>NC_141673.1:19099670-29099670 GCF_028749965.1 Puma concolor | reverse complement strand
CTGAGGTCCATTATTACACTCTCTAGTATTTACTTTTCAAAACATAATTGAAGGTACACTTACCATATAATGTAAATACAATTATTTTTCTCATTTGGGAAATATATTTTAAGTAAATATGAACAACATACACACTATATTTTGATAAGAGCCAGAATTAAATCACTACGAATTCCAAATGCATGTTCTATTTTTGTTTTCAATCTTTATATTTTGCTTGTCTTTCTGATTAACCATGCTTTCCTTTTTCTTTATTGCATAGTTTTAGAATTTTAATGTGTCTGAATTGCTTGTCACAATGAAATCTTCATTTCCCCACAGCATTTAACTCATTCTTGCTAAAAGCTTAATTTATTTTTTTAATTTTTTAATGTTTATTTATGTTGAGACAGAGAGAGAGAGACTGTGAGCAGGGGAGGGACAGAGAGAGAGGGAGACACAGAATCCAAAGCAGGCTCCAGGCTCTGAGCTGTCAGCACAGAACCTGACATGGGGCTTGAACTCATGGACTGTGAGATCATGACCTGAGCTGAAGCTGGCCTCTCAACCGGCCCTAAAAGTTTAGTGTAGATGGTTTGTTTTCAAATTGTTCTCACTGCTTCCACGGGTAGGTTTCACCACATCCTGTACGCTAAGATTTGCAAATATCAGCTGCCCCAGGCACAAAGTTACACTTCAAGTTAAATCATCTCCCCCAAACTTTCCCTTATCCCAACTTTGGATGTCCTCGGGTCATGAACGATTTTAATTTTCTACAAGATCATCAAAATTTTGTAGAAAGGTACTTTGTTTTGCACACTACTAATCCTCTAAATTATGCCTATGATTCTAATTTTCTTCTCGTGTTTTAAGGTTTTCATATGAATATTTCACAAACTGACCAATTATAAGTCACTCAAGATTTTTAAAAGGCCAAGGGGCCCATTACGGGCAAATACTAAGCCTCTTAAAGTGAAAATGTGAAGCCTAGAGAATATTTATACAGACTGGCTTTCTGCACAATGAGCTCAGCAAAGCTCATGCGATTCACACATGAGATTTTCTGTGGAACCATAAATTAATGGGACTGAAATGATGACGATGAGGAATACAAGGAATGTGTTCTGTGCCATGTTAAGGCAACTCCCACACACTTGTGCTCAATGGCACAGTAACACACACACACACACACACACACACACCCCTAATTATGAATCATGTCAGCAAAAGCTGTCATGTTTTCAATTTAAATCCAGAGAGAGAAAAAATATTCACTTCTACCCCGAATCTGGAAGATGAGGGGGACTATTTTGGGGGAGGGAGGGTGGGCTTAGTCCAAGGTGAGGCTAAACAAAACGGAGACTTGAAAGAAAGCTGGAGAGCACTGCCTGCACGAGGTGAGGAAAAGGCAGGAGATACCAGAGGCACTTATGACACACTTGGCTCACTTCGCAGCTTTGCCAGGAACACGGGTGGCTCTGGTGCTCTAAGAAAAACGGCTGCTTCATCACAGGAGAGCTATAGTTTGGCCTGTTAGGATTTCGTTTGGCTTCTTGGCTCTATGCATCGGCAGGTGTGAATGGCAAAATCCAGTTATTTCAACTATTTCACAACTAACATTGGAATAACTATCTATCAATTAGTAAGCATGTACACTTACTTTTTACAATACTATTGCAGGCAACAGGATCCTGTGTAGGTAGAGGAAAGTGAAATATAAGTGATGCTCACTGGGTGTTGTATGTAAGTGATGAATCGCTAAATTCTGTTCCTGAAACTACTGTTACATTTTATGTTAGCTAATTGGAATTTAAAACCTTGAATAAAACCTTGAAAGAGAGAAAGAAAGAAAGAAAGAAAGAAGAAGAAAGAAAAAAGAGGAAGAAAGAAAGAAAGAAAGAAAGAGAAGGAGAGAGGGAGGGAGGAAGGGAAAGACCGACAGAAAGAAAGAAAGAGAAAGAAAGAGGAAGAAAGAAAGAGGAAGAAAGAATGAACAAAAGAAAGAACAAAAGAACAAAAGAATGAAAGGAAGAAAGAGAAAGAAAGAAAAAGAAAGAACGAGTCCAACCTTTCCCTTTTCTGCACATCACTCCCATGGAGATGTAGCTAAGTGCAGTTCTGAATGTTTCTCCTCCATTTGTCTCCTTGTGTCCAACGGACAAGGGTCTCCATGTCCACAGAAAACAAAATGTACGCCAGGCAGGTTTAAGACTAAGCAAATGCTATGTAGATAGGTTAAGATACAAAAGGAGAAAACTCCCTTCCCTTCCCTTCCCTTCCCTTCCCTTCCCTTCCCTTCCCTTCCCTTCCCTTCCCTTCCCTTCCCTTCCCTTCCCTCCCCTCCCCTCCCCTCCCCTCCCCTCCCCTCCCCTCCCCTCTCCTCCCCTCTCCTCCCCTTCCCTTTCGCCTTCAAGGAGTTTAAGTACAGAGAGAGAGAACTGGAAATAAACACGACTCTAAAATTTGTATTATTATGACGCATCTATTTTTTAGGCAGGAAAGTATTAAACTAAGGAATTGTTCAGATGACCAAGTCAGGAGCAAATACACCTGGCACAGGGAAGCATGAAAACAAAATGCCCATCTCGAAGAGAAAAATTGCAATGGGTTAATTTCTGCTGGGGTTCAACATGCTACGCCATAGCAAACAAATAAGAATCGTGCTGGGTCTTGATTTGTCAGATTTAATTTACTAAGACTGCATATTAAACAAAATTGTTAGCAGCTGGTTGTCTACAAAAACCCAGCTAAGCTCCTGGGAGCTATTGTATAGCTGTTTTCTTAAAACCTGTCCCAGTGTGCACCAAATTGATGTTGGAATGAAAAAGATAACTCTACCCAAAGTGCCTTATTTCAGCCATTCAAATTCATCTTCAGAAACCCAGGGGACATTTTCCCTGAACACTATATTCTGCATTGCTGAAAACAAGGAAGGTCTCCTCCCTGAACTTCAGTGTGCTCCCTTCACTCTGGTAGAATTTTTTGTGAAGTCCTTGGACTGTGCCCACCATATCCTCGGCCATGCTTGCTCACGGAAGATCACAGCAAACCACTTGTGTAATCCCAGGCTTAGGGCTTGAATCTGTTCTTCCTGAAGCCTCTCAGCTTTCTCAAACTGCCTGTGATCCAGATTCCCTACGTGCAATGTCTAAAGGGCAATTCGATGGCTTGTGACTAGGAGTAAAAGGGAATTTTTCTTAAAACAACCAAACAAATCACAACGGCAAATGAAGTCACAGTCTCAAGATGAAGTAATAAATGTTGGGGGAAATCTACCACCTGAAATATGTTTTAAGAATTAGACAAAAATTTGGATTTTTTTTTCCTTTCAGGAAGAGCTCCTCCTTCCTGCTAATAAAATTGATTTGTTGTAAAATTTTGATCCAGCTTGGCCCTACCTTTTTACCCAATTAGATAGATGACTTAGGGAAAATCAAGGTTCAGTCCCAACTTTTCCCATTCGGCCCCTTTCATTTTCTGATAATATTAGATAATTAATGAATTGTGTGTTGTAATGCTTTGTCACCTCAAGAGCATTTGGGAAAAATGCTTCTTGTGCCTACTGAGTAATGGCCTAAATGAAAGACCATACTCAAAAGAATGCTTTATCTCCACGCATAAAACACATTGAATATTTATGATTTTAATTGCTATGCACCATGTGCATACTCGTTTGTACAATTACATACATCTTTAAAGGGCAAGGGGGAAGGATGATTTTATGACTATAATTCACAATGAGGAAGTCACTGAAAATTT
Source organism: Puma concolor (assembly GCF_028749965.1). Taxonomy (NCBI): domain Eukaryota; kingdom Metazoa; phylum Chordata; class Mammalia; order Carnivora; family Felidae; genus Puma; species Puma concolor. The sequence continues at coordinate 29,095,932 of NC_141673.1, read as the reverse complement.
CCATTAATTCAAGATAAAAATTTATTTAAAAATTCTTTGGGAAAAAAAAAAAAAACCCTTAGGAATCTCTATAGGGTAACAGGCATTTCTGCGTGTTTGTGAAAAAACTAAACGCTAGAGTACATTGCTCTTGGATAAAAAGGTAATATTGACTCTTCTTAGACTTCCTGCCTGTTTGCTAAATGGATAATTCAGAACTGGGAGATAAAGTTCTATTTCTGTTTGTTGTTTACAAAAAACACATGCTAATGTAACAGTGTATGAGTAGTTAAAGGAAAAATGCCAAACACGCCGTGACATCCAAAATGCATTTCGCTGTTTGCTTTTACTATACGCTACTTTCTTTCTCCACCCCCTCCCAGACCAAGGATTTTTTCGAGTGAAGCTAAAAATAGCCAGCCAAGCCTAACAACTGGTTTCTGATTGGCTCAGAGCAAAGGCCACTCAGCCAATGAGAGTTTCTGGGAACAAAAGCAATTCTTTTGTGTGTGAGATGCTCAACCCACGTCAAAACAGCTTCAGGCTGTAGAAATGATTTTGGTTGAGATTTAACAAGGTAATAATGCATTTCAGCCCTCTGAAAGGTTTGAAGCAGAACAAAGGGGGTAGTGAAATCTACAAAACAAATGGAGCGCTTAGGCTTTCAGGGGATGAATCATCCGGGTGCCTGAGCTACACACATTTGCAAACCCAGAAAAGCAATAGCGCTAGGATTTTTTTCTTTCTTCCTGAGTTTTAACTTTTTTTTTGCAACCGTTTTCCCTTCCCCAGAAAAAAGCAATCAAAGATGTATTCTGACTGTGAACACGTTTATTATGCTGATTTGCCGACAAATAGAAAGCAACTCGTCCACGATTCCTTTAAATCACGCAAAGAGAAAACAAAGACTTATGTGCCTTGGAGAGTAGATAATAAACTCCCAAAACTTTAGACTCTGGTTTCTGGGCACCAAAAACAGCCCGCGTTCTCAAAGTAATGGCAATTCCTAATTAATGCTCTGAAAGCTTTCAAGATAAGCAAAATAAAGGGGGGCTAGTTAGCAGGCAAAGGCATTGAATTCTGGGAGGTTTTGGCCACCTTCGAGACCTTACGCCTGTAGGGGTCGCTGTTACACAGCTAACGAACCTCTTCAGAGCATCTCTCCCCCTTTAATCTTAAAAGAAAGGAGAAACCGGGCTTGGTAGGTGCCTTTCAGGTAGGACAAAAGGGAGTGGGGAGGCAGTGTTTGAAACCCTTAAGCAGGGTTTATGGTCATCAGTGTGAAACAAAGCATCCCTTAACAATACAGATTACTTCACATGCAACTGAAATGCTGTATAGAACAAAATGTTGCTACAGTAACCACTGGAAATGTTACATAACACATAAGAGCTCATAAGCCATTTCATGGCTTTAAACTGGCTTTATTGAAAGGATAACTCAAAGATGGCGAGATGCTTGATAGGCTCCAAGTTTTTAGGAAAGGCACGAGGGCATACACTTCAACCTCTTACATAAGGAACCTCTACAGGTTACCAAGCCCAGAATACTGTTGGCAAGGAAACACAAATAACAGATAATTATCTACATGTTCTCTTCCCAGAAAACTATAGGTTCACACTTTTTTGTCTCCAATATACCTTTTATGATAAACAATTAGTGAAGGAAACTTTAAACGTTTTTCTTGGTGTGACATAAAAGACTAAGAAAATCGAACATCTCAGTAAAATGGAATCATATTTTTATTGTGTGATAAGGTGTAATCAAGGAGCAATATTTCCTAAGAGTTACCTCTTTAAGGAAACACATAGTCTGTCTGTGGTGAAACACTACGTGTGCTAATTATTGGTCCCAACTGCCTTTAGGAGTTTGTAATAGATCTTTTGCCATCAAACAAGGATGGGGAGGGGGGAGGTTGCTGAGAGGAGTATCCTATTCACTTAACAATACAAAAGCTGGGGTGATTATACACCATTTTCTTTTCCTTTTCTTCTCTTTTTCTTTTCCTTTCCTTTCCTTTCCTTTCCTTTCCTTTCCTTTCCTTTCCTTTCCTTTCCTTTCCTTTCCTTTCCTTTCCTTTCCTTTCCTTTCCTTTCCTTTCCTTTCCTTCCCTTTCCTTCCCTTCCCTTCCCTTCCCTTCCCTTCCCTTCCCTTCCCTTCCCTTCCCTTCCCTTCCCTTCCCTTCCCCCATTTATCCCTTTCTCTCTTTCTTTTGTATATGTGTATGTGTGTTCAGTTTATTATAGTCTCCTATGGAAAAAGAAAAAAAAATCTTATTAAGACATTATGACTAGAGAAAAGAATCTATATCCTGAAAAGCACAGCTAGAACTAGAAGCTGTAGATAATAAATCTGAAGACCAGAGAATCACAGGCAGGGCCACAAAGTTAGCGGGTTTATATCCCTAAACAACTAAACCCCCGGAGGATTGTGTTTATGTAGTTTTCAACATGAAATGTCTGGGGAAAAATGTAAGTTCTGTTCTTGTGCAGTACTTTTGTGAGTTTTATAGTCTTAGCTTTATCATATCGGCCCAGAGCCAGTTAGAGGAATTCACCAGCAACTATGTAGCATGAGGGGGTATACAGTGGGGTATACAGTGGTTCGTGTAGAAGTAGGATGGGGCCATTGCAGTGAAAGAGGCCCTGAGCCATGAGACCCAGGTGCCTTATCTCCTGTTGCCCGTCAGCTGCTGAGTTGTTCAAACCCCAGCCCTGAAGGCTACCACTGTGTCATCTGCAGGGTGCTGGGTGAAGAAGAGAGGGGAGAAAGGAAAACAAAAATCCTCTCCCGTCTGGCAGCACAATTCTGAAGCTCGAGCCAAAAGCATGCAGGTAGTTACCCTCCTCACCTTTCTAGTAGCCATCACCAGACATCAGATCTGCTTTCTTTCCATATCTGGTCATCAGTAATAAAAGCCTCATATGAACATCTGCATAAAATGTAGGTTTTAAAAATATCATTATTTTTGTCCTGTTTCCCCCTTGTGTACCTGTCATTTTGCACCCCTGCCTTCCATTCCAGAGGGAAACAGATGCTGCCTCAGGGTCACCCCTTCCAGAGGGACGTGGTAAAGCAAGAAACAGAACACTGGCTTTGCTTTCCAAGCCTACACGGATAATTCAGAAGAGGGTCACAGTGACTGTGGGTCTCAGAGCAGTGGATCTGGAGCCCCGGTCCCTGGATGAATGCTGGAGAGGCAGGATGACTCCAGAGTTCAACATTAGGCATTGGAAGCCCACCGAAGTCAAGCAGTACAGGGAGAGGTGACCACACCAAGGTTCCCAGGCCTCCAAAAATTCCCACCTGAGAATGTTACGCAAGCATCTGAGAGCTTCCAGACCTCATGGAGATCTCCTGGGTAAGTGACCAAAGTCAGACGTGGCCATGTAAGCTGGGAGATGACAGTCTCTTCCCTGTTTTCAGGCAAATTTAAGCATCCCACTCTCTGGTGCCTTTTTGGAAAGGTTAGAGGATTTGTTGACAATACAGGGAAATTGGTCATTGGAGTTAAAAGTAGGTTAAGAAGAGTAATACCCGGGCACCTAAATGGCTCAATCAGGTGAGCATCCAACTCTTGATCTCAGCTCAGGTCATGATCTCATGTGGTGAGATCCAGCCCTGTGTCGGGCTCTGTGCTGGGTGGGAAGCCTGCTTAGGATTCTCCCTTCCTCTTCCTCTGCCCCTCCTCCATGTGTGGCATGGGCTCTGTCTCTCAAAACTAACTAACTAACTAACTAACTAACTAACTAACTAACTAACTAACTAATATAAATATGCAAAAGCCATTTATTGCATATCTGAGATTTAAGTAATCTAAAAACCATACTTTACATTTTCCAATAACTGTTATTCATTACTTCATTTGATCCTGAGTACAATCCTGATGGAGTTAGGTATTTATCATTTAGCATTAACTAAGCAAGCCATTCTCATTTTTATATAATCCTTCACAATGCTCTCTGGGATTTACCATTATTATAATCTCCATTTAATAAACACTTTAAAGGTTTATAAACACTAATTTGAAAGATTTGGCAGCCATCATTCAGGCTGTTTCTGATGCCAAAAAAAATTGATAATTGAGGTACTCTCCCAAGTAATTTTTTTTTCCAATCCTTCTCTTTACAGAATTACCTATATCACTCATGTTTTACTATTCATTTTGGAAATAGAGCCACAGTCTCTGGAAAGAGCCCTGGCTTGGAAGTTAGATTTTGAGATTAACCTTATGTAAGTACTTAGGATTTAGTTAGTTATAGGTACCAGGGAGAAATTGGTCATAGCTAGAAAGCTAGGAGATCAAGTCCAAAGGATATAAAAAACAAGAAACTATAGCCATGCACTGTATGGAGAGGTCTGGTCACCAACACCAGAAGTCTAGTAATTCTACAATTAATAGGGTTACTTCTCTACAATTAGTAGAATCACTTCTACAAAACCGTGGAAGTAAATCTACAAAAAAAGTCTATAATTATGACCTTATGAATAGACAAAATATCTAGATCCTGAAAAGCATAGCTAGACCTGGAAGCTATATGGAATAAAGGTGAAGTCCAAAGAATTACAGGTAGGCCTAAAATGTTAACCAGAAACCCTGGCTACAAATAGGGTAATTAGTTAGGAATCCATACCTCAAAAGGGAATCGAGGCATCAATAATGGAGAAGGAGTCAGTATTTGGGAGAGGATCATTTCTTAGGAACTAGAGCAAATAGCTAAGGATTCTGAGTTCTATATTAGGAATTATAAGTGTGTGGCTCTCTGGCTATTGTTCTTTAACATTTGTCAGCTACTAGGCGTCAGCAGTGGATAAGAGCACCCTTTTCTGTGAAGCCCATAAAGTAGCTGAGAATCGTTCTCAACAGTGCCCCGAGAAACTCCACATAATCTATTGGAATTATAATTTGGGGTCTATATCAAACAAACAAGTTAATAGCCTTTTGGAGAATGAAAATTATGGTTCTACAGGGTAGGGTGACCATATATCCCAGATTTCCCAGAATGGTCCTGATTTACATCTCTGGCTGTAGCACAGTTATTAATAGCACCCCATTTACTCTCAAAAGTGTTCCAGTATATACTATAAATTATTCAGTCTCTCTATTTATGGGTCAAATAGCTTGGCATCCAAACCCTACTTCTGACTGGCCATGTAATCTTAGGGCTGTATAAAATCTGTTAGTCAAGTCAGTGAAGAAAACAGACACCCTGAGTGATTGCTACCATGGAGAGAGTGCTCATTTTATGCATATCTATGAGTTCTGATCGACACTAGGCTCAGATTTCCTTCTAAGAGAAGTGAATACCTACATCCAAAACTAAAATTGAGTGAGTAGTGACATAAGAGGGACTCAGTGTGTTTTGTGTCCTTAGGACCAGAGGCTCTGAGATGTAGTAAAAATATTTTATCTCATATTGCTGGATAAATTTCAAGTGATACTACTATTAGATTTGTTCTTGGATTCATTCTCTGAACAGTCACAGAAGGCCTATGATAAAGTGCCTATGCCACTCCTGGTTTCCTATTCCCAAGGCAGACATCACCAACTGATCATGGAACTCTTTCCCACTCAGAATAGGCTCAACATCTGAGCTCAAGTGCTCCTGGCAGCCACACCAGTTAAATAGAATTGATACTAGAGCCGAAACCGATGTTCTATCCATCCTTGGCCTCCCATATGTCAGATACTGTACTAGAAGGTGGAAATGCAGAGAAGCGTAAGAAACTATCATTGCTTTGGAGAGGTTTCCCATCTACTGGAGAAGACAAACACCTCAATCATTCACTGCAGTGGTAGAAGGACTCAAGGAGCTTGTACAACAGATATCAACCATACCATTGTCAACTGACAAAAGACCTATGTAAAAAACACTAGAAGAATTATGATGAAACTGTTGAGGCAGTCCAAGGAAAGACTTATTTGCACTTAGAAGCTATTTAAATTGGAACTTGAAGGATAACTAGGAATAATCAGACTAAGAGGAGGTAAGGGTATTCAAAGCAGAAGAAACAATAGCAGGTTCAAAGCCATTGTAAAACAGAGTGAGTGGGAGTAGAATGGCAGAGACTGGGGGTGGGGGAAGTGTACAGAAGGGTTTCATTTTAACGGATTAGTGAAAAAATACAAATTAGAGCTATGTCCACATTGAAAACAACCGGGTAGGAATTAAAGTATTCATCGATTAATCAAAAATCCTGCCTACACATGAAACTATTTTGATGGAATCTTTTTTTAAATGAATTAAACAGTAAAGAATTCATTAAATCAGTCTGCCCCCCCCCAACCCCGCATTTTGGCTTAATGCAGCCAAAGATGCAGATTTCATTATTTCTTGTTCAGTCTTTTGCTTCTTTCTTCTCAAACTCCCATGAAAAATAAAGAACAGACGGCCCTGTCTTTCCTAATACATTAGTCAGGTTTTTATATTTATTTGTTTTTCATCCTAAGGTCATGCCAACTTTAGCTGCTGTATCTGCATTAAAATCTAAAGCTTGTATTTGCTGAGGACAAAGCAAAACACTGTATGGTATTTTAGCATATAGAAGGTTCATTTCATGATTTCTAAGGTATTCATGGAGATGCACCTTGTAAATATTCATACCCACAAACCCACAGGACCTCCAGATCAATCTTCAGACTATTTTACCGGGTTCCATTTTTTGGAGTTATCTGTAGTTGTGCCTAGCTTTCCTGGTAAAATTCATTTAGCTGTGTAGACTGGATCTGCAGTGATTTTAATCCCCGTTTGTCATAGCACGTATCTCTACATCTTATTTAGCTAGCTTTGGGTTCTAAGCTATCCATTCTTCTTCCATGAGAATCATCTTCCAGAGCCCTTGGAAAAGCTCTCTTCATTTCCAATATCCCAAGTTCCATTCCAAGGCCCCTGGGGTTTCCTCCTTGATATCTAAAAATAGTGTCCTCTTAAGAAATTTATAAACTTTTGTAGATCATAATCATCCTGAAATAATTAGGCGTATGCCTCTAAGGGGACTATTCATTATTCTGGGTTCGTATTTTTAACCTAAGTTTTGTTGAGACAAAAATATGTTCGAATCTATCTATACATGTTTGAATCTATCTATACATGTTTGTAAATTGAAAGGTAGTCCTTCTCAAGATGAATATTAAAAACAAATCAGTTTGTTGTTTTTTTTTTTTTTTCAGGCAAAGGGTTTTTTTTTTTCCTTCTCCAGCTCTAGTTCTCTGATGGTGATAACTGATATGAAAACCTCAAAATATTTTGGGTTTGGTTCAGATTAGCATCTGTGACTTTGAATGTTATTCCAAACTCTTGAGTCCATAAATTAAAAATGTATGAGCAAATGGCTCATGCCAGATTTTTGCTCTCAGATACAATCAGCTCCAGCAACAAAGCATGCGAATGACAAACGCAATATAAATTTTATCTGACCTGCAGGCAATCTCCTGCTTGTGAACAGGTTCTTTTCCAAGAGCTTATCTGTAAGTTGCTTAGAACCCCAAATCAATTACTCATTGAAACAGTGCTACACTGTGGTGGGGAACCTAGGCCAGCCCATCAGAGCCAGGCATGGAATGCCAAGACCCCTAACTACCTTTTGTGTAATGGACTGAGTTGGAGAACAAAAACAGTGTAGTTGATTATTCAACTCTGTATGTATGGATTAATTTAGCAAACTACTCAGAGACAGGCAGTACTTTTTTTTCTGTAACATTTATTTATTTTTGAGAGAAAGAAGCAGGGAAGGGCAGAGAGAGGGTGACAGAGGATCTGAAGCAGGCTCTGCATCGGCAGCACAGAGGCCGATGCAGGACTTAAACTCAAGAATGGTGAGATCATGACCTGAGCCAAAACGGAGAGTTGGCCACATAACTTACTGAGCCACCCAGGTGTCCTGCCAGGCAGTACTTTTATACAGAGTTTATGAGGACCAGGAGGTTAAGTCATTTGCACATAGCATTCAGCTCATAGAGGCAGAATTTGAATCCAGGCGTACTGGCTCCAGAGAGGGTTGGAGAGAGGGGTGGGGAGGGGTGAGGAAGGAAGGTAATAGGAATGAGGAACTGAGAACAGCTAGCTGTGCAGGTGTTCATGTTAATCTTTAACAGGGTGCAGTTTCACCTCCGTTTCTTCCTGCTATTCCTAATTCCTTTGTAATCTCTACTATTTCCTGTTCTCAGAACTTCATTTATTCTTTCTTCCTTTCCTTTTCCTTCTTACACCACTGTAGGTTCTTCTATTAAAAGTGAGTTGAGGGGCGCCTGGGTGGCTCAGTTGGTTAAGCGTCTGACTTCAGCTCAGGTCATGATCTCACGGTTCCTCAGTTTGAGCCCCACATGGGGCTCTCTGCTGTCAGCACAGAGCCCACTTCAGATCCTCTGTCCCCCTCTGTCTCTGCTCCTCCCCTGCTTGCACTCTCTCTTGCTGTCTCTCTCGAAAATAAATAAACTTTAAAAAAATAAAAATAGGGGCGCCTGGGTGGCACAGTCGGTTAAGCGTCCGACTTCAGCCAGGTCACGATCTCGCGGTCCTGAGTTCGAGCCCCGCGTCAGGCTCTGGGCTGATGGCTCAGAGCCTGGAGCCTGTTTCTGATTCTGTGTCTCCCTCTCTCTCTGCCCCTCCCCCGTTCATGCTCTGTCTCTCTCTGTCCCAAAAATAAATAAAAAATAAACGTTGAAAAAAAAATTAAAAAAAAAAAAAAATAAATAAATAAAAATAAATAAATAAAATAAAAGTGAGTTGAGGGGTGCCTGGGTGGCTCAGTAGGTTAAGCATCCAACTCTTGGTTTTGACTCAGGTCATAATCTTAACAGTTTGTGGGTTCGAGCCCTGTGTCTGGGCTCTGCACTGACAGTGTGGAGCCTGCTTGGGATTCTCTCTCCCTCCATCTCTCATTGCCCTTTCTTGGTTTGCACTCTGTCTTCAATAAACAAACAAACAAACAAACATTAAAAAAAAAGCGGGGGGGGGGGGGAGTTGGGTGATAGGAAGAACAGGATTGGACCTGGCTTGGATTAGGTTGACCAGCTGTCCTGCTTTGCCCATGCTTCAGGGATTTCTGGGGACACAGGAGTTTTAGTTCTAATACCAGGAAAGACCCTGGAAAAGGAGAACTAGGTTGGTCCCCTTATTGTGTATATGGCAGGGAGAAGACTCTATGGAGAGATAAAGAGGAAGAAAAATAAGGACCAGAAAGAATTCCTCAGGAGCATGGGAAATCTGTGTGAGCTAAACTTCAAGCAGCTGGGGTAGGTTTTGAGCTTTAAACTCCAAGTGCCTTGAGAACATTAAGCAAATGTTGCTGCTTGGTCATTTCTTCCTACTTCTTAAGTGCTATTTGGATATATTAAGTTTGGTACTAGCCTGAGTAACAAGATTTTGAAGGAGTATGGGGGACACAGGGAAGCAGCTTTAATCTGATGAAAGCAACTAGAAAAACAATTCTGTTCAAAGTGTCCTCATTCTTATAGGAAAGAAATATTTTATTCAGATTACTCATTGGTATTTTATGTTTTTTTTTTTAAATTTAATGATTGAAGGAATAAGTAACATTGCTATTGACTTAAATTTTATATGCAGATAATGAATAGTACTATGCTAATTATCAAAATATATAATAAGCAGGTTGAAATGCTAAAAATTCTATGTGACTTACTATATTCTGGCTTACTGTATAAATACAGATTTATTAGTTATCTCTTGAATTACTGTCCTTATCTTCTTAAGATTATAATTTGTCAAGAGATTGCTTGTTAGTATTTTTAAGTATTATTAAATGAATAAAAACTTATTTACTATTACTGATTTTGAATGAGCATTTTATTTCATGAAAGTGCATTTTGAAGAGGTTTATAATGAAAAAGAAAATTCCCAAGGTTGCAAAAATAATAGCTTTTGAAATGCTTTATTGATTGTCCAAAGGCCCTTATCACATATTTTAAACTTTTAGAGAAATTATGTTGTAAATAGATAAACTTCCTAGAACATTCTTTATGACATACTTTTCAAGTGGGACAGCAATGCAGTCTGTCTAGATAAAACTATAAAAAGTAGTTAAATAAAAATTGGAAATGCCCATTATTTGTGATTTTTATCATTAGAATTCTATATTGTCATATATAGCAAAACTGAGTCTTTTACTAATTTCTTCCTTCTAGCACTAAAATAAAAAAAAAAAAACAGAAAGAATACAGTAAATCTCTATAATACCTTTGATTTAAACCCTAGTTCATGTATTAGTCAATTCTTGGTACGGTAACAACTCTAAAATATCAGTGGCTCATGACATACACGTTTTGTGTCTGCTTGTGGAACATGAGGACCGAGGATGGCTTCAGCTCTTCTGGGCCCAGTTGGACTCAGGTGAATTTTGCTCCGTAGGTCTTTTTATTCTGAACCTAGACTGAGTAAGGAGCCACTCTCTGGAACATGCTGTTTTCACAAAGAGAGCAGACACTGAAGCAAGGACTACGCATTACACAGTCTTTGCAGAGCATCGTCTCCAAGATGGCACTTTAACTTCAGCCTTCAGTAGGTCATGCTTCTCTCACTCAGACTGGCAGTTTCTAGATGGCGTGGTATGTGATACAATCAGTGGATCGCATTCTCATGGCCCAGTCCTCTCCCTCGTTCTCTGTGAACTGTCTTTCACTACATTATTTTGTACATAATTCCAAGTGCATAGATCAGATACTCCTTAAGCTTCTGACAGTGATACTAAGGATCTGAAGTTAGAGAGGCAAACCTAGAGAATGGTTGTCTATCTATTCCTAGAGTAAAAGACCACTGCCTCTTCCAGAAAAGGCCTAATCTAGTCAAATGTCAGCCAAGTGGTCAGTTGATCCTCTCAAGGAGAAGTGCCGTACAAGGGCTCAGTGTTGGTCCTTATTCCTGGCAGGCTGGATATTTAGTGGTGGGAACAGTTAGAATGGTCTTGGTTCATGGGAATCTATGCTGTGGGACCTATGTCAGCCACTATGACCACTCTATTGATGTGTCCCTTGTGCCTATTTTAAAGTGTCCAAAGATGAAGACTGGCTACCGTTAACTGAGACATTTAGAAACAAAAACAAAAACAAACTTGGTTGTTCAGTGCCTCTTCTATGGTGAATGCTTTTTAAAATTTTTTTTTCAACGTTTTTTATTTATTTTTGGGACAGAGAGAAACAGAGCATGAACGGGGGAGGGGCAGAGAGAAAGGGAGACACAGCATCGGAAACAGGCTCCAGGCTCCGAGCCATCAGCCCAGAGCCCGACGCGGGGCTCGAACTCACGGACCGCGAGATCGTGACCTGGCTGAAGTCGGACGCTCAACCGACTGCGCCACCCAGGCGCCCCAGTGGTGAATGCTTTTTAATAGAACTAAAATGTGGTAATTTTATGCTTTTATGCACTCCCATATATCCATCAACATCTTTCCACATCCGATATCACTTTACCTGATTTTCCAATCCTTTTCTAGTCAAACCCCTGACACGTTGGCCAGGCTATTTGGCACCTTTCCATGAATCCATGTATCTTCTTACTTTAGGCCACTTCTCATATCTCACCCAGTGGATGACCGAGTGTACCATTTGAAGTTCTGCTTCCTGGAGAAATTTCTTCTCATCAGCTTATTTTAAGGCCATTCCTGGCTGTGATTATAATGTCGCCACCATCTAGTTTCAGCATATAACCATATACGAAGCTGAAATATCCGTAAACCAAGTTCAGACTTTTTCTTCAGCTGATTTCATGGGATTCCTGTACATGATCCTAGATGCATGCTGAGGGAGAGACACTAGTTCAACCACAGGGAATATCATGGGACTGCAGATTTCTTGTACATGCAGTTTACTCACATTCTCTGGCCCTGCTTGGCTAGATCCAAGATGCATCATTTTCATTTTATTATGGACTGTTCCTGGGCCCACTTGAATTAGGAAGTTCAAGGTACATGGTCACTTCTTTGACTTGATGGTCAAACATTCTATCTCTACAAGTGCCCAAGAGTATTCCAAGCATTCTTTCTTACATGGTTTATAATTCTCTAGTATAAACAGTATGGCTTTGATCCAAAATCTCAGAAGACAGTGTTGTGATTCTCTCGCTGACTCTCAGTATGTAATTCTAACTGTGCCCTTTCCACAACTGAAAGCTCCAATCATATGAGGTTTGCTGGATTATAGTCCAAGTAGCAGGGCTGCTTGAACTGCAGCCAAGACCCACTACAGAGCCTGTTCCAACTCCAAAACCCCACTGAAACCTAATAGCTTTTGGTATTACTCAGGATATGAGCCAGGCATTAGTCTTAGTTGTGGAATGGCTTGTCTACAGAGGACTATCGACTTTTGTGCTTCTTTCTTTATAGGAGAGATACAAAATACATCAAATCGTCTTTTACTTTGAAGAAGATGATCCGGGACTTTCTGGACACAAGACACCTAAAATCTTAATAGAAGTAGTAGGTCCCTAATTTTTTGGTAGGGTTTATTTCACTTTGAAGCCTGTATGTCTTACCAAGGCTTTGAGCTTGTTAGCCACTTCTTTCTTAGCCCACCTTGATCAATTTGAGTTTAATGGAACAGTGTTATGTTCTGTGAGATGTCCTGATGATTCTGATCTCTTTAGACTATATTATGGCAGGAGAATTAACATAGCCAAGAGAAAAGAAAAATGTAAATGTACATTGTTGAGGGTTCAGTGTGAATGCAAACTGTTTCTAATCTTCTTTTCTGATAGTATAGAAGACTCCCTGCAAATGAATCTCTCTTCATGGCCCCTCCAACCTTGTGAGTAATTATGGTCATTGCAGCTTCCTGATTTCCAGCAGTTAAATGCTACTGTCTGGGCTCAGTTTCTTCAAGTTTTCTGTCATCTCCATTGCTATTAACAAGCTGAGCTATGTGACAATCTCTCCTAATGTCAGTCCTGATTTTTGGAAAAGAGCCATGACTGAGTAAATTGGGGACTGTGATATCTCACCAGCATATTCCCCATGGTCTTGGTGAATTATGCGTCCTATGGGCTTTCTCATGGAAAATACTATTCTGATTTCTTGGCATGACACGATATGTTAATTTAAACATACTTTCTAGAGTCCTTTACTCCTTTTCTGACTCCACCATCATTGGTAGCAATTCAGGCATTTCAACTTTACCAAGATTTTCTCCAGGTTTCTAAGACCCAGCAAATTTCCCTTATACCTTGGGATCTTTTCTTAGGTATTAAATCCTGTGTTTCAAAAGAATGCTCCCGGGGCGCCTGGGTGGCGCAGTCGGTTAAGTGTCCGACTTCAGCCAGGTCACGATCTCGCGGTCCGTGAGTTCGAGCCCCGCGTCGGGCTCTGGGCTGATGGCTCAGAGCCTGGAGCCTGTTTCCGATTCTGTGTCTCCCTCTCTCTCTGCCCCTCCCCCGTTCATGCTCTGTCTCTCTCTGTCCCAAAAAATAAATAAATGTTGAAAAAAAAAAAATTTAAAAAAAAAAAAAAAAAGAATGCTCCCAAGTCAGTAACTCTTGCCTCTCCAGTTTTAAGTTCCCCCTATTGATCAAATATTCTGAAAATTCAATCCTACAGATATTCTTATGACTACTGAACATACACGATGGCTAGTTCTTAAAGCTTCATGGGGTGGTTAACTCTTTTCTCATTTATTAGTCCCGGTATATTTATATCCTGCAGCTGTATTATTCTGGAATTTAACCATACCCCTTCAGCCTAGAAGCTAGGAGAGAAGGTAGGGCCAACATCTGAGGGATGTACCTTCTATTTCATGTGGAGGCAACATCTGAAGTATCTTCCTGCATGGGAAAATTGCTAGCTCTTAATGGAGAATAGTGGGCCAACTCTGTAGGTTTTCAGATTGTAGAGCTTCAGGGAAATTCACCCAGATATCCCCATTCTCTGTTTTTATGCCCCCAACTATTCTAAGCAGGGATCTCACCTTGGCGTAAGAACACTCCTCAACTGAGCATCCAACCATCTTTGCAGGTCAGTGGCCCTAAATAGCAGAAACCTAAATGTTCTCTCCATTGTTCTTTTGTAAAAAGATAAGGTACTATCTGCCAGCTACTCAAGATGTCTTCTTGCTCTCATACTTCCATTTACATTTCAGCTATTTGTTAACCACATGCAGTTTCTCATCATCTCTCTTAAGGTCCACAATGCAACTCACTAATAATCAGCCAAATCCATTTTCTTTCTGTGGGTTCTTTGCTCCATATTTTTCAAATGCCTGAATATTGTCCTGGCTGGGGAATTCACATTTACCAAGACATTCTCCAAAGTCACACTGATGAGATTTTCATCAATTGAACTGCAGTTTTGTGCCAGAAAATATCTATGATCCACATACCCCTTGAGAAGAGATTATTTTCTGGTAGGTGGCAAATAATCTAGTTGCGAAACTTCATCTTATTCCCTGACATCATGTACTACTTCCAGTATTGATTGTGCTAGTTAATTCTTTTGGGAAGCAGAAGCCAAAATTGAGTTAAAAGTGCAAAAAGTGTATTGGGAAAAAATACCCGTGAAACACAAAAACATGACAGGGGCAGAAATGTCTGAGAAAACCCGTCAAACTGGTGAAGTCTGGCTCATGTGAAAGGAGAGAAGGAAGGCTGAATCATTGCGAAGGATGAGCCTCACACCATAGTGCAGCTCTGAGACAATCTCAGCCAAGATCATGGGAGTTCCATTGGAAATACTGCTCTTTGAGGAGTCCTATGCTGCCTCGAAAGTGAGCCATCCATACTCAATGGCTGAGCACTGTCCAAAAAGCATGAACTTGGCTCAAAGTTCAAGTATAGCTTGCATCACCTGCACCTGGAGACAGTCATCCAACCATATTCCTTTTGACAGGTTTTCTTTTGAAAGGAAATCGGAGCAGCAGACCTCCATGGCTGCCGTAAAGATTCATTAATATAGTCATTTCAACAATTTATTCAAATAGCAAAGACCTGCATTATAACACAATACAACTCCAGACAGTATGTGATTAAAGGAAACCACCAGATACTTGTTTTGTAATAAACTTTTCAAAAATTGTTACTTTTATCACTCTTCCTGTACCTATCTTTTAACACCCTTCTATTTTTATCTCCTGGTTTGTCAAAAATGTGTCATCCTTTTTTATATTTTCTTGAAATAAAATTTACATCATTCTGTTTCTTTTCTTCTTTGTGCTTTGTTTTTGCATAAAAATCTATGTTTTTTTGTTCATCTTTCTAATGACAAAAATCTAATAGCCATTATGAGAAAAGGTTTTACACACACACACACACACACACACACACACACACACACCTAACTTCTGCAAGGTATCAAATCATGAGGAATAAAAGAATATACTCTTTGGTTCTCACTGCAAGAAGCTCACACTCAGCTAATCAAAACGCAGAATTTGGTTTTCTTTTCTCACTCTTTCTCCCTTCCGTCTTCACTATCACAAAAATAACACTGTTCTTTGTGAAAGATAAAGACAGTATCCTCTTTCCCGTCTCCTAGCTCCTGCTAAGAGAGATTAATTTGCCAGGATGTGAGGATGTTGATCTTCATGAAAGCTAGTCTCCTGCCTAATTAGGAAAGTTTTCTCATTCATATCACTAGCTAGCTTCCTGCTTCTCCTTAATGATAAATAATTTTGTGCTGAATGAAATAAATTGTTCATTCATTTGTTACTAGAGCAAGCATTCCAATCAGAAAATACAGAACAGGATAAAGAGCTTATCTTTTCTAAAGCCCCAGCTATACATCCCATCTCAAAATACAAATCTCAAATGACCACATCGTAACATATTAAAACATATTCAACCAGGATTTATTAAAGATTTTCAAGAAGGTGATTTTAAACATGTATTTTTTTTAATTTTGCTTTTCAGATGAACACTCAAAACTACTTCTGGGTGCATGATGTTATTTTAGGAGCCTGACTTGTTTTCTAACACAATGATATTCTTACCCAAACATTCAATGGCTCCAAATCATAAATTTTTTAATAATCATGCAATTGTTTAGTTCTTTAGTAGTATATGCCAAAGATTAGGCTAAATACTCTGAAATTTAAACACTGAAAGCACAAACTGGATCTATGTCCTGAAACATGCACTAGATGGAATTCATTCAATCCTATGCAAAACAAAACAAATAAGAAAGCAAGCTATGTAAAAAGTGCCAAAATAAAAATAAGCAATCAATTTTGTACTAAGTAGGAGGCTATTATATGTGGCCATGCAAAATGTAAAGACCAGAAGACATGTCCCTTGGAGGAAGACACATTCATTTCACTTTGTTTTTACCAATTTAACGTTGCAACTTTACATATCTCACATAGAAAAAATTCTGGGTACAACCACTCTTGTTTTCTCACCTGGCTCTTCTTCTAAAATAGAACATGA
This sequence comes from Puma concolor, assembly GCF_028749965.1. NCBI lineage: Eukaryota > Metazoa > Chordata > Mammalia > Carnivora > Felidae > Puma > Puma concolor. The sequence goes on along the minus strand of NC_141673.1, from coordinate 29,079,592 downwards.
CTAATGTGCTTTGGTTGTGAATGTGTGCAACTGGATTGGTCCTTCTAGTTTCACTGTTGCCTTAGAACACCCTACAATAAAAGACTATTCACAGTGAACTTGTCCTCCCTCTGAAATATGAAATAAACTTTTTCCATTAAAGTCCTGAGGCACTCAACAAGGTCAGTAGAAATTTCATCACAATCTCTTCCCTTTCCGCATGTTATTCCTTGGCCAATTTTTCATGCTACCAAAGTGGGAATGACCCAAGACTTAGGTCAAACCATGAGTGGAAATAGCAAGGAGAAATAATAACATTAACATCTGTTAGGAATGTTAGCTTCTTGAGAACAAAGGAATTTTAAATGTGGTGAGGTGATACAGTGCAGAGGTGAAGGGGAAGGAGTTCTAGAACCATATTGACTGTAGGATTTTGTATAGTTTATTTAACTCTTCTGAATTTCAACTTCCTAATATGTTTAAAGTATCAATAATACTGTCATTATGGGGTTGTCTTAAAGATCAAATTAAATTTTCTATGTAAACACTGATATACTGCTATGCACATAGTAAGTGCTCAGTAAATTATTATGAATTATTTTCAGTATAACATACAGCTCCAGAATACTACACTTATAAATACAAAATTATTTGGCAAAAAGCGAATCTTTGCTTTTAATGTCCTACCAAAATACATCAAATGCTACAGAAGTTATTAAAAATGGATTAGAACAGGTAATAATTTACTATCAACATGCTAAAATAAATATATGTTAGAATCCCAAGGCCCATTTGGTAACTTTAACAAAATAATTAAATAGCATTAAGATTGACCAAATGAAATAAAGCCATTTCTATATTATTGTATAAAGAGAAAGGAAATGAAAAGAAAACTCTCTTAAGTCATGGAAACATCTAAATATCTTTTTACTTCCTAATTTTCCTATGGAAGATATATATGAGACACTTTAATAATTTGAAATTTATAGCACACATACTTTGTTTAAAATGTTTTGGAGTAGAAGCCAATTAAAAGATACATAAAGGGTTTGTGGATAGGCTAGTACCAAGGTTACTGAGGTCTGAGATCTAGTTTTTGTCCAGGATGAGTTTGATCTGGATGATTCTTCAATGTATTTGGATCACTTATGGGATTGGTTTCAATTTTTATGATGTGGCCTAATGTTAATACTGGCTTCCATGAATTTAAGATCTAGCAACTTGACCCTATTTGGAGTAAGAAAAAGCCTAACTACTTTAGGAGCCTTATTCCCACATCCCCAATTGCTGACTACAGATCTTAAACTCAGAGTTCTGTTGACAACTGTATTCCACTGTCTGCTAATGCCAAGCATAGAGCAGGCTTTGAATGAATAAATGGGCTTTCTGGCCCTTTCCTCTGTTGAATTGTATGCTTAATCAAGGTAGTAGACTTCAACTCAGTTGGATGCCAGTTGGCCCCTTTGTTTCTTCTGATGGAGTTTTCAGTCCATTCTGGAACACAATCCCAGATTTCTCTCTGGATCTGGCCCTTGGCTCCTTCCCTTGAAGCCCTGGGATGCTTGATATTTTCAAGATAAATGGTTCCAATGTATAATCAAACCATTTCCATTTGAGGTTAACAGCTCAACATAATTTCTTGACTTGCCTTCTAATTTGTTATTCAAGAAGCACTCCCCTCCACCCATCCCTTCCATCTCTACCATGGGAATGGCCTCTGAAGTTTTACAACTAAGAAACATTATAAACAAATTGCAATAGCAGCAGAGAAAATTTATATCTTCCCAGAGCAAATATTAAATCAATCTCTGTGCTAAACCAAATAATTCCTGACTTTGCGTTTTGCTCTCACAAACATAAAACCATGAATAAAGACAACTACAGATGGTAGCAGAAAGAGCTCACCTATATTGACATAATCCCAGAGTTTGATTAATTCTGGCTCCAACTTAAAGAGAAGAACCAATTCAAATCGCTAAATTAGATGATCCTAACTCAGTAAGAATTTCCTTACAGGTCTTACTTTCTAAATTTATTCTTATTTTTATCACCTTCATAATTATTATTTTCCTCTTCTGCTTCTCTGTCTACCATATAGCTTCTTTAGAAAACAGTCTGTTCAAACGTTTCCTTTTTATTTTTTTTAAATTATGTTGTTTGTTTCCTGATAAGTGAATTTTGAAAGTTCTCTATATATGATGGATACAAGTCCTTTATCAGGTATGTAAATTGCAAGTATGTTTACCCAGCCTATGGCTTATCTTTTCAATCTCCTAAGAGATAAGTTCCTGAACCTCAGTAACTTTTGTACCTCTCCACAGAGGAAAGTCTCCTCTGTGACTTTCATGTAACAAAGGTTTACTTAATTTTTTTTTAATTTAGTAAAGTCCAATTCATAATTTTTAAAAATTAATAATTTTCACATTGCATCTAAGAAATTTTTGCCTCAGAGCACTTTTATAGTTTAAGATTTTACACTAGGCTTATGATCCATTTTGTGTTAGTTTTTGCATAACTTGCAGGGTAAGAACAATGTTCTCTTTTGCACATGGATATCCGTTGTTCCAGCACCATTTTCTGAAGGAAAAAAAAAAGAAAGATGCTTTCTCTACTAAATTGCTTTTGGACTTTGGTCAAAAATCAATTAATGATATATGTATAGGTCTATTTCTAGATTTTATCTATCATAATGATCTACTTGTTTACCTTTATGCAAACTCCACTGTCTTGAACAGTGTAGATTTATGATGTCTTGAAGTCAAACAGTATAAATTTTCCTGGCCTATTACTCCTTTACAAAGGTTTTTAAGACTGCTTTTTATCTTTTTTTTTCATTTCTACATGAATTTTAGAATTATCGAATCATGGTAATGCTGGCCGCACAGAATGTGTTATGAAGTATTCCCTCCTTTTCAATTATCTTGAAGGTTTTATATAGAATTAGTATCTATCATGTCTTTCATAAATGTTTAGTAGAATTCATAAATAAAGGCATCTAGGCCATCTTGGATTTGAGGGTGTTTGATCAAGAAGTGCAAGAATTCATTGACTTGGAGGTACTCTCCAAGGACAAGAGGTTTAAAACCTTCTGAGGATGGGGCTTCTGAGGATGGGGCAAAACTGCCGTTAGGGTAACTATAAGAACATGGAAAGTCATGGTTAATCCTGAGCAAAGTGGGATTGTTTGATTTTCCCTAGCAGAGATCTACTCTATGGAAGCAATAAAGCAGCTGAGGAAAGTGGGCTGGAACTGATATATGAGGCCAAAAGACCCACCAGAGAATTACATTTTATGGGAAGCCCCAGAATACACCATGTGCCAAGACTATTTGGAATGCACCAGTGATTATGGCACCGGCATCACTTATGAGTTTAGTATTGGTCATTCCCTGCAGACCAGAACTGAGCTTGTTAATATCCTTGGGGACAATGGGATTTCAAAGAAATAAAGGCCAGGCCCCTATTTTTAACCACCAGAAGCCAGGAGACCATAATTGCGACTAAGACTACCAAGGTCAGAGGGGCAGTGAAGGAGTGTGACCTCCAGGGAGTGATGGAGCTTGTTAATAGAGCATGGTGCCCCTAAGGGCAGAATAGACAGGCAGCCAAGAAGATGGCTGATTAACATCTACAACCAGAAATAATCAAGAATGGAGGGATAGGAGGTTGAAGGCAGTCTTCCAGATACAAAGCCACAATTCCTTTCACTGTTGCTGAACTGATTTTCAGGTCTGGAACCCAGTGACCAAAAACATAACTAGGAGTCTAGCATGAAGGATTGTGCAACACTACAGCAAGTAAATACTGGAATGATTCTCTCAGTCCTTTCCCAAAGGAACTCATGGCCTGTAGAACTCATGAACTCAAGTGACTGTACATTGGAAAAATATAACTCAAGAAGTATTAGACACAGGGTCTGAGCTGGCTTTGATAGTCAGCGATCCAGAGCATTCCCATGACCCTTTTGTTGGGCTGGGAGCTTATGGAAGCAAGGAAATGAATGGAGAACTCACTAAAGTCCAGCTCACCCAGTGGAACCATTGAGTTTGTGAATACACAGTCATCATTTCTCCAGGTCCTGTCTATGTGATTGAACTTGACACATTGGGAAGCTGGAGTAACCCCACACTGGGTCCTTGACTGGTGGGGTAAGAGCTATCATGGTGGAGAAGTCCAACTGGAAACTACTGAAACTAACTCCATGTGGCCAAGATGGCAAATTAAAAACTACATCACATTGGGGAGTGAGGAGAGCACAGCAAAAATTAGTGCCATCAGTAAAAAACAAAAAGGTGATCACTATCATATTTCTGTTTCATTCATCAGTCTGGCCCCAGAAGAAACACGATGGATCCCAGATAATAGCTTCTGCAAGCTCAAGTAATTAGTACTGATCACAATTGCTGTGATAGCAAATTAATAAGGTCTCAGGCTTATGGAATGGAGCCATTGACTTGGCAAATACATTCTTTTGCATTTCAGTAAGAAAAGAGGATCAGAAACAGTTGTATTCATGTGCAACAGTACTCATTTGCAGTTTTGAATCAGGACTATATTAACCACACTTCCTCTCATAACAAAATATAGCTTAAAGAGCTCTGGATCACTGAGCATTTCACAGATCATCACGTGGATCCATTGTGTTGACAACATCATGTTGATTGGACAGGCAAGAAAGGGTTAGTAGTTGGAAATTTTGGAAAATAACATGTACTTCAGAGAGCAGGAGACAAACTCTATGAAGTTTCTTAGACCTGTCATTTTAATATAGTTTTAGGAGTTTAGTGGCCATGACTGTGCTTGGATAGTACTCCAAAAATAAAAGACAGATTGATGCATCTCGCATCTTCTGCAACAAAGAAGATAGCACAGTGCCTGATAAGCCTCTTGGGGTTATGGTGGCAACACATTCTATATCTGAGAATTCTGTTCAGGCCTATTTACTTGCTGATATGAAAGTTGCTAGCTTTATATAGGATTCAGAAAAGGAAAGGCTTGGTAGCATGTCCAGGATGTGATGCCACCAGAACAGCACCTTGGCCACATGTCTTAACAGACCCTATGGTGTTAGAGGTATCAGTGGTAGGAAGAGATACAGTGTGAAGCTGATGATAAGCACCAAGTGGGATCATTACATCCCAGGCCCCTGGGAGTCAGGAGTAAGGCCATGTCAGCCAAAGCAAAGGTGACTGACATACCCTAAGGTGGCCTTTCAGTGAGTCATGCCCTTGTATCATCCCATGAGCATAGGTAGAACCTGTGACTTGCTTCTAGCCAATAGAATACAGCAAAGCCATATCCCAAATTAGATCATGCTATCTGGCAAAGGTGTTGAGATGATAACCCTCTTGATCATGTTACGTTATATAATACTCTGTCTTAGCAGACTGGGACAAGATTACCCTACTGGCTTTGAAGAAGTAAGCTAACATTCTGTGAGAGGGTCTTGTGGCTGGGAACTAAGGGTGACCTTTAGGAGCTGATAAGGTTACCAACTGACAGCCAGCAAGGGACCTCAGTTTTTCAACAGCAAGGAAATGAATTATTTAAACAGCAATAATGATGTTTAGACCATGTGACCTTGGACAATTATCTAACTTTTCACAGTCTCAACTACCTCATCTGTGAAATAATGATAAAAAATAATAATGAAAATTGCTGACACATAATTAACAATTACTATATCTGATGTGAAAACTAAAACCAGCACACTTTTTTGCTTTTGTGGTAAACAATACTGGGATAGGCAAAAACAACAGCTACGTTGGCCATGAAATAATTGTTCTTAAAAGATAAGCCAACTAAAACAACTTATTTAACAAGACTAACTGTTTATGTATCAATATTTCTACCAAGCCCCCTGCCTCATTGTGCCCACCAGACCATAACTCTCATGTCATGAACTGCCCTATCCCATCAGTCACTGGCTTTTCAAGACTCATGATATCATCGATCCAAATTCTCACACCATATATATGTGTATATATATATACACACACACACATACATATGATATTATATGTATACATTTTTATATGATATATGTTTTTTTCTCCTGAATTCCCCCTTTTGAGACTCTCTTAGGAATGATATTTCCTTTTACGGCAGTAGACTTAATAAATTGAGTTCTGCTGATTCAGCTGGCTTCTGGAGGGTTCTTTTGGGGTTTGACATATGGCACAAGCCTTCTCCTAAGTATCATATATGTGTTAATTTTTTTAGTCATCAAAATAGCCCTATGAGGTAGATATATTATCCACATCTTACAAAAGAAGAAATTGAAATCTCTAAAGTTTAAATAACCCAGGAAAGGGCTTTAGTAAAGGTGAAATATAATAATGTAGGACAAAGCAGGGTAGGCCCCTAGCACAAAGTAAGTTTTATGAAATCTGGCTATTATTTTTCTGTTACATTAATAATTGGAGGAAAAAAATAATCACCCCACTAGAGAGATCTCTACCATCTCCACAATGAATACCTTTGCGCTGGGAGAATTATATATATTTCTCCCCCTCTCTCTTTCATATTTTATAAATCCCTAAAATATTTGGTCATAGAGAACCTAGAAGGTAGTATATTTTCAGCAAATTTTTTTTTTACTTCTCTGTGAACAATAACATATATTTATAACATGTTTGTTTTCTGATACTTCCTTTTTAGAAAAATCTCTATTTTTTTATTTCCTTCTAATCTTTGATCTAGAGTGGGAACATGGCATTCTGAGAAGTTTTGTATTATTTCCAGAGCTGAATAGGTAAGGATTATTAGCCATGTATCATCTGAGTCAGGAGTCAGTAATCTTTTTCTGTAGGTGTCCAGATAGTAAATATTTCGGGCTCTGCCCTCCATATGGTTCTGTCACAACTAGTCAATTTTGTCATTAAGGCACAAAAGCAGCCATAGGTAATATATAGATGAATGGGTGTGGGCATGTGCTAATAAAACTTTATTTACAAAAACTATTGGCAGGCAGTTTTTAATCTCCAGGCTGTAGTTTGCCAACAGCTCTTCTAGGTGTAGCTTTGAAAGCATCCAGAATCTTGTATTTTTTCCCTCCTTGATGTCCTACACCAGTCTTACAATCCCTAGAAGTGCTCATTCACAGATGCAGGATTGCTTCTCCATTATTGCCCTATTAATAACTTTCTGGGTTGCCGTGATATTTAATATCGCACTTTGGTGGCTTTTATGACAAAATAAAGGTATTATAAGTAAAACCTGGCTGGGGAACAACTCAGTTAGCTGCTGAACTGTGTGAGAGCTTAAAGTCTGGATGGAATAATGTTGGCGTCGTCTGGCTGTCCTTTAGAGAAGGTGGTCTCTGTATGAGTTTAGACAACAATTTCACTAGGGATAAGTGAACTATTTTGTCAAATTCGGCACCCAATCCAGTTTCATTATTTTAGAACATAAAACTGTTTGGTGATTAGCTTTGTTTACACTTGGCAAAGTATTGCTTCCTCTTCTGAGGGGGGAAAAAAGGACAAAAAAAGCTTATAAAAATTTCAAAAAGCTTTTGACTTCAAATAGTTCTTGCAAAACTGCATTTGGATGAGTTAAGTGTGGAGGAATCAAAACCATATGGATTATACTTCTTTTAAAATAAACACTGATTTAAAAATTGAAGGAAAATTCCTGGAAAAGTAGGCTTTACTCTTCACAGACTCCAAATAGTCAAAAACAACATTAAGAAATTTGATAAACCCAAAGCACAGCTGGGTTTACCCATTCTTAATTATAGTGTTTTCATTGTATATCATGTAAAAATAAACAGTCTCAGGAGTGGCCTACATTCAGTTATTTTAGAAGAGTGTGGGGATTTTCATATATCTCTGGAGTAACCTTTGCCCAAATCCTGGATTTGAGGTAAATCACATTATAGTATTTGAAATGTTAAAATGTTAAGCACTTGTCACTCATCATATTTTATTTTCAAAAGCCCAGTCTTTATCCCAAATCAGAATTAACAAAATGTTGAGAAAGACTTATTATAGTTCTCATAAGGTGACTTACACTGATGTGAATCTATACATCTAAATATTTAATCATCAAAGAATAAGAACCTGGTACTCTTATTTAATTAAATGACATTTCTGAATAGGAATTAATGCCCACCTTTATGAGGGCATAGCTGACCTGGGGAGAAGAAATTCCCCACTCCAGTCCACTCTAGCCATCTTGCTCACCTACTGAGGAGAATTAAACAAACAAAAACAAAACATAACCGAGCAACTCTTGTGAAGTTCATAGTCCAGAGTCACTAAAAGACTGAGACCTAGTCACAGGACTACAGAATCTTTTTCCTGACCCTCACATCTCACCACCACATTACTAAAGGCCTATTTACAGTATTTCTTTTACTCAGCACATCATGTATGGCTATATAGAAAAAAATTACAAGGAATACCAAAGTCAAAAAACATAATTTGATGAGACAGAGCAAGCAGAAGAATCAGACATGGTAGGGGTGTTGGAACTTTTAGATCAGGAATTTTAAACAATTGTGATTAACAGCAAAAGACTCTAATGAGTAAACAACATGCAAGAATGAATGGGGAATGTAAAAAAGGGAAGGAAATTCTAATAAAGAACCAAAAAGAAAAGTTTGCGATAAAAACAGCAACAACAACAACAACAAAAACCACTGTAACACTGTAGCTGTTACACAGCTGAGGAAAAAAATCTGTCAGCTAGAGGGTATATCAATAGGGCACATAACACTGAAAAGCAAAGAGAAAACAGACCACCAACACCATGACCAACAGCAGCAACAACAACAACAAAACCGAAACAAAAACAGAATATCCACAAACTACAGGACAGGTACAAAATGTGTAGCACACACAAAATGGTGAAGCCAGAAGGAAAAAGAAGGAAGGAAGGAAGGAAGGAAGGAAGGAAGGAAGGAAGGAAGGAAGGAAGGAAGGAAGGAAAGAAAGAAAGAAAGAAAGAAAGAAAGAAAGAAAGAAAGAATATTTGAAACAGTAATGACTGTGAATTTCCCCCAAATTAATGCTATACACAAAATCCAGGGAGCTCTGAGAACACCCAGCAGGATAAATACCAAGAGAAACTACACTTAGGCACCAATTTTCACACAATAGAAAATCAAAGAGAAAACAACAACAACAAAACAAAACAAAAACTTTTGAAAGAAGCTGGGGATGCTGGGAGAACAGCTTACCTATAGAGAACACAGATAAAAATTATATCTGACTTCTTTTCAGAAATCATGCAAACCAAAAGAATGAAGTAAAGTATTAAAAGACGGAAAAAAGCCCACCAACATAGAACTCTGTACCCTGCAAAATTATCCATCAAAAGTGAAGAAGACATAAAGACCTTCCCAAGAAAACAAAAATGGAGGGAAATTTATGTCAGTAGATTTGCCTTGTAAGAGATGTTTAAAAAAAATTTTTTAGCAAGAAGGAAAATAACATAGGTCAGAAATTCAAATCTACATAAAGTAAGGAAAACTTTTAAGAAAGAATAAGTGATGGGTGCCTGGGTGGCTCAGTTGGTTAATGTCCAACTTTGGCTCAGGTCTTGATCTCACAGTTTGTGAGTTTGAGCCCTGCATAGGGCTCTGTGCTGACAGCTCAGATCCTGGGGTCTGCTTCAGATTCTGTGTCTCCCTCCCTCTCTCTCCCCCTCCATGGCTCATGCTCTGCCACTCTCTTTTTCTCTCAAAAATAAATAAACATCAAAAACAATTTAAGAAAAAATAAGTGAAGGTAAACAGATCAGTGGTTGCCAGGGTTGTAGAATGGAGATGAATAGATGGAGCAAAGAGGATTTTCAGGGAAATACAGTTTCTCTCTATGATCCCATAATGAAAGATACAAGTTATTCCACATTTATTGAAATCCACAGAAAGTACAACACCAAGAGTGAACCCTAATGTAAACAACGGACTTTGTGTAATTATGATGTGTCAATTTAGTTCATCAATTGTAACAAATATATAACTTTAGTGGGGGATGTTGATTATTGGGGATGTTATGTCTGTGTGGGTGCAGGGAGTTTATGGGAAATCTCTGTACCTTCCTCTATTTCACTGTGAACCTAAAACTGCTCTAAAATAGTGAAAAAAAAATAGAAAAAAGCAGCATGAGACAGAGAAATAGATACAACTTTTGTTGACTTTGTAGTTGTGTGAGGTTTGCTAAGTCTCAGTTTTTGCATTGTTAAAATGGTCATAAAAATAATGGCTTACATGAAAATATTTATTTTAATAAGAACATGGCCCTCATTAAGTGTTAATTCTTATCTTCCTCCCTTTGATCCCATCCCATAGCCTACTATACGCAAGCTCAAGTCTTCCTTTTAACATAGAAGTGATGTATTTTCACTTATAGGCATTTAAATGGAAACTTACACTCAACTGTTCAGTTATAGGGCTTTGTGTCTAATGATGGTATAAATTTATTTTCTTCTTATTGAAAAATAATTATACTAAAGATCACCCATCTGTCCCTAAAGTGAATAATAATTTTTAGGAAGATTCCAGCCTAAATCCCTAATCTGGAAAAAGAAAATCTTCTGTAAGTGCACAGAATAGCTGAAGTATGTAACTGAAGACTGGACTCATGGACTTCTCACTACAGGCAGCAGCACCACCAACCAAGGACCCAATGTGGTGCCACCCCTCCCACAGGCCACACCTGGTCAACTACTGAGCAAGAAGGAAAGAGTAAGACAAGGAACTCCTCCATAGTTGGCTTTCACTGAAGAACTCCTAATCACCTTGCTAACACTCCTTAGATTGTAAAACAGTTTAGGATGCTTCTGCTCAATCTCCCCTCCCTCTCTCCTTTGCTAGGGGTAAGATCAGAATCACGTTCAGACATTTCTCCCAGTCTCTTCTAGATCCCTCTTCATTTTTTATTTCCACAAAGTGTGTTCCCTAAAACAATAAAAATCAAAAAAATAATAATAATCATGCAAATTTAATTATACCTTGGTATTTGTTTCCTAGGGGACTGGAATAACATGCTAACCAATGAGAAATTTCCTTCACTCCAGAGATAATTATTAACGTCTCCACCTAAAAAATTAAAATTGCTACAAATCTTCAAATGACAGCCTGCATTTTCAAAAGAAACAAACACACAAAGCATGAGCTAGCATGGTCACTAAAATGACACACAAGATTAAGTCGAGACTTCAAGTCCATTCCATATGTGGTCTCCTATCTATTTCCCCTTCCACACACCTCATATTCTAAAGGGACTTGAATTTTCACCCTTCCTCATTCATAACATGCAAATGTTATGTGTCTTTGCCAATTTTGTCTCCTGTGTTTAAACTGATCTTTTTCCCAACCCCAACTCCATCCCTCAAGGCCATATAAATAGTCTTCTTAGTGCCCAGGTCTCCAATCAGTCTCCAGAGCAGGAGTACCACCAAAACAACTGCTTTGTCTACCTGTGGGCACATGCCTTAGTGATAGAGCTAATTGTACATCTGATCACACTGTTTGTAATTCCTATTTGTGTTTTTCACAGTGCATAATTGAGAGCCTGATCCAGAGTAGATGCTAATTTTTCTAAAAAGATGAATCAATGTTATATAAAGGAAATAGGATGGATTTGGGAAATAGGACAATTTAGCTTTAAATCTCAGATCCCTCACTCACTAGTTCAGTGACTTGAGGTAAATCACTTAATTTCTCCAAGGTTTGTAAAATGAGGATCATAGACCTCGCATTACAGAGGCTTTATGAGGATTAAATGAGATCATCTACAAATTTTCATTCATCCAACTAACTGAGCTCTTGCTCGGAGCCAGTCTTGAGGATACGTCAATGGATGAGAGGGTTAAAGTGCAGAACCTCAGAAAATTTTACTTTAGTTGTGTTGAAAAACAGTAAAAAGATTAAGCAAATAAAAAAATCCTTTCCAGATTGTCATAAATTTTATGAAGAATATAGGCATGGGGGCACCTGGGTGGCTCAGTCGGTTAGGCATCTGACTTTGGCTCAGGTCATGATCCCACGGCTGGTGGGCTCAAGCCCCACGTTGGGCTCTGTGCTGACAGCTCAGAGCCTGGAGCCTGCTTCAGATTCCGTGTCTCCCTCTCTCTCTGTCCTTCTGCTTTCTCTATGCCTGTTTCTCTCTCAAAAATAGACATTTAAAAAAAATTTTTAAATATATACAGGCATGATTTTGTGCTAGATGATGATGGAAAGGGGAAGGTACAAACTTTAAGATGTCAGGAAAGTGTCTTTAAGGCACAAAGTATATGCCCTGTGTCAGTTGGGGTTCCACCAGAGGAACAGAACCAGTGGGACACACACACACACACACACACACACACACACACGCACACGCACGCACGCACACACGCACATACACACAATTATACGTGCAATTATTCTTCAATCAAAAAGAAACACATATATTTGTATATTTCACAATTAGACACAAAATCCTCTAGCTGCAGACACACATATATACACACATAGTGTGTGAATGTGTGTATGTGTGTTTGTATGAATACATAGAAAATCAACATATAATATATATTCATATATAATCTATATGATGTATTACAAGAATTTGGCTGATGCAATTGGCTAGCCAGGCAAGTCCAAAACCCATATGGTAGTCTGGAAACTCTAGAGCAGGAGCTGAAGCTGCAATCATAAGCGGGATTTCTTCTTTTTCAGTGAAATCTCAATTCTCTTAAAGGAGACTGATTTCCAATTCACTGCATCAAGGAATCCAAATTTTCCAAGATAATCTCCTTCACTAAAAGGCAGCTCGTGATAGATATTAATCTCATTTACCAAAAACCTTCACAGCAACACCAAGATGAATGTTTAATTAAATAATTCGGTACTATAGGCTATCCATAAAAGGACATAAAAGGACTATCACATACTCGAAAATGTTAATTCCTTTGCCATAAATTCCTTAACTTAAAGCATACTTTGGAGGACCTGGGTGTATGATTAGCTTTCTAATGAAAATCATTCTCTTGGGGCTTTTTAGTGACACCTCTCACAGCAAAATCACAGTTAAAAAGTATTTTAAAAATAAAGATATTTAATTTTCTTAAGATGAAACAACACATTAGTCAATCTTCCCTGTTGTAAGATTCTATACCATAACAGCTGACTAGGGTAAATTCTAAGCCATTCGTTATTCCTAAGTATATAAAAAAAAAAATGGTAGAAGAGATTTTAATGCTCTAAAACAGCCAGAAGCCAGCACAACTACCAAATATCTTTAAATGATTAATAAGAAAAAACTATATTTCCTTCTTTGTGGTACCTCATATTTTTTATTCTAGATAAATATGTTTTTAATATTCATTTAACATTGATTAAATACCCACACCTTCCATATTAAAACAAAATTAAAAGCATATTTATTTTGCCAGGAAATATTAAGCAACATGTGAGTTGAAAAACCCAAGTTAAAATCAGAATAGAAAATTTGTTAAATACATCACATGTTAACTGAACTCAAAAATATGGACCCTCATCCCTTTCATTATCAAGCATGAATGCTCTTGTGCCTTTTTGTTTGTTTTCCTTCACAAAAATTTATTTAATTAATGGATGCTGTTTCCTTTTTCTCCCCCATGTTTCTTAAATTCCAAATAGTATCATCTAAGCTCTTGGTTTCATACAGGTCGACAGACCTTGGTACCTCTTGCCACCTTTTCCCATGGGAGTCAGGAAGTATCACTTCTGGCACAGTTCCATAAAGAACGCAGATACCATAATGATTAAAGAAGGCAGAATAATAATTTTAAAAAGACAGGCTAGGCCCTGGACTCCCTGCAGGGTGTTATTGATTAGCCCACTCTGTCACATCACCTGGAAATTAGAGTTTGAAGTCATTCTTTTGGGTGTGAGGGAGCTGGCTTAATCTTACTGTTAAAACATTTTTAAGTGCATATCTAGCTCCTAGACTGACCACAGTGCTCTCCATCCTAATGCAGAGTACTTCTAGTCATCTTGAACATACCAGCTATAAACCATAATTAGTACTTTGAGATCCAGTTTTTCCCTCTAACTACAGAATGGAAGGTTGAAATATTTATGTAATTCAGGAGTCTGCTCTCCTCCAAGGTGGTTTTGCTTTCTCCACACCGTTTCCACCCTTGCTCTCTCCCTCAAAAAATTTTTTTAAAACACACTTGAAACTAAAGGTAATCTGAGTCACTGCTAGGAGAAAATATTTATCAAGTTAAGGAATATTATGCTGAAATTTTAAGTTCATTATCACTTACGATGGATAGTTCAGTAAAGATGAAAAATCATGAATCAATATTTTATTGAATAAAAAATGTATGCGGAAATTCCGAAGATAAGACAGGAAAAAATTGTACAAGAATAGAACAGGTGAGGGGCGCCTGGGTGGCGCAGTGGGTTGAGCGTCCGACTTCAGCCAGGTCACGATCTCGCGGTCCGTGAGTTCGAGTCCCGCGTCAGGCTCTGGGCTGATGGCTCGGAGCCTGGAGCCTGTTTCCGATTCTGTGTCTCCCTCTCTCTGCCCCTCCCCCGTTCATGCTCTGTCTCTCTCTGTCCCAAAACTAAATGAACGTTGAAAAAAAAAATTAAAAAAAAAAAAAAAAAAAAAAAAAAAGAATAGAACAGGTGAGAAAACTGAGGAATGGGAAGATACTTGAATTACTCAGGTCCCTCTCCTAGGCATGCAAATTTCATTGCCTTATTATTCTCTCAGGGCTCATATCACCAGGCTTGCATGTTTGATAAATGCCATATGTTATAACTTCTTCCATCTGACACATGATGTGCAATAGCAAAATAAAGGCTTTACAGTCAAAAATCTTGAGCTTGTGTTGCCTAAACTTACTTGACCCTCCCCCCCTTTCTTTTTCTTTCTTTCTTTCTCTTTCTTTCTTTCTTTCTTTCTTTCTTTCTTTCTTTCTTTCTTTCTTTCTCTTTCTTCTTTCTTTCTTTCTTTCTTTCTTTCTTTCTTTCTTTCTTTCTTCTTTCTTTCTTTCTCTTCTTTATTTAAAAAATATACTTGCCAGTTAATATCCTGGGGTGCTAGTGCTTTCTAGAATACATTAAAAGAGATATTATGCTAGATCTTGAAGCTGGCATAAAGGATAGTCAAAGTTGGGGGATCAGAAGAAATACTATTCCCAGGATTAAACAGGGCAAGAGAGATTTACAGAGAGGAAAAAGGCAGTAGTGAAATGACACCAAAATATCAAAAACAGTAGGACTTAGAAAAAACAACATCAGTTTTTGATTGGGATAGGAACACCAATAACTAATGGTACAGAGTGCTGGGCAAAAGTAATCTCAGGGATGTATAAAATGACAATGTATTGAAAGCAGCTTGGCTCCATTCATTTGGCTGTTCAAGGAAAGAAACGACTAGTTAGGAAAGACGGCTGTGTTAGGTGAACTGGATAGTGTTTACTTTTACAACAGTTGAAACTTTCTGTGATGGAAGTTGGCAGGAAGGTTGACTGAGAGGAAAAAACTAAAGATCATAAAGCTTCCAGTAAAATGATTACATAAAACACATAGGTTTACTTTCTCTCCTTCCCAAATCCAATACTGTTAAGATTGAATTAGAAGATTCATTATTGTTAAGATGTCAATTCTCCCCAGATTGATCTATGGATTCGATGCAATCCCCACAAAATCCCAGCAGGTAGTTTTGCAAAAATTGGCAAGCTGATTTTAAAATTCACATGGAAATACAAATGACCTAGGAGAGTAAAAAAAAAAAAAAAATTTAAAAAGAACAAAGTTGGAGGAATAACATTACCAGGTTTCTAGACTTTAATATAGCTATTTAATACAGCTATCTTAATATATTATAAATATATATTTATGCAGTTATATAAATATATACTAATTAAAAGCTACAGTAAGCAGGACAGTGCATTTTGGAGTCATAGCAGACAAATATGTCAATATTCCAGAGATGGAAGAGAATTTGAATATTTATATTGAGATCTCCCTGAATATCCAGTACAATCTATATTTACATAAAAATTGTGAAATTTTAGAATATCTCAACCTTAATTCCTAATAGCTGACCTCAATATCCAGGCCATAATTCCTTTTTACTGATAACATCTAGGAGTTTAAAATGCCCCATTTTTTCCTACAAATCCCATCAGGAAATTGGATTATTTAAAATCAGGACACAGGTATTAAGAAAGTATAAAAAAACCTCTTTTTCTTTTAGGACTGCAGAAAAAATATATAGGATTGATGACCTGCAGAGAAATGGAGATATGCTAAGTTCTCCTTCTCTCCCCCGACAAAAGGGAATTTTTGATAGAGAATTTCATGCTGGGTGATTTCAATTTCAGTAAGAGTAGAAGGTCCCTATAGTTGCAAGGGAGAATGTTCAAAAGGCAATTAGTACGACCATCATGTGAATAGAGGCAAGTCAGTTATTCCAAGTACAAATATCTTGGACTCACCACAATGGGTTTCGTCTATGATACTGTATTTTGCTTAGCTGGTTTGGTACCGAAATTTGAGCGACTATTGTTTATCACCCCGTGTGGAAATGCAACCAACTCAGTGGTTTGTTTTTTCAGGTCCTGGGCTTCTCTAGCTCTGCTTGGGCATTCTGGCAGAGAGCAGAGAAGTGGGGGCAGGAAGGCATGGCTGCTCAGGGCAGTCCTTCATCCTGGTCTCATGAGAGCAGGAAATTGCCTAGACAAACATCCTTGACTCCACGTACCAGCTCAGTGTGCACCTCAAGAAAATCAGGCTCGACTCTGCTTTGAAATCAGGGCCTCGGTGGTTTCTTTGTCATTGTTTTTTTCAGGTGTTATGTGTTCAAAGCGTGATGTGCAATATTGAAGAAAATCAATTTAGTACAAGTGTTTGGTATTTTCACAATCCTTAATTGCTGGCATTTCCTGGAACTTGGATCCTTCTTCCTCACCATTCTTCATCTGGTATCAGAAGAGTTTTACAAAACTCAAATGTTGAGAAAAATATGAAAATCTTCTCATTAAGACAGATGACACTATTCTCACAGGTATTTCATGACATTCTGCCACCTCAGAGCATAAATTGTGTTCAAAAAAAGGAAGTACCCATTTGTTCAGTTAAAAACTCTACAGAGTTCCTCATTACCAGAGAGGAGTTCTCTTACTGAACAGTAGATCAAGAACTGACCACTCCCCAAAAGAAATGTGTTAAATCCATGGAACGTCCATTTATTTTTATTCAATCAAGGTACATTTATAGAGCACTAAAAGTATGTTTGGCAATATGAGATGTTCCGGAGAAGTCACAAAAAATTAAGAAGAGATAGAAATATCCCAGAATATTTAAAATAGCAGTGACAAAGTCGTACTCTACTAGGAGGGTGAAAATTCTCCTAGAGTTGGAAGAGCCCAAGGGGATGTCCTCGGAAAAGATTCCCTGAGAAGGTGGCATTTGAACTGCTTCCTGGGGATAAATAGGAGTTTGCCTGGGGAGTGGAACATATCACAAACAGAAAGACAAGTACTTACCAAGGAACAAGATTAAGGCTGTGGCATTTTTAGAACAGTATGGGGCAACTGGGGAGCGGAGGGGCATGAAGGCAGAGAGGGAGATTCAGGATAACCGTAAAAAATAAAAATAACATATTTTTTTACATTGAAGGAAAAGGGAAGCCAAAAGAAGTTTCTAAGAAAAAAAGCTAACATGATTGGGGTGCCTGGGTGGCTCAGTCAGTTAAGCATCCTACTCTTGGTTTCGGCTCAGGTTATGATCTCACAGTTCATGGGTTTGAACCCTGGGTCGTGCTCTGCACTGACAGTGCAAAACCTGCTTGGGATTCTCTCCCTCTCTCTCTCTCTGCTCCTCCCCTGCTTGCACTCTCTTTCTTTCTCAAAATAAATAAGTAAACCCTTTTTTTTTTTTGTTTTTTAAAGAAAAGAGCTAACCAGGTTAACAGCTTGGGAATATCACCATGGTAGGGTGAGGGAGATGGCCTGGAAAGGGTAGTAAACAGAGTCAAACAGAAATGTAAAGCTCCAAATTAACATTTTCTCTCCTGT
The DNA here is from genome assembly GCF_028749965.1 of Puma concolor. NCBI lineage: Eukaryota > Metazoa > Chordata > Mammalia > Carnivora > Felidae > Puma > Puma concolor. The sequence continues at coordinate 29,061,601 of NC_141673.1, read as the reverse complement.
AAACATTTATAATTCCTGAAAGACAAGAGTTTTGATGTTCAGAGCAAACTCATGAGGCATTCTCAAGATCCAGGCAGGGCTGGCAATAAATGCACTTCTGGAATATTCACTCTCTAAAAGAACATGCCTGGCAGCAATGGGGTTGGAAGATAGCTAGGATCCCAGAACTGAAGAGAGGGGCATCTCTCCAGAGTCATTTAAAGTTCAGGACAAGATAATTGTGCTCATAAATAAATGGTGAAAATTCTGGATGCCTAATCTGTTTCGTGTTAGGCCAAGAGAGACTAACTCTCAGAGATGTGTTCCGAGAATTACTTTTTCTTAGTGGAATTGCACTGTAATATTACGAAAACTTTGGCATAGCTCAGGCTGGATACTGTTTGGACAAATACCTTCAATGGCTAATTAGGAAAGATTGCTGTTGTTTCATGGTGATATGGGTTAGACAAAATGTCATAGTATTCTTTAGGGAAAGAAAAAGAATTAGATTTCAGTTGATGAGGTTTATAATTATAGTGAAATTTGCAAACTCTGTGCTAGAAGAATCCCATATCCTGAACTAGCAAAAAGCTCCCAGCATAGTCACTCTGATGGTCTCAGAAACACTACTTTTTTTTTTTTAAGTTTATTTATTTATTTATTTATTTATTTATTTATTTATTTATTTATCGTGAGAGAGAGAGAGAGAGAAAGAGAGAGAGAGCAGGTGAGGGCAGACAGACGGAGAGAGAGAGAATTATAAGTAGACTCCATGCCATCGGCACAGAGCCCAGTGTGAGGCTCAATCTCACAAACCGTGAGATCATGACCTTAGCCGAAATCAAGAGTTAGACGCTTAACTGACCGAACCAGCCAGGTGTCCCTATAAGAAAAAAACTTGCAACACCCCTTATTTTGGCCCTTTAAATTCCTAAATTGGATTGATCATGTGACTGACCTATAAGTGAGTGCACAGAACTTAGGAATTTAAATACTCAGGATCCCCAATGCCTTGCGAAATGCCAACCTTGTTCAGTTTATCTTCTACTCAAAATAAAACCAAATTGCTATATGTGAGAGACCTCATTCGTTTGTTTTTCAATTGACTTTCAACTGACTTGCTCATTGAATGTTCTCCAGAGGTTGTTATTTTGGTTCTACTTCTTGATGGTAATGTTTGACTTCAGTGATTCAATTTAAAAATTAATATACGCTAGGTGTCAGAGACGATGCTGAATACTAACTCAAGGGTGACTAAGACGTGCCAAGAAACCATCTGTAAATGCTGGTGGGGATGTGGGCCAGTCACCATCTAGAAGAAGTACTAGGCAGGAGAGTCCATAATCCTTTCACTAACATTCTGAAATGCAGAAAACACTGAAAGGAGATTTGTCGGTAAGATTTGCCTCGAAATGATGGAAATGGGGTTGTTTATGATCGTTATCCTCTGTAATAGAAATAGTCATACATTTTCCTGTATGGGTATTAGCATACTTAATTACTGGGTGCTATGCCAGACACACACTCCTACCAATGTTACATGATACATGCCACGTGTCTTGTATTACCTTTCTAAAATCTGAAAAATTCTAAATTCTTGAATACATCTGACTTTGAAAATTTTATATAAGGGATTATGAATCGATATTTCCCTCTTACAGTGCTGAACCTTCCGACACGTGAAATCAGCTGTGTAAATAAAACTATGAGCGTTTGCCCAAATCTTTTCTTTTATAGACTGCATTTAAAAGTAATGCTCCCTCAGACCTCCTACACAGTTTACTTGGTAATGCTTTAAAGAAAAGCTTCATAATATTTTAAACTAAGTTTTTCCATGCTTTTTAATATTATATATCTTTATAGCGCCGTCATATATTTTACGCCAGTCCTCTCTCCCCTTTGTTATTTGTATTGGTATTATGCAGATTGCTGCGGAGGACTTTCATGGAACCCCAGCGAACTGGAGAGCCCATGTTGAAAGCCATCGTCTGAAAGGACTGTTTTAGATGGTATATTAAATAGCACAAAAGCAAGACAAAGTGCTGCCCCTCGCTTTTGTATATGGCACAGAACCAAGACCTTTCTTCATTCTTAACCGGGACCCAAGTTAAATTGATTCCTTATGTGCCTGGTGGTTTTCAGTTTTTCAGTTCATCTTGTGCAGGCACAGAAATGAATAATAAAAGTTGAATGAAGGCTAATAAGAAAAAACACAACAGGATTCAAAAGGAGATAATTAAATCCCTCAACTGCTGTTAAGGACAACATTAAAAAAATATGAAGAAATTGGTATACCTTTTATATTTTGGCATACTTCTTTTCTTATCTGCACAAACACAGCATCTTAGCCACATCTTACTTAATCACGTAGCAAAAGTAGAGGCTCGTTTCAAGGGCTTATTCAGAATTCAAGCCACAGGAAGAATAAACAAACAATCAAACAGACTTACAGGGAAATGTGCTTGCCACTGACCTAAGTTGATGATTTTCAAGACTAGACCTCCTTTAACATGGCCAATTTGTATGTGTATGAGTGTTGATGATAAGGTCTCTAATTGACCATCTCTTCCACCAAAAAATATATATTTATGGAAAAAATAAAAGATTGACATCCTTGGATACCATTACCAAGGATTAAATAATCAACACTAATCCTAACCTCACCACATGTTTTATGTGCTGTTTACCTCCAACTTTAACCATATTCTCCGTTTCATACAAATTGTCTGTTCTATATGATATTCTTGCCATATAGCCCACCATCAGTCATTGGCTTAGGAATTGCCCATGTTCTCTTTAACTCCAGAATCAAAATACATTTGACATATGTCAAATATCTATTCTTTTGGGTATGTATTGGCTATACACTATTTAGAGAAGTGTGTATGTGTGTGTGTGTGTGTGTGTGTGTGTGTGTGTGTGAGAGAGAGAGAGAGAGAGAGAGAGAGAATGAGTTTGTACTTGACCTCCTTGATGCTTGCCAACTATATGATGTGAAGATCTATAAATTAGGCAGAAGTTGGAAAGGATTACACTTTTTAAATAAAGGGAGATGTAGATGTGATGCTTTGAGAGGCGATTTTCAAAAACTTTTCTATGGAAACTTAAGTCTTCCAGGTGTCTTGAGAGGTCCATTGACATTTGATTCCAATTTAATATTTAGACTGTAATAAATTATTAACACACACATTCAAATGTGTTATACACTACATTTTAACATAATTTAGACCACCAGCGTATTTACTTTACCTGCCAGGTTAATTCATTTTCTGCCAGGCCTTAATATAAAAATCTTCATTACCATCTCTGGGACTATATTTGAACTTGCAAACATGTGTCCTTGATTAAGATGGTTATAGCTCTATGCTGCCTTTTTTTTTGTTTCTCACATCTGTACGTGCACCCTCCCCACACGCATGCACACACACACACACACACACACACACACAAGGTTGTCCTGTTTGTCTATAAGAGTCAACATGTTCTATTTTCTAAATAACCCAGTAAATTACAAAAATAAGTCGAATGCCAAGGCTGATTTGACTTCAGCAGTCACCTAAATTACCGTCTGAAAGTTTTGTGTTTGTCAAATAGGATTTTCACTTCTTTTCATGTTCTGCATTTCCATGCTGTTTGAATGTTTACAACGTATACTCCCTGTTAATGTCAAAAAAGAAAACAAAACAGATAAAGAAACATTGCAGGATAAAAGGCAGTTTTAATCTCTTTTGCATCCCATTTATTTTTAAAAAGAATATGTCACTGCTAAAATATTTGAGAAACACTACTTTAGTTGAACTGATTTTTAAAATGTAATTTTAGGGGCGCCTGGGTGGCGCAGTCGGTTAAGCGTCCGACTTCAGCCAGGTCACGATCTCGCGGTCCGTGAGTTCGAGCCCCGCGTCGGGCTCTGGGCTGATGGCTCAGAGCCTGGAGCCTGTTTCCGATTCTGTGTCTCCCTCTCTCTCTGCCCCTCCCCCGTTCATGCTCTGTCTCTCTCTGTCCCAAAAATAAATAAACGTTGAAAAAAAAATTAAAAAAAAAAAAAAAAAAAAAAAAAAAAAATAAAATGTAATTTTAGTCACGCTAATCATGACTAACTGGTAAGTACCCAGGCAACTGATTCAAATTGTTGTTCCATCTTTTTTACTAGTTTTGTGTGCCTGAGTAAGAAACTTAAGGCCATTTCTAACCTACATCCTCAATAGTAAAATGAAATCAGTCACCTCTGTGGTTGTTGTAAGGTTAACTTACAACACTAAACACCCTTTCTAGCTCTCAATAAGTCTTCCATATATGGTATTTCATTGTCAAGTGTTTTGAAAGAATTAAATGCGTTATAATTATTTTAAAAACTAATCAATTTAAAATGTATAAAGCTTGGTTGCTCCATGCTATAATGTGGGGGGGGGGGGGAGGGGGACACACAACACCATATTACGTAAGCTTTCCATAGCATTTATTTGGATATAAACTGGTGAAGAGCTGAGTTCTACTGTAAATATGCTAAGATCAATTATATTTCACAATTTCTCAACTTCTCTAAATTGAATTTCCCAGTTTGCAGATGGCATTAAGCTTTCTCTGAGAAGTGAAATGCCAGGCTGGGGGAGGGGGCTGCACAGTGTTATTGTGAGTGAGTGGGTAGAAAAGTACTTGGATGAGTTCCAGGGTAAAAGGTAACTGGTTGAAAGGGGAAGAAAAAAAGCATTATGGAATGCCCATGAAAGGATTCTTGTGAGCAACCCTTCACAAAGCAGATGTGGAAAGGGTATCCATTATGGAAGATTCCCCAATGAAATGAGCTGCCGATAAAATGATGGACATCAACAAGTTCCTGGAAACCAACCAGGTAATTTACTTTTACTTGTATTCCAAAACCTGTGTGTCTACAACTGGAGCACAATTTAAAAAACTGACCACTTTGATAAGGAAAAACAAACAAATAAATAAGTCCAAGGAGTTGACAAGTGAAGTAATCATGTGCTTAAGGGGATTTTTATTTGACTATAAAATTGAAAATTCTCTCTCATTCGAAATGGTGTATTATGTATATGCTTACAATCATCCCAAGAGTTGTCTGGAGGCAAATCATGATAGAAAGACAATTTGTTTCATCGTGCCCTTCAGAGAACACTTAGCAGTGACCTGCCACAAGGCAGAGTTTAAATTTGCCTAGTGTAGGGGCGCCTGGGTGGCGCAGTCGGTTAAGCGTCCGACTTCAGCCAGGTCACGATCTCGCGGTCCGTGAGTTCGAGCCCCGCATCGGGCTCTGGGCTGATGGCTCAGAGCCTGGAGCCTGTTTCTGATTCTGTGTCTCCCTCTCTCTCTGCTCCTCCCCCGTTCATGCTCTGTCTCTCTCTGTCCCAAAAATAAATAAACGTTGAAAAAAAAAAAAATTTAAAAAAAAAAAAAAAAAAAAAAAAAAAAAAAAAAATAAATTTGCCTAGTGTATGGCCATTCACAAAGTGATTGTGTATTTGTTATCTCATTTAGTCCTCAAAGGAGTTCATAGGGGCTCCTGCAGAGTGAAAGGGAAGACTGGCTGGCAGGGAGTTATACTAGAGTTTTCTCCATGTTCTCCTCAGCCATTTGTATTATTGAGCACTGTCAATAAGGACAGTGTTCTGTGGAGAAAGAGACCCTCAAGCCAAGAAACTATTTTTTATGGATTGCTCTACGGATTCCTTTTGCCATTTTTAAGGATTTTTTTAATGTTTTTTTTTCTCTGTTAAGTCCATATCATTGCATGCTTCCTATAGACAAATTAACTTATTTTTTAATTAATTAATTAATTTATTTATTTTTGAGAGAGAGAGAGCAGAGTGAGCACGAGCAGTGGAGGAGCAGAGAAAGAGGGAGACAGAGAATTCCAAGCAGGCTCCAGGCTATCAGCACAGATCCCAATGTGGGCTTTGAACTCATGATCCGTGAGATAGTGACCTGAGCTGAAGCCGAGAATTGGACGCTTAACCGACTGAGCCACCCAGGTACCCCGATAAATTAACTTCTTATTGCATATGGTTACTTATTCTTTCAGAGTTTTGTTTTGTTTTGTTTTGTTTTACTGAAATTTGTATTTGAGACCTCTCCCATTCCAGTTTAAAGCTTTATAGCTTATATATACCTGAGGTCTTCCACTTCTTTATATCATCAATCATTCAGAATGCCCAGTAATAAATTTTTCTATTATATCAATCCATTTTGATATTTTGCTTTTGGTGGTACTGAGTGATGGGATCCAAACTAAGATTAAAACCAATTAACCTTGAGGTTATTGTGATGCAAATCAGAACTTCAGAAAACTGGCCAAATGGCCCAAACTTCTTGTTTATTTGGATTTAAATAACCTCTGAACATTCTTTTCCTATCAGATTTGAATAGTACAGGTGGCGCTAACTGGTCTGATTAAAAACCTTTGACTTTTATTCAAGACTATCACACTGTGAAGACAAAAGATGGATATTCTCTGGCATAAAATACTCCAGAGATGTTTTATCAGAACACAGGAATGCCAGGATATTAACTTTAATTAAGATAGGGCTCACATTCAACCTGCTTTCTGCGAACCCCCTCTCAATGTCTCCTCAACTTTCAGAATCAGAAATTTGTTGTTCCCCACTGGCTGATGCAGCAATTGCACATAACTGAATACTAGATGGTGCTTAGAAGGTGGTTACAAAATGCCAGCCAGCACACAAACACACAACAAACCAAGGAGAGCAGCAACAAAAAAACAGGTTAAGAATGTCCAATGCAACATTTTTTATCAAAACAATGTACCCCCTTTTTGTTTGTTTTGCCTCTTTATTTTTCCTTAATTCATTTTTAGCTGTGATTATTATGCCCCTTTTCAAAAAATTTGACCCAGTTATTCACATTAGAAGTTCAACATGTTCCATTTACCAGGCAAAACTCGACAGGTCACCAGCAAAACTTAGGAAATACATTTCAAACAAAATAATGAAAAATGTATTATAAAGCTTAGAAACAATGAGACTCTGAACACAGGTAACTGAAATGATACATTCTATATTGGGGATGTTGGAAATGTTGAATTTGATATTTGGACGATGACGTGGTCTGCGGAATAAGTTGGCTCCTTAATGTTTTCTGCTCCTGTTAAGCTAAAAAAACCCCGCGTCTGTTAAAGAAAACAAAACTAGTTCTGTGGTGCTGGGGGAATAAAATTATTTTCATTTGAAATCAGGCATAGTAATAAGTAATGCACACACACTTTTGAACAATGCACGATTTAATTAGACAAAAATGAATTTTGTGTCATTCTCTAAATGAGGAATACCCTGCGTAATGTACATAATATACATTATTAATGGCCTATTTGGGGATAAAATTAATTGCCCTTGAAAAGTTATTTTTTTCCCCTCAAGTCAGCAGAAAGTATAATTACACACATTTTAAATAAAGGTATATATTTTTTATTCTTGCCCAGAGTGTGTTAGAAATGATGAAATATTAACATACAAGTAAGATGGATAACTGCATGGCAAAATAGATAAAATGATTGAAAATGTCCTGCTTGAATAAGCAAGCATTCATGAAAAGCATAAATGCAAACGTTCTACATGGAGAGAGGAAAAATCACAGAGAAAGCCTGAGCGGAAGTGGTCACAGGTGTAAATAACATGGCTAATGAGGTAAAAGGACCACCGTAGGTTTGGGACGGAAACAGAAGTAATGTGGCGGAGGGTCAGGGAGAAGATGTGAAAAAGAACTTTCACAGAATCCACTGGCCTATTTCCCATTTTCCGAACAGGCCTTATGTATTCCCGCCTCTGCACCTTTGCTGGACATAACCCAGTAGGCCTTGGATGCTTGCCTGTTGTCTTCTAGAGATTTCTCATGTGGAAAGTCTATGCAGTTGTGAAAGTCCAACTCAATGCCATGTTCTCCAGAAAGATTTTCCAATCCCTCAAGCTACGATCTCTACCATCACAAAACTCTTATAACACTTTATACAACACCAAACGTTAATTAGTCATAACTCTGTACTTGGTAACGCATTTACGTATGTACCTTAGCTCACTGTTTTTTTTTTCTGCCAAAAATCTTATAAATCCATCATTCTCTTTTTAAGTTAGGAGACTATGCCTAGCAAAGTTAATAACTTGTTAAAGGCCACATGGCTAGGAAGTGGAGGGTTTGGATTCAAACCAAGTTGAATTTCATTCTATTTTTATCGAATCCTTTTTTGGTAACAATTTTCTGTGAATTCTGTGTTTCTTTGGTAAAACATTCTGAGTCAGCATGCGACCTGTTGGTCTAAGTTACCCAGGGTGAGCTCCATCCGAGGTCTCAGGTACTTTATGCTTAGCCTTCCCTGGCCAGTAATGATTTCTGGGTTGAGCATGGTGACTTCAGTGGACCTACCGAAAATGAAACCCAAACCTTTTTTACGACGGTGGGAAAAAGAAAAGTTCTCTTCTTTTTACAGATGATCTCTGGTTATGAGACCTAGAATGATTGCCAGTTTACGACCATGAAGAAAAATTATCTGGTGTCAAAGCCAGTAGATGAAGTAGGGTGGTGACTCAGGGAAATGGAGCTGGCCCTGATCAAATTGCATCTGAACTTGATTCTAAGTGGTAGGTTGCATTGTTATTCCAGAATATTCACTGCTTATCCCTCTAAGAATCATATTTAACCATCCCATTGACACCATCCTTTGCCATGCAACCTGCTTTGTGATTTGCAAAAAAATACATGTGACTTCTGAGAAGATGCTTGAAAAGCCAGCATATAGTTGTGCCATTTCTCTTTGTATTATCCCCTGAGATCTTCTAGTAGGGGTTGCTCCTTCAGCCTGCATACCAGGATAAAGTAGACACTTGAAGTAGAGAAGTAGCCTGCCTCAAAGAAACTTTTGTTGTAAGCTACTGCATTTTGGAATTCTTTCTATAGCATAGCCTAGTGCAAAGCAATTACTACTATTTGTCATCTCTGATCTTTGCCATTCAATAAGCATGTCTTCCATTATTGAAGCCAGTATGAGTTTTCTGTTACTTTCCGTTGAAATTACCTTAACTGGCAAACACATTTTAGTCAATTCAGTGATGTTATCAACCCTAAGTAATATCAGGAAAGCTTCTAACATGAAAACTTCCCAAATATACATCATTATGTAATCTGGCATGATGCTTATTTGGGGGTGGTAGTGGCTATAAGGTGGAAGTCACTATCTCTGGACATCCACATGAAATGGAAAGGCCTTTGCCTATTTCTCTAGTGATCTTAATGAAGTCATGTAGAATAAATTTAATATAATGCAAAGAATTTTACCATTTGTATTGTCAAGAATTTTTTCCTCCATGTAAAATATGTTCTCCCTCATTAACAAATAAAATCAAAAGCTGAAGCACATGAGTGAATCTCTTTGATGCTTATTTCAAAGACTTTCAGAAGAATTAATTAAAGCAATACTCTGAGAAATATTTAAGTGTTATTATTTCTCTTCCATACATGGGGAGGTGGAAACCCTGAAAGTTTAAATATCTTTCCTGGAGACCACACAGCAAGTCACTGGCAGAACTCAATGTTCTAACCTTGTTGACCTCTACAATCTCAGTGTGGTCTGCAACCTTTTTACATCAGAGCATTCATAGGAAGAGGAGACATTTTACAAAAACACTACCGCCAGTATACCACAGAACTTTCTTTTAGTGTTTATTGCCATTTATAGCCTGTTTTGAGTCCACGCTTAGGATCAGCAAGGTATTTGAATTAAGTTACTATAAATCCTGAAAACCAGCCACTGTGTGTTCTAAATGTCTTTTACGCATCAGCATGAACAGGAAAATGCATTGTTCAAGTCGTCTTTGAATATGCCCTCCTCCCTCTCTCAAATTTAATTGAATTGCCAGAGTAAAGCTGGGAACATGAGAGTTGGACACACAAGAGGACCAATTGAGAGAAAACAATCATTTTTTCCCAAAAGAATGTATTATCTCTACCACAATAATAATAACAATAACAATAATAATACTTATTGTTATTGTTATTATTATTATTATTATTATTATTATTATTATTGCCATACCTGGTCAACATTACCTAAACTTTAGCAATTTTAATGGCCATATCAGATACATTGCCCAATTGTTCTAACAGATTATGTACATAGTAGAGATTTAGTTATCAGGAAGAAAACCCAGATTCAATAGAAAATGATGATTCACCAGCCATTTGCCCAGGTACATCCCAAGTATCAGAATTGTATTTAAACTGTGTAACGTTTCACAGGGAGCTTTGAGATCACCTTGCAAATATAATTTCTTCTAAACCATACAGTAAAACACAGCAATATGAATCTAAAAGTATATACTATTTTACTTTGGCAACTTTACCCAAGACTATGGATATCCTATATTAGGTAGTATGCTTAATGCCTAAATTGTCATAATTGTACATATATTTAAGTCAAATGACTATTAGCTACAAAATTTGAGATTTCAATCTTAAAAGAGAAAACATTTTTATTGTTGCTTGAGTTTAATTTTTTTTAATTATCTAAAACATACCAAAATGGAGCCTACATGCCCCCCCCCCACCAAAGATATAATCCTGCATAATTAATTAAAAGAAATAGAACTGTTTTTAGATCCTTAGATCTTGCTAAAGGAAACTATAATGTTTCTCAACTTTTATTAATCCCATGGACTATATTATGCAACATTATTTGTGTCTTGGTTTATTTTTCCCATTGTGCACATACTAAAATGGAAGCCCAAATTTTCAAAAGATATTACCTATGAATATGTGAAAATAGTATAAATCAATCCAAAGATAAACAGCTCAAATATCATTAATCTTGTTTTAAAATTTTTAAGTGTTTATTTATTTTGAGAGAGCACGTACACATGCGCACACACACACACACACACACACACGTGCGAGTAGAGAGACAGAGGGAGAGAGAGAATCATAAGCAGACTCCGTGTTGTCAGCATGTGGCCCCACATAGGGCTCGAACTTACGAACCATGAGATTGTAACCTGAGCTGAAATCAAGAGTTGGAACATTAACTGACTGAGCCACATAGGCGCCCCTCATTAATCTTTTTTGATGCCAACATCTGATAAGCAAAGCTGGAATAGTTGACATAAATAATTCCATTCTGCTATATTATTAAATGAACATTTTTATGATCCATATTTTAAAAATCAATTGCTATCCCTTTGTCCACTCACATGTACAAACATTTCACACCATAAAAAATTCTCAGTCTGAATATATATAGGCTCTTATCTTTGAAATGTGACTTTTGGAAGAGGTAGGTATTACATAATACCTTACATGTCAACTAACTCATCCATTATTTATATTCTTTTCAATAAAAATCCAAGCAAAGAGCTCTGGCCTTGTGGAAGTGAGAACGAGTAACGATGGTGAATTTGGAAGAGGCCAGAAGCTGCTATCCCACAGCTTTGTCAATAGATGCTTATCTTTGATTTTGGAGAATTTACAATATCATGCACTCAGACTTTTGTTTACACATTCTGTGAACTGTATGGAACTGAGTAAATTATGAAATGGGTTTATGGTAAGAAGACAATGCCCTGACAGCAGAAGCCAGGTGAAAACACTGGCCTTTAAGTTGAAAAACAACAACAACAACAACAACAACAACAACAAACAATCTTGTGATATTTGTAAAAGACATGGCCAAAGTTCCATGGGTATTTGTCAAAATATAATAGTGGCTATGGCAATTGTGGATGCTGCTGGGAATCTCGTTCTTTCAATTCTTTTGAAATATTTACCACTGCAAGGAATGAGAATTTCTAACATTTACCTTTCAGTCCAGCCTGCAAATGCTACTGTTTATATTTGAAAACAAAGATCATAACACATTCTCTTGAAAAAAATTTATGATGTGAAATGCAATTTCAAAATAACATCCTGTGAACACTGAAAAATTGAGAGAGAGATTTTACACATGCATACACACAGTTTTATTAAAGTTACTGATTCTTTCAAAGCCTAAAGTAGATATTTAAAGACCTTTTCATAAGTCTCTAAGAACTTCTTTTCATAATTTTCTAGGAAAAATAAAGGTGAATGAGGACAATGGTATATATTTTTCTTGCATGCATTCATTCATTCATCAAACATTAATTTAGCTCATGCTATATGCCAGGTTCTGAAGGTACCAAGTCAACTAACACATAGCCTTTGTGTTTTGGGAATTGATAATCCATTTGGGAGAGACCGATAACACTTTATAAAGATTACAGTATGAAAAGTGCTAATTCGGAGGTTTCTAAAGATTGGTAAAAGAGACTAGAAGAGGGATACCTTAACCAAATCTGAGTATTAGGGAAATATTAAAAGAAAAATAATTTTATGCTGATTTTTCAGAGTTCCCTATATGCATTAAAGAGGTCTAGAAAGATTAGTAGAAGAAAATTCCAGGCAAAGGGAACAGCATGTGGAAGGCAAAGAGTAGGATAATGTGGTTGATGGGTACAATGTGATATTCCTTGGAGTGGATAGAGATTAGGCTGCAAGATAGGCAGAAGCTAGATCAAGAAAACCATTGCATGCAACGCTAACTGAACATCATGGAAAGGAACTGACAGACTCAGCTCTGGGTTTCGGATAAGATTTGCATCCTAGAAAGGTTACTCTGTGAGAAGAGGAGATATACCATAAGAGGATCAGTCAGCATGCACTTCCTTTGTTCTGATTCCTTCTCCTATCACATTAAGCAGCACACCCTGTTAACTGCCCAATCTGTAAGAGAGTTCCTTTTCACTTCCTCAGATTCGGCCTTCTGTGCCATATAAAACCACCCATGTACACAAAAGCACCCAGGGCCTCCTTTCTGAAATCCTCTTCATTAACACCAATTTAGAAGGTTAATTTTAAGAAATGGATCAAGGCACCATGTTATCTAGGAGAGATGTAAATGAGCTAATTAGCACATTTCTGCCCTTGCCAGGTTTCAAAGATCAGAACTTGCAGGAAAGAGAATTTATAGTTCACTTTGTGGCCCCCCCGGGAGTTGTGAAGGAACTAAGAGGGAGGGGTAGAAGGGAACAGCAGGGAAAGAAGACAGTTAAGTATCCTCAAGTGTCCCAAGAGGTGGTGGGGGGGGGGGGGGGAAGGGGGGCGGGGTGCGGAAAGTAGGAGGTGTGAGCCCTGAAAGAAGAGTTGGGGCAGGCTCCAGAAAAATACTTGAGCAGCACAGTGGAAAGAGCTGGGAGATTTGAATTTTGATTCTGATCTGAGAGTTAATTTTCTTTTTTACCTAGGACAAATCACTTAATTCTCCAGACCTAATTTTTTTTCTACAGAAAAATAACCTAAGAATAGAGAATTTCTGAGATCCTTTCAACTTGTTATATTTTAATGCTCAACTATTTCACAATTTTGCCAAAGGCTGTTCTTAACACATATACTCTGTTCTTGGTCCTTTTTTCCCCCAAATTTCTTTTATACTCTTCTTCCTGAAAAGATTAGTAGTAGATAAGAAAACATTAAACTAACTAAGTGAATATTTTGATAATGTATATATATACTCTTGAGGTTGTTTTTAAAAGTAAAACAGTTGTATAATAATTTGTCTTGTCTTTGTCCCAGGTTCCTGGGACAGAGTTCTGAAATCCTTGGAATTTCTTAAGCTATAGGAGTGTCTTTGTTTTTCCTGGTGAGTCCCTGGGGCCACCCCTGCATCTATACAAATAAGGTATGTCCCTTCATGGCATACCCCCAGATAGTTTCAGGATGGGACCTAGACATATCAGAAAAATTAATTGTGTGATTAGAAGGTTGGAGCTTTGAGTCACCATATGATATCATACATCTGCCTGTCCTCTGACCTCTAGGGAGTGGGTAAAAGCCGGAGAGCGATTTCAATCCTGTGGTCAATGAATCAATTAATCATGCCTGTGTAAGGAAACCCCAATAAAAACTCTGGACTCTGGCATTCAGGTGGGCTTCCCTGGTTGGTAATAATCTGTCTAAAGGCCAGGAGGGTGATGTGTCCTGAGGACAGGGAAGCTTCACATTTGGGACACTCATAGGCTTTATCCTATGTGTCTCTCTCTCTGGCTGGTTCAGATTTGTAACCGTTTGTAATAAAAGTGTAATTGTGTATATATATATACACACATATACATATATATATATATATATATATATATATATATATATGGCATTTTCCTATATATGCCTATTTCCTATATTTCCTATATATTGCCTATATATGGCAATTGTGTGTGTGTGTGTGTGTGTATATATATATATATGTATATATATATATGTATATATATATATATATATATATATATATATATATATGGCATTTTCCTAAGTTCTGTGAGTGATCCCAGTGAATTATTGAATCTGAGGGAACAGTGGAAGCCCCCAAATTGGTAGCCAATCGATCTGAAGTGTGGTGAAGTGTGGGTGGTGTGGACACTCCTAAACTTGTAGCTCATGTCTGGCATAAGGGCAGTCTTATCAGGGACTGTTCTTGTAACCTGTGAAGTCTGTGCTACATCTGGGTAGTTAGCATTAGCATTGCATTGTAAGGTCTTATTAAATATTTTAGCAGATTTTCAAAATTAAATTTTTAAGAAAAATTTATTGACACCTTTTCACAATTAAACTCTCTGGAGTGTTACTGCTTCATTACAATATCCACGAGGGAGCACATGGTGTCTTCAAAGGAAAGAATTAACATTATTGAGTTGCTGCTAGAAGAAAGGATTAAATGAATAGACAGGGTCTCTCGCCACTATCAAACAGGAAAAAAGGACAGACAAAAACTTTTCTTGGGTGGGTGGGAATGAAATTTCTTATAATTGTTTTTCAAAGAGATTTAGTGCGTACAGTAAAAAGAAAATAATAGCTAAGAAAAGTTGATACTAAGATTCATGACAGTATTATATCGATTCAAGTATGTGAGAAGTTTAGAGTATGCCGCACTGGAAAAACACCAATTATATTTGAAAAAATGTGGCAAAAGATAAGCATGGTAAGGTTTAGTGAGAAATTTCACTGATTTATTAATGTATAAGAAATGTTGGAGTTTATTATGATGAGATGTAATTGTGACCCACCTTAAAAATGTGACATGGCTTTTTTTCCATTTGAGAGAACACAAATTTCTAGGAAAAAAATGATGCCAGGGCAACTCAATTCCTTTTTCACATAGCTAATTCTTTCAATTACGCAAATAAGCTGGATAATGCCTACTGATTTTCAGAAAACAGTTTGAGTTTAGTGTAACTTACGAAAATTTATTTAAATCATCATGGACCTTTTAAATAAGGATAATTTCAAATATTAGTCTGTTTTCCTGGATGGCAATGTGACGCTTTAGAGGGAAGCATTTATGTGAGGGGAGAGGGCAACCGATGTGATAGGCAACCACAATCACTGGAAAATAGAAGAAGAACACACAGAAAGAGGCATCATTAAAAGAACCATAACATTCTGTTAACATACTTTTTTTCCGAGCCCCCATACACATGGCAAAAGAAATGTAGAGCTTTTTTAATCAGAACACTCAGTATTCAGGTGTCGGTTGTCTGTGCTAAAGCACCTATCACTTCCAGAAGTCTGGTGATCATCCTAGTGAGATAGGAGTGCAGCTAAGTGATTGGCCTAAACCGGAATCTCATTGTGACTCAGATGGTCACTGGAGCCATCCCTCTGCATAGCTACCACCATCTCTTTCTGGATGAAAGCCTTTGGAGTTGTGAAACGAGAGAACGCTCTTTCATTGGTTCATTAATCTTTCTGACAAACTTATTCATCACTTATACCCCAGAAGCCACATTGGCAGAATTAATTACTCCATTATCTAGGTTCCTATAGCTTTTAAAGAAATATTCTTATATGGACGTGCACCTATTTATATATTTTGCTCTTTCTAAATATCTTGCCTAACCAGAAATTCTGCACATTGATCATATGTGAGCATGGTACATAAAATATACATGTGGATGAAATCATCCAAATATTATACATCTATTAGGATTCAAACAGATAGGATCATAAAGGCTAAGTTTCTGTAACAAAGAGACACTGAAACAGTGGCTTCAATATTTTAGGGTGTTACCTTTCTTTCATCCTTGAAGCTGGGTCAACCCTGTCCAACTTCCAGCTCATAGTAAAAAGGAATGGGTAAGTAGAAAAGTTTGCTCTTTATTTCACTGCCAGTGCTTGTAAGTGTCACTAATAGCTTACTTAGTTACTAAACTGAGTCACATGGCCATTTCTACCTGCAAAGGAAGCTGGGAATGTAGTCTCTAATGGAGTGCCCATATGCTTCCATACTGTGGAAGGAGAATTATTCCAGAGAAAGTCCAGGAAATCGCCCCTACTGCATATATGATAAAAAAATAACAAAGGCTGCTAGAGCATAAATCCAAAGAGCAATCAGAAAAAAAGAAAAAAGAGAGAAAGAACCAAAGTCTCTATAGCAATATTTTTCAACTAGGGACATTTTGTCCCCCAAGGGCACATTTGGCTATGTCTCTGGGGGCATCTGTGGTGGTTACGACTGGGGGTGGGCTGCTACTGGCATCGAGTGAGTGCATAGAGGTCAAGGATGCTACTAATCGTCCTACAATACACAAGAGAACAGCCCACTTCACAAGAAACTATCTGGCTCAAAATGTCAGTATTGTCAAATGAAGAAACTCTGTATGATGATTTTCATGTCTCCAAAACATCACATGCCATTTGGAACAAATTGGGGACATAAAAGTCATTTGAGAACACCTTAGAGATATTCATGTTTCTTCTGCCGCTTTACCTGCGTCACCCCTGCTTGACGTTAAGCGACCCGAGAGTAGGAATTTTGTTTCGTTCTTGTTTTCATTATAGGCACCAAGACAATGAGTTCATGATTTTGAATGAACAATGATGAACACGGAGCACCTTTTCTGTGCATCGCCCTGTGCCTGGCTTTGTGGTGATTGCCACAAGATGTGTGAACCCTGTTCTCTAGGTCCTCGCCATTGACAACCATTGTTTTTATTATTTCTCCTTCCTTATAGTAGGGCTGCTCATTTCTGTCACATTTGCAGATATGTCTGTGTTTGAAAGTTGCTTCCTATACCGCGGCCACCTTACCTGGCAGGCCCAAGTTAGTGACCCATAGCCATGCCCATCACGTTACCAAGTACATCAAATATTTTCTGTCAAGGAATAAGCAGGCCAAGGCAGAAAACAGTTCTAGATTGTTAACTTTTTGACAACTCAGCTCAGATGGAAACAGAACTAAGATTTGCAGAACCATAAAGGAGGTGGCTGCTATGTAACTACTCGAAGTAGGAAATAGAAAGAAAACCCCAGGCTTTACAAGATCCTGTGGCATAACCAGCATATTCAAAAAGCTGAGAGGAATGAATTAGGGAAATGAGCATTTGATGAATTTCATGTGAACTTGTGACCTTCTCAAGGGTTGCAAAATTGCTTTTCTACCCCATGATCTCGCCTGCGCAACTTCTGTTTTTCCTTGGTCTTCTCTCTGACTCTTTTCATGCCTATCTCTCTCTCTGTCTGCTATGTCTCTCCCTCCTCTCTCTCTCTTTTTTTTTTCCTCTACCTCTTCCCCTCCTTCTCTCTCTCTCTCCTCCCACTTTTCCTCCTCCTTCCCTTTTTAAACTGTCACGGTCTTCATTTCTAGGCCATCAATTCAGACTTGCTTCTATGTACCTAATGCCCTCTTGCAAACTTTCTTAATCCAGGTCATAAATATGAAGACTCATCTCTCTCAATCTTCAAATGCCCCCTAACTTGCACAGAGACAAAGTCTGATTCTGCAGCAATGCCTCAGTGTTCTCCATTAGGGAAAAAAGTATTATGATCATTATCCACCACACCATAAGGAATCACATGAAAGGCAACATTGTGCATGGAGCTTATTGAATTGCAAGCAGCCTTCTCAGAAATCAAGGCTGCCCCCCTGATGCAAATCAGATGCTTACATAATGCTATTTTCTTGGAGGGCCACAAAGGAGAGATGGGATTAAGATGCCCCTTTGTGGTGTGGCAAAAGCGTTTCTGTCTTCTTGCTTAAAGCAGAACATTTTGACATATTAACTGGGTTGGCACAAAATGCACCTAAAGCTATTGAATGCACCTATTTTTCTTGATAGAATTTGTACCAAACCTCTTTCCAAGGGATTTGAAGCAGCTGGAAGTTCTGCCCTTTTTCCCCTCCCTCTTCTCTATTTCTCCCTATCCATCCCCACCCTTTCCATAATCCTTAGTTATGCATATTCAGAAAAAAAAAAAAAAACTGGTCACAGCATGAATGAAAAAAAAATCCATCATGTTCTCACTGGATTTCATAATTTAGCGTCATTTCACATCAATTGTACACATATGTGCTACAGTGCTTTTTTTCTTCTTTCTTCTTTTTTTTTTTTTTTTTTTTTTTTTTTTTACAGCTGGCACACTGAATTAGGACCAGTGATCCAGCAGTCATTTTGCATAAAGCCAGATTCCAGTGTGACAGGCGCTATGCATCACCACACATCCTTAAGAAAAATGTTCTGCTGTGTTTACACATGTCTTCTCAGCAGCTGATTTCTGAATATGGGCACTGATGCATGGCGTGTATTAGAGACTGGAATATACCTCCTATTGTGCAATCCAAATGAAGCCAACTGCATTTCCTACAAGGTTACCCTGCCTTCCTTTCTTTCTTCCTTTGGTCTTCTCTCTGCTTTCTCATTTCTTCCCTTCCCTCCTTCATCATTTCTTCTCTTAATGTTTTTCTCCTTTTTGACCATCTTTTTCCTTTCCTACTAATCTAGAGATTCCTAGAAAATTCATTATATCTTAGTCTTTATGCCTTCAAAAGTACGGCCATAAAAGGGTGTTCATAAGTGCGTATTAAATAAACCTTTGATGCTGTATTTCTAATAGTTAAAATCATATTCATCTAAGATGATGGCATAATGCTGATGCATAGAAATTTTATCTTGGTCATTTTATCACTATTACCACTTTTGTCAGCCTCGTTGACATAATTATCATCATCATATTGAGTGCCTACTCTCTAAATCAAGAGTATTTTAAATACACATTCTTTCATTTAGTTCTATAGTGACCTTGATAGTGCTTGATTTATAAAATAGAGATAATAATAGTGGCTTCTCCATTGGCTTCTTGAGGAAACTAAATGGAATGAAATGCAGAAAGTGTTTTATATGTTACCTGAACAAGAAGTATTCTATAAAGGATTATTATTTTAATGCCTTAGGTGGTTTGCCAAAATTCACTCAGCTGATAAGTAATACACAATGGAAACAATTCCCAGTTCTGGTTCCATAGACAAGGCCATACCAATAGAGACCTTCCATTACCAGAATCTTGACAAGAGTGGCAAAAGAAAGTCAAATAAGTAACTGTGGCAAGTTTAGGGAGACAAACATTTTTCTTAAAAAAAGATGGAGATTGAATAAAATTCTAAAAAAAAAAAAAAGAAAGAAAAACAGTGTCAAAGGGTTTTACTCTTACCATTACAGTCTTCTTTATCACAGGTTGGAAGCACAGTGCAATTATACTTATGTCAGAAATTTATCTATGAAGTTACTCTTTCTGCTAAAGCAATAATATTCCATTTTTATAATTTTTATACTTTGATATCAAACAAAGCTTTGAATATTTGATGAATCTCATTGCCATGGCAATGTCTAAACAATGAAATCTGCTCTAAAGAAGAAATGTCAGCCTGCCTTTATCCTTTCTTCCTTTCTTTTTTCCTGCTTTGATGGTCTTTGATTTTGGCTTGTATTTGTTGGATGAAATTTTATTTTGTTATGTAGGCAAAATGTATAGATGATTATAGATTAAAGTAAATATTTAAAGATTTGAAATAAATATTTATGTGGGGGATGAAGAAACTAACACTTTTTAAAAATGGCAATAAAAAGATTTTGTACAGAAGAAAAAAGTTCACAAAATTAGAGTATGTTAAAAAAACTAATTGTTAAAAATTACTACAAATAAAATATACGTCAATCATCATATTTTAGTGAATCTCGTATCATTCTTAGGCACCTTATTTTTTGTCCGGAGGAGAAAGAAATAAAATCATCCAATCAAGTGACATAATACCTGCTGATCACTTAGACTTTTTATTTCAAATACTAAAATAAGTTTTTTTGGACTTATTTAAACACTTATTTTGATCATACTTGTCTCATGTATCATAAAAAGAAAAAATCAGGAAATGATATTCGTTAAGGCATTCCTAAAATGTCTTCCTATTCAGAATCTGAGTCTTCTTAATCGTTTGAATCAGAGTCATTGAGTCCACATTGTCTCATATGATATCACCCTCTAAACCAAAAGAATTATCAGTGGTACAGCATTTCATAAGAGTCTACATAGGAAATCAAAACTAATGGTACTCCGTTTTTAAGCCACCTTATAATTATGTAGGATCACTCTGCTTTTGATTTCAATTTTAGGAATGCTGCCACATACTTCTGTTTTGCCATTCTTGCTGTTTATTGCCACACTATGTATTCAGCGTTTGAAAACTTTCATTAGCGTATTGTATCCAAGTCCCCCCCACTGCAGATCAGACACCCATACTCAGGCAATGATAATTACATCTTTACTCAGGCAATAATAAACAAAATAGCCTGCTCAACTACGATTGAGAAAGGAATTCAGTTGTAAAAGACATCTTAATTTCAGTGTTAAAAAAAAAAAAAGCGTGCCTTAGAGTCAATGAAATAGAGTGATGACTAAATAAATGGAAAAATGTTCAATCTCTCTAAGATGGAAAAAAAAGACAAATTATAGCTAACCGAAAGTCTTGGTTTCACTTAAGACATAAAAAAGCACAAGAAAATCAGCTCCCCTTGAAAATTAATTAACACCCTACTAAGTAACATATGGGACAGAGATGTTTCAAGATAAATTTAAATATCAAAAGACAATGGAAATATAAAATTATCAAAATTGGTGGGATGCAGCAAAAGCGGTGTTTAAGGGAAATTTATAGCATTAAATTCATGTATTACAAATAATGAAATGTCTAAAATCAATAGCCAAAGCTTCTCCTTCAGTAAAGTAGAGAGAGGAATAAATTAAACTTAAGACAAACAGGAAAAAAAGTAATGATAAAAACAGATTTTTTTCAAACAAGCAAAAGCTTAGAGAAGACATTATCAACATATCTGCACTATGAGAACTGTTAAGGCATGTGCTTCAGGGAGAAGAGAATTAAGATGACACATGAAAATTTGAATTTATATAAATAATTAATCCCAGGAATCATATAAATTAAGTATAAGCGATTTCCTTCTTATTTTTAACAGACTAAAAAAATTAGTATCTAAATAAAAAATAATAACAATACTTTATGACGTTTTTAATACATTACATAGAGGTAAAATATAACAAAATAGCAAAAAGCTGGAAGTGAGAAAACAGAAGTATACAGTTGTAAAATGAAGTGAAATGGAATATAGTTTGCAGTGGTATAATGTGAAGGCAGACTATGTTGTAACTATAGAAAAATAACAACAAAGGGGAAAAAGTAACCGGTGATGCAAATACAAAATAATAGTACGTTAGTAAATTTAAATTCATTTACTTTTTTAATGTTTATTTATTTATTTTGAGAAAAAAAGATAGAGAACAAGCAGGGGAGGGGCAGAAAGAAAAGGAGACAGAATCCCAAGCAGGCTTCGCACCGTCAGCATGGAGCCTGATGTAGGGCTCGAACCCATGAACCATGCATGAGATCATGACCTGAACCAAAATCAAGAGTTGGATTTTTAATTGACTGAGCCACCCAGGTGCCCCTAAATTCATTTATTTTAATAGTTACATTTAACAGAAATTACCTACACACCTCAACTAAAAGGCAGAGTGTCAGATAGGGTAAATAATTAAGACCAAATGCTCCCCACAAAAAGACCACTTTAAACATAAAGATACTGGTAAGTTAAAAGTAAAAGGATGGAAAAAATATATGCCAAGCCAATACTGATCAAAAGGAAGAGCTACTGGCTATGTTAATACACAAAACATAATACAAAATAAGGAGTATCTCCAGGCATAAAGAGGGACACTGTTAGGAAACAATTCTCCATCAGTCTCTAACATATTCTCACATGTTTTGATAGCTTTTATTATAGACAATCCTTTTAAAGATGTTTGTGTAGTAAACAGATTGAAAGACAGATATAGTGTCTCCTTTTATATCTAAGACATAGGGAAGATTTTTTTGCTGTCCAGGATAATAAAGATAATGTCCTCCAGGGAAAATTTTGGGCAAGGTACGTAGCAACCCTCTTTATGAGAGTGAAGTTTCCTAAGTTCAGTGTTCCTCATATGTATACTGTGTATACAGAATCCACCTGGGCTTACCTTCGGCTTGCACTCAGGAGATTTAGGGAAACGGGAAATTGATGTAAACATGAAATTCATACTATTTTCTTTGCTGTAAGTAATAACAGGCTTTGTCTCTGACCCATGGGTTTTGTGTCTTCTGCCAGACTCTATGAAACCATGGTTTTGTGCTGATAAAGGAATCAATTCTTAAGAAGACATAACAATCCTAATCATGTATTCACCTTATAGATCATCAAAATATATGAAACAGAAACTGAAAGATCTAAAAGGAGAAAGAGACAGATCAACCAATATAGTTAGAGAATACAAAGTTTCTTTCTCAGTAATAAAATAAGAAGACAGAAAATAACTAAAGATAGAGAGGATATAAAAGAATAATATTATTAGTCAATATGATCTAATTGACATTTATAGAACACTTTACATCAAAAGAACAGAATACACATTCTTTCATTGTACACGGAGAATATTCACCAAGATAGACCACAGTATGGGTCAGAAGACAAACATCAGCATATTAAAAGACTTAAATGAAACAAAGTAATTTATCTAGCCACAATGGAAATAAAGCAGATATTGATAGCAGAAAGAATCTGCAAAACCCAAATATTTGGATTTAAATAATACAATTCCAAATAATCCATAATTTAAAGGGGGGGAGGCAGATTACAGAGAATTTTGCAGTGAATTAAAATAAAAATACAACATATCAAACTTGAGGGACATAGCTAAAGC
This sequence comes from Puma concolor, assembly GCF_028749965.1. NCBI lineage: Eukaryota > Metazoa > Chordata > Mammalia > Carnivora > Felidae > Puma > Puma concolor. The sequence goes on along the minus strand of NC_141673.1, from coordinate 29,038,525 downwards.
AGCACACGGAGATAATAACAAATTATTGTATTAGAAATGTCTCCAATTATGGGGCGCCTGGGTGGCGCAGTCGGTTAAGCGTCCGACTTCAGCCAGGTCACGATCTCGCGGTCCGTGAGTTCGAGCCCCGCGTCGGGCTCTGGGCTGATGGCTCAGAGCCTGGAGCCTGTTTCCGATTCTGTGTCTCCCTCTCTCTCTGCCCCTCCCCCGTTCATGCTCTGTCTCTCGCTGTCCCAAAAATAAATAAAAACGTTGAAAAAAAAATTAAAAAAAAAAAAAAGAAATGTCTCCAATTAAAATTAAGCCATAACTTTAAAAACTACAAAAAGTGTAACTAATGCAATCAGAAGGAAGGAAATAATAAAGAGGACTTAATGAAATAGCAATAAACAATAAAAAATAAAATCAATGAATCTAAAAACTAGTTCTTTCAGAAGTTCAGTCAAATCGATAAAACTGTAGCCAACATGCTGAAAGGAAGAAAATAGGTAAATATTATCAATACCAAGAATAAGAGAGAGACCGTAACTACGATCTTAAAAAGGATGATAGCAGAATTTTATGCTTAGAAATTTTAAAACTTAGATTGAAACTTAGAATGAATAAATTTCTGGAAATATACAAACTACTGAAGCTCACTCACGAAGGAGATAACCAAAATAGTCTGATATCTATTAAGCAATTTGAATTTATAGCCTAAAGTCTTCTGCAAAGTAAATTCCAGGCCCAGGTGGCAGGATGTGTGAATTCTATGAAACATATAAGGAATTATGCCAATTTTACACAACCTCTTTATGAAAATGAAAGATGAAAGAACACTTTCCAACTGATTTTATGAGGCCTATTGATACCAAAATCAAACAGGACCACTACAAGAAAACTTAAAATAGATCAATACGAAACAGCATTAAAAAAAAAAAAAAAAAAAAGCTTCACATGGTACAGTATCTTCACATGAACACAGATATAAAATTCTCTAAGAAATCATTAGCAAATCAAATTTAGAAACATAAAAAAGAATGATTCAAAATGAATGAGTATTATTTATCTCTGAAATACAAGACAGTCACCATTTGAAAATCAATCCTTGTAATTCACTATATTAAACAACATAGTAGAAAAATGTATTACCTCAGTAGTTACAATAAAAGAATTTGAGAAAAACTCAACATCTGTTCTAAAAATCCTTCAGCAATGTCACAATGAAAGGGAACCTCCTTGGGGCACCTAGGTGGCTCAGTCAGTTAAACATATGACTCTTGGTTTCGGCTCAGGTCATGATCTCACTGTTTCATGGGTTTGAGCCCCAAGTCGGGCTCTGGGCTGGCAGCCCGGAGCCTGGTCGGGATTCTCACTCTTCCTCTCTCTCTCTGCCCCTCCCCAACTTGTGCTATCTCTGTATCTCTCAAAAAAAATAAATAAACTTAAAAAAAAAGGGAACCTCAACTTGATAAAGGAGGTCTACAAAACTGATAACTGACAATGTACTTCGCAATAAAAGAATAGGATTTTTCCAGTATGGAGGATCCTCAAAAAATTAAAAATAGAACTACCCTACGATTCAACAATTGCACTACTAGGTATTTATCCAAAGGACACAAAAATGCTTATTCAAAGAGGCACATGCATCCCAGTGTTTATAGCAGCACTAGCAACCAAATTATGGAAAGAGCCCAAATGTCCATCTACTGATGAATGAATAAAAAGATGTGGCATATATATACAATGGACTATTATTTGGCAATCAAAAAGAATGAAATCTTTCCAATTCTAACAATATGGATAGAACTAGAGTATATCATGCTAAGTGAAGTAAGTCAGAGAAAGGCAAATATCATATGATTTCACTCTATGTGGAATTTAAGAAACAAAACAGATGAACATAAGGGAAGGGAAGGAAAAATAAGATAGACACAGAGAGGGAGGCAAACCATAAGAGAGTCTTAAATATAGAAAACAAACTGAGGGTTGCTAGAGGGGAGGTGGTGGGGAATGGGCTAGATGGGTGATGGGCATTAAGGAGGGCGCTTGTTGGGATGAGCACTGGGTGTTATATATATGTAAGGAATCACTAAATTCTACTCCTGAAGGCAATATGACAGTATATGTTGACTAAGTTGAATTTAAATTAAGAAAAAAATAGGGTTTTCCTAATAAGGTAGTAAATAATAAGATATCCAATCTCAGAACTTCTATGCAGTACTGTATGGGAGGTCCTAGCCTTGTGATAAGACAAGATAAGTATATTAAAAGGCATACAGTCTTGAAATGAAGAAATGTGATTATAATTACCTGCAGTGAATTATAGTCATCTATGAATATAAAATGAAGAGAATCTACAAAATACCTTCTAGAAATTATAAAAGAGTTTTGAAGGGTCACTGGATACATAGTCAACTTACAAAACTCAATTATATTTTTATATACTTGTACTGACCAATTGGATATTGAAATAAATTTTAAAATCTTCATAAGTTATAGTAGCATGTAAAAGGAAACATGAAATACCTAGAGATATTTCTAACTAATCTAATAATAAAAAACACTGATGAAAGAATTCTTTTAAAATGTTTGTTTATTTTTGAGAGAGAGAGAGACAGAGCACAAGCAGGGGAGGGGCAGAGAGAGAGAGGGAGACACAGAATCCGAAGCAGGCTGTCAGCAGAGAGCATGATGTGGGCCTGAACTTGTGAACACAAGAATACAAGCTGAGTCGAAGTCAGATGCTTAACTGACTGAGCCACCCAGGTGTCCCTAGAAGAAATTTAAAATGATCTAAATAAATTGAGAGATATACTCTGTTCATGGATTGGAAAACTCAATATTGTTACATTGCTAATTATTCTTAAATTGATAGGTAGACTCCAAAAAATACTGATCACAGTCCAAGGAGGCTTATTTTTAGATATTGGGAAGGTAACCCTATAATTTACATGGAAAAGCAATGGCCCTAGACAGCCCAACCAATTTGAAACAGAACAAATTTGGAGGACACACAGCCTGATTTCAAGACTTACTATAAAGTTTCAGTAATCAAGACATTGTGGTTTTAGTGGCAGAATAGATGTATTGATTGATGAAACAATGGAGAGTCTAAAAAAGACCCACATGTCTATGGTCAATTGATTTTTTTTAGAAATGTAATGTGCCAAGGTAATTCTAGAAAGAAAGAATACCCTTTTCAACAAATTGCGCTATGGAAAAAAAAAAAAAAAGCCACTAGCCACTTCATCCCTTCTCTTCCCACACATCCTATAAAAGATTAACTCCCAAATAGACCTAAATGTGAAACTTAGATATATAAAACTTCTAGAAGAAAATATAGAAGAAAACCTTTGTGATCTTGGGAAAGGCAAATATTCTTAGAGTACACAAAGGCACAAACCACAAAATACAAACTGATCATTTAAACTTCAAAATTAAAACTGTTGGCTACCAAAAGAACTCCCAGAACACATCGTAATAAGACACCCAAATAAATCAGTATAAGTGCACAACATTTTTGGAGAGAAACTTCATATACACACCAAAAAAACCCCTAGAGATATCAAATAAACATAAGAAAAGATATTTGGCATCATTAATCATTCGGAAAATTCTAATGTAAATCACAATGAGATATCACTACATAGCTACTAGCTTGGCTAAAGTTACTAAAAGAAAAAAAAATACTGGTGAAGATGTAAAGCATTTCCACCTCCCACAGACTGCTGATGAGAATGGAAAATGGTATAGCCACTCCAGAAGACACTCTGGCAGTATGGTAGAAGGTTAAATACATCCTTAACATAGGAACCAACCATCCCACTTCAAAGTATTTTTACAAGGGTTGAAAATAGCTCTACACAAGGTCTGCACGATTATCTTCATGAAAGGTCATAAAAAATTGATAATAATCAAAAGCTGCAAACCCATTCACCTTCCATCAACTACTGAATGGGTATACAAATTGTGGTTCATCTATAGAGTAGAACACCACTAGGCAAAAAAGGAACAAGCTAATGATACATCAACAACATGATGTTGTTAGCGTTAAGCTAAGTAAAAGAAGCCAGCTGAAGATGTTACATACCCTATTGTTGCCATTTATGTGTTGTATTTTGGAAGAAAGAAAAAATTATAACGACAAAAATAAAATCAGTAGTACCTCACTACATCGATGCACAAGGCAACTCTTTAGGGTGACGGAAATATTCTAAAAATTCATTGCGGTTTTGGTTGTACTCAGTCTATAATTGTCAAATTCAACAAACTGCACAACTAAAAAGGCAGTTTTTGCTGTGTATAAATTATACCTCAATTAATAATAGGAACAAAAAAACTAAACAACAAAAAAGGAAAGTCAACATGATAATACTATTGGGCTTATATATTTCAGCTGCAACAGCCAGAGACGTTTTTGGAAATAATTTGGCAACATGTATCAGGAGCCTTCAATACGTTCCTGCATTTCACCCATAAACCTCCATTCTAGCATCCAAAGAAAATAATCTAACATATAGGAAAAATCTACCCATAAAGATGTGTACTACAGAATTGTTTATAATAGGGAAAATATAGAAGTTACCTTGAAATCTTAAAAACTTGCGAATGGTTAAGATTTAGAGCAACATCTTGATTCAGACTTTAAATAAATAGAAAGCTTATGAATAAAATAGAAGAGGTCATGATGCAATGGAAATTGAAGAAAGTCACCTACCCAGTTTTATTTAAGGTCTTCTGTTAAATAATGACTAACCAAGCAAACACATGTGCTTCCCATTCCCTAGAGCTGATATAGTTGAAAGTATAAAGTTAGGAATGCAACTTTATATAAACGGTCTGCCATTTTTATTGATTCTTTTTTCTTCTTTAAGCTACTCTCAACACCACTCTCCAGCCCGCCTTACGTCTGAGGCATCCACTCACAAACCAAATTCTATAAACCAAATTTTAAAATCACATGGTAACATATTTTTCTCAGTCCTTTTTTCCACTTTGAATTTAAATAATAAACCTAAGTTCATGGCTACACACAAGAAACATATAATGGCTATACAAATGAAACATCCCCCAAATAATTAACCAACAAACAATAACAAGGCAATCAAACACAACCACAAAAACACTCCATTGCTTTAAAAGTATTTTTTATCATGAATAAAAAGATTGACTTAATTGTAGTATTGGTTTGATTTGATGTTAATTGATCAGTTATGATGATTAAAAATAACTGAAGACTGTTGATGTAGTATGTATATACTTAAATAAAATATTTTGTTGTTCTTTAAAGTTTAAACATCAAGAGATGATTTTCAAGGGGGAAGTTGTCTTTTTCTTGTAAATACAGTATTTTAAGGATTAAATCATTGAACTATCAAAAAACATTGGGATTCCAAAACTATTTGTTTTCCTTTCTTTTTCTTTTCAACATTATTGAGGTATAATTGGCAAATAGAATTGTAAGATACTTAAAGTGTACAATGTGATGATTTGTTATGTGTATACATTGTGAAAGGATTATCACCATTGAGTTAACACATCCATCACCTCACACATATATCTTTTTTTTTTTTTGATAAGAACACTTAGATGTTCTACTCTCAGTAAATTTCAATTATACAGTATAGTGTTATCAACTATATATACATTAGAACCTTAGACCTTAGTCATGTTATAACTGGAGCTTCAAACCTCTTTACCAGCCTCTACCCTATTTCCCCCTCCCCCAGTCTCTATTTCCATAAGTTCAACTTTTTTGTTTGTTTGTTTGTTTCATACATAAATAATAGTAGGCATTATTTGTCTTTGTTTGGCTTATTTAACTTAGTATAATGTCCTGCAGTTTCATCCATGTAGTTGCAAATGTCAGGATTTCCTTCTTTTTAAGGCTGAATAACGTTCCATTGTGTATATATACTACATATTCTTTATCCACTCATCCATCAATAAACACTTAAGTTGTCTCCATACCTTGGCTATTGTTAATAATGCTGCAATGAATCTGTTATTGTTAATAATGCTGCAATGAAGGCACAGATATCTCTTTGAGATAGTGATTTCATTTCCTTTGGATATATAACCAGAAGTAGGATTGCTGAATTATACTGTAGCAGGATTCTCGCAAAGAGAGATGGGACACTGACGCTCCTCTTTCCAGGAAGAAGCTTTATTCATGCCAGCACAGGCTCAGTGGGCTAAGACCCCAAACAGGCTGAGTCCCGAACATAGCGGGGTATAGCCTTTTATGCAATTCCTACTTCTCTGTCTCCCATATATGGTGACACATATAGTCTGGGCACAGTCCAAGTTGCAGTCATGTCAGAGTTATGCATCTGTGTATAGGAGTTGATTGGGCCACATTGCATGTTGCCTTCCTTTGTTCTGAGAAGGCCTCCAACACATTCCTTAGGGAGGGGATTTACTACAATATGGTAGTTCAATTATTAATTTCTTGAGGAGCCCCCATACTATTTTCCATAGTGGTTGTACTAGCTTACATTCCTACCAACAGCCCCAAAATTTCCTTTTCTTCACATCCTCAACAGTATTTGTTCTTTCTTTCTTTTTCTTTTTAAAATTTTTGATAATAGACATCCTAACAGATGTGAGGTGACTTTGTAGTTTTGATGTGCATTTGATTTGCATTAATGACTAGTGTTACTGGGCACCTTTTTATGTACTCGTTGGCCATTTGTATGTATTTTTTAATGTCTATCTAGTTCTTTGTCCATTATTATTATTATTATTATTGCTATAGATTTGCCTGTGTGCTTTGTATATTTTGTATATTAACCCTTTATTAGCTTGGCCCGAGATCCCAGTTGTGCCTCAAACTGTTGTGATTGTCCAAGCCACCATCACTTTTCTTAGTGGCTCCCAGGAGTTGAAGGTATGCCAAGACCCATCAGTGTCTCATAGAAGAGGGTCACAGTTAGCACCTAGATGCAGGATAATTAGAATCCAGACCCTCAAACAGCAGCTCAGAAAGTATGTGAAGCCCCTTCCAGGGAGAAACTAGAAGATAGGGATTTTTATCTGCTCCCTGGGTGTTGAGCCCAGGGATATGGCTGGGGGGAAGGGAGGGACGTTCCAGAGCTCATTTAAAAACTGCTTCTCTGTTTACTGCTGCACTGTGGAATTCTGCCTGCAAGCCTCAGGGCTGTCAGGATCAGGCAGTCCAGGGGCCCATCCCTGGGGCAGCAGTCACAACAATTCAGGTGCCAGAGGTACAGGAAAGATCCTTCCGGAGGGTGATCTGGGTTTATCCTTAAAGAGCCAGAGGGTGAAGGTAGGGAGGGAAGGCCCCTGGCTCCTCCACTCCTCCAGTTCCTGGGAAGTTCACAGTCAGCCCTAGAAGTGTGCTAAATTAGAAGTCAGTCAGACCCTCAGGCAGGAGCTTGTAAAGTAGGCAGTGACAGTCCTTTCAGGGAAATACAAGGGAGACATGCTTTTGTCTGGTCCCTCCACGCTGAGCCTTGGGGGGATAACCTCAAGAGTGTTAGCCTGCCCGTGAAGAACTACTTTGTTTGCTCTAGTCCCATGTGTCTTGGGGATGTAAGCCACAAATGCCTTGTCACTACTGTATCTCCACTGTACATCCAGCCCCCTCCAAATGCGATATTGGATAGGTGCTCACATAAATGTTTAACAGACGGAGGGACTGAATCAAGAGTATCCTCAATAAGAGGCGAAAATTCCATCAAAACAGCCATAGAAAAGATAAGTATCTAACTACTTCATATTCATTTCAAAACAGCGGTTTCTGATGCAAGTTCATTTCAGATTTTTTTTTTAAGCTTTTTAAAACATACAGATTCCTGCTGTGGCTCTCTCTGTGCTGAGCCCAGGTGTATGTATAGCTACGGGGGTTGCAGGTCCCGCTACAAATCTACTGAATTGGAGTTTTTGGTCACAGATCTTCAAAAAAAATTCCTCATGGGTTTTCTCACATGGTTAATAACCTCTGCTCTAAAATGAGCTTTCCTTGTGTGACTTGAAGAGTTCTACACTTTTCACCTCAGCACACTTATACAAAACTCTCTATAGAAAACGTTTGAGGATAATCTACCATTTCAGATACTTTAGTTGAGAACATTCTGTCAATGACTTGGCAGAACTCCATAAAATTATTCCAGCATATTTACTATGTAAAATCTTTACTAGTTTACAATAATCGGTTTTTCCTGTTTTTGTAACAATTACCATTTGATCCCCCTCCATCCCAGCTCCTTAAGGTATAAAAGATTTTGAGATTTACAATGTGCCCTTGCCATGAACCACTCCAAAAGGGAAAGGAACCAAGTGAATTCAGGTGGTGTCTTACAGAGTAATTGCCTTCTTTTCACTAATAAAAGTGGTCTCCCATGCCTACTTTGCCTGGCTTGCCCGTGTAAGCATAGGCAACTGTGTCAACATTTAACAACCTTAAATGTATGCCGGATACTAACATGCACGTAATAAACATTTCTGTATTCAATAACCATCTTACAAATGGCTCTGTGCTCACTGTGCATATTAAAATGCCTCTTTTCCGTCCCAACAATGATATGTGTTGAAAAGCGGATACCTGCTGGATGTCTGTTATATATGTTGGCAAATGATAAAACATCAAATAAAATGCTTTAAATGAAATCTAATGAAAAGACCATTTCACACCAGATTCTTTCCACAATTAGCATGCTCTAACTCACATTCTGAAAAGATACGACCTCTGCATGGAAAAGAAATATATCCCATTTGGAATATGGTGGGGGAAAGAATCTGTAAAGAAAGAGACTGAAGCATTTATTTAAAAATGTGGATATAAATGACAGTTTTCCCCTTTCGACTTTAAATTAGAGAATATGTACCTAGAGTTGACAATAGACCCCAGTAGTAAAGGTAATTCAGTGGTATACAGAGCCATTTATTTTTATGGGAAACAAGGTTATCATGTCTGTAATTTTAAAGTGGTAAATGCTGTTGGTTTTAAAAAAAATCAATCAATACAGGAATGTATAAAGTGGAAGTCCTTTTCAAAGCCACTATTATTGAGTCAGCTAAATACTTTTCTAGAATTGTATATATACAAGCACACAAAGAGATACATAGACATGTGTATGAGTGTGTGTGTGTGTGTGTGTGTGTGTGTGTGTGTCTGTGTATGAAAGGTATCCTATATAGAAATTCTAATGGCTTCCATAAATTTGGTAGTGCCTTCCTCACAGTGTGTAATAGAGATACTCACATCACCGAAGGGAGAACAGAGAAGCTCCTAATTGCCTATCACATTACTTTTGGAGCTAAATGGATGTTACATTATTCAGGATTAAGAGATATATTTCCAAAGCACCAAGCAAGATGGATGCCTCAGATTCCCTCATTTGCTCCAAAAGCTGTTCATTGTTTGCCTTTTCATTGCTTTGTTATTGCCACTGTGAGCGATACCTTTGGTGCATGCTGTTGTTTGCAGGACAATTTTTGCCACGAAAAAAGGATTAATTTTTTTCTGCCATTTTCCATTTTCATCACCAATTTCCAACTGTCATGAAAGTGAGCTCTGTTTTTACACGACATTCCATTCTTATTACCATCTTCGTCCCAAGAATGAAAGTCTGTAATGAGAGCAAAGCCATAGCTGGCATTGGAGGGCTGTTATAATTCACTCTCATGACAAAGATAGTAATGAGAAATGACAGTGGCACAAAATGAATCCTTTCCGATCCCAGCCCCTTGGATGATAATGAAAACAGAAGATGGCACCAACTTTATTCATCTTCATGACACCTATTGTGACAGGATTGAAAGCTGCAGCAACAAACCCATCTGAAGTTACAGTTTCCCAGACTCTTCCCCATCATGTGTTTAAAAGACAACAAAAACAAACAAAAAAACAAACAAAACAAAGAAACCTCCCTACAGCCATTCCTACTGGGAATCCAGTTATAGGGAGGCTTTCAGACATGGCATAATTTTTACTGTCCACAACGGAAAGCATTTCAGGGAGGATGAGATGCTTCGGTGTCTAAAATGATGTTTTCTCTTGTTTTTATGAAATCACCTTAGCATGTCTCTAAAAGAAATGATAGGAAAAAGAAGGGAGAGCATATGGAAATAGAGCCACTTTTGAAATTCTAATTCACTTCTCTGACTATCCTGAAAAATACAAATTTAAGGTACAAAACATTCAACGAATGCAACTAACACAGAATCCTAAGCACTTTTGCCTATGTTTCTCCTCCCCAGCCCCCTCTTCTTCTCTCCTCTCCCCTCCTGGCCTTCTCTCCTTTCCCCTCTACCCTCTCTTGTCCTCCTCTCCTCCACTCTTCCCTCCCCACCCCTCTGCTTTATTCTCCACTCTCTCTTTTTGAGCTATGATTATATCTCGATAAAATTTAAAAGGGAACTTAGGGCTGAGTTCATCCAACCTTTGCATTTTATACATGAGCAAAAGGAGGCTTGGGAAGGTGAAGCAATTTATCTACCATCACCCAGATAGTGCCAGAATAATCATTTGTAATTTTCCAATCTGATCCTTCGAGGATGATGCTACAGAAAAAGCTAGCATGGACTATATGGATTCTGCTCTATTTCTCTGCAGGCTCTCTCTAAAGGGAAGGTGGCATTCTCTCAAAAAATCTATATTGGAGTCACAAGACTCACTGTCATCTCCTATCTTTGTGCCTTTGGCCAATCATCTTTCTGAGTTTCTGTTTCCTCGATCTACTCTAAAACAAGTGTAGAAAATTATAACTGGTATACCAAATGGTCTATCTTAAATAGGATAAGCTGGGCGATCATCTTAATTTTTTTTCTCCCTATTGACTTCAAATATGACTTTCTTCTATCTCCTCTTCCCTCTGCTTCTAACTACTCAGAGGTCAGGGGTTAGGGAGGGGTTCAAAGTAAAGTGGCAAAGGCTCTACTCCTTTGCTGGGTACTTCTGTACTACTCTATTTTCATGGCATAGGCGACGTACCCTTTGGATGACTTACAACTAGCCCTCCACTCTTGTCAGCAAAGCAAAATGGTCCAATTTTCCTCTTGGCAGACATGCAAGTCCTTTCAAAAAATATCCAAGCCTGGCTACTTTTCTGGGTGTCCAGGTGACCCGTGTGAAAGTGCATACCACCTGGCCTGAGTGAGGCCAATTCACTGCCATCCTTTATTCTTGCTCTGCAAATGGAGCCTGCTCTAGGCAACCACCTGCGAGAGACAAGTACCATTCTTTGCCTCCATAAACTCCAGGGAACACATGCCAAGCTGGAGGTGTCTAATCTATACCAGCATGGGCAGACCCATGGTATTTCTGTAATTAGCAAGCATTTAGCAAAGTGATGGGGAGTGTGTTAATGAAATGCCCATCTCCGTTTTTGACAGACATCCCAATCTCTGGGTGGTTATTGGGAGGCACTCTTACTTGACTAGAGGAAGGAGGGAATGTGATAGTCTTATATATACTTATTAAGCCCCTTCATTTACTTTGCTCTCCCACAAATCTGTGATCCTTTCTTACGCTAACTGTTGGGAATGATGATGGTTGGACCAGTTTGGCCATTTGGGGATGAATCTGTTGCTTCTCTTTAGATAAGTAACAAAACTTGTCCTTCATTGTCTCATTTTTCAGACTTCAGATGAAATTGTTTGACTCAGCAGAAGCCTTACTGTATTCTCGACAGATCTCACATGGTTGTTGTAATATGTGTAACTTTTTGATTTTGTGATAACCTGCTTTGTATTTCTACTAAATCTGATGTAATAACTTCTGAGTTATGAGGCAACTGATATGTAGAGAGAGGAAGTGACTTTTGATGCAAGAAATCAGTGCTCTGCTCAAATCAAATATTTTAACTAATATAAAGTAAGAATGTATACCACAATACACAGTAGTTTTTGGACAATCAGAATATCTAGATGTCGTAGAGATCCCTGTTTTATTATTTCTGTGACATTATAGAGCTCAACCATCATCTACAGTATAGATTCTCTACATTGAGGATCCAGCATGACTTCAACCCAAGTCATGCCAGAGCTCTTATTCTTGGGAAATTACTTCCAATACCTCTCTGTACATAATGCAGCATTCATGTTTCCAGCGGCAGCCAGGGTCCCGCCAGATCTGTGCAGCAGTGGTAATGGATTAGATATTTTGTAGGTCTCTCAGAAGAACATGCTGAGATCTCTTCCAAACTTTTTGTAAGTTCCTTGACCTAACCATAAGTTTTGGGGCTGATTTTCAAAACCACTATTCTCCTTTTACTATTTCCTTTTAACACTTTTAAACAAATGAAGAAAATATCCCATTAAACAGCAAAATTAATTTTGATGGAGAAAAAAGCTCTGGATTTGTATGTCTGCCTCTTTCACTGATTAATTTAGTGTCTACCCTGGTAACTTATATTTTGAGACCTATTATGTGCAAGGCTTTGTGTTCTGCAACTTTGGACAAGTAGCTTCACTTCTTTGGGCTTTTGATGACTTATTTGTAATATGAGAGAAATTGGAATTAGATTTGTGGTTTGCAATCTGTTCTGAGAATCTCTTGTGTTCTGTTGAGATGCTCAATAGCTCCCACAGAGAAAGAAGGGATAGAACAAGTGAATTGCAGGGGCTTCCCAGCAGCCTCTTATTCAATCAATAAAGAACTTCTGCTTATATCATTTTATGTCTTAGGCTTCCACACAAGATTGATTTTTTGAAAAAGGAATTCAACTCCACAACCAATGGATTAGAATTTCCTTCTGACTCTACTTATCTATGATTCTATGAAATAGCTCATGATTGCAAAAACCCAGAACAGCAAAAGTTAACTCACATTCCCTTCCAAGGAATAGGGTGAGGTTGGAGTCCTACAAAATTGCTCTAACACTCAGCTTGACATCACCTGCTCAACTTTGTTTAGGGAGCAAATAAAAGCACAAAACAGGATGTTCCCTTGCCATACTCATTCCAGGTAAGAAAAGGCTTCATTTGACATGCATACTATGGAGCTCAAAGTAAACTTGAAAATGAGTATCAACTTGCTGAGAGGGCAAATGAGTGTTCTTCAGAACATACCATAGAAAGACATAGAAAAAAGTCAGCCATGATACGATTGTAATTGTATAGCTGTCAGGTCTCCATGGGATCTATTCCCATGGTTCCTGATCTCAGCACCTTTACGAAAGAAATAGTATTATACAATTTATTTCTAACTTAAAGTGATATAGATATTTTCTGCAGTCATTCAAACTATGTAGAGTTAATATCAAAGGACAGTGTAAGGAAGAACAAAGACTAAATGAATATAAAAGTCTTCTTTTCATCTTTTTTTTTTTTAATTTTAGAGAGAGAGAGAGAGAGAGAGCAGGAGAGAGGGGCAGAGGAAGAGAGAAAGAATCCCAAGCAGGCTCCATGATCAGCACAGAGCCTGAGATGGGGCTTGATCCCACAACCTGAGATCATGACCTGAGCCGAAATCAAGAGTCGAGCTCAATGAACTGAGCCACCCAGGTACCCCTAAAAATCTTTGATTCTATTTCAAAACCTATTCTGTAGTCAAATAAGACTAGTGCAAGAAAAAAAACTTCATCTTAGTTTTTAATTTTCATATCTTTTTCTATTTGTGGTTAGAAGATTTGCTAGAGAGTATATTAAATATTCACATACTTTTGATAAACTAATCTTAATATGGTGATTAAGGCATCTGCAAGATTAAAAAGATGACTCAAAAATTCCATTCTTGATGACTTAGAGTGGAATCACAATTACCTTTTTGTCTTCCTGTTTGGTTAAATGCAGTGTTCCCACTACATTTGGATTGCTATAATACGTCAAGCTTAAGAAAAATGCATATATGAAAACTTGCTTGCAATTACTTTGCCTGACAGTCATGCAAAATGTAATTAAAAGGTTTGAATTGTACAGGTGCTAAAAAGAAGTGTATTACAAAATAAGCAAACCATAATGTTAAGAACTCCAGTTGGGTTATTAACATGTTATGATCTTGGTTATGACATTCCAGCAGTATAATCCCAGGTCTATTGCTAAGGAGAGGAGGTTATAAAAGTTGGTTGTCAAAATTTTTATCAGAGAGTTATTCTAACATCATTTTTAAAGGGAATTTATTGTTTAATTATAAAGGTAATATAACTACAGTCCAGAAAATATGTAAATTGGTGAAAAGAAAATTAATTTCCTAGTATGCCAGTACTCCAACTACTATTGTTATTATTTCGGTGGAGTTCCTTCCAGGCTTTCTTCATATGCTTTTATTCATTTTTTTTTGTTTACAATTCTAATGTGCGCACATAACATTTTGTACCTTGTCTTTTTACTTTATTGTATATGTTTAATAGAATTTTATACTTTCAAAATGAGTCTAGTTCATATGTTAGGAAATTATTTGGCAAGAGAAAGTGGTCAGCACAGCACTGAGCCTCAGGTCTGGTCCAGAAGGTAATCCCACTTTGCTGTGAGGCTTGCAACAACTAGGTCATTTTCATTCCCTGGAACCATTTCATGAGAAATGCTTTGCTCTATGCTGAATACTAAATACAGGACAAAGTCTCCATCAATTAAGGCTTGGAATGAGGCCAGACCTAAATCACTGGGGTAGAATCTTTGCATCTCAGCTTCATAGGGAGCACTGTGTAAAGAGACTAGATGATACAGGACACCATAATTGCTGCCCCTGGAAGCCGAAGGAGGGCATTTGAACCCACAGAGATGAAAGCACTTCTTTCAAGGACACCTGAAGGCATGTTATGAAACCAAGAGCTGCAATAAAATCAAGATTACTTAGAAAACTAATAAATGTATAAACCATTCTATGAGTGAATGTAACTTGAATTAAAAACAAAACAAAACAATATATAAGCAGTGCAAACACCAGGAGCCCCTGCAATTTTGTTCTTTGCGATTGAAAAGAGTGAATATGAAAACCTACAAAATCAACTTTATGTGCATATGTGTAGGTATAATCTGGCAAAAGTATGCATGGGAACACTATCTTAGTAATATCTAAATTATAAACTGTGCTTTAAGTAAAAAGCCCCCAAAAGATCAAAGTCAAGGAAAAGTTTCAGAAAGGCTGAATCTCTCTAAAACTGCCAACAGCCTTATTCATCATTCAGAAACCACAACAGGTTAAATATTAAAGAGGTTTAAAGGGTCTACTATTTAGAATATCAAAGTTAAAACCAAAATTCGTGACACCATTTTCAAGTGGGGAAAAGCTGCCGAATTTCTGAAGAGTAAATTGGGAGTTTACATCCAAATCTAAAAACAAAACAAAACAAACAGACAAAAAATCTTATAAACTGACTCTGTAATTGTACTTCTTGAACTTTCTTTTTTTTCTCCCTCTAGCCTCCTTTTAAGATTTCACTCTATCTTTGGTTTTTAGCATTGTGGCTCTAATGTCCGTTACTGTGGTTTTCTTTCTCTTTATACTATGTGGGGTTTACAGACCTTGAATCTGTGGCTTGATATCCATTCACATCTAGGAAATTCTCAGTCACCATTTCTTTATTACCTCTTTGATTAACATATGTTAAACATTTTCCCTGTCTTTCAAGTCTCTTATGATTTTTTGGTATATTTTTTTCTCCCTGTGCATTGCTCTGAATATTTTCCAAAGCTCTGTGATCTGATTTACTCATACTTTCTTTTTCTTTTTGCTATTTGAAGTCTGCTAATAAACCACTTTAGTAAATTCTTCATCCTAGTCAATGTATTTTTTTAGATGTAGAATCTCCATTTCATAGGTTGTGTGTGTGTGTGTGTGTGTGTGTGTGTATTCTAGGTGTCTACTGATGTTTCCCATTTTTCCCTCTATTTTCTTGAATTAATTCAATTGTATTATTTAAAAATCTCTGATAACTCCAATATCTGAATCACTCATGAGTTTACTTTAATGGTCTATTTTTCTCTTGGTTTTGTTCCATTGGTCCTGTATTTTAACATGCTTTTAATTTTTCATTTAATACTGGAAATGGTGGACTAAAAATTTTTATACTCAATGGATAGCATAACCTTCTTTCCAAAGAAGATTAACTTAATTGTTAGTTTTTTGGTGGACTGTAGTTAGAAAATCAAAAGATCACCTAAATCCTTTCATGAGTTGATTTTAGTTTTTTTGTTTTTCCCTAAGATTGTTGTTTCCATTTTGTTGTTATTCTGTCATTGCCTTTCTGGTACTCAGTGAAAAGCTCTAGGTATTTCATAAGTCCTCTGATTTGTTCAAACTTGAACTTCAATCCCTTATCTTAGCAGAAGGAAGATATTGAAATCTGTTCCATTTTTTCCCTCTTTGCTGCTGCTTTCCACTGATTTTCTTGAATGAATAATTTGGAGTCCATCAACATTTTGAAGAGAATCAGTAAATTTGGGGGCTCCTGAAGGGGCTTTGAAGAGAATCAGTAGATTTGGGATATTACCACCCAAATTATACTCTGTCAGTCTCAAACCATGACTTCTGTCTCCTCAGTCCTGTGAGACTCCTTTTTTTCTTCACGGGTTCTATTCCCTTATATAGCAGAAAATTTCAAAATATCCTCAGGAGAAAAGCCAGCTCGTTGTGGAGCTCACCTTATGTTATATCCTTCTTATAATGGTGGTAGTTTCTCCTGTCCCTAACTACTTTGGTCATACCCCAATGCCTTCTAACAGTTTTATTTTATATCTTGTCCAGCTTTAATAATTGTAACAGCAGAGAAGTTAGTCCAATACAAGTCAGTCCTTCATAATTGGAATTAGAACTCCACTTTTAGAACATAAATTAATCAAAGGAAATAATTATGGATGTGGCACATATTTAGCCACGAAGATAATCTATAAAAGCAACTGTTTAATCAGTGAAAAATTGGAAACAACTCATAGGTCTGACATTATGGAATTATTTCAATGAGTTATGATTTACCCACTGTAAATCAGAATGGCTCCCAACATGAGGGATGCAGTTGAGGTGCTAAATTTTAAGTGTGACCAAGCAGTGTGTGTTTATGTATGTGTGTGTATATTTTCTTCCGTCCTGTTGACTCCATAGGTGCAAGCATAGATGGTTAAGAGTTGGATTTGCCCATACTCACCCTAAAAGCCCAACCAAGGCCTACTTGTATGTATTTTAAGAGGGGCAGAATGTACAAAAGCACATTGACTGGCTCACGGGGCACAGGGAGGATAGAGGAGTGGGGTAGAGAGCTACACTGCTAGGCATGGCTTCAAAAACTACATGTAGAATGGCTCTGGTGAAGACACCAATGTT
This sequence comes from Puma concolor, assembly GCF_028749965.1. NCBI lineage: Eukaryota > Metazoa > Chordata > Mammalia > Carnivora > Felidae > Puma > Puma concolor. The sequence continues at coordinate 29,021,319 of NC_141673.1, read as the reverse complement.
GACATGTCTCAACAGAGATACTACTACTGCTCCCTAGATCCCATTGGCACTTGATACTAGAAACGTCAACATTGCTGCTTTGGAAAACTAGAAACAGCTCTGGGCATGGTGGCCAGAGAATCTCATTCCTGAGTTTCTACGTTGCTAAATGATTACTGAGTGTTTCAAACAGGCACATCCTTCCCAAACCATTTTCAGGTAGTTCATTTAATGGGAGAGCCAGTATCATGTCCGTAGCTATCAATAATTCTCCTTCTGGGGCACCTGGGTGGCTCAGTTGGTTAAGCGTCCCACCTCGGCTCAGGTGGTGATCTCCCGGTTTTTGAGTTCAAACCCTGCATGGAGCTCTGTGCTGTCAGCGCAGAGCCTGCTTCAGATCCTCTGTCTCCCTCTCTCTCTGTCTCTCCTGTGCTCATGTGTTCCCCCGCCCCCCACTCTCTCAAAAATAAACCTTAAAAAAAAAATAGTTCTCCCAGGGGGGCACCTGGTTAAGCGTCCGACTTTGGCTCAGGTCATGATGTCACGGTTCGTGAGTTCGAGCCCCACCTCGGGCTCTGTGCTGACAGCCCAGAGCCTGGAGTCTGCCTTGGATTCAGTGTCTCCCTCTCTCTCTACCCCTCCCCCGACTTTGCCCTGTCTCTGTCTCTCTCAAAAATAAATAAAGATTAAAAAAAAATTCTCCAATTCAGAGGACACTGGCACTACCAAGATGCTCACCATGTACCACTCCTCTCGCCATCCTGCCGGTGTGAGAGGCTGTTTCCTGAAGACATGATTTCTCTGCACACAATTCTGCATTTAGCTCAATCTTCCCTTGCTCCTTCAGTCTTCAGGCCAAGCTGGGCCAAACAACGCGTTGTTGCATATGCCCCTCAGTCTAGGTACAGGCTACTTAATAGGGTGAATGAGCCCAATTTTTCTGAAATCTGCAGCCATGGACATTACCTCTGGGAAGCCTTCCATTTTCCTTTCTGATAGACACTAAATTCAGCAGTTCTTTCACATATTTTGCAGGGTTTTTTTTTTTTCCTGCTATACATCCCAGCACTGTGACAGCATGTAGAGCAAATAAGGCACTCAATTACCATTTTAAGAAGATTTTATAATATTTTGTATAATTAATGAATAAATTAGATCCATCCCTAATTTCTTTAGAGATTCCATTTTTATTTCCCTCTCTCATTCTCTGTATATTTTCACGTGGCTTCCTGGAAGGGAAAGATAAAACTTCCATCTTTGTTATTTTGAAAACCAAAGAAATAGCCAGCTAATACATGTTAACTGAACTGAACTAGTAGTATGCAGTAACAATGTTAAATGGTCATCTATACGTTTAGGGGGAACAACATTTATACCTCTATGCAAAAATCAATGCCATTGACTATTGGATAATCCAGTCTTCGTTTCTTCCACCCATCATTTTTCTAAAAATGTTTATTTATTCTTTTGATATAGAGAGGTCCAGGGGGAGGGGCAGAGAGAGAAGGGAACAAAGGATGTGAAGCAGGTTCTGCGTTGAGCCTGATCCAGGGCTCAAACGCACAAACCGTGAGATGAGATCATGACCTGAGCCGGAGTTGGGCGCCCAACTGACCGAGCCCCCCAGGAGCCCCCTTCTTACCCATCCTTAAGGAGAAAAAGGAAATGGACATCTAATATTCTTATTGTTGATTGTTACTGACTAGTGAGATTGTGAGGATAAGAAGGTTAAGTCAAAATTTCTCTACTATACACAGATTGTTACTATGAGGCTATGCCTTTCAGCTAACTACATGTAACAACAAATTTTCAGACTAGAACCATTATGGAGCAGTTAGTCTTTAGTTCTCTGAGGTCTAATGGGAGCCAGAAAGGAGCAAGGGAGCAAAAAGAATCAATGTCAATAAGATAAAACTTGCACAGAATTCAGATGAAATAACAATTATGATTATTGAATAAATATCCTGTGTTAATAACTTATCCATTAAAAAAGACATCTGAGGGGTACCTGGGTGGCTCAGGTGGTTAAGCATCTGACTTTTATTTTGGCTCGGGTCATGATCTCACAGTTTGTGAGATCAGGCTCTGCATCAGGCTCCATGCTGACAATGTGGAGCCTGCTTGGGATTCTCTCTCTTCCTCTCTCTCTGCCCCTCCTCTGTTGGCATTTTCTCCTCTCTCTCTCTCAAAATAAATAAATAAATATTTGGGGAAAAAAAAGACACATGATAGAAAATACTGAAAGACCGTGGCTGCAATATAATAATTTATAAGAAATATATATTTGGTCATTCACATGACCAAATACATATTTCTCAGATATATTTGGTTTTTATCCACAGTTCCTGAAAATGGTTCAGGGCCACAAAGGTGATATGAGTGTCTTGTTATTAACGAAAGTGACTTTTGGGGCACCTGGGTGGCTCAGTCAGTTAGGTCAGGTCATGATCTCGTGTTCAAGCCCTACATCAGGCTTTGTGCTAACAGCTCAGAGCCTGGACCCTGCTTTGGATTCTGTGTCTCCTTCTCTCTATGCCCCTCCCCTACTTACACTGCCTCTCTCTCTCTCTCTCTCTTTCAAAAATAAACATTTAAAAAATTAAAAAAAGAGAGAGAAAGAGAGAAAAGAAAGTGACTTTTGAATCCCACTCAGAGGCAGAACTGGTTGCCAGAAGGACCAATCATGTAATTAAAGGGATGGAACTTTCAGTTCTACCCCCTTGAGCTCTGGGGAAGGGAGAAAGGCTGAAGATTGAAGCAGCCAATGGCCAATGACTTAGTCAATCAGAACTATGTAATCAAGCCCCCAGAAAAACCCAAGGACGGCTTTTTGGCTTTTTTTTTTTTTCAGAGAGCTTTCACACTTGGAGAACCAGAACTCTTCCACGTGCCTCTGTCCTCTGCCTAAGCTCCACCAGCATAAAAGTTCCTTTGTTTGGGACCTTGCTCTAAATACCTCTTCATCTGGCTATTGCTTTGTAGCTTTTATCGTATCTTTAATCAACTAGTAAACATTAAGTAAGTGTTTCCCTGAGTTCTGTGAGCCTAACAAATTAACCAAACCTAAGGAAGGAGTCATTGGAACCTTCAATGTGTAACCAGTTGGTCAGAAGCACAGGTAAAAACAGGGATTTGTGACTGGTATGTGACGTGGGGAACAGGGAGGCAGTCTTCTTAGGACTGAGCCTCTAACCTATAATCTGATACTATCTCTGGATAGGCAGTGTCAGAATTGAGATGAATTCTTGAACACCTTGCTGGCGTTCAAGAATTGCTTGGTGTTGTATATTGAGGAACTCCACCCACCACACTGGAATTGGGTCTAGAAACTCCTAAAAGAGTGGCTTAGTCATTGGACTTAAAATAGTATTGGTATTTAGAAAGAATGTCATTTTCCTTCTCCAAGGGGCAACACAGAAGATTAAGTCTCTCAAATTTTACTCCCGCTAAGTGGCCCTACTTTTGTCAACATTTGGAACTGTCAGACTGTTAATTTAGTTTTTCTGGTGGGTTTGTAACAGTATTTCATTATGGATTTAATTTGCATTTTCTTGACTACAAAAGAAATTCTGGTCCTTTCCTGTGTTTATTTGACTATCTTCTCTTCTGAAGTTTTTTTTTTTATCAAAATATGCATATTTTTCCATTTGGTTCTTTCCTCTTCTTACTGATATGTAGAAGTTCTTTATGTATCCTGAATACAAGACATTTGAAAGCTATTTGCATGGCAATACTTCTCTTATTCTTAGGTTTAGTTTTTTTTTCCTTTGTAAATAATATCTTTACTAAGCTGAAGCCCTTACTTTTTTTTAAGTAAAAGAGGTCTTTTTAATTTACTTTCATTTGTAAATAGCTGTTATCTCAACAAAAAGCAAAACCCTTTTGTTACATGGTTATTTCGTTTGCTGAGAACAAGGTACTTTATAAGTGCTGCTATTAGAATTGTTATTATAAAAGGTTATGTTGAGGATGTTGGTGATGTAACATACAGGATGGTTACTATAGTTAATAATACAGTATTGCATATTTGAAAGTTGCTAAGAGAGTATATCTTAAAAGTCCTTATCACAAGAAAACAATTTCTGTAATTATGTATGGGTTCAGATGGTAACTAAACTTATTGTGGCAATCATTTTGCAATATATACAAATATTTAATAATGTTGCATACCTGAAACTAATGTTATGTAAAATTGGGGGGTGGATTATGTTGAAATACATTAGACTCAATACAGCTAGTTATAAAGAATTTTCTATGATGTTATTTTAGTTATTCCTTCATGTGTAAACTTCTTTGTTTTGCTATTAAGTATAATTCCCATGGGAAATAAAATTTTTAGAGTGTTACCAAATACATGTGCTTCACAGATAAGGATCTCCAAGAGCTGACTCTTAGAAGACAAGGTTAAGAGGTTTATAAACACCTGTCAAAGGTCAGGGGAAGAAGCTGAATTGAACAGAGGGAAGAGTTGAACCCAAAGCTTGCCTGACAAACCTCCAGTCAACCTGCTGGGGGCTCAGGAGCTAACATCTTCCTTCAGAGTTGTACCACGTAGGGCTTTTAAGTTGCCTCTCATCCCATTTTTCTTTGCATCACATTTATTGGATAACTTTGCTTCCCTACCTCTCAGAGAAGACCAAATGCATCAAGCCCTACTCCACCAACGTCTAGTTGCCATACCAGCTGTGTTCTTCTTTTTTTTTTTTAAGTATTTTTTTAGATGTTGATTTAATTTTGAGAGAGAGAGAGACAGAGCGCAAGCTGGGGAGGGCCAGAGAGAGAGGGAGACACAGAATCTGAAGCAGGCTTCAGGCTCTGAGCTGTCAGTACAGAGCCTGATGTGGGGCTCAAACTCAGAGGCCATGAGCTCATGACCTGAACTCAAGTCTGACGCTTAACTGACTGAGCCCCCCAGCGCCCATCTCCAGCTGTGTTCTTAATACCACTTCTCTAGTCTCTTCAAACATGTCCCTGCTATGGAATTTACCCTTTCTTTCTTTCTTTCTTTCTTTCTTTCTTTCTTTCTTTCTTTCTTTCTTTCTTTCTTTCTTTCTTTCTTCTAAGATTTTATTTAAATTCAAGTTAGTTAACATATAGCATATAGTGTAGAATTGGTTTCAGGAGTAGAATTTAGTGATTCATTACCCGTTTTACCTATCCCCCTCACCCACCTCCCCTCCAGCAACCCTAAGTTTTTTTCCCTATAGTCAAGGGTGTCTTATGGTTTGCTTCCCTGTTTTTACCTTACTTTATTTTTCCTTCTGTCTTCTGTTTTGTTTCTTCAATTCCACGTATGAGTAAAATCATATGGTATTTGTCTTTCTTGAATGAATTGTTTCACTTAGCATAATACACTCTAGTTCCATCCATGTCATTGTAAATGGCAAGAGTTCATTCTTTTTGATGGCTGAGTAATATTCCATTGTGTGTGTGTGTGTGTGTGTGTGTGTGTGTGTGTGTGTGTGTGAGTGTGTGTGTGTGTGTGTGTGTATCTTTATCTACTTTATCAAGCCCTTAGTTGATGGACATTTGGGCTCTTTCCATAATTTGGGTATTGTTGATAGTACTGCTATAAACATTGGAGTTCATGTGCTGCTTTAAATCAGTATTTTTGTATCCTTTGGATAAATACCTAGTAATGCAATTGCAAGGTCATAGGGTAGTTCTACTTTTAACTTTTTGAGGAACCTCCATACTGTTTTCCAGAGCTGAAGCCCTTAATTTTAATAAACAGTTAAAAATGTTTTATTTATTTTGTACTTGTAAAGGAAAAACATAATATTGTCTTACTTTACACTACACACAATGCCCTGAATAGTTATTTACTCCAGTCACCAGGTGTATGTTGGGGAGGGGGTTCCCACATTGACAACACCAAGTGGTATCCTAGAATTCAACTAGTTCTGACTCCCTCTACTTGGAGATAATGTCATATCCCACACATTAAGGACTCATTCCTGTAAGACTGTCCTTGCTCCCACTTTAGATGCCAACTGCAAGTCCGGGTTGTTACTTGTGCTTCTGACCCACCGGCTACAGATCAGAGGTTCACACAATCCCCTCCCCGCATTTGATTAACTTGCTACAATGGCTCACAAAGCTCAAGGGAATATTTTGCTTACTAATTACTGGTTCATTATAAAAGGATGCAGCTCAGGAACTGTCAGATGGAAGAAAAAGTACATACGGCAAAGTATGGGGGAAGGAGTATGGAGCTTCTATGCTCTCCTTGGGCAGATCACTCTCTCAGCACTTCCCTGTGTTCACAAACCTAGAAGCTCACCAATCCCCATCATTTGGGGGGTTTTATGGGGGTTTCTTTACATGGACATGACTGAGTCATTGGCCATTGGTGATTGAACTCAATCTTCAACACCCCTTCCTTCTTAGGAAGGCGGGGGGTGGGGAGGGTTGACCTGAAACTTCTAACCTTCTAATCAAGCTCAGATCCTTGGAGGCTTTCCAAATGTCACCTCAGGAACATAAACTCAGGTGTGTTGGAAAGGGGCTTGTTATGAATAACAAAAGATGCTCCTTTCACTTTTATCTCTCTGAAGCTACTTCAAGAACTAAGGACAAAACCATATATTATAACAAAAGATACCCCTATTGCTCTAATCACTTAGGAAATTACAAGGGTTTGGGGAGCTCTGTGCCAGGAACTGGAGGAAGACCAAATATACATTTCTTATTATAAATCACAATACGCAGTATCTTATTTAAGAAATTTTCCCTCCAAGGCATTATAAGTAGTGTCATATCTTTTTCGGGAAGCATAATTATTTTACTTTTCACATTTAGAAACCTAAAAGTACCTGAAATAAATTTTTGTGAATGCTATGCTAATTTGTAAAAATAGAGATATCTAAGTGCTCCAGAAACATTTACTGAAAGAAGATATGCAATGTTAGCTTTAGCTTTGTAACAAATCAAGTGTCCGTATATGCATGTTCTGTTTTGTTTTGGGATTTTTTTTTTCCATTGGTCAGTTTACATATTTTTTAACCAGTATCACACTGATTTACTAAAGCTTTTTTAAGCCTTAAAAACAACAGACCCAAAGTGGAGTTACTTATGGTAAGCCCACCACCAAACGGAGAAATACAGTTTCAGTTCTTCCAGAAAAGGAATCATCAGTTAATCAGGAATCACCTGATCGGCACTAGTTGGCCTGATAGACCCCTCCCACCCCTAAAGGAAAGTAACTTCACAACAACCAACCTGATTTTTTGCCTACTGTAACTTCCTTGTTCCTTCTCTGCCTGTGAAAATCTCTTATTTTGTACAGTTCCTTGGAGCTCTTTTCTATTTGCCAGATTGTATATTACCTTATTCAAATCAATTTTTGCTCAAACAAACTCTTAAAAATTTTAATACGCCTCAGCTTATCTTTTGACAGTCTTAATAATTATTAACATAAATCCTTCATCATTCTTTTCATTTAAAAGAGCAATGGCTCTTTTCCTTTACTTGTAAATTTTAGAATACGTTTGTCCTGTTTCACATAAAAATCTGTTGGGATTTTGCCTGAAATTACATTGAAATTTACTATCAACTTGAGTAAAACAGTTATCTTTACAACACTGAATCATCCCAACCATCAACATAGTATGCCCCTCCACTTATTTTTGTGTTCTTCAATTCCTGTCAATATTATTTTGCAGTTTTCAGTGTAAAGGACTTGCATGCTTTTGTTAAAGTTAGTTATGTGATATACTTGGATGCTGTTTTAAATAGTAACTCCTATTGGGTAAGCACTAAACTATATCATATTTACAGAAAACAATTCACAAGTGCACACCCTATGGATGTTTACAAACTCAACACATTCATAAAACATACAAGCAGGTCAAGAAGTAGAACATAACCAGCACCTTAGAAACTCCTGTCAAGCTCCATTCCTGGCACTATCATGACATCCAAAACAATTTTTGTCTGTTCTTAAGGTTTATATGAATGGTATGATATAGTAAGTATTCTTTTGTTCCTGGCATCTTTCCCCTAGATCTATTGGTGAGATTTATCCATGTTGTTGTTTGTAGTTACAGTTTGTTAATTCTCATTCAAGGATAATATACTGTTAAATGAACACACCACAATTTATTTAGACAAATTACTATTTATGAACATTTGGATTGTCTCTCAATTTTAGGCACTAAGAATAGTGTTGCTATAAACTTGATTTTTTTCCTGGTTTTTAAATTTTTGGCTGTTAAGAATACTGATGTTATATATTTCCAAAAAAAAATTTTAACGTTTACTTATTTTTGAAAAAGAGAGAGAGATACACAGAGCACAAGCAGGGGAGGGGCAGAGATAGAGGGAGACACAGAATCCGAAGCAGGCTCCAGGCTCTGAGTGGTCAGCACAGAGCCCAATGTGGAGCTAGAACTCACAAACCTCAAGATCGTGACCTTGAGCAGAAGTCAGATACTTAACCGACTGAGCCACCCAGGTGCCCCAAGAATAGTGATATTATATTTATACATATCTTGATACATGTCTTTTGATAGATAGATTGATAGATAGGTAGATAGAATGTATTTCTGTTGAATATATACCTAGGAGTAGAATGCTAAGTCATAGGTTATGCATAAGTGCACTGTAAGTAAGTACATACATCAGAACTATTTTCCAAAGTGTCTATTCCAATTTGCATTTTCACAGTGCATGAAATTTCCAATTGCTCCTCATCTTTGCCAAAATTCAGTATCGTATGTCTTTTTCATTTAGCCGTTCTGGTGAATATAAAGTGGCATTTCATTTAGGCTTTAATTTGCATTTCCTTAAAGACTAATAAAATTAATCAAATTTTCATTTGCTTATTATTCATTTATTTTACTTTATTGTGAAGTGTCTCTTCAAGCATTGCAATAGTTTTCTGTTCTATTCAATTACTTTTTAAATTCATTTGTAAAAATCCTTTATACATTCAGAATGTGAGTCGTTTGTTAACTACATGTTTTGAAAGTATTTTCTCCCATTTTGTGGCTGTCTTTTTTTGTTTTTCCTTTTCTTTAAAAAAAATTAAGTTTATTTATTTATTGAGAGAGAGAGAGAGAGAGAAAGAAAGAGAGAGAGAGAGAGAAAGAAAGAGAGAGAGAGAGAGAAAGCTTGAGCAGGGGAAGGGCAGAGAGAGAGAGAGAGAGAGAGAGAGAGAGAGAGAGAGAGAATCCCAAGCAGGCTCCACACTATCAGCACAGAGCCCGGCACAGGGCTCGACACGGGGTTTGACATGGGGCTTGAAGTCACAAACTGTAAGATCATGACCTGAGCTTTAACCGACTGAGAGACCCAGGTGCCCAGCTTCCCCCTGCCTCTTTTTTTTAAGGATTTCTTTTGACAAAAAGATTTTTAGTTTTACTGTATTCCAATTTAACAATTTTTATTTATATTTAGAGTTCTTGTTTTACAATTTAAGAAATGTATGACCACCTGAAGTTTATGATAGTCTTTATTTTTTAAATACTTTTAAGAAATGTTTTCTTTTACCTTTGATATTTACTTTTAATCTCCATCTAGAATTGGGCCATGTGTAGTGGGGATTAGTACATTTACCAGAAAGATCAAACTTTCCACTGCACTGAACTGTAACTTTTGTCATAAACCAGGTGGTTGCATATATGTGGTTCTGTTTTTGTGTTCTACAATATATATTTGCCTTTCTTTTTTTTTTCCTTTCTGAAATTCATTCTGGAGATTTTCTTTTACTTTTTCTTTCAGCTTATTAAATCCCTTTTCATGTACATCTAATAAACTGCTAAACCCATCTCTACAGTTCTTCATTTTAATTATTACATTTTAAAATGTCTATAATTTCAGTTTTAAGCATCTTTTCTTCAGCTTCCAATTCTCTTCTTAAATTCACTAATCTTGTTTAACTCCTTGAATATTTTAAGCAATTTTCATTTCAAATCTGCATCTGACAACTGTGAAGGTTTTAAGCTCTCTTCTATTGATTCTGGCAGATGTTCTTCAATTCCTTTGTGTTTGGTCAATTTGCTTTGGGATCTGGACATTATATGTAAAAAACTAATTAGAAGCCAGAGATGATGGTCTCTTTCTCCAGAGATGATAGGCTCTTCTTCCTGCCAAATGTCTGACTCTAGAAATCTACAATCTCTTTAAAGTATCTTCAGAGACTGAAGTGATTCAAAGCTGGGTGTTCATCTCCTCAAGGGACAGATGATGTCTTAGTCAACCTTCACAGAGTACATACTGTTTACTGATGCTGTATCACTCTCTTGGATCCTGCACCCCAATTTTCATCCTTATCCTCAAGAGACACTCAAAAATACCGCTCAGCTTCCCAGACTTCCAGCAACTTTTTCACAATCAGCAAATACCCACAGAGACAAGTACTCCTAATACCAATCTAACCTGTATAGATCTCTATATTCCCTCGCTTTCAAACTGGAAGTTCAACAATTGTTTAGTTCTTCTGAACCTTCATTCAGAATATTTTGTTCACATTTTTTCTAGGTTTTTTCCTGTTTCCTCAATGGGAGGATTATTTTAAGTAGCCCATATACTTACTGGAAACAAATATTTTTTCTCTAGAACCGTTAAAAATATTTTTCCAAACAAACCAAGTTTCTGCCTTCAAATTATGAGTTTAGGCATTAAAAAATATTTCCACTTCATTAATTATAAAGTCCTTGATTGAGGGACACTAGATTTGACTTCTACCTCCCATTAGCTTCTTTCTTAAGACTGTGGGAGATTTTAGTTGTTATTTAAACCTTTAAGATGCCTTTAAACAGGGGAAATGTATGGAATTTGACCCTGCAAAAAGAATGTATAGGTGGTCTTGCATAGACAGTAGTAGAATTAGGTCTTAGAAATGTTGAAGTGATGTCACAGATCATCCATTCACAGTAAGGCTTTAGGGTTTCAGAACAAGAAACAGGAACAACTATATTATACGTATTTCAGGCCAAGAAGAGATTTGAGTATGTGCACCTGGAATGTTTTGTGGGGAGGATGGGCAGAGGTGGTGAACCATTGGGATGCATAATTAGAATTCTGCCTGTTTTAGTCCTAGATGCTAACTTTTCCCCATTGTTAGGAAACTGATGTTTTAACACAACAATATAAAATAATATTCCCAGGGAGTTTACAGGTTAAGTCTGCTGATTCTCTCAGAAGCTGGAGGTTAGCCTAACAGAGGGTCACAGAATGTGGGAGGGTGCGGAAACTGGAGTGAGAAAAGGCAGTAATGAGCCCTGTGGTACTCTGGACGTCTAGAAGTAATTGGTAGAAATAGAAGGGATGATGGTGGAAAGGGTTCAACCCTCCCCTATTGATTTTGTTGTCACAAAAGGGATACCTACATCTGCTCTGTTATCCTTCTCTGAGCTAGTAGGCTATGACAAATGATTTAATAATAATGCAAATGGATAAGTACTAAAAAGGAGGTAAATGATAAGCTCTAATGAAGTAGAGGGTCATGCCTAATTTTGTTCATAAATGGACTGCCTGCCATGCATCCTGCCCCATGTAGGAAAGGAAGGAAGAATGGTACGATGGTCTGAGGAGAAGAAAGGAAGAAGGGAGCAAAGGGAAATTTGTGTGTTCAGGAGTTTCACTAATTTTAAAGTATGTGATCTAACATTGATTAGGACAAGGACAAAAGAAATGAGAATCTGTGAGTCACAGGTCTTTTATTTTTGCTAAAGTACTCAGCCCAGTTCAATGCACTTACCTATTACAAATAAAGGAGTTTTTTAAAAAGCAGCTATTCAATTACTTCAGGATCACTCTGTGGTGCTTTGCTGGTCAAAACAATAAATTGCTAATTTGTATTCTGTCAAGATACATAATAACATAATTTTCAGAATATACTTTTTTCTTCCATACTTTGAAACACAGAACTCCTAGATATCTAATGAGTATTTTATACAAATATTTGAACAGACTTGAAGGTCCCAATATACTCCCCCTTTCCTGCTTCTTAAATCTCCCCACCTTGCCCACACACAGACACATACCTACCCTCCTGCATCCTACCATTATGCTTTCTGGAAATTATATGGCTTTTTATCTGGGTGAGAATGCAAAACAGGCTCCAAACATTCCAGAAGATTTTATAAATTCTGCCATCTGCACATCTGTTCTAAAAGATGCCCTCTTTCATCAGCAATACAGGCAACTGTGCTTTGGGTACTTGTCAGAAAGTTGTACCACAAGTTGACTGCAAATAACCAGGTCTTGTCAAAATTTACTTGAACACGGGGTGATTTAAAGAGACAAGCTAACCAGCCATCCTTAAATATTTCCCGAGCTCTCACCTATGTTAAGAAATATAATCAGGACACAACATTGCCGAATAATGTCATTCATCTTCCTGAAGTTAAAGTTGGAATATGTGTAATAAAAGAGGAATTCATCTTAACAAAGATTCTTTGTTGTCGGTAACTTCCTCCAAACACTATATGTACGTGTGTATATGTGTGTGTGTGTGTGTGTGTGTGTGTGTGTGTGTGTGTGTGTGTGTGTAGGCTAGCTCCTTATACTTAATAATATGCACTTAATATGCACACAATAATAAGTCTTTATTAAGTCTTAATAAAGCATAGCTTAATAACCAGAATAAACCACAGTTTACTTATCCATTCAGCTATTAGAAGACATCTTGGCTGCTTCCAAGTTTGGGCAATTATGACTAAAGCTGCTGTAAACATCCATGTGCAGGTTTCTGCATGAACATAAACTTTCAACTTTTTTGGGTAAACACCAAGAGGCACTTAGTTTTATAAGAAACCTCAAAACTGTCTTCCAAGGTGGCCATACCGTTTTGCATTCCCGCTGGCAACGAGTGCGAGTTCCTGCTGCTCCACGTCCTTGCAAGCATTCAGTGTTGTTAGTGTTCTGAGTTTTGGCCATTCTCGTAGGTGTGTACTGGTATCTCATTGTTTAAATGTGCATTTTTCCCTGGTGACATGGGATGCAGAGAATCTGTCTACATGCTTACCTGCCATCGCTGTTAGGCCCTTTGATCCATTTATTCATCTGGTTGTTTGTGTTTCTTATAGTTGAGTTTTAAGTATCCTTTATATAACATATATATATATATATATATATATACACGTTACATATACATATATATACATATACATATACATATACACATATACATATACATATATACATATATATACATATACATATATACATATATATGTTACATGAATATTACATTATATATATTACATAATACATATACATAATACATAATACATATATATTACATATTACATAATTTACATAAACTTATATAATTACATATATATTATATATACATTACATAAAGAATTCTTTGTATATTATTTTATCAAATGTGTCTTCTGTAAATATTTTTTTCACTCTGTGATTTGTCTTCTCATTCTCTTCATGTTGTCTTTTACAGAGCAGAAGTTTTTTTTTTTTAATTCTAATGAAGTCCAGCTTATCAATTGTTTCTTTCATAAATTGTGTCTTGGGCATTACATCTAAATCATCATCACCATGCCCAGGGTCATCTAGGTTTTCTCTTATGCTTTCTTCCAGGAGTTTTATAGTTTTGCTTATTACATTTAGGACTGTGGTTCATTTAAAGTTAATTTTTGTGAAGGGTAAGGTCTGTGTCTGGAATCTTTTTTTTTTTTTTTTTTTTTTTGCTTGTGCATAACCAATTTTTTTTTAATTAAAAAATTTTTTTAATGTTTATTTATTTTTAAGAGAGAGACAGAGACAGAGCACAAGCGGGGGAGAGGCAGAGAGAGAGAGGGAAACACGGAATCTGAAGCAGGCTTCAGGCTCTGAGTTGTCAGCACAAAGCCTGAGGGGGGGGCTCAAACTCAAACAAAGACCACGAGATCATGACTTGAGCTGAAGTCCAACACTGAACCGACTGAGCCACCCAGGTGCCCCTTTATAATTTTTTTTAATGTTTATTTATTTTTGAGAAAGAGAGAGATACATAGCATGAGCAGGAGAGGGGCAGAAAGAGAGGGAGACACAGAATCAGAAGCAGGCTCCAGGTTCTGAGCTGTCAGCACAGAGCCCAATGCAGGGCTCGAACCCACCCACTGTGAGATCATGACCTGAGCTGAAGTCAGACGCTTAACCAAGCCACCCAGGCAGGCACCCTGTGTATGTCCAGTTTTAACGAAGAATTTTTAATCTTTTGGAGAACTATGTTTTCACTTAATATCCAATTATCATGTAAAAAACTTTATATACTGGTCTATGAGATAAGTTCATCACAGAAATCAAAGTAGGGGCGCCTGGGTGGCTCAGTCGGTTGAGCGGCCGACTTCGGCTCAGGTCATGATCTCGCGGTCTGTGAGTTCGAGTCCCGCGTCAGGCTCTGTGCTGGCAGCTCAGAGCCTGGAGCCTGTTTCGGATTTTGTGTCTCCCTCTCTCTGTCCCTCCCCCATTCATGCTGTGTCTCTCTCTGTCTCAAAAATAAATAAACGTTAAAAAAAAATTAAAAAAAAAAAAAAAGAAATCAAAGTAAAATATGTTATCTTTCCAGATGACTTTACAACGCTTTATCATGGACATGCTTAGCGGACACCTAAATTATTTAACATTTCCCCCTTGCTTGTCAGGAAACTCAGAGAAAAATTTAGGTTTGCATTTCCATTCATTATAACTTAAATAATAGACAATGAACAACAAAAAGAGGAAGGTGGGGGAGACAGGGTTGGCTTAACTTTTATTGAAGGTAAAATCTATTTCGGATAGAAGAAAAGTAAACGAGCTATATAGTGAATATTAAGTGGTTTTGTTTGACTGCAGTGAAGGCTATGTGATATTGTGAAATGTGAAATAAGCAGAGCAAGGTCTGTTTTCTGTATATAGTGTGTGGTTTTGAGAGCTCTGGTGAAGAACTTCAGTTATTAATTCGTATCATTCATTTTCCTATCTTGATGGTGAGATGTATTCTGTATGTTCATTTAATTTTTGTAAATAATTGTGTTGCCTCTGTTTTTCTAATAATGTAGGCTGCTTCAAATTCATTTGGTGGCAGTAAAAAATAAACAACAGTGTATAAATGTTGGTAAGAAAAAAGAAACTCCAGTAGCTTTCAATTTTAAAATATTCAAAACAGCTATCTGATGTAGAACGGAAAGAGCATAAAATGACAACTAAATTTGTCTAGAGTCTCTATGAGCAAGCCCGTATGCAAAATATTTTTCCACATTTTATTTATTCATCATGAAAATCTGGTTAATAGGCATTTTTATCTCAATTTTATGGGTGATATTCTGAAGCCCAAATAAATTAAATGACTTTCTCAAAGACCCACAGCTCATAAGTGGTGAAATTCAGATTGCAAGGCAGAACTCTAAAGCTCATTTTCTTCCTATGACACTGTGCCATAACCAATATAACTTAGTGATCAATTTGCCCTAATTTTCACATTTCAGCTGATTGTTCTGACACAAACTTGATGTACTTTCATATAAATGTAACTTCATGAGCACACATTCAGATTTTAAATAAATACATAAAACAAAACAAACTGGCAGAGAGGAAAATCCAGAACATGAGATCCATTTTTGTTTCATCCGTAAGAGTACTTAATATAGATATAATTTGTTCACAACATCAACTGGCGCAAAATGGAAATATGAATGATGGTTGTATTTACTGTTTTACCTTTAAAATTTTTTTGAGACAATCATTTTGAGAACAGAAGCTCCTATACCTATGGAGGCTGTTTTGTAATTATTCTCCGCAGATGTTAATTGACTACAGTAATCCTGAAAGTAGTCAAACAGCTCAATCTTATTGGCTAAGGCATCCTAGCATTTAACAAATTCCAGTTGCATACCTAGAAAAACATGGGAATCTGAGTCCTTGTAGATTTTTAAAGAGACAAAGGTTGACTCTCTTTCTAAAGTTACATTCTGTTCACTAAGACAAAGCAAGATCATTGACATTAGTTTTCCCAGGACTTATACCTCTGACTTGAGAAAAGAATGGCTTTCTCCGTGTAATATACATGTCATGACTGAAATACTCAATTCCTTCTTCTGTGCATTTATTTACATTTAATGCAGAGTGAAACAACGCATAAGCTCTAAGAAGTGGCAGACCCAGACCTCTTCCCTCACCTTCCAGTTCAATATCTTCAACAGCTATCAGTTACTACGAAATAAATCTCAAGTCTTTGCCATGACATTTACCACTCTCCATGCTTTGTCTCCATCTAATATTATCCCCACTGCAATTTTTCATGTACCCAGCACAACACCAAAATGGAAATATTTCATATTTCCCAAAACATCCCTAGATCTTTTGGGTATGGCATTATAAACAAGACCGGCTGGGCACCTGCTCTCATGGAACTTATTTTTATCTTCCAGTTATCAGAGGCAGGTCTTGCAAGGCTATACCATCCTGGCCATATAAAAGGGACCACACTGGTAGCAATAATAATCATATCACCCACCCCTGCTAGCTAGCAGACTGTGGTGATCCCTTCAAAGAATCCCCTGGTTCACTCTGAGGAATTTCAGAAGGTTCTCACTTGAACTCACACATTGTCATCTTTGCTACCACACAGCATTAACCATATTCTGTCTGGTACTCATTGTTGACTCGGCCCCATCCTCCTCCATCTCCACCTGATAGAATATGAGAGCCTGCATCAGCTCCTTCCTGCTCCTTTGGCCCCAATCCCTCACGTCAAATGGTGCAAAGTAAGTTCTGTTAATTCCATTCCAACTGCCCAAGGGAGTACGAATGCAGCAGTAAGCAGAGGTTAGGCCACAGCTAGAACCTTTCATTTATAACCCTTAGTTATTTGCATACATAACTTTTCGTCCTTTCTAGTTTTAGATTCTTTAGAAGAAAGAACCAGGTTTTGATCACCATTGTAACTCCGAGGATTCCTTGCATATAGTGTACACTTGAAAAATGATTGTTGAATTGACTCCTTTTGGCCGCATTATACTCACTTAACCCAATTATCCTAAAGTGAACATTAAACATTGCCACCTTTATTTTATATCTAACCTCAAATCACTTAGGAAGGCATATAAACTCATAAATAATTCCAAAACATAAAGCTGATTATTTTTGGTTTTATAATGATTTCCCCACTCTTTAATCAAATGCATGATGGTATATAGATATTGCCTTTACAGCAGCTGCTGCAAGCATGTGGATTATGTTAGAGGGCTCTCTGAGAGAAAAACAATCATATTAGTGTAACTGACATGATATTGGATAAAGAATGATTAAACCATCAGTTCCTTGGAGCTACTTCTGAGCTACTGCTGCTAGACGGATACAAAAGAAACATAATAGTGGCTATATTTTGCACAATGGGGAGATTCATTTTTGGTGGGAACTCTTCCAGGCAAATTACATTTAAAACAGCATTCTCATCAGAAATAATAAACCTCAAAGAGAATGCAGCCAGCAAAGGAAACTGAGACTAGGAATTCTTAGAGAAACAGACAGCTGAAGCCTCACAGTTTTTGCAACATTTTGTAGAATGTATTAGAAGGAAACAAAGCTTCCAGTGGAAATCAAAACATACAAATTTTGCATTTAAATTTGGTACTTTGAGACTAGGTCATAAAAAAGAATGAGGCTTAGTAAGGGATACCCTGATTCAGCAAGTAGATAGCCCAAGGAAGATGTAAGCTCGAACGAAGGAGGGAATCACTCACAGGAAGACTCTCTCAAGCTAAGTGGACATTTCTGTCACTCCTCTGGTCACATGTTACTCTCCTCTACTTATTGGTGGGGGAATGGACAATGGTCTTAGAAAATCAGGCATCTATTTTAGAGTATTCTGTATCGTAAACTACATATATTTCTTATTATGTTGTATGAGTTAATTTTGTTTAACAAATGCTTTTGCTGCCTGTATAAAACCTTAAGCTGATGGACACCTCTGGTTATTATCATAAATATATAACAGACTGGATGGAACTATGGAAATTTCTATTATGGATATTAGTGTGGGTTGTGTTAAATGGTGCCCCTGAAGGAATTCTGTCTGAATGAAGCTTCTTTCTCTCTGAATGTGATATATTTTAAACAAATATAGGTCAGAAAAGATTATTTTTGCAGAGTCTGAAGAAGCAGCAATGTAAAATTATTCCATAAAGCCAAAAAGAAAAGAGTTACATAAATGTGGCCCAGAGGCAAAGTGCTGCAGAGAAAGTCTGAGAGGGAGGCAGAAAATGAGTTCTAGTCTTGGCTCAGCTCTGGCCTTGGTTAAGTTCCTAAACCCAGAGAAAATCCTTGTTTTTGCTTTACACGTCAAAGCAGGCCACTGCTGTGAGCCTGCAAAGCCCCCTTTTCACCTTAAAAGCCACACTGCAGACCTTTCTTGCCTGTCATTGGCACCTTGGGACCAATTCTCCCCCATTCTCTGGGCTCAAGAAGGTGCAGAGCTGATCCCCCTATTGTTCTGAGAGCTGAGTGAATCCAGTTGGTTGTTCTTGGCTAATCCTCTCCTACCTTAACCTTCCACGAAATATACCCCACATGAAGTTAAAGTTGGTAAGACACACCTTTACATGTAAAACAAAAACCTGCTATTTTTGTATAGCCTCTCTTGACACTTTGGTCTCCTTTTGCCTGATTTGAACTTTAAAAAAAAAACATTTCGGGGCGCCTGGGTGGCGCAGTCGGTTAAGCGTCCGACTTCAGCCAGGTCACGATCTCGCGGTCCGTGAGTTCGAGCCCCGCGTCGGGCTCTGGGCTGATGGCTCAGAGCCTGGAGCCTGTTTCTGATTCTGTGTCTCCCTCTCTCTCTGCCCCTCGCCCGTTCATGCTCTGTCTCTCTCTGTCCCAAAAAAATAAATAAACGTTAAAAAAAAAAAAAAAAACCAAAAAAAAAAACATTTCATATAGAAACACACTGAACACTTCGAGAAGAACAACTTAAAATAATGACTTCTAATTCTAAGAATATGAAGTTAATAGTGGTTCTCAAGTGGGTAAACAAGTATTATCTAAAATATTTTTTTGCTTATATATTAAAATGTATTCAGTTGTGTGCTATGTAAAAATAATTTTTCCTTCTTAAAAGAAAGTTTAGCACATTTTTCCCTCCAAAGTAGACCCTAGATACCAACACATCTGGATATTTTATCTATACAACTAAAAAGTCAGGCATTTTGGATATTTTAAAATATCTGTCTGTGAATATTTAAATTTGAGGCTTTCAAAAAAATTAAAAGCTTTTGAAATACAACTATAGAATCAATTGCACATGTGAGGAAGAATGATCTAATGTAGACATTTGCTATTATAGATGATTGATAGATATGTTCATAGGCTCAGAAAAATATATGTATTCTGATGTCTTCTCTAAAAGATTTTTATCCCAAATACCTCAGAGATGTTGATCTCTTGACTTACTAAACAATAATTTTAAAAAAAACCCTTTAATAATAGCATTTATTTCAAAGACTATTTGAACTCAACTCATTGAAATAGAATTGATAATGAGTAATTTATTATTAAAATTTTTTTAATGTTTACTTTTTGAGAAAGAGACAGAGCATGAGCAGGGGAGGGGGAGAGAGAGAGAGAGGGAGACACAGAATCCAAAGCAGGCCCCAGGTTCTGGGCTGTCAGCACAGAGCCTGATGCTGGGCTCGAACTCATAAGCCGTGATATCATGATCTGAGCCGAGGTCAGATGCTCAACCGACTGAACCACCCAGGCGTCCTGATAATGAGTAATTTAAAAACCAAGTAGCACAAAAGATCCTTAATGAATCAAAATTGGGCTTACTAAATTTTGACACTAAAGCTTCTTTAGTTTATTCATAGGTGTTCCCTTGGTCCTTTCCTTAAAAAATATTTACAGTTGTGACAAGAATCTTGCTTCCTACATTTTACAAATCCTATCAAATTTAAAACAACAAACACAAAAAGATTAATTGAGCTCATACAATGAGAAAGGCACAGAGTAAGTGTGCACAGGTGACAAAAACAGCTACTGTTCCCGCCTTCTTGGGGGTTACAGCCTGGGAGAGGAGCACCTGAAAGAGAAAGCCACTGAGAAGGGGAAGAGTATCTTCAAAGTGAGAGAATAAAAGAGAACAGATCATTGTAGAAAAGCAGATGTGAGATCTCAAGTAGCATCCTCCTCTGGCTCATTTAGCATAAGGTCGCACTGCTTTCCAATACAATATGTTGCAGTACCTGATGTTCTAAATGATGCATTTTCCCATTTAGAAAATACTCAAGAAGGCCTATCTGTAAAGGCCCCCCCCCCAAAAAAAAATGTGGGCATGTTGTAGATGTTTCTAACAGGGATCTGTTTCACCTTGAGCCAGGTCTAATGATAGGGATTCAAGGATATTTGGATACATCTGGGGAATGTTTGAGGGATCCCACAATGTCAACTCACTAGAAGGTATGTCATGTAAGGAAGCTCAGATCAAAGAAATATGTAGCCAGGTACAAGAAACTGACTTCATAATAAGCTTTACCTGGTTTATTATTGAGGTACCAACTCTCTTATCACTTTTGTATATTTTCCATAGCTCAAATAGAGTCACACTGCAACATCTAACTTGGAGTGGTGGGAAAGTAAAGTACTACCTTATTCCCAGAAAGAGGAGAGACAGAAACACTGGAAAACATCAGTACTTTACTAGATCATTCCAAGTGTTAGCATAGTGTAGATATGGATGGAAATCCTCAAGCAGGGGTGGGAGTGCAGACAGGTGTTGCTATTCTGGAGGGCAACCTGAAAGCACATAGTTAAATGAAGTGTGTGGATACTCTACTGCCCAGGATTCTTCCAATTCACTCATAGGACCAGAAAGGGCCATGATCCTTCCTATAAATTGCAGCATCACTTGGGACGGTGAGAAGCTGCCTATAATCTGGAAGCGGATAGGCCCAATGCTGTGGTTACACATGCTGGGATACCATGCAACAGTCAGAAGCAATCGACTAGATATGCATATTGCTAACTTGAAGGCGTAGTGACAAGAGAAAAAATAAAAATCTACAGTTGTAATATATGGTACAATATGACATTCATTCAAAATCACAACGACAAGAACAGAGAGTGGGAGTGAGTAATGGAGATAGAGGAGTATATATTCAAATGAATAAATTTGAGAGGCACTTTGAGCAGATCAGTGCTGACAGTGATTAAATCGATGACCTGAATCTAAGACCCAAAAAACCAAAACAAGCAAATAAAACCAACATACAAAACATAAGGGAGTTATTCCAACTAAACTGTAAAACAAATTTCACCCCAAACATTATTGTTTTAGGGTGCCCCCCTCTGTCGTAGGATACCCCGTGGTTTTGGCACAATGAATATATGGGCAGCTACCAATGAGCCCCTGGAGCAGTAGCAGTAAAGATTTTAATACTCAAAAGAGAAGCACGGAGTGCCAGCAGGACCCCTAGAACCTACCAGTGTGGCAGCATCTGGCAGGGGCTGGGGCTAAGGAGCAGGAGAAGACAGAGCCCACTTTGTGCTGCAGGAACAATGGCATAGGGGTGTGACCATCTGGCTTAAAATTTGGAGCCTAGTGGAGCAGGGTCAGGGGCCACATACCCAGTGAGGAAGGACTTCCAGGGGCACAACATAATTGGACTCTCCAATAGAGTTTGGGAAGAATGCAACCTCTCTGTGGGCAGTGGGATACCATATTAGATCCCTTTGGAATGGAGATGGGACATAAACAGAGGGGAATAGAGAAGTCTGTAAAACTCAGGTATCTCTAGCTTCACTGCTTGAGGACATGCAGGTTATAGTTAAAAGAAAAAAATGTTGGTACATAAAGGAATATACTTCGGGCAACCAGAAAATCCCCTAACAGAAAATTTCTCGTTTTATGATGATATTCCGGGTATAAATGATGCATTAATGCAACTGAGTATATGGTGCCGTGAATTCAACCTAACCTTTTCAGTGAGATGTGAAAATGTAGCCAGTACAAGAAAAACCCTAGCAATGAGTTTGTTGGAGATTACAAGAATAGGAGAAGGAGGGTTGAGTCTATTCTGCGAAGACAAATATATGCAAACTTGGTGTCTGTTTCTAGATTAGCATTTAAGAAAGGAAAGAGGGAAAAACAGCATCAAGTCACACAGTAAAAAAAAAAAAAAAAAAAAAAAGTGATCGGATTAATCCAGTTGGTATGTCAAAGAGAATTAAGAAGGGATCTCAAAAATTACACTGAGGCTGAAATCTTCAGTGACAGGTGGAGTAGTCCCATCATTAATACTAACATGAAAACAAAGACTAGAGGATGTTTGGGGAAAATTTATAATTTCGGGTTATGAAAAAAAAAACACATCAGTATCTGAGGCTCATAACATCCATAAATTATGGAGATATTCAAAAACACAAGAAAGAGTTATCAAGGGGAAAGGTATTACTTTGAAATGATGAGTTCTATTCCTTAGATATTCTCTGTTGCCACAGATTGCGATATTAGAAAGTTAGGGGAGAAAGGTCTCTAATCTGCCAAATACGTAATTCCATGTGCAATTAAATGTGTAATGTACTCTACAAGTTCAGTATTGCAGGCTCTAATTTATATATATGGAGTAGTGGAAGGAGAATGAGATATAGAACAGAAGAGAGATTTCACCATAAGCCAACCATTGGATGTCCTTCGGCAAGGATCTTTGCCTCTGACCTTCAATTTCCTGGGCTATAAAATGGAAATGACACTTACTACATCTCCACAGATGGTAACTACTCAAATGAAATCACATATTTTAAAATGCTTGCTCAGTGGAAATGTGCTCTAAGACATTATTTATTTATATTATTCTAACATGTTCTTATAGTATTTCTTTCTGTATTAACTGTATTTAGTAGGACTGTCAAATCCTAAGAATGTCCCCTGCATAGCCATGAGAATATTCAATAAGATAAATTGCAGATGATGCAATCTTATTGGTGTTGATGCACTCTTACTGGTCTAGTCAAAGAGACCACTGGAAAGAAGAGAAAAGCAAAACTATGAGACATGTTTATACCAGGCACACATAAGCAAATTAAAGGTAAAATGTCCTGATTTATGACCCAAAATATAATTATAAAAGGGAGACATAAATTTTTTGCAAAATCTGACATGTATTTGATTTCAGGCTTTTCACACTACGCTTTATTCTTTTATTCCAAAAAAATTTTTTTAGTGTTTATTTATCTTTGAGAGAGAGAGAGAGACAGAGTGTGAGCAGGGGAGGGGCAGAGAGAGAGGGAGACACAGAATCCGAAGCAGGCGCCAGGCTCTGAGCTGTCAGTACAGAGCCTGATGCAGGGTTCAAACCCATGAACCATGAGATCATGACCTGAGCTGAAGTCATATACTTAACTGACAGAACCACCTAGGTGCCCCTTGACACTTAGCTTTAAAATCTATTGATAAAGTTGAACATTTATATTTCACTGGATTTTTGTCAATTCCTAATATGGAAAAAAAAAAACATATTTTAAAAATGCATATTTGCTAAAGTTGCATTTTCTTAACCAGACCATATTCTAGGTAATCACTATGTCCCAGGGTGAAAATCAGTAGAACAAGTGGTTTTGACAACCACAAATGACAGAGTTAACTACATAGCTAATCTGACAGATTGTGCGGAAATTAATAATAATAATAATAATAGCAACTTAATTAAAGCTAGTTGAATTGGTTAACATATTGATTACACATTTGAAGCAAAACAAGATGTGACTGAAACACTTTGACTCATTGCATCAACCCAATGCATTCCACCTACATAAAATTCTCTTTATGGCTCGCAAGGTCGTATTAGGTCTCATCTCTCTATACTTGCCCAGTTCTCATTATACACTAATATCACATTTTCACTCTTAACTCCAGCTGCAATGACCTTCCCTTGGTTCTCTTTGTGCATCTACTCTTTTCATTCTTCAGAGACTTCAAGCACACTCGATCTGCCGCGTTCGTCCTCCTGTGCTTTACCTCACTAATTATGAATTATTCTTTTTTTTGAAAATTAAAAAAAAATTAACGTTTATTTATTTTTGAGAGACAGAGAGAGACAGAGTATGAGCAGGGAAGGGGCAGAGACAGAGGGAGACACAGAACAGCAGGCTCCAAGCTCTGAGCTGTCAGCACAGAGCCTGACAAGGGGTTCGAACTCATGGACCACAAGATCATGCATGACCTGAGCCGAAGTCAGATGCTTAACTGACTGAGCCACCCAGGCACCCCTGAATTATTCTCATCTTAACTCAAGGTCATTTCTTCACTTAAATTATCCCTAACTCCAAACTTGACCAAATTCTCCTCTTCTCCATGGTGTTCTATATGTTTCTTCCTGGCACTTATTTTAATGGTTATTAATATCTGTCTCTCCAACAAAATAATAAAATCTTTAAGAGTAGAGACTATATATATTTTGTCATTATTTTATCCCTAATACCTATCAAAGTGCTTGCACATAATAGGCAATCTATATGTATTCATTAAAGGAAGTACTAAATATTTTGCCTTTAAATGGCAGAAACCCCATGCAATCCTCAAACTGTAAATAAATTCATTCACTCATTACCTCTAGTAGATCCAAATGGTAACAGTCATCGCCTGATATTTATTTTGTTGGTCATGTTGAACTAGTTACACAAAATCAATAGAAGGGAAATGACAAAGTTTATATTTAAGGGGACATTTTAACTCAATTTGTGAGCACATAAGGAAAGGCTGCTCCATTCACTTCATATTTACTCCCGTTGCTGTCACCTATAGTGGGTGAGGATTCCCGTACATAGCTGAGGGAAAAGTCGTCCACATAAGTGTTTCAGCTGTGTGTACGTGTGTGTGTGTGTGTGTGTGTGTGTGCGTGCGTGCATGTGTGCACACATGCATTTGTGTGAGAGACAGAGAAAGAGAAAGAGAGACAGAGAGAAATATTTGATAGATAGATCATCTGTAAAAAGCTCTTACAAATATTTCCAAAAACAACTGGTACTTACATTTGTGTGAAACTCAGAAGTTCCCCTAGCAGTCAGCACATAAGAACTAAAGAACTAATCGATACCTGGCTTCTTTCCCAAAATCTACCTCTGCGTTTCATTACACTGTAGAGCCACGGTGGTCAGGATAAAGTAAGAAGCCCCATTTATGGATGGCTCTAGATTTCATAAGGAAGCAAGTCTGCAGAACCATGAAGTTTTTTTAAAAGGTCACATAGGAAGTAAAGTTGAGAAACACTTCAACTGAGCCCAGTCCCTTATGGCTTGAAAATAAATAAGGAGAAGCAGCGTGATGAGAATCACAAGATCTAATTGACGCCTTATGTCCACTTTTTAAAAAAGTGTTTATTTTAATTCCAGTTAGTTGACCTACCGTGTAATACTAATTTCAGGTGTATAATCTAGTGACTCAGCTCTTCTATACAACACTCGCTGCTCATCACAAGAGCACGCCGCTTCTTAATGGCTGCATGACCTTAAGTACATTTTTGACCTGCCTGAGCTTTACTTGCCTTATGTGTTAAATGGGGAACATAAAAACGACCTCAATGGGTTACACTTTAAAAAAAAGTAATAACGCCTACCTTTTGTTGAGTCTATGCTACATACATTTACCTGCAGATTTCGTCTAAGCTTCCTGTAAAGTGGTATAAACTTCCCCAGCTTACGGTTAGGCTCAAAGAGTTCAAAGTCACACAACTAATAACCATCAGAGTGAATGGTATTGAATGAGATTGCTAGGGACCTGCAATAAAACTACAAAAGCTTTTTGCTGTTGACATCGCTGTTGAAGCTTCAGACCAAATCCCAGCAACCTTGGACCAAGACGTGATGCTCAGTGGTCTCCGATCGTGGCCAACAACATCGCAACTGTGGTCGTTTGTCATGGGAAGCTTCTCTGTGATTCCTTACCCAACAATTTCAATTTCAGTTTCTCCAACTCTGAGGTAAATCAGGCAGGGACTCTCTCTGAGTAGAGATACCATGATAGAGTCATTGCTATTGTCCTTCTACATGCATGTTGTCATGTTGGAGAATTTTCAGAGTTGATTTTAAAAACTTTTTTTACACAAAAGGCATGCATGTCTTTTGGATTTTCTTTTTAGGTTCATTTGAAAGAGAGGGAGAAACGGAGCACGCTGTCAACACAGAGCCCAGTGTGGGGCTCGAACTCACAAACCATGAGATCACAACCTGAGCCGAAGTCAAGAGCCTGAGGGACACTTAAGTGAGCCACCCAGGCACCCCTGCCTTTTGGATTTTGAGAGGTTGAGAGCATCATACGTAAAAGTGCTTGGGGTTCAGGCATGCCTTCTTCAGAGTTGTGCTCATCTGCATATACACTCTGTGTAGCCCAGTAAAGACAACATATGTGACAGGAACACAGATGATGAGAATAAGAAGTTCAATTCCCTCTGTGGGAAAATTAAAAGCCACTGTAAAAGTCTGAACCTCAACCCTTTTACATACGAAATATTCAGAGCACACATAAAACATTTGACTAATTTTTTAGGGGGAGAATAAGGGTGTAGGAAGGAAAATTCTGGCCTGAATGTTAGAACACCTGGTTGTGGGGCATCTGGGTGGCTCAGTCGATTAAGTGTCCGACTTCAGCTCAGGTCATGATCTCACGATTCGTGAGTTCGAGCCCTTGTTCGGGCTCTGTCCTGACAGCTCAGAGCCTGCTTCAAATTCTCTGTGTTCCTCTCTCTCTGCCCCGCCCCCGCCTCTCTCTCAAAAATAAACAAAAATTTTAAAAAGGGGGGGGACACCCACCTTCTTTAAAACAAAACAAAACAAAACAACACCTGGTTGTAAATCTTGGTTGTACCACTTAGTAGCCATGTGAGTTTTATCTAAAGTCACAAAACGTCAGCCTGTTTTCTCATTTTGAAATGGCCATAATGATGCCTTCCTAGCTTACCTTCCAGAGTGCAGTAAAGCCCACACAAAATAGCATGAGAGACTAGGGCAAGGATATGATTCCCATATTATTGTTTTCATTTTATGGAGTAAACTCTTTTGTTATAGGCAGTATTTTTCAAAACATGTTCTGCAGAACACGTTTGTATTTTGTAGGAAAAGTAGTAGAAGTTATCTGTATGAGGGTTTTGTGCTCAAATATGTTTGGAAAATTCTGGGTTAAACAAAATCAACCCCTTACTTCAATACTTCTCAGAGCCTTTAATGAGCTAAGGTAAATCTCCAGAAGGGAGAATTCAACTCAATACTTTCCTAAATTTACTTAACCTCATACCTTTTATCTTCCTGGATTAGTATTGCCCAGAACACAGTTTTGAAAATTTAGCTCTTTGGAGAATTGATAAATACCATGTTGAAGTCTGGATCCACACATCATAATGATGATTACCACACACTGAACATTTTCTATGTGCCAAGAACAGAGCTAAAATGTGTTAAATCTTGGAACCTGATTGAAACTGCTTAACAATCATTTGAATTGCATGCCTTACCCTTATTTTATAAGTGAGAAAAAATGATGATTATAGAGGTTAAGTAACTTAACCAGACTAATAAATCACAAGGCCAGGATGCAAATCCAAACCAAAGTCCCTGCCCTCATTCACTGCTGAGCACTTGATTGAATGACTATATGGATGAGCCATGTGATCAGATGTAATACATGTTTTAAACAGCACAAAGCAATTCGATAGACACTGACAGAACTTGGGAAGGGGAGTCTACCTTCTACCTCTTTCCTCAGCTCATCTAAGCTTCCTTTTTAGAAAAAAAATTTTAAATGTTTATTCATTTTTGAGAGAGAGAGAGACAGAGTATGTGCAAGGAGGGGCAAAGAGAGAGGAAGACACTGAATCTGAAGTAGGCTCCAGGTTCTGAGCTGTCAGCACAGGGCCTGACACGGGGGTCGAACCCATGAACCGTGAGATCATGACCTGAGCCGAAGTCAGATACTTAACCAACTGAGCCACCCAGGTGCCCCATCATCTAAACTTCTAAGAGAAGTTATTCAGCTGATTGGTCAGAGTCATGAGCATCCCCTCACCCACTCAGGATCACTTCTGTAGCATTTTCTGCTGTCATCCAGGTTTAGACCAGTTGGGTCCTCGGGCCAGACTGAGCCCTCCTGTTCTCCCTGTTGCTTTGCCCGTCAATGGAATGGGAAGGCTGCTTTGCCCGTCAATGGAATGGGAAGGCTCCTTAAAGTAGGCCTGACCAGGTCTTTCTTTTTCTGGTCCATCTTTTATATAGGCTTTAGCACGGGCAGGTAGGCCACTGCTTGCTCCATATAGAGGCAGGGCGAAGGATGCTCAGAGAAACCTCAAGCCCATGCCAAGTGTACTAATACCGTTCTTCCCAAAGTTCAGAATTATAAAACTATGTTTGGTTTTTAATTTCAGTATTCTTCCACAGGAAATTCCCTGCAACAATGCCAAAAGTAGGACCCTGTTTGACAAGTAACCATGAAATCATGAAAGTACAGTAAGAAAATACCAGAACTTCAAACGAAGAATATTGAGATCAAGATTAATCTTTCAAGAATATGTATGGAACCCAACTCAACAATAATTTGAACACAGAATTTCAGAATTTCAGCATCTGGGGACCTCTTTTTAAAAATACAAAGGGGCGCCTGGGTGGCTCAGTCGGTTGAGCGTCCGACTTCAGCTCAGGTCACGATCTCACGGTTCATGAGTTCGAGCCCCGCGTCAGGCTCTGGGCTGATGGCTCAGAGCCTGGAGCCTGCTTCCGATTCTGTGTCTCCCTCTCTCTCTGCCCCTCCCCCATTCATGCTCTGTCTCTCTCTGTCTCAAAAATAAATAAACATTAAAAAAATTTTAAAAAAATACATAGAAAGCAACCTAATTTTATTTCATTCACACCAATTTGATTATTTCTATAGTAAGTGGTCTAAGGAAATTGGTATGACCCATGAAACCAGATAAGTTAGTATTATCAAATATCCTAAAACATGCCAAATTTATCCATCTTTGATCTTGTCATAAAATTAAGCTTATAATTCAGCTGTATAAGAAAGACATTGAGTGTAGAATTATCCCATTACTGAAGTTGATCCATTCCTGTCAAACAGGTTTGATTAGTGGTTTTTATATTTTTAAAACTGAAAAACACTTTCTTCAAACATTTTATAAACAGCTCCGTGTATTAAGTAGCAAGAGCCAGAATCTGTCTGCGAGAAGCAAGAGAAAAAGTCTAGAAAAGCTGTCTGCTTTTCTAAATCCCTAGGAATTTACACAGCACTGTCTACAAACCACTGGTCTAGATAATTCTTCAGACAAAAATTGAAGAAAGGTGATTTTTCTCTGTTGTTTAAGTTAATAGGTAATACTAAGCACAGGGATAAGGCCATGAAATACAGAAGAAAGAATTTTGTAGTAGGAAGGAAACTTGATGATCACAAAATCTACTATGCACCAATTTTATGAATGAGGAAACAGGCACAGAGAATTTAACTCACTTGGCCGATATCACACAGCTAATTTGTAGCAGTCAGGAATAAAATTACTTTCTCCTGACACAGTCTGACGCTCTCCGAATACTCTACATGGACCTGGACAAACGATTTGGAAGTGGCGTATTTTGTTCCAAAATGCTTTAGTATAAGAGAGAGAATGATTCATTCTTCATTTTGAGACATAAGTACAATGTCGTCAGTAAACTAACACAATAATCAATG
Organism: Puma concolor; assembly: GCF_028749965.1. Taxonomy (NCBI): domain Eukaryota; kingdom Metazoa; phylum Chordata; class Mammalia; order Carnivora; family Felidae; genus Puma; species Puma concolor. Next base: position 28,991,711 of record NC_141673.1, on the reverse strand, counting down.
TATATTTACGGATCCTGAAGTCTCCCCCTGGTGTCGTGCCCAGTAAAAGACCTAGAGGGTATCACACAGTATTCATCCTTGCCTCTAGTGGGACAGCCATTGCCCAGCTGAACACGTTTGTCATTAGTTCTTTCACCATCCGGGACGCAGGCTGAGTAACAACCACCCGGCAGATGATCCCGGAGCAGTTCATAGGTTAAATTTGTTTGTGACTGAAGTGTTCCAAAAATCAAAGATCGTAACCATGTAATATTCTCAGTTTATTCTGGAATGTTCTAAATCATTAGAAAACGTCTCTGACAATGATGGAATTTTTAATGCAAACGCTTCCCTTTTCATGTGTCATATTTTTAAGATACTCAAATTAACACGTTCACTCACGTGTCCCTGCACATTGTTCTTGCTGCTACTACCAGAGGAGTGCTGTGTTACACCAGCCCTAGGAAACTAGCACAATGACCCTGACAAGACTTGCTTATTAGGTGCATCCATATTAAATTGTCATCTTTACATCAAAAGTAGTCAAGGAACGGCAATGTCATATGCTTAGCCTGTACGTGATAGCTATGTAGGGGCAATGTTATTTTATGGCTTGTTATCTCCAAGAGGCTTCATGATTCAGGAAAGGAAAAATTAGCAAACTTTATTTATTTATTATTTTAACGTTTATTTGACATTGCTCTCAGCATTATTGTTAAGAGACAGAGGGCAGAGCATGAGCAAGAGAGGGGCAGAGAGAGAGGGAGACACAGAATCCGAAGCAGGCTCCAGGCTTTGAGCTGCCAGCACAGAGCCTGATATGAGCCTCAAACTCACGAACCGCGAGATCATGACCTGAGCCGAAGGCAGACACTTAACCAACTGAGCCACCCAGGCACCCCAAAATTAGCAAACTTTAAATCATACACACTATAGTTCTTCCTACATAAGGACATCTTAAGAATGCAAAAACATGCTATGCTATATTGCTATATGCTTTTAAGTATCTGGTCTGTCCAGAACCATAGAAATGTATCTATAACTTTGCATTATTTATAGATTTATTTCTGAGCTACTCGCCTTAACCAATTCCATACAAAAAGGTGGTCTTTTTCCTTTTTTTTTTTTGTCTGACTCATGATTCATTTTTCTGATCACTGATCTTTCCCTCCTTCATGCACTGAATCTAGCATTCTCTTAGTATTTTTTTTTCTAATCTGAAAATACCTTCATTTATGGTGATCTAGTATACTGAGTTGCTTGAGTATTCAGGGCTATGTGGTATAAAAAAAAATGACATCACATAGTACATTGATGGTAGATAAGTAATCTGATAAGAATAAAGTCCTTGACATGTAGCCACCACAGTAGAGTTTCCATGGGAGTAGGATTGGCAATACAAAATCAACTGTAACTTTCAAAGCTAAGATGAGCAAAGATGTATGCAGACCATATTGTTATGGGTCTAGACATGTTGTTACTTCTCGTAGGAGTGATGTAATGACAATTTGCAATGTCATTCAACTTAACCAGCTGCAAATTCAACTGGGCTTTGAATAAATGAAGAAGAAATTGGGGCATTCATTCATTAATATTTATGACTTCCTGATAAAACTGAGGAACATCCAGACCATGTCTGAAGATTTGCTGAAATACTCCTAAAAAAAGTGACACATCCTTTACAACCTATTACAAAGACTAAGCAAATTTAACAGGAAGGATGTTGTCTTTATCTCATCCAATTCCCTCCAGCGGAAATTTAAGCTTCTTTTCGGCAGTCTGTTCCTTCTCGTGTTTTAATTGGTGTTCACAGAAGATACTATCTTAACATGGGTTTTGAAGGGACCAAAGTTCCACTCAAGAAAGTTGGAAGGCCTGAATGTTAAAGGAAAACTTACTGGAAAACATGAAAACAGCAAGAGTATGTTTGCATTGCACGACAGTAAGATGAGAGAACAGTCATCAATATCCCATGGGAGAATTATTACACTCCTCATGAACTTTACAGGAAATATGTTAAATTACTAAAGCATCTTTTCTCCATGATATTTTAGCAAAGGAAACAGTTTAAAATTTTGTGTCTATGGGCAGAAATTGAAAAACGTTAAGATTTTATTTCTTTTTATTTTTTTAAAAATCAATGATTATTTATGTTGGAAAGAGAGAGAGAGCACACGAGTGAGGGAGAGGCAGGCACAGAATCTGAAGCAGGCTCCAGGCTCTGAGCCATCAGCACAGAGCCTGACGCGGGGCTCGAACCCACAAACTGCAAGATCGTGACCTGAGCCGAAGTCGGATGCTTACCTGACAGAGCCAGCCAGGTGCCCCGAAAAATGCTAAGATTTTAAATACAATCTAAAAAGTGTGTGCTTGAAAGGTTCTTTGAGATCAGGAGGGATGGATGGAGGCTCTACAACTGACCTGGAAATGGTTACCTTTGTGACGCCTTCAACACTCTGCTCAAGGGTTGTGGATTTTGTTTTGGTTTGTTTTTTTTGTATGTCCTATATATCTTAGTTCCTGAATCTTGATGGAAACTGTGTAAGTACTGACGATAAACTGGGTAAGTACTCAGAGACCAAGGAATTAGTTTGAAAGGACAGAAGTTAAGGTTTTTTTTTATCATAAATCGGGCAAAATTAAGGTTTTTGGAAAGAAGTGAATCTTTTATTTATTTATTTATTTATTTATTTTTTTTTTTAATTTTTTTTTTTCAATGTTTATTTATTTTTGGGACAGAGAGAGACAGAGCATGAACGGGGGAGGGGCAGAGAGAGAGGGAGACACAGAATCGGAAACAGGCTCCAAGCTCCGAGCCATCAGCTCAGAGCCTGACGCGGGGCTCGAACTCACGGACCGCGAGATCGTGACCTGGTTGAAGTCGGACGCTTAACCGACTGCGCCACCCAGGCGCCCCGTGAATCTTTTATTTTTAAGAATGGTTCTAGAACTGGAATTTCTAAAGAACAAATATTTCTGAAATTGTTAGCCTATGGACTAGTAAACACAATTTTCCTTAAAGAAGTCTTCTTCAATGTTTTGTTATGAAGAGTGACACTCCTTTTACCTCACAGAAATTGTTTCATGTACAAAACCACTATTTTGAATGCTCATTATATCCAAAAATTGTACACATGGAGTTTTTAATCTTAACCTTCAAATAGCTCCAGGAAGCAGATATTGTCTTGTTCACTTAAAGGATGAGAAATTGCAGGACCGTAGAAATTAAGTAACTTGACCGTGGTCATAAAGGCAATGAGTGACCAAACCACAATTCAAATCCCAATGAATTTGTCTCATTCTCACTCTATGAGAGCAAGCATACTTAGATTAAATTAGTTCTCTAGAGGACACTCAAAAAATTGAAAATACAACTACCATATGACCCAGCAAGTCCACTTCCGGGAATATATCCAAAGGAAATGAAACTTCCTAACTATGATATCTACACCTCTATGCTCATAGTAGCATTATTTGCAATAGCCAAGACATGGAAACAACCCAAGTGTCTACTGGTGGTGAAGGATAAAGAAGTTGTGAGATATACACAATGGTATACTAGTCAGCCATAAAATAAGGAAATCCTACCATTTGTGACAGTATGGATGGAACTTGAAGGCATTCTGCTAAGTGAAATACAGAGAAAAACAAATACTGTATGATTTTACTTACATATGTAACATCTAAAAACAAACAATTGAAAAAAAAAAAAAAACACAACAGACTCATAGAGAAACAGATCAGATGTGTGGTTACCAGAGGTGGAGGGTGGGGGAGTTGCAGGAAGGTAGTCAAAGGTACAAGCCTCCAGCTATAAGGCAAATAAATAGTAGGGATGTAATGTACAACATGATGACTATAGCTAACACTACTGTATGGTATATAGGAAAGTAGTTAGAGTAAATCCTAAGAGATCTCAACACAAGGATGATCTTTTTTCCTTTTTCTTTTCTTCTTTCTTTTCTTTTTATTGTATCTGTGTGAGAAGATGGTTGTCAGCTGAACCTACTGTAATCATTTCACAATATATGTAAGTCAAACCACTATGCTGTAGCCGTAAACTTATACAGTGATGTATGTCAATTATTTCTCAATAAAACTAGAAAAATTAGATCTCCACAAATTTTCTTCTGATATTATACAAATATATTTAAAATAATCAGCCTGTAAGAATGTGTTAGCCTTGTCCCTTGAAATTCTTATTATTAAGGGGCTCTGTTTTGCAATGAATGAGAAGTTTCACTGTCAGTGTTCCAAAACTTTAATTCTCAGTATACTAATTTACATAGTAATTTTATTCCAGTTTCTTTCTATTTTGCTTAATTTGACAAGAAAATTCTAGTACTATGGAAATTTACATTAGAACCCATCTAGGACTGCAACTCCCCATATCGATAGCCTTAGGCATCTACTGATATGTAAAAGCATAGCTTTAAACAGATATTAGACATAAAATCTAGGATAAACCATTATGAAGAATGGTAACAAGCTTTGTTCATTTATTTGTAAGAAGATAGGTTGGTGTTGGTGAGACGAAATATCAGGAAGGAAAACAAGAGTGTTGTATTAAATTGAATAAATAAGCCCTGAAAATTATTCTTAAAAGCTGTGTGTGTGTGTGTGTGTGTGTGTGTGTGTGTGTACATAAAAATAGTAATAGTTGGCTCTGCTAAGGGAATGGTAAGATGAACATTTTAAATATTGTCAAGGAGAATATAAATTGCCTCTTTTAAATGTTTTTAATGTTTATTTATTTTTGAGAGACAGAGACAGAGCACGAGCAGAGGAAGAGCAGAGAGACAGAGAGGGAGACACAGAATCCGAAGCAGGCTCCAGGCTCTGAGCTGTCAGCACAGAGCCCGAGGGAGGGCTCGAACTCAAGAACTGTGAGATCATGACCTGAGCTGAAGTCTGACACTTAACGGACTGAGTCACCCAGCTACCCCGAGAATATAAATTGCCTTAATGTCAGTTAGAATATAAGTTACCTCACTATATATGCCCAGGCACTTAAAAATATTTGGCAAGAGTCTTAAAATATTTAAACTTTGTTACCACATAATTGAACTTTTAGAATCTCTTAGGCTAAAATTAACCAAAGATGCCGATAGAACTTACATACAATTTTGCTGTTCATGGTATTATTTTACATAGCAAAATGTTGGACACAATTTTATGTCCCACAATAAGGCAATGTCTAAAAATTATGCTAGATTCTACAACAGATAATTGTCTAATAATTGAAATTATATTTCAAAAACATGTGATGGCATGATGAAGAGTAGATTATAAAGTTATCTATAGTAGGAACTCAGTTTTATGTGTCCATACGCTCATAGGGAAAATAGAAAAATACCAAAATATTGATAGTGGTCATCTCTAATAAAGTTTATTTTCTTCTTTATTGTTGTCTATTTCTATTCCGGAAGTTTGTGTATTGTATTTTTATTCTTTTTTTTTAAGTGTGTTTATTTATTTTGGAGAGAGTGCACACATGAATGGGGGAGGGGCAGAGAGAGAGGGAGAGAGAATCTCCAGCAGTAGTTTATGCTCCAGTAGAATATATTTAGACTTACATTTGCATTTTTACCTTTATAAATCCAGATAGCCTTAATATAAAATTATACAGATATTATTTATATTTATTTATTTGTACCTACAAGTTTATGACAGGAATAATGATAGGAATGGATCTCATTCTAATGCCTTACACTCAAGTAAGAGAAATGAAACCCAAGATTGACAGCAAAGGGGAAGATAAGTTAGATATGCCTTGGAGAATTCTCATTCCAGGTGGCAACACAAAGCTGTATTTGTCATTTTAGAAAAATCACAACAAAATCCCTGCTTGCTGATTTTGTTGTTGTTGTTGTTGTTGTTGTTGTTGTTGAAAAATCAGGCCAGTATTTTTTTTATTTGTACCAAATAAATGAATATACAGCACATGAAAGAACTGCTAGGTCTAAATCCACTATTTTAATCAATGCTGAATAGCAGCACTGGGCTGGTTCCAAGGAAACGTATTGTTATAGTTGACAACCTTCACCGACTACTCTAGAACGTTATTTTAAAGGCCTCGGGAATTCAAATTAAAACAAATGCCTTAAGCCTTTTCAAAACTCTGTCCCAGAAAATAAAAGCCAAGCGCCTGTTCCCCAGAGCAATATGGAGAGATGCATTTGGCTGAGGTTGAAATATCTCTTTAATGTGAGCAACTGGAAGAGCTATGTTTGAACAATGCTAAGTAACCCTCTTCTGAAGATTAAAGAAAAACGAAACAAAACAAAACAAAACACAAATGTAGGGTTATTTAATCAACAACACCCATTCTAAAATAGAAAATGGCCCTGATACATTCAAAATCATTGTACACAACTTCCAAACTCTAATTTGGCACATACAGCATTGTGAATAAGTAAAATTAAGTATCCAGTTCTCCTTTAATATTCTCTTAACAGAATAAAACAGAGCAAAACATGACCCATCTCAACCAGTTGTGACTTTCATTAGCTTCTTTTCAAGAGTTATAGCTTAGAAAGGAAATCTGTAGCAAGGTTGCTTTCCTGTGACAGAATTCTAAACGCTTATGTAACTATAAATCATGATTTTGGGCGGTGCCTGGGGGCTGAATCGGTTAAGCATCTAACTTCCGCTCAGGTCATGATCTCACAGTTTGTGGGTTTGAGCCCGCATCAGGCTCTGCACTGACAGCTCAGAGCCTGGAGCCTGCTTCGGATTCTGTGTCTCCTCTCTCTCTGCCCCTCCCCTGCTTGCACTGTCTCTCTCTCTCTCTCTCTCAAAAATAAAAAAAAAAAAAACATTAAAAAATTTTTAAATGGTGATTTTTTTTCATATTAAAAGATTAACATAATTGAAATTTAAAGTGTTCAGTATATATAAAAAATGAGTTAACTTAAGATTGTCCCATTTTTGGGGCGCCTGGGTGGCGCAGTCGGTTAAGCGTCCGACTTCAGCCAGGTCACGATCTCGCGGTCCGTGAGTTTGAGCCCCGCGTCAGGCTCTGGGCTGATGGCTCAGAGCCTGGAGCCTGTTTCTGATTCTGTGTCTCCCTGTCTCTCTGCCCCTCCCCCGTTCATGCTCTGTCTCTGTCCCATAAATAAATAAAAACGTTGAAAAAAAAAATTTAGGGCGCCTGGGTGGCGCAGTCGGTTAAGCGTCCGACTTCAGCCAGGTCACGATCTCGCGGTCCGTGAGTTCGAGCCCCGCGTCGGGCTCTGGGCTGATGGCTCAGAGCCTGGAGCCTGTTTCCGATTCTGTGTCTCCCTCTCTCTCTGCCCCTCCCCCGTTCATGCTCTGTCTCTCTCTGTCCCAAAAATAAATAAACGTTGAAAAAAAAAATTTTAAAAAAAGATTGTCCCATTTTTCCCGTTTGTACTTTAATACATATTTTTCTAGGAAATAGATTTAAAATATATTCATTTGAGAACTAACTGTAAAGTTCTGAATACTTATGATAACTCTTCCCTATGAAAGTGTTTGTGGAAATGATACTAGGAAGTCCAAATGGATTCTCCTAGTCCAACCCAATGCTTTAGAGATTAGGAAACCAAGGACCTGTCAGAAATCAGATAAAATGCCGGGGGGTGGGGGGTCCTGCCTCACCATCTAGGACTCTTTCCCTCCTCCGACACTGACCTCTATCTATACAATAAACGCTAAGGAAAATGTTGGCTAAAGTGACTCCAGTTTTAAAATTTATGAAACTATAACAGTGTAAGCTTTTTGTTTGTTTCCTTAATACTTCCTAAGCCTTGCCCAATAGTTATGAGCTGAAAACAATGTCATAATGCAAGTTCATTAGAGAGACATGCTATAGACCGAAAGCATGTACAAAATGCATTGTTTCTTTCCAGGATTTGAGCTCAAGACAAAACTCAAAAAGGCACCCATCTGCTTTGAGTCTTTATTTATTATAATAACATACTGAAATAATAAGAGGTCAAAATGGTAACATTTTCAGAAGATGCTCTTCAATGGAGTGCATTAAATTGAGTTTTCCAGGTTAGTAAAATATGAAGTCGTTTTTGTTCATCTGGGGGAATATAGTATCTTCGCAGTTTTTAAGAAACTCTAGATAAGATATAAATCGAGGTGACCATCTCAATAGAGGACTTAGGAAATTACTTAGTGGCCGTGACTATTCCATTGTAATTAATGAGACTTTTTTATTACAATTAAACATTACTCAGTGGTCAGCATGCCAATACAAATATTATCTCGTCTTCACTGCTTTCTTCACCTATCTGATCAAGTAACAATGGCTTATCTAGCTCCACATATAAAGTTTTCAGAAAGAAGGATATGCGATATTATTCACTTGTTTTTACATTTCACTCTCAAAGAGAAAAATGGAAAATTAACTTTGTACTTTTGTTTGGAGAGGACTAGAGAAGAATGATTGGATCTCTTAGCACAGGAAGTTCCACTTGGCTCTTTAACTTCCCTCTAATTTTTCCATGAGATGGAGATAATTGTAGGAAGCTGTAAATAATAGCACAGAACTTCAGAGATTTCTAGTTTTTAAACGTACTTTAAGCGGAAAGTTTTCTCAAAGAAAATCTTACACAGAACTTCCATATATAAAAAGGTAAGGGTCCAGCTTTTATCTCTGAAGTGCATGGGGAGAGATCAGTCCTGGGAAATCCAGCCCTCCCCCCACCATTACTGCCCTGCACTGACATCTTTACACAATCCCATGTCTCTGCAGAACTCAGCATGGTTGTGGGGTGCCTGGGTGGCTCTGTCGGTTGAGCGTCCGACTTAGGCTCAGGTCATGACCTCGCGGTCCATGAGTTCAAGCCCCGCGTTGGGCTCTGTGCTGACAGCTCAGAGCCTGCAGCCTGTTTCAGATTCTGTGTCTCCCTCTCTCTCTGACCCTCCCCCATTCATGCTCTGTCTCTCTCTGTCTCAAAAATAAATAAACATTAAACAAATTTTTTTAAGTGCATGGTTGTGACTGACACAAAATGATACAAATGAATGGGAAGAGAATAAGTGAAGGAGTTAGTCTATGAGTGTCACTGCCTTGCTAGGCTAATAAAGTTTGTGTATGATACCTACACAAGTCTGCAGGATGCCCGATGCATTGAAATAGGAATTTGAGCCCAAGTAGCTAAGAGCTTTTAACTAAACTTAGAACCAAAAATGAATTCCTGAGAAACATTCTAAGTGAAGTATGTCTACATATCATGGTTAGATTAAGAATAATGAGAGTAGGAATTATTAGCTCCTTTAACAGTTGCTCAATAAGTCTCTCTAGTAATCAAAAATATATCTTTCTTTACAATTAATTATTTTTATGTTTGGAAATTTTTGTGTCTAGAAGTAATTGGACAGGGGGAAAAAGCCCTAAGGTCTTGATATTTGCAAATGCTTTGTGTCAGTAGACTAATAAAAAGCCAAGCTATAAAACTAAAAATAATATGTGCTGCTGAAGAATCCATCTTCATATTCATTTAAATAACTGGTGAGAATACGAAGTTCTTCCTGTTAGAAAGAGAACGTCTTTTCCAAATTCGGAATGAGTTACGATAATGAAATTATTAATATACTTACTAATTTGATAAGGATATTGGTATATTAGCCCATATAGTTAGATCTGAAGAGGACCTTCAGTATGTTTTTTTCCCTCCAAAAAAATGTAGAACAGAAGTTGTGTCCCCTGATATCTATTCTCCTTTTTTTTCTAAGTTTTTTCCAATTTTAATTGGATGACCAGGACGCATGACCATTTGGCTACAGACTAGTTTTCCCATTCTCTCTTGCAGTCAGTGACCATGTCTGGGCCAGTGGAGCACTGCAAAAATATGTGCAATTGCTGAATCATTTCCTTAAAGATAAGTCTGCATTCCCAGTGCATCCCTGTTTCTCTTATTCTTGGCCAAGAACAGCAACTGAAGTGAATATCAGACCTAAAGATGGAGGCCCCATGTTGAAGCCAACTGACCAGACTTCTGCATGACCACACACTTACCATGAGAGAGAAATACTCTTCTATATAATTCAAGTGCCTGGATTTTGAAGGTTTTTTGGCAACAAATCCCTGGCCTATACCTTAACTAGTAATGAATAAACTTGGTGCCATGGAGGGTGCTGCCATGAGCAAACACATATAGCATTGTCTTAGTGGCTGAGTTGGAGACCATGAGGACACAAATACCACAGGCTGGAAAACTAATAACCTTTGTTATGGCTTGGCAGAATATTTAGTAAAACTGTCAACTAATGGGGCATCTGGGTGACTGAGTCTGTTAAGTTTCCGACTTCAGCTCAGGTCATGATCTCACGGTTCCTGAGTTCGAGACCTGCGTTGGGCTCTCTGCTGACAGTACAGAGCCCGGAGCCTGCTTCAGATTCTGTCTCCCTCTCTCTCTGCCCCTTCCCCGCTCTCTCTCTCTCTCTCTCAAAAATAAATAGAAACATGAAAAAAAAAACCCTGTCAATTACAAAGAAAGGAAGGCTATACCTACAAATTCTGTTGCTCTAAGGGAGACTATAAGGAAAAGGCTATTTGTTTATATTAGCTGCCCCTTGATACTTTTAGTGCAGTGAATATGATGTGTATGTGTAGAGAAAAATACCTAAAGGGGCAGGCTATTGCCAACAATTTTCAGTATCTGTTCTGCTTTTATCTCTTTCTGCAGGCACAAAAGTAGGGACAATGGTACCAGGGAAAAGATGACTTTCATAGCATTGCCAGCAACTAGAGTGGCCATGTGATTAAGCTGGGGCCAATGGAATGTGAACGAATGCTATGTATGAGTTAAAGAATGAATGAATGAACATTGAAAATTGTCACTAATTATAGAGAAAAAATGCTAAAGCTAAAAGGTTTATGAATTAAAATTATGATCTAATGGGACAAACCACAATTCCCCACTTGAGATTTAAATAGTACTATAAAATTATCTCTAAAATGTCATCAAATCTTCACAGTGAACTAATAACCAGTTGATAATTCAGATTACTTTTATAATTCGGGTTACTCTTGATTTTTTTATTTAATCCAATTAGAGGGAGAATATTTGATTTGGAATTACAATTTTTTTGAATTCTTTTTGTTTCTTCATGTTTCACAAATTGAGCATAAATTAAAAAAAAAAACTCATGCTAACAGATAATCCAAATTAGTTTTGGTCAGTCCAAATACTTGAACATCTACTCTCATATTAAATTCTTTATTTTTACTGATTTTTAGAACTTATCAATATCCTTTTTTATTCTACTTGTCATGGCTTATTTAATTATATGTTTTTCTGCATTTTAAATTGAAAGACTTACTCAGTAGGTTCCTTTAAAATTTCATAGAAAACCGCAGGTACAGATGGTCCATTACTAGCAATAAAAAGGCAAATTAAAATTATGCAAAACCCTCTGGAATGCAATTCATTCCACAGCTATCTCAAGAAAAGTGTCTGTGTTTAAATACTAATGTGATAAGACTTCCTGCTGATACAACAAATCATCCTAAAAGAAGTGTTGTATCATCTGAATTATCTGCTTTTGACATGAAGGAGAGATACCTAATTGATTTTAATAAACAATAGCTATGAATAGGATTTCAATCTGTCATGGTTAGGTCCTAATTCTCTATATGATTTGATAGACAATGACATTCAAAATCACAAATTTCTGAACCTTGTATCTCCTATCTACTAATGTCTTCTTATAATTATAATAGAACTTTTCTATTACCTAGAATTACTACGCTTGTTAATATTTCTGTAGGGATAGTGGCTTAAGAAGCTTTTGGTTGAATGGGGCATGGTAGTGTATGCTAATAGATTTTGGAACCAAAACACAAATGGGTTCAAATTTTCTCTTCACGTTTTGTTATTTATATCTATTTGGGAAGATCTCTTAATCTTATTCTTCACCTATAAAATGATGACAATTAAAGACAAGTCTTTAAATAGCTGTAGAGTATCATTACAGATGTGAGAGTACTTACCATAAAGTCCGAGCAAATATTAATTAGTGTTATACCTCTATGTTGGGAAGAGAGGAAGAAAGATAAACCAAAAGACTGTGGATTAGAATCTGATGCAGCCGACTGCCTTTGAGCTAATTTTCTTAGCAGTGTGAGGAACAACATGAAGAAAAATTTGCACTGACAGCAGAAGGGAGGAAAAATTACAAGAACTTTCTGAAAAGGAATACAAGATATGAATCAAGGTGAGTGGACGCAAGACCCAGTGAAGGAAGAAAGGAGGAGCGTGCTTAAGAAAAGTAGATGAGCAGGGATGCCTGGGTGGCGCAGTCGGTTAAGCGTCCGACTTCATCCAGGTCACGATCTCGCGGTCCGTGAGTTCGAGCCCCGCGTCAGGCTCTGGGCTGATGGCTCGGAGCCTGGAGCCTGTTTCACACTCTGTGTCTCCCTCTCTCTCTGCCCCTCCCCCGTTCATGCTCTGTCTCTCTCTGTCCCAAAAATAAATTAAAAAAAAAAAAAAAAAAAGTAGATGAGCAAATAAGTAAAGCCTTCTCCACTGATGCCTTGTCAGAATATACATGGAGGAGGAAAGACTACACAGTGTAAAGAATTACTGATAGATTACGGTCCTGCAGAAATTCATTCTGTCAATACCCCCCAAATAGGATCTTATCCATATGAGTGAAAGGATTAGGTTAAAACTATGAAAGACGAATCCTGTTCCTAAAGTAATTAGCCAGTAGAAGTGGAAATGTTATACTTCAATGAGAATTTATGTTTGGATATTGAAGCACCAGTGTTACTTCAAGCAAAGAGCATAATCAGATTATATCTGATCAACAAAGAAGAAGGCAGAGTACCTCCACATTTCTGGAGCAGCTGTGTGGTAATTATTCTGTAATTAATTTCCTTTGTGTGTGTGCGTACGTGTGTGTATGTTTTCTTCTCAGTATTATTTCTTCATCTTATTCAGCAATTTAAAAGAATCTTAATTTCCTGGAATTTGCTTGAAGTGTGTTATGCACCAAGATGCTGAGATGCTGAGTTTAAAGCAACTTCCTGTGTTATTTCTTATAATGCTACTGTTGAATTTCATTCCTTGTACAAAATCTATTTGAAGTTAAAAAAACAAAACAAAACAAAAAACCCCAAAAAACTAAGAATACACTAGTCTGTATTCATAGCACAAAAGGTACTGTATATTGAACAATCTCATTTCTCATGTAACTATGGAGTTCTGATATGAAGCCAATCCAAAGAAAGATGTTTTTCCTAGGGCCCATTTTCTCTTTGCTTATCACCTAAAACCCTTTGAAAGATTTCACAGGGATTAATGGTCAGCACCTGGGGAGGAATTGGGGCTGTTTCAGCGCTGTTGAGCTAGGTTGACACAGACAGCGTTCTTCAGCGTTCTGGGGTACCAGGCACACGTTTTTAGCCTTCATCACCATCCTAAAGAGATGAAAGTCCCTTGAAGTCAGTGGGAGATTCATTTTAAAATTAGTTCTGGGGGCGCCTGGGTGGCGCAGTCGGTTAAGCGTCCGACTTCAGCCAGGTCACGATCTCGCGGTCCGGGAGTTCGAGCCCCGCGTCAGGCTCTGGGATGATGGCTCAGAGCCTGGAGCCTGTTTCCGATTCTGTGTCTCCCTCTCTCTCTGCCCCTCCCCCGTTCATGCTCTGTCTCTCTCTGTTCCAAAAATAAATAAACGTTGAAAACAAAAATTAAAAAAAAAAAAAAATTAAAATTAGTTCTGTAGGAAACAGAGTAATGTGAGAAACTGGACGGCAGACAGTATTTGAATAAGGCAGACACAACGTGTCAGGTAACACAACTTTTTATATGAGCTCAAGTGTTGGTGTGGATGGCTCTGTGCGTGCATGCGTGTGTGTGTGTGTGTGTGTGTGTGTGTGTGTGTGCGCGTGTACAGAAGACGCTGTGGGAAACGTGCATTTGAGCACTTGCTTTGCTTCATTAACTTCCATAGTTCAGGAAGCCTCTCAGCATTTGTTTACACACAGTACCTGTGATCACATAACTCTGCATAAATATCAAAACCAGTGTCCATCGTGGCAGAAGGAGAGTAAACTCTCTCTGGGCTTATGCATCCATGTCCTCAAAACACGATTTGTTTATCTTAGTTTATGGCACGGTCTTCATTGGAAGCAACTGATATATCAAAAGGGGTTTGAGACTGGATTTTAAGAATCCAAAATGAAACAGAAATAAGGAATAGCATTTATTGAGAAGAAATCAGAACATGTCGCCCATCTGATACCTCAAACTTGTAGCAATGACTGAGTTAGTGGAAGATACTAGGAGTCCACACACAGTGAAATTCTCCTTTTGCTACTTGGCAGGAACTACAACAACACAAATCTGGAACTTCCCAGTAATTGACATGTCATACAAAAGATCAAAAAGAAGACATGAGTTCAGAGAGAGCCTGGGTGACTCGGTCGGTTGAGTGTCTGACTCTTGATTTTGGCTCAGGTCATGATCTCATGGTTGGTGAGATCGAGCCCTGCACCGGGCTCCGTGCTGACAGTACAGAACCTGCTTGGGATTCTCTCTCTTCCTCTGTCTCTGCTCCTCCCCAACTCATACTTTCTCCCTCTCTCTCTAAATAAGTAATGAGCTTAAAAATATATATATGACTTCATTCCTGTATCTCAACATGGATCAGCCTGTATTCACAGAGGTCTGTAAGTCTGCCTCTCCATTTCTTTCTTGGAGTCAGTTTAGTAATTGCAGGGCAATGTCTCCAAAGGGTGAGTCCTGGGGGGGGGGGGGGGGCGGAATTGTAATCAGCAAGAGAGACACTCTGGGCAAGAATTATAAAAGACAGCTTCACATATGCCTACTCTAGAAGCAAACACAGGTGCTTGTGGTGAAGAACATGCCTAGGTCGTCACTAACCATGTTAGTAAACTGCCAATCACTTCAAAAATCGAACCCAACTTCTCTGGTTGCAACTAGCTCACCACTCAGAAGGGAGGAACAACATAAAGTTCAAGGATTAACATGACTGTGTGTTTCCTCAACTTGGCTTCTTGGAGAATTTGAGTCCAAAGAGGAGTATTAAAGGAGAAGAGAGAGTTCCTCTGGGAGAAGTGGGCCATCATGACGGGCTTTGCAGTTAGAGTTTCTGGTACATGCCTGTCACGGAGGCAGGGAATAGGGCAACAGGAAGGTCAATGTTACCACCTGGATGTGGCAAGAGATTAGGCAGTGATTCAGAAGTCTTTATTAGCTATCATATGTCTAGTTACAGAAATGCAGAGACACATGTATGTGCATGCAAGTGACACAAATATGTGTGCATAGACAAGTAAGCATAACCCCCACAAATCTTTACTCTTGCCCCCACCTTCCCTTGCATCCACGTCTCTCCAAGCAGAAGAAGCACGTGATTTACTTTCTCTTTTGCATCTCTCATTTCATAGCTCCCTGTGTAATGCGTTGCCTGCAGCGGGCTCTCCATCAAGATATGTTTACTAACACTGTGGCCAAAGTGTTTCCAAACAGTTCGGATTTCAACTTTGGGAATGACAATGCAGTTGACGTGCACAGGCACATTGAACTGATAAAGAAAAACTGGAGTTCTTGACCACTTCAATCAGACACATTTGCAATTAGCCAAGAAGCATGACTTAACTCCCACAATAGGCCAGGCACATGACCAGGCCCCTTGCAATCATTAGTGCATTCCTTATTCGTTAGGCTATCACGTGAAGGATCACCTGACTTATTTGTGGGAGCAAACGAATATATTTAGGATACTAAAGAAACAACTTACCCTAAGGGGGGGAAATATAAAAGCTTTATATGAGGATAGTGATCCAAGTTGGGAGAGAGCAAACGTGTGTATAAATATAGCGTGAATATATATGGTGCATAGAAATAAATGTGTGTTACCACTACAGTCAGCTGTACCTTGGGTCAGCTAAACTACATACATCCAAATAATCAAAACCTTTAAGAAAAATTATATCATGATAATATTTTTGCCATGTCACATATGCCTTTCCCTTGGAGAAGTTAATTCCCAAAAGGCCTTCACTGATTTATTCTGTAAGTTAACATGGCAGGATAAATAAGACTATAGTATTTACAGCTGGCTCGGAGCTCTCTTTAGGGAGAAAACTAACTTTGTTTCGGAAAACACCTTGATATGCTGCTTTAGGTGTGTGAACCCCGAGGGGATGTTTTGGAATGATCTCGGAAGAGAAAAAAAAAAGATAAATTCATAGGTCCAAAATTTTAATAGGAATTTAAAAGAAAACAAGAAATAGGAGAGGGCAAATACCAGAACTTGCCATCTTTGAAAGGAGAGAGACAGAGACAGAGCTACAGACAGAGATAGAGACAGAGAGAACAAAGGGACATGGCAGGAGGCTCAGATGTTGGTACTCAATAATTCCAGAGTTGGGTAGCTGGTGGGTAGCTTGTAGTCAAAAGACTTTAAAGAACAGGGCTATCTAATATCCAATATTAAACAGTTTGGGAATGATTGCTGCTATACAACCCTCTTCTGTTGCCCCCATCTTGGTAAAATCTGCTGCATCTACAAATGTCTCGTGGGATGGCATTTTGGAGAAATCAGAGTTGGATATTTCACCTTTAGGTGAGCATAGAGCAGAGTCATAAAAAAACTACAGAATATGAACCACTCATGGGAGCAAGCATTCAGTAAGCAGAAAAATTCAGCATCAGAAGTAACCATGAGAATATCAGCATTGGAATCTTGTTGAGAACATCAGATTTAGCATCTAGAAACAGGGACTGTTGCAATTTTTTAAGTAAATCTTGAAAGATGGTATGACCTTAACTGATAATGAAATATATTAATATCTGTTTAGGGCAAGATTGGGTGCTAGAATGAGGAATTTTTTAGTTAGCTCCTGAGACATTCACAATAAAGAAAAAGTGAGGCGAGGGGAGAAGAGAAATACAAGAACATGTAGAAACATAAAATAACAGAAAAGCTGTTATAACTAAACTCAAATTATTTGGGCTAATGCAATAGAATGTGGGGGAAATTGGGTCCAAATAACATGTCCTGGGAAGACCTTTAGTTGTGTATATTCACAGCCTCCTTCCTGGGACCATTGGTACATAAGTCAGAGCAATTCAGAGATCTTTATACATTCAGCCGAAGTTAAATAGCCATCACTTGTCCCCCAATATAAGGATGATATCTGGCATGAGTGTTAACTGAAAGCTAAAACATAGTTACTCTGATCCTTGCCTGTAGTCAATCATAAATGGAGGTGAATTCTCAATCATTACTAAAACAAAGAAGGGCACATTTAAAAAGTGAGCCAAATTCTTCCTAGTACGTGTAGTCACTGACATTAGGTGTTTCCATCCAATCTTTTTGGTTATGGGCCACAATCAGGTTTTCAATAAATAGGTTTATAATAAGGGGAAATTTAGATAAAGAATTGACATGGAACATGTATATATAATACACATCAGGCAATAATTACCATATATAGCATTATCCATTGTGCACCTTGAGATATTTCTGTAAAAAAGCAGTTCTTCACAGTTCTTCTGCAGCATCAGATCAGAGAGAATATAATTCCCCTGCATTGAGCATGATTAGACCATAGTTGGAATATCACCCTCAGGCTTTTTTTTTTTTTTTTTAGTTTTTGTTTACTTATTTTAAGAGCAGGGGAGGGACAGAGAGAATGGGAGAAAGAGAATCCCAAGCAGGCACTGCGCCCAGCACAGAGTCCCAGGCGGAACTCGAACTCATGAACCATGAGATCATGACCTGAGCCAAAACCAAGAGTCAGATGCTTAACCGACCAAGCCCCTCAGGCACCTCCACATGCAGACATTTTAAGATCATTAAGAAAAAGACTAATGCTATTTGACACAACTGTTATAACAGCAATTAACATTCACTGAGCACTTATGCAGCTCTAAGCACTGTTTATGTGATATCTCAAGTTAATTCTTACAAAAATCCCATGAAGTAGCTACTATTCATATTTATATCTCACAAATGAGGAAACTGAGACTTAGAACAGTTCAGAAAAGCTAAGTTGTCTACCAAGATCACAGCTATGAAGCATCAGGTAGAAATCTGGAGTCTTTACAAGAATTTACCTGTAAGTCATCTGATTTGACCTACTAAAAATGGATGTCAGCTTCATGAATGTTTTTGAGGGATTCTTTCTAGAGTCTCTCACTCACTCTGGCTTTATCTCAAACACCTATTCCTGTGTGCAGCTAACCCATGATGCATTTGGCTTTTTCTCTCATCTTTGAGTCCATGTTCATTTATTGAACCTAACAACAGATTAGCTTATTTGATTATGACTCCTTTGGGCTGTGGACTGTTTATCTTCTACTCTCTTCCCTCTTAGATTTTCTGAATTTGTAAACATTGAGAATTTGTTATGTACAAGATATTTTGTCAGTTTCACAAAGGGAAGCTACTAAAAGAAAACAGATAGTAGTTACAATTGAATTCTATATTTTAGAGAGCTTGTCTCTCTGTGGTTTGGAGGTGGGTGTTCTATAACTTATGAGACATAAGACAAGTTGAGATTTGGATGGTATGGTCCATCATATAAAAAAGAGTAATCTAAACACTTGAGTCTTTGTTTGTAATGTTTACCAGAGCAAATCCCAGCCCAACTAGTCATGGGCACATGTGCATTAATCCTGACATCCTGAAAGTTCTACAGTCACAGAGTTCTACTGTTTGTAGAGTCCCAGAGATGACCTGTGTGTACTTGGACATGTGACTATGGCCTGGGCCTTCTGGGCATCTTTGCACAGTTTAAATCCTAGGCTTATGTTAAATATAGAAAGGTCTCTTCAACAACAGAAACAGATTTATTCCCCTCCTGTATTGGATCATTGTATTGTCAAGTTAGTCAAGCTAAGAAATACATTCCCAGAATTCCCTTGTCTGCATGATACAGGGTTTTACCTGGGAATGGAGGAGGGGAGCACTGGGGGAGATTTTGGAGGCTATTAGTTGATACTATTCCTGGAAGGTCCTCATGGTTGGGTGAAAGGACAAACAGTTGCTGATGTACCTAGTGGTTTCCTTGTTTGTTCTTGGCTTATGTCCCCCTAGATCTAGTTCTCATCCTGGCTGCTGGACATCCTGACCAACAATGTCCCCAGAACTCCCAACTGATGTTTAACTGAGTATCCTCAGAGGTGGTAGCTACACAGAGGCAACAGTTTCCAATAGACCTCTCCATAGATGTCCCTTGCACAGTCCCACCTTTGTGGCTGGATTTGCCTGGCATCTCAGATTCTCCATGTAAGCTTCAACCTATACTCCTACACCAATGCATTGGGAGAATGGGTTAAAGACTCTCGTTGATCCTCCATCATACCGTTCAAGGCTTTCACTTCCCCAGCTCCTCCAGAAATTATGTTAAGACCTTATTCTTACAATAATTAATTCTTTTTTTTTTTTTTTTTAATTTTTTTTTTTTCGACGTTTATTTATTTTTGGGACAGAGAGAGACAGAGGATGAACGGGGGAGGGGCAGAGAGAGAGGGAGACACAGAATCGGAAACAGGCTCCAGGCTCTGAGCCATCAGCCCAGAGCCTGACGCGGGGCTCGAACTCCCGGACCGCGAGATCGTGACCTGGCTGAAGTCGGACGCTTAACCGACTGCGCCACCCAGGCGCCCCTACAATAATTAATTCTTAACATTCACAATGGTTCCACTGTCTTGACTCAACCCTGGCTAATTCAGACTCTTAGAGGTGTGGTGTTTTCGTCTCAGAAACCAAAAACACCTGGCAAGGCTGGGAAAGGGGTGGCAGGTAGAGGAGGGAAAGACAGCAAGAAATCTATCAAGAAAAGCTAGGAAAATGGCCAGAACACACTGAAGGTTGGAGAAAGGATGACCTATGCTACGTTACAGAGAAAAACACTGTCAAAAAACTTGCCTGCAATAATGTGAAAATCAGAAAATGTACCTCATGCATGTGTGGGTCTCCATCTGCACATATAAAGCTGGAAGTGCCAACTGGCTTCTGTTAGCTGTATATGAAAGGTGTCAGAAGATGGGCTAAAGAAATAACTTTTCTGTTTGCAAGCAGAATGTGGAAGAAATAGGGAAATGCCAGGGCTTATTAAGCTGGAAAATAAAATTATCTTTCATTCCAAGTATTGCTGCCAGTAAAAAATTCTCAAGGTGAAATGAGACCCTGGGACCAAAGTCAAGTCAAGGGTTTATCTCTAAGAAACCCTGTTAAGACCCTGAAAGATTTAAGGCAATATCAAACACATAACCCCGGCGATGTGTGGAAAAACCACCCTGCCAACCCACAGAATTGTGAGAAATAATAAGTCATCATGTTTTTAAGTGACTAAAAGTTCTGGGGTGATTTGTTGTGCAGCTCACATTCAAGAGTCATCTCTAATTAATTTACTTAAAATAATACACGTTATATCAAAATCTACTCGATATATAAATCTAAGCATGGACAGCATGACTCTCTCTTTCCCTTTACTCTAGATAAGTTAAATAATTCAGTTTTCATTAAGATATTACCTATATTCTAATTTGTAGCCCAATTTCTGACACCATTACCCTTTGCAGTTCTTGACAACGATGCACTCTTGCAGGTAATGCATGTTTTTCATTATAACGGAAGCTTTTTTAGTGTACCCAGTGGTTGAATACAACATCCTCATTGGACACACGAGTGTGAATTCAAACAGTTGCTTGATATCGAACAAGTTACTTAAATTCTCTGAGCCTCAGTTGCCTCATCTATATCATAATATGTGTTTTTCATGGTGTTGTAAAGAATAAATGAGGTTACTCCCAGCATCGAAGAATGTGTAATACACATCAGCTATTCATAGTCCTAAGACAATGATTTACCCTCATGACTGAGGGTCAAGTGAGATTAGACATCAAGCCAGGTTCAAAAGAAGAGCTCAGTTATGGCCTTACATGAAAGCAGGAATGTGTGGTTGCAAATCTACTGCTGATCTTACAAAAGAAATCCAGAGAGTAGACCTGCAAATAGGGTATCCCCCCTCCCCTTGGACATCTAGCAAGAGAGATGTATTTTCTGTTAACAGTGGAAAGGCCATGAGATTATCAGCTGGGATTACAGTGGTCTGGACTAAACATGTTGGTACATCCAATGATTGTTTGTCCTGGCCTTACACAGGCTGATGTGAAACACCAGGCAAAAAACCATTTTAAGAAAAATATTTCTTAATTGCCTCCCTTCCATTTCCAATTTTTATTTAAAAAAAATTCCAGTTTGCTTTTCTTATGTCTTCACATTTTTAGATCTTTTTCCTTAGAAATGAATCCAAAATGGTAATATTTATTCATTCTTGGATTATTCGTTTCATGAATATTTATTAAATGCTTCCTATGTTCCTATCTCTATGCTAGATGTGGAGATACAACAGTGACCGAGAAAGATACGGTTTTTGTCCTCTGGGAATTTTCAGTTCAGTTACAAATACACAGTAATGACCTGGAAATTATTATACAGTGTTGTAAGTACTGCCATAGAGGAACTATGTGCTGGTATTGAAGTTCAAAGAAAAGGCATATGTCCTTAATGTGGGTATCAGGGAAAGTAACACCCATATGAGAACTAAAGGAGAAGTAAAAGGCAAGCAAAGAAGAGATGCAGTATTGGATGCAATGAAAAGGAAACGCGTAAGAAAACACCAGAAGAAAGCAAAGTATAACACATCGGACAAGTAGGGGAAGAAGGAAAGTCTGTGTGGCCAAAGAAGCAATTGCAGAGATACCAGGATGCTAAATTGCAAACAGCCTATGCACCTTATTATGAAACCACCACCTGGAGGGCCATGAGGACTTCCTAATGGGTTTCGAAGAGGGATTTCTATCTTTAAATAATCATTCTGGAGGGGTGGAGAACGGTTTTCAAGGAGAAATGGGAAAAAAAAATTGGAGGCTGAGAATTCTGCCAAGAACTGCCTTGGGAGCTAGGTGAGAGACCTATCCTAGGACAGAGTGAGCACACAAATGGTAGATGGGTTAGTGAATGATTATAACGTAGACATTATAGAACCTGTTGCTTAATAAGACACGAGGTGTAACTGAAATGGAAAATTTTTAGGCATTTGCAGCTATACAAGTAGTGACCTTCCTTCATGAGACAGAGAATATAAAAACAATAGAGGAGAAACAGGTGTCCAGGATATGATGGTTAATTTACTTTTGAATCTAAAGATATCCAAGTTTGGATGTCTGGCAGGTGATTGATTATCGTAGTCTGGCTTTCACTGAGAGATTTGGCCACTATAAGTGGAAAGTATTTACTCAGTTATCCAGATGTTTTCTTCTGATGAGCATCCATTTCAAAACTGGCATTAGAGAGCCCAAGTATCTGGATATTCAAATGAACTGTTTTTCTCTTTTTGAAGGAGTTGTGGGATTCGAAGGCTGTAGACCTTACCACTGCATCAGATTTCCAGCTGGTACCAGTTGAGATTTTACCTTATCACTTACTTAACCTGTGTATTTCTTAGGACCAAAATATACATAGAGATTTTCAAACTGGTCCAGAAAAGCTTTGATTGCTTATTTTTTAACTCTTAAGTATGATGAGTATAATTTAAATAATGGGTGAATGAACAGCTGAAGCAAGTTGTTTCTCGACTGGCAAAACTTTTTGTTCATCATTGTTAATAATTCAATATTGAACTCAATTTGTAATAACATTACAGAAAATGCAGATGGAAGGTTATCAGTGCTACCTAAAAGATACGAGTTATGTTTCCTTTTCATTTCTTTTTTTCTTTAATAACTGAAGCCTTGCTATAATCAGGCTGGCAGTTTATTTTTCATGATGAGATCATTATGCACAGGCAAACTGCAAGTGAAGAAAATTGGCTGACTAGTAAATTTCTACAGCAGAGATGCTTTTCATTAATGAGGAAGATAAATTCATTTATTGTGTTTAAAATGATTTATTTCCAAAAATAAATGGCAAAGACTGCCATCTCAGTAGAGGTAAAATGAGAAGCCTCTAGAATGATTTAAAGATAGGAGAAAAAAAATCACACATGTTCATGGTTAGAAGTCAAAGTGTTTGAGGAAAGAGCCTTGGCCAGCAAAGTTCCAGAGCTGTTGCAATGCCTCTGCTAGGTTTTTACACTTGACCAAATTAAAAAAAAAAAAAAGAAAAAAAGAAAGAAAGGAAGGAAGAAAGGAAGAAGGAAAGGAAGGAAGAAAGAAAAAAGAAAAGAAAGAAAGAAAGAAAGTTAGAAAGAAAGAAAGAAAAAATATTATAGGCTTAGCAGATGTATAAATTTAGACATATAGCCTTTTATGTGAAATCCTTGAAGAGTTAAGTTCCACCCTAATGCAGTATCAATATCATTGGATAAGGTCTATCAGTCAGCCCCCTGGAAAAGCCTAAATGTGGCATTTGGAAAAGTTAAGTGCCTTACATCAAAACCTGTCTTATTTGACTTTGCTGGTGCAGCAGGTATGAGAACGTAGATGTCATTCTTACAAATGATTAATCACAATCCTCTCCTTGAAAATTCACCTAGGTAAATTTCCAGAATTCTTTTAGATGAAAGCTTTTTAAATAATGGGCTATTTACAACTGTAGACATATTTATGATCATAGACTTGAGAAAGGAAAGGACAAAAATTGGAGAATGAGAGAGGGATTAGGAAAGTGGTGATGTCAGTGAAGTGAAATAAATTCATGAGACATGCATTCCTTGAGGCTTGGCTTCCCTTTCTAAAAATATCAAGGGTGCTCCACATAATGACAGAACTCTTTTAAGACTGTTGGTAAAGTGATTAAGCACCTACAACTATTGTATAGGAGTCCTTGTCTAGGAAGAAGGAGCTCGTGATCAAAATAAAATGTGTAATTGTGTGCATACCAGCTGGGTAATTGAAAGCAAATTACTTAACTTCTCTCAACCAATTTCCTCATCTTCAAAATGGAAATTGCAAAGCTCACATTTGCAGGGTTACCGTCAGTAAGTTATGCCATTCTGTCTACACTACTTAAACTGGGGTAGTGGGCTATGTTCCTGGCACTACTTAAAACCACCAAATAAACATGGCATGCATTACTCAATGGTAAATAATTGGAAACACATTTGAGACATGCATAGGTGGAGTAAAATTCAAGATGAAGGCCAACACTATAAAAATATTCCAGACTTGCAGTGGCCTTGCTGGGTGTGTGCAACCCCTTCCCCAAACTCGAGACAAATAATATGAAGTCATTATTCCTTTTGCAAGACAATTTTAGATAGGAAAGATGAGAAGTTTTGTTGTATGTGTATCTATGTAGTGCACAGTAGGCCTTCCATAAATTGTTTTCAAAATAATAATAGAAACTGAGTCATCAAGAGCTAAATATTCAGTACAGAATAAATATATATAATAAGTATATTCATTGTGTGTGGATTATCTCATTAAGTCTTCATAATGCCAATGAGGTAGGTATAATCGTCATCCATTACATGATAAAAAAAAAAAAACTTTTTTTGAGAAAAAAAATAGTAAAACAATGTGTCTAAATCCTGACAGCTAATAAGTAGGAAAGTCAGAATTCAAACTCAGGCCATTTGTTCCCTTTTTTTTAATGTTTATTTATTTTTGAGAGAGAGAGAGAGAGAGAGAGAGAGAGAGAGAGAGAGTGCAGAGAGGGAGAATCTGAAGCAGCCTCCAGCCTCTGAGCTGTCAGCACAGAGTCTGACGTGGGACGTGGGGCCTGAACTCATGAACTGCAAGATCATGACCTGAGCCAAAGTTAGCCACTTAACCGACTAAGCCACCCAGGTGCCCCCAGGCCATTTGATTCTTAAATTTGTGCACTTAGCCACTATGTTGTACTGAAAAGTAAAATCATGGGTCCACAAAACTCCTAGATTCATGTTGTGGCTTGAACACTGGCAGGAACAAAAAAACCCCCAGGAAACAGCAACACAGAGACCTTCGCAACCCAGAATTGTCCTGTGAGAAGGACAACGCAAGCACACAGTCACTGCTAGGACTACTTTTTGCTTCACTCAAGGTCCCATCTGGGGATATTTGTAAGGCTCCCCTGCATTTCTGTATGTGTGTATGTATGTATGTAACAAAAGTACGTATGCATTAGATGTTTATTTATTTATTTTGAGAGAGGGAGAGAGAGAGACAGAAAGACAGAGAGGCAGAGGGAGGTGGAGAGAGAATCCTAAGCAGGCTTCACATTCAGTGTGGAGCCTGATGTGGAGCCTGATCTCATGACCAGGAGATCATGACCTGAGCTGAAACCATGAGTCAGATGCTTAACCAGCTGAGCCACCCAAGCGCCCCTGCATTTTTGTATTTAAAGTACTGTGTCCTTAGAAGGCATAGATGATTGGCTAAGCCCGAGTTACATGTGTAAATCTTGGCTTTGGGGATGCAGAAAGGGGGGGTTTCATCCTTGGGGATTCAATTGAAGGAAGTTGAGTCATACCTTCCACTGAATCACATAATTTGGTTTGTTTCTCTAAAATATGAAAGAACATTTGATGCTGAGCAGTCAAAAAAAATTGCACCCACAAAGTTTTTTACCTAATGTGATGAAAATGTTCTTTGTATAGCTAAACAGAGGCTGAGCAGGTGTTCTCTAGTTCTGCTACATCTCCCCCGAAGGTTCTGCAACCTCTAGACCTGCGTGTTCCAATATAGTAGCCACTAATCACATGAGGCTACTTTGTCGCATTTGAAATAAGGCTATTATGAATCAAGATGAGCTATCAACATAAAATACACAGTGGATTTTAAAGACACGTGTGTTCAAATGGTAGTATTTTAGGTGTATTTGATTTTAACTAAGTGAAGTACATTATTTATCATTTATTGAGTTTTACTTTTTTAACTTTTAATGTGAGTACTTAAAATTTTAAAAATAACATATGTGGTTCACATGATATTTATATTGGGCAGACTTGCTTCAGACTAAATGGAATAGTTAATATAAGCACTAACACTAACTTGGCCTACACACTATATTTGGAAAAATAGGTAGGAAAATGTGGAAATTGCTTAAAACATATATATTTATATATTACACGTATCAATGGACATGGTGGAGTGCCTGGTTTAAACTAACATTCCCACAAAGAATGACTATGTATAAAATGCATTTAAAAAAAACCCCAGATTGAAAGCATCAGTGAAAAATTAAAGTTGCAGCAATGTGAAAGCTAAGATCTTAGAGAGAAGTAAAATGCACTGAGATGAGCTTAATATTCTCCTGGCAATTTTCCCTCAAGGCAATTGCCAACTCCTAAATTGGAAATGTGGAAAGTGAGACACTGAGAAAAAAGCAGAAATCAGTTGCTAAGAAGACAGAGGATGCTGGATACATTGGAACTGTCATGATGTGCATCAGATCCCCAGAACTTACACATCTGATAACTAGAAGTTTGGACTCTGGTTAATCCCTCCCATTCCTCCCAAGCCCTAGCCCTTGGCAAGCACCAATCTAGTCTTTGTTTCTGTGAGTCTGGCTTTATTTAGATACCACTTATAAGCAAGATCATTAAGAATTTTTCTTTCTTGGGGCGCCTGGGTGGCGCAGTCGGCTAAGCGTCCGACTTCATCCAGGTCACGATCTCGCGGTCCGTGAGTTCGAGCCCCGCGTCGGGCTCTGGGCTGATGGCTCAGAGCCTGGAGCCTGTTTCCGATTCTGTGTCTCCCTCTCTCTCTGCCCCTCCCCCATTCATGCTCTGTCTCTCTCTGTCCCAAAAATAAATAAACATTGGAAAAAAAAAAATTTAAAAAAAAAAAAAAAAAGAATTTTTCTTTCTTTGTCTGACTTATTTCACTTAGCATAATGTCCTCAAGGTTCATCCATGTTATCACAAAGGGTAGGATTTCCTTTTTTTTTTTTTTTTTCTCTTAATGGCTTAATTTTATCCATTTTATCCATAAGTGGACCCTTAGGTTTATCTCATATCTTGGCTATTGTGAATAATGCTACAGTGAATATGGGGATGAAGATATCTCTTCAAGGTAACAATTTCCTTTGAAGGCCTTCCTTTTAATATTTTCTTATAGTTAAGATCCAGTATTGAATTATTTCAGTTTTATCATGCTGAAAGAGTCTTTATTTCACTTTGTGTTTGAAAATTATTTTTTTCTGGATTAAGAATTCTAGTTTGATTGTTTCTATTTTTCAGTACATTAAATATATTCAATTGCTCCATTGTCTTCTGGCTTGCATATTTCCAAGAAAACTCTGCTGTCTTCCTTACCTTTGTTCCCCCACATATCTTTTTTTTCCTCCAGCTTCAAGATTTTCTCTTTATTACTGTTATAAGTAGAATTGATCATTGATTATTATATGTTATACACAGTATTGATAATATTGATTATTATATGTCTTGATGTTTTCATCATTTCCTTGTGCGTCTAGTAACTCAAATTTTATAGTTTTCATCAAGTGTGGGAAAATTTTGGCCATTATTTTTTCACAAATTTCTCCTCTTAGACACTTCTAACTCCTGCTACCACAAAGAAAATAATTTGTGTTCATTTTCCAATTTGAATAAAATAAAATTTTACAATCAAAATGAAGAATGAGGGGGAACAGGACCCTTTCTTTCCCAATTCTTTCCTGAAAGCCAGACACACTCCAGTCCCTCCCACTCCCATTCCCCTCCCCAGACGACCCAGGCTCCTGGGTTGGTATGATGACCTTCTAAGAATTTAGAATATCTGGGTTCTTATGCTGGATTTTCACTTAAAAGTAGTTATTAGTTATTTAATTTGTCTAAGCTTCACTTCCTGTCTCTAAAAGAGATAGTTGGGCAAGTTGATGTTGTCCATCTCACGCCCAAAAATAGAGTTCTATCCTGATGTCAATTTATCTAAACTTGAAACAATAGGTTTTTTTTGTTTGTTTGTTTGTTTTGTTTTGTTTGTTTTTAATCATCAACTAACGCTCTCAGGAATCTTCTCTGACCAGTGGATCCCGGTGGTTATAATGGATTTCTAGTTATTGTTTTAGTCTGGAGCCAATGTTCAACAATTCCCTGAGGTCTATGTGGATCCTCTTTTCTAGTGTGCAGTTTCCTAAATAAGTATTTGTACATTCCTTTGGGTAAGGCAACTTCCACAGGCATACTTGTGATGTTATTTTAAAGTTCTTCCTGAGGAATGCCCACTCAAACCTTAATCTGAGACTCAGGTCTTAGATTCGAGGAAGAGCCATGATTCTCTAAAATGGTGGCTTAAGTCAAGCTTCTCTGTCCATTTTACATGTCAAGTAGGACCTTAGGAGGCTATTCACACATTTAGCTCCAGGGACTGTCATAATCCTTAGTCATCAGTAAACATATCTGAGGACCCTATTCAGACCACTACATAGGCTCTGATGATTATTACAGAAAACATGCCCAACTTGCCTTAGCTAGTTAAACACCATGTCATGGTCTTAATCCTCTCAGATTCTTCCTATCTGCAATAGAAATAGGGACGCTATTTTAATTGTAGAGTTCATTGTCTCCCACTTGCATGGTGATGCTTCCTTTATCAATGTAGATATCAATGTCATGGTGAAGGAAGCAATCTGGACCCTTGAATGGAACATAAGTGGTGAGCACATAATTGTTCAAGAATGATAGATCTATTCTAGAATTTCTATTTCTCAACATCTTTGTGTTTTATCTGATATACTAAAGGAGTCTGTAATTTTAATTTCATTCACGATGGACCACCATTGAATCACAGTTTGTATCAGTTAGAACCATGGCATTGAATTCAGATTCTGTAATGAATTTATCAGCTATCAATAGACCCTTAGTTGAGAATCCTGGACATTCCCACAGTCCTTAATGAAATTTTTACCAATAAAATTTAGCAAGCTCTGAAGATCTTCTGAATATATGCCTTCATCCTGTGTTTAAGTTTATAATTTGTCTTTTAGGTCATGCTGATGTGTCCCTCCAATTAAAATAAAACCCACATAAAAATAGGGCTTTTGTCTGTCCTATTCATTGCTGCGTGAATGTGGCATTTAATGAATATTTAGTGAATGAAATAATGAATTAATATTTTGAGTTGTAGATCTGGGAATAATGGAAGGTAGTAAAACAAGAGGAGAATTGACTCCTTGTGCAGCTACAACTCTCTTGGGGAGAGACAGTGCAATGTGTTAGCACTTTGTAAAACTTATATGCTGAATTCTCTCTGTGTTCCTAGTTGACACCTAGGATATGTATAATGTAGCTTTTCTTATTACTAAAGATTACTCAGTCATTATATTCATTAGTTTCAATCCCAATGGCTTTGCTCTCTGTGAGAAGTAGATTAAGTAATAATTTTCTCAATAATATATAACATTATAAGTTTTTTTAAAAAATGCATTATTGGCATTCAGAGAAATAGCTCTAAACATTGGAATGGATTATTTTCAAGCAAGAGACTTTCAGTTGAAAGTCTCCTTAAACAACTCTTCTGATACATACTTCAAGATGATGAATAGTGTCCATTGTATACTTCTTTCTGCTATGTATTAAGATGATCCTTTTAGGTCTTTTTCCTGCCCTGTAAGATGCTGCAATTTTTTGCAAAGCTAAGATCTGCAAAAAATAAACCTTGCCCTGAGTCAATTACAGTATATTTTAACTTGTAACTTCTTAGATGAAAGAAGGTGCAATGTAAAAAGTTTTCTTCATGGCTCTTTTAAGAAATTAAATAGAAAGTGAACTGTAAAGAATAATGCTTTCATGGCCCCTTTCCCTACAAAATAGCAGTATCCACTGTTGAACTAGGAAAAGACTAACCAACAAACCAGAGTTAGATCAATCTCTCACGCTTTTGCTTGACAGGTTGCCTGGGCTTGCCCTAGCTATTTAGTGGCAAAGAAGAATTAAGCTTTAATTTAACTTCATCTGAAACCAAAAAAAGCATGCCAGTTCCCTAGACTGCCATTCTTTGCTTACATCAAATAGATATGAGAACTTCTACTGTAAATTCAGCAGTACTTCCCCCTGAAGCCTCTCTCTGGAAACTCCCCTGTTTAGGAGATGATAGATAGTATCTTCAAAAGCATCACCCCTCCATGAAATTCCTCTTCCAATCTGGACAATCTTCCCTGTGATTTCTCCTTGCCTAAATTGCTTTTAATTGCATTCCTGTTTGCTTTACTTCTCATCTTCTGAATTAAATTTAGCATTAATATGATGTGTCCCAGCAAGCCATGTAGTTTTATTACTTTTCCAATCTTGATTCTTTTTAACAGAGAGAAATTTTAATGGCTCATATTTCTTTCTACCTTCACCCTCATCAATGAACATTTCAAACCTGGCTTGAATATATAAAACAGAAGAGTGTGTGAACATTCAGAGAAGTTTTCCACATTAGCTAAAGGCTAAAATATTTAAAGCTGATGGTAAATTACATGGTACTTCTCAAAATTGGTGAGACTTGAAAAAAATAAAAAGTATTCTGAACATTCAAAACAAGGAGTCAATTTGGAATATTCAATGCAAATTAGCGTAAGTTTTTTGGGGGAAATGGGGTGTATTAGTTTTCTATCTCTGTGTAACAAGGTACTGAAAATTTAGCAGATTAAAACAACACCTGTTTATTAGCCCAGAGTTTTGTAATTCACAAGTATGACATGACATTTCTAGTTCTCTTTCCAGGGTATCACAGAGCTAAAGTCATGATATTGCAGGCTGATTTCTTATCTAGGGGTTCTGGGGAAAGCTGCCTCCAAGTTCATTCTTGTTGTTGTTCCGTTTGTAAGACTCAGGTCCGTGTGTCCTTACTGGCTGTCATTCCAGGGCCGCTTGTGGCTGATAGAAGCCTCACACATTTATTCTTTGCTGTGTGGTCCCTTCTATTTTTAAGTCAGAAACTGCCTGCTGAACCCTTCTTAGGATCTGAATCTCTTACTTCCTCCAATTCTGCCCTCGAGACCCAGATTTAAAAGGCCAATGTGACCAGATAAGGTACACCTGGGTAATCTCCCTATTTAAAGATCAGCTAATTTCAGGGCTTAATTACATCTGCAAAATCCCATTTGCCATATAATGTAACATAATTATGGGAATGATTTCTGCAAATAATACAGCTTCTATCCAAAGAGATAAAGGGTCATCGAAACGCTTCCTTAGATTTCTACCTAGCACAGGGGGGCAATGCATAAATTTGACAAAGCCAACTGGAAAGTTCCCCATTTGGCTAGTTTTCCTTCAGCAATGCCAAAGTGATTATTTAAAGTAATTAAAGGATTACTGGATAATATGGAAATTTACTTGGCTATTCAATAATAAAGTTTTCGTTTTCATTTTTAATGTAACACGAGTAGAGATCAAAGTCATAAAAATACTTATAGATGTGCTGACACGATGATTCTCAGGAAACAACTTAAAATATTTTTTTCTTATAAAGCGTTTTAATCTATTTAAGCCACCCTAGCTTCAACAGTCGCATATAGAAATAAAGACTTTGACAGGTAAGTAGCTAATGAATGCAATAGAATTTTCATCACCTTGTCATTTGCTGCCACCAGTGCCACCACCTCTGCACTCCAGGCAATTAGCTGTTTGAAGAAGGGTCCAAGGCCCTAAAATGGTGTTGGAGCTTGTGTGTGGAATGACACCAACTTGACTCAGTGCTAAATATGCTGGAAAAGAGTAAATGGTCAAAAGTAGCTCGTAGTTCAGAATAATACATTTGAAAACGAAAGCCATGTGTGGTGAATGCAATCACGTTAATAAAGATACAAGAACACATTGCTCTAACACCGTGAGATTCATTTGAAAGGGTAAGAAAATAATTTACAAATCAAAAAAAATGTATGTAAAATTTCTAATTTTCTTTAATAAAAATTATCCCACCAACTACATTTTTCATTGTTTCATTTTGACAATTTCAGTCCTTCACAAATCAGACTTTCTATGTGAATATTTTGAATGCTCCCTCTTATGTCCAAATTCACTTGAATTCCTACGTCATGACATCGAATCGAAATTCCTCATTCGACTAAAACAACACAGACATCACAACAGGCAAATGCCACTACCAAAATGAAACTAAACTACTCTTCATTAGACATCCTCTTAACATTTCTCAGACTGTGTATGTAAAGAATTGCATGCAAGGATTTGTCTTACAGATTGTTAGGCACTTACCAAGTAGCAAAAAATGTTTATAGTGTCCTGAACTTAAAAACATTTTCTCCTTGTCATCAAAAACGGAGTTATTTCCTCTTTGAACTCATAGGAAGCTGCTCACTACCCGGGGTTGCTGATACTTACTGCTCAGATACTATGATAATAACTGCCACCGACTGACGATTATTATATCTAAGAGACTGCTCAAAGTATTCCTCCTGCAAACCACAAAAGTATCATTCTGATGTAGCAGGCGAAAAACTAATATCAGAAGCATTTAGCACTTTGCCCAAAGTAGTAAGTGGCAGAGTGAAAATTATTTGAATTCAGGACTCTTTAAATCCTTACAGCTAACCCATTAGATAGAAGACGTAAAGATCTAAAGCCAAAGAAAAAATAAAAATCAACTGGTCTATCTCGGTATGAGAGTCATCATTCTGTTTTAGTGAAAGCATTTTAAGCTTCTCAATCACCACTCATTGTCCATTTGTACCACATTTTTATTTTGTCAATAATATTTTGGGTTGGTTTTATAGCTACTAAATACAGTATATTTCAGATCTGATCCAAAAAAACCCAAAACAAAACAAAAAACAAAAAAATCTCTCCCTTTCTAGAGTAATCAACATAGGAGAATTGCTCCTTAAAACAGGTTTAGAGCACTCCACAAGCAAGGTACGCAACCATCAGTGTCTATGGCATTTGGATATTATGCAAAGAGAATGGTGGATGTGGAGGCAGATCCGGGAACAATCTGTCTGATGTGTGCTATAAAAGAACCAGATGGCACTGGGAGTCTCTCTGGGGACAAGGAGAGATTCCTGAGGACACAGATAGCGAGGATGCCTCTTACCAGGTAAAATGTTTACTAAAGTAAGGTCATGGTGGAAAGGCAGCTAAACCCAGGAAGGGAGTTGGAACAAAACCTGAGGTTTGGAATTTTGAAAAGTTTGATCCTAGAACAAATTGTTTAAAATAACTTTCGATACATTAAAAGGAGTCAATAATAAGTTTGTGAAATGCTATCAGATAAATGTGGGAATGAATGGAACACATTCACCATTCCTACGGTAAGTTACTGTACTTTGACTATGCTGTCTGGATAGCCCTGAACCATCTACAACTACCAAGGCCAAGAACTGGACTTCATGAGTTAGGAGACCATCTGAAGGAGGCAAATTCACATTTCTACTCTTATTTCTGTCTGAATCTGCAAACCTTTTTGTAAGATTTGATTACTCAAGCAGCTATGTATAAGTTTACAGTACAATGATCACTTTCTATGTAATACAAAGGATAAGGAGTTTTTCGTTTTTTGTTTTAATAATAAAAGATACCCTCTCAGGTTGAATTGTTAAGCACAAACTGAAATATGTGCTATGTGGATAAATAGCTATTTTCCAGCATACTCTATTTGTTATAATTTGGGAAAAGTCCCAGATCTCTCTATATAATAGTGGAACCTTTTTGTCTGTAACTATATCTAACATTAGAGGCAGAAGTTTTAGCAAAATATTTTCAACCGCCAGGTGTCCTGCCTTTATTCAGTGAATAACACAGAAGTGTC
The DNA here is from genome assembly GCF_028749965.1 of Puma concolor. NCBI lineage: Eukaryota > Metazoa > Chordata > Mammalia > Carnivora > Felidae > Puma > Puma concolor. The sequence goes on along the minus strand of NC_141673.1, from coordinate 28,958,088 downwards.
AACTAAAAAGTTAAGAACATAGCATATGGACAATTATTTCAAAGAAATATATTAAGTCAGTAAGATTAGATACAATTTTAAAGATGAATAAGACTCTGTTTTGGCAATGATGCAGAGAAATGTATATGACATATATCATACATTGTTGGTAGAAATATTTTTCAGCTTAACATTTAAAACATTAAAGAGTTGTGTGGGTTTTACCCCAGCAGTTGAATCCTAGAGAAAAATTTGCACTTAGGCAGTTAGATATAATGCATATAAGGAAGATTATTGTAGCACTGTTTGTAACAAGGAAGAAGTTGTAAGATTTTATCAAAAGAACAAGTATTTTATTTTTTTATTTTTATTTAAAAAAAATTTTTTTTTAATGTTTATTTTTGAGACAGAGAGAGACAGAGCATGAACAGGGGAGGGGCAGAGAGAGGGAGACACAGAATCCGAAATGGGCTCCAGGCTCTGAGCTGTCAGCACAGAGCCCGACACGGGGCTCGAACCCACAGACCGTGAGATCATGACCTGAGCGAAGTCGGACGCTTAACCGACTGAGCCACCCAGGCGCCCCAAAAGAACAAGTATTTTAAAGGTATTCTGTACCTACACAGGCAAATGCCTTGTGGTCATAAAATTTAAGTACTTTGCAATCATTGGAAAAGGTACACCTATTGATTGGTACTGACATGAAGAGTTTTTTCAGTGTATGTTGAACGAATAAAAGCAAGATACCAAAAGAATGGACAGCATGATCTCATTTGCTTAAATATTGCAGCCGCATTGATTTGCAAATAGAGAATAAAAACAGCAAGAACCACACTAAGAAGGAAACAGGAGTTATCCCTGATGTGCATTTAGAAAGGAGAAAAAGGAAGATTAAAATTTTCACATACTATTTGACTTTTTACAACTAGAATGTGCCTTTTGCGACTCATAAAATAATCTATGGTTTCTAACTGTAAATGGTACAGTTTATAGATTTAATAGTGCCATGTAATTGATTTCATCTGGCTTTATGATGAGGAACCAATATCTTAACATCAGTGACGTAGCTGAGATGTTTTACTAACCTCCCTCAGTCATTGTTTATGTGAAAAACTAATTTGACTGGTCAATTATGTGATTTTTTTTTTCAAATAGAATGGTTGTTTTATGGATTTATATTCCTCAAAAATCAGTTAGATGATTCAAATAAGCAATATGTATAGTTTCTCTATCTTCACGTTGCTACAGGTGTTTCAAAAATTTTAATTCTAAGTATAAACAGTGCTTCTGAATATTACCACAGTTAGTTGGATGGGATTTTTAAAAAAACATAATGAAACTGCCCTTTAATATAAGATCAAACAGTTATTTAGTGAAATAATCAAACCATATGTGTTTAGCCTTTACTTATATCTTACAGAATATTTGCATTAAGCCTATCATAACATGTGTTTCATAAGATAATCACTGGCATTAATCACCCAGAAGAAAGCATTGTGCCTGGAATATTGTAGACACTGAATAAATATTTCCCAACTTCTTCATTTTTATTGACCATCAACAGGACACTGCCTTTTGACATCCTTTGTATTCATGAAAAATCTACTTCATTAAAGAAAGAAAAAGTGTAATGTTCAAAATAATAAAAATAAAAGCCTCTGCCTGTGTTCAGATATAGGAACATAAAAATGATGCCTTGGACAATTTATTCTGGCCTCATTTAACCACATCTCTCATAACTATGACTTGGAGCTCGATAAGCACTAACTAAGCAGTACACCAGGACTTAATACCATCGGTGCCTTGTATTTCTTTTCTGCTCATGATTCTCAGTTTTTCATGACTTTTCATTGTTACCAGTAAAGGTAAAAATCCTTGGCATATAAAGAAAAAAACCCCAAAACTATGCCCATCCTACTCCACATCCCTCAAATGATAAAAGATTAACTGGGATGAACATATTCAGAATCTTGCTGTCAGAAAATCTGGAAAGAAGTTTTTGTTTTTGTTTTGAATTCCAGCATGCACGTGTATCTGTGTCATTTAAAAAATATTATTTAATCTTGAATTTCCTTCTAAGTCCTCATCTAGCCCTGCCCCACTGATTTCAGATGTGTTTTTCTTTCTTCTTGAAATTCATCTCCAGGGACGCTTGGGTGGCTCAGTTGGTTGAGCATCTGACTTCGGCTCCGGTCATGATCTCCCATGATCTCACAGTTCGTGGGTTCGAGCCCCACGTCGGGCTATGTGCTGACAGCTCAGAGCCTGGAGCCTGCTCCGGATTCTGTGTCTCCGTCTCTGTCTCTGCCCCGCCCCTGCCCCCGCTCTGTCTCTCTCCCTGTCTGTCTCTCTCTCTCTCAAAAGTAAAAATAAACATAAAAAACCAATTTTTTTTTACACTTTATTTATTTTTGATAGACAGAGACAGAGCACAAGTGGGGAAGGGGCAGAGAGAGAGGCAGACACAGAATCCGCAGCAGGCTCCAGACTCCGAGCTGTCAGCACAGAGCTCCACGCGGGGCTCAAACTCACAAACCACGAGATCTTGACCTGAGCTGAAGTCGGACGCTTAACCGACTAAGCCACCCAGGCGCCCCTAAAAAAATTTTTTTAAATAAAGAAATCCATCTCCTTGATCCATCTCAGCATACCTCACCCTGCCCAGGATACTCTTCATCTTACCCTTTGTTGGCTGACTCCAATTCATTCAAGACATAGCTGCTGACACTGTCTCTGCCAGGAAGACTTGCCTAATATCAACTTCTTGGGTTAGATGTCCTTTCTTTGTGCTCCATATGAGCATCATGAACACAGATCTATTCTTGCAAGTATTTATTTATTTGTTAACCACTTATTTATGTGCCTCTCTCCTCACTAAACATCAGCTGATTTGTTGAATGAATGAATGAATGAATGAATGCATGAATGAGTGAATAAATGAGTGGAAGAACATTTATTTCAACTTTTTGCCTATTTCAAGTTCTTAGAATCATTTCTCAAATCTTTATATGCATTGATATATACTGTTCATATGATACAGTGCAAGCTAGTGAACTAAAGAACCAAACAGAATAAATTATGTTCTAGTAGAAGGCTATTAATTTATCTTTTTGAAAATACCATTGATGAGACCAAAATCGCCAAAAGGAAGAGTGGCACTGAACAATGCTCACCACCAAGCAGTCTTTATTTAATTGGCATTTAAGGCATTTTCAAAGGATGCTTGGTCAAAGAGATGTATAGTAGCCTTATGCTGAGCACTATTTAATTATTTCAGTCCTCATCTGTCACATTAGCACTCTCCTGTCTCATTTTCGGTGCCCCCAAAGCAATGCAGTTGATGGATTATGGAAAATAAATCTAGTGTGGAAATACTGATAATTTGCTCAAGGTCAAAAAAAAAAAAAAACAGGCAACAGTAATTTGCAACTACTAAATTGCTAGATGTAGTGCTTTGGCTTGCTGTTCTGTAACGGGAGGGGGATTTGACAAGAGTCAAGACTCCTTAGAGAAATATGCAAATCAAAAATTTGCCACCTTTCTAAATCCTTTTAATCCATCAGTTAATCTCAACAATGACCTACTTTTCAGAACATTGAATATGCTTGGCTACCTAATCACATTATCTCACTTCTCTTCTGCAAACTTTGAAGTGGGAATGATATATGTATAAATGAAAACATTGATAAAGCACAGCTGTCTGTCATATTTCCAATCTTCTCAGAAAAACAAGTGATTTATAGCGTGATGAGATCAAATCTTCCTCCATGGCATGCTAATGGCTGTATTTTAAAACACAGTTAGCGGAACTCATGCAAGAGCCCAGACTGATGACATTAACGTCAAATCTTTGAACAAATCTAGTTAATGTGAAAGCAGAAAAGAAAGATGATCTCATTTTCGAAACAACAATAAAAATGATGCTGTTTAGTAAGGAATTGAGACCATGAGAGTTTGGTGTTATATCTTTGAGCTTGCCTTTTATTAGCCAACTTTCCACTGTAAAATACATTAAAAATTCATTTATGGAGAATGTAGCTCAGAACTGTTATAAAGAGGGTGCTTTGCTGAGAAAGAATCATGACATAGTTAGCCTGATCTTGCCTTTACATCCAGAAGCATTTACTGAAAACCTATTAAGTCCCTACTACTGTGCAAGGGGCTATGAAGAAACTACAGAGATAAGGAAGAACATATCTTGCCTGTAAGTGTTGGTAGGTGGGGAATCCAAGATATATAAACACAACTCATTAATATATATGTATGTTAATATAAACATACACATCTTATTAAAAAGATTATCTTATGGTGAATGTCTTAGTTCAAGTTCTTTAGAAGCAGAAGCTAATACACAGATTTTTAATCAAATAAAACTTATTGAGGATCTCTTTTAGAAGAAAGAAGGTGATTGGGGCACCTGGGTGGCTCAGTTGGTTAAGCTTCCAACTTGGGCTCAGGTCATGATCTCACAGTTTGTGAGTTTGAGCCCTGCATCTGGCTCTGTGCTGACAGCTTGGAGCCTGGAGCCTGCTTCGAATTCTGTCTCTCTCTCTCTCTCTTTCTCTCTCTGCCTCTCCCCCAACTCGCACTCTGTCTCTCTCTCTCTCTCTCTCAAAAATAAATAAACATTAAAAAAAAAGAAGAAGAAGAGAGAAGGTGATGGAAGCAGGATAGAACAGAGGAAAAGAAAACAAGTATATAGTTTTAGATAGAGACTAGTTTCAGTCTGATCACATGGGCACGTTTTGGAAGAAGAGGACACTGTAGAATGTTTCCCACTTTGAGGGAGGACTTTTGTATCCCATGCCAGTCAGTCATGGGCCAAGGTCTGCCTCTGGATATGTAGGGGGTGGGGCAGCAGTGCCTCCTGGGTAAAATAACTCCCATTTGTCTAAAGGCAAATAAATCTTTAGTAGAGTGGACAGCTGTGAGTTGTCATCAGTCAACACATTAGCAGAGAAAAGGTGTACTGGCTGTCAGGGCAGGATCGTGGTGGGCCACCAACAGAGTATCATAGTATTTAAGTATTGTTAATTTTATATCATAGTTTTTAAGTTCCAGAATATCAAGGAGAAACATCATTTAAGTATATTTCATCTTCTTTATGAGGAACAGGTTAGTCTTATTTCAGTTTTACACACACAGTTGTATCACGTTAGGTGGAATTATGACCTCACTACTGTCTTTACTTGGAGATTAAGCATGTTCCTGGATAACATTAGGATTTGAATTGATAGATTTGGTAAATTAGATTGCCCTCCCCAGCGTTGGTGGGCATCACTCAATCTGTCAAACGCATGAATAGAACAAAAGAAAAAGGAGGAATGCACTCCTTTTTCCCTTGTCTCATTGCTTGAATTGAAACACCTCATCTTCTTCTCCTCCTCTCAAACTAAGATTACACCATTATCCATTCTGGTTCTTAGCCTTTGGACTCAGACTGAATTATACCACTGGCAGATGCACACCATGGGACTACTCAGCCTCCAGAAACCTGTGAGCTAATTTCCTATTTTCTTATTTAATAACTAAAATAATAATAATAATTATTATTATATTATAAATATATATTTAATATATAAATATATATTTATATATTATATATAATTAGATTTTAATATATATTTAAAACATTAAATATACATTTAAATATTTATATTAAATATAAATTTAAAACATTAAATATGTATATATGTAAGTATTTTAAATACATATTATATAAATAATATAGTATTATATAATTAATTATATAAATTAATTATTATTATTATTATCATTATCATTATTATATTCTACTTGCTTATTTCTCTGAGGAACTCTGGCTAATACATCTGTGAATATTACCTTACATAGCAAAAGGGAGTTTGTAGCTGTGATTAAATCAGTGGTCTTAAAAGAGGAAAATTATCCTGGATTATGCAGATGGGTACTGTGCAATACAAGGATTCTTACAAGATGAAAGAGGAAGTCAGAAGAGTGAGAATCAGAAAAGGAAATATGATGATGAAAACAGATATCACAGTAATTCTTCATTTTGCAGATGTGGGGGTCATTAAGCAAAAAAAATGCAAGCAGTATCTGGAAGCTAACAAGAACAAGTCTCTAGAAGCTAAATAACAAGAAAATGGATTCTTCCTTATAGCTTCTGGAAGGAACGTAGCCCTATGTCACCCTACTGACTTTAGCCCAATCAGAGCCATTCCCAACTTTTGACCTCTAGATGGTAAAAAAAATAAATTTTTGCTGTTTTAGGGCCCCAGAATTTTGGTGATTTGGTACAGAAATAAGCATTTTGTGATTTCTATAGTAGAAGGAATCTGATATAATCCACCTGCAACATATGGCTGCCTGGTTTCCTTAAAGCATGTTACCCTATTTAAGACCCAGCTTTAGGGGCGCCTGGGTGGCGCAGTCGGTTAAGCGTCCGACTTCAGCCAGGTCACGATCTCGCGGTCCGGGAGTTCGAGCCCCGCGTCAGGCCCTGGGCTGATGGCTCGGAGCCTGGAGCCTGTTTCCGATTCTGTGTCTCCCTCTCTCTCTGCCCCTCCCCTGTTCATGCTCTCTCTCTGTCCCAAAAATAAATAAACGTTGAAGACCCAGCTTTAGTCTTTGTTCCTGTCAGATCAGACATCCAGCTGCAGCAATCATTAGAACAGCCTTGGTTGCAAGGAACCCAAGCTGTTGAGTCAATGCATAGCCTCTATTTTTTACCATCATGGTTATAAAATTCATGAACCCATTTTGCTAGCACTGAGATGTCTGAGAACAGAAGCTTACTGACCTAAACTAGTTGCTTATTCTCTCCACTTGGCGATTTAGTGCCTCTTCTAAATTTCCACGCAGTGATTTATTGCCTCTTGTACAATGGCAATCACCAATGATGCTTACACTTTGTGTCCATTCCCATAAATTTATACACTTGTCTCTTCCTCAAACTTCCTTCTCCCCAAACGTTTAGCCTCACTCATTAGAGGCCCTTGACCAATCAGCTAAGTCATTCATTACTGCTCATGACTGTAGGCATGCTCTTTGAAAAATCCACTTCTACTCCACGTAAAGTGGATGGACAGATGTACTTCCCAATAGTCTCACAATTGGTAGGCTTTTCCTGTATTCTAGGACCATCCCTGACTGGAGCTTTGTTTCAAGAATAACCAATTTCTATCTTGTACCCATAACTCAGGTTGGCCCACTCATGAACTCAGTTTGGGACTTTTCCTCCTCTGTCAACTAGTCATAGTTCATGAAGCCATGGTTATGAGCAGAGGGAGTGGCATCATGCAATAATTGGTGACATGAATTTCTGGGCCACCTCTTTGTGTATATACACTACTATAATTTCTGGCCTGCTGAGCTCCAACCCCTGCTGTACAATATCCATCTTATGATAAATTGCTGATCAGCCTACCTTGCCTGACAGCTTGATAGGTCTCATAATAACCAGAAGGTAAGGGTTACTTGATTTCCCACAGTCAGGCACTCGGCTTCTACTCAGGCCCTGCAGCATGTCATGAGCTATTTTTCAAATGATATATAAGTTCTTTGCTGCAGATGGCATGGCCTAGTTCCATAATGTTAGATTTCTGTGCTGTGATTCTCCTACTGGTCTTGCCAGGGGCTCTATTTGGCATCTTTCTCCACCATAGATACCCCTAGTACCATGGTACTGCCAGGTCATATGCCTCAAGTGGCATGGCTGCTGAAATTTATTATACCGGCCCTTTTCGCTCTGACCTGACTTGGAATAAACAATCTTACATATAATCCAATAATTGTATCAGAGCAGTAGTTACGCGTTTGAAATATGTTGTCTACCAATGGAAATCAGTATCAATGGGCCAAAGTTTTAGGAGAAACAGAATATTAGCATAATTGCAAAATATCTTTCCCAAGATGTTTATCAATTACAAAGAGAAATATAGTAACTTTATAGTGGAAAACTGAGTAGACACCACTCTCACGAAATGATCAAGATTAATATACTAGCATTAAGACATACTGAAATCTTGGACTCTCTGACATCATGCACTGAGAAGGACATAACTCTTCTGTGGTGTGATTGCCAAAAAAGTATACAACCTCAATCTGATGATGAGAAAATATCAGAGCAATCCAAATATTTTACAAAATAACTGACCAGTGCTCATCAAAAGTGTTAATGTCATGAAAGATGAGGAAAAATACAAATGAAATATAAATATAAATAAAAGATATAAATATAAAGATATAAGTATAAGTATAAAAATCACAAATTAGAAGAGACAATGGAGAATGATAACTAAATGCAGTATGAGATCCTGAAAAGGATCCTGGAAGAGTAAAAGAAACATTGGGGGAAAAAACTGGTGCAATTCAAGGAAGGTTCAAGTTTAATTAATAATATTCTACCAATGTTAATTTCCTGGCTTTGATAATTGCACAGTGGTTGTGTCCATTATAATCAGAGGAATAAGACTATGAGGTACATGTGAATTCTCTGTAGTACTTTTGTAACTTTTGTAAGTTTTGTTGTAAATCTAAAAATATTTCAAAACAAAAGGTACAAAAACATATATGAAACAAATTAACTGGATTAAATACTCCATTTTTTTTTATTTAAATCCAAGTTAGTTAACATATAGTGTAATAATGAGTTCATGAGTAGAACTTAGTGATTCATCACTTACATACAACACCCAGTGGTCATCCCAACAAGTGCCCTCCTTAATGCCCATCATCCACTTACCCCATCCCCCCACCCAACACTCCGCCAGCAACCTTCAGTTTGTTCTCTTGTATTTAAGAGTCTCTATGTTTTGTCTCCCTCTCTTTTTTTATCTTATTTTTGCTTCCCTTCCCCTATGTTCATCTGTTTTGTTTCTTAAATTCCATATATGAGTGAAATAATATATTTCTTTCTCTGATTTATTTCACTTAGCATAATACACTCTAATTCTATCCATGTTGTTGCAAATGGTAAGATTTAATTCCTTTTGATCACTGTAAATACTCCATTTTTTCATCCAAATTGGATAAAAAGCAAACCCAACTACATGCTGTTTGCTAGAAACACATTTTAAATAACACATGTAAATAGGTTGAAATTGAGCACCATAAGCACAAGAAAGCTAGTGTAGCTAAACTAATATCGGACAAAAAATATGATAAGGAATATTGCCAGAGATAAAAAGAGATATTTCATAACAATGAAAGGGTCACTTCATCAAGAAGTCACAAAAATCCTAAACGTGCATGTCTTAATAAAAGAGCTGCAAAATATATGAAGCAAAAATTGAGAGAAATAACAGAAGAGTTAAAAAAAATCCAGCTATAATTGGGAGATTTTAATAACTCTAAGTAATATTTAGGAAAAAAGTGGATCAGTATATCAGTGAAAATACAACCTTATTTTTAAAAATTGCCCTAAATGACATTTTTAGAATACAATGCTCAACAACTGAAAGCAGTGAAGTAGGATAAAAATCTTAAAATAGGGAAAGTCTTAAGAGACTGACCATGCAGATCTTTTACATTAAGATAAAGACTTTGTATTTAACTCAAAAGGCAATGAGAAGATATTAAAGAATTTTATCAGGGATGTGAATGATATAAGTCAATTCTAGATTGCCTGTTTACCAAAATCCAGTCCAAATATCATCATGTGAGTGTTAAGCAACACATTTAAATGGGTTTGGGTCATGAAGAGGAAGATTCTAAAATCAAAATAAGAAAGTAGATTATCAATACCAAATCATTTTTAACATGTAAAAGTAAAACTTTACTTTTTAAAAAATTAAAGAAGGAGATTTTTGATAATTCTTAGGTCCATTAGGCCAACTACGAATGAGTAATAAGGAAAGATTCTTTTTTTTAACTTTTTTAAAAGTGTACTTATTATTATTAAGAGACAGAGCATGAACAGGGGAGGGGCAGAGAGAGAGGGAGACACAGAATCTGAAGTAGGTTCCAGGCTCTGAGCTGTCAGCACAGAGCCCGACACGGGGCTCAAACTCACAAACTGCAAGATCATGACCTGAACCGAAGTCGGACGCTCAACCGACTGAGCCACCCAGGCGCCCCAATAAGGGAAGATTCTATCTTAGCGCCACCGCCAAAACACACATACACAAGAATGTGCTGTACACACACACACACACAGACACACACACAGTTGAGAGCAGGAAGAACATGTCCTGGCTCAGAATCCTCCAAGATATTCTTGTAGGATGAATAAAGTTTCCCACTTTTGTTGATCTCCCTAGACCACAAACCCCACACTTCAGTCTCTTTATGATTTTGCAAAGTTTTACTCACTGCTATAGTAAGGGAATGTACAGATAATGGTTTTTATTCATTAAATGTGCTTTGAGATTAATCTTTTTAAGTACTGGATATTTCTAGGCCACTAGTCAGATGGATAACCTTGCAGGTCTCCACGTAACCTAGAGGCACATGTTTAGACCAAGTACAGTTCATTAGAAAAGAAGGGCTGAACACAGAGATTTAACAATGGCAAGTTAAAGTGAATTTTCTGATGCTTTTGGCCTCATAAATTTAAGGGCAGACTTAGCTCACACAAAACACTGCTTCTTCCCTGTAATTTCCTTTGCCTTTATTTGGGTCTCACAGTTTCGTGGGGCTACCCAGAAGGATCCATTTCTCGTCTTACCCCATGCCTGAAATAATCTCTTAACCTTTAGATTTCCAGTCCAAAGAAACTGACAAAGCAAAATCCAACCTGACTTGAAATGTAAATGTTGACCCAATTTTCTCTTTCATGTTGCTCCCTCAGTACTGATTTGTGTGAAATGGGAACAGATGGCAATGTGTTACTTGTGGGGGAAAAAATCTTTACTTCTGAAATGCTCCCCTTCACTCAATGACATACTGCCATCAATAAATGTTTCATTTGCTTCATTTAATTACTCTGGCCCAGTATCTTTTGGCCACACAAGTCTAATAAAAACTCAAATAGATTATATTATTCTGGAAAGAAAGTGGAAAAATAATGATAATATAAACCATTTGATAGAGAAATACTAGAGACTAAAAGCTTTGTGTCTTGGACTGAAGGGCAGTTGAAGAGATGGTCTCAGGGGCAAATTTCAAAATAAGCTGTGGAATTAATAACATACAACTCTGTATGTTCAGCAGCCAACACAAAGCAGGCTTGAAGCAAAGTCAGGACTGGAGTACACAAGAGAGCCTCAGTAGACCGAAGGTGTGCCAATGTTGGCTGACCCACACGGACCCCAGAGCGGGTTATTATGCGTATAAAATAGTTTACGGAGAAACAAGCCTAACATTTCAAATTCTCAAATAGAACTGAAAAAAAAAATGTTGAATTGAAAAATACAAGAGTTCTTTTGGAATCAGAGGGGAGTTCCTACGGGGATGGACTAAAGGGAACAGTCATCTGCTTCTATTTAAAACTCCCTTGTGTGTGTGTGCTTTCCCTTGAGGAAGGGCATGCAGAAATGTTTTAAATCCTCCAGTTTGCCAGTAGTCACATCAGGGTAGGAACTGGTTCTCTTCCTTTTATCTCCCCTTCCTTACCTTCCCTTTCTCCCCCCTTTCCTTCCTTCCTTGTTTCCTTCCTTCCTTCCTTCCTTCTTTCTTTCCTTCCTTCCTTCCTTCCTTCCTTCCTTCCTTCCTTCCTTCCTTCCTTCCTTCCTTTCTTCCTTCCTTCCTTCCTTCCTTCCTTCCTTCATACTTTTGAGGCTTACAAATTACTCCCTTGAACTTCCTTGACTGGAGGCAGCACACTGAAAAGCAGTATCTCTCCTTGTACTACTGGACATAATTGACATAAGTTCCAAATGACTTATACATTAGTGTCAGTCTGGATAATGGTGGAAACCATCTCTCCAGATGGTTCAAATGAAGGGAGTTGACACAAAGGACTACTCTTAGAATTCTCAAAGTAGAATTTCCTGATCATGGTCCCAAGCTTCAATTTCTAGAACTGTTTTGTGGCCGTATAATGAGCTGAAATTGTGGCAGGGCAATTGTAGCAATCAGATCATCATCAACCCAATAGTCTCCTGCAATCAATTTGAATACTCTTCCTAACATGGTCTGCTGATCATATTTAGGCTGCTAAGGAAGCTCTGGATGAATTATGACAAAAGACACTGGTGGCATAAAGGACAGGGTGATATTTGGGCTATCAGAACACCTAGGCTTGGGTCCTCTACCTTCAGTAGATACTGAACCTTAGGAAAGTCATTTAAGTTTCTCTGGGCCTCAGCTTCCTTATTTATAAGGTAGTGATAGCAATAGTTCTCCAAAACATAGTATTGTTATTATTTGTCACATAGAACTAGAATAAAGGTATTGATCTTAATCTAGTATTTGGAAGACAGACTACCTGGTATTTTTGAATCCTTATTTTAGCACTTACAAACTATTTATTTGAGAGAGAGAGAGAGAGAGACAGAGAGAGAGAGAGACAGAGAGACAGAGAGAGAGAGAGAAAGAATCCCAAGCAGGGTCCTCATTGTTAGCATGGAGTCCAATGCGGGGCTTGAATTTACGAACCATGAGATCATGACCTGAGGCAAAACCAAACGCCAGATGCTTAACCAACTGAGCCACACATTATGAGTTACACATTATGCAACTCTCAGTGGCCTTGTCCATAAATGGAAAGTATTGTGTGACTTAGATAATACAAGTGTTTTAAAACAGTGACCAGCACATACTTCATTTATAGAAATTTCATATATAAAAAAATGATTCTTGCAACTATATAGACACGCATATTTAGATTCCCATTTTCAACTCTGTCCAAAACTTTAAATTGCTTTGTTTAAAAAATTCATATTTACAACTTCTTACAAATTCTTCTTACAACTTACAAATTCAAGTTTACAAACTTCTTTTGCAAAATGCTTAGAGAATCTCCAAAATTTTACACCTGGGAGCTGAAATTCCGAGGGATAGGTGCCGGCTCTGGTTGTATGCATTCAGTTCAGCGGGTCTGGACATGAGTGCCGCGCCTGTGTGTGTTGTATCTGTGTTCTTCAATCTCCAGACTTCATGGCTAACGAATTCTCTCCTACAGTTTTCATCTTTTCTTTTGTTCCCAGACTCCGAGAGAACTTTCAAATTTTGTTTTTCCTCCATATCATTGATTTGATAATTTTGACAATTTGATTCTATGGTTTATTGTTTCTAGTGACTGTTTGAATGCTGCTGCTTTAAAATGTCCTTATGAGGTGCCAGGTGGCTCAGTCAGTTAAGTGACCGACTCTTGGTTTAGGCTCAGGTCATGATCTCACAGTCATAGGATCGAGCCCAATGTTTGACTCCTACTTGAAGAATGGAGCCTGCTTGAGATTCTCTCTCCCTCTCTCTCTGCCCCTCCCCTGATCGTGCTCTCTCTCTTCCTCTGTCAAAATAAATAAATAAACATTTGTTTTTATTTTTTATTTTTTAATTTATTTTTTTTTAACGTTTATTTATTTTTTTGGGACAGAGAGAGACAGAGCATGAACGGGGGAGGGGCAGAGAGAGAGGGAGACACAGAATCAGAAACAGGCTCCAGGCTCTGAGCCATCAGCCCAGAGCCCGACGCGGGGCTCGAACTCACGGACCGCGAGATCATGACCTGGCTGAAGTCGGACGCTTAACCGACTGCGCCACCCAGGCGCCCCTAAACATTTGTTTTTAAATAAAAAAAATATATCCTTATAACATTTCCTTACCTTACAAAATTTTAAGTTTCTTTTTACTAGAATCTGTCAGTTTTTTCAACTAGCCCCTTTTTTAAATTGACTCCTTTTCTATTATTTCACTTTAACTCTTTTATTATAATCTATCATCTTAGCATTTTATTGAAACCATATGGCAATTTTTTTCAAGTCTGCCAAGAGCTCAGACTCTGGAGTCAGGTTCCCTGAGTTTGAACCCTGGCTTTGCCATTTACAAAGCCATATGAGCATGTTACTACTGTCTTGTCTGTTCTTCATCTGTAAAATGCGAATAATCTTATCATTACTCATGTGAATTATAAAAGGGAATATGCATTAAATATTTAAAACTCTGTTGAGGGGCGCCTGGGTGGCTCAGTCGGTTGAGCCTCCGACTTCGGCTCAGGTCATGATCTCACGGTCTGTGAGTTCAACCCCGTGTCAGGCTCTGTGCTGACAGCTCAGAGCCTGGAGCCTGCTTCAGATTCTGTGTCTCCCTCTCTCTCTCTGCTCCTCCCCCCTTCATGCTCTGTCTCTCTCTGTCTCAAAAATAAACATTAAAAAAAAATTAATTAAATAAATAAATAAATAAATAAATAAATAAATAAATAAATAAACCTCTGTTGAATAACAGGTCTCAGAGAGTAACTAGCATTTTTCAAATGGCTCTTTTCCCCATAGCAAATATCTATAGCTGTATCTTCTATATTTATATCATATCTATATCAACACATGTACACACAATACACACGTTTATGTCTATGCATATATGTGCATGTGCATATGTTATCTTCTTCTGTATTATTCAGTGTTATATTTTTAGTCTTTTTTTATGTTTCAGATTTTCATTTTTTTCTATATACTCCTCCTTAAAAGAAGCCTATCCAGGTCAGTGTTTGCCTATAAATAGGGTAGGAACATTCTCCCTGTTTGCCCTCTTGAGCCACCCGCCATTGTGAGAATGGTCCTCTCCACCATGACATGGATGCTGCTTGATGTCTCCACCCACCAGATACTGTCTGGTATTTCAGTCTTTGATGTGGGGTATATTTGTTGGTGTCACTGTTGGATTAACTTACTAGGAAGAATAGTATTTATCCCCAGCTAATAGATACGATCTCCTACACCAATAAGGATAAATTAAAAATTTGGGACGCCTGGGTGGCTCAGTCAGTTACGCGTCCGACTTTGGCTCAGGTCATGATCTCCGGTTTGTGAGTTCAAGCCCCACGTCAGGCTCTGTGCTGACAGCTCAGAGCCTGGAGCTTGCTTCGGATTCTGCGTCTCCCTCTCTTTCTGCCCCTCCCCCATTCATGCTCTGTCTCTCTCTCTAAAAAATAAACATCAAAAAATTTTTTTAAAAGAATAAATTAAAAATCTAAACCTGTCACCTGAAAGAGTACATTGCTATGAGCATCTCTTGTTCAGCTCATTTCTACTGCTGCTTCCCCACCCTCACCTTTTCTGATTTGTGGCTTAATACAGCTTATCTATTTATTTTTTTATTATTTTTTAAAGTTTTTTAATGTTTATTTTAGAGAGAGAGGGAGAGACAGAGACAGAGAGAGCACAAGCAGGGGAGGGGCATAGAGAGAGGGAGACATAGAATCTGAAGCAGGCTCCAGGCTCTGAGCTGTCAGCACAGAGCCTGATGAGGGGCTCAAACCCACCAGCTATGAGATCATGACCTGAACTGAAGTCGGACACTAACCCACGGGGCCACCCTGGCGCCGAAATACGGCTTTTTACAGAGAAACTGTCTTCTGGTATTAGCGACGTTGACTACTGGTTTCTAGAGATACTTTTCAAGATACTACATGGTTTTAGACATTTTTCTAGGTCTGTGGATACAAAACTTAAAAATAAAGACAGTTCTTGGATCCTAGGTGTTGACAATTTTTAAAAAGGTTTTTATGGAAGTAAAACACAATGTAAAATTTATCATCTTAGCCATTTTTAAGTGTACAGTTCAGTGATATTAAGTACATTCACACTGTCATACAACCGTCACCACCGTCCGTTGCTGTAACTCTTTTCATTTAAGACTAACTCTGTCCTCATTAAACAGTGTCCCCTCCCCCAGCCCCCAGCCCCTGGTGACTACCATTCTACTTTTTGTCTTTATGGTTTTGACTAGTCTGAGTACCTCCTACAAATGGAATCATACAGTATGTTTTTCTGTGACTGGCTTATTTCACTTAGCATAATGTCCTCAAGGTTCATTCATGTAGCATATTGTGGAATCTCCTTCCTTTTTAAGGCTGAACAGCATACCATTTGCTTACCTGTTAATAAGCATACATTTTGCTTATCTGTTAATTCACTGATGGACATGTGGGTTGCTTCCCTGTTTTAGCTCTTGTGAATAATGGTGCTATAAACATGGGTGTACAAATATCTCTTCAAGATCCTACTTTCAGTTCATTTGGATATACACCCAGAAGTGGAATGATGAGCTTATATGTCAATTTTTTTAAAAATTTTCTTGAGGAACACAATTAAATTCTACAGAACATGCAGGGATATCTGAAAACATAAACAACGATTTTATGCTAATAAATTCAATACCAAAGTGAAATGGGCAAAGTTTTAAAGACACAAATACCAAAATTCATCCAAGAAAAGGACAGCCTGAATATTCCTGTATCTATTAAAGAAATTGAATGTGTAGTTAAAATGTTTCTGAAAGACACTGTAAGGAAACTGCAGATAGATATCCTTCATGAAAATATAGGCTGCATTTTTATAAAATATGCCAGTCAAATCCCTATATATGTTTATATAGTTTTGAATAAGGGATAGAGGAAAGAGTAGAACCATATTGTTAACTTTGGCTAACCCAGGGACGTTAAGGATGGTGAAGAACTCATTGAGTTTTTTCTTTTTTTTACCTCTGTGTTTTACAAGTACACATTAATTTTTTTAATTTAAAAATGGAGCTTAAAAAAAACCCTCAAGGGATTCCATTTCATCATTTATGGCAAGAGGAAAATTTGAATTGAGCACATCTATTTAATGCCTATTATGTTTAAGCCCCCACGGATGGTGCTGAGGACACAATAATGAATAAATAAAACTGTATCAGTCTCAATGATCCTTAACAAAATAGAATGAGATGAACAGTAAGGAATAAAGTTCATGTCTGAATGACAGTTATAATTAGTATGCATGATCACTGAGAGCATGAACCTCCTCCCTCAGTTTGACAA
The DNA here is from genome assembly GCF_028749965.1 of Puma concolor. NCBI lineage: Eukaryota > Metazoa > Chordata > Mammalia > Carnivora > Felidae > Puma > Puma concolor. The sequence continues at coordinate 28,941,227 of NC_141673.1, read as the reverse complement.
TACCTAACACAGTGTCTGGCAAATAGTCGATATTATTTAATCATTTTTTCGTGAATGTATGAATAAATAATGTGTGTGGTACAGTGGGGCAAGAGAAAGTGGACAATTCTACCTGCAGAATGGGAAAGGAAAGAAGGGATGCATGCGTACAGGAGATGATTTAGTTAGCCTTTCTGAGTTGTAGGGAACGCCATACAAAGTAAGATGCATGTGAAAAGCTGGGAATCACAAGGCATGATTGCGGAATGCAAGCTACTCAGCACAACTGCTGTGCCTAGTAAACAAAGATGGCTGGCTTCGGCAACAAGGCAGGAAAAGGGATAAGGAATAGCCTCATTTACCAAGATAAAACATTTACATTGGAGTTAAGAAGATCAGAAAAAAACACAGAAGTAAGGCTCTCAGAGGCAAAAGAGTATTTCTTTCTCTGACTGAATATATATATGTATCTATGTATACATGGGGACCATGACTGTTGGTCACCCTCTCTACGAAACAGTGAAATGGGAGTCAGGAAGTAGGTTCTCTATCAACAAATATATGTGAAGATAGCTAGGGTGTGAAAGAATGAAGAGAATTTGTAATTACTATATTCATTTTGTGAATCTCCTGAGTCTTCAGGAGGTGGCACCCAAAACTCAAACTCAAAGGGAATTGCTTACATTCTTACCCTGTTGTCTGGTCATGAAAGCAGCAACACATCGACTTCTTCACAAAACAATGTCATGGCTGCCTCTATCCCTCAGGTTTTTATGATAAATGGCCTCAACCCTTTCACTGAACTGGAAATTGTTTCCTACAAAATACGAATGCTCATGAGTAAGGCTGAATACACAGATAGTAGTATTCAAAATTCATTTTTATTTATGTTATAAAATTTCATCTAATTCTAAATGCAGACATTTTTGGAGACTGATAACCTAAGTATGTAATTTAGGGATAAATTCTTTTGACTTTAGAACTACCAATTGAGACACTGGAACATTAGGAAATCTTGTTGAATTATTTTTCTCTTTTCTTTTTTTTTTTTTTTTTTTTTTATTTATTTATTTTTGGGACAGAGAGAGACAGAGCATGAACGGCGGAGGGGCAGAGAAAGAGGGAGACACAGAATCAGAAACAGGCTCCAGGCTCCGAGCCATCAGCCCAGAGCCTGACGCGGGGCTCGAACTCACGGACCGTGAGATCGTGACCTGGCTGAAGTCGGACGCTTAACCGACTGCGCCACCCAGGCGCCCCTCTCTTTTCATTTCAAAGTAAATTGTTGACTCAACAGCTCCTTATCCTATCTGTTTACAGGTATTAAGATTCAAGAGTGTGGGGGCTGTTCCCTGACCTCAAATTCCTGAAACAAGTATGAATCTGAGTCTATAAATACAACTGAGTAACAAAATGTGGTTATTTTCTATAATTCAACTTAATATCTTACATAGAGCCCCCATTATACTGACCTTAACCTTTAAAACTTTTAGGATTTCTACCTTGTGGTCATACTACAGCTTTTGTTCCAGGATATTACCCAGGCATGGTATTTGGAAGGGTACAGAATGCAGGTGGGGGAGAGGGAAGCAATCTGCTTCTCAGTGATCTGTCCACATTGATTTTCACTGGAATATCCATTATCCCCATCTGCCTGGTTCCCTTCAGATCCAGGGATTCTCTGCTGTTCTGAGCCATGATTCTGGCATGGGACTTTTTTTCTTTTCTTTCTTTCTTTTTTTTTTTTTTTTTCCAGACTGCATATGGGGCCATCTGCCTTATGTGCCCCACAGCTATTTCTTTCTTGGGTCTTGTGGCCTTCCCAGCAGCACTGTGGTGCACAGTTTTCCTCTGCTTTTGGGATACATAGACCTCTCTCTATTTAGCTTGCCATTTCTCCTTCACCCCAACTCAGAGGTCTCTTTATAAGGATATACAGTAAGGGATTGTTTTTTGTGTGCTAGTTTATTTCGAGATAATCTGTCTATCCCTTCAAATTCCTCCCTCCAAATGTTTAGACATTTTACAAACCAAAACCAGAAAGACTTGTGGGGAGTTATAGGAAAAGAAAAAGATAGTATCTCCAAATGTTTACCCACCATGTTTTCATATATATCATAGCCATCCTTTCTGTTAGGCAACAGTAAAACTGGCAAACACAGACCTTGTCATCAATATATATCACTTTGTTAGGGGAGGGAAAAAATCGTATCATGTACCTATAGATTCAAACTCGGTTCTATTTAACCAATGTTTATTGAACATTTGCTGTTTGTAAAGTGCTGGGCATAACGCAAAGTTGAAGAGAAACAAGATTCCTGTCCTAGAGGAATCTGCAGTCTAGTGAAGAAGAAAAACTAGAACATAAATAACAGTAATGCAAAACCTAAAATGATTAATCTGCCCACATGAGTCATAAACAAAGAGCTTTGGGAGCCCTGAGAAGGCGATTAATTTTAATCAGGGGATTGGAGAAAACTTCAGACCTAGCGCTGACTCACAGCCTACCAGTAAACAGAGCGTTAACAACTCTCTGGGCATTTCCTCAGCTCTCCGGCCTTTTGGGGTAGAGGGCTGCAGAGAATAGCTCACGGCTTCTTCAATCCCCGGACAAGAGCATGTGTGTGCCTTGGAGGGTCCAGAACTTAAAGTTAGTTTCCGCCCCCCCCTCCCCCCGGCTGAGGAACTCTTCCCATACATCCTTGCTACCTCACTGTTAGAGGCCCCTCTCTGCCACTACCTACTTTTCTAAAGCTTCTGCCTTCAGATCCGTCCTTCTCCTGTCTGCTTGACTTTGGTTGTTGGTGGTGGTGGTCATAGCACTGGTGGCATTTCCTTGTTTCTCTCTGTCTTGTTTAATGTTTCCTTTAGCTCTCTTTTCTTCCGCTTTGGAGACTGATTCCAAATTCTGAACCTCTTTGCGCTTGGCATTTTCTGGCTAGCTAAATAAACTTCGTTCGTTGGCTTCAAAGAATCAGAAGCTTTAGGAAAATGAAATGGTCAATAAAGCAGAAGAAGAAAATGGGATTTCTTTTTCTTAAAAAAACCGCTAAACCCTGGGGCGCCTGGGTGGCGCAGTCGGTTAAGCATCCGACTTCAGCCAGGTCACGATCTCGGGGTCCGGGAGTTCGAGCCCCGCGTCAGGCTCTGGGCTGATGGCTCAGAGCCTGGAGCCTGTTTCCGATTCTGTGTCTCCCTCTCTCTCTGCCCCTCCCCCGTTCATGCTCTGTCTCTCTCTGTCCCAAAAATAAATTAAAAAAGTTGAAAAAAAAATTAAAAAAAAAAAAACCGCTAAACCCTTAAAAGCATATTACTAAGTGTAAAAAGCCAATCTGGAAAAGTTACCTAGAGTATGATTCCAACAATATGACAAAACTGGAAAATGCAAAACTATGGAGACAGTAAAGAGATCATGAATAAGCAGAGTACAAAAGGTTTTTTAGAGCAGTGAAGCGGCCATAATTATGGATATTTGTCGTTACACTTTCGTCAAACTCCATAGAATGTACGACACCCAGAATGAAGAAGAATATAAACCATGGACTGTGGGTGTTAATGATGTCACTGTAGGCTCACCATTTGTAACAAATGTACCACTCTGGTGGGCACTGTTGACAGTGAGGGAGTTTCTGCATGTGTGGTGTGAGAGGATGTACAGGAAAGCTGTGTACTTTGCATTAATTTTTGCTGTGAACCTAAAACTGCCCTAAAAAATAAAGTCTGTTTAAAATTTTGTTTAAGTTAGCATGCAGTGTTTCTTCCTATCTCGCCACCCCCCCCCCCCCCCCACCAGTTAGGGGCTGTTCTTACGTTCGCTTAACCATAACGGTGCCTTCTGAGTGTCTGTGCTAATCTCTGTCCGTCAGCTTGGGGGAGTGAAGTTGTCTTTCACTTTAACAGAATATAAGTGGTAGGTAAATCTTTCACTATCCTGGTCCGTGTTTTTTTTTTTAAAGATTCACTGTATTTTGGCTTCCTGTAATAAGGATTGTGCCTTGATGTATCCTTCAAAGAGAGACAGCCCAGATAAGAAAGGGCAAAAAGAAAGGAAAAAATCAATATGGGGAAATATCATTTCTGATTGCTGTGAAAAATCTCAATGCTCCCTATTTGTTTTATCACTCAAAGAAAAACTCTGATGGTATATAAGACTTATTTAGCACCATACAAACTGTGTGAGGTAGAGACAAGACAGTCTGTCTTGACCAGTCACCATGGTAACTTCTAAAAGCAAAGATTATGTCTGATTAGGTTGCCCTTCTCAGGAAGAATTGACCAGGAAAAGATCTTTTGAAAAGTTTAAAATGAAGGATAGGAAGATACTGGTACTAATTTCACACAGCTGCTCTTCTCCCTGACTCTCCTAATAAGAGTGACTCAGACTATTTTCTGGAACCTTTTCCCACTCCCATAGAGAGCTTCCAACGACATCCTCCCCTTGTTGAAAATGTGCCTCAGCTCGGTTCTTTGTGGTTATTGTCTCCACAGCCTATAATCAGAATTCCAGATATCTTTGTGGTTGCTTGTAAAGAGATTGATGAATGTTCCTAAAGAAAGAAAAAATAATAAAAGAAGTGAAACATAATATGCCCTTAAAACACAGTTGTAAAAGGAAGCAAAACCTCAATCACGCCTGCCTTGCAGTGATTTGGGGGGCAGGCAGGCAGCACTAAGGTGGAAATGTTGAAGAAGCCAGAAGACTGCATTATGTTAGAATCATTTTTGTGAAAGCTCTTTGTGAAATGCTCTCTGCTGTGAAAAAGATCCTTATAAACAAAATTTTTCCCACCAAGTTTCTTCTAGTTGTACTAGTGTCCATAAAGCACAATGCACATCAATTATCCTGTTCTTCCTACGTAATCTCCTAAATAACGTAAAACGCGAGAGACTTCACTGGAGGCTGACAAATGTAAAGAGGGACACCAAGTAAGGAAATGATAGTTTTACTCCTGCTTAACAGAGAGGGTAAAATCTTACTGGCCACTACAGTATCCTGCAGTGGTGGGCTTAGAGAGAATTCTCATAAAGTCTGCAAAATGTGTGCAATCCTTCTGATGCTTTCTAAATCTAAAACACGGGGTGGCAAAAATGGTCTTATTCTTCTTATTTACATTGGCATGGCAAATAATTAAGGAATCACTCAGTCAGCTTGACAAAGGGGGAAAAAAATCTTTGAATCTGAGGTAAAAACTAAGAGTCATTCTTTTTTCTCTCTTTATTGAAAGCAAACAGCCTTTTCTCCCTGATTATTCATGAATATTATAACAAATCCTAGAGAGAAATGCGGTAATAGACATCAAAATTAAAAATTCACAACTCTTGCCTCGAGATAGATCTCCACATGTGCAAATGGAAATGTGTGCATTCCAGAGTTCTTATTGAGGCAAAAGAGAACTTATCTAAATGTACTCTGCGGGCAGGAGGTTAAAAAATGATGATGTAGTCATAACAATGTAACACTATTTTGTTTTTAAAAAAGAATGAGGACACGCTACCTGGGCCAATAAGGAATAATCCCTGAAGTATACTTTAAAATGACAGTGGATATGTCCTAAGTGCTTTTTGTATATTAACGTATTTGGTCCTCACGACGATCCCCTTGAGTAGGTACTCTTAGAATTCCTGTATAAGAGCTAAGATGAGGAGCACATAAAGGTTAGGTAACCTGCTCAAGGTCACAAGCTAATAAAAGGTAATGTCAGGATTTGATCCTAAATCACCTCACTTCAGAGTTTGTATTATTAAACACTAAGAAATACCATAAAGCAATGTTCAGAATAGTGTATATAATATATAGCTAATGTGTAACAAAGAATACTCGCGCGCGCGCGTGCGCGCACACACACACACACACACACACACACACACACACAATCAATCCTCATTGTTCATGGATTTGTTTACTTGCTAAAATTTATTTATAACCTCAAAATCAATATTCACAAAACTTCCTAGGTCAAACAATGTGGCACTGTGCCTTCTTGTTTTTGTTCCTATGTGAACGGTAAGTGTCCTTATTACAGTGTGCTTAGTGCCCATTTTTTCTCATTTGTGTGCTTTTTATTGGTGACTTTGCTGTTTAAAATGGCCCAGGCATAGCGCTGAGGTGCTGTCTAGTGTTCCTAAGCACAAGAAGGCTGTGATGTGCCTCAGAGAAAATAAGTGTTAGATAAGCTTTGCTCAGGCATGAGTGATAGCACTGCTGGCTGTTACATAGATGTTAATGACTGATAAATAAGCTATCTTTAACCAGAAACACATATAAGACAAAGTTATATATTGATCAGTTTGTGACAATGTTGTGACCAGAGGCTCACAGGGACTTAACCCTGTAATCCACTGAGGAGTAATAATGATGCGGGAGTTGCTATGCTCACAGAGACTCTTTGGAACACAACTACTATGAATAACAAGAATCAATTATGTACATATGTGTGTGCATATATATATGCTTATGTAGGTATCACGCATAAAAAAATCTTAAGATTATAAAATAAACTGTTGACAGTGATTTTTGGGGGGGAGGAAGACTAATACCAAATGGAGTTCAGAAATGAGAGAAAACTTTCCTTTCTCCTTATGAAAATTTACATGTGTAATCATCTATTGAAATATTTTCATGCAAACATTACAGAGAAAGGAAAAGTTTCCCAAAGTTTTGCATAATCCCACCTTCCTGCAAATGGATTCATAAATCATTTTCTAGGCTTTTGAAATGCAAATATAATATACATAATCATATTCTACTGTATCTTGCTTTTTTAAACTTCCGCTGCTGAACTTCTTTCTAGGTCAAAACATAAAGTAGTACCTGTCCCTCCTTTCCTTCCACATCCCGCCACAAACACAGCCCCATACTGAGACACCGACATCACAGATTTCTGTCTCTTCAGACTGCCCTCCCACGACTGGCATTTCTGCAAGAGTATAGCAACACATTTTGAAGACAAAATCATTCCTTGACTCTGAAATTTAAAGTAAGAGAATGGAATAGGGTATATAAAAAATGGGGGAGAATCTCCTCTAAAGTTTTGTGGATTTTTAAGCTTTTGTTTTTCATCCCGAGCCAGAGAACTTGTATTATTTTTAATGTCTATTTATTTTTTTAACTAAAAATTTTTTACTTATTTATTTTTGAGAGTGAGAGAGACAGAGTGTGAGTGGGAGAGGGTCAAAGAGAGAGGGAGACAGAGGATCTGAAGCAGGCTCCAGGCTTGGAGCTGTCAGGACAGAGCCCAACGCGGGGCTCAAACTCATGAACTATGAGATCACTACTTGAGCTGAAGTCGGACACTTAACCAACTGAGCCACCCAGGAGCCCCCAGAGAATTTTTCTTACAAAAAATTGGAAGAGAAAAATAATTTACTCTGAGTCATTCACATACTAGGTACTGTATGTATATATATTTGATCCCGTACCCTGGAGTTAGATATAATCATTTCCATTTTATGGAAAGAGAAAACAGACTTCCGCAGATCAAGCCATTCTTGTCTCTAGAAAGCAAAGAAGAGAGCCATGTTTTATACTCCTTTTCAGGCTAAATGTTTATGGATATTTTTGTGCTATCCCTAGTATTTGACTCTCGAATCTGCAGGTTACGTGGCCACTTATTTATCACTACTGCCAATTTATACAACATTAAATCGCATCTAGTTTCTCCAAGACCACATAACAGATGTAAAGCGAATTCCAGAACACGAGAATCAGACTGTTGTGTGCACGGCTCATTGCATTAGACAATGAAATTCTAACCTTTGGTACATCCACCTTTTCTAATAAAATTACTCTTTTGCAGGAAAATTCTGGTTTTGCTCTTCAAAAGAAAAAAAATAATAATGATAAACTCCTTAACATACTGACATTCTAGCTTAAAGAAACAGACGTTGAAAAATTATAGATGCTTCAGGTAATGGCTTCTAGGACCATAGGACCAAGTTAAGCTGAATATAAATGAAGTCAAAGAATTATTCTCATGATTGTATTTCAATTAGACCTGCTGGTATCATCAATTTTTAAGTTTGTAGGTAATACCCACTAATTTCCTCTAGAGGGAGAATGAAACAAGAATAGGCGAACAGAGTATTAAAAAGTGGATGTAGAGTGATCTTGAAGATTGCCCCTTAACAGAGAAAAGACATTTTTCCACAGCGGCCATAAGCAAAACCAGAGTGGGTAGTTTTATTGTGATATATTTTTTAAGTATAGCTGAGTCAACCTCTAAAATACAAAGGATCATGTTTTTAGTTTCCCTTTAATTTTGAATAGAAAGTAACTATGCTCACACACAATTTCACCTACTTCACTCTTTATCAATTGCAACAATATCTATATTCTAAAAGAGATGATGAGCCTGTAAAAACACTTTTTTTGAAAAAATGTGCAATTAGTTCTTAGTATTCATGAAATAAATACGATGCTCATTTACTTAAAGACACAAGCGAAACAATCTAAGTAAAGGAAGCATTCTGCAAAGCAAATTATCCAGTGCTACATAAAATACTGCATAAAATGAAATATCAAGATGATTATCCTTCCTCACCCCACAATCTCCTTAGGATAGTCAATGTTCTGCTAAAAATGATCCAATCTTGTAAAGTTTGGAGATCCGGAGAAAAAGCACTGAAATAAGTGTTTATGTGCATTGTGCAAGGACTGAAATTCAGGTAGCTTCACTGTTATTACAGAATCTCAAGAAATAAACATCAAAGGGAGATGAGATCACTATCTCTAGAAATAAAGGTTTCCACAAGAGAAACAATCGTGGAAGAAAATTATCCTCTTTGCTAACAATATGGTGATCAGCCTTTCCTGCTTTCTCCTGATGATGAGGTGATGTCACCGGTCAGAAGCGCTGGCCTATTTTCTGTTCTGCCTATGGTGGGTTGAATTGGATGAAAATAAACATCTTACATAACAGGCCGGCTGTGCACTTCATCTTTTTTTTTTTTTTTTTTTTTTTTTTCCCAAGGAGATTTTCCCAGTGTGAATTCTGCATGTACAATTAACATTGGCAAAATTTCAGCTAAAAAATCTGTTAGGTTTATAAGCAGATTGACAATAAAGCCCTTGTATGCTGCCTCCCATTCTCCCCAGCCACCATACCTCCTACACACACACACACACACACACACACACACACACCACACACATCGTTACCGCCGCAACCTCCACCACCATTACCTCCACTCCTCCCATAATCAAACCGGCTTTGTACTGAGAGAGAAGGGAAAGCAGACAAGTTAAAATTGAAATTGGTCTTCAAAGAGTTGTAACAAAACAGAAGATTGCAGATTAGAGCCATTGTCTTATTCCAGTGATATAAACCAGACCCCTTCTTGGGGCTTGCTTTCTCAAAATTGAAGATGATGAATCAAAGATTACAAGCCTAACCAAAAAGATGTATCCCTATGTTTGTAGCCTTTATGGTCATGAAAAAAGCAAACCCAGCAGAGAGAATTTTCCATTGTAATTTGTAACAAGTAACACAGATTCTGTCATAAATCCTGTTTTGTATGGAGGGGTTTATGAATTTTTAGGCTTTGGCATCTATTGTAGAGGCTACTTATGGGTTGAATATATTAAACTGAGTGTTCAACTTGATTTTCCTAATTCCTGAAGATACAATAAAGTCAGAGGTGCCAAAAAGCCAAAATGAACATATACTTGAACAGTCTAGATGGAATTCATATGAAATCAGCATTATAATTCCCAGTGGTTTGGATGGAGCCCATCAACTGACTTAGTGGTCTTAATTCCAAAGAAAATAGTGGCACGGTCTTTGCTCAGTAAAGTAAATATTTGAATTCCTATCATATGCCTAACAACAAATATTAAATAATCTAAATAGTATAGAGTTGAACTTAGACTATCACATATTTTTATATTGCTAAGCACTAAATATAAATGTTGCTAATCCATAGTGCAAGAGAGGAAAACCATTAAAAGTAAATGCAAAGAAACAGATGATGAATAAAGATTACTTGACCCTTCTTGGCACAAAAATAATCACCATTTTTCTGTTCCAAGTAGAAGCCACTTTGGAAAGGGCCAAAAGCAACTCTCTTTTACTGGGTGTATATACATAATGTCAAATAAAAAAAAACCAGTCCTATAATGATATGTGCATTAGTGTGTATCCATTTAGTGGTGCTGACCTATGCTTAGAGGCTATTCTTTGCTTTTTAATACAGGTATATAATTGATTGACACAAAATATCCTATTAGTTTCAGATGTACATCATAGCGATTCAGAATTTTTATACATTATGTAATGATCCCTATGATAAACCTAGTTACTCTCCATCTTCTACAATGTGCACTAGTATGCTACATACCTGCTTAATACACACCAGTAATAATGGGCAGAAAATATGTATGTAATGAACCATCTATGTTACTTTGGGAAAGTTAATTGCATTTATTCTAAAGATTTGCATTTAAATACCAGCTCTGGTTTTTACTGCCAGTAAGATCTTAAACAATTAGTTATATTTCTCTAAGCCTCAGCTTTCTCATCAATAATGTGAAGACAGTGATGTTTTTAAGAAATGCTTTAAGAAAAAAAAAAGACAATATGTGCTAAAGTATCTGACAGTGCATAGCCAATAACTGGATATACATATATGTATATATATGACTTTGAATGATCAAAGTCATAGATAGTCATCAGTAATTTTACAAAGAAGTAAGGCTGAATTACTTAATATATACCAAATTTTGATTTCTTGGAGCAATTATTTATTGACTTTGCTTAAAGAATAATGACTCATATTTTATATAAGCATGTGTAGCTATTGGCATTGAATGGATTGTATTCAAATTAATTTCCAATTGTTTAACCAGCCCAAAATTTTTTCATGCCTATTTTATGTTTAATAATAGAAGAGAGTAAGAATAAATCGTTTCAGTACTTTGTTGGCTTCTAGGAGATTTCAACATTCTTGGGGAGATGATAAATTAAAGAAACAATTACAAGACATTAAGTCATTATTATATTATGTAAGATATAAGTATTCTAAGAACCAAGCGGATATTTTATTGAATTAAAAACAGTTATTGTTTTCATACGCGTTCTCAAGATGGTAAATATGTAGAAGAAAATTTTGCATGAGGGTTTAATATAGAATTATGATCTTTTCAAGTATTTCCATGAATTTTGGAGACAAATATTTCTTGAAGTAGTGCTTTTTTGGATAATGTTAAAGAACTTAAATCTGGAAGAGTTTAAAGTTGATAATACTTTATTAAAAACATAAACAACCAGGGGCGCCTGGGTGGCTCAAGTCGATTGAGTGTCCGACTTCGGCTCAGGTCATGATCTCATGGTTCATGGGTTTGAGCCCTGTGTCAGGCTCTATGCTGATGGCTAAGAGCCTGGAGCTGCTTTGGATTCTGTGTCTCCCCTCTCTCTGTCCCTCCCCCATGCACACTCTGTCTGTCTGTCTCTCTCTCTATTTCTCTCTCTCTCCCTCAAAAATAAATAACAAGATATTTTAAAAAGATTACACAAAAGATAAACATCTAAGATAAATCTACTTGTACAAATGCATATATTTAAAAAATACATGTACAAAACAAGAACTTAGGGATTTATTGAAATATTTTCATGTTTTCATGTGAGAAAATGAAAAAAACTATGGAATTGTGGACCTTATTTCTAAGCTTTGAATCACCAATGTAAAAACTGATGGTGAAAGCTTATTGACTTATGGTGTAGGGTTTTATTTTACTACTTCTGAGGAAATTCTAATGAAGGAAATTTAGGTTTCTCGTGTTCTGGAAAAGGAGGAAGAAGCTCAGCTTTCTCTTTGTGTAGAATCTCCTGTCCAGATGCTGGCTTTTTTCTTCATGAAAATTCATAATGTATCTGTTATAGCTTCCTAATTAAAGTCACACATGTATGAATAATGTTTTGAAAATCAGTCACCATCCACTTTACATATGTTAACATATATTATGTTTCAGAGTCATTTTCTGCCAAATAGCTCAGTGTACTGAATACCTTACAATAAAGTAGTAGTACCATTAATTTTTTACCCATCGACTGGATTCAGGGATTTTGAAAAGTGGGGGGAAAAAAGCTAGAGTTACTTATTTTCTAAAATTCAAACTCTGTGACTAGCAAGTGTGTCTTATTCTCTTCCAAAGAGTTGTAACTTTTAATTCATTCAACAAATAATTTTTAAACATCTATTTAATGCCAGTCACTCTTGAAAGCATCTGGAATATACCCAAGAACAAGGCAGAAAAAAATATGTATATCTCTACTCTAGCTCAGATTCTGAATCAACAGTGAACTAAAAACACAACTAACTTAATTCTATAACAGAAGGTAATATGTGCTATGACGAATAACAGAACAAGCGAATGGTCAGAGGAGGAAGTGTAGCTTTGAATGGCGTGGTTAGGATTAGCTTTATTGAGAAAGAGGCATTTGAACAAAGATATGAAGGAGGTGGGGGAAGTGAAATTTGAGTGTCTCTCTACCATTGAACACAGCATAGTACCAATTATTAGGAGTCTGTCTCTGGTATTAATTTAACTTGGTGATCCTGGACAACTGTTTTGTTTCTTTAGCCGTAAAATACGAATACTGAAAATATCTACCCAAGATTGTGATGAGAAAAAAGACCATTTATTCCACAAATATGTTGTTCAATACCAGCTAAGGACTAGGCACTCAAAACAGCAGCACACAATCTTGATGAAGAAAAAAATGACTATTTTATTTCTAAAGGCTAAGAAGCAGGATGAAACTTTACATGGGAACCCAATGGACTCACTAGCTGAACCTCATAGTTCCTTGCCCACATAGGGAGGCAAACTTTACCCTCTTTGGATCTCCTCTGAGCCTGGTAATTACATTTACATAAGACAGTTTAAAAGGAGTAAAACATACAGATTTTATATGTACATGGAGCACTCCTAGGAAAATGAAGACCTGAATGCTTATACACTATGTTGAACAAAGAGAGGTAATTGTAGACAATTAACTAAATCATATAAGAAGACTAAGGGAAGATAAGATTTATCTTAACATGCTCTGTTTGCACAGAATTCTCGTAGTCCTGATGCCTCGTCTCTGGTGATAAGAAAGTCTCTCCCCTTGTGGTATAGGGAGAGCATCTTTCACATGGGAATTTTATCTCCTGCTTTCAGGAGGAAAAGGAAAAGTCAGAGCACCCTTCTTACACCTGCTGTTTTTCAAGTGCCTTTAGCTTAAAATAATCCTATGCTACTCAGTTGTAGACCATGGAAGTCTACATGTGGAGTGCCCTCCTGGGACTTCTGCAGGCAGAGTAAAGCCTGATCAGAAGGCTCTGTACATATGGCAGAAATTCTGCCCCCTATTCTTTCTTTCATCTCAGACTGTGTCCAGCCATACTGTCCAACATAGCATATCAGTTCTTCAACAGATAGAAAGATAGCATCCGGATACTCATATAATGAAAAGTATAAATATCCCCCAGTTTAAAAAAAAAAAAAAAACTAATCACAATATATAGATGTGCCAAAAGTGAATATAAGCTTCTTGGCATTAAGATTAAATAAACTTTCAAGCTGAATTCTAACAATCAATGGCATGAATTCAAAATAAAGTTCCATGTGAATGACAAGTTCACAGAAAGAAGAGTCAAATATTCATTATCAGCCTTTCCTAATCTTCTCCACTGTGTCCAGAGAAGTTCTCTATTCCTGGGCAGAGCTGAGGCTCCTTTAGCAGTTCAAGCTTTGGCTATCATTTGCTAGAAATGGTTATAGTTCTTTTTTTTTTTTTTTTTTTTTTTTTTTAGTGTTTAGTTATTTTGAGAGAGAGTGTGTGAGTGGGGGAGACGCAGAGAGAGAGGGAGACACAGAATTCCAAGGAGAATCCAGTCTCCTGGCTGTCAACACAGACCCCATGTGGGGCTCAAACCTACCAACTGCAAGATCATGACATGAGGTGAAGTCAGATGTTTAACCAACTGAGCCACCCAGGCTCCCCATAGAAATAGTTATAGTTCTTTTAAATTTCAGAATTTTATGCCTCATTTTTAAGTATTTCTTTTAATGTTTATTTATTGAGAGAGAGAGAGAGACAGAGAGAATCCCAATGAGGCTCCATGCTGTTATTGCAGAGCCCAATTCAGAGCTGATCCCATGAACCATAAGATCATTGACCTGAGCCAAAATAAAGAGTAGGACACTTAACCGACTGAGCCACCCAAGTGCCCCAATTTAAGTAGGTTTTAAATTTTTATTTTTATGTTTTTATTGAGGCATAATTTACAAATAGGGAAATATACAGATCTTAAATATGCAGTTCAATTAGTTTTAACAAATATACATACTTTACCTTTATTAAAAGTCCAACTTCTCTGGGGTGCCTGGGTGGCTCAGTCGGTCAAGCGTCCGACTTCGGCTCAGGTCATGATTCACGGTTTGTGGGTTTGAACCCCGTGTTGGGCTCTGTGCTGACAGCTCTGAGCCTGGGGCCTGCTTCGGATTCTCTGTGTCCCTCTCTCCTTGCCCCTCCCCCACTCACTCTCTGTCTCTCTCTCTCTCTCTTAAAAACAAATAAACATTTAAAAAAAAAATAAAAAGTACTTTTTTCTCTGTCCAGGAGGTTCCCTTGGGCCACTTCCCAGTAAATTCCTGTCCCTCAAGAAGCAGTCATTCTGATTTCTCTTAGCATACATCAATTTCACCTGATGACAAGTATGTACCCTTTAGTGTCTGACTTCTCTCACTCATGCTATTTTTGAAATTTATCTTTGTTGCTATGAGTATCAACAGTCAAGTCCTTTTTATTGACCAATGGTATTCTACTGTAGGAATATGCCACAGCTAAAAAATAATCCATTCTCTCAATACGGGATACCTGAGCGGTTTCCAATTTTTTCAATGCTATGTATCGAATCACTAAGCACGTTAGTGTACAAATATTTTTGTGAACATAATCTCTCTTTTTCTTGGATAAACACCTAGGAGTGGAATTTGTAGGCCACAGGATAGAAGGATACATAGTCCCAAACAATTTTCAAAGAAAGTCGTGTCATTTTATACTCCCATGGCAATATTTGAGAGTTCTGGTTGCTCTACCTCCCTGACAACATGTGACAGTCTTTCATTTTATTCATTTTTATCCATGTAGTGGTATCTTACTGTAGTTTTAATATTTTTTATTGCTTCATAGTAATGGAGTCCAGACATTTAATATTATTGTAGCCTGGGCCTCACAATACAATCCCCAGCTCTCAGAACAGCTTTGTTCCTAAGCAAAATTATAAATCCAGCACTCCGCAATATTGAAAAAAAAGCATAAACTCTTTGAATGAAAACATAAACTCTTTAGTCTTGGAGTGAAATAAAGAATAGATGGAGACATTCTACCTGTGTTCAACTTCATTAAGATGCCAGTCAGTCTAATCAACCTATAGTCGGTAATGAAAAAAAGAAACTCTTAATCTCAACTGCAAAAAAAATCTACCAGCAAGAGGGCACATTAAATCCTAAGCATTTACTCTTTCTGAGGAGCCAAGATCCACAAGTGTGTTACCTCTTGATTTTAATTTTCCTCTTTAGTCTCATCATCTCCCACAGTCATCTTGTTCACTGGACTAAGCTGAAGGAGGGGAATAAGGAAGAGAGGATGACACAAAGGGTTACATGAGCCAAGCCTGAAAGTGTCCTACAGTCATTTCCACTTACGTTCTATTGACCAAAACTTAATCACCTGCACATAGTTAATTGCAAGAGAAACTGGAAAATGAGATCTAGTTGAACCTAGAACCTAGAAGAGGAAATGGGTTGAGACTAGCTAGCACCTCTGCATATCTCAGTGTAGCCTGAAATGCCAGGTCACACGGTGACTGTATAGTCAGTGCTCATGACTGCTAAAGAGCAGTCAGTGGTTTGCCAGGATCTGCTTAGCTGGAGTCCTCTGACACTATCTAGAAGGTCCCCTGCCCTTTTCTGAGCCTCCCGTATGTCCCTTCACTGCCTGAGCGCTTCTGACAGGTCCGGGTGCCTTTGCTGTGGTCTAAATGGCTTTGTTAAATAAAGCCCATGCTTTTTTTAGGTCCCTGCCTCTACAGAGACACCCCATTTGTCTGTGGAAAAACTTACCACAGTTAGACACCAAAGTCAAAACAACTTTGACCCTAGTTGTAAGCTTTTGTTCAGGCTACAACAGGTAAAATCCGGCCCAATAGAAGCTTTCAAAGCTATCAAGGTTAAAACACGTTGCCCATACATAAATTAACGCCTTGCATCTTTCAGGGCTCAGCTCAAATGTTACCTCCTCAGAAAAGCCTTCTCTGACTCCTGAGAAGGTGCCAACCTTCTCTGTTACGTATTTAAATATCATTTTTATTTTTTCCCAAAAGAACATGCTGCAACTAAAATCAATTGTTTGTATAGTTTTGTGTTTGTTATCTCTTTCCCACTAAAATTTAAGCTCCAGGTTGAGCTGTCTTATTCACCATGATTTTCTTCAGAATTCAAGATAATGCCCCGTAGTTAGTAGATTTTCAATAAATATTTGTTGAACTAATATACCTAGCCTCCAGTACTCCCCACAGTATGACCTCCAACTTATATCACCAGCTTACACTTCCAAAAAAGACATAAGTTTCCTCAAAACCCCTTCACAGTCCTCCTGCAATAATGCAGCTCACAATTAACCTAGTATTTGGAGTACCTTTGACGCTTTGTCTAGGTCTGAACATGCCCTAACTACTATGTATGCCACTTTTAAAATGATTATTATCCCATAAACTCATTCCTGACATCCTTCATGAGTTATCATCTCTTCCCCCTTCTTTAAACTTTAACGGAATGCACACCTCCGTGTACTATTTGTTACAGCACAGTGACATGTGCTCCTGTCTTAAGCCTCAATAAGTCTAGATTTCTCCAGGATGAACAATTAAACTCTCTAGCTATACTAGTGCTTCCTACAGTTATCAGTACAAAGCCACTGTTCAACCAATGCTAACTGAATTTAGAACCATAGGAAATAAAGCTAAATACCATTCAGTCACAGACTTAAGAACTAACTGATGAAGACTGTGATACAAAAAATACGAGAGCCTCAGCCTTAAGATTTGACATACATTAGTCCATTGACTGTGAGCTGAGCCCCCTCTCTCGTTAAGGTCTCTTGTCTTTCCTTGTCTTTTTTCACCCCCTTCACACTCTCTCAGAGTAGAGACAAGAGTGATGCAATTAAATACGCACTCTACTTGAAAAGTCTGGATTAATGTTAGCCCTGCTCGTTACCAACTTTTACTAGGATCTCTTTTCCTAGTCACTTCCAACCAGATGCTTCAAATCCAATATCTCTTGCATTTGCAAAGCACTCTAGAGTTCACAGGCTGTTTTCACTGACATTTAATGAATTATCCCCTGTATCCTATGAGGATGCTTTAAAAAGAGCAAATTGTCTTTACCTTCAAAACCAGCTGCCTGCACATATTAACCTATTTTCTTTTTCAATTATTTCATTGTCTCACAGGCACTGATGAAGGAAAATTAGCGTCTCGGGTCGAATGTACTCAAGTCCTACGAACTGCTTCTTCATAATTTCTCCTATTTCTACTTTTACTGCCACTCCTCCGGTTTGAGGCTTTGCTCATTCAAATCTTGACTGATATAAATAATCTCAACCAAACTGTTTTCTGTGTCTCCTGGGAGAAAATTTTAGTGCGGTGATTTTAATATCCTAACACACAATCTTCATCTGACAAGTATTTAGTGACTCTCCTAAGCTGTGCTATCTAATATAGAAGCCATGTGTTGCATGTGATCATTTGACTTTAAATTAACTAAAATTAAAATTAAAAATTCAGGTCCTCAGGTTCATGGCCATATGGCCAGGGCTCAACAGACATACATGGCTAGTGGCTACCGTATTGTACACTGAACATATGGAATATTTCCATAATGATAGAAAATTACATTGGACAGTGATTTTTTTTTTCTTTTTAAAGAGCTATAGCACCTGTAAGACTCTTTTTAAGCACTTGATGACCTTGGCCTTGCACTGCTATTGGACCAGTTGTGTGGTGTCATGGAAAAAAAAGTGATTTTCATTCAGAAAATACATTTTTGCATTTTGACCCCACCACTTCCTAACCATGTAACTTTGGGCAAATCACCCTAGTTTCCATATCTATAAATTGGAATTAAAAATAGGACCAACCCTATTTTGTTCTCGAAGTTGTTCTACATTTAAACATTCATGTATCTGTGAATAGTGAAAAACTCAATACAGATAGCACTGATAATAGAAGCCACAAATGTTGTTGTTCCTAATATGATATCATTTCTCATCATTTTCAATGATAAGAATGCGTATTCTTCCTCCAACAGTGCCATGCAGAAAGCAAGTTCTTAATATCATTAATAATTGTTGAATCTGAACATTAAAGTATTTCTATAGAGAATACATGAAATACAAATATTTTTGTGTATAAACATATTTTTATATGTTATATATATATATTTACCCTTTTTCTTCAGCTAAAATTAAGAATGCAAATACTTTAAGTATAAACTATTGAATCCTATATTTGAGGATTAAATATTCAAGTATAAACTATTTGAATAAAATATTCAATATTGAATATAAAATATTCAAGTATAAACTATTTGAATCCTATATAGCAAATCCTATATTTAGAATAATGAATTTTTCATTAAATGTGAGTTTTTGTCTCTGTGATGAAAAGAAAATGTAAAACTAACTTTATCCAGATAATTCTATCAATTCTTCCCCACTCCTTCCTTATTCCAAAATTTCTAACCTAACCAGATGTGAGGAAAACTGAATCCAAAAGAATTTTAGGTGGAGTTTGCCAGATATTCAATTCCAGGTGACTTTCTGTTCATGTATAAGTCATTTCTATTCATTAATCTGGAATGATAATGATTATTCCTTTTCTTAACTTTGAAATATTTGACTTATCAGCTGATGGCTACAAATCTCCACAGCCCATTTCCAGCTGTTCTTTTGCAGTTGTGGGGATTTAGGGAGCCTGAATGAGGAAAGTGTTAGAACTGACTCTGCTCGGGTAGGAGCAGAAGGCCACATTCTTTGCATGCAGGTGCTCAACGAAAAGTGTGGTCTACTTCAGTAATATCACTTGATGTTATAGGACTTTCCTGGCCAACAGTAGAGCCCACAGACACACAGCAAGACAGGAATGAAGGCTTGCAATTGGAAGTGCTATTCAGATGAAGAAAATATCATCTCCTGCAAATTTAAATCAATTCTGAGAGAGCCTCATGGGACTCAACAAAAGTTTGCCTCGCACTTCCTCTTTTGGTTCATTGAGCTGTGGAAAGCAAAATGAGAAGGCTCTATCTCTATGTTCCAGAGGGGGGAAATTATGCAGTTGGCATGCTTTCCCTTCAAAGTACTGAATGTGGCTCAGCATCAGGAAACCGGCCACTATCCTATTCCTTATCAAAAAAAAAAAATTTTTTTGAGAACTAGAATGAATAAAATTCTAAGGGTAATTTACTAGTCTAAAAAAGATTTGATGTGCAGTAAAATTACAAAACCTCACTTGGTTTTGGTCTTTTTCCCCAAATTTTTATTTAAAAATAATTTTTAATGTGTATTTATTTTTGAGAGAGAGAGAGAGAGAGAGAGAGAGAGCGAGCGAGAGAAGGACAGAGAGAAAGGGAGACACAGAATCCGAAGGAGGCTCCAGGCTTTGAGCTGTCAGTACAGAGCCTGACGCGGGGATCGAACTCACAAACTGCGAGATCATGACCTGAGCCAAAGTCCGGACTCTTAACCGACTAAGCCACCCAGGCGCCCCTCCCAAATTTTTATTTCAATTCTAGTTGGTTTCACCTTTTTTTTAACTCTTGATGTAAACCTCTTTTTGATGAATGTTGAGCACTGTGATTTCATGATTGAGGAGTAAGTACTGACCAGAAGAAGGAGAACAGTTAGACCCTCAAGAAATTCCTAATCTGTAGGCTCCCAGGCAGCCAGCTGAGCTCATGGAGAGCTAGAAAGTGCTACTTCTGTGAAGTGAGCAATGTCTAGTTGTGTCTGGGATTACAGAGACTCCTCAAAGAAATCTTGCAAAAACAGAGATTGGCATATCAGCTTTGAAGGTGGGGGAGTACAGTCCAATAGCTCTATAGCTTTATGAAAAGAGAGGTAAGTAGAATTCTTCCAGGAAGTGGAGGGAAGAAATGAAACCATTTTTTCTTGTCTCTGGGGGAAAATGTGCTTTTTAATTCCTTAGAACAAGTGACACAAAGCTGAAATAGATTTAATTTGTTGTAGGTGGTGATCCCCAAAATATCTCAGGATTGCTTGACATGTGAGTAAATGAGTGACTGAAGCAAATTAACTAGAGCATGTAGGTATGTCTGGTAGATTCTTAACCATCTGTTTCACTCCAGGTAAACAAAGTGTTCAGAGATGGAGCTAAGAGGATGATTTAGCCAAGCAATGGTTTGCAAATACTTCCCATATGGAAAGGAAACACCAAACAGTTCCACCCAGGAATTGTCCTATAATTTGATTTCTTTGGCTACACACACAGAATACATACGCAGGTACATATATATACATATATATCTATATATATCTGCATATGTATGTATGTGCATCTATACACACGTATGTGTACATACAACGTATATATACATATATTTTTATTTTTATTTGTATGTACTCCATGCTGATGTGAATACTTACCTTATTCATAGATACTTGAAACACAGATCTTTTAAACAATACAAATGCTGCTATATCCAGTGATGATTTCTTAGACTGGGTAAATAAAAATTTAACACATGATGTATCTGAGTTATAACAACAGACTAAAATCTAGCCACTTGCATGTGAAATGTAAAAGTCTTACATCAGAGAAACAGAGTAGAAGATAAATTGATCAAGTAAAAAAGCCATAGATATTATATCTGTCTATGTTTACATAAATGTATGTGCGTACATATATGTATATGTGCATGTAACACACACACATATAAAATTAGTTATATATATATACATACACACACATGCATACTATTAATAAAAACAACTTAAGCCACTATGACGAATAATGCTTCCATCCTCAGAATTTCAATGTAGCGTACCAATATTTTGTTTTCCTTAAAACAAAGAATTTGCTCCAATTATCCACCCCACCACCACCACTACCGCCATCACTTACTTGATTGGATTTTATTTTATTCTTTTGGCCTCCTTAGCATCTATTTTTATTCCCCTGATGGCAATTTCCTCCACTCAGTTTATGTGATTTGCACTAGCTGACCGTAATCCCAACTCCTGGTAAGGTAATTTGACATAGGGCATGTTCTGTGTCATTTGCAAAAGTGAACACTTCAAATAGAATCTTACTTGGGACAATGAACCTGAAGCCCAAAATTTGGGTCAAAATACTGATGCCTCTTTGTTCCTGCCTTAAACTTTGAGAATATAAACCAGGAGCTTCTGGAAGCCATTTTACCTCCACAAGGAAAGAAAATGCTCAGAAGGGGCATCAGCATTGAGGAAAGCAGAGCCAGGGGTAGTGAGAGCAAAGGTTTACAGTGGGTGCCCATGGAAAAGTTAGGGGAGGAGTTACAGTGTGGAATGGAAGCTTATCAAACCAATGTAATGTGAACAACATGGGCTGTTGAAATGTCACTGGCTGTGACGTTCTCTAGAACGGTATTACTGACTGGGCTGGGGTGAATGTGAGTCTTGAGGCCTCTGTGTTATTGCCTATTGGACATCACATAATGATAAGGTGACTGATTTTTTAAGGGAAATAACTGAATAATATTGCCCATACTCTTTTATCTTTATACCTTCCTCCACAGGCAGGGCCCTCTTTAATGCCATATAATGAAACTGTCAAAGAAATGAAAAGTGATAATATGGTTTCACCATTGTTCTTCCTGTAGAAGCTCTAACAGAGACTGGGGGAGCTAAACTTTCTGTGAGGAGGCAGGGAGGGATTATAAAACCTATTCTGGCCTTAGGTCCTTTCCAATTGTGGGCAGTATTTTTTTTTAATTTTTTTAACGTTTATTTATTTTTGAGACAGAGAGAGACAGAGCATGAATGGGGGAGGGTCAGAGAGAGAGGGAAACACAGAATCGGAAACAGGCTCCAGGCTCTGAGCTGTCAGCGCAGAGCCCGACACGGGGCTCGAACTCACGGACCGCGAGATCACGACCTGAGCCGAAGTCAGATGCTTAACTGACTGAGCCACCCAGGCACCCCTGTGGGCAGTATTAAAGAGGCAGCACCATCAAAGCTGCCATTTGAAATCTGGCTTCTTTTCCTTGGGAGGGACATTCTGTCCTTGACACACAGTAGGGGCCAGGGTAAACACATCACAAAACTGAGGTTTAGGATTAACTGTAAACTTGGGTCTTTAAGATAGGAGACTATATCAAGAATTAGAAGATACATTATTTTAGATGAATTTTTTTTCAAGTAATTAAAATAGATCATGGCAAACTTAAACCACAGAAAGGAAACAAGCTTAGATAGTCCATGGAATTGAAACAAATACTGAGCAAAATCCCTGGGAGGGTATAAACTAATATAATTCAAGAGTCTTAGCAATGGAAGTATCTTCTCTAGAGAGATGGCATTAAGATGAATGAGTTTTTGCCTTTCCATTCCAAATTCCAAGTTCTTGGGAGAATGAACTTAGTCTTGCAGTGATGGAAGGAGGTCACCTTGGACCAACCTTTGGGCATCAGGGATGGTTGCACAGGTGTAAAATTTTAAACAGGGAAAAAAAATGGCTTAGATTACAAGGGAGAAGTTTTGCTTAAAAACAAAACAAAACATATATCTGGTCAAAACAATCTGATATTGTATCTGGGAAGCCTGAGTGAATCTGTGGGTTAATGTGTTGTAAAACGAGAAAGAAAAGATCAACCCACCCATTTGCCACTGAAAGTGAAAGTTAAAATGGCCATGTGCTGGTCCTCGGGGTCACAAATGAATGGGGAGATGCCGGGTTGATCATGACTTACTCCATAGGCATTCTTGAGTGGAGAAAGTATGCAAAGGATAGAAAAGTGTTTAAAGAGGAAAACATCCTCTTGAGTGTAGCAGAAGGAAAAAAGGACACAGGACATGTCAGGGGCTTTGTATTAAGTTTGGATTTAATAAATTAAAAGCTCCTGATTCAATTACAATTATGTTGATTACAACATCTTAAGACATAAAGCAAGCCACTAGGATTTTACAGACATCTTGGTGGAATCATACTTCAAGATTATCTGGATCATTTTGGTCTATTCCTATGTTCACCTCAAATCTTCAGATGACTAACTCAATTTCTCTTGAGACAATAGTAAAGTAGAGACAATATAGGCCTTTTAACACATAATAACTGAATTTCTGATCTGCACTGTATTAATAGCTTGATAATTCAATGAAATAACATGTGCAAAGTTCTGGGAACAGAGTATGTTCTAAGCAAGGAAAATTTTATTTTTCTTGACTTTCTCCTGGTACCATGAAAGAGTTGCCCAGGAAAGCAGATATTAGTATTCTGGTCTCTGGAAAGGTACATTGCCTGTTGTGTTCTAGCAAATTTGGGGGCAAGTTTGTAGAAAAATCCTTCCAGAATTTGCTTACCATGGGTCAGTTTTGCAAAATATCTCAGTATCTGATGAGATAGAACTATCTAGTTTCTAGATGTTTAGTAAAATTAAGATCTTCCATCATCTTCCAGGGTTACAGAAATGTACTACTCTTCTTTAAACAACTTTTAATATGACACTGTCCATTTATCAAGAAGAATGTATACTCCTGGATTATTTATTCACTGCAGTCATTGATGAGACCATTCCAGAGCTAAGGAAGGTAGCCCTTTAGTGCAATGTTCTGACCGTTCTTCTTAGTTCAAGTTTTGGCTTCTATCAAATAGTTGTACACAATACTGGAAGGGATCCCATGGTACTAGAGGTACCCAGGAATATATATATATATATATATATATATATATATATATATATATATATATACACACACACACACACACACACATACACACACACACATTTGTGTGTGTGTGTGTATGTGTGTGTGTGCATGTGCCACACAATACACAGTTGATATATACTGACATTTTCTCCAGTAAAATTTCAGGTGGTAGTGGTAATAAATCAACTCATTTGAAATGCACTGTGGAATTTTGTCATTTGAAGCCAACCACAAATAAATCCCTTTGTCAAATAATGCATGTAAATATTGATTTTTTAAATATTGGATTTGCTAAAATGCATAACTCATGCTCTATGTGAATCTGTAAAATCTAATATCAAAGGGAGAGTGGCTTCCTAGTGACGAGCAGCATGTACACACACACACACACACACACACACACACACACACACACGCTCATTCACTCTTCCCAAATACCCATATATAATTAACTAATGAATGAATGAATTGAAAACTCCAGCAGTTTGTGTGGCTACTGGTGAAGAAACTCTATTCTGCTACTTCAAATAAATACAACTAAAGCCTGCCAGGGATTGTACTGGGCAAACAATAGCAACACTGTCTCTTGATTATACGCTCTGCCAGGGCTTTGAGCCTCTAGGAGTCAAGCAGAAGGGATTCTTCACCAAGCCATGGCTCTGCCCCCAGAAAGCATCTTTGTTATGACAAATGGCAGCTTGTATTCATCTACCCCCACTGCTAGTAGGAAGGGAAACAGATAGTGCTCAACACCCAAAAAATTAAAAAATGAAAACTGGGAAGAATCTTATAGATTGTCTCACCCAGTGTTTTTGGACTTTTGGATTTCATGAAATAGCAAATTCTGAAAATATAACTAAAATTTTTGGAAAATACAATAACTAGAAAGAAGGAGGTCCAATTTTTACATAGTGAAAAAAGTTTAAAAATACCACTGCCGCTCTGAAGATGGCAACTAAGATTTAGTATTCTCCCTTTATTTTTCTTGGAAATCATAGGAGACCAGGAAACAGCAGTACAAAACACACTTTCAGTAAAACAAGGAGAGAGCTGGAACCCCAAGTTTTGGAGTAAGTGAGGGGTTTTCAAAAACAGTGGCAATGCAACAGAAGTGTGACAGACATTGAGCTCAAAATATCAGAGTACTTTTCAAGAGCTGCTTTCTGAACTAAAAGTCTAATTACCTGCTTGCAACTTCAGAAGTGACATACACATTTAAAACCACAACCTTCCATAATTCCAGTTTTGTTTTAAGAAGTACAGGAAGAAAGGGGCACCTGGGTGACTTGGTCGGTTAAGGCTCCAGGTGTTGGTTCTGGCTCAGGTCATGATCTCACAGTCTGTGGGATCAAGCCCCACATGGGGATCTGCTCGTGATTCTCTCTCTCTCCCTCTCTCAAAATAAATAAATAAACATTAAAAAAAAGAAGTACAGGGAGACTGAATGATATACCATATTATAAGAAATATTCTGTCTCCCTGGAAGCAAAAGAGAAGATAAATATACATGTTTCTGTGTGTGTGTGTGTGTGTGTGTGTGTGTGTGTGTGCGTGCGTGCACGCAAAAAATACCACAGCTACCATCCGCACTGGCTCAAGAAGAAACAGAGTGAAGAAAATTTTACCCAAAATCCTGTGTCTAAGTGAAATGTGGTTCCTCCTCATGAGCCCTTCAAAATAAACGACACAGAAAATACACAACTTAAATACCCAAAATATAACCCAAAAGTCATGGATAAAAAAATACGCTACAAGAATTGAAATAAAGTGACAGAACAACAGATTAAACTCACGAGAAAATCGCTTTCATGGAATATTGTTAAAATCGAGACCAAGCAGTTTGTCATCATTTAAGAAGACAGTGAAGTATTTCTCCTTGGAAAATAATGCAAAGAAGAGATATAATAGCTTAAAGAGACTATACCAATGGAAGAGGAGGGTGTAAAATACAAGTTAGCAGATCTTCAGGGAAAAGTGGAATAAAAACATAGAATTTGGAAGATCTGATATAGACATGATTAGAGCACAGCAGAAAAAAAATATAGTTGTACACAGTACAATATGGAAAAATAATTTCTAATTCCCACATGAAAAAGTTCTCAGTATTATTAGTGTCAGGGAAATAAAAGTTAAAATGTCTAGGGGCACCTGGATGGCTCAGTCGGTTAAGCGTCCGGCTTTGGCTCAGGTCATGATCTCATAGTTCGTGAGTTCAAGCCCCGCATCGGGCTCTGTGCTGACAGCTTAGAGCCTGGAGCCTGCTTCAGATTCTAGGTCTCCCTCTCTCTCTGCTCCTCCCCCGCTCATGCTCTGTCTCTCTCTCCTTCAAAAATAAATAAAAAACATTAAAAAATTTTTTAAAAAGTTAAAATGTCTATCAGCTACCACTACACATACAGTACAATTGCTACATTTAAAAGGCTGTCCCCCAAATAAATAAATAAATAAATAAATAAATAAATAAATAAATAAATAAATAAAAGGCTGTCAACTACAAATACTGGGAGGACACGGAGAATCCTCTCAAACATGGCTGGTGGGAAATGGAAATGATTCAATACTTGGGGAAAATATTTGAGAGTTTTTTTTAAAGATAAACATATATGTATCTTAGAAACAAAGATTTTACTTGTAGATGTTTATCCAATAGAAATGAAAACAAATGTCCATTAAAAGAATGTTTGCTGTAGAAGAATATTTATACCAGCTTTATTCATAATAACTCAAAACTGGAAACGATCCAAATATACATCAACAAAAGAAAGTACATACAAAAGATATTTATTCTGTGGAATGAGAAATACTAAGCCATCAAAAGGAATAAATTATTTTCATGTCCAATATCATAAATGAAATATCACAGAAATATGTTGAATGAAAAAAAAGGTGGATGTAAAATGTCATATACTTTATAATTTGATTTACGTGAAGTTCTAGAACAAACAAACCCAAATATGTTACAACAATACAAAACAACAAAAAACACCATTGCCTCTGGGGCATGGGAAGGACAAAGTGAAAAAACTATGAGAACTTTTGGGAATGATAGAAATATTCTATATCTTGATGGGTTAAAGAAGTGTATCCATTTTTCAAAATTATGTGGTCAATATTTGTGAATTTAAGTGTATATATACTGAACTAAAAAAAAAAAAGACAACCCATAGTAATGAACAATCAGGCAGTTGGGAACTACACGTGAAATAAAAATGGCAGAATTTTGATCACTGTTGAAGCTGAGAGATGGCTGCATATAAATTCATCTAGTTATTCTGTTTCTTCAGAGAGGTTTGAATTCTTCTCAAATAGTTAAAAATTCTGAAATAAGAGGAGATTTCAATTCACATATAGAATTGGCATAACGCTCCAAAGAAAACTGCTTTCTTTGGCTTGAAGTCTACTTTTTCGGTTATTAACATCAGGACGCATGTTTTCTTGACACATACATTTGCCTGTTATTTTTTGCCCGTCCTTTTCATTTAACCATCTACATTTCCTTAACTGGATCACTTTAGGGAGCCTTGAGTTGGGTTTTGCTGTTAGCCAAACTGAAAGACATACTTTTTTCTCTTTTAATATATGCTATAAACTCGCATTGTTGATACGATTGATAGATTTGGTCTTCTTTCTACAATATTGCTTCACGTTATTTTTTCATGTCCTTCACTTTGTTTCATTTCTCTATGGTTTTATTATTTCATGTGATATTTAGAAGGATACATTTTTGCTCTGGCGACTACCTTTATGTTAATCATTCTATACACTGCTTTTATTCAACTCCTCCTTTGGAAATTTAGTTTTTAGTATGAATAATGTTGAATTGGGCAATGCCTGCTCTTTTTCTCCCTTCTCTTTCATCTTTCCTCTCATTCTTCAATTTTAATCACTGGTTATAATTGTAGTTTTGATGGTTTTATTCCTAAGTCTATCTATCTTTTACCTGATTTGTGACTCTCAAGTTATGCCATTATATTCCCTATTAATATCTATGAAAATATCAGAGAGCTAATTCTTCTTTCCATTAATTCTCTCCCTTCTCATATTTTGTTGCTTACAGAATATATGTTTTTAGAGTATATTACATTTACATACTGCTCTGTCCAGATTCCTCTTAATCTTCTTGTCTTGGTTCTACAATTAAACATATTCACTTCCTACCCCACCAACCTTCTGATGAAGCAGTTCTAGTCATTTTGTAGTGGCAGATGCTCATTTGCTAGCAGCTTTCTCGGGAAGTGCTCATGGGAATGACATTCCCAGATGTCTAGCTTGTTCATAACTTCATTTGGTTGGTTGTCAATGGCCTTGCATCTGAAGGATATAAAAATCCACGTCTCATACTTCTTTCCTGGCGTGTTATAAAAATATTCTATCACTTTCTAACGCCAAAATATATTTTATTGTTTCCTTGTTCTGTTTTCATTGAGGTAAAATTTACAGACATAAAATTCACCAACTTCATCCTTTTCTACATCCTTTTTACAACTCTAAAGCTTCCAAACACATTCAGGTTGTTGTCAGAATGCAGATCCATACGTTCAGAGGACCGAGGTCCCCATTTCCTCGCTGGCTGTGAGCTGGGAGTTGTTCTCAGACCTTAGAGGTTGTCTATATTCCTTGGTTCGTTCCCTGCTCCTCCATCTTCAAAGCCGAGTCGTTTTTTGCTTGGAGGCTCTCGGAGCTCACCTTCTGTCTCATTTGTCCTGCTATCCTCTTTTGCTGAGTTTCTCTTCCACTATCCTTTTCTTTTTTCAAGGACTTCTGTGACTAAATTGGGCCCACTCAGATAATCTAGGATAATCTCCTTTTTTTAAGGTCAGCTGATAATTAACTTTAATTACATCTGCCAAGTCCTTTCACAGCAGCACCTAAATCAGTATTTGATTAGATTATCTTTATAAATGGCAGGAATGAGAATATTAAGGGGGCATCCTTAGAATTCTGCCTACCACACACAGACATGAAAAAAACTCACTCAATTTCACTTATAAGGGAAATAAAATCAAGCATACACTAAGATACCACTTTTCACTACCACATAGGAAAAGAACAAAGTGTATCACACCATACTGATGAAAGAGAGAAGTAAAAGTTACTTGGATATATTGCTGGGAGGAATTATAACGGGTAGAGCATGTATAAAAATAACATGGCAAAATCTATCAAAATTATAAACATCAGTAGATGTTTATCCAGAAATTCTTCCAGAAGTGTTTCCTACAGATACCACATATATATGAAATGATCTATGCACAAGATGGCTATCGTATATTGATTTTTGTAGCAAAATACTGAAAGCAAACTAAAGGCCTAAAGAACTAGTTAGTAAGCTAATATAACTTGATATCAATAAACTATAAGACATAAATACAATAGAATACATAAATACAGTGATGAAACTCTTCATACACTGCTAACAGCATTGTAAGCAAGATATTTTATTCATTTTTTCCAAATATGTATGTATGTATGTATGTATGTATGTATGTATGTATGTATGTATTTTGAGAGAGAGGGAGAGATAGTGAGCATGCAGGGGAAGGGCAGAGGGAGGGACAGAGACAGAGAATTCCAAGCAGACTCTGCCTCATCAGCATGAAGCCCGACATGGGGCTCAAACCATAAACCATGAGATCATGACCTGAGCCCAAATTAAGAGTTGGACACTTACCCAACTGAGTCACCCAGGCACCCCAAGATATATTATTTTTAAAAGAGAAGTTATAATTATACTGGAAGTCTTAGCTCAGCAGAGAACAAAAAGAAATAAAAGGCATCCAAATTGGCAAAGAAGAAGTCAAGCTTTTACTATTTGCAGACGACATGATACTATACATAGAAAACCCGAAAGAGTCCACCAAAAAATTTCTAGCACTTATACATGATTTCAACAAAGTTGCAGGATATAAAATCAACATGCAGAAATCTGTTTCATTTCAATACCCCAATAACGAGGCAGCAAAATAAGAAATCAAGGAATTGATCCCATTTGCAATTGCGCCAAAAACGATAAGATGCTTAGAGATAAGATGCTTGGAGAAGCAAGCATTTAATGAGCACATACTATGTACCAAACGGCCACAGAGCACCTTCTGGGTATCGTCTCTTTATCCTTAAAACAGCTTGTATGGTTAGTATTATTATACTCATTTTACAGTTGGACATACTGAGGTTCAGAAAGACATATTATTACCCAAGGTTTGACAGGTGTTAGGACACTGGCCAGGGTTTGACCTAGGGCGATTTTGTATCACAAATTTAATCCCTACATGACAGCAATACTCTACTATTAAAAAAGGAAGAAGAAGATAATTTTAGAGTGAATACAGAATATTCTTTTAAATAAAATATTTATCTTTATATAAAAATAAATACATTGCCTTTCTATTTCCCATTTTGTGTGCACAGTGGCATTAGTCTCAAGTTAGAGCTTAAGAAATACTGATGGAGTCCAGTCTGCAGCCAGATGTGGAAGTCTTCTATATAATACCTGCCACAATGCTTCTCCTGAACATTTCCATAAAGTCACTTGCTCACAAAACAGTCCTCTCCATGTATTAAGGCACACTTCCGTGCTAGAAAATGTGTGCTACATTGGTATGAAATACGCTTCTCTGGCACCCTCCGTGCCTTTGTCTTCAGTTTGCCCTGTGGAGCCACCATGGAAGTTTTAATTGGTTCCTCCTCCTTGTGACAGCTCTACAAACATTCAAAGTATTTCCCTTTCAACGTTAAACCCTCCGAGAGTCTCTATCTCTCATACAGCAAGATTTCAAGTCTCTCTCTCATATGCATAAACAGATAATTCTCCTCTGGGGTGCTGTACTTTGTCAATGTTTTTGATAGAATATTTTATAAGAGAATATTGACCAGCAGAAAGCAGACAAAGATTATCACCTCCAGTTGCTGAATGTCATCCTATTAAGACAGACAAAAACAGATTATCTTTATGACAAGAGGATCAGTCTGCTAACTTGTTTTGAGCAGGCAGGCATATACAATCCTTAATTATTTTTTCACATTTGCAACTCATAGGTTTCCCACCCCACGAGAGAGATAATGCCTTGGCTTAAGGGCAAGATTTTAATATTATACCTATTCCATTTAATTTCTTTTTAAGCCAGCCTGTTGAAACATGAAGAGGCTAGATTCAGAGGAATACAACAGAGAAAGTTGAGAGAACTTAAAAATGGAAAAATAAACACTTTTTTAAAAGCTAAAATATACAGTAATACAAATGAGGCTTTTTTTTCTTATTCATTAGTGATATATCTATTGAAGCACTAGGATTTTCATATTAAATATTTGAGATCCTTTAATAGCAGCTAGATTTTAGATCATTAATAAAATTACATTAGGTTAAATAGCTAACATCTATGGAAGTTTATTGTGCATCAGGAACAATTATAAGAGCTTTCAATGAAATACATTCTTTTATTTCACAACAATCCTACGATATAGGTACCATCTTCTCTCCACTTCTGAAGATGAGAAGGGTGAGCAAATTAATTTGCCCAAGGTTATAGAACAATCAGTACAACCACCATTCAAAACCAAGAAGTTCAGTTTTAAAACAAATGACACACTGATAATTACAAAACTGTTCTGCAACGAGCCAAGGCTTGCCTAAGTTTCTTCTTGAAACAGGAAATTCAGGAATATGCTGAAGAATGAGTAATGGCTAGCGACCAGAGAAAAGCTGCATGAGAAAGAGACAGAAACTCGATACGGAAAGAAGTGATAGGTGCAATGGTTTGATGAGTATCACACAGACTGGGTTTGAAGTCAACTCTGCTGCTCACCAGGGCTGAGGACATGAACACATGACCTGACCTGGGCTAGCCCGTTTCCTCATCTACGAAATGAAGGTAATGAGATCTCCTTCAAAGGGCTCTTACCAAGAGCCAATGTGATAATATATGTAAATCACTTCACAGTGCCGGACACATAGTATGCATTTAACAAATGATGGCTATTATATTATTATTATAGTCAAATTTGAGTCATGACACCGGAGGGAGCGTATGCCTGGTAAATTCAATTTTCTCCCTCAGTGAAGTTGCTCATGTCCCTAACCTCTAGTAGTGCCTAATTCAGGAATGTGGGCTCAATAATTAATCACAGATTATACTTTATTGCGTTAGCTAATGTTGCTTTCTACTTTTAGCTGTTTCATAACTTCATGGGGCATTTGTCATTTTTTTTCATTAACTGAAAGAAAATGTAAAATAAGAAATCTAGAGAGTACTTTTTTCCTACATTTCTAAATTAAAGTGTATTTTCCTTCCCTGGTAGAACATTTATCTTTTATTATAAAGTCTACCAAAATGTCTCTAACAATGGCAGTTTCTTTAACTGGAGAGCAAATATAGTTTAGGATAAAAATTCAGCAGAATATACAGCTGAGCGTCTGGGACATCACTGGACCATTATCAATACAGAATTATCATACACAGAGAGGAAATGATTTGGTTTAAAATGGAGTTATTTTATTATTTACTTAGATTTTATTTTTTTTTTTTTTTTTTTAATTTTTTTTTTTCAACGTTTTTTATTTATTTTTGGGACAGAGAGAGACAGAGCATGAACGGGGGAGGGGCAGAGAGAGAGGGAGACACAGAATCGGAAACAGGCTCCAGGCTCCGAGCCATCAGCCCAGAGCCTGACGCGGGGCTCGAACTCAGGGACCGCGAGATCGTGACCTGGCTGAAGTCGGACGTCTAACCGACTGCGCCACCCAGGCGCCCCTACTTAGATTTTAGTACTTATTTTTCACATTACTTGCAACAGGGTCTATTGTTAACATTTTTAGACACATTCCTCAGGATATCTTCAGGTTTCTAAGAACGTGACCGACAACTCTAGAAACTACTAATCCATAGCCAGTTTTACTTCTCTTCAAGATGACTGTTAAAATTATATTCAGTATTTTTAAAGTTCTAACACAGCTCAATTTTATTAGTGGAGACTACATCACTGGACCGTGAAGTTAAACTTGAAACTAGATCCTGTGACTTTTCTGTCTTAAACCGGATTATTTTCCTCTCAAATGTAGAATATGATCCACCCTTGTTACCAAAACTTTAATACCCTCTGTGGGTCCATCCTTGCCTGGCTCTATGACAGGGTGTCTTATGCATCCTCTCCTTGTATGCTCTACTCTAACTATACTGATATTCTTCATGACTCTGAACTTCCCTGCCGTTCTGCCTTCACCGGAGCTCCTCTTACAAGGCCCACCTCTCCCCATGCCTTTATTTGAATGGTCCTTCTTATCATTCAGGCTTCAGCTCAAGGCCTTTTCCTCAGAGATCCTTACCTTGATCATCCAGTGTAAACTCCATCCCCCACTCCAGCCATACATTGGAAAAACTCGGCTACATTTAGTGAGATGACTATTTAAAATTCTCTTCTTTACTCATTTATGAATTTATTGTCTGACTTCCCTACTAGAATATGAGCATCATGAGAGAAGTAAATGTGTCTCCTTGGATCATTGTTGAATCTTCAGGGTCTAGAGAAGAGTCTTTTACATAGCAGTTCCTCTAAACATATTTGTTCAATTGATAAATTATGGAGGATTTCAATTGTGGTTTTCTACATGTTCAAATTAGCACAACGGCACTGTGGCTGCATCTACTTTGGAATTAGCCTGCCTAGCTTTTCAGTCTCCAGCTCTGCCACTTACAGGTCTCTATTACCTTCATGTGTCAGATAGGACCCATCTCATAAACTCATTCAAAGGACTGTCTGCAATGATGAATGTCAAGTACTTGGCACAGTAAGCTCTCGGCAAATATTGTCTATGATTATGCATTTTTTTTTTTGTATTCAGAGAGCCTTGTTGTTTTAAAGGTTTCATCATACACAAATTTTAAGTGGAACTACTAAATTCACCTGGCTAATGAACGTATTCCTTCCTATCATCAGTTTATATTTGCTTTCCTCTTTGGTTAGCAAACGCAAGTTAGCAACCTCTTTTGTCTTTGCAATCATCCTGTTCTAGAGGTGCTCATCCACTCCATGGATGTCACTTTTATTTTCTGTGCCAACAATCCTTGCCGCTTCATTTATACACCAAATATGTGAATTTCTCTATAGGATAGTTTATTTATTTTTTTTTTTTTTGAGAGAGAGAGAGAGAGAGAGAGAGAAAGAGAGAGCTTGAGCAGGGGAGACAGGCAGAGAAAGAGAGAGAAAGAGAGAGAGAGAGAGAGAGAGAGAGAGAGAGAGAATCTTAAGTAGGCTCTATCTTCAGCATGGAGCCCCATGTGGGGCTTGATTCCACAACCTTGGGATCATGATCTGAGCCAAAATCAAGAGTCAGATGCTTAATCGACTGAGTCACCCAGGCGCTCCTATAGGGTACTTTTATACCAGGAACTAGCTATCCAGAAGGACGGGTAAGTTAAACACATTAACACTTATATAAGTACAGTCTGAGGTAAGTTTATGAAAGAAATATGGAGGTTCAATGAAATACATAATCTTATGTATTATAAGAAGAACCGGGGCGCCTGGGTGGCGCAGTCGGTTAAGCGTCCGACTTCAGCCAGGTCACGATCTCGCGGTCCGTGAGTTCGAGCCCCGCGTCGGGCTCTGGGCTGATGGCTCAGAGCCTGGAGCCTGTTTCCGATTCTGTGTCTCCCTCTCTCTCTGCCCCTCGCCCGTTCATGCTCTGTCTCTCTCTGTCCCAAAAATAAAAATAAAAACGTTGGAAAAAAATATATATATAAGAAGAACCAATTTAGATCAGAGGTGGGGAATAGTGAAAAAAGGCATCCTGGAAATGATATTTGAGCTGACATTAAAGGCCGAGTATGGATTAGCTGAGCAAACATTGCAGGTGCAGTGTTCCATGGAAGATTTGCTAAATTCTGGAGAAGTAAAGAGATTACAGGCTTAAAGAAAATGGGAAAAAAGTGGTATAGGGTAACGAGTAGGGAGCAGAGGATAAGAGATGAGGTTGTAGAGGAGATTGAGCCCAAACCCTGAGTATCTCCTAGACAACATCAGGAATTGGGGATTTTGTCTTTTATGCAATGGAAATTCATGAAGATTTTACACAGATGGACAGCTAGATCATATTTGCTTGTTCAGAAGCTCACTTTGGCTGCATTGTTGAAGATGGGTAAGAAGGAAAGACAAGAGGTTACCTCATTAGTCTGCCACAGAGAGACAGTGCCTTAGAGCAGGGCAGAGGGGCTTTGAGAAAAAGGATGAATTCAAGAAATAGTCAAGACACTCTCAATCTTGATATATCAGAAGAAGAATGAAGACTGCTGAGTGCCAAAGAATTTTGTTAAATAGCTATGAGACTAAAAAATCACCTGGCTAAAATCACTAGTCAATCCACAAATAGTTATCATGGTTAGTGAGGGTCAGGTATGAACATGACCATGATAGCCCTTATGAACTCCAGTTAAAACAGATGTGAAAGAGTCACGTTAAGTAGCTGACATCTCTGAAGAAGTTTCAACTGAAATCTAAAATATGTTTTGATTGGTATTTTTTCCTAGATGTAAAATATGTTGTGTCTGAAACCTGTTTCTTTCCAATTTATATATAAATAAATTGCCAACAGTGTTCCATAAATTGAATGTGTATTCTCTAGCTGTAATAGGATGACAGTTCATTTCAACAAACATATTTAACATTGCCTACATGCCAGCCGCTGTGATATGCGGTGGCAATACAAAGATCAAAAGACATGTCTCTGCTAAGGAATGCGGCAGGTGTGCCTTCATCCTCGTACTTGTAATGGTTTATTATCTTAAACTGGTCTTAAGGAGTAGCTAAACCTGATGGGTAACTATTGTCAGAATGGCATTTTTATAGCAATTGTGCTAAAAAATAAAAACCATAGTTGTTGAGTATTCTCCAACATTGACATGAACAAAATAAAAGGTAAGTAGGTTCTCAGATAAACCATGAGGAGCTCTATGATGGCAGGGTGCTGTGTCCATTTTATTCAACATTATGTTCTCAAAATTTAGCTCATTGTCTAGGGCATGGTGCCCATTTGTTAAATTCATGAATGGCAGAATAAATTAGTGTCTGAGTTGTGCTATGTGAGGATAGAATCTAAAGCCCCTAGTTCTGGAAGGGCCCATCAGGATACCTATATATTCAAAATATGATCGTTCCTAGGGACTAATTAATTGATGAGAATTGCCCTTTGCCTTTTCCAGATAAAACTGCGTTTCCATTCTTTTCAGCCCATGACCCTAGAGTCTTAACTAAGAGTTCCTTGAATTGATCAATGCACACACACACACACACACACACACACACACGCACACACAAACACCACGGGAAATGTACTACTCATTGGTTTTGCTGAGGTCCACTTCTTTTTAGGAATTAGCTCACTTTCTTTCAGGAAAAGAATTAAGGCAGACCTAAAGTTTCACAAAACGTCCTCTCTCCCAGGTTTAGTATTTAATTCAATTCAATTATAAAATTATTTCTTTACATCTGCTATGCATTGGCTACTCTGTTTACTGGAAAACGAAATGAATAAAATGAGGCCTGCACTCAACTATTTCACAATATAGTTGAGGAGAAAGAAGTAAACAAATAATTATTATGTACCATGCTAAGGACTATGATGTGTAAAACAAAGGATACCATCAAAGCCCTGGAGAGGCATGTATTAGCTTGAGCTGTGATGACAAAATACCATAGACGGAGTGGATTAAACAACATAAATTTATTTTCTCACAGCTTTGGAGGCTGGAAAGTCTAAGTTCAAGGTTCTGGCAGAGGTCAGTGTGCAGTGAGTCTCTCTTCCTGACTTGCAGAGGGCTGCATTTTCACTGTGTCCTCACATGGCAGTGAGAGCAAACCCTGGTCTCTTTTCCTGTCCTTATAAGGACACCACTCTTACCGTATTAGGGCCCCACCCTTATGATTTTATTTAATTTTATTACCTCTTTATTAGCCCTATCTCCATAACATCGAGGGTTAGGGTTTCAACAAATGAATTTTAGAAAGATACAACTCAGTCCATAGCAAGGCATGTGAAGCAGAGAGGTTGCTAGACATCATGGAGAAACAGGAACTGGGGAGCAGTTCTACACATTAGGAAAATGGTTAGAGGGGCAGTGTAAACACATATGGGAGCAAGAAAGTGAATAATGAGCATCTGTGGCATATAAAACGTGAATTAGAGAGGGAAGCCACTAATGGGGTCTGAAGATCTAATTTCAGGAATCACCAGAATGTCAGACTAAATGAGATCACCAAAGTTGTGAGTGTAGATAAAGGAAAGGTCCAGTGACTAAGCCCTGGATGTCCATCAACAGGTCAAGTTGGCTGACAGGTGGAAAGTCCAGCAAATGACACTTCAAAGGAATGGCCAGTTAGTTAGGGGGCTGGAAACCTACCAGAGTATGTGTCCTGGATACCAACTGGAAGGTCTATAGTAGATGCACACTGAGGACTTGACATTAGATTAGCAAAGTAGAGGTTGTTATTAGAAATTGGAGCAGAGGAGTTTGCCTGCAGTTGTGGAGTAGAATCGCTTGGCTGAAGTGGGTTCAAGAAAAAAGGGGATAAGCAGTGGAGAGAGCATGTGTAGGTGAGCCTTCAGGGAATTTTACTATGAAGAAAAGCAGAGGAGAACTATATGATATGGGGGCAGCTCCAGATAGAAAGAGGCCCGCAAAGCATAGTCCTGCTCTAAAATCCACAGTCTTTCCTGCAAGTGTAAGTTTACATTTATGTCTAACACTGCCTAGAATGTGTGTGACTGTAATAAAAGCAAAAAGGTTAACTGAAAACAACCAAGCAAACCCACATTTTGCAATATAAATGATGCATGGTTTACTAAACAACCTTCTGAAGCTTGATTACCTATTTAGCTGATAGAGAATTACATAGTTTTGGGTGTGGTTCTGACTTTCAATTCTTCCTCTAGAATAAAATTATAGTTTTACTCCATAGCCATTTAAGTTAGAAGAAGTGTCTCTGCTCTGGCTCTATGAAAATCTATTTTCTATATATTTGGAGGCTCCAGTCCTTGTTATTATTATTATTATTATGTATGATATATTCCTCTTACCTTATGAATTAGAACATTCACTTTTTATAATAGTTACCTCCTTTTTTTATAATAGTTTCCTCTTTTTTTTTTTCTTTCACTGACTCTGGATAATTCTTATCACTTTGCATATTGTGCAAAGGTTTAACTAAATACTACACCTTCATCAGGTGTATTCCTAAGGCTTGTTCTCCATCTGCATGCTCTCTGACAGGTTACAAGTTTCCCTGAGTGTGGCTTCCTTGAATCTGCATGTAATTCTTGGGACATTATGTATTTTTATTTTGTTTCCACTCCCAATGATCCACACACTTGTGTGAACCTCTACCCTTGGGTGCAGATGAGATCCGTGATTTGCTTCTATCCATGAAGATAGAAAAAGTGACAGAATGCAGCTCCTACCATTAGGTAATGGTATATAAGACTCAAGAGTGGAAAGAGATTCTCCTGCTGGCCTTGAATAAGCCAACAGTCATGTGGTGAAGTGCCTTTGGAGAGGTTCAGATGGCAAGGAATTATGGGTAGCCCCTAAACCTAAGGGTGGCCCCCAGCCACAGCCAATAAGAAGCCAACACCCTCAGCCATTGGGCCACAGGGAAATGAATCCTGCTGATTTAAATGAGCATGTAAGTGGATTCTTCCTGGCATGCTTCCAGACAGGCTTATAAAACTCTGGTAGACCCACTCACAGTATGGCCAGACTCCTGACCCACAGAAACTCTGAGATAATAGATATGGTATGTTTTAAGCCACTAAGTTTGAGGTAATTTGTTATGATGCCAAGGAAAACTAATATACAGAGATCTGTGATTTTTATTAAGAGTATGCCTTTTTTTTATATGCACATCCCTGGCTGTGTTTTAGACCCAATCTAGTAGTCTATGTCATTAAAGAGTAGTTTCAACAAATTTAAATTTATATCTATAGCTATTATCTCTACTGTATTTCATTTTATTTATTTATTTATTTATTTATTTATGGTATTTTCTATTTCTTTTTTCTCTCCCCTCATTTCTGGATTTTGATTGAATAGCTGAGTACCCTTCTGATTGTTTAAAAATTATAAATTCTATTTTTGTTCTTTTAGTGATTGCTTTAATATTATAATTGTTTAATCCTATTTATTTCTTAAACCTTTTACTATCCATATTTTGCCTCTAATGAGGCAAGTATTTCAGCATCCTATTATCTCACTTTGGTCTCTTGTCTGCTATTATATTGATATTATCTAGAATTATGGATATCATTATATAGATATTATCTAGAATCAATTGCACCACCTCAACCTTGCATGTTTCTATAGCATCATCTGCACTGTTTTCACAGCAAGAACTTTCCTTAAAGGTGTTTCAATCTGGGCCTTTGGCAAAGTCTATGAAATCTTATATGCCTGAGATTATTTCTATTGTGCCTTCCCTTTGGAATGTTGGTTACAAATTTGGTTCATGACTTCTTTTCCTTCAAAAAGTAAAATGTGTTGCTCCATTACAATGTAGGTTTCATTGCTTCTGTTGAAAAGTGCGATCAAATCTAATTCTTATCCTTTCATGGATAATCTGCTTGTCCTCTCTGAAAGCTGTTAGATTTTCTTTTGGACTTGGACCTTAACTGTCACTCTCTTATGTCTAGATGGAGGTTTTCTTTTGTCCTTCCTACTCAACACTCCAGGAACTCTTTCAATATAAAGTTTTAACTCATTAATTCTGGATTCACCTGTAGCATTTCTCTAAATATTTCCTTGTCTTCATTTTTATTTTTCTCTCCTTAATATACTATTAATCTAATGTTGGCACTGCTACTCCTACCTTCCATATCTGTTTAGCTTTCATTTGTCCTTTCCTACTGACCCTCCTCTGATCTGATCTTCCAACTTACGTCCTTCTCAGCTTAGGTTCATTTTAAAAATCTCATCTATATGTTTCTCTGTTTCAACCATCACAGTGTTTATACTTAGTATTTGCTCCTGCTTCTTATTTATGCATTTATTTATTATATTTGATGGATATTGTTAATGTCATCCTATATATTCTTTAATATATTTGTCATAACTATTTTTAATTTTGGTCTGTTCCAATGTTCTGCTTCAGAATGTATACCGATTCTGCTTTATAATGTTACTCAATTTTTGTCTTACTTTTATAATATTATTCCTCAAGACTCAATTTATTTTGTCTTGTGATCTCACATTTAAGCTTTTGTTTCTGGATCCCATGTTTCGGGAAGGGTCTGATGGCAGACCTTAGTCTGCGATGGCAGCAGTGAGTTTAGAGAGATGAGCAAGGATGAAGCCCAATGCAGAGACCCTTCAGCACCACAGACCTGCTCTCCCAGGGAAATCCTCTGGTCCCAACTTTATCTTTGAACACTTTAGGAGAAGCAGCATGGGGAGACGAAATGGCACTAGTTTATAACCCAACAATCTGGGACATCTGGAGGAAGAGAGTAGAGAAGGAAATGCTTGGGGAAATTATTTATTCTGCAATTGTTTTTAACAACTCCTTGCCCCAGAAGGGCTTTGCACTGCCTGTATGTTACCCCATGGACACCTTCAGCATCAGAATGGTTCAGGGTATCTAAGGTTATGGGATAATCAAGGACTGTGCCAAGCACCATGTGCCAGATGCCAAGAAGTAAGAGCAGATTGCAGATCATCCAAGCAAAGGTCTGTCTGCAAAGCTTACAGCAGCCTTCTCCTTCTCCACCTGGACCACTGTCCTTTCTCCTCAATCTAGATCATCAAAAAGCACCAGCTCAAGAAGCTTTCATAGCTGGCTTTTAGGGAGAGCCAGCAGCTCATGCTAACTCACCATTTTCATTGCATTTTCTTTCTCTACATAATCTTGGGTCTATTCCTCCATCATCTCTGAGTTTCAACAAAGAGATTACTTTTTTTTGGCAAGAAGAAAAAAATCTATGTTCAATAAACCTGAAATGTGCTACCAATTCCACAGAGCTCATGGGCTCTAATATTTCTGTTATTAAAGCATCAAACCCTTTCTGGTAACTGGAACCACCTGGGATGTTATTGTTTAATCAGTTAATTTTCTGTGTAATTATGTAATACAACTGAACATTTGTATCCAGTCTCAACAATCTATATGAAAACCAGAAAGTCCTAGAAAATGGTGACACACTTCATTCATTCATTTAGTTAAAAGATATTAATTTCCATGTGTCACAATTTCCATGTGTCAGTCTCTAGGTTATGCAAAAAGGAAACTAAGATTAAATACTTGTCTTGAAAGGGATTTTTCACTAAAAGAATTATAAGGGGCTTAAACAGAGTCTTATATAATTATAATTAAATGCATTCATAGATTTTGTACAAAGTCATAATGGAGCATAGAGAAAGGTGTTCCTGACTTACCAGTGAAGGGTAGGAAGATTTCCTGGAGAAATTTTCTCACCTGATAATATGGCACAGTATCAAGGTCGCATTGTTCTGGACTCTTAGGAAACTTTTTTTTTTTTTTTTAACGTTTATTTTTGAGAGAGACAGACAGAGTGTGAGCAGGGGAGGAGCAGAGAGAGAGGGAGACACAGAAAATGAAGTGGGTTCCAGGCTCCGCACTGTCAACACACAGCCCAATGCTGGGCTCAAACTCACGAACCTCGAGATCATGACCTGAGCCAAAGTCAGATGCTTAACCACTTGAGCCACACAGGCACCCCCTTGAAAACTTGTTAACAAGGTCCACCCTCAACTACTCAAAATCTCTATGCAAGGATTCTGCCTGTCATTGCAGAAAAAAACAACACCAAGATAATCTGATCTGACAATTACTTCTCGAGCTTACAAGTTGTTTGCTAAACCAGTTTGGTATATGCTAGCTCTAACTTCTTGGAAGTGTGGTTTGTGGTAAGCCAGCACCTACCCATCCAAACATGGGCTTTCATGCACACTAAGGCGTGAGCACCTGTGCTTTTGAAACCCTGACATCTCGTCATATATACATGCCAGATGAGGATGCGGAGACCATGTTTTGTTATTACTTTTCACTATTTTCTCTATCTAGAATCACTGAATCAATCAGTTTTGTGAGCAGTTAGAAGTCACAACTCTTGAACCTCAAGTATGTACCTTACTATCAAATCTACATGAGCCCTATAATGATAGGTAAGTCTTACCTACCTCGTCTTAGTCTGACAATCTGAAAAGATTTTGCAAATAAAATTCACCAATTATTTATTCAATAAAACTGCATTTGGAGTTACTGTTTCCCAGGTACTGGGGCAGGTGCTAGGGATGTAGAGCTAGCCAACACATAAAATTCCTCTTCCACGGAATTTACAGTCTCATGGGGCAGACTGATATTGAACAAGTAATTATAAATGTGATGAATACCACAAAGGGGAAATACAGGGTGCCATGAAGCACAGAAGAGTGCTTTAAAAAGTGGCTTCCTCTGTAGAACAACTGTGGGAAATTGAGATTTCACATTAAAATCAATAGGGCTAGAAGTGTATGCTTCATTTTTTAGAGGTCGCCCTGTGAACGGCTGTGCTTCTTATAGCAGGATACCCATGGGGGATCCAGAAGCCACAGAATAAACACAATGCATACTTCCGGTGCTTGGGTGTCACTTGAAGATTTGGGAAAACAAACATTTTTATTAAAACAAATATAGATATATTATGGAGTAGACTTGTATGCATGTTAAAGATAAAAGATGAAACTTCAAAGAAATTTCACACTTGCTGTGATTCCCTTTGAACTACACCCCCAGACTCCCTAGGGGTGTGTATATTCATTCTCCTCTGCCTTTAGGGGTACTTTATAAAAAAATAATGTTTAACAAGCAGTAGAAAGAGCATGGGACCTGGCACCACTAGGAATAGCTGGGTAGTCTTTGCTAAGCCAGCTGTGACTCAGTTTCCTTGGGGATAACATAGGGACAATGCCTTACCTCTAAATATTGCTGTGATAGCAGATGAAACATTTTCAGGACAACGTTTTCTACAAAATAAATATTAGTTACCTCTCCCAATATCAGTGAAATAAATAGTTGTCTAAGATTCTTACTGCTTAAACTTAGCACAGCTAGAACCACAGAAGGAACAACCAAAGAAAGCAGGTTTTAGCAAGCCCGTGTTATGTTCCCATCTGT
The DNA here is from genome assembly GCF_028749965.1 of Puma concolor. Lineage (NCBI taxonomy): Eukaryota > Metazoa > Chordata > Mammalia > Carnivora > Felidae > Puma > Puma concolor. The sequence goes on along the minus strand of NC_141673.1, from coordinate 28,898,127 downwards.
TTATCCATTAGCATAATAGCTACTGTAATAACAGCTAACAAATGTGAGTGTATGTGTGGTGAATCTGAAATGCTTGTAAACTGTAATTTAAGGAAACAAAACAAACAAACCTACCCATTTTCCATATGTTAATATATTTTTTACTCCGTGTTGCTATTTTTAACCATTTTATATTGATTATGACAGAAAAAGAAAAGAAGAAAACATGACTACATCCACTCCTCTTGTGAATGGAGTATAGGATTAAAGAATACAAGAACTCTTGGTAAACTCTAAATCAGTATACAATTATAAAGTGCTATTATGGTTATGATTATAAGGATATGCTAATAAAGGGCTCTGTATTTCTCAATAGTAGGTATTTCCAATCCAGGCAGCTGGTATACTTATTTTTTTCTTAAACTCAATTTTGGTCGAATTTTGCTCTCTCCTTCAATATCCCGAGCCCCAATGAATGAGGCAAACTGAAAATTTTAGGAAAATTAAGTATGGGTAAGAGAGAAAAATCTATGATCTATTTACTCATTCATTCATTCAACAAATAGTACTTGAGTTCCTACTGTGTAGCAACCCCCAGGCTGTGCACTGGGAACACAGAAGTAAATAAAGCAGACAGACCTTGCCTCATGAAGCTTACGTTTTACTGAAAGAAGAAAGCTATTAAATGCATATATAAATAGGATAATTTCAGATGATTATACGTGATTTGAAGAAAACAAAACAGGGTAATGAAAAGGGGGGCAATGATAGCTAATTTAATTAGAATGGTTAAAGAAGATCTCCCTGAGTAGAAAATATTTGAATAGAGATGTAGATAATGAAAATATGCTGGCAAGGCAAAGGGCTGGGGAGCAGCTTTCTGGGCAGAAATAATGGCTGGTGAAAATCTTAGGACAAAGAGTTTGGCATGTTGGAAGACTATCTGTGTGGAGCAGGGTGAGCAAGACAATGAACCTGGGAGAGGTAAGTGGAAACCAGCCACTGAAGCATAATGAGAAATTTAGGTTTTATTCTAATTGTAATAGAAAACCATTGAAGGGTTTCAATCAGGGGGAATAAAAAGATTTAAATATTAAGATCCGATTTTCTGCTGTTTTAAATTGGTCCTAGAAGGGGAGAATAGAGGCTAGGAAATCATAGGATGTTTTTGCTCAGGTATAGGTTGGCCAGGGATTTGTATAAGTGGTTGTGGAAATAGTGAGAAGTGTGGGGATTTGATATGTATATTTTGGGGTACAGCTAACAGGATTTTCTGATACACTGAATATTGGGAAACTGTGCTGAAGAAGAGCATCCTGGATGAGCCATCAGCTTTTGAACTAGGAAACTAATTGGGTGAACAGTGATGCAAATAACTGTTATATGGAATACTAGGGAAGAAGTGGATTGGGACGTTGGCGAGAGTGGAAGGAAATAGACAACTGGAGTGAAATAGTAAACGTTTTTTGACATGTTAAGTTTGAGGTATGTTTTAACCATTCGAGTGGAAATTCCTATCTGAATCTAGAGCTCAGGATATGAAATGAGAGCTAGAGGGGCGCCTGAGTGGCTCAGTCGGTTAAGTGTCTGACTTCAGCTTAGGTCATGATCTCACAGTTCGTGAGTTTGAGCCCCGTGTCGGGCTCTGGGCTGACATCTCAGAGCCTGGAGCCCGCTTCAGATTCTGTGTCTCCCTCTGTCTGCCCCTCTGCTGCTTGCACTCTTTCTCTTGCATTGTCTCAAAAATAAAAAAAAAAAAAAACATGAAAAAAAAATTTTTTAAAAAGAAATGAGAGTTAGACATAAAACATAGTTATTGCTATGCATATAACCAGTGCTAAATCCAGCCGGCTAGCTGTCTATAGTATTTTCTAAATATTTACCTTCTTACTATCTATATGGTTATTTGTTACTACAGATACTCAGTAAATGTGAGATCTGAATCATACAATTTCATAAAATATAGATTCCATCATGCTTTTTACATGGAATCCCTCTGCTTTATGAAACCTGGAGCCAATACTGTAAAATACAATTTCAAATACATTAATATTTAATTTGTAAAGATATCACTGAGTATTACATAACTTTCCTGCCCATTCTACTAACTCCAACTCATCTTTTTTCTTAATATTTTCAAGAGAATCCATATATAAATAGCAACTGAGATATGGTTAAACTCTAAACTTCATTTTAAAATTAACTTATCTGGAATATTACTCAGCTATCAAAAAGTATGAACTCTTGCCATTTGCAACCACATGGATGGAACTAGAGTGTATTATGCTAAGTGAAAGAAGTCATTCAGAGAAAAACAAATATGTGATTTCACTCATATGTGGAATTTAAGAAATAAAACAGATGAACATAGGGGAAGGAGGCAAAACTAAGATAAAAACAGAGAGGGAGGACAAATCATGAGAGACTCCTGAATGCAGAAAGCAGAGGGTTGCTGGTGGGGTATTGGGTGGGGGGATGGGCTAAATGGGAAATGGGGATTGGGAAAGGCACTTATTGGGATGAGCAGTGGGTGTTGTATATAAGCGATGAATCACTGAATTCTATTCCTGAAATCATTATTACACTATATGTTAACTAACTTGGATTTAAAAAAAATTAAAATAAAAAAATTAAAAAAAAAAAAAAACCTTACCTGATGATGTGTACGTTGGTGGGTTTTATCATTAGCTTAAATTTGCCTCTTTTTGTCACACTTTCTTTAATTTGTTTTTAACATTAACATTTTGGGAAATAAACTCAAAAATGTGCTTAGGAAAGCGGAGAAAAAAATTTCAAAATAGCTGTCATTTACAATTCTTGAAATTTATGCTTGAAAACCCTAAAGAAGATTTGCTTGCCATCAAGTTCACATTATAGATTTATAGGGAGAGAACGAGAAAACTGTTGGTAGTGTACAATCAACACTTTGCAATTTGCTTTGAAATACCTTTTATTTCTGAGGAAGAATTCTGGAGGCTGGGAAAGAGTATGTACGAAATGACTGAGAAGTAACAGAAGCGTAAAGGAATAACAGGATTCTATATTGATAAGCTGGGAAAATTATTGTTAACAAAACATGTCGTAGTTGGTGGAATTTTATTCATCTACAAAATTTCAGGCTTCTTGGATTCAGAGAATGTAGTACTTGCTTATCATTTGAACCATAAGATAACATTTTAATGAGGATTATATGATTTCACTGGAAGGGAAAATGTTCTAAATCCTTCCACTCAAAATTGACGACTTGTATTTAAAACTGTCTGACACATTCTAAAGTCTGAATATAGATTTAATACCAGGCAAGCAATGCTAGGTCTGGTTTTGTCAGAATTGTTGTCTTCTAGAATTCTATTGTTTAGTGTTAGAAATCTAGCTTTTTGGTGTAGTTTCCCTTCTTTACGCTAGGGTGAAAGAGTCTAAATCATTGGAAGTCACGAATCAGAAATAATCTTTTACACTTTGTTCACAGCCTGAGCCCCATCGGCAAAGATTGTCCTGTGCTGCCTGCACAGCATTTCCCAGGCTGCCTATCAGACTGTGAAAAGCTTTTCTGGAAGAGAGAGCATGAGTGAAGAGCATCACAGAATGAGAACGTACAGGATAAGCTATATCAAGGGCAAAACCGTAGACCGACATAGAACCGCAGAAAGGAACAAAGTTGTGGTTAGAAGCAGCTGGACTCAGAACTGAGGTGGTGAAAATTAAAAACAAAACAAAACGAAACAAAAAAGACAAGAGTATGTTTACAGGCAGTGTGAATGGCAAGGATTAAGAGCTCAGGCTCCGGAACCACACTGCCCCCTTCCATCCTGCCACCCTGACTCTGCCCCCGAGTAGCTATGTTAACCTTGAGCAAGTGGTTTTAACACCTCTGTGTCTTGTTTCCCCGTCAATATGATGAAGATAATAATAACACCTATCTCATAAGCTACTGTGAGGTTAAATGGGTTGGTGTATGTAATAGATTTAGAATGATAGCAGGCAAGTCAATATTTAGTTTTTATTTTCAAATCTTAAGTGAGATTAAAAATGAGTTAAAAAAATTATATGAGGCAAAGTTAGGAATAATTTGCAATTAGTCTTTATCTTTACATAAGGACATCTTAGCAGAAACACACACACACACACACACACACACACACACACACACGCAGAGTCAATCCGATCACAGAATCACAGGGAGGACTAAGGAACACTTAACAGGTAGACTATCATGTTTCACCCTAAAAATAATGACCAGAAATTACAGAAATCTAGGATAGCTCCAGAGGAAAAAGAAAAAAAAAGTAGAAAATTTTTCAGAGCATGTTTTTGATATTTTATGAGAATTTGATAAAGCAGAGCATTCAAGAGTGAGTGCTAAATTTGTGCAGGGTAATAAAAGCTTCAGAAGGTAATAAGAATCATGGACCCTGCACACACATGGTGCTCTAAGAGGTTTAGTAATTACCTAAATGAAAGAACATTGTCATTTCCATAATCACAATTCAAATCCAGGGATCACTTATGGTTGATAATGTTACAGATACCATATTCCATCTTCTGTAGTACAAGAGACTTTTAGCAAGGAGCAGCTTATAGTACTTCCCTGTACCTTGTTCATTTCCCCATCATTTCAATGAGACATTCTAGCCTTGTACATAAAACATTTTCACTACTAGAACCTGCTCATGGGGTGACTGGGTGGCTCAGTTGGTTGAGCGTCCAACTTCAGCTCAGATCATGATCTCACAGTTTGTGAGTTCGAGCCCCGCATCAGGCTCTGTACTAATAGCTCAGAACATGGAGCCTGCTTTTGATTCTGTGTCTCCCTCTCTCTCTGTCCCTCCCCTTCTCATTCTCTGTCACTCCTGTCTCAAAAATAAATATTTAAAAAACTTAAAAAAAAAAACATTTTCACTACTAGAACCTGCTCATGGAAAAGCTTTGTGGTCTGAATATAACATCAACACATGAACGTGAGCAACGACAACAACAAAAAACCTTAATGAAAATAAGGTCCAAAGGATTTGGTTATAGATACTTTTTTTTCACTCTACTGAAGATGTTCACATGGAAAATTGTGATGTCTAATTATACTTCCAACTTCTTCAGGTGAATCTGGCAAATTTGAGATATTTATTAAGGACATTCTTTTATATTTGAAATTGTCTTAATTAATCTCCACCAAAATTACATGACAACATCATTATTGTCATGAATCTAATATTGATAATCCATGCCCAATGTATCTTCATAAAAGTAACTTAGGTAATAGCAAGATTATATACTCCAGTGATTTTCTGTGTCAGAGGTCCCTAAGACCACCCCAGGTTTGATGACTCATAAGACCCAGCCTATAGTCCTGTTTATGGCCAAGATTTATTACAGTGAAAAGACACAAAGCAAAATCAGCAAAGGGAAAAGGCACATGGGACAAAGTTCAGAGGAAACCAGACACAAGCTACCAAGAACTGTCTCTCAGTGGAGTCAGACAGAATGTGCTTAATTCCCTCAGCCTATGAGTTGTAGCAACATGTGTGAAGTGTTATCTACCAGGGAAGCTTGTTAGAGACTTAGTGCTTGGGGTTTTATTAGGGCCGGTCACATGGGTACCCTCTGCATAGTACCAAAATTTCAGACTCCCAAAAGGAAAGCAGGTATTCAGCATAAACAATATTGTTCATATGAACATTTTAGGCATCATGAGCCCCTCCCACCATCTAGGAAAACTTTTATATCAGTGTAGGGAACTATTTATCGGTCAAGCTGCTGACATGAGCTAAGGGACAACTTTGTAAGCACCCCTTTCTAAGGACAGCCATCCCAGGCTCCTTTCTGCACATGTACCAAGGCAGACTTTCAGACCAGTTTCTAAACCTGAGAAGAAGGGAGCTTAGCTTTCTTGACAACCCTGAACCTGACTTGCCTAATGAAACTGTCAAAAATGGTAGCACGCTGCCACAATATAGGTCACTGCCAACTGACAAGTGTATAGGCTCTTAACGCATCTTATTGCTACATAAACACTGCTTCTCCATTTTTTTCTCTAAGAAACCCTCAAACACACCCAATCCATTTTAAAGAAAAGAATCTGATGTAACACTTGTAAAGATCAGAACCCTATCTACCAGAAGTATGTCTATCTAATTTTACTAAAGAGCATCTTCACAAATATCAAAATGAAGAGACACAAATTTCTATGTCAGAGATTCAGGAATCTTGAAGAAATTTCAGTCAATTCTTGTTTTTCTTCAAAATTGTAAATTCCAAAATGGGAGAAACAGAGAAATAATTTTTGACACTCCCCCTTCTCACCATTTGTCAATTATTAAACTGCCAATGTTAGTTCTTAGAGTATTTTCCAAATCTGTCTACCTCTCTCCATATCCACTCTGTCACTCCCATCCAAGCTACCAATATTGCTTTATGATACAGCAATACAAACTCCTAGCTGATCCTCCTGTACTCCATTTTGATCCTGCCTTTCCGTTATCTATCTTACAGGCAGAGTGATCTTTCAAAAACATCAATCATCCCAAGCTACCTGTCAACATCTTTCCATGTATTGGTGACAGAAAAACACTCAAATCATTATCAATCTCTGCATTATTTATTCCATCCCAAACTTTGTAGCCTCACTTCATGCCTTGATGCCCTTTGCTTTCGGAGTTCCATCCACAGAGACCTTATACAACCTTAGGGTCTGCTCACCAGCTGCTCTCTTTCTTACTTAAGTTATACTTACTCCTAGTCTTGACCCAAAATATCACCTCCATGGGGGATCCTTTCCTATCTGATCCTTCGTCCCAAAGCACACTCATGCTCATGTACCTACACACACACACACACACACACACACACACACACACACACACACACACACATTCTTGGTCGTATTCTCCTTCTGGATACTCATTAGCATCCTATAATTCTCCTTCACAGATATATCAGAATTATAATTGACTCTCCATATAATGAGTTGCATGCTGCATACCTGTACCTTTAGAATATAAGCTACATGAAGACAGGAATTCCTTTCACCTTGTTTATTGCTCTATTTGCAGTATCTCTCACAGTGTCTTGCACATACTCGATGCTAAATAAATACAGACTGAATAAATGAATAATTCTATATCTAACTCCTATGTTTCATAGTTCTTAGCATGGCACTGAGCATGACCAAAACAGACTTAACAAATATATAAGTAGATTGATTGCTATGTACATTGGTGCAATCTCATTAGATTTCAAAATTATTTATTCAAAATGCAGTATTTTCTATTTGTTCTTGTTATTGTGTTGGTTTTATGTTTTAGTATTTATAAAGAAAGAGTTCCCACAAATACCTGAAAGAGGTAATAGAATATAAAAATTAGAGGAAAAAAAAGAGAGAAAGGACCACTTTCATCACCCAAGTCCTGCTTTATGCAAAGCCCAAAATATGTGTTTTCCACATTTTCTACCAGATGTTTGGATGAGTTTTATCTTTCTTCCTCAATGAGCCCTTTCTGCCACCTGAATCAGACATCTAGTATGCACCTGTGGGTCCTTCTCAGTTCCAATTTAAAAGGACATAGAAGACATAATTCTTGCCTTTGATTATCATTCACAATCTCATTTCATTTAGGACTTACTCATAGATGTTAAAGTATGAATATTGTCTTTGTTTTCCTGTCTGTATCATCTTCCTGCTTACTCATTCTTAAAACCAAGATATTCAGAATCTCTCCTTATTGAATTGAATAGAGCTGGATTAAAATCCAGTTTGGGGGTGATGTCACCAAGACGGCTATATAGGTTATTTCTGACTTCACTTCTCTCACAAGGAGACCAACTAACAACTATTCGAGAATGAGACGTCGCTGAGAGAATCCTAGAACACCAGGTTGAAGCTGAAGCACCTCCCTACACCTCAGAGACCCAGAGAGACTGCATCGAAGGGTAAGAGAAGGGACCACACATTGACTGCATGGCCCCTCCCCCCGGCCAGTGCAGCACCATGTAGAATGAGGTGTTCTCTGAGCCTTTGGTTCCTGCCATGGGAAAAGAGAACCCCAAGAGGTAACCAGCCCCCTTCCAGAATTGGTAGTTACTCTGTTTTAGCTGCTACGCTGATCTCCCACCGCAGGGATTGCAGGGGAATCTGCAGGGCCCAACACTGGGAATCCGACTACGATGAGCAGCACTGAGGAGCTTGCAACAACCAACACACGGATCTTGGCAGACTGAGTTTAAACCTGCAGTGCCAAAGTAGTAATCCCAACGAGTGGTTTTGCTCATTGGCCCAACCAAGTTGGGATGTACTCTGACCAGAGAACTCAGTGGAGTTCAGATCTGCCTGATTCAGGTCCTTGAATGAGGACTTTTGCTGACTCTAGTTTGCCCACATCCAGGCAAAGAGCTGAATCACAGCCTCACCACCTATTGAGAGTGTCTTTTGGCTCCATCTGACCAGAAGAGCTGGTGACAACCCATGGAAGCTGTGTGGCCCAGGGGTGCTCAAGCTGTTAATTTAGACAGCAAAGCCAGTGACCCTGTTTGGTCAGAGAATTTGGGGTGCAGATTAGCTAAGACAACAAATAAAGAGTTCTATCAGGGTTAGTGCTACTTCTGCTGGGCCCCAGGCAGGGAATTTTTGTAGCTCTGCACATTGCTGAAAATATCCTTCAGCCTGTCCAACCAACAAACCTAATCAGAGCACGCACACAGGAACCTCTATAGCCCATTGAACAACCCTATATACAGTGGCGCTTGAACACAGAGCACAGTCCCTGGCTTTCCCTGTCTGCAGAGCAAAATCGGTGGCCTCACTTGACCAGGGGATTCAGTGCACACCCCGGCCTGATTTGAGTCCCCACACAACAAACTGTACAGGCCCCCCTCCTGTCCTGCTGCCCTGCCAGGGCAGAAAAGCTAATTCATAGCCACATCTACTACTGAACATAGTACCCAGTCATGACCATCTAGCAAACCTGACCAGAGAATCCAGGCAACTTTGGAGCCCATCCTGCAGTCTTACTTGGATAGGGGATCAAGCCAGCGGTCCAGTCTAACTGTTCTCAGCCAGTGACACACTGACACACACAGTGACCATCCCCATCCTCTGAGCTTAAACAATTGCCTTGCCCCCAAAATAAACTGTAATTGCAGGCCCCATCTGTCCAAGGACATTACCATTAAACACACCCAGACATGCAAACTGAGTTGACTGATGAAGGACCATCTCTGCCAAACAAACCTGTAAAGACTAGAAAAGGATCCTGAATGCCCAAGTGTGTAGATCCTAATGTAAGGAATCAAGGATTACAAAAAAACAGATAAAATACGACACCACCAAAGGGAATAATAAAGCTCCAATAACTGACCCTAAAAAAAAATGGAGATCTATGAACTGCCAGACGAATAATTCAGAGCAATCCTCCTAATTCAGAAGTTTATTGAGCTACAAGAAACACAGACAGGCAACTAAACAAAGCTAGGAAAACAATTAATGAAAAAAACAGAAGTTCAACAAGGAAATAGCAACCATCAAATAAACCAAACAGAAATCCTAGAGTTGAAAAATACAATAAAGTGAGCTTTAGGAATCCCACCAAACCTGCAGTGGCTGTCAGAAATGAGGGCAGTCTCGGGGACTGTGAATTCAGACTTTGCAGTTTGCCTAATGTCAGATATTATCTAAAAGCAAAACAAAACAGAAATTCACCAACCTACACAGATAACAAACATGGCAATACATGCATTAGGAATCACACATCAAAGAATGAAAAACTCCCTTGCTATGACAAGTTAGTAAGTATAAAAGCCACAGGATACCCCACAAAGAAATCCATGCCATGTAGCCTTTTCTGATGGATATTTTAAATTATACTTCAATTTTCTTCTATTTGTCTAACAGTATTTCTTAAACATAATTTCATAAAAATCAACAGGTTGCTGGAGAAACAAAGATTTATTATCTGGAAGCTTGAAAAAACTTCTTTACCATTAACATCTTTACCTCTATGTCTTTGCTATATTCATCATCGTTGTCTATTTCTTACCACATATTCCTGCCCTTAACTGGCTATAGAGTGTCTTTTTTTTATTTTAGGACTTGACACATATTTTTTGTTCTTTCTGTGATGACTGTAGTCTCCATTCTTTATAAGACTAACCACTGTTCATCTTCGGTTTAAATTAAATTTAAATTATATATATTTATTATAATTTGTGATTATAATTTGTGTATTTACTTGACTGTTTGGCTGTAAGCTCTGATCTGTTTCATTTTCCATTGTATCTTTTAAACGTTTTATGTGTGTTTTATATGATACATGGACTATAAGAGACACTATTAAAAACAAAACCTTACCTGTCTTAACTGTAATTTTTGCAAATTGAGTAAAAGGATATAAGGTATTTGACTGACAAGAGATAAGGACTAACAAATCAAGAGATTTAGTCATTGTTGGGGCACCTGGGTGCCTCAGTTGGTTGAGTGTCTGACTCTTGATTTTGGCTCAGATCATGAGCTCACGGTTTGTGGGTTTGAGCCCTGCGGTGGGCTGACGGCACTGACAGCATGGAGCCTGCTTGGGATTCTCTCTTTTTCACTCTCTACATCTCTCTCTCGCAAAAATAAATAAATAAACATTAAAAAAAAGAAGTTTAGAAATTGTTATATCCAGTGGTGAAAGAGGAGTGAAAAAAGCAAAAAAAAAAAAAAAAAAAAAAAAAAAAAAAAAAAAAAAAAAAAGGTCTGGAAGATGATGAAGAAAAGGATTTAAGAATCTTTTACATTCTTCTGGAGTAAGAAAATTTTAGAACTCCAGCAGTAACTCAAATGTGACTGAGACAAAGAGGGTATCTAAGGAGGTTCTGGGTAAGAGATTCATGATAAAGCAGCAAACAGCTCAATGTGAGGCAACTGCTGGCAGAATCAGTCCGTTTGGAGCCAGACTGTGATAGGTAGATTGGACACTGTTCTTCCCCAGATCAGGTCTAAGAAGAGCCTGTCTTGGACACAAATCTAGCTAAAACTCTGAAACAAAATTTCTATGGTAAGCCAGAACAAGCTAGATTCTGTGACAGAATGTGTGCCCTTATCCATTACTGCCTGTTTATAAATTGTGCACCCAGGATTAATCATGAAAAAGACATTTTTTTTTTTTAATTCACTCAGATCATCTTTCGGTTTCCTGATGGCACCAAGTCTGTGTGTCCTTTCATGTGTCCTTTCCTGTGTCTGGAACATTTCCCTAACTCACTGCCTCTCATTCAATGTATTCCTTCTAAAAGACTTTCCCCATTCCACCCAATTTAAACCAGTGAATTGTTGACTTTATAACATAAGGTCCTAATTTGTATGAATTACTCTTACAAAACTCATAATAATTTATGCACATTTTTTGGGGTTTGTGTTTGTTGTATAATCTGTCTCCCTGCCCGCCTTCTAAGGTCGAGTTATAAGATCAGAATTGAGGTCTCATTTTGTTTACAATTGTCTCTAGCTCTCAGCACATTGACTCGTATAGTGATTAATAAATACTGACTGAATGAATAAATACCAGCTATGAAGGCAGACTAGGCTAATAATCCCACATGGAGGAGGGACAGAGAATCGTCAGAGGCTGTGAGTACAAAGTCTTCAAAACATATGGAAAATTCCTGCTCAATCTGAAGTGATAGGATATACAGTCAAGCACGGGCACCTTACCGTTGTGGGCACCTTGAGGGTTTCAGTGTAACTTATCTATGTTATGTTTTCTTTAACATGTAATCCTATTTTTTAGGGCTGCAGACTATGGGTTCATGTTAATTGTCCTGGCTGCAAATTAGTAAATGCATCATGTCATTTTTACAGCGTACTCCAAAAGAGTCGGGTGGAAATAAAGTCAATGTAATTAATCCCACTAAACAAAATCAGATGATCCAGAAAAAGCGGTATTTTGAAAGAGGGTGAATTTATACTGAAGAAATAAATTGCCCTATAAAAGCACATTAATGCTGGAAATAGAAGAGAAAGAAAAGACCACATGAATGCTTATTAAGTTAGATGATTTCTTAATCATGTTTTTCAAATGCAATGGGTTAAAGGTGTGGAATAAACTTAGCCCTCTTATTTTTTTTTTTTCCTTGAGTAACCTTATACCAAATATCGGCATTAGTTAGCCTGTTGTCATAAGACTCATTAATTTCTACCAACACTGGTGAACAGCCAGTAGTGGGTGGGACTAATGGAGCCCTACCTTTTGTCATTAGGGATGCCATCAAACTTTGTTACTGCTCTAGATTGGTTCTTAACTGAAATTGCTTATATGTGACTGTTACTGTTAATGAGAAAGGATAATAAATATGGATTATATCTTTCATAGCCTAGCTAGCTGGGCATCTTGGACTTAATACTCCCCATCTGTGACCCTTTACAATACATTAAGCACACCTTTTCAGCAGCAGCCCTATTACAGTTAATCATGCTGAGGAAGAGATTGTACTAAACGTATTAGCAAGACACTGACATTAACCAAATGCTAGTCAGATGTGTCACGGAACAAAGAGCTAAATCTAGGCTCTGTCTTTTCAATGGACTTTGAGCTTTTAAGTCAATGGTATCTGAGTCTTTCCATCCATCAATATGAGGATTGCTGGTTTCTTGAATTACACTGATGTGTGGCCACACATCCTTTAAGACTATACTAGTCAACTCATCTCCTTGTTTAGGAAATTTAGATGCAATTTTTACTATTTACTTCTCTGTAATGTGCATATTCTTTTAATGAAAAGCAAAATACATTAAGTACATGGAGTTACAGGAAATAACACAAGGCTTTTAAACTCTTGAGGAAAAACAAAACAAGTCAAACAGTACAGTGGTAATCTTAGCAACATATAGAATGCACTATAATGGTATGTTTCATTTTGGAAGCTACATTACCTCCTGTAAAAAAAAAAAAACAGGTAAATGGTATAGCTTTATGATATGAAAATATAAATGCTAATGGAAGATGTCAAATGTCTGTGAAGAATATGCTTCTGAAACCCTTGGAACAGTTGGGGCGCCTGGCTGGTTCAATGCGTAGAGTGTGTGACTCTTGACTCAGGGTTATGAGTTCAAGCCCCATGTTGGGGGTAGAGCTTACTTTAAAAAAAAATGAAAACCTTGGAACAGAAAGAGTAGAAGACAGACAAAGCTACTGTACAGGATCAGGGAACTGAGACCTGCAGGTATCAAGGATGCTTGTTCAGTTGAATTATATCTTGCTGAGCTTATACAGTGAAATAGTGGAAGGTCTGAAGGTGGGGCTGATGAGTGGACCTGCCTGATCAAGATGAGCCTGAGATCCAGAAATAAGCTTTTTAACAAGCAGATATTCCTATAGTTCAGTATGGGGTATAGGCCACAGTGTAAGGGGAAGTTGATAAAAGCTGACTGCAGATCCAGGGCTGTTTAGGGAGAAAAGAGTATGGAAAAGAGTCCAACCTATCCACATGCAGCTTCAAGTTGCATCATTTTCCTATGCTTTATTACTAAACTGTGCATAATCTGCCCCATAGAATAGCTTTAGGTCTTCTGAGGGAATTATTTATTATATGTTAAGGTCCTAAATTTTAAAAATTCATTCCCATTTTGTTTTGTGTATTTAAAGCCTTATAATCTCTCACTCAAAAATTCTACTCCTAAGAAGTATTTTTTAAACCATGAATTATTAGCTAATACATATAAGGAAACTACTATGGGTCAGCCATGGTCGACATACTTTATGTCACCTAAAACCTCAATAAATTCACACAGCAATCCCATGAGATAGGTACAATTACATTTCATAGATAAAGTGAGGCACAGGAAGTTCAAGCAGCTTACCTAAGTGGCTCACATAGCTATTGGCTCACAAGGCTGTGATCCCAAAGGGTCTGATTCCCGGGTACTATGGTCTTAGCCATTAGACAATATTGCTTGTCATGAGGATAGAAATACCAGCTAACTAAAATGGCAAAACCATCCTAGATGCAATAACTGAGGATTTGTTAAGAAAGTTAGGGTATGTCTACATAACAGATGATATAAAATGTAACCTTGGTCATAGAGTATGGATGCTGTGAGCAGAATCCCCAGCTGACCAGTGTAGGACGTGCGGCATGAACAAGAAATAAATCCCTGGGGGAGCCTGGGTGGCACAGTCGGTTAAGCGTCCGACTTCAGCCAGGTCACGATCTCACGGTCCGTGAGTTCGAGCCCCGCGTCGGGCTCTGGGCTGATGGCTCAGAGCCTGGAGCCTGTTTCCGATTCTGTGTCTCCCTCTCTCTCTGCCCCTCCCCCGTTCATGCTCTGTCTCTCTGTGTCCCAAAAATAAATAAACGTTGAAAAAAAAAAAAAAAATTAAAAAAAAAAAAAAAAAAAAAAAAAAAGAAATAAATCCCTGTTGCTTTAAGTCATTGAGATTGTGGGTTGCTTGTTACTGGAGGATAATATAGCCCATTCTAACTAATACAATTAATAATCAGCATATATTCTAGATACACAGACAGAATCTGAAGAAAAAAACCTAACAATAGTGGTGAAGATGAATTGTAACCACCCAAATAGATTATACTGGAACAGAACAGGCACAGAAGCATTTTAATTCAGCTGTCATGACCTTTGGTATTAAACACCACCTTTTAACTGTTAGATACTTGAATCTCCTTTTCTGAAAAAAAAAAAAAATGTGAATAATTTGATGTGAGAATTCAATGAAACCATAGAGCTACACAATAATAATTCAAACCACAGTAGCTTTTATTGTTCATAGGATGCCCATCTCAGCAACATGATAAAGCAACACGTTGGAGCTAGAGTTGCCCTGAAAGGAGATCCAATTTATATTGTCAGCCAAAGACTCACTTGTCTTTATTTTTTGGCTACTTTTGTTTTTTTGTTTTTTAATTATTTTTTAACGTTTATTTATTTTTGAGACAGAGAGAGACAGAGCATGAACGGGGGAGGGTCAGAGAGAGGGAGACACAGAATCTGAAACAGGCTCCAGGCTCTGAGCTGTCAGCACAGAGCCCGACGCGGGGCTCAAACTCACGGACCGCGAGATCATGACCTGAGCCAAAGTCGGCCGCTTAACCAACTGAGCCACCCAGGCGCCCCAATTTTTTTTTGGCTACTTTTGGATTATGGGCAGAAGTGGCAGGAGGAGGGGCTTTGTCCCCACCCCATCCATTATTTAAAACAACTGTAGCCTTTCACATAATGTACATTCACAAATAAAGTAATCAAAGCTCATTAGCCAAAGTCAAAAGCCAGTAAACCAGAACTCTCAATTTCTCTTTGTTAAATACTCACATTATGGAACATTTTCACTTAATGCTTAATCTCATTAACTGAGAGAGAGAGAGTCTCAATCTCCTGCCTGAGAGAATGGCACACCTAAGACTTCAGTGAAAAATTGTGAAAAACATTTCCAGTCCATGGAACTTCACCAGGGTGAAGTTTGACCCACAGATAGTTTTGACCATCAGGAAAGAGCTGGTACTGAAGAATGACCCATCTTTGATTGGACTCTCCCATCATGTGTAGGTTATATAAGAAGAGATTAAGTCTGAACAACACTAAATTCTTTGATTGTTGTTGACTTCACTATTCCTTACAACTAAAAATAAACAAACAGAACACCCTTTGCCACTTAAAAGAATTAGGAAGCCTGAGGAAGGATAAATATTGTATATAACAAAAAACAACAACAAACAGCAACAAAACAGATGAAAACCTATATTAATAAGATAAAATTAAAATTAATTTTAACCATAATTATCTCAAGTGCTCACTTCTCACTGAAAATTAATGAAGAGGAAATTTACATCTTATACTTTTTTGTGATAGATTTGCCATAGAAGTATTTAGATAGATCCCTCAATATTTAGGAAGGGATCAATATTGATACATTCCCATCTACTAAGAAAAGTGTGTTTTTACTTCTCAAGGAATACTTTATAAATGCTATTTTAAGCTTAGTAGCTTGTGCCCTCATAAAATACAACTTTGCCACTAGAAATTTAAAGAGATCATGTCCTTACTTGGTGTATTTATAAAGAAGAACCCAGATATTTATAGTGTCTTAAAAAATTTTTGTAGACAATTATTGGCAAATAAGAAAATTATTGGCAAAATGAATAAATTTAAAACTTAGCTATTAAAACTGTTGTGCAAAGTGACACAGTTACTTGATCTCTCTATATTTTTACACTGAAGTTAAATTGAATTTGTATATATAATTCTAACATTATTATAAGCCTAGTTCTTATTATGGAAAATAGATTTCATGACTAGCATATTTAGATTTTTATTAGTATATTAAAAAGCACAGGTCCATCCCTACTGTCTACAATCTTAAATACTCCAATATTTTGTTTATGTCCTATAACTTCTAAGCTTTGCTCCTTGAAATTTTTGAGTTCCCAAATGACACAAATTGTCTAAAGAGGGGATATATTAAAATATTATGATAAAATACTATGACTGTATATATATATATATATATATATATATATATATATATGTGTGTGTGGGTGTGTGTGTGGGCGTGTGTGTGTATACACACATGCATGCACGCACACACACACACCCACACACACACATATATATCACGTGGCTCTGATTTTACATATATCATTTTGATCTGGTTATTCCACTGAAATATTATTTTTAAGAGGTAGAAGAAAAATCAAGAAAATAGGGTCACATGGGTGGCTCAGTTGGTTAAATAACTGACTCTTGGTTTTGTCTCAGGTCATGTCTCACAGTTCATGAGACTGAGCCCTGAGTCGGGCTCTGCAGTGACAGCATGGAGGCTGCTTGGGATTCTCTCTATCCCTCTCTCTCTTCCCCTCCCCCACTCATTCTCTCTCTCTCTCTCTCTCTCTCTCTGTCTCTCTCTCTCTGTCTCAAAAAAAAATAAACTTGAGAAAAAAACGAAGAAAACAGTCCCAGATGTTACTTATTTCTGCATGCTATTACATTCTAATCTTTGAGAGTGCCTCATATTTAAGGATCTGATTCAGTGATATTTACAATATTACAAAGATTACTTCCCCTTCTATTTAATACGTATAATAGAGTATTTTCTTTCAAAAACCCATGATATTTGTAAAAACGCCATTTACCAATAAAAGTAATAAAAAGTCTAGCATTTGTTTGACACATATCATTCCATGAAAGGTTAGGAATATAATTATTTAAACCTTGCAAGATTTAATTTAGAGTTCACAGATTATATTGTTAAGCATTTATTTAAACAAAAGTGTTTATATTTGCCATATTAGAGTATCTTTTCTGGCACTGTGGTCATGTTGACAATTAGTATACAGCCTAAAATGTTTATTTGAAAGAGAACACATGTATATAAATGTATGCATACCATAGGCATAGACAGATTTCTACGAAGTAGATATTTCCAAATTAATAAACATTCCCAGTGTTTTTTTAATCTGCATCCATGTATTTTATTATAGAGAAATAGAGAATATTAAAAATAACACAGAATTAGAAATGCAATCGCACAGTTAAATTATATAATCCTAGTGAAAAACTTGCCTCTTTGTCTTTCCAGTATGCTGGAAAATAATAGCAAGAAGAGTGAAACTATCTCCAAGATGGCCTCTAGATGAGAAGAAATACTCCTCCTCTGTCCCTTCTTACTTTCACAGCACTACCAAACTCATAACGCTTCTAACACCACACATGTGGGTTTTATCCCTATACCAAGCAATTCTCTGCAACATCTGTTGAGTGTCCTACAATTTAAGTAAATTATGACAGTGTCTACCTATAGATAGCATCAGATTCCGTAAATTAAGGGCTCAGTCTTACAGGACTGCCAACTACCTCTACTTTAGATTTCAATCTAAGGCTTGTATTTGTATATGAAACTGTGAAATATACATATGCTTCAAACTAGCACATATATGGCATGTAAATTATGCTATATTTATTAGCATATGAATTACCATAACTATGGAATTTTATATATTATATATATATTTTTAAATTTTTTATTTTTCAATATATGTAATTTATTGTCAAATTGGTTTCTTTTTTTTTTCAATATATGAAATTTATTGTCAAATTAGTTTCCATACAACACCCAGTGCTCATCCCAAAAGGTGCCCTCCTCAATACCCATCACCCACCCTCCCCTCCCTCCCACCCCCCATCAACCCTTAGTTTGTTCTCAGTTTTTAAGAGTCTCTTATGCTTTGGCTCTCTCCCACTCTAACCTCTTTTTCTTTTTTTTCCTTCCCCTCCCCCATGGGTTTCTGTTAAGTTTCTCAGGATCCACATAAGAGTGAAACCATATGGTATCTGTCTTTCTCTGTATGGCTTATTTCACTTAGCATCACACTCTCCAGTTCCATCCACGTTGCTACAAGGGGCCATATTTCGTTCTTTCTCATTGCCCTGTAGTACTCCATTGTGTATATAAACCACAATTTCTTTATCCTATCATCAGTTGATGGACATTTAGGCTCTTTCCATAATTTGGCTATTGTTGAGAGTGCTGCTATGAACATTGGGGTACAAGTGCCCCTATGCATCAGTACTCCTGTATCCCTTGGGTAAATTCCTAGCAGTGCTATTGCTGGGTCATAGGGTAGGTCTATTTTTAATTTTCTGAGGAACCTCCACACTGTTTTCCAGAGTGGCTGCACCAATTTGCATTCCCACCAACAGTGCAAGAGGATTCCCGTTTCTCCACATCCTCTCCAGCATCTATAGTCTCCTGATTTGTTCATTTGGGCCACTCTGACTGGCGTGAGGTGATATCTGAGTGTGGTTTTGATTTGTATTTCCCTGATAAGGAGCGACGCTGAGCATCTTTTCATGTGCCTGTTGGCCATCCGGATGTCTTCTTTAGAGAAGTGTCTATTCATGTTTTCTGCCCATTTCTTCACCGGGTTATTTGTTTTTCAGGTGTGGAGTTTGGTGAGCTCTTTATAGATTTTGGATACTAGTCCTTTGTCCGATATGTCATTTGCAAATATCTTTTCCCATTCCGTTGGTTGCCTTTTAGTTTTGTTGGTTGTTTCCTTTGCTGTGCAGAAGCTTTTTATCTTCATAAGGTCCCAGTAATTCATTTTTGCTTTTAATTCCCTTGCCTTTGGGGATGTGTCGAGTAAGAGATTGCTACGGCTGAGGTCAGAGAGGTCTTTTCCTGCTTTCTCCTCTAGGGTTTTGATGGTTTCTTGTCTCACATTCAGGTCCTTTATCCATTTTGAGTTTATTTTTGTGAACGGTGTGAGAAAGTGGTCTAGTTTCAACCTTCTGCATGTTGCTGTCCAGTTCTCTCAGCACCATTTGTTAAAGAGACTGTCTTTTTTCCATTGGATGTTCTTTCCTGCTTTGTCAAAGATGAGTTGGCCATACGTTTGTGGGTCTAGTTCTGGGGTTTCTATTCTATTCCATTGGTCTATGTGTCTGTTTTGTGCTGTCTTGATGATTACAGCTTTGTAGTAGAGGCTAAAGTCTGGGATTGTGATGCCTCCTGCTTTGGTCTTCTTCTTCAAAATTCCTTTGGCTATTTGGGGCCTTTTGTGGTTCCATATGAATTTTAGGATTGCTTGTTCTAGTTTCGAGAAGAATGCTGGTGCAATTTTGATTGGGATTGCATTGAATGTGTAGATAGCTTTGGGTAGTATTGACATTTTGACAATATTTATTCTTCCAATCCATGAGCAGGGAATGTCTTTCCATTTCTTTATATCTTCTTCAATTACCTTCATAAGCTTTCTATAGTTTTCAGCATACAGATCCTTTACATCTTTGGTTAGATTTATTCCTAGGTATTTTATGCTTCTTGGTGCAATTGTGAATGGGATCAGTTTCTTTATTTGTCTTTCGGTTGCTTCATTATTAGTGTATAAGAACGCAACTGATTTCTGTACATTGATTTTGTATCCTGCAACTTTGCTGAATTTATGTATCAGTTCTAGCAGACTTTTGGTGGAGTCTATCGGATTTTCCATATATAGTATCTTGTCAACTGCAAAAAGTGAAAGCTTGACTTCATCTTTGCCAATTTTGATGCCTTTGATTTCCTTTTGTTTTCTGATTGCTGATGCTAGAACTTCCAACATTATGTTAAACAACAGCGGTGAGAGTGGGCATCCCTGTAGTCTTCCTGATCTCAGGGAAAGAGCTCTCAGGTTTTCCCCATTGAGGATGATGTTAGCTGTGGGCTTTTCATAAATGGCTTTTATGATCTTTAAGTATGTTCCTTCTATCCCAACTTTCTCAAGGGTTTTTTTTAAGAAAGGGAGCTGGATTTTGTCAAAGGCCTTTTCTGCATCGATTGACAGGATCATATGGTTCTTATCTTTTCTTTTATTAATGTGATGTATCACATTGATTGATTTGCGAATGTTGAACCAGCCCTGCATCCCAGGAATGAATCCCACTTGGTCATGGTGAATAATTCTTTTTATATGCTGTTGAATTCGATTTGCTAGTATCTTATTGAGAATTTTTGCATCCATATTCATCAGGGATATTGGCCTGTAGTTCTCTTTTTTTACTGGGTCTCTGTCTGGTTTAGGAATCAAAGTAATACTGGCTTCACAAAATGAGTCCGGAAGTTTTCCTTCCCTTTCTATTTCTTGGAATAGCTTGAGAAGGATAGGTATTATCTCTATTTTAAATGTCTGGAAGAACTCCCCTGGGAAGCCATCTGGTCCTGGACTCTTATGTGTTGGAGATTTTTGATAACCGATTCAATTTCTTCGCTGGTGATGGGTCTGTTCAAGCTTTCTATTTCCTCCTGATTGAGTTTTGGAAGAGTTTGGGTGGTTAGGAATTTGTCCATTTCTTCCAGGTTGTCCAATTTGTTGGCATATAATTTTTCATAGTATTCCCTGATAATTGTTTGTATCTCTGAGGGATTGGTTGCAATAATTCCATTTTCATTCATGATTTTATCTATTTGGGTCATCTCCCTTTTCTTTTTGAGAAGCCTGGCTAGAGGTTTGTCAATTTTGTTTATTTTTTCAAAAAACCAACTCTTGGTTTCGTTGATCTGCTCTACAGTTTTTTTAGATTCTATATTGTTTATTTCTGCTCTGATCTTTATTATTTCTCTTCTTCTGCTGGGTTTAGGCTGCCTTTGCTGTTCTGCTTCTATTGCCTTTAGGTGTGCTGTTAGATTTTGTATTTGGGATTTTTCTTGTTTCTTGAGATAGGCCTAGATTGCAATGTATTTTCCTCTCAGGACTGCCTTTGCGGCATCCCAAAACGTCTGGATTGTTGCATTTTCATTTTCATTTGTTTCCATATATTTTTAAATTTCTTCTCTAATTGCCTGGTTGACCCATTCATTCTTTAGTAGGGTGTTCTTTAACCTCCATGCTTTTGGAGGTTTTCCAGACTTTTTCCTGTGGTTGATTTCAAGCTTCACAGCATTGTGGTCTGAAAGTATGCATGGTATAATTTCAATTCTTGTATAGTTATGAAGGGCTGTTTTGTGACCCAGTATGTGATCTATCTTGGAGAATGTTCCATGTGCACTCGAGAAGAAAGTATATTCTGATGCTTTGGGATGCAGAGTTCTAAATATATCTGTCAAGTCCATCTGATCCAATGTCTCATTCAGGGCCCTTGTTTCTTTATTGACCATGTGTCTAGATGATCTATCCATTGTTGTGAGTGGGGTATTAAAGTCCCCTGCAATTACCACATTCTTATGAATAAGGTTGCTTATGTTTATGAGTAATTGTTTTATATATTTGGGCGCTCCGGTATTCGGCGCATAGACATTTATAATTGTTAGCTCTTCCTGATGGATAGACCCTGTAATTATTTATAATGCCCTTCTTCATCTCTTGTTACAGCCTTTAATTTAAAGTCTAGTTTGTCTGATATAAGTATGGCTACTCCAGCTTTCTTTTGGCTTCCAGTAGCATGATAAATAGTTCTCCATCCCCTCACTCTCAATCTAAAGGTGTCCTCAGGTCTAAAATGAGTCTCTTGTAGACAGCAAATAGACGGGTCTTGTTTTTTTATCCATTCTGATACCCTATGTCTTTTGGTTGATGCCTATAATCCATTTACATTCAGTGTTATTATAGAAAGATACGGGTTTAGAGTCATTGTGATGTCTGTATGTTTTATGCTTGTAGCGATGTCTCTGGTACTTTGTCTCACAAGGCCCCCCTTAGGATCTGTTGTAGGGCTGGTTTAGTGGTGACAAATTCCTTCAGTTTTTGTTTGTTTGGGAAGACCTTTATCTCTCCTTCTATTCTAAATGACAGACTTGCTGGATAAAGGATTTTCGGCTACGTATTTTTTTCTTTTCAACACATTGAAGATCTCCTGCCAATCCTTTCTGGCCTGCCAAGTTTCAAAAGAGAGATCAGTCACGAGTCTTATAGGTCTCCCTTTATATGTGAGGGCATGTTTATCCCTTGCTGCTTTCAGAATTTTCTCTTTATCCTTGTATTTTGCCAGTTTCACTACGATATGTCGTGTAGAAGATCGATTCAAGTTACGTCTGAAGGGAGTTCTCTGTGCCTCTTGGATTTCAATGCCTTTTTCCTTCCCCAGTTCAGGGAAGTTCTCAGCTATTATTTCTTCAAGTACACCTTCAGCACCTTTCCCTCTCTCTTCCTCCTCTGGGATACCAATTATGCGTATATTATTTCTTTTTAGTATATCACTTAGTTCTCTAATTTTCCCCTCATACTCCTGGATTTTTTTATCTCTCTTTTTCTCAGCTTCCTCTTTTTCCATAATTTTATCTTCTAGTTCACCTATTCTCTCCTCTGCCTCTTCAATCCGAGCCGTGGTCGTTTCCATTTTATTTTGCATCTCATTTAAAGCGTTTTTCAGCTCCCCCTGACTGTTCCTTAGTCCCTTGATCTCTGTAGCAAGAGATTCTCTGCTGTCCTCTATACTGTTTTCAAGCCCAGCGATTAATTTTATGACTATTATTCTAAATTCACTTTCTGTTATATTATTTAAATCCTTTTTGATCAGTTCATTAGCTGTTGTTATTTCCTGGAGATTCTTCTGAGGGGAATTCTTCCGTTTGGTCATTTTGGATAGTCCCTGGAGTGGTGCGGACCTGCAGGGCACTTCCCCTGTGCTGTGGTGTATAACTGGAGCTGGTGGGCGGGCCGCATTCAGACCTGATGTCTGCCCCCAGCCCACTGCTGGGGCCACAGTCCGACTGGTGTGTGCCTTCTCTTCCCCTCTCCTAGGGGCGGGATTCACTGTGGGGTGGCGTGGCCATCTGGGCTACTTGCACACTGCCAGGCTTGTGTTGCTGGGGATCTGGCATATTAGCTGGGGTGGGTAGGCAAAGTGCACGGGGGCAGGAGGGGCAGGCTTAGTTCGCTTCTCCTTAGGTGATCCACTTCAGGAGGGGCCCTGTGGCAGCGGGAGGGAGTCAGACCCGCTGCCAGAGGGGTGGCTCCACAGAAGCACAGCATTGGGTGTTTGCGTGGAGCGAGCAAGTTCCCTGGCAGGAACTGGTTCCCTTTGGGATTTTGGCTGTGGATGGGCAAGGGAGATGGCGCTGGCAAGTGCCTTTGTTCCCCACCAAACTGAGCTCTGTCGTCCAGGGGCTCAGCAACTCTCCCTCCCTTTGTCCTCCAGCCTTCCCGCTTTCCGAGCAGAGCTGTTAACTTATGACCTCCCAGATGCTAAGTTCCGCTTGCTGTCGGAACACACTCCGTCCGGCCCCTCCGCTTTTGCTGGCCAGACTCAGGGGCTCTGCTTGGCCGGCAGGCTGCCCCTCCGCCCCAGCTCCCTCCCGCCAGTCCATGCAGCGCGCACCGCCTCGCCGCCCTTCCTACCCTCTTCCGTGGGCCTCTCATCTGCGCTTGGCTCCTGAGACTCCGTTCTGCTAGTCTTCTGGTGGTTTTCTGGGTTATTTAGGCAGGTGTAGGTGGAATCTAAGTGATCAGCAGGACACGCGGTGAGCCCAGCATCCTCCTACACCGCCATCTTCTCTGACTCTGTGCAACAAACTGGAAACTCTCTGGACTTCAAGACTTTTTATAACCCAATTTCCAGCTCCTCTCCTCTGCCTAGAGTTCTGAGTGGAGACAGAGCTATATTATATATTTAAATTAAACTTAATAAAATTATATATATTATTATATATTAAAATTATCACACACAAACACTATGTGCTTCATTTTATTTATTTATTTATTTATTTATTTATTTATTTATTTAAGAAAGAGACAGAGTAAGAGAAAGGGAGGGGCAGAGAGGGAGGGAGACACAGAATCTGAAGTAGGCTCCAGGCTCTGAGCTGTGAGCACAGAGCCTGATGCGGGGCTTGAAATCGTGGACTACCAGATCATGACCTGAGCCAAAGTTTAGCCACCCAGGTGCCTCTACATGCCTCAAATTAGCACATTTTTATTGCTCATTCTTTGCCACTCTAATCTACATGAAAGTTAGTTTGGAAAACTCCAAGTTGGACAGTTAGCCATCCATTTGTGCCTCCAATCCTCGTGGTAGTATGTATTCTTTTACTAAAGCAGTTGTTTTTAAATAACCAAAGGTAGCACATTCTTGATGAAGAAACAAGTTACCATCCTCTTACAATTTTATTATATAAACTTAGTTGCAGCCATTGTTTAAAATATTTATACTAACAAAATAACTTTGGAGGACAGACTATTTTATTAATGACTTTGTTAGCAATTGCCAAAATATGATAGAAACAAAAAGAACCAGCTTTAGTTGCCTTTATAACTGTTCAAATTCTCTGTGGACGATGCACTCCCTAATTGCGTGCAACAGAGGCAGACAAGTCCCAGCACCCTGCCCTCTGTGCACCATTAACTGCTCTTAGTCCCAGTGTCTAGACAATCCCTATTCTATCATATATGCTAAATAAATATTTGATGAATGGGAGTTATTGAGAAAGTATTAGGTTATTAAGAAGTATCTGTAAATCTACCTTTATTTTATGTTTTTGTAGACTTTCGAGAAATGCCTTCAGGCATAATAATCTTTATATAATTGTTCTCTACTACCACTAAAAGGCCACTAAGCCACACATTTTAATTCTAATAGTTTGAGAATATAATGGACCTATGACATCAAGTATGAGCCACTTCTTATCTTATTGTAGTCTGCATAGAAGTTTTTGGCATCCCAGATAATATGTTTCAAAATAAAAACATATGAGATAATATTTTTATACAATTAGAATGTCTGAAACATGGTGCACACTGAAGGCATGTAAATCCCCTCCACCACTGTTTTCCTGCTTGATTTATGATGCTGGGCATTTGGAAGATGGGGAGGGAAAGAGAGCATATAAAGGAGGTGAAAAATCACCACCAAATGATTATTGCCAGACTTACAGACTATTATTGAAATTGTCTTTACTAACACTGGAACAGTGGAGACTCACAAAATTTCTTTGTTCTCATCTGTATTCTCATTTTAACTATTGAAGATAAATTAGAAGAACGTAAATATTTACTGTCAGATTGGTAATGTGGTATTTTTCACTGGGTATCCCTTTTACAAGACAAAAGCAAAACTGCTGTTTTGAGCAGTTTGAAAATTTTACATTCCTCAAATTTTTAAGGCAAAAATCAAGAAAAAAAGTGCAATACAAAATTCTTTGGGATCTGCCAAGAAAATATTGAAAAGTATATTTAGATGCTATTCTTTTCTTCTTCTCACCCAGAACACCCCACTTTAATTCAATTTTTGTATTGTGAAGTATGAAAAGAAAAGAACGAAGAGAGGAAAAAAGACAGGGTTATTGGTGGAGGAGAGTCAGTGCTGTAGAATTTTTTTTAATACATATTAAAATGGACATAATTATTCTCTCTTTTAAGCAAATTATCTTATTTGATTTTGTAAAGAAATATTAAGATACTAGTTCCAATGAGCACAGCGTGTACATTTGTGGTTCGTTTTTTTGCCAAACTGATGCAATCATTGCCTTTCCTTTGTTCTCGGCTCAAGACAGGCAGCACCTTCCCACCCTGACTCTAGCCTTGACCATCTAACTAGCTTTGGTCAATGGAGTAATCAATTGCAAATGTGACATAAGAATTAAATGTTCTGTATGTGCAGTAGGGATTGCCTTCTCTTACTGCTTTAGCGAGAATGCCAGCACCACTATGTCAGGAAGGCCAGGCAAGCCTGTTGGATTATGAGAGCAAGGCTCTGCCACCCCAAATTCTTTGGCTGCCCTGATCAACAGCCTGCCAACTGCCAAATGTACCAGCCATCATCTGATGGGCCAGCTAGACACAAACACATCGGAGGGCCTAACAGAGATCAGTCCAGCCTGCTCAGACCAGAAAACCTGCCTCACCAACCCAAAGAGCAGTGGGCCCAATAAAGTAATTGTTGTTTTAGGCCACCAAGTTTTAGAAGTAGTTTGTGACACAATGAAAACTAGCAAATAAAATATTTTCAGAAAATTTCCAAATACCCAGACATACAGCTAGTAATTCCACTCAAAGAAGAAGTTGGTTTTAAATGTAAAAATACTGTACTATAAGTACAGGTTTTCCTTCCAACACCACCCCTAATGACAGTCTTTTTTTTTTTTTTTCTAATAAAACTGCAGAAACCATTTCCTGTTTGGCAATGTGATGAGTGCAATGATGGTCAAATTCTATCAGAAATCTTTGGGAAAATGGGAAGCCTGACACATGGATAGCACAGGGAACAATGAATTTTTGTTAAGTGCTGGGCATTGAGCTAAGCATTTCCCATGTGTCATCCCATTTATCCTTCAAGGAATTCTGTGTTTTTAATCTCCATTTTAAAGGAAAATAATGTGGGGTGCCTGGGTGGTTCAGTTGGTTGAGTGTCCGACTCTTGATTTCAGCTCGGGTCATGATCCTAGGGTTGTGGGATCGAGCCCAGCATAGGGTTCCATGGTCAGCATGGAGCCCCTCTCCCCTACTATCTCTCTCGCTAAAATAAACTTAAATTTTTTTAAAGTTTATTCATTTTAAGAGAGAGAGAGAGAGAGAGAGAGAGAGAGAGAAAGAATGAATCCCAAGCATGCTCTGTGCTCAGTGCACAGCCTGATGTAGGGCTCAATCCTACAAACAGTGAGATCATGACCTGAGCCGAAACCAAGATTCAGATGCCTAATCAACTGAGGCACCCAGGCACCCCTAAAAATTTTTTTTAAAGGAAAAAAAAATGAGACAAATTTACCCAATTAGTAAGTTGATGAATCAAAATCCAAACATAGGTTTTTCTGACTCAAAATATTTAAATATCTCCCAATCTGCAAAACATCTTATAGTTTAATACTTAAGACTACTAGAGCATAAAGAGATTTTTAAAATATGTAACTAACAGCATCTTTTTTTAAAGATGAAGAAACAATGATCTATAGAAGGTACATTCAAGGTTTTGCAGCTATAGAGTGGCATAGGGGAAACCAAAAGGTTCATTACAGGAAGTAGGAGTCTCAAGCCTAACATGGTTAACTAGGATTCCTATGTATTTTATACTTGGGATCTCAAGTTTTGTGTAACCAGGATGGAAGGAGATAGTGGGTGGTTCATATGTGGGGTGGCAGTAATATAGAAAATATCTCATCAAAACTTTTGAGGTTGGCAACTGCCAATGTCCCTGCTACTATTCTAGCATGAGGTCATTGTTTATATACGGATATCTCAAATTTTGTGCTTCTCTAACTTAAGGAACTTTCAAAGAGACAATTATATGAGCAGTTCCCTAAATCTAGCAATATAGTTTTTCTCTCTTTTTTTGGCGGGGGGGGGGGGGGGGTGGTGGCGGTGGTGGTGGATTGTAGGTGGGAGGAAAGGGATATAAACACAATGGGCATTTTGACTTGCAAGCTGAAAGCAACTTCAAACAAGATTCTCTTTAATCAACTCAAGAACCAGAGCCAGAATTAACTATTTTAAAGAAAACAGTTGAAAAGATTCCTTTAGTGTTAAAGAAAATGAAAATCAGTAACCGTGCTTTGGCTCCAGAATCTCTAATCAAAGAGCAAATGTAATCTGTTTCTTTTCTTTTGGTCACTTATTCCAGATTTCTAGATCACCTCTGATATTATGTGTCCTTATTTCTTTTTTCATTGTATGGTCCCTATTTGCTATATTATGTTTGGTAGTATAATTCAAGTAGGTAGAAGAATTGCATGACTTAAAAATTTTAATATTTAGAAGATAATTTTTTTCTTGATCTTATCCACAACTTAAATTATTTTACATGCAATGTCCATGATACCATGACTGAGGTAATGTTGTAATCAAAAGCTTACATTGCCTCAGGAACCCTAAATATGCAATATACATGTGTTATGCTCAGGCATTGAGGATCAGGTGTACACCAATAACATTTATTCAGACTTTGGTTCAATAACCTTATCATCCCTTTAACAGTGATAACTTCCTTGATACACAATAACATGGTTTGCCCCTTCCTGCCCTCTTCCATTCTCTATTTTTAACCCTGTTCCATTTTTCTCTTCATTATCTAATATACCATATATTTATTTGTTTATTTGTTAATTGCTATTGCATTTATGTTCTTTGAGATCAGCAATGTCATCTATCATCACTATATCCTCAGTGTCCAAAATGCTGCGTAACCCATAATCAATGCTCAATAAATATTAAGTGGATAAATTAACCCCTTCTACTTTTTCTAGTTAAACAAAATATTGCAAACTTATTTCACCATTTAAAATTTCAGTTTCTAAAATAACAGATTAGAAGTGTAAATTGTGTTCCCTAGCTTCTGTTGCATGATATCTAATCATACTAGCATCTTCCCACCTGGCCCTTCACACTTATTTGTGGGCTTCTCATGATACATCATTCATGTAGTATGAATAAGTCTATTACACATATCTTGTATTTTCTTTCCCTTGCCTTGCTTCCTTTCTCCTCCTCATCTTCCTCTTTCTTCCTCTCTTCCTCCTTTCTCCCTCCTTCTTCTTCTTCCCCTCTGTCCCTCTCTTCTTCCCTTTCTCCCTCCCTCCCTTTAATCTCAGTTATTGTCTTTAGTCATGGTAGATAAGCTGCTCCCATAAGACATTTCTATCTCCCACCAGGCCCCTGCTAGTTTCTGGACAGCTCAGAGTAACTAAGATTTTGTGTCTGGGCTCTTAGGATGATGTCCTTTCCATAAAGTATCTAGTGCACCAATTTAAATATGATCCTAGCAGGCTTGCTTGATTCATCCTGTCAAATACCCTTGATTCTAAGTGAGAGATACAGTTTGGGCTGACTACCTTCCACTGTATTTTCACAAAACTCCTGGGAGATAGCAGGCAGCAAATGAATATGAGTTTCTGTCCAGAATCTAGAATAGAATTATAGTTAGTTTGGATCTAGAAGGGATTTGAAGATCATTTATTCTAATTTAATGTTTGAGGAAACTAAACCAAAAGAGACCATGCAACAAGTATAAAATGAGTTAGTGAGTAGTGGGAGTGATGATATTTGAGAATAAATAAGACAAAGTAAGCATGGAAGGATAGTGATTTTGAAATACCTATCACTGTGTGTGTGCGTGTACGTGTGTGTGTGTATGTGCGCGCGCGCGCGCGTGTGTGTGTGTGTTTACTTCCTTGGAATTTTCTATCCTTGGATTATTTCTTCCATTTAGTCAGCAACACATTCAACAGGAGAAGAAACACATTCAACACATTCAAAAAAGGAAAGAATTTATAAATAAATTTATAAGTTTATGTTTTAGAAGCCTAAAGATTAGGCCTAGGAAATGGGGGACCTGGAGGCTTAGGCAAGAAACGGGAGAATGCGCAATGAGTAAGAGAACAGGTCACCTCTCCTAAAACTAGAAAGACAACTTTGGCTGCACAGGGTTATTGAGAAATAAGAGAATTGGCCTGAGGATAGAGAAGTAGGTGGGGCCCAGGTTGAGGGGACAGAGCTATGGGGCCATATGAACAGGAGTGGCTTCAGCATTCAGAGATGGAGAGAGCACCATCTGCCCCACACACCCCAACAGCCCCATGGAGGAAATGCCCCCACACTCCCAAGTGGGTAACTAAGTATACTGCTCAGGACCTACTTCAGCTGTCCTTCCCACTGGCATCTAGATTCAGCTGTAGACTTTGACCATTGACCATTAGGAATTACGACCCTTGGGGTGCCTGGGTGGATCAGTCAGTTAAGCTTCTGACTTTAGCTCAGGTCATGATCTCACCATCAGTGAGTTTGAGCCCCGCGTCGGGCTCTGTGCTGACAGCTCAGAGCCTGGAGCCTGCTTCAGATTCTGTGTCTCCTCTCTGCCCCTCCCCTGCTCACATTCTGTCTCTCTCTCTTTCCCTCAAAAAAGTAAATAAACATTTAAAAAATTTAAATATATATATATTAATAAAAAAAAGGAGTTACAACTCTTGATTCTGTTCTTTCCTTAAATGTCTGCATACAATCATTCAGTAAAAGTGTCAGTTCTACCTCTCAAGCTCATCCTCACTTACGTCCACTTCCCTCCATCTTCCAATCCATCTTCATATCTCACCTGGAATCCTCTAATAGTCCCCCAATTTGTCAGAGATCTCTTTTACTCTTTTGTCCTGACCAAATCCTTGTTTTATGTAACAGCCAGGATTACAGAAAAAGATTACAGAGTAAATCAGATCATTTTACCCTTTTCTGTGGTTTCTCATATACTCACCCTGACTTATCAAGCTCTCTTTTTTTTCTTTCTTTTTTTAACATTTATTTATTTTTGAGATACAGAGAGAGGCAGAGCATGAGCAGGGGAGGGGGAGACAGAGAGGGAGACACAGAATCCGAAGCGGGCTCCAGGCTCTGAGATGTCAGCACGGAACCCGACGCGGGGCTCAAACTCATGAACTGTGAGACCATGACCTGAACTGAAATTGGACACTCGACCGACTGAGCCACCCAGGTGCCCCTATCAAGCTCTCTTAAATTTGACTCCCACCTACTTCTCTGAAATTATCTCCTATCTCTCTACTCCTTATATACTACACTCCTTCCATATTGGCCTTTCCTCAGTTCCACAAACCTTCCACGTGACCTCTTTTTCTTCCCACGTTCTTCCCACGTGACCTCATTTTCTCTGTTTCCTCTTCCCTAAGTGTACTTCGCCATCATCTTCATATCTGCTTCTGTTTTTGTCACTCACATCTTAATCTAAACGTTCATATTTAAAGTTATTCTCCATCATACACAGTGTAGCTCTTCACATTAATAAATGTTTACGGCTTACTTGTTTGCTTGATTGCTGTCTGTCTTCCCCATCCAGTTGTAAGCTCATGAGAACAGGTTAACATTTTTGTTTTTTGTTTTTCAATGCTGACCCCTCAAGTTTTGAACAATTTCCAGTATATGGTAGACATTCAATTTGATAATAAGTAAATGGATGAATAAGTATGGATGGATGAATGAATGGGATTTGCCTTTGGACATTGCTTGCATCTTATCAGGCTTACCATTTTCAGTGTTCTGGGATACTCACAAGTACTTGCAAAGAATGTTGCTGGAGGGGTATTAGAGGTTTCCCTCCCTACCCATTGCCTTCCTATGACAAGGGAGCATAAGGCAAGCTGAGGGCAAAGCACAAACTAGCATATCCCATGCCCCACCAGGCAGGATATGTGTGATATTTCTCCTGGCTACCCAAGAACAAAGGAAAGAGAAAAACGAATTGTTAACTGATAAGAGATCACAGTTGTGCAAAGACTATCAGTTTGCAAATATAGTAAATTACAAGAAAAAGGCAATTTTATCAATAGCCTAATCTCCAGGAACTCCCTACTGTCTTAATGATAATGCTTTGCTAGAGGGAAAAACCACCTTAGCTTGACAATAGGTAGGCCTCCAGTAATCTGTGAGTCTTCTTTAGCATATGGAAATCCCTTTAAGAAACTTCTTAACTTTATCTTCCCAGACTCCATAGTATCCAACCAGTCACTCTTCACAACCTCAGTGCAGATATTTCTGCCCATGGGTCCTATTCCCATGCTTTCATAAAGTCACCTTCTTGCCCCAAAGACTTCTCAAGAATTCTTTCTTGGCCATTAGCTCTGGACCCCACCATCACTCTGAAACCCCATAATCCTACACACACACACACACACACACACACACACACACACACACACACACTGCTACTGAAAGAGAAATATGGAAAGAGAACATGGGAGGAGCTCAGTAAATGCTAGTTGCCTTAATAAATCATTTTGAAGTATTTGCTTACATTCAGAAGTAAAAGCATGTAGTGCTTCACACTCTGGAGTTGGATAGACAACTTCTGCCCAGTGCTCAATGTCAATTACTGGTCATATGGTCTCCGGCAATTTTTTTTTTCTTTTTGGGTTTCTTATGATTAAGCTGCTGTGTAAGAGGAAACTAGAATCAAAGTTAAGAAGATTTTTAATATTTTATTTTATTCTATTTTCTTTAGACAAAGAAAGAGAGCGGGGGAGGAACAGAGGGAGAGAAAGAGAGAATCTTAAGCAAGCTCCATGCTTAGCATGGAGCCTGACATGGGGCTCAGACCCACAACCTTGAGATCATGACCTGAGCCAAAATCAAGACTTGAATGCTTAACGTACTGAGCCACCCGGCACTCCAGATTCTTAAATTAGAAGAGATAATGTTTAAGAAGTAATGAAACTAGGGGCACCTGGGTGGCTCAGTCAGTTAGCATCTGACTTTAGCTCAGGTCATGATCTCACAGTCAGTGAGTTCAAGCCCCGCACCAGGCTCTGTGCTGACAGCTCAGAACCTGGAACCTGCTTCAGATTCTGTGCCTCCCTCTCTCTCTGCCCCTCCCCTGCTCACAGTCTGTCTGTCTGTCTGTCTCTCTCTCAAAAATAAATAAACATTAAAAAAAATTTTAAAAAGAAGTAATGAAACTTAAAAAAAAAAGAAGTGAAATTTATGTATCATCACTGGTTATCATAGTTATGACTAATCACGTTATCACTAATGATAATTTACCACTAATAATAGTTTAAAATAGTTATCATTAATGCTAAGAGTTATTACTAGTGTAAAGAGCTTTTAATAGTTATCATAGGTAATACTAATGATAAGAGTTATTTTTTGAGCCCTTAGGATGTGCTAAATAGTATTCTATACACAATGTATGCATTAACTATTCACAACAACTGTAAGCAGTTGATTTTATGCCCATTATATAGATGAGGAGAGTGAGCCCCAGAGAGGTTAAGCAACTTTTCTAAAGTTCTCCTAGCAATTTTCCAGAGTTGG
This sequence comes from Puma concolor, assembly GCF_028749965.1. Lineage (NCBI taxonomy): Eukaryota > Metazoa > Chordata > Mammalia > Carnivora > Felidae > Puma > Puma concolor. The sequence continues at coordinate 28,864,959 of NC_141673.1, read as the reverse complement.
GCTTTGAACCCAGTAATTACATCTCTAAAGTCTGGGCTCTTAGTAGAGAGCCCAGCATATAATAAATATCAAAATAGTTTCAAATGCCATTATAGCCTCTATTTTTTTATTTATTTTTTAATGTTTATCTATTTTTGAGAGACAGAGTGCAAGCATGGGAGGGGCAGAGACAGAGGGAGACATAGAATCTGAAGCAGGCTCCAGTCTCCAAGCTGTCAGCACAGAGCCCAAGGCAGGGTTTGAACTCACTGACTGGGAGACCATGAAGTGTCTGAAGGCAGACACTTAACCAGCTGAGCCAGCCAGGCGCCCCTATATCCTCTATTTTTAATTTTGATCTTTTTGTATTATTTGTATGAGCTCTACACATAGCTTCTGTCACATCTGTTACCAGGCAAGATCTTTTTAACATCACAAGGATAGGTTAAGTATAAAATTGAAGCACCTAAGAAATGCTCCAAGTCCTTTGGTTATTTAAAAATAAAAAGAAGTGGGGTGCCTGGGTGGCTCAGTCGGTTAAGCAGGTCATGATCTTGCGATCCGTGAGTTCGAGGCCCGTGTCAGGCTCTGTGCTGACAGCTTGGAGCCTGGAGCCTGTTTCAGATTCTGTGTCTCCCTCTCTCTGACCCTCCCCCGTTCATGCTCTGTCTCTCTGTCTCAAAAATAAATAAACGTTAAAAAAAAGTTAAAAAAAAATAAAAATAAAAAGAAGTAACATGTGGGAGGGAGGGGCGTGGCTTAGGAGGTTAAAATCTAAATCCTCCATGCTCATGTGAACAATTTAACCTATGTAAGTAGCTAACCTCCCTCAGTTCTTCTTCCATCCATGAACCAAGCCACATACTACTTGAAATTCCAAAATGGCTGCTTGGGTTTTAGAATATAATGTTTGATCTTTGCATTGACATCTACTAAATCTGAGAGGCCCAGTGATCTGAGAGGCCAAAGTATGGGAGGCGAAACTAGCTGCAGCCTCTGGCCAAATTAATTCTCTCCCACAAGCTTACACTCAGTGGTCTCTGTCAGAAGCATGTTGTGTCCAGTGTTTGTCTCATTATTTTCAAATTGTGCTGGAGAAACACACCTGGGGTGATATGGCTTCTCATGAGGGGGAAAGACATAATTTGCTGGGCTGATGCAACACAGTGGGAAGACAGGCCACATTCTCCCCAGTTTCAAAGGACAGTGGCAGTGAGCTTTTGATGAGCTTTGGTTGTGCTGCATGGCAATGATTTGCTTCCATCCCAGAAAGATCTGCAGTGCACATGGTTTTGATCACAAATAAGAGCTCCAGATAGTTCAAGGTCAGAGTAGGGGTGGAGCTTATAGAAGAGAAGAGAGACAATTTTCTTAATTTAACTGATAAAAGTTGAAATGTAAAACCCTTAAAAAGTCTAAGAACTTTATCTTCCTCTTTATCCACTGGTGTAATTAGGCATATGGCACTTAAGAGACATTAGGATTGTGACTGATTTTCCAGAATACACTAATTTCAAATAGTTGAATATTCTCTCCAATTGTCTCCATTTTTTAACCACATCTTGATTTTTTTCTTCCAAAAATATGGTCACATAACTAATGCACATATTTCTATAAGTTTAAGATGTACAGGTTTCCCCCACGATTCAAAAATAAAAAACTTTGAAAGTTTTTGTAAGCCAAAATGACACAAAGCAAGGAAGCAATTACTATTAATTTATACAGAAAAATATTTTAGCATCCCCAGACTCAAAAAACCACCTCTCTTAGGCTTCTGATACCTTAGAACACATATCGTACTAATGGATGCACAAAATAAATTGATATAAAACACAGGTGCTCACACACACTGTTCAAAGCTACGGAGGCTGGATTCTGAGTTACTGAGTGAGTTCTCAGGGAATGAACTGGGAGGGACCACTCTCACTGCTCAGGTGCATTCTGCCTCTGTAAGGCTTGCTGCAAAACTAATGCTGAATGCTATTTTTGCTATTTACCATTTTTGTAAAAGCAAAAATCCTCTTTGGATTTGTTTCAGCTAGTGAAAACAGTTACTAATATATATCTTTCATAAAAATGAAGTGACATTAACACCAACTTTTGAAAAGTGGGAGATACCTGTACTTCGTTTGGGAACATCACCATTCCACATCTAATTGATGTGTGATTATCTGTGATTTTGCTTTCTGTGTGTTCAGTTACCCATGATCAACAACAGTCCAGAAGCAGATGATCCTCGTTCTGGGGTAGCATCCAAAGGTCAGTGGTAGCCTAACACTACGTCACAACGCCTGTGTCATTCCTTCACTTCATATTGTCCCCTAGACATTTTATCATCTCACATCATCACAAGAAGGGTGAGTACAGTATAGTAAGATATTTTGGTATATAGAGAGAAACTACATTCACATAAGTTTTATTACATTATATGATGACAATTGTTCTATTTCATTATTAGTTATTATTGCTAATCTCTTACTGTAACTAACTTCTAAATTAAACTTTATCAGACGTGTATGTATACAAAAAAAAAAAAACATAGTATATATAGGGTTTGCTCCCATTTGCCATTTCAGGCATTCACTGGAGTTCTTGGAATGTATCCCCAACAGATAAGAGACTACTGTGAATGAAAGTGAGGAATCGGAATGTGAAAATTATTTGCCTTCTTGACTATTGTTCTTTGGAAACAGAGACAAAACTCTAAGATGTTGGAGGGTGGGAGGGACGAAGAAACTCAGTTTGTAACACATTGGGAGAAGAAGCAAACATACAATTCTAAAATTATGAAATACTTATTTTACAACGATGAAAACTGACATATACACAGAATCTAACAAAACAAGAAGTAAGCTTGACGTTTGACATAACGATTATATCTTTAAAGACATAAAAAAATATTTGTCAATAATAAATATATTCAAAATGCACTTTACTTCCATCTAATGAATTATTTGTGTATTTCCTTATCTTTGGTTTTCAGACATTGGTGTGCTAATGAGGGTCCCTGTTTACTGGGTCCCTGTTCTAGAATATCTGACCTAGTGAAGACCTGGGAATCTGTTTTTTTAACAAGTATTTATGGAGACATTGTATTTTCCACCTGTGAAAATAAATCTCACTTTCACTGAATGCCTACTGTGTGCCACTTTTACAAATGATTTATTTCTTTACTCTTTATGCCAGTCTTTTGAGTTAAATATTGTTATCCACATTTTATTGACAGGTGAACTGAGGTAGAACGAAGATGTTTCTCATGATCATATAACACATAAACAGTGGAGTCAAAATTCAAACAGAAACTCATGATTCCAAACACCATGCTCTTCCCTGCTTACTGACTATCATGATAGAGACACATTCATAATCAATACTAGAAATAAAGGTAGGGTTTTGGGGGGTGGAGGGGGCATTAGAAAAGGATAAAATGAAATGTCAACGGAATGACCATCTTTTTAATGATGTTTTCTAAATTCTCATCATGAAATCATAGCCCATTGAAGGGAAACGATAAAATAGGCATTGGATTGAGAGAGTAGTTTAAAATGAGAAATAAAATTGCAGTTTCTAATTGAAGGTTAGTTAGTTATGAATAAACATGCCTGTAAACTGGTGATCCAATTCTAGTTAATCATATCTGTGCGTTTAACAATGTCAGGCACTCAAAATGTAGTTATAGAAAGGTCGACATTAGATTAAAACAAAGAAAAAATTTAAAAATGCTTTTCAATATAAAAAAAATTACATGCTTCTTTATTGTCTTCATTTTTGCAATTTTTAAATTTCAGTTTTGCATTTAAAATTTATTACAGATGTGGAGTGACAACACTTTATAAGTTCCAAATTTATTTGGTATATTATTGGCAGAATTCTAAGATGCTTCCCAAGATACCCCTTACCCTCAGGGTGCACACTCTGCATAACACCCTCCCCTTGAGTGTGGGTCGGCATGAATTAATCAGGAGATGGCTTTCAGAACCAGAAGTCCAACAAGTTCAAAACGTGGGAGGGCCAACAGAGGGGGTTACATGCAGTTAACTACAGAAAGTCTTCAGGAGCTGAGAGTAGCATGGTCTATAGCCAGCAAGAGAACAGGGGCCTCAGTGCTACAACTCTATGGGACTTAATTCTGCCAAAAGCCATATAAACTTGGCAAAAAAGAACTCCAAGCTCCAGAAAATGATGCACCTCAGCTGATAGCTTGATTTCAGCTTTGTGAGAGGCTAAGGAGAGAACATATATTAGCTAGGCCTGGACTTCTGATTTATGAAACCATGAAAGAGTATATTTGAATTGCCTTAAGCCTTCATGTACGCAGTAATTTGTTACACAAGAATAATAAAAATAAGTAAATAATATAAGTACCTGTTCTATGCCAGTACTTACCTCACATAGGGGTACAGCCATGAACGTGATAGACAACATTCTCTGTCCTAATGAACCTAAGACAGTAATGGGGTAAAACTAACAATACACATGTAAAATAGAATAAATGTATACACAGATATTCAAGAGTGGCAAGTTCTATGAAGAAAGTAAATATGATCTTCTCGATAGATGCCAAAAAAGAATTTGACAAAATGCAGCATCCTTTCTTGATAAAACCCTCAAGAAAGTAGGGATAGACGGAATGTACCTTAACATCATAAAAGCCATAAATGAAAGAGCCACAGCCAACATCATCCTCAGTGGGAAAAACTGAGAGCTTTCCCCCTAAGGTCAGGAACCTGCCAGGGATGTCCGCTCTGACCACTATTGTTCAGCATAGTACTGGAGGTCCTAATCTCAGCAATCAGACAACAAAAAGAAATTAAAGACTTACAGATTGGCAAAGAAGAAATCAAACTTTCACTCTTCACAGACGAAATGATACTCTATGTGAAAAACCAGAAAGACTCCACTAAAAAACTGCTAGAACTGACACATGAATTCAGCAGTCGCAGGATATAAAATCAATGCACAGAAATCTGTTGCATTTCTGTACACCAATAATGAAGCAGCAGAAAGAGAAATCAAGGAATCTATTCCATTTACAGTTGTACCAAAAGCCATAAGATACCTAGGAATAAACATAACCAAAGAGGTAAGAGATCTGTACACTAAAAACTATGGAAAGTTTATGAAAGAAATTGAAGAAGACACAAAGAAATGGAGAAACATCCAATGATCATATATTGGAAGAACAAATATTGTAAAAATGTCTATATTACCCAAAGCAATCTACACATTTAGTGCAATCCCTATCAAAATAACACCAGCATTCTTCACAGAGATAGAAAAAACAACTCTAAAATTTTTATGGAACCAGAATAGACCCTGAATAACCAAAGTAATATTGAAAAAGAAAACCAAAGCTGGAGGCATCGCAATCCCAGACTTTAAGCTATATTTCAAAGATGTAATCATCAAGACAGTATGGTACTGGCACAAGAACAGACACTCAGATCAATGGAACAGAATAGAGAACACAGAAATGGACCCACAACTATATGGTCAACTAATCTTCGACAAAGCAGGAAAGAGTATCCAATGGAAAAAATCTCTTTAACAAACGGTGCTGGGAAAACTGGACATTGACATGCAGAAAAATGAACCTGGACCACTTTCTTACACCACACACAAAAATACATTCAAAACAGATGACAGACTTGGGGCGCCTGGGTGGCGCAGTCAGTTGGGCGTCCGACTTCAGCCAGGTCATGATCTCGCGGTCCGTGAGTTCGAGCCCCGCGTCAGGCTCTGGGCTGATGGCTCAGAGCCTGGAGCCTGTTTCCGATTCTGTATCTCCCTCTCTCTCTGCCCCTCCCCCGTTCATGCTCTGTCTCTCTCTCTGTCCGAAAAATAAATAAATGTTGGAAAAAAAAAATTAAAAAAAAAAAAAAATAGATGACAGACCTAAATGTGAGACAAGAAACTACCAGAATCCTAGAGGAGCAGCAACTTCTTGAACCTCAGCCACAGCAACTTCTTATTAGACATGTCTCTGAAGTCAAGAGAAACAAAAGCAAAAATGAACTATTGAGACCTCATCAAGATACAAAGTTTCTGTACAACGAAGGCACAACAAAACTAAAAGGCAACCAACGGAATGGGAGAAAATATTTGCAAATGACATATTGGATAAAGCGTTAGTATCCAAAATCTATAAAGAACATATCAAACCCAACATCCAAAAAACAAATAATCTGGTGAAGAAATGGGCAAAAGACATGAAAAGACATTTTTCCAAAGAAGACATCCAGATGGCTATGGGACACATGAAAAGATACTCAACATCACTCAAAATCAGAGAAATACAAATCAAAATTACAATGAGGTACCACCTCACACCTGTCAAAATGGCTAAAATGAACAACTCAGGAAACAACAGATGTTGGTGAGGATGTGGAGAAAGGGGTACACTTTTGCACTGTTGATGGGAACGCAAGCTGGTGCAACCACTCTGGAAAACAGTATAGAGGTTCCTCAAAAAATTAAAAATAGAACTACTCTACAACCCAGCAATTGCACCACTAGGTATTTATCCAAAGGAGACAATAATACTGACTTGAAGGGGTACGTGCATCCCAATATTTATAGCAGCACTATCAACAATAGCCAAATTATGGAAAGACCCCAAATGTCCATCGATTGATGGATAAAGAAGATGTGGTATATATACACAATGAAATATTACTCAGCGATCAAAAGAATGAAATCTTGCCATTTGCAACAGTGTGTATTATTATGCTAAGCAAAGTCAGTCAGAAAAAGACAAATATATGGTTTCACTCATGTGGAACTTAAGAAACAAAATAGATGAACATAGCAGAAAGAAAGGAAAAAGAAAATACAAACATAAAGGGAGACAAACCATAAGAGACCCTTAAATACAGAGAACAAACTGAGGGCTGTTGGGGGGGGGATGGGCTAAATTCATGATGGGCATAAGGAGGGCACTCGCTTGGATGAACACTGGGAGTTATATGGAAATGATGAATCACTGGATTCTACTCCTGAAACCATTATTACACTTCTGTTAACTAAGATTTAAATAAAAAATAAATTAAAATAAAATAATAAAATAAAATAAAAGAAGGAAAGTAACATAGGGCAACAGTGAGAAACTGACTGATGGGGACAGGGGTGGAACTTAACCCAGTACAGTCAGGGAATAACTATCAGAATAGATAGAAATGGCGTCAAGGCCAAAATGATGAAAAGGAGGCACCACATCAAAACTGCAGTATGGATCTTATTCTAAACACTTCAAAGAGTTGTATACATGAGGCAGTGGTGTTTATCTGAATTACTCTTTGAGAAGATGTCACAGTGAAAACTGAACTGAATGGAGGGTAGGGGGAGAGTGCAGAGAGACAATGGTGGAATCATTGTCCAAGAGGAACCTTGCCCATTGCAGAGATTTCACCATCACCCAGGACTGTTAAGAAGGACAAGGCTGGGAAGATAATCTGCAGACTAGAAAGGGGAATTTCACATAATGTTGTCATGGTCATATATTATAGACACTTTCATTCATAATTTTCAGCAAAGACATTTTTCTCTAGGGTATTTCCAAATCCATATAACAAAGACCTCTATCACAAGACGAGTGGGAGGAAAGCAAGATGGTGGGGCAAGATGGACCTGAAAATTCTGGTAGCCTAGTCCAAAAACAAAAAAAATGACCTGAGATTTCCAACAAATTAGTAGCCCAGAGAAAACTGAACTTTAAACTTTTACATATTTAAAATATTTTTTAACCTTATCCCAAGTCACATTCAAAGCCTGACCGTCATTTTTCCCCTAGTAACAAAGCATAGTATTCAGCTAACATTTTTTTTTTTTTTTTTTTGGTCAAGAATATAAATGTTGAAACTATGTAACAAATGCTACTTTGTTCAAGATTAACTTATTATGATCAGAATAAGTGTTAGACTTTCAAAAAATTAGAAATTTCTTCACACATTCTTCATAATAACACGGCAGTGTTCTGCAATGAAGAAAAATGTGAATGTGGCATATATTTATGTATATTTTTAAATGTGAGCATTTTATTCTGCATATCTAACTCTCAGACTAATAAGAAAGACTAACACAGTGTACAGAAAAGTAAACCTAAGGATTTTCTCCAGAATTAATTTACAACAACATGTAAAATTTAAAACATGTTTTCAAATAAAATTCCCAGCTCTAATTAGTCCCAAAGAGAGAGGTTACAATGGAGTAGAATAAAATTTTCTTCTCTCCCTCCTTGCTTTCATGTCTTTCTATTTTCATCCCTTGAGCAAGCTATTATAGACAGAATTGTGTCCCCTCAAAATTCATGTTGAAGTTCAAAGTGACTGTATTTGGAGACAGTCTCTAAGGAGGTAACAAGGTTAAATGAAGTCATAAGGGTGGCGCCCTAATCAGATAAGATTTTTGTCTCTATAAAAACGGACAACAGAGATCTCTCAGGGAAAAAAGCAATGTAAGGACACAGAGCAGCCAGGAAAAATGTTCTCATCAGAAACCAACCTTGATGATTCTTTGATCCTGGACTTCTGTCCTCTAGAACCATGACAACATAAAGTTCTGTTGCTTAAGCCACTCAGTCTGTGGAATTTTGTTGTAGCAGCAAGAGCAGACAATACACAAACTGAATTCAAAAATCACAAAACTATCATATAACCACGTAATTAGATCATCCATGATATTGGTAACTTCAAAGAAGTTCAGTTTTATACGAGCAGATCAACATCCTTCATCTACCAGCTAGTGGACATGTTTGTTTTTGATTATAGGCATAAATATGGGGTCCCCTGAGCTTTGGGAACATTAATGTTGAATTGACCATTGAATATCACTTTTGTTTTAATACTTAAGATTTTGACCAGTTTTCGTTGTATTCTTAACAAAGTTAGCTTTGCCTTGTTCTGAATTGAAGATGATTTTAGTAAACATATTATCCATAGGAAGCAATTTGTTTATTAAAATAATAGACATTGATTAAATTTCCTTTACTTCATATAGTTTTTCTTGTAATTATTGAGGACTCATCTAATTTCCATATGCAAATAAATACATAAATCAGCAAGAACACCAATAATAATGTAAAAGAAAAGGCTACACTTATATCACATTATTCAGAAGGAGTTTATTATCTTACATTTCTAGAGGTCAGAAGTCCAAAACGGGGTCCTGTAGGACCAAAAGCAAGGTGTCAGGAGAGCTGTGTTCACTTCAGAAACTCTAGGGCAGTATCTGTCCCGTGACATTTTGAGCTTTTAGAAACTACCTCCATGTTTTGGCTCATGGCCCCCTTCCAGCAATGGTACCCGACTGACTCTGCTTGCCTCATCACATCTCCTTTTCTGACTCTGGCCCTTCTTCCTGGTTCCTATAACAAGCCTTGTGTTTACACTGGACCTACCCAGGTAATCCAGGATCTTCTCATCCCAAGATCCTTAACTTAATCACATATGCAAAATGCCATGTAAGGTAGTATACTGACAGATTTGGGGGATTAGGCCACGGACATTTTGGCAAGGAGCATTACTTTGCCGATCACCACACAGCTGCCCTAGTATTTCTATTTATTATGTATGTTGAATTTGAAGGTAGAATTTGAAGATAAATTTAACTATGTGTAGTTCATGCTAAAGGAGACAATATGAAAACCTAAAATACGATGATGATGAAAATTAACGTGTAAATTCTTTTTTCTTAAAGTTTATTTATTTTTGAGAGAGAGAGAGAGAGAGCAGGGGAGGGGCAGAGAGAGAAAGGGAGAATGAGAGAATCCCAAGCAGGCTCCGTGCTGTCAGCACAGAGCCCAAACTGGGGCTCAAACTCACCACAAGCCATGAAATCGTGACCTGGGCTGAAATAGTCAAACGCTTAACCAACTAAGCCACCCAGTTGCCCCTAATGTGTAAATTCTTAAATAAGGCTTCTTTTTATTTGTAGTGAAAATGTTTGTTCTAGAAAAGGTACCATCACACAGAGTACACTGGAACCCTACAACATATTAAAGCCACTATAAAAGTACTTTGCCAATATTTACACCTTGCAGAAAAGAAGTCTTAAAATATTGGTATAAGATGTGTCAACAAAGAACTAAAACAACTTAGGAGTAGATTCCTTTTTATTTGGGAAAAGTACAATTGTGCTCTGAGCTGTGAGGTATAATACTGTCAGTTAGTGTGTTAATAATAAATACCATTAATTAATAGATTCTTACTATGTGTTAATTGCCACGCTACAGCCTTTATATGTTTTCTCATTCTGTGAGTTATACACTGTTGGGATTCCATTGTACAGATGCAAAAACTGAGGTTTCAGAAGACTTAGTGTCCTTCCCTATTACTACACAAGTGGAACTGGCATTCCATCTCAGATCTGCTCACAATTATGTGATAGGACAAGGTGGTTTCAGTTACCATGGGATTTTCATCAGAAAAGGCACAGATATTTCTGAACAGCTCTGGTTACTATTGTTAATTTGCCTTTCACACTACCCCTGGGAAAATTTACATTTTCTTTTTTTTTAAGTTTGTTTATTTATTTTAAGAAAAAGAGCATGCAGGGAGGGGCAGAGAGAGACAGATAGAGAGGAGAGAGAAAGGGAGAGAGAGAGAGAGAGAGAGAGAGAGAGAATCTCAAGCAGGCTCTGCACTGTCAGCACTGAGCCCAACAAAGGGCTCAAACCCATGAACCCATGAATTTGAGAGAGAGGGAACACACAAAGCTAGAGTTGGGGGGGCATGGGGGGGGGTTTGCAGAGAATCTTAACCAGGCTCCACATTCAGAGCAGAGCCCTACGCAGGGTTCCATCCCACAACCCTAGAATCATGACCTGAACTGAAATCAAGAGTCTAAAGCTCAACCAACTGAGCCACCCAGGGGCACCTATATGTTCTACCATTTAGAGTAGGAACCTGAGGTCAAACAACTATATTTCAATTACCCTTCAGTTTATTAACTTTCTGCATTATAGCATATAATGTATGAAAATAATTGAATTTCAAGTCAGATCTTAATATCAAAATATGGTGTTTCTCTGAAACTATGCAGATTATGTATATGTATATGTACATGTATAACTATATATTATATATATTTAATTTTGAAATTGGCCACTTGGTTTGAAAAGAACACAGAATTGGGAAAAAACATGAACTGGATTTGAATTTGTGTTTTGCAACTTTCTATATGGAAAATAATTAACTTCCCATGGCCTTAGGTTCCTTATATTTAAAATGGGGAGAATATTACTAATCTCATGAGATTGTTATGTATGTTCTCAAAAAAACTAGATTCCTTCCTTGATGGAGTGTTAGTTTTCAAACATTCTCAAGAGACAGAACTCTCCCCTTTTCCCTGAGTATTTTGCCACTTACATTCTAAAGCCTCTGGAATTGGGGGGTGGAGGAGAGCCACTTTTTCTCTTATTGTGTTGAGTGATGATGGTCCTTGAACACAAAACCAGAAGAAACAAACAAACAAACAAAAACAAAAAGGGGGAACTGTGGAGAACAAGCTTAGCAAATTCCCTGAACTTGCACAGATGGGTTAACAAGGCATAAAGAATTAGGAAGCCATAGGATGCTCACACCCAAGCTTGGGCAAACAAGATTAGGTAAATAGGTATAGATAGGGTGAGGCAAAGACCCCAGTATAAATAGGGTGGGGCAGAGGCCCCAGTATAGATAGGGCGTGGCCAAGACCCCAGCATAGAACAAAGGTATATGAGGTACACAAGATGAGGAATTCAGGGCAGAAACACCCCCCCCCCCCAATTTAGTACTATAGCATAAAGCTGCTTTCACAGGAAGGAAGGAACAAATTAGGTAAACAGGTAAATAGGGCAATGGACTGCTGAGGGGTGAAGTTGCCCAGAGGGTAGCTAATTAGCAAAAGAAAGGTGCCTTGTTGACCCTCAGGTAGAAAGCTCTGTCTTCCTTGTCCCCTAGACCAGTTTAGGTAAACAGAGATGGTGCCTCAGGTTTGCAGTAAACAACTTGCTGCCAGGCACCAGGATTTTATTTTGTATTAACCCAACTCCCTAACCCCGCATAGATTCAAAACCCCCTTTCCCTCATACCCATGAGTTAATGTTCACAGTTTCATTGTCTCTTTGTGCACATCCATCACCATGTTTGTAAGCCTTCTGATCCTAATAAAAATGGAGCAAGGACCCTTAATCGGGGCTCTTGTCTTCTCCTGGACATTAGTCATCTCTTGCATTTTTATTTTTATTTTTTAAGGTTTCTTTATTTTTGAGACAGAGAGATGCAGAGTGTGTGCGGGGACAGAGACAGAGAGACACAGAATATAAGGCAGGCCCCAGACTCTGAGCTGTCAGCACAGAGCCTGACACAGGGCTGGAACTGCATGATCATGACCTGAGCTGACGTTGGACGCTTAACCTACTGAGCCACCCAGGCGCCCTTCAATCACATTTTTAATCCTGTGTCCCACTTTCTCACTGGACAAGAAGGAACTCCAGACTCAGAGTCTACAACATTTTGTTTTCACCTTAGTTTTTTGTTTTGTTTTGAACTATATTTTCTGTTGCTTTGAGCAAGATTGGTCATTACTCCATCATAAATGATTCTTGAACATTTCACAATGAGTGAATTGCAGTGGGATTCATGAGAAATTTTCCAGTTTGCCACCTTTCTTTTCACTCTTTCTTTCTGCCTTCTGAAGGGATGCCAACATACTTAGTGTACATAAAAAGCCAAAATGCCTCTGAGTTTTGAGCCCAATGCTAAGCAGAACGTATGGAAAACCAACAATAAATAATTTATTAAATGTAGCTTTTTGAGAGAAGGCAATTTCATGTTTTAACAAACTCAAGCTGGAATAATAGAGGGGTCTTCTGACACCCAAGGCCAGCAGTAACTTGACTCTGTAGAGGCTGAGCTCTGACTGAGCTTTGAGACAGGAAAGACACCATCCATAATCATATTCTTAGAAATATTTTATTGAGGTTCCAAACTCTTCTGGGCACATTTACTTCATCTTTTACTTGCTTGGTGTGGAAAAGCAATTACCCTGTGGTGATGGTGCAGTCAAATCTGTAAACAGTTATTACATTTCAATTAGGGCTGCATGAAACTCTATATATGTAGTTTTCTGGGAATTAATATAAAGCTTTTGTGATGTTTCAATTCACAAGGGGTCCTACCCCACACATTTGACTCTCAGCAAAACTCAGATGCATTCAGATGTCAAGGACTATTTTCCCAGCACAAAGCATTTGGCCTGGGGTTAAATTTTCCTGAAATATATTGGTCAGTAGTAAAAAACCCCAAGTCTTCCAGTTACCCCATGGCTTTTGCCAAGAGAAGTCAACTTAGACTAGCTCTCTAGTATGAAAAGAAGATTCTGGTAAATCTTCTGTCAAAAAAAAAAAAAACAAACAAACAAACATGTACTTGATCACATTCACAGTCTTCCTTGGATCCTCATAAACCATTGAAACACAAACAAGAATTTTTCATTATCAGTAACAAGAATGGTGAGTTGGAGGGATGGGAAGATGGAAACCAGTATTTATTAAACAGCTACAATACTCCAGTTCCTTTTCCTGGATTATCTCTTTAAATTCTTGCATCAACACAGCAAGGTAAGAATTACATGTCATCATTCTCTAGTTGGGAAAAATTTCGATTCAGATTAAGAAACTTGCCCCGATCTACCAGGTGGATCGATGGTGGTACTCAAAATGAGCCGAGGTCTCTGCTTCCAGAGTCCATGATGCTTCTTCCATCGGTGCAGAGATTTGGAGAATGTGCTTAATGTTTGTCTTTTTCCTTTTCCTTTGCATTCCTCATCATGGCCCACGAGTGCCTTTCAGAACAGCCTGACTGATCTGTCCACTCTCTGTACTAGTACGGCTGATTCTCTTTAAATTTTCTATGTTACTCAAGGAAAAATTGCAAGCAACAAAGTCAAATGATGAAGAAACCATTCTCCTCACTCCTAAATGTGTTACATATGGTGGTGGGGGCAGGGACAGACCACAAGCAGCATTTACTAAGGAGGATTTCGCACTTCCATCAGCTACCATGAAAGATAACATATGGACTGAACGTTTATTCCAAGCAACAGATTTGTTTCTAGTTACTCTCCAGAAGTTGAATGAAAGAGAGAGAGGAAAAAAAAAAAAAAAAAAAAAAAACACCTTTTAACAGCCATCTGAAAATACTCTCCAAATGAGAGAAATAAAGTTGATCTTTTTTCAGACTATGGAATTAACATTTTAAAAAATGAGTCATACTGATTCAATTTAAATGTATTTATTGAGCTACTATCACTATGAATCTACCTCTTTTTTGAGGAAGACATGCCGTGTGTCCTCAAAAGCTTAAGTTCTGTTTTTTGGAGGAAAGGCATTCTTGCTATAGTAGACTTATTACACATTTGTTCTATACTATTGTCAAGTTATTTCTTTTCATTTATTTTGATCATTATCATATATGTAATCTTCCTTTTCAATATCATGATAGAGATGAAAATTTGTGTCAATAAATGGGGACACCTTCCTGTTTCCCATCATTTTATTTATAATCAATCATTTGCTTCATGTACCCCAGTTATTGGTTTAGATCTGGAAAGGTTCATAACTTTTGGCATTGCAAAATTCTTCAGGCTGAGAACAAAGGTGTTCGGGAAACCAAAATTTAGAAGTTAAGTTCAAATTGTTTCTAGCCTCCAGGCTCCTGACATATAAAAATATTAACAACATATGTCTAGTTATATTTTTAAACCACATGAGAGTTAAGTAGGATGAGCCTCTTTGAAATATTGTGCTTTTTGAAAATAGAAAGCAAAAGAAAATGAAAGAGAAAGCCTATAATTGCCTTCAAAAAATATATATTTGAACTTTTCTCATGCTCTCAGGTAAACCAATCTTATAAATGGGCCCTATTCTGTTCTTGGACCTTTCTTTCTGTTAGCCATCACTTCTTTTAAGGCTAAGTTGAATGTTCTTCACCTTCAAGAAGCCGTCTCTGACAAGCTCATTCCTTCTCCCCATTAAGACTTTCTCCTTTTTTCAGTGATTGTCAGTGTGTGTACATGAGGTTCAATCTTGCTTTGTAATTGTGCCTTTCAATAGCTACTTACCTGACCTTCTGAAAGAAGAAATTTCTTTTGGAAATTCTTTGCAGCGAGGGCTGATCATATTAAGAAAAAAAAAAAAAAAAAAAAAAAGACTGTAAAATTTAGACCTCTGTAGCCTGAGAAACAAATGCTTATCAAAACAGAAAGTGGGTTTAAAATGGATGTGAAATTATCATCAAATGCTGTTGTTAAGTAAATAAAAGATGTAGTCTTTAAAATTGCAGTCATGGGGGAGGGAGATAAAAATTGTATCTTTAAGACATAAATAAATTTAGAGTTGGAGGATCTACTGTGGACTGTCAAATACTGGTGGATATTTTGAAAACATCCCCTTATCTTGTGAGTGCTGTTTTTCCAGGAAGTCCAGCCTTCCCATGCCGTAACTTTCATCTCCTTGAGACTGAAGTAGGGTTCTGACACTATGTGCTTTGTCTTAGAAGACGTCTCAGTTTACTAAAGCCTCAGATTTTCTCCAGCCTCAATTAATCTTATATCACGCAAATCATATACAGATATTCCAAACATAGACAACCTGACGTATCCAGAATTGAACTCTTGATCTTCCACTCTAAACTTCTTCCTACCATCATGGCAAACTTCCTCTTTCCAGTCATTCATACTAAAATATTGAGAGGGGCGCCTGGGTGGCTCAGTCAGTTAAGCGGCCAACTTCGGCTCGGGTCATGATCTCGCGGTCAGTGAGTTCAAGCCCCGCATCAGGCTCTGTGGTGACAGCTCAGAGCCTGGAGCCTGTTTCAGATTCTGTGTCTCCCTCTCTCTGACTCTCCCCCTTTCATGCTCTGTCTCTCTCTGTCTCAAAAATAAATAAACGTTAAAAAAAATTTTTTTTAATAAGAAAATAAAATAAAATATTGAGAGTCTTCATTTTCCCCTTTCTTTCTCTCACACCAATATTCTTTAAAAGTGTCAAGATCATGAACAACAAGGGAAGACTGAGCAATGGTCATAGACCAGAGGAAACTAAGGAGACAGTGACTAAATGCAATGTGGTATCCTGGATTGGATTCTAGAACAGAAAAGGGACATTACTGGAAACCCTAGTGAAATCTGAATAAAGTCTATATTGTATTGTACCAATGTGAATTTTTTAAGTTGTATTTATTTATTTATTTTGAGAGAGACAGAGAGGGAGTGTGAGCAGGGGAGGGGCAGAGAGACAGGGAGAGAGGGAGCATCCCAAGCAGGCTCTGCGCAGTCGGTGCACAGAACCCAACGTGGGGCTCAAACCCACGAAACTCTGAGATCACGACCTGCGACAAAAACAAGAGCCCTCTGCTTAACAGACTGAGCCACCCAGGTGCCTCCCGCCTCCAATGTGAATGTCTAAGTTTCGGCAACTGCGCTACAGTTATGTAAGATGTAGACATTAGGGAAACCTGACTAAAGGGATTGAGGGAATTCCCTTTACTATCTTTATAACTCTGCATCTAAAGTAATTTAAAATAAAATAATAATAATTAGAATTGTGAATACATGAGATAATACCTGTAAAAATATTTATAAATTGTATAGAGCTGCCACAGTGCCATAATGTTAGGCATTATGATTATGTACATAATGATAATGAAAAGCAGTGCTTTAGAAGATGAGGGTATGCTTAATAATTGGGTGGTTTGAACTGACCAGCCCATTTTGCGAAATCAATGAAATAGCTTCAGTGTAGCTCAAATTTTAAGTGAAATTTTAAGTGAAGACAGTAGCTCAAATTTTAAGTGAAGACAGTAGCTTCAGTGTAGCTCAAATTTTATGTGAAGACAGCTTCAGTGTAGCTCAAATTTTAAGTGAAATTTTAAGTGAAGACAGTAGCTCAAATTTTAAGTGAAGACAGTAGATGGCCCTCTGTGAACCTCACCTCTTGGCCTTTACACCCTTTTGGACTTCCCTCCCGCACTAAATAGGGCCAACTATGTGTAACCTGTACAACAGTGAGGAAATGATAGTGCATGATTTCCAAGACTAAGTCATTAAAGACATTATGACTTTTGCCTTGCTATCTTGGAGTGATCATTCCAGAGGAAATCAGCCACCATATTTTGAGGATACACAAGGAGTCTATGGAGAGGCCCATGAGGGGAGAAACTGAAGTCTCTTGCCAACTTTCAGCACCGTGTGAGGAAGTCTTCTTGAAAGCAGATCCTCCAGGCCCAGCCACGTCTTAAGATGATGCAGCCCCTGCAAATGCCTCGTCTGCAACCTTATAAGAGACCCTGAGCCAGAAACATCCAGCTAAGCCACATCTGCAGTCTTGACTCAAAGAAACAATGAATGCTTATCGTCTTACACCATTAAGCTATACAGTAATTCATAGGTACTGACAGATAACTAATACAACAGCCTTTAAAACATAAGCAAAAAGTGTTTGTCTCAAGATATCATGATATAAAACCAATGGTCTGACAAAAATAGACAAAAATAAGTCATATTCTGGTAGTAATTTGGTGAGAAATGTAGCTGTTTTTTTCTTTTTTTCTCTCATTCTTCCTTCTTTCCCTTCCTTCCTTCCTTCCTCCCTCCCTCCCTCCTTCTCTCCCTCACTCCCTCTCTCTTTCCTTACTCTCTTCCTTTCTTTCTTTCTTTCTTTCTTTCTTTCTTTCTTTCTTTCTTTCTTTCTTCCTTCCTTCCTTCCTTCCTTCCTTTCTCCTTCCTTCCTTCCTTCCTTCCTTCCTTCCTTCCCTCTTCCTCTTTCTTTCTTCCTTCCTTCCTTCCTTCCTTCCTTCCTTCCTTCCTTCCTTCCTTCCTTCCTTCCTCTTCTTCTTCTCCTCTGTCTTATTTGTGATGATAGTCCAGGTTTGTGTTTACCTAGAAAGTAGGTTTTTGCTACTCCTGTTACAACAGTTGTCACTGAAGAGTATGCTTCTTTCCGCTACAGATCCTCTTGCTGCTCTTGTTTTGTTTGTTGCTTGTAATCATCAAAATAGCAGGTGTCCCCTTCTGGAAGTATTATTCAGGGACTACAGACATGACGTTTCTCCACTCAGAATTTGAGCAGAAAGGGCACAGGTTTGGGATTGCAGATTCCGGTGCTGCTTTGGGAAACATTTGGGAGAGGTCCCAATTCTTCTATCTTAAGTGTTACAAGTGTCCACTTGTGACATGAGGAGGTAAAGCAAACGCTATCTGAGCTTCCTAAAGCTTCCTAAGGCCTCACGACTACTTTGAAAAAATGGAAGTGTCCTGTAGCTTGCTTCTTTTGAATGAAGTAATTTAGCCTCACTTGATTCAGATAAAAGGTGTAAATATCACAGAACAACCATTCACCAATCACAGTCCTCAGGAAGTAGGCAAAACCCCAGACTTAAATATGTAAATGGCATGAATCTAACTTTGGTGGCTGCAAAATGAAACCTTTGTCTCGCTGAACAGCCTGTCTTGTGACGCGGGGGTTCCGCATTCTATCCCATATAATTCTTCCTGGAATTGGTATTTTAAAACTGAGAAGCAATTTAGAGTGCTGCCTAGCCTTGCTCTATCAGCCCAGGCCAACGTTCATGACACATTTTAATAGAATAATAGGCAGTTGGGCACCTAAACTTTACCCTGCTCTGGATCATGTTTGGCAGCTGTGCTTTTTATTCATCAGTCTGATTGAAACTGCTTTCCTGACAGAAGCAAAGATACTCTTCTTTGTTTAGGATTTCCATAAAAGGCAAAATGGAAGTCTTTGCAGACAGACTGGCGTGCCTGAATAAATTTATTTTCCTAGGCTTCTAGCCACAATAGTGAGCAAACAAAGGCCTCTTACCTACACCTACACCTTACCAATACACCACAGGATAGCAAATTTACAAGATTAAATAATACTCATTTGCTTTGACTTCCTCCTTCTGTTTTAAATCATTGTCCAAACTTGCATTTTTAAATCTTTCCTTTATAATTCTTAGCATTTAGCCCTGGGCTATTTGAGAAATATATGGCTCTGGGTGTGTTTGTCTGTGTCTATGTGTGTACAAACACGTTGTCTAGGATGATGGGGGAGGAAGACTGGGCTGTTTTTTTTTTTTTTTTTTTTTTTCCTAATCCTCTTTCTTTATAGAGAACAGACCTCAAAGGGTTTCCTTTCCTAGCTTAACGTCTTTTCCAAGCATAATGATTCTAGACAGACCAAACGACTGACCAGTGATCCATTGTATTTTTAATCATTTACAGTCGGATTCCTACACGGTGGTGCCTAGTATTTGGTTTTGAAGAATGCTTTCTTGGGGAACACATTCAATCCAGCATTTCTGAGCAATAAATTACCTGTGTTTGGGGGCCCTTGACAGCCTGTATTATTTTGCCCTTGTTGAAAATAATGGATGATTTGGAACAATGCTCCCTTTTGAATTAAAATATAAAAGGTTAGAGTTTCAGAGTTCAAGATAATGAGTGGGCCCAACAAGCAGCCTGGGCCCAAGTCTCCCCAAGAGAGGAAAGACAGGGACATGAAGACATGGGGGAGAGAAGGCATAAACATAAGCATGTGTACAGACACATTTTTTTTTCAGGGTTGGGAAAATGATTTTGTATCCTGCACTGCCCCAGATGTTCAGTCAACTATATAGTTGTAGTTGCACTAACATGAGGCAGAGCAGAGCTTTGTGCAAATATTATGATCGTCCTGAAACACCCGGGGGAAAGCTGTGGTCTCCTGTTTGGCTGCTGAGCTAACCTCTATCTATCCCCAACTGGAAGGTGGGGGGCAGAGGGCAGGGGCACTGCAACTGTTGGCACTGTGGATAGATCACAAGGGAAATGCTTTTTACCTGAAAATGCATCTGTTTGCATACTGGTGAAAATTAATTATCATATATTAAATTACAACACTATTGTTTAAATGCTTAGAAGAAAAGGACAATTATTTTCATACGTAAGTATATATGTACATATAGGTAGCCCCCAGAGCAGGAAATAATCCCAAAGTAGTGATGTCACTTAGAATTGGGACTATCTTTTGCCATATAAATCATGTTGGGTAGTGGCTAGGTTTCTGGGCTAAGCAGAAGTGATCTGAATTCTCAGTTTTGTTAAACTAGAGTTTTAAGATTTAAGTTTAAAAGTTAGGATGCTATCCAGAGGAAATATACCACATGGGTTAAGAATCAGATGCTCACCTTTGAATCCACTTTGAATCCACTGGTAGCATTACTTTGAGAAAGGTCTGTGACCTCTCTGAACCCCAGTTTCCTAGTCTGTATATTATAGGGATCAGCGAACTATGGCCTGTGGGCCAAATCTGGCTCACCACCTGTTTTGGTACAGCTTACAAGTTAATTTTTAAAAATATTTTTAAGTGGGGGTGCCGCGGTGGCTCAGTCAGTTGAGCATCTGACTTCAGCTCAGGTCATGATCTCACAGTCCATGAGCTTGAGCCCCACGTCGGGCTCTGTGCTGACAGCTCAGAGCCTGGAGCCTGCTTCGGATTCTGTGTCTCCCTCTCTCTCTGCCCGTTCCCTGCTCATGCTCTGTCTCTCTGTCTCTCTCTGTCAAAAATAAGCATTAAAATTTTTTTTAAATAAGTAAATAAATAAAATAAAAATATTTTAAGTGTTAAAATTAAAGGAAGAATAATGTTTCACGACACGTGAACACCATGTGAAATTTATATTTCATGATCCATAAATAAAGTTTAATTGTAACATAGCCAGCTTATTTGCTTGCATATGGTCTGCTTTCTATGCTATTGTTTAGTTATGAGTCAGAAAGTTACGATCCAGGCCACATAGCCTACAGAAACTAATATATTTAATCTGTGGCCCTTTACAGAAAACGTTTGTCTAATCCTATTGTAATATCTATCTTACAGCACTGTCACGAGGGTTGAATGTTTAAAAAAAGTGTTAAAATAAACACAGGGAATCAGAGTGAAGAAGCTCTGGGCTAATGCTACCCCTGAAAATGAATATGTAGCTGTGTGTGTGGACTTCACAAAGACAGGAAAAAAAGACAAAGCTGGGAAATAACTCCAACATACTAGCATTTCTCTTCAATTTAGAAGAATGAGTGATGGTGTTAGAGGGTGTTTACAGAAAAATAGAATTGTCCCAATTTTGTCAATCTGGTTTAACCTAACTGCAAATAGACTATAAATTCCCATTAGCTAATTCAACATCTATTTTAATAAGAGGTAAAATTTTTCCATAAACAATACTTCTTTATTAGTTGTTGTTTTTGTAATTGAATATTTTATGATGGGAATCTATTTAAATTAATAGAAGCACATCAAATATGTCTAATAATGAAAAAAATACATTCTGAAGATATATTTCAAGGTCAAATTTTTCATTACTGAAGAACGATGAATGAAATATAAGGTTACATTCAAGGATAGATGTTCTCTTCCTCTCGTCTTAATAAAAGCTATACAACATTGAGTGCTTCTTTGGTCAAATGCTATACAGAAATTTATTTTACACATTTCTAACAGTTCTGTGAGATAAGTAAGAAACTGGGAACAACAATAGTTAATTCACTGATGTGAAAATCTCATATAGACTTAGGTCAAGGAAAGCACCTTTCGGAATGTACCCCCATCCTATCCACTTTAGTATGGCCACAGGGGGCCTATAATTAACCCAGGACTCATCTCTAATGGAAACATGTGGCTCTGTTTCTAAATGAGTTTCTACTGTAATTGTAACAATTATTAAATCAATAGCCTTGGCAAAAGTAGAATAAATACCACTATAAGTAGTAATGTTCATTTACTGGCTCATGCACAGACATTTAGGACCCACTATGCAATACTCACTGGATTAGTCCCTGGGTACACAAATTGAAAACAAAACAATGCCCCCACCCCATGGCTCTTACATTTAATGAGCTCTTACATTTTAATGAGGTGGATAAAAATCAAATAAATTTTTAAAAAATAAACTAAAAAATATCAAGAAATAATTAAGTCCTATGATTGCCTATGTTGTAAGGGAAGGGAGAACACTTTTGATTAGGTGGTCAGATTAAGTTAGAGTAGACTATTTAAAGTCCTGGTTGTCACTTCAGAAAAATTTAAGACTGAATCTCACAGACTCTCTTAGCTAGACAAAGGCTGTTAAGAATCTTAAAGGCCTTGTCCAAACGACCTTTAAGTTCAGCCCAAAGTAGAGTGAAGTCTGTCTCAGAGAGACCTGTGGGTGTGGCTTTGTCTAATGGAGTCAACTACAATAAGATGCATAAGAAACCCAAAAAGCTATTAAGAGAACTATAATTGTTGGTAGCACCTCCAGCTTTGACTGAATTGGACAGACATCATTTACATTGAAAAGAGGTCTCTGGGTCCCCAAACTTTCATGAGCAGTAAGCAGACTGAGAAAGCTTCTCAGCCACAAAAAGGCCATTTGTAAAGAAAAGGAAGATGACTCAAGAGAATGGAGAGCCGTGTGGAGAAAGGAGAATGGAGCTCCAATGAAGGATTGGAAACAGGGGTCTGGCTAGATTTCATAGCTATTACTGACAGTGACCACTAGAAGCTTTTCTTATGCCTGGTTTTTAAATTATAAATATTCAATCACGAGGTCTGTGTGTAGAAGGGGTGAAATGGGGAAGTGGGTCAAATAACTTGTCTTTTAGTTCATAGGCCTTCAAATCAAGAGAAATCATTCTTGAAAAGTTGTGACTGAGAATTTCCCCTGAGAAAGCTCCTCTTATACCTTTCCACTTCACACAATTTAGATGATAAAATATTCTGGATCTGGACCTGGACCTGAACTTGACTCCATATTGGGATAAGATTTTGGGGGATCTTGGGAAAAGATAAGCTCATTCCGTATATAGGAGAATTGTCGATTCATTAAGGTCCAGATTTTTTTTTTAATTCAGCCCTCCACCCTTCCCCCAAATTCTTGGCAACCACTACTCTTTGTACTGTCTTTATAGTTTTGCCTTTTCTAGAATGTCATATAGTGGAAATCAGATAGTATTTAGCTTTTCCAGAGACACTTTCACTAAGCAATATGCACTTAATTTTCCACCATGTCATTTCATGACGTGATAACTTATTTCTTTTTATTGCTGAATAATATTCTGTTGAATATTTATCCATTCATCTTCTGAAGGACTCCTTGGTTGCTTTTGGTATTTTGAAAATTATGAATAAAGTTCCTATAAACATTCATGTGCAGGTTTGGGTAAAAGCAAAATTTTTAACTCATTTATTTAAGTACCTAGCAGCACAATAGCTAGATTATATGTTAAGATCAAATTTAACTTTCTTTTTTTTTAAGTTTATTTATTCATTTTGAGACAGAGGAGGGGGAAGGGACAGAGAGAGGGAGAGAAAGAATCGCAAGTTGGCTCTGCACTGTCAGCACAGAGCTGAAACCAAGAGTTGGATACTTAACGAACTGAACCACCTATGTGCCCCCCAAATTTAACTTTCTAAGAAACTTCCAATCTGTCTACCAATGTGGCTGTATCATGCTGCATTCCCCAGTAATGAATAAAAGCTTTGCTCCACATCTTACCAGCATTTGGTATTACCAGTTTTTTTCTGGTTGTTGTTGTTAATTTTTTGGTATGTTTTATTTAAGCAATCATGTCATCTATAAACAAAGGCATTTTTTTTGTCCTCCCTAGTCTGTATACCTTTGTTTACTTGTCTTGACTTATCACACAATTTAGGCCTTCTACTATGATGCTGAATAGGAGTAGTGAGGGGGGCATCCTTGCTTGTTCCTGACCCGAAGGGGGAAAGCACCTAATTTATCAACATTAAATATCATGTTAGCTGTAGGGTTTTTTTGTAAGTGTTCTATATAAATGTGGAGAAGTCCCCTCTATTCCTAGATTGTTGTGTTATTTTTAATCATGAACAATTCTTGGATATTGTCAAATACTTTCTGTGCATCTGTTGATATGATAGTATGATTTTTCTGCTTTAGTTTGTTGATGTGATGAATTACATTAATTGACTTTCATATATTGAACCAGACTGGCATATTTGGAAAACATCCCACTTGGTTGTATTGTATAATGTTTACTATATTACTGGATTTGATTTGCTAACATTTTGTTGAGTATTTTTGCATCTATGTTCATGAGAGATATTGATCTCTAGTTTTCCTTTCTTGTGATGTCTTTTTCTGGTTTTGGAAAATTCAGAACTCTGTCCTCATTTCTTCTTTGATTTCTTGCTTTGGGTTATTTCTGTTAAGAAGTCCAATTTGACCCTATTTTTTTTTTTTTCATATGTAAACTTTCAATTTGTTATTTGAAAACTTTGCATGTGGTCCTTATTGCCAGTATTTTGAAGTCTTCAGTGATCTGTAAGTGACCTACTAAGTGGCCTTACTGTGATCATTTTTTTAAAAAAAAGATAATTGTGCTGGACGTTTCTTAAGCTTTTTTTTTTTTTTTTTTTTTGGAAACTTAGGTGTTTTAGTTTTGGACACTTTTTCCATATTTGTTGTTTACTAACTTCCTCCCTTCTGTTATCTTTTTCTGGAATTCTTTTTGCTCAGCCTTTGGACCTCCTGGACTGCTCTACTAATATTTTTATCTTTTTATGCCTATCATTATTTCTATTTAATTTTGTTCCGCGTTCTAGGAAGATAACTTGGTTGGGTATAGGTCTTCAGATGAATCTTTCATCCCATTTTCACATTTCTAGTTTTTCAAGACCTCTATCTAGCTAACTGACAGTTCCATTTTCCCCTATTGAGTGCAGTGATTCCTCATTTATCTGAGAACATAAATAATAGTTTTAATTATAGCTTTTGTCTGTTTTCTGCATTCCTTTTTTTCTCTGAGGTTTTTTTTTTTTTTTTTCCTCTTTGGTGCTTTTATTTTTGAGTGGGGCTTTCCTCAATAGCCAGATTTTGTTCATTTTTAAGAAGGAGGCATTAGAAGACTGAATGGAAGCTCTATGTGAGGGGAAGGAACCTTCCAGCTGGGAGGCTTGTCCTCGAGAGTGATTTATTGGGAATCCTTTTGTTTCATATTGGAAACCTCACCCTACCACCCACCCCAAGGCTTTCCATTCCCTGCTCCTCCTCATCCAGAAACAAACAAACAAACAAACAACACCCAATCTTATCCATGTACTTTAAGCAATAGCAGGGGCTAACCATCTCTGCAGAGGCTCCCCACCAGCTTCCTGATTGAGGCACCACACCTTCCCCTGGTTTATGTGATTCCTTCCAGGGTTCTGGAGAGAAAACTAAGCTCAGTTTTCACTGCCTTTCTCTCCAGCCAGCACTTTCATCCAGCTTTCTCAGCTCTACTGCCTCCTCCATTTACTTTCCATTTACTACAAGCACTTGCCATTTCCACCTATTATCGTCTCCTCGGGCATTATTTTTCTTCTGTGTGTTTTTACCATTTTAAATTCCTTTGCTTTCACCTTAGTGATGTTTTAGCAGTGGGAAGAAATGAAAAGTATGTGTTTAATCTATGTTTAATCAGAAAGTTACTGGATCATTACAAACATATGCAAAAAAATCTTAAAAGGAAGTTATAGTACTTTATTCCAGATATCCTAAGAACATACGATTACTAATCTAGACATGCATGCAATTAATTTAAGTGAAACCAAAATTTGGTCTAAGCACTTATGTATTAAACATCACAACTCCCGAACTATATAGTTTGTATAATTATCTCTCCCTAAAAATGCTATCATAAATAAGGCAAAATGCTTTCCTAGTTGTCTAACACTGAAGATTTACCATTTTCCTGTAATATCACTTAGATGAGGTATCATGAAAGTCTGTGAAAGCTGCTGTTAGGGATATTAGAGCCAAAACAAATCATAAAGAGCGAAATCCTTTACATCTTGGTCTGTATCAGAAGCCTGTAGGTATTTTCATTCAAGAGAAAATTCAAGTGCAAAAATGTAACAAAGGGCATGTTCAATGAAACTTGCCCATATATTCTCAATATTTAAACTCTTTTATTTTTCCTTTTGGGAAATGCCCCACTGTAGGCAGCACCCACCTCCCACTAAGAATGTGGGATGAACCGGGTCCTCTTCCTCTCCCCTTCCTGCTTCAGTCAGGCACAGCCCAAGGGCAGAGTCATGGGAACAATCGTGCAGGTTGTGTCTTATTCATGAGGGCAACATGTTAAGAAGGTCAATGGGGACTCAAAGTCAGCTGGGATCTCTCCCCAGATAAGGTGCCATGTTCTAATTCACATAAAAACTTAGCTTGGACCAACAATAGTTGTGGTCAGACTCACTCCCTCCTAAAGGTGCCCTGGTACGCACCTCCATTCTAGCAGCACGTGGATCAGGCTGATTCTATGGTCTCACTGTTGACGGGGTTCCTGGTGTCAATCCTTAGGTGGTCCTGGGTGTTTCCTGTCATTTTTCTACACTTACCTCTCACTACTACTGTGAGCCCCTATAAATTTTACGTGAGCTGTACACAGCCAGAGTTGATGATTGCTTGAAATTAAAACTGATACAGAGATGTATTAATGCATGAATGAAATACTATCACTTAAAGGTTTTTTTTTGTTTTTTTTTTTTTTTTTTTTTTGAGGGGGGAGAAGTGGGTGGGGTAAGGAGAGGGAGGGATATGGAGCGGAAAGAGAGGCTGGTAACTTATTGAGAACGTAAGCTCTGGTTCTCTCAAAGACCTTCCCATCACCATCTCCCTACCTTCCTGACGACCCTGACTCTAACTTTGACCTGTGTCCTGGTCATACAAATATGAAGGTACCTGTGCTTGAGGCCCGGAGCAATTGCTTTCGTTGACCTTATCATGGAGTTGGCTCTGTCAACACCAGTGAGAACAGACAACAGTAACAGGAGTGTGCAAGATGGTGGGGATGTGAGCATTAAAGCAAAGAACAACGTTCCGCTAGAAATAAGGTCACTCTCTCTTGATGTGGGAGTTGAGTGGAAGGAGGATCTCAGACCACAGATTTTTAAATGATGAAGAAATGAAATAGCAGTGCCTTTTTAAAGAAATTGCTTTTGGCAGGAAGAAGCAAAATGAGAGCTTGCAAAGTGAAATAAAAGGCAATAATCAAAAGTCAAAGTTGTTCCCTTAGGTCTGAGGCACCACAGAGACAGAAGAGCCTGATTAAAATGAGCCATTTACTAGATATATGCATTATATTATTCATTTCAGTGTAGAATGCTCAGAAAAGGAGGGAAGCAGACTTCAGATGAAACAGGGTGAGCTTAGTTTCCTAGGTACTGTTGCCCATATAAGGGAAAAGCAGATCAGCAAATTCAATTTGGAAAATAATGACACATACCATGAGCTGGGACCCACGTGACAAGCTGTTGGTACAAAATATCGCGAAAGTCTTTGTCATAAAGGCTTATGTGATGGGGACCTTTCAAAATGACAGAGTACCCTCTGTTGTGTTTTGT
Source organism: Puma concolor (assembly GCF_028749965.1). Lineage (NCBI taxonomy): Eukaryota > Metazoa > Chordata > Mammalia > Carnivora > Felidae > Puma > Puma concolor. The sequence continues at coordinate 28,837,565 of NC_141673.1, read as the reverse complement.
TGGCTTTTTTTTTCTTAGTCTGTAAGCCTCACTGGACAATGACATACACCGAGATATTTATTAAGGAAAAAATAATATTTCAAAGTGAAGGTAACAGTCTCTTATGCTATATTTGAGAAGATGAAATCACAAAGTCTTTGGAAGGAATAGAAGGTGAGTTGTGTGCTAAAGTTGGGTGCATAAGGAGCCTCCCAGCTTGGCACTTCATTAAATGCAAAAGCAGGATCCTGTGGTAATTCGCGCAGAGGCTAGACTGAGGGTTTTTTCTTCATTATTCACTTCACTTATAAATTCTTATAAATTATTAGTAGTGGTCCTACTAATGAATGCACAAGAAGTTACCTAAGGAAATAAATTCAGAAGGTGTTTGGGAAATGCACAGGTGGGCCATGAAAGAATGAAGCCGATGACCGATGACACTCTGTGATTCATGTTGCCAACGCGCACATTTGAATCATGGGGCTCTCCAAAGCTGGAGAGCCCAGGAAGTCATTTGGTACAGTTTTGTTGTTCACTACGTATCTTTAAATAAACAGTACCTCTTACCTTTACATAAAATCAAGATTTTATTTCACCACAGGAAAACACCTGGGTGGTAACTGCTTACATTTAGAGACTAAATTTGGAATGATGGAATTTCACTTTGAGATTGGTAGTTCAAAGAGGTAAGTTGCTATCCCCCAGACCAGTTGAAACTGAGGATAGACTGCAACAAATTTAATTTAAGAGTATGCTTGTGTTCTTCTGACTTAATACGCTGGCTCTCTGACAAACATAAAATGCATACAATGGGGTGAGATCACTAAGACACAAGTACCTGTCCTCCAGAGAAAAGCACCAGAATAGGAGACCTCCAGGGAACCTGATGGGGAGACCTGGCTTATCTGCTGTGAACGTCATGTTGAGAGTCACAGGGACAGATGCTCCTATTTGCAGGTTTACTTTTCGGGGTTGCTGCTTCTCATATGAACAGCGTCTAGTACGTGTGCTCTAATGTCGGAGAGCTACAAGTGGTTCATTATTTAACAGGATTAATAAATCCTCAGAGCAAGTGCAGGTAGGCTATCCTCAAGAGTGATAAAATGTACGACCCTCTGTTAGAAATGGTCCAGAAAATGAAAGACAACAGTTAGTTTACTGGTGGTCATGACAGAAGGTAAAATAATAAAAAGTATAATATGGAATTGCAATAGTAGCTTCCCCTGTGATGTGATGAATTGCATGCATAGTGATACGAGAAATAAGAAAATAGGGTGTTATTTTTAATTTAGAGGCTTTTCTGCAGTTTTAAGTTATAATCATCCAGAACGTCAAGAGGCATCCATAGAGTAAACAAGACTTGAAAGGGATCATTCAGCTACTCTGGGGATCAAATGGGTTTCAGGTACCCTCGGGCATCAGAATTCACAGACCTGAACTGTCCCAGTCAGATCCATAGTTAGCACTCCAGCCTATAACTGGGACCTACTTATTTAATATCTCTGAGCCTCAGTGCTTTGTCAGTAATACAAGGTTCAAAATACATTCCCTATCTACCTTACAAGGCTGCTCAGAGTATTAAATAGAAAATAATATTCAATGGGAATGCAAGCTGGGTGCAGCCACCCTGGAAAACAGTATGGAGGTTCCTCAAAAAACTAAAAATAGAACTACCCTACGACCCAGCAATTGCACTACTAGGCATTTATCCAAGGGATACAGGTGTGCTGTTTCGAAGGGACACATGCACCCCAATGTTCATAGCAGCCCTATCAACAATAGCCAAAGTATGGAAAGAGCCCAAATGTCCATCGATGGATGAATGGATAAAGAAGATGTGGTATATATACATACAATGGAGTATTACTAGGCAATCAAAAGAATGAAATCTTGCCATTTGTGACTACGTGGATGGAACCGGAGGGTATTACAGTAAGTGAAATTAGAGAAAGACAAAAATCATATGACTTCACTCATATGAGGACTTTTAAGAGACAAAACAGATGAACATAAGGGAAGGGAAACAAAAATAATGTAAAAACAGGGAGGGGGACAAAACAGAAGAGACTCATAAATATGGAGAACAAACTGAGGGTTACAGGAGGGGTGGTGGGAGGGGGGATGAACTAAATGGGTAAAGGGCACTAAGGAATCTAGTCCTGAAATCATTGTTGCACTATGTGCTAACTAACTTGGATGTAAATTTTAAAAAATAAAAAAATAAAATTAAAAATAAATAATTAATTAAAAAATAAATAAAACAGACAATTATAAAAAAGAAAGAAAATAATATTCAAGAAACTTCTCTGTGATGTCTCTATTACTCTAAAAAATAACAATCTAGTATTATTTCATGATGGATCCATATGCTAATTTCTAACTATTCTATCTGTTCCCTAAAACAATTTTTTTCAACAATGTCTACCAGGCCATTTTCAGTCAGCTTAGTTCCAGTTTATTCTTTGGTGCTCAATGCAAAACACTGTTTTACAAATAAAATTTTATAACTCACACTACTGTTTGGCTTCTCCCTTAATGAGTCCTAACAGAATTTATTATGTCCATTGAAAGATAATGTCATGTTTGGGGTACCTGGGTGGCTCAGTCAGTTAAGCGTCCAACATCAGCTCAGATCATGATCTCACAGGCCGTGAGTTCGAGCCCCGTGTCAGGCTCTGTGCTGATAGCTTAGAGTTTAGAGTCTGCTTTGGATTCTGTGTCTCCCTCTCTCTGCCCCTCCCTCACTCATTCTCTCTCTCTCTCTCTCTCTCAAAAATAAAATAAACATAAAACAATTTTTTCATAAAATAAAAGAAAGGTAATGTCATGTTTCTTCATTGCCTGAACTTCATCTATTTCCTGCCATCCCAGCTAATCCCTGAGAAGTTAAACATATTTCAGATTTCTTTTCATCTTCCTAAGCTAATGTGCTTGGTAAAATAATAGTATCCAAAAGATATCCAAGGCTAATCCCTAGAACTTGTGAATATGGTATATTGCATGGCAAAAAGAGGTTTGTAGACATGAATAAGTTAAGGATCTCGAGATGTGAGAATATCTTGAGTTATTCAAGTGAGCCCATGGTAACCACAAGGAGCCTTATAATGAGGAGGAGAATCAGGGAAGGCAATGGGACAGCTGAAGCACTGGGGTGATGTGGGGCTATGAGCCAAGGAATGTGTGTGGCTTCTGGAAACTAGAAAACACAAGGAAATGAACTCTCCCTGAGAGCTTCCAAAAGGAACACATCTCTGCTAACCTATTTTCAACTTGAGCTCCAGAATTCTAAGTGAATAAATTGGTGTCTCTAAGCAACTAAGTTTGTGGTAATTTGTTACAGCAGCAAGAGGAAACTAATACACCTATTTCTATGTTTTTGTTTTTTGTTTGTTTTTTTGTTGTTTGTTGTTGTTGAATGGAGGGATGTTGGTATTGGTGGTATAGTTTTTATAATTGCATCAGGAAGACAAAAAAAAAGAAAATGTCAGAGTAGGAACAGTCTACCAAACCAAAAACAGCTGTGGTGGCTTCCCTATTGCTCATCAAAGTTAATAACAACAAACAGGAATTTGGCAATTTTAAAGTTTCAAAGCAATTGAGAAATAAAAAAATCAACATTCAAACAGTTGCTATTTATCTTCTGAGAAACGTGGAAAGGCATATAAATGGTATCTAAATATGGTGAACTCCATGTAATTCAAAACTTTAGTTTTCTGTTTTTGTTTCTGTTTTATTTACTGTATTTGTACCAGGCAGCCATATTACATTTCATGTGTCCATCAACTCTGAAAGTATATATGGTTAATATCCCCCATTTCAGTAGAGAAATTGGAGCTTAAATAGAATAAGTAACTTATCTAGGTCACACAGTTCATAAGTATTATATCCACACCATCCCCCTAATTATAGGAAGTTGAAATTGTACTTTCAAATGTCAGTCATTTTGTCTTCATGAACCCTCTCTTTTCAAATTTTTTTTTTTGTATCCCCAACACCTACCATAGTAACTGCTACATGAGAGACACTTAAATTTCCTGGTGAAATAAATAGGTGACATTGCTATTCTGTGGCTAATTCTTAGGTTAAGGAGTGAACAATTTATTTGGTTTTGGGTCCCCGGCTATAGCATCTCATCTAATAAGGATCAAATGACTCTCTGATCTACACTCCATGATATCTGTGGGAATATAAAAAGACCTTGTTTGACATTTTTTTTAAAATGAATCATCCAAAATATAATAAAACATGTAGTTGTTAGTTTAAAATGAACTTCTGGATTAGTCAGAAGTCATTATTAAGTGAAAAAACTTAATAACAATGACTTCAAAAAGAAAATAAACAGAGAATCTTCAACAATGTAGTAAGAAATTCACAGGAGTTAAATATTTAATTAAAAGCATTCAATCAAAGTGGAATTGCTCTTGAAAGCCAGTCTGCATTTTTTGGTGGATTAACTGGACAGATTCCACAAACATTTGTCTAAGCCATTATCTGGAAAATCATTTTCAACACCAATACAATGAAAATATATTAACCATGCTAATAACAATGTCCCATCTGTTTAAGCACTTTACAACCTACTGAAAGCCATACCTGCAGACAGTCTTATGTTATGAATTCAAAAACAGTTGCAAGTTGAATGCAGGTGACAGTAGTACCTGGTAGGGAAGCTCTATGAGCTTCCTGTTAGTGGATTTCTATGGTACTGTAGGCCAACCTTTCAAAATAAGCTACCCTGAATCAGCCAGGGGCCAATTTTACTGAACAATGGACAATCTATCTCTAGCCAGGGATGTGACTCTCCAGTTTTGAAGATATTTTAATATAACTACTCTTTAAGATTAAAAGCTATCACATATGAACACCTAAAGGATAAGAAAACAGTACAACCCAAATTAAGTATATTTATAAACCATGAGTGTGTACTCAACAAATTTAGAACACTTATCAACCCATCCAGTTCATCAAGGAATACAAAATCTTGAAAGTAAAGGTGCAACTTTCCTTATTATAAAGGCCATTATTTCAGCTTCATATCACTTAAGAAAAGTGGGTAGGCATATTGGATGGTGATATTCCTTCTGACAGAATCAAATTGAGCCCAAACCATCCTCCAAAGCCAGTTTAAAGAAAGCACTAGAAAGGTGACACACCAGACTGTTTAATCAGTGTCCAACTCACTAAATATATGTACAAAAACGCAGTAACTTTTTGATGATGCGGTTATACAATAAAACACAACTGAATACCAAGGTAGGCAAATATTATCTCTCCCCAAAACAGTGAAGAACAGGAAAAGTGAAAAATCAAAGAAAGAAGTTTCAGAGTGAGCAAGCAATACTTCGATTGTATCAAGAGGAATACCAGTGGATTCGTAGAGCTCCAGGGGAAGCACTAAGCACTGATCCAAAGGCCTTAAATTGCTTCCAAAAATGTGAGCTTTTCTCCATAATATTTAAGGTTGATGTGTCAGGCGGTGTAGAATTCTTCAAGAAAATATAAGTCCTGTGTAAAGTATCCCATCTAGTTTACCCTCTAAAGACCTTTATAAGCCCATCTTCATGTCAAATTTTCAGTAAAAAATTTGAGACAGATGATCATATCTTTAAATGCAGTTCTAAGAGCTTAGGACCCTAAAAATCTTAGGGCTTATTCTAAGGAGATTATGACCAATTTGGTGCATTTAGCCCAACTTTACTAGATCCATATTAAAACAAAACAAAACAAAACAAAACAAAACAAAACCCAAAACTACACCTGATCCATCTCAGGCAGAATGCTTCCCTGAAGAGAGCATTAAAAATACAATGTTTCTATTGTTTATTTTTTTATTTGATTGTCTTATGTATTTTTGTCAATTGTATTTTCATGGTATGAAAACTGTTTTTAAGAAAACAATATCCTAAGTACATGTGTGTCAGTGGAAAATGTAGTTAGCATATGACGACATGGAAAAGCTGGGTCATCAGTTGGAAGATACACATTGATTAAGGCCACAGTGAACCTTTGTTTCAGCAAGAGGTATCAGAGTACAGAAAAGTGAATAAAGTGGTGTGATCTAAGCCAAAATGATATGAAGGCTTCCATGGAAGAGAGATACTTGAAAAGGGCTTTGAAGAATGGGTAGGAGCTGGCTGCCTGGAGAAGGATCAGAAGTTTTTCCAGGTTGAGGGAATCTGAGGAAAGGTTTTGAGTCAGAAATAAGCATGATCTATAACTGTGAAACAATGAGTGGAACAATGAGTTGTTTCTTCTTTTCATTTTTTTCAATAAATACCTATTGAGTAACTACTAAGTTTCTAGCAGCATAGTAGGTAAGACAGAAACATGATGAATAATGCACAGGTGTGCTCTCAGTAACCTCATTGTCTAGCTAGAGAAACTCTGCTAGTAAGAAATTGTGTTTGGCTTCCTGAAAAAGTGATACGAGTAGTGTGACTTAGTAAGAGATTCCCAGTAGGGCTTTATATGGGATGTTCCAGTTTTGCCAATGGGTTGTATATAGGTGTGACAAGATAATCCCTCTTTCCTCCACTCGAGAGCAAAGAGATCATTTTAAACATTCAACTTTGTCCGTGAGTTGCCTTTTCCTTGAAAGTTTCAAATATTATCATTTTCTATATATTTTGTGATGTTAAAAAATTCAGGAAACACTGGCCTTACCAAACAGGTTGATATTTTGCCGTATTCAAAAAATCCATAGTACACAGCCAGATCTGGTACAGAGTTCCATAAGTTACTACAGCTCCCTTTTATCTTCTTTGCTTCAAAATCCTTCATATATGGCTTTTACTTTCATGCTCGCCACATGACTCCAAAATGGCTGTTCCACATCTCGTCTCTCATTCTACTTCAGTTATGAAGAAGGGAACTATACCTATATTAGGAAACTAAAACATATTTAGGAATCCCCGATGTTCCAGTTGCTCTCACTGATCAGAACTGTGTCATGTAGTGAGTAGCATTAGCTGCCAGAGAGGATGGGAAATAGAGGTTTTTAGTTGGATATAGGCTATTCAAAAGAAAATCATAGTTGTTTCGGAAGAAAAAAAAAAAGAAAGATGGTAATTAAGTCTCTTGGGTCTGCTCCAAGAGGCAAATATATAAGCAAGCAATCATAATGTAATGTATGAATTTAAGCAATTTATAGAATTCTTGAGAAAAAGATGAAGAGATCCATTAATTTTGACTGAGGAGGTAATTCATATTTTATAAATGGCAGGAAAGTTGAATAGAGTCTTGAGTCAAAAAAATTAACTTAGTGTTAGCCCAAATTAAGAAGGACAAAAATCCTGAGATGAGAAAGTGTACAGCTAGAAATTTGAGCTTGGGAGCCAAAAAGTCAAAGACATCTGCAAATTGGTTTGTTTTGAGGCCCAGAAGCTTACATTAGCATAAGGAAACTCCCTCTGTGTTTTGGACCTGCTCTTCATCGCTAGGGAGTCAGCACTTCCTAGAAGAAAGATCTACTAAGAAAATCAGTGGCAGACCCCAATAAGAATGTGGAGCAACCTGATTCGAAGGAGCACATGCACCCCAATGTTTACAGCAGCATTATGGACAATAGCCAAAGTATGGAAAGAGCCCAAATGTCCATCGATGGATGAATGAATAAAGAAGATGTGGTATATATATACAATGGAATATTACTCAGTGATCAAAAAGAATGAAATCTTGCCATCTGCAACAACGTGGATGGAACTAGAGGGTATTATGCTAAGTGAAACCAGTCAGTCAGAGAAAGACAAGTATCATATGTGGAATTTAAGATACAAAACAGATGAACATAAGGGAAGGGAAACAAAAATAATATAAAAACAGGGAGGGGAACAAAAGATAAGAGACTCTTAAATATAAAGCGTTAACTGAGGGTCGCTAGAGGGGTTTGGGGTGAGGGGATGGGCTAAATAGGCAAGGGACATTAAGGAGGACACTTGCTGGGATGAGCACTGGGTATATCTGCAGGGGATGAATCACTGGATTCTACTCCTGAAATCATTACTGGACTACATGCTAACTCAGGTGTAAATTCAAATAGATAGATAGATGATAGATAGATAGATAGATAGATAGATAGATAGATAGATAGATAAAGAATGTGGAGTATACCCATTAGGATGGCTACTATTAAAAACAAACAAAGAAAAAAGAAAAACAGAAAATAATAAGTGTTGGTGAGGATGTGGAGAAATTGGCACCTTTGTTCACTGTTGGTAGAAATGTAAATCAGTGTAGCTGCTATGGGAAAGAGTATGGATATTCCTCAAAAAATTTCAAATGCAGTAACAAACAATACAGCAATTCCACCTCTGGTTATATACCCAAAAGAACTGAACACAAGTTCTCAAAGAGATATGTGCTCACCTGTGTTCATAGCAGCACATTCAAAATAGCCAAAAGATGGGAGCACCCTGTGTCCATAAGCAGATGAATGAATAAACAAAACATGATATATGCATATAATAGAATATTATTCAGCTTAAGAAAGGGAGGAAATTCTGATACATACGACAACATGGGTGAACCTTGAAGACATTGTGCTAAGTGAAATAAGCTGATCACAAAAAGATAAATGCTATTATTCTATTTATATGAGGTACCTAGAAAAGTAAAATCTATTGAGACAGAAAATAGAAAGGTGCTTGCTAGGGGCTGAGGGGAGAGAGAAATGGGGAGTTATTATTCAATGTGTTGTTGCACAACAGTATGAATGTACTTATTACTACTAAACTGTATACTTCAAAATGTTTAAGATGGTTTAAAAAAAAAGAAAAAAGTAATATAAAGTTGAATGCTTCATACTTCAATCATTTTCCATCATTCTAGGGCTTTACACTCCTACGATGTTTTTAGTAGTATATGTCTATGATTTTTATATATGACTCTATTTTTTAACAGTGCTTTCCCAAGTATTTTTCAAACATTAGCACTATAAAAGAGATATCCTAGAAGATAGGGCAAAAATAGTGGCAGACATTGCGTGATGTCCTACCTTGTGTACGATTTTTAAAACTATAGGGAAAATATTGCTCACATAGCCAAGTGCTGCTTTGGAATGAAAGGTATAACTCTAGAGATAGATTCAATACAGTAATCTACTTCTTGCCTATTTGGCTGGCAGTTGGAAAAGACAAGCACCTGAAGGAGGAAGGAATTATCTTTACAGATGTACATGGGCTTTTTGCAAGAAGAGTGTGGGCAGGAAGGAATAAGAGAGGAACAATATTCCTGGAAAAGGAAAGAATATGCAAAAGTATGGGAGGCGTGAGTGAGGATGGCGTTCTAGAACATGAACACAGTGCAGTATGGAAAGTTTCTAAGGTACATAAGAAAGAGTTATGGGAAATGAGACCAGAAAGGTAGGCAGAGATGTTGAGTGCCAGCTGGGTACATGTATTTGCTGAAGTACTCTTTACAACTCTCCCTTGAGGGAGGTAGAATTAACGGCCTCATTCTTCAGATGAGTAATGTAAAATTTGGGGAGATAAAGTAACAGTTAAAATAATAGGAATGTCTGTCCCAGGCAGTATGGCATTGAACTGCCTGGTCCATGAGCCGTTGTCTTTTAGAAAAAAGACAATTCAATTTAGCCAACAGGTAATAGATATTTATTGGGTAAAGGATGGTCTAAATAATCCTTTGTATATGTATAATGGTTCTATCCACAAAGAACTTTCCAGCACCAGTTCCCAACTTATAGGGTCCCATTTAAAGGAGCTAAGTGAAGAGCACATGGGTGGTTCAGTTGGTTGACCAACTCTTTCCACTCAGGTCATGATCTCATGGTTCGTGAGTTCAAGCCCTGCATACGACTCCATGCTGACAGTGCAAAGCTTGCTTAGGATTCTCTCTCACTCTATGCCCTTCTCCTGCTCACACACTCTCTCTCAAAAATAAGTAAAAAAACATTAATTAAGGAGCTAAGTGAGTTATCAGAGAGCAACGAATACTGGCGGTATAACTTGGATCCAGATCTTACATATTTTCTCATTGCTTCATTTATCAATGAGGTGGGGTTTTTTTGGGTTTTTTTGTTTGTTTGTTTTCATTTTTCGAATCCATTGCCTACTTATACCAGTCAGAGGATATGGCACATCGTTTGGTCTCACTGGCAACCTTTTCAAAAACTTTGGCAGTAAATCCTATCTTTGAGATGAAAATTAAAGCCACAAATGCTTCACAAGGTGACTTCTACTGTTGATTTGAAATGTTAAGTCCACTAAATGCCCAACCAAAGCTAATATGTGACTTTGAATCCCACCTCATTTCAGAAATACTTTTAACTTTGCCATAAAATTCTTCTGACTCCTGCCCTGTATCGTATTATTATTTTTTATTAAATATGAAATTATCACAATGCTTTACTGGAATTCTGATGAAATTACATAAAGAACTATTGGCCCAAATCCAAAAATGGAAATGACTTAATATAGAAGTAAGAAGAAAGTAACACAGAATAATTTATAGGTGGTATTAATTTGGGTATAAATTAAATTGTTTTTAAGAGGAGGAAACATTGGGACACCTGGCTCGGTCAGCTGAGTGACCAACTCTTGGTTTCAGCTCAGGCCGTGATCTCATGGTTCATGGGATCAATCCCCATGTCGGGCTCTGTGCTGACAGTACAGAGCCTGCTTCAGATTCTCTCTCTCCCTCTCGCTCTCTCTACCTGTTCCCCATTTGTGTGTGCTCTCTATCTCTCAAAATCAATAAACATTTTAAAAAATAAAAAGGGGGAAGCATTATTGAGAATTAATGGAAAATGCATATTATAGAAAAAAGTTTAAAATATTTGTATTAGATAACTAAATCCATCCATAATTAGCTGATTTTAATTAAGCACTCACTATGTACCTGGTAATGAGTTGACCACTTTCTATACCCAAGCCTGGTTAGACAATTGGAGGCAAAATGGTAGCGGAGGTGATACCCCAAGCATGACAGGAGGCAGAGCGGAGAGCCAACATTAAGGGATGAGGGTGAACTCTCCAGCCCCATGTGCTATGTGACTCCAAGAATATTTGTATCCCCTCTCCTCTATCCCAAGCATGTGGAATCAAAGGAGTCCCTGGAGCAAACAAAAATGAACAATCTGAGAGATCAGAGGGAAACAATTTGAAACAAGTTAAAACAAGAGGGAATGGTCTGTTGGGTTTGAAGGGAGAAGAAAAAGAAGAGAAAGGAAGGGTAAACAGTAATGTCAAATGCTATGGAGCAAGGCAGGGAAGTGGTGCTTTAATTTACCAGCTAGAAAGTCATTGCTGATTTTAATGGGAGACTTTTAGTAGAAGAGATTGGGTGGAAAGCAAGCAGAGGACAAGGAAGGGCAAAGTAGTATGAGCCCCTCTTTAACTGGTTTTGCTAAGAGAGTGAGAGAGGAATTTGTGAGGATTTCTGCTTGTTATGGCCTTTATCTTTTTCCAACCATAAGGCGTAAAAAGCACGAGACAAGTTTAGGTACCAGACAAGTTCACCTGTTGAGAGTAAGGATCGTGTTATGTTGGTGGGCACAGAAGTCAGAGAATGGTTGAGAACTGAACAGAAGATGTGAGCTGTGCCTCAAAAAGTAAGGTTTACAGCAAGATGACAAGAGAATTATTCTGTGATTATTCCTTAAAACCATATCTGTACCCTCAGAGTGCCTAGGCTGCAGTGTATTTTGATGTACTATTTAGTACACTCTGCCCAGAAGCAGGGAGCTCTTTGCTCCACGTGCCACAGGATTCCTGTTTCAGTAAAGCTGTATTCGCTCCAACATTAATGCAGAGAGTCTAGGGTGCACAATTCCCAGACACTGAGAGCACACTTTGACCGACAGACATACGTGCAACACAGAGTAACATCCACTGGATATTATCAAAAACAAATGTATACACCAATCTCTCCAGAAGACCAAAAGAACCTTTCAAAGTAAATTGATGGGGCCACCAAACTTTTTTAAATGAGGTGAAGGATCCACTTAAAGCAATTTCATTAGACCTATTTGATCTCAGAAAACTCCCAGAGTAAATGTATTCATTCATCGGTACCAATTACCAGGTCCTAACTTGGGTAACTGTGATAATGTTCCACAGCCCAAGAATTGTCTCTAATCTGTCCTTGGAAATGCACCAGAGCACTACAAAGAAGCCAACTGAAATTAAATTGTCTTCAAGCTTCAGGGCAGACCAAAATATGAGCTAGGAAATGCCATGTTAGTGCAAGCCTATTCTTTTAAACACTAGCCTAGACTAGAATTGCCCATTGTGGGTTTTCTTACCATTTATAACATGATCCCCAGCTATTTAAATGTAGCTTTAGTCCTAACATCAATAAATACTTTTCTTCCCATATGAGTGTATCACGCCATCATTAGTGGGCTGCAAACCTCTGTCAATCAGAGCATTGTACCAGCCAGTCTGCCCTTCCGCTCTCCCTTGTAAAACTGCCACAGATGAAGTCAAGTTGCAATTCCCCTCTGCCCATGAGATAATGAGTTGGCACATGCAGGAAAGATCGATGTCAAACAGAAGGGGGAGAGAGTTTTGAAGCTAATACTTTCAGCTGCCATTTGATTCCATTTTCAGAAATCAATCTCCTTCTCCTTGACAACTCTGAATGTGTTATCAATGCAGCTTCCGTTCATTGGATGACCAAGTGCTCCTCCCTTTCACTTGGGAACATTTTCCATCAGAGTCCAGTGGAAATGGAATATTTTTGCAGTGGGGAAGAGACAAGGTGAAACAAACAAGTAATTGACTGTATGCATGAAAATGCGGGATGAGCCAGTGTGTGTGTACCTGCACATGTGTGACTACAGAGTGGCTACCCATATACACAAAAATGGCTACAAAGTTAATCCCATCAATAGTTATTCCTGAAAAACTCCATATACTTGGAGATTGAAGGCAACGGTGACTGTGTCACAGACGATTGTTTAACTGTTCGCAGACATACCCATGTGGATAATGGATGTTAGTTAACTTTTAATTCAGTGTTAATCCGAAGAGGAGACAACAACACAAAACTAACAACAAAAATACAAAACCTAATGCCTATTATATATGCTTGATTTATGGTGGAGTTTTTATGTTGTCAGAAAGGAAAGATGCCTGGTGATCTAAAAATGGATACTACTCCAAACAAAATAACAAGACCACATGCGAGCATAATAACTACTGAATTTGGCAGGAGTTGACGACCAAAGAATAGACTCCAGTCAAAACTTGAAGGATCACAGTTGTAGAAGCCAAAGGCCAAGAGAGGATAAAAAGGGTTTGCTTTCACAGAAGTCCTGTGTCTGTACCCCCATCACAGCATGGTGTAAGGAAGCAGGAAAAAAAAGGTATAATTAGAAAAGGAACCAATCCCATGCAGAACTGGGGATTAAGACACTGATACAGGTAGAGGATCAAACCAAACTGTGGAACAGAGGATAACGACAAGGAGTCAGAAATAAAGCATGAGCTGTGGACATGTAACATCAAGTTCCAAAAACACTTAGGAAAGGTTAGGATGGCAAGGAAAGCAATTTATTCCTTATGGCTGTGCTGAAAATTGGCTGTCATCAACCTATACTTATTGGATTAACATGCCCTTCCGGTTCTTAGAGTACTCCGTTCCTGTCCAGGCCAAAGAGCTGTGTACCCTAGCAGCAACTTGTTTTAATTACCTCCTATTTGCCCCATGCATGAGTGAGAGATTCTTCCCCTAGGGTTGCAGGGATGGCCATATGCACAACACCTGACACGGGATAGACATGCTAGATGGCAGTTTATTAGTCACATATACTCACAGCCCAGGGAAGGAAAACATCACATGCAAAGCAGCGCTACATGGGGGCTGTGCTCAGGAACAAAGTGAACGACTGGGGCCTATGGAAGGCAGGCTTTGTAATATCAAGAGGGTGGGATGACCTGTGGCTCTGTGGGAGGATGTGACTGGCTTGTTTGAATACTCCCATGGACTGGCAGTGAACTGAAACCAGGTACTCAGGCATAAGTAGGTACTTCACTTGGTCCCCTTGACAAGGAAAGCTGTTTGGTGGGGTATCTTATCCATGGGAGCAGAACTGGGAAGGGAACTTGTGGGTAGGCCATTTGAGGCCCTCCTGGTTTCACCAGATGTCAAGGCACAAACACTATTGGGCCTTAATTTTAGACTTTATATCATAAACCTGAAGGGGGACCAGAAAACTGGCAAATTCACCATTCTCACTTCCTATATTTAGAGCTTCCTTGTTTCTTAACCCTGTGCTAGGAATATATAACTTATCTGACTGAGGAAAATTATCTACCTAATCACCTGTCTCTCCTTGTACACTCAGTTTCCAGGATGGTGCAAGAAACAATTAAACTTTTGGTTTCTAGTAGTTTGCCTGCTCCGTTCAAGGCTATTATGTGAAGAAAGAACAGACAGAAGTGGGACAAGAAGTCAACAAAGTCCTTAATTAAGTAGAGTAGATGATAACAGTAGCAAGCACTTGAAAGTAAGGTTTGATATATATGTGTTGCCAAGAAACTCCCTGGAAGAGGTGGGCACTTAGAGCTATTTTTTAAAAATACACCTGGAAAATTGCCACTTGCCTAGACAATATTGAAGGAGATAGAAAAAAACTGATGTCCATTGAATTATTTTCATTGGATAATATGTTATCCAAAAAAGGTGAAAGAACAAATCAAACAAATGTGACATGTGCAAAATGTTTTTACTTTCAGTGGATGTGGTGTGTTAATTCTTCCATTTATCTCTATGTGTATTTGGTGTTAATCCCCCATTGTGTCTTTCTGAAGACAATAAGCTTAGCTTTAAAAGATCTCATACACATTTACAAGATTACTTACAGAAATTTGACTCTAGTAATTCGGCATCATTTTTGTACTAAAAATAGAGTACTATCAACTTCAAAATGTTAGCAACTCCTTTACCAATTCCCTCAAGTAGAAATGATTGTGCCATCATCTGATATTTAAAGTGCTTTGCTTCTTTCTTTATTTTTTTTTTTTTATTTTTTTTTTTAAATTTTTTTTTTTCAACGTTTATTTATTTTTGGGACAGAGAGAGACAGAGCGTGAACGGGGGAGGGGCAGAGAGAGAGGGAGACACAGAATCTGAAACAGGCTCCAGGCTCTGAGCCATCAGCCCAGAGCCCGACGCGGGGCTCGAACTCACGGACCGCGAGATCGTGACCTGGCTGAAGTTGGACGCCCAACCGACTGCGCCACCCAGGCGCCCCGCTTCTTTCTTTATTATAGTACTTGTCACACTGCATTGTAATTATGCATTTATACAACTGTCTCCCCATCTAGAAGATAAACTTTTTAAGGTGAGGAATTATCTTACTTCTTCCTTATATTAACATCCCCAACACTAGCACACTTACCCAACATATGTAATAGTCTCTTAACTTTTTTGTGGAGTGAGTGAATGAGTTAATGAATGTCATCCCTCTCAATTCTGAGTTTATATATACGAATGCCTATTTGACATTTCCACTGGAATATTTATTAGATACTTCAAATTTAAGATATCCAAAAATACATCTTAATTTTCACTCTCTCAAAATGTCTTTTTTCTCAGCACTTCCTATCAGGAAATGAGAGCACCACACACAGTTGTCAAGGCCAAAAATGTGCAAATCAGCCAGAGGGAAACTTTATGCAACTCCTTAATCCAATCTAGTAGCACACCCTGTCCAAAGTGTGGCACATATCCATTGACTTGTCTCCATTTCTGTTACCGACACTGGAGCCCAAGCCTTCAGCATTCATTTGCCTGATGTCCTTGTTCACACTCTTACCCCTGTCTGTTCTCCACAGAACATTTGGAGTGATCCTTTCAAAATATAAATCACACACCCCTAACCTGCTTGACACCCTCCATGAGGTTCCCATGGCTCTTAAAGTAAGGTAACTTACATGTAGACATGTAGACTTTTTCCACTTCTCTTACTTCATTTTCCACTGACTGTATTCCCCTAAGTCTTTTCTGGCTCCACTGGCCTCAGAGATCCTCAGAGAGGCCCAGCGCATTGTATCATGTTGTTTTATTAATGAATTGTTTCATTTTCATAAATTATTTGTCCTCTAAATGTGTTTGCGACAAGTTCCTTTTCGTCACTGAGGGGTCAGCTTAAATTCCATCTTCCTCATTAAATACCTTTCTGGCCTCTCAATCTAAAGCAGCCCCTAGGTCATTCTCTCTTCCATTGTTTGATTTTATTTTTATCACAGTATTAATGGTCATCCGAGATGGTCTTGTTTACTTACACTAGTCTTCATTGTTCACAGCCAAATTTCCAGGGCTTCAAATAGTGCCTGGCACATAAAAGACCTTCAGTAAATGATATGTGGGAATGAATAAGCTCATGAATTCATTAAGAAACCGAATCAATGAATATATAAATGAGTTTGTGAATAAATGCATGAATAAAGGAATTTTATTCCTGACATTTATATTATCCTGATCATAATAGTACTAATATGAAATATTATGTATTACTAATCATGAGCTATCCATCTCTATAAACCTTATATGACATATATAAATTAATAAAATCTGAAAGAACCAACCTTATAAACTTAGATGTATTTAGATTAAGAAAATGCTTTGACATACTTTTTTTTCCCATTGCCATAATTCATAAGTAAAGTTTTACAAAATCTTATTGCAATTAGCTTTATTCTATTTTCACCTTCTATTTCCTCTTTTTTAAGTCTCTAATGCTACAGAATTCACCTGTTACCCATTTTTTTTCCCCTCAGGAAAAACTGACTATCATTGGGCAATATTGTAAATTGAATCTTCTCATATAATCTGAATAGTCCAATAATTACTGAAGAAATCGAATTTCAAGTTAAAATCTTCCTAAAAAAATACTCTAGGCCCAGATACTTTCACTGATTAAGTTTGCTAGACATTATATATATATATATATATATATATATATATATATATATATATACATATATATGTGTGTGTGTGTGTGTATGTGTGTGTATGTGTGTATATATATGTATATGTGTGTATACATACACACACACACACATATATATATATACACACACACACATTACAAATGCATATATATATAGCAAATTCTATGCAAATTCTGCCAGAAAATTGCAGAGGAGGAAAAAATTTCCAACTCATTTATGTGACAAGTATTATTCTAATATCAAAATCAGGGAAAGGTATTATAAGGAAAGAAAACTACAGACCAATATCTCTTGTGAACAAAGATACAAAATTTCTAATAAATATTTGCAAATTGATCTAATACTATATGACAAAGTGGAGTTTATCTCAAGAGTGCAAGTTTACTTTAACACTAGAAAACAAACACATGTAATTCACTATATCAATAGACCAAAAAAAAAAACAAAAACAAAAAACCCAACAACAACAACAACACACACACACATTGAACTAGAAACAGAAAAATCATTTGACAAAATCCAACATCCATTCTTTATTTAAAAAACAAACTGTCAGCAAGCTAGGAATAGAAACTTTTTACTTTAACAAAGGGTATCTAAAACTAATTTGGATGTAAATTAAAACAAGAAAAAAAAGAGAAAAAAATAAAAATAAAATAAATTTGCATCTATCATCACTCTTCATTGTGAAAGACTGAATTTATATTCTAAGAAAAAAAGAAAAAAGAAAAAAACAAGGCAAGAATATCCTTTTACCACTCCTATTCAACATTGTACTGTAGGTTGTAGCCAGAGCAATTAAACAAGAAAAATAAATAAACACCCCCAAAATAAAAAGCTTCCAAATAGTATGCTATTGACATGAGGATAAACAAATAACTCCATGTGACAAATAGAGTCCAGAAATTGACCAACACATATATAATCAATTACTTTTCAACAAATAAGAATATTCAGTAGAAAAAGGACTGCCCTTTCAATAGATGATACTAGAACAACTGGATTTTCATATGCAAAAACATAATAAAATTTGACCCTATATCAAATGATACACAAAAGTAATTCAAAATGGATCACAGACCTAAATGTGAAAACAAAAACTATAAAACCTCTAAAAGAAAATATAGGAAAAAAGTTTTTGTGACTTTGGGTTAAGTGAACAAGAGGGAAAACATACCAACAAAAATGGTTTTGACTTTTTACTAGGGAGTTTAAAATGGAGTTAATACGTTCTTTCCTAATAGAAAATATTTACAAATTTTAATAACTGACAGAAATAAATCATTGGAAAATCTGGGTTTAGCATTAACAAGGATTCTGCTCTAAATTTGATGTGTTTCCTTTTTCTTTTTTTTTCAATTCTTTGTTAGCATCATTGGCTAAAGTTAGTTGGGCATATGTTAATGGAGGTAAAGAAAGACACAGAACTTAATTTACTGAGCATAATAAAGTCTATTGTTTTCCAAATACTTCTACATATATAATTTTTTAAATTTTGGGGTTTTTTTTAATTGTTTTAAATGTTTATTTATTTTTGACAGAAAGAGAAAGAGACACACATACACAGAGCATGAGTGGGGAAGGGGTTGAGAGAGAGGGAGACACAGAATTGGAAGTAGGTTTCAGGCTCTGAGCTGTCAGCACAGAGCTCGACACAGGATTGAACTCATGAACTGTGAGACCATGACCTGACGTCGGACACTCGACTGAGACACCCAGGTGCCCCTCCCTCTACCTATGTAATTTGTTTTCACCTTTGCTCTTTGCATTCACTAGGAGTTGCTGGCTTCTCCTGAACCTATATCCACGACAAGTCCTCTTCAGCTTACAGCTTCTACCAATGATAACCAGAACGGCTAGGAGACCTATCATTCAACAATGTTCCATGGGAAAGCCCAGACAATTGCTTTTTCAAATCTCTAAGGAATGTAGTATTGAGAGGGGCACTGACGTCACTAAGAAGCTTGCCATCTGGTGGTGAAAGAAGCTGTTACAGAACTGATATCAATGGGACATGGTAAGATCTCAAAATAATAGAAACCAGCTGGTGGTATTTAACTATGAGAAAGCAGGTGGCTGCAATTATAGATATAAGCAACAAAGTCTGAATGGCAGCCAGAAAATGGGGGTGGTGGTGACCTACAGAGAACTATGGTCATGGTTATATAGAAAACAGTGCCCTAGAGGTAAGATGTATTGGCAACCTGCAAGAGTTATTTCTCAATCTACAAAATCAAAATAATTCAAAGATGGATTATCAGGAAGCTAAGGGAATTCACTCCAATGAAAATCATGAACCCTTACCACTTTACAGATCTAAGCCAGATTTTAGACCCAGGACCTAATGTGTGAAGGAGAGGCCAGGTGCTCAGGAGGAAGGATTCTACCAGTACTACAAGTATACATTCTAAATTATTCCTTCAGGACGTCTCCAAAGGAAATTATGATCATTGATGCAGGTAACTACACCAGGAAAGGGGAGAAGTCAGACTGCTGAGACATTTGAAAATGTCTGCCACAGGATCTGAGTTTATACCAATACTTAAAAAACTTGAAGCATGATGATGATGTCACTTTAAGAATAAGGATATATGAGGACCAATGAACAGAGATCTATGTTCAGCTCACAGTAGGTCCACTGAACTCATGGATCCACCCAGTGGTCATTTCCTCAGTCACCAAATGAATAATTAGAATAGACACACTTGCTAGTTGGCTGAGCTGTCATGCTAGTTACTTGGTGTGTGGAGTAAGAGCCATCAGACTGGGGAAAGCCAAAATGAAGACTAAAAATCCACCCCCCCCCAACCTGGAAGAAATAGTGAATGCAAAATGATATTGTATCTTGAGGACTGGAAGAGATTGGTGCCACCCTTGAGGAACTAAATGATGCAGAGGTGATGGTTCTGATCATATCTCCAAAACTAGTCTGGTCTCTAAAAAACAGATTTGTGCATGTGTGTGTATTATAGTAGACTACTTCAAATTTTATCAAATACCACCAAAAATTAGTAGTTGCTGTTAAAGATGCAGTGAGTTACTGGAACAGATTTATATAGCTTCAGCATATGGTCTGCAGCCATCTATTTGATATATGCATTCTTTTCCATCCTTACTGGGAACCAGGACCAGAAAAGCAGGGTCAGAAGCACATTGCTTTCACATGGGATGGAAACTCCATGTTAACTCTTTTACTCACTATCATAAGAGAGGCTGAAGGAACTTGGACCGTGTGGCCATAATAGTGCATCCTATCAATGATGCCATGTTAATCATACTGAATAAGTGAGAAATGGCAGGTACATTAAGGTCTTGGTAAGATAAATGTGCTATAGAGGATGCACGGGCCTACCACATCAGTGAAGATTTGAGAGGCATGCTAGTTTGGAGAATATTTGGGCATCCCCTCCAAAGCAAAAGACAATTTACTGCATCTCCTATCTCCCATCAAATGACTCAATGTGAATAAATAAAAAGAAAGAAACACAAAAATCTATCAAGTGATATGGAAGGCCGTCAAGTTTAAATTGGGCCCAGAGTAGGGATGGGCTTTGCAGCAAGTGCAAGCCACAGTGCAAACATCTCTGCCTCTTGGGCAAACTGGGAGAATCTACGGCATTAGAGATATCTGTGATATAAAAGATGCCTTGTAGAGTTGATGTCGAGCATCAGGAGTATCACAAATTGGATCCTTAGGGTTCTGAAGCAAGACTTTGGAGAACTATAGCAGAAAATCACATGCCATTTGAAACAGAGCTCCTGGAATGCTGTTGTGCTCCAGTAGAGCAGGAACACCTAGCCTTGGGATATCAGGAAACAACCAGCCAAACTGCCCATCATAAGCTGGGCTCTGTCAGAAACAAGTTATACAACCGTGTGGACCTGACAGCAATCCACTGTCACATGGAAGTGGTATCTACATCTGAGATGGAGCCCTGGCTGCAACAGAGAGGACAAGCAAGCTGCAGGAGCAAATGGCCCAGACACTTGTCGTGTCATGCACCATTGCCATCCATACAGCTCTCTCTGTATTTACGCTAATTTCACATGGGTAAGGAAACCCTTTTCCAGTCGATAGATTAAAAAGGGTTGATCATGGAGGCATGTGGGTGGCTCAGTCCGTTAAGCATCTGACTTCAGCTCAGGTCATGATCTCACGGTTCGTGGGTTCGAGCCCTGCATGGGGATCTGTGCTGACAGCTCAGAGCCTGCAACCTGCTTCAGATTCTGTGTCTCCCTCTCTCTCTGCCCTTCCCCCACTCACGCTCTGTCTCTCTCAAAAATGAATAACATTAAACAATAAACATTAAAAAAATATTTAAAAAACAAATAAAAACGTGTTGAACTTGGCTCTTAGATGGCTTGGCTCAACATGCTGATTAAAGCCAAAAAATGTACCACAGCTACTTTATAGCCCCACTCCCAATGGCCCTGAGAAACAGAAATGAGGAGAAATCCTGCCATTGACCAGAGGTTTGGACAATGTGCCTAAGTATTCATTTTGTGTGGAATGAAAATTGGCCTGAGGTTACTATATATATAATATAAATAAATATATTATATATATAAAGATATAAATAAATATTATATATTATATATAATATATAAACAAATTATAAATCTATAATAAATGCATATAAATCTATATATATACATCTATATATATACATATATATACATCTATATATATACATCTATATGTACATATACATATAGATGTATATATAAATATTTTATGGACAGTGGTGAATGCCCTTGAGGCTTCATATGGGGAATGAAGTGAAAAAAAAAATTAGCATAGCTCATACTCCCTAAGCAGGGAAGCCTTGAGAAGAGGCACATGGATAAACACGTAGGAGTTGTCACAAAGCATGAGGTTTTTCATCTGATAAATTAATGCCTACCACAGACTATCCATCATGGAAGAGGCACTAATCAACTAAACAGCTTGGCCAGTTGAGGTCAATCCGTTCCTGCATCAACTTCCCCAGTGTTGGCACAGTGGTAGACATGGTAATAAGGGTGGAAAATATCTATGACCAAAGTATAGACTCTTCCTCTCCAAATCTGATCTAGGCACTGCCACTGCAGAACGTCTGCTTTGCCCACAACTGAGCTCCTGAGTACCACGCCTCAGTGAAACCAACTGGCACTTAGTGGCGAAGTAGATTGATTTCATTGCCTCTCTTCTATCCTGTAAAAGGCAGAAAATAATGTAAATCACTGACGCACATTTTTCGCGTAAGTATGACACTACTGCCTACAGGACCTCAGTTCACATCACTATCTAAAGGTTACAAAGTTTGCTCTGTCAAACTTATTTGAGGAACAAATATGAAGAATCCCACGTAATCCTACTCCAGTCCAAGGGACTACTTTCATAGCAAGGAAGGTGTAGCAATAATACATTACCATAAGATCCACTGGTCCCACCACATACTGCACCACTTATAAACTGAGTCACCAGCTTGGGAGTGATACCAAGAAAAGATAGAATCTCATCTTCCAGGTCACAGTATATGCTCTAAATTAACAGCAATTGTTTGTTGCTGTAACCTCAACAAATAGAGTACATAAATTTAAAAACCAAGGGATAGAAATAGATTATTATCATGTTCATTAGTCCATCTGGGGAATACATGATTTCCATCCCTGCAACTCCAAATTATGTGAATCTAGAGGTTATGTTTCCCTGAGGGAAACACCTTCACCATGACAAATGCCACAATACTTCCATGAAAGGTTAAGCCATGGCTGCCACCTAGTCACTTCAGATGTTGCATAACTAAACACCAACAGACCAGGAAAGGAGTAACTATCCTGATGGAGGTGTTTAACCCTGATCATCAGGAGGATGAGGGTCTGCCGTTAAACCTGGAGGCAGACAGAATATGTTTGACACCCAGTGATCTATAATGACATTTCTTGGTACTGCCCTCATCATTCTTGACAGTAAATGAGAAAGTGTATAAGACATATCCTGAACTAGAGACTCAGATCTCATACATATGTTAGCATCACCAAGACTAACAGAAATGCTGGATGAATTTGAGGACTGGCTAGGATGAACAGTAGTATAGGAAAATGATGAGTATCATTTGCGGTCCCAAAAATAACTACAGCAGCAGGGGCTATAGTTTGTCCCACTAGCCTTTCTCTTAAGAGTTTTCCCAGAAAAAGAGACCAATTAGAATTGTGGAGAAGCTGTTTCTAGGTGGGTGAAGGTATTTTAAGAAGTAAGTTATGTTGAGTGACTAAAGGTATGGACTATACAGTAAACAGTGTTGCACCCCTCCTTCCCCTCTTCAGGACTGAGAAACTCATTGTTTTAGTCACTGTCAGTGTTACTCGTCTGTCACTAACAGTTGAGTCCCTGTCTAGGAATTACCCTTGGCCAAAGGGAGCTGCTTCATTCAAGATTATGTCACCTTGGTGTTAGCCCACATCCAGTATCATCTGGTTAGTGTGTTGGTGTTAATTCCCAACATCACTGCCTCAATTTTATCTGAAAGGCCATCCCAGCTTCAGAGCTCTCTTGTGAATTCAGCTGAAGGTTCTGTTGAAACTGTATCACAGTTCAACTTCTTCCTCTGTTCAATTCTCCTTCATTCTCTATAACTCATTCATACAACATCCTCTACAACTACTGCTCTTGAAAGCTCACCCCAGTAAACCTCCTGCATACAAATCTCGGCTTAAAACGTTTTTCCCCCTTGGGGGACTGAAATTATGAGATTAAATAGGGAATTTTCATCTAATATGAGAAACTCTTTTGATCAATAAATTTAACTTATTTACATTTATTGCAATTAAGGCTGTACCATGACGGTCTTCAGACATTTTATATCATGAGACAAATTTATCGCATTCTCCATTTCTCTTTTCTTCTTTCCTGTTTTTTGTTCATTTGAAAGTTACACATTATATTTTCATGCTTTTAAAAAAAATTTTTTTGGACTTTAAGACTCATATTTATGTTTACTATTTTACATGAATTTTCTAAATGTATTATTATTCACAGCCTCTTCATGCAAAAGATAAGTGCACAGGAATGTGCCTACACCTACCTCATGTTTGTAGCACACAATTTTCTGGATTATCATTTACACACATTTTTAGGATACATTTTTTTAAAGAATATATTAAATTCTACTAAATTACTTACTCATCCTTATTTCTCATATATTTTTGAACATCTTCCTGGAGTTCTTGCTGTTCTTTTCAGTTAAATACTTCCTCTAAGATTCCTTTTAAAATTAATCTTTATGTTGTAAAACTTCTGAGGTCTTAGATGCCTGAGAATGATTTCATTTTATTCTCACATTTATGTTAAGAGTTAGACAAATATAACATTCTACACTAAAGTTTCTTTTCTTTGAAAATATTATTTCATCATATTTTTTTTTTTTTAATTTTTGAGAAGTCTGATACCAATCCAAATCTATTTTTATAAGCACTTAGTGCCTCCCCTTTATCCCTTCCTTTATTGGTATTCTTAAAATTCAGTTTAATTTTTTAAGAGTTTTTTTTTTTTAACTTTGTTCTGTTTGTTCTTTTTTGCTTGGTATTCTATGTGCTACATTAAAATGACTTTTTCCTTCTTTTAATCTGAAAAATCAGTGTAAATTATTTTTCAACTATTTCCTCCCATTACTTCATTCTTTATTTTTTCTCTATCATGAAACTTTATTATATATATGCTCATATTTTTAGACTCTATATGTCTTTACTTAGCATTTTAATTTTCCATCTCTCTTTCCCTTACTGATCCCTTTCTAAGATTTATTAAAAGGGTTTCTAAATCTGATCTTTCAATTCACTAATTCATTCTTTGGTTATTTTCTTTGTGCTATTAAACCCATTAGTTGAGTTGTTTGTTAGAATTATTATATATTCACACATAGTATTTTGAATTAGTTCTTTATAACTGCTTACTCCTGCTATGCCAATGTCTGTATCTCTGTAGATAATTTCTGTTCTTCTCTTCTTTAAATTCATTATCTGGCCAAGGGATTCTTCTTCTTCTCACACAAACTGTCGACTATGTTGTCTTTCTTGTATAGTGACTGCCTTCCTCAGGTAAATTGTTAGACTTTGCTGTAGCCAATTTTCCTCTAGATGTATCAGCCACTGGGTTAACAATGAGTATGGGGAGAGGTAGCTAAAGCAGCTCAGGTCCTGTTTAGTAGCTTCCCATAAGTTTAGGACTGGGGAATGGAGGTGCCTCAAGGTAGAGAGCCTGTTTTTTACAAACTCCTCTATGTCAGGTAAATCTATCCGACAAGAAAACTCCTTGTGCTTCCACCAATATTATCTAACTCGGATATAACTTTCTCACTTTCAAGTTTGGAGCAAGATGCGAGAAAAAGTGATAAATGGCAATAGACAGTCAGTCTTCCTACACTTCCTGTTACCTTCACCTCACCACAGCTAGATGATACAATCATACCATTCCACCATCACACTGCTCTTTTTCTGTCTTGCATTAATTACTGACTGGGCAATGATCTTCCCAAGGCAATACCGGGGACAGGCAAGGAGCAGGTGGATATCACGACAACAGCAACAACAAAAATCTCTCTTTCATTGCATCTGGTCCTCGTCCACTTTAGGGAATTGTTTCTTCTTTATACTAATATAACCAACTTCTATTCTTCAAGGTTTTTTTTCTGAATAAATGTATATTTCTGCTAAGAAATGGAAACCATTGAATATTTAATAAGTCTGTAATGCAAATATTCTACTTAAATCTATCATCTCCCTCCTGCTTCTGTGCCTCTCTGGATTTGTGCTGGGGAGAAAGGCATACCAGCTCATGTTAGTTTGTCACCCTGTCCACCATCATTTGATCTATGCCATTCAGACATATTCCTTAAAAATAAGATTTCTGAAAGATCTTTCCATTTTACATAAAGAACACTCACTTTCATATGTGAGTTTTCAGTTTTCTATCTGAAAATGATGTAACATGAATCTATGTATCTTATTTAATAGAAACAGGGACCAAAAAAACAACCTGAGGCTAATTAAGCATAAGGTACCTCAAGCTTTAATTCTGGCTTTATTTCAATTTTCAGTTCCTTGTTTATGATTCATATAATAGTTTGCCTTAGACAAATTAATTAGTTGTATGTGTCAAGCTAGCTAAATGCATGCTAAATATTTTCCCAAGAGAACTAAGTTGAAACTGGGTGCTATTAAAACCTTGAAATGAACAAAATGTGTTTTTAACAAGTCACACATTATTAATTGGAACTGGATAGTGAGGCATATTTTTGGATGCATGCCGAGAATAATTATGGAACTTCTTTTTTTATTGGAACAAGATGAGTTAATCAAGAGACACTAATCCAGCTTACTATGGCTGAAGCTTGAAAGCATGGTCACAAACTAACACACCTTATCAGTTTGGATTAGGGTTGAAAAACCAAGTGGGAGTCCAGGAATCATTCCTGTGCTATACAGTTTATGCCTTAAAGAGATCTTTACCCAATTTCCTTATTTTGAGTAGGTAAGAAATTAGATATCCAAAAAATAATGTTATTGACCTAAATTCATAAAGCTGGTTGGTGTCAAGGCCAGAATTATGAAATAAATTTCTATTTTTACCATGACTAAACATTGCTTAAAAACATTGAATATTTGGTAACTTTTATTATATGTTGTTCAACATTAAAGCAAAGCCTAAATAGTTATCTTTAAAAATGGTTATAAAATCTCTATAAATTTATTTTTATAACAATATTTTCAAATAATTGAGTCCTTGTCAGGAAGAACTCACACAGTGGGGCTCTTATTCAATGTGCCCCTAAACCAAGCAAGTTAAATCAGATTCTCCCTGCCAAGACTTTAAATCTCAAGAAATGTGATGTAAGGGCAAGAAAAATTATCAGCTGAAGAAATTCATCTGACTAGTTCTAGTTGTCTAGACTCAAAAATCTTCTGAGTCTCATATTTATAGGACCTTGATTTTCTAGTGTTTTCATCACTCTTCCCGTTTCTCTTGTCATCCAGGTAACTGATACTGTTTCCTCTGCTTGAGTTAGCTAGAATCAGTTTCTGTTGCTTGCTGTCACTGGGTCTAACTGGCACAGTCTCTATCTCTGTACCCGAGGCAGGATAAAACTTTTAACCGGATTATGTTTTGGGTCAGGAATGGTGTCGTTCCAATCAGAACTGAGTTGATACACTTCATTTGTCCTACTGTTTCATTTGCTTGATTTTTTTTCATGTTCACTTGTTTATTTTGAGAGAGAGAGAGAGAGAGAGAGAGCGCACACTTGAGTAGGGGAAGGGCAGAGACAGAGGGAGAGAGAGAATCCCACACAACTCCATGCTTAGCACAGAGCCCAACACGGGCTCAACCTCATGACCATAAGATCATGACCTGAGCCAAAACCAAGAGGCAGACGCTTAACTGACTGAGCCACCCAGACTCTCTGTCATTTGCTTGATCTTTTGTAAATAACACAAACATAAGAGTTGACATAAAACTTTCATTTATTAGCACCATCTATGATTCCTGGACATATCTAATCATAATACTCACCTTCATTCAGTATCCAAATGAGAAGAGGCAACTGCCTTGTACTTAAGACTCAAGATAAAGATAAATGCTTTAAGAGGACCCTCTAAAGAAGGCTTATAAGAATAAAAATCTTAAACCTAAAGGAATTTATTACATTTTGCTTTTGTTACCGGATTTAGAATTTTTGGTTTCTCTGGTGGCATATATTTTGAAGAAATGACAAAATGAATACGTGTTAATAAAGGGATTCTTAAATAAACCTAGACTGACCTGAGAGCAGTAGAAAGATCATACCAAGCCTATAAAAAGCACTAAGCAATTATATTAGATGCTGGGAGTAATGGCACAGAAGATGTGGGTAGCAGCATGCCAATATGGGAGAGTGAATAATGTTTTTAGAAACTGTCAGACATCATGCTTTTTCTATTCTAATTGAGGAAACTGAAAGCCACAGTGGAGAGAAAGAAGAAGATAGGGGAGGAGAGGGGAGGAGGGAGAAAAGGATGGGAATAGAAAGAAGAGAAAGAAACTAACATTTATTACAGATATTAAGGACCTACTATGTGTCAGTATATTCTGGGTGATTATAATAATCATTTCACTTATTCCTAACCATCTTGGGAGGTAGATATCATTATTAAGAAATGAAGGCTGAGAGAGATTCACTTCTCTAAGATCACAAAACTTGTGAGTAGAAGTTTTGTTGTAGTATACAAAACAAAGTATATAGTTTTGGGAGATGGATCTTCTGGCTCTAAATTCCAGGCTTGTACTATTGTGAGCGCTTTACTGGCTGCTCAGCACCATCACTATTATGATCACTAATACTAATACTATTGGTGTTACTATTAGGGCATGGATAGAAAGGCTCCACAGAGTGATGCAGAAATTGATAGAAAGCCTCACTAAAAAGAATTAGCCTTCCTTCAGTGTGTCTTAGGTGCTCGTCTCACTCCTGTGCTAGGATGGGATATACTCTGATTGATCTCTTCAGTATTCTTTCTCTTTTCTCCTCCCACTCTCTTATCAAGCTAAACACCTCTTTTCATTTAAAATTTGTTGATCTAGCCTATTTCTGAAAGCTACTTTCTGCTACCAAGCCATAACCTGACCCAGTTGCAGAATCTATTGATAATTTTTTATCTCTTTCTTTTGTTTCTCTCTCTCTCTCAACACAGAGAACTGAGTCTTAGCAGCACAGGAGTGGTGAGGAGAAGGTGTAGCAAATATTAATATCATTTAATTATACTTGTCTCCAGAAAACATAGTCAAAAGTGGACCCTGTTTCACACAAAACAAACTACCTTCTCTCTGCAGTATAACAATGGTTAGGAGAGGCGGACCAGGCTATTTGGTTCAAATCCATTTGATTTTAGGTAAGTTTTTTTAGCATATCTATGCTTCAATTTTCTCTACTTTTCAGATGAAAAGTAGATGCGTAAGGTAAAGGAGATAAATACATGGAAAATATTTGGCATTGTCCCTGGCTATTAGTACCCCTTAGTAAGTGTTAGCTACTGTTTAAATTGTGATTGTGTTAGGATGAGATCTGTGATTCTTCTTCCTTTGAGGGACTCATAGTAGATCTCTAGGGGAAAGAAAGAACAGCTGGCCTCTACTTTTTCTACCTCTCCAGAGTTGTTTCATTGGACTGAGAGTGAGATCCATTTTTTTTTTTTTTTATTTGAGGCTACATGTTTGCTGGGCATCAAAAGATGGTAAAAAGAATTAAAATGGAAAACATGGACTAGATTAAAACGAGTGAAAGTTTGGGCTAATATAATAAAGGAAACATTTGAGGGAAAAATACAAATAAAATCTGTATTTGCATGAATGAAATTCTAAATGAGTCTTTAAAAAATGATTCCAAACTTTTATCCATTCTCCACATCAGAAGATTTTAAAAGACAAAATGACACATGAGCAATCTGCAAGCATGCCTGGACTGGAGGGCCTTGATGATTCTATTAGCACAGGCTTTGAGGTAGCTTCATATAAAGCACATGTACTGTCCATAGCTACAGCTTATGACTGGCAAATATTCTAATAAAATTGTTTTTGCTTATACCAAGGGAAATGGCCTAATGATGGATCAAACAGCTTTTTAAAATACAGTAAGACATTTAAGTATCTATATCTGCTCTCACAAACTTCAAACTATCATCCAAACAAGTCTAAGTCTTTGTGTAAGCAAATTGCTTTATCAAGTATGCTCAGAAGAGCTATATTTTCATATGTCAAATCAAGTTGCTCAGGCAGAGCAAAATCAATGCCAACACAACATCAATTTTCCAAGATTTTTAAGCATCTACTTTTGCTTTTAGGACACAATTTCAAGTAAACGAAAAGTATCAGTTATCATGGATTGAGTAAAATAACAACAATGGGGAAAATGTAGCTGTGTCTGGCAACGTTTTGCACTATGATAATATAACCCTAACAGATATAAAAAGGAATTGTGAAATCCAAGATTTCCTAGGGTGTGAGGAAACAGAAATTCTTAGAAACTATCTGTGGAAGATAAATAGGTAAAAGTGTTTCTGGAAGAAACTCAACATCTTCAGTGTGTCTACCCTTTGACTTAGCAATCGCACTCCTGGGAATCAATTCCTCCAGGACGCATTTATGTAGTGATTCAGTGTAGAGTCCTCGTGGAGACTTCTTGAATTTAATCCTGGTTCTGCAACACAAGTTAGAGGAAACCACAGGACTGTGGCTGGCCCATAAAATGCCTCAGGATTAGAAAAGCTTGCTCCTTCAGGATAAAGGCAGTTTAGGGACATAAGGTTTAACAACCAGAAGGTGTCTTTGGGCATTTTAGAAGATGCACCCCCACCCCGCCCCTTCTTTCTGCTAAAAACAGTCTTGAGCCAAGGTTTGATGAAAAGTTCAAGCTGGACGTCAGCCCCTACTTCCCACCTCAAGCAGATATCCCTGGGCAAGGAATAACCTGCAAAATCTGGAGAGAGGGCAAGGAGCATCAACCTTACAGGATTAGTATGGAGTTCAAACGAGATTATCTATATAAAGTGCTTAGCATGGTGCTTGGCATATAGTAAGCTCTCAGTAAATTGTACCTATTCTTTTATTATCATACACTATAGAAAATGAGTGTTCAAAGAAAATTGTTGTGATATTCATCACAGGATTGCTTATAAAAGTGAAGGTTTAGAAATAATCTAAATACCCTTCAAAAGAGGGAGTTTAAACAAAATCTAGTACAGTCTTGAAATTCTATAACCTTTACTTTTCTCCCAATTTTTTACTGTGGTAAAATACACGTAACAAAATTCACTACCGAGCCATTTTTAAGGGTACAGTTCTGTGGTATTAAGTACATTCATATTACTGTGCAACCACCCTACCATTCATGTCCAGAACTCTCTTCATCTTGCAAAATTAAAACTCTATAAACTTTAAAAATAATGAGACGGATCTATAGGTAATAACATCTAAAAAATGTCTATGATATATTATTAGAAATAAAGTAGGAAAGTTGTAGTTATCTGAATCCACTTAAATTTTTTTATAATGTTTATTTATTTTTGAAGGAGAGAGAGACAGAGCATGAGTAGGGGAGGGACAGAGAGAGAGGGAGACATAGAACCCAAAGGAAGATCCAGCCTCTGAGCTGTCAGCACATAGCGTGATGGGGGCTCGAACGCACAAACCGCAAGTTCGTGACGTAAGCCCCAGTCGGGAGCTTAACCAACTGAGCCACCCAGGCACCCCTGAATCCATTTTTCAATATAAAAGAGGGAAGGAGGGAAGGAGGGAAGGAGGGAGGACGGGAGGGAGGGAGGGAATTTATGGGATTATCCTGTCGGCAATGGTTTTCTGGAAATTGCCTTTCCTCTCATTCAATAGTTAGTATAGAAGCTTCCCTTTTAGTATAATGTGACACAGTATAATAATAATAGTTGCTAACTCAATATTAGTCTCATAAATGATTTAACACTTGTAGAGCAGTTAGATCACTGCTGGGCACTTATTAAGGGCCACAGAAATGTTTCTATTCTTGATACAATGAAAGTTTGGGAAGGATCTCAATACGTGTCCTCTAAAACAGGAGGATAATAGCCACTGGGAAGCTATTATTTCAGGTACCTTGATTTTATAAAACTTCTGCTATTGCTGAGAATAAAAATAAAACAATGATTTAAAACAACCATAAAAGTAATAGCTAATATTTCTTGAATACTCCCTGTGTCAGGCACTGGTCCAATGCTTAACCAGCATTATCTTATGCCTGGGATAGGCTATGGGATAGATTCTAATATCCCTGTTTCATATTTGAAGAGACGAAAGCTCAGGGAAGTTAAGCAGTTTGTCCAAAATCATGTGGCTAATAAGCATTAAAAAAGGTTATAAAGTCAGAGATCCTACTTCCAGAGGGTCTTTCTCAATTATCACCAGGCATCATGACACCATAACACATACACAAGTGAGTATGTTTCCTATACATGTGTGTACAGATAAACTTTAATGTAACAAAGATTTAGATATAGGTATATGCCAAGTTTAAGAATACTAAATCACTGACATTTTCCAGAATGTAGTCTGAAGATACAAAAGGTACACTCCATGCTTCTTATTGTATTATAATTATGTGTTTATATATAGTGTCTCCTCCTGGACAAGTACAACTTTTTCATCTGTGTGTATATCTGGCTTAACAAGTAGTGTGCATACAAAAAATTCACTAAACTTTATAATATTGAAATAGAATTTAAAATTGTTTTAAAATACCAAATCCTACAGTTCCCATTCTGCTTATATTTTTTTGGAGACCTCTGTCATTGAGATGTGCCTCTCAAATTGAACTTCCACTGTTTGCAACTTCCTTTGGATCACTTCCTTTGTATATTTGCTGTACTAGTCACACATGAGGTGACCTACCTGCCCTATACCTTAGAGTGACCAAGTCCTATGTAGAAAATTCCTCAGAAATTTCAACATACTCAACTCACTAATTTGCTTTCCCCAAACTAAAATGTTAGGATTAACCCTTTACAATTGAACGTCTACTTTCAAAAATTTATTATTGAACTATAGTTGACATAAAACATTATAATAGTTCCAGGTGTATAACACAGTGATTTGACAATTCTATACCTTACTCATTGCTCATCCTGATAAGTGCCGTCACCTTCTGTCACTGTACAATGTTATGACAATCTTATTGACTATATTTTCTATGTCGTACTTGTCATCCCTGTGACTTACTCCTTTTGTAACAAGTTTATAACTCTTAATCCCTTTCATGAATATTTATTTTTAATTTAAGAGTTGTCCTCCACTTTAAAATACCACTAGCCAAGGGGTGCCTGGGCGGCTCAGTCAGTTGAGCGTTCAACTTCAGTTCAGGTCATGATCTCGCAGTCCATGAGTTCGAGCCCTATGTTGGGCTCTGTGCTGACAGCTCAGAGCCTGGAGCCTGCTTTGGATTCTGTGTCTGCACCCCCCCACCTCCGGCTGCCCCTCCCCCACTCGTGCTGTCTCACTCTGTCTCTCAAAAATAAATAGATAATAAAAAATGAAAAAATAAATAAAATAAAATACCACTAGCCAAAACAAAACTTCTATGAAAGACTTTATACAGTCATTCCTCCATTTATATCCCCAAGTTTTATCTTTAGTGTCAAAAGAGGCCCCCATATCTTCATAGCTTCAGCTCTGATTCCAAAGCTTTACTACAGTATAAGGACAAAGCTTTGGAGACAATGTCTTTGTGTCTTTGTTCTTTCCCTAGAATGACAGTTTCACAATCTACTTCTGAAACTTAATTGGAAAAAATACTTCACATTCTCTTGTAATTCCTCTGCTTCCCTTCTGCTTCTTTAACTCCTCTAATATACAATTGAAAGATTCAAAGAAGAAAAATTATACACACACACAGAGGTGTGTGGTAAGCTGGATTGTATAAATCTTTAAATTGCCCTTTCCAACCCAGGAGGAATCTTATAACCACCTTCAAAACTATACACTTTGGCCATCCCTCTGGATAGGGTGCTCAATTATTCTGTTGGCTCCCTCAGATAGCATATAAAATAAACTTTGTCAGAATTTACTATTTTTAAGCTTATAGTAAGCTATAGCAAAAAAAAAAAAAAAGGATTCGAAAGCAAGGAAGAAACTGATTTACTGATTTTATCCGATAGCAGTAAATTTAATAGTGATAATAATAATTAATAGTCTTCTATTTATTGAGACCTTATTCCATGACAAATGCTTGACATATGTCACCTCAATTAATTCTTACAACAACCCGATTAAGTAAATATGATCCCTATTTTATTGCTATTTTATTGAAACTGAGACTCAAAGAGATTAATTGCCAAAGATCACACAGTAACTACTTACTAATACATGAACCCAGACTTCTTTGACTCTGACTTATGTACTTACTACAATTCAAGATTTTATTTTTTTAATAACATGGTAGTTCTGCAGCAATCAGGATTAATGATCTCCAAGATAGAGTTCGTCATAAAGGCCATAGGGAATATGCCTTCCATAGCATATCAATTGGTATCGAACTTTAAATTTTTTTTTTTCAACGTTTATTTATTTTTGGGATAGAGAGAGACAGAGCATGAACGGGGGAGGGGCAGAGAGAGAGGGAGACACAGAATGGGAAACAGGCTCCAGGCTCTGAGCCATCAGCCCAGAGCCTGACGCGGGGCTCGAACTCACGGACCGCGAGATCGTGACCTGGCTGAAGTCGGATGCTTAACCGACTGCGCTACCCAGGCGCCCCTATTGGTATCGAACTTTAAAGGATGAAAATAATCTGATCTGAAGAGGCCAACACTGATACATGCAAGGCCACTGTTTGCTATTTGCTCTATTTCCACAATGAAACACTAATAAGCTTACCAAGTTTTAAAGATCTTGCTTGCTTTCCAATCTCACCTGGTTCCATTTTTTTCCTTAACTTGTGTCTCTGCTGTCCACCACAAATGTCTTAATCTTTCCCTAATTCACCTATCCCAGGATGTTTCCACACTGTTCCTTTTCCAATATTAGATCACTCTCCCACATGCCCCAGTGTTTACACAGTTGACCTTTTTTTATCCTTCAAATTTCAGTTTAATTGTCACTTCCTCTGAAACACTATTCCTGGTCACTCAACTTAAGCAAGTCCCATCTTTCTTTGTACTCTGTTTGTTGCCTCATAAGCTATAATTACATATATACAGATATAGATTTGGTTTGCTTATTTATTTATTATCTGCCTGGGGGCTTACTGGTGGACCCAGTGTCTGTTTCTTTACCATTGCATATCCATAGCCAAATTAAAGCCTGCTCACTAGTTGCTGAAAGACTACATGTTTAACATAACCTTAAAATGTGGACTGAATAATAATAAATAACAGTTATATATAATGTCAAGGCAACCTGTAGCACTTCAATTTATCATATCTCCACTTGCAACTTCTTATTTTTCCAACATTTCTTATCATAAGTGAGACCCTTTTCCATAATGACCAACACTCATAGTCATAATCTGGTCATGACAGCAAAGTCCAACTGACATTGACAATGCACTAAGCCAGTGGATCTGTGCCTGGTAGGTGTGTTTGGCATATGCTTCTCCATATGCTTGTATCTTCCTCCTCTATAGTCTACTCCTCCTCCGAACGTCACTCTCATCTCTACATCTGCCAGTTCAACATTACTCCTTGGATAACTAACAACAAAATTAGCATGTCCTAAATGAACTCTGGATTGCAACATCCCCCAAACTTTCATCCTCCCCATGTGCCTTCTACCTCAGCAAATGTCACCAACAGATGGCATTCTTGATGCCCTCTTTTTCTCACATCCCATTTCATATTCCACATTTTGCCATCAAATTACATGGGCTCTATCTTCATGTTGTATTAAAATACTCCCAGTTCTCCACCACGCACAGTACGAGCCACCATCGTGTCTCCCCTGCACCACTGGAATCTCACCTCCTACTTGGTTTCTCAATTCTATTTTGCATCCTTTAGAGTGTATTTGCCATATAATGGCCATAATTGTATTTTAAATCATGAATCATAGCAAGACTATGATTAGCAAAACTAACCATAGTCCTTCATCCCATGGCTCCCTGTGTCATTTGGAACTTAGTGCAAAGGCCTCACCATGGCCAGAAAACCCTCCATAATACAACTCTTTCTTAGCACCATCACATCAGCTTCCTCACAGTCTTCAAATCAAACCGGCCTTCCCTCTTCCACCACTCCCAGAATCTTGGTGTTCTCTCCAGAAACTTAAGAGGATACTTTCCCAGATAGTCCCAAGGACAATTCCACCATGCCATTCTCCCTGTCTCCTCTTAGGAAAGACCATTTCTTTCTACATCATAAAAAATGAAAAAAGAGCACACTCCCTTTTGTTTTGTTCTCATTTTATTGTTTTCTCTTAATCCTATAATAATATTCACCTGATATTATGCAATGTTACATACTTGTTAATTAACTACCCATCTCTCTAGAATATACATTTCATGTCTGTTTGTTTACCTCAGTATCCCCAGTACGTAAAATAATGTCAGGAAAAAAACCTAGCAATTCAGAAAATATTTATTGAATAAATAAATTAGAACAAAAATCCACCCTAAATCTGGTTATCCCAGGGTTACCAAGTGGCCTCTATGTCAACTAAATAGAGACTTTTAAGAAAATCTTCAGTTTGCTACATAATGTAGAGAAGATCATGCTGGAATTTTATCCTAGCTCTGGCTTGTTCTTTGCTTCTTACTTGCTACTTTAATATGCTAGGGGATTGGAGTGGACACTAGTGGTAATGAGAAAGTAGCCAATTCCCTGCACTTATGTTTTTTTTTTTTTTTCTCTATAAGTTTACGATATATTGAAGAACAAGACAAGGCAAACATTCAGTAGAAATAGGATGTTACTGCAGAATTAGACAGTAAATGATAAGTCCTACCAATATATGTGGTAAAAGAGTTCTTAAGTGTTTTTCCACTTTGGTGAGTTCCCTATTATTCAATCATCTTGAAGGTTTTTCTAAATCAACTTAATATTTTCTCTTTTCTTTTTTTGAGGACAGTATTGGTTGTGATGGTACTGACTTCTGGGGAAAAACACTACTCTATTTGTTTTATTAACTTCAACTTAAAAATACATACCTTAATTGCTACACAAAGAATGTGCCATGCTTTTGCCATAACAGCTACATTTCTTGTCTACTGAGCAAATTGCTCTTGGAGCCACAACTGAATAATCTATGCTGAAATTCTGCTTCACATTGTAGCAGCAATAAAATTTTGCAATGTTTTGTTTTGCCTACCAATTGAGTAGAGCAGTCTTAGGAAGAATTGTTAAAACTAATTAAGCCTGTGATATTTCTCTTTTTTTAAATGATTATTGATTCATGAGAGAGAGAAGAATACACACAACAGCATGGGAAGGGCAGAAAGAGAGAGAGTCAGAGAGAGTGAGAGAGAGAGAGAGAGAGAGAGAGAGAGAGAATTCCAAGCAGTCTCTGCACTGTCAGTGCAGAACCCGATGTGGCACTTGAATCCCATGAAGCAAACCATGAGATCATGAACTGGGCCGAAATCAAGAGTCGGATACTTAACTGACTAAGCAACCCAGGCACCCCAAGTCTGTGATATTTCTATGATACTTGCAAATATAACCAACTAATTTTGCCTTCAGATTATCCTAATTTCTCTCTAACATGTCCATAGTCCTTGATTTACAGAATGAATACATTAGCCCAAAATGTACCCTATTTTTCTGATTCAAATTATCCTCAGACAGTGCCTATACAAATAAAATAAAATTAAATAGACCTTTGAGGTATGTATATAGATAATTCAAGTTTAGGGCACATTTGTATGATTTGTTCTCATGTGTCAACACATCATTCATATATATACATATACATACATACCACACATATGTTATTGACATGTGTGTGTACCAAATTCATAAATTCATCAACTCAATAAATATTTATTAAGCACCTATAATATGCCAGGCAGTGTTATAAATCCTAAGGATATTGCAGTAAAGAAAACAAACAAAAATATTCCCGGAACTTAGTTTCTATGAATGAGGGGAAGGAGGTAAGACACATAATAAATGAGTAAAATATAAAGCTGTTAGATGGTAATAACTGCCAAGGAGAAAAGATAGAGCAAGAAAGAGGAATATGAAATAGGTGTAGTGTAATTGCAGGAAGAATAATCAAAGACTGTTTCACAGAGAAGGCATATTTTGGGAACCACATGAACAAAACATAAGGGTTCTAGATATTCAAATATCTGGGGGAAAATCCCTCTTGGCAGAGAAAACAGAGACTGAAAGCACCCCAAAGGAGTGTGCCTGGGACTTTGAGGAGCAGCCAGGGGTTAGTGGGGCTGGAGCCAATTGAGATCAAAGAATAGGGGGTCAGAAAGATGGGGCCAGGGATGCTGTAAATAATGAAAACCATGTAGGTCATTGCCAAGACTTTGACTTTTATTCTAAGTGCAATGGGAAATCAATTGGAAAGTTCCGAGCAAGGAAGTGACATGCTTGGACAACATTTTGAAAGAGGACTTTAGCGGCTGTGTTGAGAACAGAAACAAAACAGCAGGTAGGTTCTTGTGTAATCTAGATGCAAGAGAGGATAGTTTTGATGGCAGCCTTGGAATTGAGAACTGGTCAAATTATGAAAGTAGAGTCAAACGACTAGACCACATGTGGTATTTGAGGGAAAGAAATAGGTCAAGGATTATATGAAAATTATTAGCCTGAGCAACTATAAGAAATTATCTTTCATTAATTTAAACGAGGGAAAACTGAAGGACAAGTAGGAATAAGCAGTTGTCCTATCACTAGTTTAGTTTGGTCATGTTAAATCTGAGATGCTTTTTTGGTATTCAAGACAGAGACTTTCAAATAGGCTGTTACATATACGAGTGTGGAGCTGAGGATTAAAGTCCATGCTAAGGAAATAAATGTTCAATATCTAAATGGCAATGGAAGTCATCAGAGTGGATGAGACCACCAAAGGGCAAATATAGATTGGGAAGAAAGAGGTCCATGGCCTGACCCCTGAGGCACAGCCCTTAGAGGACAGGGAGATGATATGGAATCAATAAAAAAGAATTGAGGGGCGCCTGGGTGGCTAAGTCTGTTAAGCATTCGACTTGGGCTCAGTCATGATCTCACGGTTTGTGAGTTTGAGCCCCACGTTGGGGGCTCTCTGCTGACAGGTGAGAGCCAGGAGCCTGCTTCAGATTCTGTCTCCCTCTCTCTGCCCCTCCCCCACCCAAGCTCTGTCTCTCTCAAAACTAAAAATAAACATTTAAAAATAAAATAAATAATAAATAAATAAATAAATAAATAAATAAAGATTTGAGAAGGAGTATCTATAAAGGTAACAAAATGCAGCAAATATTTTCCTGACAGAGTGATCTGGATGGGTAAGATGAGGCCTGAGAAACGCCCACTGAGTCTAGCAACATAGAGCTTGTCTTAAGCATAAAATATGTTATTTATCCAGATGATTCCACGTGTTAGGAAAAAAATGAATCTTGAAAATACTATGACAAAACAATATAATTATTCACTTAATTCTTTATTATGTCTATTGCTGCTTCAAATTTACCTAGATTGGGAGAAGACATTTACAAATGACATACTGGATAAAGGGTTTGTATCCAAAATCTATAAAGAACTTATCAAACTCAAAAAAACAAATAATCCAGTGAAGAAATGGGCAGAAGACGTGAAGAGACACTTCTCCAAAGAAGACATACAAATGGCTAATAGACACGTGAAAAACTATTCAATGTCACTCATCATTAGGTGAATACAAATCAAAACTACACTGAGATACCACCTCACACCTGTCAGAATGGCTAAAATTAGTAACTCAGGAAACAACAGATGCTGGTTCGGATGTAGAAAAAGGAGAACACTCTTCCACTGTTGGTGGGAATGCAAAGTGGTGCAGCCACTGTGGAAACAACAGTACAGACATTCCTCAAAAAGTTAAAAATAGAAATACCTTATGACCCAGCAATTGCACTACTAGGTATTTATACAAAGGATACAAAAATACTGTTTTGAAGGGCACATGTAACCCAATGTTTATAGCAGCACTATCAACAATGGTCAATTTATGGAAAGTGCCCAAATGACTGATGAATGGATAAACAAGATGTGGTAGATGTATACAAAGTAATATTACTCATCCATCAAAAAGAACAAAATCTTGCCATTTACAATGCTGTGGATAGAACTCAAGTGAATTATGCTAAGCGAAATAAGTCAGAGAAAAACAAATACCATATGATTTCACTCATATGTGGAATTTAAGAAATAAAACAGATGAACACAGGGGAAGGGGAGAAAAAATAAAAGAAGATACAAACAGAGCGGGAGGCAAACCTCAAGAGACTCTTAACTATAGAGAACAAATTGGGGGTTGCTGGAGTGGAGGTGAGTGCGGGGATGGGCTAAATGGTGATGGGCATTAAGGAAGGCACTTGTGATGAGCACTGGGTGTTATATGCATGTGATGAATCACTAAATTCTACCCCTGAAACCAATACTACTAAGAAACTTGAATTTAAATAAAATCTTGGAAAGAAAAAAATCAAATTTACCTAGATTGGACTCTGAGCATACAGGCATGTAGATTAATATCAGCATCTGACAATTTCATATAAATCACCATCTTTAAAATGAATTGCTGATACTGGTAGAGCCTTTAATGTTTACAGTAGCTTTCAAGTACATTATTGAGTGTGCAATAGTCAACATATGGGAATATTATTATTAATGTCATTTTACAGATGTGGAAAGTGAGGTTCTAGAGGATGTGGAGATGAGTTTCACCACGCATGCACTGGGAAATGGAATCTAAATCCTGCCATCTGGATCCCAAAGCCCATTTTTATCTTATACCATGGTACTTATACCACTGACTCAGCAGAATATGTATGTGTATGTATGAACCCCTGTGTGTGTGTTTATATATGTACTTGTGTATATATGCAGGTATGTGTATGTATGTTTTGTGTATATACAGTTGTCACTGTGTCTGCTTTTTTATTGATCTACTCATATTCTCTTAATCATTTCCCCCATGACCATCATCAAACAAGCACCTGGGAATGATACAGGGATTGCAATCTCTGTTGTAGCAGGTAAGTGCTTTGGAACCAGGGGTTATATACTCCAGCTGTCATAATTTCTGCTTATGTGACCTTCATGTGGTTCCTGGCTTAATTCCTTTATCTGTACAATGCAGATCATCACACCTATTTTCAAAATTTTAGGCAGTCAAAACACACAATGTGTAAATTTGTCCACTAAACCTTTCTAAGGCTAGACTAGTTACATGAGCGTGCTGTCCCTCCCCACCCCTTCTTAGCCTTTATCACACCCATTGCAACTGTGAGTCTTCCACATTAGCATTTTGAAGGCATTCACTTTGCCATTTTCTCCCATTTTGTTCCAAGAATATAGTGAAATGATGGCTAGGAGATGAAAGAACAAAGCCTATGGCAAATGTTATGACAATATTATTAATGTTATTATTATATCATCCAGAGCCACAAAAACCAAACCAATAATTCCTGTCCCAATGACAAGAGAGTTGATTGACAGAATTGCATTGCCACAAGCATTTTGCATCTAATTTGGACCTTTAACCTGTCATATGAGCATGTTAATTAATGATAGCTCAAAGATAACTGACCAGTGCTCTGAGAGCAAATTATTTTTAAACTAATCCCACAGGTTGGCAAAACTCGAATTAAACATATTCAACTTCAAGTGGACGTTCACTTATCCTTAATGTAAAATCTCATGTTGTCCAAGCTTCTGGAGTTTTTCTTTTAATATACATATTTTATACATTTTAATATTATATTTTAATAGATTAAATAATGCATTTAATACATTAAATAATAATACAATAAATAATAATACATTTTTAGTATTAAAAGAAAAGCTTTTTCTTTTAATATACATAAGCTGATATAAAAGTAGAGTTGAATACACAGTGACTTGTAAACAAATAATTTTTAAGAGAACTAAAGAATAAATAAATGTGCCAGTGATAATTACTAGCAACAACAAAGATTAAAATACACAAATATTTTTCTAGGCTATCAAATACCAGAAGAATGAAGGTTCTTTTTTTTTCTATAAAGAACATAATCTTTTTTATAACTGTGTGTGCATGCTGTGAAATCTTTTCCCCTTATTAATTTCCTTTTTACACCCAGTTTTTAGACAGCCGAAAATTATGAGTTTACAGAACAAGATGTACTTTCAGCTCTTATTTTATGGCCGAGTACTATGGCATGCACTATTATGAAAACAATTCTATACTATGCTTTATTATATTATATTGTGCAATTTATATTCAGAAGATACTATCAGCACCAGGGAACAGACAGAATTAATAAAAGACACAGTATTCCTGTTGTCCTAATAGTTATTAAAATGAAACTTCCCAGAAGACATTTACAGTGTCTTTTCAAAGATACTCTGCATACTTTGACAGATCAATTGGGGCCTCTGCATATGAATAGCAACATCATAGACCTTAGAGACATGTACTACTATGCTGGGAAGGATCCTTATGATTATCCAGGCTGACTTCCTCATTTTACAGGTGAGGACACCGAGGCTCAGAGAGTATTCATGACTAAGTCCTGGCTAGAAGTGAGGTCCCTTACCATCTAATCAAGGATTCTTTCCACTGTTACTGTCAATAATGGTAATAATCTTGTAGGGCACACAGGCATTACCAAATATATCCATATCATCCCTAAATGGCTCTAAAGGCAGACAAGAATCATGTAATTTTCACCATTTCCCAAAGGAAATACCACAGTCTTGAGGGGGAATAACTAACTCAGTTACTATTATCTTGGTTATTTATCTGTTTACATTTTTTTTTGTCTGTCCCTTGATAGAATATAAGTACCATAAAAGCAGGAAGCATGCTTATTTGGGATATTGCTGAAATAATTCCCTATGCTTAGAACATGTCTAACACATAATTAATTCAATAAATATTTGTTAAATAAACGAATATAAA
Organism: Puma concolor; assembly: GCF_028749965.1. Taxonomy (NCBI): domain Eukaryota; kingdom Metazoa; phylum Chordata; class Mammalia; order Carnivora; family Felidae; genus Puma; species Puma concolor. The sequence goes on along the minus strand of NC_141673.1, from coordinate 28,795,070 downwards.
TTCACTAGATATGATAAGAGCTACAAAAATCTATTAAAACTTAAGATTGACCCCTAAAATGTACAGTCAAGAATCACACACACATGCACACACATGCACACACATACACCATAAGGCAGAATATACTAACTGCCATACAAATGGAATAAATAAGCTGTAAGAAAATTGAAACAGTCACTATGACTCTTGCAGTAAGGAGTGTACAAAAATTACTAAGTACCTATGAAGCTTCAGTAATGTGACAAAGTATGAAAAACATAAAGGACACATCAGAATTTCGTGACACCCTCCAGCTATGCTGACTAGCCTTGGGTACTGGAAGGTAAGGACTGGCAGAGTTGATGCAGGGAAGCTGAGCCTGTCTGAAGCTTGCAGGGTGAATAGAAGTCATGATAAATGGTGAGAGTATTTCAGAGGCTAACAGGATGCAACCTGAGAATGGTTAAAAGGTGTTTGAGAAATAAACCGACTCTTTTTAGAGGTGTAGAGTAAAAAATGGTAGACAAATATTAAATAAGAGACGAATATTAGTAACAGATTGGCCATAATACATGGTCATGAATTTGTGAAGAGACGGTGGAAAGAGGGGAATGGAAGAATGGGAGGAAGGAGAGAAGAAAGGAAGGGAAGGAGGGGTGGGATGGAGAAGGAAAGGGAGGGAAAAGTAGAGAGAAGGGACAGAGGATGAAGGAAGGGGAAAAAAGTGAAGAAAAGAACTATGTGGGGGACACCTACTCTACACTCAGCAGTGGATACACGACACTTTCACATACTTTTTTTTTTATTTAATCCTCACAACTCTCCATTTTTAGATAAGAAAATTAATGCTCACAGGAGTTGTCAGCCTTCCAAATAACCCTAAAGTCAAGTCAAGATTCAATGGGATTCTATCAAAGCCAAAGCCGTTTGTTACACTCACTTTCAATCCATTTTGTACGGTTACTCTACACATTGAATTTTTTTTAATTTAATTTAGGCCTTAATGGTTATAGAGTACCTTTAAGTAATCATTTATTCTGTCTTTACAATAACCTTGTGAAGGTGTTCTTATTCCTATTTTATAGGTAAAGAAATGGAAGACCAAACAGGTAGCTTAATTTGTCTAAGAACACATGGAAATCAAACCCATGTTGTGGTTCTCAGCTGATGATCCTTTCTACTATGACATGTAGTGAAATCCATTACACAGTTCATAGCACGTCAACATCCACAGAGTGCCAGGTATCCCCCAGGAACTTTCCTTTGGTCTTTTCAAAACACTTGGAAAAGAAGCATATTTTCTTGCATTTCCTAGAGAACAAAGTGGCACATATCTTTGCTTCTAGCTCCTCTATAAAAACAGGAAAACATACATTTTTTTTTTTTAATTCAGAGAGGAGAAGAGGAAGACAGAGAGGGCAACATTTTACTTATCTAGAAATGCTCCATCATACCTCATCTCAAGTTAACTAGACATTACTTTAAACTTTCCTCCACCACTCTTGATCATCTTTAGCTACATTCAGCAACTTATAAAATCTTGAGGAGTTCCTTTAGAACAGTAATAAACCCAGAGTCAGTATAAGTCTAGGTTTTTTACCAACTCATTCGATGACTAAGATAATTCCTCGGCTTCCTTCTCCCTCATCAACCTATGCTACTTGCCAAGGCACTGGGAAATATAGGGCAGAAGCAGAAAGATGGTGATACTCCTCATCTACAAGATGTTCTTACAGATTTGTACAGATTTCAACATTAGTATGACATTCTTTCAACAATGTGTTTTTAAAAGTTAAAAGCAGAATTAAGTTTATTTTGCAAATTTAGAAGATAAAGAGTTTTCCACAAACACAAATAATGCTGACACTTTACTGATACCTCACAGATTTCTCATAAATTCACAGACATAAATTCTAAATATTTACAGACATTTGTCTGAGAGTACCCTTCCCTTCCCCTTCTGCTTGTCTTTGGTAAAGCCTTCCCCAGCTTCCAACCCAGAATTAATCTCCTTCTGCAGCTTCCAGAGAACTTTAGATTCCCACTACCATAATATTTAAAATACATTCTGTATTTATTTGCTGATGAATGTCCCATCTAGATCGCAAGTTTCCTTAGATCAGGGTTTAAGTTCCTTTACATGCAGAAAGTGTTTAATAAATGCCTGTTTAATGCAGAGATTAATTCCAGTATTATTTCATATGGTGAAAAGGAGCAATGAATTCCAGAAAGAGCAGGAAGTAGAAGTGGTGAAACTGAATTTTTTTAAACTGGCTATCTAAGTATAAATTGGGAGAGCTTCAGGTTAGCATGAGCATACAACAAAAATGTTAAAAGAGTTTTAGGGGTGCCTGGGTGGCTCAGTCGGTTAAGCATCCAACTTTGGCTCAAGTCATGATCTCACAGTTTGTGAGTTCGAGCCCCACATCGGGCTTTGTGCTGACAGTTCAGAGCCTGGAGCCTACTTCAGATTTTGTGTCTCCCTCTCTCTGCCCCTTCACCGCTCACACTCTGTCCCCCTCTCTCTCAAAAATAAATAAACATTTGGGGCGCCTGGGTGGCGCAGTCGGTTAGGCGTCCGACTTCGGCCAGGTCACGATCTCGCGGTCCATGAGTTCGAGCCCCGCGTCGGGCTCTGGGCTGATGGCTCGGAGCCTGGAGCCTGTTTCCGATTCTGTGTCTCCCTCTCTCTCTGCCCCTCCCCCGTTCATGCTCTGTCTCTCTCTGTCCCAAAAATAAATAAAAAACGTTTAAAAAAAAAAAATAAATAAAAAAAAATAAATAAATAAATAAATAAACATTTAAAAAACTGTTAAAAAAATGTTAAAGAGTTTTGGTAGCAATAACAATACATAACTTATTTAGTGCTTGGCAAAGGTCTAAATACTTGATAAGCAGTAACATTTGTTAGAAGAACTCCATAATGTTATTACTGGTATATTATTTTTAATTATTTTTATCAACATATGCAAATTGGTATGTTAATTTTACATAATTATGTAATTAATATTTTAAGTATATAATTTAAAATATATTCTGAATATTATTATTCTCATTTTATAGATGAGAAACTGAAGTATACAGAAGTTAAATAGTTTGCCTCAACATCCTAGCATGGCTAAGACATGGTGCAAACCGCCCTGGTAAAATGGTTAAAATGCACAGTCTCTATGGTTAATGCACACAGGCTTAATAGGGACCAGCATGTGGGAATGAGTTTTTAGGTTCCTGAAGCATACCGCTCTTAGAAACGAGAGCAGCAGTCAAGTGCATCGAGAAGTTCTTCCCCATATATACCCACAGAGTTTTACTTACTTGCAGTCTTCTAAACCAAAATGCTGCCTAGAGTCCACATTTTACGGACATTTCTTGGACACCCAGTTTCTGTATCGCATCCAGGGATGGATAGGGGTACTGCAGCAGGAAGGGAGAGGTGAATAATACCTCCTTCTCACTCCAGCAGTTCAGCCATAACATACTCTTTATATCAAGCCGGCCAGCTCCCATGTGTGGGAGGCCTTGGACCTGACCCTGTGTGTTCCTACCTTGTCATTTAGATGAAGGGGTGAAACTGAATTTCTTTATATGACCATATCTCTGGTACAGGAGAGCAATATTCCATCATTCGTTCATTCATTCATTCATTCCCTCAATGTTCTATGTCCATATGTTAGTAAAGAACATTCATTCATCATTGATTAGGACCATTAATACACTCATTGTTTTGTGCCCATTTAGTTGATTAAAAGCAGTCATTCACTGTTGATTAACAGCATTTATTCATTTTGGTTAGGAGAATTTATCACTTGGCATTCTCTATTCATAAAGCTGGTTAAAAGTGTTGGTTCTCCTGTTAGACCGTTTCTATTTTTGGCTATACAGTTTCCTAGTTACTTTACCTTCAACAAATTCTTTTCTGCTTGCCTCTAAAACTTATTTTCTTACTTCAAAACCAAGGAAAATAATACTTTTCTCATAAGATGGTTTAACAACTAAAGGAGATGATACAAGTAAATCTCTTAACACTATCTGGGACCTAGATAATGTTCAGTAAAGTGTAGCCATAAATATTAATTACAATCTACTTTTATAATAATGATAACAACAGTAAACACACTCTATTAGATAAATTAAATAAAAGATAAATTGACACACAGTCCTTGACTGTAAGGAACCTACGGTATAATGTCACCAGAAACCCAGTGGTTTCAAAGCTAGAAGAAATTGGGTGGGAGATTAACTAATTAACGACCTTGAATATTAATGCAGACTGCAAGTATTTGACAACAAAATATGAGATTATAGATAAATAGAAATAAAATATTTTGACATATATATATATATACATACAAATAGCAATATTCAAAATGTTAATAAAGACCATTTTTGAAATTGGCTGATAATAGCAAAATTGAAATGGTAAAAATAAAATATACTGTACATTAGATGTCATAACTCACTTGATTATAAAAAAACACATTCTTCATTAAAAATAAGTCATGTGCATTATCTGTCCAGTGATGTGCAATGTCATTTAAGACATTCCATCATTCTGTGCTTGAGCACTCTTCTGTAATCTGATGAGGTGTCCAGGGAAGAGACAATGATAGCCAAGGCATTAAAATGTAATCAAGATATGCAAATTCATATCTAAATGTGATTTGCTGAGAAAAAGAAATTAATCTAGGCATGGTCAAATAAACAATGTGTAATATGGATAATTAATCACCAAATTAGCAGCTGCAGTCCCTTGAGGAAATTATGCAAATTGAAAAGGCCCCCATCCACTGACACAATTAGACCACTTAATGGCAAATTCTCAACAAAATAACCCTGGGGAACATCACAAAACAAATAGCCCAATCAACCTTAGTGTCCCAAACTCCATTGCAATATTTAATATTATTTAATCTTGTTTCTTCTCAGTTTGAACTTATCCAGAAAGATTTAATCATATCTTGCGAGAAAATGTTCTAAGATGCCACACTATGGATGTTCCATTAAGTGGTCCCCTCAAAGTCTAGTTTTCCCCTATCAGTCAAATATGTTTACTGAAATCTGAAATTGTGCAAACGATAACACTTCATAAATGAGGAAAGCCAATTACATATCTCCTGTCAGTAATAACAAAATCAAGGGAATGTTGATGCACCATGAAAATGTGTGTCCTCTGTGGCCTGATGTCACCTGGATATTATATTAGCAGCAAAGAAAGGATCTCTACACTTCCCTGGTAATAAATGTCATCTCCGGGAAGAGTATTTTACTTCCAGGAAAGTTAGTGTCCTACGTCTGCCCTTGAAGTGTATAGAAAGTAATCCTACCTTTTTGCTCCCTCTGCTCCACCTACACAAAGGTAGGTGACAAAGTTAATCCTATAGAACCCTTTGAGATTAACCCTAACAGAACCCATGAGATTCTGCTGCCAAATCCTTTCAAAAAAATTGACTCCACCACTAGAGAGATGCCAAAACTTCCTGGATAAAAAAATTACAGATCCTCCTTCCCCCACCCAAAGAAAAGGGTTTATTAGATATCTCATTATTAAAATTTTATAATTATAATTGCTGAAAAGACCAGTCACAGAGAAGAAACTGTATTAGTACTGACTGTCGATGGTTTAGTTGTACCTATCATTTATAGACACCAAAAGGCTTCACGGCTCCAAGAACTGTATTAATGCTCTCCCTGGTAAAACTTCCTCAGTTTATTTGAGAATCACCCTATGTAAGTTAACTCCCCAACGTCATACCTGAGTGACAAGTGTTCCAGCATTCTGACAGTGCCTACTTCCATCTTGGTATTAAATCTTGTCTATGAATCAACAGTGTCTCTGACTCCTTTTATATGAATTTCTTCTCTGAGAAACCATTATTATTCATTTCCTAATTTTTCACCTTTAGAGTTTTGGAGTCAATCTGGATCAAACATTTCGTCAAGTGAACCTGATGACTGAGTTCTTCCTTTCACAACCCAGAAATTCTATACAGAGAGATAGCATTGTCTATTTTGACCCCATACCTTTACATCAATATGACCTATTGACTTAGCCCATTCCCAGTTAATGGCCCCCTAACACTTTTCCATAATGAACTAGGATTCTTCAGTGGTTCAAAGCACTCTAGCTTTAATTACTAGATCACAGTGAGCACTGGCTCCATTGCCCATGTGTAATCTCCTTCTAGCCCTTTAGATCTCATCTTCATACCTGATTTCTCCAGTTTTTTAATTTCCTTTGTTACTAAAGAACTTTGGCTAAGACTATTACAGTCCTGGTTTTATCCTTTACCGCATCTATAAGCTTGAACCAACATTGTTTGAAACACACTAGGTTAGATAACTTCTAATCATAGTTCCACTACTAAAATACTTAAACTCTGGATCCTGATTTTATGGTTGATAAAATTAGGATAGTAGTATCTGTTCCATCTTTCCTTAGAGCTGCAGTAAGTATAGCATGAGCTGAGGTATGTATGTACCTACGTACGTATGTATGAATATTCTTTGTAACTTACATAGTATACCAAAGAAATGTACTGTGATTTCCGGACATGGTCTCAATTACCACATCCCATATGATAATATACGGCTGCAAGAAATACCTGGCTATACGGAGCTGCATTAGTTGGATATTTCCTTTAAATTTATTTTAAACTTCATACCCTTGAATTTTTTGTACACTAAGATATAAAATCCCAGGGTTTTGTGACATTTCTTTGATCTGGGAGAAGAAAATAACATACGAAATCCTACCTAAGGAAGGAGTCAGAAACATCAAAGCAGATAAGTACAGTGTGAGAAAAAAATGTCCATCCCCCCAAACATGTTGACTGGAAATTTGTATTGTCGCAAAGTACTGGTATCAACCACATTCTTTCAGGACAAAATCTAAAGGCAGGGCTATGAATCAAGAAAAAATAAGCTGAGCAGAAAAACTAGAAGACTGAATTAGAGATTTGATCATTTCTACTCTCCAACTAATTTTAAATATTGCTTTGCATCAGGCTTCAACACAGAAACACACACGCCAACACATGCAGACATACACATATCCTATACACCCATCCAGATGCCAAAGAAATCTTGATAATAAAGTATATAAACTGATTTTCTTGATGAGAGATGATAAAATAAATAAGAAGCAGACAGCTTACTTAGTACCCCCACTTGACACATTCTACAGGAATAAATTGTGATGGAGAGAACCTCATTCTCCACGTTAATTGGGTCAAGGCCATATGTCCTTGATTCCAAGAGAAGTTAGAAAAACGTTAAGCTAGAGAATATTTGTTATTTTAGTCACAGGATGACAAACATAAATTTAATTTTTTCATTAACTTAATAAAGTTATCATTAAAAAAACTGTATCATGTAAAGAGACCAAACTGGAAGGTAATACTACAGTCAAAGTATCAAAGAATAGAAAAATAAAGATCTAGGAAACCATGTAAGTAATTGGCAGCAAAATCTTAGTTTTTGCTCCTTTGGCATCATGCTTCCTAATTGTTCTTTCTTTCTTCATTTCTTCTGGGGTTTCTACCCATTCTCTCTGACATGTAGCTTTTTGAGGAAATGATGATGATGATGATAATGATAATGATGATGATATGTTTGATTTGAGAGAAAGATAAGGAAGAAATATTCAAGCACACCTAGTGTTTGCCTTAGTTTTGGGTAAGCACAAAGCTCATGAAGGAAGTCTTTAAATATCGAAATATACTTGTTTCCTATAATTTGAATCAGAAGATAGTATAGCAGAACCATACTTTGAGGGGTAAACAATAGAATAAGTCCACGTAACATGATTTTTTGCTTGTGTATTCCCAAAAGGTACTTTTATAAAAAAAAGGAATATTTGGTAAAGAGTCTTGTCTACACCTCAAAAATCAGTACATGACGCCAGAGTCTATTATGAACTTTCAGCCTGCTTAATTAATTGCTTGGATCACTTTGTAGTTAATTAATATAGACTCTATTGTGAAAATGCCTGAGAATCCCTAAGGAAATAGCCTGTGCAGATAGGTCATCAGTATGAAGGGCAAAAATCAATAGGAGTTGTCTAGAACTGAGACATAAAAACAGGCTTTTCTTCATTTAGGCAAAGAACATAGGATCACTCCCCAAATAAAAACTGCCTCACGTGGTCCAAAAATAAAAGTGTCTGGTTTTCTAACTTTGGTTCAATTGATTTTCATAAACTACCTACATACCTTTTACTTTTTGAAGTTCAAATATCTTATTGGAAATATTTAGGGCTCACCAAATATCCCAAGTATTTGTCTGTATTCCCCAACACCCCCACCAGACCCTCTAGGAATGAGGGTTTGGGTCACCGCCCCAGGTAAAGAATGCACCAGGCTCAGCCTGCTGGTACTTGCTGAAGCCAAAGAGAATATAGAATGAGAAGTAGAAGAAGATAATTACAATTACGAGCTACAACCATGTAACCAGTTACAGAAACAAGAACTGAAATTGTCAAGAATATTTCCTATTTATTTTGTTATGAATACGTTTGGGGGGGCATGGGTATGGGTGTGTGTGTGTGGCAGAAGTATATAATTTTAAGCAAGTATCTATTTTCTTTCCCCTCTTATTCCCTTATCATCTAACATAAGATGTATTGATTTTATATCATAGAGTTTAAGTATTGTTAACCTTATATCATATTTAAATTACAGGATACCAAGGAGAAGAGTAAACCTCACTCATAGATTTTACGTCCTCTTCTGGGGAAGAGGTTATGTGTCTTTGGTTGTAAGCAGGATTGTTGTATCATATTTGGTAGAATAATGATTTTGTTATTACCCTTATTTGAAAGTTAAATATGGGTTAAAGAGACATGTATAAGTGCCTTGTTGACCAGGGGTAGACATGTTAATTTTATGTGTCAACTGGACTAGGTCATGAGGTGCCCAAACATCTGGGTGTTTCTGCGAGTGTGTTTTTGGATGATATTAACATTCAAATTCGTAAGTTACACCAAGTAAAGTAGATTGTTCTCTCTAATGTGAGTGGGCCTCATCCAATCAGTTGAAGGCCTAAACAGAAGGAAAAGGCTGATCCTCCCCAGAGTGGGGGAAAGAATTCTTCCTGCCTGATTGTCTTTAAACTTGGACATTATAGTTTATTTGTTTGTTTGTTTGTTTGTTTGTTTGTTTGTTTTTCCTGTACTTGGACTAGAATGAAACCATTAACTCCCCTGGTCTCCAGCTTGCTAATTCAGCCTGCAGATCTCAGGACTTGCCTGTTTCCATAATCAAGAGAGCCAATTCCTCATAATAAATTGATAGATAGATAGACAGACAGACATATAGATAAATCAATCTGTATTCTAGTAATTCTTTTTCTCTAGAGAACCCTGACTACAGATTTTGGTAACAAGAGTGAGGTACCTCCTCTATCCTTCCCTTCTTTCCTCTGTTCCAGTGAACATGGAAGCCATGGCTTCCACATGGCATAACTCAGAACGGAAGACATCTGATCTGCAGCAGACTTCCCCTGAGTGAGAAACAAACCTTTATATTGGCACATCACCCAGACAGCTACCACAAAGTTTCCTAACACAATATTTTGAGATCTAGGCTTCATTCTGACTATGTCTAGGACCTTGAGATTAAAACTAAAATAGGCTAAAATGTGTAATCCTAAATATTAGGCCATATCTTGATAAATACAAAAAAAACTACAATGAAATTGATAAACCAATATTCCTATAACTGCTCTCATGCATGTAGAACCACCAGGCTCTTTATGATCCCCACATGTTTTCTAGGACATCCCCCAAGGAATGCTACAAGTGTGTTTACAACTCAAGCCAATCTATCAGCTCCAGCGTACATGTGGTGCCCATCACATTCTATTTTTGCTCTGTATCTTGCTTTTGAAGAGTGATGCCTAACAAATCATTTAAAGAGACTATTTGTTGCTGCTACCTTGATAACATTTGCAACAAGAAGGCTGCCTCTGAATGTTGTCAAAGCTGCAATGTGGGTTTTCAGGACAGGGAGATAAGAACTGACTTCTCCTATTTGTTTGCTATTTTTTGTCTTCTGGGCCCCCAAACAGAATGTGCTATATACACAGATTTCCAAAGCCTCTCATCAAAATAGCTTCTCCAACACGAAGTGATCAAAAACAATAATAAAGTCTTAAGGACAAAAATCTATGCCATGGTCCTCCATTTATGTCCCTCTCTATTCCAACAAAATAGCTTTTATTTTCTTGAATCAGAAAATAAAAGCCCACATAGAGTTCAATGAATGCACACATTTATTGATGGATGGTATAGGCCAATATAAGGAAGAAATTCTCTTTTACAATATTAAAAAGTAAAAGCTCTTTTTTTCACTCACATGACTTGCAGAAGACATGACTCTTTCTTAATTACTCCACATTTTACCTAATACCTCTTTATCCCTGAGTATCATTCTGATGAGGTACTTCTCACCTTTTCTATGAGCATTCTAGGACATATGAGGAGATGCACACTGCTGCCTAGTCATATGGATAGACTAAGCTACCTAAGCACTAAGATAAGAGCAAATTACAAAAAAATAAAAAATAAAACAGTGATAGTTAATGCCCTCAAACATCAGAAAACAGCACAACTTTAATTATGCCCCTCAGTTGTGATTTATAATGTTTTAGGTCAGAGTAATTCCAAAGGAAAAATAAAAACTACAACAGAGGGAACTGATTCTATATGCAACCTGCAATAAATTTTCCCATGAAATAGTTATAATGATTACATTTGTGTCTAATTATTATTTAAAACATAATGTCACCCAGCACTCAGGAACAGAGTTCTGAAAGTGAAAGTGAATTATGTGAAAGTGAATCCCTTCAGAAAAATGTTTTAATTAAGATAAAATTGCTCTTTTTTCCCCAAATTTCTAAATGATGCCATTTTACACTAATGATACATATATAGATCTATTTTCTAAAACATATATTTATATAAAAAACAGTATGTTAATCCTCATTATTGCCATGAATATGAAACTTATACTTGGAATACTGATGTTTTCTTTTATGTACTACTCTCCAGTTAATACATAGCGTGCTAGAGAGGATAGCGATAGGCAAATCAGCACTTCTCAAATGGCGTTCTTCTCAAAGGACTTACCAGATGACTTAATGCACAATGAGCGTTTTTTCTTGGTTTTCTCTCATTTGCTATCAAAAAGCATCAAGCATCAGCACCTGCACAAAGAGATTAGGAATGATAGAATTTCTAGGAGCTCATATTAACAGGAAAGTACACAGTGACAAGACAACACAATTTATTTTTATTTTTATTTTTTTTCAACGTTTATTTATTTTATTTTTGGGACAGAGAGAGACAGAGCATGAACGGGGGAGGGGCAGAGAGAGAGGGAGACACAGAATCGGAAACAGGCTCCAGGCTCCGAGCCATCAGCCCAAAGCCCGATGCGGGGCTCGAACTCATGGACGGCGAGATCGTGACCTGGCTGAAGTCGGACGCTTAACCGACTGCGCCACCCAGGCGCCCCACACAATTTATTTTTAATGTGGTTGCTTAATTAGTTACCATTTTTTAGATGACCTCCCCATGCTACCATATTGTCATCCTTCCAGCTCCCATCTTTTGCTTTTCAGGGAAAGTGTGGGGCTTGAGACCTGATGCCTGCATTTGGTTTTGATTATGCGCTAATGTTGGAATCTGATATTCTAGGAAAGTCTTGTTATTCTGATTGCTTACTTCACGTCCAAGATACTACAGGTCAGCAGCTGTTTTACTGAAGTAAATCTTTAGTACTCAGATTTTTTAAGAATTTCTATACATACTTCTGTGAAATTTCTTTCACTTTTAGGAACTCTAAGGTTTCAGAGTAGGCTTTCAGATTTTTTTTTTTCACGTTCTCTTAAAAAGATACCTAGAATTTCTTTTCACTTGACTTTGCTTGCTCTTTTTTTTCCTCCATGTACTCACCAAGACAGGGCAATCTAGAGTATATTTCTATTTATACACTAAACTGATGATCTTGATTTTTATTCTGAACTGTACTGAAAGGAATAATTATCTCCACTGGGAAAACTAGCTACTGCTTTGGGACAAGCCATTCCCTGGTTTCACTTAAAATAGTAGCAGTATGATTTGCTTCAGATGTGTTACAACATCCATGGCAGCAGAGTTCAATATCTTTGAAAATTAAGGGGCAGTGGTTTAAACATGGCATAGAAAAGCTGAAGAAAGGAGAATTGATACATAATAGTTACCTTTTCTCAATGCACTTTAAGAGAAAGTGACACAAAGTGATTTGGTTTTGTTCCCTTTACCAAATGAAAACAGGGTGGCCTTGCGTAGTCAGTTGAATGGCTTAATGAAAGAACTGAGATAGTAAAAAAGCTAACTTACTCTTTACTCAATTAAGAGGTATCTATATCAAAGCCTGCCCAAAGTACATATGCATTAAGCTTTCAAATACCACTAGCCCCCAGCACAGCACTGAAAGATTTATGAATTTAAAGAGGAGAATTCAGGATGTGGAAATTAATTCTGAGAGAATATCAGAAGTTGAATTATATAAATATAAATATATATATATATATGCACATACATAATGCATACATATATGTGTATATATATGCATATATAGACATGTACGTGTTTGAGAGTAAAGTAAAATCTGTGCCTCTCCAACTGTAATTGCTTAAATCTTGCTCCATTTTATCTTTTTTTCTAGACCTTTCCTTTATAGCTTACTTTAATCAATATTTATACTGAATATTTTATTTAGAAGTTTTATGTTTATAGAAAAGCACACTTGATTATGAAAACATTGATTTTATGTCTTGCTCCCTAATCTATGACTAGGCAGATGAATGGTAAAGTTAACTCACTCTCCCAAATGGTTATAAAATTTGTATTTCAGGCAGCGTTCCAAGAGGTCATGGCTTGTTTGAAGACTTAACATATTTTCATGCAGATATATTGCAGAAACCACCCCCTAAATCAGAGACTAACAAAATGTATGTTACCATGCAGATGGAGTGAAATAAAGAGAGCTCCAATAGTATATCAGTGGGACGGTCAGTACTGGGGAAGATACTATAGAAGGGAAGACCCTCAGGAGGAACAATGCACAAATGAGTGGTCAGAAGCCTTGATGAACAGCAAGATAAGCCAAAACCCTAAATCAAGGTCAACCTAAATTTCTAATATTAGAAAAATAAAATGAGGCAAACGTGAGACAGTGCACGCATAAAGTTACAATCCACTTAGATATTATAGGAAGTTTTGTGCCTGGTTTGGAAATAGTATGCTTCTTCCTTAATGTGATTAATACAGAGCAATTGTAATTATAAAGGCTATGCTTCTGATAGTTTTGTTCTATACTGATACAGATGATACTTTATAGGAAAATGTGATTTAGGGTCTTATGAAGCCATGCAAGTTCCATCTCTGGGAAAGCCCGTTATACATTTTGAGAGAACTTTGGTTGGCTAAAGATCCAGGCTTCCCTTTATTCTTGAGGGAACTCTAGCCTCCCTCAAGTTTTCCTAAACGGTTCTGGGAATTCCCTCTGGGTTTATTCCCATTGTAGCACATGTCACAATAAATTAAAATTGCCCATTTCTGGGCCACCTCCCATTATACTTAAGCTCTTTGATGGAGAGGTGTCTTACTCAAGTTCTTTTTTATTCAAACCCTACATCCAATTGATGACAAGGTTCCATCCTCTCTACTGCTAAATATACATCTCTGTCCCAACTCCCTCTCACCAATTTCGATACTACAATCTTACCACAGGGTCTCATCATCTTTTGTCTGGATTCATATACAATAGTCACCAAAGTGGTCTTCCTGATTCTGCTCTTATCCCACTACAGTCTACCCTACTGAGTGTAGCCAGGGGGATGTTTCTAAAACTTATATTCAAATCACTGTCCTTAATAACCCCTTCAAATAACTTCCAGTGGAAAGGATGATAAAAGCCAACCCGTTTACCCACTTATTTCTTTCTACTTTCCCTTAGGTTGTACACTTTAGGGAGAATATCTTCCATTCTATTTCTTGAACATTCTATATTTATCCCTGACCAGGGTCTTTGCCTTTGGATGCCTTTCTGCTTGGATGCTCTGTTCCCAGGTCTCTGCATGGCTACCTGCTTCTAGTCACTTGGGTCTCAACTCAAATTTCACCCTCCCAGGAAGATCTTCCATGACTCTTTAGATAAAGGTGTCCACCTTGCCCCAGTCGCTCAATCTCGTATTTCCCTACTTTGTCTGTTTCATAGCACATTTTAGTATCAGAAACTTTCACATCCAGAGGTACCTGGGTGGCTCAGTTCATTAAGCGTCTGACTTCGCCTCAGGTCACGATCTCATGGTTCATGGGTTCAAGACCCGTGTCAGACTCTGCACTGACAGCTCAGAGCCTGGAGCCTGCTTCAGAATTTGTGTCTGCCTCTCTCTCTCTGCTCCTCTCCCACTTGTGTGTGCTCTCTCTGTCTCTCAAAAATAAGTCAGCATTTAAAAAAATTTTTAAAAGAAACTATCATATCAGTTAATGTATTTATTGTCTATCCCACTTGAAGATAAACTCGAGAACAGAGACTTTATCCCATTCATTACTATATTCTCAGTTCTTAGACCTGTGCCTGATAAACAGTCAGTGATTAATAAGTATTTTCAGTGAGTGGTAGGGAGTTTGTCTTCTAAACCACTCTTCCTCCATTGTCTAGCATCACACCATATGCATTTTAGATACATAAGAAATATTCATTGATTGAATTAGTGTTTTCCCTGAGAAAAATCTGCTTGACAATTATGTGGTGCTAAGGGTTGAATCATGCCCCCCAAAAGGATATGTTGAATTCCTAAAACCTGGTACCTGTGAATGTGATCTTACTTGGAAACAATGTCTTTGCTGATGTAATCAAGTTCATATGAGGTCATTGTCTATTAAGTTGGCCCCTAACCCTTGTGTCCTTATAAAAACAGAAGAGATACAGAGACAGACATGAACAAAAGGAACAATGCCATGTGAAAATAGAGGCAGAGATTGGAGTGGTGTACGTGCAAGCCAAGGATTGCTGGTAACACCAGTAGCTAAGAAAAAGGCATGGAACAGACTCTTCCTCAGAGATCTCCAGAAGGAACCAATCTTGCCACCACCTTGAATTTTCACTCCTGGCCTCCAGAAGAATGAGAGAATAGATTTCTGTTGTTTTAAGCCATGCAGTCTGTGATACTTTGTTAGGGCAGCCATAGGAAATTAATATATATGGCAAAAAGAAAAAGGAAAGGTTGAGAAGATGAGTAAGAATTAAAATGTGAGGTGCAAATTTACTATCATTCCATTATGAAATGTAAGGAAATGTTCCAGTTTTCATTATTTACTAGACATGTAACTGCAGGTGTACATTTTAACCTCCCTGAGCCTGTTTTCTCATTTATAAAATGTGGTTTATAACGCCCTCCTATAGTGTTATGATACTAATATAGTTAACATATGTAATTCCCTCAAAACAGTGTCCAGTATATAGTGAATATTCAAAAAATATTAGCCCTTATTCTTCCTCAGGGGCTGGAAACTGTAACAGTACGTAAAGACTGGTGCTATAGCCGTGAGCTACATAAATTCTGCTCATCACTCAGCAATTTATTCCTCCAGCAAAGATTACTTGAGTCCCAAGTATTGTACTGTTCTCTCTGTTCCAATGCCAGGTTGAGCTCTTCAGCAGCATTCCCTCAGAATCATTTCTTTGAAGATTAAGGAATCTGGAGTCAGATTTCAGCCTAATAGAAGGTTCAACACAATGAGTTCTTTCTTTCTAAACGTAGACAGAAATACTCATGAGGGGGGCGCCTGGGTGGCTCAGTAGGTTGAGCCTCTGACTTCAGCTCAGGTCATGATCTCACACTTTGTGGGTTTGAGCCCCGCGTCGGGCTCTGTGCCGACAGCTCAGAGCCTGGAGCCTGCTTCGGATTCTGTGTCTCCTTCTCTCTTCGTTCCTCGCCTGCTCACGCTCTCTCTCTCTCTAAGATAAGTAACGATTTAAAAAAATTAAAAGAAAAAAAAAGAAAGAAAGAAATACTCATGAGGTAATGACTTGCCTGAGTTTGCAGGATTGCTCCCCAGGAAGATGTAGATGAGATTCATATACAGATCTGGTAAAGCAGATGCATTGCCACGTGTGGTGGATACTGTGGCACACTGCCCGGAGCCCCTTTCAGAACTGAGGGCACAATTCCTCATTGGCTGCCAGTGCCTCTGGTTATCAGTCCATTCCGGAACTTGCTCTTGTCTTAAGAGCTAACTCACCTAAAGCCATGCCCTCTTACTGGGGCAGTGTAGATCCAAAATTGGCTGTTGTCGGGGTAGTAAGATGCATTCTCTTCTCCCCAAGTCAGGACAATTCTGAAGGATCAGAATTGAGCTCCCCATGGGATCAGCCAAGAACTTTCCTGAGTCAGATTAAGGTGACCTTTTCCCTCTGCCCAATCCTATTTCCATCTCTTCCTCCAGAGATGTTGAACTCAAGAGCACTCGCTGTAGCCTTCTTATACTCAAATCATTATCTCAGTCTTCTTCAGGAAGAACCCAACTTATAACACCATCTGAAGCAAACCAATCAACCTCATAGAAATTAATTAGCTCACATGGACTTTTAGAGCCTAAATACTTTCCAGAGAGAAATTTGAAACATTGGTCTAAATATGAATAAGATGAGCTCATTTGTCATGAGGTGGGGGAGGGAATAAAAGGGAAAAGCAGTTGCCCATAATTTATTCACATAAAAACAAAATGTGAATGCATCCTCCTTTCATTGTGTCATTCAACAGTTGAGGCTAAAGGTAAAATTTGCAAGTCAAAAATTATTGCTTTTTATGTTGATAGACACATAAAAATGGATGAATGGAAAGAAAGCAGAAGATGTCATAACCCTCGCTAATACTACCTTTACATTTCTATGGCACATTGATGTTTATAAAGCCTTTCATATGCCTGCTTTCATTTGAATTTTGTTCTAGTGCTGACAGAGGTGAAGAATAAGTGTCATTATTCCCTTTTCAGAAATGAGAAAGCTGAACTTCTGAGTTGTTTTTTTTTCCCCCCTTAAAGTCCAGTGGAAGAACTAAGAATCCATGCTGATTTTCTAAGCAAAAACCTGTTGGTCCTTGGCTCTCCCTGCATAAAACAACTCAAACTGTAGAGACAACATATACATTCACAAAATAATTAGCAAACAACGAAAAGGTTTCAATCACGTGGAGAGATACCTGTTAAATGGATTCATTAGCACTGAAGAGGGGTGAGGGGAATATTGGAAGGGGACTAATGAAGAAATTACCTACAAAGACTTTGTTGTTGCCCTTACTATATCCAGGTGCTAAAGCTAACATTTACTTTCAGATATTTGTACTATGTGTTTTACATGTATTACATAAATTTTTCCAAGGATCAACCCAATGAAGTAGGCACTAACTAGCATACACGAAATCGGCTCTGTAATTAAAGTCAAGGATTGTGGAAAATTTGCCTTCAAATCCTGCTGCCATACTTGTGTGATGCTGGGCAGTACTCAATATCTCTAAGCATCAGCTTATCCCTTCAGCAAAAGAATGAGAGGGGGTCTAATGCTGTCTACTTCATAATGTTGTTGTGAACATTGAGAGAGATTAAGTATGAAAAGTGCATAGTACATAATAAAACCTCAATACATTATAGTTGTGTCCATTTCACAGATGAAAGAATGTAGGCACAGAAAAATTGATAACTTTTCCTAGATCATACAGCTTGCTAGTGGCAGGGGATTTTCTAGACCATCAGATCTCCTTAGCCTCATACTTTTTGTGTGTGAGACATTATTTACCACTAGGCTATTTCCTGACATCTTTAAATGAAGCATTTTTTTTTTATTTTTTTTTTTTCAACGTTTATTTATTTTTGGGACAGAGAGAGACAGAGCATGAACGGGGGAGGGGCAGAGAGAGAGGGAGACACAGAATCGGAAACAGGCTCCAGGCTCTGAGCCATCAGCCCAGAGCCCGACGCGGGGCTCGAACTCACGGACCGCGAGATCGTGACCTGGCTAAAGTCGGACGCTTAACCGACTGCGCCACCCAGGCGCCCCTAAATGAAGCATTTTTAAGGCACATAGGAGGTAGTCCTTCTGGCCACATTACAGTTGGTATTTGGCTCAGTGAGAACAAGTGGATGGACCCTTTGGTGTGACTTTCCCTTCCATCTCCACAAAGAGCCCACATTCTACAGGGCTTCTCTACCCAGTGATGGTCCAGGACTCTCGCTGTCAGCCACTGCCCTAAGCTACTGGTGTCGCAGGTGCATGCAGCGACAGGGGAGGTCTGGGAGTGAGGAAGGGAAACAGTCCTTTGAGGACTGATAGATGGCTTCTAAGTCAGAAAATACAGAATTCCAGTTTGTGAAGGATGATTTGTTCAGGAGATAGTTCATATCCAATATATTCACTTTCCAAGCACTCTGGCTTCTCAGAATGGAAATGTGGTGCTCGAAGGAAACATTTTTTTTAATCCTCCAAAACCACCACTACTAAACCAATCTTAATTAACACATTTTCTATTAACTAGAATGATCTGAAATTCCAAATCCATCATGCAAGACACGAATAGAATTGGACTGCACACTAAAAATGTGCATACTTCACTGTTGTACATCTGCCTGGATCACCTTTAAAACAATTAAATGGTGAATGTGTGACTAAATTACCACACCGTGTTCTCTGTTTAATTTCAAGGTTGAAGTGTCTTTCCATCACGAATATGGGTAAAACCCTAGAATGCTGGGGGACAGAACAGGAATTAATGGCTCTTTCTGTTGTTTTGATTTCCACATATTTGATGGCTTTGTGTAATTTGAATAATTGTAAGCTTCCAGCATGCTGATAAGGTTCACCTACATTATTCATTTGCATGAAGTGCTGATCAATTAAAGCTTCTCTCTTAAAAAAAAAAAAAAAAATCATCCCATCCTGCAGCAACAAAGCTTAGGGTACTCCTAGCTGTCTCTACTCTCTTTTACTAGGGAATTTCATCAGGAAAACTTATCAATCTTTTTCTTGCCTTATTTTTATCCTAACCTAGTCTGTGTTCTTACCCTCGACCTATTCTTCTTCACTTAACTCTTATAGTCTGATTACTACATTTTTAACACTTATTTCAGGAATGCATTTGATAAACATGACCATTATTGGAAGGAGATTGTTAATTCCATGGTTACTGATTTACTGGCAGCACAAAAGTGCATACGTCCAAATCCATCTGTGATGAAATACAGAACTATTTCTTAAAATGGAGAAACTGCTTTTCTTCCTTTGTCTTATAAGAAAAATATGATAGTTAATTTTATATGTCAGCTTGGCTGGTCCGTGGTACCCTGATATGTAGTCAAATGCTAATCTGCATGTTTCTATAAGGATGTTTTGGAGGAGATTAACATTTAAACCAGTGGACCTTAAAAAAAAATTTTTTTAAGTTTCTTTATTTATTTTGAGAGAGAGAGAGAGCAAAAGCAGAGAGGAAACAGTGAGAGAGAGAAAGAGAATCCCACGTAGGGTCTCAAATTCATGAACTGTGAGATCATGACCTGAGCTGAAATTAAGAGTCAGTTGCTTAACTGACTGAGCCACCCAGGAGCCCCTAAACCAGTGGACTTCGAGTAAAGTACACTGCTGTTCCTAATGTGGGTGGGACAATCAGTTGAAGATCTGAATGGAACAAATGACTGACTTCCCCAGAGCAAAAGGGAATTTTGCAGCAGATGACGTTTGGACTTGAACTGCAGCACTGGCTACTCTGTAGGTCTCCAGCCTCACAGACCAGCCTACAGATTTCAGACTTGTGAGCTTCCATAATAGCCTGAGCCAATTCCTTAAAAAAGATCTCTTTTGATAGACAGATGATTGATAGATAGATAGACAGATAGATAGACAGACAGACAGACAGATGTTCTGTTTCTCTGGAAAAGCCTAATAAAAAGCTAATCAACAGAAAATGACTATATCTATTTTACAATTGTTAAAAAGACCCAGGTAGCTTATATGTCTAGAATGCCTCCCCAAAGAAGGTTGGGGGGAGGCATGCTAAATTTCATGGAAAAGTTTGTGGTCAAATAAGTTTGAGAAACATGGAATTAAAATTAACTGTATTTTCTTTATAGTAGGAAGCTAGAGTCAAAAAGGAGCAAGATGAGCTAGGAAAACTGGTGGACACACAAAGGCAAATGAGTGCCCATCAAGTAAGGGGAGAGACAGTTTTTTTCTCCCCAGAACCTGGATGGGGAGGCTAGATCAGGGTCCTGCCTTTGGAACCACCTCCGGTAGCTTCCACTGCATTTAGGATATGCTTCATAGTCCTTGCTGCAATCTATGAGAGCCAGCAGACTCTTCCTCTTGCCTACCTCTCTAATCTCTCCTGCTACTACTATCCTCTTCATGAGCTTTATTTCTATCCCCCCAGGGCTTCAAGTTCAACCCCATCCCAGAATCATTTGTATACTTCTCCCTTATATACATACGTTGAAATGAGACCATCTGACTGTTGGCTGCTTCTCATTATTCAAGTCACCCTCTCTCAGGGAGATCATCCCTATCCATTGTACAGAGAGAGTAAGAACCTTCTTGTCTCTCTCCCTCTAACACTTCACGGTTTTATTTTCTCCATAAAATAAATAAGCATCATATTTATGTGTTCATTTCTTAATACCTGTCATTTGGATACTTAAAAGCCACTTAAAATTTTATTTGGTGGTCTGAAACCATTTATGAATTGATTCATCAATCAAACATTTTACTAACACCATGTCAATAAGGGACATTATCATTCATAAAGTAGTCACATTTGGTAGGTGAAGAGAGAGGGGAGCCTGTTGGGACCACTAAAGACAAGATATCCAAAGTCCATGAGCAAAATTCAGTTAGGAATGAGTGTTGGAAGGGGCACCTGGGTGGCTCAGTTGGTTAAGCATCAGACTCTTGATTTTGGCTCAGGTCATGACCTTGCGGTTGTGAGATCAAGCCCCATCAGGCTCTGCACTGAAAGAAAAGAAAGAAAAAGAAATGAAGGTTGGAGGAGAAGCTCAGGAGCAAAATTCAGAAGAAAAGGACAAGGGGAGATACCAAAGAGAGAAGGCAAGCCAGCCTGCACCACTATGAAAGCAATGCTGGGGGCGCCTAGGTGACTCAGTCGGTCAAGCGTCTGACTCTTGGTTTTGGCTCAGGTCATGATCTCAAGGCTCTGGAGTCTGAGCCCCACACTGGGCTCCATGCTGACCGTGTGGAGCCTGCTTGAGATTCTCTATCTCTCACCTGTCTCTCTGCCCCTCCCCTGCTCAAATGTTCTGTCTCTCTCTCTCTCTCTCTCACAAGAGAAATAAACTTAACCTGAAAGCAATGCTGAACAAGCCAATACAGTAAAATGATGGTCTGAGATCATGGAAATAGGTCCTGGACAATGGGGCACAAGAGAGTCAATGTAAAGAGGCATCAGTCTTGAGAAGAAGAGAAAATTGATGAGAGCACTATATCAAAAGTTCAGTATATACAGTACCACTGGCAAGATGATTTTAAGTAGCATACAGATGGATTTCTTAAGAAATTATTAGTTGAGTATTAGCTAAGGTGTGCTAGTGTGTCTTAATCAATATATCAAAATTATGAGTTAGAACCATGCTAAATTTAAAATATATATATATCAATTCAACCAAAAAAGTTGCAGGTATAATTTTATAGTTTATATGCAACCATGTACAAAAATATTCATGAAGCAGGCAAATCTAATGAGTTTAGAATATAAGGTTAAAGAAAATGGAACATTATTTTCCCTTCCATATCATATTCCTGAAAAATGTTCATATCTCAATATATAACAAATTCAAAGCCTGGATCCCAAGCCACGTTGCTTTCTTCCTGTAACCTACCATTCAAATTCTAGCACTTTCCTATCTCTATTGACTTAAGCTTCGTACAAAGAGGCTTAGACTTAGAAGTATACATATAATGGCTCTGTCACTTATTAGATGCATAACTTACAGAAAGATACTTTGTTACTCTGGTTCACAGTCCCTTATCTGTGAGCCTGACTTCAGTCTACTCTCTCCTAGCTTCCTTCCTTGGCTGGCCACTACTATTCCATTTCTTCTACTTTCCATCCCTCCTCCCTAGTCATTCTCAAACGCCAGTGTCTATCAGAATAAGTGCAGCTTCCTGGGACCATGCCCAGAAATTGTGATTCCTACAGGTCTGGATAAGGTCTGATAATCTGCATTCTAGCAAGCACCCTCGTGTTTCTGAAGCAGAGGCAATATATTAAGAAATACTTCTCGGTTCACAGTCTCAGCATGAAAACTACAAAAAGAGGTACCAGGTTGTCAAGTCATTATTATGAAGTCACCTCTGAACCAGCAGCCCCTCCCTTCCCACTGGTTCTGACTCCTAACTCTATTCCTGCCTGTGAATTGTATCACTTTTCTTTTTCTTTCTGTGCTGGGTTAGTCCAGCCACACATCTTGGCTTCTCAAGCTCGTCTATCACACCATCCATCCTGCGCCTGTCTTTGCCATCCTTCCAGATCAATAGACCCACAAGAGAAAGAAAGGTCATTACTACTGAAAAAGAGACATAATGAGCTACACAGTCCACATCTGACCTTGGATGGAGAAATAGCAGACATCTCTGAACTCAAGAGCTCCAGTCTACAGGCTTCTCTGATCCCAGAGTCTGGAGCAAATCTGGCTAACCCCAGATAATTGTTCAGCTGCCCCTTGCAGCTGCTCTCAAAGCCTGTGTGTAGATAATCAGTGATGTACTGCTCAAAAAGCTAATAAGGTTAATATCTACTTTTAGGGAAAATATAAGAAGAGGGAAGCAGAAGAGTCATAATTAGGAGATGGGGGTAGGGGCTTCTTTTCTTTCCCCATGACATAAGCTAAAACTAATTAGGGAATCCTTGGCATATGCAGGCTGAGGTGCTGGGTTCTGAACAGTTGTTACAACACATCCCATAGAGAAGGACAGAGATAGCCTTCTGGTCCACCTCCCCTTTGTTGAGGCATGTTCTCCTGCCCCAAGTCCTCCCAGAAGATCTGAACACAAGCTCTTTTTATGCACATGTATCCTGCTGAGGGCTGCGCAGTCACAGAACAGCCCGGAAAAACAACACCCAGCACACAATATGCACATTGTTTTGATTGAGACATTGCTGTTGGAAATGCATTTATTTCTGCCTCTCGTAAATACTCCTCCACAGTAGAAGAAAAAATAACAAATGCATTGTAAATAGAGGCCCAGACATCTTACACTTAAATTACAGTCACGTCATGCCAGTCCTATCCGATCTTTCAATTATAGTCATTAATTGAGGATGTAACCCAGAAACAATTACATCCATGAAATTCTAATGAGTCTCCTGTAGTTAATATAAAAAGAAAACAATGGGAAATGCATGCTGATGCTGGAGTCTAATCCAATTCTGTCGATTAAAATAAAGAACAGCATTTTGTAACATGTAAATCTGATTCTTTTTCCTCTACCCAGTTTCATTTCTCAGAGAGTGACAGACTGAATGCATAGATTTGCTTATCTAACAAGCTTATCGAGTTGCCCTCTCTCCGTTAGGTCCAGAGCACATCTTGAAAACTCACCGGTGGGGAATATATTTTGCTCAGGGATCCATCTTTTAGAGAGTCTCACAGGGGCGCCTGGGTGGCGCAGTCGGTTAAGCGTCCGACTTCAGCCAGGTCACGATCTCGCGGTCCATGAGTTCGAGCCCCGCGTCGGGCTCTGGGCTGATGGCTCAGAGCCTGGAGCCTGTTTCCGATTCTGTGTCTCCCTCTCTCTCTGCCCCTCCCCCGTTCATGCTCTGTCTCTCTCTGTCGCAAAAATAAATAAACGTTAAAATAAATAAATAAATAAATAAAAAATAATAATAAAAAAAAAAAAATAGAGAGTCTCACATACCCACAAGAAAAGTCCATTCTTTATTTACCTGACCTAAGTGAGAACATACTTCACTATGACAAAATAATTATATGAATGATTTCTGGAAGAGCATGATGGCTGCTTAATTCTGAATCTGTCTGCTTCTGCTAGAAATAGAGCAACAAGACAATGAAAAGAAAAGAACCAAAAAAAAAAAAAATCACAAACTCCATTTTCACTTAAAATAGGAGACAAAGAAAACCCACAAACTTCAAACTATGTGTACATGCTGCCAAAAGCAACTGACACCAGCAGAACCCGGCAGGAAGGCCCCCCGAGGAGCCATGCCAGGAGTGCTGACTGCAGAGGCCGATCACAGAAACGAAAAGCAAAATAAGAATCTACTCTCCAAAAGGGGCGGGTCCCAAATGGTGGGCAAAAGTGCCAGGAACAGTACTGAAAGACAGTTGGCCATGAGCAAGTGAGGGTAGAAGGAAGACTTAAAAATTTGCCCAGACAAATGCGGAGGATATATTTAGAGAATGTCGGGAAAAATCAATTTTCTGAAAGTAAGTGGATCACGTTGGGAAATAAGACATGTGCCCCTGGGTAGTAGCGACAGCCAATAGAATACGCGGAGGAGACACACGACTGGATGAGGAAGTTCTCCAGAGCCAAGTTAGGTTCTAAGAGGCAAAGGAAGGTCCTACATAGAAGTGCCACAGTATAACAAAAGATTTTTGAGCCCAGGGCTGATTTCCAACAGAAACTGATTCCTGATTTTTTTTTTTTTTCTCTAAGCCTATAATCGTTGGCTGAGATGTCTATTTTAAATTGGTTGGTTTCCACACCATATCAATGCCTATACTATTCTGGTTTGAGTTGTGAATCAGGGAAGCTATTCCTATTCACTCTACACTACCTCATACTCACATCTAGGAACATATTGTTCTCATTTATATGAGAACCCAAAAAACAAAAGGGTAAAGATATGCACAAAAAATTAAAATGATGTTAGAAAAAATAATGTGAGAAACTTTCCAACAGAAAGGAACACTCACTAAAATTATTTTACAATATAGCAGATAACAACTTCAACCCAATATTTCAATAAATAAAAGTTTTGAAAATAACAGATTATTTGCAGCTATGAAGGAAGATCACAAAGCAGAAATATAAGAGTTCTAGGATAATAGAGTCGGACAGTAAGAAGTGATGGCCAGAAAGCCATCAAAGGTAAAAAAAAGAATTGACATAACTCAGGGGTAAAAAGGAAAAAATTATTTTATAACTGGAAAAGAATGATGACATGGAAACTACACAAAGGGTCTGACAAAGAGAAGAAAGAAAAGGAAACAAATAAAGAGGTGGAAACAAATAAATATTAAATTATGGATATAGAAAACAAGTAAAGAAAATGTAGTACATGTGCAATTGAAGATTCCAAGGAAGAAAAACAATTAGAGAATTAAAATTTAAAGATATCATTTAAAAATTATTTGAACTAAAAGAAGAAGTAAATCTATACATTGAACCTGTGTACCAAGACAAATTTGTCCCAAGACATATCTTAATAAAATTATTGGGCTTTAAGAATAAAGAAAAAATTCACTGGATAGGCAAAAACATCAATATCCTTATAAGGGCATGGGGGAATAAGATTAGTAACTGTTATGGGTTGAATGTTTGTTTCCCACCCACCCCCCAAATTCATATGTTAAATCCTAATGCCCAATATGATGGTATTAAAAGGTGAGAACTTAGGGAAATAATTAGGTCATGAGGGTGGAACCCCCATAAATGGGATTATTGCCCTTATCAAAGTAGCTCCTGAGAGATCCCTAGCCCCGTCCCCATGAGGATACAACAAGGAAGTCTATGGCCCAGAATAGGGCACTTAACCAACTATACACTGATACCGTGTTCTTAAATTTCCAGTCTCAAGAGCTGTGAGAAATCAATTTCTGTTGATTATAAGCTATCCAGTCTCTGGGATTTTGTTACAGCAGCCTGAATAGGCTTAGACAATATCAAACTTCTCTCACAGTAACTTTTAATGTCAGAAGACAGTGGAAAAACACCTACAAGATGTTTAAGGAAAAAAATATGAGCCATAAAGGAAAATCAAGATTGGTAACTTTACTATCAGATCAGGAAGAAATTAGACCAAAAAGCATTTGGAAGAAGAAGAAAGAGAAGGGAAGGGAAGAGAAAGAGCTGGAGCAAAAGTGAGAGAGACACTATATAATAGTTAAGATTGAAATTCACAACGAAAATATAATAGTAATGATTATCTATAGATCATCATAGTGCAACTTTAAAAAAGTGAAGCCTATGGGGGATATATTCTCTTTTCAATTGCACCATTTTAATTAATGGAAACATGACATTTCTGCTGTAGTCAGAAAAATCTCAAGAATGTCCACTGTCACCATGATATTTCACGTTATACTGGGAGAGTCAAAACCAACAAAATTATGCCAAGGAAAAGTTAGAGTAAAAAACAAAAATCTCAAAACTTGTAATGAAAGAGGTAAAACTCTATTTGCTAAGTATCTAATTGTGTAACTGGTAATGGAAGAGAATCAAACATAAAAAAAAAAGTGATGGAATTAAATAAGGTTGTAGGGTATAGGGGTGCCTGGGTGGCTCAGTTGGTTAAGCATCTGACTCTTGTTCTCGGTTCAGGTCATGATCTCAGCGCCTTGGGATTGAGCCCCGTGTCAGGCTGGGCTGTGTGCAGCAGCACAGAGAGTGCTTGAGTTGTTCTCTCTCCCTCTTTCTCTGCCCCTCCCCTGCTCACACATGCTCTCTCTCTCTCTCTCAAAATAAATAAACATTTTAAAAAACTGTATGGTATAGAAGTAATATATAGAAATCAGTAACATTCATAATAATAAATGCCTAGTTATGATATAAGATGAAAGAAAAGAATCTATAAAGTCAACAGGAAAAAGAAATGTCAGAGAGAAATACTCTAGCACATTGTAATGATTTCAGCAATATCTTTCATCCCACATATTCTTAAATGTGACTAGACACTTCTATCAAGAGGTGGGATCTATGTCTGTGCCCTTGAAAGCGGATGGGCTTATGACTATGGTGGAAGCGATGCCATGTGACTTCTGAAGCTAAGTTATCAAAGGTGATAGAGTTTCCATCTGGTTCTCATGGGACACTTGCCTTTAGGACCCTGAGTACCAGGTAAGATGTCCCGGGCTGCCATGCTGTGAGGCAGCCCGGGCAACACAGGCCATATATAGGTGTCTAGGTGACAGCCCCAACTGAGAGTCCTGAGAGGAGTCAGTATCAATGGCTAGACATGTGAATGAAGAGGCCTCCAAATGTTTCCTGCCCCCAGTCACCCATTCACCCCCAGCCTTCAACTCTTTTCAGCTGATGTCACAGAGAAGCCAGAGAGAGCTGTTGCTATTCTTTCCTTTCCAAATTCCTGACCAGGGGAATCTAGGAGCCTAACAAAATGGTTGTTTTACAACACTAAGCTTGGGTGGTTCTGCAATATAAATAACTGTTAGAAATACTTAATAAGAAATATTCACAGCCTTTGTGAGGAAAATTTTAAAACTTTTGAAAGACAAAAAAAGTATACTTGACCAAGAAAAAGGAAAGCCTGTTCTTTTTTTTTTTTTGGAAGTTGCGGTGGGGGTTGTTTATTGTTGTTTTGGAACTAAGAAAGGTGATTCTAAAATGCATCTGGGAATATTTTAAAAATAAAAATATTTTGGAGAACTACGAGAAAATGATAGAGAAATTATTGATACTAACCTTACTACATATTGAAGCATATTACAAAGATTATATGATAAAACAATAGATACACTAATAGAAAAACCAATAGAACAGAATATGGAGTCCAGAAATAAATCCAAATAGGCATGGAAATTTGGCATATGATAAAGTTATCATTTTCAAATAGAAGGATAAAAGTGCATGGTTTCGAGGGAATTGCACACCGATCTGGAAAAAAAGACAAAATTGGATCCATACTTCTAATCAAACACCAGAATATTCTCCAAAGGTATAAAAATATCAGAAGTAAAACCATAGGAGTACTGGACTAAAACATGAATAATTTTCTTTATAACTTTAGAGGAAGAAAAGCCTATTCAATGGTGAATAAAAAACACACAAATCTTAATTTAAAAAATAATAAATTTAAGTACATAAAAATAAGAAAATTTGCATGACAAAAATATCAGTACAAAGAAAAAGGTAAATAAAATGGAAAAAAATTGCAATTTCTATCACAGACATAAGGTTAATCTCTTTAATAAAATCATTTTATTTTATTTTTTTTACATTTATCTATTTTTGAGAGAGAGAGAGAGAGCAGGGGAGGGGCAGAGAGAAACGGAGACACAGAATCGGAAGCAGGCTCAAGGCTCTGAGCTGTGAGTACAAAGTCTGACGTGGGGCTTGAACACATAAGCGGCGAGATCATGACCTTACCTGAAGTTGGAAGCTCAACTGACTGACCCACCCAGGTGCCCCTTTAATAAAATGCTTTTAAAGAAAACAGTATTTAGGGACGCCCAGGTAGCTCGGTTGAGCATCTGACTCTTGATTTGGACTCAGGTCTCAGAGTTTGTGGGATCAAGCCTCGCCTGCTGTCGGGCTCTGTGCTGACGGTGCATAGCCTGCTTGGGATTCTCTCTCTCTCTCCCCCTCCCCTGCTCATGCTCTTTTTCTCAGAGTAAATCAATTAACTTTTAAAAAAAGTTTTAAAAAGTATTGGACAAAATACACAAAAAAGCTAAAAAAGTATTTGACAAAAATAAAAATTAGTGATGATTTTATAGTGATACGGTAGTTTACATTTCAAATTACAGGTTTGAAATTAATTTGATTTCATATGTTTTTTTTCATTCACTGAAAATACTGGTTTCTATAAAACTAACAATATATTCAAAATAATAATAGAACTACTAAACACAAGTCTACTGAATTCAATTATTTTTTTAAATAGATGTTTATTTTTAAAATATTTCTTATTAGAGTTACACAGTAAAAATAACGCATTTTAAATAACATGAAGTAACTTTTTTCTACACGATTATTCTACACACAATATAAAATTTCAATCATTTTACTTAAACTTTATTCCACGTTTAGCAATTATTTTTATCTCAATGTACTTTATTTTTAATTTTATAAAATATTAAATAATTACAAAATAAAAACATAATGCGATGTATAACTAGAGAAGTCTTTACTTCCCTCCTGGTTCCTTTTTATTTTCTCCTCTTTCCCACTTTATAGGTTGGGAGAATTTTCTGCATTTTTTTGTTCACTTAAACAAATACTCTGGAGTCACCTCATTATGAGTCTTCTTCATTACATTTTACAGAGGACTAGCGCTGTATTATGGAGAAATATAATTTATTTTAAGCCAGTTCACCACAGATGGACACATAGGTGGTTTCTAGATTTTGTTATTTTAAATATTGTCCAAATTAGGGGCATGTAGATGGCTCAGTCAGTTAAGCATCTTAACTCTTGGTTTCAGCTCAAGCCATGATCTCATAGTTTGCGAGGTCAATTCCCATGTTGAGCTCTGTGCTGACAGTGCAGAGCCTGCCTGGGATTCTCTTCCCCCCAACCCCTCTCTTTCTCTCTCTCTCTGTCCCTCCCCCACTTGTTCTCTCTCAAAATAAATAAATAAATATTTAAAAGATAAAAAATAAATATTGTCAATATTAATACCCTTGTATATACAGTAAAACCTTGGATTATGAGTAACTTGTTCTGCAAGTATTCCACAAGACAAGCAAACATTTCTAATAAATTTTAACTTGATAAATGAGCAATATCTTGCAATATTATATGACGCTGAATGTCACATGATCACAACTGAGCCAATGGTTCTTGAAATTCGCTTTGATATACAAGTGCTTTGGTTTACAAGCATGTTTCTGGCATGAATTAGGCTCACAAACCAAGATTGTACTGTACATCATTTCGTATTTTTGAAAGGGTATCTTCATGTAGATTGCTAAAAATAATTGCTAGATAAAAGAATAAAGATGTATTTTACTGGGTATTTCCCAATTCTGTTAAAATGACATTTTGCTTTCCCACCAAGCAATAAATGAAAGTGCCTTTTTCCCCAAAGCCTTGCCAAAACATTTATTATGGACAGAGTCCTTGATATATTACCTCACTGTGATTTTCACTTAGAACTCTGTCATTATAAATGAGTTTAAGCATCTTACTCAGGTTTTGGGGCTATTTGCATTATTTTTGTAGAGTTGCGAATTATTAGTATTTTTCTTTTCTATTTAAAGAAACTATATACTAGGGTTTTAACCTTTGTGTTATAAACTGAAAATTATTTTTTTTCCAGTTTGTAGCTAATAATTGTGTTTTACTGATTGAATTCTATTTTTCTTCTGTTCAAAAAGTTTCTTCAACTATTTTTGCGGTTGCATTTTCAAGTTCTCAGTACAGTGATGACTTCCAACTGTGACTTGCCAATCCACACTTCTACCCTGAACTTGAGATATGTTGATGTGGCTGCCTACTCAAATTCCCCACCGGTCTGAAACAGGCCACCTAATCTCATTTACCCCCTCAGCCTTCCTAAATAGTTAAGAGCAACTCTACCTTTCTAGTAGCTCCAGATTTTTCAAAAAGTGTCTCTCTGTACTTTCCTCCCTCACATCTAATTAGCTTCAAAGTAAGTTTGACATCTGTCAACTTTTCACAGTCTTCTGTGTAACATCTTGGTCCAAGAGCACAGCATCTCCTACTTGGGTTATCGCAAAAGTCTCCGTACTCTTTTTCTACCTTTGCCCTCTCTATTGCATATTCTCAATAAAGTAATTAAAATAATCCTGTTAAAATGTTGATCAGAGAATTTCATCCTCCTGCTAAAAACCTTCAGACCTACAAGTGAAAGCAAAATCATTCCATTGGCCCCTGAGGCCGCACACAATCCAGTCCACTCCCACCTTCCCCTCTGACTTCATCTCCTACCACTTTCCTCCTTGCAGAGCTTGCTTGCAAAAAGACTGGCCTCCTTCAGATTACTGGATGTGTTCACTCCAGTATCGGAGGTGAACACCTCCTGGTGTTCCTCCTCAGGGTCTTTCCAATAGCTTCGCACTCCGGTTGTCCATTCCAAAGACACCAACACGTTCCACTCTCTCATCTCTGCTACATCTTTATTCTAAGCCCATCATATAAGTGAGGACTCCCCTGTCCGCTCTGGGAAAATCACACTGCCAAATGCCAAATTTATCTCTCTCTGAGTTATCTTCTAAACATAAATTACTTCATGAATTTAACTTATTACGTATTTACTTAGCTTGCCTATCATTTTTTTCTATACACACAAACACAAACAACACTAAAAACATACATGATTCTAAGAACTGTTGAAGGCTATTATGTGTTTATTTGCTAACTACTGTCTACATTTACCGCACCTAGAATAGTGCCCGTCACAGAGCCAGAGTTCGACGTGTATTGTTGAATGAATGAAATAAATAGATGGATAGAGAAAACAAATTAACCTTTTTCTGTAAAGTTCTACTATATTGATGGGTTATGTTTCCATCTCCACTCCTAGCTCTAAAGCCCTTTTTTTCACATGTGTAATTTCACTGATGAATTCATATTTTATAGCTCTTAAATTACAATTACTGATTTTCTTTTCTTTTTCATTAATCAGAAAGAAAAAAAAAACCTTATTTGTTTCAAGAAAGAAAAAATAATATTACATACTAAAAATAACTAACATTTGTTTTGAGTGCTTACTAAACCTTAGGTGCTATAAATTTACAAGTATTGGGGTGCCTGGGTGGCTCATTCAGTTGAGTGTCCAGATTCTTGATTTCGCCTCAGGTCATGATCTCATGGTTTGTGAGATCGAGGGCCTGTCGGGCTCTGTGTTGACAGCATGGAGCCTGCTTGGAATTCTCTCCCTCCTTCTCTCTCTGCCCCTACCCTGCTCTCTCATACTCCTTAAATAAAGAAAGAAAGAAAGAAAGAAACCAACAAACTTAAAAAATATATGTTAAAAAAAAAAACAGGGGGGCGTCTGGGTGGCGCAGTCGGTTAAGCGTCCGACTTCAGCCAGGTCACGATCTCGCGGTCCCTGAGTTCGAGCCCCGCGTCGGGCTCCGGGCTGATGGCTCGGAGCCTGGAGCCTGTTTCCGATGCTGTGTCTCCCTCTCTCTCTGCCCCTCCCCCGTTCATGCTCTGTCTCTCTCTGTCCCAAAAATAAATAAAAAAAAAAAAACAAAAAAACAAAGAAACAAAAAAAACGTTGAAAAAAAAAAAAAAAGACAGTGCCAACTTACCAAATTCTCACAAAAACCTTGAGCAAGGTCTATAACTATTAAGTGTACCACGTGAATTCAAATATAGGAAATCCATCCCTAGAGCCAATGTGCTTAGCACTATATCACAACACTGCCTCTTTGTATTCTTATGTTGTAGGAAGCATTTCTACTCCCATTTTAGAGATCATAAAATTGAGGCAGTACATTTTAAAAACCTTCCACTTTTATAAGGCTGGTAAGTATAACCAGAGCGAAAGCTGGCCTTTTAACCATAATGTATACTAACTCTCACTATGTCATTCTTTAAGAAAAAATAAATAGTGTAGGAGTGCCTGGGTGGCTCAGTCAGTTGAGCAACCAACTCTTGATTTCAGTTTAGGTTGTGATCCCAGCATTGTGGGATTGAGCCCCTCATGAGGCTCTGTGCTGAGTGTGCAGCCTGCTTAAGATTCTCTATGTCTGTCTGTCTCTCTCTCTCTCTCCCTCCCTCCCTCCCCCCACTTCTCTCTCTCTCCTTCTCTCTCTCCCTCACTCTGCCCCTCTCTCCCCGCTCACACTATCTGTATCTCTAAAATAAAAAAGGAAAGAAGAAAAGATAAACATTGTAATATTATTTAACAATAATCCATCTTTCCAATTTATCTAATATCCAAATTAGATAAATCCATCTTTCCATTTATCCATCTATTTATTCAACCAGACAGTCATCACACATTTATCGAGTACCTATTAAGGCAGCAGATTCTATGCTGACTACCGGGAAGACAAAAGTAAACAAGACAGACATAATCCTCACCTTCAGGGAGTTTATAATCTAGGAAGGAAATACATGGATATAGAAGGGTACTTAGGAAGTTAGAAACATGAAAACCATTCCAAGCATCCATGGTAAGCTATTTATTATGATAGGATATTTTAATGTCCAAGAGATTAATTCAAATTTATAACTATCCTACAAATTTTATTTTTTTACATAAGGAGCTATACTAGTAATACATTTTCCATAATATTAATTGCGTTTTTGATACTTAGAGATTAAGGATTAACTTTCACAAAGAACCAAACAAATAATAATTAGGAAATAAAACATAAATAATTATTGGGAAAAACAATATATCATTTTATTTCTGGCCAAAAACTCCTAACTAGAAACAACAGACTTCTGAGAAATTGCATTTTCAAGCTCTGAGTAATCTATTTTCAGAGCATTTTCACTCATGGAAAATTAGTTGCCTTTCTTTGGTAACCTCTGAGAATGGACGTTATAAATATAGCAGAATGACACTTAGGATTCCTATGAAAAGAAAAACAAATAACTCCCCTGTAGCTAAGGGGACCAGTAAGTAAACTTTTCACATCAAACCGTGTGCGATTATAGCTCTTCTGGCATTCTGGAACCCTTCTAGATGTTGATGTTCTTGCAGGGGTCAAGAGTTGAACAGGGATTACATATGCTGTTTGTGTACATAACCGTATAGAGGCAGTGTGATTTCTAATACTGTCCTACAGTTTGGTGAAATGCGGAGGCTAACCATCTGTCATCAATAATGCTGTCGAGAAGATTTGGAAAGTGTCTGATTGGGTTTTGGCAGTGAGTTATCTGTTAAAATATTGTTGGAGGCAAACCTGGGAAGATCTGATGCATTTTAAGGAGACACAAATGTCTCAGCACATGGGCACCCTGATACTGGGACGGTGAAGTGTTTTATTTAGTAGAGGCACAGATTTCAGTGCAAGTCAATAAAGAAAAGAAGTAGTGCTGTGTTTGTATATTTAAGCATATACGCTAGGTTCCACAATAGAGCACTTTTCGGTATTCAAAAAAGATGGCATTGGGAAGCAGCATCTGTCGAACACATTAAGGAAAACGTCTTCTGCACTGAATAGAAACTGGAGTGTGAGAGAAATTACGGGGAAGGCCTGACTGCAAATCGGGCATGAAGAAATACAAAAAGTAAGCTTCTGCTCATCAGACACAGGGAAATGGGTTTGATAAAATGATGCCATTTCAGATCCCCTGGTGTTACTATTACATCAGAAGAAAAGAGAGAAAAGCTGGGGAGAGGCCAGGATGGGGACAGAAGGCAGGCACGTGAAGGAGGAAGAGTCCAATTAAAGATAAGATGTGCGTCATTTACAAGAAGGGCTCGATGGCAGTCTCAGGGAACGTTTCTCATTCCAGGCTCTGGAAAGCAGCCAGACTCAACTGACCCTCAGAGATCAACAACCACTGCGGGATCTAGTGGGCCCGACTTTCAAAGGGTGTCTGGGTTTGTTTCTCAAGTCCTTTGCAAGCAGTGAAAATCACCAGATGCATCCACATTAGTCCGCAAGACTAATAAATACCCAAGCACAAAGATTTCAAACCAAACTGATTTTTATATAAGAAATATGGACAGTGAGGACCAAAGTTAACCCATGGTTACCACACTGGATCAATGCAATGGGATTCTAAGAAGTTTTTATGAAAACATTAAAGAAGATTTTTAGTGGAAAAGATAAGGGTGCAAGAGAGAAAAATTATGCCACCTGAGGATTTCCCTCCACTGAGGATAGTTTTGTAAGAGATGATTGAGACATTTTAAGAAAATAAGCAGGACTGATGAAAAGAATTCTAGCATTAAATAAAAAAGCAAAAATCTTTTTTTTTAATTAAAAAAAATTTTTTGATTAACTCCCTGTGGAATGTAGGCAAGCTTGTGCTCATTTTTTTTTTCCTTTCTATACAATAGGGACAAATCTGATTACACTGGACTATGAGAAGTTAAAAAGAAGCAAATATTTAATGCAAGGTCAAATCAAGTTAAAGCTTAACTTGAATTTTCATAAGTAACATATGTTTTATATCTAAATATATATGCATATATGTACATATATAGGTAATGATTACCCTTTAAATGAGGCATCTTCCTTCCTGGAAATTTACAAGAAAGAGATAAACACTCATCAATCTGTTTTGATTTAATGAAGCCTGATTGGAAGACAGATAATGACTTAAATGACTTCAGGAATATAGGCCTTTTAGTTTATACTGCTTTATGCTCCGTGTATCATTTATACTTATAGGTCTTTTGGAGAGTTATTAATATATCTCAGTGAAGTGTGTGGATGTTTCTTGATCCACTTGTAAATCAGAAATTCTTTTGCCACTGATAAAAAGAATAAAGATTGTTTTATCTATATCTTTCAAGTGCATTTGATTGCCAAATTATTAGTAATGATCTAAAGAGAGAACTGTATGAGAGAAGATGGAGAGTGTCTCCATAATCAATCTCTCACATGCTCAAAGGGGAAAAGAAATGAGTATTTTCTTTCAACATTAGTACAAGCCTTAGGGACATGATGCTTTATCAAGAAAGGGCAAGAGGAATTCAATACCATCAGTGGAAAACAGAAAGTAATGAGGAAGAAGCAATGTCTTATGGGATTCGCGTGTGAAACCCCCCCCCCCCACACACACGCCTCTCTGATTGACTCCCCTACCTGATTAACAGGATTCTAAAACACCTCCCTAAATAATAAGCAGGAGTGTGCTGATACACAAAGATTAATTTTAGTCTTGTTTTAGACTAAGGGTTAAAACATACACACATATTCACAAAATAAATCCACTAATTCTCCCTAAATCATGTGGTGCACGATTTAAACTGAACAAAATTTACTTTTGAGGTTTATTCTTATTTTGAACCACTGTTTTCTTTTGCAAGTAAGGAAAACCCAAAGTTGGCCATAATTATATATGTATTTGCATTTGTTATAGCTAAAGACAAAACTCTAGCAACCCTTCAATTTTCAGGAAAGAAAATTGTTTGCAAACTCAAAAACAACATTTTTATTCCCTTAAGCAATTACTTAGTTAATGCCTTCTGTCTTGATTATGGCTTTAATAAATGAAAACACCTTTCATTTTTACTAGTCTGTTTGAACAGTCCACATTTCTTATATCCTAGAATCAAAGTAGACAGTGTTGTTTAAACAATAAGCAACCAAAAATATGTCACCCTGGGAATATACATATAATATCACTACATCAAGCAACATAAGCTAACCAAAAAATTTAATAATTGCATTTTATAGTAATGAATTTGTTATTATATATCAACTTTCAGACTACAGAAGCCGCAGACAAACATAATCCCTTTTTTCTTCATAGTAAATTGATAAGGGAAAGACAGTGAACTGAAGCAATTAGGCAAACAGAGGGAGTCTTCACAAACATGACATCCAAGATACACTGAGTATTTACTATTTGCCAGGCACTGTTTTAAGCACTTTATATATTTTCATGGTAAGTCACCAATCCTCACAACAGCCATCATACAAGGTAAGTAGAAGTCAGAAAACCAAAAGCCTAAATAACTTGACCCTGGTCACTTGGCTACTAGAACCAGAATTCAAACTCCAGGGCTACTAGACCATGCCACAAACACAAACAAACATTCCTAAATCTAAGCCCATGGGTTTGATTTATAACTTGTTTTGTGTTATTGTGTGTTGGAAACTTTTTGTGAATATTGAATCAATGAAATGTTTCAGGAGAATAGAGATATGTTTTAGATGTTGTATTTGCCAGGGTTCTACAGAGAAACAGAACCAATAGGATGTACATAGAGAATTATTTTAAGGAATAGGCTCAGGTGATTGTGGAAAGTCCAAAATCTTCAGATTAGGCCAGCAAGCTGAGAATACAGAGAAGAGTGGCAGTCTAAAAGCTGGCAGAAATTCCTTCTTCCTCAAGGGAAGTCAGTCTTTTTCCTATTAAAATCTTCAACTGATTAGATGAGGCCCATCCACATTATAAAGTATAATCTGCTTTACTGAACTCTATTGATCTAAATGTTAATCTGACATAAAAAAAAAATACCTTCTCAAAGACATCTAGAATAATGTTTGACCAAATATCTGGATATTATGGCCTGGCCAAGTAGACACATAAAATTAACTAATATGACTCTATACATGCATCTGTTTGCATATTTGTATGTTATGACCGAAAACAAATTAGCAAACTTCTTCACTGAGAAAGAGTTAGCCAACTTTGAAGCAACATTTACTCAGCATATCAGAACTTTTTGCTGCCTATCAGGACTACAAAGAAGGTCCCAAATTTCCAGTTTCTTATAAGCTGGGTGGGTCAAGAATAGAGAGACAGACATGTAATGTATACAACCAACTATGTTACACTCTACTGAGTTTTAATGAAGATGTTGGGATAGAGTTCCACAGGAAGATAGGAGAAGCAGTAAGGTGCTTCTTCATGGCTACCCCAGAGCCGAGAAGAATCTCAAAGAGCAAGGGACACTTCAACCCCACTGAGGAGGATGAGGAGTCCACCAGGAGGAAAAAGGTGAGGAACAAAGATACGAAGACACAAACACAAATGGAGCTTATGGATCTATAAGAAATTTAGTGAAATTGGAACAGAGAATTCATGATGAGCTGAAACTGGAAGAACTTCATAAGTCATGGCATAAAGTCTGCTGTTTACGCTGAAGCTAATGGGAAATTGTTGAAGTTTGCAGCTGGGGGAATGACATGAGCACAGATAGATTTCAGAAAGATTCTATTAATGGCAGAAGAAGAAAAAAAGTTGAAAGACAGTAACGAAGGCAGGAAAACCATTTAGGAGAGATGGATGAACTCCTGAACCAAGACAGCAAAGCAAGATGAGGGAGCAAATTGGGAGAAAAGACCCAAAACATTTTTTGAATTGAAATATACATTTAATTATATACAATTTATAAGAAAGTGAATTCTTTTACTCAACAAACATATATTGGAAATCTACTATGTGTTTGGCTCCCTGACAAAAATATTGGACTACAAAGATAAATAACAGGGCATAAACAAACAATTATAGTGTGTGATAAATATAATAGAAGCAAAGCAAGATATGAACATGACAAAGTAGAGTCAAGAAAACCATACAGAGGAGGTGATGCCCAGGCTGGGCGGTCATGAGGAACTAACAGAACGAGGAAGACAAGACTGGCACGGCAATTCCAAGCTGAGAGGCAAGATTCAGAAAGCACTTAGGCGGGGACAGAATCTTTGTTCAGGGCTCAGGGGTGGTCAGGATTATAAAGTGTGCGGGAGAATAAGAAAAGGAAGTCAGGGTAGGTTGGGAAGAGGCTCGTTTGCATTTTACTTAAAGATGTTGATTAGTGACAGAATACAATCTGAGTTTTGACAGAAGCACAGAGAATGGATTGATGGAAAAAACTGGTATGGAGGTATATCAGTATCCAAAGCTGCTGTAACAAACTGCCACGAACTTTGTGACTTAAAGTAACAGAAATGGAATCACTAATCACGGTGTGAACAGGGCCAGGCTCTTCTGAAGGCTTTAGAAGAGAATCCCCCTTGCTTCGTCCAGCTTCTGGTGGTCCCTGGTATTCCTTGGCTTCTAGCAGCACCACTCTGATATCTGCTTCATCTTCACATGGCTCGTTCCCGGCGTGCATCCATGTTCATCTTTCTCTGTCCCTCTTTCTATTTCTTATAGGATACTGCCACCCTAATCTAGTATGACCTCACCTGGATCCTTACTTTAAGTGTATTTTCAAAGACTCTATTTCCAAACAAAGGCGTATTCCGAGGTTCCAGGTAGACACGCATTTTTATGAAACACTATTCACCCTACTGCAAGAGGCCATTGCATTAGCACAGGTGAAGACTTGAAATAAAGCAAAGCAGAGGAGATAAAGAGATGGGAAGCAGGTCAAGGTGACAGAGGGCATTGCTGAAGTGGAAGAGGAAGTGAAGTTATGAACTGAGGATAACTCTAGTATTCCTGGCTGGGGAAACCAACTGGTTTGGGCACCCCTGGTTGGGATATGCAGAAGAACAGATTTGAGAGATGGGCTCTGAGGTGCGGAGGATGTAGAAAAGTAAAGTTTTACCCAACGTAAAGTGCTTTGGGTGAGGATATCCTTCAGGGAAAAGAGAATGTTTTAGGATGACTTAGATGGCTGAGTAGGCGATGATGCCATCCACTGTGATTGGATGCACAATGGAATAAAGATTTTTTTTTTTTTTGAAGAAAATAGGGTTGGTTCTGGAAATCTCAAGTTTGAAAGGTGTGTAGTATATACAAGGGAAAAGGTAGGGCACAGGGTAGGAAATCTACCTTTGGTGCTCTGGAGAAGAAATGACAATGTTTAGCACCTAACAGCAGAAAGCAATACATCTCATAGGAAACTAAGACAAGCACAAAGGAACAATAAGAGAATAGTTAGTGAAGTTAAGAAAGGAGTTTCAATAAGGGAAGGTCAGGGGTATTAACAGCTTCAACAAGGAGGAGAGCTGGGGATGATCTCATTGCATGTTAACAGAGACCATCCTTTACCTGGGACAAAGTAGCTGGTTTGTAGCATCGGTGCTACAATGTGGCACTGGTGTCCTGCTGCAGTAAGATGAAGAGGAAATCGAGACTTAGGAGGTAGAGACACACAACACAGTTACATGGGAAATCAAGTTGTTAAACAATTGGTACAGATCCCAAATAAAAATCTACTGAAATATATGTGCAATGAAAAGACCAGAAATACACACATCAACTATAAAAAAGTACTAACAGATCCATCCCTTTTTTCTTTTCTAGTTCCAATTATTATAAATGTTTTATGTGCACTTACATTAACCTATTTAATTACACAGCAATTCCTTGAGGGGCTGCTGTTACACATTTTGCATGAGAAGAAACAAAGGCACTGAGATCCAAGGTTACCTGACCCTAGGCACACATCTGATGTATGATACAGCCAGGATTCAAGCCTTGAGTCTAACTCTGGAAGCTGTTCACTTAAGTCAACGGTTTACTACTGTCCATAATCCCAGTATTTTCCTCTAGATAATGGGATTATGGATGATGTTTATTTCTCTTCTTAAAACTCTTAAAAACGTTTCCCCAAATTTTCTATATTCATTTTATAATTTGAAAAGATCCAAATAATATATTTTTAAAGAAACTATGGTTGGTGAGCATACATCTTTCAAAGATAAAGAGAGAAGACTGTAATAATTTGATGGGTGAGCAACATTCAAGAAAAGTGATATAGGTCTTCTGCTGTTTTTTAGGAGAACTTACACATATTTGAAGGCTAAGGATATAAACTCAATGGAGAAAGAGAAATCAACGATATAAGAAAAAAGAGAGGGAATAGAGTGTAAGAGGGAACAGAAGACGGGTTATAATAGTTGAGTAATAGCGCCTCTGCAGGACAAATGTGGAAG
The DNA here is from genome assembly GCF_028749965.1 of Puma concolor. Classification (NCBI taxonomy): domain Eukaryota; kingdom Metazoa; phylum Chordata; class Mammalia; order Carnivora; family Felidae; genus Puma; species Puma concolor. Next base: position 28,754,626 of record NC_141673.1, on the reverse strand, counting down.
AATGTTCTAGGCTGAATGGCAAAGTTCAGAGACCCTGGGATATGAAACACCCAGCTTTGTCCATGGATCTCAAGGACTTTGGAGCATAAGTGTGACGGAGGAAATATTAAAATGAGTGGTAGCCTTGCAAAGGAATAAGGATAGTATCGAAACAAAGGAACTGAGCGAGGTTAGTCTAAGATAAATTTGAAGAAATCCATGATTCTGCATGTCTATTTTTTTTCAGTGGATAAAATAAGTTATAAGATCTGATAACATTAATGAGGGTTGGTTTGGTTGAAAGTGGATGAATGTAAGATCTGGGAAGCCTTCACATGGAAGGGGAAAGTCAGGTGCCTGGGGATGGATGAATGTGAACGTCTGAGTGGAAAGAGGGTCCATTCTTCCCACTGGGACAGCGATATGTTCACTGTCATGCAAGCTCTCTCAGAGTAGGCATTCTGTCTCTTTCACCCTCAGGTCCAATGCTTAAAACACAATCTAGAACAAGGTAGTCGCTACTCGTTATAGAAGCTTGGGGTGGAGTTACTCTCCCCATTATCAGCTTATGCATAAAATCAGGCCCAGAGGTAGCAGTGACTCTGAATTCACTGGTTCTTGTTCCCACCTGCTAAGTAGAACTTATCAGCCACTACATTTTCACGTTATGGGAGTCATCGAGCACCCCAAGAAACTAGGCATGGTGCTTACAAAAGGTGCAAATCAAACGTATGAAGTAGAATGAGGCCTGCCACTGTTCTCAGGGCAGTAGGCTGAGCAAGCGTTTCTTGGTGCTCTGACAACCAAACATGTCTGTTAAGTCTATTAAATGGGATGACTGGCCTAATTTGATTTTCCACTTCTATTCCACTGTATGTAACATAATCAGTTTCAAAGAAACTTGTCCACCTCTATCTGATTCCACTACCAGCAGCGTATCTAGAAATTGTTGAGAGGGCCAAAATAATGTTTTGATGGCAAGGCTGATTTGACATGAAGTCAAAACAGTTGACTTAAAATATTTCTATCGGTCTATCCACACAATGTCAAACATCCAATTCAACGGGCTATGGCAGGAATTGTGACAGGGGTGGGGGGGGGGGTTGGAGAGGAATCCATCAAAGGCTTTCATCGTCCTTTTCATTAACTTAGTAGGTGAAATCAATGACCAAATCACTATTGGGTGTTCTGGAAGGTGAGGCTAAGCGAGGAAATGGAATTCTATGACTCCTGGTCCATGTACCTTAGTTTCTTTAAAAGGCAATCGTGCGGTTAAAAACTACCTAAACTTGGTAGAAGAGTGTTCTCGGCAATGCTCAGGAATGCTACTTACAGATTAAGGTTCTTCTGTTATTAGCAGATGGCTAAAATAGCCTTCTACTAATAAAGATTTATTAAATTTGGCTCATTTGAATTTATAGCCAGGGCCCTGATCCTAAAGTATAAGCCTTCAAGAAAAACAGAGAAAAAGATGTTCGAATTAAATATGCCGCTTCAAAAATGCATCACCTCACGCCTTCAGGAATGCATGTTTCTGATGCTCATGAGGTCCCAGAGATAACAGCAGCTACCTGAACATGCCCTATCTCCGTATCAGTTATAACACGATTTAGTCTCCAAAAAATAATTAACTTTTAAAAGTTACAATTTCCCTTAGAAAAAAGATAATTGTTTTCCATAGCAAGGTACAGAAGCTTTGTACACTGATTTATGTCTTTTTCCTCAAAAAAAATTTATGGGGTGAGTGGGGCTGAGGGTGGAGGGTTTTATTTTGGAAATGTACCCAATTCCCATGCGTCACATCTGCTTCCTTCCCAGTCTGAATTTCTGTGACCAGTCATAAAGGGTACAGTCAACCTTTCCTAAATAACTATTGCTAGGAACATTTATTATACCTAGCTCCTTATTTTATGAAAATGACAAGTACATAAAATTTTCTATGCAAGTGCTTCTGTGATTTACTTAGCAAGCATCCTGAGCTAAGTAAGAGCTGAATGAGTTCTACTGCTGGGCTATACACATCAAAATTTAATTAAGCTTCTGACCTAATATCCCCCTTGTTTCATCGAGTAGGGAAGTCATGGGTGGACCACGTCATTCACAGAAGGACTGTGCAATTGTGAAATCTGAGCAGTCTCTATCTATTTTTTGCCCGAGTGTTCTTTTCAAATCTCATTAGATTATTATGAGTGTTACAGCTGTGCTAATCTTTTTCTAAGAAATGAACTTTTAAAATTGCACATTTTTAAAGTGACTTCTAGAGTTACCATGGCAGCTTCATTATAATGCACAGAGACGAACATTATCACAGCTAGGCCTGATCTATCCAGGGCTGTCAGGAAATGAGAATTTCACATAAAGTGCATTCTCCAGTAGGGCTCATAAAACTTGCCAGATCAAGTACCTAGACTTTCGGTTTAACAATTTTAAATGAAAAGCTTTCATCATATGCTGCACACATCTCTGTTTCCCTAAATGTATTCTTGATGACTCAGGGTCTCTGATATCGATAGCTTATTGTACTTAGAGCTACACACAGTGCTGTTTGATTTTTTTTTTTTTTGCTTCTTTTTCATCTCTATTTGCTAGTTGCTTATGATGACCAGTGACACTCAGAGTCATTTCAGACCCTGAGAGAGTGAGGTTTTGTCCCTCGCCTCCCAGCAAGAATAGATTTATACAGTTATGTTACCTCGACGAGCCAGGTCCTTTTCTGGGGCTACCAGAAATGGTAGCTTTGTACCGACATGCAATGTAGTTGGTTCTCAAGCCCTCTTTCTAGAAGTGGGATTGGATTTCTGCACTGATTCCTGGCTCTCAGAATCCAAGAGAGTCACTCCTCACCCACCTCTTACACTTTCCACATTCTGATGGGCTATTAATTTCCCTGCACCAATTGCCTTGAAGAGTCTCTTACATAGACATTTCTAGAGCTCTGACAAGAGATGAGGACACACCATTCACCATGGAACTTAGGGACACAGGTCCTATTTAACCTCTCTAGAACTCTGTTTCTCATCTCTAAAATAATATTATAATGAAATGCAATTATATGCTGGGAATACACAGAGCAATCCTTAACTCATAAGAAAAATCAACGGAAACAACTATTATGTGGAACACAACAGCGGTTATAGATAGAAAAGACTGGCAAAAAGTATTACTGTAAAGACTATTTTAGGACCTTCAAGTTTTATTTGGTTTAAGTATTGAGCTGCCATGAAATGATTATTCTGCTGTGCGTGGGGGGCAACTTTTTATGTTTATCGGTACTGCATGATATCTGTACTAAGAAAATAGTGCAGTCCATTTTAAAAGTAAACTTGTAATGAAATTAGAGATTACAGGCATCTGACATCAGGCGTTGAGAACAAACTGTGGTGGTGGCTTACTAAAAGAAATCATAACCTTAGCTTCTGAGAGAGTTCTGAAAGAAGTAAGCGTAATTCCTGCCTGAATCGCTAACGCAGCTCTCTAACCTTGGGGCTTGATTCGTCATCTCAGACCCTGAGTTTTCTTATCTGTAACGTAAGGAAAATAATACCTCCTCCCAAGCTTAGGAAAGAAAAAAAAAGTTTTTTTACATAGTAAGCACACAAGAAGGTTATCGCCATATATTTAATTTCTAGATGTGACTGTATTTAAAATACGAATGTCATTTCTACGCATTCAGATGCAACTGAAGAATAAGTTCTGAGTTCACTCCTGGCTGAAGATACGGCTCCCCAGAAAGAATGATATATATGATTATAGAGTGATGTTCTCTTCTGCAAAAGCAGCGGATCATCAATCATCTTACAAGTTAGGAGAACATTTGCCTCCCCTGCTCTTTCTTAAATGCAGAAGAATAGAAAATACATAGAAGAGACTGACATTTATCATCCACTGGCCAAAAGAATTGGGCCTGTCTCTACCTCCTTTTGCTTTTCTCATTCCCTTCAAGGTTTGCTCAAATGGTACTCTTACAGCTGATACTCCTATGTAAAATTGGAACCCTCGGGGCCTCTGGGTGGCTCAGTGGATTAAGCGACCAACTCCGGCTCAGGTCATGATCTCACAGCTTGTGAGTTCAAGCCTCACATCAGGCTCTGTGCTGACAGCTCAGAGCCTGGAGCCTGGAGCCTGCTACGGATTCTGTGTCTCCCTAGCTCTCTGCCCCTCCCCCACTCATGCTCCCTCGCTCTCTCTTTCTCTCTCTCTCTTGAATATAAACATTTAAAAAATTATAAAAAATAAAATAAAAAATAAAATTGCAACCCTTTACTCACTCTTTCTGGCACTTATCATTTCCAACCCGCTGTTCAATTTACTTTTTTTTTCTGGCTTTATTGCCAGTGTTTCCCACAAGGGTGTAAGGCCCACAAAGGTAGACGTGCTTTTTGGTTTTGTTTTTTTTTTTTTTCTTTTTGGTTTTGTTGTTGTTGTTGCTGTTGTTTTTGCCCACTGACATATCTCCAATATCCAAAGCAGTATCTGGCATTGAAGAGTACTTATCAAAAGCATGAATTAAAGGTTTATTATTTCTTCTCAGAGACTGTATTGGGGGGGGGAGGAAAATAAAAATAGTATAATTATTTGGGGACTAAATTTATAAAAGTTATTACAGGCTAATTTTAACTGCTTATCAATTAAATTAGCAATATAAATATATTAATCTAAAACAAAGTGTTTTATTATATTTTTATTTTCGTTATTGTTTGGGGGTCCTTTACCATTTTTTGCAACTCAAATTGGAGGTTTTAGTTATGTATACTCTTGCCTTCATTCGGTCATTCGGTAGTAATGTTTTCTGCCCATGGATTTTTTTTTTTTAACGTTTATTTATTTTTGAGACAGAGAGAGACAGAGCATGAACGGGGGAGGAGCAGAGAGAGAGGGAGACACAGAATCCGAAGCAGGCTCCAGGCTCCGAGCTGTCAGCACAGAGCCCAACACAAGCCCATGAAGGGTGAGATCATGACCTGAGCCGAGGTCGGACGCTTAACCGACTGAGCCACCCAGGCGCCCCTCTGCCCATGGATTTTAATACAGCTGTGAAGAACGTGGGTGTGCATTTGACTTTCCTTCTCTGGTTCAGTTTCCTCAAGGTCACGCTCTTCCCTAGCTGACCTGCTGAGATCATTAAGGCGGAGGGCTGTGATCTCCAGGCCTATACACACAGTGGTCGCCCCCTTATCGGGGGGGGGGGGGGGGGGGGCACTTTCTAAGCACCCCCCCCGTGCATTCCAGAAACGGCAGATGGTATTATCTCTCTCAAAATAACTGTTCGTCCTGTACTCACCCTGCTTGCGATGATGTGAGATGATAAAATGCCTTCGAGAAGAGATGAAGAGAAACGAACGACCCAGGCGTTGGGACACAGCGTTAGGCTACCCCGGACCTGACGCTGCGTCGGGAGGATCATCCGCTTCCGGATGCCAGTTGCCAGGGGTAACCGAATCCGCGGAAAGCAAAACTGCGGAGAAGGCGGAAATACCGTACCTGTGGTAGTTGGCGTTAGTCACGCAATGATGTGTGTTTTATTTTAAGTGTTTTTTGTCTCTAGGTAGCTTTACAATAGTGGTCTAGGTCAGTGTTTTTTGTTGTGTGTGTGTGTGTGTGTGTGTGTGTGTGTGTGTGTGTGTGTGTGTGTGTGTGTGTGTTTTAACGTTTATTTATTTATTGAGAGAGCGCGCAGGCGCGCGGGAACACCAACCTGGGGAGGGGTAGAGAGAGCGGGATAGAGAGCAAATTCCAAGCAGTCTCCGCATTGTCAGTGCAGAGCCAGATGTCGGGCTCCATCTCGGAACCAGGAGATCAAGACCTGAGCAGAGAGGAAAAGTCAGACATTTCACTGACTGAGCCACCCAGGTGCCCCAGGTCAGTGTTTTCGTGAACTTTCATGTGTGTGCAGATTACTCGCAGATCTTGTAAAAATGCGTAGCAAGAATAGGTAGATCTACGTAGGGCTCTAGATTCTGCATTTCTAATCAGCTCCGAGGTGATACCGATGCTACCAATGCAGAAAGCACCCTCCGTGTTACAAGGGTCTAGATTAAAATTGGGTATTGGCATTAATCTGTTTATTCCTGAATTGAGCGCCAATTTGGTTGCTTAAAGGACAGCAAAGAGAGAACTTACACATTTTTTTTTTCTTTCACAGTTTAAACCTCGGGTCTGGTTAACATTTCTATTCAGTGATATTAATTATGGATTTCAAGTTTGCATACAGTAACATTTCCTATAAAATAGGAGAGTGTTCGTTTTTAGGAATGCTCTAAAGACAGGTGTAGATTTTATTCTCTAATGAGGTTCAAATTTAGGACTATAATGAGCCTCACTAAAAAAAAAAGTGAAGCAGGAAATGGCAGATTTGTTTTGATAGAGACCAAGAATTTTAAGTGCGTGTTGGCTTTACACTGTCTTTGAAACTCTGTGCTATGAAAACACAGGAGCCAGGAAATGAGCCCAGCCAAGTGATTCCACTTTCTAAAGATGTCAAAGTCGGTTCTCTGCAATATCCAAATGTTCCTCTTTCAGAAGTAATATGAGAAAAGGCCTCTCTATCAGTTGTAGCTGAATAAACCAAGAGTACTTTTTTCTCATGTGGATCAGTCACAGTCCCTTAAATTAAAAAAAAAAAAAAAAAAATCCTTCCTCTTGAGGGCAGGTGAAACTTCTGTTTCTTCCTCTAGCCCACACTTGGTTTTCTCTGGAAACGGACAGGAGGACTAATTACACTTTATTGTTGTTCCTTCAAGAAAAATGAACTAGTTTAGAGAACTGAAGAACTGGGGGGGGGGGGGGGGAGTTGGTGTCTCGAGCATCTTAGAGTTTCTTATTTTGATTTTGACTCAGAATTATAAAACCACAATTGCTTTCACCAACTGCCCCTGTGTTGGGCTGGTACAGTTGGGCATTGCTGCCTGGGAAGTTCCGGGCGTCTACTGATCAAACATTCTCCTATACTATTCTCCATATGTCAGTTACTGTCTTCATTTGTACTTCTCTTTTCTTCTTTACTTTTTTTTTTAATGTTCATTTATATTTGAGAGAGACAGACAGTGCTCAAGCGGAGGAGGGACAGAGAGAGAGGGAGACACAGAATCTGAAGCAGGCTCTAGGCTCTGCGCTTTCAACACAGAGCCTGATGTCTGGCTCGAACTGACAAGCCCAGCCTTGAGATCACGACCTGAGCCTAAGTCTGACGTGTAAACCCACTGAGCCACCCAGGCCCCCCTGTACTTCTCTTTTTTGACTCAGTGTGACTCTCATGTTTGGGCTGGGCAAAATTAAAGTTCTTAATTCAACCTGACGCAATCTAGCTGGACACAGACTGTGTTCCCCTTTTTCTTAAAATTTTTGGTAGCATCGCTGTGACTGGAGCAGTTAAGGAACTTGAAGCAGGAAATAAAATCATGGCTCAATCTAGGATTTTAAGGTGACAGAGTGTAGGAGTTCTTACGGTCACTTTACTACATTGACGCTGAAGCTTTGCCTTTGAAATTGGGTAAACTGAGCTTAACCATGCATGAGACAAATGAGATGCAGTATCTCAAGATCTTATAAGTCTCTTTTCATAGAACATCTGTTTTCTGAAGGAGAGCTGGCAGGCTGCGTTGCGACAAAAAAACAGATCATTTATGACAAAACCAACCTCAGTAGGTAATATAACACTCCAAAGGACAGGTTCTTAACACAGGAGTTGAGTTATACCTAGACACTTCTGAAATTGTATGGGACATTTGTATCATTTACTGAGAGAAGGTACATTAATTTTCATCACATTGTCAAATGATTCTGTGATTCTCCCAAAAAAAAGGTGAAGAACCATTTCGTTTCCTTGTGTCTGTTAAAATTTAAAACGTTCATGACTTTGAGCTAAACATTTCAATTCTGGGGATCTATTCTACATAAATAGCCATCCTAGTGAACAAATATAGTGCACAAACATTTTTTTTCTGAATTGTTTGTAACGGTGAAAGAATAGAAAGGACCTGAAAATGCCCATCAATAGAAAATCGTTTCAAATATTACAGCACATTTGCACTATGAAATACTATACTGCCATTAAAAACAATAAGGCTCATATTGAAAACTCTCTAACGTGTACTGTTAAGAGTCTTTCAAAAAAAGAAAGGCAAGAGTCTTTCGTTCATCAGATGAGCAAATAAGGATCTATGGTGTACAAAGCATTGTGTTTGGTACTAGGGATAAAACTGAGGAACTACTGAGCCCCCTCCTTTTGCATTTTACTTGAGGTCTACATGAGATCAACATGCATTCATAATATGTGGCCAAAAACAGTGCAGGCTCTTGCTTACAGGGGTATTTGCATACAGATGCCTAAAGTTTGGAAGGATATAAGTCAAGAAGCAAAATTGTAATGTCTGGGATTTGGAAAGGAAGGAGTGAGAAGAGGTTTTCAATGTTTTCCTTTTATTTTATTTGCACTTTACTTAAAAGCATGCATTACTCTTATAATACTTAAATATTTCTTAACCATTTACTTAAAACTCTAGAGTGAAAATACACTGCTTTTAAGTGGAATGTGTAACTAGTTGTTATAGTCTACATACAGTAATAAAACAACTGTAGGTTTCGATTTCTTAAAAAATCCATTTTTTGACTGATCTGAAAACAGCCAATTTAACTATTATTTTGTATTTAAGACCACTTTTAAAACTGTCCACTGGCTTTCTATCCTATTCCCACATAGAAATGATTACACATGAACCTTCTTCCTCCCCCTCTTCTTTGAATAAATCACAGATACATCAGATACCCTCCAGTGTACAGTGTTTTCTGACATATAAAATACTGATATCAATCCCGGAAGAATTAATAGTTATTTGAGTTAAATATACAAGTGTGTTTGTTCAGTATGCAAACATCAATCGTATGCTCTTTCCAACCTTTTCTACGATGTGATCAGTTCACTGAGTACCCTCTTTAACGCTCAAACTCAGGCCCCAGTACTCAAGTACTGTTTGAGTACAGTATTGAGTACTACATCATGCTTTACTAATGTAAGTCTTTGTGGGGATGTCTACAGAGATATTGTGACTATTTCGTGATCATGGACTCTTCCATGAAAGCAATACGTATGGATTGGTTGAGCTGCATTAGCGGCCATGACAGGGGAGCTGGAGTAAAACAGTCCTTGAATGGTATTTGAGCATTACCTAAAAAGTCATTTAAAAACACATGAAATAATGGCTCTTATATGTGATGCCCAGAGATAGTGATCTCTAATTTTCATCACTATCAGTTCTCTTCTCCTAGACCACGTAGGAGTGTCACCAATCCAGCCGCCTTGCAGGTTTGTAGGGTTACATGCTTGTTCTGGCTAATGACTGAGCATAAACTAAAGTGTGTTAATTCCAAGGCAAGACCCACCTGAGATGTGTTAGGCACTGTGCTGGGTACCAGGGATACAAAGGTGAGCATCTCTAAGCTGACACAGCACTTGCATCAGAACCATCTGGAATGTGGGGTGGCTCAGTCAGGTAAGCATCCAACTTAGGCTCAGGCCAGGATCTCACGGTTTGTTGAGTTCAAGCTTCGCATCAGGCTGTCTGCTATCAGCACAGAACCTACTTCAGATCCTCTGTCCACCTTTCTCTCTGCCCCTCCCCTGCTTGCTCTCTCTCTCTCACTCTCTTAAAATAAATAAACGTTAAAAAAAAAAAAAGCCACCTGAGTGGCTCACTCGGTTAAGCGTCCGACTTTGGCTCAGGTCATGACCTCCCTGCTCGTGGGTTCAAGCACCATGTTGGGCTCTGTGCTGACAACTCGGAGCCTGGAGCCTGCTTTAGATTCTGTGTCTCCCTCTCTGCCCCTCTCCTACTCATGCTCTCTCTCTCTCTCTCTCTCTCTCTCAAAAATGAATAAACACTTAAAAAATTAAAAAAAAAAAAAACCCACCTGAAATGCTTCTAAAAGTAAAAGAATTCCTGGAACCTAATTCAGACTTATTAGAAGAGAATAGAACAAGCTTGTCTAAGCCCAAGTCTTGGGCCCCTTCATATTTGGGTCTAATATAATGGTAAATGGGGCACATAAATTATTATTATTAAACATAGACTGCTGTACTTACCTAATGAAAATTATGAGATGCCCGCCGGAGTTCTGCTTAACAGACTGAGCCATAATGGCATCATTCAGCCTTATGTCCCGGGCAGGACTATTTCAATGACTGTACGAAGACAACTTTGCTTAGAACAAAAGTCAGGTCTCCATTTCTAAAGGAAATGGAAGAACTGAACAGACTTCCGTTGTTATGGACCTTCGCTAATTTATAATTAAAGAAACGCTGATTTACATTACTATAGATTTCTAATCTTAACTTGTGAACTTACACATTTTAAACACCAATAATGAGGTTGTGATGTAGTGGCTGAAGTGGTAATACATATTTTCGAGGGAGTTTCTTGAATCTGGATTTGTATAGGAAAACAGAAACCACCGATTTTTAAACATCCTTGTGCTGGAAGAAATTGGAACAGAAGGAAATCTTACTTTTCTAACAAGAACACTTAAACTCTGATACAAGCTAGGGAGATGCTCTTGTCCACGCTCCTCCTCCCCCTCCTCCCCCTCCTCCCCCTCCTCCCCCTCCTCCTCCCCCTCCTCTCCCTCCTCCTCCCCCTCCTCTCCCTCCTCCTCCCCCTCCTCTCCCTCCTCCTCCCCCCTCTTCCTCCTCCTCCCCTTCTTCTTCTTCTTCTTCTTCTTCTTCTTCTTCTTCTTCTTCTCTCAACCTATTCATGCCTCTGTTCTAGTATCAGTCCAAATAGAATGCACCATGCAGATCAATAAATAATTATCATATACGGAATTTATTCGTACCATTGCCATCACTTAGCTGTCTGCAATCTGTCACCTGCATTTGGGCCGTATTTAGATTTGAATGAACATAATTGTAAATGGCTTGTCATGACCTATAAAGGATTTATGGGATGGGAAAGTGGGGAAGCTCTCTCTTTACCATCCCGATGACAGCAGAAACTGGAATTATCTGGAAGGTAAACAAAAATTTAGCCAACGGTCTCGATTTCCAGGCCCACTGTATATTGATTTTCTGTCAGGAAGATATACAGCTCGTGGAACATGCTGCCTATATTCTTATTTATTTATATGTTTATTTACTCATTCATTCCTTTTGTGGTGGGGTAGCTGTGGCTGCCAAATAAATAAGCTTCGGGAGAAATAGAATATATCAAAGCCTTTAAAATGTGCACCCAATATAGGAAAACACTCCTTTAGGAATGAGGTAAAAGTCACTATGGGCGGGGGGGGGGGGGCGCATTAGATGGTTTCTATCTACTATGGACTTTGCATGGAGATTAATATGTATACCAATAACTCACTTTTTTTAAAAATGAAGGTTTTGGAATGAATCAGGACTGCACAGTGGAAGGGATGCACTACAGGTACATCCCAGTGGAAATATACCAAGGAATCATGGACTGCTTTCTAAATTTCATTTGATTTCATTTGATCTCCTTCCTCACACCTAAAGGGTGTGAGATTAAGCAGAAAGTGGGAGGTGGTCACAGACAGCTACAACAGTGCAACAATAGTAAGGCAGTGATTTACTGCAAGAGCTCTAAACATTGGAGATTTGTGGTGCATGTTAACACAGCAAAGGCTCTGAGAAGTCCTGTGGGGATGACATAGGTTTCCTAAATTTATTTGACTATTTTTACGCCACCTACTAACTTCCCACAGACTACGTGGAAAATAAGGCCTGATTAGCTGTCCGATCTCATCTCTTACTGTTCTGTATCTTAAAATGTAGGTCACAGCCACACATCCCTCAGTCTCCACAACTCTTACACATGCCGTTCTCTTCAGCTAAATTTTGTCATGCTTTTTTTGTTTGTTTGTTTGTTTGTTTGCCCCCATCTCTCCCACTTTTGTCCCAGCTTTAATGGGTTAAACCTTACCTATAGTCTAGGTCATAGCTTGGCTGTCACTTTGCCTGGGAAGATTTTCCTAACACCCCAATTATGCACACCTGTGCTCTGTTTCTCTACTTAATCCAATACTTCTGTCATAGCTACAATCACCTTTCACTGTAATTGTATGTTTAATGATCTTGCTTCCCTGTTAGAGGATAAGCTCCAAAGACCTGTGTGCTCTGTTGTCTTATTCAGTATTTTAGATCTGGTATCTCATATGGTTCCTGCCACATCAAAAGTACCAAATAGACATTTACTGAATTGCAATGAATATTTTGAACCACTGATTTAGCGAAACGTTCTTGGTGCTTTTAGACTAAATGAGCAGGGCACCTGGGTGGCTCAGTCTCTTGATTTTGACTCAGACTCTTGATTTTGGTTCAGGTCACGACCTCACTGTAGGTCAGTTTGTGAGTTTGAGCTGCTCATCAGGCTCTGCCCTCAACAGAGAGGACCCTGCTTCAGATCCTGTGTCCCTCTTTCTGACCCTCCCCCACTCGCTCGCGCTCTCTCTCTCTCTCTCAAAAATAAATAAATGTCTAAAATAAATCTTAGGGGCACCTGGGTGGCTCAGTCAGCTAAGCCTCTGACTTCATTCAGCTCAGATCATGATCTTGCGGTTCTTGAGTTCAAGTCCCACATTGGACTCTGGTGCTGATAGCTCGGAGCCTGGAGCCTATTTCAGATTCTGTGTCTCCCTCTCTCTCTGCCCCTCCCCTGCTCATACTCTCAATCTCTCTCTCTCTCTCTCTCTCTCTCTCAAAAATAAATAAACATTATTTTTTTTTACTTTTAAATAAAATAAAAAATTTTTAGAGATTTAAAAAGGAGGGGCGCCTGGGTGGCGCAGTCGGTTAAGTGTCCGACTTCAGCCAGGTCACGATCTCGCAGTACGTGAGTTCGAGCCCCGCATCAGGCTCTGGGCTGATGGCTCAGCTGATGGCTCAGAGCCTGGAGCCTGTTTCCTATTCTGTGTCTCCCTCTCTCTCTGCCCCTCCCCTGTTCATGCTCTGTCTCTCTCTGTCCCAAAAAATAAATAAAAAACGTTGAAAAAAAAATTAAAAAAAAAAAAAAAAAGGAAAGACTAAGAGAGCCACAGAATCTCAGTAAATTATTGTGCCTTTAAGCTGAATGAGTTATATCAGGTCATATAAATTGCTTCACTCTCTTTTACTTCATCTTATGTTTTTGTTTTATGATTTTATTTTATCTTACGATTTTATTTTATTTTATTTATTTTATGGACCCATCTTGAGGTCACGATATAGTTTGTAAGCTAATGCCCAAGTTTTGCACACTTTGGGAGCTACGACACCCTGTTCTACTTGATGTCATTCAGAGATACGCTCCTCACTCCCTAAAAATACCACATGATGTTTATTTCTCATTTACCTCTCAATTCATTTATATGGCTATGTTTAAGCATGATAGCTGTCCTCAAATTACTGAGCTGTCTGCCGGAATGCTGCCAAGCATCTGGTAAACTTGAGGCTAATTCCTGATTCCTACTCTGCTTCTAATATCCAAGAAAAGCAGGTTTTGTTATATCTCAGGTGACTCTCTAACGACATAGACACAAAAACCAAGTAGCATAATGAAAGTTACTCATGTGTTTTAAATGTTTTAATGGCCCTGCTATGAAGTGGGATCATGGCTGACGTCCTGACCAATCTTTGCTCTTAGAATAGTTTAGTAACTCTGGCGCCCTTGAACAGCCTGTCACCCTGCTTCAGTTTCTCTGGACAATGTTTAATACTGAGCCGCTGTGATGGTTAATTTTGTGTGTCACCTTGACTGGGCCAAGAGATACCCAGATAGCTGGTAAAACATCATCATATCTGGTTTTGACTGGGAAGGTGTTTCCAGAGGAGATTAGCACTGAACTGGTAGACTGAGTAAAGAAGATCACCCTCCCGTTGTGGGTGGGCATTAGCCAATCCTCAGGGCCTGAACAGAACAGAAAGGCAAAAGAAGGGTGAATGTACTTCCCCTGCATTGATCTTCTCCTGTCCTCTGACATTGGCTGCCTTGGTTCTTGGGTCTTCTGACTCAGTGTGGGATTTATACCATTGGCTCCCCTGGTTATCAATCCTTTGGGTTTGGAGTAAAACAATAACACCAGCCCTCCTGGGCCTGCAGCGTGCAGCCAGCAGATTGTAGGAGTTTTCAGCCTCCATAATCACATGAGCCAATCCTTTGTAGTAAACATTTTGCTTTCTCTCTCTCTCTACACCCTCCTCATTGGTTCTGTTTTATGGAGAAAGCTGAATAATACACCGTCCTCGTAAATACACTTATTACTCAACCAGTAAATACTTTGACTGATCATGGTATTAGGTATTGTATCTATAGGATAAAGATGGATAAAGTCTTTGAGAAGTATAGATATGGATGCTGTGAAAAAAAAAAAAAGCTATAGCTCAAAGTGAAAATGGCATGGGTGAGTAGAGAGTTTACATTTAGCATCAAGAGTTCCCAGACTGCACTTATAAAACAATACCTGTCCTTCAGTGGGGAACAAAGCAGAACATGTATTTGGGAATGAGTAGAAACCTTCTAGCTTTGGAACTCTTTAATGCTTTCCAGTAGTTATATCTACATGCTTGCCTTTGCATAGTGAGACGTATTTTCTAGAATATTTTTATACGCTTTAAGAAAGATATGGCACTATATGTGGGCTAGCTGAAGTCCCTGTCTCCTGACAGGATGTGAAAAATAAATTGACTCAAAAGAAAAAGAAAAACAACAAAACGGAACTTAGAATGATTATTTAATGCAATTTAGAAAAAAAAGAATAAAATAAAATGCATTAAATTATTGAGAGTGGCTATCTATGGTAGTTCATTTCTTCCTCCTGCTATTATGAATTTTCAAAATTTTATATAGCAGAAAGGACTTACACGATTTAATAAAGTTTATTTTATTCATTTTCAATTATAAAATGTAAATGTACATTTTTAAAATTGTACACAATGTATAATACTATGTTGTTGTTGTTTTTTTAATCAGGATTGATTGTTTAGACTAAATACGGACTTCTCACACACAATGGGAGCCTTACCTCCGCACTAACCCTGGGAGCTGCTCCGTCACATAAAAGACCATTAAAGAGTCTACAAATGCCAGCATGAAGGTCCTGAAAGCATCCTGTAACTGTTTCCCATCCCCCACTCACCCTGTCCCTGCTCTCACTCGAGCTCTGCACCTTATTATATCATAAAAACCTCCCTCTCTCAATTATCTTCTCCAGCATCTCCACAGCCCGGCCCATAAAACTACTTTCTTTATCTTTGCAACCACTCTCTCGGCACATGTAAACACACTCAAAAACATATAATGTCCCCCCATCCTAATAAAGCACACTGCTGTTGGTCGTGGTGCACATATGCATGCACGTTATATTCTCTTACTACAAAACAGCCAGTTCATCTAGACTACATAATAATGAAAAATGATTTACCCAGTTTATTCCCAATATTCATATTTTATTTATTATCGTAATGAGCTCGATGCATATCAGAAAGATGGAGTGCCATTTGGACCTTCTGTGGGTAGGTTTCTGTTTCCTCCCCTTTATCTTTCAGCTCCCCATTAATAAACTTTAGGAAGCAATGAGAGGAGGGCTGAGGAAAGACGGAATTTCTGTTCGACCCGGGCCCCTCTTGTGTAGAGCTAAAATAATTCCAAAATGAAATGTTTTGAAAAATAAGAGAATGAGGAGAAGGAAAAGCAGCAGAAGCCTATAAGGAAGGAAAGAGCAAGGGAGAAGGTGAAGAAAAAATAGAGTGTTGTGTGGTTTTAGGGACCAAGAGACATCGGGTCCCTCAGACATGAGCGGTATAATCGTTATGCCTGCATTTGTGTGTGTGTGCTGATTTGTGGCAATCAGTTTTTAGTATTGAGGTATAGTGTTAATTAGGGCTTCTGCACCTCCAAGTCAATTAAATTTGGTTTATTAATGCATAATTCAATATTGTTATGTATAGCAGAACACTTGAAAGGATTTTAAAATGCTCTCTTCTGATGTGGCCTGAAATATTACAAGGAAACACCCACTGTCAAGTGAGTGAAAATGAATAATTACGGGAGCCCTAAAACCCCACAGTTGAGCAGACAAGACAGCTGCTATTATTAAGCCCTCCAAATTGAAAGTATGGATTCTATCATTATAAGAACAAAGACAGTGCTGTGATAATTATGGAAGCGCCATAGCTTCCATTTTTGCTAATGTTTTTAGTAGAATGTTTAAAGCCACAAAAGGTTAAGACGGAGAGCTCAATTTTTGTATCTTGTTACTCACTTAGATGAATGCATTTTTCTACCAATTGTAGTCATAACAGAGCTTGCAGTCCCTGCGACATCATGATAAGAAAGTGCCGATTTGGGCAAGAAATTAAATGATAATAAACATAGTGTAAGCTCAGTGGGGGTGATATTGTTTAACGTCAGTGGTGATTGAAACTACCTTCTAGATGACTGAAGCTTTGTTGGCCTCATCTGCTTATATTAATTTCTCCTTTTCGAAGGCCATTATCTTAAATTGCATGTTATATAACTTGCACCGCCTCCCTCCAGCCCGCAGCACCGCTTCTCAAGCAACTTGATGATGCATATTGTGGAAAAAAGTCTTTCCTAGGCTCAGCGTCCAGGGAGATTACAATCTTGAGACTGTGATAGGAATGGATTAAACTTTGCACAATTTCCTTTTGCCACGTGAATGGAATCCCGTTGTGCTGTTTTCTATCGTCCTTTCGATCTTTGTCACAGAAATGATCTTATGAAAGTGTTGGCCCTGCTTAAGTAACCCCGGCCTGGTTTTAACCGAGCCAGGCTCTTACAGTTTGATTGGCTCTGAATTTTCCTTCCCTGGGAAAACAAAGCAAGAAGACTCAGACAGACCCACCCCACAGATGATAGAACATGGAAAAGGTCATTGTCCTTTGGCTCAGGCAGGCTTAACGAGGGCAGTCAATGATCTTCATGTTGATCTCATACAAAAAAACTGAAAGGGAAGGGGAAATGTCACCACATAAATCCAGTCGCGTGTCCACAATAGCACCCTCTGCAAGAGGGAGGCTGAGACAGTACAGAGGTGCTCCCATTTCCGTACAGCTTCGGGCTCTCAGATTCCACTCGCCGACTCTTCCTCAGATGTCATACTTTCCACGTTTTCATTAACTACCACACCTACTTCTAAGGTTAAGATGCAGTCACTCAAATGTGGATGGTGTCCACAGAGTTTTATATTGCCTTTTATTGACCCCCACCCACAGATGAAACAAAAACATGTATATTAAGAAGGAGAATAAGAGGATTCCTTCCTCAGAACTCAATTTTGTTTTGATCTCTAGAGTATCTTTGATGTGGGGCAAAGCTACTCTATGCAATGCAGTCTTCGGGATTTTGGTTGCATGCAAATTAAACTCACTTGGTGGAAGTTTAAAAAAGTAAAATATGTTTGCTATTTATTTTTGTGTCGACTTCATATAATTCCATGACCACCAATGAAAAATTTCTCCAAATGGAATTCATAAATTTCCCCACATTAAGGTACGCAGTGATAAAGAATGATGCACTTTAAGTTAGCTGCAACCTACAGTTCATTCTTTGTTGTTGTTGTAGGAACCTAGGTGAACTGCTTTGTCTCATCTCTGTCTTGTTTTAGAATAATTCATTTGTGGGCACCTGTTTTCCAAGTAGCTACATGGAATGTGGAATTATGGGTCAGGAAACCAAGGCTATAAGTGGTGAAATCTTGGATGGATGAGCTCTTTTTACCACATGATGTGAGATCAGCATTTTCCATTGGAAAGGACTAACTCAGAAATAGTCCCACGAGACTTTAGTCCTATCACAAATCACTAGAGGGACTGCTGAATCTTTCTGAAAAGAGATGTATGCATAGAGAGAGATGACCCTTTAGATCCACTTTATACTGTTCCACACTTATATGCTATGTTGATGCAAAATCTTAAATAGACACAGGTTATATACATCATATTGTACCCCAACCAGAGTGGTTACAAACTGGCCTAAAAGGTATTCCACTCAGACTATATCCTTTTTATCCTCCAGGATTATACCTAAAAATAAAACTTAATGAAGCTAAGGAGCCAACTAAGAAAATTAATATTTACTGAGCACTAGAACAAGACAGGGATGTCCACTCTCATCACTTTAATTCAGCATAGTACTGGGAGTCCTAGCCACAGCAATCAGACAAAAGAAGAAACAACAAGCATCCAAATTGGCAAGGAAGAAGTAAAACTTGCACTATTTGCAGATGACATGATACTGCATATAGAAAATCAGACTCTACCAAAACAAAACGAAATAAAACAAACAAAAAAAGAAAACACTGGAATTGATAAATGAATATAGTAAGATCACAGGCTACAAAATCAACATAGAGAAGTCTGTTGCATTCCTATATACCAATAAGGAAGCAGCAGAAAGATAAAGAAGCAATCCCATTCACAATTGCACCAAAACCAATAAGATACCTAGGAATAAACTTAACCAAAGAGGTGAAAGGCCTGTACTCTGAAAACTAAAACCCTGATGAAAGAAATTGAAGATGACACAAAGAAATGGCAAGACATTCCATGCTCATGGATTGGAAGAACAAATATTGTGAAAATGTCTACTACTCAAAGCAATCTACACATTTAATACAATCCCTATCAAAATGACACCAGCATTCTTCACAGAACTAGAACAAACAATCCTAAAATTTGTATGGAACGACAGAAGATCCTGAATAGCCAAAGCAACCTTTAAAAAGAAAAACAGAGCTGGAGGCCTCACCATTCTGGACTTAAAGTTATATTACAAGGCTGTAGCAATCCAAAGAGTATGGCACTGGCACAAAAATTGACACATAAATCAATAGAACAGAATTGAAAACCCAGAAATGAACCCGCAATTATATGGTCGATTAATCTCCAACAAAGCAGGAAAGAACATCTAATGGGGGGAAAAAAAGTCTCTTCAACAAGTGATGTTGATAAACCTGGACAGCAACATGCAGAAGAATAAAACTGGACCACTTTCTGTTACCATACACAAAAATAAATTCAGAATAGTTGAAAGACCTAAATGAGAGACCTGAAACACAGGCAGTAACCTTTGACATTGGTTGTAGCAACTTCTTTCTAGATATATGACTCCTGAGGCGAGGGAAACAAAAGCAAAAATAAACTATTGGGACTACATCAAAATAAAAAGCTTCTGCACAGTGAAGGAAACAATCAACAAAACTAAAAGGCAGCCAACAGAATGGGAGAAGGTATTGCAAATGACATACCTGATAAAGGTTTAGTATCCAAAATATAGAAAGAACTTACAAGACTCAACACCCAAAATATGAGCAATCCAATTAAAAAATGGGCAGATGACATGAATAGAAAACTTTCTGGAGAAGACACACAGATGACCAAAAAGACACATGGTAAGATGCTCAACATCACTTATCATCAGGGATATGTAAATCAAAACTACAATGAACTATCGCCTCACACCTGTCAGAATGGCAAAAATCAATAACACAGGAAACAACAGGTGTTGGTGAAGATGTGAAGAAAGGGGAACTTTCTTGCACTGTTGGTGGGAATGCAAACTGATGCAGCCATTCTGGAAAACAGTATGGGGGTTCCTCAAAAAGCTAAAAATAGAACCACCCTATGATCCAGCAATCATACTACTAGGTATTAACCCAAAGAATAAAAATATATGAATTCAATGGGATACATGCACCCTGATGTTTACAGCAGCAGCATCTATAATAGCCAAATTATACAAATAGTCCAAGTGTCGATTGATGAATGGATAAAGAACATGTGGTATACACCCCCATATACACACACAGTGGAATATTACTCAGTCATAGAATATAATGAAATCTTGCCATTTAAAACAACATGGAGAGAACTACAAAATATTTTTTGATGTTTATTTATTTATTTTTGAGAGAGAGAGCATGAGCTGGGGAGGGAGAGAGAGAGGGAGACAGAATCCCAAGCAGGATCCATGCTGTCAGTGCAGAGCATGACATGGGGCTCGAACCCATGAACCTTGAGATCATGACCTGAGCTGAAATCAAGAGTCAGTCACCCAACCAACTGAGCCATCCAGGCGCCCCAGAACTACACAGTATTATGCTAAGCAAAATAAATCAGTCAGAGAAAGACAGGTACCATATGATTTCACTCATATGTAGAATTTAAAGAAACAAACAAAATGAGCAAAATAAAAAAGAAAGAGACAGAGAGGCAAACCAAGAAACAGGCTCTTAACTATAGAGAACAAACTGATGGTTACCAGAAAGGAGGGGGGTGGAGTATGGTTAAGTAGGTGAATGGGGATTAAGGAGTGCACTTGTCATGATGAGCACAGGGTGTTGTGTGGAATTGTTGAAATAGTATATTAGTTAATAACTGACTAATAGAAAGAGTTGTCCAGGGCCTGTTAAAACTTCAGTTGACTTTGACTAAACTTTAAGTTACAAAACTATATTGTTGAAAGGATATTGAGGCCACATGATTGAAGTTGGTCATTTTTGTTTATTCCAGGCACTGAAATATCCCGTGTGCTACCACAAGAAAATAAATAAATAGTTATAAATACAGGCAGAAATATGGACATAAACACAGACATTAGTGCAACTCCCTAAACCAGAAGATGGGAAATTGCATTTTTGCAATCATAACCAAATCAGAGTCTGAAAACAGTCTTAATTTAAATGTACATCTCTCGGGGCGCCTGGGTGGCGCAGTCGGTTAAGCGTCCGACTTCAGCCAGGTCACGATCTCGCGGTCCGGGAGTTCGAGCCCCGCGTCGGGCTCTGGGCTGATGGCTCGGAGCCTGGAGCCTGTTTCCGATTCTGTGTCTCCCTCTCTCTCTGCCCCTCCCCCGTTCATGCTCTGTCTCTCTCTGTCCCCAAAATAAATAAACGTTGATAAATGTACATCTCTCAACCTTACAGTTAAAACTGCTCATCATGCCCCATTATGTCAGGTTATAATGCAGAGCAACTGCGTGGACACCTGAGATGAGTCTCTTTTTATGAATCTTTTGATTATACATTCCATCAGGATTATTTTTCTTCATGTGTGGACTTCTCAGGTGCTGTTACCATCAGGGTTATCTGGAAACAGGACTAGACCAATGCATGGAAACTCTCAGTAGTAACCCGTGTTTCCACTTAAGAGTTCATGCCCTTTAAAAAATTCTGTAACTCACAGTGGTACGTCAAGACTTGCATAATCTCCCAAAGTTTTGCAATAGAGTTTAACATTTCCTTAAAATCAGTTCTTTTATTACATTGTTCCTGTGCCCAAAACCACTGTCAATTTTTCAGATAAAAAATAACAAATAAACAACTTTTTAGAAATAATTGTCCCTGTATTTTGGAAAGCTGGGAATTATTAATAGAATTGTTAACATCTTTTTTAATGTTTATTTATTTATGTATAGATAGAAAGTGAGCAGGAGAGGGGCAGAGAGAGAAGAGAGAGAGAGAATCCCAAGCACACTCTGCATTGTCAGGGCAGAGCCCAACTCAGGGCTCAAACTCGTGAATCACGAGATCATGACCTGAGCCTGTATCAAGAGTCAGATACTTAACAGACCGAGCCACCCAGGTGCACCTATTGATAGAATTTTAAAAGATGGGGGTACGATATTAGCAAAGAATAGAAAACACAACTATTAATAAATTGTTTTATTATAAACTAAACTTGTCTGTTGGAATTATGATTTGATTTCCTTTTAGAAATGGTACAAGTAATGGTTAGCAACAAGAGTAGTACTGGCTAGTAAGGGGAATTTCAGAATTTTTTGGAGGGCATTTTTTGGTTATATCAATAGTGTGGAAAGGCATTTCATGAGTGAGAGCAATAAATGTTAAAGGTCCTGTAAATGCTCAGGGTTGTCCCATTCAACTTAAATATCTTCCCAGACGTTCAGGTACAGCCATCACATGGAATCATTTATGTTATGCTCTGGTTGTGCACATTGTTTTAGTAGAATTACTGCCCTTGTGATTTTTTAAAAATGTGAAAGCTAGGATACAACATTGATCTTTTAAATTATGTTGTTGGTAGTTTTGTCATCTATTCATTTCATTCCAGAAAGGTAAAGAGTATATATACTACAAAATATTTGTTATAAAAATATTTTTTACCTTATAAAACTGAGATCTAGAGGGTAAGAAATGAAGAAGGCATTAGGGTAGAAAAGCATAAGATTGAGTCTTAGAAACTCCTAAACTAGAAAATGTCCAACAATGGTTATGATAGCAGCTTATGTGCTACTGATGTCAAGTTGTTGTGCCTAGGTTTGTTTTAATAGCTTGACTTTCTCGAGTCTCTCAGTGAGCCAGGGAAGCAAATGTTGATTTCAGTGGTATTTTCAATAGTTTCTAGGAGTACCATTTCAAACTATTCAAGGAAAAGCTTCTCCAAGATATTTGTCTGCGGCAGGGTTTCGTTGTATGTTGTTGGTAGTAATGGTGGCTTTCTGTCCATGTCAGTCTCTGGAGAATTATTCGTGACATTTCCAAATGGAACTCTTTAAAATTAAAGTGGCATATAAGAAAATCAGTCCAGAAATCCCAGTATTAACAGCTCAAACTTTGACATATTTACATTCCTTTGTATTTTAGCCCATCTGTGCTATATGACTGAAGTCTTGCCCAAAAATGTGACCTTTTGAATAAGCTTTAAATACTCACTGGGCCAGTTAAAACAAATTCTCATGGGCATCAAAGAACCCTCTTTTTAAAGGATGATCAGGATGAAGACATATGTAGCCATCCCTAATGGGATTCTGTCCATCTTCTTAATAATTCAATCACCTGCATAATCATAAAGCTTAAAATATACTCACCTTTGTACTCCTTTTATTTATTAAACAAACACTGACATCTAACTGTATAATACAGAAATATCTTCAAAGACATCTTTCCCCAGTTCTTTTTTTCCTCTGAAGCTAAAGGATGATTAATGCAGATAAGATGTAACTCAAGAGAAAGCATCTTTTTAATTAAAATCCTAAGTTGAACAACATAAGAAGATTGTTTCTAACCAATAGCTTAGTAGTTATTTTTCTATGAACAGATATGCATGAATATATGAAGTATCCCATAACTTGCTGCTTGAATGGATGAGGATAGTAATTAATGAATGAATACATGTGTGGAGTAAATACTCACACATGTAAATACTCACACTTTTACTCAGTAAGTACTGACTAAAACCCCATTTTGGGGGCGCCTGGGTGGCCCAGTCGATTGAGTGTCCAACTTCGGCTCAGGCCATGATCTCAGGTCATGATCTTCCAGTTTATGAGTTCAAGCCTTTCATGGAGCTCTCTGCTGTCAGCCTGGAACTCGCCTCAGATCCTCTGTCCCCTCTCTCTCTGCACTTCTGCTCACACTCATTCTCTCTCAAAAATAAACATTAAAAAAGAACAAAACCTCCATTTTGGAAATATGCTAAGCTAAAACATAAAGACATTCCTAATAATTTTTTTTGAATAGAAAGAACATAAAGAGAATAGGGGAGCCTGGATGGCTCAGTCGGTTAAGCATCTGACCTCTGCTCAGGTCATGGTCTCACAGTTGGTGCATTCAAGCCATATGTTGGGCTCTGTGCTGACAGCTCAGAGCTTGGAACCTGCTTCAGATTCTGTGTCTCCTTCTGTCTCAGCCCCTTCCCCACTTGCACTCTGCCTCTCTCTCTCAAAAAAAAAAATGAAGAAACATTTTTAAATAAAAAGATAACATAAAAAGAATATAGTTAATCATATTAGTGTAAATAATTACAAAATTCAAATGTATTTGTTGTTATGTATGCTTGCCTGGTGCTGTTATTCAGAATTTATACATAAACTCACTTCATTCCTATAACAAATCTATGAAGTGTTTCACACCATTTTACTAAGAATCTTGTTAAGTGACTTGCCCTAGGATACATATGACCTTGGAATACATTATAATAAAAATGCCATTGCTTGAGCTAATGAATAAGATCAGGTGTATTATAGACTTATAAGAGTTAAGACTTTTGTAGCAAGGGGACACCTGGGTGGCTCAGTTGGTTAAGCGTCCGACTTTGGCTCAGGTTATGATCTCACAGTTTGTGGGTTCGAGCCTCGCGTCAGGCTCTGTGCTGACAGCTCAGAGCCTAGATCCTGTTTCAGATTCTGTGTTTCCCTCTCTTTCTGCCCCTGCCCCGCTCATGTTCTGTCTCTCTCAGTCTCAAAAAAATAAATAAAACGTTAAAAAATTTTATAAAAAGACTTTTGTAGTGAGTACTGGAAACATGAATTAAGCAAAGAAGAAGAAGATGAAGAGGAAGAAGAAGAAGGAGAAGAAGGAGAAGAAGAAGAAGAAAGAAAGAAAGAAAGAAAGAAAGAAAGAAAGAAAGAAAGAAAGAAAGAGAAAGAAAGAAAGAAAGAAAATAAAGAAAATAAAGAGAAAGAAAGAGAGAGAGAGAGAGAGAGAGAGAAGAAAGAAAGAAAGAAAGAAAGAGAAAGAAAGAAAGAAAGAAAGAAAGAAAGAAAGAAAGAAAGAAAGAAAGAAAAAGAGAAAAAGGCAGTGTATTTCCTGGACTATCTTGCAGACTCAAGGGTAGGATGGTGGCCAGACCTGTGGAAGGATGAGAATCAAGAACAGAAAAGCTTCTAGGAGTGTCACAAGATTTTTCCTGTTTCTCAAATTATCCTTGGTGCTTGGCTGTGACCTTATTCTTTTTCTCTCTGCTTCCCAACTCACGTGGTCATCAGTGGCTTACAACCCAATTTGTTAAAATTCTGGTCACAAAAGGCAATTAAAATTCCTTCAGTTCAAATTTCAAATTCCTGGAGAAGAAGCTTTGACTATCCAGATTGAGTCAGGTGATAACTCCTGCTCCAATCAACAGTGTGCTGCTATGTGATTATGTCTAACTCATACTCCACCATCTCCTCTATGGTTGTGCACCACACAGAACCAAGGTGGCCGTTGGAAGCCCTTCTGTTACCATGGGGAGTGATAATTTCCAGAATTTTAGGCAGAGACTGTGGTGGACATCTATCTAAAGAATCATGCACTTGAGATATCAAATATTCAAGAAAGAATCTTGCTAGTTGCTCTCAACACATTCTCCGATGTTGGTCTCTAGTGTTGTGAGATCGTTTTAGTGTATCTGGGTCAGACTGTCAGGTTTTCTGATCAGAAGCTACACTTGATCCTGTTATCTGTATATAGTATTTCAGGTTCTAGGGAATTAACATTAAGCTAACTCATAGGAGACAGTTTAAAAATATATAATCAAATAAATAAAATAAAACTTTAGCCCCGATTTAATACAATGACAAATAGGCCTGAATCAAAGATTGTGACTGATCCTGCATGTAAGACTTCCCAGGACACTAAGTTATAGATCAACTGCTTGATAAAAAAAAAAAAAAAAAAAAAATCACATCAGGTAATCATTAACAGGTGAATTGTCCTCTCTCTAAGAAAAGGACATTTCTATCTAAATAGGTAGGGCAGACCTCTCCGGCCACACAAGGGAGTACTGTAGTGTAAACTAAACACTCTTGTTCTTCTCCCTTTTATATGCAGTCTGCCTCCTCTGAGTAGCAATTGCTTTCATTACATTCCAGACCTAAGGGTGCCATTGTGATCCTATTGGAGTATTTCCTAGGCTTCTGCAATAAAATATTTGCAAATATCTCTTGACAGGTATCATTTTTCAGAGGGATGCTTTCATCTTCTTTATTCTGATTTTTACCAGTTTTACATCAGAGTGACCTTTTGTGTATATGTGTGTGTGACAAGAAATATAGCTTGATTACCATCAAGAACATTCTGTAAACAAAGACCTAAATAAGAGATGTAGTCAAGAATCAGCAAGTGGGTGGGATCAGAACCCAAGTGTGAGTATAAGAGTAAGCGGAGATGGCCCAGGAAGTCTGCCACAAATTTTGCTGGTGTAAGAATCATGTAATGTGCAAATTGGTATGTCTGGAGATGTCAGGCTAGATAAAAATACAAGATCAAGATGTACCTAGGTAAATACAGCATAGTGCAGGATGGCCAAGAACCCATCAGTTGAAATTATGGGGAAGCAATCATATGCCACCTACCAAAATAGTTGCATTTGGTTGTATGAATGATGTACTGCCTAGAGGGCACTTCACATGTTAGTCATAATATATTTGTATACTGATTACAAATTTATGGCAGATAATAACATATGTTGAGGATGGGGTGTCTTTTTCAAATTCATGTCAAGTTGATAGGCTCGAGTGGTACCAATTGCCATTTTTGTATAGGTAGAATGCAAATGCTACTAGAGATTATAAAGGAAACCCAGTTATCTTAACCTCTGATCAATGTTAACAACTCCATTTGTCAAGAGTGGACAACGTAGGGGTGCCTGAGTGACTCAGTTGGTTAAGTGTCCGACTTTGGTTCAGGTCATGATCTCACATGATCTCACAGTTCATGAGCTTGAGCCCCACATCAGGCTCTCCGCTCTCAGCACAGAGCCTGCTTAGGGTCATCTGTCCCTCTCTCTCTGCCCCTTCCTCCCTCCCCAAAAAATCAAAAACAACTACAAAAAAGAAAGACAGCTTGGGGTGAGGACACCCTGCTCTAATGTGGCCACCGTCAGTAACTCATGCCCCCTCCCCTGGTTCTAAAAAAAAAAAAAAAAAAAAAAAGTATGGACAATATATTATGTGCTAGGCATGAAATCAGACATTTCATATTTTGTCTGCAATCAATGCAGACCACCAAGTTTTTCCTCCTAACTATAGTAACCAGCACTTGATGGCTTACAATTTTGGTTAAACAGATTCTTAACCTACAGTCTGCTTCATAATAGCTAAAATTTCTATTCTCATAATTAAAAAAAATATTTTGTCTTAGAATTTTATTCATAATTCTAAAGAAGCCCCCAGTTTCCACCCCCACATCTGCCTCTCCCTATCGTTGACGTAAATTGTGAGTTTTTAAAACTTCTTTGAATTACCTCAAAATATGTGATATGTGTGGTAGAGAGAGACCAAAGAGAGAAAGAGATCACAAGAAAGCAACCTTTAGTAATTGAGCTCGAGATGTTGAGAATAGAAGGCAGAGGATGCCTCTATTAACAGTGCTTGAACAGCATGGTTCCTATCATCCCTATTGTGGGAGAGACTGACCAATGGTTTATTTTATAATTTGAAAGCCAAACTAAAGGTGAAAGAAAACTCCTGTCTTGCCAATAATTCCAGGCTTGGAGATGCACATGTTCCCGTGGGAGGCACGCAGCAGGTGTGAGAGCAGGGCTATTGCTGTTGGCTGTTGATTACTCTCTGTGTAATTTGAAAAGCTTTCTATTCCCACAGCTTTATGCAATATATCAACAGTAATAGATTCATAATCATTATCCAGCCTACTAGAGGTTTGGCCACTGTGACAGATGTCTTCTCAGTTTCATATTGTGAGCTTTCATTTATTTACCCCTCCCTCTGAAAAAGATCTTACATAAAAACCTAGCATCAATGTATGTGATATGATGTTTATATTCAATAGTGACATTAGTTACCAATCTCTAATTTCCAATGAGTAATTAATTATTAATTAACCATGATGAGCCAAACATACCAGCACTGATTCAGTATAGTTTATCCTTATTAGAATTTATGGCAAAGATTACTAGATGATAAACAAACTCTCAGATATGCTTTTGTTTTTAATATTCGCAATGAACTGTATTTGGGCTAAATATTTAAAGGCATTATTTTCTGTCAGAATCTCAGAGATATTTGTCTTAGTTATTTTTGTGTTTCTTAGATTTTTGTCTTAGAAATATTCCATCACTGTGGAAATGTAGAGTAATCCTCAAACATCTCCACCAGGTCCAGCAGTAACCCCAAGACAGAAAATGTCCAAACCACCTAAATCGACATCTCTTTGCAAGAAAAATTGCATCCATCCTCAACACTATTTTTTCTCTTTCTTAACTCTTACCCAGTGGACTTGTGGTGAATATATAAGAAAGAAACAAATTTATTTCCCTCTATTTATTGTTTAGTTTCTTAACAAATCTTGAGTTTATATATTTACATTAAAAATTCACAACACCAATTGGACTTGAGAAAGTACTTTCAGGGTTCTGGTATTACTTGCATCATTGTGATTCCTTTAACTTTGAACAAAAATTATTGTTATTTTTTTTTAAGCATTAACCACCTGGTTTACTTTATCTGATTGCTGCCTCTGTTTTCATTTCCACTGAATTTTAAAATACATTATACTAATTATTTCTTTTAAACAATTTTGAGAATCTTAGAAACAGTCATGAATAGTAATAATGAGTTATATACCTTATGGAGAGAGTGAGAGAGAAAAAAATGCTAGTTCTAAGCAGAAAGCAAGTCCTCTGCATATAAAAATTCTTTTGGTCTTTTTAGTTTATCATCAGATCACCCAGAAAGCACAGGTTAAAAGCTTTAAAAAAAATCCGTCTCCCTCAGTTGAGTCTGAATGCTTTTTGAAGAGCTTACAACATTTCTTCTCCATTTGCATGTTTTCTTACTGCTCTGACAGTAAGTGGGAGGCCAGCTGGAAAGAACTGTGAAAAATATATGCTTGGTATGGATGAGTCTGAGATTTCCATAAGCAGTTCCATTTTCTAGCATCTGAGATCAATTTCTTATAATGACATTGAATAAAAACCTGTTAATGCATCACTTGTAAGCTCTGAAGCAGCTTATTCTACAAAGTGTATCTCCCATTGACTTTCATTTATCCTTTACCTCATTAGGAAGTGTATTTAGTTGTATTAAAATTAATTTACTGAATGACATTAAGAAATATGCCTAAATATTAAGATTGCCTTTTTGGTTCTTCCAATCCATAGGCATGAAATATCTGAGCATTTGTTTGTGTCATCTTCAATTCTTGTATCAGTATTTTACAGTTTCCAGAGTACAGGTATTTCACCTCCTTGGTTAAGTTTACTCATAATTTTTTTTATTATTTTTGATATAATTGTAAATGGGATTGTTTTCTTAGTTTCTCTTTCTGCTACTTCATTATTGGTATATAGAAATGCAACAGATTTGTGCATATTAATTTTGTATACTGCAATTTTACTGAATTTATTTATCACTTCTAGTAGTTTTTTGGTGAAGTCTTTAGGGTTTTGTTACAATATACCTAGTACCCAAAGTGATCTACAGATTTAATGCAATTTCTGTCAAAATACCAACATATTTTACAGAACTAGAACAAATAATCCTAAAATATATGGAACCACAAATTTTCTGAATAGTCCAAACAATTTTGAGAAAGAAGAGCAAAGCTAGAGGTATCACAATCCTGGATTTCAACATATACTACAAAACTGTAGTAATCAAAATGGTATGGTGCTGGCACAAAAAACTGACACATGGATCAGTGAAACAGAATAGAGAGTCCAGAAATAAATTCATATAGTCAATTAATCTATGGCAAACAAAGCAAGAATATACAATGGGTAAAAGTCTCTTCAACAAATGGTACTGAGAAAACCAGATATAAGCAAAAGAATAAAACTGGATCACTTTCTTATACCATACACAAAAATAAACTCAAAATGGATTAAAGACCTAAATATGAAATATGAAACCATAAAAATCCTAAAAGAAAAGATAGGCAGTAATTTCTTTGATATTTAGGCATAGAAAATTTTTTCTAGGTATATCTCCTGAGGCAAGGAAAACAAAAGCAAAATTAACTATTGGGGTTAATAAAAAAACTTTTGCACAGCAAAGGAAACTATCAACAAAAGTAAAAGAAAACCTACTGAATGGGAGAAGACATTTGCAAATGACATATCCAATAAGGGGTTAATTTATCCAAAATATATAAACAACTTCTACAGCTCAACACCAAAAAAACAAATAATCCAATTGAAAAATGGGCAAAAGACACGAACAGATATTTCTCCAAAGAAGAAATACAAATGACCAACAGACACATGAAAAGATATTCAACACTCATCATCAGGGAAATGCAAATCAAAACCACAATGAGATATCACCTTATACTTGTCAGAATGGCTAAAACCAAAAGCTCAAGAAATAACAAGTGTTGGTGAGGATGTAGAGAAAAAGGAACCCTTGTGCACTGTTGGTGGGAATGCAAATTATGCGGACACTGTGGGGAACAGTATGGAGGTTCCTCAAAAAATTAAAAATAGAGCTACCCTATGATCCAGTAATTGCATTACTGAGTATTTATCCAAAGAATACAAAAATACTAATTCAAAGGGATAGATGCACCCCTATGTTTATTGCAGCATTATTTACAGTAGTAAAATTACAGAAGCAGCCCAAGTGTCCATCAATAGATGCATGGATATAGAAGATGTGGTATGTGTTTGTGTGGATGTGTGTGTGTGTGTGTGTGTGCATGTGTGCGTGTGCGCACGTGTGTGTATACTGGAATATTATTCAGCCATAATAAAAGAATGAAACCTTGACATTTGCAACAGCATGGATAGATCTAGAGAGTATAATGCTAAGCAAAATAAGCAGAGAAAGACAAATATGTGCTATCACTCATATGTTGAATTTAAGAAACAAAGCAAATGAACAACAACAAAAAAAAGAGAGACAAACCAAAAAACAGACTATAGAGAACAAACAGGTGGTTACCAGAGGTGAGGTGAGGGGGGAGATGAGAGAAAGAGGTAAAGGGGATTAAGTATTTATCTTGATGAGCACTGAGTAATATATGGAATTGTTGAATTGCTATATAGCACACCTGAACGAATACAATACTGTATGTTACCTATACTGGAATTAAAATTAAAATAAATAAAAAACATGCAAAACAAACTGGTAGTTGCCAGAGGGGAGGTGGGTGAGAGGGCGGGTTAAATAGATAAAGGAGATTAAGAGTACACTTATCTTGATAAGCACTGAGTAGTGGATAGAATTGTTGAACATTGTATTGTACACCTAAAACTAATACAACGTATGTTATTATACTTCAATAAAAGAGAGAGAGAGAGAGAGAGAGAGAGAGAAGATCACCTTTGTGTATATATCAAAGGTCCTGGGTCTAATCGGAAATCCCATGGCAGCTTTCAATTAAAAGAGTAGAAACATGCAGGGTATAGAGATGATACAGAAAAGCATTTTCCATCAGCATATCAAAGGTGGTTTGCCTAGTGGTTGGTTAACGCCGTGGACTCTGGCAATAAGACCGCTTAGTTGTAAATACCAGATCTTTCATTTAAATCCCATGTGGGCAATATACTTAATATTTCTATACATTGATTCCTTCATCTATCAAATGGGTATAACAATTGTACCTAGATTATTGTGAGGGTTTAGTGTGAATTTATTGACAGTATGTACTAAGGTGTATTAGCTACTATATAAGATTCACAGCATCTCATAAAAGTCAGACTTAATCCACTAGTGTCTGAGATTAACTCCACTTCTCAGACCTAGGGGTGGATTTTTTTTTTTCCTTTGAAAGAATGCTCCAACAATAAAACTGTGCAAAAAAAAAAAAAAAAAAAAAATGGAACACATTCAGAGCTCCATCACCAAAAGGCTTCAATGAAATCTGAATGGACTTTTGTCATGGATAATGAAGAGATAAACCCCACAGCAGATCAGCCATTTCTTGGATGACCAGAGAACCCTTCTAACTGGAAGATGTGATGATTTTCCCTGGGTTTTGAGATTGTTAGAGGGGAAAGTCAGAGGACTCAGAGGATAAATTGGCACATAGGGGAAACTGTTTGATAACAAATCCTTAAAAAAGATTTCCAATGGTAATGTTTTTTTTTTTTTTTTTTTTTTCTACTGGGATTCCCAACCAAAAAGGACTTGGCTCTGTGACAGCAGGTTTAGAAATGTATTTAGTTAAGATTTATAGTTTTACCATGTTTGTTAAAAATCTAGCCACTGTGCCCCAGTGGCTGGCTGGAAGGGTGGTCAGATTCTGTTCATAACCTGAAAGAAATTAATCTCCATCCACAACTCATCAGAGTGGACAGAGAGTCAATCTTTAGTTGGATGCCTGTAGTCCCATAATCTCCTTCTCTTTTTCCTTTTCTACTTTTCTTCAGAGTCCAGACTCCATCATGCTTCAGTACTTTTTGATTAAAGTTCCATGCTGAAAGGAGGATGTTACATCTTTACCCTCTTCAGAAAGGATCGGCTACAAAACAGACAAAATCATCGAATACCTCTTTTAGCAAAATCCTAATCCTTGAGGATGATTTAAAAAACAAATAAATAAATGAAAGCTTTCCATTGCAACAGTGAAAATGCAAGAAGCATAGGCAAGAAAGAACCACGTCCTGCCACAATTTGAGAGAATTAGGAGAGCTTCTCTAAAATCATGTTTGACCCGATATTTCATGATTCTATAATTACTTTCAACTATATAGAAAAATGCAGCCTTACTTCTGCTGAAGGCAGGACCGAATAAAGCAAGACACAGTTTGCCTAAAAATCAGTTGGTAAAAAAGGGTATTCCAGTGAATTTTAAGGAGACTTTTGGGTGTCCTAAGTTTAAATAATAAAGGAATAGTGGTAAAAAAGGAAAAAAAAAGAGTGGAAAAGGAAAACAAAGACAAAGGGAAACTTAAATAAAATCTATGGCCTGAGTAAACAGAGTGCAAGTAACTCAAAAGTGCAAGTAACTAACTTTGCTATATTTTAATGCAATTTCTATGTTTTACATGCATCAGGTATGCTGTTTGGCACTATTTGTTTTTCTCTAAATTGTATGTCAGTGATTTAAAAAAAGGAAAGAAACCTCTTTAGTTTTTTTCCATTTTAAATTAAATAATTCAGTGTAATGCTTCAAAAAGTGAAATCTAATCTCACATGACCTCTAAGGTCTTTTTGATCTCTGCTCTTCAAGATGCTAGGAGTCTATGACATGCTAAACACGCAACCCAAATCTGCCATGACCAAGTCGATTTCAGATTTCCATTGTTACCAAGCTTGTGGACTAGATGGATACGGACTTTGTAGAGTGGTTTATAATTTATCTGGTTGTCTTTCTGTGCTTAATCCATCTGTGGGAGTGACAGTTTGACATAATCACTAGCTTCAAATAAGTAATTCCATTCACTATCAGTTTTTAATTTTATTTCCTCATTCCTTTATTGATGCAGTAAAATGCTGGTTAATCTGCAGAGCCCAGGCAAGCCTGGTGTTGTCAGTATTAATTTCACACTACTGCATCTTCATGTTTGGTCTTATACAGTAATTAAAGGAAATCATTATAAAGTTGAAATTAAGCTGGGTATATAATCTTTGGTTTTAGTTTGCATGAGACCAATAGATGATTCATACCAGTCTTTATTATTTTCCTCACATAGCCAAGATTTTCTTTCTCTGGTAGAATATCTAGTCGGGTGCATTTCTTTGTCAATGCCGTTTTTATTTTATAGTGTGCAACCTTCCCCCAAATACCTATCTGTTAGGCAGATGGGAGTTATTCTTTTAACTCTGCGAAGATTTAAATTTTCTAAGAGCAGTGGTTCTCAAAGTATGGCACCCAAAGGAGTAGCATTAAACTCACATGGGGTCTTAGTCTGTTCGGGCTGCTCTAACAGAATGCCATAGACTGGTGGCATATCAACAACAGAAAGTTTATTTATCTGGTAGCAGATGACTGAGGTTAGGGTGCTAGGTCCGGGTGCAAAGTGATCAGTTGAGGACCCTCTTCCAGCTTTCAGACTAATAATCTTTCATTGCATTCTCCCAAGTTGGAAAGAGGGTTAGGGAACACTCTGGGGTCTTTTTCACAGGGGTCCTAATCCCATTCATGAGGGCCCCACCCTGTGACTTAATTACCTCCCACAGGTTCCACGTCCTCATACCGTCACTTTAGGATAGTAACATGAATTTTAGGGGGACACACAAACATTCAGTCTGTAAACACGAGGTCTTGCTAAAATGTAAATTCTGTCAAATCAGAAACCCTGGAGACAGGGCCCAGCAATCTCTTTTAACAAGCCTCCTAAGTGATTCCAATGTATGCTAAAATTTGAGAACCACTGAGTTTGACTATTTATTTACTTATTTAGAGTTAGAATTTTTAAAGAATTTCACTCACTGTATCTACTTTACCATCATGACATCCTGTGGAGTGGCACCATTAACCCCATTTTATAAATGAAGGAAGAGGGGCTTAGAAAACTTCAAAGAGTTGCTTAAATTCACAGAACTGGTAAATTGTAAGACTTGGATTTAAACCTGAAATTTCATAATGTTTTTTTCTGCCATGTTTATGGATTTCAAAAATATCTCAAAGGAAATATCCTGTGGATGCCCAGTATATAAATGAGATAACATCAGATCATTCTTTTATTGAAATGAAGTTATATGGGAGTATAACTTTCATAAAATCACATCCACTTAGTCCACATCCCTTTTCCCCATACACACACACCGTCACCTCTTCACATAGCGGACACTCGGCTGTCTGGGTAGATTCTTCAAACGATAATACACAGGCTCCACTTTAGATTCTCTCCTTATTGGTAAATACCTTGAATGTCATGATAAGTAATTAGAACTTCAGTGTTACAAATCGGTGAGTCTGCCCTTCAGTGCCATGGATGGATACTCAGTTGTGGAGGGACAACTGGAATTTTGCAAGCGGTCCACCCGTCTAGAAGCATGGGAAGCAGTGACTTTAGACAGGATGAATATCTTTCAATATGTAACACAAAGATTCAGATGCCTAGAAATTAATAAAATACCGATTTATGTCAGGGTACACTAGATTCAGAGTAATTTTATGCCATCATGGATTTCCTCAAGCAACAGATTCCAAAAGTTCAACTACCAGCACATAGGCATTTGCAGAGTTTATTGATGTTATAAGGGAAATTTGGACTCAAAGTTTGGCATTTCTTGCCATTTATGCTTCTTGGTCTATACCACCTGTCTTCATTCAAATTCAGGGCTTAATTTACCTTGACTATCAAAATAACTTGGGTGACCATGTAATTTACCATCTAAACTAGGATACTTTTGAGAGTGAAAGAGGGCACTATTAATAATTACACTGGGATAGCTGCCATAAACCAGGGCAGTCCTAAGCAAACAGAGAAGTATGGTGATCCCAGCAAAAACCACTTCCTTCCCACCTCTGGCCTCTGTCTTTTGCTACCCAATGTGCATACGGTTAGCATGGTTAATACATAATCCTGGTCATGTCACTCCCTTGCTCAAAGGTCTCCTCATTCCCTGACACAAGACAATTTAGGTTATTTACACTGACATTTAAGATCCTACAGGATGTCAGGATTTTCATTTTAGTCACTTTCTCTAGTCAAGACTGGTTACATAATTTTTGAGGGCCAGTGAAAAATGGAAATCTAGGATCCCTTGTCCAAAACTAATTACAAATTTCAAAATGGCAGCCACAAGGTAATAAGCCAAGGGTAGGGCCCTGTGTAGCTGTACAAGTCATATGACCAGGGAATCTGACCTGGCCTCCAACTAAACCAGCCCATCCGCCAGCCTCTCACACATTTGGCACTCTCCTCCCTCTCTCAGGTCCTCCTTGGAATGCCTCATTCCTCGTTTCTATCCTTTGAAACTCAATTTGTACTTTGAAGTCTGGCTTGGAAACTGTTTCTTCCCCCATAAAGTCTATCTTAATTCCACTCATTTCTTCTTCCTTAAAACCCCCAATTCTGTTTTATCTGCCTACTTCTCTTGGGTCATATTGTATTACTTTGATCATCTTCTGTTACCTTAATCATCCGCACCACCTAGTTTCCAATTCAGTTTAGTTATAGAAACATAGTAAGAATTCCAAGAATCCTTGCTGAATGAATGCACTGGCAAATTTTTAATTTCACTTCATTTCCAAATATGCAGATTATTATTATTTTCTGACAATAATCCCAATTTCATTATACATTCTTTAATATTGCCCAAGTATATATTGGCTTATCTTCATTTGGAGGAAATTCTTTGATTTTTACTTCAATGTATACATATACTACCTAAAATTTCCTTTCTTCTTGTACAGTGTGGAAAAGGAAAATGCTACTCACTAGGCACATATCAAGTGCCAAATAATGTAATAGAAACTTTTACAAAATATATCTAACTTAGTACTTGCAAAACCCATGTGTTAATATACCCAGATTACAAATGACGAAATAAAGATCCAAGGAGGTAAAGTCATCTGCTCAAAATCACACAGTCAGTGAGAGAGTCAGAAGTTAGAACTATATCTGTTGGTCTCTGTCTGTGCTTCCCACCATACAACACTACTTTCATAAGAACAGCTCTAAGTGATAGGTAGTAACAACCTGTCAGTTTAACATTCAGTTTATGAAAAGATGGCAACAAACTGCTAAAGTCTATGACTGGGCATTTCCACAGTGGCATCCACCTGGCTGAATCTGTTCCCTATGTTTCAGGTAAGGAGATGAGCCATCCTCGGGCTATGGTCAGTTCTGAGGCCACTGTAGGCAATTAGGTGGCCTGGCAGCATGGCCAAGGGTATCCACACAATCCTAATCTCCTTTCTCTTCTGAATAGGACAGGATACATTACAACTTTATGCTGTCTCTAGTAATGTTCTGCAGACTGTAAATATTTGTTGGCTAAAAGTGAGTAAATGGAGACATTATAAAACTCCTGAATTCCCACAGTTGACTCTAATTAGAAACATCTCAGCCAACAATTCCAGATGTAAATACACACTCAGGATCCTACAAGGGGCCACACAGCCCCTCTACCACCCAAGGCCAGCCTCCCTTAGGCAAAGATGGTTTCTTTTCAGAGATCCCAAATCTTGATTACAACATATCCTTAGTTGTTGAATCTTGATGATGTTACAGATCTTGCCTTTGGATCAGAATTCATAATTTTGATTATGTGCAGCCCCAAGAATTGCCCTCAGAATCAACACATTTCATTTGCATTTGACACTTAGGAAATAGCTGGTGCTCAAGAGAAAAAAAAAACTCATGGTTATGAGAAGCTCACTTTAGGGCATTTACTCTGGGTGGAAGTGAGGGCCTAAGGTCTCTAGGAAGTGGGAACAGGTCAGAACAATCAGAAAGGGTTATGTTTAACTAACTAATTAGAAACCTCACTCTCTAAAATAAGGAGGCCCTCGTAAGCTCAACAGTACCCCTGGAGTGAATGGGGCTTTTTAACTCATACTTCAGAGACTGTCTGCCCCCATTTTCTCTTCAGATCCTGTGTTATTTCTCAGATTTTCACTTCACTTCTGAGGCAGATCACAGAGACAGAAGAAGAGTTAGTGAGACTATTTCCCTTCTAACACTAGTATTGATCTGTTCTTTGAGATTCAGCTCTAAAGTCAAATTTCTCTGAAGTTTCCTCAATTCCCAAAGAAGAAGATACAACATGTTGTAGTAGAAAAGATTATGGAGTTTGGATCCAGTTCAAATGCTGATTCTTTGATCTACCTGCTGGTGACCCCGAGCACATAACCTAACTTCTCTGAGCCTCAGATAGCTTGGATGATGATCCTTACCCAATCAGATTTTTATGTGATGGTACCTGGTTAATAAATGTTGGTTCCCTTCCCCTCACCATATCCCCATTGTAACCAGTACCATCATTAACTTATTTTAGACTTTCCTTATATTCAGGTTTGAAAATACATGACTTGTGTTTTCTCCTATGATGCAAACTGCCTTTCAAGAAAGGGAGATGTGCATCCTTGTAGGCTTCATGTATATTTTACAACATATGTTCAGTGCATGCTCTTTACAAGGAATTATTTTTTATTCATGGAAAAGGAATAAACTTTGCCTCAAAATGCAAAGCAAATAATCACTAATATAGACATTTACCCAAAGAAGATATACAAATCATCAACAGTTATATAAAAGGGTGTTCAACATCATTTATCATCAGGCAAATACATACCAAAAGCATAATGAGGTCACCTGTTAGAATGACTATTAGAAATAAAACACAAAGGGGTGCCTGGGTGGCGCAGTCGGTTAAGCGTCCGACTTCAGCCAGGTCACGATCTCGTGGTCCGTGAGTTCGAGCCCCGCGTCAGGCTCTGAGCTGATGGCTCAGAGCCTGGAGCCTGTTTCCGATTCTGTGTCTCCCTCTCTCTCTGCCCCTCCCCCGTTCATGCTCTGTCTCTCTCTGTCCCAAAAATAAATAAACGTTGAAAAAAAAAATTAAAAAAAAAAAAAAGATAGATTTCATGTTTGGTGTTTTTTACCACACACGAAATTATTATTAATAATAATAATGAATACTAGATCTGGTTGCTTGTAAACTTATATTTAGTACTTTCTTAAAAAAACTTGAAAGAATGGAAATATTTTTAGTGCCTTACTATTTTAGTACCCTGGGACTAAAGAAAGTCAAAATGTAGTATTCTCTGACCAGCACTAGCCTCTAAATAGTCGTCCTTGATCTGAGTATCACAACAGTCAAACCAAGAGATCAGACCATATATAGTTGAACAGTTAAGAGCTCAAGCTAAAACGGCAACTGTCAATCTCATCTCTTACTGGCTTCTTCCTTTGAGCAACTTACCTTTATTTACTCAGATATACAATGTAAATAACAGGGCACCTGGGTAGTTCAGTTAGTTAGGCATCCAGCTCTTGATTTTGGCTCAGGTCATGATCTCATGGTTCGTGAGTTCAAGCCCCGCTTCAGGCTCCAAGCTGAAGGTGCAGAGCCTGCTTGGGATTCTCCCCCTCGCTCTGGCCCTCCCCTGCTCTCTCTCTCTCTCTCTCTCTCAAAATAAATAAATAAATTTTCTTAATAACATTTGAAAAATGAATCAAATGCAGGTAATAATAATGCTTCTCTCATAGTATTGTTAGAATGATTACATGAGAGAATACATCTAAAGCACCTAGCTCAGTCAATATAATACTATTAATTTGGACTCACAATAGGTAAAGAACTCAGATTGCACATGAGAATGCGTGTGAATGTGTTTGCGCACTTAATTATCTTGTTTCATGCAGGTTAACACTGTGAAAGCATAACCCTCATATTTCTGCCCATGATGTATTTATTTTGTCAAATTCAAATTTTTTTCAAAGTGAGTCACTTTAATCTTTCATCTACAAATTATGAACTCTTTTTAAGACAGATTACATCTACTTTTTTCTGTTCTGATCTCCCTTCCTTTTATCTACCCCCAAATCTAGCAGTATAGCTGATCTATTGTAGGCTTTCAGCAACATTTTTTTGAATGAATAAATATTTACAAATTTAATTTTTTTTTTTAATTTTTATTTTCAACGTTTTTATTTATTTTTGGGACAGAGAGAGACAGAGCATGAATGGGGGAGGGGCAGAGAGAGAGGGAGACACAGAACCGGAAACAGGCTCCAGGCTCCGAGCCATGAGCCCAGAGCCTGACATGGGGCTCGAACTCACGGACCGCGAGATCGTGACCTGGCTGAAGTCGGACGCTTAACTGACTGCGCCACCCAGGCGCCCCATACAAATTTAATTTTTAAAATTTCTTAGTTTATTTTGAGAGACACAGAGACAGCGTGAGTGGGGGAGGGGCAGAGAGCGAGGCTCAAGAGAGAGAATCCCAAGAGAGAGCTGCCAGCACAGAGCCCTATGTGGGCTCGAACTCATGAAACCGCAAGATCATGACCTGAGCTGAAACCAAGAGTCAGACGCTTAATCAACTGGGCCACCCAGGCACCCCTATGAATTTAATTTTTAGAAACAAGTGCTGCAATTATTTCATCAGAAGAGAACGGAACTTGCTTGTTTCTTCTCCAAGCATTTCAAATCCTTGCCTTCTGAGGAGCTATCGATGAAAGAGTTTCTATTTCATAGAACTATACAGTCAGGAAGATTATAAGCGGCCTGAAAGTTCATTCATTATAGTTTATAGACCTATAAGATAGGAAATTAAAACCCGAATAGACCTATAGAATTGACTATCAAGGACTTGGGGCCGGGTCTTCTGGTGTCTATACCTGGCTGCATTTGACTAAGATCTCTGGCTTCACTACAGCCAAGACCATAGCTAATATAACAGCTTTCAGTGGACCTCAGAGTATTTCTGTCTATGGGGAAATATGTTAGCATTTACTCCATTGTACCCTCTTAACTTCTCTTCCCTCCTCTCTTTTCAAAATCACACACACACACACACACACACACGCACAATTTTACATTTGCAAAGTCCTTTTGACCACCAGGGGGCCTTCATGAGAAAGGGCAAGCCTGGAAAGAACTCTTAAGAGTTCCCCCTCATTCTGTCAAGGAACCTTTGTATGGATTGCTAGAATACGAAAAATATCACCTTTCAGAAACCAGAGGCTTTCCTTAAATGACAGTACTATAGCTGTGTAAAGTCATTCTGTCAGTAAAATATAGGTTAGCATAAAAATGTAGATTCAGTACATTTTCATTCACTCACTGAATTCACATTGTCATTTCCCTTCACAGTGACCGGATCGTTAATAATTTTAAGGAATTATTAATTTTTTGCATTTGTATGATTTATAAGGTATATAAGTGATTAATACAGTAGTATATGCATATAATTTATCATTATATGTTTACACATACATTGGAATAGGAGTTATTAATTTTTGATGAGATAAATGGTATTGTGGGTTTCTTTTAAAGTCTTTAGCCTTTAGAAATATATTTTAACTATTTGTGGATGAAAATGAAACAGTGTCCAAGATTTGGTTCAAAATATTTCAAAAAGGCAGAAGTATGTGGGAAAATAGATTTTAAAAATGTGGCCATGTGCATTATATAATGATCCAAACAATGCAAAATACTTTATATGTTACATGTCTATATATGTAATATAACCTCAAATGATATAGGTAGATGGGTAGAGTAATGAAAAGCTTATGACAAACCTCAACCATAAATGCTGGCCAGATTTTTAGGATAGGATTCCAGATAATTTTTATCTTCTTTGACTTTTTTCTGCATTTTACATAACAAATACGTATGAGTAATATAATCAAGAAGACACTAGTGTTCAAAAATTACAAGTATTTGGAGACACTAAAATTGTATAAAGATGACATATACACATAGCTCCATCTACTTCCCTCTAGTATGTTATAGAATGTAGTCATGTCAAACCACTGCCGGGATTTAGCAAAAGGTTAGATGTTTTATATGCAAACGACAGGCAGGTTCTTTCTTTCTCCCATGAGTATTTATGCCTTAAGAACTTCCTAGAATAGTCTTCAGTCAAGGAAGATCACTTTCACCCGCTAGATATTTGGCCATGTTTGGCAACATATGTAGTTGTCACAACTGACATCTAGTGGGTGGAGACCAGGGATGCTGCAAAACATCCGACCGTATACAGGAGAGCCCCCACAACACAGCCCAAGTTATCAACACTCCCAAATTGAAAAACCCTGTCTTACAGTCGTATTATTTCAGACCTGGAAAAAGTCTTAGCTCCATATAGTACTTTCATAGTTAAGGTCAGAAAGCTAAAAATAATTCATTTTTCCCTCAATTAGTATAAAGTAGAATACTATCTACTAGTGAATCAGACCTGAATCAGTGAAAATCCTATAAAGAATAGCTCATGGTAAACATTTCTCCTGACATTTATATTTTGTGATATCTAGAGCCTTCAGCTGAGAAGATTCTTAACTCAAAAATGCTAGTGTACTTAGCTTGGGCCTTTCCTTTGCCCAAAGTAAGTGCTCAGCGAATTAGTGCTCTAATCCAGAACATATTCATTCATTACAGTAATAAACTTGGTCTTTGCTTCAGAACTTGGCTCAAACTTCATTGCCCCAGTTAGACCTGTTGAAAGAGATTTTGTTAGGAAGACTTGTTATGAATGAATGATCCTAGCCAGTTATAAATGTGGAAGATCAATTCAGACACCAATTTTTCAGCAGTTTTAAATTGAACTCTCTCGATATCTTTGAGAAAACACAGAGCCTTTATAGAGTTACACAGAGGAGTGAAAACGACAAGGCTAACTAACCTACTGTACTTAGTGTTAGAGAAGTAAGGTTTCCAAACCTCAATAATACCAACGTAATAGCGAAACAAGAACCAATAGTCAGTCAATGATTTAATGACTTATGCATGCATTTTAAATAGTTCCTTACAGAAAATCAAGCCCCAAACCGTCCTCATAGATTCATGAGTCTGAGCATGGGCTTTCAATGGTTGGCACCATCACAAAAATAG
This sequence comes from Puma concolor, assembly GCF_028749965.1. Classification (NCBI taxonomy): domain Eukaryota; kingdom Metazoa; phylum Chordata; class Mammalia; order Carnivora; family Felidae; genus Puma; species Puma concolor. Next base: position 28,712,510 of record NC_141673.1, on the reverse strand, counting down.
AGGTGGTCATTCATGTTATGCCTCCAGTGGGAGAATACATCACCACGTGTATTTTTTCCTCCCTTCCAAAAAAAGAACTTGAGTTTAGTCAAATCTCTATCCAACTACCGATTTACCCAAAATCCAGACAAGAATTTCTATGGATCAAATGACCCATGTTTAAAAAACATTTTCAAAAGGAATAAAGGTAGAGGAAGAATGTTTAGATGAAAAAGACTTACATAGCACATTAATGAAAAGCAGGCAAAATACAGTGCCTAAGAATGCATATTTGAGTGGAAAACTGAAAATTTTAAAGAAAGTTATTAAAATATAGGGCAGAGGTTTCTCTTAGGTAAGAAGAAGAGTGCTTGATTCATACAGGATACCTGGTGTATCACTTGAGTTACTTTGAGTTACTTTCAAATATCTGTGTCTTAATCTAAGTGATAGATGCATCATGAAAAGCTATTAAGCTCTACATATGTTGTATGCAGTTTCCTGTATATCTTATAACAAATATCTTATTAAAATTTTACTTTACAATGAATAATTATTTTATAAAAGCAAACCATTTATAGTCTAACATTTGCCCAAATAGCTGAGGTTGTCTCGCATACAGAATTGGGGAATGACATACGAAAGTCATGTGTAGTGGCCATGTTACATAAGGTAGGCATTGCCCACTGAGATGACATCATGCAAATAGAGTTTGAGATAAATGTTCTTAAGCTGTACTTTCCACACATATTCTTTGCCTCACATTCATAGTGTCTTACCACTTTAACTGACACAAGCTGGGGAAAAAATGACTTTTTAATATAAAAGGTGGGTGTTCCCATAATTGTAGTACTTAATCACTATTTCTATGACAGTTTACTACCATTGGAAACTCATATCTCTAATCCATCATGTGTAATGATAAGTAATGCATGTTTAGCAAAATTACATTAGCATTTCATTAAATATACACGGTAAAATTGGTGACATTTAATGACTTGTCATTTACTGGAATTGTTTAGGTCAGTAACTGTGATGGCATTGCCCATTTTTAGCCAAGTCTCAATTACCCATCAGTAGATGATCCACAAGACATTGCGTTATAATTCACGTCAACAGTCATTTCTTCTTGGCTGCAGATGTAAGTCTAGAGGGACGCTTTAGAAAGCATTTGCTCCAGTGCCCAATTACACGATGAGGAAAATAAGACTCAACCAGATTAAAAGACTTGTCCAAGGTCAATCATGTGATAAATGCTGAAAAGGTGAGACTAGAATCCAGTTTTGCTTGATGCCTGGACCAGCGTTCTCACCACCAGAACCTCTCAAATAATTTACACGCTGTGCTCTTTTTCAGATTTTTCAGGATTTAATCTGTTTAGTGATGTTTACACCACACATGTTACTTGTGACCCAGAAATACTACCACTACCACTACGGCTACTACCATGTAGGGGAAAACTGTACTTCAGTGGAAAAGTATACAATCTTTAGCACATGGCTCTTCATTTTAAAATTTTGAGTCCATGGAGCTGTTTTATTATTTTATAAGCTGTAGATAACATGGCAACGTAAGAAGATCTCATCTGTAGATATGTAAGCTCTACCCAGCAAGCATTCAATTATTCTCCCTCCTCCCTTCCTCCAGAAGAGGCCAGTTTTGGCCCCTTTTTCACATTCATTTTGATATTCCTAATTAATTAGTGTATGTAGGGGTGCCTAGGTGGCTTAGTCAGTTGAGCGCCCAACTCTTGATTTCCACTCCATGCTGGGCAATAAGCCTGATAAAGATTCTCTCTCTCCCCACTCTACCGCTCTCCCCCATTTGAGCATTCTCTCTCTCTCTCTCTCTCTCTCAAAATAAAAAAAGTAAAATAAAATAAAAATAAATGTGTATATTCTTTGGGTTCCCTTTTGAACTTGTTATAGCATATGCTTGGTTTCTTCACTGATTAAGAAATTAAATAAAATTTGCCATATGTTCCAAGGGAACCTGGGTGGCTTAGTTGGTTAAGTGTCTGACTCTTGATTTTGGCTTAGGTCATGATCTCATGACTTGTGAGATCGAGCGCTGTGTTGGATTTAGAGCTGACAGCACAGAGCCTTCTTGAGATTTTCTCTTACCCTGTCTCTCTGACCCTCCCCTGCATGTGCACTCTCTCTCAAAATAAATAAATAAACATTTTTTAAAAAAATTGACACGTGTTCCTTTTATATCTCTGTAAAAGTCGTGATTTGACTGTTTTTCAAAAATTACCTTTTAAAACTGTTACTACTATTATTATTACTCTTATAATTTCTACTACAAGAGATATTAATACTACTGAATTAATTAGAGGCTTTATGCTAGCAGAAGTTCACCATATTCTTCAAATTGGGCCAATAATTTGCTTGCTCACGTAATCTTCACAAAAAATTGTAAGAGGTAGATAATCCTATTATTAACCCTCTTTTATGAAGGAAGAACCTGAGGCACAGAGAAGTTAATTCACTTGCACATGTAACACAGTGGGTATCTTGCCTAGATTTTGATATCCAGTTGCATCTAACCCCAGAACTCATGCTTTTAGTTATAATACTATACTGATTATCAACACAACACCACTTAAGCAAAATTATTACCTCCACTGGAGAATGGAAGCAGAAATATCAACCATCTATAAAGAGGTTGGACAACTCAAGTTAAGCTGAAGTTTGTACCGGTTTATCATATGACTTTCTTCAAATGTAGACTGAAATAGGGGAGCACCTAGGTGGTTCAGTTGGTTGAGCATCAGACTCTTGATTTCAACTCAGGTCATGATCCCTGAGTCCTGGGATTGAGCCCCACATCAAGCCCCACGTGTAACCCCATGTCAGGCTCCACACTAAGCATAGAGCCTGTTTGGGATTATCTCTCTCTCTCTCTCTCTCTCTCCCCTCCCTTCTTCCCCGATCCCCCCCCCTCTCTCTCTCTCTCTCTCTCTCTCTCTCTCTCTAAATAAAAAAAACAATTACACTGAAATATGTATCTGAATCTGGGCAGTGATGAGGGGGGAATCGCCACAAAGTCAAGACAGTAAAGTTGAATCTATTTGACCCTTCTAAGTTTATTATTAAATAAAAAATAGTTGAATACCTAAGGTAACAGAACTCTAAATAATGAGGTGCAGATATGCAAGAAAAGTTATTCTCCACATGGCGGTAGAAAAAAAAAAGTGTTAGAATTTTGCTATCAGAGGTTATGTATTTCCTAATTTCCTACATTGTTATTTAAAATTATGATTAGACAATATCACTGAGTAACTGTACTCTCTAGTTATATACAAATGCACCTTTATTTATCCAACAGAGGCACTTTCAAGAGGTTACCTCTAAATATTTTCATTCAATAAAATAATATGTAGCTTTCTGATTTTATCATTTGTCCTTATCACTTTTACACATCATCCATCTTTAGGTTTTTCATCTGTGCATTTCTGAATCTTACCAATTTCTCCATTTTCTAGACTTCTAGGGCCTTCTTTTATATTTTCCTTTTGGAACCAATCACATTCCACTTTTATTTATTGTCAGGGTCATTTTCTCCTGAATTTTTGCCTGCAGGGACACTAGCAAGAGGACTTCCCAGTGACATGGAGGCTTTAAGTTCAGTGGATCCTTTATGTGTCCACTGATGGAAACATTCCACCATTGAGAATCTGAACTTCTAATCAGGCAGTAACTAAGATTACTTAGAGGTAATGAGAAACATAAATCCGCAAGTGGGTTGGTCATTAAGAATGATGATGAGAGATTAATGATACTTCCACCCATCAGTTCCCAGACTTGTGTGTTCTAGCTATTGGGTCAATGTATATCAGTCCCAGGTTCAACCTACATCTACATTCTGTAAGGTGTTGTCTCTGAGTACCACTGTAGAATTTTCCATATCTGTCTTCTCAGTATCATGTTCCATTGTTTATAAAGTGCAATGCATTTTGTCTCCTAAGTTTTCTTGCATAGTGCCATTGCCTTATTTCAAGTCTTTATTATCTACTTGGATTTTGTAACGCCTTCTAACTAGTCCTTTGCCTTCTAACCGTTGTAACGCCTTCTAACTAGTCCTTTGCCTCCTCGCCATAAGGATGATCCAAATGAAATCCGCCCCCACCCCCGAAACTATTTCTAGATCTACATTTGGACCTGCTTCCAATTCCTGTTGCCTTTTTACTGCATTACTCATTATCCCACCCACGGCTTCAGCTGGCTCTTCAAACTTGACCACAAGCATTGATTTCTGTCTACCTTGGTTGCATGATCTTACTGTGTTTCACATCCTCCCTGTGGCTACACTGCCTTAAGCTATCCTGGTCTGGTCTAGACTTGGACAAAGAGCACTAAGCCTAAACTGGACAGTTCTCCAGCCAAGTGTGTCCTGGTCCACCAAGAAGGATTGGGACACTTCTTACCACTAAACTGGCTAAGTTATTTTATGCCGTGGATGCTTTGTACACGCCATTCCCTTTGTCTCAATGTCCTTTGCTGCTTCCTATCAGCAAGATCACTGTTCACATATTGTTTTCTCTAATAAACCTCTCTTAGGAATAATGAAAACATTCAGGTCTTCCTATAATCTTTGACACGTATTAGTAATATAATACTTTGTTGCATTAATAATAACATAACACAGTAATAACACTATGGCACCAGATTTATTAAACGCCTTTTACATGCTGGGCTCTGGGTTAGTATCATTGGTCTGTGCAAATCAGTCAACTCCCAAAGCGTGCGTTTCTTAAGGAGAGGAATGTCATTCAATGTCTCAGATATAGTCCATTTCAAGCCTTGATGATTGGTGTCTATAAATGATTACTGAACTGAATTAAATTGAATTGTTTGAGATTTCTAAGTTTACCACCTTTTCCTTCTACATGGTTAACAAAACAATAATTCTTTTGTATTAAGTCACTTAATGCTGAAATTGCAAACTTAATTCTTGCCTGAAATTCATTCTTCCAAACAGCTGGCTTCAGTCTTGTGTAACAATTGCATTTACTCTGATTGTGGTTTTTTATCTCCACAATAACAGCTTCCAGGGCAACAGAAAGAACTTTAAAACTCGTTATTCCAGTAGGGATTGGTGCAGGTGAGGGCCAAAGAGAGCAGGCAAAAGCCCCGTCATGTTGGCTCATGGAGTGTTTGCTGTACTTTGCTAGGTATGCCGGGGCCTCTGCTTAACTGAGTTGAGGATTAAAGTATTGAACAAGCAAAGAATTGCTCAACTCCCTGGATAGGTGGGTCTCATTCAGTATTTGACAGGTAACTCTGTCATTTGAGTGCAATCTGTGCTTGGAAAATCTCCGTATGTCCTGTGCAATCTCTGCTGCTTACCAAAGTTGATAACATTTAGTAGTCCGCTCATGGGAAACAGAGAGTCTGCCTTGTCTCCAGGCATTGAAGCCTGAAACAGATTAAGTTTCCATCTCTCCTCTGGCTGTTTGGGTCTGAACAATCTCTAAAACAGTCCAGTAAACAGACACAGGCAAGACTCTACTTGAATTGCAACCCTATTTCTAATCGAAAGCTAAGGACTTAGGAACTCACACACCAGGTTGGAGCATGTTAGATCTATAGTAAAGAATCAAAGATCTGCAACTGAGACATGGGGTAGGGCAAGGCAGCGCTGTTGAATTAAAATGGATGCATTTTTCAACGTGTCTCAATGTGAAAAGGCTGGTTCAGAAAAGCTGCAGAGCACTCAGAAAGGGATCTGTGTCACAGCAGAGTGGCAGCGGGCCTATGTAAATTAAAGGTCGCAGCCAATGTAGAAAGCATGTTTCCAGCAAGTAAATAATGCCATTTAAGGAGACAGATTGCTAAAGCAGCCTCGCGGCCTAATGGGAGCCGAGTCACTCGTTCGACAAATATTTACTTCTGGTCTTGGAGCTGACACAGCAATATATGCTGTACAGTGGTGAGCGACAACCCCACCCTGGGGTTCCACTATTTTTATATAGGACACTAACAAAAAACAACATAAAACAAAGAGATTTTTAAAAATCCTGTAATTTGTAATAAAAGCCCAGAGGAGACAAAAAAGTGCTGTTCTGTTTCTAATGATAGAGTTACTTGGGCAAAGTATGGACAGATATGCTTATTCTGACCTATATCTGTCGAGTTCTGCCCCACCCACTCCCCCAAAATACACACACACACACACACACACACACACACACACCCTAATCTTTGTGACCCTTCACTTGAGGTCTGTTCCAACTGTAAATGTCTACTGGTCTTTCTGGTCTTTCTCACCATTCAAGATGGGAGACTAGAGGACCTGAATTATATTTAAGAAGGACACAACTACCTATTGAGATATGGCTTTAAGCTTCAGTTTAGAAGCTTCAGTTGTCTAGATCAAGATGATCTAAATTACATAAGGTGGACAACCGACAGGTTCTTCTATTTCATTTAGTCCAGGTAGCCACAGATCCTGATTGCTTAATATCGATAATAATTATAATGTCACCTTCATGCAGGCTGTGGTGATTCTGTTAACAGGCTGAAAGACAAATATACAGAAAAGAAAAGAAAAGAAAAGAAAAGAAAAGAAAAGAAAAGAAAAGAAAAGAAAAGAAAAGAAAGAAAAGAAGGGAAGGGAAGGGAAGGGAAGGGAAGGGAAGGAAGGAAGAGAAGAGAAGAGAAGAGAAAAGAAAAAAGAAAAGAAAAGAAAAGAAAAGAAAAGAAAAGAGAAAAGAAAAGATACAGAAATAAAAGAAAAGAAAATATACAGAAAAGAAAATATACAGAAAAGAAAAGAATCGTAGTGGAGCTCACATGAAGTTATAAGTAATAAAATCAGCATTAAAAGGTACAAACCTAACATTGCCACGTGGCAGAACCAATCCCTGTTGACAGAATGACCCATATATTATGCTTATGAAATGTCCTCTCTCAGAGTGGACATTCCTGTCTTCTCTTCCAAAACAAATTCCTAATAATATCAGGATTTAGAAGAGTCAGGAGCCTAGCTGTGTGCCACACACTCTGTGACCGGTTAATGATATTAGGTTGTAAATCCTCCAAACACAAATATCCAATGTCATGTTCATATATCATATGTCATTTTCATATATCATACGCAAATGTCATTTTCATATATCATATGCAAATATAATTAGATGCACTGTACTTTTTGTTTCTTCAGCTGAAAGTATTTTGAAATTAACAGTAAAAATCAATAGCTTTTTTTTTTCTTTTCCTTTGTTGTCTTGCTTGGCTTTTTTTTTTTTTTCAATGTTTTTTTATTTATTTTTGGGACAGAGAGAGACAGAGCATGAACGGGGGAGGGGCAGAGAGAGAGGGAGACACAGAATCGGAAACAGGCTCCAGGCTCTGAGCCATCAGCCCAGAGCCCGATGCGGGGCTCGAACTCATGGACGGCGAGATCGTGACCTGGCTGAAGTCGGACGCTTAACCGACTGCGCGACCCAGGCGCCCCTTGCTTGGCTTTTAAAATGAACTTGCAGGAAACAGATTTGAATTAATTCATGGGTCACAACACACGATCAGCACTGATCCACGCGTGACCCTCTTTTACTTTTTTAGTTATTTATTCATTTATCTCAAGAACTGATAAGCATCCGTGAACCCAAAATCCAGGCCAAGGACTAGAACACGGACAAGTGTTTACATGTATCTCTGCACTCGTCCCATCCTGTCTTCCTGCCTACAGTTTGCACCCAAGTATTTTGTATTTTATTCCCCTATTTTTCAATAATGGTCTTCTGACATATAGCATATGCTTCAGCAATGTGTTTTATATGGAGCTGTTTTTTCACTTTTTTAAAAGAAAGTGATATACAAAGTTATGTTCTATACAACTTCTAAGGTTTTATTTTTACCCAAAACTAGGTATGATTCATCCATGCTGTATATTGTGGTTCATTCATTTTCACTACTGTGTAATGTCACAATTTTAACGATTTCTTTTTATCTGTTCTCCTCTCGGTGATTATTTGCATTTTACAGATGTTTAAATTTTCTTTTTGTTCTTATGAACAGTGCTTCTATAAACATTCTTATACATGTCTCTTTGTGCACATAAGCAAGTATGCCGCTTGAATTTTTATCTAGGGGAAGAACCGATAGGTCACAGGATATGTGAATGTTCTTTTTCACAAGACAATGCCAAATCGTTTTCCAAATTGGTTACCAACAATAGAGGAGAATAAAATAGTACAGCTACTGGGATCTACATCAGGCTTCATCGATCTGTCTCTCTCCAACAACTGATACTATCAAAGTTTTGTTTCAGTCAAATGGATGTAAAATGACATTTCCTTGTAGTCATGATTTATAGTAATCTGATTACTAATTAAGTTAGCTAAATATTCACGTGCTTGTTGTCTAATGGTTTTCCAATAGGTTTGTTAGACAATCATACTAAGCAGCCTAATAGGGAGTAATTTATTCTGGGTAGGAAAGTGTTTCTAGCCCAACATTCTGTAACTTCGTTTCTAGAATATTAGCTTTTTCATAATCAATAAATTTACAGGCGTTCTATCCATATTGTTCGACCTGTGTAGCTAATCTATTTGCCTCTGCTGTGCACTTATAGTTTTACCGTCTAATAAACCCAAAACTCCAGAATGAAAGCTGGTGAATCTCAAAGGCAAAGGATGTTTTCTAAACGTTGCTCTTCTTTTTGTTTATATATGGAAATTAGTTCCAACTTGTGAGAGCTTTCTGTGAATTATGGAGTTGAATCATGTTAGGTCTAAGATCTGTTCTTTGACAGGTTGTAGACTTTTCTTCTATGTCTTCAAGTATCTCTAGGTTTCTTTGAGGACTGAAATATACAGATCAATCTCAAAAAATCATAAAAAATAACTTTCATGTTCTTTCCTATTGCATAGGAGTTTATTTAACTCCTAGAAGATATAGTTTATAAAATAACTTAAGCAGTTTCTCCTTGGGAAGTTATAAATCACTGTTCTACTGCTGTTGTCATACATAGGAGTGGCAGAAAACATCCACAATCTATTTCATGTACTCTATTATGGAAATACCAATTATTTCTCACCCTGTCCAAACGGTTGTAGGGAATGGTCTGATATGTTGTAGGTTTTTTTTTTTTTTCTTCCCTGGGTATCCAATATCAACAAACTTTTCAACCTTGCTATCAGAAAAAGGAGAGCAAGAAGTTGAGAAGAGAATTTAACAGCCAGAATTACAGAATCATGGGAGACAAGTTGTCTTCAGTCCAAAGTCTAGGGATACTACCTCGTTTGAGGACTTGTGGCACCTCTTCAGGTAGAGTGATGATATATTCATAACCTGGTCATGATATGCACTCACTGGGAGAAAATGTAGAAATTATGTAGTCAAAACTCAGTTACTAGTATCTCACAATAAAAATCTTTTCCTTTTCATAATTAGAACTTGCTGTTATTTTTGGCAGAGATTAAAGATCAATTTGTTTTTGGAACTCATTTCAAATGTATTTGCTATATACTAATCAGCACAGAATGGTGTGGTTGCTTTTTAGAAAAAAAAAATAGTATTACAGTTGTAAATAATATCTCCTCACAAATTTACTTTAAATCAATTTGAACAATAAATAATTCTTAGAGGTCTTACATCTTTCATTGTATAGTTGTATAACAGCCAAACAAAACATAAGTCAATCTGAATCACTTAGTTGAATATCTTAATTTCTCCATTTTAACCAACGTAGATTTTGTGATTATTTCTTGTATAAATGTATTGCCGGTCATAAGTATAAACTAGCTCTTTTGTAAATTAAATAATTTCTACAAATTGATTATAGAATATGTTTTTATTTAAAGTGTCCACTTCTGGGGTACCTGGGTCACTAAGTCGGTTAAGCATCCAACTCTTGATTTCAGCTCAGGTCTTGATCTCCCAGTCATGGGATCAAACCCTGTGTTGGGCTCCATGCTGGGCATAGAACCTGCTTGAGATTCTCTCTCTCCCTCTGTCTCTGCCCCTCCCCCCCCCCACTCTCTCTGTCACTCTCTCTCAAAAAAAAAAAAAAAAAAAAAAAAAACTTAAAAAAAAATAGAGTCCATTATTTGGGGCGCCTGGGTGGCGCAGTCGGTTAAGCGTCCGACTTCAGCCAGGTCACGATCTCGTGGTCTGTGAGTTCGAGCCCCGCGTCAGGCTCTGGGCTGATGGCTCAGAGCCTGGAGCCTGTTTCCGATTCTGTGTCTCCCTCTCTCTCTGGCCCTCCCCCGTTCATGCTCTGTCTCTCTCTATCCCAAAAATAAATAAACGTTGAAAAAAAAAATTAAAAAAAAAAATAGAGTCCATTATTAATGTGCAATTTGCTTTAAAGCATTAGATAGATAGATAGATAGATAGATAGATACAGACATATACATATACATATATAGATATATAACAAGTTGTCTTCAGTAGATGTGAAGAATACTCAAAATGGTGCCAGAGTGATACATAACTGGAACAGAAGAGAAACAGATTAGAGTTAAGTAGTTAGTTACAGCTAAAAATGGAATTTTGGCAATGGAGTAGTACCATTCTTCAGATCATTCTTCAGATCACCTATAATAAAATCACATCTGAAGAATCAAAGTCCTGACATATGTATGTGAGCAGGTACTCACTGAATTCTGACTGAGTTAGAGGATATATCCCTTAGCTTTCCAGTCTCCAGGGTAAAATAGTGCTCTGGCATGTTTTAAACAATCAACTAACAAATATTTATTATCTACCACATGCCTAGCACTTTGAGGGAAATAAACAAACAAATCCTATCCTCAAAAAACACAATTTACACCAAAAAAAAAAAAAAAACCTTGTAAGCATAAAATAGTTTTTCTCTCTCTCTTTCTTATTTTGTGCATTATTTTCCTTTTCTCTCCTTTTGCATTTAGTCACTCAACAAATGTATTTATTATATACTTAATGCAGAAAGTACCAAGAAGCCCTGTAGGGAATAAAAACATGAATGATGTAATTTATCTCTTCTTAAAAGAGTTCAAAATCTATTAGGGAACGTAAGTATTTGTATACAAGTAACTACAAGGACAGCACTGAATTTTCTGTTGGCTAAAATGAGTTGATAGATTTAAAATACTCAGAAGATTGTACACTGTATGTTAACTAAGTAGAATCTAAATAAAAACTTGAAACTAAAAATAAAAAAACAAAACAATTTTTTTTAATTTCTGAGAGAAAAACTAAATAAAATAAAATAAAATAAAATAAAATAAAATAAAATACTCAAAACCCAGAGGTGCGAATGGAAGGAGGGGAAACTGAATAAAAGTGGTCAAAAGATACAAACTCCTAGTTATAAGATACGTAATTACTAGGGATGTAACGTACAACCTGATGACTGTAGTTAATACTGCTGTATGGTATATTTGAAAGTTTTTAAGAGAGTAGAACCTAAGAATTCTCGTCATTAGGAAAAAAAATCTTTTTAAATATTTTTCTTTCTTTTTGTATCTATATGATAAGATGGGTATTAATTAAACTTTTGTGGGAATCATTTCATAATATGTGTAAGTCAAATCATTATGCTGTATATCTTAAACTCATATAGTGCAATGTCAATTATATCTCAATAAACTATATAAAAAGAAAAATAGATAATAAAATAGTGCATTTTAATATGAAATCAAAAAGTAAAAATAAAAAAATTTAATCCTCAGAACAGTGCTTTGTCAAGAAAAACTCATTAATATAGAAAAACTCATTAGTAACTTATTATCATTTTACTAGTAGTATTAGAGCTGGATCAATGTGGGTATATAGGAGCTTGTCAAATGGAGAAGAGAGACGAAGGCATGGCTTCTGCCTGTACACCAATATCCTTAACTCTGTGTGTCTTTAGAGCTTTCACCTCTCCTAAAGTTCAGATCTCTATTCTCAACTTTTTATGGCCCCTCACTCTGGATGACAGCATACAGGCAGCACTTCAGGGGAAGGCAAGAGTAGAAATAGAAGATCTATCTTTGGAGATCTTCTAAATTTCAAGGATAGTAGAAGAAGGAAAAACCAAAGAAAACAGAGCTAGGGTGTTCAGAGATAATAAAATATCATTGGTGCCAAAGTGAAGACACACTTTAGGGCAAAATGGAAGCATTTATACAGTCAGACTGATCCTTATGTGTTACAGGAGGAGTTTTCTCCCCCTACTTTAAAGTATACCTACACACAAGTGTTATATATCTATATCTATATCTATATCTATATATCGATATCGACATATCGATATCGATCTATCTATATCTATAGATAGATCGATATCGACGTCGATATCGATATATCGATATATCGATATCGACATCGATATATCGATATATCGATATCGACATCGATATATCGATATATCGATATCGACGTCGAGATATCGATATATCGATATCGACGTCGATATCGATATAGATATAGATAGATATTTTATTTTCTGAGAGTCTCTGTAGCTCCAATATGTACAATGTACCTATTTGCTCTAAACTCTCCTAAACCTAGGACATTTAATCATTCATGGAACCTGTGGGATTCTTTTATTTTTTTTTTCCTTTTTATTTTTTCTCTTTTTTAATTGTGGTAAAATACATACATTAGAAAGTTTCCCATCATAAACATTTAAGCGTACATTTTAGTAGTGCTAACTACATTCACATTCTTCTATAATCATTACATTTTTCTCAAATCTGTCTTTTTTTTTTTTTTTAATTTTTTTTTTTCAACGTTTATTTATTTTTGGGACAGAGAGAGACAGAGCATGAACGGGGGAGGGGCAGAGAGAGAGGGAGACACAGAATCAGAAACAGGCTCCAGGCTCCGAGCCATCAGCCCAGAGCCCGACGCGGGGCTCGAACTCACGGACCGCGAGATCGTGACCTGGCTGAAGTCGGACGCTTAACCGACTGCGCCACCCAGGCGCCCCTCTCAAATCTGTCTTAATACACTTCTCATCATCACCAGCAGTGATTTACATTTTATAAAAAAAATTAACAGCTGGTGAGGGCATTGCTGTTTATATTGCAGAGCTGTGCCATGTTTTGTCAAGGCAATTTGCAAGATTTTTTAGATGACCTATTTCATCATCATTTTATATGTGGGGTTCATAATAAATCCTTCTAGCAGTGTCCTTGGTAGAATGAAAACTGGCTTTTATTGTGGTTTTGGAAAGCCCCTATCCAATGACATGATATTTCCATGTATTACTGAAATTAGAAGAACAATATCATATAAATATCTGTAACATACAGGTGGTACAGCAGCTGAGAGCTGCTGGAGTAAAATCATATAATCAGAGATATTTCAGATTTGTGGTCTCCGTCCTCAGCTATCACCAGGCTATACTTCCTTGTGTTTATCACCAGGTCCCTTTCATTTTTCCCTCAGAGGCTATAATATAAAAATTCACTTCTCCTCAAAACCCAGACTTGATGCCTCCTCCCTCATCCTTACTTATGGACATTATGTTCTACTTGAACGAGAAAGAGAGACCAAAGAACAACAGGTTTTTCCAGCTTTGCCCCCTCATGCCTACAATGTAACTCATCCACTCAGAATTTCCTCCTTTTGCAGTGAAAGAGGATTCCTTCTTCCTATTTAAAGAACTCTCTCCTGTGAATTCCAATGTCAAGGTCCTCAGGGACCTTGGTTCATTAGTTACACTTTCTCTTCCTTGTCCCTGTTTCCCGGCCCCTCCTCTTCTTCCTCTCTCTCTCTTCACTATCATCGTTTCCCTCACTCTCTTTCTTTCCCTCTTTTCCTCTTTATCCTTAGTCTTTCCCTAAAATTGATACACATTTTCATGTATATAGAGTTAAGTCTCTCCAACCCTGAATAAAAAATAAAATAAAAAATGACCCCATACTCCCCTCTACCTCTACTTTTTTACTGCCAAAATCCTTGAGGAATTTCCTGCTACTTGCTATCTCTACTTTCTAAGAAGCAATTTGTTTCTTACCCTGCTGTGATCAGGCTTTTGTTTCTGACTCTTCTGGAACTTCGCCTACAAAGGTCATCAAGGACTTTTGTCTTTCCAAAGGCAATGGGAAATTTTCAGTTCGGCACTGATATAACTATCTTGCAGCATTTGACCCATTTGACTAGTCTCTTCCCATTCTGAAAACTTCTGTCCTCTCTGGATCTCTGAAACATCATCCCTCTTGGTGCTTTGTACCTTCGTAGATGTCAGGCCCTTTTTGGCTTTTATTTGCCTTGATTTTTTTTCCTCCTGCCTTGGTTTGACTGGTGCCCTGGTTCCAGAATACATAGAATAGATTTATTAATTCTGTTTTGTATTTCCATCATGGCTGCCAAAACCCTCATTCAGGGGTCTTCTGTCACAAGTGCTATGTTCTGAACTCTTGCCTTCAACAAAGGCATCTAAACAAGGCAGGCCAGACCCTTAGCCAAGGAATGATATAGAAAAGAATGTAGGAACTGATCTGTATTTTGTAGCTATTGATGTAGAATTAAGTCTTCTCTGTGATAAATAAGATGTGGTACTCATTAGCACCTTCATAACAAAAGATCCCAGAGAATTCCTTAATCCTTTCCACCATGTGATGCCCAGCAACAAAACTGCTTTGTATGAACCAGCAAGTGGATTCTCACCAGACACTGAATCTGCCAGCCCCTTGATCTTTGGTTAGTCTCCAAAACTGTGAGAAATAAATTTCTATTGTTTGTAAGCCATCCAGTCTATGGTATTTTGTTACAGCAGCCTGAACTAAGGCAGAAATTAGTACTGACAAGTGACAAACACCAAAAAAAGCAAAACAAACCAAAAACACCAAAACGTGGAAGTGGCTTTGGATCTGAGTGATGCATAGAGGATGGAAGAGTTTTCAGATGCATGCGATGCATGCTAGAAAAAGCCACATTGTCATGAATAGACTGTTAGAGGTGATTCTAGAGAGATAGCTCAGAATGAAATAAAGAGAACTGAAGAGAAGACCTCAGTCTTCTTAGAGAATACCTAAGTATTCTTGAAACTTGAATGAATGTTAGTAGAAAAATGGATAGTAAAGTTCATTCTGATTAGTTTCAAATGAAATGAGGAATGCGTAATTGCACAAGGGAAGAATGACCCTAAAGGCAATTCAGATATCACCAAGGTGGCCCCTACCATCACAGGTTGACAGCTGGAGAAGTAATCCTGGAGAAGCAGGATTAATCATACCTTGAGTCTCAACCACATCTGACTTAGATGATATGTATATGAGAATTTGAACTTAGACTTTAGAGTTGATGCTGAAATGAGTTAAGAATTTGGTGGTTGTTGGGATGTAATGGATGTATTTTGCATGTGGTAAAACTGCGAATTTTGAGGATCTAAAGGCAGAATGCTGGGGCGCCTGGGTGGTTCAGTCAGTTAACCATCCAACTCTTGATTTTGGCTCAGGTCATGATCTCACTGTTCATGAGTTTGAGCCCTGTGCCAGACTCCATGCTGACAGTGCAGAGCCTGCTTGGGATTCTCTCTCTCTCTGCCCCTCCCCTGCTCACACTCTCCCTCTCTCCCTCTCTCTCAAAATAAATAAACTTGGAAGAAAGAAAGGAAGAAAGAAAGAAAGAAGAAAAGAAAAGAAAAGAAAAGAAAAGAAAAGAAAAGAAAGTTATAGACTGAGTGCTTATGTATGCTCCCCCAATTTATATATTAAGTCCTAATGCCCAATGTGATGGCATTTGGAGATGGAAGTCTTTGGAGTGATTGGATCATGAGGGTAGAGCCCTAATGAATGGGATTAGTGCCCTTATAAAGACCCCAGAAAGCCCCCTCACCAATTCCACCATATGATGCATAGTAAGAAGACAGCTTTCTATGAACCAGGAGAGGACCCTCATGAGACATGGAATCCAGCAGCACCTTGATCTTTCACTTCCCAGTCTCCAGAACTGTGAGAAATATATTTTTGTTGTGTATAAGCCACCCAGTCTATGGTATTTTTGTTTAGCAGCCTAAACTGAATGAGACATAGCCCAATTTAAAAATGTGTTATGGACTTGAATAGACATTTCTCCAAATAAGATATATAAATGGCCAATAATCACATGAAAACATGTTCTACATCTAGTGACATTTGTCACTAGAAAAATGCAAATCAAAACCATGAGATACCACTTTACACCCATTAGAATGAGCAAAAAGATAATAACAAGTGTTGATGAAGATGGGGAGAAAACATAACCCTCATACATTGCTTATGAAGATGTAAATTAGTGCAGACATTTTGTGCATTAATGCAGACATTAAACAAAATCTGAAGTATCCATGCAGTAGAATACAATACTGTTTAGCAATAAAAAAAAATGAAGTACGGATACATACTACAACATGAATGAGTCTTGAAGACATTATGTTAAATGGGAGAAAAAGTCACAAAAGATAATGTATAATTCCATTTATTTGAAATGCCCTGAATAAGCAAATCCATGGAAATAGAACATAGAATAGTAGCAGTTCCCCAGTTGGTGAGCTGGGAAACAGAATGAAGAATGATTGCTAATCGATATGGATTGAGGCTTCTTTTCTCTTTTCTTTTTTTTTTTTTAAGTTTATTTATTTATTTTGAGAGAGAGTGTGTGAGAGAGAATGAGCAGGGGAGGAGCAGAGAGAGAGGGAGACAGAGAATCCCTAGCAGGCTCCACACTGTCAGCATGGAGCCCAACGTGGGGCTCGATCTCATGAACCATGAGATCATGATCTGAGCTGAAATCAAGGTCAGATGCTTAACCAACTGAGCCACCCAGGTACCCCTGTGGTTTCATTTTGTAATTTTATAAGTGTTGTAAAATTAGACTATAGTGATGGTTGTACAACACAGACCCAGTCTGTGTAATAAATAAATAATAACATAATGTTTCTGTTCAGTAATAACAGAGACAATAACAAAAGCTCTCGAAAACTCAGGTAAATACCATAATGTTTGAAACAGATGAGAAAAAGGCAGAAACTGGATTTCAAATCATGAAAGGGTGAAATCATCTAATATAGGTCCAGGTACCCAGGGAGTGTCCAGTAAATCAAAATTGATGATTCCAAGTTCCTTGATCTGATGTGGTCCTCCTGAGATCACAATATTCATCCCTCTACCCCATAAAATCAAACCCAAATAAGTGGGCCATTTTCAGTGATGCTTTTATAGCCAAATTGGAAAAAAAAAAAAAAAACAGGGCTTCACAACCTCTTTGGGTTATGGTTACTTGATCTGGGGGGATGCTGAGTGTTAGGGGTGAGAATTTCCTCTCTGAGTCTTTGTGATCATGACATTGAGCACTCTGATAAGCACCTCTTGGTAAGAGAGAGTGGTACCACAATAGAAGAAAAAGCGAACAGCTAAATGCTTCAGAGGAGAGCGTTCAAGACAGCTGGTGAGGTTTAGGATGAGCAGGGAAAAAAGAGTAAAGCCAACAGCAGGCAGAAAGAGTATGGAAGCAGTAGACAATGAGGAGAGAATAGTGATAGAAAAATAAAAGGATATATCATAGAAACTTTGATAAGGCTGAAAAGTTTAGAGAAAAGAGAGGAAAAGTGGGGGGAAATAGAAAAAAAGAACAAAGCTGTGTCTTGTTTTTTCTTTTAACATGTCTTCTTCTTCTTTCTCTCAAATATTGATAAATATGGAGCAAAACAAGACATTTGGCCCTGACATTTGCTCTTTGCTTCACCAGCAGAAAGAGCATTTTACAATCCAATACTCAAAGTGATGGAAAAATGTTTAGAAGAATGGGGTAAGCATTACAATATCCAATTCTCCATAATATAGCTGTCCTGGAGCAGCAGAGGTGAATTGTTTACTGTGTTCTCGTTAACTGGCTAATAAATAAATATAAATTATTTTTTCTATCCAATTTATAATGCATATTAGTGACAAAAAATAATTATTTAGCTTGTTGTTGACTAAAAATTGACAGAAGCAAAAGTTTTGATAAAATTTCTATCTGCAAACTTTGATTTAGAAGAAATGCACTTGGTAGATATAATGTCCATAAAATAACACCTCCAGTCTAGTAGCTCTGATTGTTGATACAAAGAAAACTCTCGATTAGAAAGCCTTCATTTTCACTGAAAATTTTCCATGGAAAATAATGATTCTGATGAGAATAATTTCAGCAAAATAAAAATGAACGTTAAGAAATTGGGTGCGATTTGAGTGCTAGGTGGGAAACTGATTAAGGAATTAAATTATCTCAATGGGGAAAACCGTCTTCTCAGTACAGATTCCTGTTGTCTGAGTACATTCCTCTCTCTGTGCCCTGGAGGTATTCCTGAGAGTGTGTGTTGCTGGCACACAATGAGCCCCTCTGTATCTATTTCAGAGGAAGCTTGATTTCGTTGTCCTTCTGATAAACAGTGTACATTTAAGAGAATAAGCAGCCCATATTCCCTGGGCTTGGCACGGGGAGGAAACAGATGATCTGATAGGTTTTGTTGCCTCTAATTTTTGTGACTAATATAGAGGCTCTGTTTGAAAGCACCCAGACCTGGCTCCATTCTGGTTTAGCTAAAAACAAATTTGGAACAACATGTACTCTTTCCCAAAAGCCAGGCCCTCAGAACTATCCTAAGGATAGTTGTGAAAAGCAAAAAGCAAGCCCAGTACAGTTCAGAGTGTCCGTGAAACTTGCCAAAGGCCTAAAGAAAGTCAAAGAGGCCTAATTGGATTCAGACAGTGGGTCTAAGAGAAGTCCTTAAATGCTAACATGAAGAACTCTACCTATTCCTTGTCTTAAGGTTCCCCTATGGAAGAAGCATCTCTAGAGAAAGTCCTGTCTTGCCCATGCCCCCCTTACTCCCCTTTATGTGATTGGTAAATTGAAAAAAGGAACTGAGAGTGTTCTTCTCAACTCCCTCCTCTAATTCTCTGTAGAAGCCAAAGAGAAGCCCTCAAGGAAGATGCAAGCTGAGCTTCTTGTTGCTATAAAATTTACAAGAGCACATAGCTGCTTGTCACTATGTTCATATCAGGAACACTTATTTATCTCCCTTTGCCTGGTGAACACAGTGATGAATCTGTCCCATTCTGGGCAAAGATTTGGTAAGTCCATTTGCCACATATGTAAGTGATGTTTTCTCATGGGTCTTCATCTAAGATAAAGCTGATATTTTGATGACCATCCTGACTCCTGTTTCTTAGATGGTTCCAAACTCAGGCAAGGAAGAGGGAGTGTTGTGCATTAACTGCTAAAGTTCCAACATAAACCCCAATCTGCTCTCTTCACCCTCTAGCTGTTTCCTTCCATGGAAACTTGTGGAATTTTTGTTTATGGTGTGTGTGTGTGTGTGTGTGTGTGTGTGTGTGTGTGTATTTTTAGGCAAAAGAAATAGAAATAAGAATTTGGGGTGCTGCTAGTATTCTGAAAATCTTGTGTAAATGAAAAGCCATATGCTTTTTTAAGTTTTTAGGACACAAAATTCTAAGGGAAAAAAGAGGGTAGTGACAAGAAACAGAAGTAGGTAGGGCTGGGAGACATATGTTCATAAGGAACAGGCTTATTTCATGTAGGAAGGACATTTGAAACAAATAATATGTATTTTAACATGTAGTCTCTGGATTATGTAAAATAAACAACATTCTCTTGAATGTTGAATGAATCTCCTCTTAATATCGCACAGACACCAATATATTTTTTATGAAATTGATCTCATATTTGAAAAATTGGTTTGAATCTCATGAGACTTAACTTTTAAACAAAATGGGCATTATTAGTAGTATCATTACTTCACAAACAGATGGTAGGTTTTCCTGTGTTCCCAGGCCACGTTCGATTTATTCAATAATGTAATGGAAAATACTCTACAAGGAAAATGCGTGTACCCCCAGGGATTACATTTCTACTTATGCTTGCACTTGCCATCAACATCAATAAATACCAACAAAGTGTTACTGCAATTAAATGCAGAAAATAATTTTAGAAATCTTTGAGAAATAAAGGAGAAAAGTTCTGAAATAGGAAAATAAAGAATGCTTCTCTGGCTACATGGAGTGGCCCCAGAGGAAATTGTAAAGCTGGAGAAGTTTGTCTTTCAGTTTTTTATTTCTCTGGTTCCCTTTTAGGCACTTTATAATTTCATGCCTCCTTTTCAGGACCTTGGACTTGTCCTATCTTGGCTAAGACAAGGGGAAGAAAGCATCCCTACTCACTTTTCCCCAAGCACCTTAGTCCATTTGGCTTACTTCTATACACCCTTCAAGAATTAGCTGAAATACACAATAGAATATTACTCAGCTATAAAAAAAAAAGAATAAAATCTTTTCATTTGCAACAAGATAGGTGGATCTAGAGTGTATTATGCTAAGTGAAATAAGTCAGTCGCAGAAAGACAAATACTATATTTCACTCATATGTGGAATATAAGAAACAAAACAAATTAACGAAGAAAAAAAAGAGACAAACAAAAGATCTGACTCAAATATAGAGAACATACTGATGGTTACCAGAGAGAAGGTGAGTGGGGGGATGGGTGAAATAGGTGATGGGGATTAAGGGTACACTTATCATGATGAGCACCAAGTAATGGACAGAATTGTTGAATCTCTATATTGTGCACGTGAAACTGATATAACACTGCATGTTAATTCTACATGAATAAAAATATACATGAAAAAGATCTTAAAATTAAAAAAAAAAAAGAATTAGATCGAATTATCCCTTCTCTGAGTTAGAGAATCTTCTCTCTATTTCTACAGTTTCCTGTGCATACTCAAACAGAATAGAAGGCATGTCTTTGCCTAAATGATAAACTGTAAGGTTTAGCCTTTGTGGGTATAGGAAAAGCCTGAGCTGATAATACCTACTCATAACCCAACAATCACCACAGACACATTTGTCTACCCAGCCTTCACCTCAGTCTAACCTTGCCCTATTATTCCATTTCAAGCTGAGAGAACTTGAGAGACAGAAGCTCTCTACCTGGGTATTTCTACCCATAAGAACAGTGTTCCTCATCACAGACAGTTCTCCAATTGTCTTAACAATGCAAAGTTTCATTGAGATTACTAACAGGTGAAGAACCAATTAACCAATTTGAATTTTACCATTATCATTGGCATTGTCAACAAACACTTAATGAGTGTCCCTAGAGCACTGCACATTGTATTTGATGCTAGCGGTTCATCTTCTTTCCCCCAAAGGACATTTTAATGAACAGCGAAATAGCTAAAATGTAGACATGAAAAAGAAAGGACTAGAAAAATAAAAGGAATTAATAATTGGTCCCTAAGTAAACAGCTGCCTGGATTTTTTTCATTCTTTATTTTTTCTTTGTTTGTTTGTTTGTTTGTTTGTTTGTTTGTTTATTCATTCATTCTTGAGAGAGAGAGCAAGCGTGAGCAGGTGAGCGACAGGGAGAGAGAAGAAGAGAGAATATCAAGCAGGCTCCACACCCTGCACAGAGCCCAACTCAGGACTCTATCGCCCAACCCTGAGATCATGACCTGAGCCAAAATCAAGAGTCAGTTGCATAACCAACTGAGCCACCTTGTGTCCCTCATCATTCCTTTTAATATCAATAGCATAAGTCATTCAAAGATATAAAGAGATTTATTTACACACAAACTGAATAGAGAGAGAAAGATGATGTTATAGATTGAATGTTTGTATTCGCACCAGATTTATACATTAGCCTAATATCCAAGATGACAATATTAGGAGATGGGGCCTTTAGGAAATGAGTAGGTTGGGGCGCCTGGGTGGCGCAGTCGGTTAAGCGTCCGACTTCACCCAGGTCACGATCTCGCGGTCCGTGAGTTCGAGCCCCGCGTCGGGCTCTGGGCTGATGACTCAGAGCCTGGAGCCTGTTTCTGATTCTGTGTCTCCCTCTCTCTCTGCCCCTCCCCCGTTCATGCTCTGTCTCTCTCTGTCCCAAAAATAAATAAACGTTGAAAAAAAAAAAATTAAAAAAAAAAAAAGGAAATGAGTAGGTCATGAAGGCTCCACCCACACGAATGGGCTTAGAGCCCTTATGAAAAAACAAAACCCAGAGAGATCCCTCTATCCTTCTGCCATGTGAGAACACGGCAAGAAGTTGCTGTTTAGGAGCCAAAAATTAGACCTTCATCAGACACTGAGTCTGCTGGCACCATGATCTTGAATTTCCCAGCCTCTACAATCATGAGAAATGAATGTTGTTTATAAACCACCCAGTGTGGTATTTTTGTTATAGTAGCCCAAATGGACTAAGAGACGATGATGACAATGACGACATGCAAATGTGCGTGAAGATCTGCAGTCTAGACAAAGGTGCATCTGATACACCTATATGTTCCTATGTCTTTATCTAGATAGTAGACATACACAGACAGATACAAATGTCTAAAAATTCTTGTTAGCAGCTCTTAATATATTTAATGTAAGTGGATAATACCTTTGATTTTACTGATTAAAAATGGCACTAAGAATTTTCCTGAAACATCACTTGAAATTCCTGATTCAAATGTGAACTCTGTGGTTAAAAAGAGTACAGCAATCTTGGATAAAACCCAAACAACAGCACTAACTTTGACTGAGGAACTGAATGAAGAAATTTCAAGGCTAAGTACAAATAGCTAAGGAAACATGTAAGCCTAGGCCTAATTTAATTTGTAAGCCCCAAAGTAGTAGGGGAATTAGTTAACCTAGTACAAATGAGTTTTCCAAAAGGGCTTTTTATCTTTAGCCTGAATAATGGAAAGTAAGTCCAGAACAGGTACCACTGGTTAAAAAAAAAAAAAAAAAAAAGAATTTTCCCAAGCACTTATGTTAACATCGAACACATTTTAAACAAAATTAAACATTGACACAGACCTCATTCCCGGGATGCAACACAATGTTACCTGGATAGTGTACTGGATAACTAAAAAGGCTTCTTACCTAATGTGTGATATATTTGTCTACTCATTTAAGTGGCACACTACTTTGTTTAGAGGTCTATTTAAGAACTGTTCAAAGAACTAGAGTGGTGCCTAAAGATGGGGATAGGTCATAGAAGACTTCACAAGATATAAAGGTTTGAGCTGATTCTTAAAGAGCCAGGGGTTAAGAAGAGAACCTGGAGGAGAGGTCAGAATTGTTGCAGAGAAAATTATTTCAGACAATGGAAATTGAATTAACAAATGCCATGAGGCCAGAGAGAGAATGGCTTGTTTGAAGAACATAGAAGAGTTAAGAGTGGTCAGATTGCAGAACACAGGAGAATGCTTAGATTGAATCTGAAAAACTATCCATTCTATTCTAAAGAACTTGAAAATCTACAGGCCTAAGAATCCCATCTTTAGGGATAGAAATCATATGGCACTCATCACCCCCACAATTGTGTAGTGTTTATAGTCTGATATTTTCACCTCTGTTAACAATGGAACTTTTATCAAAACCTGAATACCAGTTGGTGGACAGAACACCGCCTTGGCTGTAAAATTCTCTAAACAATTTAAGTTTAAAAAAATTTTTAAGTAAACAAATACATATAGTTATGCCACAAGAAAGCCATCTTCCATTTTTACCAAATTCTCTTCTCTATCTACTAAGGGACTAACCTCATTATAAACCGCCCCCTGGAGTATTCTGTCTTTCCCACAAAAGAGGGAGGGGGGAAAAAAGAACTTTCCAGGGATAGTTTTGCACACAAATGACAGGCATAGGTTTCTAAAGGACGGTTTCCAACCTGTTAATAGTTTTCAATACACAACAGCTGCAATCCATGAAAGGGATAAATATTCATGGCACAAAGCATTTATATGTATCAAATGTATATTCATGAACAAATGGCTTCCCCTGCCTTTAATAGTGTTTGCTGTGCAGTCAGTGAAGAATGGACCAAGCTTCCCCTGGCTGCTACTGCTGCGTCTCCACCCCTCCATCTCCTCAATGTCAGTTCTGCAGTGGTTCCCAACAGGACAATAGCCATGAAAGCGAAAACACCAAAAATGTGCCCAGAATCACTCCGCACTCATTCCAGATCAGATAGCAGCAACACCCTGCGTCAATTAATGACAGGTTTTATATAGCTGCCAACTTATTTTTCAGGAAAAGCATTATATATTCAAGACTGGTGTGGCCATATGTGCACCGTAATATCCATGGTTGACCCTCCTCTTTCAAGAATGCTTTGTCACTGCACCGCCTTCCCAACGGGCCTTCCTAAGAATACTGGAAGGGGAATTTGCATACACTGAATAACATTCTCTGGTGATCATCAGCATCCAGTAGTCATGGCCTCCATCAGAGTGTTCTGTGCAGCATGGAGGCAAGATAATGGCAGTGAAAACTATTCAACACAAGTCTTTGTTATTCATAAGGGTTGGTGGATGGTATGTGCTTTTGAAAATTGGCATATTGTTTGATAAAAGTGTTGTTTGCTCCATTAATTTCTCCAGGAGGGAGGAAAGAATAGAACCAGGTGAGGAAATGTGCCTTTTGTTGAAAAAGAATAAGGAGTCATTATAAGGTTTTAGGGCACTGCACAAAGCCTGCTAAAAATAAAAAAATAATACTAACAATAAGGAAATGAAATCATTTAAATTGTAACACGCAGGCAAGGAGCTGTCAGCTTTGCAGACGGGGCCTCCTCACTTGCTCTGTTAATTCTTGGTCATCTTCCCACCTTCCTTTATATTCACAGGAAAATAAGTCCATCTCTATCAGAAATGCCAACTTTCCCCTTTATCTTTCATGGCCTTTGTTCTTGATCCATTCTAAGAGATGTGTTTTTACGACCACTAAGAGAAACTGAAAATAGGATTGAATATCATTCCCTCCTACGTGTTTTTTATAAGGATACCACTTGTATCTGAATTTTAGTTTTTATAGTGAAAGTATACCTATCCTTCTTGGTAGTTTATGCAATATATTGCATCAGACTCTGAGTTGTAGTCTACTATAAAATATGAAAAGATTTTAGCTCTTTATGCTAAAGACTGAGATTGCCTATAATAACCGGTGAGGAGGAAGCACCTTGCTGGATATGTCAAGTTTCCAGAAATATCACGGGTTGTAGCTGTACTTGGCTAGGATGAAGTCATACCTCTGTATAAATGAAATGGTTTCAGTATTTAAAGTATAGTTTCAGTGTTTAAAACAAAGCTAATTTTTGCCCTGTATTATGAAAATTAATCCTTCCAAAAGGAAGTGTTTCTGAAGTTATCATAAATAAATAGCAGAGGTTCTCTAGAGGCTGATGAATCTCTGCAGACCCACAATTAATTCCCTAGATCCTTCCACTTCCGATTATACAATGTGAGGCATGTTGCCATCATCTTTTTTCCCCATCTCAGTGAAGTCTTAGTATATGTGTCAGATCCTCTGTGTCAGCTTTGTACTATCCTTATTAATAAAGAGCAGTCCAGATTCCCATCCAATAGCATACCAACATTGTCACTTTACCAGAAATAAAAATAATATAAAAGGCATAGGAACTGATCTCATCTAATTTGTTTATTTGAATTATTTCTTCCATGCCTATTATGTTCCAGTACCATGCAATTTGCTATAGGCACAGCATCTTCTCTCAAGACATTTTCAGTCTTACAGAGACGTCAAATGAGGTAGCCATACAGTTAGAATACAGGATGCTAAGTGCTCCAGTGGAGGAAGTATAGGGTGTTATGGGAGTGGAGAGTTTAACCCGCTTGCCCAATATTCTACAACAAGAAAGCATGAATGCCTGGATTTGCACCTAAATTTCCAGGCTCCTAGCACTATACATACCGCTTACATAAAATATTGATGTAGCTTTGCCCAACCCTCCTATGTATAGGAAGAGTCACTTGAATGGCCACAGGAAGTTCTCTTCCCCTGCTCTTAGGTAAGACTGGTTAGAATTATGTCACCGATCTTAGCCACGAAGGAGGCCAAAGCTGGAAAGTAGAAAACAGGAATCTCATGATTCACTGAATGAGAGTTCTGTTAGAAAACAGGAACAGTAGAAAGGCTGTAGCTGCACATTAAGTCTGTTACTTTTGTCATTACATTTTTGAACCTCTTTTGTTCTGGGGTCAGTCTAACTGCACACTACATGAATCCAGACTGGAATGGGGCTAAAGTACACAGATAGACATGAGCAGAAGGGGAAAAAGCAGATGGGAAAATTTCCAGGGACCCCGTAGTCTCCACCCAAGACTACCCTGTCTCCCTTAGACCAATCCCTTTTGTGATTTAGCACAGTCTGATAAGCAAAAGATGAAGAATCAAAGACTTTCCTAACTTTGAAGAATGCACACTTAAGGAAAACCTTGTCCGCTAGTAACCCCAAGACTGTTATAATATCATTATAATATCATTTGCCTTGCGGTTTGCTCCTCCCCACCAAGGTTTTCTTTTAGGTGCTCATGGGAAGGTAGAGAGGACAGGAACATGCCCAAAAAGTGGGAATGAAGGAAACCAGGGCAAATCCAGTGGATGGTGTGATAATGACAACATAGACCAGAGAGACCTCCATAGATAAACACAGTGCAGAACTCAGTGGGCTGCTACCCACCCTCTGTTCAGCCCACTTCTATGTCTTTGGAGTGTACCTTCGCTTTGCTAAATAAAATCTTTGTTGCTTTATTTTTAAAGTATATTTATTTATTTTGAGAGTGGGAGAGAGCATGAATATGCACATGGGGGGGGGGGGGGCAGGGACAAAAGGAGAGGGAGAGAAAGAATCCCAGGCAGGCTCTGCACTGTCAGCATGGACCCCAGTGCAGGGCTCAAATTCACTAACTGCGAGATCATGACCTGAGCTGAAATCAAGAGTCTGACGCTTAACCGACTGAGCCACCCCGTTGGGTACCCGCAAATCTTGGCTGTTTCAACTCTCTATCCAGTCTCTTGACTGAATTCTCCCCTTCAAGAAGACAAGAAATGAGAAGTTTTACAATCTACTCCCCAGTAACACCTCCACCAACTAACCAACTCTTGGGAAAACGAGTCCTCTTTGTGTCTATACTTGATAAGAAGCTGTTGTCTTAAGAAGGAGGGGTGGTGGCACAGACCCAGCCTCCCACTGGCTTCATTGCTTTGTATTCCCCACCCTAATATCTGCTAGAGTCCATACTGGAATTCTTGCCATTCCCTTCACCACCCTTCCCATTCCCACCAGTTAGTGGCTAGATTCTCAATCAACTTTTAGCCTAGTACCAACCATGACGTCTTTGGGTAAGGTAATACACTAATGAGAACACAGAAACTAACCATACATCTCACAGTGTTTCACGATTGTGGCCAGCCTCAGAACAATCTCCCAAAAGCTTGGATGTGGGCAATAACTTCTTCCCATTGTCCAACATTTCAGGATTAGGAGGAGAACCAAGAAATAATGAAAACTAGGATGGGGAGCGAAAGGGGACTATTAATATCATTTTAGGCACTTGTTTTAATGAATGTTTTACTTCATTAGCAATTCAAAATAACCTAAGTAGGCAAGTGTTACTGATTGAGAAGAAGTAGTGAGGTTAAAATCATTCCTGAGGTCACACAGACAGTAACTGCCAGATCCAAGATTTAAACTCAGTCATAGGCCCTCCCACTACCGGTGCTTGCTCCTGAAGACAGATGTGTCCTGGCACTCAAGGTGAAAGAGGGGATGAATTCACCTTTCCATAAAAACTGAGGAGCGTCATGCCGCATCTTTTTTGCTCCACATGCAGAAAAATGAAAGATCAAATATTCAAAAATGAAGGAGAAGAAGCAAAAAACACAAAGAAGTACACTGCAAAATTCTTTAAGTACTACAAGGAGGCCAGTGCTTCTGAGTCACCAGGACCAGTAGTGCTCCATGGGGTCTGGAATTAGGTTTACAGCCCTTGGGCAAACTGCTGATCCCTGGAACTATCACTATAAGGAAAGCTACTTACTTGAAGAAGGAGGGTTGACCACCCAGAGCCAACTCCATAACTGGATTTGCAGTATCCCAAATATCACCCCAGCACAGAATCTCTTTATAAATGCTGGTTCTGGACTGGGAGCCCAGGGGGTTGGGGGAGGCATCAGCTAAGACCTAGATGGGGAGAGGTGAGCACAAAGAAAGGGAAAGAAAAACACTGAAATGTGTGGTTAGTTTCTATGATTAGCTCAGTGTGATTACCTTACCATAGGACACCATGGGTTTGTATTAAATAACAGTTAACCAAGAACCTAACCACTAACACATTCTGAGTCCTAAAAATCTACTTCTCTGTATGCCTTTGGAACTTTATGCACACACACACACACACACGCACACACACACACACATATATATATATAATATATATACAAATATACATATATTATATATATATTTATATATATATAATATATATACAAATATACATATATGTATATTTATATATATTATATATATATAAATATATATATAAAGTTCATATATATAGTGAGCTAGCCTTGGAGAAATTTTAAAGAGAATTTTCACTTGAGAAGGTATGAAACCACCTTGACCATTCAAACTGGGAAACTTGCCACTTATTGCTCTCAGCAATCATCCACAGGTAATAGATGAATATTATAGTCTTCTATTGTTGGGCAAGAAGAAGTTGGCTACTAATTTAAGACAGTTTTAAAATTATTAAGAACATTGAAGCTTTCACACCGAAATCCTGAACCAATGTTCATTGTTCATGCTCTATTGTTTCTACCTTTAGGTATGTTACTATTTTCTTTACATAGTTAGATGCTTTATGTTGAGTGCATAAATACTGACAAATGTTGTATTCTTTTGTTTGACTGACCCCTTTATCATTATGTAACACCCTTCTTTGTCTCTCATTATAGAAACAAAGGATCTCTGTAATACAACAGATTAATACAAAGGATCAAAAAAGACTACTACAAATAATTATATGCCTACAAATTGGACAAACTAGAATGGATTAATTCCTAAAAATAGTCAACCTATGAAGACTGAATTATGATGAAATAGAAAATCTGAACAGACCAATTGCTAGCAATGAGATGGAACCAGTAATCAAAAACCTTCCAACGAACAAAAGTCTAAGACCAGACAGCATCACTTGTGAATCCTACCAAATATCCTAAAGAAAAATTAACACCAATACTTCTCAAACTCTTCCAAAAATAGAAGAGAGGGGAATTCTTGAAAACACATTTTACGAGGCCAGCATTATTTTGATATCAAAACCAAACAAGGGTGCCACAAAAAAGAAAATTACATGATGAATATAAATTTAAAAATTCTCAACAAAATATTAGCAAATAATACATTAAAAAGATCATACACCATGATCAAGTGAAATTTATTCTAGGGATGCAAGAATGGTTCAACATCCACAAATCAGTCAATATGAAACACTACGTTTAAAAAATGAAGAAGAAAAATCCTATCATCTCAATAGATGCAGAAAAAAAAGCACTTAACAAAATTCAACATCCATTTAAGATAAAACTCTCAACAAAGTGGGTATAGAAAGAACATACTTCAACATAATAAAGGCTATATATGACAAGCCTACAGCTAACATTATATTCTGTGGTGAAAAGCTAAAATCCTTTCCTCTAGGATTAGGAACAGGACAAGGATGTCCACTCTCACCTATTCAAAATAGTATCAGAAGTTATAGCCAGAGCAATTAGGCAAGAAAAAGAAATAAAAGGTATCCAAATTGGAAATTAAGAGGCAAAACTGATTACTAATTAGCAGATGACCTGATAGTATATATAGAAAACCGAAAGACTCCACCAAAAAAAATCTGTTAGAACTAATAAATGAGTTCAGTGAAGTTGCAATACACAAAAATCAATACACAAAAATATATTGCATTTCTGTACACTAATAACAAATTATCAGAAAGAAATTAAGAAAGCAATCCCATCTACAACTGTATCAAAAAGAATAAAATACCTAGGAACAAATTTAACCAAGAAGGTAAAAGCCCTGTTTATTGAAAACTACAAGACTTTAATGAAAGAAATTAAAGTAGAAACAAATAAATGGAAAGATATCCATGCATATGGATTAGAAGAATTAATACTGTGAAAAAGTCTATACTACCCAAAGCAATCTACAGATTCAATGCAATCCCTATCAAAATTCTAATGGTATTTGTCACAAAAATAAACAATCCTACAATTTGTGTAGAACCACACAGATCCTGAAGGGCTGAAGCAGCCTTGAGAAAGAACAAAGCTGAAAGCATAATATGAAATATGATTTCAAATTACATTTCAGAGTTGTAGTAATTGAAACAATATGGTATTGCCATAAAAACAGACATATAGATCAATGGAACAGAATAGACAGCCCATAAATAAATTTGCATATATAATTCATTATTTATGACAAAGGAACCAAGAATACACAATGGGGAAAAAACAGTCTCTTCAACTGGAAAATTGGAGAGCCACGTGCAAAAGAAGGAAACTGAACTATCATCTTATGCCATACATAAAAATAAACTGAAAATGGATTAAAAATTTGAACATAAGACCTGAAACCACAAAACTCTTAAGTAAAAAAAAAAAAAATGTAGTAATATCCTTGACAGAGGTTTTGGTGATGGTTTTTTAAATCTGATACCAAAAACAAAAACATTAAACTAAAAATCTTTTGCATAGCAAAGGAAGCCATTAACAAAATGAAAAGCAATCTACTGAATGTGAGGAGAAAGAATGCAAATCATAGATCCGACAGGAAAAATATCCAAAAGAGACAAAGAACTCATAGACCCCAATAGCAAAGACAATCTGATTAAAAAACAAGCAGAAAATCTGAATAGCCATTTTTCTGAAGAAGACATACAAATGGCCAACAGACACATGAAAATATGTTTAACGTTATTAATCATCAGGGAAATGCAAATCAAAACCACAATGAGATATTAACTCACACCTGTTGGAATGACTGTTATCAAAAAGACAAGAAATAACCAGTGTTGCCAAGGATTTGAAGGAAAGGGAATCCATGTTCTATGTTGGTGGGAATGTAAATTGGTGCAGCCACTAAGGAAAACAGTGTGGAGGTTCCTCAAAGAATTAAAAATACAACTATACGATCCAGCAATTCTACTTCTGGGTATTTCTCCAAAGAAAATAAAAACACTAATTCAAATAAAATGTATGTACCCCCATATTCATTGTGACATCATTTACAAAAGCCAAGATATGGAAACAAACTGTCAATCAATAGATGAATGAATAAATAAATGATGGTATGTGTGGTATATGTATACACACACACACACACACACACACACACAAAAGGGGGGTATTATTCAGCCATAAAACTGAATAAAATCTTGACATTTGCAACAACATGAATAGACTTTGGAGGGCATTATGCTAAGTGAAATAAGTCAGAAAGAGGCAAATACCACATGATCCCTGTTATATGTGGAATTAAAAAAAAATAAGCTCATTGGGGCACCTGGGTTGCTCAATCGGTTGAGTGACCGACTTCGGCTCAGGTCTTGATCTCAGGGTTTGTGAGTTTGGGCCCCACATTGGGCTTTCTGCTGTCAGCACAGAGCCTTCTTCAGATCCTGTCCCCCTCTTTCTCTGCCCCTCACCCCGCTTGTACTCTCTCAAAAATAAACATTAAAAAAATAAGCTCATAAATATAGGGAACAGATCAGTAGTTGCAAGAGGCAGAGTGGGGGGATGAGGAAAATGGGTGAACTGTTTTTTTAACAAATTGAATAAATCTTTTAAAAATATGAAAAGCTAGGGGCGCCTGGGTGGCGCAGTCGGTTAAGCGTCCGACTTCAGCCAGGTCACGATCTCGCGGTCTGTGAGTTCGAGCCCCGCGTCGGGCTCTGGGCTGATGGCTCGGAGCCTGGAGCCTGTTTCCGATTCTGTGTCTCCCTCTCTCTCTCTGCCCCTCCCCTGTTCATGCTCTGTCTCTCTCTGTCCCAAATAAATAAATAAACGTTGAAAAAAAAAAATAAATAAAAAAAAAAATAAATAAAAAAATAAAAATATGAAAAGCTTTTAAAAGTAAATCAATTGAGCTATAGTCGTTCTAGATCAAAGGCACAATATTATTAAGATGTCAATTCTTCTTAAATTGATTTAAAGATCAAGTATAATTTCAATAAAAATCTCAGCAAGCTGTCTTGTAGATATTGGCACATTTTTTTTAGACACTGTGTATTCTAGACAGTACTGATGAAGAGCTAGTCAATGAACACACATTTCCCAATTTCAAGATTTATTATAAAGCTTCAATAACCAAGAGAGCATGATATCTTAAAGCAAATAGACACATAGATAAATGGAACAGAATACAGAGTCCACAAACAGACCTATACAAATACAGACAACTTGACCTTGGTCAAATGAATAAAGGCACAGCAATAAAAACGATAGTCTTTTGGTCCTCAATAATCATCAACAAATGATAAGGGTACAAATGGATAACTACAAGGAAATAAATGAGCAAACATACAAACTTTGCACCTGAGGCATAAATTCACTCAAAATAATTAATTTCCTTAAATGTAAAATGCAAAACTATAAAAATTATAATTTACTAGTTACTTTGAGGACTAGTTTTTATATACCATAACAAGCATATTCATAAAAGAAAAACGTTGGCAATGTGGACTTTATTAAATTTAAAATGTCCACCCTGTGAAAGATAATGTTGAAAGAATGGATAGATAAACCCCAGGTTAGGACAATATATTTTCAAAAGACATATATGAAGAAAGATTTGCATGCAAAATATTCAAATAACTAGTAAAATGCCACAGTAAGAAAACAAATTCCACAATAAGAAAACTCCCTGAGGGGCGCCTGGGTGGCGCAGTCGGTTAAGCGTCCGACTTCAGCCAGGTCACGATCTCGCGGTCTGTGAGTTCGAGCCCCGCGTCAGGCTCTGGGCTGATGGCTCGGAGCCTGGAGCCTGTTTCCGATTCTGTGTCTCCCTCTCTCTCTGACCCTCCCCCGTTCATGCTCTGTCTCTCTCTGTCCCAAAAATAAATAAAGGTTGAAAAAAAAAATTAAAAAAAAAAAAAAAGAAAGAAAACTCCCTGAATTAAATAGGGCAATATAAAGAGATATCTTTTCAAATAATATATATAAGTGGAAAAAGCATGTGTAATTGCTCAACATTGGGGAATTAATGGAAAATAGTATGCACTGTGCATAAGGAAAAGCAAATTGAAACCAATGAGATACCCTACCCATCTATTAGAGTGGCTAAATACCAAAAACTGATAATACTAATTGCTGGTGAGGATGTGGGACAGTAGGAAATCTCATTCACTGCTGATGGGAATACAAGTGGTACCACCTCTTGAAAAAGCATCTGGCCAGATTCCTGTGGAGCTAAGCCTAGTATCACTATATGGTACAACAGTTGTGCCCCAGTATATTTACCCAACTGGTGTGAAAACATATGTTCACATAAAACCACTAAGAACACATTTGCTTTATAGCAACTTTATTAACAATGGGCAAAACCTGGAAGGAACCAAGATGTTCTTTAACAGGTGAACAACAACCAAGTGAGGCACGCTAGGTGGAGACACTTGAGGCATTACAAGCAGCGTAGGCACAGTGTAAGGAAATCCATGAGCTCAGACACAGGCCGGAGGAACAATAAATGAAGTCTAGATGGACTGGACACATGCAGAATGTGTACAGACATGAGCTGGTATAGCCTGATGCACAAGAGGTAGACACCCTTGAGCTTGGGGTGCAGGTGCAGGGAATGGGAGGTCTTATATCGATGCAGACACAGGAGATAGAGACCCTCAAGGAAGGATATGTGCTGCAGGCACAGAAGAGAGTGACACTAGTTGCCTGACATGGGTTTTAGGAACAGGACGAGATAGAGACTCATGTGGGTTGACATGGTTGCAAGAACAAAGGGAAAATAAACACATCCCACCAACAATACCACCAACACCACCACTACCAGCAACAACAACAACCCTGTACTGCCGCATCCCAGAAAAATGGGATATGAACGCACCCCCCACCTTCCTCTCTAAGTCAGGCTGATGAATTGGAAACTGCTATGTCTATGAGACGTGAGTTCTCCTAAGACGTGCTATTCTCCCTCCTTTCTGGCTGTAGGGAACCTCACCTGTCCAATAGCACCAGAAACTGAATGACTGGTGCTATGTATTGTATAGTGCAAGTTATATACACTCACAAAGGCTTAAATGAATAAGCAAATGGATTAAAAGGGGGGGAGGGGAAAGCTTTCCTTATGAAGGCTGGCATAGGTATTTGTCCACAATGGATGTGACCATGACTTTTAAGAATTAGTGGCTGCCAAGGACTTAGAGAACTGAGGTCAACCTCCACGTCCCATTCCGCCACTCCCCACTTTGGAAATTCCATCATCAGAAAGGCACAGTAAGTAAGCCATGCTTCAGGTAGACTCAAGTTGTGGTAGAAAGACCAGCCGGGGCAGATGTAGGAGGTAGATCTTCTTAGCTCTATTGAGGAGGCTCCTCTTTCTGTCCCTTTTCCACTGGGGGCTGGACGCCCTACAGGAAGCAACAGAGCAAGGATGTTGATACGACATTGGTGCAGCAAAAGCATGGTTTGTTACACACCTTATGCCTGCTGTACACTCCAGGTGATGTGAGATAAAACCAGTTTACTGGTCCATGTTTGGCCTTCTACGAAATAAAAAAATTCCCACTCCATCCATACATTATACAGAACTCACAAAATGTATGAACTCAAGGGAACTATCAGTCAGGACCGAACACCCCTGCCCTGGCCTTACGCTCTTAGGTGAGCATGTGCTTTCTTGATGTCTCATTTCGGTTTTAGTACCTGCAACCCCTATTTCCATTTATATAAATGCACACTTTGTAACAGGACGGTATGGCAGTCTCAAATGGTCCATTCACCATTATCTGAAATAAATTTGTTCCCTTTCAATGACTTTGTCAGGGGGGAAAAAAAGCTAATATGTTCTTTTTCCTTCATGAAGCAAGAGCCACGTTGGGGTGGGTGCAGCCAACTTACTCCCCACTATATAAATTACATGTATTTAGCCCTTTTTGAAAATCCAAGGGGGGAAAGTGGTTGATGTGTGTGTTCAGCTCTTTTACCCCTACGGGCTCGTTCATGTGATTTCACTTATTACTCACTAAACTCCATGAGATAGGTCACAGTTTCAGATTCTTGGTCCCATTTTAATAATATTTAATAATGAGCAAACTGAATCACAGGGAACCAAAGTGATATGACTGCCTGGTAACTGGTTTGCCTGAGGTTTAAACCCTCCTGATATGAAAACCAATGTTTCTTTCATGATGCCACCCTGTTTTCTTCCATGAGAACACTTGTATTTATTTATTCTTCTCTCATTTCCTCAACTATCCCACATCAAATATTAGGGGCAAGCGGAAGAGGGAGGCAGTATTTAAAAAGGGTGAGGAGAGCAAGGAATACTGAATAAGAAACAAAGCCCCAAAATTCAAGGGGAAAATGTATAGTTTAGCTGGGAACCTTGTGAAACAGAAACAAGAATGACAGTGAAGAGAGAAGGGATAAAAAGGAGGCAAAGGATGATGCTAGCAGTACTGGGGATGGGGACTAATTGGTTCTGAAAGGAAGATCAATGAAAAATAATACCAGTTCTCTTTGGAATTTTGTAAGTTCCCATTAGTTGTTGTT
Organism: Puma concolor; assembly: GCF_028749965.1. Lineage (NCBI taxonomy): Eukaryota > Metazoa > Chordata > Mammalia > Carnivora > Felidae > Puma > Puma concolor. The sequence continues at coordinate 28,676,994 of NC_141673.1, read as the reverse complement.
GTTGTTGTTGTTGTTATCCTAGTCTTATAGCTACTTGAAGTGTACGTGTTGGGGGCTGGGGTGTGGATCTTTTCAAACTCCAAAGAATTTTGCCATGGTACCGCTGAGCTGGGAAGCAACTGGAAATCGAATTACGTGTATAATGTGTCTGGCATCTGGAGGAGGCTCCTAAAAGAAAGAGCAGGTGGTAGCAATAGGAGTGGGCAAATTTTTTTTCGCTGTCACCAGCTTTAATGGCACAATTTGTACAGCAGTGTTGACAGAACGGCCTGCTTTCATTATCTTTTTTTTTTTTTTTAATTTAAATCCAGGTTGGTTAACATACAGTGTAATCATGATTTCAGGAATAGAATTTAGTGATTCATCACTTATATACAACGCCCAGTGCTCATGTCAGCAAGTGCCCTCCTTAATGCTCCTCAGCTATTAGCCCATCCCCTCACCCAACACCCTGCCAGCAACTCTCAGTTTGGTCCCTGTATTTAAGACTCTTTTTGGTTTGTCTCCCTCTCTGTTTTTATATTATTTTTGCTTCCCTTTCCCTATGTTCATCTGTTTTGTATCTTAAATTCCACATATGAGTGAAATCATATATTTATCTTTCTCTGACTGACTTATTTCACTTAGCATAATGCACTCTAGTTCCATCCACGTCATTGCAAATGGTAAGATTTCATTCTTTTTGATTGCTGAGTAATAATACAGTGTGTGTGTGTGTGTGTGTGTGTGTGTGTGTATCACATCTTTATCCATTCATCAGTTGATGAACATTTGGGTTCTTTCCATACTTTGGCTATTATCAATAGTGCTGCTGTAAACATTGGGGTGCATGTGCCCCTTCAATGCAGCACTCCTGTATCCTTTGGATAAATATCTAGTAGTGCAATTTCTGGGTTGTAGGGCAGTTCTATTTTTAAATTTTTGAGGAACTTCTATACTATTTTCTAGAATGGCTGTACCCATTTGCATTCCCACCAGCAGTGCAAAAGGGCTCCTCTTTTCCCGCATCCTGGCCAACGTCTGTTGTTGCCGGAGTTGTTAATGTTAGCCATTCTGACTGGTGTGAGGTGGTATCTCATTGTGGCTTGGATTTGTATTTCCCTGGTGATGAGTGATGTTGAGCATTTAGAAATGGGCAAGGGATGCCTCGGTGGCTCAGTTGGTTAAGCATCTGAGTTTGGCTCAGGTCATGATCTCATGGTTCATGACTTCAAACCCTGTGTGAGGCTCTATGCTGCCAGTGTGGAGCTTGCTTCAGATTCTGTCTCCCTCTCTCTCTGCCCCTCCTCTGCTATTCGCTCTCTCTCTCTCTCTCTCTCTCAAAAATAAATTAATTTAATTTTAGAAATGGGCAAATTTAATGATCCTTGAGACTTTGAGATAAGAAGAAAGGAGTTGCTCTATTTCTCCTTCAATAGTATAATAAACAGTTGACATTTTTTGAGTACTTCCCATGTTCCCAAATCTGTTGTAAACACATGAGACCTGTTAATCTGTTGGATTCTGAAAAAATCTTATGGGATATGTACTATTATTACCCCATTTTATAGAGAGAGAAACTGAGGTCCAGAGAAATAACTTGCCCACTGTTATATAAACCATCCTTCTCCATTTTTTTTCTTCTTCACTCTACTTCTTAAACCATTTCTTAAAGGAGAGAGCTGATTTTACTTACCTCCCACTTATTCTTTGACCCAATAAAGTTTGGCTTCCATTCTGTCCTCCCACCTCCAACAATGCACACAAGCAGAAGCATCTCCAGTGACCTTTTAACTTCCAGTTTCAGTGATTGTCTTTTATTCCTCGTCCTACTTCACTACTCTGAAGCTTTCCATAATGTTAACACACCTCTTCCTTTTCAAAATGTAGGAGCCTCCTACTCCTGGCTTTGCTCCTTTTTTGCTAGTACTTGCCCTCAATCCTCTTAGTTGTCAGCCACTTCTTATGTTTCCAGACAGCAATAGGCTCCATCCCTCACCCTCTTCTCTCCTCCTTCTAACAAATGAGTCTCACTGAGATACAGGAGGGGTGGACAAGAGAACATGAGAATCACCTGGGAGATTTTTAGATTATTCATGCCTCCTTCCAAGCTCCTGGTCATTCTGATACATGCCCACACCTTGTTGGGGAGTAGAAGCAGAGAGAGTTATGTTACCAAAAATAAATAAACATTAAAAACTTTAAATAGCTGTAGGTACAACATGAAAAACACAGACTCATTGCTTCTGTAATGTCCCAACCAACACAACCTGGGTCTACTCATAAGGAAGCATTAGAAAATTCCAAATTGAGTATATTTTACAAAATGATTGGCGTCTAATCTTTAAAAATATAGATATCATGAAAGTCAGGGGAAGACTGAGGTACTATTTAGATTGAAACAGACAAGAGAGACATGATTTCTAAAACCATACATGATTCAGACCTAGATCCCTTTGTTATAGAAAATGCTACTGGAACAATTAGCACATCTTGTCTAGGGTCTCTAGATGAAGGATCCACAGGAATTATTTACACTACTTTTGCAACTTTTCTGTAACTTTAGTCTCAAAATTTTAAAAAATGTTTTATTAAAATAAATAACAATAAATTGCCTACTAGACAACTTGTGTATCAATAAGCATATCTCATTAAATATTCTTCGTGAATAGTAAAATTTATCTTTATTGGGTGATGAACCATGCTAAGAACTTTACATGTATTGCCTCACTTCATCTTTATAACAACTCCATGACGAAGGTACTAGAATCACATTTCTTTTGCAAAGAAGTCAAACATCTTGCCTGGCAAGAAGCACAGCAAGGATTTGAACCAGGGTCTGTCTGACACTAAAACCCATGTCCTTAAGCAATGTTATTCATCTAAACATGATGACCCAATATCATTAGTAATCAGGGAAATACAAATTAAAGCCACGGTGAGACACTGGCATACACCCACCCATCAACGGGACTGAAATTAAGACTGGCAATGCCAAGCGTTGCAGAGAATGTGGAGCAACCATAATCCTCAACATTGCTGATGGGAGTATAAAAATGCCATAATCACTCTGGAAGAAAGTTTGCCAGTTTCTAATAAATTTAAATAGGTGCCTACCTTTGACTCAGCAGTCCTGCTCATAAATATTTATCCAAGAAAAAGGAAAATAAATGTCCACATATAGATGGACACTGTAAAAATGTACATAGCCACTTTATTTGCAATGGTCCCCAACTAGGAACAGCCCAGGTTGATGAAAAATAAAAAATGTGGTATATTATTTTAATAAAATACTACAGAGGAACAAAATGCTAAGATGCCCAACAACAGGGACGCATCTCACAGACATTATGCTTCAGAAACAAACAACAATAAATAAATAAATAAATAAATAAATAAATAAATAAATAAATCAACAACAAAAACCAACCAGACACAAAAGAGTGCATGCTGCATGATTCCCTTTCACTGAGTTCTAAAACTAATTTATGGGTAAAAACTGGAGCAGTCGTTGTCTCTGAGCTTAGGTGAGAGGGGTTGATGTGCAAGAGGCATGGCGGAAGTTTCTGAGGTGACAAAAATGTTTATATATTGATAAGGGTGTGGGTTACCTGAGTATATCTCTTAGTCAAGATCAGTGCACTTTAATATATGTAAATCTAACCCTAAAAGTAACTATATAAATAAATAATACAAAACCTGGGGGGAGGTAGGAGAGGGGCAAGATATAGATGAAACCAGCATAGTGGAATGTTGATGTTACTAAAGGTTAATGATAACTCCATGGGGAAATATTATACTATTCTATTTATTTTGCGTATGTTTGAAATTTTCTATAATAAAAAAAAAAAAAAAAAACTTCCAGAAATGACTGCCAAATTCTCAGTATTTGTTAGGAGAACTAAAATACAAATGAGTGGTTGGTTGGTTTGAGACCAGATTACTGAACATCAGGGCCCAATACAAAAAAAGCAAATATGATCAAGCCTTTTCCCTTCTGAGAGTCTTTGATAAGTTTTCCACCCCCTGCCCTAGAGAACAGTGTGAACTCCCCAACATGGCTTACAAGTTCCTTTGCAGTAAACATATATACCCAAATCAGGGTACAGAGTTTTTTGGTAACATTTTATTCTATTTACTACTTAGACCATCTCCATGGAGATTTCATCCCATTTTATAGGTAAAATAATTTATATCAATGAAGGGACCTAAAACTGGGTGAATAGTAAGTGGTAGGGCCTAGAGAAAATTCAAGTTTTAGAGTCCTCCTTCAGTTTTTCTCTGTACCATTCATTCTTCTTTCTCTGTAATAGGAAGAATTATAAGATGGCTGGCAAGATTCCAACTCCCTGAATTTTTCCCTGTTATAATACCCTTCTCTTGAGTGTGGGCAGGGCTAGCGAATATGATGGGGTATCTCTGGTTACTAATCACTTGACTTTAAGTTAATCAAAGGGGAGAATGCCCTTGATGGGCATGATCTGATCAGGTGAGTTGTTCTAAGAGAAGGTGAAGTGTCGCAGCCCTGCTCTCTAATTGGCCTCAGAGATGAAATAAACTGGCATGTTTTCTGTTACAGGGCCTCTGGAGGGGCCATGTGGCAAAAACCTGAAGGTGATCTCTAGAAGCTTAGAGTGGCCTCAAATCAACAACCAGCAAGAAAAAGGTTCCTAACCACACAACCCAAAAGAACTGAATTCTCCTAACAACTATGTGAGCTTGGAAGAGACACTTAAGCCTCAGGTGAGATATAGGCCCAGCCAACCCCATGACATCATACTGGTGAGATGCTGAGCAGAGGACTCAGTTAACCTACAGAAATGTTGAAATGATACATGTATCGTTTTAAGCAACTAAGTTTATGGTCATTTGTTATACAGCAATAGAAAATGAATATACCTTCCTTTCTTCCTTTTCCAGCTATCCGCTATCCTTCTCAATACTCCAGTCCCTCTGAACTTTTCTTAGTTTCCTAACTGGAATATTACTTCCAAGACTGTGGTTTTGCAAGGAATGTTCACTTTGCCTGGAATGCCCTTTTTCTCTTTTCTGCTTACTGAATGTTAGCCATCCTTCAGGATCCAGATCAACTCATCCTTTCCTGGAAGACGTGACTTCTCCAAACTAAATTCATTTCTCCCTGCCCTGTACTCCCACAACATTTTATTCTCTCTCTCTCTCTCTCTCTCTCTCTCTCTCTCTCTCTCTCTCTCACACACACACACACACACACACACACAACTTAATTGAAAACAAGAACTTATATTATCTACTTAGAACTAGAATAGTGCTTAGAACACAGTAGCCACTCAGTAAATAGTTAAATGAGTAAGTACACCTATTGTTTTTCATTCAAATGCTTCTGGAGTTTAATCAATCTAACAAATACTGCTTTTCAGTTCCTCTTATAGCTGCTGTTAAAAAATAAAAAGATTAGTAGGTCAGGTTTCCTGTTCCAAACAGAAGGCATAAGATTTGCACACAATAATAATTACGAGAGACAGAGCATGATGTGTGGTCAATAAGAATCTGTTCTGTGGGAGGTCTTAGGGAGAGAGAGAGAGGCTTCACAGAATGGAGAGCATTATTTGTCTCCCACCCTCATCTATCTATGTATTTTAGGGAACCACACTTTTCCATCATTACTAAGGTGGAATGAGGATGGAAGAAAAATGGCTGCTCTTATCTTTCAGGTGGCTGGCTGGTGAGCCCCTCTCCCAGCAATTCTCAGTCCTTTGTGAGCAGACTGGAGCATACACACAGCTGTGAAAACAGCCAGAGGCAAAGTCAGGTCACTGAGGGGGAGAGGGTTGTTGAGCAACGTCAACTTCCCTCTCAGACCCTGTGGACAGCAGGGCCATGAGAGACACTGAGCCACAAAGTCTTACTGTTGCATGTGGTGCTACTCACAGCAGCGGCTTCAACTGCTGTTGGTGTGAAACCCAAGAAAAATGTCCCTGCAGCTGCTGATGTCAATATGCACATCATCAGGCACCCACATCCTGTTGCCTTACAATCATACTAGCTCTCCCTTTGTATGATATATCAAAGAGGATATATCTTCTAAACCCCCCCCCCCCCAATAGATGTCTTTCATTTTTCAGCAGAAAAGAGATGTGTGTTTGAGTTCTGCTAAAGTGCACTAAATATGGGCCAGGGTGACTTCCTCTCATGTCAAATGGTAACTCAACACAGTTAGTCTTTTGGTATCAATTCAACACTCTTCTTCCTTCAAAAATTCCCATCTACTTAGTCGGCATCAGTCAAATAAACTTGCAGAGAATGACATAGGGTGTCTATAATATTAAAATCCACTTAAATTTTAAAACAGTTAAACATATTAGGGGAGCCTGGGTGGCTCAGTCAGTTAAGCATACGACTTCAGCTCAGGTCATGATCATGCAGTTCGTGGGTTCAAGCCCCATGTCAGGCTCTATGCTGACAGCTCAGAGCCTAGAGCCTGCTTTAGGATTCTGTGTCTCCCTCTCTCTCTGCCCCTCCCCTGCTCATGCACTCTCTCTCTCTTTCTCTCTCTCAAAAATACATAAACCTTAAAAAAATTAATCAAAAAAACCCCATATTGATCCAGTTGCTTCTCTAAGCTTACAAAATGTTGTAGATATAAAGTCATGATTATGCTTAACTTGGTTCCATGTTTTTGAGCTTTATCCACTTAATTAATCAGGCTGAAATAATCATCAGATCATTGGATCAATGTAGGTTACTCGTACCAAGCTCTCCATTTTGAACTTAACATTTTTAGCTTTGGAGAAGAGGGTAGGAAGAAGTGTTCAAGGTTTATTGGAAGTAAACTGACAGTGGAGAAACTTACTGTGTTTTTTCTATTGGAATATTCCCTCTTTTCATACTGCTTTGAATCATTTATGGGCTAAATTTGATAGTACCCTGGTTACCTCAGTAAGGGTCACAGAGAAGCACCTCCCTTGGCAGCCACCTCCCTGTGGGACTTTCCAACACTTTTCCCAGTCTCTAATGCATTCATTGTAGTGATGATGACACATGTCTTGGCAAAATATCTCCATGTTCAGAAGTAGAACAGCTCCAGTGTTCTTGATTCTATTTTAGACTTGTGCTAAAGTTATCTGCCCACCACAGTCTGACTTTCTTAAACCTCATCTAATTTCGTTCAGATTTAGTTTGGTCAACCATATTAATCTCCAAGGATAAAGAGATAATATTGCCTTCTAGAGTTGAAGCTAAATATTAGAGATAATATTGTGTTAAGCCATATGTTTTCTAACCTGGTGGTATTCATTTAAGTTGGTAAATGCTTGTGAGGCTACCATTAGCTTTCTTATAAAATGTCATGTGGAACATTAGTGTTAAAAATATGCCTATAACTTGGAAGACATCAAGGAGTGCTTACAAAATGTTCTACATTTTATTTCTTTTGATTAACTGGTTTTAACCTTTCTTAGCAGGCTTTTGCATTGAACCATGGGCTAGCCAAGCTAAATTCCAAAAGTTTAATTTTTTTTTTTTTTTTCAACGTTTATTTTATTTTTGCGACAGAGAGAGACAGAGCATGAACGGGGGAGGGGCAGAGAGAGAGGGAGACACAGAATCGGAAACAGGCTCCGGGCTCTGAGCCATCAGCCCAGAGCCCGACGCGGGGCTCGAACTCACGGACCGCGAGATCGTGACCTGGCTGAAGTCGGACGCTTAACCGACTGCGCCACCCAGGTGCCCCAAAAGTTTAAAGACAACTTGGATGAGAAGCAGGACAAATAAAAGATATATTATGGAAAACATAACAAGTTTCACAAGGTAATCTCTCTCAAAGAAAAATGCCAACATACTTTTATTCAGTATACATTAACCCTTTAGGAAGTATATACACCAACTGATAAATATTTTGAATTCTTCAGTGGTTGTACTTGCTTACTTGTCAACAGTTCAGGTTTAGAAATGCTAATTTTTGTTCTCATAGCTGAGTTTATCACATTGTGTTCCTATCATTTTATTAAATGAATGAAAGTGAATCAATGAAAAGAATAATATTATGAGTTATAAATGTAAATCCAATATGATTGAAACAGAGAAAATTATTATGATAAAATAGCAGTGAGTAGTTATTATACTAAATCAGGCCAACTCTTCATTCAAATGTTAAAGGAAAGAACAGAATTAAAGAATAGCATAACATTGGGGTGCCCGGGTGGCTCTGTCAGTTGAGTGTCTGACTTCAGCTCAGGTCATGATCTTGCTGTTCACGGTTTTGAGCCCCACATCGGGCTCTGTGCTGACAGGTCAGAGTCTGGAGCCTGCTTCAGGTTTCTCCCTCTCTTTCTGCCCTTCCCCCACTCATATTCTATCTCTCCCTCTATCAAAAATAAATAAACATTAAAAAAATTTTTAAGACAAAGAAAGAATAGCATAACATTGGGGCACGTGGGTGGCTCAGTTGGTTAAGCGTTCAACTCTTAGTTTCAGCTCAAGTCATGATCTCATGGTTGGTGAGTTCAAGCCCCATGCTTGAGATTCTCTCTCTCCTCTCTCTGAGCCTCTCCCACTCTTGTGCACATGTATGCATGTGCTCTCTCTCTCTCTCAAAATAAATAAACTTTACAAAAAAAATAGCATAACATAATGAAAGTAGATCACCAAAGATTATGCTAATAGATATTTACTTAAGAATATCATAAAATTTAGTTTAGTCTCTAAAAATAAACTAGTGTCTATTCAGTTTTCAAACTTTAGATGTGCTTATTTTCAGGAGTACATAATGTACCAAAGAGATTTATTAACTGTAGTTGTTTAAAAGACTTCTGTTTGAAGTCAGACAGATCTGGGTTGAAATCCCAGCTCCTCTGCTTACCTAATGCAAGTTACTAATTTTCACTGAGGCTTAGTTTCCTCATCTGAAAAATTAGGATTACCAAATGTGTTTGGTGTTTATGTTGTTTATGTTTAGAGTTGCTTAGGAGGGGCAAAGGGCAACATATCTTTTTGGATATGGAAAGGACCTGTCATGGTACCTGCCATGTAACAGGCTTTCGTGAGATGTTACTTTTTTTTAGGAAAAGCTGTGTGTCACATATGTACTGACTGTGGGCTCATTTCTGATATATTCCCAAGAAAAACTGGAAGGTATTTACTCTATACTACATAATGTGGCCCATCTTATGCTGGTAAGCTGGGAAATAAGAGGTATAGTCAATGCATTGGAGACAAGGAGCTTCACCTGCCCTCACTGCCATGCAGCACCCTTGAGAAAGCTCACGGAGGCCCTTCGTGCCCAGCCGGGCATGAACTACAGAGCTGCACCGGGCAAACAAGCTTGGGCTCATTGCTCAGCCAGCTTACCTGAATGAAGAAGAGGGAGCATCCCGTATTAGCCAGAGTTCTCCAGAAAAACAGAATCAATAGGATGTGTATATATAGAAAGAGAGATACATTTTAAGGAATTGGCTTCAGTGATTGTGGTGGTTGGCAAACCTCAAACTTGCAGAGCGGGCCAGCAAGTTGGAGACATAAGGAAGGATCGATGTTGCCATTCAAGTCAGGAGGCCGTCTGTTGGCAGAATTCCTTCTTCCAGGACTCCAGTTTTTGTTCTATTAAGGCTGTCACCTGATTGGATGGGCCCCGCTTACGTTATAGAGGGTAATCTCCTTTACTCAGTGTCCACTGCTTTAAATGTTAATCTCATCAAAAAAAATACCTCCATGACAACATCTGAAAAAAAACGTTTGACTAAATGTCTGGGTACCGTGGCCTAGTCAAGTTGACACACAAAATTAACCATCACATTTCATGAACATCATCCTCAACAGATGTTGACAAGTGTAGTGGTTAAGATTACAAGTTTCAGAGCCCAGCAGAAATGTGTTTCAACTCTGACTCTTCAACTTATGATCTCTATGAAACCTATGTAAAATTTCTAAACCTTATCTGTAAAACAGGAATCAGGATATCCACAGCAGAGGTTTGTTAGGATTGGTGTAAGAAGAAAATCAACTTGTGATGCCGCTGACATGTTTAGAATCATACCTGTCATATACCATGGATTCGATAATTAATTAGCATCTTTTCCTGGTGAAAGCAAAACAAGAAATCTGGCTAAAAGAAAATAAGTCCAGAAGATTTGTTGATGACTCTGCCTTGGTTAGTGCCTGACCCATTTAAATTAGATTTCTTCTAATGAATGCCTTTTTGTTGTTGCTAAAATAAAGAAGACGTTCCACTTACAACTTTGTAAAATGTACTTCCCACCCAGTTTGTCTTCCTGTACCTTTTCCCTCTTGTCTGCCTGCCCACTGCCATTCTCTTCTGCACATTTTTGCGGCAGGGAATTGCCAGGTATAGGTCAGTAGATGTTGCAGCAATAACAAAAGGAAAGAAAAGCTTCCTGCACTTCTACCCTTGCAGGCACAAAATTAATCACACTTTATCAGTAAAGAGGCCAAATAAGTCAGGCCCTCACTTGAACTTGTTCTCTTCACATACATAGTTGAGATAGAAATGTTGATTAATATATTTGAACGGAAATGTATTTGTGCCTTCAAAAGAGGATGACTCCACACAAGTCATCTCCACACAAGTAGACCCACAAATGCCCGCACATACACACACTCACAGTTCACACTAGTGCTGCAGAACATACTAGGAGTGACACATTTCTGCACAAGGAAAGCAGTGGCTTTCATTTGCAATGCCAATCCTCGAATTAACTTTGCAACAGTCCATTCCCTATCCCAACCTACAGCCTCAGAAAACTACGAGTGACAGAGTAAAAATGTTTACTATAATTTTATATGCATATGAACATTGCTCCTAGATTAGGTTATTCAGTTAACAGATCATGATTATTCTTGGCTACCATGTAGTTTAAAATAACGACAGTGACTACATTAACTAGAAAATCTTACAAAGATTACAAGATCTGGGTTATAAGCTATCAGAGACTTAATATGTTGGAAATTTATTATTGTTTTTGTAGCTGAAAGAAGCCTGAGCTAGGAGACTGACACATGGGTTCTAGTTCTGGATCTACCACCAGTGTTGATCTTAAGTAAGTCAACTGATCTTTCTGGGCCTCAGTATTCATCTGGTATTGGCATCTTTACTAAGGCTAATTGAAATATTGTTATATGAAAGCATTTTATAAACTTATAGGCTAGTAGAAGTGACTAGTAATAGGAACTAATATTTATTGAACACTTGGTATGTGCCAGATTCTTTTTTTTAGGTGTGTGTGTATGTGTGTCTCATTTAATTTTCATAACAATACTCAGAAAAAGAAATTATTATTAGGCCCATACCACAGATGAGGAAACTGAGGCTAATAAACATAAAGCACTGGACAAGGTCTCAGCAATAGTAGGTGTTAGAAACAGGCTTCAAATCCAGTCATGTGGACTACAGGAGTCCGGGCAATAATTTCTCCCACCTTCAAGGTTAGGATTTGAAGGATTGTTAACATTAGAGAACCCACCCTGGCTAGTTTTGCATAAAATGATACCAAGGCAAAGGGAATGTGAAGTTCACACTATAAAAATACTAGACACATACAAGACATTTCTCCTGCCATTGATGTCAATGGACAATAATACTTAGGAAATTGTTAACCTGAGTGGGATGTCAGACACAGGAAGATTAAAAGGCTTGAAAAGGAAATGTTACAGAGACAGATTGTGGGGCTGACAGAGAAAAGAACATGAAGGGTATTGATACGGGATACAGATAAGGAAAGGATATAGAACCTTACAGAGGTAAAGACTGTATTTCTTGGTTTGCTCTTTACCCTGTGTTATTCTGGAAGGAACAGCCAAAATCTGGAAAGTTCAGTGTAAGCTTTGGAGTCAGTGCTGAGCTCAAATCCTTGCATTATGAAGCAAGATATAATCAACTTGGAGAATTTCCACTCCATTCTGGGATTAATAAATGGGTCCTTTTTTTTTTTCATCATGGACATACTTTTTTGAGACCTTTTCATACTTATCTGCCATCACAGATGCAATGAGAATTAATATAAAAATTAATGAGATGATGCTTTTAGGATTTCCCTGACAAGTTTCAAAAGCACATCTAACTACAGATGCTTATCTGTGATGAACTGTTGAATCCTGGCAAGTGTGCCTTGTTGAACCTTGTATATTGTGAACAACAGGTAGAAGGAACCCAATAGTTGATGATTTCCAAGGATGTCATAGGGTGATGGTTAAGTATTAGTCTTCATCCTGAATAATCTATCTTCTATTTTGGCCAATTCATTTTGGAAATTTCTGTATTTTACATGTAGGTCAATAAAATACAGCTCTCAAAAAATTAATAAAATAAATATTGGTTTCACTTTAAAACTTCAGAGGATAGAAATTTGACTAATACAATGTATTAAGCGTAGAGAAAAACAATAGGATAAATAATCTAATCACTTTTAATATTAAAAATTTGCCTTTTCAATTTTGTTCTGAATATCATAATCCAGGCAAGGATGAATCATTTGTGTTGGGTTATTATTATTTGAATTTTTAAAATAATGCCTTTCTCAATACTATCCCCAGGCGTAAGTACAAAAAGGGGGGGGGAAGAAAAATATTAATTAAATTGCATAATAGTCAATGCTGTTACAATTTTATGACATAAAATAGTACATGAAAATAGCTTATCAAAAGATTTTTTTTTTTTTTTTTTGCAGAATTCTAATCTTTTAAAAGTAGCTAGCATTGGGCTCAGATGACCAGAAACTGGGTTTAAGTCAAACTGACCCAGGGCTATAATTTTACTTTCTGACAGAGAATAATAAGAGCGTGGTAATCACTGGGGCTATTTCACCAAGAATGGCAGAGCTGTATTTATTCTCCATTCTAATGGAGAGTCATTCCACGAGTGGTATTGTTTATTTCTTTGAAAGCTTGACTCCCTGGGGAAGGAGTCCCAGTTGCTCACATCTGTACCTTCCTTGAAGTAACAAAAATCCTATGCAATGTAAAGGCATAACTGAGGAGAATAACTACTGTTTATTGAGCACCTACCACAGACCTGTAATCAGATACATTTTCTCATTTGTTTGTTTTGTTGTTGTTGTTTTGTTTTGTTTTGTTTTGTTTTGTTTTTTGGTCCTCAAACAACATTTTGTGGGGGGGGGGGCATTATTATCTTCATTACACAGATGGGAAAACTGAGACCTCAAGGAGATACATGACTTGTGTAATGGTGGTATCTATCCTACAACTATTACAGTAATTATGCCTATAGTCATTATTATTAAAAAGAAATGGCTTGACGCTGGAATTGTGTTGTAGCATGAAAACCAGAAGCTTGTTATTTCACACAATGGAACATCTCACTCACTGAAACATTAATACCCATCTGTGATTCTGCAGAAGCTTAAAAACAGTCCTGGCAAACCAAGCAGGGATCTTGACGTTTAGCCTTTCAAACACATACTTTGGTATGTTTCCTGGGAATAGTAAACCTCAAAACCCTGCTTTAAAGAAAAGAGTCCATCCTTGATATAAATAAATGATCTCTCTCAAATAGGAAGTTCTGTGCTCACGAATGGTCAATGCTCACTATTGTAAAAGGGAAGTCTAATTGAACATGCTTTTCAATCAGAACTGAACAACTGAGCAGGCAGTCTGGTGGTAAGAAAAAGCTGGAGGAATAGCTTGCCGTTGAATAATGGAATTTGTGCCAATGACATAATTTGGCTGGTTAGAGTAGTCATGCCTCACACCTCCATGCCTTTCCCAGGAGGTCTGTAAAGAGATGGTATATTTTTCTCTTTGAGAACACTAAAAGAAAAATTAACCTAATTTGAGCATAAGAAGGGAAGTAAAATGATGCCCAATGAACCATACACCATTTTAAAATGATGTCTTTAACCAGCTTGATGTGAAATATATGATGTATCATGTGTGCATCTTTCCTAATGACAGGTGCAGCACCATCCACCATGTCCTTGGATCCATTCCTTTCTTTCTTTCTTCTTTTCTTTCTTTCTTTCTTTCTTTCTTTCTTTCTTTCTTTCTTTCTTTCTTTCTTTCTTTCTTTCTTTCTTTCTTTCTTTCTTTTCCCCCCCAAGCATGTATCTCCTCTATGTCAAACCTCTCACTATATGCTGTTAGTCTCATTAAAGTCATTGAGCACTTAGTGTTGTTTTTTACCATTTAAAAAAAAAAAGCATTATGAAGGGAAAAGATATTTTTAAAAAAGCTAAGATCATTGACATGCACACACACACACACACATACATACACAAAGCACATGAATAAGAATTTAATCAAAGCCATGCTGTTTGCTGCTAAGTGCTAGATTAACTGACAAGACTGTTTTGTAATTTTATCTAATGCTTTCATAGATTTTTAAAAGTCCATTCTTTTCCAGATCTTAAGAATGAGCAATTATACATTTTTTTAGAAAAGCATAGCTTACACAAATCTGTTCAAAAGGAGAAACTATAGAAACATTTAAATTCTGCTTCCAGAATATTTTTAAAACCTAATTTAAGAATGTTTTCTTTAGTATCATATTTGAATGTATGTTTTAATATCTCAATCTCTGAAAAGGGAATATAATATTTAAATCTTAGCCAATAGCTGAGAAACTATTCAGAAACACACTAAGTCTTAGAAGTGCCAGCCAAATTACACCCATTCTCAACAAATTCTTCCATAGTTTAGCAGTATATTTGCAGGAACAAGGCCTTGTCTCTTAGGGCCCCTCTAAATTCTAAGATTCCCATGCTATTTTCATTTTAATCAAAACAAAATTCACCCTGGTATGGCACAGACCTCAGGCACCACTCCATTGTTCCGTGGAACAGATGTTTTGGAATTCACATAATGACAGACAGACTTCCTTTATGAAAGGTTTCTAGAATGAGGGCTTTGGTCAAACTGGTCATGCCTGTATTAAAACCTTTCACTCATCAGGACAATATTTGCATTTCTGCACTTATCCTGTGGCAATCTCATCTTGATAAAAAGTCAGATTTCTTTGAACTTAATCGCATAACCCCCCTTTTTTTGTCAAATTACATTCCAAACATTTGGAATGTTGAGTCATCAAGACTGCACTTAAGTCTTAACTCTTTTTTTTTTTTTTTGAGTTATCATCTCAAATAATAGGCAAATGGGGAAATAATATCAATGGAAATTCATTACAAAACTAAAAACTTTAATAAACATGCACCTCAGCCTCTAAACAAACAAAAGACACAAATGGTAATCTCTGCTAGGTTAAACTCCAGAGGACCCCCAGAGGGCATCCATGGCATAAAAGGAATACTTGTCCATTGGGTGCCCTTAAGAAAGTAAGATAAGTTATTTTTTCAGTGTCCAGGGACTGATACCCACGTAACTTCCTTAAAAACCATATGCACCAGTGAGCCAATCCCTCCCGGAATTCTTGGCCTGGATTATTGATGAGATTGTTGGCAATTTGGATATTTTTGTAATCATCTGATATTGCTAATGTTTATGTAGCCTGGCCCATCCAGTCCCTGGGAGTGAGATATTTTCAAAGGCACACTGACTAAATTCAAACGCTAAAGTACCATTTAAGATACTGCAGCAATAATCTAAATGCCACCTAGGTCTGTGCTTCAGAAGTTAACATCCCCTGTTCCCATCTTTGATTTCACTGAACCTAGGGAGGCACAACACATGGCCTTTACAATGAAAAGGTCTGCATTCAGTTTTCTTTGAGTGTTGGAATTTCAAAGTTTCCAAAGGTTTCTCTTATTTAACTTCAATTCCCATTACCCCAGTGGACTCAATAGGCCTTACCCTGATTTTACACAATTCCGAAGAGCAAATGCGTGGGGGGGGGGGGGGGGGGGCTATGTTCCTGGAGCCAAGTATATGTATAGAAGAAACTAGATATGCCAAAGGCTTATTTTGAACTCTTCTCTGGTCATACAATAGCTATTTTTAAAACTTGCGTGAGCAGGAACAGTATCCTTGAAGTTTTGTCATTTATTAGTCCAGAGCATGGGCTTTGGTTTGACTTCTGGCTTCTAGAATTTTCTCCAACAAATTTCTACAAATATGCATACTGTCATGTTTGCATAATATGTGACTTGCAGGAAATCCGTGCAAAAAAGACACAGTCCCTATTTCTTAAAGAGGTGACAATTCAATTGGAGACAACTTAACTCCACGTGACAGCTATTATAAGGATGCCACTGGAGTCCAAAGGTTGTATTTTGTGCAATCTCAGGGGATTTCAAGTAGGAGATTTTTAGAGGAATACTTTCTGACTGGTAAAATTATCCTTAAGATAACTTTTACTGTGTACAGCCTGACTATGAGAAAAAGAGTATTTATATCACTCAGGTTAATTACTCAGAATTTGCCGCAGGCTTCATATGGAATTTCTAGTTAGGTATGCAGTCCCTAGCAGCATATTTTCCTATCAGAACCAAATGTAACCTGCACAAGAAGGCTCTAATGTATATGCATAGAGTAATGGAGTATATGGTAATAAGTAAAGGATGGGAATTCTGGGTTCTAACCTGCCATGAATTATGACCCTGGGCAAGTTACTAGACTTCCTTGTTATCAGTTTTCAGGGGAAAATTACAAAGACTCTGAAATCAGAAAAGGCTAAATTTGAATCTAATCTCTGCCCTGAATTACTGGATTTGCCCAACAAACTGGGCAAACTTAAACAGATTCAAAAGGTATCTGTTTGCCTTGTAATTTTTATCATGGAGATAACAGGACCTATCTGAAAGAGGTCCTGTTTTGTGAATAAAATGAGATAACCTAGAAGGTTCCTAACACCATTAGCACTGTAAATATAGGTCAATTTCCTGTTGAGAAAATCTAGATGAAAATATTTTGAAGAATTTATAAGCTGTATTCAAATGTAAGAGATTGTTACTATTTACAGCCTATGCTTAATAACTAAAAATTAATAGCAATGGAGAAGAGTATTCTTAGCTGAGAAGTATTAATAATGTTAAGACTGGAAATACAGTTTTGATATCTGTCGGCAAGCTTATTCACCTTTTGCTTTTAAATGAGATGTACCACTTTGATTAGAACAGCCGTGAGTAATTCCATATTAGTCTACATTTCAGAAAATATCATAATTCTACACCTTGAAATGCTTGACAAGAAATCAGCCTCAGATAACATAAATGCCAGCATCATGTGCCTACATTTGTAGCAGTGTTTTCAAGTTTACTCTAATAAGTGATGTCTTAAACACAGACATTGGCACATAATTCTAATCATTGGTACATGCCCTGTTAGGGACCATGGTTGATGTTTGATCTTCAGGGATGACTTTTATAAGATCCTTACTATGATTTTTGGTCTAAATACATATAATCTGAATGTATTACATATATATTCATACTATATATGTGTGTGTGTGTGTGTGTGTGTGTGTGTGTGTGTGTGTATAACCCTCTTGATGTTCCTGATGAGCAAATCACTTCATATTATAATATATAAAATGTATAAAATCCTGGGTTATAGCCAAGCTTGCAACATCCAGGAAACACTCAAGAGCCCATAGTTTTATATAATTTTGATTCATCCCAGTCCTAATTGTCTCTGTTCCTAGTGTTCCAACTCCATCCTTCTCATCTCCAGCCACTACAGCCCACAAGAACTCTGAAAACCTTTCTCTCACAGAAACTACAGGTATTAAAGACAGTACTATTTAATAAAGGCTTTCCCTCTTAGATGAACTGAAAGAAAACTCCTAAAGAAGGAAAAAACTTCCACAATGAATATGGGCAGCATGCCAAAGCAGTCTGTGAAAGCCACTGAGGCATAGCTAAGTCTCTAATTGTGGAGAGCCCCATTATCCACTCTTCAATAGATGGGACAGTATCCTAAGTGTGCAATCTACTTTATTAAAACTAAAATTGTTGGTGAGGTTGGATGTGGCTCAACAAGTGGCCAGAATGGAATTATATTCAAATCTCTATTGAGTGCCTATGAGCAAGTCTGTCTGCTGGGTGCTATGGGAGACACAAAGATGAATAAGTTAAGGAAAGCTAGGCTTATCACCATTAACTATTGTACAAAGTGGTACTATCAATAAATGTTCTTTTAATGAATGTATTTTTGCCAGTTTCCTAATAAATACCCCAAGGGGAGCTAGGGGTGGGTGGTGCCTATGTAACATAGTCCATTTAGTGTCCAACTCTTGATTTTGGCTCAGGTCATGATCTCACTACCCTGAGATCTCACCATCCGCACCGTGTATGGAGCCTGTTTGATATTCTCTCTCTCCCTCTCTTTCTTCCCAGCCACCATTCTCTCTCTTAAAAAAGATTTAAAAATAAACAAATAAATAAATAAACACACGAAGGAATATAGGAAAAGTGAGGCACATGTCCTAGAAGATGGAGGTCTCATTTTGGTCTGAGACTTGCAGAACTAATAACATTTTAACAAGGAAAGACGGAAAGGAGGGAAATGTGCAAAGGCAGGAACGGAAGAGAGTCTGTGCCCACATTCAGTTCCAGCCTCACTTCAAGATCGTAACTCACTTCAAGAAAGGGTGTCTTCAGATGGTATGCTTATGACAGTGTCTGGCTGTAAGGTCCCCGATCAGCTGTAACAGAATCAAATCCAGCAATAGCAGCTGCCTCCTGTCTGAAATATTAGATCTGCTCCCAAAGAATAATTGTGGGAATGCCTAAACATAATCAAAACAGCTAGTTTTTTTTCGTTGAATTCTGCTTAGCCGTACTCATGGTAATTTTATTTTTTTACTCTTTTTTTTTTTTTTCCGTTTTGCTATATGTCCTCTCAAGTTAAAAAGAAGCATAATGTTGAGTTTGTGTTCTCAGAATCTTACATGCATGTTCTAACTCAGATCAGCTGACACATATCTTAAAGATTAAAACTGGGCACCTGGGTGGCTCAGTCGGTTAAGCGTCCGACTTCATCTCAGGCCATGATCTCAAGGTTTGTGAGTTCAAACCCATGCCATCAGTGCAGAGTCTGCTTGGGATTCTCTCTCTCCCTCTCTCTCTCTCTGCCCTGCCCCCACTCTCTCTCTCAAAATAAATAAATAAAATTAAAAAAAAAAAAACTTGTCTTCATGATTCATGTAACCCAAAGATAGCTTCATCTGATATTAACCTGTATTGGAATATTCTTCCATGATGTCACATTTGAAAAAACTTCAGAAAAAGGTTTTCAGCTATAAGTATTTATGGTATATTTTATAGAATGGCATAATATTTTAAAAATATATTTATAAATAAACTCACAAAATATCTAGACTGCAGGCTTAGCTAAAATGTTAAAGTATGAAATACATAATCTCAAAATGGCACAACTTGGGTTGCCAAGGCATTCTCTGATTCATTGTTTAGAACAAAATGGCACTTCCGTTATTAAAGGCTTCCAAACATAATAAGCCATGTATCAATTGTTTCATATGCGTTTAAGTATAGAAACCAAAATGGATTGTTGTGAAAACTCTTACATTTATTTGTCAGTCAAAGGAGTAGTTAGAATTCAGGCAATCAACTGGTAAATATACAATGAAATGTAATAGCTGAGAGTGGGAAATGTAAATTTAAAAAATTTTAGTAAGTGACCATAGTAAAAAAAATGTCCTTCTTCATTAAAAATAGCCTTTAGGTTGAATGAAAGAAACAAAATTCACTTAGATATTCTCAAAGTATAGATGATGAAAGAAGGGTGGTACATATCTCCCTACCCTTTGGAATAATTTGACTTGACAGACACATTTACACAGCAGCAGAGGGAAAAAAAAAAAAGCAATACTTCTGTGTCTGAAATTATTCCTGGCCCCATAAATGAGAACAAAAATGCTTACCATGGGTAAGACACCTTGACTAAATGTGGTGATTTTCTCCATTTTCCCGAATCTGTAATTTTTTTTTTAACGTTTATTCATTTTTGAGAGACAGAACAGAGCATGAGCTGGGGAGGGGCAGAGAGAAAGAGGGAGACACAGAATCCAAAGCAAGCTCCAGGCTCTGAGCTGTCAGCACAGAGCCCAATGCGGGGCTCGAACTCACTGAGGGTGAGATCATGACCTGAGCTGAAGTCGGACGCTCAACCGACTGAGCCACCCAGGCGCCCCTCCATTTTCCCAAATCTTTAACTTGCCCAGATTGGAAATGCCACTTGCCCTGGAAGCTTTGGCCAAAGGACGGGAGATGATAAAACGAGATATTGAGTGAGTCATGAGAAATGGAAGAAAAAGCTTAATCGTGCCTTTTCCGAAATATCCTTTCATTATGAAAACAGAGGAGGGAAATCTTCAATCTGAAAAGCCTCAGTCAGAAAAGAAAGGCGTATATGTTAAGATTTAGTTTTCAAAACAAGATTGCTTTGTCTGACTGTGGACTCTACCAACACACACGAGTATTTCTGCAAGTTAATGTGAATGCAAACCCTAAAATGCTGAATAGTTTCATTTCCTCCTTTTTCAGAATTACTTTGCCAAAAAAGGTGGAGATGGAGTGCTTCCTTTCCAGTGTTGCTGATGCTGCCACGGATTTACTTTGGAAGAATTACAGATGATATTAATTACAGTTTCAACAGCAACCACCATCCGTATGGCATTCTACAAAGTGTTTGCTTGTATTTTACCTCGGTCCAGAAAGCCTGTGACGTAGTTTCGGTAGGTGCTCTTATCATTCCTAACGTACAGATGAACCAGAAATTTGGAGCGGTTGAGAGAGTTTCCCAAGGTCACGTGCTCTGATAGCAGTGGCACTCAGGACTCTGTCCTTGGATCCGTCTCCTTCTAAACCTCTGATGAGCTTCCACGTAAGGTGTAAACTCTCACCCCTCGTGCATGCAACACAACTTGTGAAGGTCTGTGAAAAGCATTTGGAATATATGGATTATACTTGGGAATACCTTTTCTTTTTTTCAGCAACTAAATCATTGTCCCTTCTCATAAAGCTTACCACGATTTCGGGATACCCCAAGAATTATTGACAAGGTTATTCTCAAATGGCCAACTTATGGAGAGGTATTCTAATAAAACTAAATTAGGTTTATGCTTTCTGTCTGTTATCAAACAACAAATAGTAAGAGTGGTATAAATTCCTATATTGAGGGAAAGAGAGCAGATGCTCTAAACCTGCTTTGCCCAATGTAGAGGCTGCTAACCATGTGTAGCTATTGAAATTTAAATTAATTTTTAATAAGTTAAATAACATAAAAATGCCAGTTCTTCAGTCACACTAACCACATTTCAAGGGTTCTGTAGCCACAAGGGGCCAGTGACTATTGTATTGGGCAGCACAGACATAGAACATTTTCATCTTTGCAGAAAGTGCTGTTGGAGGGGCGCCGGGGTGGCTTAGTCAGTTTATCGTCTGACTCTTGATTTCCGCTGGGGTCATGCTCTCACATTTGGTGAGTTCGAGCCCAACACCCAGCTCTGTGCTGACAGCATGGAGCCTGCTTGAGATTTTCTCTCTCCTTCTCTCTGCCCTTCCTGTGAACCCTCCCTTGCCCTCCCCCCCCCCCCCACTCTCAGAATAAATAAATAAACATTTAAAACAAAGAAAGTCTTATTGGACTGTGCTGGCCTAAAGTGTAGCTGTTGTTACCCATGTCGGTCTGCTTCTTTCTCGAGCAACTCTAGCTCTATAGAGTTGTCCTCAAGGGTGAGTGGTATGAGGTGTGTGTGTGTGTGTGTAAAATGAACCATGATTCTATTCTCCACCAAAATGCTAGGAAAACCAGCAAGTCGCAAATAAACATAGACTATTTATGTGGCTTCTCTTGATGTGGGAAGAGACTCAAATCTCTATGTTAATATCAGTCAACCCTTAAGACAATTTCAGCAATAGACTGTTGTATGAAAAGAGTTGTATGATAGTAAAAAAAAAAAAAAAGGTCTGAACAGAGCATTTCAAGTTTGGGTTGGTTTGTGGAGAGGGAGATCAAATGAGAGGGATTACCCTTTGGGGTTGGAGCAGCTGGGGCAGGAACAAGGACAGGAGCCCTCCCCATAGGACAGGCCATGCGAAAAGCCAGCAGGGTCTAGGAAACACCCAGGGAATATGTTCCCTCAGCTCCACCTGGGGATTTTCTTTAAGGAACCAGATGGTTACCTTGGCTGTAAGAGTAAAAATAGGGAAAAAGATGAAAAACTCAGGAGAAAGGGCGGAATATTGTTCTCACTGAATTGTCTGACACAGATGGCCAGGCATTCCTGAACTTTTTTTTTTTAATGTTTATTTATTTTATTTTTGAGACAGAGAGAGACAGAGCATGAGCAGAGGAGGGGCAGAGAGAGAGGGAGACACAGAATCGGAAGCAGGCTCCAGGCTCTGAGCTGTCAGCACAGAGCCCGACATGGGGCTTGAACTCACGAACTGTGAGATCGTGACCTGAGCCGAACTTGGATGCTCAACCGACTGAGCCACCCTTGAACTTTTAAAGTAGGTTAATCTGAAGAGGTAGTGGTCTGGGGATGTGGACAGCATTCAGGCCGGGGTCCTCCATCTGCCACCTCCTCTCACTAGCGTTTGTCCCATTTAATGTTGGCGGACCTTAGTTTCCAATCGTATTCATTCTAGAGAGGGCTCACCGTGTAGAAAGCATGGTGCTTGGGGAGGGGGACACAGATTATTCAACAAAAAGAACTCACACAAATAGATAATTACCATATAATTCCATAAATGCAGTGACAGACATACGCAGAGAGAAAACATAGGCTTGGCTGAGGAGGTTTCCAAAGTCTTTAAAGACTCTTTGGTGAAGGAAGTGGTATCTGAGTTAAATCATTAAGAACAAAGAGCAGTTGGGGTTCATGGAGAGAAAGGGGCAAGAATAAAAGAATGGGGGGAAATATACATATACACATGTATAAACCTACATAGGGAGATAGATAGATAGATAGATAGATAGATAGATAGATAAACATTTATATTGATATTTTAAGTTTTTTTTAAGTTTTATTTTATTTATTTTGAGGGAGACAGAGACAGCACGAGTGAGGGAGGGGTGGAGAGAGAGGGAAAGAGAGAGAGAATACCAAGCAGGCTCTATGCTGCCAACGCAGAGCCCAACTTGGAGCTCAAAATCACAAAACCGTGAGATCATGACCTGGGTGGAAACCAAGAGTCAGATGCTTTTTTTTTTTTTAATTTTTATTTTTAATTTTTTTTCTTTTTTTCAATATATGAAATTTATTGTCAAATTGGTTTCCATACAACACCCAGTGGTCATCCCAACAGGTGCCCTCCTCAATACCCATCACCCACCCTCCCCTCCCTCCCACCCCCCATCAACCCTCAGTTTGTTCTCAGTTTTTAAGAGTAAGAGTCAGATGCTTAATGGAATGAGCCACTCAGGCACCCCTATGTTGATATTTTAAAACTCAGATCCTTTCCCGGTGTGAAGGGAGAGGGACATTTATAAAAAAAAGAAGACACCCTATGCCTGAACAGGTAAAGCGTTAAAGGGAGTAATGAAATATTATTGCTTAAAAGAGAAAGGAAAAAAAAAAAAGAGAGAGTGGCTGGAGATACCAAATAAATCTTTCCCGCCAGGAAAAAAACCTTTCTTTTCCTTCTACCTCTGCCTTTGTGTTTTATTTGCATCTGCACAAGACAGTTTAGCAGCTGTGTTCATAGAAACTCCCCTCTCTGGTCGGAGGGCTGCACTAGTATGTCTGCCTGCAGATGCACGCTGGCTCCTTCAGATCTCTCACACACAGGCGACCCTCTCCTTCCCCCAGCACCGGGGATCCCTCTCCCATTGCTAACACGGAAGCTGCACAGTGGCCTCTCTCACAAGGCCTGTTAGAATGATTCCAAGAGAAGCTTTCTTGCGTTTGCTTAGACTTAACTACTAATCAGAACCTACCACTGCTCACCTCCTTCTGATTCCAGGTTATCTCAAAATGCTCCAGGGTTTTGTGTCTAGACATCGCTTCCTTGGAATCCCAGGGTCCCTGGGCGATGTTCAGAAAAGAACAACTCACTCTCTGACCCCTAGAGAGACTGGCATGTGAGTCCCTGATCCATTCCCCTGAAGGATTGCTGTTTCTGGAAGGAAGGGACCAGATGAGGTGCTCTCATGGAGAGTTGCCCCATCCTGTCGTCTCTGTTCAAATCTTTCATCAACAACAAAAATAAAATACTCACTTCTGACACTACTTGCTAATTGGTTATTTTTGACACTTGAACAATACTTAAGCCTCCCGGAAACTGTTCACCAGTGTGTGGATTTAAAGAAAGATACGCATATTCTTCTGTGGGTGGTGGGTAGGGCACTGTGGAGGGAGAATGTGACCATCGTCACAGCCTTACTCTCCCCACTATTATTTCCCCAGAAGCAGTAGCGACAGATCAGAGTCACATTCAATACACTCACATGGGGGTGAGGGGGGTGGGAGTGACTTGGGTCTCCAACAAATGCCGGCAAGCATTGACCTGCAGGCCCAACCCAGCCAATCAGCCGTTTTTGTAAATGAAGTTTTACTGGGACACACCCGTACTCATTTGGTTACATTCCACCTATGGCTGCTATCTTGCTAGGAAAGGCGAACAGTTCCAACAGCGATCGAGTGGTCCACAAAGCCTAAAATATTTCCTATTTTGACTTCATGCAAGGTAAAGCAGAGACATGCATAGGAAGCAGTGTCCTCAGTATTTATCATGTTTCAGTTCATTTGATAAACACTTGTGGTTCCAGGGTGCAAGGCTCTGAGATTACAGCAGGGAACAGAACCACTTATAGTCTTTTGTTTCAAAAAACTTACAATTTTCTCCGGCTTTACTGTAACGATTCCTACTCAACTTTTTTTTTTTTTTCTTCTATGTTTGTTAGAGGACATTATGATGTATAGGCATAGAATAGGGTATCAGCTAGGGTTACCAAATAAAATACAGGTCTCCCAGTTAAATTCAGCAAATATGTACTGAATGGAAATAGCAAGTATGAATGAAGCCAAATGCTGTAAAATTATTCTCTCCCTGAATGGTGCATCAAGAGAGGGACAGAGAGGCATGTTCAAAGGATTTAGAGTGTTTTTACCTCATCATTAAGGTGACATAAAATAATAATGAATTTAAGCCTTAGGACAAACCCATCTCCAGTGTGAGATGTATATATGTCATGCAATTTAAAAATGATGCCAACAAGCATTCCATTAAAAAATAATAATAATAAAAAGGCGTGATATTTTTAAAAAGGAAGAAGAAGAAGAAAAAAAACCTCTTTTTTCCCTTCTGGTAGGAGGCAGAAAAGGAGAACCTACACCTATTGCACAGGAGAAAAAACCAAATTGAATAATTCATAAGTCTTAAGAAAGGTAAGGAGTGCTCATGTGTGCAAGTCTATATCTCCTGCTAACAATGTCTGGCTTAACAAATCTGGGCCCTTAGTCTTGTGATAATAAGCAAAGAAAATGGGAGGGAGAAAATTTGGCGGTGGTAGAACTTGTCACGTATCTAGAAAAATCTAGACCCAAGTGTTCTCATGAGCAGAATGGAAACCTAGCAGCGTAATGGGGAGTCTGCACAGCCAGTCCTTGGAGACAGGCAGGCGCGCAAGGGGGAGGCATGGTGTTTGCTGTCTAAATAGATGACAGCATTAATCCTTCCCATCAAACCCTACCGCAGTAGCAGATATTTAACTCACGCACAGAGATAACATAACATATAAAACCAAACACGGAGAAGGTTTGTGGTGGGAGTTTTAAACACCAAACCTGGACTCTATTAGCTACATCTTAAGCAATCCCTAAACCTAAACCATACGTGAGAAGCGGCTTGTTTTCAGGTCACCCCTTGAAGGGCCTTCATCCAGTCTTCAGTTTGTCACATTAGCAGACTGCAGATTTCTCCTCCTGAGCATTTCCCAAGAAGGATTTTCTGATTTGTCACACATGTTCCCATTCATTGGTCCAGTGCCCTGGCAGAACCAGAGATTCTAAACTTGTCCGGAAAAGGGTTTCATAATTCATCATGCATACCACTCTGCTTGGCACTGAGCGCCGTGGTCAGATCCAAGTGCATGCTCTTGGACATTCACGGTTGACTAAAGGGACCAGATTTTTGATAAACCAATGTAGGACAAAGGGGAAGAGCCTGCTAGCACAGTCCTGTGGCTGGGACAGAGAAGGGAGTGAGGCTGCCCTGAGTGGAGGGTGGGGTGGGTGTCTCATGAGACAAAAGTGTGACTGTGCTGGCTGAGGAAAGGTGCTCCCTGCAGCAAAGGAGGGGATGCTAGAAGATGGGGGAGAGGCATAGAAGGATGCGAGAGGGGAGAACAGGAAGAAGGGAAAAGGAGAGCCTGGGGAGAGAGCAAATGTTCCAGGACAGATCATTTTGGAAAACACGGTGCCTGCCAGCCAGCCCAGGAAGTTCATGTTGAGGGCCATCCTCAATCTAGGGCATCCATTAACCTTGGCTTTGACAAGGCTGGGGAAGGGGAAAGGGAAGAGATGGAAATGATGCAAAGCGCCCACATCATGCTAATGTTCTCTGAAAATGCCAGTTTGTCTACAGAGGTAAAATATTCTGAAAAGTTCCCATTTCTACAGGGTTCATCATGACTTCAGCGGTGAGCCATCTGAATTCAAAATTAAGATTTACTTTGTTTGAAATGTTTCACCTTAGAAAGATGGAGCAGAATTATAAGAAAGGAATACGTTTAACTATTGTTAAATCTAAGTATTCAGTCAGCCTTCTTCTCCTGCTGAATATTCAAATTGGAGAGCCATAGCTGACAAAGAGAAAAATAAATGCATTTCTGATTAGAAAATGCAAATTAATGCCTGCATTCTGCCTAAATTCCTCCAATATATCCTTTTAGTTGTTTTCTTTCATTACCATCTAACTAGGAAACTTATGTCCTTTTTGTTGTTGTTGTTAGTAGGTGAGTGGGAGTCTCTTTGGAAATTTCCTTATTAAAAAAATTGTACAGATAATTAAAGAAATGCAAATTAAAGCTACAGAATAACAATTCACTTATAAAAATGGTGAAGATCCAAAATATTGATAATTCCCCAGGTTGGTATAGTTGTGACGAAACAGAAACTTTGTACAGTTTTCATGGCCTTATTAAATTGATATCACAGTTTGGAAGGACAAAACATTTAGAAATTTACCTATACTTTAAATCCTTCTGTCCCAAGAATTTTACATCATTGGATCTACTCTACAGGGATAGTTCCTCAACTGGTCACTCAAGGATATTCACTGCTGACTATTTCTTATGTATAAAAAAAGTAGGAATGATTAAAATGTCCACTATAAGAGAACTGGCTTATTAAGTTATGGTGCACACTTTCAACAAAAACCCTTAAAAAAAAAAAATCCTGAATAGTCATTAAAGGAATAAGCAACATTTACATAGTTTGGCATATATCATAATATCATATACCCTTTGAATATATTAGATGGGGGAGGGGAGCAAGTCAGAATAGCATTATAATATGATTATGCTAATCTTATTTAAAGGTTGTTTTTTTTTTAATGTTTATTTATTTTTGAGAGAGAGACAGAGCATGAGTGGGGGAGTGGCAAAGAGAGAGGGAGACACAGAATCCAAAGCAGGCTCGGGGCTCTGAGATGTCAGCACAGAGCCCCAGGCGGGGCTCAAACTCACAAACCATGAGATCATGACCTGAGTCAAAGTCGGATGCTCAACTGACTGAGCCACCCAGGTGCCCCTATGCTAATCTTATTTAAAAAAAACAAAAACAAAAACAAAAACAAAAAATACCAATGGATCAGTTTCGTGAATATTTTATAGGATTTTTATCCAAAGGAAATACAGTAAAACCTTGGATTGAGAGTAACTTGTTCTGCGAGTGTTCCTGCAAGACGAGCAAACATTTCTAATGAATTTTAACTTGATAAACGAGTGACATCTTGCAAAGGAGTAATATGTGACCTCAAATATCACATGATCACAACTGAACCAATGGTTCTTCTCTCTCTCTCTCTCTCTCCCTCTCTCTCTGGGCAATTGTGGGTGATTGTCTCCCATGCTTGGATGCTCCGTCTCAGGCCGCGGTGTTTCGCAGAAATCAGTGATTTTTCAGAAGTTGGAAGGTGTTCACAATTGGCACTAGTGTAATTTTTGTCACTTCAAAGCACCTATGGACAGTCCTTTGCTTTTTCCTACAAGAGTAAACTTAGGAATGCTTTGCTTCATTCTAGGTCAGGCTGTCTGCAGATATAGACCCTTTCCTCTGCTGCCTTATTTCCAGTTACATGAAATACAGTACATGACAAGAGTCAACATCCATGTGAGCATATACAATGGACCCCATGCAGAAAAAGATTCCACTGAGCCAATAAATAGCAGTGATACCATTAGTGATAGTGAAAGTCGTCCAACACAATAACCCTCCTCTCTCTTGTCTCCCTCACACCAGCCATGAAGGCTTTCAAAGTGCAGGTTCTAGTTGTTTATTTTTCTTTATATGTTGTATTTTCTTTATTATTTTGTAGAATAGTACAGTCTTGTAATAATTTTTATACGAATATTTTTGGTTTGTGGAGCAAATCATCTGAGTTTCCATCATTTCTTATGGGAAAATTTGCTTTGGTATACAAGTTCTTTGGATTACAAGCATGTTTCTGGAATGAATTATGCTCACAAACCAAGGTTTTGCCGTATCTGGAAGAATTCAAAATAAAGTGCAAGCAATGACTACTTTCAGACAGGAGCAGGTTGTGTTTGGTAGAGATAGCTAATTTTTACTTTCTCTTCTTACTACATGGTATTTCTCTCTCTCTCTCTCTCTCTCTCTCTCTCTCTCTCTCTCTCTCTCTTTTTATAGGTTTGCATTCTTTCATAACCCAAAAAATGTCAATGTATTTATCCAGGTTTTTTAATGAGCTTTCTTCAGGAAAATCCTAGGATTTACAGATGCCCCAAGTAAGCATCATATCTGGGAAGCATACGGTTTACCATTCAGAACTGATCCTGCCACTTTCTTTCAGTGGCTTTTTTACTGCAGGCTCCCCAAAATTCCTAGAATCCATAGCATTCTCTCAATTCAGCTCCCCCATCCCTGCTTCCTTCCTTCACTATAGGTCCCTCTATCAACTTCTCATACAAATTTTAAGGACTCATACAGAAAGCAGGGTGAAATTTGTCCTCACTTCCAAACTCACCCTGACAAATCTCTGCAAGTGTTATCTCCAATAATAAAGATTGAAAATCTGCCATTCCAGGAGAAACTTTGTTGAATCTTAAAATAGTAGAACCAGAAGGCTAACATCCAGTTAGTGGTTCTCAACCTTCTCTGCACAATAGAATCGCCTGGCTGTCCCCAGACAGTGTGAAACCAAGTCTGTTTTGGATGCATAGCAACAATTGAGGCCCTTATCTAACTCTTATCAGAGAGATAAGGACACTGAGTAGCAGAGAGGAGAGGATGAAAGACTTGCCAAAGGTCATTCGGGTGCAGATTAGACGTGTTATTGACAAGATGTTAATTGCTAGTCTAGGACACATGGTAAGGAACAACCTAGAGAGCGAAATTAAGCATAAATTTGTTATGAAAGTTAGAAAATCAGAAGATTTATTTTTCTATACTAAGGCACATATTGCTTGAAAGGTAACATTATGGATGACACTTGCTTATGTCAGTCCACTATTTAAAAAAAATAGATCTCATGACACCTTTATAGTAAGTAAATAATTTCTCGGAACACTGTGTCTAGAAGAGTTTCATTGCCTTAATTGCTCACATCATAACTCGTCAGCCCATCAAATGCATTGATAGGAAGGTCCAACAGTAGATTTAAACGTCGTAATAAAAGAACATTATAAAAAAACTATCTCTGGTTATGGCTCAGCATAAATGAGTTCAGAAAGGAATTTTTTAAATTATCCCCTTATGTTTTATCTAGGAAACTACCTAGGGGCACCGGGTGGCTCAGTCGGTTAAGCGTCTGACTTCAGCTCAAATCATGATCTCTCGGTTCATAGGTTGACGCAGTTCATGATCTCGTGGTTCATGGGTTCGAGCCCCACCTTAGGCTCTGTTCTGACAGCTCAGAGCCGGAAGCCTGCTTCAAGATCTGTGTGTCCCTCTCTCTCTTCCCCTCCCCCACCTCTCAAAAATAAATAAAAATTTAAAAAAAATTTTAATCTAGGAAACCACTTAAAATGTGTTAAATTTCCGTAGCGACTAATATACAAGACTTAAGTTTTGAACTGTCCTGCAAACAAATCCCAGGACATTCTTAACTGTTACGAATATTGTTAACAAGCTATTTTCTTCTCAGCAATGATATTTGTATCTCAACTTTTTAATCAATGAAGAATTTGAATTCACACTGCTAACGGTAAAAGCATCTCTCCCTGTCACCCCTACACACATCATTGTCGCACAGCTCAGAAGCCATAATTGGTCAGCTTTCCCTTTAAAGGAGTCTGAGAATCAGAAGCTGCTATTGACTGTTTTCAGACAAAAATCTAAAATGTCCCCTGTCGTAGTCCCAGCTTTGAAATCTCAGATACCTGCTCCATGAAGCCTGTGCCATAAGCATACTCCTAGCTAACTAATGAGAAAATTGTAGAATGAAGAGTTAAGACTCTAACCCTGTCTAACTCTTTGGGATATCTTCCATCAAATATGTCCAAATATGACTTGTGCTAGGACTAAGGGCAATAACATGAAAGCATGAAAATTCCACAGCGGAAGCATAGCACACTTAGATGTGCACAAAGATCTGAAATTAAGTTTCTAGCAACTGCCTTAACGAATATGAATCAGCCATTCTAAAAATACAGGAAACACTTTGATCTGTTGCTGCTACTTGTTTTTTTAGAGAAAATATTGATCCTAATGAACTTTTCAAAATTCTCATGAGCAGTATAAATAAAGCTTGATTCCATCTTTAAGCAGTAAGTACTGGTAAGTCTTCCCTTCTTTGAATGGAGAGACTTTAGTCACCGCCCTGTAGAATCCATTATCTGGTGGTTGTGTTATTTTTAAAATTCATTGTTTTTGTTTACTGTTTTCCCACATGAGGAAATAATTAATTTTAAAATGAACTTCTAGGCTTTAAAAAATAAAAATAATAAAAAAAAAGGAATCTACTCCTGAAATCACTGTTTCACTATATGCTAACTAATTTGGATGTAAATTTTAAAAAATAAAAAATAAAATTAAAAAAAATAAATAAAATACTCTTGACAAAAAAAAAAAAAAAAAAAAAAGAACTTCTAGGGACACCAGGGTGGCTCAGTCAGTTGAGCTCTTGATTTCAGCTCAGGTCATGATCTCATGGTTTGTGAGTTCGAGACCCACATCAGGCTTTGTGCTGACAGTGCAGAACCTGCTTGAGATTCTCTTTCTCCCTCTCTGTCCCGCCCCACTCATGGTCTCTCAAAATAAAGAAATAAACATTTTAAAAATTAATTAATTTAATGAGTTTCTATGGATGAATTGGGGCAACCTCCTTAAGTCTCTCAGGATTTCTATTCTCTACCTTTTATTTTTCTTTCAATCATATGATAAATCCTGTTTGTCTTTGCCTGAGCTAGACAATATGGCACATATTTATTCAAAAACATTTCACAAGAACCACTTTAAAAAGTTTCTAAACTCCTTAATACTATTATCCTAATCCATCATGTTGCTTGCTATTTGCATAGTCATTTCATTGGATAGTTTATGATAAATGGAAGTGAAAGGATTTTCTTACACTGCCATTTTTCACAAGACTCGCTTTCTCAGTAGAACAACATTAGCAATGGTTTCCTCCTCAGATTCCCTTCAGTTGGTCCTAACTTTCAGAAGAGGCGTGGGGCTGCCCCAGCAGACTGCTGACCTTGTATACTGATCTCTATCTTTCTCTGCTCAGCTGCTCTCTCATGTTGACTTTCTAAAGACTTCTGGGGGGAAAAAATGGTCATGAGGCCTCACATTCAAGTCTATGCATCCAAGAGCACACATGGGCAAGATTCTGTCACAACCAAAGTTTCTAGTGTCACTAAATCTGTACTTCTTTTGTCACTTTCTCCTAAGTACCTTATGACTCTAACGTGACTTGTCCAAACTTCCCAGAGCATACCCATCAAAAGGCCATGATTGTTATGGGCTGAATTGTATCCCCTAAAAATTCCTATGTTGAAATCC
This sequence comes from Puma concolor, assembly GCF_028749965.1. Classification (NCBI taxonomy): domain Eukaryota; kingdom Metazoa; phylum Chordata; class Mammalia; order Carnivora; family Felidae; genus Puma; species Puma concolor. Next base: position 28,644,962 of record NC_141673.1, on the reverse strand, counting down.
TATCCCACAGCACTTCAGAATATGACTGTATTTGCAGATAAGGTCTTTAAAAGTAATTAAGGTAAATGAGGTCATAGGGGTGGGCTCTAATTCAATATGACTGGTGTCCTTATAAGAAGAGGAAGTTAGGACACAGACATGCACAGAAGGAAAATTATTTGAAGATAGAAAGAAGATGGCCATCTACAGGCTAAGGAAGCAGGCTTTAGAAGAAACCCTGTCAACACCTTGATCTCAGACTTCCACCCTTCAGGAGTATGAGAAAATAAATACCTATTGTTTAACTCTCTCAGTCTGTGGTACTTTGTTACGGAAGCTCTAACAAACTAACACAACCACTTTTGCCTAATTCAAGTTTAAACAGCTATAAGGGGCTGCTATAAGGGGAAGCAGGGCAAAAAGTAAGACTAGAGAGAAAGGCTAGGTCAAGATCACGTACAGTCTTAAAGTTGTGGGAAGGAATTAGAACTTTATTCTAAATGAGATGGAAGAGGGGTATGGAATCAATAATAAGGAAAAGATTTGAGCAGCTTTGATAGAGTAACGATATAAATCAGATGTTCAGTGGATTAAAAACTAAATGAGTAGTAAGAACATGGACTCAGGGAGTGTAGGTGATGAAGCTACCAAAGTCTTCCTTCTAACAACAACCCGTATGCTGCTAGCTGATATTTATAATGAGAAATTAAATATAAGTTTAATGCCTTGAACTAATACAAACAATTTTGCTTCTTCAGGGGAAAGGGAAATAGCAGTACAAATGACTTAGATGCATTTTACCTAAATATACACAATTCTTGTCTCTTGTAAGTTTGACTACTCATAGAACAAATTATAATATATTCATATCTTACATTCAGGATAATCTGAAAATATGTTTTCCCTGGAGACTGATATTTATGGATGTACACCATTATGGTGTATAGACATAGAAAGTTAGGAAGCAGAAGGTCAGATGATTTTTTTTTTCTTTTGCTCTCGGGTTAAGTACCCTTAGCCTTATATCTTGGTCATTGGAATTTCACAAGTGAAAGATAAAAATCACACTTGTGTTTTCTTTTACACATCAAAATTCTCCAGTGAGTATATGAAACCTTAAGTAGGTCATAATACTGGTCAGAGATTATCATCTGCTAGCCACTGCAGTCTTAGAAGATAGTACTATGTGTTACATATAGGAACTTTGGTTTCAGCTGAGAGCAGTCATAATACAATTGGGATTTCACTTGAAAATTTACAGTGATAGCCAGAATCAAATCTTCAAGTTTTACTGAGATGTTGTCAGAGTGCATTAAATGTTCATCACTATTTTACTATTTGGTTGGTTCATCATGGTTTAGACTCTAATTAAAATTCAGTGAGAAAGTATACAAAATGCTTAGCGTGATATCCAGCTAGACAATCAAAAAATGTATAGTGAATGAGTTACTAAATGAGCAAATGAATGTATCATAGTTAGAGCAGGAAAGTACCTGGTTATCAAGCAGACTCGAATCATATATAAAAAAGTTGCCAAGAACTCAAGCTCTATGTTTCTCTGCCTGTGTTTCTGCTTTATTTTTCTACTTCTCCACTAACTGGCTTTCTCTGCTGCTCTATTTTCTTGGGTGTCCCATGTCCCTGAGTTTAAACATTTATAACATGTCAATGTGTTATAATTTATCCATCCCTCAGAGACTGCCTCTTGTTCCCAGTTCCAAATATCTGGGATGATCTGATGGGTTCAGCTTAACTCAAGTGTCCACCTAAGATCCAGCTGGTCTTGGCCAGGTGGACAGACTTCCACACGAAAAGTATGGCTCCTGAGTAAATATGGAAATGGAAAGCCAGTTCCCAGTGAAAAAGAAATTGTAAATTGGGCAGATAAGCAAAAGTACCTTCTGATAACTGGAGCAGAGGGCAAGGGACAAGTGGGGAGGGAAATTTTACTGAAAGATGAATAAATGAAAGGATAAGATCTTATCCTTTGTATCAGGATAAGATGCAAAGGAAAGATGAGAAAATGATGACTTTGATGAAAATGGAAGAAAGAGTTGGAGTCAATATCACAAAAGAATCATTCATAATTTAGTGGGTCATCTTTCTGCTCGTGGTCCCAAATGGACTTTGGTCAAGTTCTGCCAAATACATATGCTTCAAATTAATTACATTTTGGAAATCTTACATTCATCTCATTAAGTTTCATAAGTGATTGGTTTTCAAGGTATTCATACATATGGTATACACTTAACATGAGGGTGAGGAAATATGTGAATTCAACCTATGAATATTTTCACATTTTCTGTTACTTCCTATGCACTTATAAATCAAGAGTAGCACAAAAACTCACTTCAGAATACATTTTGACATTCTTTCATCACTGAATGGAGAATAGCTTTTTTTTTCCCCCAACTAAACTTGGGTTTCTGCTGAAGCAGCTGAAGATCCAAGATGCTTTAGGCTACAAGCTGAAGTTTGGAAAAAATTCAACCTGCTGACTTTTATCCTTTCTTTTGGACAAGATGGCTGTGGGTAATTTGGGCCTCTGGCTATGAAACATGAACCTGTCTATCTGCATTATTAATGGATACTTGATGGGATGAGTTAATAGTGACTTTAGTTTCTTTGCATAAAGACCAAAAGGAAATTTCTTGAGATGGAAAAAGTCAAATGGACAGAAATATGATGATAATTACTAACATTTATAGATTGCTTATGATGTGCTATGCATTGAGTTGAATGCTGTAAGTGGTTTATTTGATCTAGTACCTATATTGACCCATGGCATGAATATTATCATTACCCATTTTAAAGGTTAGAAAATCAAGGCTTAAAGAAGTAATTACTCAAGGTCACAGCAGATAGGAATAAGGTGGAACTGAAATTTCATCCCATGTACCATGACTAGAACCATAATTCTCCTATAGATCTTAACTTATATTTTACTGCCTCCTTCGTGTTGAGAATTAAATTCCAGGTAGAGGCAGCAAGCCACCAGAGTAATGGCTCTGAAATTTCTCTCCCTGAACCAAATTCTTTTAAGCCTAAGATGAGAAGAGAGACATAGGAAAAACAATATGAGATACAGATAGAATTAAAGTCATTTTATAAAAACCCCCAAACCAGTTGGAAAAAAAAGTTTTATATGTTTATTTCCTGGTTAATATAATGCACACACAGCATTTAGATACTGCTTGTACTTTAGCTGTGTCAATTGCTCTGAGGTCTAGAGCTGGAATTTCTCATTCATGGACAGGGAGAAAAGCAGCAGGGAGAAGCGGATAGAGAGTTATGCCAACACTATAATTAATTCTCTGCAGGAAACACCAAGGAGTTACTCCATAAGAGGGGAATACATTTCCGACCTTTCTTCTTTTCTTACTCCATAAGAGGGGAAGAGTATTCTGGATATATTATAAGCCCAGATGGATCTGTGCTTCCAACCTCCAACCACTATGATTTCCATCCATGGGGAAATCATATTACAGCTTTCTTTTGCTTTATTTTGAATAAAAATGGGCATGTTTCTCCTTAATATGTGTATATAAATATGTATGTATGAACATACAGATAGATAAAAAAAATCTTAAACAAAAAAGGAATTTGTATATTTTGCGTACTTTCATCACTGCTAAATGAGAGAGGCAGATATCTCACAGGTGAGATATTAGTATTTAGTATGTTCATCTATTTTCATCTATTTTTATGAAAAGAAATTAATAAATGGCAGTTCCAAGGATTTCAGGCCATTTGTTTACTTTCCCAGTGATACACTTCCCTCACACAAGCCTCCAGATTTGCTCCTCGTGTGTGAACGGGAACGAAGGGAAGACAGGAACGTTTTCCCAAGGGCACACTAAATATGGGGAAAGGGAAAAAGGGTCAAAGAGATTTTCATGGGAAAGAGCAGACGGTTTTGGTTTTAATAGTTACAACCAAAATCCTGGGCCACAAATTCTTTTAACCCCACCACAGAAGTCTTCATCAGGAATACTCTGGTCTTAAATCAAAGTCAACAGCACCTATCCTAAGTCTTTCTCCAATGCACATCTCTTTCTAGGATGATGCGTACATATACAATTTGAAAACATAATTAAACGGTACTGCATCAGGTATTTTCAAGTATCTGAGAACCCCCCTTGCCCCGAAAAAAACCTTGAGTGTGTTTATTGGCTTTTTAGCAATGCTTCTTTGCTATATATTTGGGTGATTGCTTCTTAATGACAGTATACAACTTTAACTTTACACAATTTCCTTAGAGTTAATATACATTGTGCTATTTCACATAAAATACAATCATTTTCAACCAAATAGGTCCATTCACTGCATTTCCCTGTCCCTTATATTACAATTATCACTCTTGCTACATCTTTATCCAGTAAAAATGTCATCAACAATATTATATATTTTCCTTTAAACAATCAAATGTTTTTCAAGAAATTAAGAATAAAAACCAGTTTATGCAGACCTTTTCTAATGCTCTTAATTCCTGCCTGAGGATCTGAGTTTCTATCTGTTATCATTTCCCCTGATTGTCAAGAATGTCTTTCAGCATTTTTTTGTGGCACAGGTCTGCTGGTAATTGATTCTCTTCGTTTTCTTTCATCTGCACATGTCTTTATTTTGCCTGTTTCTTGAAGGATATTTGGGTGGTTAGTGGTAGTATAGCGTTCTGGTTTGAAATTTCACTTTTGCAGCACTGTGAGCAAATTGTTATACTGTCTTCCTGACTTCACAGTTTTTCTTGAGAAATTAGTAGCATTTTATCATTGTTTCACTATATATAGTGTGTTATTTTTCTTTAGCCACCTTCAGGACTTTCTTCCCAACTTTGATTTTATACCAAATTGACCATGGTGTACGTGGGTGTGGTTTTCATTTTCCCTTTTTGGATTCACTGAAGTTCTTACATCTGAAATTTGTTGGTTTTCACCAAATTGGTGACATTTTGGCCATTAGTTTTTAGAACATGTTTGCTGCCTAATTCTTTCTTCCCTCTCCTTCTATATCTTCGATTACACATATGCTATACCTTTTTAACATTGTTCCACAAGCCTCCAGGATGGTATTTTTTTCCATTGTTCCTCAGATAAGACAATATATATTAAAATTTACTAATTTATTTCTGTGTCATCTCTTTTCTCCTGTTAGCCTACCCAGTGTATTAAATTTCAGATTTGAAGTTTTTAGTTGTAGAATTCACATACGGTTCTTTGATATAGTTTCAATTCCTCTGCTGAGTTTTCCATTTTCATTTCTTGTGAGCATATTTTCCTTTATTTTATTGTGCTGAGTTTCATTGGTTGCTTTAAACTGCTTAGTCTGCTAACTGTTCTTTGGTTTGGTCTTGCTTGTTTATCTTTTCACTCGGTTATGTTTTATTTAAACAGACTCCAGGCTCTGAGCTATCAGCCCAGAGCCCAACGCAGGGCTCGAACTCACAAACTGTGAGATCATGACCTCAGCTGAGGTCGGACACTTAACCGATGAGCCCCCAGGCGCTCCTGATTATCTTTTCTCCCAAATCCATGTACATCAAGTAATTTTTAATTGTGTACTGAGTACAGTGGGAGATCCAAGAATAATTTCTATTGTTCTTAATTTAGCAAGCAATTAATTTCGTTCCTCTCAAGCTGAAAAATCTGGCTTTTGAGTGACAACTAAAATATGTTTTATTATTTTATCCTCAGTTGTACTGATTTAAGTCTGACCCACAAATGTATAGTCCAGTTGTCAGTCTAAGACTCAGGCAGAATTTATTTTTTTTTTTTTCAACGTTTTATTTATTTTTGGGACAGAGAGAGACAGAGCATGAACGGGGGAGGGGCAGAGAGAGAGGGAGACACAGAATCGGAAACAGGCTCCAGGCTCTGAGCCATCAGCCCAGAGCCTGACGCGGGGCTCGAACTCCCGGACCGCGAGATCGTGACCTGGCTGAAGTCGGACGCCTAACCGACTGCGCCACCCAGGCGCCCCTCAGGCAGAATTTATATACAGAATTTGGAGCTTTTTCTCATCTCTGGCTCTCTCCTTTCCTGGATTCCCTCTTTACTCTCCTAGCAGTTATGATCTCTCTCATCCCTGACTTCTCATTTTTCATGCCAGAAAGACTGGTGCCACCTGTAAAAATGAGATGCTTACCTATGTCATTCCATCCAGCCAAGCATCAGCTTCTACCCAAAGTATGCAGAATTTTCTTCACTTGTCAGTGCTGTAGTTTTGGGTTTGTTTGTTTGTTTGTTTGTTTGTTTGTTTTGTCTGGAGTTATAATTATTATCTATAACAGAATTTGTCCAATAAGAGGTTACTTGGCCATACCAAAAGTGAAACTTGAAGTTATAAAAGGTAGACACTGATTCATTTTGTTATTTCTTCTCTGTTTTTTCTCTCCATTGCTTTATTTGATTATAGAAAGAAGCTTTGAAGAACATTGTTTGAGGATGTTTTTCGTTTTGATTATTATTTTAGTTGTTTTACTTCTTTTTTTTATGAAGAGGATAGCTTCTCTCCTCAAACATGTAAGGGAAATTCACTAAGAGAATTCTGGTGTCTGGAAAGATTTTAGTCAAAGAAAAGGAAACTTCGCTTCTCTAGGGTGACGACACATCAGGTCATAGAGAAGTATGGATGTAGGAAAAGAGGACCAAGAAGAATTTGGCCAGAACACACTACTCAAAACACACTAGTTGGTTGAACCACTCCAAGGTTGATGCTCTTGACCACCCATGCATACTGTACTGAGGAAGAATATTAAAACAGAAAAAAAATGGGAAAACACCATTTGATATGGAGGAGACAGGGAAAGCCACTGCAGAATTTTTTTCAAGAGCATGATGAAATTAGCAAAAAGAATTATTTTAGAAAATGGTGTTTGTGTCATCTATAATAACAAAAACGAAACTACAAGGGGGTTTCTGAGTTCTAAAATCAAAATGGCAGTCTCTTCAGGTAGCATTAGGTAAGGATATTGAGTATTGTAGAGAAGGAACAATGAGATATATTAAATATATTTAAAGAAGAATTGTTTCTCTTGGATGTCATTTTTATTGTCCCTATGACTCACTATTATTGTGACAAATAAGATAGAGTATTCTGACCATCTACAAGAGCATCAGCAACGTTTAGTACAAAAGGTAACTGCAGTAACTTCTTCAGGAAAACCTATTAGTTTATCAACGGAAAAACACTTTCTGGCGACCACCTGTTTATACACATAGTCTGCTGTTGAGTCATTGACACATTAAAGACCACATTGATGTAGGTTGACGGAAACAACTTACTGATCAACTTGAACAAGTGTTTGCATTAAATAATAATTTATACTATGCATAAGCAAAGGTAGGTGCATTCACTGTGGGGTGACAGACACAGAGACTAGCAATTTCTTGTTTAGACAGAAAGGCCTGACAAGGAAGAGCTCATTAGGGTCTCTGGAGAATGGCTGACAGCTGAGAAGCTGTCGGCTCTGTCAAAAGACCTTTGAAAATAATTCTTGTTTTTGAATCAGAATTTTCTAAATCACCAGCAGGATGCCAGAAGCACATTGTTTGCTTCCTTGACTATTTCCTCATCCTTTAGTGTTATCAGAATTTGCCCAAAGCCTTAGCTGCCTTCTAAACTTTTGTGCTTTGGCTTGCATGCCCACAAACACACCGGAATTTGCTTTCTCAAAAAGCCCTTTATGTGTCCTTGCTTATACCTTCACTAATTAATGTCAGATCTTGCTTTGAAATATATAGTTACCGAGAATATGTCATCGTGTGTGTGTGTGTGTGTGTGTGTGTGTGTGTGTGTGTGTGTGTATGCGTGTGTGTAAGAAAGACACATACGCACAGGAGACAGAGACAGAGAGAGACTGGTTGACCTTGACTTCGTGTCTCTATAATGGACATGGAAACAGTAGAACTTCAAAAGGAGAACTTATTCAAATAACTGTTCCTTAAAAAACAAACAAAAAAAACAAATGAACAAACAATTCCCGGCAGACCGACTCAATGCAGTTACATACTTCAGTATTCTGCCTCTCAGATCTTCCACTTTGCATAGCAGATTCTAATTTTCTATCCCAGAATCAGGTTCTAATTCAAGATACACACATGGCCTCTTCAGCACCACCATTCTCAGACTTTATGTGTATTTAAATTTGGTGTCCTACCTTCCCATGCATCTCCCTCCCTGCCCCCGATGTGCTCTCTCTCAGTTTTGTCCTTTCAGCAGTGTTACCCATAACTCCTACCTTGTCTTGCAAGCTTGTATATCTTGACAGCTTCTGCCAGCATTTAGCTGAGGTAGGAATGACTATGTTCACAACTATTTTTACCTATCTTTTTGCAGAGGGAAAAATGCATTAAGAACAGTTCCCATAAAAGGTATGAGAACGATTATTCCCATTTTACAATGTACAGAACTAAGACATTTTAATCTCTGGATCAAGGGGATATAGTCAATAAAAGACAAAGTCTAGATTCCTTCTTAGAACTGAACCTTTGCCAAGATTCCCCAACCTTTGCCTAGATTCCCACACGTTTACCTTGTCTTAACCACTCTGTCAGACTCCTACCCTTGAAGCAAGCCTCTCTGTTTGTGGTTGATTGTTGTAGCCTCCTTGAAGTTACAGAATATGTGGGACTTTGCCTCCAAGATTCTGAGTAGTTCAACAATTTCTCTTAGGTAACATCACCACTGCTAGATTAATCCCTTGAATGAAATCACAAAACCTCCATCTCACCTTGGGCTTGTGTTTAGTTTGATTTTCTTCACTCTCTGACTGCTTTGGAGGTGTGGTAGTGGTTGAGCTATGGGTATAATCATTATTTATAGTTTGTAGATTAAAAAAAATGAAGCTTAATGAAGCTTAGTAGAATCATGTGCAGTCAGGATCAAAGTCAAGGTCTACTTGTCAACAAAACTATTTGAGGATAGGAACCTCATCTTTATGTTGGTCTGAGTTCCAGGTCATATCAGTATATTTGTTAACATGAACTACTTTCAGTACAATCTCTTTCTTATTCTCTCATGCTGAACAGAAACTTCAATGTGTTCCAGTGCATTCTAATGTCTCTGAAAATCTCCTTTTCTTCCCATAACAGTCAAAATCCTATGACAAAAGATATCCTCAAAGGTTTTAGATTTTTGTAGAATAATTACTTTTTCAAGGGTGTGAGTAGGGCTAAAAGCACCACATTAGGTGGAGACATGCCCAGGAACTAGCAACAACAGGTATCCATAGTCACCTGCTGAGCCTACAGAGGACAGGGACAAGGATGGTGTCAACGGAACCAGTGAGATTGGAGCCTCGGAAGAGGGGCTGTCCAGTTTTCTCTCCCACTCCCCATTCTCCAAGCAACTGCTGGGCCTTCTGTAGGCTGAATCCAACCAAGAGCCAGAGTATAAGGAAACTGGGAGCTAGGATGACTCAGGGTACAGAGTAGGACAGAGAAAAACAGAAAATGGATCTAGAGAGGCAAACAGAGAAGTGCCAATGCACCTCCCACCAAAACCACCCTCCCAGTGAAACAGTTTGGGTATTTTCTACTAAAGCTAAACATGTGTATACCCTACAATGCAGCAATTCTTCTCCTTAGTAGATGTCTAAGAGAAATGAGAGCATGCGTCCACCATGCTGCATGTACAGAAGTGTTCAGAGCAGCTTCCTTTATAAGAAGCAAACACTAGAAGCAACCCAAATGTCTCCCAACAGTAGCACAGACAAACTGTGGCATATCCATAGAAGAGTAGAAGCAATGGAAAAGAGCAAGCCACTGACAAGTACAACAACATGAATGAATCTCATCACTATAATATGAAGTTGGAAAAGCCAGACACCAGAGTGCATAGTGAATGATTCTATTTATAAAAGGTTCTAAAGTAGGAAAGACCAAGCTGCGGTGATAAACGTCAGAATAGTGTTTACCTTTTGGTGTGTGGGGGAGGGAAGACAGACCTGGGTATTGACTGAAAAGGAAGAGGGTTGTGGTTTCTTGGGTATGCACACATGTAAAAACTGAACACTGTTTCACTTTACCCAGGTCGTATCTCAGTTCAAGCAACAACAGCACCCATCACTGCTATTATTATGATCACCCTTTCATGTAGCAAAGTCATTCAGAATTAGATTGTCTGCCACATGTTAACAGGAAATGATAATCAGAAAACACTCTCTTCTGATTGTAAACTCTACATTCCTCACTGATAAAAAAAAAAAAAAAGAACAGATTATTGAAAAGCAAACAACAAAGACAAAAAAAAATACTTCAATTCCAGAAGATATTTGGGTAGCGAATCCAACTTTCAAATGATAACAGAAAGATAGTAGGTAGAGTTATTATTTTGAGGTGGGCAGCCCTTAGGGCCCCGGAAACATGCCTGACTGGCTAATGCCTCACAGCACTGTCCTAAAATGTTACTGTGTCACACGGGGTTAAAGCTTCAGAGAACTGTGACAGATAATCCATTTTTATGAAAAGTGGCCAGAAACCTTGCATGACTGATTTCCAAACATAATTTATTTTTTGCCTGGTAAATTGGGTAGAACATCGAATTGAGCGAAATTATACAAACCCTCCTGGCTTGCTGTTTTCTCATTTACTACTACATTCATTTTCAATGCAATACTTATTAATATTTTTAAAAAAGCTCCAATTACATGGCATTTTAATATCCTGACCCATAGATAAGAATTTTAACAGATATCTTTGCTATGTTGCTATCCCAATGGGTCTGATCCTATGGTGATAAAAACCACACACCCTGGGAATAAATTGTTCCCCACAAGAGTGGAATTAATGTTTCTAAATTCCATGGCTCCATTTTGTAAATTACTTCCCCCTGGTATGTTACTGGGCAACCAAAGAGAAGAATATAAAATTGAAACACAAGAGAAAAAGACAACTGGAGTTGACCCTATAGGAAAGCAAAGATTTTAAGCATGCTCTCAAGACTAAAGGGGAATCGGGGCTATTATTTATATGCAATTTGTAAAACCCATGAACCCAGGGCCACAGCAGATTGCAGGCTCACAATATGCAGTATTTCTCTGATCTATTCCTACTATATCCTGTGAGAACTTCACACATACACACACACGTGCCCGCACACACACACACAAGCAAACAACAGGATTATCTTCTTTTTTTTTTAAAGGATTTGAATTTAGGGGCGTCTGGGTGGCTCAGTCGGTTAAGCATCTAACTTCGGCTCAGGTCATGATCTCACTATTTGTGAGTTCAAGTCCTGCATCTGGCTCTGTGCTGACAGTTCAGAGTCTGGAGCCTGCTTCGGATTCTGTGTCTCCCTCTCTCTCTGCCCCTCCCCCACTTGCTCTCTCTCTCTCTCTCTCTCTCTCTCTCAATCTCTCTCTGTCAAAAATAAATAAACATTTAAAAAATTTAAAAAATAAATAAAGGGTTTGAACTTAGAGTTTTTAATCCTTTTGGTGTATGAGAATATTGTTAACTACTATTTCAATTTCATTGATCTTTTAGGAGCATTCCTGTTTCTATATGTGTCAGCTTTAATAATTACATTTTCCATTATATACCTGTTAAAAGTTTCTAAACTCATTGACATAGAGTTGTTCATATTTTTATTACATTTGTTATTTTTGCCCGTTTTTAGTTACGTGGTTTTCATTTATAGTACTGTTTCTTCTTTCTCTCCTTTCTTATTTGAGCTTTAGCTAGAGTTTTATTTTAGTTTTCCCAAAGAATCAGAAGTTTATGTTGTTGGTCTTCTCCATCAAGTGTTCATGTCCTATTTTATATGGTTCTGCTATTTCCTTTATTGTTTCTGCCCTATACTTTCTTTTAGCTTATTCTGTTGTTATTTTCCAAAATGTTTCCATGGTATAATATGCCAGGTATTAGATAAACCAATTGACACTTGTTTTACTTTGTCTCTATTCATCAACTTCTTAACAATGAGGGATTTCTAAATGGCTGCTGACCAGAAGGAAGTCTCCTGAGTATCTGGGTTGTTTTGAGCATTTAGGTTGCATACTAAAGAAAACCTATGAGTTGATTCCTCAAGATTACACAAACAAATTAACGTACCCAGGTAGGGTGCCTGGGAGCTCAGTCAGTTAGGCATCTGACTCTTGATTTCGGCTCAGGTCATGATCTCACAGTTTGTGAGTTTGAGCCCCACGTCGGGCTCTGTGCTGACAGCTCAGAGCCTGCTTGGGATTCTCTCTCTCCCTCTCTTTCTGCCCCTTCCCTGCTCACATTGCTCATACACTGTCTCTATCTCTAAATAAATAAATAAATAAATAAATAAATAAATAAACATTTAAAATAAAATAAAATACAAAAGTAGGCTCCCTGTGTATTAGTTTATAAACTATTTTTCAAGTAGTGGCTGTAAGCTGAGGCCACTCATCAGAATAACTACAGGATATTTTTAACACACACATGCCTGAGGCTTATTCCTAGAGGCTCTGCCTGAAGTTGGCTCAGGTATCTATATACATTTAAAGTTCTTCAAATGAATTTGGATGATCAGCCTTATTTTGGAACCTTTGGTTTGTACTCCTTTTTAAGTAATCTTGTTATCTTGTGCTCTTAAAATAAATCCAAAGTTTTTTTTTTTTTTCCCCTCTTAGTTGTTTTTCTCCTTCATTGGCCTCAGTATTAAAGTATATTTCATGAAGTCTCTTGTAAGCTAGTGCTTTAGGAGATAGGAGTTAAACAAAAACTCCTCCTGCCTGACATCATCCTCCAAAACAAGGATCCCTTATTTTGTACATGATGTCCCTGACTATGCTTATTTCAGAATGGATGATAATGATAAGCTTGTGAAATCAACATGTTGAACCATGTATTTCTATCTTATAAATGCAGAGTAAGTCAGGAATGCCAAATGGCAATGTCACAATCCTTCTGTTCTCTGCCAACCTATTTGCTTATGGACTCAAATATGTTGCTTTTGAAACAGATGGCTCTCCCTCCTTTGCAGGTTATTACATAAGTAGGTGAGGCGCAGTGGATGTGGTATGTTTTCCAGGACGACCAGAAGAATGCCTGTGACAAGGCCCCAAGTGTGCAGGGAAGAACAGAACTTCAAAGTCAGGCACTTCTGGGTTGAAATTCTGACTCTGCCTGCTTCTGATGATGAGAACTTTGGCAGTTCAGCTCATTTGGCCTCAATTTTCTGGTCTTCAAAAGTGGAGATGTGATGTGCTGAGGTGGCTCAGTCAGTTAAGCGTCCAACTATTAATTTCGGCTCAGGTCATGATCTCATGGTGGTGGGATTGAGTCCTGCATGGGGTGCCGCACTGGACATAGAGCCTGCTGAAGATTCTCTCTCTCTCTCTGTCCCTCTGCCCCTCCGTTGCTCATGCATGTGTACACACCGCTCTCAAAAAAGAAAATTACAAATAAATAATAAATATGAAGATGATAATACCTTCTTCATGTGCTTACGAGAAATTTGAGTAATATGTATACAAGGTACCTAGCAAATAGAAGATGCACAGTGAGACATTTGCTTTTATAGAATTTTTTATGCAAAATGAAAGCAAGACTTCTCCTAAGCTTCCTCCTGAATGGCATGTATTTTGAACTAGGAGTTCACCTGCTATGATATGCATGAAGGTCGGCAATCTTTTTGCAGTGGTTTTTATAACATGAAACAGACACTGAAAACCCAGTCTGTGAAAGGATGATACTTATGTGGCTTATTCTCAAGTCACTGGAATCTTGAATCAGATAATCTACCTTAGTTCAACATTCCAATTAGCAAAGGAAAATCTACACATAGGTGAATGTGTTATCATGTTGGGGGAGAGATAAAATTTTAAAAGAACGCAAATAAAATTTGATGAAAATTACTGTACCCACTCAACCGAATGAAAGGTACACAGGAATGTTTAAACAATTCATTTAAATCTACTTACTTAAAACAAATGACAAATAATAAGTTATCCGGGAATTCAGAGTCATTTCTACTTTCATCCCTAAAGAGGAATTCGTAAGACTAGACAACGATAATCTAAAAAATACTCCCACTAAATATGTCTCTTTTCATATTCTGCTTGGTATTTTGGGTGTCCTGCATTCCTGTCCTATATAAGCAGGATGGTGTTTTCTTGACCTAAAGCCTCAATACTGTTCTGAAATTTTGCATCTTTGTTCAAGCAAATTTTTAAGATGCTATTTGTAGCAAGTGCTCTTTGGACTGCACCTCAAATATTTGACCCTATCCCTGGCTGCCACAGCCAACTTTGGGCAGGTCAAACCTGTCAGCACCCTGCCGCAGCTGCACCCAGTTCTCTTACTGCTGCCCCAGACTTCCCTGACACTTGATTCCAGATGCCTCTGGAAACCTGATTGGCCCCAAGGCATACACAAATCTGGAAGATTGGCATCCCATGGATACGCAGAGTTGAAGACAGCAGCTAACTACCGCTCTCCTGCCTCTCCTACTGACGATTTAGATGTGTATCCCACACGACCCTCAGAACGTCCCAGGGCAGCTGAGCCTCAGCTGCTCACCACTATGACCAGCTCGAAGATGCATCCTTATTTCGGCAATCCCTTCTTCCCCCTTTCACTCTTCCCGGTCTCCACTCACGGCTCCCTAAGATGACTTCTTCGAGTAAACTACCTTCACAAAAGACGAGTCTTAGACTCGCCTTTCTCAGGCTAAGGTAGAATCACCGAGGCCAAACAATTAGCAAAGCAATTGTAAGCTGAGTGCCTGAGCTTACAAACGACAGCAAGAATGGCTACGCTTTGCTCGAGTGTCTATTGTATCTCTAGGATGCGTGGTCTGGTTTTTTTCTCCCTATGTTTTTTGTTCCTCTGTGAGAGAAGTTGATAGGCCACTCTGGTGGGATAGGGCTGATACTCCACTTCTACTTGGGTCTGAAACAGATTAGCCTTTGTGCCAAATGTGGAGTCATGATCCTTCCAATGTGACACTCCACCTCTATTCTAGTAGAATGCACTCTGACTCCTGCTCAACCACCTTACCCACGATATCACATAGCTTAAAGATTTGCTCTCAAACGCAAGCTCCCCAAATCTATTTCCTACAACATCCTCTTTCACTGCCCCCTATAAAACAAGAATATTTCCTCCCCCAAATTGTATGCGGTATGGCTTTTTTTTTTTAAGTTTATTTACTTATTTAGAGAGAGAGAAAGATAGACCCCGTGGGTGAAGGGCAGAGAGAGAGGGGGACACAGGATCTGAAGCAGGCTCTGTGATGACAGCAGAAAAGTCCAATGCGGGGCTCAAACTTCCGAATTGTGAGATCATGACCTGAGCCAAAGTCAGATGCTTAACCGACTGAGCCACCCAGATGCCCCATCAGCGTGGCTTTTATATCAGGGGGACAATATTGCCAGACACTCATAAACAGAAAAATGATGGCATCAAGTGGCACATTCTTGGCAAAATCCTTCCTTATCTTCTTGCACTCTTCTGCTAGAGGGACTTTCCAAGACAAGCTCTCCTCTCTCTCTGCTCTGATCCAGGGAGTATTGTCTCTTCTGTGTTCGTCGGTTTGCATGTTACTATAGGTATTATACTTACGTGGGTTAGGGGTGGGTGAAGAGAATCAATCTGCAGAAGAGTAGAGCCACCCATATTCTGCACATTTAGATCTGGACTTGAAGACATGACTACAGATGGGGCTTCCTTCACTCTAAGCTCTATTATACCCCAAATATCTTCTGTTCTGTACTGAGGACAGCTTTCTCCTTTAATCAGCCATATGTTTTTGCTGCACTTTGTTTTGATTTAACCACAGGCAATTTCTAACCCCCTCTCCCCTCTTCCAGAAGACTGAAGCATTTTCCCTTGACAGTTTTCTTTTTTTATCTTACTCCATATCCCAACATGACCTCCCTTGTTCAATATTTCTTTTCTTTACTCCAGCACACCGAGGCACAGAAAGAAAGAGAACCTTGAAATAGGAGTTGCTTGGGCTCTAACCCAAGCTCTAGTATCTACTATCTGTGGGACTTTGAGCAGAAGTTTCTCCTTTTGTTCTGAGTGTCTTCGCCTATGAAATAAAGCTAATGATGTACATCAGAGAACCACAGAATTTTCACAAAGGATAAATAAGATATAGAGTGAATGCTCAGAAAATGACCATTTCTTTATCTCTCTCTGTTAGTAGCTGTATTTTATTTGAACGTGGATTCAGTTACACCTTCCTCTAGCTGTCCATACCAGCTAAGTCTACCCTTCCCAGCCACCTCTGCATCCATTCTCCTAGGTTTCATGCTTACTCTGTTTAAGATTACTCTGTAATCAGGGGCGCCTGGGTGGCTCAGTAAGTTAAGCGTCCAACTTCGGCTCAGATCATGATCTCACAGTTCACGGGTTCAAATTCCATGTTGGGCTCTGTGCTGACAGCTTAGAGCCTGGAGCCTGCTTTGGATTCTTATGTCTCCCGCTCTCCTGCCCCTCCCCCAATTGCTCTCTCTCTCTCTCTCTCTCTCTCTCTCTCTCTCAAAAATGAATAAACATCAAAAAAAAAAAAAAAAGATTACTCCTTGATCAGTTTTCAGTAAATGTCCCTGGACTTCCACAAAGTGTATTTTATTATAGGAGTTGTTCATTGATGAATACCAATAAACATTATTACCTCCTATAGTTTCTGAGGGGCAGGAAGCCAGAAGCATCTTAGCTGGGCAGTTCCTACAGAGTTTCAAACAATCGATGGGCATCTCAAGGCTCCTGGAGACTAGAGGATGCGAAACAGCACATGTGTGTCCTGCTCTCCCAAAGCAGAGAGTTCCCATGAAACCTCCAGTAAGCCAAAATGTTGCAAAGTGAAGGGTGTCCACCTGCTTTCAGAAAGTATGCCTTACGAAGCCTCCCTTTTATGAAAGACCTACATTGGTATCTGTTTTCACAAACTGAAAAAAACCCAAAGACGATTTTCACTTTTATTTAAAACAAAAACAAAAACAAAAACAACAAAAAAACATTACTGTACTAATGCAGGTCTTTTGCAAAAGCAAGGTAGCATAAGCAAGCTGTTTGACTCCAAACCATGGTTATCAGAGGCTTATTGATTTACTCCGTGTGGGTCTACAGTCTGGCTTTTCCCACCTTAGCAGAAAATGCCCAGATTTGGATCACATTGTTCTTCTAATCTGAGAACTTCATGGTTTGAAGTTTACAGAGCCTAATGGTATTTTTAACTGGTGGAAGTCTACCCTGTCTCCATGCGGAAATGACCTGCAGTAAAGCCAGGATTTTCCTCGTGGAGCCACTTCACAGCTCTAAAGCTGCCTGGCAGGTACAGAATCCGCACCATCTAGTTGACCAGAGACAGTCTGGACTTGCAGCATATTCGAAGTCGATTTTAACAGGTCCCTCATCAGCTATGGGAAAAGTCAGTCACAGGGATGCTGGCTGCTTTCTGTTTGCTTTTCCAAATCCACACTTAAGAGTTCTGTGCTCTAGAAAACTGACCTTCATGTACTTGAGCAGCAGGCTCCCTTGACCTCGGGCTTCTCATGTAAGGTCTGGCCAGTTGGAAGCACTGGGAGGGAACTAAAAGGGCAGGAAGAGAGTGAGGTTGGGGTATTACCAGATCACAGTATTCGCTGTATCTAACGCCACAGGTCCTTTCCCCAGAGGATCCACTCCAGGTTCCTGAAGCCACACCGTCCCCCTGCCCATTCAGGCTTAGAAGTGCTATCTGCTCTCCCATATTTATTAACTCCAAGTGCTTGATTATCACTTTTCCCCCCTAAGGTCCACCCACGACTTTGTAAATAATCCTTTATCAAACTCTTCTCCATACCCAACTTTAATGTGTCACCTGTTTCCTGCCAGGACTCTAACTGATAGCTACAGTGAAGTGGCTGGTCTTAAACAGTTTAGCCTTCCAGACTTTCGGCAGGTGGACATTAACTGCGAAATATGGTCACGAGTACTTAAAAACAATGGACTATCGAATTATCTAGTCGGTATTCTAATGAAACTTAGTGACTGGCAGCAGTTTTTCATTTCTAGAAATCTATGTGAACAATCGTTCATTGCCAAAAGCTACAAGACCTGAATATTAATTAATTGAGGGTCATCAATATTAAACCCAGCAAAATGCTTCATGAGATAAAATAATACGTAACTTGCATTAAGTGCTCTGTGACAAGCACGGCATCAAATGATTTACATTTTTTTAATTCTTACAAATTCATTTTTACAAAATTTAAGTTATTTTAGGTCACACAATAATTGTGTGAGATATATTATTTTTTGCCATTTGACAGGTGTGGAGACTGAGGCTTAAGAAGTCCCTCACCCAATGCTATGAAGGCAGCCACGAATGGAGCTGGCATTCAAACCCATGCCACCAGAATCCAGAGTCTACATTCTACTGAATTTTTTCCCTAGTTGATGAGAAGATAACTCAGAAAAAATGAAAAATATTTACTAATTTATATATAGTATAAATGACCTCTTTCAAATTCTAAATTATTATAGACTATTTATTCCAAGCTTGTTAGTTGATTTTGTGCAATAAAGGGAACCAGGGCTTTTGTGAATTTCAAGTGTGGCTCATGAGTACAAATAATTCACCAAATACACGCACACACACACACACACACACGCACACACGCACACACATCCACGTGGGCACACACACACGCACGAGTCTAACTACTAACTTTAGTAGGACTCAGCAATTCTCCAACTGGGAAGCAGATAGTCTTGGGTCTTTATATAAATCTCCTTATAAATAATGGTTATGTTTACACAACCTGGAACTACTGGATTTTACCCTGAATGAGTCATTGCTTTGGAATAGTGTAAACAGAGCCAGTGTTAAGGAAGAAGATTTCTTTGTTAGCAAAGCTCTGAGCGTTTAAACAGCTGTTTGATTTCACTCCAGAGGTGTTTGCATTTCATTGACAGATGGAGGAATTTCCAAATGGTTTTCAATCAATATATACTAGACAGACACGTGGATGAGAATTATCTCTTTAGGGAAGAAAACAACAACAACAACAACAAAATTGCAATTTAACCATGGTGTCTTATTTGTTTTTTTTAGCATCTGTTATTAAATAACTACCACAAAAACCACATGTTGGGGTGTAAAATCCTATGCAATGGTCCATATTTAAAGATGTTTATTTTCATGTGATTGGGTAGTTTTTGTTTGCATATTCTTGGTTTTCTCTTTGTTTTCTTAAAGAGGAAGCGCTATATGTGTTGAAAGCATGGTTTTTGCCCAAATTTATACCCATGTTACTCTGGACTTCTCTAGGGAGTGTTGAATTATATTTTTAAGTGTTATCTATAATTCATATATTAGCAATAATTCTAGGAATTATTATTTATGTTTTATATAGCCAATGTTCATTTAAATTTACCCACATATTACTCACATTTGTTCTTTGTCCTTCCTTTCTTTTTGTTTTCATTTCAGACCATTTTCCTTTTGCCAGAAATACGTTCTTTAGAATTGTCTCAGTTGCTGGGGGAAAATTCTCTGTTTTTCTTTCTTTTCCTGTTTTTGCCTGAAAATGTTTTTGTTTCACATTCATACATGAGACATAATGAATGGATATAGAATAATTTGGCAATTATTTTTTCAGCACTTTTGTGGTATTATCCCACTGTTTTTGACCTCCATTGTGGTTATGGATAAGTCAGTTGTTAGCCTCACTGACCTGAGCCACAGAGGACTCTGTTGTGTGCTACCAAAATCCCTTTTGGGGATAGAAGGGATCTTACCCTCAGATGCTGAAGGTGTTACCAACTGACAGCTTATGGATCTCAACCTTGCTGGAAATTGCTCTCAACTGAGGAGACCCACCTCCGGTAAGTTCACACCCACTTTTAGAGGCTGCCTATTTCTGAATATTATTCTGAGCCCTAAACCAGGTGACAGGAGAGGCCACCAGAGTTGAGGATGGGCCACAGCAGGAAATGACTGTGGTGACGATGGTCTTGCCATTCGGGCCATTTGACTCAGCAGACCCTAAATTATTAGATGCACCACAGGTAAGAGAAAGTACATTGTGAAGTTTAAGGCAAGCCAAAATAGAAGAATCACCATTAGAGTTCTGAAACAAGGCAATGTCATCTAACCATAAAGTTATATACCTTTCTAAACTTGCTTAAATGTGCTACTTGGCCCTGGCAAAGACTAAGTGCATGACTACAAGGCACAAGGTGACCATGAATCTAAAAGTTCCCAGCAGAAGGTGGCTCCGCCCAATACACCAAGCTGGGCAGGCCAAGAAGAGATCAGTCATAGCGGGAAGTGAAATATTGGGATAAAAGCCAAAGCATGCCCAGAGGCACAAATGTGAGGCACAAAGAGGTGGACACATGTCACCTATCATTATCTTATTAGTGACAAGCTGATGGAGGAGGAAGAAAGTAAAGTTTGGTTCACAGAAAGTAAAATCTGGGCTATCTCATGACCTTGAAAGTGGATCAGTATATGGGCAGAGCCAAAAATGGACTTTGGCGACAATGCATCCGTATTGAGGGATGGTTTTTATTTTATTTTATTTTATTTTATTTTATTTTATTTTAAGAGACAGAGAGAGAGCATGGGAGGGGAAGAGAGGGGAGAGGGAGAACCCCAAGCAGACTCCACACTGTCAGCATGGAGCTCAATACGGATCTTGAACCCACGAACAGTGAGATCATGACTTGAGCCAAAATCAAAAGTCAGATACTTAACCAACTGAGCCATCCAGGTACCCATATTCAGTGATGGTCTTGAAGGTGAGGTCCATTAGGTGAAATTCACCCAATGGGGAGGTCTTTAGGCAACATACCCAATCCTCTTTATGTGGAAAAATAAGTGTCTTAATTTAAATGTGCATGGACTCAACATATAGTTTAGCTGATTAGTCAGACCTTGGAAGAAAAAAATATTAGATCAGGGACAAAGAATAGAACTACGTGGGTAGACTTTCAGGCTTGAAGACAGATCTTTGTGTTTGCATTACACATTCCATTCCAAGGAAGAGACACTAAACAACCAAGTAGAGAGAATGACTTGGCCGGCTGACATTGGTCAGTTTCTATCATTAGCTATTCCAATGCTGATACAATGGTTTTGTAAACATAGAATATGGTAGGATGGAAAGAGTCTATACATGGCCCACAATCATGGGTTTCTACTTATTAAAGCTGCTGTTAAATGTCCAACCTGCCAGCAACATTGACTAATGCTTATCTCTTAGTTCCTTAGAAAGGAACTTACCTCAAGGACACCAACAATCCATTAGTGGTATAAGTTGCCTCCATTAGATCCCTTCTATATTGGCAGGGACAAAGATTTATTTTGACTTCACAACACATTCCAGGTGTGAGTTTGACTTATCCACAGGGCCTCAATTAGCACCATTATTTGAGCTCTTACAGAGTTGAGACCACCCAAATGGATTTCCCACGTAACACTTCATCAGTTCAAGCAACCCACCTTATAATTTTTTTAATGTTTATTTATTTTTGAAAGAGAGAGAGAGACAGAGAGACAGAGCATGAGAGGGGAGGGGCAGAGAGACAGGGAGACACAGAATCCGAAGCAGGCTCCAGGCTTTGAGCTGTCAGCACAGAGCCCAACCTGGGGCTCTAACTCACGAACTGCAAGATCATGACCTGAGCTGAAGTTGGACACCTAACCAACTGAGCCAACCAGGCAACCCACTTTATAAAAAATACTATGGTATGATGGACAAATATGGGATCCACTGGATCCCAAAACACATCACCCACAGGCTACAGGCCTAAGAGAGTGATATAAATGCTGAGTGATCCAGGGGATTGAAGGAATCTTAGATCCTAGGGTCTAAGAAAAGAATGTTCAGTGGGCCCATATTTTATACTGTAAGGCATGGGTAAGGCTGTGAATATTAGCAGAAAATTCTGGTACATTTCCAAATGCCTTGCCAGTGTAGTTCAGATAGATATAGCAAGGGCAAATTTTGTGCTAAAAGACCAAGCAGAGGTAGTGGGAAGCTGAAAAGGGTATATGGACCAACCACATCTCCCCCAGGGTCGTGATGTTTGTAACTTCCTGAGATGGAGAACAGTGGGGAGAGCAAGATCCAGAACAACCCTACCTAGCAGGCACTTTGACCTTTGAATTAGTGAGTTTAAATCCTGGGTGGAATTAATAACTTTTAATTACTTGGCACTATTTAAACCAGAAGAAACCAGATTGCTTTTCAGTGGCAAGATTAAGAGGCTTTTACCAGGAGCAGAAATGGGGACACCAGAGCTAAGTTGAGCTCAGTAACAGAATGGGTAAAGTTGTACTTCTGCATGGTGGAGCTGTGACAATTTCAGAACACTACACGTGTAATCTTACATGCGGGTGTGCTGACAAGCAGCTTTCAGAATTTCCTGGGATCCAACTCAGGATTATCCATCATGATCCTTCTCATCCCTAGGGGAGGAAGAATTTAAACAAGAAGGAGGAAATAAATTCATCTCATTTTAAAAACACGAATCAGTTTTTTGTTTTACGCCACCACCCAAATGCCATTTAATGATTCACTTACAGGTTCAGACACCTTTACAAAACACTCCTGGGGCGCCTGGATGGCTCAGTCGGTGAAGTGTCTGCCGCTCAGGTCATGATCTCACAGACGGTGAGTTCGAGCCCTGCATCGGGCTCTCTGCTGTCAGCACAGAGCCTGCTTCAGATCCCCTGTCCTCCTCTCTCTGTCTCTGCCCTTTCCCCACTCTCTCTTTCTCTCTCAAAAATAAATAAACATTTTAAAAAAAGCTCCTAAAATTCTCCAAAACCCCTCTTCATATATGACTACTGGCAATGTAAAATTATTTAGCCACTCTGGAGCACGGTTTAGCAGTTCCTCAATAAGGTACACACAGAATTACCTCCTAGGTAATCCAGCAATTCCACTCCTAGGTATACCTGAAAGGATTAGAAACAGGTGTTCAAACAAATGCTTGTATACAAATATCATAGCAACACAACTCATAGCCTAAAGCTGGAAACAACCCAGAAATCCATCCACAGAAGAATAGGTAGATAAGATGTGGTATATCCATACAGTGGGATATTATTCAGCCACAAAAAGGAATAAAGTGCTAAAATAAATGCTACATCATAGATGAAGCTTGAAAACACGCTAAGTGAAAAAAAAAAAATAGACACAAAAGGGCACATAGTATACGATTTCATCTATTTGAAATATCTAGAATAGACAAGTCCCTAGAGAAAGGAAGCAGATTTGTGGTTTCCAGGGGCTGTGGGGTGGGAGGAACAGGGGCGACTCCTGACAGGTATGGAGTTTCCTTCAGGGGAATGAGAACATTCTGGAATTAGATAGTGGTGATGAGCATACAGCATCATGGATGCACTTCATGCCTCTGAATGGTACACTTTAAAATGATTTAAATGGTAAATTTTGTTATGTGTGTTTTACCACATGCAAAACAAAATAAAACAAAACACAATCTCCCAAGCTCAAGAGGTACTCGTCTTGTTTTCCCCAAACCATTTTAGGTCTCAAGGAAAGTTTTCTGCCGCACTGCCTGAAATGGGTCACCAGTTTTTCCTTGTGGGAGGCAACCCAAGACTCTGGCTGCACCAAGGAAAGCCGGTCAGCTGTTTTACAAGGAAAACACCTAGCATCAAATCCTGGGCTCTCTAAAGAATTGCTAGCTAAGCCTCTTCCCTGGGGTAAATTCGGGGAGAAGCGCTATGAGTCTGAGCTTGCCAGGTTCCTGTGGGCCACACCCAGCAGTTAATAAGTTGTTCGGAACTCTACATGCCCCGTCTTAATAACTAGTTCTTTTCCCAGTTTGTAGGTTCCCATAATCATGCGGCCACTCGAATGAGAACAGCGAAAACCACTAACAATTTGGAGACGAGACAGAGTCCAGGAAAGGAAGAAAAGTCACGAAGACATAAATTTAGCTTGAGGTGTTCCACGAACACAAGGCAGAGACCTAGAATTAGGGCTTGCTCTAAATTTCAAAATTGACAAAATGGTGGCTTCTCTGAAAGCGGAGTCATTTGGGCAAGGAAATGTCTCAAGCAGGCATCTGTGAGAGTGCAAGGGAATCGACTGAAAAATGCAAAACGTCTGGAATTCAAAACAAGAGATGTCCGTCCATCTGGTGACAACTTGTCGGGACAGTTTGCCAAAGCAGAAACCTGCAAAAACCGACCTGTGGGTTGCAAAGGAAAGTGTAGCTTCCTCTCCCCCCAAGATGATGGTTAAGAGCACTAGTTTTTAAGTTAGAACCAGGCCAGCTGTCAGCAGGAAAAATCTATATGCGTGTCGGAGGTGGGCAGGAGCCAGTAACGTAAACCTTGAAGTCTTGGATTTCTTCTCAGCACAGGTAAAAGACCCTGCAGAAACACTGACATCATATAATTCATGTGAATAAGACTTTCAGAATGTGTTTAGTAGTAAAATCTATCAAACCTGTTGGTGGCACAGAATGTGTACAAGGGGAACAGGAGTCAAGAGTAACTTCTACATCAAGAGGAAGGCTATGGCACCTGGACATTTTGCTGCACAGGCAAACCCAGTGTCCACCCTATAAGAATTCTGGTATGCATCCACCCCTTCGTTCCTACAGGGTTGTGCGACTCAGCCCAACTGAGTCAACGCTATACATTTATTTTTTTTAATCTTTGCTAATATGAGAAATGAAAATCTTGAGAAGTGAAATATAATATATCTTATTATATACTTTTAATTAATAATGAGGCAAAACGTTTGTCCATATACTTGTTGGCCATTTGTGTCTGCTATATTTACGTGTTAATTGTCTGTTCTATCTTTTCTTCCTGGTGTGTGAGATCTGACCACCCATCCTTTCGAAGCCCTCTGTCTCCCTTAGATTTCCTAACATTGGCTTCCTCTTACCTCCCTGACAGTTCCAGCTCTGTTGCCTCTATTTCCTCAATATGCTGCCCAGCCCCACGCCCACCTTGTCCAACTTCTGTTCTCAGCCCTCTTCTCTTCTTTCTATAGGTGTTCCTAGGTGATCTCTTCTTTTACATAATTCACCTATTTCCTCCACATTAATCATTCCAAAATCTCTCTCCAACCGTGACCTCTTTCCAGACGTTCAGGCCAATGGTTCCCACTGTCTACTCTGCATTTGCATGTCTATGTCCAACAGACACAAAACATTAAAACATGGCTAACATTAAATCACAGCCGCTCATTTCTTCCAGACAACTTCTTATTTCCTACTCCCATTCACACTACCAAACCCACCTGAATTTCTTGGGCTATCACTTCCATCATTTATTTGTGTGTGTGTGTGTGTGTGTGTGTTTTCAACAAATATTTATAGAGCATCTGCCACTTTCCAGGCACTGTGCTGGGCCCTAAAGTTTTGCTCCCTCGTCACTTTCCCTGTATTAACTCTACTATAAAATCTTGTGAATTTTCTCTTTGTGATAACCTCTCAAAGTTATTACCTCCTTTCCCCTTTTTGTTCCTGTTGCTGCCCTCATAATGGCTAGTCTCCCCAGCAGGTGTTTTACATCTCATCTGAGCATCACCGCATTCCTTACTCCTCTCATCTGAGCAAGACGAATCACCCTAAAACACAGCTCTGATCATCTTCCTTCCTCCCTTAAAAACCATCTTCGGTAACACAATTACAAGTAAAGAAAACTACCAACTCCTCAACCAACCCTGATGACCTTGAACCATTATCTCTCACTAATGCCTGCTCTCCATCCAACTCTCTATGAAAGAACTTGCATACTTGGCTTTCCCCCAGCTTTCTGTGTCTTATTAATTTGCTGAATATATCTTTTTTTGTAGTAAAATACAATTTATATGCATAAAAATGAAAAGAGCTTATGCATATAGTTTTGACAAATGAATACAATCATGAAACCCATACCACCCAAATCAAGATATAGAATATTTCCAGTACCCAAAAATTTCCCTCATGCTCCTTTCTGATCAACTCCAACCCCAGCCACGGGCAAATGCTGTTCTGATTTCTATCAATATAAATTAGTTTTGCCTTTTCTTGAATTCTCTATAAATAGAATCATCTGTAATATACTTTTTTTTGGTCTAGTTTCTTTAGTTAGACATAATGTCTACAGAATTTGTCCGTGTTTTTTCACGTGTCAGTGGCCCATTCCTTTTTTTACTGCTGAGTAGAATACCATGAAGTGAATATACCACAATTTGTTTATTCAGTTTCCTGTTGATAAACATTTGGACTGTTTCCACTTTGAGACTATTATGAATACAGTTGCCATGAACATTGACATACAAGTCTCTTTGTGGAAACATGTTTTCATTTCTTTTGGATAAAAACTCAGGAATAGAATTTTGGGGTTCTATGATATGCATATGTTTAAGTTTATAAGAGATTGCTATACAGTGTTGCCGAATGGTTTTGTCACTTTACCCTCCAACCATCAATGAATGAGAGTTCTACTTTCTCCATATTGTCTCATATTTGCTATTGTAAGTCTTTTTAATTTCAGCCATCCTAATTGGTAACTCAGTGTGATATAATGTGCATTTCCCTGATGACTAATGATGCTTACCACCTTTCATATGCTTATAATCAATTTGTCTATCTTATTTTGTGAAATACCCTTCAAGGATTTTTTTCCCAATTTTTATTGGGTTTATACCTTTTTATTATTGATTTGTAGTGGCTCTTTATGTATTCTAGATACAAATCTTTACCAGATATATGGATTACAAATATTTTCTCTTTTATGTAATTTTTTACAAATTTTGCCTTTTCAGCTTTTTAACACGCCTTATGATTAGCAGAAATTTTTCATTAGACAAAGTCCAGTTTATCGTACTTTTTCTTTGAATGGTTGTGCTTTCTGGAATCTCTCTACGATATCTTTGCCTACTTAAGTAGGTATAAATTCTGATGCTTTTTATAGAAATTAACAGGCTGATTCTAAAAGTTATATGAAAGTAGAAAGGATTTAGAATATCAAAAAATTACCTTAAAAAGGAAAAGCAAAATAGAGGACAAAAACTGCATAATTTCAAAATTTTCTACCAAATTTTCTAGTAATCAAGACAGCAAAATTGTGTTTGTGTAAGGATTGACCAATAGATCAGTGGAAGAGAATGAGATCGTGAAGTAGACCCACATGTACAAGGTCAGTTGATTTTTGACGAGGGAGCCAAGACAATTTAAAGGATATGGGAACATCTATCCAACAAGTGTTCTAGAGGACTAGATAAATATTTGGGAAAAAATAAACATACCACACACAAAAATTTATTTGCGATGGACCATACAGCTCAAGATGAAAACTGTAACTATAAAGCTAGGGAAAAAAAAAAAAAAAAGGAAAAAAAACCCTTATTCCTTTCACCTAAAGGTTTCTCCTCCCTATCATTTTCTTTTGACAGATTACCCATACTTCAAGGCGGAGCTCAGATATAACCTTCTTCATGAAGCCTTTTATTACCAGCCCTATGGAGGGGCTTCTGGGTGGCTCAGTCAGTTAAGTGGCCAATTCTTGATTTCGGCTCAGGTCATGATCTCACAGTTTGTGGGTTCGAGCCCCGCTTAAGGCTCCACACTGACTATGCAGATCCTGCTTGGGAGTTTTTTTCTCTCTCTGCCCCTCCCCTGCTTGTGCTCTGTCTCTCAAAATCAATCAATAAATAAACTTAAAAAAAAATTACCACCCTTATAGAGACACCACCTTATCAGCCTCTTACAGCACTCTCCTCATACCATATTAAACATTGTGTTATGGTCACGTGTATACATGTGTGTACCTGTGTCCACATCATAACCATCCTTCTAAATGAGGTGTTCCTTGACCACATCTTGTTCTTCCCCGAATCCCCTGTACCATGCAGCAGGGTATTCACCCAGAGTAAAATACCAGTAAATAAGTGATCTCAAAATGTAATTCCATACCAAAGTATTGAAGAAAAAAAGAAGGAAAGGAAGGAAGAAAAAGGGAAAGGGACAGTAGGATAGAGGTAGAGTTAGGCCAAATTCAAATGAATTTTAATGAAAGTATCAATATACATTTATATACATTTATACAACTAGTAATAACTCCTTACTAAGGACATAACTGCAAAATTGGACAGGACCTGTACCTGAGCAACTACAAAGCCCTTACCAAAAAATAATGTGGGGTGCCTGACTGGCTCCGTCGGGAAAGCACTTGATCTCCGGGTCGTGAGTTCAAGCCCCACATTGGGTGTGGAGCCTACTTAAAAAAAAAGCTTTACAAGTTTTTCTTCTGCTACAAACTAAGAACATTCATAAGTAACATCTGGAGAAATCAATTGGCAATAAGTGTGATCTTCCCCTAAAGGATTTCCTATATACTTCTATTTATAGAAAGATCTATGAGCACAGTATTGTGAATAATTTCGTGATCACTGCCACTGTTGAATATTTTGCGCTCAAAGATTATATATTTATGTCACTTCTAGTTTCATTAAAATATATATTTATTTGTATTATTTGCTAAATGCATATTTGTTATTTTTTTATTTATGTATTTAGTAACTCTTCTTGCATTTTCTCAAACAAAATTCAGTCAAGATGGGTTTGGCTTCATGTATCAGCCACACTCGGAAGAGGCAAAAGAACACGACAGAGAGCACGACAGAACAGCCAGAAATGAGAAGGGATTTAAAAAACTCAGGTTTTTAAATTTCAGTTGAACAATAAGGAATCCCATTAAAATCTCAACTTACTGGTGAGACTCAATTAATACCTGTCTCAATCTAGTCTCTGAAATCATACCTTTGTTCCAAAGGCTGTGGATCGTTGTAGTTATATCGGTATCTTAGAATGATCTTTCTTTTTATATAAAAATGTATTTGTGTTTGTAGGTAAAATATTTTTAAGTAGCTAAGAAAAATAATCTAAGAACGGCTGCAGCGTTACTGCCATGGTACATTTATTTTAAAATGCACATGGTCCATAATGGACTTGGAAGAATGGGTTACCGTTCTTTTATTATTACCACCACTGCTGTTAATCAGATTCTGTAGAAACACTGGAATAGAGGGCAAGGCCATCATTAATACTCCTGCTGTGATTTTGCAGCCCTCAGCCACCTTCCTGGTCACTCCTTCATCCTCCCCCAGGCTTGGTTTCCCCCTGATTCCCAGCACATCCCCAAATCAGCAGGGAGGGGAATGCTAAGAAACTACAATAATCAGGAGCCAGTCTGAGTAATCCAAAGCAGCCCTGTTTGTCATTTTCCTGAGAAGTCTTTAAGTACTTGAAGCTTTGGGGGTGCCTGGGTGACTCAGTCAGTTGAGCATCTGACTTTGGCTCGGGTCGTGATCTCACGGTTCGTGGGTTTGAGCCCCATGTTGGGCTCTGTGCTGACAGCTCAGAGCCTGGAGCCTGCTTCGGATTCTGTATTTTTCTCTTTCTCTCTGCCCTCCCCTGCTCACCCTCTGTCTCCTTCTCTCTCTCTCTCAAAAATAGATAAACATTTAAAAAATAAATAAAATAAATAAATATTTGAAGCTTTTCTTTCTCTCTTTAGATTTGATTTTCTCAGGACAAGGTTCCTTTAAGTGGTCTTTATCAGACAGGATTTCTAGAAATAACACCTTTTGGCTTCCCATTTTCACACAATGTAATTTAACTTTTAAAGCAAAATTTACCTTGCCTTTTATTTACTTTCCATGTTGTACATTGATGCATGTTCTTTCTATAAAAATTAGTTTAATTTCATAGCTATTATTTCAGAAACCAAAGAGATGGAGCATTCCTTTTCAAAAACTCTTCATTTATTCTCGGTATTTTTGATATAAGGTTTTCCTTTATGCTTTGGTTTAGTCCCAGTAAACAATGGAGAAAACCCTAACTACATTTACATAAGAGAAAATTCAGAAAAATTAGGATAGAAAATACTTCCAAAATGGGGCACCTGGATGGCTCAGCTGGTTAAGCATCCAACCAGCTCAGGTCATGATCTGACGGTCGTGAGTTCAAGCCCCACATTGGGCTCCCTGCTGTCAGTATAGAGCCTGCTTCTGATCTTCTGTTTCTGTCTCTCTCTCTTTCTCTGTGCCTCCCTGATGTCTCTCTCTCTCTCAAAAATAAGCAAGCATTTTTAAAAAGGAGAAAGAAAGTACTTCCAAGAGCATCACATTATAAATAAAGAATGTCCATGTAATGGATTACCATGTAATTCCTTTTTATATATAAATACACCCTGATTGTGTTATCTGAGATACTTCTACCATTTAAACTTTTTTTTTTTTTCAAGTTTATTTATCTTGATAGAGAGAAAGAGAGAGATCAGGGAAGGGGTCGAGGGAGAGACAGAGAGAGAGAGAGAGAGAATCCCAAATAGGCTCCAAGCTGTCAGCACAGAGCCTGATGTGGGGCTTGAGCTCACAAAATATGAGATCATAACCTGAGCCAAATCAAGAATCAGTCACTTGACCGACTGAGCCACCAAGTGCCCCATATTTATACCTTTTTAAAAAATTGAGATATATTGACAGGTAACATTTTATCAGCTTTACACGTACAATATAATTCGATATTTGTATTTATTGTGAAATGAAAACCACAATAACTCTAGTTAACATCCATCACCACACAGTTACAATTTTTTTTTCTTTTCATGAGAACTTCTAAGATCCACTACCTTAGCAACTTTCAGAAATCCAATACAGTTAACTGTAGTCGCCATGCTGTGCTGCACGTCACATACCCAGGACTTACTTCTTTTCTAACTGGAAGTTTGTACCTTTTGACCACTTCACCCGTTTTGTCCACCTCCCATACCCTGCCTTGGGCAACAGTGAATCTGTTCTCCATACCTGTGAGTTTGGGGTTCTTTTGGATTTATTTTTGTTTTTGTTGGTTAGATTTCACATATAAGTGAGATCATATGGTATTTGTCTTTCTCTCACGATTTATACTTTTATTATAAGAATTAAACTATGCTTTGTGCTACTGTAAAAAAACTTTTTTTTCTGAAACAAGAGTAATTCTGAGTTTTGACTAGAACATCTTTGCAGATATACTTCTGTGCCTTTAAGTATTTATTTGTTCAAAGTAGCTTTTAATGTTTGAAGATGTGTACTCTGAATGTATATGCATAGTCTTTCCATGGAATTAACTATACCTTCTGTATTGTTTAATGTCTGTTGTGGCAGGCGGCGGTCCAAGTTTGGGGATGGAACGGGGAGGACGGATGGAGGTGTACCTGAAAATCGTGTAAGTATTTCTGAATAACATGAATATGGAAAAAGGCTTAGAAATTTTCCCTGTTAAGGCACAAGCCTGGGTCTGATATCAGTTTCAATGCTTATTTAAATATTTTAGGGGCGCCTGGGTGGCGCAGTCGGTTAAGCGTCCGACTTCAGCCAGGTCACGATCTCGCGGTCCGGGAGTTCGAGCCCCGCGTCAGGCTCTGGGCTGATGGCTCAGAGCCTGGAGCCTGTTTCCGATTCTGTGTCTCCCTGTCTCTCTGCCCCTCCCCCGTTCATGCTCTGTCTCTCTCTGTCCCAAAAATAAATAAACGTTGAAAAAAAAACGAATTTAAAAGGTCATTCAGAGCATGAAGTCACATGACTGAAACAGCTAACGATTTTATTACTAGTCTCATTGTCCATATGTATATAATGCCCAATTATTGTTTTGTCTTAATGACACAGGAAAAAACTCTCCTAGGAGCTGAATGAATCAGGCTAAACTTGGGAACATGATGATTTACTCACCTATTCCTAATTCAACATTCAGCTCATTATTTCGGTTAAGCTATAATGAGAATCTTGGTCCGGGCTGAACACTTCACAGGACCAGATACTAGATATGCACTCAATCATAAGACTATTTTTTGGTCTATTTAATATATCTCCACCCAAATTTAATGTTACAGTTCCCAAGACCTCGGTGTGTCCTATTTCTGCATGCTGAAAATATCTTTGGCTTAATCTTGTATTTTTGCCTGAGTCAGATAATTTATTCCTAAGTATGGCATGCTTCCCTCAAGTTACAAAGGAAACCGTTTGCAAAAATAGGTGTAGCAAGAAAAGAGAAAAAAAAATCCCACATGTCTACAAGGAAGTCAAGGCTATGACTCTCACGAACGATAAACCCGTTACCTGCTGGGGCATGTTAGGGTCTCATTTTTATAACTCATCATATAATTAGCCATGTTCAGTGCCTTTCAGCACTATGTCAGACTATATATGTCCTGCCAAGGATAGTTTAAAATTTATTAAAGTTTGCTTTAGAAAACAGTGTACCTTATAAGCAAAAGAGAATGATTTTATACAATATTAATGAGAGCCAGAAATGGAAAGGGCACTCTGTTAGGCCAATAGTAGCCAAAAACATGGCCTTTTTTTTTCCAAGGAAGTTACAGGGCACTGGAGGAATGGGGGTGAATATAAATCATTATGATACAAAGCATGGTCTACGTGGCAAAAACAATGTCTAAAGAGTGATTAATTTTGACAGGGGTGGGGGTTGAGGAAAGCTTCCCAGAAGGAAGGAACACTGAATTTGGCCTCAGAGGATCAATTAAGCAGAGAGAAGGGAAAAACTCCCGAAGACCGGGACTGGTAATTTCAACAGAGATGCAGTCAGGGGAAAAAGTAAGGCATGGTGAGGGAATACATGGAGGCTCAGAGTATGAGGATGCTTGAGAGGAGGGGCTAAAGGGCCTTGAGGAATCGGGGCGAGGGGAGGAATGTAAACTCCAGTTTATAATCCATACTCTGAGCAGGAAAACAGCACAATCAGTTTGGGGTATGGCAAAGACATTTCTGGTGACAATGTTTGCAAGCGGTTAGAATGAAGACAGACCGGAAGCAGACAAACCAGTGAGAAATCAGTTGCAATTGTTTGGTAAAGAGAAAACCAGGTAAAGTGGGCTTGAACGGAGGAAGTGGCAATGAGAACAGAAGGGGGTAGATGATTTAAGAGACTCTGAAATTGTTACCAACAGGACTTGGTGACAGATGTCATAGGGGCAAGGGGGAGGAGGATTTGAAGATAATCCCCAAGGGTTCTCACCCCACTGATTGAATGGACGACGATCAGATATCTTCATACTTTTGTGACTTTGTAAAGCCCTTCCTTCCTCAACTATCCATCCCTCATGTACCTCCTATAGCTAGCCCAGCCTTCCCTCAAAGCTTACCTGTTCCCAAATACCCTGTCTTATACTCCACCCACACCCAGCAATCCATCACTTCTTTGCTGGCACAAAATATTATCTTTATTTCTGCTTTTTGTTGTAAGTGCTTACGTGTTTGTTTCCCCACGGTATGTAAGTGCTTTGAGAAATCATGTTCCACTCACCTCTGTATTTTTCATAATACCTGATACGGTGATGTTCAACAAATTCCTCTGTGCCTATTTCCATGTGTGACATTTCTGGATATTGCCCAGGATTAAGGTGGTCTAAAGAGAGATGATATTAAGCAATAATTCCCAAAGTGTGGTACATGTGTTACTGGGAAAACGTGGAAAATAATTTTGAGTATGGAAAGATTTTTAATGGTTTCTCTTTTATGTTCATAAAATGGAATAATACACAGAAATAAAAATAAATAAACTAGTGATTCATGTAAACTATGTAAATTAATCTCAAAAATATGTTGAAGAAAGCAGCCAAGCATGGAAGAATATATATTGTATGATTTCATATCTATGAAATCCACAAACAGTAAAAGTTCATCTATGTTGATGGAAATCAGAACAGTGGTTTCCTGTAGAAGCAGGATTCGGCTAGAAGGGTGTACAATTTTTAGAGTCGTGGAAATATTTTACATATTTTTATACGTTTATTCATTTTTGAGAGACAGAGAGAGAGACAGAGCATGAGCAGGGAAAGGGCAGAGAGAGAGGAAGGCACAGAATCTGAAGCAGGCTCCAGGCTCTGAGCTGTCAGCACAGAACCTGATGCAGGGCTCAAACTCACATACCGCGAGATCATGACCTGAGCTGAAGTTAGACACTGAACTCACGGAGCCCCCCAGGCACCCCGGAAATATTTTATATATTCGATTTGGTTACTGGTTTTACGGGTTTATATAGTTTTTCAAAAGTCATTGGTTTGTACCCTTCCGATTGGTGTGTTTCACTCCAAGTAAACTTTATCTCAGTTAAGGAAAAACATTTCAGGAAAATTTGAATATCATCTTGGTTTAGTTGATACCGATGAATTTTTCTTTTCAGTTTTATTACAGTATGATGATAGCATTATGTAAAAACGTGTTCATAATATTTAGAGATATGTACCAAAGAATATATGTGTGAAATGATATGATATCTAGATTGCTTTAAAACAATTCATCAAATATGAAAATGATTCAAAAGGAGATATTTAAAGCAAGTGTGTCAAAATATTGATGTATGGAATCTGGGTGAGGGGTGTGTAGGAGTTCATTTTACTATGCTCTCTAGTGATGTATATATTTAAATTTTCAAAATAAAAATTGATGTTACAAGAACGCTTTACCGAAAATCAAATTACCACGTGGATAGTATCAAACCCTATACTCAATCCAACAGCAAATTCTATGGTCCCTGACTTGAAAATGCATTCAGAATACACCAGTCTTACGACCCCCGGCACCCCCTCCCCCACCCCCACACACACTGTTACTTCCAGAGTTAAGCAACCTCCATCTCTCAGCTGAACTATTTCTGTAGCCTGTAGACCAGTCTCCCTATGTCCACAGTTACCCCGTGGAGTTTATATTCTGCGCTAAATTCAGAACCATTTTTTTTAATACACAAGTTAGGTCATGTTATTCTACTGCTCAAAATCCTCTGATTTCCCATCTCTTGCAAAGTAAACTTCAGATTCTTTACCTTGGGTTTTGAGGATTGGAATGAACTTGTTTTCCACTTCCTCTCTGAACTTACCTCCCACATTCTCCCCTTTCACTCACTCTGCTCCAGTCACACTGGCTTCCCTGTATCTTTCAGGGAAAATTAAAAAAAAAAAAAAGTGTAAGCCTACCGCAAGGTCTTTGAACTTGTTTTTTCTCTTTGCCTACAAACTCTTCCCCCAGGCAGCCAGCCATCTCACTTCCTCACTCTCTGATCAAATGTCACATGATCAGAGCAGCTTTCTTTGACCATTCCATATGGACTGGCACCATCCCACCTATACTATGCACCCTGTATTCCCCTTCACTTGCATTCTTTTTCTTCCAATCCTTGAGCACTATCTGACATGTTGTATACTTTTTTGTCTGTCCTCTCTGACTAGAATGCAAGCTCCCTTGGGGGCCATTTTGTTCACTGGGGAAATCCCCAGCACCTAGAATAGTGGCACATAGCAGGTACACAATAAATATTCATTGTTGAAAGAAGAATCAAATGGTTCACAGGGCCACCTTTGACTCTGAATTTCCACATTCAGCTTAGCACCCTGAACAAAAGAAAGTCTATATTCCTCTCCCTAAAACAATGTTACCCCCCACCCAGGGGCAGGATGGGGATGCCATGGCTCTTTTATTCATGTATTACATGGCAACAAGATTAGGACAATAGACGAGATCTCAAACTAAAGAAAAGCAGGTCTCACAGGACTCTCCATTGGGCCCAGCCATCCTCCAGGCATAATTCACTCCTCTCCAGCAAAGGGTGGGTGGTGGTGGAAGAAAACACCCATGTTATCTTCCTAATACCCAAGAAGGCCAAATTCCCACCTGTGAGCTAAGGGAATAATACTAGGAAAGGAACAGAACATTTCCTACCACAATGAAGATTATGATGATGACTATAATAAAGAAGATAAAGGGGTGCCTGGGTGGCTCAGTCAGTCAAGCATCTGACTTCAGCTCAGGTCATGATCTCACAGTTTGTGGGCTTGAGCCCTGCGTCGGGCTCTGTGCTGACAGCTTGGAATCTGGAACCTGCTTTAGATTCTGTGTCTCCTTTCTTTCTGTCCCCTTCCCTGCTCATGCTCTCTCTCTCTCTCTCAAAAATAAATAAACATTAAGAAAAAAATTTTTAAAGATGATAAAGATGAGCCTTTTTCCAATCCCAATTCCCCTCTAGGCCTATCAGAAATAAATCAGAGTACAGAAGATGGGCAGAGAGCACTATTTTTTGCTTCTCCACTCACCAGCGTTTCCATCATGATTACTGTAAATGGAAGGACTCTACCCACCGACCCACAGATATGCACACAAAAACAACTGGGTGTATTGTGTTGAAGGAGATGATGATCCTTCCTAAGAAGGATATGGCTATATGTTAGATAAGACAGTGATGATTACAATTTGTGGCAACAAGTATACACTTGAGAACTTTCTAGAACCAAGCCAGATTAGCCTTACAATTTACTAACTGGTTCACCCTACACTTTACTTAATCTCTCTGTGATTCTGTATCTTATCCTTAGAACACATAAATAATAATACCTCCTGGATAGAGTTGTTCTGAAGAATAAATTAATATATAAAAAACACATAGAAGAGTGCCTGACACACATAAGAACTCAATTCATATTAATTATTAATATTTTTCCCACGATCAACATTAAAATCATCTTTCATGAGATTCCAGATGATATAATTATATATTTCTCCTCACTACAAAGAATGGAATATTTTTTCCTTGGAGAAATGATAAACAGAAATTTTGCTTCATAATTATTAATACAGGGCCTCTGGTATAACCAATGAAAAGTGGTGATTCTCTTAAATTCCTCAGTAAAAATTAAATGCATTCAACTGTTTAACCCCTTCTCCTGATCAGTTTTTGCTGTTCAATAAGGAAAGAATGAGGGTGGTACTGTAACATTACAGATTTATTTCACATTGTCTTCTAAGGAAGACATCAGGTAAAGCATGTGTGAAGCTTGTAAGACAGTAGCTGGAATCTGATGTATAAGTTCCAGCTGAAACTGAGCTATTTGGCAAAGATAACTTTATTTTGGCAATTCGTGAGAAAAAAAGAAGAATGAGTTGTTAGGTGCTAGGATACCACTCAGTAGCTCTAAAATTCTAGCATAGGATGTATTCAACATTTTCCGTTAATGATTTGGATAGAGACTGAGGTGGCACGAATATCTAATCTGCCAGGACCACAGAGAGTGGCAAGATAATGAATAGCATTGATGGTCAACTGGGGAATTAAAAAAGAGCAGGGCAGGCTGAAATGTTGGACCAAAACAAACTAGCTATAATAAAAGATGAATGTTGAATGATATTTATGGAAGTGTAGAATCATGTAAATAGCAAGAGTTCCATACAATAGTTAATCATTCATCCAAGTCCTTTGATAGGCGATACAGATACATTCCTCACAACATGTATTCAGTCTCATTGAGGAGAGGGAACCATAAAAAGGAAAGCGCAGTGATGGGCATATTCATACAAGTGCCGGGAAGGAACAGCAAACTCACCTGATGGAGAGCAAAGGGATAAAGGCCAGTGAAATAAGCTCTTGACCGAGAAGGGTTTTATTCCATCCAGGGACACCGTCTAAGAAAGACACACAGATGAAAGCTCGTATGGTGTTTACAGAAAATTCTGAGCACTAAAATGCAGAGCAGGAAATGGCAAGAGGTGATGCCAGAGAAGCAGAATAAGCCATGGAGACACCAAGTTATGCAAAGGAACAGGACTTTGTCACATAGGCGTGAAGAGCTAAAGCAAAGATATATAACCAGGAAGCAGTATGCTCAGACTGCATTTCATGTGGATCATGCAGGAAGTAATACAGAGGATGATGAGATGGTCCAAGAGATACAAGGAAAGTTACAAGAGTCCTGGGTCACGGAAGCCATAGCAATGGAGAGTTTTAAAAAGAAAGAAGCGATTTACAGTGTTAAATCCTACCCATAAGAGAAGGACTGTCAAACGGCCTTCATATTTCACAGTCAGACCTATTGTTAGACTTAATAGGAATAATTTCAGTAGAGTGGTTGGGATGGGAGACACATTAAAGTATATTTCAGAAAAGTAATAAATGAAAGATGAGTAAGTGTAGCTTGCACTTTCTTTAAGAAGCTTGGTAAGAAGAGAAAAGAAAGAGGTAAGGTAGTAGCTACAAGAGAGACTCTGTTTCATTTGTAATGGAAGGGACTTAAAGCAGTTGCAAAGCAAAGGTGGAGAAGCCAAGGAAAGAGAAAAGAAGAAAAAAGAGAGAGAGAGAGAGATAAGGCAAGGTCCAAAGGAGAAAGAAAAGAGTGAATTATGTGGGTGGAGAGGTTAGTTTTGATAAAAAGAGGGTCTTCATATCTGTAAAAGATGGGGCAGGAGTAGGGATGGAATGAAGGTGAGCTGCGGCCAAGTCAAAGCCTAGGGCTCCATGGAAAGTTAAAGATAACCAATTTTCTCACTGATGTATTATTGTGCTGGTGGCAGTTGGTCGTAGTTCTTAAGTCCTACATTTCCTTTTTGTTGTTGTTATTTAAACCGTATTAAGAGAGGATTCAGGAGCCCTGACTTGACCATATACCATGTGAAAAAGATTCTAGGGTGCTACAAGATGATGGTAATGTTAGGGAAACAACCAGGGTCCCAATATAAATAGAAACAGACATCTAGGTCACATTCCAATTATTATGTTCAATTTTAGAGGATCATATTAAAGAAAGACATTGTGAAATAAGATCATTTCAGAAGAAGGATATTAAATGACCATAACCCCATAAATCTATTAACAAAAAACAGGTAAAGGAGGTTGATATTTACCCTCAGAAAGGAAAATTTCGAGATGAAACTATCA
This sequence comes from Puma concolor, assembly GCF_028749965.1. Lineage (NCBI taxonomy): Eukaryota > Metazoa > Chordata > Mammalia > Carnivora > Felidae > Puma > Puma concolor. The sequence continues at coordinate 28,606,341 of NC_141673.1, read as the reverse complement.
TAGGGCACAGGAAATATATTCTCTCTAAAGTGCTCCATGGAGCAGACTCTGGATGTGACAAAGAGGTAGGTTTTATTTTATTTTAGTTACTTTTAAAATTTTTTTTAATGTTTCTTTATTTTTGAGAGAGTGAGAGACAGAGCACGAGTGGGGGAGGGGAAGATAGAGGGGGAGACACAGAATCCAAAGCAGCCTCCAGGCTCTGAGCTGTCAGCACAGCGCCCGACACAGGGCTCGAACCCAAGAGCTATGAGATCATGACCTGAGCTGAAGTCGGATGCCTAACCAACTGAGTAACCCAAGCGCCCCGAGGTAGATATTATTTTAAGAGAAGGAAGCACTCCTTTATAAAGCCATACAATTCGTCATCACTGCAAGTGTGTAAGAGGTCAGATGACCAAAAAGCAAGAAGGTTGTAGGAGGCCCACTGCAGCTGGCAAAATGTAAATATCATCCAATGTTAAGTTTCCATAACTCTGTTTTTAAACATCACTTACCCATTTTTGAGAGGTTATGGAATGAGATATGGAGCATATCATTCTTAGTATCCAATGGGATGCTGAATGCATTGGAACAGGAAAGCAGATAAAACTGGAATGTTTAAGGTTTACATTATGGGGATTTGGCACTGAATTTTACATTTGGTTTAAATGCATGAGCCACTAAAAAGGTAATTTAGTGCTTCAGAGCAATGAATTCCAGCCTGTAGCAGTGGCGATTGAGGAGGACGACTGAAAGTTTCAGGACCTGAAACTTTACAAAATGTAAAAAACAAAACAAAACCAAACCAAACAACTTCTAGATAAGACCTGCACAGTGTGCAGGAATGGAGTGGGGAGGGTGACATATACAGAGATGGAGAAAAAAAGGGTGAAGAAATAAGCAAATATCTAATCAAGCATCCAAACAACCAAGTTTACCGAAGAGGAAAGGATAAAGAAATGAAGTTGACAGGATACAAAAGGATCCTGCGCAGCCAGAGAAAGCGGTCGTGAGTACAACAATCTTAGATGAGAGTTGCTGAGCTGCCTGCAGATGTTTTCTATCAACCAAAGAAGTGATTGATTGCAACCAACTGAAAACCAACGAACCTAGCTTGAGTGGGAAAGAGGGAATTTATGACATAGGTATAAGGGGGTCCTAAGAAGAAGGGCTTCGGGAAGGAGCTGGAGCCAGGCACTAGGATAGGTCAAGAATTTGCATTTCTAATAAGTCCCCAGGTGATGCCCAGGCTGCTGATCCAAGGACTTCCCTTTGAGATCCACTGCTTTAGAGGTGGCAAAGCGTCTTCCCAGATATTATCTCATTTAATGCTTACCGTAACTCTGTGGGGGGAGGACCTATTAACTCCATTTTTCAGAAGAGGAAGCAAAGGACTAAAGAGCTTTCACACCCAAACTCTTTTTTTTTTTTTTTTTTAATTTTTTTTTTCAACGTTTATTTATTTTTGGGACAGAGAGAGACAGAGCATGAACGGGGAGGGGCAGAGAGAGAGGGAGACACAGAATCGGAAACAGGCTCCAGGCTCTGAGCCGTCAGCACAGAGCCTGACGCGGGGCTCGAACTCCCGGACCGCGAGATCGTGACCTGGCTGAAGTCGGACGCTTAACCGCGGGCGCCACCCAGGCGCCCCCACACCCAAACTCTTAAAGCTTCTAACCAGTAAAACTGAGACAGCAGTTTGGTTCTGATGTTGTCAAGTTCCATCTTTTCTCCTACCCCCCTAGCTGTTTGGTGTAGGATGATGATCTGTATCTATCAGAACCTGACAAAAGCAAACAGTTAAGGGCATATTGCTAATTCCATATTGTTTAATAATGATAGTTAATGAAAATGTTGCTACACTCTATGAACAAAGGGCTGTTATGTTTTTATACTAAGAGTAGAACTCAAAACTATTTGCTTATGTTTAATGTGCTTTTATATCAGAGTGCAAGTGCTCCCAGCTTAAAGAGAGCATTGAAACAGCTGCTTTCATAGACAATTAAATTTTCTGTAGTTATACTGGCTTTTTTTTTTCAGCTGCTTTTTACCTATACCTTGTACTAGCAGTCATAATTATGTTGAAACATTAAAGTTGCCCTCAATGAAAAGAAGTTTCTGTGTGTAATTTCCCCTTGCAAAATCGACTCCTTTATTCTGTCCCTTCATGATCTTCAGCAAACTATTATTAAAAATTGGTCAGGATATTCAGGCTATTTTTCCAGACTATTTATTTTCTAATTTAGGATCAGTCCTGATTTTCAACAATTTGGTACAAGGCAATGCTACATATTTGAATTGTTTAACCACATAGCTTAAAAATAGCAAACCTCATGGTTCTGAAAATGTGTAAATTGATTTTGAAGGGATGGGGATGGGTAAGGAGAAGAGCTAACAGATGGGTCTTTGGACCTAAATTTCTGGAGTGTTAGGTTTCAGCTTCAATTTGTTGTAATTTAAAAATAATTTGGGGCACCTGGGTGGCTCCGTTGGTTAAACTTCTGACTTCAGCTCAGGTCATGATCTCACAGGTCATGGGTTTGAGCCCCTCATTGGGCTCCGTGCTGAGGGCTCAGAGCCTGGAGCCCGCTTCAGATTCTGTGTCTCCCTCTCTCTCTGCCCCCTCCCCCACTTCTGCTTTGTCTCTCTTGTTCTCAAAAATAAATAAGCATTAAAATTTTTTTAATAAATAAATAAAAATAATTCAACAAAGGATATAACTGTATTAACAAAATCTTTCATATAACACAATTTTTTAAGGACACACAGAATGTAAATAATCATAAACAACCAGAGCCAGTAAGTTCTGAGGGTAAGCTCGGACCCGTGAAAATGTTTATGAAGCCTAATTCTACAAACTTTCGTTCAACCAGCATTCATTTGGCACCAATTTTGTGCGAAGCACTATGACTCGCTATGCCATATCAAGCAAGCTTCCCCACAGCAAGTAGGACCAAGGCCCATTTAAGACCATGGATAAAAACAGAATACACCACCAGACTCTGCAGTCCTGACGTTGTACCACCCATGAGACCTGAATTCCCACATGATCCAAAAGGTGTAGACATTCCAGGCTCAAAACTTGACCCAACACTGGTCTGAGATGTTGTCTTCCCTGGGCCCCCACGGAGGCTGTTATGACATCGTCCCTGCAGAAACTCTGCACAACTCAGGGCACACATAGAACGTCCACGTAGCATTATCCATGACAAAATGTGCTCACAGACAAAAGCCACTGCGCCAAAAGGAAATCGAATGGAAGAAAACCGGAAGAAACAAACAGCCGGATAGAGCATTGAGTAGCAAACAATGAATAGAGCAAACAAGGCAGCTTCTAAATTGAGGGTTTAAATATTCAAGGAGATAAAGACAGGCACATAAAATAAGGTAAAAAAAAAAATAATAATTTTAAAAAGACCCAAACAGAAACTCTAGAAATAAGAATTAGACAAGGCCCAGCGAAAAAGAGAATACACGAAAATGGATCTGCAAACATCGCCAGAATGCAGGTGAAATATTTCATTGAAAAATGAAGTGTTGAAGAAATATTATTGAGAAGTTCAAAGACATGAAGTTCTAACATATACTAAATAGTTCCAGAAGAAGATAAGAGAATGGTGGGAAAGAATATTTTCAGTACTATTAAGTTTGAGATATATGTGTGTCCATTCAAAGTGGCTGCCTAATATCAAACTAATAAATAAAGATAAATCCCTGTAATAGGGCATAATAGTGAAAACACAGACCAGCAAGGATAAGGAGAGAATCCTTTATCTGTTCCTAAAAGCTACCAAAGAGAGAAGACGGATGGCCAACTAAAGAATGACAATCAGGCGGACATTAGCTTTCTCACTGTCAACAGTCTCCCTCCATCTAAACCATCATTTAGGAACAAAGGCAAAAATAGAGTTTCTTAGATGCATAATATACAGACAGCTTGGCTATTCACAGACCCTCATGAAAGAATGACTGAAGAATACACGTTGGCAAGAAAGAAAATGAATTCCATTAACAAAGGGAACAAGAAGCGATTATAAGCAAATAAATCAATCTAAAGAAAATACATTAACACTGAATGTTATGATATTACGTCCATGATATTTAGTATTATAGGACTTTGAATACCTTTGTGTAATGCAATTACTAGGCTTTTTTCAAAAGCAATAAAAGTCACAAGAGTTAATAATTATAGATGTTTGCCATGTTCCAGGCACTATAGTGATTTTTTTATGGATTATCTTATTCATTTCTTAGAACAATCTTGCAAGGTATATCTACTCATTATTCCCATTTTAGAGATGTTGAGACTGAGGCATGGAGAAGTAATTTTTCCAACATCATATAGATAGCAAACAATGAAAAGGATTTATGCAACCCAAGAAAAGTCATTTAGTGTTACAGGGTCAAAACCCAATTTTCTCATCTATGCAATGAAGATACAAATGTTTGCTCTGACCATATTACAAGGTTATGTGAAAATAATACTAATATGTGTTAAAATGCTTTAGAAGTTGTCAAATATTCTACAATTTGAAACGATAATAAAACAACATATGTACCAAATTTTAAGAAGGGAGTTTGGCCACATAGCTAATGGATGATAGCCATTCATCTATTCAAAATATATTTTTAATATGGCTTCAGCAAGTAATTATAAGTTGCAAATTATACACAAAGTAGCAGGTTTCACTTATTTATTTGTTTGCTTGCTGATGTCTAACCCGTCTTACCTCTAACCCAAAAAAAGATTTTCAGGCAGCTCAAGGGTATACAAAAATACATACATACATGCATACATACATACATACATAAAAATAAAACAAAACAAAAAAATGAAAAAAACAACAAAAAATAATATAAAGGGATTTATCTTATTTTTATTTTAAAAAATACGTTAGATTTGATTTCTAAATATACACAGATTTTGCAAAAGCAACTTGTTATTCATTTAAAATATAACTCCACACCACATTTCCTCCATTACTACGCCCACTGCAGCACACACACGTAAGACAAATTTCAGCAGCAGGAAAAGTTCATATTGTCTATTCTAAAAAATGAAAATTGCTCATTTCCATACTGCTTTGGCATGGTTCAAGTTAATGATGTGCTAATGTGATATTAAAGTAGTAACTCCTGCAGTTATAACAGCTCAATCGGGCAGCTGACATCACAACAGTATTACTAAAATGTTGGATTTTGCTTGATTTCCATAAGTAAATGGAATCTAAAACTCATGGCCTGTTAATCATTGCAGTTTAGTAGATCCCTTATTTATTTTGGATAAGCATTTCATTCTCAAATAAAGAATTAAGTGAGAAAATGAGCCAGAATTCAATAGAGACTTCGGTGAGTGGCCATTTATTTTGGCTCTCAGAGTAAGTAGAGAATTTTTAAGCCTATAGAAAATGAGAACAGATGTGGATAGTAACACAATTTGTTGTTTAAAATTCAAGCTTTTTCTGGAGATTTAGGAATTCTCATGGGAACTATTAATTGAACTGCAAAAAATCAACAATTATTAATACCAGGAAACAATGTTTGCATGATAATTTGAAACATGAAGAATGTTTACCCATTATGTCTTTGAAAACTCCACGATGTCCTGAATACTTACGAACTACGTGTCATCATAGGAGTCAGAAAGCTTCTCTGAACAACTTAGAATTGTCAAGCAGAGCAACAAGAACACATTCTCCAGAAAGAAAATTCTGTGCATTATTCTGTCTGAATTCTCACTGGCTTATGGCTTAGTAAGAAGAAGTAGGGGCACCTGGGTGACTCAGTTAGTTAAGTGTCCGACTCTTGACTTTGGCTCAGGTCATGATCTCTTGGTTCACGGGATTGAGCACTGAGCCTGCTCAGGATTCTCTCCCTCTCTCCCCCTCTCTCAAATAAATAAATAAACATTTAAAACAATAAGTGGACTGAATACAGAATTAAGAAACTGGGCTCACATATTGGCCTTGCCACTTAATAGCCAATGTGACTTCACATAAACTCCCCAGAGATGATTTACATGTTCACATATATAAAATGACAATAATGACACCTCCTCCAATGGGTTATTTGAAGAAAAAATGAGAACAGAGTCTAGTATACAGTTAATTAAAATCTGATTTAGAATTGAGGATATTCCACAAAAGCTTTAATTAATCTTATTCACTTTGGGGACTCTATATTGACCTGTATGAAGCTGATGACAACTTTCTGATGGAAATGAAATGACAGGTTAAAAAAACGTGTATTGCCTCCACATTTCTAGTTATGATAGCCATGCTGTATAGGACCTAACTAGAAGATTCATATATATATATGTATGTATATGTATATATATATACGTATATATGTATACATGTATATACATATATATACATATATATGTACATATATATATACACATATATATACATACATACATATATACATATATACATATATATGTAAATATATGCGTGTGTATATATACATACATATATGTATATACGTATATACATATATATGTATATATACACACGTATATACATATATGTATGTATATATACACACGTATATACATATATGTGTATATACACACGTATATACATATATGTATGTATATATACATATATATACGTATATATATATGTATATATATATATATATATATATATATATATATATGGAGCCTTTATGGTATATTGATTCAATCTTCCATATAGACAGTTCTGAGCAATGGACTGAGTACTACATTAATTTCATCACTGAAACAAGTGGGGTCAGTCTTTGATTATAAAGACTACATTTGGACCTATTTTGAGAAAGACCCAATGAACAATTGATTTAATAAAAAATCATCTCGTTGGTACATTGTGCAAACATCAATAGAACATAAAGTTTTATTCCAAAGCATCTTGGTAGTCATCTATTCCTATGCTCTGCTGAGTCTGGGACATCCCAGGAGGAGCCTCAGGCACCCCTAGGAGGTGGTGAGCAGGAGGTTGAGGGGTTGGCTCATGTTTCTCTCCTTTAGAGAGAGAAACCCCACAAGTTCTACTTTTATCACTTGCAAACACTGACATTGTGTCTAAGATTTGATTTACGCAAAGGGTATGGTTGCTATAAAAATATTCAAATAGCTAATCTAGGGACTCCTGGGTGACTCAGTCAGTTAAGCATCTGACACTTGATTTCTGCTCAGGTCATGATCTCATGGTTGTGGGATTGAGCCCCAAGTTGGCTCTGTGCTGATAATGTGGAGCCTGCTTGGGATTCTTTCTCTCCCTCTCTCTCTGTCCCACCTGTGCTCGCATGCATGCACATGCTTTCTCTTAAAATAAGTAAATAAACTCTTTTTAAAAATAGTCAATCTATTCCTACTCCCTCATTTTGGAGATGAGGAAACTGAAGGTCAGAAAGGTGACACAAATTACTTAAAATCTCTCAGAAGTCAGGACTAGAAAAAAATGTTTCCACACTCCCTAGCCAGGTTATTTTCATCAAAATGTTTTCTTGTTAATAAGATTAATCCCTATCATATACTAATGTTGAATATGGTGCTTTTATTCTACCTGTATTTACTAATGACTCCAGCAAAATCTCTAAACTGCTTCCCCAATTGAAAATGAGGTTCAACGGGACTACATCAAAATAAAAAGCTTCTGCACAGCAAAGGAAACAACCTACAAAACTAAAAGACAGCCTACTGAATGGGAGAAGATATTTGCAAATGGCATCTTCGATAAAGGGTTAGTATCCAAAATATACAAAGAACTGATACAACTCAACAGCAAAAAAAAAAAAAAAAAAAAAAAAAGTAATCCAATTAAAGAATGGGCAAAAGACATGAACAGACATTCCTTCAAAGGAGGCATACAGATGGCCAACAGACACATGAAAAGATGTTCAACATCGCTCATCATCAGGGAAATGCAAATCAAAACCATAATGAAGTATCACCTCATACCTGTCAGAACGGCTAAAATAAAAAAATTCAAGAAACAACAAGTGTTGGCAAGAATGTGGATAAAAAGGAACCCTCATGCACCGTTGTTGGGAATGTAAGCTGGTACAGCCATTGTGGAAAACAGTATGGGCATTCTTCAAAAAATTGAAAATAGAATTGCCATATAATCCAGTAAGCCCACTACTGGATATTTACCTGAAAAATATATAAATGCTAATTCAAAAAGATATATGAACCTGTATGTTTGCTGCAGCATTATTTACAATTGCCAAATTATAGAAGCAGTCCAAGTGCTCTCTGATAGAGGAATGGATAAAGGAGATGTGGCATAGATACACAATGAAATACTATTCAGCCACCAAAAAAACCCACAAAAAACCAGAATGAAATCTTGCTATTTGCAACAACATGGATGGATCTAGACAGTATAATGCTGAGTAAAATAAGTCAGTCAGAGAAAGACAAATACCATATGATTTCACTCACATGTGGAACTTAAGAAATAAAACAGATGAACAAAGGGAAAAAGAGACAAACCAAAAACAGACTCTTAACTATAGATAACAAATTGATGGTTACTAGAGGTGAGGTCAGTGCATGGATGGGTGACATAGGTGAGGAGAATTAAGAGTACACTTACCTTGATGAGCACTGAGTGATGTACAGAATTGTTGAATCACTATATTGTACACCTGAAACTATTTTGACACCGTAAGGTAACTATACTGGAATTTTAAAAAATTCTGTGCAAGAGAATGATATGGAGAAGGTGGTCTTTTATGAAAGTGTGCCTAGTGGCCTATTTGAGACAGACTGAAGCTGAGAGAGACCGGAAACAAGGAAATGAAATGTTAAATTATTAGAATAGTCTGGGAGTAAGGGGGCCAAGGGCTAAATGAGGATGCTAGAAATGCAAATGGAGAAAACCCAGGAACAATGTGGGAAACATTGTACAGAAAGGATTTATAAGGCTAGTAGGCTGATTTGATAAGAGTGTTGGAGGAAGAGAAGAAATCAGATATGCAAGACTTCATGCTAGGATAATTGTGGTGCAATTTTCTCATCAGTATCTTAAATCCCCACTCCCGCCCTCTCCAAGGGCTTTTCCTCTCTGCTTTCAACCCTGCCCATGCTTGAATTAGCGTAAATGTTTGGAAAAGGTAAAAAACATTTATCCTCAAAATGTTTTTGAGGTAAACCATTGCTGAAATATGAACCTGTTCGCCAGCCAAAACTCAATTTGTATTCAAACTGTGGTTTAAACACTGTGTCCAAACATGACAGATGTTGGAATCGATTGGTTTGCAAGTCTTATTTTTTTTTTGTTAGCTTCAATAAACAAAATCTTCTTAAATTATCTTCTGTCAAATACATTTACCAAATCCTTGCAATATGTATAGACCTCTATAAAGTTAATTGCAAAGCAAACTCTTGGCATTTAGGAACTAAAACAAGAAAGGTAATTTTTTTAAAAAGGGAGTGGCGAAGGCTTTAAAAAATGCACAAAAAGTATAGCCCCCCCAAAAAAGAAAAGAAAAAACAACACACGAACATACTAATTTTCTCTTGTTTCAACCTCTCTAAAATTATTTCCAAACATTTTTGCCTAACGTGTAAGATTTCAGTCCTAAGATCTTGTAGGACTTTTTCTTTTTTTAATCAGCTCCTATATATTACATAGAAAAGCTTGACATTTTACTCTAATTCAACATTAGAATTTAATTCAATAGAGCTTCACATTTATATGCTAATTCAATATTTTATGTATTTGTTTGTTTATTTGTTTGTTTGAGAGAGAGAGAGAGCATAAGCAGGGGACTTGGTCCCACGACCCTGGGATCACGGCTGAGCCGAAATCAAGAGTGACACTCAACTGACCCAGCAACCCAGGTGCCCCTCTAATTCAATAATTCGAAATACTTTTTTATTCGTTCATAATATCTTTAATATGCTAGAGTCTACTAAAGACAATAATACTGTGTAAGTGAAAGGAGTCTGAAACTGTTCTTATATATTATCATAAACAAGAAATATTTATTGACTCCTGCCTTGGTAATGAGATATAACGACAGCCTACGTTCAGTAAATATAAGAGGCATTAAGATATAAAATTCAGACGCAAGGACACCCGGTCGCTCTCTGCCTATTCACTCATCTACAAAGTAGGGCTTTTAATAGAGCCTTGTTTATGGGATTGTGGGGACTAAATGAAATAATCTGTGCACAGCACATAGCACAGTGTTTAGCATATAGTAAAAATTCAGTAAATATATCTCATATTATTATATTATCACATTCCATTAATTTATTATCTAGCTATATTCATTTTTATGAATACCTTTTCATGTTTAATCTCTATTGAAACCTTAGCATTTTAATCAATATTTAATATGTTTTTCATGTATTAAAATATTAACTTAGATTAATGAATATAACTTGGTCATACTTACTGCAAATACATTCCCACCGTTTGTTTTGCTTTCAAGGTAAGAGTTTTTTCCTTTTGTTTTTTGATTCAAAAAAAATTAATGTTTATTTTTGAGAGAGAATGAGAGTGGGAGAGGGGCAGAGAGAGAGGGAGACAGAATCTGAAGCAGGCTCTGCCCTGTTAGCGCTGAGCGCGACGCGGGGCTGGAACCCACGGAACTGTGAGATCATGACCTGAGCCAAAGTGCGATGCTCAACCCACTGAGCCACCCAGGTGCCCTTAATTTTTTTTTTACTTTTGATAGAATTCTTTTAATCTTTTCTTCTTGATATTTACCATAGCTTTTATATGCAGAAAATCTTCCCTGTTCCAGAAATACATGTTAACATATGTTTGAGGGTTTTTTTCTCGTTTCTTTTCTTTTCTTTCCTTTTCTTTTCTTTTCTTTCCTTTTATTTCCTTTCCTTTCCTTTTCTTTTTTTTTCCTTTCCTTTCCTTTCTTTCCTTTCCTTTCTTTTCCTTTCCTTTCCTTTCTTTCCTTTCCTTTCTTTTCCTTTCCTTTCCTTTCCTTTCCTCTCCCTTTCCTTCCCTTCCCTTCTCTTCCCTTCCCTTCCCTTCCTTTCCTTCTCTTTTCTTCTCTTTTCTTTTTCTTTTCTTTTCTTTTCTTTTCTTTTCTTTTCTTTTCTTTTCTTTTCTTTCTTTCTTTCCTTGTGTGGTAATAGCTAGACTTTTTACATTTAACTCTTTAGTTCAACTGAAATTGAGGAAAGGGGATGAAGTTGGAGATACAATTTTAATTTTTCATCAAACATTGCTTACAAGTTCCGCATATTAAATAATCTTTCCCTTCATGATTGATTCCTACTGTGTGTTCAGCCTGACTCATTGGCCTTAAAAGATTCATTTGCCCAAACCCCAAACTCTAAAAATCTAGGGTCTGTGTCCCACTCTCCATTCTGAACCTGCTTCCTCTGGTCTGAGTGCTTGGTCTAATCTGCTTCACCCTTCGATTTCCTTCTCTCCCTGAAACAAACACTTTGATGTTCAGCTTAGGCTGTGTTCCAGGTCTCTGACTTCCCTTGGCTTCTACTGATCCATCTGCCCAACACTGTGTGTGGTGGTGACCGGATCTAGGGCCCTAGGACAGGGGCCAAACACTACCACGTCCACGATGGATTTGGCAAGTTTGGGCAAACTCTGCATCTCCACCTCCGCTCCCCTTTGTATTGAGCTCTTCAAACCTGCAGCTGTGTTTGACAGCTTAATGTAAACTACACTGGCAAATATCCTCAGGGCAAAGTGATGATTTGCTCACCTCTCTAAATCCTAGCTCTTAAACAATTACTGACTAGTCCATGTGAGATCGTCAATGCTGTAATGAAAGGATTTTGTATTTTATCAAGTAGTTTTTGTTGTTTTTAGCCTTCTCTTACTAGAAGTAAACTTGATCTATATTACAATTTCTCTTTTCAACTAAATGTAAATGTTGATTCCCCGTCAGTGCAAAACCAGTCCAGGTGCCTAATGCGGTACTTAACCCATGGTAGACACTTAAGTAATGTTTGATAATGATTATAAAGATAGCAATGGCAATATCATCCACTGGCTTCAGATCACAAAAATGGCCAAACAGCTGTAAAAACTCTAAAACACTGACACTTAAAAATACTACTTCTTAACCATAGAATACTTCAAAACAATTATGATTGTAACATGACTGGGGAAAAAAAGAGAAAATCTAGATTCTGTCTATAATATGCCTCTATTTATTCAAATCCAAAATATTTGTGAGGCAAATACAAAAGAAGTAAGTACAAATATGAAGGTGAGTGAGAGGAGGCATCATTACAGTGATTTTTTTATTCTATTCGCTGGCAAAAGTTTAGGAATAAATTCCTCTCAATTCTTGATTTTATTAATAGTATGGAGGACTCCTTGGTGTTTCAAATGTGTTGTGAAAGCATGTAATTATATTTTTCTTCACTCGATGTCTACAATTCTTTGCTAGACCTTAAGTCCACAAGGAAAGGGATGGTGACCCTATTCACAGTACTGAGTACATTGCTTAGTACATAGTAAGGTGCTCAAAAAACTTTCATTAACTGAATGAGTGGATACAGTGCATTCAGAGGCATAAGACGTGGCTCAGTCTCAGGGAATTCAAAATCTGTGTAGGGTGAAGACAGATGAGGGACTAGCATTTAGTTAGCATTTACCACATGCCCATTTTCATACATTATATCACTTATTGTTTGCAAGGACCTCGTGAGACGGCTATTACTACCGCAATTTGTGAGCACTACCGTCTTCTTTTTAAGATGAGGAAATTGAGTCCTGCAGAAAATATGGAACTTGCTCAGTCACATCGTTTTTAAGTGGCAAAGCTGAGATTTGTTTGAATTCAGTGTTCATACTCTTTTCTCGTCTGTAACAATGTCTCTCTATGAGTGAAACCCAAGTGATAATATACAACATATAATTACATTTTAAAATGTTCAGGGGTGACTCTACATGATCCAGAAGTTCAAAGAATGAGAAGAGTAAAAATAAAGTAATCAGAATAGGCTTGTGGGGGAGTTGGAATTTGAGTTAAATCCTCACATCTCTAGATGTAGAGTAGAGCAGAGGTCATTTCAGGAAAAGCAATTTGAGAACTCCCACCAGGATTCTTTAAAGTCAATCATTTTTTTTAATGGTATTGCTTGATTAGCACTATAAAATAAATAATGTGGAAGAGAGAAATGGTTTACTCACAAGCCACATAACATGGCAAAGACATTGCACAGGCATAGGAAGTATGATATTGATGCAGTCTTGGCTCTTGCCTCATAAGACTATACTGAAAAATAATTGAATGGGAAATGCTTAGGATATTCACACAATACTAATCTAAATGATAATACTCAATATCTGAGTCTGTGTTGTGCCTAATGATGACTGCATAGAAAAGCATGAAGAGCCAATAATATGTTCTGATTCCTGCAAAGAGCTAACATGGTAATTTCACCACTTGATGAGAAAGGAGATGCTAATTGTCCAGTGCGAAATTGGCAATGACCTCTAAGATGCTTTGAAATGACTGGGCTCTCCAGATTCAGATAAAATGTAGACAAGATATCTTATTAGTTAAGCATTTCTTTCTTCAAAGCGATGCTTACTGGCATTATGCTGATTCAAGAAGTCCCATTCTGACTGTTAATGAAAACTTAATGGAGCTGACATAAGTAAGATGATCTTAAGCCTGCCTCACTCTCTAAATTGCTTTTTTTTGTTGCCTTCTGGAAAGTTGCTGGGTCATTGAACACTGATGTCATGCCAGAGTGTGCAAGAAAAAACTGGTAAGCAGCACGGAGAAGGGGAAGAAGGTCCAGAATACAGCCAGGCGGATCACGGGGTCATATAAAAGATGAAGAAGTAGGAACCAGAAAATCAGAACAAGGGCTAAGAAATTAGTAATTTGGAAGTGATCAGGCCCAATTTTACTTCCCAGCTCTAGCATTTAATAGCTTTGTTAACTTGCGGGAAGTTATTCAAGTTCCCTGAGCTTCAGTCTCTTCATCACAAAAATTGATTATGAAAATAGTATGTACTGCAAATGAGGATTAAATGAGAGAATTCAAGTTAAACACTGATTCTTGTGCCTGACATATAAAATTTCTCCAGAAATGATAGTTTTCTCCCATCATCATCATCACCATCATCTCACTGACACCAACAAAAGCAAAATAAATGTATAGAAATTAACATATGTAAAAAAAGGGGGGATTAAGAAAGCCTAGTACCTAGGGGCACCTAGGTGGCTCAGTCGGTTGGGCGTCCGACGTCAGCTCAGGTCATAATCTCATGGTTTGTGGGTTCGAGTCCCGTGTCGGGCTCTGTGCTGACAGCTCGGAACCTGGAGCCTGCTTCAGATTCTGTGTCTCCTTCTCTCTCTGCCCCTCCCCCACTTGTGCTCTGTCTCTGTCTCTCAAAAATAAATACACGTTAAAAAAAAAAAAAAAAAAAAAGCTTAGTACCTCAAGACAGGCAAGGGTCAGAAGTCTTGCATGGTAGGGTCTTCAAGTCAAAAAACATTGGATAGGGATCTAGAGATCATCGTGTCCAACACCTTTGTCTTACAAATGAGCAACCCAACCCTAAGAAATGTCTCAGTTGGTATAATTACATTTGAACACATTGTGGCAGCTTTTTTATAAAGTTCAGCATGGACTTAACATGGGCAACCTAGTAATTCCATTCCTAGGGGTTTACCTAAGGGAAGTAAAGACTGATGTCTACACAAAGACTTGCACATAAATGTTCACAGCAACTTTATTCATAACAGCCCAAACTGGAATTCAGCAATAAAAAGGAATGAACTCCTAGCACACCCAACAACATGGGTGAATCTGAAAACATCATACTGAGCAGAAAAGCAATACAGAAGAGTACATACTGCCTGATTCTATTTATTGAAGTTCTTGAAAATACAAGCTAATCTGTAGAGATGCGAAGCATGTAAGTAGTTGCCTGGGCCTTGCATGGGGGCATAGTGTTCAAGGGTTTGACCGTGAAGGGACACAAGAGAATTTTGGGGGGTAATGAAAATATTTTAGATGTTTTATAAAATATTTTGTCTTGATGGTGTTGGTAGTTACATAGCATATAAATTTGTCAAAAGTCATTACAACCATACACTTAAAGTGGGTATATTTCAGTGTATATTAACGATACCTAAGTAATGTTGATTTTAAAAAGAAAGAGCTGACTTATTCTTCTGAGGGTCAGAGCTAGAATTCAAAGCCAAGTCTTTGCTAACTAGCTAAGCTAGCATTTATCTAAAGCTCATCTAGCTGAGCTTTGCTCGGTAATTAGTGCAATATCTAGCCATGCTTGTTCTTATTCTGAGAGCTAGCCTGGTGAGATGGCATATGCTTTGGTTCTGGAGTCACAGGATGTGGTTTGGTGTCATGACTTCCCCTCCTATTGACTATGTGGCCTTGGCCACGTTGTTAGACCTTCCAGAGCTACCACTCATTCATCTCTCAACTGGGAAGAAAATTCCTATAATAGGTAGGATTATAGGATTTATAGGATTCCTATCAAGATGAAATGATATGGTATTTAAAAAGACCAGAAGATGGAAGGCACTCAAGAGGTTGTAGCGAAGGCTACCACTAATCTCTTCAAAAGAACATGACAGACCTGGAACTGTGCCATAGATAATAAGTCTCATCTTGTGACACTGTGAGATAATGCCTCCAGGCTGCATTTGTTCATTCATTCAACAAATATTCCTGGCAAATAGGATGTGCCAGGCAGTGTCCTAGACTCTTGGAATTCCGCAAAGAACGAGAGTTACACTCTAGTGGGTGGAGACAACAAAGCAATAAGCCAGTACATGTATAATATATCAGATGGAAATCGGTGCCAAGAAGAAAAAGAAAGAGTAAGAGGGAAAGAGAACAGTTAGGGAGGATAGAAACATGCCAATGTGTAGAGGGTGCTGAGAAGTATCTGATCCAATAACACGACATTGGAACGGAAACCTTAAAAAAAAAAAAAAGGAGAGGAGTTAGGCAGAAAAATAGCCTGATGGAAAATATTGCAGGTCAAGGGAAGAGCAGGGAAGAGGTTCCAACAGAAGTCTGCTTGGCCCATTTGGGGATCAGCAAGACCTGTGGGGCCATATGTATTGTTTACAAGATTTAGAGCAATACCAGTTACTTGTGTAACACGTGATGACATATGAAATTTACCAACGGCTAAAAATGTTGAACTGTACTTCTCCATTGTCTGTACTCAGACTTTCCACATACACACAAATCTTTTTGTCAAATTCCTATTGCTGTTGCGATGCTTGGCTGATGGCTCTAGTGCCAGAATGAAGTTACTTATACTTTGTGAATAGTAACCACTTACTACAATAAAATAAAAAATACGTAGATACTGGTCCAAATCAGTTGCCTCTTTGACTAAGAAAGATGTGAATTCATGCACTCAGTGTAAGGAACAGCTGATGAACTCAAAGGTGTCATTTTTGGTAAGCATGGGAACTAATGTTTTCTAGATTCCCATCATGCCCTTGGGAGCAGGGAAGAAACTGAATATGAGGATGGGCAATGGAAGTTCCACCTCTTTTCCTTATTCCGATTTTCTCCTGGGTCTTACGGATGAAAAACATGTCTCCAAAAGCATGCTGTAACACAACACTTAGTTATCTCAGGCATTCTCTGTTAATTTAGGTCCGCAGAGTAGAGTGCGATGAAATGAGCCTAGCAACAGCACTGGAAGAGCAGAGGGTGAACATCAAGGCCAAGGTTACCCATGGACAATGGCCCTCCTTAATTAGTGACACTAAGCTTTGAACATAGTTCTGACTGCAATCAGTGACTTCTCTCACATCAGCTATTTGTAGTCATTGAAGGTTCCCTTCCAGGAGAAATCTTCACAGGCAAACAAAGACTCAAAGTGCTTCCTTTTCTTCTGAGATGAACACAATCCACGTGAATGCTATAATGCTCTGTGGGCACATTCTGGGATATGGTAGAATGCAACCCCAGGAAGCCTCAGGGATCATTCCTAGGGAGCATCGTCTAAAGCCAGTCAGATAATGGCCCAGTGTGGCTAAGAAATGCAGGCGGGGTGTTAACAGGCAAATCACAAAAATCACAAGGAAGAAATGTTGGCATCAGTGATACATATGGATCCATCAGCCAAAAAATTGAAGCTACAGGTGGAGATTCAAGAGAACAGTCCTGCTTCATTCTCAGGGAAAAACTATTTTGGTGAGGATTCTTTTAAAGGGCTGAGAAAGCTCCTTCTCAATTCTAGTGCTTTGCATCTTAAAGTAACTTTTCACAGCTGATCTCATTCACTTTGGTGATCTGTACCTATGCCCGGCTTTCATTAGTACAGACAGTGAAAACTGGTTGTGTTAACAAATCTTCTAAAGGGAAAAATAGTTGAGAAAGAGTGTAGTGAAGGACTCAGTTTTTCACAGGAGGATCTTCAATGTTTAGTGAATTCAGCTCACTACCATACACTGAGCATTAAATGAACCAATTGCAGGGGCACTTGGGTGGCTCAGTCAGTTACGTGTCTGACTCTTGATCTCAGTTCAGGTCATGATCTCACAAGTTGTGGGATGGAGCCCCATGTTGGGCTCTGTGCTGACAGCATGCAGTCTGCTTGGGGTTCTCTCTCTCTCCCTCTCTCTCTGCCCCTCCCCCCTCAAAATAAGTAAATAAACTTTAAAAATAAATAAAATAAACCGGTTGCAGTTTATTTGGCTATTGCTAAACCATAAAGGCACTGGGCTGAAATCCAAATTTAATTTTAGACAAACATGAAGATATGACACTGCTTAGTTTTCTGAAATTCACTAAGTGTCACCTGTACCTGTCCCACACATGAGCTACCCGATAGCAACCGTGGGGCTTCTCACACCTGTGGGTAAAGATCTACTAGAAGCTGCTGCTGAATCTACATTGATTCATATACAAAGTTATTGAAACCCAGAAAATTAGGTAATGCTTTCCCTAAGTGCAATGATCTGGCTTCTATAAGAAACGCATTACATAGAAAGCTCTGTATTTTAAAACTTTAACTCAAAATTAAAAATGGTCATAATACTAGGGGCGTCTGGCTGTCTCAGTCGGTTAAGTGTCTGACTTCAGCTCAGGTCATGATCTCACGGCTCGTGAGTTCGAGCCCCGTATTGGACTCTGTGCTGACAGTTCAGAGCCTGGAGCCTGCTTCCCCTTCTGTGTCCCTCCCCCGCTCATGCTCGCTCTCTCTCTCAAGAATAAATGTTACTTCTTTTTGAAAAATGGTCATAATGCTGATGTATAGCAATAGATATTATGTGTCTTATGTTTTAATAAGTACTCCGCATACCATTTATCAAAAACAGCCTGTATTACTCAGCACATTAGCTTCAAAACGTCACCAGAGAAGTTCATCTCACTTAATCCTCATAAAAACCCTGAAAGATAAATATTATTACAATGTCAGCCACTTTCCAGAAGACACCAAGACTTTGATATGGTAAATAATTTTCCCAAATTTCCATAGGCAAGCACCAATGGCACCCCAAGATCCACGCAAAAGACCTTTGAGTCCTAAAGCTTCTTGACTTTCCCATTCTGACTTTTTCAGTAAAACCTCAATACATTTTGACACAAATAAAACTGATGAATGAAGACTCTCCCCATATGCAAGGCATATTTTATGGCCATAAATAACTAAATAAGGTTGTGTGTGTGTGTGTGTGTGTGTGTGTGTGTGTGTGTGTGTGTTGAGGATAGAGAGACAGAGAGAGAGAGAGAGAGCGAGAGAGAGCCTTTTTCTACATTTCCCCTCTCCAACACACACACACACACACACACACACACACACACACTTCTTTGCCTTTCTTTGTTTTGCTTTTTTAATGCTTTTGTATCTTAGAGCTACACATTGCCCTTGCCAAACTCCAAAGCTGGTTAGTCAACACTTGTAAAAGCTCATAAAATGGCAGAGCTCAACATGAAAGAGGTTTTCCTGATACCTATTCTATTATGAAGATTTCCGGTGTAAGTTAAATGGTGCATTTGAATGTTTGTTCATTCAAGCAATGATAGCTATGCAGTCTTAAAGTTTTTATTAATTTTAAATATATTTTTAAGGTGTATCATAGGGCAACACGTGAGGCCCCTGCTATTATGTATACAGGAGTGAGTAAAACAGAATGCCACGTCGTGTAAAGATGACAAGGAGGTTTCAGTTGCAATCCTACCTGGACCATTCGGTAGTTGCTGCCCGGAGCACCGTTTTGTAAATTATACTGAGGCCAAGATCAGGACCAGAGAAAGAGAGTGCAGAGATTGATTAACAATGTCTGCCATGGCTTCAGGAGTGGGGAGTGACACTTCTTATCCTGAAGGTACTCTATCTTGCCAAACTAAGAAATAAAATATTAAAATGCCTTTCATTAAAAGGCAAATTCATAATTTACACGTCAGTCTATAAAGAGAATCATGTACTTATTTCTAACTCCCTGAGGTAGACTTCTGGATGAGCTCCGAGTGATAGTCTTAATCTATGGCACGTCGGGTAATTTTAGAGCCTGAAACAGCCCCAGTCTGGCATCTGACGGGGTGTGCTTTGGTATGTGGGGCGGCAAAGCAGAAATGTTGGAAAGAGAAATGGTATGATCAGGGTATTTAGGGTGTGCTCGCTAAATGTTGGCAATCTCTGACATGGATGCCGCCATATCAGAATTCAACACATCTGACCAGTCCAAATGTTTAACATGTCATTCCCCCATTCCTACCTTCGTCCCTGCCTTTGGTCCCCGGACTCTCTCTCTCCAATTCCCTTATGCCCTGTTTGAATCTGCAGAGGCTCAGCATGAAGTTTATACATTAACAGTGAAATCCAAACAGTTTAATTAAGCGAAAATTGCAAATAACTCTCTTACCTTCCTCCTAGAGTCATTTCATTAGGTGTGTCTAATTTTGATTTGCTTTTCTGAAACTGCCTGCATTTGCAGAGTTAGCCTTTAGCTTTCTTAATTGGTTTGGACAGGGTTGGTTATTGGCTTATAGCATCTTAACACCTAAGGGACAAAGCTATAAATGAAAAGCTGAATGAATATCCAAGCCCTTCCTTCCCGCCCAATGATCAAGAAACTGCAAAGTCTCCTGTTTCCCCATGATTTTCCATTCATGAATAAAAGCGAATTCTCTCTAGGAGTTGGTGTGAGATGATGAAATCATTAAGGTGTACCTGACTTAAGTATCAAATTTGCTACCTTGACAACTACAGTTTCAGAACTCAATCCCCTTTTGATCAGCTTTCAAGAACCTTGGTGCCGTACATAGATGCAGAAACATTCAGTAGACAGACACAAGGCGAGCTGACTGGGTTGAAATATACTTAGCCAATGAAAATGCAAGCCACAGAAAACACTGGGGAGAGGGGTTAGCATGTATTTCTTGGCCAGGAAGTCACTGGGCCTTGAAATACAAGGAGTTAAGAGGAACATTCGCCCACTGCGTTCTCCTCCAACTAAACCCCCAGGAAAATGCTCTCATTAATCAAGTGCTACTTCAGACATGACTTCCTAGCCCATTGTTTGATGTTCTTAATCATATTCTCCTTTCCACCATGCAATCATCTTTTGGGTACCGTAAACCTAGAAGCATGTTGGGGAGACATAAATGAAAAAAAAAGGAGATCAGAGTTTTTGTGGTACAGAAAATAATGCCATTCAGTCAGGTTTGGGCCAAAACACCCCCTTCTCTGGGCAGCTTTCCATCATTCTGCCACTTAAAAGAGCACCTTACCTTATTCTCTTTCCTGTGTTATTTTTTTTTTTTTTTCACTGAACTTACAACTTCCTGGAATTACATTACATATTTTTATACATCTTCTTATTGACAGTCTCCTCCAGGAAGGAGGTGTAAAACCCAAACTCCACGAAGGTAGAAATTTTATCTGTTGTATTCCCAGGGCCAAGAGTTTCCTTGCACACAGGAAACTCTCAATGAGTATTTGCAAGATGGATGAATGAATGGATGCATGACCCGCAGACAGCTTTCATAGTGGTTAAAACCTGGATTTTGAAGTCAGACATCAGGGTTTGAATTCTGTGGATACAGATTACCTTGGGAGAATTATAAACTTAACTAAAGTCTGTTTTTATTTGCTATATGAAGATAGCAATAATATTTGGCTCAGAAATTGGTTGTGCCTGATACAGAGTTAGCGTGCAATGAAGATCAGGGGTTATTATCACTACAACACACAATGCCAGGAAGCACAAAGTCAGAGAAAGCCTCAGTAGTGTTGCAGAGAGGAAGGGGCACAACTAGTGGAGGGGACAGCGTAGACAAAAGCACACGGACATGAAACAAGCCAATGCTTTTTGAGAGCAATTGCAGAGCTTGATGCACAGATACAGTGCCCAATTATCCAAGGCTGCCCAAGAGCAACATCAAAATCCTGACAGTATCAGAGTCTCATAACAGGCTTTCATCAATCACAAAAAGAAAATTCTACCTTCTCTCTCTCCACTAGGACTCAGTGATATTTAACAGATGGTGAGCTCTTGAAAGGCCTTGTCTATAGCTAAACTAGATACCTGCTCTTAAGACTTACGATGATGATCATCAGGGAAATACAAATCAAAACCACAATGAGCTATCACCTCACACCCATCAGAATGGCTAACGTTAACAACTGGGGCAACAACAGATGTTGGCGAGGATGCGGAGAAAGAGGAACCCTTTTGCATTGTCGGTGGGAATGCAAGCTGGTGCAGCCACTCTGGAAAACAGTTTGGAGGTTCCTCAAAAAACTAAAAATGGAACTACCCTGATGCAGCAATTGCACTATTAGGCATTTATCCACGGGATACAGGTGTGCTGTTTCGAAGGGACACATGCACCCCCATGTTTATAACAGCACTATCAACAATAGCCAAAGTATGGAAAGAGCCCAAATGTCTATCGATGGATGAATGGATAAAGAAGAGGTGGTAAATATATACACAATGGAGTATTACCCAGCAATCAAAAAGAATGAAACCCTGCCATTTGCAACTACATGGTTGGAACTGGAGGGTATTATGCTAAGTGAAATTAATCAGTCAGAGAAAGACAAATATCATCTGACTTCACTCATATGAGGACTTTAAGACACAGAACAAATGAACATAAGGGAAGGGAAGCAAAAATAATACAAAAACAGGGAGGGGGACAAAACACAAGAGACTCTTAAATATGGAGAACAGACGGTTACTGGAGGGGTGATGGGAGGGGGGATGGACTAAATGGGTAAGGGGTATTAAGGAATCTGCTCCTGAAATCATTGTTGCACTATATGCTAACTAATTTGGATGTAAAATTAAATTAAAAAAAAAAGACAAGATGATGAGGTGGAGGGTAATAAAAGAGAAGGGATCTGAACCTGTCCCACTAATCACAGATCCTTTAAGCTTGTTTGAGTGTCTGCACCCCATGCACACACATCTGGAAGATGTGAGTACAAAGAGCAATGATAATTGACAGAGTCATCTGGAACTCCCTCTTGCTCATTCTTGACCTGCTTGCCCTCTGAACTGTCTTCAGCTAACTCTGAGTCCTCTCTGAATGATTCAGTCTCAGTAGTCCCTACCTCTTGCTTCTCTGAGCATGTGGTCTTATAAGCCACCACTGGGGTTTGGACCACCTCTGTTTTCAGAGGACCTTGGCTTAGTCCTTTAGCTGCCAGGATTCTTTACTACTTGGGTAGAAGCATCTTGCTGGAGCCTCGGGCTTCCAGGCCCTACTTCTATCCATGTAGTCTACACCAAACAACCAGCCCCAGCCACCATCTCTCAATCCCACCTGCAATGAAAAGTGCAGAGTCAGGAGACAAGGGTTCAATTCCAGTTACTCCTTTTATAATTATATTTGAAGACTGGTATAGGCTTTCCCTGGTTACAAACTACCCAGCAGGCAATGCAAAGGACCCCAAGACCGGTGACCATCCCCCACCTTGGAGTGTGGCACTGGAGCCTAAGAGGGGGGACCCTAACTACCTGCGTTTATCAACGTTTTTTATTTATTTTTGGGACAGAGAGAGACAGAGCATGAACGGGGGAGGGGGAGAGAGAGAAGGAGACACAGAATCGGAAACAGGCTCCAGGCTCTGAGCCATCAGCCCAGAGCCCGACGCGGGGCTCGAACTTCCGGACCGCGAGATCGTGACCTGGCTGAAGTCGGACGCTTAACCGACTGCGCCACCCAGGCGCCCCTCTAACTGCCTGCGTTTAAAGAAGTCCAGTTGGGCAGGTGGAACATGTTACCCAGAGGAACTGCATCAGGGAGCCGGGGAAGATTCATGCAGCAGTTGCTACTGGGGACTTCAACACAGCCCTCAGAAGAGGTAGCCTGGGACAAGGGGGATTCAGGACACAGCACTGCTCAGATAGGGGGACAAGCGAGCTGGAGAAACAGGGACATGGGTCAGTAGGTAATAGAGCTCCAGCTTCCTGGTGGCCTGAGAGATCTAGCTTTTGTCTTTCTGGGAGTGGAAAAAGCATTGTAGGGCACAAGTTTGAGACACAGTGTTACCAAGGAAAGGACCCCAGCACAGATGGTAGGGTTGAAGTTCATTTGCAGGATTGGAACATGTAGGTAATACATAGAGATGATAATCTTGATTCCCCTCGATTAGCAGTTCCACCCCTTGGCTATGGTTTCTAACCTCCCTCTCCATCTCCATTTTTTTCCCTATAAAATAGACTCCAAATATTTTCCATCCTACTGAGTTTTGGAAGGTTTAAATGATATTCAGGTAAAAGTCCTCTAACAGTGTCTGGATTATAGTAGCACTCAATAAATATTCTCTCTGTTATTAGTTTGTAAGCAAAAGTCTGTAAGATATGTATCATTTATTAAGATTTATTAGCCATTGCTTTTTTCCAGCCACCCTTCCAAGTGCTTTATGCCAATCGCTTTATTAAATCGTTAAACAACCCTATAAAGGCCTCCTGTCACCTCTGTTATGTGGCTGAAGGAACGGAGTCACATCTACTGAAAACAACTAGTCCCAGGTCACACTGTTAGCAAAAGGTAAGCTGATGTAAGCCAAGGCAATCTAATTTCAGAGCATGAGCTCTAAACACTGCTTACTCTGCTGCCTCTCTAAATAAAGAGCATGGCATTGCCCGCTGAGAGGTAAGCTATGAAGTCAGCACAGAGATGTGCAAAATCTCTCTAAGGAGTCAGAATGGCCATCTGGCCAGAGTAGGCCTTCCCTGTAAACTCATTAGAGTTATTAATGTGATGGTCTCCAGAGGCAAGTTGGTCAACCATGGAACACAGAAAAATGAACGTTCCAGAGACAAAAACTAGCCGTGCAAGTACAACCCTAACCAGGGTCGTGGGGCCTCTGGTCTCCAGACAAAAGCATGAAGAAAGTCTAGGCTGGCCCTCCCACAAAAGAGAAAGGGGACACCCAGCATCTTAGCTGAGGTATATTTCTTAAGACCAACCCACTCCCTTTGCCCTTATGTTACGTTTTCCGAGCAAATGTTTGATTCGTTTGCTTGCGGGGAGAAGAAGGTTTTGCTCTGGGGATTCAAATATTCTGGGTAATTTTGGAAAGCAGAAGTCTAGCTTAAACACCAGTCTTTTCTGTATTTATTTAGTATAGTCTTCCCTTGAAACCTTCTCTACTCTCAGACAACACAAAATCATGTCTTTCAAGTGGCCGGCCAGACAGTACAACAACGCAGAGAACCCACTAAGGTCAAGCTACCTCACAAGGGCTCTTACAGCCAGCTGGCCAACCTTCCCTGGTGAAGTACCTACGTCTCCATCAGCCACCTTTGTGATTTAAGCATGGCTCAAGGTAGGGTTGAGCCAGCCACAAGACCGTGAATGCTGAATCCCGGTGCTGAACTAGGGCATTGTAAATCCTTAAAACCAGTCTGTCCTCAGATTAGGGTTGGTGAGACTGAGCCTACGCATGGGTACTCGTGGCTTCCAAAATTAGCTGCGGTCACAAATCAGGAAGAGGAAATTAAAAACAGAGAACAAGGTCCCTACTACCCGAGTGGCGTTGGGCAAGTCATTTAACTCCTCTGAGTCTCAGTTTCCTCACAGAAAGCAAGCGAGATGAGATAGCTATTACTTCCCTCACCTCCAGGGCCTCTGTGAGAATCAAAATCCAAGTGAAATCATTTTGTAAACTGTATGTAACTACATAAAGCTACAACTTGCTCATGTGAACCTTGAGTACATGTTGGCTCTCACGTATGCAGCACTTATCACACACCAGCTTCTGTTCCAAGCATATTTTACATGGTAACTTGTTTCGTGCTCACAATAATCCTGCAGTTCATGCTGGGAGGTGTCACCTGGAAACTTTCCTGCCTCCTTGGAAACTTGAAAAGCATCCAAGGCCCTCATTCCCCGGCTATCAAGACAGTGTTGGTGACTGACTGCTCAGAGCTGAGCTCCTCTCAAAAAATTGCTTTCAGCCAAAGGGAACCGCCTTGCCAAAGGTTATGAACCCTCACTGGGTATAGCCCGCTTCTAACTAGTTGTTGTGAGACTGGACAAAGATACAGCCCCCTTGCCTTAACATGAGACCGTTCTGAAGGCACAGCTCCCCGTGCGAAGGGCCGACGAGCGAGTACCTGCATCACAAGTCAGCTCTCTCGGTCCATCCAGCTCATCTCCCTTCCTCACAGTGCTATTCCTGAGAGCCTCACCCAGTGTGCTGTGCACAAATATCTGCCTCTGTGTCGGGGGTAGGAGGCACCAAACCCCAGACAGATGCTATGCGGTGGCATTACTATTATTCTTATTCTCATTTCAGAGAGGTGGAGTAACTTGCTCAAGTTCACATAGCTCGTCAGTAGCAGAGCCAAGATTTGAAACCAGGCCATCTAGAAAATGCTCTTACTGTAACATTTGGCACAGGAATTCCTCTAAGTGAATGAGCTGCTTGTGTTTGACATGTACTTTGATGAATGGTTGGGCTAGAAGCTGAGCTCCAAGACCTAGATGTTGGTGGTAGCTTCAACTTCAAAGGAAGGGAAAATACTCTGAAAAAAAAAACATAGGGAGACGAATATGAAACTGAATGTTTGGAGATTAACCCAGGATGGGGGAGATGAGGAGGGGGGGCAGAGGTGGGGCAGTTTAACGGAGAGGATCCTGTGGGCTGTGTGATGTGACCCCCTCCCTGTGCCATGCCTCCCCCCCAAATATCTTCAGTAAAATCTACTCAAGTGAGGACATGTTTGGTGGTGTCTTCATTTTCTTTTTTTTTTTTTTTAATGTTTATTTATTTATTTTTATTTTTATTTTTTTCAATATGAGATTTATTGTCAAATTGGTTTCCATACAATACCAGTGCTCATCCCAACAGGTGCCCTCCTCAATACCCATCACCCACCCTCCCCTCCCTCCCACCCCCCATCAACCCTCAGTTCGTTCTCAGTTTTTAGGAGTCTCTTATGTTTTGGCTCCCTTCCTCTCTAACCATTTTTTTTTCTTCCCCTCCCCCATGGTCTTCTGTTAAGTTTCTCAGGATCCACATAGGAGTGAAAACATATGGAATCTGTCCTTCTCTGTATGACTTATTTCACTTAGCATCACACTCTCCAGTTCCATCCACATTGCTACAAAAGGCCATATTTCATTCTTTCTCATTGCCACGTAGTATTCCATTGTGTATATAAACCACAATTTCTTTATCCATTCGTCAGTTGATGGACATTTAGGCTCTTTCCATAATTTGGCTATTGTTGAGAGTGCTGCTATAAACATTGGGGTACAATGGTGTCTTCATTTTCTAGGGCTGCCGTAACAAAGTATCACAGATCCAGTGACTAAGCAATAGAAATTTATTGTCACAGTTCTGGAGGCTAGACGTCTGAGGTCAAGGTGTCAACATGGCGGGGTCCTTCTGTCCCATGCCTCTTTGCCAGCTTCTGGTGGGTTGCTGGAAACTTTGGTGTTTCTTGATGTATAGAAGCATCACCCTCATCTCTGCCTTCATCTACTCAAGTGTTCTCCCTGCATCTGTATTTACGCTGGAATGTCCTCATTTTATAAGGACACCTATGAGTCAGGGGCCCACCGCATCTCTGTATGACCTCATCTTAACTTAACTACATTTGTAACACCTCTGTCTTCAAATCAGACCACCTTCTGAGGTTGTGGGGGTTAGAACTTCAACACATGAATTTTTGCAGTACACAATTCAATCTATAACTGGTACAGGTTGGCTTTCCCATGGAAACTTGTGAAAGGTTTGACATCCATGTCTGGGTTGACATGGAAGTAAGTAGAAACCACAAGATGTGGACAAAAAGACTGCAAGAAGAAATTTGGAGGAACCTCGTGCCTTTTCTGTTTGAAGAACTGAGAGGTTGAAGGTGAGCCTGTCCATGTTGCAAGGACTAACAGACCCAAGTGCAATCTGGACGGCAATGTCCGGAAATGAAGTGATTTCGTGGGCTGTTATCAATCGTCTCCCCACTATAAGCTTCCAAACTTACATCACCAATTCTACCCTCCAAACCCTACAGAAAAATCGCCTCCTCACATAAATCTTCAGGTGCATTAGGAGGGAGCATTTCTTCTACTGCTTTTCTATCCCCAACACGTCTAGCACACAGAGCAAGGTCCTACTAAAAGCTGATTGCTAGAAGATTTCTGCAAGGGACTGTTCAGTGCCTAAACTGCCTGTGAACACATACCATTTTCCATTTTTCTTGGTGTCTGACATAAAGAAAAGCCTATAGTACAAAAAAATAGAGAGATGTGTAATGTAGGAATTGTCTACTCTCATGGCCAAGCTAAAAATCCAGTCCTGTCACGTACCCGCTGTGTGAGTTTAGGCAACTTACTCAAACTCTTGGTGCTTCTTGTCTATAAAATGGTAATCTTAACAGATCTCGTTCAATAGGCTCCTGTGAGAACCAAATGAGTTTTGGCTCTCACACCATCGGCTCTTCACAAAGAGCAGCTAGTATAATGTCACAAGAGCAACTGTCTGTCATACTACCAAAATATGCTACAACCGGAATGATGGTAAGATATGATCAAAATAAGTGTAGTATTATACTTAGGCCCTTGTACGTAATTCAGATAGAAATTGCCTGAGCCCGGGATCCACACTATCCGCCAAGACAACTACATAATCAAAAATTAAAATTCACGGCTGGCGCTCTGAGGATAATAATTTCATTGTGTGTTTAGTCCATTAACATCATCAAATAGACAATCTGATGACTTAAGAATACAAACACTAGGCCAAGATGCAATTTCAGAGGAACCGTTATCTTTTTCTCATTTTAAAAATGTCTTGGGGAAAAAGAGAATGACACCTCATAGACAACAGCTGTTATGAAAAAATCGTAATGCTAGGTGAGGCTTCTACTAGGTAATAAAAGCCGAAGATCTGATTTATTCACCAACTTTGACTCTTACAAAAAAAACAAAAACAAAAAAACCCTCCAAAATGGTGGGGTTCATATCTTGGCAGATGTGTCCATGATCTCAGCCTTAGGAACAGCATAATTTAGAAAACAGCAGAGGTTCCCATCTGCAAAATGAGAAAATAGAGACATGAATTTCCAGGCATCACTGGAGAATCAAAATGTGATGAGTTAGATAAAGTCAATTTGAAAACCAGCTGATATACATAAAGTAGTTGTTATTATACTTACATAGGGATTAATGACTTCTCAACAATTACTAGATGTTGTTACGTGAAAATAAAATAAACTGAGTATGATGTTCAAAATAAGTAACATTTGCATACTAGTTACTATTTGACAGAGCATTTTTTTATTATTAAACTTAGGTTTATGTACTTGTGGCTTATTACAGTGAAACTAAAGATAAATTTGGGTCTGTTAGTAAACATGTTTTACATTATATTAAAGATTGTATCACAAAAAAGCACATTTCGAAAAATTTTCAGATTTATTCATACATTTGCAAATTTAAGAAATCCTGATGCGACACACGGTTCACAATTGCCTCCAGCTGAACTTTTACTAGAAATTAAGGTTTCTAAGCATTAAGAATTCTAATAAATATATTTAAAACTTCTGGAAATACTAACAGAAACAACTGTAAGCAAGAAAAGTAAGAGATGTGTTTTTGGTAAGAAAGGTATGAGAAACCGGAGGGAAAAGGAAATTTTTTAAATAAATAATTAATAAATAATAAGTAAAAAAAGGAAACATTTTTATGGAGGGAAAAGGAAATAATTCTGTCCTAAAATGACTAGTTGTTTTTTGTTTGTTTGCTTATTCGGTTTGTTGTTTCTTTCAACTTTTTATTTAAATTCCAGTTAATTAATATGTAGTGTAACATTCATTTCAGGAGTAGAATTGAGTGATTCATCACTTACATATAACACCCAGTGCTCATCACAAATGCCCTCCTTAATCCCCATTGCCCATTTAGCCCATCCCCTTGCCCACCTCCCCTCCAACAACCCTCAGTTTGTTGTCTATAGTTATGAGTTTATTTTATGGTTTGCCTCTCTCTTCTTTCTTTTTTCCCCTATGTTCATCTGTTTTGTTTCTTAAAGCCCACATGAGTGAGATCATATGGTATTTGTCTTTCTCTGACTGACTTATTTCGCCTAGCATTATACACTCTAGTTCTATCCATGTCATTGCAAATGGCAGGATTTCATTCTTTTTGATGGCTGAGTAATATTCCAGTGTGTGTGTGTGTGTGTGTGTGTGTGTGTGTGTGTGTAACCACATCTTCTTCTCTACTCAGTCGTTTGATGGACATTTAGGTTCTTTCCATAATTTGGCTATTGTTGATAATGCTGCTGTAAATATCAGCATGCATGTGTCCCTTCAAATCAGTATTTTTGTATCTTCTGGATAAACACCTACTAGTGCAACTGCTGGGTCATGGGGTAGTTCTATTTTTAGCTTTTTGAGGAACTTCCATACTCATTTCCAGAGTGGCTGCACCAGTCTGCATTCTCACCAGCAGTGTAAGAGGGTTCCCCTTTCTCTGCATCCACACCAACATTTGTTGTTTCCTGTGTTGCTAATTTTAGCCATTCTGACAGGTGGGAGGTGACATCTCATTGCAGTTTTGATTCGTATTTCCCTGACGATGAGTGATGTTCAGCATCATTTCATGTGTCTGTATGTCTCCTTTAGAAAAATGTCTATCCATGTCTTCTGCCCATTTCTTAACTGGATTATTTGTTTTTGGGGGTGTTGAGTTTGATAAGTTCTTTATAGATTTTGGACACTAACCCTTTATCAGGTATGTCATTTGCAAATATCTTTGACAGAGCACTTTTGTATTTACTACATCTCATGACACTGTATGAAGGAAGATAGGCAGCTACGGTTATACCTGATTACCAGAAGAAAACCAAAGCTCAAGATAACACAGCCACATGGCCAAACCAGGACTCAAACATTCATTTTCTTTTGTGACTTTAGGTGTTGTCTCTGTCTCTTATGCTTCCTTTGGGACAGGAATATGCATGTAGATTATCTTCAGCTTCCATCTCTAAACTTAGTGTTTCCTGTGATCCTTGTGCACATCTTTCTGTTATCAGTAAAATAAAACACAATACAAGCTAAACGCCTCCCCCTTTTATGAGAAGCAAGTCAAAAATGTAGAAGGGGTAGTAAAGCCCATGCCACCCCATAAATTCTCACCTATTGTCTTCCTGGGAAAACCCTACCTGAACCATTTATCTAACTGAAAGCTTTGCGTTCAGAAAGCCATCGTACCACATAACGTTGTACTGCATCACAAAGCGCCCCAAAACTAACTGGCTTTAGTAAGCATTTATTATTGCTCAGTGTTTGTGGATAAACTGGGCAGTGCTTCCTGTTTCTGCTGAGCTCACTTGTGCATCTGTGGTCAGCAGTGGACTGGGTGAGCAACTTTTGCCCCTGGTTGGACTTTGACACACGTCTGTGTGGGGGCTGGCTGGAGACTGGTCTAGGTTGGCTTCACCTGGGACAGTTGATCACTCCTTGTGAGCCTTCAACCTCCAGAAGTCTGTCCCAGGCTTGTCTAATGTTAGTGGCAGTAGTGTGAGAGAGGAAACAAAAATGGACAAGAGTTCGTGTGGTCAGGACCTAGAACTGGCACTTTGTTCCTTCTATTATTCAAAGCAAGTGACAAGCCAGCCCAAAGTCAGGAAGTGGAGGGGGGGAGGGGCAATTCTACCTTTTGATATGATAAACTGGAAAGTCACACAGCAAAGGGAATAGATAGGGAAGAGTTGAAGAATTGGGGCCATCTTTGCCTACATTATATTGCAACCATTAACATGTTCTATCACTGAGAAGGAAGGACTAGCATATTAGCACATATTAGACATTTGCATTTATTAGTTGGCTGTCACCTTGAAGCATGGAAAACTCTCAGTTAATCAGGCAAGAGATCTGATAATAAAATATGATAATTTACTCATCTTTGTATTCCCAACACTTAGCATTGTATCAGGCGAATTGTAAGCAACCCACAAAAATAATTAATAATGATAAAAGAAATGGTAGTGGAAAAATTACTCTATTACACCTCAGGAATCAGCTGAATCACAATTCAGCTATGCCAAATTACCTGTGCAACTTCGAAAAGGAGTAATTTAGCCTCCCTGGGCTTTTTAGAGACAGACCAGGCATTCTCTAAATTTTTTATTCCTTCCTTCTTTCCTTCCTTCTTTCCTTCCTTCTTTCCTTCCTTCTTTCCTTCCGTCCTTCCTTCCTTCCTTCCTTCTTTCCTTCCTTCCTTCTTTTCTTTCTTTCTTTCTTTCTTTCTTTCTTTCTTTCTTTCTTCTTTCTTTCTTTTAAAATATTAAGTCTGTAAGAACCCTAGAAATCACATGCATCCAACCCATTATATAGATGGGAGACTGAGGCTAAGAAAACAAATCACTTGGCTTAAAAACCAAAATGGTTAATGTCAGAGAAGAGAACTCAGAGCTCATGACTGCCAAACCAGCCCCCCATGTCTTAACTGTAGCACATTGCTACTCAAAGTGTATTCTGTGGGCCAGTAGACTTGGCATCCCATGGGAGCTTGATAGAAATGCAGAATCTCAGACCCTATCCCAAGCCTACTGAATTAGAATCTGTATTTTAAAAAGATCCCCAGATAATTCATATGTGTATTAAAGTTGGAGAAGCTCTAGGCTTCCCAGTAAATGCTTAACAGCTGAAAAAACTAAAACAAAACAAAACAAAACAAAAAACTTGTTTAGTTAGGAGAAAGTTCCTTTGGATATATTAACACTGAAACCATATTTTCTACACATCTTGCACTAATTCATTTAGCAAATACCTCCTGAGTACTTACTCAGTTGCAGGTGTTATAGAAACATCAAGAACAGGTCTTACCCCCTGGAGCTCACACTCTAAAAGGAAATCAAAGTCCCTTCCTTTGTTCCTATGTTCTCTTTCCTTCTCTGTGCCCCCTCTTTGCTCTTTACCTTCCCAACCTCTTTCCATTCCTCATTTTAATGATTCCATGATTGAAATCTAATTTCAGAAGTTGTTGGTTTAAGAGCAAAGTATTTTATTCATTTGAAATTCCAATTTCAGAATAGTGATTTAAGATGTTGGAAAAATTTTATTTGGCTCCCTTCCAAGTAGCTTATTTATAATGCCAGCATGACTCTAAAACTGTGTCTAAGGGAGACTAAAGATCTCTGGATACCTTGGGAGGAAATTCTATAAGAATATAGTACAAATGAATCATACACTTCAGTTTTTGCTTTTGTTTTTTTTCCTCACACAATCTTTGCTTTAGTCAGAGAAAAAGTTGAGACGCTGAGACACTGGAATAGAAATAAAATAAGATTGTATTTTTCCCCTCAAATATTTAGAGCCAGCACATCTACATCAGTAATAAAACATTTTTTTTCATTGAGAAATAAAGGAATACTTTTCAACATCAACAGATTAATTTCATTCAAGAACTTGGTATGAACCAGAGACAATTAGGTAGAAATTCAGAAAGCGAACAGTTTTCTGATGAGTTATATGTAGATTCTTTACATTAAACAACTGGATCACAAGTAATGGTAATGCAAGGATACTCAATTCCTTCGAGGCTTAGCTGCCTGGCTTTTTTAAGTGCCAGTGATTGAAAGTATTATCCTTTCTCTCTCTCTCTCTCTCGCTCTCTCTCTCTCTCTTTATACTCTCTCATAGTCCTGAAAAGCTCCGAGCTCATTTCATTCTTCTGTCCTGACTTGTCTTCTCCCTCCTCAAAGATATTCCATGATGATTCTTCTTTTCAAAATCAAGACTGCTTGAACTTTACCTGAGAGTAATGAAATTTCAATCTTTCACACAATGGCAACTACATCCTCTTTCTGCTCTCTTGGTGTAGTCAGAATAGCACTGCCCAGCGTGAACAATAGGACTACTTTTCAGTTCTAAGGGATTTGCTGTTGATGAACAGCAGTGCGTGGAAATAATCTTTGGCGATCCCATGGGTGACATTTCTCATTCCTTATCACCCATGCTGCACACAACGGGAACTTGATAAGACACCCAGAAAGAAGATAATGGCTGCTATCAAGCTGTCTAGGTAGAAATAATAATAATAATCTGTTTATAGAAAAGCAGCTGTCCTATTGTTTTGGATTTCATGAAATCCCAGAGTCAGATCCTCTCTCCCATGCCAGCGCCATCCCCGTTCCTCATGCCAATCCAATCACTTTGGGGCTTTAATGATGGGCATTTTATTTCATGATCTTTTGAATAGACAAGGATGCATGTAATATCCCATAATCATATTCAGTCACAGAATGTATTTAAAGGCAAGAGAAGAGGCATTTTATAGGAAGATTTGGAAGCCGAGAGGACTTTGTAATAATATAGAAGAGCCCAGTATCCCTTTTTAAAATATACACAAAACCCAGAATCATTGCAAGTAAATATTCTGGTGATCATTCCGCTCTGAAGTCTTAACCTCCCAAATTTCAAAAATAAGTCTCATTTTCTCAAAGTGAAACCCCAGGGTTGTGGTGTTGTGACTGCCAACAACATCGCTTGTATTTATGCTGACTGCCTTACATTTGTGCCAGACAGAACAGCGCAAGGTTGACAAACATCCTGGCCATGAAGTCATTGTTCTCCTTCTATTTGAGCAGGATTGCCCCCCTAATTGGGACTGAATACGTGATGACTCCTTATTCCCAAATGGTCAGACGGGGCATTCCCTTCACCACGGTCATCTTCACATAGGGTTTGTCTGTGGATACAACTCTCTTTTCTTTATCTGTCCTCCTTCTCTGGTGAAAGAATTGGGGATCCACGCCCTTCAGGGTGAAACGATACAATTAAAAAAAACCAAGCACATCATTTCCTTTTTCCCTCCGTGTGGTACTAAGACAAGGCCAAAACCTGCATCTTCACTCCCAGGGCTGGCATACACCTTCATCCCTGAAACAGTTATCCCATAAGGGTCTCACCCTTGCAAAAGGCAGAGGGATGCAGTTACCTTTGTCTTTTTCCTGAAGTTTCCATAACAGTCATTATCATCTCTGATTTACTCAGACTGAACTCACTTTCTCCCTGTGTCCCCTTCTAATAAGGCATCACAATGCAATGGAGAATAAAGAAGACCAAGGTATGGACATAGTGAGTGAAGGAGCAACCTTAAAGAATTTCCCACTGCCAAGTTCTCTGTCCTGTATCATAGAATCACTCAGTAAGCCAGAAGTCTCTGTGCCTCTGCATAAGTCTAGGTTTCTTCCTGCACAAAGTACACCCAGCTGAATCTGAATCTCTCTCTCTCTCTCTCTCTCCTTTTCCCCCCCACTCCACCCCATGAATGTCCCAGTCGGCAAAAGCATAGCTCAAGTACTACTTTCTCTGTGGGACCTTCCTCTACCCTCTCCCACCTTGTCCTGCCTTCCAACAGAATTCGTTAATCATGGTATTCTATGCATAGCTGTGTCACAGCCTTTTTCATTCTGCACCACGTGCCTCTCTCACCAAGCAAAATGCAAATTCCAAGAAATTAGGAAAATGCCTTTCATTTTTTAAATTCATCTTTAGGGGAGCAATTCAGCAAAATGAGTAAGGGAATGGGTTTTGTACCAGACAGATCTGGATGTAAATCCTAGTTCTGACATTCACTAGCCATGTGCCCTTGAGTTTTCTGGAACCTGATTTACGAATATGTAAAACGGGGCTATTTCATTGGCCTTTTTTTTTTAAGGATAAAGTGAATTCAAGTATGTGTGTGTAAAATGCTTAACATAATGCTGACTAACCTGCAAAAATAAATAATAAATGGTAATAATTACTTTATGTTTGCAATTAACCTGATATCCTCAGTCACCCCACAGTATATTACCAGTAAATATATATTAAAGTGTAAAGTACAAAAACAAATGAAATGCACACACACACACACACACACACACACACACACACACTACAGATACACATGCTGTCACTCTCCCACTATCAAAGGCACCGCTCTCTGCTCTTTGTAGCTTTCAAAATAGAGTACAGCCTGTCTACCTACAGGATATGTAAAGTGAGGAAGAAATTGATCATAAAAGAGTTTTCAGGAATTCTTTCTAGCAACTTTATTGTAGGTGGTAGCCTCAAGGAATCCCCACGTTATCTCTGTGAGTACCAAACTTGGCCCTCTCCTTGTGGCATCCAGCTGCGAACCCAGGTGGGGCACGTGGCAAGAGCCGTGT
Source organism: Puma concolor (assembly GCF_028749965.1). NCBI lineage: Eukaryota > Metazoa > Chordata > Mammalia > Carnivora > Felidae > Puma > Puma concolor. The sequence goes on along the minus strand of NC_141673.1, from coordinate 28,570,783 downwards.
GTTTGTCGCCCACAACGAGCAGGCCTGCAGAGGGAAAAGCAGAGGTAACCTAGCCAGAAGGAGTCACGGCACAGTTCACGAAACAAGGAGATGTGGCCTTGAACTTGCACTTCTTCTCACAACAGTCCTTTTTTGCACGAGTCTTTACAAATCGCCTGTTCTCACACCACGAGTGACTGTAAGATCCTGGAAGCGTCTGGATTCAGACTTGGCATTTCCCCCATAAGACACCAAAGGGGTTAACGTCTGGCCAGTAATCAAAGTCTGGCAGCTCCTACCCCCACGCATAATGGGCATTGTTGTTCCTGAGAGTTTGTCTGTTTTTCCTGGCACGCCTTACTGTTTGGAACTGATTCTAGAACAGAAAAGGAAAGAGTCAGTCTGCTTTTTTTAAGTGCACATGCAACAAAACATAAGGCTGGTCATAGAACTGTTGTTTTGCTAGATTTCCAGGAAAGTTGTTGGCTTACTATTCAGAGAAGATGAATTGTCAACTTAAAATACACTTCAGGAATTCATTTATGTATGTTCACAAGACACACACGAGATCCTGAGGTGGCCGCCTTCTCGCAGATATGAAGCAACACGTTACAACCGTACTAGCTGATAAGTGAACTGTGGCTGGCCCGTCCATCTGCATATAAACCCCATTTGCATGACGTTATTAATAGGCTCACCATCAACCTTCCCAGGTCACTTGCAGTCTCGGGACCTGTGTGTCACTGATGAACCCCCAGATGTTCCCATCTGAAACCACACCAAGTATATCTTACTGAGTCACTAATATAGCAAAATCCCATTACAAAACACCAGATTCTTTTCTAATGGGAAGAAGAAGTTTTGTTTTTTTTTTTAATTTTCAATCTGTCATAAACTAACACTTTTGTGTAAGCCCAAATCATGCACTTGGATGTCAACAGCACATCACAATTCTATAAACATTTCTAGACACCTATCTCTTGCTTTCTGCACTTACCTTGTCACGGATCAGTAAAAGTTTTTGCATCACACTGATCCATGGGCCACACTTGCTGGCCCACGGGCTGTCACACTACTGACACACTATATTCTAGATCGAGGTACACAGACTTTTTCTGCAAAGGGACAGAGAGTGAAGTGTTAGGTGTTGCAAGAAATAGTCTCCTGGAACTCTTTAATTCTGCTGTTGGAGTGAGAAAGCAGCCATGGACAATAAGAAAATGAATGGGCGTGGCTATATTCCAATAAAACTGTATTCACAAAACAAGCACCGGCTGGATGTTGACCCTCAAGCTACAGTCTGTCAGCCCCTGGATGGTGAGGATGGTGAGGATGATGAAGACAGCTAACATTTACTGATCAGCTATTATGTGTCAAGCCCTTTCTGTCCTCTGTAACCACAGATTAGGTAACTGTTTTAGTTTTATGGACAATGAAAACGAGACATCAAGAAATCAAGAAATTATTTTAGTTTATTCTGAAAATAGGTAGCTGATCCAGGATCCAAACCACAGTCCCTTGGCTCATGCTATACCGCATATATGTAAAACGAAAGGGGCCTCTTTTTCACCATGAATGGAAAATGTATAATGTTAATGCCACCCTGGTGATCTTTTTCCCTGTCTCCTCTCCCTGCCCATCGTCCACCTCAGCAGTACCAAGGTCCCAATGTTCAATTACGCTGTGGACTCCACAGGACTCAGGGCCAGGCGTGGATAATCTACAACAAGCACACTCACCCAAACCCTTACTAATTCAACAAATATGTGTTCAGTGCTCACTCTGAGCCAGTCACTGTTCTAAGCAAAGGGGCTATAGCAGCGAACAAAATACACAAGTTCCTGCCCTTAGAAAGCTTGCATCTAGTAAGGGGGGTAGACAATAAGTAAAGAAATATATGTCCTGTTGGAGGGCAGTAGGGTAGGGGAGCCAGGCTTTGAAGAAAAATAAAGCAGTGTAAGAGGAGAAGGTGGGAAGGAGATATTTCTTCTTCATCTAACCCTTATATCTTTTCTTTGCCAACTAAGATATATAAACTCTAAGCATAACTATACTTTCAAATATATCTCCTAAGTATAAGCATATTATATTTATAGAACTTTGGGGTCATATTTTTACCAGTTTTCTTCCCCATAATTGTATGGGAGAGGACACTTGTGAGAACGAGTCCATTCACTCATGCTGCAAATGTTTACTGAGTACCTACTTTGTGCCAGGCAGGTTTTAGGACAGAGAAATCAACAATGAGCAAAACAGACAAAGATCTTTGCTTCCAGGATGGCCAGGGGAGTCAGAGAATAAACAAAAACACATGTTAGAAGGTGATAAGTATAACAGAGGGGGAAGGGAGAAAGGCACAGCAAGATAAGGAGACCCAGAGCTTGTAGGGGAAGGCGTCCAAGTTGTAATTTTAAATAGTCAAACAACTTTCCCTTGATAGGATAGTATGCGACTGAAACAATGTCTGTTTGAAAAGCAGGCGCTGGTTTAGATCACCCATTACCACGGTTAGAACGCCATCAATTAAAAGAAAACACAGGATGTTTTGTGTTGAGTGTTCTATTTAAGTCCATAGAAAGAAATGTTATTCTTTCAAAGTCATTTTTGCCCTTCCCTTTCCCTTGCTTTAGGGAAAATATTAGGGGGCTGGCAGCTGAAACAATGTAGGGATGGGAGAGGGGAAAGGAAGGAAAACCGAGGGCCAGCATTCACACCAGGTGACTGTTTTAACAAGGATGTCTCTGTCACCCAGCCCTCCTGGGTCCTATGACAGCCTTGCTCAGGAACCCACAAAACAGAGCTGGCAGACGCTGAGCATTTTCCATTAAGTGTGGCATTCACTTTTTTCAGAAAGTAATGAGATGTTAATATAGATTTGAATTTTAATCAGATCCAACTTGGGAACAGGGTGTTTTTCAGCAAAATGTGAAATACTTCTAGGCTTTTAGGAAAATGCCATCCATATAAAGGCTAACTACTGTTTTATATATAAAACTGCCATTCTTCATTGATTTTCCAGGAAAGAGAAAATATAATAATAAAATGAAACATTGTTGAAAGACTCCATACTTTCTTATGAGCATTAATTGTTTCTGAGGTTTTTTAAAAAATAATTCTTATAAACCAGGAAGGATGTTTGTAATCTTAAGGCAAGAAATAGGGAATTTCAGTTCATACGTTAGGAAAATAAACATAACTGAAATCTAATTTTTGATAATAATAGTATTCGTATAAGAGATCTCAACACGGAGCGCCTGGGTGGCTTAGTCGGTTAAGAGATTTCAACAAATGCTTTTACTTATTTTTTTAAAATTTTTAATGTTTATTTACTTTTGAGAGAGAGAGAGAGCGCGCGCGCGCTAGCCTGAGTGGGGGAGGGGCAGAGAGAGAGGGAGACAGAATCCAAAGCAGGCTCCAGGCTCTGAGCTGTCAGCACAAAACCCAATGCAGGGCTTGAACTTGCTGACGGCGAGATCAGGTTCTGAGCCAAAGTTGGACACTTAGCCGGCTGAGCCACCCAGGCAGCTGCCTGGCAGGTGACTGAGCCACCCCTCAACAAATTCTTTTAAGTGTTATTTAGCTGTCGCGTTAAGAATGCCAATATCAGTAATTCTGCCTCAAATCAGAAGGGACTCAAAGTCAAGGCTGCTTGCCTGGCAAGCATGTGTTAGCCACCACCACACTGTGCTACCAACAATAAAAGTGCTTTCCGCTCAGATGTAGTGTTCAAAACTCCTCTATTCCCAGAATTTCATGAAGCCTTTTACAGAATGTGCTCTAGCAAATCCTTATGACAACCATGCAAGAGAGGTATTATTCCCATAGAATATATGAGAATCGGTCCCCTAGACCCCAGGAGAAGACCAGCTCAGAGGCGTGAAGTAACTCCCTGAAGAGCATACACCTAGTAAGGGTGGATTTGAATCCACATCTCTGATTCTAAAATCAGCACTCTAGCTCCAAATTTCTCCTTCAGTTTTCCTACATTCCTCTTCCCCACCCCCCCCCATAGTGTCTTCCATGGGTGCATGCTTCTTTCACAATTAAAAAACAAACAGACATTTTTTTGGTTTTGGTTTTGTTTTTGTTTTGGCAAACAAATACAGTCATGTATTCACTCCATGTACCTGTTCACCAATCAGTTTATTCTGTAAACCTCAGAATAAAGTCCTCTGGGGTGAGCAGGCTGGGCCCTAGGAGTCACGATCACCTTCCTTGGATAAATCGAGCTGTTTTCCACATGACACGTCTATCCCACAAGCTATTGGTCAAACAAAAGATAGGAAGCCCTCCTCCCCAATCCACTTCCCACCCACCCTCCAGGGAATTCTTGTAAGGCCAGTAAAATTCAAAACGGTGATGTCAGAAACAGTGGTTGGGAGAAACTAACAGGCTTGGGACAAGAACTCCCTAAACCTCTCACACTCAAGTCTGACTTGCATATTCCATAGAGAAAACAGAGGCCACTTCCATTGCCCTTTCCTGCAAGCTTGATACTCTCCATCTGTGCATATACTGGGATGTCTACATGGGTTTATAACACACAATCTTATTATTAAACATCCAAAGTAATAAGACAAATGCATCGGAAAGAGACGCACTCATTTACTCTAATAAGGGACTTTTCACATTAAAATATAAATCCCCGTTGTACCTGTTAGCAAAGAAACTGCCTAACACTGTGAGATGCCATTTTTTTCTAACCCAAACAGGACAGACAGACTGAGAAACTAAACATGAGTAACCGTGGCGGAGGGCAAAGGGAACGTACACAAATGGAGAAAAGTTCTGACAGGTGTTCTGATAACCCACTGGCCCCAAACATCTTTAGTGGATTTCCTCTTATACAATTAAATGTCTGCAGTTTTGTTTTTTTTTTTTTTTTTAATCGCACGTATCACCTATAGAAAGATCCACCTAAGTTGTGAAGTTGCAGATTTGTATCAGTGAAAAAGACCACTGGTCGGTGTGTGTCCGGTTTGGTATGCACCAGAAGTCCTTGGAAAGGTTTTCCGCTTACGCGATTTGGGCACCACAGTGGGCAAATCTGACTCAGTGGATTTGTGGGATCTGAGCATCGGCACGCTTCCCCCCCCCTCACCCCCCCCCCCACACAACACGCACACAACACGCACACATATATACATATGATTCTGAAGCCCACCTACTTCTGAAAAGCACTTTGCTAGCTAATGGAAAATGGTAAGCGATCTTTTCAAGTCAGGGGAGGCGAGGAAGACACTCCATAGGAGAACCGGGAGGCAAGGGATCACTCCTGACTTTTCCAAGATACTGCCTGGAAAAGTGTGCCCAGACTTTATCAAGAGAGCCTAAAGTCTCCACAGCTCTTTACCATGATGCACTTGGATTACAAAATGCATCTGGTTTACAATCAAAAGGGGCACTGCTCTTCATCTCTGGAATTCTTCCGCCACTCACAAACCTCGGCCCTATTTTTATGCTATATTACCCATTTTCCATATTTCTATTAGTGCCATTTGTGACACAGAAGTGCAGGTGAAGATCAATATGTGCTTCTATGAAAAACGAGAAAATGGAAACCATTATCCCTCCTCAGTGCCCATTAACCCGAGGAGCTCCTATACACTGCTGGTCAGCTCAGTCTACCATTAACAAAATCCCACAGGCCGGGGAGCTCAGACAACAGTAAGTTATTTCTCACGGTTCCGGAGGCTGGGAAGTCCAAGATCAAGATGCTCATTCAGGGGCACCTGCGTGGCTCAGTCGGTTAGGCGTCCGCCTTTGGCTCAGGTCATGATCTCATGGTTCGTGGGTTCGAGCCCCGCGTCGGGCTCTGTGCTGACAGCTCAGAGCCTGGAGCCTGCCTCAGATTCTGTGTCTCTCCTGTCTCTCACTCTCAAAACTAAATAAACATTAAAAAACAAAAAAACAAAAAAAACCAGATGTTCGTTCATTCGGTTCTTAGGAAGAGGTCTCTTCCTGGCTTGCAGGGGGCAGCCTTCTTGTTGTATCCTTACATGGAGGAGAGAAAGATAGAGTGTGCTTTGTATCTGCCCTTCATATATATAGATCTAATCCCATCATGGGACGTCAACCTCATGATCTCCTCTAAACTCATTACCTCCCACAGATGGGCTCCAAATATTGTAACATTGGAGGTTAGGATTTCAACATAGACATTTTGGAGGAACACGAACTTGCACAAGGATACATTCTATATTCTTCAGAGGAGAGACCATGAGGAACAGCCTACACATGGATATGTCAGGTCATTATTCCCCTAAAATGAGTCATTCAAGGTAAGAATACCAACATATTTGAGAGAATATAAATCAATCTTATTTCCAAAAAAGGATGCTGATGTAGGCTTCCACCATATCAATTATCAAGTGTTTGCAGAAACATAAACAATAACAAACAATGAAATTCAAGAATCTAGCACCCAAGTTGTTTTACTTGGTGACCATCTCTTGGTGACCATCTCCTGGTTAGTGACCTTGACTCTACACAGCGACGCAGTAAAGAATAAATGAAGTCACCTAACAACCTTTTAATTCTGTAACTCTATCCATGAATTATCCACTCTACCTCCTATAACTGTCTTTTGGAAGATATGCAATCTTTCCTATTTCATTTTTTCTCTTACTTCAGACACTCTATTCTGCATATTTTATGAAAGTACTTACAGGCTGCTAAACCTGAAGGATATTTCTATTGAGACATGCCAAAGATAGGACAGGTTTCTTCTCCTCCTATATTTCCATGAGTTGGTGCTAATAAAGGCTGATGAACTGGTGTCTATTCTGTCAATGTATTATCTGCTCGCTCCCCTCCAGCCATCACTGGGAGGATTTTGCACACGGACGCACCATCAGATCTGTACTCCTGGAAATGAAGAGTTTTTGCAGTGAATAGCAGCTACGTTCTAATTATATTAATTCAGACTGCAATTTCTTTGAAATATAAAGGACCTGCTGTCGGGGTGGGGTGGACAATGGAGGCTGAACATGTCAACGACATGACAAATTCCTCGAGCAGAGTGCCAGATGTATTGTTGCCCGGGATTCTTTTCTGAGAGCAAATTCGGCAAGCACTATCAGTGTCAACTCTGGAGTAAGGAATCAGTTCATTTGTCATCTTTCCAAGCTGCAGGTACATCTGCCAGAAGAGTCTGCCAACAGATGAATTGGTAATTAAAATCATTTCCGTGGTTGGAGGAGCGATTCGAAAAGTGTTCCTCTTTTCTTTCTTCCTTTTCCTGTGTAGTGGAAGAACTTGGGTGAATACGGGTATTGATTTGCCATGGGCAAGGCTAGAGTTGTGTGATTCACTAGTGCCTCACGGCCCGCATTAGTGCTTGAACACGTTTCCTGGGATTTGCCCGTTAAGCTCTACTTAGAGAATATTAAAGTTCTGGTCTTTGCTAGCGCTGTATCCTCTCTCGTCTTGGAAAGGTTCTCAGCAAAACCTAATAGTACCGCTCAGTTCTCAGAAGGGGTATACTGTATCTCTCCCCTGTGCCGGTTACTGGGCTAGAACAAATAATAACTAACGATGGCAGACTTCAACGTATGTTAAAGTTGATAACAAATTACATGTACTATATGTAATCATTATACGCTATACTTAATATAGATGCTCGTTCAGTACCTGTTCCTCACGGTTACTCAGCAAATGTGTTTAGCTCTTCCCTTCAGAGCCACTGCTTTGCCACCCACATCATCATTAGCATCATTTTCATCATGATTGTCATCATCATCATCATCATCACAAGGACAACAAAATCAACCAGCATTTATTGAGCGTTTACTATGAATAATCTACGCACTTTAGATGTATTCATTTCTGTTATCCTATGGCCCGGTGCTCCTTTGGCCCTGGTGCACGATGAGAAGGGTGAGGTGCAAAGCCAACCCAGCTAGGAGGGATCAGAACTGGAGATTCGAGCCAAGCAGCCTAAGACTCAAGGCCTCTTGCTTAACTCTTTCGCAATAACGTCACACGGCACCATGTAAATCAGTTCATGACAGTAATTTTCCCGGATGACGCAATAGCCCATTAATTACTTATCTTTTATATACATTTGCTTACTCTGTTCTTTCTTTTATTCCTCCTTTGCTCCTCCCTCCTTCTTTCTGTCTTCCCTGCTTTTATGCCTCTATAAATAGCTGCTCATGTTTTTCTAGCAACAAAGCAAGATTTTCCATCCTCAGAGACTCAGGGGAATCTTTATAAGAGTCACTAAATGGAAGAGAGTGTTTTAAGATAAACTTTCAAACTACTTTAAGAATTTTTTTTTTTAATCAAGGCAGCAAAATGATGTAAATTTATAGACATTAGTGATCTAGAAGTTTACCACTGTGTTATCAGCATGTGCATGTGTATAGAGACCCATGTACCTGTATATAGAGTAGGACATTGAAACTCATCAAATACATTTAAATACATGAGTTCTTAGTGACACTAACAGTAAAAACACAGCAAGAACTTACGTTCTTACATTAGAAGATACCAGAGAGAACCAACTAATTATTCTGCAAACTGGTAGATAAGGGAAAGAAAAAGCATTTATTCTGGGTTTCTTATATGAACTTCATTTCATATAACCAACTATGTAACGAGGGGAAAGCTTTCCCTTACAGAAGTGTCCTGGTTAATAAATGAGAAAGCAATCCTATTTATGCATGTGTCCAAACCCACAGAATATTCACCAGCCAGTGTGAACCCTGATGTAAACTAGGGACTCTGATAATGACGTGTCAGTGTGGCTTTCTTCATTATAATCATGCATAGCTGCCGGTGCTGGCTGTTGATAGTGGAAGAGGGTATAGGTGGAGAGACAGAGGTATTCTGGAACTCTGTGTACTTTCCACTCAGTTTTGCGGTGAATTTAAAACTGCTCTAAAAAATAAATTTTATCTTGTTAATCGTCAATTTAAGATATCACAACCCTGCCATCGCTAATGAAATACTGAATCTAGCCAAAAATCCTCAATAGTTGATAACATCACACACACACACACACACACACACACACACATACATGCCCACTTGTGGAAATTATACCACTACTTATGGCCTAGTCTTACTAAAAATATGCAACCATCATCTGATAAAATTTCTAGCTCTAACTGTAAATCTATAGGAAGTGCAAAGTACAAGATGATACGTATCTTGGAGAACACCTCACGGAATGGAATCGAGAAAATTTAAACGGTTAGAAAATCTTCAGGACAAACAATCCCATTTCTTCAACCAAAAAGTCCCAGGAAAACATTAGAGGGGAAGAGGGAACCTATCGATTTAAAGAGATGTTAGAGACACATCAAGCAATCACAGCATATAGATTGCATTTGGATCTGGATTCAAACTTTATATATATATATATATATATATATATATATATATATATATATTGCAAGACAATTGGGGATAAGTGAACATTGCATATGTTTTCAGGGTGTGAGAAAGGTATTGTAGTTTATTTTGTTTTAAAGAATCCCTGTCTCTTAGAGACATGTAGTAAAATATTTACAGGTGAAAGGACGCGATGTCTGGGCTTTGCTTCAGGATAATAGGGTACAGTAGATGTTGATCAAGAAGACTGACCCTGAGGGGGTGAAGTGAAATAAGCCTAGAGGTTCATTATACCGTTTTATCTTCTTTTGCATATATTTGAAATGTTTAATGATAAAGGTTTTTATAGCTTATGGATCTGCTTAAGTTGCCCAAGCATCAATTTTCATTTGTAAAACAGAAATAACAGTATCTATAGTAGAGATAATATCTCCTTATAGGGTTTTTTTGAAAATTCAAATAGTGTATTTAAAGTACCTGACACATGGTAGATACTAGAACTCAGTATCTGATTTTAGGAACTCAGTTTGATCCATTCATTACTGAATTGATTGGTCAAAGCTCAATGGAATGTCCATACTGTCCCTGGGGCATAGGTTGGTCAAAGCTCAATGGAGTGTCCATACTGTCCCTGGGGCATAGTAAGGCTGAGGAGGGTGGAGAAGGGACAAAGAGACCACAAACTTGCTGGCAGAGTTGGGGTTTTTTTGTTTGTTTGTTTGTTTTCTTCACCCTTGTACCAAGTTACTATTTTCAAATTTGCTGATCCTGGAACACATGTAGGTACCCTGGGTTTGCTAAATATTTATTCAATTCTAGGCACCTCCAGGTGCAAAGGGAGAGGGTGCGAATATATCACATCTCCCTAAGCTATTTACTCTGGTTCCGCCTTCACATCCCCAGGCAGTTTTCTTTTATGAAATCCCCAAAGTATCAGATTATCTTCAAAACTAAATCATTCTAAACCCACCAATTTCCCCAACTCATTCTTACTCTCCATGATCATTCTTTTTTTTTTGTTTTGCACCCCTGTTTAGCTTACCTCACAAACCCCTGTGAGACCAAAGTTTAAAGGAAAAAAAAAAAATTGCCAAAGTGAGGCACAGGGGCCCCATGGCCAGAAAAGATTAGATTGCACAGAGGCACAGTCTGCTCTCAGAGATGATAAGACCTGAGGAGGATCTCATTGTTTAGTTTTCTAATAGCTGAGTTGTTTTTTGTTTTTTGGTTTTTGTTTTTTTGGGTTTTTTTTTTTTTTTTTTTTTTTTTTTTTTTTGGTTTTCTGGGTCCTGCTGGAGACTTGAGTTTGTCAAGAGCTGAATCTGGACTTTCTCCAGCTCATGGCTGCACGTCCATTCCTCTGATTTCTAATAAAGCCAATCCTTATTTTTCTAACTTGCTTCCAATTCTCAAATGTAGCTCCAAAGAAAACAGAGAGTAATTAAAATGTCAACACTTCCCTGAAAAGGAACATAAACTCTCTTTGGATTTTCTTCCCACTGGAAATGCTGCTTTTTCTCCAAGGCACCGGCCCCATGCGGCAACCAGCAGTCACCCACAGCAGAGCTGGTAGATGGGCAGTGCACATAAATTCCCCTCTGTCCGTTACCTTGTTTGCATTTCTTCTTCTCCCTTGCCACTTTCCAAATGGCGAGATCCTATAAATGAAGTACTTAAGTCTGTCTCTTATAATGGACTAATATCTACTCCATTGTAATATATCCAAATTTTATGCGGTATGAAATAAGCTCCAGCAGCAATAAGCTATTTGATCTCACGTAAAGAAAGTAATGTGGAGCCTAACAGCTTATTATTCAGTGCAGTGCAATAAATTAACTGAGCACCATTTTGCATAATGGGAGGCTGATTATTCTTTTTACCTTCATTTGGATTGGTTTAGATGGATTATGACTCTCTTCAGAGTTAATCAGGTTCGTGGGAAACAACTTCTTTTTTAAATGTATTACATTAAAGAACGGAATAAGGGGGAGGAAAACATGTGCCATCACTTTGTGATTCTGTGTTTCGTAAGGCTAGTCCTTCAAATGAGATTTCCTTAATAAGAGGAACATTTTGTGACCATTGGCTCAAGAACAGTCTCATTGGAGGTTTTCAGTTTGGGAGAAACAAACCCTCATCTCCCATCCCGATCTTTCCTCCTTGCTTCCTGTATGTCCCCACCATTTCCTTGACTTGACTTTGAAAAGTACTTTTAGTGAAACTCTTGATTTCTTCCTTCCAGGATCTCCCCGACCCTAGTATTTCCCCTCCATGTGCCCAGTACTTAGCACTTTGGTGCATCTATCCAGCTGACCAACACTGTTGGTCAGGGAGTCCAGAGGCCCCATCTGGGACTGTAGCCCCACCTACCCCCAAACAACTCCAGGACGCATCAAAATGTATCAAAATACAAGCTGCCAATATTGCTGTCACAAATCGTCACAAGCATCATTTTTGAGATATACCCATGAGTCAAGCATCTCTTTGATATTTATAGCAATTCTATAAAATAGGTATCAGCTTCCCAATTCAATAAGTGGAAACAGAGTCTGACTGAGATTAAATATCTTACCAAATTTGTGTAACAAGTGAAGGCCTTACGTCTGGAGGACTTCAAAGTCTGTGAGACTTGTTAGATCATCTGTTGAAAACAAAAATGTCAGCAAATAGCATCTCTGTATGTCTGCATTGTTGTCAAGGGAAGAAAACAACTCAAAGTGGGTGCTCTATGAGCAAGGATGCTGAATACCCACAATAGGACACATACACAATTTTTCAATTCTGCTCTTTAGAAAGATGTTTCCACTTCTTTTCTGGATTATAAACTGTTTGAGGCCAGGACATTTATTGTCTACATAACAGGACATGGTATGGTGGTAGGGTGTGCTTGAGTTAGGAAACCCTTGGTTTCAATTTGGCTGTAGTTACTGCTAACTGTATAGTGAGTTCCAGTTAATTTAACTCCAAAGAAGGTAAATATACTATACAGAATGGTTAGAAAGTTTAAGTGAAATAGATCATCTAAATACATAGCACAGGGGCTGTAGTCAATAAATTCTAGTTCTCTCTCTCCATATTCATCCCAGCTTTAGCATCTAAACGTTGGTTTTCCATGCATGGAGATATTTCGAGGCATTGTCAATGGGACACAAAAGTGTTGAGACAGAAAAGCATCCCAACTGACACCTTCCTCTTGGGTTATTTTCTCTTACAATTATTCATTGACTCCCATTTACCCATCTCACCAAGATGAGCTTTTTCTTTAACGTTTATTTATTTTGAGAAAAAGAGAGCATGTGAGAGCAAGGGGAGGGACAGAAAGAGAGGAGAGAGAATCCAAAGCAGGCTCCATGCTGTTAGTGCAGAGCCCCACATGGGGCTCGATCTCATGAACCATGAGATCATGACCTGAGCTAAAATCAAGAGTCGGATGTTCTACTGATTGAGCCACCCAGGCGCTCCCAAGATGAGATTTTTAAAAGATGATGTTAGTTCTGAAACCTGGAGTAAAAAAGTGAAGAAAGGTACCTGGCATTCTCTCTACATCTGTTTCCCCCTAATTCCTTCATATTCATTGCCCCTCTTCTTCTCCCCAGGTTGTGACAGTAAGTCCTGCTGATGGTATGAGAAAGTTTTGGATCATGATGAAGGACTTATCATTTTGAACTTTTATCTCTTCACTTCTCTGACATAAAACTTTTCTTTCATTTAGGCGGGGGGAGGGAAAGGCTATGGAACATAGCAAAGGTGAATCTTAAATTTTTCAAAAATGCAAGAAGAAATGGAGGAGGGCTGCAAATGATGTCTTGCATAAGAAAAAAATTACATGATAAAGCTTTGTTGTATTGTAAGTGTTGTCAAGCTTTAAAGATCTATAAGGAGAGGTTATTTCTTCTTTGGAAATAGTTTCACTTTGTTGAGGTTTGAATAAAGGGTTTAATAACAACAATATTATGACAATTTATTTCATCTTTGGTTTATGACATCTTTTCCCCTGGAGAGTTCAGAGAATTTGATACATTTCTTTGAGTTGTAATAAAAACGTTATATGACAGAATTTAAGTTGATAAAATGACAGCTCAGAGGAGTTAGGTGAAATACCCAGGATCACACAGCAAATCAGTGACAGAAATTCAATGATTCGTAATGGAGAGAGTGGGGAAGGTTTACAATGAGATAACAATAGATAATTTGCTGGGTAGAACAGCTTGCTTGAGGACAGAAACTTTGCTGTTGAGTTTTCTTCTCCATACCCTAAAGGAATACACAATGTAATTAGAAGTGGAGGGAGCATATATAAGACAGTACTCTGCCCAGAAACCTGGGAAGGAGTACTAAGAGTGAGCCTTGAAGAATGAGTAGGACTTCCCAACGTCGACACTGTGGAGTCAGAACGTGGAGAGAGGGCATTCCAGGCAAACAGGACAGCTATGCAACAGTGTGAAAACATGCACAGGGGTGAGTTACGTTGTGAAAGATGAAGGGGTTCTTCCGCCAGTCTGGAAGTGTGGAGGTTCCTCAAAAAATTAAAAATAGAATTACCCTACAACCCAACAATGGCACTACTAGGAATCTATCCAAAGAATAGAGGAGTGCTGATTCATAAGGGCACATGTACCTCAATGTTTGTAGCAGTGCTATCGACAATAGCCCAAGTATGGAAAGAGCCCAAATGTCCATCTACCAATGAATAGATAAAGAAGATGTGGGCACATGCACCCCCATGTTTATAGTAGCACTATCAACAATAGCCAAAGCATGGAAAGAGCCCAAACGTCCATCAAGGGATGAATGGATAAAGGAGATGTGGTATACACACACACACACACACACACACACACACACAATGGAATACTACTTGGCAATGAGAGAGAATGAAATCTTGCCATTTGCAGCAACATGGATAGAACTGGAGGGTATTATGCTAAGTGAAATAGGTCAGTCATAGGAAGGCAGACATCATATGTTTTCACTCATATGTGGAATTTGAGAAACTTAACAGAAGACCATGGGGGAAGGGAAGGGGAAAAAATAGTTTCAAACAGAGAGGGAGGCAAACCACAAGAGACTCTTAAATACAGAGAACAAACTGAGGGTTGATGGGGAGGAGGTTGAGGGAGAGGGGAAAATGGGTGATGGGCATTGAGGAGGGCACCTGTTGGGATGAACACTGGTTGTATGTAAGTGATGAATCATAGGAATCTACTCCTGAAGCCAAGATATACACTGTATGTTAGCTAACTTGACAATAAAGTATATTTGAAAAATTCATATGTTGAAACCTAATATCGATTATGATGGTATCTGGAGGTAGGGAATTTGGGAGGTGATAGTGCCCTAATCAAAAAGACCACAGAGAGCTCCCTCATCCCTTCTACAACATGAGAACAGAGCAAGAAGACGACTAGACATCTATGAACCAGGAAGAGGGCCTCACCTAACCATGCCGGTTCCTTGATCTTGGACTTCCCAGCCTCCAGAACTGGGCAAAGTAAATTTTTATTGTTAATGAGCCCGCTGTCCATGCTATTTTGTAATAGTAGCCCAGATGCACTGATAGGAGGGCATAAACACTAGATCAGGTTTGCCTTTGGAAAGATAATATAGTGAGACTAACGGATGGAGCTAAAGCTGGGAATAGAGAGACCAATTAGGGAGCTGTTATAGTCAAGGGGTTGGGGGAAGTCTGTGCTGTGCAACTCATTCAGTTGAATGCAGCAATGTGGATTCTGGGTGGCTGGCCAGGATCATCAATCAGAGATGGCCCTGACCCTGGCACATCACATTCTTACTGCATTTAAATCACATTCACGCCTCAGCATATTGCAGAGTATGTTTATATACCTTTGGGATTGCTCTACATGACAAATCTGTAGAAGGCATGGTTAAAAGGAAAAGAAAACTGAGGACAAGATCCCGAAGGACACCAATTAATAAAGCGATGAAGAGAAGAGAATCCTATGGAGATTACTGAGAAGGAACAGTCAAAGGGGAAGAAGGGAATCCCAAAGCAAAGAGATGGAAGTCAAGAGAAGTATGCCAGACACAGGAAAAGGAATGTAATGAACACCAAATGTTGGTAGGAGGCCAAGTAAGAAAGGGCAGACAAAGAGAAAAGGGTCTATAAAAAATGGAAATTACAGGGTAATTAGCGGACCTTGAAAACCAGTTTGTATGGAGTGAGGGTAGAGAGGTTCTGTTACAAGTAAATTGGAGGAGTGTAGAGAGACACGGCATGAATGGAGCACCTTTTTAAGAAGGTTAGCCTTGAAAGGAGGAAAAGGAGAGGCTATGATAAAAAAGTGTGTAGAACAAAGGAGGGGACTTCTTTCACTTTATTACTTAAACAGTGGACAGCTTGCTTTGAATGTGTTTAGGTAATGAGGATAATGAGTCTGGGAAAAGGATGGAATCAGGGAATGTTCTAACAGTGGTGCACATGCTGAAAGTG
Organism: Puma concolor; assembly: GCF_028749965.1. Lineage (NCBI taxonomy): Eukaryota > Metazoa > Chordata > Mammalia > Carnivora > Felidae > Puma > Puma concolor. The sequence continues at coordinate 28,555,014 of NC_141673.1, read as the reverse complement.
AATGATTCGGGCAGGGCAGGAGATAGTTATCAGCAAGCTAGAGAAAGGGGACTTCCAACAAAATGAAGCAAGGACAACCCTAGTTTCTGATGATAATAGATAGCATAGCACAAGTGGAAACTTCTCTGTAAAGCACCAGGCATAGCTAACGTCAGATCTCAGCTGCTATCTCTTAAGAGAAGTGTCCCTCTTGAACAGATACTTCTATGCTCTCAGACTCAGTTTCCTCATCCATAATCATGACAAATACGCCTACCTCCACGAGTAAGGCAAGTGTTCAATCTCACTGTTCCCTACTGATGTTGTCTACCCCCTTGCCAGCTTTATTTTTCTTCTTTGTACTTGTGACTTTCTGTGTCTCTTGTTTATTATCTATCTCTCTTTTACAATGCAAACTAGACAAGAGTAGGGACTTTTCCTATGTTGTTCAATATCACAGCCTCAGCAGTGGGGAGACTGGCACATAGTAGGTACTCAATCAATAATTGTGGAGTGAATAAATGAATGAATGATTGGGATGTTGCAGAGAAGCTTCTCAACTTTAACACTATTGGTATTTAGAGCCAGGTCATTGATCTGTTTGAGGAGGGAGGCTGTCCTGAGATTTGTAGAATGTTCAGCAGCATCCCTGCCTCTAACCAGGAGATGCCAATAGCACCCTACCCCCAGTTGTGGTCAGCAAAAGTATGCCCGAACATTGCCAAATATCCCCAGAGAGGCAAAATATCTCTGGGTTGAGAGCTTCTGCTTCAAGAGACAGAGGTAAAAATCACAGTTTTTAATATTATTATTATTATAAAAGAGGAAGAAATTAAAAATGAAAGTAACACTTGGTCACCAAAGTCTCCCACAACCTGCTTAATTTGAGGTGGAGAAAATTACTTCTGCTAAGGTGGTGTTGGCTTCACAGAACACTGACATTTTCCTTATTATTTTGCCAAGAAACATGTTTACAAGAAAACAGTTCATAAATCAAGAACGTGCCTCCGTAGTCTCTCGTCTGTTAGTTGTATGCGAGATATTTTCTTCCTTGTCACCTCTCTGGACCAACAATAATAATTCAAATAACTATCCCTCCCCATCTAGTCTGGTATCACCAAAACTAATCATGTAAGACACACAATTTATGGGCCACCACTTTAAAGAAAATGATGTCTCTACCTCCACGGTCTAATTAATAAGGATTATAAAAAAGCAGAAGATTCAGCTGAAGTTTTTCTCTTCAGAATTATCCCCCCTTCAGGTTTTCCATTTTTTACCACCCCATTTCTTTGCTTTGAATAGAACTCAACTGTCTTGTATTAAAACAGCTAACAATGACCTTTCAGAAACATGAGGATTTCAGAAAGTGGGAAATGATTCAAAAGTTGCTTTGGGGAACATGAAAAATAATGCCATAAAAAGTGACCTGACCCTAGGTTCTCCACCTAATCCCCAACACTCGTAACCTAGAGAGCAGCTGTCAGACGAACAGAACAGAGAGCTCTTGGTTAGGGCAACCCTATGTCTGGGTTTGCTAGAAACATCCCAGTTTGTGCCTGTTGTCCCAGGACAGCAATTGATAGCAACCTCTTTCACTCTCAAAATGTCCAGGATGGGACAATGAAGTATATGGTCATCTCACTCAGAGTTATGTAAGCGTTTGACCAGTTGGACAAGAGAAAGGGGAAGATTGAGAGCTGGCTGTCTGCTTTCCTATCTATGTATCCCGAGCATACCTCGGGATTCTCTCAGCACTCTGGCAGGCTTGGCTCCTGGGATAGGACTTTCTGTAGTCCCAACTCAAAGATAAACTATCTGTGTGTCAATAAACAAATCAGTCATCTACCTAGCTTATTGATCTAGGTATCATTTATCTCTCGACTCCAAGGAAAAATGAAATGGTACTTAGGTTATCATGTCACAGAGTCTGGCTTACTCAGGTTTTCCAGAAGGCATTTAGATTCAGAGAGGCCCAGTGGAAAGAGAGTTGACTCTCCATCAGCCTGACCTCAGATTCCCGGGCCTGCCAAAAGGGCCCCACACTGTAAAATGCCAGCCAGAAGAGATCGTAGATAAGAGCCTTCTTGCCTCAGAGCCCAGTACCCCTCAGATTAGGGTGGGGGTGATATTTAGACATAGAAACTGGCCAGGGATGTCCTACCATGGTGGTAGTAAGATAAGCCTTTCTTTCTCAGAACCAAGGACTCTGCTTAGAAGATTACGCGAGGATGAGGGTTTAGCAAGGGAACCACAGGCCCTCTCAGATCAGGAGTCCCAGGGGTCAGCAGTATAGCAGGCCCTTGTTCCTGAGCCAAGCTGAGGAGGAGAGGAGCAAGAACTCAGTGCCAGCTGAAAGGTAGACTGAGAGATCAGACAACTGCTGCTGGATGGGCACCGAGCCCTTCCGTGACCAACAGCCCTGCCTACCCCAGCCTCCCCTCACTATGATCCCTTTGCATTCCAGGACATACTGCTTTCAGTTTCTCGAATATGCCTCTCCTCTCAGGGCCCTTACATATACTCCAACCCCCAATTCACATTTCATTTATCCCTCGAGTCTCACACAAGATATTGTTTTCTCCAAGGAAGCGTACCTGAATGTAGGTAGGGTTGGAATTGAATTTGGGGGAATCCCTCCTAAACATCCACTTTGTATTTCCTGCTGTCAGTGGGCTCATCACACTTGGTTCTAATTGTCTGTTTATTTATCTGTAACCTCTGCTAATTGTTAACCCCTTTGATGTTAGGAACTGTCTTGTTCTTTGTTCACCATGTCCCCCCCCAAACTGGTAAATAGCAGATACTCACAGAACATATTTTGAATGAATGAATGAATGAACGATGACCAGTTTCACTTTGGTGGCAGAGACTGTGGGGGCTACCTGACAATTAAACGGTACCTGACAATTATAGAAGTTAGCACTTACTCAAAAAATGTGTTATGGGGAGCATCCAACATTTCCATTACCTCATTATTTTAGAAATCACCTACCACGTACCAAACATTTTGCTCACAGTGCTATTGTGAAGTTTAAATGGGATAAAGCATATATTTGATGTTTAATGAGTACCTGATGTTATTACATTACTTAAGCCTCACTACAACCCCGTGATGTAACTATTATTATTGGCTTTTTAACACTTAAGGGAACTGAGCCTTAGAGAGGTAAAAGTGACCTGATAGAAAGTAGTAAAGTCAAGATGTTAAATAATAACTACCTGACTCTAAAATCCAAGCTCTTCCGCTCTAGCGCATCTCTCTCTGAAATGGAAGGAAGGAAGAGAGGAAAGGAAGGGGGGACAGAGGGAAGGAAGGAGGGAGGGAGGGAAAAATAAAAAAGGAAGAAAGGAAGGTGGTTACCACATAACCTTAATCTTTGCACGTTCCTCGAGTCCCATCACATTGCTTTTAGCATAGCATCCAAGCTCCAACTGTAATAGGTACGACTGATGAAGGAAAGTTATAAAAATGATCCAAATCTCTGACTTAACTGAGCTGTGACGTTGCTTGTACATAACAAGCACGTAGAGACTGAAGCTCTGTCCACTGACTCCTCTCGCAATAGCGTCCTCAGTAGGCACATCCAGCATCTGCTGGTTTGGTCTTGACTTTGGCCTTGCTCCGGCTGAGCCCCACCACCCTTGTAGAAGATGATGAGATAGAGTGTTTAGCCAAGTGTTTTAGCAAATTGAACTTATGGATCTATATGAAGAGTCATAAAAGTTTGCAGGGAGGCATCATCAATTAGCTGCTTAACCTTGGTTTGCAAACCACCTTTCTCTACAGAACAACAAACAGAAAAAGGAAAGAGGATCCAAATATTCTCTAACACTTAGCGGCTGTGGAAAGCTTATCAAGCAAGATCAACGCCATCTCTACTCTCCAAAAAAGGGAAACCAATAACTAAGAAAATGCTTTCCTATCAGCAATATAATCTAGAGAATTCAGAAAGACTATATGTGGGTCTCATGTTTTCTATCTGGAAGCTTCCTTGGATGAGTCTAAGATCATGTATGGCATCTGATGTAGAACCATGCTGCCAGACTACTCAAACATATTTCTTCCTTCATTAAATAGATACTAGGTTCCCGGCACTACACGAAATTCTAGGATTCAATGGTGAGCCAAGCAGTAATGATCTCTGCCCTCATAGACCATATAGTCTGGTGTGAAACAGATAATCAAACAATCACAGAAGATACAGGTGAGCATAAACTCTAACATCCCTGTCAGAGAAAATAAATTTCTAATTATACAATGAGCACATTTTACAAAAGAGGTCTAATTGAAATTTTGTCTATAATGAACAAAACGTTGCCAGTAAGTTCCAAAAAACAAAGCCTTCTTAATGAAGAAAAAAATGTATATTTCTAAATGTAGACAGTGTCCTCTGAGGCAGGAGACTCTCTCACGAATTTCTTTCCAAGAAGAAAGTGATATAACAAATCATCCTGACACTTATGGCTACTACATATCATGCATTTGTTTTGTGAGGATCCGTGAAGTAAGACAACTCCTTTTATTTCGGAGAATTATGAAACTTTGCAGTTGGGTGGGATTTTGAAATTAAATTTTTTTCTCCCTCACTTCACAGATGAATAAATCAAGACCCAGAGAAAGCAAGCAACTTGCTCAACATCACACAAGGAGGCACATAAGAGCTGGAAGTGAAATTCAGGTTTCTTCATTCAGTGTTCTCGACCCCAAACCAAGTTGCAATATGCCTTTTACTTTTTTTGTAAGGGTGCTAATTCCCAAAGAGGTCATAGGTTGCTTTTAAAAATTCTGTCCCTCAATCTCTCTCATTCTCTCTCTTTCCCTCTCTCTCTCTCTCTCTCTGTCTCTCTCTCTGTCTCTCTCTCTGTCTCTCTCTCTCTCTGTCTCACACACACACACACACACACACACACACACACACAATAAAAGGCTATGCTTAAGGCAAAAGCTATCAACTAAATAGTAACACAACTTTCCACTAGTGTTACATGGCCAACAGAAAAAAAAAAAAAAAAAAAAACCGCATTCTTTGTTAATTCAGCCCCTAAAAGAGGCTTTTAGACAAAGCCCCAGTCGATTTCTCCAGATGCTTTGCTGTCTACTTGTGGGTTTGCTTGATTTTATACAGAAAACGCTTTAGTACTTAAACATAAAAGCCTAAGTTGAACAGACCGGAACTCTTTCAAGGACTCAAAACAAATATTATATTATATTATTATACTTCGTCTTTGGCAAGAAACACTTTTTTCCAAGGTGACATTTATGTCACATTCCATAGTATGGTTATTCAGAGTTTATCCTTAGCAACTTAATGTACTTTGTATTCTCAAACAGCACAACCTCAGGTGATTAAGGAAAAAAGACAATGCAAAAACACAAACTTGAAGTGTAAATTTCTTCCAAAGCAAGGCGCAAATTTGATATGTATTGTCCACATTCTAGAACTAAAAAACATTTTTAGGTCTGAAATTTGGCATCATCTTAACTTGAATCATCTGGCTCGAAGCAAGGACGAGAATGAGAAATGCCAGAAAACCTACCCCACCTACTGATGTGTATCCCTTCACGTTAGTGCTAGCCAGTGGTGAAAATTTCATCAGGCACTTGTTTTTCTAGGTCTAAGTTTCCCCGTGTAAACAATGAAAAATCTGGAAAAAATTACCTTATTAGTCCCTTGCAGCAGCAAAATACCCTGTTCCTTTTGGTTCTCATTTTTATTATTTGCCCCCAAACCTAAAGAAGACAACACCCCTCCCAGGGACAGAGAGCTGTGGCGTAAGGATGATATACATAGCAAAGGAGGCTCCAGGTAAACTCTAAAAGTGCACATCAATCACACAAGGGCCTTAGTACATGAATCACGTGCATGAAGAGAAAAATGGTCTGAGAGCGCAGAAGTCAGATACATTTGGGGAGGTTGGTGCAGCCATACTCCCAAAGTGCAGACCTCAAGTTCTGAAAAGCATTAAACAGATCTTTTTCTTTTCCTTTTAAACAAACTGCTGCTGTTTAGATACTGATCAGTTTTCCTGAATTTACGTGAACGGCAATATAGAAATTGTACGTTAGAGACGAGTTTGAAGCGTGTTACATTAATTTAAGTAAGTCGCACTTTATAGCATGCACATATTATGTTATACAGTAATACTAACTCTGGCCTTAACTCTAATGCTGAAAATGCCTAAAAGGAAATTTTACGAACTCACTTTTTTCCAAGGTTTTGCACTAGAATGTCAAAGATGGCATTCCAAGGCAAAAGCAATCATTGGCATCCATAAATGAGAACAATTTACTTAGGGCACGCCGACATATATTTTTTTAAAAATCACATTTTTAGGGGCGCCTGGGTGGCGCAGTCGGTTAAGCGTCCGACTTCAGCCAGGTCACGATCTCGCGGTCTGTGAGTTCGAGCCCCGCGTCAGGCTCTGGGCTGATGGCTCAGAGCCTGGAGCCTGTTTCCGATTCTGTGTCTCCCTCTCTCTCTGCCCCCTCCCCCGTTCATGCTCTGTTTCTCTCTGTCCCAAAAATAAATAAACGTTGAAAAAAAAAAATCACATTTTTAAATAAAAAAAAACCAATGACTTCCTAATAAAACACAAATTATTCCTCGCGTTGGTTCAAATATCAAACAAAAAAGGTCGATAACGTAGTTCTAGAAAACAGGGTGATTGCCAATTTAAGATGTGGGAAGAGAAAGCGTCCATTTCCCTGAAGGGACATACAGTCTTTTCAAGACAAGTACACTTAAATAAAACTGTTTTGGACAACACTGCTTCCATTGTAGGCTTCTGGTTCTCTTTCCTATGAATGTCTTTACAGATGCCCTTAATACCAGTGGGGAATCATCTGTACTGGAAATGCGTTCTTTGCCTCTATGGCAGAGTATGCATAGTAAATAAATATCAGAGTTAAGATTTTATTTTTGGCTTTATCTACAGCTGGCTAAAAAGATAGACTCTTACCTTTGGGTTGGATTATACTAAACAACCAAAACAGAATAAGCAGATCAAAAAAAAAAAAAAAAAGGATGAAACTAAAGGGAGGAAAACCAAATCAAAAATTATTTTTGAGGGGCAGCTGGGTGACTCAGTAGGGTAAGCCTCCGGCTTCGGCTCAGGTCAGTCATGGTCACATAGTCCACAAGTTCAAGCCCCATGTCAGGCTCTATGCTGACAGCTCAGAGCCTGGAGCCTGCTTCAGAATTTGTGTCTCCCTCTCTCTCTGCCCCTCCTCCACTTGCACTGTCTCTCTCTCTCTCTCTCTGTCTCTCAAAAATAAACATTTAAGAAAACATTAAAAAATTATTTTTGAAACAGCATAGCAAAAGTAGATGAGCTGGTTAGCAGTAATATTAGGCTAAATAAATAAATAAGTGTATATAATAGCATATAAAAGTAATTATATAAAATATGTATGTAATATATATATATATATATATATATATATATATAGCATATGTATATATACACACACAGCATATATATGTAAAACTGGAAAACAAGAGTGATGTCAACACCAAAGATGTGAGATTATCATAAAAATAAATATAGTTTAATTGATCCAAAGCAGATAAACAGCCAATAAAACCATGAAAAGTTCCTCGAGTGCATTAACTGTTCTGATAATGCAATTCAAAACCACAAGATACCGCTTCATACCCATCAGGATGGCTATCATATGTAAAAAACAAAAAACAAGACAAGAATAACAAATGTTGGCAAGGATGTGGAAAAATTGGAAACTTTGTACCTTGCTGGCGGGAATACAAAATGTTACAGCTGCTGGGGAAAATGGTACGGTGGTTTCTTAAAAAATTAAACATAGACTTACAAAAAAAGGGGGGTGTCTGGGTGCTCAGTCGGTTAAGCGTCCGACTCTTGATTTCAGCTCAGGTCATGATCTCACCGTCATGGGATCGAGCCCCGAGTGGTGTTCCATGATGATTGTGAAGCCTGCTTGGGATTCTCCCTCTAGGAAATTAACTTTAAATTTTTTTTTTTTTTCAACGTTTATTTATTTTTGGGACAGAGAGAGACAGAGCATGAACGGGGGAGGGGCAGAGAGAGAGGGAGACACAGAATGGGAAACAGGCTCCAGGCTCTGAGCCATCAGCCCAGAGCCCGACGCGGGGCTCGAACTCACGGACCGCGAGATCGTGACCTGGCTGAAGTCGGACGCTTAACCGACTGCGCCACCCAGGCGCCCCTAGGAAATTAACTTTAAAAAAACAAGAAAGAAGAATTGCAAAGAAAAGATATAATGCAGATGGGATGATATTCTTGGTGAAACGAGGCCAGAGAACACCATAGTGGCCAGAAGCAGTATGGAGATGAGAGTGACTACAGGGAACTTCAGGCACAAAGGAGTCAAGGAACAATTGTCATCTTGACTAATTGGGACAACGCGTGTACAGAGACGAGGTCCATCAGCCAGTCCCCACCTCCTGAATGCTCTGAGCCAGAGAACAGCCTTTTCCCACAGTCTCAAACAGATGAGTGTGGGCTCGAAGACCAAAGAGATGAGGCCGTTCATCGTCACAGATAGCTGGAGACACCTTTGAGACCATCTGGAGGTACAAACATCACTCCTGAAGGATGTCTTCTTCTGCCCCCACAATCACTGGAGAGAAACTCCTGCAATCGGAACCATTGTCACCAACAAAATTAAGAAGCCAAGGTAAGGAAAAGATATGTGACATAAGAAAGCATGAGGCAAAGTTAGACGATAGATAAATCACGTATTGTTAGATTTAAATCATTTTGACGTATCAAATATCAATAATATAAAAATTATTTTTTATTGTAATTTGGAATTAAAATTTCAGATGATCCCATTTGGGCAGGTGGTGAAGCACAAGGAAATGAAAAAAAAAAATGAATGTTCTCATTTTGTTTTCCAGTTTATAAATGCTGATGAACTCCAGCTATTGTCAAAAACTAATTGTTCTTAAAGATATATCTTAATAATTTCAAACTTCTGGTTAAATACAGTGGATTAAATACACACATTTATTTTATTTTCACTTGAAAGGCTACTAAAAATTTGAAAGGAAATGAAGCACACACACGTACACACACTTTAAACCAATGATAGCAAAGAGAATTGGAGAGGGAATGATAGTAAATGAGGTGCATAAAAAAACAGAGAGAGGAAATAAAACAGTTGGATAAGTGGTAACTGACTTAATAGATCAAAGAAAACTAAATTTTATGCCTGGAGAGAGGGGATGCCAACAGGAAACAAGACAATTTGTGCAGAAGAAACCCAGAATGACTCAGGGATTTGAGGTTCCAAGTATCTCTGAAGGTAAGGGCGAAGCATGGAAATGAAGAAAGGAATCTTACAGAAAATCTAGATCGGGGCAGTCAGATCCCCAGGTGTGCTCACCTATTCCAACAGCTTGGTGAGTATCTCTACGCCACTGAAGAAGATAGGAGAGTAACAGATTGTGAAGAAATTGAATCAGAGAAACTGTGCATTCCAGGGACACGAAGCATAGCTGATAGATTCAACGACAGTCTACATAAAGAACTCTGGGACCCTTCCAGCCCTGGCAGGAGGATTATTATCCCTGTCCCACTCCAGATAACATGCTGAGAAAACCATCCCATCCAAGAGAAAGACCCGCTCATATGGATGAATCCAGCTTGTACACAGAGTATTCTTGGCCAGTACGTTCTTTTTTTTTTTTTTAATGTTTATTTATTATTGGGAGACAGAGGGAGACAGAGTGTGAGCAGGGGAGGGGCAGAGAGAGAGGGAGACACAGAATCTGAAGCAGGTTCCAGGCTCTGGGCTGTCAGCACAGAGCGCGGTGCGGGGCTCGAACTCACAAACCGCGAGATCATGACCTGAGTCAGAGGCTTAACCGACTGAGCCACCCAGGTGCCCCTTGGCCAGTACATTCTGAGTGTGTGGGTACCTTCTCTGATTGAATAATGCCCATGCTGTATCAATTGTGAAATATTTTTAATATTACCCTTGGAATCCCACAGTAATTAATAGTTATTAATTACTTAGTTATAAAGTTATTAGGGAGACTAGTAGTCAAAAAGACCCAGCCTCTTGCACAGAATGTTCAATCAACTATTGAAATCCTCTTTCTTAAACATAGTCAGCCAAGGGTCACCAGATATTTGAAGGAAGACCTCAACGTGAATAGCAAAGACAAATAAAACAATAATAATAAAGCAATAATAACAAAAAAAGAACTTGGAGGAAGCAAAGGGGATTCAGGGAACAGAAGAAAACTTCAAAAGAATTACACTTTCAGAGAAATATAAAAAGATTTTGTAGCCATGAATGAAACAAGAATAGGATGCTATTTAAAAAAAAAAAAATCAGAAATATAAGAAAGGATTCTTTCTGCATGAACAGAAAAATTGTAAGTAAATAGAAAGATTAAGAACACAAAGTGGAAATTGCTCAGATATTATATCGAAATAATAGGGATGGAAAATAAAACAGACATGAGGATAAAATATCAATAAATTAATACAAGAAAATGTATCATACTTGAAAAATTACACACCTATATCTTCTGTGATTGTTTAAAAATATATGTATATATGTATATATGTCTGTCTGTATGTATATATGTATATATTGTAAAAAAATATATGTGTGCTGTAAGCAAATTGTTCTCATTTATTGGTGCCAATACATTGTTGATTGTTTGATTAATTGTTGTGAGAACAACAACAAATATCCCAGAGTAACAACACAGTGTTGAAACACAGTTTTCGTTAGTAAAGAACTACGGATACATATTGAATAGAGAGTCACGAGCTCAGCTGCTTTATGGTAAAGTAATTAGTGATGAGTCTTCCTGCAGTTGAGGATTTAATCAGTCATGAGACCACATCGTGTCAATTTTTTCATGAGCACTTGTGTTGGAAAAACTGTTTTCTTGTGGTTCAAGGAAATATAGCTTCTGGATAAGAGGGCCGATATCTTTCACTTGAAGATCGACTCACTTTTAGAACTCCAAACATCAAATATTTAAGTCTGAAAACTCGCAACTGCCCAAAAGCAGTTACCCAGTACCTGACCTGAATAATGCCTACCATTTGTTTCTCTAACCGTCCAATTTTCATCCAGAATGAAAATCTTGAACAATGCAGGACACCTTCGCCAAGAACAGTAGGATTCTTATTAAACATTTCCTGGGTACTCGCTATGAGAGCATAAAACTACATGGGGAAGCAGGATTATCAGGTTAGGGGAAAAATGAGATGAGCAGAGCAATTGATATTGTTTAAAGCTTTTTATGTGGAAAGTTTCACGTACACACAAAAGCAAAAAGAATAAGATAAAAAAAAAAAAAACCCGTGTACGCAGCTTCAACAATTTTCACCTCATGGTCAATCTTATTTTACCCACATCCAATTCTCCTTGCCCTCGTCCCCATTGGATTATTTCAAAACAAAACTAAGATATCACATTTCATCTGTAAATACATAATATATAATGAGATATGCATATATGTGAAATATATATACATATGTATTTCAGAAATAAAAACCTTTTCATAAACATAATGAGGATTCATTCTCAAAATGAAACATAATTAACAGTAACTCCATGACATTCCTAACTAACCAAATCAGTGCTCACATTTCCCCAGTTGTCTAATAGTTTCATTTTCATTTTGCTGATTTGAATCGGAAGCTATTTTCCATTTGGTCACCCAGCGGTATGGTATGTACAGAAAAGATAGGATAAATGTTTGATTCTTTCTCTTCATTTATTAGTTTTCAAATTTATGACTTGGTTACCTAGTCCTTTAAAGAAGACCAATGGTTTTGGGGTTTGGGGAGATGTGTGTGTGTGTGTGTGTGTGTGTGTGTGTGTGTGTGTGTGTGTTGGGTTTCGAACCACTTCAGTTATTTAACTGATGTTCAAGGGGCACCTGGGTGGCTCAGTCGGTTGAGCGTCCGGCTTCGACTCAGATCATGATTTCAGGGTTCATCAGTTTGAGCCCCACGTCGGGCTCTGTGCTGACAGCTCGGAGCCTGGAGCCTGCTTCCGATTCTGTGTCTCCCCCTCTCTCTACCCCTCCTCCACTCGCACTCTGTCTCTCTATCTCAAAAATAAATAAAAACATTAAAAAAATTTTAACTGATGCTCAAATTGTCCTGTCTTTGGTTACAGAAAGACTTTCCTAGTTGGCTTCAGCGTATTTTAGACATAACCCCAAAAGTAATTGATAGCTTCTCTGTTCTTTGGCAGGATAGATTATTCCAGGGTCATTGTTACACATTTCCTTCCCCAGAACTGGAATCAGTTCTCTCTCAAGGACCTCTGGTCCTTGTTGGGAGAGAACAGTATTGAGAGACCACAACCTGAGTTTTGAGCCTGGTTAAGGAATGTGAGGAGTGTTCATTTTTACTGAAATGGTCACTGTTTCCAGGCCTTTTCAGTGAGTAGAGCTAGGACATCTGTATTTTTTATATTGAAACACATCACAATTTCTATTGACAGTTATAAATTCAGGATTACAGGGTTTTTACTTAACGTCCTCAATCTTAATTTGAAGTACTTTCTTCCATTCCCCAAATCCTGATTCCCAACACGAACATAATTTCTCATTTGTTTCATGCCATAGTACACACAACAGTCTCACAAAAAATGCACACAGGGAAGGAGGAAAGGAAGGGAGGGAGGAAAGAAGGAAGGAAGGAAGGAAGGGAGAGAAGAAGAGAGGGAAAGGGAGGGAGGAAGGAAGGGAAATCAAGAAGCAAACAGTAACAATATTATCACAATAAAATAAAGAAAAACAGTTTAAATTTTTAAAATTTTTTTTGTGTTTGTTTTTGAGAGAGACAGAGTGTGAATGGCAGAGGGGCAGAGAGAGAGAGAGAGAGAGAGAGAGAGAGAGAGAGAGAGACACACACACACACACACACACACACACACACACACACACAAAAAGGGCGGGTGGGGGAGGGGCAGAGAGAGAGAGAGAGAGACAGAATCCGAAGCAGGCTCCAGGCTCTGTGCTGTCAGCACAGAGCCCGAGGCAGACTGGAACCCACAAACTGTGAGATCATGACCTGAGACCTAGTCAGATGCTTAACTGACTGAACCACTCAAGGCACCCCACAGTTTAAAGGTTTTTTTGACAATTTCTTTTTCTTAGAGTGTATCTATGGATAAATTACTGTCACCTGAAATACTTCCCCTCTGTGATTAGGCCTCTAATTCAAGGCTGTTTCACCTTTCGCTCTCTATGTTTAGAGTTTGCTTTGTCTCATGGTTAATTTTGGTCTAAAGTCACATTAAAAACCAAGTCACCTGGTTTTGAATTCAAAACAGCATATATTCAAAGACACCTAACTTCGAATTCTGTCCCTCCACCTCATTTCCTCACTCCCCCATAAATAACTGTGTACTGAAAGGTTTTTTTTTTTTCAACGTTTTTTATTTATTTTTGGAACAGAGAGAGACAGAGCATGAACGGGGGAGGGGCAGAGAGAGAGGGAGACACAGAATCGGAAACAGGCTCCAGGCTCCGAGCCATCAGCCCAGAGCCTGACGCGGGGCTGGAACTCACGGACCGCGAGATCGTGACCTGGCTGAAGTCGGACCTTAACCGACTGCGCCACCCAGGCGCCCCTGTTTTTTTTTTTTTTTTAATATCACCACATTTATAATCAGAATATCGTCTTCTTGGATAAATAGCAGGATGCCATAAACACTTCTTTCTACCACGTTTTTTTTTTTTAACTTAACAAATTCTGGAGATCATTCCATAAACTTATTAATTTTTGAAAAATATGTTCTTTTGTAGCCAAGGTGAGAAATTCGGCTATAAAATTGCAGCTTTAGTAAGCAGCTGCTGGCAAAAGAAAGATTTAATCCTAATGTATTATATATAAATATATATATATATATATATATATATATATATATATATGCAGATTGGAGCTTTGTAGTAAACCTCCATAAAATGACTCACCAAATTCACAGCATCGCGCTGGGAAAAATTCGAGTAGGTGGCTTTGCTTCTGAGAGGTATACACAGCGTACAATTTTACCCTGGAAAATGCTTTCGCTACTACAATTTTCTTGTGCTTTGCCTTTTTGAAAAGTAATGCTCCTTCCTATTTTAGCAGCACCATTTGCATTCCTATTATTCACACTGAACTGGGATTTCCATTTTTATCTTTCCTTTGTGACTTGTTTTCATTCCAGCGCTTCTCTTCCTGCTCTTTGCCTTTCCTTTATCTTGCCCTTAAATGGAGGCCTCACGCTACGGGAACGCAGCCATGAGCTTTCTCGCCATCATGCCAGGCCCTGTCCCAATTTAATGATATAAGTTCCCTTGAACTATTGCCAACAAAGCTAGGACATCCCACACGCATTTGCTATGGAAACACCTTCATGACTAATGGTCTCTCAAATTAAGGCATTTAAAATTGAGGCTAGAAGTGGTTTTCATTTTTTGAAAAAAAAAAAACAAAAAACAAACAAAAAAAAAACATTCTGCAGCTATGGAAAAAAATATAGCAATTCTCTGAAAGTTGTGAGTTGCCGTGTCAATATATCCAGCTTATCCGGGAAGCAGATTCCTACAACCCCAACCCCAAGGTATGTATGTATGGAAAGCAAGGGTTTCCGCCTACGGACCCGTGTCTCCGAGCAGCCTCTGTTCTCTTCCGCTGTGTGTTTACAGGCTCAGGTGTTGGGGTTGTGCCAGGTTCTTCTCCTTACAACAGACGTGGAGACATTTAAGAGTCTGTATAATATGGATGCTGCCAGCACCCCATCGTGTTCCATTTCTTTCTCCTCTCACATTATCATAGTAAATTACCTAGACTTCTACGAACCCACCAGGCCATTTTGCCTTTTTTCAACCTTTTACGTTTGCTCAATAAATGGTGGTTAATTGCATGATTGAGTAAATGAGCCTCGATGGGCTCTCCTAGGTGGAAAAGGGAGGCTAAACGATCACCTCTATGTATTGCATGAAGAGTCTGGGTTCAGATTTCCTTTCTTTCATGTCTCTGAAAGGAATGGGGTTTGAATAGAGAGCTCTGATTTCTCGCGTTGAAGAATAGCATGAAGATGGTGGACGCTATTGCCAGATGCAGGATTTTCGTTTTCATTTAAAGAGGCCAAGTGAGCTTTGCCACTGTGTTCCTTTGACAAACCAATCTTCAAAACCATTCAGACAGCCATACCGAGAACCCCCTTCAGCCCACGTGGAGCCTTGCGGAGAGATGCCTCCATGCGGCCCACATCATCCGGGTCTTGCTTCTGCCACGTCCCTCTAATCCTCATCTTCCGTCGCTACTCTTTGCCCCTAATTGAAGGCTGACCTGCCCTGTTGGTTGTGTCTACAGATCTCACATGGCGAGTTGCTAATCTGATGGATTTACTCATCTCAATGGAGAAGACTAGAGAGGTGCTTTTCTGGCTGGTGATAAGAATCACTTAAATAAAATTACAGATGGCCTTGTTCTTATGGTTTCTTTTTTTATTTTGTAGGTCTGGGTTTGACAAAGGATCTTTCTATCCTTTTTTTTTTTTTTTTTTTAATTTTTTTCAACGTTTTTATTTTTATTATTGGGACAGAGAGAGACAGAGCATGAACGGGGGAGGGGCAGAGAGAGAGGGAGACACAGAATCGGAAACAGGCTCCAGGCTCCGAGCCATCAGCCCAGAGCCTGACTCGGGGCTCGAACTCACGGACCGCGAGATCGTGACCTGGCTGAAGTCGGACGCTTAACCGACTGCGCCACCCAGGCGCCCCCTTTCTATCCTTTTTAAAGCACCTTCGTGATTCCAGTGTTGAGGCAAGCTGGGGATCTGCCCAAAGAGAAGCACAATCACGGGATACTCATTACGCTCTCTAAGGAAAGCAAGCCATTCAAGACACACACACACACACACACACACACACACACACACACACACACATACACACACCCACTGTTGTTGTCTGTCTCCCGGATGGCAGATCGGTGACTCTGCAACTCAGTGAAGACGGAAGGGAAACACCTTCTTTGTAAGTCACTGCTACTCCAGTCGTGCCTTCAGCATCTCCACACGCCGTGAACTAATCTGGGGTCAGCTCCATGACCACAGAAGTGGCATGTTATTTTTCATTCCATTTGTCTTTGTTGTAGGTGAGATTTTTAGACACAAGTTCACCGGAAGCTGATAAATATATTGCACAAAAAGTCATCTCTCAGCCCTCCAGCCCTCTACGGAACAGGTGGATGAGAATCATAAGGCCCAGTCCCTTGGATGGCAGGTGACTTCACTGACACTGTTTTTCCTCAGTACAGGCTCTGATCATACCTGTCCCCGACAGCTACCCTTCCTTTCCTGCCCAGAGCTGCAGGGTTCAGCCGAGCAGAAATCTCCTATGCTGAACACATGATTTCTTTTCTTTTTTTTTTTTTTTTTTTTTTTGGAGACTTTTTTGCCCCACTCACTAATACCCCCTGGGCTTCCAGTAAATTTCAGTTTGCCAAATATCCCAAAGGAATTAAAGACCTAATTTTAGAGCAGAGGGAAAGTGCATTCTCAGAGCAACCCATCCTTAACTGTAAAAGTGACAAAGGGAGAGCAGGAGTGGCTCGTTTCCTCAGTCTCGTGGAGCAGCATCTTTCCGAAAAATGAACTCAGCTGTTCGCAGCCTGCAGAGGACCGCTATCTACACATCACAGCCAGCAGAGAAGAACAGGATGTTATGAGTACAGCGTGAACCTCAGAGCTAGAGTCAAAACCACGCTCAGTGCTTCCCAGGCCTGTGTTTACCTTGTTTTCTTCAAACTTTAAGAAAGAACTCTCTTGAGAATGGGGTAATGCCGAACTGATAGATCTCCTTTGTTTTCTTCTCATAAGAACATATCACGAAAGAGGCCTGTAGCTCCTCCTTGGTTTTTCCCCAAGTCTGCTCTTTTGCAGCCATAGCGAGCCCCAGAGCATTTGGAGTGTGTAAGTCAGGTCCATTCCCCCAGATTCTTCAACCATAAGATGAAGACGGTTGAGAATTTTCTGGTAAACACCACGTGGTAGCCAGAAAACACAACCGAGTTATAACAGGGGCACTGACAAGGAAACTGAAGGTGAAGGAAGTTTAACCCCTACAATGGGCCATGCTTCCTAGATACTCATTTATTATCCTTACTACATCCCTTCTTAAGTTGTGATTAAAAATGAACCATTCGCCAGCTGTCAGGCCTCACATTCTTCAAGTCTCACTGCCCAATTAGTGGTTTGATAATTAAGAGCATAGGGTTTTAGGCATAGCTGGGTTTGAATATAGATTTATTATACTTGCTGAGGGACCTTATGCAGGTTACTTACCCTTTCCAAGCTTCAGTTTCCTTTCTCAAAAAGAACTAAGTAAGAGAAGGCATATAAAGGATTTCCACAAGGTCTGTTACTTAGGAAGTGTTCAATAAGTGCCATTATTATTTTCCTATTAAATTTTTTTAATGTTTGTTCATTTTTGAGAGAGGGAGAGAGTGTGCATGTGGGGAGGGGCAGAGAAAGAGGGAGAGAGAGGACAGCAGAAAGCCCGAGGCAGGGCTCGAACTCATGAACGGCAAGATCATGACCTGAGCCGAAGTCGGACGCTTAACCGACTGAGGCACCCAGGCATCCCATCAAGAAATGTCATTATTATTGAACCAGTATATTATTAATCAGGCCTCAACTGGTTGTAAGTGAAACAAACCCGACACAAACCGGCCTAAATAAAAAATGGTTGCCACACATAGTTGGAAACTCCAGTGGCAAGTTTGGTTCAAGCACACGTGAATCTGGAGGCTCAGCTAAAGCCACTGAAGAGGATGCCCAACCCCAACCCCCTTCTGCCCTCTCCCATCTTGTGGTTCTGCTGTGCTCTTCGCCTTCATTCTTCTACGGGCTCATTCCACAACAGGTCCAGGCTTGTGTTGTTCTTCCAGCTGAGGGATCACAGTTGGAGAAATTTCTGCCAAGAGCTCCATCTTGGCATCTCGTTGATGAGATCCATCTGCCCCTTACGGGACACTGACTGTGGGCTCAGATAAAGAGAGAACATTCTCAATTGATCAGGCTTGAGTTCATCCTGGGGCTGCAAGGTGATGCCTGCCTCACTGAAGCCATAGCAACCGAGAGAGGGAGAAGGGGCTTCCCCACGCAAAGATGAAGGTGACCGCTACCCCAGAAAGGGAGCATGCATGCTGAGCAGATATCTAAGCCGCCCCAAGTTAAATTCTCTTTCCTTAGACATCTCGGCAGCCCCAAGTTAAATTCTCTTTCCTTAAAGACACTTGCCAATAAATAGAAGAAATGCAAACTTCGCCTTCGAATTGAATTGAGAGAGCAAGGTCTGCCAAAGCAGAAAGAGTTTTCCAAGATGTCTCCTAGGGTGAAAGAAAGAGGAATGTCAGACTCATAAACTCTGAAAGCACTGAGTTGCCTGAGGTGCCTAAAGGCCATCCCAGGAGCAGAAATCCTATTCATGTCAAGCTAAAGGTTACCTATAGACTGGCTTTTCGTGGTCACCGTGTGTGGTCCTGGCATTTTTTTAATTGGTTCTGATTCACTGCAATCTTAAAATGTTTTGCCTGTGTATTTCATGTTGAAAAGAAGTTGGTCAACATGGTACCTTTCTCTTTGGCCCCAATTAAATCTCACTCAGAAATAGTGTCCCTTCATCCAAACATTCCTTCATCCTTGTATTCCATCATCTGTCCTCAGGTCTCCAACTCACTTGCCAAAACTAATGGCAGCTTTTTTTTTTTTTTTAATTCAAACCAACTTGGACGGCACATTTCTTCTTATAGAAGCAATTTGTGTATAGTTCTAGAAAAGTTAGAAGATCCGGGGGCACCTGGGTGGCTCAGTTGGTTGAGTGCCTGACTCTTGATCTTGGCTCAGGTCATGATCTTGCAGTTCCTAGGATCGAGCCCTATGTTGGGCTCCATGCTGACCACATGGCTCCTACTTGGGATTCTCTCTGTCTCTCTGTGCCCCTCGTCTGTTCACGCTCACCTTCTCTCTCTCTTTTTCTCTCTCAACATAAATAAACTTGAAAAAGAAAAGTTAGAATATACAAACAAGCACAGAGAGATAATATCATCATCCCCCAGAGAAGCTATCAGCGTCTTAATGTTCAATTATCTATGATGGGGACCTGAACACGCTACCCTAAAACATGAATATTTTAAGCTGAAGAAGTTTGAGAAAAACAGCAGAAGCAGAAGGTCACTCTGGCCTTTTCCCCTTCACCCTTTTTTTTTTCCCCTGAAACAGGCCATAAAATCTTCACGTGAGAGGCACCCTCCCTACACCCGGAAGAAAGGTGCATCCTTATTTCGGGGGACAAAGGGACACCAAGAAGAGTCCAAACGAGCAGGCCTCGCTAAGTTTTCCCCAGGTCATTACACTTCCCTTGTTCTCCTCACCTTCTCCTATGACTCCACTACTGTGCACCCTTCGTCAAACTTAGCATAAAATACTTAGGTCTGATGGTCTCTTTGGATCATCATTTCCTTCAGAATAGTCTCTCGCTCCATGTAAAACTTACATTCAGTAAACGGGTGTGCTTTTTTTTCCTGATAATCTGTCTACGTCCGTTTAATTTTCAGACCCAGGCATCTTAAGTGAGTCAAGAAACACATTGTCCTTCCCAAACAAAACAAAACAAAATCTTTAAAACAAAAAAGAGACTTTAGTCTTTTATAACCTGCTACTTTCTTTCACCCTTCCCTATGTCAGAATTGTTCAATATCATTTCTGCCATTTATTATTATGAGGTGTCCTTAACCTTGGCACGGTAGACAGGTTTATGTTGAAATCCCCTGATATTTTATGAAAACGTTGAGTCATATAAGCGTTTTTCTGGGGAGATGGCTGATAACCTCCATCCAGCTCTCCAGGATATCTACAATCTAAGATGAAAAAAAAAATTGCTGTTTAATACCCTCATTTTAAATGGTGGAAATAGATATATCTGGAAAAGAAAAAGACATACAAATAGATACTCTGATTTATTTAACCAAATCCTTCTTGTTGGACATTTAGGTCCCTGCCAGGTTTGGGCTGTTACAAACAACACCCAGTGAATGTAACTGTTGCTTTAAAGTTTAACCACATAACTATTTCCCCATGATGCTGCAGGATATGAAGTTGCTGAGAATTTTTGAAGTGTGGAGCAACACACATTGACAAATTGCCAAGCTCTTAGAAGGTGGCGTTTTACCCAGTAGAAGCCCCGTCGCTCAAGGCCCTGGAACTGCTGGGTGAGGGAGTCCACCTCCTAAGGAGCAGCAGCTGTGTGGGGAAGCAGCAACACTTCCTGCCTTTGTCTGGGTTTGTGACTGACAAAGTCCTGCCTGTCACTCTGGGGCAGAGTCCCTTGTCTCTTGTTTACATTTTTGCAAAGGACACGTGGGCAAGCCTGCGGCAGAGCCTGCAGAGGACCTGCACACCGCAAGTTGGTCACAGACTGAGCATCTGGTGATTCCCTTTGGGGAATTAGGATGATCTGAGAGTTGGGGGCCTGCCAATGGGAAATTCACCCAGAGGAAAGCAACAGGTCTCCGTCTTGCAGTTTCAGTAGAGTGGAGGAGGGGGGGGAGAAGGGTAAGAAAGTGAGCGAGAAGGCAGAGGCAAAGAAGAGGTTCCACTGAGTTGGCTCCTATGTGAAGAGGTTCAAACCAGTGTTTCAAAATACAGGAATTGGAAGGTGTGGAAGCAAAACTGTTCTATGAGTTCAGATGTATTTTCATCCAGGGGTCTTACTGAGGTATTTACTAAAACAGCTTTAATGGTCCAAAAATAAATGTTGATTGGGTCTGTGTGTGTTTATAAAAGCGTATCTGGTCTGCGAGATGTAGGGCAAGCTAGATCATCACAGAGGACAACAAAGTCAGAGGCGCCGACCTCCACATTTTCAAGGACGAGCAATACTCTTGCCGATGGGAGTGAGTCATGTGTACAAAGCAGGAACAGCACTGTTTTCGGCACCAAAGTCCCCCTGAAGCGTCAGAACAAAACTACCAAGGTATTATTGGTCATTTATGATCTGGAGCTGAGCAAATAAGGATTTGCCTTTTTTAAAGTTGTGGGTGGGGCACCCGGGTGGCTCAGTGGGTTTAGTGGTTAAGTGTCTGACTTCTGCTCAATTCGTGAGTTCGAGCCCCCTGTCGGGTTCTGTGCTAACAGACAGCTCAGAGCCTGGAGCTGCTTCGGATTCTGTGTCTCCCTCTCTCTTTGCCCCTCCCCTGCTCTTTCTCTCTCTCACTGTCTCTCAAAAATAAATGAACGTTAAAAAGAAATTTTTAAATTGTAGTTAGCTCATTTGGACTTTCTAATGATATTCTCACGATTTCAGTTTTTCCCATGGAGAAACTCCAGCATCACCCATGCCAGAGGTCACCTCCAAATGCATCACACCCTCCCTTCCTTCAGGTCTGATATTTCTCTGGCAAGGACTTTGGCTCAAACTCCCTCCCATTCAAGTTGCTATCCGCCTCCAGATCACAATCTCTCTAGCAAATAATACCAAGGTTTTTGCAAAAGCCTCTCGTGTGGCGCACCTCCCCTAACCTTCCTAATAGCACTTTTCTTAGAAGCCCAGCATGTGTTATCACGCCTTCACAGATGGAGAAACGAAAACACAGAAAGATTAACCAGCCTATCTAAGATGACCTAGCAAGACATCCACTAAGCCCGTGACTCCTGACAATGTGTGGCACACAAATGCTGTGACGGCTCCCCCTCACCCTTGTTTCTGTGCAGAAAAATAAAGGGAATCGTTTTCTGGCCCCAAAGACCTCTTGATGCTACGAGGATGGCACATTCAATCAGACCCTCATTATCTAGATCCAAATCAGTTCTGACAGAGTCTTCATCAGATCTAAAAATCCTGCCCGTTTGAAATCTGGGTCCCCTGGCTTGCTCGTGTCACCATAAATTGGCTGTTCTAGAGTCGGGGAGGGCTCCCAACAAAGTGCTTACAGATGATGGCCATCGTGTATGAGATAAAAAAAATAAGAATAAGAAAAATAAAACAGTTTTAGTAGAAAAAAACTAATAGTAATGATGTTAAGATGTCACAGCAGCAGTAAGATCTCATCAAGGAAGCAGTCTCTATAATGGTCTAGAAATGCCATTCTCAAAAGAGAACCCAGTTATTTAAGCAAACAAACCAAAAAAAGGGAGAAAATTACAGAGACATTATCCCAATCCCATCATGGAAACTAATGCAAACTTCTCTTTTGAAGCCGAATTTCATGTCCGTTAAGCTGTATTTCATATTATTGAATGTTCCAGGTCAGAAAATGGCACCCTCTAGACCTGCAAGAATTCATCTAACCCCAGACAAGGCGTTTTCTTTTTCTTTTTCTTTTTCTTTTTTCATAATGGAATCAAACTCTGTCACTTTTTTCAAATGTGGAGCCAGTGAGACCAGCCCTTCAGATAAGCAGAGTCAATGGCCATTGAGTTAATGTGACTTCAGAGGAGCCAAAAAGCCTGCCTGCCAAGGTGCTTAACGCTCCCACCATTAAAGTCATTCCGATGAATGGGGCATTGCATTTCCAAAATGCCCCTGTCACAGATACAAACGTAGGCCTAGCACGGTGCCCAGGCCATCATAGCCACTCAATGCTTATTGAACGAATAAAAGAATGATTGTTACCCAAGAAGGATAATAAGCTGGGATTATATTGGTTAGGGTCTATGCCAAAAATATAAAAGTATCTGGAACATATTAACTCATTTACTCCCACTGTATGTGGTTGTGAAGTCGGTCCTCGGATTGACCATCTGCTAATAACCAGCCTGAACTTGAGCTTAAAGACGTGGGACATTGGAGGGGCGCCTGGGTGGCTCAGTGGCCTGAGCGTCCGACTCTAGATTTTGGCTCAGGTCATGCCCCTTGTTGGGCTCCGTGTTGTTCATGGAGCCTATTTGAGATTTTCTCTTTCCCTCTCTCTCTGTCCTACCCTGTCGGTCTCTCTCTCTAAGAAAAAAAAAAAAAGAAAGAAAGAAAGAGAAAGAAAGAAAAAAGAAAGAGAAAAGAGAAGAAAAGAAAAGAAAAGAAAAGAAAAGAAAAGAAAAGAAAGGAAAGGAAAGGAAAAGAAAAGAAAAGAAACGTGACACCAGAGAGGAAAGTGTACAGCCAAAGCAACGGGGCATGAGACTGAGGGCCTGGAAGGGTGCTGAGGTTTGCTAGAGGGAGAGGAATCCCAGAAGGTAAGTCCAGGGTCCATGCAGCCAGCACAGCACCGAGGCCCACACCATTTTCCCAGAGACTTGGCTGAGCAGTATTCCTATCAAGATGAGCTACCAATTAGTGATTTTCACATGAGTTCAGGAGTTCAAAGCCCTGCTCTCCTGCTTCCTAGAGGTAGGACTTAGGACGAAGTATGTAACTTCTGGTGCTGTGATATGAGCATAATAACCCGTTCTTTGTGCTGTTGGGAGGGTTAAATAATACCTATAAAGTCCTTAATAGAATGGCCCACCTGGCCTAGGAAGCCCTCAATTCATGTTAGTTATTATTATCAATAATATCTCTATCCTCTACTATCTCTAGGGTAAGATATTGGGAGTGGGCAATCTGCTTCCTACCATTACCACTTCTACAAATATCAGTGATAAGGGAGCTGGCAAATGGCCTTGGCAACTGCCCCGTCCAGTGGGTATGTGTACATGTGCATGAAAGAGAGCCGTGCATTTGCACTTATATTCCTCACTAAATGGGCAGAGTCCTGGCCCTCTCCCTGCCTCAGTTGCTCAACATCAGAAATGGATAATAGCAGTATATGTCTCGTGCTGCTGAGGAAAGGAGTTAGATGAATTCATCCCCAGTCAGAGTCTGGAACAGGGTCAAGCAGAGAAAAAGTATGATTATTATTATTTCCTGTAGGTGTGTGTGTTCCTCACATTTTTCTAGGGGTCAGCACAATATCGATAACCAATTTTCAATTAAAAACAAAATCTTCTGGGGCGCCTGGGGGGCTCAGAGGGTTAAGCATCTGACTTCGGCTCAGGTCATGATCTCGCGGTCCGTGAGTTCGAGCCCCGTGTCGGGCTCTGTGCTGACAGCTCGGAGCCTGGAGCCTGCTTCCGATTCTGTCTTCCTCTCTCTCTGCCCCTCCTCTGCTCATGCTCTGTCTCTCTGTCTCTCAAAATAAAATAAAAACATTAAAAAAAATTTTTTTTAATAAAAACAAAATCTACTAACACATGGATATGGGCTGTACTTGATTCTTGCACAGTGTGGAGTACAGCCGCAGCTCGTAAGAAAGGTTACGGAGACACTGGACCCTCAGCTCTACGTTCCTTCTGAACTGGTCTGATAAATCCGTGCTGAAACCGTGGCTCTCTGGTGAAGCTTCTGTTTAATACTGCGGTGGCGATTAAGGTCACCTAAAAAGCTTTTGAGAAGCATTATGTTAGGGTCTGTAGCATAGGGCGAGACACGGACACTGAGTTAGCCGTGTTCACTTCCCAGGATGCCCTGGGCATCAATCGAGAACCAGAACTGTGTCCAACCTCAATCCCCGCAGTGGCCCTTGGGCAAGAGATTAAAATGCCTGTGTGTTTCCAAATCAATAAAACTTAGGGGCTCTTTCCAACTCTGGGAAAATGCATAAGAGGGAAGGGGATGATAAACAAAGGAAACGAGGTTGGGGATTTTTTCGTCTGAATTATAGAGTCAGTTTCCTGTGTACCAATGCTATTATTCCCTTTGCCATTCCCATTTAAGCCTCCCTCATCTACTGCATCCAACTTTGAAAACCCAGAATGATTATTCACAGGGATAGCTTCCATAAAGGAAGAGACGTGTCTATGTCTAGAAGATATTGTGGGTGGGCGATCTGCTCTAACCCTTGCAACTAACTTCTACAAACAGGTGACAGATAAGTCACGTAACTCTCAGCAGCTGGGG
Organism: Puma concolor; assembly: GCF_028749965.1. Classification (NCBI taxonomy): domain Eukaryota; kingdom Metazoa; phylum Chordata; class Mammalia; order Carnivora; family Felidae; genus Puma; species Puma concolor. The sequence continues at coordinate 28,530,124 of NC_141673.1, read as the reverse complement.
CTAGGCTTAGCACACGCGTGTCTGTGTGAGAGAGATGGCCAACCGCACTGAGCACTGCAACAGCCGAGAAACAGAGAGAGAGAGAGAGAGAGAGAGAGAGAGAAAGGTCTGCTCATTGATATGCAAATGACAATCGCAGGCATTCTGCTGTGTTTAAGGAATCCCGTGACTAGTGTGACCACAAGCAGGTTATTAAAATGAAACAAGACTATTTTGTCCATTACGAAAAGCCCTGCCCTGTCCAGTGTGTGGCGCGTAGAGGCCTATTTACATTTCAACGGCCAACCAACAATAAATCAATATAAATACCCCTTCAAATCCATTTTCTTTTTCGAAGAACAATAGCTGTTGGAAATCACGGGGTTAAACAGGAATCTAAATCTAGCAGAAGTGAAAAAAAGAACCAAAATCGGCATCTGGTCAATCCTCTGTCCGCTAAACCATTCATAAGTGAAGCCCCTCACAGGGCTGGGGTGGACGGAGTTCAGAGAAATCTCAATTCGCGGTCCTAGAAATTGACGTCCGCCTCTAAATAATAACAGTACTAGCAAGCAGCTCCATGTATCGTGTAACACGTTTATAAGTATTTACTCTGTGACAGAAAATAATGTCTGTGAGTACGTATTCTTGAAATAGTGCATTGATTGCATTTCATCATTTATCCTCGTGACACGTAGGTACTGTTATAATCCTCATGTCAAAGATAAACTGAGGCTTAACGAGGTTCGGTACCTTGTCCAAGACCAGAAACCCAGTACGTGAAAGATCTGGGTTTCTAATCTGACCTGCACTGGAATGGGACCCTTAACATCCACACATCCTCCCCAAGAGATGCAGCCACGGAGTTGGCTTACAGCTAGTAAAATAACCTGTGGTCTCAGAAGGTTTTGCTCGAGTTTAACCAGATAAAAAGCTATAGTTCAGTCTATGGGAATACCATTAACTTTGACTTAAAAATCATTGGGAAAAAAATAAAAATAAAAAATAAAAATAAAAAATAAAAATCATTGGGAATGAACAACTTATCTATTATACATTCTATCATTCATTCAGTTTTATATCCAACAAATAATTATTGGGTAATGATTGTGAAGTGCACACCAGAACCTGAGGACAGAGTGGTGAACCAGACAGATAGAGCCCTGACTTCACCGAATTTCTAGTCCTCTGAGGGAAAGAGATTTTCTAAAATCATCTTTCATTAGAATTGTGACAAATGTACCGAAGGAAAAGGCCTCCATGCAAGGAAAACAGATAAAAAGAAGATGCGGCCTCATCTGGGAAAGTCGGAAAAAGCCTCTCTGAAAGGTAACAGTTAAGAGGCTTGGACTAGATAAGAGTAAGCCAGATATAAGAAGCTGCTCAGCGCAGGGAAAGAAGGGTGTATCAGGACGCTTTAAGTTGTCTGCAAGTAAAACAAAATGAAACAAAACAAAATAACAAGACAAAAACAAAAAACCCCCTGCAAACGTGCTTAAAACAGTACAAGGTATTTATTATGACAGCTTCAGGCACAGTTTGATCAAGACTGTGGTTTTCGTTTCTCTCAGTGTCTAGCTGTCCTACCAAATTTTATAGGTTGGTTTCAGTCAGTTTCTATCATGACAGGGCCTACAATGACAGTTTATTTGTTCATAGTCACAGAAAGAAAGAGTTCCTTCTTTATACTGGTTAGGCAATGGCAAATCAATCCTTTTAACTAGTAGATGCCTCCTGGATGACTGAAGTCCTGATTGCCCAAACCAATCATTTTGGTAAGGAGAATGGGACTTGCGTAATCTTGGACCTTAGGGTGGGTCCATTCCCCCCAAATCATATGGCCACTAAACACAGATGGTATAAATGTTCAGGAGGTAACCACAATTTCAATTCCAGACAGAAAGCTATTCTAATTAAAGATAGAAACACGTGTAAAGAACTTTAGGGTGTTAGATTAGATGTTGGAGGATCTAAGTCCCAGGTGAAAAACAGAAAATGAGGAGGAAATTGGCATGAGACAAGGTTGTACAGTCAGAGATGGGCCAGGTCATGCGGGGCTTGAAGGTCATGTTAAAAATTTGGGACCTGTTCCAGGGGCGCCTGGGTGGCTCAGTAGTTTGTGTGTCTGACTTCTGCTCAGGTCATGATCTCACGGTCTGTGGGTTCGAGCCCTGCTTCGGGCTCTGTGCTGACAGCTCAGAGCCTGGAGCCTGCTTCGGATTCTGTGTCTCCTTCTATCTCTGCCTCTCCCCCACTTGTGCTCTGTCTCTCTCTCTCTGTCAGCAATAAACATTAAAAAAAATTTTTTTTTTAATTTGGGACATATTCCAAAGATTAATGGAGAGTTTCTAGTGTATGTGATGCTCAAACCTACATATTTAAAAACATTCTTGTCCAGAAGAAAAATTTCATCAAAAAATACGTGTGTATATACCTGAAACATACGTGTATATATACATGTATGCATCTGATACACACGTCTGAAAAATCTACCATGAAATGGTAAATGCAGTTGCTTATAAGACGAGATCCTTGGAAACCAGAGGGCTGACCAAATACAGAGACTTTTCATTGCATAAACTTTTGAACTTGTGTCTTCCTTTATTTAACCTATATTCTTACCTTGGTTTTAGATTTAGAAACATAGCAAATTCCTTGTTTTCAGTGGATACTCTGTCCACTGTGTGGAGAGAGACATCGGAGGTGGGGAAGACGGCAGGGAGATGTGAGACAGGAGAGATTGTTGCTTGGCTTCCAACGGTACAGAAGCAGGATTGGAGCCCAGGTTACCTAAGGCTGAGGTTCCTGCCCTTCTCCACTGCCATAGCTAAGCCTTCTGTCCCCAGAGAAGCCACACAGAGGTAGCACAGAGTGAAGCAGCTACAGAGCCAGTTACTTCTGAACACGAGTTGCAGTACAGGCAGGAGGCCTGAGAAAGAGTCAGAACCCACAGAATGGTTGTAAGAGGATGATGGGGGCCTGGGGACAGGGAGCAAGTTTTTATCTGTGCAGAGGTACAAACGTATTTGACTTACCTGAGCTACTAATGTCCCCAGCTGTATAATTATGCAGATGTAACACCTCTGAAAATGAGACTGTGCATCTGAGTTGAACTCCTGGGATTCCAGATTGCGGATCGGGAGCCTTGAAACCTCTCCGGGAGGCAGCCCACACCCCGCTAGAAACTGGGAAGCTGCTGCCTGCTCTCACCTTGCAGCCTGACCTCACATCTGTGCCGGGTCAAGTTGAACTGAATAGCATATAATGTGTCCACCTTGCTGGCACAAGTAAATAATGGAAGGATTACCAAAGGTATGAATGGATGTCAGCGGCAATGTTAGCGGTAACTACATACAATTAGCACAATATTGGCAAAATGCAAAATGGATTGGGGGCGAACTCAAACATTCAGTCCATGGCAACAGGGAACTGTTTGTCTCATGCTTCTAGCTCACTGTGTTTAATCCCTCCCATGTCACAGTTCACGTCCTCCATAAAATCCCATTCTTATCCTTTACACGGGTTGTAATCACACCTTTGAATCTCTCATTATTTCGTGATACTCCGCTTGTCCCATTAAGGGGTATGCTACAGCACCGGGGTAACAAGCAAGCCACCTGGACCATTGGGTTCCGACTTTTGTTCTACCATTTACTGTCTTCACGAGCTATGTGACCTTGGACAATTTACTTAATGTTTCTGTGCATCCACTTTTTATTCTGTAAAATGGGGAAAGCTGTGCCATGTACTTCATGGTGTGGTTCTGAGGCTTAATATGTACATACATATGTATGTAATATATATGTGTGTGTTTACATACATACATATCAGCTTGGGGCACATTATAAGCTCTATATGGGAATTGGTTTTGTTAGTATTACAACTGAGCATGATAGTTACTGGCATATTTGTCGTATCTTTTATTTAGATTATACGGATTTCAAATTATGTGATGGACTTAGATTCTTTTTGTAACATAATTGGTCACCTAATATACCATGTGGCAGACTACCGCAAAACATTAGTTTGCAACAACAAACATTTACTATCTCACAGTTTCTGAGTCACAACTTTGGGCAGGACTCAGAGTCTCTCCTAAGGCTCCAACTGAGGCGTCCCCCAGGCCAGCAGTCATCTTAATGCTTGACCAGGGGAGGAGCCACGTCCAAGCTCACTCAGATGACAATTGGCAGCCCCTGGTCTCTTGTGGATGTCGTCTGGAGACATCCATTGTCTGCTGTGTGGGCCTCTCCATAGGGAGCTCCCAACATGGCCGCTGGCTTCTTCCAGAGCAAAGGCTCTGAACAGAACAGAATCACAGATCTTAGCAACCTAATCTCAGAAGTGACAACCCATCACTTCTGCTATTCTCTGCTTGTTAGCGGCGAGTCAGTATGCCCAGTCCATACTCAAGAGGAAGGGATTAATGAGGATGTGAGTACCAGGAGGTGGCGGTCAGTGGAGTGCATCCGAGAGGCTGCCATCCACACATAAGAAGAAGTCACAAAACGAGCGTTTGTGAACTGTGCTAACCTTACTGGAGAACCCTTGTAATTCTGAAAGTCCATCATCTAATGGACTGAACAAGAGAACTGCACAGGTGCATGACGTCTAAGGGAAACACTCAATGGTGTGTTTATTCATTTAATAAACACTGGTTGATCCCCAGTTTTATGTCAGATACTGTGGGGAAAATGAAGGATACTAAGAGTTTAAAGAAATAATTTTTTTTTAAGTTTATTTCTTTATGTTTGAGAGAGAGAGATTGCTCATGAGGGAGGGGCAGAGAGAGACAGAGAGAGAGAGAGAGAGAATCCCAAGCAGGCTCCTCCCTGTCAGTGTGCAGCCTGACATGGCCTTGATCTCACAAACCGTGAGATCGCGACCCGAGCCGAAATCAAGAGTCTGATGCTTAACCAACTGAGCCGCCCAGGCACCCCTGAAAAATAAATCTGAAAGTTGGATAGGATCTGGCTGAACTTTCTCACTTAACAAAGAAGGAATTTGAGGCCCAGAGCAGCCAAACTAGTTGTCCGGACTCACACGGTAACACCACCACGGCCGGGACGCAAATCTCCTGATTTGGTGCTTCCTCCTCTGATGGAATTATGGGGGTTCCCTGCTGCGTGGTCCTGTGCCATCCGTTTCCCCACTTCTATGTCTACGAAGAAAGACCACAAAGAAGAACTGAATCAACTGGACAGTCATTATCTTGAAATGCATGTAGTTTTTTTTTTTTTTTTAATTCAGTCTCTCGTATTAGGACATTCTTTGAAGAAAGATAAACTATAATCCCTGAAGTTCTTACATGTCTAACATAGATTTTTAGAGACTCCATTCTTCCCATCTCCCCTGTTGCACCTCGTACGGATATTGCACGTAGGCCTTCTACACATCACCTGCCAGAGACAGCAAGTTAGACATTGCCTGAGCTGGACAACCTCAGAGAGAGAGGCGAGGGCCACCCTACTAGACACAGGACCCAGCTCGCCCCCAAACCATCCAAGCTACAGTTCCCTTCTTTTGCTTCCCTATTAAGGCCGATGTTTATTTGTCTCTCTTGTTTGGCTTGCCTTCAACCCGAAAGCATCGCTTACCTGTGTCAGACTCAACAAGGCCACTTTCCCCTTCTGGAAAAATAAAACAACCTCTCGCCCTAGTCATGCCTGGGAATGGAATGCACTTCAAGAGGCAAATACAAGAATTTTATGTGGTATAAATAGACTCCATCAATTCCAGGAGGGGGTGTTGAAACTGAAACATTGACAGGTAATTATCAAAAGTACCTTAGAAAAGCAAGTTTCTGTGGACAATAGCTGCAATTTATTATTATTATTGTTGCTAGCCTCCCTGATGTTCTCCACTTATGATTCCAGTAATCTTGTCTCTTTTGATGAATGTACCTTTTGTTTTTCATTAAGGTGTCAATGCATTAGACAAAAGGCCTGCTGAGTACGACAAAACTCATGGTCACCTGACAGAGGAAAACAGGACTTTATACCTGTGAGCCAAAACACACTTGTCCCCGCAGGATGAGGGTGCCTATCCACAAAAACACGTGTACACGCACACACACACACACACACACACACACACACACACACTCACGCACATTGTTCTTGACAGTCCCAGAGACGATGCGAGGAATCTTTTAGCCAGGTTGAAGCGCTACATGTCAGCTTTGACAGCTCCGGACCCCACGTCACCGAAACCAGCCACCCCCACGCCTATTGACGTCTTTATGTCTATTTCGTTGTGATCCTGCTGAAAGCCTGGACGAATCAGAAAGGAGGAGAAATCTCTCAAAGCTCCTCAGGCCTCTTTCCTTAACTGGAGATCCTGAGCTGTACGCGGTGGGCCTTGAAGCATTACTTACTCCTAGACAGTCTGCTCTACTGCTCGAGCGGCTACTTTTCAAACCCTTCCCAGCCGCTGCAGGGCGCGGAGGAGTGGGAGAAGGCGTTCACCCGTCAGTCGTCAGTCGGAAGGGCTCTGAGATACGATCAGACCAGACCCAGCGCTGGGCGTTTAGGGAAGCATTTCAACAGTTTCTTAACTAGTCAGTCCACGGGGATATGTGGATTTTTTTTTATTGGTCTAGTATCTGGGGCCAGTGACACAATCTTGGAGAGTTGTCAAGACCTAATAACCTTTCCACAACAATATCCTCGACGGGAAAGGGGAATGGGATTTTCCAGGGCCCAGGGCTGAATGATTATTAAGAAAAAAAAAAAAAAAATTTAAAACAGCAATTCAAAAAACACTTAAAATCAGAAGAAAAGAGAAAGTAAATCAAACTCCCTCCACTCCCAACACAGAAAAAATGTTAAGTCTGTGTGTGCCACATGGGAGAGAAACTTTCCAAAGAAAAGCTCAGAATTTTAAGTATCTGCAGAACATTAATTGTGAGGTAATTAGGAAACGCTATTTTTCATTTGTCAAAAATCAAAGGTATGGGTGCCCGGGTGGCTGAGTTGTTTAAGTGTCTTACTCTTCATTTAGGCTCAGGTCACGATCTCATGGTTCCTGGGTTCGAGCCCTGCCTTGGGATCTGCACTGATAGCACAAAGCCTGCTTGGGATTCTCTCTCTCCCTCTCTCTTTGCTCCTCCCCACTCTCTCTCTTTCAAAGTAAATTTTAAAAAAATTTATAGAAATCAAAGGTATGTACATTCTGGATAAAGATTTTGCTACCAATTCATAAATTCATAAATAACCACGGAGTCCGAAACACGTCATCCATATTACATTGCACTTTACAATCTAGTTAGTCCCAAGAGAAAATGTGAAAGTGGAAAATAGATTTGTAAAAGAAGCTTCCTCCAATCAATCTCCACTCCCATCCCTAAGTACTCACTCAAGAAAATATTTTAAAACAGGTGCCTGGCTGGCTCAGTCGGTTAAGTGTCCGACTTCGACTCAGGTCATGATCTCACGATTGGGTCTGTGAGCCCGAGCCCCGTGTCGGGCTCTGTGTTGACAGCTCAGAGCCTGGAGCCTGCTTCAGGCTGTGTCTCCCTCTCTCTCTGCTTTTCCCCCACTCATGCTCTGTCTCTCAAAAATAAATAAATGTTAAAAAAAATCTTTTAAAAAAGAAAATATTTCAAAACGAAGAGTGAAACTAGAAACTGCGTCCATGACGATATTTCCAGCTTTGGTTCTATTCATTCATTCATTCGTTCGTTCACTCAATACGCATTCATAGGGCATCCCCTCTGGAGAGGTGCTATCATGGCAAATACAAAAGGAGTGGGGGACACAGAGCCCCTACTCAGAGGAGCTCCCCTCTTAGTGAGAGTGACCCACACAGAAAGAAACCATTATTGTTTAAATGCCACATAAAGACACAGCATTGTTGAAGTCCAAAGTGCTGAGTGTCTGAGACTAGGGGATTTAAAACTGTCTTTACAGAGGAGGAGACATTTAAGCGGAGTCTTAAAATACAAGAGTTGACTACGTGGCAAGGGGGGAGCTTCGCATGCAGTTCAGAAAGGATGAGGCATTTGCTTTGACTGAAGCTGAGTGTGCATGGGGACGGATGCAGGAGGTGGTGGGAGACAAGGAAAAGTAGGGGCCAGCCTTTAATTGACTCATCTACCATGCGGAGGTATTTGAACCTTATCCCCCATGCATTAGAAGGGTACCAGGGATTCCTACCGAGGAAAGATTTCCTTTTTACTCAAATAATTCAGGTGATATCACAGAGGCCAAATGAGAAGTTTCAGTTAGAATCAGTAGTTCACAGGGCTACTTAGGACGTCCCCTGGGTCCAAAGCCTGTTTTTGCACAAGCCGAATCCCGTGTGTTACAACATCTCTTTCTCTCTCTCTCCTTTTTTTTTTTTTTTTTTGTTGTTGTTGTCTCCATCTCCTTCACCATTATTTATCTCCTGCTAATAATTCTTTCAATCAATCATTCCATCATTCCACATCTATTTCCTGAGCCCTTACAAAATGCCAGACGCTGTGTAGGGGCCAGCGAAGACAAAGTTTGTAGTCTGGTGGTGCCGGCAGATTTGTTTGAATACAAGTAATTGAGATGACGTGTAATGACCAAGAAGAAGGGAAGCGATGGGGGCTTCCCTGAGGAAGTGGCGGTTGGCTAGTGTCCTGGAGGATGAGTAAGATTTAACCAAAGTTTACGCGTTGGGAGAAGGAAGAGGAAGAGGCAGACATTACCCGGCCAGTGGGAAGTAACCAAAGGCAGGAGGAAGCATGGTGCCGTGGAGGAAGCAAAAAGGTGTCCTGCCTGCCGGGTGAGTAGAGCAGGGTGGAGAGACGGGCCAGTGTTAGAGCCTGCATGGGCACCAAGCCGCTGGGCTAGGCTGTGCAGATACAGAACCCTCCAGCTCGGTGGCTTAGCCAACAAAGATTTATCTCCCTGTCCAGTAATTTCCAGTGCGGTTCAGATGACACTCCAGGGCAGTTCTCCATGGAGTGATTCGGACACCCTGGATCCCACCATCTCTTGATGTTGCTGCTTCAACGTGTGGTTTTCGGGGGCCCTACGAGAGGTGATGAGCCAAATACTTTGGCCCGAAAGAGACACAGTCATCCACTGCTGTCCAGAACTAGTCACAAAGATCCAACGAACTGCAAGAGATGCTGACAAATGTGGGACACGCGTGGGCCATTGGGCGATCCCTAATATCTCTGTCGAGAATTGGCAGGCTTCATCCTATTGAGAATGGAGAGCCACTAAAACCTTGCAAGCAGGGGACTGCTAGGATCAAGTTTATGTTCTAGAAATTACCCTAGCAGTAAGGTGGACAATGAGTTGGGTGGGCAAAGAAACACCAGTTCGGAGATTTTTTAGCAGTTCAAATAACAGAAAACGGTGGCTTAGAATACAGTGGTGTCAGCCTACCAGTTTAATTTAACACCTGAGTCCAGACAGTTTTGTAAGAATCCCAACAAGAATTGGTTTAAACTGGTACTTACTTGTCACGGAGGAAAATGTCCTTAAGAGTCATGATAATGGAAGGGTGCCTGAGGGGGCGCAGTCGGTTACGTGTCCGACTCCTGATTTCAACTCAGGTCATGATCTCACTGATCACGGGTTCAAGCCCAAGTCGGCTCTGTGCTGACAGTGTGGAGCCTGCTTGGGATTCTCTCTCTTCTCTCCCTCTCTCTCTCTGCCACTTCCCTGCTCTCGATTTCTCTCTTTCTCAACCAGAAATAAATAAACAAAAATTTCTTTAAAGAATAACAATAATGGGAATGTACAAACTATTGGCCGAATTTACCTAGTTTAACAGATTATAAAAGCCAAATTCTCTTCCCACAGGTTTGGGGACAGGAGATGCCGGATGGCAAAGGTCCGTCTGGTCCAGTTCTGTGGAATGGTAAACAAGGTGAAGAAATCACGGTAACGTCTGATGGAGTATCTTGAAGATGAGGTTAATGCTGAGATCAAGGAAGTATACAGAGCAGAAATGCAGATGGGGAGCTCACTAATAAATCAGAAAAAGGATATATGACTTTCCAGAACCAGGCAGGTGGGTCCGAAGCCAGAGTATGGAATCAGGGAGCAGGAGGATGGACACATGAGCAAAGAGAACAGTGAGCGCAGCCAAAAAGTGGATACTGCAGGTTGTTTTGACCTGCTTTCCGTAACCTGGAGCGTTGGAGGTACGACCGCAACCACAGAGCTCCAAGTAAGGTGGGCACACATGCTCCTCCAAGTCATTTGCCCAGCAATCATCGTCTTATCGCGTCCAGAACCCTTTTATTTTCCATTTCAGCTCTATGGAAGTGTAACTGACTTGATCTGCACACAGCCCCCCGTCTTCTCCATCTCAAGAAAACCACCCACCATGCAGTCAAGTTCTCCAGCGACGATCCCTTTTTCATTCCCCTTTTCCTCATACACCACTGCTCCACATCCAATTCATCAGCACGTCCTTTGGCTCTACTCTGAGACATGGCCTCATTCCATCCATCTCTTGTCATCGCCACCATCGCCCAAGCCACACCACCTCTTATTTTGACTATGGCAATAACTTCTCTTTTTTTAATGTTTATTTATTTTTAAGGCAAAGCGAGAGCACGGGTGAGGTGCAGGCAGAGAGAGGGAGGCAGAGGATCCAAAGTGGGCTCTGTGCTGACAGCAGAGAGCCCAATGTGGGGCTCAAACCCATGAACCATGCTGTCCTGACCTAAGCTGAAGTCAGAAGCTTAACCGACTGAGCTATCCAGATGCCCCTGTAGCAATAACTTCTTAACTGGCTCCCATCCTCTGTTCCTCCCCCTTAATTATATTCCCACCACATCCAGAATGATCCTTTTGAGACATGAATATAATCGTATTACTCCCCTCTAGTGGCTTTTAATCCCACTTAGAATAAAACCGTGGACTTCAAAATCTGGGCTGTGCCTTCCTTTCTGATCACATTTCCATCTCTGCCCCTTATTCCCCCTTCTCATTCCCTGGACATGCAAAGCTCTTCTGGGAGCCACCGGATTATCCCTTCCAGCTGCTTGGAATCCCTTCCTGCTGATCTCTGTGTACTGGTCTCCTTCTTGTCACATGGACTTCAGATTAAATATCACCCATTTAGCCTACCTCTGAACAACTGATCTAAAGCAGCCATTCATTACAAAACACCACATCTATTTTGATGCTCTGCATACATTTTTTTTACTCTCCACTATTTTCTCTCTGAGTCACTTCCATGGTGTTGCTATTGTGTTGTCATCACGATTACCTGTCTGTTTTCTCCTAGAAGAATACACCCCCAGTGAAAGCAGCAGCCTACACTGCCTTGATCATTGCTGTACCCACAGGGCGTAGAACAGATCTCAGTGCAGAACAGACTCTCTATTCTAATCTGGTGACTAAATAAATGAATGAAGGGACTACATAAACGAGGCATTTCCCCTTCTTTCCTGTGCCTGACACCTCTCCCTCTTGTTGTCTTCTTCCCATCGGCATCGAACCTTGAAGTCTCTTATATCATTTAAAAAGAGGGGCACCGGGGCGCCTGGGTGGCGCAGTCGGTTAAGCGTCCGACTTCAGCCAGGTCACGATCTCGCGGTCCGTGAGTTCGAGCCCCGCGTCAGGCTCTGGGCTGATGGCTCGGAGCCTGGAGCCTGTTTCCGATTCTGTGTCTCCCTCTCTCTCTGCCCCTCCCCCGTTCATGCTCTGTCTCTCTCTGTCCCAAAAATGAATAAATGTTGAAAAAAAAAAAAAAAAAATTAAAAAGAGGGGCACCTGGGTGGTTCAGTCAGTCTCAGGTCCGACTTGGGCTCTGACTTCAGCTCAGGTCACGAGCTCACGGTTCGTGGGTTTGAGCCCTGCATCGGGCTCCGTGCCGGCAATGTGGAGCCTGCTTGGGATTCTCTCTCTGTCTCTCTGCCCCTCCCCAACTTGTGCATGCTCTCTTTCTCTCTCTCTATCAAAATAAATAAACTTTAAAAGAAAAGTCCTCCCTTGATCTCCTGTAGTTTTTCTCCATCTTTCCTCTTTCTTGTTGACACAAACTTTTGTTATATGCTACAATTATTGCATATCCCTCTCTAGCTTCTGACCCTACACTCCATGCAGAGTGGGCCAGCTCCTTCTTGCCAAACCAGGCCTTGCCTTAGTGCACCTCACATTCACATCTGACGGTGTCTCCTCTTCTTCCACTCTTGACCCCCCAACCGTCTCTCCTTTCTGCTGGAACTCTCTGACCGTTGCCTCTCTGTTCTCTTCTTGAAACAATTCCCTTGGCTCCTGCACGCTATTTTCATGCCTCCTATTTCATCATTCCACCATCTGTTCTCCATCATGTGGCTTTTGCACTTTCCCACCCCCTCCCCCTAAATACAAGTGTGCCTCAGTCACTTTGAATCCGTGGCTCCCTGCCTTCCTCATTCTTTACCCCCTCCTCCTGGCTGATTTCATCTCCTCCTAAGACTTCAAATACCCCCCCCAAGAACAGATTTTTTTAAAAATCTACACTTCCAGTCTGTAGCTCTCCTCCCCCCACCCCATATATAGTTGTGTAGCCCACAATCCCTTCAAACTCGGCGTGTTTGAATTTGCAAGGTACTTCTCAGTTCCCCGACTTTATTTTTTTATTTAAAAAAAATTTTTTTAATGTTTATTTATTTTTGAGACAGAGAGAGACAGAGCATGAACAGGGGAGGGTCAGAGAGAGAGGGAGACACAGAATCTGAAACAGGCTCCGGGCTCCGAGCTTTCAGCACAGAGCCCGACGCGGGGCTCGAACTCACGGAACGCGAGATCGTGACCTGGGCTGAAGTCGGACGCTCAACCAACTGAGCCACCCAGGCGCCCCTCAGTTCCCCGACTTTATAATAAGGAAATGGAGACTCGGAGGTTAGACAGTTTACCTAAAAGTACCTGACTAGGAGATGGCAAAGCTGGAATTTAAATACAATTCTCCTGGACGTCAAAGCCCACATCGTTCCACGATGTCACTCTATCATTGTGTTGTAACAGTAGAAGGCTGAAAACAGCCAAAATGTCTTTCTAGAGGGTAGTTCAATATATTATGGGATAGCCAAAAGATGAAATTTGATGCCAGTATTAGAAAAGCTGCTTTGGAAATACGGTTAATGGCGGGAAAAAGTGAAGCATAAAACTATATATAATAAGATCCTAATCTTACCATTATGATTAAAGTCTAAAAAGGAAACATAAAACACCAACGGCTACTTTCATGTGGTGGTATGATTGTGGTTTAACTAATTGTTTTGTTTTGTTTTTCCTCTACCAGCATTTATTCCCACCCTCCACCAGTGCCCCCAATTCCCTTTTGGAAAATCACTTCTTCTTCATGTGTGTATCTTGATGAGAAATTAATGGAGGTTCCTTGGTCAAATCCTTTTGTTTGCCAGAGCAATATAAGCCAAGAACTTTGCATGCATCCCAAGATGAGCCAATAAGACATTTCAGCTGAGTTACGCAGGGACGGAAAACTGTCAGATTTCATTCAATCCTACAGTGGCACCGGAAGTAAGCAATCAATTTCCACCTGCATTAATGCCTACAGTTGCCCTTCTTCTTGTTCTGTTTCTAAACTGATTCTATGGCCTCTTGTCCATTCAGGAAACTTCCTCATATCCTTTCAATAAATTTTCTTTTCTTGGTTAAATTAGCTCTTGGTGGTTTCTGATACCTATAACCAAAGAACCCTAACTTACAAATGTCTGTAAGTGTTTTTTCAAAACACATTTGGTCTTTGTATTCAAAAATAAAGTGATGAATGAAAATTAAAGATCTAGTACCAGTAAAAACAGTGCAAGGTACTGGCCTGAAATATGTTTGACCGCAATAAACCTGGGTGAGATGTGGGGTTTGACCTCTCCTGCTCCATCACTGCTCCTGGTGAGCCACCCACCCCATGTTGTTATTTCATAGCAACAGCAGATCAATAGTATTACCTTCCTATACGAGCAGAAAATATTTTTAGCTATATTTCTAATAAGTTTATTGTCAATGAGAGCCTCCAAAAGCAAGATTTGGATTATGATGGAAAGAAAATATGTTCATCTTTTTTCATCTGATACATTTACTGAGTGCTTCTTCCATGCCCGCCAGTGGGTATACAAAAGTGAATGGGACCCATCGTGCTTCTCATTGCACAATGAGCCAAATGCACAGCAGATAAATTACAATAAAACATGGTAAATGCTACTATAGAGATATAAGCAAAGCGCCAGGGAACCTAGAAAAGGAAAGAGATGAACTGTCTATTAAAAGATTCCAGGGTGCCTGGGTAGCGTAGTCGGTTAATCGTCCAATTCTTGATTCGGGCCTGGGTCACAATCTCACAGTTCGTGAGTTGGAGCCCCACGTCTGGCCCTGTGCTGACAGTGCGGAGCATGCTTGGGATTCTCTCTCCCTCTCTCTACCCCTCCCCACTCGTACTGTCTCTGTCTCTAAATAAATAAATAAATAAATAAATAAAACTTTCGGGGCACCTGTGTGGCTCAGTCGCTTAAGCGTCCGACTTCAGCTGAGGTCATGATCTCACAGTTTGTGGGTTTGAGACCCATCTTGGGCTCTGTGCTGACAGCTCAGAGCCTGAAGCCTGCTTTGGGTTCTGTGTCTCCCTTTCTCTCTGCTCCTTCTCTACTGATGCTGTCTTTCTCTCTCAAAAACAAATAAACATTTAAAAAAATGTTTTTTAAGATTCTAAATGATTAGAAAGAAAATAACAAAGACCCAGCACGTACTGTTTTAGCTAAAAAGTGTACCACAGCTATTGTGAACACACGCTTATTTGCAAAGAGGATGATCACTCCAGTGAAAAACATGTAAAGCACGCTATTATCCTTTTAAGGGCAAAACCATATTAAAGGCTATAATTTCCATTTCTTTTTCTAAATGCATCGAATAAACTGTCAATATAATTATAATTTTTGTGTTAAATCCCTTTAAGACACATAGTAATGTCTTTACCATCAATTTACTTCAGTGAAATAAAAGAAATTCACCTTTGGTCCCTCCCTCTACTCAACCCCTTCAGTATTTACCTTAGCTTTTCCAAAATCCATTTCCTGTGTTCTCAGTACCAAGGGTGCTAAAGGAATGACCTTGAACCTCCCATTGAAGAACCTACCCAGACTCTGTCTCAATACCATGCTTTGGGTAGGGTGGATAGATTCCTCCCAAATGCATCTTCCCAACCGTTCTTAGCCATTTTCAGGTTTCTTTCTCCCAAGACATAATCTGATACCTACCGACGCCCACACATTGGCAGATGTAAGACTCACTGTGTCACTGTTCCAGGTAACTGGTTTGCATTTGAACTGAAGCCTTCTGGAGAAAAGATCTTAACCGAAAGAAAGAATAGTGATCCCACCAGTGAAACTGTTGGCCAACCAAGCCAAACCACCCTAGACCTTAACTCCCAGAAATTCTAAATCCGTAGTTCTGATGTGAGGCCCTAGAAAGAGACATGCACGTATATTTGAAAACCTCTGGGAAAAAACAACAAAAACAAAACTTCCTATCTTAGAAGATATTCACGTCAGGGGAGAAGTTTGGATTCTCAAGGAAGGATGAAATCGATAAGCATGGCGTCCCACTCCCGTGGAAGTACAAAAATTCCGAGCTTGTTACAACAAGCCCAAGAACATGCAGACGGAGGTGTTTGGGGACAGGCCACGTGCAGAGGTGTTGGCATCTGGTGGTCTCTTACTTCCCCTGTCTCTGCCCTTCTGGGGTCACTCCTAGTCCTCACAGGAGGGGGTAAGCAATAATGACGGTGGATGAGCGTTTCCACTTTCCCTGGCGGCACTCTACGCGAGTTCGTGCAAACGTGAAAATGCCAGCTGGTGCTACAAAGAGCCTCTAAAAACAAGATGGTGGGAGAGTCAACGCCTGACTGTAAAGTGTGTGTGTGTGTGTGTGTGTGTGTGTGTGTGTGTGTGTGTTGTCTCCTGCTGTTCTGTCACTTCAGCTGTTCCAGAACAACCGGCCTCGCCACATGTCGACAGAACTACCCACCCCCGGTATTGGGAGGCTCACAGGCTTCCGAGGAAGACGGAAAGGAGCAGGTCTCCGGTCTCACCACAGGCACGTGATCCCGCTCTGTACGGCCTGTGGGCGTGGGGGGTTATGCACGGGTGAGGAGATTTTCAGGAAGATCAACATTTCCCATTTCCCTGTTTCTCCTGTGCTCTGGCAGGCATGCTGAGTACATCTGTCGGTCCTCCATATTTTCAGAGTTGGAAAATGGGGAAAACATCTTAGAAACTAGCTGGCACAGCATTTCTCAAGTTGTGCTCTATGGACCAACGATGGAATCCCTAAAGATGGGGGCCAGAAAACTGCCTTATTTTACGAGCATTTCGGGGAATTCTTAAACACTTTCAAGATCAAGAGCCACAGAGCTAGCCCAAATGTCCCTGTTCCCAAGCGAAGGTATTAAGGCCGGAAGAAAACGAGCGATTTGTCAACAACAGAGGGCCTTAACCTCAGCGCTACTGACGGCTGGGCCTGGGTAATCCCCTGTTGCTGGGGGCTGTCCTGCACTTCGCAAGATGTTCAAGGGCTTCCCTGGGCTCTTCCTACTGTATACCACGAGCACCCCCGTGGTCGTGAAGATCAGAAAGGTCTCCAGACATAGGCAAGCCTTCCCTGGGGGGCAAACCACTGGCTGAGGTTACACTGATCATCAGAAGGGGAAGCAAGACAGCGCTCAAGTGTCCTGATTCACAGCCCAGCAATCTCCCGGCGTCTGCTGTGAGAAGCAAAAGAAGCAGAAGGGGCCCTCAGGCCGTCAAGGTGGTGGGGCAAACACAAGCCCCAGCATTGCTTTTCCCCTGGGAATCCAGGACCTTAGCCCTGGCTCCTTCCAGGACTTCGTGTGCAGCTCCCCATCCTCGTTTCTGTCTCCACCTGTTTAAACCTTGATCTTCCAGAGAGCTGGCAGGATTCAGATTTTGGCAACGCCTCGGAAACCCACGCAGAAAGGTGCCATCCAAAAAGCTTTTTTAACGGAGGCTGACTTAAAGGTACCCCTATGTAGAAACCGAGAGTGCTGTCCTCTATATTCAGCACCCTGCCAGGAAGAGGAGTGTGGCCAATGCAAGAGGGATCAGGAAATGCAGCTTCTGGTCCCAGCTCTTTCCGATCTGACTTTGTGGTGGCTCTCTGGCCTGGGGGCAGTTTCCCAGTCAAACAAAAGGGTTAAAATAAGTCACTACATCTGGTTTTGGACTGACTCTGTGACTTCTGTCTGAGGAGCCCTGTCACCGGTTGTCAAAAACCCCAACCCTGGCATGGCTGGGTGGCTCAGTTAGTTAAGCTCGTTCGACTTTGGCTCAGGTCATGATCCCATGGCTCAAGAGATCAAGCCCCGCATCGGGCTCTCTGTTGTCGGCGCACAGCCTGCTTCTGATCCCCTCCCTCTCTCAAAAATAAATAAACCTTAAAAAGCAAAAACCCAAACCCCACCTTTCCTCCAACCCCCAGCTCAGCCACAATTCCTTATTTTCTGCCATGATAGAATGTTGTGGTTATGTTGGCCTTTATTCTTAAAGAGATGCACCCTGAAATCCTTAGGAATGAAGTGTCATGATATCTGTAACTTACTCTCAGATGGTTCTCAAAAATATAATAGGTATATTATATATACACGTATACATATGCATGTAGTTTTTAAAATATTTTTTAATGTTTATTTTTTGAGAGAGAGAGTGGGGGAGGGGCAGGGAGAGAGGGAGCCACAGAATCCGAAGCAGGCTCCAGGCTCTGAACTGCCAGCACAGAGCCCGACAGGGGGCTCGAACTCACAAACCGTGAGCTCATGATCTGAGCTGAAGTCGGATGCTTAACCAGCTGAGCCACCCAGATGCCCCTGCATATGCATGTATTTTTATACAGAGAGGGAAAATAAATATACCAAAATATTGTTAAAGGTTGACTCTCATTGAAGGGTATATGGGTGTTCATTTTATGGTTCTTTCTACCTTTCTGTATGCTTGAAATTTTTTCAAAATCAGGTGTTGGAGAGACAAACAGCTCCAGCTCAAACTTCTCCACAAAGCCTTTCCTGTATTAGCTGAAATAATTCCTCCAAATTCCCACAGCACTTATGTACTCTATGTTTATCATTTTCTGCCTTGTGTGATAGTTATTTAAGTGCTCGCATCGTGGGTCATAAAATTGCTAACACAATCCTCGGCTATGTGGAGAACGTTTGTTCTAAAACTGCTCTTTATGAGGTCTCCAACGTCTCTGTTCCTCCCAAGACTCCACACTGCTGGAAGCAGGGAAAAAAACAGTAAATTCTAGTCCCATCTCGTAATCTCAGATTGATCATAGAATTTAAATGGTCGCTTTAGGTAACTCAGCCATGTTTGGACAAGGCTTGGCCCTGATCTCTGTTGCTCCCAGGATGGCATTTGGGAATTGACTGACTTCGGGAGATGTCCCAGGGAAGGGGTCCTCAAGATCAGCCTACAAAACTGGCCAGTGAAACTATACCCACTCTGCAGACGTTAACTCTGTACCTGGTAGTAAGGTCCTAAAGGAGGGGCTCCTGGGTGGCTCAGTCAGTTAAGCAACTGACTCTTGGTTTCAGCTCAGGTCATGATCTCACAGTTCATGGGTTTGAGCCCCGCATCGAGCCCTAGTGCTGACGGTGTGGAGCCTGCTTGGGATTCTCTCTCTCCCTTTCTCTCTGCCCCTCCCCTGCTCATGTTCTCTCTCTCAAAATAAATACACTTGAAAAAATAAAATAAAATAAAGGTCCTTGAGGAACATTTCAATGTCACAAGCAGCCCTAGAAGGCAGTTTCATCCATGTGTCTCTGGAGGGGCTGACCAGTGCTCCGTACTTACAGTTTCTCCCTAAATATCAACCTCCGTGGTCTCTCTGGTCTGTGGCTCCCACCTCTATGACGTGACTGCGGCTATCATCACTCACCAAAGTGCCACAAAGTGATAAATAATAATTTGATACTAATCGTGACTAATGTACTAAGTGCCCAGCGTGTGCCCGGTACTGGGCCAAGCTCTCTGCCTCTATTTCATTGAATTTTCACAACAACCGGACGGGTCGGTACATAACTAATTATAACAAGGACAACCATTGGTCTCTTCATTGCCCGGCTCAGGTCATGGCCTCCTGGTCTGTGAGTTCGAGCCCCGCATCAAGCTCTGTGCTAACAGCTAGAAGCCCGGAGCCTGCTTCAGATTCTGTGTCTCCCTCTCTCTCCGCCCCTCCCCAACTCATACTCTGTCTCTGTCTCTCTCTCAAAAATAAATAAACATTAAAAAAATTAAAAACATAAATTACATTCAGTTCTGTCATCTCCCATATTGTTGCTGGTATAAATGCCTAAGTTTGAGAGTAAAGAAACCTGCGAGGGGGCCCTTCAAGGACCTGCAAGAGGGATTGGCCCAGAGAGATAGAGACAGGACAGTTGAGAGGAGATGGCAAAGCCATCCAGAAACCAGGCAGCGGGAGGTGGTGCAATTCCTTTTGTTAGCGAAGCTTTTCCGAGGCAGAGCTCTTGAAGCTTTTGTGCGTTAAAAGCATTCTGAAAGCTTTCTACAGGTGCACTCAGGTGGGATTCCTTCTGTGGCAAAGAAGGTGTTGGCTTATCAAAATGCGAATGAAGAGTGTTCAGAAGAATCTGGAGACATCCGAAATAGAACCTTGCAAACAAGCTCAAAAGCCCACTTTTTTTTCTCTAAGCTGGCCACCCACTCCAGAATGTAACACAGTTAATAAGCTACACTTCCACTCTTAGGAAATCTTTACCAAGCACGCTGAGAGACCTTCTACATCTACCACTCCCTTAATCCTTTTTTTTTAAAGCCCTATGAACTAGAGATTATTATTTTGTGTGTTGCAAGTGAGCAACTGAAGCCCAGAGAGGTTGCTTCTCTTGCACAAGGTCACACAGCTAGAGTTACTGATGAGACTTGAGCCAATCCATCTATTGATTCAGTAAATATTTGTTGAGTGGCTACTAGGTGCCAGGTCGCTATGATTCGAAAGCTAATGTTCTTCCTACGATCTAAGTCTTCCCGGTAAAAATAAATGATGTAAGAGGGAGCCGTAAAATGTATAATGTTCTTCAGAAAGTGAAAGCAGTTTGGCCAGAACATGATATGCTCATGGCTCAGCAAAAGATAATCCGGCTAATTCCCCCGGCCCGACAAGTGTTCACTTGCCTCAGAGTTATTCCGCGTGGGTCCTTCTCAAGGCAAGATGCTTAAAGAGACTGGTCCTCTACGGTCATCAGTGCCATTCTCAGACAAGTGTATGTATACTTTACCGCTGATAAAACTTTATGAGGACTGTATACTTCAAGACATTCATTTATTAGAAATTTGAAAAGAGGCCAAGGTCAGTGCATACAGCTCACTAAAAGAGGGAAAATCCAATTGTAACAATGTCTTACCTTTGGATAGGGCGGGATCCTTTTCAGGGTACTGTAACATAAATCCTGCCGTGTTAGCCTCAAACAAGCCTGCGAGATCTAGAAGGTGATGGCTATTGTACCCATTCCCAAGGAAACCGAGGTTCCATTTGTAAAGCTCACCAGCACTTTAGAAATGTCCAAGTTTCCATTTCTATTTAATGGTAGAACCAGGGTTTGAACTTGGGTTCTTTCTGCTCTTTCCAGTATGCCATCGGCATTGGTCAGGGTGAGTTAGATTATGTTGCAGTAACAAATGGCCTTCAGACCTCAGGGGCGCACAGTAGGAAAGCTTGATTTCTTACTCATATTCCGTGGCAGCTGTGGCTTTGACCTACTTTGTATTTGCAGCTGACAGAGTGGTCTTTACCTGGAACTTAGCCACTCACACAGCAGACTGCCAAGCAAGAGCGGTGGACCCCTCACTGGCTCTTAAAGCCTCTGCTAGAAACCATCATTCTCAGTTCATTGGCCAAAGCAAGTCATGTGGCCTGATCCACATACAAGATAGCGGAGATGTATTACCTTCCATAGGAAGGGGCCCCAAACAAGAATAAAAACGTTTCAATTTATATTAGGAAAGTAATGGGTGGAGTAGTCGTAAGCCTCCCTGCCTTGTTCCACGAAGCTATTCTTCAGCCAAAGTGCGTCTGATTAAGAAATTGCTCCGATACAATCAGCCAAGCAGTCATCTTAAAAAATGTAAAATTAATTTTTACATTTTATAAATGAATTTAATATTTAAAAAGCAATATTTCTAGAATCTGCCTGTTGAGCCTGAAATCTCCTACATTAGCAAAAAAGCAACTTTCACTCTGGGAATAAACTTTCCATTTCTGGCAGGAGACTCGAATAACAACACTGAAGCTATCCTGTGAATGGGCGTCAGGGCGTCATATTTGAATGCGTAATGAGTACACACACATTGGCAGAAACCCCCTTTGCCTCATGACTTCAAAACAAACAGCAGTCAGTAGGGAACTACCAGCTGTGCTGAGTAGAAACAACAAAACAGAAAAAAGCACGCACACTCCCTTCCCCCCCGTGAAGCAAAAATCCCCTGCCGAAATCACCTCCCCCAGGAATGTGGAGCATGAGTGGATTCTCACAAGTGTTCAAGCACAAACCCCACCCCTGGAAAGTCCTCCAGGCAAAGCCATTTAAATAAAGTTCAGAGAAAGACAGAAGTAGGACCTGAAACACAGTTCGGGCATTCACAGAATCTTGCCTTCCCTTAAAATCAACTGGCAGCTTTTTTTTTTAAAAAAAAAAAAAAAAAAAAGAGGATTTCGCAAGAGTTTAAAGAAGCTGATTTCTAATGTTGGCTGACTTATAATGTCCCTTACAATTCTAAGATCCTATGATTCTGTAAGTTTCTGTGATGTTGAGAAGCAAATCCAGTTTCTTATTTAAATACAGAAAAGAAAGGGAGGAATCCATGCTTTATATAATAAAAATTCACAGAGGAAAACACTAAAAGGAAAGGAAAGGAAAAGAAAAAGAAAAGAGAAGAAAAGGAAAGAGAAGGACGGGAAGAAAATGAAAAGAGGAAGGAAAAGAAAAAAGAAAAGAAAAGAATAGAGAAAAGAAAAAGAAAACATAAAATTCTGTTCCTTAAAAATTTTTGGCATTGAATCAGGACTAGGTTTGTAGAAACAAGACTTCTCCAATACTTTGGTTAAGGCCAGTGAGGAAAGGAGAAATGAACTGACTCAGATGTTACCTTAGCCTTTTTGTAAGGGCCACCAAAGGGAAAGCCCATAAGGAACCACACTGCCCTTCAGTCACTAACCAGCCTGAGACATTGTCCTAGGATAAAGGGGAATCGGGATCACATGTCACATTTTAGATTAAATCACTAAATTGTCTTGCTTTTTCCCCATGACTCTAAATATAATTCAAGTGGGTATGACTTTGGATTATTAGGAAATGTTTCTAACTGAGGTTTTCTGAAATGCTTAGATGTTAACTCTCATGACTGCTGCTAATAAATCTCCACAGCTGATATTCAAAGTTTAATGTAACTCTAAGTGCCACTAGTAACAGAAATGAAGAAAAAAGAGAGATGGATATATTCACTCTTTCTTATCCTGACAAGAGAAAAGGTACGTAGGCAGGAGATGTGCAGAATCTTTCCAGTCTACCTGTATACGAAGAAACTTCCTAATGGTAATAGTGATAAGGAGCGCAAGAGAAACATCTATGAGAAAAGAGCGGTTCATTTTGAGAAGAGACTGTGGGTTATGGTGTCACAGGATCAAAATGTTTGAAGGGGGGGGAGGGGTGTTGGATCAATGTGGACCCAAGCGTAGCTTTCTTGTCTTCTGTAATTAATTTAAGTTTCTCTTTGACTCCTGAATCAAATGGTTGATGGGGCCTGCAGGTCATAGTAAAAGTCAATGAAACTATATAGAAAAATTATTATATATATACACGTATATACACACATGTATGTGGGGATATATAGAAATATATTTGGAATGTACAGATATGTGTATAATACATACGTGTATGTGTGTATATACGTATGCACCACATATACTCATACATGTATGGATATACACACATATATGTGAAGATATATATACACTTACATATATGAATATATGTGTGTACACATATATTCATATACATATTTAACTGATCATGGCAGAGTTATTCAACTGAATTTTTAAAAAATTGAACCCCAATCTCATACCATCTACAGAAATGAAGCCTTTTGGTTTAAAAATAACTGTTAAAAAAATAAATACTTTCAAGAAAATCCAGCATATTACATGCATGTGTATGTATAACCTGCAGGTGGAAGGAAACCTTCTTGACTGATGCATTCCTTGACCAGATGCTGAAGCTATAAAGAAAAGATAGACGTTATCATATAAGAATTTAAAACATCTTTGGCAAAAGAAAGATTCCATAACAAGTTTAGTAGACAAATAATAGGTTCAGAAATATTTGTAACATTGACGATGATCATTTTTTTGTTTTCTTTTTACAAATCAACAAAGATAGACAAATGAACTCATGGAAAAATGAATAAAGAATTAGAATAGGAAATTCACAGAGGAGCAAACCCAAATGGCCAATAAGCAAATGCGAAGATGTTCATGGGGCACGTGGGTGTCTCAGTCAGTTAGGCATCTGACTCTTGATTTCGGCTCAGGTCATGATCTCACATTTTGTGGGACCCATCCCTGTTTTAGGCTCTGGGCTGGCCGCACAAAGCCTACTTAGGATTCTCTATCTCCCTCTCTCTCTCTCTGCCTCTCACCTGCTCTCTCTTTCTCTCTCACTCTCTCAAAATAAATAAACATTCTTTTTTTTTTTCAACGTTTATTTATTTTTGGGACAGAGAGAGACAGAGCATGAACGGGGGAGGGGCAGAGAGAGAGGGAGACACAGAATCGGAAACAGGCTCCAGGCTCTGAGCCATCAGCCCAGAGCCTGACGCGGGGCTCGAACTCACAGACCGCGAGATCGTGACCTGGTTGAAGTCGGACGCTTAACCGACTGCGCCACCCAGGCGCCCAATAAACATTCTTTAAAACAGGAAAATATGCTCACAACAAATCACACCCAGAGAAATGCAAATTAAAGTAACAATACTGTTTCTTTCATACCCATGGGACTAGCAAAAATTGAAATCCTCAGTAACCTCTATTGGTGGTAAGTATATGGGGAAACGGGTGCTCATATATTGCTGAGAAAAGATTTACTTGTTAAAACCACCGTGGCAAACCATTTAGTAGCATACACAAAAAAAAATTAAACATATGTGTGCCAGTGCTGCAATCACCTTGACATCTCTCAGATCACCAGGGCACAGGGGCACATGTGAAAAGACACTTAACATCAGAGTGTTCATAGTAGCAAGACAAAGAAAGAAGGACAGGAACCAAAGTTAATGCGGATTGGTGAGAATGTCTACTTAGATTACATCTCACCCATACCATGGATTATCATGCAGCGATTCCAAAAATAAATGAGTTACAGTTGAAAGGCCACTTTTGAGGGATTCCTATACAGTTATACTTTAGGTGAAGAACAACGAAAACAATGGGTATGATTCAATGCTCATGAGACAGACGAAAACCATACCTCTCTCACAGATAAGCGTAAGTGTGAAATGTGCAGATATGATTATATGAGCGGTCGGGGAACAGCTGCATGGGGGGGAGGGGTGCAGAGGGGATGCGAAGGAGAAAAGAAAGGGAAGTCGAAGGTAAATGTGAAAGACAAAACAAGACTTTAAACAACAGACAAATACATGTGTCAGATAACATAGATGTATTTATGCAAAATTACATATATGCTGTTTATATGAAGAATTACAAAAGAGAATGAGAAGCTATTTCAACAGCAAGTTCAAAACATGATCATGATAATATTAATAATCACCCTCACAATTGATAGACACTCTCCTCTTTTTTAATATATAAATATACCAAATTTTATTGTACCATAAATCATTCAAAATGTTTTCTTATATCTATTTTTAAAGACAGCATTAAATTATGTAGATCTGTATCATGAATACATTACAATACACTGTGATAGGGTGTTGAGTCAGAGATTTTATTTTATTTATTTATTTTTTTGAGATCTGTGGGCATAACTTTATTTTTTTTAATATAATTTATTGTCAAATTGGCTAACATACAGTTTGTAAAGTGTGCTCTTGGCTTTTGGGTTCAATTCCCATGGTTCATCGCTTACACACAATACCCAGCGCTCATCCCGACAAGTGCCCTCCTCAATGCCCATCACCCACTTTCCCCTCTCCCCCCCCCCATCCACCCTCAGTTTGTTCTCTGTATTTAAGAGTCTCTTATGGTTTGCCTCCCTCCCTCTCTGTTTGTAACTATTTTTTCCGCTTCCCTTCCCTTCCCCCAAGGTCTTTTGTTAAGTTTCTCAAGATCCACATGTGAGTGAAAACATATGATATCTGTCCTTCTCTGACTGACTTATTTCACTCAACATAATAACTTCCGGTTCCCTCCACATTGCTGCAAATGGCATGATTTCATTCTTTCTCATTGGATAGGCTTATTAACCCTCACAATAACCTTACAGTGGCAATATTAACATCTTATTTTCAACAAGAGTCTAACTCATTCCTCTACAACTTTAGGACAAAACTTTTGAAAAATTCAAGTGAAATCAATCATCCCATTTGCTTCTTTAGTGATCTTGGTTTGTTTTCTTTAGTGCCTGCATCTAAAAGACGCAATTTAACAGGGTACCATAAATAAACCAATACTGCCCAACAAGCTAACGTTGGCATGAGTCACCTAAATCAAGGGCAACTGTCGTCATAATTAGGTGCTTCCATTGCTCATTTGTTCCACAAGGAACTTCTGAATGATTTCGACCCAGTTCCATGCCCTCCGGATTCATTGGTGGACAAGACAGTCTCTAAGTGTTTGATAGCTTGGGGTGGTGCCCTAGTGCGTTTGGACCTCTTGCTCTGAAAGTGGGTGGGGAAAGTTATCTGGCCTTACTTTGACAACATCGTAGGGCAAGATTCTGATCCTTCCTGAGAAAGGGGCAGCTTCCAGTGACGCAGAAATTCTACCAGCAAAAGTGAACAGGCCACAGAAGAATGCTTCACTCCATAGCCCACCATTGGTGCTCAACAAATCGTTTCTTCACTAGCGTTTTAGAGAGAAGGTAGGGGTTGCTAGTGTCTTCTATTTTCATATCTAATTTAAACATTCTTTCATCTCCAATCTTGATGGAGAAACACCATGCAGCAGAGCACCAACAGAGAAATGTTCTATACTCAAATATCAGAACTCCCCATTTGATGTGTCTCCATTACCTTTCAAAACCCACTCTGTAAAACCCCTCAGTGAGGTCAATGTGTTAAAATAGAGACACTGTTTCAGATAAGGCTACAGAGAGTCGCTAGTGAATTTATTGAGGAAGTAAACACCACTGAGAGAGCCCTAAGCATTAGTCCACTCCTCTGAATTTAGATGCTAAATGAGATCCTGAATCTGTAAACACACAAATGAAGAAAGAGCTTTGGTGTCTCACAACTCTGTCTGTCTGAAGGCCAAGACTTTCAGTCACGCATGTGTGTTTTGCAGGCCCCTGGCTTTCTCTTCTCGTCCTGACTTTGGCTGCCTCTCGCACCGTTTTTGGCAAGGTATGCTCTAGGGAGGCCTGGAAAACTTTCCATCTACTCACTCCCTTTAGTTAACTATTAGCTGCTCTGGTAAAAGTTGCTGGCAGGGCATTGGAAACAACTATCTGAAAAGGGGTTTTTAGTTTAACCATAAAGTTTATTCATTTAGGGATTTCGGGAATCCCATCCTCCAAATGCTGAGATAACAGGAACAAAGGTGAGGCACCAAACTGAGAAATGATGCCCGGTCCCTTCTCCAGGACTAATTAGCTGAGTGATACTGGTCAAAGGAGAGAACGTAACTCATAACATGTTACAAGTTCAGACAAAGCTCTCTCATTTAATTCCCATAATGACCTATAATGTATATATTAGTATCTCCACTTTACAAAGTTAGAGACTTGAACCCAAAGTTCTGAAACTTTTCATTAAACACATACAACCCTCATTTAATTTACCCAAGTTCTGGGTCCCTCACCTAAGAAAGCAAGAACACGGAACACGCTGCTCTCAAAAAGGTCTTTCTAACTCTGTAAGTCCACGAATCACCTGACCTAGCAGGCAATAAACAATTCCTCTCCTAGAATCTCCACATTGTTTTTCCCTCCTCAGCCTTGATTTCCCAGTAAACTCTGGGGGGAAAAAAAAAAAAAAAAAAAATATATATATATATATATATATATATATATATATATATATATTCTGCACATAAAGATGCGAAAAGAGCAGTTCACACATTAGTTGTCAATATAGCGTGGCCCTTTTTCCTCCTGAACCTATTGCTTCACCCTTGTTTACATTGCTCCCTCTCATCAGTTTAGAGCACATTGAAAAGCAGAACTGGGTTGGTTGTTTTACGTTGGTGGTGAACTTTGTGCCTCAACTGTATTGCAACCCCCAAAGTTTACTCAACTCCACCTGGCAGTTCAGCTCCGTGAGATAAAGTGGGTTGTGTCTGCGGGACACCAGTCACACTTTATCTTTTTGCTCTGCTGCTGGCATAGTTGCTTGGGCATCGAGTAGACAGTCATCTGACAGTGGAAAGTAATTTCAAAAAAAAAAAAAATGAAGAACATGAAGGGAGTAATGCTATGTAAGAGAAATTCAAACCAAAAATCTTGTTTAGGTAGACTTGTTTAGGCACAAGGTAAATTTGTGTGTGTGTGTGTGTGTGTGTGTGTGTGTGTGTGCACAAGTGTGTGCATGTGTGTGTGTTTGCATGTGTGTACTCCAGATTGTGTGGATATGTGCGCAGAAGGGGTGGGAACCTGAGCGATTGGATCCTGGATCAATAGCTAGTGAGGAGCCAAAAGCAATTTGTATTGCCTACATTCCTAAGTACTCTAAGATTTGAATCAATTTCTCATGAGTGAAATGGAAAGTTACATTTTGTTAATTTTTAACAAAACCACATGCAGTCATTCTCTTAGAGAAAATTACACTAACAGGAACAAATTAATTAAGTTTATATAAGAAAACAATACAATGTAAGGCATGCAGGAGAGAGCAGCCTATGCACTGGTGTTTTGATGGTAATGCCAAGCACTAAAAAACATTCATGCCACAATCTATACAATGAACCAGCCTGGAACTTCTTCCAGATTCAAGTTTGATACAGAAGAAGAAAATGGGCTTTTCCAGTTCCAGCCAATCCTAGTCTTACTAGCTGAACCATTTCTCCCCAAAAGATATTGAAATCCTAACCTCCGGTACCTGTGAATGTGACCTTATTTCCAAATGAGGTCTTTGCAGATAATCAAGTTAAATGAGGTCATTACGGTGGACCTTAATCCAATATGACTGTGTCCTTATAAAAGAGGGAGGGGAGGATTTGGACACAGAGGCAGACATGCATACAGGGGAAAAGTCACATGAACATGAAGACAGAAATCAGGATGATGCCTCTCTACAAACCAAGGAATGCCAAAGATTGCCAGCAAATCCTCAGAAACTAGGAGACGAATAGGATAAATGTTTCCTTCACAGCTCTTAGAAGCCACAGAACCTGCAAACACCTTCCTCTTGGACTTCTAGCCTCCAGATCTGTGACTTGGTGTGTTTTTGTTCTATAACCTGAACACTTTGTGGTACTTGGTTATGGCAGCCATAGCAAATGAATGCACTTAGGTCTTTTCAAGGTCACCTCCTATCACCACACATCTTTCCTCTTACCCATTTATCTGCACGGCATCTCCAAAAAAGAGAGGGATTAAGTATTTGAGGAGAGCTCGGTTTCCCCTCTGTTTTCCTCTCATCCTTGAATCCTTGAATCTCATCTTATCCTCCACCTTTGAAGCCTAATTTCCAGGGAAGTGTGCATAAGAATCTTCTAGCATAACAGTAAGTGGCGAATCCTACCCAAGGGCCGAAGAGTAAGAAAAATAAAGAATAACCATTAATCTGGGAAATTTTCTCCCCAAAAGGCTTGATCTGAGGGCTTTTGTTCTTAGATGACCCAACAGCAGCTGAAGAAGACGAGAAGAGAAAAAGGATTTGCCTCTAAAGGGTCCTGCAGTTTAAATCCGATACCAAGTAATCTAATTAAATTCAGATATTGTGTTTGGGACACACTTTAAGACTGCAGCGCTGTTTTGAAGCAGCTGCTTTGGACCCTGCACTTAGGTATAGTTTCCTTGCTTTGCTGCTGCTGTTTCCTCCTATAGAATAGCGGATGGATCCTGATACTTGGAATGAGGTTGGAGTTAGCTAAAGGACTAGCCAAAGGACTGGCATTTGGAAAATAAATTTTAGTGTGAATTTAGAAAGGGGAGTGGCTTCAAGCAGCCAAGAGGTGAACAGATGGTAGTGCATGCTGGGAGTTCCTGGCAAGGAGTCAGTCTCTAGAAGGGGTGGTTGAATGAAATGCTTTTGTATCTAGGTTGCAGGAGGAACAGGAAGCTGTGACTGGATTTGGCAGCTTCTAATACAAAATTTATTAAAGAGGAATGAATTTGATTATAAACAAATGACAATTTACTTTTCATATCTCTACTCAATTTCCTCAGAGAATTTTCCAGTAAGAGTTGAACCTCTTAAATCACTATTCTGAGAGTACAGGAGGTTCAGATATGACAACTGGGCTTCGACTTACCCATATCAACGAGCCTCAAACAAAACATGGCAGGAGTCTAAGAAAAACATCCAACCACGGAGAAGATTTATTTTTTTTATAGCTATGGCAAAATCATGAAAAAAATTGTCATATAGAATGATTTAATAAAAGGTTAGGATCTTGCTCTTCTGGTAAGAAAAGCAGACTCTCTCAACTCTTCTAGAAAGGGGAAACCATTGCTCCTGGTGATGAAGATTTCCTCTGCCAGGTAACACAGGCAATTAAAAAGCAAGTTTTGCCACTTGGCCGGTCGCTCTAAGCAGACGTCTGACAAGCACACTTTAGAGGCACCCCTGCTTCTGAACGAAGCCAATTTCAAACACTCATCCTTACCCAGTAATGGGCCACATTTCCTTACTCACTGTCATGGTTAATTTTACATGGGCCGTGCTTGGGCCATGGTGCCCAGACATGTGGCCAGACATTATTCTGGTATTTCTGTGAGGGTGTCTTTGGATGAGATGAACATTGAAATTGGTGGATTTTAAGTAAACCAGATTGCCCTTCATAATGTTAGTGAGCCTCATCCAATCAGTTGAAGGCCTGCATAGAACAGAAGAGCGACTTACCCTGAACAAGGGGGAATTCTTTGGTATGGGGGACTGACCTGGGCACAGTGGCATATTTAGTGGCGCATCTCTGCCCTCTGCTCACTAGATGCTCCGGCTTCCAAGCTGTGACAGTCAAAATCACTCCAAAAATTGCCAAATGTCCTCTGTGGGGTAAGGAAGGATCACCCCAGTTGAGAATCAATGGCTTATAATATACTAAAACTCATAGTGCAGCATTTTCACCTGAATCCAGTGTAATTATAGTATTCTTTCTCACAGTTCCTTGTGGGAGTTTCTCATACACTTTTATCCATCATTTCCCCAGGCAGTGTGCACGCAGGTCCCACTAGAGATGAGATTTTTCTAAAAGTGGAGAGAGGCTGAGCAGGGAGGTAAAATAGCACAATGGAAAAAAGGACCCAAGGTATATTACCCTTCTGCTTAATGACCTGCTATGTCCTTAGGTTCTGTCGTGCTGCACAGGGGTCTTTTATTTACCTGGGTTTGAAATACCACCTGACTGGAGGGCTCTGCCCCCTGGTGATGCCAGAGATTCTGCCGGGATTCCCAGAAGCCCTTTCGTGCTGATGACAAAAAAGGCTGGAGGCTCCCCTCGTCTCTCACTCTGTTTCCGCATGATCTGTTCCTTCTGCCCAGAATGCTCCGCCCCCACCTCACCCTCGTCACTCTCAATGATAACTCCCAGGTCTATTTCATTGGTAAAACATTATCATGGAAAATCATCTTATTTGTTCATTGGTTTACCTGCTGAATGTCTGTCTTCATCACTCTCTACCCACCACTAGAATGTAAGCTTCAAGGAAGAGAAGCCCATAACTGTACCTCCCAATTTCTAGAAGAAGAAAAAACGACCAATACAAAATGGGTGTCCCATTGGGGCGCCTGGGTGGCTCAGTTGGTTAAGCGTCCGACTCGGCTCAGGTCATGATCTCGCCGTTAGTGAGTTCGAGCCCCCGCGTCAGGCTCTGTGCTGACCTCCTGGAGCCTGCTTCAGATTCTGTGTCTCCCTTTTTCTCTGCCCCTCCCCCGCTCACACTCTGTTTCTCTCAAAAATAAATAAACATTAAAAAGAAGGGGGTATCCCATACATATGTGTTCAATTAATTAACTCTAGAAGCTATCCTGTATTATTCAAAGTTTTTACATGTCTTTTCCTGAACTATAAACAGTTCAAGAAACGATCTTTATGGGGCATTGGGGCACATGAGTCAAAGGAAGAGTAATACAAATTGAGTCTCTGTCATATTATTGTATGCCTAGAGGGAGTGGTTTAGGCATCCCAGTGACCTCAGAAAAGACTTCAGACAAACCTTCTCCCGTCTGCCAAGATCTTCTGTCCCACTGTGGAACACCAGTCCCTATATGACTCAGCCACTATTTGCTCCTACTATATGTGTACCCCACCCTTGTTATTCCTTCGTGTGTGAAGAGTCATGGGACTTGGCCCAACCGACTCTCTGCTCAACATTTCATTGCTTTGTCCTCTCGTCTTTCTCATTCATGAATTCTGTTGGGGAATAGAAGATTGTGTGTGGGATGAAGAGAAACACAGATGTAATAGAAAAACAAAACTGTGAAAAGCAAAAAAATGTCTTTAATCAAACTCTGAAATGACTATAGGTTGATTCATCAGTGGAAACACATGGAAACTGTTATCCCCAAATTCAACAGTTATGAAACCTGAAACTGTTCACTGTTTGGTTCAGAATTACGTATTTGGCCTGTGGGAATTTATGTGAAGTGTCTGTCCGAATACGGAGGAAAGCAACTCATTGGTTCGTTAAAAGACTCATAAATGGAACTTCTGCTTTCTTCTGAATTAATACCGGAGAAACAAGAAACAGACCACCTAAAAGGAGCTTTAACTCGATGCCTCTGTGTCTGGGAAAAATTCAAAATCAAGTTTGCTTTGTATCCAAGGGTGGGAATGGGGTCAATAGGGAAGTCATAGCAGGGAGCTGGTTGCTCTTCTGACCTCAGCCTCCTCAGCCAATTCTAGGTATAGCTACCACTGTACAGAAGTTTGGCTCATGCAAGGCAGACCCCAGGTGTGACCCCACAGTCTTCTTTCCAGTTTTAATTTCTAAGTATGCTATTCTCTGCTGCCCTAATGACCATAATGCTGCCATATGGATGGAGTTGACCTGGTTCACCAGTGATTTCACAAACTATCTCCAAAGGTCATGCAGTAACCACAACCCAAATATTTTCACACTAGTAGTGTTCCACCAGGGCCACAAAGTTTCAGATCTCTTTGAGACCTCCATATACCCTCCTTTACCCTTTGTATAGACCTTTATATAGACCTCCTTTACCCTTTAAAGGGTGCTCAATGTGTTCTGCAGTTTCCTGGTCAGGCAACCAATATACTCCTTGCATTTGTCCCTCCCCTCCCCTCCCCCACCCCCCAGCTCTTTTTCCATCTCATCAAGTGAATTACTCTCGTCTCTAAGGTCTCTGGATTCCTTTGCTTACACGAGCTCTTTACACACAGGCTTTGGGTTCTCTGCTTCAATTCCTCTACCTGGACGTTAAAGGACAGGTGAAGTACCAACTGTCAGTATATATTTGTAAAGTGAAGACTATCTGAAAAAGCAATAGAAGCTGTGAACTTGGTCAAAACAGCACGTATTTGGTAGCTCTGCTATGTTAAATATTTTTGATAGTACACTCTTAAGTCTAAACGTTTTTTAGTCAACCAAATCCAAAGGTCTTACTAGTTTCAGGTAAAAATAAGAAAGGGCATTGTTAAGTTTTTGTGTCATAAGCATCACTATCTGGGAATGTGTCCCAGGGATGAGCTTCAGAGGCCTAACCAGGCAGAGAGACCTAGAGACAGTTTCTGCAAAGGAAGAAAATGGAAAGGAAAATGTGCAGGTGATGGGTGGAAACAAAAACTAAGATCCTCCACTCCACACAAAGTCAAAGAAAATTCTACACGTGGTTTGTGGACTTTAGTGAGACAGAGAGTATGCTGGTCACAGGTGCCTGCCCGCCCCATGACTGGTGGCTCCCAGAGTACCTGGCCTCAAACATGACCTATGAAGGGCCTCAGGAAGTTTCCAGGGAGAGCACCTGAGTGAAAATATTTCTGATTCACAGGAAATATTCTGATTCACGGTGGTCATGAAATCAGGAACGTGTGGAGATCTGAACATTCACTGAGTAAGTATTTACTGAGAGCTCACTGTAAGTACTGTTCTAGGTTCCTGAAATACAGCAGTCAGCACAACAGGAAGACAACAACAGCCTCGTGGAGCCTATATTCTAGCAGGAGGAAATATATGGTAAAAAGCAATCAATAGGGGCGCCTGGGTGGCTCAGTCGGTTAAGCGTCCGACTTCAGCTCGGGTCGCGATCTCGCGGTCCGTGAGTTCGAGCCCCGCGTCGGGCTCTGGGCTGATGGCTCAGAGCCTGGAGCCTGCTTCCGATTCTGTGTCTCCCTCTCTCTCTGCCCCTCCCCCGTTCATGCTCTGTCTCTCTCTGTCTCAAAAATAAATAAACGTTAAAAAAAAAAAAAAAAAAAAAGCAATCAGTAATGTAATAAGTTAGGTAGATGTCCTGGAGAAAAACAGCTGCCACAGAAAGAAATGAGGAAGGCTGGGGGTGTGGTATGACTTTAAGTAGGGTGGTTTGGGGAGACCTCGATGAACAGGTGACATCTAAGTCAGGACCTGAATGAAGTTAAGGAGTGAACCAAGTGGACATCTGGGGGAAGAGGTCTATAAAAGCAATTAGCTGGGGGAGCCTGGGTGGCTCAGTCGGTTAAGCAGCCTACTTCCACTCAGTCCATGATCTCATGGTTTGTGAGTTCAAGTTCTGCTGTCAGCACAGAGCCCGCTTAGGATCCTCTGCCCTTCCCCTGCTCATGACTCTCTCCCTCTCTCTCTCTCTCTCTCTCTCAAAAATAAATAAACATTTTAAAAAGAAGAAAGAAGCAAAAGGATTTGACTTACTTCTGACTCAGTCCCAGAGTTAGGGCCGGGGGTTGCACGTGCTCCTGCCCTCACCTGCCTCTCGTCTACTCCTCTCCCGGGTTTGGCTGAGCGCAGATGGTCTGGGGGCAACATTCCTCATTTTCTTCCTTTCTAGGTTAGAAATCCTTTCCTGTGTCCTCATAGCATCCACTTTGCCCGACAAAATACCACACTGTAAGTGTCAGCTGCCGAACTGGCTTCTTTCCATGTTATTCTGAAAGGAGTGAAAAGACCTCTGTCCCACTCGACATGGAATCCCTGGCATCCAGCACGGGCCCCGGGAGGCAGCGCTGTGTGGGGAATCCGACCGCTTGGGTTCCTATCCTGGCTCTCCCACTGACCTAATAGATGCTGTTGGGCAAGTTACTGAACCTGTCTGTGTCTCAGGCTTCTTGTGCTTACATGTTTGTTGTTGTTGTTTATTTACTTTGGGGAGAGAGAGACAGAGTGCGAGTGGCGGAGAGGCAGGGAGCGAGGGAGACAAGAATCTGAGCAGGCTCCAGGCTCCAGGCTCCAGGCTCCAGGCTCCGAGCTGTCAGCACAGAGCTTGAAGGCAGGCTCGAACTCACGAGCTGTGAGATCATGACCTGAGCCAAAGTCAGCTGCTTAACTGACTGAGCCACCCAGGCGCCCCCTGGCTTCTCATGCTTCAAATGGGAGAGTAGAGCTAGCAAGTGCCTGGTGCATAGTAGACGTTTGATAAATGGGGTGACAATTGCCACATCCTCTGGGGACACTTTAATCCACGGAGAATGCTTCCTTCTCCACATCAAAGACAGCGTGGCCCTGTGAAGTTAGCATGAATTTTAGACTCAGATAAATCGGAGTCCGTTGGAAGACTGAGGACAGTATTCTCTCATTACATAAATGGAGATAAAATTCTCTGAAAAGTTCGTTGGGGGGTAAAAAGGTAACATTTCCAAGGGGCCTCCCATCTAGTAGGCACCCGGCAGACTCAGCCTGCTCTCCCCATTGTCCACACTTACCTATTATGATCCTGCCTTTGCACATCATGGTGTGATACTTTCTAAACGTCTCTGAGTAGTCTCCTCACCTTTCCTTAGGCCCAGCCCACACTGCAGCTTCACCGGTAGCTTGCAAACCCTTTGAGGTAAAACTGCGCTTGATCCTTCAGAGACTCTCATCATGCCTTGTGCAGGACACTCCCAGAATAGACTTTCAAATATGAATTGAATGCATAATAAATAGGGGGAGGAAAGAGAGAAAGAGAGAGAGGTTTTGTTAAGCCAAGGGTTATGCGAGGAATAGAGACCTAGGAATGGTTCATGGAAATCAATGTAAATGACTCATGCAAATAAGTGGACTGAAATATATTTAGGGCTCCCTTAGGGGGGGAAATTCCATTTCCATCCCTAGGATAGATACTTGTCTGTTCGCAATCACTCAGATGCAGCCCTGCCTGGAGAAAGAGGTGACCTCTCAAGATCCTTTCTTAACTTGTGTTCTCTCTCTCTCTTTTTTTTCCCTAATAAATTTATCAATACATTTAAACAGAAAGGAGATAACAATATTGTCTAAATGAGATGCATATTTTCCCACATGGTACAAATGAAATGTTCTAAGAGATAACACGGTTACAGTTCAAGGCATTACCAAGAAAAACTAGCTATATTTTTATCAGATGAAAGAATCTCACGGCAGAGAAGCCAATCTGCTATTTTAATCCTAAACAGGACAATTTTGAGCTATGCAAAAAATTAATGCACAGCTTCTGGCGACTGTAGAATGCATTACTAAAAGACACAATGCATCATTTATAAGCCACTATTGGTAACCTGAGTACTGAGACATGAGTAATTTAAACAATATAAGAGAAAGTGACTCAACACATAGAGAAAGATACGTGTTTTAGAAAATGAGACCAACCCATCTGAAGCAATGAATTAAGAATTTACAAATCTACCCAACAAAAGTACAGATGAAAAGAATCTATGGATCTTCCTGTCTACATCTTCCCAAATATTTAAATACAGTAGTGATTCTCCCTCTAGGACCCAAGGGCCCTTGGAGGATCCACAGGCACCTTTTCAGGGGTCATGAATTATATAAAATTTTAAAAATTTGTACACGGCAGGCGCTCCTGGGTGGCTCAGTCAGTTAAGCGTGCAACTTTGGCTCAGGTCATGATATCACAGGTCGTGATCTTGTGGTTCGTGGGTTCAAGCCCTGCGTCGGGCTCTGTGCTAACAGCTCAGAGCCTGTAGCCTGCCTCGGATTCTGTGTCTCCCTTTCTCTCTGCCCCTCCCCTGCTGGTACTTTCTGTCTCTCTCTCTCTGTCTCTCTCTCTCTCTCTCGCTAAAATATAAATAAACATTAAAAAATTTAAAAATAAATACATAAAATTTGTACATGGTAATGTTAATGATGTATTTTTAAATTCTTCTACAGTTTTAACAATAGAACCGTATCCGTTTTCCATTGCTGCTGTAACAAATTACCACAAACTTAGTAGGTTAAAACAACACACATGTATTACCTTATAGTTCTGGAGGTCAGAAGTCTGCCATGGGTCTCACTGGGCTAAAATCAAGGTGTCGGTCAAGCTGGAACTCCTTTCTGGGGGCTTTAGAGGTGAATCTATTTTCCTGCCTTTTCAGCTTCAAGATATCACCCACATTCTCTGTCTCGTGGCCTCATTCTTCCATCTTCAGAGTCAGCGACATAGCATCTCTCTACCCCTGCTTCTGTCATTCCACCTTCTTTCTGACAATAACCCGGAAAAGTTCTCCAAGTATAGGGATTCAGGTAATTAGTTTGGGCTGAGCTGGATCATCTCCCTGTTTTGAAGCCCTTAAACTTAATCACCTCCGCAAAATCCCTTTGGTCGTGTAAGGTAATATATTTGGTCACGTAGGGTAAGGGGATAAGGATATGGAAGTCTTGGGAGTCCATACTCGGCCTAACACGAAAACTTTTTTTTTTTTCATTTATAACTAGAGACTGAAAAAGAGTTTCTGAGAATAAGATTTTAGCTTCCTACATCAGCATTTTTCAAATTGGAGTAGGCAAACCCACGATCCTAAATATCTACGATATTTTCAAGATATTTCTTTGAGAAATACAGGCATTTAGCTTTTTCCATCAGTTCTAGACCTGTTCTGTAATCAGAGGTTGGATTCCCGTGGGAACCAGTTGACTTTGTTCAACTTTACCAGCACACACTGCATCTGATGGGGTTGCCGTGTTACAAATATATACTTTGAATTCAAGAAGGTACATGTTAAGGAGTATCGATAGCATTATACCAAATCTATTGCCATTCCTAGAAAAACTCAGTAATCATTTTCCACTATTGGATATCAGTTCCCGCCTTGCCAGGTTGAAAGAAGAGTCTATTAGATGCTTGTTCCAGAATGACACAGGAGAAAGAAGGCTGGTAAGGGAGGGTGGGGCTGGAGGAACTCACAGTGCTGGTTCTCGGTTCTCCTCCCTCCACCTCTTTGTGATACAAAAGAAACAGCACAGCTTTGATCAGTGCATGTTAGAAACAGCAATTAGCTAAGTTGCAAGTGACAGGTGTTGTAAGGGCAAGAAGCAGTAGGATGGGATTAGAGATGCATGGAAAAAGGAGATCACAGAGCATGGTGATTCTTAACCAGGGGTCCGCTGAAGAACTTCTGTGGGGCTCTGAACTCCTAACATTCTGAGTATTGGTAAGTTTTTTTTCGTAGAAGAAAGATCATATCATTCATAGGATTCTCAGAGGTATGTGACTCCAAAACAATTGAAAAGCACGTGGAAGAAAACAGAATTCTGAGAGATACAACAACCAACCAATAAAATGGAAAATTGGAATGAATGGCCAGGAAGAGGAAAGGGCAGGAGTATTTTTATATGTTCATACGAATAAATGTTCATTCAGTGATGGTGTTAAAAATGAATATGGGAGAAAATGGAAAGCTTACAGAGCTTTTAAAATCACCAGCTGCCTTTTTCTCTTCCTCCTACCACACTGCACAACCCAACAGCCACCCAGGACTCCTAACGACATAGCATTTGGCCTTTGCCCTCCGTTCTTGACCTCTTATGAAGGTACTGCATTTACAAAGCCCAGGAGCTCAGATGTTCTAAAAACACATTTACACACACACACACACACACACACACGGCCTTTTGTAAAAGAAGCTATTATGACACAAAAAAGTAATATGAGGCTTACAACTCCCCCAATGTCTCTTTCCTATCAAATTAACCCAAAATAGAAAGAAGAAAAAAAGGATAATACCATTCTGATGGTGCAGTTTACAATGACCACCCCTTAAAAGAAGAAAATGCATTTACCAGCAAAATGCAGTGGGACCCTACCCTAGAAATAGAAGGGGTACAGGACCGTTCTTCTGGAAATATTTACTCACATTTACCCATTTTTACTGTGTTGAATGCCAAATTCTACAACTGAGTCCACACACTCTGATCTTTTATTCTGTCTTTTTAATCACTTTCCCTCACATTGAATAGCTTGGGTTTCCAAATCTCTGCCATTCCATTATAAATACAGCTCATTCCCATTTTGCTAAAACACTCCATGTTACTTCTTGGATTCCAATTACGCAACAGAAGGTGCATTGAATTTGCCTAGAAAACAAGGACAATGTCTGTTTGTAAAAGTTTATGGCATTGCCTCTCCCCATCCCCTCAGAGTGTTTTAGGCATCTAAGAAAGTCAAACCCTAAGGGAAAATATAAACAAGCACTTGGAATATACGCACAATTACGTATCCTATTTGTAAAAATTACTGCCACCATCTTGCCAGGCAGTGAAAGAAGGAAACGTTTATCCCCGTGTAACTCACAACAAGCATTTTTTCTCTTCCTCTCCACCTAAATCACTTAAATGATAAATACATCACTTGACTGAAATATACCACAATTACAAATGGGAAGATTCCAAGTGTAACACAGTGATATTGCATCCTGCTTTTATTGATACGGTAGTAAATATTAGATGGATCAATAAGGTTCACAGAAAATAACAACATCAAATTTCTAAGAATAGCAGAGCAAGAGAATATATTTAAATTCTTTCTAGTGGTTGGAAAATGCATTGAATTCCCTAGAAAGCAAGAGACCTCATCATATATGCATATATGTGCATACATACACATATACATATATCTCATCTGGGACTTTGAACCTAGAAGCACCTCATAAGTTCAATAACATTGATTACACAGTGTGGCTGAAGAAGCAATTTAGGATTTGGGATCAAACGGACCTGAGTTAGAATTCTGTATTTGCTACTCACAAGCTATTTGATCTGGGACAAGAGGGGTTACCTCTCTGAGCCTGGTTGCTTTCCTCAAGTATAAATGAGGAAAAATTATGCCTTCCTTATAGGATTGTTAACAAGACTGGCTTGCACAGAGTAAGCACTGGAGAAATGAAAGCTATTAGCATCAATCATGTAATTCCTTAATTCATTCACCAGACGCTGCATTCCTACTCTCTCCCTTGCACCATGCCTTGCTGGAACACTGGACAAAGTTTGATCTTGATGCAAAAAAGCTACACATTTCAACTCACATAATTTTTTTTTTTATTGCTCACTTTAATTTACATTGGAGCCCTCATTCTGCCTATTGGTAGACACCTAAGTTTCGCTGAATCCGGGTCCTTCCTTCATCTTTTCTCTAGGGTTCTGTCATGATTAGAAGATAATATAGTGGAAAGGTATAAGCTCACAGTCTAGTGAAGGAGCAAAATAAATGACCTATTCTAAAATAATGTGGTAAATATTATTACAGTGGGATCATGATATTTTGTAATATTAATACCTCTTCTTTAGAACTCCTTGGTTTTGCCCCATTTTAGCATGATGCGATTCATTGCCAAAAGGATGTTACAGCAAAAAGCACAGCAAACATTTTGATTTGCAAAAGCCTAGGCCTGAGGGAAGTCAGGCCTAGAGACAACAGGATGGGGTTAGAGCTAGATTTCCCACACGCCTCCTCCCACCCTCCACCCATGTCACCAATTACCGAAGCACATTTCCTCAGAGGGTTGGGGAGGAAGAAGGGTTTGAACAAACAAGAGAACTTCCAGGCAACTAAGTCTGCAAGAAGGGACTGTGTGCAGGGAAAGGGGATGGCAGGACTCCCAGGTGGAATTGAGAACACCAGTGATGGAGGAATTTGTGCTTCAGACTCTCATAGAGCCCGGGAGAGGCATTCAGACATCAGAGAAGTAGCATCAGCATGCTCGATCTAGGAGGACTGGGGCTCAGGCCACCTCACTGAGTTAACAGAATGTTCTCATATTTCTGAGAGTGATCCAGAAAGACAGGCCTTGGGACCCTAAACTTTTTCATTGCCCAACATGGCCTGGGAACATAAATTTCTGCGTGCCCAGGAAGGATACCAAAGTAGGGAATTTTGCTGAATCTGCCATCAAATATGAGAAGGAGTGATGTTGTAGCCACCTGTCTGCACTGACAACCAAAGGAACGGTGAAGACAATGGGCAGTAAGTGGAAATCAACAAGAATAGATCTTGGCCAAGAAGATATTCCTTAACCCAAAGAATTTGGGTCCACATGAGCCATGTAAGTCACATGGGCTTAGACATAAGTCCAGAGAAGGGACAGGAGAAGTACCCTGCTTTACCTGAGCATAGGTATCCAACAAGAGGCAGAATGAGGATTCAGAAGGTGAATTAAATGGGTCAAAAGAAAAAACTGAGGTGAGCTGAAATATATATTTGTTGTACTAAAGAACAAGGTATGTCTAGAATCCCATGATTCCAAAAAGAAGAGGACACAGGAATCAGAGTAGGGTAGCTTGACTCTCAGACTGAGATGAAAAAGAGTCCCATCTGGGTTCAAAAGTGCTCTGGACAGAGAGAAAAATCCGTGCAATGGCACAAAGATAGGAATGATGAATTTGGGGGATAACAAACAATTTGGAGTGGTTGTTCTTAGGGGACAGGTTGAGGAAGAAAAGGAGGCGCAGCTAGAAAGGAAAACCTGGGTCAGACCATGAAGACTATTACCCAGAATGCTCTAGTACTTCAGAAGGAACATTCTGGCAATCAGGTGTATAGTGTGATTTGGGAGCGAGGGGTGAGAGACCTATCATTAGAAGCCACAATCCAAACCAGCTCAACCAGAAAATGAAAAGAGAACTGACAAAGGAGAAAGCAAATAAGAATGAACTTTAAAACATCACCCAAAACAGCTAGGAGGAATAACTATGAAAGAACAGGCAGACACAAATTTAAATGACGTTCAGTTCACTAACGGGAATCCTATTTGTGTGTCTAATTTTGGTTTTTGCCTTTCAAAGAGGAACAAGATTCCAGGATCGTAAATTTTATTAGAAATTCTTCTATAAAAGATATCAAATTTCAGAAACAGAAGAACCCGGCCACCAGGACTGTCTTCTCCCAGCTTCAGGGGCTTGGGGGAAGGAAGTCCCCAGATCTTTCTCTGAAGGGATCAGGAGCTGGAGCCCATACCTTGAAACTGCATACCTTGATGTTGCAAGGTTGCGGCGGGATTAGCCACATCTGGGTTCGTGGATGGAGCAGCACCTGGCTCTTCCCACCATGACGACGGCTGGGGCCCAACCTGTGGCAAATCAGTCTTGGATGGCGATCCCTCACCCCTCCTCTCAATAGCCCCCCTCCACGTTGTCCAGGCTGACGGATACTCTGACTTTTGGAAAAGCATTTGGCCATACAGGATAGAGCCTACATTTTCTAGACTTCTTCATAGGTGGGGTTGCCACAAGATTAAATACTGGGCCATGGGGATGTGAGCAAAAGTGCCATGCGATGGCTTCCAAGGGTGTTTTAAGAGAAGCATGTATGAGTGCTCTTTGTTGTTTCTCTAATTTGTTCTCTGGCTTCCTGCTGAAATACAAACTCCACACTCTTGGACTATAAGGTCCTGTGCAGGACAAAGTAAAAAGATATAAAGGGAATGTGGGTCTCTGACACAACAGGACATGATGCCAGAGTTGGGCCCGCCATCAATCTAGAGTTTTACATGAATTAGAAATAAACATCTATCTTGTTTTAGGTGTTTCTTGTCACCCCAAAGTAATTCATATGGACAAGCTCTGTGTAGGGCATAGAGTCCACTGGCCAATTTCCAACTTGAGCGCAAAGATTCAAGCTAGCTGCTCCTGGGTGGGAGATTTCTCCTTGCCATGGAGTTGCCATGGATGAAAACATCCAGCTCTCATAACCGGGAAATATTTGCTTCACAGAAAAACTCCCTTAGTCTGATCCCACACCCATCTAACAATGTAATTATAATTTGAGTTTCTGTAGAGCATGTCTATAAGGAGAGTATGTTATGAGAGGGCCTGGTGCCCCTGACAGTCACAACTCTCACTGCATGTTGATAAATTGGTGTTCTCATTTTTATTGTCGTCTCCAGGAGTCCATTCCAGAGAGGTTAACACTCCCGTTGGACTGACCAGAGTAGGTTTCTGCAGACTGGTAGGCTGGTTTCTAGGCGGAGCAAACTCTCCAAGATTAGGGCAACCTACAAAATGTTTTGGGATAGTCACCCCACCCCTCCTGCCACCTTTCCAAAGTTGCCTTGTGCTTTCTTTTCTAAATGTTTACAATCACAATCAGAGCAGGACACAATCACCTCAACTGATTAAGAGTGTGTGGGGCAGTCTGTCGCGCTAGCACTCATTATCCAAGAACATACGGCACACTAAGAACATGGCGGAAAAACATGTATTCACGTTGTCTTCTAGCAGATTTTAATATACATTTCGTTTCCAGAAAATATTTTAGGGATAAATAAAATTGCAACAAACCGGCTCTGCACAACTCTGACTCCAAGACTGTTCTGGACTCACGCTTTCCAGCCAGTGTGACCACTGGCTATACCACTTAGCAACTGTGTGACATTGGGCAAGTTGTTCGGTTTCTCTGATTCTTAGCTTCCTCATCTGTGAAACAGGAAAGGCAACGGTACCTCCTCATTAGCTTCTCATCAGGAATAAATGAGTGTCATGCATCTAAAGCTCTGAGACAATGCCTGGCATAGAGAAAGCACTACTAGCTGTTATTCCTGTGAGGATTGAGACAATCCATGTAAGACACTTAGTGTTCGGTCTGGCACAATGTGTGTAATCATTGTATGTCGGCCATGCGCATAATTAGTAGCCAAAGTCACTCCATGTACCCTTCTCCTTGCCCAGCCAGCAAGGGACAGCAACGGTGGCAGCAGGGGAGGGGACTCCTGTTGCTTCCAGCTGCTATCAAGCTGTCCTCCCAGTAAGGCTGGGCTTGGTAACCTCCAACTCTGACAAGGGAGGAGGATTATCTTCTACGAAGGCCTTGTAGAAACTCAGCATGAGAAGAATCCCTCTCCACTTTCCTTCCTACCTGCTAACTCGAAAGCTCAAAACAGGCTGATAGTGCACAGTTCTCACAGAGAAGCACTGGCAAGGCTCCACGTGGCCCTGGAGTCGGGCCTCACCCCCATGGGTTCTTGCCTCTCTCTTCTACGAAGCTGAATGTTCGTTTTCTCAGGATGTGGTGATGATGCCTTTTACAAGGTCAAAGAGCCTTCACACAAAGTCACCTCAGAAACCTATACAACTTGCATTTTGTTAAGACTTTATTTTTGGAGCAGGTTTACGGCCAAAGCAAAACTGAGCGCAAAGTACAGAGATTTCCCACATATCTCCTCGCCCACACAGACAGGCACAGCCTCCTGCACCCTAAATATTCCCCAGACCCAGTGGTGCCGCGGTTACGGTCC
Organism: Puma concolor; assembly: GCF_028749965.1. NCBI lineage: Eukaryota > Metazoa > Chordata > Mammalia > Carnivora > Felidae > Puma > Puma concolor. The sequence goes on along the minus strand of NC_141673.1, from coordinate 28,486,217 downwards.
ATGAACCGACAAGGATACATCACTATCACGCGAAGCCCATAGTAGTTTACATTAGGGCTCACTCTGGGTGGTGTACATTCTATGGGTTTGAACAAATGTAAGATGACACGTATCCACGATTCTAGTGTCGCACAAAACAGTTTCACTAATTCCCCCAATTCCTTAGTGCTCTGCCTGTTTATCCCTTCTTCCCCCGAACCTCTATCTTTTCATCGTTTCCATGGTTTTGCCTTTTCCAGGATGTCCTACAGTTGGAATCCTACAGGATGTAGCCTTTTCGGTTCGGCTTCTTTCACTTAGTAATATGCATTTAAGTTTCCTCCATGTCTTTTTATAGCTCGACAACTCCTTTCTTTTTAGCTCTGCATAGTATTTCATTGTTTGGGCATACTAGTTTATTTATCCATCCACCTACTGAAGGACATCTTGATTGTTTACAAGTTGTGGTAATTATGAATAAAACTTCTGTAAACATCCATGTGCAGGCTTTATGCGGACATAATTTCTCAGCTCATTTGAGTAAATACCAAGGCGTGCAATTGCCGGATCATATGGTAAGAGTGTGTTTAGTTTTGTAAGAAACTGCCAAACTGTCTTCCAAAGTGGCTGAGCCACTTTGCAATTCCACCACTGACGAATGAGAGTTCCTGTCGTTCCCCATTCTCACCGCATTTGATGTCGGTGTTCCAGATTTTGGGCTCGAATGGCTCAGGTATAGGAATGCGGTGATATCTCGTTGATGTTTGGGTTTGCAATTCTCTAATGACCTGTGATGCTGAGCAGCCTTTCGTATATGGATGTACCATCTGTGTTTCTTCCTCGGTGTGGTGTCTTTTTGGGTCTTTTGCCCGTTTTTTAAGTCAGGTTGTTTATTTCATCGTTGCATCTTAGGAATTCTTTACATATTTTAAATGACGGTCCTTTATCAAATATGTATTTGGCAAATATTTTCTCCCAGTCTGTGGCTTGCCTTCTCCTTGTCTGGCTAAAACTTGCGTTTTAATATCTATTGTAAATATCTTCCTTTCTCTGCAGCAAGTCGATTGCTATTGCTTTTTTTGTCAGCCATGAAAAGAAGACAAAAAATGGCAGAAAGGGAGACCACAGGGAAAGAAACAACAAACACTGCAGACACACTCAACTCAGGAAGTGCAGAACAGTTGTCATTGATCAAACACGTGTAGTGTAGTTTGCTAGGTCTGCTCTTATTGGCTAAAAGCATATAACACTCAGAGTATGGGAACAATATGTGGATCACAGTGTTCTGAAATAGATTATTACATGTATTTTATTTTAGGAAAATATTTCAGAGACAAATATTCTGGTGAGTCAACCATGTAGGATCCACAATAAGGAGAATATTTCAAATGGGCGGGAGGGAGTTTCAGGGACCCCATGTCCTCCTGAAGCATGCCCTTCCAACTTCCAACAAAGGCTGACTGGAAAAAAAGCAACTGGTCTTGTAATAGTTCAATAAAGAAAAAATAAAGAGGGGCGCCTGGGTGGCTCAGTCGGTTAAGCATCGACTTCGGCTCAGGTCACGATCTCACGGTTCGTGAGTTCGAGCCCCGCATCAGGTTCTGCGCTATCAGCTCAGAGCCTGGGGGCTGCTTCGGATTCTGTGTCTCCCTCTCTCTCTCCCCTTCCTCCCCTCACACTCTGTCTCTCTCTGTCTCAAAAATAAATAAAAAACATTAATTAAGAAAAAATAAAGAAAGGAAAAAAGGAAAATGGTCCTCATCAGATCCTAAAGACCTATTGAGACTGAATAAGGATTTATCTTGATTTGGGGAAGCCAAAAGTACACAAATCCCTGATTCCGTAAGAGAGGAAGATAGTCCGGGTCCGATGTAGTCTTTGTGCACTGCACTAAAAAGCATGGAAATTTCCAAGAGAATATTCAGAGAGACAGGTCTGGTTACCTGAATGCATTATTCCTGACACATGGAAACTGTACATGAAGGTATTTTAGGCATTGTTTCAATCACGCAGAAAGCTTGAAGAGATACTTGTCTCTCTTATGCAATACCAAATGTCAGACCCACATGTTCACAAATTTAATATAAAATGTTGAGTTCTGATATGAAACACAGGCAAAATACGGGAGTCCCTGTTGTTATTGGGAGAATCTAAGTCCCAAGATGCTTCATGTAGAAAGGGCCATTTCCTTTGGCCATTCTCCCCTCAGTCAAGTGCTAAAGAAGGACTCTGCAATCCTGAAAGTCCAGGAAATGAATCCCAAGTGTCTTTTACCTTTAGGAGAGTCTTTATCTTAATGTCATTATCTTGATGTCATAGAGGCCAATAGAAAAGGGTGCATGGACTCTCCATTCTCTTTCAAATATAGAAATCTGTATTAAATATGCTCCCTGAGCTGGCCTTTCAGCAGAGTTTCCCAACTCCAGGCTAGAAATTGACACAGCAAATAATCCTGACCCATACCCCTTCTTTGTCTCTCCCATCTTATAGCCCATCCAGTAGGAGAAATACTAAATTACAGTACAAAGGCATCTGGGACAAGTTTTTTTAAAAACTTCCATTTTTAGGGCCTATACTCAAGGATTTATTCTGGTCCTGATGCCAAATATCAATAGCCAGAATAGAGGCTAAATACTCCCTTTTTACTTTCCTTCAACAGATTATATTTGTCATATTATAATTCTTTTATTTAAGACTTCAGAAAATATACTTAATCATAGACTATAAATTACAATGTGGCCTTAAAGCTCATGAATCAACATCTTCACTTTAGAGAAAAAGCAAATGGATTCTATAGAGATGAAGTGACTTTCCCCAGCAAGTTTGTGATAGATCTAACTCCAACAAGGATCTTATTTAAAAACTCATGGTATAGGGGTGCCTGGGTGGCTCAGTCGGTTAAGCGTCCTACTGGGCTCAGGTCATGATCTCACGGTTCATGGCTTTGAGCCCCACGTCGGGCTCTGTGCTGACAGCTCAGAGCCTGGAGCCTGCTTCTGATTCTGTGTGTGTCTCTCTCTCTGCTCCTCCCCTACTCACGCCTTGTCTCTCAAAAATAAATAAATGTAAAAAATATTTTTTAAAAAGGCATGGTATAAAGGACATTTGCTACATTCGCTACCCCAAACCCCCTAAATCCACTAATCCCTCTCTTGATTCCCCAGTTGTCTTTAGGGAAATCCCCTCACAAACAAACAAGCAAACCTCAGGCACATACGTACTCTCTTGGTCTATGCCATTCCAGTATAGCAACTGACATAAACATAAAGCAATCAGTACACCGCATTTGCTCTGATCATAATAATTGGCTCAGAAATGAACCGGGACCCACTCAGACCACAAGAGACAAAGTGAGATTTTTTTTTTTTTTTCTGAGACAAAGACCTTTACTCTTCCCCTAGAGATAAAGTACAAGGATGTAAGAACTGGTGACACGATAGCTATCCTAAAGCCACAAGAGGCCAACCCAAGAATGAAACCAACATATAGAGAGAACAGGAAAAACAAGAAAAGAATATGTTTTCCTAATCCCTTATCAAGCCACGCCTGAAGCCAGACTGAGCCCCTGAATTTTCAGGAACATTGAGCCAATAGTTTCTAACCTAGTTTCAGAAATCACCTTTAAACTTTGTATTCCTCTGCCTGGAATACCCTTCCCCCAGATAACCACACAGTTAGCTTTATCTTTTCTTTCAGATCTTTACTTGGGTCACCTTCTCAAGGAAACATTTGTTGGCTACCATATTTAGGATCGCAGCCCTCATCTTCAATGTCTTCTAACCTCTTTCTCTCCCCCCCCCCACTTTTTTTTCCCCTCCATAGCACTTATCAACATCTAATACTTTATAGATGTTACTTATTTTCTTCATCGTCAGTCTTTTCACCAGAATGTTGGAGCAGTGAAAGCATAGATCTCTGTTATGTCCACTGCTATACTTTCAGGCTCTGGAGGAGACCCTGGCATAAAGGAAGCACTTAATAAAAATTGGTTGAGTGAATTCATTAATTCACCGTATCCAACACATTGCCCATTAATGATGTTCATTTTAAGCATTTTGCTGGTAGTCTTCATAGGGACAGGAAATGACCCCAATAACACACACGTACAAGTTACAAAAGTCTTGGAACCTGAAAGTGATATCATTGTAACCTCTTTCTGATCTATATTTCCTGCCTCCCCACTGAGCAGGTTACCGGACATCCCCTAGACCTCAACTTTTTCTCCTAGAGCACTGAAATTTGACTTCTTCTGGTTCATATCCTTCAGAAAATCCCTCTCTGCATCTAAGAAACAAGTAAGAAACTCACTGTGTGCTATGTTATCAAAATTGAGTAATGTGCATCTCCGAGCCTCCACAAAGATTAGAACAATACCTTTCGGACTCTTAGGAAGAATATCTCTTAGTAATTTGCTCCGTCTTCAAGACCCAGAAAGAAAAATGAGAATTTTCTGTTATTAAAACCCCCTTTTCCAAGAGCTAGGATAAGAAAATACCCAGGATGCACCCCTGTAAGATGCCATTAATGCCTACCTCCTCAGTAGCTTTAGGACAGGGTATAACCACAGCTCTTCCTGTTCCTTCCCATGTTCTTTCCTGTGACTTCAAATTAACACCCAGGCCCCAGGAAATCCCCCAAACCCTCTGCGGCAGTCCAGAGCTAATTGGGCTCTATCCCTTTTTGAACAGTTTTTGATGGTTTTGTGAAATAGATCATCTATTAAGCCAATGAAATACTTGTCAAAACCAGGTTGAAAGACAACTCATTTCGTTGTCAGTAGAAAGAAGAGCAATAAACCTATAGCCTTGGTAAAACAAACAAATAAAACAAAACAAAACTCAAGCATTGCTTTCCTTTTGTAAGAGATTTAAATAGACGAAGGCCAAATTTTTCCATGTTGGGTTTCTGTCCTGGGTTAAGGTGCGGTTGACAGGATAAACACAGATTAGTTAACCATTATTTCCTTATTATCATTATCCACTAGAATTTATCAACAAGATTATTGAGTGAAGTGTGCAAAAGAAAACCAAATAAGAATGCAAGAAGATATTATTAACCCATCAGCACTAGGGCATGGGTTTCTACTAGTGGGTGTGAACTCGCACTGAACTCATCCCATATCCTCTCCCAGTCTCCCTAATTCACATCTTCACACATCTGTGAGTTGACTGGCTAAGCCTAAGGTATAATCGGAGTACACTGATTCAGATGAGCTTCTGACTGAAACTCTGGTGTATTAGAAGCGTGACATGATACTCCCAACATTTCACATTTAACCATTACAACTTCTGCAGCACTTTGCTGCTCTTAGAACAAAGCCTTAACTTTCTAAAGTTAGTGCTTATCCTTAAACACAAACCGGACCATCCTGCTGGCCTCCTACTGGGGAACTACAGTGTGGATGACAAAAAACTACTCCCTAGGAGCTACCACCTACAAAAGAAGAGGTAAGCATGTAGGGATTAAAGGTAAGAGAGGGATGAATTCAAAATGAGGAGTCTTGGGCAGTTTCTGAAAGGCGATGGGGTAGGGAGCATGGCCAAGTCTTTTACAGACATTGGTGCATTCATTAATTGGGTATCTAATTAAATGCGTTCCAGTGCTGGTGGCAGGGGACACAGTGGTGAGCAAGGCGGACCAGATCTCTTCACTCACAGAGTTTACAATACAGTGAGGGAGACAGTCCTTAATCAAATGAACCCACAAATGTGTGTAATTATACACTGTGCACGTTTGAGTACCAGAGCTGATAGCATTTAATGTGACTTCATATAATGGAGGCGGGAAGGCTTCCTGAGAAGGGACTGTGGAAGGCTTCCCTGCGAAGTCGTTTTGGAGAGAGATCTGGGGAACGAGTGGCAGTTACACAACCACGCGCAGACAAGCTGGGGAAGGGACAGCTGGGGAAGACTGCCGTGGGAGAGATCATGGAGGGCGGTCAACTGAAAACAGTCAGTGTGGCTGCAGCACAGAGAGATGGGACAAAGGTCAGCAGCAAAGAGATGGCGGGTCCATCCAAGGAATGACAGCACACTACCCTGTCTGGAGAAAAATGTGCGGGGCGTGAAGCAGATTGAACTGAAAATCATGATTGGGGCCCTTCACATTCTGGAAGAATATGCAAAGCACGTTAGAGAGTTTGAACTGTATTCTATAGGCAACGAGAAATCATAGGCACATAGGGATGGGGTCAGACCTGTTTAAGGATGAGTGTTCTCGAAGCAATCCTAACATGGATTTGGGTGAAGTGACTGAGTGCAGAAGGCTCCTGAAGGAAGGGCTAACAATTAGGGGGATGTTGTAATCGCGAAATAAGAGGGAGCAAGGTCTTGAACCAGGATAGTGGGAACCTGAAGCCCTAAAGAGGTAGAGAATCTGTGAGGCAGAATCAACAAACGTGGTGGCGAATTACAAATGGATGTGAAGGGCCGTGGAGGAGAGAGAGAGAAGCGAGGAAGCTCTTAAATGACTGAAAAATGTTGAGCCTAAACAGTATGAGGAGGATACCAATATCAGAGTTTGAGAATAAGACGAGTCAGAGGCTGGGTGCCTGGGTGGCTCCGATGGTTAAGTGCACCTTGATTTTGGTGCAGGTTCTGATCTCACGGTTAGTGAGATGGAGTCCCGCGGCAGGCTCTCTGCTGAAAGCGTGGAGCCAGCTTGGAATTCTCTCTCTCCCTCTCTCTGCCCCTCCCCCGCTCATGCTCTCTCTGTCTCTCCCTCTCTCCCTCTCTCTCTCTCCCTCTCTCAAATAAATAAATAAATAAATAAATAAGCATTTATTTAAAAAAAAGAAGAGTCAGAGGCTTTGGGGATGTCAGATTTCTTTCCTATGTGTTACAATGACATCTGTGTTTGGAAGTAAAGCCACACAAGTCAGTGAACCAATGATATTTACCGGGTGCCTACTACGTGCCAGGCATTATTTTATACACTGAAGATAGAAATTAGGCCTCATTTCTGCCTTTGTGGAATGTAACTTGTATATAAAAGGTAGTTTGCGGGGGGGGGGGAAGACCCCCCCAAAGGTCACATGATTAACCCCCAAAATAAACTATAAAGAAGTGATTGAATAATGAGACAGCATTTCAAAGACTTGTCCATTTATCTGGTGTCAGATTTGCAAAGTGTAGCATTGTGAAGGTTAAGGCTCTCCACTTAGGAGACAGACCACAATGCAAATTCAAATCGCCAATTCTCATCAAAGGGGAGGTAAAAGCTGCTTGTGAATTTCATCCAAGAATTTAGAGGACAGAGCAAAGGACAGGCTAAATAACAGATTCTTATTCTTTGGAAAAGAGAACGAAGATACAGGGAAATCCCAACAAGGACATTTAAACATCTTGGCCCTTCACCAACTCTGAGTATATACTGAACTTCAGGGAAAAAAAAAAACAAAAAAACAAAAAAAAACTTTGGCCATTTTTACTTCCAAATAGGTGTCAAAACTATGACATGTTGGAACTGCAAGAATGCTAGGGTTCTCAGGCCTTATCATTGTTGGAAATAAGCAGATAACGGACAAAGTACAATATACTAACTAAAATTATCTGCAAAAGGAATGAACAGCAAAGGATCTTTAAGGGCTCAAAATAAGAAAAAAATGTGAAAACAAAAATAAAATCAATAAATTTGATTAATTTAAAAGCTAAAAACCAAACATATATACACACATGTCTGCATATATATCAATAGGTACAGATACAGATATATAAAGATTAGATAGATAGAAATACATATAAAATTAACCCAAGGTATTAAAACCTTAAGTAAGAGATTACAACTAAAATGTCTATAACCAGGCAGCTTTTATTAAACATCTGGTCATATTTAATGAGCTGATACTGAAGTTTCTTGAAAGAATCGATGTGAGAGAACAACTAAGAAACTAAGAAACAATTAAGAATTATTGAAAAATAATTCTAATGGGGGGGGGCAAAAGAGAGATACTCAACTAGTTATCAACACTACTTTAAATCTGCAATGATTAAAAACAGTGCAGGTTAAGCAAGCACATCAAAAAAGTAAGAGTCCAGGCAGACCCAAGTGTGAGATTTCAACAAATGAAAAAGGTTCATTTTAACCCAGTTGTAAGAATGGATCGTTGCCCACATAGATGGTGTCAGAATAGTAAGCAGCTCATTTAGAAAAATAAAGTAGGATCTCCATAGAAAAGGATAATCTTCATTTCACTAATTTGGCCCCAAGAAGCTTTCCACTCTGGTTTTATCAATACAAACAATTTTTAACATCCTAATTTTACCAACACTGATGAATTTTCCCTGAGGAATGTTCTGGAATTAAACTATGTTTATTTCCCTTGATCAATGCACTATATGGCATAATGAAAATATTTCTCTAATTATCACCATTGTCATTTTTATCTTATCAAAAATTATTTTCACTGATACCAAGATTTCTTTAATGTAAATCTTATAAAGGCTTATGGTAAATTATTTTATCCTTATCAAACTTACCAATTAAAGCTTCTGCCGCTCTTAGTTTTCTTCTATGACCATTGTTTTTATCAAGGCAAAATTCTGCCCCAGTCAAATACTGCAGATATAAATTTGTCAAGGTTTATTTTTCTGGAAGCAGCTAGTTAATAACTTATTTTACCATGTGCACTTGTAACTGTCAGCTTTAATTTGTGTTAATTACATAATGGTGGGTCGAAACATCCTACATGAGATTCCTACTTCACAATTCACACACAAATAAATTTCAGATGGATTAAAAATTGTACAATAAGCACAAATAGCAAAGTATTGGAAAGAAAACATAGCAGACTATACCATATATATATGATATTGATATATATATATATATCATATATATATCATATATATATATCATATATATATCATATATATATATCATATATATATCATATATATATATCTCAAAACCTTGGAGCCAAAAAAGCCTTTCTATGCATGATCCAAAAATCTGAAGCCATAAAGTAAATTTGACTCCCTTTACCCATCCCATATGAGCCATAACACTAGCATTTTGCAAATGTTCCATGGAGGGTGATATAGGGGTCTAAGCGTCAGGGTCTCTTGCCACAGGAAGGGGTGGGAGTAGGGGCTGATTAATAACAGATGTTGGTGGGGACAATGGATATTCAAAAGTGTGTGGAAAATATATGTGGGATTGGCGTTTTTCATTATTTTCAAGTATTTTTATCATTACAATGTAATACATCATCCCCCCACTTAAAAATTTAAAACAATCCAACAAGTGTAGCACAAAGTAAAAGTACCCATTACCCCTGAGTCTACTTACAGAGATAACTACTATTGACAATTCCATGAATATCATTCCAGGTTTTTTTATTTATTTTTTTTCAGTTTGTTCATTTTTTACTTACTGTCCTTCGATCCTAGACCTGGAAACCGGAAGTCTAGTTGTTTTTTTAATGTCTATGTATCTATCTATGTCTCTCTCTCTCTATATATATATACAACGCACTCTCAGACACTCTCTATATCTTTCACACATATTACTTTTTAAATGAAATAATAACATACAATAATATACAACAACAACAAGAGTTGATTTATCTAGTTTCACAGATTTAAGTACTCTCTGTACATATCTGGATGCACTTCAAGAAGGGATGGAAGAAAGGAAGGAATTGAGATGCACTCCCCAGTAAGTAGGGATTACTACCACACTGGTACTTTTATGACTTTTTTTTTTTTTTTTTTACCCTTTTTTCTCTTTGATATAATATAAAAGCCATTTTCCCCTTGGAAAACAGAAAAACACAAAGAAAGAAACAGTCACCCATAATCTATCATATGGAGTCAACCGCTGGAACTTTTGGTGAGGAAAGATGCCATATTTAATAGATCCAAAATGGCGGTGGCCAACAATCTTCTGAAAGAGTTCAGAAAGAAGGTCCCAGCACTACAAGATAAAGAGGAGTGGGTACAAAGTTGTAAACCACACACCCCTGTATCCCCTGACAAACAGGATGAGGAGGAAACAAAAACATGGTCAGTGACTTTAAATTTTTGGACAATACACTGCTCGAATTAACAAAGGCAGAGCCCCATGAAAAAACACAGATACCAGCTATGGGATGGGCAGATCCAGTTCTGTCGGCTCAGAAAAGCTTACAACCTTGAATTGTGACCCGACACTGGGGATCTGCAGAGGGTGTCTGCAAAGGGAAAATGCCAGGGTAAGAAGCTTCACTGTCGGATTCCCCACCTCAACATTTCCCCTTGGATTTCCACTCAAGCTGAACAGACACCCTTGGGACATTTCCAACCTGAGTCGACTGTGGAGAGACAAATCACAGAAAGGAAGCTTTGGCAAGCACTTCAAAAGCTGGTTCCATTTTAGGCTAGAAAGGAATGCAAGTGTCTCCAATGGTGGCACCAACAAATTTTTCAATACTGGGATTGTGGAGAACTTCCCACCCAGCTAAACTTATCCTCAGACCTCAGAAATGGTCAGAAATGTGCATGGAGCACCTACTCTGTGGGTCTGCAAAAAGTTTAAGGCAGGAGACTGAACTTTTCTGAGAAGGGCCAGATAGTAAATATCCTAGGTGTTGCGGGCTCTCCCAAAGTCTCTGATGCAACTAGTCAGCTCCACAGCTATACTGAGAAAACAGCCTTAGGCAATACATAAATGAACCCAGTGGCAGGGTGCCAATAACACCTTACTTTCGGACATTAGCATTTGAATGTCATAGAATCATGTGTGCCATAAAATATTCTTGCTTTGATTCCCCCCCCCCCACCCCCAATCATTTAAAAGTGTAAAACTCTTCTCAGCTTTGTTGGCTGTATCAAAACAGACAGCAGGCTGGATCTGGTCCACGGGCTGGCCCAGAGTTACCTGACCTTTGGTCCAAAAGCAGTTTCTACACTAAAGTGTACATTCTAACAACATAGATAAGAGCAAACCAGAGGATCAGGAGTTTCTGCTTAGATTGGGGCGAGTCCAGGTGGCGGAAGAACTTTCGGTGGCCAGCGTGTCAGTTGGGATCAGGGTGGGGTTGTGGGGCAGAAGGGTACAGGGGCACGGGAGACTTCCCAAAGGGGTTGGTCCCAGGGTTTGGCTCCACAGAGTGGGCCTATGGCACCAAGGGAGAGAAGGGTGAGAAAATGCCTCCCTACCCAATTATGCATGCTCTACTTTCTCAGTGAATCAGGCCAGTGAAAAGATTAGCAACAGCACAGTCAAATTTAATTCATAAGACATTTTGTGTTCCTGGCAGAAAGATGTGCTCGGGCACAGACGAAAACTAGCAATCCCCCCATCACCTCCACTTCCATAAACCGTCTTTGTTTACCTGTGTGTGCACAGGCTCTTATGCAAATTCCAGCAGCCAGTTCAAAATAAGCCTGAGCTTGGCCTTGACGGATTTATTTCTCATTTGCTGCAGGCACAGACCACTTCTATTGAAGGAAGAAAAATACCAGCCCCTCCTCAGCCGCTTGCCCAAGAGTCCCGGGACACCACCTTGCCATTGAATAGTCTCGAGGAAGAGTTCAGTTCAGGGTTTGCACTTTCCCAGCCATTAGCCAGCTGCCAACGCATTTCATTATCTTAGGAGTGTTTTGTACATCAAAGAGAGCCCCAAACAGTGTGATCAAGCGGAAGTAACAGTGCCTAGTCAACATTATAACTTGCAGCATGTTTTTTTCATGGATATAAATGCCATCTGGCACCCAGGAACAGCAAAGGCCAGCGATGGAAAAACCCTGCCGCCCTGTTTTGCTTATTGATGTAACAGTTAATCCTGATAAAGGCCAAGGCCTCAGAGCAACTGCCCTGTTGTTATCTTGCGTATCTATTGTCTTCCACAGGCCAAGCTGTCTCTGGAACCTGCAGAAGTGAGGTTGTACATGAGACCGCCTGGGGGGAGAAATATCCAGGAGAGTGAAGAAAGGGACCTTATTTGTCTTTTTGTTTGTGTAATTGCTTAGCAAACTCCCACACACACACCCCCACACCCACCCACCCACACCCCCACACACAGACACAGATGTGTGGGGATTTAAAGGCTTCTCCTTTTCCAGCTTCAGGACTTTCTAGGGAAATTATCAAGTAGCTGGCTTTGAAACTCCCCTAACCAGACTCTCTTATGACGGCTTCCTATCTTCTCCCACATCAACCTGCTTTCAATAATTTTGGAAAATCTCTCTGGCCTTGGATTTTACATCATAAACCACCAACCCTCCCCGCAAAGCAGAGACCGATTACTGGTAACAAATGCCTCACTGAGGCTTTCACTGCTCTCTTACAATTAAGGAGAAAAAAATTGTCTGAAATGACAGCTAAGAGAGGATCTTAATAAACTCATCGGTGGTACACTTCCTGCTTTCTGGGTAGTTGATTTTCAATTGACAAATTAGGAAAGAAAAGACTGTGAGCATCTCATTGTTTTTACTTTGACATCAATCTCCAGAACACGGAAGAACAAAACATAAAATGGCCAATCTCCTTCTCTGCTGAAATGAGGGCAAATGATTGGATTTATCGTATTTTTTTTCTTCCACGGTCTCAACTGTGGTTGTCTCAATGCCCTGCAACTGTTTATAAACTCTTCAATGATTTTCCCACTCATTACACAAACTCCTCCCTCTTCCTATCTTCCTGCTAATACCCCCCCCCCCGCCCCCCTTCTGTCTCTGGGAGGAAAAGCCTGAAATTTTGAGTAGGACATTTCTTTTCTGGTTTATGTTCACGTCAAGGGATGGTTTTGCAATTGCCACATAAGCAATTATGTAAGTTTTTCCAAAGCATGGAAAATTTCTAGAGGAACTGGGGCCTATGCACAGTTTCAAGAGTCTAGATGATTTTAAAAATAAGTAGCTGTTACCCAATAACCAACCTACGGTTCAAAATTTTCTCGGAAAATTCAACTTGATTTATCTTCTTCCCCGTTTTATCTCTTCACTCTCATAAATTGTAGTAGAATTATAACACACTTAAGGGACTAGGTTGCTATTCTAGGCCGGTGTGGAAATTGAGCTCAGAGAAATGAAGCCCCTAGCAGCCAGCATAAAGAAAAAAATTCTCTGACCCCGAATATCCTCAATGCATGACTGTTTTCCTCACTTCTTTTCTCCCCATAAGAATCAGTAGAAAGAAGACAAGACAAACCAGAACGGACTACAACTGAAATTTTCAGCAAAGTGAGGCAAAAGAGTACCTGGTAGTCTGGTTTCCAAAAGATGGTGGTCAGATATCAAAACGTGAATTATTCATTGATAATATATGCTTCCCCCTTCATAGTTTATAAAATGCTATAAACCTCTTGCTTTCGAAATAAATGTTTGCTGGAAGAAATTTCCAAAGTCATCTTTTATAGGGCCACCTGGCTGGTTCAGTCATAGAACATGTAACTCTTAATCTCAGGGTTGTGAGTTCAAGCCTCATGTTGGGGGTGGATCCTACTTGAAAATAATCATCTTTTATAAATGAAGAAACAGTACATCAGTAGTTCAATGTCAGGTAATTGATGGCAGAGCTCAAACAGAATCGAGGACTTCTAACTACTAATGGCTATTAATTAATGTATTACTTTTGCCATGGCATGCACGCATTCATTCATAAATTCAACATGCGTTGGTTGATACATGCATGATACTGTGGCAAATATTGAAAATACCTTTTATAAGAGTAAATAAGAAGACATTTCTGCTCTTGAGGAACTTATAATAGTGGAGACAGGAATATAAACTAAGAATCGCAAGAGACAGAAACAAATACTAAAATAAGCAGTATATGGGAATGCAAGCTGGTGCAGCCACTCTGGAAGACAGTGTGGCGCTTCCTCAAAAAACTAAAAATAGAACTACCCTACGACCCAGCAATTGCACTACTAGGCATTTATCCATGGGATACAGGTATGCTGTTTTGAAGGGACACGTGCACCCCCATGTTTATAGCAGCACTATCAACAATAGCCAAAGGATGGAAAGAGCCCAAATGTCCATGGACGGATGAATGGATAAAGAAGATGTGGTATATATATACAATGGAGTATTACTCGGCAATCAAAAAAAAATGAGATCTTGCCATTTGCAATTACGTGGATGGAACTAGAGGGTATTCTGCTAAGCGAAATTAGTCAGAGAAAGACAAAAATCATATGACTTCACTCATATGAGGATTTTAAGAGACAAAGCAGATGAACATAAGGGAAGGGAAACAAAAATAATATAGAAACAGGGAGGGGGACAAAACAGAAGAGACTCAAAATATGGAGAACAAACTGAGGGTTACTGGAGGGGTGGGAGGGGGGAAGGGCTAAATGGGTAAGGGGCACTAAGGAATCTACTCCTGAAATCATTGTTGCCACTATATGCTAACTAATTTGGATGTAAATTAAAAAAAAAAGAATTAAAAGAAAAGAAAAAATAAAAATAAAAATAAAATAAAATAGGCAGCATAAAGGTGACAAAAAGAAAAAAACAGATCAGTTATATTAGAAAAGACCATCACACTGGGGTGCCTGGGTGGTTCAGTTGGTTAAACGTCCAACTCTTGATTTTGGCTCAGGTCGTGATCTTGTGGTTCGTGAGTTCGAGCCCCACATCGGGTTCTGCCTTGACAGTGTGGAGCCTGCTTGGGATTCTCTGTCTCTGTCTCTGTCTCTCTCTCAAAAATAAATAAATAAACTTTAAAAAAAAGATGAAAGAAAGAAAGAAAGAAAGACAAAGGAAGGAAGGAAGGAAGGAAGGAAGGAAGGAAGGAAGGAAGGAAGGAAGGAAGGAAGGAAGGAAGGAAGGAAGGAAGGAAGGAAAGACCATCACTCTTCTGGTTTTGCAGAATAGTGACCTGCTATTGTGTTTAAGAAGTCAAATAACCCTGGGTGCCTGGGTGGCTCAGTCAGTTAACTTCAGCTCAGGTCATGAGCTTACAATTTGTGGGTTCGAGCCCTGCATGGGGCTCTGGTGCTGACAGTCTGGAGCCTGCTTCAGATTCTGTGTCTCCCCTACTCACATTCTGTCTCTCTCTCTCTCTCAAAAAAAAAAAAAAAAAAAAAAAAAATATATATATATATATATATTTTAAAAAAGTCAAATAAGCCTTTGCTCTTAAATTGTCTTAGAAAGAGAATGAATTACTTGTGGCATGTCTTAAATTCCACTTTAGGTAAAACATAATCTGTTTTATGCTTCCTCTGATTATTCTGGATTTGTTCATGTGTAATTTTAAAGAAGTCGTGCTCTGCGGTTTTCCCATTGAGATTGTTCTAAAGTGACGTTCGCTGTAGGATTTGGCCGACGGGCTAAGTAGCCGAAATTTTGGTAAGAAGTCGGCAGAAGGAGACTAGTTCAGATGAGAAAATTACACATAATTTCTTTCCTCTCATTTTGTGAAAATCTTAGACCCACAGTTGTTAGGGATTGAAAAGAACTTTAAGCAAATCTCTGCTTCTGCAAGGCTTTTTGGTTTTGGTTTTGGTTTTGTTTTCTTTTCAAAACTTTTGAATCTCAAGGCAAGATTTAAATTTCTAAATTGATTATTCTGTCATAATTCCCCTGTGGAATTAATTCCAATCTTAAGGTGCTCTCCATTGACACCCCCCTGAGTACTTTGAGACCTTCAAATGTTTATTCTATTTTTCTCAGAACCAGGTAAATGACTAGCTGGAAAGTTAGTGACTCTCCTGAGGTGGGATCGATTTTGTGCAAATGTAGTGTGTGGGAGGGAATGATATAATATTTGGGGGCTTACAGTAGAGTCTGACTAGATAGGCAGATACAGAAGACAAACTCTCAGCCTGCTTAAAACCCATTGTATCCTCCAGAATCTCTAATTCAGCACCCACCAGTCTCAACCTATGCAAAATCAGCAAGATGGGATAATATTCTTACATGATAGAATTGTCTTTTTTGTCCTCTCTAAATGAGCTTTAAAAACAAAAACAACCAGACTTCAAGCTGTATTACAAAGCTGTAATCATCAAGACAGTGTGGTACTGGCACAAAAACAGACACTCCGATCAATGGAACAGAATAGAGAACCCAGAAATGGACCCACAAATATATGGCCAACCAATCTTTGACAAAGCAGGAAAGAACATCCAATGGAATAAAGACAGTCTCTTCAGCAAATGGTGCTGGGAAAACTGGACAGCGACATACAGAAAAATGAACCTGGACCACTTTCTTACACCACACACAAAAATAAACTCAAAGTGGATGAAAGACCTAAACATAAGACAGGAAGCCATCAAAATCCTCAGGGAGAAAGCAGGCAAAAACCTCTTTGACCTCAGCTGCAGCAACTTCTTACTCAACACGTCTCCAGAGGCAAGGGAAACAAAAGCAAAAGTGAACTATTGGGACCTCATCAAAATAAAAACCTTCTGCACAGCGAAGGAAACAATCAGCAAAACCAAAAGGCAACTGACAGAATGGGAGAAGATATTTGCAAACAACATATCAGATAAAGGGTTAGTATCCAAACTCTATAAAGAACTTACCCAACTCAACACCCAAAAAAACAAATAACCCAGTGAAGAAGTGGGCAAAAGACATGAATAGACATTTCTCCAAAGAAGACATCCAGATGGCCAGCCGACACATGAAAAAATGCTCAACATCATTCATCATCAAGGAAATACAAATCAAAATCAAAATGAGATACCACCTCATGCCTGCCTGAATGGCTAACATTAACAACTCAGGCAACAATAGATGTTGGCGAGGATGTGGACAAAGAGGATCTCTTTTGCATTGTTGGTGGGAATGTAAAGTGGTGCAGCCATTCTGGAAAACAGTATGGAGGTTCCTCAAAAAACTAAAAGTAGAACTACCCTACGACCCAGCAATTGCACTACTAGGCATTTATCCAAGGGATACAGGTATGCTGTTTTGAAGGGACACATGCACCCCAATGTTTATAGCAGCACTATCAATAATAGCCAAAGGATGGAAAGAACCCAAATGTCCATTGATGGATAAATGGATAAAGAAGATGTGGTATATATATATATATATATATATATATATATATATATATACACACACACACACATATATATGTGTATATATGTATAAAATCATCCTTCCTGTATATACACACACACACACACACACACACACACACACACACACACACACAATGGAATAATTACTCGGCAATCAAAAAGAATGAAATTTTGCCATTTGCAACTACGTGGATGGAACTAGAGGATATTACGCTAAGCGAAATTAGTCAGAGAAAGACAAATATCATATGACTTCACTCATGAGGACTTTAAGAGACAAAACAGATGAACATAAGGGAAGGGAAGCAAAAATAATAAAAAAAAAACAGGGAGGGGGACAAAACAGAAGAGACTCATAAATATGGAGAACAAACTGAGGGTTACCGGAGGGGATGTGGGAGGGGGGATGGGCTAAATGGGTAAGGGGCATTAAAGAATCTACTCCTGAAATCATTGTTGTACTATATGCTAACTAACCTGGATGTAAATTAAAAAATAAAGTAATTAAATAAATAAAAACAAAAACAAATCTCAAACTGCAATTAGGAATGATAATTTCCTAAAGATCTTCCTCTTCCCTGCTTCTCTCTCTTCTCTTATTTCTGTCTCTCTCTCCAGCTTACAGCATAAAACAAGAGAAAAGAGGAGCATGCAAGGAACACAAGAGGCAGATGAGGCCTAGAGTACACACCAAGAGGATAACATAACCTACTATCATCATTGGCATAGTGTTTTTCCTGGTTTGCAATGTTTTCCGTTATACGTCATAATAGCACTGCCTCAAAGAGGTGTTACGAGTATTAAACACGCTAATGAATTAATAGAGTCTACAATAGCTCCTGGCACCAAAAATGCTTTCAATAAGTGTTCGACGGTATTACTATTAGTACACAAGCTATTGTTTTTAACACTGTTATTATAGTCATAGTTTGCATAACCATTTAGTTTGCTAAACCATAAACAGTTTAGGAAGTACAAGTTCACATTTAGCTGGTCATACGATATATAACTTATTTTAGGAAAGAATGATTTTATTTCTAAATCCTAAATTCCTATCAATAGCTATTTGGCCACTTAGGGGACACTCGTATGGAATTTCTTTTATAAACTAAAAAGCACAACTATACCTGAAGGCTTGCTATAAAAGATTTGCCCTGAAATAATTCTGAAGAATTCTAAATTTCACAGGAAAGCAGTCATAACCCAGCTCTGGCCTACTTCTCAAGTTTCGCAAATGCTGTCCCATTCTGTCCATCTGATGTACCTGGGACAATGGGCAATTAGCCACTCCCCAAGCATGCCTAGTACTTTTGTGCCATTCTGCCTCTGTGTGCCTGCTGTTCTTTGTGCCTAGAATAGCCTCTCCTGCCTCTCCCTTCAAGTCCATTATGACGCCTTCCTCTTCTTACCCAGAAAATAAATATCCCTCTTCTCTGCTTCCAAAGCACATTCGTCATCCTACGTGCTGGGATACATCCTTCTTCCTATTAGTCATATCCCACTGCATGGAAATCCTGTATTCTCATGTCTGTGAGCTCCTTCAAGAGTACAGCCCTGTTTTGCTGGAGAATATTGCCAATGCCAACCAGAGGACCCACACGTAGCAAGAACTCCTTCTTTTTGCATTGTTTGCCAATTTCAGGCAGGAAAGACCAGACCCATGACACAGTAATAAGCTCCTGGTCCAGAGTTGAGGACAGAGAAAGACCAGAAAAAAATTGGCCCTTCACTTAGTATCCTTAGACTTCCTGAATCGGCATTGAATTTAAATACCAAAACAATATCCCAGGCAAAAGTCATAATTAGAATAGTAAAAGTAACAGCTATTTGTTGAGTAATTACAATGCTCCAGCCACTGCTTTCATATTTCATGTGCATAACTCATTTAATTCTCACAAGACTATTCGTTATGTGCTCCTATTGTTTTCATTTTATATTTAAAAAGTCCCTCCCCGTGGTCATAGAACTAAGAAGTGGATGCAGAATGTGAAGATGAATTTGAACCCAGGCAAATTCTACAGAGCCAGGGTTCACAACTACCACCACCATGCTATCTGTAGTTGGTTAAGGAGACTTTAAAACTTACAGTAGATAATGGACTTATTCCAATAAAATAAAGTCTGTTAATGGGTCTGATAATGACAAGTTAAATTTTTATTTTTCACTACCACTAACTGTAGATATACCAGCTTCTCATTGATTAAAGCCATGACCAGATCTATGACATATCCATTGAAAGTACTATGCCGGCTTTCCCTAATCTGGGCTCAATTTTCCAATCCTATGGTCTCTCCCACTAGTTGCTAGCACACATGCTCCACATTCACCAGCCCTTTCACCCCACCCTGCCTTCTGCCCTCAGTAGAGAGGAAGGCTACTTGGGAAACATTGCTTACACTGTTTGCTTGGTCTCTTTCTCTTGTCCCCCCTGACAATTCTTTCTTCTCCATTTTTCATAAGCTTACTCTTAATAATATAGTGACACATCTTCTTTTGATTAATTTTTTCTATGGTATAACTTTTCCATCTTTTTACCTTCAGCCTCTTCTGCATATTTTAGGTGTTCCTCTTATAAATAACATAACTGGTCCTTGCTTAAAAAAAAATCAGTCTGACAATATTCATCTTTTAATTACAATATTTAGTTCATTTACATTTAATGTAATTATTGATATGATCAGGTTTAGTTCTACCATTTTGTCCTCTGCTTTTTATCTGTACTACCTGTTCTGTATTCTTTTTCTTTCCTTTCTTTTGGCTGATTATTTTTTATAGTTTCATTTCCTCCCTCTATTAACATGGTAGCTAGGCATCCTCTTACTATGATTTGTTAAATATTATAGACATGACTAGAGATTATAACATGTATAGATGACTTATTTTAGTCCAAGATAAATGGTTGCATTTACTTCTTCCCAGACAATGCAAGAAACATAGAACCCCTTTAACTGCTTTTATCCTAACCCATTATTTGTAATATGTTTAGCCTTATCAGACATTATTATTACAGTTTTATATCAACATTAAATATTTATCATCTCTGATGCTCTTAAATCCATTCTGTATCTTTAAGTTTTCATCTGGGATAATGTTCTTGTCCCTGAATAGTCCATGTTAGTATTTTCTTTTTTATGGGTGGGTATAAAATTTCCCTCAGTGTTTATTAGAGAATGTGTTATCTCTCCAGCTTGGGTTCATAGATCTTTTTTTAAGAAAGTCATCATCCATTGTCTCTTTAAACATTGTTTCTCCTTTATTATCTTTTTCTTTTCCTTTTGTGGATTCTGTTAACAGATAGGTTAGAACTTTTCACTATGTCCCCTATGTCTCTTATATTGTCCTCTATGTCTCTCTCTCCCTTTCCATTTATGTGATTCATTCTGTATATTTTTTCATATTTATTTTCCAATTCATTTTCTCTTCAATGTGTCTACTCTCATGTTAAACTTGTACACTGGGTTACTGATCTGTCACAAATGTTTTCTGTTCTAGAATTTCCATTTTGTACATTTTCGTAGTTTACTGTTATCTGTCAAAACCATCAATTTCACGTTTTATTATCTTTGATATATTAATTGCACTTACTTTAAAATCCATGTATGAAAACTCCATTTTCAAGATTCCTGATGGTTTCTTATACTGTCCATTGCTTCTTTTGATTTTCTGCTACACTATTTTGATTCCTTATATATTTGTTTTTTCTTTTTTTTTTTAATGTTTATTTATTTTTGAGAGAGAGAAACAAGGTGAGTGGGGGAGGGGCAGAGAGACACAGAATATGAAGCAGGCTCCAGACTCTGAGCGGTCAGCACAGGGCCCAATGCGGAGCTCGAACTCAAAAACCACAAGATCATGACCTGAGCCGAAGTCAGACATTTAACCCACTGAGCCACGCGGATGCCCCATATATCTGGTTTTTCTTGACTAAGTGTCAGATATTGTATATGAAAAATGGTAGAGATAATTTGAAACTGGGATGTAACTTCCTTCAGAGAGGAAGGATTTTGTTTGCTTCTGACAGGTGGCTAGGAAACCTAGCAGCCCTGAATTATCTTAATTCAAACACAAAATGATATGATTAGAAGCTGGGCTTCAGTCCCTCTGGAGAAGATCTGTTTCAGGACCACCTTTACCCATAAAGTGTAGCCTTTTGGCTGGGAGTCCCAGTCTAAAACTTGTGAATTTACCAAAGCTTCCCTCCTTGGCAGCATTGACCTCCCTTTCTTCCCTCTTCTAAATTCAAGAATCTTAGAGATGCTCAGTTCACCTTCTCAGCCTCCCGTCTAACTTCCAAAATTGGCAGATGCCTCTAGGGGAAAAGCAGTACCAAATGCAAAGTGTACTTCTCTGAGTTGCCTTCTTTTCCTTGACTTTTAGCTCTTTATGACTTAAATATTGTTTTGGATTTTTTCCCCCCCTCTTAACTATTTGCCCAGATTTTGTACTTTCTTTAGGAGGAGGGAAAAAACCGTTTGCTAATATGTTTATTTTCACCTATTCAAATTTTTTAATATTTACATAGTCACATTTCTTGATTTCCTTTCCCCTATCATTCATAAAAAGGCCTATTCTACTTTAAATTATAGCTAAATTCTATTTGGTATTGACTTTAGTATGAGCTGTGAGATAAGGATTCGGTTCACTTTTTCCCCAAGTAACTAATTATTGTCTAATGACATAATGAATAGTTCATGTACTCTCTTGAATTTTATACACACACACACACACACACACACACACACACACACATACACACACACACACATTCCAT
The DNA here is from genome assembly GCF_028749965.1 of Puma concolor. Classification (NCBI taxonomy): domain Eukaryota; kingdom Metazoa; phylum Chordata; class Mammalia; order Carnivora; family Felidae; genus Puma; species Puma concolor. The sequence goes on along the minus strand of NC_141673.1, from coordinate 28,464,495 downwards.
TAGTATGCTAAGCCACCTTTATATTACTTTGGGCTTTTCTGGGTTTTTCTATTCTGTTCTACTGTTTATTTATTTTTGTACCAGTACCTCACTTTTTTTAATTACTGTAGCTTTATATTATGTCTCTATATCTGGTGAGAAAAGGCTTCCTTCTTTCACATAGGCCCATTACACCTGTGGTTTTTTGCCTGTTTGTTTTAATTTTTTGACTAGTCCAGCATGAGTAATTTTATCAGATAGATCTTAAAATATTTTTTCTCAGCCACCAAACTTCCCTCTCCAATACCCACCCAAAAGAGAAATCCCACTGTGATTTCTCTTCATCATTAAGATTGCAACGATTTCAGAGTATTTTAAAACAAATCAACATCTTTATAATATTGAGTTTTCCCAGGTAGAAACATCTTAAATCTCTCAGAGTTCATGTTTTCATATAAATACTGTATGCTTCTTAATCAGCTTATTCCAGTATATTTTATACCTTTTTTATAAATGAAATATTTTCTTCAGTCACGTTTTCTAATTGGTTATCCTTATAATAGGAAAACTAGTAGTTTTTCCCCATTATTAATATTGATATGGTAACAACAACCTAACTTGTCATTTTTAATTATTTCTGGTATGTTTTCTTAGTTGATTCATTTGGTTTTTGAAGCTATAGAACCATATCATTATGTAGGAGTGGGAATTGTACTAACTTCTTTGCAATGCTTATACTCCTTACTCTGTTCTCTCAAAATGACACATCCATTGGGTAGAATGAATCTCAAACTTCAGTGTTAAGCTTGACCCTTAATTCACCCAAACTAACCATTCATCATAATACCAATCTTTTCACCAAAGCAATGGGTTCAAGGATGAGTGACACAGGCCCCGACTCAGTGGGGCACAGCACGGCACCAGTCACAGTGGATTTTTTTTTTCCTTTAGGGTTTGACATGGAATTCAAGAGTTTTCAAAGTTTTTGGAAGAGGAGTTCTCTCTTTTTCTGGATGGCAAGGTATAAGCACATGGGAGGCCTGGGACCTCTGTGGCCATTTTGCTCCCATGAGAGAAGTCGCCCAACACACAAAGAAACGCAGAGTTGAAAGAACTGAGAGAAATCAAGCAGCAACGCTGAAACAAACCATGCTTGAAACGGAACCTATCCTGCAACTTTATAAGAGCATTTTTTAAAGCCAGGGAGCGTTATTTGCAACCCAAATTATCCTAATGGATACACCAGCTCAATGCCGTATTCAAGAAATACACCTAACACATAATGACAAAGAAAGTTTGAAAATAAGGCATGTGGAAAATTACACCAGGCAAATGTATGCAAACAGAAAGCAGGAATGGCAGAATCAAAATCAGATAAGAACAAGTCAAGATCCAGACCATTAAGCAGGGAAAAGAGGCATATTATAAAATCTATGAGTACAATTAATGAATTACTGTGTATCACAAACTACAACAGCAAGACGCATAAAACAGAACTCTGATAAAGATAGGTATAACCATCATAAAAATCGGTCCTAGTGGGGAATTTTGCATCAGAATTCGATGGATCAAACAGACACAAACAATCAAGGATATAGAGAATACAAATAATACAAAAAAGATCGTGTAAAATAAATACATAAATAACATTCTCCCTCTCTTCTCTACCAAAGCAGAAATTGGAATATCATGCATGACCTACCATTAGAAAGAGTCTAGCCTGAGTTAGTTTTACTGCAGAGTCTAACCTTCAAAATACAGAAAAAACTTAGCTAGTATGCCTCTCTATCTCAGTTGTCACTATACAGCTTAGGAGATGAATATATCCAGAAAATGTTAAACAGACCCTTTGGTTTCTGAAACGCTTGCCACTCACCATTCAAACCTCAGAGACTAAAGATGATCAGATTTTATGGTGTCTCTCTCTGAACTTTTGCTTTCTGAACTCAGGTACCAAATAGATTTGAATGTTGAAGGAATGTTTGTAATTCCTTTTTATCTATCTTATTCAAAATATTCTCAACTATCAAAAAATGATTGAAACTGACCAAGATGGTCTACTAAGCTAACACAAGAACATCCAAATTAATAATTTTAAAAAGAAAAAAAATTACTTACGATAGCAAATGTTCTCAAAATATTAGTATATTGAATATATCTAGTCATGGAAAGAATATAGCATTGCCATGTAGATACATTTTAAAAACTGTAATATTACAGTAACAATTCAAAAGAAAAATATATTTATAGATGAAGAAATATAAATGTATTCATATAAATATCACAAAAAATCTTAATAAAAACTGAATAAAATAAGAACACATTATCATCTTTCATTTATCTAAGTATACTCATTCATATTTTTGTGTCTTATTCTTATATTTCTTTTAAGAAATATAACTAAATATATTAAAGAACTTTTAATAAAAAAGTAACAAATATTTTATAATAAAACTTTTAAAGTCATTGCCATTAAAATCAGAATCAAATCAAGAACGCTTTTTATCATTATTATTTTTCAAAATTATTTTAGATGATCTAAAAAATGCAATAAAGCAAAAAAAACAACAGGTATGTGTATATATATATAGATAAATTATGTTTATTTGAAAATTTTGTATTATAGGTTTAAAAATCCCAAGGCACAGAACTAAAAATCATTAAGACTAATAAGAGAATCTGGAAAGATATTTATATTATATACAGTTTGGAGTTAGGAATGGACGTATACAATCATCACATATACGATAGAGATAGAGAGTATAACACATCTAGAAATACATTTAACAAGAAAATAACACATAAGAAGAATATGTAAAGAAACAAGATATGAATTAATGTTAAGATGAAATGTTCCTAGATGGAAAGACTTAATATCACTAAAATGTTAATCCTTCTAAATCAGAACATAGATTTAATACAATAAAACTAAGAATTTCAAAAGATTTCCTTTAAACCTTGTTGTATACATTAAACATTTTATAATATAGGGGCACCATGGTGGCTCAGTCGGTTGAGCATCTGACTCTTGATTTCAGCTCAGGTCATGATCGTGGGATTGAGCCCTGCAAGCAGCTCTATGCTGGGCATCGAGCCTGCTTAAGATTCCCCCTCTCCCTCTGCCCCTCCCCTGCTCATGCTTGTGCACACTGGTGCTCCCTCCCTCTCTCTCTTAAAAAAATATATAAGGGGCACCTGGGTGGCTCAGTCGGTTGAGCATCCGACTTCGGCTAAGGTCACGAGCTCACAGTTCGTGAGTTCGAGCCCCACGTCGGGCTCTGTGCTGACAGCTCAGAGCCTGGAGCCTGCTTCGGATTCTGTGTCTCCCTCTCTCTCTGCCCCTCCCCTGCTTGTGCTCTGTCTCTCTCTCAAAAATAAATAAACATTAAAAAAAAGTTTAAAAATATATATATATATATAAATATATAAACACAAATATAAATGTGTATATATGTATATATACATATATAATTTTACGATATAAGAAAAACGTCCTGAACAAAGGAATTCCTGAATATAAATTTTTCAAATGCCCACTAGACTCCAGAGATAATTTAATATAATTCATACTCCTGTTTATAAGGTATGAGAAAGCTGTTTTCCTACATCGTCACCAGCACAGAACAAAGAGCTATAAGTAATAATGCAATGAAAACCCATCCTCTCACTACCTTATCGAAAAAGATCAAACATAACCAACACAGATGAAACTCACTGAATACATTTTAGATTCCATGCCCCCATCCCTTGAGGTAGCCACTCTCCTGAATTAGGAGTTTACTGTTCTCATCCATTGCTTTATATTCTTACAACATGTTACACATATAGAAATGTTGACATGTTTTTAAGCTTTACATAAACACACACACACACAAACAAAAACCCTGCATGCGTTCCTCTGCCCTGCTTTGTCTTATTTTGGAAAACAGTATGTATGCAAGGTGCTGACGTATCATTTAGCACCAGCTCATTCTAGGTTTTCATCTTCCAGTCCCTACATCATCCCTGTGTTGGGTCTCCACATCTGTGAGCTCCTAGTTGATTTCTCTCATTGCCTTGTATTTTTCCACTGCCTTCTGTGTGGTTTTTCTCATGCCTACCATCCACATCTCTGATCTTTTTTCATTGTTGATTCTGTTCTTCTTTTTGATTCTCAAGCAGTTTTCCTTTTGAAACTGATCACATTTTCCCCTTTAATTTCTTTCTTAAGTGTGCCAGCTCTCCTTTCCACTCACCATGACTTTCAGTCCTTTGAGAGGATGGAGGAAATTTAGTCTATTGTTTTTATTTCCTGAAGTAATTATTATTCTAACACATATAATGCAGTATTCTTTTACATGTCACATTCCTTTTTCATTTTTTTTAATGATTTGTAAGGAAATCCCACTTTTCCTGCTTCTTATTCAGCTTTATTGAGCACAACTTCATCTGGTCCTGATATTTGCCCAATAGTATTGGTAGATTACCATCATATCCGTTGGATGTTTACCTGGTCCCCATGAGTGGCCCCTTAGGACTCAGGCTGGAAATCTGGACATTTGAGAGACTGCAATATTTTTTCAGTCATTCAGAAAACTGAGGAGGGCACAGAAGGTAGACATAGGTGGTGAGTAGCTAAAGCCCAAGTATGGGTATGTTGTCTACTGGTACTTTCCCCAAAAATGTCTTGATTCTTACCCCGGCCAATCCCATTAAGAAACCTATCTTTTAAATTCCTGTCGCTCTTCCCCTTCTTGGTGAAAAATTAACTCCATAGGAAACCAGGTCAGTGTAAGAGCCCTTGGCTCAGAGGCCTTTTATGAGTGGTTAGTTCTTCCTTGTCTCTCTGTTTGGTCAACTTTTCTCAGCAGATGTTTCACTTCCAGGTACTCTTCTCTCCCTTTCCCTTGGTTGTCTTCTAGGTTGCCCCTTTGGAAGAGCACGTAGAGAATACCGTCCCTCGTTACAAGGTGTTTCTCTCCCTCCATCTCCCTTACTCCTCTGTGGTGAGGAGTAGGGACCCATCTCTCCAGTCCTCATAATCCCTCTGAGAATTGTTAGATAGGCCTTTAAAAGCCCCAAATTTGTTTCCCAATAACTGTACCGATTGAAAGGAAGCTGCCTCTATGTTAACGCTGTGTTTCTCGGGCAGATCTTCGGAGTCTGCGGTATGAGGCTGTGGCTGTTCCCTAGCTGAGGGAGCATCGACACAAACCTAGGGTTTTCATGGGGAATAAGGGGATTGTGTAGTCTGGTGTATACGTAATCATCCGGGGAGCTTGCTAAAAATTGCACGGGTGGAGACTGAGAATCTGCATTCCCAATTAGCTCCCAAATGATGCCCAGGCTGCTGGCTGCAGACCATTTGAGTAGAAGGGCTGTGCATTAGTCAGGGTTCTCCAGAGGAACGGAACCAATAGGATATGTGTCTAGAAGTGTCTTATGAGGCATTGGCTCACACAGTTACAGAGGCTGAGAAGTCCCATGATCAGCAGTCTGTGAGCAGGAGATCCAAGAAAGCCTGTGGTATAGCCCAAGGCCAGAAAGCCAGAGAGCCCATGGTGTAGATTCCTGCCTGAGCCTGAAGGCCTAGAGGGCAGGAGAGGATTGATGTCTCGGCTTATGCAATCAAGCAGAGGGAGAGTTCAGCCTTCCTCAGCCTTTCTGTTCCATTCAGGCCCTCACCCGATTGGATGATGCCCACACACGTTGAAGGAGGCCATATGCTTTATTCAGTCCACTAATTCAAATGCTAATCTCTTCCAGAATCGCTCCTTGGATGCACCAAGAAATGTTTCACCAGATATTTGGGAGCCCATGGCCCAGTCAAGTGGATACGTGACATTAACTATCACAGGCTATAATCATGCAGCCTGTGGAGCAACAAGGTGGTCAATGGTTGGCCAAAAGATTAAAAATAGCAAATATTTATTAAAATAGTTGGGGCGCCTGAGTGGGTCAGTCAGTTAAGTGTCCGACTTCGACTCAGGTCATCATCTCGGGGTTCCTGAGTTCGAGCCCTGCCTTGGGCTCTGTGCTGACAGTTCAGAGCCTGGAGCTGCTTCAGATTCTGTGTCTCCCTCTCTCTCTCTCGCCCCTCCCCTACTCATGCTCTGTCTCTTTCTCTCTCTCTCAAAAATAAATAATAAAAACATTTTAAAAAATAAATAAAGTAAGTGACTACATTCTAGCCACAGCACTAAATGCTCTCCATGGAGTACCTTATTTAATTGTCATGACTGTCTGAGGTAGGTACTATATTATTTTCATCTTCTAGGTGAGGGAATTGAGGAACTGGCTCGGTAATTTATGTGCAATTAAACATCTAGCAAGTGTCAGAACTGAGCAATCTGACTTTAGAGTCTCAATTGAAACACCATCTCTCACAGTGCAAACCTGGGGCCATCTGTTACTCTGCTAATCCACAGAAGGCAAGGGTCCTGCCATGATTATGATCACTAGGTTTTGGCTTAATGAAACAGGAAGGATGTTGGGGAAGATGGTCTTGGAGTTTCCTCTGAAATGTAAGACGGCATTTGTGCTTCCTTCCTGGTAGACAGAGGAGAGAGAGAGAACTCTAATGAGGGAAGGAAAAACGAGAGCAGTGAGAGAGGGAACAAAGAGAAGTTGGTGAGAAAAGAAAAGACAGAAGTTGGCATCCTCACATTTCAATTTAGAGAAGAGAGAACGCCCACCTAGCAGAATCTTGAAATAAAATTTCCTTAGAAAGCCCCAGAAAAGTCGTATCCTTACAAGTCGAAAGGGTAAGGGGAACTTGTGCTTTCCTCTTATTTCCACAAGCAAAGTTTTGTTGCTTCAAGATTCAGAACCTTGTGATGCTTTCCAACCACCCTCCAAACACTACCGCAGTTCAGATTTCTTCCTCTCCGTTCCAGGAGTGAGAAACGTACTCTGATTCATTTGTTTATTTGCATTTCTTCTGTCCTAGACTGCCATTTTTATTTCTTTACTCATTTTTTTTTAACGTTTATTAATTTATTGTGAGAGAGAGCACACATGAGCAGGGAAGGGGCAGAGAGAGAATTCCAAGCAGCCTCTTCACTATCAGCACAGAGCTCGACGAGGGGCTGGAGTTCAGGAACTGTGAGATCGTGACCTGAGCCAAAATCAAGAGTTGGACGCTTCACCGACCGAGCCACCTAGTACTTAAGTAAATAAATGAGGATTTATTTATTTATTTTTATTTTTTAGGACAACGCCTTAGTTTAAACACACAGCTTGAACTCTGGATACATTGGAATGCTCTGGTCACTGAACTTATGCACTACAGTCTTGTCATCATTCCCTTTCCACTACTGGTAATCCCTCAACCCATCAAAAATTCGTTAAAACACCATTCTTCTTATGAAGCCTTCCCTAAATAAAACATTTCACTCTGCGCCTTTATCCTGACACAAGACACTCTGTCTTACTGTTAGATTTTATCAATCCCTTTTCTGCATTTGATTATAAACTCCTGGCGGTTATGACTATGTCTTTATGACCTCTGACTTCTCATTAATGCTGAGCTGAATCCTGCACATTGGTTGATGCTCATAAAATCAGATGTTAATTGCGTATTTAAAAATAAAGAAAAGGAAAAGAGGTTTAGACACAATGAATGTGTCTGGATCGTCTAAAATAGACTCAAACACAGTTTGAAACAAAGTTTTATAAACCTCAAAGCCCCCTTTCAAGAGATCTCTCCAAATCCAACTTCTTTTGCTGACCATATCACTCAAGAACAAGCCATGCTTTTCCCTATTCTTTGGGCACTTTGCATGCATGTGTTTTTACTGTAGAAGAGGGAAGACACCAGGGGCTACATTTACCTTTGAACCCAATTCAAGTAAAAACAAACAATAACTGGAATGGAAAAAAAAATTTTTTTTTAAGAAGCAAGAAAATTTATACGTTCAGAAAGAGATTTAAAAAAACAACAACACAGAAATAGGTTAAATTCTATTTTGTCCGAGTTCGAGATCAGACTTCACACCCAAGATGGAATAAATGCCATGCTAACCTCTGGGGGCTGATGAATTTATTCTCAAGAGGCCTCCGTGGGTGCCCTTACAGAAGACCAGCAATGAGTGGCTACCTGCACTCTTCCCTTACAGGATAAGGAAAAGCTTTTGTGATTTCCTTCTTTTCCCCGAACCCCTCGATTATGAATGCTTTCATTTTACACAAATTCTCTATCTCTGCCTTGAGACAACACGAACGAGAGAGAGGGGCTGTGCATGCCACGCCCAGAAAGAGAACCCAGAAAGCCATGACAATTAAAGAGGAAATAAATGTGGATGTCATAAGAAATTCATGGCGACGGTGTACGAGACAAATTTCTTTCTTTGGCCTCTAAAATAACTGTCAGCAAGAAATGACTTCGTAGCTGGGTTTACGAAGTAAACATAAAATGTTATTAAAACTTTAGATTCTCAGTGCTCTGTTTGTGTCTTCTTTTCTCTTAGAATGATTTGTTGCAGCTCATCTTTGTTTGTTTGGTTTTAATGAACACAACACAGAAATTCAGATCTTTAGACTAGGTTCCAAGAATCCAGAATCTTAACAGCGAAACAAAACACAACAACAACAAATCCTCCCAGCAATTTAGAATATTTCACGGGATGCATACCCAAACATAGTCTCCATTCAGCCAGAGTTTGGGAAGCTGGCACAGACAGGCACAACGAAGCCACAGCTTGCCGCCATCTTTTTTTTTTTTTTTAACTAAGCATCAAGATTTCTTACAATAGAGGGATGTTGTGGTTATCTTATCACTATGGGAGAAAAGGTGGGGCTTTTTTTTTGTTGTTGTTGTTTTTTTAATTTCAATCAGTCAAACCCTTCCAGCCTGACCCACTTATTCTTCCTCACACTCAACCTCCTAAGTTTAGGTGCAGGAGAAGGAATTTTACCTACTTCAGACAACAGGTTTTACAAGGGAGAAAACACCAAAGGAAAAACCACCATCCCCCCACAAATCATTGTACGTTGACAGCCAAGGTTTTACGTTGTGTGTGTTTCCATCTCCTGCACGAAGTTGTCCCTGTTGAGAAGTTCTTAGCGCCTGGCCCCTGAGTTAATGTCCTGAGAGCTTTATTGAATTACTGATTCACATCTAGCATCTTTTGGCCATTAATCACCACTCACAGAGAAAGGCATTGCAGCTCCACCAGGAACAGCTCTCTGGTTCCCGTGATCAGAGAAGAAGGATATTTAAGTGCTACAGAGAGAGAAAATGCTATTTTCCCTCAGATAAAAAGAATGGGGTCAGAAGGCGTTGAGAAGGCATCTAAAAAGAAAATCGGAAGCAAATTCAACACTCAAGATAGATATAAACAACAGATATAAAATAAGCCAGTGCGTAAACGCCAGGCTCTTAAGTACTTCCTAACACGAAGTTTTGTAGCTATTCCTGGAGCCAGACATACACACATGCTCTCATTCAAGACCACAGTAGGGTGGTAAAAATGGCCAGCACTTACTGGGTGGTTATTCCTGTGCCGGGTCCTACGTTAACCCCCACACAGCTATTGTCTATCCCATTCAGGATCCCAAACACCCTCTGAGGTGGACTATCTTATCCCAAACCCCCAGGGCCACTTGTATTTCTGCAATCTAGCATTTCCTCGGATTCTAGGGAGTCAACACGGAGTGTGCACAGCATGGTATGAATCCCTTCCAGTGGGGGCTGGAACTCAGCCGTGTTCATATGGGTGCAGCAAAACGGGCGGACAGATACGGAAGTAGGAGGAAGACTACTTCTTTGGGCCAGGTCTTACTGCCTAAAGTGTTTTTGCCAAATCTAGATTTAAAAAAACAAACAAAAAACCCCAAAAACCTGTTCTCAGAGGTTGAATTTCAGAGTTGAAGATCCGATGGATCACCGTCTCCATTGTTAGAGACACAGAAGATGGAACTCAAGAGGAGAAAGTGCATCGTCTCTTGGCATGGGAGCAGTGCTTGGGCCAGGTTCAAGGAGGAAATCTCAGACTCCAGAGCCGGTGTCTAAAACTCCACTCTCTTGCCCCTCAGGCTTTCTTTGGGTGTCTCAGTAAACACAGACTGCCTCTGCAGTCTTTCTGCTTGTCCTGAAGACTTAATCTGTCCTCTCATTCCTCATCACTTGCCTTTCTCTGCGACCTCACCTGGAAAATGATTGTAGAGAGGAGAAAAAAAGGAAAACACTGCTTCTCCTTCAGTGAGCAGAAAGAGGCAGCATCAGCCTTGGTCTCCTTATTCCTTTAGGAATTTGAGTCTTGGGCACCTGAGAGGCTCAGTTGGTTAAGCATCCAATTCTTGATTTGGGCTCAGGTTCCTGAGGGTGAGCCCCGCATCCTGCTCTGTGCTGATAGCCTGCTTATGATACTCTCTCTCTCTCTCTCTCTCAAAATAAATAAATAAATATTAAAAAAAAAAAAAGGAAGCTGAAAGAATAGGGAAGGAAAGGTGAGGGGAAGGGAAGGTAGGAGAGAAGAGAGGAAGGAGGGGGAGGGGAGGGAAGTATGGAGAGGGGACAGTGGGAGGTAGGGGAAAGGGAAAGAAAGGAGAGAGAAAGGACCTAGGGCCTGGGATTAGAAATGACTGAAGCATTGAAAGCATCCCAATAATTCCAGATGTCTATGTTGCTGCAAGGTCCTTTGTCCTCACACACCTTTGGTAAATTCATCTGGATAAAGGGATGCCTTCTACAAGCGAGTATTTGCCCAAATGAAGATGAGGTCGAGCTACCCGTCTGGGAAGCATGCAAAAAGAACAGCCCACTCCGGCTGGTAAAATGGTCTCTAAATTGACCTAAACCAGCGGAGACAGGGGTTCAAGGGCAGAGTTCAGAGGAGAGGGTGTTCTCCCCAGTAATGTGCAAAAACCTGAGAATGACACGGGACTATCAGGCCAGCAGAATGGGGGTTTGAACAGCATAGCCTTTGAGGGCTAGGGTGACCCTAGCTGCAGTCTGCAGGCGGGTTACATCAGGTACCACTCGTCGCAGATGGTCGACTGTCAGCATGCAGACATCATCACCTTCAGCATGCTCCTGCCCCTCCTACATCCTAATACAGTCTCGCCCGGGAGAGTAAAGAGTGCATCTGGATCACGCATAACCTGCAATGCCCATGGGACTGTGGTTTGGGACTCTGTCTCACTGCCTATCAAAGCAGGAAAAGGGTTGAGACCCATTGTTTGTGTTCTTAATTTGAAATCCTACTGGCCAAACTTGAGCTTGGTGGCCAAACTAATGCCAGAACACAATGAAGTCCACATGAAGCCAAGTCTCGCCAGGGCGCGGCAGCAACGAAGCAATATCTATAATCCCTCCTTCACACCAGGGCAGCCGCAACCTACCACTGGTGCTCCACACCACTGTCTTGGGGCCAAGGTCAAAACGGGCATTCCATCTGGGTCTAAGTTTAAAAATGGGATTTTAACATCACCCTTCCGTTCTGTAATGTGCCGCTCCGTTGGCTACTTTGTCCCTTCCAACTGTTGGAGTTTTGGTTCTCCACCACCGGGTGGCTAGGGCCTTGCGGTTTGCCAGTTTCTGACAAGAAGAGAGACCTCACTTCTGATGAGAGGCTGTGGCACCGTAGGCGATCCCACACCCTGGGGGATTTGCGACGCTTCTGAGAGAGCCACCCTCCTGGCTCACCAATTCTGCCAGGTGTGCCCTTCTAAAGCGAAAGGATAAGGTTGGGGGCACCTGGGTGGCTCAGCTGGTTAAGCTTTGGACCTTGGATTTCGGCTCAGGTCATGGTCTCACTGCTTCGTGAGTTCGAGCCTGCGTGGAGCCTGGAGTTGGGCTCTGTGCTGAGCGCGGAGCCTGCTTGGGACTCTCTCTCTATCCCTCTCAATCTCTCTCTCTCAAAATAAATAAATTAACTTAAAAGAAAAAAAAGATAAGGTTTTAAATGTTATTTACCTAGGGGACATACTTTTCGGGTGTGATGACAGTGGAAAAGGAAATATACATATGTGGTTTTCTTTCTCTGTAACTTTCTTTTATCCAAATCAGTGCCCAGGCATCAGAAGAAACCATATTTTAAAATGTTTTTAAAGTGGATCGGCATAGTTCTTTCCCTGCACTAATTTAAGGGCATGCATAGACATAGACGCAATACTCAAATGTACCCATATATACGCAGATTTCCTTTTTCACCATTTCTTAAATTTTACTCTCTCTTCTTTCCAGTGCTAAATCTACCCATTCCACTCTCCCAGCAAACACATATGTAACCCACCCACTCACCCACCCACACACGAACACAAGTCTTGAGTTTTGTTCCCCTGAAATAAATTTCTAGTGAAATGAAAATTTTCACCGAAAAAAAAAAGCTATATTAAGCCAGAGTTGTACCCAAGATACTGAAATATATTTTTACCCTAATAATACCCTAAAACCTCTTAACTAGGAAAAAGTCAACTAATAACGCCATTTCAATTAGCCTTATCAGAACTTTAATTATTGCCTAACATAGTGTTACATCAAATGACTAAGTTTAAAAATAAGCTTGTCCAACCACACATTTAGATGTTTTTATTTTATTCTACACAGTAGAGTGTTTTCCTATCTAAGTTGACAAGTTCAGTGTGAGTAGGAGGAAGGAAGAAAAACAAAGGGACGCTCATTAAGAAATGAAGGCAGGACTTTCCTCCTGAAAACGGAAGGGCAAAAACACACCTTTCAGGGCCAGAGGATCATAGCCAGCATCCTGATAACAGAATGAACTTTAATCCGCACAGAAGAATCTGAGAAATCTTCTGGGAGAAATGCCACAAATTATTGCCATAAATATTATTAGCAGACTCACAAGGCTATAATCATGATCTGTATCCGTGATACCCAGTTTCAAATTAACATGGTTATTTTACTTGTGTTCCCAAATTTAACATCAGGGAATTCGGGCTGTGGGCCTATCATCATTAGGGCCTATCATCACTATATATATCTCCTCACAGTCTCGCCCTGCCAATTTTGGTCAAATGGCCAGGATTATCTGGCGAATTGGGGGAGCTTTGAGAGGGACTCTTTCTTAAACCCAGAAACTGAGATGTCTGCTTCCTTTTTAGTTTTGCTTGGTTGGACTCTCAGATGATGGAGAATCATAGCTGAGTGATTCGGACTCAACCTTGAAATGCCAAAAGTCCTCATCAAAGTTTTACAGAGCCAAAGGAAGGCTACCCAAACTGGATACAGCAAGCTTCAAACAGTTTGGAAGGGGATAGTCTTACTCCTGGGGCTGGGAGCATGGATGAGGTAGAATCCACAGTGAAATTTATTTGAGAAAGCACATTTTCATTCAATTTTGAGAAGGCAAGTGGAACCAGAGAAATCTCCATTTCATATCCTAACACCGGGACCTTTACCTGCCAGCACCTTCAAAAGAGCAAGCATTCCATGAGTTTTGAGCAAATGTATGATGATGGCAATATTACCCTTGTTCTTCTCTCATTTCTTCCATAAAACGAAAGGCCATAGGCTTTACATGATAACCAGCCTCGGTACTATTGATCTCAGGTTCTGTAAGGAATAGGCATTTTGGATAACTGAATTTTCCAGGTATCCAAACGTCGGCAAGAACACCCTTTCTGTTTTCAGTGCTGTCCATCAGCTTGTCTAGCTATACATCAGAACAAAATACTGAGCATCTACATTGTAGATAGAGTTTAAAGAAATCAGATTTTTTTTTTTAATTCAGGTCTTCTTATCAGTCTATTTAATATGATTGGCAATTCCCTCTAAAATGAAGAGGAGAAAAAAAAAAAAAAAAAATATATATATATATATATATATATATATCCAGCTGGGTTTTCTGGTCTGCTGATTCCAATAACAGGAGAGGAAGTAAGAAGTGGTCAGGAAAACAACTGCCAGGAACCAGGTCTGTTGACATTATAATAGAGTCCAAGAAGGCCAAATTACAATTATGTATTTGGGGAGAAAGGAGCCTGGAAGGATTTGGGAATTCATTCAACTGTTTGAATGGAATGTTCTTTTCCAAGATATCTCCGAGGCCGTGTCTCTGGTCTCCTTCAAGTTTCCGCTCAAATACCACCTTATCAATGAGGCCTTCCTTGTTTTACTTAAAATAGCAACCTGTGCCCCCCCCCCCTCCCCACGGCTCCCTATCACACCTTTCTGCTGGGCCCACGCAGTGTTACACGACTGGTACGATGTTCACGGCAACAAGAGAGCAGCTCTGCTCCTTACCGCTGTCACCATCTGATCTTCTACCTCCTTCCATCTGATCTACCATCGTCTCCCGGCTCGTTCTCCCCCGCTCTCTGGGGAGAGTACGCATTTTTGTCTGGTTCACAGCTGTATCTGCAGGTGCCTAGAACAATGCTGGGCATAGAGCAGATACTCAGCAAAGACTTATAGACACACAGATTAACTAATTTTAGCATCTGCTGAAGCTCTGGTCTAAGAGTTCCAGACTTTAAGGTCTTCCCATCTAATGGGGAAATAAGACACGAATGCAAACAATTGCAATACAATGGGATCAGAAAGCAGTGCACTGGGATGCGATACCAGTTAGGAGCTGGTGCTTGACCTAGGACAAACCTGGATTCTAGCCTTGAATGTTCCCATTGCCCTGTGACCTTGAGCAAGCTATAACACCCATATACCACATTTCTTTGACTCAGAGATGACTAGAGTACCAAAGGTTTACTCTTACAGGTTTGTGATGAGGAAGGGATGCTCACAAGTGCTGAGATTCCGAAATCTACAGGAAGTGCCTGCAGCATTGGGTCGGAACTTTATAGAAGCAGAGCAGCCGATCAGCAGAGCAGGGTGGCTAAGGCTGTCTGGTGCTACCAGGAAAGCTAATCAGTTAAGAGGGCAGAGGCTGAAATAAATAAAATCCTTTCCAACATGCATGTAATGAAGTGCCATATTGAATTTTCCTGTGCTTAATGCATGAAACTTTTTTAAAACGAGGAACGAATCTACTAGGAAAATGAATAGGCAACTGGAGGAGGGGTTTCTCCGACTGGAAATGGGTTATTGACAAATCTCCGGTAACCAAATCTGGCTTTAGCTTTCCTTACATCTCCACTGAGTTGCCATCCTTTCGTAATTAGAGCGTAAGCGGAAAAAGTCCAACTGGTATTGAAATATTAGGTATTATTATCACTCATCACCATCCCCACCACAACCCACCACTGCTTTGGCAACAGAGGCTTTGCTAAACAGAACATACTGTCCTTCTCCCAAGAAGAGTTAATTTAAGATCTGGTTCCAAATCGGAACACTTAATCTACAGGGAAAATAAGAAGTAAATCCCCTTTTTAATCACTGGTGAATTTCTTCCCTTCCCTCTCTCTCAGTAGATCTCAAACTATTAACAGTCTCTTTAGGACAAATCTTCCCTCCCCTGCATTCAATAATCTTTAAAGACAGTGGCACACAGCGGGTTCAGTCAATTTCACAAGTGATTGTGCTGTAACTTAGGTGAATATTCTAATTGCTCTTTGGCAACTGGAGTCGAGAATTTTGAGATGGGAGGAAGTGTTCAAGGCTAGCTAGAACTCAGCTATATATACAGGTTTAACACCTGTCTCTTCTTAGCTACAAGATCTACGACAGTGGCATAACCGGGCTAAATGAAACAAGGGGGAGCATTATATAAATTTTGCATCATCACAATCTTTTTCAATTGATCACAATTCTAGAGTTCTGGCCTAATAACAAACACCAAGCACTCCTTAGTAAGCTTGTGAGTCAGTGATAGGGATATGACTCACATTTTACTACTCACTCTAAAAGACTAAAAGCCATAGCAAATTAGGCAGGGATGTACAATATTAGTAACCACTAAATCATAACTAGTTGAAAGGCAACGGTTTCTTCTGGTGACAATTTGCTTCATGTCTAAAGTAACCATTACCGCATGTTTAGGGAGCAAAAATAAAGTAGTAAGAAGAGGAGAGGGAAAACAACTCATTTCTACTTTGAGGCCTGGCTCCCCAAACATATTTCTTAACCAAATCTTAACTGTCCCCAAAGGGAATTTTCTGGGGTGGTAAAAATGTTCTATTCCTTGATTGGGGTGTGGATTTCATAGGTGTGCAAAATCCACTGAATTCTATACATTTAGTTGTATTACATTTTTACAGCAATTTAAAGAAAAAAGATTTAGGTGGCCCACACCTCGAAAGCTACGTCTAGGAGTTACTTCCACTAGAAATGTAAACTCACAATTAAACTTTTTTTTTTAATTCTATTTAATAAACACTGCAAAAACGGGAAGTGCTATAACAACAGTAACAACAAACCGTGGACAATAATCAAAGATATGTTTGAATTTCAATTGTTCTATTTCATACACCATGAAAGTGCCTCTAATCTAGCAGCTTACGCTAAAAACCAACTTTCCGTGCTAAACCTTTAGAACATGAAAGTCATTATTGTTTGTACCAAAACAAATCATAAGCAATCCAGCTATTCTGAAGAAAACACTCTTGAGTTCGGTTTGGGTTCCTTTTGGACTGCAAAAGGTATTCTAACTCCTTGACACGTTTACTAGAAAGTAGATACGTTGCTGGTTGAGCGGCCTTTATTCAAAGAAATAATACTTTAACATGGCCTGTAAAAGCGAGGAGACTGTTCCAGTTGCTGACAGTCTGGGTTTAATTAGTAACTGCACTCTGTTTTACTCTCAAGGGTCACAGTTCAGCCGATAAACTTATCGACCAAATTACATGGTCGCTCTCTACCTACGAAGCCCCACGTGATGTGGCCTCCCTTCCTTAATTCTCCTCCACTCCACTCATCCTGGCCTCTCAATCCTTCCCAAGCACTGTTCGCTCTCCTGCCAGACTTTGTGCGCTGTCCCCTGTCCTGCCTTCTTCACTCAAATCCCCACATACCCTACAGACGCAGCTCAGGCAGAGATCCAACATGGTGGGGGGACCTGAAGTTCCCTCATCCCTCAAACACAGCAGTCTTGAGGACAGAGGACTTTGAATTCCAAGAGTCCGGCTGCAGAGTGACAGAGATGTCTCCAGGGGCCCAAGGGGACAACCTGGTGAGTCAATGGGCTACTTCAACAAACAAATCAAAGCAAACCTGGTGGAGGGTCCAAAACATCGCTAGGAGTAGGGGGATAAAGCAACCAGAGTCCCAACAACCGAGAGCACATAACGCACTCCAAAGAACACCTCCTGAAGGGCCAGGCCCTGGACAGAGTATGACCCTCCTTTAACATAGCAGTGCTCACAGGTGCAGAGCACGCAACAAGCTTTTAAAACACATAAGGGACAGAAAACCAGCCAAAAGGATGAAACGGAAGACTTCTCCTCGAAAGAAATTCCAGGAAGAAATGACAGCTAAAGAATTGCTCAAAACAGACACAAACAATACAACTGAACAAGAATTTAGACTAATAGTCAATAAGATTAATCGCTGGACTTGAGAAAGGCATAGAAGACAGCAGAGAACCTATTGCTGTGGAGATGAAGGAACTAAAACATAGTCATGACAAATTAAGAAATGCTGTAGATGAGGTGCAACGTAAACCAGATGCGGTGACAGCGAGGACTGATGAGGCAGAGGGGAGAATGAGTGAAAAAGAAGATAAAATTACGAAAAAAGATGAAACTGAGAAAAAGAGATAAAAAAACAAATCGTACAGACACAGCTCGGTTCATGTCTTCCTCTGGGAAGAACGAAGGCAGGCATCATGTCCATCACTGCGGTCGGGACACCCCACTTCACCTCTTCCTTCCCTTAGTAGATTCCAGTGTTTCTATTTGTTTGGGGACTTCTCTCTGCTGCTAGGCTCGAAGCCCCTTGAAGGCAGACACGATGACTATTGTGAGTCCTTGGGATAGTACATGGCACACAGAGGGACTCAATGAGTATTTAATGAATGTGGTAGATACGGGACAAAACGGTCATATTCTAACCATCAGAAAGGACCCAGGAGGCGTGCCTGGGTAGCTCAGTTGTTTGAGGGTCCCAGTCTTGGTTTCAACTCAGGTCGTGCTCTCAGGGCTGTTAAGATCAATCCCCACCCCCCCGTCAGGCCCTGTGCTGACAACGTGGAGCTGGCTTGGGATTCTCTCTCTCTCCCTCTCTCTCTCCTCCCCTCCATCTCTCTCAAAAATAAATGAACATTAAAAAAAAAAAAAGGAAGGATCCCAAGAGGGATCCCTTGGACAGGGGAATGGGGGAAATGCAAGAAGCTGAAAGTTAGGAGAAGAGAGCCTGTGTGTGACGCTTCACTATTACAAAAGGCCCCACCTCTAACCCTATGACCGGAACTACCCTCTCTCAGGGGATAACTGTTCTAACAACTCTGACTGGCCACCTTAACCCTGTTTTAATTAATTCCAAACTCTTGTTCTTCCATCACCATCTTAAACACTGGAGGAACACCTTGACTAATTTTTAAGGCTACCCACAACTCCAAGCAGGCCTGAAGCTCACAGGGACAGTAAAATACAAGACTTCTGAAGGGGCCAAAGGAACTTTGCCTGGAAGTCTCTTGAGGTTCTTTTAAGAATAGGGCCCTTTGTTTCCTATACTATTGCAAAATAAATCAGCAAGCCGCTCCGCTGGCTGAGTACCTACTTCGTTGAGGCACGCAGTCATGCTATACAACCCAGCAGCAAGCTCCTCAATGAAGGTTATCTTCGCCAGAGAAAGGGACCAGGGTTTAAACTAGAAAGAGCGTGTGGTCGCTGGTTCACTCATGACTGACTAGAACAAGCCGATGACGTTATCAGTGATTCAAGCAAACGTTGCATCCAGTTACACCACAAGAAGCAAGTCAAACCCAAACTGGTAACTTACAAAAAGGCTGCTTTTCCTGGCAGTGGAGGAAGTACTCACAGCCCTCTAGGTTAAGAAGGGATTGAGAGCCACCGAGTTCTGTTTGGAAAAAACCACAAAAGCATGGCCAGATACAAATGGCTCGAAGGGCGGCAAACCCTGGGAAAAGTCAACTTACTTCTTACGGCGAGGAGGTGCAACACTCAAACACGATAACGCCCTCAAGCAGGCACTGCGCGGGGCTGCCTGGCTATACACATTTGGTAGTGTGGTGGCATCTCTCACTTGAAGGTGTTCAACAGACAAAAGATCCGAAGGAGTCCTTCTTTTCTGTCCTCTACTGGGAAAATAGCTCTGAAAAGCACAATGTTAAGGACCCAGCTCAGCAAAGTCTGTGAAATAAATACACTCAACACCTGGGTTATCTGTATTTCCACTTTTAAACAGGACTTCCTTTTTCTTCTCACATCATTTCAAAATCACAAGTACATTTCTCACAGCTATTGGCCAAAGCGGACTTTCAAGAAACTCCCACCGATCACAGTGACGTCAAATTTTCACGAAACCAAGAAAACCACCTGCTGAATTTGCCTCCATGCTATACTGAAGTATTCAACTCCCAAAAATCCAACCATTCTTTGCTGGATGTTTTCATGTATAACGGACTTATTTTTATCCCATTTTACATACGGAGCCATGGGCTCAGAGAGGCTAATCAAATTGCCCAAAGTCACAAAGTAGTAGCTGGTACAGGTACTTCATTCCAACCCATTCCAACTAGTCCATGACTAGTATTCTTTATAATAAGTCCCAAATGCCTCCTGAAGAAAGAAGCCTGGTTTTAAGACAGTTTTTTTTGCCTTCTGAGCATGGAAAGCGATGAGGTTTCAAAGGCTGAAAATGACGGCTAACCAGCAATGAGAAATGAAAACCTGCATGTTGCAACAATGTGAAACATGGTAAATAAATCATACACCTCAATATACCAATAGTTGAAAGTTCAGGTTCTGGGGTCAAAAAGGCCCGAGTTCAAATTATGAATGAGCTGTTTACTAGCCATTTGACTTTGGGGCAAATTAAACTCCCTAAGCCTCAGCTTTCTAACCACAGAACACGAAGATTAAAAAGTACTGACCTACCTACCTGTCAACCTCACCCAGTTGTCGAGAGGTCAACGAAGAACGTACATCAGTAACTTGAAGGCTCACCAGTTTAATTTATAGGAAATACAATTCCATTCAGTCTACGGACTCGAGGGGACAAAACTGTTATAAATCAGGACTGGAAGATACATCTATCCTGTTTACAGTGCTATTGTCAAATCTTACCATTTTAGGTTTATGCCCATTTACAGAATCTTATCAAATAAAGTCTAATTTGCAGTCACCTTTCCTTCCTACAAATTTACAGATTGCTCAGAACCAGAGAGAAAAGATACAGGAGACTTCTGGCTAACCCATAAATGCTAAGGCTAATGTAATCACTGGTGTGCAACTACGTGAACTGAGTTCTTTTACAACCATGCATGCAAATAAAGGAAATGTTACAAGAGCCCTAACGTTTAAAAAGAAAATTTCTAAAAACATAAAATGTGGATCTCAGCACATAGCAGTATATAGTTTAATATAGAGGAGCACATAGACTCTGAATTGGTAGAACACTTAATTTGAGGTTTCTGTTGGCTGTAAAAAATGTCTTAATTTTATAAATACGGACTTAAGAAGCTAAAATTAGACAAGATAACCTTCTTTGAAGTGCTACCAGTTTCTCATTTGAAACCGTATCACTTAACATAATAATCACAAGTTATTAAGAGAGCAAACCCTCATCTACCTTAGTGATCTAGAGAAAGTTTTTTTTTGATCAGGCACCCCTATCAATGGAATTTTTAGTACATGCCCCATATATTTGTTTACAAAATGTACCATGTGCTTGTGCAAACTCACATGAAAACACACACAAAAATACTTTAGGAGAATGACATAAAGGTACTTTGGAGATCACCTTATTTAGAGAATTATTAAAAGTACATGTGCCCACAGGTGACCATGTCTTCTATCTGTTATGATTTGAAATAATAATTGTTTGATGTGATAGTCTCCAAATACAGGAATGCACTTAACTCTACTCTCATTTTCTGCCTGGTGATCTCTGTCCTGATGTTAGATGTCTGGCCTACACTTAATCACCCTTCTATCATCAGAAGGGGGGGTCACAAACGGCCTTCACAACTAAAAGGCACGAGGAAAGAGGCTTATAATCAAGCAGTTCCTAACAGCTTCAAAAACATTGTCCCTTTATAAAATACCTAGACAAAGGCACTAAGCATTAGATTTGAATGTCTTTAAAAATGCCTATAGGTACAGGCTTTCTTTAAGCTATCCCACTCCCCACCCCCCACCCCCACCCAGCCCAGTTTCCACTTGGTATGAACCACAAACCTCACTACCACTTCGACCTGCATGTTCACAAAGTGAGCGCAGACTGGGTCCCAGGTTCGTGAATTACAGAATCCCTACAGTCGTGCTTCCCAAACTCTCTGCCAAAAGATGGCTGCACAGACCTCTCGATATTCATCAACATCAAAACGATAAACCGCATGCAAAGGTTCCTATGAAAGTCAGAGGTTGAACTCCAAAATGTTCCTTTTAAGATTATTTAACTACGAGAGGACAGAAAACACTGACAGAATCGAAAATCCTCAACTGGAAGTGAAATTGGCAGCCTTATCATTTTCTATCGTTTGACACTCTGAACAATATCAAAAGAAACTGGTTAGCTAAAACTGTAGTCAAAAAAACTGGCGTCAATTATATTCCATAAATTGTTGAGGAAATGGTGGCAATCCTATTAATACAACCTAAGGCTTACTTGTTTAGGAGCACCTTAAAACTACAAAGTTTAACATCTTGTTTAACAATGTTTCTTCACTTTAGGCTATTCTCAGAAAAAAAAGCAGAAAAACATACATATATATAAATAGCCAGAAACTATAAATCACCTATAAATTCCTCTGGCCTTTTTGCAGTAATATAAATGACTTCAGGACTCATTTAAGCAGCTTAGTTTGCTTAGTAGTACAAACTATTTCACTACAAGTTTTTCACCCTGTTATGTTCCAAACATAAAAAATACGGTTATATTTTAGCAGTAGCCATATATGCAGACTGAGATGAAATTAAACTCTTTGTAGTCCCCGCACTTTCAGACAAATAAGAAATACGTTGTTTCAGACAATCCAAAATAAAACTATTGATAACTTCTCCCCATAGCTTATCAATCGCATCTCATCACATTAGCTGAAATAGGGGTGCAAAGGAGAGAGGTATGATTTTCAATATACAATACACTTTTAATCTTCAGTTCTTAAAGATCATAATAGTCAGGAAGACTGCTTCAACATGAAGGCCAATTCCCACAATCTGTAACACCCATACAAAACAAAAACTACTTGCGATTGTGAAGAACGGTGACTTAGGGAAATCATTTATGCAACAGTACCAGAAAGCGATTTTCTAGTGGACTTTCCCATCTACTACTAATACAAGAAATATTGTTAACTCAAGGCTATGGACATGTGATTCCCATCCCAGACTGAAGGGGAGAAAACAGCCACATTATCCTGCACAAACCAGGGTAATCCTTGCTTAAGCATTATAGAGCAAGATAGTACTTACATTTGGAGAAGAGGAGATAATTTTAAAACTACCTGTTAAAATTCAGAATAGTGGCACCCGTAACGATACTGCTAATAATCATGAACTCTTGGTGCCAACGGCAGCTAAGGATTTTTGAAAGCAGTCCTCCTTTCTTAAAATGACTTAAGGAAGTATCTTCTCACTCAGTGTAAAAGCCTTCTAAATTTTATCAGTATTAAACTTCTTACAAGTACAGATACAATGACTGCACGTGCAGGTTGGTACACTCCTGCATGTGCATAGAGCAGCACACAAACGTTTTCATCCAAACAGCTAGGCAAAAACAGTCCCCAGAAGCAATGAATGAGAAATTAAAAAGCTCCAGTACCGTAAGCAATTGTCTGGAGAACGTAAGGGTTAAAAGTCCCGGGAAACAGCAGGATGCCAGGTCTCAGTGATATTTGCAAGCCTTTTTAAAGAGGAACTTAACAGCTCCTTAATTAAGTGCCAGACATCACCTACATTCTAAAGTGAAATGTTTTTAAGTTCTCTTCCTACCCAATTTCTTTGAAAGTACCGAAAAGTCTGATGTCACCATCTCCAAAAATGATTTTCCAGTTGAGAATCGGTTCTATGACCGAAGTTTCAGGTTAGAATATACTCCTAAACTCTCCGGACACTCTGCCTTAGGGTCCAATGGCTTAGTATGCAAAACCTTACCAAGCACCTGGCTTCAAAGGAGTTACCAGAGATGCAGTTGGCAAACAATGCTAATCAGAACTGGGGTGAGACCTGTGGAAGACGACACTACCCATTGTATCCTTGTACATTCAAATTTGAAAAACTGGGAGGCTTCTCAAAGAACACGCTGGAAAATAAAACCATAACTGGTAAGGGTATTCCGCGTGCCGTGGTTCTAATGCGAATGACGGGTGAAGTACACAGACACTGTTCGTATTCTAAACACCTGCGTATTCGGCTGTGGATTTACTTCTGTGTATCCCCAAATTTGGGACTACTGATTTCAAGTAACCTCAACTGCGGGGTATTTCCAGTGTGATCATGTTTATTACATGCGTATCTCAAAAGCCACTGTAAGTTAACGGTGTACCGAAAAACTCAACCTTCTCCACTTTCAAAATCCCGTTCAACCAAAGAACTACCAACAAGTTTTTATCACACGGGGTAGTGGAGTAATGTACACTCTGGCAAGGTTTCGTTTAGGTTCTGAGAATTTATCTGAAACATAAGTCTGAAAATAAGGGATCAAAAACTCACATTTCAACTTTTGAGAATAAAAATTGATAAACATACCTGTTGTTGAATTCCAGCTTAAGTGATTTTTATGTAATTCTTGCAGCTGATGAAAAGCAAAACACCACCATCTCTGCAGTGATTAGCCTGTTCTTTTAAGACTATGGGTCACCTACCCCAGGATTTTCTAATTGAACATGGATTCCATGGGGCAAAATTATCGTTTTTCAAAGGTGGGCCAGAACGGAACATTTATATCTTCACTTCGACAGGGAAGCAATGAAATATAATCCTCTGAGTATCATTTTTGGTAGATGTTACCTTTGTCTCTTATCCTCATTTCGTGAGATTAGCCTGGTAATGTGTCCATGTTTTGACTTTGGAGATTTAAAAAAAAAAGTTACCCTGTGTTTCCTCTAACACCTAGACATGTACACTCCCATCAAATGTTTTTCAGCGTGACCAGTGTGCAACTGACATTCACATAGCTTATAGAACCTAAGTCTTCTGAGAAACATATTTCTTTGAGCTGAACCTCTATAATCATGACAAGAGATTGATTAAAATGCCAAGATAAGAAACAATTTATTATAGAGAGAAGAAAAATTTCTCATCCAAAATATAGAAATCTGTACAACTTTGCCACAATCAATATACATGAACTGTACAAATTTACACCAGTTCATAATTTACCAAATAAAAGATGACTAACAAAGTTCACAAAATAGATGGTGGTTTGTGGAAAAGACTTTTACCCAATTAAGTACAAGGAAAGTTACAAACCAGACCTCCACTTTCTAAAAATAAGAAGTTTACTCAGTCTTAGAAAACTACAAGCTAGCAAATGTACAGAGAGCTGGCTGGTGCTAACACCACAGTTGAGACAGTGTCTTTTTAAGGGTCTTTTTAAAGCCTGTTGCCACGGCAGATTCTGGTCACTTGCTACTCTCAAGGCCAAAAACACAATACAAGGTCTGACCATTTCCCCAGGTCATGCTTACTAGGTTTGTCTTATGTACATTTATACAAATTTAAGTGCTAGGTAAAAGTCTTGTCAAAATTTCCAGTACTACCATGTTTCAAATGTTGAGCTTTCCTAGTCAGCTGCCAAAAAAGTTAACCATTTTCAAGTGTAATAGTGCAAATTTCCTCCGCAAGGTCTACTGCAGAGAAAGGTTCTTTGAAATACAGATTTGCCTTAAAGGGATTGATGGAAAAAATTTAGGTTTAACATCTGGGAGAAACTGAAACCACCCTAGGACTTCACTCCCTAGCAAATAAAGTGATCATTTACTTGGACTCACAGGCTATTAAATCATTGAAAGGTACTGTCCAAACTATGGCACTGTCACTTTAAAAAAAAATTATTTTTACCACTCTATCTTGTGCCAGATCTTCACAGCTGTGACATGGTTTAAATTCCATAATCCATCCCCAAGAGGAGCCCACCCAAAGCAAAAATCAAATTTATCCATCCATTATAAGATGATCCATCCATAGACTATATCTTAACCTGATACAGTCATCATATTGTAGTTTTTGGAAGGGCTTGTTCTGCCCAAGAGAAGTTCCTCCTTACAGCTGATTCTGCTGTCTACCATTTGCACGCTGCTGCTGTTTTGAGTGCTACCTCCTGCTGGTGAGGCTTCGTACAGCACACAGATGGAGCCATCCTCTCCAATTCTGTAGGACACTTCGTAGGGGTCAACCCAGAGAGTGAGTTCACTTGGGAGAAGCCTGAACAGCTCCTGACTGCTCAGTCCAATCCGCTGTGCCGCCTGTCCAATCAGAGGATCCATTTTATGGTTGATGCGAATACAACGGTAACCTGATCCCTTGCACGGCTTTTCCGGGAACCAGTGATGTTTATAATGTTCTATAAGGGGGAAAGAGAGAGAGAGAGAGAGAGAGAGAGAGAGAGAGAGAGAGAGAGAGAGAAACAATGCTTAGATCGTTACTGTAAGATCCCGCTATGGCTTCCTCCTTCCGCAGGCTTCTTTGAAAAGTGAAAAATTTAAACTATCAACTTTCAAAAACGCCCAGCACCGCACCGCGGCTGTGCGTGCTTGGGGCTGGGGAAAAGAGCGGGCAGGGTTTTAGAAACAACACAGTAGTAGGGGACAAAACAATCTCCAGGAACCAACCGGTTGAGCCGCCAAAACAGGAATCCGGCGCGCGGCCTCGGCTGGCCGGGCAGCCGGATGGCACCAGCGGCCAGGCGGGAACCTGTTTACTTTCTCCACCCCACCCCAGCCGCACACAATGGGGTTTATGGCTTTGGAGGAGAAGCGCCACCGGGCTGTTAACCCCGAAGGGAAGAAAACAAGCAACCCTAACTAAACCAAGCTCTGGGCAGGGCTGCAACTGAACCGGTGACAAATCCGATGATTAATGGTCAGGGGTAGGAGGCGCGGGGCGACGGCACGTCCGTCCCGGGCTGGCCCCGGGGCAGCGGCGCGGTCTCCCAGCCCCGGGCCCGGCCGCCGAGCCCACAACGGTTGGAGGGGGTTGGGGGAGGGGGCGTCGAACTAACCCCAGCCCCGCAGCTCCTTTGTCCCCAAATCCGCGGACGGTCCGAGGACCGCAGCTCCCGCCTCAGTGGCTGTAGTCTCTTTGTTGTGAGCCTGTTCCCTTCTCCCCTCGGTGGGGCAGCCGTGGGGGGAGGGGGAGCCCTCTGCCCAGCCCCCAAACCTTCGCCAGGACCCGCCGTTAGCGGCCGCCAGGCGCGCCTGCCCCGCTCCCGCGGCGGGACCCGAGCGCGGCCGGCCCGGGGCAGTGCCGCGGCTTCCGCGGCCCCGACGGCTCGGCCCGCCTCCCGCCCCGGGTGTGCGGTCCGCGTCCGCCCGGCGCCCCTCGCCCTCCCGCCGCGGCCGGCTCACCTGCCAGCAGCTCCTGCAGGCTCTGGCTGAAGGTCTGCAGCTGTCGCTCGCTCGTGAGCCCCTTGGTGCGGAGGAACTTGGAGATGAAGGACACGGCGGCGGCGATCTCGCCTATCATGGTGGCGGCCCGGGTGTAGAAGGGATGCATGGGGGCGGCGGGCGGGGGCGGCCCGGGGCGGCCGGGGCTCGGCGGCGCGGCCCCGACGACGGAGCGGCCACCCCGGGCTCCCTCGCAGGTCAGAGGGCTGAGAGGAAGAGAGGGCGGGAGGGGCGGACAGCTACTTTTTTTCTCCTTTATAGTAAAAAAGTTATTTTCACGACAGGAGGCGGCAGGCGAGAGGAAGAGACGAGCGACGGCGGTCTGGTCACATCGCTCGGACTTCCCCAGCCGCCTCCGCGTCCAGCTCCGCAGCCTCCAAAGCTCCTAACAGTTGCATTTCCAGCTCGGAGCGGCGAAGAGGTGCAGGAGCCGTGCAGTAGCTTTTATAGCGCGGCGGAAAGGAAGTGGCGTACCTGGAGCATGACGGCCGACTTCAGCCAATCCGGAGATCGCACCATTGTGACGCAGCAGATTCGGAGCCGGAGGGGGCGGGAAAAGGGGGCTAGCGGGTGGATGCGGAGACGGGGAAGAGAGGGAGGAGCTGACGTAATCCGCTTGTAAACAAATAAACTCCGGAGCGGCGGCCCGGGACCGGCGGGCTGTGGCCAAAGGACGGAGCCGAGCGAGGGTGCGCGTGTGAAAGCTCCGCCCCCAGCCCTAGCTCCTCCTTCCCGGTTCAGCTACTCCGGGCCCAGCGCCAGCGCATCCTCTGCGAGAGTGAGCTGCCTGGGCTCGCTCGCAGGGAGTCTCAGTGCTGGGCAGATAAAAGCCTTCTTGGCGTCCGCGCGCGCAGATCCGGCTGCAAGTCCGAGGTGCCTGTCCCCTCGCGCGCTGGGTGTTTCAGTCTCGTCCCCGCTCCTAAGAGGCTGGTTCCCCAAGCGGGAGGTTCTTGCCGAGCAGCGGGGTTCGCGTGCCGGTGCTGAAAGTGTGCGGGGGCGTGCAGCGGGGATACGGAGAAAGTGGAACGAAAGGGCTACTATTGAAGGTCTTTCTGCAGCTCTAGGGAGTCGGGGGGCCGGAGGGTCTCCTAGTAGACGTGCTGCCTACGTCAGGGAACCGTTTCAGCTTCACCCTCGGGAGGAGCGGGGGTGTCTTTGTAAAAGTTTAATTGCAAAATAAATAGAAGGTTAGTAAGCCTTTTGTGGTTGCTGTTTCAGTAATTTCAGGAGTCAAAGGAGAGAGGAGTGGAGACCTTACTGAATCCAGCGTCGTGCTGATAGGAAAGCCTGTTACTGAAGATAATGTAGTAACGCGGATCCCGTAAAGTTAAGGCTGTACTGAAAACACACATTTGTGTAATGCATTTACACCGTTTATACCTTAACCAAAGATTGTTTTCCCTTTTTTTTTTTTTTTTTTCTGGTCCAAATAGCTCTCAGGCCTTGCTCTTTATAAAAACAGAAGAAAATAAAGATTAAATTTGAAGCTTGGGGCAGTATTAGGCTTAGACATTTGAGTTTACTGGAAACCCTACTTGCAAAACTAGAGAAAAAGACTTGTGCTAAGGCTTGAGCCTGCTAAAACGATTAAGCCTAAGAGAGGGTTAACTCTAACTCCAGTAAGGAGAAGAGGGAAAAAAAAAAAAGATGGTGAGTCGGACAGATGGAGAAAGCAAACAAGAGGCAGAAGTTGAACTCTACCAGATGGAAATAAATATCCTGAGTTTAGTTGGTCATCAGTATTGCAAAACACACCACTTTGAGGTGTGTGTGTGTGTTTTAAGTACTAGCCAAAGGGTATAGAAATGTAGCAAAAGTAGAACTTGTATAAAGCTGAAGGAGAAAATGTTTTATTGTTTAAATGAAACATGTAAAACTGGGTTTGGAAAAACTGCTAGGTTAGTTTTAAATTCATACACAATAATTAGGTAGTTAAACTAAGCTAAATACTTTAAAGATAGTATTGTTAAAAGCATTAACTTTTGTGAACATCTTTTCTTTGGATAAATGCATCAAAAATAATGGTAAATAAGGTACATCTGTTCCATTCTAGGACTTTTGGGATAGAACTTTGTTTAAAAATAAACGTCACGGTAATTCACTGAGGACCTGAAACCTCTTACTACTCAAAAGGAAATAGGAAAACTGAAGTAAATTCTTTTTTTTTTTTTTTTAATGTTTATTTATTATTGAGACAGAGCATGAACGGGGGAGGGTGAGAGAGAGAGGAAGACACAGAATCCAAAATAGGTTCTGAGCGGTCAGCACAGAGCCCGGTGAGGGGCTTGAACTCAGGGACCATGAGATCATGACCTGAGCCGAAGTCTGATGCTTAACCGACTGAGCCACCCAGGTGCCCCTGAGGTAAATGCTTAAAATCACCATAGCCCTAGCACAAGATCTTCTGATAGCCCTCCTAACCCCACCCACCCTTAATCATCTGTGATGTTCATTTTCCTCACTTTATCAGTCATTCCAGCATTAGATGAGAAATCAAATGAAGCCTGGTCTCCAACTTGGGCTCCTGATAATCTGAGCTTCAGTTGACTCCTCTGCAAAACAAGTAATGAAGTTAACAAAATGCTAGGATTTGAACTCAGACTTGTCTCTCAAGTCCTTGTTCTTTCCACTTTTACTGCCTTCCCAGACAGTGGCTGGACTCCTGAAAACTTTTTAAAGTCAGTTAGGTAGGGTTACCAGAAAGTTAAACTCACCCCCACACTTTTTTATTGTATGTGTATGTTTCCCACTTTAAATCATTCTTTTAAGAGACAATGGATTTAAGAAATTAGTCGTTGGGGGAATCTAGGGAGAGAACTCAGGGAAAGAACTGGAAATAAATATTGGCCCTAAATGCAAGCTTTAGATAGTGCACCATGTTAATTACCAACAGTTTTCAATTCTGGACATATATATGTTTAGTAATATTTTCCCAGAGGTTTAGTCAGGCTCTTCCCATCTAAAAGACAAGCTGGTGTTTCTCAACAGCTTTTGAATTATAAAGGCACTTTCTTATTTTTCTGTTAGGCTAAACTATAGGGCAGTCTCAACTCCAGCTGACCCTTGAAAAATGCAGGGATTAAGGGCAGGGGACCAGAAGCAGTCAAAACCATGTATTATTTTGGACTCCCCAAAACTTAACTCCTCATAGCTTACTGTTGAGCAGCAGCCTTACCAATAACATAAAGTCAATTAACATGTATTTTGTATGTTATATGTATTATATACTGTATTCTTATACTAAGGTAAAGCTAAGAAAATAAAATACATTTATACTCTAGTGTGGCATTGATCAAAAAGTCCGCATGTCAGTGGACCCGCACAGCTCGAAGCCATGTTGGTGAAGGGTCAACTGTTTTTACACACCCATTCCTTTCAGCTGTGTGTAAGAGGCAAGTTACTTAGACTCTCTGCATAATATTTTCTTCAGAAACTGAAAGGTTGTTGGGAGGACTGACTAGAATAACTGTAGAAACTATTTAGCACTATCTCTGGCATTAAATAAGCCTCCAAATATATATATATATATATATATATATAATTTGTACATAATACATGAATATTAGCTGGCTTAAATTGTCATCAGGCAATTTGATAATATCAAATTTATATCCAAAACCTAGAAAAATTTAAATCAAAGCACGAAACACACACACACACACACACACAACCAGCACTTAGGAATTCTATCAAAACAAATCTAGAAAATGAAACTGCTTCTCAAAATAAGTTTGCAAGTAAAAGCACAGATTGTCAGGTCTTTGGAAAGAGTGCTTAGGAGTTCAGAAAGTACTTTCTATAGAGGTAACTATTGGACAACAAACTAGAATTTCAAAGGGCTGGGGATTTATAGTCCCATCCCTCAGCTTAACTGTTACTAGAACAGTTTGCTCTGGACTAACCAAAAAGAGAAAAAGAAAAAAAGAAACATTGACATAGGGCAGGGGAACTCCTTTGTCTGTTTCATAGACTAGTAAAAATTAAGGATGCACACAATGTTGAAAATCTTTCATTTTGCCAGATTTTTTTTAATCCCATTGCCATCTGCTGTCATGATCATTTTGGGAAACGGATGGTATTTTAACATCCCCAGAGTGGGAAAGGTATCCATATTAGAATAAAGCAGGGTCTTTTTAATTGAATAAATTTAAAGTCACTCAATGCCACTTTTTGCATGTCATGGCCCTACATTTGGGAACTCATCTAAACTGTTAATCTATGAAGAGGATGACACTAAATTAAGCTATTATGCCATTCATTTTATATGCCAGTCCCATGGCCTGAGATACCTTCTCCAATTCCCCTTCCCCCCAAAAAGCTGATTTTTTTGCTCATCCTCCAAGAAGCCCTCCGTGATCCTCTGCACTTGCGTAAACATCTGCTTTCCATTCCCCTGGCTCTGACACTTATCAAACATACTAGATTTACTATGTGCACTGGTCTCTTTTTCTTTCTAGACTGTAAATTCTTTGAGGGCAAGCATCTTACGTAACTCACTATTGTACCCTCAATGCCTAACACCCAATGCATAGTATATGTTCTTGAATGATGTTAAATAGACATATCAAAATTTAAATGAGGCAAATCAGAACCATTACTTGCGACTTTCCGGGTGCAAAATAATATACAGAGAATTTTTGCAGCTAAAAATTGGACAGTGAATATTTGAGGAGACAAGATAAATAAAGTCCGTGGCACTTTTTTCCTGGTTGCCGTGTCAGATTATTGCATAAATTGCTTTTATAAATAAACATTGTTTTAGGGTAGACAAATGGAGACCAAAGTAACTTAGATATGTTGCTCAGGAATATTGTGGTATTGTCCACATTGCCCCCATTTAAGGTTTTTTGCTTTGTTTCCCCTTATGCTGTGTAGACATGTTTTAGTATGTTTACATCAGGTTAGCCATTGTGTCATTTGCTTATGTGCCACTCTCTCATACTGCCATTGTATCCCGAAGTTTCTCACGTGTCCTTCCAATGCTCCAGTCTCTCAATTTATTTATGAAATCCAGGATTCCTGGATTATTGCTGGGAAAGTCCCAGAATTTTTTCAGTGGCTGTATTGCAGTTCGAAAGTTTGTCTGGAAGGCCTTTGCCCACCTCCCCCTTGTATATAGTAATGT
Source organism: Puma concolor (assembly GCF_028749965.1). Taxonomy (NCBI): domain Eukaryota; kingdom Metazoa; phylum Chordata; class Mammalia; order Carnivora; family Felidae; genus Puma; species Puma concolor. The sequence goes on along the minus strand of NC_141673.1, from coordinate 28,432,827 downwards.
CACCCAGCAAAGGTCTTGTTATCCATCTGGACCTTCCCTCCCCTGAGGGCACCTTTAGACCCAGACTTCCAGGCTGAGTTGGAGATGGCTTCCTTGTTGCCTGTCAGCTGGCTGCGTTCACTAAAGTTGTGCTTATCGTGAACTTACTTCCAGATAGAGTGCTACGTGTCAGTGCTGCTTGCTTTAGAAAACTCAGCTTAACCGAAAAGTTCAGGGTACAGTAGAAGAGTTCTCTACAGTGTTAACAGCAAATAGAGACAAGGCACTTATTTTCGCATGTGTTTGGGTTCAGAAAGAGAAAAGGAAGCCCCCAAAGTGAATAACCTCTGCTAAACCAGTTAAGTGGGCCCATAATTAGTTCTCTTTGGAAGGAAGAAAAGGAGGGGTCTGAACTTGGAGTCTTTTCAAGATTGAAACCAACACAAGGAAGATAAATAGTAGCAAACAAACTGGTGGCTGGGGGTGCATAGGATGTTCAGAGGTGGGATATTTTTGACAGGGAAGTGATAGGACCAGATTTATTTTTTTGGAAAGCCCTGAGGATGATGGATTGGAAAACGGTAATGTTGAAGTGACCTCTCTATTTTTGTCTCCAATTGTTACTTAAATCTTTAAATAATTTAGCTTGCACGTGGGCTTATCTCTTCAACAGAGACCTATGTCTTTTATTTATTCTTGTTTTGGTGACCCACAGGAAGGAGACCACTTTTAGCAGCCTCCCCACCTGGCGACCTGCCTTGCTTTGCTGAGGTTTGAGTCCCAGGGCACACACTAAGGCATTTGTACTAAGGTTTGGATCTACTGGGGTTCCGAAAACAGAAGAGAACTAGAAATCCAAGAGTGACACATACAGATTTGGGACTAACCTGTTTCTTCTTGTTAAAGCAATTCAGATCGTAGAGAATCGGAAAAAAAAAAAAAAAAAAAAAGGGATTAAAGTGTTGCTTACCAGCAGCAATAGCGATGGTCATATATCACTGTGCAACTCACACTGTGAGCTTCCCAAATAATTCCCAAGAATAATTCCCAAATAATTCTCCAAGAAACACCACTAGGTCTGTATAATTAACAGTGAAACATATGAGGTTTCAGTCCTAAAGAAAATAAATAATTTACCCAGGGTCTTGCAACCAGATTCGAACTCTCAAGTCATAAACTCCAAAACTTGGAAACATGCTCCTGATACTACCTTTTTTTTTTAAGTTTATTTATTTTGGGGGGTGAGGGGGAAAGAGGGTGTAGAGAGAGAATCCCGAGTAGGCTCTGAGCTGTTAGTGTGGAGCCCAACGTGGGGCTTGATCCCACGAACCCTGAGACTATGACCTGAGCCGAGATCAAGAGTTGGACGCTCAGCCTACTGAGCCACCCAAGCGCCCCGATACTACGTTTTCTAAAAGGGACTGTGAGAAATCAAACCCTATAAAGTTAGAAGACCATTTAGAGATGAGTAGAGACAGTAGAAAGGAAAAGAAAAAAAAGAAAAAAGAAAAAACTTGAGACAGCTAAGGAGACCTCTCATGGCTGACATAACCCAGGAAAACACAGCTACATTCATTAAAGGGCTCACTGAAAAATGAATCAAAGGACATATTAAAACATTAATCTGCCAAATAAAATAATTTCGCTGGAATGAAAAGTATCCCTAGGGGCCGATAAGAGAAAGCAGCAAAAATGCCTTCTATGTTAAACTGTTGAAGCTCCTCACTTCTGCTTTGGCCTAAACTGGCAGGAGGAATCAGGGAGGGGTCAACCCCACAGTCCCCCTTCCCCAGCAACTGAGGGGAGCCCCGGCATCAGGTGGAAGAGGAAGAAGGGCGGCTAGAAGGATAAGGTTGTGTGTTTATCTCAGCAGTGCTTTGGAACTTGATCACTTGCCCTGGAGGAACTCTCCTTGAACCTTCTCTAGCTGAGTACCAGGGCCACTCCTCAAAGCCAGGCCTCCGTCCCTGACCTTGTCTCTTTCCTTTTAGCAGAACCCTAGGATTCCGTTTACTTTGCTCTTTTAAAGTTACCACCATATACTGTCTCCGCCAGTGTTCAGGCTTATGGGATGTTTCTCTGCATCTCCCCAGCTGCCAAAGACCTAGTTCAGTTTTAAAGCTTAACAGTAGTCCGGGGAAAGCGACAGATGATAAGAATCAAGTATGGAAATTTGTGAACTTTAAAGAGTCATTACAAAGTTCTTAACAAGTTGTGATCCCGGCCTCTAGTATGTTTTAACTTTCTGAATAGGGAACAATGGATCTCTCCTTCCCTTCAGACTAATTAGACAGCAGATTGGGACTTCTCAGTGATTTTCACCCCAGCATCACCCCCAGAAATGGACAGAAATGCAAACTTTTGGCTCTAGATGCACTAAATCAGAAACTCTAGGAGTGCCCGGGCAGCTCAGTCGGTTGAACATCTGACTCTTGATTTTGGCTCAGGTCATGGGATCAAACCCGCTGAAAGCTCAGCTGCTGCTTGGGATTCTCCCTCTCTCTCTGTCCCTCCGTCGCTCACTCTCTCTCAAACATAAATAAACTTAAAAAAAAAAAGAAAGAAAGAAACTCCAGGGGTTAGGCCAGGCCACCTAGACACATCTGAAACACTAATGTTTCAGAAAAACTGCTTTTAAAACATAGTGGCAAAATTCTGTAACTTAAAACCAATGAAATTTTTATCTGGGAATGTATTATCTCAAGTTAGAAATCTTGTCTTTTAAAAGAAAAAAGCGGGGCTCCTGGGTGGTGCAGTCGGTTAAGCGTCCGACTTCAGCCAGGTCACGATCTCGCGGTCTGTGAGTTCGAGCCCCGCGTCAGGCTCTGGGCTGATGGCTCAGAGCCTGGAGCCTGTTTCCGATTCTGTGTCTCCCTCTCTCTCTGCCCCTCCCCCGTTCATGCTCTGTCTCTCTCTGTCCCAAAAATAAATAAACGTTAAAAAAAAAAAATTTAAAAGAAAAAAGCTATCATACTAATTTAATATATAAAAGTGGCCTTGAAGTATGAAGTAAGTTTTAAGTGTGTTGTTATTTGCTTCCCTCAAGTTCTATAGTCTGGGGAAAGTGCTTTTTTCCCAGCTTCTGAGACATTAGGCAAGCTAGAGCAGATAATGATGTCCATGTTACTCTCAAGAGAGAAGATAATACTCAGGAAGCTTGGTAGAATAATCATCTAGCCAAATGTTGGCATAGTCCATGGTTTTATTTTCATTTCTAAGACAAGCAGCCAATTGACCTTTTCAAGGGACTTGAATTCAAAATCTCAAAGTAGATTAGCATTTACAGCCACTGAGTGATGTCATATCATTTAACACGATAGTGAACTAAAATAAAGGAACATTCAAATGGCGAAAGGAAGCGCAATAAACAAATAAATATGGAGGTCCTAAATATAGATGCTCAACACGATTGTGAAAACTATCATGGATTTGGATAAACTTCAGCTTGAATTAAAGGATCAAAATCCCATTGGAAAATAGAACTTAGAATGTACTCATTTATGGTGTATAGCAAGTTAGACTGATCCAAATTCCTAAAAAGACTATTCTAGCCAAGAAGAAGTCTGCTGCGGCGGATGGTGGGGGGGGGGGGGGTGTAGGGTGGGGAAAGGTTAAGATTTACATGTCAAATTGCATTGATTTTCCAAAGCAGATAGCATAGGTAAGAGGCTTCTCATTATCTTGTGTTTGTATCTTGTTTTGTAAATATTTGTTTTCCCTAAATGAAGCGGAAGCAATCTTCAGCTTAGATAATATTTATCATTTGATTTAGTTGAATTAATTGAACGTGAAAGCAAAGGATCCTTTAGTGGCATTAACGCATGGGTTGAAAACATTTCCTATCTGCAGAGTTTGTAGTAGAGGCCTCTCCTTTAAATCTTTTCACCGAGCACAATGTAGGAAAACATTTCCGTCTTCTGGAAACCAATTTGAGTTTTGACTGTGATGCTGACCTTCAAACTCAAGGCATGATCACCGTGTCGTTTTTCATGTCTGACCTCCCTGGTTACCACATGAGTCGATTTCAAGCTGTAAAACACTAGTGAGAGACCCAGCATCAATGCACTCCAGGAATGGTTCTTTTCATGGCTTTCTGCCTTGTAGAAGCAAGCTGCCTGTACAATATTTAGGGGGTAGGGACTATGAGTCAAGAGCACTTGTATCTTTATGCAAAAAAAAAAATAAGTCAACTGGATTGAGAGAAAAAACTCCTTCCTGAAGACATTCGCTTCAGAGAAGTCCTGGGAGAGGCAGAAATTTCAGGTTAGAAAGAGGGAGTAAGAGCACTGTAGGTACATAGTCCAACTGAGGACAAAAATCTGCCAGATACTTTAGCCCAGAGGATTTAGCTAAACAGTTAAACTCTTAACAGAAGCTTTATTTAGGATCATTCTAACAAACATGATCAGCAGACAAGTCTTTTTTTAAAGAAAGTTCTCTTTCATCTCACTAAAAAGAAGGAACACATTAAAACCAAAACAGGAACTACTTTGGCAATATACGTGCAAAAAAAAAAAAAAAAAATAAGCACCCAATGAGGCTCTTTTTAAATTAGCCAGAGTGCACACAGAGACGTCTTTGAAAAGGAAACTTCTGGGGTGGTGGGGGGGGGGGCGGGGGCAGGACACATTTTTCTTGATTTCATAAACACTCATTGTTTAACCATCTGAAGAAAGTGCAAACTTATGATTAAGTTCCCCCCAACTCCTAAACAGATCAGCTCTTTTAAGTCACCTCCTGCCCCCTGTCCCCCACTCTACTTAGGCAGGAGAAGTGACCTGAAAATCAGCCTGTCAGAGAAGCAGGGGGTCCTCATTTTCAGACTGTGTGCATGTTAGGCTGCAGCCCACACTTACAGCACAGGAAGCCAAGTTTTGCCCAGGTGCCCCTGCACTGTATTAATATGCTGTTTGAATTTCATGAGCAGTGGATAACCTACTCCAGTTTATTTTGCTGCCTTAAAAAAAAAAAAAATGACTTTAAGAACATGGCTCCTCCCCAGCCCCTCTTCTCCAGCCCAAACTAGTCACATAATTTCCATCAGGACACTTAGAACCTCCTAAGTCCCAATGTAGTTTCCACCCTTACCAATTGCTAAGATACAGCTGAAGAGGTGTTGTTTATGTAGTTTTCTAAATTTACTCCAATGAGGAACATTACATTATGAGTCTTCAATGGGATCAAGATATAATTATGCAAAGTCAAGACAACTTGACATGAAGCAAATATTTAACAGATTTTTAAAAATAATAAATAAAAGGCTTAATAAGCCGTGAACAGAAAGTAGGAAGAATTTTTACCAGGAATCTGGGTTTGGAGAACATTCTTGTAAATAAGCAATACATTTACTTTTGAGCTCCTTGGCATCCAGGAAAAAGAGAAGCAAAGTGCATTGCTTTTGGTAACTTTATTTTATTTTTGAGAGAAAGAGACGGAGCGCAAGCAGGGGAGGGGAAGAGAGAGGGGGAGACACAGAATCTGAAGTGGGCTCCAGGCTCTGAGATGTCAGCACAGAGCCCAACACAGGGCTTGAACTTGTGAACCATGAGATCAAGACTTCAGCTGAAGTTGGAAACTTAACCGACTGAACCACCCGGGGCACCAACATTTGCTAACTTTAAAAAAAAAAAAAAAAAGGATACCATCAAAGGAAAAAAAAAATTTATTGGTGTTAAACGCTGATAAACTTATCAACTTATAATATAGAATAGGTTTACATAATTTTATAAAATGTTCAAGGAAACATGTTTTGGACAGTGCACTCTTTTTTTTTTAATGTTTATTTTTGAGAGAGGGCGTGAGTGGGGTTGGGGCAGAGAGAGAGGGGGACAGAGGATCCAAAGCGGGCTCTGCGCTGACAGCAGAGAGCCCAATGCAGGGCTTGAACTCATGAACGGAGTGATCTCACCTGAACTGAAGTCAGACACTCAACCAACTGAACCACCAAGGCACCTCTGGGGTAGTGCATTCTTCATCTGACTATCCCACTGGGAGCTAAGAACAAGTTCACTGATAAATGTCTGCTGCATGTGTTCTATCGTGTTCATAAACTCATTCCATAAATTTGATTGACTAATGAGGTAATGGCTAAGCATCGGAGGTACATCCACAAACAAAAAAGACCTGTCTCACACTTTACTGAATCTGGTAGAAAGACTGAAATTAAGAAGTAGTGAAAATCAGTTCCTATTTGCCACTCTGAAGATCGCTGTGAAAGAAAAATACAGGACCTAGGAAAGTGAACCTAATTGATGGGACAATCAAAGAAGCCTTTCCTTCAGCAAGGGCTTTAGTCAGAAGTCTAAGGAGGAGTAGGAATTGGGCTGGGTGGGATCTGAGGGTGTTAGACTTGCTCTGTAGACTAAGGAAGTGAATTTACAAAGGAGACCGAGAGGTGTGCTCAAAGCAGAACCCTGTGGTCTTAGTTGGAAGAATGTAAGTAGAGAGACCAAAGATAAGGCGGGACGGGTATGTAAGGTCAAAGCCTGAGGCGTCTTTTAACTTACCTTTAAAAACATTAATCTTATCCAAAGAATAAGGGAGGTGTCGTGCAGGACTTTGAAGCAAAGCAGTGACAGACAGATTTGCATATTAAGAGTTACATTCATTAAGCACAGGGCAATGGGTATGCTAGTATTATGATGAAAATTAGAAAGTGAAGATCTACTTTTCTGAGGTTCTGTCTGTTATTTCCTTTGTGGGAGAGCTATAAAAGTATCTGTAACCAAGGCCACATCTCTTAAGATGCTTCTTTAGATCTGGTCAAATGTTCAATACTCTACTTGAAGCCACAGAAATCTAGATCAGTGATAATAGGCAATTTTTTTATAAAGAGCTTGATAGTATATATTTTTGACTTTGTGAACTAGAAGACGTTTGTCCCAATTTCTTATCTCTGCACAGAAGCAACCATAGACAATATGGGCATGGCTGTGTTCCAATAAAACTTTATTTACAAAGCAGGAGGTAATGGACTTGGGTCTTGACAATCCTATGCCTATCTCTGACCTAGATCAAGAAGCATTTAAGAGCTGATCATGATAGAAGAGTTCAGAGGCTATGGTAACCCTCTAAGCAAACAAACCTTTAATGGCATAACTGTGCTCTCTTGGGGATTTAGGAGAACTATGTTGTGATAGGACTATATAGCAGGGACAAAATGAACCTTCTGAGCTGAAAGAAATGACCTGTGAACAAAATTATCATCTGTGTAGATTGTGAAGAATATGAGCTCCTTTGAGGCAAGGATTTATGTCTGTTTTGTGCAGTTATTTTGTTCTGTTTTTTAAACCCCCAGCTGAGTCCTTGGGTTTTGTCTATAGAATATGCTAACAGATGTAACTCACAAAATGAACATTCAGGTAATGTCTTTTCAGCAATAAAACTCTTCAAAAGTCATGATCACTGGGAAACGTTTATTCCCAGTATCGTCAAAAAACAAAATTCAACCCAGTAGATCTAATTGGCTTTATTAGGCGATTCATGAACCAGAGGCCAGTAGGGAGAGGCCTCTAGGAGTTGTGTACAATGGAAGGTTTTTGTAGAAGGAGGGTGGGGCAAGAAGTTATTAGCAAAAGAAAAGATTGTTTCCAGCAAAGTCACATTCCCTTAGGGGGAAAGGCGGGGGTCTTATTAGGTGGGTTACCTCATCTTCCTATGGTGGGAGGAGGGATGGAGAGGGCCCATGTGACCTCACTGGTGCTGCTTAGAAATTTCTGATTGATAGGTCAAGACTACATGTCTCAAGGAAGGTGGCATTGCCACTAGGTTAAGTATTAAGCCCCAGTTTGAGGACTTGACCTAAGTGACTCCATGTTGCTGTCGCTTTCTTTTCAACAGTATAAAGAAAAATTTCACCCAAACACTCTAAATACATATAAGAAATTGTGTCAGTATGATAATTTTGGACCCAAACCACTCACCAGTTCAGTCAGCAGAGTTTTGGAGTCAAAGTACCAAAGGTAGCAAATTTAAGTTGGATGCCCTGCTCCAATGAACCCAGACACTCTCGCTTTGCCTGTAGACACCAAGCAAGAGTTGGAAACCTACCATCTTCATTTCTTACAAGCCTTTGGTCTGTTGTGTGCACATGCTGCCTCCAAGTAGTTTGCATTGTTTGTGTTCTGCTTCTATTTTTGCTCTAGAGATAAGTTTTCAAGCTTATTTTAAGCAAAATTTGACCTCCCTACTAATGAGCTCACCCAAAGGTTAAAAAAATCTGTGAAGATGTAAATAATGCAGGACGAATAATGACCTTCCCCATATCAAACTCCCACACTCCTGACTTGTACACATATCACCCACTATTGTTGTCAAAAACACGCCTCAGTGCTTCAGACGCAAAATATAACGTGAAGACAGGCAAAGTTTGGGATAAAGAGGAACGATAGCTTTAATGCTTTGCTGGGCAAAGGAGGCTGAAGCAGGCTATGGCCTTCAGAAAGGGTAATCCACGCCCCTGCCCCCCATCCCACCATCCCCCAGGGAGCCGGTGCAGGGGGAGGGGGGGGCGGTTTAAAGGGAAATACAGGACCTACCTGGTTTTGACAGGAATTGTAGATTAGTCATTCTCACGTTGATCCTGGGTTCCCCAAACAAAAGGCTAAGGAGGGAGGGGGGAGGTTTTCAGCAGGGAGCAAAATGGTTATTTTATTTATTTTTTTATCTTTTTTTAAAATATAATTTATTGTCAAGTTGGCTAATATACAGTGTACACAGCGTGCTCTTGGTTTTGCGGGTAGATTCCGGTGACAACCACTGGATCTTGATCTTAAAACTAGATCATGGTGTGTCTTACTTTTATAATCTGGGCTCGATAACTATTTCTTGAAAACTAGGTGATCATTAACTCATAGCAACAATATTTTTCTTGTTGCTAAAAAGACGCGAAACTATTTGTTGCTTGAGAAGTATTGGGGCGCCTGGGTGGCGCAGTTGGTTAAGCGTCCGACTTCAGCCAGGTCACGATCTCGCGGTCCGGGAGTTCGAGCCCCGTCAGGCTCTGGGCTGATGGCTCAGAGCCTGGAGCCTGTTTCCGATTCTGTGTCTCCCTCTCTCTCTGCCCCTCCCCCATTCATGCTCTGTCTCTCTCTGTCCCAAAAATAAATAAACGTTGAGAAGTATCATGGTGGTACCCACGGCATAAAACACCTTCTCTTCTAGATAGCAAAAGATGCCGACCTTTTGTTTTATGGCGAGAGGACGTAAGGAAGGCTAAATCTGCATCAGACGTTTGAATAGATGCTTCAGAGGAGTATGGAGGGTGAGGAATGTTTTTAATGACATCCAAGATTAGAATTTGCTCGGAGAAAGTCTGTAACTCCCCAGTATTGTGACTATTTTGCTTACCAGTCTATCCACAGCACTTGACCCTGTGTTTGGTAAATTGTGGCATCGATACATATTTGAGGAATAAATGAACCCTGATTGAGATGCTGCCGCAGTGGAAGCTCCGAGGGAAGATAAAAACAACTTGAATCAGTATCAAAATCATATGGCTTGGCTAAGTGGTACCTGCCTATGGAATCAAAGATGGATGAGCGATCAATAAATATTGCAGTAGTCTTCAGTTCTTTTTAACTATACCCACCATAGATTAAAAAGTATCAAAAGGGTCAGCAGCAGGGGGGCCTGGGTGGCTTAGTCAGTTGAGCATCTGACTCTTGATACTGGCTCACGTGATCTCCCAGTGGTGAGATAGAGCCCCGAGTCAGGCTCTGCGATGACAACGTGGAGCCTAATTGGGATTCTCTCTCTCCCTCTCTCTCTGCCCCACCTTCTCTCTTTCTCTCTCTCAGTAACTAAATACACATTTTTTTTTTTTTTAAACAGGGTCAGCAGGGGAATAATGGTACTTTCCCTGCTCCTTTTCCGTGCAGAATATTAAATGGAGAAGCCAGACCCACAATGCATTAGGAAGAAAGCTAGCTCAGAATGTGGAGCATCTGTGGAGCAGACTGATTGGAGGTGGCACAGGAGAAAGTTACCCTTTTTGAAGACGGAGGTGGATACTGTGACTCTGTCCTAGAAGAATCGAGAGGGCAGTCAGTCACAGAGCTTCGTGGAGGTTTGACTATTCAGAGCAGGACTTGGAGAGGTAGGGCAGCTGAAGATTTTACCCTGGGGACTTCAGCTGGGAGCAGTTAATTAGTTGGTTATGCCTTAATGCATCCGGTTGGTCAGTTCTTAAGATAGCATGCTATTGTGTCTTCTGAAAGAATGAGCTAGAGCCACAGACCGCTGGTTTGGAGTTCCTTCCCCGAATTTTAAGCAAAGAAAGCAAACTGAAGGAGAATAAGGTAAATAAGTAAAATAAATTTATTTGTGTGTGCATATGTGTGTGTACATATATACAAACACATCTCAAAGAATTATATGTGCATAGGAAAAAGTCCAAGGTGAACATCAGATGTGTACTCCTCTGAGGTTATGTTTGGAAGGGCTGGCATTTACTTATTTTTCTATATCCTGAACACTGGCTTTCTAGCTAAAAGTTAGACTGCTGCATCATATACAAAACCAAATCCACTTGGACTATATTGAAATCAAAACCAGTAGAAGAAAAGTTAGGAAACGTGTAGATCCACAAGATTGGGATGGGTAGAAAAACTTCCTTAAGTAAGTCAGGAAAATAAGCATCCATAAAGGAAATGATTAATATATCGGTTAATTATACGATCATATAGCTACGTTGTTTCTATATAAGAAGCACCATAAACAAAGCTGATACAAATGAGGGGTAAAAAAAAAAAAAAAATCAGTGACATGTGACAAATAGAGATTAATATTAAATACAGTAAATAAAAATTAAAATGCAAAAGGTTAAACTAATATCTTCACACAAAACTCCTACAAGTTGGAAAATGAAATAAGAGAAAAATAGGAAAAATATAGGAATGGGCAATTTGACAATAAAGGAAGGTAGATAACAATAACAGAAGTTATGCAGTCCTATTAGTAGTCAGAAAAATGCAAAATAAAACAATATGCCATTTGTTACCTAGCAGATTGATGAATATTAAAAAATTAATGATGTCCAATGCCCATAAGTTTATAGGGAAATGCCATTTCTGACACTTTGTTTATGGGAATACAATGAGCTACAATCTTTTTGGAAGGAACTGGTCAAATGGATTCATTAAAAATATGCTTAGGGGCGCCTGGGTGGCTCAGTCGGTTGGGCGGCCGACTTCGGCCCAGGTCATGATCTCGCGGTCCGTGAGTTTGAGCCCCGCGTCGGGCTCTGTGCTGACGGCTCAGAGCCTGGAGCCTGTTTCAGATTCTGTGTCTCCCTCTCTCTGACCCTCCCCCGTTCATGCTTTGTCTCTCTCTGTCTCAAAAATAAATAAACGTTAAAAAAAAAAAATATGCTTAGACTTTGACATCCCACTTTTGACACTCGCTTACAGAGTCCATGTAATACAGAAGGCAACATACTGAGAAGTTCTCACTTCTTATAAATGTCATTCTCTTGAGTTCACCATCAGAGGTGAATGTAGAATTATTGTAGAGAACACTGCTAAGTCAGGATGAGTTTAAAGCAGAACTGCTCACCTATACCCTTAAGAGATGGAGGCAAGTAGGCCAGTCTGCCTACTAGGTACTTAGGGGTTATACATAGCATCCCAATTCCTTTTTTTTTTTTTTTTAGTTTATTCATTTTGAAAGAGACAGAGAGCGTGAGTGGGGGAGGGGCAGAGAGAAGGAAAGAGAGAGGCTTCTAAGCAGACTCCATGCTGTCAGCACAGAGCCCGACTCAGGGCTCAAATTCATGAAGTCAGGAGATCATGACCCGAGCTGAAACCAAGAGTCAGATGCTTAACTGACTGAACCACCAGGCGCTCGCTATTCTGGGAAATCCTTCAAATACTCCCTCAGGGATCTCACTTTCATCCAAGGATCCAGGAGCCACCATGATTAGGCGCCTAAGCTTGGCCAATGAGTTCGTTTACTGGGATTTTTGGACCTGGAAACGCTGGAAATCAAGGCGGTTTCTCTCCTATAGTCACATGTGTTGCAAGTAAGATCTTGAAACCACTGGCAGTCATTTTCTCTTACACTGTGAAGAACACCATTCTAGAGAAAGAGAAAACACAAAGAGAAACAGAAGTGAAAGCCATAGGGAACATCCTGGGGACATTTAAGTTCCTGAATTGAGTTGTTCCAGGGTGTTCTCTCTGCTGCGTTCTGGCCCTTCTTATGACTTGGTCATTCACCTCCTCCTTCGATTCTGTGAGAGACCCCAAGAGCCTTCCAGTAGTTCTTTGTTTTTTGTGTGTTTGTTTGTTTGTTTTGTTTTGTTTTTGCTTAAGCCATTGTAACTTGTTATTATCCCTTATAACTGATAGCATCCTAACTAACAGAGACTTCTTGTTAAATAGTTAACTTCTTGGTAAGAATATGAAATGTTCTGCCCCACCTGTGGACCACAGGCCAATAGTCATAAAGTATAGAGTGGAGGTAGATATTTGTCCTTGTCACTTCACTTGAGCTCCGACATCACCTCTGGAACATGCCAATTTCCCATTCCCACAGCCCTGCCCTAAAGCTCACGTCCACTTTGCTCAATTCTATGTAACTTCTTTAAGACTGGCTTTTTCGGGAAAGGGGGAGAAGAGAAAAAGGAGGGTTCCTAGGGTTTCCAACAGAGCATCGAGGATGCAGAGCTAGCATATGGCAGAGACCAAATGAGCACGTACCTGACTCCGCCAGTCCAGTATCGTACTGCTGAACGTTATGACGCACTGTACCGGTCGGAACTATTATAGCTATCTATCCAAACAGTTTTTAAGCTTAGCTGCACATTTTAAAATTTGTATTCATAATGGATTGTTTGAAGGCAAAAGTGCAAGAAACTCTGACGTGGAAATATATCCTCATAAGAAACGCAGATTTGACTGCGTGAAAATTTAAAACTTCCAGCCACCAAAACCCAAAAGGAAAAACAGAAAAAAACTGACTAGGCAAAGCTATTTTTTTTTTAATTTTTTAATGTTTATTTTTGAGAGAAAGAGAGAGGGGGACGAACAGAGAGGGGGAGACACAGAATCCGAAGCAGGCTCCAGGCTCTGAGCTGTCAGCACAGAGCCCGATGCGGGGCTCGAACTCCCCAAATGTGAGATCATGACCCGTGTGGAAGTGGGATGCTTAATCAACTGAGCCACCCAGGCACCCCTAGGCAAAACAATTTTTAAAGTTTAACAGAGTTGATACCCTTAAGGGATTGGGCTAGACAGAATAAACAAAGAGCTGGCATTGTCTGAGTTTTTCATCCACCTAAAAGAGCCAGTGTTCAGGGGAACATATCCCACATTAACATTACGTAGACAAAGGGACGAGAATAGGTGACTATAGATGATCACATCTGAAAAGATTCCTTTCAGGGTCTATACTGTGCCCAGAGAGACCACCTAGGGAGTTATTGTATCCCAATTGATAAACAATGTGGAAAAAGCACTTTGACACACACAATATACGTGAGGTGAGAGCCCTCACCTTTGGTCCGGGTGAGCAGCTTCTGGGCCTCTCTGGTCTGGCAATTCCCCAGAGGCTGGAGGGCTATCTGCATTTCTCCTCAGAAGGGTAATTTCATCCACGCTCTTCCTAAACGACCTGGATGAAGATTTTTAACTTGCGCCTTCGGGGTTCCCTGGAAGGCCTGGCAAGAGGACCGTATTTGAAGCCCGGGAAGGAAGGCTGTGGAGTTACCTCTGAGGCAGACACTATTCTCTGAGGTGCTATGTCCTCTTCCCCGCCGTTAAAAGTGAACTGTTAAAAGGAGATTCAAATAAGCTAAAAATTTAATTAACAACGCAATGAGATCATCAGAACCAGCAGATATAATCAAAACAGTGCAGAACGACCCCCAGCCCCGCCTGAATCAGGAAACACCGAAGGCGATGTGATGTGCGCGGAGTAGTAACCTCTGTGACCTGCAGGCGATGTGACACGCAGGCGGGGCTTGTCTTCACCAGGGTTGTAAAGCAAGGTCCTGAGGCCTCAAGGCTCAGGCCTGAGAGTGCTCCCTTGGGCTACCCTGTAGGCTCCGCACTCTGATTTCCTGATGGGCCTGAATAGGCTCACATACTGTTTGCAAGTTCTCTGCATTCTCCCTTGACCCCCTAGGGAGTCTCAGGCGGATTTCAGAAACACTTTTTTGTTTCTGTGAAAAGTGGAGTTTGTGAACCAATGGCACAAGCGGCTGTCCTATTTTAGATTCTGCTCTTGGGGAATAATCATCTGGTCTCCATCCAAATCTCCGTCCGTCCAAGTTCCAGGTTTATAAATGATTTCTTTATAGTGTTAAAACATACACTGAGATATAGTAAACATTTTAAGAGTTTGTTGGAACAAAAACCGATTCACATAGGGCCGTTCCAGGCCTGAAATGGTTAGGATCACTCCACCGTCAGAAGCCTGCAGGTAGACTTTTTTTTTTTTTTTTTTTTTTTTTTTGCGGGGGGTGGGGGGGCAGATATATTTAAATTTTTTTTAATTTTATTTACTTATTTTTAAATTTATATTCAAGTTAGTTAGCATATAGTTAGTGCAATAATGATTTCAGGAGTAGGTTCTAGTGCTTCATCCCCCATGGATAACACCCAGTGCTCAACCCAACAAGTGTCTTCCTTAATGCCCCTTACCCATTCAGCGCATCCCCCCTCCCACAACCCTTCCAGCAACCCTCAGTTTGTTCTCTGTATTTATGCTTTGTCCCCTTCCTTGTTTTATGTTATTTTTACTTCCCTTCCCTTATGTTCATCTGCTTTGTCTCTTAAAGTCCTCATATGAGTGAAGTCATATATTTGTATTTCTCTGACTAATTTCACTTAGCATAATACCCTCTAGTTCCATCCACGTAGTTGCAAATGGCAAGACTTCATTCCTTTTGATTGCTGAGTAATATTCCATTGTGTATATATACCACATCTTCTTTACCCATTCATCTGTCGATGGACATTTGGGCTCTTTCCATACTTTGGCTGTTGTGGATAGTGCTGCTATGAACATTAGGGCGCATGTGCCCCTTCTAAATAGCATACCTGTATCCTTTGGATAAATCTTCAGTAGTGCAATTAATGGGTCATAGGTAGTTCTATTTTTAATTTTTTGAGGAACCTCCATCCTGCTGGGGCTAGACTTTTAAAGAAAAGAGGCAGAAACAAAACAAAGAAATTATTAAATTGGCTACAGCTTCAGCCATTGCGTTATTTGGGAAAAACCTAGTTGGCTATGATTGGCTGTTCTTAGATTTTGATTTCTTAACCTCAAAGCATTTATGGGTTTCATTTTGGGTTTGCTTGCACAGGCTGCTGAAGTATTGGAACCACCCCAGTCTGATGGCCTCCTTGTGTAATTAGTTTGGCAATGTACACTGGAGGTTGGTGTCACAGAAGTTTCAGCGTCTATTACCTGTCTCAGAGGTGGCCATACTGACTGGAAGTATCATAGCTTTTTCTGTGGATAACTTCTCTTTAGAATTTTATAGAAAACCAGTTTGCTTCGGTGGGAGGTAATCTCATTAAAGTCACGATCGAGAATAAATGGTGTCCCAGGAGACAGCTATCTTTGAAAGTAGGCTCTGACATTTTGCTAATCTGTAAGCACATTTTAAAGCAGCTGCACATATAAACTCCTTTAGAAATTGCTGATTTGGGGTATTAGTGATAACATAATTCAATTCAGTTAGGTTGAGGTTAAAAGAGGATTATCAGTTGGCAGGATAGTATACCCACAAAAGTGTTGCATCAAATAAATTACACATTTAGTGTTTCCCAATCTCATGATACTCTGATATCTGTTGAGCTCAGAACAGCCAACTCTCAGTCAGAGAGGAGCTAATCCGAAATCCGTTTCACTAGGCTTCATACATTCTAGATCCTACCACACGATGAGCAGGGGGAACGATGGGAGTGACATTCAGACCAGTTGTTCACCTTTGGTTTTCTTCTTTGCTTTTTAGAGAAGGTCAAAACTTAGGTGTAAGTTACTTGTAGGCTTCAGTCTTTCTTGCCTTGTTACCACAGATGCTGGAGAATATGTGCTTGATAATTACCAACACGATCCTCATTTAGTGTCGTCACAGAAACAAAAGACACACTCAGACCCAGGACAGGTGACAGACAGCCAAGGCCCACAGGATTTGTTTTCTCGAGGAAAAAAAAAAAATCAAAAATTCAAATCAGTGAGAGAGGGGGAACCAAACAAACATGCTCCAGATGTGACTCGTATTGTATGAGGTTAGCAGTGGCTGGAGTGTCCCATTCAGTTAACGGGGTCAATGTCAGAGGGGAGCAAATAAGTGTTGCCTGGCAGGCAGTGGTTTCCTATGGAGCCTTTAGCATGTCTCCGTGACCGGGTTTATAAAATCAAGAAGATGCTGTCTAAATTTGTGGATGTCACTCAATTTGAGGGCCAACATTTTGGAGAGAGGGGCTGGGATAATGGTAGGGTTGCAAGATAAAAATCAGGACATTAAATCAGAATTAGATGAACAACGATACATTTCTCAGGATAAGTATGTTCCAAATGTTACATGCTAAAAGATCACTTGCTGTTTTTCTGAAATTCAGACTTCACTGTTTTTATTGCTAAATCTGGCAACCCTGGACAGGTGAGTTATTGAGGAAAAGAGTGTAAACAGTGGGAGAAAGGTATGAAATTCAGAGTGGTGAGCGTCTTTTTTTTAGAACACAAAATCACCCCATAAAGCTGAAGAAATATTTGGACTGTAGCATAATGAAGTTGGGTGAGAGAAGCATGTTAAGACCGAAAAGATGGGAAAACAATGAGAATCCTAGTAGTGAGCTCCAAAAGGGCAGTTTTCTCTTTAACCATCAGGGCACTCTCCTTCTGCAAGCTCTCATTTTGAGTAGATTAGCATTAACTGATTTTTGAACGAATGAACCCTCTCCTTAACGCTATTCCCGTTTCCAATGCCTTTACAAGGTTCTTAAAAACTATTGGCTTCCTTCTGTAAGGAATTCATGACACTTACCTATTTCTTAGGGAAAAGAGCAGGGAATCTGTGTAGTGAGAAAGTACCTACGTTTGGGTGTGTCGCCCAGTGCACAGGAGCGCAAGGGCGCAACTTGCCTCCTTGAGATAAGTCTACTCCCATGATATCTTTCCAAACATGCTGAATTTTTCCTAGAAAGAAGAAAGGATTCAACCAACAAGTTAATCAGAAGAGATCTGACTCGAAAGAAGAAAATCAGACAGCAGCCGTTGAAGGGCAGGGCTCCTAGAACCTTCTCAGCGGGCATGCGCGCCTTAAGAGGTAAGCTTTGGGACTGCCCTATGGTTATTTTTGTCATCTCCCTGCTATTGTTTCCCGTAATGTTTCTCACGGTGATTGACACACGAGCCCTTAAAATAAGAAGGGTCAGTGGGTCTGTCTGCAGAATGGCAGCATGGAAGAAGACATTCAGAAGCTAGCCTGATATGGAAGGGGAGAAATATAATGTCCACTCCAGCTGCTACCCCATTCCAACACAAGAAAGGGTATGTCTGAGTCGAAAGACAGGAAAAGAATGAGCCCGATCTTAGGGAATGGAGATGTGACTCTAAAATCCACTGAAAACATTTGTAAATTGTATCTATGCATTTTTTTTTGGTGGAAAGGTCCATATCTTTGATCACGTATTTTTTAAAATATTTATTTATTTATTTATTTATTTATTTGAGACCGAGAGAGAAAGAGAGAGAGAGAGAGAGAGCATGAGCAGGGAAGGGGCAGAGAGGGAAGGAGAGAGACAATCCCAAGCAGACTCTGTGCTGTCAGCTCAGGGCCCCATGTGGGGCTTCATCTCAAGACCCTGAGATCATGACCTGAGCTGAAATCAAGAATCAGATGCTTAAATGACTGACCCGCCCAGGCGCCTCTGATGATATTTTAAAGATGTCTTAAAGATGCCTATGACTGAAGGTTGGATAGGTGAAACTGGGCTTTGAGGCACCATTGGGGAAACATTTGCTTGCTCTTGGAAGCAATAAGACCTCAGTGTTGAATTTTTTTCATGGCAGCCATATTGGTTCCATACCATTTTCTAATTCTTAAAGCAGTAAAATATGCACTTAAATTTTAAATATATTAAGGCTTATTGAACGACATGACTAGTTATGTCTATTCATGACTGAATAGACTATTTGTCTATTCAGACATTGAGTGTCTAGCAAAGGGAAGTAAGAGGATAATGAACATGTTTACCTACTTCACAATTTCATTCAAGGTGAGTCCCCTCTGTTCAACTACCTCGGATTAATAATGATTCTTTCATAGATACCAGGGCTTTCTGATATCTTTGGCATAGCTTCAGAGCCTGATTGTGGGGTGACGTAGCTTAAGCCACCACCTGCCAGCAGAAGTAGTTGTTGTAGACATACAATCGAATCCTTGTGACAACGCTTGCACGTGGAATTTTTTTGTCTGAGGACAAAGCCTCTATCATAGAAAACATAGCACCTACACTCACCAAGAATCTAGGTGCAATGGAGGGAGGTGGAGGTGAACCTCATGAAGTCTAGAGATAACACATTTGTCACATTCCAAGTGCTGAAAATAAGTGTTCTTGCACCTCCCGAGTTCTCTCAAAGCAAGGTGCAATGACAAGCTAACATCTAGCTTTCAGTTACCACTTTGCCGCAGGGAAGAATTTTAAACTATGATGTGTATGAAATTAGATTTATAAAAACATCCCCTTGAAAGAAACATAACTACAAAGGGAGCTTAAATGTCACCGCATATCATGGCAACGTGTCACCAATTAAATAATTTAGAAACCCGTGATGTTCTATTCCAGCGAATGAGTGGTCGCGCATACATACATTTTGCAGTGCACGTTCCCCATTTTAAATAAAACTGTATTTCTCGTAGATAGCAGACACTCAGGTAAACCCTTTATTTTATTTTATTTTATTTTATTTGAAAAAATTGTTTTTAATGTTTATTTATTTCTGAGACAGAGAGAGACAGAGCATGAGTGGGGGAGGGGCAGAGAGAGAGAGAGACACAGAATCCGAAGCAGGCTCCAGGCTCTGAGCTGTCAGCACAGAGCCTGACGCGGGGCTCGAACTCACAAACCGTGAGATAATAACCTGAGCTGAAGTCGGTCGCTCAACCGACTGAGCCACCCAAGCGCCCCTAAATCCTTTATTTAAATAAAATTTTTACAATCCGGGGTTCTAATTGTTACACCTTGATATACATTCGCCTTGAATGTTGGCTGCAATCCTATTTGAAGCAAGTTGGTTGGGCACCCAAGGATGTTGCCTACTTCTGTTTAACCCAGAGGGCCAGAATAGTCTGTCTGGCCATGTCCATTTCCTTCTTTCACCCTATATACCTTCATCTGGCACCTGGGCTTTGCCTAGATGAGGAAACAGTTTGTGACACGTACAGGATTTGCTTCCTTCAGAGAGTCCTCTCCAACCACTTAGGGATAAAACACCACTTTTCTCTGTTGCTATAGTTCCAGACAGCCTGTTCAGTGTGCACCTTTCTCAAAATATCGTGAGCTCTTTCAAGGAACCACCTTTGTGTCCCAAGATCTGATACACAGTAGGTGCTTCCAAAATGTGAGCTGAATGAATAGGTTGAAGTAAAAATTGGCAAAGGGCAAGAAGGAGCTGGAAGCATTTGGCAACCCCACCACTGCAGTGTGGTGAATAGCGCCCCCCAGCCCTTGCCCCGCAAACACCCGGTCACGTGCACCCAGAACCTCGGGATGTGACTTTATTTGAAAATAGGGTATTGACAGATGCAGTTAGTTTATGATTTCCAGATGCAATCATCCGGGATGTAGGGCAAACCTAAATCCAGTGACTGGTGTCCTCTTAAGAGAAAGGAAGGAGCGATTGGGAGACAGACATGCACTGGGGAAGGAGGAAGGCCATGTGAAGGAAGATAAAGGCAGATATTGGGCTTCTGCTGCCACAGACCACGGGCAGAAACCACCAGAAGCTCAGAGAATCAGGGCACCTGGTTGGCAGAGTCAGTTAAGCGTCCAACTCTCGATCTTATGGTCTGTGAGTTCGAGCCCCAGGCTGGGCTCTGTGCTGATGGTGTGGAGCCTGCTTGGGATTCTGTCTCTCCTCTCTGCCCCTCTCCAGCTTGGGCTGTCTCTCTTGCTCTCCCTCAAAATAAATAAATAAACTTAAATTAAAAAAAAAAAAGATGAGAGAATCAAGGGAAAATGCTCCCCAAGTACATTTAGAGGGAGCATGGGCTGCTGACACCTTGACTTCAGATTTCTTACCTCCAAATCTGAGAGACAACAGATTGCTGTTGTTTTAAGCCATCACGTTTGTGGCAATTTATTATGGCAGCCTGGGAAACTGCTACACCAAAATGTGCCCACAGCTGCGAGCCCAGATGATCACAAAGGGACAACCGACTCACGTTCCCTTCTCGTTCCCAAAGAATGACGAAAAAATGCATGAGATTGAGTGCGCAATACCATGCGCTGGGTCATACACAGAACTTTGTATGTGTCATTGCTAAAAAATCACTTCCCTATTTGACAAATGAGGACATTGAGGTTGACAGAGTAAATAACTGGTGTCAAAAAGTATGTCATAGGGGTGCCCGGCGGGCTTGGTGGAAAGAGCATGTGACTCTTGATCTTGAGGTTTGGAGATCGAGCCCCGTGTTGGGTGTAGAGATTACTTCAGACTTTAAAAAGTGTGTAATAATAATAACCATTTGAGTGCTTACTAGATAGTAGGCACTGTGCCAGAGCCTCTATATGAATTATCCTCATAATAAGACTATAAAGGTAGGTGCTCTTAAATTTTTCCCTATTTCGAAGATGAAAAAACCAAGGCACAGAGTATAAGTTATGTACCCAACATGTCTAGTGCTTGGCAAAAGCAGGATTTGAATCCAAGTGGTATGATTCGAAAGCCCAGGTACTTAAGCAATTTGCAATATTGTATGTGGACAGTGTGTGTTCATGACCCCTGCCATTCTTGTCTCTGATTCCAAAGTGCAACCTGTATACATACTACCTGCCCTTAGCATCTTGCATGCATGACTTTTTTAAAGAATTTTTTTTTTAATGTTTATTTATTTTTGACAGAGAGAGAGAGAGAGAGAGACAGAGCATGAGTGGGGGAGGGGCAGTGAGGGAGGGAGACACAGAATCCCAAGCAGGCTCCAGGCTCCGAGCTGTGAGCACAGAGCCCGATGCGGGGCTCCAACTCACAGACCGCGAGATCATGACCTGAGCCGAAGTCAGACGCTCAACTGACTGAGCCACCCAGGCGCCCCTTGAAGGCATGATTTTATTACCTTGACCATTTCACTGTGTCGCTGATTCTCCCAGGACACCAAAATAATAGAGAAGTATGCTTATTTTGTCTGATTCCGGAGGTAATTTTTACAAAACGCTTTTGAGATGCAAAGCAAGTCTGATGGCCAAAATACAACATAACCTGCCACCATTTGTTCTCCTTGGATCCCAGTGAGACAGTGGCAAAGCCACCCTGTTTTGTCTACATTGTTTGATTATTGTCTGCGTTCTGCCCTTCTATGTATAGGCAGTTCGGAAGGGACCTTTTCAGGGGTCACAATTATGCAAGTGCAGCTTGAAAAATACTGTAGCTTGATACAAGCTCACTATCCTGGTACAACCAACAGATCTTAGTGGGTTTTCCCCCCCTTTGCCAGAATTGTATCAGTTTTTCCACACACATGTAGGACAATAAATAAAGAGTGGAGGCCCAAAGGAGCTTGTGATATGATTGGGGTAAGAAGCTTCAGCTGGCCTTAAATGTCAAACCATATCCTTCCTGAATAATCAAGAATGTCAGTGTCTATTACTTTCTACTTCTTGGCGTGTAACTTGCACAAACCTCAAGTTTCACAGGATGTATTTTCTTTTTTTAAATATTTTTTTTTCAACGTTTATTTATTTTTGGGACAGAGAGAGACAGAGCATGAACGGGGGAGGGGCAGAGAGAGAGGGAGACACAGAATCGGAAACAGGCTCCAGGCTCTGAGCCATCAGCCCAGAGCCTGACGCGGGGCTCGAACTCCTGGACCGCGAGATCGTGACTTGGCTGAAGTCGGACGCTTAACCGACTGCGCCACCCAGGTGCCCCTCACAGGATGTATTTTCTAGGTGGAAAGTCTTTCTAGAGACCTTCAGTTTTTCTACATTTACTTTGTAGAGTGACGGCTTATATTCGTTCAGTCATTCAAATACTTTACTAATATATGTTAGTAATTCAAATTGTATAAACATGGACCAAAGTGAACAAGATATTGAAACAAATTGCAGATGTAACTACCTTCTCCAGTCCTCATAATTGCTCCCAACACTGCAGTGTTAGTGTGCTTGATCCAAGCAGGGCCAATCACAGTCTCTTCTTTTTATGCTTCCCTCCTGGGAATAGATGATTGGTTCAAATGTGGGCCTCCGGTCCAAAGTTTGGAAATGTACCTAAAATTAGAGGTGTGGATATGTACCTAAAGATACATCAATTTCCTTTTGTGTGACAGAAACTGAGAGCTGGTAATATAGGAACTATTGGTGCCCCTGGTCCTGAGGAGTAGGCAAAGTGGCTTGGTAATGGGAGAAACGAATGAGACAGACACCCAAAGGAAAAGAAAATCAAGGAGCAGAAAAAAAAAAAAAAAAGACATTTGATGGATTCCCCCAGTGCTCTCCCAGTTTCTTGCTGACTCTCTTAGTTTATCTATTATTATGTAACAGATTAACTCAACACTAAATTAATGAAGAGCATTTATTTTCCCATAATTTCTGCAAGTCGGGAATCTAGACGTGACTTAACTTGGACCCTCTGTCCCCAGATCCCTCAAAAAATTAAAGTCAAGGTGCTGACCACAGCCATAGTCTCACCAGACATCTCAACTAGGGAAGGATATTTTCCAGGCTCTCACATAGCAGACGGCAGAATTCTGTTCTTGCCGGGAGTTGCATTAAGAACCTTGGTTCCTCTTGAGCTGCTGGCCAGAGGCTGCCCTCGGTTCCTTGTCACGTAAGCTGTTTCACGGGGCAGCTCAAAATACGGCATCTGTCTTCATCAGATTGGAAAGAAAGAAAATGGAAGCCACAGTCTTTTATAACTTAATCTTGGAAGAGACATCCCATCACTTTTGCTAAGTTCTATTTATTAGAAGTCACTAGATCCAGCCAGCCCACACTCCTGGGGAGGGGATGATATTTGGTAAAAATATTAGGAGTCAGGGATCACTGAAAGCCATTTAAAAAGATTTTTTTTAATGTTTATTTATTTTTGAGAGAGAAAGAGAGAAAGAAAGAGTGTAAATGGGGGAAGGGCAGAGAGAGAGAGAGGGAGACACAGAATCCGAAGCAAGCTCCAGGCTCCGAACAGTCAGCACAGAGCCTGACGTGGGCCTCAAACTCATGAAACGCAAGATTCCGACTTGAGGGAAAGTCACACACTTAACTGACTGAGCCACCAGGCTTCTCAAGAGCTATTTTAAAAGCAACTTAATACACTGACATCTCTCAGCCTTTAGGTACTGTGAAATAACCCCAGTATCTTTGCAATGAATCTCGATTTTTTTCTTAAAGTAGCCAAATTGGTTTCTATTCTTTACAGCCAAAACTTCTTACGTGTATCCTATAGTTTAATAAAATTCACCTTTCAAATCAAGAGATAATTGAATTATAAGACAACTTATTACTACACTTCTAAATTGCCTACACACACACACACACACACACACACACACACACCCCTACCTAACAGATTATTTAACAGGGATAAAGCCTGAGGTCCGAGAAAACAAAATATTAAGGACTCTTACCAACAGGAAAATCAATACAAGAAAATAAAAATCTCTGAAATCTTTAGGTAATCAGTGAATATAACAATGATTAGTGGCCTTTCTTATTCTTTTTGACTACTTGTCTTTTAATCCCTAAATGCTACCATGGAGGAAACTTATTTTACTGTCTTTTAATTTTCCAAACATCTTAGTTTTCTCTCCTCATATTGTGAAATAGAAAAGCGGACAAACAAACAAAATAATATAACCCTATGACCAATTCGAATATTTCTCCCTGCTTCAGAGTATGAGGTGTGTTTTTGTGGCCATTATAAAAATTGAAAAAAAAAAAAGTTAAACTCCCTTATCTTGGGTTACTCTATCCATCTGTAGGAAGTAGCTTTTCAAAAAAACCTTTAGCAAAAAGTCCCCTCCCTGGTTTTTCCTGCATACATTAACCTCAAGCATTTACTTCCTTCCATATTATTTGTACCTCTAACCTCAAATTTTCACCCAAGAATTCACAAGCCAATATAAGAAGAGCACAAATGTTAACCATCTGTAGACCAGGCTTGGCAAGCTTCACGGTGGATGAAAACCTCTCATCTCACAGAACTGACAAAGGACTATCATATCCACCAGAAGCTGAAACATCGCCCCCCCCCCCCCCCCCGCCCCCCGGGTCTCACCCCCCAGTGAGGAATTCTATAAATATGCACCTCAACCACATAAACATTTTCTTTTTGGTTTCTGGATTGGAGTTCATCTTTTCGGTGCAGGATCAATTTAGCTTTGCTCCGAAAAATTTGCAAGAAATCAAAAACACTGGTTTAAAAAGCCAGCAAAGAGTCGTAATGGGCATAATTGCCCCAAACATGCCAGGACAAGACCATGTGTTGGAGTTTATTTAAGAAAGCAGAGAAATTCCCAAAGGATTACATCCAGTTGGTTTCTCATTTTGGTAAAGATTTCTTGTGTCTATTGGTTCTGTCAATTAAAATAGACCCTGCAGGAAACAACGATATTATAAACCCTGTCTGGAAAACCTCTGAAATAGAAAAGAAAACTTAATGCCACCAAAAGGGGTGGGAGGGCGAATACAGAACATCTTTTCCCCAGGTGTCTGCTCTAGATTTTGACAATTTAAAAAATGGGAGCGGGGGGAGAAGAAAAGAAAAAAAAGAAAATTCTCACATAGGCTTTTTCCACCGAAGATGACGTACGTTTCTTCTACTTTTCCTCAGTTGAAAGTCCCCCAAACAGCATACATAAGTACAAAAATCCTTCTTACAACCAGCCATTTTTTTATACCACTGGTTTCACCTGTCTTGCAAATGCTGGTTGGGGCTTGACTGGTCAATCCTGCTGATGTTTTCCAACAGTGTATCCATCCACCATATCATCCTGATTGGCGCATCCTGTCTTCAAGTACATGATGCCCTGCCTCACGGATAACACCAGATGGGCCAGTAAATCTTAATCTTGACTATACATTAGAATCATCTGGGAAAGCTTTAGAAAATAAATCTCAATTTCCAGGCTGTGCCCTTGGCCAATTTCTTCAGAATCGCTAGTGGTGGGATTCAGGCACTGATATTTTTTAAAGCTCCCTAATGTCTATAATGTGTATCCAAAGCTGAAAGCCACTGCTAGATGCCATTTTGGTGTATTAACTCTGACCTTGACTGATGAAAGCTGGTGAACTATTAGGGAACTTAAGATATAGTGTTATATCCATGATGCTTCAATATTTTTTAAAAAATTTTTGGATGTTTACTTATTTTTTGAGAGAGAAGGAGAGACAGAGTGTGAGTGGGGAGAGGCAGAGAGAGAGGGAGACACAAAATTCGAAGCAGGCTCCAAGCTCCGAGCTGTCAGCACAGAGCCCGACGCTGGGCTGGAACTCACGAACCCGGAGATCGTGACCTGAGCCAAAGTTGGACACTTAACCAACTGAGCGACCCAGGA
Organism: Puma concolor; assembly: GCF_028749965.1. NCBI lineage: Eukaryota > Metazoa > Chordata > Mammalia > Carnivora > Felidae > Puma > Puma concolor. The sequence goes on along the minus strand of NC_141673.1, from coordinate 28,407,122 downwards.
GCCCCATCTCAATAATTTTTTTTTTTAATTAAAAAAAAAAAAAAAAGGAAAAAGAAATGAATTTTCCCTTGGAAACACAATACTACCTGCTTGTTTAAGACATTAACGCAAACTTACTGGGTCTTTTCTGTTTCCTTAAGGAAACACATTCCACAAAATTCCATGAATTGTAGCAGACACGTTCTTCTCTCTTACGGAAGAGCAGCCCATCAGGTTCATTGGAGGAAAAAAAAAAAAATGGTGCTGTTTCTGATAAAATACCAAAGAGAACACTGTAAAAAAGTACTGATTCATAACTGTAAAAGTGCTTATAGAACACCACAAATGTGAGAAACAATCTTTTCACCAATAAGTTAACCCTGACGAAGTAATGATAGAATATTGAAATCTGGAAGGAAACCTTTAAGATGTGCAGTCATACCCATACTATGCCTGGCGAGACGGAGGCAGCAGTAGGTGGTTAAGCCAATGTTCTACCACTCAAGGGCTGTTACAAAAGCCATCCTTCTCCTCATTCCTAGTCCAGGGATTGCGTTTTCAATGGATGCAAAAGTGATTCATTTTGTGTATGGCCAATACTAAATGCTCAATATATTGTAGCGATTGATTGAGGTAATGTGGTAGGAATGATTGTACCGGTAATAATAACGTCCACAAAGCTTTATTCAGGGTTATGGGCACTACTTTAAAGTACTTCACAAATAAAAACAACGGTTTCTTTTGTTGGTGACACCTCACTTATTTGAAGCCTAGGAAGTTTAAGAGCAAAATAATGAAAGAGGGGCAGTAAAAAAGGCTTTTATTAGAGCTGCAATGAAAACTTGAAATAGCCCTTTACTATTGAATGGCTCATCAACTGTAATCAGTCATAAGATATATACAATGCCATCTGACTTTATCCTTTATCTAGAAGATCCTAGAGTATCATTTTCCTGATGAAAATACTTTGTATATCTATAAATATATATTAAAGAGTTAAAAGTACTTTCATATGTTACTTAATTTAATTCTCATATAGTCAAAAATATAGGTATTATTACTCCTTCTTTATAATTAAAAAACATAAGCTTAGAGAATGAGAGGGATGGCTAAGTGGCTCAGCTAATAAGTAGCAGGGTTAACATTTCACTGCAGGTTTTCTATGGTTGAGCCCTTCATTAAGTTACATAGTTGGCCCATGTCACACTAGCCTTTTGAATAATTGACTTTACGGAGCTACAGTGTAATGCTATGTCCTTGGCTTTCATTGAGCAAAAGGAAATCTTTCTCTATTTGAAATCTTGCTTTTTGAAAACATGGTACCTCATTACGTTTTTGAGTATTTCTTATTAAAGGCTTTGGACACAAATTATTCTCAGAATTCAGAACCAGGAAAGTATCTATATCAACTAACAAGCTGGGAGCTTCCTTTCATTAGATTAGGAGAGCTACATGACCCACGGCTTCTCAGAAACTCAAAGCAAAGTTCTTATAGTTGCTCATTCTGGCTTTTCTCAGTCCAGTTTTCTGTGATGTACCATCACCCCTTCTTTCCCTCCACACCCCCAAGACCACTACTACTGTTATATGGGACTTTTTCTTTTCCATATTTGTCAATGATTCAATGTAATTGTACTGGGACTGTGGTAGACATCTGTAGTGTTCGACTACCTGAAAGCTATTTACCCCTTTTGTGGTAATAGAGTGTCATTATTTCTCGGTTGCTTCGTTTCTGCCATTCTCAGTCCATGTGGTTTAGAGGGAATTAGTCCTGGTCTTTTAGAGTCAAGGGTGGGAACAATGACACAGGCCAGGCCAATCAATGTGCTCTGTTGCTCTGGTCACTGTAACTGGATCAAGAATGAGCCATGATATTAACATAAGGTCTATCAAAGCCTTTCGCTACCGTGACTGTGAAGATGGTGTTAATTTTCAGAATATGGGCATGAGAAACTAGAGTTTTAGGCTGCCATTTTGTTCCACAGGAGACGGTGCCTGACAATGGAGCCAACCCAAAGGAAAGCAGACCTGAGATGTGAAGACAGGGAAACAGATACCTGATGACTTCTTTGAATCCCGGATTTAGTTGTGTTAGATGTGGGTTCTACCTCAGGACTTCAACTACATGGACTGATAAATTCCCTTTTGTGCTTAAACCATCGTAGTTGGGGTTTGCTGGACCTTATGATCCAATATGGGTTCACAAATGTAATGAATTTTTTTTCTGATTTTATTTATTTATTTACTTATTTAATTTCATTTTATGTTATTTATTGCTTAATTTACATCCAAGTTAGTTAGCATATAGTGCAACAATGATTTCAAGAGTAGATTCCTTAATGCCCCTTTCCCATTTAGCCCTCCCCCCCCACAACCTCTCCAGCAACTGTCTGCTCTCTATATTTAAGAGTCTCTTATGTTTTTGTCCCCCTCCCTATTTTTATATTATTTTTGCTTCCCTTCCCTTATGTTTATCTGTTTTGTATCCTGAAGTCCTCATATGAGTGAAGTCATATGATATTTGTATTTCTCTGACTCACAAATTTTGCTTAACATTATACCCTCCAGTCCATCCATGTAGTTGCAAATGGCAAGATTTCATTCTTTTTGACTGCATCTCATATATATATATATATATATATATATATATATATATATATATACATATACACCACATCTTCTTTATCCATTCATCCATTGATGGACATTTGGGCTCTTTCCATACTTTGACTATTGTCATAAACATTGGGGTGCATGTGCCTCTTCAAAACAGCACACCTGTATCCCTTGGATAAATACCTAGTAGTGCAATTGCTGGGTCATAGGGTAGTTCTATTTTTAATTTTTTGAGGAATCTCCATTCTGTTTTCTGGAGTGATTGCATCAGTTTGCTTTCCCACCAGCAGTGCAAGAGAGATCCTCTTTCTCTGCATCCTCACCAACATCTCTTGTTGCCTGAGTTGGTTTTAGCCATTCTGACAGGTGTGAGGTGGTATCTCATTTTGGTTTTGATTTGTATTTCCCTGATGATGAGTGATGTTGAGCATTTTTTCATGTGTCGTTTGGCCATCTGGATGTCTTCTTTGGAGAAGTGTCTATTCGTGTCTTTTGCCCATTTCTTCACTGGACTATTTGTTTTTTGGGTGTTGAGTTGTATAAGTTCTTTATTGATTTTGGATACTAACTGACTATCTGATATGTTGTTTGCAAATATCTTCTCCCATTCTGTCGGTTGCCTTTTAGTTTTGCTGATTGTTTTCTTTGCTGTGCAGAGATGCTTTCTATTTTGATGAGGTCCCAGTAGTTCATTTTTGCTTTTGTTTCCCTTGCCTCTGGAGACGTGTTAAGTAAGAAATTGCTGCAGCCGAGTTCAAAGAGGTTTTTGCCTGCTTTCTCCTCGAAGATTTTGATGGCTTCCTGTTTTACACTTAGGTCTTTCATCCATTTTGAGTTTTTTTGTGTGTGTATGGTGGAAGAAAGCGGTCCAGGCTCATTTTTCTGCATGTCTCTGTGTAGTTTTCCCAGCACCATTTGCTGAAGAAACTGTCTTTATTCCATTGGATATTCTTTCCTGCTTTGTCAAAGATTAGTTGGCCATACGTTTGTGGGTCCATTTCCGGGTTCTCTATTCTCTTCCATTGATCTGAGTGTCTGTTTTTGTGCCAGTACCATACTGTCCTGATGATTACAGCTTTGTAATACAGCTTGAAGTCTGGGCTTGTGATGACTCCACCTTTGGTTTTCTTTTTCAAGATTGCTTTGGCTATTCGGGGTCTTTTCTGGTTCCATACAAATTTTAGAATGGTTTGTTCTAGCTCTATGAAGGATGCTGGTGTTATTTTGATAGGGATTGTTATGATGATTTATTTTTTACCATTATAAATTCTATTTGAAAGTAGGCAGGACACATATCAAAATAAATGCACACTATATGCAGATTTTTATTCTTTTTTTTTTTTTTAATTTTTTTTTTTTCACCCTTTCTTTATTTTTGGAACAGAGAGAGACAGAGCATGAACGGGGGAGGGTCAGAGAGAGAGGGAGACACAGAATCGGAAACAGGCTCCAGGCTCTGAGCCATCAGCCCAGAGCCTGACGCGGGGCTCGAACCCACAGACCGCGAGATCGTGACCTGGCTGAAGTCGGACGCCTAACCGACTGCACCACCCAGGCGCCCCTCTTAAGATAACAATTAATCAAGACAAGGTTTTGATATTCCAGTGGTTATGTCGGTCATCAATGCTTCTTTCACAAGGACTGAAATATAGTATCATTACAATTCATCCTTTCTTTGTTTTCTTTTTGCTCATTGGGTAGAACATAGCAAAATAAAAAATGTGCTCATTTTCTTCCACTTTGGTAATAAATCTGGAACCATTGTCAACAGAATACTTTTAAATTTCTAATAAATGGATTCTATGCACATCACACCTTTTTGAAACAAAGATGTTTCAGCTCTTACAACTTCAAGATGCTCAAGTTAAATTTAAAAGTCTTTTCTGGACCAGTTATAGCACTCTGGGACTTCCCTGCTACCTTACTTATGTCGAGCTATCTCTGATTTCTTTTCCAATAATGCCAAGTACATGAACCATTCCTGATTAGCTTTACTTGTCCTTCTGTTGTGGATTGCCAGTCTAATTTTTATTATTTAGATTCAGTGCTTCAATATTTGGCATAACTTTATGCATGGTCCTCGTCAAAGGTTCAAAGTTTGGTCTAAAGTCTTATGTGTGTGTGTGTGGAAGGGGAGTGATGCACGCCCCCACACATGTGTGTGTGTCATGGAATTAGTTTCATTTCTTAAAAATGGTTTCCAGTTATACTTTCTGTTATTAACTGAATGTTTATGTCTCCCCAAATTTGTGTTCAAGTCATAACCCCCACTGAGATAATATTTGGAGATATGGTCTTTGCGAGATAATTGGGATTAGAGTGGGTCATAAGGGTAAGGCCCTCATGATGGGATTAATGGCTTTGTAAGAAGAGGGAGAAAGAGAGAGACAGTTCTTTCTCTGCCACCTAAAGACACAGCAAGAAGGCGGTTATTTGCGACCCAGGAAGAGAACTCTGACCAGCCAGTACCTTGATCCTGGACTTCCCCGGCTCCAGAACTGTGAGAAATAAATTTCTGTTGTTGAAGCCACACAGTCTATGGTACTTTGTCTTGGCAAGCCCAAGCTAAGACACTTCCTATGGATGTTTCCAGTCTGTCTGGCATCGAATATATTGCAGAGTCTGTCTTTTTTTATATGCTAACTGTAATAGTTTAGGGAAAAAGTCTGCTAAAATTGAGAATAAATAACCAAACTTGTAAAGTTGCATCTTATCTTCATGATGGAACGAAGATATTCCATTAAAAGGCAAATCTTCCCTTTCAAAAGCTTGAATAGGAGGGCTCTTTAAAAAGAAATACATCTGCTTAAATATAGGTTGCTGGAGATACAAAAATCTAAGAAAGCTTTTGGCTTTTATCCCATAGATTTTCATTTGAGGGTGAATCGGATGCATTTTAATTCAGGCATAATTTGGAAGCGTTCGTCTTGTTTCCTACCCCCTTTACTGATGGGCAAACAAGCATGTACAGTCTGTTAGTTTCATCAGGATCACGTTCATCCTTTACATCACCTGTGTTTTTCTGGAGGCAGTGTTGTTTGGTGAAAGAACATTGGTTTCAGAGTCCAAAGACCCGTTGTAGTCCTTTTTTTTTTTTTTTTCCTGTTTTCCTGTCAGTAAACAGAAGACATAGATGCCTAATTTAGCTCACGTGACTTTTTTAGGGATTACATGAGTAATTCCCAGCAACTGCCGGCTTACTCAACAAACATCACTAACGAAGATTGGTAAGCATTCACCGTGTGCCATGCACTGTGCAAGTCTCCGGGAAGAGAATGATAAACCGTAGATGGGTTTGAAAGAAAAAAAAACAGTTCAAATAACACATTGCTTCAGTCACAAATCTCACAGGCTGACTGATCGAGGAAGCAAACACGTAAACGTGAGGCGTGTTAAGTGCGCTCTCTTGGATCACTTTGTGCTAGCTTTATGAAGTCCTGTGACTTTGTTACTATCTCTGTCCTCCTACTTTTTCTTTGAATGTCCTTTTCCTAACAAGGTTATGGACTCCACGAGGGACACCGTCTGCTTTGCTAACTGCTCCATCCACACTGTCCTCAGCATAATTATTTAGGAAGTGGGAGAAAGAAAAAAAAAAAAAAGATCTGGGGAAGCCACTTGAGAAATTCAATGTGATATCATGTCTAAAGCCATTCAATGTTAAATGACATTTGCAGCTTAATCCTAAAAGGACAGGAAACCCCCAACCTTCCCTTTTTGCACAAACTGAGAGCTTTGCCTTCTTATAATTCTTTGCAAAGCAGTTAACCGCATCAAATCCCAGTCGCTGGACACCATTTTTTCTTGGCCTTGATTTTCCATGAGAAAATAATAAAGTCAGGTACCAGTTTTCATCCTCCTTGACTAAATTACATTAAACCAGCAACGATGAAAAAGCAAAAGCAAAATTGATTGGCTCCATTTCCCAGGTACACAAGGATGCTCCGTTGAAATAATAGCCGTAAGTATTTCATGGTTACAGTCTTTCTACACATTTCTGGTTTCAAGCTGCAGCTGTGCCCGGGTTGTCCTTGCCGTAAATATATCACCGGGGCGCATAATCTTGTTCTGTAACCTCCCGCAAATCCCAGGGACGTGCAGAATTCATCAGCTCCAAGGTATGTGAGGCTGGAGTTCGAAGAGAAAAGCCTCTCCCTCTTACGATTCCAAACATATTAAGGAAACACCCTCTGCAGGGATTTTTTTTTTTTTTTTTTTTTACTGATGGGTCCCTTTCACCATAGTGATGTGGAGGTGTGTTTAATTCTTTTACCAAGAGGACTTCAGGGAAATGGGGATCCTGAAGGAACACAGAGTTTTTGCAGGTATCTGCCATTAATTTGTTCTGTTTTCCAAAACCTGATCCCCAGGAAAGAAATGCAGCAGGAATTATAATTGAAAACAGTGAATACTGGTTAGGTTGAGATGATATTTTTTAAAAGGTATGCATTTATCACTTCTACAAATCAGAAAATAAGATCAGAAGGGTGTTCTTAATGTGGGAAAATTTCAGAGATTCTCCAAGTTTGTTTGTGTGTGTGTTTGTTTATTTAGTTAGTTAGTTTCCAGAATGAAGGGAAGGTTCAGGAAGCTTGTTGCCATAAAATAAACAGGCCCTTAGGCTCTGAAAATCAGCCCAGTAGTAAGTAGCTGAAATTTTCTAGCCATTCTGGCCTTATTTGAGATGATTATATTGCTTTCTCAGGTCAGAACTTGTCTCAGAGAACCGAGTGTCAACTTTCCGCTTAAAGATCAGGCAGGCAGGAGTCAGTATGTCTGGTTACACAGGACTCCATCTGCCCTTGACCTGTAGCTTTACACTTGTTCTTTGCTGCAGAAGCAGTTTTTCCAAAAGATCTCAGAATGGTGCTGGTGCGTAGGAAAGAAAACTTCATCTCGTGATCTCTCCCCGAGCAACAGATGCCTCTATGATAATAAGAAAATAAGAATATTATTGAATTGTCCTAATGGCATCAACTTACTACCCTCAAGTCTGGTATTTTTCAAAGCCCATTAAAGGCTGGAATCCATGGCTTTTTTAGAAGCCCTTTCGCCTTCTCCAGAAACACAAAGGAGAAGATTCTACCATTGTGTACGTTAAAATAGCATGTCTCCAAAGGATTTGAATAATCATTTATTATTGAACTATAACCTCACATCATCACGTTATAACTTTCCTTAAGAGCAGTTTATACTGTGTATAGAAGAGACAGAAACAGACAGAGACAGAGACACAGAGAGAGAGAGAGAGAGAAAAGAAGATAGGAAGATTACTAAAATCTTTCAACTGTCTAAGTGTGTTGAGGTAATTTGATCTTTTCCTCTGGGGCACACAGGGAATAGTATTTACTGAGACTAATGTTACCAATATGGTGAAAATTCCGCCCTTGATATATAAGCTTTGAAATGCTGACGAAGTCAGCGTAAATAGTCACAGCTCACCTGCTCGGCTTCCTCAGGAAAGACGTACCAGAGGCTCTACCTTCTTTCTTACCAACCCCCCTTTCTCCTCACATACCTTCTGCCACAAAAGGATATTCTAAATTTATAATTGAATTATAGGCAGTTGGAGAGCCCAGCCACTGAAGTAAATTGGTTTCCATAAGTCACGTTTGTGATTTGCACATGCTGGAAAAGCCACGCAAGAACTGTAATTTTTCATGATAGCTCACCATTGAAAACACTTAATTTGGGAACAACACATACAATCCCAAACCCTATACCTGGCATGTGGGATTTGGCTATCTTTTTGCAAAGATCCATTTTCTTTTATACCCGACTCTTAATTCATATGATGAGAATTGGGATAATTAAAACCTAATTTCAATGGAGAAGTTCTGAAAATGCTTACAAATTGGTTACCCTCTAGTTCACTGTTAAAAAAAAAAGAAATTGAATAGGTTCAGAACTGTTGGTATGGATTCAATTCACCATATGTCCACTTAATGATTATTTGGAAACAACGAGGAACAGACCTCCCACAGACAACTCTCTTTATACTAGATTTCTTCAAAGCGTGGGCTCAGAATACAATATGTTTTGAACTTGAGAATGGATAAGAAGCTGGCCCCAAGTGGACGAGTAAATGAATTTAGTTGGTCCTTGGACGGTTATACAGAAAGACCTTCATACAATATATGCAATGAATTGTAGCCTTTTATCCCTTTGTATTCAAAGGCATTATACACTCGGTATAAGAAAATGTGGAGGGAGAGGGTCATAATGCTGAGTAGAACTGGGGGCATTTCTCCTGTAAAATCTGTGCAGTTCCAAAGAACCTTGACTCCAGAGAGAAAAGATCTGGGTGTAAGTTTGGCAAATTATTCTTTAAATTTTAGCATCCTTATTTCCATTATAGTGATAAGGTAACAATTTCTCTTGGTTCGTGTGAAAATTAAAATAGACCAGATGTTAAAAAGGTGACTTATAAAACATAAATCACTATGTAAATGGGGATCTTTATGTTATTTGAATTACAAGCTAGAAAAGGTCTGGGGCATCAAGATGGTAAAATAGTATTACTTATTTCAGGATCATTTCAGTGATGGGCTGGAGTTGGCTCCTGCTGGAACTGGTTTGTACTGGCTTGTGAGAGCTGATTATCCCATTTTCAGGAATTATATGAGCCAGTTGACATGGTGTTGGTGGCTTGAAATCAGCCAAGGCGGGGGTGTTGATATCATGGAAATGGGAGAGTACTACAATCAGGATTTGTTCCTTGCCCCTTCCCTCTCTCTCCTGACAGCCGGTTGACTGGGACATCACTGGAAACTCATTCTGTATGCTTGAGCAAAGTTCCAGCAATCTATTGCTCTGTGTGACGAAACCACTCCAAAATGTAGCCATTTAATACAACAGCAACCATCTATTACATTCAGCGCAGCGACTGGTCTCAGCTGGGTGGTTCTCTGCTCCAGGGTGGGATCAGCTAGGGCCACAGTCATCCAGAGACTTCACCGAACAGGAATATCCCAGATAGTTTCTTCTCATGGTTATCAGTGGGTATGAACTCCTGACTGGGAGCTCACCTGGGACTGTCTACAGAAGCCCCTGGTTCGCCTCCATCTGGCCCCTCCTACTTCTTGTGCTTCTTACAATAATAAAGCGGGCCTTCCGGGTTGGAACATTCCACGTGTGAACGTAGAAGCTGGAGACCTCGATGGCCCAGGCTTGGAGGTAACAGTATTACTTTCATCACATTCAACTGATCAAAATAAATAACTGCCAAAGATGTTGTCGCTAAGGTTGCTGAATCACAGATATCATGGTATCTGAATCCACATAAGCTCAAGAGTGTTCATGAAGTTCGATGCCAGTATTTTTAATGATTTCCTCCTCTAACTTCTTCTTTAACTGGAGATAAGTTTTATTGCTTTCTGCTACATATTTTACCAAACTTAAAAGTCTCCCTTCATCTTCACGTGTCATCCACACAACTGGACATGTAGACCAGACTATTGAGGATTTACTGAAAATAGAATTTAAAAACTTTCCTGCATATCCTCTAAAACACAATAGATTCCTAAGAGAGTATATCGAGGATTTTGAAGAATGAAAAGGAGCTAATCTTGGGCCACTTGGGTGACTCGGTTGGTTAAGCGTCCAATGGTTTATCTCAGCTTAGGTCTTGATCTCAGGGTCATGAGTTCAAGTCCTGCATTGGACACTGTGCTGGGTGTGGAGCCTGCTAAAAAAAAAAAAAAAAAAAGGAAAGAAAGGGAAGGAAAGAAAAAAGAAAAGAAAAGCTTATCATAAACTTAATTAGGAATTGTTTGAGTGACTTCAAGTTTGTGAGGTGACCAAGGCAGTCTCACAGACATCTTGAAACAGAGAAGGAAATACAGCTGGGTTAGATATAGAGCAAAATGCTGCACCACCATCCAATCTAGGGAGGCCCTGTTGGTCTGCAAACATCACAGGAAGAGCACAGAAACGTGGTGTGTGTGTGTCAGTTACGATGCTCCCAGCTGCAGTAAATAGAAAACCTAATTCAATGAGATTTATCATCTCACAAAATAAGAATTTTTGAGTTTGGTCGTTGCAGGGTTGGTTAATTTAATAGCTCAATCACGTCAAGGGTTGTGGGCCTGCTCCTTTGTGTTTTCTAGAGGCATTACCCTCACAGTGGATGGCAATATATGGCGTTGCCCAGATCCAAACACTAAATCTTCGTATGGCGAAGTCTTAAGGGCAGAGCAAAAGATCAGGCGGGAGGAGGAGGAAGGGCAGTTCTGTTTCCCCCATCTCTCTTTCTCTCTCTTTTCTATCTGAGAAGAGAAATATTTCCCACGCCACTTATCAGATGCAAAGGGGAATGAATTAACCATAGTCCAGTTTGAGCCAATCCCCTGGAATGCTGGGGAAGACTGTCTTTCTTGAACATGTCGTTATCTGATATCTGAGCCAACTGTAGCTGTACTGGCAAGAAGGAAGGGGGATATGGCTATGGGAGGTGGGGAGGCAACCAGTAACGTCTTCCAGGTGGATTCTTAACGTGGCAGCCTGGCTCTGTGGGACTGATCCTTCTAGAAGTGCAAGAACATGGTGCAGACCCTAGAGCTAGGTGCAGGACTCTAGACAAATGGACTGGAGTTCAGGACAGTGTCCGCAGAGCATTGAATGGCAGAAATAAGCCGACTTAGGTCAACTGAGCCCTTACTAGGCATTGGCCCTTCCAACATCACATTTCATACTCTGAAAGAAAGGTACTATTATCTCTGTTTCAGGAAGGAGGCTCAGAGAGAAAGCTGTTAAAGAGTTAGTGGAGCTAGAAATTAAAACTCGTGTCTTTTTAATTCCAAGGATGGTCTGGCTCAACACCATGCTGATGATAGCCATTTCAAGTTCCACTTTATGCTGGATGCCATTCTTTTCCTCATTTATCTCTCCAAATCCTCCCCCTCTCACCCTCCCCCCCACCCCGCACTACTGTTGAAAGGCAGGAGAGCAGAGAGCAATAAGAACCAGAACACTCCTCGTTTTATAATATATATACCAATCCACTGTCTCAAAATTCCGTACTGAAGGAATAATGAGAAAAGCAAAAAACAGCCATACAAACAATGGGGACAGTGCATTGCGGTTTCTTATTTAACGTAACTGACCTCATCAATTTGGCCAATTTAAGGTGAACTGGTGGTTGGATGCATCAATATCAAGGGTGAATACCCTGAATACTCAGATAAAAACTCAAATTGGTTTTGAAATTCAGAATTATTTTGATATTGGATATTTTCACGGTTAATGGTACCGAGAGACCTCACTGCATAAGTGCTTTGACCTCAGAAATTTGGTGAGATACAGAAGAAGATTACCTGTATGTCCTTATTCTTTCAAGCTGTCTGATGGAGAAAGTAGCTGGATGATTGACCTCCGCTATAGAGGACATTTCAGCAAGAAAATGGTCATTAGACTCTTCATAACGCTTTCTCCACTAGGCAGCCAAGTTGATCAAGATTATTATGTTTTCATCTGAGTCTTCAGAAGGCCGCTGTATAAAGGCTCCTCTCTTTGGGAAACCTTTCAAGAGGAGCTTATTCTGGGAAAATTTCTTGGTGGTGGGGGGGGGGGGGTGGGGAAGGTAGCAGGGGTCATTTTTGCCAGGATATTTTCAGCCCATAGATTAGGTTGTGTAGGGCCTACAAACACATTCCCCTCTGTTGAATAGAGTGAAAGAAACTTACATCACTCCCCATAACATTTTCTAACATATAATGTTTCTTTTTTTTTGACATACAAGCTATGTTGGTAGGATGGCGAATATCCAGGGGGAATTGCAAAATTCAGGCAATGACTCAGACCCCTCCCCACCATCCCCAAGAGCTTTAATATTCATTTCATTGAAATATTTTGCAAATAACCAGATAATTATTGCAGCTTTCATCCTAAAAATCATGCCATTTAGATGGTACTTCAACTTAGAACTGCGTAGGTGATATCATATTTATAGCTTTTTTTTTTTTTTTTTTTTTTAATTCCACCTACAATGCCTTATTCTCAGTAAAAAAGATCGGGAACTTGGTGATAATGGATCACAAACAAAGAAACAACAACAAGAAAAACTACCCAATGGTGCCTTTATCCTAGTTTCTCTTGGCTCAAAATGTCTTTAAAAGTGGCAAGCACTTCCCCAGGGAGACCATGCAGCCAACAGCTTGAAAACACAGTGCGTTTAGAAGCCTTTGGCTGTTCTCTGTCTCTCTCTGTCCCAAAAATAAATAAACGTTGAAAAAAAAAATTAAAAAAAAAAAAAAAAAGGGGCGCCTGGGTGGCGCAGTCGGTTAAGCGTCCGACTTCAGCCAGGTCACGATCTCGCGCTCCGTGAGTTCGAGCCCCGCGTCGGGCTCTGGGCTGATGGCTCAGAGCCTGGAGCCTGTTTCCGATTCTGTGTCTCCCTCTCTCTCTGCCCCTCCCCCGTTCATGCTCTGTCTCTCTCTGTCCCAAAAATAAATAAACGTTGAAAAAAAAAGAAGCCTTTGGCTGTGAGAATGAACCAAGGTGATTACTAGGGCGCTTGTTTGGCCCGAGTCTTTGTTCCATTGGTAGAAGGGCAGCAGTGAAATGTGGAAGAAAAACGAATTCTAGTAAAAGAAAAGCAACGCAAACAAAACACATTGCACCAGCTACAGTGGTTCTTGGGTTCTGGTAAATTAGGACAATTGTCCCCAGTGCCCATGTGTGGGGTGTGTGTGTGGCACAGGCACGTGTTGAGGAGGGGGAGGGGGCCCTACTGCAGCTGGGCATCTGGAGGAGAAAAAAAAAGAAAAAAAAAACCCCTCCAGCTGTTGCCAAACAAGAGTGGGGTCTAATTCATACATAATGCAGCCAGTCAATTATGCGTGCCCATGCATATTATCAGACATATATGTCGCAGAGGGAACAAATAGCCATTTTCAACCTCAAGCCCTTCTAGGGAGGGTAGAATGAAAGGCCCTTTTGTCCTTTTGTGTACTTTGAAGGTGGGTCTGCAACTGGGTCTTTAAGAAGGGCCTGGAGAGAAACCTTGGGCTCCATCAGGGCCGCTCCCCACCCCTACTTTGATCAGTCAGGAAGGGAAACATTTTGAAGCATATGTTAATAAAGTATGTATCTGATTACTAACCCACTTCCACGGGAAGCACACACTCTCTGCTCAGTTTTCTCTTAGGACTTCATGCACAATGCCGTCAGAAAAATGTGTCTTAAGCCTCTTCATCACCGATTCTTTCTCTTCAATCTCCTTCAGCCATCATGAGCAGGAAGACGTTAATTTCCTGCTTTAGTAAGGAAAGTTTTAGCTTCCAAAATGGCCCAGACTTTACTTCCTGCTCTGTCTTTTCAACCCCCTTTCTTTTGGAGGGTACAAGGACAACAGCACGCTTCTGTAATAACAAAGGGACGATTTCGGAGCTGTTTTTGCAGCCAACCCTGCCCGCCATCTTTCATGGAATGGCCACATTTTGCAGTCATATGTCTGACAGCTATCTAAAGAAAATCAGAAAGCTGCTCAGTGTGGACATTAACCAAGTTCATACATTGTGAGGACATCTGATGAATCTATACGGTGATATTTAGTAACATCCCTGCCCCTCCTCCTCTTTCTAAAATCTTCACTCTCTCCTTGCTGCTTCTAGCCGCAGGGTATAGTAAAGACAAACATATTACATTGTAACTCTGATCCCAGGTCAGGGGTGATTGGTTCAGGGTTGGCTAACGAAGTGGGATATATATATTTTTTTCCTTGGGACAAAGAAAATAGGCCAATCTTTCTCTTCGGAGCTGTAAAGTTCCAGGGATGTTGGCTGTAATGTTTTCCACATGTGGCAAAGAGAAAGTGAATCCTAACAGTTTTGTTGTCCTTGGTCACATTTTTTCCCCCCTTGAGATCAAGTAATATTCTTTTCTTAGTGTTCATGCATGAACAGTATAGAGAAGTATCCTTATTCATCATAAATTAGCTTCTGTGTTTCAGCTAGTTTGAATTGAGTTTCTGTCCCTTGCTGAGAAAAGAGTCCCAACTAATAAGGCAGCTATCTTTCAAAATAAAGTCAAACTTTGCTCCTGGCGTGGGTCTGTGCTCCTCACTGGGAACAGAGGCAGCATCTGACTTAGACAAAAGAAAGCAGGATTTAGTGCCAAGAGTTGTTTTCAATTCCTGTTTCGTCTTTTACTAGCTCTGTGCCTTTGGGGAAATCACTTAACCTCTCTGATAATATTATCTCCCCTGTGGTATTGATTTTAAGTTTAGAGATAGCATGTGTAAGGTAGCAAGAGTAACATAGGTATCCAATGGATGGTAATTATACTCTAAAAATAACTATTGCAATACTTAAAAGAGCTCTCAAAAGTGTAAAACTGCAAAGCAGACTCAGTTTATTGGGCACATTTCTTTTTTTTCTTCCTTTGCTCCCCTCCCCCTTCCCTGCTTTCCTCCTTCTTTCCCCTTCATCCTTCCTTTTCCATTTATTTCCCTTTTAGGGACCCAGAGAGTGCAAGAATTCCAGTATTCACTCATTTGGTTACTAGAAGTAGCTGGAAGGTTAGTATAGGATCCCTTTTTGAGCACACACTCTTTTTTATTAAATATAATTTATTGTCCAGTTGGTTTCCATACAATACCCAGTGCTCATTCCAACAGGTGCCCTCCTCAATGCCCATCACCCACTTTCTCCTCCCCCCCCACCCCATCAACCCTCAGTTGCTTCTCAGCATTCAAGAGACTCTTATGGTTTGCCTCCCTCCCTTTTCCCCCCCTTCTCCTCCCCCATGGTTCCCCATTAAGTTTCTCAGGGTCCATGTATGAGTGAAATCATATGGTATCTGTCTTTCTCTACCTGACTTATTTCACTTAGCATAATACCCTCCAGTTCCATCCATGTTGCTGCAAATGGTCAAATTTCATTCTCTCTCATTGCCAAGATAGTATTCCATTGTATATATAAACCACATCTTCTTTATCCATTCATCAGTTGATGGACATTTAGGCTCTTTCCACAATTTGGCTATTGTTGAGAGTGCTGCTATAAACATTGGGGTACAAGTGCCCCTATGCATCAGAACTCCTGTATCCCTTGGGTAAATTCCTAGCAGTGCTATTGCTGGGTCATAGGGTAGGTCTATTTTTAATTTTCTGAGGAACCTCCACACTGTTTTCCAGAGCCGCTGCACCAGTTTGCACTCCCACCAACAGTGCAAGAGGGTTCCCATTTCTCCACATCCTCACCAGCATCTATAGTCTCCTGATTTGTTCATTTTAGCCACTCTGAGCGGCATGAGGTGGTATCTCCGTGTGAAGACGAAAAGAGCACACACTCCTTACCAGAGTTATGTTCTCAATTGTTTTCAGATCCTCTGCTTCTGGGTTCAGTATTTCTGACATGACCCTCTGTCTTAGGTTGGGGTCTTCAAGGTATCTGGGGCAGAGATGTGCCTACCAGTAGGTAACTGGGCTGGGGAGTGGGCTTTTGGGAACAACACGTGTGTGTATGAGTGAGCAGCAGGATGGGGCAGAGAGAGAGCTGGGCCTGTGCTGCAGATGCCAGTGGGGCCTCAGTGTGTCCTCCACACAGGGAGCTCTTGACCTAGCTCTTCAGACTTATCCCCATGGAGGCAAGGTGGCTGGGCCTGCGTGTCCCTGCATTCACGGTGAATCCTGGGTTGCAGGCTACTCCCAGAGAGGATGTGACCAGGGCGAGGCAGTTCCCTTGGGCCAAGGGCAGTCATGGAGAGGGAATCAAGTGTGAGAGTCAGTAGCCGGCACTCCCAGAATCTGGAAGGATAAGTCCCTGGGTTCCAAAACGGATGTCTGCCACCCCGATTCCGGACTGTGTCTTTCAATCCATCGTTGTAGTAACTGAATATTGAGCAAAGGGTTATTTATGCAGTAGAGGAGACAACCATGCAAAATATCTTAAGAATATATTTATAAAATATCACTCTTTGCTCCCTTGATCTCAGAGTATTTGCTGACTTCTATGATTTGGGGGAAAGTCTTCAGCCACAGTCTACTACAAGGAAAATATTCCTTGCGGCAGAAAGTGATAGTAAGATGTTACCGATCATAGTCCCACTTCTACTGTCCAAACAAGGTGCTACATTCCATGTGTTGAGGCCATCACCTCCATTTTAGGATGGTGCATTTTAAATTCCTAGACAGGCTGGTCAGAGGAAATATTCAGGAATCTCTGCAATCCAATAGGGCATGGAGACAAAAGACCTACATCCAGCATAAGCGGGGAGGGACCTGATGATGTACTTACCAATACTGATGAAGCAGGAAGCTCAGGGCCTTTAAGGACTAACAGATTAATGAGAGAGAGAGAGAGAAGAGAGAGAATTTAAAATTTTATCCTGCCTTATTTCATATCTCATTCAAAATAGAATGACAATACGCTTGATCATTCTAATCAATTTGGAAATAGGTCTCTTTTCAGGACATCTGAATGATTCATTATGGGCTTTGTTTGGATTCCTAAGGTGGGGCATTCACTTCTAAAAAGTTCTGTTATGGAATTTTCACATCCAGGACTTTGTTGAAGACTCCATTATTCTTTCACTTACTGAACTTCCGTGACACTAAAACCATTGGGTGGTTCTAGTTATGTTTTCCAAAATATATATATATATATTTTTTTCCATATATATATTTTCATATATATATTTTCATATATATATATTTTCATATATATATATATTCATATATATATATTTTCATATCTATCTATCTATCTATCTATACGTATATATTTTATTACCACTGTGCCTATCTATATATTTGGCCAAATGACTAAATTTAGAGTGGAGGAAATATTAATTTGTTTGCCATCACGCTTTCCGAGAAATGTATTGATATGAAAATTATATTTTAAAGCTAATCATGTTGATTTATGTACAATTGCAGATATTTGTGGGTTTGGTTGCTTGAAATCTTTTCTTTCTCCTGGAAACTATTGTTTTTTAATCCCATCCATAAGAGTTTTATTTTTGTTTTTTTTGTTTTTAGGTTTTTAAAAAAAAATTTTTATTAATGTTTATTTATTTTTGAGAGAGACAGAGAGATACAGAGTGCTAGCCAGGGAGGGGTAGACAGAGAGAGACAGAGAGAGGGAGACACAGATTCCAAAGCAGGCTCCAGGCTCTGAGCTGTCAGCACAGAGCCCGACGTGGGGCTCCAGCTCACGAACTGTGAGATCATGACCTGAGCCGAAGTCGGACGCTCAACCAACTGAGCCACCCAGGCACCCCTGTTTTTAGTTTTTTTAATGTTTACTTTTGAGAGAGAGAGAGAGACAAATAGAACGCAAGCAGGGGAGAGGCAGAGAGAGAGAGGAAGATACAGAATCCAAAGCAGGCTCCAGGCTCTGAGCTGTCAGCACATAGCCCAATGCGGGGCTTGAACTCACAAACTGTGAGATCATGACCTGAGCCAAAGTCCCCGGACGCTTAACCAACTAAGCCACCAGAGCACACCCCCCCCCCCCCCACCATCCATAATGTTTACCATAAGGTAAAAACAGAGTTTTACACGGCCTGCCCCCTGCCATTCCCGCTTGTTCTAGGAATGAGCATCTGACCAACATGAGGTCAATGTTTTCTCTCCCCATAATTTAAAAACTGAATCGAGGGCAGAGAAGTCAGACTTTCACTGACTGTGGACTCTCCAGGTGTAAGCCTTGGAGACCATAATTGACCTCAGTCCTGGAACGTAGAACATGCCATTATGTGGAGAAAAACAAAGAGAAAATCATAGATGGAGAAAAGGAGAGAGTGGGCAAGGTATAAACACCTATTTCCATTTTTTTTTTTTTTCTAAAGGCTAACTGAATCTCTGACTTTTGCAAAGTTTGATTGGTCAGCCTGTACTTGATTATTTCAAGTACCTCAATATTCTTCCAATGAATCCCCTTGGCTACTGGTGCAAATGGTACTTCTCTCATTTGCAATTAAGTAACAATTACACCTAAATACACATGCACATAATATGAGCTAACGCTTCTCTTTCCCTTAGGCCAGTGAGTGGGGCATCAGTTCTTTAGGGTGGCAATGACAACCACAAATTTGGTGGCTTCAAACCGGAAATTTATTCTCTCAAACTTCTGGGGGCCAGAAGTCCAAAATCAAGGCATTGACAGAGCCGCATTTTCTCCAAAGTCTTGAAGAGAGAATCTTTCTTGCCTCTTCCTACTTCCGCTTGCTGAAGGTATCCTTGGCTTGCGGCAGCATATGCAATTTCTGCCTCTGTCTGTAGTATCTCTCTGAGTCTCTGTATCTCCTGAAACTCCTCTGCTTCTCTCTTATAAAGCTGCCGGTCATTGGTTTCAGGTTCCTCATATATCTAGGATTATCTCCTTTGAAACCACATCTATAAAGGCCCTTTTATAAATAAGGTCATATTTACAGGTCAGTTCCTGGTGAAATTGTCTTTTGAGGGGTCACTATTCAACTCAGTGCCGTTGGTTCCCGATCAAGGGTGATTTTGTCCTTCAGCGCCATCCTGCATGGAAACATTGTTGCTTGTCCCAACTTGGGGACATGGAGGGGATAGAGGCCAGGGATAGAGACACTGCTCCACATCCTAAAATGCACAAGAAAGTCCCCAACAACAAAATAACCCGGTCCCTAATGTCGCTAGCAGTTGACAAACCCTGCTTAGACGTATGACTCTCGTGGTAACAGTATTTGCAATCTGTTGAACACTGGCTGTGGACAGCTAATGTAGGTGCTAACCAAATATGGAGACTCCCTTATAGAACTGTCTAGCATGGGGCAGGGGGACTCATTACCACATAACTTAATGAATAACCAACTTCAACTAATATATGTGCTCCCAAGCAGAATAGTTACCTAATTATTTCACGAATATCTTACATTCTTACTTCCCCAAGTATAACATTAATATTTTTCATATTCCAATCTTTCTGAAGCCCAAACTGTATAAAATATATACATTTAATGTGTGTTTTCACACACATATGTGTGATTCATAATATGTATTTTTCTTTTAAAAAGGAACTGAGATAAGCAGAAAGGATTCTTTGAGTGTGTTTTGTTTGGCTTTCCGGTATAAATTGCTAGGCTGTATGTAAGACCTACCAAATCAGAATCCCTGGGGATTGGACTTGGGAGCAGCATTTTTGACAGGTTTCCCAAGTGATTTGCCTTCAGATGATTCTCTGTAGGTATTCGGTCTCCAGACTTGGAAGTTATCGATATGAAGAACCACTAGATTTGGAGAGAGGGTTTTAGTCTTCCATTAATTCTCTGACCTTGGGTAAACTAACCTTTTTGGACCTCACTTCCTTCCTTCACATAGTGGCTCTCAAACTCAGGGTGCATTGACACACATGTCACCTTGGCTGATCTAAATATTATCTCGGAGAATCTGAGATTCCACAATGATGTAAGTTAATAGTTCAATAAATAAGTGGGTGAGAGGGGCGCCTGGGTGGCTCAGTCAGTTAAGCGACTGACCGGCTCACGTCATGATCTCACAGTTCGTGAGTTTGAGCCCCACGTCAGGCTCTGTGCTGACAGAGCTCAGAGCCTGGAGTCTGCTTCAGATTCTGTGTCTCCCTCTCTCTCTGCCCCTCCCCCGCTCATACTCTGTCTCTCTTTCTCTCTCAAAAAATTAAAAAAAATTAAAACAAACTAAGTGGGTGAGAAAGGACAGCTCTTTCTTATAGAATGCCAACTACTGCAAATAGAAAGAATGGTAGGGTTAGAAAATCATCCGTAAATGCTAAAACTAGTGGTAAAAATTTGATGAAGAACAGGATATTTATATACTTTCAAAGTATCTCTCCATAAATAACTTTTTAATTACAAATTAAAAATAGTACCCGTATCGTAGATAACTCTGGCAGTGACCACCTTAATTAAGTGGCCGAAAGTAACATCACAAACACTGGGACCAAGTGACATCGTGTGCTTCCTGACATGATACACCAAGAGGATCACAGTGCTACGTTAGTGATGTTCCGGTCAAAAATGCAGGACCTGTATTTAATTATGAGGGAACATCTGACAAACCCAAGGTGAAGGGCAGTCTGCAAAGAACTGGTATGTAATCTTCGAAAATATCAAGTCAAGAAACACAAAGAAAGCCTGAGGAACTCTTTCAGATTAATAAAGATTAAAGAAATGTAACAACGGTGGGGCACCTGAGTGGCTCAGTCAGTTGAGCATCTGACTCTTGGTTTCAGCTCAGGTCACAATCTCACGGTTCATGAGTTCAAGCCCCATGTCGGGCTCTGTGCTGATGGCACCTGGCCTGCTTGGGATCCTCTGTCTCTGTCTCTCTCTCTTTCTGCCCCTCCTCTGCTCTCTCTCATGCTCATGCATGTGCTCTCTCTCAAAACTAAGTAAACATTAAAAAAAGAGAGAGAGAGCGAGAGAGAGATGTAACAACCAATTACAATGCATTACTCTGGATAGGACAATTGACAAAATCTAAATATAGGCTGTGGGTTAGATAATGGTATATTGATATTAAATTTCCTGATTTTGATAATTGGACTATAGTTTATGTAAAAGAATTATATTATTCTTAAGAAAATCCATATTGAAGTATCTAGGGATAAAAAGAATGATTTCTGCAATCTACTCTCAGTTTGAGAAAGAAAAAAATTATCCATCTATCCATCCATCCATCCATCCATCCATCCACTCATCTATCTCTATCGTCTTTCTATCTATCTAGACAGGCACATAATAGTGAGGCAAATGATGTAAAAATTGATTAATGCGGGGTAGAAGAGTACTTTATATTATCCTTGCAACTTTTCTCTAAGTTTATACCAAATTAATTTTTTTTTTCAATATATGAAATTTATTGTCAAATTGGTTTCCATACCACACCCAGTGCTCATCCCAAAAGGTGCCCTCCTCAATACCCATCACCCACCCTTCCCTCCTTCCCACCCCCCATCAACCCTCAGTTCTCAGTTTTTAAGAGTCTCTTTTGCTTTGGCTCTCTCCCACTCTACCTCTTTTTTTTTTTTTTCCTTCCCCTCCCCCATGGGTTTCTGTTAAGTTTCTCAGGATCCACAGAAGAGTGAAAACATACGGTATCTGTCTTTCTCTGTATGGTTTATTTCACTTAGCATCACACTCTCCAGTTCCATCCACGTTGCTACAAAGGGCCATATTTCGTTCTTTCTCATTGCCCTGTAGTACTCCATTGTGTATATAAACCACAATTTCTTTATCCATTCATCAGATGATGGACATTTAGGCTCTTTCCACAATTTGGCTATTGTTGAAAGTGCTACTATAAACATTGGGGTACAAGTGGCCCTGTGCATCAGTACTCCTGTATCCCTTGGGTAAATTCCTAGCAGTGCTATTGCTGGGTCATAGGGTAGGTCTATTTTTAATTTTCTGAGGAACCTCCACACTGCTTTCCAGAGCGGCTGCACCAATTTGCATTCCCACCAACAGTGCAAGAGGGTTCCCGTTTCTCCACATCTTCGCCAGCATCTATAGTCTCCTGATTTGTTCATTTTGGCCACTCTGACTGGCGTGAGGTGATATCTGAGTGTGGTTTTGATTTGTATTTCCCTGATAAGGAGCGACGTTGAGCATCGTTTCATGTGCCTATTGGCCATCCGGATGTCTTCTTTAGAGAAGTGTCTATTCATGTTTTCTGCCCATTTCTTCACTGGGTTATTTATTTTTCGGGAGTGGAGTTTGGTGAGCTCTTTATAGATTTTGGATACTAGCCCTTTGTCCAATATGTCATTTGCAAATATCTTTTCCCATTCTGTTGGTTGTCTTTTAGTTTTGTTGGTTGTTTCCTTTGCTGTGCAGAAGCTTTTTATCTTCATAAAGTCCCAGTAGTTCATTTTTGCTTTTAATTCCCTTGCCTTTGGGGATGTGTTGAGTAAGAGATTGCCACGGCTGAGGTCAGAGAGTTCTTTTCCTGCTTTCTCCTCTAGGGTTTTGATGGTTTCCTGTCTCACATTCAGGTCCTTTATCCATTTTGAGTTTATTTTTGTGAATGGTGTGAGAAAGTGGTCTAGTTTCTTTTTAAAAAATTTTTTTTTCAACGTTTATTTATTTTTGGGACAGAGAGAGACAGAGCATGAACGGGGGAGGGGCAGAGAGAGAGGGCGACACAGAATCGGAAACAGGCTCCAGGCTCCGAGCCATCAGCCCAGAGCCTGACGCGGGGCTCGAACTCACGGACCGCGAGATCGTGACCTGGCTGAAGTCGGACGCCTAACCGACTGCGCCACCCAGGCGTCCCGAAAGTGGTCTAGTTTCAACCTTCTGCATGTTGCTGTCCAGTTCTCCCAGCACCATTTGTTAAAGAGACTGTCTTTTTTCCATTGGATGTTCTTTCCTGCTTTGTCAAAGATGAGTTGGCCATACGTTTGTGGGTCTAGTTCTGGGGTTTCTATTCTATTCCGTTGATCTATGTGTCTGTTTTTGTGCCACAAATTAATTTTTTTTTAGAATTATTTATTTTTGATAGAGAGAGACAGAGCACAAGTGGGGGAGGGGCAGAGAGAGAAGGAGACACAAAATCCGAAGCAAGTGCCAGGCTCTGAGCTGTCAGCACAGAGCCCGACGCAGGGCTCGAACTCACAAACGGTGAGATCGTGACCTGAGCCAAAGTCGGACACTCAACTGACTGAGCCACCCAGGCGCCCCTATACCAAATTAATAGTTAAATACTAATCCCATTCCCACTCTCTTCCCACTATTTGGAGATGAACACTGATCCTTTATGTGCTGCAAAGAATAAAGACAGTAAAAGAAGTAGTAAGAGTTACTGATTAAAGTTTAGTTGAAAGAGGTTTTTTTTTTCCTGATTAAAGATTTTTATTATTTATTTTTAAATTTTTTTCGGGACCCAGTCAACACACTCACTGCCAGAAGCCAAGTTCATGCACTTCAAAGGAAGTCCTTTGAAAATGCCTTAGAGTAGGAGTCTAATACTTTAATGTGCATAAACATCACGTGGAAGCCGCGTTAAATGCAGATTCTGATTCAGCAAGTCTGGAGCAGGCTAAGCTTCTGCATTTCTGGTAAGATCCCAAGATGCTGCTATTCTGAATACCATACCTCGAAAAGCAATTCTGAGTCTGGAGCAGGGGTCATCAGAAAGGCACCTGTTTTTGTAAAGTTTTATTGGAACACCCAGCCATGTCCACTTGTTTACATCGTCCATGGCAGAGTTGAGTAGCTGCAACAGAGACCCTAGAGCAGACAATACCTTAGATGATGATGATCTGGCCATTTTACAGAAAAAGTTTGAGTACCCCTGGTCTGCAGTGATGAACGATCACAGAATCCAGAGTCAGAATATCTGAGTTTGCATTCTGTAAACTTTGTGCCTTGAGTTGGTCAGCATCTGAGTCAGTTTCCTTTTTAGGGAGGGGATGATAATAGGACACGAGCATCATAGAGCTGTTGGAGGATTAAGCTGAACGGCACAGGTAAGGAATTTAGCATGCAAATGTAAATGTGCCTAAGCTACCTAAAAGTCTCTGTTCCTAGGCTCCACTTCCAACGGTGTTATTCAGGAGGTGTGGGGTGGAGTCTGGGAATCTGTGTCTGAAACCTCCCCTCCCAGAGGGTTCTGATACAAGTGATAGAGAAGCAGCATCTGGAGGCAAACGTTTAGCAAGTTCTGGGTTTGCCGTACGTTCAAGACCACTCCCCCACTGTTCCTCCTTCCCCTCCCCTCTCTCCTCATTATCTTTATCATCCCCAGGTAAGTGAAGCTCTGCCTGGCTGCCCTGCATTCTCTCTGACTCCAGGAGCTCCAAGGCAAACAGCCCTTACACCCAAGTTTGCTTTCCAGCTTGTCCCTATGACTGCAGCTTGACTTTTGCTCCTAACCTATTAATAACTGTTTTATTAATAACTTATTAATAAAATGCCTTTTCGGCAATTATGAGTTCTCCCCCTTACATATCTGTTATCCCTCCCTCTTGACTCCACCTAAAATGGTTCTCTGAAAGTTCAACCTGGCTGTAACCTAGATTCATCTCTTACGTGGGGCTTGACCACCATTCAGTTGGAGCAGCTGGCAAGTTCCATTGGGTGGGGTAAGGAGCTCCTATTATCACTGTCTGAGGACAGTTGGTGGAACAATGGGATAGCTGGTCCACACGTCATCTAAGAAGGTTATTGTGGCCTCTTCCTTTGAAAGTACTTTACCTAGAAGTAGCGGGTTCAAAGTGTTTTATTTATTTTATTTTTTTTCAATATATGAAGTTTATTGTCAAATTGGTTTCCATGCAACACCCAGTGCTCATCCCAAAAGGTGCCCTCCTCAATACCCATCACCCACCCTCCCCTCCCTCCCACCCCCATCAACCCTCAGTTTGTTCTCAGTTTCAAAGTGTTTTGTTTTTTTTTTTTAATTTTTTTTTCAACGTTTATTTATTTTTGGGACAGAGAGAGACAGAGCATGAACGGGGGAGGGTCAGAGAGAGAGGGAGACACAGAATCGGAAACAGGCTCCAGGCTCCGAGCCATCAGCCCAGAGCCTGACGCGGGGCTCGAACTCACGGACCGCGAGATCGTGACCTGGCTGAAGTCGGACGCTTAACCGACTGCGCCACCCAGGCGCCCCAGTTTCAAAGTGTTTTAAAAGTCAGTGTTATTCATACCCTACCTTACAATATATATTCATTAATATAACAATGGATTTTATGTAAGTTTTCTCAACTACACCTTCTACACATGCAAACAAAAACCTCACTGATTTGAATGGATTTTGGTCTTGCTAGAGAAAGCAAGCCTAAAGGGAATTATGCTTATAATTATGGATTATAAGTTTCAATATCACAATTTCTTCAGAATTTTTTTTTTTTTTTCAACCTGTCAAGAATTCAGTGGTATCTAGTAATTTTTCATTAGGTACCTGTAATTAGCTGAGAAGTTAACAAAATCAGACACTGAATCTTTGGAGCGGCCTCAAATTACCCTTTACCATCCCACCTTTTATTTACTGGAGGAATAATAGGTATCATTTCTGAAGACACAGTCAGAGTTTTAGAGCTCATTTCTAAGCTAATTGAAAGTCACACTTCGATCTTTTTCACAGTTTAGAATTTCTATTCAAGCTACCTTCGACTTCTGATTAGGCATGTGATTTTTTTCCCTATATACAAACTGTATCAGGTGGAATACCGTACTAACAAAAGTCTGAGATATTTTTCACATGCTTTGTTTTTTCTATATAAGGTAAGAGAAAGAGTTATATTTATCTCATCTTATTTCTAGTCATAGAGATTGTCATTGCTTCCATGTCAGAAATTGAGGCCTTGACTCTACATACAATTTTGACTGAAACTCAATTAGGCAAAAATGGTTACATTTGGTTATAATGTTTTACATCTTATTATTCCTTTTTAGCACAAGATGTGGTCACTGACTTTTTCACTTTTAGCAGTATGTTCAACTATAAATTATTCTCCTCCTTTCTTCTCTACCTGTGATCTCGCTCCCACCTCATTTGATAGATGTAGGACACCTATTGAAGCAAAGGCGTAAAAATGAACAGTTAAAAGAATAGAGAAAGTCATGTTAAGGATGATGCGGAAGTGAGGAAGAAATTAATTTTGTATTTGCCCATTTTTTTGAAAAGCATAAAATACCCACTATTAATAAAATAGAAAAAATGGGGGCGCCTGGGTGGCTCAGTCGGTTGAGCGTCCGACTTCAGCTCAGGTCACGATCTCACGGTCCGTGAGTTCAAGCCCCACGTCGGGCTCTGGGCTGATGGCTCAGAGCCTGGAGACTGCTTCCGATTCTGTGTCTCCTTCTCTCTCTGCCCCTCCCCCATTCATGCTCTGTCTCTCTCTGTCTCAAAAATAAGTAAAAATGTTAAAAAAAATTTAAAAAAAAAAAGAAAAAATGAACATCCTTTCCAAACTAAGAGAAAAACTTGGTATCACAGCAATGCTATCATTTATGGGTTACTTTTTGCCAAGCTGTGTGCTAAACAATTAATTCAGTCATTTTTTTCAATAACTCATAAGACTATTTGGTAAACCCCTGTCTGTGCACTGTCTTATTACCAAGGGGCTGGGGTTAAAACAAAGTTTCTGCTCCCGTGAGGGAAACCACTCTGATTTTGGAAGAAAGACACTAAGCCTAGAAATAAATATATCATTTGTGAAGTGGAACATAAAAGGGAGTGGAGAGAGAGTCATTTGGATTGGCTCTTCACCAAAGGCTGCTTAATAAGCTGGAGTTTGACCATAGGTCTGAAGGCAATCTGAGGGTGAGCTCTGAGAGTATCTGGAGGGAAGAGTGTTCTGGGCAGAAGAGAGAGGAAATGCGATGTGCTTGGCATATTTGAGGGAGACTATGCTGGCCAGTGTGGCTGTGTTGGAGTGAGCAAGTAGGGGAAGGCTAAGAAAGGAATCACGAAACTGGGTAAGAGGCAGATCATGTAAAGCCCTGAGGTCATAAGGACTCTGGCATACACACTCGAGATGAAAAACCATTGGGTGGTGTTGAGCAAAAGAGGGAGGTGATCTGAGTTGTGTTTCAAAGGATGAGTAAGTTGATATGTTGAGAAGAAGAGCTGGGAGAGCACAAAGGTAAAAATGGGAAAGAATTAGAGAATGTTTGTAAGTAGAGGACGTTTGTCTAGGTTGAGAGTGGTGGAGACTGCCTAGCTATTTACCAGACCCCTTTCTCTTCTCCTTAGCAACACAGATAGACTTTTTTCCCAGCAACTTTGCAGTGAGGTATGGCCATCTCACTGCTTTCTGACTTCTGCGACGTGAGTGAAGCGATGTATGCCACTTCCAGGCCTGGCCTCCAAATCTCCCGGGTGCCACCTGCATGATCTTTCACGTCTGCAGCTTTGATGCCAGTGTCGAAGGTGCCGGGCCACAAGGACAAAAGAGGTTGTTCCCAAGCTCACTGCTGAGATAAAGCTGACCATTGATCAAGAGCGTAAAACCAACTTCTTTGGTGTTAAACCGTTGAGATATTCCACAGTAGCATCTACGATTACCTAAACTAAGAAGCGATGGGTTTTTTTCCTTGGACCAGGGCGCTAGAGGTGAAGATGATGAGGAGTGGTCAGATTCTACATCATCAGTAGCGTGACAAGATTTTTCAAGGATTTGGATGTGGTAAGATAGTAAGAGAGGAGCCAAGGACCCTCTAAATGTTTTTGCCTGGAATATGCGTAGGGAGGAATGGCCATTTATTGAGATGGAAAGATTGGAAGTGGAGGGGTGTCTGGCCAGGTCAGTCGGTGGAGTGTGCCACTTCTGATCTTGGGGTCACGAGTTCAAGCCCCATGTTGGGAGTAGAGATTACTTTAAAAACATACATCGGAGGAGGCATAGTTCTGTAGCTTGGAAAACCAAGCGTATGACCTCGGACGTGTTAAGATCGAGATGCCTGATGTTATCTTCATGAGTCTCTTACCGTACAATATTGTTATCTTCATTTTTAGGATGAAGAAATAGAGGCTCTGTGAGGGAACTTATTTGAGCAGGGGAACATGTTGGGACAGGAATTTAAATTCAGCTGTGGAGAGCTCTTAACCACTGCAGCATATTGTCCTTTCCCGGGATGTAACATGTTCCCACGTATATTCCATACGTTTAGCAAACAAAAAAAACATCACAGTGAGGGGGTACTCTCTGTGGCAGCTAGCTTAGAGAAGAAAAGGGAAAGGAGGAGAAAAGAAAGAGAAAGAGGAAAGTAAAGTGGTAATAAAAATTACTCTATCTTAGGAAAGCAGAACAGATGGAACTTGGTCCAGTCAGGCTGAACAGTGAGGCTCAGCGCCCTCAGGCGACACAGAAGTGCCGAGAACATGGCGGATGGGCTAGGTCCTCAAGTTGGAGAAATGAGGCTTTGCGGGGACTTCGTTTCGGGATGTGGCAAACCTGGAATTTAAACGTGAGTTCTGAGTTATCAGCCGGCAAAACTCAGGCACATCTCAACGGATTAGAGTCCAGGAACTCAATCAGATTAGCAACTTCATGGCAGAAGCCGGAGAGACCTTCTGACAAGTCTGTGGATCTGAGACCCCCCCCACCCCCCATGAAGCCTATCAAGCCATGAGCTGTCATTCCCTCAGACACAGGTGACATCTTGAAGATGAGCAAGGAGAAAGAAAGAAAAATCTAAAAGACTGAGAAACTACCTGAAATGTAGTGAGTCATTCAAAAGACACTATTTAAATGGAAACATATTGGGACCCCATTATTTGGTCCATTTAAAACCTGCCTCCTCATCTCCTGGTGGGATTAGGGTTCATGAGGAAGATTTGATCATTTATATAAAAAGCAGAGAATTTGTTTCTCTTTGCTCACTTGATTCTCTAGGCATGGTAAATTTATGGCCCATTCCACCCCTGAATTTGTATTCAAATGTTGCTCTAAGTCTATACAGATAACCGTGTAAATAGACATGAAAATCTGCTCTACTCTATGGTCCAAGGAAATTTGAATTATTTTATTTTATTTTTTTACCGGGTTTTTGGGTTTTGTTGTTACTTGGTTTTACTTTATTTTAATTTGAAGGCGTCAGGGAATTAAGGAACGCTTAGGTAAACTCAGAGAGGGTTTTGAGCTAACTATGATAAGCTAGTGAAATCAAGGAATTCAAACCCTCTTGTGAAAAAAATGTACAAAGGAAAGAACACGAATCATTGTGTACTTGATACCTTCTCTCTCTGCTCTCTCATCCCTATTTTTGCTAAGACTCTTCTCTTTCTGGATTTTTTTGTTTTTGCTCCTGGAGCTCTGCCATGGACTCTCAGTTTCCTGTTTGCTATTGGACCTTATTTTTTTGGATCTGCCATCAGTCATTGGGTAGGGCTTCAACGTTCACCCCCTCCTATTCTCAGGGGAGAAAGAGCCTGAGACTGTGTTTTAGGTCCTCCGGAAGAACAGAGGGAGAAGTCGCGCATACCGTTAGCCTCAAAACTTCTAGAACTGGTCTGCAGGGGAGGTGAGGCCTTTTTGGAATCAGCTCCTATGGAGAACAGCTTTAAAATTCCATGATGGTAGTGGTTACAGCCTGGGAGTTCCATCATCACAGAAGTAGCAGCAACAACGATGATAAAATTGGCAAGAGACAAGCAACAAGTAGATAAAGGAAAACTGACCGAAGTGTTAAGAATTAGCTGCCAAAGTAAAATTAAAATGAACAACCTATCCCCTAAGCAGAAAAACAGACAGGAAGATTTTTACATAAGGAAAATAAAAGGCAATCTATCCCATCTGACTTCATGCAAAGTCCAGAAGGAAAAAACATTTTTGTATTAAAAAAATTCAGTTGTGGTACTATTCACATTTGGCACTGACTATATATATATATATATATATATATATATATATATATTTATTTATATACATATATATTTATATACATTTTATATATACATATATACATTTTTATATATATACATATATATGTATATATATAATACACATTTCAACCATACACAAAAGCAGAAAGAAAAGCATAGTAAAGTGCCTATGATTTAAAAAGAAGAAGTAACCTCCAACTTAGAAATGTCAATATGCCTCGGACTCCTGAGTTTTCTAAAATTTGCAAAGAATCCACTTATATGATATTTGCAAGAGACAAATGTTTTGTGGTTGTTACTTTTAATGTTAGAAGTCTAACTTCCTTTCTAGCTCTTACCTTCCAGCTTAAAAAATTGAGATATAATCAATATATAACACCTTATTAGTTTCAAGTATAGAACATAATGAGTCGACACTTGTATATATAGAAAATGAGCACCACTATAAGTCTGATCGACGTCCATTGCCATACATAGTTAGATTTGTGTGTGTGTGTGGTGAGAGCTTTTAAGATCTTCTCTCTTAGCAACTTTCAAATACGTAATAACTTTCTTATTAACTATATAGTAACCGTACCGTATATTATATCCCCAGGATTTATTTATTTTATAACTGGAGATTGGTACATTTTGACCATCTTCTTCACCCATTTTCCCCACCTTCCACCCCTGCCTCTGGCAACCACCACAACTTTTTCCCCTTTCTCTGTATAGCAGAAAGAAAGTACCCAGGTAGCAGCGACTATCTATCGCTGGAGCTAATGCAGGGTCAGTCCTGTTCACTCTACGGCTGCTCAGTGTGGATCCTCCTATACCATATGGGGGCAATTAGCCAGGTCATCCTGGAATTCTAGAAGAATTCTATTCCTTTCCTCCTCACCCTTCTTGAAGAACTAAAATTTTAGCCAGGTCCTGAGAATCCATGTCTCAGCTGTGTTGACTCTATTGCACTATATTTTGGGGGTATGGAGCGATTCTACACCTTCCCCTGTTTAAATAAACTCACCATCTTGTCTCCTTTAACTGGGCAGATTACAACAACATATGATATTTGCTGACAATTGATTGCCTGCTAAGTGCTTTAGGTGGGGTTGTCCGATTTGCTCCTCACATTAACCCTATGAAGCAGATGTTATTATTAGCTCCATTTTATTGAGGAGGGAAATTGAGACACGGATGGTGGAACTGGGTAGGCTGACTCAAGAGCCCAAGATCCTAGACATGATATTGCGGTGCCTCCTGTACCTCAAAGCACTTGGCTTTCCTCTTAATGAAATGTCAGTGATAGCCAATAAATGACTGGTCTACCTACTTTAAATAGTTTGTTTCTGACTTGTTATTATTTCTTGTTGGAGGGCAATTCTAAGCTTTTAACAAATGGAACACATTTGTTCTTCCTGGTAATGTTTCAAGCACAGTCCTGTATAGTACATGATATACTGAGAGGCTTCTAAAAGATTGTGTTTTTGTTCTTTAAGTCATCATTTTTTTTAACAATTTTATTGAGATAGCTTTTATATATAGTGCCTTGAAGTCTTTTTTTTCAATTTTTTTATGTTTATTTTTGAGAGAGAGAGATAGAGTGAGAGCAGGGGAGGGGCAGAGAGAGAGAGAGAGAGAGAGAGAGAGAGGGAGACACAGATCTGAAGCGGGCTCCAGACTCCAAGCTTCAGCACAGAGCCCGACGCGGGGCTTGAACTCACGAACGGTGAGATCATGACCTGAGCTGAAGTCGGACGCTTAACTGACTGAGCCACCCAGGTGCCCCTAGTGTCTTGAAGTCTTAACTAAATATTAGCATTAATTTGAATCTGGAAAAAAACCTGTTTACAAACATTCATAAAGCTTGAATATAATTCCTCGCAAAAATGAATAATTAATTGACAGCCTTCTTTCAATACGGAAGAAGTTGGTTGTCTTTGGAGCATTTGTTTTCATTCATTTGCTCTTGTACATGTCAAGTTGCTCCAGCTCTGGTTTTGTAAAAATATTCCTAATTCCTTAGCCTTGATGGTAAAAATATAGACCATTAACTCATCAAATAGTTTTTCAATGACTACTCAGTGCTGATTGGTCTCTCATTGGGAGACAATGATGACTAAGCACAGACTTGTACTCGAATTTATGAGACAAGTCAGGGACTAGGGCAGACAAATAATGAAAGTACAGTGTGTAAAGTGCCATAACAGAGCTATATACAAAGCTCGAAAGCACTAGGGTAGCATGAAGGAGACAGGAAAGGGAAGGACATAATCTACTCAAGGGTTGAAGAACCAAAAGAGGATTCAGAGAAGAGGCGCTTTCTCTTAAAGGTAGAAACTGTTCCTTAATTGAATGACAGTCAAGTACAGATCAGAAGGAGGCAGGTGGTGGTGGATATCTGATCAAGGGGGAATATTCGAGGACCAGGGTGAAAAGACACGAAAACCACAGCACTTGATGCATTCGGGGAATCACACATATCCAGGTAGATTGGAATGTCACATTTGAAGTAGGGGGTAGGAAAGAAGAAATTGGAAAGGAAAAGATGGGTCAGCAGGTGCTTACCAGGGTTGCCAAGTGATGTGCCAAGACCGGGCATTGTGAGATGAGGGATTGAGGAGAACAAAACAGGCTTAGACAGGGGCGCCTGGGTGCCTCAGTCAGTTAAGTGTCTGGCTCTTGATTTCAGCTCAGGTCATGATCTCATGGTTAGTGGGTTTGAGTCCCGCACTGGGCTCTGTGCTGCCAGCACAGAGCCTGCTTGGGATTCTCTATCTTCCTCTTTCTCTGCTCCTCCCCTGCTCATAGTCTGTCTCTCTCAAAATAAATAAATAAACATTACAAAAACAAAAAGGGCTTAGACACAGCAGTAGGCAACAAGGGTGCATTTTACTTTTCCATTTTGATGGTGTCTATGTAACTGAGTTTGTTTACAATAGAATAAGCTTATCCTACTTTTTATTTGTGTATTTATTTATTTTTATCTATTTATTTTGTTTTATAGAGAGAGAAAGAGACAGAGAGAGCATGAGTGGGGGAATGGCAGGGGGAGAGAGAGAATCTCAAGCAGCCTCCACACTCAGTGCAGAGCCCAATGGCGGGGCTTGCTCTCATGACCCTGGGACATGACCTGAGCTGAAATCAAGAGTCAAACACTCAACCGACTGAGCTACCCAGGTGCCCCAAGTTTATCCTACTTCTCACCCAACAATCAGACGGCTGGTGAGAGGTGAGGGCAGAATGAGGACACGTAGAAGTCTTGGATGAAAATAGAGATGTGCGCAGTGGGGCTAGAAGAAGCTATACATTTAGCAGCAGTGTCCCCAACAGATAGAAGAAGAAGGGATCACAGAAAGAAGATGCAAATATATATCCAAATCCACACTGGCAGATGAGGGCGTGTTTTTGGTCATCATACAACATGCGTCTCCTACAAGTGCCACCAAAGGTCAAATGAGGAGTTTTCCGGAGGCTGGCTCCCAAAGATTTAAATTTAGGTTCACATTCAACTCCTGTTTATTGCAATAATCAAATTGCGGTAATTCCACGAGGAACATGTTAAACCAAATTGTTTTATAGATCAGGAAACCGATTCTCTGGCAAGTTCAGGGATTCTCCCCTGAAGATTCAAGGGATGATCATTTGAGGAGTCTGGATTCCAACCCAGGCCACCGTCCGGGTTGAGATCAGGGCCTCCCATGTCCTCCCGCTGAGGTGTTCCATGTTCCATTCGTGTCCTGTGATTCATTGAAAACAGAAGCTGTGAAATATATGTGGTCAGGGTGATGTAGACTGGTGTAACTCTCACACCTCCGAGAGGTAGGTACTATTTTTATCCCCATTTTTCAGATAGAAACATGAGGAAAGGAACAACTGAGTCACTGCCCGAGTCACAGAGCCAGAAGGTAGCAGAACCACTCAGGCAGCATGGTTCTAAAATCTACACGCTCCGCCCCAAAGCTACAGTGATTATAGCGATCACAGTGTGATTCTTGATAAATAAGAGCAACAATAATTTAAGTAATAACAATTTAAATATTTTGTTAACGATTTAAAATGATTTACAATACTGTTTTCACAACGTTGACAGCAAGAATAATTAAATAATAAACATCTAGCATCGATTAAGCCCTTAATTAAATTTCAAGTGCTGTGCTTTGCGTTGTGTGTTTTGTTTGATCATCGTAACAACATTTTAAGCCAGATACCATCACGATCGTCGCTTTTGCAAATGAAACAATTAAATGAGTCCATTAGCTTGGTGTAGAGGTGTCGCGCTCTAAGGGGGACTGGTGGGATTTGAATCTTCAGAGAGTATATCCAGAGCTGAGGCTCTTAAATATGCCTCTTAAAAAAAATTTTTTTTAATGTTTATTTATTTTTGAGAGAGAGAGAGAGAGAGAGAGAGAGAGAGAGAGCGTGAGCAGGGGAGGGGCAGAGAGAGGGGGAGGCACAGAATCCGAAGCAGGCTCCAGGCTCTGAGCTGTCGGCACAGAGCCCGACGCGGGGCAAGATCATGACCTGAGCTGAAGTCGGAGGCTTAACCGACTGAGCCACCCAGGCGTCCCTTACACATGCCTCTTTTCACCATAAGCTTTTGAGATGCAATATTCTGCTACCTTACCTGAGGAATAATGAAGATGTTATTATGGGCCTATTGTACGTTCAGGATCCTTTCGGCGGAAGGCAAAGAGGTACAAGGCAGCGGATTTTATGGTGATTGGGAAGAGAGCCTCAACAACAGCAGGGAGACACAACAGGCAGTTAGGAGCGAGGCTGGGGCACCCACCTCGAATCCCACAGGCACCGAGAGGAACAGGTGGTGACTGAGGGCAGGTTGGGATCTACGAAGACATGAGAAAGGAGGCAGTCTTCATTCTCTGTCTGCTGGTTCATTCACTGAAACTCGACTGACCCCCAAACTGAGTTAACTTTGCCAACAAAGACAGCAGGACGGTCAATTCAGTTCAGCTTGTCCTAGGATGGATTGGGGTTGCGATGGCTGGAATCTGGAATCCGCAGTCATTGTTTCGCTCCCGTGGACGGACGGCCAGGCCTCTGATCCCGCACGCCCCTGACAGCCCCCATCTCCTCCTGGGGGCTTTGCTGGCTCTGTCTGGGATGGCCCAGAACATCGTGAATTTGAGAAATGCAAACGTGTTTCTGAATCAGGTCATGCTCATGACACATGAGACAAATTCAAATGTTTATTTTCACACACGGCCAGTGAGGGAAAAAGTGTTGTTCAGGGTTTAAATGCCCTCTCCTGTGCTCCAGGAGCACGGAATGTTGTGCTCCAGACCCAGGGGCCAAAACCCTTCAAGGATGATCCGCGATTTCCAATGACTTTGTGCAGGGACATCCTCTTGAATTGTATCCTCCCGTGTAGTCTGGCTTCCATTCACTTATCCAGAGCTCCAGCTTCCAAACCTTGAAAGGCTGGTAGGGAGACACATATTTGCCCTTACGTAATAGAGTGGAAGGAACGAGGAATTTCCAGCAGAAGACAGAGGTTCAAATCTTGACTCTGTCCGTTATTTTCTGTGAAACTTGGGAACATGTTATGGCTACATTCGTTTAATTGTCAAATCTTTTTGGAGCACACCTTCCACTCTCGGCATCGTGCTAGGTGCTGGATGTTTAGTGATAACCCAGGGGACAAGGATCCTTGTTCTCAGGAAGTTCACAGCCCAGGCAGCGAGACAAACATTATTAATTACGACTGTGGTAAACCCCATAAAGGAAACACTTAGGGCGCTATGAAAATTCATAAAAGAGGATATCACCTGCGGGGAGGACAACGCAATCTGAAACCTCAATCTCTTCATTTGAAATAGCGGAATGCTATTTCTTGGCTTCATTTAATGGTGTGGAGGTAAAAAAAAAAAGGGGGGACTACATTAAAAAACGCTACATAGAAGTGAAAAGTACATACGTTCTTAAAAAGGAGCATGGTGATTTCAAGAAGATGCTAATGTCCCCGATGATCTGCTTAGAATCTGACTACACCACACCAGTGATCTGTACAGGCTTCCCTTATTTATTATTATTTTTTTTAATTTTTGAGGGAGAGAGCGAGTACGAACAGGGCAGAAGAGCAGAGGGAGAGAATTTTAAATATATTTTTTAACGTTTATTCACTTTTTGAGAGACAGAGACAGAGTGCGAACAGGGCAGGGGCAGAGAGAGAAGGGGACACGGAATCTGAAGCCGGCTCCAGGCTGCTGTCAGCACAGAGCCCAACACGAGGCTCGAACCCACAAACCGTGAGATCATGACCTGAGCTGAAGTCAGACGCTTAACCAATGAGCCATCCAGGCGCCTGGAGAGAGAGAATTTTAAAGCACGCTGAACCCGGAGCCTGAAGGGGGGCTCGATCCAACAACCATGAGATCATGACCCGAGCCAAAATTAAGAGTCAAGGCTTAACCCACTGAGCCACCCAGGTTGCCCGGAGGCTCCCTTTACTTTCTAAAATATTAACAATCTTAGCAGAAGGCTGGAATGTTTGTTGGGCTTTCTGGTCAGAGGGGAGGCCCTGTGTAGGGAGTTGTGATGAAAGGCAGGCAGGCTAACCTTTTCCTCTCTGCACCCGTGTGCATGCTGCCTGAAAAAAAACCAAGCTTGAACATTATAAGCATCAGTATTTTTATGTCATGTAACTATATTTCATAAATCACCCAGCGGCATACTTAGATGCCATCCAATAATCTTTTTAATCTTTTAACCAGAAAGTTCTGCTATCTGATTTGACTTTTTAATTTTATATATTAAAAAAAAAAATACTCTCGATTATACATTTTGAATCCAGGATTTTAACATGTCTGGCAGACAGAAATGTCCCAGAAGGCAAGAAGATTCTTGTCCCTATATTTTATAACTTCATGTTCAGATTCTACAGCCAACCTTTTTTTTTTTTCCTTCCCTTGAGGGTAATTAAATATTACTATAGTGGCTACTCCTGCCTGAAATCATTTCTTCAACTTGGAAGTCATCACTATGTCTTCAGTTAGAGAGACAGAGTGTTCGAGTTCAGAAAGTCCAGATTTCCACGTGTGTCCTTTTTACTTTTAATGATGAAAAAATAAAACTGTTTGTACTTCTAAACAGAAGAGGCTTGGCCTTTCAAATTGCAGGGTCCTTTTTATTACTACGATAAGGCATTCTGCTGAAATCCACCTTTGTTGCGGAACGTGGTTTATAGAGTCAGCATAGTGGAAGAAAAAAAGAAAGGAGAGAGACTTCAAGTTTAAGTGGTCTGTTGCAGAGATTTTCCATACTGAGTTTACGAAACTTTTTTCGCTTAAGCCTCATTGCTTATGTGTATCTATACCTCTGTCTGTATGTATGGGTATAGTTTAATCAAAGTGATCTTGGGTGTCTGTCGAGGTGTGTTTTTTTTTTTTTTTCTTTTCTCTTTCTGTAATTTATGCATATGTCTAAAACCAGATTGTTTCTGGGTGTTATTTCACAAAGGAAAAGTTCGAGCTTTCGAGAGCTTCTCTTTGAGAAAACGTAGTATCTGCGTCATTTCCTCTCATCTTTGGATCCCAAACAGCTATTAGGATCCTTTGATACCAAGTAAGGAAAGGAAGTGCTTTAAAAAAAAATGCCAGAGGCTCTCCCTCCCTCGGCTTATTTACTTCTTTTCTCCCTTTTCTTTCTGGCACACTGTGAGCTTGGTGATGGCTGATTCAGGGGAGGGATGATGTCAAACTGCTGTGAAGCCAATTCCATGGCAAAAGAAGAATTAACATGTTCTCCCTTCAAAATGATTGATTCCATGGCTCCACATTCATCATCGGGCTCATCATGACCAACTCTGCTCAGCCCATTGCTGGGTGACCTCGTTAGCACGGCCTGTGCCCTTCCTGCCACCTTAGCT
Organism: Puma concolor; assembly: GCF_028749965.1. Lineage (NCBI taxonomy): Eukaryota > Metazoa > Chordata > Mammalia > Carnivora > Felidae > Puma > Puma concolor. Next base: position 28,369,377 of record NC_141673.1, on the reverse strand, counting down.
GCCTGGAGGCTCCGTGCACATGGTGTGGGCTAATAAGGTCTGAGTCATGGAGTTAGGCTTTCACCTTTCACGCCATCCGGCCGACAAGTGCCAGAGAAAAGCAAAGGGCCACACTCAGACATGCGTCTGTTGACTAAAGGGAAGTGTCCTCATCTTCTCGGTGAGATCATCCACGTGACCTGTGCTGAATGATTGTCAGACAGTCAAGAGGCCCCAAGCCTTTGGTAAATTCATGTACTATCTGGGGGTAAATTTATCATCCACGACAGCTTGCTTTGCAGACTGCAACGTGCATATCCTTAGCAAGGGAGGTAGCCCCAGGATAACACAGCGTGTGTCCCTGAGCATCTGTTTTATTACACTGGGAGATTTAAAACCTTTTACAGAAAACTAATGGTCTTGTTTGATGTCCAATGCCAAAGTGAGATAAATCTTAAAGGTGAAATAAAGGAACTTCAAAGAAAGTTCGCACTTGGGCAGGGCCCTCGTAGTCTTTCTTTCAACCTTCTTCCCTAATCCCCCCCAAACTCTCCCTTTTTCCCTGCCGCTCCAATGGGACAGTTTGACTAGAACATCCGAAGGCAATGTTTTCCAAACAGTGGGTCATGACCCATTAGTGGATTGTGAAAATAAATTTATGAGTTGCAACTAACATTTAAAAAATGAAACAAAATAGAACATTTGGGTTGCAATCAGAGGCATTCCCATTGTAAAAAATCTGTCAGAGCTGCTGCCCTAAGTGATTAATTTCTATAACTTCTTCCTATACTAAAACAATCATTTAAAAAATCCCGAAGATCATTAAAACAATTATTTTTTAATGACACACGGGCCATGTCTGATGATGAACAGGAACAATAAGAAATAGCATGCTTACCCAAACCTTAGCCCTGCTATCTCATTATTTTTTTCTTAAAGCAACATCCTCATTCTCCATGGTAGAGCATTTAAGTGATTTGGAGCATGGTGTGTGTGTGTGTTTGCGTGTCATTGGGTTTATACATGGGAGGATTCAATCTGGCTAGAAATTCTAAGGAAAGGAAATCACATTATTGGAAAGTGAAATCTTCGGACATAGTTTTTTATTTCAAGGTTTTCAGTGGCTTCCTTAAAAAGTTTGACATGCAGAATTGTTTGGATATTGGTACCCAAGTCATGTAATTTCTCTTCCAGATGTCCTGCTTATTTGTGTATTTCTTTTCAAATCTGTGTATATAAACCAGTGCTCAGGAGTATTGCTGCATGTTCAAATCATCTGTTTCCATGACCTTTGCCTTTATTGATTTGTTTTCTTTTGCCCTATTTTTAATATTGCCTTTGAGGTTAAAGCCATTTTTCTTCTGCAATAGTAGGTGAATGGCGATTTGCTGTTAAGAAAGAGAAATTTTGATAAGGAAAAGAAAAAAAGAGAGAGAGAGAGCTGGGTAGCTTCATAAGGCATTTTTTTTTTTTTAAATGAGCCTATTCAGAAAGCAATGAGACAAACACCATATAACTCTCTCATAAAAACAAAGTCTATACAGTGGGAACCAAAAACAATCTCAATAACAGCTAACATTGATTGAGCACTTACTATGTACCTAACACTATTATAAGCACTGTAGAGGTGTTATCTCATTTAGGTCTCACAACAACCTTAAGAGAGAGGCATTCATATAATCCAAATTTTTCTGAAGCTGAAAACGAGACTTATAGGGGTTGAGTAGTTTGCCCAAAGTACCATCGGTGATGAACAAGGTGTCTAGACGAGCATAATGGCTCCACTGGCCTTCTTCTCAACCACAGACTCCTTGCTGAGACTTCATCACTATACTCCACTGCCTCCCATAAAACAGTAAGGTAAACAGATAATATTTCACATATTCCATTCAACAAATATTTATTGACTGCCTACCACATGCCAGCATCTATGCTAGACGCTAAGAATATAATGATCATTTGAATCAGAGATCATAAATCTAGAGCATACAGTAACATATGTAAAGATATATGTTTCCCAGGCTCAATTCCAATGACAGATCTCTGTGGTTAGGAGTGGGGAATGGGGAGAAGGGGAACATTCTGCGAAGTCAATTTTAAGAACTTGAATACAGCAGCACTTGAAGAGTGCACCACAAATTAATTTTGCAGCCAGCATCCAGTTATTTCTAGACGTTATCCCTAAGAGGAATGATGATGATGATATAATTTTACAGCTTATTTGCTTAGCTTCATTACTATATTGAAATGGTTAATAAGCTAGCTGTTTTTTATATAACATCTTGTTCCATTGTCTGAGGGGGACTGAATATTGCTGTAGCAGCAGGGATTCAGTGAGCTTCTTTTATTCTTCTTCTAAGTGGCATGGGCTCCTTCCTTCCATAAAACACAGGCCTCCTAGCATTTGGCCTCTCTACCCGACACTATACAATGACGCAGTGTCATAGGGAGATTCCCGATCAGCCCCTTCGTTCCCAGCCACAATGTGTTTCCCCGAGAAGACCTCTGCCCGGTCCAGCTGGTGCAAAGTCTAAAGGAGACAACCTCCAGTACCAGCAGACATGGGGTGGAACCCAGCCCTGCCTCCTCTTTCATAGCTGTGTGGCTTTTCTCTGAGGGCTGAATGTCTCTTTTACTTTTTGGATCCTTACAAAATACTTCAGCCAAACAAAAATGTGTAGGGAATGACGTAATGATTACCCATATGCTCATGTCCCAGCTTAAAAATCAAACAGCCCTTCTGTGCACTCTCTATGACCCCGTTTTCATCCACCAAAAGAGAATCACTTCCAATTTGCTATTTGTCATTCCTGCCCATGTCCTTAACGTTCTCTATATGCGTGTTTGTGTCTAAGCAATACGTACTATTGTTTGGCATGTTTTGAAAAAAGTACGTAAATCATAGGGGCACCTGGATGGCTCAGTCAATTGAGCGTCCAACTCTTGGTTTCAGCTCAGATCGTGGTCTCTCAGTTCGTGAGTTTGAGCCCTGTGTTGGGCTCTGCGCTGGCAGCATGGAGCCTGCTTGGGATTCTCTCTCTCCCTTTCTCTCTGCCCCTCCCCTGCTCACGCTCTGTCTCTTCGTCTTTCTCTGTCTCTCAAAATAAATACATAAACATTGGAAAAACATTTTTTTAAAGTACATACATTATATTATCCTGTGGATAGCCCATGTAACTTGCTTTTTTTTTTCCCCTTCAATTTTCTGTTTAGATTTATTTATCACATAACCTCTTTGAGTCTTAGTTTCTTCATTTATAAAATGAACATTATGGACATATTGCATAAGGTTGGATGTGAAGATCTTAAATAAAACAACATATAGGCTGTAAGTGGCAGAGGATTTGGCACATTGTAGAGAACGCCATTCCCTTTCTGTCCCTCATGGAACAGTGTTCTACATCTGACAACTCAGAGGAAGCAGTCACTTGGCTTGCTCAGTTGTAATGTGCACATTATGGTTTGCCACTAAACATTCCCCTTGGTATCGAAATGGCCCCACACAGGACAGGCGTGCTAATTATAAGCATTAGCATCTAATACTTCCTGAGAGGATCCAGCCTAAGTACTCTGCTTTACATAGTTACAGTCATAATTTCCTTCTGGTTCTTCAAAATCAGAGTTAGATTTCTGAATATGGAAAATACAAAAATGCCATACAAGTGCAATTTACACGTGGAACATTCTGAAAATCCTATGTTAATCATCTCCGATGAAGATATTATAGAAACATAAACAAACAGCAGTGTGATTTCATATACTCCAGTTCTGTTTTTCCTCGACCTATTCTTTCCACACGCTTGTGTACAATTCTCTATTTTTGTTATTTTATATTTAATTGCTTCAGCTCAAGTAAACATATTGCTAGAATTGCCAATTACCTTATAAATATTCAAATCATGCTTTGCTTTCATTGAGATGGTTTTAGTTTTCCTGGAATCCCAACAAATTTCAATCAATCATTCATACCATAAAAATGTGGTTAGAAACCTTTGAATAATTTGTCTAAGAGTTAGGTTCCTCATAACATTTGGCCTAATGTTGACTGAAGGGATGTCTGTCTACACAATGTCAAAACACAGCATTTCAATCATTTCGGTAAAAATTGCTGTCATTTTGTAAGAAGAAAAGGGAGGGAAATAAAACTGATTCTCGAGTTTTTTACAGGGTAAACAACTGATTTATTAATGAAATATTTTGCTTTTCTCCAGATTATTTATGTGTTGTGTAAATGTAGGCACAATCGTAGAGTATATATTTACCTACAGTAAGCAATATTTAAAAAGAGAAATTCTCACAATCTTAATGTAGTCAATACATGTGCTGAATCACATACTAACAGTAAATGTTAGATGGGAGGAATAAAGTTTGTGCTCTGAAGGTTTATTATTTTCCAATTGAACTTGACTTCCAAGGGAAAGCCAGCACCTAGCTGTCAGCCTGAAATACAGAGGAAGGCAGTTGTGTGTAAATCTGATTTAAACATCCTTCTTACACAACTGGTTAGAGATGAGGCTGGTCATTTGATCAAAGGGAACCACTAGATCTCTAAATAACACACACACACACACACACACACACACACACACACGAGGTAATTGTTTAAAAGGTAGTGTTTTGGGGCGCCTGGGTGGCTCAGTCGGTTAAGCGTCCGACTTCAGCCAGGTCACGATCTCGCGGTCCGTGAGTTCGAGCCCCGCGTCTGGCACTGGGCTGATGGCTCAGAGCCTGGAGCCTGTTTCCGATTCTGTGTCTCCCTCTCTCTCTGCCCCTCCCCCGTTCATACTCTGTCTCTCTCTGTCTCAAAAATAAAAAAAACGTTAAAAAAATTTTAAAAAAAATAAATAAAAAAAATAAAAGGTAGTGTTTAAAGCACTAATTGGTAGTTCTTTTCTTTGAACAAGCTCAGCCCAAGGTAGATTAATAGTGGTTTAAAAAACATCCACAATGAATTATTATTTCAAAACTATTAATTTTGCCTAATTCTTTTTCCTTTCTATAATTATGATATAGTATCTTACTGCTAGGGCGACATTAAAAATGCCTACCTTATTTACATCATCCATAATTCTTCACAGGTAGCAAAAACTATCTACAAATTGTACGACGACATGTTACCAAAATATTTGTTTGAACCAAATATTTTTAACTGAAGGGGTGCTTGGGTGGCACAGTCGGTTAAGCATCTGACTCTTGATCCCGGCTCAGGTTATGATCTCAAGGTTCATGAGTTCCAGCCCCATGTTGAGTTCTGCACTGACGGTGCAGACCCTGCTTGGGATTCTGTCTCTCCTTCTCTCTGCCCCTCCCCTGCTTGTGGTCACTCTCTCTCTGCCAAAATAAATAAAAATAAACTTAAAAATAAATAAATGAATATTTTTAACTGAAAAATTCAATTAACTTCAATGAGCTTGGCCCCAAGACTTTCATGCAGTTGATGGGACAGAATTCTTTTCAGTTACTGGAAAGCTTTCCTCATACCCCTGCTCTGCCCTGTTCTGTTTCACCAAAATAACTGATTGCTTTAGATGAGCTCAAATGGGATCAAAGTTCATCTCAGAAAATGTTTAATGTTTATTTATTTTGAGAGAGAGAGAGAGAGAGTGAGCATGAGCGGGGGAGGGGCAGAGAGAAAGGGAGACACAGAATCCGAAGCAGGCTCCAGGCTCCGAGCTGTCAGCACAGAGCCCGACGCGGGGCTCGAACTCACGAACTGTGAGATCGTGACCTTAGCCAGAGTGGGACACTCAACTGACTGAGCCACTCAGGCACCCCTCTCAGATAGTGTTTAAGTGAATAATTATACAGAAATGAGACCAGTGATTTTGGATGGATTTTTGGCAAATAAGCAACACAAAATTATCCTAACTTGCTTAAAAAAATTAATATCTTCTTCGATCATTTATTATTACTCTTGGTAGTCCACACATACTGTACATTCATGTTTCCCATGGGTTATACGGTATTCCTTGCTTTGAGTAGTGCAAAAATGTATAAATAACCATGCAAGCTGAAATGTGTAAAACTATCTTAATAACCAATGGGAAAATTCTGATTGTTCTTGACCTTTAAAATCTTTTGTCAAAACATTAACATTACTGGTTGTTGTTTTTTTAAGTTTACTTATTTATTTTGAGAAATAGGAGGGGGGAGGGCAGCGAGAGGGGGGGAGAGAGAGAGAATCCCAAGCAGGCGCCACACTGCCAGTGAGGGCCCTGACGTGGGGCTTGAACTCATGAACTGTGAGATCTTGACCTGGGCCAAAATCAAGAGTCAGGTCCTTAACCAACTGAGCCACCCAGGCGCCCCAACATTACCATATAGGTTATTGCTAATGTACCATTAATCTTAGTGTTTGTTATAAATGTATAAGGAAAAATTTTGAAGCTAGTAAAAGAAACAATTGTTTAGTATACTGTAATTCAAAACATTGGAGACTTGAAAAGTAAGGTGTTTTATTTCTTGGTAAAAACAACTTAATCAAGAGTAGTTTGAATAGTACTTGTCTTTTTGTCCTCGTATAATTTACCAATATGGAGCAGCCATCATTTTCGAGCCCCACCTGATTGTCACACACCTTTCTAACCGGTTAACTCCGACATTCTCTCTTTCACACTTTCAATATCGGGAAATATTCCCGATAGCTCCTTCACTGTGAAATTTTTTGCTCGTGTCTCTTCCTCTGGGATATCTTCATCCTTTTTGTCAAACCACTCCCCTCATTTATAAGAAGTTAGCTTCACTAAGTGCTACCTGCACATCTAGAGTCTCTCCTCCTGCAGGTGTCAACCCTCCTCGTGGTCAGCCGATTTCTTCTCTAACTCCATTTATACGAAGGTCAAGACTCCCTTCCAGTGCTCCCACTTCTGTTTTTTTGCTGCTTTTTCACTCTTATTAGCCACACTCAATGATGTGTTTTTGCGAAATGCCACATGAGGCGACAGTGGGAGATGAGGAGACAGCACAACATGCTTTACTGTCTAGACACCAACTGAGGAACAGGTGCTTGGTGACCAAAAAAGTGATAGACTTGGAAAGAAGGGATGTGATCAGTCCCTGATGGCGAAGCAAATCTGTTATTGACGTAGTGACTTGTGCACTGAAGAAACAGCAGCAAAGTTTGGATTTTGCGCGATTGCAAATGTACCATGATAACTGAAACTTGAATTGTGTCGTTGGGGGAATGGAGTTATTTCACCAAACCATGGTAACCGGCGTTTGTGCATGTTAGAACCATGGAAAGCAAGAACTGACTGTATTTGATTCCTTAAGACAACTGTTGGGACAGAGATTAAAACAGCCATGACTGGTATCACCATATGAGAACCCAGCAACAACTATTTTTGTGCCTCAGCGGAGCTTCGGTCTCGGTTTTAAATCTTAAATAAAAATGTGATTTCATCCTTGATTTGCTTCCAGTGTGGAAGACTAAGGAAAAAGCTAATCTAATTGCCAGTCCCTCCTTAGAATTAACAGATATGTGTATCCATCAAACACATTTGGAATGTTTTGGGTTTGGCAGAGAAGTGTACTATTTCTCCTAATAGGGCTTATTGTACATTAGCATAAATACACCCCCACACACCCCTCCACACACTCTCTTACTTGTCCATTTATGCTTAATGTTCTGTATAAAACAATGGTATCGAGCTCACAGGATGTACAAAGATCGGCTTTCAAATGTAGGCATAACACTTAGTTTTGGAATTTATAGATGCAACTATAACATTATACACACACGCGCATACAGAGTCAGCTCTGCGATAATGCTTGTTTGTATAATGCTTCCCATTAGGGAACAATTTGAGCATAAGGCAAATTTTGCCTTTGCTTATGCACAATTTCACAAGAGAGAAATAGTACGTGAGTGCAGAAAACTGCACCCAGGTGAACAAAGCTGCATATGAACACACAAAACGCACCACGCACACACCTCAAACATCTATCAGCTGTGTTATTTCCCCACATGAGTCGCGAGCAACATGCACACATGCCTACTGTTACAGTGTTTTGTCACGTTTCCGATAACTCTATCACTTTACAATAACTCACAAGCTACAGCCCTGATGCTCCCTTCCACAAGCGAACTTCGGGTCCCTTTCGCAACAAAATGCCATGATTGTTGTAGTATATGTGCATTTATTAACCATGTAAGGTGGGGAAAGCTGTGTTTCTGTTTTTATTAGGTTTCTGTCTCTCTCTTTTTAATGTATCACAGACACACCAATTTCACAAGGCCTGTGGTTTTTATTGTGGGGCTTCGCGTAGTGCAATGATTTTTAAAACACAAACATCATACAGATATACGTAGACTGTAACTAAAATGTATATGACTTCTTTCCCAAGATAATTCACTAGTCCAAGACTATTTAAAATCTGAGGGGTTGGGTCCATTGTATGATACTGTTTTTCAAGGCTTTAAAATATCTTTTATGTGATAAAGCCAAATTTAACAAATACTCGAAAGAATGACTGCCCTTTCTGACCTCTAAGAACAGACCCGCGTGGGTGGAGGTCATTTGCCTAAGACCTGGAGATGGTAAAGAGAATTTTTAACTTCTGCAGAGCAAGGTTCTACCTATCTGGCTTTGAATTGTCGAGACCAATTTTTCTCAAACTTGAATGTGGTTTGGAATCACCTGGAGGGTTTGTCAAAACACACACTACTGAATTTCTGGTTCATTCAATCTAGGGCGGTACCCAAGAATTTGCATTTCCAAGTTCCCAGGCGACGCTGGACTAACTTATTCATAGGCACAGTAGGTATAGTACCTACGGCATAGGCCTATGAAAATGATTTGATTCTCTCCCTCCTGACATCAGAATAAAATAGTTAATATAATAATAGTGAATGCACAATGATGAATCCAACCTGGAGTGTATACATCTTTATAGCAGTGCAGTCTAAAACTATTAATTCTGGGGCTCCTGGGTGGCTCAGTCGGTTAAGCGTTCGACTCCTGCTCAGGTCATGACCTCACAGGCAGTGGGTTCGAGCCCCAGGTCGGGCTCTGTGCTGACAGCTCAGAGCCTGGAGCCTGCTTCGGATTCTGTGTCTCCCTCTCTCTCTGCCCCTCCGCCACTCATGCTTTGTCTGTCGCTCTCAAAAATAAAATAAACGTTAAAAAATAATACAAAAGTAAAAATATTAATTCCAATTTTATTCATGTATTTTTTAATAAAGGAAGGGGCACGTGAAGGCAAAAGTAGCTGTGGCCCACCGTAGTCAGGATGTGACCCTGAGCAATGTTGCTGTTGCTGGCAGGAAGTACATGTTGAAAACCATTGCTCTCATCTTACTCATGTTTTGGAATTTGTGAGTGTTTTAGTTTTTATTCTTAACTGTTTTGATTTGGTGTTGTTTTCACTCAGAAGAAACGATTTTTAGGCACATTCCACCATATGAAGGAAGCCAGCGGAACAACAAGCCCATTTAAGTTCGCAAAGAGACATGAGCCACAAGATGCAGTCAGACATGTGCATCCGATGGGGCTGTTCTATTTCTTACTCAGATGCAACCTGTGCCTCCGTGATCACGAAAAGACCAGTTTAAAAGCTCAACTGGTGAAGCATTTGGACCGTAAGACCATACCTGACAAACACTGTGCCTTTGAAAAGAGTCATACTGTCTGAAAAGGACTCTCTCTTTTAGGATCTATTTGTCTACACAACCACCTGTTGGGTAGGTGTTGCAATATTGTTATATTTAGTAGCAATAAGAATAAACAAAAATCATCCCCACCCCACAAATCAATCACAGGACAAACAGGGTTGAAACAAATAGCCCTTTATTAACATGGGGCAACTCAAGTTCAGCTCCAGTACACCTCCTCCTTCAGAAATCATCATGGGCCAAACTCCAGAAACTCAAGAGCTACAACGAGTGCATTAATATTGCACCAGGATACCCTAAGCATTCTCAATGCTTTCCCCCATTTAGTAGAATCACTAATGAAAAGGAGGTTTTCATTAAAATGGACAAAACTTGGCACAAAAACAGACACATAGACCAATGGAATAGAATAGAAACCCCAGAACTAGACCCACAAACGTATGGCCAACTCATCTTTGACAAAGCAGGAAAGAACATCCAATGGAAAAAAGACAGTCTCTTTAACAAATGGTGCTGGGAGAACTGGACAGCAACATGCAGAAGGTTGAAACTAGACCACTTTCTCACACCATTCACAAAAAATAAACTCAAAATGGATAAAGGACCTGAATGTGAGACAGGAAACCATCAAAACCTTAGAGGAGAAAGCAGGAAAAGACCTCTCTGACCTCAGCCGTAGCAATCTCTTACTCGACACATCCCCAAAGGCAAGGGAATTAAAAGCAAAAATGAATTACTGGGACCTTATGAAGATAAAAAGCTTCTGCACAGCAAAGGAAACAACCAACAAAACTAAAAGACAACCAACAGAATGGGAAAAGATACTTGCAAATGACATATCGGACAAAGGGCTAGTATCCAAAATCTATAAAGAGCTCACCAAACTCCACACCCAAAAAACAAATAACCCAGTGAAGAAATGGGCAGAAAACATGAATAGACACTTCTCTAAAGAAGACATCCGGATGGCCAACAGGCACATGAAAAGATGTTCAATGTCGCTCCTTATCAGGGAAATACAAATCAAAATCACACTCAGATATCACCTCACGCCAGTCAGAGAGGCCAAAATGAACAAATCAGGAGACTATAGATGCTGGCGAAGATGTGGAGAAACGGGAACCCTCTTGCACTGTTGGTGGGAATGCAAATTGGTGCAGCCGCTCTGGAAAGCAGTGTGGAAGTTCCTCAGAAAATTAAAAATAGACCTACCCTATGACCCAGTAATAGCACTGCTAGGAATTTACCCAAGGGATACAGGAGTACTGATGCATAGGGGCACTTGTACCCCAATGTTTATAGCAGCACTCTCAACAATAGCCAAATTATGGAAAGAGCCGAAATGTCCATCAACTGATGAATGGATAAAGAAATTGTGGTTTATATACACAACGGAATACTACGTGGCAATGAGAAAGAATGAAATATGGCCCTTTGTAGCAACCTGGATGGAACTGGAGAGTGTTATGCTAAGTGAAGTAAGCCATACAGAGAAAGACAGATACCAGATGGTTTCACTCTTATGTGGATCCTGAGAAACTCAACAGAAACCCATGGGGGAGGGGAAGGAAAAAAAAAAAAAAGAGGTTAGAGTGGGAGAGAGCCAAAGCATAAGAGACTGTTAAAAACTGAGAACAAACTGAGGGTTGATGGGGGGTGGGAGGGAGAGGAGGGTGGGTGATGGGTATTGAGGAGGGCACCTTTTGGGTTGGGCACTGGGTGTTGTATGGAAACCAATTTGACAATAAATTTCATATATTAAAAAATAAATAAATAAATAAATAAATAAATAAAATGGACAAAACTGTTGTTGTATTTTGATATTAAAAACACTTTATAGATTGGAAAGTATAGAACTTATTGACAAGCAAAACGAAGAAAATAAAAATAATCCAAATAATCCATAAACTCACCCTTCATTGATAACTGTTGATAAGATTTTGGTCTCCTTTTCAGGTATTCTTGGTTATTCCATATACAGTATTTTTAAAAACAGATGGTGAAGTGTATACTATCTACAATTTTACTCTAAAGCTTAACAATATATCACAAACATAATAGCTAAATCATTGAGGGACACCTGGGTGGCTCAGATGGTTAAGCATCTGACTTTGGCTCAGGTCATGATCTCGCGGTTCGTGGGTTCCAGCCCCGCGTCCGGCTCTGTGCTGACAGCTCAGAGACTGAAGCCTGCTTCAGATTCTGTGTCTCCCTCTCTCTGCTCCTCCCCTGCTCGCATTCTGTCTCTCTCTCGAAAATAAATAGACGTTAAAAAAAAAAAAAAAAAAAACCTTTGAGTTAAGTTTTTGTGTGGCATCCATGTGGCATTTTTGTTCCTTATTGTTGGAGATTTTGGGTGTTCTTATTTTCTCTGATACAAACAATGCTTGGATGAACAGTGTGTGTGTGCGTGTGTGTGTATGTGGTTAAATATTTACTTCTTTAATTTATTATAGAATTGAAATCACTAGGTTAAAAAGACAGGAGATTTTAAGGTTTCTGACACAGATCTTCAAATCGTGCTTTAGCTATTGAGACTTCTCTAATTCACACTGAGAGGGAGGTACTCTATAGTGAGATTGGGTCTATAGTCCAATATTTTTTTTAAGTCATCCTAGCAATAATTGTGATTAGGACCACACGCACAAAATGCAGTCTGGAGTTAACAGGGGCGTGCCAAGGCTGGCTGTGGGGCAGGAGAGAGGAGGAGGGGAAGAAGGCAGGGAACCTGGGCCATAGGCAGCCAGGTCTTGATCTCTGCTCCTGGGCTCCTTCCATACGTATCAACTCAAAGTCTGTCTGTGTCTAGCCAGGGGAACCTCAACCCGACAGCTGGTGGGAGACAGTGATGGTAGAGGAAAAATTATAGACCCTTTGAAAATTATTAACATTTTGCCCACTTGGTGCTGATGCCTTGGGGCAAAGCCCTGACCAGCTCATCCATGTGACAGTTTTGAGGGACGTCGCTACGAAGACTGTGTTTTAGCTTGTGATCCTGGAGAAGTAGTGCCACCCAGCCTCGATATCAGTTGACTCTAGAAGAGATGCTTCCGGGACCACGAGAATGATAAGTACATTTCACCCTTAGTGCCAGTAAAGAGTAGTGGCTACCTAGAGCTGGAGCTACAACCAGCATATGTGACAGGCACAGGAATGGAGACACAACACACACACCCTGTATTTATCATCTTTTCTTTGGTTTTCATGTTTATTTATTTTTGAGAGAGACAGAGTGCAAGCAGGGAGGACAGAGAGAGAGGGAGACACAGAATCTGAAGCAGGTTCCAGTCTCCGAGCTGTCAGCACAGAGCCCGACACGGGGCTTGAACCCATGAACCATGAGATTATGACCTGAGTCAAAGTCAGATGCTTACCCGACTGAGCCACCCAGGCGCCTCTATCCTTTTTCTAAAAGTTCTCTTTTGGGGCGCCTGGGTGGCGCAGTCGGTTAAGCGTCCGACTTCAGCCAGGTCACGATCTCGCGCTCCGTGAGTTCGAGCCCCGCATCAGGCTCTGGGCTGATGGCTCAGAGCCTGGAGCCTGTTTCCGATTCTGTGTCTCCCTCTCTCTCTGCCCCTCCGCCGTTCATGCTCTGTGTCTCTCTGTCCCAAAAATAAATAAACGTTGAAAAAAAAAAAAATTTTGAAAAAAAAAATAAAAGTTCTCTTTTAATTAATTCCTTACTGTTGGGCACCAGAATGACACCCCATTGAGTTACCAACAGTCCAGCCCTTGTACACATCTTGACCTCAATTCTAGCGATAGGAATTCACCGGCAAGCCTGAATGTTCCTTTCTTCTTTTTTTAAAAATAAGTGATAAGCACTTTAACATATCTGTATGTTTATAGTGTTTTCCTAATTTTTCTGTTTATTTTCTTTTTAAATAAAGAAGGTAAAACAGCAAAAAAGTCTATTAAGATATATTTCAAATCCATGTTGTGAACATTCAGCTTCATTTTGAAAAAGTGATACATGGGGAAAGGGGAAATAGAGGAGGGCAGAAGAAAGACCAATGGTGAGGGAGATGCTAGATGGAATTTGAAGGGGGGCGGTGAGAAGCGTACAATTTATCCTGCAGAGGAAAACACGAGGGTGAATACGGACCTAAACTGGGAAGTAAAGGGGGGACGTAAGAGGAAATGAGTGGGGAAGGAAGAGAGAGGCGCCAATGTTCTTGAAAAGACTTTTCTAAAAATGAGCAAAGAGCGAGCCAGAAAGAATGAAACAACAGCTTAATCTTACAGAAGTCACTTGAAATAAACTTTGAGATGTCCTGGGGGACTCAGAAGAACTTTTGTTGAATATGCAATTACATGTTAAAGGGAGACTCTAACAACTTGTATTGGCCAGTTTCTTCAAACAAGTTGCTTCAGGGCGTCCTTAGCTCTATTAAGATTGAGGGTTGGCTTAATGAATCACAATGGTGACATCTCATAATATTCTCATGTACAAATTCCCTAAATTCAATAGAAGTAATAAATGCAAGCCCACTGTCAGAAGCTATAGCATCTAGCAAGACATGTGCTGTAAATAATTGGTGTGGCTCTGTCATTGTTAGAATAAGCAGGCATTAAAAATGGAATTCATTGCACTGGGGCCATTTTGGTTCGTTTTCGCACTCAGAATATTCCATAACATCAATATGTAATTTTGACCACAGATATCTTGCGTCACTGTCTGTGCAAATGCTGGTGTTTGGGAGAGTTATTTTTAATTTTTTGGTACGCTATGTGGTCTTCTGTTTCCTGATTCTTCTTTGAAAAAACAAACTGGTTTTGAATGTTAAAAGCCAGACCCTTCTACTTTAACATTCAAACATTGTATCGGTGCATAAAATAAAAGCTGAATATCTCTTCAGAAAGAAGGAATGTCCCTCATTCCTCGGGAGTAACGACTGTTAAGTTTGATGGGTATTTTTCTAGACTTTTTAAAATCCGTATACAAATATATACAGTTAAATACCTCTTCAAATGCTTTTCCTATGCCTCTTTTCCTCACTCACTGCTCCAACCACCCTGCTGCCTTACAGCCTTCTCTAACATATCAGGCATATTTCAGCCTCAGGGCCTTAGCACCTCCTACTTCCTCCTCCTGAAATGTTTCTTTCCCAGGTATGCTAGTGACTTACCCTCTCCCTTAGGTCTTTACTGTATTGTCACTTTCTCAGTGAAGCTTTCTTTGACTATCCTATGCAACAGTTTACACCTTGTCCAACATGAGATCTCTACCCCCCCCTTTTTTTTTTTGCATATTTCTCCTCTTAACGTACAATATATTTGACTAATTTCATTTATCTGCCTCTCTCCAATGGAACGTGAGTTTCATGAGGACAGGGATTTTTTTTTTTTTTTTTTTTGGTCTGTTTTGACCCCTGCTGAATCCCCAGAGCCTAGAACAATGCTTGACACATAGTAGGTACTCCATGTTTGTTAAACACATTAATTTTCATTTACCTTGGAAATGTTGGAATTTATTGTACGTGCAGTTTGACAACTTTATTTTCTATTCGAAGGTATGTCATAGACATCTTTCTATTTTGGTATTTAAAGATGTTCCTCATTCTTTTTAATGACTACATAGTTTTCCTTTTAAAATACATACTTATAATTTAGCCATTCCTTTTCTGATGGACATGATTTGTTTGACTTTTTAATGTAGAAAATAATGTTGCAATGAATGTCCCTGCTTATATATTTTCTTGGATCTTATCTTTTTTTTAAGTTTCTTTGTTTATTTTGAGAGAGAGAGAGAGAACAGGTGAGTGCAATCAGGGGATGGGCAGAGAGAGAGAGGGAGAGAGAGAGAGAGAGACAGAGAGAGAGAGAGGGAGAGGATCCCAAGCAGGCTCCACACTGTCAGCACAGAGTGTGACCTGTGGCTCAAACCCATGAACCGTGAGATCACAACCTCAAGAGGCAGACACTCAACCGACCTAGCCATCCAGGTGCCCCAGGATCCTTTTATTTTTTTTAATGCTATTTCCTTTTGAGAGAGAGACAGACAGAATGTGAGCAGGAAAGGGGCAGAGAGAGAGGGAGATACAATCCGAAGCAGGCTCCAGGCTCTGAGCTGTCAGCAGAGAGCCCAACGCAGGGCTCAAGCCCACAGGCTGCAAGACCATGACCTGGGCCAAAGTCGGTCGCCCAACCGACTGAACCACCCAGGTGCCCCCAGAATCCTTTCAATATCAAAACAAAATTCAGGCCATCAGACATCACTTCTCGGCACAGTGTTCCCGTATTTAATGTAAAATGTGCTGCATTTTTTTTTTCATGGCTAAAAATATATGATAACCACTTTACGAATTAGCAGTGAGCTAATAATTCTTATTCTTTAAATTCATCAAATAGCATATCCATCAGAGTCCCCAGAAATAAAGAAATGACACATTCAAAAGGAGAAGCAAAGGGGACTTTCCTAAAGGAATTACTCATGAAAGTGTGGGCAGGGTTAAGGGAAACTAGCAAGAGTCAGTGAACCACTCCAGGACTGGCAACAAGGGGAAGCTGTTATCAGTGCTACCTAAAGGGGGAAAGGGAAAGAATATTTACTGGAATCTGGTAAGACCAGCAGCTGAGGGGAAAGCCTCTCGCTAGGCGTTGCTTTCGCAAATAAAATTTTGTAACCTCTGCTAAACAATGGCCCAGCAGAGAAAGAGCTGGGAGGGATAAAGATCTGCACCTCTTTCTCCTCTTACCCCTTAAGTTCCAACCAGAGGCTTCCATTGGCTAGACACAGCCAGAGGCTGCGGGGCAAGGAAGCCCTGTGAAGCGGTCCACAGATTGTCAGGAGCCTGAGAGCGGAGCAGAGTGGAGAACGGTGGAGAATTATATCCGGAGGGACAAGCGTTAAATATCTAGTGCCAATAATTTCACTGTTAGTCTTGTTTCCTACCTTCGCATTTGGTCAGCCAGAGGAACATAACCAGGGATTCTAATACCAAAGTACCCAGAGCAGGTGGCACTGCCTAGGCATATAGAATTTTCGGGGACAGATTGCTCAAGGTACCCACATTTAGTGCTCTTCGAGACTCCTAGACAAGGAAGTAGCTATAAGCACTGACTGAAAAGTGATAATGGTGCAACTGTTACAACATCCTTAATGGGGTCCCAACCAACACTGATTTTTAAAGCATGGCTCTGGAATCCCTGGATTGAATCCCTACTTCTGGTATTTGCCAGCCATGTGACCTTGGTCTTAGGATTGTCCGATATGATAGCCAACGAACCACATGTGGCTATTTTAAATTTGTGTTTACATAAACTAAAAACAAAAACAAAAACAAAACAAACCCTGTTTAAAAATCAGTTCTTTATTTGCTCTTGCCACATTTCAAGAGCCCAATAACTAAGGTGGCTAGTGGTGACCCTCCTGGACAGCACAGATACAGAATGTTTTCATTATTGTAGAAAGTTCTGTTCAACAGCGCTGGGCGGGATACTTAAACTTCTTGAATTCATCATATAATAGTACTTACCTTGTGGACTTGTCTGAGGATTAGATAAGATCCTATACATAAAGTTCCCAGTAAACTCGAGGGCAGGGAGTAGGCGCTCCATAAATGGTAGTTATAGTAATGACAACAGCAACAACAACAGAAGCAGAAACATGATTGCGTTGTATCCTATCCCTGGTAGATTCTTCTGGCAATATTGTCATACAAGGCTCTTTGCCAAAGCTGTTGAGGCTGCCAGGCTTTAACAATGATCACACAGCTGTTGCTGGTGAGAGCTGCGTGTCATTGAGCAGGGAGGCTTCTTGTTATGCAAGATTCTCAGCGTGGCTAGGAACTGGCTAGTAGCTTCCCATCTTGCAGGTGTGGTCATGCGTGTCTCCTGCTGAAAACACTGTTCTATCCTGAGACATCTTGTCCTTAATCTTCTGAATGCGCTGTGATTCCTAATTTTTTCAGGTGCTTTGGAGTGCCACACTCTGTTATCACATTCTTTACACAGAACCTGATTTTTGTTTTCCTTGTATCTGCAGACGAGATGTGGCTCAGCTTCCTGTAGGGCTTCTATCACCCTAAGCTAATACCCACCCGTACTATTGCCTCTCTATATCAACAAATAACCAGCATGATTCATGTTTTCATGGAATTGTTTAGGCCTCGTGCAGTCTAATCTAGAGAATACGCTAGTGACTTGGATTATAATCTCTAGAATGAATGTTCTATTTCTTCAGTGGAAGAAGAATGTTCTGTTCCTTCAGTGGAGTGGTTTGCTCATCAACCAAACATGCAGTAAAACCTTGGATTGTGAGTAACTTGTTCTGCGGGGGTTCGGCAAGACGAGCAAACCTTTCTAATACATTTTAACTTGATAAACTTTTAACTTGGTAAACGAGTGATGTCTTGCAACACGAGTAGTACGTGATCCCAAATGTCACACGATCACAACTGAGCCAATGGTTCTTGAAATTTGCTTTGATACACCAGGGCTTTGGATTACAAGCATGTTTCTGGAACAAATTACGCCCACAAAGCAAGGTCTTACTGTAATTCTTTTCCTTCCATGTTTCCCCATTTCCATCTCCATCTCCGTATCCCAAACCATCATATCTACTGCTCTCCCACAATCAATTTTCCACCCTGCTCAAGACATCCAAAGACTTCCCCTGGCACTTAGAAAATTACATCCAAATGCCTGTGCATGGTCTGTTATTTTCTTCATAGAATTTACTTCTATCTGTAGTTATTTATTTGGCCTTCTGTTTCTTTTCTGTCCCTGCTCCCCTCACCTCAACCCTCTAGATACAAGCTCCATGAGAGTTCATTGAACTGCTCATTGTCTGTTCAGTGAACATCATCTTCTCGGCACCTGGAAAAGTTCACTGGTATGGATTAGAAGTTTTCAAAAGACTTCAAGGCTATCTTTAGGCAGAATGTAAAGAGTAAGCTGCAGACCTCTAAATTACAATCTAATGTCATGTTTACTACATTCCAATGTCTTTCTCTGAAACCCCAATACACTTAGAGGGATTCTTAACCTTGCTGTGTTTGTGCCATGGCCCCTGTGGGGGGATCTGGTGAATCCTAGGGGCTCCTTTTCTGCATAATGTTTAACTGCACAAAATTAAAAAAGGACTTACAAAGGAAGCCAATTTATGCTGATATATAATTATCAAAATACTGAGAAACATCAAATCTGTGATACAGTACTAGATGTGCTTCTTTATTACCGTGTTGAAGAATGAGATCTAGTGGAGGGTCTAAAAGGACTTATTTGGAGGGTGGAGAAGTTCATAAGAAATATTTTGGGATGGGGGCGCCTGGGTGGTGCAGTCGGTTAAGCGTCCGACTTCAGCCAGGTCACGATCTCACGGTCCGTGAGTTCGAGCCCCGCGTCGGGCTCTGGGCTGATGGCTCGGAGCCTGGAGCCTGTTTCCGATTCTGTGTCTCCCTCTCTCTCTGCCCCTCCCCCGTTCATGCTCTGTCTCTCTCTGTCCCAAAAATAAATAAACGTTGAAAAAAAAAATTTAGAAATATTTTGGGATGTCCATAATGATTGTAATCAGATATGAAAATATCTGTGATTTGTACTGGCGATAAAGCTACAGATGTAGGCTTGTTGCCTATAAATTTTAGAAACTGCTAGGTTCCAGTTAAAGATTAATAAAAAAGAAGGTGTAATTTTTTTTTCCCCTTTCAAGTTCTCAGACCACTGAATTCTGTACACGGCTCTTTGCAGATCCCCGTGACCCAGAGGAAGGGGCGTGAACTAGACTTTGAGAGAGAGCAGGTGTTCAGGGTGCGTGTAGATCTTGGCTACAGGTGCATTCTCAGCCATGATGCTCGCCCTGGATCTCATCTGCAGGCTCAAATAAGATTCTAGGCCTATTACAGTCACCAGTGTTGTTGTGTTCTGTTCTGTTTTGTTTTGTTTTAATACTGAAAAAACACAAAAATATCTCACCCATTGTTCTACGATTTAAAAAAAAAAAGATACAGGGGCACCTGGGTGGCTCAGTCAGTTAAGCGTCTGACTTTGGCTCAGGTCACGATCTCATGGTTCGTGGGTTCAAGTTCTGCATCGGGCTCTGTGCTGACAGCTCAGAGCCTGAAGCCTGCTTCGGATTCTGTGTCTCCCTCTCTCTCTGCCCCTCCCCCACTTGCGCTCTCTCTCTCTCTCTCTCTCTCTCTCTCTCAAAAATAAATAAAACATTAAGAAAAAAAATTTTGGGGGCGCCTGGGTGGTGCAGTCGGTTAAGCGTCCGACTTCAGCCAGGTCATGATCTCGCGGTCCGTGAGTTCGAGCCCCGCGTCGGGCTCTGGGCTGATGGCTCAGAGCCTGGAGCCTGTTTCCGATTCTGTGTCTCCCTCTCTCTCTCTGCCCCTCCCCTGTTCATGCTCTGTCTCTCTCTGTCCCAAAAATAAATAAACGTTGAAAAAAAAAATTTAAAAAAAAAAGAAAAAAATTTTTTAATCCAAAGCAACAAGTGAGAATCACCTCCTTCTCTACCAGTCTTACCCCCAAGATAATCACTGTTAAGAATGTGGTGAATATCATACCTGATTTTCAGCAAGCTGCTCTGTGTATGTGTGGCAGAAAGGTGGGGCATGCCAAACATATATATTCACAGCAGCAGAATAATATTGAACAAATGTGTTTGTCCCTGACTTTTTTCACATAATAGTATATTTTAGACATTATTTTTCAGAGCACATTTTTTACGACTACTTGATACCCCATTGTGTGAAGGCACCACATTTACTAAGGCTTTCTAATAATCTTTTTTTTTTAATTTCCTACTATAAGTAATACTATAATAAGCATGCCGCACATATACTTTTATGTATCCTTGGTAGTATTGCACAACATAGACCCTACATACGGGATTATCAGGTCAAGGAGTATGCTTATTTTAGATTTTAATATAGATTACAGATTAGTTAGCAAAAAGGAAACTAATTTTTACGCTCCAATGAGAGTCCCCATTTCCTCAGACTCTTGCCAAAACATATATATATATATATATATATATATATATATATATATATACACACACTTTTGCCAATATGATGGGTGAAACTCTTAGCTTGCTGCTTTCATTTACTTTTCCTTAACTACTGGTGAGGTTAAGTATCTCTACATACCTTTCCACACCATTTATGTTTATTCTTCTGAATTCCTAATCTGTCTTCATAATCTTGTCTCTTGAATGTATATGTGCAGATATAATATACATATTTATGAATAGCTGGTGTCTAAGGAGAGTTGATACAAGGAGTCCACTTACTTGTGACTCCACTTTAAAAATGGACCAAAAGGTCCCAGTAAATATTTTTAGGTGGATTCAGTCTTTATCTCCAAAATATAGTGAGGATAGTGATTTTATTTTGCAAAACTATTAGAAGACTTTATTCTTTTGCCTAAGGATCGCTATGGTAGTTATTAACTCATCCAAATATTTTGGGTCCTCATTTGTCGCTGACTTGGCTCATGATTCAGATAATTCTCCAACATCACTGTAATCAACTTCACAAAATCCTAAAGCATATCTAAGATTTGTAACTTCGCTTAGTAATCAACTTATATTGAATTTAACTTATTTATTCATTGTTGGCCTCGTTAGACAATCACTAATTCATTGACACAATGGGTGGAAAGAGATACTAGTATTAGCCATGGAAGAAGTAAAGGTGTTATTCTTGGGCATTTTTGTATCATGATAACTGAAATTTCTGCAAAAACTGGAAGGATTTGGATACTCTGGGAAGCAGGACCCTTAAGAGCACATCTGTTCTTTCATTACTTTTCCCCATTATGGCTCCTGGGTTTCCTGTTTGGCTTAGAAGTTTTCACCAGCCTGATGATCGTATCTTCCTGTTCATTTTTGTTCCAATTTTTTTTATGGTTTATTTATTTATTTTGAGAGAGAGTGAGAGAGAGAGACTGCACATGGGGGAAGGGCAGAGAGAGAGAGGGAGAGAGAGAATCCCAAGCAGCCTCTGTGCTGACAGTGGGGGCTCGAACTCACAAACCGTGAGATCATGACCTGAGCCAAAATCAAGAGTAGGGTGCTCAGCCGACTGAGCCACCCAGGTGCCCCTCCAAGGGTTTTTATTGTTCTGCCTTTTGTAGTTACATATTTACTCAATCTGGGGGTTATCTGTGAAACTTTGTTAAGTGACTTTTGTCTTTTTATCCAAAGAATAACTAGTTTTCTCAGCACATTTTGGAATAAAATTTTGGTGGTAAATTTTGGATTTCATAGATCAGCGAAGTCTAAATAATTGTGGAGCTGACATAGACTTGTCAACACTGGGTTCATCTAAGCAGAGAATTCAAAACCAACAAATAACTATCTACTACGTCATTGCATACAAATGGTAGTAAAGAGTAGAATTTCAGAATTTATTAAAACCTCCCAACCTCAATGTTATTTTTCCTTATTTCACAGTGGATGGGTAAGAATTTGGTCAGAGTGGAATCAGCGTGGGGACTGATTCAAACGTGGAACCAATGGCTTTAAATAATAACTGAACTCTTCAATGTAATTTAAATGCACAAACACTAATCCTTAGCCAAGGAGGCCATTTTAACCCCTGCATCTCAGAGCAGACCGCTCCCCTCCCACAACTCAGACATGCTCTTATATATGATAATGGTAACACTCCATCCTTTCTCACATTGTAAAGATTCTGAAGCTCTGAGCATGACCACATTTACTGGAAGAAATGAAAAGCTGAAATGGATGGGACTCGTGAGGAATCACGTAGAAGACACTTTCAATAGAAAACACCTAATACTCAGCACAGTTCACAAAACCCAATTATGAACAATTGGTTGTGCTGAATGAGGTCAGTCCCACTTCGGTCTGATGCGATGAGGAGGTCATTAGAGATCTCTAGCTGCTCAAATAAAGGAAACGGGTGAAACGTTGCAAGAAGAATCAGGTATTGTTAGCATTTATTGTAGAGGGTTATATGCTGGATGATAAATTGTTGAGAATTTATACTTGGTTAATTTATTTTTCTGTTCCTCTATACACATTTATATAAATTATTTCGCCCCATACCCAGGAAGATTACATTAATGCAGTAATGAGATTTGAATGTCAGTTGACGTATTCCTTTGTTTATCCCTATGTCTGGCTGTGTAAGCTACTTATTTACATAGAAGTTCTGAATAGCACTTGTAAAGCTATCATTTTATTCATCTTGAGTCCTCTGTTATCCAAATAAAAACAAATCTCCTCAGGCATCGGTTTGGGGTTGTTGCCTTTGAAATCTAATAGTAAACTGGCTGCCTCAGCATCTGTGGAGCTCAGCTCATTCCATCACCTTCCAGAATTATAATTCTCCATTTGGAGTCTGAGAAATGTAGTGATGGGGGGAAATGGCTCTGAGGAAAGAGACAACCAATCACAGAATTCATGGTGCTACAAAATGAATTTTTCTATCTTTGTTCCTTTTCTCGGTCTGAACAGGTGCTGCATTTTGTAGAATAGCATGGTTTGTTTGTTTGTTTGTTTGTTTGTTTTAAAGTCGCCTTGCAGGTGAATTTCTGTACAGCAAATCATAGTAGTCCGTTGATGTATGTAAAATTAAAGGTATGTTTTTCAGGGGGAAAATATTGATCTCCCATATTAAAACTTCTACGTGTATCACAAGTGCATTTTAAAAGCAAATACCAAAAATTTTAAATAAAACATGAGGAATAATTCCAGGAATAAATTACAGGATGAAAACACAAAGGAGCTTAGGTCATTTTTGCATTTGGAACAAGAAGCCTGAAGATTTAAAAGAAAAATAACAACAACACTGTACTGAACGGAACATGCCAGGGGCAGAGCTAACGATGGTCTTATGAAAGGCATTTTTCATTCTTAACCAGAGCATGCTTGTGTGTACAAGATGACAAAATAATCAAGTGAAGAGTGAATAATTCAGCTCATCACCAGGTTGTTTCGTGTTGAATTGATGCAATGCCAAGCAGTTAGTTTGGATATTTTTCCCCTTGGAATATTTGTCTAAACAAATACTCTTAAAGGAAGAAAGCAGCTGAACTCTAACAAAATAAGCCCCGGACTTTGATTCTGAAAGCGTGGTTTCTGTGCCTGGCTTTGTCTCTCGAAGCAAATTACTTGAGATTTCTGAACCGCCATTTCCTGATCTGGAAATGGAGGGCATTACTGCCTCCAAGGGCTATGAGGGCAAAATGGGATGAAGGGCATAAAAGCATCTGGCAAACAGGACACACTCCAGACAGGGCCCAGGGGTGGCCCATGCGTTTGGCTTTTATGGCATGTTGTGTATTTTATAACATTTTGTATAGTTTGGTTTCTGTATTAAGTTGATAGCTTATACATGACATACCAGGAGAACCATAGTATACACAGAGTTTCTACCTTTCCAGTGATGACCCAAGGCGTGTCCTCAGACCAAAAAGAAAGCTTGGATACCATTAGTCTAGATCCAAATACCAAATAATTTTTTAACTATTCACTATTCATTCACCAGAGCACGTGTTTGTTGTATATCATGTGCTACGTGCATGTCGGGGCTCACTGGATAGGCCTCTGCCTTCTGTGCCCTTATTCTGGTTAGGAAGATAGATGATATGCAACAAGCTATGATAAAATGAGATAAATGAGATAAGCACTATAGCAGAGGTTGGAAGAAAATATGAAAAGGAGAAATCTGCATCGTCCTGAAAAATGTCACACAGAGGCTGACGATATTTAACACACGTTTTTGGTCAAGATTAAAAAAACAGATTTAGTGGGGCTTCCGGGTGGCTCAGTCAATTGGGTGTCTGACTTCGGCTCAGGTCACGATCTCGCAGTCCGTGAGTTTGAGCCCGGCGTCGGGCTCTGTGCTGACAGCTCACAGCCTGGAGCCTGCTTCGGATTCTGTGTCTCCCTCTCTCTCTGCCCCTCCCCTGCTCATTCTCTCTCTCTCTCTCTCTCTCTCTCTCTCAAAAATAAATAAACATTAAAAAAAAATAGATTTAGTAATTATGGCGTCATCTTGCTGTTCCTGTATATATGTGTACATGCACACAGGCATATGTGTGTGTGTGTTTTTCCGTTTTCATAATTTAAGTTCTGTATCAGATAATTCAGAAAGTCGTTCTTGGTGCTTCGTGTTCACCGTCTTCACTCCCACATGAACACTCATGCTAGGTTTTGTATCAGACACAAAAGACAGTAAATCAGCTAATGCCATCCTTTCTTTCAAATGCTATTCTGATGTGACTAATTTTGCTGTTCGGTCAAATAATGGAGCGCTGTGCTGACTGTAACAGTTAATTTATACAGCACAGATGACGGCTTTTTAATGTGGAGGAGAACTGAAAAAGAAAAGCAACCGTGGTGTATAATCTATATACGATCTCTATTCCTATATTTTTATTGCTTGACATTCAGAATAAACCACAACCCCCAATTCCCCAGATCCCTAGATTATAATTACCTGGTATATTTTTCTCTGAAAGATCTGAGAATCTCTAAGCTTATCTGCTTTTACACAAATTTACTTGCTAAGGAGTTTTCATGAAAAGCAATTTATCTCTGGGCCTCTTAAGGATGCCTAAAATAAAAGAAAGGCATTAGACGTTCAGTTTTGTTCCCTCCGCCGACTTTACTCATCCTGTTTTACTTTTCTATCCATGGAGATTCTAAAGACTCTATAGATTCTATGGTGTTCTATAGAAATGATTTTATTGTCCCATTGTCCTGTTTGCATCTAGGCTTGCCCTGCACCCGGGTGTGCCATCATGTGGGTGTGAAGGGGCAGAGGGCAAATAGAGATCAGGAAACTTCCAAAGTGTGCATCCCTACTTACCTACCTCTTCACCTTGAGCATTGTAGACCCAGCGGTCAAATGAGCTAAGACGGCCGGTGTGTTCTTACAGAAAGTATTTGGTTTAAACCATTCAGGTGTGGACATTACACGTCTTGTCAGGGATGGTGTTTACGGGGGCAGAAGAGAAGTTCAAGAATGTGGAAAAACAGTTATGGATTTGTTACTATAGGTTTTTATCACCAAAGAAAGATTATAGTTACCATTTACATAAGAACCATTAACAGTTGGTCAGGAGACTTCTGACCCAACTCATATTACTTAGCAGTAATATTTAATATTACTGATTAAAATTCCCTTATGAACACAAAACAAATGAGTTCACCCAGATATGTTGGTAATACATTCCCGAAGGCTGTCTGTTCACAGGGTTATAAAACCATTGCTGAAGCCAAATCAGCTGATCAAGAAACCAAATAAATTTGATCAATGCTTATCAAATTTATCCCTATGACACAGACATATAAGAGGTAAAAACTATGACAAAGTCAGTAAATTCACTAATTCAGACTCACTGATAGGTAGAGTCAGTCTGGGTTTCTCCAGAAGCAAAGGCTGAGTCCATTTTGCATGTGGATAGTTACTCCAGAAATGGATCCCAAAGAACAGGAGTGAGGGACAAGGGAAATGAAACAAGAAAGAAAGGAACCAGATACAGGGATGGCTTTTCCAGTGGACCATTGTTATGGTTAACTGGTGTTCATTTCTATAGGATCTTTCGAGGAGAGTCAGCCAAGCCTTTGGGAACTGTCCGCTGGGTGATGTTAGGGGGGAAGTGGTTCCTTGGCTCCTACCCCATACTGGTCGAGGGTGAACTCAAGGGCATTAACTCCCTGGTATTTCTGGATTGTGCAAGTATGAGTGACATGTTTTCCCATGAATGTCCTAACCCGATTCTCAGAGAGTTGAGGTGAGGGACTGCCATCTTGCACCTACTAAAGCTGGTCAAAGCTTCGTGGAACGTTGAAAAATATAACATATTTGAAAACTAAAATGTAGCTTTTCCACATGTACATTCAAATGTGTGTATTCAGTACCCAGACCAACACTGGGATGTTCGACGGGGAAATACTTAATAAATAAGAGAGCATGAGAAATTGATTTGGAGTAAAAATAACACATCTTAAACCTGACACTTTCTGGCATTGTGACCTTAGACCAGTTACCTTCAATTGTGCTGAGCCTCAGTTTCCTGATCTCCAAAGATAGGAATAACTGGTATCCTCTTCTTGGGATTCCTGAATGCTAAATGAGATGGTGACTATATTAGCGCGTTTAGCATTTCAGTAAATGGACATTCATAGTAATAATTATTCGCATTCAATCAAAGTCAGTACACAAGGCAACTTGGAGGGGCCACACCATTGTTAGTGGCTGCAGATTTCAGTTGGTCAGAACCTGGACCGAGGGAACAAAGGAGACAACAGCTGGTGGGAACTAGCAGAAAGGCTTTTCTGGACCCTAGGGGACTACAGATTGTGCAGAACAACCAAAACCAAGCTGGGAATTGGGAGTCAGAGATCACGCTGAAGCCAGAGGTCAAGTATGGTGACCTCTGATCCAAAGCTAGAAAACAGAATGCTCAGAAGCTGGAGGTCAAGTCCTGTCAAGGGTCAAAGGCAGGCAAATGGTCATGCAAGTAACATGTGTTGCTCTATTGGTGGCTTTCTTTGTCAGAAAACTTGCCAGTGTTTTTCCTGCCACACTGAACGTGCATAGCTGATTTCCTAGGTGTGGTCAGCCAGAACTCTGAGAGAGCAAAGAGACATAGCCTTGCAAATGATCAGAACATGCAGCAGGTAACAGGAAAAGTTCTAAACAAAATGTCTCTATCTTGTACTTACCACAGAAAATTATTCACTGTTTCCAAAGATGCCCAGTACGCAAGGAGTTCTTGTTTACAATTTACAAGGTGTGACTCATTTTCTGTTTTTCTTTGAATTTCCTGCATCATTCTGCTCTGGCCCAGGGACTTTAGATGGGTCTTGTGACCCAAATTCACTTAAAATAGTTTGTTCTTTCAACCTCTTAGCAGGATTTTTCACAAAGCAAAAGGTATAACTTTGATTAAGTCTAATTAAGTTTAACTTATCAATTTGTTTTCCTTTATGAATCTTGCCATTGATGTCAAATCTAAGAACTCTTTGCCTAGCTCTAGATTCTTAAGATTCTTCTATGTGTTTTTCTAAAAGTTTTGAAGTTTTATTTTTTATATTTAAGTCTACAATCCATTTTGGGTTGATTTTTGCATAAGGTGTAAGACTTAGGTCATGGTTGTAAATGTCTTATGCCTTAACATGTTTTACATGTTCCACACTTCATTGATTCCACACTTCCATCCATCCATCCATCCATCCATCCATCCATCATCCCATTCATTTGTCTTAGTCCATCTGGGCGGCTATAATAGAATTTGTAATAGCGTACCATAGACTAGGTGGCTTGAATAACAGATATTTATTTCTCACAGTCTTGGGGGCTGGGAAGTCCAAGATCAAGGTACCAACAGACTCTAGGCATGGTGAGGGTTGCTTCCTGGTTCATAGATGACAATTCTCTTGATGTGTCCTCACATGGTGGAAGAGTCGAGAGTGCTCTCTGGGATCTCTTTTACAAGGGCACTAATCCTCTTCATGAGGACTTCACGATCCTCATGACCTAAGCATCTTCCAAAGGCTTACCTCTATATATCATCATGGTGGGCATGAGGCTTTTCTAAAAGTTTTTAAGTTTTATGTTTTATATTTAAGGCTATGATCCACTTTGAGTTAATTTTTGTATAAGGTATGTAAGACTTGGTCGAGTTTCAATTTTTGCCAATGGATACCCAACAGCCCTAGCACCATTTGTTGAAAATGGTATCTTTCCTGCAGTAACCTGTTGCTGCACTTTACTCAAAAATCAGTTGGGCGTAGTTGTGCAGGTCAGTTGCTTTGTTTTCTATTCTATTCCACTGATGTATGTGTCTTTCCCTCGGCCAATACCATGCATTTGTGATTATTGAAGCTTTACGATGTCTTGAAATCAGATAGATGATTCCTCCCATTTTATTATCCTTTTTCAAAATTGGTTTGTCTGTCTTCGTTTCTTTGCCTTTCCATATAACTTTCAGAAATAGTTTTGTTTATATCTACAAAACTCTTGCTGGGATTTTGATAGGAATTGAGTGAAACCTGTATATTGATTTGGAAAGAAATGATACCTTTACTCTGTCGACTCTTTCAGTACGTGAATATAGTATGTCGCTCCATTTAAGTTGGCTTCCTTTGGTTTCTTTCATCAGTATTTTGTAGTTTTTAGCACAAAAGCCCTACACATATTCTGTTAACACATAATTTTTTTATTGATTGTAAAGTGGTAGTGCCTTTTATATTTTCATATTTATTGCTAGTACATAGAAATGCAGTTGACCTTTTGGGATGCTTTTTGCATTCTGCAACCTTTATAAACTCACTTATTAGTTCGAGGAGATTTTGTTTCGTTTTGGTTTGGTTTTCATTTCATGGGACTTTCTACATAGAAAATCATGTCGTTTGGAAACAGGGAAAGTTTTATTTCTTCCTTTCTGATCAGTAAGCCCTTATTACCTGGTTAAATTTTTAATTTGCTTACATATTTCCTCAATATACACTTAGAACCACATAAGAGAGTGTAATGATTTTGACTCCAACCATCAAATGTAATTTAGAAAATTCAAGAGAAACAGAGTCAATTGTATTCAATCTTATTTGTGCTTATCATGGTCTTTCTTCCTTCCTAACATTCCAAGGTCCAATTTTTATCATTTCCTTTCTGTTTAGAGAACTTCCTGTCTATTCTTCTAGAGAAGTTCTGCTGGTGACACATTCTCATAGTTTTTCTTCATCTCAAAATTTCTTGATTTCCCTCTCATTTCTAAAGATATTTTCACTAGATATAGGAGGCTGCACTAACAGATTTTTTTTTCCTGCAACACTTGAAAAAATGTATTACTTCCTTCTGTCATTATTTGTGGTGAGAAATCCACTGCCATTCAAGTTATTTTTCTCATATAGGTGAGATGTTGTTTCTCTCTCACTGCTTTCAAGGTATTTTTTGTTGTTGTTGTTTTGGGTCTTTAATATTTAGTAATTGACTATGATTGTCGTAATGTAGATTTCTTTGCTTCTTTGGGTTAATACTTTTTTGGAGTCAGCTCACCTTCTTGAATCTGTAGGTTATATCTTTTGCCAAATTTTGGAAGTCTTCACAGTATTTGAGTACTTTTTTTTAGCTCTATACTCTTTCTCTTCTCCTCCTAGGACTCCAAAGACATTGTATTAGCTCTTCCGGTGGTAGTCCTACATGTTCCTGAGGTTGTGTTCATTTTGTTCCTAGACTACTGTTTCCTTCTTCTTTACATGTTTATTTCTTCCATTTTTTAAAAGAGAAGCATATCCAAAAATCAAAAGGTAAAATATGATGAATGAGATTAGAAAGCATTACCTATTAGCCCAGGATGTCTGTAAATTTCAGCCCTGACTTCACCTCTATCACAGGCCAACCGGTAGGATGGGCCTGGATCCCCTATTTTATGGAAGCAGTTGGTGCTTTGAGGGCCCAAGAGCCTCAGAGTAAAATAACAATATACTAATTTCATTTAATGCACACAATAGAGGAGGCACCACTATGATTACCATTTTATAAATGAGAAAGATAAGGCTTAGAGAGAGGCAGAGTAATTTGCTGAAATAACAGTCAATCCATTGTGGAGCTAGGATTTGAACACGGGGCACCTATGATCTCCAACCACAGGATACATTGTTGACCAAGGCGCCCAGCTGCAGCTCCCTGAAACCATTTCAGGGATGCCATGACAGGTCCATTTCTGAACAATACGGGGTCCTCGGACAGCTCACTTTGCCTCAAGATCATTGCCAAGTCTCTGTTAGACTTCAGAACAGTCTAGGATGCTTCCATCTAACCCATCCTCCTTCTCTCCTTCGCTTAGGGTCAGACTTGCATCACTGATGTTGGTTCACCTGGCCTCACCCAGCTCCCTCCTCCATGGTCTCCAGCACAGGCATTTCCCTTAAGAAAATTCCTGCATGCTGTTTTAAAAAATATTTCTAACGTTTTATTTTATTTTGTGAGAGACAGAGAGACACAGACCATGAGCAGGAGAGGGGCAAAGAGAGAGGGAGACACAGAATCCAAAGCAGGCTCCAGGTTCTGAGCTGTCAGCAGAGAGCCCCATGCAAGGCTCGAACTCACAAACCATGAGATCATGACCTGAGCCGCAGTTGGATGCTCAACTGACTGAGCCACCCAGGCACCCAAAATTCTTGTGTGTTTGATCCCATTTGGGCATCTGCTTTTCAGAGGACCCGAACTAACACAATCAGGCAATTGGATTTAAGAGCCCAAACTATTGACTACTATTTCATAAGTGGTAGAAAGAGATAAGTGATTCTGTAGAATTCCTTGAGGTCCCACTGGGAAGGTCAAATAAGACAACATACATGGGAAGATTTTTATAATCTCTTCAACTGAATCCAAATGTAAGTTGTCCTTATTCCTTGGGGTCCGCACATCCTAGTTCGCCTTGGGATCTGCCTGCTCTCAGCCGCTGCCTTAGGTGTGGAGGACTTCCAATTTGTCACTTAATCTACTGATTGCTTCTTTGTGAGAATTCCAGTCTTACCACTTTAATTTTTACAATACGTAGCATAGCCGTGATTTATCAGGCATGTGAGTGACATTACAACTCCAAGTTGCTTTTTAGCCAAATAAAGTGGGATTTGGCAGCAACTTGGTGAAAACTGATATAATTTGCACCCAGCAACGATCCCATTCATTACCATCCCAATTTTCTAAATTGTCTTTAAACAAGGGTGCAGTGAGTTCTTGGAGAATTGATAATGAACTACACAATCTGTCCTATCTGTCCCATGTCAGTCATAATTGAAAGCTTACCTATTATTATCTGGCCTCCTCACCTGGGAAGCAAGAGTCTGAGTGTGAGAAGCTCTTATTCATATAGTCCACACAAAATAGTTTAAATGAATCACTTAGTTACTTGCAATAGCTAATGTAATGTAAAATGTAACGTAAAATGATTCTGTTATTGTTTATTTTTTAAAAAATTTATTTATTTTGAGAGAGAGACTGAGAGAGTGAGTGGAGGAGGGACAGAGAGAGAGGGAGACACAGAATCCGAAGCAGGCTCCAGGCTCTGAGCTGTCAGTACAGAGGCCGATGCAGGGCTCGAACCCACGACCACAAACCAGAAGATCATGACCTGAGCCGAAGCCAGACGTTTAACCAACTGAGCCACCCAGGCGCCCCAATCTTATTGTTTTTAAACAGGCTTCTGACATTGAATAGCATCAGAATGAATTGAAGTTTACTAAAACGCCAAGGACATTAAATAGAATATTTCAAAGCATACTTGGAACAAGAAGAAAGCCATGAAAAGGATAAGCTGACTACATGGGGTAGATGGTATACGATTAATGTGCGACAAAAACAAGTTGAAGTTCCCCCTTCCTACATGCTTTCATCTGTACTATCAAAAAGCAGTAAATTGGGGGGCGCCTGGGTGGCGCAGTCGGTTAAGCGTCCGACTTCAGCCAGGTCACGATCTTGCGGTCCGTGAGTTCGAGCCCCGCGTCGGGCTCTGGGCTGATGGCTCAGAGCCTGGAGCCTGTTTCCGATTCTGTGTCTCCCTCTCTCTCTGCCCCTCCCCCGTTCATGCTCTGTCTCTCTCTATCCCAAAAATAAATAAACGTTGAAAAAAAAAAATTAAAAAAAAAAAAAAAGCAGTAAATTGGAAAATAAGGAAAACAGAGATTCAGTCCAAGAGAGAATGAGAGCTCAAGATAGGTGAGCATCTGATCAGAAAGCATGCAGCAGCTACATGAGCTCAAGTCTGGATGAATTACATTCCAAGGTAGTAATAATGGGAAACACTGAATATCAGATTCAGAGCACTACTCCAAGTGCCTGGCATATATATTCCCTAACTTCATCCTCACAAAACCCTGGAAGGGCAGTGCTGTTATTATCCTCAAGTTCCAAGTGGGAAAAATGGAGTCCCGGAGAGGTTAAAAAGCTTGCCCGTGGCAGGACTGGGATTTGAGCCCGGACAGCCTGACTCTAGAGCTTTTCAGTCAGCATAAGGCCCGAGACCAACAGCACTGTTATCTCCTGGTTGCACGTGAGAAATGTGGAGTCTCAGACCTATGGAATCAGAGTCTGCATTCTACTAAGACCTCCGGATTGTTCTTCTAGCCACCGCAGTGTGAAAAGCACTTCTCTGGAGCCCATCCACTCTGCTCAGGCATGTTTTGTACCCGCCATCACACTAAAGACCAAACCAGCAATGAGTGAGAGTTCCTGTCTTTCCATATCCTTGCCAGCATTTGGTGTTGTCAGGGGTCTGGATCCTGGCCATTCTAGTAGATGTGCGGTGGTACCTTTCGGTGTTTTAATTTTCATTTCCCTGGTGACGTATGACGTGGACCATCTTTTCATACGCTTCTTTTTCCATCTGTACATTTTCTGTGGTGAGGTGTCCACTCAGGTCTTTCATCCATCCTTTAACCAGGTTGTTTATTTTCTTACTGTTGAGCTTTAAGAATTCTTTGTGTATTCTGCATAGTGGCCTTTTATCAGGTGTGTCATCTGTAAATATTTTCACCCAGGGGGCGCCGGGGTGGCGCAGTCGGTTAAGCGTCCGACTTCAGCCAGGTCACGATCTCGCGGTCCATGAGTTCGAGCCCCGCGTCGGGCTCTGGGCTGATGGCTCAGAGCCTGGAGACTGTTTCTGATTCTGTGTCTCCCTCTCTCTCTGCTCCTCCCCCGTTCATGCTCTGTCTCTCTCTGTCCCAAAAATGAATAAACGTTGAAAAAAAAAATTAAAAAAAAAAAAATATTTTCACCCAGTTTGCGGCCTGTCTTCTCGTTCTTTTGAATGAGACGTTTACTTTCACCTCGTGTGTGTCTTTGGCGACGTTTTTAGTCTCCAGCTCATTTCATAGACATGTTCGAGCACCTTTTAAATGGCAGTTACTGTGCTTAAACTGAGAGATGAGAGGAAAAGAAAACACTCCTTCCCACTGAGGGCCTCAGAGTGCAGTGCGGGAGGTGGCCGTGTGAAGGAGCGTCAGGGCAGACATGGGAGCAGGAAGCACAGGGATCCGTGAAAGTACGAGAACGGGTCCATTAACAGAGACAGGATGTAACCAGATGAAGGAGGTGCAAACATTCCTGGCAGCAGGTGGAAAGCAATGTGCGAATAGCAGTAGGGGAATTTCAAATTCAGTGTGGCTGGAGTGCAATGAAAAATGCAGATGGGGAAACAGACAGATCGTTTGTCATCTAATAGCAGGTAACTTTTATTGAATAGTTAGTATGTGCCAGGCAATCTTCCAGGTTCTTGTCATGCTGTTTCTTTTATTGTCCCAACACTTCATGAAGTAGGTACTATTCCTATTTTATTATTCCCATTTTATTTTATTTTTTTTTAATTTTTTTTTTCAACGTTTATTTATTTTTGGGACAGAGAGAGACAGAGCATGAACAGGGGAGGGGCAGACAGAGAGGGAGACACAGAATCGGAAACAGGCTCCAGGCTCTGAGCCATCAGCCCAGAGCCTGACGCGGGGCTCGAACTCCCGGACCGCGAGATCGTGACCTGACTGAAGTCGGACGCTTAAACGACTGCGTCACCCAGGCGCCCCTTATTATTCCCATTTTATAGATGAGGTAACTGAGACGTGGGCACTTACATACTTAGCAAGTATCTGGGTTAGGAAGTCAATCCAGTCTTGTGCTGGGACATATACTTCTATCTTCCATGCCATAATGTCTCTCAGGGATATTGTGTCATAAGGAGCTGGGTCCTGAATGTATTCCAGGGAGATCAGAAGAATTGTAAAGCAAAAACACAGCATGACCTCTATGTATTGGGATTATGCATCCAAGAAAATTTACATCTTTAAATTCCTTGCCTTGACTACTGTATTCTTTTTTTTTAAGTTTATTTATTTTGAGAGATAGAACATGTATGGGCTGACACACGTGGGGGTGGAGCAGAGAGAGAGAGAGAGAGAGAGAGAGAATCCCAAGTAAGCTCAACACTGTCAGCACAGAGCCCGATGAGGGGCTCGAACTCCCAAACTGTGACATCCTGACCTGAGCCGAAGTCAGAGGCTTAACCAACTGATCCACCCGGGAGCCCCTTGAGTACTGTATTCTAACCCTCTGGTAGATGGGGCTTAACCTCAATTATATCTATAGTGTGATGCACTCAGCGGGTTTGCTAAAAGACTCAACTGAGGTAATGGAATGCCAGATACTCATTTCCAATTAGGCAAGCTGGCAGAGGGTCCCTTTCCGAGTCTTAGACATTCTCTGGAGACTTCCTATGTCCCAGCAATGCCTATATGGGGTCCCTAACATAATCTAAGATGTTATTTTGCTAGTTTGCTTTTCTTGTTTCATGTTCTGATGATGATTTGTGGAACCCCGAAACTGCAGCCAAGACAATAAGTCATGTCAGTCAATTAGAAATGTCAGCCATATTGGAAACAGATCGCAGAGAGACACTTGATCCAAAAGTCACTTTTCAAGGAGGTCAGTGGTATTCGTGAGTTAGATGTTGTGGGTTATGGAGATATGTGGCTTTCAAGAGTGGAGATATTGAAGACCCTTGGAGATCTTTAGACAGGGATGTTCCATGTACAATAAACTCTGATATTATGATGGTTTTGTGAACTGAAGGAATCTGTGGTAGAATTAATAATATTTAATGGTCTAAAAACACAAAGACATAGGAACTAAGTGCAAAATAAAATAGTCCCATGCCCACTGCCATTCTATTCTAGGAACTTTGAGAGTAAAGATTTTCAGAAAGGGTCTTAAAAATGTAGCGAGAGAAATGGCCATGAAGGGTAACAGATATATCTACAGAGTGTTATGGGGAATAACAGACAGGAACGGTCCTTGTTCCATTTGGAGGGTTCACAAGAGGTTTCCTGGAAAAGCTAATGCTTTAGCTGAGTATTAAAGATGAGTCAGGCATAATTAGCCTGTGAAGAAGGGTGTAATGAGTGTTCCAGATTGAAGGAATAACTCCCGCAGAGGCACAGAAAGGGAAGCTTGCATGGCCCATGTGGGGAATTAAAAAGGTATTACAAGAGTGGAAAGGGACAGGGAGAGTTATTGGGAGATAATACCGGAGAGGGAAGTCAAAGAGGGTCTGGATAAGTAGTTTAGTGCTTGGTTTGGTAAATGAAGGGGGGGGGGGCACGTTCAAAGATTTAAAGCATTTTAGATCAATTATTTAAACTATTGTATACAGTCTTAAACGAGTTGAGGCAGAAGAGACTAGTTACAAGTAAAGCAGGAGGACTTCTAAGCGCTTGGATTAGGGTAATGGTCATAAGAATGGGAAAAAAAAAAAAAAACCCCAACCAGATACATTAACAAAAAAAAACTCTTTGAAATGTTAAGTTCACGTAATTTGGTGATAAGTCGGATGTGTGTGAGGATGGGTAGAAGTGGAGAAGTAAAAGGTGATTAGTTCCTGTGACTGGTGCAGTGGGGTACCAGTAACAGAAGTAGGAAATAAAAAGGGAACACGTTTGGGGGTGGGTGGGTTCAGTTTTGAGCAGGTTGTCTGAGGCGCCCATCTCCCATTCAGGTTGATAAGTCCAGGCTGAACCTTCAAAGAAAGTCTGGGACTCTAAAGATTGATAGGGATTGGGATGGAGGTAATCATTCCGTCGGTGGCGGCTGAATCCATGACACTGGAGAAGGTGACCCGGGGACAGCGAGGAGAAGCATGATGAAATTTGCTTCGTCCAAGTTTTCCAAATGGATGTCTGGTGCCAGGAGAGAACAAAGTCACGACGGACTCAAGCTATTCGCGTCCAGATCGGGGAGACCGTCATAGCATGCTCCCTGTTCAGGGGCTCGGGAAATTGGTTTAGAAAAATGGTAAGTGGCTTAAGCACTATGGAAAATAAATCACAAGACCGAAGTCAAAATACCAAAGGCTGGCTATTTAAGGAAATCCCTGAGCCCTATCTCTCAGGAATATAGTTGATTTACACACCCACGGGGTATTTACCTTTTGTTTGTCCTTGTTTCACTGATGTTAGAAGGAGATAGGTATCAAGGTACAAGATCACACCCTTGCTCGATGGTGAACGATTTGTCCTGGGCAAGGTCTGACAACCTGCCCACAGCCTCTGTAGACCCAGGTCTTTAGGAAGGATTTTCCAGGTGCCAAAGAGTTGCCACTTGCTTGTTTCAAGCCCTCAGAAAAGTGAGAATTATCCCAAAGCCACTGGGCAAATGCCATTTTGCCCACAGGAGTAGCCTAAGTCTGGAGAAGCATCACGTAGGAGATATCAAATTCCCTGAGCTTGTCCACACATGACAGCTTGGGAGGGCCCCCGAGGCAATCAAGGTTATTGAAGAAAATATCATCGATTGGCATGCGGGTCTGTCTTTCCCACCTCCTATGCCTTTTGCTACTAAGCAGATGGTGCTATGGCACTTGTTAGGAGCCTGGGCCTAATTCGAGAGCATATTTTTGCTTTCACTGACGCTACTGAATTTGAGGGGGCCTGGGGAGAATTAATATACCTCAGTATTCCTCTAACATCTTTTCCCTGTGTGATACATCTATTCTCACCTGCTGTTTTCATATTGTACCCTTTCATCCCTCTGTCTCATCCTGAAAGCCTGCTGTGCTGGAAACACCGCCTCTATCATTCTTAACAGGCTGCACACACCGGCAGAGTTTGGCAAATGGCAGTGCCCTTCGAGTGGAAATCTTTTCCAGGGCCTTCTTCCCAAATGCTCCAGCCTAGCAGGGGTTCCAGAGGCCTGCTCATGAGCCCGTCTCTGGGAAGTCGACTTGCTCCGACTTGCCTGGCTTGGAAGTTCTGCGGCCCGTTTCAACACCTTTTCGAGCTGGGCAAGGTTGCCATGGGATAGCTGTGAGAGCCATTGCTAGTGGGAAAGTCAAAGCAAGAGCAGCAGTTAGATAATTAAGTTGAAAGGTGTTCTTTAATAAAGAATTCATCACAGTTCCCAGTCGTATTTACACCCTGCCCCTCCTCCAAACTCATGGGGCCCCTTCTGCCCCTGGAGTAATTACTCCCCTTGATTCAAGTGTCTTCAAGGAGGGAAGATGGAAGGCAGCACTCTGCTCCTGGCTAGAGCTGCTGGATCTCCCACACTCCAGAAAGAATCTTAATAGCCCAAGTCAAAGACTCATCATTCGTTAGGTAAAAACTCAATTTAGCACCTTTATTTGTGGGTCACAGATTCTTTGTAACTTGTTGGTCTAGATAGATAAGTAGATAGATAGATAAAT
This sequence comes from Puma concolor, assembly GCF_028749965.1. Lineage (NCBI taxonomy): Eukaryota > Metazoa > Chordata > Mammalia > Carnivora > Felidae > Puma > Puma concolor. The sequence continues at coordinate 28,331,624 of NC_141673.1, read as the reverse complement.
GGTTCATTTTATTTGTCAACTTGGCTGGGCCACAGTGCCCAGATATTTGATCAAACATTATTCTGGATGTTTCTGGGAAAGTGTTTTTTGGATGAGATTGACACTCACATCAGTGGATTTTGAGTAAAGCAGCTTACCCTTCACAGTGTGGGTGGGCCTCGTCCAATCAGTTGAAAGTTTTAATAGACCAAAGGCTAACTTTCCCTGAATGAGAAGGAATTCTCTCAGCAAACTTCCTTTGAACTAGGACTGCAACTCTTCCCCGAGTCTCCAGCTTGCTGATTTACCCCATCAGATTTTGGACTGTCTAAGCCTATACAATCACATGAGTCAATTCCTTAAAAACTCTCTCTCCACATTTTTTGCCAGTGCTGTTTCTTTGTGGAACGCTGACTAATCCAGGTAGGTAGATAGGTACAACCATACACATATATGTGGATACACAGATAAATGAGAGTTAATGTGCCTTATGAATATTGACCTAACAAGGTTGCCCCAGATAGGGAGATAGCTGGATACAAGGGTGGAGGGCTGTGAGGGAAGGGTTTGTGGTGAGACATTTTTTTAGCATGGACCCAAGGAAGGCCCTGCTTTCTCCCTGGCAGATGAAGCTAGGGGTCCAGTGGGCCTATGCATGTGTTTGATGGTTTCAGTGAATCATTGTTTTTGAAACTGAGTACCTTAGATAAGCCGTGCCAGCCCAACACTGCAGGACGGTCCCTGACTGAGGACCATGAGCCCCCTCTTCCCAAAGAAGTTACCTCCCTGCCTTTCAGGGACACAATAGCTTCCCTGTAATCATTTGTCTTTTTTTGGCCTCCACATATCTGTTTGAATCATTATTATTCATCTGCAGGGCCCTTCGCAGAATTCCAGCTGTAAATAGCACTCGTCATCACCCCCATCACCGCAGCTGGTAATGAAGAGAAATGTGTCGGGTAATGAGGAGAGCGGCCACCATGATAGTAATGAAGAAAAATGGACAGAAAGGCTGCGGGAAGGGGACCTCCACTATTTCCTGGTATAATCGGCGTGAGGTAATTGCTTTTTCCTCCTCCCTGCCTTCATCTTTGCAAACGACTTCCAAATTCCTCACATTCATCACACAACAGAAAATGAAGGTAGCGTAATAAATTAAAAAGGCAAAAGAGCTCAGCTTTGGGGTGCCAGTCTTAAAAGAAGGAAGTAGGAGCACTGACAGGCTTAAGAAAAGGGACAACCATGGGGGTGGGGGATGATTTCTTCCTGTTGTGATTTTTGTCATTACAGTCTAAGCCTTCTTTCTTTCTTTTTTTTTTTTTTAATATATGAAATTTATTGTCGAATTGGTTTCCATACAACACCCAGTGCTCATCCCAAAAGGTGCCCTCCTCAATACCCATCACCCACCCTCCCCTCCCTCCCACCCCCCATCAACCCTCAGTTTGTTCTCAGTTTTTAAGAGTCTCTTATGCTTTGGCTCTCTCCCACTCTAGCCTCTTTTTTCTTTTTTCCTTCCCTTCCCCCATGGGTTTCTGTTAAGTTTCTCAGGATCCACGTAAGGGTGAAAACATATGGTATCTGTCTTTCTCTGTATGGCTTATTTCACTTAGCATCACACTCTCCAGTTCCGTCCACGTTGCTACAAAGGGCCATATTTCATTCTTCCTCATTTCTAAGCCTTCTTTCAACTACACACAAAGATGGACGCCAACGGGAATGACTCTGAATATGCTCTAAACACACGCGCCTCAGCCACGACCACCTGGGAAGTGCACCCACTCACACGCAGTAGAAGGAAACACGAGGCCGGTCTCCTTTCATGCTTCCTGCTGGTAAACCCAGGCCCGAGAGGGGCAGAGAAATTAGGTTCATATCTATAACGCCTCCTGTACCAAAATAAGCCTTTTAGGGCAATGGTTATCAGGCATGTCATTTCTCGGGTTTGCCCATTTTCATCACTATGCTGATTGGAGCTACTCCGGATGCAGTCCCCAGAAAGTTTCTTAAACTCAAGGTTTTATAAAACCTACAGGAGAATTAAGGACAATGACCAAGCCCCATGTAAAGCATGGTGGGCAGTTGGTAAAATTCACTTAAGTGTCTTCTATTCTTCGAGAAATGCATCCACAAATTCTTTGATATTTCTCTCCTCCCTCTTCTCCTGAGTGTGGGCTCAGTTGAATGACTTCCTTCCAGCGGGTAGATTACACTTCCAGATTAGGCTATCAAAAGACTGCAGTAAAGGTGGGGACAATCTAAATGTCCACTGACAGATGAATGGATAAACAAAATGTGTATGTGTACGCGATGGAACGGTAGTCAGTCATAAAAAGGAATGAAATTCCGATACATGCTACAACATGGATGAATCTTGAAAACACTGTGCTGAGGGAAATAAGCCAGACACAGAGGGATAAATATTATGATTCTTCTTTTGTGAGGTATTCAGGTAGGCTAATTCATAGAGACAGAAAGCAGAAAAGAGACCTACCAGAGGATGGGGTAGGAGGATGGGGAGTTACTCCTTGGTGGATATAGAGCCTCTCTTTGGGTTGATGAAAGTGAATGGTGGTGATGGTTAATGCTACTGATGTGCACGCTTAAGAGCGGTCAAAATGATAAATTTATGTTATGTATATTTTACCACAGTACCCTCTCCCCCCACCAAAAAAAAAAAAAAAAAAAAAAAGACTGCCGTTTCCATGTTAAGTGTTGTGTGCCTCTCTCTTTCGGTCTCTTGGACCATTCTACTCTGGGAGAAGCCACCTACCATATCTTGAAGCCACCTAGGCAGGTATGTAGAGATGTCTGTGTGGCTATAAACTGTGACTTCCGGACAACATGAGTGAGAAATCGATGACTCCAGTGAGTAAGCCTTCTTGGCAGAAGATGCTCCAAGCACATCCAAGGTTTCAGATGATGTGGCAGGCCCTGGCTGATACCTTGACTGGGACCTCACAAGAGATGCTGACCCGGAAGACCCAGCTAAGCCACTCTGGGATTTCTGACTCTCAGAAACTGTGAAATAATACACGTTTGCTGCTTTAAGCCAACAAATCTCGGGCAAATTTGTTACCCAGTAATAGATAATGAGCACGGTATGAGTATATAACACAAGTTTACAATAATATTGAATAATATAAATTCATAATAGTATTAGATAATAACATTCATTTTTAAAAAGCTTCTACTTCTTTCAACAGAGTAATTGGAAAGTGTTGGCTACTGAGGTTAAGAGAAATGTCTCTATCTCGATTCTATTTTGTATCTCTTCCTTGGATTCATTTGGTTCTCTCAAATATGGCCATTCTCTCTCACGTTCCATATGGTTCCCTTTCCCACATTTGTCTGTGTGGGAATGGGTATTTTTATATCAACTGCAGAACATTCTTTGTCTCTGTTTGGAGTAATTCAAAATCCATAGTTCAAGTACAGAATCTGTACTTCAACCTTGTATCTAGAACTCCACATACTACTTGGTTGTTGCAAAGATACACGCTAAATAGAAACTCCACAAACAAACCCCCACTGTCTATCTTCTCTCTCTCTCTCTCTGACTCTCCCTAAACTCTATCTTTATAACAGTGATGATGAAAGTAATTTGTATATAGCTCTGGAGTTTAGAATAACCATTACTAGAAAAATTCTTCCTCACTCACCAATGTCTAGTGTAGACTGAGTGGGGCCATCTACAAGCAGCATATAGGAGATAAGACCTGGGAACTTGATTGATCCAACAAAAGTGTCACCCTTCTGATGTTTTGGGGAATCACTCAGCTATTTGGGAAAGATCCCCCCAAGAGCAAAACACCAAGCTGATATGGCAAGTCACAGGGAAAAGAAGAGAAAGATAGCACGAAGAAGGAGGTAAAAGATAAGGGCCCTAAGCCCCCTATCTTTTAGTCTTAAAGATGACCAGAAAAACCTTGGATATGGCCTTTAGTCTCTTTGAGCCTCTATTTTGCCGTCTGGTAAATGGGGTCATGCTACCCAAGATGTTTGCAGTCAAATGCTCTACCACTGAGGAAGATGTCTGAATGGGATCAAACAATCCATGGACATTTCTTTTAAGTCTAAAATATGCAATTCTGTGGTTGAATTCGGATGCCCATGTACTCTTCCATAGGTTATTCCTAGGGAACCGTCTAGCACGGCCACCTGGACAGCTCAAATGGTTTCTCCATCTCTGTATCATATATCTAATTCAGAACAGAAGTATAGTCTGTACCTTGAAAACTCAAGAAATATGAGTGGCTTAAGAACAAACAGTAGGATTGTGAACACCTTCCTCAGAGCTTTATTTCCAGGGAAGTTCTTACTCAGGCAAGAAGATGCCACTCTAAGGGACGAAGGCTAGCTGAACGTCCCACTCGATCAGCACAGCAAGCCTGGAAACTCTGCCCAGGGCAACAAGGGCATTTACATGAAAATTCGTCTGGGATGTACAAGGATGATACAAAGCAAAGACAAAAGAATTCCAGAGGCTAAACTATGTCAACTTCACTGTTTTGACCAACTCTGGTGGCAAATGAGTTTAGTTGGTGCTCAGAACATGTTCTGGGGAAGTGAAAAAGCAAGTCATTGCTTTTTCTTCCTTTCTTTCTTGTTTTTTTTTTTTTTTTTTTTTCCATTTCTCATCAAATGGAAGAATCCTTGTACAAGAGTCCTCAACCAGTCGGTGAAAGTCTGCTCGTAGAGCTCAAAGCCTGATCTGATAACGCTCCAGTGAGTGGCCTAAGGATTGACAGCTTCCCCAGGGAGGAATAAAACATCTGCTGGAAATCCCCACCCCCACCCCTTGACCTTCAAGCTTTAGGGGAAATGAAAAGCAGCTTCCCTCAACAAAAAGATTAGGAATTTCTGCGGCGGTGTCTTACTGTTTCTTTAAGGCTTCCATGGAAATGAAAGATGTTCCCAAGCAAAGATAGGTCAAATCTATTAAGAGAGTGGATGAAGCATTTCCCTCCTGAAGACTGGAGAATAACAGAAAAGAACCTTTTCTGATGAAACAAGAGTATCATTTTTTTTTTGCTTTTGTTTGTTTCACATTTACTTCCTGAAAGTAGGGAGAAATGATTTCATTTGGGTGTGAACATAGCTAATTATTAGAAGAAAAGAGGAAGGGATTTTCAAGATGGAGCCTCTGTAGTTTACATATCATTTAAACTTTCCTGTTCCTTTTCCCAGCCTTTCCCACTCCCCCCTTCCCTCAGCAATTCTGTTTCCATCTTCTCAGCTCCCAGAGAATCATCAAGAAGTTGAGCTCCAGTAGCACTGGCCTAAAGGACATTTTATTCTTCTCTCCAGCCCCCAAATGGACCATCTTACCAGAATTCGTTCCATCCTTACAGGGGAAGGGATGCACTAAGCAAGACTTTCTCCAAACTACAGCTACATTTTTACATTAATCTGACACCTGCCATCTGCTTTATTTCCAGGGAAGTTCTTCTTAGCAGGAAGGTGACACTCCATGGGGTGAAAACCTGGCTGAATGTCAATGAGGATTCATTAGATAATATCCCGAAAGCCCTATGGAGGGCCTTGCAAAATACAACTGAAGGTGGTGTAGTGATTTCCTAAATCCAAGATTTCGGGTTTATCTTTGATGTTCCCTGGGCACTAGCAATGTTTGGTTATATAGAGGAAAAAGAAATATTAAACAATTTTTATTTCAGCTGACCTTTTACAGAGACAAGAAGTAATTTTGTCTGGATTCCCCATTTCAGTATGGGACAGTAACAGCTGGACAGGGATTTTGCACAACGCTTTGTGAGTTTTGCACTCAACTGCCTTTGTCAGATTGGCATTTTATATTAAATCAATAGAGCACTGTTATTAAGACACCAGACTACTACAACTTTAGAAAGATCCTAAATCAAGAAAATTTTTCTGGACCACTACAGCATCCTTGACTGCAAAATCATGATACACTCGAAAGATCCGTTCCAGCCTAGGAGGCATTATAGTGGGATGATCTGGAATCAGACTGTCTGGATTTGAAGATGAGCCTCACCATTTGCTTATGAATGCTGTGATTTTGAGAGACAGTAGATCACAGGGGTTAAGCACGTAGGCCATGGAACCAGACTTCTTGGGTTGGAACTCTGATTTCACCATTTACCTGCTGGATGATTTTAGGGACGTTCTTCAAACTTCTGGGCCTCAGTTTCATCATCTATGAAGTGGAGATATTACTGGATCTAATCTCCAAATGTTACAGGGAGGACAAAATAAGCTGATGCCTGTAAAATGTTTTCAGCGATGTCTGCTGCATAGAGTGCTCAACAAGTATTAGCTACAGTGATGGGTATTATCTTTTTCCAAATTTTCAGCATTTTAGCCAATGCCAGGCAAAGTCAACAAAGAAAGGGAGCTAAGCAAGGAGAACTCAGGAAAATGTTGAATTTGCCAAAACTGGGAATCAGGCAAAACTTACCCTTTGGCACTATCTGTCGATTTTGCTTTCTCTAGGTTCCTCTTAGAACACTGCACCCAACCTCCAGATTTTTTTCGCTACTCCCCTCCATACTCGCCCTTCATCAATCAGCTTTTACCCAAAGTTCTGTTCCCTCAGGACTTTGCTCTGAACCATGTGAAAATTAAAAAAGAAAAAAAAAAAAAAAAAAAAATCAAATCTAGTTTAAAGTATTAATGGATGTTGATAAGTCAATGTTATGCTTTTGGGGTATCACATTAGCATTTTAGAAAAGTCAAGATTGTTTTATCCCCAGGAGGGATGACCAACCCTAAGAACTTTGTGTAATGTGGCAGGAGGGTAAAGATGATGTTTGGGGGCAGGTAGAGCATTCAGCCTTTCTTGAATCACAGATAAGCTGCTATTTGGATAACCCATAGAGTGTATCGTAAAGTTGTTTAATATAAAGTATTGTGGACAGACTCTGGGGCTGTAGCCAAACACACTGTGCTTCAACACCATGTTCTTAGGTTGACAGGCGTAGCACCAAGGCTCCAGTGTTACAGGTCCCACCACCCCCGGGGCTGCCGTCAACAAATCATGACAAATTGGACTAGCCAAATCTTTCCATCACTTTTGATTTTCCTAAAGACGTAGATACACCTGCTGAAGATGTTCCAAACAGACGGAAGCAGAATAAAGCTAACAAGTGGAGAAACACAGCAAAGGCCCGGCATCGACTTCTATCACTAGTTACTATGGCCCTTGGCCTACTCAGCATTTCGAATTAGAAAACGGGTCAAGGGGAAGGGGATTTGGCTCTAGATCCATCTCTACCACTGACTGTGTCTTTAAGCAAGTCAAGCCACTTTATCTTGGAGGGTCTTATTTGCAAAACTAGGAGAGAGAAGCTTCAGAGCAGTATTCCTTCATCCTCCCTCAACTAGAGGTCCCAATGGGATTTAGGGAACCCCTAAAGCCCCACGGAACAATTTAAGTGCCTCTACAGACAATGAATGGCAATGGGGTTTCCTATCAAAGAAAGCTATGAGAAAATTAAGATGTTGAGAAGATAAATCTGGGGGAGAGAAAATATGGAATAAGATAGTGAGTAGCAAGATTGGATACAAGATCACCAGCTAGAAGACTCTTATAGTACATATATATATAGCATATATAAACTATATATATTTCCCCATTTATGAAGTTTCACATAGTAAAATATATATATATATATATATATATATATATATATATATATATATACCCTAGTCAAATCACTAGAGTACGCAAGTGACTCTCAGTACTGGCTGCACCCTAAGGAGCTCTTAAAAAATTCAAATGCCTGGGCTCTATCCCAGAGGAGTTATATGGAACTCTCTGGGTCTAGAATGTAAGCTTCCGTATAATGTTAAAAGCTCCCCATGTAATCCTAATGTCCAGCCAATGATAAAAACCACCAATGGTAGACTATGCTGGTTTTTAATGATGAAATGGAAGAGTGGTATGTAAAAGACCTGTGCAGGTGACCTAAGAGGATTTCCAACTGATTACACAGGAGAGATAAAGGTCAGGGAAGACTCCAAAACAACTTAGATCTCAAGCAAGGGTGCCTAAGAGAATGGACAGGTCATGACATCATAGTGGAAGGGAAGTGGTTTGGGAGGGAAGATGAGTTTGAACTGAAGTAGACGGTGGAATGTCCAAGTGATCCCTTCTCTTTACAATATCCACAGTTATAGGTGGCAGCATATCTACTATGACCAGACAATTTAAACTTGAATTGACTACTCATTAGCTTTTATCAAAAGCCCTATTGAAACAAAATAGCAGTACAAGAAAGATGGACCACAAGGGTGTCATATCTTTTTTTCAATGTTTGTTTGTTTGGCTTAACTTCTTCTGGACGATGACAAGTTCTCTGCATGTTTATGAAAGCTATAGACCCAATTCTCAGAAAAAAAAAAAATACTATTAGAAATATACATGGAAAGCTTTGTATGGAGGCCAGCTTGAGAATCTCTTTTTTAGATAGGGACTAAAGGGGCACCAAGCCAAACAAAGTTCTCATTGTTGTTATTATTACTATTAAGGTCATGACCAAGAAGAAATGGAGAAAACCGCAGCCAGAAGAGAAACATATGCAGGGAAGGGAAGCGAGATCGTTAGAAAAGAGATGGAGAGTAGCTTTTTTTTTTTTTTTCTCCCCTGAACAATGAGGTCACGATCGAATCTCAAGAGGAAGCGTTCTCTCTCCTAAATGCTTTGGAGCATTTCATGTCTTCTGTCTGCCTTTATTCTTCAATTAAAATGTTGATGTGTTATGTGCACCTGTCCTCTGCTTTGTCGTTAAAACGTCCCAGCAACCACAAAACATGCAAGCTCGTGATGACTGTCTGTGTTTTTCATAATGCTTAGCATTCCCTACAAATACGATTTCAGTATCTAGGACTTTTGATTTGAAAAATGAAACAGCTCTTGTTAGTTCTAATAGGAAAAGGCAGCTTGATTTCCAATGCTCTGTTTTAATTTGGGTTTTACCAGCCAGTGATTTTATTGAAAGTGAAATCCATATTCCTGTTTAGCTTTAGCATCTCAACTCTAAAATGGGAAAATCACAGCTTCAGTAACAGAATTGAGAATGAGGTCCTGGCATCTTTCTTGAAAGAAATTTGGATAAGAGTTCTTGGTAAGTGCTCACAAATTACTCATGCCGTATGTCTAAACACACACAAACAGGTTTAGAAAACCTGGTTGAATTCAATGAAATAATTAGGTATGAAGAAAATAACAGGGGTTTCTTTTGCCATATTCCTACCAATATGGGCCATACTTGCTCCAAGGCGATGAAGAAGGGAGGGGGAGTCAAGTCATGACCGAGCAGGACTGCACATGCCCAAGCTTTATCTCCATGAAGATGTTTTGTGCTATCCCACACTACCCAGAGTGGGGTTCATATGGCATTCTTCTGGTTTCCCCTCGTAACTTAAAGGGAATTTTTCACAATGTCTGGAGCCCTCGATATCCTGCAAATAAAGAGGAGGATGTGCTCAATTTCCTTGCATCAGGAACCCACTGAGGCGGCACCAATCTGGATGTCCAAACAGCACGGTAGGTTACGGGGAAGGAAAAAAAAAAGATCTCTATCTCTACTTCCACAAAGATCCTGAAGGATGGGAAAGGAAGAGCAGGCCGCTGCCCAAATGGCTGTGACCAAAGTGGAAGTTCTGACTTTAGCAATGAAAGGGAATTACTCCTCTCCTTGATGCCCAAAGTTACATGGTTCACAGCAAAGACCCCCCATGAGTCTATTCATTTGAACAGGGGTAGAAATACATGGCTTAGAAAAAATACGAGAGCCTCCCACTAATACCGTCGGTGTAGTAACGGATCATCTGGAGTCTAGATCCAGCCTATTATGCTCCTGGCCAGGTCTTTCCTGAGAATGTGATGTAGAAAGGAGACAAAAGTAAGGCTCTTGCTGGGGCGTCTGGGTGACTCAGTCAGTTAAGCATCCGACTCTTGATTTCGGCTCAGGTCATGATCTCCCAGTTCACGATCTCATAGTTCATGAGTTCGAGCCCTGCATCGGGCTCTGCACTGACAGCTCAAGGCCTGCAAAGTCTGCTCGGGATTTTCTCTCTCCCTCTCTCTCTGCCCCCCTCCCCCTAAGTAAATAAACTTAAAAAAAAAAAAAAAAAAGTAAGGATCTTGCATTCAATAGAAATGGGTTAACATCACAGCCACACCCCTGGCTGGCCAATAGACTGCAAAGGCACTTCACTTCCCTGAACCTTTCTTTGGTTGTAAAATAGAGGTAATAATATCCAAGCAGTGGATTCAATGAGATAGAAATGGAAGGCTTAGACAAGGTGTTCAATGCACTTTCCTTTTCCTTTCCCTGTGCTTCCCTCCCCACTTCCACTCCTGGAGTCACAGCCAAGAATTGCCATGCCTTTTCCTGGTCAAGCGGTGAGAATTCCTTTTGTCTTGTGCAAACTCAAAGCGGATATCACCCTTACTTCTCGGAGGCTGGAAATTCACAGTAACTGGAAGATTAAGTTTGAGACATTTCATGTATTCTCTTTTTCTAGTTCCCTCTCTTCCGCCTTTTACAGCACAGGCGCTGTTCCCTTGGCATTTGCAAATTTACTTTTTTATTTCCACAGGTGTAGGTGGATTGATTCAAGGAGAGAAATAGTAGCACAAAAGAGAAGGTTTTTTGTTTTTTGTTTTTTTTTCCAAAGGTAGAATTCGTTTCGGAAAGGGGGAGTCTTTTTCATGACTAGCTAACATTTGAATGCTTGCTAAGTGCCAGGCACTCTTTTATCTGCGTCACGCATGTCAATCCATTTCATCCTTATGACCTCTGTAATTTTTAAAAATTATTTTTAATCTTTATTTATCTTTGAGAGAGCGAGACAGAGTGTGAGCAGGGGAGAAGCAGAGAGAGAGGGAGACTCAGAATCCGAAGCAGGCTCCAGGGTCCGAGCTGTCAGCACAGAGCCCAATGCGGGGCTCGAACTCATGAACCGTGAGATCGTGAACTGAGCCGAAATCGGACACTCAACCGACTGAGCCACCCAGGCGCCCCATGACCTCTGTATTAATAGACAAGGAACAGAGGCACAGAGAGTTTAAGTAAATGATGCAAGGCCACACAGCTAATTGGTGGTTGAACTAAGCTCTGAACCCAGGGAAATCTAGCTTCAGAATACATGTTCTCTACCATCTCAATGGCTTATTCATCTCTTTTCCCCGGGAGCTCGATACCCAGAAAATTAAAGGAAGATAGATGGGGAAAACACAGATCAAAAGAAGATGAATCACGAAGAACATTTGAAATAGTTATTAAGCTTGCGTAATTGAAATTTGATGCTGTTTTCAAATACTCATAATAGAAACACTAATATTTCCTATATGGGCAGGTAACAGTCTGATCAGCCTTGATGTTCGAAGTAATGATGTCAAAAAGCCAACCAAGACTCCTGAGAAAGTGTTTGTGGTTTGCTTTATTTCCCTGCGCGAATATTCCTTGACCAAAAACAATCTCAAGGTTTCTAAAGGTGGCCAGAATATCCAGCCTGCTTTCTTTGAAGGGGGAAATATTTCCATTTTGAGAAGATGAAGTGGACATTTTCTTGGCTGCGTATTTGATAATGTTTCTTTACTGGAAATACCTACATTTCTTCTTCTTACACCAGACTTCTGGAATTTTTTTTCCCCCTAAAAGAGACCATTGATACTATTTACCCCCCCCCCCTCCCCGCCATGTAATGAAAAAAGGAGGTCAAATACTTTTAGTTCCCTCACTTATCTAGAAGCCAATCTACGATTCAAATCCAGTTCTCCCGACTCCTCATCCAGTTCTGCCACTCAACCACATGTGTTTCTTGCTCTTACACACAGGCTCTTTTTTGGCCACAAGTAAACACACTGACCTTTGAAATATGGAAAGAAAAGTGCTTTGAAATAAAACTGGCACAAACAGCGGTGAGACAGCCGTCATCTGGAGGCCGAAACAAAGAGGGGCATAGTGTTCAAGCTGTCTTAATAATTACATGAAGCAGTTATCACTCAGGCCCCAGTCTGAGCATTACCCCCCAAACAAACAGCCTACATTTGAGAAAACACATAGGCCACTTTGTTGCTCTGGCATCCTGAGGGGTGGGAAGCCCCCCAGCTGAAAATCACATGTGGCTGGAGCTGTTTTCCAGAGCTCCAGGCTCTTTCCTTTCTTCCTTCCCCATTAAACCCCTCTGCCTCCTTGGCAAAGGCCCTCAGGTGAGGTAAGTGCCAATTAACAACAAAGAGCTTGATGGATTTCAAGTTTATGACTTAGAGCTATGTTCTCGTGAAATATATTCTTCCCTGGTCCAGGAGCCTTGATAGGCGGAGAGCAAGGATTCTCAGGCTGGCTGAAATTCGGTTCCTTTTTGCTACTGCCCAAAAAGTGATTTCTCTTTTGGGGGTTTGCTCCAATAGAAAGCCAGGTAAATGAACCCCAGAAAGGGGCAAACTGATTCTGAAAGCTTCAGCTGCAAAGATAAATGGAGCCGAAGGTTTTGCGAATTGGGGTTTCGCAGAAAAGTGCTCTTAAATTTCTCGTGGATTCATTGGATGAGAAATTCATTCATCGGATGGAGAATAAATACAGCCAGACTTCCAAATGAGTAGGAGAGATGAGAACATCTGATCCAAAGAGACTCTGAAGCCTTTTCCAGCTTTCAAATTTGGATTTGATTTTTCTATCCTAGAAATGGTTTTCGTCGTATGTTACAATCATTTGCGTGTTAGCACATCAATTTATAAAAACATTTTTGTGAATTGTTCTCAGGCCACAAAGATCTGAAATCTGACCAATAAAACTATCTGATCTGACGTCTTAGAGCCTTGCCAGACCAAGAGGTCTGGCAATAGAAACGTGGATGGGTTAAAATATATTTTAAAACAATTCCTCTAATTATTAATTGTACTCAGTTGTTTAATATTTTCAGCGCCTGCTGAATTTAGCAAAGGGAATGACAGATGCATATTAAAATGCATGCAAATACTACACGCAAGCCACATTTTAATATATTGTTTTGCATTCATAATTTTAGTCTTGTGATTTGTATTTTCATTTGCTTGGGAACAAAGACTTTCTTCTTTTCCCACTTGGGAAACAAGGCAAGACTTGTTCCTGCCGGCATCCTACTAGTATTCCTGAAAAAGCAGCAAACTTAATGGTTCAGGAACTGCTCTCCACCACCTGCTTATGGGCCCCTTAAACAGAGGCTACATTTAAAATGCACTGAAAAGGTGAAAATATGCAATCAATCAGCTGCTTTGTCCTGTAGTGGTGGGCAATCATATTTTCTTATTGTTGTATAAAACTGAACAGACTGCTTTTTTTTTTTTTTTTAAAGTAAGCTGTTTAAATGTGCAATCTCTTTTCAAGTAGAAAAGAGATTCACCAAATCCCATTCCTTTTTAATCCAAAGTCCCAGATAGAACACATTTCCCAGTCCCCCCTGAATTTGCGTGGTTTCTGGCCAGTGGAATGTCGGCCAAAGTAATGTATACAATGTCCAAGTCTGGCTACTAGGTCTATTGGGCAACCCTACAGAAGTGTTCTACACTAGGCTTCTGATGCTTTGGAAAGACACAGGGTCAAGGTGGAGAATGCCAAGGGCATAAGGGGGAACCACTGGATGGAAGGAGGTTAGGTCCTGGAATAAAAATGTGTGAGCATACCGACTCTGCCTCTTTCCATCTCCCATGGACAATGACTCACAGTAGACTGTCACACATATCCATGGTGTGGTAGCCAGTCCAACAGTCACATCTGCTTTTCATACCCTTGTGTGTACCTACCTCCCATATGGTACCGGGGTCGGTCTGTGGGACCAATAGCATATGGCAGAAGGGACGGTATGTCACTTCTTAGGTTGAGTTATTAAAGGCTGTAGCTTTTGTGTCGGATGCTCTCTCATGCATTCTCTCTCTCTCTCTCTCTCAAGGAAGCCAGCAGCCATATCTTGGGGTTACTTAGGCAGCCCGTGGAGATACCCACGTGGTAAGGAATGGAGACTTCCATCCAACAGCCAGAGGAGTCGAGGCCTGCTAGTTTAGGAGTTGTTAACCTACAACTCCAGCAGATAGCTTGAATGTAATTCGCAAGACCTACCGACCTAGAATCACCCAGTTAAACTGCTCCTGGGTTCTTGATTCTTAGCAACTGTGAGAGATAATGCATGCTTGTTTTCAACTGCTCAGTTGTAGGGCCATTTGCTACACAGCAGTAGACACTAATACCACACGGATAAAAACAAAGCTTTGAGGGGCGCCTGGGTGGCGCAGTGGGTTAAGTGTCCGACTTCAGCCAGGTCACGATCTCGCGGTCCGTGAGTTCGAGCCCCGCGTCAGGCTCTGGGCTGATGGCTCGGAGCCCGGAGGGGAGCCTGTTTCCGATTCTGTGTCTCCCTCTCTCTCTGCCCCTCGCCCGTTCATGCTCTGTCTCTCTCTGTCCCAAAAATAAATAAACGTTGAAAAAAAAATTTTTTTTAGAAAAACAAAGCTTTGAGACACTGGAACTGTTTGTTACAGTATTTAGACACCGACTAATACGGTAGAGCAACGCTTGTGGTAACTATGCACATACTCGAGCGCACTGGAAGGTTTCTAAGAATAAGGACTCTGGTTTGTTCTTGGAGACATCGCTGCCCAGATGAGAGGGAGTCTTGAATGAACTACAAATAATAAATATGGCTTCCAATAAGGTGCCCGGTGTGCTCCTGCATCCGGTACATGCAAAGTCAACGCTGTTTGAGCAGTTACCACTTCAAAGCTGGATGGATTCAACTGCAACTTATTTCGGGTCGGAAAAATTCCGGGAGTGTATTCTTAGCAAGTGCATAGATTGCCGTGTGCCAAACACTCACGTAAAGAAGGGAAGAACTCAGTTGTCTAGTTATATTTGTGTTTCCACACTACCGTGCTTCCGTTTGTCGGGACCAGGCGCTATTCTAATGGGCACATGTGTTCATTTATTTATTCCTTTCAACAACCTGATAAAGAGTGTGCTGTGGCTCTTCTAACTTTACTGCCAAGGAGATAGGCTCAGTAAAGGTAAGCACCTTGTCCCAGGTCACAGAGCCACTTCCTGGCCGAGGCTCTGCTTGATCTGTGGACTTACAAACGCCAAAGATCACGAGGTTACCCATTATACCGAGTTGCTCCCTCAATGGAATTCTCAAAAGACACGGAAGAGACCTGCAGAGTCCAGGAAAGGGCTGCTAAGTGGATAGTGTGGATTAAAAGGTATTCCTGTGAGGACAGAACAGAATAATCGGGACTTTTTAATTTTTTTATTATTATTGTTATTTACATTTATTTATTTTTGAGAGACAGAGACAGGCAGCATGAGCAGGAGAGGGGCAGAGAGAGAGGGAGACACAGAATCCGAAGCAGGCTCCAGGCTCCGAACTGTCAGCACAGAGCCCGAGGTGGGGCTCGAACCCACGAACCGCGAGGTCGTGACCTGAGCCAAAGTCGGACGCCCAACCAACTGAGCCACCACCAGAATAACCGAGACTTTCAGGCCTTGAGGGATTCATGTTACACCAGGCTATTGTCAGACTTTGTAAAATCCTGAAGGGCATGAATTTATTCACCTAAATACGACCGCCCACAGCAGCGAGGCCTCCCTTCAAGAGCATCAGAGATGGTTCTAGGAACCGGCACGGATGCAGTTCGTCCGGGACGGGACGCACCGCCCTCTGCCTCTACGTCCGCTGCAGAGACTAGGCCCCCGGCCCCAGAAGCTGCAGCAGAGAGGGAAAGAAAATCCCAAACCACAGGGCAACCAGCTCCTTGTGGAGCAGCCAAGAAGGGGAGGCTGGGCCTCCCTGCTAATTGGCACAAACCCTTATAGCCGATTCCTTCCAATGTTTGCAGATCAGCGCTAGCCTCAAAGAAATCAGGAATGGGCCAGAGCAGCGCTGGGGATGGATGGACACTCTGTGTCTGCCTCTCCCACCAGGCCCACTTTTGCTTGTTTTTCATGGGAACGTGTGTGCAGTGTTTGCGACAGGCAGCTCCCTGGGTTCTCTCAGCCCCGAGTTGTGGCAAGGAGGGGAACTGGCTGTTTACCAGGAACGCTGCCAATGGGCTAATGAGAATTTTTCATGACTTTGGGATGTTTGCAGAACCAAAGGCTTTTGAAACCTGATTCCAACGCTGACCTAGAGTCTTGGAGACAAGAATAATAACCTGTGGAAAGAAGCTGGGGCTAGCACAGAATAAACCTCACTTCTTCTGACTTTTCCGAATGCTGCTGGCCAGAATGTGCTTCTCTCAACCTTAGATGGTGAGATGGATTTTTAATCTGCAGCACTGGATGCTAGGGCAGAGCTTAAAATTCATCTTTCATTTCATGTAGCAATGGGTTTGTGAAAGTAATGAATGATGCATTAACCTTTTGCAAGGAGAATGTTAAAGTTGTGTAGGGTTGGGGCGCCTGGGTGGCGCAGTCGGTTAAGCGTCCGACTTCAGCCAGGTCATGGTCTCGCGGTCTGTGAGTTCGAGCCCCGCGTCAGGCTCTGGGCTGATGGCTCAGAGCCTGGAGCCTGTTTCCGATTCTGTGTCTCCCTCTCTCTCTGCCCCTCCCTCGTTCATGCTCTGTCTCTCTCTGTCCCAAAAATAAATAAACGTTGAAAAAAAAAAAAAAGTTGTGTAGGGTAATATACCATTTTAAAAACGTGGAAGGAAGGGCTGTTTACATGAAAAGAAATTGATGTGTCCATTACAAATCACTCTAAATCATTTATTTCGGCAGGCCCTCAAGGATCTAATTCTAACAGGAGCTAAGTTTGAATTCTTACACTTGAAAATAAGACCGAATGCTTTATGATGATCCACAATTCTGAATATTCATATATTTATGCTAGTAATTGTTTTCTCCCAATCATTCTGAATTGATGATGTCTTGCTAGAGAAATAAAGAGCCCACATTTACGCGTCTTTGTATTCCTTTCCAGCCGCGGCTCACAAAATCAATTACCTGGCATTAATTCATCACTTTCAGACTTTTCCATTAGTAAAAAGATAATTTTTTTAAAAACAGCCAATGACTGCCATGGTATAAATAAATTTAGGGCCCACTAACAAGTGGATCACTGGTGTGCACAAGGCCTTGTTCAAAGCCACCCTCTGTGTGAAAGCACAGGCTGGCTGCGACTTCGGGGATCCCCTCTACACTTACCACGTTAGGTCACATGTGTCCATCTGCATCTGTTCCTTTCATTTTTTCCAAGGAGTAGAAATTTTGAGTCGGAAAAAGACGTGAGGTAGATACAAGAGATTTTGGAAGCCAGTGAATGGAGAGAAAGGTGAGGGGGGGCAGGGCGGGGGGGTGCGGGGAGAATGACGGCTTAATGCTAATAGCACTGCCAGGGCAAGGTTCTGGCAGCCCAGCTCCTCTCAGATTCCCACTCTTTCCTGGGGATGGTGGTTCAGCTTTCTTTACGTACATGTCTTTACAACCAAGGAATACCTGGCATATCCATCCTGACAACAAACCTATCATTTTTATACTTGGCGCTAATAAACTCCTAACTGCCGCCTTCCTCCTGTCTTGTTGGTTTCCCGCCCAGCACCACACCACCACCAGAATGATCTGTCTGAAACGCGAATTTGATCACATGATTCTCCTGCTACAAAATGGGTTTCTCGGCCATGGCTTCTAAGTCCTACGCCGGCTTTCGAGATCCTCCATAACCTGCCTCCAGCCTGCCTTTCCTCCCTGGTTTCTGCGACTCTCCCTCTCAGCTTGATACTCACCAGGCACTGAAATGGGGACACTCCGTGCACCTTGGTGTCCTTTACCCGCCGTCCTCCCTGCCTGGAATTCTCTCTCCCCTCCAGTCCCGCCTGTGGTATTTACCATTCTGCAAGAGCTAGATTTTCGCCTCAGAAGCCTTCTCCGGCCTCCCAAACAGAGGTGAGTTCTTTCCCCTTTGAGCCTCCGCTATGACAGGTGCAGCGTTTATTATACTATTTTAGCCACTGTTTGTTCATATCACTTCCTCTTTTATCATTATTTCTCAAAGTATGGCCCAAAGAACAATCGCCTCAAAAATATCTGCCTATGAAAAGCGTAAATACCTCGTTCCCATTTTAAATTGGTATCCCTGGGGCTTCTTAGGGGATTAAAGTTGGAGAACCACTGGACTCAAGGGCAGGTATCATCTGCATGGTGCATGGTAGGTAATGAACGAATAAAAGGACTTCGTTGCTTTGGAGTCACAGGTGGGGCTTCTGTAGCTCCTATTATATGTAACGTGTACGATATGTAACTGCAGCTCAGTCTTGTTCATCATCTTGTCTATTCCAGATCCTCGCCCAGGGCCCTGGGGCATGACAGGCACCAAATGAATGCTTTGTCACGGAAAGAAACCATGGCCCCCAGAAGCTTTCGAGCGCTACGCAGCAGGGCCGAGATGCAGCCAAAGCACCAACAAGATTAGCACGAGGCCTGTTCAGCTCCTCAGGACGAGGCACCAAGTAAAAGCAAGATCATAGCTGGCAACGCTCTGATGTTCCTTCGTGGAAATCCTTGATGTGGGCTGTGAAATGTCAAATCCAGATTTGATTAAGCCCAACTCCAAATCCCCAAGGCAAGTGTGTAGCCACAGTCTTAATGTCATTATTGGAGCCACCTCCGTCTGTTGCTTTCAAAAGGGCTGAGCTAGCCCCCCGTCCATTGATACAGACTCCTACAAAATGAAGCCTGCGATTAATTCCGCACGTCCGAGGCAGATAATGCCTAAAAAGCTTGATCTGGCTCCTTCCTGAAAACTGAAGTATTAAATTGAACCAAAAAAAAAAAAAAAAAAAAGAATCCTCTGATCTGCCGTAAAGCCAAGAGAAAGGGTGGGTCTCAAAAACAACAGTAGAAATCAAAGCTTTAGTTTCTTTGGCTTAAGGCTAGACTGTTGTCTGTTTGGAGTTTTCCACTTCCTCCTTTAAATGATAACCTATCAGTTTTCAGTTAACCCATACTTTGAATTTTTAAAGGCCGAAGCCAATAAGCAACACAGGCTGATGGGAGGGCAGTGGACCAGCTGATGATTCAGTAGGATGCAAATGGAAACTTGGCTTGCTGTGCTGGTACACACTTGAGGGATTGGGCACAAAAACTAGGCCAGAACCGAGTCCCAAACCCAAGTAGGCAACACTGGGATTTATCAAATTAAACCCAAATGCCACAGCTTCACGGGAGCAGACCGGATTTCACCACTGCATTCTCAGAGGGAAGAGGGGTGGGGGGGGGGCGCTGCTCCCCAACTCAACCACAAGGCAGAGCTCCACTTTGTTCTGTGAAATTCAGAACACATTTGTTTTTGTGTGTTTTTTTCCTCTTCAAAATTTGCTCCTGCCCTTCCTCAGGGTCTGCCTAGAACGAAAATACTAAGAGCCAAAAACTCCCGCAGAAAGGCTGCTTTACTGTGAAATCCAATCTCAGCAAAAGCAGGAGATTCAGCAATCTTTTGACCTTCCCTAGTAGTGAAGTATAACGGACCCACATGGTTTAGATAACTAGGGAAAGGTCTGATGAGCTGTCAAACCACGGAAATTTTAGAGTTTTGCTTGTCACTCTATATAGAAATGATTCAGAAGTTTCTTAAATTCCAGAGGCTTCCTAAAGCACGACCAGGACGGCTGAGAAGACGCGTCTCTAGGTGACCCTGGGACCCATCTCCTGTTTCTGGAACTTTTGAAATTAGCCCAAGCCACATATCTAGACGTAATGGATTTTGTTGGAGCATTCTGCACCAGACTTGACACGAGAGCTCGGTTCCAAACCAACATCTACTCTAGAGGGGTGGGGCAAGCAAATGACTTTCCCCCAGTTTTTGGTTCCTATAGCGAAAGCTAATCCCAGACGTGGCTGGGACATGAAGGCTGGAGTCCTGGCAGCAGCAGCCATTGGGATGACTCATTCAAATATCAAGCCCTCTTTTATGCATAAATTATATTAGACATAGTCCTGCCTTTCAGGGGCTCCCTTGCCTAAAACCATCCATTGTCTCGTTCTCTCTTGGCTTACACATGACATCCAAACTCATCTAAATCATTTCCAGCTTGCTCTCACGTCCTCTTCCGTCTTCCCAGCCCTTCTGCCATGCATTCTACCCTCCAGACCAAGGGTTGGCAAACTTTTTTTCTGTAGATAGTCATATAATAAATATTTTAGGCTCGCGGGCCATGTGGTCTTTGTTACAACCATTCAACTCTGCTGTTGTGGAACAAAAGCAGTCATCTTTAAGACATAAATGAATGAGCATGGTTATCTCTCAGTAAAATTTCACTTAAAAAAACAAAAACAAAAACAAGTGGCAGGCTAGATTTGGCCCCCAGACTGTAGTCTGCCAACTCCTGTTTTAGATACACCAAATGTATTCCTTTGCACGTGCTGGTTTCTTTTGTGTTGGAGCTTTTGTCCTTTACCCCCAGCTCAAATAAATTAATTTATTGGAACGCTATTAGGTGTCAGAGACTGTCCCGGGATCTAGAGATGTAGCAGGGAGAAAACAGACAACATTTTCTACTGCATAGAATTCAGATTCTAGTGGGAGCAAATAGATAGTAAATCAGTGGCAAACAAAAGCATGCAAGGCAGGTAGAACTACAATGAAGAAAAATCAGGCAAAGTAAGGGGTGAGGATGTTATTTTTTAAATTTAATTTATTTTTTACATTTACATCCAAGTTAGCATATCGTGCCACAATGATTTCAGGAGTAGATTCCTTAAGCCCCTTACTGATTTAGCCCATCCCCCCTTCCCCACCCCCTCCAATAACCCTCTGTTTGTTCTCCATATTTAAGGGTCTCTTCTGTTTTGTCCCCCTCCCTGTTTTTATATTATTTTTGCTTCCCTTCCCTTATGTTCATCTGTTTTGTCTCTTAAAGTCCTCATATGAGTGAAGTCATACGATACTTGTCTTTCTCTGACTGACGAATTTCGCTTGGCGTACGAAAATATGGAAGGCTTCAGGAATTTGCGTGTTATCTTTGCACAGGGCAGTGCTAATCTTCTCTGTGTTGTTCCAAGTTTAGTACATGTGCTGCCAAAGCGAGCACGAGGATGTTATTTTAAATAGAGTGGTCAAGGAAGGTAACTTTGATGAGGTGATATGCGCACAAAGATGAAAATAAAGTATAAGCTCCATCAATGTGGATGAGGTGGGGGGTGGGGCAGGGTGGTAAGCATTCCAGGCAGAGGGAGTGCCAAGTACAAAGTGCCCAAGGCAGAGCATTCTTCATACACTGGAGGAAGTGAAAGGGGGCCAGGGTGGTGTAGTGAAGGAGTGAGGGAGGAGATCAGAAACGTAGCTGTGGGCAACGTTGTTTAAAGCCTTATGGGCCATGGAAAGGACTTTGATTTTTATTCTAAATAAGTATGGAAACCACTGAAAGGTAGAGAGCAGAGGGTGCTGTCATCTGCCTTCTATTTTAATAGGATCTCTCCAATAGCCGCGTGTAAGATGAAGTGTAGGGAAGTTGGAATGAAAGCTAAGAGACCGCTAAGGAGGCTGTTGCAATAATCCGGGGGACAAATGTTGTTTAGGGGGATGATAGCAGCAATGGTATGAGTGGTCAGATGCTGAATATATTTTGAAGGCAAAGCTGAAAGGTAGTGTGTGGAGGAAATACTCAAGGATAACACCCAAGAATTTTAACCTGAGCAACTGGAAGGGTGAAATCTGATGGACTGAGATAGCAAAAACTGTAGGAATTACAGATCGGGTGGGAATAACAAAGATTTATTTAAGTTATGTTATTCTTTTTTTTTTTTTAATGTTTTTAAATATTTTCTTATTTTATTTTTGAGACAGAGAGAGACAGAACGTGAATGGGGGAGGGTCAGAGAGAGAGGGAGACACAGAATCTGAAGCAGGTTCCAGGCTCTGAGCTGTCAGCACAGAGCCCGACATGGGGCTCGAACTCACAGACCATGAGATGAGATCATGACCTGAGCTAAAATCGGACACTCAACCAACTGAGCCACCCAGGTGCCCCTTAAGTTATGTTATTCTTAAGATGCTTATTAGATCTGTAAGTGGTAACATTAAATAGGCAGTTGAATTAATGGTTTTGAGTTCAGTGGAAATAATATGGATAGACTAGTTATCTGGGAGTTACCTGCTATAAAGCTGAAATCAGATAGAATCAGTTAGGGAGAAGTGAGAAGAGACTAGAGGTCAGGGACTAAGTTCTGGAACAATCCAACGTTTGGAGGTTGGGAAGAGGAAGAAGAGCCACAAAGAAGACTTAAAATGAGTGACCAGTGAGACAGGAAGTGAAGTAAGAGTGACTACTCTGGGGCCAAGTGAAGAAAGCCTTTCCAGAAGGAGGAAATGAACAACTCTGTGAAATATTGCCAACATGTTGAGCAAGATGAGGACGAAGGCATGACCCAGATTTGGCAACATGGGAGCCATTGTTGACGTTTTGTTTGAGGAGTAGTGAGGATGATAGACTGTACAGAGTGTATATGACAGAGGATGGGAGAGGCGCAAATAGTACCTTCTTTCCCCTGGGATCCTCTAATACATTTTACCCTTACAACACTTTTCACAATTATACTTATTGGCTTATATCTCTATCTCCTCAACTGAGCTTTGAGCAACTTCAATGCTGAGCCATGTTTCATTCATCCTGTCTACAGTACAACACGGGCACAAATCAAGTACTCATCAAGTGTTTGTTGAATGAATATGATACTGTAATCTAAGAAGGAGAGTTTTCATGTAAATGAATATGAGTACCATTGAGACTGGAAAAAAATAATACTAAGTAGAAGAACTTGAGAAAGAGGGAGAAAGGGTGCTTTTATTACCGCATGGTGTTACGTATGACACTAGAGGTATTTGGGTTTCTACCCTGAACATTTTACTTTTTTTTTTTTTTTTTGTCTTGAAAGTACATATAAATTATTCTCCATAACATATGGTGAGATCAGTTAGTATAACTAGTCCAAATTTGCTAAAGAGGATAGTAAAGCCCTGGAAGATTTAGGAAATATGCCCTCACCCTGTAGACTATGTGTGCTTGGTATAAGATTCCATAAAATGTGTCCCTCTCCTTCCTTTTGGGTTTCCAAAGTTACCAACACACCTCTGTTGTAAGACACCTCCCCAAATCCCTATTACCCTTTTTGGTTTTTTTGTTTTTTTTTTTTAAGATTACATTTTTAAAAACGAGAATCGCTAAAGGAATTACTTTGGGGTCTGAATAACACTGAGTTGATTAATTCTCTCCTGGTTGGAATGATTATTTGATCATTCAGTCCTTAGAGCCATGACTATTCAGATCCAGAAGCAAAAATTATTACATGATGATTCAAGTGACTTTCTGATTATACTGCTTAATAAAATTAACACTGAAGTCTGAAACAGTGTCCAGAAGTCAAATGGTGATTTTCCAAGGGTCTATTAAAAAGAAAAAAAAAAAAAAGTTTCATTTCAAAGGACAAAATGTTGCCAGTCCTTCTATCTCCAAGGGAGTAAGGATTAGTAAGTAGTTCAGTTAGTTCCTGCAAATTAGGGATTCAGTTATATTTTATTTATTCAATACGGGAGTTTTTATAAGTGTTGGGTGAGTCATTTGGTAAGACCAAAGCCAAGGTAAATTAAAGCAGTCACTGGTTGAAGATATTTTTATTGCAATGAGTAGGTCTCCCTCTGGGATTTGGATATACAGGTGTGGTCAAACTTTGGCATGGAAAGTAAGTAGAATCATGAATTCTAAACCAGTGACTCCTAATGTCTTGAGCATGTAATGCTACAGACACATCTAGACACATTTGCTATAAGAAGCCAAAAACATGTGACAGAGGAAATTAAATAGAAGCAGTTGTTCTCCCTTTAGAGTTTACTTACCAATGATCCCAAGGACCCAAATACCTACATATATATATATATATACATATATATATATACATATACATATATATATATGTATATATATATATATATACATATATATATGTATATATATATATATATATATACACACATACATTTTTACAAAGAAATAATCTTCTAGAAAACTATTCTTGTGAATTACTCTTTTGTGCCTATCAAGCTTTTCTATTTTGTGGGTCGTGGATTTAATAGGTTGTAATGCTGTTTCAAACACCATAGATACTTAATGCACCATGAAAACCCCTTAAGCTATGGGAAATTATAAAAATGTCTCAGTGCCATGGTCACAAATGTGAATGATCTTCTCGACATGAACTTCAAAGGTAAATGAAATTACATTTCCTGTAGATTTCTGAGTGTTCATTGTCCAGTGACCATGGTCCCCGAGATTTCACCCATGCTTCTCAGGATTCTGTTCCAATCAGCTAGCCAACTCTCAGCTACGGTGGCTCTGGAAATTCAGGCCTGGGGATGCCCGGATGGCTCAGTTGGTTAAGCCTCCAAGTCTTGGTTTTGGCTCAGGTCATGATCCCAGTGTCGTGGGATCAAGTCCCAGGTCAGGCTCTGTGCCCACAGCACGGAGCCTGCTTGGGATTCTCTCTCTCTCTGCCCCTCCCCTGCTCACTCTCTCTCACTCTCAAAATAAATAAATAAACATTAAAAATTTTTTTTCTTCGTCTCAGTTATCTTTTGGACACACAAAATAATAGCTTTGTGCAGGTCAGAGAGGGGTTTCCTGGTGGTGTTGGTGCCTGTATAACAGGCTGTTGAATCCCGAGTCTCTGGTCTAAAGAGAGTATCGATAAGGTAACCGTAGGGCAAGTACTCATTGTCATCATCAGTTTTAATGAACTAGCAGAAACCAACAGATATTTTTAAATTAGTATCTAATGTTTATAATTACACAGATTTTCATTTTAGATTTTGTAAAATACATGACAGGGAGTAAAATATTACGGTCTCAGCACACCATGGGGGGCCTGCAAACGAGAAAATCGGCTTCTGTGTTTCTGTTTCCTCTCGTACTTACACTTTTCAAAGGGCCAGAGAAAGTTTCTGAAATTTTATTTGTTAGGAGATGCTTCCCTTACCAAAAGGGAGAAGTCACTATCTTCTCCAAATCACTAATGACCACTGATTGATAAAGGGGATTATATATCAGCTCAGTGACTTCTTGGTGATTAGAGACAATTTACACCAAGTTCAACAACTAATTTGTTTTTTAATTTTTTTTTTAACGTTTATTTATTTTTGAGACAGAGAGAGACAGAGCATGAACGGGGGAGGGGCAGAGAGAGAGGGAGACACAGAATCGGAAGCAGGCTCCAGGCTCCGAGCCATCAGCCCAGAGCCCGACGCGGGGCTCCAACTCACGGACTGTGAGATCGTGACCTGAGCTGAAGTCGGACGCTTAACCGACTGAGCCACCCAGGCGCCCCAACAACTAATTTTTAAAAATGGCAATGCCTGTAACCATTCTTGGAAACAGGTCCACCCGCTATAACAAGCTTTCTTGTATTACATTAGATCTCTGCAAAGCAGGTGTTCTCTGCCCTGAGTGCCTTCCTTCCCCAGGTTTTTGGTTTTGGTTTGTTTTGAGAGAGAGAGAGAGAGCACAGGCAAACAGGGCAGTGAGAGAGGGAGAGAGAGAATCCCAAGCAGGCTGTGTGCGAGAGTTGAGCATGACACAAGGCTTGATCTCACGGCAGTAAGATTACGACCTGAGCCAAAATCAAGATTTGGATGCTTAGCTGACTCAGCCACCCAGGTGCCCCTTCTCTGGGTTTCAACAGTTCTGAACAGCCACCCTCCAGTTCCCCGTCCATCACCTGCAGGCTACACACAAGTAGAATTGTTTTTTATTTTCTCTCTTTCCTTGTTCTTAAAAAAAAAAAAATGTTCTCTCTCTTTTTCTCCCTCTTCAACAATTTCTAAGCTGGCAGTACATGTCTTTTAAAGGCAATTTAGCAGGGGGTGCCTGGGCGGCTCTGTAGGTTGAGTGATCAACTCTTCATTTTGGCTTAGGTCACGATCCCAGGGTCGTGGGATCGAGCCCTGTGTCCAGCTCCATGCTCAGCATGATTCTTCAGATTCTCACTCCCTCTGCCCCTCTCCCCTACTCACTCTCTTTCTCTCTTTCTCCCAAATAAAATACAAAAATAGAAAAAGGAAAGGCAATTTAGTAAAGCGGTTAATATAAAGGCTTGGTGCTAACCAGCCTTGGATTTGAATCTCGGGTCTGACACTTACTAACTGTGCCCCTTTGGGCCAGGTATTAGACTTCACACCAAGCTTCAGATTTTTCATCTGAAAAATGGGGATATCGGTAACTACCTTCAGGATTATTTTAGAGACGAGTCAACATAGTGTCACTAAAAGGCTGAACAGTGTCCAGCATGTAAGACTTCAAGTTACTATTACTGGGAAAAAAAACCTGACACATTGACTTGTAGAAAACATAGGAAACGTGAATTCCTTCACAGAAATAATATTTGTGAGGACCTAATGGACCCACTAACACACTGCAAAATTTGCTCAAGCTGACATTAATAGGAATAAAATGCAGACCTTTGTCACCCAACTCCAGGCAAGTCTCATTTAGTACAGACACAAAGAAAAGACTGAGAGAGAAAAAAACATAGAAAGCCACTAACTTGACACTTAAAATTGTATATCTCTGCTCTTCTCTCAGTCCAAGAAAGCACATTAGAAAGTGTATTTGGCCTAACAAGCTGACAACGTGTGGTATGGGTCAATTAAGGTTATAAAATAACACAAAGAACAGGCCCTCATCAGACTTTGGTGCTTTGCAATAGATGAAAAAGCAAGAAGAGATTTAATCAGCTTCCATGGGCTTGGGTTCCTCTTCCTCACTCTGAGAAGAAGGAGTCTTGCTTTATTCTGGTTATTTCCTGAGGAGAGCCCTCCTCCCTCCCCCAAGTATTCAGGCTAATTACAACTGGTGAGGTAGTTTCCAGGCTGAATAAGAAATCAAAAGGGAAGAGAGGGGAGGCGGTGTGGATTTCAGAGAAAAAATAACTTAAGAAAAAGTATGTTCTCAGAGGGGGAAAAATTAGAGAATCAGGTCACTGAGCTGGAGCCAGGAAAAATCCACATGAGTGGAAATTGGAGCATTGAAAGTATTTCATATTAACACATCCAAAGGCTGAATGTGCCTGGCCCAGAGGATGTTCCTCCCCCTCCTGGAAAGTGGCTGGGGGCTGGAAGACCTCTAGGCTTTTCTATGTCATATTCATTCACTAATCAGTGCTATTCAGCCAATTGCACATGTGGTCTTATATCGGTGCCCTGGAAAATACGGGGACCACATAGCAACGATTATAATCAACATCACTGGAGACTCCTATATCGGCTTCTGAAATATGAAGCTTCAAATCAGACACGGCACCAATGAAAACCAGCAGTTTCTTCCTTCCTTCCTTCTTTCCTTCCTTCCTTCCTTCCTTCCTTCCTTCCTTCCTTCCTTCCTTCCTTCCTTCTTCTCTATTTGGTTCTGCTAAGTCTACAGTTTTAGATTCAAGTACCTGACAATTATATATCAATAGAGACAGAATGCATTTTGCCTGAAGCAAAGATAGAAATGGTTTAAAGGGCAAGCAAAGTGTCATGTATCAGTAGACATCAGTTGAGGTTAAACTCTGCCGATGTGACTAGAATGCGGACATCTTTGTTAGCGTCAATGTCTCGAAATTGGCGGTGTGGCCTGGCATACATATTTCCTTAATGACTTTCCAGGGCAAGAGGAAAATATCTAACAGCACTCCGTACATCCAAGGGTCTTAAACTTATTTCTCTCTTGTTTTCACTCAAAATTGTCAAGCCTTTTTATTAGCCAAATTTTAACTGAAAACTGGACATGAAACACACAACACAATCCTGAAAATCTTGGCCAAAAAAAAAAAATCAATATTTTCTTTTGATTGTATGGCTAATTATGCCTCCACTGAGGTATTACTGGGCCTGAATGTGGGGGTGAGGCCCTAATGGGCCCAAGAACGCACTGCAAGATCTGCTGAAGGTGACATGAATAAGAATGAAAAGCAGACCTTTGTCACCCAACTCCAGGCAAGTTTCGTTTAGTGCAAACACAGAAAAAGCTAAGAGAGAGAAAACAGGAAGAAAAAAACAAAAACAAAAACAAAACAAACAAAAAAACCTTACACTGCTCAGGAAAAATACCAGAGGAGTATTTTTTTTTTCTTTGTCAGCTTAGTCATACATCTCTGGCGGCTGTCTTCTTCCTTATGTGTCCCTCTGCAACTTACTGGACTTCATGTGTCATATCAGAGATGACTAGGGAGGAGGTTTTGTTTTGTTTTATAGGGCTAATCCCAGATTTTAATGAGTTGTTGAAGTCTTCTCCCCGCGTTTCAGCTCAGTGTAACTTTCTAACTTAGTTATAGTACTTATGATCCCAGCTGGTCCAGCGGTTCTGAACTAGTTAGTTCCGTGCGAGAGCCTCTAAAGGAGAGCTCTTGAAACATACCAATCCCAGACCAATTGAATTGGATTACCCAGAATTGGGGTCTGGGAGCTAACCAGTTCCCTTTAAATTATCTCAATAAATTTAAATTAATCTGCTGTGTAACAAACCGTCCAATACCTAATGCCTTAAGACAACAAATTGCCGTTTGTGATGATTCTGTGGGTCCGGAATTAGGGCAGGACTCAACTGGATGGCCCTTCAGCTCCACGTTATGTCACCTGGAGTCATTCAGCTGCATTCAGTGGGCCCAATGGTCCGATAGGCTTCATTCACGTGACTGCCACCTCAGTGATCTTCTGCAAGACGCCTCTCTCTCCAGATGGCCAGCATGGGCTTCTTTATAGTATGGTGACCATGTTAGACTTCTTGAATGCCACCTGGCTTTAAAAGAGAGGAATCAGAAAGTGCCAGCCTCTTTCAAGGTGTAGCTTCAGAAGTCCCAAATCACTTCTTCCAAGTTCTGTTTGTCAAAGGCCAGCCCATATTTAGAGGGAAGGGAAATGAGCTCTCATTCTTGATATGAGGAGCAGCATATACGTACAGAGGCTGAGAAATTGCCTGGTGGCCGTATTTTAAGAGTATAGATTATATACGAGCAGTTCCTGGTCCCAAAGTCATGGCAGACATTTCTAGCCCATCATTATGGCCTCTGCCACTGTTACTGGACATAGTACCAGAGTTGTTCTCAATGCTGCACCTCAGAGATTAGAGGTCAGTAGATTATACCTATTGTGCAGGTTAAAATGTATTGACAAACCTGCTTTATTGGGAAGAGAGGAAGTTCTCAAGTATCTCTGCTGTGCAACAGGAAGCAGAGTTATTGGCGTTCTCCGGGAAGATTAGGAAAGGGCCAACGTCCTCGTGGCCCTGCCTTGGGCGGGGGGGGGGGGGGGGGGGGTATGGCTCATGAGCTCTCGCAATAATCTTGTGAAGTAGAAATTGCAGGTTTTGTTTTTCTTCTCTAGTTTGTAAATGGGAAAACTGGGGCTGACCAAACACAAGCCACCATTTCAGGTGCTACAGGAATAAAACGTACTTGGACATTGTTGCAAAGGAAAGGTATTTAAACAACTATTTCTAATACCCAACAGAATGAAATGAAGGTTATCAGAGAAGTAGGAACAACACAGTCCTGGGAGTCAGAGGCAGGAAAGATGAACTCAGAAGAAAATGGTTTGCACATCAGAGAATTAAGAAAAATATCAAGTCATAAAATATTTTTGTAAAAACATCCTCTTTAAGATCATACTATAGACAAAAAGAGGCCATTTAATGACATCATCCATTTTGGTCGCAAAACTGACACCAAAACAAACCCATACTGGTTTGTTCCTTGTTAATTCTAAGAATTCCTGTATAAATATACATCCATAATATAAAACTTTTAAATGTATCTTTAATGAAGTTAGTTTCATAGTTTTAGTTTTCTTTTTCAAAATGGAGATCCAATCAAACCAATTTTTTTCACCACTTACTATGAAATGTAAGACCTATTTTTGGTTGACTTATTGTAAGTGGCATTTTTTTTTCTGATACCCGTTTTTTTTGGGTTATAAAGTTAATGCATAAAAAGTACTTACCATATAATGAGTGCTCATAGATGTTAGTCATTTATTACTATTTTTGGTAAGTTTTTAATTTTATGACAGTTTTAGATTTACAGAAAAGTTGTGAACATAGTATGGATTTCCTATATGCTCCACATTCAGTCTCTCCTATCAGCATCTTGCATTTGTATGGTACATTTCATGGTACGTTTGTTAAAACTAATGAACCAATGTTGACACATTATTATCATCTAAGATCCATACTTTACTCAGGTTTTCATAGTTTTTACCAAATGACCTTTTCTATTCCTGGATCCCACTCAGGATACCACATTAAATTTAGTAGTCATGTCTCCTTCGGCTATTCTTGGCTGTGACAGTTTCTCAGACTTGCCTAAATTTTAATGACCTTAACAGTCTGGGGGAGTACTGATCAGATATTTTTTGTAGGAGGCCTCTCAATTGCGACGTGCCTGATGTTTTTCTCGTGATTATATTAGGATTATGTGTTTTGTGGAGGAAGACCACAGAGGTGAATTTCCATTTTCATCACATCAAGACAGTATGCTATCAACATGACTTATCACTGTTGATGTTAACCTTGGTTACTTAGCTAAGGTAGCATTTGTTAGTTTTTTTCCATTATAATCCAAACTGTACTCATTGGAAAGAAGCCATTATGCATAGCCTGCACTTAAGGAGGGTGTGGGGGGGGGGGGGTGCGGGTGCTGTGCTCAACTTCCTGAGGATGACTATCTACATAAATTATTGGGAAATAGGCATGGGAGTTTTGTCTGTTTCCTTCCCCCTCCCCCCTTTATTTATTTATAAATATTTATTTATTTATTCTGGGTTTTTTTAATCAATATGGACTCGTGGATATTTATTTTATATTTTGGGTTATAATCCAATACTACATTATTTTATTGCTCAAATTATTTCAGCTTTGGTCATTGGAAGCTCTTTCAATTGACTCTTGGGTCCCTTTAAAATATTCCCATTGAGCAATCCCTATCAAAATAACACTAGCATTCTTCACAGACCCAGAACAAACAATCCTAAAATTTGTCTGGAACCAGAAAAGATCCCAAATAGCCAAAGCAATCTTGATAAAGAAAACCAAAGCTGGAGGCATCACAGTCCCAGACTTCAAGCTGTATTACAAAGCTGTAATCATCAAGACAGTATGGTACCGGCACAAAAAACAGACACTCGGATCAATGGAACAGAATAGAGAACCTAGAAATGGACCCACAAACATATGGCCAACCAATCTTTGACAAAGCAGAAAAGAATATCTAATGGAATAGTCTCTTCAGCAAATGTTGTTGGGAAAACTGGACAGCAACATGCAGAAGAATGAACCTGGACCACACGCTTAAACCATACACAAAAATAAACCCAAAATGGATGAAAGACCTAAACATAAAATAGGAAGCCATCAAAATCCTAAAGGAGAAAGCAGGCAAAAACCTCTTTGACCTCGGCAGCAGCAACTTTTTACTCAACATGTCTCCAGAGACAAGGGAAACAAAAGCAAAAGTGAACTATTGGGACCTCATGAAAGTAAAAAGCTTCTCTGCACAGCAAAGGGAACAATCAGCAAAACTAAAAGGCAGCCTATGGAATGGGAGAAGATATTTGCAAACAACATATCAGATAAAGGGTTAGTATCCAAAATCTATAAGGAACTTATCAAACTCAATACCCAAAAAACAAATAATCCAGTGAAGAAATAGGCAAAAGATACGAATAGATGCTTCTCCAAAGAAGACATCCAGATGGCCAACCGACACATGAGAAAATGCTCAACATCACTCATCATCAGGGAATACAAATCAAAACCACAATGAGATATCACCTCATGCCTGTCAGAATGGCTAACATTAACAACTCAGGCAACACCAGATGTTGGTGAGGATGTGGAGAAAGAGGATCTCTTCTGCACTTTTGATGGGAATGCAAACTGGTGCAGCCCTCTGGAAAACAATATGGAGGTTCCTCAAAAATTTAAAAACAGAACTATCCTACGACCCAGCAATTGCACTACTAGGTATTTATCCAAAGGATACAGGTGTGCTGTTTCAAAGGGGCACATGCACCCCAATGTTTATAGGAGCGCTATCAACAATAGTCAAAGTATGGAAAGAGCCCAAATGTCCATCAATGGATGAATGGATAAAGAAGATGTGGTATATATATACGATGGAGTATTACTTGGCAATCCAAAAGAATGAAATCTTGCCATTTGCAACTACGTGGATGGAATTTGACGGTATTATGCTAAGTGAAATTAGTCAGTCAGAGAAAGACAAATATCACATGACTTCACTCATATGAGGACTTTAAGATACAAAACACATGAACATAAGGGAAGGGAAGCAAAAATAATATAAAAACAGGGAAAGGGACAAAACATAAGAGACTCTTAAATACGGAGAACAGAGGGTTACTGGAAGGGTTGTGGGAGAGCGGATGGGCTAAATGGGTAAGGGGTATTAAGAAATCTACTCCTGAGGGGCGCCTGGGTGGCGCAGTCAGTTAAGCGTCCGACTTCAGCCAGGTCACGATCTCGCGGTCCGTGAGTTCGAGCCCCACGTGGGGCTCTGGGCTGATGGCTCAGAGCCTGGAGCCTGTTTCAGATTCTGTGTCTCCCTCTCTCTCTGCCCCTCCCCCGTTCGTGCTCTGTCTCTCTCTGTCCCAAAAATAAATAAAAAACGTTGAAAAAAAAAAAAAAAAGAAATCTACTCCTGAAATCATGGTTGCACTGTATGCTAATTGGATGTAAATTAAAAATAAATGAATAAATAAATACATTAATTAATTAATTAAAAATTAAAAAATAAATTAAATTAAATACTCTCATTGATGTGAACTTGTTTTTGTTGTGGGAGTGTTTTTTATTTTGTTTGCTTTCCTGAGTGGTTCCTTACTTCCTGGCACGACAAGATAATCCCATTTCAGCTTGTGTATTTCTTGTCTCAGTCCTAGAATTAGCCATTTCTCCCAGGAATTCTGGTTCCTTTTATGAGAGAATGAATGGGATTAGAAACCAAGATCTGGAGCACTTATCTGGCTCAGTCTTTAAGCATCTGACTTCAGCTCAGGTCATGATCTCACAGTTGGTGAGTTTGAGTCCCACATTGGGTGAGCACGAGCCCCACTTCAGGTAAAACCACAAGCCCCAGGTGAGCCTGACTCTCTCACTCTTTCTCTCTCTCTCTTCCCCCCCACCCCCTTCTCCTTGCTAAAAGAAAAGAAAGAAACCAAGATCTGGGTGCTAGGTGTGTTCACTGCTACCGAGTGTTATTGCTTCTTGGGGCTCTCAACTGACAGAGTAAGAAAATGTACATGTGTATACCAGCTTATGTATGTGCACATATCTGTAAATACTTTGTACATAACTTCGTATAGTTAGGCTTACCATTAGTTCACGCTGATGCCTCCAACTCTAGTCCATGACCACACCCTCTCCTTGCTCCCACTTTGTGACCTCATGCTCAAAAGGGTGAGCAGGCAGCATCCCACACCTGCCCTCCATTTATTTAATTGTTCCATTCCTTTGCACATATATGGTGTTATCAGAGATTCTAGCCAATATTTATCATCTACAGTATAGAGCTTATGTGCAGTTGATTTCGCCTTTGGTCTCCTAGACTCCACTCATTTCCAAAGTTACTTACTTAGGTTGGCATCTTTCCCTCCACTGTCTTCGGTGAGCTCGTTTCATACATTTGTCATATAGCTGGATGGTTTCCTCATATTCTGCTTTCTCCCCAACCTCCCGAGTGATCTTTTACGAATCTGCATACATCAAGGTCCACTCTTTGTGCTATAAATTTCCATGGGTTTCAACAAATGCATCATGTCATGTATCTAACTATGCCATTATTATTTTTGTTTAACGAAGGTTTATATGGTTGTTTTTTTTTTTTCTATGTAATAGACATTAACTTATTTAATCCTTTCGGTACCCCTATTAGACAGATACCATTAGCACATCATCTCTGGTATGGGCAAGAGTGGCAGAGAAGTTAATTTCCTTAATCACACAGATAAAATGGCTAAATCTGGATTGGGAAACTAAAATATCTATGTTCCTAACTGCTGCACTATCCTGCCTGGTGTCATAAATATTTCTTCTACTTTGCCTTTATGATTTTCTTCTATTCTTTCTCTTCATCTTAGACAATTATCTTTTTTTTTATTAAAAAAAATTTTTTTAATAATTTATTTTTTAAATTTACATCCAAGTTAGCATATAGAGCAACGATGATTTCAGGAGTAGATTCCTTGATCCCCCTTACCCATTTAGCCCATCTCCCTTCCCACAACCCCTCCAGCATCCCTGTTCTCTGTATTTAAGAGTCGCTTATGATAAAACAATTTCCTTTTAACCACACACCGAATTTACTTACCTGCTACACCACTTTGCCAGCCCTTTCAAATGTTTTTTTCATGTCAGTATGTTTTCCATATAAAATCCAATTGTCATTCTAATAAAAGGGTTTTTTTAAAGAAACCCATTAAAATATAACTTATTGTATTAAGTCGAATAGAGGCCAGAGAACAATAGAAGGTAGAAGGAAAAATATATTATGAGGTTTTTTTTCAAGGTATAATCGACATAGAACATCACATGAATCTCAGTGGTACAACATAAAGGTTTGATGTTTGTTTGCATTGTGAAATGATCACCACAGTGAGTCCAAATCGCATCTAATCAAGCGTTATTGATTTCAGAAGTTTGAGGTGTGCAGACAGAGATGAGCATCACGCGGAAGTCATTGCACAAGAGTGGACACATGCTCTGACAGTTACCGTGACAGTTACTCCAACAGTCACTCTGAAAGTTACGCAGACAGTTATGTGACTCTGACAGAACTAACTTGCTGTCCATGTGAGTTACAGCAGCTGACCCATCCTTTCAGCTTTGGAACCAAAGGTGCTTAAGTATTACACTTGAGATTTTAAACGAGAGGGCAGCTGAAAAGTTAATAGAACCTTCCAGTCACCTGTAAATGGTCTGTCATTCCCTGTCATTCTCCAAAAACTACAAAAAGCAGCCTTTCTGTAACTTTTAGAAATTCTAGGAGCTGCTGATGAAGAAATGGGTAATATCTGGGGAGAAGTGGATTCCAATCACCTCTATGTGTCTTCTTTGGGAAAAGAGGACAGGTGTCTTAGAGATATTCATACCACTTTTAAGGAGACACAACACCTGCATCAAGGTGCTTTCACTCTTCCCAATGGATTTAGTAAAAGTGTCAGTGGAAAGAGTGGGCAAATTTATTCAAGCAAATATCAATCACATGGGTGTTAAAAAAGGTCATCCAATTAACTAATTACTTCCTATATATCCTCAGTGTAACAGTCAAACATCAGTTGCTATCAGAGATAGCTGAGCTCAGAGAGAGCAGTCGGTTTGATATTCACGTGGCTTTTAAAATCTCAAAAGACAATGTCTCTTGAAATTCTAAGACACTATTTTTCATTGTGCTACAAGCAGAACCAAAATTCAGGCCAGTGGTGGTGAAAATTATGCCAGCAATCCCTGTATCTTAAAGTTCTCTAGGGGCACCTGCCTGGCTCAGCTGGTAGGGCATGTGACTCTTGACCTCAGGGTTGTGAGTTCAAGCCCCACATTGGGTGGAGGATGCAGCGTTTACTCGAAAAACTTTTTTAAGTATTAAAAAAATTAGAAGTTTTCCAGTGGACAGCAAGGGGAAGGTAATTAATGTCTGTTGAGTGCCTCCAAGGTACCAGACATTTTTAATATATGTTTTACTGGAACCTCACAACCACCCCATCTGGCTCTTACAGATCAAGTAAGGAATTTGATGTTGTTTTCCATGCAAAGGAAGCTCTTGAATGTGAAAAAAACAGAGGCTGTGGGAGATGTTCAGACTCTTTCTCACACAAGCAAGTTGTGGAGGTAGGACCATGACTCAAGGCCTGAGTCTCTAAGCCCCACGTTCCTTTGTTGCACAACATCTGTCATTAGCTTCTGAGGGCCTGAGCTGGAGGACGGGCTGGCGGATATGGGTGTGAGCATCGAGACGACAGCCAGGCAGAGGAACGGTTGGGGAAAGAGGAGAGAGGGTATGAGGTGTTGAAGTGTAAGCAGGGCCTGGCTGGCCAGGGAAGACTTGAAGAAAATCCCTGCCTGGATGGGTTGGCTTACAGTCCCAGGTGTGATCCGTTCTCTTCACCTGTTAGATCCAGCTCATGGGCACTTTCCAGCAGCCCAGGAGGTACCTCCCTTCCATTGGTGGCACAGTGCTCAGCAGAAAGCTGAAGCGTTGCAGGCCTTCCGCATCACAGTATTTCCTGTCACGAGCCTAATTTTCCTCAGGGCCTTGCTCCCAAGAGGTCTTAGGTCCTCAGCCAAAAGGACCTGGGATCGTCAGTCAGTAATTCTCCAATGTATTGCCCCTGTTCTACATTCCTGACCCGTGAACATTTGCAGACATAGGGACCAGCTTTCCACAGCCCAGCATAAGCGGCTTTAATTTTGTCATTGTCCCATAATTTCATGGAAATGGCTGTGAGGGAGCCAACAAATGACTAATAAAATCCCGCTGCCCACTCATTTTTAATGTCATTCTGGAGCTCCAGAACAGGGACCATCTGCTCACAGTGCTTACTTTAATATAAAAGAGTGCCTGAGTTGAGAACCCTATTTCTGAGAGAAGGCCGAAGCACGTCTTCTGTCTGTGAAGCCAAAGCACGGCAAAACGGGGGTAGCCTTTCGCCCCCCCGGCGGTGATGACACCCGGCTGGGTGCTGGACGCTCAGTTCTGCCCGTGCACGGGTTGCATTGTTGCACACACGGGCTACACAGAGATCAACCTGTGCTACTAATAACCATCCATTCTAGTGAGCACTACTCGTGTGTCAGCGGCCTTGCGCAAAGCACCTGGATAATTTTGTCAAAGGTGAGGATTATTCGCAGACTCACTTGATACGGGAGCTAAACAGAGATTTACAGAAGTCACGTCAACCCGATCTAAGTCACACAGCTCGTAAATAACGGAGCCAGGCCTGAAACCAAAATCCGTCCGTTTCCACCTATGTGCCCTGAGCAGTTGAGTTATTTGCAGTGAGGATGTTTGGAAGAAAAGCCATCGTAAGCCATGACTAATCTTCCAACTAGGTAAATGGTAGAACCGGGAAGCTAAGCGGAGATTTTGTTTTTATTTTAGCCACTTTGTTTTGGAATAAATTTAGATTTTATAGAGAAGTTGCAAAGATAGTACAGAGAGTTCCCACATACCCTTCATCCCGCTTCTTCGCTTCTTCTAATGTTAACGTCTTACATAACCATGCTACATTTGTCACAACTAAGAAACTGTCTTTGGTACAGCACTATTTACTAAACTACAGACTTTATTCAGATGGTGGTACAATTTTTCCTTGCAAGCTTTTCTTGCTTCTTCCAATTTGATCGTTCTTTTTAGGACTTTTCTTTCTTTCTTTCTTTCTTTCTTTCTTTCTTTCTCTTTCTTTCTTTCTTTCTTTCTTCTTTCTTTCTTTCTTTCAAGTGAATGACTTAAAAATTATTAAGTTTTGGTTTTTTAAAGCAGTTTTAGGTTCATAGCAAAATTGAGAGGAAAGTACAGAGATTTTCCATACACCCTCTGCCTCCCCACCTGGACGGCTTTCCCCCATGAGCAACATCCCCCAAGAGTAGTTCCTTGGTTACAACTGATGAATCTACATGGACACATCATTATCGCCCAAATTCCATAATTTTCATTAGGTTCACTCTTAATGATGTACACTCTATGGGTTTAGACAAATGTATAACGACATGCATCCAACATTACAGTATCATATAGAATAGTTTCACTCTCCTAAACCTCCTCTGTGCTCCATCCACATGCTCAGTCCCTCACCCTCTCTTCCAATCCCAAGCAACCACTGGCTTTTTTTTTTTCTTTTTTCTGCCCATAATTTTGTGTTTTCCAGAATGTCATATAGCTGGAATCACACAGTATATAGCTTTTTCAGATCTGCTTCTTTCACTTTTAAGAAAAATAAATATGCACGTAAGCTTCCTCTACGTCTTTTTACGGCTTGATAGCTCGTTTCTTGGTAGCTCTGAATAATATTCCATTGTGTGGATGTACAGCGGTTTCTTTACCCATTCTCCTGCTGAGGGTCATCTTGGATGCTTCCCAACTTTGGCAATTATGATGAAAGCTGCCGTCAACATCCATGCGCAGGTTTTTGTGCGAATGTTAAGTTTTCCACACCTTTGGGGAAACACCACGGAGCGTAATTGCTGGTATGCCAAGAGTATGTTTACTTTTGTAAGGAACTTCCAAACTGTCTTCCAAAGTAGCTGGGCCGTTTTACATTCCTATCAAGCATGGATGAGAGTGTCTGTTGCCAGTATTTGGTGGTGTCACTGTTCTGGCTTTTTGGCTATTCGAATGGATGTGTGAGGGTGGATCTGTTGTTTTATGCCACAGGGAGTTGAGTGTGGGTTTCCCTTGTAAGGCATATACTTAACCAGCTCTGCCTTTGCCTGACATGAGGGGCTCCAAATATTGCTGGGTTTGGGGTGAGTATGCCCTTCCTGGTTGATCACAAACTGATAAGACCCAGACACTCTCCCTTCTGCTAATGTTCTCCATCTTCAACAGCACCTGGCTTCTGTATGTGAATCTCAACCATGTGACTTTAGTTAGTCTTTCTGGCTCTGCTCTCGATGTTTTCGTAACTTGCAAGTTCCTGACCTCAATTTCCATGTGCCCTGTTGATTTTCCTTTGGGATCCATCTTTTTTTTTTTTTTTTAAACGTTTTATTTATTTTTGAGACAGGGAGAGACCGAGCATGAACAGGGGAGGGTCAGAGAGAGGGAGACACAGAATCTGAAACAGGCTCCGGGCTCTGAGCGGTCAGCACAGAGCCTGACGCGGGGCTCGAACTCACGGACCGCGGGATCGTGACCTGAGCCGAAGTCGGCCGCTTAACCGACTGAGCCACCCAGGCGCCCCGGGATCCATCTTATGATTGGAATTTAATTTCAATTGTCTCTCTAGCTTGACATTGAGGTTTTGTGATCTTGTCATTGGACTGTGCCCAGACTCTGCTATCTCAGTAACCACAGTCTGTAAGGAAGGACCCAAGGTCTGTGCACTGACAATTAATTTGTTTCATTTTATGGAGGTATCTTGAACCTAAAGACATCGGTTCAGAACTACATAGCACGTGACTGGAAAGTTAAAAAACACAGGGAAGAAGAGGGAACTTCCTAAGTGTTCTTAGTTGTTAGGACAAGTGGAGCTTAAAGAAAAATTAAACAAAGATCAAACATCACAGAAAGGTATATTTGGGAAAAGAACTTAAAAGTCTTTCCCCTGCCAAGTGGCAGAAACATTTTAATCCAGTTTTGGAAAGGAACGCTGTTGTAAGTCACAATATTTAAACTTGGGTTTTAACCAGGCAAAACAAGTATTAAAATCAGACTTAACCTGTCTGAAACACATTCGTCATTTTTTTTTTTTTTTTTTTCTTCTGAAGCCAGTCTCTCCTCTTGCCTTTCCTGGTTTTATTCCTGGGTCTGCATGTTCCCAGACACCAGGCTAGAGAGGTCAGTGTCATCTTGTATTCTGTTCACCCTGACATGCAGTCCATTGCCAGTTCTAACCAATTTTGCCTCTGTCATTCTCATGTTTGCCCCTGTCCCCTGTCCTGCCATTTTTACTGTCCCTATTCCCTTGCTTAGGTTATTTTACAAACCTCTTAATCTATGTGCCTCAAGTACATGTGCGGGCAGACTAATCTCTAATGTATAGTCACTGCAGGCCATCAGTATGCTCAAAAATTTCAATGACATCCCCATCCCTGCTGGCTTTAGTATAGATTCCTCACTCTAGCATTTCAGTCCCTCCATCTTCTTGCCCCACTTTTCCAAATGTATCTACTATTGCTCCCTGGATTTGCACATCATAAAGCAGCCTTGCTGGCATCTGTTTTCCCTTGACTAGATACTGCCACAGGACATTTGCACATGCTGTCTCTTGTGCTTGGAAGGCCTTCTCTATTCCTGTTCTTTTTTTTTTTTTTAATCTTTTAAAAAATGTTTATTTTGGAGAGAGAGAGAGAGAGAGAGCATGAGCAGGGGAGGGGCAGAGAGAGAGGGAGACAGAGAATCTGAAGCAGGATCTGCACTGTCAAGAGCAAAGCCTGATGTGAAGCTCGAGCCCACGGACCATGAGATCATGACCTGAACCAAAGTCACACGCTCAACCGACTGAGCCACCAGGCACCCCTCTATTCCCATCCTTAATATCAATTTGTTGGCATACACTACATTAAGAGTTGGCAAACTACAGCCTGAGGGCCAAATTCGGCCCACCAGCCTGTTTTTTGGAGATAAATTTTTATCGGAACCCCAGTCACACCCCTTCATTTCAGTCTATTTTCTATGACTGCTTTTGCACTGAAACACCAGTGGTGAGTGGCAACGAGACCCTATGGCCCGAAGAGCCTAAAATATTTAATTTCTGGTCCTTTCCAGAAAATGTTTGCTGAGTCCTGCAAGGCATCCTTAGTCATTACTAATTCCCCTGACTGAATGTCCAATTCAATGCGTTTTAGCAAAAACTCACTGAGGCCCTACAGTGTGCTAAATATACAAACACAGAACAGGTATGGACCATCCCGCCAGGAGCTTAGTGCCTAAAAGTTATGGCAAAACTGGAAATGAATTATTTCTCCACAACATGATATGTAAAATAATAGCACAAATAGGTGATAGCCGGCAGCATTGAACAGGAAGTTATTCATCTTCTGTGCGGGGGAGGAAAGTGGAAGGAATAGGAGCTTAGTGGCAGAGGGGTTTGTAATGATGTATAGGAGTTTATCATGGAGACGTGAGGTCAAAGTCGTTCCTGCATATACGAAGCTGGAACAGCATATACAAAGCTGGAACAGCATATACGAAGCTGGAGGAACATAGCAACATGGTCTGTTGGGGGAAGCTCAGGTAGGCCCTTATGAAAGCAAAATGGAAAGAGAATGGACGTTGGAGTCAGATTAGCCCGTTCTCTGACCCTGGCAGTATTCACATGGATTAACTACTGTGGCATACGTGAGCATTTCTGTGCCAAAAACAAAACAAAACAAAACCAAAAAAGTAGGTCTTATTACAAAGAATAAAAAAGTTCACATCAGTTAGCATGGGATAGGAGGAGTATAGAAAGACCTTCATCGGCTCAAAATACATGATCTCAGTCGCTAGTTTTCCGATAGCTGTTTTCTTCCCCGTGTTATACGTATACGACGGGGATCGCTTCTCGGCCTTTTGGCTAAGATCAAGTGTGGTGTACGTATATGACGGGTGTGTTGATCTTTTCCCCAAATTGTGAACTCCTTGAGGGCAGGGATCTTTCCTTCTTCATTTTGTGTTCCCCCAAATGCCTCGATCTGTGTCACAGGTAGAACAGGACTCTGCTGAATCTTTGTTGAATTTCTAAACCTTAGGCTGTGAAGGTATTTTCACAATAATCAAGCCACTGGGGTGCCAAATCCACTGGGGTGCATCTGACCTCGGCTCAGGCCACGATGATCTCATGGTTTGTGTGCTCGAGCTCCGCGTCAGGCTCTGTGCTGTGAGAATGGAGCCCACTTCAAATCCTCTGTCCCTCTCTCTCTCTGCCCCTCCCCTGCTCATTATCTCCCTCTCCCTCTCTCTCTCAAAAATAAATAAACATTTTGAAAAAGCCACAATAATCAACCCATGATTTTATGTGAAACTGAGACCAGTGGGTTGTAAGATGTTTGACTTGCCGAAGCTTGCTCAGTCGGAGGATCCCAATCTAACTTGTATCTTCCAAGATGGCGGAATTTGCCTCTGTTCTTCCTCCTCCCCTTCCTCCACATTCTCATTCTGGTGTACTTTTTCCTTTTAGAAACATGCCTCACCCCGCCCTCCAGGTATCCACTGCTCTTGCAGATACGGCCTGTATGTGTTGTTACATTCCCACTGAAATGCCCCGGATATGTATCATACCTTTTCCAGGTGGGCCTATGAAAAGGAAAAGTAGAATAATCAGGAGTGGATTGCTGGAGGAGTTTTAGGCATCTGAATAAAATTAGTAGGTCTTCAAATCCTTTCACAAAAGCAAACCCTAGCCTGCCATATATAAAGGCAGTCCTACGAGTCCTGGAAATAACAGGATCTTTAATTATAGCGGTCTTAACAGCTGTCATATACCGAGAGCCTGCCAAGTGGTAGATACATTACATGAGGGGTGTCTATCCCTCTCAACACCCGATCATCTTATTATTCCACTTTCACAGATAGGAAAACTGAGGCTCAGAAAGGTTAGGCAACTTTGGCAAGGCCACACAGCTAAGGAGAAGAGCCCAGATCTGCCTACTTCATCAGAGGTCCTGACCACGCCCCTCAGTTGCCCTGTGACTGTGAAGGAGGTTGGATCATCTTTCAGGCTGAAGCCTGAAAACTGCAGAACTTCGGCACTAAAGCTCTCTGCTGTGCATTCCTCCTTTCCAGCATTTTCCAAGAAGATGGTCCTTGGACTACTTGCCCGAGAGCAAGACTAGGTATTTAATATGCAGAGTTCAGGGCAAAATAAAAACGCACAGCTCCCTGTTGAAAAAGCAGAAGTGAAAGGTGGGGGGGGGGAG
This sequence comes from Puma concolor, assembly GCF_028749965.1. Classification (NCBI taxonomy): domain Eukaryota; kingdom Metazoa; phylum Chordata; class Mammalia; order Carnivora; family Felidae; genus Puma; species Puma concolor. Next base: position 28,289,038 of record NC_141673.1, on the reverse strand, counting down.
GGGGATGCCACCAAAGGTATTAAAAGATAAACTTTTTCCTCTGTTTTGTGGTTTCTCTCTTGACTTGTCATAGCGTGTTTTGTTTTATTACCGAATGTCGTTCTAAAGAGACAAAAATTAAAATATTCAAGTGTTGGCACAAATTTTACTGTTCATTTTTACACTGTACCATGTCAGCTTTAAATGCAAATGTACGAGCACATGTAGAATGACCAAAATGGCACAAGTCATAGTCGGTATGTAGCTCATACATGCATACGTATTTTGTTCTTGACAGCAAAGTGGAAATGTTGTAAAATGTTATTTTCCTTCTTGACAAACACACATTGTACCAACACTCCCCGTCTTCGGCTTACTGATGAGCAGGGAAGAACGGGAAAGAGAAGGAACTTTGGGGCAGCCTCTCTCTCCCTTTCCTACTATGGCATCATTTCCAGCGAATGTGTTCAGCAATACAGGGGAACAACGTAGGTAAAAAAAACGATAGGATTCCTAAATGTGACGTTTCTCAAGATCCTGTTGCCTTGTTACACTGCTCAAAGCACATTCTGGTTGGGATTGAAAGTGGAGACGCTTGGGGCCGTCAGCACCCCCGGGTTACTCAGGTTTAAATGTTACCTCGTTCTCAACTTGCTGAACTTTCACACATCATGGGTCCACCAGAATTCTGTGCTTATGGGGCGTCACAAATACTGTGAGTGGGGGAACAAGAAATGACAGATGTGCAAATGGTGCATACCTTCTCCGCTCGCGTGCCTGCTCCACGGCCCCATGGAGCCTCACATGCAAAACACAAGTTCTCAAATAAAATTCTTAAGAACTTCAAGATGGCAAAGACAGAGCATTAAACCAACTGTGGAGTCCCTCTGGCTACACGGGTCGTATGCCCACGAATCTGGCCCCGCCAGGGGGATGGGCATAGGTGTGCCCAAGAAGGGAGGTGCTGCAGGCCAAACTGTTCATGAAACTTTCCACTAATCTCTTGGTGCCCTCAACCACTTACCGACCTTCTTTGGCCCAGTGTTTAAATCCTACTCGAGGGTCTTCACCTCCACCAGTCCTTAAGAAGCTGAGGAAGAGAAGCCTGAAGCCATAATCTTAGCAGTTCAGAATCCAATCAGCTTCTTTCAGGTCTCAACAGCTGTACTTGTCTTACCAGTGGCCAAGCTCACACCCTGCATTCCAGTTTCAGGCCCTGGTCTTGTCCCTTCTTACCTCGCATACCCTATCTGAGTCTATACTTTCTGTGTAGGACTGTGCTTAGTGTTGCACTCAAGAGAAATACTTTAATGATGGGAAGAATCCCAGTTACTTAAAACTCTCTATTCTTGCCTTGTGTGCGTTTTCCTTTTGTTTTGACTCAACATTCAACAAACATCGACCTAGTAGCTTCTGCCATGAGCCAGAGCTCTGTTAGCAGTGGGAGGGTCGAAGGTACGGAGGCCATGCTTTCTGTCCTCAAGACGGTCATGCTCTAGTGCCTTCTGAGCCTGGAATATTGTCACTAAGTGTTTCATTCAGATTAAAAAAAGTCTTAGGCCACCTGCCTCTTTTGGCTCCTTTCTACCCAGAAGTGTGGTTTATGGAGATAAATGTAAGGGCCGGTGCCCTGTGGTCGGTTTTCCAGATCAGTCCTCCATACTCTAAGGGGTGATGTTTCTAGCACAAACTGCACCTTATATTCAAGTAAATAAGGTACTCCCCTTAATCCTGAATGCTTGGCCAAAATTTTCAAAGCTCTCTAACTCTAGTTTTCTAACTGATTTCCAGATTTAACCTCAAAGAATTATACGAAGTTTCTGGTGTCTGTGGTTTCTCCAATCTCCCTCCATTCTTAGTCAACCACTTGACTGCACTGAACTTCTCTCATCTTGCATTTCTGACTTCTCTTAAGAGCATTCTTGATCTCAACGCCAAGGGTACAGAGTGCTTCCAGTTCTAAATCTGAATGAGCAAAAGAGCTGGCTTGAATGGTTATAGAGCTGTGGACATACTTTAATATCATTACTGAGGTGACAGTCCAGTTTTGAAGAAGGTGGATTGGAGAATTGCAGTTCACAGGACACTTTGGGGCACCTGGGTGGCTCATTCGGTTGAGCGTCCGGCTTCGGCTCAAGTCATGATTTCACATTTGTGGGTTCGAGCCCCGCGTGGGGCTCTGTGCTGATGGCTCGGAGCCTGGAGCCTGCTTCGGATTCTGTGTCCCCCCCCCCCCCCGCCCCTCCCCCACTCACGTCTGTCTCTCTCTCAAAAATAAATAAACATAAAAAAAAAATAAAAGGATGCTTCTCTGCAGTGGTGGTAGCACAGGCAAAGACCCTTTATTTAAAATCACTTTCTTTTGTGATTTGAGAGATTGGATTATCACCAACAATTCTGCTTCATCAGGGCCAAAGTTCTGCTTTAAACGAATTAGTCATTCAATTATTCAGCAGTTTCTTACAGGCTTGCCACAAATGAGTTAAGGTGTTAGGTTCTGAGAATACAATGGATAACAAGACACGTCCCCTGCCCTCCGGGCAGTAATCACCACCTAAGGGTAATGTGATGAAAAAAAGACCACAGGGAAAAGCTAACAGATCTGGTTCTGAGGCCGATCAAGGAACACTTTCTGAAACAGGACATAGTTAAGCATCTCGACCAGTGGTTTGCCAATTTTAAAGAGCCCTCAGATTCTGTAGTTCTGAGGCTAGCCAATAATTTCCATTTTAAACAAGTACCACAGGTGATTCTAATACAGAGGTCTGCAGAGTACTGTTTTAAAAATATTTATCTAAGCTGCATTATATTTCCATTTCCATTTACTTTCCTCTTGGAAAAAAAAAATGCAGTATTAACTGTATTTCCCAAAAAGAGGCATAATTTGACAACATGCTAAAGAAAAGGCCATCACTTTCATTTTCCTCTCCCACAAAGTGTTCTGTGGTTTTTTTATGATATCCAATAGTCATTTGTTAAAAGAGACTGATAGCTATCATAGGATTTGCCTCAAGACCCGCCATTTTGTGAAGATTCAAACCATGCTAATGGTCAACAAATATTTTTGTAGAATAGAATCCTGTTTGTTTGTTTGTTTGTTTGTTTTTGAGAATTTGGAAATTAAATGCAAATGAGAATGTACATAAACATAAGAAGACCACTTTCACTTTAATAAAATATTTCACTCAATTTCCTTAGTTTAGTAATTATTTTTAAGATGTGTTTTGTAATATTTTAAAGACATACTTTTAAAAACATCCATACTGACATTTTTGAATTAGCATTTTATTAGAACACAATCTCATTCATAAATCCAGACCATGAAAGACTCTGTTGATAATCATAGTCGTGAAGGGCCTTCCAATCCACCTTAATAGTATTGTATCAACCAACCAACCAGAGGCCACACTTCAATTTTTAAACAGCATATTAAATAATTAAACAGCATATCAAATTATGTTTTGGATAACTGTCATAGCCTAATTTTTTAAGCACTCTTGAAAAAACCGCAAACGGTTCATTAAAGATAGTTTTGAAGCCAAAAATGCTAATGCAAATCACGTGGAAATCCTAAAAGGAACTTGGCTTAAGATAAGGAATGAACTTGCTGCTGAAAATAGCACATTACACAAAAACCCAATCAATGTGGCTACAACTGAAACGTATATACGAAGATGCAGTACATTTTAATGGTATTATGCTGATGACCTAACTTTGTCTCTTTACATCAATCTTACATGCTTTCATAAATGCCCTTGTTTAACCAATTTCACGATTGATCCCACTATCCCTTGTAATGGCCACAAATGACAAGGGTAATTCTTTTAAAAACACCAGACTGGGAGCTACAGAAAAAAAATATCAATCTTTACATCTGATTTCCTTTTTTTTTTTTTTTTTTTGGACACAAATCCCTTTGTCCTACGACTGAAAGAAAGCTGTTGGATATTTGCTGATGATTTCCAGTGCCTGTTAAATGCTGCATTTTCCCCTGAGATGTGCTTGAGAAATTTTAAGGTGGTGCTGGTTATTTCCTTCATGGATTCTATTATTCTGTATTCCAAATAACATTAAGCACTAGTCAAAACCCGGCATTTATGTGATGTAGATGTTATCCCATCTCTGTGTTCGTTGTTCTTTCTTGGTGTTTTAAAAATAGTGTTTTCTATTTACATGACTTCAATTTCAGTTCTACGTAATAAAATCATCTTTGGCTGAGAGGATATAAAGGCCAAATTCCTATAATCACACAAGGCTATACGTTTTACAATGGCACACCTAATTGCATTTCTTAAGGAATAATATGTCCTAGAGCTCTTTATTTTGAGGGTGAGCCAGATGAGAGCATGGCCCACGGAATCCAGAAAGAATTGAATCTGAAATGCCTAATCGGCTTTGGATCTGTTCCTTATAGCTGTAGCAACATTGTTCATTCACTGTAGCGCTGGAGCTCAACTGAAAAATAAATCCGAGTTGCCAGAACTTGAATTTATTACACCAGTTCAATCAAAACATCTCCTCAATTCAGTGACCATCTCCCTTAACCCATTTATCTGACAGGGCATGGAAGGCAGAGTGTGAAGCAAAAAGGTACTGATATGCCCACCTTCTAGTTCCTGTTGTCCCTACTGGTTCTGTGGCCTTGGGAAAAGAACATCACCTCTCTGTGCCTTCATTTCCATAAGATGATGGAAATGGCATTCGATAATCCCTAAAATCTCTCTTGGCTGGAAAATTCAATAAGTCGTTTAAAGAGGTCATTCTACCAGCGTCATTAAAAGGCAACTCAGAAAAGAGGGGAATTGATGAAGGATGTCAAAGAACTTGGCCGGCTGACATGCACCTACTCTTGCTTGTACAAAATGACCAACTCATCCCAGACCCCCCAGTTTACTCATTCGGGGTCGACATCTCCACAACATCTTTGGGTAGGGAGGGAGATGAGACCCCTCTAGCCTTTCCTAACCAATTATACAATAACCCAAAGGCAGCTGGCTCAAAACATCAGCAATGATGAATTCAGAACTGGAAATGTGCCCGAACGGCAGCCTCTTCTTCCTCCCTGTGAGTTCCGGACAGATAAACAAACTCTAAGCAAGATAAATAGAAGATCCTGGAGGTGGGAGCCGTGAGTGGGGGTGGAGGATAAGGGTCTAATTACCGTCTGCAAATGTGCATGTATCTGCAGGTGCCAGGGTCTGTGAATTCAGAATCTCCATAACCAATCAGCCGAAAGGAGAACATTTTCACACATAACATGTGAACACTATATTACATTTACATTTCTTAGCCTGTCTGAAGATATATACATATGGATTTAACAAAACAAGCCTCAATCTTCAGAATGTGATGGAGTATGGCTGCTTCAATAAATGTTAAACATAGCAATTCTAGGGCCAGGCTGGGTTTAAATTTCAGCCTTAATTCCATCCTGGAGGTTATTGATATTAATATTTTCTGTAATGTGTTAGCATGGAGTCGAATTCTAAAGCAGTTCCTTGTATGAAATGAATATTTTAAAGATCCAACCCATTCAATGCATCCATTATTTCTTTTATAACTGATGTTCCTCTAGACTGTATATAGCTCTTGGATCCTTAGAAATATCACAAGGTTTTTCACAGCTCAGAGATTCCATATTCAACTTATATTAGACTTAAATCAAAGTTGGATTGTAAAATGTAACGTTTTGAAACCAGAAGCAAATAAAAACATCATATATTATTTGCAAAAGTATTTCTCAGAAGGCCATGTGGTTAAGAGCAGAGGTCCTGGGATTTTGTTTTACTTGACTCAGCCTAGATTTTACTCTCAGTTCTAACATAAACTCTGTACATTTGGGAAATTAACTAAAATGTCAGAGAGCTCAGTTCTTTCATCTGTAAAATGGGTCTGACAGTATTTTCCTCGCCTGCTTACAAAGGCAGTGTTGAGATCAAAGGCACAAACTGATGTGGAATATGATGGCAAATTTATTATATAGGATGAAACTTCATGAAAACAACACTTTGCTAAAATGTGGGGTCCACTGACCTTGGACTACCCATCCTAAAACTGTTGTTAAAATTGTCAGTTGGGGGTTCAGTTATTCTGAGTGTCATTAACAACTAAAGGATTTTTTTTTTTAATGAAAGAAATAATTGAGAATGAATGAATGTACTACAGGATGAGAACGAGAAACAATTCACTGTTAAGTTAGTTCTGTAACAAATAATAAGTGTGGGCCTGGCGTTAACATCCAGTTCCCCTTCATTGAAGAGTTGCTAATTTCTCTGCCTTCTGTGATCTGAAACCCCTTATCTGTCCATCTCCTGATTTTGCACTCTCAGTGTTTGTCCTCTGTGTTTCCTGTAATGATCCAGACTGGTTGGAATGGTTGGTTCCCCCTATCTGCTCATTTGCAATTTAACCATAGATCATTTCTATATATTCCATGGAATTTACATTGCTGTCCTTTGGGAGACCTGAAATGCTGGCCATTTCCCGCAGGAAGTAGTGTTTCTGCTAAATGTGCTTCCGGTTCGGTGTGTTTCTGTTTATTGAGTGTCTACTGTGTGCGAAAGTTTGTTTGATACCCACTGGATGCAAATATGCATCTCCTGTAAGGTATTACCTGTGAGTACCACATGGTCCACCTCTCCATCCTTTCCTGTCCGGGACTGCATTTTTCTGAGCTGGCTTGTAAGGACAGGAGCAGCTGGATATGCCTGAGTTCTGGGCAAGATGAGAGAATCATCTGTGATGAATGATTTGAAGATGATCCCTCTGTTGTGCAGAATTCAAAGGTACTTCCTGGATCTCCTTGTTCTCCTCCTCCTCGTTATGATTATAACTGTCATTTATTGAGCACCTACTATGTGCCAAGTACTTTATATGCGTACTCTCACATAATTCTTATAAAGATCCTTTAAAGTATTTTGTTTTACAGATGTGAACCCGTGCATGTAAAGAGACAACATTAACTCCTTCCCAAGGTCACGCAGAGCTGGTTGGCCTCAGTGTCATATTCTAATCCTAGTTCTGTCTGACACCAAAGCTCTTGATGAAATCACGCCCCTCCATCATGCCCCTCGCCCACCCCAACTGGGCAAATATTTTTCATAGGTAAAAATTTTCATTAAAAATGAGGTCTCACTAAGTTTGATTTCCAAAAGGTACACCTAGCCATACAGTGACGGAGTCTTTATTTCAGTCCCTTGAAAAGTGTTATCAGCGTGTGTTCTTAGCATTGCACATTTTCAGAGTGAGACGTGGCACTAAAGGGCATTTAGCTAATGCTTGCATTTCCTCTACAGCATTTTCACTAAGGAGCTTCACCTCTGTTTGAACAGTATGTTCCCACCGTCTGCCCAGGCATCCCATCCCCAACTTGGACAACTGAGGCTGTGAGACTGAATGTCTGGTCACTGACCCAAAAGGTTGGTATTAAACTGGGGAGGAGCTGGCCCAGGAAAGTCATATGTAATGAACATCTGGACACGGGATGTACCTGAGTCACTGGGATTGGTGTTGAGAAAGTTCTGTCTTGCCCTCGCTTGTTGAGATTACTAACCACTAAAATATAGGAATAGGAACTTGCGTAAGTATTTACTATTCCACCCTTTGCATTCTTCCCCTAAGGGGCAAGTCTACCTGGGACCTGTAGGATTCTGAGCGACTCTATAACTACAACACATCGATGGGTCTTATTGATAATTAGCGATGATGGTGAGCTAACATTCTTTTATGCATTGCCAGGCATTGTGTTAAGCATTTAAGGCATCCTTTTATTTAACCCCATGAAAGAGAAATACCACCTATGGATGTGATGAGGACTAAGTGAGATAAGACAGAAAAAGCACTTAAAACCATGCCTGTCTGGAGCTCTGTAAGCCCCAGTGAACATAGCTCTGATTGTGATCAGTTACTTCCTTATTCTTAAAGGGGAGGCTGGAAAAGGCTGGCGATGGGTAATTGCCCTCAATAGCAACTCACATTTTTTCCCTGATACCACTTTCAAATTGCTGCGAAACTCTATCCAGAACCTAAAGTGACCTCGTACTGACAATTGCTTGGCAATTGCAGAAGTAGTCTACCTTTCACCACAGATGAAGTCTGTTTTGAGCAGATGCTGATGTGAAGTCTCGGCACTGTGAAAGAGAACCCACTGCCAATGATAGAGGGAGCCTGGTCGGTCACGATCAGAGACTTGACCTCCAAGCGTGGACACAACAGCTGGATGATTTGAACACCGCGAATGAGCAAGTCACAACAGCTCCTTCTGGCCTTGGGACTAATGTACAGACAATGACGTGCATTTCAGTAATAAAGCCTGGGCAATGTACTGCAGGCAAGCGTGAAGCCAGCCTACAACACTCAGCATTCTTGACTTGTTTACCCAGAAACTAAAGGAAGGAGAAGTCAGTGATGCAAGGAAAAATGTTTCATTAGTAGACTTAATCTGGGGCGTAACTTCCTTTATTGAATCCCAGAATTTCCACCCACCATTGATCTTGGTTTATAATAATGCTTTTATAACGTTCATCTCCACCATGGGAAACCGGAAGAGGGTGGTCCCGGCTTTCCTTTACCATGGTGAGGCTAGTTGGGAGACGTGGGTCATCTTTGAAACTAATTGTAGTGTAGTGATATTGGAAATGGTATATAAGAATATAAAGAAGCTTGTTACTTTTCCACATTCCAATCAACTGTGCTTGTAAAAATGCTTTGAGTTAGCAAAATTTTGAACGGTAAAGGGATTGAAACTGAACTAACAGAAAACCCCTCATCACAGTTTAGCAATTCCAGGATCATCTAGGTCAGTCTGCGTGGCGTCAAGATGGTAGGGAATTAGTCATTTCTTACGCCAAATTTGTCAGAAAATTGGAGGAAAGGAGGAAAGGAAAAGGAGGAAATCAGAATATAAATAGAGGCTTGTGAAAATTGGGAATGACAGGGAAAGGAAAACGCGGCTTCTTACACTGTATATCAGGCACTTCATTTAAAAAATGAACGTGTTTATGCTTGAAAAGCCAACACGTGTTCCAAATTTTAAAACCCAGATATGATAATAGAAACTTTGAATCCCAACTTTTCTCCCCTCATCCCAAGCGCATTTCTAGTGTCGACCAGCTTAGCAGGTTCTTCTACGATTTTCTTCCATATTTACACCTGATACATTTATGGAGCTGCCTCTTGAAGATTCTAAAAACTCTTAGACATTGCCGACCGTAATGACAGCTTCCTCTAGAGAAAATGAGGATTAACTCTCTTCTCTCGACGCTTTCCCCCACAGGACTAATGTGATTATATCCAGATTTCTAGTTAAATCAGTAGAACTAGGACAGGCCACCAAGGCCACCAAGGCTGATCCACACTGAAAAATAGAAGAGAGTGATGTTTTTTTTTTTTTTTTTAACTTGGCTCACTGTCTTTATATGAAATGATTATCAGAGCAGCAACAAAACAACATCATGTGTCCATCATAGCATCAAGCTCCAATTATAGGGACAACTGGTTTTCCCGCCTCTCTTTGTCCCTCTCTGAGATGTGGCCGAAGCTCAGGGTCTCAGCCATCCACGTTTGGTCCAGACTCTTCCAGGTAGGGCAGAGCGGGACTGTGAGGTCACGACTGTTGAGCTTGTCTTTGGTGATGGTGCTGGCCCTGGGTTATGCTAGCACTCACTCCAGACCCACCCTATTATTACATATCGGTTGGTCTATAAAATAATTCTACTCAAAAAATATTTTTAAAATTTTGCCTAGGAGCACCTGGGTGGCTCGATCAGTCGAGTGTCCAACTCTTGACTGTGGCTCAGGTTATGATCTCACGGTTCATGGGTTTAGCCCCACATCTGGCTCTGTGCTGACAGCTTGGAGCCTGCTTGGGATTGTCTCTGCCTCTCTCTCTCTCTCTCTCTCTCTCTCTCTCTCTCTCTCTCTCAAAATAAATAAACACACTTAAAAATATTTTGTTTAAAAGTTCAAAATAATACTATTCATGGATAGTAAAGCACAAATTCCTTATGTATCATTATCTAACTATTAAAAATAATATGAGAATAATTGCTTCTTGGTACTTATTTATATAAGTTAGTCATTTAAAACTATACCTGAATCTAATATCATGATGCTGGAAATTTTCTTAAAAATGTATTTTTAATGATCTTATTATTTTAACTTTCCCCACAGAATTACCAGTCTTTCTAAAAGTTGCATTCTTTAGTGGTTAATAAATTTGACATTTTGACAACCTTAACTGAATTTTCTCTGTTGACCATAGTTTTTTTACTGAGGAAAAACTCTAAAGCTGCTGAGTTATTTTGTAATTGAGGATTTAATACTGCTCAATGAAGGACATTATTGTGAAAGTTCACCAAATTATATAAATATTTTATTCTAACTATTTTAAAGATACAGTCTTATATTATTCTTTTTTTTTTCAAATATTTTTAGGAGAAAAAAAGACATCAAATAGGCTCTCTGTATTTTTGCAATTACTTTAATCTTTTGTCAAATGGTCTTCTTAATTTTATTCCATTCTAGTATATAACATAAATGATCCATTTGAAAAGGGGGAAGCTGAGAAAAAATTTCTCTCAAAAGCTGAGATGTTTCAAAACACAGTAATAGAATTGCAAAATTACATTTCCTGTCTGTGTAGTAAAATCTTGATGTCCAGTATCCTGAAATCATATCAGGGAAGGAGGTTAGACTTTTTTTTACTCTTCAGTATGCCAGCAATTACATAATGCTCTATTTTTAGTACAAGTTCTGTCAAGCCCACCCTCCTCTGTGTCTGATCTCCCAGACTCCAGAGTATCTCTTAATATATGTGTGTGTGTGTATATATATATATATATATATATAGAGAGAGAGAGAGAGAGAGAGAGAGAGAGATGTATATATATATATAAAGAGATATATATGTATATATATATGTATATATATATTAAGAAATATATATGTGTGTGTGTGTGTGTGTGTGTGTGTGTGTGTGTGTGTGTATAATGTTTGTTTGTCTTTGAGAGAGAGACAGAGAGGGAGGGAGGGACACAGGGGGTGTGGGGGACAGGGAATCTCTCATCTGAGCTGTGCACTGTCAGCCCAGAACCCAATGTGGGGCTGGAACTCACAAATTGTGAGATCATGACCTGAGCTGAAGTCTGACACTTAACCGACTGAGCCATCCAGGCGCCCCGGTGACAAACTGTTTCTTAAGCAGATGTTCAACAAACCTCCTGTTTTGTCTGCATTGTCCCCAATGCCTTCAATGTTTGAACCTTTCCGAGTTCTGCAGTGTGAATGGGCTGCTTCTTTCTGGATCCACCTCCTTTGCTTTAGGTTTCAGTGCTTGGCTTGTTTATGTCAGTATCACTCTCTCTGGTTACATTAGTCACCATTCTTTCAGCTTTTAAATTAGGTTAACATTTATAGCTTGCTGATGTCTCCCCACCCCTTCCCGTTTCTCCCCATCTTTATGGATTTATGTGTTATTTACTCTGAATCTAATTTTGGTGAGAATTTTGGAACAAGCAAAGATAAATGCAGATGTTCACTCTGCCATGTTTAGTGGGGAGTTTATCCCAGAATCGTCAGTAGGGTTACCAGATACAGCAAATAAAAATACAGGCTCTTCAGTATAATAGTTTCCTATGGCTACTGTAACAATTTTTTACAAACCTAGCTGCTTAAAAGCGACACAAATGTATTCTGTTACAATTCTGGAGGTCAGAAGTCCAAAATCAGTTTCACTGGGCTAAAGTCCAGGTGCCAAGGAGGCTGGTTTCTTCAGACTCTGAGGGGAGAGTTTGTTGATTTGCCTTTTTCAGCTTTTAGAGACCACCTGTATTCCTTGGCCTATGGCCCCTTCCTCCATCTTTAGAGTTCATCCTTCCAATCTCTGCCTCCATCTTGACATTGTCTTCTCCTCTGACTCTTCCTGCATCATCCTTCTCCTAAGGACCCACATGATTATTCTGGGCCCATCAGAAACCCAGGAGAATCTCCCAGTCTCAAGATTCTTAATCACAACCGCAATGTCCTTTTTGCCATATGAGGTAACATTTACAGCTTCTGAGCTTAGGACATAGACATAGCTAAGGGCCAGTATTGAGCCTACCACACTCAGTTAAACTTGAATTTCAGGTAACAAATATGCATCAGATATATTTACACTAAAAAAAAAAAAAAATTATGCTCCGTATTCCTGAAATTCACATTTACCTGATGTGATGTATTTTATCTCACAGCCCTAGGCTCAAAACACATTTATGAAGTAGTTGATATTTATAGTTAAGAAGTGACAAAATTGATGTTTAAGTAATTAAATACCATGCCCAAGGTCACACATATTTTAGCGACAGAACCAAGTTTCAAGGCTAAATCTGTTTGGCCTGAAAGTCCAAGTTCATTCCAGTTGTTTTTTGTTTCTTCCTGTATTTCTCCCCCGTTTCTTCCTTCTTCCCTCCTTCCCTTCCTTCTCTCCTTATTTCATTTTTTTATTATACGGATACTTAAATATAGTCTCCCTATAAGATACAAACAGTTGTCTGTTTTCCTTTGGCCACACAAGTTTGAACCTGAAACTGACACTTCAGATCCCATTTAAGTTTCCATTAATTGATGAAACTTTAATGAAGTAAGAATTCCGTATGGCTGAAAATATATATTGTTTGGCAGACAGAGAATGAAGCACTCTGCTTAACAAAATGCTATGGTTAATAGATAATCAGATATAAATCCCAAAGGAGAACTCATTTCCAAATATCTAGACAAAACCCAACACATTTAATAGACTTTTATGTGGGGAATAATTTAATCTTTTCTTGGTGATCCAAGAAATATTTGAGGATCATGGAGGATCTCTGCAGTTTCATTCTGAATATAAATATATTATAGGTGTAGCAATATCATAATAATAGTTAATACAACAATATACTGAACTCGACCGTATAGAACTTCCTATCATAAAGTTCTTAGGATCTCACACATTCCGATGATTTCTATCATCTATATCAGGGTCAGCAAACGTGTTCTGTAAAGGGCTAGATAGTGAATAGTAAATAGTTTTGTTGAAACTGTTCAGCTCTGCATTTATAGTGCAAAGCAGCTATAGCTAATATGGAAACAAATGAGAACAGGTGAATTCCAATCAAACACCTTACAAAACAGGTGGGAGGCCTGATCTGGCCTGAGGGCCATAGTTGGCTGATCCCAGACCTATACGCTGATAATTCCCAAATTGCGACTGCATTTGTAAACACTTCTCTCTAATTTGACAATTCTACTTCTAACACTATCACCTTCAACTCAAAAGGTCTCAAATAAAACTCAGAATGTCTCTCTAGGGGCGCCTGGGTGGCGCAGTCGGTTAAGCGTCCGACTTCAGCCAGGTCACGATCTCGCGGTCCGTGAGTTCGAGCCCCGCGTCGGGCTCTGGGCTGATGGCTTCGAGCCTGGAGCCTGTTTCCGATTCTGTGTCTCCCTCTCTCTCTGCCCCTCCCCCGTTCATGCTCTGTCTCTCTCTGTCCCAAAAATAAATAAAAACGTTGAAAAAAAAAATTAAAAAAAAAAAAAAAAAGAATGTCTCTCTAAATTGGATGGCTGTACACCCAACCTGTTTCTCCTCTCACTTCTCTCCAATCTTTTGCTCTCCGCAATGCATTTCTCTTCCTCACCTTCCAACTCTTCCCACCAGTTCTCATTTCTCTCGTTTCTACCTTCCCGAGGCACACTTCACATCTGTCTTCGTTCCAACATCTCCTTTGTCGCTGTCTTTCCCGAACTCTTCTGGACTCTCCCTGTGGTCCCCTCGTGCCCCTCTACTTCTCTGTATCTTTTCTGGTTCTACCCATCCACCACTGCCCGTTGCATCTACCCATAGCAGAGCGCTGGCCTTGCCACTTCTTAGCTTGGGAACCGTCATCAGCCCAAAGTGAAAACCTTCCATGAACCAGACCCAGTCAACTTTACTGAATATTATTTCTCCTTTCACTGCCTCATGAGCTCGATTCCACCAGAGGTAGACAACTTGCTTTATCTTTCATGCAAACCCCATGCTTTCCATTCTTCTCATCCTACGCATTTGCTTATGCCGTTTGCGTTGTTATTTCTCTAGAACTGTGATGGCCAAAATGGTAGACATTAGCCATATAGTTGTTGAATTAGCCACATTTCAAGGGCTTCATACTCACTCATGGCCAGTATCTACCATGTTACACAGGAAGATAGAGAGCATTTTCATCATTGCAGAAAGTTCTGTCAGCGCTGGCCAAAAAGGTCCTGTTCACATTGCCTCACGTTTGGTCCCATATGATCCATACTGCGTAGCTCAAGTAACATCTTCCCTATCGACCCACTCTTCTTTGCAGTAGTGTTTTACCTGTGTTGGTGTTATAGCACTCACCACTTTCCATCTTGGAATATAGTGACTCAAAAATATGTAATGGTCTGGGGCGCCTGGGTGGCTCAGTCGGTTAAGCATCCGACTTCAGCTCAGGTCATGATTTCACACTCCATGAGTTCGAGCCCTGTGTCGGGCTCCGTGCTGACAGCTCAGAGCCTGGAGCCTGATTCAGATTCTGTGTCTCCCTCTCTTTCTGCCCCTCCTCCACTCATGCTCTGTCTCTGTCTCAAAAATAAAAAAACATTAAGAAAAATTTTTTTTAAAAATACGTAATGGTCTAGACTACTATTTCCATTTGTTTCATTCTTTTATTTCCTTGTTAACAACTAAGCCCATGCCATGTGCATAGTAGGTGTTCAGAAAGGATTCGTTGACAGGTCCCACAAAAACATTCTCTATAGTTTCGTAAACAGGTAATATTTTCATAACGAACAATGATAACTCTGCCTCATAAATTTACCAGATAAAATTAGCATAAAATTTGGGACATGGAGACTGTATTTGTAGAAAGGATATATTTTAGAAAGCCTAATGATACGGCAACATGATTTCCATAAATTGTGATTGATTTTATCGGCTTGGGGAAGCTGCATAGTGTAATGAAAAAAAAATTGATGTCAGTACCAGATTGCCCTACATTAGAATCCTGCTTCCATCAATTACTGGCTAGGCTTGGCCAAGTTGCTTAATTTCTCAGAGCCTCAGAGAGATCGCAACAGCTACCTGCATTAGTTGAAACTCCTTGATAGCAAATGCCAGAAATACAAACCAAACTAGCTTTTGAAGAAAAAGGTATTAATGGACTCATGTGACTAAGAAAGTCCAGGGTCTTTAACATGACTGGATCTGTGTTCTCAAATAACGGTATAGTTCCATTTTCAGACAAGCTTTTGATACATAGCAGTGAGATGGCCACTAGCAGCTTGAAGGCTCACATGTTCCTTACAATCAGGATCCAAGAGGAAGAAGAGATCTTTCCCTTTCGCTCCGGCAAATGTCCCAGGGGTACTCTCATCGGTCTGAGTTTGGTTAAGAACGTCCTTAAGTTAACTGTGGATATGGGATGGAGAGCTGGATAGACAGAGCCTGGGTCAAATGGCCAAAGTGAGGCAAGGAAAACAGGCCCATTGAACCACATGGATGGTGCAAGATTGTGATGCAATGGAGGCTGGTTCTGCAAAGAAAGGAGCTTTGGTAAATAAAGCAGGTTCTCTCCTCTAATTTAGGGGTGCTGCATTGTGTGGCTACGGAGACACTCCCCACATTGTATTCTACACAAATGGTGCTTATTGGAATCAGGCAACATTTGGATCGCCCTCCCTTATAGGTTTGGAGCAGTGATGGCATGGTATAATACGGATAAAATGACTAGCAATTCGTAGATATTTTCTTCACTCTTCATTCTTTTTGTACCCATGTTTTCCCGCTTAAACTGAAAAAAAAAAAGCGTATTATTTAATAGTGGTTAAGGTCTGGATTAGAGCACTCTGGATTTACTAGCATTTGCTCTGAAGTAACAGAAAAAGAAATTATACCTCCCTCCAATATTTTTGCCTTAAGGGCATTCTACAGTCAATATGGAGGGGCATGACTCTAACAAGATTAAATGATTTAGAGATGGCCCTTTATTTCATTATTGGTGCCTCCAGAAATGCTATATTAACCCAAAGTTGCTTGATAAACATCTTATAATTCAAATATTATGGTGGGTAAAACTCTCTCCATTTACCTGTACTTCAACCAGAGAAGTGTCCTATTTGTCAGTTTAACATTCAATAGGTTAACATTTAACAGTTTAACATTAAATGGCCCTTTTTCTGTGAACGTAGAAACCTTTAAATAGGTAACATTAAAAAATCAATAACATAGAGAGATTTTTCTATGTCCCATAAACAAGTCCACAAGTAGGCAGTTCGGGGATTGGTCTGGTAGTTCCCTGATATCATTAGATACCTAAGTTCCTACGGCTTTCTGTTCCTACTTTTTTTAAGAGTATGGCCCCATCTTCTTGTTCTCAAGAAGGCTGCCAGAGCCCCAGCCATTACGCCCACAGCTCAAGCAGGCTAGAGGGAAAGGGAAAGAACATAAAGGTACGTGCCAGATGATTTAGCCCTCTTTCATGGCTTTTCTTGGACACCTCTATTACATGTTCTTTTGGCTAGACCGATGTCATTTGACAACCTTTAGATAAAACAAAAGCTGGGAAATCTGGGCTTTATTATTTTAAGCTGGGTATATTGCTGCCCCAAATAAGAGTTGGGGCTTCCTCAACAAGAAGAAAGGGGAGGTGCACCTGAGGGGCTCAGTCGGTTAAGCATCTGACTCTTGGTTTTAGTTCAGTCATGATCTCACATTTCAGTTTGTGAGTTCAAGCCCACATCGGGCTCTGCACTGACAGTGCGGAGCCTGCTTGGGATTCTCTCTCTCCCTTCTCCTTCTGCCCCTCCCCCTCTTGTGCTCTCTCTCTCTCTCTCTCTCTCTCTCTCTCACAATAAATAAACTTAAAAAAGGAACAAACAAACAAAGAAGGGAAGACTGTATATTGAGTTGATAACTAGCAGGCGGTGTCTCACACAAATTAGCATTTTCTCTAAGATTTTGTCTGAATAAAAAGGTTTCAATCCTTAAAGAAAATCTAAAAGCCATTGGTGCAATTAAGCTCTAAGAAGTGAACAGCCATGTATGTTGAATTTAATGGGATGATGCTCAAAGAAGCCAGGGTGGTTGTGACATTCACACGTTCAAAGCATTAATCCCAACTCTATTCATGGTGGACATTTTGAACACTAAGTAAAGGTGGTGGACGCTTTTCACCACTTCCTTAAGAGGCCTTTGAAAACGGAGGTTGTAGCCTTAGGTGTGTGTTATCATTCGCCATTTCCTTCTCCCGGTGTCCCTGTACTCAAATGGACCAAGAGGGTGGTTGAAAGGCAGCCAAATGGGAAACGGGTGATGTGCACAGCTCCACACCTTGGAATTGTCCCTGAAGCCCAAACTGCCGTCTGGGGGCTCCTTGACTGGTGCTCTGGTTGCTCCCCAGTGACGGAACAGTGATTGTGTCGGCAGGGCAAATGGCTCAGAATGTGGTGGGGAACAAAAGAGAACGTTTGGAAAACCCCCACGTATTTGAATAGACCAAAATGAGTTTTCTGCTCAAGCTGCCAAGCTGGTTTGCCTCTAACATCGGCTTGCTTAGAAGAGAAGAGGAAATCATTCCTACGAGGACTTATCCAGATTGGAACAAAAAAACAAAACTATGCTTTGCTTCGATTTTCACAGTCTCTCCAGCGAAGGGTTTATTGCGCAATCTGCTTTCTTCAGCGCCTGTTTGAATTCTCCATGTTCTTAAAGAGCCAACTCTCATCTTGAGGCAGTCTACCAGATGGCTGAAGTCCTCGGCAGCCTCTCCTAAAATGTGGCCGCTTTCATGACGGCGCAGATCACATATTTGACATTCATCACACCCTGCTTTGTTGTGTTTGTCGTCTTTTCCTGTTGGTGCCTCCTGTCTCCCTAACGGAATTTGAGGTCTCCCAGGTCTAGGGGACCAGATCGTTTATTATCTAAATTGGGACACTTTGGGGAGTGAAAAGAGATATTGTTAATAATTACACCAGGAAACCTGCCACAGACCTGAAGTGTCCAAGCGAATTATGATGTGTGGTCCTCTGTTAAGGTCAAAAGCCACTATTTACTGCTTCTCGTCACCCACAGGGCCCAGTGTAATTCATATACAAATGGACGTTAAAGTCTTAAAAATAAATACCTTAGCAAGGCAGCAGTTTCTCCCACAACAGCTGAGAAATAGGTGAAGGAGACGGGGCCTTACCGGCGGGAGATTTAATAGTTCAATATAGGAAGTAACCGCAAAGTAGAAGGCTTAAATAATTGGGTAAAGACGTTCGCAATAGAACCCGGCCTAGAATTTATATTCTTACCACCGAAAGCTGCGAGGTTCAAGTGGGCACTCTCACGACGAGAATAGTGAAGGAAAAGTGTTTTTAATGGGCATTTTTGTGGAGTGCGTTCTCATTTCAGAAGCATTACGCTTCCTACCCATCATACTGACGTCAGCATCAGTTTGAGCAGGAGGAGATAGGAGGAGAATTAAACAGAAGTGTAGATTCAAAGCCAAGACATTATGAATTCTCTGCAGCTAGTGCCCTGACTGATGTCAAAGTTTCGGATTTGTCTGGTGTGGCTCTGCCGAAGGACCCAGAACAAAACAGATCTTCCTCCATGGAGAATGACACCTGAACCACGGCTCTCAGTACCAGCACAGGTTTTGCTTTGATTCCGACATCTTTGATAACGCATCGTTGCTGTGGAACACAACATAAGGTGATGTCTTCCTCCCTCGTGAACCCCAACTAAATACGTATTTCTAAACTCCCAAAGCATTTGCTCGCTGTTGTTTTAAAACAGCATTCGGAACATCCTGCTTTACTTTATATGTAGGAATACTCTTCTTATGCCTCCATCGTATTACAATCTTGAGGACGCTTTCTGAGTTTTTCTTGATTTTGTATCTATTCCAACCAGGTTGACTGTGTAATTGTTGAAAGGGAAGGGGTCAGTGGCTTTAAGCGGACAGGACACTCCTGGCATAAATCAAGACTATTCTGGGCAAGACAGGATACATGTCCCCCCCCACACACCCCCCCGCCCCCGCAACTTAACACCTACACTATGTCCTGCACATTCTAGGGACTATGTGGATATTGGTTGGTGTGACCTTACATCACATCCTCCTGAAAGTATTTTGGCTTAACTTAAAGCCCCAACTCCATAGCTTTGTCTACCACAACTGGTTGTCCTTAGTGACTCAGTGTAAGATAAATTCCAGGTCGAGTCCAGAACTAAAGGCATTGCTTCCTTCTACCCTTAACAAAGAGAAACCCAAGGCTACTAATAAATGCCATGCTGTTTCTCCGGTCCCAAATAGTTCCCTATTGACATCCGACACACATGAGGTTCCTTTCAGAGAACTCCAGGCTTAGAATCTGACTTTTGCACGTGATAGCTTGCGAGAGCTAAGCAATGTTGGCGTTTTGGTATCAACAATCAGACTGAAAACATGATTCCGACAAAGATTTATCCTAGCACATGCTAGATTTTAGAAATGTGAAGTGGGAAAATACCAGGAATTAGAAGCAGAATACCTGTGCTTAAATCCTACCCCTATCACTTCTGAAATAGTATTTCATCCGAAAATCAAGGATAATAATACTACCTCTATCTGCGGGAGCCTTGGGATAATTAAGTGATATAACATATGCAGAAGTTTTATAAAATTTAATGGGAAAAAGTTTGCAAGGATGCACATTCTTCTTTTCGTTGCCTGCTTAAATCCACTCTATCAACTCTGTCTCTCTCTCGGGTAGCCTAAGGCTGGGTCACCAGAACACAAACGTGCCGTTACAAGGTTTTAAAAAAATCAGCAAAACAACTGGTTGTTACATGATCTCTGACAACAGTTGGATGGACTTTTCCCCCAATTAAATGAAGTGTTTTGGCAGCCTGTAAGTAGAGCCGAAAGTGTAGCTAGAAAAGGGAATCATTTTCCTTAGGGAGAGTATAATTTTAACAGAAGTTCAACTTCCACATTTTAAGATCTGTACTTTGGATGTCTCCGTTAAGTGCAAAATGAATATAATTAGTGATGAGACACCTTGCCGTCGGCTATAGTATGCATTAAGCTACAGCAGAATATCACAACCTATCATGCTCTGTGGTGTATTTCGGGACTTCCTGCGCTGTCGTCTCTTAAAGCAAATACTGTCTATAAAATTTCAGAACCTAACAGTCGCTCCTTCGGAAGGGTTAGGAGCGGGAGCAACACATCTGTGGCCTTCAAACGGTCAAGCCAGACATATAATAAATCCCTTCGGGACAGGATTCATATCTTTTCACGCATGGGTCCCTCACGTGTAAACGAAACCCGGCCCAATGAGGGAAATGGGTGTAGAAGAAATAGCAGAAGAGACAGAATCTCTGATGAAATATTCCAGTGATATAGTACACAGAAAATGACCATTTTGAAGTGTCTGAGAGCCCCAAGTTACCTAGAATCTCCATTTCTCCCCCATTTATGCGGCACAAGGATGCGTGGTGGCCCAGCTGTGATTACTGAACGACTATGGGACAGTTGTAAAAGGACATGCCCTCCAGGTACCTCCTAATTTTGTAACTATCGTCCCAGCGTGTAAAGCATAAAGGTCCCGAAGGGTCACTGGAGAAAGAGTGAGCATGTGGCCCAGAGCCTGCGTCAATGGGGAACGGTTTCTTAATAATTCATGCTATCAAATATGTTTACACACTGGACCCACACCCACACACACACACAAAGTTGAGCTTCCCCTTAATGTGGTTTTCCTGAGTCCTGCAACCTAAAGAGCTCATGTAAAGAAAAGTGAAGGGCAGAGGATGTGCGATGTTTTCTGTTCGTGAAGCCCTAACTCAGGAAGTGATGCTATGTCTGTCTCTAGGAAATGGTTAGACTTGCACAACTTGGTAATTATTTAGATACGAGCCCAGAACGCAGCCAGCCTGGGAGCTACCTGAAGGTAGAGATGCGCTTCCCTGCCTTCTGTATAACACTACTTTGCAATTCCTCCAAGGCACGTCTTGGACACAATGAGTGCTCAAGAAATGTTGAACAGTTAAGTAGTTTTAAAAGCTTAAGAAAAAAAAAAAAAATGACACTTTTTCACTTGTGACTTCATGCCCGGTTAAATAATAGTTTTTAAAAAAGGAGAATCGGAGTTAAATATACTTCTTCACTGAGTAAAAACCGTATATCAGGGACCCCTGGGTGGCTCAGTCGGTTAAGCGTCCGGCTCTTGATTTCAGCTAAGGCCGTGATCTCATGGTTCATGAGTTCGAGCCCCGCATCGGGCCCCGCACTGACAGCACGGAGCCTGCTTAGGATTCCCTGTCTCCCTCTCTCTCTCTTCCCCCCTCCTCTCTCTCTCCCTCTCTCATAAATAAATAAATAAACACTTAAAAACAACAACATATATCAAGTACTATACCCCTGAAAGGGGTATGAAAGTTCTGAGCAAGTTATAGCTCCCGTCTCCAAGAAACCAAAGCTATCTGGATAACTGGAACAAAGCAAAACTCAAACAAAAGAACATGTCACTTGACACCCTTTATACAAATATATTGTGTTCATTACTGCTGGACTTTACACAACCATGTCTTGTTATGATGGTGCACACCCTGTTTGATAATATAGGTCTAAAATGAACCTGTTTGGTATCTTATACATGTGACAGCAATTAACTTCTAGTAATTGACTTCTCAAATTGTCTCTACCTAAATAGTCCCAGAAAAACGACCTGATTTCCCTTGTTTCAGTTCAGTAGATTAGGAGGTGATGGACTTGTTGGTCTTCAGTTTATGGGCTTGTGGCTTGTGGCTTGTGGATGTGGCCCATAAAATCCCAACTATATATTTTTTAACAGTGCCGAGTGATTACAAAAGTACACACACATACACGAATATATACGTGTATATGATTCATATGCATAGGTGCACACGCATGTCTGAAACTGCCACCATCTTTGTTCTCTCATTGCAACACTGAGCACAGATCTGTTGGTGACGCTTTTCGCCCAGACTACAATAGCCAGCTGTCTTTAGAAGAGTGTTACTGAGTCTCTGCCACGCAGACAAGAAAAGGAATATTGGAATGCGTAATGCCCGTGCCAATGCTCAGATATTCATTGCACATCGTGATGATTGCATCTGAGAATCTGTTCCTGCGTTATTCTGCTTTTTCTTAAGAAATAGTCTTATCTTTTGGAAGGTGTGGAAGCAAAATGACTAGTTTATAACAGATGGTATTAAAAACTGTGAGTACAATGCAGAAATGCAACAGTAAAATTGCAAACTGAGAAGAGGAATCCAACGAGGGCAAAAAAAAAAAAAAAAAAAAGCGTAAGATTTGAGAATAAATTATGCACCGGACAAACTGGTAATCATTTTGAGAAGAAGAGAGGTGGGCTTGAGCAGTCAGATAATATAGAAATAACTGTTTGGTAGAGGCTGGCTAGCATAGCGTTGAACAGCACAGACCGCCTTCTGCTCCCGGAATGGAGTTTGAATGCTGAATCTCCACTTACCAGGTTGTACGACTTTGTACCGGGAGGTCAACTCTGGACATCTCTTTCTCCCTTGCACTCTGCAAAGAGGGAGAGGTGTGCATACTTAGTGGAAATAATGGCTCATGGCAACACGTAACTTTTCACAAGCGCTTACTATGTGCCAAGCACTATAGTAAGCATATTACATACATATGTTCATTAACTCTCACTATAATCCAATGAGGCAAGTGCTACTACTATATTATTACTAATATATGAGGCTAGACTAGATTGGGTGAGTTGTCCAAAGGGATAAAGCTGGCAGAATGATTCCAAAGTCTGTGGCTTAAGAACCATGCCATCACATTGCCATATCAAGTGTTTATCCCAGCTTGGCACAGAGGAAGACTTCAGCATATAATAAAGAGTCAACCACACAAGATCCATTAAAAACTCACTGAGAAGGAAAACCAAACCACCTTCCAGGTGGAAACAGAGTTGGCCCTTTCTTCCAAATTTATCGTGTGATGTGACGGATGGAGATGTGAGATGATGCCAAGATGGCTGATAGAGTCCAACCGGGAGTCACATGACGAGCTTACGCCCATTCAAATGAACCCACACGGTCCGCCACAGTCTCAGGCTCAGTTAGCTGATGTGTCCTGTCCCTAGCATACGAACACCCACCCCCTTCCACTGCGTATATTCCCTTGCCTTCCGTAGATCCTAGTGCATATTTCAAAGGTAGAGAATTGAGCCTAATGAAGTTAGGACAGGCTTGGTGTTAACAGCCTCGCAGCTGATTCATAGTTGTTTTCATCTGGTTAGCAGGCTGTGAATGTGAACACCGAGTTAGAAGTTGAACTTGAATCCAATTCAAAGAGCAGATTCTGTTAGAGTATCTGACACCCTAAAAATGTTCAAGGGGAGGTGGAAGAGAAGAGGGACGGGTAGGGGGTGCTGGAGGCTTTATTCGACCGCCACGGCCCCCTCTGCCAAGATGAAAGATGGCGTGGCTTAAGCTTTTTGCCCATCTCGGTCTCTCAGAAATATTCACACTACACCAATCGAGGAATGGACCACTCCTGCCACCTTGTCATCCTTCTTCCTCCCCTGAAACGGTGCTCATCCCTCACAGTTGCCCTGATCGCCAGGAAACCTGTTACCCCAAATAACTGTCACATTCTCATGCGCTCAGTCACAGGGAAGAATTTCGGCTTCTCTCTTCCCTACCATTGGAGAGGAGGCAGAGGTTACACGACTGAAAGGATCCCGTCTTGTCTCCCAACAAGAGGGGTCTGTGCAGCTGCTGTGCCCACAGCAGACAGAAGGCACGCGGCAGCTGAGGCTGTTCAGAAGGCCCTTTCCACCCACTTCCTGTATCTGGCTTTGATTTCTTAGAGGGCAGATGTATCTATTCCAGAGTCCCTCCCTGATTCAGCTGGAAAACAAAAACAAAACCAAAACCAAAACAATCAAAAGTCTAAAGCAATCCTTTCCTTTTCTGAAGTTTCTTCAGTTTGTCTCAGATCCTCTTTTCTGGCTTCTCTGCTACCAACCCTCTGTCTCTCCGTTTAAAGCAGCATGGGGCTGAGTTTTGCTGAGTGTTTAGTCATCGCCGATCTTAATTGCAAACGGCCCTAGCTGAGAGGGATGGTTTTACCGGGAAAGCCAAGCCCAGGAAGCAAGATGGGTAGTAGTAAAATGGAACCCAAACTAATTTCCCAATAGAGAACAGAAAGAAAAGAAACAAAAAAGTGGAACCAAGATTCAATTCATTCCCCAAGTCGAAGAGCTCTGTGAACTGACTCCTGGCCCGTCTACTGCTCCGGTTCAGTCTTCCTTTACTTTTCCTTTCAAACCTGATGCTTCAGCAACAGGGCTGTTTTTACCTTAATAAACAGAGCTTTTTCATGCTTCTGAGCCTTTGTGGAATCTTTTCTCTGCTTGAAATGCCTTCTCACTCTATCTTCCTGGAAAGATCTTATTTGACTTTTAAAACCCGACACAGACATCACTTCATCTCCCCCCGGTGATTCTGATTTAATTGGTCTGGGTTGTGGCCTGAGCTTTGGGGAGTTTTAAGCACTCCCCAGGTGAAACTATTGTGCACCCGAGTTTGAGAATGACTGCTCTAGGCTAGTGGTTTTTGAACTCGAGAGCAAGCGTCAGGATCAGCTGGAGGGCTTGTTAAAGCACGGATTGCAGGGTTCACCCCCTGAGTTTAGAATTCAGTAGTGCTGGGGCCTGAGAATTTGCATTTCTAATAAGTTCCCAGGTGATGCTGTTTCTACTGGTTCTGGCACTGTATTTTGAGAATCGCTGCTCTATTCCAACTTGCTAACTTGCACAGACTCCCTACGTTGCCTGGATACTTGCACTATGTAAACTGCGCTCATAGCACGGTTACCGCACTGCAATGTTGCCGGAGTATTCACGAGTCTATTCCATCATTAGAAGGTAAGGGCAATAGCTTTTTCATCTCCCCACCCAGCACTGCACCTGGTGTATCGTAGATGCTCCATAAATGATTACTGAATGAGTAAATATTCAACGTCTGGTTATCACAGAGAAACAAAGCCACGTGCCAGATTTCTGCCCATCTTTTTGGAGTGTTGGCTCGAACAACTCTTCAAACATCAGAATTTAAATCTAGAAGGCAGTTTTCTTGGTTTCTATGAATGACATCTTGGATTTTGGTGATAGGATTAGGTTGGCAAAGTCCTCCTAATACACTGGGATAAAAGGGCTTATGCAAAAGGGGATTATATTACATTACATCAACGACACCTCTTTTTAAACTGACACTTAATGAGTATCTCTATCAATAAAGGCCTTTTGAGAGCTCCCCGTAAAATGTTGTGAAAATGAGAACATTTTAAATACAGGCAAACAATAAGCCCCATTCATACAACTTCTTCACCTTATTTCTCTAGTATCACGAATCTCAAACAGGCTCACTCACCCTCCTCCAGTGAAGTTGGCACATGTTAGCCATATTGATTGTCTGATTACAAATATACACTGTGGCAGTGAGGAACCCATTTGTCCCTGGGGCTCATATGTAGATCTCAGACTTAACTCACACTCAGTTACAAGGCAATGGAACCAGATAGTAAAATGTTACTCCCAAGGAGATCAGACTCTGATACGGAACAATGATTTCGTTGTTTCATACAACCTTATAAAGTAAATCCAAAGAGATGTCTGAAAAAGCGTTTCCTAATCCTTGCTAATTTCTTAAATACCTACTCTCAGAAGAATAAGTTGGCTGTTATTCACTGATCTGTAGAACATAAAAAAAATACAAAGTGTGTTGACACAGCCCTTTCTAAACCCCAAACCCAGAGCTGATGATGTGGTATTTGTGTGTGTGTGTGTGTGTGTGTGTGTGTATGTCTTGCGTATTGCACATTTTAACTGCCTTTTACCTTGATGACCATCTGACTGTTCTGGAAAGGCAGTGCTATCCTTAGTGTGGAAAGTAATGCCATTTGACATTTGAATAGCATCTAGGTAACATTTTTCAATGAATCAGTGAGGGACTCCAGATGGGAAATTTGTTCTTCTGAGTCTCTGGTCAGTCTCTCTTAATTGCAGTTCTCTGTCCCTGGTCACCTTTAATCACTATCTATGATTCTAAGAATGTCAAAGTACCTGGATATTGACTTTCTGAATTAAGTATTTCACCATTGAATTCCACTTCATTAGGTGGCCAACGGGTTGAACATGATCAGATCAGGAATCAAAGATTCTGTAGGCTGTTCCTGCCTTTCTTTTCAAAACCATAACATTTTAAAAAGGGCAAATTTGTCTAAAATTATGGGCGATGCATTCAGAGTTCAGAGCAACTAGGTTTAGGATGTAAAGGCCCTGGTGTGAGCAAGCAGGTGTGGCTGCTTTCTGTTGGTATCTGTTCTTTCTTTGGTTGGTTGATTGGTTGGTTGGTTGATCCCTTGGTTTCCAAGTTGGCATGACTGCCTTCATTCTTCCTGTTTCTGTCTTATTAACCTCGAATGAGAGGACTATACACCCCAGCAGGTGTATATGTACCCGACCTTGTTCCCATTTGAGGAGTACAGATGGAAGCCTACCTACCATATGTCTAAACATTTAAAAGTGACAAACATATAAAAGTTATAAGTATACAGACTTCTGAATAAAATACATTTTCCCTCACCTTACCAAGTATATCTTCCTAATGGTAAAAAAAAAAAAAAAAATTAAGTATGTAAAGCTATTATCACATACAATTGAAAGTCTCTAAAATAACAAGGATGACTGAACTTAATATTGCACATGCCTGGATATTCATTTGATGGGTTGCAAGAGTTTGGGTGGGTGAGTAAGTAAAAGCATGCTTAATTTACAAATCATTATGTATTTATTTCATAAAATTCATTTTTACCTTCCTTTTGAGTAAAATTGCTAATTAAATTATTTTTATCAAGCTTTTCACTGAGTTTGAGTCTAATAATAATAATGATCTAAGGTATTAACAATGGAAATGTAATCATGTCCAAAGTACACAAAATTTGTATTTTAATCAAAAATATCAAATAAAGCAAATCTAAAATATAAGAAATTATTTTTCATGTGCTTTCAAAAGTGTTTTTTTGATCAAATATCCAAGTTACTTAGCAAAATGAAGAGAAAAATACAACTTACAATTAAGAACTATCAACAACATAAATGAAAATTATTAAATAAACCTTACATTATTTATTTCCTAAAAAGGTAATTAAATATCGTTCAAAGCTTTTATAAAACGTACACCATCCACAATTCCACCTTCGGTTGCCAACGTAAAGAACCAATATTTTGCTTCACACGTACTTCATTCAGGAAGAATTTGAGAAGTTAAATACTTCGTTTTTATATTACCTAAATATGGCCGCCACTTCAATGCTTCCTTCCTTCCTAAGCTGTTTCTGACCTCCATGCCAGCAGCAGCATAGCCCACAAAGCTTCGTGGCTTGTGGAGCTAGTTATCTTTTCTTCTGAAGACTTAGGACAACTGAGTTGGGGAACTCTTTTCCTGGGGCCTTGATGGATGTTAGTAGCCATGGGCACGTGTGTTCTAGGGTTCCTGCCATGCTGTGCCAGCCCTCAGGTCAAGATTCCAAATCACAGAGGCCCCCATATGTTCTCTAATAAATGTAGTTTTTTTTCTGTCTCTCTGACATGGAAGCTGCTCTGAAGCCCAAAAGCGATGCGTGTTGTTGTTGTTGTTGTTGTTGTTGTTGTTGTTTTGCCCTCACATGCCTCTTCTTGGTTCCAGCCTTTAGAGATTCTCCCTGAGATTATTGTAGTAGCCTGCCTGCAGATTGCTTTCCTTCTGCACTCAATTTTTTCTTTGTAGCCATAAAACTTTACCGACATAGATGAGCAAGAATGCTGACTGGTCACTTTCCCCTATTTTAAACCTGAATTCTGAGGTCACTTGTGAATAGATGAGATAAACAAGTAAATAAAAGCACACTCCACTGTAGGTGTGGCTAATGAGCCGCTCCTATTCCTTTACCCCAGATCCATCATGAAAAAGCGTGAACTGCTGAACTTGGCAGAAACAGTAGTGAACTGGTTCCGGCTACTGACAGGAGAGCAGTAGTCAAGACAGAAGGATCGCTTCATGATTAGTGCTTACCATTATTGCATAACTGGGCTCAGCAACAAAGCAGCAAAGAATTGTCAATATTAACTGAGCATTCATTATGCGCCAGGTACGTTGCTAAGAGATTTCTATGTATTATCTCAGGTGATTCCCCCGCATTGCTTTGGAGCCAGGTAATCCTATGAAGCTCCTTTTCAAGACAGAGGATCTCAGGCGGCAGAGGAGTTAAGGGGCTCACCTAAGGTCATGCGGTGTGGAAGCAATGGCGATGGAATTTAAACTCAGCCTGTGCAACTCCAAAGCCTGCATACTGAAAAACGATTACCTTAAGTTGCCCATGTCTTATGGGCATTGGGCAGACGGATGGGAAGTTCTGGGACTAGGTGAGGCCAAGACAGGGAAAAATGAACCAACTACCAAAGTGTCCCCCAAGGGAAGCAACCACCAATCCAGCATAACAAGTCCAAAGGGATAAAATCACCGTGTGTTTGGGCTGCTGTCACTTTTAAGGAGTGATGGAAGTGAACTCAGGTGGAACTCAAGTAATCATGGAAGGGAGCTGGTAGGTGGACATTGCTGTAAAGTGTAGATTCTAGTTAATTCTAGAGTCCACCCACTGGTGGGGCTACTAGCTCTGTACATGCAACCTGGGTCAAGATTGACTCACCATTTGGGCTGCATTTGAGTTTCAGAACAAGGACCTCGGTGATGGGGCAGTTAGGGGCCATACATACTGAATTCTGTCCTATTGACAGGGACCGTACTGGGACACTTAACCTACTTGTCCTTCCAAAAGTGAGATCATTATGGTTTTTTCCTCCAACTTGGAAAATCCTCGAAGCCCTCGAAACCACGCCCCATGAGACCTCTGCATGATCCGGCCTTGCTGAAGTACTCAGGACTCAGAAGGTCCTTGGAGAAGATAAGGGCCCTGCATTGTCAAAACTGTACTTCCTGGGAGGAAAGAGCAAATGGGGCGATTTCAAAGATACGATGCAAAGTGATGCATTTATTTATGGAACTGAAAAGAATTTGGACCGTCATTTCTAAATTGACCTCTCAAATGAATTCTACAAATATTTATTGAACATGTACTAGGAGCTAGGCCATGCTAGGTAGCTGGTGCTATGAAAAAGAAAGGAGCAAGAGGAAACACATTCAAATACAAATCCAATTGCACACAGCGGGCTACACACACTATTGTAGGAGTGTGAGAGTGTGAGTCCAATGAGAAAAGGAGTTAATTTTTCTGGGAGGGCAGGAGGATGTTCTTCTAGGTCTTTGCGAGCCTTCAAGAGGTTTATAATCTCTGCCTCTCCACCAACACTGAATAATAGCTAGTGATTTTGCTGAGTGTGTGTTGAACGCTTGCTATGTGCAAGGCGTGTCAATCACTTTACTTGAATCAGCTCCTTTCATCCTCACAACGACCAAAGAAGATGGGTGCTATTATTACCTGTGCCTCCTGGGTGAGAATTCGGAGCACTGGGGATGTGACAGGACCCTGCTACAGTCCCACAGCCAGTAACTGGCAGGGCTGGAGTTAAAACTTAAATCTCTTTGACCAAAGACTCCAGGTCTCGGTCTCCACATTTGAGAAAGTGAAGCTTGATAGGGAGCAGAACAGAAGAAGAAAACAAGAACTACCCACTCAACGAACAGTGAGTAGGCGTCAGGCCCGTGTGTGGCCAGGAGACACCATGTCTCATTTAGAAGCGCATCTCAGAAGACAGATGCTGGAGCCCAAGGTGGCCTCCAATATTGAGGAGACCATACATCCTGACCTGCCCAAGGCAGTTGGGGTATGCCTGCTATCCTGGGAATAGGATCCTTGGCTTGGTCAGTAAGCTCTGTGGTCACCCGGGCAATATTACCATGGAGCTCTGTAGCACTTGTGTCTGTCCGGGTGGGAAAAACCATCCTGAGAGTGACAAAAAAAAAAAAAAAAAGAATCAGGGATTTAGTTATTTAGCCTTTTTCTTTGTCTGTCTCCATCTCTCCATTCAATTTCCGTTTGCTGAACAATGCATCCTCCTGTGTTTTTCATCACTTTGTCATTGTCCTCAACTGTTCTAGAATTTGTGTATCCCCAGCCTTGGTGTCAGCACCGTGGAGACACAGAGCCAATCCGAGTTCACTACAAAGCAGCACAGAGAGTTACCCAGAGAGTCTCCGTGGCTTCTGGGAATCACTACAATGCTGGCTGTTGCTGTTGGGAGTGACTCTCCCTTCAAACCAACCAGCAGCCACAGCAGTGACAAGGGAGTGTGAGACAACAGGATTTAAAATTACCAACAC
The DNA here is from genome assembly GCF_028749965.1 of Puma concolor. Lineage (NCBI taxonomy): Eukaryota > Metazoa > Chordata > Mammalia > Carnivora > Felidae > Puma > Puma concolor. The sequence continues at coordinate 28,258,671 of NC_141673.1, read as the reverse complement.
TTCAAAGAAGCAACCTAAGTGTCTGTGGATGGATGAGTTGATAAAGAAACATTTTATATGGAGAGAAAGACAAATACTGTATGATCTCACTATTTAAGTGTGAATCTTAAGAAAAAAAAATGTCAAACTCATAGAAACATCCAGTAGAATGTTGGTGCTTGCCAAGGGCTGGCAAGTGGGGGAAATGGAGAGATGTTGGTCAAAAGGCACAAACTTCTGGTTCTAAGATGAATAAGTTCTTAGTATCTAATGTACACGTGATTACAGTTAATAATACTGTATTGTATAGTGGATAATTGGTAAGAGAATATCTTAAGCATTCTCCCTGAAAACAAAAAAAGTGGGTGAGGTGATGAATATGTTAATTAACTTTATTATGGTAATATTTTCACAATGTATACTTACAGCAAATCATCATGTTGTGCACTTTAAATATCCACAGTTTTATTTGTCAATTATATCTCAATAAAGCTAGGGAAAATAAAATAAGTTAAATTAAATAAGGTAAAAATAATCAACACTTCAAACATTCAAGAGTTTTAACAGCAGATAATCTTTAAGAGAATGAACACTCCCCGAAGCGTAGGATTGTGCTGGAAGGGGATCTTGCCTGAAAAACTCTGATGCTTGGCAAGAGAGGAAGAGAGGGAGGGTGTGGCTCCTTGTCCCATCCTGTGGGGTCTCTGGAGAGCCCCTCACAGCGACTCTTCTCCCCTCTAAAATGCGGAAGTTGGGCAGAGACACAAGACAGGCAGACTGGAAAAGCTACCGCGAGCTCCAAGGCATTTCTTTTCCAGGGAGTTTCAGAGGATCAAGAAAGTTTCCCTAAGGACTTCACTTCAAGCTAACAATGAGCAGAAAGAAAGAAAGAAAGAAAGAAAGAAAGAAAGAAAGAAAGAAAGAAAGAAAGAAAGAAAGAAAGAATTTAGGAGGAGAGCAGAAATCCAGCAAAGACTACACACAAAAGCAACAATCCTCAGAGATCTAGCCCTCCACACTTTCCAAAACATTCCAAAATGGGAGCCTGCATGTGAATCTGAGCCAAAGGAGCAAAGATGGTGGTGTCCCTGGATTTGGGTTTTAGCCCTGGCTTTTCCACTCACTGTGTGGCCGAACCCTTCAAGCATCAGTTTCCAATGTCTCTACCACAGGGATTTGTTGTGGGCAGAGTGAGGTAATGCACGTAAAGTACCTACAACATGGTATGTGCTTGAAGAACAGTACCTCTCCCATAGTTCATAAACTTCATCCATGGAAGTTTATGGTAGAGATGTTTGTTGAAGGACTAGCTCCATTTTGCAGATGAGAACACTGAGACTCAGAGAGGTCAAGTGTGACCCAAGGTCATAAACTTCATCCATGGAAGTTTATGGTAGAGATGTTTGTTGAAGGACTAGCTCCATTTTGCAGATGAGAGCACTGAGACTCAGAGAGGTCAAGTGTGACCCAAGGTCACAGCTAGAAAAAGGATAGTTTGCTAGCTCCAAATCCTGAGCTCCACGCGATATTTTTCTAGGCAACCTTTGGGGCTGGAGTTGTATTTCTATGCAAGTCAGACACTGAATAAGGAAAGGTATTCAGAGGGGTCCTTTCTTTGAAATCAGCCTGTGATCTTAACAAAAATTGCTATACTATTTTCAAATAGAAGACTTCGCAAAACGCTTTTTCCTTGGAAGCCTTGGTTCAAGCCTCATACTCCTATAAAATAGTTGCTTTATGCCTTGAGACTGTTGATTTGTGTGAATTCAGACATTCGGTAAGTAGGTGATGTTTCTGAAGTTACTATCAGTCACTATGTCTTCCACAGCTGGATGAAAGTGTCGTATCACAGCCCTGTGGCTTTTCTAAAATGCACCATGTCTTATCTCTGACAGCAGCAGAGCACGTCAGGCAGGAGGGCACTGGCAGAACACTCCTGAATTCCTTCACCTATGCTAAAAACAGATGAAGATACGGTTGAAAAAATCTGGCCCAAGTACCTGAGAATCATAACCACATCAACTACTGTCACACGGAGAAGCTGAATTGGGTGATATTTACGGTCACTTTTAGCTTGAAAATACTATACCATTGTAGCCTACCCTTCCTCTGCCCCATGCCAGTTTTATTATCGACCTCTTAAACATTTGGCTGGATCTGGGCATCCTACCTCAGTGCTTCCCACTGGAAAAGTAAAACTGAGGTGAACCCAGATTTAGTCTGTCTAAAATATGTAGCCCCAAGTGTCCTGCTCCTTGTATAAGAGGACAGTATTGCTACCCTGGGGACAGGGTTTTGTTTGTGTGTAAAGCTTAAAATCTAAAATTCACCGGCACCACTTTTTAAAGACCGAAGCCAACAAAGTCATTCATCTTGCCATCCATCTGTCCCTCCATGTGACCCGTCTATTCATTTATTTATTCTTCCAATATTTATTGGCTACCTCTTATGTTCCAGGCACAATGCTAGATGCAGGTACTACAGCTGAGATTTAGACCTTGATCCTATGGAAGTTATCGTATGAAAGATGGACAAAAAACAAATAGTTTCGCAAATAATTATGAGGATAAGTGTTTCAAGGAGAAGGATGCCAGGAGTGAGCACATAGGGTTTCCTAAAAGAGACTGTTTGTTTAGCTGAGTGGTTGAGAAAATCATGGGCTCTGGAATCCAAGAAGGAGGCCCACATCTTGTTCACCAGCCCTGCGAGAGTGGGCCAGGTGTTTATTCACTCATGCCTCGGTTTCCCCAGCGATGCCCTGGAACTATAGCAATAACTCCCCTCCAAAGGTTGTTGTAGGAATTAATGAGATAGCACATGCAACGCATTTACAACAGTGTCTGGAAATAGCAAGTGTTCAGCCTGGGGTCGGTGGCGGGGGTTGGGGGGGAAACACATGGCCTGTGCTGTTGGGGGGACCTATCTAAGAAAAATATAAGCAAAGGCAGGAAAAATAAATAAGAAAGGGTGAAAAGAGGTTAGAGAGGAGGGAATGAAAGGAGCAAAGAAACACAATGAAAAAGTGAAGATCCTGAAACACAAAGAGCCTGGTCATGGTTCCCTGGAAATGACACAGAAGGCCAAGGGTGGAAGAGCCTGGAAAGCTAGACAGCAGTGCTGGACAAGGCTGAGAGGCCAGAGAACCAGACCCTGTATATCATCTTTTAGGCCAATTAGGTAAGGATTTTGGAATCCATCCCAAGAGCATCAAGTCACCTGACCAATCATCTGTTCAACTAGAAATCCCTAAACAGAAACCCAAACATTCCATTTCTTATCTTTAGAGGAAAATATGCTAATTGATAAGGAGTCAGCTGGGAAACCAGCAGTAAAATATCTTGGATTTCTCTGTAAATGATGTCCCTTCACACGTTTCTCTATCTGGATTTTTTTTCTCTGTCCCTGGAGGCCATCGTTGCTGTCCTTGAATATCCAAGTAGACTTGAAGAATTCCATTTCATTGTCAAATGATCACATCCAGATAATTACACTATGGCTTTTAGGGACACATGATCAATTTTTATAATACATCAAGAAGAATCTTGAAGAAACTAACATTTAATCCTTGTTCAGTTCTATTTTTCTCTGCTCTATCTTTTGCTTAGGGCTATAAAATATGCTGTATTCATGATTTATATTTTTAAAGTTTTTTACTTTCTTTTCATTAGCTTTAAAATTAACTTTTAATAACCTACAAAAGACATTACTGTTTTTCAACAATGATTTTTCTCTTTTAATATCAGAAATAAACTACTAAAACGAACTGACTCTGGATCTTGGGGTCTTTCAGTCCTGGGTTTGAATTCTGATTCTACTGTGTTACCCTGGGCAAGTTATTTTATATATCTGAGACTCAGTTTCCCAAATTATATATAAAAAAAAAAACTATAGTAATACTTATATTTCATTGTTGTAAGGTCTATATAAAATGGTTATGAATACATATAAGTCTAGTGACTAATAAGGAAGGAAGGAAGCAAGGAAGGAAGGAAGGAGGGAAGGAGAGAAGGAAGGAAGGAAAGAAAGAAAGAAAAGACCTTGTAGAGAGGAATTAACTACATGGACAACAAAAGATGCAAATAGCACCATGAGTGAAGTGATGTGTTCAAAGATCATTCAGATTCTGAAATTATATTTAAAAGTTATTTGGGGATGCCTGGGTGGCTCAGTCAGTTAAGCACAGACTCTTGGTTTTGGCTCAGGTCATGATCTCACAATTTGTGAGTTTGAGGCCCGAGTTGGGATTCTCTCTCTCTCTCTCCTTCTCTCTGCCCCTCTCTTGCTTGCCCTCTCTCTCTAAAAATAAATAAATAAGCATTTTTTAAAGTTATTTGGTGTTAACATTTCTTTAAATGTACTTTGATATTCTTCTAGGATGGGCACTGTAAACCTATCAACCCTTACTTTTCTGAAAGATTGTTGAAAACTTCAACTCTTCTTTTGATGGACAAGTAGTAACTTGAAGAAGTCATCTTTTGGGAGTCATTTGAAACCTCTCTGATGTGTTTTTGTGACACCAGCAGCCAAGTTTCTTCTTTACATCTGTTGTCTTCTAGAACTAAAATCAGATTGTGGTGCTGGATGCATAATGTGTGATGTCAAAGGAAGTGATTATGCAGAGTACTAAGTGGAAGAGGGAAATTGACATCAGTTTAGATGTCAGTCATTAGTTCATTCATTCATTCATTCCTCCATTCATTCACCAAACATTTACTGGGCATAATCCTAGAAAAACAATTTTATTTTATTTTATTTTATTTTATTTTATTTTATTTTATTTTATTTTATTTTATTAACATTTATATTTTTTTTGAAAGAGAGAGAGAGAGGGGCGCCTGGGTGGCGCAGTCGGTTAAGCGTCCGACTTCAGCCAGGTCACGATCTCGCGGTCCGTGAGTTCGAGCCCCGCGTCAGGCTCTGGGCTGATGGCTCGGAGCCTGGAGCCTGTTTCCGATTCTGTGTCTCCCTCTCTCTCTGCCCCTCCCCCGTTCATGCTCTGTCTCTCTCTGTCCCAAAAATAAATAAACGTTGAAAAAAAAAAAAAAAAGAGAGAGAGCGCAAGCAGGGGAGGGGCAGAGAGGGAGGGGGGACAGAAGATCTGAAGTGGGCTCTGTGCTCACAGCAGAGAGCCTGATGCGGGACTCGAACTCACCAACTGTGAGATCATGACCTGAGCCAAAGTTGAACACTTAAATGACTGAGCCACCCTGGTGCTCCCAGAAAAACCATTCCTCAAGGACTGCTTTGCTCGTGATCAGAGACTGTAATGCTGATTAGATTAGAAGGTTATGTTTGCAGCCCTGGTAACGCAATAAATTATTCTAAAGTATAGGTTTAAATGCTGTATTTTCAGGAATTTGACATGCAAAGGTAATGACTTCAGTTGACTAAGGCTGTTCTTTGGAAATGATGGCGCTGACTTCTAGATTTCTGACTTGCCTGCTTAAAGTTCATAAACACTATCGGTTGAACTCAAGAAAGTTCATGTAAGATAAATGAAGGCCACTAGCTCCTCTGTAGCCAAAGAAATAGAAATGTTAAGATAAGGTGTTACCTGACAGAAACAAGAGACAAGCAGTCACTTCCATGGTTGTGGCCAGGGGTCTGATCTTCCAGAATTTCAACAGTGGTTCCCTCCCAAGCCGGAAGCACATTGTCCCAAACTCAGCGTGTAGGAGTCTCAGGACCTCCTACTTTTCTCCTTTTTTCTCCACTGGTAGGACAACATGGGGTTGATAAAAGCGTATGGTCCTATTAAAACTTCTACCCTCCATTCAATGATCTGGAACAGCAAAGAATGGGTGTGTTTGAATGGCTTCTTTTGCTTGGTGCTTTCCTACTTTCTGGGACGCTGATGGAGCAAGATTTAACAGGGTTTTAATACAGTTAATAAAGAGAATCTTGGGGCGCCTGGGTGGCGCAGTCGGTTAAGCGTCCGACTTCAGCCAGGTCACGATCTCGCGGTCCGTGAGTTCGAGCCCCGCGTCGGGCTCTGGGCTGATGGCTCAGAGCCTGGAGCCAGTTTCCGATTCTGTGTCTCCCTCTCTCTCTGCCCCTCCCCCGTTCATGCTCTGTCTCTCTCTGTCCCAAAAATAAATAAACGTTGAAAAAAAAAAAATTAAAAAATAAAGAGAATCTTTCCTGATCCTTCCATATGGGTAGAACACCAAAATAACAACAACCTCATGCATTTGGGAATAAAAATACAAATAAATCTCAGTCTCTTCTCTTAAGGACACTAGTAGGGGAAAACAGACAACATAGCATATATGATTAAGTGTGAAAAAATATTGTGTATAGGAGGGTAGAGGAGTAAGTACAGGCACCAGGTGATCTGAAGGAAGGAGCCACCAATTCTACCTGAGAAAGGGACAGGGGGTCAGAAAGAAATAAAATATCTGTTGTGGACTCCCCATAAAATAAAAGGGTTGTAGGGGCGCCTGGGTGGCTCAGTCGGTTAGGCGCCCAACTTCGGCTCAGGTCATGATCTCATGGTTCGTGGGTTCGAGCCCCGCATCGGGCTCTGTGCCGACGGCTCAGAGCCTGGAGCCTGTTTCAGATTCTGTGTCTCCCTCTCTCTCTGCCCCTCCCCTGTTCATGCTCTGTCTCTGTCTCAAAAATAAATAAACGTTAAAAAAATATAAAACAAAATAAAAGGGTTGTATAAAACCTTCAGTCTCCTCACTCTAGCTTAGGGGAGAGAGGGCAGTTGCAAAGTGTAGTAAGAATGCCCAGGGCGTTTTTAGACATCTTGCCACAGGCAAAAGTGAGTGGCCTTTTATGTATCCCACCAAGGGCATTGTTCCCACACTGCGCATGTCTATGAACTCAATGCCCCTTTGGAGAAGATTCTCATTTCAGAGCTGACCGTAGAGCAAAGAGAACAAGAAAGCAGACACCCGATTTGAGGGACCTGCCCAAAGACCTTTCAGTCTCCAGGTCAGGGTTTATTGACATCACTTCCCACCGCCTTAGAATTATACTTCCTTTCCGTTTCGAAACCTTTATTCTCTCCTTTTCGCCCTGCAATAGCTGGGTCATCTTTTAATAAACCTACATTTTTTTTGAAGCTATCAATATTTCAGATACTATTTGGCTGAAAGAGCAGCGAAAGAGCTGTAGTTAAAGACAGAGAATCAAGAGAACCTACACGCCTCTCTGTACTCATTGAGTAGAATGGAGATGTGTTTGATGTGGCTCGTTCCGGAGCAAAGCCTATCCATCAATCACATGCGGGAGACGCCGTCCTGCAGCCAGAGAAGGAACAAGGCTGAAGTTGTCAACGCCATTTTTAGACCCCAAATGGAATTAGCCTAAGAGCGAGTGCACTTTAAGTTCACTTAGAGGGAATTTTGAAGGCACCACTCGAAAGTACATGAGGAGCCAGCGGGACTTTTTTTTTGAAATGGTCCATAAATTGAATTTTGGAAGAAAGACCAGGGATGAATATGGATGCCTGAAACCCCTTTCCAATAATGTCAGAATTTCTAAAAGGTCCTGAATTAAACCATGGGTGCCAATCAAAGTATGGATGTCTGCAATCACTGATATTAGTAATTAATATGTATGACCCTCATCTATTTTTATTTAACCTCACCGGTCTGAAGTGTGGGAATATTTGTGCTTCCCATTTAAAATCTTCGAGAGGATTACATTGCCTATCTCAGGGTTTTTTTATTTTTATTTTTTTGGGGGGGGTAGTCTTAGTGAAAAGGATCGTGTCTGTGCATGTATGCTCTATCAATGCTAACACCAGCTGCTACTAAGTGCTAACAACATGCCCTCTGTAACATCCAAATCAACGCACCAAGACAAAATCGCTTGGTTCTATCCTTTTCAGACTATATGCTTCGTCGTCTTTTCTGTATTCTGAAACTCTCTCTTCAAACTCAGCCAAGGAAATGATGAAAAATTATTTCCTCAATCACAAGATAACTTTAAAAATGTCTTTTCTATATACAGTTCCATCCCTTCTTCATCACGCAACATTCAATTCAGCCTCTGCAGGCCTGGGACGTCCTTAGACATTTATTGGAAAGCCACCTGCAGAGAGAGACATAAAGGAAGATTTTTAACCTTGATCTGCTGACAGTGAAGTCGTTACCAGCTTCACCGAAAAGAAATCTTTGTGTCCATTTTTCCCCTTTATTCATTCTCTAGGGTCTCCTTTTATTTATTTTCTATACTCTTCCATTCTTCCACTGATCACCTGTTTGGGAGACTTAGCTTTGATGGGAGAAAATAAAACAACTCTGAACATGTTTATTGAGCATTTACTATGTGCTACGCATTGTGCTAAGGGCTAGGGACATGGAAATAAACAAGTCCTAATTCTTCCTTTTTTTTCATCCCACCTTCTACAACCATCTATTCCCTTAGGGAGTCCTGTTCCATGAACTCCAAAATATTTCAATTCTATTTGTTTCGCTCTATTTTTTTTTCTGCTGCCATGTGACTACAAACCAAAATCAGCTTTTGCGGGGAGAATGACAACAATTCTATAACTGTTTCTCTGTTTTTGTTTTGGGCCCGCTACAACTCATTTTCCCCACAGAACTCTGAGTGATTCTGAGTGATATAAATCACACTTGTGCCTTAACTTCTTCCAATGGCCCGCTATCCAGAAACGTGGCCCCTAGAGTTTCTTGTAAGATGTCACCCTTGGTCCCTCTTAAACCTTCCCGTTAGCTTCGCTGCCCCATTTACCTCACTGCAGCTGCAATCTTTCCGTTCAGCTTCCATTTCACCCCATAGGCAAATCCCTCTTTCGAGAACATTCTTCCCCTCAGGGTTTTGGCACACAGGTCTCTTGGTCATCCTTTGTTCTTAGTTAAAATATCTCTCTTCAGAGACGCCTTCTCAAACTGACTATCTGAAGTTGCTGTTCCCTTGTTTGTTTGTTTTTGTTTTTGTCTCTCATCTTCTAAATAAAATGAAACCAATTTGAAAGAAACATTATATTGTTGTTTGTTTGTTTATTGTTGGTCTCCACTTCGAGAATAGAAGTTCCATGAGAGCAGGGATTCTCACTTTCTTATTTATCTCTGTGATACACCCAGTGCTTAGAAGATTATAAATTATATAACAGGTGCTCAAAAACTATTTGTTGAAGAAGTAAATACAGACACCCCCAGTGCTCTGAAGATACTGCATCTCTCATACAACTGCTAGGCTAGAGATAAGTCTAGAAGGTTGAAAAGCATGCCATAGGAGAATACAGCCAGCTTCCGTTGCTCAAAATGTTCTTATTAAATGAAGAATGTACTTCATTTTAATATATTTTTATAGAGTTTTAGGATTTTTAAATAGTTACTCAAACACAATTATCTTTTTTATCCATATAATAATCACAATATTTTGTGGTTTTTGTTGCTCTACGTCATATTGCTGAATGATGACCCACCTTATGGATGATGGCTAAGGCATCATCACCTTAGAATGTGAATCACCAGGAAATGCTGAGACTATGGTCCAAATTCCAGCGACACTAGAATCTTCTGGAGCTAAAACTTACAGTTGCCCTAACAGTCTAAACAGAGACAAAGGTGGGCAGAGAACTCTAGAGTCAAGAGACTAAATCCAGATTACAGTTCCAGACTATGCTGTGAGTCAGTCCATATATGGTAAGAAGCGAGCTGGGCTGGTGCCAGTTTAAATATAGCTCAGGCCACATAAAAAAAAGAGAAAGAGGAACTTGCTGGAGAAAGGAAAATGGTTTCATAAACAATAAAAACGACACAACTCCTCAAAGCAACGTTCTTCCTTCATCATCTGTGCATTAAGACAATGAGTCTGAACGAGTCTGAATCATTTGTTGGTTAGCTGATCTATCACCTGACTTACGAATCTGTTATAAAGTCTTGTCTGCAAACTCAGAAGTAATTCATTTACATAAAGCAAACTGAGGCTCAGAGACGTTTAGGAAATGCTCTCAAGGTTCCTAGTAACTGGAAGATCTTGAACTCAAAAAGTTCTTTCAACTCCAAACCTGGTGCTATTGTTGCTGGTTAGACAGTGGGGCTTAAATTTCCTCCAATGCACGCATTCATCTTGACAATGCCCTCAAGCACCTGGTGATGCAATTTTCATACAACCTTAACAGATCAGCAGTGTGTTTAGAACATCTCAATAGGATATGTTGATTTCTGTAGATACAAGGTGCTTTCTGAGCGCATTGTGTTGCCTTAAACCACGAATGCACTGGGCTGGAAATGGGAAAAGAATAATTTTAGGCATTTTCCTCATTTTGTTTAAACAGACTGAAGACTGAGGAGTCTTTTTGGCAGGAGGCCTATGTTTAACCAGGGTTACTGAATATAGAATAATCATGGGTGGGGAGTATGTTTTCCTTAATGGAGTATGTTTTCTTGAGATAAATGTGGATCTCAGGCTCCTTACTAGTCAAAGCAAAAGTCTCCAAGTTGTCTGAGGTGGTGAAAGCCTAGGAGGCAAGCCTCGGCATCCACGCAGAGGCAAGAAACACCAAGCCAAAGTGCCTCCAAGAAGGTGAAAATAGCACAGACGGAAGGGGCCACTTCCATTCTGTTTACTAACCGCATCCTCCTTCGCCTCCCGAGCTTCTCTCGTCACCTTCCATCAGATCACATCCAAGAGCATAATCCCCAGGAGGCTTCATTCAGTGCTTCTTCCTCCACTGCATCACCTTAGCTACCTGCCTCCCCATAGAGCTAGCCACACGGAGGGGTTTGTGTCTGGGCAATTTGGCCAGATGTAAAAGCTAAGCAACTTGTTGAACTCTCTTTTAGGAGCATTCAATTGTCTTTACTCCAGTGGGATTAATCCTTGAACCAAAGAGGAATACATTGCCTCTTGTCTTCTCCCCTGTCACTATTTACCTAAGAGAGCAGAGAAAGCCAGGATGCCCACCTTGGCAGTCTCCCCACATATACACCTAACCTCTCCATCACCAGCTCAGCTGCCAGAGATTGAAAGGCAGAGGGCCTTTGAACATTGAGCTCTAGGAACTCATTTGGCAACTGGGCCGACCTCTTTCCTTCTTAGATAGGGTATTAGTTTCCTAGGGCCAATGTAACAAATGACCACAGACAGGATAGTTTAAACAGCAGAAATTTATTCTCTCTCGTTTCAAAAGAAGTCCAAAATCCAAATGTCTGCAGAATGTGACTCCTTTTGGGGTCTCAGAGGGAAGATCCCTTCCAAGACCCTCGCCTAGCTTCTGACGGCAGCTGGCAATCCCTGGTGTCCTTTGGCTGGTGGAAATATAACTTCAGGCCCTGCCTCCATAGTCACACAGCATCCTCCCTGTGTATTTTATTCTGCACTCTTCTCCGTGTCAGTCCCTCTGCGTCTCCGTGTGGCACTTCTTACAAAGACACCAATGACTGGATTGGGGTCCACTCTAATTCAATATAACCTCATTGTAACTAGTTACATCTGCAAAGACCCTATTTCCAAATAAGATTCTGAGTGGACATGAATTTTGGAGAACATTATGTATTGATTTATTTTTACTATTTTTTAAAAATGTTTATTTATTTTTGAGAAAGAGAGAGACAAAGAGAGACACAGAGCATGAGCAGGGGAGGGGCAGAGAGAAAGGGAGACACAGGCTCTGTCAGCACAGAGCCTGACGCAGGGCTGGAACCCACAAGCCGGAAGACCATGAACTCAGCCGAAGTCGGACACTTAACTGACTGAGCCACCCAGGTGCCCCTGGAGAGCATTATTTAACATGCTATTTCCATATTTGATGGGGGAAGAAATGGCCTGTATTCAGTATTTGGTGTTTTTTTTTTTTTAAGTTTGTTTGTTTGTTTGTTTATTTATTTATTTTGAGAGAGAGAGAGAGAATGAGTGGGGGAGGGGCAGAGACAGAGGGGGAGAGAGGGATAATCTCAAGCAGGCTCCACATTCCACTCTGAGCCCAACTCAGGATTCAAGCTCATGACTGGGAGATCATGACCTGAGCTGAGATCAAGAATCTGATGCTCAACCAATGGAGCCACCTAGGTGTCCCTCATCACTTGTTTTAGCCAACCAGCCGTTGACTGGCTTGACATTGTAAATGCCTGTCTAGTAATTTCCAGACTGCCAACAAAGAATCTTTCCTCCTGCTTATATCACCTTAAAATATTAAGCCTCACATTCTATCCATGAACCAAACTCCTTTAAATATAAAGTTTCTCCTCGACTGAGACACACACAGGTCTCTTGTCACCAAAACCTTAGTTTGAGTTAATGTAATTAATTTTAAATGTTGCATATGAAGAAATGCAGCCATGTGAGGAATCTCTCTGGCAACTGGATTCTATAACTGGATCAGGATCTGATTGCTTGCAGGTTATAGACCGTTAGTATCCTACTGAAGAAAGCAATCTTCAAGTTCCATTCCACACAGCCACCCCCCCCGCCCACAAAAAGAATTAAAAAAGGTTGGTCAATTTGGACAGCTAGTTACCTAGCTTCTTATTACCCATTCTATAGACCCACAGCATTAGGGCCTGTTAGAAATGCAGAATCTCCTAGGGATACACTCAAACCTATTGAATCAGGATCTGCTTTCTGATCTCCAGGGACCATCATATGCAAATTGAAGTTGGAAGGTGGCACACTAGCAAAACCCTTATATAATTGAACTGGGGGAAGCCATGGAAAGGCTTTTGTTGGGCCATGCTTAGAGCATAGGCTATTGCGTATCATCTTGAGACCAGGCGAGATTGCAAAGAAGGAATCAGGATACCAGAAAGGCTTGGGATAGAACAGGGAAAGAGAGGAGAATTCGTAACAGTGAATACCAGGGGCAGGACGATAATCTAGGCGTTTTGTTTTGCAGAAGGTTCTAATGTCTCTTTTAATGTTACAACAACCCAGCGAGTTGAGTGCTAGTAGTTTCATGATTACTATTTTTTTTTAATGTTTATTTATCTTTGAGAGAGACAGAGACAGAATGCGAGTGGGTTGGGACAGAGAGAGAGGGAGACGAATCCGAAACAGGCTCCAGGCTCTGAGCTGTCAGCACAGAGCCCGACGCGGGGCTCGAACTCACAAGCTGCGAGATTGTGACCTGAGCTGAAGTCGGACGCTCAACCGACTGAGCCACCCAGGCGCCCCATCATGATTACTATTTTTTAGATGAGGATACTGAGGCAGAGAGACTCAGAAACTTACTGTCTGACTCCAGAATTTCTTAACACCCATGATCCTCTGCCTACCAGAGAGTAGGTATAGAAGACACTGGCAGACTGATCAGCACGTAATTCTTAGTTCATAGCCTTGTTAGAACTTGTGTTTCAGCCCACATTATTTTGAAGACATGAATAGCCCTGGCTTTAATCCATTTTCTTCGTTTAATCAAGTAGATCAGTTGTGCACAGAACTTGCCTCACATCCCAGACCATACGTGGGACTCTTACACCTAGTACTTCTCCCACATCCCGCCAGCACATGAACAGTGGGAACCAATCCTAAACTGGATGTCTTCCCTCTCACAAGTCTGCCTTCATGACACATGCTTGGGGAAATGTGACTAATGCTGTGTTTTTCCAATTTTGCCCTCTCCTGGATCACTGGAATGATTTATTCTTGCTCAGCGAACCCGTAATTGTATGTTACATGTAAGTGGTAAGATTTTTAGGCAGATGCCTGATGTGGTCCTCAAATGGCCCCAATATTTTGCACAATTGTTTTCAATGTAGTACGGTTCATATTGTATTTGGGATAAGAGATGTATTTTTTTTAGCTTCTTTTGTGCTTTGGGGGGAAAAAAATCACCATGATTTTTTTGTTTGTTTGATTCATTTACACTCAGTACCGAAAAATATTGCCCTCAGGATAGCCGTTTGTTTGCCATGTCAAGAGTGTTTTATTTGGTTTCTTTTTAGAGAAAATCCACATACAGCCAATTTTCAGCTGCCTAGAGTGCCCCAAACATGTTTGCAAATTTTAAAACTCTCGGGGCGCCTGGGTGGCGCAGTCGGTTAAGCGTCCGACTTCAGCCAGGTCACGATCTCGCGGTCCGGGAGTTCGAGCCCCGCGTCGGGCTCTGGGCTGATGGCTCAGAGCCTGGAGCCTGTTTCCGATTCTGTGTCTCCCTCTCTCTCTGCCCCTCGCCCGTTCATGCTCTGTCTCTCTCTGTCCCAAAAATAAATAAACGTTGAAAAAAAAAAAAAGTTTAAAAAAAAAAAAACAACTCTATTTTTCCCCAAACACCTTCAAAACATATGTGGGGCTCTATAGAGGGGTACGAAAGATGAAATGGGGAGCCTCATGAGAATGTGCAGAAATCAGAAAAAGAAAATGAAACAGAGAAATGCATGATTTCTACTAAAATACTCACACTTTCAGAGGATTGACTTTCAAGTTGCATCTGAATGACCTTGAATTTCAGTGATCTTTTTTATTCCCACCATATATGAACATCCACACTTATAAACTTACGGACATTAATAACTTTGCATTGGTATAAGTTTATTTACCACTATATTTGATCCTGACTTTGGGGCTGAAATAGGTCCACTATTATTAACCTCTTTTCACAGCTGGAAAAACTGAGTCCCAGAAAAGATATGTGACTTCCTCTTGATTATCCACCAAATGCGTGGCAAAATCAGAACCAGAAGGTAAATGTCCTTCGTTCTCAGGAACTCTATTTCCCACGACACCCACACATTGGCAGGCAGGTTGGGCAAAGAGACTGGAGAAAAACTGGAACATATTAAGATTTGTCAAGATAGAGTTATCACTACAAATATTCAGCATTAATTAACTGACTCATTACCAGAGTAGACTATAAAACTTCCATAGAGATCTTGACGACTGTAACAAAGCCCACGGGATTCTGTAATCTCTAAAATATCAGCTGAAGTGTCTTTCATGGGGAGGTGAGAACTGCAGATAAATAATTGCTTGCAGCAAGATGACAACTGTCGAGTTCAAAGAGGGCAGAGCTTGCAAGAAGGTGATTTTCCCTTCCCGACATCCTAAAACCGCGTGTCTGCTTCTCTCCGCCCTTTGTTTCATTTCTAAGCAGAGAACCTAGAACATTCTGCTATGCGAGCCGAAACTCCCTCCGGTCAAGTGACTGCCTTCATTACGGATTTCCCCCAGTTTAGGTAAATAAGCATTCAGCGTGAGGTTCTGTTCATCTGGCTAGGAGTTAGGCTGTGTTTACTCTTTGCTGTCACAAGGGTGTCAGCGGCTAAAATCTCCTTTCACGTCCTGGTTTTTGTCTCCCTGGTGGTCTTTGGGTTTTCCTAGAGATTCCTCCGTTAGAGTGTGAGGGGCCGTTCTTTTCTCTGTAATCCGCTGTGATTTTCAGGGCCTGATGGACGTGCTGACCAGGTGTGGGGTTTGGGATAGCATTCTGAAGTCTTATGATCAGGTCTTAGTCTCTTATTCAACCTGAGTTGGGTATTTCCCTTCTCTAGGTTGTCTAGGCCCTCGGTAAAACCCCTGGTAAAAATAGTTTCCCTTGAGGGCAGGTCTTGTTAAAGAGAATGAGGGGCTCAAAATGCCGACTTTTCTACTCTCCACGAGAGAAGCAGGAAAGGATCTCTCCACCTCCATCCTGGGAACCTGACCGGGCTCCTGGACATAAAACTCACAAAAATGCCCCCCCCGCCCCCCCCTTCCCCCAGAGACCGGGACTCCTAGAAGTTTTTCATTTTTAAATGTATCCACACAGAGCCTCTAGCGACTTGTCAATCACGGTCTTGGTTTTCTGCCTCTGGTACCAGTTTCTGCAAAGGCTTCTGCTCCTGGTAAGCTGAAAGTCTCTCTATTCATCTGTCTGTCTGTCCAGTTTGTGGGGACACTGGTTTGCCCAGTGACCTCAGTCCTCTGAAGGATCTAAGAAGAGTCGCTGGTGTTCGGTTTGTTCAATTCCGTTCTTATTGTAGAGATGGGCTTCCAGGCATCAGACTGGAAACCAGAAGTGCCCTCCAACAATTTATGTGTCCAGTGTTTCTCGCCCCCCCCCCCCACCCTAGCTTCCCCTAAACCTAGAATCTTTCCACAGGGGAGCTGTGGTCCCAAGTCTGACGATCAATAAAATCAACGGGAATGAGGAGTCTGAATGAAACAAACTGGGTAAACCACAAGGCAGGGCCTGAACTTGAAAGCTGCCTCTGTCTTCTTAAGGTGCTCCGTTTCCAAATGGCCCCACTGAGGGTGGCACAGCCCTTTCAAACCCCCCTGCCTAACATGGGCGATGCTAACGCAGAACATTCTATTATGCACAGGTCAGTCGCTTTTACAAATGGCCTGGTTGTTTGCGGCTGCCTCCCGGGAAGGCGATTGAGTTGTTCCATTTTGTAGATCCGTGTGTACAAAATGCATTTGCTCCACATTCTCGAGTGTGACATTCACAGATCAGTGAACGCCAGTGCAGAGCAAGAAGAGTGTGACGCACGGAAGTTACAGAAAGAGGATGTTGGGTCTTCGACAAAGCAATAAAAAGGAAGCATCACTCGAGTCCCTGAGGTCACCAACAGCCACCTGGGCCTCTACAGAAAGAGAAAGGAGACAGACAGCAGAAAGCAGTTTTAGTCCTTTTCAGTCTTTTTTTTTTTTTTTTCCTTTTTTTAAAGTTCAAGCTTTAGTTAGTTAACATACAGTGCAATGTTGGTGTCAGCAGTAGAAATGAGTGATTCATCACTTGCACACAACACCCAGTGTTCATCACAACAAGTGCTCTCCGATGCCCGTCACCCATCTAGCCCGTCCCTCGCCCACCTCCCTGCTGCAACCCTCAGTTCGTTCTGTCTCGTTAAGAGTCTCTTGTGGTTTGTTTCCTTCTCTTCTCTTCCCCCCTTCCTTCCCATATGTTCTTCTGTTTGGTTTCTTAAATTCTACATATGAGTGAAATCATATGGTATTTGTCTTTCTCTGATTGACTTATTTCGCTTCGCGTCATCCACGCTGCTGCGAATGGCTAGTCCCCGTCAGTCTTATTCTGGGATCTAAAAGAAGGAAAATGAGAGAAGAGTGGATGTACTTCGCTAAGGCAGTTCTTGTCAGACTTGAACCTGCCTCCAAATGGCATGGTGAATCTTGATAAGATACAGATTCTGATTTAATGGGTCTGGCACAGCGTCCAAGGCTCTGCGTTTTTAACATGCCCCCGGATGGTGGCGATGGCACCGGTGCGAGCAAGGGTCTCGTGGACCTTCCAAAGGGACGCTTCTCAGCTCCCCTGCTAAGCGCACTTCCGGAAACAGCAGCAACTACCAACGGCACCCACCTCATTCCCTCAATGCAGCACGTATATTCTTAGCTCAGGATGATCCCCTTTCTTGGACAGCTGCGGGCCTCTTCTCCATGTTTCTAAATCATCAGATTCCTTCCAAGGCTCACTCCAATCTCTGTCCTTCACTGGGACCCTGTCATCAACGGCTCCTGGAGCTCCTATAGCTTTGCTGGTACTGCTTAGCCTCTTGGCAAGCATCGGTTGGTCTCGACTTTTTAAATCTGTTTGTCTCCTAGCTAAATTGTAAACCTCCTGAGGACAGGACGGTATGCTGTCTCCCTCTTTAACTCCCCAGGCCCAAAACAGAGCTCTGCTTTGAGGACACTGTGCACTGTAGTGAAAACAACCCAGGGAGACCTGGGTCGTTCAAACACGAGCTGCACCTGCCCCCCCAACAGCTGTTGGAACTGAGACAAAGCACTGCCGCTTGAGTTTCCGTGGTGGTGGTGCACGTAGAATGTTTTTACCTTGCAGAATGAGAGACGGTTGAAGGAAACAAAGCCAATGTCAAGCTACATGGCTGGCACAGTCAGTATTCAGTAAATTTACGTCCTCTTGTCTCCAGCCCCCTTTCCCCCTCCTTGATGTGGATTATGATTCCTCTCCCTGACACTCTCCTCTTTAAAAATACCACATCACAGGGGCGCCTGGGTGGCTCAGTTGGTTGAGCATCCGACTTCGGCTCAGGTCGTGATTTCACAGTTCATGAGTTTGAGCCCTGCGTCAGGCTCTGTGCAACAGCTGGGAGTCTGGAGCCTGCTTCGGATTCTGTGTCTCCCTCTCTCTGCCCCTTCCCTGTTCATGCTCTCTCTCTCTCTCTCTCTCTCTCTCAAAAATAACAAAACATTAAAAATAAATCAATAAATAAAAATAAAAATATCACATTCAACAATTTAGGGGTCCCAATTCAACAAATTAGGGATCGTTCATCTCAGTTGAACGATCCATGACTAGTTGGGGAGAGAGTCTCCTACTTCATTAAAAGAAAAAAAAAGCTCCTGAAACTCACAATTCAAAATAGCAACTTGCATGAGAGCATTTTCCGATCTGATCAGAGATGAAAAACAGAGATTTGTGTGTGTGTGTGTGTTTATTTATTTATTTTGAGAGAGACAGAGCCTGCACATGTCATGGAGGGGTAGAGACAGAGGGAGGGAGAGAATCCAAACAGGCTTTATGCTGCCAGCACAGAGCCCGACGCCGGGCTCGAACTCATGAAACCAGAAGATCATGATCTCAGCTGAAACCGCGAGTCAGACACAGCCGACTGAGCCACCCAGGGACCCCACAAGCAGAGATATTTTAAACCAATATCATCAAATCACATGAAAGCTATCTTTGTCAATTTCCCATATTCTCCCCAAGGACCCTCTGCTTTTTGGAAGTGTGCATTACAGCACTTCACTTGTGCGAAAGACCTACATTTTATTACCTGTTTTCTGTAACTGAAAGAAATTTGAATAGAAATTTTGCTTTTACAAAAAAAAGTGGGAAGTAAAAATAATGTTCAGCGTTTGTTTTGCGGTGAGGCTTACAGAAGCGTGAGCACCCCGAGCAGAGACAGCGGCCCCGCCGAGCTCTTTCCCCCTCCGGGAACCACACTCTGCGTCTCCGCATCCAGCCGCCAGAATTTTGAGCTGTGTCTGTGAGCATCTGTGCTTCATCTCGATTAATTTTGTGCATCCGTTAGCACGATGAGTCCTAAGGTATTTTCCAGAAAATCTAAGAGAGGTTATTTTGGGGGTCTGGGAGTGCTTAAAATTTTTTTCCATATACATTAATAGTAAATAAAAATCAATTAATTAATTGCAACCTCTTCTTGGCTTCATGCCATTTCGCCTTACAAAAGGTTTCATAGGAGCGCTCTGCTTTCAGATAGCAGGGGAAATACTTGTGTGCTTGTTTCAATGAAGAGTGCTTTGATGTGGATGGTGACAGTATACCCAGTGAGCTGTGAGGCTGGCACTTATACCTCAGGGATGATCCGTCTTCTGTGAGGTGGTGAGAAACATAAATGCATAGCAACAGTTTCTGGGGGTGGGAGTCGGGTGGTGGGGAGTGATCTGTGAAAGCGAATGCACATGCTTGGGAAGGGGCTCACCAGTGAGGTACAGGAAACTCCATATGGGACAAGCTGTACCGATAGCCCGAGCAGGTTAGAAAGGAGATACTGGATCGATCTCCTGACAGAATAGAGGTAAAGTGCTCACGAGATGGTGGGACAAGCCAGCATATCCGGTTTCAAATGCAATGAATGATTGCTCACAAATTGAATCGAATTCTGTCAAACCCTTGGTACCAGCAGATTTGAATGCCAGCTTCTCGCTTGTTAGCTCTGTGATCCTGAGCAAGTTTCTCAATGTCTCGATCTTAATCTATACAAATGAGAATAACATTGACTGCACCATAAGTTTGAGAATTAAATGGAACTGTGCATCTAAGGCAGTCAAGTGCAAAAGAATTCAGTAAAGGTGGGTTCCCCTCTCATTCTTCAGGGGTGGATGACCCTTGGGGATATTGCTCGGTCAGGCAGTTAGAAGGGTATTGCTGTTTTATGTCCTTTTGACTTGGTGAGTATCAAAGTGGGACAGCATCTGAGATTGGGTGGCTGGAAGGCGGGGGGGGGGGGGGGGGATGACTAACAGGCCCCACCTGTTGATTCCTTAGCAGGTGGTGACATCGTCATTATCATCATTGTCTTCTCCTTCTCCCTCCCCCTCTACCTCCTTGCCCTCATCCTGTTCTCCCTTCTCCTCACCCCACCTCCTCCTCCTCTAAATTTGCTTTAAGGGCAAAATAGATCACTCTTAACTGAAACAAATGGCTTGTCCATAGTAAACAATGATTGCTCACAAATTGAATTCTATCAAACCCTTGGTTCCTCTGCAATATAGTTGTTCTACCTGGTCTTTATGAACAAGCTCGCAGATAATGGACTTTATTCAGAATTCGAAGATCTCTTTTGGTATCATTTAAATTCAACCCTCAACCTTTGGCTGTTACAAAATGAAGAGGAATGTATACGTAGTCGTTTCTACCTAGAAGCAAGAGTAGGGAAATTGTAGAGAATAAATTTGGCTACCCAACTCCTTTCGTACAAGGTACATGAAGGCTGCATGTAACCACTCAAAAGGGGCTTAGCAGAGGTTAGGGGAATAATGATTTTTAATGTTGTTTTCTTATATTAAATATTGTTCAGGAGCCACCCATTTAGACTCTCCAGACATATGAAACATAAAAATCATTACTGGTTTTTCATCATTAAAAATTACCAAAAAAATGCCACCCATATACTCCATTAGTGTTTCTTTGTGGATTTCTTCTGCCGATATAAACTGTTCTTGGGCACGCCCAGGGAGTTTTCTTTAGATAACCATTCGCTTCGCTCAAAACTACGCTATATCCACCATCAAGCAAAGTATTCTCAGACCGAGGGTCCCGTAGCTGTCACAGATGGAAGGAATGTTATCGCAATGGACGCCATGCCCTTATTCAGAAGTAATCCACTGCATGGCATTTGCGTCTCTAACTGAGGCCAAGGGGTAGAGACCTGAGGAGCTGTGATCAGATGGTATCCGAGCGTTTTAGGCAGGCTAAAGATCCTCTAGCAGAGTCAAAAGCCATTCTTGCATGTATCCCTCTCAAGGTCTTGGGGATCAGCCTCCAATGTGTTTCTACAAAAGGAAAATGTTAAGAAACAAAATAAAGTGGGGAAGGGTTGGGATTAAAAGGGATTTCATTCCATTTTAAGCCCTAGGAAAACATCACATGGGCAAGTGAATTTGAAAAAGTCCAGCAGACTCTTGGATAAGAAGTCAGCGGAGGTGGAGGTGGCTGAACAAATGGAGGCATCCGAGGCTGCTGGGGGAGATGGTGCCTGATTAAGTGGAATCGGCCGCACATCCACTCATCTCTCTGCAAATCGGCAGCTGTTGGTTGACACCTTCCTCACACAGGCTCTCGCTCAAGTGATAAGAAGCGAAAAGAGCTCGAGGCAGGACTATTTTGGGTTTCAGGGGATACGGGTTGCTACGAGATCTGAGATTAGTGGCTGGTGCCGGATGTCTTCCAGTAGTTCCTCGTGAAACCTCTACGAGTTAAAGTCACTTCTCAGAAATCAGCTGTGCATGTGGGCTACAGACTGGATTGTTCTGTGTCTTGGGGTTCCCCCACCCTCGGCCCAGTTCAGCTAAAGGGATCAGTGGCCTTGGCTCTGTAAGGAATTGCTTTTTTAAGCCATCCTGTTAAAGTGCTGCAGGATCTCTCCTTGTGTTCTTTGAAGGGCCACTAAATCAGGTGTTGCCCGGCGCTCCATGCTGATCATTTTGAAATTACACCAAAGCACCACGTTAGCTTCTTCCCAAACGCTAGGTTAATACACAATATGTGGCAGCACAATACGTCCGAGTCAGGCGACTTAGTGAGAAGTGTCCACAGAAGGTGATGGGTTACATGGGATCTGAGACTTTACCCGGCCCGTTCAGCAAGGAGGCCTGCAGCCTCTGAGGGTGGCCAGCCACAGGGCCTTTGCTCATTGGCGAATGGTGGTTTGCACTCTCCACTTCCAGCGCCTATTTAACTGGCTCTGCCGCTCTGGGTCCTTGGGCAAATTACTTAACATTTCTAAGTCTCGGTTTCCTTTTCCATACCACGTGGTTGATAGGACCACCCAGTATGTTCCTGACACACAGTATGTTCTCGATCAGTATTAGCTATTAGTATTACTGTGATCGTTGCTGCTAGTATTACAGAGAAAGCCAGTGCCTCAAACCATTCATCAAAGATGGACTTTATTTTTTTTTTTTAATTTTTTTTTCAACGTTTATTTATTTTTGGGACAGAGAGAGACAGAGCATGAACGGGGGAGGGGCAGAGAGAGAGGGAGACACAGAATTGGAAACAGGCTCCAGGCTCCGAGCCATCAGCCCAGAGCCTGACGCGGGGCTCGAACTCACAGACCGCGAGATCGTGACCTGGCTGAAGTCGGACGCTTAACCGACTGCGCCACCCAGGCGCCCCAAAGATGGACTTTAGTAGAGAAGACCAGAGATCTTGGTGGCTTAGGCTCCACAGGGTCAGGCTTTCATAGTGAACAGGATTGGTGATCACAGATGAACTATTAAGGAGGAAGAATGTCATTTTGGATCTGAAGGGAGAGGACTTAGAACAAGTATTTCAAAATTTAGAATGCTCCCATTTGCCAGGTTGGCACACTGAGACCTCTGGAGCTGGAATCCACTCATGTTTGACACGGAGTCGTAGAATCACAGGTTTGCAAGGAGCCTACAGGGTCATCTAGTTCAACCACTGTTGGGTCCAACCCCTGCCTGAAGTGGCATCTGTGGTATCCACCTGGTTTTTCCACCGCATCTTTTGTCTTCCTTCTTGTCCTCCCCCAAACCCACATGATACGGCAACACACACACCCACACACATACACACCCTTCACAGAAACCCCTGCCCACAAAGAAGAAAAGGTCAAAGATAATCAGGTTGAGACAGTGCTGTGAGTCTCCATGCCAAGGCAGGATGTGCTGGTGTTTTGTCTTTTCTTTTTTTTCAACTTTTCAAAGATAGGAAAAAAAAAAAAAAAAAAAAAAAAAACAAACCAAAAAACCCTAAACAACAGCTTAGTAAATATCACTGGTGTTTCTTTCTTGTGTACCCTGGGCCAAAAGAAATTTACACTAACGGATGAGTCTTAATCACTCTCCTGTGCCTGGAGTAAACTCTATTAACCACTCCCAAGGAGAGGAGAGCCCCAAGGGTGTAGTAACTTTCCCTTTTAGATTGAAAATACAAGATCGAATAGAACATACTAAAAATCTGTAGACAGAAGAGGCTTCTTTTGAAACCAAAAAAAAAAAAATTCTAGAGCAGTGGAAGAGACTTGGTTCAGCAATTACATTTATATGAAAACTTTTTTATGTAGAAAAATTAAAATTTGAGTAGAAAATAAGATCAATATATGTTGACTGGGTGAAGTGGTGCCTGAAAAAGCTAATGTGATGTTCGGCTACTTAGATACATGCATTCAACAACTAAAAATGATGATGTTACAGTTTTGCTACTCTCTGCCTTGGTCACAACATACTAGAATCTTATATTCTGGTAAGAGGGGCCTATTCTTCAAAGGGCAATGGACACACAGGACTACAATCTGAGGAGACTGAACATGATGGAGAAGTAATGCTAAATGAGGTCATGTGAGGAACAGCTGAAAAATGCTGAAAGAGACCCAGAAGAGGGGCAGATACCTTCAAATGTCCAAGGACAAGGATGTGTCTCTGTGAGGACAGGGGCAGAACACAGACCAGTCTACTGCATAGGAACAACTACTGAGAAGTGATTACATGTCAAGCACAAGCCAGGCAATACACAGATTGACTTATGAGGAAACAGGCCCAAAGTTCATGGTTGGGTTAAAACTCAAGCGGTCCAGAACCCATATTCTTAATTAATGTGCTATCTTACCACGACTGCAAAAAATATTTCAACTCAATGAGAGGAGAACCCTCTAAACTGTCCAGGATGTTTAAAGATTATATATACTCTCTTACTAATAAAACTAGTGAGTCCCCATCACTAGAAGAATTGCAGGGAGGCCATATAACCACTTGGAGGCTAAGGCAGAGAGCACCTCGTCCTGTACTTCGAATGCACTTGCACTCCCTTGCAGCTACGTGCGGGCCGGTGGTCAAGCTCCGGCTGATGAAAGTGAGTGAAAGTGGTCCAGGCTACATCCAGGCTGTGCCTGAACCTTCACCCCTACCCCACAATGTGTGACCCTCACACTCTTGCCCCATCTGCTGGCTGAACGGGGAAACCTTGTTTATCGAAAGAACAGAGCCACAAGACGGAAGGAGCCTGGGGCCCCGAATGACACGCCCCCCCTCCTGATAATCTGCATTTGACTAAGACTCGAGTGAGAAATGAACTTCACCATGATGAGGCCATGCAATTTCGAAGCTGTTTGTTAAAGCAGTCACTCTGCTTTGACTAATACGAAGAGTGCACTGTGAGGAGAACTTAAGTACTCGACGAACGGTCGAAATACTTTTAAGGTCTCCTCAAATTTAACGTTCTCTGATTTTTAAATAAAAAAGCAAAGTGGATTTTGAGAATGTCCCAGTAAAGGAACACAAAACCCAATGATCAATGTATTCCTGAGCAAACAAAACAAAATAAAACAAAAGCCAGAACTTGGAAATAAGTAGATTCTTGACTTACAGGTGTCTCACCAGCCAGGCTCAAGACTGGCAAATCAAAAAGTAAAATGTATGAATGAGAATAAATGATAAGTTTGATTTTTTTAATTTTTTTTAATGTTCATTCATTTTTGAGAGACAGAGTATGAGCAGGGAAGGGACCGAGAAAGGGGGAGACACAGAATCCAAAGCAGGCTCCAGGCTCTGAGCTGTCAGCACAGAGCCCGACATGGGGCTCGAACTCACCAACTTCGAGATCATGACCTGAGCCAAAGTCAGACGCCCAACCGACTGAGCCACTCAGGCACCCAGATAGGTTTGATCTGCTAAGTGACTCGAAGCAGTGAGTTTGGAAACGCATTTCTTCAAAGAATTGTAACGAATCACATGTCAATATCTCCGTGCCACACAATTTTTAGGGATTAGAAACAAACTTATGGGAAACACCACACTCTGTCTTTGAAGAGTCGTAATATAAGTCCGTGGTCTTCAAAGTTTTGAGAATATAAAATTTATCTGCAAATTTGTTAAAAATGAGGATTTCTAAGCCCACTTCCAGAGACACTAATTCAGAAGGTATGACAAGGGACTGCTACCCAGTTGCTAATATAATGCTCATCACATAGTATATACCCAGTAAACAGCTTTGATAAATGAATGACTGAATTTAATAAACATGCCCAGTTCTAATGCAGAAAGTCCATGAACCACCTTCTCAGGAGACATTGACCATCTGGGGAGAAAAAAAAAAAAAAACTGAATCAGAGATTAATTAAACAAGATGCTTTTGCTCTGTAGTTCAAAATATTCTGGAAAAAAAAAACCAACACCACTTCTTTATGAAGTTGACACTTGTTTCCTTTTAAAGAAGCTGAATTCAGTCTAAAAGTAAGTAAGAAAAAGTCTGGAACCAGAAGGGAAGTAGAGACATATCCAGGAATTTTAAGCAGAATGAGGTCATAGGAAGCTGTTCTTTTCCTGCATCTTTTTTTTTTTTTTTCCTTTTCTTTAAGCAGGAAAATTCCACCCAAGAAGCAGACCAGTTGATCTTGCACCTGTGCTCCTGTGTCTGGCACTTATCTGGGTCAAGTCTGAGAAAGCAGCCCCCAGGCCCTGGAAATAGACAACCCACCCTGTCACTGGGACACAATGCACGTACAGCCGTTCTTATCACCAGATGTTCTCGTCCAACATCCGTCTGGGAGCCAATTCCATGCCATTGGGGCAGCATACCAGACTGACAAAATTACACACGGCCATCTGACTCTATCCCAGATCCATGGGGCACTTCCCTTGGTGCCCATGTCAATGTGTCTACTGAGTTTTGCTCTCAGGAGGATCTAACAAAGCAGTCTATGGATTCAGACTGCCCAGGCTCAGCTCTTACTGATAGTTTCCTAGGCATGTGCCTTGGGACCAATAACATAACTTCTCTGTGCCTCAATTTACTCATCTGTAATTTGCAGACACTAGCAACACCTACCTCCTGGGGTCCTTGGGGGGGAGTAAATGAAATAATGCTTATAACGAGCAGTGGCTGGCCCACAGGAAGGTTGGAGCAACAGGCGAACTGTGGCTAGATGTCATCTATTTGGAATTCTAGCCTGTTCTCTAGCCAGCCCACTACTCCAGGACAGTCTTGACTTCAGAGGTGCATGTCCCACTCTGAGGCTGTCTCAGGGAAGATTCCGTACCACTGCTGCCCAGTGTGGGTCCTGTGCTTTCCACTAAGCCTTCCCACATGGGGCACATGGGGGCTATTTGCAGCCCCCAGCCTGCTTCATTGTGCACCTGTGCTCTAGGGCTATGTATTAATTGTGGCCATTTTCGATAGAGGAAGGTGCTAATGTTAGATGCCTTGATGACAGACACACATAGAAAAGCACAATTTTTTCAGGGTTAACTCACGGATTAATTCTTTTTCTTTTTTAATATTTATTTATTTATTTATTTTTAGTTTTTTAAATTTTTTTTTAACGTTTATTTATTTTTGAGACAGAGAGAGACAGAGCATGAACGGGGGAGGGTCAGAGAGAGGGAGACACAGAATCTGAAACAGGCTCCAGGCTCTGAGCTGTCAGCACAGAGCCCGACGCGGGGCTCGAACTCATGGACCGTGAGATCATGACCTGAGCCGAAGTCGGGCGCTTAACCGACTGAGCCGCCCAGGCGCCCCATATTTATTTATTTATTTGAGAGAGAGAAAGAGAGAGCATGAGCAGGGACAGAGAGAGAGAGGGAGAGAGAATCCCAAGCAGGCTCCATGCTGTGAGCATGGAGCCCAACGTGAGGCTCAAATTCACAAACCATGAGATCATGACAAGAGTCAGCCAGGCACCCTCATGGCTTAATTCTTAACCTTTCTCTTGACCTCTGAGCCTTGCATTGTAAATTGTAATGATCTTTGTTCTATAATGTCCATGTCAGTCTCTTCCTGTGAAATATGGGGCAACTGAGGTGTGAATGACATCATTCAAAAAGCACCTGCAATTCTTTTCTTTGCCAAGCACTTATAGATTATTCTCATTACTTCCAAAAACCCATTGACATACTGCTATGTGTATTTTGCAAATGAGGAAATTAATATTCAAATGCATTCAGTATCTTGTCCAAGGTCTCACAGCCAGAAAGCAGAGAAATGGGATTTGAACCAAAGCTCTCTTACTGCACAGCTTATGCTCTTTTCAAGACACTGGGGAATGAATGCATGAAAAACCCTGCTTCCATATGTTCAAATGTTTATTGAAGGTCTATTGGCTGCTAGGATCTCGAACTCACACAGTAAGATTACCTGAGGCCCACTGATCACCATCACCGCTTCTGTGGGGCTTTACTCCCCTTTGGCAAAGTTTTCTTGTTATTAAATGCAATTATTTGACTATAAATGGATAAATCCTACAGATCATGTCCACTGACATGGCTAATGTCAGTATGCAATATCTGACAATTACGCAAAAAGCCTTCATGCCAAACAGAAGCAATGGGCAAATTAACTAGGAAAGGCACCTTTACAAATTGAATAGCCACATTTCAAACGGCTACTTCTTACAGTTGAAATTTATATCGACTATCAGGTAGCTTCTCCAGGTAGTATTTGGGATCTCCCTGTGGGCAGATGGTTATTACCACCCAACTTGCTGCCATTCTTGATTTCAACCCTCTTCACTTTTCATATACAAACTGTGAGTACAGTTTTGACTAAATTCAGTGAGTTATTTTTTTTTTTTATTCTTTGGTAGAGTTAACAATATTCTTTAATACTTTGCCTTCCACAAGTGAATTGTAATTGCTAGTTCTTTTTTCTCCCTTATCCTATCAGAGAAGTTACAGGTGAAAATCAACATGGCTGGGCAAGAAGAATGAAGGAAATAGATTTGACTGGGAAAGTGGGCGTGGGGGATGGGGGGGTGGGAATTCAATGTGACTCAAAATACTGTATACTTATGGGTCACTAGTTATGTCCTCTGTTGGAAATTAAAAAATAACATATGTTGTCTTTCTGGGTCTCAAGCACTTAGGATCTAGTTGAGAGGACTGGACTCATACATAAAATAGAAGCAAACAACATTGAATTAGAATCTCCATGAGCCAAACAAAGCCTTTGGCATAGACACTTGGTAATATGAGAAGTCAGGAAACGGAGAATTTCTGTGGGCTGGTGTGGGTTGAGAACATGAGATGGGGAGCTGATGTGCGCCTGGAGAAAGGGTGAGACTCCGAGACATGAACGAGAGAGAGAAGTGAGGAAAACCACGTGGCCAGGAGGAAAAAGAGAAGCAGGTAGTCGGTGGGTTTTGCTCTAGGGAAGGCGCCGTAATGAGAGGTGGCAATTCTTAACGGGCCATGTTAAACACGATGCACTCTGTCCTCACCGATACGTTCAGAAATTCAGGTTTGGGAGTTCAGGCTTGTATGATGGTAAATACAGGTCTGCGGGAAAAAATAGCCAGTACACATTTACTTCAGGTTTTTTTTTTTTTTCTAAAGAGAAATATATTCCACACTATGAAATATTTGTAAAACCCTGGTTTCAAAATACTTGCTCTACTTCTCCAAGCCGCATGAAGGAACATTTTTTTTTCCTGCCAAAACCCTCTAACCCTACAGTAACCAGTTTCTCCACTGCATCTACTCTTTTTTTTTTTTTAAAGACTGCATTTTTTTTTTAATTTTTTTTTAACGTTTATTTATTTTTGAGACAGAGAGAGACAGAGCATGAACGGGGGAGGGTCAGAGAGAGGGAGACACAGAATCCGAAATAGGCTCCAGGCTCTGAGCTGTCAGCACAGAGCCCGACGTGGGGCTCGAACTCACAGACTGCGAGATCATGACCCGAGCCGAAGTCGGCCGCCCAACCGACTGAGCCACCCAGGTGCCCCTCCACTGCATCTACTCTTAAGCTCTCTTTAGTGCCATGTGTTCTTCATCTTTAAATAACCCCCCTGGATGATATTCTTACAAAGATATTCATGCAATTTGGTGTCCACTTGTACATCAACTGGCATCACTTGTACATCAACATTCCTGGCATCAAATGCCAGGAATGGCATTTTCAGGCATTTCCATGAATCAAAATGCTCTCTCTCTCTCTCTCTCTCTCTCTCTCATACATATATTTAGACAAAATACTTTGCTTCCTTAATGGTCACTAAAATTTGCAAGGTACTTGTATTAGTACAGGGAGATTTAACTTGCTTCCCAGACACATTCAAATTTTATGTGAGTTCTATTACCATAGGTTTCCTTTCATGTTCAGAAACTGTTCTACACCACAGACTAATTTGGGGAATCAGTGCATCGGCTCTGGCTAAAAATAAGTGGAACTGCCTCATTCTGGAAGGTCACTAAGAGAGTAATGATGCCATGAATGATACTAACAGCCTGTTCATTATTAGATGCGCGTTTCATTGTGATGGCATAAAAATTAGCTGGGGACTTGTTAAAAATGAGGATTTCCAGGCCCACTTTCAGAGACACTAAATTATCTTATATGTGTATCTTATATGTGCCACCTAGACTTTAAGATGTCAATGTGAGGGGATTATACCTCGTAGGATTGTTGGATGACTTAAATAAAATTCTACATGGAAAGAAACTAGTAAGCTTTACATACTTCACACAGAAACCAATGAGCTTCAGTTATCAAGATTCTTACGATTCAAATATTTGAGTGCTCAGCTCAGCTAAGAAACGCCAACCATAGTAGACTATTTTGACAGGTCAGAAGCTTCTGGCTGGTCCCCCATGTAATGCTGAATGTCCCTATATTAATTTTCCACTTTTGGATGACTTCCATTCAATGGTAATTGTGTTCCCAAACATTGGATGCATTTTTAACTGAGTTTCCTACCACTTTTTTTTTGTCAACTTTTGTTTTAACCGTGATTCAGCTTAAAACAAAACAAAACAAAAAATGATGCATTTTATCTTCATTATGAATCAAGTTAGTGGAAAGTTGACTTTATGAACAAAATCCTAATTTACGAATATTCGAATTTTACTTGCTAAGGACATTAGAACTTGACTATCTCAGAGCAAAGAATTAGAATAGTATGAAACTTTAGTACAAACATCTTTAAGTAATAGAATGTATTTGATTTCGCCTCGTCGCCTTTTTTAGTGAGTTATTTGATTTCATTTTAATTCTTTTTAAAAAACATTTTACGTTATGGATTCTATAAATGATTTTATGGTGTCGCCACAGATTCTTACCAACACATAGGATTACAACCATGGCTTAATACCTTTCCATAAACTATAAATTAAAGAAAGACCTGTCCAGAGGCAAGCACACGTAAGTGCTATGCTTCTTACAATATTCAAGATCTCCCGTGAGAAAATCAGTAACTGCTTATTTCTTAGGACCAAGGACCTGCCGTTCCCAAAGTCACCACCACACTTTACTCCATGTGGAAATAGGTGGAAATTCGATGTTGCATTCTAGTGAGAATGACACCTCTGAAACCTCTCAGCTTCACAGCCCCTATCAGAGCCCTCAGAGACTCTCCCCACATAACACCAAGCAATAACTTTAGGACGTGACGTTCCTAGAATGAACTGATTTCAAAAATCAGAAAGAAAAACAGTTACGGCGAGTGTGGAAGGGTGAGGTCATGTTCTACAGGAGGGAGAGGTTAATGCTCCCCAAAACCAAAAAAACAGTAAAACCTACAAAGATGGTCCAGAAACTCAGGAAAATGCAGGAAGAAATAAATGATTGACGTTTGTACCACGCTCTTTGACCTAGCCTACATAATAATGATTGACTTTCATGCAGACTTCCTAGCAAAATTATTTGTGACTAAGATGGTGATATTCCCAACATTGAGGGTCTCAGATAGGAAGACCAGCCATCCCTGTGTGCCCCAGGCTGAGGTGACTCTGGGGATGTGGGATATTCAGCAGTAACACCAGGAACGTCTCAGGCACACCCAGATGCATTGGTCTCCTACATGAGCCTCCCCAAGTAGGCTGATAAGAGCTTTCCCAAGCTTTCCAACACGTCGCTCCATTGCTCACCAAAACTTCCCTACTCAGGTTGGGCAAAAGGTAAATTGCAACAAAAGTGAATGCTTCATTGTGTCTTCAGTTCCCTTCTTTGGCTTCTGCTCCTTCTTTTCAGTACCCCTATTGAGGGACCCAGCGTTGTTTTCCTTCTCTAGATCTGTGCAAGGTGACCTCTTTTCAAGCTCATTCCCAAACCACTTCTATTATGTCAAAGCAAAACAGTCCTGTGTCACAATTGCTCATGGCCTTGTTTCCTGCCTTATGAAGATAGGGATCAGCTGCTGTTTCTGACGTTGGGCTAGATGAGAAGCACCCTCTCCTGGGTAATATAATACCACATGGGAAAACGCTACCTTTAAGGTAATCCTCAAGAAGGAAACATTTTGGTAGTATGACAGAGGTAGAGGGAACTGGGAAGAATATTTGGTAAAGTAGGACTTTCACCACCCCGGAAAAAAATGTCTACCTCTTACCTACAGACCTTCCATAGTGTAACACCATCAGAGGTGCACAGCGGGCGGATGTGAGACAAATGCCAAACTTCACAATGGCTAGCTTCATAAAAAAGCATTGCATCCAACTTTGTGAGAGTCTCCAGCTTTCTTCCATCCAAATATGTGTCTGTTATAAATGGATCTCGAAAGCATAATTGCCAAGGAAGTCTACGTCCATGAATATTTCAATGTCTCTCGTGAAATATGTTCCCATCATTACCCACACCGTGGTATGGACAGTATTCTGCACAAATGAGGCACTCGATAATTATTGATTGGCCAATGAAGGCTCATTATCTAATGCACCATGATCATTTATGCAAGGGGCCCACAGGAATCAGCATGATCCCATAGGCGTCTATTTTTTTTTTTTTAACTTTGAGAAAGGAAAAGATAGTGGTTTATCTTGAGCTCCTTGTGGGGAAAGGATATAAAAAGAAGTACAATAATAGCATAAGTAAGGGGTCACAAGACAGGAAAGAATAAGAAAAAAGAAAACATAAGATCAGAGGCAAGCAAATCAAACCTATTAAAAACTGATTTTTTTTCACAAAAATGCACATTAATTTAAAGGAAAGGATTCTAAACAGCAAGGCTTCTCTGTTCTTGGCAGCAAAAAATTCACCACCATAAGCAAACTGCCTCAGGAAATGACCTATAGAGTCAAACCTAAGGCACCTGAAATTTAAAACAAAAGCCAATTTACATTTCACATAAGGGAAGCCAACAGATGGACCAAATAATAATTTCAAAATCTAGTTTACAATGAGAAAAAGAAATCTGGAAGACAGAGTCAAATAAGTTGGAAATAAAAAGCAAAGCAATGAGAAGAAATAAACACGTACAGAGGCTATGACTACCTCTTTTGGTGGATATAATTCCAGGACTTCTCTTTCTCCCCAGCTGCTTCTCATGCCAGGGGCAGGGGCAGGCGGAACACTTCTAGGATTGTCACTTCCCCAGATGGCACCAAATTCATATATCACAAACTCCAGGGGGATTCAGAATTCTTAGTCAAGGCCAAAGTTTTCCTTTGTCTCCAATATGGACCTTAAAGCAAACCCAAAAAGTTTGCTTTAGAGTATCTTTGCATCTATTAGTCTGAATCACGTGAAATGGCAGCTTTCACAGGTAAAAAATAAACGCATGTTGGTAATTTCAAAAGCTTGAACCTAATACATTCTGATTTTGATTATAGAAATATTAAGATCCCAAACATACGCGGCTAAATATAAAATGAGGTACATACCTACTTCTACACTTAAACCAAAGATAGTAACCCTTTGGTCACTAATTCTTCTAACACAAGGTGTGGACTCAAGTTCAGGAGCTCAAAGGGTCCAGGTCTGGGCTATTTCTCCACCTCTCACCTGTTCCACTGTCTTGGTCAATCATCGTGTTCTGAGTTGTCACATGAAACGTCTGTGTGGCTCCATTTTCTCTTGTTGAGATGCCTTTCCTTCTTTGGGCTTCATTGGCTTTATTCATCTATTTCATATGCTTGTTCTAGCTTCCAAATTAGTATTATTGTTGTCATGAGTATTGCTGCTTGCCAGAGTTCACATCTCTCTCCTGCTTTCTCACCTGGACATACCTTCCACTTCCTCCATGCTGCCATTGTGCTGCGGGCACTACCTGAGCGTGTCGCTCTTTCTTCTCCTTGGGCACATTTCCACTGCCTGCGCTTATGTACACTTGCTTGCCCCCAGAAATCTCATAGTTTGGGATGCAAACTGTTTAGCAAGACCACGGAGAAGAAAATTCCCCCATAAAAGAAACACGATCACTATCAATCTCACTTCCTAGTTTTTAGGAACGAGACCCAAAGACGACCTCATTTCCTCAGTACTTTTAGCTCAAGTTCAAGTTCAGGGTGAGCTGGGATGATCAAACTGAACTTCTGAGTGCTGATTACAACCTTTGGGTAGCTATAAAATTAAGCAGACCATCTAGAAGCCTTCACTATCGATTACATAAAGAATTAAGGAGGGGCGCCTGGGTGGCTCAGTCGGTTAGGCGGCCGACTTCGGCTCAGGTCATGATCTCACGGCCCGTGAGTTTGAGCCCCGCGTCGGGCTCTGTGCTGACAGCTCAGAGCCTGGAGCCCGTTTCAGATTCTGTGTCTCCCTCTCTCTCTGCCCCTCCCCTGTTCATGCTCTGTCTCTCTCTGTCTCAAAAATAAATAAATGTTAAAAAAAAAAAAAAAAGAATTAAGGAGTCACTAATCAGCCTGTAGGTTATATATTCCTAACAACTCTAGTTCAAAATTCAAGTTTTGATTAAACAAAAATGGAGCTGGGGGATGGGCATGTGAATGGGGGTAATGTCTTGCTTGTGGGGGATGGGGCATCATTTGGGATGAATTCAGGTTATTGGCCTGTGGTTATCAAGGGTTCCATAAGAGTATTTAAAAAAAATTTGTTTAATGTTCATTTATGTTTGAAAGAGACAGAGAGACAGAGCACAAGCAGAGGAGGGGCAGAGACAGAGACACAGAATCTGAAGCAGGCTCCAGGCAAAAAGCTGTCAGCACAGAGCTGGATGAGGGGCTCGAAATCACGAACCGCGAGATCACGACTGGAGCCAAAGTCTGACACTTAAGTGACTGAGCCACCCAGGCACCTTTGTATAAGACTATTTTATCACAAAGCACTCTCAGGATCCCTCAGAAGTTATGAAAAAAAACTTTTTCCAATACCCATTTCTTTATTACAGATGATATTTGATGAATAAAATTGAAGTAAGCAGGATTACTTAAATACTTTTGAACACTGACCCTCGTGTCTTCTAGGCACCGGAGCTTCAAGTTCAGAGCCATGGGAAGCTCTGGTCTAGGCAATGGGAGACCACACTGTAGAGAATCTGAAACGATTAATAATTCCGTCTGCTATCATTATTGCTTTGTTCACGATTCTAAACAGTAGCAATAGTAAAATATTTCCCCCCCCCCGAAAAAAATCTTTCCTTGCTCTGCATTTTAAATAAATGTTGTGGTTACTAATGGGTTGTAGAATGTATGGATAAGCTTCCAATTAGCATATTTTCATTACTTACCTTTTAATGAACAATTGAATCTAACACGAAAATTATTTTGGAAGAAGTTCAGGTATATAGTCAGTCTCTAGCTCACATAGACTCGGGAACAGGCTTGGGGCAAGTTCATGACCCTCGTCTGTGTGACACTGTGGTACCATGCATTCCTGCTTTCAAACCCCAGATTCAAAATCATCGAGAACAATACAGTAATTATAAAGACAAAGAAACTGAACTAGAGTTGCTTCAATTCTGTCAATCTACGAGACAGCTTGGAATTTTTTGTGTTTAAAATTTCAAACAGTGAAACAGGGTATGAACTGCTAGCTGTAATATCTTTGGTGTTTAAGCATGAAATTTTAACACATGAACTATTCTTCAAAGCTTTACTAGTATCACTAAAAGCATGATTTTTCGGGGCGCCTGGGGGTCTCAGTCAGCAGAAAGTCTGACTCTTGATTCTGGCTCAGGTCATGATCTCGCAGTTCGTGGGACTGAGCCCCACGTTGGGCTTCCTGCTCAGCAGGGAACCTGCTTGGGAGTCTCTCTCTCTTTTCCCCTCCCCCACTCTCTCTCTCTCTCTCTCTCTCTCTCAGAAAAAAAAAGTATGACTTTTCTTCTTTTTAAACTTGGCATTTTCCTTAAAACTAAAAAACAAATCCAGAAAAGGATCATTATTAGTGGTTATGACAGAATTATTACTGGAAGTACATTTTGGCCAGTGGAGGAGGGAGCTGAAAATGCTCCGGTCTGGGTGTCACATCACACGTGGC
This sequence comes from Puma concolor, assembly GCF_028749965.1. NCBI lineage: Eukaryota > Metazoa > Chordata > Mammalia > Carnivora > Felidae > Puma > Puma concolor. The sequence continues at coordinate 28,223,450 of NC_141673.1, read as the reverse complement.
ACCCAACTGCTTCTGCAAAATGGCTGCTGAGGGAGCCGGAACCTCACTGTCATTTTTGCCCTTCTCAGATGCTCTGTGACAGGTGGCTGGGCACAGGCCACAGGAGACCCGGGAGAGGACCCCCACTCTAAGCAGAGACCGAGGAAGGTAGACCTCAGATTTTTCAAAAAATATTACATCAATTTATGTTACTCAAGTATATACAAAATAATTTTAAAATGTATTCTTAAAATACATTATCTTTGGGGCGCCTGGGTGGCTCAGTCGGTTGAGCGTCCAACTTCGGCTCAGGTCATGATCTCGCGGTCTGTGAGTTCGAGCCCCGTGTCGGGCTCTGTGCTGACAGCTCAGAGCCTGGAGCCTGCTTCGGATTCTGTGTCTCCCTCTCTCTCTGCCCCTCCCCTGCTCATGCTCTGTCTCTCTCTGTCTCGAAAATAAATAAAAACGTTAAAAAAAATTTTAAAAAAATACATTGTCTTTGGAGATTAAAGCCCCCAGACTTTAAATGATGCAGGGGAAAATGAGGCTGGCCGTTCCCACGTAGACATTTGGAAGACAAAGATGCGACAGAGCGCCGGGCAAAGAGCAAAGGTCCTGCCTTCTGCTCGGTTTCATCGGGAAGGCCCACTCCGGGAGGGGCCTGAGTCTGTTCTCCGTCCCCAGATCACTCCTGCCTCACAGGGTTGATGGGCAGATGTAGTGAGTTAAGGTGAATGAAGAGCAATACTTCGCTCGCAGTAACACTGTGACACAGCCAGCTGTATACACAGCAAAAAAAAAAAAAAAAAAAAAAAAAAAAAGACAGAAGCCATCTGGAATGCTCTCATTCTAAAGATGATTGAAGGCAGAAGGTAGGTGTGGAAAATCCAGGGAGGAAAGAACCAGGAGCCCTGACTGAGGAAAACGTGTCCATAGGTCCTTATCTGTCTGGAAAAGCCCTAATTGAGGCTGGCTAAGCCTTCGCCATTATCATGGTTCTGAATACCGCCCCCACCCCCCTCCTTTATTCTCAGAAGTGTCCCCATTTAGATAACACTAGAACTATTGTGAGGATTAAGTCCTAGAACTTTCCTCCGTTTCATCAAGAAGGAAGATGAACTCAGAAAGCATGAAACGCCTTATTGATGATCACATACAGTAAGGGGCAGAAATCCCATCTTATCCTGAAATCCTTTTATGTATCCCATAGCAGATGGGGATGACAAGAATCTCCTAGTAATCCTAACGTGTCTTATTTTGCTCCAGCCAGGACTAGAACATGTGTATCTTGTTAGCTTTTCTCTCCAGCTACACTTGTGTTCTAGAAGGACATCTGTAATCTCAGAGCCACCAGCTTTCTGCCTTATGAATAAGAGGCTGGACGGCAAGCAGCCTCAATGCCAGGGTCAGGATTAGGTTGGTGTTTTTGTTCCCGGCATGATCATCTCCAAATCCACAGCCACGTGATTCCCAAACCATTGGTTACCCAAGATCCTTCTGTCCCGTTCTGCTTTGACTGATTTCTTGACTACTCTCCTGTCATCTTCCCTCAGTGTCTACTGAGGAGTCTTTCAGCTGCAAGTGGCATAAACACAGATCAAATCGCAAGGAATTATGAGCTCAGAGAACTGAGAAGTCCAAGAGTGAAACCGGCCTCAGAACTAGTTGGATCGAAGAACGCCGGGCAACGTTACAGAACATGGTTCTTCCTTCCCTACTTCTTTTACATGCTTCCCATTCTACTGGAATCCTTTTCAGACAGGCTCTCGCGGATCACAATGCGAAATAGAGACTGGCAGCCCCAGACTGATATTGCCTCTCCCCATGGTCCGGCCCAGAGACGGCATTATGTCTCACTGGACTGACCTGGGTCAGGTGCCCATCCCAGAAGAAAGCACAGCCACCCAGGTCACAAGGGCTAAAGAAACAGGGCCTGGGTGGAAGACCAAGTTTGGGACTCTTCGGCCAGTTTTACAAATGACCAATTTTTAGGTGAGTGTTTATAAAAACAGGCCAAAGAGTGTTTGTATCATTAATTCTGAAGTCAAACTAATTTTACTTGTATTGAACAGCAAAACATGTCAATGCATCCTCTTCCTGAAAAACGTGAAAGAAAAACCCTATCTCCTCGCAGAGAATGGATTATGAACAAATACTTGGAAAAGCAAAAATATCAAATGTTGCATCAACGTACGTTAGAATTCTAATAGTATTTGTTGAATGAAAAGGAATTGACAAATACTTGGTTGAATTGTGGGTTTTTTTTTCCCCCAGATGTGGAAAATAACCACACACACACACACACACACACACACAGGCCAAGCTTTCACAAAGCAATGATTAACTTACACTCTGAATGGAGTTTTCAAAGAACAACATGGGGGAAGGACTGAGGAATAAAAATGAAATGCCCACGGGCGCCTGGGTGGCTCAGTCAGTTGAGTGTCTGGCTTCAGCTCAGGTCATGATCTCACAGTTCGTGGGTTCGAGCCCCACATCGAGCTCTGTGCTGAGAGCTCAGAGCCTGGAGCCTACTTCGGATTCTGTGTCTCCCTCTCTCTCCACCCTTCCCCTGCTCACACCCTGTCTCTCTCTCTGTCTCAAAAATAAATAAACATTAAAATAACAATAATAATAAAATAAAAATGAGATGCCCATATTTAAGTCTTTAAATTGTACTGAACAAGCCCTCCTACACCTCACAGTATGTGCCCCAGCACTCTTTTATAGTGAGTCTGTGACCTCTCCAGAGCAGACGCTCAAATGTCACCGATTCACTGATTACTGGATCTCTGTCCCTTTACCAAGCTTTATTTTTTTCTACATTGGATTTACGACTTCCTGATGTTATATTACATATTTATTTAAAAAATTTTTTTCAATCGTCTATTTTCCTCGCTGGAATAGAATCCCTAAGAGCCGGTTGCCTGTTTACCACCATCTACTTGGGCCCTCGATAGAGCGTGGCATGGAGCAGGTGTTAACAGCCATCTGTTGAAAGGATTAATTGTAGAATGGACATCTGGAACAGTATTGATAACCACATTTAATAATTAAAAAGGATAACACCTGTAATCATTTGTTATTACTTTAAGTTTAAATTTAAAACATAAAGGCTGGTGGAAATTTCTACCAGTTTCTCGATTTACAAAACTCTGACTTCATGCTCCCTAATGTGACCCTGAACGCAAATGTTTCGGTAAAAAAAAACAGCTGTTGGTGTCTATTTTCCCCAATGGTTATCTCATGGTTGGCCCATTCTTTAGATATTTTAAAAGAAAAACAAAAACAAACCAAAAAAAAAAAATCCAAACTTTCCAACTTTTAGGCACCACGAGAAAACCTAATTTCATTTTGAATAGATGAAAAATTATATCTTCGGAGAAACCTTTCAACAGTTCAACAACTAGGTCAGTCATTCTCTGTTGCTTTATAATCTCACAGAAAATAGTAGCTAACTGGAATTTTAATTCATTTTTCCATTCACTTTAGTATTCTTTTGTAGATACCACATAATATAATGCAACAGAATGGAAAGATTAAGAAATCAGACCTTCTGGGTTATAAATCTGCAACCACTGTTTGTTTGATAGCTGTGTGAGTTTCAGCAAGTTACCTTTCCTCTAAAATTCTATTTCCTCATCTGGAAAATGGAAAACAGAGAAAATAACAAAAATTATAGCACCTAAGCCATGGGAGCAAATAAAATAATGTAAAACTAAAAAATAAACAGCAACAAAAATCTCCTTTAAGGATCTTTTAAAATAGGGCCTGGCCTTGAGTAGGTACTTGCTAAATGTTTTTTATTACTATTACCTCTTTCTTCATTTTAAGGTGTTTTTTTTCCCCTAAGAGTTTAAAATTTCAACCTTCTTTGGTGTCGGTAACTTGAAACAAATTCAACACAGTTCTCCTGCTTAAAAATCCCAGCCCCTGTACTTAAAACATAAACCTTGAACCAACTAGGCTACATGAAAACCAAATTTACATGAGATATTGTAGACTAAAATAAAATAAAACAGTCTTCACCACAAGAAAATGAAATGCATTTCAAAAATTCTGTGTGTGTGTGTGTGTGTGTGAAAGAGAGAGTCAAGAGAGATACCCTTTGGTTGTCTCCGTAAACTGGTTGCTATGATTAAGACTAAGTTTTCTAAAGAAGATGAGATAATAACAAAAGGCCTCTTTATGCTTAACTTTTATCAGGGGCAAAAAAGAAAGAGACAAAACAGCATGAAACGATGAGACCAAGTGATGAAAATTCATTCACAATGATTACTTTCAAGAGTAATTTCTCTAGGGTAATTCAGCGGCCTGTTACTATGGCTCTCCAGAGTGATAGCTAATGTAAATGAGACTACTAAAAGTGGATTATCATGGTAAGAATATACTCAACCAATAATGCAACAGAAATCCATCCAAAGCATTCGGGGAAAATTCAAAAGAAATGTCCTCCTTTTTTAATTTTTTTTTTTATTTAACTTAATATCCTAAGACACACTTCTTCCCTGACTAATAACCGGCAGGCACTTAAAAGTATCCAGCCAGGAAAAAGAAAAACAAACTCGTTTGGATGAAATAGGAACCCACCTGGGTTGTCAGTACCTATGTTTGGTCCCAAGACTCAGATTCTAAGCCAGGTTCTTTGAAAGACTATGGTAAATGTCTCATTATTTTTACCAACTATTCTTTATCTCAGAAAAAGTAATGTTTCACGGGTGGGTTTCAGAAAATCCACAATGTATGAATTTCAAAAGCTTTTCTTGGGGCGCCTGGGTGGCGTAGTCAGTTAAGCGTCCGACTTCAGCCAGGTCACGATCTCGCGGTCCCTGAGTTCCAGCCCCGCGTCACGCTCTGGGCTGATGGCTCAGAGCCTGGAGCCAGTTTCCGATTCTGTGTCTCCCTCTCTCTCTGCCCCTCCCCCATTCATGCTCTGTCTCTCTCTGTCCCCAAAATAAATAAACGTTGAAAAAAAAAATTTTTTTTTTCAAAAGCTTTTCTTGCAGATGTGTATGGCTCTCTTGAAATTGGGTTAAAAATAAAATTAAGTACCATGTAGTGTGAAAAAAACTTTTCTCTTTCACAAGCTCAGGCAAAGAGTCTTTGGAATGCTTGTCTTGAGTAGCTATTGTTTTTGCTTTGTAGATTCTTATACACTGGCTATTACAACTAGATTGGTTTTAAAACAGCCAGGACCACTCTGCATGGAAATATTAGTGGAGTTAACTGGTTTACCAGTTTAAGTAATGGCTCTATGGGCAGGACCAAAGGAGGAGCACCAGGAAGGGGAGCAGCTGCCAGTTGTGTTCAGAAGAACACCCAGGGAGTGTCATGCAAAAGAAGACAAAGCTTAAGGGAAGCTTTGCATGAACAGAAGAGGCAGGCAAGTCGGTGTAGCCTCTTGTATAGAATGACAGAAGCAAAAGAGGGGATTCGAGAGGAAATATACTTTCCATAGACCAAATCTGCGGGTAGGAGAACTGGTTAAAAGAAAGGAAGTCATCTTGGCTGAGGCTCATTGGCGAACTCTGCAACCAGTGAACTAGTAAACTAGTAAAGAAAACTGACTAGATTAATCTCATTAAGGTCAGAAAGAGGAGTTGTGAGCGATTGTCTAGAAGTTACTGGGGTTTGATGTTAAAATTATTTTGAGATCGTTCCATTTGAAAGGAGACGGCACATGACATACTTTAAATTCCTTTCAAGCAAAGGATTAAACCAACCTAAGAGTTGACTCAGAGAAACTTTAAAAGCATTACAACCCTATTCCAACTTTTGTCTCATTCTTCTTACTTTTCATTCCATCATGGAACATCATGGAACATTCCATCATGTCAGAGCAAAGGACTGAACAATTGCTTGGGCTCTTGTGGAAGGCAGCCTTCAAGATGGCCCCACGTGAGTGAGCTTTTTCATGTTCCCAACTTCCTCATCCTCTTCCTTATCCCCTTTGCCATTCTCAGTGATGACAATGTCTCTCAGCTCAGCCCTATAAGGTCCTGTCCCATTTATTAAAGCCTACTTCTGGGAAAATGTTGAAAACTTGTCCAGTAATATCTGATCGGGTTCCTCTCCTAGAGAATGAAGCTAAACTTGCACTAGAAGAAGGAAGCTAAACTTGGGAATTTGGGCATCAGTGAGCCAGAAAGTTATGAATTAATGGCAAGATTTATCACTTATTGATTGCCTAGCGTGTGCAGGCACCACCCTTTATATGTGCAGTGGGAGTGGTAGGACTAGTGGGACACATACCTTTTAAGGAAGTGCTGTCTCATCCTATATAACCATGAAATTCAAGAGTCAGACATGATCTTTGGTTGTACTCAGTAGATTAGAGTACAAAGTGGAAGATCCCAAGGATCAGACAGAAATGTGCTCAACTTGGTAAGGAATACCCATACCAGGAAAAAATGGAACCAAGTCAGCAATATAAGCTAGCAAAATATTGACAGCATAGCCTAGTGGTTAGGAACTTAGACTCCAAACCCGACTGCTGGGTTCACGTCCTGCTAATGAGCTGTGCGGTCTTGGGGTACTCCTTAACCTCTTTGTGCCTTAATTTCTTCATCTGAAGAAGAAGGATGATGATGATGATGATGCTATTTACCTTACAGGCTTATTAAGAGCATCAAGTGAGTTCATAGTCATGAAGTGCTTAAAACTCTGCTCCAGAAGAGGTTGTTAATAAGTAAACATCTCAAAGACTGATTCACTCTCATCTAAACTACAGCTTTTGGTCACTGGAAATGTTCAAGCACAGGGCTTCGGATATAAGCAGACTCCATGAAGACAAAGATGTTTGTCTATTTTGTTCTGCCCTTTGCCTAGATCAATACCTGGCATAGATCATACTAAAAAAAATAGTGTCGAGTGAATTAAATGAACCTACCTCAGTAGTTACTCAGAAGAGTTTTGCACGTATCCAAATCTGGACAAAGTATCTCTCAGGAACTTTCCATCTTTAGGTTCTATGATTTCTTTAATGAAAATGCACTGAAATGGTACAATACTAAAAATGTGTCCAAATGATTTTAGACAAAATTATGTCTTCTTTCTCTCTTCTCTCCTCTCCTCTCCTCTTTTGTCTTCTCTTCTCTTCTCATCTCTTCTCCTCTCCTCTCCTCTCCACACCTCTCCTCTCCCCTTCTTCCTTCCTTCCTTCCTTCCTTCCTTCCTTCCTTCCTTCCTTCCTCCTTCCTCTTTCCTCTTTTTTTTTCTAGCAGACCATTTCTATCCAATGAGTGCATTTTTCTAGTTAAAAGGTTAAAAAGGAACATAAAGTATACTCTCAATGGCCTCTAGTCATCTCCACATGTGTCTACTCAGTAACTTCTTTTACAGTTTCGTATCTCCAGGCCTTTCAGTTGGGTCAGGTTGGCATTTCACTGCCCTTTATGTGTGTGACAAGTGAAAACAAGGAAAGAGAAGAAACTCCAGTGAAGAAAACCAGAAATCGCACAGCAGTCTGAAGTGCTGTTCAGTGGGTCCCCACTCAACCTGCCTCATCAAGCCCCAGGGTCATCCCTTCGTTCACTTTATAGCCCATACCTGTGGCAAGCTCGCAATTCCTTTGTCAGGAAGAGTCCCGCCCGCACTTCCGGTCATCATTCCCAGGTAGACAGATAAGCAATCAAAACATGCAAAGATGACTTGCTTCACCTGGGAGCTGAGGTGAGCTGTGAGTCCACCACTTTCACACTGGGGACCCCTCTCCCAGCAAAGGTACCAGAAGAAAGTAGATGCCTCCCAAAATAGGTTGTCATGCTTCCCCCAAGAAGTCAGAATGAGACTACTCCCCTCTGCAAGGAACTGAGACAGACAATTCAGCTACTTAGGTCAATTTGAAAAATCCCGACCCCACAGTATTAAATCATTGTAGCTGGAATGACAAAATAACTAACTTGCTGACAGTTGCTTGGACTGTCTGTAGATGTAAGAAAATGATAATTTTTATCGGGTCAAATCACTCTGCCTTTGGGGTTCTAAACCTACTCATATTCTCAAAGAAAAATATTCAATTATAGCGTGGAAAAATATGATTATTCTTTTAATGTAATAGGCAACTAAGAGTTCTTTCCTCCAATTTTGACATTTAATGTATCAGAAATGGGTTTTGGAAAACTGTTTCCTGGGAAGCCATCTCTGCCTGTAGGATTTTTCTTGAAAAATCTGGACTACAGAAGGAAATTCACAACCTGAAATTTGACAGGCCATGGCATCCCACCTGTGTCTCACACCTAACAGAAGATGTTGCCACTGTTTCCTCTTCATGTGCCCTACCTGTTATGAATATTTGTTAAAATAAAAATATTAGGCAGCTTTTATTTTCTTTGCCCCTAATTATATGATCCCCTAAATTTGGCTCTAATTTAAAAATATCGGCAAAACATTTAACAAGTAATGTTTTGTTTATGGGTTGGTACCTTAGCATTTTTCAGTTAAGACAGAGGTCTTACCATTCTCTCAAAGTTTTGTAAAACCGAAGATTCAGAGAACATAAGAGATGATCCCAAGATCACACATAAGTAACAGCGGTGGGCTTTAGTTCATACCTATCTGTCATAATTTCTATGACATATTATGACTTTGGTGAGAAAGAGATCTTCAGTGACCTAAGTCAGGAGTCAGCAAATATTTTTTGTACAGGATGAGACAGTAGCATTTTATGCTGTGTGGGCCATATGGTCTCTGTCACAAATACTCAACTCTGCTGTGTAGTGCAAAAGCAACCATGGCAAAACACAAATGAATAAGTGTTTCTGTGTTTTTTAAAAAGACCAAAAAAGGATTTAAAATTTTATTTACAATGGCAGGTGGCTGGGGTCTTGGTTCATTTGCATTTGGGACTCTTCATTTGGCCTGGGCTTTCTCATAGTAAGGTTGGGGTTGTAAGGACAAATGTTCTAAGAGGGAACCAGGATGAAGCTTTAAGACCTGGGCTTAAAGTTAATGTAGCATCATCTCCATTCTATTTTTTAGAAATGAGTTAAGTCCAGTCCGTATTCAAGGGGACTGGAATTGGACTCTCTCTTTTGACAAGAGGAATGTCAAAAAAATTGAACATATGGTTTAAAATTCCAAAGTGAACTTCATAGCCACAAATTATTTACATTTCTCCCACATGCAAAATACATCAGTGAATTCATTCCTTCCAGGACCCCCCAGTGTCTCATTAGGCTTAGGTTCAAGGTTCAGAATCTTTTCACCTAAATCAGATCTAGGTACAAATGAAGTCCCTTGGGTGAGTTTTCACCACTTTCTCAAGTTGATACTTCTATGTGGTCTTTCCAAGTGGTGGACACACGATAAACGAATCTCTTACAGGAGACAAAACTTTCAGAGTGACTGCCTCAGGAGACACTGGCAGAGGGTGCATGGACTTTTCCTAGCTAGCCTCAGAGGTCACCGAGGATTTTCTTTCTAGCATTCTATTGTCAAGGCAGTCACAAAAACCTAACGGGTTTAAAGGGGGATGGGGCATGAGCTCTCCCTCTGATACAGAATTTACAGACGTGTTACTACCACTTGAGAAATGTTTTAAGGGCTATTAATTTTAGCAGGAAAGTCAATCCAAGATTCTAATGATGGAACCGATTTGTGCCATTGTTAGAAGCATCCCGCGTGTGAGGCAGTTGATCTGTGTGGACAGTCAGGAGAAAGAGATGGCACCCTTTTTTAAAGAGTTGATGACATCTCCACTTGAAGATGTGATCAGGAGAGAAAAGTGGAGGAGATCTAGAGAAAGTGAAGATATCAAGTTCTTAACACATACATAGATCCATCTTTTTAGGGAAGTTAGACAAAGTTATTTAGAACAAGGAAGGTTGAAAGCGATACTCTCCTTTCAGAGTTAGGGACACTCCATGGTGTAACACTATGTTCCAAGAATATCAGCTTTGCAGAATGTGCTTTATTGGAGGCAGGCAGGATATTCCCTGCTGCACAGTGATCCATATCTTCCTGCCCCGACCTACAAATGCAAATAGGGAGCTTGCTCTGAATTCTTGTTGCTGTTCAGAAAGTTACAGGGCATAATTCTTTATGTCTTCTTTATTTCTATTCTTGATGGAAGCCAACCAAGGATTCAGTTATATCATAATTTAACATTTATTTTTCTTTCTTCTGAAAATCCCATAACTTGTGTACAGGAGCAACCAAGTTAAGGGTCATAACAAAGATTAGGGAGGCAATATAGAGTCAAGACACCTGAAGTTTGCTACTCTATTCTTGGGCTACTTTAATTGGTGTTGCTGAGTTCCATTTTCTTCTTATGTGTATAAGGGCTAGTGGATATTTACTTTGACTAGATTTATTTCTGTAAACAATGCGTATGGGACTTGGATTAAGAAGCAAATAGAAAACAGAAAATATCTTTGAACTGATTCTTCTAAGCCTTCTCATGGTGTTACCTTTGTGGGATTAGGTAGGTGAAATTATTATTTTTTTTCCTTTCCTCTCCATCTTTCAAGTGGTCTAGTTTTTGTCTCTTGTTTTTGTTTTTGTTTTGTTTAATGTTTAAACCATCATTAGATTTAGCCTAACCTCAGAAAACAATGCTATCTGGAACATTCCACTTTTAAGGAGGTTTTCATTTCTCTGAGGGTAAGTATTGGGTCTGTGACTCTGAGAGCAGCCCTCTAGCATCAGCTGTTGCTTTGTATCTTTACACTCTTGACTTCCACCTTTTTTTGCACTTAGTGTGGACCATTTTGCATTGCCGTTTATGTTTACAATGGCTTTGTCTTTCTTCTCCATCTATGTACCACATGCCCTGCAATCCCTGGTGTACGTGTAGGTACTCAATAAATATTTGAAAAATGAATGTATTCGTTTTTCCAGCCCCTTCCCAAATGCCTGTACGTATTAGGTCTGGGTTAGAGGTTGAAGATGGTGATGTTTCTAAACTGAGTACAAACACAGAAGCTCTTGTTTCTGCCATTTCGAGAAAGTCATGTGAGTGCTGGCAATCAGATGAGATGGGGCTGGCGGATGCTTCAAGGCCAGTCTATTCTACAGGACCCCAGGGAGCGCACTGGGCTGCCCTTCATCCCACACAGCTGCAACATGAGTGGCCAGGGTTGTTTACCAAGCCTGATTCATTTCCCATCTCTGACCCACTGACTCTCTAATCCACTGATATCAGGTCACTACATATTTTAATCTCTCTCAGTTTCCAGGAAAAAAAACCCGCTGTTATAATCAGTTCTCAGCTAAGGAGTGAAAGCCATGATATGAAAGTCCAGCATTCTGTGACAAACAAACTTGGATCAGGCCAGGATTGCTTAAATGTCATTGTGAAATCCACGGGCAGCATTTACATACATTTCCTTAATGATGACCTGTTAGATTTGGCTTCTTTAAGCTACAATCAACTGAGAACATTCCATTGTTGGGAATCTTTTATCTGCTAATCAATCTAGCTTGGCAGATCTTGTTATTCCTTATTATATTTAAAACTATTCAAGTAAACAATAAGTGATCTTTCAGGGAAATGCTGTAAGGGAGGCTGCTTTTGGAGAAGGCCTCTTTATAGTTCTATTTCTGATATCTAATCAGTTCTGTTCCCTCTAAACAATTAGCAAGATTGTTCTATTGCTCAAATGACCTCATTTGGGACGGGGATTTTCCCCTTTGGCTTCTTCCTCTTTAATTTCTATTTTTAATAAATGTAAGTACAATAAGGACTTACAGCGCTGATCTTCCCTATAGTTGTTACTGTCCCTATAGCTGTAGAGGTGTTGTGGGCATTCTGTGTTCACAGTCGGGATTCTTACCAGTTCTTGACGTTACCTTGCGGAAGCACAGACCAAGCGCAGAGAGAGAACAAGACATCTGAGTCTCACTCTTTCCTGAAGTACAAAGGCCTTATGGAGTGGTCAGTAGCAGCAATTTGCTTTAGACTCCGATAGACCTGAGTTCCAATCCCCCCAAGTCAAGCCACTTGGGTAAGTGACATCTCTTTAGGATTCTCAATGCAGGCGTCTCTCTAGGAAGGTAATTCCCATCTTCTGGGGCATTGTCTAGCTAAATGAGATAGTGCTGGTGAGGTATTTAGCACAGACCCAGGAGCATAATGAGTTCTATCAATAGAATCCATTATTATTACATCCCAATTAATGTGTGTCTTCTGTGATTCTACCGGGGAAAAGGATTCAACACCCTCTTGACATAAGAGATTTGACATCAGATATTTCAGGAATTATTTTTCCAGGTTCACGAGGTCCCTTTTTGAGGCTTTGCAACTACAGACGACGCCATTTTGGCAGGCTGGCTTCAGTGGTGTGGGTCATTTTTGGGTTTCTCCACATCCCAGAACCGTCCTCTCTCTACCCACTATAGACACATTTAGGAGTTCCTGTCAGAGGCCGTGCTAATGAAATGAAATAACACAGGCTTTGTTAGCCAGAGGTCTAGGCGGCCATGGGGAATTTAGTAACATCTCTGAGCCTCTATGCTCTCCGTTGTAAAAGAACTTTTAAGCCTTGCTCTGAAGGGAGGTCATGAGTGTAAAAGAGAAGAAATGAGATCATTATGTAAAACTTTTAGTTAACACTGAGCAATGTATGAGAAGCACAATAAAGCGAATCTAGTATGTCTCATTTATTCCCACTTGTAAATGTTACTTCCCTTCTCCCCCATCGTCATGGCACAGGTCACTAGTGTTTGGAGCGCTTAAACGGTAGTTGGTAATTCTCCCTTAGGGGAAGACAATAATGATGCTGAGTTGGTCTCAGCCACAGTAAACCTTTGCCCAGAGAGAAAAATAAAGTCTGCTAGCAAAAAGCTGGCACCCTCCCTTACCAGCCTTCAGCAAAGACCTGATTCCCATGGGCAAAATGAGTAATTGCTACAGGAAAATAGGCCATGTGCATTTATATAGTGAGAGGTGTTTTATGGGATTAGGTGGGTGATGAAAAAGTAATCACTATAATAATTTTATAACCTAGACATAAAAGAGAAAGAGTTGAGAAAGACCAGTTCTCTTGTTAAATATTTGCCATTTAATGTCTTTTTATCTTCGGGCAAGTCAATATATGTTCTTATAAATCAGCAAGAAGTAGACTCAGATATTTGAGAGGAGGAATGGATTTTAGATGCCATGTGACACAATCTGCCTTTCACAGAGAGGAATCAACCCAAGACCAGGGAGGACGAGTGAACGTGTCCAAGGTCAGGCACCGCCATTTGTTTTGACTACCTCTAGAGAGATCTCTTGACACACACTGCCTCTCTCTGGCAAGTGAGGTAAGAGTTGCCCAACTGAATTCTGACGCAAGGTCAGCTATAAATGCTGGTGGCAGTCACCTTCTCTTTTATTATTGAGAAAATATTCATCTGAACTTATTATCAGAACACAGAGACTGAGGGAGAAGGAAAATATATTTTTTCGCATGTCAGAAAGCCGGGGCTAAGAGAACATCCAGATTTTGGAGAAAGATGGGATAATAAATTGCCACGAAATACAGACTTCTCATGAGTTGTTTGTGAAATCCTGGCTTCTTGAAAACAAACCAGAGCAGCAGAGAATAAAATCCATAACCGTGTGCTTCTTGTGTGGGTGTGTTGGCCTGAACGTAGATATGATTGCATCACAGAAATGATCCACTGGAAAGAAGAGTGCCCTGTTTCTCAACAAAGGGGAACAAGGAAAAAAACCAACATTTGTTGAGCTCTCCTTGTCCCCGGAAGCATTTGCAAATGGCAGCGTGAGGATTTGAACCAAGATTCAACTAAGTTTTAAACCGGGGTTCTTTCCCAATAAGTCAAAGCAATGTCCCAACTCCAACCTACTCCTGGGATCCTGCCAAGCAAGCTTCTCTTCCAGCAGGGTGATTATAGTTTCCACGGAATTGTGGACAGGGATGGGGAAAAGGCCAGTAGTTCCAACGTGCTTGGCATGAGGGCTGTGTCTACAGGAACTAATCCAGACACAGTAGTCATCACAGTTGATTGATCAGGGAAGTTGATTTTAGTAAACACAAATCTGCAGGCATCCTCATCACACAATAATGTAGAAAGACTAAGCTGATCGGTGAGACTAATAGCTAAGGTCAAACCTTGTTTTGGAACCTCAATGTTTATTAAGATAAGAGAGAAGAGAAGCTTGGCCGAACACGACTGCCAACAGTTAAGAGGGAGATTCATAGGGAGGGAATTCCCCTTAAAATGACAAACCAAATATTTCAAGACTAAAATTTTGATGACACAATATATGGAGGATAGCCAATTCCCATATTATGAAAGGAATACATTAATAACTCATTCTTTAAAAACAAAACACAGTCCAAACTTTATACCCGAGCATTCTCCCACCTTGTAGAATCATTGAATTCTAAGTATTCCTGTCCATCTTCCTTCCTCTGAGAAAGAGCACGTGCCTCCGAAAAATACATTCCCTAGGAGTCCAGAAGTGGAGAGTTTTGGGTGCTCACTGTTCAAGGCCACTTAGTGGACCTGAGCCTTAACAAGTTGGAGCTTGTTAATATTCACTGACCATTTACAAGGTGACATTCACCGTTTATAGTACAGGAGACTTGAGACTCTTACTCAACTCCCCTAACCCTCAGCATTTTCTTCTGTGAAACTGGCAATGATAAAGCCTACTTCATAAGCTTAAGCCTGCATATTAGAAGGGATGACATATATAAAGCACTTAGCACATACTCTGACCCACAAAATACAGATTCGTAGGACAATGGTTAGAGTATAGCAGAGCCTAGTGATGCTGAAGGTTGACTCCCATCCTACTGATTCTCTCTCAGGCTTCTAGAACACCTTGACTAAGGCCTTAGACCCTGGATCTTAAGGGAAAGCTAAGTCTCTGCTGGAAAGACTTGATGTACCTTGCATTTTTATTCCGTGTAGGTAGAAATTAATCTCTTCCCCCTGTCTTACATTGTGAGCTGGCCGTTCCCATCTCCTGATCTCTAGACCCCAGATCTCTTGTGTTAGTTTCCCTCTCATAGTTCCTGCCCAGGTCATATTTCACAGTTCTGTTTTTTTCACAGCTGCTCTAAATTAATTCAAAATTTCCCAGGTTTTCTTTCAGGCCTTATTTTGTCTTCTCCAACACTTCTCTGAAACTGTAAGCTTTGGGGCGCCTGGGTGGCACAGTCGGTTAAGCGTCCGACTTCAGCCAGGTCACGATCTCGCAGTCCGGGAGTTCGAGCCCCGCGTCAGGCTCTGGGCTGATGGCTCAGAGCCTGGAGCCTGTTTCCAATTCTGTGTCTCCCTCTCTCTCTGCCCCTCCCCCGTTCATGCTCTGTCTCTCTCTGTCCCCCCAAAAATAAATAAACGTTGAAAAAAAATTAAAAAAAACAAAAAAACTGTAAGCTTTGTCCCCAAACACTCGGGCTCCACGTTGATTCTTCTATTTTCCACACTTCTTACCCTAAACAATTACATGAGCATAAGTGAGCTTCTAAACATAGGTGGGTGGAAAGTTGGATGGAAAGTTGGGATATGTATGTGTTATTCATTCATTCATTCATTCATTCATTCCTCATACACTACTTATTGAACACTGTCAGTATTTTTTTAAATTTCAGAGGATATGTATATCAATAAAAAATACTTCCAGTCCTCAAGAAACTTAATCTGAAGGAAGTTACACAAACATTTTAGTAAAATATATCATAAAGTTTATAATAAATCAGTGGTTCTCAACATTGGCTGCGCATTAGAATTGCCTGGATTCATTAAACAGAGAAGCCTGATCCCAGCCCGGACAGGTGTAATCAAGCTCCCTGAGGAGGGCCTGGGAATTGGTGTATTTGATAGCTTTTCTGGTGACTCCATTGCTCAGCCAGGTTTGAGAATCTCTTGGACAGAGAGAAGCATGGGATGTTTTGAGAACACAAGGAAGAAGCTCTTATCCTACCTGATGAGCTACCAAAGGCTTCCAAGGGGAGACAGCACAGTTCAATCTTAGCAGGGGGGCTGTCCAGCTGAACATACGAGAAAGATCATTTCCAAGCACAAAGGAACAAGGTGAGTTCATAGAACTGCAAATAATTCTGAATAGAGCTTAGAGACTGCTAAAGTATTTGGACTCTATCTGGCAATGAAAGGGGAGCCATTGAAGGACCATAGCAGGGAAATTGTATGATTAGTCTCAGGCACATCTGAAAGGCCAAGACATCAACTGGGGAGGGAATTTTACTTTCATCGTAACTTTACTCCCGCAAGAACTATCTCCCCTTTAATAAAACCTTCAAAACTGTTGGCACCTCCCTTGGTTTCAGACATTACAAACAGGAAACTCTACCCATGAGCTAACCTTTGCCCCATCCTTTCCTGAAACAAAGAACAGCTGTTCTCCCACTTGGATATGCCTGGAGTAAAGGAGGGCCCCTTGGTATTCTCAGCTGACTGCAAATAAATGACTGGGCTTCACACAGATTAGTCACCGGTACATGCAGATGACTGCAGAGTCAAATGCATAAAAACATTTTAGTTTTTAAAAGTGTTTTGTCTCTGATAGGGTGCTGTCACCAATGGGGGGGGGGGCAGGGATCAGAGCTGCTAGAGAGGAAATAAAATTCATTCCCTGGAAGAAGAGGGTCTGAACTTTATTAAAAAAATGGAGGAGTAATGATACTTTGAGCGCTCTTCCCTTATTTTCAGTACATCAGCCGGTTCACTCATCAACCAAGCCTTTGGAGTTGCTTTAGCTTTGTTTGTGGTTGTGGATGTTACGTCGTTTTTCGTTTGGGCTTGATTTTTTGCTTTAAATCTAAGATACACTATCAGTTTAATGACAATATTTCAGGGCAGAAGACGAGGAAGAGAAAGGAGAAGGGGAGAGGAAAGAGGAAGAGGATGAAGAAGAAGAAGAGGAAGAGGGGAAAAAAGGAGGGGGGAAGAGAAGGAAAGATTAAATTTGCAGTGTTTTGACTGTACAATACTCTGATTCTAAAAAGGTTGAAATATACGTGTGGGGGCAGGGATGGGGAAAGGGTCGCCCTGTAATAAAAATGCCCAGGAGGAAAACCAAAGATTGTTAAAGGAACTAGGAATTGTACTATCAATGGCTTCCAAAGCTTTGGAAGACAGAGAAATCTGAGGCCCAGAAAGACTGGGAGATTTGCTTCAGGTTCTAGAAGGCGTTACTTGATAATGAAGTCAGAACCAGAAACCTTAATCTCTCAACCTCAACTTTGGTTTGCTTTCCATGGAATACTCCAAAAAATTTCTGAGAAGACAAAAATAGTGGCATGATTTCTCCTCGTATTTATAGCTGAGGAAAGTAGTCAGAGATAAAGAATGCAAATAGGGAAAATATATCATAACTAAGTATAGGCTCACAAAGCAACAAGCGAAAGACCGTGGCCCTCCATTCTCAGAGCCCTTTTGTTAATTTACTGAATGGCTGTTATCTTGAATCTGTGACACTCGCATATCAAATTGCAAAATGACTGGTTTTACTCGTTCTTTGGTTCCTAAGGCTAATTATTATATTTAACACCTTTTGATATGCTAAGTGAGGCTAATAAGAGCTGGATTCCTCATGGGTTTATTAGTCATCACCATCATCTCACATTTGTAAATTTTTTGCTACTTTCAAAGTGTCAATAAATGATTATATTTGATCCTTATAAGAACATCTTATAAGCTTTTACCTTAGTATAAATCTATACTTAATTGGCAGAATGCTGGTGAAACATACGGTATCGGACCACATCGTTTCAAGTCCTTCCTGTGTCACTCGCCGGCTATGTAGCCTTGAGTAAGCTCCTCAACCCATTCTGTGCCTCAGTGCTTCATCTGCAATATGTAGCCATAGGAATGGCTGTCACATGCACCTGCTTTGAAAACTGCATAGGGTACGGGCTCAGTCGGTTGAGCCTCTTGACTTCAGCTTAGGTCATTATTTCATGGTCTGTGAGTTCGAGCTCTGCGTCACTGCTGTCAGCGTGGAGCCCACTTTGGATACTTTGTCCCCCCCTCTCTCTGCCCCTCCCCTCCTGCTCACACTCTCTTTCTCAAATATGAATATATATATATATATATATATATATATGAATTGCATGCAGTCATCCACACAAAGTAAGTCACCTGCTATATTCTAACTATCCTATATTGTTAGCTACACTACCCATTCATAAATGATATATGGCGGGCCTCTAGCAACTCACAATTAACGAATGCTGATTATGTACCAAATATCCTTCTAACAATTTCATAAGTGGTAACTCATTTAATGTTCATAATGACTGTTTGAGGTAGGAACAATTATTACTATCTCTGTTTTACAAATGAGAAAATTGAGACACAGAAAAAAGTCACTTGTCCAAAGTCTCACAGCCGACAGATTGTAAAGCCCACACTCCAGCTCAGTCTGGTTCTAAGCTCTGCTTTGCTGCCTTCTGGGATGGGCTGTGTGAGGCACAGAGGCAGTGAAAAGCACACAGTCCTGCCCTCAGGGAGCTTACTGAAAACCAATGCAGTGTGATGAGCCCTGAGAAAGGCAAGCCCTCTGCACGGTGGTGGCACAGAAGAGAGAGTTCTGAACTCTTCCTGGGAGCTTGGAAAAGTATCCACTAATTCCAGCCCTCCTATTATTCAGACACCAAGCCAAGAATCCCAGTGTTACCAAACCTCACGGTCCTTCCCATGACCCTTGGTACCATCTGCTGAAAACTCACACCCAGATTCCAGGTCCCTGATCATCTTTATATACCAGCTCAGTCATTTTCATGATAACCTTTCTAACGTCCTAAATTTCCTCTCTGTGGGTTGCCAAGCAAATACATTCTTGGCACTCAGCGAGAACTCCTGTTCAAAATGCCACACATTACAAAGTCGATGATTCAACACACATTTCTTGAGCGCACCCAACCCGTAAGTTGCAGTGCTAGAAATGAATTCACACTCCTTTTATGCTACCATGCCATCTTTCCCGAGAGTGAGACCTGTGTTTCTTCCGTGCCTACTTTCTCATATGTATATTATGATTTCTGCTATTGCAAAACAGGACGTTGTTTAACCAAGTTCTTATGGGAGGAAGCACGGCCCAGCAAGCAGAACAATGATTTGAAAGTCCTGGGTTCTATTTTCAGCTCCAGTGTTGACTGGCTGTGCATTCAGCCCTAGGAAGGTCAAAAGCAGAATGGCCTTGTGTCGATGACTTTTTCTGTATGTACAGCTCTGGATGGAAAACAAATCAGGCATCTGGCTCTCAGCCTTGAAGAGCTATGGTCTTTGGAGAATAGATGTGTAGTCACACTTTGTTTTCCTTTTTAAAGCAAAAGAACAGAACAAACTCTCTGGGGGGGGGAGAATGCGCTGGCAGAGACTAGAAGAGAGAAACCAAATAACGTTTGAAACAATCTGGGGGTTAAGGGATTGTCTCAACCATTCAGATCAAAGAAGGCTCTTCAGGGTAAGTTGGAGTTGCCTGCCTTTGAAAATGGAAGGGGCTAAGGTGTGAAAGATTTCTCCGAACTTGGACAACAGTAGGAGTCCAGAACGCCGTCTGTAGGGGCAGCAAGAATGCCAGTGGGTAAGTCTTGTGGGCAAACTGGGAAGCACAGGCTTGCTCGAGAGCGGTCTGCTGCTCCCCAGCACCAGCTGCTTGTCATGTGGAGAAGTAGGCCATTGTTGCCTGAATAGCTGAGCCTTTAAGAGAAATTAAACAGAAACTTGTCGTTAAAGCTCTTGGTTTTTAAATGATGGAACCTAGTCAACTTTTAAAGAGGCACTGAGTAGCCAAAGCCAAGCATATCGTATACGGGCAGTGTGCTTTCCATGTCTCTTCCACCTGCAGAGGGGATGCCTGGACGTGAGGCAGAGAGTTGACATTCAGTACGAACTGCCTTTTCTTTTTATAACTGAGACTCCTAACTCTAGTATCATTTCTCATGGTTTAATGTGTTTGGGCTCATTTGGAGCCAACGCTGACAATGGAAGATGGCTGAGCAAACAAAGGTATTGTTGTAAACGTCAAACACAATCAAAGCCAAAGGACGAGAACAAGCCCTAGCATGGGTAAGTATTTATAGGGGAAATTAATTTGTTGTCTGATGGCCATGAACTGGGCAGTAGAGCAAAGTGAGCCTTTTACAAGCGATATTCCATCTCCGTCCGCATTCTAATGGTTGTAAAACTCACCATATGAAGCTAATAATTGGTGCATAAACCTAATACTTTCCATTTTTTTTCTCTTATTTTGTAGGCTTTACGCATTATAAAAAACATGATTAAGTCCTGGCGGTTATACTCCTGGCTGGTTCTTATTTCAGCTTTGGTTCCTCTTGCTCATTCCTCATAAAAATTATTAGTGTGGATTGTGTACATTAAGTCATCTTCAATGGGAAATTAAATGGGGCAATTTCTCTCGTCTAAGTGTTTCCGAAGAGGCCCGATATAGGTGGTGCCAACGAGCCTCACAAAGCTAGGTGGTGGCTTACCTATTGAAGGGGACTCCTGAGAGGTTATGGAGGCATTCCACCCACGTTACCACACTGGCAATCTCTAACCCATCAAGCAAGACTTTAAGGAAGCTGGCACTGAGGATTACTTGGAAGTCATAATCAATTTAGTAAGTGCCCTCATCCTCATTCTCCAATGCCATTAGATGTGTTTCTTCCTTAACACAAACCAAAAGAGAGATACGTCAGTGAAACCACTGGGAGAGTTTGATATGTCTTCTGGACTTTATGAGACATAGGAACTGATGTCTGACTCATACTTGAAAACACAGAGGACTGTGGCCTGAACTACTTTTTTCTGGGGTCTACGACCAAGATATATTAGGAGTAATTAGCACTTCCAGAATTTGGTGGGGCAAATAAACACCCTACTTAAGAAAGGTGGATTGGGTCATCATGGGAAAGATTGTCTGGAAGGGTGACATGACCCCATGAGTGGGGATGTGCCACTAGAAGCCAAGAGAACGAAGAAGACATAACTGGCTAGTCTGAGAAGCCTTAACTACAGTCAGCAGAGCAATTACTGCACGACATCCTATAATGTAGACAAAGGGAGGTATCTTAAAAAAAAAAAAAAAAAAAACACCTTACCAAATGTCCCACGAGAGCAAAGTCAAACTACATTCAGAGTCCACTACATTCAAAGGATCACAACAGATTTATAATAACACAAGTCGGGGCACCTGGGTGGCTGAGTCAGTTAAGCGATCGACTTCGGCTCAGGTCACGATCTCACAGTTCGTGGTTTCGAGCCCTGCATCGGGCTCTGCGCTGACAGCTCCCAGCCTGGAGCCTGCTTTGGATTCTGTGTCTCCCTCTCTCTCTGCCCATCCCCTCCCCCTTTCTCTCTCCCTCTCTCTGTCTCAAAAATAAACATAAAAATTTATAATAACAGGGGCATCTGGGTGGCTGAGTCGGTTAAGCGACCGACTTCGACTCAGGTCATGATCTCAAGGTTATGGGTTCGAGCCCCACGTCAGGCTCCATGCTGACAGCTCAGAGCCTGGAACCTGCTTCAGTTTCTGTGTCTCCCTCTTTCTCTGCCCCTCTCTTGCTCACGCTCTGTCTCTCTCTCTCTCTCAAAAATAAATAAAACATTTTTTAAAAAATTATAACATGAGTCAAGTTTACTCCACTTTTCCATCTTCCCCTTGCTTGCCCAACTTTCCCTGTCTCTGGAGAGAAAAGAAACCACAGCCATGGAAGGGGGCAACAATACAAAGAGAAGGAAGTGAGGAAATCAGCCTGGCCCCTTCTCCTAGTCCCAGATTGCCAACACGAGTGATAACAGAGCTGTGAGAGGAGACGGCTAAGGTTTATATGGATTAGACTTTCTACTGCACCAGATTTTTCACTACCTTAAAAAAAAAGTAGGGCTTGGGGATTTGTTTTGTTTTAATTTATCACCTGTTGGTAACTAGGAAAGCCAATGGAGAACTTCCCAGAGTTTTACTGGTTAGTGGAACCTGGGGGTTGAAGGTGAATATCAGTTTTGGAGGGGCAGAAGCAAACTAAAAGTTGCTTTCTACTTGTTACCTACCAAGTCCAGCTCAGACAATAAACAGGTTTAACTTGGATATTTTTTCTACAAATAAAAAATATATATTTTTCGGATTCAGTGTAACAAGGGTGTGATGTGAACTCACAGTCATCTCTTCAAATTCTTGTCTTTACCATCAGCTTTGCCTCCTCAAAAATATGTGGGGTTACAGCAGAATTTCTGCAGGAGGCTGACAGGTATCCGCTGAAAAACAGTTCAAAGATATTGGTGAAAATCCAGTTGACTCAAAAAAAATAAAGTTTTCTTGCTGTAGGTCTTTTAGGAATCTTTAACAGGCTAATATGTGTTGTGAATTTACAAAAAAAAAAAAAAAAAGGACTTTGGATATAGAATTTCCAAACTCATTTGTCCACGGAATGTTTTTATTTCCCAAACCTCAGGCTTTTAGTCAATAAATATTTGCTGAACACCTAGCGTGTACAGGCATGAGGGATAGGTGTTGGAGATTAACTGAATACATCAGACATGGTCCCTCCTCCAAAGTCCCTGAAAGATCTTATATTCTAATGGGTTGCTTATTTTAGCCCTTGTTCTTTAGAATTTTCTTTAAAAAGATTTGTTCTATGCCATTTTTCCACATTTCTGCCACTGAAAAGCTATTTGTTAACACAAATATACAAATCACCTGGGCACATATTTGCCTTGTAAGAGAAATTTGTTTATATAAAACATTTAAAAAATGTGCATTCACAACCAAGCACGACAAAAATGCTCTGGTCACCTTTTCTCCCCGTCGTTGGTCAGTTTTAGCTAAGAATGGAAACCCTTGATAAAGCACAAAGCCATCTGCCTCTTTTCTCTTTTCTCCCTTGATTTGATTCCTTCCCCTGTACCAGACATCAAATCCCCACATTTTATTTTTCCTCTGCTCACTCAGGAAAGATCTGACATCAGCTATTTGAATTTGTTTGGTCTTCCCGTGAGGCATTTCCACAGAAGTTAAAGTTATGTGTTATCTTGTTATCCCAAGAGATCGTCTCATCCGGGTATTTCTTAGGCTATGGCTCTTCTCTATTCCCAACTGATTACATCAGTTAATCATGGCACCTGAATCTTGATGAATTATATGAAAGAAAACATGGAGGATGTAAATACACTTTTCCTGGATCCTAGGTAAAATTTGATGATGCCCAGCTTTCCGTGTAAGGGTTAGTAGGAACTTTGTGCCTGAGTAGCTGTGAACATGTCAGATGTCAAAGGACATGTCCCACTGGGCCTAGACACAAAAGGGACTTCCTCTTCCCTTCTGGTCACTACAAATTTCATGGGAATTTCCATTACGGGGAGAGACCCAAATATCCTAGCCACTATACCCTGAAACGCAATCTTGTGCTCCACATCCTCTGTGACTTGCTAACTCTTTTCTTCCAAATTTGTCACAAACTACCAGATTCTCAGCCCAATGAGCATGGATCTTGGATCTGGGGATCTTATCCATGAATCCTTGTGAGCAAGATCCAAGAATACGTGCTGAGTCACAGTAGTTGATTTCACAGTTATTTGGATTATCAAAGTAAATCTAGAAAAAGTATTTTATCAATTGTTTTAGGACCTTGTCCTGTTCAACATATTTCTCAAATATATCACAATTCCTTCCACCTAGAGCCATCACATATATCACCATTTGTGCCTAGGCCATCATCATCTAAGACCGCAATAATAGGTCTCAACTGGTCTTCCCAATTTTACTTTTGTCCTCTCCAATTTTTCACACAGAAGAATAAATGACCCTAAAAATAAATCAAAGTTCCCTCTTCTGGCCAAAACAGAGCAACAGGAACAACTTGAAACAATTAGACTATTGAAGTATGTGTGTGTGTGTGTGTGTGTGTGTGTATTTATATATCTCACAATTTTCAGATATTGACGCAAATGTAGTACAAGACTGTGATCCCCCAAATAAGGAAAGTCAACTGTTAAGCATATTTTTTTATCTTCAAGTTTGCTGTCTCTCTATTGTATATATACATTATAATATATATGATATAGTCTAATACATACTATATCATATATATGTACATATGTATACGTTGTATATGTATTACATAAATTACATATGAGATACATATACACACACACACATATATGTACACACACACATAGACAAATTCTTTATTAATCTAAAATCAGAATTCTCCATTGTCCTAGTATGTTGGAGAACAGTTTGGAGATCAGCCTTTGCTATTGTCATCTCTGAAAATTGTTCTATCAATGAAATGATCCACCATGAAGGACATCTGTGGAAACATAGTCTGTGACTATAGCCCATGAATAATTTCCACTTGCTCCTGCCAGTCTTTCAAGCTACGTGTCCTTGAGTCACAGAGACATGGATGGGCAGCTGAGGGTATCACAGCATATTCCACGGCTACCATAACTCGCTCCAGTGTTAATATCTGCTCACACAAATACATCCAGCCTCCCCAAAACATTATGCAATAACACTCGCATTCTTTCCTTGAGACGCCCAATGCGACTCTCTCCAAGCACTAAGTAGTGAAGAGCACTGAATGCCTGACTCCTATTCTAGGAGAGCGACACACGTACTCTGTTATCTTGGGCAAGTCACTTTTGGATCCTGTTTTCCCACTCTGGATCTTCATTTTTTTTCCAGCTGTTAAATGGAAGGGAGGAAGCGCCCCCGATGTCCTTCTCTCCCACACAATTGACAACTTTGAGTGCCTTATCAGTGTGACCCCTCCATTTTCAGCTCCCAGTCTCCATGAAGGTAAAAGCCAGATCACAGTATTTATCCACTCCAAATCCTCCAATGGCTCCCCATTTCACTAGAATGAAACCTTAAGTCCTTACAATGACCTATAAGGCCCCACAACATAATTTTCCCTCACACCCTCTGCTCAAACTCCTGTTATTTTGCTGACTATATCTACGACTCTTCCCCTCTATATTAATTTGCTAGGGCTGGCATAACAGGATACCACAGAATGGGCGACTAAAACAACAGACATTATTTTCTCACAGATCTGGAGGCTGGAAATCCAAGCAAGATCAGAGTGTCACCGGGTTTGGTTTCTTCCGAGCTGTCTCTCCTTGGCTTGCAAATGACTACCTTTTCGCAATATTCCTCACGTGGTTTTCCCTCTGGTGTCTTGTTGTGTGCCCAAATTTTCTCTTCTTATAAGGATGCCAGTTGAATAGGATTAGAGCCCACGCTAATGGCCTCATTTTAACCAAATCATCTCTTAAAAGGCCCTACCTTCAAGTGCAGTCACATTCTGATGTACTAAAGGTTAGGGCTTCAATATATGAAATGTGAGGGGACACATGTCAGCCCATAACACCCTCCCTCACTCTGCTCCAGCCAAACAGGCCTTCTGTATGTTCTCGAAACACACTCTTGTCTTTGCACTGACTATTCCTTGTCTCTCGCACGCTGCAAAATACATGGTGTCTGATAACTTTGAGGTTGCTCTCCGTAACCGAATTGACATGTCAACCCTTGGCTAGAACACTTTTTTTCTAAGATTCGTCCTGAATTTCTCTTGATCTCCTTGCTTCCCATTCTTTTTCCATTTGTTCCCTTTTGCCTCCTTAAGTTTTCACTTCAATGCCTTCACAGGAAACGCCTTTACACTTTGGCTTCCCTTGTTTCATTCAACCCATCGGGGTACGACTTTTATCTTCTCTTCTGGCATGGCCGCCGTATTAGAAGTGCTGATTCATTCATGCAAAAAAAGCTGAATTACTGAATACCAGGTGATGTGTCTATCACTGTTAGAATCTAGGGATACCCAGGAAAACATCAAGATTGGAATTAATTAGGATTAGTACAGTATCTACTTCTAGAATACAGTAACAAGTACACAGGGCACTCTCAGAGCCCAGAGAAGCGACACTAAAATGAAGAGGCCTCAGGAAGTCTTCTAGAAAGAAACAGTGATAGGGCTGAAGTTTGAAGAATAGACAATTGTTTATTCTGGCTTATAACGGGGAAAGGCATTTTCTAGACTGTGTTCACATCACGTGTGAAAGTGTAGAAGTATGAAACAGCATGACATAGACAGAACAAAGGACATGCTGCCGGATATGGATAATGAGGCTCGACTGGGGGTAGACATGGGGGGCAGAAAACAAAATAATATCTGCAAAGATGCTGTCACTTGGAAGCCCTGGGGAGCATTACCAAATTTTGAACAGGGGGGAAATTTGGTCAGATCTCCAATTTAGGAAGTTAGTCTGCCATCACAGAAGAGGATGATTTATAAGAGCTGGTTGTAGACCGAAAAAAAAAAAAAAAAAAAAAAAAAAGAGGCCATTTAGAAATTTACTGTAGCAATTTGGCCATGAGAAAATAAGGGTCAGAATCAAGGCAGAGGCAACACAAGTAGAACGGAATGTATGGTTGTACACTAAATTAAGGAAATAGAATCTACAGGATTGGTGTTGGGTGTAGATGTGGGACTTGACCAAGAAGAAAAATCTGAACTGACTCCCAGGTTTCTGGGTTTGGCAATGAAAGAGATGATGATATTATTTGAAGGAAGAGAAACCAATTTGGTTGCAGACACACTGAGTGTCTGGGAGACATCCAAAAGAGATGTCCAATAGGCAGCTGTATTTACAATTTTTGTAACCACCAAGTGATGGTATAAGAGAGTTTGGACTGGTTGAAGCCTACCCAGCTATTTTGTTTTCCTTGTAAGAGTTCTAGTCTCCTAATCACATCTTAGAATCTTATGCAAAAGGAAGAATGCTACAGGTTTTTTTCTTTTTTTATTTTTATGAAACCAAGTATAACTAAAAAGGTAAAGTACATACACAACCCCTCTCCCGCAATGTGTCATCTCCTAAGGCGCAGATGTCTCTCGGATCCACAAAATGTGACAAGGCACAAACACATTGAAGTGACCATACAGTAATCTCTTGATTCCTACTATAAAACAAACTATAATGATTAATGCAAAAGTATAGTGCTTCACAGATAACCAAATGTTTTCTTTTGACTGAGAAACTCTAGTGAAGTAGGCAAAAGAGAATATATTCTGGCTCTTATTTTACTGATTAGGAAACTGACAAAGAGATTTAAGTGACTTGTCCAAGGTCACACTTAATCTGCGGTGAGCAGATTAAGTCTTCTGACTCTTAATCTTGCTCTTTCCAAGACATAACGCATGTTCCTCCAAAGAGCATGCTTACAAAGGATATATAATCTACTCCCCATAACAGCCTAGCAATAATAGCAATTTAATCTTCTAAGTAATCAATCCAGGCTTTTCCATTTACCAGTGAAATTGCAGGTGGAAACTATAGAACTTGAAACTCTACCTTTGCCACTTCTGTATTGATCCTATTCGATGGTGAGCGATATTAATGGGATACCTACCAGCATGCCCTTTCACAACCAAGCCCTTCAAAGCAGAATAGCCCACAACGCAGAAGGTGCCAAGTTCCCTTCTTGGCTCTAAAGGGTCGTTAATCCTGACCTTTCTCTTCTGTCCAGCTGCTTAGGGATAACTGGCTTTCATTCTAATAATTATCATCATCTTTATTTTATCACTTTATTAAGAATCCTCTAAATTTCCATGTGGTCTGCAATATCAGCTGCGTTCATATCCTTACATGGATTAAGTGACAGCGTCATAAATTATCACCTGCAAAACACTACCATCTCAAAAGTGGTCATTCCCTGTCAAGTTCCCTATTGTAGCATCATAAATTGCCGCACTGTGTGGCTTTGCAAAAAAGTTAAAGATAAACATATATTGATGAGTCCCGCATTAATTACTCTCTTTTGAGTCTCGTGGTTTCTCGGGGATGCGATCTGTAGGGTTTACATAAATGTTTTTATGTAGCATGATAAGTTAAGACATGCATCTTTTGTAGAAAGGAGAAAGGAAAAGTAATTTGATTCTCTGCAGAGATGGCGATGTATCGGAGACAGCTTGAAATGTTTTATCTTTATCTACTAAAAATTCCAGGCTGAAAAGAGTGAAATTACCTCTTCTCTCTAAATGCTTTCACCCTAGTGGCATTATATAATTATCTACAAAAGGGTGTGTCATATTATACAATTGCTAGCTTTCCTGTAGCTGGAGATTTCAAAGATAAATAGATGAGAAATAATGTGGCTTGAAAGACACATCAAAAGTTCATCCAGACAAGCTTTCTCGTAATGGTCTCTATTTGAGTAAAAACACAACATTTTCATTTAAAAAATATAAAACCTTAACCTGTGCTTCTCTCTTGTCATAGCAATCTGCAACGTCACCTTCTTTCTTCTTTCTCCAAGCGCACGGCCATCTTTTCGGTTCACTGAATACCAAGCCCATTCATGTCTCGGGGCCTTTGCACGTCCAGCTATTTCCTCCTGTCTACCTTCCGCAACCACCATGGTCCAGCTGAGATGGTTTTTACCACGTTTGTCGCTATCACTTCACATTATTCATTTTCTTTATAGTGCTTATCAAAATTTGAAGAAAGAAATTTAACTGTTACTACTTCTTATCTGTCTTCTCCAGCTCCATCAGGATTGCTAACGCGTCTAGGTTGGACGTTGTGTATAACCAGGGGCTAGTACGTCATTGGTGTCCAACATATTTTTGCTGAATGAATGAATGATGGGAATTCCTACTCAAATTTTTAGCTGTTGCCTTCTATACTTAACAATTAATACTATAGCTTTACATTCTAAACGCAAATATATTTCTATAGGTAGGGAAATCTTCACCCACGGACACAGTTCACAAAGATTGTAAGTAGGGGAGTGAAAACTGGGTTTTTTGGAACTTTGAATCCATTCTGCTAATGTTCACTTTCTAATAAGTTTCAGATGTTTTATGGAAGTGGAGGACGAAGTTTGAAACCGTCAATGCGATTTGATTAATAAATATAATATGGAATTTTTTGATTGAAAGCATCCTGTCTGCTTCGTAGAATGAGATGTAGAACCCATACCACTTTCCTACCTCTCTCAAATTATGTGTTCCTTAAATTACAGAAAAGAAATTCTACAAATGACAATTTATTTATTTATTTATTTATTTATTTTATTTTTTAAATTTTTTTTTTTTCAACGTTTATTTATTTTTGGGACAGAGAGAGACAGAGCATGAACGGGGGAGGGGCAGAGAGAGAGGGAGACACAGAATCGGAAACAGGCTCCAGGCTCTGAGCCATCAGCCCAGAGCCTGATGCGGGGCTCGAACTCCCGGACCGCGAGATCGTGACCTGGCTGAAGTCGGCCGCTTAACCGACTGCACCACCCAGGCGCCCCTACAAATGACAATTTAAACTCAAAGGAAATAATTTATTTAACTTAAGTAACATCCAATTTAACACTATTCCTTTTCTTTGGTGTTCATTCATGATGGAGAATACCCCAACTTTTTCTTAAAAAAAAAAAAAAGTTCCTGAATTTTGCAAACCATTAAGTGTTAAATCATTTGTAGGCCATCAGTAGCTTGACTTTTCAATCCCATCTTTAAAAAGATCCCTCCTATTGGGGCACCTGGATGGCTCAGTCGGTTAGGCGACCGACTTCGGCTCAGGTCATGATCTGACAGTTTGTGAATTCAAGCCCCGCGCCGGGCTCTGTGCTGACAGCTCAGAGCCTGAAGCCTACTTTAGATTCTGTGTCTTCCCCTCTCTCTACCCCTCCCCTGCTCATGCTCTGTGTCTCTCTGTCTCTCAATAATAAATAAACATTAAAGAAAAAAATTTTTTCAATGCCTCCTATTAAATACAGGCATGTTTCACGATGTACAAGACATGCTAAAAAAATTTGGATGCAAACCAAAATGTGTTAGCAGACTGAGCAGGGACAGGGTGGTAGCAGAGAGAGCACTTACTGTGCCCCAAACAACCTTACCAGTCCTGATTTCCCGCGGGCGCATCAGTGAGGCCTCATCCTTGCCTTCTTCAAATACACATACCTGAACTGCTATCTGAGGTGGTTCCATGTTATGAGAAGGTGACAGAAAATATGGTTATTATATCAGACCAAGGATCGACGAAGTTTTCCAGGAAAGGGCCAGACAGTGAAGATTTCATACTTTGAGTCGCATAGTCTCTGTCACGACTGCATGGACAATACACAAACGGACATGAGTAGGCGTGTTACAATAAAACTTTACACACAAGAACAGGCGGTGGGCCAGCGTTGGCCTCTGCGTTGGTTGTAGGGTGCCAACCCCTGTATTAACGGATCCTACATAGCTGGCTTATGAAGGGAAGCCAGCCATAGAGTAAATTCAGACTCAGCCAACATCTATTAAATACCCACTGAACGTCCAGGTTTTCAGATAGTGTCATAACCAAGCTTCACAACTTATCCATAATTGGTGGGTGCGAAAACCAAAACAGCTTGACTATCAACTTGTGTAGACAGACCATGAATCCATTCTCCTCCTCCAGGACTTAACGACTCTGGAGTCAAACAACCTGGGTTGGAACCTTTCCTGGGCCATTTACCAAGGGTGCGCGTCACACAAAATGACTCAACTTTTGTCTCAGGGTCTCATCTACCTCATGCAGCGGTTATGAGAATTAAGAATTAAGCACAAATAGTGCTTAGGGCAGTATCCTGTGCTCAATGCGTGTGGCCGGCTTCAAACACGATTCTGTAGACACTTAGGGTTCCAGAGAGTTCTTTCAAAGATTCCACAAATATTTGATCCAAACAATGCTGTTAGAGTATTTTTTTTTTATCATTTAAAACACTTTAATAGCAAAAAATAAATATAAATAAATAAATAAAACACTTTCATAACACAAAACTTATACTCCTTCAGTGTGCACCAAATTTAACCTATTTTCTTCCTCAACGTGTCAACATGTGGGGTCTGTTAACTTTTGTTGTGCTCAGACATTGAAGCAAAGCTTTCCTGTTCTGTTTATTTATTTATTATTTTTTTTTAAATTTTTTTTTCAACGTTTATTTATCTTTGGGACAGAGAGAGACAGAGCATGAACAGGCGAGGGGCAGAGAGAGAGGGAGACACAGAATCGGAAACAGGCTCCAGGCTCCGAGCCATCAGCCCAGAGCCTGACGCGGGGCTCGAACCCACGGACCGCGAGATCGTGACCTGGCTGAAGTCGGACGCTTAACCGACTGCGCCACCCAGGCGCCCCTGTTCTGTTTATTTAAAGATATTGCCGAGAATTCACGGTGGGCAGATAAAATTAATTATTGCCATTTTTAGCTACTGACATGTGTGAATCAGAATTGTCTTGGACACCGTGCAACCGAAGTAAAAAAAATATATAAAACTGGAGGCTGAAGTGGATATGATTTCTGTTTCTAATTTCCGGTTAATCAGAAAAACTTCATTACCTCTATTGTTTGTTTTTATAACAAGTACATGTTATTACCTAACACTTCACTGGAAAAGAGTTGTTTCTTTAGATCAAGGCTTTTTTTAGATCAAGGCCTGAAATTCCTAGCATGAGAATGATTCTTAAGTATCCTTTTTTTAAAAATCATACCCTTAAAACCAGAACAGGGCGAACAGTTACCGAGTGGACCTCATTCTCCTCCAGTGCCCACGATCATCGCAGTGCCCTACTGGTCTTAACACATACCTTCTCCTTGGATCCTCCTGACAATTCTCTGAGTTTGCCAGGAAGGTACCATTAGTCTCATTTTATAAACGAAGAAGCTGAATGAGATTTCGAAAGTATAAACGACTTCTCAAGATCATACTCTTAAGCAAGTAACAGAGTCAAGACGCAACTCAGGAGACTTGTGAGTACTGGCCCAGGGCTTTTTCCCACCAGTTTTGATATTGAAAATATGGCTAGGATGTGGAGTAGGGTTTTGGCAGTCCAGAGGTCAACCTTCAGCCATTGCTAAGGCCGATGGAGACACAGGTTCACCAAGCATATCTCACTCCTTGGTTGTTTTCCTACATGATGACCGGGCTCTCTAAGGATAAAAGGACAGCCTAAACACTTGTGAAGTCTTTTAATTAATTTCTCTGGCCTCTGTCTTACTTTCTGCAAGAGTCATTTGACATAACGCTTTGCTAAAAAAATCCACATATGGGACTCAACCTCAGTCCTGATTAAGGTCTCCTAGAGTTTATGCCCCATGAGGGGAGAGGGAGTATTGGGTATTTGTATCTACAGCACATAGAGGTACCCAGTGCGTATCTATGAACAAATGTAGAATGGAGTCAAGCATCATGCCATATACTTCTTTCTCTTTAGATCTCTTTTCTTTTTGCTACCACGATTTTCGGGCCACTTCTGCAGGAACGTTGTAGT
Organism: Puma concolor; assembly: GCF_028749965.1. Lineage (NCBI taxonomy): Eukaryota > Metazoa > Chordata > Mammalia > Carnivora > Felidae > Puma > Puma concolor. The sequence goes on along the minus strand of NC_141673.1, from coordinate 28,191,254 downwards.
AAGTTTCTGAACGATTTTTGAAATTTTGATCCTCCCTCCCTCAGATTTTTTTCTGTATATCACCGTCAGCATATCTTAGAGCCTCCAGCAAGGTTTCTCAAGTGCCTCTTAGAACAAGACAATATGGGCATGCCTTACTAGTATGTGTCGTATGTCCTCCCTGCTCCGATCCTATCACCCTCCTCACAGTCCTTCACATACAGGGCATGTGTATGTTCACATACAATGTGCTGCTGCCTTATGGCTTTGTGATTGCTTGTCTGTCTGCCAGGTTTCTTTTCTCTCCACAAATCCAAATCCTAACCCATAATTTCAGACCCAATCCAAACTTTATTTTCCATCACCCCTTCTCCAGTAATTTAGCCCTTTATAATTTTCATAACACAAACTTTATACTTGATGACATTTCAATTATTTTACTTATATTATTATGCTTACATTATTGCGTTAGTCCAATCTCCATGGAAACTGTACCCAACCATATGAATTGTACCCCGAGTTTCCTACCTCCTCCACTGTTTAGTTACATTCATAGATTTAACTACGTTGAAATCATCCCAAAGCACAGATACAAAAAACATACATATTTCTGAGACATGTCCCACATGTGGTCCATGCTTATCTCAAGATAATTTTCCACTGTATTTTTTTTTTTTCAACGTTTATTTATTTTTGGGACAGAGAGAGACAGAGCATGAACGGGGGAGGGGCAGAGAGAGAGGGAGACACAGAATCGGAAGCAGGCTCCAGGCTCTGAGCCATCAGCCCAGAGCCCGACGCGGGGCTCGAACTCATGGACCGCGAGATCGTGACCTGGCTGAAGTCGGACGCTTAACCGACTGCGCCACCCAGGCGCCCCTGTATTTTTAATTAAAAACTACATTATAATTTTCTAGTCTGTTTTTCCTCCTTGAGCATTGCCATTGTTATTGATACTTATTAAATAAAATCTGCCACTGAAGCACAAATAATCACCTAAGAACGAAACAGCCAATATTTAACAACTGACTGCCTTCTAACTGGTGAAACAAAATGAGTGACACATTAGTTAGTCAAACTCCTTTCACCTGGGAAGATCTCTATTGACTCCCTTTAGTGTTATCTAGAAGATTTGGGAAATTCTAATGGCGTTTCAAAAGACTTCAATGAGTAGGACATGATTGGGCCTTTCACATCTACTGACTTAAAAAAACAAAAACAAAAACAAACACTAGGGGCGTCCGGGTGGCTCAGTCAGTTAGGCGTCCAGCTTCAGCGCAGGCCATGATCTTGCAGTTCACGAGTTTGAGCCCCGCGTCAGGCTCTGTGCTGACAGCTCAGAGCCTGGAGCCTGTTTCAGATTCTGTGTCTCCCTCTTTCTCTGCCCCTCCCCTGCTCATGCTCGGTCTCTCTCTCAAAAATAAATAAATAAATAAATAAATAAATAAATAAACAAACATACATTAAAATTTTTTTTAAATAAATACTTAAACTAAATACAAAAGAGATTCTTTTTTTTTTTAATTTTTTGTTAATGTTTATTTTTGAGAGAGACAGAGAGACGAAGCATGAGCAGGGGAGGGGTAGAGAGAGAGGAAGACACAGAATCTGAAGCAGGTTCCAGGCTCTGAGCGGTCAGCACAGAGCCCGACGTGTGGCTTGAACTCACAAACTGTGAGATCATGACCTGAGCCGAAGTTGGTTGCTTAACCGACTGAGCCACCCAGGTCCCCCACAAAGGAGATTCTTTTGAGTGAGACTCTCTCTATGATTCCTCAACCCTTATGTATTTTTTAAAATATGGTATGAATGAAAGACAAATTTTATTTGTATTTAGAAAATGAGGAGAGAAGTTGTAGGTCATTAATATCAGGGGACATTTGGGGCACCTGGGTGGCTCAGTCAGTTAGGCAACCGACTCTTGGTTTTGACTCAGGTCATGATCTCACAGTTCATGAGATCGAGCCCCACATGGGGCTCCACACTGCCAGTGTGGAGCCTCCTTGGGATTCTCCCTCTCCCTCTGTCTCTCTCTCTGCCCCTCCTCCACTTGCTCTCTCTGTCTCTCTCTCAAAATAAATAAATAAACATACAAAAAGTTTTAAAAAATATCACAGGACATCGTATACCTGTTCTAGAAGATGGAGACGCATTTTTGTCTTGGAGCCAGTCCGTAAATCACGCTCTTTCAGAACAGGCAGAGGCCAGCCTGGGTCTGGCTGCAGCCCATGCGGAGGAGGAAAGGGTGAGGGGTGGACCAAGGCCACAAAGTTTTATCCATTCTGATGCATCAATATTCCTTTCTACCTCAACTTGATGTCGGAGCAATTGGAAAACAGGCAATTGGTCGAGCAGAAGGGATCTGTTGTATTCTGTTCTTTGAACCCAGAGATAATCCAAGACTGTTATTTCATCTCGTGGTTGACCGAACGTTTGGGTGGAAAGTGAACTGAGGATGTGAGATAACTGGATGATTTGAGCATATTAAAAAAAATCCTCATGCCGGTTGAAATTGGTCAGACTTAGCTGATACTTTTTGTTCTTTTTACTGGTAACTTGAATTTTTTTTTTTTTTTCCTGTATTCCAGACTCCTCTGTTGCTGTGGGATTTAGTCTAGCAGATAAGAGTAAATTACTTAATCATTAATCATATTTGCAAAAGGCCCAGAAAGATGTTAAGGCTGTACACAACATAGAATTATACCCCAGAGTAGGAATTGAGTAGGCAAATTGGGACAGAACTCTATGAAAATTTTGATATTTTCCTTGAATTCCCAATAGGAAAATGCCACTAATAGTGTTGCTGTTCATTAGTCATTGAAGCCTTAGTCATGTAGATTCTATTAAGACTACCCCACTCTTGGGGCATGGAAGAAAATGATGAGTGCACACACTTGTTAGGAAAAGAGCACAGGACTGGATGGAGGCTGAAAGAGCCGGGCTCCAGTCTGAGCACATCCCTGTATGACCTTGGACAAACACCTCTCCGGTCTATCATCTAAGGTATGCACGAGAGTTTGAACGAGGATAGAATTCCAAATGGTGCTCAGTTAGTGGGGGTGGTGGGTGAAAGCAAAGCCTGCCTCAGAGTGCCCACACTCTCTTTTCTATTCCCCGGAATGTTCCCCAACCCCAGCTCCACCCAGATCCCGCCACACCCCCAGATCTGCACATGGCTCGTTTCTTCCCATCATTTAATTCTCTACTATACTGTACTCCTTATAAAAGCCCATTCCAGACAGTTCGGTCTAATACCTCCTTTCTCCGTTGTTCCCTATCCCTTTCCCTGCCTTACTTTTCTTCTTGGCTTTGTTTTACTACTTACAAATACATACATTTTTATGCATTTCCTTTTTTGTTAGCTGTCTCCTTCCCCGGAGCATACGCATTATGAGAGCAGGGATCTTGTCCATTGTATGTACCCTGAAAATAGTACGTGGTGTGTAGCAAGGATTTAATAAATACTTAGTAAGTGGATGAACGATGGATGAAGCCCCGCCTGGCAAAAGGAGCAAAACGCTGGCAGGGAGTAGCGGCCGGCCCCTCCCGGCTCCGCCAGCTTGCCACGGTCCCCACCACACTCCTACTGTGTTCCCACGGCTGAGTTCATTTGTTATTAAAGTTGGTTTTCTCATAGCCCACTCTTTTTAGTGATGGCCCTGCTTGTTCTGTGTAGGTATTTCCATTTGTGACATGATACTCCTGGTCTAAGATGTGATCAGGACAAAAAAAAGTCTGCTGCTAAAAATAATTTGAAAACTCCTAGACAAGAGGACCTTTCAAATCCCTTCCAGCACTAACAACCAGTGAATTCATGCTTCACAGCCATTCAGATCTGTAAGTATGAAATACAAGACGTGCGTATTCAACTTTCCTTCATCGCCTCCTTTAAATGCTTGCTTTTTTTTTTTTTTTTTTCTTTTTTTGAGTCAATCCCCGCAGGAGCGCACCACGTGAGCCCATTAAGAGAACAGTTCATTCCCACCTGCCACCTCCAGCCAGGCCCAGCCGACAATCTGGGCTTCACCGCTCCCTTCTTGATCATGTACAGCCGTCCCAATGCCGGGTGGCAGCATTTGCAGAGACAGCTGTTGGGCTCCGCAAACGTTCGGAGGAGGGCAAAACGTGAGGTAGGTGGCTGCATTCTTCTCCTTTTTACGGAAAGAAACAGCTGCAACCTCCCGGAGTAAGAAGGAGTAAACAAAAGCTGACGGTTCCCCCCCCCCCGCCCCCCCCCCCCCCCATTCAGCAGCAAGCATTCAAATGGATTTTGCCCCCAGCGAGGTCGCCAACCCAGTCCTCTAGGCTCAGTGCCCCACTGCCCAGCACGGAGGGGAAGCGAGGTCTTTGCTTGCCCTGCTCTGTTGACCAAACACTCTCCCAGAGGTGCCGTTCAACCCGAATCGCACGAGTGTGGTTCGAGTCCCCTGCCTCGGCCAGCGGTCCATTGCTGGTTACCCCACAGGGCATCGTCAAGGTTCAGCAACCTCTGTGCGCGCCGGGCAAAAAAGGCAGTGTTGCCCTCTGAGAGGCAACATTCTTAGGTTCAGCGGCGTGAATGTCCCCGCGTCTGTGCAGCACTGGCTAAGGGAGAAGTAGGTCTCCCTGTGTGGGAAACTTCAAGGTATGTTTAGGGGTCCTCTCTGATTCAGCTGCGGCTGGCTCATTCCTTTTGTTTCCCCTTCCCTTTTATTTGCTTATACAGAAAACAGTGTGTTCATTTATTCCTTGTCCCACCCCCCACCCCTCTTCACTGCCAGGGCCATCTGTCCTTCTCAAACCGTCTCTGGTTGCACAGTTTTGAATCCAGGTGACAATCAAAATGAAGAAGTGATTGTCCCTTAATGTTTCCTCTGAAGGGATTAAAATTTAAAAAAGACAACAACAACAAAGCAACAACAACAACAAAAAACCCTTTGTGTTTGTGGCACATGCTCCACTTGAAATACTGTACTCACTGAACTGCCAGGAGTAAAGCCTGGGAGCAGCCTCTTTGCTGCTGGGACGTAAATGTGTGAAGCTGGGGCACTGTTTCTTAAATATGCTGGAATTGAGCGCGTTCTTTAAAAAAAAAAAAAAAAATGGGGGCGCCTGGGTGGCGCAGTCGGTTAAGCGTCCGACTTCAGCCAGGTCACGATCTCGCGGTCTGTGGGTTCGAGCCCCGTGTCGGGCTCTGGGCTGATGGCTCAGAGCCTGGAGCCTGCTTCCGATTCTGTGTCTCCCTCTCTCTCTGCCCCTCCCCCGTTCATGCTCTGTCTCTCTCTGTCCCAAAAATAAATAAAAAACGTTGAAAAAAAATTTTTTAAATAAATAAATAAAATGGTTGGCACTGTTGATGCTTCACATAGTTGTATTTTCAAGGTCTTCTGCTCAGTTTAAAACGAAGCTTCTTTGTCTCCATGTGTGTCATTTAAGACACAACTTGGTTCGCAAGTAAATGCACTGAAAAATGAAAAGGGCAAATCTTGGGGCGCCTGGGTGGCTCAGTCGGTTAAGTGCCTGACTTGGGCTCAGGTCATGGCCTCCCGGTCTGTGAGTTCGAGCCCCGCATCGAGCTCTGTGCTGACAGCTAGAAGCCTGGAGCCTGCTTCGGATTCTGTGTCTCCCTCTTTCTCTGCCCCTCCCCCTCTCATGCTCTCGCGCGCGCGCGCTCTCTCTCTCTCTCTCAAAAATAAACATTAAAAAAGAAGAAGAAGAAAAGAAAAGAACAAATCTCTTGTGCCCTGACCTTCATGAATTCATTAACTTAATATATCCATACACCTATGAGTTTGAGAAAGATATCCACTGATACAGTAAGAGATTATGAAGGAATTTGTCTACATGATTCTTTTATTGCATGGTTCTTCGTGTCACCCACTTGTGTTGCTGTTTTTTATAAAGCCATTGCCCCTCTAAGAAGTATTGATTTCGTCTGGTTAAACATGTCAAGTGAAAGGAAATGATCAATGAGTCACTTCTTCAAAACATTTAGCCCAGCAATGGAATCTGCTGAGTTTTATAATCTCAAAGAGAAGAAGTTAAAATTTGACATGTTTCCTTCATCTTTTTTTTTTTTTTTTTTTTTTTTACCTCCCTCCGTTATCATCACTTTTTGTCGTTGCTATCGTGGATGGCCTAAAGGAGCTTGAGATGGCCTTCCTTGGAGATCTGGGTTTTAAATGCAATTTGTATCTCCTAAGTGAATTGGCTTAGGCCAGTAATGACTCATTGCCCTGTGGTCTGTGGAAACGTTATCAGCAAAGGCATCCACCTCAGGAGAAAACAAGCTCAGACATCTCCTGTGGGCCCATCTTTCCAACCATCTCCTGGACTCTAGTAGCCTTTCCTGAGCCAAAGATCTCTTTAAAATCACTCACCATCAGACCATTTGGTGACATTTAGGAATGGCTGAAGTCCTTACCAATCTCAGATAGATTGGGAGGAAGATCACTTTGAATCAATGATTTCCATGATCTCTAAAATTCACAAAAAGCTGTATTTTTTAAAATTAATGGAGGGGCGCCTGGGTGGCTCAGTCGGTTAAGCGTCCGACTTCAGCTCGGGTCACGATCTTGCGGTCCGTGAGTTCGAGCCCCGCGTTGGGCTCTGGGCTGATGGCTCAGAGCCTGGAGCCTGCTTCGGATTCTGTGTCTCCCTCTCTCTCTGCCCCTCCCCCATTCATGCTCTGTCTCTCTCTGTCTCAAAAATAAATAAACGTTAAAAAAATTTTTTTTTTTTTTTAATTAATGGAAGTCGTCCCATGACAGGTCCAGCAGGAGATCAACTCAAGGGGAATTTATGGATAAAGTTCCCAGGGCACTCACTGTAAGACAGTTTCACTCAAGGGATTCCCCCAGTTGGTTTCTGCAGTAGAATTGCTCTGAGGCCTCCGGAGTCTACAAGGCCCGGCCCCAGGCCATTGCTTCTAACTGTCTTTTAATTAGAAGAATGGTCAGCCAGCCTTTTGATAAGTGTACCCTCAGTGCCAGAAACTATGCTTATACCTGATGTCTTTCATACTCATAAGTATTCCAGTAGGAAATCGGTGCATTTTTGTTATTGTTGTTTTTCAGATTAGGTACCTGTGCCCTAAGAGTGGACGGTAGCCTGCCTTAGGCCACACAATTTGATAGGTATTGTTTTTTCAGAAAAATGGCCTAGATGATATAAAAGCACCACCTTTCCCAAGAAGCCGTGTAGACTCAGAGTGCCGATTTCTTCCATAGTTTAATGAATTCCTGATAATGAGGGATTTTGGAGAGCTAAATTAATTCCTTGCCATGTCCTAGGATACTATTTATGTGTTCTTATGAGGGTCATTCATTTTATATACTGAATCCTTATTTGAAAGGATCATTGCCTTATTCATGTGCTAATCTGTAAGGAGAAGTTTATGTATTTGGGGAATTTAATTCATTCTGCATTTTATCCAGGAAATGAGAGCCAGATGTTTGGGGGCATTTGTTATTTGCTTTAAATAAAAGCTTGGGTTAAGATAAGAGAGATATATTGATTGGCTATCACGTCTTCCTCTGAAGAAAGTGCAAATTTTCATATCCTACATCTTATCATCCCTTAAAACTTCAGGACCGACTCTGATAAAAAGAAAACATTTAAAATTTCCTTTTATTTGTAGATGGCAGGGGTGGGAAGGTGCACTCAACTAGATTAACAGAGCTCTCAATTAATCTAAATTCAAAGCAAGGGGCCTCCTGAGTGTCAGGGACCTTGAGCAAAAGCACTTTCTAGGAGAGTTCACTGCCAGGTTCACAGAGAGGTCACAGTCGTCCGGCATCTCGAGGCCAGATCCTCGGATTCCGTTTCAGGCAGGGACACTCCAATAGTAAGAAGAGCTCACTGAGCCCTGTCCACGTGTGTCTGCTGGCCCGCCGGCCTGTCTGGCATCTCTGCCTCTCCTCTTCCGCCCTCCCCTGCACGACCTCCCAAACCGAATGAGCTGTCCTTCCAAATACCACCCTAACTCATGCAACAGCTGGAGGCAAGAGCGAAATAGACTGAGCTCATGCAAAGGGTATTGGCATGGAGTTCTTCTCTTTCTTCTCTTTCTTTGTATCACTGAGGGATGTTTGGAAAATCCATCTAAAAAACTTTTTTAAAAAATTTCATTCATAACGATTGCTGAAGAATTTCTCAGACTGTTTCAGTTCGGCAGATCTTTTGGAAAGGAGGCGTGCCTGGTTTATTTCTTCTCCTTCTCCCTGTTTCCACGCTTGGGGAGGATTAGAGAGTCTGGCAAAAAGAGAAGGCTCCCACCTAGCTACCCCACTTTTCCTTAGAGATTCTGACAATGCTCCGTGAGGTTCCCTGGAAGAACAAAGAGCCACCAAATTTGCAAGAGTTATCGGTCCACGTTCTCAAGACACAGGCTTTCTCCCTTTACTTGCCCCTGAAACCGGCTTCGCTCTGATCTGTGAGTCAAAGAGGTAATCTGTTGTACGTTTAGGGAAGCACCTCAAAATCTGTTTGGCTCTGTACAAATAAGGGACATTCCCAGCCCTCTTCACATACTTTGATTATGACTTAGGGGACTTGGAACGAGCTAGTGAAATGGCTGACACATAGTGACTTCATGCGTAACAACTTATTTCACACTAATGTCATTTTCTCCTCCCCCCACCCCTTTTTTTGGTAGCAAGATCAGGGGAGTCCCCAGTGCATAGCGTGTCATGTTTTCAGCAAGGTACATGACAAACTCTGGTCCTGACAGAGAGTTGTTTAATGAATTAAAGTCAATTTGGGTAGAAGTGGCGAATGTGTGCTTTTGAATTGGTCCTCTTTCTGGCACCTGAGTGGAGATCACAAGACTGAGAAGGACAGGTAACACCTTAGATGAAAGGATCAGGATTCAGTAATGTCTTAGGAGCTTGGCATGTGGGCCAAACCCAATATGTTAAAATTTGGCAGTATTAATTATGACATTCCATATTCAAATTTAAAAAACTTAATATCAACTTTGGGGTTGGATTGGCCAAGTTTTTTTTTTTTTTTAATTTTTTTTTTCAACGTTTATTTATTTTTGGGACAGAGAGAGACAGAGCATGAACAGGCGGGGGGCAGAGAGAGAGGGAGACACAGAATTGGAAACAGGCTCCAGGCTCTGAGCCATCAGCCCAGAGCCCGACGCGGGGCTCGAACTCACGGACCGCGAGATCGTGACCTGGCTGAAGTCGGATGCTTAACCGACTGCGCCACCCAGGAGCCCCGGATTGGCCAAGTTTAAAAGTGGTTAAAAATATTTTGGAGATTTTTATTGTCCATCCTTGATTATGATATCAGCTCCAAAACATCCCAAATGATCTTAATCCAAGTTAATAAAAACAACATCGATCGTTTATTGAGTACCTAATATGTACTAAGATAACAAGCTTATAATAAGATACTATTCTTTAGAGTGTCTAAAGAAAGATGACCAGGATATGAAAAAGTCTGGAAGCCATGCAATAAAAGAGAGGGATGGTAAATATTTAACATGGAAAAGTAAAGATTTGGAAGACTATGGGAGAGATTTTCAGATCCTGAAGACCTAGGATCAAAAGCAAACAGATATTAGCCCCAAATAAATTTCCCAACAATAAAAGTTTCGTTACGTACAAAGGAAGAGAAAATTCCAAGATGGATTTAACTCATTCATTCACCAGAAATACTCGAGCAGATGTGGGGAGCCATCCACGAAGAATGTTCCTGAGTGAAATTCTGCCTTTGGAGATATTTGGCCTACCTGAGGGAGTCTGAATTTGAGATCCATGGGTGAATTTCATGAAGTCTTTGAGTGCCTGGAAATTAGATGCAAAATTGTGTGTGTGTGTGTGTGTGTGTGTGTGTGTGTACACTATACACACACATATACATAGATATCCCCCCAACCCAGGGAGATGGTACGTGTATTTCTTCAGATCCTCAAAGCGATTTTATGCAAGCTGCAAACCAGTAAATGGAATCCCTTACAATTCTGCAATTCTGTAATTCTCTTTTATAAAACCAGTCTTACCCTTCACAGAGGTGCACCCAACAGAGTTGTGTGATTGATTTAACGTTAGAGACAAAGGAGAATGAACAATTGAGGACAAGTCCAGCGTTTTGAGCGTAGTAACTGAGAAGCTGTTGATACCATGGAGAGATAAAGAAAATGAAGGAGAAGCAAGAAGTCCATTACCAGTGAAAGATAATTAAATAGAAATAAATGGACAAACTAAAGCCTGTCTAAGATTCCAGCACTGAGTGTTCTGAGTGTGTAATCCAAATATTCTTTTACATCATGGCAGAAAAATGCTGAAATCTAGGATGTATAAATAGAGAAAAAGCCACTTGAAATTTAGAACCATGAAATGTTGTAACTCTAACTGGTCTACAGATCACTTACTTCAACCCCCTAATGTTACAATTGAAGAAACCACATCTCAGAAAAACCAAGAGACACTGCTCTCTACCCTGGTGTTCTGGTTGCCAACCCAAGTTTCTGTCTACAAATTTAAGTGGAAAAAGTCCAGATTTCTAAAACATTCACATTTGGAAGAAAGCTCTCACTTAAATTTTCCGGGAAAGAAACAACAACTAGTCTTAAGTATATATAATACACAAAGATCTACTTTGTTACGGTATAAGGCAAGACCCCAACACGGCTCCTTAAGAGTTTTGAGTATGAATTCCACTCTCCAGCAGGTTTTGGGGTATTTTCACAGTATTTTTACCTCGGTCTTCATAGTCTGATTTACCTCAGGAAAATTACACGGATTCTTAAACTGTAAAGAACAAAGGAGTACAGGACTGTGTTATTTAGTATTGGTGAATTAGCCCCACAAATCTGGGGGTTTCCTTTGACATGTTGTCTTGCCAAGTCCTAAGACTAGAGCGAGACTGGTCCTGGAAGTGCTTATGCATCGGATATCTTTCATACCGTCTCTGTTCCTTCGACGGAAAGATTCTTTCTACATGAGGCTCTCCCAGGTCTGGTTCTGAGTCAGCAGGTCTTTAGTAGATGTATAAACTTTTCCATGGCTTCTTCTTTTTTTTTTTTTTTCTCTCTCTCTCTCTCCTCTGACAAGGTCAAGGTAGGGTCAAAATGAGAAAAATTTGGAACTAGTCCCATTGGAGACTTATTTCCTGAGAAAACAAACTCTTTTTCATAATCCGAAAGTTTATGAAATTTTGACATGCAAGTTATATGTGTGTGTGTGTGTGTGTGTGTTCATGTTTTGAGGAACTCACATTAAATAAAATTTTGGTTGGGGAGTTGCTGGAATGACTCGGGTGTCAGCTGATATAACTACAACTTTAAATATTAAACCCAAACACAGGCTCCATGTTCCAATTCATACTGAAGCTTTATAATATATGGCCTTGGAGTAGAGGTATAATGATCTCTTGGGAGAGGCAAGATCCAATTAAAATTCAGTTTGCTGTCTTTAGGAAAGACATAAGCGGTTATATATCCTTCGAGAGGGTCTTAGGAAATACACACCTGAGCTTTAAATGGCTACTCATTTGACTGTGAAGTTGAATTTCAATCCATCTGGGACTCAGAGCATAAGAAAGAATTCAAATAACAACACTCTGATATTTCCTGGTGTGTTACCAGGGAGAAAAGAGCTCCTGGAAAATGAATGCCTTACACATTTGCAGATATTACTAACCACTTATAAAAACAAGACTATTGTTATGCGTAAAAGTCATTCCTTTTAGGGGAAACCTAAGAGTGAATTGAAATGTGGCTGACATTTCTACCACAAGATAAAATGCTTTTTTTTTTCTATATCATGTTTAAGTTCTCTTAGTTAAAAAAAGAAAAAGGAAAGAAAAAAAATCTATAACCCAGTATTCATAAGCAATTTCAGACACTTCACCCATAAAATAACTCACAGGAAGACATTACACATCTAAACACAAAAGCTATTAGCAGGCTTTTCTAATTGTTTTTTTTTTTCTTTTTTTTTTTTTTTTTTTTAGTTCGGTAAGGGGATTCTTGGCTATATTTCAGAATCCCCAATATATTTTTTTAAAAACACACAAATACACAATAGATTGAACAGAAAACATACAAATGATCTCTATTTCATTCATTTCAAACAGTGTGCCAGAGCTTCCCCACCCCCACTTGGCTGGGTGGTTCTTTTGCTTCCTTCTTACTTTATAACAAGTGTCTGATGTTTAAAAACCATAAGAGAGAAAAGCCACTATACTGCCTCAAAGCTACCCCATCTCACTGCCCCACTTCAAATTCAGATTGACTATAATTGCTTCTGAGACCACAGATTGATGAAATAAGATTGATGGGTTTATCGTATATCCATATGAAGTACCAAATGGCATCGTACTAGGGGTGTTTCGTCAACAAATTTGTCAAACAGAAGTATTAGTTAAAGCAATGCACATTGATGTAATAAATAAGCCCCCAAATTTCAGTGGCCGAGTTCTAATATCATCAAGGTTTCATTTTCATTGACAGAAACAATGCAACGGGAGTGATTCATAATGACTTAGGGAGTCAGAATCCCCCTACCCTGCCTCCCCACCATCTTCTCGGAGCCTCGGAGCACCCCGCTCTTATCCAACATAAGGAAAAAGAAGCTTGAGAGACTCCTCCTTTTTAACCCACTTCTGCTCACATGTTACTGGAATGACCAAATCACAAAGCCACACCTAGGTGCAAGATGATTGAGAAATGAATTTCACAGTGAGGCAGCCACCTTCCAGTGACAACTTCACACTCTGGAAGAGGTTAGCCACAACACCTCTAATAAGATACAGTGCTGGGCATTGTGGGATGTTTGGAACTAAACCAGACCGGCATCTTTTTTTCCAGTAGCCTGTACTTGAGCAAATTTTTCCAAGTATCCTATTTCCTTATCCATAATAGTTAATATATATTAAAAGCTTGATGTATGTCAAGTTCATTGTGGACCCAGAAGATGTGTAGATGGTAGCTATTTCAGGACTCAAACCCTGCTGTGTAAATGTCCACATCTGTCTTCGTACCTCCTGACTTCCACATTCTTCTAATCAAGGACTGCCACAAGACAGAGCCCCTACCAGACAATGAAATAATGTGCACTGTACTAAACAGAACCCCAGCACCGACTGCTGGGGTAGCTACTGGTCATAAATGAGGGCCCAATTCCAACTCACTAGAAGCTGTATTCCAAAACACGATCACCTATAAAAGAAAGATTTCGTAAAATATGAGGTGCAATACTAAAATATTGATCAATCATTTCAAAAGAAAGGCTGAGCCAATTGAAATGGATATGCTGATTTATTTGAGTAGGTGGGTATATGAGCATTAGTGGGGAAAAGCCTACTTTAAAAAACACCCCAAAGAGACAGCAAGATGCCCAAGGTAGGGCAACACAGCACTTTAACCAGGATGCTTTACCATATTCTCCTCATGCGGCCACCTCTAATTTGCAAAGCTATCTGGATTCATATGACCCATTTCCAATTTGATAGCTTTTCCTCCCCCCAAAAATGAAGAAAAGATTTCTCTAATTTTTGTTTCCTATCGTAATTCTTCCATGTTTTAGGGGCAAGGTTTTAAAAGAAGGAATCCCAGATATAGAACAGTCCTTGACTTGGAGCAGAAAAGGAGTGTATTCTAGCAAAGGATATAGTTCCTGTGCATAAATAACTTGTATACGAGGTAAAATTAGGGATAAATAACCTCTAAGATGTGTAGATGACATTCTATCAGGGAAGAGAGATGATGCGCAGTTTTGCCAAGGAAGTGAACTTTTAGCTAGAACTTTTAGCGACATATGAAATTAATTGAATTGACCAAGTATAGAAAAACGGGGAAATTGCCATCTGGAAGCATATGATCTACTCAGTCAACCACCAAATATGTTGAGTGCCTTTCTGCAAGGTAGGGTATAAAGTACAGAGGAAAGAGGGGGGACTGTAAAATATTCATGGCAGTGTCTACCCTCATTGAGGTCAGCAGCTAAGAGCAAGAACAGAAGAGAAAGAGCACCCGCGGGTGCCTGGCAACATGCTGAGTGCATCAGCTCTACTTACTCATTTGGCATTAATGAACGTAAAGCACTGTGCCTGGCACAGAAAGAGTGTGCAATAGTGGTTCTCTGTGATTTAAATGCCAACTTTATATGGAGATTACTATTATCTCAGCTCTCAAAATAAGGAAAGTAAGGCATGGTGGGGGTAGGGGATATATTCAAAGCCCCTTAGCTAGAGAAATCAGACACTCACAGAAAGTTCAGTGACAATGAGTGTATTCTTGGAAAATGGTGGCCTGGGCACCCCCCCCCCCCCCGCCTCCCCTTCTCCTACTCCCCCCTGCCATAATTCTCAACTGCCAACTTAAGCAGACCATCTTTGGGGCAGGGCGCTACATGGGGCATGAAGGATGCATGCAAGGACTCCCATCTCTGGAGGTCCAGCTGGAGAAAGCTTGTGATGAGATGATTTGCATGCACCAGTAATGATGAACTGCAGAAAAGAGTCAGACTTCCAAGCTTCCTGGAGAGAGTGTAGCCGGGGAGAGAAGGATCTGTGAACCTTTAAAGGGCAGAGTGCCAGCTTAGGGGCATCCGCTGGTCTCTTCGGCTTTGGAGGAGTTGGGATGGAGCTCGACAGGTGGGACCTGGTCCTCTCTACTTTTGAGGCTGGCCTGCCACCTTGCAACGTTGAGGGGAAATGGCTTCCTCTCAACAATTTGCCAGTTAGAGACCCAGATGGATGGATTTCCCTCCGTGTCTGCAACTCAGGATTCCTCAATGCTAATCCAGCCAATTACAACCAGGGGTCAACAATGAAAATAATGAACACCCCAAGGGGACCCAGGAGTCAGATTGAGGAACGAAAGCCACACACCAAGAAGAATATTCTGCTAAAACAGAATGGCCAGAGGAGACAGATAACTACTTTAACAAAGAATAAAAAGCACACTTACAGAGAGGAAAAATAGCATTAAAATAACTTTCTGTAGTTTTTATATTTAAAAAATGTAATTCAGTGGGGTGCCTGGGTGCCATTAAGCCTCCGACTCTTGGTATCAGCTCAGGTCATGATCTCATGGTTTGTGAGATCGAGTCCGGCATGATGCTCCGTGCTTGGGGTTCTCTCTCTCTGTCCCTCCCCTGCTCGCATGCTCTCTCTCAAAATAAACATATTTTTAATTAAAAAAAAATGTAATTCAGTGAAGGTAAGGGTGGTCCCAGATAAGGAAGTCTCACAAACAGTTTGGGCAGTACATGACGAATGGCAAATGAGTAGTTTTGATTCTAACAATTAGCTGATCATTAGACTCTCCTGAGATGCCTGTGAAAGATACAGATTTTTCAACTTCCTCAGCCCCAAGTGTGAAACTCTAGAAGCAGAACCAAAGAAGCTGCATTTCTGTTTGAAGTGGGCCATGATGGGTCCCGGTTACAGGAAACTGCTGAGGGGAGAGGCAGATGTTGAGGGTGGAGGCAGATGTTAAATGTTGCGGGGGCTGTGAAGGGTGGACCGCATTTAGAAATGATGGCTTACAAATATGAAACAAAGATGGATGAACGCTTTGTTTGCATGATACCAACTTTTCACAGGGACTAGTCACAAACTTGTCATCATTGTAGATCTTATATCAAGTCTAAAACTTCCAGATGTTTAAATCTAGCCTTTAAAGACAGTAAACCAGATCAGATAAATAAAAAGTTGAAATACTGCACTTTTGCAAAGTTTAAAAAACCTGGGTTCATCTACATCATACTTCCCTCCCTCTGTGTGGGGGTGTGTGTTTAATAACTGAAATACACAAATTAAATTCTGCAGTCTTACCTTTTTAACCATTGACAATGACAATGGCCCATTTGTCTCCCGATGTTCCATTTTGAGAAAGATGGATCAGGGTTTTGGCAAGGTAAGAAGAAACAACAATAGGAATAAATGGGGTGCTTGGAAAACAAATGTGCAGTGCTTTGTCCTATTTGATAGAATCACCCTTGCATATTTTTTCGCCTACTTCCCTGAACTACTCCCACTAAGAGAGACAACCAGGAAGCCAAGTACTTCTTGGCCTTTTTTCCTTTCAAAAGGCAGCTTCCAGAGTCACTGCTGGAAAGTAACAGGAGTCAAAGGAATCGTGGATCAAGAAAACTGGTTCCTGATAACTTCCAGTAGGTTGTTCCCGTGGAGCTGATTTTTTCCAGGAGGTGTGATGGATTGGAATGAATGTATTCAAAAACTTTCACCACCTCTTATTTACTGAAAGCAGCCAAGCTCCAAGGCTGACCTTGCTGCCGGTGTGAGACTCACAGCACGACCACTTCTTCAAGGAAAACAAGCCCAACACTTCCCTCCATCAGAATCACAGAACACCAATCTCAAGAAATACTCTGCAACAAATAAAAAGCGTTCTGTCATCACGTTTGGGACAAGAGGCACTCACAGGCTGTCCCCTCTCAGGGAGCCATGGGACACATTAGCATCGCTGAGCTTCTGAGGGCCCCACAGTAGAAAAAAAAACTCACTTAATTCTCTTTAACTCGGAATTTCCAAACTTATTTAACTGCTTCTAGTAGCTTGCTATGGGTGCCTTTGGAAAGTACCACATACTATGTGGTTGAAGCGACAGAAATTTATTATCTCATAGTTCCGGAGGCCAGAAGTCCAAGAAGAAGGTGTTATTTCATTTCCTCTCAAGCTTGTGAGGGAAGGTTCTGTTCCAACCTTGTAGATTGTCGTCTTCAAGCTTCTGTCTCCTCGGCTTGTAGATTGCCGTCTTCATGTTCACGAGGTGTTCTCCCTGTATATCTCTATCCAAATTTCCCCTTTCCAAAAGGACCCTAGTTGTATCAGATTACAGCCCATTCTAACTTGATTACTTCTGTAAAGACCCCATCTCCACATTAAGGTCACTTTCTGAGGTGCTGGGAGTTAGGACTCATATATGAATTTGAGAAGGGTGGGGACACTATTCAACCCATTGTACCACTGAACCCCTTTGCAAATGTCATCTATGATGAATGCCTGCAGCACAGGAAATGTTTTGGGAAACGTAATCGTGACCTCACTGGTACCGTGCTTGCCTTCAGTAGTTCCCAAGTGCCCTTTGCAGAATAAACACAGAATCACTGGGCAGGGGGCTTTTAAAAATTCTAGATTATTGGGTCTTCCCTCCAGAGACTGAAATCCACTAGATCTAAAGAGGAACTCAGACCCTTGGAATTGTGAAACCTGCCCAGAATCAGACATATAACCAGATTGGAGTTCTACAGCCCTTTAGCGCTCTCATTATTTTTAGCCTTGATTTGGGCAGAAATCTCAGAGTAGCTGCATAATAACTGTGTTTTCTCTTAAAAAAGTATGAATAGAGGATTGTTTCCTTATCTGTTTTTATCACATCTTATATCTGCCTCCATCGTGATACAAACAACATAACGTGCGTAGAGACCCTGCCTCTTTCGCCTTTTTATTCTCAGTGTCTACCAGAGAACTGACACATACTGAACACTCCATAAATGTCTATTGAATGAAGAAGTACCTGAAGCCATGCACACGAATAGGTACAACTGTTTTATTGTTAAAAAAAAAAAAACACAAAAAAAAAACCTCTTGATGTTGATATATCCTTATTCTTGGGAGATTTCATCTACTCAAGATTGCTTGACTCAAGATTCATCTACTACTAAGACCTTAGATTTTATCTAAGATTTTAAAACATAACCCATGCAAACTTCCCTCACTTCCCCCTTTTTTCTTCAGCCCGAATGCACTGGAATCTTTTGGTTTCAGGACGCTTCAGTCTTTGTAGCCTCAGGGATTTTTGTACATGCTATGTTGGGATTCCTCTCTCAGCTCTCTTCCTCCACCCCACCCCCAACCGCCACAACTATTTCCAAACTAATGTTTGCCTCCCCCTTTCAAATTTGGAGTGTGGCCCTGTCAAACATTCCCATACAATGCTTTGGTTTTCCTTGGAGACGTGGATCATACTTGTAAAAATTAGCTCAGAAGCCACTCTCCTTGCCAGACTCAAAGCTACGTGAGGGTAGACTTCAGATTCTTTGGGTTCGTTTTTGGAGCTACAGAAACTTGCACAAAGTAGTTCAAATATTGACTGAGGGATTATGTACTTAATGGTAGTAACACGCTTTTTTTCTGTACCATGAAACTGGGAGTTTCTGTAGAACAGGGACTAAGTTTAATTCATTTTTTCTATTTTTGGTACCTGGCACAGTGCCTGGAAGACAGAATGTTTTCATTAAATTTCCTTAAAATTGTTAAGGCTCTTGTTTACTTGTGTCTTTGTTTACTTTTGCCTAGATGAAAGCCTGGGATAGAAATTTAGGGCCAGGGTAGATGTTGATGAAAATATAAAAATAGATTTGTTCTTTCTGGTCATTAAAGCTCAAACTTAAAATATCTTTAAAATAAAAATAAAACAGAATAACAGGGACTATTTACTAGAGTCAAGGCATCCCAGACAGCCAATATGCTTCTAAAAAAAACAAAAGGTAAGGGTAAATGAAATAACGGTTTAAAAGTCAGTCTTAAAATTGCCAAGATCATTCCAAATATAGCTCCTGGCAGTCATCTTCTTATGGAGAAACTGGAGTATTTGTCAGCTGGTGATTCCACCAGGTCGTTATTTCTAAAGGCAGAGGAGACCCGCACAGCCCCTGCACCCTGGGACCGCGGCAGTGACCAGGCTTCAAGTGAACTAAGCGATCAGAACTCTACGCGGTGTATACCCCTCTTCCTGAAGACGAATTCTTGTAACGTTTTGATTTTGCAGTGACAACCCACAGTGGTCAAGTTCTTTCTTCCCATAATACTGAAAAATGGCTTCCTGGTAACCCACTGTCTCTCTTTCTAGGCATCTGTGGAAAATAAGGGGAATGAGCACCTATTTCCTAGGGAAGGTGGAAAGGTGTCTTCCCCCCCCCCCCCACCACTTTTTGATAGCTCCAGGGTAGAGACTTGGTCACAAGGAAGTGGAGGACCAAACGGTCTGCTTAGAAGGAAAGAGAGTGATTCCATTCATTTTCCTTGAAGATGAAATGGACTTTCAACATCTGTAATGGATTGGGGTGATAGTGACTGAGGTCTCATGGCAGTAAGAGGAATTTAAAAAGGGGCTCCCTGTTAGGGAAGTGGTTTCTGGACTCGTGATGAAGTCTGATCTTCAGAGCTGGAGGGTTCTGATGCAGAGGGGTTAAGAACGGCAACATCTCCTGGTATAAATATGGCAGCATTAGGAAAACGGCATGGCCTTTTGAGAGTCCGAGATCAGCCTTACCTGAATTAACCACCAAGGCAGGCCCGGGCTGGCAAGGCCACCACCACAGCAATGGATACATGTTCACAGATTTTCCACTAAGATACTGTGAAACCCACAGCACATCTCTGGTGGGTCGGAGTCCCCTGCTCTCTGCCACCTGGTGTCTCTAGGTAGCACTGGCTTACCCCTTTGTTCTAGATTGGTTCCTGGCATTCTGGACCAACACAGAGAGAAGAGGAAAGCCCCAAGGGAAAGAAAAGTGAAGGTTTTAGTGATGAGTTTAAATATTTTTTTTAATGTTAGCTTTTTTTTTTTTTAATACTGCAGGCTGATGAATGGACTATTTTGACCACAGTGCCAAAGAATGAATTATTGGCATTGTGATCCTTTCTTATTACTGCCTGAACAAATGACCACAAACATAGTGGCTGAAAACAACATAGACTCATTATTCTATAGTTCTGGAGGTCAGAAGTCTAAAATGAATCTTACTGGGCTAAAATTAAGGTGTTGTTTGGGGATGCATTGTTTCTGGAGGCTCTAAGAGAGAATCCATTTTGTTGCTTTTTTAACCTCTTAGAAACTGTCTACATTCTTTGCCTGGTGGCTCTTCCTCCATTTTCAAAACCGGCAGGGTAGCATCTTCAAAATTTCCCTCTTCTGGCACATGGGTGGCTCAGCCAGTTAAGCTCCAGACTTCAGTTCAGGTCATGATCTCACGGTTCATGAGTTCGAGCCCCATGTTGGGCTGTCAGCACAGAACCTGCTTCGGATCCCCCCATCCCCTTCTCTCTCTGCCCCTCCCTTGCTCATTCTCTCTGTCTCTGAAAAATAAATAAACATTTAAAAAAGTTTAAAAATATATCCCTCTTCCCACCTCTGTTTCCAGAGTCCCATTTTCTTCTTTTTTTTTAATCTGAGCCTACCAAGGCACCTGGGTGGCTCAGTTGGTTAAGCACCCGACGTTGGCTCAGGTCATGATCTCACCATTCGTGAGTTTGAGACCTGCGTCAGACTCTGTGCTGACAGCTCAGAGCCTGGGGCCTGCTTCGGATTCTCTCTCTCTCTCTCTCTCTCTCTCTCTCTGCTGCTCCCCTGCTCATGCTCTGGCTCTCTCTCTCTCTCTCTTCTCCAAAAATAAATAAACATTTAAAAAAATTTTAATAAAAAAGAACAGATATACTCTGAAGCCATTGACACAAGTTTCAAGGTCCACTTGCACACTCCTTGAGTTCTGGGAGTCACTGGAAACTGCAGAGTGCTCTAAGTGGAAACCAGGTGGCAAATAGGAAGCATTTCTGAGAAAATGCCTCCACAGGCCGCAAAAGCGACGGACCTGCATCTCTATGGCTTTCTAATTTTTTTGTGGCTTCTATTTTCATTCTAGATATTCACTTTTGAAACTGACTTGGAATTCATAATTTTATATTCTCTAAAAGGGCCCTCCAGATTCTGTAATCTTTAAGCTTTACAAAACCTATCTGTTCTGTCTAAACGGATTTATAAAAGCATCGAAAATGGTCCTCCCCGACGAGGACTTTTCATACAGGACTCCTACATGATATTTTTGCATATAATTATGTATAATTAATTTTCCCGCACCTGTACCATGTTGGCCAAAGTCGTCCGTGTCCAATTCATTTTTGTGTCCCTAGTGCTCAGAAAGCGACCAGGTGTTCAGTCAGAACGTTATAAAAATGTATCGATGTATTAGGTGAAGGGTGGATGCAAACTAATTCTTACACATGATTTGGTCCAGTGGATAAATTAAGGCCTGGTGTCAGCATTAGTTGTGTAGTTGCATTCACCATAATGTTCACAGAAGAAATGGTATTCAAGGCGCGTTGCCAAGGTTGAAAAACAAGACGTCTCAGCAAACCCACACCCATCCGTCCTCCACACTGCGAGACACTTGGGGAAGGTTCTCAGTATTTGGTTGCCTGGCTGCTTTGCCAGTGACCAGAAGGGGCAACTTAAGGTGGAAGCTTCTTTCTGATCACAGTTCAAGCCAGGAGCTCTAGTCCAGCTTTATCACTAAATATCAAGATTTGCCAATAGCCAAAATTTTGAACTCCCATCTGCCTTCTGTTTCCACTTGTCTATTTTGCATAGCTTGTAGTGGAGGGGGCACCTTCAGTTTCCATCCTTCAACCAAAACGATTCCTTCTGAAACATGGGATGCCATGTTCTGGTGTTTGCTTTGCTAGGTCAGGAAATTCCTGCTCTGAGAGTTCTAGAGAAAGATTTGTCCAGATTTGAACAGATGTCAGTGGAGATGGGAACCTCCAAGGTTAAGAGGTCGTTTCTGACTAGTGGTGGAATGAACAGGAAGGAAAAAAAAAAGCCTCCAAACTTCAGGCCAAAGGAAAGGAAGAAATGGATGGAGGAGAAGCCCAGAGGAGGATCAGGCAATGGAAGCCTCCAGAAAAATTAGTGGGAGGACAGAACAGAACTGAGGACTTGGAAGATCATGGGGGGGAAGAATGAAAAAAAGCAGATCCAAAATTTTAGCACCAGAGGAATGGCCAGGCCCCTGAGGGTAAGAAAGGAGAGAGAAAGGACAGGGTCAGGCAAACTGAATCCAAGAAAAGGGTAGAAAAACAAGGAGGAGGATTTGAAGGATTGTGCTTCATGGGGGATGGGAGACACACATTTATCCGTCGTGTTAATGTTTTCTGTTCACGTTTTTCACCTAGTTCCTTTAAAATTTTGGTTAGGACTTCTTTAAATAGCTCTAGAAGAGGATCATTAGCTGGGAGTTATTACAAATCAAACATAAAACCATTGCAAACATGGGAGTGGGAGTGCTCATACCCCTAATCAGAAAGGCCTGCCTTGTGTGTCCAAATCCTGTCCCTAGGGACCATGAGAAGTATTTAATGACAGTGTTTCCATAAAAGCCTGATTTAATACAATCACCACTCAGATCAAATGTGGGGGAAATTTTTTAAAAAAATAAAAAAGCTGTTTTCAAATCCAAGTCCCTCTTTTAAATTTAAAATCATATTCTAAGTAGATGGTTCCTACAAATTTTAAAGCAATGGAATGAACTAAATGAAGCAGCACATAACAGATTTAAAAAGAAACAGAATAGAAAAAAAGACAAGCCAGAGTTTGGTTACATCCTCTCATAAAACACATCAGATCTCATAAGCATATCAGATCTGCGCCCAGTGGTTATGAGCTTTGGAAACTCACTTTAAACAAACTACCTAGGAGGGGCGCCTGGGTGGCTCAGTCCGTTGGGCGTCCGACTTCGGCTCAGGTCATGATCTCATGGTTTGTGGGTTCAAGCCCCGCATCGGGCTCCGTGTTGACAGCTCAGAGCCTGGAGCTTGCTTCGGGTTCTGTGTCTCCCTCTCTCTCTGCCCCCTCCCCCACTCGTGCTCTGTCTCTCTCTCTCTCTCTCTCTCAAAAATAAATAAACACTAAAAAAAATATATTTAAACAAACTACCTAGGAAAGTGACGTACTCAATTAAGTGTTCAGGACCATTGTAGACACCCCTCCCCCAAGTTTAGCCATGGTGTTGGAAGTTTCCAAACTCTGCCTTCAGCGGTCATCAAAATGGTTTAAGTCCCTTAGAACCCATTGCCATTCACAATGGCCAGTGGCTTTGCTGGCTTATGTGATGACATTCACTTCAAGAGAAGAGCCTTCCTTTGTTTGATATGTGTTTGAAATTCTGCAGTTGGGAGATGTTTATGTTCACATGAAAATAAATGTAAGCAAGCCATCTTATGGTAAATATCCCTCCAGAAAAAACAAATTCCCTCTTTTCACATACAGAAAAGCAATGGCAAGATGAAGTTAATACCCTTGGCTGGTTACATTGTAAAATTATCTGGAAGTTCTTTGACGCTGCCTTAAGAAATCATTTAATTTGGATTATTTCAGGGTATATTGTTCTTACAAAACTGGTTTGGGCAGTTGCATCTTTAATGAGGCTGAGAAGATAAGAGGAGCAAATCCTCTCTAGATTGAAAGCTGTCTCAACAAATGTGGGACACCATATTAATTTAATTAACCAATAGATTCACCCATATCCTGCCTTCTTCCAGAAAGGATTTAAGGCAGCTTAGCTAGTGTGAAGGGCTGAAGGTATAGGCACTCATGAAAGCCTCAGATTAATATCTAGAGCATATAACGTGTCCAGATAGTTTTCAATTATCAATGTGTTCATCTGAGCTTGGAAAGAGCTTTTAAACTGCAGTGAAACATCAACCAGCTTCGAACCTGCATTGTTAGTAAGCTATTTTGTCATTTGGAAGCCTGCACAATGACCCTATTATTCCTTTAAAAAAAAGAAAAGAAAGAAAAGAAAGAGAGAAAGAAAAGTACCCTTCTGGTGTTGCTTTTGTCCATCTTATCATCTTATCATTCAGCAGCCTATTCAGGATCATATGTGGGAAAGCATGTGTGTAAGATTGAGCCCTATACTCACTGTAGGAACTTCTTGGAAAAACATCCTTCTTAAATATAAAAAAACAAAAGAGAAGTTCTACTTTAATGATGAAGTTGGCTTTTTATTCATTATGTTTCAAATCTCCTGTTTAAAATTAAGTAAATTCAAAGCGGACCATCTATGTAGATGTGTTCATACCCCATTTTTATGACAAATGCCTGCTTAACTTAGATTATTAGTGAATTCTTACAGGAAGAGGGATAGAGTACTATCTTTAAAATGATCTGCTATGCCTCAATATCCCTTTGTTTTTGAGATGAATTTAAAGGGTGACAAAGACATCGATTTTGTGCCGATTTATGCCAATATTACATGAACATTATGGGGATAAGAATATTCCCCTGAATACATAAATATGCATGAGGGTCCAAGACAGAAATGAAAACAAATCTTTAGTGGGTTCTAATCTCAAAACTGAAGCAGACTTATTCTGAAATCCTGTTAACTTGTATAACCCTAGTGTATACCCAGATTCCATCTACGAGATGCAGTGGGGCCAACCATCTCACGATTGCAGAATATTCATTACACAATAGTTCTGTTGACAGAAGTGAGTGTAAGAGCACTTACCGATGTGACAAACAATTGGTCAGATGCTACTGCCAATTTAGAAGCCTCCTTGGAGTTTTCATTAAGTTTGGTGACCACTGATTAACTAAGAGTCCATTCTACGATGACCAAATTATTCATTTTCCCTTGAATAATTTTCACTTCAATGAAAAAAAACCAACAAATAAGTATGATCTCAAAAGTATGGGAATAGCTGTTGCAAACACAGTAATTTCTACAGAGTTTATTCCTACTCTATACCATTCAGCTTAACCATGACCCAGGGTTCTGTTACTAAGGAATAACATGGGGTTGGGGGAAATGGCTATTGGAAAGCCAGTAGTGAACTCCATCCTCTAAGATACTCAAACACGTTAATGTACTCATCCCATGCATGGAACAAACTACATTCATTTACTGTATCCAGCTCAAAGCCAGAGTCTCTGCGTGCTTTTCTCTCTATCAGAGTCAGATGTGGCACCTATAAGACTAAAAGACAAGTTACTACTCCTATTAAACCAAATATAAAATGGTAATGAAGGGGATAGGATAACTGCAATTTTAAAAAAAGCTGCTTTGGGAGGGAGGAAAAGGAAATACAGAGCTGTCACAGCTCCCCAGCAATGATCAAAATCTGCAGCGCAGAAACAGCACAGCCATGACAGGACCATGGCAATGGTGAGGTTAATTGTTGACCCAGCTGACAGCCCACGGTCCTAATCCCTGGGAGTGTTTCTTTTGTCTATTGTCTCCTGTAGCGCTGACGCTGGTTACTCCAGGAAGTTCTTATTTGTGTGTCATCTTTCACAACCAGAACTGAGGTAGACATTGCAGAGTATTCCTTTCCTTGGGGTCCTAGCTTGAGGTGCCATAACAAAATACCAGGGACTGGGTGGTTTGAACAACAGACATTTGCTTCTCACGTTTCTGGAGGCTGGAAAGTCCAAGTTTGAGGTTCCCAAATGGTCAGATTCTGGTAAGGACACTTTATAGCTTATAGAGAGCTCCAATTTTAGCTGTGTTCTCACATAGTGGGATTGGCGGTAGAGGGAGGTAAGGGGATGGGGAGAGAGAGGGAGCTCTGGTCTTTTCCTCTTCTTATAAGGACACTAATCCTTCATGGGGGCTCTGCTTCATGACCTCATCTAAATCTAATCACCTCCCTTGGGGCGCCTGGGTGGCGCAGTCGGTTAAGCGTCCGACTTCAGCCAGGTCACGATCTCACGGTCCGTGAGTTCGAGCCCCGCGTCGGGCTCTGGGCTGATGGCTCAGAGCCTGGAGCCTGTTTCCGATTCTGTGTCTCCCTCTCTCTCTGCTCCTCCCCTGTTCATGCTCTGCCTCTCTCTGTCCCAAAAATAAATAAACGTTGAAAAAAAAATTAAAAAAAAAAATAAATCTAATCACCTCCCAAAGGCCCCACCATCAATCACACTGGATGTTAGGGCTTCAACATAGGAATTTTGAGGGGACTCAAACATTCAATCCATAAGACTTGGGGTCACTGAGCTTCAGCACCCACTTCTAGGTGGTACAGGTTTAAGGGCCTGGGAATTTATTCAGGGATTTTTATAGAACAAGGTATTTTTCAGATAGGCTTGGGGTTTCTTTGACTGTACATTTCTCTCAAGAAAAGTAGGTTTTCCACTATTTGCTGACAGTGACTTTCTGTGCAGGTAACCACAATCAGATATTGTATCTAAAAATAGTTTGTAAATCTGAAGACTTTCTTTCACCTACTAGATTCTGTGTGCTGTCATTCCCAAGTCCTGCAAAGATGGGCAGGTACCTTGAATCCATCTGAAACAAAGGTGAGAAGAGAGCAACCTAAATCCCACCTTGGTAGTCGCTCACCACCTGTGTAGTGTGACTATCCCCTGCTAAGGGGTCTACTATCTAAACTGCTTTAGACTTGGGGTGGGGGTGGGGGCGTAAAAATAGTTAACTTCCAACTCAACAAAACTGCAAAGTGCTGGACCCTGGAAGACTTAAATCACAGACTTCAGGCAAAGAACACCTACCCAAGCAGAGCAGCATTTCTTTTTAACTCTTCTGCAGATTGGTTAACTCCAGCACGAGGTCATCATCTCACTTACAGAGCAGGTGACATCCACTGGTATGTTGAATTTGGCCCGTTATCAGTCCTCAGGTGGCATAGACATGCCACCTGAAAGAAGACCCTTTCAGGGAAAGTGGAAGACCACATGAGTCACTTGCAGTTCTGTCCAATGGGTTTCCCTTTCCCATTTTCCTTCAGGACAACCCCTGTGGCTACAGCAGGCCCATTTTCAGCCGCCATCAATGCATAGTGTATAGAGTCACCTGGAAACCAGACTCAGTATTTTCTTCTTCTCCTCCAGCCAACTAGTCATGGAGAGTGTCTGATGCATCCTGGGGAGTGTGTTCTCACATAGTGGGATTGGGGGTAGAGAGAGGTAAGGGGATGGGGAGAGAGATGAATCCTGAGGAGTGTGGAGAGCTGTTGGAAAAGGGAGAATAGGAGCCCTGGGAGTGTGAGTCACCTGTCCCTTCACTTACCCAAGGAGGGAAGCCTTTGAGCTCTCCTTAAACCAATTATCAACTCAACTCACCGACGGGATACTAATTGGCCTATTCAGCTTTATGGCCCAATATGGCGGTCACTCTCCATATGTGACTACTGAGCATCCGAATGTGGTTTGTCTGAATTGAACTGTGGTAGAAGTGTGATATGCACACCATGCTTTGAAAAGTTAGTATGAAAATGTAAAATATTGCAATATTTTTTATTGGTTACTTTTACTTGAGAAATTTGATGAAACTATGAATTCGGCAACCCACAGGATCAGCCTCTGCCCCTGATATTTGGCTGCTAGAAATAAGAAATTGTTTGAAGGCAATCATTGAAATGCTATGATTTATTAACCATGACTTGAATAGAGAGCTTTGCACCTGACATTTTCTTTTTTTAAAGCAATTTGGTTCAACTACAAGAAGTCAGCACACCAGCTTTCTATTCTTGGTTATAAAATATCCACAAATAGAATAAGTGCTGAAGTCTTATCACTTAGAGGCTCTGCTGGCAACAACATTAGCTTTATGGAAACAGAAAAACATTGAAATGATAGTGAAAAACAAATACTTCATGCAGATCCTTGATCAGCTCTAAAGCAACATTCCTCTGAGGGATGCCATTCCCATTAAGTGCCAGAGTTTAGAAGCTTTCAGTTATCTGGGATGATATCCTTTTCTTCTTCTTTTTTTCCCTCCCTACATAAATATCTATGCACAGTCAAATGTAACTTTGAAAATTTAAGTCATTACCAGAGGACCTGGGATTATAATGGTATCATTCTTCTTTATTCAGAAAGGATGGCATTGTTTTGGGCTTTGGTTTTACATAAACGTATGTATTATACGTATATACTACACACACACACACACACACACACACACGTACTATAGCTGATATCACAGTTGCTATGTATATTATATATCAGCACATCTCAATCTGGTTGCATCGTCTGCCTTGCAAAGGCTATCAGGTCATTTTGTGCATTTCCTGGAACCATAGGTGTGCCTTAGGGGAGGAAATGAAGGAAAAACAAAACTATTCCTCCTATTTAACTCCCATGCAAAAGAACTGGGACTGGAATAAGTTTGTCTGAAGACCATGCCTATATTCTTGTCAAGCTGAGTGAGCCAAGTGAAATGTAAATCCCACACACTCAATACACACATTTTTTTCTTCATCCCTCATATAGGAAGAGAGGCATAATTAAAAATAGGGTATCAGTTGGACTACCGCCACCGTAATTCTTGGAGAAGATATCATCAGAAAAGCAGAGCCAAGAAAAGGTCAATTTTCCATCTTATTCATCATCAGAAAAGTCACTTTTGTGGAACAGAAAAGTCACTGGTTCTAAAATTTTACCTGACGTCCTGTCACCTGGGGCCTGTGGGAGGAGCAGGAGCCACTCAGATGGAGGAAACTTGTTAAAACACAGTTTGCTGAGCCCCAGCGCCAGAGTTTCTGATTTAGCGAGTCTGAGGTGGGACCCAAGAATGCACATTTCTTTTTTTTTTTTTTTTTAATTTTTTTTTTTTTAACGTTTATTTATTTTTGGGACAGAGAGAGACAGAGCATGAACGGGGGAGGGGCAGAGAGAGAGGGAGACACAGAATCGGAAACAGGCTCCAGGCTCCAAGCCATCAGCCCAGAGCCCGACGCGGGGCTCGAACTCACGGACCGCGAGATCGTGACCTGAGCCGAAGTCGGACGCTTAACCGACTGCGCCACCCAGGCGCCCCGAGAATGCACATTTCTAATAGGTCTGCATGTAATGCTGCTACTTTTGGCCTAGGGAACCCTACTTTGAGAACCACATCCTTAAGGTCGCATTGGAAAGGAAAATGTGATTTGAGATCACAAAAGGAAATTTTAATTTGAGATCCAGACTCCTAACCCATCCACCTCCTAGGTTACCTCCTCTAGAGGTCCTGGCAATGTTGAGGTATAGCAGATACTGTTACAAACAATTTTAAATAAGTGCAATTTATTCATCGCTCCTTTAGAGAAAATAGGCTTGAAATAAGATTACCCTCAGCAATCTTCACTGTAAAGAGCCAGTAAACCCTACATGATTTTAATACCTGTATTGACAAGAATCTTAATTTCTCTTTCCAATAGTGGAATCTAAGAATAACCAGCAGAAACACTTCAAAGACTGATTCAGGTGATGGCACAGATTAGACTGAGTCATGGTGCTAAAGTGAAGTCAAGCCCGACAATTTCTTGCCCAGAGAAAAGGAATCTCTGAGTCACAAAAATATGACAGTGATTCAGTTGTAGTTTCTGAGTGCTTATTACCATGCTCCCCACAAATAATAGTACTCCAACACATCCAGACAGGGACTTATATGTATCAGGGCCTTAGTAAACACTGAATGAATTAATGAATGAGTGAATGTCACAGAGGTGCCTGGGTGGTTCAGTCGGTTAAGCATACAACTCGGGTTCAGATCATGATCTCACAGTTCGTGGGCTTGAGGACCATGTCGGGCTCTGTGCTGAAAGCCCAGAGCCTGCAGCCTGCCTCAGATTCTGTACCTCCCTCTCTCTCTCTCTACCCTGCCCCTGCTTGTGTTTTGTCTGTCTCTGTCTCTCAAAATAAATAAATGTTTAAAAAAATTTTTTGAAGAATTAGTGTCACAGTGTTTGCTATATGATTCACACAAGTCCAATGACCTTGATGAGTTAAAGTCTATGCTTTAGCAGTATTTGCCTCAACTTCTGTGCTTCATATCGGCATCAAAACTTGTGGAAGAGGTGCAAATTGTGTCATTTGCCCAGCTTACAGAAATTCTTCCAGTGGCCATTTCTGATTCATTGGGTGAGTTTCAGTCTTCTTGGTCACAGAGTAGGCAAGACTAATCGGTACATCCCATTTTTCAGGCCATGGTGATAGGTCTAAGCAGGTGGTCAGGTGACCCAACCAGGACCAGTAAGGATCTTCCCTGGAATATTTGAGAGTGAAATACCAAAAGAGAAATTTCTTTTCCTTTCTGGCCACACTGCTTGTGGGATGTTATCTAGGCTGATGCCAACTAGGTAAGTAGATAAGTAAGTCAGGAATCAAAAAAAGAGAAACGCTGGGATAAGAGGTAGAAAGGTAAAAATTTATGAGTGCAATTAGAGAGTCATCCCCAAATTTACCTGTTTTTCTTGATGGGTTCACATCTGGACTAAAATATTCAACTACCTTCACAATTTAATCTAACCATACAACCGAATTCTAGCCAGTACATAGGATGCCATGGCAGGCCTAACCCATAAAAATCTCTTGTGCCCGATCATTCACGCTCTTCCTGGCTTGTTACAAACAAATATGACAACTTGGAAGCTCTCAGTTGAAGACAGTAGAATTACAACAAGGAAGGAGCCTAAATCTCCACTTTGAAGAGTGTTGTCAACTGATCAACAACATCCAGCTTGGACTTTTTGTCAGTTACAAATAAGTGTCTATGATGCTAAATCAGAACATATTTCTGAAGCTGTTATAATGGCCGGTATTATCTTAGCTAACAAAGGGATTATTTAAAGCATAAATGTCATTTAAAATATGAGGTTATAACATGTTCCTAGGGAGTGGATTTAGATAGAGAATAGAAGTAATTTGGTGAAGACTAATCCCTGAGGTCCTTCAACATATAAAAATCAAGGAAAAGTAGGGGTGCCTGTGTGACTCAGTGGGTTGAGCATCCAACTCTTGATTTCAGCTCAGGTCACGATCCCAGGGTTGTGGGATCGAGCCCCACATCGGGCTCTGCGCTGAGGGTGAGCCTGCTTAAGCTTCTCTCTCTCTCTCTCTCCCTCTGCCCCTCTTTTCTGCTCATGCTCTCTCTTTCTCTCTAAAAACAAAAATAAATTTCAAATCAGGAAAAAGGAAAATTAACAAAGAAGTCTGAGAAGGATCATCTAGGTGAGTAGGAGGAAAGTCAAGGGGGCTGTGATTTTCTAGAACTAACAGGAAGAAAATGTTCAGGAAGAAATCATCCATGTACTATATGCAATCTCTGGGACCCTCTGTTTCTCAATCACTTTTTTCAAGTCTATGAGATACATCAGTATTCTTCCAAGAAATGTGTTATGTTTAAAGGTAATTTGAATTCACTCCCTGTCAACCAAGAGTCCTTGATTATGGTAGGCACTCTCCAAGAAGGCCCCTGATGATTCCTGTTTACTGGTATTCATGCCCTGTATAATCTCCTGTCTTCTAGTATGGACTGGATTTACTGGTTCACTTCTAATGAATACGTTATAAAAAAAAAATGTGATTTTCACCTTGGGATGTCCTCTCTCATGCTCTCACTTGGGTCAATGACCCTGGAGAACAGCATTGCTATGTTATGAGGCACCCCTGTGTGAGTCTCGTGTGATGAGTGATCTAGACCTGTCAACACCACATGAGTGAGCTTGGAAGTAGATCCGCCCATCCCAGTTGAGCCTTTGGATGAGACCTCAGTCCCACCCAACAACTTGAGTGAAACCTTGAGCCCCAATCACCAGCTAAGCCACCTCCAGACCCTTGACCTATAGAAACTATAAGATAAATATTATTTCAGCCATTAGGTTTTTGTGGTAATTTGTTATGCAGCAATAGATAATTACACACTGACCAATACACTTGATAAGTACAGAGATAATCATTCCTATTTAATATGCCTAAGGAATAAACAGTGTAAGAATATTTTTATTCTAATTTTTGCCTCTCTTAAAAATTATTTTATAGATAACAAGTCTGAGCCTCCTAAAGGCAAGGTAATATGTCCAAAATACTTGCTGCTAGTTTGTGAAATCAAACCAACTTCATACCTAAGTATAAGATGTGTTTGGAGAGACTCTAAGTGGAACTTCATGAGTGGTTAAGGGTTCATATGTAGAAGTAATAGAAGAAATATCTGAAAAGTAGGTTGGAATCAGATTAAGGAAGATCACTTTGAATATTAGGCTAAGGAGTTTTTGTTAAATCTTAGATAATAGGAATAAACACTTTTTAGTAAAGGGATGATATGACGAAGTGTTATTTTGGAAGATTTGTTTGAAGTCTGTTTAAATGTGAAGACACTGAAAGACGAGGGACCTGTTAAGAGCTGGTTTAGACAAGTGGAAAGAAAGAAAGGGATGAGGACAATCCCTCTAAAGAAGAATCAACAAGACCTAGAGACTTGCTGGGGGAAAGCAAGTAATGAAAGAGAAGCCTACATGGTAAGGAAAATGGTCCTGCCGTAAACAAAACCAGTGAAGTCGAAAGGACTGAGTCTGGGGGAAGTGGGTAAGAGGAAAGGGAAGATAAATTTATCTGCATGGTTGGATTAGAGGTAACAGCATTGAATGTGAATGTGTAGCTAGGAATCAGGAGGAGTCTTGGCCAATTCGCAGAAAGGCAGTTAAAACCTTTAGGGTGCACGAGTTTCCAAGGAGAGGTGAAGACAAGCAGTGTAGCAGACACTGTTGGCTTTCAACTTCTGTTCCCCACCTTGACCTTCTAAATCAAATTTTCATTTAGTTTAGTTATTACCCTACCTCCTCTCAGCCTCGAGCTTCACTCAAAGTTGTTCTCATGTCCAGAAGGTGGATCCTGATTAGTCTAAGCCAATAATGGTCATTCCCATTATTGTCTGTTAGGGAGGTCCACAGGACACAAATCTAAGCAATGGGATTTAAGCAGCTCACTGGGAAGCTCCTAAGGAGGCCTGAGAGAAGATGGTCTCCTCCGTTTTCTTCTGGAAGTTGTTCTGTCTCGGTCTTGATGTGAAATCCGGAACAGTTCTGCCATGTTGGGCCCCTGGAGTGTCAGGCTCCCTTGGATACAGGCATCCTGTGATATGACCAGAAATCAAACCTTGGGAAATTATTCAGACTCAGACAACTAGAGGGGGAAACAAAACCAGTGAAACACAGAGCGAGATTGGTCAGATGCTAGGAAGACAAAGAAAACCAAATTAGGTTCTGATGTCAAGGTATAGGGGAATTGAAAGGAAACCAAGGATTTTGACAGGGTACATGCTGGACCGAGGTGAAACTTCCCAGTGGGAAGAAAGAGCGAGCTAGACCTGAGAGGAACACAGGGAGACAATCCTCCTTCCAGAACAACATATTCAAAGAGCTGCCCTTGACAGAATTCCTGAGGTGATTCTGGGGTCAGCAAAAGGTTGCTCCTGAGCTATTAAACATGTTCTTCTTTCTTTTTTGAAAAAGTAACATTCGTATCTGCTGGGCAAGTTACTCAAGCACCAGCCTCAACCCAGCGAGTATTCAGATTCGCCCTGTCAGGGTGAAAATATGGGTCCGAAGTGGACTTTGCTGCTTGGAATTAAGTGGGATCACACTTAGCATCGGGGAAGCACTGCAATTCCGACCTCAATTAGGAGAGGCTCCGGGGCCCGGGGAGCTGGGAATCGCACTCAGAGAAAGAGAAGGGCTTCTTTCTCTGGGAGTTTCCCGGCCGGTAGCCCGACTCCCACATGAATGTTCTTTCTCCTCCACGATTCTCGTTTCCTGCTTTCAGCATATTCTTCTCACTTCTCCCTTGCAGGGAGTAGTCTGGACCCTCGGGGGAGAGTCGCCTGTGACTTCGCGAAGCGGTTGGAATTAACTACAACTTACTCGTTCCCAGTAAGTCTCCCCGGAGCCGCCACACAGCAGCTGTGAATTCCCAGCGTGGGACGTGGCCGAGGCCCTGAGAAAAGCTGGCGGCCGTCCTTCATCCCCAGGCCCAAAGAATCATCAGACACGGATGGAGAAAGCGGGGTAGCTCTTCTCAGTGCAACTCTTGAGCCAATCCGCCCCGAAGATCTGCCACTCGGCCTTCCCAGAAGTCTGGGCCGGGTTTGCTTTGCGAAAAGGTGAAGCCACCAAGGGACAGAGTTCAGGAAACGGGGACGGAACGCAAACCTCGCTGGCGATTAGGCAAGACGCAAGACTTCGGGAAACGCAACTAAGATCACCGAGGGTTGTTGGGGTTCAGAAGGGAAAGTAGCATGTGGTCGTAAAGTGGGGGCGCGGCCATTCTTTCCCCATCTAACACGTTTGGGGGCGCTCACCTCTTTTTGCAGCTTTTTCTTGGGGCTGGGGGTGGTGGAGGATGGGAGGGGTCCAGGGAGCTGACAGTGAGTGCAGAAAGCATTCCCCAGCTAAAGATGCCAAAATTGTGTTTGTTTGTTAAAAATACACTTCACTGTGTTGTGGTAAAGCTAAATCCCTCCTCAGCCCCCACGGAGACAGGGTGATTGGGTTTCAGGGTGAGGTGCCAGCGAGTGCTCTGGGGGGCCTTAATGTGCCAGCTGCTCCCACAGCATTCATTTTATTTCCAGTCCCTCGGCTGGTTTTACACTTTGTTTTTGTGTAAGGGAATCAGGATTAGTGGGTCTTTTGTTAGTAAGGGGGGAGAGGGAGAGAAGCAATTCCTTTGAGCTTCACACACATGGGCAGCCTGGCAAAGCTCAAAGCTTTGATTTACTTCTCACTCGCTGACTTTAAAAAAAAAAAAAAAAATCCCCCGCATCAGGGCTGCTCTGTTGCAAGCTTGTATGGCGATGGATTGGGGTGACTGGCGTTCTCCAGAATTCGGTTGGCAGCCAGGAGGCCAGGGTTTCATTTGAGCTCCATAAAGATAAAATGTTCCCAACCTGGTAAGAAGAGTGGGGAACGTTCTTTCTTCTACGTTGAAAGAAATGCCTCGTTATCACATGGCGAGAGCCTTTATTGGGTTGGTCCTTGTCTGAGAGCTGAACAGAGCATATGGATTCCTGTTTGAGTCTTTGAAAGAATTAACATTATTTGTACCCACTAATGCTGAACTGCTACCAATGGCCAAAGTCCCCCTCCCCGGCCAGCTTGTCCAGGTGGAGTGACCTGCTGGAAGGACACCAGGGAGTCTCCTCCACTGAGCAAATCACCCAGCCTCCGAAAGAGTGGTCTTTTTTATGGATCAGCACTCTCTTCAAATGGAAGTGCTAAACACACACATGCACACACGCAGGCACACACACGTCACATACCATTTTTTTTTTTTTTTGGTTGTTTTTTAAGACTGGGAACTAAATTACTAAGCAGAATTTCCCAATGAGCACTTCTCCCTTTTATTTTTAAGGACAGAAAGACAAAGTGAAAAAGGAGCCTCCCTTATCCTTCTTCCCTTCCCCCTCCCAGCCCAGAATCAAAACACTATTCTGAGGATGGCGCAGAGGTGGAAAAGGTCAAGAAAATTAGGCCTCGTCTATTTACTGGCTCCGTTAGGAACTATTGTTGTTCAGCAGCTGTTCAGGGCTCAACTTCTGAAGCTGGGCCTCTGCAGGCAGACCCGGGGATGGAGCGTGGCACCGGCTCATGGGGGAGAGGAGAGTAACATCTAATATTTTTTGCACCTCCACGATGATGGGGCTTCATTTCCCAGAAAGAGCGGGGGTCCTGTTTCTGGATAGCTGTTATCAGAAACCGATTTTAACCAAACACAGTTGGACAGTGTGTGTGAGTCTGTGTGTGTGTGTGTGTGTGTGTGTGTGTATGTGCAGTGGAAGGGGGAAGAAGAGAAGAGAGAGGATAAAGTCAAATCCATTCAACCTTTCAATCTGTATGTTTTTAATGTAGAAAAAAACTGAAAAACTTTCAGCCAAATGAAAAGCAGTAAAGTGGTTGAGAAAGACTTTATGACTAAGAGAAGGATTGCAATGGAAAATATGTAAAAAGAGAAGCTAAACCAGCTGGCTTATTTAATTTTGGCTTTCCCTCCTTTTTACTTTTTTTTTTTCTTCAGCTTAAACTGGGGAAAAAATGTACTGTGTAAATATTCAGTGTTTTTCCTAGTATTTAGCCCTACCAAAATTCCTCACAGGACTTAGTTTAGTGGATCTCTGGGGATTGGGCGTGAACGTGACATTTCACCCCGGGGTCAGAGGCCACTTCCTGCTCCAATGTATAAGTAAAAGTTCTCCTATCCCATGGGTCTCCTGTGCCCAGGAGGGGAGATGGGAGTGGGGGCTGGGAGGATCAGGAGTGGGGGTTGGGAGGGAAACTTAATGACAATTATTCCTGACATTATTTTATTGTAAGAACACTTATCTTCCCATTCCGGTATCCTATCCAGGAACTAGATTTCAAAACTATTCCAAAGTACACATTAATTAGCATATTTCCAGTTTATTAATTTATTCATGCATTCAGTAAACATCCTTTAAACGCTGCCTGTGCTCTGAGCATTGTGTTAAGTGCCGGGGAATTAAAGATCACTGAAATATATTCCCTGCCTTGTAGTCCTCAAACGAACAGGAGAGACAGGTATCCAGACCAATAATCACAATTGCAGAGAGCTCTATGATACAACACAACAGGAGAAAAGTAACGCTGCCTAGGGAGGGCACGGAAGGCTCTTGGGAAGTGGTGATATTGGAACCGAGCGGTGTGAACTAAGTGGGAATGTACCAGGAGACCAAGGAAGAGGAAGAGCATTCCAGGCAAAGGGATGAGCCATGGAAAAGCCCCTTGTTTTCCCCTTGGGTAACTGGGCAAATCTGCGATGCCTTATTCTGATTGGGGTTCTCAGTACCCAGGATGAAAAATTGAATGGGATGGATAGAATTGGCTCATGGGGTTCAGAGTTTGAAACCAAGGAGCCCCCAAAGGCAGCATTCAGGTCTAAAAGTAGGATTAAACCCTGTAGAAAAATAATACCCACACAACGTCCTAAAGGGACTGAGCAGAAAGGCAAAACCCAGCAAACCCAGCGGGGGAGAAGCAGGAGCTGGAGGCAGCACAGGGTTGGGGCTGTGAGTGGGAGGGAGAAGCTGGAAGAAGCCTTGAAGCAGAGCTGAGGGGATTTTTAGAGGCCAGCTATGGGCCTGTCTGGAGTGGGGGAGGGCAGCGTTAAAGGCACAGACCCGGTTCTGGAGCTCATGGAAACAAAAAGTAGGACTTGTCAGGAAATTAAGGTCAGTCATCGATGCCCAGACAATTGAAAACGATAGTAGAAAAGGGAGAGAGGCAGGGGCTCTACAATGAGGAGCCTTAAAAAGTATGCTCAGTGGACTGAACCATCCTCCCAGCTGGGATTGCCCCCCGGGTGACAATGACACGACTGGCAATTGCCACCGCTGTGTTGTTATCTGGCACACAGTGTTTTAAAGATTTTTAGTACCTCTATGTTTATTTTTATACAAATTAGAGAAAATGTGTAATTAGCATTTTTTTCCTTCCAATTTTGTATTTAAATTCTAGTTAGTTAACGTATAGTGTGATATTGGTTTCAGGAGTAGAATTTAGGGAATCATCACTTACATACAACACCCAGTGCTCATGAGGACAAGTGCCCTCCTTAATGCCCATCTCCCTTCTAGCCCACCCCCCACCCACCTCTCTCCATCAACTCTCAGTTTGTTCTCTATGTTAAGAGTCTCTTATGGTATGCTTCCTTCTCTCTCTTTTTATTCCCCTGTAATTAGCACTTTAAATCCAAAATTACACAGATATAAAAACTGCTGAAGATGAGGCTCACATAGTACCACAGTGAGTTGATCTGTAGGAAAGAATTAAGAAAACAGAAAAAAAAAAGTGCTATATAGATAGAAAAAGAATGCTATATAGCAAAAGTTGAGAAGGTGATCTATAAAGGATTGAAGTTGGAAAATGTTGGCAATAAACAACGGAGGAACCCTGATACATTTAGGCACAGATTATATTCTAGAATGCTGTTCTTGGGCAAGATGGGGGTGGTTTTTGGATGGGAACTTGAGGTATTTGTTAAGGGGGAATTGCATTTACCTTCCAGAACCAATGTAGACTCTGCATACTTTCCAGGTTCATGTTTCAATATAAACTCAATATAAACAATATAAACTTCATGTTTTCAATATAAACTCTAATTTAACCCTGAAGTAGTCACACAACTCAAGGACTTCCTGTTAGTAATTTGAAATATCCATGACTTTAGTTTGATCTTGAACAACTTGACATATATACTTAAGTGAATAATTTTGGTAAAAATGTCCAGTGGTCAAAATGATGTCCACGGGGCACCTGGGTGGCTCAGTCTGACTGAGGCTTAGTCAGACTAAGCATCTGACTTCAGGTCACGATCTCACGGTTTGTGGGTTCGAACCCCATGTCGGGCTCTGTACTGACAGCTCAGAGTCTGGAGCCTGCTTCAGACCCTCTGTCTCTCTGTCTCTATCCCTCCCCTGCTTATGCTCTCTCTCTCTCAAAAATAAATAAACATTAAAAAAAATTTTTTTAATGACTTCCACGGTGTAATGAGTCACTAATTATGTCTATTAAATGTTCATAAGTCTGTGTCCTCATAATGATTTAGTTAATTTTACCTAGAGAGACCCCGGTGACTCATTTTTTTAAATATGTCTGGTACATTATGTATTAATCTTTTTAAAAATTTTTTTATTTTTATTTTGAGAGACACAGAGAGAGAGAGAGAGAGAGCATGAACAGGGGAGAGGCAGAGAGAGAGAATCGCAAGCAGGCTAGCCCAAGTGGGGCTTGATCCCATGAACCGTGAGATCGTGACCTGAGCTAAAATCAAGGGTTGGACACGTAACCAACCAACTGAGCCATCCAAACACCCCAATTTTTTTTTATCTCCTATATTTTGACATCCGGGGTCCTTGTGGACTGAGGAGGACCTGTTCCTCCCAGGATTTGCTAATTCCTGGAGATGATAAACAATTTGCCTGCAAGCACAGCTTTCATGTGCAAAGCAACCCCTCAGGAGTCTGTACTCTCCCCCACCTCCTTTTGTCAGGCACTGTCCTCAGGGACACTATCCTCTGCCCTTGGTGGCCCCTATAGCCTTTCTTTTTTTTTTTTTTTTTAAATTTTTTTTTTTCAACGTTTTATTTATTTTTGGGACAGAGAGAGACAGAGCATGAACGGGGGAGGGGCAGAGAGAGAAGGAGACACAGAATCGGAAACAGGCTCCAGGCTCTGAGCCATCAGCCCAGAGCTCGACGCGGGGCTCGAACTCACAGACCGCGAGATCGTGACCTGGCTGAAGTCGGACGCTTAACCGACTGCGCCACCCAGGCGCCCCCCCTATAGACTTTCAAAATGATTCAAACTCTTTAATCCCAAACCTGCTCAGGAGCTTACCCTGCCTCGCCCATGTCTTCCCATGAAAACCAAAACAAATGCTGTTCCCTTCACTCCTGCCTCCTGACCAACCCTGGTGCTTCTCCACATGGTTCGCGTGGCTTAGCGTGTCTCACCTTCTTGTGAACTGTAAACAAAAAACTCTTTTCAAAAACAGTTATCTGAAGATAACTTTGAAAAGTTATCTTTTCAAAAACCAGTTAACATACCTGGTTAAAAAAAAAAAACCCTCAGGTACATTTTAAAACACATGAAAGAAACTCAATAAACAAATATTTGCT
The DNA here is from genome assembly GCF_028749965.1 of Puma concolor. Lineage (NCBI taxonomy): Eukaryota > Metazoa > Chordata > Mammalia > Carnivora > Felidae > Puma > Puma concolor. Next base: position 28,152,129 of record NC_141673.1, on the reverse strand, counting down.
AAATGAATATGGCTACCCGCTAAAAACGTGTCTCTTGTATTAAAATTGTTCTTGTGTGACTAAGAGCCATTTACATTAGCTATCTATGGTAACTGTACTCACACGCACCCAAGACCTGGATTCCGAGAAATCTGAACTCACAGTAACTTACACATTGCGAAATGACACGAAGAAACTATGGCCTGCAAGACGGTGCTGTCTCTTTGTTCCAGGAAGAAATCCAAAGAGGACTTTTTCCAGCCAACACATCCATATTACTGTATCTTCCTGTGTGAGATGTTATTTTTTGTATGCCAGGGTAGATTAACTGCTGCAACAAATAACTCTAAATCTCAATTGCATGAGATAATAAAAATTTATTTCCTAATCACTAAAATCCGATGCAGGTGTTCGTAGTTGGACAGCTCTCCTGGCTGCCGCCATGACTCAGAAATCCAGGATTCTTCCATCTTGTGATGTTGTCAGTTTCAAAACATGACTTCCAAGGTCACTAGAGACGGTGGAAGAATTGTGTGGGAAAGGCTATCAGATACATACCCAACTGCACACCGAGTGTCAAGTAAAATGTCTACATGCAATCTATTGGTCAGAGGTAGTCATGTGCCCCCACAGCCCCCTTACAGATGCAAGGGAATGGGGAAATACAGTCTCTGGCTGGTCAGCCACTTCTCAGCAACCCCTCTGCACGAGGAAAGAGGAGCTCAAACCTTTGTCAGTCCGCTAACCTTTTCCACCAGTTCGAGACATATTATCTAGGACTGCATTGTGGTGATAGAGTAACTATGTGTTGGTCAAGTGGTAAGAGAAATCAGTTATTTCTTAGTCATTTTGGGGTCGGGAATCTGATGAAATATAGATAGACCTTCTCCCTAGAAAAATATATAAACATAGGCACACATAATTTCCATGGAATTTCAGAATCTTCATGGATTCCCTGAAGCCCATCCGCTGAAATCACTAGAGGGTCATAGACCTACACTTGTGGTGTAGTTGAGATTATTTAGCTGAGAGGTGCATTTTGAATAGTGTTGTAAATCGTGAACCATGAACTAGTTAAATTAGATTTGTGCTAAACTGGGCTCTAAGTTTTTTAATGTTTATTTACTTATTTTGAGAGACAGAGAGAGAGAGAGAGAGAGAGAGAGGGAATGAGTGAGGGAGGGCAAAGAGAGGGAGACAAAGGATTTGAAGTACACTCCACACTGTCAGCAGTAAGCCCGAGACAGGGCTCCAACCCATGAACTTGAGATCATGACCTGAACCGGAGTTGGATGCTTAACCAACTGAGCCACCCAGGTGCCCTCGGGTCTAAGGTTTTAAAAATTCATTGTTAGAGGAGCGCCTGGGTGGCTCAGTCGGTTAAACATCCAACTTCAACTCAGGTCATGACCTCACGGTTTGTGGGTTTGAGCCCCACATCAGGCTCTGTATTGACAGCTCAGAGCCTGGAGCCTGCTTCAGATTCTATATCTCCCTCTCTCTCTGCCCTTCCCCTACCCGTGCTCTCTGTCTCTCTGTCTCTCAAGAATAAATAAACATTAAAAAAAATTTTAAGAACAATTTTAAAAAATCAATTGTTAGAACTAAGAATCCAGATTATCAGTAGTGTGCTATCCACCTTTTAGGGGCTAGTTTTGCACTGCGTGAAAATTTCTATCTCCATTACTGCAAAAGATTTTATGTTGACATCTTGCCATCCATTTACCACTCTCCAATCCACTTCACATGCCAACCAGGGTGACACTTAAAAGCTCAAGTTTTGGGGCGCCTGGGTGGCGCAGTCGGTTAAGCGTCCGACTTCAGCCAGGTCACCATCTCGCGGTCCGTGAGTTCGAGCCCCGCGTCAGGCTCTGGGCTGATGGCTCAGAGCCTGGAACCTGTTTCCGATTCCGTGTCTCCCTCTCTCTCTGCCCCTGCCCCGTTCATGCTCTGTCTCTGTCTGTCCCAGAAATGAATAAACGTTGAAAAAAAAAATTAAAAAAAAAAAAAAAAAAAAAAGCTCAAGTTTTGGCATGTCCCTTCTCAATACCGTTGAGTGAATAAAGACCTAAACTTTTAAAATGGCATAGAAGGCCTTGAGTAAACTGGCCCCACCTGTGCTTCACACTGTTTGCTGCCTTGCTTGTTGTACTCCCTCACAACTGCCTTTTCTTCCCTTCCTCCCACTTCAGGGTCTGTGCACATGCCTCTGCATCTTCTTTGAATTGTTTTGTCTTCGTTCTTTATATAGACAACTGCCACTTTTCCTTCAGATCTCAGCCCAACTGTCATTTCCTCAGAAAAGACTTTGCAGAGACACCAAGTAAGTCAGTCTTCTCTATGTTCTTAAAATATGCTTTACGTTTTTCTCCTAATGTTTATCACAGTTTATAACTACGCCTGTGTGGTTATTTGATCTGTCTGGGTCACTCCCACTCAAAGGTAAAATTAACAAGGGCAGAAACTGTGAGCCTCTGGTACCATAACCCAGTACCTGACTTAGTGCGTGGACTATAATGGGCTTTTGATATTTGTTGGATGGATGGATGGATGGATGGATGGACGGATGGATGGTGCCTATGTTTTGTTCTATATCTTTAAAAAGAAAAAACTAAGGGGTAAAAGGTCTTGAAACCAAATAATTTTCTCTTTCTGAGAAATGAACAGAAAAACCAAGTCAGAATTGTCTATGATTTTAAGGAACTTTACAGGTAAACAGTGACTTTCACTCTGCTGTGTAGTAACCTCTGCTCTTAGATCACTTCTAATCCAATAGAATCAAGTAGTAAATCATGGGTTCATCATTATTTTATATTGCCACGAAGAGAATGGCTCATTGATGGGATAAGAGCAGGGGAAGGGGACTCTTATTTTAAAAAACTGGTGAGGGGGCGCCTGGGTGGCGCAGTCGGTTAGGCGTCCCACTTCAGCCAGGTCACGATCTCGCGGTCCGTGAGTTCGAGCCCCGCGTCAGGCTCTGGGCTGATGGCTCAGAGCCTGGAGCCTGTTTCCGATTCTGTGTCTCCCTCTCTCTCTGCCCCTCCCCCGTTCATGCTCTGTCTCTCTCTGTCCCAAAAATAAATAAACGTTGAAAAAAAAAAATTTTAAAAACTGGTGAGTAGGAGACTGGGGCTAATTCAGGAAAGGCTCCTGGGCACCAGTCTTTTGGTTATAGTTTAAAGATCTTTTATGACACTTCTTTTTTGAAAGACATTTGGTACCTTGAGTGCCAACAAAAGATTTTCCCCACAAGTCTTGCTCCTCAGCTCTGCTGTTTTGTTGTCATACAGATAAAGCTATAAATTACAAGAAAGGCTGAGAAGGCAAGGATCAGGTTGTCATTTGAGTCCTCCAGCAAAGAACAGGACTTAAAACCGTTTTGCCTCACAGTCTTTCCGATAGATTTTGTTATTTTTCAGAATATTCACTGTGTCCGCATGCGAGATGATTTTACATTCCTATCAGACTTGGCCGTGTGATTTCCTCTGGCAGGTGACATGGCAGTGGAAGTGACATGTGCAGAAGCTTTGAGAGCCATTGTGAGCTTCCACCTCTGACACAAGGCTCACCATGTTCTCAGATGGGAATCTTCTATCAACATGGATCCCAAAGTGAAGAGGATGAGGGACCGAGCCATAGTTGACTTCAGCCAACATGGAACATGAGCAAAATACTAGCTTTCATTCTGGTAAGGAACTGAAATTTGAGCGTCATTTATTATTGCAGCATAACCCAACAAAAGATGACTGATATGCTTTCCTTCACAAAAATTAGATACCACTCAACTCAAATTTAGAACTCTACACCTAATGAGAAAATGGTCATTCCCGTTTGAGTGAGTCATCCATCAGTGTGATCCAAGGGGACAGCTGCAGGAAGGCACAAATACAGTCATGGGGAAGTGGAACTCTCAACCACTGAAGCAAGTGGACCAACTTCTGTATTCATTTACCTCAAAGATATGAAAGTGGGCTTGCCTTATAACTGCTGGAGGCACCAAGGGGTCCCATCTTAGATATGGAGGAAAATTTGTAACAAGACACTCCTAACACCAGACGGGAAAGGAAATGGGGGAAAAAAGAGATTTATCTGCTGATTTATACTGAGACAAGAATAGTCAAGATCTCGTCATAATATCATTTTTTTTAATTTTTTTTTAACGTTTATTTATTTTTGAGACAGAGAGAGACACAGCATGAACGGGGAGGGGCAGAGAGAGAGGGAAACACAGAATCGGAAGCAGGCTCCAGGCTCTGAGCCATCAGCCCAGAGCCCGACGCGGGGCTCGAACTCGCGGACCGCGAGATCGTGACCTGAGCCGAAGTCATACGCTTAACCGACTGAGCCACCCAGGCGCCCCTGTCATTTTTAATAGTAACATCTCATAGAGAAGTATAAAAGAAACTCATTCAAGACAGAAAGTTTGTACAAATTGTCTAATTTCTTGCTTCATGTTCCTTCCCCTTCCTCTTCCTCCATTCCTGTTCCATTTCCCTTCTCCATCTTTCTTCTTTGTCTTTACCTCAAATCCACACATAGCCACCTTTGGAAGATGCAAGGGTAATACATAAAGTAGATATAGAGATATAGATGTGTTCCTTATTGAAAGCAAAAAATAAATATTTTATTTATTTTTGAGAGAGACAGAGAGAACTCGAGTGGGGGAAGGGCAGAGAGAGAGGGGGACAGAGAATCCAAAGCAGGTTCTACTAAAAGCAGACAGCCCATTGCAGGGCTTGAACTCACCAGGTCATGAGATCATGACCTGAGCGGAAGTCAGACACAGCTGACTGAGCTGCCCAGGCGCCCCGCAAAACATGAATTAAATAGACTTTTATTTCTAGGAGTTTAGTCCATAACTCTCAAATATTAAAAGAACTTGCTTTACCCTAAACTTCTACAGTTTGAAAAATCCTCCAAAAACCACTTGATATTTGAGGGGTTTTGACACTTTCTTATAAGTATGCCAAAGTGTATTCGCATTTCCCCAGGCTTTCCCGGCCATGAACAGCTTTAGTCCAAGATTTCCCTGAGTACCTGCTAAGACGATAAATCCTGTCTTCATGTAGAATTTGCACTTTAAAAGTGTGGATTATTTTACTGAAGAGCCTTTTTGCCATGAGCTTTCTATCCCAAGGTCAGTTCCCCCAAACATCCAAATGCACCTACCAATATTCCTGAATTTCAACTGTGGTGCCCATTACCAATTATTACTCCCTATTGCCAAGCAATATTGCCCTTCCCCTGTGTTTGCTGAGTTTTTAAAATAGTCAATAAAAGGTGTATCTGCAAAGGTGAACGTACCGTTCAATCACTCAAATCAATCACTTTCTGGAAGCTTCTCACTGATATGCAGTTCAGACACCTGCGTGTTCAGTTCCTGAAACACGTTTTAAACCAGGCGTAGGAGCAGTTCAATTTATGTGCCATGGTGTCTGAATTTGCAAAGGTTTTCTGGTAATCTGGGGAGTTATCCTGAGATACTTTCGGCAAATATTTTGCTTTATTTTTGTAGCTTTGTTATATAGTGAAGAGAGCCCTGTTTGCCGAGTTAGGAACTTAGGGACTTCTAGAAGGGTTTTATATACAATGTTTTTGTAACCTAACAAAAAACGTAAATGGTTTACAATTGCATGACCATGAGTATGATGAACTGCTCTTTGTTCTGAATTGCTCCAGTTCAATGTAGAATAGTTATAATCAGATTGATCTGCATGAGAATTCAATGCTAATTATGTATACATGCAGAAGAGAGTTGATTTTCCATAATGGCTCTCTGGTTTAAAACCATCAAAAGAAAGGGAGTATTGCAAAATTCACCACTCCAAAAATACTACAGTCCATCAATTAAGCAATACATGAAGCATGTAATGATGATAATTTCTGGGTATGTCAACCAAGAAACAGGCAAGCTAGTTGTTAAGTTGCCTCACCATAAGAATGATGATTGTGTCAGTGCTTGGGTAGGTCATTCCCTACCCCAGCTCACACTCTGAGGGAAGACAAAATGGGTTTGCTGAGCTGGCTCTTTCCTTTAATGCCAGATGCCAAGTAAGCCAGTATCTTAGGGTATCTGTGTTATCAACACCACAAAATACCCAATTCGTGACTTGAGAGAACACCGAGTCACTGAAGGTTAGAACCTAAAGAGAAACTTTGAGACATCTTGTTCGTTCTATTCATTTTAACGATGTGATCCCTAAGACCGAGGGAGGCAGGGCTAACTTGTCCGACATAAGCACAGATCTAGTAACAACAAACACAGAGAAAGGACTTTGCCCAAATCTGTTAACTCCTAACCCAGGGCTTTCTTCTCTGCCGCGTCACTGGGGAACCAACACTAGCTGTCAAAGCTGAACCTGAGAGTAAGGAGTGTGAAATGCGAAGCTTTCCATAAGGAGTTCCATCAGGATTCAGAACTCAAGACTATCCCTTTGAAATTTTAAATCTAGTAGCAGTAATAAAAATGAAGTCCTACTAAAGAAGTTTCAAGTATGTTCATTTCCTCCCCTGGGCTATAAAAAAAATAAAAAAAAGACTTGCTAGTCATCTCTCAAGCTGCCAAGAGAAATCCATACATTTTCTGCTCTACTTTCTGGCATTACTCTTACCCATTCTGAATATTCCTTCAAGCTGAAGAATTACATAGGAGGTACAAGAGAGAAAGACATGGCTTCATCGTAAAATTATCTCTAACCAGATATGCTGACCTAATTTGACTTTTCTTCCTATCAGACATTGCTAAAACCTTAATTTTTTCTACTATTAAACCTATACTATACTGGAATTGTTACTCAAATACATACATCATGTGACCATAAAAGATGAAACCGAATCTTGTGAACATCCTCAAGTGAATTCATACTTACACAAGACGACTGTCAGGTCAAGGAGACACCTGTTACTTATCAAGACACCACAAACTCAATGCTGCCACACATCTGCACAATTTTTGTTGTTGTTGTAGTATTTGCTTTTTTTGGAAATCACCTTCACAGCAACAACTTCACACAATTAAATTTAATCTTATTATTACAGTCACACCCTGTGTTTCACCATAGCCATATCACTTTTTTTTTTTTTATCACCCACATTTTCTTCAGACTCAGTTCCTGGTTATTTCCTCCTACTAAAAAATAAATAGGGCTAAATGGTTAAGGGGCATTAAGGAATCTACTCCTGAAATCATTGTTGCACTATATGCTAACTAATTTGAATGTAAATTAAAAAAAATAAAATTAAAAAACGTACTAAATTCCAAATAAATACATAAAATTTGTTTTCAAAGGGCAATGATCTGTTACCAATCAATGTCATTTGGAAATAATATCAATCATTTTTTTTTTTAATATTTAAAGAAAATTGGATTAGCCATGGCAAGAACATCGGAATAAGCCCATGGCCTTCCAATTTCTACTCCAGGAAAAGACTGCTTTTGTCAGTGTGAACACATTCTGGCACACGTCTGGAAAATTGGTCTTTTTGCCTTGAATGACCAACATCATACAGCTTACACTTCTACAAGTATATCTCTAAAATTTTTCTATAAAGTGACTTGAAGCCAAAGCTGAAAGCATTCCCGCTACACATCTTAGACTATTATCTCTCTTATTCCTTGTGCAAAAAGGGCAGAAATATCTAAGCTGTAATGATTTTCATCTGTTCAATGAAGCCACAATGCCAACAAATCTCAATTTATTGATACTTGAAATACAAAGTTTCGAACGCATACGGTGAGTGTGTTGTGTGTGTATGTGTGAGCGTGTGTATCTGGGGATAGTGGAGGGGGAGACGTTCTTTGTGTCTACTTATTCTCAGTAAAAAACTTTTTTCTGCATGCTCCAAGACACCCATTGCAGCTAATCTATGCTGGAGCCCTTAGGGCATTTGGAGAGAGCAGAAGGCCCTTCATTTCCATTTTCTCATTAGCCTAGAGCTTCCTTACCTCTTCCAAATACCCTGATTCCCACAGGGGCTGCAGAGGTTAGAACCTTCTCAGTGAGTAGGTTGCCTTTTCCACCTGGAGCTAGGGCTGCTGCCTGAACAGGAGAGAAAAGCTGTGGGCATCATGTGAGAAAGGTCGATTCCCTCTTTCTCTTAGAACTACACCCTGAAAAATCAGGAAAAAGAAAAAGGGCATAGGAAAGTGAACCCATATGCCAGGCTGGTGGGCAATAGAATGTAGGAAAGGTTATCAGGTGGGGATCTGGAGTCAGGCCAGCTGGGATTGAAGTCTGGCTCTAAGCTTACTTTGTGGACTTAGACAAGACCCATAAATTCTCTATGCCTCAGTTTCCTCATCTACAAAACGGGAATCATATTCCTTACATTTTAGAGTCATTGGAACATTGCTTGACACATGATGGGCATTCAATCAATATTAACTAAAATTATTACTAATGACTATCACCTATTGAGAGCTTGCTGCGTTTCTAAGACCCCAGTTAGCGTAGCTCACACTTCGCTTAGAATTCTTCCCATGAATTTCTACTTTCCAAAGTGAAATAAAATCTCAACTAGCTATTTAATAGTGATGTTTCCTTTCTTTGGTTAGCATAATCATTAGTTTATAGTACACCTACATCTGTCATTCTAATTTCTTGTAATGGTAAATTTTACATTCTTCTATGCGCACGCAAATTCCTTGCATATACAAAATGAAAATTTGCCAATCATGAAAACAAATTTATAGCCTCCACTCACCCCTACTACATCTGCATTCTATTCATTCTTCAGTGTCAACCAAGATAACTCACATCCTAGGAGAAAAGACAGAACAGAAGCCGGTCACGACAATCCATTCGACCCGACTTCTAAGCATGGTTACCGAGCCAAACATATCCATGCTCTATGGCAGTGAGAAGGCTCACACATCCTGCCAAGGGGGCCACAGTCATGACAGCAGGGGTGAAATGCTGGCAACCTTCCTGGAGACCACGAGGGAGAGCAGTCAGAGGTACTTCCAGACCTGTCAGGGAGAAAATGGAGGGCCTATTTAAAGAACTGCGGCTTCAGTGGAAATGCCTCATCGTTGTGTAAATGAAAGGGTGAGGTTTTCTTCCAACCTCCTCGGTGGCTTTCTTCAAGCTGTCTCAGCTCAAGGGCCTGAATCTAATTCCAGATAGTTTTCATTTGTGCCATAAACCACTATAGGGACAACAGAAATTCAGGCCCAGGAACTACTGCTAAATTGTGGCACCTCCAGGTCATCCATTGCCCCGGAAAGCCCACTTTGACACCAGATTTTTAAAGGAAGTATGGTTTTGGAAGGGACCCGCCATCCTTTTTTTTTTTTTTTTTTTTTTGCATCACCAGGAAGACAGCTTCTCTGTAATCCTTACTTAAAATAATAATAGTAAGTCTCATGGGTTAATCTCCCTTAGGCAAGTACCATTACTGGTGTTTCAACTTCATGAGCAATTCAACCGAACTAAATAAACTAAAATGATGATGATAATATGATAATGACCACACACCACTGCATTATCAATGTCTTTCTTTCATGAGGTACTTTCTAAAGTGCTTTCTTATAGGAGGAGCTCTGCCTTGCCATTCCTACCACTCTTTCCCACCAACTCTGATAAGGAAGCGTTCTCCATGATACTGAGAAATGTCTAGTGGGATTATTTGGAAAGACATAATTGCAGCTACTGAGAAAGAGACTCAACGTAATTAAGATTAAATTAGGATAAAATTGTTTTCAGAGATTGATAATTGTACCCTGGGCTTTAAAATAACCTGGTGCCTGTAACCTCACTCAGCCCAAGGACAGGTACATTCCCATACATCTGCCACAGTGTTCTAGTGTATCTTGGAGTGTGGCCAATCATAGTTTGGGGAAGGTTTTTCCTATATTGATGCACGATTATATTTATCTGCGATTGTTGATGTATTTGCAAACGATAGCACTTACAAGCTCTACAAGCTTCAATTGAGAAAATTAACTTGGATACCATCACTGAAAACGCTGTCTCCTCCCTCTGGAAAGTGTCATCTTGACTGCTTTCTCATCTAAACTGCCGTATCCCCTCACTGCCTTCTTTTAGTGCAACCCAAATTAGACATCTAGTGCTCACCAACAGCAATCATCCCCTCTTCTTTCCAGGCACAGAGCTAGAACACAATTTTCCGCATCCACTTTCCACCGTAGGGCAGTGCCTGTGACTGAGATCTTGGCGACAGAACAAGCAAAAGTGATGGGTGCCATTAAGACGTTCCACTCATGTTCCTTGCTTTCTTTCCCTGGCTGAATGGAGAAGATTTTGAGGCCCTACAGTAGATTGGTGGGGCCGTCAGGTGGAAGGACTGGGGTTCCCGAATGACTGTGTGGAACAGAGTCTGTTCTGCCTGACCCTGCCATTCCACATTGAACTATGATGTAAGCAAGAAATACATTTTTGTTGGGTCAAGACATTGAGGTTTGGCGGGGCGGCAGTTGGGGGAGGGTATCTGTTACAGAGACTAGCATTATTCATCAAATACTGTTATTTCCTCACTTGCTTCTCTCTTTCCATTTTCACAGTCATCTCACATTTTCTTCCTTTCTTTCATGTATTCTGCAAAGAATGATTGTGTGCCCAACATATGTGCTAGGAAAGGAGTCCATTGCACAGCAACCACGTTCAAAGTAGCCCAAATGAATAACTAACCACCTTATAATTGGGTAAGCATAATTATTTAGGTCTACTGATTATTGACGAGAGGTGTCAGGAAACTACAACCTGTTTTGGTAAATTAGGTTTTGAGGGAACATAGCCATGCTCATCCTTTACATCTTATTTGTGTAGTGACCTTAGAACCTGCAAGAAGGCAAGAATGACCATCAGAGGCTTGTAACCTGCAGCTTTCATGCTACACTGGCTGGGTTGAGTATTAATGACAGAGACCAGCCCACAAAACTTAAATTATTTTCTGGTTCTTTACAGAAAAAATATACTGACTTCTGCTCTAAAGGATTCTGTACAGGATTCTCAGAGGAGATGACACACAGCCAGGTGTTATTCAACAATGAAACCTGGCGAGGAGGATAAGAATCTGATAGAGCCCTGACTAAAAAAAAAAATAAATCACTCTGCCTGACAGTGCTCTCCTTGTCCCAACTTCCAAATTACAGTGAGAAAGAGACAGTTCAGGAGAGGCTGACAAAAAGAACATAATGACATAGTCTCTCGCATTCTCATGATGCTCGAAATCCAGGGATCCTTCAGATTTTGATTCAAAGGTGAAACTACTAACCTTGTCCAGCCTAAATACTGGAAAGGTCAAAAGTCTATGAAGGAAGTTGGGAATGTGGTTAGTCACAGTTGAATTCAATCTAGTAAAAGCTGCAATTTAACACCAACTCAACATCCCCCTAGGAGAGAGCTGAATTATTATTTCCTCACCCTAACTTACATTCTCTGGGATAATAAAGAAAACAACAAATAATATACCTCCATCTCCACTGTTCTTTTACACACAATATCCAGAAAACAGTATTAAAATTATGAGACTTGCAAAGAAACAGGAAAATGTGACCATATTTAAGAGAAAATATAATCTAAAGAATCGGGCCAGCAGACGATCAAACTGTTGGAATTAGCAGACAAAGATTTGAAAATAACTATTATAAACATATGAAAGAATTTACTGGAAAAGATAGATGTTAAGGATGAAGAGAGGGGGTTTTCTAGGATAGAAATAGAAATACTAAAAAATACCAAATTAAATACTAAAGAGAAATACTAAAGAGAAATACTAAAAACACCAAATGAAAAAAAAAATGATAGAACTAAAAACACAATATCTAAGATTATTTTTAAAATATTAAATGGGCTTAACAGCAATAGATTAATCATAGATGTATAGTGCTCAGATTTCCTCCTATGGGGAGAAAAATTGACTAATAGCCCAGCTGCTGTTTCTCTGGACCTATCATGGCATCACACCAAAACCATGCTTCCTATAGGCTGCCCCCAGCCAATGGCGTGACAAGGGTATTAATGTAGGCCCATTCCTATAAGTCATTGGGCTTCTCCAATGGGTGACTTTGGATTGAGAAATTCTCATCAGCCTGGGAAAACTTGTTTACTTCTGTGGAAAAGTCTAAATTTCCTATATAATCTTCTGTTCCTTTCCCTTTTCCTCTCTTTCACAGGCATCAAACTTTAGTGTGGTCTGAAGTTTCTCTCTACCTGCTCCTACTCCCTCATCTTTTATTATTTACAGACATTTTCCCAATATGCTTTCGGAAGTCTAAGCCCATCTTTGCATCCACTTCTTAGTGGACCCAAACTAACACAAGAAGATTGTACACTTCTGAAGAAAGCATTAGTAAAATTAAAGACAAATCAGTAAAGGGGCACTTGGGTGGCTCAGTCGGTTAAGCGTCCAACTTTGGCTCAGGTCATGATCTCATGGTTTGTGATTTCCTGCCCCACATTGGGCTCTGTGCTGATAGCTCAGAGCCTGGAACCTGCTTCAGATTCTGTGTCTCCCTCTTTCTGCCCCTCCCCCTGTCACTCTCTGTCTCCCAAAAATAAATAAAAAATGTTAAAAAAAATTTTTTTAAGACAGATCAGTAGAGATTTTCCAATCTGAGTCTCAGAGAGGAAAAAGATTGAGAGTTAAAAATAACAAAGTATCCTAAGAGATCAAGTCAAAAGGTCCACTAGACATGCAATTGAAGTCTCGGAGGGAGAGAAAAGAGAGAAAATGTTTAAAAAGCTAATGGCTGAGCAACTTTCAAATTTGATTAGAAATATCCACTCCAGGATCCCAGAAACTCAATGAATCTAAGCCAGAAAAAAACAAGAACCAAACGATACTGGGTACATTATCAAATTGCTGAAAACCAAGGATAAAGAGAAAATCTTATATGCAACAAGTAAAGAGGAGACATTGCATATAGAGAAACACTGATGGAGATAATTGCTGACTTTCCATCAAAAGCCAAGGAGGCCAGATGGCAATGGAACAGCATCCTTTAGGTGTTGAGAAAGAGCGATTTTAGCCTGGAGTTTGATAACCGGCACCAATGTCCTTTAATTGTGGGGAGGAGATAGAGATGTTTTTAGATTGTCAAAATTGAGAGGGGTGATTGCCAGCAGATTCACACTACAAAGAATGCCGGAGGAGATTCTTTAGGTTGAGGGAGGACCTTTCCTCGAGGACAGCGGCCCTGATCTACAAGAAACACTAAAGTGCACCATAAATGTGGAAGGGTTTTTTATTTTCCTGGTTTTCAATTTATTTGGTGGAAATCTGACCATTTAAAGCAAAAATTATGGCAGTATGTTACAGGGTTTATAACACGTGTAGAAGTAAAAATACATGAGGATCATGGCATCCAAGGCCAGAGAGGGTAGACACAGGTATATTGCTATAAGAGGTATCTTGATGTAGGTACATCACATGTAGGCAACATATACAGTGTTGTTTTGTGTATAAAGTGCTGTCATGTTGTTTCAAACGAGACAGTCTTGAGGTGGGGATCTATCCCGTGGTCCTACAGAGAGCACTAGAAAATTAAAACAAAGGGATAAAATCAAAAACAACAAAAACAGTAACCTGTAATGACGATAAGCTTTTTGACCGTGATCTGCAGTAAGAAATACTATATTTCTACCACCACCAGTACGCAAGTTCATAATACTCTCACACACACAAACATATATATAACAGAAAAAAAAACAATATTCAAAGCAATGCTTACGATTACTAAGTGCAATTAATTTTTTTTACTCATTTTCATTTTTTAACATCAATCATTAATTACTTATTGAATCAATTTCGCTCCCACATTCTTACAGTGGATCACAGCTAGAAATGGAAAAAACACTGTTCTGTAGCATCAGCTATACAGCAAACTATTTACTTAATTTTTTTTTCCTTTTTTTGTTAATTAATGTTCATCCAAAAAAATGCCTAAAGAAAATAAGTTATTCCTATTTTAGAAACAAGGAAACAGGAGTGGAGAAATGAACTACCATTCTTAAGGTTGTAAGGTTGGTAAGTGAAGAAAGGAAGGATTTCAACGTAGATATAAATATAGTAAGTCTAACTGCTGTGCTTTTGACCACTATATCACATTGCCTCCACCTTGGCCACCACATCTGGGGACCTGGGGACCATGGATAGGTGCATGTAACCATATTCATTTCTTTTGAATAAAAGACTAGTTTTTGTCTGTAAACTAAAAAAATCCCTTAAGTATCCAAGTACTACCCAGTACTTGGTAGTTTTTTCATATTAGGTTTGTTTTTTCATACCAGCTAACTAAGATCTGTTCACATTATTTGAGCAGATGCTTTAAAAGGCTCCAGTCACTCAACCATGATAAAACTCTAACCTTCAAGGCTTCACATCCTATACTTTTCTTTGTATATGCTATTGGTGAGTGGGTGGCAACAGAAATCTACAAAACATGTAAATGAGAAACTTTAATCTACTGAGGCTATTTTTCAGTTCTAAGATTCTATAAACCTATAATTCTAATCAAGGACCCAGCCACCTGCCATTCTATAACTAAGCCACAAGATAGGCAGTTGTCTAAATTGCTCAGAAAGTTATACAAAGACAGAGGTTCCTTTGTTTCTTTGTTAGTCTGCCCTGAAGTTTTGTAAGGCTTAATGTTAATTTAAGTCTTTTGATGCAATTTAGCCATATTCCTCTGAGTTTATTGCCTATCGTATAGATAGAATAACCCAGGTTTCCTCAGGATAATCATTTTTTTCAAATACTTATATAATTGAAAATAACTATTCACTATTTAGCGTTTTCCTCTCTAGACTAAATAAATACAATCCCCTTAATCTTCCCCAGTCGGTTTGATTTTCTCTGTAATCATTTTGGTAGTGCCTCTTAGTTTCTCCACATGCATTTTAAAGGGTGGAACCCCACATTGATTGCATTACCCTAATAAGGGCCTGACCAATGCCAAGTATGGCTGGAGGATCTGCCCTTCTTGCCCGCTGTGCTCTTGCTAAAGGAGAATTAAGAATTATATTAGCATTTCTGAAAGCACTGTTGCCAGTTTTCTTGGATCTTCATCAGCTGAGATTGAATCTCCCTCATACAAACTGCCCAGAGCCAACTGAACCAATGACTCACATTCCTGTTTTGAAATATCTGCTCATCTGCTTTTATGACATCTGGATTTCTTCTTTCATGACTTGAATTTCCTTCCTCCTGGTGTTTTTAATGTTTTTCTCTATCGTGATACTATTGTTTTTATCGATTTCAATAATTTATATTAAGGATTTCTTCAACTCTCGTGTTTGTCTTTGTATTTTTTTTTTTAGGTTTGTATGTAATCTAATACATAGCCAGTTTTTCCTTTGTTCTTCCATTGTTTTTATGGGAAGTTCTTTTCCAAGATCAACCAATATTTGTTTTAACTGCTTTAAGATTTCACACTTTCTGACAACCAAGTTTTTATTCATACGGCATTAATTTTGGTTATCTATCCTAGTGTGAGATATGGTAAAAATCTCATAGGTGGGTGTGAGTTTGCCAACTTTTCCCATTCATTCCTTTTCCATTGGTTTGTGGTACTTTCTTTACAATATATGAAATTCTTGTATAGTGATGTATGTTTCATTGTTATCTGTTTATATATTACAAAGCATGAATACATTTACATATGAAATTCTTTTTTAAATTTTTAAAAATTTATTTATTATTTTGAGGTGGATGGAGGGACAGAGAAGGAGAGAGAGAAAGAAGTCCGAGCAGGCTCCACACTGTCAGTGCAGAGCCTGAAGTGGGGTTCAATCTCACGAAACCATGAGATCATGACCTGAGCTGAAATCAAGAGTCAAATGCTTAACCAACTGAGCCACCCAGACACCCCACATATAAACTGCTCTTAAGAAATAAACCACCGGGGTGTCAGGGTGGCTCAGTTGGTTAAGCGTCTGACTTGGCCTCAGGTCATGATGCCGTGGTTCAAGAGTTTAAGCCCTGCATCGGGCTCCGTGCTGACAGCTCAGAGCCTGGAGCCTCCGTGCTGACAGCTCAGAGCCTGGAGCCTACTTCAGATTCTGTGTCTACGGCTCTGTCTGCCCTCCCCTACTCACACTCTGCCTCTCTCTCTCTCTCTCTTTCAAAAATAAATAATAAAAATATTTTTTAAAGAAAGAAAGAAAGAAAAGAAAAGAAAAAAAAGAAAAGAAAAGAAAGAAACTACCTATAGAAATATGGACAAAGACCATTCATGAAAAGAGAAATCAAATTCATTATAAACATATGAAAAACATTCATCTTTATAGCTAAAGTAAAACTAAAATTATATACAACTTCTATTGAATCAGAAAAGATTTTTTTTATTATTATAATGTTATGGTTGTTGAGATTGTCTTATTATTTTTTTTATTATTTTTTGAGATTTTTTTTTAAATGAATGCTTTCAAACACTGCTGCTGGGGTTCTTTTTCCTAATATATTCTTTTGATAATTTTCAAATTTTCAGAAAATTTAAATATATAGTAGAATAAATATCCATCTACCCTTCAACTATATTCACTAATTGTTAACATTTGCCACATTTATTTTTCTCTCTTTCTCCCTCCATATATGCATATGTACATCTGTGCATTTATATCTATACATACATGTGTGTGCATAAACATGTATAATATATACAATATATACAATTTTTTGCTGAACTCTTTCAAAGCTGGTTGCAAACATCATGATACATCAATTTCAAAGATTTTAATTTGCAGCAGGAGGTGTTTCAAGCATGAGCAAAATCTTACAAAATCAATTTGGAAAGACACATCAGAGCCTTCAAGACATAAAATCAGCATGATAACTTCACATTGAAGCATTTGTTCAAAAAACACGTTATTATATTCTTCAATCTGAGCCTTTTTTTATTACATCCATTAGAACATTAGTTCTTATTTATGATTCGATAGAAAACTATTCAAATTACTACAAAGGAGGTATATAAAATTAATTCTAGCTTCTGACATTAATGGAATACATGTATGTGATAGGGTTTTTCCAGAAATGTGTTCTTTCATATATTCACTTATCCCATTAATATGTACTAAGTACGTTACTATACCAAAATAGATAGGATGTGGACTTACTCTCAAAGAGTTTATTTTCAGGCCATGCTTACACATTAGATTTTGCTTCAAAGGGGAGAATATTGAAGGATTTTAGACATAGGTCAAATCTGATTGGCATTTCAGAATAATCCTAATGACAATTTTAATGTGAAACTGGAAGGGAAAAATATTTGTTAAGGAAAGCAGTCGGGAGGCTGTTGTGGTACCCCAGGTAGTTGAAATGAGAACAGAGGAGTGGACAGATTCAAGAGCAATTAACTGGAAAGGTGGGACAGGAGACGAAGGTTTGTTGAACGTTTGAGTTATGTGAAAAGGAGGACTGAAGCTTCCCTGCCAGTCTTCTTGACTTGGGCTACTTGTTAATGGTGGAGCCACCCAAGGCTAGGGAGGCAGGAATGTAAAGTCGGGAGAGGATAGAAAGCACAATCATGAGTTCAGTTTGGTGCATGCGAGACGCTCAGTAGGCTGGAGAGTACTTGAGGCTTGCTCTGGACGTATGGTAAGAGTTATGGAATTCAGTAAAAATACGGATTTAGAAGACATCAGTGTATTGTCGAGAGTTAATGCTATGAGAATACATGAGATCATCTGGGAACAGTGTAGAAATGTAAGAAGAAAATTAAAACTGGATTTCCAGAAAACATTTTAAAAGTAAACAAGAAAACAAAAAGAGAACATTGACAACAATTTGAATAATCGAGGGAAGGAAGTTCTTCCTAAAAGCAAAATAAGACCCTTGGGAATCATAAAGGAAAAGACAACTGTACTTAAGTCCAGAATTTTAATGTTTTAATGACAAATTACACCACTGAACAAAGTTAAAAGGTAAACAACTGAAAGGTAGCATGATATGCCACCCCAAAATATGCCAATCCTTTGGCATAAGGATTATTTGGAGCTGGAGGCAACTGAGATAAAGCAGATGCAAGAAAAGCTCTCTGTTCTCCCCCGATTTGCATAAAAGCAAGACATAAATTTGTAAAGCTGTTCCACCCCCTCCTCCACCAGGAAAGACAGAAATTAATTACTAGAGATACTCCAGACCCTCATCAGCCCAGATTAAAAGTCAGAGAAATCTATGTAACAAACTTTACTGACTAGCCTGTATCTTCCATTAGTTCCCGCATGTATTTATCTTCCCTCAGTCGGTCCCCCTAGAAACTGAAAGTCTTTTTCCTTTGCCTTGTCACTTCTGCAAGAATTTGTTGTTCTTTTGTTAAGGTGCTACGTAAGGCCAACTTCTTACCACCTGTTTGAGTTACTCATTCCTGTGTACTCCCATGTGTATGTGCAATGCACATGTTAATACACATCTATTTGTCTTTCTCTTATTAAACTATCTTTCGTAGGTTTAATTTGCAGGGCCTCAGGCAATGAACCTAAGATGAGTAGAGGGAAACAATTTTTCTTCCGCTTTACCACAGACCGTATGCATATGATAAAAAAAATTCCTACAAAAACATAAGCAGAGAGCTAGAGCCCCATAGGAAAAATGGACAGACATATAAACAAATATATATACCAGAAAGAGAAATTCAAGAGACAATAAACTAATGAAAATATACACAACCTAACAATAGTTGGAGAAATGCCAATTAAAATAATGGTGAAAGGGGCACCTGGGTAGCTCACTCAGTTGAGCGTCTGACTCTTGATTTCAGTTCAGGTCATGATCCCAGGGACATAAAATGGAGCCTTACATCAGGCTCTGAGCTGAGCATGGACCCTGCTTGAGATTCCCTCTCTCTCACTCTGCCCCTCTCCTCACTCACACGCTGTCTCTAAAATAAAATAATAAAATCTCAAAATAATGGTGAGATTCCATTTTTCACCCATCAAACTGGCAAAAAATGAAGGTGTGCTCAATTTCAGTGAAGAGATAAGGAAACAAATGTGCCCACTTTGTATGTGGCTGATGGGGTTGTAAATTACCATCTTATTTTGGGAAACATAGCAACAGATGTTAAAATGTAAAACACATGATGAAGCAATGCCAATTTCATATTTGAGAGAAACAAAACTACCAACATTTTTTTATGTATGTGCAAATATGTATGTTTGTAATTACATATGTATTTACAATATGGATATATAAGAGTATTTATTGTAGCATTTTTAAGTTATTGTAAAAATAAGTTGATTGTTCAAAAAATAGAGAACTAGCTGAGTTAACTATGAATCATTTATACTACAGAATATTATGCTCCTAGAAATGTAATTGGTGGGGTCTGTATTAGTTGACCAGAAGAGATGTCCTGATGAATTGATAAGTAAAAAACAGCAGGTGTCAAATTTACGTGTATAGGGTGATTCTATCAACACACACAGCCTTCCCATATAAGAGGACACACATTTAGGTTTTACTTGTCTAAGTAAACAGAAAAAGAAATGTGAGGAGAGACGTACATCAAATGGAGTAAAATGGGTTGGATGGCATAGGGAAGAATATCAACTTTTCCTTTGTAAATCTTTGGATGGTTTCAAACCTTCCTTACCTTACACTTCTTAAATTAAATTCAAACATAGTAGAACAAAATACAAAATTGTAAGTTGAGAACCGTCAAGAAGTTAACAGGTAGCAGTGATTTTTCATTTTTCTGTACTTTACATTAAAATGTAAGTATAAAATATAAGAACAGTGTTCAAGTAAAAGCACATATCTCATCTCACTACTTAACAAAAAGATCTTTTTCATATCAGTGGTCCTAATTTGCGCCTAAGTAGTTCTTGCCAGCATAGGATTCAGACATGCTGGGGCATGCCCAGAGTCACAGCCACTGGGGGTAGATTTCCATGAGGAACTTTGAGAACTCCTAAGAAAATCTTACTTATGGGACACCTGGGTGGCTCAGTCGGTGAAGCATCTGACTTTAGTCCAGGGCATGGTCTCAGGGCTTGTGAGTACAAGCCTGCATCAGGCTCCCTGTTGTCACACATCGGTCTCTTTGCTGTCGGTGCAGAGCCTGCTTTGGATCCTCTGTCTCCCTCTCTCTCTCTGCCCCTCCCGTGTGGATGCATGCTCTTTTTCTTCCTCTCTCAAAATAAACAAATGAACAAACAAATAAGCGAACAAACAAATAAATAAGCAAACAAGCAAGCACTTTTTTAAAAAAGATCTCACTTGCAGTTGGACACACGGTGCAGGGAGGAGCTCGATGATTTGGCCTGCGGGGTTCGTGAACATAATATCAGTCATTTTCTCAGAATAAATTTCCAAGGGCCCACAAATGGGTTCCAAAGACTTGAACATCTGCATAGATATAATGAAACATCGCCTTCTTGTTTTCCCAAAATAATGAACTAGTTTCACATACCATCGGCAGTGTTTGAGTTCTTAAGCTTTTGTCTCAAATGGGACAGTTAGGCATTGTGTTTTACATTTAATAAATATTTATTGAGTATCTACTATATGAACAAAACCCAAAATTCCTGCAGGGTACTTAGATTTTGTGGAAGGAGGCTGGTTTACCAGATATAAAGCCATTTGAGGTTTTTTTTTTAATTTTTTAAAGTTTATTTATTAATTTTGAGAAAGAGAGCAAGCAGGGAAGGGGCAGAGAGAGGGGGAAGAGAGAGAATCCCAAGCAGGCTCTGCACTGTCAGTGCAAAGCCGGACGCAGGGCTCGAACTCAAAACTGTGAGATCAGGACCTGAGCTGAAATCAAGAGTTGGACGCTCAACCAACTGAGCCAGCCAGGCGCCCTGACATAAAGTCTTTTTCAGTGTCGCATCAGCCCCTCGTTCTTGGTTGCATGTGAAGGCGGTCACCACTCCGTGCTTCTCGGCTGATGGTCACTGCAGTCTTGCATACTACTCATTTGTGTCATTTTTTCCATGTATCACGTGAGTTCTTAATGTGAAGCCTCATCAGATGTATCGCAGCTTCTATTTCCCTCCAACTTCCCACGTGGCCTCCTGAGTCTTGGGTTGATTAACCTTAGCAATCACTGCCCTGTCACCACCCCATAAAAAATATACTGACAGCTAAGAAAATCCCACCTGCCGCAGGATCCTGTTTTACCTGCTTGCAGACCCTCCACCCTCCGAAGGGCTTTGAGCGACACAATTCCCGTCTTTCTCTTTGTCTGGGGAACTAATTTCTGTCCTTATCACTGAGGTCATTTTCCAGGACTCCCAGTTCTTTGCACATGCAGTGCTGTATCCTCTATTTTCCCTTCTTTTCTCCCCACTGGCTTAAGGATACTCCCAGGAGACAAGATGCCTGGGTGACCACATCCTGCCCTACCCTCAGACCATTCCGGTTCCCCGGAGCCTTGCTAGACTGAGGCAGGCATCAGGTCAGCCCCCTGTCCCTGTGGATGCGCCATGTGCCATGGGGAGTTCCCAGCTGGGTCCCCGCGACACCAGCCCCGCTTCCTCCCGCTGGAAGCTGGTGCTCCTGAACCCCCACAGCCCCGCACATGGAGAAGAACCAGTCTACTGCTTTCACTTCCCCTTTGAGGTTTTTCACCACAGACGATAGCTCTGGTTGTCATGTTTGATGTGATCCTCTCCCATCTGCTGACCTTATTTTTCTCTTGTTGCTGGACATGTGTTTACAATTCTTTATGTAGCCAAATCTGTCAGTCTTTTCCTTTGTGATTTCCTCTGTCACTTCAAAGGAAAAAATAAATAAAAAAATAAAATAATGGCTTCTCCAGACACCTGACAGGCAATAACTTAGATTTACTCCCATGTTTTCTATTATCTATCATGTTAGCCATTTAAAATGTATTTTGGGGCGCTAGGGTGGCTTAGTTGGTTAAGCGTCCGACTTCGGCTCAGGTCATGATCTCACGGTTGGCGGGTTCAAGCCCTACATCGGGCTCTGTGCTGACAGCTCAGAGCCTGGAGCCTGCTTTGGGTTCTGTGTCTCCCTCTCTCTCTACCTCTCCTCTGTTCGCACTCTGTCTCTCTCCCTCTCTCAAAAATAAATAAACAGGGGCGCCTGGGTGGCGCAGTCGGTTAAGCATCCGACTTCAGCCAGGTCACGATCTCGCGGTCCGTGAGCTCGAGCCCCGCGTCCGGCTCTGGGCTGATGGCTCAGAGCCTGGAGCCTGTTTCCGATTCTGTGTCTCCCTCTCTCTCTGCCCCTCCCCCATTCATGCTCTGTCTCTCTCTGTCCCAAAAATAAATAAACGTTGAAAAAAAAAATTTTTAAAACAAAAATAAATAAACATTTAAAAAATTTTTAATAAAAAATAAATAAAACGTATTTTGATGATGAGGTATGAAATTGGGGTATTGAATTGACTTTTTTTTTCAAAAAAGTGTAGTTAAGTGTCCTAAATAATGAGTATTAAATAATTCTTCATTGTTCTTTTGAGATCTGTCTTGTTATGCATTATATCCTTACCCACAGTATGCTTCATTCTGAACTATGCTGTTCCATTTATCTGTTTATTTATTTATGCTATTCCATTTATCCATTTCATTTTCATGAAAATGAAAACATGCATTTTCAGGAAAGACCTAGCTCTACTTTAATGTTTCATTTTGCAAAATACTAGTTAATGTTCTTAGTTGAGCATGGTGGTATTAAGTACATGGTCACCAGAGACAGGCAGCCTAGATTTGAACCATGGCTCAGCAATTTGTTAGTCATCATGTGAACTTGGGCAAGTTACTTAAACTCTGCCGGCCTTAGTTTCCCTATTTGTAAAATGGGGGTAATAAAAACAGGCCTCTGTTTTCTGTGACAATTATATGAGGTATTTCCTGTATGTGAAGCCTTTGGAATAGTGCCTGCCATAAAGTAAGTGCTGAATAAATAGTATCTGTTTGTGCACATACAAATTATACTCATTAGGGGCGCCTGGGTGGCTCAGTCGGTTGGGCCACCGACTTCGGCTCAGGTCATGATCTCACAGTCTGTGAGTTCGAGCCCTGCGTCGGGCTCTGTGCTGACAGCTCAGAGCCTGGAGCCTGCTTTGGATTCTGTGTCTCCCTCTCTCTCTGCTCCTCCCCTGCTCATGCTCTTTGTCTCAAAAATAAATAAAAACATTTTTAAAAATTAAAAAAAAAATTATACTCATTAAAGTCAAAAGTCCTATTGAGATTTTTTTGAGATGGGTTATGCTCAACATGTAAACTGATTGAAAGAATAGAAGTCTTTCTGATTCATCATTATGTTCAAGGACAATAGTATACCTCTTTATGCATCATCTTTAATATTCAATAAAGTTTTATGCTTATGATTATATTAAATAAGACATGCAACTTTCTTATTCTTAAATCATGTAGATATCATGTCATTATTCTGACATGGGATAAAGAGCTCCTAGTGATTAATATATTGTATTTGTTTTGCATTCATCTTTTTGCTTTATTGACACCTATAGTTTTTTTAGACTATTCTTTTTAGTTAAAAGAATACAATCACAATATCTAAAAGTGGCATTTTCATTTTGTTTGCAAATATTAATTCTTCTAGTTTTTTGACATCTTCCTGCAGTGAACAGAACTTCCAAAACAATATTGAACACATATGAGAACGGTCGTTTTTATTTCTTTCTTTTTTAAGTTTATTTACTTATTTTGAGAGAAAGACAGTGTGAGTGGGGGAGGGGGAGAGAGGGAGGGGGAGAAAGAGAATCCCAAGCAGGCTCCACACTGCCAGCACAGAGCCTGACATGAGGCTCAATCTCACAAACCTTGAGATCATGACCTGAACCGAAACCAAGAGTTGGATGCTTAAGTGACTGACTCCCCAGGCGCCCCTGGTCATTTTTATTTCTTACTGATTTAAAAGTGAAAGTTTCTAACAGGAGAAAGGACATTGAAACAAGATTTGACATTTACTTGGAATTGATGGTGTCTCTTACTAGCTGGAAACCCAGAACAAATCCCTCAATTTCTCTGCACCCCAGTTTCTTCATCAATAACACATGGATATGAACACTTACCTCTCAAGGTCATAGGAATATCTGAGACATCAGATGTAAAGTACCTGGCATGCACGGCATTTACTACATTTTACTTCCATCCAGAGTGCATTATTTATCTATTAAGAGAATCTATCTTTCTTTTCCTAAATTTGTAATGTTTCTATTATAAGTGGGTATTCAAATGGATAGTTCTTAAATGTACTGACTTTGTGATTAAAATCCAACTTGAGGGGCGCCTGGGTGGCGCAGTCGGTTAAGCGTTCGACTTCAGCCAGGTCACGATCTCGCGGTCCGTGAGTCCGAGCCCCGCGTCAGGCTCTGGGCTGATGGCTCAGAGCCTGGAGCCTGTTTCTGATTCTGTGTCTCCCTCTCTCTCTGCCCCTCCCCCGTTCATGCTCTGTCTCTCTCTGTCCCAAAAAATAAATAAACGTTGAAAAAAAAAAAAAATCCAACTTGAAAACCACTAGAGTGTTATGTCTCCTGGCATTTATGACTTATTTCTAACCCTTGAAAATACACTTTTTTCATAATTATGCAATAAATGTTTGCTGAATATTGTATTGAATGAAAGAGCTCAGTTAATTTAAAAAAAGCAAACTAAAATTATTTGTAGGTAATTCACGAGCAACAGTTCACAGCCAAATACCACTTTCTTTGTCAAGTCTGGCAAAAGGAACTTGAAAACCTAGTAAATACACAAATACATACGTATATACTTACATGTCCGCATTATACATATATATGTTACTCAGGGGCAAAGTTTTTCAAAGAGGAAGAAAAGTTTTGCTTACTAAGGAAAAAATAAGGAGACTTAAAAAAATGTTTTACTTGTATTAACATACTTGAAAAAATTCGTGAATTGGGTTAATCAGGACAACTAACGGAGAGCGAATTAAATCAGTCCTTACGGTTATATTTAATTTACATTACTTTTGCTCACCACTAGCATTTATTAACCTAGGATTTCACCATATCACATCTTGCCTAAAATATCTACTGTTCTAGTTACTTTTCTTTTGATGACCTGTATATAATATTGACAACCGTGCTAAGACCCAGTGGGGAAAAGTGAAAGACCATAAGAAGGGAAAGTAAAAAGCAAAAGGAGAAATACTATGGATTACAAAACTTATAATCTGTATATTTCCCTAGTAATGATAAGACACCGTACAGCATTTCAAACAGTTAGTTTTCCCTTTGACTGTCTTGCATTGAGTGCCACCCACATACCAAACAGTTTCCCTGCACTTATTCCTTTAATTCTTATCACCACCAGGAGATACAGGTACTACCTGCTTCTTCTCCATTTTAATGATGAGAAAACTGAAGTTCAAAGAGGTTGAGTGACTTGCCTAAGGTCACATCGGGGCTTCACGCCAATGGAGGTGAGGGTTGAAGCTAGATCTACCAGACTTTAGTTCCACACTCCTACCCCTGTGCTATGCAGCCTCTCCAGGAGGGACCTCATTTGTGGGTCAGTGGTGTCCTTGTCTGGAAACAAACACAGTCACAAATCTATCGGCAGCAGCAAAGTGAGCCCTGGACACTAAGCTTCGTCTCTGTTTCCCTCATCTCGTACAGATGGACAGATTTGATATGTCCACACTCTTATCTAGTAAATACAGATTCCAAGGTAGGAGCTACCTCTGGGAGAAGAGGCCGGAGGGGGTGGTTAGATGGTTAGAGCCACGGGAGGAACACACAGGGAGATACAAGTGATGGATAATATTCTGGTCTTTAGGTTGCATGGTGATTTCGTGGGTCATCATTATATTAGTATATTCTAGCATGTGTCAAATTTTATATAAAAACGTAATTTTAAACTATTAAACAAAGCAAAAAAAAAAAAATCCTCAAAGGTACAGAACGTGAGGCAGTCAATTAATACTTTCTATTCTCTCTCCCCTGCCTCATTCTACAGTGACCAGAGGTACATAAGCCAGGCTAGGCTCTTGATTCTTTCCTCCTGACGGCTATAGCCTCCTGAGAAGAAGCCCCAGGAGTTTCCAGACCAGAGTGTTTTGGAAATTATTCATGCTAGAAAAGAATACAAAATGTTTTTCTTTAAGAACGAATCCTCCTTTACTCAAAGTGTCACGAGGTGAAAGACAAAAGGAATTCGAGAAACAGCCTGTCTCACTGTCACTGGTTCATAAAGACTTCACTGATGGGCTAGGACCATGCTTCATTCCTCTTACATCACCCCCAAGCACCCAGGGCAAGGCCTTGCACTTAGTAGGTGGCCAACTGCTATTTGTGAGTCCGTGTCTAAATGCATGAGTCAAGTTTCACCATTTCCATGGAAAATTTTAAATGTCACTCTTCTCAAAATTTGACCATGCTGCTCAACCTACTAAAAATTTCATACAGAACCGCCCCCACACACAATCTTGTATGAATATCCCCTGTGTTCCCCCAAATCCTTTGTGACCTAACAACTGGTATTTTTAATGCCCCAGCATTTCCTGAAGTCGAGCCCTCAGGAAATGGTTTTTGCAATAATGTCCTCACTCTCCCCATGTTCCCCTTACTCGACCACAGAATCCCAGAATAGCTGAACAGGTGTCCAAATACCTAGAATTACCCAAGAAGCTTGACAACCTGTCTTCTGTTTCCTATCGAAGTCACGAGGATAACCTCTTAGCCTTTGGAGTTTGAAAGGAATGTGCCCATGAGCAGGACATACCCTCAGTGGTGCTTTATTTATATACAGATACAGTTTATCCCTAAGCCTGGCAAGTGTCTCCACACACCAGAACTAAATCATTAGAACATAGTGGTGAAGGGTATGGGACCACGGTCCAACAGCCCTGGAGATCAAATTTTGATTCTGACAGTAACTATGCGGTTTCAGGCAACTCACTTAGACTTTCAGAGCCTCCATATTCTCATCCGTTAAATGAGAATAATAGAAGAAACACTTTCCTGGGGCGCCTGGGTGGCTCAGCCAGTTGAGCATCCGACTTCGGCTCAGGTCATGATCTCATGGTTTGTGAGTTCAGATCCCGCATCAGGCTCGGTGCTGTCAGCGTGGAGTCCACTTTGGATCCTCTGTCCCTCTCTCTCTCTCTGCCCCTCTCCCACTCACGCTCCTCTCTCTCTCTCTCTCTCTCTCTCTCTCTCTCTCTCTCTCTCTCTCAAAAATAAATAAATATTTAAAACAAAGAAGAAGAAACAATTTCTTGGAATGTTGTGAGCATCAGTAACATGATGCTTATAAACTGCTCCTCTGTGGTCTGACAAACCATAAATGCTCAATATTTGCTAACGGTTATTACTGTGTCAAATTTTCCCAGACCTCAGGCCTGGTCAGTCTCTCTCAGACATCATGTACTGCTCTGTGGTCACTGTGACCATTCCGGGTCTTCCGGTGTCCAGATACCTTCAGAAATTACCTGGCCCAACCCATTCTCAAGCGCACTGCCTGAGAATCAGAAACCCAGGGAGACCAAAGGGTGAGAAGAGAGGTGATAAAACCACCTGGCCTCACCCAGCTAGGTTCAAAGCAAACAGAGAAGTTGCCACATGAGAGTGGGAAGGAGGTATTTACACAGGGAGGCTCCTTTGAACCGTCACGATAAAAGTCCACACTTCTTTGGGAAAGAGTATGTTTGTCTTACAATTTTTCTTGAAAGAGAAACCCAGCAGCAAAGACGATGATGAAAATGGCAACTTGACTATGGGAAACAGACTCCTGCTATTTTCATCAGACCATCTGATAAGCTTCCCAAGGGACTTTTCTAGGCTGTGCAAACAGCACAGGACAGGGTAAGCCTCAAGAGGACGCCCAGGGCAGCGGCCAAGCTGCAACTGCCCTGGAAGTCAGATCGGAAGAGCTCAGACACGAGGGGAGAGAGGGCTGGATGCACACAACCCCCAGCCACCAACAGGGCGGCCCCGCAGAGGGACACACACAACGCTGCCCTGGAAGAATTGCCCCAGGGGTGCACGTGTGAAGAAAAAGACCCCACTGGCGCCGCTGGGAAACACAGTGGCAGTGAGCGCACGCTGGCCCTGGCAACCAGCAGCGGACTGGCTCAGGCCGAGCAAAAGCTTTCTGCACACATGGCATGAAAGCAGACCCCTCAGTGGCTCAGGCTCCGGGAAGGTTAAGGATCAACAACAAAAAGACATTAACCCCTCTTCTAAATGGTATGTCATAGCCATCAAACGGCGATGACAGGCCTATCAAAGGAGCAGCCCATATCCGTAGGCTGGTGGGAGGCGCTCTCGGCAATTGAGACACATTGGCAGGCCCAGGGAGGGGAACACAGCCCCTGGGGTCTCTGTATTTATGAAGGGCAGCATTTTGCATAACAAAAGTTCCATGTGTAATCTTTACTTGGCATACTTCTTTCTGGACCCAAGAACAAGAGTTATTCTCTGTCCTGAGGTCCTAATTACTGGGAAGATAAAGTGGCTAAAACCTTTATAAATCAGCAAATAGAATTAATATGATGGACAAGGAGCCCTCCAATTTACATCAGGAGATCTGCTCCGTGTGAGTTTGAGCTTGTTATGTCCGCCATCTGCACTTCGGTTTCCTCATATATAAACCTTTTCTTTAAGGGGACATCTTGTGAGTTCTTTGGAATACTCCTACCCTAATTTATTTATTTTTCCCTTTTAAAATTTTTAGTTGAGGCTCAGCACACATTCAATAAGGCATACATACAAAGAGATACATTACTCTTACTTAGAATTTTATACCTTTCAGAGAGTGGAAAGATGGTGATAGGGAGATATTGATTCTCTCCTTGTATCAGCATCAAAGGCCATTTTATAGATGGACAGGCTAGATCATCAAAGGCACAGAGAATGCGTCAGTTATATCACTCAGATTAGAATTCTCAAGTCCTTTCATCAAGATAAATTCTGCACAGTAAAGGAAACCACCAACAAAACTAAAAGGCAGCCTTCAGAATGGGAGAAGATATTTGCAAATGACATATCTGATAAAGAATTAGTATCCAAAATATATAAAGAACTTATAAAACTCAACACCAAAAAAACAAATAATCTAGTAAAGAAATGGGCAGAAGACAACAGACATTTTTGCAGAAAAAACATACAGACGTCCATAGACACATGAAAAGATGCTCAACATCACTCATCATCAGGGAAATACAAGTCAAAACTACAATGACATATCACCTCACACCTGTCAAAATGGCTAAAATAACACAGGAAACAAGAGATGTTGGCTAGGATACAGAGAAAGGGAAACCCTCTTGCACTGCTGGTGGGAATGCAAACTGGTACAGCCAATTGGAAAACAGTATGGAGGTTACTCAAAAAGCTAAAAATAGAACTACCCTCCAATCCAGTAATTGCACTACTAGGTATTTACCCAAAGGATACAAAAATACGGATTCTAAGGGAATCATCCTGATATTTATAGCAGCGTTATCAACAATGGCCAAATTACGGAAAGAACTTAAATGCCCTTTGACTGTTGAATGGATAAAGCAATTGTGGTATATATATGATGTGTGTGTGTGTGTGTGTGTGTGTGTGTGTGTGTGTGTGTGTGTGTGGAGAGAGAGAGAGAGAGAATTGAATATTGCTTGCCCATAAAAAAGAATAAAATCTTGCCATTTGCAATGACTTGAATGGAGTTATAAAGTATTATGCAAAGCAAAATAAGTCAGTCAGAGAAAGACAATGCTGTAAGATTTCACTCATATATGGAATTTAAGAAACAAAACAGATGAACATGGGGGTGGGGAGAGAGAGAAAGAGAGACAGAGAGAGAGAGGCAAACCAAGATAGACTCTTAACTACAGAGAACACACTGAGGTTTGATAAAGGGAGGGGATGGGCTACATGGGTGATGGGTACTAACGAGGGCACTCATTATGATGAACACTGGGTGTTATATGTAAGTGATGAATCACTATATCCTCCTGAAACTAATATTACACTGTATGGAATTTAAATAAAAGCTTGTAAGAAAACCATATTTTGAAAGCTTGGTATCCCACCTAAAATTGGAAATTTACATTATTAAGAAATTAATAAAAGGAAATTATTCAGAGAAGAAATTATTTCTTAGTGGCTACTTGATAAACAGTTTAGTATTAAAACATAACCATGCCAATAAATACATACTTGTAATATCATTTTGACTAAAAAAAATTATTTGTATCATGTATTTAATCAATTAAATTAATTTTAATTTTTAATTTTTATAAATTAATATCACTTGAATTTAACTTCTCTTCTATTATCTTCATAAAAGAAGGACAAGAGCTAGTCTATATATTCAGCCTAATAATTGCTCATATATATTTATGTATCATGAATGAGGTCCTCTGAAATCAAATTCTCGGTGGTAAGCAATGATTATTCTTTAAGTCTCATGGATTCTCTTCTGAGTTCCTTTCTGTTTAAAATCCTTTTAACTTTTTTCATTAAAATATTAGGTCAAAAAAAAAATGAAGAAGAACTCCTAAGTCCTGGTTCATAATGGCCAGTCTAATGTTTAGTCTCAGAGCATCTTGCCGTGATCTCAGAGAGCAGCTTTCCATGATGGAGACACCCTTACTTAAATTAGGGTTAAGAGTGAAAAGAAGTGATTTTTAGGTCCCAAGCAAATGCCTTTAAAAGATAAATATGAGTCTGGGAAATTATGACTCCCTTTGACCTTCAAGATCTGCCATAATTTATAACTATTATTATTGGCTGCTTATTGTATGTTAAGCATGCACAGAGTTTAACATGGATTATCTCATTTAGTCCTCAAAATAACTGATGAAATGGATACTCATAGTATCCAATTTTACAGACGAGGAAACTGAAAGAGTAAGCTACTTTCCCCAAGTCATGAGAGTGGCAGAGCTGGGGTTTGAATCCAAGCCCACAGATGTTCCTGTGACATGATTTGGTTTTCCACAAGCCACTTCCCCCTTCTCTACAACCAAGGCAACTCCATGCCCCAGGAAAATGCACTACCCAAGCCAGATTGCTTGCTTTACTTCTGTCTCTGTTGGTTTAGCCTCTAGGTTGGCACGTCTTACCCTCCAAATCTGTCTTTCAAGACTGAATCAAACACTACCCTCTCTCAGCCATATTCTTCTCTGAATCCATTTAAAACTGGTCTGTTCTATTCATCTGAGATCTTTGTCATTTTTTTAAATGCGTATGCTATGCATTCGTTCAGTTACCCACACATTTATTGTTCTTTCTCCTCAAATAATTGTCAGCTAGTAGAGGACAGGAATCATGTTGTCTTTTCTTTTCTTTTCCTTTTTTTTTTTCTATCTCCCAAGTTACGGATGGTGGTACAAACATTTTAACTCAAATAATGTGCTTCTATACAATGGACACAAACATTCTATGACTTTAGAGCCATACTTTGTATGTGTTGGCTAAATTTTCCTCCTCATTTATTTCCGAAGCATTCAACTCCCTCTTCCCCAGAATAAATCATCTTTAAAATTTTTTTCCCTTGTTGGGCGCCTGGGTGGCTCAGTCAGTTGGGCTCAGTTCAGGCCGTGATCTCGCCGTTTGTGAGTTCGAGCCCCATGTTGGACTCTGCTGACAGCTAGGAGCCTGAAGCCTGCTTCGGATTCTGTGTCCCCCTCTGTCTGTTCCTCCCCCACTCATTCTCTCTCTCTCTCTCTCTCTCAAAAATAAATAAAGCTTAAAAAAATTTAAAAAAATTTTTTTGTCCCTTGCAAGGCCATAACATTCTGTTTTGCACCTTTTCCACACTAAGACATTATGTGTGTGAAAAACATGTTTTGATAAGGCAAGAGACACGGGATAACAGCATGTTGCACTTTACAAGCAGGATGGCATCGTTTGCATGCGAACCAGAAAACCTGCCTGGTAAATGAGCAACTTTCTCAGGCTGCTGCTCAGCCTGGTGTGTGGACAACTTAGGGAGAGAAGGCTTTAATTGCTTTCATAAAGTAATACCCACCCCCTATTCCCTTTGGATTGCTTGCTTATAGTCTGAAATTGCTGAACAGGTTCTGCAGGTTTTTCCTGCCCATTTGCTGAGCTTGTATCAAGAAAGGAGAGTCCCAGGTTCACCCAACTGTAAACAGTCTCTTCCAAGGTCAAACTGGAGAGACTGCACAACAATGGGGGGGGGGGGGGGGGAGGGTGGGGAGGGGGTGCAGAGAGAAAGGTTTCTGGATGTAACATAGGAGAGAAACATATTGTATATGTCCTACATGCCTGGACTGAGGAAAAAGTGAGCAGGAAACAATTTTGGAGAGAATGATGGTCAAACTGATTTCTGGGGTGCCTGGGTGGCTCAGTCGGTTGAGTGTCCGACTTCAGCTCAGGTCATGATCTCACAGTTCATGAGTTCGAGTCCCATGTCGGGCTCTGTGCTGACACCTCAGAGCCTAGAGCCTGCTTCGGATTTTGTGTCTTCCTCTCTCTCTGCCCCTCCTCAGCTCGCTCGCTCTCTCTCTCTCTCTCTCTCAAAAATAAATTTAAAAAAATTGATTTCTTACAGTTTTTTGGCAAAACACAAAGGTCAACTTTTTCAAAATAATTAGACTTCTGACCTTTGCTTTATCTACTGCCACAGCCCCAAAACGTTTTCTGTCATTATGTAAACATTATTTGAAGTTACAAAGAGCACAAGCACAGCCTAGTAAGCTAGATATTAACATAAGATAGTTAAGGAAGTCAATGAGCCAGCCGGGGTTAGGTTGCCTTGAAATAAACACCTGAGACAGAGCTCCAAATTCACGGCTCTGATACACTCAGTTCACTTACATGGACTGGGCACTACTTTGCCCAGGGCCCCAGGGACATCACTGGACAAGTTCCGCCTCTAGTCTCTAGGTGCCTGCATTCTGGGTACAGTGATAAACATGGACACAGCCACCAGGACACAAGCCAGTCAGACACAGAGGACAAGGAGGAGAAAAACTTTTTTTAAATGCTTTAATTTAAAAAAATACTATTCGCTGATTATGGGTCTTTGTTTGGGTTTGTTTTGGTTTTTTTAAGTCCAAACACCTAACCTTCAGGCCCACTTTTGCCTTTTGCTAGCCATGAGATCTAAGCCCACACATCACCAACTGGAGCTCGGTTTCCTCATCTGTAAAATTAGAACATTGGGTAGACCAGGGGTTAGTAAATAACATCCTGAGGGCCAAGTCCAGCTCCAACCTGTTTGGTAAATAACGTTCATTAGAACACACCCATACCCATTCATTTACATATTCCCTATGGCTGCTTTCATTCCATAGCTGCAGAGTAGTTTTGACATAAGGTTCATAAAGCCTAAAATATTTACTATCTAGCTCTTTGTAGAAATGTTAGCTGACCTCTGGCATAGACCATCTCTAAGGTCTCTTCCAGGGGTTCACAACATTTTAGGTAGACAGATGAAAGCACTTTGAAAGCTGAAAATAACCACACAAATGTAAGGAATTATCAAAAGCTGCATGCTGGTTCCAGGAAGAAACTAATTTCGCAAGTTTATTCTCATGAACAGCAAATGTTTATTCCAATGGGTCTCAACTCTGGATTCATATTAGAATCAATTGGAGAATTTTATATATATATATATATATATATATGTATATATATATATATTTACATATTTATATTTATATTCATATAAATATATATATAATATATATAATTATATATATATAATTATATATATTATATATATAATATATATAATTATATATATATAATTATATATATTATATATATAATATATATAATTTGGTGGGGGTTTTTTGGTTATATCAGTGCTCAGGAGTCAGTGTCTAGAATTTCTGATTTAGTTGGTATGGAGTGAGGTCCTAGTATCAGCATTTTTTAAAAGCTCTCCAAAAAATTCTAATAGGCACTCAAGGTTTTAAAAACACTGATTTATCAAAGGTTTGCACACAAAACTGTGATTTGTTTTGAGAATATAAGAAGCAGTCCTTCAAGTAATTTTCAATCAAGCTGTATGTATAAGCTTGACACATAAAACAATTAATACATTGCCATGTGTGAAGAAAGCAGTGTCGGTGAGTGGTCCCCAGACTCAGATCTGCAGACTTTTGCAAAGCTGACCTGCATAAGAATTGTCTTCAAGAACTCGTTAAATACATAGGTCTGGGGACCTTAGTCCCAGAGATTCGGACTTGATATATCTGGGGAAAGATCTAGGCATCAGTATTTTAGAAGCTACAGTGGTGATTCCAATGAGTAGCGGGTTTGGGAATCACACTCTACACAAACTGTCCTGTAGGGATTCAGAATAAGACACAGAACTCCTAAATTTAGGCCCCACATCTTTTTCTCTTTGACTCCCTGAGGCTCCCCCAGCCCCTAGAATTTAGTGAGTATTTAGTAAATGTTTAGTAAATAGAAACTAATTCAGGGAGTGACCAGTGAGCATTTTGGTGGAAACACCAGACAGACTTTGGGATTTAAGCGTGACCTTGAAAGAGATGAGACTCATGTTCTCCATATTTAACAACCATCAACTACAACCTTCCCCACCTCTCCCACATTCCTATTTCACTACCAACCTGACCAAAAGATCATTACTTTGGAATCACCAGGCCACTGAAGCTCCCTTATTCAGACTGAAGTCCACATGATTGCTTAAACCTTTTTTTCTGGGAATAGATCTTTCATGCCAACTGGGCAGTGTTACTGCCCCATAAACCTACCTTCTGTCACTAGCTTTGACTGTCAGCACTGGCAACGATTAGACAGGGTTGCAAAGGGTATTTTTACAGTCTGTAGGGAGACGTATGGAACATAAATAAACACCGCATCTCATTACAAAGTCCTGAATGTGCAAAACATTGGTCCACATGTCATGATTAGATAAGCGCCTGCCACACCCATTAACTTCAAAGGGAAATTGAAGCCAAATTTGGGCCCATATGCTCCTTTTCTGGACATTTAAGCAAGTCAGATGGCCTCTATTTTCACATTAAGTTAATTTCTGAAACAGCCTACATGATTGTTATTGCTCAAGACTATTAATAATTCCCCCCGGTGGCCTTCCCCAAACATGCTGTGAAATACTCTCTACCTACAATTTCTAGGGTTTCAGATGAGCCTTTGGCCACACCCTGAACATGTTCTTTTTAAATGAGTGAATGACAGCCTCACCCTCTCCCACAGAAGAGAATAAGGTGTGATGTTGATGCACAAAGACGCCTGTGTTTTGTGTGAGGGCAAATGATTACTAATGTGGCCAGAATAAAAACTAAGGTTGACACTGGAGGATTGAGGTAATAGGCAAGGAATCTCTAAAGAAGAGGGCTCTGAAAGCCTCTTTGTCTCAATCCGTGATATTCCATTGGCAAACTGCCCTACACACTACATCACATGCAGTTCTATACATCAGTTGTTCAAGGCGGGAGGCTGTTTGTAGCCTGAGAAAGAGCCACATTCAGAAACTTTGTTGTGTCAACATGAGGCTACTAGGACAAAGCAGATCCCAAAGTAACGATCCATTCAATGAGATGCCCCCCTCTGGCCAGGGCACAACTTAGGCATAGGCACAGGGAATGACTCACTACGTGGAATGGGGTCAGGGGCCTAGGAAGACCCCCTCTGCTCAAATATGTCCTACTGCTTAAGTGCTAAAGGCCCTGGAATCCCATTATGAGAGCTCAGTTCTTTATGTCATTGCTGTCACAGAGGTATGTGCCACAGAGGGGACATTAGGCTGGAGGGCTGACATGGGCAAAGGGACATTTGGATGAAGGAGGCCCCAAGGGGGGGCCAGAAGTTCTCTCCAGCAAGCCATAGTTCAGATGGTAAAAAAAGTGAAAGTAAGTGACTTCTTGTCTGAAACGAACTGATTTCTCCCTCTCTTCCCTGCAGCGTCTGAATCTGTGGACATTGAGCCATGAGTGGAGGGAGATGCATTGATTACAAGATGCATTGATTACAAGGAAGGAGGCTATGCATTGATTACAAGGTCCATCAATTCTTTCAAAAAAAATTTTTAATGTTTATTTATTATTAAGAGACAGAGTATGAGTGAGGAGGGGCAGAGAGGGAGGGAGACACAGAATCCAAAGCAGGCTCCAGGTTCTGCGCTGTCAGCACAGAGCCCGATGCGGGGCTCGAACTCATGAACCGCGAGATCATGACCTGAGCCAAAGTCAGACGCCCAACCAACTGAGCCACACAGGTACCACAAGGCCTATCAATTCTTAAAAGCAGCAACTGAAGCCAAGGCAGCACGAGCCCCCCCCCCCCCCCCAGGAGAAGCATAGGTGGAACAGAGGCAGAAATTCCACTGGGAAGGATTAGACATGTTTTGTTTGTTTCTTTATTTTCCGTCTTCCAAGACTGAGCATACCCTGTGACGCCGTGTGGGACCATGGAGAGAACTACCACCAGCCCGCTCACCAGAGAGCCAGGACAGCAGCAAGTTGTGAAGCCTGAACCACAAAAACCCACCCCAGGTAACCAGGTAGGTGAGTGGTTATCCAGAAGCACAGGTAGAAGAAGAACTGTGAGTGTCTATCCAACTCTGGTATATAATTAAAGATCTCCAGTTTCTGGAAGTTCTTTTTTTTTTTTTTTTTTTTTTAACGTTTATTTATTTTTGAGACAGAGAGAGACAGAGCATGAACGGGGGAGGAACAGAGAGAGAGGGAGACACAGAATCGGAAGCAGGCTCCAGGTTCTGGGCCATCAGCCCAGAGCCCGACACGGGGCTTGAACTCACGAACCGCGAGATCGTGACCCGAGCTGAAGTCGGACACTCAACCGACTGAGCCACCCAGGCGCCCCTGTAAGTTCTTAATAACATTCTGTGGTAGGAAAGTTTCTCCCATGGTTCAGATATACCCAGGAGAGCTGTTGCTCAGCAAGAGGCTATGAAATTCATTACCTAGAGCAACACGAGAAACATCGCATAGATGATGTTGTATCATCTATGTTAAACATTGACCTCTCAGGAGATCTTTTTTTCTGTCAGATATTCATGAGGTAGGTAATACTTCAAAATCGTCAGCATTTAACATCAAGGAGATTCTTTCTAGTGACAGACTGGGCCCAGGATTGAGGTTACATGTTTTAGTAGAAGTGACACGGGATATACCAATAAAGGAAAAGTAAGGGAGAAGGGCAGCTTTGGCTATCTAAGCCCAGTCTGACACAAAGTAGAGCTTTTAAGCACTTGCCATGAATTCTACAGATATTTACTGTGCACTAACAATGAGACAATGGCCCAGGCACCTAGGAGGATATAAAGATGTATAAAGGTACCGATGCCACCCTCAACTAGCTCAAAATACAGTGGGAGAAACAGCACAGGTAACACTTTTAGGACACAATTAGAAAGTGTCATCAATGGGCACAAGGACCCTCAGCATCA
Source organism: Puma concolor (assembly GCF_028749965.1). Lineage (NCBI taxonomy): Eukaryota > Metazoa > Chordata > Mammalia > Carnivora > Felidae > Puma > Puma concolor. The sequence continues at coordinate 28,114,876 of NC_141673.1, read as the reverse complement.
GCAGAGTCTCGGGCCCCACCAAGAACTTCCAGACCCATATGCGTTTCACCAAAATTCCCTAAGTGTTTGGTAGGCATATTTGACAAATGATGCTTTAAACCGAAACGTCTAGGACTTCAGAGAAAGGGTCTATCACTCATTTCAGAAACCAACGGCATGTCCGTGGGGGACTCCTGTCACCCTGCAACGGAGCTCCAGACGTGGCTGAGCTCTCACTATGGGCCATGTGAGGGCAGAGGAAAAGGAAAAGCAGCAGCCAAAGTTCAGAAGAGAAAGACTCCACAGTTTTTCTCAAATATGCTTGGGGGATGGCAGATAGAGAAGTTTTGAAAGCATTTAAGGTGCTAGTACGATGGTCACAGAAAAAAATTCTGGAAACGTAGGTGTGGGCTGACTGCAGAGTTCCATAATCACCCTAATCTCTGATTTCATAATTACACAAAGGAGTGCAAGCAGAGCGATGTGGGAAAGATTAAAATGGCAGGAAAGATGATCTTTAACTTCTCCTCAGTAGGGTAACTAGAACCTCGGTGCCCCCATCCCTTCTTCCCGTGGCAGAATCTGTGGGAGGCTCATGTGTGATCCTTACACATATGGGCTTGATCAAGGAGGAGACCTAGGCAGCCAGCGGGACTCGGGGTCCAGGAAGGGCCCAACCCTGGTGAAGAACAATGGAAGCTTATCATGTGAGCAGAGAACTCACAGGAAGGTCGGTGGGAACCTCAGCCCGGAGCACATGCATATGTTCTGGGCCTTACCCAGGGCTGCAGACCAGAAACTCAGGGTGTGAGGCACTCTTTTTGGTTCTGATGCATGGAGCCCAGGTACCTGTCCCACGGGCACCATACCTGGAGGCCCTCTGCTTATGACTGGACTCTCGTCCACGGCTAAAAGCTGACTTATGAGCACTTACGACGTGCCGGGCACAGATCTAAGTGCCTGATGCACTAAGTCCTTAACATCTACAAACACCCTATGGTTTAAGCACAATGGCTGTCACCTGTTCACAGCTACGAAAACTGACCGACAGAGAGATGTGGTGGCTTGACTAAGGTCACCCTGCTAGTCAGAGGCGACTCTGGCATTTGCCTCTATGCAGTTGACTCCAGAGGCTACACTCCTAAGCAGTTGCTTCTCCGGGAGTCTTTCCTATCAGCTTACTCTGAGGCTGAGAGAAATAGTTGCAGAAAACCACCGTCTGACTCCTGAGTAGTGCCCATTCTCTGCTACCTGACCTACCTGCTCGCAGTATGTCTCATGCTCACCGTTATGGCCACTAGGGCTCAGTCTGCTTCCCAGCTTGCACATCGTGGCTGCAGTTTTCAGGGCTGCCTCTAGATCAGGTTATCTCTTCGGCCCTCGTTATGTCTCATGCTTGTGTTTGTCGGGAAGCTGGAGAGTGTATTCTTGCAAGTATTTGAAGTTACAAGAAATGTCTGCATCTAGAGTAATAGATGTGTTAGTGAAAGGAAGGCTCTCAAAAGGAAGGACAGAACTGGACGGTATGCCTTCATAGGACAGCCCAGGGGACCAGAGGGGCCTGACAGAGGAAGGGATCCCGAGGCTGATGGAACTGACAGTGGGAAGATGACACTGGGACCTCTGATGTGGCGATTGGTCCTTTTGCCACTGTCAGTCAGGGGTAAGGATACAAAGTGGCAAGAAGAAGTGGGAGGGGAAAGGGGTGATACAAAGTTAATCCATTCATTTGTCCATTCTTTCATTCTACACATATTTATGTGTTAAATGCTGGATCTCTGGCCTCAGGAAACTTACAGGCTAGTTGGGGACCCAGAAAATGAGCAAAGCAACAGGTCTTTTCCTGGGGTGGCTGGGTGGTTCAGTCGGTTAAGCATCTGACTCTTGATCTCAGCTCAGGTCAGGATCTCATGGTTCGCGAGTTTGAGCCCCGCATCAGGCTCTGTGCTGATGGTGCCCAGCCTACTTGGGATCCTCCCTCCTCTCTCTCTCTCCCTCTCTCTCTCTCCCCCTCCCCCTCACTCGCTGATGTTCTTTCTCTCAAAATAAATAAACATTTTTTTTTTTTTTTTTTAAAAGCCAACAGATCTCTTCCTTCTTTTTTTTAATGTTACAGCAGTGGAAGAGGGGAATTCTATAAGAACACAGTATAGGAAAGAACCATCTGTTAGAGTTTCAGGAAAGCCGTCTCTGAGCTGATGACTTTTAAAAGGAGACCTGCAAAATGGGAAGGAACCTGTCGTGCAAAAGGTAGGGGGAGAAGGAGAGGGAGAGCATTTCAAGGAGAAAGAGGATATTGCTTCTCTGGGGATGGCAGTAAGAATGAGAAGTGAGAAGGGGCAGCATTTACTCCGGTTGCCTGGGCGACCTCTGATTGAGCAGCGCCTGCTGTCTGGAGAGGACGAGAAGGGGCGAATCTGCGGTAGGAAGTGGGGTTGGTGGGTGCAGCAGTCTGTGTTAGCAGCAGCAGGGCGGGATGAGCTTGGGCTTGCTATTTCAGGCCATCCGCATAGGCGACTTTCAGTTTCCATCCAAGCCCGCCTGGGCAGGTGCATTCCAGAAGCACCAAAATCACGCCGGCGGACTGATTCAACCCCAGTTGGCTCCCTACCAAATTCCCCCGCGGTAACTATTTGACACCATTTACTTAAGCCTCTGCCTCCCATCCCCCGCCCTCCCCGCCAGATGACTTTTTCTTCTTGCCCCACATTGCGGCCACTGGGTAAAGGGCCCCTCACCTTCTCTCTGTTCCATCTCACTATTTTTCTACATCTTCACCCTCCTTGTTTGGGAGAGGAATGTCTTCATTCCAAAAGTGACTCCAACTTAACCACGTGATCCGTCTCCTTTTCTCTCTTCCGTAAACATGTCCCACCAGTCACGCTCTCTCTTACTTATTTAATTTCTTTCTCACTTCCGCCGTGTATCCCTAAATCAACAGTTTCCTCGAGTCTCCCCTCTCCTGAAGGCTTCTCACTCCGTCTTACTTATCTTTCTCGCCAACCTCCCGCTTTCTGGAACTTTACAGGGGGACCTGCCGGCTGGATCACTGATTTCTCCTCCTAGTGACCCCCTCCTCCCTCAGCCCTTGTTACCTGGCTTCCCCACCTGACTGTGTGTGTGCCTTTGTCCTGCTGCATACATGCCCCTGTCAGGTTCCCAGACAGGTGCCTCCCTCCCCCTGACCCTCACTTGAAGGGCCCCCCCCCCCCCCCCCGTGTCAATCTATAGAAGCGCCTTGAGTCGGGCAGGGGAGACATAAAGGTAACTCAGCCGGCCCTCTGAGATGTAGCACTAGCTAATCCTTGCCACTGCTCCAGGCTTCGGGACTCAAGTACATCTCCATGCAAGACCATCTTGAATCTCCTAATGTGAACCCAGCTTTGCCTCCAGCGCCGGTTTCATTTTCGTTCATCGGATCCATTGAGCATGTATTATGTGCCAGGCTCTGTGCTACACAGCCCACCACACGTGATCTCACACTCCTCACAGCGCCCCTGGGGATCCCGGCACAGCCCGTAGACCGTGTTGCAGAGGTTTTGGGAAATTTGCCCAAGTTCACACAGCCGATAGATGATGGAACCAGGAGTCAAATCCAGGCCTTCTGACTCCAGAGGCTGTGCTCGATAGATAGTTCTACTTTCAGTCGAAGAGACACTGGGGGGCTGTGTGTGTGTGTGTGTGTGTGTGTGTGTGTGTGTAGGGGGGTGGGACGGGGAGGGGAGGGGTGATGGTGAGAAAGCTTCCTGAGATCCTGCTACCCTACCCAGGCCAGATTCTCTGGTCCTGATCAGCTGCTGCCTGGCGGCCAGAAGCTGCTATTATCACTCACTCCTGTGCCCCCGTCACTAGGCCTGTGGGGACTTGCTCTTCCTTCCTGCTCTCAGCCTTCTGATGCTGACAGCTGTACTGGAAAATCACATGTTAGCTGCTGCCATGCTCATGAGACACAGAGCATACGTGCTACTCTGGACTTCCTGCCCACTCTGGCCCATGCCTGCCCCTACGCAGGGGGCTGGCTTACTTCCAGGCCGGGGCTCTTCTCGGCCTGTTTTACCTCCGAGCGTATAACTGAGCACTCTCTATGCCGCCACGTCAGCACGGCGTCTCTCTCTGGTTCTCCACGACGGAGCTCATCCTTCATACCCTTTAACTCTTGACTTAAATCCGTTCCTTTAACTCTTGACTCAAATCCCCCTCCTGGGCTCTTTTCTCAGCCTGCGTTAGATGAAGATCATGTCTCCCGTGTCTTGTTGACCTCTTCTGATATGTAATTTCCTTTTATTTTTCAAATTAGACCTTTGCACTGAACTAAGTAATTTGAACACACTCCTTCCAGACAAGGATGGTATGGGGAAACTGAAATGAGTAAATTTGTTGGGGAAAATGAATCCCTAGAGAGAGAAGTCTGTGAAGACGATTTAAAACGAACAAACGATTATCCGCATAATAATGGCCAATAACTAATGTTTTCAAAGTGTTTTGTGACTTCCAAACACCATAGTCATTGGGTCCTCGGTATTCCAAAACATGAGTTCTGTGACTCGCCGAAAGCAAATATAATGTGTGACAGGACTCAGCTCTCAGGCTCTGACTTCAAATCCTATCATCTTCTTAAAATGCTCTTTAAAGACAAGGATTCTGTCTTGTCAGCCAGCTCATCTGGATCATTTGAAAACCTCAAGCAGAAATTTCCCAGGTCAGCGTTATGTGCTCGCCAAGAGCGAGCATCTTCAAACAGAAAGCAAAAACAATGAAAATCAAGCACACCAATGACTGCTGGTTTCTCTTCAGTGGTGGTGAGTCTTAATTCTTTCTCCTTTTTCCATGTGAAAAAAACTAAAACCCTCAAGGGGAGTTGTGGGCTTTCCAAGGGCAGAGCAAAGAGACATGAGCTTAGGAAATGAAACTTTGAGGAATGGCATTCTCCTTCCTCCCCTGTAACAATGCTTAGTGCGCATTCAGGTTCTTACATCTTTTTTTCATTATTGTATTCATTTATTTTGAGAGAGAGAGGGAGAGAGAGAGAGAAACTGAGCATGAGCAGGGAAGGGGCAGAGAAAGAATCCCAAGCAGGCTCCACACTGTCAGCACAGAGTCGGATGCAGGGTTCGGCCTCACGAACCCTGAGATCGTGACCTGAGTGGAGATCAAGAGTCAGATGCTTAACTGACTGAGCCACCCAGGATCCTCCATTTTTTGACATCTTATATCACTGAATTTAAAGTCAACAAGACCATAAAAGGTCAGTTTCGTATTTAGTCCCCTTTATCCTCCTCCTGCTGCTAGAGCAAAACTAAATATGCAGTGCACCAACTCTTTATAAATCTTATTTCCTACAGAAGAATGGAGTGTGCACTTTTTGAGGACATCAGTTCATTAAAAATGATGAGACAACTTTAGGGGGAAAATTAATGTAATTCTTCTTAATATAAGAAGTCTGTAGGCCAAATGAACTTCCCTTTCTGGTCTAATGTCATATTTGTAGAAAGAGTGTGGTGTAGATAGCAAAGTATTGAAGTGAGAAATTGTCTGCCGAATGAACCAGACTCCCAGCCAACTGACTCGCTGCCCCTCCTGACCACCGCCCCCCTTGTATGGCTGGTACTTTCCCATCTTTCAGGTCTCCCTCAAATATCACTTCCCAGGAGATACCTCCTAAAATTGCTCTTACTCCATCACTTAACCTTCTTCCCCTTTATTTTATGTATCTATAGTATTTATCACTTTCTGACATTATATTTTGATCTGTTTACTTCTTTCCTGTCTTTCTCCTCTTACTAGAAGATATGACCTTTATGTGAATCTGTCTTAGTTATTGCTATTTCCCCAGAAACCAGCATGCTGAATTCAATTCCCTGAATAAACATTCAGGATGCCGCTTGCAAAACAGTTCTGTTATATTTTTCTCTCATATGTTGGAGAAACTAAGATTTGGATAACGTTACGACAAATAGGAGACCAAAGTTTTCTCATTGGTAAGGATTTTTCACTTCAGACACTACAGAGAGGGTCTCCTCACTCAGAACTTTTCTATTTTCTCCACCTTGCAAGCACAAGCACAATATCTGGGTGAGAAAGAAAAGTCCAGTAAGTCTGCGTCTTACCTTAGAGGTCAAAGAAAGTAGAACAAAGACACAATTGTTCCACATTTGTTGGTGGGATTCTAATAAACTCAGTGCCTCACACCCACTCTGTGGATTCTTCTAATGGTTCAATTTGGTCCTTAAACCTTTTTTCTTTTCAGAGCTTAGAAAGAAGGAAAGATACACTCACTAATTCAGCAAAAAGCTCCAATGTCACATTTCTGAGGTTTCCTTTGTCATCATGCCTAAAGGAATCCCTTCACCTTTCTATCACTTTCTAGTTCGTTACAGCCCATTAACTTCTCTGTAGTATTTATCTCTATCCAAAATTGTATTTTTGTTAATGTCTTCCATGTTCACTGTCTCATTCTTCTTGGTAGAATATCAGCCCCATGGGAGCAAGTAGACCACTGAGACCAGAACCTGACTTCTCGACCCATGGAAAAGCCTCAACAAGCATCTGTGGAATAAATGAAGGAATAAAGTTGCACTGGCTCTCCAAAATCTTCCCTGATAAACCTTCCCTTCCTGACTTTGACATTCTCACCTTCGTGAGTATTCTTTGCACTTATCAGCATTCCCCCATCACCAGGACTTTGTTCGCTAAGGCTCTCTTCCCTAATGGTCATATAGCACCACTGAGTCTTTCGCTGCTTTATTATAGCAAGCTGACATTAACAACACAAGCTTGTTTGTGATTATTTCATGCACTTGTATCTTGTGTCACCAGCCAAGAGAATAAATTTCCCACAGGGAAGGCCTATGTCGTAGGCCAAGGGATAGAGAAGGAAGAGAAGGTTTGCGAAAGAATGATAATGAAGTGCATTTCTAAGATATTAAGCTTTACCTGCTTATAGTAGATGCAGGTAGAAATGTCTATTGGGCAGTTTATTTTTATGGATCTGACATCAGAAGAGAAATCTAAACTGAAATTGCCTACTTGTGATTCGCCAACATATGTTCAGGATGAGTCGGAAACTGAGTGCACAAGCTCACTTGGGTTGACTAGAGATGGAGAAGATAAGCAGTGAAGGGCACAGCCATGGTGCTGCCACCAGCTGAGGGCAGGTAGAAGGAGACTGAGAAGGAACCAGGTCAGTGGTAGGAGAGGAACCTAAAGAGTTCGTCTCTGTGGGTGCCAAGAAAGTTGACTTTTTCAAAATGATAGACAATGGTCAATGGTGGCAAATGTCACAAAGAATCCAAAGAAAAGACCAGAAAATATCCACTGGATTTGGCAGATGAACACTGCCACGGCGATTTTACTTGGGGAATGAGGACGGAAGCATGACTGGGAGGGACAAAGAATGGACTTTACTGGAAGATGAGTAATTAAGGAAAGTGAGTTCAAACAGTGCCCTTGACAAGCTTAGCTTTGAAGACAACGAGAAAGATAGGTTGGTACCTAAATCAGGGCTTCTGTGGGAAATGAGTTGAGGTTTATTATTCAAAAGTAGGTTTTCAATTATGCGTTCAAAATGTGTACAGTTTATTATATACCAATTGTAACTCAGTAAAGTGGTATGTTTAAAAAAGCATGTTTTAGAATTTTTTTCAAAATATCAGTCTCTTCTGAGTTGAGAACCAAATTTCAAATTCGTGATAACATATTAAGGTATTTCCAGATATATAAGTGAGAAAAGACAAGATAAGGAAAGCCCAGATATATGTAAATATTGCTGCTAAGCAAAGAAGAAGAAGAAAATCAATAGTTACAGAAGCATTTTTTTTTTTCTTATGGTAGAAAGAAAGAAGGCATTTTGAGCTGGAATATGGACCACCATAGAGAAAGGACTAGAATCATGATTATAGTTTGTAGATTATTGTAGACTTATATAAGAGGCTAGACATTGGGCTACCTTCTGACCCAAGTTAAGACAAATAAAAGGCAAATTAGGACCTCCAGAAAAAGCTTCAAGAGTCTCCTGAGCACAGATGAGGAAGATTTAATGTCATCAAAAGTTTATTCAGTATCATAATTAGAAAAAAAATGTATAGGGATACATTGAGTAGAGAAGGTAGAATAACATCTAAATTAAATATTTGTCCTTTTCCAAAGATTCAGCAATTGTCCTACCAGTGTGGGACAAAGATTGAAGGGAATAAAATGCCAAGGTTTAAACAATCACTCAATAGTCAGTAAACTCAAAGATGAGGCAAGTAGACAAAACTAAAGAGAAATACGAACTCAGTGGATGCTGTTTATTTAGAATGCAGCCATTTAGAATTTCTTCTATAGTATTTTCGCATGGGATAGGAAAATAAAAGACAAACAGAAAGCCAATAGACTAACTCCTAATGTACACAGTGCTTTACATTTTCTCTAAGCATACTTTTCCTTATTGGATCCTTAAAATAATTCAGTGTTAGGCACTGTGCCAGAGTCTCCCCCACATTAGCCCCCAAGTGATATTTATCTTTGTATTTTCACACAAACAGACCCTGAGAGGTAATAAGTTTTTCCTTTGACCTGTCTTGTTTTCCACAACATTATCCAGAGAAGCAGATTTATCAGTGACTGAAAATGCAATAGAGTACACAGGGGAAATTGGAGAAGAGGCATTTTATATCCACTGAAACGTGTATAGTCACCTTATTAATTACCAAAAAAAAAAAAAAAAAAAAAAATCTAAGCACTAAAAATAAGTGACATGGTTACCAACTTACTAATTAGAGAACTCGACAGGAGGCTAAGTGATGTGACCATCTCATTCCAGATTGCAATTCATGATTAGAAAAGCAACTTCCAGGACCTGCCACAGAATTAGTGGAGAGTCATTATAAGCTGTTCTACAGCCCTGTGACCTCCAGGCATACGGTGGGAAGGGACGGTCATAAAAGCATGATGATTCACAAGACCTGACAAGATATTCAGCATCAATTTGGTATCCAATGCACTAGCCTCTTCAGTTATCCGTCACTCTTCCCATTTCCCCCACCCAATCTTGTTTATTCCCCGAAAATAGGAGCTAGTATTTATAGAAGCCTCATGATGTACTAACCATTGTTCTCAGCACTTTTCATGTACTAGTCATTTAATTATCACAACAGCCCTATGAGTAGGTGCTATTTTTTGCATATTCATTTACAGATGAAATGGCCATGACACAAATAGGTTAGGTAATTTACCCAGCTGGCACACGGCTGGTGAGTGTGAGAGCTGACATTCAAGCCCAAGCAACGTGGGGTTTGTTCTCTGTTCTCTAAAACTGCTAGGCGAGACTGTCTCCATTTTTCTTTCACATCGGAATCATTTCTTTTCTGCGATACTACAACAGCTTCTTAACTGGTCTCCATTAAATGCCTCTTTTCACATTATTTTTTTATTATAAAAATAATATACGAATACACTCTATAGGTAAATAAAATAGCAAAATACCATGAATAAGACAAAATCCCATTTGACCACCAGCTGCACTCCCAAGTTTCTCCCCAAGTTCTGATGTGTCTCCTTCTAGATGTTTTTCTGCATATGTATGTGTCTTTAAAAATATGCAGTATGGTTTGATAGATTTTTTTAAATGAATGTGCAAATTGTATCAAATTGTATTTTTCTATTTACCCATATGTCTTCAAGAGCGTTCTAAATCAAAACAGTATGACCTTTGAAAGAAGAGCCCATTCCCTTTCTTGAAAAACTACCCCCACCCCCAAAAAAAGATATCATAACTCTGTTGAAGGGTTTTAGTATCGTTTTAGTATCAGTGGAATTAAGGAAAGTCCCCCAAAGGAAAAAAAAATTTAAAGGAGTAACAAGTTGAGTGGTAGCTCCACAGAAGGACGAGGAAGAACGTTTTATAGAAGCTAATACAGAGGTAAAACAATCCATAGGTTTTCCTATGCAGTTAGGGCCAGATTCAATTTTTGATAAAGTCTGTGTAGACAACCAGAACATTCTGTTTCCTTGTGCATCTCATTCCTGTAGCAACCTGGCACACTAGAATAACATTATGTGATCTAATGTTTTCATGGCTTGAATGTGTTTGCCTCTTAACTTGTGGACTATTCCTAGAATGTAAGCTCATGAAGACCAGAGTTACCTCTCTCTTATTTCCTGTTGCAGCAGCATGACCTAGCCCAGCACGTGGCATGCGGTTGGAACTCAACAAATATTTATTTGAATGAGTGAATGGAGCCCAAGGTGTATGGCTAATTCTGATTACCGAGGCTTCATGTATTCTATGCCTGCATTTTTTATCAAGCCCTAGAAAACAGGATGATTTGATCACCCATGGCCACGGCACACTGATCTAAGCAGTTATAGATCTACAACAGACATGAATAACAACTCATCGAAATAATACCCTCCGGCGGCAGACTAGGAAGAGCTTCAGTTTTAGAGCCAGTTAGCTGAGTTAACAAACATCTCGGCCATTTGCTTGCTGTGTGACCTTGGGCAATTTTCTTAACCTCTCTTCAGTTTCCTTATCAGTAATAACCAAGACAATAAACCTTTCAGGATTTAGCGAGGACTAGATGAAAAACAAAATGTGCTAAAGCATCTAATAACATGTGAGACATTGAGTAAGTACTTGGTAAATGTCAGTTCTCCACCTATTTCTCCTTCCACCCACTCACTGCCCCCTTACTAATAATAAGACTTAGAGTTTATTTACCCCGATAAGTATTCCTCTTCTCTTGTTTCCATTTGTGGCAATGGGGGAACAATTTTTTTTTTTTTTCTTTTCCAGGGCTGACCTACTGTTCTGTTGGAATCAGTCCCAGGGTTTGGGCTCTAGAGATTGCTTTGGACTGTGAAGCATTATGAGTCAATTCCAAGTACGATAGCACGTAACGGCACTGGGTATTGAAAAAAATTCCAAATTGTTGTAGCTATTTTATGGAGTGAAATGTATATCCAGAAGTCTATAATAGAGTTACCAAATATGGTGTTCAAAAACCCAAAAACCATCCAAAAATGATTCATCTCCTCAGAGAAATAAATTGCTATGTTGAATATTAAAACAGACACCTTGCTCTTGAGTCTAAAGTTTTCTCCAAAGGTCTCACAATTATAATTTCAAAACTGAATGTGATTCAAAGAGGGAAAGATAGAATCTGTTACTTCCACCAGATTTAGACTTTCGCCCTGTGATACTCTTTACCCAAACCCCGCCATTTCTGCTACTCCAAATTCTTTTGAATCTACCTAAAAGCCCCTTATTTACAGAGTCTTGGAGCCTCAGCAACAATTGTATTTCTTCTGTCAGGTACACACCCTAACAAGTCATTCCAGGGCTTTGAGAAGAATTTAAGGAGACTCAGCTGAGCACCAACTTTCCCTTATTAAAAATCTCCCTCTTCCCCAGCATGAAGAATGTCTTCCCACAAATCACTGGGGCAGAACCTTTGAGCTGCTACCTGCATGAATGATCTCTCAGCTATTAGACATGTCTTTAAAGCATGATATACATTACTTCTCAACTTCATCCTGCATTACAACCTTAAGCAATGCCCTGCTTGATGAAAGCGATGTTTCTACTATCCTGGTTAGGTTCCAACCACAATGTTGGAGTGGAGATCAGTCTGAGCAGCCTATAAATCTTGTTTAAAGGCGTGAATCGAGTCCTTGCTTTGAGACATGGGGAGTTGGAGTATTTTCTTCATGTGCTCTTCGCCTGAAGATTACATCTTTTCCTCGAAGATTTAACAAGAGCCACCCAGTTAGAATTATATGCAGTAGGATTAGCTAAACACACTAGACCCTAAAGACAAGTAGCAGCTGGATTACTACGCCAGCTCACCTATTCATGAGAGCTGATCTCAGAGTTCTTTATTCACATAAAGCTCAAAACCCTGAGAAATTCCCATATCACTCATGCATCATCACAAAAGAAATCCGAAGTGGAAATTAACAGCTAGATGGGTCTGAATAGACCTAGAAAGAACTGTATTCTCTCAATTCTCAATTCCAAGATTTTTTTTTTTTTTTGGTCTAAATATGCAGCTAAGACATGCATCCAGGTCATGCACAGTTTGCTGTGAGCTTTTGTCATGTTCAGTCCATTTCATGGAGAAGCCAATGGAGAGAATCAAACCAGTTTAAGGAAACTAGTTGCACATAAATATCCATGGGAAAGTGGGGTGGATGAGAAATGGGAAATAAATATACCGTATAAGCTAACTAAGTATTAGCCCTGCAGGCCAAGTATTTTCTGGGAAGAGGAGTTGAGTATCCAATCAGGAGAGTCACTTCAGTACCTAGATCTTTCCATCGCCCTGATCATTCTTTGTGTGTCATATGTCTTTCCAAGACTTGGTGTCTGACTGAAAAATTCCCCAAAATCTTAAAGTACAGTGCATTGTATAATATTGTTATTTCCTTAAAGCAGCTTGTTCAAGCACCTTAATTCTTTAAAGATGGAAAAGAGACAAACAGAAATGCAGCCTATAAAATCCATCCTTGGAATAGTTTATCAGCTTACTGGTTAACTATAATATTCCATTAGCAATAAGATACAGCAAAGATGAACACATTACCTAAATACAGACACATTTCAAACTGACCAGAATCACAGCCCAGTTAAGATTATAAATTAAAATTTAGATTTCTTCTCTCTCTCTCTTTTTTCTTCTTAACTGTTTTCCTTTTAGTTTTCTTCTTTTTTTCTCTTTCTTTTAAAAGGAAAATTTACCCCAACCTCAATACAAGTTAAACCACTAACCCACTTAAATTATAGTGGTGAAATCAAAGTTTTGCTCTGGAAATTGGGAGCTGAGATCTATTTTGTTACATATCTTGTTAAGTCATCCACCCTTCCAAGGAAATCCAGGGATACCATTGTTTCTTCTTTGACCATGCAACAAATTTTAAACTGTCAGTCATTTCTTTGCTGCCTTTCTCTTGGTGGTGAGGAGTGGGTTTGGGCGGAGCAGGGCAGAGGTTGGGAAATTGGTCAGCGGAGCATTTTTTCATGCTTCAATTAAACTGGCTCACTAGGGTACAAGAGATTCCTTAGATGCTACAAAATTTTGTCAAATCCTTAAAACAAACTTCTAAGTTTTAAGGGGAGGGCACACCCATTTAATTTTTTGCTTTTGAAGTTTTTTTAATTTATTTTGAAAGAGAGACAGAGAGAGTGCCTGCATGAGCAGGGGAGGGGCAGACAGAGAGAGAGAATCCAAGCAGGCTCCCCACTGTGGAGCCCAACACAGGGCTTGATCTCAGGAACCCTGAGATCATGACCTGAGCCAAAATCAAGAGTTCGACACTTAACCGACTGGGTCACCCAGGCACCCCTTTAAATGGGGTTCTCCAGATATGCCATTTGGTAATGCTGAAACCAAAATAGCTCAAGGGGAAACAAAAAAGCAAAAAACAGAAAACGCTGACAGCTTGAACATACCAGCAATTTTTCAAGGGCAAAGACTAAGACAAACACACGGCGAACAAAAATCTTCTTCTCATATAAAAGTCAGCGTAAAACACTTTGAGGTGAGTTAGAATGATCTGCTTATGGTATCGACTCTAGAAATGTGCCTGTCAGTGTCCTGCTTGGTAATACTTCATTCACCAGTCCCTTACAACCAACAAGATCCAATTCAGCAGCTACCCCAAATGGCCCAAAATGCCCTATGGGAAATTATGCAAATTTCTCTTCCTAAGAACAGCTGAAAGAAAGAAAGAAAGAAAGAAAGAAAGAAAGAAAGAAAGAAAGAAAAGAAGAAAAAGGAAAGGGAAACAACACCTCTGACCAGAAGAATTGGGTCACAGGATGAGAGAGACACCATTCTCTTGAATGTCATTAATTCTTGATTTTTAAGGAAACATGGTTCCCATTAGGCCTAAGAGAGTTTCTTAAATGTGACCTACATTCAAGCATAATTATCTTTCTTTCCCAATTGGCAAACATATACTGCATAACCTCCTTATAAAATCCCATAATTAATGCAGTTTTGAATGTTATGAGCCAGATTATCTGACCTAAAATGTAGTAAGATCTATAATAGTTGAAGACAATTGGAATAGTCGGCCTCTATCTTAGCCCCGCCCCCAATGCTGGGAAACAACAGCTTTTCCTTTATGCAACATGACATATTTTGTCAGTGCAAGGTTTCAGGAAGCTCACTGAGAGGAGAAGTTAGGAATGCTACATCTGATCGCATTTTCAGGAATAATTTTAAACGACGGTTAAAAAGTACAGCCAGGGCGAAAACTAAGCATTTCATGTGAAGCTTTATGGAAGCAGAAAATTATTCTGTAGACAGATTAAGTTATTTTATTTGTGCTGTTGGATTTATTGGGTTTTATCAAGTACATAGGGGACAAGGCATGGCTCAAGAGGAAAAGCACTGGAAGGTTCCCATCCAAGCACCAGGTCAGCCCTCAGCAGTTCTATGCTCTTCAGCCTGTCACTCTGCTCTTTCAGAAACTCCATTTCTTATCTGGAAAATCAAACAGCAATACCTATTTCACAGTGTTATTTTAAAGACCAAATGTAAGCATTTGAAGTCATTTATGTCTCAAAAGCATTAAGCAGATGTTTGACTCGTTATCACGCCTTCAAATATTAAGAAAATAGCCAAAGAGAGGACACATATTAAAAGGCATATTGAAGACGTCCACTGAAAATGCAGTTTTACAAATGATGTGGACTATAAATAAATACTGAGTATGCATCTAGAAATTTCAGGTCGTACAAATGTGCCTTCAAAACTTAACATGAACTTCCAGATAAAGATAGCAGATCGTGCACATTATATTTATATTCTCTTCCATCCAGAAGCCCAGTAAAATGTCACTAAAGGAATGCAAACGAGTAAAAACTCACAAGATAAAATAAGAATAAGAAGTGGTTATTAGCCAATAAAAAAAATTTCAACAAATTTTTAGAAGATGACAAGTGAATGGAGACAGGCTAACAGATGAAAGGCATCTGAAGAGGTTAGCTTAGAGTAAAATAAAGGAAGGTCAGGTGGTGTAGTAACAGAGATGGAGATAAGCTGTCTAGAAGAACCACTGAGATGCTCAGAATTCTGAAACTCAGACACAGTAGGGGTGGGAGTGACACATAAAACTGAAAAATCGGGGAGGTCAATCAAAATTCTGTTTATGGGACAGTTGATTTAGCCAGTATATAAATCATAACCCCAGTCATGATGTTTGCCTCCATCTAAAATGTGAACAGAAAACCAACAATTCCCATACATTTGAGAAAGTCTCGAATATGGGAGATTCTGACCAAGATAAACAAATGGGAAATACTGATAAAAGAGAGAGAGAGAGAGAGAAAGAATATGAAGACAAGATATTTTTACACGAATTCTAATATCCTTGGAAAGATCCAAGAATACATTGCATCCATTGAACAAACAAAGATATACCATCAAAAAAGAACAAACAGAATAAGAAGGAAACTTGACTTAAAAAAAAATGATTGCCAAAAGGAAAAAGAAAAATTTTAGAATATGAAATTAAGAAAATCTCTCAGAGTGCAAAATAAAAATAGACAAAAGGATCAAATGAGGAGGACCAATAGATAATTAGTAGGAATTATGAAAAATAAGTGGCCAAACTGGAGGGGAAGAAGCCATTAATCTGAATGACACAAGAGAATTTTGGATAACTGAAAGACTTAATAGCTGAGATTGGACTAGCCTATCGGTGGCTGTAAAAAGACCTCCATCTGGATCATTGCTGGAAGAAAAAAGCAGAAAGAAAAATCAGATGGGGTAACTACACTTACTGGGGTGAGCACTGAGTAATGTATAGAATTGTTGAGTCAATATGTTGTACCCGTGAAACCAAAATAACATTGGATGTCAGTTACTTCAATAATAAGTTTAAAAACAATAAAAATCAGATTATCAAAGAATAAGAACCAAGCTGGCATTAAATCTCACATCAGCAGTACTGAGTGGTCAAGAAAAAGGAATAATGCCTTTAAAATTCTGGGGAAAGTTATTTTTAAACTACATTTTCTACACCTAACTAGATTACTATTCACATGTGAACATAGATCACACTTGTGTGTGCTGATTTTCCTACATTCAAAGAATCAGAACAGTGACATCTCACAATTTCTTCAGAATTTTGTTGAATATGTACTGCAGCAAAAAGGAAGTAAACAAAGAGCAAAAGACTTGAGTTCCAGAAATGAGGAAATATACCAAAAAAGGTAACACTAAGATGATCGCTGTGTAGCAGGCCTGTAGAACAAGTACAGACAAGAATAGCTAGATGAAGAGGCTCAGAAGAAAGAAGTTTCTAGATGAACAACAACAACAGCAAAATGAGAACACAAGAAAGGCAAGTAGGATACGGGAAAAAATGCAATTAGAAACTCTAGGAAAATTAAAAGCTGTACACGAAGTACAATAACAATACACTATGTAACGCTGCAATAAACCGTATAGAGCCCAAAGGTAAACACCATTTATTGCTTTACAATTTTAGAATCAACCTATAGACAAGATGTCAGAATTGGATTATAGAGCAGAAGGCAAACATTAATGCCCTTGATATTGTAGAAGTAGAGGTTACAATAATTGGGATAGAGAAGTGAGAGAGAAGTACTAAAAAGATGGGGACTTAAATTGTCCATTATTAGAGGAATAAGTATATTATCTAAAGTTGCATAGGTAACTAAGAAATATCTAAAGCAAAGATATGACTAGCAGAAGGTATTGAGTGACCTAATTGAGTTACAGTCTCATCTATCAGCATAAGAAGACAATGTACAATAACTAAAACTAATAACCCAAGAATAAGTAGTACAAGAGTACTGTTTAGAGATGCAGAGGTAAGTAACAAAAAGAGATGCTATATAAGTTATAAGTCACATGTGAGAAGATACTAAAGACAAGGATGGGACAGGGAACTATTGCTTTTCAGTGTAAACGCTTCTAGCATTTGTTGCCCTGTGCAGTTTTGCTTTGGTGAACCTTTTTTAATTATTAATATAAAAATCCAAGTCTATAAATTTTATTTCAAAATGTAGGATCCACCATTATACACAAACTGATCAAATTTCTGTAAAAATTAAGTGACAAAGTATTCTTCTCCAATACATTTAATTATATCTAAAACTAACCATATTATCAGAATGGGGAGATGCTCACTTTATTTTGGTAAACAGTCACTAACGAACTCTCACGTGTTCCAAACCCAAGATGTAATGCATCTTCAAATTTCCCCTCCATTTGGAGACATCTGCGCTCATCGATTTACAATGTGCACGGGCCGCCTGATTATTTTATTATGTCATTTGCTACTGCAGGAATTATTCATGATCATTCACCAGC
Organism: Puma concolor; assembly: GCF_028749965.1. Taxonomy (NCBI): domain Eukaryota; kingdom Metazoa; phylum Chordata; class Mammalia; order Carnivora; family Felidae; genus Puma; species Puma concolor. The sequence continues at coordinate 28,097,567 of NC_141673.1, read as the reverse complement.
AAGCTGAGAACACATGGGGCTGATATCTTGATTCAGAACCCTAACCTAAAGTGGATATAAGTACTTGGTAAATTTAGAAGTGAATTGCACTCCACTACCACAACCTTTCCTCATCTACCTTCATACACATTTATCACCAGGAGCCACAGGTGCATTTTGCGTGGAATGTCCTTTGTGAGCAGCAGAGAACAAAGGGAATTTCCTGCAAAATGATGCTGAAACATGATCACTGATGTATATTATCTTGCCAGCACCTTGCCTATTGAGTATCATCTCTGGCTATTATTCAGATATTGTTCTCTTTGGATGGGGTAGGACAAGGATGAGAAGTCCACTTAAGTGCTCAAACAGTACCCTCTGCTGGTCGATTTTGCGCTGAAGAGCTGATTTGTAGCAGGGCTTAGTCCCACTGACAATACATGGAAAGGAGAGAATAGAAAGCAAGGTGAAACCTCTAGACCAGGAGGTAAAAGGCAAACACAAATAAAAACCGACTAATTTTAGTTACGTGAAAGGAAATGGACATTTTAGGCATCATGCCACATAGCTGATGCGTAGATACGTAATTAACTCTTAACAAAATACATTCTTCTTACAAAAAGGATATATTAATGAGGGATTGTGCATATTGCATTCAAATTCTCTGCTTTGCAAAATGGTCCATCACATGGTCCCCCAGTGAGTTTCTCTTGTGCTCTTAACATGCGATGTGACTTTCGCTCTGTCTTTCAGGAACGAATTAACTGTGTAAAACAAAGTGGTTACTTGCATCACAGCCCAGGGTCCTCACACCATACCGGGGGTGTCTGTATTACTTGACATGTTTATAAATGTTTAGAAAAAACTCAAAATTACTTTTTTGCTGTCTTGCTAACATGTAAGGAGCAGTGGTTTGGAGATAGCAAGATTACTTTATCTGGCCAAGGGAGGAATGGGTAAAGATGTCTCCGGAGCAGGGCTATCTTATGATCTACTTTGCTTAGTGTAGTCGAACTGCTTCATAAATTGAAGGGCAGTTAAAAACTGGTGCAGAACTACATCTAGAAACATAGAACCAGCATTTTTTATACATTTCATTAAAAATTAATCAAATCTTCAGCTCTCCCTGCCTATCATGGTGGTAGAATTTGTAACGTTTAAAGTACGTCCCATTCTCACTGGGTATTTGCAGCCCTGTATGTTGAGAAAAAAGTCAACATATTTTAAGCCACTAAATAGCAGTATGTGCGACTGATCTTTATTTCGTCTCCTCCAAAGTAGGAGCGGGGGGAATTCAAACGCCCATGGGCACCAAGAAATGGTACATGAGTGGCACACTCTGAGTTTCAGGAAAGGCACAGGGTTTTCTTGGTGTGCCTTTCATCTGTGATCAAGACCAGGATAGAGAGAAAACTCCACTATAAGAAAAGCAGCAGGTCAAACATGATGAGTGGTGACTGAAGTGCTGGGAAGACAATAAGGAGAAGGAACGCTGAGGAAGTAGGGAGTGTATGTGCCACCCAAGCTGATCAGACACCTGGAATTTGTCATTGTTGCGAGAAGCCCTGAGGACCACGGGGTGCCAGATCTTACGCTTTTTCAAGAAGAGTCTGAAGTCAGAATATTTATACATTTCCTCTTTGAGGCTCGAATTTTTCCAGAGGAACCTGTGAGCCAAAACAAATATCCACAAACTAAATTTATTCCCGGCCAGCAGTCTAATGACCACAGACGAAAAAACTCTTTCCTCCTGCTTCAGGGCCTTTGCACATGTCTTTCATTCTGCCGATAATCCTCTTTCCCATTCCCCTTCCCTTCATCCTAGTCCACCACATCCCTCTGGTATCTACGCAATTGCCATTGCTTCCAAAAAAGTCTTCCCTGGCTCGGGAGATTAGATTAGGTCCCCTTGTGACCTGCTGTCCCACCTTTTGGTGCCTTTCCATTGTAGCGCACAGCATGCTTTATAATTATGTGTGTAATTGTGTGCTTATTCGATTTATTTTCTCCTTAGCCATGTAGGCAGAGGCCATCTCTCTTTTGTTCAGGAGGATATTGTTCATCATAAAATAGGCATTGTTGAATAAAAGGGTAATGGTTTGAGTTTTTTAATTTTGTTTAACGTTTTTTGAGAGAGAGCGTGTGCATGAGTTGGGGAGGGGCAGAGAGAGCAGGAGACACAGAATCCGAAGCAGGCTCCAGTCTCTGAGCTGTCAGCACAGAGCCTGACGCGGAGCTCAAACTAACCAGAGCCGAACGCTTCACCACTGAGACCCCAAGGCTCTTAAGTCGCTCTTTACACGGGCGCCTGGGTGGTTCAGTCAGTGAAGTGCCTGACTCTCAATTTTGGTTCAGCTCATGATCACGTGGTTCATGAGTTGGTGCCCTGTGTTGGGTTCTGTACTGCCAGTGTAGAGCCTATTTGGGATTCTCTCTCTCCCTCTCTCTCTGCCCCTCCCTCATTCTCCTCTCTCTCTCTCTCTCTCTCTCTCAAAAATAAATAAATAAGCTTAAAGAAAAATTTTTTTTAAAAAAGTAACTCTTCATAGGTGTACCTGAGCCACTTATCTATGGTAATATCACAGGAACCCTGAGATTTTGCCTTTAGAGGCAGAAAGCTCTTGGTCTGATAGCCCATCAGCTGTGATGTTACCTAGTTGCTGAACCTCTGGGAGTCTGTTTCCTCATTTAAAAAGTGGGACCTCATAGGTTTGTGCAGAGAACTAAAGATGATGCATTGCAGTGCTAACGCATTGTGAGTGGTCAACAGTATTACTTATTATCATTACCACTCCTATGAACAGTTTTCTCCCACTAGCTTGTCCTCTTGTCCTCCTGGAGCATTGGGGGGGGGTGGCAAATCTGAGCTAACAGTCCCACTGTCGTGCCTTGGACCTCAGGACAGTATTCTTCCAACTATCAGCAGCATTCTCCAAGTTAATCAGTATTCAGGGAAGTCAGGCCTGAAAGAGGTTTTATAATCCAGTGTCCTAATCTTAGAATTTTTTTTAAGTCAGAAAGACTTATGCACCACTAATCTTTCTTGATTATGTCATTGATCTTAATCAATCCCTTAAGAACCCTTGATACGTATTTTAGGCACACCTGCCAGGAATGAGTTACAAACTTCCGATGGATCGATGGACATATTATCCCTAGGTCAGGATGCATGATTTCTGGATTTACAATATCTGGGAAGGAGACACTATGGTATGTGTCATGGAAAGCAGGTCAAGTTGGATCCAGGCTTACCTGGGTTCAAATTTTTTGTCACCAACCAGCTCTGTGGTCTTGGCCAAATCATTAGGCCCCCCCCTGTAAAACTAACCCCAGAAGACCTCACAGAGGATTGAAGATTACAGACAACACGTGGAAACATCCTGTCACGGAAGAGATGCTCAATGAATGACAGTGACATAGTAAAAGGGAAATTGAGCGTTGAACTCCCCTCCTCCCTAAACTACCCCACCTCCCTAAAATGAAATTCCATTTAATTTATACAAGATAGCTAGCACACACCATAGCAGGCTGATTGTCTACTGTAAATCATAAGATTTCAAACTTACAGTGGAAGAAATAAAGCAATCTCTGGAAAGTTTAGGATCTTTGCTAGCCTGGGCCAAAAGTTTGACTGTTATGTACACAGCTTTTAGTCCTCTGTTTTCTCAGGAAAGCAAAGAGGAACCTGAGCCCAGGAAGCCAGCACCTGCAGCCCTCTCCCACTATAAACTCTGCTTGCAGCATCCACTCCTAAAATCAGGCTGGTCTGTTACGTGACTCATTTCTATACCTCATCATACCAAGATGTCCATGAGTTTCTCTCTCCGTCTTATTTTTCAATGCCTCACACTAGCTTCCCTGGTTCTTTGCCTCCCCTGCCAATTGACCGCAATAGGGGTCATCATTATTGTTTTCCATTCCAGGCTTCCTCAGTTCTTGTCTCTATCCACATGGCATCACTCCCTGAGTCTGGCTGGGGTACCTGTTTGTCACCCAGACTGAGAACACAGGATCTTTGTCTGATGTATGTTTGTTTTCCCAACAGCTGGTACATAGGAGGTGTTCATATCTGCCCGCAAAAGAAACTAATAGTGGCTGGTTTAAGCAAGACAAGAATGTATCTTAAAAATGTTGAGTAGGGGACGCCTGGGTGGCTCAGTCGGTTAAGCGTTCGGCTTCAGCTCAGGTAGTGATCTCACGGTTCATGTGTTCGAGGCCCGCATCAGGCTCTGTGCTGACAGCTTGGAGCCTGGAGCCTGCTTCAGATTCTGTCTCTCTCTCTCTCTCTCTCTCTCTCTCTCTCTCTTTCTGCACCTCCCCTGCTCATGCTCTGTCTCTCAAAAATAAACATTAAAAAAATTTTTTAATAAAATGAAAAAATGTTGGATAGTTCCCAGAATCTCCCTAAAACCGGAAGTTCCAGACTCTAGGTCTGTGCGGCTAGGAACAACGCCCCAAAGAACACCGGATGGACAGCATTCATCTGGCAAAAAGACACTTCTGCCCTCTCCCTCCACAGTTTGGGACAATTTGGGAACAAGTTCCCCCCAAAAACTCCGGGACGGCTCCCCAGGCCTGTCTGCAAGGGAGGAGGGAAGGTTGGTATCTAGCACTTTCAGCTTCTCACATGAGAGATGGCCTCGTGCCCAGAAAGACTTAAAACGTAAAGAACTCCTCCATAGCATAAGGTTCAAATGCTGGGCAGCCAAGATTAAAATACAGCAAAAGTCATTGCCGCACCTACTGCTTCACATTGACCGGAAGCCAAGTTCTCTTGTGTGTTGGTCCGCTTAGCGCTCACCACGGCACCAGAAAATTCTAGTGCTCACTACCTGTTTGTCGGAATAACTACACGAATGATGGCTATAAGGCCACATCGTTTCTTACTTCCTGGGCTCCCTTCACATCCACCCTGACTCCTTTTGTCCTGAACATTTACAGCAGCCCTGACTGTGGCCCCCAGAGTGGATGCTGAGAACAACACGCTGTGAGCCCAGCGGCCACACTTGCTCCCCGTCCTTCTGCACGGCTGGCACCAGCCCCAGAGCTGCCCCGCCGTCTCCGCTCTGGCTTTGTCTTCTCTTTCCCGTCATTCCCTTGCCCTTTGGGCTTGAGGACTGCATTTGGCTCACTGGCTCTTTGACCCCAGACACTTTGCAGTGTTTCTCAACAGGGGCCCTGTGAGCCTTCGGTGCAGAACAATTCTTTGTCGAGCAGAACTGCCCCTGAGGTGGCAGACGCTTTAACATCCCTGGCAGTGCCCATTTAAGGTTAGGACCCTTCTACGGTCTAGGTGAAGAGCAGAAAAACGGATACATACACCTTTCCAAACTGAGCCTAGTTTGAGGTGGGGAGAGGGGAGAGCACGGCCCCAGCGGGGAAGCACCGCTTTTGTAAAGCCTCTGCTCACACACAGCACCTGCCAGGTCCCTGGTTAGATCACAGCCTCCCAGCTCGGCAGCTCGGGGCTTGCCCCCAGCTAGCTGCCCACGGGGACATGCAAATTTCCATGTCCCCTGGAGGCGGAAGTTGGCTGTTCAAAATTGACGTTTGGAAAAATTACGAAACGATAGTTGAACGGAGTCATATGGAACTGGACTTCGTATTCCTGTGTGATTTGGGCAAAGCACTTCATCACTCTGAGCTCAAATTTCTTCAGTTGTAAAACAGGAGGTGTTTTACGTCAGGTTCCCTAGGAGTAGAGCTTGAGTTGGAGACTTTTATTCAAGCCGTTTATTGGGAAAGAGTATTTCCCAGAGAAGGGGAGGAGGGGAAGCAGGATGGGGCAGGGAAAAAAAAAAAAAAAAAAAACCAAACAAGGAAACTCTGAAGCATAAATGACATCGGTTTGTCTGGCCTTGAGATAAGGGAACTGGCCTTTTGTACTCCCGGGTCAGTCAGTCGTGGGCCGAAGTCTGGGTGGGGAGGCTGTTCCCATTGGCCAAGGGAAGCCTGCCGCTCCCCATCCCCAAGGAAGTGGTGGTAAATTGTTAATCAGCCATTTCTCACAGCAGCCAAGGGATGGGTGAGTGGCAGTAAAGGGGAGCTGGGCAGGGCGCCAACAGCATTTGTCACGGGAAATGATGATACAATACGTACCTCAAGAAATATGGCGAGCACCTTGTCTGGTACACAGGGAGTAAGTACTCAGCAAATGGTTTTACTGAGTGGCGCGAATGGAGAGCTTGCAGCGGGTGCTCTCCGGCAGGTGCGGTGGGGGCGCTGCAGGCAAAGAGTCCATCAAGTTCTCATTCCCTCTCAGGAGCCCAGAGCATCCCCAGCCTAACCTTCACTGGGACTGACCCCCCCACCCCCACCCCCACCCCCAGCCTCTGTGCCCTGCGAAATGTCTATTATCTACCACTTTCATAATGCACAGAATGCACAAGTCTTACAATACCAAAAGTATAAATAAGGAATCATTGAAGGAAGATGGTTGTCCAAGTCTTTAGAGCTTTCCGGAGATACAGGGTGTGTGGATATGCATAAAGAGGGATATTTTTGCTTCTATTGGAAGGGGGAGAAGAGAGGGAAGGAAGGAAGGAAGGAAGGAAGGAAGGAAGGAAGGAAGGAAGGAAGGAAGGAGAAAGGGAGGGTGGAAGGGAGGAAAATACCAAGAAATTTGTGGGACATTGGGGGGAAAAAAAAGTCATGCATTTGATGACACTGTGGCAAAGAGAGAGGAAATTAGAACTAAGAATAAAGAGAGAGGAAAGCAGGACACAGGGACTGACTAAATCCACCAGATTGAGGGCCATGACTTTGTCCAAAAAAGGAGCAAATAAATCTTTCAGGAAAGTCACAGGCTCTGACTAGTGAGCAGAGAGAAAGATAAGCAGAACTCACTGAAGGTGATTTGCAAAATCACCCACAACTTTCAAAGATTTGAAAAGCTTTCTTGGAAATGGAACACTTTATTTCTTGGATATAGATACAATGTAAAATACAGAGGGGCCAGACTATTTCTGTCACTGCTGTCACACAATAGGGCATGGTACTTTGCCCTTTCAGTTTATCATAATCCCTGAGGGCTCCCACAGGTGCCTTCACTCTGTTTATTTGTCCCTCTTCCTAAAATGCCTTCCCCCACTTTATATATATATATATATAGATGAAATCATTCAGCAAGCATTTACTGGGGTCTATGACAGGCTCAACATAGTGTTTATAGCAAGGATAAAGTAGCGGGAAAAAATTAAGCCACAAATATTTTCTTCAAGAATCTGACAATCTGGGGTAGGGTGAGGTAGTTAGAAATTTTAAAAATAATTACATTAATAGTTTCATAAATATGTATTATAATCGGTGCTCTAAAAACCAATCATGTAGTGCTTTGAGTGTTTTATTATGTATTATAGGGTCTCACCTTGTTAAGCTAAAGGGAGTCAAAGGCCCAAAAAGCCTGTCAGTTTCCAAACTGTAGTGTTTATTGATGAAACGATCAACACACACACACACACACACACACACACACGTACACACACACACACGTACACACACACGTACACACACACACACACACGTACACACACACACACACACACACACACACGGGAATGATTACCAAATTATCTCAGAACAGGGGCTATCTTGTTCCTTGGAAAGGAACACTCGGCAAGCTTCTGAGATGCTGGCCATGTTCTATTCCTTGTCCCAAGTGGTACTCATAAGAGCATTCACTTTATAATTCATTAACATATACATTTTTTGGTATACTTTTCTGTATGTGTGTCCTATGTCCCCATGACAAAGTTTTAAAACAAAAGTCTGGCCATTTCTTTTCACAAAATACAGCCTGCTATAGATTATAGAGTCAGGCGGTCCCTGTAAGAGAAACACTTGTGCTGAGCTACTTTTCAGCAAGATCCAAAAGGACAAATACTTGAGAAGGTGGCATAGGAGTGACTAAGTCGTCATCTTCTCCCTAGCCCTGGTTGTAGGCCCCAAGGATGCTCACTTTAGCTGATCTGTGCAGGAGCCCAAAATGCAAGAGCAAGATATACAGGGCCAGGTGATGTTTCCAAACAGAGGTCATGAAGGGAATGGGGCTTTACCGTAAGGGATTATCCTTCTGGAAATTTACCAAGAATAGGTAAAGGACACCAGGCAAAAGTATAGTCTGCAAGCAGCTGCTTGTACAAGTAACATCATGACATTCCCTAGTCTGTTGCTCTGCCAAACCATTGCCCGGGGGGCTGGCATGCAGCAATCTCCATTACTCCATTCATGCAAGACAGCAGAGGCTGGGGGGCCAAGAGTATGGAAGGGCCACAACTCGACAAGAAGAGCCCATGCGAGAACAGATGGTCCAGAACTGAGTATGACCCACCCAAGAAAATCAGAGAACCATCGCTCACATATAATGCTCTGCCTTGCCATTGAGTCTCCATTTTCTATTTTTTCCCTTATATTTTTGGCTTCTTATTTTAGGTGCAGTGGATCTATTCTGGTTTTCCCACAGCAATATTTTAACTATAGAGCATCTGTCACCTTGAGAGTCTGAGTGGAAGTGCTCTTCATCACTTTGTGACTGAATTCTAAGACCTCAGACATTGACTCTATCAGTAAGTCCCCAAAATGTGCAGTGTACCACATTCAGAAGACTCTAGTCCCCAACACCACACATGGGCGCATGCACACACATCCTGCTCACCTGTGCTGCATGACAAGCTCTATGGCATTTGTGTCCCAAAAGGATACCCATCAACTGTCTTATTTTATTTCTTTTCGCAGTTATTTTTTTTTCCACATAATTCATTTCTGTCATTACTGACAACGTATACCTCAGAGACAGCATTGTAAGTATTTGTTTGGAAACAGCCTTGATATTGTATTTTGCTACTCTCTCGACTAACTTAAAAGTCGAGTAGATTATTGGCTGTGTATAAATAATGCAGAGAGCTGTCACTGGAAAACCATGAGAGCTGGGCAAGTGATTTAACCTCGTTGAGCCTGAGTTTCCTCATCTATAATGAGGCACAATAGTGCATGGCTCACAGGACTGCAAAATAACTAAATGAGATAACATACTAAAGCAGATAGCACAGTGCATGGCAAACAGAAGGTGGTTAATAAATGGTGGTTAATAAACAGAAGATGGTAAGGTCTTTCCCCTCAACTTACTGAGGTCTCTAGAGAATACCACAAATAAACACAAATGACATGGTGCATCCTGTGGATTAAAAATGTGATGTTTAAAGGCATAGGGTGTTTTTCTAAAACAACCTTTGTACATCCAAGAATAGCTCTGTTTATGACTGTGTGTTTTTATCCATCTGGGTTCACTCAACCCTCAACGTATCAGTTGGTCTTTCACATTCGGTTTAAATTTCGTTTCTCTTGAGGAAGCCTTCCCCAGACATTTCCACTCACAATGATCTCCCCTTTCTGAATTCCCTCCCCACCACAATGCAATAAACAATACCTTATGTGTGTTTGTGTAATTTGTGTTTGTGTGTGTGTGTGTATGTAGATAGATAGATAGATAGATAGATAAATGATTGATGGATAGGTAGATAGATAGATAGATAGATAGATGATATGTGTGTATGTATGTGCATAATTTTTCGGAATCAAATTGTAGACCTCTAAAGCAAGGATTTAACCTATGCCTTTTTATGTTTCCAGAAGCCAACACAGTTCCCTGCATTCGAGGGCTACTGTGTATATGGTTATTGGTTGGTTGGTGGTTGGTTGGTTGGTTGGTTGGTTGATTGACAGACAAGGACTTAACTCTTCTGTTGTAACTGTGTAACAGACCCATAAAAATCTAGAGCTCGTACAGGGGAGCAACACATCCTCAAGGAATCCAACCACCAACTCCCCAACAGCCTCCCAAATGGCACCACTTAGAAGAGTTGAGGAGGGATCACCCAGGATCTGTGATTTGAGCCAGTTTGAGATCCACTATAAATCCAACAGCTTAATCCACTGCTCCCCTTGCTAAGCAATGAGCAGTGTTCCTTCTCCTCCCAAAACAAAAACATGCGTCTGGCTTAGCAAATGTCAGCACAGCAGCATGAGGTCAAAAACGAGTGCCATTTCCATGAAGCAAAGTTACTGGGCCAACAGCAGATGCATCCGTTGGCATCAGGCAAGGTCCATTATGTAAGCAGCGGTAACACCAGAGATCAAGAGCACACAAAGCCCAAGCTTTCAGGCCTGGTCAAAAGGCCCATCTATTGTCTCTGGCAGACAGTGCCAGAGATAAAGTATCCTGGAGACACAATGTAAGGCAGGCTGAAAATGCATGTGCCAAGCCAAAACGAAAGCGAGGCTACACAATGGTAACTACTGAAGGAGCAGCTGGTCCTGGTGGCACCAGACTGTGTCTTTCAGCCCATGTCATCAACACTTGTCCATATAGTAAACATTTTCTGAAGAGGTGCCTGTCAGTTTCCATTTATTTATAAATAAGTGAATGAATAGCATCCAACTTACACATTTTTCATGGTCTTTTTTTTTCTCCCCCTTTAAATTCCGAAACCAGATGAAAAAGGACACCACATAGCAGAGCGATAACACAAGGAGAATGCAGCTCTGTCCTGGAAGGACAGTTGATGAATGACAGATGATGCACGTTGAGACAATGGAATGAGGCAGTTGCAGGCTATTGTTGGAACAAAAGGAGGTCAAATCTTATTCTTTTCTCCTGCCAGGTCACAAAGAGTTGGTCACAACTTCTCTTTAAAAGGAAAAGGAAGAATGCATTCCTAAATCAAGGCTTCCCAGGGCAGTGGGAACAAACCCAGCACTCCTTAGCTACACTATCTTGGTTGGTGGACGAATATTTCTGACCTTTTATATTGAACTCTAAGAAAGTCCTTTTAAATGCAAATTAACCATACTCATCTCCTTACCCCTCCTCTTAGAACTATCAAAATGACTGTTGAAAAATAAAACTATACGCATCCATCATGGTCCATCAGGAAGGTTTGAGTCCAGTGGTCACTGAATTAAGTTTTCAATCAGTAAAAATGGCCTTGGAGTTCTTCTCTCCTAACTCGTTCTCTCTTTACAAAACAAAAGATAAAAATTTAAAAATAGAGTCTAATTCATCTTGGGTCAGAGGGTGAATTGGAAACAATACAAACATGCAAAGAATTAAATAAATGCACCTTGTCTGAAACCAGTAATGACATTTTCTAGGCCCAATTCAGATAACAAGGGACTTCCTTTTGCAAAGCATCATGGTGCACAACAAATAGCCTGCCAGGCTTTGGGTTCAAGCCTCAGGTGACACCTACTGGCCAACTCGGTAGATTGATGACATTAATTCAATTCTGTGTCCAGGTCTGACTGTCGTCCCAACCATACGACTTTCTTTGGCCAACAGGTTTTTATCAGACATGTAGCAAGCAGAGGTTGAACAAGTGCTTGCATATTTCAGTTTGTGCTCTTGTACTCAGCCATTGCCATGAGCACCCACCCGGCCCAGCCTACTAGATAATGTAAGATGAGGGGAGCATATGGAGATATCCTAGCCATCCCAGCCAAAGCAATCCCTATCTGCTGGCAGTCAGCTGATGTCCAGGCATGTTAAGTGAGCCCAGCTCAGACCGGAAGAACTGCCCAGCTGAGTTCAGCCTAAATCATCAACCTACAGACTGGAGAACCAAATAAACACTATTTTAAGGCACTGGGTTTTGTTTGTGGGTTTTGTTATGCAGCATTATTGTGGCCAAACATAACCGATATCCTACATGATACTGGGCAAATCACTTTACCATGCAAGCTTTAGTTTCCTTCAATTTTCGCATCTGCAAAACAGATCACGATGACTTCTTCACAAGGTGGCTGCTATGACTAAATTTATAAAATTAGATAAGGTATATGAAATTATCTAGCACTGTCCTAGCATGTAAGTGACATGTAATCTGTGAGAGTTCCTCCTGTGCCTCCTGTTCTGCCTCTAGATGTCTCCCACCAGAAGAAATGCCTTCTTAATGTTCTCACTATTGATCTCCGTACTCTGTGGAGTTACTTACATGAGCCATAGTTGTACCCAGTGTTACACACTTCAGTGGAGTCCATAAGATAGATTGCCAAAGATTTATTTAAAAGTCTCCTGTGTTGGGGCGCCTGGGTGGCACAGTCGGTTAAGCGTCCGACTTCAGCCAGGTCACGATCTCGCGGTCCGTGAGTTCGAGCCCCGCGTCAGGCTCTGGGCTGATGGCTCGGAGCCTGGAGCCTGTTTCTGATTCTGTGTCTCCCTCTCTCTCTGCCCCTCCCCCGTTCATGCTCTGTCTCTCTCTGTCCCAAAAATAAATAAACGTTGAAAAAAAAAATAAAAAAAAAAAAAATAAAAAAAAATAAAAGTCTCCTGTGACATAGAAATTTCCTGCAACGTGTCTGGAATTTCTCAGATCACTTCAAAGACTTATTTCATGTGAGACCACAAATCTAGGGTGAAGCCTAGAAAAATACCATTGACCTCCCACTGCCTATGGCTGTATCTGAGGTTGGAGCCCACTCTTACTACAAACAGGCAGTCCAGAAGAGCCATCCCTCAAGTAACGATAGAATTTTGAATCAACACATAAGCTCCAGCACCATTAGATGGGATAATTCTGGGACGAATGGTCTATACTACCTTCCAGAGATCCCTAGAGGGATTGACTCTCAATTGCCCACCGCACTAATCTCATCTCTAATACATTCTTTATTGGATGTTTTCTGTCTGTCACTGTTTTACTTCTCCACTGCCTTAACAACCCTTCCTAGGGTCACTTCCCCAATAAGTAGCTTACATTCAAATCCTTTCTGAGGTCTGCAACTGGAAAGTCCAAATGTAAATAATCGTGGAAACCCATCTTTGACTGAACTCATCTGAAAACCTAGATCCCAAAAGCCAGACCCTGCAAAGTATGAGAACAGAATCATTCCCTCATTTTGACAATATTCAATGCAAGTAAGACTTCAAGATCTCAATGCCCAAGTTTCCGAGCAGACCTTTGGCACCTCCCTTCTGGGATTTTGTAGTAATTATCTAAATGGCCTCCCTTTTCCCAGACTTGTCCCATCCCTCTGCCACTGGCCATTTCCCACACAACTTCCTTGTAACTCCTCTGCTTCAAGTTATCCAGTGTTTCCCCACTATCTGCATGATGAGTCCAATCTCCCTAGATTAACATACAAGATCCTTCCTGACCTGGTCATCCCTACCTCCTTCTTCTGCCTCATTCCGTACCATTTCCCTGTACCTTCCACCTTGGCCATACTAAATACCTTGCAATTCCTGATTCAGTATGCTGTGTTCTATTTCTGTGCAGTTGCATAAATTATTTCCTCAATCTGAAATCCCTTCTTCCTACATACCTATATGCTGGATCCCCGTTCTTCCTCGAAAGCCCTGATAGGGGATGGAATGAAGGGGGCAGCCATATCTACTATGTTGCTGGCTATCCCTCTAAAACGTCTCTCTCACCCATCCATTTCCCTCCAGGTCCACTCCACCATGACAGTCAGACTCCTCTATCTTACCCTCTCACAGCACCATGTACCTTCCTGCAGTACCTTCACCCAAGTTTAAATTTCATATCATATGTGAGGTTAATTGATTAATGTCTGTCTCCTGCAGATGGTAAATTCCTTATGAGAATAGGGTCAGTTCTACTCTTAACCACTAGGGGGTTCGTGGTACAAGACATGCCATAAAATAAGCATTCAATAAATATTCATCACAGTAATTTGTGAATCACTCCCTACTATTTGCAAAATTTTACCTTCAAATCATTTATATTATTTCACATCTAACATTCTATATCAATCTCCAGAGAAACAGAGAAACTGAACCAATGAAATATATAGAGATAGCCATAAGAGGTGATTTAGTGTAGAAATTGGCTCATATTTATAAAGACCTAGGAGTCCCATGATCTACTGTCTGCCAGCTGGAGATTCAGGAAAGCTGGTGGTGTAATTCAGTCTGAGTCCAAAGACCTGAGAATTAGGGAACTAGTGGTTTAAATCTTGGTCTGAGTCCAAAAGCCCAAGAACCAGGAACACTGATGTGAAGAAAGCAGAAGATGGATAGGTCAGCTGAAGCAGAGTTAAATTGTCCCTTCCACTGCCTTGATATTCTATTCAACTCCTAAGTGGGTTGAGTGGTGGATGTCCACTTGTATTGGTGAAGTTGATCTTCTTTATTCAGTCTACCACTCAAATGTTCATCTCTTCCAAAGATACCCTCACAACACACCCAGAAATGATGTTTTACAAGCTATGTGAGCTTCCCTTAGCCCAGTCATACTGACACATAAAATTAACCATCACACACTCTGTAGCAACATTTTCCTCAGTTGTCAGTTTCCGTCATATAATTGTCATCTTGAGAGTCTCAGGGCCTTCAAATAGTACTCTATAAGAACTCACCTTTATTGAGTGCTGAAAGTATAAGATTATAATGCACAGAGAAGAAGGTTCATCCGGGAAGCTTTGGAGGTTGGATAATATTTCAGTTGGCAGAGATAATGGCTTGAAAGAAAAGGCTTGAAAAAAAGGAGGTACACAAATAAAAGCAAGTTGTGTGGGAAATAGCAAGTTGTCACTATGACTGGAAAGTGATTGGAGTGTGAGTAATGGAACAATTCAGTTGACGTGTGTTGAGGGTTTATTATATGCCAGGCACTATGATAAACATCTCACACATATTAACACTTTTTTAAAATCATGAAAGGTAAAACTCAAACAATAAATAAGGGTCAAAGTACAGAAGGCTTTGAATGTCATCTAAGAAATTATTCTTTATCTGATGACTGATAGAGTTTCATTAAAGGTTTCTGAGCAAACGTATGATGTATCTGACATCTCAAAGATGTGCTGTAGGAATATTAAGCTGGTGATAGCAGCAACAAATCTAGAAGAGAGAAAAGATGAGGGTATGGAGATTGCATTGGCCATCTCTAGAGATATCTATGAGGGTTTTCAAAGAAAGACCCACAAGACATGTCCTTTGATTACATGGCATGATAAGCAAGAAAGAATAAAGACTTAGTCCACAGACTAGATCATGAATGGCTACCCAAATGGGTAGGAAGCATTAGTGTCAAAGGGGTGAGGAATGGCTAAATAAGTTACTTGATAAGTAATATGTCTATTCTGTGTCCAAATCAATTGGGGGGGAAAAGGCAAATAAGCAAGAAAGATTAGACACCAAAATATCACCTTTGTTATTGATGAAGTTGATAGTGGACAAAGTGGCTTATATCTGAATAAGAAAAACAAATGGACATTCTCATACTAATGCTCATTATGCAGTACTGGTCCAGGGGGTGCCTCCTCCTGGTACACTCCCTATAGGCAGCTGGTTCCCAACTAGGAAGAAAAGAGGAAAGGACAGACCGACTTTCTCCTCTAAGCTCACCAATCATATCAAGCCACTCTACCTCCTTTGGGGAAGTTAGTGAGGGAGTGAAGAAGGTAGGTACTTAAGTTAATGGCACTCACTCCACACAAGATGTGAAGAATGAATAATCCTCCCTAATGACGTATGTAGGGGGATTGGCAAACTGTAGCCCATGGGCCAAATCTTGCCCACTGCCTGTTTTTATGCAGCTCCAAGCTAAGAATGGTTTCCATATTTTTAAATGGCAAAAAAAAAAAAAAAAAAAAAAAAAAATCAGAAGAATGCTATTTCATGACCCATGAAAATTATGACATCCAAATTTTAGGATAAATAAAGTTTTATTAGAACACAGGCATATCCATTCACTTATGTATTGTGTATAGCTACTTTCATGATACACGACACAGTTGAGTAATTAGGACAGAGCCTATAGGGACCACAAGTGAAAAATATGTATTCTCTGATCCCTTAAGAAAAAGTTTGCCCACCCCTAATTGAAACTATTGAATTCCATGCAGCCATCAAAACAAAGAGGTAGGCTACATATACTGACCTGGAAGGCGACCCATCCTATTCCATGGTGAGAAAAAAGTAGGTTGAAAAGCAGCAGATAGAGTACAAGTCCATTTTATTACAGATGCATATGCTGCTAAATAGAAGGATATTTACATATCTCCCTAACAACTCAAGCTGTCAGCAGGAATGACACGGCATGGGAAGGAATGGGCAAGAAGTAGGAGGGCTTAGACATTTGTGCATTCTGTGTTGCTTAACATCCTTGTAACGACCATTATTATTTTTGTATATAGATAAAACAAGAAGAACACAGTGATGGCTTATGCTGCAAACAGGTCAAATGAGAGGATATTTGGAAATGACTGCACGATAATCACAAAACTTCAGGATTTGGAAACCGACATCCAGTCTAAGAGCTCATTTGGTGCCCTAATCGATTCTACTACAATTTAAGCTGAATGTGAAAACCTCCAGAAGCAGGAACCTGCTGCTACCCACCAGCAGCCCATTTCATCTCTGGATAAGTTCATTGGTAATAAAATACATCCTGACATTGTATTGAGAATTCGCCTCTCTGTAGGTTTTATTTGTTAATTCAAATTCTCTGTTGCAGGCTGGTAAGAAAAGTAATCTCTCCCATTGGAGAGTCCTTTATATATCTGAACACAGATTGCATGGAAAAATTGAGTCTTCACTTCTCCAAACTAAACACCCCTCTGTCCTTCAACCATTCTACATGTGGTGCTAAAAGAATGAAAAGAGCTAGAGTCAATGAGTCATGGAAGAGGATAGATACCTATAAAATACATGCTTTTGGAAAACCTCAGCAGTAAAGGTTAGTGATGAATTGAGATGGTAGCTGGAACAATAAAACTGAAATTTCAAGAGGAAACATATTTTAAGTAGAAGGAAAGAAGCAAGCGTACTCTCTAGAAGAAATGATATCGGTGAAAATGGAGATGGGACCAGCAGTGGGGTATGACTGAGCACCCTGACAGAGGAAGAGAAGACACAGGTGAGAAAACAGAAGAATTTGAAAGAGAGATACATAAGATAAGTAGAAACAAATCTTCCCAGGAAAACAAGTGAGCAGGTCATGTGCTATGAGAGGAGGAGGCCAGTAATTTGTGATGAACAGGGTGGAAGGAGGGGTAGGAAAAAGTGGGAAGGAGTATGTTGTTGGAATTGAAAACCTGCATTAAAGGTATTACAGTGGCCGCTGAGGAAACACAAGACAGAGTCAACAGGGGTTAAATATAAGAAGAGCTTAGCTTTGGTGAGGGCTGGATGTGGGAGAGAGTGGACAGGTCTCAAGGTTTAGTGGGTTTTTCCAAAAGCATTTAACTACTCAGGTTTTCCCACCCCAGTCCGTCCTCCACTCGCCTCTCCAATGCGGGGCCCAGAGTGATTGTACTATTGATTGCTGGCCGGAGATTGACAGCCCATTGCAGGAAGACGGCAGTGGTTCTTTGTCCCCAGTTACACTGATGTGTGCCTTTGTGTGTGTAGACCCATGAGTATACACCCTCATAGAAACATTATACTCTATGGGTTTATTAAAGAATCATAATGCTTTCCAAAATTTCTCAAGCCATAATAAAAGGCCAGTATTCAACAGTGTTTACTGCTTGACCTATTCAGTCAGAAATAATAGGAAATATATTAAAAGTGCTACCTTTTCCACACTCTTAACATAATGCTTTGAATTTCCCACGGCATCCCAGCGGATTACTATGAATTACTTTGCAGGCACAAATTCTGTTTGTTTTCTCTCCCACTCTAGACGATAATCTTTGAAAATGTATTTATCAAGAGCTGAAGTGGCTTGTTTCTCTACCAGCCTTCTCTAGAGGTGCATATAACAGCATGTGGAAAGAGCTAGGACATTTGAAGGGCTCTTTCCATGTGTAACTCAGAGATCATCTTGTTCCCTTCTGGTTGACTTCTTGGTCACAATTCCCATGGCTCCTCTTCTAAAATTCACCCAAGTTCCCGCCTTACTCTCCACACACTTACCCTCTCAGCTGGTATCTTCCTATTACCTGTGCTGGAACCCACCCCCACCCCCCAACCCATCCCCTCATCCCTGAACCCTTTTCAATAGTTATGACCTTCTGGAGTGCCGGGTGTCTGTAAGAGAAGACAGGGAGTGGTCACACTTAAGACTCATTGACTGGATATGATGGTGCCCAGAGCTCCCGAAGCACTCTGATATTAGCATCATCTGCCCAACTAGCAGAATAGACAGTCTCATCAAGGTTTATATATCTCATAATTGTGGCCTCCTTTAAATGTTTTCTTGAGTGATCTCCCAGCATTTCCCCTCTAGGAACTTGGCATTATGTGACATTCACCTCAACATCTTGCAACTGGGGTCCAGAAACAATGAACCAAAAACAACAAATAAAGGAAACATGCATTCTTTGTTTTTTCCCCATCCAAGCTCGTATTCACTTGGAGAATTACCCGGTGCCAAGCAAAAGAAAGCTCCAGCTGGGGAGGAAGGAACCACAGAGAAACCATGATGGAGTTAGAGTGAATAAGAGTGAACCGTATGGAGAGAATGTCAAATTCTTGTTTTGAATGTGGAGAAGAGCAAAGATAACAATTTCAAAGGTGCTCTGCCCTCCAGCTGGGTAATCAGCACATTTCACTCCAATTTTATCTGAACATAGCCTTTTAAGTCCAGGAAGCCCCTTCTTCTATTTTACTGAGAAAATCAAGGCCATCTGATAAAAGCATACCAAAATTCCCTCTTCTTTCTTGGCATCATATGGTAGATTAGGGACAAGTTCTCTGGGCACAGGCAGGCTAAAGCTTTCTCTGACACTTACTAGCTCCTGGGAGAGTTCTTTGATCTTTCCATGTTTGCAAAAAGTTTCCTCATTATAAAAAAGGTAAAAATAATGTTGTTTTGCAGGATTGTTCTGAAGTTTTATTTAGATCAGACCCCAAAAGCCCTGGGTCTTTCTTTTAGGATGAGATAAAACTCCTGGTTCTTGGTCTGTATTTAATCATGTGGGCCAAATTATGTATTTAATACATTATAATATAATTAGATCTGACAAGAGATTAGCACACCTTTGAAGCCCATGAAGTTATCAAGATGATTTGGAATCTGGATTTTTTTTTTATTTTTTTTTTTAATGTTCATTCAGTTTTGAGAGACAGAGTGCAAGTGGGGAAGAGGCAGAGAAACAGAGGGAAACACAGAATCTGAAGCAGGTTCCAGGCACTGAGCCTGATGGGGGGCTCTAGCCCATGAACCGCGAGATCATGACCTGAGTTGTAGTCCGCTGCTTAACTGACTGAGCCACTCAGGTGTCCCTGGAATTTGGATTTTTATGCACCCTCCTTGACAATGAACATCACTCTAAGTTTATATCAAAATATTGGCTATAATTTTAGCGTGACCCTTAAAAATGAAGCCATCAGAGCAGTAATGGTATGGTTTTTAGTGAGATAAAGATTGAAAATTAATTTTAAATCTTTTAAATACAGTTTATTTTATCTGTATTCTGTGCTTTTTAATGTCTGCTTTTATATTTTACACTATATAAATGTATACATGCTAATACAAGCATGGATGCATATAATTTACAAATAAGCGGGTATGTGTATATTAGCACGACATGCTCAAACAGTTTTCATTGATGAGATGCACTATCAAAGGTTGGGAGACCATGATCTACACTGACCCCAAGTGTTTGCCTCACTCTTCGGGTTATATTAAAGCTCTGTGTAAAGATCTATTGTTCCTGGCTCTCTATTTCCAAATGAATATGATCTGAGCTCTTTCGATGCATGCAAGGCCTTTCCCAACTTGTCCCAGCCCTCTTGTATCTTCCCAGATTGCAGTAGGAAACAGATCAGCATAGGTACATTGAAAGAAGATTAATAGAGGGACTACCTACAAAGTGGTAGGTAGACTACAGAGAAACCACAAGGGTAGCAACATGGAAAGATAAGAGGAGGTGTCACTCCCCTTAAAGTGAGGAAGGGCGAAGGCATTTACCCTTCCCTAGAAACAGAGAGGCTGTGTGAGGAGATCCCCTACAGACACCAACAGAGGAGAGGTGTAGAATGCTCAAGGCATCAATCCCTTCTCTCTCTTAGCTGCCCCCTTGTGGCTGAATCCAACCCAAAGGGTGAATATTAATGTGGTTCACACAGTTCCCTTCCATGACACAGAATTTGATGAAGAAGGATGGAGATTGAACCTGGAGAAACAAATGGCAGATATCCAGACCAATTTTTTTTTCCAAATTTTTTATCCATTCATTCATTGATGTTTTCCTTTCCTCATTCAACAAATTTCTGTCAAGCAGAGCATTAAAGACCGATCTGGGCACTAGGGAGACAACAGGAGCAAGACAGTCTGTGTGCCTACTCCCAGATCTCATGCTACATTCCTGAGTGGCAGGTAGGTACAGGTCACAATGCCTCCTATGTGACATGTGCTGTCATAGGGAATACTAGGGGACTTGCTTCAAGGAAAATGGCCCTGAGGATGACCTCCCGGAGGAGGTAAGACCTGAAGATTAAGATCAGCCATGCAAACAGATAGGAGGAAATGTTCCCAAGAAAAGAAGCAGTAAGTGCAGCAGATCTGAAGTAGAATAACGCTAATGATGATCCAAAGACAAAAAGGAGCCCATGTGGCTGGTGGTTGTGAAGCAAGAGACGGGGTTGCGCAGGTGGGCAGGGACCGTCTCATGCCAGGCTGCGCCAGCTAAGGAACTTGGGCAATGATGTGTAGTTGAAGCAGGGCAGTGCCATACTCTTTCTGAATTGCTCACACAGTCCTAATGTTGCCAACTTTTAAGTGTTGTGCCTCCGTGCCTTTGCACATGCAGTTTCCCTGCCTTAAAACCCACCTTCTCTCTTCCAACAGGCAAACAGTTAGTCATCCTTTGACCCACTTTATGTGCCATTTCCTGCCTGAAATTTCCCTGGGTCCCATCAGGCTGTCTTAGTCACTTCCTTTCCTGTGCTTCCCTCAGCACTTCGCACCTCTCTCCCTGCTGTGTCACCATTTGTTTACTGACCTTATCTGTCTCAAGACAGTGAGCCCTTTGAAGGCAAGGACCACTCAACGTTCTTTGAATCCCCACCTCTCCCCCTCCCTCCTGATGCCCTCTGAGAGTGGACACCATGTATTAATCAGGTTTCTGTCCTCACCCTGCCCTTCCTCCACCCGTAGTCACCTGGCCTGGGGTGTGCCCTATTAACAACACTCAAGAATGCACACCGAATGAATAAAGTCACAGAAAACAGACTTCCCCTATCTCTGGCTTTAAGTAACAAGAAAAGCCTGCCCAGAAGAGGCCATCAGTGATTGGGTAATTCCTTAGAGCTTCCTAAACATCCAAAGTAAGACCACAGCTGAAATCCATTTCAATGTCTAGACGGGGTTTTCATTTGTTTGTTTAATAGAGCAAAGACATTTAATCATATATTTTTTTTTTCAACTTTTTTTTTTTTTTTTTTTTTTTTTTTGGGACAGAGAGAGACAGAGCATGAACGGGGGAGGGGCAGAGAGAGAGGGAGACACAGAATCAGAAACAGGCTCCAGGCTCTGAGCCATCAGCCCAGAGCCCGACGCAGGGCTCGAACTCACGGACCGTGAGATCGTGACCTGGCTGAAGTCGGACGCTTAACCGACTGCGCCACCCAGGCGCCCCAATCATATATTTAATAAACTACCTAAATTATACACTTATAACAAGTCATAGTTTAAAGTAAGTTTGTGACGTTTCATGAATACGTTTGCCACACATTTTGCAAGCTTGCCTCTCCCCAGAAGGCAAAGACAGTGTCTTTTTTAAAAGTGACTTTTGTGTCCACACTGCCCAGCACACAGTAAATGCTTATTGAGTATGTGAAAGAACAAGAATTAGATATCAGACCTGCTCTGTCTCAACAATATCCGTATCAGGTGGTGACTGTTAACCATGGTTAGTGTGTATTTTGGTTAGCCATAGCTACATAACAAATTATCTCAAAATACAGCTGCTCCAAACAACAAATATAGCAAATATTTATTATTTCATATTCATTTTAAACAATTAGAAGTTTGATGTTTACCTAGAGTTTAGCAGATGCCTTTAATTCATATGAAGGTAATAATAAATAATATTTATTAAGTGCTTACTACCTGCCACACTGTTCTAATAGCTGTATGTATCCACTCATTTAATCTTCAGAAACATTTTGAGATGTTTATTCTGATTAACCTATTCTGTGATACAAACCTTCGGGCACAGCAAGGTTAACTAACTCAACAATGGTCACTCAGCCAGTAATAGGCAGGCCCAGGATTCAGACTCAGATCACCCAGCTCCTGCACAAACTTTTCATCTCTAACAGATTGGCTCCAAAGATAGAAAGATAGCAACAATTTTCTCTTCAAGGAGAAGTTAATACCATGAAGAAACATCCCTCTCATCATTGTCATATATAGGTCACTTCATCTCTCCAAGAGAGATGATCGACTTGTATAGATCCATATGGCCCACATGGGCCAGATGGTGCCCATATTTGATGGTAACATCCGTAGCCGTGGGTCTGAACTTCACAAATTAGCTCAAAGGAATTGCACTCCAGAGTTCTGACAGCATTAGAACTATTGGATCAAATTGTATCTTGTTCAAGGTTAAAAATAAAGGGTGGCCGTCATTAACCTAAAGATTATAGCCAGTACCCTTGACTATACCTAAACTCCCAGCGTAAGACAGTGACTGCTCTTGTGGACAAAAAAAAAAAAAAAAAAAAAAAAAAAAAAAAAAAAAAATACCAAAGGGGCTGGCAAACGATGCTTTTAGGGTGCCCATCTCTTGCAAAAAAAAAAAAAAAAAAAAACAAAAACAAAAAACGAAGAGCCCAGCTCTTCAAGAGTTTTCATTGTCTGCCCTTCTCCATTAAGAAAATAGGAAAATCTCCCTCCCTCATACAGATATTTTGCACTAAAGGACACCACAATGCATATTTTTTCAATCCAATCAAACCAATCAAAGAGTGGAATGAACAATGGGTGTTGAGCAAGGAGGGCTGGGTTCACACCTCAAACCAACTGATTCACCTGATTCATCATAGACACAGCTCTTCACTGCTCTTGGCGTCAACTTCCTCGTTATGTGAGGAAAAAAAATGGATGAGAAACTCTCTATGATCACATGTATCTCTAAAAATCATTGATCCTTAGAAGTAGAAGTCCATATAAAATTAACACTTCTTTTACTCAGGTGACAGATGCTATTATGCTTTGTAACAGTCTGTGTATTAACTACACGCGATTAAAAATCTCACAAAACAGGCTATGAAAATTAATCATTCACCAAAGGCCAAACACAATGTCAGTTCTGAGAGAGGCAGCATTCAAACAACCTGGGACCTGCAGAAAATTCCCATGACTCTCTTCTGTCACGTGGCAGGGCAACACAATAGAAGACAAGACAGATTCCCCTCCTCCCCACCTCCCACCCAGCTGTGGTCATGGTCTGGAACCCTCCTTCACAGGGCATGTTCAGGAGCAGCAATCACTGTGAGCCTTGGCTGAGGAAGGCATATCCACGGCTCCCTGCTCCACTTTCATGGGTATGTGGAGTCAGATATAGTTTTCTGTAAGCTGTCAGGAGAATTGTGGTAATGGGATGAAGTCCATTGATTAACATGGGAAGAAGAAGATAATAAATGTAATCCTGTTGATATGAGGAGTAGGACAAGTTAGAGGGGGCTCAGGATGTAGGAGGATTGTCATTAACGCTTCAAGTATGACGTAGTAGAAACATCGCTGTACAGGGATCTGGTCTCCCAAGTAACTAACTGTGGGATTCTGGGTAGGTCACTTTATCTCCTGTTACAAACCAGGCAAGTTGCATTAGATAAGTGGTTTTCACACTAAGTCCTTAGACCAGAGGCGTCTCATGGAAAAATCAGTGGGTGAGAGGGACACAGAACCAGATGGGTCATGCTTGTGACTTTCCTCTCCATCTCCCGCACGATCATCTTTGCTTTTACCTGTTTTGTATTAAAATTGAACAAAAGTTAGGGTGCCTGGGTGGCTCAGTCGGTTAAGCATCTTCAGATCATGTCATATTCGCACAGTTTGTGAGTTTGAGCCCCACGTCAGGCTCTGTGCTGACAGCTCAGAGCCTGAAGCCTGCTTCAGATTCTGTGTCTCCCTCTCTCTCTCTGTACCTCCCCCACCACACTCTGTGTCTCTCAAAAACAAACATTAAACAAATAAATAAATAAAATCTTTCCAGTTGAACAAAAGAGGGGGACCTGGGTGGCTCAGTCGGTTGAGCGTCCAACTTCGGCTCAGGTCACGATCTTGGGGTTCATGAGTTCGAGCCCCGCGTCAGGATCTGTGCTGACAGCTTGGAGCCTGGAGCTTGTTTCCGATTTTGTGTCTCCCTCTCTCTCTGCCCCTCCCCTGCTTGCACTCTGTCTCTCTCTCTCTCAAAATTAAAATAAACATTAGAAAAAAAGTTGAACAAAAGGAGTTTTTATTTTAACTTGTGCTATGATAAAGAATAAAAAGTTTGAAACCACCTAAACTGAATGACTTCACACATCTCCAACTCTATGAGTCCATGTGAATATTAACAAACAGGCACATGCTTACGATCTGAATTCATTTTCACACCCACAGCAAACATCTCAGGGTGAATTAAAAGTAATTCTTTTGAATTTGGCCTCTTTTTTCCTCTTGTCCAACAGTGAATTGTGGAACTCCTTGACAGAATATCTAAATTACAAAATTCACCAGAATCTTCTCACTGGAAAATGAGGTTGTTCGTGGTTTTTGACCATACAACTTATGCGACTTGTTCTATCAACTTCCTCGAATCATTATTCCCCTTCTGTTTCACCATGATAATAATCATCATGGAGTCTTGGCAGAGTCCTTGGATAATCATCTCTAATATCATACATCAGCCTTCCTGTCTCCGCAACCTGAGCAGAGGTTGGCAGCATTCTTCCCGATGTTCCACCAAAATGCTGCCCCTCTCTGACGAGCCAGATGAGTCTTCAGTTCCCTTGGCAACCCCAAATACTTCATGTGGTCCCTAAATCTTCTTTAGGGTTAGAAAGCAAAAGGCCTCCATTTGCTGGGAAGGATTCAGAGGTAGTAGGAGGGATGACAAAGCCAAATTAAATTGAAATGAGTAAACACAAAGCAATACAGTTTTGTCCATAGAATAAAGTTGGAGAAGCTAAGAACGGTCCACCGTATCCCCAGGTGCAGCCATACGATTGGACCCCATGGCAATTAGCCCAGCCAGACCTGTGGGATTTGCTCAGTCTTCATCAGGCTGTCTTTCTATCCGTAATAGATTGCAGAGCAAAACTGCATTGACGTTCCAGACGGCATTTTAGGTATCCACCAGCTTTGACTCAAATAGATTGGTGGAAGGAAAACAGTAATGACATTGTTTTCCAGCTCTTGGAACCCGTTCTGAGTTTTAATCACATAGACAGTTCCCTTCAAAGTTTAGTGCCCGTTCCATTTTGCAATATTTAAAGGGATATAGCCAGTGCCACATGTTGAGGCATTTATCCAATTCGTTTTCTGTACCTGAAAAATGCAAGGAGTCAGCAAATATTAGGCCCGCCTGCTGCCACAGATCCTCCTGTAACCAATGTCCACACTGAGCATCAGTGACTGTGCTTTTTTCACGCACTCCAGATACAGCCTCAAAAGAGTTCTCTGAGCGTCCATCGAAAAGCACTCAGGGTTGACAGTTAGGATGAAACCGACTCCTCATCCTGGACATGCCCTTGCTGTTCATGGATTGAAGATTTATAATTTTAGCCATTCAGAAGCACCCCTCAAGAACATGATAGCTGCATAACTTGGCTTAGTCACATAGTTGAATCACTTATGATGAAAAGATCCCTCAGCTGATGAGTGAGCCTAACGCCTCCCAGTATCTGTATCTCAACACAACTTTTGATCTTTCTCTCTCCTGCTTTCAAAAAAAAAAAAAAAAGTGTTTATGGGAAAAAATATGGGCTGTGGTAGTATTTATTAATTTGGAGATTTCATAAAGGATCTTGTTATTTAAAAGTCCACGATTATTTTTTTTATTTATTTTTTTTAATATATGAAATTTATTGTCAAATTGGTTTCCATACAACACCCAGTGCTCATCCCAAAAGGTGCCCTCCTCAATACCCATCACCCACCCTCTCCTCCCTCCCACCCCCCATCAACACTCAGTTTGTTCTCAGTTTTTAAGAGTCTCTTATGCTTTGGCTCTCTCCCACTCTAACCTCTTTTTTTTTTTTTTTTCCCTTCCCCTCCCCCATGGGTTTCTGTTAAGTTTCTCAGGATCCACATAAGAGTGAAACCATATGGTATCTGTCTTTCTCTGTATGGCTTATTTCACTTAGCATCACACTCTCCAGTTCCATCCACGTTGCTACAAAGGGCCATATTTCATTTTTTCTCATTGCCACGTAGTATTCCATTGTGTATATAAACCACAATTTCTTTATCCATTCATCAGTTGATGGACATTTAGGCTCTTTCCATAATTTGGCTATTGTTGAGAGTGCTGCTATAAACATTGGGGTACAAGTGCCCCTATGCATCAGTACTCCTGTATCCCTTGGATAAATTCCTAGCAGTGCTATTGCTGGGTCATAGAGTAAGTCTATTTTTAATTTTCTGAGGAAACTCCACACTGCTTTCCAGAGCGGCTGCACCAGTTTGCATTCCCACCAACAGTGCAAGAGGGTTCCCGTTTCTCCACATCCTCTCCAGCATCTATCGTCTCCTGATTTGTTCATTTTGGCCACTCTGACTGGCGTGAGGTGATATCTGAGTGTGGTTTTGATTTGTATTTCCCTGATAAGGAGCGACGTTGAACATCTTTTCATGTGCCTGTTGGCCATCCGGATGTCTTCTTTAGAGAAGTGTCTATTCATGTTTTCTGCCCATTTCTTCACTGGGTTATTTGTTTTTTGGGTGTGGAGTTTGGTGAGCTCTTTATAGATTTTGGATACTAGCCCTTTGTCCAATATGTCATTTGCAAATATCTTTTCCCATTCCGTTGGTTGCCTTTTAGTTTTGTTGGTTGTTTCCTTTGCTGTGCAGAAGCTTTTTATCTTCATAAGGTCCCAGTAATTCTAAAAGTCCACGATTATAACTACTACATTAGCAGCCATGCATACCACCTCCCCAATTCTAAACTCATTCATCCTCTACTGCTATTATCTCAGTCAGGGACATAAATATTCAAACACTTGTTCAGAACAGAAACCTGGAAGCCAAGTTTGAATTGCCCTCTTAGCACCTCATACCCCAATCCATGAGAACATCCTATAGATTCTACCTCCAAATATATCATGATCTGTTCGCTAATCTTCCACTTCCGTTGCCGCCATCTTGGTTCGGGTCATCATCATCTATCTCTTTGCTAGAATGCTGGTTCTGACTGTTCTCTTCTGCCTCTTCTACCCCACTCTCTGTTCTGTAGTCACAGATGTCTATTTGAAAAGTGAATCCGATCATGCGTTAACACCCCCCACCACCACCACCAACTCCCTCACCACCAAATGCACATTCACAGGCACTGGAAATCTTTTAATATATGCCCACTGTATGCTCAAAGTGTTGGTCTGCAACAAGGTAAGGAATTTACATCAGAACATAAATATAAGCCAGCACACTCCTTTTTTTATTGAGCAAGTCTTGCTAAACGTGTGTCTGCGGGTGTGCATTTGTATAAGCTCGGTACAGTGTTCTAGGTGACATAACTGATTTACATCCACACAAGCTCTTTTTCTTATCACAGATGGGTAGCAGTTTGCCCACTAGCAACCCATGTTCAGACCTCAAACTGAGTAGCACAGGCTTCCCAACCCCAAATAATGAGACTCCTGCCTGTCTCTCAAACTTGATTTTGAGCCCTTCTTCCTTTTATTCCTCTGCTGCAACCGCAATGCACTGCTTTTGGCTTCTAGACATAACCATGTTGTCTTAGAGACATAACCATCGTAACCATCGCCTCTCCTAGAGACTTTGAACTTGTTTTCCCTCACCTGAGAATACCTTTTCCCTGACCTTTTATTTAAATGACACTTCCTCAGGCTCTCCTTCCCTGGCCACTTAGGTAAAACTTCCTCTCTATTCCCTATGACCATTTGGTCTCCAATTTGACACCAGTTTTTTCCATCTGCAAGTCCATATTTATATGTGCTGGGCTGCTAATTGTTTGTCTTCATGAATAGACTGGAGGCTCCATGAAGGTAAAGCCCTTATTGGTTTCTCTGGTTTCACTGCCCAGAGAATCACTGCTTTAGGCATGGCATATCCCTCAAGTGTGTTATGGCAGATGGAAGCTTAGAGAACACACGGCCAGCCACAGTGACCCTCCAAGATGTTAATTATTTCTTCAAGTCTTCCAAGGATCATTTGCAAAATCTGAATAAGAACTAGATTCTTGCACCCAGGTTGCCCAATCTACAAGTGCCCAATCTCTCACTTTATAATTGCAACAAGTCTCAGCCAGTTGAAGGTTAGGCAACCTATAAAGGAGAAACAGAATTACTTCATGTGAGTAAACAATTCATTATCCTCACTTGGGATTTTCTCACCCTGAATCACTGCAATGTTGTCACGTGCATTTATGTCATTGTCATTCTCCTTAGAGACCCCATCTTACAACAGCTAAAATTTATTAAACAGCCAAAAATTTAGATGCCAAACACTGAAGCCTCCTCAGGGAACAAGACCACTCGGACTCACCTTCATGGAGCTCATGGTTCAGTGAGAAAAACCCACTGTAAACAAATAATGAACTTGAAAAGAGCGGTGGGTGGGGAGAACAGGGTGCTGCAGGAGGTGCACACTGAGGGACACTAACAGTTTTTAGGGGTTAGAGAGGATGGCACCCAAGGATGGATAGAAGGCAAGGAAGGGGGGCAGAGGAGTGATTCAGGCAGCAGTGGGGCTGGAAAAGGCCAGGGAAAAAGAGCAGGCTTGGTAAGTTCAAGTCCAGTGGGGCTGGACTGCAAAGTAACGGGAAGGAGAAGACAAGGAATGAGGCTGGTGGGCAACCTGGGGCCAGATCTTCTATGGTGCAGCAGGGAACTTGGACTTTATCCTTTTCTGCCAGGACATGACAAGCAACACTTCCTGTCTCCAAACCTCCTATCTAGAAATTACTTACAGCGATGTTGGGCATGAAGCACCTGCTGAATACATGTTAGTGACTATTAGAGGTTCATTAAAGGATAGGAAACGATGAGCAAAAATAACTGAGACAATGTTAGCATCGGAGGAAGACAAATTGTAATAGAGAGGACATGTAATCCATATACTATGTGACTCAACTATGAAGAATATTTGTGTGTGTGTGTGTGTGTGTGTGTGTAGTGCTAAAAAGTATTTTACCAAATATGTGATAAGACTGTATTTGAAACGTTTGTAGGCAGTCAGTAGCCGATACCTGAAACTGGAAAATCAAGAAATATCTGTAGAAATAGACATTAATTATTAGTCATTATTTAGAAATAGGAAAGTCAATACCAGAATGAAGAGTTGAAAGATTTGTAAGCAGTCACTTCTGAGGTAAAGAACTAGAAAAGGGAGATAAGTTGGGCTAAGGTAGGGCCGGGCACTGTTCTTATTTTATTACAATCCTTGTGTATGCTTTACTTTGTTATTTTTGCGATTATAAGCTCTGTATATGTGTGGCTTTTTGACAGAGGTATAAAAAAACAGACACACACACACACACACACACACACACACACACACACACACACATCCCTAGAGAATACTAATCTAAAGAGCAAAAAGAGAAAAGAATAGAGGGCAGTCAAGATGCCCCCTACTGACCTTTTGCAGACGGTTCTATTGATGAGTCATTCCCCTATCTGACTTGCCTGGGTTCCTAAACCAATCATGTCAGCAGCAGGAACACAGCAGCCCCTTTTGCCGGACGTGTCATGGTTGGAATGCCAGACAACTTTTGGATTTGTAGTGCTGGGGACAAGCATGGTTACCTGCTGAGATTCCCAGTTGGCTCCATTGAAGGAGGCCCTGAGTACAGATCAGGGCCCCAGGGAGGCAAATCTTTCAGGAGTTCCAGAGTTCTCGGGGTCTTCAGAGGAAGCCAGGACATGAGGGAAGTGTGAGCCCCATGTGCAGGGAAACAAGATCCAGAGATGGAACTCGTTTTGATTTGGCCAACTCGTTCACTTATGGGAAGTCAGTGGGCCCACCAGATGCTGAAGTGTTACATCTCACTACTTCATACCCCACTTGCTGGAGATGTGTGATACTTAACAAGGACAAAAACTCAAACAATCTTCTACTACCGATGAAGGAAAAAAATAGTGAGGGGAAGATCATACTTGAAACAATCTCTTGAAACAGGGAAGCTGTTTTTAAGTATTTTCAAGGACTTTAGAAGGACTCCTTTTACTGACAGTGTTAATTAAAAACTGTTCTTATTTATTAAAGCAATTCCCCTAATTTTCTCTACCAGACAAAATTTTATTAGTCTACTTTCAGTGACTGGATATACTTGAAAGAAAAAATAAAAGTGCTAACATGTTTTGTAGATGAAGATTTTTACTTCTTCAGAATAAGTTTTACATGTAGTGTTATAAGTTAAGTGTTACGTTTCCTAATGCAATTTCTCCACACTTAACGTCAATGAGGATATTTATCTCTTCTGAGTACAGGGTGGTTTTTTTTTTTTTTTACTAAAAACAGGATATTTTCCCAAAACAAATGCCAACTATTTCCTCATTATATCTTAAAAGGATAACTTCCATGTAAGTGAATGTTCATGTCAAATGTTATTAAGCACAAACAGCACAATAACTAAAAATAGCTCAAATATTGTCAAAAAATAGCCACATCTTGTCAACGAGCTTGTTCTAGCCAAGTTCCCCATTACTTGCACAATCTATATTTTGGGAAAGACAGAACCTGATTGTTTCCAAACAAAATTTCAAGCCTGTATAGGGTTTTCTTCCTCTGATTGGTTTCAGTTTAATGAATTAATCTTTTAAAAGGGAGAATGAAGAAAGAGGGGCTCCTCCAAAAACTCACTTAACATGTGAATTTTATCAAGGGCTTTAATTATAAAGTTTAATGGATAATTTTCGTTACAATCATCTTTGGAGAGATTTCAATTTTTTTAGGGCATTACTTTCATCTTTTGCCTTACATTTTTTATGGACAGATAGAAAACAGCAAATGCCAACTTGGAGAAAAGACATTTAATGCTATTTGGGCCTGAAAGCAGAGTGAAAAAATTTTTTTCTAATGCAATTCAAGCAATACTGTATTAAAAAAAAGTTATCAGCTCATTCAATCACCTCTTTTAAAGTAAAAAAGACAAGTTACTCATTTAGGACACACAGTAAACTTTTCCTGAGGTCATGAATGTTACTCAATAGATTTGTTTAGTACCCTTTTAAAAAGCACCAAAATTTTAAAATTCAAAGCATAGTTTGTGGGCACATGGGGAATATGAAGAAGTCGAAGACACAGTTCTTATTCCCAGTCTGATTAAATTGGGAGAAATCATCTTACTGTGGGCATTTTGTCTCAACTGAATTAGACTTCTCTATTAATAAGTCACTTACAATTCAGACAAATTTCAACACTGGTCATGCAAGCGAACAATTAAAATCCTCGAGGTGGCAGAGAGAGAAGAGTAGCAATGGAAACAGATCCACACTAAATCTTGGCATTTTACTGGTGGAACGCCCTCAAAATGGGATCCTTAAAAGCATCCTACACAGTGACTTCTACAATTAAGGGTGCTATACTTTATATAAAATCTTATTTAATCCTCACAACACTTTGAGGAAGATCCTATAGATATTCTCCTTTTACAGGTAAGAAGACCAACACATAATGGAGTTCGATAGTTTGCCCAAGATCACATGGTTTATTGAGTGGCAAAGTCGGGAATTAAATCAAGGCAATTTGGTTCCAGTACATGTGCCTTTAACAAACATTTACAGAGTGTTTATACCACTTTGGTTTAAACGTGATTATGCATTGCAGAGACATATATCTTCATGCGGCACACATGTGTAAGTATTGATGTCATTACAGATGTCTTCTGGATGGCAAGACTGAGTGATTCTTTCCTTCTTACTTATGCGAACTTAAAATTTGTTATTACCATGGGTGTGTGATGCTCATGTAATAAAATAAATACAAAATGCCACTTCAAAAGCAAAATTAAACAGAAACAACTCAAGTTGATTTAATGACTAAGTGAAGACAGTGGATTCTATTCTCTCACTATTATTATTATTAATAATAATAGCTGTTTAAAAATAAACATTTTAAAAGATGCACAGAGCTGTTTGCAGGCGTTTTTCAGGAAGAACCTTGTACCAAGCCCTGTACCCATATTATCTCCTTTAACCCACACAATTTTTCTTACAACATAGATGTTATTTATCATCCTCCCTTTACAGATGGTGATGGTGAGATACAGAGAGTTTGTTCTCGGTCCCGTAACTACAAGTGGCAAATCTCTAATCTGAAGCCAATCTCCAGAGCGTAAACTCCTAACCATCATGGCGGCGGCCTCTCCCATGAGCGGGGGTGCTGGCTGGGAAGAGAAGACACTTCCAAGCCTGGAAGCTCTCAATTCAGAGACTGAGAGATGTGGAAGGACTGGTGCCGATCTAAAGTCAAAGCTAGACAGCTGGAGTCTTTCTCTCAATTCATGTCTTAAGTAGAAAACATGTAAAGCCATTTTAAAGGTCTCTTGACGCAGGAAGAGGATTCTTCTTAATCTTTAGTATTTTGTAAACATAAAACACTTAGACAGCCAAAATACTTGTCAGTATGTTATGGTCAATTTTGTTTAGTTTTCGTAAAATCAAATACAGAGCCCAAGGTTTTAAAAAATACTTCCATAATTTAAATTTGTTTTAAATCCCAAATTATAAACGTTTGCATTTCATCCCGAAACAGAATTTAATATATGTTTAGGCTAAAAATTCTATTCGAAGCATTATATAATCACCTACGCATCCACTAAGAGGACATAAGATTCTAAATAACCAAAGGGATGAGTTTGAGGGGCAAATTTTTATTATTATCCTGGAAGAGATAATTATGGAAATTTAGATGTGTAATGGCATATAGATTTTTAAATAAATTATTGTGAGACACTAATTAATCTTGAAATTTAAGAAATTACTCATGAGACCTGTTCACATATTTTGACAATACGTAGAAAGTTTGGCTGTTTTCAATCCACCTGATGCTAACAGATTCTCAGATTCTACAGATAATATTCTTCCAGGATGTTGTTGGAAGTGTTCCTTCAACTGCAGGAGCAATGGTATACATGGTTATGGAGTGATTATTCACCTATTTTGTTATTTCGTTTTTTCGCTCACAGTGATGTTTAAATAAATATCTCCTGAGGCTAACTGTTAAGAGGTCGCAAAAATCTCTGCCATGCTTACCATCTAGTTCTTAAGACAGGATGCAAATGTAGCTTAAGACAATTCTTTCCAAGGGAGTGTTTTGTGAATAACTGAATACATTTCCTCCTAAGAGCAACTTAAAATATTTCAAAGCTGGCTTATTAAGAAAGAGTCTCACTTTCTCTTGCAGAGCCTTAATTTTCATTAAACTCTTCATGTTTTTATCCCCAGTGGGTTACTTAGACTGGTTTCCTTCCCCGTACACAGGGAGAATTGTCTATCTATGCTTCTTTAGTACTGGACAGCACTGTGATACATTTCAAGCCCTAACCATACATGCATGTTAAAAATAATTATATACTGCCTATCACCCCCTAATGGCACTGTCTAGTGGACCCATTAAATTGTTACTAGGTCTTCCTGTGGCACAGAATCTATCAAGCTCTTTGCTTCCTGCTGGAAGGGTCTGAAAAGCCAAGAGACATTTTCCTCTCCTTTTCCTCTCCCCACTCTCAATCATCGCTTCTACATTTAACTGAGTTCCTAATTCCTTTTGCTTCTTCAGGAGAAAAAGCACAATGGCTGTCACAGGCAAAAATGTTCTTTCTCGCCCTTTCATCTCCAGGCAGATGAATCAATAAAATATGAAGACAAAAGTGCTCCATGTTCTGGCCAAGGATGAATGTTCCCCAACAGATATTCCTGATTGTAAAGGGAAGCATTTCATCTCAGGGCCCAGATCCCAGAGACAATTATTGATGAATCCTGCAATACCATCAAGAATAAAACACTCTTCTCCCAGTCTCAGACTTGAAAGAATTTTCTTCCACTCTTCTTTTTTTCCTTCATTCACACCTACCAATCCAAGTCGGCCAACAGTGCAGACTTTGGCTTTGCATCAGACAAAGCTGTCCCCTCTCTGCCTCCTCATGTCCCAGGACAGGTCACTTAACCTTTTGAATCTTCAGTCCCCACATCTGCGACATAACTATCAGTGGTTTCTACCTTCTAAGTGATCATGAGTACTAAATAAAATAAGATTTCTAAAATACTGGGCCCCGTATCGCACACAGGGAAGGCACTCAATAGATGTGAGTTGCTCTGATTATAATTATTGCTGCGATGTTTTTGCTCTTTTCCATTTCCATTCAATTCAATACAAATTTTTCAATCCTTCCTATGGTCAAGATGCTAAGCACAGCAGTACAATTTTTTTAATGTTAATTTTTGAGAGAGAGAGAGAGAGAGAGCAAGAATGAGTGGGGAAGGGGCAGAGAGAGGGAGACACAACCTGAGGCAGGCTCCTGCTTCTGAGCTGTCAGCACAGAGCCCGATGCAGGGCTCATACCCAGGAACTGAGAGATCATGAACTGAGCTGAAGTCAGACACTTAACCCACTGAGCCACCCAGGCGTCCCACCGGTACAATTTTTAAACATAACCTCTGCTTCAACAAAGTAATAGTCTACTGGTAGTGACAAAGAAGAACTTAAAGAACTTGAATATAAGGCAAGATATGGTAGATGACAAAAAGAGGCACCGAATGCTCCAAGACAGTGCTTCTCAAACTGTAATGTGTGTATCAACCGTGGGAGGATCTTGTTAAAATGCAGATTTTGATTCAGTAAGTCTTGGGTAGGGCCTGAGATTCTGCATTTCTGATAAGCACACAGGTGCCGCTGATGCTGCTGGTCTGAGGTCTATCTTAATTTAAGCAGCAAAGTTCTGGGATGTTTGCGTATGATACAAACAGGGTTTGTACTTAGCTAGTATACATCAGTATATCTGTACTGGTTTCTTAAATGCTAAATACACTCTGATTGGCCATGATCCATAACCTATTGTTAAACCTATGGTTGAGTATCACTCTGGCTACAACCACTACACTACTCTGGTAGACCGCATAGAGGTCACGTTTGGTTTTAAAACAGGAGGCGTGGCGTTCAGGGAAGGCCTTGAAAGATTAGCAAAACGTTACTCATTTCTACTTGCTTGTCTAGTATACCCACTCTACCCTTCTCAAACACTGTTCATTTGGAATAAAAAGTGCCTTCCGATGATTCCCTCGACAACAGTGCTCCTCTGAACCTTCAAGAATAGATGACTTCTTATAAGAATTATGTCGCACTGGGTCTTCCCATGTTCTTATGGTTTCGTGGCTGCTGTTTCTGATTTTGAAATGAAATTAAACAATAAAAACATGCAATGGCATCCTCTACATTACAGACAAAAATCGCAGCCCCGCTCAAGTTGAGGCCAACTGGTCTTGTGTTCTGGTGGCCAGATACCCACTGTTGACTGGGATACCAGTTTTTCACTGGGGACTTTCACATAAAAATCCAGATACCCAGCTTGGAAAATTGGGAAATCCACCTGCCAGGAGCCTCAATTCACACCCGGAAGCCATCAGCTGGGACAGCAAAGTGGACTGCCTTGGGGGTTAGGGGTTGGGTGGGGGTGGGGTGGGGGTTGCGGGGAGGGGGAGCTATGCTTCAAAGTCTCCATACTCCAGGCAAATCTCATTATCTCTCACATCTGATCGGCTTTACTCTCTCCTACAACTATGTAGGTATTTGAGTTTGTGATTTCATCTTCAAAAGCCCAGGAATCGTCTTGATTTAGACAAAAGTATATGGTATGTCATTAATGACACAGAACCACTGACACATGGTGATTTTCAGAATACAAGGACAGCTAGCTTTTTTCTAGGACAATAAATCTTAATATAATAATCAGACCAACTTTAAAGCTTTAGCTTTCTTGATTTGCAGACTTTGTTTTTATCCATCATTTCAGTATTTAGTTCCAGTAGTTTGTTTCTTTCCTTCCCTCTTGTGGACATGAAAGGGAATCTGAGTAAGGAGAAAAAAGGTAAACCAAGGAACCAATACCCCATTTCATGAGCAAAACATTTCTAAAGGTTATGCCAGCAACTTTGTGAACCACTAGGGAATTCACATAAAGTAAAGAAATCAGAAAAAAGAATGTGTGACTTTTCCCAGCCTGGGTTCTCTACTCTCAGGATTTTATTAGCAACTCGGTAAAACCTGGGTAAATCACTTTGGCTTCTTATGCCTCATTTATGCCTTGCGAGAGTTGAGAAAATCTAGAGAAGTAATAACAAGAAAATAAGTTTTGACTCATTTTAAAAGCTTTTCAGATTGATGATGTATTTACTCACTTAAAATATTTTGAGATTTTTTTCCCTTCCATATTTAAAGGTAGTCAAAACTACAAAACGACACCCATGCCAAGAAAAAAGAGGCACTAATTGACTTCTTTCAGATACAAAACATTTTATATGTTTTTCAATTTTCAAAATAGATGAACATCCTCTAGCAAAAGTGTTGCACAATTGGAAAAACAGAGGGGCTTCTAAGGAAGATAGGATCACTGCAGGTTTAAGGATTTCTTTTCACATAGCTTAAACTATATCACTGTTTCTCCATTTGGCTGGATGGCGAATGTGCTGGAAGAACCTGGCTTGTTACAAAGTGACATGAGGGGAGGGAGGTGGGAGACTCCCGCACACAAAGTGACATGATACCGGGGCTGATATCTGACCCCATTTAAAATCCATAGATTCATGAATATGGTATATGTGGCATCAGCACAGGAGCTCGGAGTCCACAGTGCCCTGGATGCATGGGACTCTGCTCGGCTCACGGGCAAGGACCGCACCCCTCACCTGAACTCAAGGCCAGAGCTAGTGAATGCTACCTCCCAAGGTTGTTGGCAATGATCGAGTCAAGAGATTGGAAAGAGCTATACTGCTGAGAAGCACGACTCAAAAGCAAGACATGATTCAATGAGTAAAACGCTTAGAATACTGCCTGGTACCTACGTCTTCTTGGTTTAAAAAAAAAAAAAAAGTTCCTAAGATCTGTGGTACTACACGCTATTATGAATCTCTTGGTAGGTAGTTACACAGAATATTTCCGTTGTTGGCCTTCTCTTCATTCACTATTTATCCCACCCTAACACCTCCGTAAATAACTGTAATACAGAACAGATTTGGTCTTGCTAACACTCTTACCAAAAGGTCATCGAAAACAGACGCTTAATTCATGGGAAATAGCATTTAATATTAAAAGGTACGTAGGATAACCAACGCACTAAATTAAAAGGATACCATATAGAAGCCGAAATCCATGGTGCTATTCAAAATCCCAGCCATTAGGAATGGCTCACAAAGCAGCGGGGAAAGGAAGAACCCTTTCCTAGGTGAGCATCACCAACGATTCCTGGGGTGGAACCTCTGAGGCAGCAACCCGTCTTCCCACTTCCTCCACTTTTATCCTTCTCATCACAGCTTCTGCTGTACGCCTGTCTCCTTGGATTTCTCCGACCTCCACCACTGACACACCTCCAGCCTCAGAAGATGGATTCCTGCCTCCCTCATCACTTCTTGCTCTCCAGTCAATTGGCAAGATGCTATTTCTCCATTTCTTGACATAACTCAGAGCATACGACACCTGCATGTATTGGTGGTGTTATGGATAAACTGTCACTTCTTGTGTATTACCAGTCTCAGGAGCACTGCACATCGATCAGCTGCCTATTGTGTATAAGGCACTGGTGAGTAGAAAGCTAAATAATTTCCTGTCTATAAGCAGTTTATAACATCTAAGTCATCTATGTCGTTTTCTCGTATATAAAAAGGTATATAATTTTTTAAAGTATGATTGTATTCTGTAGGAGTACAAAGGAAGGCAATCGTCTCCTTGCTGGTCTTTCCATCACCTTCTAGCCGTTTACCCTCCTTTATCTTACTTTATTACTTACCTCCTGTATCTCCCTTACATGATACATATCTACTTTTTTGGTTTTTTATCAGTAGCTATTCCCAACTGCCAGAATGTAAATTCCATGTGAGCAGAGACTTTGTCCTTGCTCACTGCTATGCCCCAGCCCTTAGAGCACTACTTAGCAAAGGGAAGGCCTTCAATAAATATTTGTTGAAAAGCAGGTCTTCCAAAAGAAGTGGCATTTGAGTTGGGCTTTGGCCAATAAGAAAGGCCTCAATAAGTGAGACATGGAGAAAAGAGTGTGCTGGAAGGAGGCTTCAGCAAGAGCACGGAGGTTTCGAAGTACAATTTAAATGAGGTAACAAAGTGGTTTTAATACAGAGAAATGAAAGGCTATGGTGGAATTTAACTATTTAATTTTAAGAAAGAAAACAATGTTTGCACCAGCAGTGTTCTATTTTAGACATTTCAGTGACATTTACGGGCCAACCTTTAAGTAGTCTTAAAGTAATCCAGGTCCCAAGTGGATAAACTGCAAAGTAAATATACACTTATTAACAATATGGAGGACAGATTGAATCCAGAAAGTAGGGGAGCTACGGAAGAGAAGGAGAAAAGAAAGAACGAGGAAGGTGGGGGAAAAAAAAGAAAGCCAGAGCTCTCACCACAGCTTGCAGAGTATCCTTTTATTTTATTTTATATGTCATCTCTAAGAAACCTGTGTTTCCATTCCTGCCTACCCTGCTTTAGCGGCCCCATCTGTGGGTGACCGCCATCCTGGATTTTGACTCTTGGTGATGGTACCGCCATTAGGGAAAACAGATGGGAGTTTGGGGGGGAGGCGTTTTAGTTTCTGCTAACTTCTCTTAACAAAGACAGCAAGTTTCCATCATCTATAGAAATCTCTTGCAATTCAAGAAAAATCCAATACCATTGCCAACGTGAGTCATTAATGGGTGTGAGGAAGAACAAACATTGAACTCTGTCTCTCTATTTCCACACGCCTCTTCCACAATGTGGCAAACTGATGGTGATTTTTTTTTTTAAGAACAATGTTTATAGCTTTTAAAATAGTATTTGTTTAATGGATTTATGTCCAAATCATTCCTGTGGAAATTCATGGGCTTGCAGGGGATGTTTGTCTGCCACACTGTTCCTACCTGCCCTGAATAGGCTGTGACCTCACGCCTGTGTCTTGCTTCAAGTCAGAGGTAAGTCTCTCCTCAGCATTACAGATGCCTTACTGAATCAGCTCCTGGGCTGTAGCCCAGGTAAGGTAGGCTATAGATGTAAGATTCCCCAACCTTTGTTTTGGTCCAGCTTTCGACCATGTCATCCCAGCCCATTTTCTGGTAGGAAATTTAAAACTCGCCATGTTTCTCAGTTCCCTTTAGGTGGAGGCTTCCATTGTCCTCACCGGGGAGAGGGAGCGGATGATGAGTTACATCACATCTGCCTCAGGAAGGGAACTATACTGAGGAACAATTTATTCAAACTCATCAGGTCTTAATTATTGAGAGCATACAGCAAAGAATTTGAAATTCAGAGCCAACTAGAAATGCTCATTTGGCCTCTAAAACTCTAAAACAATAAAAGTCCTTAGGGAAGACTGCATTGCTCCTTAGTTGCCTTAGAAAACAGACAAACCCGACAATTCCAGGAATTTGGATATTGAGCTTACCAACCAGCCACCCCTAGGGGATGCCAACCCACAACACTGCCTGCAACCAACTGGGTGATGTGGGTTAGACCAACTCTGGGAACATTTTCGATGCTTAAAAAGAGCCCAAGGGGGACCAAACAGAGAACGTGGTAAAAGTGTCAATTGACTTTTTTTTCTCCTGTTCATCATCCTCTTGAAATAAAAACAGATTTTTTTTTTTTTAATGCAAGCTAGAGAATAAGCACTTCCATTCTTGCAATCCAGCCAGGTCTGGGATGAAAGCAACTCCTTCAGAAAAACAGGATGAAACAGCAGCACACAAACCATGTAGGGGAGAAAGGATTGGAAGATGAAAACTCTCTTAGTGTCCTCAAAACAAAAACTTGATCAAAGCATGCACCTCCCAGTCTTGAAACACGGTGTAAAGACTTTAGTGTGGGGAACAAAAGACTCAGGGAGGAAGAATGAAAACAAAGGAATGGCCAAAAGAGAGAGATGGGGTGAGGCATCGCCACTCTTCCAAGACCAGGAATGAAATTCGTCCCAGAAATAAAGGGCATAAAAGAAAGACAACTGCAACACAGCAATAGAAAGTGCGTGTGACACGTTGGGCCAGGAAGCCGGTATGACAATATTTTCTCATAGAACGATATTCTATTTCATCACCATATGCTTTAGGAAAATCCAATATGTTCCTGCCAGACTTCTAACATTTTTTCCCAAGATGGTAAAAGCTTTAGGGAACGTGTCAAAGATACTTAGCACCCACTGCATTTTTGACTATTACACATCAGTAATTCTCTGGCTCATGAATTTTAATAATTCCATCACAACCTAGTTTGCCAATCACTGTCCCCAGCACTAGCTGATGAGAACACATGCAGCAGCAGATCCTGTTTGGGTTTTGTTCCCGGGCGCTGTTGAATCTGCAAATGGAAATTAGATAGGTCTACAACTCGTTTAAAGAAAATGTATGCCAAGATGGGATGCAAGCGTGATTTGAAGAATTATTTCAAAACACGGGTCGATGCTACTTCAAAGTACAGCTCACGAGGTACCCGGGGAAGGAGTGAACGTTAAACGTTTAATTACTCAATCACAGACTACTGCAGACTAAGTAACTCAAATGGGAATTCCACAGGACACGAACCATGAGTCGCATGTGCCATTGGCTCCTCACACTTGGGGAGCACTTTCTCAGCTGCGCGCATCCACAGCCTTCTCCCCGCACCCGTCTGCATTTGCGTATTTCCAACCAAATTTCTGGTGACTGTTCCAGCTTCGTCACCCATGACGTACCACACTTGGAAGGGCGGCCAGTAAACCATAAGGTGGTATATAAAAACCGAATTCGGTGCTACACCATGCATCGGGTGTGAGTGTCAAATTGAAGTCATCTGTTTTTATCTGTCTCCCTTTTCTTCGATTTTCTTTCTGTCAAAGGCTAACTTTATCCCTCCGGTCACCTGAGCTGCAAATGTGAGCGTCTTTCACGCTCCTCCTTCATTGTGCTCTCCAGTTACCAAACTCTGTTAGTTCTCTAGTAACTCCTAACGCAGCCTTTGAACCGTTGTCCCCTTTCTAGTCCAATTTCCCCAAGCCAGACCCTCTGCGTCTCAGACCTACACTCTGCTAAAAATCACTCCAGAGCTTCCTGTTCCCAGCTTGAGTCCTGTCCAATTCAGCCCTTTTGTTCACACCTGGGAGATCTTACTAAAAATGCTACTTTAATCTTGTGGCTCCTCTGCTCAAAAGCACTATTTACCAGATAAAGAACAAAGCCCCTGTTTCATAGCCCACGGCCAAGGTAGGTACCCGACTCTTTGAAGCTGCACCTTCCACGGCTTCTCAAAACAAGCCCTTTGAGGCAGGTGCATTGTTCCAGCCCCAGAAACTGAGCAATTGCCAGTGGCTGCTTGCCCTGCCCGAGGCACCTTCCTCCTCTTCCCACCTATGAATCCTAGTTCCCGTGAGGCCCCAACAGCTTCCCGGGCCACCTCTGCCCACTGGCTCTGTCTGCCTGGACACTCACTCGGGTGCTTGTTCAAGGTCTGCACCTCCTCACAGGGCTGCTGGCCTGCCATGCTGCTGTTGAATCTGCAGAGGGGGCTTTTGTTTTCCCCAAATAGATGCAAGCTTTGGGAGGACCACCACCTTCAAGTAACATTCATTAAGCACCTGCTGTGTGCAGAGTCCTTCTTGAGGTGCCACAAAGATAGAGCAATATCTCAGGGCTGCTATGACAAACTCCCACAGACTGAGTGGTTTATAAACAACACAAATGTATTTGTCACAGCGTTAGAGTCTGGACGTCAGAGATCGGGATGCGAGCATGATCAGGTTCTGATGAAGAGACCTCCTTTCCAAGTTGCAGAGGACAGACTCCTCACTGTGTGGAAGGAGGCAAGGGATGTCTCTCGGAGCCTCTTTTATAAGGAGAGTAGTCCCATTCGCCTTATGACTTAACTGCTTCCCAAAGCTCCCACCTCCAGGTAC
Source organism: Puma concolor (assembly GCF_028749965.1). Lineage (NCBI taxonomy): Eukaryota > Metazoa > Chordata > Mammalia > Carnivora > Felidae > Puma > Puma concolor. Next base: position 28,055,387 of record NC_141673.1, on the reverse strand, counting down.
CGTCACCATTGGGGTTGGGATTTTAGCCTATGAATTTGGGGGGGTCACAAACATTCAGACCATCACAGGAGCGTTATACTTCTTTGGCTTTCCATGACAACAAACAGGGCACTGTGCATATCACAGCTGTCCCATGTGTATTCTGAGTGAACTGATTTCCATAAGTTTTATATTATAAAATTATGATTTCACAATCAAACTGTCAAAATTAAATCCCATAAACGCCTTCCTCATTTCATAGTAGAGAAACTATGGTAAAGAAAGATGGAAGATCTTATTAACCCGATGTACTGGTAACAAAATTAATATCTGAACACACATATTTGTCTTCTATTTTCATGCTCTAACTGGCAAACCTTTCTATGTCACTTCAAGAAAGATGTGCCCTAGATTCAACTTTTCTTTCCACTGGTAATTAATGAATTGTTCATCTGCCCGAGGCACTTTCTGGCTTCCGTCCCCTGCCCAACAAAGCACGGAGTCTTGCGTTCTGATCTCTCATTTTTTCATACGGTTCTCCTAATTTAGACTCAATCATGAGAAGCTCGAATCTTGTGGAACTGTAGCCAAAGTCAAACAAATGAAAATAGATGTCTCTTACACTCACATTCCCATTGCCCCAATTTACAGCTACACAGATAATTCCTGAGTTTCCTTGATAATTGTGGGAATTTTCCAAAAAAAAATGTGTTTGGTCACATGCCTAGTTAGTTTCCATTAGATAAAAACACATGTGAATCCAGGAGTATCTTATATTTATCATAAAGAGACTTTGGTGCAAGAAGGATTAATAAAGCACATGCGTTGTCTTCACATTGTGTTAATTGGGAGGATGAGAACATTACAGGTGGTAAGTCTTCACATTCGTTTAGTACAAACAGGTGATTCAACACTGAAAATCAAACAGCCCAAACAAAACATAATTTATAAACACATACATTATCAAAAGTACATAAAATGAAACAGACGCACAGAAAAAAAAAAAGCCCTAACACTAAGATATTAACAAAGGTTTTTTTCCCCCACCTGAGTAGATTCATTCATTCATTTATTCATTCATTCACTAAGCATATACTCTTGGAGAATTTATAGTGTCAGACACTATGTTAGGCATTGAGTTGTAAGACTTTTTTCAGTTCTCCAAAGTTCCATAACAACATATTAATTTTATGGTGAAAAATGAGCTTTTTAAATTATAATTCGTTGTGATGGTTAATTTTATGTGTTAACTTGGCCACAAAGTGCCCAAATATTTGGGAGAACATTCTTCTGCGTGTGTCATAAGGATGTTGTAAGTATGAATATACATATGTATATAATATGTAATGTATGTAGCTGGGTAGACCTATCTACTTACCTGGCTGTTTACCTGTTTTTCCATCATTAAACATAAAGCTTAAAGAAATTGATAATTAGGGCTTCATTAAAATTAAGAAAATGTGTTTCTTTGAAGACTCTACTGACAGAGTGAAATGCACCAAGCCTGGAAGAAGATACTTGTAATGTATGTACCTGACAAAGTACTTGTATCCAGAGTATACAGAGTATGCCTAGAAATCCGTATGAAAAACACAGACGACCCGTTAAAAATTGGCAAAGGATTTGAATACGCACTGTACAAGTGAAATATTCAAATATAATTAAACATATGAAAAGGTACTAAACGTCATTAGTCATCAGGAAAATGCAAATTAAAATTACAATAACTTACCCCAGTGCACACCAGAATGGCTTGAAATTTATATAACCTAGGGGCCTGTTGGGTGGCTCAGTCGGTTGAGCGTCCAACTCTTGATTTCGGCTCAGGTCATGACCCCAGGGTCGTGGGATAGAGCCCCATGTCAGGCTCCGTGCTAAGCATGGAGCCTGCTTGGAATTCTCTCTGCCTCTCCCTCTGCCCCTTTGCCCCTCTCCCCCACTTGCACTCTCTCTCTCTCTCTCTAAAAATTAAATAAATAAATAAATAATCTAACCCAACAATTCCAAGTGTTGACAAGAATGTGAAGGAACTGGCATTCTCATGCACCCTAGTGATAGTTCAATGCTGGTTGGTAAACGCCATTTTGGAAAACTGCGAGTACCTACAAAAGCAGAGCATTTATATCACCTATGACCTAGCAATTCCATTCTTTAGCAAATGTCCCATAGAAATGCATGTGTGTACCAAAAGACACACACAGGAATGCTTGTAGCAGTAGAAATATGACAGCCAAGGGGCGCCTGGGTGGCGCAGTTGGTTAAGCGTCCGACTTCAGCCAGGTCACGATCTCGCGGTCCGGGAGTTCGAGCCCCGCGTCAGGCTCTGGGCTGATGGCTCAGAGCCTGGAGCCTGTTTCCGATTCTGTGTCTCCCTCTCTCTCTGCCCCTCCCCCATTCATGCTCTGTCTCTCTCTGTCCCAAAAATAAATAAAAAACGTTGAAAAAAAATAAATAAATAAATAAATAAAAAATAAAAATGAAGAGGGGCGCCTGGGTGGCGCAGTCGGTTAAGCGTCCGACTTCAGCCAGGTCACGATCTCGCGGTCCGGGAGTTCGAGCCCCGCGTCGGGCTCTGGGCTGATGGCTCAGAGCCTGGAGCCTGTTTCCGATTCTGTGTCTCCCTCTCTCTCTGCCCCTCCCCCGTTCATGCTCTGTCTCTCTCTGTCCCAAAAATAAATTAAAAACGTTGAAAAAAAATAAATAAATAAATAAAAAATAAAAATGAAGAGGGGCGCCTGGGTGGCACAGTCGGTTAAGCGTCCGACTTCAGCCAGGTCACGATCTCGCGGTCCGGGAGTTCGAGCCCCGCGTCGGGCTCTGGGCTGATGGCTCGGAGCCTGGAGCCTGTTTCCGATTCTGTGTCTCCCTCTCTCTCTGCCCCTCCCCCGTTCATGCTCTGTCTCTCTCTGTCCCCCAAAAATAAATAAACGTTGAAAAAAAATTTAATAAGAAATATGACAGCCAAAACTTGAAAACGACTCAAATGCTCGTCAATAGTAGATTGGAGCAAGAAATTATAGTATTTCCAGAAAGGCAAAGTAACAGACCACTGCTACTGGCAACAGTGTATGTGAACTTCAAAACAATGACTGCAAAAAGCTAGCTACATAGGAGTGTATATTGTCTGGTTCTATTTACATGAAGTTCAAGTCAAGCATAACTAATCTCTGCTGGTAGAAGTCACGGTAGCGGCTTCTTCTGTGTTTAGGGGATGGAGTAACGAGGTTTCTGGGGGTGCTGGTTGGTTACACAGGTATTTTCAGGGGATAAAATTTCATTTAACTATACACTTACAATCGGTGTGTTTTTCAGTGTGTATGAAAAATAGTTGAAGATAGTTTAAGATAAAGTTTAGCATATGGCACCACATGGCCTGCTGAACAGTTCTCATGAAGCACTGAAGCTCCTTTAGAGATGAGGGTCTGATAAAAATGTTGTTCCTTCTCATTCATCTCCAAAAGTAGTCAGTGATTTCTTCTCTTAGTGTTTTCAGTAATGAGAGCCTTTTGACCTGGATTGTGTTCTTCATCCATCTCTTCCTGTCAAAAATCCTTTCTTCCCCTTTAAGACTGAGTGAGCAGTTCCATCTTCTTGGTGAAGCCTTCCTTGACTTCCTTAGGAAGCATTTTGATCAAGCTTTACTGCTTCATCGTCCACCGGTCACGTTCACTGCATCTGCCTAAATCCCAGTGTCCCTGGGGGCACTTTTTATTTTCCTTTAACTGTTTATGGCATTCTTCCCTCCTATTTTAGTTATTTCTATTTTTGTGTTTTCACTGCTTAAAGGGAAAGGTTACTTCTTCACCATTGTTTAAAAATATTATCCTATTCTATAGACAGCGCCTTGGACCTGTGTCTACTACTTGGACCTGTGTACTACTGGAACAAGTCCTGTGTATCCACCTGCCAACTCCTTATCGCCACTGGGATTCTAACAGGCACCTTAAACTTCACATGGCCAAACCCTGACTCAACCCCCTCAAACCTGCATCTTCCATTCTCTGAATAAATGGCAACTCTGTCAGTTGCTCAGGTCAAAAACCTTGGAGTCACCCTGCACTCGTCTCTCTCTTTCTCTCAACACCCTATATCTGTTGCATTGGTAAAGCCTCTCAACGGTACCCTCAAGATATAACCTGAGGCTGACTGACCCCTTCTAGACACCTCTGCCATGAGCACCTTCAAGTCACCATAGCCTCTCCCCTGAAATATCCCAACAGCCACCTGTCTTTGAACTTCGCTCTTTGGTCTGTTCGCACACTGGCTAGCATATCCTTTTAAAAATCTATGACAGATCATCAGCCCTCCGCTGACAGCACCGAAATGGCAAAAGCCCTTCTCTACCCAATCTCCTCCACTTCCTCCTCCTCCTCCTTTTCCCCCCTGCCCCGCACCCACCCCCTGCTGAAACCCTGCTGGCCTCCGTGCGATTGCTCCACTGCCCAGGCATTGTCCCTACTCTGAGGTCCCTTCCACCAGGAACGCTCTTCCTTCTAGGAACCAAGGTGCTCACTCCCTCACCTCCTTCAAGACCCTGCTCACACATTACCTCCGCAGTGGCCAACCTACATTAGATTGTATTCACACTCTCCTCACTCCCCTCCAGCTCCGTCCTTCCCTATCTTTCCCCCACAGCACTTAACACTGTCCATATTCTTTTTTTTTTTTTTTAACGCTTATTTATTTTTGAGACAGAGAGAGACAGAGCATGAACGGGGGAGGGTCAGAGAGAGAGGGAGACAGAATCTGAAACAGGCTCCAGGCTTTGAGCAGTCAGCACAGAGCCCGACGCGGGGCTCCAACTCACGGACCGCGAGATCTGACCTGAGCCGAAGTCGGATGCTTAACCGACTGAGCCACCCAGGTGCCCCAACACTGTCCATATTCTTTACAGACCCTCTATATATTATTTAGCTTTGTGCTGTCTGTCTCCTCCAACTAAAATGTAAATAGCACAAGGATAGATATTGGTATCTATTGTATTCATCAGATTCATGAATTCAAAAATTCATCAAATTTTTGCTGGATTCATGAATAAACAGTAGGTCCCTAATATATCACCTAGGAATGAATGGATAAATGAACAAACAAAATAACCCATAGAATTTAGTTTTCCAGAGACACCATGTGCCAATTTCTATCCTCCTAATTTATTTTACCACATTGGATAGAAATTTTTCCACATTTCACGTTAATCTGCCTTCTTAAATAGATGGTATAGACACCATTTAACTCTGTCTTTGTGACTCTGGGTCATTGACAGGAACCTATGTTGCTGTACTGAGATACCGTCAAAGGTTATCGAAACTTGTACAGTTGGCTTTGCCTCCAGTAAGTTCCCTGTCTGCTGTTATCGTTTCTCTCTACCTTCCCACGTTGCTTTCTGCGAATCTATTTTGGTCAAGGCTTCCTCTAATTTGCATTTTCAAAGTTAGGCTTACTAAGCTAGTTAGAAATGTGTCTGTTGGCCCTGAGTGACAACTAAGGGCTTCTCCAAGGAGCCAAATTCTAATACTTCAGTCCTCATGCGGAACTGAACATCCCTTTTACTCCTCAGAAGTCAGTCTGCTTCTTTCCCAGTTTTACTGTGCTAGCAATCGAAATGACAAGGGAAATGACTTCTGAACACTTGAGAAAATGAGCTACTAATGAAATGTTGGGTAATATTTATATGAATATACATTCCTTGGTATGTATATGTGCAAACATATGCATTGTGAGATATTTCACAAGTCTTCTTCAACACTAGCCTTCTTCAACACAAAAGGCAAGGTAAAAAGCTGGATTATACTATTGCTAACTTACTTTTTTAAGGAAAATTACGTACTAAAAGGTCTCCAAATTTGTTTCAATTACATAACACATTCATGCTTATCACACTCACTATTTGCCTTTTCTCAGGTTCGAATTTAACAAAAAAAATTTGTGAATTACTTTCCAAAGGTCGGAATTATTTTAATTGCTGTTTAGAATATGATGATCCTAGTTCAGTCACGTAGTATTAGTTCCACCTCTCTGTGCAACCCATTTAATAGTCCTTTTCGCCTGTGGACGCAGGAAGTAGTTCAGAAGTATTGAAGATGTGTGACCAGAGCCCCTTTAAGCCCCAGGATGACCTGATTAGGTTAATAGAAGCTCCCTGAACAACTTAGCCATTCTGCAGGGAAGCATCCATTGTATGAGGACCCAAAGCAGTAATCTGTCCTGGTCTGTTCTATAAACTTTGTCCTGGGGTCAGTTGCTTAAAGCCACAAGATTCCTTTTGTTTTGGTTAGTGTTTTGTTTTGTTTTGTTTTTCCTCTGTCAACAATGGAAAAGCAAAACATTGCTTCAGAGAAAGACACTTTTAACTTCCCAAGGCTGATTTCTGTTTCCGGTGCTCTGTGCCACGCCTTCCCACACTGATCTCCCAATTAGGCGTGTCTTCTATGCTGTCTTCATTCTGCCTTACTTCCTCAATAGATGTTCTTCCCTTCCCCCCACTACCCTCCAAAAATGAGTTGAAAGTCACTAACTTCAGTTTATGTCATAGTGTTGTGGGCTGAATTGTGTCCTCCCAAAATTCATATGGCGTAGTCCTAACCCCTCAGCACCTCTGACTGTGACTGTAAGGTCATGTGGGCATGACCAATATGACTGGCATCCCCCTAGGAAGGGGAGGGCTTGACACGGATGTGTGAGCACACATGGAAGATGACAAGATGACCCGAGAAGAAGGTGGCATCTGTAAGCCAAAGAGAGAGAGGGCTCAGAAAAAAACAACCTGCCAACATCTCAGCCGTGGACATTCAGCATCCACAACTCTGAGGAGGCAGAAAAAATCTGTTGTTTAGCCCACCCCGTCTGTGGTCTTCCGTTATCGCTTACTTATTGTAGCGAGGACTCTTCCTAGTTTTAAGAGTTGTTTGAAGAAATAAGCAAAACATATGATGTTCCTAATTTTATTATATATGACATTACAGAAAGTTTTCAGATTTGAAAAACTGAACAGCATTATTACATATCTTATCATTGGGCCTCCGTGTTCAGTGTGCTATAAAAAATATAAAGTTCTTAATTACATCCCATTTGAAACATAATCTTTGACCATGGATTTGCACATGTCCTATAATTTTGTTCTGTCCTTTGACAATTGAACTAGAGTTGACTGGCTTAAGACCAATAAATGTCTAATTAAGGATAAATTGTCTCAGTTTTTGGCATCCATATAATTTCCATCTTTTCCTAAATTGAATTAAGTTTATGAGATCAAATTGCTCATCATTAAAACCAGCACTCTCACACTTTCCTTTTTCCATTCCATGCATTTTTATAAAATATGTGCAAAAGTGCAATAAAATTCACATTACTGCATAAAGCACTGCTATAAAGAGTAAAATGGAAGATGCCCCCAGAACTGAACTATGAGCTGAGAGGCAGCTCTCCCAGGCTAAAATCATCAATTTGTCTTTCCACATCCAAATGTCCAGATTTGGCCTGGAGAAAGCAATCAAAGGATCAAATGTACAATGCTCCAAATGTGGTTTATATGCAGGTAATCACTCTCTGCTGGCTGGGTGCCTTGTTCTCAATAAGCAATAGCTATTATTACTGTTGTTGTTGTCATTTTGATTATAATTTTTGGTGTCATTGCATAAATATACTGTGTTTCGTGTTGCCTAGCGGGATTGCAAGGGCCCACAGTCTTCTAGCAAACATTTGTGGAGCCCTGACGGTGCCAGGGGTGGGACTGGGTGGTGTGGTGAGAAGGACTGTGCCCTTTGGTGGCTTCCACTCCAGCAACAAGTTATATAAATGAGCAGATCAGCCCCAGGGCAGCATGGCAAATGAGGCACCCACGTGTGTGGGGGACGCTCAACTATCCCCCAGCTATCTGTCTCTTGTACAGAAGGGTCACGAGAGAACAATCCGGGGAGGTCTGAGAAGGCTCTGAAAACCTGAACAGGGGACCAGAAATTATTTAAAACTTATCTTCTGTCACAGCGTTGGCTGCATAATTTGTGTTTCAGTGTTTCTGTAACTATTTGCCAGGCTTGCTTTCTTCAGAGGCCTCTCTCCTTGGCTGACAGAGGACCAGCTTCTTGCTGTGACCTCACATGGTCTTCCTCTGTATGCGCTCATACGTCTGTGTCACACTCTCCCCTTCTTCTAAGGACAACAGACATTGGATTAGGGCAGGCCTATGTAACTTATCTTACCTTACGACCTTTTTAAAGGCCCCATCTCTAAATACAATCCTACTTTTCTGAAGCACTAAGGGTTAGGACTTCACCAGGTGAATTTTGGGAACACATGATTCAGCCCATAACACTGTGATGTGATCTAAAGTTAATGAGTCTAAATTCAAGTTTTACTCTTCTTTTGGTCACTGCTTAGCAATATTCTTTTAATAATTCTACTAATCATCATGCCCTTGTATGTACAAAGGTTTCATATACACTTTTTTTTAGTCCCAAGACATTGAGTATGGAATAGACACTGTTATGTTTCAGGTGAGAAAACTAAAACTCAGAATTGCAACGTTGTCTGATAAAGCTTAAGTAGTTAGTAAGTGCTACAACAAGTTGTCTTGGTCAGTTCAGCTGCTGTAACAAAATACCATAAACTGTGTGGCTTATAGACAACAGAATTTTATTTCTTACAGTTCTGGAGGCTGGGAAGTCCAAGATCAAAGTGACAGCAGGTTCAGCATCTGGTGAGAGACTGCTTCCTGGTTCATAGATGGTTGTCTTTTTACTGTAATTTCACATGGCCAAACAGAGGGAGCTCTCTGAAGCCTTTTCATAAGGGTACTAATTCCATTCACAAAGATTCCACCTTCATGACCTAATCGTCTTCCAAAGGCCCCGTCTCCTAATACCATCCCTTTGGGGGTTAGGTTTCAACATGTGACTTTTGGAGCACACCAACATTGAGTCTATAGCATAGGTGACTGCTTAGACCTTCTGACCTCCTTCCAGAAGACCATCAGATGTCTAGTCCAGGGTACTTTCTACTATACCATCATGCCCTGTGTTATTGGGAAGCAACTCTCTTTTATAAAATGTAGAGCTATGATGTGGAACGTAACAGCCGATGCTTTCCCCAATTATCCAGACTGTCCAAACAATTCACATTAATCACAGACTCATAAATAAGAAGATAAGGGGAATTCTAAAAACCAGCTAGTTCAACTCTCCACATTTCACTGATAAGGAAACCAAGGCCAAAGAATGAATAACACGTCCAAGGTCACATAAGAAATAAGCTGGAGACTAGGACTAGAAACCAGTCTTCATCCTTCTACCCTGCTGATAATTCAGTAACTTATTAACCAGACATTCATGGAGCAACACATGTAGCAATTTAGACAAACAAATCCACAGCCAAAGTCTCCTGGACTGGAACGTGTTTTCCATGATCTACACCAGCTGTCACTTAAACTCCTAGAACCTGTTTCTCTTCTGAAAAATAGGAATAATAATACCAAGTCAGAGTTAAATGAGATAATACAGGTAAAGGACCTTGAGTTGCAACAAATGTAGTAAGTACTCGATGAGGGGAACGTGCCATGTTCATCTTTATTAGTGTTACATGGGTACTATGTAGCTACTGTAATAAATAACATGTTAGTTTCTCAGAGCTGGAAATGTTTGGCCAGTCCCAATGCAGGATTGTGGAATAGAGTTTCACAGACCACAAAGGACTGCCTTCAGTGGCTGCCTTTGGGGTTACTATTCCAAGTTTAGAAAATTTAAAGATAGAAAATTGCTGAACCCAGTGAAATGCCAGATGTTTCAAACAGAGGAGTAGGTCTCCCAGTCAAGTCAGTATCACATCTGGATACATACTGGTCATTAACATCTCTCTCAGTAATATCCATACAGTACTAAATCTAAATATTCTTTTTTAATTTTTTTTTAACGTTTATTTATTTTTGAGACAGAGAGAGACAGAGCAGGAACAGGGGAGGGTCAGAGAGAGAGGGAGACACAGAATCTGAAACAGGCTCCAGGCTCTGAGCCATCAGCACAGAGCCCAATGCGGGGCTGGAACTCACGGACCGTGAGATCATGACCTGAGCCAAAGTCAGACGCTCAACCAACTGAGCCACCCAGGCGCCCCTAAATCTAAATATTCTTAACAGAGAAGAATATCCTGGATTTCTGTGTATAACTTCGCTCAGCCTTTACCAATTATAATGCTCAATGCCAGATACATTTTTGCTAGTGGGTTACAACCACACAATTAGCACCCTTTTTCTCCCCGTGAAAGAGTCTACATTTCTGACACTGCCAGAGGAAACAAAGCAATTTTATTTTTAAACTACCATTGTTTTTAGTTCCTTTGTCCACAAAACCATAATGAGACACACACAGGGTATCCAATTTTAGATTTGGTGTGCTACCAGGATATTTTCTTTCAGGAGAAAAAAATTAGAGGAAATTACTGTACAAATAATCATGTCCCTCTGGTGACTATGCTGGTAACCACTGGGCAAAATAGTTTGTCACTCCTGAGACTTTGTCATGGAAACCATCATATCTGAAGTGGCCCCTAAAGAAACTACACGTTCCTCATGACCTTCCCAAATGGAAAAAATCTGGTTTGAATAAGTTAGAAAGGCAAGAAGAATTTGCCCAGGAGTCATAGACTTTATAATCTAGGTTGAGTTATTACTTTTCTTAATGCAGAAATTTGGCAAAAAAAAAAAAAAAAATCAAATAAACATTCTGAGAATTTTATAGAAAGAGAAATCTCTGGCAATGATTAAGTTCAGCTAAGCTGGAGCCTGATGTTTCAGCTAAAAGGCAGCAAAGGTGGGGAACCCCAATTCAAACTCAACTGTTAAGTCATCCCTGACACTTGACTGTGATACAGCTGGTCCCACAACTTCCTGTTTTGTTTTGACTTGCATATATCACTGAGTAATTTGCAGAAATAGGGATTTTTTTAAAAATTACATACACATATAAATTGCATTTGTATATAAATTACAGCAAAAAGATTAGAGGCTACAAGTCTATTTCTTGTTTTTTTGCTTTGGGTAAAAAATAAATGAAAATATACAAAAAATATTCAGGGGAGGAGATCATTATGAAACAGAAATACATGCAATTCTTTCCTCCCCTTCTGTTTGTTAAGCTGGGAGAATGAGCCTCTCCTCTCTGCTCTTTGGGCCTCTAGAATATACCCATGCTCAACACATATCAAGAATTGTATTTCCATTGGTCCTTATGCCAGTTCTGAGAGGGAGGAAGAAATGCATGAGAAACATGGGCTCTGCTGGGCACAGCTCCAGGCGTTCTGTCATTCATGGTGCCAGCTGCCCTTCAAGGAGACTTCAGCAGCCCCAAGTAGACACAAAAAGTAAGCCTCAGGGAAATTAAGTGACTCCATCCAGGTGAGGGCAGAGTGAGAGGTGGCACAGCATCTGTCTGTCGGAGCTGTTACAGACATCACTCGATTAGGACCTGCCAGATACAGATGCCCTCCCACCCCCCTGCCACCCCAGCTATGGGAAAGGCCACGCTTGATGTTTGTTTTTTAATTGCAACGAGATAGAAATTTCAGAAGAGAAAAGAGGGGAAATTGGGAGGGGAGGGAGGAGAAGAGGACATTGAGGAGAGGAGAATCTGGGAACAGCACCCTTGACCTTCTAATGCTGTGGGTTTAGAAGGCTAGGCTGCCAAGCTGCTCAAGGACCCATGAAGAAAATAAGTTCTCTCCCTTCAAAGAAATGTCTTCAGGAAAAAAATTGCCATGAACAGCTTTCTTTTCCCAGAAACTAGAGTGTTTTCCCCTTAGGTCAATGACCATTAGATAACTGACCCTATTTTCATTTTTGTTTTGGCCCCAAAAACTTAGAATGACATTTACAGCTCAATTTTATTAACTCTGTAGTTAACTCTCTAGTCCGTCTAAACATTTATTCCATCTTTCTACCTGGCCTTGTCTGTTTATAGTTATGTATTCTCAGGTACCATTTTCAACTATTGTATGTTAGCTAGTAAATTATATATGCTTGTAGACAAACGCCATTCTTATGTGACCAATAAATAAAATAAATAATGATTTCATGCATCTGATCAATTACCTGATATAGTTATTAGCATGTATTAATTTTCATTGACTATTTAATACGCTTACTTTGCATTATGGATTCTAGTGCTTGTATTCAAGTTACTTTTCCCTTAGTTCAGTCAACAAATATTTATCAAGTGTTCACTGTATGCCAGACACTGAACCGTGTGTTGGGTTCCCAATGAAAGCAACACACACACAGCCTCTGTTTTCAGGAAGATGTTGCAATTGTCACATGAAAAGTACAAGGAAGAAGAAGTACAGGGTGGTAAGTGAAAAGTACAAGGAAGGAGAAGAAGGGGGTGCACTAGAACCACCCTCGGACCTAGAACAGGTGAACTTGAGCTAATCCCAGGGTTTCAGGACTGCCCCAGGCAGGTCACATTTGACTTGATATCTATAGGGCCTTAATGAAGATAAAAGGCTGGTGGGGCAAGGGTGGAGTTGGGGAGCATTTCAAGCAGAGAAAACAACACGTGCAAGGCTCTAGGGTACAAAGAGCTTTGACGGCAAGGGAAGGAGGTGATCTTGAGGTAGGAAGATTGTGTCAACATGTAGAGAGACATGTTAACCTAGAGAGAGAGTCATACTGAAGATTCTTTGTCCCAAAAATGTTGATGAGGCTATAAAATGACATGCTCAAAGTCATCCAGCCAGTGAATAAGGATGTGTATAAGAAATATCAACATAGCAAAACTGAATCAGCTTGTAGCTAATAATACATGCTAAGGGGAAAACTGAAATGATATTGAAAATCATTTCTTTAGGGGCGCCTGGGTGGCGCAGTTGGTTAAGCGTCCGACTTCAGCCAGGTCACGATCTCGCCGTCCGTGAGTTCGAGCCCCGCGTCGGGCTCTGGGCTGATGGCTCAGAGCCTGGAGCCTGTTTCTGATTCTGTGTCTCCCTCTCTCTCTGCCCCTCCCCCGTTCATGCTCTGTCTCTCTCTGTCCCAAAAAAAAAATAGATAGACGTTAAAAAAAAAAATTTAAAAAAAAAAAAAAAAAAAAAGAAAATCATTTCTTTAGTGCTTTCACATATAGGGCATTATCAGAATTGCTGTTAAATCAAAAAAATTCAACACAGATGTTGTTAAATAGTTATTATTAAATTTACTCTTACATACCCCAGTTTACATAGGACAAAACTGATGTTCAGAGGAGTTAAGTGCTTTGTTTGAGATTACTCCAAAACAGTAGCAAAACTGGGAATAGGACTCAGGACTACTGAATCCACATCTTGTGTTCTGTCCATGAAGCATGTCCCACATGGTGCTTATCTGATTTTTTAAACTCATGTTCAAGACTGGGTCCCAGGGAACAAGCCAGAGGATGAAAACTTTTCTGTAAAACTGCCCTTGAGCTGTTATTGAGGCATATAAATGACAGCGAAGGAGAAGATGTGAGGTAGATTTTATAAATTATTCTAATAAATGGGAAGTCATTAGATTATTCATGCAAATGCATGATCAATCTTGAATTTTTACAAAGGAAAGAAAACAAAACATCTTTCACCACTGAAAGGTAATTTGAAATTTGTTACACTTAAGATGTTAAAAAATCGAGGCAAACCTTAGCTGTGCATGCTTTGATTTTAAAAAGCTTTCACTCTTGGGTGGAAAATTAAACGTTCTTATTCCTATCCCTCATGAGAGGAAAAGAAAAACTTGAAGGAATATAGAGGAATTGTTTTCTTTTTTCACATAAACAATGTTCTGCTGTTGAGTTGTTCTTGTAAAATAAAAAAAAAAGTAGCTTTAAGCAACGTCAAGAAATGCAAATGGGGTTTCATCAGAATGGTACTCTTGACAATAAAGGAGAAGGAAATCTCATGAGAAAAAAGGAGCCATAGAAGAGAGACGAGAGTCCCCTCAAAGTCATTTGGCTCCAGAGGCTGAAGGATCACATCAGTTGTGCCACAGCAAGAGTTATTGGATGGCCTCAGCTCTGCTTCCATTAGCAGGACCCACCTTCCCTCTCGAGTGCTGTCTTCCTTCTCTACACAACCCACAGCGCCTGTTGAGATCTCCTGGGCCTCAGGGAATGCGGTTGTGACCCTGGACATAGTCTCTGCCTCCCTGGCCATTAGAGCTCCTTGAAACTCCCTGCCACATCATAATCACTATCAATTTTGTCCTCTGCTCTGCATCTTTTCCCTACCTTATACCTCTGCTTCCTCATACTTTTAGATGACCATTGCTTTGGTTTGTTTACAGCCCCACTAGACCTCTGTGGCCCTAAGGCCTCAGTCTACCTGAGTTCTGTCCATGGGAGTTTTTGGTGTCAGCCCCTGCCTTCTATATTTCCATTCTATATTCCTCAATTCGCACCATGAGCGAAAACCTGATTGGCCTGGTGAATGGGCCCCATTCTGATTTTGACACAGCTGTATCTAACAGGTCCTGCCATTGACTGCTGTTGGGCTATGGATTCACCACCCTTGGTTCAGGCAGTCACCACTCCCCCAGCAAGCTATAGCCAAGGGTAACATCATGGAGGGTAACATGGCATACGACATGAAGACAAGCTCTGATCTGAAGTCCGTGTTAAAATGTCAGCTCTGTCAGCCATGGGACTTTGGGCAAATCCCTAAAGGCTTCTTCTATAAAAGGAGGGGGATTGTAACGTCTGTCTCACTGGGTTGTCGTGAGCACTAAATGAAGTAACACATGGAAAACCTTACCACTGTGCTTAGTACCCAGTAAGGGCTCCATTGGTATCAGCTGCTATTACTGTGGGTTTCTACTGACAGTCCTCAGCAAGTGGCCATGAGCAGGCCAACTGCCCTTGGCTGGGGACTGTGGATCCAGAGAAAGTCATCAAGGACCCTGCTCAATCACAAGCATACAATGTCTTCAACCTCGGCTCTACCTGTCGAAGCTCACTCACAGATCTTTTTAAGTGGGGAAGATGCTGAGAGGGCTTTGGATTTTTTTTCTGCACGAACACTTTTCACATGACCAATTTAATCCACAAAATCAATATACACATATGTGGGTAACTGCGGGAATAGGCTGTCAAAAGTGCCCTTTTTCAGTTGAGCCTTCTGTGACATACTCCTGGTTGTTTAGCCAGGTTTTTATGGTTGTTTAGGTATTTGTGTGTGTGTGTGTGTATGTACAGGTGTGTTTTAACAAGAACCCCCTCATTATTATGTGACCTGTTGAGATCTACAGGAATTATCTGGTAACCTGGGAAATTAGTTTATTTAAATCTGGTTCAATCAGGCCTGTTAAGTCACCTAAGTAGAACTAACTAAATATTTTCATTTGAATTAACAATTGTAACTGTTATATAACAATACAGAAATGGGTTTGGTCCAAGGCAGGGTGGTTAGTCTCTGACCCCATCTGAACTGGGTTAGAGATGAAATGGCCTGTGACACCAGCTGACTCTTGAGATGACATGAAATCACTGCATTCCATTGTCCGACTCCAGGGAAGCACCTTTCACACTATGTTCTAGTATATACCATGACAAAAAACCGTGACTTCTGAAGTCTAGATGATACAGAAAAATCTCACTAGGGAAGGGAGGGGGGCAATGTTTGTCAGAGGTTGAAGTATAGCTCTCCCACACAAAAACCTGAAAATTATAAATTGGATTATGATAATTCCCATTTTCAATGCTTCCAATAGCACAGACATGAGTTCTTTACCGTGTGAGAGTGCTGCTGCCTCTCTTTCTCTAACTCGTGGTTCAGTACACGTAAGCTGCTCTGCTTCCAACCTGTGCCCAGCACATACCAAGGTCTTTCCCAGCTCAGGGGCCCAGTCCCCTGTGAGTCCTCTCCCTCACCACCCACCTGAGATTCCTCCCGCACAGCCAACTCATTATTTCCTATCTCGATAAGCACCCTAATGTGTTTCTTATATAGCACCTGTCATGATTTATAATTATTTTATTTATAAGCTCACTTGAATTCTGAGATCTTTGTTCCTAGACTCAAGGCTTTCTGAAAGCAGAGACCATCTCTGTTTTATTTACTGTTAGACCTCCAACATTTCGCCCAATGCCTAGCCCACAGGAGGTACTCAATAAATATTTGTTGAATAAATTAAAGACAGGAGGGAAATCGAAGGGCAATTCACATGCTATAGGGAAATAAATAGATGTCTTGTTCTTTAAATGGGTGAATCGTATGGTGTAAATTGTCTGTTATGTGAACTATGTATCAAAGGAACTGTTCTCAGAAGAACAAAAACTTACAAATGGAATCTATGCTCAGAACTTTGAGGCTCCTTATAGGATTGTGGCATGCAACTTCATTTCGTGCACAAGTAACGTGGAGAATCGTGTTAATAACAAAGAAACAGTGAACTGCTGCACCATTCGTTGGTTATTAAAGGGCACACCAGTCCTTAACAGAAACTAGAGATCAACAAACCGCAATTAGAGGGTGGCTGATAATACGTGTGCCTAGACAGGGAGTCCCGTGATGCCTACTCAGCCTTTGGAAGACCAGAGACTGGACGAGGTAAAGAGGGAAGTGAACTTTGTTTCTGCTGCAGTGGGATCCAAGAGGTTGGTTGGGAGTGGAGGGCAGGGGAGGATTAATATCTTCTCCCCATCAGCTGTGTTCACTGCTTGATCTCCTAAAGCATTCAAATGTTAAAATCTGATTACAGAAAAGCTTTTATTTCGTTTTTGCCATTCGTGTATCTATACCACTTGAATATGGGCAAAGCAATTTGTAATTATTATTTTTTGCCCTTATTCAAAGTACTTTTATGCTGAACAGGTAGGTTGATGTTTCAAACTCAGCTATATCTGGGCCCTTTGTATGATGAGAATAACAGAATGTCCCAATCAACTTAAAATAACTCACTTGGAGGCTATCTTCTTAGGAGATGCCTGTCCTATCTGTAGATAAAGCTACTTATGGGATTTTGTAAGCTGTTTTATGGACCCTTAGAGCTCTCTAAAATTTTTTCTGGATCAAGGTGAGCATTTACAAAATAAACCATCAGTAACCATTGGTAAGATAAATAGGGTGTAAGTAGCTCCTTGTTCCATTCTATAATAGCAGAGAGTCCCTTGGCTTAAAGGAATCAGGTCTTTGGTGGAATGTCCTTGGCTCTTTCTTTACAGAAAATGGTAGAAAGTAAAATTCCCCTTACAGAATTAACCATCTCTTAAAGGTTAAGATACTGCTTGGATTCAACACCTCCACAGATCCTAGAAACTAATAACAGGTGCTAAATTAAAACTAACTTGGGTCTGATCCTAACTCAATCACTCCGTGAGATTATATATGACATAGACAAGTTATTTAGCCTCTTTAAGACTATCTTCCCGTCCGTATGATGGAAATAGGAATACTTACTACCTTCTCTCGGAATAGGAATACTACTACTTCATGGATGAAGTAAAACAGAACACAGCAATCACAGTGCCTGGCTCACAGAAGGCACCGCAATAGTAGGCCTTAGTTGTTATTGTTATTCCAGGAGGAAGTTCTGTCAAAATCATATGGTGTTTCCCCACACACCAAAATACCGTAGGATGAAAGCGAAACCCCTCCAAACCTCAGTTTCCCCATTTTTAAATAAAAATAAAACAAATAGCAAAACTAAGAATTAAAGAAGAAAATACATATGACAGCCAGCTGTAAATTATACAGCTGCATTAGCCTTATTTAATATACTGGTTTTATCATTGGTGCTATCGGTACTATAATACTGGAAGCAATCATAACTCCTGTCATATACCACAAAAATCCACAACCAGTTCAGCCTCAGGATTAAAGATAATGAAGAGACACTATTTTGTTTCCTGAAGGGAGGAAAAAAAAACACAAAAGAAAAGAATCATTATGGAATGCAACAGCACATATCAGTGTTAATTTTTTAAAAGGGCAAAATCTGTTAACGTTTTCAGCCTTACAGTTTGCACCAATGAGGAGGGAAATAAGTTAAATATTTGTATGCACATGCAGGGAGAGTAAGACAGGATTTGGTCGTAAGAAGGATTCCAAATCCTATTGGTTTCCCTGGGGCAAAAATGCAGGGATAATATGACAAAATATAGATGGCCGTCAAAAACGATATCATGAATCTGATCTCAAAATTTGGTCCTTGGCAACAAGTGCAAAAGCATCTCCATGGCACAGAGGTGACCTATTTTTGAGGCTAGAGGAAGGAATTCTCAACTTTGAGCAAGCATCAGAATCATGCAGAAGGCTTGTTAAAACACAAATCGTGGGGCCCTACCATGTCATCTGAATGGGCAGGTTGTGGTGCAGGCCAAGAATTTGTGACGCCGA
This sequence comes from Puma concolor, assembly GCF_028749965.1. Lineage (NCBI taxonomy): Eukaryota > Metazoa > Chordata > Mammalia > Carnivora > Felidae > Puma > Puma concolor. The sequence goes on along the minus strand of NC_141673.1, from coordinate 28,037,084 downwards.
CACTGGTTTCTACTTTGAAGACACCGGATCGATAATGTAGGTATTTCTGTAGTAATGCTCAACTCCATGAGGATGGTTGGAAGGAAAACATGATAGTGTTTTGTTTTGTTTTTTAATTTTATTAAGGAATAATTAGCATAATTATTATATGCTATTATATACACAAATATAATTGTGTGTATTTAAGGTGTATGACATGATGATTTGACATATATATCTGTTGTAAGATTATTACCAAGATCAACATAATTAAATACATCCATCACCTAACATGCTTATGCTGTACTCCTTTTTTCATTGTGTGTGCGTGTGTGTGTGTGTGTGTGTGTGTGTGTTTGGTTAAGAATGCTTGTGATCTACTCTCAGCCAACTTTCAAGTACATAATACCATATTATTAACTACAGTCAAGATGCTGTACTTTAGATCCTCAGAATCCGTTCTTCTTATAACTGAAAATGTGTACCCTTTGACCTGTATCACCCCATTCCCCTTCCCCCAGCTCCTGTCAACCACCACTCTGCTGCCTGTTTTTATGAATGCATCTTATTTTATATTCCACATATAAGTGATATCATACAGTATTTGTGTTTCTCTGTTTGGCTTATTTCACTTAGCATAATGTCCTCTGGTTTCATCCATGTTATTGCAAATGGCAGGATTTCCTGCTTTTTTATGTCTGGATCCTATTCCATTGTGTGTGTGTGTGTGTGTGTGCGTGTGTGTGTGTGTGTGTGTGTGTGTGTGTGAGACTATGTGTATACCACATTTCCCTTATCCACTCATCCATCAAAGGACATTGCAGTTGTTTGCATATCTTGGCTATTGTGAGTAATGCTTCAATGAAAGGGGAGTGCAGATATCTCTTCAAGATACCAATTTCAATTCCTTCATATATATATATACCCAGGGATGGGATTGCTGAACCATATGGTAGTTCGCTTTAAAATTTCTGAGGAACTACCATATTGTTTTCTATAATGACTGTACCAATTTACCTTTCCACCAACAGTGTATAAGGGCTCCCTTTTCTCCACACCCTTGCTAACATTTATTATCTCTTGTCTTTTTGGTAACAGCGATCCTAAGTGGTGAGAGATGATACCTCATTGTGGTTTTGATTTGCATTTCCTTGATTATCAGTGCTATTAAGCACTTTTCATATACCTATCGGTATGCCATTTGTATGTCTTTGGAAGAATGTCTATTCAGGTCATTTGCCCATGTTTTATTGTATTATTTGCTTTTTTGCTATTGAGTTATATGAGGTGTTTTTTTTTTTTTTAAAATATATTTTGGACATGGACCCCTTATCAGATATATGGCTTGCAAGCACTTTCTCCTCATCTATACCTTATATTTTCAATTTACTGATTGTTTTCTTTCCTATGCAGAAGCTTGTAAGTTTGATGTGGCCTCACTTGTTTATTTTCATTTTTGTTGCCTTTGCTTTTGGTGTCTAAGAATCATTGTGAAGGCCAATGTCAAAGATCCTTTTACCTATGTTTTCTTGTAGGAGTTTTATGGTTTCACGTCTTACATTTAAGTCTCTGATCTATTTGTGAGTCGTGTAAGACAGGGGTCCAGTTTCATGCTTTCACATGTAGATATCCAGGGGTGCCTGGGATGTTCAGTCAGTAAAGCCTCTGACTTCGGCTCAGGTCGTGATCTCGAGGTTCTTGGGTTCGAGCCCGCATCAGGCTCTGCGCTAACAGCTCAGAGCCACAGCTTGTTTTGAGTTCTGTGTCTCCCTCTCTCTCTCTCTGCCCCTCTCCTGCTCTCAAAAATAAATAAACATTAAAAAAAAGTTTTTAAAAAAAGACGACATGTAGATATCCAGTTTTCCCAGCAGCATTTATTGAAGAGACTACCCTTGATATCCTTTCCACATTTTTCATTCTTGGAGCCATTGTCAAAAACTGGGTGACCCTATACATGGAGTTTATGCATGGGCTCTCTATTCTGTTCCTCTTTTATACCCCTACCACACTGTTTTGATTGCTATTGCTTTGTAATATAGCTTGAAATCAGGAAGTATGATGCTTTCAGCTTTGTTCTTCTTTGTCAGGATTGCTTTGGCTATTCAGAGTCCTTTGTGGTTCCATAAAAATTTTTTTTTTTTTTTTTTTTTTTAATTTTTTTTTTCTTCAACGTTTTTATTTATTTTTGGGACAGAGAGAGACAGAGCATGAACGGGGGAGGGGCAGAGAGAGAGGGAGACACAGAATCGGAAACAGGCTCCAGGCTCCGAGCCATCAGCCCAGAGCCCGACGCGGGGCTCGAACTCACGGACCGCGAGATCGTGACCTGGCTGAAGTCGGACGCTTAACCGACTGCGCCACCCAGGCGCCCCTCCATAAAAAATTTTAGGATAGTCTTTTCCTATTTCTGTGAAAAATGCCATTGATATTTTGATAAGGATTGCATTGAATCTATAGATCATTTGGGGCAGTATTGACATTTTCACAATATTAATACTTCCCATCCAAGAAAATGAGAGATCTTCCTATTTATTTGTCTTCTTCAGTTTTTTCTTCAATGTCTTATAGTCTTCAGTGTACAGGTTTTTCACTTCCTTGGTTAAATTTATTCCAAAGTATCTTATTGTTTTGATGTTATTGTAAATGAAATTGTTTTCTTAATTTCTCTGTCATATAGCATGCTTTTAGTGTCTAGAAATGTAACTGATTTTTCTATGCTGATTTTGTATCCTATAACTGAAGTGAATTCATTTATTCTAATAGTTCTTTAGAATGTTCTATATATAAGATCATATCATCTGCAGAGATAATTTTATTTTTTCTTTTCTAATTTGGATGATTTTTAGTTCTTTTTCTTGCCTAATGGCTATGGCTAGGACTTCCAGTACTATGTTGAACAGAAATGGTGGGTGTAGGCATGCTCGTCTTTTTCCTAATCTTATTGGAAAGGTTTTTATCTTGTCACCATTACGATGTTAGCTGTGGGCCTGTCAAATATGGCCTTTATTATGTTGAGAAGTATTTCTTCTACACTTAATTTGTTAAAAGTTTTTATCATGAAAAGATGTTAAATTGTGTCAAGTCCTTTTTCTGCACTTCTTGAAATGATATGATATTTATCCTTCATTCTATTAATGTGGTATGTCAGATTCATTGATTTGCATATGTTGAATCACCCTTGTATCCCAGCTTGAATCCCACTTGATTATGGCAAACGACCCCTTTAATGTGCTCTTGAATTCAGTTTGCTAGTATTTTATCGAGAATTTTTGCATCTATGTTTATCAGGGATATTGGCCCATAATTTTCTTAGAGTGTCCTTGCCTTGATATCAGCGTAATACTGGCCTCATAAAATGAATTTGGAAGTGTTCCTTCATCTTCAATTTTTTTGAAAGAGTTTGAGAAGGATTGGAATTAATTCTTCTTTAAGTGTTTGGTATAATTCACCCATGAAGCCATATGGTCGTGGGCTTTTATCTGTTAGGAAATTTTTCATTACAGAACATAAGGGTGTTTGATTTTAAATGGAAGTATCGCCATAAAAGATGGGGAATGGGAGGTAAAAAAATTGAAATTATGATCAAGATGCTGTTATTTGTGGAATATCTGTTCTGTGAATCAGTGGAAACCAGGGATTCCTCTGACCCTACTGGCTTGGTGAAGTCTCAAAGTATTGGCAGGCTCCCAAATGATCCCCCAAAATGCAACTTAAGTGCAAACGAGAGTCAGTTTGGCCTGATGAAGACACCACAATCCTGGGCACTGTTGAAAGGATGTGAAAGGATGGGAGAAAGTCATTCAGCAGAGACCTGAATGTTGTTCTGTCTCTTTATTATTCAAGTTGAGCAATTTCCTCTGGTATTACCAGATTCCCAGCTGTGACTGAATTCCAGGCCCAAAAAGCACTTTTGCTATTGCAACTGGGTAAAATTAGGGATCATAATGGCCAGTACCTGTCTGGGGCTCACTGTGCACTGGGCACTCTACATGCATTATCCTATATAATCCTTATATCAGTCTGTAAAGTACGAACTACTGTAATTCCGCATGCCTCCCCCCTCCCCCCATTTTTTAAGGGAGAAAACCGAGTCTAAGCAAGTGGCTCTGAGTCACAAAACCAGTAAATAACAGAGCTGTATTTGAAAACAGAGCTCACTCACTCCTGAGCCTGGTCTACATCCAGACAGAACTTGGCACACATGAAGGATGATCTGTGAGGTACGTTATCAGGAAGACTTCACCGGCGCCTAAGAGCCTTTAGAAATCAAACGCATTTCTCTAAGTGTATCTTCCCACTCCTCCTGAAACACATGATTATTTCTTGTTGCCATTATACAGCAAACTACACAGAGAGAAACAAACAGAATTCCCTTTGTTCCATCAGCCTCATAAATATTTTTTATGCTATTACAACAGCAGGAATCCTCTTTGTCCATAGACTGTACGTTGATTTCTACCGAGGCTGGGCTGTCCTCTTCCCTTCTTTTATAGGAATCTTGGTCTTTCTCTTAGTCGCCATATGTCTCTAAGCTAAGGAAACAAACATCTGAAGAAAGCACATGGTTTCCATAATTCAGCACCTAAAAATACTTCATGGGTTTGCCTTATTTAATATTCCCAACAATCTGCAAAGCAGACACTGTCCCCCCCGTGCCATGCATGAAGAAGTGAGTGCAGGAGTATTGGGTATCGTGGTTAATATCATGGAGCCAGCTGAGATGCTCTCTGTGTCCAGGTCCTTTGACAATAAAGCCTTCTCTTTTTCTTTCTGCCTATTCTCCTTGCTCTTTCCACTGCTTCTGCACTTTTCAAGCATCAATTCCATAAAGCCTACATAGGAAGGGGGAGTGCAACGTCAAGAGGAAAAAGAAATTTTGTAAATAAAAATAAAGTCCTGGTTTTTCAAGGTCTTGGTAGAGCACTTACCCCTGAAACCCCACAGCATTGGGACCACTATTGTTATTCACCTGAGGTCTCTGATGATTCTTTTCCCTTGGATTACCTAGAGAGGAATGAATTCCATGTGTCTGCTTGCATGACAGGATAAACTGCCAAGGCCAGTCTTACTAGCAAGGGTTTCTCTGTCTGACATTTCCGCCTGACCTGGTGAAAAGCAGTCGGGAAGGTACAGACCTTGTCCCCCATGTTTGAACTGTGTAATGTTATACTGCCACCTTGTGGTCCCTTCGTTGCGAGCTCAAAAACAAAGCCAGAGCTTGACAAAACCAGCAGTGGTGGAAACCAGTTTTGCAACTAGGGCTGAAGAAGTAGACGTTTGGGAGAGAATATAGGAGAGATGTCCTAATTTGTCAGGAAAAACGTTAAGTCATATATGTCATAAAATAATTTCCTGGTCAAGGGTACAGGACCTGGAGTCAGACAACCACAGTTTAAACTTACCCACTAAATAACTCCTTCTTTGGGCATTTTTCTTGTCTATATCATGGGAATAGTAATAATGTCTCAGGACTGCTATAAGAATTAAATGAGATCGTACATGCAAAGCGTGTGGCCTTAAGCCTGGCACATAAGTTTTGCTGTTACTGTGGAGCCCAGACAAGAAAGCACGCTGTCCTCTCCAAAACTCGAAAAGGTCCTCTCTTCCCTGTCAGTTCCTGGGACCTAACCCTAACCCTCTCCCTTCCCACTCTGCTGTTCTTTGGTTTGAGGCTTAAACATTTCATCTTTCCCTACCCCTGAAGCGTGACTTTGGGGGAGTCAAGCAGAACACATTTCAAATTTCATCTTAATCCTCTAGCAGGTTTATGACTTTTGCCAAGTCATGTAAACTTCCTGAGCCCAAATTTCCTCCTCTGTAAAATAGGGTGAATAATACCCATGTCTCCAGATTATAGAAAGAACTGGCTCAGTGTATTTCTCATAGTTGTGGATTTTTTGTTTGTTTGTTTTTTGTTAGTTTTTTTAAGTTTGTTTGTTTGTTTGTTTTACTTATGTATTTTGAGGGAGAGAGAGTGAAGGAGGGACAGAGAAAGGGAGAGAGAGAGAATCCCAAGCAGGCTCCACACCGTCAGCACAGAGCCCTATGCAAGGCCTGAGCTCATGAACCATGAGATCATGACCTGAGCCAAAATCAAGAGTCAGATGCTCAACTTACAGAACCACCCAGGCGTCCCATCACATAGTTGTTTTATTCTTCATGGTGATCATTATTATTGTCATTATTACCTGTATGTATCCTTCCCCAATCCTTCCCTTGTCCTTCAAGAAGCAATAAAACCTTTAAGCTCATCTTACCCATCAAAGGTCCACCAAGTAATTGGAAAAGAAAGAACCAGTCCTTCCGGTGTCTCATTATGCAGCTCCAATAAAACATTATTTTCCCATGATTTCATAACATATTTATTTTCTCAAGGCTAAAATTGTTCAAGGCAATTTGCTCACATTTTGATATTTCTAATATGGAAGTATATTTTAGAATCAATAGGTACTTCTATATTTGTTTCTTCTCTCCAACCCCTAACTCCCTCAAAAAAAAAAAAAAGATATAAAGGTACTACTAAATCAAGGTTAATCTTATATTTAATGACAACTTAGGACTCAAGAATGTAAGTGGATTCTGCTTTCATCCACCCTAACATCCCAAAGTCTGGATCTATGGTGACATCTTAAATGTTCTTAGCCATATGAATAGGAATTTCAAAGGTACAATGCTCTTGTATGTGAAGCAGTAATGCTAAGGAGACTGGGGTGAGGGGGTGGGGGGACCCAACAGCCCCACCCACTCAGCAATATGACGATCCCCTTCCCTTGCAGCACAGAATGAGATTGGAACTCTTGTTTTTCCCACTTCTCCGTGTCCCAGAAACAAATGACAAGCCCTGAGCCCTCTAAACTCAGGTGGGAAAGATTTGCACTTTCTTCTGCATATGCAGACAGTTAATCACTCCCAGGACACCCGAGCTGGCAGGGCAGATGCCGAACACTGAAACTGCACGACCTTGAGCCAAGTAGGAACCGGTACATTCGGTCACTAAGGTACAGCCGGGATCGCTGCCTGGGTTTCTAATGAATGAGGACTTGTTGCCTAATTGAAAACAAGCCTAACATGCTTCATTCATTAGTGTTAGAAGAAAGAAAAAAGAGAGAGAGAGAGAGAGAGAGAACACATCCTGATGCCAACTTTTCAAAATTCCCCCTGGTCAGTTTTCCTGTATAAAAACCAGCCCATCATCCCCAGTCAGTCCGAGACTTGGCAGCAACTTTTTGGGTCCACCCCTTCGCACTGAAGATAAAATGACCTTTGTAGTTGCTTCTTTGGAAAGGTAACTTCAGTGCAGTGGAATAACTAATAGGGAAGAAGGAATAAGTAAACATTTCACTCTGGCCTCGACAGGCTGTTTCAGCCACAGAGTGCGGCCGGTAGGTCAGCCAACCAATACCTTTTGCTAATTCTTCCAAAGAAAAACAAAGTGAACTTGGACACCCCCGGGGCCCTAGAGAATGTGCTGGCAGCCAAGCTCAGCTACCGCCAGTAACTGCGATATCTTAAGCGCTAATGGCTTAGTCTTTCTTTTCTCTTCTCCATGCACCTCTCCTGAGGTTCCTTCTCACTGTCAGTTGTCCAGGGCACCTGAGAGGGAGAGACACCCACTAAGACACAGGTGGAAGTCGTCAAACAGATCGCCTTTAGCTGCCATCTTCACCTGAGCTAAGTGGACACTGTGACCCCCAATGCACAGATTTTGTGCACAAGTTCCTTCTCAAGATAAGCCATTAAAGGCAATTAAAATGAGTGATCACAGCTGAGTTATTATGTCAGGGTGGCGCCCCCGCTGCCGGGAGCAAAGCAAAAGCTAAAGAGGGCTTGGTTTCAACTGAATAAAGATTTTTCTGAGAGAAGTCGCTGCTGGGTTGCCTTCAACCCAACTGTGGGTCTGTGGGAAGGCTCCAGCTCCTGTGTCTCCATAGCCAAAGTCAATCTCCATAGAAATAAAGAAAGCTTATCAAAGAGCTGGTCTAGAAAATGGCCTGCATTCTGGGCTACTCAATGACAGAACGAGCAGAAAGATCTTAATCCCGAACAAGTGAAAACTCTCCAGCTGAGGAGTACCAGACGGGAAAGGGATAACGGGAGAATCATGGGAGGCTTGCAACGATAAAAATAGTAAATCATTTATCTTCAAGGAACTAAACCTCTCTTGCTGGAGAGAGACTCTTACAAGACGAATTAACCGCACTCCTCACATCTTTTAACTCCGTGTCACTTCCTAAAAGCATCAAGCATTAAGCCAATTTATGACACAGTTTATTTCATTTATTCCACAAATATTACTTGAGGTCCTACCACACGCCAAGCATTCTACAACGGCAAAGACACTAAACCAATCTCAGTCTGCACAGAATATACAGTCCCTTGGAGCTGACTGCCCCTGCAGTGAGGTCATGCACTCTGGTCAGAGTCCAGGCAAGTGAGGTCAAGTTTAGGCTCTGCCATTGACCTTATGTATGACCATGAGCAAATCGTATAGGTCTCCCCAACCCTTAGTAAAATGAGGGCTATTTTTGAGCTGCCACATTGTTTAAGCTCAGGGCATCTTGAAGGCAAGATGAAACTTGTGGGAGCAGGCTGGCCACAGATCTTCTGCCCTCAACTTTGACCTCAGCTCTTCTGCTTGCTTCTGGTTTAATACATTGGAGGTCAGGGGCACCAGGGTGGCTCAGTCGGGTAAGCATCCTACTTTGGCTCAGGTCACGGTCTCACAGTTGTGAGTTCGAGCCCAGCATTGGGCTCTGTGCTGATGGCTCAGAGCCTGGAGCCTGCTTCACATTCTGTCTCCCTCCCCCCACCCACTCATGCTCTGTCTGTCTGTCTCTCTCTCTCTCTCAAAAACAAACATTAAAAAAATAATACATTGGAGTTCATAGTATTGTTTTTAATATTTTTTAAGTTTGTTTATTCATTTTGAGAGCGAGAGGGAGCACAGGAGGGTCAGAGATAGAGGCAGAAAGAGAATCCCAGGCACTATCAGTGCAGAGCCCAGCATGGGGCTTGAACTCACGAACCGCGAAATCATGACCTGAGTAGAAATCAAGAGTCAGATGCGTAACCAACTGAGCCACCCAGGCATCCCTTGGAGTTCAGAGTATTTGAAGGAAAAAAATTCAACAGCTAAAATGAATTTTGAAAACTATTGCCCTATGATTTTAATATATTTTTTAATGTCTATTTATTTATTTTGAGAGAGAGAGCGCAAGCAGGGGAGAGGCAGAGAGAGAGGGAGAGAGAGAATCCCAAGCAGGCTCCGTGGTGTCAACACAGAGCCCGATACAGGGCTCAAACTCACTAACTTCGAGATCATGACCTCAGCCAGAATAAAGAGTCGTATGCTTAACTGACTGAGTCACCCAGACACCCCTGCCTTAAATGATATTAAAGTCCATTCCCATTCTGTGGTTTGTTCTCCCAGATTTCATGGAGTTTTTCATCTCTGGCAGATAAATCACCCAAGGAAATCTCTCTGAAAATAGTTCCTCTCCTTGGAACACAGACTTCTCTCATGAATATTATCCTACCACAACCTTGCATGGCTTGTCCATCTCTCCTCTGAACCCAGATTTCCTCTTTTCCTCCATCAAATATAAGTTCACCAATATATGGTCATCGCTGGTATGATCAGCTCATTTCCTCTCTAAATTACCATACTTGACATCTTTTTCCTAACATAAACCACGATGTTTCCTATTTTTGCCAACATTATAGGCAGCTCGTCCTTCCTGGGGAAGATTTTGGGTTTTCTTTCTTCACTGTCTTATATTCCAACTTATTCTCAGAAAGGATCTGCAGGAATGCATAAAATACAAGTGCACGGCATGTTTGATCGATATCAAAGTAGTTTATATATACACATTTAAAAAAATAGTCTGAAGAGAATTTTAAAAATTGTCCCACTTCCCAAAGCCAACTACTTTTAATCATGTAGCTGTTTTTTCACAAATCCTGCCCATTGCTTTCCTATCTCTTAATAATATGCTGATATTGCTATTTGTTGATTTTTACACTTTTTTTTTTGCCAGATCCATTGATTTCTGCTATTATGAATGAGGAGTTAACACTCACCTTCCCCATTTTCCCTAGATAAGTGTGCCACTATTTTACGTAAATCAATATACATTTTTCTACTGTGATGATTATGTATATGTCGTTTCTGGAAAGGCCAAGCAGTTTGCTAAGCATGCAGCTTAAATGGGAATCTAAAAGTGGAGAAATAAAGGCGAGGAAATAAAAGAGAGCTGGCAATAACTTAAGATTTAAATGCATACTCGACAATATATGAGCATTTCTCTGCTTCCATGAATAAACCACCACTGAGATCAGTCTCGGGCTTAGAACGTGCATAAAAATCACATGGGATCTTGTTAAAATGCAGATTCTGATGCAGTAGGTCTGGGTGGGACTTGAGATTCTTGCATGTCTGACAAGCTCCCAGGTGATGTCGATGCTGCCCGCCTATGAACTACGTTTGCAGTAGCAAGACTGCCTCTGATGATTTCCAACTCTTCTCCACAGAGAGCCCTGGCTCTTCTCAATAATCTCAGTCTGTTCCGTTTTCTATTCCAGAGTGAGCGGCAACATAGCATTCACCATAAGTAATTGCACGTGGGGAGGAACAGGTGTCCCATCTCTGTCTTGCAGATGGGAAACGCTTTGGCAGGTAAGGGACTCATGCGGAGCTAAATGACAAAATTCTCTAATATAGAAAGAGTGCTTCAATTTCTACCTTCCTTGCTAACAGTCTCAGATGATGTTTCAACACTTGGAAACAAGCTACAGAGCATGTCTACCTTGCATCTGATGGAGGTGCAAGTCCCTAGGGTAAGCAGAGGACCAGCCATACTTCCTGTTTCTTTTTAATTATCTCCGTTTCTTTGCATTTCTCCAGGGTGCCCTCCCTTTGCTCATATCCACCTGGGCTGCCAGCAATCTAGAGACACAGGTTGATGGAAAAGATACCAAAGGAAGCCCTGCTCTCCTCTATTATGGCTGTCCTCCATCACGAAAGAAACTTCCTCCGAATAGTCTTAGAAAGTGGTACCTGTCATTTGTTACAGATATAAAGGCCAGTGGGTGCTATAAATGTTTAACCACTGACTGGCAAAAAAATGAGGCCCTGATTTGTAGCATTGCCAAATGCCATGGTGTAAATATTCCCACTCTGGCCAATTTCAAGCAACCAATGTGACTTTTCCGAACACGGAATTAGAAGGGGACGAGTACAGTCGGTTCTCACGAGCTGGTCCAAGCTGGCTCCAGCACATTGCAAGAAAAGCCTATCAGTTTAAAGCCAGACAATTAAAGCTGTATATTCAGTAAAGATTTACAGCTGTTTTATCAACCTTTTCATCACCTCCCTTTACTACCAGATGAAGCTGACCTGGCAAGGTCTTTAACAGTTGATAATTTTTCTTTATTACAAAGTATTTGGCAGAAATGTTCCCACCACATAAATTAGGCCCTTGGTCTGTAGATAAATAGCTTTCTTTGTCTCCTATTGAATATTGCTTTGGACCAGAGAAATAGAATTCCCTTCCTGATGGTTCCCATGCATTTGGTAACCCTCTGGAAAGAGGAGGGGGAGAAAAATTTGCTACTCATATGCTAAAATTAAAATTAAAAACATTCTATTATGTGCTTGTTGTATATCTCAAGGAGTTTATTTCTGATATTATAAAGGTGTGTTTTAAATAAACACATTCATGGGGCGCTTGGGTGGCTCAGTCGGTTGAGCATCCAACTCTCAATTTTGGCGTGGGTCAAGATCTCGTGGTTCATGTGTTTGAGCCCCACATCAGGCTCTGCGCTGACAGTGTGTAGCCTGCTTGGGATTCTCTCTCTCCCCCTTCTCTGTGCCCCTCCCCGACTCATGCACTTGCATGTTCTTGCTCTCTCTCTCTTAAAATAAATAAACTTTTAAAAAACACATTCATAAACTGAATTTGCTATCTGAAGGAAACGAGAAAAAATTTGTATACAGAAACAGAAAGATCTTATGCCTTTTGATCCACTGGATCTTAAAACTTTATAAGTGATCAATCTCTAGTAGTTTAAGAATTGTTAGTTTAAGCTGAAAATAGAAACTTTAGGAAATATATATACTTTGACAGCTAGTCGGGGTTACGGAAGTTCAAACATATTTGCCTGAGAATAAATGGAAGGTGAAGCTAAGTGGATTGCTAAACGACCACAAATTATTTCCCTCCTTGTATAGCCGCGTCCTTTGCTATATGACTTCGCAACTCCTCCCATTAATAGGTGAGGTTTACTTCTAGCTCTTGAATGTGAGCTGGCCTTGTGACTTCTTTGGCCAATTAGAACATGACAAAGGGCACGTGTGGTGCACGACTAGGCTTCAGGAGGACTTGCAGGAGTTCCCACTTGCTCCTTTGGGGAACCTGGCATCATGTGAACCAACCCTCCCGGGAGACAAGAGACTTTTCTGACCCAGCACCTAATCACACCCGCACCCAGCCCTACTTGCCAAGCTATGGAATCTTATGCTAAATGAAAGAGTGTTTAAGTGTTTATGTACTTAGTTTTACAGGGATTGTACAGCAAAAACTGCTACAATCACTTCTAGATTAGAGAAATCTCAAAAAGGCACACACCACAAAATGTGATATGTGGATCTTTTATTTTCTGGACACTGACTGAAATCAACTGTAAAAGAACATTACTAAGATAAATGGGGGAAATTAAAATGAAATGAGTATTGAGGAATTATTGCCAATGTTGTGAGATGTAGTAATGGCACTGTGCTTAGGTTCATAAAAAGTCCTGGTCTCTTAGGGATATAGATAGATAGATAGATAGATAGATAGATAGATATAATATTAATTATTATCTATTAAATTGTATAAATATATAATTATAACTATAATTATATATTATATAATTATATTAATTAATATATTCATATATTATTAATTAATAATAATAACTAATATAAATTAATTTATATATAATAAATATAAATATATACATATTAAACATGTACCCACACACACACATATACACATACATACACATAGAAATATTTAAGAGCCAGAGCACCTGGATGGCTCAATCAGTTGCGCATCTGACTTTGGCTCAGGTCATGATCTCCAGGTTCGGTTTGTGAGTTCAAGACCCACATCGGGTTCCCTGCTGTCAGCGCAGAGCCTGCTTCAGATCCTCTGTTCCTCTCTCTTCTGCCCCTCCCCCGCTTGCACTCTCTCAAAAATAAATTTAAAAAACATTAAAAAAAAAAAAGAAAAGAAATATGTAGGGGTAAAACGGCATTATGCTTGGAATTTGCTTTAACATTCTCCAGTAAAGCAAAGAAGGGGGGTGGGCAATGAATAAAAGAGACAAAACAGGCAAATGTTACAGTGATAATGTTTGAAGGTTGATAATGGCCACATGGCAGTTTGTTATACTATTCTCTCTTTTGCATATGTTTGAAAACTTCCAAAGTGGTTTCTGAAAATATTTCACCTGGGAAGAGGTTCTTAAGGTTATTTCTGGGATTTTTCCAAGTACCTGGAAAGAAAGCAATCACTGAATAGAAAGTCTATGTAATACAATCACTGGCCTGATTGTCTGCTCAAATAAATAGCAATAAATTTCACAATGCCACTGTGGAAGCAGAAGAAATCAAGTAATGGAGGTGGCGATTAGATTAGCTGGAAAGCCATGGTAAAAGTCAAACCCCAGAAAGTAAATCAGTTTACAACTGTAAACCCAACATGCACTGAATGGAAATTACAAAGTGGATAGGGCAAGGACAGCGAACGTGGCTATTCTGATTTTAAGGCCAGTATTTTTCCACTGCAACATGGCCGCGGCTTCACTTCATGACATTGGAGCGGCCAAGAGTTGCAAGCAGGGCTCTTGTGGTGGTGAGTGAAAAATGCAGCCTAAGCTAGCCTAAGCGGTGAAAGGTTAACTACCAGATTTGTTAGTTAAGGTGTTCATCACTAGCTGCTTAAAAAGTTAAATCCCCAGATGACAGTGTCTTCACCCAACGAACGTTTATTGTATGCTGACGCAACTGTTCAAGGGCGGTATCCTAGACAGATGGCTGCAGGAGCCGCCCTTCCCCAGATCCCTGGCCTCTCACCCAACGGATAGGGACATGAAATGAAAGATCCCTCATGGGATGTGTCTGCGGGCTAAGCCTGGAAAGAGGCTATATGTGCTTTGGCCACATTTGGTGAAAACTCCAGGCCATATCCAACTGCAAAGAGGACTGGGAACTGTAGGCTAGCTGTGTGAACTAGAGGAAGAAGTGGGTTTTGGTGAATATATTGCGCTTTCTGCACAACTGGACTTCACTCCTGGCAAGACAGAAGTGATACATTCCGCACAACTGGGTCCAGGCTCCCACCGTGATGAGAGGTCTCTCTCACACTCTCTTTTCCTATCATGTTTGTTTCTATCATGTTCCATCTCACCTCTGCCTTATTCTGTCTGCTGTTTTTTCGTTGCTTGATTTGTCATCTGCAGGATGCTCAGGCATCATATTGCTTATAAATGTAGCCAGCAGGCAGGACGTAGACACTGACTTTCCTTCTACATCACAAAATTCAGTTTCAGCCATTCATCAAAACATCCTTGTTTCCAGTGGAGTCCCATCTAACAGAAATCGCAAAGGTGGTATGCGAAGTGTGAACATTTAGGAAAAGCTGAAATAACATGATCCCTCCCTCTTCATGTTTTGTGGGCAGGAGGACATACAAGTAAACAGAGAAAACAGACAAGATGGTGTGTGTTATGCAAGAATTATAAACAAAGTGCTCTAAGAATCCAGAGAAGAGTGCACGCATGGCCCAGAGTTGGAAGAACTTCCCAGAAGGGTATGTTCACATTCCTCTACAGAAGGAGGGCCATTCAGAAAGAGGAATCAGTGTCCAGAAAAGTATAGAACTGAGACCGTACGTGCATTTGAAGGAGAAAATTAATGCATTTGGACCACAAAGGCCACAGGGTAAGTAAACAATAACAAAGATATAAAGAAGTCTAAATACACAAGGTCTTTTCTACCAAGCTCAAGAGTTTGATTTTGTTTTCACTTAGACTCTCTCCTTGACCAGACTCTAGCCAGGCTCCACTGAGGACTCTTCTGAGCTAGGCCTCAATGTGGCTGAGGAAAATCTGAACAAATACTAACATGATCTCTAACAGCTCAAGGCTGTGCCCCTAGGATGACCCTCGTCCCTCCTAAGGTGCCTGCCCAAGGAAATTCAAGGCTGCCAAGAGAATTTATTATTTGTTCCAGCCAACACCTGAAGGTAGAGCCACTTCCTGTCCCTTCACCTCCAGGGACGTGGAGGAGCCTAACTTGAATAAGTGCCAACTAGCAAAACCAGATGGGTTTCACACAGACCCAACCCCCTTTCCACTTTTATAATTTGTCACTGCCCTGACCCTAGTGAGCCCACCAATCCTTCCCTGTTCCTCATTCTCCCCTTAAAACACCCAGTCACCCCTGTATAAACCAAAATTGTGTTCAGTTCACGCTGGACTCTTTTCCCCAGGGTGGCAATAGATTAGTGACTAGAATCTGCTCTCACCACTTCCCCTAGTATCCAGCTTCATTCATCTTCCACCGTTGTTACCATATATATAGATAATGGAGGCTTTTGATTCAGAAAATAACCCAATGTGGGGCTCATGTGGGGCTCTTTGTTTCAGTTTTGTTGCTGTTCTTCTTGTTGTTTTAGATCTAAGAAGATGTAATCTGATGGAGCGTAGCAGGTGAATTGGAGCAAGATGACACCAGACACCTGAGGTCCAGAGAGGAAGATGATAGAAATAATGCAGGCAAAGGAAGGTGAAGCCTGAGCTAACTCTCTGTCTGTCTGAAAAAGAAAAGAGAGAGAGAGAGAGCAATTTCTCAATTAGAATTTGCAAGATTTGGCTACTGAGTGGATGAGGTCAATGAGACACAGAGGAGCTGGAAAAGTACCTGAAGTTTCCAGATGGAGACACGGATGGAGGACCCCACTGAGTTGTTGTTTCAAAAAGAAACATAATTCATGTGAGCCATATTTCCACATGTTTAAGCTGTAAGAAGAACATCACCAAAGAAAATTCACTGCGAAGAGATTTGTGTATCAGAGGCTTCCAAAGCGATTATAGAGCACAAGACAAATTAAAATAGCAGGGATTACATCATGTGAAGTTTGATTGCTAAATAGTACGTATGGTGTTTACAAATGAAAACCAAGGTCAGAAATCGAAGTCCACAACTCTTATCTCACTAAATATTCTAAGTTTGAAGAGCTGAACCCACACACATGCACACACATACACACGCACACACACACACACAGAATGTTATACTTTAAAAAAAAATTCATTCCTTTTTTGCATGAAATCCAGATTAAAAATTAAGGGAATCCAGAAATTTATGCTGGCTGCTACCTGCAGTAATTTTAGTTTAGAAATGTTTAACAGGAAACAAATCACAAGACTAAACATTTCAGTGGAGAATTTCTACATGGCATCACCTGGAATACTGCACAAGAATGGACTAGTGATGTTTTATAAGAAACTCACAGCAAAGGTTTTAGAAAAATAAGAGCCGTATTTTTTTTAATATTTACCACAAATATTGGAAACTAAAATTGAGAAAAGTGTCTAAAGGACTTTAATCCTTAAAGTTCTTTTGAAAAAGGATATAAAATGCCTCATGTTTCCCCTGAGCCAACTAAATGTGGCAGAATTGAGCCCAGGGAAGAGACTTGGAAACCAGAATACTTCTTTAAGATTATTCAGAAAAAGTAATTATGCCCTCATTTGTTCTAAAAACATTTTATATGGTTTTAATAAAAACAAGATACTTGCACCATTCATTGATTTTGCCTAATTATCTATTGCAAATGTTAGAAATGTAACAAAATCCCCACCGTGGGGAGCGCCCCATTCCCACAGTGCCTCCTTTGCAGAAGATGAAGGGAAAAAGCAAACACTCTTCCTCCTGGCTTTGAAAAAGCATCCTACACCATAGGCAAAGCCCAAGCACAGTTGCTCTGGGGAGCTGCAAAGCAGTGGTGGAAGGCAGGGAGGCCCCAAGAAAGCACTGAATCTGCCCTCCCAAGACACGAGTGGACAGTCTTGCCTCTATACCAACTATCCATGGGACTCGGAGCAAGTCACTGAAACCCTCTGCAGCCCTAAATGGTGAACGATTAAAACTTGTCTTTATTAGATCTTTGCTTCTGAGTGCATGTGTGAGGACAAAGTCAGATAATTCATGCTAGTTTGGGCCATCATGTCAGTTTCCTCTTCGAATGTGGTAGATTCATAATGGTTTTCTTGTCGTGTTGACCAATGTGTATCTTTTGTATACAGTTTAAGTATATGACACAAGAGAATGGAGTGAGAATAAGCAAAATATCTCTCAGGAAGCCCTAAAAAATAGCACACTGGATAAATCTTAGTCATCCAGCTCTGTTAAGAGGGAAAAATCAACAAAAGAACCTGCACAACTTTCTTAAGAATGATCTAGGAGATCAATAGATTTGATGACTCCCAAAACATAAGTAATCACTATCATTTTATTAATAGGAGTGTAGTATCTATGAAGTGTAACATTCAATTCCCTCCCCTTCCATCTAAATTTGCATTCGTTATATCCCCACATAAATTAAAGGATTTTAATAATTTTCTAACAGTTATCACCTTTATAGTTGCAAAAAACAAATGCTTGTTCATTTGCTGTTCATTAAAGAACATGAAAAGGGCATATGGGAAATGGAGTCAACATCGATTTGTTACACCAAACAATACGCTTTGTCTCAGTTCTAGCTAGGAGACATCACTGTTGGGACAATATAGGCCTTTGCAAAACCTCTTCCGCGTCTATGGAGTCAGGCACTTGCAAACGTGCTCACAGACCGCAGCAAGTAGAGGCAGAGCAACTAGATTTGTGGGTCTTGAATAATGCTGTTTACTTGGGATTTCAGTGCTCAAACATGTGATTCTGAAGACTTTTATTGCTCTTTAACAACCCATCAAATATGGCCAAAATAACAACCGAGGGATAATAATAATTTTAGAAACATGATTTTCCTTCCCACCTTGCCTATGAGCCTCTCAGATCACTGCCTCCCCCTCTCCTCCTGTCCAGTTCCCCCTCACAGAGGACGACTTCATGTGCATGCCCAGGCTCTTTTTTTTTTCTCCTATTAAAGCTGTATCTTCAATCCTCTACCCCTTCCCCCAACTTCCATCCCTAGTTCTCTATCTTCTCTCCCCACAAAAAAAAAAAAAAAAAAAAATGTCAACCATGAAACCGTCTGCTTGCCAGAACCCCCCAGCCTGGTCAATTTTGCTATCTGTGGTTATGCATCATTTTGTGTCATGGCCCTCCTAGTTGGGTGAGGATCACTGTCTTTTCATGGCCATCCATTGCCAAGCTGACCCTCTGTTTACATGTGACCCAGAGGCAGGGACGTGACTGTGGTGACAAGACTGGAAGGAAGGGTTGCTGTAGAGCAAAAGATTGCTCAATTTGATCACTTTCTCCAAACTGATGCCTTTTCAAAAATTTTAAGCTAATATGTTGACATAATGATTAAGATGCACTAAACATCATCACAAAAAGGAATGTAAGGTGAGAGTTGTAGTTAGATGGTAGTTAACCTTCCTTCCAAAAGCGGACCCCTTTTGGTGCTTGGTTTTCTGTCAATCAATGGCCATCGGCACAGGCCCCTCCCACTCTCCCATCCTCCCCCTCCTAGGCCCACCCACAAGGCTGAGAGACCTGTGTTATCTGTGCACTTCCTCCCCTGCTATGAGAACAAGGTTCTGCTGGTATTTGATATTGGAATGAACTTTTAAATTTTAAAAAACTTGTCAAGGTAAGACAAGAAAGGACAACAATAATCCAATGTGCTTATATGTGGTTTGTTAATACTTGCCAAATTCCTTTTTATCCTTTAATATCTTGTGTAGTGGGTATATGTCTCCTTGTATTGATGAGAAAACTGAGGTTCATGGTAGTGAAATCAGTGACCTAAAATCACACCATCATTAGGATCCAATCCCTGGACTTCAACTCCACGTCACTGGCAAATATAATAAGTTGGTTCCCAACCTATGTTGGGATTAACATAAATTAATAGATCTTAAATTATGAAAGATATTAAAAGAGTCTAAAAGAAACCAGACTAAAGGCAAGTGAATATTTTAGTACTTTTCTATTATTATTTTCATTATTATTAATGACCCCCTGGTGGGATATTTTAGGATATTGATGAGCCTTGACCTTGGATGCCACACCATCATGCAATTATTAAGTGTCAGAAGAATTGATAGCTTTTAGAAAGTAACAGCAAGGCTGAAATTAACTCCCAGCCAGTGTGCAGTTGACAGCCGCTGATGGATGAGGGTGAGTTCAAGAAAGATGTGGTTGCAAAGGAAATCACATGTTCCTGCCCCCTGAATCAACCAAATCAACTCAACTTGGCTCAGATTAGCATCTGTGTTTTCCCCACTCTCACTTGAACTCTGGTAATGGAAGGAAGTGAAGGACTTCCCTGTTTCTTCCATTGACCACTGAGCTGAAGGACATTCATCTGTGGGTTCCCTTGTTCAATGTAAAGAACTGTTGACCATGGAAGAGATTTTACAGCCAGTTGGAGCTCAGAAGGCTCTGTTGTCTTCTGGTTTTGTCAACATGAGCTGAATGTAAGTTAGAAACAAGCAGTCCAAATAAAAACTTGGAAAGGGAAAATAGAGGTCAGGAAAAAGATGCCCTTTAACACATAGGGACTTTTTTTTTTTTTTTTTAACTCCAGAAGACAAACAATTCCTGGAAGAGTGGGGTTTTTTATATCAAAGTTAGCTTTGACCTTTGGCTTGACTGGCATATTCCTTCTGATGGCTCTTAAATAGAACCTCTCCCACTGTGGGGTGATTCTGAGCCCCATTCCTTGGATAAAAATCAGAGACTCTAGTCTCCAGCTCTTGGTGTTTGGGCTGGCACTCCATTCCCATCCCTCTTGCCAGTTCTCTGCCGGATCTAACCTCTTTTGCAAAAGAGGAGGAAAAAACCCCAGGGAGACTTTGGGAAAGCTTGCAACATCAGTCTTGCAAAGGGCACCATGACACTGTAAGCACTGGCCAGGACACAAGCGGAACCTGAAGACATTTAGCCAGAAAACCTCAACCACATAATCACGAAGATGATTATGACCTTCTCAGAAGACCACACTTTTCTTCTTCTTTGGGCAGATGTTGGAAAACCGTGGAGGAGGAGAAGTGTACAGATACATGAGGTCTAACTCAGGACTGTGAGGAGGGAGGGAGAGACTGGGAGAGGAACAGCAGGACCAGTTTGCATACTGGCGACTCTGTAAGAAAACCATCTTGCTGTTCGGTGATGTGGCTTCTTGCTGAAGTATTGGATGTGACTGCCAGTCCTTAAAGGAGAAAGCCGTGCCCCGAGCAAGACACAAAATAAGAAACCAAAGATTGAAAACAATGCCCTTCCAGTGCTGCGGCTCCAAGCGCATGGACCCCTGTTTCCCCGGGGGTATGCCGCCCCAACTCTCAATGTCTCCTCTTGGTGACTGCCATCTGAATCATGGAGCGAGATGAGCCTCGGAGTCCTAAGTAGGAAAGTGAGCTTCTGGCAAGTGAGCGTTCCGGAGCCCGGGTTGGGGGACTGTGACAGAGAAACCAGGAGCAGTTCCAAAGCTAGGGAGAAAAACTGATCGTGGGAGGGGTGGTAACAGGAACTTTCGAACTTCCTCCACCCTCCACCCCTCACAGGTCCCTGCTTGAAGAGCTTCCCCACATCCTATTCTCAGCTGTCTTGCTTTCTACCACACTTTCAGCAACCTCAGAAGACCCTCTTCTTCCCCCTCCCGTTTCTTACTCATCTCTTCCCTCCCATTTGAGTGGTTGGGGGGTTGCCGCTCATTGTTTTAAGCCACCCCAAGCCCACTTTTCTAAGTAGTAGGAGTAAATAACTAAACACTCACATGAGTAAGTAAACAAGATCAGCCTTAATCTCAACCATCCTCCAGGATTTAACTCTCCTAGTGAACAGGACCCCCGAACCTAAGTGTTCAGGCCCAAAGCTTTGTCCCACAGCCAGGTCTGCTGGCTCGGCTCTCTGCTCAACATCTCTACCCGGTGCCCAATGAGCAAATGGCATGCAGAGCCCAGAGCCCCAGAGAGCCCTCCTCCCCGCATCCATCCCAAACTTGCACTGTCCCTGCACTCCTGACTTAGAGCATGATGATCACTGTCCACCCTTCAGCCACACCAACACTCCAAGCCACCTGTGATTCCTCTCAAATGGGACATCTCGATGGACTAATGACTAATCAGCCATGATCACACATGGGCTAAATATCTGCGTAGTTGTGAAATACCCTCATCCTTGAATCCACCTCCTCTCTCTCTCTCTCTCTCTGCAAGCCCTTTCACAGTCCCAGAACTCTGTACCCTTCCCTAGGGTATTGCAACAACTTCTTTCCCAGCCTGCCTCTTTCCTACCACTGACCCTGCCTGCGTAGGATGCACATTCAGTTCATCATCCAAACCAGGACTCTTCTGAGTGGAAGGGGCTCTATACGTGATCACCCCAGGACAACAGGCGTAACCCAGGTCTATTCTGGATGTACGGGTACGTTAATCCTATAGCCTTCTGGACAGCCTGATCTTCCTAAGGCTGAACTCTGATCTTGCACAGCCTGAATGAAAACCTGCGCTAATTCATTGGCACACATCAAATAGATGTCTTAACACAGCGTTCAAGAACATAGCATTCAAAGCTCTGCCCCAGCCCTCCATCCCATGGTTTCTCGCTACCTTTCTTCCTTCTCTGCCACTTCCACCAAGCTCAGGAGTCTCTGCCCTCCTATCCCCAGTGTTTGACATTTGCCTTTATCTTTAATATCCTCCCCTCCCCCAACCACCACCCATCTCCCAATATCCAAATCTTATCTAGTTTCCAAGGTCCATGGTAAAGGCCACCTCCTCCAGGAAGCCATGCCTATGGTCAACATGGCAGACTCTGGAATCAAGCTCAAGCTGCCTCAGTTAAGACGGCAGCCCATCCATTTACAAGTAGGCCATTTGACAGCTTATTTCTGTGTTGTTCTCCTCCTCTGTGAAAGCTCACAGAGATGCTCTGGGGATTAACTAAGTATAGGCTGAAAGGTGTTTAGAGCAGTGTCTGACCCACAGAGAGTACCTGACAAACGTGGGCTATCATGATTACCTCCAGATGTATCTTTCCTACATATGTGCAGAGCCCTGCTTTCTATATAGCTCCCATAGGACCCTCACCACATTCTACTCTGTACTTCAGTGTTTCCCAAGATGAAATATTAAGACTCTTAATCACAGTAAACAACACAAAAACAACAGAGATGCTACTTCATGGATCCACCCCACCTGATATGCAGACCCTCCAGGTAGTCCGTATTATTCCCAAAGGTAGTCAGAATTTTGGAGGAAGGGCTCCCTCATGGATCTTATGGTATTGGGGGATGGGGCCACATGCAAATAACCCATCAGTGAACACAGCCGCCATAAGTGCTGTGCAGAACCAGCACTGTGGTGACTGGAAGCCTGAGAAAGTGACAACAGAGCAGAAGGAAGGTGAAGAGGGGTAACAGGCGAATATGGGAGGGGACGAAGGAATTCTCCACAGGGAGGGAAGCTTGTCTAAAGGTCCTGTGGCAGAAAAGACCACGTCACGTTCAGGCGGCCAGGGAGTGACAGCACAGAGAGCAAAGGACAGTGTGAAGTGAGGTGGCAGCCAGAACACCCCATGGGCTGTGTTGAAGAGATTTCACCTCATCCTGAGAGCAATGGGGAGTCACTGAAGGGCGCTGAGTCGAGACCGGGCAGGTTATTTGTCTTTTGAAGCAGTCCCTCTAGTGTGGAGAATGCAGGGTCTACGCTAATCCAGAAAGCAAAGGGAAGTTGAGCAAAGGGAATCCACCTTCCTTTCTTATGAGACTTCTCCAAGTCTATAAGATCGAACATGCACGGGGATCTCTAGGGAGATGGGGCAGTTAAGATGCAGATTTTCACACATTTGACCGTGGAACTCTAATTGTTACTCTTCAAGCCATCTATGATCATCTCTTAAAACATTGTTCCTTGGAACACCAGTTTGGGAAACACTGGCTAGGCTTAAACTAGAGTCCAGGCTACTCAGGTGTTTATGTGTGTGAACCACACATAAAGTCTCCAGGGCAGACCTATTCACTGAATTTTCCCACAGTTCCTAGCAGGCAGCTTTCCTTGCAATGTGTGTAAATGATGGTCCTATTGACAGTATTATTATTGCCATTATTGCTATTATGGCCATTAGTTACTATTTATTGAGAACTTGCTGTATAGGTGGTTGACACTAAGTGCTTCACATATCTTATCTCATTTTTTCCTCATAAAGTCCCTCTTAACTTAGTGGATCGTTAGCAGATGAAAATAAATTTCCATGCGGTTTTAGCAAAGACATCATGAAGCCATCCAACGATAATCTCAAATTCTTAGCAATTAATTTCACTGATTTTATTTTCCTTTCCTGTTTTACTTTTTTTTCTTTTCGAAGAGGGGAGGGGTGGTGGCATTTTAAAGCCATCAGCGAAAGCTCTCTGTAGCATTCTCTGCCCCTGTCAGGTGTGGCTTTTTGGTAATGCTGCAATTATAATTATGACAAACTTGAACAGCTAATTTTAGAAAATGTTTTTCCACAAAGCAGGAGTGAAATGACAGCTTGCTCGCAGATGAGGAGATGATTCAATATGCAAAGGACTTTTATTTGAGAACCGGGAGCTAGAAGATTTAATGATCAGGTACTAAAATCCTTTTTGGCCACCCGCCCAGCAGTCTCCTCCCGGAGCTCAGCTCAGCCACAATCAGGCAGCCACCCTCCCGCACTGGCTGCTCTCTCTCCCTCTGGCCTGGGAGGAGGGGAGCGCTGCGTGGGAAGTCCCCCGGTCCCCAGGGCTTGCAGTAACACCATCAGCCTTCAGGAGTCACACCAGCTCTATTCACTCGAAAGCGAACCGGAGAAAAGCACCACGGATCATTTAATCCCCAAATGCGGCCTGAATCGCCCCCACAAAGGTGCAAGATGTCTCCTGAGAAACAGAAGGTTGAGTTGGTTCCAGAGAAATGCATGTTTTCGTGTTCGTTTTGACCTTCACAAATACCTGAGCCAGTTTGCGCCCCTGACTGACCAATAACAACGATGATGGTGGGGGGTGGTGAGGGGAACGCAGAAGGGACGCTTTTTCTCTCTGTGCGGAATTATTCGGAACGTGCAGATAAAGATCAGAGTAGCAGTTTTATTACTGACAGCTGGACCGGAGAATGTGACATTAGGGCTTCCTGAGAATCCCCCTCTCTGAAGAATTTACCCCCCCCCCCAAAAAACAGTAAGGATCCCCATTGACAGGACAGAATGTACCTAGATAAACTTTCAGTACAGTAAGGAGCAAGTGAAAAGGTGCTCCCAATGCACAGGGAGCTGAGCAGGCTCGGTTTTTCTCCGCAATCTCTAGTCAGAGAAGCCATTCCTCCGCTTGTAGGAAGGAGGGAGAAGAGGCACAGAGAGGAGGTGGAGGTCTTCTTCCTGATCTTTTTTAATTCTGGGGATTGGGGTAAAAATCCCAGTCCTTCTACTAAACCAAGAGGTACGGAACTTTCCCACAGACGTAATCAGCATTGGAACCACAGCAATACAGGCTAACCTTTACCTATCACCAAGGACGCCAGAGCTCACATCAACCCCAGGAGGGCAGTGCTAATGCCAGGCCCCATTTTACAGGTGAGAAAAGCCGGACTTTGTGAGGTTAATTGACTTATTATCGACAGAGTTAGTAGGTCAGCACTCACATTCAACTCTGACCCTGAAGACCATTTTCAACCACTTTTCTTTGCCGCCTTAAAATGGTGCCACTAAGTAAACCCAAAGGTCTGATCTCCATAAGAATTAGTGCGAAAAGAAAGACTTTGGGTCTGTGATTATAAACTAGAAGATAAAGTTATCTACAAGTTAGTGCTTCTGACTCCCAGGGGCCAAGAAAGTCTTTCAGCGGCCTATGTGGGGAGACTTTTCAAAGCTGTGTGGCTGGTTTCCCAGCTGCTACCAGTGACAGTGCAAGGCACCAGTGCCTGACAACCTGCTGTGCCCGCTGCCCCCAACCACCAAGGGCGTGGCCTTCAGAGTTTGACGAAGAGCCAAGGGCTGGAGACATTACTCACAGTAGCTGGATCTAAATCCCATGTTTGCTTCATGTGGAATGTCTCAGAGGCCAATATAAGGAGGAGCCCACAAAGCAGGAGCTCATCTGGACTCTGTTCCCTCTGAGCTCCCCTGAGATGTGATTTGGGGGGGAACAGATTGCCCACTTCATAAGCAAGTGGTCCATCCCTAGGTGTAAGTAGGCACCCTCTGAGATGGCCCTGATGTGGGAAACAAAGGCAGAAGGAAATGGCAGATAAAATTAAATTTCCTTATAACCTGAAGCCCACTGACAAATACTTGAAGCAGGCAAACTGAAAGTTTCTCTAGGCACTCCCTACTGCCTTAAGGCTGATGCTTTGCTAGAGGGAAAAAGCTTAGCTTGACAATTGCTAGGCTTCAGTATCCTGTGAGTCTTCTGTAGCATATGAAAATCTCATTGGAAACTTCCCCTGGACTTTACCTCCCTCAACCCCATAGTATATAACCAGTCTCTCCATCCATCCTGGACAGCTCTTTCTGCCCACAGGTCCTGTCCCCATGCTTTAATAAAATGACCTTTCGGCAACAAAGATGTCTTCAAAAATTCCCTCTTGGTCGTCGGCTCTGGACCACCCCACCATCTCCCCAAATACCTCATCAGCCCCCAGTGAACCTAACCCCCTAGCACTCGTCTTGAGTGTGTGTGGCCTGGACCTAGCAACTCACTTCTTGCCACCTCCAAGATTAGGTTACAAAAAGACCATGACCTCTGTCCTGAACACTCACCCGGTCCTGGGACACCCGCTCTGAGGGAAGCCAGCTGCTATGTTGTGAGCAGCCCTAGGGAGAGGCCCACTTAGCAAGAAGTGATGTCTGCAGCCAACAGTCAGGAAGGAGTTGAGACTGCCAAGTGACCCTCTTCCACTGGAGCCTCAAGGTGATCACCAGCCCTGGCCAACCCTTTGCTTGCAGCCTCTTGAGAGGCCTGAGTCAGAGGCTCCCCGCTAGGCTGCCCCTGTGGGGTTTTGACCCATAGAAACTGTGAGATAGTAAACATTTCTTGGTTTGTTTTTGTTTTTTTTTTTAAATTTTTTAATGTTTATTTATTTTTGAGAGAGACAGAGACAGAATGCAAGTGGGTTAGGGGCAGAGAGAGAGAGGGGGAGACACAGAAGCAGAAGCAGGCTCCAGGCTCTGAGCTGTCAGCACAGAGCCCGACACAGGGCTCGAACTCACGAGCCATGAGATCATGACCTGAGCTGAAGTCAGATGCTCAACTGACTGAGCCACCCAGGCACCCCAATATTTCTTGTTTCAAAGTCACAAAGTTGTGGGATAATTTGATCTATAATGAGGAGACAAATCCATGGTTGAACGCGAAATGGTGACCCCTAATGCTTCTAACAGATTCACCTGTTAATACTCTTCTCCCTATAATTATCTGTGGGGGAGCAGAATTTCTTTGGGTCCCTGACATGGTAGCAAATAGGGCTTGGTGAGTTTGCACTTGAAATTTCAAATATAAAAAGCTCTGCTTTCCTGTCCTTATCTGCCCCTGTCTAGCCCAGCACCTGCCTCTTCTAGAAGAGCAAATCATGTCTGTGTCATCAGCTTCCTTTCTGAGGACCTCTCCTAAATTATTAAGTGTCTTTTTTTGTATGTTTCTGTTCTTCTTTAAATCCCTCTATACATAAGCATGTATATGACATATTTTCCTTATATATTGATACAAACTGTCAGCTCAATTATATGAATGAATGAATAGGATTGTATTAAATGTGCTGTACATTTAATAAAGATGTGCCTTTATCCACAGGGAAACTGCAGAGTCATTGTGCTAACTGGTAAGTGCTGTAGCAAAAAAGGAATGGAAACTGCCCTTGCTTTACTAAGGAGCAATGGAGCAGATTTGCACCACATAGAACAATTTACCTCCTAACCGAATATGAAAACAGAAATCGTTAAGTGTCATTTCATCACCAAATAGTTCGTCAGTAAGAGTTCTTTTTCAGCATCTCTCACTTTCCCATTATAACTGCCTCTCCATGAGTTCTATTTTCCTCATATAAAGAAATATTTTTTGCAGACAAACACTCTCTCCCATTTGTTCAAACTCAACTCTCAAACTCTGAAAAGCTCATGACCCCATTTGGCTCTGGAAAAGAGAGAATGAGGATCCTCTACAAATGAACCCTACTATAGAAAGACAACTAATTGGTCTTCCGTGGTGGGTCAGAAGGATGAACACCACTGTGAATACAGAATAAGATGTCCTTGCTCTTGTGAGGCATATGCACACACTCTCAATCTCTTCCCCCAAAGTAGCTATACTTTTCCCAATTAAAATCTGAACAGTGATAAGGATTTAAACCTCAGTGCGTAATTGGTTACTATGTGATGCTTAAGATCTCCCGAAATACAAGAGAGTTTCCAAAGCCGGATAGGCTCTGTAATGCCACACATTAACTTTCCCAGAGGAGAAAGCAGGTAAAATATCCTGCCTCATAAGCAAACGAGGCACTGACTTTCATGCTTTAGGGATCACATTTGCACATCCTGGAAGCAAACATTGTGTACCAGAAGTGTCACCAGATTGACCCTTTCCTCACAATGCTTCCGCCTGATGCAATTTCCGTCTCATTAGAGCCATCTATGCAAATAAGATGGAAAAACAGGCAGCCAGGTTACCATTAACAATGAGGCGATGCAGTGTGGATGTGTGTTGTGCTTGCACGCACACACAGCTGTTAAAGGTGGGGCTGGGACCAGGCGATGTACAGTTTTGTCAGCCCGGCAATTCTCTGCACATAGAAGGCACTCAGTAAATACTCGTTGAGTGAACCACTAAATTTGATTCTCACAACAAGTTATGAATTAGAGCTGGTGTTCTTCCATTTTACAGATGGGAAATCAGAGATTTACAGGAAAAAAATGTCTAAACTTACATAACAAAGAATTAGAAACTCTGGAAATCAAATCTGATCTTTTCACTTTTGAGTTCGTGCCTCTCTCTATCATTAAGTAAAAGCACTCGGTAGACGGAATCTACTGTGTTTACAAAGTGTCTATAACGGTGCAATGCTATGATTGTTTTCATTACTTTGTTATTATTGCTAATATTGCATCTTAAGATCTTTTAGATGAACAAAATGTACATGAGCTTTGCCTTGCAGGAGTATATCATTTGGGAAATAGAATAAGACAAGTACATAAATAAATATTTGTGGGGCAGGCACCTGGGTGGCTCAGTCAGTTAAGCCTCCGACTTTGGTTGAGGTCATGATCTGCAGTTCATGGGTTTAAGCCTCGCATTGAGCTCACTGCTGTCAGCCCGTTTGAGATCCTCTGTTCCCCTCTCTCTCTGCCCCTTCCTTGCTCTCTAAATAAATAAATAAATAAATAAATAAATAAATAAATAAATAACTATTTGCTGCAACCTGGACAAGCTTGGCTTGAACCACTTTCCAAGATTCAACAGGGGCCCCAAGCTTTCCGCCGGGTCCAGTGGGAGTGGGCACATCCAAGTTCTTGCTTTGCTGCCTGCGCTGCCTCACTTTGGGACCACGCTGCAACAGACAGACATGTGCACACGGCCACACACCGAAAAGATTTCCGGTTATGGTAGAATTTACTGAAGGTTTACAATAGCAAGGTTAACATCTAGTGGTGCATTCCACTTCAAATTCAACCGCCGGTTCAGGTTAGACAGTAGGTCTCTCCGTTCTTAAGATGCCTTTTAGCCAACCAAGCATCCAGGAAGTTTGGCCACTTCACCCCCGAGGAAACCCAGCCACAGTGCTTGTCTGGATGTCTTCTTACTACCTGCACACACACACACCCCTCTTGCTCCTCTGTCCTTTATCTCCTTCCATTTATCTTTCCTAAAGCACAAGACCTTCATCTGATTGTCCCCTTTATAGGAGTATAACCATCACCTTTGTTCTCTTGGCTCCTGCTGAACGCCAGGACCATCTTGGCTTGCAAGAACCTTATCAGCGTATCAGTGTTTTTTCCTCTTGAAGAGTTAGTCCAGCTGTTAAAATAATCCAGCTGTTAAAATAATCCACTAAATACCTTGTTACAACTGTATTATTCCAAGGTTGATTGAGAAGCTTAAGAAGATAAAACAAAATTTGTAGATAGAAAGAAAAGGAAGACTTCCAGTTATAGATATTGAAATCCAAAGTGAGGAGGTTAGAAGGCAGAAGGGAATCCCAGGCAACGGGGACCCCATAAGCAGAAAAGGCGCACAGTTCTACCCGGGAAAGATGTTTGTTCCAGGACCCAGGATTACAGAGATAGAAATGGGGGAAAGGATGGGGAAAGCACTCTGAAGTCAGAGTGTGGAGGGGTTTGAAGAGAACTTCATTTCAGTCTATAGGAAGTGGGAAGCTATTTTTGAGCAGGAAATCATTTTACAGTCTCAGGGTAGGGATGAGAAATAGAGAAGATCATTTATCAGCACAGAAATAACTTTCCACAATAGCAAAGAAATGTGCACGAAGGATGAAGGAAGACCAGAGTTCAGGTTCAAGAGTTCTCCAGACCATTTCCTTGGCTCCTTAGGAAGCTCCTTAACTGTGCTGACCACAAGGTAAGCAATCGCTCGTGTCTGCCACTGTTGTCCGTCCACAGTTGTGATCATCCACTGATTACGATTTTACCGCTGGTAGTTTTCCTCCAACTTGGAATAGAACAAGGATCTCACCCTGCCTGTGATACTCCTCCTAACTATGAACAGACTTTGGCCAGGAGGTGCCAGTTGTGAAGGTGTCTGAAGGCGTAATACATAGGAGAGGGTGTAATCTGACTATTGATACACGAACAATTTGTACATAGACTTTAGAGTGGGATGGATTTGAGATTAAACCTAGTTCTGTATTTACCAGCCATGTGACCACAAGCAGGTCAATTAACTTCTTTGTGAGGACCAGATACAATTGTAGCCTAGATCAAATGAGTGAACCTCTGTCAAACAAAGAGACAACGTATGCAAATATGAAATGCTCACTAAATAAAAGCTATCTTCATCATTATCGTCACCTTACTCTTCCTACACCAAGATGCTAGGGAATTGAGCAGAAATGCCATGGGTAGGTCTCTCCTACTGTACTTTCCTGGGCATCAGGATCCCTACATAAATCACGTTAGGGTGCTGCCTCATCCTGGCCTTGCCAGTGATAAAAGATGGCTGACCCCAGGTCTGTTCAACTTTCCCGTCAGCACACCCTTCTGCCCTGTCACCACCTCGTGCCCACCTCCTTCCCCAGCACATCCTGTTCATACTCAACTCCGGGTTTTATTGGAAAGCCCTTCTGCTTCTCTGTGCTTAGCCAAATCCCAATGCTACTGCAGACAGGAACTGGGCCAGGTGCTGGGAGAAACACCAAGATAAACGAGGCCTAGCCATGCCCTCAAGGAGCCTGCAAATTAGCAGCAACTGTGTCTTATTCATCATTCTGCCTCTGAATCTTGGCACAAAGAACTCTTCTTTGCTGTTGCCACTATTGTTGTTATTGCTTTTGTTAATATTTAAATGCTTGCTATCCTGAAGTAGTAAATTAGTCTTTACTTCCAATGTGGAACTCTTTTCTTGCACTGGAACACTGGAGAATAATGAAAAGGGTAAGGCAGATAGGCAAAGAATAAACTAAGCATGCTTTTAAATAGGCTTTTACTGGTGTATATGTGATCAGGAAGTACCGTGGCTAATGAACCAAATGTTAGAATCAGAACAATCTATAGTAAGCTTCTTGGAGCCAACTCTCAGAGATAACGACAGAAGCAGGGGAGCCAGAAAGGATCAGAGAAATCTATAAAATAAATAATAATAAATACTACTAATAAAAATCCAATACCTAGATCCATAAAATAGAGATACTCTATGACCACATAGTCATTTTGCTTCTCCCAAACCAAAAGCCATTGTTTCTCACTATTTCTTTGGCGCAACAGGTGCTGTGAACTCACACAAGACTACGCCCTGAGATGGTTCTTCAGTTCTGATAAGAATGACTCCTCCTTTGTTGCTCAGACCTCCACAGGATAGAAAATTCTTAAAACATGGCCAAAGACAAAGCTGCCATAATAAGTGTTGCCGTTAAGTTCTTTGGTGTCACAGAGAGTGGTTATAAGGCCTGTGGATGTCTTGGCTTTGAAAGGAACAATCCAAATGACAGCCCTGCCTTAGTTTGAAGCTAGGTTCTCTTTTCTGCTTATTATGGATCTTTGATAAGAAATACAATTGCTGAGAAGTCTGTTTTGCTTGCTGTTTGCTACGAGCATTGTGAGGCCTTTCCTGAATGTAACCCGCTGTGTAGTAGAATGGGTTGTAAACCTTCCTAAATGTAGTCTGATAGGTAATGGAATGAGTGATTGTACATAAACTAACCGGCATTTCTCGCTTCTGTAAACCTGCTTGCTTAGCACATTCCCCACCTACCCTACCCCCTTCCCCCTTCCCCCTTTTTCCTCCCGCCACAAGTAACGGACAAGGCCTTCCCGCCAAAGGACAGACAAAGGACGCCCAATCAGAGAACAACAAATGTCCTTACTTTAAAATCAACTAATCAGGCCCCTCATAATTTGAAACCTCCCCTGTGCTATTTGTCTCTGTCTATAAAAACGCTGTACCAACCCTGATCGAGGCCTCTTGCGTCACCGGCGACGAGTGCGCAGAGGACCAGGTTTGAACCTGCAATAAACGACCCTTGCCGCTTGGCTTTGACTTACAACTCTGGTGGACTTTTGTGGGAGGTTTCGGAACTTCGGGCATTACAGCTTACCTGAAAAAGGTAAAAATGAGGATTCCTGAGATGCTCATTGATGAAGGAAAAGTCATAAAATATACATGGTGGTACCATCGTCCTCAACATTTACTATGAGTGGCTTTATAACAAAGGCTTGGCCAGTGACGGGCTTTGGAGACAGCACTGAACACGGAACCAGAAGTCAGGATTCCCAGGTTTCGATGCCAGCAGCACACGGGAAGCTGAGTCATCCATTTAATATCACTGGGCTTTCTTTCCATGATTGAAAAATGAAGGTGTTTTGACTGGTGACTCTGTACCTTCCTCCGAGGAAGTTCTCTTGAGAAGGCTGTGCCAGGAGGAGAAGCCATTGTCACCATCCATATTTTCGGTGGCTTTCTTTTTGTTTTCAGCCAAATGGAAATTTTTGAGACTGATTTTGCTGCCGGCAGAAACCACGGGAAAGGAAGGAAGCACGTAGGAGTTTTGACCAAAGGTATCTAGAAGCTAAGAAATAAAAACATGAGAAAAAAATAGATATAGAGCCAGGATAACTCAGTCATGGACCTTCTAATGAGACAACTGTGTCTGCAAAACAGTGAAGTAAAACCACATTCAGAACCAAGGAAAACATGTTGGAACAATGAGTGAAGGATGCTTCCATTTCCCTAATCTCTGGACAATGCTAATATCAGGAGAGAATAATTAGAGCCAAAACTTAGCAAAGTTAGCCTTAGTTTATGGATCCACTGAATTAGAATTGCTTAAATAGGGGTACCTGGGTGGCTCAGTCGGTTAAACGTCCGACTTGTCATGATCTCACGGTTTGTGGGTTAGAGCCCCACATCAGGCTCTGTGCTGACAGCTTGCTCAGAGTCTGGAGCCTGCTCCGGATTCTGTCTCCCTTTCTCTCTGCCCCTCCCCCCACTCACACTCTGTCTCTGTCTCTCTCAAAAATAAAGAAACATTTAAAAAAATTAGAATTGCTTGTATATCCTTTAACAACAACAACAAAAAAAACAGGGTTCTGCTACAGGGTTCTGCTGATGAGAAAATGTCACGAACATCAAAGTGATGCCTTAAACATTTTGAAATCCAGTCATTTGGGAGTAGAACAAGAATTCACTTGAAATAATCCCAGATGGGGCGCCTGGGTGGCGCAGTCGGTTAAGCGTCCGACTTCAGCCAGGTCACGATCTCGCGGTCCGTGAGTTCGAGCCCCGCGTCAGGCTCTGGGCTGATGGCTCAGAGCCTGGAGCCTGTTTCCGATTCTGTGTCTCCCTCTCTCTCTGCCCCTCCCCCGTTCATGCTCTGTCTCTCTGTCCCAAAAATAAATAAAAAACGTTGAAAAAAAATTAAAAAAAAAAAGAAATAATCCCAGAAATAAATAATATGAAGGATCTGTCCTGATAAATGTCAAGACTCTATTCCTGTGGTCTTCCCAGGACAGTTTTAAGTGAGAAATATATATGGCAGTGAACGGCCATTGGAGTACATCTGCTTCGTAGTGTGAATAGGTTCGTTCCATATGACAAAGGTGCCATTATTATGCCTTGTGACTTATAAGTTCCAACATCCTTCTCCTGACAAATGTTACTAGTCCAAAGACTGAGAGAAGCAGAAGTCAGATAGATCTGGTTTGAGTTACAGCTCTGCAGTTCATTAGCTGAGAGATGAGTGACAATTTGGACAATGTACTTTACTTCTCGGAACTTCAACTTCTACATCTATAAAACAAGGATATGATAGTGCCTTCCTCCTGTGGATTTTGAGCATGGGTTTAGAAGACTACCTAAAATATAATACAGGGACAATAGATTGCTTTTATCTTGTGTTGTTGTTGTTGTTGTTGTTGTTGTTGTTGTTGTTGTTATAACCTGCATGGGCATGGTCCTGGAAGACTTTTTTTTTAAATACCAAAAAGCTATGTGTATATCCATTTGTGAGTTCCCAGTGACTTAGAAGAGTTGAAATATATGGGCCTTATATGAATTCAAGATGGAGGTGGTTGGGGGAAGCTGCTATGAATTACTGGGTCCAAGATATTTCTTTCATCTAGTAGTGGTAGTAGCAGCAGAAGTAGCTAACAGTACTAGTAACGAGGCATCATTTCAGCTGAAATACTAGAAAAAACTAAAAGACCTTTCTATGTAAACTGAGACTGTTAGCTATGTTCCTCCCTGGAGACATACGCTAAATCTTGCATGAGTTGAAGACTGGCTTGACAGAGGCAGAGGGACACAGCTAGAAGCTGAGAAAAAAAACAACCCAGTTTTTGATAGTTACATGAGCTGGCATTACAGATGAAATCCAGAAAGCCCTAAATGCATGGCCATTTTTCCCTAAGGCATTTATGAAGTTTCCCACAGTCTCACGATGCTTAGGCGATGAAATTTCACAGAAAGGAGTGCTCTGTGACAAGCATGCCATAGACCTCATCCTTGAGACATCTAACATAGGTGGACTAAAGTTAACTAAATTCAGTGTTTACATATGTGATACCGAGTCAAAAAACTACAAGACATGTCAACAGTCATGAAAAACAGGCTAGTAATCAAGAGCAAGAAAAAAGCAATACAATTAGGTCCACATATGACCCATACATTGGAGTCAGCAGACAAAAACTTTAAAATAGCTATAATAAATATAATAAATGTGCCCCCCAAATGGTAGAAAGCTGAGAAAAATAAAAAGGAAGGTAACACAGAATCATATCTATTAAATAAAATAAGAATGGAAGTTCTAGAACTGAATGAATAAAATATCTGAAATTAAGAATTCATGGGTGGGTTTGACAGTAGACTAAAAGTGGAAGACAGAATTAGTAAAATCAAAAATAGGTCAATAAAAAATTTGCAGACTGAAGCCCTGAAGTTTAAAAAAGGGGGGGTGGGAAGAGAATGTTAAAACAATGTTCCAATGTTAAAACAATTTTGTATTCTTAGAATAAGAATATTCTTTGAATTCTTAGAATAAGCCACCCCCACTGCAGTCGAGCAGCGCCTCTCCAACTTACGTCAGTCCAGCTCTTTCCCCTCTTAGAAGGTCAAAACACTACAGCTGACATCCCTTGGCTTGCCCCAAGCTAGAGCCTGAGCTTCCCTCATCCCATTACCACCACCCTTAAAGACCTGAGGACCAGGAGCTGGGCCACAGCCACAGGTATCCTTGGTTAGCATAGAAGTTTCTTGCTACCATATTACTGCTCTAGGATGTAGCCTTCTGAACACTTACGAAGCAGATCTTCATTCTGACACAGCCCTAAGTGTTACAATTTTTTATTTATTTAGAGCCAAAATCTGCCTCTCTCTAAATTACAACCTAATTCTGGTATGAAGCTATCCAGAATAAGACTATTACCACATAAAAGTTGTTTAAATGCAGGAGGGTCGCATATACTCCCAGCTGTCTCATATAAGCTAAACATCTCCACTTCTGTTGACTAAACCTTACCTCTCTGTTAATTGCGACTCTTTTAGATATCTGTGATAGAAACCTAGCTAACCTCGGCTTTAAAAGGGAGAATTTATGTCACAGCTGGGAAATGTAAGGGATTAGAACTGGCTTCATGCATCCATATGCTTTATTTTCCTTGAGTTGACCTCACTTTGGAGAAGGTGTTCCCAAATGGTAGCAGGTATGGCCACGAGCAAAGCCCAGTTGACGCCATCTTCACAGCATGTGATTGAAGATCAAGCAGTAGCTGCTTCTTGGAACCCTAGCAAAAGTCTTGATTGACCTGGATGGTAATTCTTGTCAACTACTAACCAATCACATTGGTGATAAACTGTTCTGACTGACCAGCCCTGGTTCTGTGTTGAGTGGAAGAGGGAAGGAAAATCAGCCCCATTCCAACCAAAAGAAAAAGGATACAATTACCAGAAGGGGCTGAAGAAAACCACTCTCATCTAGCAATGTCCTGCTACAGATTACAGTGATATCAACAGTCTTGATTACATTTTTTAAAGTCTGCACAATGGTGTTGGAACTTGTGAAATAATAAGAAATATATATTTTGGTTTCTGCCCCTGGGTCCTGACACAGAGCTCCTAAAACCCTTGTCATCCCCTAAGCAGTAGGGGTTCTTAGAGCATCTTTTTGTTCTAACATTTGGTCTTTGACCTGAGTTTCTGACACAAAACTCCTAAATCCCTTGGAATTTCCTGGGTGATAGCAATGTCTTTTGTTCTAATGAGATGACTCTGGGTGGGCTCCAGAATAGCTCTCAGATGGGGCTGGTTATGAGAAAGACCAGTCATAATCAGCAGCCTGGAATGTTCAACCCCGTCCTCTATCCTCTGAGGAGGGGGGAAAGACCAGATAGGGAGTAATAATCTAGGCAGTAGTAATGAAGCTTCAATAAAAATCTCTAAAGTAGAAGTTTGGAGAGCTGCCAGGTTGGTGAATACATGTATGTGGCAGGAAAGTGGCATACCCCAAATCCATGGGGACAGAGCCATTCTTGTATTCCTTATCATAGCCTTTATTACATAATAAACCAGTACATGTAAGTATCTCCCTGGGTTCTGTGAGCTGTTCTAGCAAATTATTGAACCCAAGGAGAGGGTTGTGCGACCTCAATTTATAGCCAATTGATCAGCAACACAGGGTACAACCTAGGATTTGTAATTGGTGTCTGAAGCGGGCACAGTCTTGTGGGCTGAGCCCCTGACTCGTGGAATCTGCCGAATTCCAGGCGGATCGTGTCAGACCTGCACTGAGTTGTAGCACACCAACTTGGTGTCAGAGAATTGGTCAGCATGCAAAAAACCCACATATCTGGGTACAGAGTGTTGGTGTGAGTAGGACTAGTGGAAGCAGAGGGAGAAAACAGTACCAGTCCCATCCATAAAGGTCATGACCTAATCGCTTCCCTGAGTCCTCACCTAATACCATCATATTTGAGGGTTAGGTTCCAACATATGGATTTGGGGAGGACATGTGCAGACTATAACGGGACCTAACTTTACCTATATATTTTTCACAGAGCAATGTGGGGAATAAGTTTAGGAGTTCCCTGAGCTTGCACCAATGGGTTAACAAGGCTTCGGACAAAAGCGTATAGAACGGGCAAACAGGTAAACAGGGTGATAGACCACCACAGCAGCGTGAAATTGCCTGGAGATAATTAACAAAAGAAAGGTACCTTGTTGAGCCTGAGGTAGCATGCGCTGTCCATCTTATCCCCTAGAAAAGTTAAGATCAACAGACACGCCACCCGGTGCCTGCCATAAACAGCCATCTGCTCGGCACCAGGATTTTGTTTTGTATTGACCCAAACCCCTAACACCACATATCTTCAAACCCCCCTTTCTCTCATACACATGAGTTAATAATCACTGTTTCTCTGTCTCTTTCTGCATGTCCATCACGTTTGTAAGCCTTCTGATCCTAATAGATATGGAGCAAGGACCCTTGCTCGGGGTGGGGGGGGTCTTGTCTCCTCCTAGACATTAGCCTCTCTCGTATTCAATTCTGCATCTGCTGTCTGGCTGACAAGAGAGAACTCCAGACTCAAAGTCTGTCACAGGGCAACACGTTTCTGTATTGCTTATATACATCCACAATATATAAATATAAATACATGTATGAGCATGTACACACACATACATGCTCATATTCTTTTTAAAAATCTATAAAGCATGCTGAAATGCTACAGTTAGGAAGTGAGTACATGAGAAACTTATTTTCTTTTCTGTATGATTTTAAAAAAATTTTTTAATATTTATCTTGAAGGAGAGAGAGAGCGTGAGCAGGGGAGGGGCAGACAGAGAGGGAGGCGGAGACAGAGAATCTGAAGCAGGCTCCAGGCTCTGAGCTGTCAGCACAGAGCCTGACACGGGGCTCGAACTCATGAGTGGTGAGATCATGACTGAGCTGAAGTTGGACGTTCAGCCAACTGAGCCACCCAGGAGCCCCTGTATGATTTTTAAACACTTCTTTAAAAACTTATTTTTGAGAGAGAGAGAGCAAGGGAGGGGCAGAGAAAGAGGGGAACAGAGGATCTGAAACGGGCTCTGTGCTGTCAGCAATCAGCCTGATGCAGGGCTCAAACCCATGAACTGTGAGATCATGACCTGAGCCGAAGTCAGACCTTTAACTCACTGAGCCACCCAGGCACCCCAATTTTGATACATTTTTAATATATAAAAATAAAATGTAATAAAGAAAAATTTTAATCTCTTTCATTGTGTATCCTAGTCATACACCATTTTCTTGGATTTCTGTCCTACTTCAATCAGTGAGGGGGGTTGTCTTGTGTAATTTTGATCATCTGTCCATTTCATCAGCCACACCATCTATCAGGGGCATCCACAAATCTGATAAACAGAACTTCTAATCCATCATACAAACATTTATAAAAATGTTGACTGACACAGAAACTTGTGACCCCTCTGTATAGCCTGCTGTCCAACTTACCTTCATGTGTTTTTTCAGGGTACAATTGGTCCCCATTATCCTACCTGAACCCCAATTTAGCCCACATTTGCCCTGAAAGATAGCTGGAAAATCTTTGTTAATTTCCACGTTAAAATTAAAGTATACCTCATACACATACAAAATTCTCCTTACATATGAAAAGCAGAAAATAAGAATATAAAGCATTGGTTTTTCAGACAGTGACATATAGATCCCTGGAATCTTTCCTGAGTTGATTGACCCTGTGAGCTGAGTTTCTAACCATGTACAAAGAGCACTCCTAGGCTAAAACAAATTGGATAGCCACCAAATACAGCTATCTCTGTCTGCTAAAAGAAACAAGAAATGAAACTAAGTAATTCCAAGTGATTATTTAACTTTCTAATGTATTATCAGCCTTGTACACTGATAATTCCCCAACAAATGCACTTGCCATGCTAATCAGTTTCTGATTATAATAATCTCCGGAACAACAACCTGAGAAATATTCCTGCATGCAAAGAAATAAAAAATATTATCAGGTAAGGTGCTTTTAGTCATAAAAGTTTAAAGATGACTTTATTTTTATATAATAACTGTAGGTTGTACAACAAATAGTATATACCTATTACATTTTGAAAAAATAGTTCCATCTATATACAACAAGACAGAAATATGACCTATCTCACAAAGTCCCTTTGCTTGAGAAGGACTCATAATTGTCATTTGAGAAAATGGATCCACCTTCTTTCCATTTAGAAATGATTCTAGTTTGGGACACCTGAGTGGCTCAGCCATTAAGCATCTGGCTTCAGCTCAGGTCATGACCTCACCATTCGTGAGTTTGGGTCCCACTTTGGGTGAGCTAGAGCCCCACTTTAGTAAACACAAGCCCTTCATGAGCCCCACTTCTCTCTCTCTCTCTCTCTCTCTCTGCCCCTCGCTCACTTGCACTCTCTCTGTCAAAACAAACAAACAAACAAACAAACAAACAAAAGAAATGATTCTAGTTTATGTAACAAACCATGTTTTCTCTCTCCACCCCCCACTTCCTTTGCTGTCCTCAGGAACATTTTCAGAAGAGCAGAAGGTTTATGCCTCTCCGATTCTAGAGCTCCTGCTGCTTCTGCTTATTCACCTCCTGAAGTCTTAATTCTCTGTTTATAACACCACAGTTGGCTACTGTGGAGATAATTTTGACATAATCACACTAGAATTATGACTTGGGGACAGAGAACATAGTGAGGTGGGGGAAGTCTTACAATGGTTCCTAAACCACAACGAAAAACCAAAACCAGGATAATTTTCAGCCAAATTATCTGTTCTAGCTTTACTACATTTACAAATAAAATTCACAGACTCATTTTCCCCCCTATTGGGCTTTTAAGACTCATTTCTAGGGTTATTATTGCAGTCATTAACTTCTTCACAGCCAGAATTCTGACAAGGGAGGTAAACTCAGTCACTTTTAAAATGTCATTACGAAAAATTGGTTGAGTCAAGCTGGATGAAATGTGCTGGGTAAGCCAGCAGCAGCTCAGGACTTCAGCACCAGTCAGAAATGAATTTCACACGTAAATCTCATCTCCACTCTTTCCAAAGTAGGCGATTTGCTGCTGGTTTAAGCAACATCAGTAGAAATTCATTCACGGAAGTCTAAGTGTTACTGTAAGCCCCTGTTGAACGTCAAAGCAAAATTCAAAGCAGCCCACACTACAATTAAACGAAAGAAATAGACCCCACGGTGCCTCCGTTGGGTGTAGGCAAACACAGATGGGCTGGTACAGAGCCAGGGCCAGCCTAAGGAATTGTGAAATCGTAGCTGTGCCTACTTCGTGGGTTTCTGTGATGTGTGGTTGCTTGGTTTATTTCCACTTCTCCAACTGGCTTCTACCCCTCAGAAACACTAAAATCATACTTCAGGCCAATCTGATGTCAAAGAGTAAAAGAAAGATATGGCTCAAGAGGTAGGGGATGTCTCTGGCATAGCTACATACCAATTCAAAAACATTTTTTTTTAAATACTTTAAAATTTAAATTTTAAATTTTAAAATAATTTTCAAAAGTTAAATTACTATCAAAAAGACTGTAGTTGGCACCGCCTATTGGGCCCCCCTCCCCAAGTCACACTCTTGAGTAATCCCTTCCCTAAGAAAGTGGGTAGGACCTATGATTTGCTTCTAATCTATAGAATATGACAAAGGTGATGGAATGTCACCCCTGTGCTTATGTTACAATAAATCTACAAGACTCTATCTTACCAGACTGGAGGGAAAAACTGCCCCCTGGCCTTGAAGAAGCAGGCTGTAGTATGATCTGCCTATGGAGAGGAGAGTATGGCAGGGAATTATGGGTGGCTTCTAGGACTGGAGATCCTCAGATCTACCATTACAAGGAACTGAATTCTTCTGACAACCACATGAGAATTCCATATCCAGGATTCCTAGATGATGGCAAAATAAAGACAATTTCAGATATGAAACCGTTTGGAATATGTACTGCCTAGAAACCTTTTGTTTTTTTTAAATGTGTTTTATTTATTTTTTGAGAGAGAGAGAGAGAAAGAGTGCTAGCAGGGGAGGGGCAGAGAGAAAGAGGGACAGAGGATCTGAAGCAGGCTTTGTGCTGACAGCAGAGAGCCCAACATGGGGCTCAAACTCATGAACCATGAGATCATGACCTGAGCCAAAGTCAGATGCTTAAACAACTGAGCCACCCAGGTGCCCCAGCCTAGAAAACTTTCTTAAATAAGTACCTCAAAGAGGTTGAGATATATTTAGAGGCATGGAGACTAATAATTTTAAACATGGTTTCATTGAGTTGTATAACCCTAAAACCTACAAGAAAACTCAAATAAAAATCCTACCTCTTTCAAACACTAGGGAAAATTTTTTTTTTAGAAATTGGCCAATTAAAAGATATGTATTAGCCAGCAAGTCATATAAACAAGTAAGCAAACCAGGATATAATCTGTCAGCCCAGACATACTTTTTTAAGGACACTATTTACTCAAGCAGAGCATA
Organism: Puma concolor; assembly: GCF_028749965.1. NCBI lineage: Eukaryota > Metazoa > Chordata > Mammalia > Carnivora > Felidae > Puma > Puma concolor. Next base: position 27,995,730 of record NC_141673.1, on the reverse strand, counting down.
CATAAACAAAAAAGTGCTCCTAGCATGAGCATACCAGAGAATGAATTTCTACAAAGACAATATGCCCAGGTACCAGCACACAGATCAGAAAATTGAACATATAAGCATCCCAGAAGCCACGCTCCTGCCTCCCCCCAAAGATAAAAACCATCATCCTAACTTGTAAGACTATTGATGAACTCTGCCCATTCTTGTTCATGTGAATGGAATCACAGAGTCTGGCTTCTTTCATTGAACATCATGTTTGAGGCTAGAGCAATTGTTCCTTTATTTTCATAGGTGAGTATATCAGTGTATCTGTCAGTTGACGATGGACATGATATTGAAATTAGCACTGGGGTTTTTCCAGTTTGGGGCTATTATTTGTAGTGTTGTCAGAAGAAATAAGACCACATACACAATGACAAATAGGACGCAACACTAGCCTCAGGAATATTGTAGGAACTGGCAAAGAACGTGATGAAATGGATGCTGTTTGTCCCATCTGAAACATAAAGCCTGTCCTCAGGTCTACTCCTTTCATATAGATATGGAAGTATTGGAATATGGACATCGCGTTGTCAGATTAGTTAATAAAATTCACATTTTCTTTTTTTAATTAATTAATTTTTAAATTTACATCCAAGTTAGCATATAATGCAAAAATGATTTCAGGAGTAGATTCCTTAATGCCCCTTACCCATTTAGCCCATCCCCCCTCCCACAACCCCTCCAGAAACCCTCTCTTTGTTCTCTGTATTTGAGTCTCTTACGTTTTGTCCCCCGCCCTGTTTTTATATTATTTTTGTTTCCCTTCCCTTATGTTCATCTGTTTTGTCTCTTAAAGACCTCATATGAGTGAAGTCATAGGATTTTTGTCTTTCTCTGACTAATTTCACTTAGCATAATACCCTCCAGTTCTATCCACATAGTTGCAAATGGCAAGACTGCATTCTTTTTGATTGCCAAGTAGTACTCCATTGTATATGTATACCACACCTTCTTTATCCATTCATCCATCGATGGACATTTGGGCTCTTTCCATACTTTGGCTATTATTGATAGTGCTACTATAAACATGGGGGTGCATGTGCCCCTTCAAAACAGCACACCTGTATTCCTTGGATAAATACCTAGTAGTGCAGTTGCTGGGTCATAGTGTAGTTCTATTTTTAATTTTTTGAGGAAACTCCGTACTGTTTTCCAGAGTGGCTGCACCAGTTTGCATCCCCACCAGCAGTGCAAAAGAGATCCTCTTTCTCTGCATCCTCACCAACATCTGTTGTTTCCTGAGTGATTAATTTTAGTCATTCTGACAGGTGTGAGGTATCTCGTTGTGGTTTTGATTTGTATTTCCCTGATGATGAGTGATGTTGAGCATTTTTTCATGTGTTGTTTGGCCACCTGGATGTCTTCTTTGGAGAAGTGTCTATTCATGTCTTTTTTCCATTTCTTCACTGGATTATTTGTTTGTTGGGGTGTTGAGTTTGATAAGTTCTTTATAGATTTTGGATACTAACCCTTTTTCTGATACGTCATTTGCAAATATCTTCTCCCATTCTGTCGGTTGCCTTTCAGTTTTGCTGATTGTTTCCTTCACTGTGTGGAAGCTTTTTATTTTGATGAGCTCCCAACAGTTCATTTTTGCTTTTGTTTCCCTTGCCTCTGGAGATGTGTTGAGTAAGAAGTTGCTGTGGCCAAGGTCAAAGAGGTTTTTGCCTGCTTTCTCCTCAAGGATTTTGATGACTTCCTGTCTTACATTTAGGTTTCTCATCCATTTTGAGTTTATTTTTGTGTATGGTGTAAGAAAGTGGTCCAGGTTCATTTTTCTGCAGGTCGCTGTCCAGTTCTCCCAGCACCATTTGCTAAAGAGACTGTCTCTATTCCACTGGATATTCTTTCCTGCTTTGTCAAAGATTAGTTGGCCATACATTTGTATGTCCATTTCTGGGTTCGTTCTCTATTCTGTTCCATTGATCTGAGTGTCTGTTTTTGTACCAGTACCATACTGTCTTGATGATTACAGCTTTGTAATACAGCTTGAAGTCCGGGATTGTGATGCTTCCTGCTTTGGTTTTCTTTTTCAAGATTGCTTTGGCGATTCAGGGTCTTTTCTGGTTCCATACAAGTTTTAGGATTGTTTGTTCTAGCTCTGTGAAGAATGCTGGTGTTATTTTGAAAAGGAATGCAAAAATAAACATTTTCTTTAAAAAGCTTGCAATCCAAATTTTTCTGTAAAATCTCTTAATTTTTAACGTTGGGTTAATTTTTTTTAAGCTAAAGGACCAATCAGAACTCCAGAGCTTTCTGTCTCAGATGCAGATATTGATGAAAGAAAAGTAGCTTGTGGACTTTAGACTGCATGGGACACATCCCAGGTGGCTTTCTCCACAACCAAGATTTATCCTGATCCAATAACCTAGACCAGAGACAAAAGCATGCAGAGAGCTCCCCCTCTACAGTATAGGAGAGAATCTTCACGTGTCACACTGAGACCTAAAGGGCCACCTTCACTTTCAAGGCAGTTGCCCCAGGGTCTTGAAGGAAAAGCTGACCTAGGGATTGCCTGGTCAGCCAGGGCTCCCCCTCCCCATCCAAAATTCCTCCCAACTGCCCTTCTCCTTAGAAGTTGCGCTATTTTCTTTCTTGGTAATAACTTTGTGACCTTTCTGTAGACTCTTAATTTTCCTATTTAAGTTACAACCAGAGGTTGGAAGTTTCTGGATGGGGATCAAATATTCCATTATCATGTCCCCCGGGAAAGACAGTTTTATAATCATGCATGCGTGAGGAGACTAGGAGATAAAGGACGACCTTCCTTCTACAAACCAAAAGCTGAAACATTCTATTCATTTTTCTTTCTTCCTAAAGTGAAACAATTCATTTCTAGCCTTGGCAGGAACTCAGACTCTTTTTTGTACTGGCTTCATGCTGGTAAAATAGAGAAATGCCCTTGATGCCTCATTTTTGGTACGGTGGCGGTGAGAGTGGTAATGGTTGAAAAGGGAGGAGTTCAAGTCATTTTCCACAGTTCTAAGTGAGTGATGTTCTAATAAGGCCAAAAGGGGAACATTAAAGACTAATGCAAAGTTTATCGCAAAGCCAAGATGGATAAAATTAGACCCGGTTTTCCCTATGGCAACAGTTCTCAAATTTCTAACAAATGTGAAAATCCCCCCAGGAGGACTTGTTAAAACACAGACAGGCAGCCCCACCCCAGCATTTCCAGTGCAGGAGGTGGGGGAAGGTGAAAGTTTGCCTTCCAAAGGAGTTACCAAGAGATGCTCATGCTGCTGATCCAGGCACCCCACTCTGAGAACCACTGACAGCAGAAACCTTCACAAGAAGTACATGTAATGATTCTAAGCAATGAACACATCAGTAAGTTAGGCTTAATTCAAGTTTGTTTGACTTTGTTTTTATAAAGATTCCACAGATATTCTGTAGCATTGCATACATTCTTGGGTCCTGCTTAAATGGGAATGCTGTACCTGCACATATTTTTCCATTCCCATTTTAATTATTTGAAGATTAACACTCACAGATTTGTTCCCAAGTACGATGATCATTTCCTCTATTATTCGGTGCTTATCAAAACAGCCCACGAATTAAATAGAGCCACACAAAATGTTTTCAGATGCAAGCAAAGTCAAGTTGAAAGGAATGATTCTCACAACTTTAGAGAAAATAAAAAGAAGAGAACCACCTCGTCGAACAATCAGTGATTATTACTGAACACCTGGAGGTAAGGAAAAAGCCACATTTGCATCATTTCTGAATCGGATCATCCATTGTTCAACAAAAACAAATCACCAGACTTTGTCTTAGCCGGTCTTAGTCTTAGATTCTGAACTTTCTTTCCTTTGGGCTTTTTCATAAACAAATAACTAGAAAAGTCTCTAAGGAGGAGAAAGGCCAGTTCCTCATTCAAACTCGCCTCAAGTTCACCTGCACTCGGCCTGGAGAGTCCATAGTTACAGGTGTGGAACCTGTTCTTCCGAGCCTTCGCCTGGCCATTCACTCTGGATCTGCTAACTCCCCTGTCGGGCCACACTGGGACAACGTCACCTTCTGAGGTAGACCATCCCACTGGTGGTAAATCCAACATTCTGGGGCTGTTTCCCTCTCAGACTGTCCATTTGTTTAGATCCTGTTGCTACCAGTTTCTCTTGGTTCTGGCTGGCTGGTCTCTTCAGGTCTGAGTAGAATGGGTGAATCATTAATCTGTGTGGTTTAAATTTGAGGACACGAAGATTCCTTCCCCGACTGTGTGGGTGGTGTTTCCTAGGTTCTTACAAGGCTTGGGAGGTCAAAGCCTGGTAAATCTTTTTAATGATCATGTGTTGTGTTTGTCTTTCAGAGAATATAAAGAAGAAGAGTTAGCCTTACTTTTCTGTTACCTTTTGACTCCTTACCAGATCCATGGGGGTAATCATTTGGGGAGGGCCTCCCAGGAGCCCATGCATTATATCCACTAATCCCTGCAGCCACCCAGGGAGGGAGGTACTCTGACGCCCTTTCATAAATGTGGCCTGGAGGCTGACAGAGGGGGTCACAGGCTAGCTGGCAGTGAGATGGGGATAGCCAGCAGGTGGTAGACTCCAGAGGCTGGGCTCTCTGCTCTCTGCAAACTGCCATCCAAAGACCTGCTATATTTAAAGTTTCTCCGGTTCTGCGGTGAATCATGTCAGCCATCACTACTGCTTTAGTTCCAATATTTCAGACACCGACCAATAAATAGTATTTAATGATCCCTACATTATATGGGACATAATGACTTCCTACTGGCCACAACAACTGGAAACAAAATCCAAAGCAGGGTCCTAAACCCTCAGAGGAGGAGAAAGAAGTCACAAAGACCAAGGGGAAACCCAAGGACTAAGAATTCTGATAAAGCTCTTCTGCAAGTGCCTATGGAAACGTATTGAATCCTTTAGTGGTGTTGCTGCCTAGAACTTGGACGTGGCTATAAAGGAGAAAATAATACAATTTCCTGGGTGTGTATGTATGTAAAAGTACCTGTACCTCAACTTGGCCATTTGTTCCTTGAGAGAATGAGGAACAGGCCGCTCCAATTCAGGAGCTGAAAAGAAACCTAGTATCATCAATGGTGACAATAGGCCTCTCATTCTTCTCCATCAAAGTTGGTAGCAGCCTTTCAAGCAGCAGCCAGAAATTGTTAATCTTAGAACAAAATCAGTTCAACCCCATTGTAGCTAAAATGTAAGTTTCTTCGCTGGTATCACCCTCTTCCATCGTCCCCAAAATAAGGTACGTCGCAAGGTACGTCACACATTTTTGTCCTACATGTGAAGTTTTGTAACTCCACTGAAAATATTAAAGCAAATATTTTTTAAATGTTTATTTATTTTTGAGAGAGAGAGAGAGAGAGAGAAAGTGAAAGACAGACAGAGAGAGAGAGAGAGGGCGCAAGTGGAGAAGGGGCAGAGAGAGAGAGGAAGACACAGAATCTGAAACAGGCTCCAGGCTCTGAGCTGTCAGCACAGAGCCCGAGGCAGGGCTTGAACCCACGAACTGTGAGATCATGACCTGAGCCGAAGTCGGATGCTGAATCAACTGAGCTACCCAGGCGCCCCTCAGCAACTCAGTATTAAGAATTGCAGATTTCTTTTGTAGGTAAGAATCGAATTGACTTTAATTTGTATCTAAGAAGTTCCTTGAACAACTCTCCAGTCTAAAATCTAGTATCTGTTAATTTCATTTGGCCTTAAACCAGATGAGAACCAGACAGTCAACATAAGAGAACATGGAGTCCCCCAAGTCAATGTCACAGTATTGTCATGACAACATAATAACATTGGACTCCTATTCTTTATTGATGTAAGAACCTATGAATCCTCTCTACATAGGGTCATTGGACCTCTATGCCTGAAACAGACTGGAAGAAACAAAGGGGAGAGAGGCTGCTTTAGGCAAGTACCCCAACTGTAATGAGAAATAATGAATAAAAACTTGAGAATATATCGGTGTGAAGCCATTTAGTCATATGCTATAAAAATCTGTAACAATTATTGTATTCTTCATAAAGCTATGGTAAACATAGTAACAACCATTGCATGTCAACTAGTACTATGAGTGATAATCAACATAAAGAGGCTAGGTCATCAAGAAAAGATATATAGCTGTTCAGTGTTCTCTATTATCAAGTTGAGGAGGTAAATAATACACTGTAGAAAAAGATCTACTAAAAAGTGTTGTCAGTGCAATTAAAATCATGGAGTACTAAAGAAAATTATTAGTTATCCTTAAAATTTGGCCATTCAAATGTGTTCATTCCCAATGCATTCCAGATGGCTGAGTTTTGCTTTAGAATTATAGACTTGCTAAAATTGTTACTGGAGATCTCATAATATGTGATCAATTACTGATACATCATCTATAAACAAGCCATGCACAGTCTGAAACCGCTTCCCACATTGTCCATTGCAAAGGAAGATAGTATCTTATCCACAGCCCCACACCAGCCCTGTAAGTAATTGAGAGGTGACTCTTACACAATCTTTAGCAGGATGAGTAAGGATCAATGCTTTCCCACACAAAGCTACTTTCTTTATACGGTAAACTACAAAATAACAGAGCTGTAGTAAGTCGTTTCCATGTTGTCATGGATCAAGTTGTCAAATGGTAGAATCAGTTTACCTTGAGCATGAGAAAAGTATAATTGAGAGATCATTCTGCATTAGTGAGTCCTAGAAAGCACCTCTAATCACAAGAAGTAGGGCATTTGGGTGACATATGGGTTTTTCTTTTCAGATTTGTAAGTTATTTTTCCAAAATACAAGGATAGACAAAAACCTAGAACGCCTTTTGCAAAATTCTTTACAGCGATGACTGAAACCATGCTTCATCCTGTAATTTAAACCTTGAGGGAAAGGGTTTTGTTGTCGTTGTTGTTTTTTTCTTAATACATATATATTTTTAAACTTTTATTTATTTATTTTTAAAAGACAGAGACAGAGAGCATGAGCCGGGGAGGGGCAGAGAGAGAGGGGGAATAGAAGATCCAAAGATGGCTCTCCACGGACAGCAGAGAGCCCGATGCAGGGTTCGAACTCAAGAACTGCGAGATCATGACCTGAGCCAACTGAGGCTTAACCAACTGAGCCACCCAGGCTCCCTGTTCTCCTTGTTCTTATAGCCTTATATCCCTGAAATACACCAAAGCATAAGATAGATAGATGATAGATTAGAGTAGATAGATAGATAGAGAATGTAAGAAATGTTAATGTATATTTAATTGTCTTAAAATGGAATAATCAAAAGGCGTTGAGCTTTGTGGCTTCAGAAAGTCTCGTAGGTCACTAACATTTTTGGTTTCAACCTGGAAGGCATAAGTAAACAGTATACAAATTTCAACATACAAACTATTCAGATGGGAAGGTTGGAATCGTTTATGTTATTTATCCTCAAAACTTACAGGATGCTAATAACTGGTCTCTACCGATGTCCCGTGACAAATTAGAGGTTTTCACCTGAAATTTCAGATACCTTTTTTTCTCACGTTGCTCTCCCTCATTTGCAAAAGACTGCACACTCTGCTCTTCCTCACTAAGAATGCAACAACCTGCATGTAAATTTTTCCTCTGGAAAAGGGCAAAGACATACCAGAGGAAGAGTGGCACTTGAATTCAGAAACTGAACAACCCCAGTGTGGTCCCAGGAACAGCAAGTCCAACAATGTCCCCTGGAAGCTTCCGGCAATAGGGGCTCTTAGCTGCATAGGAAAGATGGAGCCACCCTGCCCAGAGGTGCAGATAAGAGGCTGTGGGGCATCTCCTCGGTTCTCTGTGAGGAGTCTGTCAAAGAAACACTGGGAGAACCAGGAGAATCTTCTCCACTTTGACCAGCAAGCCCCAGACCGCATCTCTACGTCTCCCACTTACAGGAGATTAAGGGGCAATGTCTGTGGAGCATCGTCACACTGCTGCCTCAGCAAGAGACCTAGGAAGTGCTCACCTGGAAAGAGCCTGGAAGCCAGCAGGAGCCTGCAGGCTCTCCATGTTACCTCTCCAAGAGTCTGCCTGGAAGCCCAAAGAATTCTTCACATTCTCTATCGCCCTTGAGACTCCAACCAAGATTCCCTCCAGATCCCCAAAGGTCCTCAACACAACTGGCTCATTTGAACCCCTTCTCCTATCTACGGCCATACCACCCTGAACACATCCAATCTTATCTGAACCCCTTCCCCTGCTTCAGCCCATCAGTGGGGGGTCTTTTTCCCAGGCCTCTCTTCTAGAGAGAGGAAGCCACTCACCACCCAGCCCTGCCACAAGGCCTCCTGGTTCTCGGGTAATACTGTGTCGGACCTCCCATACTCGATTAGAGCACTACAAGGCAAGATGGGTCTCTGGGTTGCCATATTACCCCAAATGAGGTCCTATGATGGGAGACAGCACAGGAAGTCACACACTTTTCAGGACATGTTGGCTCCAAGTAGTTTGGAGAAGAGGGAGAACAGAGGTCTAGTTCACTTTCTTCTTCTAGAGTAGAAGGTCAGGTTAGCGATGGTCTGCCGGCCATTGGATATAGTAAAGGCAGCCCTCTTGCGAATCCAGGCCGTTGAAGACAACCTGGTAGGGCTAGTTTAAAAGCAGAGAAAGAACGAATTGTTCAAATATCTAATCTTCTCCCCCTCCTCACCAAAAAGAAAATATCCAGAACATTTTAGCTAGGAAAGTTCATTGCCTCTCTTTTCCAGATGTCTGCTTTGGAATTTGGGGTGGATTTAAGCAAAACTGAAACATACATTTGAAAAACTTATTTCAGAGAGAATTGCACCCAGCCAGCTGGGCACGTCTTTATTTTCTCTAATGCTGTGAAAACTGTCCACTGCTGACTTTTCCCTCTCTGTGGCTGTTCTGACATAGCAAACCTGATGGCACATTAATCAGGGCACTTTGCTTTACAGCCCCCGAGTCGCTTAACATTTATGGGTGACAGAGTCTTAATTTCAAGAGTCTCCTTGAAGGCAGAGCATTTTGCTGTGGCTTTTTGGGGCAAGGTATGACGGCCACATGCGGTCATGGTTTTCATTTTGAATTGCCAATGACTTGGCCCTGTGGCTTAATTAACATCCACTTAGTAATTGGTTTTGTCAGGCTGAGAAAATATAAAGGCCAGAAACATTCAACAGCTCTTCAAAGAGAAACTCAGAGGACAAGGATAAAAACAGCAAGATGCGCTGTTTGAAGCTAGGACGACCTTTCAAAGGTCTCTTCTGACAGATCGTGTCTGTATTTGAGAAGCAGGTAGGCTGTGTCAGAAACCAGCTCTGGATTTTCAGCATGGTCCCCAGGGATGCGCCGGTGGGCTTGCCATTCTTCCTGGGGATGAAGAGCCTCTGTGACGGCAAGGGAAAGATCCATGCTCCGTTTCACCCACCCCGTTTGCAAGCTGGGCAGGAAAGCCCTTATTTCACTTGGAAAGTCACGGAGAAATTGTCAGGAAGTGGCCATTTTTTTTGTTACAGGACCTCGATCCTCAAGCAAAATATTGCTGTTTTCAGTAGGAGGAATGAGATCCGCGTATGCCATCTTTGTTGATTTTAACCCTCTTAACCCCAGTTGACCTAAACATATCAACTAAGGCTGAGGACATTTACAAAGCCACACGGGAAAATGCAGATTATCGCGTTAGTGTTTCCATTAGCTATTCCTATATGACCAACCACCCCAAACCTCAGGGGCTTAAAACAACAACCAGCTATTTTTTCTTATGTATCTGTGCATCTATCAGGTGTGAGTTGCAGTAGGCTGGTCTCAGCTGGGTAGTTCCGCTCTGCATGTTCCTCGTCCTTTTCACGGAACCAAAGGGTATATTCTTCTTATGGTGAAAGGAGAGGTTCGGGAAGACACTTGCAGCATGGGCTCGGTGTCTGTCCTAATTCTACTGGCCAAAGCAAGTCACATGACTGAACTCAGTGGGGGTGGGATAGGAAATTATGTGTCACCTACATGGGAGAGCACGGAAGTGTTACTTGGTAAAGGGTGTGGATACAAAAGTTGGTGAAGAATGGAATTATTGATACAAATCTTCTACAGACACAAATGAGAATAAAGCTCTAAAATAATACCTGATTCAGGTGTGTCAGAGGAAGGGAAAGAGAGAGCAGTCTCAGAGAAAGATGATGATGTTAGAGTCGATCATGCAGAGTCTAATAGGGTGTTTGGGATTTTGTTCCTTACCCTAAGAGCAGTCTGAAACCACTGACTGGACGGACACGGCCAGATGGATATAGGGTGGACATGACATTAAGGTGAGAGAGGACTCCAGCAGAACAATTAGAATGTTCAAATATGAGAAGTTAGTAGGCTAGGCTCTGATGAACGCACTGGAGTTAAAAAGAAGTATTTCAGTTGAGGAGGTATTAGGAGGTAGAATCATCTAGACTTTGTGAATAGTAGACCATCAGGGTGAGAGGAAGGAAGTTGTCAAGAATGACCTCCAGGCTTCTGGCTTGCATCTCTGGCTGGCAGATAGTTCCATCAACCAATCTAGGTAACCATGTGCAGACAGGTGAGGGAGGAGAAGAATTGGGGAGGGCAGGTTATAGGTCTTGATGTCAAGTTTGGGCATCTGACCTCGGCTCAGGTCATGATGCGGTTCACGAGTTTGAGCCCTATGTTGGGCTCTGTGCTGACAGCTCAGAGCCTGGAGCCTACTTCGGATTTTCTCTGCCCCTCCCCCTCTCGTTCTCTCCCTCTCTCTCTCTCTCCTCTTTCTCAAAAATAAAACATTAAAATAAATTAAAATTTAAAAAAGAATGCTTCCTAGAGCAGGTAAAATCTGTGTGCAGCTCTGGTTATAAGATGGAGTTACCAGACATACAGTTTAAGTGATAGGACACAACCAGCCAGTTGCAAAAGATAGCATGCAGGTAATTTTTACTGACATGCAGAATCTTTGTAAGATGATAACAGAACTAGTTTTGGTAAATTCAAAGGAACAACTTGGCAGGGAACCTGGGTGACTTAGTCAGTTACGTGTCCGATTCTTGATTTTGGCTCAAGTCATGATCTCAGGGTGGTGACATTGAGCCCCGTGTCGGGCTCCACACTGAGCATGAGCCTACTTAAAGTTCTCTTTCCCTCTGCCCCTCTCCCCTGCTCTGTTTTTTTCTCTCTCAAAAAAGTGTTTTTAATAAAATAAATGAATGAATGAATAAATAACATGTCTATTAAATGATATAAACCATGAGCTAGCAAACTACAGCCTCTGGGCCAAATTCAGTCCTCCATCTATTTTCATAAATAATTTCGCTGGAACACAGCCACACCCTCTGATTTGAAAACTGGTCTTGGCCGCTCTTACAAGCCAATGGCAGAGTTGCACTACAGTCATTACACAGACCATAGTGCCCATCAAAGCCTAAAATGTTAACAACCTGGCAGTTTATTAAAAAAGATTGCTGACCCCTAGGATATTCAATGAAGAAGTGCTTGCCTATATGTGTATCAGTCAGTCACAACATTTTTTGCCTTATAGAATAGACATGAACCCTTTTGTAAAAATACTGATTCTTCTTTTATTATGGGGTTTTAACATGTGGCCTGACAATTGAGCAGGCTCATCTCAGTTCTGAAATCAGCTCAGGGTTATGACCTTGATTCCAGGTTTTCGTGAACTTTTTTTTCTTGCTGCCATTCCCTCTCTCCCTCTGTACTATTCCTTTGAACTCACACTCACACTCACTCCAAACCTCCTATCACCAAAATTTTTTTTCCTTCTGGAAAAAAAAATCTTTATAGTTCATTCTTACTAAAGTGTGAAGGACTTTAGGCTTAAGGGATATCTGTGCTCATCTTTCCAAGTAGAGCAGTGTATCCTTTCCTTTTGGGGGAGGAATTCCTCCCTAAACCTATGTCTAAGACACTGCTGCATTTCTTTTCCATTTGTCCGCTTCCAGAGTCAAGACCTTCCTGAGGGCAGAGACCTCTTATTTACCTTTAATCTTTGTAAGACGATGCCTCGGTCACTTAGTCGGTTGGCAGGCAGGCTGGCAGGTGGCTTGACTTACAGTGTCACTTATCAATCCCTGATTTGTTTGTGTTTTGACAGAGGACATGACTTGAGGCCAAGCGATGAAGGTGCGTTGGTGGGATTTTAAACATCAGGAAGCAAACAGGGAGATTTTATGGGCAGGGAGATCTTTCTAGCCCCCTTAAAATTTATAACAGAAAGCCATCTGCCTCACTTAATTTTTCAGTCTTCCCTGAAGCTGAAAAAGGAAATGGACAAACCACCTCTAGGAACCATGCTGGTCGTGTCTGACCACAGCAAACCCCTCAGGCATAGGCTCCTCTTAAGAATGTAACAGACCCCACCTACTCCCTGTCAGGTTTCCCTTAGGAATTTGACAAAAGACCTAAGTATGGCCCCAGACCACCCCTCATACAATGGAAATGAGCCAATCAGGAATGGACAACCCAGCACCTAGAGCTCTCGGGGTAGAACCTGAGAAGGAACAAGGGGGAAGGGAGGGGGTGGTGACCAGAACCTTATAAACAAGGACCCTCCCCTATACTCCTGGGGCATCACTTTGGAATGTCCCCTCTCTGTATAAAGAGCTTTCCTACTATTCTTCTTTTCTAATCTTATATTCTAATAAATTTTTGCCTGCTGCTCATTTCATGTCCACCTCTTCTTTCTTTGAAGCGGCGACACAATGAATCCTGAGTATCGTGGTAAAAAGCCCTACAACAGTAACATCGGCACAAAACCCAAATAGCAAGGTATTCGAAAATCTCTCGAGGAAGAAACCAGACAAAAACATTGAATGCCAGTAAGACATCCCCCACCCCCACGCCCTCAAGTCAGATCTGAAGTAGCACAACATAGTGTTAGGGAGCTTTTAGAATCAAACTCCCTGAGTTTGAACCCTGTTTCTCTCTGGCAGTGTGGTCTCAGGCATGGTTCTTAACTCAAAACCTCAAAATCTTCACCTGTGAAATGGGGATGCAAATAGTACTCATCTAATAGGCTTTGGATGTGGTAAATAGAGCAACACAAATATTAGTGTTTTGGTTTTTTTTAAACCATGTACTCATTCATTCATTAAGCACTTCCTGTATGCAAGTTATGGACCTATTCTTTCTAAGATATTCTGATCTGAGAGTAAAATGGTCTATCACCCGAAGTTCACCTGAGGTGTCTGAACATTAGATTCAACACAATGTTATATCCTCCACAGACTTTTATTTAAAACCTGACATACACGTAGCACTGTCTCTAAAGCTTGGGTGGCACCCGAGAGGGAGAACACCCTGTCCGGGCTCTTGCAGAGCCTAGAAGCTTGTTAGAAATGTATTAACTAGAGACTAATAGATTGTATATTGATTGTTGGGTTGTTTGGGGTTTTTTTTAGCTTTTTTGAAAGATTTCACACTCCACAGCATCATATTTTACTGGATTGCACTTTCTCTTTTTCTCTCCATGTTATTGCGATATAATTGACATACAACACCGTATAAGTTTAAGGTGTATATTACAACGATTTGATAGATGTATATATTGCAAAATGATCACCACCATAAGTTTAGTTAACATCCATCACCTCATATAGTTGCAAATTTTTGCCCTTTGTGGTAAGATAGACGGCATGTTGTTAATTAGTCAGAAGGGGAGACTGGGGTCTCAGGGAGGCTGAGCTGGGCATGGCTGGAGGGCATGGCTGGAGGGCAAGGCTGTCGGCCAGCTTCCTTTCACAGCAGGAACCATGTGTTATTCTTCCACTGGCATCGGCTCCTCTAGAACGGACGCTCCATGTACGCAGGGATCATGTCTGTTTTGTTCATTCCTATATCCTTAGTGCCTAGAACACAGCCTGGCGCATAGTGCATGTTTATTTAAGAAAAAAGGAAGTTAGTCGGTGAGTTAGTTAAGTTAGGACAAGCCTGGTAGGGGAAATTGTATGATGATCCCTTTTGTGTTTTGTATATTTTCTCCACCGGTACTTTTCTCCCTCCAGCATCTTGTAACCTTCCCCATCTTCCCAGTCTGAATTGTGTTTCTCTCTTAAGTGTACCTGGAGTTGCTGGGCATTTGCACAAGTATTGCCTCTTCCCCCTGGGCTGTATTGCGACTTCCATTCCACAAGGACAGTAGCCTGAAAAGCTGGTGAGAGCGGGCAGCTACCAGTACCAGCAGCTGCCCTGGGGGTGGCCCACACGTGTGTTTGGTAACTACTGCGGGGTGAGCCCTGGAGGTCACAGCTTTGGGAGTTCTCCACACTGATGAGACTCTACAGGCTGGCTCTGTTCTGTGTTGAAACTGGCTTGTCAGGGATGAGTCTTCTGTATGTTCACTCCACATTCATGAAGGGGCCACTATGTATCAGGCCCTGGACAAGAGCCACAGGCTCCCTGTCCTTTCTGAAGTCTCAGTGGGATTCTAGAAAATGGAATCTTTTGGTAGAAAGTTGAGCTGGAAATTATAGTCAAACAGGAAAAGGAACATTCCCAATTATCTTCTGAGACTCGTAATGGAAAAATACATCCCAGATTTCACCGACTGGCAATCTATTTGTCATTTCTCTGTTGATTATTTTAAAAGGGGATATTTGGGGCGCCTGGGTGGCTCAGTCAGTTGAGAGTCCAACTCTTGGTTTTGTCTCAAGTCATGATCCCAGGGTCGTGGGATCAAGCCCATGTGAGGCTCCGTGCTGAGTGTGGCACTTGCTTAAGATTCTCTCTCTCCCTATGTCCCTCTCCACAGCTCATGTGCTCGCTCTCTCTCTCTCTCTCTCTCTCTCTCCCTTTGGCCCTCTCTCCCCTGCCTATTCTCTCTCTTTAAAAATAAAATTAGGGGCACCTGGGAGGCTCAGTCCATTAAGTGTCCAGCTTCGGCTCAGGTCATGATCTCACGGTTTGTGGATTCAAGCCCCACGTCAGGCTTTGTGTTGACAGCTCAGAGCTTGGAGCCTGCTTCGGATTCTGTCTCTCTTTCATTCTGCCCCTCCCCCGCTCATTCTCTCTCTCTCTCTCTCTCTCTCTCTCTCAAAAATAAACATTAAAAATAATAATAAAAAATTAAAATTAAAAAATAAGAAAAAATAAAAATAAAAGGAGATAGATATTTTTTAAGATTGTTGCTGTTTCTTAATTTGCTCCTCTTGTATAATCAACCCATAGTTCTAAGCAAGCATTCCAAATTGCACTCTCTCTCTTGCATAGAGTAAAACACTATGGTTCTTAACATAGAATACCTACCTTGTCTAGTCACACAATTACTGGAAAACCACCTGCTGGAAAAGGTATATTTACCATGAATTTTACTATCAGGCAAGGATATCACATCTGAGGAATGCAGCCTGATGAGCTTGCCTGGTAAGAAAGAAACCACTGGGCAACATTCATAGCAGGAGGAAGAGTTAGATTATGCCTTATCCAAAATATAGTACCTTCAATAAGATTTTTACGTCATTAAGACACACATATCACCATAGGGCAGCAGGTAACCCCCGTAATCTCTAGTATTTTTCATTATTTTCCTTTAAAATTTGCACCCAGGAATTAGAAGCCAACAGTTCTTGGTTTAAGCCCATTGCAAAAAAATGCAAGTGATGCACTAGTCATATTTCTAAAGGAGGAGCTTTAATTATTCATCTTCAAACATTTCTGCCAAGATAAAGGTCACCGTATAATTACTGTTCCCACCCACTGGCCACTGGCATGGAAACTGAGAGCAGTGCTCCTAAATCCTTGATTCACCAGAGACAGAAAGGGTCTCACTACAGGTGTTTTCCACATAAGGAAGCTGAGGCCCAGAAAGACCCCATGCCAAGGTCAAACGTAATGAAGGTCAGAGTTGGGAATCAAGTTGGCCAGTGCCCTTGCCACTCACTCGCACTACCCCCTTTATTAGTCTTCTGTGGCCTCTATAATAAATTACCACCAACCAGGAGACTTAAACAAAGAGAAATTTACGCTTTCACAGCTCTGGAAGCCAGAAATCCAAAATCAAGGAACTGGCAGAGCTGGGCTCCTTCCAAAGGTTCTAAGGAAGGACCTTTCCTTGTTTCTTCATCCGGGTGTTCCGTGGCTGGGGCTGTACCACTTTAATCTCTGCCTCTATCTTCAGGTAACCTTCTTTCCTCTCTATGTCTATTCTCACCCTGTCTCTTATTAGTACACGTGTAGATGGATTTAGGGCCCACCCAGATAATCCAGAACAATCTCATCTCGAGTTCTTTCATTTAATTACACTGCAAAGACTTAAGCCAAATAAGATCCCAGGTACGGGTTCCAGAGTTTAAGACATGGACCTATCTTTCGAGGAGCTTCCATTCAACCCACTCTGTTTCCTCTTCTACCCAATGTAACCATCATTATATCAATTAATAAATAAATAAATAAATAAATGTAGTGCTCTAACATGGTTTGTAGTATCTTTCTCTTCCCCCTATTTACAAGTCCAACTTGCATATTTAAACTTTGAATTCTGGCTCTGTGTTCACTAGCAAGGCAACCTTAAGTAAGTTGTTTACCTTTCCCTATAAGCTTCAGCTTTCTTGGCTCTAGAATGAGAACAGTAAATTCTACTTTGCAGGGTGCTTGGGAAAATCTACATGATAATGATGTTAAAATACTTAAGTGGCCAATAAGTGCCAGCTGATTTTAAATTAGAATAAAATATTTACCAAGACCAATCTGTTCTTTACCATGTGTATGCATTCGAGGTCCACGGTATGGGGGTTGGGGACACATCTCCACCAGCCAGAAACTTTTCTGGCACTAACGTGTAAGAGTAGGCTCATTGTTGACTGTTGATGCATGGGTGTGTGGCCTGCTCAGCAGTGGGAGGAGAATTCTCTGGATTCTCTAAATTGTTGCTGTCCCAGCCCACACCACGGACCTTTGAATCTTCAGTGGAAGATAGAATAAGGAGACGTTCTGGTACCAGAAAGGAGACAAGATTATTCCAGCAACTATGGGACTAGTCCCTTGGGATATGACTCCCCTGGGGCAACGCAACTCAGGATTAGAGTGGTTGTGTTTGGGTTTCTGGATGCTGTGTGGGGTGGAGAGGGAGGGGAGGGGGGTTAGGCCGACCAGCCCAAGAGGGCTGCAAAGTCTGGGTCAGGTACCTGGTTACACAACCTCCTGGGTCCAGAATTTCATCCTGAAGCAAATAACCAGAATAGCCAAGCATTGAACGAGCAAACAAAAAAGAAAAATGCGTTTCTCAAGGATGTTTGTTTAGTTGTGCACTTCCAAACAAATAAAGGCAGCATAAGTTATACTGTATTTACACAGAGACAGCAGACTGCCAGCCACACCCCAAACCCCAAACATCTTTGTATTTATTGTTAGTCCATCTCCTAGTCTGACCTCTCTGTGAGGAAATTAGGTTGCAAAACCTTCCTTCCACCCCCTTCCACACAGTATGCCACTACCCTATGCACACACCATTTTGTTTGGGGGAGGGAAATAAAAAATTCTGAATTTGTTCCAGTAATTGTTTCTAGTGAATAATCAGTCCAGAACTAGACACAAGGATCCTGCACGCATGCCATTTTTCCATAGAAAGCAATTCTATTTGTAAGAACAAAACGAAGATAACCAGTTTGGAATCACCAACACCCCTCTTACCATGAGACCTAAATTCAAAGTCATTCTGAATTCTCTGCAACCATTTGCATTAACGTCATTAATTCAATGATCCTAACAGGCCTGGCTGCCACAGACATGGGGTTCTTGAGAGAGTACCCAGAAATCTAATCCATTGCCAGGCATGGGTGATGCAGGGGCAGGTTTTCTATACCAATTCGTGTCTCTTCATGTTACTTTATGCAGATGTTCTTTCTTATTGTTTTCCTAGGTCTTCATATAATTACCCTGTGGTTCTTGATATTTATTAACCCATGGCTGCTTCTTATGAACGTAAAAGGGCCATGTCCACACAGATTCTGTTTTCCCCTTCCAGGGCATGCCCACCTTTCCAGAATGAGCATCATTGGGTTTTGAACACCAAGGCAACAAAGCCGAGGTCAGGGCTCAAGGCCTGTGCCAGTCAGTTGTCTTCCCTCTGCTCCATATGTGCAAACTGATCTCCCAAACCTGGCCTGTGTGCTCCTAAATGGATGCTTTATGTCAGAAGGTATCCTGGATAAGGTAGAAATGGATAGAGTAATTTAACTACCTCTAATGAGAGCGGGGGGGAGGGGGGAGGAGGATTCATACTGCACTTTGTTGTTGTGAATGCATATGATTATTTATTTATGACTGAGAATGGGAAAGCACATTCATTAGAGGACTGTCTGTGTATCTTTCTATAGATCAATGTGTCTATTCCTTTAAGAAGCTTATTTGAATACCTGCTCTATGTCAAGTGCTATGCGAGGTACTTGGGTTCTGTAATATATAAGACACAGCATGAGCCTTCCTGAAATCATTATAGAGTAAAAAGACAAGGTGAGGGTAGAAGAGGGAGGGAGAGAGAGGGATGGCTCTTCCTGAGAGGATCAGAACAGACTTTTGGAGGAAGAGAGTCAAAGCTGGAATTTAGACATGTATATGGGTTTGTTTGCCAGGCAAAATGGAGATCGGAAGGCAGATGGGAGCTACCTGAGCCAAGGTGTGGAGACGTGAAGGGCAGGGTACATTTAAAGAACAGCGAGCAGCTTGCTATCACTGGATTACACATTCTGCAAGAGTTCATATCAGGAAACGACAAATGACGATTCTGGGCGTGTGAGAACCCTCACATGAAATGCTTACGTTTCATTTATTCAAGAAATGTTTGTTGAGATCATACTAAACAGAAGGATTTAGAACAGGACCTAGGAGCTTAGGGTAAGGGAGGAGATAAGACATAAATCTGCAAACCACCTTATAAAGTAAGACACTTTCCACGAGGGAGGCAACATCAGAGAGGTATTTCATTCGTGTGCCTCAATAACGATGGATTGAATACTAAATGAATACTCACTACATTAAGAAATAAGACATGTTTGGCAAGGAGCTGGCAATCTAGTAGAATAAATAGAACGTCATATCACAGTTTATTCAGTAAGCAATGTAATAGCATTTATTGACAGCTTACTAAGTAAGTTCCAGACACCGATCTAAGTGCTTTATGTTGATTAACTTCAATCGTCCTCACCCAATAGGTAAATATCATTATTGTCTACATTTCACAAATGGCAACATCAGGCCCAGAGAGGTTATTAACTCCCTCAATCACAGCTAAGATTAAAATCCAGACAATTTGTCTCTACATTCTTAACCATCACTCCAGAGAACTATGGAAGCAGGGGAGAGAAACACAAGCCAGCCTAGACATGGCTGGGGAAGACTCATCCTTTTATTCCACGAGTAGTTATAGGATTATAGTTATAGCTTATAGAATCTTAGGAAACTACCAAACTTCTGATACTCACCAGATTATGAAACATCTAGAGTTCAAGTTCAAGGGTAAACCTTTCCCCCAAAATCCAACTACGTTACATTTCTCACTCACATGATTAAAATTTTTCCATGCCCCATCCAATCCAGGTTCATCTATCCCCTCAAACACCAACTCTAATCATATGCTTCTAGGATCTTTATCAAGAGAAGTATAAATTTAATGGGGAAACTGCTAATATTTCTTTTCAGGGATCCCCTTACAGGCTCCCAGCATTTTATGTTATCTAATGGCTTTGGAATGGCACTGTGAAAATTCCTGGCTGGATGTGCAAACTGTTCATTTATTATGTATCAGTCTAATTATCTTACATCCAATGAAATTAGAATATATTTCTCATTCAAATCACTGTAACTTTTCCATCTCCTAATTCAGCCCCCTCTATCCTCATAACCACTATAGGCATTGGGTTGGCAAATAGCAAGAAGGGGAGAATTGTAAGAAGTTAATGATTTTTGAATCATCTCTAATGATCTTATTATGAAACCTCATCATATATAGACGGTAAAAGAGTCACAAGAGGTCCAAATGCCAAAAGATGACCTTGTTCTTAGAGAAGGAAGTCCAGGATGGAGAGATCTGTGTAAGTCAGGATAGCATTTGCCTGCAGGTAACAGAATCCAACTAGAATGACCTAGACAAATAAAGAGTGTTTCTCCTGTAATATGACCAGAGCCCAGGCCAGGTGTCAGCAACCTGCCAGGCTCCTTCTGTTTTTCTGTTCTGCTGTTATCTTTGCAAGACCACTGGTATGCTTTCAGATATCAAGCCATATTCCAGACCACAAGAAGAGCAAAGATCAGGGATGCCTGGGTGGCTTCGTTGGTTGAGTGTCATGACTTGGGTCATGATCTCACAGTTCATGAGTTTGAGCCTCACCTCAAGCCCCATGTCAGGCTCTGTGCTGATAGCTCAGATTCTGTGTCTCCCTCTCTCTGTACCTCCCCTGTTTGCTCTCTGATTCTCTCTTTCAAAAATAAATAAACATACCATATATATAAATATTATATATATATATTTTATATATATTATGGCTATATATATATATTTTTTTCAACATTTATTTATTTTTGGGAAAGAGAGAGACAGAGCATGAACGGGGGAGGAGCAGAGAGAGAGGGAGACACAGAATCAGAAACAGGCTCCAGGCTCTGAGCCATCAGCCCAGACCCTGATGCGGGGCTCGAACTCCCGGACCGCGAGATCGTGACCTGGCTGAAGTCGGACGCTTAACCGACTGCGCCACCCAGGCGCCCCTATGGCTATATATATATATATATAAAAGACAGAAGCTACCAACTCTGTCCCCTTTGAGAAAGTTTTTCCAGAAGCCGCATCCTGCAACTCCTGCTTAAACCTCATTGCCATATTTGAGTCACATGGCCTCAGAGCAAGTCAGCATGTTAATTCTGCACCTGCCGCCAAGCAAAGCAGGGTTTTTGTAGCAAGAAAAATGGAGAGCACACACATTGGGTTAGCGCCTAGCAGTACCTGCACCATTATCTTAAAATTTTCCAATGAAGATAATAAAGAGGGAGAAGACCAGAGAAAGATCAAGTCAAAACAGATCTTAAAACTCAAGGGCACACAGCTAATTAAACACCAGCCTAATGTGAAGTATTTTCCCTTTTAAGTTACTTAACAGATAATCCCTGGCCCTAAATCTCACAAGATGACTAGGAGTCGGGCTTGGGGAGGGCAGGAAGAGGGCAAACACCGCCAGTGTGGGCCGCTCTGTGTGGAAATTACAATCCATTCCCTGTATCCAGAAAACAAATTGCAGAGTAAGGAATATCAAGAAGGTAAATGGGCCAGGTCATGAGAGGCTCATGTGTGTGCTTAAAAACATGTCTTTCTGGTACAAGACAAAGAGCCACTGAAGTGTCTGAAGCCAAGAAGGACTCGGTCACGCATACATTTTAGATAACTTGGATTCCAAGGGGGGTGCTGGTGGCCACATCCATGGATCCTACTCACCTGGGAGGCAGTGTGCATCTTTTGCACATGATTTACACTTCTGCCTTTGAGGGCTTTCTCCTGGTATCCTTCTGAGTCAGAACATTTCAGTCAGGTATGTTTGCATTGACATTTCCAGGTGAGCTCTCCCGTTTGCAGGTCAATCAAAATCGTGAATGGTCAATAAGCCTCCCAAAGGTGTTGAGTACATGCGAGTGAGTGAGTGAGTGTGTGTGTGTGTGTGTGTGTGTGTGTGTGTGTAAGAGAGAGAGAGAGAGAGAGATCACAGCCCTCCTGTGCTTGGAACGTGTAGTGGCCTCCAAGTCCTTCTGAGAAAGCGGCCATTAACCAGGCGGCTAGTAGTCACTTCCAGATGCCCAAAGGAGGCCCAAGGGAGGACCCTCTCTGTGTGCCAGCTCTAAGCTCTCCTTTCA
Organism: Puma concolor; assembly: GCF_028749965.1. Lineage (NCBI taxonomy): Eukaryota > Metazoa > Chordata > Mammalia > Carnivora > Felidae > Puma > Puma concolor. The sequence continues at coordinate 27,973,936 of NC_141673.1, read as the reverse complement.
TCTCTCAAGCACAGGTTCTGTGAGCATAGGCAGAGTTTTGCAGTGCTCAACTTCCCTGGACTTGAGGTGTTCCCATGGGAACATTCCGGTGTCAGATGTAGCTGCAGATTACCTGTTCCACCCCCTTCTGCTACCGAATTCAGGTCCCATTTGCTCCTTCCCCTTTCACTGCAGACATGTCATGGGGACAGCTATTGTGACGAGTAGGGAAGGGGGTCTTCAAAATATTTCATAACTAATAGAACGTGTGCAGCAACCAGTTAGAATGCATGTGTCACCAAACAGGACAGGCATCGGCCATGAATTACTGGAACCAGCTGAGTACCAGTCTTGGTATTAGGCGTTAACTTACAGAGATGTATAAGGTATGGGTCTTCTCGCAAAATCTCCTCTTGTCAAATAATTTACCCCAGGTCTAGGACCTAGAATAGGTTCACCAGTGACAGTCACCATCAGGGAGCAGAATGCTCTCTCTGTGCTGGGGGGCACCTTCCCATCATTGTTGTATTGGTGACCCCACCTCCCTCCTGGCCTTCAGACTGGCACTGATTTTCCATCCAGGGTGGTGGCATGTGGAGGCAGAGGTCTTGGTGACAACAGATTACTGTTAGAGCAGATTAGAGAGGGGCAGGTTTAGGGCTAAATTGTCTGCATCTTCAACTTGGTTGTGAAAGAAAAGAACAATCGTGCTGTTCTGGGGACATCCTCCATGAGTCTGAAGGTGAACTTTGAAAGCTGAAGGTTATCCTTCCTGGTAGTCTTTAAACGGGTTTTGTTTTTAGCGGCGCCCTCTTTACAAAAGCATTCTTATTTGGAAATCCACTCCAGGTGGAATTGCAATGCTGGAAGCTGGGCAAAGTCCCACAGGCTCACCTTCAAGGCACCCCCAGAAGCCCTGGACCCCTGACAACACCAGGCTCATTCCTCATTCACAAAAGGGGGAAAGCGAGACTCGGAAGTGATCTAGGCCTGGTGTCAGACGGCTTGAGTCAGACAAATGGCACCTAGGCTTTTAACTGCTAACCATACCCTTCCTCCCCCTCTGTCCCCTTTCCCCCCTTCCCCCTCCAGCCAGCTTGCTTCGGCCACTCAGCATGGGCAGTGGCAGGTTCTGTGTGTGGAACCAGGAAGCCACTAGTGAATAAATCATAGCTAACATTTGTTTGCTCCTCACTCTTTAGGGATCCCTTTCACCTCTTCGGTCTTATATGACACAACAATCTGAAGGGGCGGGCCTATGCTGGCCGACCATGCCTCTTCCCCTTGAGTAACCTCCCACTCACCTGTTCAAACTTCCCAATCAAAACACGCCCAGCGACCTGCATAACAGGACTCTGACCCTTCCCCAGCCAATTGGCTGAGGCCACAGCCATTACCTCACCAACTGCCCCTAGACCCCAATAAAACCTTTGTGCTTTTGAAACTCGCTCTCTCTCCCTGGTATCTCACCGCTGCGTCGGTGCAGGTAGGGGATTGAGCTCGCGCTAGCTCGAATAAAGGTTCTTCTGCTTTTGCATCGGACTCGGCTCCCTGGTGGTCTTTGGGGATCACGAATTCTGGGCATAACAAATCCACATGAACATGTACTGTCTCGTAGGACATAATAACCCAAATGAAACAATCAAGTGGGGTTAAGCAATCTACTCAAGGACAGATCCCTAGAAATTAGAACTCGTTCTAAACATAGCAGACGTTTAGCACAAGTTAGTACACTTTCAGAGCAAATGCTCTGCATGGATTAACACCCAGAGCGGTGTTTCCCAAAGGCTGGTGGCCCCAGAGCAGAGCTTCCATATTAACCTGAGAAACTGTCAGAAATGCAGATTCTGGGGCCCATGCCAGACCTTTTAAATTAGAAACTTCAGGGGTGGAGCCCCAAACACAGCAACCTATTTTTTTTTTAACAAGACCTCCAGTTGATTCTGATGCCAGCTAAAAAGTTTGGGAACCTCCACACTAAGGAACACAGTCATATTTCGATCTCCCACGCAGCCCTTAGTGGGGGGCCCTCTGAAGAGCAAGTGGGAGATGTCCCTTCCCCTGGGACCTCAGACCTCAGCGGTAACTGGCCCTGCCTGCATTTATGTCAGGAAGGAGCCCAGGAAAGTCTGCACCATTCATGGTGCTTCTAAATCATACTAATTGTTCTTTCTTGTGTGCCTACCATCACGGGAAATACCACATAGTATAAGATATGCAACATCTTCCACGGTACCCCACCGCATCTCCTTTTCAAGGAGTTTCGAAGAGAGTCTCCAAGTCCCAAAATCATAGTACGTGCAGTGCTTCTCAAGCTTTGATGTGCAAATGTGTCATTTAAAGATATTGTTGAGGGGCGCCTGGGTGGCGCAGTCGGTTAAGCGTCCGACTTCAGCCAGGTCACGATCTCGCGGTCCGTGAGTTCGAGCCCCGCGTCAGGCTCTGGGCTGATGGCTCAGAGCCTGGAGCCTGTTTCCGATTCTGTGTCTCCCTCTCTCTCTGCCCCTCCCCCATTCATGCTCTGTCTCTCTCTGTCCCAAAAATAAATAAACGTTGAAAAAAAAAAATTTTAAAAAAAATAAATAAATAAAGACATTGTTGATAGAGATTCTGTTTCAGCAAAACTCAGTATTTGATACAGATAATAAGATTGTGGATTCAATAAAGACTTTCAAGCTTCTCCTGAACACTTGTGTCTCTTCCCCAAGGCCCTAAAATTATCCCCGAAGTTAGAAAAGCAGAGAGAAATTTGCTAAGACCAGAGACCCCAATTATTGCCGTTCAAATTGGACATAATAATTTACCACTGGGCATTCGAGGGCTAAGAGTTGCAAAGCTGATTCGTCCCTACCGAGATTCCACCATCTCCCCCTTTAAAAAGATCAATAAGGTGGTCAGAATGAGTGAGATAATCAGCTAGACAGTTGCCTTTCAGGGTTCCAGTAGGAAAAGTCCCCCAAGCGCATCCTTTGTAGTAAATGCTGCTTGGGTAATTGCTTCTATTTGATTGAAGTATTCTGCAGAGTCTCTTGATGAATTTAATAGAAAGGAGACAGACCCACAAGACATTCATTTTGTAGACTGAGTCATCAGAGCATTTCGTCTAAACCTAAGAGACAGTTCCCAGCTTTTTCTGAGTAGCATTGCAAGTTGATGCAAATGACATAAAAATCGAGAGGCCAGAATCTAATCCCCACTTCCTGATAATCCCCAAAATGACTTTCTTCTCAATTTAAAGAAACTCCCAAGGATTATTTGGATGGTGGTCAAGGACAATAGGGCTCCTATTTCAGGAGTCCTCCTAACCACACATGGGGATTATCAGGTCCATGCAATCTCCATGTATCAAGTCTGGCCAGGCTACTGAAGTTGCAGGTGCTGGCCTGGTGTATGGTAGAACGCTATAAACAGGACTTTCTGACTTCAAGAAATTACTGGACATCTTTAACGCAGTTCCTAAGTTTCTCCTCAAGTGATGGGGGAAGAACGCTAAACAATACTACAAGAGTAAAGAAGCAGGGCAATGTCACCTTAAGGTAGCCAGAGGACACCGACCTTTAAGTTGTGACATTGCTTTATTTGCTCATCTGCATGAATATAAATATTCATTCTGTGATTCTCAAGAGGAGAATCAAAGCAGGATAAATTCTGTTGAGCTCATTTGAAAGGGCAGGTTTAGTAAACCGCTGTACTGATCTCTCACCAGTTACTTGAATTACTAATATATGTTCTTTCATTTCACCCGGCAGAATCCAAAAAGCCAAGATGGTGTTTCTCCCAGAGAGGCACGGAGAGTGTTGCACATAGTCATTTTTGTTTCCATTAAGCCTCTGGTAGCTAAGAAAGTAAGAGATGGCCAAAGAGCCCCCTCATCCCACCTTTATCTTTGCGTGATAGCAGATGGCACGTGGAGTTTAACTGATATCATCGCATCCGTAACAGTGGCCACAGAAGGTGCCAAATGATGCCATTTTGTGCAGCGAAACATGCTAATTGCCAGTGGCTAATGAGCTCTGCAAAAACAAACAAACAAACAAGGAATCCTAATATTGTGATGCTTTACAACCCCAGATTTACAACTTGATACAGCTTAGGAAACAGCCTGCTCGTTGAAGTAAACTTGCACAAGCGTATGCCCCAGCTTGCAATCAGCGCCATGCACATTGGGAACGCTGAAAAATTAATGAGCTATTACAGAAACACATTCCACACATACACATCTACTTCTGGGAAAGCCAGCTGGATTAATCCTAATAGGTTTTTAAAATTCATTCTTGATTCCATCAATTATTGAAGAGTTATAAGTCGAGATCAATGATCCCTGGTTCTTTACTACCTCAGACAAGGACTGGCCATAATCCAGCCTTTCCTTCAGGCCTTCTTCATTGACATATCGACACGCCTACAGCCAGCAGAGCAGTAGGCCTTATGGGTAGTGGCTGTGCCTCGTTCTAATAAAAAATCTACCCACATGGCGTCCAATCAGTTTGCCATCCGTGGACACACACACACACACACACACACTGATTTTTTTTTATAAGTCCTATGGCGAAATCAAAAGCCCTCTGGGGTTCCAATCTATGCTGTTCTGACCACTGCTCTGTGACCTTGGCCAAATGAATTACCCTTTCTCAGCTTCAGGTCTTTCCCTGTAAGGAAGGGATGGTAATAGTGCCTGTCTCATAAGGTGGTCATGATGAGTAAATAAGTAAATCAGATAATGTTTGTAGGAGCTTACCACAGAGCTGGGCATGTGGTAGACACTCAGTCAGTACTGGCCACATTATTGGCAGTATTATTTTAATTGGAATTTGTGAAACTACTTGTTCTCCTAACTGAATATATGAATGACTTTCACGTAATTTTTTCAAGCATAAGAAATCTGTATGAGTGTCTTCGTCAGCTTGGACTGCTATAACAAAATACCACAGACTGGCTGGCCGAAACAGCAAACACTTACTTCTCACATTCTGAAGGCTAGGAAGTCCAAGATCAAGGTGCCAGCATGGTTGGGTTATGGTGAGGGCTCTCTTCCTGGCTTGTAGGTGGCCACCTTCTCCCCGCAGCCTCACATGGCTGAGAAAGAGCACACTGGTATCTCTTCCTCTTTTTATAAGCGCCCAGGTCCCATCACAGGGGCCCCAACCTCATGACCTCATCCAAACCTAATTACCTCCCAAAGGCCCCGTCTCCAAATGTACCAATGCATTTGGCAGTTAGGGCTTTGACATACAAGTTTGGGAGAGACACGTTCAGTTTGTAGGGACACAGTCTAAACATCACAAGCTTCAAATCATAAACTACTGGCTCAATTCTGACACTGTTTGCACCAGGGCTGTTGCTCGACGTTCATTCTCATTTAACCCTTCTTTAGGGACATGATTGGGCTGTTTTCCTGGCAGATCTGAGACTGCCTGCGGTGCAGCCTTTCCCGGGCTCCTTCCTCATAAAAATGGAGGCAGGGCCCATTACTAGTCAGGTGTGAGAGGCCAGGAGAAGGGGAATCTCCCACCAGCTCTCCTCCAGAGCAGGGAAGTTCTAAGACCTGCCAGGGAGATAGAACGTGCTATCAGACGAGAGAGACTTACCTAAGGAAGGGAGGCTCCTACAAGTCTACTCCTAGAAGATGTCCAATCTATTCTTAAATCGGACAGGTCTAGTCTTCCCCCTAAAGGAGCAACATGTTCCACATGTGCTAGGTGACTGTATGTGCCAAGCACTGGGCTAGATATCTAAGACTCCAAGATGCCCTCTCCTAACCCACAGTTGAGAAGGTTGGACTGACATGAAAATGAGAAAAAAAAAAAAAAAAAGAATGTGCTAAATGGCTTGCACGATGTTGGAGGTTGAGTAGGCAGTGGTGGAGATCCACAAAGAGAATAATTAGGGGAATGACAAAACGTTCAGCAAATGTTCTCAGTAGTGAAGGGAAATTCATTTCTTGAAGCCTCATTTTCAAAAGGATGCAATATTTTCTCCTCTTCAAATGGACTTGTCTTCTTGCTCCTTCATCTTTGGAGCCTTATTTATCAAGTAATTCATATCTCCATAAATGATAATCCACAAGAATATAACAAACGCCCTGCTATGTTGTAATGGATTCCCCCAACCTGTTACAGATTTTTCCTTTCTTGCCATCCTTCCTTCTCTCCTTCATTTCTTCCCAACGATCAACAGCAATATTAGTGGGGTGATTGGGTGGCTCAGTCGGTTAAGCATCTGACTCTTAGTTTCAGCTCAAGTCATGATCTCATAGTTTGTGAGACCCAGCCCCTCATCGGGCTCCACACTGATGGCGAAGAGCCTTCTTGGGATTCTTTCTCTGCCCCTTCTCTCTCTCTCTCTCTCTCTCTCTCTCTCTGTCTCTCTCTCTCTCAAAAATAAATATATAAACTTCAAAAAAACAATATTAGCAATAAAAGCAAACACATATATCATGTTTCCAGCTACCAGGCACTGATTCTGTTATACGTGTTCCTGTTTATATATGTCACAGTTTACACATGTTGATTCATTAATTCTCACAACAATCCAACAAGGTAGGTCACATGACTATCCCCTTTTGCAAATGGGTAAGTCAAGGTTTGGAGAGGCTCAATAGCTTACTTGAGTCACACCGCTCTTAAATGGTAGGGTGGGGTCTTGCCCCCTCCCCAGCAGTCCCAGACAATCTGGCTCTGAATCTGTTTCGGTCCTGACATTGCCCTGCTTCTCTAAACGTGGGGCTTCACGACCAGACCTGAACAGTCTTCATTCGTTTCTCTTATCAGAGCTCTCAAAAATCTTGCCTGTTCCTACCGATTCAATGTCATTTTTGTCAACCACTCCAAAATGTAGATATCCACATATGTCCATTTTACTCTAGCTCCAAGATACCAGTGGCTACTGCAAACTTCCATTCCATCCACCTTTTAATTATTAAGTTTGAGACCCCAAAATTAACCTTGGTTTATTCCTTTTCTTTACCCTCTAAATCCTTTCAAATATGCTTCAAATGCTTCTCATTGCCTCTCCTAGCCAATACCACCAAAGCAGAAGCAACAAGGTTTCCAACAATGGGTCTGTTACCCTAAAGAGCTAATATGACCTCTCAAATGACTGTCCCCTCCCTCCTCACTGGTATGTCCACCAAGCATTTTGGTCAGACCCATGGAAAGTAACAGTGAGTGCCCCTGAAGATGGAGGGCTGGTGCCCACTTTCCCATAGCTCCAACACTGCTTCTATTGTCTCAGTTTCTTTATTTTCCCACTGCCTGCTGATTTTTTAATTTCCACAACATGCAGTCACTATGGTTTCAGACAGCAACAAAAGGCATATGTCCTAAATCCTGTAGGAGGTCTCCAGCTGGCTGCAAGATTCCTTTGCTACTGTGGAAGCTAATGAGCCTCTAATAGATTTCTTTCTCCAGTGCCATAACCCTACCAGAAAAACCAGCCACAGCCCGTGAGCACATTCTAGAACTATTACAGTTCTCCTTTCACATATATACAGGGAGCCGTCTGCCCACAACGGCAGATAACTCATGCCTTCTCTTGCTCCTTAACGTAAAGTTGAGTAACTGCACCAAACTGCTTAGATCCGCCATTATGCACCATACATCATGCACCCTGAGGCAACAGAACAAGTTAAAAAATTATCTGTGATAAACATTCATTTGAAATGCAGCCAAGTAGACTTCAGAAAGCCCTCCACATTGTTATGAGCGTTTCTTCCCGGTTTTGTTGGTAAAATGAACTGTTTAAGTGGATAATTCATGATGTTGCAACAGACTACTGAATGAGTCAAATAAAAATATAAAAAGATCGCAACATATTAAGTTTAAAAACCAAGTTGCAAAAGGATGGGTAAATATGACACCATTAAATATGAATCATAAATACCATCAGAAAAAGGTTTTCAGGAATTATCTAGACATAGGGATTATGGGTTACTTTGATTTTGTGTGTCTCTCAAATTTTCTGTCATAACCATGATTATCTTTGTAATCAGATTTTTTAAACTAATATTATTTTTAAAAAATTGTAACAATAGCAACAATGACAACAAAAAATGTGGGTGGTTCCATTCTAAGGAAACTAGAGTTTCTAGAATATTCTGATATTCTTTAGCACAGAATTATCATGTTGGACAGTCCTTTAACACTGGGCTTTATTTAGTCATCTGCTAAATGATGAGTTGAAATAAGACATCAGAGGCACCTTCTGTTAAAGTTCTATGATCCAGTATTTGGAGAAGTTAGGATTGAGAAGGACGTTCTGTCTCCCACAAGACAAGAGAGAAACTAAAGTTTATCTGTCTGCTGAGTCTGCTATATATGATTGTCCTGAGTCTTGGATTTTTTTCCTTTTTATAAGTAAAACAAGATACTTAGACTAGACATCCTCAGTGGTCAATGTCCTCTGGATCTAAAATTCTGTGGTTCTATGGGTCAGACTATGACTCAGAAATGGCTTTTTTTTTTTAATTTTTTTATGTTTATTGATTTTTTGAGAGAGAGAGAGAGAGGCAGAGAGAGAGGGAAAGAGAAATCCCAAGAAGGCTCCATGCTGTCAGCACAGAGCCCAATGCAGGACTCAAACTCACTAACTGTGAGATCATGACCTGAGCCCCAGAAATGGCTTTTCAAGTGTTAGTGGCTTACAGACAAAATGTGCAATCTTTTCTCATGCATATTAGAGAATGGAAGATGCTGTGGCTACTAAAGTTGTGTCCTTAAAGAATTTGTGTTTGAAAATCCTATTTCTAATGTTCTTTAAGCAGGGCAAAGACAAATACAGGCACATACCTGACCTGGAGAACTGCCTGTCCTCAGTGAAAATTACAGACTTCAGGGACTGTGAGTTCCACTGCCATAACGTAACTCAACTTGTTTGCTGCAAGGCTGGGTTTTTTTTTTTTTCCTTGTAGTCATTATTTTAAGTTGTCAGATTATTCCCTTGTTCATAATACCAGCAGAAAGCAGGAGACAAGCTGAGGCTGAGCAGAACATGGTCTGCTCTCTCTAATGCACACTGAAATCTGGGAGAAGCTATTTTATCTTAACAAAGGTAATGGCTATAACAGCACTTTATAGACCAGAAATCCCTGTACAAATGTGGAAAGTTATTATTATTCACATCTCTGGGCCTTTTTTAAAAATGTTTATTTAGTTTTTGACACAGAGAGAGAGAGAGAGAGAGAGAGAGAGAGAGAGAGAGAGAGAGACAGAGCATGAGTGGGGGAGGGGCAGAGAGAGAGGGAGACACAGAATCTGAAACAGGCTCCAGGCTCTGACTGTCAGCACAGAGCCCAACACGGGGCTTGAACTCACGGACAGCGAGATCATGACCTGAGCCAAAGTCGGACGCTCAACTGACTGAGCCACCCAGGGGCCCCTCTAAGCCTTTTTTGATAAGATAACTTTTTTCTTAAACTCAAGTTGGTTAACATACAATGTAGTCTTGGCTTCAGGAGTAGAATCCAGTGACTCCTCTCTTATGTATGACACGCAGTGCTTATCCTGGAAAGTACCTTCCTTAATGACAGTCACCCATTTAGCTCATTCCCAACCATCCCCCTCCAGCAACCCTGTTTGTTCTCTGTATTTAAGAGTCTTTTGTGGTTTGCCTTCTTCTCTGTTTTTACCTTAGTTTTCCTTCCCTTCCCCTAGTTCATCTGTTGAGTTTCTCAAATTCCACATATGAGTGAAATCATATGATATCTTTCTGTCTCTGACTGACTTATTTCATTTACCATAATACCCTCTAGTTTCATCCATGTTGTTGTAAATGGCAAGATTTCCATTTACATATAAATGGAAATATAAATTTTACATAAATATAAAATATTCCATTTTATGTATCTCTTTACCCATTCATCAGTCAATGGACATTTGGGCTCTTTCCACCTTTTGGCTATTGTCGATAGCACTGCTATAAACATTGGGGTGCATGTACCCCTTCAAATCAGCATTTTTGTCTCCTTTGGATAAATACCTAGTAGTACAATTGCTGGGTCATGGGGTAGTTCATTTTTAATTTTTTGAGGAACCTCCATACTGTTTTCCAGAGAGGCTGCACCAGTTTACATTCCCACCAACAGTGTAAGAGGGTTCCCCTTCCTCCGCATCCTTTCCAACATCTGTTGCTTCTTGAGTTGTTAATGTTAGCCATTCTGACAGGTTTGAAGTGGTGTCTCATTGTGGTTTTGATTTGTATTTCCCTGATGATGGGTGATGTTGAATGTCTTTTCATGTGTCTGTTGGCCATCTGAATGTCTTCTTTGAAAAAGTGTCTAAGGGATGCCTGGGTGGCTCAGTTGGTTGAGCGTCTGACTTCGGCTCAGGTCATGATCTCGCCGTCCATGAGTTCAAGCCCCGCGTTGGGCTCCGTGCAGACAGCTTGGAGACTGGAGCCTGCTTCGGATTCTGTGTCTCCCTCTCTCTCTGCCCCTCCCCTGCTCATGCTCTGTCTCTCTCACTCTCAAAAATGAATAAATGTTAAAAAAAAAAAGAAAAGAAAAAGTGTCTATTCATGTCTTTTGCCCATTTCTTCACTAGACTGCTTGTTTTTTCGGTGTTGATAAGAAATTCTTAAGGTCTCTTTAAACGTTAAAACTCTTATTTCATGATGCTTCAGTAGTTAATTTCAACAAGCATTGCCAGTGGAACCTGGATCAGACTTCCCAATTCTGAGGTTGGGGTTCTTTGAGTGTTTGGGGCAATAAACTGGAGAGGGCTCATTAAATTCTGAAGCATAATTCAAAACAACATCAATTTAGATTTCTTCTCATTATGGATACTATGCTTCCCATGCTTTGCATCAGGAGGAATTGGCACCCCAAAGTCCCTCAGAGAGAGGAAACTTCTTTCTAACTGATATGTAAGTTCTACAGTCTGAGTAGCTTGCAGAACCACTAGCAAGAGGGATGCCCGGGGCCTGCAGTGGGAAACATGGTTTTGGAAATCACCTGTTCCTGCTGCTTTGCAAGTCAACTCACTGAGGTGGAAATGTTTTGTTCTCCCTTTTCTCCCATGTCCTGGATAAAACCTGTAATGAAATCATGGAAACATATCAAAAACTTCCTACCAATTAATTAGACTTGAGAAAGCAGCAAGTGGCTGTGTTGGAAGTCTTCATGGGTGAATGCATTGATTCCTTGGACCATTTTATCAGTTCCTAAGATGGTAATGCGGCTTTCAGTTTCATAGTAGATGGAAAATATTAATTTGATTCTTTGGGGACTCATTTCTCCCTGCCATGCTAAAAAAAGGAAGTTGAGGGGAAGGTTCCTTCTTTCAGGGAATCTGAAGAAAATTGCATTTATGGTGTATTTTTGTTTATCTGCTGCTCGGTGTCTCTCTGTTCCTTTTTTTAAACATGGCCTGTTTGTTTGTGTGAGATCTTCTGAGTAAACTAGTCCAGCTCCCCATCTGATGTCTGAATCTCTTCTGCCTTCTCACCTCATGTTCACACACTTCTAGAGTGGGGGAGCTCACCAGCATCCTCAAAGTACCTGTCCCACCTTCAGTCAGTTCCCTCTTTTGGAGCTCTTGTTCCCTCTGAACAATGCCAAGTAAATCTTCTTATCAGCCACAGGTCACAGATTTCTGGGGCAACCATTCACACGCGATGCAGTGGGGTCAGATTCCACAGTATATTCGTGGTATCTGTGGGAGAAATGGTGCCCCCGATGTTGTGTGCTGCTGCAGCTGTGATCGAGTGCAGTTATGAGCAGAGAATTCCTTGGCAAAGGATTCCTTTCCAGGGCAAAGGATGGGCAGGGAGTAGCTGCCTTCCAAGATGACAGGGGAAGAAGAGCCACATTGCTGCCAAGGTTGCCTCTGCCCATAAGGCTTTGGCACTCAGGCTACTCTGTTACACAGGAAAAAATGCTGTGCTTGGAGACTTGGGTTCAAGTTCTGGATCTGCCTCTGGCTTTGACCTTAAGAAAGTCTAGTCCACCATTTCCTAAATCCGGGGTTGGCAACATTTTCATAAAGGTCCAGACAGTAAATATGTTAGGCTTTGCAGGTCACGTGGTCTTTATTGCAACTACTCAACTTTTTTGTTGCAGTGCCAAAGAAGCTATAGATAATTTGTAGGAAGGAAGGAAGGAAGGAAGGAAGGAAGGAAGGAAGGAAGGAAGGAAAGAAAGACAGACTAAGGGAGGAAGGAAGGAAGGAAGGAAGGAAGGAAGGAAGGAAGGAAGGAAGAAAAAAGAAAAATAATGTGCATAGCTGTATTACAATAAAACATTATTTGAGTAGCAGGCCTGGTTGATCCCACAGGCTGTCATTTACCAATCCCTCCCCTAAGATATAAAAGAGGGATGACGATACCATCTCTGGCTATCTCATAACATCTAATCATTGCCATGATCAGATTAGTTTTCTTTGACATCTATCAGGTGCTATATAAATGTCAGTTAGAATGTAAATAATATTGATTGGGTAGGTCACAATGTTATGTACTTTACTGGCAAAATTTAAACCACAAAGACACTCAGAAAATTAAGACTTAGAGATGATATCTGTTAGGGTACAGAAAACTAGCTTAAGTAATGTAGGATTTTATTGGCCCATGTGGCTGTAAACGTCACAGGTGGGAGAGAGTTCAAAGTTGGTTTGATCAAGGAATTCAAAACCAAGGAAAAATTTCTTTCCATCTCTTATCCCTGCTTTCCATAGCATCAGTCTCATCTTATGACAGGCTTCTGTTATAGTCACAGTTGGCTGCTGTCCTTGAGGCCATAGAGAGAGAGAGAGGGACAGAGGAGATCTCTTCTCAGCATTCATAGCCAAAGTCTTCATTTTCATTCTGATTGGACTGGCTTAAGTCACATGCCCTCTCCTGAACCAACCACTCTGATGAGGAAGGAAAGTGCTAATTGGCTTAAAACAATGAAGACCCATCTCTAAGAGTAAGGTCATTGTGATACATGGCACATCCGAAGCATAGGGACGAGTAGATCCTGAGGTGAAAACCAGAAGATGTTAGGGAAGGGGAGTTTTGGGTGGTAACCAATAGATGTTCACTATGGAGCACTAACCCCCTGAGCTATGCTACCGCCCTTGCCCTAATAAACAGCATAAGAATTATTTAATCCCACTGTAAACTACACAAGCTTTTCAAACTAGCATTTTCTGGGGTTTTTTTAAGGTCAATTTGAGTTTATTTATTTTCAAATGTCCCAGTGTATTTAGAGGATACATATCTTCCTTTACACAATCAATACAAGTTTCCCAAAGTTATTTGTTGTAAGTCAAGTGGTAAAATAAATCTACCAGAGGACTCACTATTTTTTTAAGTGGCAAAATTTTGTATAAGGTTAAGAATCTTAGAGCAGAAATACTATTTCTTCTAAATTTTCTCAAAGATTCTGTAGCAATGACTTCTGTCTCTTACAATTATGGTTTTTAAATACTTGGATGTTTCCAGATTTCCAGACAACAATACTCAAGGCATATAATGGGTTTGGTTCCTGCCCACCATGATAAAGTGAATATGGCAATAAAGCAAGTCAAATGAATCTTTGGGTTTCCCAGTGCATATGAAAGTTATATTTACACTATATTGTAGTCTATCAAGTATGCAATAGCAGTATGTCTAAAAAACAGTGGTTTACCTTAATTTAAAAATACTTTATTGCTAAAAAATGCTAACCACCATCTGTCTGAGCTTTCAGCATGTCATAACCCTCGTGCTGGTAGAGGGTGTCGCTTCAGTGTTGATGGCTGCTGACTGCCTAGGGTGGTGGTTGCTGATGGCTGAGGAGGCTGTGACAATTTCTCAAAGCAACAATGAAGTTTGTCACATCAATTGACTCTTCCTTTCACTTGAACACTTAGAGACCACTGTAAGACTATTAATTGCCTACTTTCAATATTGTTGTGTCTCAAGGAATAGGGAGGCCAGAGGAGAGGGAGAGAGATGGGGGGAATGACTGATTTGGGGGGAACAGTCAGAACACACACAACATTGATCGATTTTAACTTCACCCTTTTATATGGACGTAGTTCGTGGCACCCTAAAACAATCACAATAGTAACATCAAAGATCATGGATCACAGATCACCATACAAAATATAATAATAATGAAAAAGTTTGAAACATGAGATTTATGAAAATGTGACACAGAGATAGAAAGTGAGTAAATGCTATTGGAAAATGGCACCAATAGACTTGATCAACACAGGATTGCCACAGACCATCAATTTGTAAAGAATGATATATCTGTGAAGTGCAAGAAAATGAGGTTTGCCTGTACATGAACTTTGGGAAGCTCTAAGTCAGTGGTTCTCATAGTGGGGGTCCCTACACTGGCAACATCAGAATCACTTGGGAACTTACTAGAAATATATATTCTCAGACCCCATCAGAGACCTACCGAATCAGATACTTGGGGGTTGACACTAATGTCTGATTTAACAAGGCCTCTAGGTGATTCTGATGCAAGTTCTAGAACCATTCACTGCATTACTTAATTTTTTTTAACCTTTATTTATTTTTGAGACAGAGAGAGACAAAGCATGAATGGGGGAGGGTCAGAGAGAGAGGGAGACACAGAATCTGAAACAGGCTCCGGGCTCTGAGATGTCAGCACAGAGCCCGACGCGGGGCTCGAACTCACGGACTGCAAGATCATGACCTGAGCTGAAGCCGGACGCTCCACCGGCTGAGCCACCCAGGCACCTCCACTGCATTAATTAATATGAAAATGGAAACTGGAGAAGACTGGTGGTCTGAAGTCCAGTTTTTTCACACCTAAGCTCTTTGAAATAATTGGCCCCTTTGAATGTTTCATCATATTTTTACAAAGTAGTCCTGTTTCAATAAATTGATCTCTAGTGCATAGAATGAGGGCAAGTTATCTGGAGAACTATAGTTCCTTCTTGATTTGCTGTTGCTTTCCTATTGTATGAAAGCATCTGATCAAGTAATAATAACATAAAGACTCCCTTAATGTCTCATTAATATTTATGCCTTTCTCCAAATCTAAACATCTTCCCTGTTATCAGATATTAACTCATTAATTGTTTATTTTTAGTTTCCTGAATGTACAGGATATTTGGGTCTTTTGCCAAGGAAGGAATAAATGAAAATTTAGTGTGAATGTTGTTTTGGTCTCAAGTTAGTGCCATGGCAGGAAGAGAACCTTTGAGACTTTTCTGGCCCCCAGAAGCAGAGAAGGCCCATTTGAACAGATTATGTTCAGCAGGACTGTTGAGGGGGCTCATGCAAGCAACAGCGACTTCGTACAGAACAGCACCTTTCCCATATGTGTTCTATGGAGCTTAAATGTCATCATTTGTATTTAGTAAAATTCTTAAACCTTGAAAATACTGGTTGCTACCTTGTTTTGTAAAGTTATACTCAGGTTTATGTTCAATGTTCTCCCAAAGGGCAAGTTTCAAAATTGAAAAATATAAAGTAATGTGCATTGCATTTTCTAAAAAGATCTTCATGAATACACTAAAATATCTACAAACTCATGAATATCTTCTGGATGTAGATTTATAGAGACTTTTTGCAAACCTAGAAGAGTTAAGTCAGGTGAGTCAAAGCAGGAAGGTACCAGTAGCCATGTTTTAAAATTAACCAGAAGGGGGCATCTGGGTGGCTCAGTCAGTTAAGCTTCTGACTTCAGCTCAGGTCATGATCTCGAGGTTCATGAGTTTGAACCCCATGTCCGGCTGTGTGCTGACAGCTCAGAGCCTGGAGCCTGCTTCAGATTCTGTATCTCCCTATCTCTCTCTTCCTCCCCTGCTCATGCTCTGTCTCTGTCTCTCAAAAATAAATAAATGTTAAAAAATTAGAAAAATTGTTTATTCCTTACCCTTGGAAGTATGTGTACTCTTGTCTTCTTTCTCTCTGACCCTAGACAAGCTTCAATTTTGTAAACAGTGTTTTTGGCATCATCAAGGACTATGCTGAGCCTTCTGAGACCTCACTACTGATGGATTTCATCTCCATGCTCACAAAGGCAAAATCCTTCTGGGACATCCCAGTTTCATGCAGTAAATTCACCCACCTCCCAGGATAGCTGTTTACATCCCCTTGATGTGTGCGTGTGTGTTATTGTGCTTGAGAAAGTTCCATCAGCACCCTCCCACAAAGGAACCATCATCTGATGCTCTGTCAGTTGACATTTTCAAAAATAACTGGCAGATTTCTGTTTGCCATTGTCACCTCTCCTGTGTGGGTTTTATTAACAGAAAATTCTGCATTCATGGAAAAACCATTTCCAAGTCTGTTTTTTTAAATTGCTTCAACTTACAGCAATATTCATGGCAATAGTTAGTGTAGGCTAATTACATGGTTCAGTTCTTCTTCTAACGAGGTTCCTGGCTCTCGGAAAGGAACAAAATAAACCTTCACATTTATCAACACCCTTAATAAGACTTCTGTATGGAAGGAGAAGAAAAGAGGAAAGTCTGTACCTTTGGTATGATAAATGCTATTTACTTCCTGAGTAGATATTTGGACCTTCTCCCCCACTTTTCCACTTTGACTTTTTAATCCATATCCTCATTCAGCAAAATTTAAATTTTTACAATCCATTTTAAAAAAATGTAGGAAAAAATTTAAAAATAAAGTAAAATAAACATAGATTGAGATTTATTGAGGGCTCACTAAGTGCTTAGGTGTGGAGCTGAGACCCTATACATGATAATGTGCAAAATTAGATACACTCCCTGGTCCCGGGGAGTTTTCAGTCTAGTGGGGGAGAAATTAATCCAATAATGATGCTAATGATACAATCAAATTGAGATAAATGCTGGGGGGGCAGGAAAGGAACATAGATATTATGAAAGAAAGCTTCTAGGTTGGGGAAGATGGTGAAGTAGTTACAGATAGATTCTTTGGAAGGCAGTGATGCTCGAGGTGAGATATGGAGGGAGTACTTACTAAGGTGAAACAAGCATGAAATTAGGTGATAGTAAGGAGATCTTTAGTATATTTTGAAAACAGATTTGAATAAGAAATGCTTTGAAAAACAAGAGGAAGAATGTAGCATTGGGAATTAGATAAAATCTCAATCCTTCGGAGTCGGAACGTATTTACATGTAGTTTTTAGTAAATAGTCTGGAGAAATAGCAACTTCTCATCAAAACACATAAGTTGTATTCATCTGCTCCAGCTGCTATAACAAAATATCACAAGAGTGGGCAGCTTTGAAACAACAGAAATTTATTTCTCATAGTTCCGGAAGGTGGAAGACTGAGATGAGGGTGCCAGCATAGTCAGGTGAGGGTCCCTTCTGGTCCCATTGTATCCTCACAGGGCAGAAGGAGGTAGAGATCTCTCTGGAGCATCTTTTATAAAGGCACTAATCCCCTTCACAAGGTATCTACCCTCATGACCTATTCTCCTAAGGGCCCACTTCCTAATACTGTCACATTAGGGGTTAGTATTTAACATATGAGTTTGAGGGGACACCAATATTCAGACCACAGCATGAGAGCACTTTACAGACTACTAAAGCATGGTGCATCAATAGACTGTTTGCCAAAGTCTATAATATAACCCACACGTGAATGCTTCACATGTTACAAGTGTGCAAAGATGGATTATAAAAGCTTTTCCTGAATTTAAAAAGTCCTCTATCGGTCAGGTTAAATTCATTTTTGTACCACAATAACAGTCCCCAAATCTCAGTGGCTTGGCTCATATCTCACTTATGCTCTGTTTCCATTTTTTTGTCACTGACCTCGCTCTGGGACCCATGCTGAGGCAGCAGCCACCACCTGGAATGTTACCAGTCTTCATGGCAAAGACATAAGATATTAGGGCAAAGCACTCACTGACTCTTCAAGTTTCTGCCTGAAGCAACGCACGGCATGTCTGTTGATACTTCAAAGGTCAAAGACAGGCACGTGGCCAAGCTCACCCTCAGTGGAGGGGGTACGTGCAATCCTCCCCAGGAAGGGGAAGCAGACGAAGGGTAATACCACAGTGCCTCACAAGAAGCTTACCAGGGCAAGACTGGGACATTTGTTATTCACACGGGAGCCATTTAGTACGTCACCATGAAGGAAAATGAGGGTTGCAGAGGTTAGATAATTTGGCCAAGGTCACAGAGCTAATAGGTTGTGGACCTGGATTTCTAAGCCTGAGTCTGCGTGGTCTTAATGATAGCCTCTGGGCAATGGCAGTTCTCAAGCATCTCAGTGCCTCCTGAGAAGACCTGCTCTCTATTTCCTGCCCAGGCATCAAAGCCCCCTACTCAAAAATAAACTCACATCATTGTCTTTCAAATTACTTCTTGTTGAAGCCAAACTGTGACCTTTCTCCCCATAGCATTTTGTCTGCTGAGGTCCTATAACAAAAATATTTTCCGGGTTTTTGTTATCTCTGTCTTTACTGCTGTCACTTCCTTTAGTGGCTTTTTACACTGGGTCCGCTTTCTCTACTCCCGAGAGTGGTAACATTATCAGAAGCACATCTGTCTTCCTTCTCTCGCTCCATCACATTGTCACACTGTTGGAAAACTCTTAATGGGACACATTGCTCATTATTTTAATAAATAGGTCTATCAAGGAGCACGTAGGTTTAGCAACATGGTAGGCACTATGGAATCCTGAAGAAGAGTGTCTGAAGCATTGGCAACAAGAAAAGAGTGACTGTCATCCCAAAGACACACTTTGCTAGGCTGGTGGCACTTTGTATGATGTGTTCTGTTTGACCCTTAGATATATGAACATATACATATGAATTGGCCATCTGCCTTATGCTAAAATAAATTTGAGATGGCTTACAAATGTGAAGTCTTTTTTTTAATGTTTATGTTTGAGAGAGAGCACAAGCAGGGGAGGGGCAGAGAGATACGGGGACAGAGGGTCTGAGGCAAGCTCTGTGCGGAGAGCAGAGAGCCTAATGCAGGGCTCGAACTAACGGACCGTGAGATCACGACCTGAGTCTGACGCTTAGCCAACAGAGCCACCCAGACAGCCCCCAAATGTGAAGTCTTTAGAGCAGGTTTCAGACATTAAACAAGAACAATGAAGACAAGGGAAGAGAAGTGCTAAGCCCAGTACATTTAATGGATGCCCCCCCCCCCAAATTTAATGCTATATTTTTAGAAGCCAGCAGGAAAATTAACTTTATGGATATTTTTGAGGACTATTGGATGAAGTGTAAAATGTTGCTACTTTAATCACTTACTACTAACACCAGCTTAACTAATCAACCAACATGAGCACTGAAATCAAAGGTGATATTTGTATCAGAAACCATGCGGGATATGTAGGCCTCAACAAAGCCAACCAGAGGTGAAGCGTGAATTAAATTAAGATATCCAAAGGAGGGGTACCTTGGTGGCTTAGTCGGTTAAGCTTCGGACTTCAGTTCAGGTCATGATCTCATGGCTCATTAGTTCAAGCCCCACCTCAGGCTCACTGCTGTCAGCACAGAGCCCACTTCAGATCTTCTGTCCCTTCTCTCTCTGCTCCTCCCCTACTCATTCTCTCTCTCTCTCTCAAAAATAAACATTAAAAAAAAAAAAGATGTCTTAAGTAGAATTTTCTTTAAGCATGTGGGAGATGGGGGGAGTTGGTTTCTTGAGCAGTGAACTGTTTATTATGGGAATACCATTTCGGTTTTTAAAAAGGTTATAATGAAGACGACCTGTTTCTATCCACGCAGTCACAGCTCCTGCTTGATAACGGTGACTTTCCAGTTTTCCCTGCTGTGATTAACGGTACAGGTGAAGAGAAAGTCCATGCTTTCCTTGACTATGAGTCTCCTTCTGCTTCTCTTCCTGCGGTGTTTCTGAGGCAGCCTCTGTCAGAGCCACCAGACCTACTGCCTGAATTACTTAGTCACTGTCTTTTATCTTGAGAGCCTGAGGCAAAGAGATGACTTTGGAATTTATTTAAAAGGAAAGTACCATTTTCTTTTATATTTTTCCTAAGACTCTTTGGACATAACAGGTA
Organism: Puma concolor; assembly: GCF_028749965.1. Taxonomy (NCBI): domain Eukaryota; kingdom Metazoa; phylum Chordata; class Mammalia; order Carnivora; family Felidae; genus Puma; species Puma concolor. The sequence continues at coordinate 27,954,041 of NC_141673.1, read as the reverse complement.
CTGGGAATTATTACACCCCAATTAAATGGGAAAGAAGATGAATGCTCAACAATACATTTTAACTACAAATCTGCTTTCCCCATAAATACATGGTCCACTGCACACTTTGGAATTTTAAATGGTGCACATCTGGAAACATTACATCATCTTTCTTTCCCGAAATTTGGGTAGGGCTTAAAAATGTTTTCTTTGTTCATTGGTTTGTTTGTGGAAGAAATTGGTACAGTGTAAGGAGAAAATAGAACAAAAAACGAGGCTTTGTTTGTGACCAGAAGTTTGGCTATTTTGCGATTTGGTTACAGGAAAATCCTAGTGCGCAAAAGCCTGAAGGACCCTTTACGTTGTAGTCTATGTGAATGGCGGCCCCTCGGACACCTCATGGAGCACAACGGAAATGTTGGCCCTGACCTTGTACAACATGGCAGCAGTGGCTTCCAAAGTGCCAGAACAAGGAATTTCTGCTGGGGAACTTAAGCATTTGTTAATAAGCAAATCTTGAAGGAATTTTCCTTGACTTCTCTAGCTCCTTTGACCAACCCCCTTCCCTTTGATATTTCTTTAGTCTGACCTGTACCTTTTCAGTATCATGCCAGAGCCCTTCTGTGTGATCCAGAGAAAATGGTCCAAGCTTTTCCAGAAAACCAGCTCTTCCCTGCAGCTGCAAGTAGCCCCACCAGAGCATCAGCTCAGAGGCAAGGCAAAGGAGGAAAGGCCACCATTTTCCCCAAAGACTCCGCTGTGGATCAGTGCACCTTTGCCATGGCCCAGATGTGCCAGAAAGCCTGGATGTGGAATGACCCAAGAAAAGAAAAATGATCTTTGGGAAGAGACTTGGCTCCTTTTTTGTAGCTTCAGCCTTTCAGTATTTAATTTGCTACTCAAACTGAAGCTCATTAGATTTCCAAATATATGAATAACCCTACTGCAAAAGTTTTCCCTGAAAGCTGATGGATTAGACTCTTAGCCAGGGACCCAAACTGGGAAGAATCCAGGTCCATTTCTCTCCCTTCCAAGCTAGGACAGAGATTAATTTAACAAAGCTCAGCCACTGCTTCCAAACGACTGTGGAAAAATCTCATATCAACTGGTTTACATTTACACGTGAAATATATATAGCAGCCAAAGATAGTTAGGGAAAAGAAATAGGGGGTGAAATGTTGTAATGGTAACATACAATACCCTTACAATGCATAATACTTTACCAGGCACTTTGTGAAGCATTTCTTTTAATCCTTAGCACAAAACTATAAAGTTGGTTACATGTTCCCCATATGTCCCTGAGGCTAAGAAAGATTATGTGACTTTATAAGGTCACGTGGCCAGTAGGTGACAAAAAAGAACCTGGATAAAAGTCTTCAGGCAAAAAAAAAAAAAAATCCAATGGTCTTTCCACCAGAACTATTTCCAACACCTCAGGTAAATTTCCCATTGCTGGGGAGCTGTTAGCCTCATGAAACAAAACTGAGGAGTCAGGTAGAGGCTATGGAAGAACGGAAGGTGCATCTGCCTTCCTCAGCCCCATGGTACGAAGCAAAAGCATCACCACAGGTAGTTAATCATAATATTACAATACATATAAGATATACAATACATATAAGAATACATATAAGAATTATAATGCTTATAACATGTAATAATTATAAAAGAATAATAATAATAATGTAATAGTAAGTAAAAATAATAAAGGTGACTCATTCTTGAGCCCTTGTTATGGCCAGGCACTGTGCTGCGTACTAGACATCTATGATCTCTTTGTCTATACAGTGCCCCTGTGAGATCTGACATTATCCTCATTTTTCAGGAGCTTAGATAAATTAGGCAACTTGCTGGAAGATACAGTCGTTCAAGGAAGAGGCCGGCAGGATTCCAGTTCAGTCCTGTCTGAAGCTGACATTCGTTCTCCTACTATGCTCTGATGTAAGCGTGGTTGGGGCACCTGGGTGGCTCATCAGTTAAGGGTCTGACTTCAGTTCAGGTCATGATCTGAATCGTGGGTTGTGAGCTCGAGCCCCACATCAGGTAAGGCCGAGCCCCACTTCAGGTAAAACACGAACCCTGCTTCTCTCTATCTCTCTCTCCCTCTCTTTTTCTCCGCCCCTCACTCACTTGCACCCTCTCTCTCAAACAAACAAACAAACAAACAACAAACAGCGTTGTTGGAGAACTGAAATCTGTGTCATGCTATGGGTTGCCTGGAATTGGGCTCTGAATGCACTGGGATGAATTTACCCCCCGTACCACATGGGCCTGGGCTCTATGAGCGTCTGTACGTTGTGTTGGCAAACACGGATGGGAGTAGAATGCTCCCTGCTCTTTTGTAAACAGTCAGGACGAGACAGAGAAAGAGACAAAACTTTATACTAGGTCTCTTCATGCGGTTCGACTAAACAGTGGCTAAGACCTCTCTCTACCTACCATAGACCGAGTGTTTGAGAAATACCAGACACTGTTCTGGGCACTTTGCGTAGATTATCTCATCAAAACCCCTCACCAACCTGATGAAATCATCATTCTCATTATCCATTTCACAGATGAGGTTTAGGGAGCTTAAGCATATTTCCCAAGATCCCACAAACGCTGGCTGCCCAGCACCATGCTGTGTCCCACCAAGACAGATTTATGAGAAGAATGTTTGATTTGGGGCCCTGAATTCCTTTCACTGATCCCCTAAACACATTGGATACTTAGTACAAAACAAAAGCAGATCCTATTGATCTAGACCCATCCATTGAAAGGCCTTTTATGTCCACTCTTTCTTGATAGAGATGTTCTTTTCTTCCCTAATGCACCTGAAAAATAAAGCCAAAAGGGGAGATAAAAGAAAAACTCACAGCTACTTTTAGAATCATCAAATAGCTTTATTCTCTCTTCTGAGGAGTTTCAAAACTCTAAAAGCTTCCAATTACCTGCCTGGATCTTTGTCTAAATTATTTACCACTGATACTTCCTGCCTGATATTGTTATGTGGGGGAGATTGCGTGTTGCTACATTTACCTGCACTAAAAGTGGGTGCTGGCCACCAGAGCTGTCCCCTGAGGCATGGCAATATGGGGCAATGGCCTGGGCCTGTGTGTTTTGAGGAAACCCATTACTGGAGCTCCCAGCCACCCTGGCTGGAATGCAGCTGCCAGTGAGTCAGCATAGAAATCAGCCACTAAGCCCACAGATGAAGGCCCTCTCCCCCCACTCCTCTTCTCACAGTTTCCACCCCCAGCCTCTCCACACCTGCAGTTCCAGCGTCCTTCCTCATCCTTCCCAACCTTGATGAGAATCACAGCCATTTTGACCAGATGAGAACTTGGAGGTGGTCTAGAAACTTCTGCAATTTTCCAAAACAGGAATCTGGGGTGCAGAGAAGGGAAGGGGATCCTCAGAAAACCTTGAAGCCTTGCTCCTAGAGTTCCATTCATCATGCACCCAAGTACTCACTTTCATGACCTGCCATTGGTATATGGGGAAGTGGAAAAGACTGTGTCTGGCAGAATTCCTGTGAGGAATGAGCCCTGAATGTTTTCAGAAGAAATACTTTGATAAAGCTGCTAGCGTGGCCAAATGAGAAGCCTGTCCGTGGTGGACGAGGTCAAACTGTGAAAGACAAGCATAAATTGCTAAGCAAGAGGCTGAGAGAGAAAGGGGGCAAAGTTCAGGGGTAAGGGAGACAAAGAGCTCTCTTTTCAGAGAAGAGAATGGCACCAGAAAAATGGCGGAGGGCTGTGGGCCATGTATTTGACCCCTCCCCACAACCCAAAATCTTCAGTAAAATAAATACGTAATTCATAAAGTGTTTGGCAGGAGGGGGTTAAAAGTGGAAACCAACATAGGAAACCAACCAATGGACCTGGCTTGGCATTTGTCCCATGCTGTTCAAAAAAGAAGTATGTGTGCAAACAGGAGTCCAGGGGCCAGAGAAAGCCATTGGAATGTCCGTGTCTCTCAGTGAGTTTCTAAATATGTACATAAGGGCTTTGGACTTCCCTGGGCCATTGAGTCAGCTGTACCCAGATCTCCAAAATGCAAGGGCTGACATGTGGGCATAAAGATGGATGCAGCTGTCTTTGGGGAAGCAAAGAGAATCTCTATAGTGTGCCTTAGCCCACTTGAGGCTGGTCCTGGAGTGCCTTGGTCACAAGACAAAGGATTTAACCTGGGCCTGGACTGAGCATAAAAGTGGAAAAGGGGCAATAGCCTGCAGCACAAAAAAATGTTTTAAAAAATTTTTAATGTTTATTTATTTATTTGGGAAGAGAGAGCACAAGCATGGGGGGCGAAGAGAGAGAAAAAATATCAAGAATCCCAAGCAGGTTCTGCGCCGTCAGCTCAGAGCCTGATGTGGGGCTCGATCTCACGAACCATAAGATCATGACCTGAGCTGAAATCGAGTCAGATGCTCAACTGTATGAGCCACCCACGTGCCCCAAGGAAAGCATTTAGTTAAGGGTAGGACCCTTTTACAGCTCAACTCAGGTGGGAGAAGAGAAGAGGGAGAGAACACACTAACAGTACTAATAGTACTTTTTGATGCACCTGTGTGCATAGCAGCCAAACACTGGGTTCCACTCGTCATATGTCATCAAAAGCCAGGGCCCCTCCGTTCAAGACCATGTCGCATTCCAAAAAACAGTCCAGCAGATGAAAGAAATGGAAGAGCCGTTAGCACCTTCACTTGTGTCTCTCAAATGCCTTTGATGGAAATTCAGTGTATAACCCATAGCAGTACTTACTCAAATCTTCCCGGTGCTTGCACACCTTGCAACTGCCTTTTGGCCCAACCTCTCCCTATTGAAAATTGTCTGTCTTTATCCCTCCTCATTCCTGTCTCTGCTCTATATCATGTAGATCAACTTAGCCTCTTGACTTCTGTTTTCACTTTCTCTTCATTGCCCTGAATCTCAGCGACAAAGGAGACTTGAAGAACTGCCCCAATGAACAAAATTGCTTCCTTTCCCTTTTACCCCCATGTGCATCCTCAGTTCTCCTAACTGTGCATCACAGTGAGGATGGGAGCAGAGCTGGTGAAACCAGAAATCTCCACCAAGGGCCAGGGAGAAGGGAGAAACCAATGGGTGAAACTAAACTCTTAAGTGAGAAGGGCAGACAAAGCTGGAACATGTATATTAATATATCTTATCACTGCCATGGGTAGACCATGCATTCTCTGGGAGATTTAACAAATTTCACACTTTTCCAGCACATCAAAATCATGACGAATTTCCAAACTATTTAGGAGGATTGGGTGGTGTCACATGGAGGGCTGAGGATGGCTGCCTTTATCACCATTACTGGGGAGACAAGACATCTGAACAAGGAGTCTTTCGTTTCTTTAACTGGAAAGTAACAAGTCAGTAATATTCAATAATACTTCTTTTTTTCAATTTTGTTAATGTTTATTTATGAGAGAGAGAGAGAGAGAGAGAGCAGGGAAGGGGCAGAGAGAGGGAAACAGAGAATCAGAATCAAGGTCCAGGCTCCAAGCTGTCAGCACAGAGCCCAACATAGGGCTCGAACCCACGAACCCTGAGATCATGACCTGAGCTGAAGTCAGACACTTAACCGACTGAGCCACCCAGGCGCCCCTCAATAGTACTTCTTAACCATATTTAACGACCCCATTTCCAACCCTGATTTTGGCACTGGTGGGTAGATACTTGCTAAAGACAGTTTAATATGGAATTTTCAAAACCAAAGTCTAGTCCGCGGCTTATAAACTTTCCTAGCAAGCTCACAGGTATGTCATAGAATTACTGAATAAAGTCTCTAAGAGTTTCCCGTGTCCAGGCTTCTCAGTGCCTTAATAGGAGAAGTGATATTCTGAAAGTCTGCTTTTGGCTTCTGCAGTGGTGTGAGCAAAATGAACAGTGAGGACGGCTCCACCTGCCTGAGCTGCTGGTGGCCCCACTGGACAGGTGGGGTGACTCGGCACCTTGTTGCTGAAGAATGTCTGGAAATGGAGTAGAGACTCTATGGAGAAAATCATGATCTACAGCATCAAGGAAAAGATGGAAAGGTCAATCAGTAAGCCCCTGAGATAGGTGACCCAGAGCTCCAGTCTAAGTTTACTCAAAGCGATGGAGGGCCCCGTGGCTGCTGGGAACCATTTGGACTTCCACACTAGAAGGCAATTCCATTGACTTGAGGTCATGGCTCTCGGAAACATGGATTCGAGTGGGAGTGCATTGTAAATCAAACACGCAAAACAATGGACTCCAGTCACATCCTGGCAGACCCGATGAGAACTCCCACGCCAAGTTTGTGCAGGACTGGCTCTGTCTCCAAGGCGTTCAGAAGTGAGTTCAGGCAGGAAAGACCTACTTCCCAGATGATTGAAAGCACTTTGTGTTTCACATCCATGCTGAACCCACACACAAAGCAAATGGGGGTAAACACCATGGGGAGCCTTTCCGGAGGCTAAATTATCATTCATCTTTTTTTTTTTTTTTTTTTAGGTCACTGAAATCCAGAGCTCATCCAAAATTATGCCAGCTGCAGTCTCGAGAACTGAAATTTGGGAATAGGAACTAAGCAAGTCCTCTGATGCCTTAAGTTTATTTGTGGAGCTTTCTATAACTAAATTCAAATAAAGAAATCTTTGATATATGCCCATAAACCAAGATTTTCTGGGAAGCATCCAAAGGGAGCAACTCAAATTGACAATTATCAGCTGTACAGAAATAATACTTTTTTGCAAGTTTCAAAGTAAAATGGCCGTTCAGTTGGGAGTTTCTTCCCTCTTTCTAAATTTTTTGTTCAAATTCTAAAATGACCCTAGGAACTTGAATTGAGCTTATTAAGTGAACAAGACAAAAACTCAAAGCAAGACTTTTTAAAACTTTGCAGATTATTACTCATTTTGATAGGTTTGTGAGATGGGGAACAGCATCTCTTCTGGAGATTTCTCAATAAAAAAAAAAAAAAATAGATCCTTATCATTGAGGGAAGAGACTCCTGTGGCTTCCTATAAGTCTATGAGCTTAAAGATGAATTCTCAAGAATCCCACCCACCGTGTGATTCTGTGGGTCTATGACTTGCCCTCCATACTTCCAAAAATTATTTCAAAAGCTCATTAGTAATATGTTATTTTAATGTGGGAAAATTAATATAAACCTTCAGAAGAGAAAATGAGTTCTTGTCAAAAAGCAATAATCATCCTTATGAAGTTAATGTAGGTTTTACGGTTAGTACAAAAGATACGTTTGTCCTTGTTTGTCTGATTTTCCCACCTCTAATTAAAGACTATATGGTGTAGGGACGAAGAGAAACCTACAAAGGCTTTATTAATATTATTGAAATAAAAATGCACAATACATTTCCAACTTACTGAATTAAATTAATTAAGCTTCATTTTTCTCTTCAAGAGGCTGATTTCAAATTAGTGCATTTTTCTAAGACATTTAAACAACAAGCAATATGTTAAATGAACCTAAGATACGGTTTGGCTCCAGGGATAGTCAGTGTTTCTAAATGATTTCTGTGGATCTTGGTTAACTTTTATGCTGCAATGTCACATGCATTTAAAAATATATTGATTGTGTCTTGTTTTTCAGGGATCCTTGAAGGAAAAGTGAAGTGGCTTGACAATTGCCAAAAATGTAGACATCTACGGAAGATTTTTGTGTGGCCTCTACTATGGGATAGAAACAAAAAGCTTCATTCCAGAGGTACACAAATGTTCAATTAGGACTTATGTCCCTCCCCAGAAGTTTGGTACGTAGATGGAAATTGTTAAACTAGTCCTACAAAGTCCCCAGCTGTCCACTTGAATAATAAATCTAAGTTTATGAACCAGAAGTAAAGCCTTCATCCACATGGCATTGTATGTGGGAGGCTGACGTCATCAGACATTCTTGGGGTGGCCCTTCCGAGCAGTTTTCCATTCTTTCCCATTCTCAGGTCCACCTTCCAGCATTTCCTAATGTTGCAAATCTTCTGGGTAAAATGTGCTGCCCCGGTTCCTGGAATATGTTCTCTTTTAATCACTCACAATATCTCTGTGATTTTCTCTCCTTGTTTTGCCTGAAACATATTTTTAAAGAACACATGGCAGAAAACATCTTGTCACCAACCACCAGACAACTTTTCTATGAAGGAAAATTAACTCTTGCAGGCAAATGCTGCTTCCTTTAAAAATTCAACATCGGGGTGCCTGGGTGGCGCAGTCGGTTAAGCGTCCGACTTCAGCCAGGTCACGATCTCGCGGTCCGTGAGTTCGAGCCCCGCGTCAGGCTCTGGGCTGATGGCTCGGAGCCTGGAGCCTGTTTCCGATTCTGTGTCTCCCTCTCTCTCTGCCCCTCCCCCCGTTCATGCTCTGTCTCTCTCTGTCCCCAAAATAAATAAACGTTGAAAAAAAAAAAAATTTAAAAAAATAAAAAAATAAAAAAAATAAAAAAATAAAAAAAATAAAAAAAAAATTCAACATCTTTGGGGGCACCTGGGTGGCTCAGTCAGTTAAGCATTCAACTTGGGTCATGATCTCATGGTTTGTGGGTTGGAGCCCCATGTCGGGCTCTGTGCTGACAGCTTGGAGCCTGGAGACTGCTTCAGATTCTGTATCTCTTTCTCTCTCTGCCCCTCTCTCACTTGTGCTCTGTCTCTCTCTCAAAAATAAATAAACATTAAAACAAAATTTTTTTTGATTCAACATCTATGGTATCTTGTAACTTGTCCAATCATTACTAATTGAAGTGTGGGAGGAATCGCATTTGCTCTGTATGGCTGAGGCAATGGAAAATGTGGATCAGAGCATCCTAGGGACTCATGCAGACTCTGGCTTGATCAAAGACTTCACAGCATAACTAGCTCCAGGCCCTCCATTTTCTCCCTATGAAATGGGATGACCATAAGGCCGTTGTTAAAATGAAGTAATATACATGAAGAGCTTAGCTCATGGTCTGAAATACGGTAAACACTCGACATCACCTGTTATCATCATCATTTTACTCCCCCAGTGACTGGGGCGGCCACCCTGTCAATTGGGACCCTATTATGTAATACACGCTGTGCTAGGTAGATACCATTGGAGAATATAAAGTAATTGTTCTGTATAATCCTTTCCCTCTGGCTGAGAAGCTCTGCCATAATGAGCAGACCTGCAGCGTAAGTTCAGAAAAGCTAAGAGTCTGTGAAGCTGGCGTACTGGGGTGGTCCATGGGGCTGGAGGTGGGTTTGGGGGTATAGAAAGGATAGAGGTCCCTGGAAGGACAGGAGGGATTACATCCCAGATGAGAAGCATAGCAGGAAGAAAGGCTTGGAGGCAGAAGCCACCCGGCAGGTGGAGACTCTAGCAACATGGTTTGAGGTCCAGAGGGCGAGCCCCCGAGGCTGACTGCCAGGCTCGCTTCCTGGCTCAGCCTGTTGTGCCGGTGTGACCTCGGGCCCCTACAGCAATCCTGCCACACTTCAGTTTCCTCTCTTTGTTGTGAGGATTCAATGAGCTGATGGATAGGCACTCGAAAGAATGGCTGGCACCCAGCCGGTGCTCAGTAAATACTATCATGATCAGAAAGGGCTGCCAGACTGAAATAAGATTTGCATTCACTCATTTATTCATGTCTGCATAGACTCTTGATTAGTCACCTGCTGTGTGTGAAGCCCTGCCGGAAGTGGGGTTGCCTATTTATGGTCATGTGATCCAGGGGGCGGAGCTGGGTGCTAATTCCTTACTGAATACACCTCGTTGAGAATCTCCTCTAATTTAGGGAGAGCGCTAGATGGCAGTTCAGGACACAATGCCCACCTGGCAACTGCCGTTTAGGAAAGATAGACATGCCCAGCAATTGACCTCAAGGGGCCGTCTCATGCATTTTCTCCTTCCAGTGAGTTATGCAGAGAAGTTACACTTAATTCCATGTTATAGGTAAGGAATCTGAGGCTTAGGGAGGTTCTAGAATCGTCCTCAAGGCCACCTGGCTGATTAAATGGCAGAGATCAGACCTGCACCAGGCCACCTCAGCATAGCAGGCTTCCAGAATCACAGCAACTACCTTGGAAACCAAGCAGAGGGACCCAGCCAGAAAACTGCTGGCAACAAGAAGTCATTGAGCTCTTGGATAGGAGCATGATAGGTTTAAAGGGCTGTTGAAGAAAGAGTTATCAGAAGCAAAGCACAAAACGGCACGGAGCTGCAGGAGGGTACCAGAGCACAGAGACCCGCTGCAAATTCCTCAGTGAAGCAGGGTGGGGTGAAAAGAGCCGGGCCTGGGCTTCTCAACTGTTCTTGACCTGCAGGCCATGCCCCTCCCACTTCCTTTCGAAAAGATGACAATTTTAATTTTCTTTGATGTTATCACCACTTTAAAAATAATTTTGCATTGTGACAAAACCAAATCAAAGTAATGAAGCAAAACACAGCTCTGTGCTCAAACATGACTCTCCCTCCAAAATCGGCCTCCACCTGGAATTATCAGAGATTTTTATGGACCCCTGCCTTCTATCTACCAAATTCCCAACACTGTAAGGGGCACTGACCTATCCTAAAATGTTAGAAATGAACACAAATAGAAAAAGATAAATGGGAGAGATGTTTCAAAGGCAAAAGCAGGAGGACCTTTTGATGGACAAAGTGGGTGAAGAGGGAACAAGTCGAAGCCGTCCCCGGGTGTCCTAACCTATGTGCTGAAAGGCTGGTTGAGCAACAACACTGAGACTGGCGGAGAGAGTGGGTCAGAGAGTCAGTTTTGAGGCTCGGGTTTGGGCATCATGAGAAGTCAGGTAGAACCTGGAGGACATGCCCATGACCATCTCTCGGTGAAGAGCCACGTGAAGATGTGCATTCACACGTCATGTGGGAGCGAGGTGTTTGTCGTGGAAACCTGGATGGGATGCTGGCTCTGCCATCCCTGGGAAATCGCTTTTTCTGTGTGGTCCAAGACGAGTCACTGGCATGTCTCCATTCTAGCCGGGGGGAAGTGGAGAGGGGGACAGGAGATCAGAGCCTTGCTGTTTAAGGACATGGCCCAGAAGCTGCACACTTTTGTTCATATTCATTGGTCAGATTTAGTTGCTTGGTCATATTTAACCACAGGGGAGCTTGGAGATGTAGTATTTATTGGAAATGGACATGTACCCACTAAAACTCAGAAATTCTGTTACTACAAAGGAGGGGTGAAAAGTTTTTGAGGGACAACCAGCAAGCAGTCTTTGCCACAACCTCATTTGCAAAAAGTAAGTTTCGTAGTGATGAAATACAATTTGTAAAAAATATTCAAGGACAGGGTGCCTGGGTGGCTCAGTTTGTTAAGCGTGCAACTTCAGCTTGGGTCATGATCTCATGGTTCATGGGTTCGGGCCCCACATCTGGTTCTGTGCTGACAGCTCGAAGCCTAGAGCCTGCTTCAGATTCCGTATCACCCTCTCTCTCTGCCCCTCCCCCATTCATGCTGTCTCCCAAAAATGAATAAATGTTGAAAAAAATTTTTTTAGTTTCTTTTTACTGTTTATTTATTTTTGAGAGAGAGACAGAGCATGAAGGGGGAGCGGCAGAGAGAGAGGGAGACACAGAATCTGAAGCAGGCTCTGAGCTGTCAGCACAGAGCCCAATGCAGGGCTTGAACCTGCAAACTGCGAGATCATGACCTGAGCTGAAGTCAAACGCTTAACCACTGAGCCACCCAGGCGCCCCAAATTTTTTAAAAAAAAATTCAAGGATAGGGGCACCTGCGTGGCTCAGTTGGTTAAGCATCTGACTCTTGATTTCAGCTTAGGTCATGATCTCATCATTAGTGAGACTGAGCCCCACGTTGGGCTCTGTGCTGAGTGGGGAGCCTGCTTGGGATTCTCTCTCTCCCTCTCTCTCTCCCTGCACTGCCTTCACTCATGCTCTCTGTCTGTCTCAAAATAAATAAACATTTAAAAAATATATTCAAGGACAATTCCAGATTGAATAAAATATCTGATATGCAAATATAGAATCTTTCCTCTAAACTTAAAGGAGAGGAGAAAATAGAATTGAATTCTAAATATTTTATCTACCAACTTAACCTTAAGCCACATAGTTTCCTGGGGTTACAGCACCTGAGAAAGAACTCCTAGACTAATATTAATTAACTTTTTAATTAATTTACTTATTTTTTTTTCAACGTTTATTTATTTTTGGGACAGAGAGAGACAGAGCATGAACGGGGGAGGGGCAGAGAGAGAGGGAGACACAGAATCGGAAACAGGCTCCAGGCTCCGAGCCATCAGCCCAGAGCCTGACGCGGGGCTTGAACTCACGACCGCGAGATCGTGACCTGGCTGAAGTTGGATGCTTAACCGACTGCGCCACCCAGGCGCCCCAAATTTACTTATTTTTTTATATTTATTTTAAACATATGTTACATCTGCCTCTGAATGGACTGCTTTTTCCTCTGAAATCATTTATATTTAACCATTTATTTTTCTAATTTCTTTTTTTTTTTAATTTTTTTTTCAACGTTTATTTATTTTTGGGACAGAGAGAGACAGAGCATGAACGGGGGAGGGGCAGAGAGAGAGGGAGACACAGAATCGGAAACAGGCTCCAGGCTCCGAGCCATCCTCCCAGAGCCCGACGCGGGGCTCGAACTCACGGACCGCGAGATCGTGACCTGGCTGAAGTCGGACGCTTAACCGACTGCGCCACCCAGGCGCCCCTATTTTTCTAATTTCTAAGGGATAGTGTAGAATAGGGAGGGGCAATTCCTCATTTTATTATTTTTTTAAGTTTATTTGTTTAGTTTTAGAGAGACAGAGTGGGGGTGGGGCAGAGGGAGAGAGACAGAATCCCAAGCAGACTGCAAGTTGGCAGCGCAGGGCCCAACGCGAGGCTCGAACTCATGAACCGTGAGATCATGACCTGAGCGGAAACCAAGAGTCAGACGCTTAACTGACTGAGCTACCCAGGCGCCCCTCCCATTCTATTTGATTTCTCTTCTACTACTATCCCTTTCTTAGGGAAAAATATAAAAGGCCATTTGCTTTAAGTAACTATGAAAAGTGACACCAGAAAAGTTTATAAATATAAAGCTACATGAAGAACGTTTAAACATGGATGGACACACTGCAAAACTCGAGGGGCAGGTCGCTTTACTGTCTTAATCAGCTAGCGCTGTCATAACAAAATACCACAGACGGGGACACTGTAAGGACAGCAATTTATTTCTCCCAGTTCTGGAGGCTGGGAGTGCTTGATCAAGTTCCCGGCCAATTGAGTGACTGATGAGGGCTCTCTTCTCAGCTTGCAGATGGCCTCACTCTCAGTGCCCACACGTGGCAGAGAGAATCGGCTGGCTTGTACATCCTCTTGCGACGGCACTAATCCTAATGGACCAGGGCTCCACCCTTACGCCGTCACTTCATCTTACTTACTCCTCGTAAATCCACATTGGAGGTTAGGGCTACAACATATGAGTTGGGGGAGTGGGCGGGGGACACAAGTCAGCTCACAGCAATAATAAAATGCCTTTTTTTCTGGTCAAGTATACCTTGGCCAATGACCACCCGGATGGGTCGAGAGGCGAAAATATTGCAAATTCCATTAGTGGATAGATGTGTCCTAGGCTTAGCTGAAACCATTGCAAATACCAACTGAGTTACCCTGGATCCACATGAAATACATCACAAATACAATGTCTTTAAAAGGCGGAAGCATGGGCTCACATCAAGTCTCTGCTTGAGGGGGAAATCGGTTTAACAGTAATGCAATTTTCTGATCCACATGATTGGAGTTTCCCAAGCTGCGAGCCTCCTGTGCCCTGACACGGCCCTGTCTTGCTTTCTAAGGGATTCTTTGATTCAAAAAACACCACCTTCTGCTTACTATTTCCAGCCCCAATTACACCTTTTTCTCCTCAGAAAGCACAAGATTCCTAGGTGTTTATCTGTTTCTCTTTGATGATTTCCTCTTAGTTGTGAAAACTAATTGCAACAAAAAGGTAAAATGCTGCTACTTCTAAATAAGTCTGCTAAATAAGCTTAGAAATATTTCTAAATAAGTTGTGTTAAAAAATATAGAAGATTGTTATACATAAGATTGGATTTCATCCTCTAAAAAATGGAGGCATGATGAAATGGAGGCATCCTCTAAAAAATGGAGGCTTTTTTTAGTCTTGCAGCTCTGAACTGAAAAACAATACCAAAAGCAAATTACATTTCTTAAAGATGTCAAAGAATGCACACATTTTTAGAACGACTTCGTCCGTGTACTAGTGAGGTAAGTCCCAGAAGCCTGGACTTTTGGCCTCACCTGCCTAAGCAAATGAAACAAACGAAAACAAACTACTTTCATCCATGGTGGCCTTTGTCCACCACCGTGGCCTTGCTGGGATAGCAATGCGCATCAGTGCCTCCCCAGGTTGTCCGCCACAGCAAAAGCAGCTGCTGTCCTGTGCTGAGGTGATCTCCATCCCTCATTCTGATTTGAAAGCTCACGGGGGTTCTGAGAAATGACGATTTGGGAGCCAGGGGTGGGAGAGAGTCCCGAGCTCTCAGTGCCTACTTGTATATAAGAGCTGCATAAGCCAATTCATGGGCAGCTGGCATCACAGACAAAAATGTGTGTGTGGCTAATGCCACAAAATCTCTTCTGAGAACAGGGATTTTTCCCATCACTTAAGTGTTGATGGTTACCACGATGGTTGTTGTTACCGCACGTTAAGCCACGGCCTCGGGGTCTACTAAAGGCTTTCTGATCTCCCGCTTCCCAGTGTGCTCCAAGTGGTAGCGGGAGGGGGGGGCCTCCTCAAAGGCTCTCAGACACCTGCCCTTAGAGTGGGGAGGAGGAGCTACGGTCTGTCTTAAGTCCTCGGAGATGTCCACTGTTGTTTCATTCTGCCTCTTTACCAAATGACTAGCTTTGCACAGATATAAGATCGCGAACTAGATAGTTCACATCTTTTAATAACCTAAGCTTCTAGGCAGCATGGTGGTAAGCTGCGCTAAATAATTTAAGGCTCTTTAAGCAATAAAAAAGATACCCATTAATCAATCTATGAATAGCTGATCGGTGTTTGGGAAGGGAACGGTTCCACAAAATATGAAGAGTCACAGTTTGGAAGGTCGGATGGCCTCCTATTTTAAGCTACCCGGACCATCCTATCTGAATAAGTCAAGCCCTAAAAAATCTCTATCCCCTTCACAAACCTTGACGCGAACACAGCTTGCTTCCACTTCAAATAGTGGCAGAAATGAGAGCAAGTGAACGAATGGCAGCCCATATTAACCACAAGCTAATATGCTGGTTTCATGCTTCACAACCGGATTCCAAAACAAAGAATGGCATGCTTTAAATTCCTCTATTTTTTCCTCTTTGCTATTTGATGCACAATATATGTCGTGCAAATCACAATCTTTGACATTCTTTTTAAAAAACTCAGCATCTTATATTCAACATCTTAAATAATTCAATTATTTACAAATAATAGGCATGGAATCTATTTATCAGTGTTAGATTCCACGGATGGATGGAGTTGGCCAAAATGGGGCTCCCCTTTCTGATTCATCTAACATAGTACTAGAGAGACTGGAACTGAAAATCTTCCCACTCATGTGATGGAAATTTAAATGTTTCCCAGTCATGGACCTCACCCATTATTTATACAGACAATTAAACTTGGGGATCTGAAACAGTATGTACTTTACGGCTTTAAATCACTATGTATTGATGGAAGGTTTTTGTGTGTCTCCCATCCATGAAATACAGCCAGACCAACACTAAACCATCCTACACACCTAGAAAACTGATTGGAGGATTAACACAACAATCTGTACAACCTGAACCACAGAATTCAGCAGGTACGCGGCGCAGAGAAGTTAACTTGGGGAGCGAGAAGGTGGACGGAGGTGCTTTTGCGAGTGGAGAGAGGACGGAGACTGGGTGGGTCGGGGGGGGGTGGAAAATACGGGAAAAGCACCCCTCCCCAAAAGCAGCTGGAGAGAAAGTGGAAAATTGGAAACAGCCGCAGGGACTAAACTAAAAAGGGAGAAAGGAGGAAGGAGAGGGTTTAAATTCCATTAAGACTGTAAACAAGGGGAGCATAAAGGCTGCAACTCCACAGCTCCATACCTGGAGGCGCTCTGGTGGGAAGGGCAAATCCCCAGGAACAGAGTGGGGTCCGGGAAGTTCTCGGGCCACACAGGGAAAAGCAGTTCCACTGCTGGAAGGACATTTGGTAGAGACTGTTGAAGCCACCTGGTCCCAGCAGACCCCAGAAAATGGCCACATTCACTGGTGCTGGAACAAGGTCCTTAAGGGTGAAGCCTGGTGCCCGATGTGTGTTGTGATTTTCTATAATCCCTGATGCACTGCGGCAACACTATCTCGCGAACTTTTTCTGAGGCGGGCTGGCACCTGGCTGTAGTCCTGGGGCACCAGCAGCAGCAGGGTCCAGCAAGCGTTCCTGGGTGCAGCCGACATTCAGCCATTGCTCATTCGGCCATTGCTCAGTGAGACCCTCCTGCAGAGAGGTGGAATGGGTCAAAGCCGTAGTCCTTCAGAAGTAAGGGGCCGGAGAAAACAGCCGCATCTGAGACAAAATTCGGGAGAGAGGTACTGCCTGGGGCCTGGTCACAGAGAGTGAAAAAGCGGGGAGTGGATGAAAGCTGAAGACAGAGGACGGGTCCGCGATTGCTGATCCTGGAGAACAGACTGAGTAACTGAGTGGCGCCATTTTTCACCGCCCCCGCGCAAGCGCATACGCACCTATGAGCGCCGCAACAATCCACCCCAGTAGGCTAGCAGCGCCATCTAGTGGAGACCGACGCCGTTACACTGAGTCCCGCCCAACCGGGCCAACTTCGATCTTCAAGGACACAAGTCTCACTGCCGGCTTAGTTTATCAACTATAAAGCACGGACTTTAAACTATAAAACACTATAAAACACTGACTATGAAACACTGACTTCTAGGGGAAAACGAAGTAATTTTAGTCCTACTTTAGTCTGTTAATAGGTCCATTTATTCAATTTTCTTTTTTTTCTCTTAAACTTATTTTTCTTGAATACAGAAAGAGAAAAAATTCATTTTTATTTTCAATTTTTACTAAAAATATTTTTCTTTAATTTTTATCACTATATTTTTTACTTTTGTGTAAATTTTTTCAAATTCTATTTCATTTCCGTTATTTTATTTTAGTCTACTTCAGTGTATTCACCTTTGCAAATTTTCAAATGATCTCCTTTTTTTTCTTTTCTTTTTTCTTTTTCTTTTTTCTTTTCTCATTTCTTTTTTTTCTTGAATGCAGAAAGAGAAAAACCTCATTTTTACCTTCAATTTCTATTAAAAATATTTTTCTTTACTTTTTTTACTTTTTTTTTTGCTTTTATGTAAATTCTTTCAAATTCTGTTTTACTTCCATCATTTTATTTTAGTCTACTACAGTGTATTCACTTTTTCAAATTTTCAAACGATTTGCTTTTTTCCTTTTTTTCTTTTTTCTCTTTTTTCTCTTTCTCATTTCTTTTCTTTTTCTTGAATATAGAAAAAGAAAAAATTCATTTTTATTTTTAATTTTTAATAAAAATATTTTTAATTTTTTTCTACTACATTCCTTACTTCTGTGTATATTTTTTCAAATTCTATTTTACCTCCATCATCTCAGTTTAGTCTACTTCAGTGTATTCATTTTTTCAAATTCTCAAACGATTTCCTTTTTTATTCTCCCCTCCCCCAATTTTTTTTCTCTAATCTGTCAAAGCACTTTCAACACCCAGACCAAAACACTCCTAGGATCTAGCATCATTTATTCGATTTGTGTGTGTGTGTGTGTGTGTGTGTGTGTTTAATTTTTTTATTTTAATTTTTCTACCTCATTAATTCCTTTACTCCCTTCAAAATGACAAAACGAAGGAATTCACCCCAAAAGAAAGAGCATGAAGAAATGACAGCCAGGGATTTAACCAACACAGATACAAACAAGATGTCTGAACCAGAATTTAGAATCACAATAATAAGAATACTAGATGGAGTCGAAGATAGATTAGAATCCCTTTCTGCAGAGATAAAAGTAAAAAATAGCCATAATGAAATTAAAAATGCTATAACTGAGCTGCAATCATGGATGGATGCAGCAGTGGCAAGGATGGATGAGGCAGAACAGAGAATCAGCGATATAGAGGACAAGTTTATAGAGAACAGTGAAGCAGAAAAAAAGAGGGAGATTAAGGCAAAAGAGAATGATTTAAGAATTAGAGAAATAAGTGACTCATTAAAAAGGAATAACATCAGAATCCTAGGGGCCCCAGAAGAGGAAGAGGAAAACTTCCAAACTCTTTCTATGAAGCCAGCATTACCTTGATTCCAAAACCAGACAGAGACCCCACTAAAAAGGAGAACTATAGACCAATTTCCCTGATGAACATGGATGCAAAAATCCCCAACAAGATATTAGCCAACCGGATCCAACAATACATTAAAAAAATTATTCACCATGACCAAGTGGGATTTATACCTGGGATGCAGGGCTGGTTCAATACCCACAAAACAATTAACGTGATTCATCACATCAATGAAAGAAAGGACAAGAACCATATGATCCTCTCAATAGATGCAGAGAAAGCATTTGACAAAATACAGCATCCTTTCTTGATAAAAACCCTCAAGAAAGTAGGGAGAGAAGGAGCATAACTCGAGATCATAAAAGCCATATATGAATGACCCAATGCTAATATCATCCTCAATGGGGAAAAACTGAGAGCTTTCCCCCTAAGGTCAGGAACAAGACAGAGATGTCCACTCTTGCCACTGCTATTCAACATAGTGTTGGAAGTCTTAGCCTCTGCAATCAGATAACACAAAGAAATAAAAGGCATCCAAATCGGCCAGGAGGAAGTCATACTTTCTTCTGCACAGATGGCATGATACTTTATATGGAAAACCCAAAAGATTCCACCAAAAAACTGCTAGAATTGGTTCATGAATTCAGCAAAGTTGCAGGATATAAAATCAATGCACAGAAATCGGTTTCATTTCTCTGCTTCAACAATGAAGCGACAGAAAGAGAAATCAAGGAATCGATTCCATTTACAGTTGCACCAAAAACCATAAAATACCTAGGAATAAGTCTAACCAAAGAGGTGAAAAATCTATACACTGAAAACTATAGAAAGCTTATGAAAGAAATTGAAGAAGACACACACAAAAAATGGAAAAAAGATTCCATGCTCCTGGATAGGAAGAACAAATATTGTTACAATATTGATACTACCCAAAGCAATCTGCATATTCAATGCAATCCCTATCAAAATAACACCAGCATTCTTCAGAGAGCTAGCACAAATAATCCAAAAATTTTTATGGAACCAGAAAAGACCCCGAATAGCCAAAGCAATCTTGAAAAAGAAAACCAAAGCAGGAGGCATCACAATCCCAGACTTCAAGCTATACTACAAAGCTGTAATCATCAAGACAGTATGGTACTGGCACAAGAACAGACACTCAGATCAGTGGAACAGAATAGAGAACCCAGAAACAGACCCACAAACGTGTGGCCAACTAATCTTTGACAAAGCAGGAAAGAATATCCAATGGAATAAAGACAGTCTCTTCAGCAAGTAGTGCTGGGAAAACTGGACAGTGACATGCAGAAGAATGAACCTGGACCACTTTCTTACACCATACACAAAAAAAACCCTCAAAATGGATGAAAGACCTAAATGTAAGACAGGAAGCCATCAAAATCCTCGCGGAGAAAGCAGGCAAAAACCTCTTTGATCTTGGCCACAGCAACTTCTTACTCAACACGTCTCCGGAGGCAAGGGAAACAAAAACAAAAATGAACTACTGGGACCTCATCAAGATAAAAAATCTTCTGCACAATGAAGGAAACAATCAGCAAAACTAAAAGGCAACCAACAGAATGGGAGAAGATATTTGCAAATGACATATCAGATAAAGGTTAGTATCCAAAATCTATAAATAACTTATCCAACTCAACACCCAACAAACAAATAATCCAGTGAAGAAATGGGCAAAAGACATGAATAGACACTTCTCTAAAGAAGACATCCAGATGGCCAACCGACACGTGAAAAAATGCTCAACATCACTCATCATCAGGGAAACACAAATCAAAACCACAAGGAGATACCACCTTACACCTGTCAGAATGGCTAACATTAACAACTCGGGCAACAACACATGTTGGCGAGGATGCGGAGAAAGAGGATCTCTTTTGTGTTGTTGGTGGGAATGCAAGCTGGTGCAGCCACTCTGGAAAACAGTATGGAGGTTCCTCAAAAAACTAAAAATAGAACTACCCTATGACCCAGCAATTGCACTACTAGGCATTTATCCATGGGATACAGGTGTGCTGTTTCAAAGGGACACATGCACCCCAATGTTTACAGCAGCACTATCCACAATAGCCAAAGTATAGAAAGAGCCCAAATGTCTATCGATGGATGAATGGATAAAGAAGAGGTGGTAAATATATACACAATGGAGTATTACTCGGCAATCAAAAAGAATGCAATCTTGCCATTTGCAACTACGTGGATGGAACTGGAGGGTATTATGCTAAGTGAAATTAGTCAGAGAAAGACAAAAATCCTATGACTTCACTCATATGAGGACTTTAAGAGACAAAACAGATGAACTTAAGGGAAGGGAAACAAAAATAATATAAAAACAGGGAGGGGACAAAACAGAAGAGACTCATAAATATGGAGAACACACTGAGGGTTACTGGAGGGGTTGTGGGAGGGGGGATGGGCTAAATGGGTAAGGGGCACTAAGGAATCTACTCCTGAAATCATTGTTGCACTATATGCTAAGTAATTTGGATGTAAATTTTAAAAAATTAAATTAAATTAAAAAAAAAATACGTGGTATGAAATAAATAAATAAATAAATAAATAATAAATAAATAAAAACACTATGTATTGGAGGGAAGTGCTTTTCAAGATCCAGAAAGAATCGTTAGCTGGGGTTTAAGCAATTGTTTCTAAAAATTGATTTGGTTAAGGGCGCACCTTAGGTATGTGCATCAGTGTCGATTTCCTATTTATTGCATTATTTTCTTCTTTACTTTGGGAAACTTGGAGGTTCAGGCACTGGTTTAATGTGTCCTTCGCTTACTGCTGAGCCGTGAACAGTAATAAAAGAGGGTGGTTCGTGTATGGTACTTGATCAGCCCATTCCACTAGACTGATTGGTGGTCAAAAGTATCGATCCACTCCACATATCTGGCATGTGTCTATTTTCACCAGTCAGCTTAGCTGTTTGACATCATGGAGTTTTATATTGGCCTTGTTTTGGTAATAAGACATGAATCCAATTTAAATCTTCGTAAGATACAACGCCTGGTTCCTATGTGACTAGCACTCACTCTACGAATTAATTCTGAAAAAACCGTTGGACTTGGTTTCCAGTGCTTGGATAACTCAACTTTACCACTCACTAACTGTGGCTTTTTGTTTTTTTAATGTTTATTATTTTTGAGAGAGAGAGAGAGAGAGAGTGTGTGTGAGCAGGAAAGGGGCAGCAAGGGAGACCCAGAATCCGGAAGCAGGCTCCAGGCTCTGAGCTGCACAGAGCCCAACATGGGGTTCGAACCCACAAACTGTGAGATCATGAACTGAGCCGAAGTTGGAGGCTTAGCCAGACTGAGCCACCCAGGCACCCCAACTGTGGGTTTTTTTTAGTCCCATAGCTCTGAACTGAAAAACAATACCAAAAGCAAATTCCATTTCTTAAGGATGTCAAGAAAGGTGAGACATTTGAATCTTCTCAGCTACAGATTTCTCCTGGTGAAATAGGAATATCTACCTCCGTGGTCAGGAGAGTGAGATGGAATAATGCCTGTAAAGCACTCAATACACTATTATCAGTATTTTGATATCATTATTAGTACAATTGGTATTGTTAAAGCACTGGTAAACAATGATGTGCCTGCCTTACAAGTCTAAGATGTTATAATAGCTCTGTGGAAAGAAATATGTCAGAAATGAAGATATATATATAGAGAGAGAGAGAGGGAGAGGGAGAGAGATGCGCGTAAAAATGTAGGTGTATATGTCAAAAATACATATCATCTTATTCATTTGCTCAAGCATTCCCTGAGTGTCTCCTGAGAACCAGGCACTCTGTGGGCACCCTGGAGTTAGACAAATAAGAAACAGCCCTTGTTTTGGGGGGAGTCCTCAGAATAATCAAAGATCAATGGTAAACCCTGATGTGGAAGCCCTGGGACTCAGTTTCCTCAGTGCTGGGGGAATGGCCTGTGTTCAGAAGGAAGCAGAAGGGGATTCTGCCGCATGTACAGGCTCCTAGGAGACCTGCTGAAGCCAGGCTGGCGGGGGTGAGTGGATCACCTTTCTGTCCTAAGGGAGGAGCAGGAAAAAACAGGAGCACTACCCATGGTTCTCAACTCCCAAACCAGCAGCCAAGCCCAGAGCTTTACTGACAAGCGTAGGGTGACCTTAAACACGGTGGAGAAACACTACACAGTGAATGAATGAAAACACACCTGAATAATAATAATGGCAAACATTGACATCGTTGTGTTATGTAGCTAAGTTATATATGTCAATGCTTTGCATGTTAACTCATGAGTGGAAGCAAACTTTCCCCAAGAGCCGATGGGCTCCACGAAGAGGCAACATCTAGAACCCGAGCCTTCTGCCCTCTTGTCTGTTCTTTCCACTTCTGCTGGGATTTGCTGAAACGTGACCTGCGCAGGCTGAAAGGCCTCGTATTTGAATCGACTGCGACCCCTTGGGGTCTGTGTAAGCTGAAGTCTGCCTAAGGCCAGAAGACACTTCTAGAGGAAATGTCCCCTAAAAAGGGGAGCAAAGCCTTTGTCCGTGAGGGTGCTCCCCAGCCCCATCCCTGCCACTGCCCCCGGGGAGCCCCCCTCCCTGGTCAGCGATGGCAGAGGGGGTGTTGATAGGCAGAGACTCAGCACGGGGGCCCAGAAGTACTTTTGTCTGCTTGCTTAGTTTACTTTTTCATGGGGAAAAATGCCATTACCAGAGGCCATCCTAGGGCAGGAAATTTTTGTCACTCTAGCGGCCACAGTCAGAAGGTGGTAAACGGACTTGAGGGCAGGAGGCTGTCAGAAAACCAGGGCAGGAGTGGAAGCGGCTTACTTAGGCTGGGGGCTCAGGTTAGTGTCGGCCCTGCCGGCTCTAGGAACTCGACTTTCTGGGAATTCTCACATCCCTGGATTACCTTGGGAGATGCAGGTTTTTTCTTCTCTATTCCTTTTTTTTTTTTTTTCAATAAAAACTATCTTTTTTTAAAGCTGTGTTTCCACCATTTTTTTGTTATTTTCTAATTTGTTACTACCATCTCGTCCTCTATACATTCATGTACTTTTTTCCTCATTCCTCTCATCTATTATTTTGACTGTCCAGATAGTACATGAACCAAAATAGCTGTAGGATGGGAGAGAATAAAGGGCTAAAAAAGAAGAGATGGGGCTTTGGAGTGACTGACAACCTAGTTTCAAATCCCGGCTGTATCATTTGCAAGCTGTGTGACCTGGGGAAAATGAAATCTGCTTCCTTATTCGTAAGTAGGAACTAGATGACTTACTCAGTTGCTGTGTGGTTTAAATTTTTTTTTTTTTCAACGTTTATTTATTTTTTTGGGACAGAGAGAGACAGAGCATGAACAGGGGAGGGGCAGAGAGAGAGGGAGACACAGAATCGGAAACAGCCTCCAGGCTCTGAGCCATCAGCCCAGTGCCTGACGCGGGGCTCGAACTCACGGACCGCGAGATCGTGACCTGGCTGAAGTCGGACGCTTAACCGACTGCGCCACCCAGGCGCCCCGCTGTGTGGTTTAAATGATACAAAAAGGAGGGGAAAAAATATACAGTGCCCAGGAATAAGGATTTAATAAATGGTGTCAGTTATTGTATTAATTATTGTTAATTGCTATATTAGAATGTCAGGCAAGAAAAAGGGCGATTCTTGACCACATATTTTCTCTCCTCGTTTTATTTTACAAGCCTTGCTGGACCAGTTCCCCTGCTTATAATGTTCCCTGTACCCAAGTTACAAATCAAGCAGATGACGGACACCTTGAATAATTGAGAACTACAGTTACAATTTTTGAGGATAACGGATTCCAAAATCCAGCCAAGAACAACCACCTCATCTGAAAAGCCTCACTCCCTACAGAATATTTATAAGGAGAAAAATCAAGGGGTAAAACAAATTCACTCAGATCTTTTTTCCCCAGAAAGTCTTTTAATAGTCCTCCCATCTCAGAGAAGCTGACAGAATGTCATGCCCTTGACAGACTTTGTTGTGGTAGAATTGAGGAATTAGGAAGTTAGACTTCTATGAGTATTACCTGTGATATTAGAATAATTCTTGCAGTTAAGAAAATGAAAGTCTTGGGGCATCTGGGTGGCTCAGTGGAGCGTCCGACTTTGGCTCAGGTCATGATCTCGCCGTTCACGAGTTCGAACCCCACGCCAGGCTCTGTGCTGACAGCTCAGAGCCTGGAGCCTGTTTCGGATTCTGTGTCTCCCTCTCTCTCACCCTCCCCCATTCATGCTCTGTCTCTCTGTCTCAAAAATAAATAAACGTTAAAAAATAAAAAAAAAAAGAAAAGAAAGAAAGTCTTGCATTTGCTCTGATTTTGAAATGAGGCCCAACCTCTTCCGGTGAGTCTGAGTTAAACCCACACATTTCACTGAATACAAATAATGACAGGGGACACGCATCAGCTTATGATCCGCCAGGAATAAAAAGTCAGTGCTCTCCTCCTTCTCTCTGAAGTACTCCTTGGTATGACCAGAAAGAAGACAAGCCTGGTTTGGTTTTTGTTTGTTCCCACACATAAATTAACTGCATGGACTGCAGAATTTTACTCCCTGTGTTGTATTAGAATTTCAAGGAAGAAGTTTTTATTTTATTTTTAAATTTTTTTTTTCAACGTTTATTTTATTTTTGGGACAGAGAGAGACAGAGCATGAACGGGGGAGGGGCAGAGAGAGAGGGAGACAGAATCGGAAACAGGATCCAGGCTCTGAGCCGTCAGCCCAGAGCCTGACGCGGGGCTCGAACTCCCGGACCGCGAGATCGTGACCTGGCCGAAGTCGGACGCTCAACCGACTGTGCCACCCAGGCGCCCCGAAGTTTTTATTTTAAAAGCACCTGCCAGGGGCGCCTGGGTGGCTCAGTCGGCTAAGTGTCCGACTTCACCTCAGGTCATGATCTCGCGGTCTGTGAGTTCGAGCCCCGCGTCGGGCTCTGTGCTGACAGCTCGGAGCCTGGAGCCTGCTTCGGATTCTGTGTCTCCCTCTCTCTCTGACCCTCCCCCGTTCATGCTCTGTCTCTCTCTGTCTCAAAAATAAATAAATGTTAAAAAAAAAAATGTTTAAAAAAAAATAAAAGCACCTGCTACATTAAAAAAAAAAAAACAATAAAACAAAATAAAAACACGAGAATTACTCTCTCAGTATCTCCTGTCATTTCTCCAAGAGACCAGTTAGGTAATGACAGAACAGACTTTCTTTTACAAGCACAGAAACCACACCAACACTTATTTTTGTTTGTTTCACATCTCACATAATTTGTAGATGCTGAATTTTGAGTCAATTTTTTGGCCTGTTAATGAAGCACTCAGGAGACTTGGTATTTTTGGTACATCTTACTATGTCTATAACCCTTGCTTCGATGGGATTTCACTTTAAATACAACAGCAACATTTTAAACAGGAGTGGTGGATGAAAGAGACAACAGTTAACATTGTTTTCCATCTTTTTATTATCTGTATTTTACATACACACTATCCACCTAGCATGCTAAATTTCTTCTAGAAGGTGACCATTTTCCATCACATAAGCCATAATTGCATTTCATCAAGCTGCAGAAGTTGTTAGCTAAGGAAGAAAGGGTTCTCATATTTAAGTGGGCTCTCTTTGGGCATGGTAGTGAAGTCTTGCTCTCGGAATCAATTCTCTTTTTTTGTTGGTTATCTACATAAACTTTCCATATTCATTGAGAATATTCAAAAACTCTAGGTTCTTGTCCTGAGAAACTGGATTTAATATTAAACGATTTCTTTTGCCTATGTAACCTTTTTCTAGCGTTTGGGCTGAGAAATGCTTTCCTTGTACAACATGAAAACAGATATCGACGGTGTGTACAGCAGTGTTCTTATTCCAAACCCAAAGAGAAAATATCAAAGTATGTATCTCAGTTGTGCAGGTTTTGATTCTTCAGACCTGACATAAGGAAGAATCTCCCCCCAAGCCTCTTAAGTAATGGAAAATGGGAAAGTTTGTGTATTTCCTTCGCCGGCTTTGGGAAGGGCAGAGGTTAAGAGGGGAAGGATGTGGACATCTAGTCCCTATCATGCTCAGAAATCTCAAGAGCTGACCACCTCTTCCACTCACAGAGCCAACACAGCTCCTTCATTTTCGCCTGGAGCAGAACCTCAAGCAGCCTTGGAGTTGCACAGCTTACGTGAAACAATGGGAAAGAACTGCTTTGGATTGCATGATTGACTTTTAAGGTGTTCCAACTGTGAACGTCCTGGTATGCAAATTATGTGACGTCAGCTCAAATGAGGGGCCACCGCAATGATGAACCACCTTTGAAGATACGCCAGTGTTCAGAAAAGAGGCCAGTGTTGACTCAGCTATGGCACTGAGAAGCAGCCGCCTGACTGGTTTCTCCATCTTAGAAGTTTTCTTTCCCCAGGAAGGTTTTCATCAAGGCAACAACGTAGCCAGACAATTAACGCGGTGTTGCTTTAGCCCTAATAACTCAATTTCCAGGGTCACCTCCCTCAGTCGGCTTTGCAAATTATGCCACTTGTTAAGAACTATTTCCATACAAAATGGAAATTCAAGGAATTCAATTTTCAAACTATTTATATTCTCAGTGCTCGTTTTTCTAGTCATCATGGACTATTATGATTCCTTGATTATTCATAACTCTTTTCCCAACTTCCAGACCATACTCATGTAATCCACTTCCATTTTCATAGATGATTAGAGGTATTTGTGACATATTAAAGAAAACGGGAAACATGCAAGTGTTTCATTAGTCTTCAGTTTTAAAGAGCAAGTCAATAAATACAAAGGAAAATATTAGTCCAAATATGTGAATTGTCAACATTCTCTCCCTATATATTATATATATAGTATATATGTATTATATATTATTTTTAACAGAAAACATGGATGACACAAAAAACAGCAGCAATATCTTGCTTCACCAAGAACCAGGAAACCAAGAAGATATCTTTATTTACGTCGCCTGCAGAATCCTCTGAAATGTAGGAACCTAAAACAAGTGGTGCATTTTTTAGACATTAGGATTAAGGTATTCTTTCATTCAAATTTTTCTAACACTTATTGAGTGATGAGCTAGAAAGAAATGTGCATTTTAAAGGAGTTCCAGAATTTGAGGATTTGAGCTAGGAAAATCCTCATTATAGAGGAATAATGACCGCAACAAATTTGAACTCTGAGGAATTTTTTGGCAGGTATGTAACTGATACCTTATCATGTTTCAGTAGGGCTCACAAGAGGTTTGAGTGAAGTATGGTGCTATTAGAATTTGTAAAGGGTGAAAGATCAGATGAATGGAGGGTCAGAAGGAAAGCAATGTCCACTGCTTGTGCTCAGTGTGAATTCTAGCATCTCACTTTGTGTATGTCAATAATGAAACCATATTTCCTACATGGCTCATAAACCAGTCTTAACTGCTTTACAGTCCTACTTCACATTCAATGATAATTTTTTTTTTAACTTTTTACAATGTTTATTTTTGACACACAGAGAGAGAGAGAAATGAGCAGGGGAGGGGCAGAGAGGGAGACACAGAATCTGAAGCAGGCTCCAGGCTCCGAGCTGTCAGCACACAGCCCAACACGGGGCTTGAACTTCCGGACCGTGAGATCATGACCTGAGCTAAAGTTGGATGCTCAACCCACTGAGCCATCCAGGCACCCCTAAAGCGCATTGATAATTCTGATACAACTTTGGTTGCTTTTTTAACAGATTAAGCAATCAATAAGGTCTATATTTAACAGTTTTTAAATTCCTATTTGCCAACAGTTTACTTACCTCAGGTATACTTGGTAATACCCTAAATTGAAAGTAGAAAATCCCAGAGATTAAATGCCCTTATTTTAAGGGGGAAAAAAGCAAGTGTCTGTGCCAGTTTCACCAGTTAACACTTTTATATGGGAGATTTTCATAGAAATAGTTAAGATAGCTTTCTCTGAACCTCATTTTTTTTTTTAATTTTTTTTTTCAACGTTTATTTATTTTTGGGACAGAGAGAGACAGAGCATGAACGGGGGAGGGGCAGAGAGAGAGGGAGACACAGAATCGGAAACAGGCTCCAGGCTCTGAGCCATCAGCCCAGAGCCCGACTCGGGGCTCGAACTCACGGACCGCGAGATCGTGACCTGGCTGAAGTCGGACGCTTAACCGACTGCGCCACCCAGGCGCCCCTGAACCTCATTTTTTGAGGAACGAACGATGAAGTTTGTCATAAAACCACTTTCTGGTTTGAGTGGTGTGTGTGCTGGCATAGAACAGCCAAGTTTATTTGGCAGAAAGCACTTGAAATGTCATTAGAATCTTTATCAAGTAAAAGTAGCTTGAATTATATTGTCATGGTGGAATATACTATTCACTTCATTTAAAAAAACGGGTTCTTTTTTTTTTTATTTAAAAAAAAATTTTTTTTAACGTTTATTTATTTTTGAGACAGAGAGAGACAGAGCATGAACGGGGGAGGGTCAGAGAGAGGGAGACACAGAATCTGAAACAGGCTCCAGGCTCTGAGCTGTCAGCACAGAGCCCGACGCGGGGCTCGAACTCACGGACTGCGAGATCGTGACCTGAGCTGAAGTCGGACGCTTAACCGACTGAGCCACCCAGGCGCCCCCAAAAAACGGGTTCTTATAGTCAGATCATATCAAGAGGAAATCCACAAATTTCAATTTCAGGAATGGTAACTTCCGCAATTTCCAAAACGGACGTATTACACTTTTCAATTTGGGCTGGAAGGTAAGTGATACGTTAACTGATCTCCTTAAGTTGGAGGATGAGACAGAGAGGATGGGGCTTGAGGAAGTCATGACATGCAGTTAATTCTTTGAGGAAAACACAGATTTCGCCACAATGCAGCATAAAGGCTCTTGTCCAAGGGCCAAGCACTATTAGAAGGGAGGGGCAGTCTCTATATAGTCACTTCAGATATTTATTAAGAATAAGTTGAATTAAAAGGAGAATCTTGAAAGCAATTAACTACTTTTAATGTCTAAGAATAAATGAGAAAAAAAAAGGGGAGGGCCAAGAATGGGGACTAGACTGCAGGTGAGTTCCTAGAGAGGGGACCTAGATGGGATTGAAAGCAATTACATCCAGAAGACAATACAGATGTGTGCAAGAGAAGATTTAGGAAGAAATATCTGACCAAAAAAATAATATATATATTTTAGAAAAAAAAATCAACAATCATCTTGTAGAAACTTTTAAATATTTAAAACCAACCTAAGAGGAAGGACACGGACCGGGACTAAGTGATCTCTCAAGATTCCTTTTAAAATCCTCTAAGTCCAGGGGCATCTGGGTGGCTCAATCTGTTAAGTGTCTAACTTCAGCTCAGGTCATGATCTCACAGCTTATGAGTTCGAGCCCCGAGCTGGGCTCTGTGCTGACACCTCAAAGCCTGCAGCCTGCTTCAGATTCTATGTCTCCCCCTCTGCCCCACCCCTGCTCACACTCTGTCTCTCCTTCAAAAATAAATAAACATTAAAATTTTTTTTAAAAAATCCTGTGAGTCCAATAAGTAATTATATGTATAAAGAACTCGTTTACCCTTAAATCTCATTAAAGGGAAAGACTGAGTAAATTAACATCAAGATGGAAAACAGCTGAAGAAGAATACGCTAGATGCAAAGAACTATTAGTATTCCCATGTTCATCACAGCACCATTCACAATAGCCAAGAAGTGGAAAACCCTTAATGCCCACCAACAGATGAACGGGTAAAGAAAATACGGCATATACATACAATGGAATACTATTCAGCCTTTGAGAAGAAGGAAATTCTGCAATTTGCAACAACAGAGATGAACCTCGGACATCACGCTAAAAGAAGTCGATCAGTCACAGAGAGACAAGTACTGTATGACTCCACTGACGTGAGGTATCGAAAGTAGTCAGACGCATAGAATCAGAGTAGAATAGAGGTTGCCAAGGGAGGGAGAAATGGGAAGTCACCAGTGAACGGCATAACGTTTCAGTGAAGTGAGATGAGGAAGCTCTACAGGTCTGCTCTACTAGAATTTAAAAGCTGTCAAAGAGGGTAGATCTGTTAAATGTGATCACAATAAAATAAAATTTAAAAAAGAATATGCTACATATTTAAACTGAAATTCTATAGCACTCACAAAAGAACATGTCTAATATATAATCTAGGAAGTTCTTGAGGATATACACATTGAACTCTTCAGAGAGAAGCACATTAGAGTCAAAAAAAAAAAAAAAAAAAAACACTTCTGGAATTTTGGTTCCCAGGAAAAACACGGTAATAAGCGACTGGTATACTGAGTCCTCAGAAAAGTGTCTTTAAATGGTCACCTGGGTACTAAACTTAGATGAACAATGAAAGAAGGAATGACTTTAATATTGTTTAGTATTTCTTTGTAGTTTTGTTAATTCTTCACAATAATGAATGGAATAAGAAGGGAATGTCTTAAGCAAAACGGCCTTAGTAATTTCTCTTGCAATTATTAACTTCATTCCTAATTCCTAAATTGAACACCAAAGCATACCCACGGTCTACATCCATGTGGAAAGTTCTAACAATCTGTAAATAAGTACAAAATGGTTAATATTTTGTATTCTTTTTCATTTATTTGTATTTGAGAGAGAGAGAGGGCGTGCACGAGGTGGAGAGAGGGGTGGGGGGAGAGAGAGAATCTCAAGCAGGCTTCACACTCGGTGAGGAGTCCGGTGCGGGGCTTGACCCCATGACCCTGGGATCATGACCTGAGCCAAAATCAAGAGTCGGACGCTCAACCAACTGAGCCACCCAGGCACCCCATGTACTTTTTTTTTTTTAATAGAAAAAAATAATTTACAGTCACAGAATACATCTACTAGAAAGAATTGGTTTTTTAATATCATCTTTAACAAATTAAAAAACACAAAATCAACAATTCAATAAGGATCCTTCCATTTTTCTTTATACAGATTTAAATGCTGTTGTGTAATTTATCAGTTACATTTATAATCGATAACCTTCCACTCACTGAGTTTAGAAATTACAGTATTTACTGAGCTAAACTCTCTCACAAAATAAGGCACAACTACATGATCACAAGTAGTAAACACAATACAAACAATGAATCCAAAACCTAAATGAGAAAATATTCATGCAAAAGTTTCTATAGAAACTATGAATATATGATCCAGTTCAAGGAAGTACAGAATGTCATATACATAACTGCATCATGTTACAATAAATTCATTACTTCTACACAGAAAGAACTTAGCTATTTCCAATTCTATTTTATACAATTTTACATAAATTTA
The DNA here is from genome assembly GCF_028749965.1 of Puma concolor. Taxonomy (NCBI): domain Eukaryota; kingdom Metazoa; phylum Chordata; class Mammalia; order Carnivora; family Felidae; genus Puma; species Puma concolor. Next base: position 27,922,568 of record NC_141673.1, on the reverse strand, counting down.
GTAAGTTTATGCACAATATTCACATCTGCAACAATAACAAATTGATCATTAAAATTCAGGCAAAGGGCAATTAAGACACGATAATGTGTGGCACATTATAATTACAGAATGCCATTCATCAAGCTCATGTCTAGGAATACTAAATTGATGGCACATTTAACTCTTATGGATCAAATCATCCATGGTTTTATAGCCAAAGTGCATTAAAAAAAATTGCTATAGTCAAATAGGTCATGAATATCAAAATATATGATCATAATTTGCTCTCCACTTAGAAGCTAAACATTTTTATGCAAATGCAAAGTTAAAAAAAAGTGGCTTCAAAGTTCTCAAAACTATAAAATAATCCAAAGCCTTTCTAAGAGAGATGGGAAACTAACAAATTTGGCAGTTACTATTTAACATTACTGTGAGGAAACTATCAAACTAGCTAATTCCACATTAAGAGGTAGTTGAACAAAATGTTATTTGTACACTGCATTGAGGTCTTTGTGTTTCCCTCTTTTTTCTTCAAAATGAACTAATCCTATACCAGCAGCTTTGTCTTCTTCCTATTAAAAAAAAATCTGTAGGTATACTTTATTGTACTCTAACCCAGCAAAACTTGATTTTAATTCACATTTCTATGCTGGGGTTTGGAATTTACTAACATGTGATGCCAACAGGCTTCGCATTAGAGCCAAGAGCTGGGACGTGCCACCCCTAACTCACTGACAAATAGTACCAGCAAACATCTAAAATGTAGAGCCAGTAAGAACTCAGAAGATGACTTTTTAGTTAAAAGAAAAAGAAAACCCTTTTTGTTTTCTTTAAAAACACGTTAAATTAGTGAGAGTTAATAAGCACACACACAAAAAAGGTTCATTTCTGATAGCATTAGTGTAGTAGCCTATGGTAAATTATTCAGGACCTATAAAATGAGATTTAGCTAGATGAAAACTAGTGATTACTCAAACACATATAATTTTGTTTGTTGCCCTCCCGACATTTTTTTTTGTGAATATGTGGGTGGGTGGATAAGATGGGAAAAGGCCTTCAGCGCACCCAGTTAGGAGATGAAGTGAACAAATATTCTAACCTAGAATCCTCATGAAGTTTTACTATCTTAAAAAAAAAAAAAGGTACTGTGAATATCTATTTTTCCAACATAGAAAATTTCTAAGTTTCATATTAACTTCCTTATATTTAAAGTGTAGAATTAAGACTCTTTGAAAGGATTTATAAGCATATGAAAATGCACAAATAATTTTAGCTCAATTTATATCATCCAGCTGTTGTTTTTAATAAAGAGTCATTGTATTTCTTCTTTATGTATGCTCAAGGATGTATGTCTATCCTAGTCTAGGGACACCATCAGGGTCCTTAACAGCTACTGACAGCAGGATTTACTTAACTGAGTTTTGTAAAATAATTAAATGAATATGACAATCTCTTCATTTATCGATGTTACAGGTAAAGCATAAACATGATAACTTTATTTCGGCATGATATTTGAAAGCAAGTGTATATTATAGACTATTGCAAATGAAATATTAACTCCCATTCTTCCTTATTATTACCAGATGATTACACTGCACAAATGTATAACTTTATATTTTTTCTCTAGAAAGAATAAACCAATTATTAATGACCTCTCTACAGATGTTTCCCAAATTAAGAAGACTATGATAAATTAAAGTTCAATTCCATTGTTCAGCATACAAATAAGCTAACTTTTAATTACCCTTAATTAGCCATTCTGTTTCAGTTCTGATTATAACTTTGGGATTCCGAAATATATTTGTTTTTGGTGATATTCTAGTCTCCAGCTGTTACTTTAAAGCAATTTCATAGCAGTATTTTTGCAAAGTGAAAAGATTTACCAGTTAATATGGAACCCCAAATTCATAACCATTTTAAATTTAAGTCAACTTCACAACTTTCAAAAATGTTTCCCTATTGGGTAAGAAGATGTAAAGTCGAATATTTAATGTCTCCTTCCCACGTGTATTTGTTTTCACAGATAAGACTAGAGCAATATCAGTTACTGGCTTTAAGATGCAAAATTATAAAACTATTACAGTGAAGCTGAGCCACGGTTCGAAAGGTTAAACCAAATAAAGGGAAAAATAGATCCATTAAAAAAGCAAACTCAGATTCCCAAAATGCTGGAGAGACAATCCAAGGGTATAATATAAAGGCTAATCTCCAAAACCTTCCTACTTACAAGAAACTGACAATAGAACCATTATACAATTTTTACGATTCATCCTCCAGCTGGGGGGTGAGGGTGGGTAGTTTTATAGAATTCTTAACAGTGTGTGAGAGTTTAAACATGAGATAGAAAAAGACAAAGAAAAATTAACCCTAATCTTTAAAATACAACCCCAGGATAAGCATAAAGTAAGCAAACTGATTTTACAGAGGTTTTCATAAAATCTACCCAAGAGAATTTAATCAATATTGTTAAAACAAAAACCATGTTCAAATTCATGGTTAGTACATATTTCAACATAAACTGTACTTAGAACACATGAGTAGTAAACTTATAACATAACAATGCAACTGAGCTATGGACCTATATATAAGAAAAAAAGAAAGTTTTATAGTTCTGTGCATGACTTCACCAAGAGAGTATCTAATATAATAATAATATAATGTGCTATTGTGCAACATATATGATGTGATAACATCACCCATGTACATTTTTGTATACTAAATTTGGGAGAAAAAAGTAAGCTATGGAAGCGTATATTCATGTCATTTGTGAACAATGAAATCATACTTAAAAAAATACATTGCTATTTTCTGTCCAAAGTTTATTTACATTTCATTGGCTAATTCTAAACTTGGCATGAAAGCTGTTCCAGGGGTTAAATGGAAAAAAGTAATGAAAGATGAGCCCAAGTCTCACAAAAATAGAAGAGTTTTACTTGATATTGATAACATTCCAAAATATATGAATTCTAATTTGGTCTAATATTGCAACCACTGTCCAAATCAAATAGTAGTCCAAGACCTCTATTAAGTGCATTTATTAAAAATCTAATGTTAGTGTAATACTATTCTGAAGTTGTGATAATCCATTATCCTTGCAAGTCATTGAAACATGCATCACAGACACGAACAGGCTTCTTAGAAGATGGAGTTAAGGCATTTTTGGCCGAACACTCAGCACAGAAGATATTTCCACATTGTCTGCAGTGATGCTGTAAATGACAAAAATTAAACAATTTCAAGCATAAAAACTACACCAAAAGCATGATGAGATATAAGAATACTGCAAACTGCACTGTGAAGGTATATTAACTTTCAAGGGATTAGTGTATTATTTAATAATATTTCAACATGTCAATTTAATCTCTTAATTTGAATGCTTTCTATTTCTCAGATACTGTGCCAAACATCTGATATAAAATTCATCAAGAATTCTCAAAAGAACCTTCAGAGGCATTTAAAAAGTGATAATAAAGCACCTCGACCAGCTGAAAACCATTTCCATTTGCCAAGTGTTTCAGGCATAATTTCTTCAATAGGAATATAAACTTCACATGGTATTATTCAGAATAAATATTTTTTTCATCTCTGCTTTTTCTTTAAAATAACCCAATGATGACTAAAACATATGAGTTAAACACATAACGACTAAACATATGGCCCAGTGGTTCAGAAAATGACTATTCCAGAGAGTAACTGAGTAGGAAGGCAAGGACTATACTTAAAACTAAAATTGAAATACATATGCTGACCAGAAACTAGACTGCATAAAATTTAATTATTCTGTGTAGTTGTAAAGTTAACCAATAAATAGAAAAAATTTTTAAATCTGTCAAATACAAGATTTTGATGGTTAAAACATTAACTGATACTGAGAAATAAAATCCAGAACCACAGCAATATGAACAAAATCATTTACCCGTCTCACTGTTACTGAAAAGCCTTTCCCACAGGCCATGCAGTTTTGTACTTCATTGTCTTCCGCCCACTTCCTATTTAACGCTTGCGTGTGTTTGATCTATCAAAAAAAAAAAAAAAAAAAAAAGGGGTGTCCATACATTATAATACTCAACATTTTAAAGAATGATGGATAATTTCTAATTTGGTGCCCAAGTTTCTCAAAATTTAGACTTATAGGCACCATGGGATAAAATTTTAAAAATCAGAAATACTTTGGTTGGCTTCCATTGTCAAAAGCTGCTACACTCTTAAGTCTGAATAACAAATTAAGTCAAATTTTTACCCTCAAAGGTACCGGCAATTTCTAATCTTTGGTGATTTCCCATCCCTTCTAACCCTAATGATCAATCCTTCCTAAGTACCCTGAGCACATATTCAGATCACTTCTTTAACACATAGCAGCTCGTCTATTCCTTGATGTTCCTCAATTTTCCGAGAGCTGCCAATTCGTGAATGACAAGGCTTTCTAACTGATCCCTGGGGTCTCTCAGATTAATTCTTTATCACTTTTATTCAACTATCCATAACACCTACAACACTGCTATACAGATAGTAACCATTCAAAAGTTATTTATTAAATACAGGAGATTTTTTTAAAGATTGAAAATACGCTGGGGTGCCTGGGTGGCTCAGGTGGTTAAACATCCGACACTTGGTTTTGGCTCAGGTCATGTTCTTGTCATCTGTGAGATCAACCCCATGTCGGGCTCTGCGCTGATGGTGTGGAGCTTGCTTGGGATCCTGTCTCCCCCCTCTCTCTCTGCCCCTCCTTTACTCAGGTTCTCTCTCTCTCAAAACAAAAAACAAAAAATAAAAAAGATTGCAAATATGCTTTTCACTAAGAGTTAACTCTAGACTGAAAAACAGCCTCACATTACCAGATGACTTACTTGAAGGGATTGATTTTCTCTGCCCAGCTCCTGCACCGCTGCGGTCGTATTATCCAGCTTTCTTTGCAATTCTAGTACTTTGGTTTGAAGCTTTTCTATTTCACCTTCTCCTTTAAGACATCTAGAACAGATTGCAAAGCAATCATTAATTTTTAAAAAAAATTATCAAAGATCCTTCTAGAACAGAGATAAGAAACTACTTCGTAACCTCAAACATAATACTTTAATTTCAACTATCTGATTGTTTTAAGAGTTAGTTTTTAAATGGCTGCATAAATACCTGCGGGGCCAATGTACTCTTCTCAAGACTCTTCTATTTAAAAAAATGTGGAAAAAGACAATCTTCTTGTCACTTAGAATGGAAACACACTAATTTTACTAGACATCAATCACCTTTCTAGTAGTGCTCTCCTTTCATCCTGATTATTCTGAACTGTGGCTTCTAATACTGCAATTTCACCCCGTAAGTCGTCCGTCTGTTTCTCGAGCTCGCTGACTCTACGTTGACTAGACTGCCACTCCTTCTTTACGGTGCCCAAGTTTTCATTTAATGCTGTAATCTGCATGGTAAGTTTAGCTTCATTTTCTTCATGCTTCTTCATTCCTATTTCTTTTTCTTTTATTTCGGAATGCTGAGAAAAGGAAGAACAGTGAGGAAAAAACCTATTCCTAAAGTAATGCAAAATAAATTTAAGTTAGCTATTGAACTTAAAATACTGACAACATAAGTAATACTACTTCTTCAGGAAAGAAGGCAGGAGAATGTATTCATCTCATACTAATAAGATTGATTCCACAAACATCTGTGTCATCTGAACTGGCTCAAAGGCCATAATGCTGAAATGAGAGTCAGCAAGCCTCTAAGAAGAACCACTAACATACAGCAATTTGAGGTTTTCGTTTTCCTCACTAGAACAGGGGAAGAACACATAGTTAGGGATAGCAAGGTGCCCTGGACACAAAGCTGGCATTTTCAGTCTCAAAATCCACATGTACCTTTTCTTCTATCAACCTGCCAAAAAGCCAATTCCAAGCCATTCAACTCACTGTGTGAACTTGAAATTGCAAAGCTTCAACTAAAACATTCAGCCCTCAAGTTATGTGGGGATATTTGGACTTAATTCAACAGAGGAAAGCCAGATGCTTCCCATTTTGGCATGCACAATTTAGGGAAGGAAAAGTAGACTTTGGTCATCAAAATTCCACACTGAAGTTTCCGTTCTCCCTTATCAACACTCACTTCGACCAAACAAATGAGTTTAACATCATCAGCATTCACGCCATTTACCTCAATCTACATAGCTGTGGATTTGTTTTTCTGGCACTAAAAGTGTGTTTATTTTTTATGAATTATGTTTCATTGAATTTTCACTTCTCTAAACCAAAATATAATTACAGACTAAAATATTTCCAATCACATATCAGCTATTTAAACAAATCAGGTCTCCTTTCTCAATCAAAAAGTAAAATGCTAGGTAAGAGCACTTAAATCCTAACTTCCAAGTAGAAAAATCCTCTCTTACTGGATTGACTTACAAAATCAATTACAAAACACACTCCCCACCATTAACTTACTGACCAGTTTAGCCTCCTTCTCAGTAAACTCTTTCTTCAGTTCATCTTCTTCCTTTTTCACCTGCTCTTTTAGCATTTGCTGGTTTCTCTTCTCCTGGTCAAGGGTTGCCTTCAGGGAATCTACTTTCCCTTGAAGCTCGAGTTTCTGCTGAATCAAAAGCTGTTTGGCATCCTTGAGATTTGTTACCTCCTATTGAAAAAGGCCGGAACTAAATCATCCTTTACAGTGGATATTTCAAAATGTAGCTGAAATTTATACAACTTATCCTAACAATATAAAAGAGTTTTAGCCTCTTCTCTTATGAGATTCTTAAAGTTCAGTATTTCAAACAACTGGTTAAAAAGACGCAAGATTATTTACTTCCTGCTCAACAATCATTTAAACTCAAAGTGACAATTTACATGCATGTTTGGATGAAATTATGTGAAGAACCTCTACCCCTTGTTTTCCCTTTTCTCACTTAGCAAGCATTTATTGGTCACCACTGAGGCATCACACACTGTGTTAGGTTTTAAGGATGCAGATAAAGATTATATACATTACCTGCTTTAAGGAAGTCACAGTGTGTAAGAATATAATAACATAAAGAGGTAATAAATTTTAAAGCAAAATGGGAAGTATACTGATAGACATAAAAGGTGTTATTGAGAGCATTCAAGAGAGAATCTAACCTTTGAGAAAATGAATAACATTTTTACAAAGCAAATGATAGACAATTAGTTTCTTCAGCTGGCACCCTAGGTACACTTATGACAGGAAAAATGTTCCAAACAGAGTATTAAAAATTTTTAGGAAGAAAAACAACTGAAACAACAGAATCCCCTAAAAATCTTAATTCTAAACATAGGCATAATTTTCTTTAATTTTTTTTAACATTTATTTTTGGAGAGACAGAGAGAGACAGAGCACAAGTGGGGTAGGGGCAGAGAGAGGCAGGGACACAGAATCCAAAGTAGGCTCCAGGCTCTGAGCTGTCAGCACAGAGCCCAAGGCGGGGCTCAAACCCATGAACCCTGAGATCAAGACCTGAGCCGAAGTCGGACACTTAACCGACTGAGCCACCCAGGCGCCCCAACATAGGCACAATTTTCTAAATCAACAGCTCTGTTGATTATCATCTCAACAAATCTAAACTTTTAGACCTACTTTGCTTTATTCACTAGTCTGCAAACCAAAGGAACATAGTTTCAACACAGGTATATGGATAACACACAACACGGGGATGAGAGCAAGAGTATTTGTCAAAACAACAAAACTGCGTCTAGCACATAGTAGATTCTCAGTAAGATATATATACATATTTTTTTATTTAAATGACAATAATACAGGATAGAAGGAGGGACAATGATTATCTTAACATACCTTTATGCTTTCTTGCTTGTGGGACTTGAGTTCTTCACTCAATTTAGCAATTTCTTTTTCCTGTCTACACTTAATTTCCTCTATCTCTGCCAATTTAGACTTTTCATTTACTAGTTCTTTTTCTTTCAGTGACTGTAGAAAAATAATTTAAAAATAATTTTAAGTAAATACTTAGCTTAAAACTAATGTCATGAGAATAACTGCTACTAGGCATGACATGGTCTCTGCCCCTTTCTACCTAAGTTAACGTGAGCAAACTACTTACCTTCACTTGCCTCTGTGTCCTTATTTACACAATGTGAACAACTAATAAGATCTTCATAAGCATTAGTTACTGTTAATACTGTGAAATAAATAGTGTCTAAGCAAGGAAAGAACACTATAAAATTTAGCCTATCGTTCTTATTCTTAATGCTATTATCATTATTACTATTATTACTATCAATGCCTTTATTTAAGGCGCCTAGCTAGTAGTGTGACATATTACCTAATTTAATATCAATACTAAATATAAATAGCTCTTTTTAATCCTCATGTGATAAGGAACAAAGGTTTAGAGAATAAAGGTTTGGAGAAGTGAAATAATCTATTAGAGATATAGTCAAAATTACAACAGTTCTGACTGAGCTAAAGCCCTTGCAACAAAGGCCTATGAAACTATAGTTCTCTCAGAATTTTCTAAACCCAAGACACAAATCATGAATATCATACCAGCTTCAATACCTCTACCTCCCCACAAAAACATCCCTTAATTTTTTTAACTAAAAAGACTTTCAGGAATTGCACAATTAAGATACACCACAAACTTCTGGAATTGTATACTTCAGAATAATATCTTATCAGCTAATGGAAATATATTTCAACCATGAAACCAAAAATAAAGTGCTTCCTAGAATCTGAATTTCTCTTTCATATAGCATCTTAACTTTTTTTTTTTTTTTTTAAATTTTTTTTTTTTTTCAACGTTTTTTTTTATTTATTTTTGGGACAGAGAGAGACAGAGCATGAACGGGGGAGGGGCAGAGAGAGAGGGAGACACAGAATCGGAAACAGGCTCCAGGCTCTGAGCCATCAGCCCAGAGCCTGACGCGGGGCTCGAACTCACGGACCGCGAGATCGTGACCTGGCTGAAGTCGGACGCTTAACCGACTGCGCCACCCAGGCGCCCCCCCTAGCATCTTAACTTTTAAACATAGTGGTCTTATAATACAAGGCTTTAACTTTATTTTTTTTAAGTTTACTTTTATTTATTTTGAGACAGAAAGAGAGAGAGAGAGAACGAGAATGGGGAAAGGGCAGAGACAGAGGGAGAGACAGAATCCTAAGCAGGCTCTGCACTGTTAGCATGATGGGGCTCAAGCTCACAAACAGGGAGATCATGCCCTGAGCCAAAATCAAGAGTCAGACGCTTAACCAACTGAGTGACCCAGGTCCCAAGGCTTTCAACCGTATAACTCAGCATCATTTATGTAAAATACACTCCCATTTCCCTAAGAAAAAGCTGGCTCTAAATTTTAAGAATTGTAAGAATAAGAGGAGCCTGGCTGGCTCAGTTGGAACAGCATGAGACTTTCGATCTGGGGGTTGTGAGTTTAAGCCCCATGTTGGGTGTAGAAATTGCTAAAAAAAAAAAAAAAAAAAAAAAAAAAAAGTAATAATAATAATTTTAAAAAAAGAATTATAAGCATAAGAAGTATTTCTAGATCTTTTAATCTCATTCACACATCTAAAGAATGTTATATAATAGTGGTGGAGCTACGATACCTGTTTCTAAATAACCAGGGGTCTACAATGTGAAAAAGATTTGTTTATAAAACTAAAAAGAGCAGTAAGAAAAATGAGTAGAAATGACAAGGGGGCTGTTAAGAAGTACTGCCCGGCATTAACATTCCAATTACCACGGTGTTGTATCAGAAACTAGAAGTCCATCTAAGGAGAGCTATTGAAGTAAAGCGATGCCCATATCGGAGAAGAGGTTTGACTAGATGATTTCTAAAGATACCGCAACTCTCAGATTCTAGATTCAGTCAGAAAATGAAATACCTTTTCTTTTTTAATATCTTGTAGCGTTTTACACTGCTCCTTCAACTGTTGCTCTTTCTTTGCTAAATCCTGCTCCAACGTAGCCGTGGAACTCTTCAGTTCTTGAATTAATTTATTTTGGTTTCCAATTTGATTTCTGTTTGAAATCAAGTCCTCCTGTGCTAGAGAAAGCTTCTCTTCTACAGACTTACAAAAAACAAACAAACAAAAAACCAATTTCCCCAAATTATTGTATGTCTTTTTTTGTTGTTTTTAGCAAATTTCAACAGAAACATAACAGCATAAGTATAGTAGAAAGCAATATACTGTAAAAGGATAGCTTGTTATGCCCTTTAGTAAGATCATGTAAAAGAGAAAGGACACTAGACCATTAACTCTCTTGCCTACGAAAAACATTTTAGTGTAAGATATTTAATAAAACTGAAGCAATTCCAAAACCTCTAGAAAGAGTAAGTACTACTAGCTAAGTGATATTAAGGAATATCAAATAAAAAGGGATCATATCGAACACACTTGTAATATATGAAAATATATACATATATGTCCCTTGACATGCTGAAATCCTCAATAAATAGTTTTTGTCTTGGGAAAAAAAACAAAAAACAAAAACCAACAACTGTATTTCACATCCGCAAACCTGCTCAAGTGAACCAAAAGAAGAAAGTCAACCAGATACATGGGGTTCTGTTTCTGAGAAGGCCATCGCCCCATCCTCTTCACTTCCCATCGATGTGGCAGAAACAGTGTTGTCAGTTAACAATGCCCACAGTTACTGACTGTTCTAAAGCCCAGATATTTTGAGAAGCCAAAGCTTATGAAAAGGGCAAGCTTTGTGGCCCCTTAGATTTCAGACTGGGGTAGATATGGTAACAGGTAACAGAAACTGGCAGGGACCTTGCCACTCTCAGCTGCAACTGCAAAGAATCAGAAGGGAAGGCAATGAACTCCATGATGCTCTTCTACCATTGGGAAGAAGTTAATCTTATTCTGGAGATACAGTTCCTTTGAAAAGGAGGGAGAAGATCTAATTTGGGAAGGATCCCTGCTGGCTAGGCTTGACTATAGTAAGCATCCAATGGAAAAGAAATAAACAAATACTTTTTAAATGAAGACTGTATTTAAGGGGTTTCTCAACTATAGGGTTCCCTAAAGAGACAGTTTATTCCTTACAAATAAACCCAGTTCTGAAGTCTTTCTGATATCAATGAAGTTTGATTTCCAGTGGCTTCTAGAGAACACTAAAAATCCCAAGGCTTCTTTTTAAAGAATCCTAAAGTCATCTAGTCCTTTACTAACCAAGCTGTTAGCCATTAACTGAGTATACTGGTAAGGTAAAAGATAGTCCTTAACTTAAAGAAGCTGGCTATGTAGCCCGAAAAACAGAACCACCACATAAAATGGAAGCTGTACGTAGCAGAAGAGCACTTGCTATAATGCCAAACGCACAGAAAAACAGTGAGTGCGAGAACTTTCCCTGAAATGTGTTTATGTAAGGCTCCATGGTACATGTGGGAACTGACATAAGCATCACAAAGGGTGAGAGTGATTTCAAATAAAGATAATAAAATTTGACAAAGCCTAGCCCATACGGTCTATAGCAATTATTATCAGGTAACAGAGGTCCTGATCTAATACTAAAGAATACCAAGGCTTGCTAGAGCCTGAAATTAACAGCTCCCCCAATCTCTGCCCACAAGAATTCCAAACTGCCCATGGTTTAAATAATACTCAATAAAATTTTAAACTCCCAAGACCCAATGACTAAATCTTTAAAGTCAAGCTCAAAATCTGGGCTATGCTGACATACTGCTCTTGTCTCTGAATATTTGTCAATGCCATTCAGTGATACACTGCCATGTATTTTAAATATTCCTTTTGTCTTTCTTGTTATAGGCCATTTTATTTTCACCTACTCAGCATATCTTCCTTTGGGGAACTCCCCTCTCCCATTCAACAGTTTTGTGGGCCTATCTTTAACCCATTGACTCCCACTGGAACAAGCAAATCCCTGAGTAGATCAACTACCAATCTTGACCCTGAATACCACAATCAAATTACAGCAGTGTAGCTAAAAAAGAAATTTCTGCAGTGTTTTCTGGTAGCTATTGTTTTTTGTCTGCTCCACAATTTTACTCTTCTTTCAAAATAAACTTTTAAAATGTTTATTATTTTCTTGATGTCTGATTAAATGATATAAGGAATAGTATAAAGATTTATATTTAATTCTAAACTTGTTATCCTAGAATTTTCACTTTACTCAGGGTGCAAAATGTACAGTTACATTCCACTTCTACCTTTCTTCGACAGCAAAGAATAGCACACAGCACAGCCGTTTTGAAATATAGTCAACAAACGTAAGTATTTCATAAATAATCCAGCAGATGGGGCTAAAAGCATGGATCAGGCCAGCCTGTTTTCCATTCTACTGGTATCTAGATGTACAATGTCAGCCCACAGATGGCAGCCTTGACTTAGGTAGGTGTCATGCTACAAAGTTCTTAACCTCTCCCCTTCTCTCTCACATGCAACAAGATCATTCATCACTGAAGCAAAAGAAAAATAATGGCTGATAACCATCTCTTATTCTGGTCCATAAATATCATTTCAAGTTCTCAAGGAATTTACTTCTTCATTTTTTTTTTTTTTTAGCTTCCTAAGTAGTTCAGATACTTCTCATTTTGGAAACATTAATAATAGAATTTAGCAATATTCTATTTCATATTTAAAAATCCTAGTGATGATAAAAGAGTAAAGGGCTGTGAATCACAAGAACTGAGGTCTAATCATGGTTCTGTTATTGTGCAATTCTGGGTCTGTCACAAACCACACCAGGCCTCACTCAGTCTTGTCTGCAAAAGGAGGCTTTGGAATAGAGGACCTAACCATGCCTCTTAACAATTGGAAAACTCCTCAGCAGGCTTGACTCTCTGCCCTTCTCTTTTTTCTCCATGCCTTTGATTTGTTTTCATGTATAAAATTATTAGTATACAACATAGCTTTCGAGCATAATAAAAACCATTGTTGGCTTAATGAAAGAATATTGATCAAAGATCTAAGTCCTGTCACCATGTAATGCTCTTGGGTAAATAATATATCTGTATGAAAAAAAAAGTGTGATTTCTATAGGACTTGTACAATCAATCATTAAGTTTCATCTCCTTGATCAGCTAAACACCCTTCTAATCCATCCATATTCCCCATCCTTACTGTTACTGCCCACACCGCCGTCGTGTGCACCCGGACCAAGTGCCGTCTCCTCTCTGGTCTCTACACTCAGCCCTGTTGCTCCATGATCCACTCCTTACTCTCAGCCAGTCACTGGCCCAACCTACAGATCTGAGCAAATCTTTTCTGTGGTTCCCTACTGCTTTTACAATAAAGCCCAAACTCTTCCACAGACCTTCCCTGACTTTTAATAGTGTTCTAAAGGAAAAAAAAAAAAAAAAGAAAGAAAGAAAAAAAGAAAAAGAATTTAAAGCTACTAAGGGAGCATAGCAAATAAGACATTTTCTAAATGTCAGGTGGTATTTTTTTTCTTATAACAACTGAGCACCATGAAAAGTTTTTGACCCAAGTTTCCTATTTCTTTGTCAAATCATTAGTCACCCCTAGTTCCCTCAGTGCCCTTGCAGCCTGTCTGCATCCAGCCCTCCTGTTTCATCCTGTCTCTCTCATTAATCTCTTCTGCTCCATCCTCCTGAACTTTAAGCCCAGTTCTAGTCAATTCACACCTTGATTAATGGAATTTGTGGAGGAAGGGAGACAGCCTCTTCACTAATCTTCCTACGTCTTGTTTCCTCGGGTCCAATCCAAGCTATCTATCTATAAACCTCTTCCTGGTTAAGTTGTCCAAAGTACTGTCTTCTTCATTTTATTCCTCTGCTTAGACTCTTCACCCCCTCTCCACCCCCAAATATAAACTCCAATCATCTTTGCTCCGCATCTAAGAAACCTCACAATTTGATCCCAATGTTTCCAAATTTATCCTCCAAACACAAACCAGCATGCTAGCAACTGGTAACTGTCTCCTGCCTTTGTTCGTTCCCTGCAGTACCTTTTCTCAAATGTGCCCCTGAGCGAAATGACCTTCCTCAGGACTCTCTATATATTCAAATTCTATATATCCTTGAGCACCTGTTCAAGTCCCACCTCCTTCAGAAAGCCTTCCTTATAACAGCCTATGATAAAATATAGACACAGTATATTTATGTTGTCTAAAAATATCCTGTGATTTTCAACAAAATTCTTCAATAATGTACTTTAAATTAACAAATTAAAAGAAACCAGAAAGGAAAGAAACAAAAAGCATAACATTTCATGATGACAAAAAAAAAAAAAGAAAGAAAGAAAGAAAGAAAGAAAGAAAGAAAGAAAGAAAGAAAAGAAAAAATAAGAACTAGCTGAATCTTGTGGGAAAGAACACAAACGTTCCATTTATCTTAGGGAAATCATAGTTTAATAACACTGCATAAAAATTATTTATCTTTTTTCCATATTCTTCATTTTAATAAACATGATACATCAAATACATGTCAAGAACAAACAATATATGTTTAGATAATTTTTATTTTTTTTAATATATGAAATTTATTGTCAAATTGGCTTCCATACAACACCCAGTGCTCATCCCAAAAGTGTTTAGATAATTAGATTAAGGTTAAGTTTACTTTGAGCTATAATCTCCTAATTTCAATCATTAAGCATTCTGGTAGTCTTGGGAAGCTGACCAACATAAAAACTAAAGTCAAAGTTATCTTTTTACATTTATAAGAAGACAGCTTTAGATAAGCTAATAATGTAGCAATTAGTATATTTCCAAATAATTTTACTGTTATGGATGTTATTTTTAAATGCCCATATTTAACATATATCATATTTTGTTATAATATAAAACAATTCTATTATTAAAAAGCGTATTACTCCAAAAATAATAATTTAATAGAAAACAAGCATGATATTCCACAAATACTAACATTACCTTGTCTATCTGGTCTCAAATCAACCATTTAATGAATGCCTATAAACAACTTCCTAATATTTTTATGATATATTTTACTATACCTTAAGATCTTGCCTTGTGGCAAGAAGTTCAGATTCCTTCCCATAGAAATCAGATTGAAGCTGTTTTAGATTTTCCTGACTTTTTTCATAGGTATTTTGTAACACTGACATTTTCTCTTTCTCTGCTGCAAGTTCCTGGGCTGCTTGTGTTGACTGCTGCTGTAATTTATTCTCAAGCTCTGTCTGGAACACACAATAGTTATTTAGAACAGTATGCATATCACAAACCAGTTACAAATACAAAATGAAATCCACACAAGAAGATCCCTGAGAACAAATTAAACTGTATTTATGCCCTAAAAAACTTAAGAGATTTACAAAATACAAAATCCAACAAGTCCCAATTTAAAAACCAAAAAATGAAAAAGCATTACATACAGAAAAAAGCATTTCACTGGATAGTCCCAAGTATCAATGTCTCAGGAAACTGAGAGTAACAACCACATTCTGAAGGAAGATACAGTGCTAGATGCTTTAGAAGATGATATAATTTAAGGTTGAACTAAGGGAAATTTCTATAGGAAAGAAATAAAAAAGTCATTACTGCGTTCATCATTTCTACTCCCTGAAATTCTAGAATAACTTAGGACATTTCTACAAGATCGTGTTTATTAACAACAAGGCAGAAAAAGAAATCTTGCAAAGATCTGACTCCTCTAAATGCTAAACTTGTCTTTAGTCTTTACGAAGACTCAGAAGATATACACAAATTATGACATAATTAAAATATATGTGTGCAGAGTATGAAAATAAGCACTGGCTTTTAAAATAAATACACTACCTCAATGCAACTTCTGTTTAAATGACCAGTGACCCCCTTGTTCCAAAACCCACTATTCATGTCCTTGTCCACAGCTGACTTCACCTCCCAGCAGTACTTGAAACAGTTGATGATGTTCCCTCCTAGAAACATTCTTCAACCTGGTTTCCAGGGCACCTATCTCATTGGTCATTCCTTCTTAAATTTTTTTACTAGCTCCTCTTCTTCTGTTTAACCTCTCAATATTGTAGGATGCCAGGGTTCTGACCTTTTATTCCATATACAGTCTCTCTCTCTCTAGAAGATCTCAACTATACTCAACTATGGCTTTAAATATCATTTATTGACAACTGACTCCAGAATTTGTGTCTCTAGCCCCAATCTCTCTGCCTGAACTCTGGGCTCATTATAACTGAGTACTTCCCTGACCTCTCCACCTCAGTGACTGACAGAGATCTATCTCAAGCAGAACTCTTGATTCCTGACAGCAAGGCTGCTCATCAAAAAGCTTCTTTCCTCCAATAAATATGGTCATCTATCCACTTGCACAAGCCACAAATGTAGAGTTCTTTTTTTTTTTTTAAAGTTGATTTATTTTTGAGAGGGAGAAAAAAAGAGACAGAGTGTGCGTGGGGGAGGGGCAGAGAGCGAGGGAAACACAGAATCCGAAGCAGGCTCCAGGCTCTGAGCTGTCAGCACAGAGCCCGATGTGGGCTCGAACCTACAGGCCGAGAGATCATGACCTGGGCCAAAGTCGGCCGGCCAACCGACTGAGCCACCCAGATGCCCCTGTAGAGTTATTCTTGATTCCTCTTTCCATCACCTCTCATCATCTAATCTATCAGCAAGTCCTGATGACCCAAACTTCCAAAATAGATTTTCAAATCATCCACTTCTAACACTTTAATTCATTCTATCATCATGTACTGTCTGGACTATTGCAACCATTTTTCAATGTCTTCTCTGCTTGCTCCTTTATCTCTCTGTAGTTAGACTGCACCATTTTCTGCTCAAAATTCTCCAATCGATTCTAATTATCCTTAGAACAAAGTGTATTATTCTCTGTTACCTTCTAATCTATAAATCTTCATGCATATGCTTTGGCCCTTATTTACTTCTCTGAGCTCATTTCATATTACTCTTCCTCTTTCCCACCACACTTAACCTACATTGGTCTTCTGTTTTTAGAAAACACCAAGTTTGTCATAGTTTAAGGTCTTTGCACTAGTTGTCCCCTTGGACCTTTGTATGGACAGCTCTTGCCTTTCAAGCTCAAATCTCTTCAGGGAAGCTTCTTTGGTCACCCAACATTTAGCAGGACTCAGTCCCATCACTGTCTTTCCCATCACCCTGTTTAGTTTCTTTCCCAGGAAAGTGTAAGCCCCACAAGAACAGGTCCCTTATCTGTTCATGACTATATCTCCAGAACCTGAAACTGTGCCATGGCATAATATAGGTGCCTAGTAATATTTCTTAAGGGAATGAATGGCAAATAGACTGGAGGTGGAAAAGCCTGGAATGACTCTTAAGAAGCTCTTATAATAGCCTGGTTAAGAGAACAAAATGGCCTGGACTAAGACTGTGACAGTGGGAAATGAGAAAAGGGAATGGATTCAAGAGAGTTAGGAGGTAGGTTGACAGGAGGTGTGCTAACTGCCAATGGAGGAAAGGGGGTTTGATCTCCCTGTATGTTATCTCAGAACACCCCATGTCACCTCCTTTTCATTCCCTCCAATTTAGATTCTTCATGATGAAGAACTCCTGTACGCCTTTCTTCATCTTGAAGACTATACTGCACTTATATATTTTCTTTTATAGAATACTATTTTTTTCTTTTTTTTTTTCCTCCCCACAAATCTAGTTTTCTTTCCCTTTCGTCACGTTTATGGCTCTCAACTAAGCCCTCTGCAAAGTCTCAGTAATGACCATAAAAGCCCTTTGGGTTCATACTTGGGCCTTCATTATCTTTACTCTGACAGGCTGATTCATTCATTTAAAAAAAATTATCAATGGCTTATTTGTCAAAACACACAGTTCTCTGACTTTGAGAAACTCAAATCTATTAGTGGAGAAGTCAATTTAAAACAAAAACAGGGGCGCCTGGGTGGCGCAGTCGGTTAAGCGTCCGACTTCAGCCAGGTCACGATCTCGCGGTCCGTGAGTTCGAGCCCCGCGTCAGGCTCTGGGCTGATGGCTCGGAGCCTGGAGCCTGTTTCCGATTCTGTGTCTCCCTCTCTCTCTGCCCCTCCCCCGTTCATGCTCTGTCTCTCTCTCTGTCCCAAAAATAAATAAACGTTGAAAAAAAAAATTTAAAACAAAAACAAAACCAGACCAATGCAGCAGTTTGATAATTGCTTTAACAGACATACACCCAAACTTCCAAAGAAGGATACAGGACGGTCAGTCATTTACAATTCATCCTTCACAAACCGACCAGTTTTTGCTCTAAAACAGGTCTGATCACACTCCTCCCTTCTTCAAAGTCTTTAATATTCCAATATTAAACTTGTAAAATGGAAACAACTATACAACATCTACTGTGATCTGACTTCACCTGATTCTTATTCTCCCTTATTCGCCTTATTCTCCCCTCGCTTCTTCACTTATCATGTACTCCAACAGCTAACCTTCTATAACAACATTTTCTAAGTCTTGCAAACTTTGCTAATATTGTTTTATCTCCTTGAAATATCTAAATTCCTCTTGTTTAACCTTTCACAATTATAATCATCTTCAAAGGCCCAGTGCAAATGCTAGTTCCTTAGAAAGCCAGTCAAAATTTCCATTAAGTTCTAATTTTTCTATTTCTGTTTAAGTTCTGGTTTCATTCTCCTTTATACATTAGGGTTTTTTTTTTTCTCTTTACATATCTACTTCCTCATTAAATTACAAACTGGTTGAGAGTTGGGGGCCATATCTTATTCATTCTGAATTCCCATAACAGATTCCAAATAAAGTTGGTGCAGGGGCCAATGACTTATAACCTACTTGCAGAATTCTTGATCTTTGGCTCTCAAACAATCATTTCCAAAGTGTGTGTGTGTGTGTGTGTAGCCTCGCATTATGTAAGTGTACACACACACATATTTATACCCATTTAAACATTATCTTTGTTTTTCCTATTTCACTGTGGGCCAGTGATTAACTGTCACAGACCATCGCTGCATAGTTGACCATGCACACTGACACACTTAGATCATAGTTTGCTATATTTCCATTCAATAGCCAGGAACCACTTTGCTTCTGTACTGCACTGGGCACAGTAGCAGGCATTTTAAATACATTTTCTCAATCTTTACAACAACTCTATGATTCTATTTCATTTATCTCGGAAAGACAACCACTTCCCTGTGACCATAACCCTAAGGTGTGTCACATGAAACTTAAACTCAGATCTGACTAGCTACAACATATGTCCTTTCCATGCTATACTGCTTCTCAATAAAACCAAACCATACTTGCCTTTCGGTGATTCTCCAGTTAGTCTAAATTTATTTTTTTAAGTTTTATTTATTTTGAGAGAGAAAAAGAACAAGAAGTGGGGGGAGGGGTAGAGAGAAAGGAAAGAGAATCCCAAGCACTGCACTGAAAGTGCAGAGCCCAACATGGGGCTTGATCTCATGAATCGTGAGATCATGACCTGAGCTGAAATCAAGAGTCAGATGTTCAACTGACTAAGCCACCCAGGGGCACCTAGTTACTCTAAATTTAAAGTCTAATTTATAGCGACTGGCTAGCCATTCAAAATTCCCCCCAATTTAAAAAGTGTGCTCCTTATTTTAGCATCCATACACTAACATAAATTAACTATATCCATGGCTGAACGCTTGTGTCTCCCCAAAAGTTCATGTTGAAGCCTAGATCCGCAATGTGATAATATTTGGAAATAGGACCTTTTTTTAAAAAAATATTTTAAAGTTTATTTATTTATTTTGAGAGAGAGAGAGCGTGCGCATGCGAGTACACACACATGCAGATGGGGGAGGGACAGACAAAGGGAGAGAGAATCCCAAGCAAGCTCCACACCGTCAGTGCAGAGCCAGAAGTGGTGCTCAGACTTATGAACCATGAGATCATGGTTTCCTGAGCTGAAATCAAGAGGCGGATGCTTAAGTGACTGAGCCCCCAGGTGCTCCTGGAGGTAGGACCTTTAGGAAGTCATTAGCCCTCATACATGGGATTAGTACCCTTACAAGAAGAAACACAAGAGAGATAATCTCTCTTTCAGCCTTATGAGGCTACAGCAAAAAGCATCTACCTACAAGCCAGGAAATGGGTCTTCATATCACTGGATATGCCAGTGTCTTTATATTGGACTGCCCAGCCTATAGAACTGTGAGAAATAAACATTTACTGTTTAAGCCACCTAGTCTATGGTATTTTTGTTACAGCAACCCAAACTAAGACAACTATCAATAAAAACATTTCCTTTAAATCTCATAATTCTTATGGCGTCAATTAGTAAAGTCATACAAAGTATGGGCACATACATTAATCATAAATCTAAAAGAAATCATATTGTAATGAATAATTCAAGAGAAAATGTGTTCAAAATAGTTGGGCTTTTTTTTTAATTCATGAAGTTATGATGCTATAAAAATGAAGATTTGGGGAATACCTGAATATGAGGCTAACAGATTTGGGAGAAAAGAATGACCTCAAGACATCAAATCATACAACAAAATATGTACTGTGATAATTACATCCTGACTTAGGATTATATGTAACACCAAAAATGCACAGGCAAATTTGTCTACTCTTGTTTATTAGAAAATTACTCTTTTGTAAAGTGGCATTAATAATGGTTATAAAAACAGTGGTCAACATAAATTACCTATTTGCAAGGTTAATTTTATTTTCTCTAGTAATATGATAGCCAACTCTTAATGATATGACATACTTTGTTCTACATAATAGAGATTTCACTTTTCTCTTTTCCATGATATGCACATACCAACAGTAGGGAAAAGCTTTTTGTTCAAATATTAAGTATAATACAACTTTGTCAACTCTTGGTGTGGACAAGTATTAAAACATACTTAAGAATAAAAAAATAGATACTTAATAAAAAATTAGAATAGTTTAGAAATGGAAACCATTAAAGATGTAACTT
Organism: Puma concolor; assembly: GCF_028749965.1. Classification (NCBI taxonomy): domain Eukaryota; kingdom Metazoa; phylum Chordata; class Mammalia; order Carnivora; family Felidae; genus Puma; species Puma concolor. Next base: position 27,901,827 of record NC_141673.1, on the reverse strand, counting down.
AAAATATCAAACAGTTATAACTCTATGAAACCTACATTCCTTAATTTTTGAAATGCATACCATTTTGTGGTTTTTGTTCTTATCTTCCCTTGGTAAGGATAATTTATTTTTAAATTCCTTTAAAATTTTCTAATACACTAGAGAGGTTATATAAATTACTCCCATCTCATTAAATGTTGTTATTTATGTCTATCAAATCATTAGTACTAGAATTTTAAATAAACATTATCTAAAAACGTGGTTATAGTGAATGGAAATCCAGATTTATATTATTTAATTACATATTTAAGCGCTTTTATACATTAGAAAATACTTTAAAAAATTGTGAGCACATGTAAATTTTTCCCTGTTGCAACTCATCTGTGTTATATTATCTTAACTGCAAAGACTGTCTTCCCATAGAAAGTAAACACATATCATATTACTACCTTCTGTGAAACAGCAATTTTAATTTCTCCTTGGAGTGCTTCAATTTGCTTTTTCTTCTGTTCAGTCAATTGCTTTAGCTCATTTATGTTCCCCTGAAGTTGCTGTTCTTCTTTTTCCTTTTGTTTTAAAGTATTCTGGGCCTGTGCCACTTGTCCCTGCATTGAACTGAGTTCCAAATTCAACTGATGAGAAGTCTAAAGAAAATAAAATCTGTTTAGCATTCATTCCATGAAGACACATTTAGTACCTACTACACACCAAGCATTACTCAGGTAGAAACCACCACTCCCCTGATGGCCATAGGAGATCAACAGTAACCAAAAAAAAAAAAAAATCCCTGCCCTCACGGAGCTTTCATAACTGACACAATTTGCTATTGGATGACATGCTGGATTAATCGTCAATATTTGTTTAATCTTACCTTCCTTTCTAACTTGTAAATATATATTTGGATAGAGCTTGTAAATGAACGAAACTGCTATTACCTTATATCATAGGAAATAGGAATATCAACATCAATCTTTAGACTGCTGGAATGTCTACTGACTTTCAAGAATATTCTCAAAATGCTAACTTAGTCTAATGGCCATGGTTAACCAAAAAGAACAGCTCCATATGAACTATGATAAAACTAAAATCATTTTTCGCAAGTATGTTTAGTATCTGTCTGATGACACTAAACTATACCATTCAATAGTTTCCTTATTTAGAGATCTGGGACATATTGTGCTATTACTTTGTTTTTACAGTCTACTAGGATCTATTTCTGTTCAAAATTAGGTATCATAAAAAGTCACACTGAGGTTCCTCTGTGGTCAGCGTGAACCACTATGATCTCCCACCCTTCCAGCCAAAGTCATGTTTTCATGTTTTATGCATATTATGAACCTAATTTGAGCATTTGACTATATTCAAAGTTAATTTTGAAAAGTTTCACTGCTACATATGGTTGCTTCAGCTCATCTCCAACACAAAGGGAAGTATTTTTGTGCAAAACAGAAGACGGGTAGTGTAACAATAATGATGATTATAATATGATAACCAATGAGAAACTGACAGCTAACATTTGAGCTTTTATTTGCTTATTTTGTTAAGTGTTCTACGGACTTTGAAATATATTAACCCATTTATCTCTTATAATAATCCTCTGGCACAGATTCTCTTATTCGCCCCCTTCTACTGCTGAGGAAACAGGAACACAGAGAAATTAAGTAATGTGCCTAAAGCAAGGCAAGTCAGCATAACGAGCAAATGGCACAGGCAGGATATAAATCTGGACAATCTGAACTCAGAGCTCGGGTAGTAAGTCACCATAATTTTTCCACTTAAAGGCTGGCATCTATAACACAGGTGTCTTCTCTCCATCAACAACCAGACTACAATCACATTAAAGATTTCTCAGGACTAGGTTTTGCTGCTTTTATCAAATCATAGCTCTAGAAAAACTATATACCTGGGTTCTAACCGCAAGAGGTAGGTCTTCAGAGAATAACAACTGTATATTATACCCATTTATTTACTCATTTGCTGGTTTGTTTTTTATGGACAGCAATAAAAGCATTAACCATAAAAGAATCTGTTGTTATACAACCATTAACATACCATTAAATATAAATGTCCATGAAATAAAGAGCCCTTAAAATGTTATTTCTATTAAAAGCCTATCTAGATATTTTTTCAATCATAATAATGTACCCAAATCTAAGTTATCTAATTATAACTCTATAGTAAGTTGATTCAATCAACTTTATGAATTATAATCCTTTATTTTGGGTCTTTTATTATGAACTAGCTTAAATCTTTTTAGTAGTAGGTAGAACGCAAATGACAATTTTATACTATCTTTTTGTGATCCATTATGTTTCAGAGAAATAAACCTCCTTTGATTTAAGTATCAGTGTGAAAATATTTTGTAAATATAGAACTTATTATTCTTTACATATTTTATGTTACAGAAAATCTTACTTGCTTCTCTTTTTCAAGTGACTTTTTCAGTTCATTCTGTTCCTTAAGTGCATTTTCTGTCTGTACTTGAAGCTGATGCTTTAATTCTTTGCAAGTTTTTTCCTAAAACAAACAAACAAAAAACTACATTATGCAGAAGATACTTGTAGTAGGTTTAAGAACTCTGATTTATACACTTAGTAAGATCCACACATAGAAATAAACCAGAATCACTGATGGTTTAGAATGGGATAGAATCATCCATTTCAGTTACAAAACTGGCAAATATTACAGCAATAAAGGTAGAGGGACGGGAAAAGGTTAAGAACTTCTATCATCAACCAACAGCAGAATACTCTGGAATTCTCTGGAATCCACATTTTATATCACATAATTAATTATAATTAACTTGTCATGCTATTTTAAAAGCATAACAATCCTTAAGAAAATGGAAAAAAGGAAATTTTTGTGAAAGAAAGCATTAAAAGAATAAATAAGGAATAATCACATATAACTTAAGAGGGAAGATGTACATGTAGGAGATGATTTCTCCAAACAGAAAGAAACATAAAAGTAACATACTAATACCATATATCTTTTGTGCTACTAAACACTTTCACTGATCTTCACATTGAGAACAAAAGAATTTTACCTTTGCTGCTACTCTGTTATTCTGGGTTAAAGTATTTCTGAGAATACATTCCCCGTTAAGAATTTCCTGAGACTGTGTGACTTTTTTTCCATATAGTTTAAATGTGTTTTATGGTATCTCCAAGGCATGGTATTATCCAGAGTTTTAGAATATTCAGTTGAGAAGTAGAAAGTTTATAGTGCCAGAATTAAAAGTCACGATCTTTCTGATCCTTTTCTGGTTTTTAGGCAAGTGAATAATGTCTGAATCAGCAGCTATATTCTCTGTGAAAATCTCTCTGAGGACAAACAGGAGGCAGTCTCCCAAATCTAGCATCATACCAGCAATAAAGAAAAACTGTTTATTCAACTGAAAGTTTCCTGGGCCTCTGGAAAATTATACTCACAAACACCAATATCTTTTTCTCAGGTTAAGCAATCCCAGTTCATTTCCTCGCAAGAATTAAAATCATTTAAATGTAGGATAAAAAGTCATCAGTGAATTAAGTAGAAACAAAAGTACGTTTTAAATAAAAATCATTTCTACCTAACCAAGTAAACATAAACAACTAACCAAATCTAATATAGCAGCTTTTCCTTTCTGGTTTTCCTTTTCAAATTCACTTTTGGAGTTCTTCAAAGAATCAGAAACTTTTGATAAATTCTCTTTGGCCGCAGAAAGCTCTGTCATTAGAGTTTCTTTCTCCATCTTCAATTTTTGCAGTTCTGCTGCTGCTGTTTGAATTTTGTTATTCAATTCCTTGTGCTGCATCTTTGCATCTTGACTTAAATTTTCAATTTCTTGTTCAAGGATTTTTTTTTCTTCCTCTTGCTTGGTAAGCATTTGCTTAATATTTTCAAGAGCTTCAGATTTTTTCTGTAGTTCCAACTTTGTACTGGATACTCTAGATATTTAAGAAACAACTTTTTAAATGATGCATAATTTGCCACGAAAAATTAATAATTATTGAGTTTTAAAACTTCCTTGTGTAGCTCAGAATAAAAATAAATTAATGTCATAAAACCACACAACTGAAAAAACCTTAAATGTAATCTGATCATGTAACAGATGATTTGCTTTGAGTCAAATAAGTTAGTGGTAAAGCTAAGACTACCTAACAATTCTCCTGACTTAATCCAGTCTTATCTATTGCAATAGATGTCCCCCCAAACTGTACATATAGCAGACCTTCTAACATATAGCACACTCTCTAATCTACAATAGCCAGAAAAGTTTTTCGTGTACCTTAAAGAACCTATTCACTGTTAGCCCCCAAGCATATAGAGAATTTTGCCTCATTCCTTGAAAACATACAACACATTATGCTGTCTTTTAGGTATTAAACTTCAAACATGATTAACCCAGAAAAAAATAAGGCAAATTTCATCTCAAGCACAGAGAAAAAAGATTTACTTTAATCCTAGAGCCTAACAGATTATTCAAGAAACTTGTTATCATTTGTCCCTTAACATAAATTTGCTACACCTGAATGAAAAAGCTGTAAGAATAAGGAAATGAAAATATAGCTTCAAGAAAGTTAAAAACTTCTATTGTTTTGATAAAATTATGAACAAAATTATGAACCAAATTCAGTGAAATTATGCACTAAAAGAAAAACACATTAAAGATAAACAATTCTACGGGGGCGCCTGGGTGGCGCAGTCGGTTAAGCGTCCGACTTCAGCCAGGTCACGATCTCGCGGTCCGTGAGTTCGAGCCCCGCGTCAGGCTCTGGGCTGATGGCTCGGAGCCTGGAGCCTGTTTCCGATTCTGTGTCTCCCTCTCTCTCTGCCCCTCCCCCGTTCATGCTCTGTCTCTCTCTGTCCCAAAAATAAATAAAACGTTGAAAAAAAAAATTAAAAAAAAAAAAAAAAGATAAACAATTCTAAAAGTGAAAATGAAACTGGATGCAAAGTAATATTTCTTGAATACATACTATTTCTGATGCTTTATAATCAGCATAAATTCAATAATATGCTAAAGAGAGGTTGTTAAAAGATGTACTAGCCACATATTTGTGGAGTTGGGTATTCATACAATACCAGAATATTTAACTTTGAAAATTTTCAACTTTTAGTCCCAGAAACTTACTTTTACTTTCTAAGTGGCTAGAAAAGATGGGAGTTGGGTGCATTCATAGGATACTGCACCTCACCGATTTTCAAAGGTATAAACAGAAGTCATTACACTGGGGCACCTGGGTGGCTCAGTCGATTAAGTGACAGACTGTTGATTTCAGCTCAGGTCATGATCTCATGGTTGGTCATGAGATCGTGCCCACATCAGGCTCCGTGCTGGGCATGGAGCCTCCTTAAGATTCTCTTTCTCCCTCTCCCTTTATCCCACTCCTGTTCACACTCTCTAAATAAATAAATTAAATAAATAAATAAATAAATTTAAAAACAATCAGAAAAGTCATTACATTAATATTATTTTACCTTTTTAATACAGTTATAATTCCTATCAAGCAACCGTAAATTAGGACTTGATTTATATTACTACGCTACTTAACTTCCCCATAAATAATTATTATAAAATCATAAGATTATGTAAACCAAAGAAGGCAAAACAGAAATAAAGGCTTTCATGGTCACTATAAAACTTTATTTTTAAAAAGGGTACTAAAGTAATAAATCCACAATCATAGTTGGAAACTTTAACACCCCTTCTCAGAAATTGACAGAACAACCAGAGGGGAAAAAATGGCAAAGATACAGAACGTTAAACAACTTTACTTGGAATGAGTAAGTCAAGGGAACAAAAAGTACAGTATAGGGAACACAGCCAATGGTACTATAATAATGTTGTCTGGTGACAGATGGTAGCTACCATTTTGGTGAACACAGCATAACATACAGAGATGTTAAATCACTACGCTGTGCACCCTAAACTAATGTAACATTGTCTGTCAACTATACTCAAACAAAAAGAATTTTTTTAAACATTATCAACCACCTTGATTTAATTGATAGTTATAAAACACTTTATCTAACACAGAATACACATATGTGCACATGGAAAATTAACCAAGATAAGCCATACACTGGGTCATAAATAAGATAGTTTGAAAAGCTGAATTTTATAGAGTATGTTCTCTGTTCGCAATGGAATTAAATTAGAAGTCAATAAGTGTAAGCTATCTAGAAAATCTCCAAATATTTGGAAAGTAAACAATATACTTTTTACTAACCCAATATACTTCTAAATAACCCCATGCATCAAACAAAAAAAAATCTCAAAGGAGATTAGAAAAAATATTAACTGTACAGTAATGAAAATACATCATAAGATGAGAGCTGGAAAGAGAATTAGATACATAGGTGTAGGTGGGCCTTGGGAAAGGGAAAACTTTACCCTGTTCTTTGGGTTGAGCCCTGGGATCAGAGATAAGGTTTAGTCAAATCCCAGATGTGTTTCCTTGGCCCTTTTTTCCCTATGTAGTACAGTAGAAATGCAAGACTCCACATAAAAAACATTTCCATAAAGTATATAGGCAAAAAAAAAACAAAAAAACAAAAAAAAAAAACCCTTTAATATTAAAAGGTTTCCCTACCTCAAAATGATATAGAAGTCTCTGAGTGAGTTCTGAACCATACATTATTAGAACATAGACTAGAAATGGGCGCATTTACACTGAACCCATTAGAAATAGAAAGAAACACTGGGCCCATAGGGACCTCGGGAAGGAGAATAAGAACTAACTCAGAGGTGATCTTCATGGACTGATGACTGGGTTCCAGAGAAGACAAACTACTCAATGGGTGATATGAAGAATCAGATGTGCTCCCCAAATACCTGTGCACTGGTGTGAGAAGGAATGCCATTTAAGGTATCTTATGTACCTCTACATTCTCAAATTCAAAGCATCAGGATCCACTCTACTAGATGTGAAAACAAGAAATCTTTCATCATCACTTCCAAAGACAAAACCATGAAGGTGTCAAACAACTTAATTATCATCAGTCTGATGGGTTTTATTTCATTTTCCTGAAGGGTACCTTTCCCAGGCTCTCAGCTTCCATCTGTAGGACTGAGAGTCAAAACTCTTCATACCCTTGTTACAGATCAAGTCTGTCAACTCACAGTGGCCTACTTAACATTTAAAGGCAAAGTGTACTGAAATGTGACTGGTCACAAGCCCTCCCATAAGACATCCAGATGAATGGGGTGGAACTGGTTTTTACCCATCATAATTCTAGTGAGTTTTGTGTCCATTGTAGATCTTGTAGCAAGACCCAATCCAAGCATCAACATCAAGAACAAGCTAAGAGATTAATTCTATCTTCGTAGTGAACAAAAGATAGCTCATCTTTGCAGCTTTAATCACTATTTAGGTTATGTCTGGAAGCACATACCCTCTCGGCCACCAAGGACATCTGAAATTTCATGCATAAATTAATATTTTAGATTCTAATATCTTCTAAACTAATCCATCTTTATACTCAGAGCTTTCATAAGCCCATTAACCACTCAGTGCAAAATAGAAAAAAGACAATCTTCCTCAAAGTAATTTACTCCATCTGTTAAAAAACTGTCTACTATACTGATTTCACTAGACTAAGACATGTAACTACCATCTGCAGAAGCCTGACATCTGGCATTGACAAAATACAAAGAGGGTGAGGAACTGAGAAAATGAAACAGATACTACAAAAGGTAAACATTCACAGGGAAGGTTTCACATTAAAAAACTATAAAGAGAAGAGCAAACTAAACCCAAAATCTAAGGAAGAAACTACTAAAGAGAAGATGAGGTATAAATTAAACACAAAAGTGACAAAATCAAATTATAAGATTCTTTTAGAAAATTGACAACCCCCAAATTAGACTGATCAAGAAAAAGAGAATACCAATTACTGCTATTAAGAATAATAAGACATCACTATAGACCCTACAGACCTTAAAAAGTATAATGATACTATGAACATTATACCAATAAATTTGAAGTTTAGATGAAATGGATGTATTCCTTCAAAAACACAAATTACCAAAACTGACTCAACTAAAATGTTAGAAAACAATAATAGCCCTGTATCTATTAAATAAATTGAACTCCAAATTAAGAAGCAACCCAGAGAGAACTTCAGGCCAGTTGGTTCATTGGTGAACTCAATAAAACATTTAACAAATAAATAATACTCGTCACATACAAACTCTTTATTTAAGAAAGGAGGGGAAGAGGGAATACTATCAATTTATTTTTAAGACCAACATAACCATGATTCCAAAGAACACTGCAAACCAGTAGTCCTCATGAATGCAAAGAAAATTTTAAACAAAGTATTATCAAGTCAAATAGAGTAATATATAAAAAGAATAATACAGGATGATCAAGTGGGATTTATCCCAGGAAAGCAAAGTTATTTAATATTTAAAAAGCAATCAATAAAATTCACCATATTAACAGAATACAGGAGAAAAAACATACGATCATGACAATAGATGCAGAAAAAAGTTAATAAAAAAATTTAAGAAAACTAGCATATACAGAAATGTGCTCAATCTGATAAAGGAATCCACAAAAAACCTACAGCTAATTTCAAAATTAACAATGAAGTATTTCATGTTTCCTGCTCAAGGCTGGAAAGGAATCTACTTTCCTATCAAGGATATCTACTATCTTTTTACATTCAAATGTTCACCGGAGGTGTTGGCTAGCAGTAAGTCAAGAAAAAAGAAAAAACATCAGAGACCTACATACTGAAGAAAAAAAAAAAAAAGGATAACTGTTGCTATTCACATATATCAAGACTGTCCACTTGGAAAATTCTAAAAACTCTAGAAAACAAAAATGCAAACTTAACAAGGCTAGTCAATAGATAAGACTCAATTGTATGTTTATGCTAGCCACAAGTGATCACAAATTTATATTTAAAAAACAATTCCATTTGCAATAAAATTGAAAAACAAAGTTTCTAGGATTAAATTTAGCAACAGATATTCAAGATCCCTATTTTAAAAACAAGAAAATGTTGACCAGAGATATTAAAGACATAATTATTAGAAATATACTATGTTCACAGATTAGAAGACTCAGTATTCTTAAAACATTAATTCTCTCCCAAGTGAACTAGAGATTCACTGAAATTCCAATCAAAACCCAATAATTTTATTTGTAGAAATGGACAAGTTAATACTAAAATTTATATGTAAAAAAGCAATGAACTTAACCAAGACAACCTTGAAAAAGAATTAAGTTGGAGGGCTGATACAGCCTGATATCAATACCTATACCAAGAAGATACAAAAATTAAAATAGGACGGTATTGATGTCAGGATATCATATAGACACATAGACCAATAAAACAGAATAAAGCCCACAAATAAACTCACATATATTAGGTGAACTGCTTTTGACAAAGGCACCAAAGGCCACTCACTGGAAGAAAAAAGTTTTATCCACAAATGGTACCAAAACAACTTAATGATGTACAGGAAAAAAAGGTGATCCTGGACTCCATCTCAGACCTCTCACAAAAATAAGTTCAACATAGATCCTAGACCTAAATGTAAAAACTAAAACTGTAAAACTTCCAGAAGAAAACATAAGAGAATTCTTCATAAACCCTGGGGATAGGCAGAGGTTTTTTCGAAATGACACAAAACATTAAACATAAAATAAAAATAAATGGCAAATTGAATTCAAGCAAAATTTAAAACTTTTCACTGAAAGACATCACCAAAAAACAAAAAACAAAACAAAACAAAAAAAAAGCTGTTAGGAAAAGTCTTGATAATCTATTTGGTTAACTCACTGGCTATCTGGCAAAGAATCAGAACTTTGCATATATAAAGAACTCCTACAAATCAGTAATAAAAAGACCCAATGAGGAAAAATTTTGTAATAGGTGAAATAATTTAACAGACACTCCACAGTGAAGAAACGCAAATTAAACCCACAATAAAACCCCATTTCATATTCAATAAATAGCTAAAATTAAAGGACCAACAACACCAAATACTAGCAAGGATATGAAGCAATGAAACATTCCCAGTAGAAGTATAAAATGGTACAGCCATTTTGGGAAAAGGTTTCGTAATTTCTCATACAGTTAAACATACATCTACTCCACCACAGCCCTGTACTTTCACAAAAATACTTGTATAAGAACGGATAGCATCTTTATTCATAACACCTAAAAACTGCAAACAACCTGAAAATACTCACCAACAGAAAACAGATAAACAAACTGTAATGCATTCAGTGGAATAATATTCAACTATACAGACAAAACTAAAAATAGTGCATTGAGAAAAAAAAAAAAGCCAGTCATAAAAAAAAGAACATACTTGTATGATTTCATTTCAAAAACACACAACATTAATCTATGAAGACTGAAAACAGAACTGTGGTTTTCTACAAGGTATTGACTAGAAGGGCACCCGAGGAAACTCCATGGGTATGAAAATGTTGTGGGTGGGAGGGCATATTATTACACAGAGTATACGCTTACTAAAACTCAAAATTTTATATGTAAGATCTGTGCATTTAACAGTATGTAAATTTTACTTCAATAATTGTTAAAAGGTACACTGATTCTGGTGTTTCCCTTGTGTTCATAAATACGATCTGCCAAGATATACCACAAAGCTAAAATAAGTCATTTCTTGTAAGAAAGTATACATTCCCTACTTGGTATAGTCCCTCAACGCAGAAGCCTGATTGCTCTTGGGTGATATATATAAATACTCCTCTATTTGTTAATTTCAGAGTAATTTATTCAAATCAGTGAACAACTCAAAACAATTGCTTTAACCCAGATAAATGAATACCATATTACTGTTGAAAAGAGACTAGATGACCCAAATTTTCAGTCCTTTCTAGTGAAGGTAAATTTAACCATACTATGATGGTTTTATTTTTCATTCAATATTAACATCAGATTATAGAACCAATAGGAAAAAACATTTAATAAATCTTTAAGCACTGTGATAGCAAAACTGAAATCCCAAGAGTTTTTTTTTTTTTTTTTTTCAATGTTTATTCATTTTTGGGACAGAGAGAGACAGAGCATGAACGGGCGAGGGGCAGAGAGAGAGGGAGACACAGAATCGGAAACAGGTTCCAGGCTCTGAGCCATCAGCCCAGAGCCCGACGCGGGGCTCGAACTCACGGACCGTGAGATCGTGACCTGGTTGAAGTCGGACGCTTAACCGACTGCGCCACCCAGGCGCCCCAAGGGGACCAAGAGTTTTTAAAAATGTTTGAGAGAGAAAGAGAAAATGGGAGCGCGCGCGCGCACACGCGCGCACACCCCCCCCCCCCACACACACACACAATGGGGGTGGTGGGCACAGAGAGAATCCCAAGAAGGTTCTGTCAACGCAGAGCCTCACACAGGGCTTGATCCCACAAACCATGACATCATGACTTGAGCTGAAATCAAGAGTGGCATGCTTAACTGACTGAGCCTCCCAGGCACACCTGAAATCAGAAGATTTTAACACTTAGTTTATAATCCTCTCCCTTAAGTAGTTTAGCTTACATTTCTTTCTCCACTTCAAGTTGTTTACTCAATTCTGTGGCTCTAAGCTCTAAATCTGTATTCAGCTGTCTTTGCAGTTGTAGATCCTGCAAAGCTTGCTCCTTGTTTCCTTTAACTTCAAGAGTATCAGCTTCTAGTTTCTATGAAAGAAACAGAATACAGTAACCATTTTAATGTCAATAATTATCCATTTATTATTAAATATAACATTTTTGTTTATACTCAAATTGGTGTTGACATAACACAGAGTAATAACCATAAAATGTTTATGTTATAACAAAAAACACATTTTCCATTCTTTTTTTTTAATTTTTTTTTCAACGTTTTTTATTTATTTTTGGGACAGAGAGAGACAGAGCATGAATGGGGGAGGGGCAGAGAGAGAGGGAGACACAGAATCGGAAACAGGCTCCAGGCTCCGAGCCATCAGCCCAGAGCCTGACGCGGGGCTCGAACTCACGGACCGCGAGATCGTGACCTGGCTGAAGTCGGACGCTTAACCGACTGTGCCACCCAGGCGCCCCCACATTTTCCATTCTGAAGCCACTACTGAGTAAAGGAACTATTTATTTTGGAATCTTTCAGAGGACCTACCAGCAGGCTTTGTACATGACAGGCAGTCACCAAGTTTCTGTTTTTTAAAATTAACTCTAGGGGCGCCTGGGTGGCGCAGTCGGTTAAGCGTCCGACTTCAGCCAGGTCACGATCTTGCGGTCCGTGAGTTCGAGCCCCGCGTCGGGCTCTGGGCTGATGGCTCAGAGCCTGGAGCCTGTTTCCGATTCTGTGTCTCCCTCTCTCTCTGCCCCTCCCCCGTTCATGCTCTGTCTCTCTCTGTCCCAAAAATAAATAAACGTTGAAAAAAAAAAAATTTAAAATTAACTCTAAATAACAGAATAAACTTAAAATAATTGTGTCTATTGCTAGGGTAAAAGTTATTAAGTCAAGTACGAAAAAACTAGGTAACAGGTTCATACATAGGCTCATTAACATATATTATCCTTTATATCCAGTAAACAACACTGATGTAATTGTAAATATTCAAAACTAAAATGGAGTTGTCATATCACCCTTCTCCTTAGTACCTATTGCCGCTAAATATAAAGACAGCTGAATTCCTGATATTGCACCTTTAAATTCTCGGTTTAGAGACTGTTGTTCCTCACAGTGTAGTTTCTGTCTCATACATACACATATAACTGTGTGCATTTTTGAAAATTTGCAAAATCAAACTGTTAAATATAAAGTTTGAATATATAGGAGTAATGCATTTTCTTGCATAGTTGTAATAATTTTGCACCCTAAATATTTTATAAACCAACCTAGGTATCTATAGCTCTTACGCAACTCTTACAATAGATTTTGATGCAACTGTAAAATTTTGTAACAAATAATTACAAAAAACATATGGAATACTCCCTAAAATAATTACCAAATGTTAAAGATCTGATTATCACAAGAGACACTCTCGGTTCTAAACAATTATTTGTAAAAGATACACAAAAAGAATTCTCATTGGATACTTTTCAGTAAAATCGTTTTTCTGTTCTTTTCAAATTATTACAAAAAGTAATGTGTCATTACTATCATCATTGGCTATAAAGAAAAAGAAACTCATAAATAGAATTAAAAATGTAATTCTTCTTCCATGTTATATTGGTGTGGATATACACATATACATGTACACATCCAATAGTTCTACAGAAGTGTTCTGTTTGTGAAGGTATAATTTACATATATATAGTAATTTGAGAAATCTTTGTTTAATCAATAGTAGATCCCATTTCAAGGACAAAGGACTCAGGTCAAACCCTTGTCTGATAGGTCTACTCATTTAATCTCTTTAGTACATCAACAATTTCACTTGGAATTGAAGTTAAGAAGCAGTTTACCACAGCATAAACTTATTATTAAACTAAAGACAAAATCCAAAAGATATAAATGTAAAATTTAAAAAGTGAAGAGGTCTGTCATATGTGAAATATATTCTGAAATAAGGAGGGAAGGAGATAGGAATGATGGAACAGAAGAGGCTTCATAACAACAACAACAACGACAACAAAATGGTAAGTTCCTTGTAATTACAGAGTAAATCCCTGGTTGGTTGTTTTTTTTGAAACATTACAAAGGAACCAGTATAACTGTCATTTGTAAAAGCCACTCATTAATAAAGAAATTAAAATTAAGAATGGAATTCAAAATTAAGACCAGAAAAATTCCAGGTAATTTAAAATTCTATAACACAACTTCACCTTTGTTTGCAAATTTAAAACCTTTGATTCCTTCTAGGTCATCAGTTTCCATTACTACAGTAGCAGAAAATATAAGTAATACACTCAATATCTTTTATACAAACCTTAATTTGACCTTCTAATTCTTCAGTTTTTTGTTCTAAAGAAAGGTGTTTCTCTTTATATTCTTTAAGATGACTTTCCAACTGACTGCAATGTTCTTGCTTATCCTGTAACTTTGCAGTGACTTGATCCAACTGAGTAGTGATCTTATTTAACTCCTATAGAAAAGTACAATTGAAAACTTTGGTAAGGTTTTCTTTCTTGTATTCCCAAATGTTTGATCAAAGTACTGCTGAAAACTCATTAATTCTATTTAAGAAACTATTTGAAGGTTAAGAAACTATTTGAACTATCAGAGGTTATTTTACCAGTACAAAGGACCTGAACTGAAATTGTACATAGCATGAGATATTAAGTTTATATGCATCACCACTTAACTTTTTCTAGAAAGAGTTATTTTAGGACTCAAAAGACACAATAGAACATTAAATATACTAATAATAAAATAACACTTTTATATTATAATTAAATGTTTTCAATGTTCAAGATGCTATTTTTATGTTGGGATGAGCACTGGGTGTTGTATGGAAATCAATTTGACAATAAATTTCATATTTAAAAAAAGATGCAATTTTTAAAAATAACATTTAAAAACTATTACAGTGACTACATCTATGAAACTTGTTCATTTGTAATATCTAGAGGCACTGAAAGAATTAAAATCACTAGTAAACCCACCACCCACAGATAATCACTATTAATGTTTTGATAACTTTCCTTTCAGTCTTTTCTGTATGTTTCCATTTTTTAATTTACACTTTTGTTTTTACTTGATTTACTATTGGTATTATTTCTTTTTTTTTAATATGAACTTTATTGCCAAATTGGTTTCCATACACCCAGTGCTCATCCCAACAGGTGCCCTCCTCAATGCCCATCACCCCTTTCCCCTCCCTCCCACCATCAACCCTCAGTTTATTCTCAGTATTTAAGAGTCTCTTATGGTTCGCCTCCTTCCTTCTCTGTAACTTTCCCCACCCCTTCTCCTCCCCCCACCCCCATGCGCCCCGGTCTTCTATTGAGTTTTTCAGGATCCACATATGAGTGAAAACATATGGTATGTGTCTTTCTCTGCCTGACTTATTTCACTTAGCATAAACTCTCCAGTTCCATCTACGTTGCTACAAAAGACCAGATTTCATTCTTTCTCATTGCCAAGCTGCTAGGAATTTACCCAAGGGATACAGGAGTGCTGATGCATAGGGGCACTTGTATCCCAATGTTTATAGCAGCACTTTCAACAACAGCCAAATTATGGAAAGAGCCTACATGTCCATCAACTGACAAATGGATAAAGAAGTTGTGGTTTATATTTGCACTTTTAAAATAGAAGTAGAACCTCACTTTACATACTACAGGTTTGTAAGCCATACAAAGGTTTTATTATAACCTTTGTTTTTACATAACAATGCATCATGAAATTGTGTCATTATTTTCTAAAATATTGTATTTGACTGAATAAATTCCCATTTTATTGATTCAGACCTTTTATTAGCTAAATGTCCTATTTTAGATTCTTAGATTGCTACTAAACTTTCCGTATTTTATTAACAGAAATGTAAATAGCATCCTAAAAGCTATGATTATTCCCTTAGCATAAACAACTAAAAGTGAGCTAAGGAATATGAAAAACCCTAAAGTTCTTGAAATATATTGGCAAACAGCTCTCCCTATCACCATTAAAAGGTTGAACTTACCTACCACCAGCAACGTATGAAAGTGACTTACTCTTCCTCTTCTACACCATCTCCAATCCTTCCAGTATTAAACAAACACATTTCACCTCAACAAGGGCATACTGTCTTAATTTACAATTGATTGTCTTAATTTACAATTGATTCTTAATCTGAACATTCACTAATATATTTTTGATCATTTACTCTTCTGTAGCTTCATGCAATTCCTATCTGTTTTAAATATCGAAGATATTAATCCTTCATTGGACATATTTCAGAAAGTGTATTATTCCTTTGCTATGTGCTTTCTAATTTTGTTAGTAATATTTTTGGCAAAAAATTTTTAAACTTTTATGTGATTATTCTTATCAATAATCTTTTCATTACAGTTTCTAGCACTGATCTTGTGATTAGATCATATTTTCCAGATGTATGTAGCAATGAGTAAAAAGTTGCAAAACATGCATACACAGTAATTCTACGTGCATAAAAGAAAATATTAGTGTGTGTGTGTTACATATGAACATACACACACATATCTGCCCAATGCTTATAGAACTCTGGACAGGTACATACCAAATTTAAGAGCAAACATTCCCTCTAAGAAGGAATATAGGACTGAAATTTAGGGTAAATATAGAAAACAAAGCTTTTATTTTGTTAACTTGATATATTACTAGATTGATTAAAAAAAAATTAGGCCAACAACCAGTGTTACCACTCAGATAAAAAGTAAATTTAAAAAATGTCATTTGCGGGGCGCCTGGGTGGCGCAGTCGGTTAAGCGTCCGACTTCAGCCAGGTCACGATCTCGCGGTCTGTGAGTTCGAGCCCCGCGTCAGGCTCTGGGCTGATGGCTCAGAGCCTGGACCCTGTTTCCGATTCTGTGTCTCCCTCTCTCTCTGTCCCTCCCCCGTTCATGCGCTGTCTCTCTCTGTCCCAAAAATAAATAAACGTTGAAAAAAAAAAAAAAAAATTAAAAAAAAAAAAAAAATGTCATTTGCTAAAAGGGAAGAAAAATCTATCAGCATTTTGACCTTGGCCCTTAAGTAGGAAGCCTTTATTCTATTAGAAGTATTGAGAAAAGTAACTTATGTATTCCCTGCAGCCCTACTTATTCTTATCCCCAAAATAAAAGAGGAACTCTTACTGCATTGGAATACATGGTGCTCTTTTCCTGCTTCCAAGAGGTAAGTAAATCTAGGTCATGGCCCAGATTACCTACTAAGAACAGGTGTGAGAGTCTGTCTCCCTTTACCAATCATTGGCACTTGATGCAATGAAGCAACAATTCAACAATTAGGAACAGATATTTCAGCTGCACACCTCAGTCAACACTAAGGACTAATACAAAATTAAGAAGCCCAACCATGCTTACACACCAGTTGCGCTTTATCAAAAACAAAAATGATATTTTTATCCTCATCTGTCTGACTCCTGCATCTAGAACTGGTTCTGAACTCAGGCAGAAATTAAGGGGAATAAACAAGTAGATCACAATATTAATAAAATTGAGTATCACTTTCATACATGTTTGCAATTAATTTATCTACCAAAACATTAGGTTATGGGATGAGACTGTATCATGTTCACCTACCTGCTGTTTATCTTGTAATGCATTTTGGGCTGTGTCCAAATGATTCTGAAGATCTGCTCTTTGAGCAGTTTTTGCTGCTTCTGCTGATAGCAATAATTCAGTTTTGGCTTTAATCTGTAACAAAATTTGCCAGTCATTTAATGTGTATTTATTTCTTGATTTTCTCTTGCTTCAACATGCATTGCTTTTGTCAAATTATTTTAAAAATTAAGCCCTTTGGCAAAAAAAAAATAAGGATTTAGACACTGAAAAATAAGTATGTAATAATCCCAAAACAGGAATGAATATGGGAGAAAAGACTCCTAACAATTTTTGGACAAATGACGAGATTTATTATGATATATATATGTCCCTATATGACACCAAAACACTTCTCCCTCTTTCAAACTGGACTTCCAAATATTGGGTTATCATGTAACCCACCTAACAAATATTTATATTTTAATTAGAAAGAAATGTGTATCCTCTTCCTCCAAGTTAATATGCATGCCTGTTATTTTATATTTCTTACTTTCAATAGAATTGTTTTCCTAAAATAAAGAAAATCAAGGCTTAGATATGTTTCTATAACTTTCTCTACTATAGTATAGAATAGGAAATCAACGATGACAATGGAAAAAGAAACACATTTTAATTCCCACCCCGTCACTGATGCATTGAACGTGAATTCTGTACTGGCCTCTGAAAGAAGGTTATTAAAAATATATAATGGTAGCATATAAAAGTATTTTTTTAATCTAACCTTTAAAGTAAAATTTAAAAATCAAAAAGTATTTAACATAGAAATCTAATGGTGTAATATCAAATGACTGAATTTCAAAAACAATAATAAGGACTTCATGGAAAAAAAAAAGAAAAGCAAAAGGCTCTGGTGGTTTCAGAAGGTGTAGTTTGCCAGAAGAGATAAAGAGGGAAAAAGGCAAACAGGAAAGCTAAACAAACTGTCTAGATAGCACCTTTATTTAATTCTTGTTCCCAAGGTTTTTCCACTACTAAGTAAAGCAGAGAGGGAGAGAGAGAGGTCGGAGATTAGAGGGAGAGAGACAAAGAGACAGGGAGACAGAAAGAGAGATGGAAAGACAGAGACACAGGGAGAAACAGAATTTAAAACATTTGATGGCCTCAGGGAAATACGAATCAAAACCACAATGAGATACCACCTCACACCTGTCAGAATGCCTAACACTAACAACTCAGGCAACAACAGATGTTGGTGAGGATGCGGAGAAAGAGGAACCCTTTTGCACTGCTGGCGGGAATGCAAACTGGTGCAGCCACTCTGGAAAACAATATGGAAGTCCCTCAAAAAATGAAAAACAGAACTACCCAATGAGCCAGCAATTACACTACTAGGTACTTATACAAAGGATATAGGAGTGCTGATTCAAAGAGGCAAATGCACCCCAATGCTTACAGTAGCACTATCGACAAGAGCCAAAGTATGGAAAAAGCCCAAATGTCCATCGATGGATGAATGGATAAAGAAGATGTGGGATATATATATAAATATCTATCTATATATATGTAGATATCTATAATGGAATATCACTCGGCAATCTAACAGAATGAAATCTTGCCATTTGCAACAATGTGGATGGAACTAGAGTATACTATGTTAAGCGAAATTAAGTCAGAGAAAGACAAATATATGATTTCACTTATATGTGGAATTTAAGAAACAAAACAGGAACACAGGAGAAGGGAAGGAAACATAAGATAAAAACAGAGGGAGATAGGGGCGCCTGGGTGGCTCAGTCGGTTGAGCATCCAACTTTGGCTCAGGTCATGATCTCAACTCAACATTCCGGAGTTCGAGTCCCACATCGGGCTCTGTGCTGACAGCTCAGAGCCTGGAGCCTGTCTCAGATTCTGTGTCTCCCTCTCTGTCTCTGCTCCTCCCCTGCTCGTTCTCTCTTTGTCTCAAAAAGAAATAAATATTAAAATTAAAAAAAAAATAAAAAAAATAAAAAAACGGAGACAAACCTTATATAAGAGACTCTTAAATACAGAGAACAACTGAGGGTTGATGACGGGGTGTTGGGTGGAGGGATGGGCTAAATGGGTGATGGGCATTAAGGAGGGCACTTATTGGTATGAACACTGGGTGTTATATGTAAGTGATGAATCATTAAATTCTATTCCTGAAATCATTATTACACTATATGTTAACTAACTTGGATTTGAATTTAAAAAAAATCTACAGTCTTAAATTTTTGATGGCCTACAATTGGTGTTTTATTCAGAAAAACTCACATTAAATTGAATAATTCAAAATTACCTGTATGTCAAGCTGGGAGACCTTCTCCTTGCTCTCATTTAATTGACTATTTAATTCATTGACACTAGTTTCTAAGGAAAGGACACGGTCTTGTGCAGCTCTAAGATGTGCCTTCTGCTCTTGCACTTGGTCATGCAAATTCTCCTGGGCTTGTTTATGGCTTTCTGACTGATTCTTCAGCTTCTCTGTTAGTTGAGTTACCTATCATACAAGGAAGACTAATTATGAAGGTCACAAATGATATAAGAAGAATTAAAAAAAAAAAACAAATTTAAGGACCATGAGAGTATTAAAGTGCTCTATAAGTTATCTCATATTTTTAAGAAAATTTATTCATCTTTCCACAAATAAGTAAATAATCTTGCAAAATCATAAGAAAACAACATCAATTCAGAGATTCCTATTATTTTTAAAACCATCTCTACTGAGCTAGAATTTACATGAAATAAAATTCACCTAGTTTAATTGCACAGCTTGAGGAGATTTGACAAATATATACACTCACTTAACCATTGCCACAATCAGATAGAGAACATTCCGATTACCCCAAAAGGTTTACTCATGCCCCTTTGCAGTCAGTACTCTCCACTCATCTCTAGCCCCAGACAATCATGGATATAATTAATACGAGTTCCTTATATATTCTGAGTATTTCTGAATTGTCAGATATGTGTATTTCAAGTATTTTCTCCCACTCTGTCTTGACTTTTATTTTTGTAACAGTATCTTTTGAAGGGTAAACAACTCTAATTTAGATGAAATCCGATTCATCTAATGTCTCTTTGGTGCACCTTGCTTGGAATTCAATGAGTTTCTTGAATCTGTGCATTCATATTTTTAATCACATTTAAATTTTTTCAGCCATTATTTCAATAAATATTTTTCCCCTCCCCACTTTTCTGTCACACCAATTATATGTATGTTAGATTACATGATCTTGTCCCACAGGTCACTAAAGCATAGTTTTTTGGTTTTTAGCCCAGTCTTTTTTCTCTCTGTGCTTCCTTTTGGACAGTTTCAATTGCCTTGTCTTAATGTTCACTTCTGTTTTCTATTTGGTTGATTAAGCACATCCAATGAAATTTTAATTCCATATATAGAGAGAAAAGTTCTATTTCTTTTTTTTTTAATCATTTCCACTTCTATTTCCATTATAGTTTTTCCTTTACAACCATAAGCATATTTTAAGAGCCATACATGTTTTCTTCTTTGAATGTCTAGAAAGTTTTGATATTTATGGAAATAAATCTTGACTTTGTTGCCTTCTTTCAAAAATGCTTAATTTTGTCCCAGCAGGCAGTTAACCCACACATGGCTCAGCTGGATCTTCTGAGGCTTGTTTTCATGCTTTGTTAAGTCAGGTGTACACCAGCTTTTACCCTAGGGGCTGGTTTATCTTTATCCCAAGGTGTGACATTTCCGGGGTTTCTACTAAATGGCCCCAAAGTGCTCAATCACGTCTTTGTTCTCTTGCATAAACATCTCCAAGCTCTGATAATTTTTCTGTTTGCAACTCCTAACAATTGTTCATTGCCTGGCCACATGAAATCCCACATAAGAATGCAAAGTTTAGCAGTCAGCTGAAGGCTTAAGTTGATCCCTATGCAGATTTTTAGAGCTTCTTCTCTCCACTGTTTCCTCCTCTCTGATATTCTGCCCCACAATTTGAGGTTCCTCAACCTTCCTAAACTTTAATCTCTTAGTACTCTGTTCAGTGAGACCACTGTGCTTTCCTTGGATTCCCCCAACCTACACCAGTCTGGAAAATGCCTCTGGGTTACCAGAAGATGGAATGGTCAAAAGGTTCACTTCCCTTGCTTCTCTTCTCTCAGGAATCAAACCCCTGTATTGCTTGTTGTACAGTATCTGAAAATAGTGATTTGATACTTTTTTCTAGTTGTTTATGGTGAGAGGACAAAATAGGTATCAGTTACTTCAACATGGCCAGAAGCACAAATAACATAGATTTATTTTTATTTATTATTTTAAAAAGAATTAGAGGAGTGCCTGGGTGGCTCAGTTGGTTAAGTGTCCAACTCTTGGTTTCACTCAGGTCATGATCTCATGGTTTCTGGGTTCAAGCCTCTCACCAGGCTCTGCACTGACAGTGTGGAGCCTGCTTGAGATTCTCATTCTCTCCCTCTCTCTGCCTCTCCCCAGCTTGCGCTCTCTCTCAAAATAAATAAATTTTAAAAATAAAATAAATAAATAAATAAAATTTAAAAAGTGGTTGTTACTTACTGATATTTTGTTTTACTATTTTCTCATTTAGATAATTATAACTCTCTTACTGGGCAATTCTTCCAAAAAAGCAACTATAAATTCTTTCAGTTTGAAAATGGATTAAGCCAAATTTTGTTAAGTTTCTCTTAAACTACATATGAGCAACTTATCAAAATTATTATTAGCTATGTGTTCCAAAGACATAATTACCAAAATATAAGTAACTAGTAAGCCTGCATATTAACCAATACATAATAATAACTAGCAGTTGATTAGTGCTTTTAGTTTATAAATATAATTTATTATTCTTTTTCTTTTCAAAACATCACAAAATTCCATGAGGCAAGTATGTATTATTAACACCATCTCTATTTTTCTAATGAGCTAACAAGATGAAATTACTTGCTTGTGGTCACACAGGTAGTAGGTTATATACTGGGACATGAACTGAGATCTTTGTCAAATCATGCTAACTTACTTTTACTACAATAGCAACCCATCTCTAAGGTAAATTGGATGGTATTTGTCAAAAAAACCATAATATTTAAAAAGTACTAATAATAACCAGAATGAAGAGGCATTTAAATAAAGTACTCAGCAATATTTAGAAAGATAAAAGTGAGTTTTAGAAACAGAACACATTTGGGGCACCTGGGTGGCTCAGTTGGTTAAGTGTCCAAGTCTTGATTTCGGCTCAGGTCATGATTTACTGGTTCATGAGTTTGAGCCCCACATCAGACTCTATGCTGATGGCGCAGAGCCTGCTTGAGATTCTCTCTCTCCCTCTCTCTCTGCACCTCCTGTGCTCATGCACACTCTCTCTCTCAAAATAAATAAATTTAAAAAGAAAAACAAACAAAAATAGAAATAGAACACATTCGACAGGCTTACTTGTTCCTGTAAGGTATGGTTTTTTTCTTGTAACTGGTTGAGAACAGCAGTCTCTCCTTCACCAGCCTGAATTTTTGCATAAAGATCTTCTCTTTCTTTTTCTAGTAAGGAAATATTTTCTTTACTCTTCTGTAATAAGGCTTCAAGGTTCTGGATCTTCTGGTCCTTATCGCCAATTTGACGTAGTACTTGTTCTAAATCATTCTGTAAAGAAGTGAAAACTACTACCTTAACGATAGAGAACTTAAAAAGTTATTCCTCAAACAGAAAATGACTGATAATACATTGTACAACTCAAATTCTGAGTCTTACGTCTTTTTCTACTCGTTACATTTTAACACAGCAAACTTAAGTAATTAGAACTATGTGTTTAATAATATAAATCTATATTATCAATAGTAAACTAGAATTTAACCCCCCCAAACCTTCAATTAACCACATTCTTACTCTAACACTCTGACCTCATTGCCCAGTACCCTCTTGTTTAATCCATTTCAGACACATGGGACTCTCCTTATTCCTTCATCACACCAGGAACACTCCCACCTCAGGGCCTCTGAACTCACTGTTTCTTCTGTCTAGAATACCTCTCCCACAAGGTCACATGGCTCATTCCCTCTCCTTCAAATGTTTGTTCAAGAGATGCCTGGGTGGCTCAGTTGGTTAAGCATCCAGTTCTTGATCTTGGCTCAGGTCATGATCTCATGATCCGTTGGATCAAGTCCCATTGACAGCACAGAGCCTGCTTGGGATCCCTCTCTCCCTCTCTCTCAGCCCCTCCCTGACTAGTGCACATTCTCTATCAAAAAAATAAATAAATAAATAAACTTACAAATAAAAAAATGTTTGTTCAAATGTCACCTACTCAATCAGGCCTATCCTGACCACTACATTTAAAATTGCAGCCTTTCCCAATATTCCTTCTCCTGAATATTTTATTTCTTTCCATTGCACTTATCTTTTGACACGATAAATTATTTATTTATTTTTCATGTTTATCTGCTTCCCTCCACCTCACTAGAATATATGCTCCACAAAGATTAGGATTTTTGTCTGTTTTATTCGTTGATGTATCCAAGACACAAATGTTCTACGATATTTGTTGAATGAACAGAAAAATAAAGGGTTGAACTCTAACACACACATACTCATGAAGGCTCACTTCAATACCCCAAGAGGAATCTTCTATCGATACATCAAGGGATCCCTCTTCTTTTACTTTACCGAGGGTCTTAGTGTCACACAGAGCACGGTGTATTAGCCCACATCCAGAACAATGTCCATTAATATTCTGGAGCTATCCGACCCACATTCTTTGGCTCTGCCTCACTTCTCCCCAAAACCAGGTCCTAACAAGCCCTTCCACAAACCTTATACCCCATACCACCTTGCTCGGACAGAGTCAGCAACTACCTGGTACTGGTACTCTCCAAAATTTGCACCAATATTACACTATTTGAGATCACTTTCAAACATGTTTCTCATCTAAGTTTCAATCACAAAATGATGAAAGGCAACCTACCTCTCTGCTCTCATTCTCTACTCCTGCCACTAATGACCCCCTTCTCCACATCCCACTCATCTTCTGGAACCACAGTTCCAGGCCTAAGTTTTGTTTCCAGAACAGTCAGAACTGAAATTTTTAGTTCACCCTTTATAGATGCTGATTCCCCTTCAACACTCTCAGATACCTAAGGACCATTCTGCTGGGCAAGCAGGGGAGGTTGACTTCTTCCTGGTTTTTCACCACCATAGCTCTCCCCCTCATGTAAAAGCTTCATGCTGCTTTGGGAAGTATGTCGTTCATTTATTCTAGCTTCTATTCTGTGTTGCTATTATCTATAAATCCCTACCTCATTCACTGAAGACTTGAGACCTGATTTAGTCTTTCTCTCAATCCCAATTTCTGCCAATTTCCTGGGAAATACAAAATACACAAAGAATTAAGAGCACAGCCTCAACAGTCATATCATCTTAATTCCTGGACCTCATTCTATTCACTCACTCACATGTATGATCTTGTAATCACTTGAAATTGTTCCAGATGAAAAATTTCAACTGTCCTACTCTGTGACCACAACTTCCTGACCATCTTCCAATTTCATGACCTCATTTCTGTTCTTCAATGCAATGCCAAAGAGACACTGACCTCAATTTTCTTCTGACTTATATAGCACATGCCTCATTTCTCTTCCTGAACCTCATACATGGATATGAACTAACTTAACTATCCTCTCAACTATTCAACATTCTCCATTTCCTTGCACCTACAAATTCCCCACACAGCCACCCTAAAAAAGCCCAATCCTAGATCAGTGTTGCAATCTTCTTACTCCACACCTTCATTTCTAAGAACTGTTAGAGCAAAATCACAAACCTTCAGAGATTGGTGCCACTACAAAGTCTAGATCGCAACCTCCATTATATACTTAAAATCATCTTGTCAATCCTTTCACTTGAGTAAGATTCTTACCCCCAAACATTCCCCTCAATAACTATTTAAAAGCTTCAAGGGGCACCTGGGTGGCTCAGTCAGTTAAGCATTCGACTTCAGCTCATGTCATGATCTTGCAGATCGTGAGTTTGAGCCCTGCACTAGACTCTGCACTGGTGGTGTTGAGCCTGCTTGGGATTATCTCTCTCTTTCTCTCTCATCCCCTTCACCACTTTCACTCTCCCTTTCAAAATAAATAAATAAAATAAAAAATAAAAATAAAATAAAATAAAATCTTCAATATTCTCTCTAGATTTTTAAATCTCTGCCTGCCTTCCATTCAACTATCTCCAACTTTATCCATTAAAAAAAAAGGGAGGGAGAGGGTATCTTCAGGGATGATGCACATTGATTTTTCACTCTCTTATCTATAAAGATAGACAACAGACAGATAAATCCATATTTAGTTCCTTTCCTCAAGCTTCAAAGAATATCCTTCAGAGAATAAGTTCAAATTTACCACCACCCACTGTATCAATGACCCCACAGCTTATCAATACCCTATTCCTTCAGTCACCTCTCCTTCAATATCCTCAAATGACTCCTTCTCTCCCAGACTGTCCCAGACTATAAACATGTTCAGGTATCTCTTGTTTTCAAAACACTTCGCAGACCAAGCCCCACCCACTACTGTGCAGTCTTTATACAATTCATATTTAAATTTCAAAAGGAATTCAAATTTACTTTTGCAAATCTCTCATTTACTCATCAAAAATCAGCCTTTCATCTCTATCACTTTATTGCAATTACGTTTAGCAAGAATATGTAAGAATATTATATAAGAATCCTTCATATGTATAAGAATATACATTTATAATAAATAATTATAGCTTAATATCATGGACATTTTTCACTTATCATACTTGGCATCCCTATTACACATGCACATTTGAAGTTGCTGATTAATCTGAAATTTTGACTCTCCCATTCCTTTGGCTTCCACTTGGCAGGTTCTCCTTAATTACGCTGATCATGCTCTTCCTTTGGGGTGCGCTTCCTCCAATCCTCCATCCTGTTAGGTGCTAATGTTTCCCAGAAGTCTTGTGTTACCAGTTGTCTATTCTCCTCATTACACTCCCTCCCTGGCTGATCACATCTATTCTAATAATTCCATTTACCCCATATATACTGTGATGTTTCTCACAGCTTTAAATGAATATATACTATAGGTACCTCAACAACGTCCAATATTGAACTCACAACACTGCCCAATGAAATGGCCATTTGTCTCAGATGCACTAACAAAGTTGATGACACCTCCATTTACCATGTACTCAGTGTTATCACTCTGGAAGTCATTTACTTTCTTTCTCATTCCCTGCAACTATTAAGTCCTACTTTTTTTTTTTTTTTTTTTTTTTTTTTTACTGCCCAGGTATTATTCATATTTGCCCTATAACATCTTTAACAATTGTTTGAACTAAGGCCATTATTATTTTTCATCCAAACTACTGCATATATTAGTCTTTTAACTGATCTCCTGCTTCAGAATATTCACTCTGAAATCCACCTTTCACACAACCACAGGAATAACTTATTTAAAAATCAAATCTGGGGGGTGCCTGGGTGGCTCAGTCAGTTAAGTGTCTGACTCTTGTTTTCGGCTCAGGTCATGATCTCACGGTTTGTAAGTTCGATCCCCACATAGGGTTCAGTGCTGATGGTGCGGAGCCTGCTTGGGATTCTCTCCCTCTCTTTCTGCCCCTTCCCTACACTCTGTCTCTCTCTTTCTAAATACTTAAAAAACAATAATCAAATCTGGCTATGGCACTTCTCTCATGACATTCAATACTTTTCTATCTTCAAGGACAAATGTCACACAAGACCTTCTATAAACTCACCCATGTCTAATGCTCTGGTCTCTTCTCCAATCTCAGTTTAGTTCATATCAGCTTCACTATCCTTGCCCTTTTAACTCCTTGATTCGGAGTATAATCTTTACTATCCCCATCTTCACAACCCAGGAACATCTGCACATGCTCTGCAACTCAAATTGTCACTTTTAAGAAGTTTCCAATGACTGCTCTTTTCCAGACTGAGTTAGAGAACTGTCCTCTGTGCTACCATAATAATTTTATACACATATATACACCTAGAACGACACTGATTCTACCTCTTTAATTAGTTTTTACGACTTCTGAAATTTCCATAATGAGAGACTTTGCCTGGTCTCTTTGTCATCCTTTTCTTATTCTTCTTCCCCAGGGAATGGGGAATTCAATTTAACCAACTGAAAGTCTGGAATAAGAAACTAAGCATGTTTTGCAGAAGAATGAACCTGGACCACTTTCTTACCCATACACAAAAATAAACGCAAAGTGGATGAAAGACCTAAACGTAAGACAGGAAGCCATCAAAATCCTTGAGGAGAAAGCAGGCAAAAACCTCTTTGATCTTGGCCACAGCAACTTCTTACCCAACACATCTCCGGAGGCAAGGGAAACAAAGGGAACAATGAACTACTGGGACCTCATCAAAATAAAAAAGCTTCTGCACAGCAAAGGAAACAATCTGCAAAACTAAAAGGCAAGCAATGGAATGGGAGAAGAAATTTGCAAATGACATATCAGATAAAGGTTAGTATCCAAAATCTATGAAGAACTTATCAAACTCAACACCCAACAAACAAATAATCCAGTGAAGAAATGGGCAAAAGACACAAATAGACACTTCTCCAAAGAAGACATCCAGATGGCCAAGCAACACATGAAAAAATGCTCAACATTACTCACCATCAGGGATATACAAATCAAAACTACAAGGAGATACCACCTTACACCTGTCAGAATGGCTAACATTAACAACTCGGGCAACAACACATGTTGGCAAGGATATGGAGAAAGAGGATCTCTTTTGCATTGTTGGTGGGAATGTAAGCTGGTGCAGCCACTCTGGAAAACAGTATGGAGGTTCCTCAAAAAACTAAAAATACAACTACCCTACGACTCAGCAATTGCGCTACTAGGCATTTATCCATGGGACACAGTTGTGCTGTTTCGAAGGGACACATGCACCCGCATGTT
This sequence comes from Puma concolor, assembly GCF_028749965.1. Classification (NCBI taxonomy): domain Eukaryota; kingdom Metazoa; phylum Chordata; class Mammalia; order Carnivora; family Felidae; genus Puma; species Puma concolor. Next base: position 27,873,804 of record NC_141673.1, on the reverse strand, counting down.
TATAGCAGCATTATCCACAATAGCCAAAGTATGGAAAGAGCCCAAATGTCCATCGATGGATGAATGGATAAAGAAGAGGTGGTAAATATATATACAATGGAGTACGACTTGGCAATCAAAAAGAATGCAATCTTGCCATTTGCAACTACATGGATGGACCTGGAGGGTATTATGCTAAGTGAAATTAGTCAGAGAAAGACAAAAATCCTATGACTTCAGTCATATGAGGACTTTAAGGGACAAAACATGAACATAAGGAAAGGGAAACAAAAATAATATAAAAACAGGGAGGGGGACAAAACAGAAGAGACTCATAAATATGGAGAACAAACTGAGGGTTACTGGAGGGGTTGTGGGGGGGGGGGCGGGCTAAATGGGTAAGGGGCACTAAGGAATCTACTCCTGAAATCATTGTTGCACTATATGCTAATTTGGATGTAAATTTTTAAAAATAAAAAATTAAATAAATAAATGGAAAGAAAGAAAGAAAGAAAGAAAGAAAGAAAGAAAGAAAGAAAGAAAGAAGCTAAGCATGTTTAATTCAGCCCCTTCCTTTCCCCTCAGTCTAAGAGACAACCTGCCTATAGAAGTTGAAAGCCTGTCATTTCCAGCTTTGTCTGTCATTGGATGAATAAATTTAATTCTGGGGCACACTATAAAAAAGCACACTTGGGGGGCGCCTGGGTGGCTCGGTCGGTTAAGCGTCCAACTTCGGCTCAGGTCATGATCTCACGGTCCGTGAGTTTGAGCCCCACGTCGGGCTCTGTGCTGACCGCTCAGAGCCTGGAGCCTGTTTCAGATTCTGTGTCTCCCTCTCTCTCTCTGCCCCTCCCCTGTTCATGCTCTGTCTCTCTCTGTCTCAAAAATAAATAAACATTAAAAAAAAAAGTTTTTTTTTAAAAAGCACACTTGGGGCTCCTGGGTGGCTCAGTCAGTTAAGCGTCCGATTTCAGCTCATGATAATCACAGTTCGTGAGTTCGAGCTCCACATCAGGATCCATGTTGACAGTGCAAAGTCTGCTTGAGATTCTCTCTTTCTCCCTCTCTCTCTGCCCCACCCCCACTTGTGTGCACCTCTCTCTCTCCCCCTCAAAATAAATGAATAAACTTAAAAAAAAAAGCCCACGGCTGCAGACCTATGCCAAATTCTCTACCTCAGTCTTACTACTCTATTTCTTTGCTACTCTTTATAGTAAAACTCCTACAGTTATCTACATTCATTGTATCAAACTTCTCTTGCCCCATTTTCTCTTGAACCCCTTACATCAGGCTTCCATTCCTACTTCTCTATCCAAGTTGCTCTTATCAATGTCATCAATGACCTCCATGTTGCCAAATCCAATAGATTCTCAGTCTTCATCTTGCTTGACCTCCATCCTCCTCATTAACCAGGCCAAACTTCTTGAAATCATCCTTGGCTTCTCTCTATATATATCCCACATCAATCTATTAGTAAATGTGTCAGCTTCACTTTTAAAATATATGTAGAATCTGACCATTTCCCATTACTTGCACTGTTTCTACTCTGATCCAAGCCATATGATCTCTATCTGGATTGCTGTAGTTGTTTCATAGCTAATTTCTTTGCTTATAATCACATGTCCCTACAGTCTACTCTCAATACAGCAGCCAGAGTAATCCTGTGAAATTATAAGTCAGATCATGTTACTCCTTTGCTCAGAACCCTGCAATGATTTCTCATGTCACTCACAGTAAAATCCTCAGAATTATCTATGAGGCTTGACATGTTACTCCTCTGTGATCTCCAGGACTCTGTGACCCTCTAACCCTCTCATGTCTCACACCACTCCAGTCACCAGCTTCCCAATAGTCCTTAGACATGTTCCTGCCTCAAGGCTTTTTAATGTATGGATGTTGTTCTCTCTGATATCCACATGCCTCACACTTTCTATTCCTTTGGCTCTTTCATCTTCTCAGAGAGGTCTTCCCTGGCAATCCTATCTCACACTGCAGTCCCACCTACAGCTCCCCAGATAATTTCTAATCTCCGTTCCTTTGTCATCTCCATAGCACTGACTGCCATCTAACACACCACACATTTTGCCTATTTACCTTGGCTATTGTTGGTCCCCCTCACTAAGCTCCATGAGAACAGACATTTTTGTCTGTTTCATTTGCTGTCTATTTCATTTGCTGTCACGTCCATAAAATCACTTCCTTGGCTAAGAGTAGATACTGAATAAATGAAAGAACGAGTACATGAATACAATAGTTTTATCTCTATCCATCTGACTCCCATCCCACTCTCGAAACTCAGAAGGGAAAGAGACATCTTACTTATAGCCTCCTTTAAGTAACTCCAACATTGTTTCTGTTTACACATCATTAGACTACCATTTTCTAGAAGGCAAGCACTTTGTCTTACCCATCTCTATTTTCAGTGCTTACCACAGTGCCTGACATGTAGTACTCAACAACATTCAATGAATTAATGAAAGACTGAAGGAATAAACAAATGTCAAAAGAGGGCACCCTCTTCCCCTCGCTGTAACAAAACGAAAATTTAACTTCTTTCAATCTTCTAAGCTATGCTATAGAATCTGTATAAATTTAACCTAATCACTTATATTTTCTATGCCTATAATTCCAATGTTCCTATGATGGTTCTAAAGCAGGAAAGACATGATCAACAAATACTAAGTTCTACTGTAGAATATACAAAATGTTCTTTTTTACTGGGCTAACTAAATCAGGAAATTTGTACTTGTTTTAATTTTTCAAATAAGGTACTTTTAAAAATAATAAATAATAAGCAGTAATATATTTCGTCTACATAATAAAAAAATTTAATAAAATTTAAATATTTTATATAAATAAGTACACTTACAATAGCAAATCTAGTTATAATAATTTTAAAATAGAAAATTTCAACATAGCAACCAAAAGAAAAAGATTTTCTGCTCATCTAGATACTGAAAATTATCAAAACCCTTCAGAGTCAAGTTTTTTGCATTATCCAGTTTTAGTACAACAAAAGAATAATGACCTGGTTAATTCCTGTTTAAAAGGCTAATAATTCAAATAATATTCACCTGAGCTTCTCGAAGTTTTGCTGTAGTGCTTTGCTGAAGGGCTTGTTGTTCTTGATGTTGTTGCTTCATTTTATCTAATTGATGCTGCAATTCTGTGGAATTTGTTACTTTTTCCTTCAACTTAAAAAAAATGTAGATTGTTAGTTAACAACTTAAAAGCATAATGCTATCATTCGTAAATATCTGGCATTACTTCAATTCTCAAAATTCTCAAGTCTGAGTAAAAACCTAAATTCAAGGGGGCGCTTGGGTGGCTCAGTCAGTTAAACATCCAACTTCGGCTCACACGGTTCATGGGTTCGAGTGCTGCATTGGGCTATGCTGACAGCTCGGAGTCTGGAGCCTACTTCAGATTCTGTGTCTCCCTCTCTCTCTGCCCCTCCCCACTCACACTCTCTCTCTCTCTCTCTCTCTCAAAAAATAAACATTAAAAAAAAAGAAAAAAACCCCTAAATTCAGACAATATATAAAATCAACTTTAAAAGCAATATCTCATTACTTATAGAATCCTAATCTCATGATTATGAAACTATTCCATAGGTATTCCTAGGGACTCATCCTAAGAACACAATTCTTTCTCTAGGTTGGCATTTAGTTTATTACTGCTTTTTTCTATACTAATATGATCAAGGAATTAATTACATACAATTTTTTTGTAACAACAATCTAAATCACAGTACCAATATTTGTTTTATTTTTTTCCAAAACAATCATAATTATCGCTTATTGGGAAAAAACAGAATCATCTACCATGTCCAAGATTCTGGGTCTAGAAGAAGATCCTAGCTTGATGAAGCTAGATGTAGTTTGATGCAGCTACAGATTTTAACTCTCATTGTTTGTTCAATTTTAGTATAAAAGACATAATTTAATGATAACTTTAACCAAATAATACTTACCATTTTTAGCAACCACACCTTTAATTAGAATAGCATTCAATCTTATGCTTTAATTGAAAGTGAAAATCCATAAGTGCAAACTCAAGGTTTATATGCACCAAATATGTGTCATTAATGATCCTCACCAACTGTGTTCATTTTTCACTGTTCTATTGGGATGCTGTCCTTCCTGGGTAGGGAGACTCTTCCCTCCCAGCAGCCTATGAAAGGTTCACTCCCAGAATCTTTCTTGCCTAAAGCTAAAAGAATAGTCTTCTTAAACACATTTTAGTTGAGAACTTTAGAGGATATAGTTACAACAAAATGACCCATATATAGTGAATAGGAAGTAGGATGTTTCTAGTGGGGAGAAATAAATGTCACAATTTAAAGTTAAAAAAAATGTCCAATTAAAGCTCCCGACAATAAAAAAGTTGAACCATCATGAATATTTAACATGCCTCAAATCTATCAATAAACTTACTAACATAAACTCACTTGAAATGTTAGCTTACCTGTTCTTCTAAACGAGAAAGTTTGAGTTGTAGATCAGCCACTTGTTGTTCTTTATCCATCAACTTTTCACTTGAAAGCTGTCTCTGTTCCTTCAGCCTACCATGAGCTTCACCTAGTTGGCGCTCTGTCTCCAGAAGTTTGCTATGTAACTTTAAAAAAGAAAAAAAAAAAAAAGGTTGTGTACTACCTATGTACAAACACACACTCATCACTACTGTCTAAACAATGTGTTTTTTTTTAAATCTTAATTTTCATATACTTTGGGGGAACCTAAGATCCAGCTGAATTTTAATCGCATAAATTATGATGGATCACATAAAACTGTGATTAAGCATCACAGTTTTGGGGGTTTTTGTTCTCTTAAAAATGTAGTGAACCAAAGGCTCTTTTTTGGACTTAAGTATTATAATCACCTGAGGAACTTAAAATAATAAAATGAAATGTAAAAATCAAGACACTCAGGGGCGCCTGGGGTGACACAGGCGGTTAAGCGTCCAACTTCGGCTCAGGTCATGATCTCGTGGTTTGTGAGTTCAAGCTCTACGTTGGGCTCTGTCATCTCAGAGCCTGGATGGAGACTGCTTCAGATTCTGTGTCTCCCTCTCTGCCCTCCCCAGCTCATGCTCTGTCTGCCATTCAAAAATAAACATTAAAAAAAAAAATTTTTTTTTTTAAATCAAGACAGTCAAGGCACATACAATACTATTCCACAGTATTTTTTTTTTTTTAATTTCATACTGGTTCTTATTTTATCACAGTTATGAACCACCACAATTAACTTCTTACATTTGGGTATTGAATAGAGCACAAACCACTCCCAAATCCTCAAATTGGCACATAATTTCTTTTTTTTTTTTTTTTTTTAATTTTTATTTTTGAGAGAAAGAGAGAGGGCATGAGTGAAGGAGGGGCAGAAAGAGAAGGGGACAGAGGATCCAAAGCAGGCTGTGCCCTGACAGCAGAGATTGGCACATAATTTTCTAAATAAAAGAGAATAAAGAATATATACATTTTTTTAATATTAGGTGGCCTTCATTCATTAACTTTAAAATTACCACCCAGTTAAAACTAATTGAAAGATTTGCCCGGGAGCTAAGAACCATCACTTTCTCAAATTCTTTATTTTCTCTAATACTACCAGAAATAGCAGTCGGTTTCTCTTAGGAGAGGGGGAGTTCTATCAAAAAAAGAAAAAAAGTTTGTATTAATTTCAGAAGAATTACTGCATAAGTGCTGGAAATATAAAACAAAAATGAGCTGTATGATATTTGAAAAAGTTGCAAGACATTTGGCAAGGCTTATACACTATGAGTGCTCCTCCACACCGGCCTCGTAACACATGCATGTGCCTCACTAAAATTAGAAATTAATAAAAAGCATTCTGTACAACTGTTCTCAATCAAAGCTATTCAGGTTAATGGTGAGAATATTAAGAATCTCTAGCCTTTGTGTCATATTCCTATATATATGCTCTATACTTGCATATTTCTCCATAAAAATTCATAGTTGGCCAGGAAAAAACAGAAAAGTTTTATCAGAAAAGTGGACACCCACTATTTTCTTATGCTGTGAAACACCCTGAGGCTATTAGAATATATTCTATCCTTAATAAGGAAAACCAAAGTCAATTTTTAAAGTAAAACATGTTTCCATCTAACTAAAACAAGAATCAGTACTAGTTAAAGAGAATGCATTTATTTTATCTTTGTCCTTAGCCAGCACCCTGACGTCTCTCTTGATTCTTCTTGTTAAAATGCAGTGGATTAGCTCTATAAGGTAAGTACCCAAACTTCCTTCTTATTACAAGAATTAGGCAAAATCCTGATATGTAAAAGGGAGGCCTTCAAAGTAAACTCACATTTCAAGCATCTAATGTGTGTGATCTCTTACAAGCAGGCATCACCCATATCTAGTTCTTAAAACTTGTTGAATAGGAATCTCCTGCTGATTAAGAGGTATAAACTTCAGTTATAAAATAAGTCACAGAGATGAAAAGTACAGCACAGCAAATAGAGTTAATAATAATATTATAATAACATGGTAGGGTGACAGATGGTGACCACACTCCCCCTGGTGAGCATTCAGCCATGTATAAAACCGTCAAATCGCTATGCTATACATGCACCAAAAAAATAATATAAAAGGGTCTCCTGATATCATTGTTAATACACAGATAATCAGACTCTTCCCATATAAATTTAGATTTAGTACATTTGAGCTAAAGCCCAGAAATCCATGTTTTCATCACAAGAATCAGATTATACTGAGTTTCAGGAAACTCTTTAGAAAGGACTTACCAAAAAGTAACACTTCAAAAAGCAGCAGTGTTCAATCTCAACTGCATAGTACAATTACAGGGGAAATGTTTAAATATGACAATGCCTAGGACTATGCCAGCGATCAGGAATTAATAGGACCAGGGGTAAGGCCTTGATAATGGTAATTTTTTAAATCTCCCCAGGTGATTCTAATGTGCAGACAGAATTGAGAACCAACTGAATTAAAGAGAACTATTGCTCTGAAGATTTACTAAAGGGGTGAGATAATACTATAAATAACTTTTTCATTCATGATGGTACAATTCCTGGTAAGTCCCTGATCTTTAATTTAAAAAGAATCTCAAATCAAGGCTGTCCAATGGTGGGAGTAGGCCAAAATCACTTAAACAATGATGTCTATACTATTTGTATAAACATATTAAAAAAGAAGAGGTTTGGGGCGCCTGGGTGGCGCAGTCGGTTAAGCGTCCGACTTCAGCCAGGTCACGATCTCGCGGTCCGTGAGTTCGAGCCCCGCGTCGGGCTCTGGGCTGATGGCTCAGAGCCTGGAGCCTGTTTCCGATTCTGTGTCTCCCTCTCTCTCTGCCCCTCCCCCGTTCATGCTCTGTCTCTCTCTGTCCCAAAAATAAATAAACGTTGAAAAAAAAAAAAAAATTTAAAAAAAAAAAAAAAAAAAAAAGAGGTTAAATCAAGAGTAAAAATCATATACACTGGAATTATTAATAGAATGGTCTGTTCTAAAGTCACATTTTAAGATATATATACAATCTATAATAAATTCACTTTGTAAACCTATATATAATATATAATTCTTTATTCATTTTACTCCTAACATTTACTATGTGCCAACATTTACTATTCTAAATGTAAATATTAACTAATTTAATCCTTATATATATATAGCCTTATGAAGAAGATTCCACTATTACTTATTACAGATGAGGAAACTGAGGCACAAATTAACCCAAACATGAAGAATACAGGCTGCTGTGTTTTTAGGTCCTTTCATGACAATCACCAGCTATCTACCTTTGTCACTACTGAAATGGGTGCTGAGGATACAATGGAGAGCAAGACAAACCTGATTCATACCTACACTCTTTAAGGATATGAAAAAAGGTTTAAGGTAAGATTCATGTCCATTCTTCCAATAAATATTTGCTGAAAGCCCTAAGTATAGAGGCCGACAGTATAAAATAAAACAAATTCCTCACATTAAGGAATGTGAGAATTGCATCCAATGGAATGGCAGACAATATGCAAGTAAACAAAAAACTAATTATATAATGTAAAGTGTTCTAAAGAAGAACATAGGGGTGCCTGGGTGGCTTAGTCAGTTGAGCGTCCAACTCTTGATTTTGGCTCAGGTCATGATCTCATGGGTTCACAAGATAAAGCCCCATGGCGGGCTTTGCACTGACAGCCCAGAGCCTGCTTGGGCTTCTCACTCTCCTTCTGTCTCTGCCCTTCTCCTGCTCACACTCTCTTTCTCAAAATAAATACATAAACTTAAAAAAAAAGGGGGGGGGGAGAAAGGGGAGAAGGAGGAGGAGGAGGAGGAGGAGGAGGAGGAGGAGGAAGAGGAGGAAGAGGAGGAGAATAGATTATGGAGATCACTAGAAGGGAAACTTTAAGAAGGCTAATACAGTGGCCTAGGTGAGTAATGATGGTGGCTTAAATTAAGAGCGGTAGCAGTACAGGGGCACCTGAGTGGCTCAGTCGGTTAAGTGTCTGACTTTAGCTCAGGTCATGATCTTGTGGTTCGTGGGTTTGGACCCTGAGTTGGGCTCTGCACTGACAGTGCAGAGCCTGCTTGGGATGGATTCTCTTTGTCTTCCCCTCTCTGCCCCTCCCTCGCTTATGCCCACTCTCTCCCTCTCTCTCTCTCTCAAAAGAAATAAATAAACATAAAAAAAAAGAGTGGTAGCAGTATAGATGAAGAGAAGTGGACAGATTTGAGACATATTTTGAAGGTAGAATGCAAACGGCAGGCTAAAAGAAGATAAATGGTGTCACTTCAAGGTCTTCAGTATGACCTCTTTATTTATTACAAAATTGTGACTAAACCAACTAATCACATGCTCAAGTCTTTGTATAAAAATATGTTTGAGTAGGTTCTCAAATTCCTGATACCCCTCCTCCCACTGACAACCAAATAAAGCCCAAATTCCTCAGCTTGCTATTCAACACCCTACACAATAAGGTTCCAAATGCTCTTTCTAATCACAATAGTCCATTCCTATTACACACACCCTATCTTAAGAGGAAATCAGTGCCCCTTCCTGGTTCTTATAATACTTTGCTGACACTAGTTTCGTCTCACTAATCCTTCTGCCTGGAAGATTCTCCTACCTTCAAACTGCCACTTGTCAATACCTACCCAAAATCATAATTTCATGCACCACCTCTCTCTCTCACACAAAGCTTTTCCTGATCACATACTGGATAAAATAATTACACAAATGAAGTGCTATAGGAGAAGAAAACAGAAGAGGAACTCTGCAAAATTCCCATCATATATAGGACCATTTTATTATAATCCTCACATTCTTTGGTACAGGATAGTACTTGCCTTGTCCTCAATAAGATTTACATAATGATTTAAGGTAAGTACTGTTTCTTTTTTCAGTTCTCTATCTCCCAACAACTAAAACATAATGTCTTTTAGAAACCATAAGTACCCAATTTCTTTATCTGAAATGAACATCAAATATCTAAGTTATCCACTAAAATATTTGCTCATTAACATGCAATGTGCCAGGTAGTGAAGGTAAAAAATGAGTAAGACGTGGTCTTTGCATCCAAAGAGTACAGAGTCCAGTGAAGAAAGACACATAAACTATGATAATATACTGTACTGTGGTAAGTAATGCTTAAGCCATCTCTGGGGGATCAGGGTGGGAGAAGTGGCAATGTACAGGAAAGGATTTCTATAGAAGAGTGACAACTGAAGTAAGCCATGTGGTCATCAAGGAGAAGAGGAACAGGAAAAATATCTCAGGCCAAGAAAGAAGGACTGATGCCATGAAAACAAGTATCACTGCAATATTTAAGTGAAAATAGGTGAATATTATGAAAAAAGTGGCTGAGGACTTTAATGTCTCCCAAATATCCATTCTTCAACTGATTTTTAATGTTATCTATAAGCAATAATAAGAATACAGAACTTAATTTAAGTTAATGGCAAAGTCAAACTTTCATTAATCAAATTACTGATTAATCTGATAGACAATTATTTACTTCTAAAAAGTTATTAGGGCTAATTTGTTTTTTCTTTTAATATATCTAATTTTGAGGCGCCTGGGTGGCTCACTTGGTTAAGTGTCCTGCTCTTGGTTTTGGCTCAAGTCATGATCTCACAGTTCGTGGGATCAAGCCCTGAGTCAAGCTCTGTGCTGTTAACACAGCGCCTGCTTGGGATTCTCCTTCTCTCTCTACCACTCCCCGTTCACGTGTGCACACACGTGATAAATATTTATCTCTCAAATAAACTTTAAAATAACTAAAATATCTAAATGTTTAAATTATTGACTTAACCATTATTATATTTTAAAAATTTAGTAACAAAACATAAGAATTTTTAAATTAAAGACTAGTCAACAATGTAATTAATTACAGTAACTAATACATGCGGAGTACCCTGTGCCGGGTACCATCTTAAGCAATTTATAGGTATTAATTCATGAACACTTCACAGCAATACTATATGATGGGTGCTAACATTTTTTTCTCATTAAGGAAAACTGAAATGAAAGGAAATGAGATCTGATTCAGTACTACCGGTTATGAAAATTAAGAGTTAATTTTTCAAATGACTGTTTTTTTTAATGAACAATATTATGATCGAATAACTACCAAGCACATAAGAAACCACAGGAGGAATTCCAATAAACAAAAGTAACATCTCTTACTTGATTAATTTCACTTTGGAGTTGTAACCCGTGCTGCTCTTTCTCTTCTCTCTGTTGTTGTAGCTGTTTAAATTCAGCCTTAAGATGCTGGTACTTGGCCTCTACTTCTGATAATTCTTCCTTGAGCTTCTGCGTAGCTTCCCCCTTTTCACCTAGTTCTGCTTGTATTCTCTGCAGGGAGGTTTCAGATGCAGATAATCTTGACTGAAGCTGCTGACAATCTAGGTCTTTTTGATGAAGGCTTGCTTGTATATTCTTTTTACTCACACATTCTTCGTTATGTTTCTCCTCTAACTGAGTACACTCCAGTTCTTTCTTTCGAAGCTTTTCAGTCAAGTTCTGAAATATCGATGAAACAATTTCCTTTCTTAATATTTCTAATTATTCTAATTATTCAAACTATCTTTACAACAATACCACTAAAATTAGCCACACTGCAATATAAAAACATTTGGCTGAATATATTCTGGCCAAAATAGGACTAAATTATTACATACTAACTTATTTTATTATTGGCCCACTTGACTAAGCTCTACTAATACAAGGATTACCAACTGAATTTTGACATAACATGAAACACTAAAATCTACTAGATTCTTTAGGGTATACAACATATTTATACTCTCCCATTTGAGTTAAATAATAAAACTACCTTCTATCATTGAGGTGCCTGGGTAGCTCACTCAGTTAAGTGTCTAACTCTTGACTTTGGCTCAGGTCATGATCTCACAGTTCGTGGGCTTGAGCCCTCCAGCAGGCTCTGCACCATCAGCTCAGAGCCTGCTTAGGATTCTCTTTCCCTTTCTTTCTCTGACCCTCCCCTGTTCATGCGCTTATTCTCTCTCTCTCTCTCTCTCTGTCCCTCAAAATAAATAAACATTAAAAAAAAACCTACCTTCTATCATCAAAAATTACTCTGAATAACAATATACAGCAATTGATTTGAGGTGTTGTAATTTCTTTTAAAAAAATTTTTTTTAACGTTTATTTATTTTTGAGACAGAGAGAGACAGAGCATGAACGGGGGAGGGGCAGAGAGAGAGAGGGAGACACAGAATCCGAAGCAGGCTCCAGGCTCCGAGCCATCAGCCCAGAGCCCGATGCGGGGCTCGAACTCACGGGCCGCGAGATCGTGACCTGAGCTGAAGTCGGACGCTTAACTGACTGAGCCACCCAGACGCCCTGAGGTGTTGTAATTTCATAGCTGATAAGAGCTTTAGCATAACAATACCACTTGCTGCTTTAGTATGTAGATCCTACTTATTCTTTATTTTTATTCTTCTTGATAAAGACCATTTATAAGAGTCACAAATTTAAGATTAACTCAAATTTCTTTCTAGGTGTATAAAAATAGTGATCTAAACATAATTTACTTGCCTTATGTTTTATTATTTTAATCAGTACTATCAAGTACAAAATACAAAAACATGACACCTCCAATTAAAGATCTGGATCAACTAGCCTATTCAAGTGTTGACATCTAGTGTCAGTGGAGTTGTTACAATTAATATAGAACATTTTAAGTCAACACACTTATATATAAGACCTGAATCAGAACTCTGACTCAATGTTAAAAGAACGATAGCTAGGATAAAAAGCTACTATAAGCATCTGAGAAGTCAAGCTGTGAATGTCGATTATACTCACTTTTTATATGCAGTGTGCTAGAAGGGAATAATATAGAAATAGTAGAGGACAAACAAAGCCTCTGGTCTCTGAATAATCTAAATGAAATACACACATTAAAGAAAAAAAATTTTTTTCCAAGAAAGTTAAAACATAACTCTCTCAAACAAAAATGAATTAATACAGGGGCGTCTAGGTGGCTCAGTCGGTTAAGCATCAGACTCTTGGTTTTGGCTCAGGTCATGATTTCATGGTTCATGAGTCTGAGCCCTACATGGGGCTCTGTGCTGACAGTGTGGGGCCTGCTTGGGATTCTCTCTCTCTCTCTCTCTCTCTCTCTCTCTCTCTCTCTCTCCCCCTGCCCCTCCCATGCTCCTTTTCTCTCTCTCAAAAAATAAATAAGCTTTTTAAAAAAATGAATACAAAACCTGTGTCAGAAGTGAATAATTTTTCTTTTTTGATAAAATAAGCAAAGTCAGATGGGGCTAACTAGTAATTATAATCACTTGAAAATAAAGTTTGAGCTTAGTAAAGTGGTGATAGGAGTTAAATAATACGTATGCATGACTCACACCATGTCATTGAAACAGACACAAAAATTTACATAAAAAGACACAAGGGAACAAGAGACAAGCAGCATACATGTGGGGAAAGAGCAAACACTGTTACCTCAAGGGGAGTAATAAATCTAGGTACCAATGTAGCAAAGTTAGCAGTAAAGATTCTTGAACACCATCTGAGAAAAGGTACATTAATGTAGATAGATTGCCAGGCAGGAATATACTACAGAAAAAGCAGTGTCCAGAAGATGCTATAGGTATATGTAAAAAAGACAAGATGTGAGACAAACTTAAAGGTAATAAGAGCACCCAGAAGAGATGTGTGCCTTGGCCAACCAACAGAAACAAAGAAAGAGTAAGAGTCGAAAGACTAGAGGGAAAAAAACAACTTTTGAGTTAAACTATCTGTTAAGAAAATGTTTTTATAAACATTTCTTTGTTACTGGCTAGTAACTCCAGATCTTTCTGGATGTAATTTTACATTTTTTTCTTTTAAGAAAATTACATTTATTTTGGACTTTGTATGTTAAATTAAGGCTATTCATTGATGTATAACTGTGTTGCATCTTTTTACATTTTCCCCCCACCCTGACCCTGATATTCCCCCCTCCCCCACTCAAAGCTGTGCTGCATCTTTTTAAAGAAAATTCTAAGTCACTGAATTTCATGAAGGCCGCCATGCTCACATATACTAAGAATGTGGGCAGGATATAATTTTAAAACATGCTGCAAAAATTGAAGGCTAGTAATGAGCTAGCAAGGCTTCTCCACAGGCTTACTTATGGTGTGACCAAATATTCCCACCAATTTATACACAGATGACCCCTCAGACAGCTTCAACCTTTAAGAAGTAAAGGCACATAACAACCGTAGACTTTAAAATTCACTTGTCCTAAAAAATTAATTGGAAGCTACCGGGCTTTATAGCACAGATGAGAGATAATTAAATTTTCCTTAAAAGAACCTCAACCACTTTCTTTTTAAAAGACCTAATCCAGGGGCACCTGAGTGGCTCAGTCAGTTAAGTGACCAATTCTTGATCTTAGCTCATGATCTCACAGTTCATGGGATCGAGCCCTGAGTTGGACTCTGTGCTGACAGCACAGAGCCTGCTTGAGATTCTCAATCTCTCTCTCTCTTTGCCCCTCCCCCACTAATGCATGCACACGCACACACACACACTCTCAAAATGAATAAATTAAAAAATATATTCTAAAAAAAAAGACTTAATCCACTCACACTGCATAATTTTTACATGCAGAAGGCTAACTATATTTAGTACTACAAATTTTCATTCTTACTACAGTCTTCCCATGAAATCTGAAGCAAAATATTATAGCAAATACATGGTTTTTGAAAACTGATTTAAGTATAGTGAGAGTCATTAAAGAACATAGTAATTGCACTTTCACATGTCCATATTAATTCTTAAAACAAAACATGAGATACATTATTATCTCCATTTTCTGAATGAGGAAGTGAAAACTGAAAGAACCTCTATGACCTGGCCAAGTGGCAGAGTCATATATTATGATTCCAAGTCCAGTAAATTGTCACAACACAATTTAGACACGCAGTGAGTCAATCCATGCTTCCCCCAAAACACTCTATTCAAGTTTAAATTCCAAAATGATTGTTAAGCCTAACTCATAACATAATTATCGTTTGGGTAAGCAAAACTCCTTCCTTCCAAATGTTGTCCCGTCCTCTTGATTTCCTCACCAACTGCTCTCAACAGATTTTCTTACAGAGATAATTTCCTTATATTAGACTCCAGTTTTCACTTATTACTTGCCCAAGTAATGAGAATGAATGCAAAAAGATGGTATTTTTTTAGCTTACAAAGTAGTTTCAGGCATCTCATTTGTTCTTCAAAACAGCTTGGTGAGAAAAAACAAATTGAACTACTATAGCTCTCCAACATCTCACATTTTCTTGTGCTCTTACATGTTCCCATGCCTTCTGCATATCTAACTCTCAAAATGAATGCCATCAACCCCTCTGCCATGTGAAACGTTCCTTAACATCCTTGAAGACTAAGCTAAAAAGTTGTCTTCTACAAAAGCATTTGCTGATTTACTAGGCAGTAAGTTAGGAAAACTTCCACCTTGGTCTTGACCCAACACTGCACCAACACTTACCAAATAAAAACAAAAACAACAAACATTGACTGGGATGTTTACTAAAAGCCAGACACTGGTCTAAGCACTTAAACATCTATTAATTTATTTAAGACCCATGCCACTCCTAAGAGGCAAATGGGTAGGAAAGGAAACAAACTTGGAGAGGCTGTCACAGTCAGTCAGTGGCAAAGCTGGGATTTAAACATGCCTTCCACCACTGTACTACATACAGCATTCCTCAGTGCACCACTTTGCAATAAATATAGTGGTAATACACAACAACAGAACTACTTGTCACATCTGGTTCTTGCTTTGGACTATGAGCACCTTAATACTAGGACTACCGGAAAGGGAAAGCAATAAAAGGATGGAAAAAGGATGAGAGGTAAAACCCAAAAAATAACTCAGTCTCTTACAATGACCTATCTAGTAGCTTTAACTAAGCATATTATTTTGTTCAGAATTTACATAAAAATAATTGAGTTGCAGAACTGTGTTTAAATGTTAGTGTACAAATGAATGAAGGAATGAATGAATATCAGACTATGATTCTTATCTGAAACTAAGAAGAAAGTTTTTTCAGTATTCCCTTTTATTTTTAAGTTTTCAAAAGCAGTAATAACAAAACACTGGTCTAATACTGAGGATACCTTGATATTAGTGCAAAAGCAATTATTGTTTCCATTCATTATGTATTAAAATATTGTCTATCCACCTTGATGCTGCTATATAACCTATAATAAATGCCCAAGGCATTTCATGTAATGGTCTTCCTAAGACCAAATACAAAGATTTCCAAATTCAAAACACGTGGATATCACCACTGTCAGCAATCATAGTTTGCCAAGGACATGGGATGAGGAGAGATGGGAGAGGCAGATAGCAAGGATAATAAGAAAAGGATGCATTTCTGCACATAACTTTAACCAGTGAGCAAATCCTCAACAGGAAAACATTTTGGAAAAAAAATTGTTAAGTCTTACACTGATGTAAGGATTATTAAGATGAGTAGAAGATGCTATTATTCCCTAATCAATCATATTCCAGTCTTACCACACTAAATCATCTTGATTCTATATACTATTTATCAAATTCTCATAGTACTTCTTTTAATAATACGTGTGTGTGTATACATACAATCTGTGCTTCATTATCTGACCATACATTTCAGTCTATCAATGTCAAATCATGTCCTTTATTAATAGTTTAATGCTTCAAAATTATATAATAAATGACACTGATCATAAACATCCACTTTATGTACACATCTTGGTCAATTTCCAAAAAGTAGAACATCAATTTTTAAGAAATTAAAAATCAAACTGAGGGAGAAAGATAAAACTAAATTGTATATAGAAGTTTTCCATATATAGCTTGACAGGAGACAAAAGGGGGAGGGGGATGGACAGGTTTTCATAAAGCCACAGAAAAAGATCAAGACAGCATCAAGAGTTGACAGAGAAATGGGCAATGGTAAACTGATATAATTACTTCAGAAAATTGAGGTCACGTACTAAACTTGAACGTGTGTAGCCTGCACCCCAGCCATTTCACTTGGGAGACATAACAAAGAAATTTTTGCACAAATGCATGAGATTTATATGTGAATGTTCACAGCTGCAATATTTGTAATAGCAAGGAAAAATAAAATCTATGTGAAAAAGTAGAAGTATGCATAGATCACTTCTGCTGCATACCAAACAATAGTAGAATTGTCACATGGAAAAGCATTTATGGTCTTAAATTACAAGCTGAGCTAGTTGCTGTTTTTCATAAAACACCATTTTTACTGGCAAGAATAACAAACTATGATTATTCATACTTGGTAGGAAAAGAACCTATCACATAAGAAAACAGAATTGATACTATTTGTTTCCAATAATAAAATTCAAACTTTCAAAGAAGGGCAGAATTTTGGAAAACTAGTATCCATCACCATGAGCTTGACACTTCCTCATACTTAAAGCCTATTCAGAGACTGATGGAGATATTGACAAATGATACTGTTTTTATATTGCACAAGGTAATGTGTTAATATTTGGAAGATCTGCATAACCAATATTTTACACCTGACTAATGCATGATGTTATAAAACCCACTCAAAAGGCAAAAAAAAAAAAAAAAAAACTAATAAATTTAATGTTACAAATATATAAACAGCATTGATATGGTTTCAGATTCTAGACTGTAACTAGCTATTGAGAAACTATGTCTTATCTAGTTTTGGTATAGTATCAAATACAAATAGCTATAATTATCCAAAAAAAAAAAAAAAAAGCTATTCAGAGATTCCTCTTCTTCCCAACTACATACCTATGTGAGATTGAATTTTCTTCATACCCTTCAACCAAATCACAACAGATGAAATGTAAAAGCAGATGTGAGAATCCATCTGTCCTAATATTAGCTAGACATTAAAGAGGTTTGCAAAAATATAAAACACCACCACTATTTTTTGTTTTAGAAAATAGTCATCTTTCATAAGAAATAGTATTGTTAATATTTATTAATTAATGTTTTAAAAACACATATTTTTTAAATTTATGCTTTAATTTCTAATATACTAAATATCCATAGATATAACCCCAAAAATAAAAGCTCTTTGGAGTCTATAACAATTTTGAAAATATACAGCTTTCCTGAGATCAAGAGGTTTGAGGTTGGCCAAGGGCACAAGCAACAAATTACCCTAAAACTTAGCAGGTTAAAATTGTGTCTATTATCTCACAGTTTCTGAGGGTCAGGAATCCAGAAGCAGCTCAGCTGACGGTTACACCTCAGGGTCTCTCATGAGACTGTTGTAGTAAGCTGTGGGCCAGAGCAGAGCTACAGTCTCTGATGATTTGAAAAGAACTGGAGGATGAGGATCTGCTTCTAAGCCCATTCGTCTGGCTGTTGGCAGGAGGCCTGATATTTCCAACCAATTATACTTACTTCTTTTTCCCCTCTACCATGTTCTTTTCTTTGGTTCTTCCCTTGCTATATTTCATCAAAATATTAGGTTCAACTTATTAAAAAGCAAGCCAACAAATTCACCATGCCATTGAATATAAGGGTTTAGTGGGGCGCCTGGGTGGCGCAGTCGGTTAAGCGTCCGACTTCAGCCAGGTCACGATCTCGCGGTCCGTGAGTTCGAGCCCCGCGTCAGGCTCTGGGCTGATGGCTCAGAGCCTGGAGCCTGTTTCCGATTCTGTGTCTCCCTCTCTCTCTGCCCCTCCTCCGTTCATGCTCTGTCTCTCTCTGTCCCAAAAATAAATAAACGTTGAAAAAAAAAATTTAAAAAAAAAAAAAAATATAAGGGTTTAGTGACTATACTCCCCCACGACCAAAAAAGTAAAGACACAGAAAAAAAGTACTAACCAATACTTGCCCTGCCCCCAAACTTAATATTATCTGTTGCTCATCTATAAAGAAACAAGGTGGGAAATCACAACATTCCAAAATAAAGAACAAGGCTGAAGGTCTCACATTCCCTGATTTAAAACTTACTGAAGGCTATAGTAGTCAGAGACACGGGGGTGGCTCAGGAGGTTAAGCATCTGACTTGGGCTCAACTCATGATCTCGCGGTCTGTGGGTTCAAACCCCATGTAGGGCTCTGTGCTGGCAGCTCAGAGCCGGCAGCCTGCTTTGGATTCTGTGTGTGTCTCTCTCTCTGTGTCCCCCCCCACTCATGCTCTGCCTCTCTCTTTCCTTCTTAAAAATAAGTAAACATTAAAAACAAAAATTTTTTTTCAAAGTTACAGTAGTCAAAACAGTAGAGTGCTAGCATGAAGACAGACATATCGACTAATGGTATAAAAATAGAAAGCCCATAAGTAAACATTCACATACATGGTCAAATGATTTTTAACAAGGGTGCCAAGACCACAGGAAAGGACAGTCTTTTCAACAAATGGTGCAGGAGAAACTGTTTATCTATATGCAAAAGAATGAAACTAAACACTTAACCTTTCACTATTAAAAAAAATTAACTCAAAAATGAATCAAAGACCTAAACATAAGACCTAAAAGTATAAAACCATTAAAAGAAAACAGGGGAAAAGCTGCCTGACATTGGATTTGGCAATGATCTCTTAAATATGACACCAAAAGCACTGGCAACAAAAGTAAAAACAGACACTAGATTACATCAAATCAAAAACTCTGTGCATCAAAGGTATGATAGTAACGTATAAAAAGAAATATACATTTGGTGTTCATCTCCATTTCTGGAACAGAACTCCAAAAACCCTTGCAATTTCCTAAGTGAAAAGAGTAGCAAAGATGTCTTTTGTTAGTCATAACAACTCCCTTTCAACCACCAATGAGTTTATGTTAATGAGGTGATTTTTTTTTTTTTAGAAAGCTCCTAAGGATGGGGGCTGGTTGCCATGGGAACCAACCAAAATGAAAGGGTTGGAATTTTCAACCCCACCCCCTACCTCAGAAAGGGGACAGGAGCTGGAGGTCAAATTAATCAGCAATGGCCAATAAATTAATCAATCATGCCTCTGTAAGGAGGCCTCAATAAAAACCCACAAGGACAGGGTTTAGGGAGATTCTAGGTGGGCGAACACATAGAAAGCACCCAGAGAGAGCGTGGGAGCTCCATGACCTCTCCCATACATCTTACTCTACCGATCTCTTTCATCTAGCTATTCTTGAGTTCTAATCTTTTATTTTTAATGTTTATTTATTTATTTTGAGAGAGAGAGAGAGAGCACGAGCGGGGTAGGGACACAGAGAGAGGAAGAGAGAGAATCCCAAGAGGGCTCCACTCTGTCAGCACAGAGTCTGACATGGAGCTCCATCTTATGATCTGTGAAATCACAAGCCAAATCAAAATCAAGAGTCGGAAGCTTAAGCAACCCAGGCACCCCCTGAATTATAATCTTTTAAAATAAATCATTAATCTAGTAAGTAAAATGTTTTTCTGAGTTCTGTGAGTCATTCTAGCAAATTAATCCAATCTAAGGCAAGGGTTGTGGGAACCTCCCATTTACAGCCACAGCCATTTGGTGAGAAGTACAGGTAACAAGTTGGACTTTGAACTGGTATTTGTGGGGGGAGGGGGCAGCTAAACCCCTGTGGGATCTGACACTATTTCCCACTATCTCCAAGTAAATGGTGGTAGAACTGAGTTACACTGTAGGTCATCCACTGGTGTCACAGAACTGCTGATGTGTGGAACACTCATATGTCTGGTGTCAGAAGTAAAGGTGTAGTAAAGTACTGAGAGCAGAGGAGACAACACAGGAGTGTTTTTCCTCTACAAAAGGTGGTGGTGAATGGGGTGTTGTTCAGAGTACAGCATTTTAGTTCTGGAAGATGGAAAGAGTTCTGAAGATTGGTTCTGTAACAATGTGAATGTACTTAACACTTAAAAAAAAAACAACAGAGTAATAAGTCACACTGTACTCATGCCAATATATAAATAACATACACAAGATTAAAATTTAAGATACATAAAACCAATTCACCACTCTATGTAGTTTTTAAATACTCACCTGATTTTTTTGTGTTAATTCATTAAGTGAACTTTTAAGTTTTTGTAGTTCCTGCACATATACAGCAACTTCCTGGGGTCCTTTGGCAAGTTCACTCCTTAGCTGGCTTATTGTGGCCTTAAGAAAAAAAGAAAAAAAAAAGAAAAAAAAATTAGAGGGAACTAAAATGGAAAAGAGAATGGAAGTATCCAAAGGTTTTAAAGTTACACAGATTTTTGTCACTGTTGTTGTTAAATTGATATAATACTTCGAAGTTTCGATTTAGTTCTTTTTCCTACCACCCTACTGCCACCCCACATCATTTTTGACTGAAAATTAATTTTTAAAATTTATCCAAAATGTTTAACCTCATTTATTTAATAATGAATGAAATGAATAGTTGGCATCCTACTTTATGTATCTGAGTCAGCATCAAACTACCAACCTGAATTTACTGGCTTTGAAACTCTGTACTTTAATCCTTCTGAATTTAAAGAACATATGCAAGTTACTGCCTACCTTTTATCCCAACTTCTACAGGATAGCCTTTCGTTTTACTTTAAAAACATGTTAAATAAACACAAACACACAATACAGAATCACCTTGGAAAGGTAGCGAATCATCTTTTTGACTGTAATGGAAAGTATCTGTCCAAAGAAGTTATACAGAGTTTTATTAGATATAATTTTATTAAGCTGGGTCATTCCATGACTAGGTATAATAGCTGGACACAAATTTGCTTTAATGCATCTTAACGAAATTAAGACAAAGGTTTGATCATTTAAAAGTAAGAGAAAATTAAGCAAAGTCTCAGAAATAGAAACTTCCTATACATGAAAGCTTCAATGACCAGAGAGAGAGACTAAGTACTGCTTTTTAAGTATGGTTTCTTGCAAGTGACATTAACAAAAGAACTTTCTATTTCTAATATTTAGCTTATTGACTTCACTTTTTACATTCTTAAAGCTACATTTTCATTGTCTATATTCTTTATTAGTAAATAAATTTTATTATGGAAAACATTTTAAAAAAAATTTTAATAAGCACAAGAGTAGTTATCTACATCAAATATTACAAATACATCTTCAAGGGAGAAACCTTAGAAGGCTACTGATTTATTTTGACAGTAACGCCAAGAGATCTGCTACTCTTCTCTTAAAAACCCTTCCAGTATGTGTGGCACTTTTTTTTTTTTTTTAAAGGATTCTCTTTGGTGGTATATCTTCATCTATTACACTGCTTTGGTTTTAAGTTTTGGAAAACCATCTAGTAAAGAAGGTAAGTGATTGAACTGAACGATTAAACACTTGGGCTTATATTATTTTAATAACCATAAGTTGATGAAACTAGTTTTTTGAGTGTTTTCCAAACTGGTTTAAAGTCAACTAAAAGAGGTTTCAAAAAAGTTTTTACAAATAGCAGCATGTCTAAGATATCTTCCTGGCCTAACCTTTTAAGGAAAACATTCATGTAAATAAACCAATTCTGATATACTGACAGGCAATCTGTCATATTGCTTTACAGTTACAGCTTCTACACAGGGTGTTTCAACATATAACAACATATATATATATATATATATATATATATATATATATATATATATATATATGTATGTATACACACACACACATATATATAATATATGCCATATATATCCTATACTTCAAAGAAGGAAATGTTTAAATATTCATTATTTTTAACTATATTCAAGTTAAAGGCATATCCTAATAATTTCTTTCTTAAACTGATCATGTAATCTTTTCATTGATACTGGGAGTTTATTTCAAACTGCTATCCCTAATAACTTTGAATCTCAGGATCATTTTCTGTTAGTAACATTATGGATGTTCAGAGAAATATTAGGAACAGTTTGGCTATTTTAAGTTACCCAATTTTAATCATTAGCGTAGATGCCAACTTATCACAAAAGAAGATATATTATTGTATCTAAATCTTGACTTGTAAATATCTTATCAAAGGATTTAGCAGAGTGACACATAATAAACAGAAATAATAGTGCATATTAAGATGAAATTAGGAGTATATTTCATTAAAAAACGATGATTCCACATTAAAGTTTATAAGATATAGTAAGCCAAGAGTAACATCTGTCTTGCTGATTAACTCCGACATGTAGAAAAAACTAAACAAGCAAAATGTAAAGCAACTATATTCAACAATATCTTGTTATATTTTACAGTTTTAAAATATGTTCTTATAAATGACTATATTTTAATATCTAAAGAATTAAACATTAGGTATATCATTTATCCTTTGTACAAATATGAATATTTTTAACTATAATTTTTTTAAAAGCAACCATTTGAAATTTTTTAGTTTACTCAAGGGTGGAAAAAAGAAAGATGTGGGAAGAGTTTACACCAAAAGGTATACTTTAGTCATGGAGAGGGGAAGGAGGGGAATGAACTACAGATAAGGTTCATTTTCTCTGTTGTACATCATGAATCATTTCAATGTTTTACAATGATCATGCATTATGTTTGTATTGGGGGAATATACAAATTGAAAAGTCAAAATGTGTAAGAAAATACATTCCCTGTTCAAATATGACTATGGGTCAAATTCAAACAAAAATGGCTCTCCACTCCAGCCACAAAGACATTCCTCACTGTTTAACAGGCCAAACTCATCTGCGCTTTGAGACTTTACAGTTGCGCTCCCTCTTCCTGAGAATGCTTACTCCCAATTCTTCACCCTCTTGCTTACTTCTCACACATTCCTCCTTGAGAAGACCTTCCCTGATCATTCTATCTAAAACTGTCATACATTATTGCCAGCTCCACTACTGCCCATACATACCCTGCTTTATTTTTCTTTATAGCATTTATTATTACCTGATTTTCCATCATGATTTGATTTATTCATGTATTATCTGGCTTCCACAAAAGACTATAAGCTTTATGAGAGCAGGCACTCTGTCTTATTCACTCTTGTATTCCCCACACCTAAAACAACTACTGAGCCCTAGGCATTCAAAAACTACTCTCTAAAGGAATGAGTGATTCGTCTCCAAGGAGTTAATAGATATTTGTTCCCAGTATCTGAGACCTGATAAAACAGCCTCCATTTCCTTGAAGCCATGTTACTGAATTCAAGTTAGACTTTTACGAAAAAATTTTAAATTAAAAAATAATTAGAGATATTTTGAGCAAATATCCTGCTAGTGTCTTAGAATTATAATTATTGTCCTAATAATATTCTACTACAATTTGTATGTAATTATTTAAAGATGATTGAAAATTCACTTGATTAACAAAAATAAGCATATCTTTGAAGTTCTGAGATTGCCTTACAACACAAAATTTCCATTTGACAATAGAAGGAGCTATATTAAAGGTATTACTAACATTAAAAAGCCTTCCCAAAACACATTACCTCAAGTTTAAGCATCTCCATTAGAAAGCAGAAAAAAAAAAATAATAAAATGATGGATGAAAGGTGGAAGACTGACAAAAGTACACACTGAACACATAATAAAAATGTCCAAACATACTGCTAAAACTGATCTCTAATATTAGTACACTTTTAAAAGATATTTAAGTACTCTTTAATAACTATGCATGAGTATAACCATTTTTATTCCATATCTTTGTAAATATTTTAGCTTTTAAAATGAGTTTATTTGGAATTCAAATAAAATTCTTAAAAAACCATTTATATTAAAGACCACACCAAATGTAAGTTGATTATAGCTTTGATATTTTCAGTAATGTAAATTTTTAAAAATAATACTTATTTTAACCCTTAAATCCCCAATTTCTGATGATAACTATTTATAAAGTACTTTCAAATGCTTTAGAATGAATTATTTTTCTATATGCCTTCTAAAATATCTAAACCAAAAACACAACAAAACAAAACCAAACCTGTCAATGAATTCATAGGCATATCTAAATGAATGTAATGGAACATAAGGACATACTTAACAATGTATATTACATCATATGTCTTTAGCTTCAATTAGAAATACCAAACAAATCATTACATTTTTAGCTCCTTTAACTCCTGTTCGTGTATTTTGTTTCAGATACCAGTATTTAGGTTCAGTAAAGTAGTAATAAATACACAAAGTAAGTTTTTCATTAAGTGCTATAATTCACCAACAAATTTAAGAATAGGATTTAATTTTAATAAATTAATAAAATACATGCCACATATTTAAAAAGTAAGCACAAGCTAAAAACAAATGGTTTATAACATTGTTATAAACAAATGAAATGGAATATCTAGACATTAATTGTTTTAATATAAAAGTGGTGTGAAACAACTCAAAAGTATTTTAAGTTGTACTCAATATAAATATTACATCATATAATATGGCAAAATATAAAAAGTAGTAACAGTAAGTATTAGGTCAAAATTAATAGCACAAATTTACTTATAAGGCAATTATCAGACCACCCTAAATGAGAGAGAACATGATTCAGAAAAGACTTGAGGCTTTGGAGGAGACCTGGGATCCAATCCTAGCTTCCTTTATATGAGGTACATGAACTTAAACAAGTTATTTCACTTCACTGAGCTTCAGATTCCTTACACATAAAACAAACTTGATACTTAATTTACAGAGTTAAAAGAAACAAAAGAGACCATATATTTAAAGTACCCGGCATATTATCCAAAACTTGGTGGTGCTCAAAACCTAAGAGCTTGTTTCCAATAATAATATTACTCTGACTCATGCTACCACTTCCTAAACTTGTTCAACATAATCTGAAGTGTCAATCATTACACACCTATTAGTTAACTACTAGAAAGTAAATATTACCCTTGTTTTACTAAAATGATGATGAAATGTTAAGTGCTATTCAGCAAATCTCTTTATTTTAACATTTATTTCAAAACATTTAAAAAGATAAACCTTTATGAAAATGTAAAAGTTAAGATGTGAAGAATGAATTTCTATGCCATTTTTCTTCTTTTCCAGAAACATCTTTTTGAGAGAGAAAAAAAAATTGTTTCCCACAATTACTCTTGTTGATAGGAGGACAGTACAGGGAAGTCACTAAATCCTTTTCCCCAAAATCTTATAACTCTAGTTATACTTTTTCATCTTAAATGACTTCTTCCCATAACATAGAAGATAATCCAATCTACATGAATAAAAATACAAATTTACAAAAACCCTCCATATTAAAGTAATTCTTAAATATTACTCAGAAATATTTTCCCACATATATTTTTCCCAAAATGCAAGCAAATATATAAATTTCTTCTCCCTGTTCAAATTCTATTTGTATAACAAGTATAACTCCACAATTCTCAGCAGGAAACAGTCAGAAAGGATTATACTTTAAAAGACATATATTCTAAAAGTGCCATTGCTGTAATTCAATTTTAGTCAACCTGTTGCATTTGATTTGAAACCTCATATAATATTAAAGGAATTTTTAACCAAAAGAGAGTATAATTTTTTAAAAATTTGAGAAATACCAGTGGGCAGGCAGATTTAATCAAAAGTAATTCTTATTAAAACACAGAAATAAATGACTCGATTCACTCAGATTCAAGCATTTCTACTTTCACATTATCTGAATGGGACTTTTCCTCATGAGACTTCTTTGCATCTCCTTGACTGCACATTAAAAGCTTTTAACTGCCTTCAATAAATTTATGAACTCCCTAAAACTGTTTGAAAAATTGTGGGGTCAAGTGTCATTGGGCTAAAAAGATCACTTTTGGGAAGTCTGCACCTGAAGTTCATAAAGTCTAAAGTGTTAAGTAAGCATCATAAAGCTTCACATGCCTATGCATGTTGTACCTACAAAGGTTCACCATTCCCCCTTTACCAAGATACAGGAAGAAGTAAAATAAAGGGTGACATGGTTATCTATAATATTTATACTCCATAGCTCATTATGTTACTAATTATGAATAGAATGGCTTTTAAGATCACCAGCTTAAAAACTCTAAGAAAAGCAAACTGCAACGTTACTATAACAACCTCTTAAACTGAAAATATGAAAAATAGAGGTCCATGTCACATAAGGCAGCTTAAGAACTACAAATATCTATTAATATTTTGTTAACTGTTAACAAAATATCCTTTATAGTACTTTAGTAAAAAAGACAAAGGCTACATTTTTAAGCAAATATATTTACTAAAAATCCTAGAGCTTGCCATATACTAACATAATTATATCAAGGATTTATAGGTTAAAGTCAAGTCATGTGACAAAATGGTGGAAGGAACTGAAAATGTTTATCCTGAAAAAGAAAGAACTCAGAGTAAATATGAACAGTCTCCAAATATCTCATGGGGAAAAAAGGAACAATTTATTCTGTGTAATTCCTAAGGAGAACTGGAATCAGTGCATGGAAATTCTAGGGAAACAAATGTCAATTCAATGGAACGGCTGACTTATGAAGAAATATGCATCCCTACACCACCTAGCAAGAGTTGGGGATCACTTATCAGAGAGACTACAAAGGAGGGTCCTGGGTGAAGTGTTAGTCTAACAGATTTTTAAGATTTCTCTCAACAACATAATTCAATAATCGATAAGTGAAAAACAAGCCTACTAGAAAATAAGTTTTCCTAAATATTTTTCCTAAACAACATTGATAATACAATTGTAAAAAAATGAAATCATGCTTCCTTTACTCCTACACCAAACTGAGATAAACTCAATTACCACTTATTGACTAGCCTGGATCAAATTTAACTTTAAATAATCATTTCTCCACAATATGTACATTTATTAAATGGACAATACTCTTTTATACATTCTTCTCTAAATGTCTAGCTTTACAAAGCAAAATTAAATATTGTCTCTCAGACTATACTGACTATACACAAACATCACTCAGGGCAAATGAAAGTCAAGTATTGTTTTGATAGATCGCTTGGAAAAATTTCAACTGCTGGCTTCACTCAACAGTATACACTAAACAAGTTAACAACAATCACATTTAGGCACACTGAACTTATTTACCTCTGAGTTAGCATATTCTGCTTGTAACTTTTTACACTCATCTTTGAGTTTTTCAGATTCTTTTTCACGCTCCAACGTCATGTTGTCCATTAGTGTTTGAACTTGGACCAGTTCTTTCTTTAGCACAGCAACATCTTCTATACCAGGTCTCTGAAGCTGTGAAGCATGTTCATTAAAAATTATAGTGAAAAACGAAAATATGGTTTTACTACAAAGAAATCAAAATGAAAATAATCTTTAATATCAATTGTTAGACTGCAAATGTTGACCACTGATACCTTTTTCCCAAAAAGCCTCTCCTCTTCCCAATCTTTGTCATATTTAATAGTATCACCACAATGTGAAAGAGAGCAAATTCACAATTATCCTTAGTGCTTTATTTGCTTTCTTTTCCTTCACAAACTGCACTTCATGGTTATAACAATCACTTAATAAATGCCACATTTTGAAACATAAATGCCCCATTTTCTATCCTAGGAAACTGATAATAAAAATAAAGGAGCAGATGTAAGCATAATTAGGGTTTGTTGCTAATGGATATGGATATGCATATGGTTGATTTTATTCATATATTTATTGAGTGCTAAATAAAGGGCAGAGAGGCACCTGGGTGGCTCAGTCGGTTGAGTGTCCGACTCTTGGTTTCAGGTCAGGTCATGATCTCATGGTTCATCGGATCGTGCCCTATTTCGGGCTCCTCGCTGACAGCACAGAGCCTGCCTGGGATTCTCTCTCTCCATTTCTCTCTCTGCCCCTCCCCTGCTCATGCTCTCTCACTCTCTCTCTCAAAATAAATAAACATACATACATACAGGACAGAAAGGAGACAAGGACAGATCCAAAGCTGTACACCTTGGGAGAGCACTGAAGACATATAGTACCAATGACAGAAATAGTTGGGGAGGAAATACGATGACCTGATTCTACACTTGTTGAATCCGAAATGAAGCTAGAAATGCAATCAGAAGTTTTCTAAAAGTAGGTGGATTTATAAAACTAAAGGGCAGGGAAAGGTCAGGATCAGAGACGCAGATAAGGAAACTAGTAAAAAGACACATGATATTAAGATAGAAACAATGGGGCGCCTGGGTGGCGCAGTCGGTTAAGCGTCCGACTTCAGCCAGGTCACGATCTCACGGTCCGTGAGTTCGAGCCCCGCGTCAGGCTCTGGGCTGATGGCTCGGAGCCTGGAGCCTGTTTCCAATTCTGTGTCTCCCTCTCTCTCTGCCCCTCCCCCGTTCATGCTCTGTCTCTGTCTGTCCCATAAATAAATAAAAACGTTGAAAAAAAAAAAATTAAAAAAAAAAAAAAAAAAGATAGAAACAACAAAAATGTTAAGGTAATAAATTTTGTATCACACATTCCATTTTTATTTAAAAAATCACATTGGTATATGTGTAAAGGATAGAACTAGAGGGAATTTTCCTTTCCTTCATTTTACTCAAGCAATACTTTTAACATTTTTTCAGAGTATATATTTTTCATTTAGAAAATTATAAAAGTACATTTCAATAAGGTTTCTGAATTACCAGTTCAGTCTTCAGATCTTGAATTATAATTGTTTCTTTGTTTAATTCCTCTGTCAGATATGTCACTTTTTGTTCAGCAGCTTCTCGAAGACTCCTTTCTTCATCATATTTTGACTTTATATCTAATTAAAGATAGTTATATAAATATTAGTTTCATGACATTAACTCTAGGAAAGGGTAGTTTTATAAATTCTTATCTATTACATTGCATATCTACATATTATTAATATGTATTAATTACATATTATTATGTATGCATAACTACATATTACTAATATGTACATATTAGTAATATTAATTCAAATTCACATTCCTTAGATAACCCTAAATATATACAATAAACTTTTACTTCTGATTAAATGATGAACTTAAAATAATCAGATGTTTTTGTCTAAATTCCATACAGCACTGTCACTAATTATCATCTTAATGTATACTTAATCACATATAATAGTTTAACCTAAAAGCATGTAGTTAAAGAAAAAGTAATTGATTGCATAACCAAATGTTAAATCTAACTGTATTATTTAATTTCTTCAAAATGTTACTTGTTAATCTTTAAGCATGCCCCAAAGAAAATTCACCTTTTCTAAATTAGAAGAAAAATTCTACAGAGAAAATCGATCCTTTGAAAGGAAGAGGTGAGAGGACAAACAAAATAATTTATACAGCAACTCTATTATTAAATTCCAATAATCACTACCATAGTCTATAACAAATGTTTTACCACACCAAAATACAATACACTAAAATACAATGCCTTATTTCCAGGATATACAATGGCAAAAAGGTAACGAGACTCATCATTGGCTAAAAAGATCTGATTCAATTTACCTGCAATTTCAGTGGCAAGTTGGGCTGCTTTCTGTTCAAATAAGTCTTTCATTTGCTTAATATTAAAATTTTCTGTTTGGGCTTCTTCTAATTGTTGTTCCAAAGACTGTAGTTCTACAAAAATGTATCATAGCTATTTAAATACATAATTAATGCTAATTACATTTCCTAAACTGTTATTACTTATATCCTAATCATTGTTGTAGTTAAAGACAATCAACATGAAAAGAAAAAACAAAAAAAGAGAATCAACATGAGTCTATCATCCAGTTATAAATGGAGAATCTTCATATTTCAAGAATTAAGCATATCTGATTCATTTAAACACAAGTCATAATTTATAAATATATAAAACAAATTAAAGGACTATTTAGCATCATACTCAAATAATCTATAAATATTTGTTTCAAAAGTATTTTGCTTTTACATTTCAGTTATTTTCCTATAACCATCAACTGTCCAAAAAGGAACATATTCTGGCTTTCTAAATAAAATTGATTATATTGAGAAACAAAATTAGAAATGGTTTAAGAACAGGGAGCCTGGGTTAAGCATCAGTTAAGCATCCGACTTTGGCCCAGGTCATGATCTCACAGTTTGTGAGTTCGAGCCCAGAGTAGGCTCTGTGCTGACAGTTCAGAGCCTGGAGCCTATTTCAGATTCTGTGCCTCCCTCTCCCCCTCCCCCACTCTCTTCCCCTCTCCTCCCCTCCCCCACTCACACTGTATCTCTCTGTCAAAAATAAACATTAAAAAAAGAAAGAAATGGTTTAAGAACAATCCAAGTCTTAAATAAAATAATTAAAATATGCAGTCAACTCCTAATACTCCATTCTCCTAAAGAGATTTCAAAAAAAAAGGGCGAGACAGATTTCAGAGGGAAAGTAAATACAACAGCTAACCTCAAATTACAAATCTGATTATTCATTGAGCATTCCTCCAAAGTCAATTACAAAGATGCTAGCTTCATCATTTTATTTCAAGAGAAAAAGAGGACATCATTCTTCAAACTAGATTTAACTTTTCACTAAAATGTACTAATGTGATATTTCAGAAATTTATAACTTCAGAATATACAGAACAAAGAAAACACTAAGATTTTTATCAACTGATTAAACTATAAAGTTCACAAATAATATTCTAAACCTAAAATATGACTATTAGCTTCACTGTTTTAAAGCCAGAAAGTACAATCACAATACAAATTCATGTAGCAGGGATCAGAGAAAAAGAAAGTAAAAAGTGAAAAAGAAGAATGAGAGGGGTGCCTGGGTGGCTCAGACAGTTAAGCTTCTAACTCTTGATTTGGGCTCAGGTCATGATCTCACGGGTTCCTGAGTTTGAGCCTCTAGCTCTGCTCTGCACTGACCATGTGGAGCCTGCTTGGGATTCTCTGTCTCCCTCTCTCTCTGCCCCTCCCCTGCTTGAGCTCTCTTTCTCAAAAATAAGTAAATAAACACTTAAAGAAGAAGAAAAAGAAAAATGAAGAAATATCTGCTTTAAGCAAAGTTCAAAGTTACCTGCTGATGAATCAGCCACCAATCCATCAGGTTTAGACTCCTCAATGGAAACAAGACATAAACAAACGCATTAAAAGAAAAAGACAATACTATTATAATTGCCAATGTGAAAAAAGTCTCTACAAGCCACATTCTATCAGGTAAGTAGCAAGATTCTGATTAAATTTTGGTCTGTTCACAATCTTCCAGATTTCTAAAGTACCATTAGGCAGACTGGCATAATGATCTAGCTGCAGTCACTGGTTCTAAGAATTTTTTTTATGTTAACATATATTTAAATTGTTGTGAATCTTATAATAGGTACCATCTTAAGTTCTATAAATTCAGTGAAGATTTTAAAATAATATAAATTATAATTATAAATATAGATTCTAAAGCCAATACTGAAGTCAGCAAATAAGATTCGATACTATAATATATAAAAACTTGCAAAAGTGAAAACATGCCATGAACTATCACTACTATAAAGTTTGGCATTAAAAGTACAAATTTTTAATTCATGATTATAAATCATCTTTTAAAAAAGCAGAAATAAAGAATATATTCCATAAGGTTTAATTTATTATGTGCATTAGGAATAAAATACTATACTGCCAAGTCATTATTCCCACATTCTAAAGAATTACACATATCTTCAAGAGTTTAATAAAGCAACTCCTAGTGTATCTGACTTATTTTCCTATACATTAGATTTAGACATATTGGTTGCTAAGAATCATCAATATTTTAAATACATTTTCCCCAAGGTAAATTTCCTACCAAGGCAATTTCACCTTGCACTGTGGAGAATTTAATTTATTAAATGTGAAATAGTCATCTCAAATGTGGTAAACAATTTCCTCTGTTTTCAAGTACAAAAAAATAATACAGCACGTTTGATTATTTGTTAATGGCATTTATGTAAAACAGAGTAAATGAACTTTAAGTACTTTAGATTACTAAAAACCTTTTTCACAGCCTCAAATAGAGAAGCTGAGTAGTAATAAGACTAATAATATCTTGTTATCCATTTATTAGGGATTTTTTTTCTAGTCCAAATGACAATTTTTGGTGAAAAAACAAAAAGGCAAAAAGATAGACTGAGAGTCACAATGTACTAAGATAACAGGCAACAGGATCACTAATTACTTTATAAAAATATTAGAACTATTATTGAAGGTTATCCACTTTATTCTTACAAATGAAAACTACATTTAGTAAAATTTATTACTCTATGATCCTTCATGTAATTGTAGTGCAAAAGCCAATATAATTTTAATATAAAAATCATAGTTGGTTAAGACATTTAGAAAATACATTAAATTATGTATCAACAGAATCTTACTCCAAAGTAACCACTTTTGTTACCCATGATTTTCGTTTTTTCTAATATTATTTTTATATAAAGCTGTGTGTGTTTGTGTGTATACATACACATATACATAAATACCTTTATTCTATTTTTTAAAACCTAAT
This sequence comes from Puma concolor, assembly GCF_028749965.1. Classification (NCBI taxonomy): domain Eukaryota; kingdom Metazoa; phylum Chordata; class Mammalia; order Carnivora; family Felidae; genus Puma; species Puma concolor. Next base: position 27,841,094 of record NC_141673.1, on the reverse strand, counting down.
ACTGTTTTAAAAAATAACTAAAATTGTTAATACAACCATTTCCCCATATTTTCAAACAATCTTCAGTAATATTAACAGGGGTGCCTGGGTGGCTCAATCGGTTGAGCAACTGACTCTTGATTTCGGCTCAGGTCATGATCTCACTATTGGCGAGATCAAGCTCATGTCGGGCTCCATGCTGAGAGTGCAGAGCCTGCTTGGGATTCTCTCTCTCTCTTTTTATCTCTCTCCCCCTCCTTCCCTCCCTCAAAAATAAGTAAACTTTAAAAATTTTTTTTAAAAAGAATATAAACAGTAAACAGTTAATAATAGTTCTTTCCCTACTAGTAGACAATTTAGTGATCTCCCATTTGTCACAACACAAATGCTCTGAAGAATCTCACTATTGTCTGAACCTATATTTTTTAACCATTTAGGGATATTTTCAGAAAATAAGAATAATGCAGCCTGGTATTAAGAAAAAAAAAAAAACCCCACAGGTAACTGATTCTTAATGGAGCACCTTTAAGAAATAATATCTGAGCTTCCAAAATATTTGTCTGCGTTCATTAGAATTACAAAGGCTATACACTGTAGGCTATTAAATACAGATAAATTCATTAGGAAGTTATTTATATCAGGCCACCTGCTTACAAAATGCTTATTTTTAACAATGAAAATAAACATCTAATAAACACACTTCAAGTATTTAAAAGCATTTACTTGCTGTTGCAGCCCTTGAAATTTTTCTAATTCTTTCTTTAATTCTTCTGAGTACCATTTTTCTTCCTAAGGAAAAAGAAAAAGATTTTTAATTAAATTTCAAAAGATTTATTATCTGAAACACTGAAAATACACAAATGTAATCATTTCTACTCTTACCTTAAGTGAAGCCTGAAGGTCTTGGACCTCTTGTCTAAGTAGTGTTAAATCATCTCTAAACATATATTGGAGAAAAAAGGAATTAATAATTAATGTTCTCTAACAACCTGGTCTCTTAATAAATCATGGCTAGTGACTGCACATTAATTTCTAGTTTCCGCAATTCTTAAAAAAAAAGTTGCTTAGAATTTTATGTATACTGGCATATATATATAACCCTTAGAAAAATAATTTTATTCTGAAAGCTCCTCATTCATAAATGGAAAAACACTTTATCACAGAAATGATATAATCATTAACTGCCTTAGGCCAGAAACAAAATATCTCCCATTAAATTACTAACCATAAGGATCAATACCTTCCTATTGTAGTTAGCATAAAATCTAAACTCATTAACAAGGACTATACAATCTATACAATCTAGTCCCTGTCGTAACACTCTCCTGCTCATTCACTCAGCTCAAGCAACACTGGCTTCTTTCTGTTCCTTGAGTCTTGTCAAACTTCTTACATTCTGTTCTCCTCACCTAAGAGTCAGTCTGACAAGGAATGGTGAGCACACTCTCAAGGCCCTAACACAGGAAAAGGTAAGATCACGTGCATTCATAACAGCATTACACTTCAAAGCAATTGTACTGTACCGCTTCAGAGCAAGAGCCTCTCCTCCATGACTTGAATCATTACCAGCATCATGAACTACCTCATAGTGTTTGAAAAGTTCATCAGCAGACCCAAGGGATTTCATACACTGGGGACATATGAAACCCTATAGAAAGAGGGAGAAAAAGGTTACAAAACTGTGTTGAATATTGTAAAATAGCAATTTGTATGTTATGAAATACGGTCTAATGTCTTACACCAATGGTGCCATTAGTAAATTGTAACCTACAATGTTAAGCCCAAATTCAGGTATTGTGCAAAAGTACATCACCATCTATTCTGATTGAAGTTTACAAAATATAAAAAAAAAAAAAAAAAAAAACCCTTACAACTATCTTTTAGGTTGAGTAAATTGATGGCTAGAGTACAGAATTCTAATTTGAGAAGTTCTAACCTAGGAGACTAGTTGAGAAGTCTGCCATCATATTCCCACCCCTCTCTCTAGATATCCCCTTAGTAAAATAACAGCTGTTCCAATCTACTTCCTAGTAATGATAGCCAAAAAATTAAGAATATAAAGCATTCTGATCACTGAGGGAAAAGGTACTGTATTAAATAACTCATAATTACCACAGAGTATCCACAATGCTTGAGAAGTATTCTAGTCAGTAAATTCTTTGCTAACCTAAGATGAACACTATAAAAGCCTAAAATTAATAGACCCATAAAATATTAAACACTTATAAATATTCTCAGAATTATATGGTTATGGCATACAAGGTCCTACATGAATATTTCCTCAATGAGCTAATAATCACTCTGATGCTGGGGCACCTCTCACTCTCCACAACTATACTGACACTTTCAACTATTCAGATTTACCTACGTTCTCCAAACCCACCACGGTATCCCACGTTTCCGGGCCTTTGCATATACTGATTTTCCCTCCAGCACTACCCTTAGTAGCTTGTCAAGTTTCTACATTCCCTATAATACACAACACACTGGAGCTTTTCATCCATGTTTCCCTAATGGCTACCGTAGTATTTTTGAACACACTCTATATTTTCTATGTTATATATTTATTTTTAAAATATGAATAAAAGAAATTAACGACTGGCTGGCTCAGTTGTTAGAACATGAGACTCTTGATCTCAGGGTCGTGAGTTCAAACCTCACATTGGGCATGGAGCCTACTTAAAAAATAGATAAAAATAAAAAAACAAAAATATGAATGAACCTGGCAGGGCAGAATTTGGCAAAAAGACAGAAGAGCTTTAACATCTTGCAGGTTATAAAACTTTCCAAGGAATAGAGTGAAGTAATAAGTATTCCGAACAAGTAAAAACTTAAAAATAAAGAAACTTCTCCTTCATTGGGTGCTATACAAATAGCATATATTCATTTATTTATGTACATTATGTAGCAGAATGAAGGCTCACTGAGTACTAGGGAATACTGATATGTAGACAAACATTACCAGACAATGGTATAACATAAGTAAATATAAGGAACTATAGGAACACAGGAAAAAAAGAATCCAACTCTGTCTGTTGCAGGAGTTAGTGTTTTGCAAAAACTCCACAGAAACTCATTTATGTTATATGTATGTGTATATACACTGGACACTGGTATTGGGTACTGAAGAACGAGTAGGAGTCACTTGTCAGAAATAAAAGAGAGGCATTCTAACAAAGGTGTGGAAAGAGGTTTGAAACACAGACGTGCTGCATTTGGAAAACAGAGGTATGTTCTGATCATAGAAGTAGAGAGAAGGGCAGGGGCACAACAGGCGAGTGAACGCAATGATCACCTATGAAACTCTGCAATAAGCAAAGGTAGTAGTACTAAGTACTCAGGATGTACCCTTGCACATCTGAATGACGCCATTAGGCTCCAGAGATATTTGATGCGCAGCACTGTCTTTTGAATGAATGAATGTCCCCAGCCTATGTGTTAATCTAGCTCATGTTATGCTCTTTCTTCAAAATCATCTATTATCTACCATTATGTTTTATGACGGCTCCACTTTATACCTAATTTGCCATTCTTATAAGTTCTACTCGGTAACTGTTGTACCACAATAGTTAACATGCTTTTAGTGCAACAGCTATACTATTTAGCCGGTCATTTCTCTTTTGCATGTCAGCTTCTACTAGTATCTAGAAGGCAAATTTCAGAATGTTCGCCAGAGAAGCCACAGAGCAATTACACTATTTAATCTTTACAACTTTGGCTTTTTGACTATTGTCTCTACTTCCAGATATTGGGTCTAGATATCTAAAGATACCAAGAAAGCTCACGATCACATTAAGGTATGCCATACCTTCTTAAAGCTTCTAAATATTACCAGGTTAATACTCCAGAAAGAACTGATTCATCCCTAAAGAGAAATTTTAGAAATTCAGTAATATATATTTAATCATAGAAATATTCCACCTAAGTGAATTTTCCATATGATTCACCTAAATGAATTTTCCATGTTTAAAATTTTTTTTTTTTCAACGTTTTTTATTTTTGGGACAGAGAGAGACAGAGCATGAACGGGGGAGAGGCAAAGAGAGAGGGAGACACAGAATCGGAAACAGGCTCCAGGCTCTGAGCCATCAGCCCAGAGCCCGACGCGGGGCTCGAACTCACGGAGCGCGAGATCGTGACCTGGCTGAAGTCGGACGCTTAACCGACTGCGCCACCCAGGCGCCCCTGAATTTTCCATGTTTAAATAACACTTTAATTTTGGGACATTTCTAATAAAAATAAATCTTTCTAAAATACATATACTTTCTCACCTTCTTAAATAGAAGATACTAAACTGTTGTTTGGTGTTTCAGATGCATAAATATTTATCACTGAACGGGTGACTTTTACTCTATTAATTCTGGCCTCTTTAATCTCTGGACCCACAGTTTATAGTTTTTTCTTACACCCTGTTTTGTCTTTCCACAATGATTTCTTAAAATTATTCACATAGTGGGGCGTCTGGGTGACTCAGTCGGTTAAGCACACAACTCTTGGTCTCGGCTCAGGTCATGATCTCGCGATTGGTGAGTTTGAGCCCCGTGTTGGGCTCCACACTGATGGTGCAGAGCCCGCTTGGATTTCTCTCTCTCTCCCTCTCTCTGTCCCTCCCCCACTTGCAGACTCTGTCTCTCAGAATAAATAAACGCAGACAAAAATGTTTTAAAAATATTATTCTAGTGCTATTTCTAGTAATGCTAGCCTGACATAGATGGGAAGGATAAAGAAAAAAGCCTATCAAGACCACATCACTCATTTATAATAAAAGTAACATAAGCTCAGAGTGAATATCTGAGGGATGCCCCCTGAATACAGTGCATGATCTTTCATTCATGGGCTTTGTAATACTAATAGTGGATATTAAGAGACTGCTTCTCTATTTCTTCGCAACCACCTTCGAGGGTAGATCGATAACTTCCACAAAAATGTTGTTAGTAAACAGTAAAACACTAAAAACAGCCAGCTACATTTTTCCCTTAATTATTCCAAATTTCTCACCAACTTCCAAACATGCACACACCCAGACATACACACACACTCTACTTAAGATTAAGCGATCTCTAATCCTTTCTCAGATACACTAAAGAACTTACCTTAACTTGATATTTATGGTATCCTTCTTATACCAAGTGTTCTTTCAGTTAAAAATAAAGTTCTTATTTAAATGACAAGTAGGTGATATTGTCACTTTTGATTTTGGCTAACCCATAAAGAAGAAAAGTTGGCACAAGAGGTATGAAAGACAAGTGGTAAAATGCTAAGGAGAGCTCCAAGAATCTTTTAGGTCTCTCTTTTTGCTTGCACCAGTTAGCTAGTTTAACCAGTTGGTGTCTTCCTATATTGCACCCATTTTCCGTATCACCCTAGAAAATATCTGGTTTAACTGTTCCCCAGTAAAGCTTTTCTGGGGTTCTCCTCAAGTTGAATCACCACTGCACTCTTTTTACAAATAATATTTATCACAGAAATTGCCTGGGATAGAGATCATATCTTTTTTTGTATTCTTTACTTACCAAAATACATGATGCATAAGAAGTACACTACAAATATGCCAAATAAGTGAATGTTTGGTGAAATCCTTTCTTATATATATAATTGCCAGACAGAAAAACACATGTCTTTTTTTTTTTCTTTTGTCTTTCTGGGTACAAGGAGTTTCATTCTTTTGTGAGACTTGCAAAAGAATCAGAAAAGCTAGGTTTCTCTTTGTTTTTAGATTATTGCAGTGATTTTCAAAAGAAAGAGATCAAGATCATCTAAGAAACTTTTTCCAGCCTGCAAAAGGGCAATACTTGTCCTCACTGGCTTCCACCCTCAGCCTTAGATATGGGCCGTCCCACACACTACAGAGAGACATTTGGATGATACACTGTTAATGATGAGTATGTGCCATTTGTCACCTTCCTCAAGTCTAGGGAGTCAAAACAAAGACTGAAACAATGGTACATCCAGGCTCTAATGCTGGATACTTTCTCAAATAAAAACAGCAACAATTAATATGCAAAGTCCTCTTTCTATATACGAGTATAAAGCATTTTAACCCAAAGCATTTTTAAATATGCTTTAATAAACCATTAACTAAATGATAAAGATACAACTTACAAATGGTGAAATCAGGCATCATTCACTTTATATTTTGAATTTCATGGCAAAATTTATGCAAAAATATTAACTTAAACTTTTATATTTGTTTACAGATTCAGAAAAAAGACAGCTGCAAACAGTAAGAGCAATGAACCCAACTTCCCAAGAGCCTGCTTTCCTTATTGAACCTTCTTTTAAGCATGCATGATTAAAGCAATCCATATTCCCTTTGTAGCAGAAAAAGTTAAGCAACACCAAGGCAAGGAAAAACAAAGCTATTCTGCAACCCATAACCAAGCTGCTAAAGCAAAATATACAGGACCCACAGTAACACTGGAGTCATTAAGAAGTTCCTGTCCTCTTGTTTCATTTTCAGCGTGCACTTGCTGGTAATGCTCCGACAAATCACTAGCAGTTATACATCTTTTCATACATAATGGACAGATGAAACCCTGTGAAATAACAACTTTTAGGAGGATATACATAAAAAGTTATTTATAAAACAAAATACAGACAATGAAAACAGACATAACAGGAAAATAATTAGTATATCTCTTTTTAGTATACATAAAGGAAATTTTCAAGTAGTAACTATATACAAAAACTGAAAGATCTATCCAAAGTAGGACGTCTAAAAGTAGCTCCCATCCTTATGCTGGAAATTCCCATTGGTTCAATTTTATTACAATTACCAGTTGCTTTAGTTGGAACATTATTATTCTTTTTGTTTATGACAGTCTGTCCTTACTTATCTAAGAGCCATTATTGGCAAGTTAGCTTTTATTTTCGATCAAGAAATGACAGGCAGTTATAACAAATAGCTTTATGCAACATCATGTTCTCAACAAAAAATGTCCTTACAATGAAAGCAATTTTTAGTCTTTACCATAATCCACTAGCCTAAGACCCCATATTTGCCCATAGCCGTAATTCCCAGTAGGGGACTCTTCCTTCTAAATTTATGAATCAAATAAAACCATTTTAAGTCAATCTCCCCAATTCCCTATTCCTAACAGTATCTGTATTTTCATATGTGGGCCATTACACTGATCTATGGTTTAATGTTTTGTCAGACAGGAAAGTAGAGGGATAAGAGAACAGAGGAACTGAGAGTATCGGAAAGTGAATAAAATGGAGAGTGTAGTGAAGGACAATAGGTTATAAACGCCATGGGTTTTTGTGTCAAAAATAATGTGGATTTGAGACTCAACCAATGCTAACTATATGACTTAAGGAAGTTACTTTACTTTGCTAAACGTCAACTTCCTCATCTATAAAATGGGGTTAATGTTAGTACCTATTCCTCTAGAGTTATCATGAAGTACATAAAATGCTTAGTCTAGTCATAAGGCATTGTTCAATAAATATTCTGTCATTAGATGTATGGTTAGAGAGGAAAGGAAATGAAGCCAGGAAAGGTTGAAAGACCAGAAGATAGGAATTAAAAACCTGAAGTATTCAGCAAGGCCAAAGAAGTAGTAAGAACATGAGAAAGTTTTTAAGAAGACAGGTAGTTGTGTAAGAATGGAAAGGTACAGTTTTGACATCTCAGGTGAACTGTTCTACTGCATAAGATGGAAGGTACTGACATGAACTTGAGGAGCCAGAAAAAATTAATAAAGATCACTGGCATTGAAAACATTAAAAACTGGGAGACTTGGATGTTCCTTGAGTCACTAATGTCACTAAGGATATAACAAAGGAGAGGATGACTGTAAATAAGGACCCAAAGTGGGAGGGCAGGCAGGGCAGTAGTTAAGAGCTAGGCTTCGAATCCTGGATTCACACCACTCTTAGTAGATTATATGACCTTCAATTTCCTCATCTGTGAAATGGGGTAACAGTAACACCTACTTCATGGGGGGGAGGGGTCTCATGAAAATTAAATGAGATAGTACATGCAAAGTGCTTATCATAGCATCTGATACAAAGAAAACATTCAATAAATGTTAGCAATGATTAATATCATTAATTCCTTTTGTTAACAACCCTTAATAAAGGAGATTAGCCAGAGGATGAAAGTGAGGAATGTGAATTCTTTCTTTGTTGTTTTCTCTTTTTACTGATGAAAGAGTTGTCTTCCAGGCAACCACAGTCCAAAGTGCTGGAACCACAGAATAGTAATTCCTTAAAGGAATGCATCATTTGCATATTTTTTTTTGCCATGATAGCTTTGTTCTGCCTTTGACTTTACTAGTTTCTTCACTGTAAGTTTCCACATACAATATTCAATCATTCACTCAAAATGTGTGTACCGAGTATGATTACTGTGTTCCAGCCATTATTCTACGGTGCTGAGAACAAAATGATAAAATAAGGCACAAAGTCCCATCCTCAGGAAGCTTACAGGCTTCTTGAAAAAGTTATGAAAGAAAGTAATTACATTTTAGAGCACACTAATCAGAAAATCCCAGTAGAGGGGCGCCTGGGTGGCTCAGTCGGTTAAGCATCCGACTTCGGCTCAGGTCATGATCTCGTGGTCCGCGAGTTCGAGCCCCGCGTCGGGCTCTGTGCTGACAGCTCAGAGCCTGGAGCTTGTTTCAGATTCTGTGTCTCCCTCTCTCTCTGACCCTCCCCTGTTCATGCTGTCTCTCCCTGTCTCAAAAATAAAATAAACATTAAAAAAATTAAAAAAAAAAAAAGAAAAAAGAAAATCCCAGTAGAACCGCCTTCAAACTATATTTAGACCCTCAGGACCTCCACTGTTAACTACCCTGTCGCAGTCAGTCTCACACCGCACAGGGATCACTGCAACAGCCTTTCAACGGCCTCTCTGCTTCTATCCTTACTCCACGAACAGTTTATTTTCCACACAGCAGTGAGAATGTATCCTATAAAGATGTAAACAAGTTTTGTCACTTCCCTTGTCAGAACTCTCCAATGGCTTCCCATCTCATCAGCAGTAAAAACCAAAGTCTGTACAAAGGCCTGAAAGGCCCTGCATAAGGTGGACCTGATTAGCTCACAGACCCAAACTCTCTTCACTCACTGTGCTGGAGCCACACTAGCCTCCCTGCTGGTTTTTCAACATGCCAAGCATGCTCCTACCTCAGAGACTTTCCACTTGTTCCACATGAATGAAACATGGTTGTTCCAGAAACCCACATGACTCATTTCCTCACTTCTTTCAGTTCTTCCTGAGCTATGCCCTTCTCAGAGAAGTCTTCCCTGACAATCCTATTTGAAATTGCAACCATCCAAAACACTTCTTATGCCTCCTTCCCTGCTTTATTTTTCTCAATAACACCAGTTGTTTCCCTCTGTCCGTTTTCGTATGTTTTGGGGGTTTTTGCCTATTTCCACCTACAAGAATATAAGCTTTACCAGGATAAAGATTTTTTTTTTTTTAATGTTTATTTATTTTTGAGAGAGGAAGAGAGAGACAGAGCACGACCAGGGGAGGGGCAGAGAGAGACACAGAATCCAAAGCAGGCCCCAGGCTCTGAGCTGTCAGCACAGAGCCAGACGCAGGGCCCAACTCACGTACGGCGAGATCATGACCTGAGTGGAAGTCGGACGCTTAACCGACTGAGCCACCCAGGTGCCCCTACCAGGATAAAGATTGTTGACTATTTTACTCACTGTCATATCTCCAGCATCCAGAACAGTGTCTGACAACAATAGATATTTGATAAATAAGTGTATCTCAGAATAATCATTATCAAAAGGATAGGAAATACAATTCCCCAGAAGCACATGGAATAAGCATCTATCCTACATGTGAGTCAAGTGAAGTTTACTGAAAAAGTAATTATCTGTAATGAGACCTGAAGGATAATAAGATATTAACCAGGCAGAAAAGTAAAAGAACAGGTAAGACATGGGGATCAGCATACAGATGTCCAGAGATAAGAAAAAATTTGGCACACCTTAAAAGCGGGAAATCTGTATGCCTGGATCAAAGAGCATAAAGAAACAGAACCACACATATAAGGTCAATTGATTTCCCACAAAAGCAAAAATTTAATTCAATAGGAAAAGGTAATATTTCAACAAATAGTACTGAAACAACTATATAAAAAGCTGTGGTTTCCATATCCATATGGAAAAAATGAACCTCAACCACTATCCCATACCATACACAATATTTTAAAAGAAACCACAGACTTAAATATACACATTAAAATGAATTTTTTTAAGTACCATTGGTACACATAGGAGAAAGCCTCTATGACACTGAGCTAGGCAAAAAAATTCATAGAATGACCCAAAAAGCACTATCCATAAGAGAAAAGGCTGACAAACTGGACTTCACCAAAATTAAAAACTTCTCTTTGAAAGACACCATGAACAAAATGAAAAGCAAACCACAGACTAAGAAAAAAAACATCACATATATCTGATTGTGGTGTAAAGTCGAAAATTGAGACCCAGTATTATGCACTCCTTTGTCAACAGGTGAGGGGAGAGCTTCAGGTGGCCTAACTACAAGTTCCCTCCCCACTCTGCTCCCACAGATAGGGGCCTGCTGTCAAACACCCCTCCTCTTCACAGAGCCTGCGTATGCCTAAACAGCAGGTTTCAGTTCCCTGTCAGCCCACAGAATTATTCTAACAAGCCAATCATATGCTCCAGGAACCAAGGGGCACCTCATCCTCTTGATACTATAAACCTTGCCTCTCTCAGCCCGTGGTTGTTCATTTCGTTCCCGAGTCCAATCCTCATATGGCCCTTCATGGCATACAGTGTCCTCCTGGGCCATGAGTCTTTTGAATAATAAACTGCTGTTGACTTCATCTGTCCAGTGTCAGGTTAGTTTATGTTCAGCCATCCCTGTGAGCCCAGAACAGGAATCCTTCCCTAGCCAACAGGGCAAATAGGAGGCAATCAAACTATCGACAAGACTTGCACCCAGAGTAGATAAATAACTCTTACAATTCAATAATAAAAAGAGAAATAATCCAACTTTTAAAGTGGTCAGATTTCCAGTTGCAGACAGAAAGGAATAGATACACTTTTCCCTATTCTTCCTGTTGAGCACACCTAACATCCCTAGACATTATATATAAAACAAAGACAAGAAAACTCTGAAAGGTGAAGAGAAGGAAGACCAGCTAAGGATCTTGGGATCCAAGCACTGATACAATGATGAATACTCTGGGTTTTCTTTTGCATCATATATTCCAGACTGGGTGCTGGAGAAGCTGGCAACCTGGAAACTTCAGTGAGCGCTTACAAAAAAACCTGCCCTCTCTAGCCAAAGGAGCAGGAAAATGCGGGTCATCAGTGAGTAGTTCAGTGGGTACTAAGGATGGAAGCCAGACTACAAAGGGATAAAGAGTGAACAAAGACATTTGCTTCTGACGATTCATTATACTAAATACTCTGAATAACCATCCTGGTGATAACTAAAGGATATAAAAAAATCACATATTACATTACATATTATACACATTACATGTTTGATATAAACTGAATGTGTGTCCTCATATTGGAATTATGTTGAAGTTATATTGAAATCCTAACTCCCAATGTGATGGTATTAGGAGATGGGGTTTTAGGGAGGTGATTAGGTCAGAAGGGTGGAACCCTCAGGAATGTGATTAGTGCCCTTGTAAAAGATCTCAGACAGCTCTCTTGCCGCTTCAGCAATATGAGGATGGCCACCTATAAACCAGGAAGCAGGCCCTCACCAGACACAGAATCTGCCTTGATCTTGAACTTCCCAACCTCCAGAACTCTTGAGAAGTAAATGTTTGTTGTTTAAGCCACTGAGTCTATAGCACTTTTGTTATAACAGCCCATACGAAGACAGTATTACACATTATCTTAAATAATAAAATATGACATAAATATCATATGAATAAAGCAAAGTATTGCTTTATTTCTATTTCTTTTTTAAGTTTTTTTTATTTTGAGGAGGGGAGGGGCAGAGAGAAAGGGAGAAACAATCCCAAGCAGCTTCTTCACTGTCAGTACCAAGCCTGACATGGGTTCAGTCTCACAAACTGTGAGATCATGACCTGGACCAAAATCAAGAGTAGGACGCTTAATGGACTGAGCTACCCAGGTGCCCTTCTGACTATTTCTTTAAAGTCCCAGAGACATTTCAAATTCCATATAGATGGCTGCTAAGGGCACAGAGTTAAAACCTAGGGTTTGTACAAAGTGGGATGCCAAGGTAAAAGGGAAACAAACTGAAAGAGAGACTGATAGAAAGAGACAGAGAGAGAGACAGAGAGAGAGATAGAGATCACCCAAGACCTTGACAAATATGTACCCAAGCACTGGGCATATGAACCTCTAGAGCCAATTATATGCCAATAGGAATAATTATATGCCAATAGGAATAATTCATGACATGGGTAAAAACTAGTGGCAGGAGGGACAGAAAATAAAATGAGAATGTGAGAGAATGGAATCCAGAGCACAAGAGAACGGATTGAAATTTGATAAGAAAAGGAACTGTTTTCTGTGTATTAAAAAAAGAGAGAACAAAGGTGCCAAGTATAGCTTTGGACATTCAGCTAATACTTCCTATGATATAGAAGGTGACTGAGGGAAGATGGGAGAGGGTAGCACACATGAGAGATATGAGGATATAGAAGGCAGTAAAACTATCTCAAAGAGTAGGAAAATGACCCTAAGAAGAAAATACAGCAGGATCACCAGGCACTGCTCACTACGCACTAGAGACTCTTTTTTTTTTTTTTTTTTTTGATCCAACTGAGGTCAACAATTAAACTTGCTCTTAATAAAGTTCAACTGATACTTTTATTCTCACTTTCATGGTCTTTTAGATCTTCTCAAGGTTAATACCCATATACATGAAATCAGATGGCCAGAAAGAGACAACACAGGGAGATGAATGCATAGAGACAAAACCAGAAATACACAAGACAGAAAACAGACTCACCAGCAAACAGGTGTGGAAAGGGGAGCACAGAAAAGGGGAACTAGGTAGGCAGTACAACTGGGCCCAGAAAGGGGCAAGTGACAAAAACTGTCAGAGCAGAATGTGAGTGCATCCATATCTTAAGGACATTATTGGTGGTTTTTATGTTCTTCTCTTCCCTTTTCTCATTTTTCTATAATGAGCAAACAATGTTTGTTAAAAATAATTAATCATAATAAAGCAAATACTAAGGCTAACTTCTCAAAAATATTGAGTTCTTTCTTATCTTCCCCATTACTTTTTAATAAACTATGAAAGATAAAAGTTCTTGCAAAGTTGTAAAGACAGCAAATAATGTATAAACTTTATAGATAAGTTAATCTAATTTTTCATTAACTCAGTAGTTCATGCCAGTACAAACACTAATTAATTGGTAATTTTTATAAACAGATGTCAAAATCTTCCGTAAGTTCAGATGACATTAGCAATGAAGACAAATTAACAATATTAATTTTCAATTTTAATATACACTTTCTTAGTCTTAGAACTAAACACCGTATTTTTCCAGAAGTGTGATTCAAAAGTCACATTCCAGTTTGTAAGAAGGATGAGACCTTTCCTACGAAAGTTTAAATTACTGACCACTACTTCAAGCCTCTGCTCGTTTTCCTTTAATAATACCAAATTTTATTGCCAAATTATTATTTCCATACCTCTGAAGAGCTTTCATTATTGACATCCACTGTGTTTATAGGAGCAGCTGATGAATCTAAATCAGAACCTTGAGAGCCAACTCTCCCAGGAGTCTGAAACAGAGAAGAGAGAAAAAAAATTCAAAGTAGGTATTAATAATATATTCATAAACTACTTAATAATCTAAACAGTAAACAGCGCTAGCCTTACACATAAAAGGAGAAGACAAATACCACTAGCAGCTATCCTTCATTGCAGAGTGTGCCCAATACTGTATCAAGGTCTCTGTATGCATTCTCTCATTTTTAGTCTTTTTAAATTAATAAAAAGCTTACATTTGTATATAGTGCCTTAAGTCTTCAACTCACTTATAGTCTTCAACTCACTTTAGTCATAATGACATCTCTGAGAGAGGAAGGGTAAATGTTATCTCTAGAGATGAGAAAACAGATTCAAAGTGGCTAAAAGACTTCTCAAGATTGTACTGTTAACAAAAATCAGAAAGAAGACCTTAGAGAAAAACTGAGAGCTTTCCCCCTAAGATCAGGAACACAACAGGGATGTCCATTCTCACCACTTTTGTTCAACATGGTGTTAGAAGTCCTAGCCTCAGCAGGCAGACAACACAAAGAAATAAAAGGCATCCAAGTTGGCAAAGAAATCAAACTTCCACTCTTTGCAGATGACATGATACTCTACATGGAAAACCTGACAGACTCCACCAAAAAACTGCTAGAGCTGATACATGAATTCAGCAAAGTTGCAGGATATAAAAAATCAATGTACAGAAACCGGTTGCATTTCTATACACCAATAATGAAGCAAAATAGAAAGAGGTATCAAGGAATCGATCCTATTTACAATAGCACCAAAAACCATAAAATACCTAAGAATACACCTAACCAAAGAGGTAAAAGATCTGTACACTAAAAACTAGAAAGCTTATGAAAGAAACTGAAGAAGACACAAAGAAATGGAAAAATATTCCATGCTCATGGATTGGAAGGACAAATATTGTTAAAATGTCAATATTACCCAAAGCAATCTACTTATTCAATGCAATCCCCATCAAAATTCTTCACAGAGCTAGAACAAACAATCCTAAAGTTTGTATGGAACCAGAAAAGATGCCGAATAGCCAAGGTAATGTTGAAAAAGAAAACCAAAGCTAGAGGCATCACAATCCCAGACTTTAACCTATATTACAAAGCTGTAATCATCCAGATGGTTTGGCACAAAAACAGACACGGAGACCAACAGAACAGAACAGAGAACCCAGAAATGGACCCACAAATGTATGGTCAACTAATCTTCAACAAAGCAGAAAAGAGCATCCAATGGAAAAAAGACAGTCTCTTTAGCAAATGGTGCTGGGAGAACTGGACAGCAACAACATGCACAAGAATGAAACTGGACCACTTTCTTATACCACACACAAAAATAAATTCTAAATGGATGAAAGACCTAAATGTGAGACAGGAAACCATCAAAATCCTATAGAAGAAAACAGGAAGCAACATCTTTGACCTCAGCCACATCAACTTCTTACTTGACACATCTCCAGAGGCAATGGAAACAAAAGCAAAAATGAACTATTGGGACCTCATCAAGATAAAAAGCTTCTCTGCACAGCGAAGGAAACAATTAGCAGAACTAAAAGGCAGCCTATGGAATGAGAGAAGATATTTGCAAATGATATATATCAGATAAAGGGTTAGTATCCAAAATCTATAAAAAACATACAAAACTCAACACACACACCAAAAATAAATAATCCAGAGAAGAAATGGGCAGAAAACATGAATAGACACTTTTCCAAAGAAGACATCCGGATGGCAAACAGACACATGAAAAGATGCTCAACATCACTCATCATCAGGGAAATACAAATCAAAACCACAATGAGATAATACCTCACACCTGTCAGAATGGCTAAAATTAACACCTCAGGCAACAACAGATGTTGGCAAGAATGTGGAGAAAGGAGAACCCTTTTGCACTGTTGATGGGAATGCAAATTGGTGCAGCCACTCTGGAAAACAGTATGCAGGTTCCTCAAAAAATTAAAAATAGAACTACCCTATGACCCAGCAATTGCACTACTAGATATTTATCCAAAGGATACAGGAGCACTGCATCGAAGGGGCACATACACCCAAGTGTTTATAGCAGTGCTACTGACAATAGCCAAAGTGTGGAAAGAGCCCAAATGTCCATCAATGGATGAAAGGATAAAGAAGATGTGGTGTATATATATACAATTGAATATTACTCAGCAATCAAAATGAATGAAATCTTGCTATTTGCAACAACGTGGATGGAACTAGAGTGCATTATGCTAAGCAAAATAAGTCAGTCAGAGAAAGACAAATACTGTATGATTGCACTCATCAATGGAATATAAAAAACAAACAGATGAACTAGGGGAAAGGAAGGAAAACTAAGATAAAAACAGAGAGAGGCAAACTATAAGAGACTCTTAAATACAGAGAACAAGCTGAGAGTTGCTGGAAGGGGGTGGGGGGATTTTAAATGGGTGACTGGCATTAAGGAGCACACTTTTCAGATGAGCACCAGGTATCATATGTAAGAGATGAATCACTGGGTTCGACTCCTGAAGCCAAGACTACACTGTATGTTAACTAACTTGAATATAAATTTAAAAAAAAAAATCTAAAATGCTAATCTTCTGATTCCTCTTGCATTGCTCTCTCTACTACACCAACTAAACTACAATCATTTGAGGGTTGCTAAAAAGATCAACACAGCCCATCCATCTGCCATCCATGCCAACCATTACCAATCTGTCTCTAATACTTGATATTCCATCCCAATGATACATACAATCTGGAGGATTAAAGGTCTTCTTCTTTTTCTCCTCTAACATCATCATTCATTACTATCTAGATGTTACCTTAAAGGAACTGAAAATCTAGTAAAACACTGGGCAAGATTCAGAGCACAACAACTAACTTAATAATCCTCAGCAAAAAAAGATTAATGGTACATACTATCATTATTTCCATTTCACACGAGAGAAATGAGGTGTGGAAATACGTAATTTGCCCAAAGTCACATGGCTAATTAATGGAAGAAAGGATTTTAACTTGAGCAAACCAGCTCATCATCACTAAACCATACTGCTTCTCTGCTGGACATCTCCACTGAGATGCACCGTAAGCACCCAAGACTGAGAGCAATTCACTACACATTTGTCTCAACAAGTAAACATCCTATTCATAACTATTAAATATTTAACATAAAATGCCAAGTAAGGAAAAAGTGATACTACTTTCAAATTCATCCATTAAAATGATTATAAAAGCTGCACAGAAAAATAAGAAAACATACACACTGTAATTATAATTGTGTACAAAAACTATTTATATGAGAGATTCAAAGGATATATATCCCAAAATATAAATAATGATTTCTGTAGCAAAACAGTTATGGATATTTTGGTTTTTAGTTTTTCAGGTTTTGGTGTTGCTCACTTTTTTTTTTTTTTTTCGGAATTTTAGATCCATAGTCAAATTACTTTTACAGTGAAACTTTTCTTGATATTAAAAAGAAAAAAAAAAAAAGAAGCAAACCTCAATAGATGATCCACATTCCTGTCTCATTTTCCCAAAACGTAACCTTCTAAAATGTTCTAAACTTATCCAGAGTCTGTCTTTACTGTGTTCATTTAAAATCCATAAGATTCTCATGTGTTAACGATTCTACCATCTATTATCTACCCTACTCTAAAAAACATAGTAAGATTCTTTCCCAAAATGGTATGCTTGAGACATGAATTTATAAATAAAAGTCAGGTATCTGGATCTGATGACAACTCCTGCATCTGAGAAAAAAAGAAAGGAGCTGAATGGTGAAAAAGTTAAAGAGCCTTTAAATTACATACTTAATATAAAGAACTGTATAAAACTAGCAATTCATTTTTGACCCATCAACATTTCAACAGTTTCATCCCACAAGAGGTTTTAAAACTAGTGACCCCATCCTCAAAAGCACTGGAAACAAAAGCTGTACCTCCCAAGAACTACATTTTCCCCATTTCTGTATCCTTTATTTTTCCAGAGTAGAGGTGGCTTTTCTTCTGGGATTTACCTTCCCAGAAAAGTAAGCAAGTCAAAGATATAACTACATAATCCTACTACCACCACCAAAAAAATCTTTTATCAAGTTTGCCAAAAATAGTCCTAGTAAACAGACCTAAGTAAGCCCAAGAAGCCTAGGGAGTAAAAGGAAAGAACAGGGGACTAGCCATATTTTGCTAATCCATAGAATATAATGCAGTTATTAAAAATAAACAAATAATAAAAGAAGTAGTTCTGAAAGTGCTGGTACTTAAAGATCTCCAAACTATATTAAGTGAAAAAAATTCAAAGCCAATATGAAGACTATGATCATATCTGTATAATATTAAGGGATATATGCGTCAGAAAATTGTGGAAAAATACAAAGACACTATTACCAGTGTTCCCTAGGGAGGGGACCTTCTACTTTTCATTTCACACCTCCTGTATTCCTAATTCTAACTCCTGGCTGTCAGCCTCAAACTTCACATAAAATTTGTCTCTTAAGTCCTTACTTGCTCTAAGTCTTCAACCTTGAAAATGGTCACTAATACTCTTTATTCTCATCTCCATTATAATTCTAACACCTTTAAACTTGTTTCATAATTCATTTTTGCTAATTACTTTTTTTTTGTCCTGAAACTTCCTTCTTATTTCTCTGCCTTCTTAAAACAGAATATATCCTGAAGGAAGAAAGCTTACTCAGACTTTTGCAATAATATGACCTAGAAAACTTATGGTACCAATGACTTCACGGAAGCTTCTCTATCCATCATACAACCACATACAATAATAGTAAGCTTCTCAGGACATCTGGCTGGCTCAATCGGTAGAGTGTGTGACTCTTGATCTCGGGGTCATGAGTTCCAGCCCCGTGCTGGGTGGAGAGGTTACTTAAGATAAATAAATAAATAATTTTTAAAAATGGCAAGCTTCTTTGCCAACATACTACATTTAACTCACTTTCATCAGCTTTCAACTGAGAACAATTCCTATTTTCTGAAATGTGAGCAATTCCACCTAACCTGGAACCATCCTACAACTTTAATGAGTAAGCAAATACAATCACTCATGTTGTTAAATTATTAATGCTAAATTGAGTGCAATTCCTATTCAATTTGTCTTTCAAAGGGGCTTCTAACAGGCTATCCCCCGGTTGTATTTAATTTCAATCCTCTCCAAAATTTCCTAAGTACTAACACACAATATACTTCCGAATTCTAAGTCTTTCCTGATAACATACTGACACGCAATACTACCCTATGCCAGAGACGGGTGTCAGAAGCATATATTTACCTAATGCAACTGGCTCCTATTTTCAGCAGCACCTATTAAGTGTTCCAAAAGCAAAAGTCCACCTAAATCTAGGAATAGTGATTCAGAATACAGAAGCCAGAGTCTCACAGATCTGCATTCATTCCAGTTACCCACTAAGAAGCTTTGTAGATTTATTTAACTTCTCTAAGCCCCAAATTCCCATTTGTAAAGTGGAACTAATAATGTCAGCCTCACAGAACTGTTGTAAGAATTACACGAAATAATACACTTAAAATGTTTAAAACACTGCCTAGCATTTGGTAGATATACTGTACATAGTAGTCATTCATATCATTAAGACGAGAAATAAAGTTTAAAAGTTGGAAAAACATCTCAGAAATTATATTCCAATTGTATCACTTCATAGATGATGAAACTAGCCCTAGAAACTAAGCTTACTTGATTGACATCACTCTGGTAATGGTAAAGTTGCAATTAAAACAGGTTTCCCAGGTCCCAATTCAATATTCTCTCTACTAACCAAAATATTTCTTGGTCATCTGTCTGATCCCCATCAAGACAATTTCTCTAATCTCAACTTCTTCAAGGAAGAATTACAGGGACAGGACAAGATCACGGGTCCTTCCAGCTCTAAAATTCTCATTCCATGATTCATTTGAGTCCTAAACTGGCTAACTTAAAAGCACGTCCAGGGGCTCCTGGGTGTTTGGTCAGTTAAGCTTCCAGCTCCTTTTTGGCTCAGGTCATGATCTCATGGCCCATGAGATCAATTCCCATGTGGGGCTCTGTGCTGATAGCAAGGACCCTGCTTGGGATTCTCTCTCTCTTTCTCTCTGCTCCTCCCCTGTGCTCCCTCACTCTCTCTCAAAATAAACAGGAAGAAAAACACAGAAACAATCAACTATATTTCCAATCTCTATATACACTTTGCTTTCTTATGGACTTTTTCAAAACTCTAAAACTTTTACCAGTTATTAATGGTTATGTGAAAGTAACATCTCTCAAAAGCAGCCAATCAAAAAGAAAAAAAAAAAAGAAAAAGAAAAAGAAAAAGGCAGTCAAATCAGTAAGAGAGTGAGACTATTAAAACTAATTACAGATAAGTTATTAGTAACTAAATTGGGCTTACAGACATCATACAATTAAGTCAATATTAAGTAAAGGAGTAAAAGTATTTAATATCCAACATTTTTTAAATATCTAACATATAATCACAATTGAGCTATATATTTGAAGCAAATTTAGAGTATCAGGTGTTTTGATTCAAAAAATACAGATAGGCAGACACAAAAATATACCAAAATAGGGTTCAAAATCTAGTTTTAAGAAGAGGCCACTTTTCAGGGCACCTGGGTGGCTCAGTCAGATAGCGTCCAACTTCAGCTCAGGTCATGATCTCACAGTTCGTGAGCTCGGGCCCCACGTCAGGCTCTGTGCTGACAGCTCAGAGCCTGAAGCGTGCTTCAGATTCTGTGTCTCCCTCTCTCTCTGCCCTTACCCCACTCACACTGGTCTCTTTCTCTCAAAAATAAATAAACATTACAAAAATAAAAAGAAGAAGCCACTTTTCATTCTTTAAGTCTTAAAATCTGTTGAGGGAACTGGCAATGGTGCTGATAATAAAACCTCCCGAACAGAGCATCAGTGTGCCACACTCAAAATCCCAGCAAATGGTCTTGCATGGTACTTTAGAATATAACAAATTCTAATCTACTGACTACAGATTCCTTTTCTAAGAGATCTATAGAGGATCAGTTTAAAGAAGTAGAACACAAAGATAATAAAATTAAAATCCATCCTGAATATAATCATGTTTTATGACACAAAAATCTCTAAGACACACTATCCAAATAGCAGATGATTCATAATCTGGGCTCCCAAGGAAACAGATTCTAAGGCCCTGAAAACTACAAGCAGTTTTACTGGGCAGTGCTCCCAAGAACACCTGTACAGGCACAGGGGCAATATGACAGGGCAGAGAAAGCAAACGAACAGTACTAATCAGTAGCACAATTATAACAGTGGCCTTAGTTAATCCCACCAAGACTCCTAAAGCTGGATGGTCCTTCACAGAAGTCCCTAACCAAGGCAAGAGGAGGATTCTTTGTATTCTCCACATCAACCAGTAATGAAGTACAGGCTGTTTCCAGGAAAGGGACATAATCTTGGATCAGGCAGCTTCTTTCTGTTAGGGCAACTCCCAGAGAAGGATGCAGCCAAGAGCCATCGGCAGCCATGACTCCAGGCAGCTAGGGGGATGTGACTCCATCTTAAAGGAAGATCTAGGTGCTGCATCAAAGCATCTACTGCAATGAATGTCCCTTACTTGCATCTGAGATACTTATAAAGGGCTACACGCTGGGGGCAAGGAAGATCTCAGTAGAGAAGGGGACCTACTATCTTCTGGAAACTACTACATGGCAGTGCTGTGACAGTAACCTTATACGAGTTATCAAATTTTATCACTGAATTCTTGCTCTAAAGACAGGTTTTTTTTTTTTTTCCTTAGCAAAGATGCTAGAAAATAGGTTAAAAGTTATTTTGATTTGTTATATAACACTTAAAATGCTACCTCAGGGCTGCAAATGATCTGCAGACTCAAAATCTTGGTACTCTTTTGGTTTTCAAGTAACAGGCTTACCCTGAAAAGCACTTTAGAAATTACCTAGGTGATGATGCCCTCAGTGGACAGATAAGGAAAGTGAAGTCAAGAGAAACTCCATGATTTGCCTAAGATCACACTGACTGCAGAGATAGAGAACATGAACTCAAGTCTTCTGATTCAAATTCAGGGATTTCTCTAATTGCCCAGGTGCTTTTATACTCAAAAATTTAACAAAATCAAAATAACCCATGAATCTTATTGTAAAGCTCAGAGTATCCACTTCTTCTAGATTATTTGCATTTTTAAAATGATGCAAGTAAGAAACTTGAATTTTATACTAAAAAAATGTCAATCAGTCGTCTGCTAAATGAAATATTCTATCTTTCTATTAACAACAGCTAACATATAACCTGTTATATGACGGGCATAATGCCAAGCACTTTGTCTACACTATATCATTTAGTGCTTTTAACAATCCTTGAATAAAGTCAAAGGGATTGTTCCCATTTAGCCAAGGGGGGAAATACAGTTAAAGAAAGTTAAATAAATTGTCAGCTAAGCTTACAAATATAATAACACACTGGGGCGCCTGGGTGGCTCAGTCGGTTAAGTGTCCAACTTCGGCACAGGTCATGACCTCACAGTTCGCAAATATGAGTCCCACATTGGGCTCTGTGTTGACAGCTCAGAGCCCCGAGCCTGCTTCGGATTCTCTGTCTCCCTCTCTCTCTGCCCCCTGCCTGTTTACACTGTCTCTCTCTCTCTCTCTCTCAAAAATAAACATTAAAAAATGTATTTTTTAATGTAATAATGCATAAAGCTGGGATCCCATCTGACTTCAAAGCTTGTGCTCTTAATGTTAAACCATCCACAATGCTATAGCCCTGTTGCTTCTCAATTTTCCTTTTCTGATATATTCAAACTTCTATGATATACATGGTTTATTTTCATAACCAGAAACATATTTTACTATTTTTAAATATTTTTATTTTAAAACTAGATCATTGCTTCAAATATTTAAAAGGTACAAGCAGATATGAGGTGAAATTAAAAAAAAAATGTCTCACAGGACAAAATAAATGCATACTTCCTTATCAGAGATCTGACTCAATATGATTTACCATTTAATCCATCTCACAAGACAATGTATTCTGTCATAGCACTGTATAAAGACAAAAATTCTTAATACATTTTCCAAATATTATTTAGCCAATAAAGTCCAAATAAAGTATCAATGAAACTCTAAAAACTTTATATTAGCATATTTATGTAAAACTTAGCCATAGTCTGATATTAAAAACTGAAATGATGGGGGAAAGGGTGGTTTTAAATTTCAACTACTGCTACAGTCCATGCAACACTTAAACAGATGTCAGTGCAACTAAATTATTCATGTTATTGTATTAAATATGTCAATCAATCATAGTACAGGCAATGGCCACGGTTCCATCCTAAAGTAAACTATCCTACCATAGTCCAGGTTGAGAATACAGTCCAAGACAGCCAGGTTATATGACCCCATGTCTACTGCCATGACAAAAGATGTGATCACCTGGACCAAACAGCAAATATTCACAAGCTAGCTAGCAGCCAATAACATGGCCGCGTGGCAAAAAAAAGAAAAAAAGAAAAAAAAAGCACCCCAATACCAAGAATGAACTATGGCCGCGTGGCAAAAAAAAAAAAAAAAAAAGAAGAAAAAAAGCACCCCAATACCAAGAATGAACTACTGCTGAGTTCCATGCTTATTAGGCCTTTGAACTGCAAACCATGAAGAAAAGTGATCAATTAGCCACATAAACTGGCACTAAATAGATAAACAGTGTAGTCAGGAGATAAAGTAAAAGTACATGAAAGACTTCAGCAAATCAAAGCTATAAACCAGCTAAGGTTTCAAAAGACCATAGACTCTGAGTATGTAGAAGCCATGAAGAAAAAAAAAAAAAAAAAACTAGAATAGAGGGTAAGAAAATTAGCTGAGAGCAAAATCAAAAGTAGACAGATATAGGGGACACAAATATATGAAGAGTTACTGAGTCCTTTAATAGCTCAACTCTAGAGTGATAATCTATAAAGCCCTGTCATGAAGTTCTGAATAGCACTGCCTTAGAGCCTTCAAAGCCTTCCAGTAAAAATGTCTGAGAGGCTCAGCACCATATTAAATGTTTGGTTTTGAAATTCTATGAAATTCCATCTTATTGCCAAATGCATCCTTATAACCACTACTATGCTATTTTTGAGCTAAGCTGATGGGTCCTTTATTCCTAGAACCAAATGAACTTAATCATAACTATTATCACTATTTCAGAGCCATGGTAAAGCTTATTTCTAGAAGAATGATATGTAAAATGTGTGTTTCATGATACCACTCTTAGAAGGAACAGTCCTAAGTATCATATGACCAACTCCACTTCCAGCCTCAGTTGACTAAACCATCAATGAACACCTTTGGCCAGCCAGAGACCTATGCACAACCCAACAAGAAAAGATGCTGAGGACATTTTAGTCTTCTCTTGGATTTTGGGAATTGAGACACTGAGTCAGTTGGCTACACAAAACTAAGGTGAAAAGTAAGTAGAACTGTGTGGTCAGATGACCATTTGGGGTCTTGAGCATACTGAGTAGGCAGCAATGAGGAGGATGCACACAGAGACACAATGATGCCAGTGGTCCATGAAAGAGTGAGGCAAAGAGAAAAACTCCCTCTGTCCCTGACACCATTCTCTTCAGACCCAACTGTATAGCAATTCTTATTCATGGATCACTTTGAAATTTTACAATAAATCCCCCTTTCAACTTAAACTGATTTGAGGAAGTTTATAATTCTTGAAAATAAAAATCATTAGGGGTACCTGGGTGGGTCAGTTGGTTAAGCAACTGAATTTGGCTTGGGTCATGATCTCACAGTTCATGGATTCAAGCCACACATCGGGCTCCACGCTGGCAGTGTGTGTGGAGCCTGCTTCGGATTCTCTTGCTCTTCCTCTCTCTCTGCCCCTTCCCCCACTTGTGCTTTCTCTTTCTCTCTCTCTCTCTCTCTCTCTCTCTCTCTCTCAAAAAAAACAGGGGTCCCTGGGTGGCTCAGTCAGTTAAGCATCCGACTTCGGCTCAGGTCACAATCTCACGGTCTGTGAGTTCAGGCCTGCGTCGGGCTCTGTGCTGACAGCTCAGAGCCCGGATCCTGCTTCAGATTCTGTGTCTCCCTCTCTCTCTGCCCCTCCCCTGTTCATGCTCTGTCTCTCTCTGTCTCAAAAATAAACATTAAAAAAAATTTTTTTTAAACCTTTAAAATAAGATAAAATCATTTATTAGAACGTGGTCTAAGGATGACAAATTTCATTCATGCATTTAATATTAAGTTAGTTTCTGCTTCCTCTACTCTATATTCCTCAGGAAGTAATCTGTGCTCCCTGCTTCTACTTCCTTACTTCCCAATTTATCCCTATGACTCTCCTGAAACTGAACTAGGTATGACTCAACTGTTCCATTCAGTGGACACTTCTCTGTCCTTATTTGACTTGACTTCTCTACAACATCTGTACGTATCTAATACTTGCCTCCACTTGTCTCCTGTGTTGGACCTATAGTTCCACCTGCCTCGTGAACATCTCCACTGGGATGGCCATACCTCTAGTTCACATTCATCTTCCTCCCCAAACCTGCTCTTCTTCCTCCTCTACTCTTTACCTTAGTCCATTCTATCATCCTCTCAGTTACCCAAACTACTCACAAGTCCAAAAACCCTATCAATTTTACACCTTAATTTTCTTGAAAATCATTCTATTCTTTCTCTATCCCCAAAGCCATTGTCTAAATTCAAGCTTTAACCATCTCCTGAACTGAAAACTAGAGATCCAGAAATTGTTTCAATGGAAGAATTTGGATAAGAATCCCAAATGATTCTAATGTGCAGCAATTTTAGGAATAAAAAGTTATTATTCTCTAGCCAGTCTCTCCCCTAATGTAGCCATCCTCTCTACACAGCCACCAAGTAGAGTATGTTAGTGAAAAACCACCAAGCATCAAACACTAACTTAGAACCTACCCACTAAAAAAGAAAACAAAATCCCCACCATAAGAGAGCTCAAGTCTAGTAGACAAATAGTCAAGTAAACAAATTATAAAAACATAAAAATTTTTCTAGAGACCTGAAGTTTAATAGCTCTTAAATACTAAATGTGTACCGAATGCTAGATACTGTGGTGAGTGCTTCATGAACATTATTTCATTTAATCCTTCCACAACACTTGAGGTATATAAAATCCTCCATTTACAGATAAAGCAACTGGGTCTCAGAGAGCCTGAAATTTTGTGCAAGATCTCACCCTCATGAGTGGAGGAGCCCAGACCTTAAATGACAGTCTAATACCAAAAGCCTGTTCTCCTAATTAGTATGGGATATTTTGGGAGAAGAGGAAGGAAAAGAAAAAAAAAAAAAGCAGGCAAGTAAGTCCCAGTGTCATCTGAATTGAGCAATGCCTACAAGTGATGGTAGGACACTGTGAGCAGAATGAAGCACTTCTACAGAGGTATGAAGGGATGAGAGAATAGGATAAACACAACTGGTGGGAAACACAACTGGTGAGAAAGGCAGGGGCAGAGCATGTGCAGTAGATGGAGATGAGTCTGAAATCCTATAAAGGGACCAGAGCATTATGGGCCTTGTGTGCCAAAGTAAAAAGTTTGGACATCTCCTGTGGGCAGTGATTAGTCACCAACAGATTTTAGACAAAAGAGTGGTTTACCCAATTTACTTTTTATAAAGATTACCTAGAAAAAATATTTTTGGAGGGTTTTCCTTATTACAGATTTCATCATTTAAAAAATTCCAAGGCTCCTTATCGCCTATGGTATATAGACCAAAACTTTCCAGTCTCATCTCTTATAACTACCCCCATCCACATACAGAAATGTTCACAATTCCCCTAACGCTGTGCTCGGCTATTTCATGCTCTTGCGTTTGCTTGGCCCCCGTCTCTAAAGATGGCTTCTCTCCCTTGCTCCTCTTGGCCTGTCACCACCAGTGTCCGTAAGGCCTTCAACAGTCTCCACCTACCCCTCCCCTCACAGAATTACTCTTTCTTTTGTGCTCACACTTCCTCTGTGTATCTATTAACACTTAGCACATTACATTGTGGGTTTTTTTAGTTTTTATTTATTTATTTTGTAAGAGGGAGAGCGCACATGAGCAGGGAAGGTCAGGGAGAGAGAGAGAGAGAAGAAGAGAGAGACAGAGAGAGAGACAGAGATAGACAGAGACAGAGAGAGAGAGAGAGAGAGAATCCCAAGGAGGCTCTGCACTGTCAGCCCACAGCCCGATGTGGGGCTCGAACTCACAAACTGTGAGATCATGACCTGAGCCTAAACTGAGAGTTGGAGGCTTAACCAACTGAGCCACCCAGGTGCCCCAACATCTTCCAAATTACTTCGTAATTATTTAAGTATCTGTGTCCCTCATTAAAACTCCGCAAGAATTTTTATCCCCTAAGCCCAGCAATTTGCACAGAATAAATGCCCAACAGTATGATGAATGACTGTACACACATGTACACACACACATACACAAGGAAATTGATAAGAAAAGTGTTCCTTGAAGGAACCTGGAGTATATAGTAACAAAATACCAACATCAGCAATAGCTAACATTTATAGAGAGGTAGTTACTCTGTGCCAGATACTGTCAGAGACGTTTACGTGTATTAATTCAGTCCCCCCTCACAACAACCCTATGAGACAGGTACTATTATTATTAAGGAGACAGAGAAATCAAGTAACTTGCCCAAAGCTACTCAGCTAGTAACTAGGAAACAAATATCACCCTAGACAGTCTGGCTCGAGAGTTCAGACTGTTAACCACTAATTATACTGTCTCTTTAGCTCAAGCAAAAGACCACCAGGATAAGAAGAGAAAACTTAGTTCGAGCCCTGGTTCTTTTGTATCTCAATCGCTGTTCTTAACACACTAAAAATAAATCTCCACAGAGAGAAAATAATACCACTTTTTAAAATGTGTTTCATAAATTAGTAGTAACTGCATCAAACTTAAATGTGTAACCAATCTAGGAAGCCTTCCCTAACATCTTAGTTTAGATCAGGTCCCTCTTGCTGCATGCTCTTGGGGCTCCCTGTGCTTTTCCTTCCTAAGACTCACCCACATGACCATATAGCTATGGGATTTTTGAACAGTTTCTCTTACCCCAAGCTCCACGGGGGTTTATGTCTTTTACTCATCAGTGTGTCCACAACACACAGTGGGCCCACACTAGACATGTGAGGAAGAGATATGTTCAAAAGGTCTTCCTTATACATTACCTTTTTCTGCACACACTGTCGTCATTCTAATGTAAATTATAATTTCTGAGCGCCTAAAATATCAAAATCTCTCCTATCTCATCTCTACCTATACTCTCCTGTGGTTTTAATCCATCACATGCAACACTGACAAATTACTCTTCCTTAAAACATTCCTCTCGTACTCATTCCACAAACTTTTTAACCCCCAACTCTGTGCCTGAAGAAAGCCAGAATGTCATTCCAAAATATGCCAGGTTAGCATATTGATTATCTTTAATTAAAGGCACTAAAACAGCAGGTATAAGAACACTCTGACCCTCTTTTTTCTTTTTGAAAGCAAGAGATAAAACTCTCATGTGAAAGGCACCCTCGCTGTACCAGGAGGAAAAAAGATTTTCTCATCAGTAGACACAGGGAATTTGGAACTGAGAAATCTGCATAAACAAACCTCTTTAACTAACCTTTATCTTCTTGGCTACTTCTTCACCATTTACTACCCCTAACCCAAACCCACTGTCTTGTCAATTCTTCACAAACGTATTGTTTCTTTGTCTGCAAGGTATAAACACCTGGTCTGGTCACTTCTTTGGGTCCTCATACTCTTGTGAAGCTTCTCATATACATGTAAAAATTTAATAAAACTTGTATGCTTTTCTCCTGTTAGTCTGCCTTATGTCAGTTAAATTCTTAGGCCCAGCCAGACACACCCTAAGAAGGTAGAGGAAAATTTTGCCTGTCTTGCATACCAGATATATTTCACTGCTTAATAAAACCTTTTTTTTTTTTTTTTTTTTTTTTTAGATTTTATTTTTGTAATCTCTACACCCAACATGGGCTCGAACTCACAACCCCAAGACCAAGTATTACATGCTCTTACAACTGAGCCAGCCAGGCACCCCTGCTTAATAAAATCTTACTGATTTCATAATGCCTACAGAATAAAGTTCAAAATGTCAGATTTGTCTGCTGAAATAAATAAGAAGAAAAGTTACCCCAGATCTGGATCCCCACTAAAAGACACAGGGCTCCTCAGAGAATTGGCTATTTTCAGGGCTAGGAAAGAGTAATGGATGAGCTTAGAATACACTGTTATACCAAACAGTAGCGAAGAGGTTAAAAAAAATTATTGGAGAATGTCAAAAGGACACAGGGCCACCCTAATGGGCTCCCACTGTTCAAATCTGACACAATTAGAGCACCAAAATAATTAAGAACAGTGATGAGTTATAAACCATTTTTAAAAACTGAAATTAGTAAAGAAAAAAGGAAGCTGACAGAAAGGAAATGGAGAGGGAGGGAGAGAGGGAAGGAGGAACGGAAACCCAATGACCAATTGGTGAAGGAGAAGGGAATGCTGGAGTGGGAAAATCATCATTTT
Organism: Puma concolor; assembly: GCF_028749965.1. Lineage (NCBI taxonomy): Eukaryota > Metazoa > Chordata > Mammalia > Carnivora > Felidae > Puma > Puma concolor. The sequence continues at coordinate 27,811,869 of NC_141673.1, read as the reverse complement.
GCAGTCATTATGGTGAAGACTAGATAGGCAATGAACAACAAAGAATGAACAATGGATGCTAAATTTAAGGGAAATTTTTGATAAGGAGCAAGATATTTGCAGGGTCTTATAAGTAGATGCCTACTAATGGCAAAAGAAGAATAGTATTATACAGTCAAAAATGGGCTACACCTTGACCTTTAACAAGGTAATCAAATCTAACAGCACCTATGGAGGACAGAAAGACACCCTGGGTCTCCAGATGTGAGGCAACATCTTCTAGGCAACATCCTGGCCAAGAATGCATAATCTCAATCTAATCACAAGAAAATATCACATAAACATAACATGAAGAACAGTGTAGGGGGAAAAAAGCAGGAGGGGATCTGTACTCTTCATAAATACAAACAAATGCTATGGAAATGTTCCAGATAAAAAGAGACTATAGCAATATGACAACTAAATATAATACCTAATCCTAACTGGACCCTAAACTGGTGAGGGCAAAATGTTACAAAGGACATACCAGATCAACTGACAAAACTGGAATCATAGATAGTAACTGAACCAAAGTATATTTATGAAGTTGGCAACTATACAGTGGCTATGTAAATAAATATCCCTATTCTTCATTGAAGTATTCAGAGGTAAAAGACCATAACTGATCCTCAAATGAGTCAGAGAAGAAAAGAAAAAAAAAAAAAAGACACAGAAAAAGAAGAGAGAAGAAAGTGAGAAAAATGTTCCTTGTAGTGGCACCTAGGTGCTCAGTAGGTTAAGCATCTGACTCTTAATCTCAGCCCAGGTCATGATCTCACAGTTTGTGAGTTCAAGCCCCACATCTGAAAGCCTGCTTGGGATTCACTCTCTCTCCCTCTCTCTCTGCCCCTCCTCTGTCCTTTCTCTCTCTCTGTCTCAAAATAAATAAACTTGAAAAAAAAATTTAAAAAGCTGTTGCTTGTTCCTATTATTTTATTCTTGCAACTTTTTGTAAGTTTGAAACTAGTTCCAAATAAAAAGTTTAAAGTTAAATATGTATTCAACTAAAACAGCACCACCCAATACACAGGGCTACAGAATAACTGAAATATGATTAGTACAAATTGAGCTTTGCTGTTAGTACAAAATACACACCAGATTTCAGATACCTAGTTAAAAGAGAGAGAGAGAGAGAATGTAAGATATATCATAATTTTTATATTGAATATTTTAGATACATGGTCAAAAGAAATATGTTTTAAAAATTAATTTCACCTCTTTTTACTTTATCTTTTTTCACCTCTTCTTACTTTAAATGTGGCTACTAGAAACTTCAAATTACATATGAAATTCACATTTGCATTGAACAGGGATGAGCTAGAAAAGTAAGCATCTCCACAATGGGGTGTCACACTATCTTTGTAAATTTCTCTCTCAATTTCTCTGTGCTGTAAACAGATCTCTTCTCTCTAAAAGTCACTTGGTGTAAGCTACTTGAGTGTAAGGACTGTATCTTATTCACTGTTGTATCCCCAGTTTCTAGCACATAGCCAAGTGTTACAAATATCTGCTTACTGAAAAGTAATATGTAAAGGAAGGAGGAAGGCAGGAAGAATGAACTCATTCCCATCTCTGCATCTTTACTTATACTGTAACTCCTTTCTAAAAAGAAACCTTCCTAAGACCTCTCCTACACACACACATTCTCCAAAACCCCACCTCATGCTCATTTTCTGCAAGGAGACTACCCACTCACACAGGATCATTCTGATCTTTCCTCTTCTGTACCACTACAGCCTTCATTGTCTGTACCAATTTCTCTGGCACTTAATCATATCCTTGAGGAAGAAGTTAAGTCTCATATTTTCCCAATATCTTCCACTGTGATTAGCAGAGTGCTAACCATATCAATTGAGTAGTAGTGGAAAGGGCAACAAGGTACCAGAAAAAGAGAAATGGATTGAGTTGGGAGAATCCGGCTCTTGGCTCAGTTTTGACATCTACTAACCGTGTTGCCCTTAGATAAATCACTTAATCTGTTTATACTTCCTCATTTTTAAAATCAAATAGACCTGCTGACCATAAAAGAAGCCTTTTATTTCTACAATTCTAGAATACTTAAGTCCATTTTTTTCTTTAGCAATGTTATTGGCATATACCAGCAAAAGGAAATCTAATACTCTAATTAAACCACTGTAAATTCCTTAAGAAAGAAATACCAACGAAGTTTACATACTGCCTAAAGTACTAAATGCTGATCATCTATCTCTCTGGTCATCAAGCACTTTATTATTTTTTTTAAGATTTTATTTTTAAGGAATCTCTATACCCAACGTGGAGCTCAAACCTACAACCCCAAGATCAAGAATTGCATATTCCACCAATTAAACCAGCCAGATGCCCTATGGTCATCAAGCACTTTAAATTCGTAATTCTCTTCAAAGGACCATTAAGCGAAATAGTCAATACATACATGTTGAAGCAACCATAAAAAGAATTTTTTTTCTAAATCAGACCCTTTCAAGCCTCAGAAAGACAACTTATAGTAAGCTAATGGAAACAAAAAAAGAAAAAGGAAGAAGAAAACAGAAACATTTTCTGTAAAGTACCCTGGGACCTTATTGGTGATGTTCAGTGACTCAGAGTTACAACTGACTGCAAGCACATTGTCTGTTTCTTCTTTAAAAATGCTTTTTAAAGGACACTATTCAGAAGAAAATAACAGCAGTTAAAATGAAAAGGTCATCTAAAAAGAGAACGCTAAAGCATGGAGACCATTTCAAACAAATCCCTAAATTAGCAACTTTCATCTTAATATCTTATCACCTCCGCTGAGAAATAAGATTATCAGGGTGGGGTAAAATAAAATGGTTGCCGTGTTACATAATTTAAAGATTCTAGTTATACTTGTTAGTGAATACCACCTGTGGAGTCAATAAAGTATATACTGTAGGAATATGCCCTCCTACCAGAAGTCTTCCTGATGGTCCCAACACCCTGACCCAGAGTGGCACCCAGGGCACTCTGTAATTACTTTCAAATGGTCGACATCCTCTATCTGGCTGTGAGTTTTAAAGGGAGGACCCATTTATCAAGTGTTTCCCAGCCCCTTGCGTATGTCTGACATTTACTGACACTCAATAAATACACAGGGAACAAAAAGTAACTGAGAAACAATTCAAATTTTATACGTATAAAAGAGTATACATATTTAACACAGTGGTTCTCAATCAAGGGCAATTTTGTCCGTAGGGGAATATGGTAAAGTACGGAGATATTTTTGGTTGTCACGAGGGGAAAGGGAATGGGGGAAGGGTGCCACTGGTCTGAAGTGAGAAGCCCGGGATCCTGCTAAACATCTCAGAATTCAAAGGACAGCCCCCCACAACAAAGAATTATCCAGTCACAAATGTCAATACTGCCTTGGTTAAGAAAGTCAGTCTTCAACTGACTTAGTCATATGTGATGATTCTATACCACATCTCAGTAATAACCAGAACAAATTCCAATTTTGCAGTTTTAATTAAAACTTCGGTCACAGTTGATGTGTATGTATCAACACGTGGTCTTTATATAAAAATAGTCCTAATATGATGGTAATGCTTAACAACATTAAACCAAGAGTACTGGAAAGTATTCCATATTTCTGAAAATGAATCTATAAATGCCAGAATACTTTTTTTTTAATTAATCTTTTTTTTTTTTTTTAAAGTAATCTTTACATCGAACATGGGGCTCGAACTCACAACTTGAATCCAAGCTCAAGAGTCGCATGCTCCCCAGACTGAGCCAGCCAGGCAACCCTACCAGAAGCTGCTGGTAAGTCAGTAAACACTTTGTTTTATTTATAAACTTTAAAGCAGACCATAGGCAAACCAATTTTCAGATGTGGAACTACGACAGAAACACAATCTGAAGCATGAGCTAATCCGTTCCTCCAGGTCCCATAAAAGAAAAATCTCCAAGTACTACAAGCAAATCACGCACAGATGTCCTTACTATCGAACACAGGAACTGACGGCAAGGGTAAAGGGCATGCCCTTGCTACTGCCAAAATCATCAGCTTATCAAGATTTTAAAAGACTCTGACAAAACCACTGCAGAAAATCATCAAATGTCAATACAGGGTGGTAGATCCAAAAGTTAACTATTTCTCCCCCTGACGGATGACCAAGTTTCACATGACTTGAACATTTCACAAAGCTATGCAGGAGCCAAGAACACTCCCTTTCCATATAGTGGATGACTCAACTGTCTTTGGCACATTCCTTGGCTGAATACTACAAACGCACTAATTTCTTTTGTCCTTTGAACTAGTGAGGCTACTTCCCCAGCAACCATCTAATGAGTTTGGCCCCAACTTTTCAATCATTTACATTTTGTTGTACCCCCCCCAATCACTTTCAAAAAAAAAAAAAAAAAAAAAAAGCTATCCAAAACAAAAACTTGAGTACAGTAACTCTTGTAGGAAAATATACCCTATTATTATTCCAGGAACTGATTTCTAAACAACACACCTACAGCTTTCCAATGTTCTTATTTTTTATATCTTAAGGGTTTTTGTTGTTTTTTTTTCCCCCCAGATTTCCAACAGGGATAGTAGCACTGGCAGAAAGTGAAGGAGTATGCGTATATCATTGGATAAGGCTTACTGCGAATTTATTCTTGCAGAGCTCAAAAAGGGTCCTGGGCTGAGAGGGGGAAACGCATTTTTAATTGGGGGGTTGGGGGGGGGGTTCCAAGAGTGAGTAATATCTTCTTCCTCAGCTGACTTTGCCAGTAAGTGTCGGTACCACGATTGGGCCCGAGCTAGGCCGGGTTTAACCACATTACCCTGCAATACTGTCCAGCCGAGAGTGGCAGGTGCGTGCAAAGTTGGGGGGCGCGGTGGGCGCGAAGGATGCAGAGGCTGAGCAAGCCTCCCGCGATCTCCCACGGGGCGCTCTCCACCCGTCTGGACGCACTAACTCCCTTTGCGTTGCCATTCCCGGAGCTGGAAGGAACGCGCCGGCACCACACCCTCCCGCCCCGCCGCCCGTCGCACTGACAGCCCCGCGCGGGAGCGCGGCGCCGGGCCCGGGCGCGCGGGGCCGCCGGGGACTCGGCGCCGGCCCGGGCTCCGGCCTGCCGCCCCGCCGCCGCGGCCCCACCCGCCCTCCCTGCCCCCGCGGCCCGCCCCCGGAGAGGACGGCCGAGGCCTAACCGCCTCCCGGGGCTGCGGGGCCTACAGAAGGAAGGAGCCCGCGCTGAGGAGGGGCGTCCACGCCGCCGCCTGGGCTCCTCAGCTCGGCGGCGGCGCCCGCAGCCCCGGACTCGGGCTCTCCCGCTCACGTGCTGCCGGAAAGACGGTTTCACTCTCTTACCCTCTGCAAAATCCTCCTAAACATGGTTTAAACACCACCCGGGCCGCCGCGGTGACTCTCCGGACCTTACGCGGGACCACTCACTACTCGGGGGTGCGCGGGCGGGAGAGACTGAGCCGGGAAGGGACCGGGGAGGAGGTCGGGGCGAGGCGGTGGCGGCAGCCGCTCGGGCGGCCCCGACTTCCCCACAGGCGGCGAGAGGGAGCGCGCGCGAGCGAGAGACGAGGTAGCCAGCGAGCGCCCGCCCGCCGGCCGGGCCGCCCCCGTAACTGACAGCTGGGCGGACCCGCCCGTCGCGCCACGCCCTCCCGGCCTGTCCATCCGCGGGGGGCGGGGCCCTAAGGGGCCCGGCCCGGCCTGCGACCAATCCGAAGCGACGGCGGCGTGGGCGGCTGCGTGACGGACAGGCGGCAGGACGCTGGCGCCGCCGCTCCTTCCGGCGGGCAAGGGGACGCCGCGGCCGCCGAGCGCACGCCCGCGCTCCGTCAGAGGCCGTGCCCGCGCGCCGACCGCGTGTCCGCCGGGGAGGTGGATGGGGAGACCTGGGCCGCGGCCTGGGGTGGTCCCAGACCTCGGCGGGTGGAGGGGTTGCGGGGTGCGCACATGCGACCAAAACTCAGGCTGCTTCGTCAAATTTGTCAACGTGACCCTGGTCTCGACCGAGCCTGGACTACATCTTCATTCCTGCTGGAAGAGCTTAGCCCCTGGGTGAAAGCAGAGAATCGCAGACAGGATTAACCTGTCTGTTGGGCTTTCCTCCTCCTCTTCAACCCCTGCTTTCCTTTCTCTACTCCCTTTTTGCTTCCAATTTCAGCCAAAGAGAAAGTATAGAATCAGAAGAAAGGATAGGAAGAAACTGGAATTTGAGTTGGCAAGAGAAGTTTAGGGTTCTCCTTTCTGGACCATAACAACAACATTTAATGGACTGATGTCGCTAACATGATGCACTTTGTCTTTCTAAAGCACATGTGTGGCCCATTCTCCTAAGGAATTTTAAGTCCTATTCGAATAATAGGTATATGAGTTGAGTCAACATTAATGCGTATGTTTCATAAAGAAAAAATAATAAGGTCACAGATAAACAGTGTGCCAAAACAAGGACGTGGACTTCAAATTGACTTCCAGGCACCATGTCATCATTTAAACTCAACAATCACAGCTCCAGAGTCCTACCATTCACAAGCTAAGAGGTTCAGAAGTTTTACCCTGAGAAGAAGAGAAAACTTTAATATTATTTAAATAGGAAAAGAAGGAGTAATGCAATTGACCTTGTCTACCCAAGCAATGAATGGAATGCTTTTTGGAAAGTACTTCCAGATTGTTTGAAAACATGCAGCAAATACTATTTTCAAATGAGTTAATGTAAAAGTGTTTTTTCTAAAGTGTAAAGCATATGATCTAATATGTTTCTATTCCAAACATGTTCTGTGTTTTAGTGTGTGTGTCTATAGTGCAACAAAATAGTCACACCTAAAACTAATACATTATTAATCACTATTGATTATTGCACTTAAATATTTCCAGACAAACATAGCAAAGCACACACTTTTCCATCTTTCCAGACACAGGGTGCTTTGTTTTCAGACAACATGGAAAATACTTTGACCAACATAGGGTGATAGAACTATGTGGCATAATAAATACATACTTGGTCTCTGTACCAAGATCCTGACACAGAGTTTGTAAGACCCTTGTAATTTCCTGACTGACAGGATGCTAGAAGCATCTTTTGTTCTAATATTTAATCTTTGACCCTAATTCCTGACACCAAAGCTTCTAAGACCCTTGAAAGAGAGCAAGAGCCAGCAGGGGAGAGGTGCAGAAGGAGAGAGAGAATGAATGAATGAATGAATGAATGAATGAATGAATGAATCAGCATGGAACACTGAGTCTGCTCAGCTCAGAGCCCAACACAGGGCCCAATCCCAGGACCATGGAATCATGACCTGAGCTGAATTAAGAGTTGAATGCTCAAGGGTCTGAGCCACCCAGGTGCCCCTTGCGTGTCTTATTGTGTGCTAATGGGATGACTGGTGGTTGGGGGTCCCTAGATAGCTTTCTCATAGGAGCTAATCTCCAGAAAGGTCAAGGCATGATTAGAAGGTTGCAATTTTTGAGGCCCCCCATCCCCCCCACCTCCTGTAGGGAAGAGGGACTGAAAGAGTTAATCACTAATGGTCATTGATTTAATCAACCATAGCTATGTAATAGAACCTCTATAAAGATCCTAAACCCAGGAGAGCTTCCAGGTTAGCCAACACACCAAGGTACTAGAAGAATGATATGCCCAGAGAAGAGGGAACCCCTCCCCCTTCCCCCATAGCTTGCCCTACGAATCCCTTCCATTTGGCTGTTCTTGAGTTGCATCTTTTATAATAAACCAGTAATGGTAAGTAAAGAGTTTCCCTGAGATCTGTGAGCTGTTATAGCATATTATCAAACCTGAGGAGGGTGTTGTGGGAACCTCCAATTTATAGCTAACTGGTCCAAAGTAAAGGTGACAACCTGAGCCTTGTGAATGGTGTCTGAAGTGGGGGCAATCTTGTGGACTGAGCCCTGAACCTGGAGGGTCTGCACTGGCTCCAGGTAGTTTGTATCAGAATTGAATTAAATTGTAGGACATGTTACAGAACCAGGCCAGAACGCTGGTGGAAAAACCAAGCGGCACTCGGAGATCTTGGTGGATCGGAGATTTATTTAGCACCAGCGGGCTCAGAGGAGACCATTTCTCCAAGATCTGAGCCCCGAATGAAGGGGGGAAGGGTAATTTATAGTTGTCAGCTTCCATACCTGTGATGGGTTTTCACTTGCGCGGCAAACAGGGCAAAAAGAATCCGGAAGAGGGGTCTCTAAACTAGAGACCAGAGCTTGTTTTAGTCCCATCGGCCATCTTGTGGTGTAAAATTTTATTCATTTTCCCAACAGACACCCAGCTGCTATCCAGAAAATTGGCAAATTACCTGGTGTGGAATAAAACCCCACACATTGGGTGTTGGAAGTGTTAGAAGTAGGGGTTCCTGACTGATACATTCAGTAGAGTGTGTGACTCTTGATCTCAGGGTTGTGGGTTCAAGCCCCATGCTGGGTGTTGAGATTACTTAAAAACAAAAATAAAAAAATCTTAAAAAAATAAAAGGGTTGTAAGTAGAGAAAGGAAAAAAGTGTTTTTTGTAGTTGTGAAATCAACATATATATTTTTTGTTTTTTCTTATTTAACCCTTTTTCTTTTGTTTTTAATTTTCTTTTTTCTTTTTTAAAATTTACATACAAATTACTTAGCATATAATGCAACAATGATTTCAGGAGTAGATTCCTTAGTGCCCCTTACCCATCCCCTTCCCACAACCCCTCCAGTAACCCTCAGTTTGTTCTCCATATTTATGAGTCTCTTCTATTTTGTCCCCCTCCCTGTTTTTATATTATTTTTGTTTCCCTTCCCTTATGTTGATCTGTTTTTTCTCTTAAAGTCCTCATATGAGTGGAGTCATAGGATTTTTGTCTTTCTCTGACTAATTTCACTTAGCATAATACCCTCCAGTTCCATCCACATAGTTGCAAATGGCAACTTTGCAATCATTCTTTTTTTTTTTTTTTTTTTTTCTATTTCTTTTTTTTTTTTTTTTTTTTTTTTAAATTTTTTTTTCAACGTTTATTTATTTTTGGGACAGAGAGAGAGCATGAACGGGGGAGGGTCAGAGAGAGAGGGAGACACAGAATTGGAAACAGGCTCCAGGCTCTGAGCCATCAGCCCAGAGCCTGACGCGGGGCTCGAACTCACGGACCGCGAGATCGTGACCTGGCTGAAGTCGGACGCTTAACCGACTGCGCCACCCAGGCGCCCCTGCAATCATTCTTTTTGATTGCTGAGTAATAGGCCATTGTGTGTGTGTGTGTGTGTGTGTGTGTGTGTGTGTGTGTGTGTGTGTACATATACCACATCTTCTTTATCCATTCATCCATCGATGTACATTTGGGCTCTTTCCATACTTTGGCTATTGTTGATAGTGCTGCTATAAACATGGGGGTGTATGTGTCCCTTCAAAACAGCACACCTGTATCCCATGGATAAATGCCAAGTAGTGCAATTGTTGGGTCATAGGGTAGTTGTATTTTTAGTTTTTTGAGGAACCTCCATACTGTTTTCCAGAGTGGCTGCACCAGCTTGCATTCCCAACAAGTTTCTTTTTTTTAAGTGACATTTGTTTCTCTTTTTTGTTTATTTTCCAAAAGTTTATTTAGTTTAAAGCTGTTTGTTAATGTCACATGCTAAGGCCTTCTACACTGGAATTCTGCAGAATCTTTTTTTTTTTTTTTTTTTTTTTTTTTTTTTTTTTTTTTTAGTAATCTCTATACCTAATGTGGCGCTTGAACTCACAGCTCAGAGATCAAGAGTCTTACACTATTCTGACTGAACCAGACAGGTGCCCCTCCTGTGTAATATAATAATATTATAATATGTAGTTAATATAATAATAATATATAATTAATATAATAATAATATAATTATTATGTAATTAATATAATAATAATATAAGAGACTCATCTGCTCAGCTAGGTGGATTATTCAAAAGTTTGTGTGCTCCCCTGCCCCTTATGATCTGACTGGAATAATACGCTAGAGAATGTAATTGCTCAAAAGTAAATAAACACTGGGTGAGACATAATAATGTAAGACTAATCTTCACTAATTTAGCATCTTCCCACACATAACTGCTTACTCTCTCTGGCCACTAATCCCTATCTATTCACCTCTCTCACATTAATATTCCATTAATTCTTTGACTCCATCAAGATCTTCACTCCATTGGCTCCTCTCACTTTCTAACTATCAATCATTTCCCTAGCATCCTCATTTCCACCAAAACCTAACTTAAAGCCACGATCCAGCTTCATAGCCACCCCCACCCCCTTATGAATATACTTAACACCTTCACCTCCCTCTACTTCCTCCACTGTTTTCATCTAGCAGAACCCAAACCCAACTACCCATCTACTGTGTGCTGCACAGGAGGAGCTGAATGTTGTTAGAGGTGCACGCATGTGTACCACAGGGGCTATTTTGCTCATTTTACATTAATAGCCACAGAGCTCGGGGGCACCTGGGTGGCTCAGTCAGTTGAGCATCCAACTGTCGATTTGGGCTCAGGTCATGATCTCACAGTTCCTGAGTCCAGCCCCAAGTCCTGCTCTGGGCTCCGTGCTTACAGCTGGGAGCCTGCTTGGGATTCTCTCTCTCTGCCCCTCTCTGTGCTCCCCCTCTCTCAAAATAAACAAATGAACTTAAAATACCACAGAGCTCAGAGAGTCACTGAACATGATCTGGCAGCAGTCCTGCTACCCTGTCCCCACCTTCCTTCTCTTCTCTGGTCTTTGTCCACAATGGCTATCACACCGATAGTGGTTTCACTGTCTTACCTTGCATTTTCTTCCTAACTCACTCCAATCAAGCCTCCTTCTCACCTACTCCAATGAGACTACTCATGTTAATGCTAATGACCTACCTGTTGCCAAATCCACAGACAAGTTTATTGCTTTGACTTTGTTACTGACACTGAGAACAATTAACCACTCTCTCCTCAAATCATTTTATTCTCTTGGCTTCCTTGACAATCCACTTTCTGGCTTTTCTCCTTGATGGCCATTCCTTCCAGACTCTTTTGACTTCTCTACTGCATAACTTAATGTTACAGTGTCCCTGCTCTGTTCTAGGGTCCCTCCTTTTATCTGTCCCACAGAGCCTAGAAGTGATCTCAACCAGTCTCCTAGCTTTAAATTTCATCTGTCTGCCCAAAGATCCCCGAGTTTATATCTCCTGCGCTGACCTCTCCCCAGATTTCCAGACCTCCACAACAAACCATCTGCATAGTTCTCCTTGGATGTCTAATGAGCATCTCAAACTTAACATGGCCCAAACAAAACGGCTTCATTTTTATTACCAAAATGCTTCTCTGCCAGTTTTTGTGTCTCTCTATATACTTCCACTAGGAACTTGGGTGGATCAAACCCAAAATCTTGGAGTTTCAGTTCTCTCTTTATCTTATCACTTCCTGGGGGCGCCTGGGTGGCACAGTCGGTTAAGCGTCCGACTTCAGCCAGGTCACGATCTCGCGGTCCGGGAGTTCGAGCCCCGCGTCGGGCTCTGGGCTGATGGCTCAGAGCCTGGAGCCTGTTTCCGATTCTGTGTCTCCCTCTCTCTCTGCCCCTCCCCCGTTCATGCTCTGTCTCTCTCTGTCCCAAAAATAAATAAAAAAACGTTGAAAAAAAAAATATCTTATCACTTCCCCTTCCGCCAGTCAATCCATCTGAAGGAAAATCCCAACAGGGCTACCTCCAAAGCTAATCCTAAATCTGCCACTTCTTTCCATTATCACCCTAGTCTTAGCACCTTCATCTCCTGTCCAGACCACTGTAAGAGTTTCCTGGTCAGTCTCCCTGTTTTCACTTTGACTTCCCTATCATCCATAAACTACAGAGCAACTAGGAACAACTTTTTAAAATGCAAATCAAATAATGTCACTGTCCTCCTTCATTGAAGCTTCCAATTACAATCACAATAAAATCCACAGACTTTATCCTGGCTCACGCACCCTGTCCATCTGGCCCTGCCCGCTTCTCTGCCTTCCATTTATAACAGTCTCCCCTTGGTTTACTATGCCCCAGACTTTGAACTTTTATTCTTCCATTGCACAGAGGTCATTCCTGCCTTTGTGCCAACCTGTTCCGATTTAGGAAATGTTCCCTGAGATCTTATGGCTAACTTTACGGCATTCATGTTGCACCTTATAAGTCACTTCCTCAGGGGCACCTGGCAGGCACAGTCAGAAGAGCATGTGACTCTTGATCTCAGGTTCTAAGTTCAAACCCCGTGCTGGGTGTAGATATTACTAAAAAAAAAAAAAAAAAAAATTGAAAGCTTTAAAAAAAAAAGTCACCTCCTCAGAGATATCTTCAAGGATCACCTCTTCTAATGGGTCTCCAGTCCATCACATCACCCATTTTACTTCTCTGCATAGCAGAAAAAACTATCATTTCTGACTTTTCTTGTTTGTCTATTTATGTCTCCCCAAAGAATGTAAGTTCCCTGAGTATAAGGACCTTGACTCTTGTTCACTGCTGAATCCTCAATAATTTAAACAGTGCTCAATAAATATTTGTTGAGGAAGGAGGGAAGGAAGGGAAGAAAGATGGAAAGGAGGAAAGATTGAAAGAAGGGAGGGAGGAAGGGAAGACAGAAGGAAGGAAGGGAGGAAGGAAGGAAAGGGAGATGGAGGAAAGGAGGGAGGAAAGAAAAAAGGAAGGAAAGGGGCTATGGTTTGAATGTTTGTGCCCCCACCCAAAATTCACATGTATCCTAACCCCCAAAGGTGATACTAGTAGGTAGGGCCTTTGAGAGGTAATTAGGTCATGAGGGTGGAACCCTCATGAATGAGAGTAGTGTTCTTATAAAATAAATCATAGAGTTCTCTAGGCCCTTCCTCCATGTGAAGATCCAAGAAGTCTGCAGTCAAAAGATGGCCCTCAGCCAACCATGCTGGCACCCTCATCTCAGACTTCCAGCCTCCAGAACGGTGAGTGATACATTTCTGACACCTGCTCCGTAGAGTTTTGTTACAGCAGTGCAAACTAAGATAGAAGGGCATACAATTATTCTTATAACGGCTGCCTTACAAGGTACCTCAAACTAGTATCTTCCTACTTGTGAAGATATGGTCCAAATCCAACAATCTTGAGAGCAGTTCAATAATCTTTTGATCCTATTTGGTCATCGTTTTTCTTTTCCTTTAGTATGTATGTATGTTGCTTGACTCTTGAAAATTTCCCAGTGTTTCTGGGAAACAACCTATTCCTGACCCTCTGTAAATTAGAACATTTTTCTTCTTGTCAATTTAACATGTGACAACCAAATAATTCATTTGCAATTAGAAGCAAAGCAAACCCATGAAAATTCACAACACAATAAGCAAAATGCAGATGATGGCTTTGTATATGTAAGACAAAAATAGTTTAGAGATCCTAAGGTATATACACAGGACTACCAGACAGCTATTTGTCATCAAGTAGATTTTTTTTTTAACTTAACTGAAGTGTTCACTTTTAACAAATTATATTAGCAGCACTGAACCAATTGAAGCCTACTCTCAAGTTGTGCTTCTTTTAGCCTTTGAGGGGATCATGAGGAGGGAGGCAAAGGCAAGGACTTCCAAAGCGTGGGAGATACGTGAATTCTCCAGAAGTCTCTATTGGTTTTTTCCATATTCTAGTTGACTTGATTAACCTCAAAAAAAGTATCAGGTCACCACTGAATTTCTTTGGAGGCAGGTTTAGGGAAGATCCAAAATAACAGTTATATCTTAAGATGTAATAAAAATGACGCCCTTAATATATATGTGATAGGCCATGGCCAATTGCATTTAAACCACACGTTCATGGAGAATGAACGTTTATGGTTGGGATTTCTGACCTGGTAGACTTCTCGTTCTGCATGGGTTTTCCAAAACCACACATTCTGGGAACTAAGCAAACAGTGGCAAGCTAGGATAACTCATTTTTTTTTTTTTATCTTGTGAATATTCTCTACATTGTGTATTTGAAGAAAAAATTCAATAGTAAATCAAAGTGAAATTGATGTTAGGCCAAATCCAAATAATCACTTTTAAAAAAATGTATTTGTATATTTTTGAGAGAGAGAGAGAGAGCAGGGGAGGGGCAGAGAGAGACGAAGAGAGAAAATCCCAAGCAGGCTCAGCTCTGTCCATGCAGAGAGGCTGACATCACGGAGCTGGGACTCACAAACTGTGAGATCGTGACCTGAGCCAAAATCAAGAGTCAGAGACCACCAACTGAGCCACCGAGAAACCCCCAAATCATCATTCTTATCAGCCTTTAGACTGAGAAACCAACCTGTAGACCCCCTCGCTGAAACAGCTAACCAAATGTAATAAGTAAGGCACATGGACTACTATAAGAGACAGTGCGGATGCCTTGTAGGAATGGAACCAGGATCTAAAGCTGTGCTCTCACATGTTTCCCAAGTGTGTTTGTGTGTGAGGTCAGGTGAATTTATTTCATGAGTTTGGTAGAGAGACGCCATCCAAACATGGGTCAGGGCTGGCATTTCCTTGGATTTTCTCAGTCCAGTGTTTTTCTAAGTGTGTCCCTCCAAACCCTAAGTTCTCAGAAGTCACCTCAGTTGATGGGGAGAAGCAAGTAGTTGAGGCCCTGTATTATTCACCCTTGCATCGGCTGATGCAGCTTCATTTTTATCTTTTTTGCACAATAGAATTCTGAGTAAGATTTGTTACAAAAAAAAAAAACCAAAAAAACAAAAAAACAAAAAAACGAAAACAAAACAAAGGAACGTATCAATCAGGGGCCCAGAAAGAAAAAGTGTAATTGAAAACATTTTGGAGGCACCTGGGTGGCTCAGTCGGTTGGGCTTCCGACTTCAGCTCAGGTCATGATCTCGCAATTCACGAGTTGAAGGCCTGCGTCGGGCTCTGTGCTGACAGCTCAAAGCCTGGAGCCTGCTTCAGATTCTGTGTCTTCCTCTCTCTCTGTCCCTCCCCAGCTCACGCTCTGTCTCACTCTCTCGCGCGCAGAAATAAACATTAAAAAAAAAATTAGAAAATATTTTGAAGGAGGGAACTGTTTAAATGGGTATGGTCAGAGGTTGAGAAAACCAGTAAGAAATGGGAAAGCACACCTTTGTTAGCAACAGAAGGAGTTCCCGCAGATCTAGTTGGACTAGTGCCTAAAGGGGCAAGAGGAGGAAGCCGTTACCAGAACTCAAGGAGAACTATGCGACAGACTGGCGGCAGCAGGACAGGAGCTGTGACCTTCAGTAAAGGAATATTTAGAGAACACTTAGACATGAAAGGGAGGATACCAAGGAAGTATACGTCCTGTCCTCTCTCCCTTCCACCTTCAGGATTTCCCGCAGGTGCTTCCCACTGGTCCAGCCAAACAAGGAGCCTAAGAGCAAGGGAGCCAGTGGACGTAGCAAGTTCAGTCTCCGGAAGCCGGGCAGTTAAGATCTCACGTTAAATAGGAGTCGAGCTATCTTCCTCCTGGAGAAGTGTTGGAAAATAAACTAGATTTGGAGCGCCCGGGGGGCTCAGTTGGTTAAGCATCAGATTTCAGCTCGATTCAGCTCAGATCACGATTTCACAGTTTATGAGATCGAGCCCCATGTCTGGCTCTGTGATGACAGCATGGAGCCTGCTTGGATTCTCTCTCTGTCTCTCTCTGTCTCTCTCTGTCTCCTCTCTTTGCCCCTCTCCCTCTTTCTGCTCTCTCTCTCAAAATAAAAAATTTAAAAAAACCTTAAAAAAAAGAAAATAAACTGGAATCTATATGTTCATATACACTAGATCAAATAAACTATTTAAAGCAAAGAGCCTGGCCTAGTTCTAGACACCTCATTTATGCTGTCTACAACTCTATCTAAATATCATAGGTGAATTCACTGAGGATCAGAAGTTGGAAACTTGTCCATGCCTACCAAGCTCTGATTCTTCCCATATACCACATTGAAGGTAATGATAAAAATAATGGTCAGGGTGCCTGGGTGACTCAGTCAGTGAGGCATCCCACTGTTGCTTTCAGCTCAGGTCATGATCTCACAGTTGTGGGATCCAGCTCCTTGTCAGGCTCTGCACCGGGCACGGATCCTGCTTCGGATTCTCTTTCTCTCTCTCTCTTTGCCCTTCACCCACTTATGCTCCCTCCTTTCTCCCTCTCTCTCTCAAAATAATAATAATAATAAGGGTCAACATTTTAAAACTCTTTTCAATTAAAAAGTTCTGGAAATAGATGGTAGGAATGGTTATCCAATGATGTGTATGTATTGTATGCCACTTAAAAATGATTAAAATGCTAAATTTGACGTTAGGGACATTTTACCACAATTAAAAAATCAGAGAGATTTGAGACACAGGGGGAAATGGAATGTGTGACAATGGAAATAAGGGGTTGGAACTGATGCCAGCAGGCCGGGTCCAAGGACTCGGGGGGGGGGGGGGTCCCACAGGACCAGCCAAGGGGGGTCTTTGGCTGCATGCAGGATCGAAATCGAATGTAAGCCAGCAGGAAGCGAGAGCAGAGTTTTTTGAAGACCTAAAGAGAGAGAGCAGATACAGAGGGAACGAATGTCTGGGAGACTCAGAAAAGAAAGAAGAATGAATGTCGTCTTTGCTTGGGGTCTAGGGCTTTTATGGAGGATGATGATCTGGGGCACATGTCCTCACAGGCATCCGGGAACTTAGCGAACAAGCCCTTGCTCAGGTGTCCTCTACATGCCATTTACGCTCTGGAGCCAGCGGTCTTAGAAAACGTACATGATGACCTCAGCTGATCACTCCGTACGTATTCTGTCTGTTGGGCTGGAAGGGTCCAAAGAAATCCTTAACTTCTTGACCTTCATAAAGAGGACAAAAAAAGAAAGAAAGAAAGAAAGAAAGAAAGAAAGAAAGAAAGAAAAAAATAAAAAATAGTAAAATAAAAGGAGGACATACATTAAGGTATGTGGAAGGCAGGGGTGCAAGTCTTAGGTAGAATAGAAGCAAGAAAAGGAAAGGAAAAAAAAAACAGCTTGTTTTTTGCAGATTCCCTTCAGTTTCCTTGTCTTGGAATGATGTGAGGAAGGGGTCACAAGCCAAGGAGTACAGCCAGGCTCCAGAAGCTGGAAAAGGCAGAGAAACATTCTCTCCTTGAGTCTCCAGAGGGAACCAACCCCTGAAGACACCTTTGACTTAAGTCTAGTGAACTGTAGATGTCTTGCCTCCAGAACCATAAGATAATAAATTTGCACTGTTTAAAAAAAAAATTTTTAAAGAAAGATATGTGTTTTCAATTTGGAATTTTTTTATTGTGACAAGATGGTAGCCAATCTCTGTAAATGAGTTTTGAAGGAAGGAAGGAAGGAAGGAAGGAAGGAAGGAAGGAAGGAAGGAAGGAAGGAAGGATTAAATTTCAGGCCACTTATTCATAGTAAACTTACTGGGTAAAGCCTCCAAAACATGTAGCCTATGTTTTCTCTGACTGTAATGATTTTAAACTATATCTGCAGATTATTTGACACTCCTCTCACCAAAAGGTAGGCTCTCATTCTTCCCTTGAAGGTAGGCGGGACTTAGTGACTTGCTCCAAATGAGTAGTTGTTGTGTGACTTCTGAGGCTACTTTAAGGCTGTTTAACAAATACAAGTGAAATGTTTTTGTTTTATGTGATTGTTAGCTCAATAAATCTTCCAAGAGGTTGCCTTGTTTGAAAACAAATCATGTCATGAACCTGGACTCAAAGCCTCTAGTCATGTACTAGAACTACTCAACTCTGGAAGGAGGTTGCCAGAAGGCACCCAGAAGAGTGATTGGTATTATTATTATTACCTACCTCCTATATTTTCTCAATGGGTCACCACACATTCTTATGGTTTCTATTACATACTATTTATTTGCTGGTGATCCCCAAATCTGCAGTCTGGCTCTCTCCTCTAAATATGAAGCTTAAATATTTAATAGCCTGCTAGACAAATCCACTTCAATCTACAGAATCCTCAAGCTCAATTCGATATGTCTAAACTCTAAACTGACTCATCATCTGCCTCTTCTGCTCACAATTTCATCCAATTTCCTGTGACCTCCAGGGTTCCTGTATCAGTGCTGGCATGCTCAAGCCAGAAATTGTCTTCTTTGTTCCCTTTTTATTTTTGTCCATATTCAATTAATCACCCACTCCTGCAAATTCTTTTTTTTTTTTTTAATGTTTATTTATTTTGAGAGAAAGAGAGAGAGTGTGAGTGGGGGAAGGCAAAGACAGAGGAAGAGTGAAAATCCCACACAGGCTCCATGCTGCCAGCACAGAGCCCCACGCAGGGGCTCTCATGAACCAGGAAATCATGACCCGAGCCGAAATCAAGAGCCAGGCGCTTTAACCAACTGAGCCACCCATGTGCCCCCCAGTCCTGCAAATTCTATCTCGCATCATCCCATTTTTTGAGTCATTCCATTGTAACCTGAGATGCCAGCTCATCTCTGTTTTTGGTCTGCATTCTTCTAATTCATTCTCTACAGTGCTGCTGGAATGATCTTTCTAAAGCACAAATCTGATCATCATTATTCCCTTGCTTAAAATTTTTCATGAGTTCCCCATGATTTTGAGGATACAGATTCAAATCCCTTACTGTGGCTTACAAGGCCATCACATGCTCTTGCTCCAGCTACTTCTGAGTTCTTACCTCTTGACATTATTTTCCTTGCACTATACAATTCAGGTATGCTGAACTATTGCAGTTTCCTGATTCATCAGTCTTTCCCCTACTCTTGGTCATTACATATGCTTGAAATGTTCCCTACGTTCATCCTCCCTTTGTCCAATTCCCACTCATGCCCAACTCTTATAGCCACCACCTACCCCCAACTAAGCTACACAACCTATGTGCACCCTAATTTTGTACTCAATCCTATTCTGGGGGAAAAGAGACCCTGGCAGTCTCGAAACACTCTAGGCTACAGGGCAAGTCTGTCCCTAAGGTACATCAACCTTCAACTGCCTCCTCTTGTTCTGAATACAGACCCCCTCCCCACCCCTGCCAATTTTTCAATTATAATTGGCTTCCCAGGCAGTGTTGTCTGTAAAGAGTAAATGCCCCAGTCCTGTTGATGCAAGCGTAACAATCTGCATGAATATTTTATTGCCCACTGTAAATTAATAAAATGACATTTCAGTCTCGGTGAGCTTGGATAATATGAGTTTGCCAAGAGAAAACTTTACTTTCAATGTGCTGACAAAAGTTCAAGTTCTGAGCCTGCAAAGCAAAGATTCAGAGCTTGTACTACAGCAAATTTACCAATGTAAATGAACTTCCCGAGGTCTCTTGACAGCCAGTTGCCTTCCCTGGGCTGCATAATTAGAATGATAAGTTGTACAGAATTTAGACCTACCTCACTTCCATCTCTCCTTATGAGTTGATAGAAACTCAGTGCTAGAAGATTCCAGAGGCCATCTATTTCAAACACTACATTGCTTAAGAGCATGAATTGCTTTAGAATTGTCTGAAAATCTAAAGTAGAATATTATTGTCAGGACTCAAATTAATGATCCTTTATAATATACTAATCTGAAAATGCCTTGCCACAGAAAAGGTGGGATGAATAAGGAATGAGAGATGATAAAGTACTTTACTTAATATTATTATTATTAATAAATTATTATTATGTAGAAAATATTCTGGGTGGAAGAGGAACTCTTTCTCACACACTTTCTCTCCTTCCTCTATATCTATCTGTACTTCAAAAAAGAAAAAAGAAAAAGAAAAACCTCTTTTCTTTTTACAGGAGAAAAAAAAATCAACCTTATAATTTAGGGCAATCACCTCATTCATGCTGTCACTTCTACATATATTTAATATCAGCACTTGCAAGATTACATAAAAAATACAAGGTACACCTTTAAAAAATGCTTTAAGGACAATGCTTTTTACAGGTTAGTTGACTAAAAAATGAGATCCAAAAATGCATTTCATTTGGCAGATTTCAGTCAATATATAAAATGGACAAGCAAACAAAGTAATCTGGTGAGAAAATTAAAGGCAACTTTGGGGAAATACCATCTCCTCTCCTTTTTGCCTTGTAGAAGAAGAAAAACTTTCCCCTTCCCTTCTCTCTCTTTTTTTAAATGTTTATTTATTTATTTTCAAAGAGAGACAGAGAGAGAAAGCAGGGGACCAGGGGGAGGGGCAGAGAAGGAGAGGGAGAGAGAGAGAATCCCAAGCAGGCTCCACACCGTCAGCACAGAGCCCAACACAGGGCTCGATCTCACCAACCGTGAAATAATGACCTGAGCGGAAATGAAGAGTCAAAAGCTTAACCAACTGAGCCACCCATGCACCCTTTCTTCTTGTCTTTTTTAATGTTTATTTATTTTGAGAAAACGTTTCGTCTACTTTCTCATCTTAAGTACTACCTGAAGATGTGCAAAGTAAAGTAACAAAAGACAGATTAACAGACGAAGCAGACCATTTCTATTGATACTCATTTATATGTGCATAAGGTCTTCATGAAGGAAAAAAGACAGAAGGAGGAGGAAGAGGACAAGGAAGAGGAAGAAGAAGAGGGAGAGAAAAACCCAAAGAAGCGGTTGGATTTTCAGGCTTATATATCATTTTAATATAGGGTGACTTTGAGAAGTGACTATGCAAAGGGAAAAGAGTTTTGGTTTCTTGGGCAGATAAATGGTGGGGAAAGGGCAGGCTGCCCCTAGACAGGCCACTTCAGCATGTGGATTATTTTGAGCTAAAGGCAATCAAGACCCCGAGGGCTCAAGGAAACGTTTACCCCTCCTTAAATCACCTAGAAGAATCTAAATTGGAGGTCTTTTCCAGAATAAGAACCATTAGTAGAGACGAATGTTATCTGAGTGGCCCTTCAGGAGCCCAGGGCAAATATTTGTTTACCAAATGTCTACTCTTTTTCATCTTCCTGTGAATTGCATTCCTCCCCTTTGCAGTCCCAGACCCCTACCCCTCCTCAAACACACCTCATTTGCCTGTCTTTGGAATTTCCACGTCTATGTGGATTTCCCATATATAACACTTTTAAGTTTGGTTTTCTCCTGTTAATCTGTCTCATGCCAATTTGATTCTTAGTTCAGCTAGCAGGCTCTTGAAGGGGACAGGAATTCTTGCTCCCCAAGAATAGGAAATATAAGTCTTGCCCTTGGCTAGGTGGGTAGAATGCTAACCACTTCTGATTTGGAACTGCCCGACGCTAATAAACTTTGCTCAAATAAACTCTTAAAATTTTTAATAAGCCTCAGTTTATCTTTTAACAAGTAGTAAAGAGAGCTTTCCTTAGCTGGTACCGGGAGGAAAGTTTATAACTTGCTTTTAGGCAGAAAGAGGGAGGGCAGAAAACTCTGCTAAAAAGATGATTGAAGGGTTGCCTAGCTGACTCAGTGGAGTGTGCAACTCTTGATCTTGTGTTGTGAGTTCAAGATTGTGTAGAGATTACTTTAAGAACATTAAAAATCTTGAAAAAAAAAAAAAAAGATGATTCAAGAAGACAATTTAAGCTGGGGCACCTGGGTGGCTAAGTCGGTTAAGTGTTCAACTCTTGATTTCAGCTCAGGTCATTATCTCAAAGTTCATGAGTTGGAGCCCCAGGTCGGGCTCTGTGCTGACAGCATGAAAAGTCTGCTTAAGATTCTCTCCTTCTCTCTCTGCCCCTCCCCTGCTCATGCTTTCTCTCTCTCCCTCGAAATAAATAAATAACCTTAAAAATAAAATAAATTGGACAATTCAGGTTATATGAACGAACTTTATTTAACATTTCATTAAGTGGACAGTGTTTCGGAGAATGGCAAAATGGAGCAAAAGGCGAGAGGCTTTTTACAGGATAAAGAACAAAGAACAAAGAAGAGACAAGTAGAAAACATCTGGGGACCTGGGTGGCTCAGTCGGTGGAACTTCCAACTTCGGCTCAGGTCATGATCTCATGGTTCATTGAGTTCGAGCCCCTTGTCAGGCTCTGTGCTGACAGCTCAGAGCCTGGAGCCTGTTTGGGATTCTGTGTCTCCCTCTTTCTCTGCCCCTCCCTCACTCATGCTCTGTCTCTCTCTCAAAAATAAATAAACATTAAAAAAATAAAAATTTAAAAAATTTAGAAAATTCATTTATTAAAAAAAAAAAAGAAAATATCTGATTGGTGGGGGCCACGTCATCAATTTCAGTGAGAAGGCCCATGGTTGCCTTGGCATTAAGGGACTGGTTAACTGGGTATGCTATGTTTCTGGTCGGGCTCCCACTGGAAAGGTTATCTGAGCTTTGATTTGCTTACATGGCAGTCCCCACCCCTCCCTGGCCCCTACAGAAGCAGCTCCATCTTGGGCCCAGAAATTTATTTCAACGTCTCTGGCTCTTTCTGCTATTTCTCAGTTGCCTTTAGCTCAAAATAATTAATACACTCAAGTGGCATATTCCGATCCCCTTCAACCTCATACATCTTGCTCAAGGTGTGGAGCATGGTGGGGCCTTCAAAAACAATGGTTAATTTGCCCCATTCAACTTGAAATCCAGATGAGAATTTTGTTCTCATAGATAGCAGGATTTGTCACCCCAAAATATACCTCTTTGGCAGAAGGATTATTTAGAACTGATTATTTTGAGAAGTGGCTGATGCAGGAACACCTGAGTGGCTCAGTTGGTTAAGCTCTTGGTTTCAGCTTAGGTCGTGAACCTACAATTTGTGAATTCAAGCCCCGCATCGGGCTCTGTGCTGGTGGTGTGGAGCCTGCTTGGGATTCTGTGTCTCGTTGCCTCTCTGCCCCTCCCTCACACTGTCTCTGTCTCTCTCAAAAATAAATAAACTTAAAAAAAAAAAAGTGGCCGATGGAGATGCTGTGTAAAAAAGGTATAAGTTATCATTTTGTAAGGAAGTCTCTATTTGTAAGAGTGTCCTCTCTCAGTACCAGGAAGAGGGAATATGGCTTTTCCTGGTTACCTCCCAGAACTGGCTTCCCTCCCCCATCCAGTGAGAAATAAGCCCACCGACCCAGTCCAAGGATGGACACAGAGACTTAGAGCACAGTGAAGCAAGGCTTTAATCAACATTCTCACAAGAGTGAGTGTCTGAGGGACAGGCACACTTGGGGCAGTTACAGCAGATAATTTATCTCCTAGCATGCAAGCCCCTCCCCCCCATTCCTCATTGGCTGAGTACTAGAGATTACAGCATTAATCTAGTCAACACCTGTGCCCACGTAAGGCAAAAAGTAGTCTGACTGGAGCAAATGTACATTCCTTGAGGTGATGCAAAGACTTTAATTCCCTCCTCCCTTTGTTTTTTTGGTGCATGCTCATTGTAACGCCCACAAAAATAAGTCCTCAAAAAGGAGAGGGGAAGAATCGGGAAGTAAAGTGTCTAAGGGTTTGGGACTCCATTGTGGGGAGGAGGGGGTTCATCAATATTTCTAATAGGTTGTAAACTTGCTGTTAACTAGACAGCACAGCTTTTATTTGGTATTTCTGAAGATGAATCATCTCCCTTAATTCTTACAACCTACCAGCAACCAACACATCTGTCCACTTTTCTTTCATCTTTAGCTGAAGATGGGTTTTGTTTTGTTTTGCTTTCTTTTGTTTTGTCATTTTGAGACATTTTGAGAGAGAGAGAGAGAGAGAGAGAGAGAGAGAGAGAGAGAGAGAAAGTGGGTGACCAGGGGGAGGGCAGAGGGAGAGGGAGAGAGAATCTGAAGCAGCCCCACTCAGGGCATGGAGATCTCACAACCGTGGTGTTGCAGGATATTTTACCTCAGTACCCAGGGTTCTTTGTCTTACCACTTCAAAGAATGAAGAGATGGACACAAAATAAAGTGAGCTGCAGGCAAAAGCTTATTAGAGTATAAGATTAGAAAGAAAGAATTAGTAGGAAAGCTCTCTTAACAGAAAGGGGACATTTGAAGGTGAATGTCCCAGGACTCTAAGCAAGGGTCCTTGTTTTATAAGGTTCTGGTCACCGCCCCCTTCCTTCCCCCTTGTTCCTTCTCAGGTCCCACCCTTACTGGCTTGACAACTCTAGGTGCTGGGTTGTCCATTCCTGATTGGCTCGACTCCATTGTGTGAGGAGTCAGACTGGTCCTACTATCCCTCATGTAACATAAGTTTTATGGTTTAGGTATTTTGATTGTCAAATTCCTGAGGGGAACCTGAGGGGGAGTAGGTGGTGTCTGTTATGTTCTTAACAGGGATAAGGTCCCAAACTGCTCAGGCAGTTTGCTGTAGTCAGACATTCCCAGCATAGTTCCAAAATGTGTGTCTTCCCCCACCCAGGGACCTCAGGTGTCAATCCTTTCTCTCTCTGCCTAGTCTATTCTATTTTCCCCTATCATAGTGAGATCATGACCTGGGCCAAAATCAAGAGTTGGATGCTTAACTGACTGAGCCACCCAGGAGCCCCTGAAGATGGTGTTTGAACTGGCAGCTTAGGCCTCCTTGGGAAGCTGCTCATTTCTCCCTGGCATCTCTCTCTCGTGTACACAAAGGTACATGTTAATACAGTTCTATTTGTTTTTCTCTTCATCTGCCTTTTATGACAGGGTGTCTCAGCCAACAACTCAGAGGGTGAAGGGAAAGTTATTTTTCCTCCCCTACAGTTCACTCAAGAAACTACTACATATAACACAATTGGATTATAACATCCTAAGATGAAATTTGTTTTTAAAAAAATTCAGCTAAGTTGAATTTTAAAGATCTAATTGGCTTTATGCAATGACTTCAGAAGCAGGCAGCACCCCACATAGCAAAGAGAGGGGAGCTCTCCACAAGTTGTAGAAAATGGAAGTTTTTATGGGCAGAAGGAGGGTGGGACAAGGAAGTTAAAAGCGGATTGCTTCAAGCAGGGTTACCTTCCCCCAGAGGAAGGCAGGGATGCATCAGACAGATTACCTCATTGGTGCTAACCAGGAAATTCCAGACTGATTGGATTAAAATTCCACCCCTGGGAGAGGCTGGAACTGCCATTAGGTTAGGTATTAAGTCTTGGCAGGGCTTAGTAAAAGTGACTATTTGGGGCCCATTGTTTCTTTTTAACAAATTGAAAGCTAATAATAAATACTTTCATCTTGTGATGAGAAATAATCGACAAAAACCATCTTTAAATCCTTTTATATATGGAAGAAAACTTTTAAGGTAGTGTGTCACCAACTTAGTGGAGCAATTTTAAAATGGAAAGCTAAAGGAATTATTAGTACGTCAAGATTTCTGTCCCTCGATTTTGACAATCTGGGTGTCAAATACTATGAGGTAGAATAGAATCAAGGGATCTGTTGTATCTTCTGCTGTGACCTGGAAAGTTGAAGACACTTGAAAAGACCAAGTTACTTTTCCAGCCTGCATAGTATTTGCTGAACCCAATTAGTGGGTTGGCTTGAATCATTATGTCAACCGTCTAAAGGGAGTTGTATCTATTTTTGTTTTGTTTCATTTTATTGTATTTAATTTGGGGCGTGTATTTTATTCTGTTTGGGAAATTATTAACTGCTAACATTTTGCAGAAGTGGGTTCACTCATAAACACTCCAAAGAAATGTTTGCCTCATCTTTCGTTTGTATTGCCAACCGCTTACTCAAGTAACAGTTTAGGAGGTTTCTTTTTCATGCCAAAAAGTACTATTTCTTGAGACATAGATTTGACTAGAAAACAACATTTAATTGTAGTTGTAAAATGTTCTGTTATTCTATAAAATAAAAATAAAATGGAGGACTATTTTGGTGAATGAGAATCCATATTGATTTGAAAGAAGCGCTGGTAAGTAGACTTTTTCAATATTGAGAAATGTCATTCTATTAAACATTGCAAACATTGTGTATTGTTTTTATTTTATTTTATTTTATTTTATTTTATTTTATTTTATTTTATTTTAGAGAGAGAGTGTGTGAGCGGGGGAGACAGAAGGAGAGACAGAGAGAGAGAGAGAGAGAGAGAATTTAAAGAAGGTTCCATGCTCAGTGAGAAGCCCAGTACAGGGCTCAGTCCCACAACCTGAGCCAAAATCAAGAGTCCAACACTCAAGGGACTGAGCCACCCAGGTGTCTCTGTGTATTGTTTTTAAATAAAGTTGCAATGGTTACTTACTTGTTCTACATTGCTTTGTGTATCATAACTTTTCAAGGACAAAGTAACCCAACAGACAGCTTACAGGTAACATGAACTGAGCACTTACTAGCACTGCTCAGAACTCCTTACATTACTTCATTTATTCCTCATGATAATCCTACGAGATTAAGAGAGATTAAAAAACTCTTCCAGGGGTTCATGGATGGCTCAGTTGGTTAACAGTTCCTGTCATGGTCTTGAGGTTCGTGGGATGGATCCCCAAATCAGGCTCCATGCTGACAGCACAGAGTCTGCTCAGGATTCTCCCTCCCTCTTCCTCTGCCCCTCCCCTACTTGCTCCACATGGGCACACGTGCACTCTTTCTTTCTCTCAAAATACATAAACATTTTTATAAATAAATAAATAAATAAATAAATAAATAAACTTTTCCGAACCAAGAAGTGATTGAG
This sequence comes from Puma concolor, assembly GCF_028749965.1. NCBI lineage: Eukaryota > Metazoa > Chordata > Mammalia > Carnivora > Felidae > Puma > Puma concolor. The sequence continues at coordinate 27,785,490 of NC_141673.1, read as the reverse complement.
CAGTGGTTGAAGGTGGGCAGTCTTTATTTATTTGTTTGTTTATTTATGTTATTATTATTATTTATTTTAGAGAGAGAGCATGCATGCATGAGCTGGGGAGAGGGTCAGAGGGAGAGGGGGGTGGGGAATTCTAAGTAGGCTCCGTGCTCAGTGTGAAGCCCGACAGGGGGCTCCATCCCACAACCCTGGGATCATGACCTGAGCCAAAATCAAGAGTCAGGCGCTCAACCGACTGAGCCGCCCATGCACTCCAGATGCAGACAGTCTAACTCCAGAGCCTGTACTACTAATGATTTCAAATACTTCAATATCTAGTGGATTGGTATAAGATCCCATGGAAGTAGCCGATATTATTCTAGGGTTCAAATGTTTTATTTATTTGCCTAAATTACTTAAACAAAGAGGTCATTGATGAGGTGACTTTAACACCTCAGCAGCCTACCCAAGCAAACCAAAGCCTATACCTGAAATGCTTCAAGATTAAGAAATCAAAACCTAAGGACATCTAATCACAAACAGCCAAATAGACTTTTCCAAGTAAGGCAAATGCTTACGCTGTAGCCAATCAAATAATTCCCTTGCTTTCCTCCTGCACTTGCACCCGATCTATGTAAGTTTCCCCCTACTCCTGTTGGTAGAGCACTGCTAACCACTTCTCATTTGACATTGCCAGATTCAAATGGATTTTTGCTCAAATAAACTTAAAAAGTTTAATATGCCTCCATGTATCTCTTAACACTACATATTTTTGGAACATTCTCAGAACCTTTCATCGCTTATAACTCCATGGTCTTCAGGATTTCCATTTTTAATGCCTAATATTCCATCAACATGAGAATATTAAAAGTCAACCCATAAGGTTTTTTTATTTCTAGTTTTATTTTTTTAACCTACATATTTTTAGCATATATATTTTAGTTATTTGTTTGCTCATTAAAGATGGTTGGTCAGGGCATCTGGGTGGCTCAGTTGGTTAAGCGTCCAACTTCAGCTCAGGTCATGATCTTATGGTTTGTGGGTTCGAGCCCCATCTCGGGCTCTATACTGACAGCTCAGAGCCTGGAGCCTGCTGAGGATTCTGTGTGCCTCTCTCTCTCTCTCTCTCTGCCCCTCCCCCGTTCATGCTCTGTCTTTCTCTGTCTCAAAAATAAATAAAGCATGAAAAAAAACTTAAAAAAAAATTTTTTTTTAATGTTTATTTATTTTTGGGACAGAGAGAGACAGAGCATGAACGGGGGAGGGGCAGAGAGAGAGGGAGACACAGAATCGGAAGCAGGCTCCAGGCTCTGAGCCATCAGCCCAGAGCCTGATGCGGGGCTCCAACTCATGAACCGCGAGATCAGACCTGAGCTGAAGTCGGACGCTCAACCGACTGAGCCACCCAGGCGCCCCAAAAAACTTTTTTTAAAGATGATTGGCAAATCAGAGCTATATAAATCACTTCTATATCTTAATATAGAATTTTCAGAAAGTTAAGCCCATGATGCTCAGAGGGCACATATAGAGTCAAAGAGCTGTTTACCTCATTAATGAGAGTCATAAAGATGACACACCAGGTTCAAAAGGGAGTAAGACATACAAAGTATTTCTAGTCACTGGGGTGGGGGGAACGCTGGAATAAGATTACTAAATGACATAAAAATTGGTTAACACCCCACTGGGCAATAAATCTAATCTTTGGGTTGTAGTATTCTACCTGACACAAATCATTTGAATCTCTAGGGGACAAAGGTTATTTGCATATCCCTAAACTTAGGGATTATTTGCATCAATCACTGTCTCGTTTTCTACGATTTACCAGCTACTCTTACAGTCATTGTTAACATTTGTCACTATTACAGTACATGTTTTACGTATTTATTTTGTTTATCGTCTACTCCCTCCATTAAAATATAAAGGTAGCGTATCTTCCCCCTTTTGTACATTATGGTATCCCTAATCCCTAAAACAGTACCTGGCACATAACAGGCATTCAAACATATGCCTTGAGTGAATAAATGAGTAAAATCAAAGAAGGCTGTGGTTCACTTTGGCCTTAAGAACACAAACCATTTTAAGAGAAAAACTGAAAAAATGTACATAGGCCCAAGGTAAATTAAAAAGTAAACTAAGCTGGATGCCTGAAGGATACTCAAGCCCTTAATAGCAGTGCTTGAATAGAGGAAATTCCCCGCCCAACTTTCTATGCAAAGATTAATAGAAACGACATATGATGAAGTAGAAAAATAAGGAGCATCTGGGGAAAACCTGTTTGCCTCTCATTTCCAAAGTGGAGAAGAAATGTCTGTGCTCTCTGAAGAGGGCTGGGGTGGGGGGGGAGGGGAGCAGATCCAGATTGTAAAACTCACCAAGATAAATACTGCCTCAGGAAGCCACTTGTAGTTGAAGGGGACCAGAACATGCCACCCCAAAATATGCTACTTTGGCAAAATGACTATTCTGAATTGAAGGCAATTAAGGAACTGCAGTCTTGGGGGATATCTCTCTGCCCTCCTCTCATCTAGCTAAAAGCAGGACAAATATTGCCATTCGTAGAGGTGTCTCCTCCTGTACCAGGAAGAGAAAAACAACTGTTAATCCCTGGGACTCTGAATCACTGGAGACAGCTCCAGACCAGAGACTGCTACCTGACGAGTCTGCATGACACAGTTTGCAAAATCCCCTTACTTCCTTCTTCCTAGAAGCTCAAATCCCTTTTCCTCTGTCTTGTCAACTCTCCGCAAATATATTGTTCTTTGTTAAAAGAATATATAAGCCTTTGGGTCTGATCTTCTCTTTGGGGCTTTCACTTCATTTCTGTGAGGACTCTCATACATATATAAAATAAACATTTTTCTATTTATCTGTCTTTGGTCATTGCAGTTTGCAGGGCTCTAGGCACAGAACTTAAGAGAGTAGAGGAAAAACAATTTTCGTCCCCTACATTTTCCAGCCACTAATCTCCCTTGCTGGCATTGTCTCTGAAAATGGGGTAATATTTTTGGCATAATATTTTTAAGGCTATTACCTAAATAATCTTAAATCACTTTATCAATAATATATTAACTCACTTCAGTCCAAAACATTTGATAATTATATGAAAGGAAGCAATTTATTGAGATAAATCCAAGTTGACCATCTTTTTATGTATAAACATTTTGCTGTCTCAGTTGTAGACTTATTTCATATCATAATAGAAAATGTGGCTCTTAAACGGCTCCTTACACCCTCAAAAAAACCCATACACATACAACATTTCATCCAGTCTTTAGCATAAAGACTGATTTGTAAAATCAAATCTCTAGTCTCTAGGCATCTTTTTAAAATTTTTTTAATGTTTATTCATTTTTGAGAAACAGACACAGAGCATGAGCTGGGAGGGACAGAGAGAGAGAGACATAGAATCTGAAGCAGTTTCCAGACTCTGAGGTGTCAGCAGAACCTGATGTGGGGCTCAAACCCATGAACTGTAAGATCATGACCTGAGCCCAAGCCGGACGCTTAACCGACCAAGCCACCCAGGAGCCCCTATAGGCATCTGTCAAAGTAAGGCAGTAATTCCCATAACTTTTTAAATGTTAATATATTTATGATATGATTTTACTTGTAAGTGTAACATTTATGAGCTTTATAGCAGGGATTGGAGAAATTTCTTTGTCAAGAGCCGGAGAGTAAATATTTTAGGCCTTGCAGGTCATATCATCTCTGGGTCAACTACTCAACTCTGCTGTTGCAATGTGAAACAGCCATAGAAAATACCCATAGAAACGGGCATGCCTGTGTTCTGATAAAACTTCATTCGTGGAGGGGCGCCTGGGTGGCGCAGTCGGTTAAGCGTCCGACTTCAGCCAGGTCACGATCTCGCGGTCTGTGGGTTCGGGCCCCGCGTCGGGCTCTGGGCTGATGGCTCAGAGCCTGGAGCCTGTTTCCGATTCTGTGTCTCCCTCTCTCTCTGCCCCTCCCCCGTTCATGCTCTGTCTCTCTCTGTCCCAAAAATAAATAAACGTTGAAAAAAGAAATTTTTAATAAAAAAAAAAACTTCATTCGTGGACACTACACTTAGATTTCATAGAGTTTTCATGTGCGGTAAATTTTTTTTTCAACTAGTTAAGAATGTAAAAACAATTCTTAGTTTGTAGCTGTATAAAAACAGGCAGCAGGCAAGATTTAACCCATGGGCTATGGTTTGCCAACACAATAGTATATAAGACAAAGTAAAGGCTCACAGAGGTCGACAGTCGGGCACAGGGGTGGTGATGCCTCATACCACTTTTCCCAAAGTAACCTGGCAATTTTCGTCATAACTGACCCTGTGGTAAGCCGTGACACCTGCATGGCTATGGCCTCCCAGTGCTTCCAGTGCTTGCGATGTGACGATGGCTCACAGGACCCCAAGGGTTGGAATCTTCCTAATCTAGTTAGTATATCTAGAGCCAGGCCAAAGGAGAATCAGTATGGTGTTAGTCTGCATTTTGTTTACATCTTAAAGTTTATTTATTTATTAGAGAGAGAGATAAGTTAGTTGATTGAGTGATTGATTGATTGATTGATTGATTGATTTGAGAGATAGAGCACGGAGGGGCACAGAAAGAGGGGGACACATAGAATCCGAAGCAGGCTCCAGACTCTGGAGCTGTCAGCACAAAGCCCCACGTGGGGCTTGAACTCAGGAACTGTGAGATCATGACTTGAGCTGAAGTTGGATGCTTAACCAACTGAGCCACCCAGGTGCCTCTAGTACGCATTTTTTTAGGGAGATTGAGCACTTTTTCTTTTTTTTTCTTTTCTTTCCTTTTTTTGACATTTGAGTGTCTTCTGTGAAATTCCTATTGATGTCTCTTGTTCTTTTCCATATTCTGAATGTTAGTATTTTTGTTGGTCATGCGTGTTATAAATATCTTCTTCTCTTAGATTGTGGCTTGTCTCTTCACTCTCTAGTTTATTTTTATTTTTATTTATTTACTTATTTTTTAACGTTTATTTATTTTTGAGACAGAGAGAGACAGAGCATGAACAGGGGAGGAGCAGAGAGAGAAGGAGACACAGAATCCGAAACAGGCTGCAGGCTCTGAGCTGTCAGCACAGGGCCCGACGCAGGGCTCGAACTCACAGACCGTGAGATCATGACCTGAGCCGAAGTCGGACGCTCAACTGCCCGAGCCACCCAGGCGCCCCTCTCTAGTTTATTTTTAAATAAATAAACATCTTAATTTTAATAAATTTAAATTTATTAATATTTCTCCTTATGTGTTTGAGAAATCCTTTTCTATGGTGATGTCATAAAGATATTAGACTACCTTCTTAGTTTGTAGAGCTTTGTTTTTCACATTGAACTCCTTTGTCAGTCTGAAACTGATTTTATGGCCTAAACTAGAAAACCAATTTCAAAATTTTTTTCCACGTGGATAACCAGTTGTGCCTGTACCATTCATTGAATAGTTTCTGCTTTCTCCCACTGCTGCACATTTTCAGCACTGTCAGACATCAGGTTTTTACGTAAACATCTACGTAATTTGGGAAGGTGGTTTTCTATATTGTTATATTGGTCTATTTACTGTCTCTTGCCAGTTTCACATTATTATAATTACTACAACTTTGTAATAAGTCTTGATATCAGCTTGATCTTGTTTTAGTCTCACTTTGCTAGTATTGGCCTTTTGCTCTTCATATACATTTTAGAATCATTTCGACAAATTCTACCAAAAAAATTCTGTTGAGATTTTAATCGAAATTGATTTCAATCAACTTAATCAATTCTGGGAGAACTAAATATCAAAATTACTATTATGGATCCTCAATCCATAAACATGTTTTATCTCTCCATTTATTTGGATCTACTTTAATACCATTCAGTAAAATCAACACTTTCCTACAAAAGGGTCTTCTATATCTTTGGTTAAAATTATTCTTAAATATATTTTTGTTGCGTTTTCTGACTCTAGTTGCTGTATCAAAACGTAACTATCCTTTTGTGTTTTGAACTTAAATCTAAAGACCCCCGTATTATATCCAATAATAAATCAACACATACGTTTGTGTTTTCTTTATAGGGTGTCCTTTCCTTTGTGAATAATGACAGTTTTTAAAAATGAATTCCAGTCATTATTTCTTCATCTTGTGGATTGCTTTGACCTCCACTGTCATGTTACATAGAAGTATCAATGACAAGCATCCTGGTCTTATTCTTGATTTTAAAAGTATGACTTTAAGATTTTACTATTAAACTATGTTGTTTGCTCTATGCCTTTTTTATTTAAGGTACTTATTATCAGGTTAAGATCGCTTTTTAAACCATGAATTGTTACTGAACTTTATTGAATGTTTTTTCTTTATCTATTGAAATAATCATATTTCCTTTAATCTCTTGATGTGGCAAATCACACGAGTTGATTGTCTAATGTTGAACCAACCAACATTCTTATAATTAACTTAGCAAAGTCATATGGTCTGATTATCTATGTCTTATGGTATTCAGTTTGCTAATATTTTCTTGTAGGATTCTGGCATCACTGTACATAAGTGCAAGGGCTTATAAATTGCATTTCTTACACTGAACTTGTCTATATTTTTGAATGTTTGTTTATTTTTGAGAAAGGGAGCATAAGCGAGGGAGGGACAGAGAAAAAGGGGGACAGAGGATCTGAACAAAGAAGGCTCTGCACTGACAGCAACAAGCCCGACCTGGGGTTCAAACTCACTAACCCTGAAATCAAGACCTGAGCCAAAGTCTGACATTCAACTGACTGAGCCACCCAGGCGCCCCTGAACTTGTCTATTTTTGATACCACTATTATACTTACCTATAGAAAATGAGTCAGGGACTGTTTCTCCTCATTTTCTGTCCCTTGAAAGTGTGTTAGAACTCGTCGATAAAATTGTCTGGGCTTGGTGGGTTTCCTTTCATGCATGGGAAGATTTTAAAATGCCGATTCAAATTTTTATTATTTTAATCATTTTTCCTAAATTTGTTCATTTGTGCATTCTTTCCTTTTAATTTATCATTTTTATTTTCATTCTCCCCATTATCTTTGGTTTTATTCTTTTGATTTCTCTTTCAATCTCATAGATTTGAGATTACTGCAGCTCATTAACCTTTTAGTACATTTTTCTTTCTAATGTAAGCATGGAGCATTATGCATTTTCCTCTAAGAATTCCTTTCCTGCATGTTCGATATATATTTTTATTACCATCCAAGTTTAAGTATTTTTAAATTGCCACTACAATTTCTTCTCTGAAACATGTGTTTCTTTAATAAGTATGTTTATAACATTTCCAAACATGTCAGATTTTTAAAAATCTCTTCACATGCATTCCTAACTCAATCACATTGTATTTAGAGAATAGAGTCTGCATATGCCAGTTCTTAAAAATGTTATTCAAACTTGTTTTTTGGCTTGGTAAGTTTTCACATAAATGTTGTATGGGTACCTGGCAGGAATGTATGGAATTCAGTTGTTGGGTATGGGGTCTATGTGTGTTTATTAGATCAAGCTTATTAGTTATATTTTTCAAATCCTCTATATTTCTATTGATATCTTTTGTGACTGACTTATTAACTATTTTTTAAGTTTATTTTTATTTATTTTGAGAGAGAGATAGAGAGCAAGCAGGGCAGGGGCAGAGAAAGAGGGAAAGAGAATCCCAAGCATGCTCTGCACTGTGAGCACAGAGCCCGACATGGGGCTCAAACTCAACAACTATGAGATCATGACCTGAGCCAAAATCAAGAGTCAGACACTTAACCAACTGAGCCACCCAGGTGTCCCCCTTCGTTTTAAAGTTTATTTTTATAACTATTGATATAGATATATCAAAGTCTCCCATTATGGTTGTGGATTTGTTGAATTTCTTTGCAGTCCTGGCAACTTTCACTTTATGTATGTTAAAGCTGTGCTATGTCTGGGCACCTGGGTGGCTCAGTCGGTTAAGTGTTTGACTTCGGCTCAGGTCATGGTCTCACAGTTCATTAGTTCAAACCCCATGTTGGCCTCTCTGCTGACAGCTCAGACCCTGGAGACTGCTTTGGATTCTGTGTCTCCCTCTCTCTCTGCCCCTCCCCTGCACATGCTCTGTCTCTCTTTCTCAAAAATAAATAAACATTAAAAATTTTTTTAATTAAAAAAATAAAGCTATGCTATGAGGCCCATAGCTATTGAATTATTAAAATCAATGAAGTTAATCTTCCATCAATATGTTTATCCTTATGACTGTAGTGCTTTTTGCTTTAAAATCTATTTTGTCTGATATGAATATAGTCATACTATCTTTGTATTGGTTAGTATTTACTTAGTATATATATTTTTTACATCTTTTGACTTTTAGTCTTTCTTTTTTTTAATGGTTTAGGCAGTGGTGTGCTGGCAGATACTTAACAATTAGCTCTCTGGGGAGGGGGAGTTGGGTCTGATTTGTAGAGTTTGCTTCTGTTGTGTCAGTGTTCCTACCTGGGTTGCAAGGTAAAATACAGAACACCCAGTTAAATCTGAACTTCAGATAAACAAGGAATAATTTTTGATATAAATATGTCCCAAATATTGCATGGAACATGCTTATATTTAAAAAGTATTTGCTATTTATCCAAAATTCAAATTTAACTGGTTGTCCTGTATTTTTACTCGCTAAATCTGGCAACCTTACTCCCACCAACATGTCATTGAATGAAAAGTTGGGAAGAAATGTTCACAATCAGCTTGTTCTAAAATAACTCTTATTAAGATGTAATTCGCACATTATACAATTCACCCATTTAAATGGACAATTCGTCAGTTTAAATATATTCAGACTTGTGCAACTGCCACCACCATAATTTTAAAACATTTTCATCTCCCCAAAACTAAACCTTGTACTTATTAATGCTCACTAACCTCCAAGCATCCTCCGGTCCCAGTCCTAAATAACTACTAATTTATTTTCTGTCTTTATAAATTTGCCTCTCCTGAACATGTCATATAAATGGAATCATACAATATGGCGTGTGTGTGTGTGTGTGTGTGTGTGTGTGTGTGTGTATGTGTGTGTGTGTGTGTGTGAGACTGTCTTCTTTTACTTAGCACATGTCCTATATGTTGTAGCATAAATCAATACTTCATTTCTCTTTATTACTGAATAATATTTCTTTGTTTGGATAGATAACATTTATTCATCCATTTACCAGTTGATGAACATTGATTGTTTCCACTTTGGGGAGATTATGAATAATGCTGCTGTAATAATGCTTGTAATAATGCTATAATAATGCTTGTGAGGTGGTAGGAGCCAGTACGAGGCATATGGCCCTATATTATAATTGCCTACTTAACTCTCTCTAGTTCCCTCTAGCTGATCAGCTACACAAAGAGAAGGATTTTGTTCACCACTGTATTTACATTTCCTAATGGAGCGTCTAATACTTGATGTTTAATTAATATTGTATGCATGAATGAAGTACAGCGTGGTAGTTAAGAGTGAAGAGTTGTTGAGTACTTTAAATCTCCGATATGCTACCTATGTAAATGTGGAAAAGCTAGCAGGTTACTTAATTTTTCTAAGACGGTTTTTTTCCTGGTAAGATGTGAAGGACATTAGCACCTCCTTTAATAGAATTTTGTGAGCATTTAGCATTTGAATGGCACATCTTCAATACTCCATAACACATGGTTGCTGTTACTTGTATTAGACATTGATAATCCACCTGATATCGTGATCTCCCGATTCCTCAGCCTCTGTCATCCCATTCACAAAGTGTGACCTACTCTGGGGACAACCTTGGACTTCTCACGGGAAGTTACTTCACTGTAGACAAACCAAACTCCCAAATCCCACTTTCTGATAATCTTACTCAAGCAAATTGCATAACCAACATTGATATTGTTCCTTAAAAAAAAAAAAAAAAAAGCCAATTTAGGAGGAAAATACTATCTAGTTGTCATATGAATTTCTGTTCTGATTAACAAGGTAGAATGGTCTCAGTTTATTGGAAATGTGTATTTCTTTTGACTTTTCTGTGTGTTTTTTTAAGCTTATTTATTTATTTTGAGAGAGAGAGTTGGGGAGGGCAGAGAGAGAGGGAGAGAGAGAGAGAATGAATCCCAAGCAGGTCCACCTGTCAGCAGAGAGCCCAACGTGGAGCTCCAACTCACTAACCATGAGATCATGACCTGAGCGGAAATCAGTAGTCAGACGCTTAACTGACTGAGCCACCCAGGCACCCCTCTTTTGTGACTTTTCATGTTTTTTGCTCATTTTCTACTAGTATGTTAATCTCTGTCCTTTGGATTTGTAGGAGCACTTTATATATTAGGAATATTAATCCTTTGTCCAGGATATATTTTACAAATGATTTTCTCAAGTTTGCATTCCTCTTCTAGCTTTTCATGGCACAGAATTTTTCTTATTTCTAGGAAGTCAAAAAATATTAATCTTTCCTATTAAGAGTATAGGATTTAGAATGTGAAATTCCCACATATTTTTATACTCTGCCTACCCTGTGAAAACCACTGGTAATAACATGGCATATTCTCAAAACACATGTATTTATATTCGCTACGTATCACCAACTGTCTACTCTTTTCCATTCTTAATGCTGCCAACTGGTCTAGGCCACCATTATCTCTTGCCTCTCTTCATCTCCTTCCTCTCTAAATCATTGTTCTTATCACCATCCGAACGGTCATATTTAAACATAAATGACTCTTTTCTAAACATACACTAGCATACAGGTCATTAACCGGTGGATACATACTATTCAGCTCCCTGCTCTATTCTCACTTAACAATTTATATTGAGCTTCTCTGCCTTCAAGTGTTGGATGGGACATACTTAGGTTTTTAAAAAAGGATTCCTTGTTTATCTGAAATTCAAATTTAATGGGGCCTCCGGTATTTCTATTTACTAAATCTCACAGCCCTCCTCCTGTCTTCGGCCCACGGTGGCTGTTCCAGTTCTCGCTTTCTTTCAGCCACACGGGAAGGAGGACCACATGTCCAATTCTGTAAAGGGCAGAACGTGGACGTACCACATACTTTCACTTTCATCCCATAGGCCAGAACTTAGTCACGTGGCCTCCTGGAGCTTTCGGGGCGGCTAGGAAGTGAAGTGTTGAGCAGGTAGCCAGCCAGCTAAAGCCAGAGAAGCCCTATTTCAGAAGAATGGTTAATACAAAACAGCTAGTAGTCTGACACAGATAACAATCCTTCCATCACCAAATACAGTCGCTAGCGGTAGCCAGTCCACTTCCCCATTCCAACCAATGGGTGGGTATGTGACCCAAACCATTCCACTCAGCTCCTCTGTCTCTGAACCAAAATCTTGAGCAAAGTGATACAGAGACTTCAAATAACTCAAGTTCATTCATCTCAGTTGTAGTGACCTGAGAAATTTAGACATTATGGCTTTATGTTACTCCGATCTCTAGAGTTTCTGGTCCTGAGCTTCCCCCTAGTCTGCCCTCCCAGATCCAGATTGTCCTTGGATCCTGTATCTTTTGTTCCCCCTGAAGTCTTCAGAATTGGTTTGCAATCAATAAAACTCCAAATGATCAAAGGTCAAGTCTGGATGTATTCCAAGGTGAAGAGATAGAAAACCAGTTCTCTACCTCTGAGGATTTCTTCCTAAGCACATTTTCACTTCAGCACTGCAGTTTTCAGACTTAAAAGTAACAGGACGACTATAGGTCCAGAGATAGTAGCTTAAAAGGGAAACAGAGAGAGAAGTGAAAATTAAATCTTATTAAGCTAATATTTGCACTTACTTACTCTGTGCCTCCTTGCAGAGATTACTAATTTCTCTAATACTTGCAGAAACCCTGTACTTTGTTAAGTTTTATGTGTATTATCTCATTAAACCCTTGCAGCAATAATAATAGGCATTATTATTCTCCTCATTTTCCAGATGGGGAAAATGGGGCTTAGAAAGTTAAGTGGCTTGCCTAAGGTCACATAACAGCTGTAGCTAGCATTCAAAACCAAGTTGAACTTCTGCATTTAAACTTTTTACATTCTGCTACACCACAGACCTTTAAAAAAAATTGATATCTAAACAGATTTTTAATTTAATTTTTATCTTTTCATCATGGAGAATTTTCCATGTACTAAAATAGAATGGTATAATGAAGCATTTGTGTACCCATCACTTAGCTTCAATAACTATTCCCATTCTACCATTATTTTTTCATCAATCCTCTCCTCAAATTCACTTTATTTTCTCTTATTCTATGGTATTTTCTTTATTTAAAAAAATTTTTTTAAGTTTATTTAGTTATTTTGAGAGAGTGAGAGAGCATGCACAAGGAGGGCAGGGACAGAGAGAGAGAGAGGGAGAGAGAGAATCCTAAGCAGGTTCCACGCTGGCAGCAGAGGGGCTCTGTGCTGTCAGTATAAGGCTCAATCCCATGAACCATGAGATCATGACCCGAGCCAAAACCAAGAGTCAATGCTTGACTGACTGAGCCACCCTGGTACCCCTATCCTAGAGTATTTAAAACTGAATCCCAGACATCATATCTCATCTCCTATAAATACCTTAGAATGTTTCTCTAGTACATGAGAACTTAAAAGAAAAAAAACATAATAGCCTTATCATGCCTTCTCAAATTCACAAAAATTCCTTCATATATTTAATTTCCGATCCAAGTTCAACTTTCCCTGTTTGTCTCACAAATATCTTTTTACAGTTGTCAAATAAAAATTCAAACACAGTGTGTACATTACATATTTAGACATTCTCTTAGGTCTCTTTTACCTTATGACAATCCCCCTTCTCTTTTTTTCTTTTACACCGTGTGTTTGTTGAAGAAGAAGGGGATTTTGTCCCTGTGGGATTTTTTTAATGTTTTATTTATTTTTGAGAGAGCACAAGCAGGGGAGGGGCCGAGATAGAGGGAGATCGAGGGTCCTAAGTGGGCTCTGTGCTGATGAGCAAGTCCGATGTGGGCTATAACTCACGAACCGTGAGATCATGACCTGAGCCAAACTCCAATGCTCAACCGACTGGGCCACCCAGGTGCCCCCGATGGGTAAGGTGCCAATTATGTTATGACAAAGTTTGAAGGAAGCACATCCCACACAGTGGCTGAACACCCAATCATCACACTTGTGAAATACAAAAGGTTCTGTCTTGTATTTCTAATTGCAGTTGGCTGATGGCATCCTCCCGGTGTCATTAGCCTGTTCTTCCATCTCCCATCTTTCCCATAATCTGGTGGTTGGTTCAAGACGTTTGATTAAACTCAGGTTCAAAATTTTTGTTTGTTTGTTTTGGCAAGATTACTCCATAGGTGGTGTTAACAGTTTCCTTTTAAAATAAATTGTGTACTGCTCCGTTACATCTGCTGAGTCAGTGATTATAATCAGTAAACAGCTTTTCTCCTCCCCGCCTCTGCCTTAATTTTATTTTTTTAATTAAAAAAATTTTTTTAAGTAATCTCTACACCTAATGTGAGGCTCGAACTTACAACCCCAAGATCAAGGGTCGCACGCTCTACTGTCTGAGCCAGCCCAGTGCCCCCACCCACCACTATCTTTAAATAATATCTCTCTTCTCTGCCCCCAATGACATTTCAGGCAGATCCCTTACCTTTGGGGTCACTTTCAGATGTGAAAAGAGTCTCATTTTCAGCTGTAGAAAATTCCAGTCTGGCCTAAATTAACTTTAATTTTTTATCTAATTCAAATCTCCCCATTTCTCTCCCTGCCCTTTTATCTTATCTGGTAGACAGTCTCCACCTTGTCTCCTAGGTCCATGAGAAACATTGCATATTTTTATCCAGCTGAATGGTAGAACCCTATGTCCTCATCCAGCCACTAGGGGCAGTTCCAGCCAGCCTCCAGTCTACTGTCTCTCTATTCTCCTCAAACTCCAGGGGAGCCTCAGTACCTTCCCCCAAAGCTCACTTGTCTTCCACTCCTGTAACAGCACAGGGCAGGTGTACACATTCCTTAAGCCTGGCAAGCATCTGGCCAAGGAGTGAGAATCCAGCATTTTTGTCTGGCTAGCACTCACAATTCGCTACATGGCTCCCTCACTGCCTCCGTCTCTTGGCTCTGGTTGGAAGAGCAATGTCCCATGCATGTAGGGAAGAAATGCTATTGTGCTCTCTCTTGTTGGGAAGTCTCTCTTAAAGATGCATCTTCCCAACTGAATCTTTCGCTTTCTCTGCTAATGGCTGTGGAGGGATGGTTGCTAGACTCATAATAAGGCCTGTGTATATGTATAGAGAACCCTTCTTTAAAATATGGGAGGTGGGGCACCTGGGTGGCTCAGTCAGTTGAGCATCCAACCCTTGATTTCGGCTCAGGTCATGATTCCAGCATTGTGGGAACGAGCTCCAAGTCAGGCTCTGTGCTGAGTGTGGAGCCTTGCCTAAGATCTCTCTCTCTCTCCCCCACCCCCACCCCCATGCCTTTCTCCTCCACTTCCATGCTCTCTCTCTCTAATAAACAAAATTTTTAAAAATTAAAATATGGGGCTGCTTCTCACTCATCTCCTACACCTCTGAGGCTGTATTTTAAATTACTATCAACAGAAAAATTTCCATCTACATCCAATCTATTAACATTTACCCTCAACTTGGCTTTATAAAGTAATTCTGCTAAACCTACAGAATTTCCTACTTTATTTTAAAATAAATGATTGAGATAAACTCAAACTTAAATAATCCTCTCCAGGATACTTTTGCATGTGTCAGTGGGGTGTTGGTGAACATTAAGCACAGTGCTAACAAATGTTTGTCTTTAGTCCTTACTCAAGAAGATCCCGGTGGTCTACTAAATAAATATCAAAAACAATTAAGCAAGGAAAGGAAAACATTTCTAAAAACAGCAGAGGACAAGGAAGCAGGTCTCCAGTGATTCAGTTGAATTAAATACACCCTGTCTTGTTTAATATGTCATACACAGAACTATGTACTTGTTAGATTCCCATTTTTTATTAGATACAACCTATAACCATTCTAATTGACATATTAAGGTTTACATGTATTTTCTTTTTTTTTTTTAATTTTTTTTTTTTTAACGTTTATTTATTTTTGGGACAGAGAGAGACAGAGCATGAACGGGGGAGGGGCAGAGAGAGAGGGAGACACAGAATCGGAAACAGGCTCCAGGCTCTGAGCCATCAGCCCAGAGCCTGACACGGGGCTCGAACTCACCGACCGCGAGATCGTGACCTGGCTGAAGTCGGACGCTTAACCGACTGCGCCACCCAGGCGCCCCTGTATTTTCTTTAAATTAGTGTGTTTAATTAGAATTGCTGGGTGGAGAACTGCTTATTCCAGCCTTAACTAGGAAATGAAAAGGAGGCTTACTGACTCACTCAAGAGTCAGCTGAGTACATTTTTATTCAGCTCTCAGCCAAAGGAGGAGTGAGGAGTGAACAATAAACTAACCAAGAACTGCATGGTGATGAGTCATTATCCATGGATGAGTGTGTGTGTGTGTGTGTGTGTGTGTGTGTGTGTGTGTGTGTAGGGGCAACTCTGTTACATCAGACTAGACTCCAATAAGAAGTTTAAACATGAAGGAGAGGTTTCTGGAGGGGTACTGTAATGGATCAATTGAATCATGTTAAATCATGTTCATCATGGACAAAGCTGTTAAATACGCCTGAATCCAAGTATTAGATATTCAAAATGTGTGCACTTAGTAGAGCTCCAGCCTCATATTAGAATTTAATAAATGTTTGTGGAAGAAGAGAGGAAAGGAGGAAGTGAGGGAAAGATGGAGGGAGGAGAGGGAAAATGGTTTTTATTCATTTTAACAACTGAGTAAGCATCAATTGGTTAATGGTCTTTCGATAGTGTGTTTAACGTGGTATTTAGAACTGATTGTACAAGTGAAAGAAAATTAAGAAGTTAATAAAAATCATGTTATGGTAACAAAGGAAAGGCTGACAGCATATGAGTTGGAAAAAGAAATCTTAAGCATTTGGGTTTTATGTTTTTGTTTTTAACACTGGCATCACAAATTAGCTTTGTAACGTATTCAACAGTCCAGAATATCAAGCCATTGATCTGTTCTGTTAGAAACATCATTTTCCAAGTCATTTGAAGTAAGTTACAGATATATTTAAACACAAAGACACTACTCATTAATAGAAAGCAAATGTTCCCTTAAGGAATGTAAGATCTCCATTTTATTCACTTTCTTTCTGATACCCTCAGTTCCTCTGTTCTCTTAGCCCTCTACTTTCCTGTCTGACAAAACATTAAACCATAGATCAGTGTAATGGCCCACATTTTAAAATACAGATATTGTTAGGAATAGGGAATTGGGGAGATTGATTTAAAATGATTTTATTTGGTTCATAAATTTAGAAGCAAGAGTCCCTTACTGGGAATTACGGCTATGGGCAAATATGGGGTCTTAGGCTAGTGGATTATGGTAAAGACTAAAAATTGCTTTCATTGTAAGGACTTTTTTTGTTGAGAACATGATGTCGCATAAAGCTATTTGTTATAACTGCCTGTCATTTTTTTTTAACTTGTTTTATTTTTTATTTTTTTTAATTTACATCCAAATTAGTTAGCATATAGTGCAACAATGATTTCAGGAGTAGATTCCTTAGTGCCCCTTACCCATTTAGCCCATTCCCCCCTCCCACAACCCCTCCAGTAACCCTCAGTTTGTTCTCCATACAACTCCACAGAGTTTCTTCTGTTTTGTCCCCCTCCCTGTTTTTATATTATTTTTGTTTCCCTTCCCTTATGTTCATCTGTTTTGTCCCTTAAAGTCCTCATATGAGTGAAGTCATAGGATTTTTGTCTTTCTCTGACTGATTAATTTCACTTAGCATAATACCCTCCAGTTCCATCCACATAGTTGCAAATGGCAAGATTTCATTCTTTTTGATTGCTGAGTAACACTCCATTGTATATATACCACATTTTCTTTATCCATTCATCCATCGATGAACATTTAGGCTCTTTCCATACTTTGGCTATTGTTGATAGTGCTGCTATAAACATGGGGGTGCATGTGTCCCTTCGAAACAGTACACCTGTGTCCCATGGATAAATGCCTAGTAGTGCAATTGCTAAGTTGTAGGGTAGTTCTATTTTTAGTTTTTTGAGGAACCTCCATACTGTTTTCCAGAGTGGTTGCACCAGCTTGCATTGCCACCAACAATGCAAAAGAGATCCTCTTTCTCCACATCCTTGCCAACATCTGTTGTTGCCCGAGTTGTTAATGTTAGCCATTCTGACAGGTGTAAGGTGGTATCTCCTTGTGGTTTTGATTTGTAGTTCCCTGATGATGAGTGATGTTGAGCATTTTTTCATGTGTCGGTTGGCCATCTGGATGTCTTCTTTGGAGAAGTGTCTATTCATGTCTTTTGCCCATTTCTTCAGTGGATTATTTGTTTTTTGGGTGTTGAGTTTGGTAAGTTCTTTATAGATTTTGGATACTAACCCTTTATCTGATAAGTCATTTGCAAATATCTTCTCTTGTTCTGTCAGTTGCTTTTTAGTTTTGCTGATTATTTGTAGACTGCATTTTTAAGGCAAACCTGATAAAACAATTTTGGGACAAGATAGCATATTAATAATTCTTTCCAATTCTGTGTCATGTGCAGAGTTCATAATTATTCTTTTTTTTTTTTTTTAGGTTTATTTATTTTGAGAGAGAGTACCCACATGCATGTGAGCAGGGAGGAGCAGAGATAAGAAGAGAGAAATTCCCAAGTAGGCTCAGCGCTGACAGGGTTCTGCGTAGGGCTCAATCTCACAACAGCGAGATCATGAGCTGAGTTGAAATTAAGACTCAGACATTTAACCGACTGTTTTCATCCTTTCTGTTTTCATCCAAGTCTTGGATACCGACTGCAGAGTGGGCAACAGCCACAATCCCGTGGCTCCCTGCTGAAGGCCACACCCGTCAGACTTCCTTCTCCTTCCTCCCCGCCTCTGTGCCTCTGCCACCCGGTGTTCTCTATCTCCCACTTCACCCTCTCGGAGAACTCTTCAAGGACCAGAAGAGAGACCTCGTGGAATTGCCTCATGGCCAAAGTAACCCTCTCTCAGGGTGCTCCTTTGGTACTTTTTCTACAACCCTCTAGTGGACATCATAATGTTCGTCCCTAGAACACAGACTCCATGTAAATAGAGTCCGTACCCACTTCTGAACCCTCATTGAACAGTATTTGCTGTGTGCCAACACTGCTTTAACGCTGGTCTGTGATCGATATTATATTTAGAGCCGAACAGACTAGGTGATGGTCTTTGGATTTTGGAGATATGCCATCTTCTGAGGAAGAGAGTCTTACATGGAAAAACAGGAGAATGCAATTTGTGTTGTGAGCAAAGAATCCAGGGCTCCAAGGGGCCAGAACAACAGGAGAGACAGAATCAGACTGAGGGTTTAGCAAAGCTTCTCTGAGGAACCAGTTTTAACTTGAGGCCCAAGTTACTCAGGAGTTACTCAGGTTATTCAGGCCTGAGTGAAAAGAGTGCCCGCCAGACACAACAGTGTGTGGGACGTGCGGCCCACGGGTGGTGGGGGCACAGGTTGGAATGGCCGGGCCAAGCAGACAGGGACGGAAGACAGTCGGGGATCTAGATGTTCTGGAGCCTTTGAGGCCACATTAGGGATTTTGTATTTTATCCTAAGTGTAAACCATTGAAGGTTTTAAGCCGGAGATTAATGTGATTTGTGTGCTTAAGTGCCTTGTGTTTCCTGGTTAGTATTGAATATTTACAAGTAAATGAATAAATTAAACATACACAATGAATCAATGATACAGTTCTATGCCATTTCAGAGTTTTACCAACCCCAGGCAATTAGGTTAATTCAATATAGCTTGTTCTTAGGAAACATGAAGCAGGAATTTGTTGCTTTTCAGCCACTCACTATTCATTTTTCTCTTTCTACCAACAGTTCATTTTATGTTAGGTAATGCATCTTCCCACTTGTGTATCCTTGGTGGCCAGCTCTCCCATGGCCAAGAGGCAGATTCCAACCGGACTCCCTCTTCTGGGACTTTAGCATGTTTAGCAGAGTAACTGATGGGAAGAAATATTTGAAGAAATTCATTTCAGCCATGGCCAATTTTAAAAGATAGCATGTACTTGAAGCTCTGGTGCCCTCGGCATCCCTAGTTGCTGTCCTGATTTCAAGCCTAAGTCTCTAGTTTCTCATTTTTCTTCCCAGTAAAAGTCCCACTAGTTCATCCACTTTTTTTTTTTTTCTTAAAATGGTCACTGTTGGTTTCTGTTGCTTGAAATAGAAAAATCACAATGGGATAAAAATCTATTTTAGTCTTAAGTGGAGATGGTATTTTGGCCTCAAGTTTTTAAAACTTTTCTTTGGATATGTGACGTGGTTATTTCCAACCTAATAGAAACTTTAACCTTTTCTTTTACTCCTCACAACTGAGTTTAGCAGTTGGAATGTATCTGTGGGGACTGAAAGATTTGAAATCTTTGAAAACAGTCAAGTTCTCTTTTTCTGTCTCTCAAAGTTTCCTCAAAGACAAAAGTAGTTTCCTAATGTAGTTTTGTCTTTGCAGTATTTATTCTACAAGTTTTGGTTAGAAACCATTCTCTTTGCCTTAAAGACTGTTTTCCAAAGTATGTTCCACAAAACACTAGTGTCAATTATTACATAAATCTGAATGGCGGTGAAGACTCTATCCCTCCCTTAGGGCTTCAAAGAATGTTGTAGCACCTTAAGGCACTCAAAAAATCCTGCAGTAAAGAAATCTGAGTATTTTCCCAATGTTTCCCAAATGTATCTGCTCATGCAACTCTTCTTCCTGCAAAATCAAAGAGCTAGCGTCTTGTGGAACCCACTTTGAGAAGTGCTGCTTTGGAAAATCAAAGGAAAAGTGGGTTTTTTCCATTTTCTCTGGTACCATCTGTTCATGTTCCCTTGGCAGTAGGTTTATTCCTTTTCTTGTTTTTCCTGCTTTAAATACTCGTTGAACATTCTTTTTGTTATTGTCCTTTTTAGAATTTTTAAAGGCCTCCATCCCTCCTAGCACACGCTATACTTTGGATTTATTCTAGAGACGTCCCTGAAATGCCTCTTAAAGTGAAGGCCCACCAAAGTGCTCTGAGGGTAGCCACAGTGTTTATGTTTCATTTATTTTTCTGTGTGTGACTTTTCTGAGTGTACCTAAAATTAGAAGTGATACAGTAGAGGGAAAATTCAACATCCAGCCCATGCATTTGGCCTGTATTTTATGCACATGCACATGAGAACCCATAAACAAACACAAATACGTATCATAGAAACAGCACAGTCTATTTGCAAGGTTCTCTTAAAGGTATCCAGACTATCCAAGCTGAAATGAAAAATGTGGATGAAGAGTGAGCAATGGGGACAGATCATTGCTCTCCCAACTTGTCCTGACTGGTCCAGTAAGAGCATGGGAAGGGAAAGTCAGGGGCTCCAGGAAAAGGCCAGGTTGGACAGGACGAGGAGCAGGAACCAAAGATTAGCAATGAGATGGTTTTGACCTTGGTCTAAGAGATGACAGCTGAGCAACTTGTGTCTTTTTTTTGTTGTTGTTGTTGTAACGTGTATTTCTTTTTCAGAGAAAGAGACAGTCCGAGCAGGGGAGGGGCAGAGCGAGAGAGAGAGAGAGAGAGAGAGAGAGAGAGAGAATCCAAAGCAGGCTCCAGGCTCTGAGCTGTCAGCACAGAGCCGGACCCGGCTGGAACTCAAGAACCCTGAGATCATGACCTGAGCCTAAGTCGGATGCTTAACCTACTGAGCCACCCAGGTGCCCCGCAACTTGTGTCTTTAACTCTTCATTCATTTACTAATTCATTCCCCACTAACATTATTCAGTATCCATTCTGTAAAGGCATTCTGCTTGGTTCCTGTCTTCAAAAAACTTACTGTTGCAAATGGCAAGATTTTATTTCTTTATGGCTGAGTGGTATTCTGTTGTGTGTGTGTGTGTGTGTGTGTGTGTGTGTGTGTGTGTGTGTCTCACAATTTCTCTATCCATTCATCCATTAATGGACAGTTAGGTTGTTTCCATATGTTGCTATTGTAAATAATGCTGCAATGGACATAAGAGCACAGGTATCATTTTGAATTAGTATTTTCATTTTCTTCAGATAAATACCTAGAAGTGAAATTGGTGGATCATGTGGTAGTTCTATTTTTAATTTTTAAATTAAAAACCATTTTTTTTGAGAGACAGAGAGTGTGCACTTGGCGTGTGCACACACACGCACACGAGCAGGGGAGGGGCAGAGGGAGAGAGAGAAAATCGTAAGCAGGCTCCATGACCCTGGGATCATGACCTGAGCTGAAACCAACTGACTGGACCACCCAGGTGCCCCTATTTTTAACTTTTTGAGGAACCTCCCTTCTATTTTCCATAGTGGCTGCACCAATTTACATTCCCACCAAACACTGCATTTCTCCACATCCTTGCTAACACTCGTTACTTCTTGTGCTTTTGATAATAGCCATTCTGACAGGTGTGAGGTGATATCTCATGGGGGTTTTAATTTGCATTTCCCTGATGATGAGTGATGTTGAGCGTCTTTTCATGTGCCCATTAGCCATCTGGATGTCTTCTTTGAAAAAATGTCTACTCAGAGCCTCTGCCCATTTTTTAAACAGATTGGGTTTTTTTTTTTTTTTTGTTTTGTTATTGAGTTGTTTCACTTCTTTATGTATTTTGGATATTAACCCCTCATTGGATATGTCGCTTGCAAATATCTTGCCATTTGCAACACCATAGATGGATGGACCTTGCAACAGCATGGTGTGCTAAGTGAACTAAGTCAGAGAAAGGCAAATACCATATGACTTCAATTATATGGGGAATCTGAAAAACAAAACAAAGAAACAAAACAACAAAATACAGAGAACAGATTGGTGGCTGTTCACAGATACAGAGAACAGATTGGTGGCTGCTACAGGGGAGGGGGATGACTAAATAGGTGAAAGGGATCAAGAGGTACAAATATACTATTATAAAATAAATAAGTCATGGGGATGTTATGTACTGCATGGTGACTATAGTCAATAATACTGGACTGCATATTGGAAAGTTGCTAAGAGAGTAATAGGCATTAAGGAGGGCACTTGCCATGAGGACCACTGGGTGTTATATGCAAGTGATGAATCACTAAATTCACACTCCTGAAACCAATATTACACTATATGTTAACTAACTAGAATTTAAATGAAAACTGGACATAAAACAAAACAAAAGAAAGTTGCTAAGAAAGTAGATATTGAAAGTTCTCGTCAGAAGACAAATATTTTTATGTAACTCCCCATGGTGATGGATGGTAAATAATAGACTTAGTGCTGTGATCATTTCACAATGTATACAAATATCAAGTCATTATGCTGTACAGCTGAATGAATATAATGCTTTTTGTCAATTATACTTTAATAAAATCCTTGCTGTCATATTGGGTGACTGGGTGCCTAAATGAAAGTGTGCAATAGAATCTGGCAAGTGTTACGTTAGAAGTAAGAATACAGTGCTTTTCTGAATTAGCTTGAGTATTTAGATACACTCTATAACTTAAGCTTGTGTTGCTCTAGAAATATATGACTTGTTTCACGAGTGTGCTTTCAATTTTCTCCAGTAGTTCATGTTCATTCATGTTCACCACTTTATAGCATTTTTATAGCATTGTATTGCAAAATAGAATACAAAGTTTCAGTTACCATAAATATTTATTGCTGAGTCAAATACCCAACCTACTGATGAATGTTTAGGTAATTCTCATTTTTTTTGCAACGCCGCAGTGATGCTCTCATGTACCTGATGGGTTTGAAATGCTCCTAATAGTGGTTTTAACTCGCTTCCCTGATTGCCAATAAGGTTGAGCATCTTTCATTTGTTTATTGGCCTTTTGGGATTCTAGAAATTCTTTTATACTTTCTTTCCATAAAATACAGTACAGGGCTATCCCTCAGCACACTTTCAATGAGTACTTGCGATGGCAAAGTACCTTTGTTATGTCACACTAACATCAGTTCCTACATTCTAACTCAGCCTCATTTTTGCAGGTGGATGGGTTCTGGAAATCATTGTTTTTCTGTAGACCCAACGTCTGTGATGCATTTGATGGGTCCACCCACGGAGTTATAACATTTCCCTAAATCTCACTGTGGGAGTTGAATTTGCCTTGATTTCTCTGAGAAGGAGACCCCAGCTCTACTCTGCTAGAGCACTGCCAAGCCTCGCTGTTCCTCTTCCTGAGGGTCTGGAGACTCTCCGCTGATTCCCAAGGTGCAAGCGGGTGTTTCACTCTAAAAGCATTTGCAAGTATGATATTAATTCCCTGCTAACTTGAAGCATCCCCTGTGTGTGGAGCCCTTTGCTGAAATGCTCCACCTGTCAACTAGACCCCCTTGGGTACCAGCATTGGATGCAATTACATTTTTTTTTCCTCCCCTTTGAACATTAACTTGGACCACCAGCCAGCATCTGCGGGGGGTCAGAGCCACAGCCAAATGGTGTTCCTGAGCCTGGTTGAGCCCTCACTTGCTCCCCACCAGCCAGACACTGAGGTCCTGCATGCCCTGAGGCTGACCGGCTAGAGTATGGCAATCTGTCTTTTTTCCTCAGTTATTAATGTCCCAATTAAATGTAATTGTTATTGATTTGTACTTTCCAGCAAATAGAACTCCTTTTGCTTCTGTAAAGCTCCTTCTTAGAGGGCAGAAAATAGGGATGAGGGAGTCACAAATCTTTCTTAAGAGAGAAAGCGTTACCCTAATCCCTCCTCTCCAGCCTCTTCTCATGACTTATTTTTTTCCTGTCTGGGACTCAAACATTTCAATCCAAGCTAGATACTCATTTAAAATCATTTCGGGATTGCTAGGCAAGTGTCGCTATCAGAACCTCAGCAAGAAAATAATCAAGTGTGCTATCTCAATAGATTTTCATATTTTAGGTCAGCATATTCCCTCTCATTTGGATGTGTGGAACTACTGTGGCATTTAGTGTACAAAATAGGCCATTCACTAAGACAGTAATGTAGACAGAAAGTCCTGTGCGACAACAGCTCGAGGAAGCAAGTGACTTTCTGCCAAGCTCACTGCAGGCACCCAAGCGTGGCCCAGTTCTGCACTGGAGGAGAAATCACAATTCTCTAACCTTGTGCCTCCTTCTTTTGTTATTATGCACGAAACTGCACCCCCAACTGTTGCCCTGCACCTCCTCTTCCCCCACCCCTGTATTTCCAGGGCATGACCATGCTGTTTGATCTCACTTGTCTAAAAATACATCAGGCATATTCCAAAATTCTGAGAAGGGAAAAACACTATTCCATTAGGACACGTTATTTTCTGTTGTCACTTGGAACGAATCATTTACAGGTTCAAAGTGTTTTTTGTCATAGATCTTAGAGAGAGAGAAAAAATGCAGTTGCTTGTTAGGAAGCATTTCAGAGAGAATTTTATCCCCACAAATCACTAGTCATGTTTTATTGCTGTGACAGAACAAATGAATAACAAGGATTCATTCCCACAAGCACACAACCCCTATTGCAAGAATGTTGAAATTTGACTTGATTCTTAGTGGAGGGTCTCAGCCCTAAAGTGGAAGGATTAGGTATATCTTTGAATTCTAGAAGTTTGGACAGTGTGCTCAAAGGCATTAAGAGGTGAATGTTTTTGTTTTTGTTTTTGTTCTTTTAAAGCAAGCTTTGGAAAACTGAAAAGGCTTATCTTGAGTTATTTTACTATTTGCTGGGTCACGCTTTATTGCTATGTAGCCTTTGGGGGGTTATAGTACTAACTAGTGTTCCAATTCACAGTTCCCACAGAAAGGTGAGCATTCTTTCGTTTTTTGTTTTAAAGCTGATTTTTTTTTAAGTAGGGAGAGCAACTCACTTCGCTGAGCCTTCATACATACATAAAAATCCATATCCTTAGATGGAGGGGGGAAATCTATTTTATGTATTGATCAAAATCTGGTAACACCCCATAAAAACTCATGGGACACCACTGCTCCACGCACCCAGGTACAGAATAACTGCCTTGGGTCTGGCTTAAAAACACAGCTTTCCAGGGCGCCTGGGTGGTTCAGTCAGTTAAGTGTGGGACTTCAGCTCAGGTCATGATCTCGGTGTTTGTGAGTCCGAGCCCGATTGGGGCTCTGTGCTAACAGCTCAGAGCCTGGAGCCCGCTTCAGATTCTGTGTCTCCCTCTCTCTCTGTCCCTTTCCTGCTCTCTCTCTCTTTCTCAAAATAAATAAACATTAAAAACTGAAACAAAAAAGTGCACAGCTTTCCTTGGCTGAGGAGCACTGAGCTGTATTTGTGGGTGAGGGTCTTAGCTGACTCACGCAGGGTGTCACAAGCAAGAGGTGAATGTTAGTAGTGTATGGATGCAGCAGTAACTAAAATGGAATCACGTGATTCCTTTTTCAGTTCTCTTTAATCCTGATGACATCAAAGAGAAAATTCCAGTTTGGTACCAGTAAAGTTTCACCACCACTCAGGAGTGCCGCAGAGAGGAGCAGGGAGTCTTAGCCTCAGAGCTTTGGGTGGGCAATCTCTCCAGTCTTGTTAGGATGAACATAATTGTTTTGTTTTCCTTGTGATTGTTTTTACGATTGCCTTCTATTTCTGACAAATGGCACTGGCTGTGTCGCATGGTGCTGAAGCAGGTGCAGCGGCTTCCCCTAAAGCAGGGGGAGAGGGAGAGAGGATGGAGGGAGACAGAAGCCAGTCTGTTTATCACCTAATCTCTGCCATATTTTCTGTTTGTTAGAAGCAAATCACTGAATCCAGGCAACACTCAGGAGAGGGGATTATACAAGGGCATTTAGCAGGAGGCAGGGATTATCTGGGTGATCTCACAGGTGCCTAGCACAGGGACATATTGCAGTTGCCTCTTTTTCATCTTTTCCCTAATGGATAAAATGCTCCATGGGGGCAGAGAGAGTATCTTATTTATTGTGGTATTCCTAGCACAGGGTACGGTGCCTGAAACTTGAAAGTATTCAGTGTTTCTTTTAAGGAAATAGGGAAGGAAGGGAGAGGAAAGAAGGAAGAAAGGAAGAAGAGAGGGAGGGAGAACCAAAGTGAGAGGATCAGAGTGTTCTGCTAATCCCTAGAGAGCAGGAGGGAAGGAAAACTCAACTAAGGGACTCTGGGAATGGAGTTTGTACTTCCACCTCTTCCCTGGTCCTGAGCAGAAATAAGCCTCAAGGGAAATGGAGCATAGCTTCTGTGGATGGGGAACAGCTAAGCTATAAAATAGACTGAGTTCCCCGTGGAAGGCCAGCCCTAATTGGAGTCCTAATAGCACACATACAGGCTCTGCTGAAGGGGCTGTGATCACTGGAGGGTAGACAGGAAGAACTCCGAGGTACTTTTTCCCACTTGCAGAGAGCAGTGAGAAGTTACACTGAATGTGTATAGGCTGCTGTGTCATTTCACCTTAGAAAATAGAGATACTGCTTAGTTACAGATGCTTGGTAAGTGTAACGTACGGTACAGCTGTAACTAAGCTCTTCAGCCATGACAGTGGCATTTATGGGTTGTTGCATTTATGGGTTGTTCCCATTTGTCCGCTGTTACACACAAAGCTGTAATGAAGGTTTTTGTAAATCTGTCTTTTCCACAATTGTGACTATCTCTAGGTCAAATTCCTAGTGGGAATTGTAGGTAACGTATATGTACACTGTGTGTGTGTGTGTGTGTGTGTGTGTGTGTGTGTGTGTACCGTCAAATTTCCCTCAGAAATGGTACACAAATTTTCATTCTTGATGTATGAGAGCGCCGGCTACCACACACTTGCTGAGACCAGGTTTTATTTATTTTTATAAAGTTACCAATCTGACAGCCAACAAATAATGGTTCGTTACTGTTTTGGTTACCTGTTGTAGTTGTTAATGCTGCACACCAAATATTTCTGACTTCCCACCCCCTGATCACATAGTAGGATTGAATTGCATGGCCTTTGAGGTTAGGTGACCTGTTCTGGTCACTGAGCTGTGACTAGACCTGATATATATCATTCTGGACCGAGTATTTCATTGTCAGCGCAAGACCCTACAGAGCCCTCTTTCGATTGGGCTATTGGTTACCAGCAGTAACCTCCCAGAAACTGGCCTCCTACGAATAACTGATTCATATGGACAGGCCAATGTAATCAATTGCATGGAACAAAGCCTCCAGCTAAACCATGAAAAATATGAGCAAAAAATAAACCTCTGTTGTTTTAAGCCACTGTGATTTGGGGTTGACGAGCATTACCTAGGCCATCATGACTGATGCGTTAAACATCTTTATCTTACTGAAATGAAACACATTTTCCTAGGCTTCTTGACCACTTGTGCTTCCTTTTTTGTGAATTCTCTGTTCGTGTCTGAGCGTGTTAACTTTTTCAGCTTAGGAAACTCAACCAGACATCTGTCAAGGGTGAACATGATCCCCACTGAGAATGAAGGGAGAAAAATGAAGTCTGAAATACAACATAAAGTACAGGTCTACCACAACAGCCTTTTTAAAGTGTTTTCAGTGATGTGCTTTCCTTTCAATGATAATGTCAAAAAATTAATATAAACATATTCTGGATCATTTGAATGGCCGCTTTATAACTGAGGGATGCCATTTACTTTTATGATCCAAATGGTTTCGTATGGTGTCAATAGACTAATCAATGAAGAACAAATGTGCACTCAAAACATAAATGATGTGTTTGCGCCAAGTGAGGAATAAGTGATGTCCCAATACATTGTCCACTTAAGAGCAGAGGTGTCATAGCAGAATACGTGGAGAAAACAGAATATGTGGACGCACTGAGTCATTACACAGCCTGCATCAACACAAGCAGGATCACTTCAAGAGAATCTGGCACAGCACCCAGCACCATTTTTATGTTGTCATTTGACAACATAACATTATGATCCTTTGCTTGCAAACAGCAGAAACAGATGCTGGCTAACTCGAGCAATAAAGAACTGATTGGAGTAATACAGGAAAATGCAGACTTGAAAAAGAAAACCAGTCTCAGAAAGAAACAAACCGGGACAGCCCCAAGGATCGCAGTACCAGGAATTCCTGGAATAGGGACATTGTGGAGGCTGCCAGCAAAATGACTCAGCCCCGGGCACCTTCCAACTGTGTGTCTTTGTGTTCCGGATTCAAATTCCCGGGTTCATTTGGGTCATATGCTCATCATTTTCTGGGGTCAGGGAAGGGAAGTCGTATGGGACTCGGGTGCCTGATGAAAATGAAAGGTTGTATACTCTCAAACTAAATGTGAGATGTCAAGGGCCCTTCCTAGAGGGCTTGAGGGATTTAATCCTCCCTGGGCAGGGGAGTACATGAGGCCTCTTCCTTATAAAGGCTTTTCCTTGTAAAGGAAAGGAAACAAATGAATATCCAGAGAGGCATTCAGGAAGAACATAAATTACAAAAGGACAAGAGAACGATCTGTAGACCTGAGGAGAATGTAAAAGAAGGAAGAGTGCTGCTTGGTAAAATGGATGAAGGAGAGGAGGGTGGCCTATTTCTGGCCGTACCGGGCCTCGTGAGGTCCTGTTTCAGAGTCACATTCAATGAAACAGCCGGTTTCAGAAAAATAAAGTCAAACGAAATTTAAATCTTTGCTTAGTCTTTTGATCAAATATTGAAGTTAGGGTATACTTTTAACATACATCAAAACTCTTTGAAATACACTTCAGAGACCTTTTTAATCACCAAATTCTCTTATGTGCTCTACAGAGGCTTCCCCCAGATTCACGTTCTCCATTGTCTCTATTTCAGAAAATTCCACTTGATAAAAAAATAAAATAAAATAAATAAGTAAGATAAATTAAAAAAAACAGAACTCTGCTTAACACTTTCCTTCATTTGTGCCTCAGTTTACTATCGTGGCTATCAACCAAGCGTTTTTGGATTTTTTTTTTAGGGTTTTGTTGTTGTTGCTTGTTTTTTGGGTTTTGTTTTTTTTTTTTTTTTTACTTTACCCTATTTCTTAGATTCTCTACCACAAAGAAGCACCTAGGCAGTGACCTAGAAACCAACAGAGGGGTGGGGTGGTGGTGGTGGTGGTGGTGTGTGTGTGTGTGTGTGTATGTGTGTGCGCGTGTGGCCAGAAAATGGGTGGGATGTATAATTTAATCATTCCCCTATACCACTAACTGTATGTCACTAACATTTTTCATTTTCATTTAACTCAAAATATTTTGTAATTTCCCTTATCACTTCCTTTTTCAGGCTTATTATTGCAGTTATTTAGAAGTGTGTTGTTTAACCTGGCACTAATATAACACTATGTTAATTATACTGAAATTAAAATTCAAAAAATAGAGAAACATGCGATTTTTTTTAATTTAAAAAGCTTTTTTTTTTTAAGGAGCGTGTTGTTTAATTTCCAAATATTTGTAAAGGATCTTTCTGTTATTAATGTCTGGTTATTAATGTATGGCTGAAAGGTATTCTCTTTTGAAAGTGTTTTACAAAGTCATTTAGGTCAATTTGGTTGATCTTTAATTAATTGCACCCTAACTTCAAATAACATTATGTCCTATAACAATATACTCTCGATTCATGCCTCCCACCTTCTGTGCTACCATCGTGCTTCATATTACTTTACATGTGCTGTATACAATTGTATGGTGATACTAATTTTTCTTCGGTAAACCGCTACAATTTTTGAGAAAATAGAACTTAAATTTTCATATTCACTTCATTTCTAGCACTATTTCTCTGTGCAGATCCAAGTTCCTGGCTGATATAATATCACTTCTATCTGAAGTAATTCCTTTAAGATTTCTTAGGAGCATAGGACTGCTTATAACTCATTCTCTTGGTTTTTTGTTTGTTGGAAAAAAGCCTTCATCTTTCATTTTTGAAAGATATTTTTGACAGTTTCGTTCTCTCGGCACATTAAAGATGTCGCTGTGCTGTGTTCTGGCTTGTATAGCTTCTGACAAGAAGACTGTTGTAATTCTTATCTTTGATCCCCTGTAAAATGTCTCCTTTCTCTGGCTGCCTTGGAGATTTCGCTTTATCCTTGGTTTTCGGTCGTTTGGGAGAATGTGTCTAGATGCTGGTATTGTTTTGTTTATGGGACAGCTATGTCTTCCGGCAACGCTTTTCAAATGTTGGTGTGCATATGAATCTCCCAGGGATCTTGTTAAAATACAGACTCGATTCCATAGGTCTGCTGCATTTCTAACAAGCTACCAGGTGAAGGCAATGTAGGCAAGGCATTAGAAGGCGAGCAGGGTAAGAGAGGAGAGGAATTTACGCAGCAGCGATTTCTGATTTTTTGCCTCTCACTGGTGGTCAAAATCTTCCAGTGGGCTATTAATACTTGCCCATATTTCCCAGTGATTATTACTGCCCTTTCAGGCAGCCACTGAGGAAGCCTTGCCCATCTCAAACCTGGGTGTGAAAGATGCTCCCACAGCTAGGGAGGCAGTAGAGAAAAGGCTTGATGCGGCCATCGGTGTTAGCAAAAGAGAAAAGGGTGACAAGAGCCACCACAGGAGTGAAACGCAGCCAAGGCAAGCAAACAGCAAGGTCAGAGTCCTCATCGCTCTCTGAAAGAAGCATCTCTTTTCAAAGTCAATCTTACTCATCTCATTATTGGAACGCAAGCTTCGTGAAAGCAGGGATCTCTCTGTGCTAGAGCCTTTAAGGGTGGTGAGCACCCAGTAGACAGTCAAAATATTGCCGAGTGAATATACTGTAATGGGACTTGGAGACCATGAGCTTCTCAAAATAAATTGGGGGCAGGACAGACAAAAAGAGGGGTGGAGAAAGAGACTATTTCTTTATTTAACCTCATCTTTCTTCCCCGATTGAAGTGTCGCTGCTTCAGGTAAAGGGAAGCAGCCACCAGACTGAAAGAGAGACAAAATAACCAGTTTTTTTTTTGGCCTTTATGCCGGCTGATAATTTCAGGGATTTTCACGGATAATTTTGACAAAGCCATTTTTTTTTTTTTTTTTGCTTTAGGCACCGGCAGTAGAAACAGAACACTCCATTGTCAGATGTGGTTTCTCATGCTTATGAAAAGACTGGCCTATAGAGGGTGCCAGTTCACTTCAAAAAACCAAAGTTAGTGCCTAAACTTTCATTGGGTCCTGGAAAGAGTTTACAAAGCAAGCAGAGAGGCAGCTTAGCCAGAGCTAATAAAACACCCAAATTTGCAACATTTTGCTCCATAACCAAAGTTTAAGAAAAGAAGGAAAGCAAATCTGTGAAAATGCCGGACGCATTCAAAGACCTCCCCTGGGAAAAAGAAGTGGCATCATTTTCCAAAAGCAAAGAAGAGAAGCCAGGCCAGGAGAACCATCTAGAAGAGAATATCATATGTATTGTGAAAGAGAAACCCGAGGCTGGAAGAAGCTGCAAGTCCGGGAGGCCAGGTGGGCAGGCCTCTGCCAAATCCCACCCTGCACTTCGGGCCAAGAAATGGGGCCTTGAAGGCCTGGTGTGAGGTGTCTGTAGACTCTGAATGGTGGGCAGGGGGGTGTTCTTCTGACGGCTGTTTAACTAAGTGCATCATTCTTGAAACTGAGGCTGGTGTCAGTGCTCAGCAAGCATTAGGGGGAGGAAGAACCACTTGAGAATTTTGAAATACGCAGTTGGTCACAGTAGGCTTAGTAGGAATCACAAGCGAGCCGGGTAGGAGAGAGAAGTCTCTTCAAGGTTTGGATCTGCAAAGAAATCTCCAGGGAAGGAAATGGAACCTGCAAGTGAGTTCTTGTGAAAACTTTTCAGCCCTCTAGATGAACAGCATCAATTGAGGCAGCTTTGATGGCCCAGAGCTAAAGTCAAGATAGAGATGTTAGCCTTCATATTCCAGTGAACAGATGCAAATTTTCAAGGAAAAGTTGGACTCAAAACTCCGTGAGAGTGAGAGCTGTGATGCGTCTTATTATGCATGGACCTTTCAACTGGTGACTGTCTTTGCTTTTGTCAGTTCAAGGTGGATTAGTCGCTTTACTGTAATGTTCGATGGCTAAAATTTAAGCCAAATCAATAAAGGACAAGGAATGAGTTTGCAAAAATAATCAGCCACCTCCCTCAATTTAATTGTAAAATCAATCAAATCAGATATTTGGCACAGTGTAGGGAAAACATCTATTCTACCAATGAACAATCTCATGGATTCAATGATTCATTTGGAAGATATAACTACAGTCCAAGATTTAAATCTTAAAAAAAAAAAAGTTTCAAACAAATTTTCAAGATTCTGAAGTCAGCTTCTTTTCTCCTAAGGATTTGCTTCCTCTCAGATGCGCTTCTAACCTCTTTTGTGGTTATTTGTAACCATTAGCCATGTATTCAAAGTAGAAAATCTGTTTAAATGCTGAAAAGTCAGTATAAGCCCACAAGCCTAAATACCAGCAAGTAAAGATGGAGAGGCACCAGTTACCGAGGCCTTACTGGGAGACACGTTATGTTCTATCTTATTTTGACCTCCAAACAACTAAATGAGAGTAGTACCGTTTGCTCCATGCCATGACGAGGGTTAACAATTCAAGGCCACAGACCAGGTTGGCAATGTAAATGAGTGAAGAAGCAGGTGGGTTAAGAAGACTTGTTGCCCTTTGGATAGGTGCAAACGTTTCCAGCTCCTATTTTTCAAGAGAAGCTAGAGGATTTATATGAGTCTCCTGATTTTCAAAAAATGGTGGTAACTAATTAAAAGAGATATTTCCAATGCTACATGGAGCAGATAAAGGAAATCTGAGGCTAAATCTTGCCCAGGGACTACCATTTGGTTATGTCTGGTATTGGGGTGAAAATAAGGCTTGGGAAGGTGATGTCACCATGCTGCACAGCTGTGTCAGGTGACAGGCAAGTTTCCCAGAGCCCAGGATTTCCTGACTGTACCATTCTTAGCTACAGACACATGCTGCTGATGAGTTACATCTATGAAGTCCTTTTAATGTATGCAAATGTAGCAAAGTCCTTGTTTTTTAATCACAATACATTGATCCAACTTAATAGGAGGTAAACAAAGGCAAGTAACCACTGGTTTCTGAAGGGAGTCAGCGTCAGGGCTGGGCCTCCTCTGAGGTATATCCTTCCTCCACCTGTAAAAACTGGCAAACAAAAAACAAATTTGGGTTTGGGAAGGAGAGGCTTCATTCAAAAGGATTATTGCAAAGGAGCATGCAGGGACTATTGCAATAGGGAGAAAGCTCTGACCATAAGATCTGCAAGTGTCTCAAGAGTTAGTCCAAAAGTGTTTCTCTCTTACTGGGAGAAGGGTAAACGATAGCTGGGTGTGGGGAAGTGAAGGGTAAGGGAAGGATAGCGGGTCAGAGAATGTCCCACCCTGAGGCCAGCCTAGTTTAAGGAGGGGCCCTCAAGGAAGGGCTGCAGGATGGGCCACGATTCAGGGACCTGAGACTGGGAGGGAAGCTTAACCAAAGTTTGGTTGACAAACACTTTGTCCTGATCGATCAGTGGGAACAAGCTCAACTAATCATTTCTGAGGCAAAGAGTAAGAATTTGGGGGCTCTATGTCTGGCCTTGTGATAGGGAAGCAAGGGGGAGCTTCAGAAGTCTCATGCAAGTCACATGGGGAGGGGTGTTTCTTGCGAAAACCATTTCCTGACACAAAAGGGTGAGGGTCTTTCTTAACCTCCAGGTAAAACTCAACGTTGTCAAAACATAAGCATAAGATGGACAAAGACTCATGGTAGGATCAGGTCTGTTACCCAGGCTCAAGCTAGTTAAGTCCAAGGTCAGTGTTCCCCACAGGAAAGAGGGAAGGAAAGAAACTGGGAAGGTTTTAGTTTCTTGTGCAGAGGGGTGAGCTGTGGTAGGCTCAAGATTGTGGACCCCGGGGAACACAGAAGCTGTTAAAGTTTGCTGAGGGCAGAGCTATAGCAGGTGACATCAGCTCCACCAATGTCCTATGAGCAGGTGCAGAACTGGAGGTCACAGGTCATTGGTCTCTGGTCCCCAAAATCCCTGGAAATGATTGGGAGCCATTTCAGAATCAAGGAGCCAAGAGAAAATGTGGGACAAAAAGACTCTTTGGGTTTCATTCACAGCCATCTCCATGGCCATCTTGAGCCATCGAGAAAGACTCCCCCAAATTCCAGGAATTGGTGACAATGAGGGCCTGTGCAAAATAATAGTTTTCTTTTCATTACCATTATCTTGTGCCCTCACTGTGTCTCAGGTTGATGTGATCTGGGACATCATGTTTGCTGTGTTATGTTTGTATAAATGGTCACATTCCTTGTATGAAAGTTGGCCACTCAGGAATAGCCTTTAAATCAACTTTTATTTCATCAGATTCTCCTCCTGTTTAACTTGATTTCATCCCTACCATTCAACTCAGGACTTACTGTCCTTGTCTGATGTTCTAAAGAATGGACGGCTGTCTTTGAAGTGGACATGGGAAGTGTCACCCCAAATAGACTACCTATATATCATTGAAAGTTTAAAACAACACACACAACAAAAATGCTCTCCGCTGTTCTAAACATCCTAGGAGGTCTTCCCATTGTTTAAGTGAGTATAAATTGTTGTCATTCTAGTAAATAAGTTAACATCTGCTGTCTGTCTGGCAATAAAGGCCACTCTCTTAAAATCCAAGTACACCCTAAACTTGACGTCCAGGACAGCACTGTCTCATAGTAACATGATGCAAAACCCATGTCATTTTAAATGTTGTAGTAGTAACCACATTACAAAAAAAAATAGAAACAGATGAAATTAAATTATTAATTTAATGATACATTTCATTTAGCCAAGTGTATAAAAAACACTATCATTTCAGCAGGTCATTGATATAAAAATTATTAATGAGATATCTTACATTCTCTTTTTCTTCAGGCTAAGTCTCTGGTAGTATTTTACATTTATGGTACATCTGGATTCAGATTTGCTACTGAAGGGAATCAGGATATGCTATCCCCAAATATGCCACTTTCGTATAATGATTATTTGAACTAAAGGCTCTTGGGAATCAACAGATGCAGGAAGAGTTCTCTGTTCTCCTTTATCTGCCTAAAAGCAAGGGTATACATTTCCTTTTGTAAAGATGGGCACCTCCCTGTGCCAGGAAGGGAAGAGCCACTGTTATCACTGGAGATACAGAGATGAATTCACAACAACAGGCCTTACAAAGATAACCCTTATCTTCCATTAGTTCCCCCATATATTTCCTAGCCATTTCTCCGTGACTTATGGTCCCTCAAGTCCAAACCCCCTTTCCTTTGTTAAAATGGTATATGAGCTCCCAAGTCTAACCCCTTCTTTGAATTTCACTTCCTTTATGGGAACTCTTGTGCACATAAACCATAATACAAATTCTGTTGCTTTTTATCCTGCTAACTTGTCTTTAGTTAATTTATTCTGCAGGTCCCCAGTCACTGAACCTAAGGGGGTAGAGAAGATTTTTCCTTCTCAACACTACATTTCAAGCACTCAATAGCCACATATAGCTGGTGCCTACAGTTTCAGACAGAGCAGGTCAAGGAGAATGATATATAGCATTGTTCTAATCTATACCCCATTTCCAATATATACTTTTTTTTTCTTACGTAAAACCTATTCTTGTCAGGACTTCCCATGTTTGCAGAAATTCAACATAAACAGTATTACAGTTTAGCAACTGTTAACAATTAGCTTAATTGAGACTATAACATCTCACTTTTACATTTTTAAAGGTTCTAGAGAAGGAGAAAAAGGTCAGTCCTTTCTTAGATTCCTTCATATTTTGGTTCTGAAAAGGCTGTTCCTAATAGCTTTCCAAAATGGAAAAAAAAAAGTCTTAATTTAAGAATTATATGTGGTTTTAATTTATTTATTTATTTATTTTTTTTTTTTTTATTTTTTTTCAACGTTTATTTATTTTTGGGACAGAGAGAGACAGAGCATGAACGGGGGAGGAGCAGAGAGAGAGGGAGACACAGAATCGGAAACAGGCTCCAGGCTCTGAGCCATCAGCCCAGAGCCTGATGCGGGGCTCGAACTCACAGACCGCGAGATCGTGACCTGGCTGAAGTCGGACGCTTAACCGACTGCGCCACCCAGGCGCCCCTGTGGTTTTAATTTAAAGGCAAACAAAACAAGACTAAATCAAAGTCAGGATCAGATTCGTACCTTGCTGGGATTTTCTATTATGTAATCATATGTCAAGCAACTGTGGTTTCTAGCAGTGCTTTGTTCTGCATCCAAGGTAGGCAAACTCTTCAGAGCCCAAATAAAATAAGCACACGTTCTAAAGTTAATTTAAAGGATAAATCATTACGTTATAAATAGTAGGATATCCCATTCAATGGCTTTAATTATTTCAGGTCTTTGAAGCAACAAATGGATTTGATTCAAGTATAATTTGCTTTATTAAAATTGAATTGAGGGCATATGTCTTGGCACTTCTATTATGTTTCCCCAAATGAAAGATGTGCCCTTTTCTGCTTGTATATTTTTTGGTTTCATTTTAAAATGTATACAAGCCTTCAATATCTAAAATCTAAGCTTAGGATCAGGTATAAAATCACTATGTCCTTGTAATTTTATTCTTCCCACCACAACGCATGTCAGACATAAAAATTAATTGCCAGACCTTTCATCTTACTTTTCTCCCTTGCTCTGCTCTGCTCCAGAACATGTTTCCTCCTCTGCATGAAGACTCACGCTGTGGCAGTGAAATGAAAATAATACTCCTTTTTCTTTAACTAATCTTCACCCCAAAGGATGTCTTTTTTCATTGTACATTTCCTGGCAAAGGAGAAGATGAAAATTCACCAGGAATGGGCCTGGTTGGGTTTATGGTGGTATCAATTGAATATTTGTAAATGAACGACCATATGAATGAGCAGATGCATGAATGTGTCCATAACCCAGGATGTAACAAATGGCCAGGAAACTGGTGTCAGAATCAATACCCAGTTCTGGGAAGGCTCTGAGTGTCATCCACTGCCCTTGCCGAGCCTTCCAGGAATACTTCGTGATGACTATACTCTAGAAGCTTTGTACAAAAGTAAATCTGCAAAAGGTTATGCGTGGTTTTGGCTGTTAGCACAATTTCTCAAAGGGCCTAAAGGCCCGATAAGATCTTGCGCACCTCTGCACTCTGGACTCCACCACACCACAAACACAAAATCCCTGGCAAGCTGCTACTCAGTTTAGCTGTCACCTGAACTGCTTGCCTACAAAACTGGAACCGTCAAGAAAATGAGCATTTCCCTTGAGTGACTCTTTTGAAAGTCAAGTCAACCACACTGTGATGTTTCCGGCCTTTTTTTTTTTTTTTCCCTCCCCTATTCTGGCTCTATCTCAAGAGTTTTCACCTATAGACCACAGACTCCTACTCAAACCATGGCTTTGAAATCATGGCTGTGAACTTCTCAAAGTAATGTGCCTCTTTTCTTTTTTTCATTTTTTTCTGGAAAGAGTTTCTAGTGGATTCTTGAAAGAATCCCTGCCCCAAGCAGATACTCATAAACTGGGGATAGAGGAGAAGCACTGTCACAATCAATCAACAGAGAAGAACCCATGGATGCCTGACTTGCAAGCACCTTGCTCAGATGCTTTGCGCCAAGAACACAGACAATCCTGGCCTGGTGTGTTACACATCAGGGGACCTCAGTCCACTCCATATGTAACTATAAAGCACACTGGGCTTTATTAATCAGAAATTTTAGCTACAAAGATCTTGCAGGAGCAGTATATAAAATGGCTGTGCCTGGGACTTTTGTGCACCTACACAGTGTTGGTCATTGAAGTTATGGGCATCATCTTTTGATACAAAGAGTGAAGGAGGAACTTGACCACAAGGTAACCACTCTGTCACATGGTGGAATTAGCTGCATGCGAGGGATGGGTGAGGACATTCAACCATAGATTAAATGCAAAGTTTATCCAGGTTATGAAAGCAAACCATGGAGGAAAAAAAAAGCAACAATTGTATTCATTCTTTTATTCCAAATGTTTACTGACTTCACAAACAAGAGCAATTTATCTCCATGAGAAGTTTTATGTGTCTGTCTTGGCCCATGTTCTTTTGATTAAAGAGGCAGAGAATGAGAACATACTTTTTCAGCAAAATTCAGTTCCGTTGCACTTTTACTCCTATAATTTAATTAATATGAAAAGCTACATGCTTTATTCTACATGACCTAATAAAAGAGAGAGTGTTGAAGGGTGAATTATAACAGTGTATGATTTATTCCAGGAATGTAAGGATGGTTCTAAGACAGAAATAGCAATGTGACTCATGTTAATGGACCAAAGGACAAAAATCACATGCTTTTCTCTTATACATGCAGAAAACAATATTTAAATCAATTGTGAAATTTTGAAAAAGGTTGTCCAGAAACCTAGGAATAGAGAAAAGTTCCATCACCTGATAAGTCTATCCAGTAAAACTCAGCAGTGAATTTAATATTTATTGAAGAAATATTAGAAGCATTTCCTTTAGGGTTGAGAATAAAACTAGGGTGCCTTTTCTCACCCTTACTTTACATGTGATATTACAAGTCTTGGCCAATAAAATAAATCAAGAGAAAGGAAAAGGAATAAAGATATAAAGGTCAGTCAAAAGATTTAGTTGTCCTTATTTACAGATGATATAAATATTCACAGAAAACCAAAAAGAGGTTAGATAGAAAAACTACTGAAAATTGTTAATAGAACTCAGCAAAAGGTCTTGCTATCTTTCTGATGGTGTTAACCTAGGAACTAACCCAACAAATATGCACAAAATTTTGGAGAAATCTTTAAAAAGTACTTTCTACAAAAGTACTATTTTAAAAACATTTTTTAAGAAGTTTATTTATTTTGAGAGAGAGAGAGAGCATGAGCAGGGAAGGGGCAGAGAGTGAGGGAGAGAGAGAATCCCAAGCAGGCTCCATGCTGTCAGCACAGAGCACAAGGTGGGGCTTCAACTCACTAACTGTGGGATCATGAGCTGAAACCAAGAATCAGTCGCTTAACTGACTGAGCCACCCAGGCGTTCCTGAAAGTATTATTTTTAACACTTTAATGTACATGCAAATCACCTGGGGATCTTGTTTAAAAAGCAGATCCTGATTCTCTAGTTTGGGGGCAGGGCCTAAGAGCTGGCATTTCAGAACCTCACAGGTGAGAGGCTCAAGCAGCTGGGCCACGGACCACACACTGAGTAGCACAGTACTGTAACAGTTAAAGGATAAAGGGAAATAGAAGGTATGCTCATGTGGGGAAACCTAACCATTACAAAGATTCTAATTCTCTCCAAACCAGTCTATGATTTTAATATCATTCCCACCAAAATCTCAATAAAATTTGGGGTTAGAGGGTATTTGCTCAATTTACATGAAAAAAATATTCAAGATTTTTTTTCCCAGAAAAAAAGAGCAGAGTGGGGGGGAAGGGAAATTCCCCTACCATATATTAAAATATATTATAAAACCAAGGTAATTAACATGCAATGTAGTAATGGCACAGGAACAGATAATAAAACAATGGGACAGAATAGAGTCCAGAAACAGATCCCAGGATCTTGATCTATGAAAGAGGAGGTATCAACACTTAATAGGGAGAAGATAAATTGGTTGGTAAATGATGTGGAGAAAACTGGCTCACCATATGGAGAGGATAAAAATTTAAACTCTGCCACACACACACACACACACACACACACACACACACACACACACACACAGCAAAACCCTGCAATGGTCTATGTTTCTGGTTGGAATTGATCTGGGGCTTCTGATCCAGAGCCAGAAGCAGAAGCAAGACAAACCCTTTCAGGCAACTTGGGTCTCCACACGAGCACATGATATTTACACTTCCCTCCTTCATTTACTTTGTTTTGGCCTCACAACTCACAGAAATTCCTCTGGGTACTCACATTGAGTCAGTCCTTGTATATGGTCCCACTACACTATATTGTGACTTTTCAAATTTTCTTTTGTCTTCATAAGTATTTTATTATGAAGTTGAAAAAAGCCACATTAGGAGCTACTAAACCAGATGCAGGTTTAACTACTACACTCAACTTTTTGATTATTGAGTCCAATATATTAGTACTTTTCCTCAACTTTGTATTGTCCACAAATTTGATTTTCATATCTTCTTTGTTTTCATTCAAGTTCATGATAAAAAACATTTGAATAGATCAGGGTCATGGAGAAAGTTCTCAGACAAATAGTTATGAGATTTCACACAAAGCCAATATGAATCCATTGATTAATCAACAATGTTTGGGGAAAGCAACTTCCTGTTTCCTTCCCCTTGTATCTCTACTCTCTCTCTATAGCTGAGGCTTATAGACTTATTTCACTTCTATATGTGGGCTTGGCCTCCCCATACGTGTAGGAACAATCCTAGGAAGGTCTCCAGACCAAAACTCTGGAACTCAGCATGGGTCATGTTTTCTCCTAGTACTAGCCCTCACCCAAGGTGTAACAAGTAGGCTTCTGCCATGTGGCCTATTCTTAAAGTACTGCCTTGATAAGCTGCTTTTTAATTCCTATTATCCTATGAGTGGAGACCTGTTTAAAAAAAAAAAGTTAAACTTGCGATCTTTTCATCTACTTGCCCCTAAATCCCCATACAAAGATATACCCCTCCACCCTGTCTCAAGCTCCAATACAAAAATGGGAACCCTGTAACCTGTCAATTTTTCAGCGGTGCTGGCTCTTGCCTACTTAGGTTTCCAATTGTCACTTGTACCTGATTCCCACACACTGCCCATCTTTTAGTATGCCCTGCCATTTGTATTAGACACTTGACACTTGTCAATCTCCTCCATGCTGATTGCCTGTATCATCACCTATTTGTTATCTATCACAGTACCTTTACTTTTTTTAAGTTTATTATTTTTTTTTAGGAATCTCTACACCCAACGTGGGCCTCAAACTCATGACCCTGAGATCTAGAGTCACATGTTCTTCCTA
Organism: Puma concolor; assembly: GCF_028749965.1. Lineage (NCBI taxonomy): Eukaryota > Metazoa > Chordata > Mammalia > Carnivora > Felidae > Puma > Puma concolor. The sequence continues at coordinate 27,744,725 of NC_141673.1, read as the reverse complement.
CTGAGCCAGTCAGGTGCCCTGTCACCATACCCTTAAAATGCCATGACCTGCTGACCAGTCTTGTCTTCCTTCAGCATCTTGTCTTTCTTCAACATCTGTGTCTTCCCCCAATATTTTCCCAACTTGTTGATCAAAATATTATAAGCAATTTTATCTACTGTTTGCTGATATCAAGTATTTGATGTCCATGACTTTCTCTGATATGTAATCTACTAATTCTATCCAAAAAAAAAAAAAAAAAAAAGACTTTAGTTTGGCACACTCAGTCTTGGGAAGTCCAAAGTAGGTCCTACTGTTCACCATTCCTTTTTCTGAATGCTTCATATAAATGTTGTTCCATACTCTGGGACGATTTTACATGAATATGGAGATTTGAATGTCAGACTTCAGCAAAATTCTGGACACCAAAAACACCAATTTATAGTCATCAATGTAAACAATAGGAAAATATACTATCTCATATAGCAAGAAATCTGGGTAGTTTAGCTGCAAGCTGACTGATTCAGTGGCTCAGTAATATTATCAAAGATACAGATTCTTCCCAGATCTCTCTTCTCCCATCATCACTGTATGGATTTGTCTTTGGCTGGGTCCCCTCATGGATGCAAGGGAGCTTCCACAGCTCAAGTATCATGCCCAGCCAGAAATAAGGACTACTTTTCCTATAAGTTTCCTTCTAGGAGCAAGGAAACCTTACCCAGAAACTCCCTCTAACTGACATCTCATTGCATTTTATTGCATAGAACTGGGTCACTGGCCCCTTACAAACCAATCACTGGCAAGCTCAGACTGACCAGAATTTAATCCTGACAAGTAGGGAAGAGACAGAGACAAGCCCCTCAAACTGGTTCTTAACAAGACAGGAGAAATCGGGCAAAGGCTCTTGGCGAGGCAACCATACTGTCTTCTCCAGACAGAAGGAATCACTCCCTACTTTGAAGGACAGGGATATTTGAAGGCATTTAGTGATGAAGACCTATTAAAATAGAGTGGACTTTTATCTATTCAAAAGAGTTGAAAACAGGATCATGTCCAAAACAAAGGGGGAGATTAAGTTATCTCTAAAATTTCCTGCCAACAGTTTAGTGCTGTGATTCTGTTTTCATTGTTTCCACTGGGAAACTGCTTGCAATTTGGAATTGTGCACATCAGCAATGTTTGTGCTGCCAACAAAAGTACACAGTTGCTGATCTGTGAGCATTTCCCCTAACAGAACATTTGTGGAAAACTGAATCATGGAGATTCTAGACACCGTGAATCCATTGCCTGAACAATTTTCTGAATGCCTTACATCTTAGATACCAGCAGCTTCCCTCTATGTACATAAACCATAAGGAAACAATTGACTTGCAATGAGGAGTTGGGCAAAGCAGGTTCCACTGACTGGTTTTTACTGGCAATGTGCCTTTTCATTTATTTGGAGCTGAAAGCAGATTGTGTTATATAAGGCAACAAATTAAATGTGGATGTCAGTGCTGAGATGGAAGAAAACTTGCAGAAAAGTTGACCTGACTCATTCACTCATGTGCAGAGTCATTACTGTGCTACATGGTGAGCTATTCATGTGAAACGCAATCCGTATGACTTCCACTGGGGCAATCTGAGCTCTAATTAGAGGAAGGGAGGGGAAAAATAGATGGGGAAGAAAGTTATTTCTGTGGCAGTCAAGGTATGATTACTTGTAGATCCATAAATTATCAGCCACGGTTCTCTCTTCTCTGGCAATACGAATCAAGAGGAGTAGCTGAATGCAAGTGATACCGTATGGGGGTAGTGATCAGAACTCTACAACTGCCTGGATTTGGGGAACAAGAAAGAAGAGTTGAAGATAATGTCGAGCTCTCTCATTGGGAGATTTTAGCAATATCGTTGACTGATTGCTGCATGAGGGGTACTATGCTAAGTGTCAAATATGATTATTACGTCTCTTCTCCCAATAGTTCCATTAAATTAGTATTATTGTCATTCCCATTTTACAACTAAGGAGACTGAGGCTTCAGGGGGTTAACTTCATAAACGGCAGAGGTGAGATTAAAGTCAAGATCCTAATTCATCACTACCCTCTGCCTTTCTGAGTGAGGAGGAGGAAAATGAAAAATTTCCATACAGGCATACTGAGTTTTAAGCATTGGCACATTCAGTTGAAGATGTCCAGCAGGACATGTGAAACTAAGTTTAGAAAAGGGTTTAGGATGGATGCTACATCTGCCAGCTATTTGCTGAGAGGTACAAACTAGAGGCATGAGCTTGCCCTTGGAGACCCTGAGGCTTACTAACTCAGTTTTGTTGTGCAGGTATCTTTATGCACATCAAACATCAGGCATTAAAAAAAAAAAAAAACTGATTGACCCATAGGCTTCACTTATTGCTATGACTGGCCCACTGACTGTCTGTGTGACTTTGGTTAAGTCGCTTGACCATTCTGAGCCTCTGTAAAATGAGGTGTCTTCCAGGACAAATGTGTGAGAGAAAAAGATGAATATATGTTACGATAAAGACAATTAATTGGATGCCAAAATGTGAGAGCAAAGGAGAGATAGTCTAGAGTTTAGGACAATTAGCACCATTAACCAAGGCAGGAAGGGAGTGGTACCACAGATTTTTGGAGAGATGATAATACCCTTTGTTTGGGATATGAAAAATTTGAGGGGTTGTCCACATGGCATTTCTTTGGGTGTTCATAAGAGAACTGCTGGGCTAGAAATATTTATTATATATACACTGAACACAGATTTGGAGTAAGAGGATGGAGTCAGGTGACTTATTAAATAAGCTTTCAGATCTCTTCCATCTCTCTGCCTCTCCAACCATAGTCTCCATAGCAACGTGACTCGCTGCCCATGCTGGATTACCTCACTGTGGATCAGCTGGTTTCTGTGTTGTTTGACAAAGGACAAAGCACCCTCAATATTTATGAACGAGTGGCAATGTGGTTCAGGGTACGTCAGCTATTTTCCCGTACCCTAGTTTATTACATCTTCCTATTGTCTTTATACCCCTTTCTAATAAGCCTTGCCTTTAACTTTTCCAATCATTATCTGCCTTCCCTTAATTTTTCACTTCCCCTCACCCCACCTCAGGTGCTTGCTTCTTTCATGGGTAGCTTTTCACTTTTTTGTGCATCTTTTTTCTCCGTTGCCTCCAGTTTCATTCATGCCCTTTCTCAAGCCCCAGGAAAAGCCTCCTGCCTCCTTAATTACCAACCAAAGTTATCCTACCCTTCAGCCTCTCACATCCTCATCCTTAGCTTGCATCCTTATCATCATCTTTAGTAGCTAATATGTCCCAGGCCTTGAATTTGTGTTCTGCATGCCTTAGCTCATTTAATTGTTATAATAATTCTATGTGGTAGGTACTCCATCCTGTTGTACAAGAAAAGGAACTGAGTTTCCTTTTACATTACTTGCTGAAGACCCACATGAATGGGGGAGCAAAAATGGACCCAGATGGTTTAATGCCAAAGCCCAGCGGTGACACCATGTGTCCCAGCCTTCTCCAGCCAAGCTCATGTTTTTTCTTTCTTACCTTTTTCATTCCACTTTTCTTAAGTGTTTTTAGTATTTCCATTAAGGTAATTAATACAAAAATTATTTAAGCAACTACTCCTTAAGTGTAGTTCTGTAAAAATCCTTTACGGTTTCTCTTTCTCTTTACTGTTCCCAAACCAACCAAACCTACACATCATATTCTCAGAAACATGTACACATGAGGCATTCACATGCTTTTATGAAATTTCTTTTCCTCCTTACCTCATTCTGATGAGGTTAACAAGAAGATTTTACCTAGTAGGGGAGGGAAGTGTTACAACAGATGAGATCCAATTTTGTTACCAAAACAAAGCAAAACAAAACAAAACAAACAACAACAATTTGTATGAGATAGAAGATGTACACACATAGAACAATTAAATAAAAGTAAATAAAAGTGAATGATTAAGTGTTCCCGTGAGAAATAAAAGCAGTAAACACTGCAGGAATCCATGGAAGAAGACCTTAAAGATGAGTGGGATTTTGTGCTTGGAGGGCAGGAACCAGAATGAAGACAGAAATTGGCATCTTCACCACTGATAACTATTTATCAAGCACCTCCATGGATTGAACATTAAAATTATCAGGATAAAGAGACTTATAAGTCTCCCAAATATTTGGTTTTTGAAGAAGACCTAACAGATAGTGAAATAAACAGACAACCAAGAGGCACATAATACACAGAACAAGAGCTGAAACAATTCTGAAAATGAAGGGAAACTTACATCCATGAAAATGATAAGTCCAGGACTGAGGGTAAACTGGTTTGCGTGGAGCAAAGGGTTCACTCATTATGAGAGCCTTCTCTAAGCCAGGCACTGAACACAATGGATGCTAAGAGCTCAGAGCCAAAAGGAGGAACCGAGAACTCTAATGTGACACATGGGGGCATGCTATGAGGGGAGAGGAGGCATCAGAGAAGGCTTCTTGGTGGAGAGAAGTGGCAGTGGGGGTCAGTCGAGCCAGAATGGGCAAGCTGGGTGGGAAGATGACACTTAGGAGCAAAAGTTCAGGTTAGAAGATGTACTCAGTGTGTAGAAATAAAAAACAGAAGCTACAGGTCATTCAGTGGTGCTGAAGTACAAGTGAGAGCATGGAGTACAAGGCCAGGAGGGGTGAGATGACATGGGAGCCACGGGCAGAGGCTGGATTGGAAGGACCTGGTGGTGAGTTTGTTACGATCACTCTTCCTGCAGGTTAGAAAATAACTGGGCACTGGATATTCCAAGAAGAGAGCCCAATTCGAAGCAGAGCTGCAGAATTATCAGCACTGAAGAGCAAAGGATGCTGTTAATGGATGACTCAGTATTTTTTAAAAAAAATTTTTTAATGTTTATTTATTTTTGAGAGAGACAGAGACAGCGCTCGAGTGGGGGAAGGGCAGAGAGAGAGGGAGACACAGAATCTGAAGCAGGATCCAGGCTCTGAGCTGTCAGCACAGAGCCCGATACGGGGCTCAAACCCACAGACAGTGAGATCATGACCTGAGCCGAAGTCAGACGCCCAACCGACTGGGCCACCCGGGCAACCCATGGATGACTCAGTATTTTAAAGAGCTGTTAAAAAGGTAATATGGCTCTGAAGTCCAATTTCAAAACCTAGACTGTCTCTCCATCTGTATCTCCCACTTACCACTAATTGTGAATAGGTCTAGAGAATTCTTCAATTCCTCCTCTTCTCCCACTTTTTCTTCTCTATCACCAACCTTTTAGCTCCCCTTGGGTCTTTGTCCTTGGTTCCTCCTGATGTATCATGACTATTGGGTCATAATATGGAGAATGCAGAGTTGAATACCATTACTACCCACTGTGTGCCTGCTGTGTCCCACGCATTGTTTGGGACACTTTAAAGCATTATCTCATTTAATCCTCATAACAGCAGTAAAAGGTGAGGGCCATTGTAGAGATGAAGAACAAAGGACACAGATAGGATAAATAAGTTGTCCTAATTCACACAAGTAGTAATGGACAGAGGTAGAAGTCAAATTCATGTATGAATTTGAACACACCCTTCTGTTTCAAATACTGGGTTTGAAATGATTTCCCAATGCTGTTAGGATTCAACACAAAGTCTTTGACATAATTTCCAAAGATTTGCATGGTAATTCCTCTCTCATCTTACAACCAAAGCCTGGCAGCTGGCAGCCAGGATCTGAGGTCCTGACCACTCAGGTAACTATCTCTGGGTGCTGAAGCAGTCCATTTAAGTTCCTTTATATACTACAAGTTACAAATCATACTCTGGGAGCTTCTGATTTAAGTTCTTTCTTACCAAGGAGATGTTCAACAAACAGAAAAGAGCCTTTCAAAGAATGATTCAGTCTGATCTGGGTTCCCCACCCAGGTGTATTGGAGTTCTTCATTGTGTCTCTCCCTCCTCTGAAGCTATCCTGGTCTATGGCAGAAAGCTGCCTCCCCAAATGGGGGCTCTAACTTCCCATTTGCAGAAAGCTTATGGTCTTTCTCTCTGCTGAATTTCGCTTTATCATTAAGTGGCTCTGAGCTCTTCACATGGTCTAGTGTTCTTAGCCTCCGCTTCCTCATGTGTGCCCAACACCGCAATCAGACTGTCACTTTCAAAGTGTTGCCCACTTGAAAAGCTTCGACTTTCATGCAAATAGTAGAAAAGAGAATTCTCAAGTGCATTAACTAGGACCCTACTTGTGCTATTGCCCAGTATAATTTCTTAAACTTTCTCTCTCTATGACGTTTATCATTACTTCTTGTAAATGATGACTGATGTGAAGGTCACAAGTTATTTAGTGCCTTTAGATCTCATCCAAAGGTACTTTCCAGCTGAAAAATTCCATGATTCCACTGTGTATCAGTTTCATGTCAGGCAGGATCAGAGGCTTGGTCAATATTATTTTTTCCACAGTGAAACTGGGTAAGGCAGCACATCTTACTTAAGTTAACAAATGTGTATCCTTCAAGTGGAAGAACAAATAAAACTATAATTTATGAATCTGCTAAAGGTTCCTTCCTGCTAGAAAATATTAACCTTTTCTCTTCTTTAGCAAGAACTTGATATATATACATAATTTAAGATCATGTTTGGGGGGCGCCTGGGTGGCTCAGTCAGTTAAGTGTCCGACTTCAGCTCTAGTCATGATTTCATGGCCCGTGGTTTTTTTTTGTTTTTTTTTTTTAATTTTTTTTTCAACGTTTTTATTTATTTATGGGACAGACAGAGACAGAGCATGAACGGGGGAGGGGCAGAGAGAGAGGGAGACACAGAATCAGAAACAGGCTCCAGGCTCCGAGCCATCAGCCCAGAGCCTGACGCGGGGCTCGAACTCACGGACGGTGAGATCGTGATCTGGCTGAAGTCGGACGCTTAACCGACTGCGCCACCCAGGCGCCCCTCATGGCCCGTGGTTTTGAGCCCCATGTCGGGCTCTGTGCTGACAGTTCAGGCCCTGGAGCCTGCTTCAAATTCTGTGTCTCCTTCTCTCTCTGCCCCTCTCCTGCTGGTGCTCTGTCCCTCTCTCTTAAAAATAAATAAACATTAAAAAAAAAAATGTTTGGGAATGTTGGTGTCTTACAGTGATTTTCTACAAGCGTATTTCCCATCTCCAAACTCAATATTCCTTCTCCAAATGTTCTTGAGGCAATATTTGCATGTATTCATCATCATGGAGATCTCAGCTTCCTTTCTGCTCTTCTCTGACCTCACCAGTATTTCTGTATTTCCTAAGTCATTATTTTCTACAGAGAAATCTCCACCAGATACGTCAGTATTTGAAAGTAGCTGACACCAATAGAGAATTTGCTTTCTGTTTACTTGATAAAAGGATCTACCCCAAAGTAAGACCTGACATATTTTTATCTCCTTACTTGTGGGAGAAAAAAATCAAATTGTAATTAAGTTGTGATAACTGTAGCATATTGTATCTCATATGTTGCCGTAATCAAATTGTTTCTAAACATTAACAGGAAAAACTATAGTACAAGTAACTTTTGAAATACCCAAGTAATCCAAAGAGGAATGACTTCTCAAAAAATATAGGGTGCAACACCACACATTTCAGTCTTCAGGCTGGGCAGGGAAACATTCACAAATTACCCCTTCCAATTTCGCTATTAACACAGATTGTTGTAAAACTACCTGCTGTGGGTGAAACACTCAGCCTCAGCAAATGGTCTCATTTTGAAACTATAGGTGTCATGGAAATTGTGCTTTCCTTCTACAGCTCATTGAAATGGAGATAGGATGGAATGGAGCGCAGGGATCTGCTTTCTAATGAGGCAAAATGAGATGCATCTGAATTGGGGCATGGACTGAAATGAAGGGAAAATTCAATCAGTGCCTCATTTTTATATCCTTCGAAAGGCTTTGAGCAGCTGGGCAGAGCAAAAAGACACCCATGCTCAAAATGTCCCAAGTAGGATACAAAATTCATGAGGAAATTATTTTCAACTTTCACGCAATGGCTCTATTGCATATATTATCAGTGTAAAGGAGAAAAACGTCTAACCTCAGAGGCACATTTTCATATTTTTCATCAACTTAGTTTCTTTGATACAAACATAAGAAATCACTCCAATCATCCTAGAGTCCATTTGCAATCTCTACTATCCATAAGATTTATCTGACAGAAGCAAAAATATCAGAGCAAACACACACACACACACCAAATGAAAACAACTACAACAACAAAACCTTTATAATAATCAATGAAAAATATGTATTCTAAAGAATTGTGATATTTGATACTATGCAGCTAGACTATATTCCCATTTCTACCATTGGTGTTTATAAATTAACCTACTATTGCAGTAGAAGGAAGTGAAATTTTACACAATGGATTATGTGAAACACAAACTAATGAAACCAGCCAAATGTTGAGTCCTTTTTTTTTTTTTTTTTTTGAGAGAGAGAGAGAGATGGAGAGGGTGCAGGTGAGTGAAGGCCAGAGAGAGACAGAGAGAAAGAGAGAGAGAGAGAGAGAGAGAGAGAGAGAGAGAGAGGGAGAGAGGGAGAGAGGGAGAGGCCAATGTGGGACTCATGAACTATCAGATCATGACCTGAGCTGAAGTCAGATGCTTAAGGGACTGAGCCACCCAGAGGCCCCTGAGTCCTTAATTTACGTAGAATTCCTCTTAATTTTGTCTATTTCATCATCTTAAATTTCAGAATGATAGCATTCTTAGGTTAGTGGTTCATAGACTTAAGTTTTTTTAGGACAGTTAAACTCCCAAAGCAATGGAGAGAGCTAACGAACAGTTGACTTGCCAAATTGTTCATTTTGCCAACATCAACAATAACAAAAAGTTACCATTTCCAACATTTCAGAAAGGAAAGGATATTTCAACACCAAAAGCATAGGAAGTTCATAATTTCAGAACAAAAGAGAGCTCTTCCCAAGAAACACTATTTGTTAACCAGAGATAATTTTAAAGGATACATTTATGATTTTCTGTAAATACAGAAACATTTACAACATTAAATTTTATTTTATAATACCATGTATGTTGTGTTTCCCTGGTGCAAGTTTTCCTTTAATCAGGTAGCACTGTCTGTATGTATTTGATACATTTGTGTGCGATTGTATTATGAGGACAGGCTATATCATGCAGCTTGTTTTGGTGTTTCATTTTTATACCAGTCACTATCAAAAAATTCCCTTCTATATTGAGCACTAGTGGAAATATCAGTCTGAATACTGTTGTGATTAATTTGAAATAGTCTAGGCAAACCCTGATGCTAAGGAACAAGAGCCCGCATGTTCCCAAGCCCTTTTTTCTTCCACTTTGCCCACTGTAGACAGGTAGGAAAGCTGCTGAGTGGCTGGGGCCCAAAGGAAGCAAGCTGAGGGTGCTCTCCACTCACTGCTCCTCATTTTAGGACAGAACCATTTTGGCCCTCCCTGCCATTATGGAGGGAAGATGGACATTTCTTCAATCTGGGTTCTAAGGACTCCAGATTCAAAGGAGTATAAACTTTGTCCCTGCCAGGTGTTGGGAACCCCTGCTGTGGGTGGGTAGTCTTGGAATCTGTCAATGTCACATGGTCTGAAACAGCCCAAGGGTCAGTGTGGTTGTAGGTTGAGTTCACATCCATCACAAAGCATCTTTTGCATTTGCAAATTAAGCACAATGGAAACTGGTGGTGGGAATGCCACTGTGCTTAATTTGCAAAATTAACTCTGGAAAACAGTGTGGAGGTTCCTCAAAAAATTAAAAATAGATCTACCCCATGACCCAGCAATAGCACCACTAGGAATTTACCCAAGGGATACAGGAGTGCTGATGCATAGGGGCACTTGTACCCCAATGTTTATAGCAGCACTTTCAACAATAGCCAAACTATGGAAAGAGCCTAAATGTCCATCAACTGATGAATGGATAAAGAAGATGTGGTTTATATGTACAATGGAATACTAGTTGGCAATGAGAAAGAATGAAATCTGGCCATTTGCAGCAATGTGGATGGAACTGGAGGGTATTATGCTAAGTGAAATAAGCCAGGCAGAGAAAGACCAATACCATATGTTTTTACTGATATGTGGATCCTGAGAAACTTAACAGAAAATCATGGGGGAGGGGAAGAAGAAAAAAAAAGTTACAGAGAGGGAGGGAGGCAAACCATAAGAGACTCTTGAATGCTGAGAAGCAACTGAGGGTTGATGGGGGCGGGGGGAGAGGGGAAAGTGGGTGATGGGCATTGAGGAGGGCACCTGCTGGGATGAGCACTGGGTGTTGTATGGAAACCAACTTGACAATAAATTATATTTAACGTAAAAAGTAAATAAATATCGGGTAGAAAAAAATTAAATTAAAAAAAATTTTTAAGCACAGTGGAAAAAGCGCTGGCTTTAGGGACAGAAATGTTGCCTTCCAGTCTCTATTCAACATTTACTTGATTTCTTGATGTTTTTTGATGTTTTTCTCATGCCTGAGCCTGGGGGTGTGGAGTTTTGGTAGGAAGAGCATAGCAGTATAGGGCTATTTTCATCACATCCTATCAAGGATACATACTATCAACACAACTTTATCACTGTTGATATTGACCTTGATCACCTGGCTGAAGTTGTGTTTGTTAGATTTCTCCTTTGTAAAGTTATTCTTTTTTCTCCCTTTCCATATTGTGCTCTCTGGAAGAAGTCACCCTGTGTAGCCCACACTTACGTGAAGACATATGCACCCAGAGGGTGGAGTACCAAATATAAATTATTTGGAATTCTGTGTGAAAGATTTGTCTATTCCCCTCCATTTATTAACTGATTCATCCATTTGTTTATGTCAGTATGTTGTCACTTCTTTAATTTTAACTGTTCTAACTGTTCTAATATGTATACAGTGATAGTCTTAAGTTGCATTTCCCTTAATGACTAATGATACTGAACATGTTTTCAAGTGCTTATTAGCCATCCACAAATCCTCTCTGGTGAAGTCTCTGCATGTTTTTTGGCAGTTTTCCAGTTATAACTTTCTTTCTTGAGATTAGAGATTTCTTTATATATTGTAGATACTAGTCCTTTGTCCGATATGCGATTTGCAAATATTTCTCCAGTATTTTGCTTGTCTTTTCATAACAGTGTCTTTTGCAGAGCAAAACTTTTAAAGTGTGAGGAAGTCCCACTTTTCAGGTTTTTTTCTTTATGGATCGCACTTTTGGTGTCATATCTAAGAACACATCACCAAGACCTATGTCCTGAAGACTTTCTCCTATGTCATCTTTTGAAAGTTTTATAGTTTCACATTTAAATCTATAAGCCATTTTGAATTAATTTTTTTATAAGATGTGAGATTTAGGTGAACATTTATTTTTTACTATCAATATCCATGGAGCCAAGAATGTTTTCAAGGAAGTGATATCAATGGATATGGACTCTAAGCTAGACAAGGAAGAAAATTAAGATGAGAGGAGGCTTGTAGATCATTCTTTTTAAAAGGCAGAATTTAGGGGTGCCCAGGTGGCTCAGTCAGTTGAACATCTGACTCTTAATTTCGGCTCAGGTCATGATCTCACAGTTTGTGGGATCAAGTCCTGCATTGGGCTCTGTGCTGACAGTACTGAGCCTGCTTGGGATTCTCTCTCTCCCTTTTTCTCTGTCCTTGCCTGCTCATGTATGCTCTCTTTCCCTCTCTCAAAGTAAATAAATAAACATTAAAAAAGAAAAAGCAAAACAAAAAAACATCCTACCCTTCAAGAAGCTGTGGGGAAAGAAATATCCTCTGGAGATCTCTGGGTTTCTGTTAAGGTTACAGAAAATATTGCATTAGCTGATCACCAAGTGAGGGGCAGGGGGCAGCTTCAGAGTCCCAGAGGTGCTGGCAGCGGGGAGCAGGCTTTGTGTCCGATTGCAGTGACTTGAGTGTCATAAAATTTTGGGGGACACAGTTGTTGAACAAGGTCTGGAAGTCAAGGGAGGCAGTTTGGCGGGGGGGCGGGGGGGGGGGTGGTCCTGAGAGAAGAGGGTGAGCAAGTGTTCAGGCCACTCAGTGAGTCAACTCTGTGAAAGCACTTTGTAAAATTATATCTTACGAAGCTGGAAATTACCAGCCATAGTTAGGTGGTGAAAGACGCTGTACAAAGCAAGTTAATATGTTTGATTCTCGTTGTCTAGAAATTACTTATGATTACATTTACATGCACGACAGTATTTTAGAATATTCATTGGCCTAGACATGATGATCCTACAGTTAGTCATAGAAGATAAATATATGAACACATACACAGACACAAACACAATTTAGCCAAAAACAGTAAGTTCCACAGCTATAAAATGAACAATCAGATATTTCACAGATTGTGTTTTAAGGCCCTGGTTGGATCAGCCCATCTTCTCACTGGTTCCTGCCTCTTCCTCCTTTGTTCCGTTTCCATTTTTCATCATGTTTTGACAGGTGAGGTTGTTCGTGCAAAGGGATCCAACAAAAATACAGGAATGCCACCTTGGCCTCCTTATCCAGGATGGAGCAACCCTCCCTTTCCTCCTTGCAACAAAGCAGGCTAAACACACACTCTGTCAGCACCCCTCAACTGAGCGCGATGACGAAAGAGGGTGGCACAATTGTTTTGCTTGCGGGGAGGGGATTTGTTTGCAGTCAATAGGTCACCCGCCCTCTCTGCTCAGGATCAGCTCTCCGCCCAAACCCCTGTGCCCTTCAGTCTTAGAATGCTTCAGGCTTCAGCCAGCACAAACATGTCACAGCAAGAGGAACAGGGATTGTATTTGCACATGCAGTTGGTTTAAGCACAGGCTTTCTTTGATCCTTCCCTATATAAAAAAAGCTTTATTATCATATTATAGCCAAAGGAATTTAGCCTTTAACCTGTAGTTTCCCTACACTTAGTAATAGAAAGCCTTCTTTTCTGACAACAGCTGAGGTCTGGAATAATTTTCTTCTTTCCCCTCGTTCCTGGGGGTGAGGGAATTAACAACTGTTTTATATCAATTAACATAATAGAAAGGGGTCTTTGGTAACATGGAGGGAAGAAAGAGAATCTTCTCGCAGAGCAATGCAGAGAAATACACAATACAAGTGACGAATATCTGTAAAAGGAAGATGTTTATCTTGTAGAAGCTTTACCCTGAGACCATACCAGGTGAGCCATTTTCCTTTTCGGCCCTCCAGCAGGCAGAGTGGCTCAAGGGGAGCCTTCCCTCCACAGCCCATCTTCACTGAGGGCTTGGGAGCTAGGACTCCAGAGACCACTGAGAGGCAGAGGGCCAGCTGGAGAACAGGGGGAGGCAGAACAGGAAGTTGTACCCCATTCCTACCCCTGCTGCCCCATTACTCACTGAGGAGGAGGTTCTTATGAACTAATTTCCACCAATGGAAAAAGCCTGAAAATGGCTTTGCACCATCCTCTGGACCCTATGTACATGTCTGCCTAATCATCCAATAGCAGGGTTTGGTTTTGTTTTCTCCAAGCAATGATTTCTGTATTAGTTTTCTATGATGTGTATCAAATGACCACAAGCTTCGTGACTTACAACAACACATATTATCTCATAGTTCCTATGGGTTAGGGTCTCACAAAGTTGCTGTCAAGGTGTTGGCCAGAGCTGGGGTCTCATCAGAGGCTTGAATGGAGAAAGATCTGTCTCCAAACTCCCTCAAGCTGTTGAGTTTACTCCCTTGCCACTGTAGGAACTGTGGTAAATTGCTTCTTCAAAGTTAGCAACGAATATAGAGACTCTAGTGTGAGTCTACTGGCAAGATGGTATCTTACATAACCTAACATAATCACGGAGTGACACTCTGTGGTCTTTGCCACATTCCATCGGTTAGCTGCACGTCACAGGTCCTGCCTACACTCAAGGGGAAGGGATTATACGAGGGTGTGAACCCCACGAGGCAGAGTTCATGGGGGCCACCTTAAAGCTTGTCTGTCTCAGTCTGTGTCCCCCAGCCTCAGAAATGTAAGGGTGTGGCTAGGGAGTAATGGAAGCAACATGTGTAGGGGAACCAAGGAATGAGGAAAGATATTTTATACTTACACACACATACTCACGCATCCTCACCTAAAAACAAAATGAACTTAGGAAATTTTCTTGGTGGTTGATGGCGTGAGACTTTGCCACCATACAGCCATGGATTCGAACCCCTGATCTATGGATTAGTAGTTGGCAAACCCTCGAAAGCCTCAGTTCCCATCTTTAAAAATGGGAATAGTGGTACCTGCCTTTGGGTTATTCTGAGAATTAAGTTAGACAAAGTAGATAAAACACTTAGCACAAGAGAAGGGCTCAGAAAATGCTCACTACTGTATCCAGGTAAGAGCCTTGGGTACCTTAAACAAGGTAGAGTTTTCACAACATGCTCTAAACACGGAGAACTTAATCCTCCAAGTGGGGGCATCCTTCTGAGGCTTGAAAAGATTTGGCACCAGCTGGCTTTCAGGCTTCCCACAAAGCTGTGGGTGTCCCCTAACCTCCTGGGTGGCTGTGCCTGCTGTCCTTACCCCTTCTCCTGCATCTTCATCAGTGGAACGAGTAAAGTTTTGCAGAGCTGGACACGAGGTCCCTGCAGACCTCCAAACTTCACAACTGAAATGCCTCAGTAGGGGCTGGCCTCACTCCAGATGCCTCCATCCACACTGTCCCTGGGCAGAAACTCTGGTCATAGTCTACCGTTCTATCACAAGCTTCCCAGCTGCTAGTCCCACTTAGTCCTCGCAACCTGGCTCCCAAGATGGGTTTACTTAATTACTCACTCACTGAGCACTTACTCAATACCTACCATATGCCAGGCACGGGGCTAGTTTGGGGGAGGGGTAGCAGTGAGTACCAAACCCTTGGCCCATCAGCCAATGCAGAGGCAAGCCAACAAACTAAAGCTGACTCTTGACTTTGGACAGGAATATACCTGATGCCTTACATCAGTCTCTCGGTCTACAAATATAGGATGTTCAAACTGGCCCCTCACTTCCTCTACATTGCAGATTCACCCAGACTTGCACTTCTGCAATATGGTCTCACACCCCTTTTGTGTTTCCAAGTTCCGCTGCAATTTCATGTTTCATCTGATCAGCAATTTTCATGCTAGCTGGAGTACTTTCTCAAACAGTTTCACAAACCATGTTTTCCATGGAACATGAATGGGAGACTCACTCACTTCACCAGTCTTGGGCACCGCCCGGCTTAAAGTTCCACTTTCCATTTATCCCACTTGACTGATCATTTTCCAGCTAAGAACCATCACTTTCTCAGAGCTCATTACTTTTATCTGCATCACGGGCACCCGCTGATATCCTTTTTAAAACTTTGTTTTCACAAAGAAATGAACTATTTACCATTTCACAAGCGTCGCACTGCATACATCAGTGAATAGAGAAAACAGAGCATGTTGAGGTGTGCACCAGCCTGCTACACATCAGGTTTCTCACAGCCCAACAGGTGTGCAGCCAACAGCCCAACAGGTGTGCAGTCAAGCTTTGTCAGTCATTTACACCTTACCCATGCTCATACTCATACTAATACTCACAAATACCAACACCAACACTAATACTAATAAAGTTAAAATCTATCAAGAGATTACCATGTGCCAGGTATGTGTTATGCTATTTAACCTTACAATCACCTCTTGAGAAAGAGACTGGTACCAGCACTTATGTCATCAGGACACTGATGTTTAGAGTTTTTAGGCCATCTGCTCAAGGTCACACAGCTAGTTAGTGTAGTGTGAGATTAAATCCCTAGAAGTCTAATGCAGTGCTGTCACCCAAGAGTGAAGAGAGATGTGTGGGCCTGAGAACAAAGTTAACTTACTTAGTAACTTTGTCGAAGGTCATCCCTGGCTTCAAGCCCAAGGAGAGGAAGCATGATTAGTAGTCACAAAGACCAATGGTTAGCCAGTCACCTGTACTTTAGGGTATCTGTCGCAGCCCAGCTCTGGATATGAGCAAAGAAAGGACAGCAATGGATGTCTGTGCTAATGGGAGTCAATGTGGAATAATCAAGAACAGAAGAGGGGTGTCTGGGTGGCTCAGTAGGTTAAGCATCCGACTCTTGGTTTCCCTGCTTGGGATTCTCTCTCATCCTCTCTCTCTCTCTGCCCCTCCCTCGCTCACTCTCTCTCTCCCTCTCTTTCTCTCTCAAAATAAATAAACTAAAAACAAAACACACAAACAAACAAACAAAAAAGAACAGAAGAGAGGCAAAAGATGTAGGGTGACTTAGCTAGGAAGGACTAGGAAGTAGACAAAACTTTCAGATAACTCTTTGGATTGAGGAATAAATGCCTTTCTCTGAGCAAAGCTTATAATTCTGTGTGTCTAGGGTCCCCAACAATGACAGGGATGGATGGGTGTGAAGGGCACTAATCAAAGGCATAGTAGACTTGTGTTTACACTGAGAAGGACGGCAGACCTGGAATAGGCCTTTGAAGCCACCCTTGCTCACGCAGATCATAACGCACTGTGAAGAAACGTCTTCAAAGAAAAGGGGGGAAATTGAAATACACATGTCTAGCCAGTTATTTCACTAAGGCACTTCAAAGAAACATTTCCTTTGATCATTTTGACTTCTCATTAATAATGAATGTGAATATATGACTCATAGAAATTACTCAGGGACCTTGGGCTAATGGAGGCTTTGGTTTGACCCACCACCAGTGCATGGGGGAGGATAAAGTAGAAAATGGCACGCGGGCTATAAATCTTCTGCGGGAAGTGACACATATCCCCCTACTCATACTTCACTGGCCAGAGCAAGTCACACAGCCCACTTAACTTCAGGGGGGACAAGGAAATACAACCTTGCCTATGTCGGTAAGGGAGGGCGGGACACCGACAATATCTGGTGAACAGTGCTGATGACTAACACAAAGGCCAAGTGATAAGTAGGTATTTTTAGGAGGTCAAATGAAGAAGTATGTTCAAGAGAATAAGGCACTTATGAGCTTTGTTACATTTCCGTAATAATTTCTCAGATAGAATATCCCCATAACAGCCTTCAGCATGAACTCCACAATTGTTTGTGGAAACAAGGTGTCCTGATCTGACAAAATCACCAAGGAAAAATACTACCCCCCAAAATGTGAAATTTATATAATTGGGGCAAGAGCAATTTTCTCACGTGTAAGAGGAGGATGAAACTATCCATCTGCCATCCTCGATCACTGGTGGGACTGCTAAGAAATATCATTGTAGGACTCTGCAAAGGTGAACTACCAAAATTTGGATGGCACCATTAACCTTCTCTCCCTTGAACATGCCTATTGTCTTGCTATTTCTCCAAGGCATTTCAAAGTAAACTTCAAAGAATTTTATTGTTTACCATCATATCTGGAGCTTTAAACAACGTGATACCGACGATTCTGTCTCATAATGAAGACTTATTACTTCATTCAACAAACATTTGTTTTGAGGGCCTACTACAGGCAGTATACTTCCCTAGACCCTAAGGATGCAAAGATAAAACATACTGCTTACCTTCAGAGCACTCACTAAAAAATCTAATGTGGGAGAAAGAGCAGGGATTAGAAAATTATAGGATATTGTGTAAGTATGGTTATAGAACTATGCACCAGATACAGTGGGAGAGCTGTTAGTATTGATATTTATGGTGACCATCACCTGCCTTGGAAGGGGACAGTGAGCCTGTGTGAGCCATCCAAAACACAGGGCCACCTCTTACGAGTTGTGTAAGATGTTTGTCGCAAAACTCCAGGCTGCATTTTCTTGCAGGCTTCTTAGATTTGTATGGATGTCGGTGTGGTGTCTTGAGCCAGAGGCTCCTCTGTTTCCCTCCAAGGTCATCGTTTGAACTAGCTACAGAACTGCCAGCACCTAACCAACATTAAGTACTCTGCAGTATTTTCATTATATGTTTACTCTTATTTTTTCTAATATTGATGTAATGGTAATCCTTAACTCATTGACTATTTTTTTCCTGAATAATCATCGATTATACAGCTAGACTGACTAAGACTCTTCTAGCCACATTGGAAGTCCCAGATGAATACAAGCCACTATCCTTGACCTCAGAAATCTTTTAAACTAACTGAAGAAGGACAAAAGCACATAAGTCAATTAGAGGTTAATAATTTCTAATCTGTGTAACATGGAGTCTAAAAACAATCTCAGGTGTGAGAACCAAGAGATCAGCCTTCGATGGGATTTCACCTGGAGCTGGAAGGAGGTTGAATATTTGGATAGACTAGGAAAAAAAGACTAGGAAAAAAAGACTGATGAGAGTGTATAATTCTATCAGTCTTTGTCCATTCTACTCCAAACTCATTCCTTGCTGTACAGATTGGAAGCTGCCCCTGTGTTATGGCAAAGAGGGCAGCACAGCTGAGAAAGTTAGTGAACTCTGCTCATCTCCCACCCCCCACCCTCACACACCTGCTGTAGCTCCTTTCAGTGCATCTGTTTACCTTGTGCCATTCCCCCAGGCTCCTCTTGGACAAAGCAAGTCACGGGCTACTCCACGGGCTACTCAAAGTGTGGTGCCCAACGGCCACATGAGCATCATCTGGGAACTTGTTAGAAACACAAATCCCTGGGCCCTACCCCAGACCTAGTGAATCAGAAACTCTGACAGAGCCCTGCAATCTGGGGTTCAGAAAGCTCCCCAGGTAATTCAGATGCACACTGATGTTTGAGGAACACTGTGCTCGTCAGGCATCCTGGTTTCAAACTCTAGTACTGTTGGTACTTGCCAGCTCCACAGCTTAGGTAGATGGTTCATTTTGCTAAATTAGACAAGGGTAAAATAGCATTACCCACCCCCTTGGGGTCATTGTAAAGAATAAATGAGTTATTGTGCATAAAGCCCTTAATGTAATCCTTGGCAATTAGGAAGCACTCAGTAACATAGTACATTATCACCTGGCAGATCTTCTCTTTACTTTTAAGTGATAGTTTACTTTTTCTTTCTTTCTTTTTTTTAATTAAAAATTTTTTTAGAGAGAGAGAGGGCTCAAGAGGGGAGAGGGGCAGAGAGAGAGAGAGAGAGAGCGAGAGAGAGAGAGAGAGGCACTTAAGCAGGTGCCATGTTCAGGGCAGAGCCTGACACAGGGCTTGATCCCATGGCTCTGGGATCATGCCCTGAGCAGAAATCAAGAGTCCGTCACTTAACCGACTGAGCCTCCCAGGCACCCCAGTGACAATTTACTTTTAAATAATATTCGTACCACAATATGGAAAATCTTAGAGCTGTGTTTCTTCACTCCTCATCCCCTTCACCGCCCTCACCATTCTCTCTCTCTATGTATATATACATTTTAATAGCATAAAACTTACCATTTTAACAATTTTAAGCATATAATTCAGTGGCATTCAGTACACTTACATTTTTTAAGTGCAATTTACATTTTTCTGCTATCACCACATCCTCCAATTCCAGAACCTTTCTTCATCCTCCGGAACTGAAACCCCAAGCCAATCAAACACTAACTGCCCACTCCCTCTCCCCGCCAGCTCCGGAAAACCCCAGCGCTACTTTCTGTCTCTATGAATTCGACTACTCTACGTCACATGAGTGGAACCATGCACAATGTGTCCTTTTTTGACTGGCGATTTCCTTAGCACAGTGCCCTCAAGTTTCATCCATGTTGTTGCATGAGTCGGAATTTCCTTCCTTTTTAAGACTGAATAATACTCTAGTCTATGTATATGCCATATTTTACTTATCCACTCATCTGTCAGCATACACTTCCACTGTCCCCATGTTTCAGCATTGCAGACAGTGCTGCTGTAAACTTGGGTGTACAAATATTTCCTCAAGTTCCTGCTTAGAATACTTGTGGTGTAAACCCAGGAGTGGGATTGCTAGTGATCTACTAATGTTGGCAGTTTCCCATCTAATAAAGATGAGCCTTACTTTCTCTTTGTTTCATCTGTCAAGCTGGTGTGGCCATGGTTACCAGACAGCAGCACACTATCCACCTTCTGTATCCAGAAAGATATTATAGGATTGCCTTATAGTCTTTCAAAAGTGGAAACTAGTGAATAAACCGCTGGGTCCTTCTCTAAAACATATCTCCTTCTATCCTAGACTCCATTTCATCATAGCGAAGGGTTTTCCACCCTACCTACAAAGTACCTAAAGAGAAAACTTTATTTTCTTCGAACCCCACTGGTAACAAGGATCAGAGAATAAAGAGGGATTATAGGGTGGACTGTCTCCAATGATAACTTAGTCTTCCTCCGGTTGTTTCCAGCCAAGCACACAGTGTCATTAACTTTGACTGTGGTCATCACTTTGGCTTCAGGTTTAATTTATTTTGACTAGGAATATTGTCCTGGGAAACACTACAATTTCCTGAAGAGACTGCAAATCAGCAGTCTTGACTAAAATCATACATGGCCATTATCTTTCCTCTGCTTGAGAGATGTACGAAGACAGTATGTTATTGTGAGGTGGGAGGTTTTCTTTATTTAGGTCTCCCTTTTGGCTGAGCTATAAGGTAAGGCAATTAGATACCCAACACTTATAACAGATATGTTTAACTTCCCTGATATGTCCTGCAGAGGTTAAGCGAACACAAAGATAATAAGCTTTAACTGGCAGTTAGGTGGTTCAGACTTCAAACATTTTAGACTGTATAAACTATAATGGCGAGACAATAAACAATGTGCTCATTGAGCTCAAAACCACCTTGAGCCAAAATATTTCATGTAGAATCATTCCTACCTGTGAGGTCCACAAGAAATGGGTACTAAACATCTTTTTATGCAAGGCTTTTAGTTTCTTTTGTTTTGTTTTTTGTCAAGACTAAGCTAAACCAATGTGACCCCTCTAGGAGGCAGTATTGGGTAGTGGAGAGGTGGTCTGGATTCAGTTTGGTCAGGTTTCTTGTAGCCTCTTTTACTAGCTACGTGACATTGAGCAAATTACTTAAATTCTTCATATCTCAGTTTCTCCACCTGAAAGGTATAGATACTAATAGCATCTACAGGGTATTTCTTGTCATTCAAGTGTAACTGACATCTAGAAAAGGTCACTTAAAATGAATACACCAAAATGTCATGGAAAAAATAGGTGTTTTGGAGCATTTTCTTGGAAAATGAACTAAAAACTATATAAATTATAAAACTGTCTTACATTTAATGAACTCCAAAGTTTTAACTGTATAGTTAGTTTCAGGAAAAACAAAAACCTTGCAAATAAGTTACTTAGGAGGTTTTTGTTAAATGTTTTCGAACAAAACTGTATGAAGGCACCACACGATATTGTTTATTTCATATTTGACCTCAAAGGAACATTATCAGGATATACACTTTGTAAAACTATTCTGGGTGTAATCGGTTTGCAATGGCCTCTCCTGCTCCCTTGATGTGGAATGATTCCTTCGGAAGTACTTGTCGTTTTCCGGTCATTGTTTTCTTCAACCATCAGCAGGTTACATTACGCCAAATCTACATTTGCCAATGGCTTTGCAAGTAATTCTAGTATCTCCTGTATCACTTTCCTCAACTCCACGAAATTCTAAATATTTAGCAAATTGTGTTTTTTCCTTTTGTGATTCATCTGCTTTATAGTTTCATTGTACGGTTTCATTGTAAATCTCTAACTATCAATGCAGTTATGAGCGACAAAGGGGACTGACCCATGGCCAGATGTATCTCAGAGTAAAACAGGAAGGGATATTTGAATGGAGACTGATTTTAATAAATGGCAGCTCATTACAACAATTTTTGCCTTCCTGACATCTTTTAACTACAGAGATTTGGAAAATGAATACTAAGGTAGGAAAGACCCCAGGTTTCTCATTAAATTGCTACACTCACACCATGCGCTCAGCATAGTCCCTGGTGAACAGCATGTGCTTAAGAGGATCTCCATGTTCACAAAGGTGTTAAAGGCATTTAAACCATGTTAATAATATAAGCTAAGAAGGTTATCTCCCTTAACTCAATTCCCCCTTTCCATCAATAAGTAGCACACTTAGAGAATAAAAGAATCCTTCACTCCCCAACCTACCTGCATTGCTTGCAACCCTTCCCCCTTATTTCATTTTATCTTCTCTCAATAATACTTATTCCCATTTGACGTGCTATATATTTACATCTCTGTGTTTTGTCCATCTCCTGCCACTAGAATCTAAACTCCAGTGGCCAAGGACTTGGTTTGTTCCTTGGTGTATCCCCAGCACATAGTAGGCACTATTGGCACATAGTAGGTGTTCAGTAACTATTTGTTGACTGGATGATGAATGGAAGATTCCTTTCATCCTCATCAATCCAGGGCCCCAGTGGCCAGGGGCCATCACAATGATCCCACAATAAGGGAGCCTAGTACACAATGGCCTGAAAGAGCTCCTGATGTGAATAAGAAGGGATACTGTGCAAATCCTAGGAAGAAAGGACAGTGCAGAGATCCCAAGAAGCACACAGTAGAAGGAAAGGTTATGGATAGTCACTGTAAATGCAGGCCTTCTCTGTCCCTAGACAAAGATCCATTCTAGTTCAATTTGGAGGGAAGACAAGAGAGTTCTCCTGACGGGCAAAGCAAGGAACTTGGATTTCTCCCTTTTACAAAGGAAAAGATTTGTTGTTGAGTCACGGTGTAGTAAAAGAACTATCCCATGAGGGTCAGGAAACCTGTGTGCTGGTCTCACCTTTGACACTAATAGGGTCTGTAACTCGAGAAAGTCACCTCAGACCCTCAGGCCTTTACAGTTTTATCTGTGCTGAGGGAGTGTAGCTACATCAGCATTTCCTAAACTGTTCCTCAGAACGTTTGACCCTCTTCTGTGCTGATATGGCAGCCACTAGCCGCATGTGACTGTTGAGGACTTGAAGTGTAGCCAGAGCCACATTTTACAATGTGAAAACTGGGGTGCCTGGGTGGCTCAGTCGGTTAAGTGTCCGACTTTGGCTCAGGTCATGATCTCACAGTTCGTGAGTTCGAGCCCCGCGTCAGGCTCTGGGCTATCAGCTTCAGATTCTGTGTCTCCCTCTCTCTCTGCCCCTCCCCAACTTGCACTCTGTCTCTCTCTCTCTCAAAAATAAGCATTAAAAAAATTTTTAATGTAAAAACTAAAGCAGTATACACAGAAACACTAAGAGTGGCAGGACAGCTACAGAAGTTCCACAGTTGAGAGGACACGTTTTGTGTCAGTGAGTCAAACCCAGATCAGGAAGGCTGGGCTGCCCCACACTTGCCAACCTCTCCCCTGCAGGCCTCCGGGGAGTGGCTGAGGAGAAATCCTTAAGGGCCTATCTAGCTAGATAAAGCAGAGAAGCCACAGCCTGTAGACTCTGACAGAGATTGCTGTGAGGATGATAAGAAACCTATTTCTGGTGCCTGACATTTCTGCCTGTGCTTCCAGACAGTGTCCCAAGTTGTGCGCTATATTGCCTAGGATTGCTGGGGTGCCATTACAAATACAAGTTTTTCCTGGGTGAACCTCAAAAATTCTCCTTTTGCTTACCAGCTTCTCCCTTGTCCTCTGTAACTGCCAAAATAAAATGTGCTGCTTTTTATAAGCTCTGAGCATTTATTCTGAATTAACTATTTTTACAGCTTTAGATATAATTTATGTATACTAAATTTCACCAATTTTAACTGTAAATGAATTTTAGTAAATGTATAGCCATGCAACCACCACAATTACGTTTTAGAATACTTCCATGACCCCCAAATTTTCTTTTTGCCCCTCTGCACTCAATTCCCCTCTCTACCCCTGGCCCCAAGAAACCACTGGTGTGCTTGTTGTTACTATAGTTTTGCTTTTTCTAGAATTGCATGTAAATAGAATCATATAGCACAGTATATGTGATATTTTGTTTTTGGCTTCTTTCATTTAGAATGATGCTTTTGAGATTCATCCATGTTATTGTATCAGTACTTGGTTCCTTACAGTTGTCAATATTCCATTGTATATGACCATTTTCTTTTTTCTTTGTTTTTCTTTTTCTTTCTCTTTCTTTCTTTCTTTCTTTCTTTCTTTCTTTCTTTCTTTCTTTCTTTCTCTCTCTCTCTCTCTCTCTTTCTTTCTTTCTTTCTTTCTTTCTTTCTTTCTTTCTTTCTTTAATGTTTATTTATCCTTGAGGGAGAGAGAGAGAGAGCGTGAGGAGGGGAGGGGCAGAGAGAGAGGGAGACATAGAATCTGAAGCAGGCTCCAGTCTCTGAGCCATCAGCACAGAGCCTGATGCAGGGCTTGAACTCTCGAACCACCAGATTATGACACGAGCCCAAGTCAGATGCTTAACTGAATGAGCCACCCAGGTGCCCCTGTTTTTCTTTTTAAATGGGTATTTGGATTGTTTCCAGCTTGGGACTATTATGAAATAATAATCCCATGAACATTCCTGTGTAAGTCTTTCCATGGACCTATGTTTTTATTTTTCTGAGGTAAATATCTAGAGTGGAATTGCTGGGTCATATGGTAAGTGTATTTTAACATTTTAAGAAACTTCATTTTTCAAAATGGCTCTATCATTGTGCATTCCCACCAGCTATGTATAAGATTTCCAGTTGCTCCATATCCTCACCAGCACTTGTTATTGTGAGTCTTTTGAACCTTTGCTATTCTAGTAGGGGTGTAGTGGTATCTCATTGTGGTTTTAAGTTGCAGTGCTCTAATTACCAATGATGTTGAGAGTCTTTTTGTGTGCTTTTTGACCACCCATATATTTACTCAAATATTCAAATATTTTCCCCATTTTACTATTGGATTGTTTTGTTATTATTGAGTTGTAAGAGAACTTTATGTTATCCAGATACAAGTTCTTTTTCAAATATACACCTTACAGGTATTTTCTTTTAATTAATGCCTTTCCTTGTCATTTCCTTATATGTTTTGACAAGATAATGTTTTTAGTCTTTTTGAAGTCCAATTTACTAATTTTTCTTTATGGTTCAAGCTCTTTGCAGTCTACATAAGAAACTGTACCTAATCCAAGGTCACAGAGATTTTCTCCTACATTTTCTTCTAGAAAGTATATGGTGTTAGCTCTTAGATTTAGGTCTATGATCTGGTTTTTGTTTGTTTGTTTATTTATTTGTTTTAGAGAGAGAGAGCACAAGTGGTAGACAGAGAGAGAGAGAGAGAGAAAGGGAGAGAGAGAGAGAGAGAGAGAGAGAGAGAGAGAATATCTTAAGCAGGCTCCATGCCTGGCTCTAAGCCTGAGGCAGGGCTCGATCTCACAACTTTGAGATCGTGACCTGAGCTGAAATCAAGAGTTGGACACTTAACCAACTGAGCCGTCCAGGAGCTCCTGGAAAGATTTTTTTAAAAGAATTTTTTTTTATACAGTTGAGCCTATAACCTGCAGCTTCCAGCCACTAAACATATACAAATTTATTCTTTCTTTGAGACACTTTTTAACATGCAGAGAAGTACCCAGATGATTCATAGATCCAAAACCACAGCCTAAGCAGGACACAACAACAACATTTCCTTCCTGAGCATGGTGCTAAGAAAACAGAGAACAGACCAACAAAGCTAGAATGGATCCCTGGAGTCAGCAGCAGACAGACCCCAGCTAGACCATCCTGGACTGACAGTCCTAATTTGGAAAGATCCTCAGGGAGCAATATTTGGCAGGGTCCCCTCCCTCCACCCAAATTTAATTCAGAACGGACTTCCATATACTTTTTAAAAAGGCTTTAAACTGTAGTTTTTGTTTTTAATCTTGGAAAACCAGGTGTAAAAAAAAAAAGTAACAACATGGTGTTAATCTGAGAAGTAAAGTACCTGGAGAACAGGATGAGGACGGGACAGATATCGGAACATGGAGGTGGCTCCAGCTCTACAGCCTCTAATTCACGTGGCATGTAATCTTCTTAAACAATGATTACAGATACTAAATGTGCATTTGCGGCGACTGGAACTGTCATTAATTACTCTGCAATATCCCGTTGACCAAACTCTCTCCTCAAGTAAATACATGTAGCTTCCACTGAAATTAGTGGGTGTCACTTACAGGTAACTGAAAGGAGAATTTGGTTCTGTGACCTTACAAGGCACTGTGAAGACTGGGATTTACAAACGATGACTAAAGGAGATTTCTAGCAGAAGCAGTCAGCAATAAGGAAGGAATTAAATATCTTTATTTCGATGGAGTTAAAAAGCAAAACAAAACAAAAACCACCTTCTGTCTAGACTTTGTTTGGGGCAAGATGCTAGGTACTGCCGGGGGAATCCAAGCTAAGACACAGACGCCCTGCCTTGACCTGCTCCCACAGCTGCAGGGGAGAGACCTGACCAACATCTCTTGCATCTAGATCATTCCCTCAGTCCTCAGCCTAAATGTCACTTTCTCCAGATGAGATTAGGTCTTGCTGGCAAGATGCATCATGTTTGCAATTACTTGTTTAATGCCTGTTTCCTCCTCCAGTTCCAAGAAGAGAGGGATCACATTTATCTTATCATAGGGTCTGTGAACATCCTGGTAAGAACACAGGAGTCAGAGCCAGCAGCCTGTGTTCAAACCTCTGCTCTGTCACTCACTCTCTGTGTGACTTTGGGCAGAAGATGACTACTTTAGGTCTATAAGATATCAGAAATAGAAATAAAAATATTCTAAGGCATATGAACCAATGATCTAGATTCTAGACAGAACTATTACTTTCTTTAGAACATAATTTTGAAGCTCCTTAAGAGAGATTGGAAAGTTGAGAGACTACTCAAATCTTTCTTTCTCTCTCCTCCCAAGAAATAGCCAGGTTCAAATGTTATTTTTCCTACCACCACATCACTTTCCACCTGTCCTCCAGGTAGTCAGCTTTAACTGTAGCACACTCCTACCTCAGGGCCTTTCTACTTGCTGTTCCCTCCACCTAGAACACACTTTTCCCAGGGAGCTGTATGGCTCACTCTTCCACCTCCTCAAGGCTTATGCTAACTTATCACCTCCCTATAGGACCTTCTCCAATTACCTTAGCTAAAATAGCCCCTTCCCATCTCATCACTCCATCTGCCTTTTTTTAATGATATGCATCCCTACCTGACATCTGTACATTAACTTATTTTTACCTATTTCCCCCCACTAGAATGTAAGCACTCTGAGGGCGGAGGTGTTGCTGTGGTCACTGCCATATCCCCAGCCTGTAGAACACTCTGGTATATAGTAAGTCCTCAATGAATAGTCAGAATAGAATAAACAAATCTCAGTCTTCTTTTCTCATTGTGAGACACTTGACAATGTTGTTCTCATGCAGGACACATTCCCATGCTGGGTATGCAGATCATGGAAAATCTTAAAATTAATTTTTTGTCAGGTAAAATAAGTTGGCGTCATTTTGCTTTAGATAGGAAGGGGGCATGGAATTCAGAAGCATTTGACGGATGTATGAGTGATGAAATCACACGCTTAAAGATCCCTAAGCTTTTATAAGGGACAGTATATCTGCATCTTACCAGAACACAGAGCAAATAAAATATAAAATTAAAAAAAATTTTTTTAATGTTTATTCATTTTTGAAAGAAAGAGGGAGACAGAGCATGAGCAGGGGAAGGGCAGAGAGACAGGGAGACACAGAATCTGAAACAGGCTCCAGGCTTCAAGCTGTCAGCCCAGAGCCCAAGGCAGGGCTTGAACTCATGAACTTTGAGATTGTGACCTGAGCCAAAGGTGGATACTGAACCGACTGAGCCACCTGGGCACCCCCAAATTTAAAATTTTTAAATGTTATTTTGTAAAAAGAACCTTGATTTTTTTTCTAGACTTCTACTCTATAGGTAATATCATAAGTCAATATGCTTTTCCTTCTTTACATCTTGACTTAGATAAAACTTCCTTCTTAAAAACTTCTCCATGACTCCCTCCATTGAGCATTATGTGCTCCCCCCATATGTCCCCATGGAACCCCAAGCTTACCCTACTGAGGCTCTTAACACCATGTATTATAATACATGTAAATATTGCCTGATTACTTATTTATGTCATTTACTCACCCCCACCCAACACTATCGCCTCCTCACCTCCAACCTGCAGGTCACAAGCTTTAGGGCAGACAAGCCCAAGTTACCTCATTGAGCATTTTACACACAGCACATACTGTGTGAATAAAATTTGTTAAATCAACTAATAATGTAAGTTCTTTTTAAGACTAGGCACACACAAGTCATTGTTTAAAACAGAAAATTTATCATGTATGGGGCACATGGGTGGCTCAGTCAGTTGAGCATCAGACTCTTGATTTTTGGCTCAGGTCATGGTCTCACAGTTCATGAGTTCGAGCCCCGCATTGGGGCTTGGGATTCCCTCTCTCCCTCTCTCTCTGCCCCTCCCCTGCTCGCACTCTCTCTCAAAATAAATAAATAAACTTAAAAAATCCTAAAAAAAATGTATAATGTACAGATTTTGATAAATAGTAAAAAATGGTGGTGTGACTTTTCAGGCACAACTTTATTCTGGGTGCCTGTAGTTTGGAATCATGAGTATTCAATTCTAGAATACCATCCCAGCTTTCTTTTCCTTCCTCTGCATTACAAATTTGCCCACAGATAAAACTGAAAAGAAAATGGAGTGCTACATCAGCGAGCACACACGCCAAAACAAAATTTACAATGTAGGTAAGGGAGAGGGGAACATTCTGGAAGCCCAATAAGTCACCTCATACTCAGGGAGAAAGAATTTTTTTTACAAAACTGAAAAAAATCATGAGGTCACAGCTTATAAGCACTGCAATAATTGGTTATTGCCACTCCTGTGAGCATTAGCAAGTCACTTGCTGAAGGGTGTGACTTGGACAAGGATGCTTCAGGTTGGCTACAATTTCCAGCTGTATAACTCTCTCCCACTCAAGAGACCGTATCAAAGGCAGTAAGCAAGAATAGCATTATTGCAGGAGTAACCCTGAGTCCTTGGCCACTTCTCCAGAAATATAAATCATTTGCGCACTCGGTACCTCACAGTTTATCATGGCAATCATGGCATGAGAAACTCGGGTCTAGAGCTGTAGCTCTCCCAGTATCTTGACTGGGGACAGCTTAGGCAGGACAAAAGTTTCTGTGGTCCATGTATTCCACTCCTTTCTACTTTCCAATCAGGAAAAAAACAAAACAAAACAAAACTTAGTAATGACAAAGACTACAAATGCAAAAATTCAAAAAAAACTAGTTAAATCAAGGACAGTAGCAATTGAAAAGCATGATTGACTCAAGGCAGAATCTGTTGTTCACTGATAACAAAGACCCTTCATAAACACAGTGGGAAGTCCAGCTCTCTCTCTGCATATGTGCACATGCATTGGGAGTTTTGCAACACTGGCAAGTATTACTTGTGAGCAAAGCTATCTCAGTGGAATAGTCAACAAACTCAACAAAAATAGGAATACCTATAAACTCACTTATTTACTAGTACGTAGGCTGTAGTATATCATAATCAACATCCAGGAACTCCCGCATTGTCTGATTAGTTCATTCAATGCCCATCAAATGGATCTTTTCAGACCTTACATGGACCATGGAGTATACCTTGAGAAACATTTCAGTAAGACAATTACACAATCAACTATTAAGTTTAGCTTCCAATATGTGCCTAATACAGCTTACTGCTTGTGACGAGGATAAAAAATATGAACAGGTCTGAGGAGCTTGTAGGTACTCAATAAATATTTAGAAAAATCATATATTAGAGAGCAAAGGAACACATATGACTAGTATTGCTGGAAAGAATGAAAATGTTTTCATTGTGTACAGTATTTCATGTGCAGTAATTGAGAGTAAATGCAATCCTTTCAACATTCTGGTCTCAAGATTTGTTATACTGTATCTAAAACCCATTGACCTGCATCAGCAAGTCATCCATAACACGTGCAAGATAAATTGCAAAGGGAATACCATCTCGGAGACCAGCTAGGAGTCTGGGGTAATAAAACAGGCCCAAAGTATGGGTTTCCAGTTAATTTGGCAACAAGTGTGGATAAGCGTGAACCATAATTCTATAATATGCTCGAGGCTTAGGAATACATGTATGAGTTAATAAGTAGAAGTAGCTGTGAAACACAGTGAGATTTGATTCAGCCTTTGAAATCTCGTACACCTGCTATGAAAATATCTGCAGTGAAAGAAAATCAGATACAGTAAATAATTCACAACACAAATTCTCTCGTGTGGGTGGGAAGTGAGTGGTGTTTGCCTTTGTCTCATTTTATATCATTTGTGTCAGAAAATCCACAGCTACAACCTAGACTGCTTTCTAAAATGGCAAACTAAAGATTCTAAGCTAACAATAGGCAACTGCAGAGCTGATATGAATTTGCTGGTTGCCTGTAGTACTATCAAAAGGTACAGTGGGCTGCAGAAATTCTTTTCTTGGTCGTTGCCTTTCTTTTTCTTTTCTCTGTGCAGGCTGTAAATAGATTGTAAATTGTGTGATACTGTTGAACCTGAAAAATAATGCAAGGCTACTTTTAGCATAATCTACCAGAGCATAAAAATTTTGCTTTTCTACCAAAAACTACTTGACCAGTGTACTTGACCTTGATGCCTGTGACTTCATCTATTTTTTTTTTTTTTTTCAGAGAAGCTTAAAGGTCAGAGGACCAGGGAATGAGAGTAGGATCCCAATAAATGCATTAATCGTATTTTTAAAATTTTCTGTATCTTATGATGTTTTGACATTTGGAGAACATTGCAGACCCAGGAGAGAGTGCCCCTCCCAGGGCTAGCTAATTCCTAAAGATGACATCGGACCATTGATCACGACTTTCATGTGCAAACCAGTCCATCCTGAATCCATATCCCTTAAGCATCTCCTTTATCTAACCCTCATACACCAAGCCAATAATTTGTCTTCCCTAATGTATCTCATGGTCAGGTACCAGGCAACTACCTCTTTTACAATCCAAAGGCCACGAGAATTATTCCAACTAGCCAATCTTAGCTGTTGACTCTACTTTACCTTGCCTTTTCCGCAGAAACCCCAATAAAGGCTTTGGCCTATGCTTTCCTCTCCCTCCTTTCTGCCTCCTGACTGGAACTGGGGGACCTCTTGTGGCCCTGCATGACATGGATACATCTTAGGATACATAAGTGATAAATTCTTCTTTCAATGGTATTGGCTTTTCCATGTTGTCACTCAGTCATCCATAATCAGAGTCCCATGGGTACAAACAAGGCCACGGGCTTTTGTGGTCATTTTTCAGAACATGCTTTCTTGGCCTCAAATCTGGCTCAGAGATGACCTAATTTCAAAAAGATAACACAAAGTACTATAACCCCCATCCCAGGATGGGAGCCAGGCACTTTCCTCATCTCTGCCTATTTCCAGTGTGGCGCAGTGATGTATGGGGAAGCACACTCTCTTACTGACTTTCTGTCATGGCACCAAAGTCCAGAAAACTTGTGTGACCTACCGAAAAAAGTAGGAATGTAGATCTGTACAGGAAGTGAAACAGTAGAGCCCCGCACTCCTGATTCCTCAATGTCGAGCCACTGGAATAACACCACTGATCATGATGACAGCTGTGAACATTCGTTTACTGAGTGGCTCTGTGCCCAATGTTTTACACGCATCATCTCATTGAACTCTTACGAGGCTGTGAGGTAAGTGCTATCATTATCCCATTCTGGAGATGAGAATTTAGGCATGAAGGTCATTAGTCCAAGGTCATGTATCTAGTGACTGGTGACCTGGGACAAGACAAACCAAGTCTAAACCACAGCCCAGGCTCTAAACCCTTACCCTATACTACACCTGCCAAAGCTGAACAAGGCTCCATTTCCCTCATGACACAGAATTCAAGGACATAATTCCTTTCGTGAATGAAACATCTATAGTCTGAAAACCTCAACCCCTAGTTGGCATCTCTAACTGACTGGTAGATGATGCCATATTGCCTTCCAAACTAAACATACTTTTGATAGATATTCACAAGCAGGGGCAGGGCCAGGCAACATTGTGAAATAGGCAACCTCCTGATTTCTGGTGATTGCTTTTCCTAGAATTCAGGGATCTCACTACTTTTGCAGGTGAACCAAATGACTCCACGTCCCACATTGTCCTCTGTGGTCTGTGCCTTAGGCTCCAAAGTATTTCTGTGGATCTCTAAACCTGTCCGAATTCTCATTCTCTCTTGCGTTCTCCAGAATCCATTAAGGGTTCTAGATTCAAATGGACCTGGCTTCTAATTCTAGCGACCTCTAATTCTATACAACTTTTAGCTGTGTGACCTTGATCTCCACTGTCATCTATAAAACTGCCATTGTAGCATGGACTTCCTCAGTTTTTTTTATAAAGATAAAAATGATACTTCACGTGTGCTGTGCCAAGATCAATTCTTATCATGTAATTGATATTCTATAGTGATAGTTCAGTCATGAGGAATAGTTCCCCAATTTTCATATGTACTATTTCAATATAAAGTAATAACATTGGTTTCTAAGAGCCACAAAAGCATCAGTCTCTTTACAGTATAGACATACTTCACAATGATGGCTTAATAAGCCAGCCATGAAATTAAGCACTGACCTAGCATATCTGATAGGAATTTGAAAGAAATACAGGAAGCTCTGATAAATATAGACAGTAGAATAAATGAAATTTAAGCCATGGGTCTAAGAAGAGGATGCAGTCTACTTTACAACGTTGCCAAATGTCTGCAGTTCTTATGTCATAAAATTCTAGGAAGAATGTAATACATTCAGCAGAACTAATAAAAGGAAAAAGCAGGAAGGCAAACATCATAAGTCAGAAGTCTTCATCTCTGTTCTGCCACTCGTTGGCCATGTGACCTTGGCTATATCTCTACGGATGTCAATTTCCTTCTCTGTACAATGACAGTGTTGGGCCAGACAGTCCTGGAGATTGCTTTCAGTTGTACCATTCTATGAGGTGATGAGTCCGACTCTACCATTGTCCTCTCCCCTTGTTCTCTGGAGATATTGTTACCACAATAGTTACTGTTGCCTCCCAAGTAACATCACGTAGCAAAGTCTAGTCACGCACAGGAATTCTAGGCACTGTGACCATGAATCCTAATCCCTCTTTGGTCACACCGTCATTGAATGACCTTGCGCGGGACACGTAACTCCAGCTAACTGCCTCAGATGCCTCACCAGACAAAAACCTCCAGGGATTTACAGGATAAATTTCCAACTCATTGCACTCTACAAGCTGCCCTCCAAATGCCTTTACAATGTTTACCCTGGGACCACCCATGACAAATCATGAAATTAGGCTGGTTTCCTGAATAATTTTTTTTCTTTCTTTCTTTCTTTCTTTCTTTCTTTCTTTCTTTCTTTCTTTCTTTCTTTCTTTCCTTCCTTCCTTCCTTCCTTCCTTCCTTCCTTCCTTCCTTCCTCTCTCCCTCCCTCCTTTCTTTTTCTTTCTTTCTTTCTTTCTTTCTTTCTTTCTTTCTTTCTTTCCTTCCTTCCTCCCTCCCTCCCTCCCTCCCTCCCTCTTTCTTTCTTTCTTTCTTTCTTTCTTTCTTTCTTTCTTTCCTTCCTCCCTCTCTCCCTCCCTCCTTTCTTTCTTGCTTCCTTCCTTCCTTCCTTCCTTCCTTCCTTCCTTCCTTTCAGTAGGCTTCACACCCAGTGCAGGGCCCAACATGGGACTTGAGCTCCCAATCCTGAGATCAAGACCTGAGGTGAGATAAAGAGTCAGATGCTTAACCGACTGAGCTACCCCAGGCACCCCTCCCTGAATAATTTTCAATCATGGTGTGTCTCCACCTCCAACATAGAAACCTATTTCCCCCTATTCAAACCATAACCATCTTTCAAGGGAGGCTAAATTTAAATGAAAATTTAAAAGGCTGAAAAACTGGTCAAATTTGTGGCAAACTCAAGGCTAGGAAGGAGGGCTGATATACACTGTACAATAGAACCACCAGTATTTCAATAGGCTGAAATAGAGAGTGGAAACCAAGGAGAATTAATGCCAACTTTCAGCAAATATTTTTGAGCAGATGTGTCTTATAATGGAATTGGTGCTATAATCCCCTCCCGAAATTTAGTGGATAGGAAGTTCAATATTTCTATAACAATAATAAAATAATGATAGCCATTTATTGTGCAAATTTTATGTTTTAGGCATTATGCCAAAGGCATCACATACCACGTCCATTAGAATGCTTTCAGCTGCAATTTGGAGTACCCAACAAAAACTGGCAGAGTAGTAAGGATTTTCTATCTTACAGCCATAGGTAGTGAAGGAGCTGGTTCCAGGTTTAGTTGCTTAAGCAGCATAACAACACCATGGAAACTCATCCTCCAACTCTGCCATTCTTGCAGAGTCAGCAACATCTCTCCTTGTGGTTGCACAATGGCTGAAATGATTCCAGGGGCCATATCTCAACATACAGAAAAGTACACCTCCGACATGTCTCTTTTTACTATTTAGGAAAACCCTGCACATAGCGTCCCTACAATTTCCCTCACATCTTATTGTCTGGAATCAAATCACTTACCACACCTAAATCTGTCAATGCCAAGGGAAATGGACTGCCAATACCATCTTAGACCTGTCATGATTCACCCCTCACTCACCTTCCTTGAACACATGGAATGGTGTCCACCTTCCCAAACAAACCTCTCCACAGGCAAAGAAGAGAAGGATTGGGCTGGGAAGTAGCAAATGGGTAGATAGTCAACAGTATTTACTACACATACATTATCACTTTAATAAATCATCTTCAAATGAGTTATTATGTTCATTTTATACATTTAAAACACTGAGGCTCAGAGAAGTCAAGTAACTTGCCCATAGTCACACAGATAGAAGTGGGAAATCCTACATTCTTAATCATCATACTGATGGTTCTGAAATGTCAATGTATGTAGGAAACATCAAGAGTTAGTGAAAATGTGGGATGCCTGGATGGCTCAGTCGGTTAAGCGTCAGACTCTTGGTCTGGGCTCAGATCATGATCTCACAGTTCATGAGTTCGAGCCCTTGTCGGGCTCTGCACTGACAGTGCAGAATCTGCTTGGGATTCTCTCTCTCCCTCTCTCTGCCCCTCCTCCACTTTCTCTCTCTCTCTGCTTCTCTCTCAAAATAAATAAACTTTAAAAAAATTTTAAAAAGATTAAAAAAAAGAGTTAGTGAAAAATGAGGATTTCTGGACTCCACACTCAGAGATTCTGAGGGCAGAAGTCCTCATTTTTCATTTTTAACAATTTCAGTCAATTTGGATGCAGGGTATCTACGAACCACATTTTGAGAGAGAGAGAGAGAAAGAGAGGGAGAGGGAGAGAGAGAGAATGGGATTGGCTATCACTTGGGCAGAAATCCGAATTTTTTTTTAAAAAGCCCTGATTTTCCGGAAGCTTCAGACCCACCATCGAGCAAAAGCTATTGTTTACACAGGTCAGGCCCTATATGGTGTCCATGTCTGGCTCACTAATTTAAGAAGGATGTAGATAAAACGTGAGGGGAACAAGGTTCAAGAGGGACCTCTAAAAGTTGGGTCTTCTAAGTAATCATTGAAGAATTTGGGAAAGTTTAGAGTGGAGGATAGTCAACTTTTTGGCTTAGGGGAGAGAGGAAGCCATCATAAACCTTCAAATATCAGCTAGGTTGTCACATGTAAAGGATGTTCAGAGGTAGAATCAATGATCAGAAATCAGGAAGAGGCTCATTTTGTTTTATTATAAGAAAGAATAGCCTAACAATTAACATTGTGCAATAATGCAAAGGAGTCTGCCTCATTCAAGCAGAGGCTGGCTGACCCATGACCAGAGCTACAGACACAGTAGAAGGGATTCCTCAGTTGAAAGGAAGGCAAAGCAGATGGCTCCTAAGATAGACTGTGGTCCTCCAATCTCCTTCTCTGCAAACTGACTTATGTTAGAGTGCAGAGGAGAGGGGCAGAGGGAGAGAGAGAGAATCCCAAGCAGGCTCCAAGCTCAGTAAGGAGCTCAATGTGGGGCTTGATCCCACAACCCTGGATCATGACCTGAGCTGAAATCAAGAGTCAGACACTCAACCAACTGAGCCACTATGGTCATTTCTGCTGAACACCTTGGAGTGCAATTTAGCTTCTATTTTAATTTTGTTAATATTAGTTTTATTAGCATAATTAATATAAAATGATTTTAATACAACATATTAATAGTAATGTCAATTCATAAATATATTAATATAACTTCTATTCCAGGTTACATTTCTATTTTAATGTCTATATGTGTAATTCATTTAAAAAATGAAATTATTATTTAAAATTAAAAAAAAATTTTAATTTATAAATATCCTGTTTGCCCTGGTTGATAGGACATGTCTGACTTTTCTTTGTGTCCTTGTGGCATTGAACTTATAGATACCTAATACATAGTTGGCAAATGAAAAAGGATGGCCTAGAATGGTGGGTGAGCACATCCAGATTATAACACTGCATAACATGAGTAGTGAGTAACTTTTAATATTTCTGCCCTTCTTACTACCATTCTTCCCCCTTTGGGCACTGAGCATTGTGGTTATATTTGCAATATGTACCTTCCTCTCTAACCATCATTGATTGGGCCAGAAGTTAACACATGCTGATAATTTCTTAAAAGGTGGCTATACTTATATGCAGACTCAGAGCATGGTCTACTGAAAAAGAATGAAGTCAACGAAAGACAAAGAGTGAGTTCTCTGGCTTCTCCACCCCTGGATCCCAAGGTCTTCCTGAGGGCCAAGTGTAAATGTGCCCTTGGTCTCTGTGAGAAACCTCTGTGTCTTTATAAAATTCCTTCCTTCCTTTCTTCCTTCTTTTCTTCCTTCCTTCTCTCTTTTCCTTCCTTTATTCTTTTAAACTTTATGGAAGTTTAAACGGTTTTAGTTCGTTTCAGCCAGAATCTTGAATCCAAATGAATTTGTCTCTAGGCTTGCTGTTGAGGTGACTGATGACAATATCCCATGTCCTGACAGCTCCAGGAAAGCTGAGAATTTAAAGAGCTCAGATGATGAGAAGGCACCCGTATGATGCCAAATATTTTGGAGAGTTTGAGATCAGAACTACTTCAGGCTGATTTCTTTACCACTCCAGCCTTGAATCTGCAGGGACATCAAAGCCCCTGTGAAGACTCCACTGCAGACCACAAATATCCTTTTAACAAAAATTCCCCCCACAGGAATGATGAGAAAGGAAACAACCTCTAGGACAATGAGGCCAGACCAGCTCAAATGAGAGATGGGAATATCCGGGGGTATCTACAGCTCCCTTGTGCCACAAAGAGCTTCTCCATGCAACATTTTGGGTTTGCATAAGGCAATCCATCTGTAAGGCACAAGTAGCCTTTCACAATCACATTTATCAGTGAGTAATCACACGAACTTTGTATTTCAGTTTTATGGCAAAATCGTTTCACAATATGTACGTGTTTTCCTCATTTTGTACCCCATGGCTATCAGGCAGAACATGTTGATGTCACATTGATACACTCACTGAAAAACAGTGCCTGAACAAATCCAGGTGACACTCTTCCAAAACCCCCAGTTTCAATGTAAATGGCAAAGCAGCACTGGCTGTAAATGAGGGGCAGCGGGAGATGTGCGGTAGCAGAGTAGGCAGGGACATCGTTGAGAATTTTTTCTCTCCTGCGATGAAGATCTCTCTTGTGTTGGTCAAAGTGGGCAAATCATTAACACAGGAGTGCTGAGGAAGAAATGCTGCTTCTTGGCTTTCCTATTCCTTATTTTTTTTTTTCATATTTCTTTATTTTTGAGAAAGAGAGAGAGAGCAGGGGAGGGGCAGAGAGACAGGGAGGAAGAGAATCCCAAGTAGGCTCCACGCTGTCCGAGCAGAGCCCCATGCAGGGTTCGATCTCACAACCCGCGAGATTATGACCCGAGCTGAAATCAAGATTGGACACTTAACCAACTGAGTCACCCAGGTGCCTCTGGCTTCCCTATTCCTTAGTCTTACTTAAAGTCCAAGGCATTTGTAGACCCTCTTCCTTGGGTCCTTTTCATCCTCCTTACTGCTTTTTGATTCTTTTGTTTGTTCCCAGGGGTAGGAAAGGAATCAAAGCACAATGATTTTCACATTGAAGACTGGTTTAAGGAACAAAATTTGCAGTGTGTCTTGAAATGACTGCCCCTATTTCTATAAAATTATTCCTCTTACTGCCTTGTGGATGCTGAACTGGTTGCAGGTCTGAGAATATGCTTTAACCATGCAACACTTCTGTTCAAATTTAGCCTAAGAAGTTGAGTTGGCTTCCCTTGATCTACTTTTTCCCCCTTTGATCTATTTTTTTAGTTAATAGAATTCAGGTTTTATTCCTGAAATGATATTTATAAAATTTTTTTTTTTTTTAATCCAGAATCCTGGGGCACCTGGCAGGCTCAGTCAGTAGAACGTGCAACTCTTGATCTCGGGGTTATGCGTCTGAGCCCTATGTTGGGTGTACAGATTACTTTTAAAAAATCTTTTTAAAAACATAAAAATAAAATAAAATAAAATCCAGAATCCTGTCAAGGTAAATGCCCTACAGTGGCATCATGTTTGAAAATGTTCTGTTTCCATTCTTCTTTCCACACTTACCAGTTGGCATTCATTTGTATTCTTTTCCCCCACTACCATCATTATTCTTTTAGATGCTCCAATTGACCCACATTTGTCCAAAGGAAGCCAATATAATCTGGTTTCTGTATCATTTTGACATTGGCTCTTCGATTCTCGAGCACTTACTTTCTAGCAAAAGTGAGTCTAGGCTCACTTTGTACTTTTTCTGTTTCAGACCTAGAATCAGTTATTTTTCCAAGGAGTCTTGTTCTTTTCAATAAATAATGATATTTAGAAACCAAGATCTAGCTTCTAGGTGTGCTCATTGCTAATGGGACGTAACTGTATACAGATTCTTTCAGTATGCAGAACTAAGGAATATATTTTTTCAAGAAATCATGGGTTCTTACTGATACCTCCAATTCTCATCCAATATCATAGAAATCTTCCTCTCTTTCTCCTAGTTTATATTTTTATCTTCCCTCACATTGAGAACCTTATTTCCAAAAATTTAAAGATATTTTCTCATTTGCTGTATGCTTCAATCCATTCAAAATAATCTCAGTATTGCTTACCAATACCACCACAAATAAATCCAAGTTAAAGGAAATATTGTTTAAAGTTCTTTCTGTTCAAAGAATACATCATAGAAAAGTGTATTAACACTGGGCCTGAATCAATTCCATTTTTTTCTAGGTCTGCCTGGATGGCTTAGTCGGTTGAGCGCCCAATTCTTGATTTCAGCTCAGGTGTGACCTCACAGTTCATGGGATTGAGCCCAGTGTTGGACTCTGCACTGACAGGGCAGAGCCTGCTTGGGATTCTCTCTCTTTTCTCTCTATCTGCCCCTTCCCCACTCTCTCTCTGTGTCTCAAAATAGATAAGTAAACATTTTTTGAATTCCGTTTTTTTCTATATACTTGATGTACAATTTGATATGCAGTTAAGATCATTTTTTCTGTTTATATTCTTTTTTTTAATTTTTAAATGTTTTTATTTCTTTTAGAGAGAGAGAGATTATGAGCAGGGAAGGGGCAGAGAGAGAGGGAGACACAGAATCCGAAGCAGGCTCCAGGCTCTGTGCTATCAACTCAGAGCCTGACTCAGGGCTCAAACTCGTGAACCAGGAGATCAGGACCTGAGCTGAAGTCAGACGCTTAACCAACTGAGCCACCAGGGTGCCCCTGTTTATATTCAGTTTTAATGTTTGCCCTTTTTATTCTTTGTATTTAATTTTGTTTTTTACTTTTTTAATTTTATTTTTAAAATATGTATAATTTTCACATGGTTCAAAAATCAAAACTGTATAAAAACATAAACTCAAAGAAATCTTAGTCCCATTGCTATCCTTTCCACCCTAATTGCTTCCAACCCTCTTAGGTAGCTATTTTTATGAGTTTATAGAGTCTTAATATTTTTATTTTTGCAAATCTTTGTATTATTTTTTTTATTTTGGTATTTAAAAAGTTTTCTATTTTTACTATAGTGGTTACCTTTATACTAACTAATACTTTGTAATTTTTAATGGCCATAATCCCCCTTTTCCTTACATGGACTTCTAAAATTGGTTTAGATCTTTAAGTAGTATCTTTTGACTCCCACTTATGACCTAAATGCCAGTCAGTGGTTTTATTTCACTTCTCCTCTTCCCTTTCTTTTTGTTTTCTTTCTTTCTTTTTTTTTTTTAACATCTATTTATTTTTGAGAGACAGAGTGAGACAGAGTGCGAGCCGGGGAGGGGCAGAGAGAGAGAAGGAGAGACACAGAATCTGAAGCAGGCTCCAGGCTCTGAGAAAGAGTTCAGCACATAGCCCAACACGGGGCTCGAACCCACAAACGGTGAGATCATGACCTGAGCTGAAGTCGGATGCTCAACCCCTGAGCCACCTAGGCCTCCCTCCTCTTCCCTTTCTCTTCTCCAATATTGTCAGCTGTGCTATTTCTAATGTAGAAGAACGTGCAGTATTTACAGGCTATTCTTCCAACCTTGTTCACAGTCTTAGACCTCAAGTTAAGTACAGTCGGTGCTCATCGGCAGCATTTTTGCTGCTTTTTCCTCAGTCATCTTCTAGTGGGATACAGTTCATCATCTAGCAGATTTCTCAGGATGAGATTATGATTACATACACTCTGATTTCTTGCATGTTTAAAACTAGTCGCCTATAGTCATATTTAAAGGACAGCTGGGCTAGATAGATAACACAACCTTGTTTTAAAAGTGGGAATGGAAACAATTCAAGTAATCAACAATCAAAGATGTTTAGTTAAATAGTGAACCCTGGTCCACACATCTATCACACATGCTACAACTGCTGTAGAAAAACAGGAAATGATACATAAACGTGGAATGGCCAAATTTGTGTTTTTAAAGCATAAGGATGCTATAAGTATGTGTATGGGTGTGTAGCAAAAAGCAGGTCAGAGGTACCTTAAAAAATTAGCAGTTATTTTCTTTGATTAATAGAATTATTGGTGATTTTTAGATTCTCCTTCGTGCTTTTCTCCCCCCGTTTTTCAAATTGTTCAACTTGTGGGATGGGAGAGAACACGGTATTTTTTTTTTTTTAAGCAAGACAAAGATCTAAAGTTTTCAAGGCTTATTTTTAATGTGTTGGTTTTCATCAATCCCACAAGACACAGTGTACCAAAGAAAGAGCAACATGATCTAATTAGCAAGCTCAGGACAGTCTAGGCTGGTCTCGGTGCTCTGCCTGTCCTAGGTACTCGATCAATGTTGGCTGGTGATTAAGAAAACTACAATTAGTCAGCTCTGAGCAGAGTCATTTTAGGCAGTAATGTTAGTGTTTTTGAGTCAAGCGTCTGCCCTCCCAGGACTGTGGTGAGGACAGAATCAAGTAGTGTATAAGTAAAACTGTCAGTGTTGTGTCTGGCACATAGTTCTCATTTCATCTAGGAGGGAAATATATATTGTTACCCTCTTTTTC
The DNA here is from genome assembly GCF_028749965.1 of Puma concolor. Lineage (NCBI taxonomy): Eukaryota > Metazoa > Chordata > Mammalia > Carnivora > Felidae > Puma > Puma concolor. The sequence goes on along the minus strand of NC_141673.1, from coordinate 27,703,464 downwards.
TCAATAACTAATGGGGATGTATTCGCATTTACTTATTCTGAAGGATGTAAAAACAAAATGGACAGGTAGCCAGTTAAAAAAAAAAAAAAAGCCTGAGGCAGCCTATGAGAGGGTTCTAGAGAAACAGAGAGGAAGAGACAGCTCAGAGAGCACACAGAGAGCAAAAAAGCAAGACAGAAACTTTAGAGATCATTAGAAATTACAGTAGTTAGGCCTTCTAAGTAAGAGTGGCTTGTGGGCTTATAAGTAAGAGTGGAGGAAACCTGTGTCCCTAAATCATAACTGTATTGTTATAATAAAAATAAGCAAGTGGAGTATCCACCTGCTTTGCTAAGTAATGATCACAGGATAGTAAACTCATCACAGCTCTTCCATCGGCTTCCCCCAGTGGATCTGACCAAGAACAGACAGCACCCCAGAGCGACTGAATCAGAATCTGAATGTAAAATGCCAGGCCTAAAAGTTTTTTCTGAACACCTCTTCCAAGGGATTATGATGACTAACTAGGTTTGGGAGTCACTGGCCTATATATACATGCGCCCACCATCCATCCCATCCAGCAGGACAGTCCCAGAATAAATATTACAAGAGCCCCTCCTGGTACTCCTGGTCTTTCTCTCAAGACATACACATTACGTGCTCTCCTACCTGGACCTCAGCCTCCCAAAGGCACTTTTGTGAAGGCGGCCTCACCTCTATAGGGACGGCCTTGAACCATTATTTCCACTCCATGATGGAAGACAAGACGTAGAGAAAAATCACCCCTTGAACTTAAATTCACATTAAAATGTCAAACGATAACCATATTCTACCTGAGAGTGGAAACTGATGAGTGGAGAAGACAAAAACATACATTTTAGCGGGGAAGGAGAACGGGGATCCTGAGCACCTGAAGAACAGTTGCTTCTGCTACTTCGCCGTTTGGTCCAAGTCAATCAAGAAGGTCAGAAATAAATATGGATCTGACTTTATCTGCTGGTTATTTAAGAGCTTTTGCTCATTTCTTCTTTTCCTATTTGTGGTCCCCAGTTTCTAGAAAAGTCAAAATTAACCAAACCAGTGGACAGTGATGTCATATTGTATTTCGACTGCTGAAAAACCAATCAACACTCCTCGTCGTGTTAACGTGTCATCCAGTTCTGAGTGTTGTTACCTTGTTCTGGTTTAATCTTGATCTGTTGCTTGTAAAATAAGGACAGGCAAAGATAAACATAAAAACCCGAGTGTTCCTAAAAGTATTCATGTTATAAAAATGTAGGAGAAAATATTTTAGGTCCCCTGGTGCACTGAGTATACTCAGTGCCCTCCATATTCCCCCTTATATCTGCCGTCATGTCCCTGGACTGCCCACCTTCCCCAGCCCCACACAGCTCACCTGGCCCATGCACTGCGGGTGTTTTCATCCTTCCTGTCTTGGCTTATCATATTTCTAACTGGGGCCTTTTCCATAGAAAGGATTTTGAGTTACTGGACTCCTCAATTAATATTCAAGTTACCAACGTTACCAATTTAAAAGCCTGGGTTGCACTGCTTTCAGTTCGAATGACAACTCTGTTTATAAGACTAGTAATGGAAGAAAAGTATTTTCAAGTTTTTTTCTAATTCTCCAGAAATTGCAGCGGACAGACTGACCTGCTCAAACAATCAGTTCCGTCTACAAAGTTAATCAATTAAATAGTCTTAATTTTAAACTGCATTAACAAAAGTAAGATACTGAAATTTATTTCTAAGTGCTTCCAATGTCTTACAGGACAAATTTACAACTATAACAAGCAAAAACTTCCCTTGCTACACTGTGGTGAACAGAGCTGTTGATTCACTATGTTTTACATTTGAAACTAATGTAACATTGTTGTGTCAACTCTATTCAAATTAAAAAATTAAAATCAGGGGCTCCTGGGTGGCTCAGTTGGTTAAGTGTCCAACTCTTCTTGATTTTGGCTCAGGTCATGATCTCATAGTTCATGAGATAGAGCCTCAAATCAGGCTCTGCACTGTAGCATGGAGCCTGCTTGGGATTCTCTCTCTCTCCCTCTCTCTCTGCCCCTCCTCTGCTCTAGCACATGCACTCTCTCTCTCTCTCTCTTCCCCCCCCCCCCCAAAATCAATAAATAAACTTAAAAAAAAAAGTCCCTAGCATTTAAGCTCTCTTATTGCAACTATAATCAAATAAACTTAAAAAAAAATCATAAATTGAGTTCCCTTAAGCATTCCAGTTCTGGTTATAAACTTAATCACCATCTCTTAAACCTTTCACGAAGCTTAAAATCTCAAGATTAGAATGTTACCCATTTTATATTGAAATCACAAAGACAATCCTTTAGGGTCAGAATATGTTACATTCTCTTGAAATAGCAAACATACTGGTCCTTTTTAGAGAAGCTTAATTTGGGTACATGGAATTCAGCAACCCCCTGGCCTAGGCTGGATTCAACTAATCTCTTTGCTGCCTGATTGAACTCTGTATTCTTTTCATGTTCTTTTTGCCCAGCTCTGTCCCTACAAGCCCCCATCTGTCTAAAAACCATCAGCCTTTCTTGATGTTGTCCAAAATTTGACAGAATCAATTACTCCTTAAGGTTGATGTGCTAAATACTCCTTAAGGTTGATGTGCTAAAGCTAAAAATTCCTTTGAAATGCACACATACTCACTTAGATGGAAATCACATCACTGTTTTCACCTTACAATGCCGCCATCACCACACACACGTTGGTTTAGATTACTCGAGAAGGGGCACAATGAGGTAACAGGCTTTTGTGCAATGAGTTTCAGTTGTCTCCTAAAAACATTTTTTGTGGTATTTGTTTTGAATGCCCTGTGGAAAGAACACAGGCCTCTTGCTTGGTAAGCAGTTTTTGAAAGGCTCGTCTCCAAGGCAGTTACAAACTCAAGACATTGCTAGGAGAAGTTCTGTTGTATGAAGAAGGTTGGAGCTGGAAGGGGTCTGGTGGTCATTTGGTCCAACGCCATGCTGTACAAAAAAGAAAACTAAGCTCTAAAGAGAGGGGACAAAGGAGGGAGAAATGCCTTTACTGAATGCCTCCTGTGTTCCAGGCACCGTGCAAGTTAACCTTCAATTAAGATGCATAGAGTGGTGCTTAATAATCCTTTCCAACTGGCTTTCCCCCTCAGATACACTGCAGTGCTACCACACTCCTCAAGTTCACCCATCTTCTGGCCCTGCGTCCTTAGCACACAGCTTGACCTTCCCTTCCACTGAGTCAGTGGAAGCAATCCACCATTGGCTATTTCAAATTTCAAACCCAGCCTCACATGGACCCAAATACCTTGTGAACAGAAGCCCAATTTTAATGGCCTGAGAGGTAAAAAGGAGGTGAATAACCAGAAAGTCTTCCCAGAAGTTTAGAGAAGCAGAAGGAGTAAGTAAGACTAGACAGAGCTGAAATATGGGTGCAGGGTCAAGGGAAGACTGGAGACTGGAGGCAGCAAAGCATATTCACAGAGAGATGGGAAGAGGGTGCACATGCAGGTCATATGGGAAATGATGGACAGAGCAGGAGCCCAGAGAAGGGGGATGTGGACGCAGGTTGAATTATTAAATTGGAAGGAAGGAGAGATGCTTCATTCTCCAAAGCATGGGGAAAGAGGGGGGGTGGACATAAATACTGCTTATAATGGCCCTAGGGTAAAGAAGCCAGGCCGGGGATACAGACTGGGTGCACATGGGAGAGTCTAAGTTCTGGACATCTCCATGAACTAACTAATGGGAGTAAGGGCATGAATGCGCTGGAAGGACATGGAGTTTGAGATTTGGGGATGGGGTAGTCCTGAGTGACGACACAGCACAGTAGAACTCCTGAAAGACCATGCCCTAGTAGATGCCAAGTAAAAAACACTGGGCTTGAAGCCAAGGATCAGATGAGCCGTGGCTCAGAGGGGTCATCCTCCTGGACACTGGAGTGACGAAGGCTGACAGGTGGCAGAATTTGGGGGAGAGAAAGGTCATGAGTTTGTTGCCAAAAATCTTTTGTCAGTGCAGAGACAGGTAAGCAGGTGGACACGATGGAGGTGACACAGGGATGAGACACGAGCCTCAAAGCCAAAGGGAATTTTGTATGGGAGGTGTGGAAGGGTAGCCAGGCAACAGTTTTGGGGAGCAAGGGAGACACTGACTCCCAACTCCCAGCCTGAGGGCAGAGCAGAAGGCAGGTGCCGTCCAGCAAGATAAAAGGGAAACAGGGAGCTCAGAAGAGACTAAGGCTCATTTGGCAGCAAAAAACCAGAAAAACATTTAGTACAAATGTTAAGGATGTAGGGATTCTGTTTACAACGGGATGGAGTTTCAGATGGCACAATAGAAAGGTGAAGGGAGGGAGGCAGGGGAGAAAAAAAAAGAAAGCATTCTGGCATGATCTAAATAACAGGATAAAGACTAAGGAGGTGTGTGTCTGAGGCAGCAACTAAGGATGAGAGGAACAGGAGGCAGAGGACCTCTGTCCTCAACTTTACTAGCCTTGTGACCTTAGGTGTGACTTACTTGCTGTCTCTATGCCTCAGTTGCATCATTGTAAATGGGGAAAATGCTAGCATAGACCTCATAAGGCTGTTCCTGTGAGAATTAAATATACTAATACATGTAAAATGCATAGAAAATTGATCAGCATACAGTTATAAAAGAAGCACTAACTTTAAAAGGAAAAAGATTCCTACTCCACACTTTTCCCTCAAGCGATGGCCATCCTGTTACATTAAACCCTCAATAACACATCTTTGCTTCCTATCACTTACATGAAGCAAAAAACCAGCAGGCAAAAAAAAAAAAAAAAAATCTGTCAGAGTCACTGATAAGATTCAATTTCTTGCAAACATATAAACGTATCCTGTGGCAGTTAACCATTATCCATCTCTTGAAAGGAAGGAAAGATGAAAAAGCTGTTTGAGGACACTAAGAATCTAGTTATAAATGTCTAAGATGGACAGTCAGTAGTCACCTAGTATATAACTCAGCAACAAAAATAAGAACCTCGTTAAGAAATGGGCAAAGGACTTGGACATTTTTCCACAGATGATATACAAATCGTCAATAAGCAAATGAAAAGATGCTCCACATTACGAATCATCAGAGAAAGGCAAATCACAACCACAATGGGTTACCACCTCACACCCACCAAGATAGCTACTAGCAAAACAAAACAGAATATAACAAGTGTTAGTGAAAGACAGAGAAGTTGGAACTCTTGGCCACTGCCGGTGGGAATGTCAAACGGAACAGCTGCCGTGGGGAAAGCTATGATGGTTCCTCAAAAAATTAAGAATAGGATTACCATATGATCCAGCAATCTTACTTTAGGGTATATATTCAAAGGAATTGAAAGCACTCAAACAGACACTTGCACACCTATGTCCACAGTAGCATTACTCAAGAGGTGGAAACAGCCCAGATATCTGCTGACATATGAATAAACAAAATGGTATATACATACAAAGACATATCACTCAGCCTTTAAAAGAAAGGGAATTCTTGGAGTGCCTGGGTGGCTCAGTCGGTTAAGCATCCGACTTTGGCTCAGGTCATGATTTCACAGTTAGTGGGTTCGAGCCCCGTGCTGGGGTAATAAATAATTGTTGGTTGTTGTTGGTAATAAATACTTAAAAAAATAAAGGGAATTCTGACACGCTACAACATAAATGAACGTTGAAGGCACTGTGTTAAGTGAAATAGCCAGTCACAAAAAGACAAATGCTTATATGATGTATCTAAAGTACCCAAAATCATAGAAACAGAAAACAGGGAGGTGGTTACCAGGGACTGGGAGGAAGGCGGAAAGGGGTGTTGTTTAATGGGTATGGTTTCAGTTATACAAGATGAAAAAGTTCTGGAAATCTGTTTCACAACGATGTGAATATACTTAACACTACTGAATTATACACTAAAAAATGGTTATGATGGCAACTTTTATGGGTTTTTTTGTTTTTGTTTTTGTTTTGTTTTGTTTTTTTTTTGGCCACAGTAAATAAAAAGGAAAGAAAAGAGAGCCATCTAGTATCTCCCCCCTCCCTGCTCCACTTTACTGATGAATAAAATGAAGCCCAGAGAAGAGAAGTGACTCATCTAAGGTCACACAGCTCACAGAGGCAGAGTGAGGACCAGAACCCAGGACTCTGATCCCGGCTGCAGGGTTCTTGCTGTTCCACTGAGCTCTCGACGCGAGGTGCTGAGGTAGTGGAAAGATGACATACTTGATTTATTAGTGGTGACAGTGACATTCCACTGAACCTGAAAAGGATAAAGATTCTACTCAGTGCTTACAAAGGCTCATGTGCCTGTGCCTTTTCTCCAGATCCCATCGGGATTATTCAAACCAGCAGGTCTGAGAGGCCACACTGGAAATCTTAGGATATTCACAGCTTCTCTCCCTAGTCTGCAGCAGGCCCCAAAGCAGACGAGAGCAGCTTTTCTGTGCCCAGGCTGTCCCCCTGTAATTTAGAAGTCCAGACAGTTACACCGGAAAACAGGAAGAAAAGCTCGGGGGCTGCTTGAAAACAAGCTCAGTGTGGGGTCTCCAACGTCATGGAGTGAAGCTACTAGTTAAAACGTGCTGCTTTGAAATGGGTTCACTCACTCCTGTCTGGACTCAGGGAGGAGGAAGTCTTTCTCCCATTTAGGGAGATTTCCTTTCGCTCTTTATTCCAAATTCCACACAGGAGACAACAGGAAAAGCTGGCCCCAGCTCAAGAAGCAGAGATGAAAACCAGACCTTCATTTTTGGTAAGGGTGATGTCAATAGGTTGCCTTCTATTTAACATCAGAAATTTCTTTTATTTCCATGGAAATGACGAGTATGGCTGAGAATCCCCATAGCACCTGGCGTGGTGATTCCAGAAATCTCCACAGGTTTACACAGCTTCAGAGCTGAAGCCCAAGACCTCCCTGGTCCTGGTCCCTGTGCTCCTCTGGTCCTCAGGACACACAAACATCTCATGCATACAACACCCCTCTCAGCTCTGAAGGTGTTAGGCAAATCCTTCTTGCATTAATACACCCAGTGATGAAGAACTAAATAAAACATTTTGGCAAGGACATTTCTAAAGATCTTTCCACTCCAGAAATATTTTTTGTTTGTTTGTTTTCAGCAACCCTACTGAGGCTGAACCAGGATGCCTATAAAAAGTCTTCTGTGCTCCCCTAAGCACTCTTAATGAATTGTCAGGAAGGATGGAATAAGAGGGGGGTCAGAGAGCTGGAGCCCGAGCCAGATGCGGAGGCTGCCAGCTTGGCTCGGTGCTCTGGTGGCAGCGCTGAGTGCCCATTCCCCCCACTCCTCGAATTGCTGTGGTCTCTGCCCATACTCCTTAAGGCAATTGGCTGTGCTCCTGGCTCGTCTCGCCTGTGTGTCTGCTAGTTACCGAACAAAGGGTGGAATTGCTCCCATGCCCAGTTTCCCAGATGCTCACAAGCACGGAGCCAGGGATCAGCTGAAACAGAAGGGAGAACTGAGCCGAGAAGCACTGTTGACAAGACTCGGCCACACCTGAGCTGTGGTTCCTGCCACAAGAACTCACCTGTCGTGTAAAAGCCGATGAGCCATTCAGGAAACATCATGCGCCTCCTGTTTAGAGTTGACCCTGGTAAACAAGAACTGTCTTGAGATGGCACTAAGCATGAAAGTGAGGGAGAAAAGCCACAAGGCCCTGGGTCCTCTGCAGCACCTCCCCCTCCCGCAGACAGAAGTCAGGAGGTAAGAGGTTTTGCTGGGTCTAAGCGTCCCCCCTCTGACCTTCCTTTCCTCCACTACGTGTATTTTCCCCCAAATCCAAGGACCATCTTCATAGCCTGAAACTCCAGAAGAGCTGGCCTTTTGATAAGACCTTCTCCCCACAGTGAATGCTGGCAAAATGCTTTCTCTAAGCTGAATGATGTCCACCTCTCGGCTCATGGCTAGCTTTGGCAAACCAAAAGGACCTGCAGAGTGGGTGTGCATACAGCCCCTGGAAACAGGAACACAAGTCTCTTATGACTATCTGTATCACCCAAATGTCCAGGGGCCATGAGACTATCTGAGACACCTCCAGCAGTTTTGCCATCAGGAGCTAATTCCAGAAGAATTTAAAACAGAATTCCTTACCACCATGTTCAAGGAAACCAGGATACAATATCTAAAGAAGACTGTAGAAATGGAGACCCCAAAGGACCACTAGATCTGATGTGAGGGTGTTGAATTTTTTTATTGACTGCTCCTTTGGAAGGCAGGAAAAAGGAATTGCATCCATAATTACTTCATCTTCTTTACAAAGAACATCTTTATAAAGATGAGGTTGCAAAAACAAACTTGGTCACTGAATCAAGACATTTCTTTTTTATAAAGCTGTATAAAGGCTTTATAAAGGTAAGGAGAACCCGTGTAGTGTTTTAATCAGTACTTACTTGGGAGTCTTCTCCTCTACGCAGTATTTACAGGCCAAATCTGGGAGTCAGGGATAGGGAGCGGGGAGGGAACTTCCACTCACAGAGGATCTGCTCTTCTCTAGGTACCAGGCTGGGGCTTTATATTCAGGACCTTTGAACTCCAGACCCTTATAAGTAGCCACCTCCCCAACATCCCCACTTGGATGGCTAAAAGCATTTCAAACTCATCCCAAACTGGGTTTCCGATCTTCCCCCAAACGCCTGTTCCACCCACAGTCTTCCCCAATCCAGTTGATGGTGGTTCTGTTCTTCCAAAGGCCAAGCCCAAAACTTTGGAGTCACACTTGACTCAAGCATGACTCTTCTATTGTCCTCTTACCCCATTCCCGATCTGTCAAGAAATTCTGTTGGTGCTGCCTTCCAAATGTAACCCAGAATCTCTCTCTCTCTTCCCACCTCTACTGCCACCAGCCTGATGCAGGTCACAACATCATGTCTCACTCAGATTAGTGCAATGGTCTCCTGGCTTCTACTCCTGCACCTTTATAATCTATTTTCACTATAAAAGGCAGATGGATTTTTTTTAAAACATGTGAATCAAATCATGTCACCTCACCACCCAAAATCGATGAACAGCTTCCTACTCTACTCAGAATAGAGTAGAGCCAAGGTATGGGGAAGTATATTGCTCCTACGATAGGTATAGAACAAAGGTGTGAAGTATAGTGTTATCACGAGGCATGAAGAATTGGGACCAAGATTTCAATCTGCCACCCACGATTATATTAGTTAAAACATTACAATATTGCCATCTCTTATGTAGAAAATGGTCAAAAACTCACCATCTCATATGGCTCAATATGACACCATCTATAGAACTAAGATGTACACAAGGCTTTTGTCCAACAGCTACTAGAACTCCCTGGAAAGCAGCACAAACAGGCGATACCCCACAAAGTGCAGATTTGCTAAGCACATAGGAAATGAGAAACATCTGTGATTGTCTGTCTCTGAAATAGCAGTTTGGTTCCCCTTGAGTAGAGTCATGATCCATTGGAATCAAGCCATTCAATAGAAGTTAGGAATTATGTGAAAGTAAACCTTCAAATGTGAGTCCCAGTCATATTTTTCCCTGGAGAGTCAGAGGTATCATGGTCCCACAGGATGACTATTTTAAGTAGAGAGTTAATTACATTTGAGACTTTGTTATAATTGTCCCTGTGGAGTAAACCTCTCCTGCAGAATCACACCAATAGCACATCCTAATCAAAATTTCCTAGTTTGTTATCCTCTCTTCCCCTTTTCAGCAACTACACATATCTGCCCATGACTTGCTTCTTCCGCTTCGACCTTTGTTCATGCCCATCTCCTTGGAATGCACGTCATCTAGCTGATCTTTCCCACCCTTACTCCCTTCCCCATGCAGACTGGCTTAGAGGTCTTGCACTGCTTCACCATAGCTATGTGGACATGCCTATAATGCTGTTACAAAAACGTGGAGGCATACATCTATTCCCCCCCACCCCAGACTGTGAGCTCTTTGAGTGAAGGGGCTGTGTTTTATTTATCTTTGCATCCCTAATACCCAGCATTGCACTCAACAAATAGTAGGGGCTCCAAGACATTTAACAAAGGAAAGGGAGAGTATTAGAGTAGGCTAAATGCAAGTCCAGTAACAAAGCCCAGTTTATGCAAAGGCTCATGTGGGCTGCAGCATATGTGCCTGGCTGCACAGCTCTCCTCCAGAAGGTAAATCAGGGATCCAGCCTTCTTCCAGCCTGTGACACTGCCATCTCCAACATGTGGTCTCTAAGGGCATTGCAAACAGGAAACAGGGCATGGGGAAGGTACAGTAGATACTAGGTTGGCCCAAAGTGACACCAATGACTTCCTTCGCCATTCCATTGGCTAAAGCTAGTCACATGGCACCACCTAGTCACAAGGAAGGGCTGGTCAGGCAAAAACTCACACAATGGGAAGAGAGTACGAGCCTTTTGGTAGTCTGTCTCTGCCACATGGAGAAGGAAAGAAGTGAAGGGGCAGGTAAGGAGGGAAGAACTTACTCAATGCCTAAATACACAAGCACTACCTTTTAAGCCCTGTTAAGAATTCTTTTCAAATTTCCTGTCAATTGGACCTTTAAAACCAGATATAGAAAGCAGTCGAACAATACACTTAGACAGAACACACTAAAAATAAAAAATCAAAATAAGAATACACCCATGACAGTTTCACGCTTAAGCATAGTTAAGAGGACGAAAAGTTTCAGGAGTAGAGGACGAGGGTGTGTGTGCGTCTGTGTGAGTTCTGTGTCTCAACTGAAAGAAGGAGGGAGAAGAGGTGTTGGGAAGCTTACGGGGCCCATGGAGAAGCATGACCATGGGATTGCACCTACTCTGAAAAAGACTCAGTCTTCAGTGTGCAAAGTAAACCAAGGAATTCATCAGACATGAATACGTAGTGAGAGAATCATATTCATCAGGATTTGAGAGTGAGTGATGAGGAGGATGCCACTACCTATGGGTAAAGCAACCACTTTCCAGGAGGCTGTACATAAGAGAAGGTCTGGTGTCAGAAGCCAAGGTGGGTGACAAGGAGGGGTAAGAACATTCATGGTGGAGACCGATAGCCGTTCACCAAAATCCCTTTCCTCTCCTTCTGGCACAAAGCCTTCCTTGCAGCCTGGCACTGCCACATCCACGGAGTATGAACAGAAATGACATGTGCCACTGTCAGACCTGGTCTACAAAGTCCTTCCTTCTATGATTTTTTGTCTTCCAGCCGGACGCAGATGGCAATGATGTTTTGGTGAAGCCATAGATGGTTGTCATCATTCTGGCCTACCTTAACTAGCACAGCATAGAGGTGGGAACATTTTTCTGCCCCATGGCTGTGCTAGGATGGCCAGCAGACATGTTCCTTGCTACGTAGGAAAGCCATTTGCCATCTGCAGTAGGAGGGAATTAGACCACACACAAGGAGCAGAGACAGACAGAAGGGAGAGAGAAAATTCCAGCTGGTTTGAGTTTCTCTCCAGGTTTTGAAACAGTGATTCCTAAAGCTTTCCTCTGAGCTGCTCTAGTAAGTTTCCCCAACTACAGGAATCCGTTAACTTCCTTTTCCTTTCTCTTTTTATGTCTGCATTCACAGAGAAAGGTCAAGAGAAGCCCGCTGCTGACTCTGCACCCCCCACCAACCATATGAGACAATGAGGAAGAACCCAGTGGCTGAGTGTGGGGTACACCATAGTAGTTTGTCACTGCTTCGAAACTGAGTTAGCTCTTCAGAGCAAAACAGTGAGAATGCTCCCCTGTACTCTCAGGAGAAAGCCTACCCTCCACCCAACCTGGGTCAGGCTAGGATGGAATGGAATGTCAGCAAAGACCACCGAGTGCACAGTCCATACATTAGTACTTTTTTATTGGGATGCTTTTTACTACATCTTCTGTGCCTGCCACGTCTCTACTGACAAACATTTCAAGGCTGAGAGATTCTCTGTATTTGCTGCTCATTTCACGCCGAAGTGACTGAATACCAACTCTGGTAAGTGATGACATACACCATCTCAATTACTGTTTGAAACTGCCCTGTGAGGAAGGCGTAATTATTCTGTACTGTGGTAACATAGACGTAACGTAAGATTCCCTACATTAACGCTTTTTGAGTGCACGATTCAGTGACATCAGTATCTTCACTTTGTTGTGTGACTGTCACCACCATTCATCACTGGAAGTGTTCCATCATCCCAAACTGAAACTCTGTACCCATTAAACAAGAACTCCCCATTTTCATCTCCCCCCAGGTGCTGGCAACCACCATTCTACTTTCAGTCTCCATGAATTTGCCGCTTCTAGGTACCTCACGGAGTGAAATCACACAACGTTTGTGTTGCTTCCACCTTTTGGCTACTGTAAGGGATGCTGCTACAAATATTGGTGCGCGAGTATCTGTTTGAGCCCTGGCTTTCAATTCTTTGCAGTATATACTGAGAAAAGGAATTGCTGGATCACATGGTAATTTTATTTTAAGGTTTTTGAAAAATTACCACTGTCTTCCGCAGCAGCTATGCCATTTTCCATTCCCACCGTCAACGTACAAGTGTTCTAATTTCTCTACATCCCCGGAAGGTATTGTATTTTATCTCCATATTACAGTCAAGGAAACTGAGGCCCAGAGAAGTGGTAACCTCCTCACAATTACACAGCTACTAAGTAGTAGATCGGTACATGGGAAGCTGAGATTCTTCAAGTTGTCATGCTTCCCCGGCCCCATGGCTGCCCTCAGACACAGAACAGCAAAACAGCAAAAATACAAGTCAATTGAAACCTTAAAGCAAGCAGACCCATCTCTGGGAAAGGATTTGTTTCTGGGAGTTACCAACTCAGTTGTCCTTTTAATAATGACAGCCCCATGGATGCAGCTGGGACTTCTTGGAATAGAAACGTGTGTGTGTGTTTCATTGAAAAAAAAAACCAATCCTATTAACTTATTAGCAAGCTTTCACTCTTTCCCTCAGCTGTTATACATTCTTTCATTCAAGTCTTTCTTAGGTCCAAATTCGGTGCCAAGTGCATTTTTAATGGCTGTAAACAGCTGTGCCTTGGTTCTTGCTCTCATAGAACTCAAATTCTAGAGAAGGAGACAGGCACTATACAGAAAAAGATGTAAACTGGACCATTTCAGTGTTGTAAGTGCACTAAAGGATATCAACAGGGGGGCGCGATAGAGTAACAAGCCGGGGGTGGGGTGGGCGGGGACAGGGGAGGTGACTTCAGATAGCATGAGGCCTCTCTGGAAAAGATGACACATAAGCTGAAACCTAAAAGTGAGAAGGTACCAGCCACGTGAAATCTGGTGCAAGAACATGTGGGCCTGCGGAACAGCAAACACAAAGGACTTGAGGTAGAAAAAAAAAAAATTGGCTGCTCTAAGTAAATCAGGATTTTAGTCTGATGGGATCATGGTGATGAAGGTTGGAGAGTAGACGGGAATATAGTCAGACATCAGGTCTCTTGGTGCAGGAGACCAGCACCAGATCCGATGGCTCTTATAGTAATCATAGCTCATTTATTGAGCACTTAACTAGATTTCAGATTCTATTCAAGCTATTTTTGTGTATTAGTCATTTAACCATCATGACAATTCTATAACTAAATACTATTATTCTCACTTTTGCAGATGAGGAAACTGGCCCAGAGAGGTTATGCAACATTCTCAAGGAGATCCAGCTGGTAAGGGGTAGAGCTTAGATTTAAATCCAGGCAACCCAGCTCTAGGGTCTGTGATGTCATAATCACTCTGCTATATGGCCATGTTGAGATCAGTGGTTCGGATGGTATTCTAAGACCAAGGTATCACTGAAGGGCTTTAAGCCTGGGTGGCTCAGTCCGTTAAGCATCCGACTTTGGCTCAGGTCATGGCTCATGGGGTCGAGCCCTGCGTCGGGCTCTGTGCTGACAGCTCAGAGCCTGCAGCCTGCTTTGGATTCTGTATCTCCCTCTCTCTCTGCCCTTGCCCTGCTTGTGCTCTTTCTCTCTCTGCCTCTCAAAAATAAATAAGTGTTTAAAAATTCTTAAAAATTAAAAAATTCACTTATGATTTGGTATTGCCGCGTCATTCCTGCATTCAAAGGACAGCATCTCTTTGCTGGAGAGCTCTGTAGCCGCTGAGTCATGCCATCCAAGATAGCTGTGGCTACCTGCCTTTTCTTGGCACCCAATATTCTGAGATGTGGAAATTCAGGGAGTTTGGCCACCAAAACACAGGCCATATGCGGTCTTTTTGTAAATATGCATGAGTTCTCTGTGGTTTTACTGCTTGAGGGCAGGGAGGAGCTTGGACCCAGGCTCTGTTGGACCCTGAATTCACTTTGGATGAGACAGATTGGTGCCTGCCAACCTGGCTCCCCTGTTCTTAACAGTAGCCAGACTGGCATCTTTGGCTTCAAAGGGGATTGTCCCAGTTCCTATGTCAACAGCAGGCTCTCCACCCAGCTGATAATTTGAGCAAACTGAACAGAATCATGAGTAGTGGGAGGATGAGTTCCACCCAACAGGGTGCTGAGACAACCACACGGAGGCTCTGGAGTGGGAAACCAGTCTCAGGGAAGGCAGCAGAGAAATCATAGAAATTCACAAATGGTAGGGACTGTAGAAAAAGTCAGGTAAAGGTCTGCAATCAGGAGGAAAAGTCTGCCCTTTTATTGAGACACGGAAGATAAAGGGAAGCTCACACTTTTGCAACACAGGAGAGAGAATGTGAATTTCAAGTCATTTCCCTCTGCGTGGGTAGAATCAGAGAATCAGAGACATCCAACTGTCCCATGACTTAAATACTTATCACTGACTTTGAAACTAGAAGACCCATTGATGAACAGCCCACTGAAGCACTTAAGTACTCAGGCTCTGAAGCCAGACTGCTTGCCTTCATATCCTGGGCTCATGACTTGCTTTCTTCATGATTCTGTACCTCAGTTTCCTCACCTATAAAATGAAGATGGAAGTTTGAACCTGGAAAACATCACGCTAAGTGAAAAAACCCAGACGCAAAAGGACCAATATTATATGATTCCCATTATATGAGGCGACTAGAATAAGAAAATTCATAGAGACAGAAAGTAGATGGGGGCTTAGCAGGGGCTAGAGGGAGGAGAGAATAGGGAGTTTTTGTTTAACGTGTAGAGAGTTTTTGTCGGGGATGATGAAAAAGTTACGGAGATGGTTACCGGTGATGGTTGCACAACATTGTGAATGTACTCAATGTCGCTGAATTGTACATTTATTTTTTTTTTTTAATTTTTTTTTTCAACGTTTATTTATTTTTGGGACAGAGAGAGACAGAGCATGAACGGGGGAGGGGCAGAGAGAGAGGGAGACACAGAATCGGAAACAGGCTCCAGGCTCTGAGCCATCAGCCCAGAGCCCGACGCGGGGCTCGAACTCACGGACCGCGAGATCGTGACCTGGCTGAAGTCGGACGCTTAACCGACTGCGCCACCCAGGCGCCCCTGAATTGTACATTTAAAAATAGTTAAAATGAAAAAGAAAATGGCTACTCCGTGAGGCGGTGGATATGTTAATTAGCTTGACTGTAGTAACTATTTCACAATGTATATGTAATCAAAATATCAAGTTGTAACCTCAAATATATACAACCTTTGTCAAGTATACCTCAATAAAGCTAAAAAATGGTTAAAGTCATGATTTTTGTTATGTATATTTTACCACAAATTTTTTTTAAAAAGGAACGCTGTTGCTGCACACATAGCATTGGGCGAAGAAGTCATACAAGAGAATCAGTGCGGTATGTTGTCAATATGTAAAATTCAAAAACAGGCAAAAATCATCAGTGGATTGTGGTCACCACCGAGGGTGGTGGGGACTGAAAAGGGACTTCTAGAGGGGCTGGTCGTGTTCTGTCTCCTTATGTGGGGATTGGTGACCTGAGTGGTTGCTTTTGTGACAATTATTGAGCTGTCCCTTATATCTGCACTTTTCTGTGTGTATGTTAGGCTTCAGTAAAAAGGACCTCCACCCCCACTCCCCTCAAAATAAGGGCGATAATAATATCCACCTCAGAGGCCTATTTTGGTATGCAATAAGTGAAAGCTGACAATGTGTTTAGAATAGTGCCTGCCATGTTGGGGTCTCTCCATCTTTAGTGGCAGTATATGAAACCCAAAATACTCCTACCTCTAGAAAGCTTTCCAGATGTCCCCCTGCATTTGAGATGCCAATCATTCCCTCCTTGTCCACACTTCCCAGGTTTTGAGATACTTTGCATTTGTTCTTCCGGATCCCCACCTCGCCTTTTCTCTGCTTCTAGATCCTGACCCACAGCAAGGTGCTCCCCCTTGCCCTCTAGCTTCCCTCCAATCACGTTGCACTATAGGGGCCGGGAGAACCAGCAGGAAATTGGAGGAAAGAGAGTAATGTATTTGTGCCCTTGGTGCTCTCCCTGTGGAGTCACTGTGGCCTGGCTGTGTCCCTCAACCAAAGGCCACACTGCTGTGGAGCAGGCCTCTCTACCCAGCTCTCTTCCCCCAAGTTCTGGTCATTGCTCTCTCCTGGTGGCCCTTTGGGGCTAGGAGTGGCAATGGCGCCTCGTGATTGCTAACCCAAGGATACTGCGCTACTCACCCTGGTAGTTTCTCATGGTGTTCTTATATCCTGCCTAGACCTTTATGAATCACCTTTTTATTAACACCTTCAATTTCCCCAGTCTCAGTGTGTTATCTACTTTTGCTGGGACCCTGACTACTATCTACATTCTTAGAGACCTATGGAAGGGCCCCCAGCATTTCACATGATCCCACATAATCAGGTCCCTGCTGACACATAAGACATGAACAGCCACCCAAGTTGAACCAACCAGAGTCTCTCCTCTGAGAATTTGGCATAGAGCCATGTGATTAAACCAGAGGAGAGCTTGAGCATTATAAGATCATTAGAGGTAGCAAGAGTCAGGGCCGTGGCCACCCAAAGACACAAGCAAGCTAAAGCTACCCCATGGCTGTTGAAAAATCGGCCTAAGGAGGAAAAGGAATAGATGTAGCGGTTTGTTCATGTTTTAAAGGCTTTTATGTATTCAGAAACAAAAGATATTTTAACAATACACAAGAAATGTAAAATCATCTCATGTAGTTTTCCCAACTATTGAACTGTGTCTTTAAAGTCCCCAGAAGTATTGTTCCTACCCAAGTCATATGAATGAGACTGTGTCTAAATATTTACTGTTCAAAATGTAGGAATGCTACTTGTTATGAACTCTTGTTAATATGTGCTGGGGTGGATGTGGCGAGGAACAAGTAGTGCTATTCAAGAAACTGGTTATCCATTAGTGTGTGAGATTTGAATTTAGATCACTAACGAAATACAATGGGATAGAAAATATGAGAATGCTTCATGGTCCTAGGAGCAAATATTGCTTTCTGAAACTTATTTCGGTGATACATATAATGGATTACAACGTAAAATGTATTTCCACAGGGCCCGGAAAGTATGAAAAATTCTGGTTGACTAAACTCTGTAGTTCAGAAATTACTCTGGTATGGTATCAATGTGGGGGTAAATAAGGGAAGAAAATACAGTAGTGCTTTCACAAATAATTTTGCTAGCATCTATAGAAATCATGTATTTTGAGCTTTTAATAATTTTTTTTAACGTTTATTTATTTTTGAGACAGAGAGAGACAGAGGGAGACAGAGAGAGACAGAGCATGAACGGGGGAGGGGCAGAGAGAGAGGGAGACACAGAATCGGAAGCAGACTCCAGGCTCTGAGCCATCAGCCCAGAGCCCGACGCGGGGCTCGAACTCACGGACCATGGGATCGTGACCTGAGTCGAAGTCGGACACTCAACCGACTAAGCCACCCAGGTGCCCCTATTTTGAGCCTTAATATGCCCTTTCATTGATGATTTGAAGGTGGGGTCAGCCACCAAGTTACTATCCCACCATCCTCCTTCTCCCTTTCCCTGTTTTTCAGACTGGAGAAGGTAAGAGCCAGACCTTTATCATTCAGGTCCCTCCCCAGTGCCTGGAACATCAAAGGCTCTAAATAAGCATGTGATACATCTCTGAAGTCTGATCTGCTCATAAAGCTATTGTATCTACATCAATCAATGTTATGAATAAGGTTTTACAAATTCTATATATGCATCCTATCATCAAACATCATATCATCACCGCAATCCCCCATAGTGCTTTAATGTAGATTTTTTAAAAGACAGCATCTTTTTAAAATGAGCTATTTTTACGTTATTGTTTACATTATTTTTTAAATGTTTATTTGTTTTGAGAGAGAGAGAGAGAGAGAGAGAGAGAGAGCATGTGAGCATTGTAGGGATAATGGGTTGAATTGTGGTCCCTGAAAGATATGTCCACTTGGAACCTCCGAATGTGACCTTATTTGGAAAATGGGTCTTGGCAGATATTATTAAGGGTCTCTAGATGAGATCATTCTGGATTTGGGTGGGACTTACATTTAATGAGAAGTGTCCTTATAAGAGACAGAAAAGGAGAAGACACACAGACATAGAGGGAAAGTTGTGTGAAAAAGAGGGCAGAGATTGGGGTTACAAAGCCCCAGACAAGGAATGCCAAGGGTTGCCAGGAGGCACCACCAGCTAGAAAACAGGCATGGAGCAGATTCTCCCTCAGAATCTGCAGGGGGAGCATGGCCCTACGGACACCTTGATTTTGGGCTTGCAGCCTTCCGATCTGTGAGAGAAGACATTTCTGTTGCTTTAAGCCACCAACTTTGTGGTAATTTGTTATGGGAACCCTAGGAATCAAATAGACCAGCTGAATAATTTACTAACAGTTTATAAGTCACACCGATTATATGTCTGGCTCTCTTGGCTCTTGTTTGACTGACATCCTTCTCTTAGAGGATTTTGGTGGGCCACCTTTGCTGCAGTTTGTTTTGAAATACATTGTTAAATTTCTATGGCTGATTAAACGAATAAGGTCACACAGTAACTACCTTTCACTGGACTATAGACCATCGCTTGAATTTTTCTTTTCTTTTTTTAATGTTTATTTATTTTGGGGAGAGACAGAGAGACAGAGTGTGGGAGCGGAGGGGCAACGAGGGAGGGGGACACAGAATCTGAAACAGGCTCCAGGCTCTGTGCTGTCAGCCCAGAACCCCACATGGGGCTCAAACTCAGAACTGCAAGATTATGACCTGAGCTGAAGTTGGATGTTTGCTTCACCGACTGAGCCACCCAGGCGCCCTGGCTTGAATTTTTCTAAATCTTAGAAAGTAAAATAGGTTCAGAAGTAAAACTGAAAAAAAAACCAAAAACTGAATTTTTACTTCAACTGAAAGGCAGAGTAACTGCAATCAGGAACAAGGGATGGGGTCAAATAGTCTTAGATAGGAACCCTTTAAATGGATAAACTAGGATAGATGACTGAAATTCTCCAGGCTTCTCCTGTTCATTTGTAAAATAAGAATCAGTGAACTCCCCAAAATATTATCGGATAATTGAATGCAGGAGACATCACCTTGACAAAGCCTTAGCATCTCAGGAAAGGGAGGTTGGGAGAGGATATTTATAGAGTTTGGGGGGTCTGAATTGAAGCGACTTCAGGTGAGTCTTTCAAGGAGGGAATTGCCTACAATTGGGCTAAGACCCTGACATTATAGGTTAGGATTCATGACTACAGCTAGGTGAGGGTCTTAAAGCGCAAGTCTTGATGGGTAACTGTGCTTTAAGGAGAACAAGAAATTTGCTCAGGGTGAGCAGACTGTTATCTCAGATAAGTTGATCTGCAGGAATTTCCAAAGCAAACAGAGAAGTTATTTATTGGTTTATACTCTTACCTTCCCCTGGCAAATATTTCACAGAATGAATAACTAAGTCATATTGGCATGGGTGGGGGTGGGGGAGGGGTCTCAGGTTTTCTTTTGTTTTTTAGTGTTTATTCATTTTTGAGAGAGAGAGTGCAAGCAGGGAGGGGCAGAGAGAGGTGGGGGGACAGAAGATCCAAAGCGGGCTCTGCACTGACAGTGAGCCTGATGTGCAGCTCAAACTCACGAACCCTGAGATCATGACAGGAGCTGAAGTCAGATGCTCAACCGACTGAGCCGCCCAGGTGCAGGGGAGGGGGGACCTCAGTTTTAAGTTCAAATAATTATGTCATGTTGATCGCCATGGTTGTACTTGACAAGGTAGTGACATCCAATGCCTGTTGCTGTAAGGACTAAGTGAGATCATGGGTCTATTGTGCCTGCCACATCCCAAGGACTAAATAAGCAATAACTTCTTCTTATTATTACCCATTTTTATTTACTTGGGAGAAGACAAATGTGGCTGGAATATGTTGACACCCCTCAAATTGTTTATTGCTTCTTATAAGTAAGAAGCAAAACAAATGGCTTTTAGTTTTCCTGTAATTCAGGAACCACCACTAAACCACTGAGGTTGTTAGCAGAATTTGCATTTATGGAAATAAGGAGACAAGAAGGAATAAAAAGTGAGGGTGCCTTTTCTTGTAATTCTAGCTGGCTTTCTATCTGCATTCCCCCAAGGATTCTAGAGTAGTATCAACTCTCCACAAGAGCTTACTCTTGCACATGCAGAGAGGGGTCCTGGGTGGTGCCTCATGTGGAAATGCAGCGCTTAGGAGCCTCAGGGGTCTGTGTTCCTCCACTGTGCTGAATGTCAGCTGATGAGTACAATTTTCTCACAAGGGGAAGCTACACCTCTTCTGCCCCTGAACATGCAAAGCCCAGAGGAATTCCTGAGTGTTTGTGCTGGCTATAGAATCCACAGACAGTGGCTGAGATCTGATCCGTCCTAAGGAACAGAAGATAACATGGCCGGATGCCTGTCTGACTCTAAAGACAGTGCTCACTAGTGCTTCCCTCTGCTCTCTCCACTGAACCCTGGAGTAGTGTTCTAAAGATAGGAGGGACTACTCAGGTTCAGACTAATAACAGAAATGCTGATCTGAATGAACAAAAATGCAATGCATCGACTATTTAAAGAAATGAAGTGGCATATAATTTCCAAACCTGCTGTGCGTTTAAGAACCAAGTAGTAGATGTACTCAGCAAGTGACTAGATAAAATGATATATAATTAACATTTTTTGTATGCTTAATTGTTCTGAACGTTTGCTCTATACTACTTTTGCATTATTAATTTACTCAGTTTGATAAAAGGGTTTCCTAAGCTGTGACTTCATTTCAGTTTTGAAATCCAAATATTGGTATATTCTGGCTATTATATACAAATATTGGTATATAACTGAGTGCCCACAGGTCAGGTTCCAGGGCCTTACCGGAATCTGGGATCTGCATCCTAGCCTGTCATTTTCTAGTTGTGTGTCCCTGGCCACACTACTTAACCCCTCTGTACCTCAGTTTTCCCAATGATAAAATGAAAATAACCACAGTGACCTCGGAGGGTATTTGGGAGAATTTAAAGGAGTTGATTCATGTCAAGTAATTAAAGAGTTCAATGCATAGTGTGTCATACATTTTAGTTCTAGTTTATTTTCCTTGAAATTACCTATAGGAATTTTACCACGTGACATTTCCCACAACATTATCCTATGGGGCCAATACCATGAGAAAAAATTCTGCAACTCTTTTAGTTTGAACCTGTGACCCTAGCAGCATTGTGTTATTAAAAGAAAACTGGGTAACAAGAAATTTGAGTTTGAGGTCTATTTCTCCTTCTTTGTGCAAATATCTCTGCAGATGTAACCTAAGAAAAAACTTGCCTCTGTCTTGGGATTTCTCGATATTTTAAGGGGGCTTTTTTTGTTTTAAGTGAGAGGATGAAGGGAGATTATCCTCATTTACATATAGCCCCTGCACGTGCGGGCGCGTGCACACACAGGCACAGACACAGACACCTGTGACCCTAGCGGCATTGCGTTATGAAAAGAAAACTGGGCAAGAAATTAAGAAATTCGAGTTTGAGGTCCAGCAGGGCCATTAACCATGTGATTCCTGAATGCATCACTTCAACTCTTTGGGCCTGTTTCCCCCAAAATTAATAAATAAGTAAACAAACAAATAAGAGGAGTGGACTGACTGTATCCTCTTAAGACAACGCATGTGCTAGAAAGAACTCTGGAGCAAGAGTCTTTGGACTCTTTAAGTTCCAATTCCAGTACCTGTCAGATGTAAAATCTACAGCAAGTCACATAATCTCTTGGAACCTCGATTTCTGTTGGAAATAAGCCCACCAACCCAATCAAAGGAGGGACCCAGAGACTGGGAGCACAGTGCAGTAAAGTGAGGCTTTAACCAATGTTCTTGCAAGAGCAGGTGTCTGCTGGACAGGCCTACTCAGCAGTTACCACCCGCAGGTTATCTCCTAGCGTGAAGTCCCGCCCCTGATTCCTCATTGGCTGAGTACTACAGAGATTACCACCTTACCCGGAAGTCACCTGTGCCCACGTAAGGCCAAAAGTAGTCTGATTGGAGCAAATGTACATTCCTTGATGTGACGCGGACTTCAGCTCTTTGGCGCATGCTCTTTGCAAAGCCTGCAAAAAAATAAGCCCCTGAAATGGAGGGGGGAGAGGAGGGAGAAGAGCCAGGAAGTCAAGTGTCTAAGGGTTTGGGACTCCATGGGGGGGGGGGGGGGGGTTCGAAAAGCTGTTCATACTAGACAGCACAGCTTTTAATTTGGTATTTCTGAAAATGAATCATCTCATTGACTTCTCACAGTTTCCACATCTGGAAAATGAACAGAGTAATATCAGAAATGCTCCTCTTCCGGTTAGTGGTGAGCCTAAAATCAGGTAGTTAAGAAAGTACTATGTAAAGTATAAAGCACTAAGTAAGTGTAAGGTAATATTATTAATTAAATTCTATTTAGTCTAATTTTTATGCTAAATCTTACTGTTTTCCTATGGTCTTTTACAAGTGTTTGTGCTCCTACAGGTAGAATTCTGCCAGTTAGAACCAGAGACTAGAAAGATGTATTTTTCAGCACTCAGGCTATCTACTATAAACGGTATCATCCCATACTTAAGGTAGCAGCTATAAATTTTCAATTTGACCCTGAGTCATTATTCAAGCATGACTCTATGAGTCAAGAAATCTAAAAATTTCTATTTCTCCTTCTTTGTGCAAATATCTCTGCAGATGTAACCTAAGAAAAAACTTGCTTCTGTATTGGGGTTTCTCAATATTTTAAGGGGGCTGTTTTTGTTTTAAGTGAAGAAGATGACGGGAGGTTATCCTCATTTACATATAGCCCCTGCGCGTGTACACGTGCATGCACAGACACAGACACAAACATCAACACAAACTTTATGCTCCAACCAGAAAAGCATTTTCCTGTTATCAGGCCCTTATTCATGCAGTCCCCTCCACCTGGAATTTCTTTTCCTCTTTCTTCTGCCTGTCCAGTCCTACCGAGAATTCAGGGCTTCGTTAAAATCTCAGATTTTCAATGAGATGTATTGAGTGTTCTTTACCCTATCAATAATCTTTCAGATAGCTCCTCCCCTTTTAAAGATGATGAAACTGACAGATGAGAGATTAAATTCTTTGTTCAAGGTCACCTTTGTGGAATTTGCAGAAAAATTTAACTCACATCTTTCTCCTCTATACCCCAGGTAGGTCTTCTCAAATCATTGTAGTCTGAACAAATTTACATCCTGCTCACCAGTCCAATTCTCTTATAACACATATTATAACACATACATAATATCATAGCCTGCCTTGCATTATAGAGTTCCTTGTGAATAGAGACCTGCTTCCCCAGAGAGTTGTTCCCATAGAACAGTAACCATTCTAGGGGGCGCCAGGGTGGCTCAGTCAGTTAAGTGTTGGTTTTGACTCAGGTCATGATCTCACCGTTCCTCCCATGTCGGGCTCTGTGCTGACAGCTCAGAGCCTGGAGCCTGCTTCACATTCTGTGTATCCCTTTCTCTCTGCCTCTTCCTCTCTCTCTCTGTCTCTCTGTCTCTCTCTCTCTCTCATAAAATGAATAAACATTAAAAAAAAAAAAGTAACCATTCTATTCTCCAAATCCCTCATAGCTTTTAGCGCTGATTTATGCATCCAGCTATAATAAAATTTGTATTTGTTGAACTGGAGTGGAATACCTCAAGGATATTTCCTACTACCTTTCCACGAATGAACTCCATTTTGTATGTTTCCATGTTGATTCCCCCCTAAGGGAGATCTTCTGGAAGTATCAAAAACATCATAGTGTAGATGCAAGAGACGGTGAAGATCCAAGGTCCACCTCTGCCTTCTGCTGGATCTGTAATTCTCAAATGCAAAGCTCTCCTTGGAAACAATAGGAATAATGGGCAATCCCTTCCAGACAGCTTTTGGGAGTGAACTGTCCTTGACATATCCTGAGTTAACTGTGGTCTGAAGGCCCAAGGCCATTTGCAGCAGGATTTTAATGACTATCATTACTTCTGCCATTACCACCACCCAATAAAACCATCACTGACTTGATGTGATTACCCTCTGTTGTGCCGTGCCACCAAACTCCAGCATGTGACAGAGCATATGGTCTTTGCCAACAGCATTATTTATCAAAGGAGGATAAAAATCACAGTGGCGCCCTGCTTTTCACAGGAGGTAATGGCTTTGGGCAAGACACAGCTTCAGCTCAGCTTGGTTCCTTCAAAGACACAGCCCCCATTTTCCCACAAAGCACTTCATAAAAGTGAAAATGGAACACATGCTGAATGGGATTTGCAGAATAATGAAAACCCTATAATTAGGAAGCAGTAGCTAGAATTATATTACCCCATAAGAGCAAAGCTTAGTAACAAGTTAATGCAATTACTAATTCAGCTTTTCTAGAGATAGAAGCAAACAGTGCAATTAAATCCTCAGTCTTTATTTTTTTCAGGGGCCTAATGAAAGGGAAATAAATGAGCCGGATCCCCTTCTTCCTACCTCTGTCTCAGCTGTGCCATCCGGGGATAGGTTTCCCACCTCCTCTCTCCAGTCTTGTCTGAAAAATAAAACAGGCCACCAGCTGTGAAATGGATTGTGCCCTCCAACTTTGTACCTGGAATAGAAGCCCTCATTTTTGACAAAGGTTGCCAAGAATTTTGCATCATTGGCAGCTTCCTATTCCCTCATTAGCCTGCTTATTCTGCTTAACAAAAGATGCTCTGTGTGCTGATTTGTATGTGAATGTCAGTGTGCCCCGTGTGCATTGATTTTGACCTGTCCCCATCTGTCCCCATACACTGTTGTAGTCTAACCCACCATCTTTACCTGTAACTCTTCTCCCACACAAACCCAATTCACTCCAAGTGATGGTCCCAAATCTCCCAAACGCAGTGTTCACTTTCTGATGACCTTTATGCATACCATTCGCTGTGCTTGATGAGCCATTTCGGAGAGGGTACCAAATGCAGGTGATTTCTCTCAGCCGCCTATGTTGGAGGAGGCCACTGGTCTGATGTAGTGACTAGCAATTCACTGCCACAAAGAAGACAGATGAGAGGGTGGCTTCATTCTTTGATGCTAAGAAAAAAGCCCTTAAACTCACCTATCTACATGTAATTATAACCTTCAGGATCCAATAGTACCAAGCCAAAACAGTCCCTGTTTGGACACGCATCATGGTAAATGAACAACTGAATTTAGTAAATGGTTGGCCAATTAAGAACACAGAATAGTGACTTCTGGGTGATCATTTTGATCAATGTAACTCACACATTTCATGTTCAACAGAAGTGCTCAGTGAAAAGACTGAACTGTGTGTAAATGGAACCCAAATTTACAAACAGTTAATTTGGATGAATTAACTGGTCCTTCACTGAATATAAGGTACCACTGATCATAAGACATACCATTATTTAACGAGTCATGGAGGGAAAAAAAAACACCAACAAAGCTCAACGCCATGTTTAACTTATTAGAGAGCTTCATCTTCTGTTATGTTACGTTTATTTGATACAAATATGTATTTGTTAAGCGACGCAGGGCCATGATATGAATATCTATGCCAAGTTTCCACATGTTCCACCACAACCATCATCATGTCTGTCACTGACCAATAGTGACTTTGATACCATCGACTGTATGATGCATCCTGATCTCAAAGTTGTTGAATTGTAAGAAAATGGGTACTTCAGCATCGATGAAATATGGTATCTGTATCCTTCAGATGAGGATCTTGTGCAATCGACAGCCTCTCCTCACTTGACATCGGCTCCTGCCCCAAGTGACAAATGGATCTTGTCTGTGTACTAGGAGTCCTCCTCTCCTTCTGTCTCCCCCTTCTTATGATCCATGATGGTCCTCTCAGGGCTATGCCTCACACCGGCCTACACTTTGCACTTTGGCCACTTATTAAAAGTTTAAGCTTTTCTCCTTTTTTTTTTTTTTTCCTTTCCCAAACTCCTTAATTCTTGCCATTGTCGCCTTATTTCTGCCATTGTTGCTCTCTGTTTATTTTTCTTAAGCTTTTTTTTTTTTTCTTTTTTAACATCAAGAAAAAATTCCTTTGGTTAAAAGTCTGTAACCGTCCCCATTCTCTCCCAGGAGGCTTTTAAGAGGTCTTCAAAGATTGGGGGTAGAAAAGTTCAATGAGGGGCGCCTGGGTGGCGCAGTCGGTTAAGCGTCCGACTTCAATCAGGTCACGATCTCGCGGTCCGTGAGTTCGAGCCCCGCGTCAGGCTCTGGGCTGATGGCTCAGAGCCTGGAGCCTGTTTCCGATTCTGTGTCTCCCTCTCTCTCTGCCCCTCCCCCGTGCATGCTCTGTCTCTCTCTGTCCCAAAAATAAATAAACGTTGAAAAAAAAAAATTAAAAAAAAAAAAAAAAAAAAGAAAAGTTCAATGATCTACGTGCTAGTTCAAAGACTGCCTCTCCTCCACTTCTGGGAACCACCTAGATACACCCTCTCTATTAACCTACCTTTCCCATTTTTAAAATTTCAATTTCTTTTTTCTCTTACAGTTATACAGCAAGATCAAAGGAACACCTTGTCCCTGGGCCTTCAGCGCGGAAAGGCCTTTAGCTCCTCACAGGCCATCACCCTAGTTACTCAGTCGTCTTATGACTTCTCAGCCACAGTGAGCAAGATTGTTCTATGTACCTCACACTCACACATCCATACGCATGCCCCTAGGCTTCCTGTTACTTTTTAAATTTACTTTGTTCCACCTTCACAGAGGCTTTTAATATTCATGTTAACCTGATTTCACCTGTATGGAAGCGTTAAGGGACGTGTGGGCATTCTGTGATGTGTCCTCGTTCTAAATGTCCCCAAGGGTGGTCCCGGCCCACTAAAAATAAGTTTGCTTCAAAGTCAACTGAAAATGTTTACCTCCCTGGCTCCCTAACCTCAGTTACCCTTCAGTGACTAGTGATAGTATCGCTCTTCCTATTCAATGTTTACATACAGTGCTGGGCAGGAAGATGTTCGCAACTGGCTGGGGGTAGAGGGAGGGAGTGTGGTTTTGTCCATTTCGGTGGAGTAAATACTCCCACCATGGCTGATTTCGAGCCATCAACGGGATGTCACTAAACGCAGTTGTAATAGGTGCACAGTGGTACAGATATAGTGGACATAACTTCAAGAGTAAATAGTAAAATGTGGTAAAATGATTAGGAAGTGAGGAGTTTTACTATTAACTGCCTTGGTTTTTAAGATAGTTTCTTTTATTAGAAAAGTTCCTATAAGTTTCTATAAGCTTATTAGAAGTTTATAGAAGTTAATTTTTAATAATGCCTATGTTTAGTAACCAGCTGAACAGAATTTTGGAAAATGTAGCAATTGGCTCTTGAAAGCTCCAACAAACATATTTAATTATATTGTAATAAAAGCATATACTACCTAGTGTTATTACTATTATTTTCATATTTTCTGTACCCAACTAGATTATATACTCTGGAATATGAAGTATTTGTCTTATGCTTCATTTTATTTACTATGCTGCTAAACACAGAAGGTAATTAATCTCTAACATTAATAATAATGTTTACTCATTAAAAATGTTTTTGAGGGGAGCCTAGGTGGTTCAGTTGGTTAAGCGTCTGACTTTGGCTCATGTCATGATCTCAGAGTTTGTGGGTTTGAGCCCCGCGTCGGGCTCTGTACTGACAGCTAGGAGCCTGGAGCCTGCTTCAGATTCTGTGTTTCTCTCTCTCTCTGTGCCTCCCCCACTAGAGCGAGCACATGTGTGCATGCTCTCTCTCTCTCTCAAAAATAAATGAACATTTAAAAATAAAAAAATAAATAAACATCCTTCTGAGGGGCTATGAAAATTTACTAATAACAAAATTTTGGCTTTGCCCCAAACCTGACTCTTCCTGCAATCACATCTTTAACCCCAAAAACTTTATGAACTAAATATATGCTATCAAAAAAGATATAATATCAGTGTAACTGAATCATCTTTGACACCAGCTATAGGATCATCTACTATTAAGAGTGGTGGTGACCAGCTTTGTTATCAAAAGCTGTTGAGGGGCGCCTGGGTGGCGCAGTCGGTTAAGCGTCCGACTTCAGCCAGGTCACGATCTCGCGGTCCGTGAGTTCGAGCCCCGCGTCAGGCTCTGGGCTGATGGCTCAGAGCCTGGAGCCTGTTTCCGATTCTGTGTCTCCCTCTCTCTCTGCCCCGCCCCCGTTCATGCTCTGTCTCTCTCTGTCCCAAAAATAAATAAACGTTGAAAAAAAAATTTAAAAAAAAAAAAGCTGTTGAGAACACTGATCAACTTTCAATCACCAACAAGCAAGCCAGCTAACCTCTATTAATGTTGAAGTTAGAGCTCTATGGGAGAAAGTATTCTTGGGGTGGGAGTCCCCTGATGGGGTAACCAAACTGACAAACTTAATTAACCAAACTCCCAAGAGCAATCACTCCCTCTTCAATTTACACTTAAAATGAACCGGCAAATAATCTCAAATGCGAACTTATTATAGAAGAGATACTATTGTTGTCCTCACTGGAGAAATAGCTTTCCCACAACAATAGTGTTGGTTTCTATTAACCAGGATCCTTCCTTTTCCAGAAGCAAAAAATCAGATTAGCAACAAGGAGGACATTGGTTGAGTATCAAACCAGGAGATAGGAAATATAAAAGTCTTGAAAGATGCATACCCCAGGATATGAACAATACAAATAAATCATCTCTGTTCTGCAGTGGAGTATATCTGTCTAAGCTCAAGACTATTAACATCTACCAAAGTGTGTCCGTCATAGTTAAAAAGTATTGGTAAAGACTGAAAATTCTCTACATATGTCACCAAAACCACTATTATCTCATGCCAGAAGTGTTACAATTGAATGAGTTTTAGCTTTAAATGCTATAGTTACATCACAGACAGCTGTCTGAGCATCTGCCCTAGTCCAGGACTGGCAAATCCATAGCTCATATGCTGCCTCCCACTCCTTCTCACACCATTGGCAGACATCATTAGTTGATCACTGCACTCTTTCTCCATTGAGCGCCACCATTCTTCCCAACACAGTCTATACAAAGCACTCCTAATCCTGGCTCTGTGCTCTGAATGAAGAATTAGGAGACAAGGCATGTACAGGTCTCTTGCAGGGAGGGTAAGGGCTACACGTGACTCATGTATTATTTCAGGTTCATTTCGATGGTGTTGCTATCATAGAGCTAACCTTTTGAAAATCTTGTTGCCAATTGATCCTCACTGTAAACTCCAGAGTGTAAAGTCAAGAGCTTTATGTTGGCTTTGGCTTTTCTCTGCTCCAGCATTGCAATGTGGTGGTGGTGGCTGGGGCGGGGAGGGGTGGGGAGGTGTCCTACGTCTTACTTAACCAGACCAAATTGTTCACCATCACTTCTGTCAGCGAAATGTACATGTTAGAAGTCAATTATTTAAGCTTTCCTGGCTTTTTGTCATTACCACTTGTGGGCGCCACTGAACTAAAGGGAAGCTTGTTTTCTTTCCAGTACCTTCATATACTGACACTCTGCTTAACCTTACCATCCAGATCAGGAGCTCCTGACCTAACGTGCACCACCATCTTGGATGCACCAAACAGCTAGTCACTTTCTACACAAACAGAAACATCTTTTTACCTCCCTGTACCTGCCCGTTTCCTCAGATCCCAATCACCTTACATCCACCTCAGTCTTTGTTCCTGTTTACTTGTCTTTCTCCTCCCATTAGATTGTGATTCCTTGAGGGCAAGGCCAGTCTTTGTGTCCCCATACCATTATGATTCCTAGCACACAGTCTGTCCTCTATAAGCATTTGTGCTACATTAGAGACGTACTGTGCTGAAAGTCACAGGCCCCTCATTCAGGGTGACAGAAAAGAAAACCATACCACCTCATTAAGTTATAGCAAATTTTCTACATGTATTTAGGCATGTGCTTAGGGCCTGCTTTTCAATTCTTTACACCATGAAACAGCTCCCATATGGGTACTAGTCTTCTGCTCCTTCTCAGGGTAGAATTCGGCTTCTTAACTCTGCATCCTAAAAGGTCTGATAGAGAAAGAATCTGGATGTCTTTCCCCCGATGCTGTAGTGGTTCCATTGATGGTCTTACAGGAAAGCTGGGGGGAATGCGGGGGGGGGGGGGGGAGAGCAGTCAAGTTTCTGATAAAAATTACTTCTGGTTACCTCCCCTCTCCCACTCTGAAATTCTTAGAGTCACCGCCCCCCGCCCCCCCCCCCCCCCCCCGCCAGCCCCCAATTGTTGACTTTAATTGTGTTCTCCCAATAGCATTTTGAAATTGAGCAAGCTCCTGGGAGCATTTTGAAAGGCCCTGTGAGCTTTCTGGTCAGCATTTTCAATCTCTAATTATAACTTTGCATGATGGCGTCACTGAATACTTGTCAGGTGGGCCTGGGAGTAACTGATGGTTTGAAACTAAATCTTCAGTAGCCACCATCAATGTATTGGGGCTTAATTCCTCTTCTGTTCTTAGAGAAGCTGCTGAAAGGAAAGAGGAAATATATGCTATCCTCAATCCTAGGAAAACACAGGGACTTTATTAGAATGTGGTGGCATATTTATAGGAACTTTACAGCTTGTGGGGCTCAGGGCCTGAATTCACCTACACCTTCATCTGCTTCCAGGGCAATCTATTGTGGGATGGTCTGGATATGACCCTTTGGAAATCCTGCTTTTAATGAACTGATGAGGAAAGGTGAGTACTTTTCTCTGGAAAGAACATTTTTCTCGCCCACTGACTTCACAAAAAGATAAAAATGTGCTAAAATATAGTATAGAAATGATGGGACTATTTTGAAACAGAGACAAAAGCATTTTGACTGGAGAAAGGAATGTCGGTGATGTTAGAGAATTTCTTTAATACAAAGAATAGACTTAACTTTTTGTGTAGAAGGGAACTTTGTCTCTCAGTCTTTAGTTGTGAGTTTCTGTTTTACCAAACTCTTATGCTTATGTTGGCTTCACTGTCTTCTCACCTTCCCTTAATCCTTCCATGTGGCTTTGTTGGTATTTATTGTCCTTCTAGCAAGCCATCTCCTTCCTTTCCATGCTGCTGCTTCCATCAAATGTAAACTATGGTACCTTCCTTAGCCCATTCCAGATGCTACATCTGTCCATTCCCTCATTCATAAAGCATGTATTGTGGGTCAGACATTGGCTAGATAGGGCAGACACACACCCGCCAGGCAGTCCCCACTCTCAAGGGACTTTCAGTTTATTGAGACCATTTGGGAACCATCTGGCAACATTACAAACTGTATTAAAATTTTAAACTATGTTAAAATTCTCAGAGACCATCATCAATCCTCCAAGCTTGAGGGTTCTGATTAGCTGACACATTTGTAACACTAACCTAGTGGACAAGATGTAACTGTGATTCCTTGACCTGAATTGAGAAGCCCTCAGTGTGCCAACAGGGCTTGGAAAGAAAGCTGAGGGAGACTGGGAGATGTCTGGAACCTCAGCAAAGAACACACATCAATTCATAAAAAGAGAGTTCCACATTCCTCTAGTTCAGCAGCTGTAGGTAAGATACCGTGTTCCTGGGGACGAGGCTCTTCCCACAGCAGAGCTGTCTTACTCCATTATAAGCTAACCTAGGATGACTCACATTCCCTCTCTTAACATCCTCCCTGGCCAAACTAGCCAGATCTGGCACTCACCTCAGAGCCCACAGTGGGATTCTGACATCCAGCTGCAGCACTGGCACACTAGCCCAATAAGAAACCACTGTTTTTATGAAGTAAATGATCCTTAATGCCAAAAGCACGCTAAGATGTCAATTGAAACAAAGGTCTACCTCCAAAGTAAAGAGCTTCAAAGAGCATTCCAGATTTCACCCCTAAGCCCATACTTGAAGTCAGTATCTATGTGATGCTAATGATTGTTAAATTAAAAGGCAGTTGTTTAATGGAGCACTTTCAGTATCCAGTTGCCTTCTGCCATATGGCTTTGGGCATGAAGTGATTAAACTATAATGTCCAGAGCCTCTGCTGCTGGGCTATTTAATGGTGCTATGCATCATGAGCCCTGAGATGACGGGAAATCTGTTTTCAGTTTACATCCCCAGTGAAAAGTGACTCCTTTTGGCCTACAGGGGTTTAAGCCCTCCTCCAGTCACTATGGCTTGCACACTCACACTAACCCTGCATACAGCCACTAGATGAGACAGGCCTGACTCTCAGAATACGGGCAGGAACCTTCATCATGCAGCCATTCCCAGGGTTCAAAGACAAAGAGAAGAACAATTTGTGGTGACTCATAAAGCAAGAAGCAAGAGCAGAAGACCTTGAGATAAGGATAGTTAGAGGCACACAGAATGGGCTGCAGCCTGGAGCAGTGCAAAAGTTCTGGCTTTTGGCTAATGGGGATGGCTACCAGGCCTTGGTCATGCCTTATGTGCCAGGCACTCCACAGAGTACTTTATAAAGTATTTTTTTTAACGTTTATTTATTTTTGAGACAGAGAGAGACAGAGCATGAACAGGGGAGGGGCAGAGAGAGAGAGGGAGAAACAGAATCTGAAACAGGCTCCAGGCTCTGAGTGGTCAGCACAGAGCCCGACGCGGGGCTCAAACTCACGGACTGTGAGATCATGACCTGAGCCGAAGTCGAACGCTTAACCGACCGAGCCACCCAGGCGCCCCATCCACGGAGTACTTTAACATAGATCACCTCATCTAATCATCCCAACAGCCCCTATCAAGGACGTATTATTATCATCCCCATTTGCTGAGGGCAAAACAGTCTTAGAAGAATTAAGTTGATCAAGGTCACAGCTAATTAGTGGTGGACCTAAGATTCAAACTCAAGCCTTCTTGACTCTAGAGCCCAACTTTTTAAACCACGATGGTGGTTGAACATGTCTGCCAGTTTCTTACTTAAGGGGTGAACACCACTATAAGTATTTTTTACTTCCTTGCTTCTAAATATGATTAGTAAACTATATGTGATCTTCACTTCAATGGGAAGACTTAGTCATTTTTAACATATCCTTTTGTTGGTTTCATGAAAGCCAAGTCTAAGGAACCATTTTAAGTGCTACATATAGACACATATAGACACCTGATCCAGCAAACCATACCTGACCATTATCAATAAGACTCTGGAACTCAGAAAGGGCAAAAATAGATAACTATCACCTCTTCAGAGTTCTGCTCAATATGGCTTTTGCTTTCTCAATGTGATATTCATTACATTAGTATAGGCATTTTTAGGAATATAACACAGTTCCTGTTCCCAAGGATCTTACACTCCTACTGGGGAGCCTGGAGACAGAGAGTTCAGTAATACTCAAGAACATAAACAATTCAAGCCTTTAATGGCCCAGACAGTACTAGAGACATGCAGAGAATCAAAAGACCTCAGAAGAAAGCCCTTATTACTTTACTATGTGAGTGAGCAACTCATAGACTCATCCTACCAGACTGAAATCAGAAAAGGAACTTTTGGTCATATACTTTACTCACCATGGATAAATCACTTAAAATCATAATCAGTCTGAAACTTTGGGTGCCCATGGTTGAAAGTCTTGTGTAGCTTTAATAAGACTTTAGGCACTATGCCAATCAATTCCTTTGGAAATTTCTAGCATAGTTCTGAGAGAAAATTCTTGCAAAAGATAGAGGCACTGTCTCACCCTCAGTAAATGGGTTCTCTTACCTGATGGGCCTTGCTTCATTAACTTTTAACTGGTGCTTTTAATATTCAGTTTGTACTTTTAAACTTTTAAAGCCTTTATCAGATGTTCTTTGAAACCAAATGCATACCACTAAAATACACATGTTTCCAGCGTGATCAGATTTCTTTTCAACTTATTCACAAAGACCTTGAGAGGACAAAGAATGTATTTAATGATAGGAACTAACATGGCGCCAGTAATGAATGGTTCGGTTCTGCCAATAATACCCAAAACTAAAGCAGTAATTTTTTAAAGCCTTGTTTTGCTTTAGCAATTTAAAATAAAGTATTTTCATATGTATTATCTTATTTAGTCCCTCTGACAGCCACAGAGCCAAGCAGAGTGAGTTTTACTATCCCCATTTTAAAATAAATATGGTTCAGAGCCCTCAAATAATGGAGCCAAGCTTATGCAACCAGTAAGTGGCAGAGTTGGGCACCAGAACTCTGGCCTCCTGGCCCCCAGCCCATTGCCATGTCGATTCAGCTATTTATATCAAACAATATAACTTCTATTCCTACGTGATCTCCACAGGCACAGGTTGCAAGTCTTACTTGTCTCTAGATTCCTGGTACCTGACTCGGGACAAGTAAGAGTTTATGGCGGCCCAGAAATAAAGACACTTTGTGGTAGTGTCTGTGCTTTTCATAATCACAGTTGGGTTGAGCTAAGACTAATAAGGCCAAAGTTTCAGGTTCTAAATAGGCACGTAACAGTTCTACATACGACCAGTTATCTGACTAACCTGTCCTGAGAGGGATCTGGCAAGTTAGTGGATAGCTTAGTCCAATTTATTTTCCTAAATCCATCCATCCATACTCGAGAGTGGGGATTGTCCCATCTGTATGTAACTTCTCAGGAAACATCCTCACCTACAGTCTTTCCCAGGAGGATTCGTAAACAAGAGCAGTAGCCAGGATCTGTTCCCAGTGACACTTCCCCTCAATCTGGCATAACTGATTAGAGCTAGATTGGTGCTTGACCCAAAAGCAGTCAATGGGCAGCCAAAAAGCTTTGAGGTGTCCTGACAAGAAGGCTCTGCCCCCACCAGAAACAATGGGAATTTACAGGGCTGATCAAATGCCCCTTATCAGAAATTCAAAGTGAAGGGGCGCCTGGGTGGCGCAGTCGGTTAAGCGTCCGACTTCAGCCAGGTCACGATCTCGCGGTCCGTGAGTTCGAGTCCCGCGTCAGGCTCTGGGCTGATGGCTCGGAGCCTGGAGCCTGTTTCCGATTCTGTGTCTCCCTGTCTCTCTGCCCCTCCCCCGTTCATGCTCTGTCTCTCTCTGTCCCAAAAATAAATAAAAAAACGTTGAAAAAAATTAAAAAAAAAAAGAAATTCAAAGTGAAGATATAAGGAAAGAGTAACTTAGGAGCAAGAAGAGAGAGACTCGGAGCTGGAGACACACTGATGGTGGAGCACCAGAGTGGGGAACATGTTTGAAGTGCTACCTGGGCTCCAGGCAGGGTTACAGTCTTCTGGATGGCTGTCTTTTGAAGCCAGGGCTGAGTTTTCTTCCCTTCCAGGCCAGATGCTCCTTAACCTTTTGGGATCTTGATTCTTTTGATAATCTGATGGAAGATTTGGGTTGTTGTCTCAGAAAAATTTACATACAAAAATTTAGACTAATGATTGCATTTAATTTCAAGGGATTTCTTGATCCCCTAAAGTCCAACCTCAGACCCACTGAAAATCTATGCACCACAGGTCAAGGAAACTGTTAGTTCATCTAAGATGGCTATGGGATCACATGATCTCTGAAGTTCAGCATGTAGTATAGGACTTGGAACATAGTATTACATACATCTTGGTTGAATGAGTGAATAAATGAACAATTGAATGAATACGTAAATAAATAAAAAAAATACAACTTGGGAGTTCATGCCCTGTTGACAGCACATTAGGAACATCCTTTTCCTATCTTATGAAACACTTTGTTAACATAAGCTGGAAGCATGGCTGGAATGAATGCCTGTTACTTGTATAAACCCAGATGATGTTTAATATACTCATCAACACAACTGATGGGCACACTATCACCTTGCACATACAGAACTACAAGGGCATTGTGCCTACCAGTATACAAATGAGAACTTGGAATGTCATAGCCGACAAGAGGCATCCTACTTTTCCAGTAGATAAAGAAATGAAAATTTACTAGATTTTCTACTTGAAATGCATATAATCATTTAGAATTTAAGCTACTTTTTCTTAATGTACAACCTTAAAAATAATAATGATTAACACCTTTATTTCTTTTTCTGACTTTTGGGAGAAAAAACTTGTTATTTTCTTTTTTTTTAATTTTTTTAATGTTTATTTATTTCTGAGACAGAGAGAGACAGATCATGAGTGAGGGAGGGGCAGAGAGAGAGGGAGACACAGAATCAGAAGCAGGCTCCAGGCTCTGAGCTGTCAGCACAAAGCCCGATGCAGGGCTTGAACTTACAAACCATGAGATCATGACCTGAGCCGAAGTCGGTCTCTCAACCAACTGAGCCACCCAGGTGCCCCCAAAAACGTGTTATTTTCAATAATCTAGGATTCTATTTTAGGTTGAACATTAGCTGGCTTCTCATTTAGACAGAGAGAGAGAATAGCCTACTTCCCTTTGGTTATTCTGGCAGGGTTTTGGAGGGGGTCGGGGAGGCTGCTATTACCCATCTGAAGATTGACCAGAGTGTAAATTCTTTGAGGGCAAGACTAGCCACATAGCTTAGTATCTGCCTCTCTTGACCACTGCCAATCTTAGTGTCGTACAAATAGAGGGATTTTAATTAAATTTAACTGTGGTCCACAAAGTGGGGAGGACAGATCTGCTTTTTGTATTGGCGAGGGAACAAAAGAGAAATGTAGTCAAATGCAATGATCTCAATTTTTAAAAAAAGTATTGCAGTCATCATTTCAAACTGATTACATTTAAAAGGAAAAATCTGTCCTGTGGTTAATCATTTTTTTTATTTCTTAATCCTTTATCATAAAACTCCTATGTAAAAAGCTGTACTTCACTTTCAGTTATCAGTAACTAAAATTGCAGGGTATGACACGCAGTCATATGTTTTCACATAAAGAGTCTCCCCGCTCCCCACTTTGGGATCAAATACCCCAGTAGTGTAAGAAGAATGAGAGTTCCATTCATTTGCAACACACAGCCTATGAAGACCCCAGTGGCACAAATATTGTCCTGTCCTTCCATCCAAGGAGCATAAATATTCTCTCATTAATGTATTTCAAGCCTATTTAACAGGAAATCTATACTTGGTTTGTCGCATGGCTACTAACATCAAACACCTAATTTTTGCAAGCTCTTGAGCCACTTAGCTTACGAAGCATAACATTTATTCTTTTAATGTGATCTTCAAAATACAACTACTGGATTCAACATGTGTGTGGGCTGAGGAGGAGTGAAGAAACCAATATTTCCTGAATATTCTTTATGTAACAGGGACTTTGTAAAGATGATGTCATCCTAAGGAATTCTTTTACCCATTTTACACACCCTGGGAATTGAGCTACAGAGAGATTAAGCTACTTGCTCAACTTAACACAGCCAGAAAACAACAGAGTCTGGACTTGAGTCAGTACACCCTGCCCTCAAAGTTTAGGTCCTAGCCTCTTGCTGCCTCCCTAGCAGGGTCCCGTGAGAGGGGACGGTTGTCTGAATCACCCCCATTATTGCAAATCATGCATTAAAGACCAGTTCTGCTTGATAGGATTCAAAGACAAAGACTTCAACTCCCTGCTCTCACAGTTTAGAGCAATCACTTCATTTGAGTATGATCCACATGTTGGTATGAGGTCCCACCCTTTCCTATTCCAGGTCAGGACGAGGAAGTATGGTAACTCTCTTCAGTCTAAGGAAACACCAACAGGTTAGAACAAGGAGCTGCTCTGACCCAGCAGCAGGAGGCCAAGTTAAAGAATAGAAAGGCGTAACCTAAACCCAGAACTTGGCTCTCAAGTTTAAATGCCTCACCATGTAACTTCGGCCACAGCACGCTGCAATAGTAATGAGATCTAGATCCCAAGTGGAGGCTCAGATTCCATGTCTGCCTCCAATAAGACTTTGCAGGGTGACCTTGGGCTAGATCCTTGACTTCAGCGTTCTCATCTTTGAAGGGAGGGTTAGCATGTCTTCCTAGCATCCCCCTTGTAAGCTGGTTTTTAAGTAGAAGTGACACAGCCTTGGAGCAGGCACTAGCATAGAGGGTAGCTCTCTCCATACACACAGAAGCACTTGTACAGAAGACCAGACCATCAGGCTCTATCCTTTGGGCAAGACCTTTGGGCAATCTCTACCTCCAAAGACCCCAAGCCTTTATCAACAATCCCCCATTCTCCCATCAGTGTTCTTTGGTAATTACAGATATTGTAGCACCACTGCTGTCCAGGATCAGAACTTAAGAAGTTCAAAGGCTCCAGGAATATGTGGTGTCTTGTCTCCACATCCAGTAAAAAGCGGCATTGCTTTCTGACAGGTGACAACAGACACTCACGGGGCAGCAGTGAAGGAGCTGTGTTTACATGACACTTAATATCCAGGAAGGCATTTCGTATATGGGGGTGCCCATATCCAAGTAATCCAACCCCATGGACTTGGACCAGTGGTGAGCTCAAGATGATCTCCACCATTTGCTTGGCTGTCACCACCTCCGCAACCTGCGGGAATCGGCTGATGGCTCCAGAGAATGATTCCAGCCTTTCAAATAGAAAAAGGTGGTGTGTTACATGTTACCCAGACAGTAGAAGAGAAAGGGGACCTTTAAGAAAATGTTTTGGAAGGAAAACTAGTGCAGCTTTGAAATTATTTTCATAGTCTTTAAACTCAAAAAATAAATCACCAGGGCTAATAGTTATAGACAGCAGAACAGGCAGCCATACTAAGCTCTGTACTTCCTTGATTCTAACACCTGTTGGGGGGCATCTCATGGGCCCATACTCCATAAGGCACTTAATATGTATTGCCTGATTTAATCCTCATGACCATCTATCATCCTCTGGCGTGAACCAGCAACATGACCTTTAGCCAGCATTGATATCTCTGGGCCTGGTCCTCTTCTAATGCCAGGGTAAGAATTATCCACATGTATGTCAAAATCCCCAAGGCTTATGCCAAGAAATAGAATAGAGAGGAAGACAATAAGCCATAATGAGGGCATAGATAACATTGATACAGAGGGGGAGGAGGAGAAGCAGTGTAAATAATGAGAAAATATCTAGAGAGAGATGGAAAGACAAATTCAATAAGCACTTTCAAAGTATGGGCCTCAAAATAAGTGTCTTTCTTCCTTGAATATTACTGTTTTGTGCCAGCTTAAGAAGCCTGACTACCTCCTGTCTGCTTCAGAAAATAGACAGGATAACAGGAAACAGTTTCAGATTCCACAGTGATTATAGCTACTTAAGTTTGACTTACCAAATACTGTCTCAAACAGATGGTATGTAACATTTGATTAAGGGCTTATCCTGCAAGCCCAACAGGGAACATTTCTTCCCCTCTTAATATAGAAAAGATGCAGAGAAGAAAGGAAGTAAAATGACATCTTTGCTCATATTCCATGTGTATCAGTTTTTCTCAATGTTTGTGCCTTTCCTGAAATGAATATATGTTTATTTTGCAACTCAAGACCAAACTACAAAACACTGACACCGTAGAATCTTGGTGAAGAAGGATATGGAAGATCATCTCATCAACCTCCTTATTTTACTTAAGGTAATAGAGACTGAGAAAAGTTAGCCGATTTTCCCAACGTGGTACTGTGGCAAATCTGGGACCAGGTCTTCTAACTCAGGCTCTGGCATTCACCCTAGGCTTTCTGTGTGCATATGTTCAATGTGGGGAAAACATACAAATCGGTCAGCACCATTATTACTAAATTAGCACCAATCTGTGATGAGCAATTATCAGAACTTGAAGCTGATGGGTAATGCCATTCAAGTCCAGTTAATGAGCCAAAAGCTTGGTTCTTCAAAACACTTAACATTAATCAGCATTTGGCTTTGGTTTGTGACAAGTATTTTCAAAACATCACAATTACAATATTCTTAGCTTTGCTCAGTGTAAATAAAAAATGAAAGAAAGTCAGAATTTCATAAATGACAGTCTCCAGAATGGAAATAATGAGTCCCACAGAGAAGGTACAATGTGTTCATCTTTCTAGAGGCCAAACGTAATTTGGGAACTATTGAGGTCACTGAGAGATTACAAAGTGTGAGCCTTCTGCTTGGTGAGGATGAGAAGGTGAACAGAATCAGCCCCATAATGCAGTGAGAAAGGAATTACCCCAGGCTTTACACCCATGTCCTACCCCCAGACATACCACTTAGCCCCACTGTCACCAACAGTGCCTTGGAGGAGAGGGTTCCCCACCATCTAGTGGGGAGGAAGCAGCATGTTGAGAGGAATTGGAAACTCAACACATAGTGGCCTGGCTGGGAAAGTAGCAGAGGAGAGGAAGCCAGGGGGCAAAAAAAAAGTGGTTGGTAGGAAACAATGCCTTAGCTCCAGGCTCCAGGGTTCCAAGAAGGGTTCTTATGGAATTTTATTCTTCAGGTTTCCTGGAGGAGTTCATCTATGATCTACCTGTCTATCTATCTTCTTTCTATCTATCTTATCAGGACAGGCTAAAAAACTGTCGTTAATGTTAGGTTTTCTGAAAGATAGAGAATTGCTTGTTCACTGGGCTTAGACAATAGCTAACATTAATTGAGAAGTCACTATGCTCCAGAAACAGCGCTAAATGCTTTCTCAGTAATGTCTCATTTACTACTCACTCTCACCCTTTAACATGATAATAGCAGTTATAATCACATTCAGGAATTTATTCAACACATATATTAAGCACCTGAGGATGTGATACGTGATGCACTGTTCTAGGCACTGGGGATGTAGCAGTGAATGAAGCAGGCAAAGTTCCCCTTCTGTGTTAGTTAACATATAGCAGTTAGCTATTGCTGCCTAACAAAATTTACTGCCTTAAGTGTATGGGCTTCCTGATCTTGGCTAGACTCACTCATGTATCTGTGGCCATCAGGCAGATGGGCTGGTCTAGAAGAACCTCCACTGGGAAGATTCCTCTCTATTCCACAAGGTTGCCATCCTCCAGCAGCTCTCCTGGGGGTGTTCTTTATGGCAAAGGCAGGGTTCCCAAAAGAGAGAGTGAAAATATGCCAGGTTTCTTCACACCTAGACTGAGAATTAGCACACTATCTTCTGCCACATTCTGTTGGCCAAAGAATGTCATAAGTGCAGCCCAGATTCAAGGGTGGAGAAGTGGAGTCCACTCCATTGTGGGAGGAGTCACATTGGAAAACACATACATACAGGGAGGTCACGAATGCCCTTCCTCTGGGACATATGGAACAATGACTAAAATGCTGCTAAGGAATTCATGAAAATATTTCATTTGAGTCCCACAATAACCCTGTGAGGCAAGTTCAATATCAATCTTTGTTTCCTAGATAAGGAAATTGAGCCCTAGAGGGGTTGAAAACTTTGCTTGACATCTACAGATATTCCATGATGGAGTCAAGATTCAAACCCAAGACTGTGTGTGGTGCCTGAACACTGAACCATGGTGTGATTCTCTCCAGTCTGGGAACTTTGAGACAGAAAATGTTTAAAACATGGTCAGTATGTGCAAAGCGCTTATAGTTCTTTGGGCACCCACAATATAAATCTATGAAGAATCAATAACCATACGTGCCACTAAGCTATATTTGATTGACAACCAAGAGTAAGGATAAAGGTGGCCAAGAAAAGAGAAAGAAGCTTCCATGAATGGTGGGGGTGACACTAACTGAGCTTTAAAGGTCATGGACTGTGGACAGCAAATGGCATCCCCCTAACTTCTATGTAAAGAGATGTCTGCATCTTCCTTGCTTACAGAATAAACTTCAGTTTCTCTAGAGTGGTATTCAGTATTTCTAACATATGGATTTATATATGCTAACATTTTATTCAGCTGCAGGCAATAGACAATCTGACTAACAGTGATTTTTTACTCAAATAGAGATTTTTTCCCCCATGCACAAGGCATGTGAGGGAAAGCTATCCAGGGCTTCCCAAGAGCCAGATGATGTCATCGATGTCTTTCTGTCTTTCTCCTCTGCCATCCTCCAAACGTATCTTCATTCTTGGGGGAGGGGTCTCATGGTGCCAGGATTGCTGCTGTACCCACAATTAATTGTGTGTATCCCTAGGTATGATGGAGAAAGGTGAGGAGGCCCAAGGTGAGCATGCCAGCACATCTGGTCCACTTTTTAAATGCTGTCCCATGACTTCCACCAGATTACACTCTTTTACTCTCTTGCTCCAGAGGCTGGTAATGCATAACTGCAAGGAAAGCTGGGGAACCTGGCATTTCAGTTTTCTAACTCCATAATATGGAAAAACCAGGCAAAATGGAGCTGTCACTGGCGTTTGCATATGCCAGCGAACAGAACTTGCCATTCTGAGAGCACTTTAGTCCATCGTTCTCCTAGCCCTTCTCCCTTCATGGATTGTGGAAATTCTTCTGTGACTCCCCTGATCCCCAATAGGAGACATGCCTTCTGCCAGACTCCTTTAGTCCTTTCTTGCTGCTGCTGTTTTGACATTTAGCACTTTCTGCCTTGGGTTGTTCCTCTAGTAGAATGACTGGCTCATGGTGTTGCCATCGGTAGTAACAGGACACTGCTGAGCTCTGGTTCAGACTTGCTGAGTATGAGTTGATCACTGAACCCACAAATAGAAAGTTAATACAGGTATCTGGTTTTAGGAGAAAGGTCAGGATTTGAGTTATAGGTTTGAAACTCATTGTCAAAAGGGAAGATTCAAAGTGGAAAGGGCTGAGGATTCCATCCACAGTCAGAGAAGACCATGGGGAAAGAAGAAGGAATGAGCTCTAAAGAACAAGCAAATGTCAAGAGCAGTGCTGGACAGTGACAAAGATCTGACATCACCAAGGACAGGGAGCGCTGGCTATGTGCTTGCCTCATAGTCAGTGTGTCCTCATGAAGAGGAAAGGAGGCCAGACTTGA
This sequence comes from Puma concolor, assembly GCF_028749965.1. Lineage (NCBI taxonomy): Eukaryota > Metazoa > Chordata > Mammalia > Carnivora > Felidae > Puma > Puma concolor. The sequence goes on along the minus strand of NC_141673.1, from coordinate 27,660,503 downwards.
GCAAGTGTTTTCAGTTCAAACTCTAAATTTCAAGGTAACTAGGGATGGAGGCAACAGACATGTGCTTCTGTGAAGCAATGAATAAACAAAACATATTAGTCCGCTTTCCTTATATGGTAAATGACAGAACCCTGACTGAAATTGGCTTGAAACTGGCTTACGTAAAAGAGATCTTATTTGCTCCTGAAAGAGCAGAGATGGCTTTTGCTTCAGATATGATTAGATTCAGGGCCCAAGTAATGTCTTTAGGAACTATGTCTCATCTCTCTTCATTACCGATTCTTTTAATGTTGGACTTATTCTTTCTTACTGCAGATGACTTTCCCCATGCATCAGGAGAAGTTGGCAGAAAGCAACTCAAGTCTACAACATCTCTGCGGCTTGTGATTCCAAGACTGACAAAGAGCTCTGCTCCCTCTTTAGGCTCCTAAATATCAAATCTCAAGGAAGAATCTGATGGGCCCTTCTAGGTTTCCTGCCTATCCCCAAACCAAGGGAGTGGAGCATTCTGATTGACTGGGCTGAGATAACACACTCACTTCTCTGAGAAGTTGAGGAAGGGAGCTCTCCATTAAAATGTAGTTCTGTTGGCAGAAGAGAAGAGGTGCTAGACGGACAAAAACAATAGAAGTCTTCTAAGGCCTGTTGAAATAGGCTTTCACCAGTTGGGCCCTGCTTTCTCGTTGCGATTCAGACACACAGAGCCTATTGATAATTCAACAGTGAAGACCTGCTTGGCTGACTGCCCTGGCTGCCCACTTGCCTGTTTAGCTAGTAAACAGCCTCTTTGCCTCCCTCTGGGCTTTTAGACACATCCCAGGAAGAGGAGCTAAGTGGAACCTTAGGCCAATCAGTCTCAAGGCTTGCTATTTTCAGTAACTGAATTCAGCCCCAGTTGCCTTATAATTACATCCATTTGGGATCCTATTTGGCTCCTCTCCATGCCTTCCTGAGCTACATCTCGGATTCCTACTCTATATATTATTTCCTCTGGGCCTGGAATATTACTTTATTCTCTCCTGGTATAATCCCCTTACTAAGTCTCATGTCTAGTCTCCACTCTTTCATTAAATAGCTACCTGCACTAGAGCTGTCTGCAGCTGGATACTGAACTCTGCTCACTTGTCAAGCCTTCTTCCTATTGCCCACTGGTTGGACCACCTCTGTGCTATCTCTGGAGGCTGGTTTAGACCCTGACAGCTACTAACATCCCTGAAAAAAACTTCCTCAGTCTCTAACTATATGGGGTAATCAGGCCACATGGAACAGCATTCTTGGAAGCACCCAAATCGTGTTAATTGCATTATAAACATTTGATCTTCCCTGAGGAACCATGCAGAAGTGGGAAGAATGCCCAAATCCCCTACTTCATTATCACACTCTGTCACCAGGACTTTTAAAGAATTTGTAATACTGGGTATCAAGGCATCGAATCCCCCCTAAATCAGACCCTGCCCTTTAGACTGAGCCTTTTTGCCCACAGAGTTCAGACCCTGTCATGGGATAGCTACCACCTAGTTCCTTCCATCTTTCTCACATCTCTTTCAAGGGTCTTATACATAAAAATGCCTTCCTTTTCTTCAGCAAAAGAGCAAAAACTCATGCATATTGATGCATCGAAATAGGCTCAATCAGATCTGCTTCATTAATTTTCCAAACATGCCTGGACATGAACTCCAGTAGAGAAGAATAAGCCTGGGTTTGGGTTGAATTCTCTTCAATAAGAAGAGGCATATTACTAGAAAACTCTTTCCCAATCTGAGTTTACATTATCAAAACATTCTTGGTATGTGTACTGGATACCCATCACACATCACTTCACAACCTCTCAGCCCCATCTCCCACTGCAGCCACTGCTGTGGCACCAAGTTCCATACGGTTGGTCTTTGTCCATGGGTATAATCTGATAGTGTCTTACCTGGGCCCCCGTCACGTGCTTTTTGCAACCCCTCCCAGGTCTTCTCTTGTGCAAGGTGCATTACACCCTAGGGGAACCTGCTTAGTACTAACACATTACAACCCAGAAGTAAGACGGGAGTTAATGCCATGGGACCACCCTTGACCAATAGATAACAGAAGCTAATGAATACATACTTCCCTCTTTTGTCTTCCAGGCAGCCATTTTTGAGACACAATTCATAAGTCTCCTGAGAAGATTCCAGTAATATATAATGCAGTTGTCTGCAACAGTGTCCAAACCAATAACTCATCCTTGAATTGATTTTCCCTCTTTCCTTATCTCACATCCCTTGTTACCTTCTCCTCTCTGGGATCACTTTTCAAATAAAATATCTCAGGTTCAGCTTTTAGGGAAACTCAAGTTAAGAGAGCATATCATGGTTTCTTGGTAACTGTCTAAAAGAAAGAGTAAACCTTTGGTACCAAAGATCTAGTTTCAAAATCTGTCTAACTGTAAGACCATAACAAATGACTTAGCCATTCTCAGGCCCAATATCCTCATCCTTAAAATGAGGATAACATGACTGACCCCATTGTATTTGTCTAAGTATTTAACTGGATAGTCTGTGTGAGGAACCAAGCAAGGATTCCTGCCACAAGGCAGCATTCAATCAATATTCATTCTTTTCTCTTTATTCTCACCCTTTGCTCCTCATGGCTTTTTTTTTTTTTTTTAATCAGAGAGTTGAAGAGTAGAAATGAAAATAAAATAGACATACGAAAGGGACAGCTGTGTGAACAAAAAAAAAATACTTCAAATGTATATACTTAATAGTACATGGATGGACACATATGTAGAATTCCATTAAGCTGAACACTTAAAATTTGTGTATTTTATGTAAGTTATATTGTAATCAAAAAAGAAATTTTAAGCACTAGAAAATTTATGGATATATTAGATAGTCTCTAAAAGGAAGGGATACATCATTGTTCTGGAACATACATTTAAAACAGGGACACGTGACACCTGGGTGGCTCCGTTGGTTAAGCGTCTGACTCTTGGGTTTCGGCTCAGGTCATGATCTCACAGCTTGGTGGGTTTAAGCCCCACCTCAGGTTCTGCACTGGCAATACAGAGCCTGCTTGGGATTCTCTCTCTCTCCCCCTCTCTCTCCACCCCCCCCTCAGTTGTGCTGTCTCTGTCTCTCTCTGAATAAATAAACTTAAAAAAAAAGAATTTCTATTTCTTAAAAAAAAAAACAGAGATACAATGAGATGGACAACTAGATTCTTTCTTCACAGCAGGAGCTCTTTCCTTTACCAAGTTTTAAGTGAAAATGACCTTATTAATATATAAATATTTATATTAAATATATATGTGTTACATATAAATATAACATAAAAATATATTATATGTAATATGTAGTCAATAAGAACATTTTTGTTTAACAAGTGTTAAACAATTCCTTCTCTGATGGAAGTATAAGTAATGACATGTGTTCTATATAACATATGTTATATAAATAATAAATAATATAGAAAAATAATATAGAAAAAATAAATAATACAGAAAATAATATATATAAACAAAGTAGTTACTATACCAACTACCTGGTTTTTATTTATGAATTATTTAAAAAAAATTTTTTTTATGTTTATTTATTTTTGAGAGAGACAGAGACAGAATGCGAGAGGGTTAGGGGCAGAGAGAGAGGGAGACACAGAATCCAAAGCAGGCTCCAGGCTCCGAGCTGTCAGCACAAAGCCCGACATGGGGCTCGAACTCATGAGCTGTGAGATCATGACCTGGGCCGAAGTCGGACGCTTAACCGACTGAGCCACCCAGGCGCCCCTACCTGGTTTTTAATAAAGGACTTTGAATCTGAACTAGTGAAAAGACAAGTAAATCATGGGATTAAATCAAGAAGACGATGTAGCCCCTCATACCAATATTTAATTACACAGTGTCTCAGGCAGGAGACACCCAAAGGAGCTCTAGGCATCTAAAGGGCGAAAATTGCTTTCTTGGAACACAATTCAAATACCAATGAAATTATTCACAAGCATAGAGACAAGTCTCTAGATGCTGGAGAAATAGCCATAGTCGAACAGGCACAGCAGGGAGGGTAACAGCTATAGTGGGAGCTGAGGGCCTAGAGGAAGTCCCTCCAGGGCTAGGTCTGCCAGGTCACTGGCCTGCACAGTCAGGAGCCTCCCAAGGGCCTCCAAAATCCCACAGTGTGCCACCAGCCCTTGGGCTCCTACCACACAGGGGCCCCAATATGCCAGTAGTGTTCGCCCGACACACATACCGACAGTGGGGAGAGAACCACAGATGTGGGTGGGCAGTTCAGAGGTGCCAGGCCCTTCCCTCCTCACTCTGGGCCCCACACATTGGAGAAGCTTGAGCCCAGGAAAGGCTGGAGGGAAAAGAGAAGCTGTGGAAGAGAATAAGAGTCATTTATCCAGACCCAGCTTTTTAAAACTACAAATTTCTACAATTTGCCCTAGATGTTTTTAAGGGATAGGAAAAGGGATTAGGCTTAGCACCACTGAAAGTATTGATTGAGAGGGGAACCTGGGTGGCTCAGTTGGTGAAGCACCTGACTGGCTCATAATCTCACGGGTTTGTGGGATCGAGCCCCACGTTGGGCTCTGTGCTGACAGCCTGGAGCCCGGAACCTGCTTTGGATTCTGTGTCTTCCTCTCTCTCTACTCCTCCCCCACTTGTACTCTGTCTCTCTCTCTCTCTCAAAAAAGAAATAAACATTAAAAAAAAATATTTTTTTTAAGGTACTGACTGGGAGGGGCGCCTGGGTGGCTCAGTCAGTTAAGCATCCGACTTCGGCTCAGGTCATGATCTCACGCTCCATGGGTTCGAGCCCCACGTCATGCTCTGTGCTGACAGCTCAGAGCCTGGAGCCTGTTTCATATTCTGTGTGTCCCTCTTTCTCTGACCATCCCCTGTTCATGCTCTCTCTCTCTGTCTCAAAAATAAATAAATGTTAAAAAAAATTTTTTTTAAATAAAAACTAAAAAAATAAAGTACTGACTGGGAAAAAAAGAGAATCGTTACATGTTTGTGCCCCAATATGTTGAGATCCCTCAAATAACCACTTACTAAGAGATCAGCGATGGCAGAGCAAGGGTAAATGGGAGATGAGACACAGGCATACATACATAATACAATAGGAAAGATTCAAATAGTTTTTGAGTAGGATACAAATAGCTACATTTCCAGGGGGATCTTCCAGGCCCTGCATTGAACCAGCTATGCCCATTAATCCATTTCATCCTCGCAAAAATAGCATATTATCCCCATTTCTCAGATAGGGAAATGGAGACTTTAAGAGGTTGAAGTGACTACAATGAGATCATACAGCATGTAAGTGGCTTGTAAGTGTCTGTGTCTTTTAATCTCCTCTCACTGCATATCCTAAACCTGGAGTAATTAAATCAACCTAGTCTTGCTTCCTACCATCTCATTTTCTAAACGTTTAAACTTAGCCCCAGAAAAATGAAAGAACTTGGCCAAAGTTGTTATTATTTGGTAGCAGAGAAAAGAGTCTAATTTTTACCACGGGGCTTATAATAAGGCTATTAAAAGGGGGAAAATAACAAATACGCCCATTAAAGTGTTATCTGCACTTCTGAACAGCAATTGTCATTATCTTAAGACATCTTAAGATGTCTTTACCTTAAGAGAGTACAAGGGAGGTGGTTACTCTGGCTGTGCTACTGTTGTGAGCAGGGACTAGAGGGACCTTATAAAATTCTAAACTATTTGTGAAGTTCGAAGACATCATTAACCTTTCTGCTATCAGTGCTGTAATGTTGGGTGCATTCCCAGCACCTAGCGCAGTACCTGCACATAGTAGGTACTCCATAAATGTTTGCTGAACGGATTCGATAGAAATATAATTAGTGTGCCCTAGACAAAAGAAATGTTCTTTTTCTTTTAACATTCTGAAGTCAATACTATGAGATTCATGTTCTGTTTTCACGGCTCACACAAGTCTGACTTGTATTTGCATCTGTAGTAGAGGGGTACAAGCGGACTCCTCTGTCATTTCTTCTGAGTCAGGTCATCATGACATTATGGCCTGTCACCAGACACCAAGGCCAGATCTTCCAGGTCAAGCTCTCTCCACTTATGTATTACTTGTTCACTTGTTCCTTTGTATAAACCATATATATACATAGTAACATAATTCACACTCCGGGGATGATCCCCAGACTTTCTTTACCCCCAATGATAGATGATGGGCAAGACTGCGTTCATGCCTCTTGCTGACAGATGTTGCTGAGCAGCCTATGCCGAAACTGAGAAACTGAAATGGGAGTTTTCATCCGCTCCCTTCTGTTAAATTCTAACTCACCTCCTCTCTCTCACACCACAGGTCTAGCTGTCTGCCCCAGGCAGTCTCTGCCAGCCAGGCCAGGCCTGATCTTGTTCTGAGAATGTCTGAGGCCGGGGATGCCTTAAAGGAAATCTTGCACTCATTCCAAAGTTGCTTCATCTTCATGGGGATTTTTTTTTTTTTTTCAGAGAAAGGTAAATGCAGCCGATCTGAGAAATCTTAGTTGATTATTTACTATTTATTACTTAACCTTCGAAAGATTCCACTGCAAAAGGGAGAGCAGGTATTTACACAGTTCACAGCCCAGGGAACTTCTTTTTCTCTGGGCGATCCCCTGAGCTAAGCCAGTTAAGCTTAAGTTTACATTCAAAGAGGCCATTTTTGTGACCCCCTCCATTTTCCAAAATGCCTAACAGTGGACACTTAAAGCGGGTGAATTGCTAACAAGATTGAAGGTGTTCAGTTTTTACATCATTCCTGAATTGTTGATGGAGATTTACAAATTAGCTTTACCTGTGCACATGATGATCCCTAGCTAATCTGCACAGCACATAAGGAAAGCTGTCAATAAAGGGCTAATGAAGACTGAATATAAAAGAAAACCTTCTCAACGTAGAACTATGAAAACTGAAATGTGACTTTTACTGTTTTGGAATATGGCTGTGCAGTTTTAGAGCATCATTTCATGGGACTTGACTTTTCAGGCCCAGTCTTTGTGCAGATAAGAACTGTTATGCTTTATAAGAGACTCTTAAAAACTGAGAACAAACTGAGGGCTGATGGGGGGTGGGCGGGAGAGGGGGGTGGGTGATGGGTATTGAGGAGGGCACCTTTTGGGATGAGCACTGGGTGTTGTATGGAAACCAATTTGACAATAAATTTCAAAAAAAACTGTTATGCTTTAGAAATGTTATTATTACTATTATTATTATTATTTATCTAAGGCAATGACTCAAAATACCTAAGTGCTATTTGAAAAAAGCCAGGCAATAACACAGTGTAAAAACTCATACTAACAACTATTATTTCAAAGGGTATAGGGAACACCATCCGTTCTTCTTAGAGTCCTTAAAAAATACAGTAAGTAAAGGTGGAGGACTTTATGTTACATAAAAGGCAAAGGCAAAGAGGACACATGGTAAGCAGACTTAACTAAATACCCCAAATAATAGTGTGGGTTTTTTTTAAAAAAAATTTAATGTTTTTTTAATTTACTTTTGAGAGAGAGAGAGACAGAGAGAGCACGAATGGGGGAGGGGCAGAGAGAGAGGGAGACAGAATCTGAAGCAGGCTCCAGGCTCCAAGCTGTCAGCACAGAGGTCGACATAGGGCTTGAACTCGTGAACCGCAAGATCGTGACCCGAGCTGAAGTCGGACGCTTAACCAACTGAGCCACCCAGGCGCCCCAATAGTGCACTTTTTATTTTGGCTCTATTAGTTAGGAATAGCATTTGGATGCAAATGATAGGTACTAGAAGTGGCTAAAGAAAATCAGTGGTTTATTCTCACTTATGAAGAAAGTCTGAAGGTACGTGGTCCTCAGAGTCTCTTTGCCATCCTTAACCTCATGATCCAACGTGGGAGCTGAAATCCCAGCCATCCCACCTGTGTCCCAGGAAAGAGGAAAAAGGAAAGCAAAAGACAAAAGGAGTGTTTTATTCTGCTTTCCAGAAGCCCCACCCATACAGTTGCCAGATTTGGCCAATACAAATGTTATACGTTATATGAACATACTTAGGTGAAGAATTATTCTTTGTTTACCTGGAATTCAAATTTAACCTGGGCATTCTGTGTTTTATCTGACAACCCTGCCCCCCCTAACGGCATCTCCCTAGATCTCATTGGCCACCTCTACTGCAAGACAAGCTGGGAAATGCAGTCTTTTTGCCAGGCACATTGCCACATTGGAGTTGTTTTATTAAGGAAGAAATAAAAATTAAGTACTGGGTAGGGAGCTAACAGTCTTTACAGGAGTGAAGGGGAATCTGAGGAAAGGCCAGGGCTTCATCCGTGCCCGCCGCCCTCTAAGAAGCATTTCTTGACTGCATCAGTCCCTCGTGGTCGCTCTGGCCTCTGAAAGCATATGGCCCTTTGTCTTGGCTTTGGACACAAGGTATGATTTTTTTTTTAATCTTTGTTTATTTATTTTGAGAGAGAGGCAGTGTGAGTGGGGGAGAGGCAGAGAGAGAGAGAGGGAGAGAGAGAATCCCAAGCAGGCTCTGTGCTGTAAGCACAGTGTCCGATGCAGGGGCTCGATCCCACACACTGTGAGCTCACAACCTGAGCCAAGATCAAGAATCAGGCACTTAACTAAGGCCACCCAGGTGTGCCACAAAGTATGATTTTTAATAAACATATAAGAATTGATATAGTCAGGGAGTTGTTGTCTTCTTCAAAGAGGTCAGATGCTAACAATATGCCACCCTTCAAAATACTTTTGCAATTTAGATCCTGATGGAGAAGAAATCTTTCCTTACAAGGGATACAGGAAGCTTTAGTGGCAGAAAGGACCATGGATGCCTTTGAAATTTGTTGTCTTTGAGCAAAAATGTTCAACAAACTCCATTCTACATCAAACTTATTACCACTCCTTCCCAGAGCTTCCTCCCACCATTGTAAGAACACAAGATTATCTTTTTTAAAAATCTAATCAATTTTTTAAGTTAATTTATTTTGAGAGCGAGCAAGCGTGTGCATGTGAATGAGGGAGGGGCAGAGAGAGAGAGAATCCCAAGCAGGCTGGCTCCACACTGTCAGCACAGAGCCTGATGTGGGTCTTGATCCCACAAACCATGAGACCATGACCTGAGCCAAAATCAAGAGTTGGACACTGATGAGTGAGCCACCTGGGCGCCCCCCAGAACACAAGATTATCTTAGAGAATGTCAACAGCTCTAGCCAGCGGGGACCAGGTGTAACAAAGCAGCTGGTTTAGGAAACTGGCTTTGGAAAGCTCAATGGCCTCTCCTAACTCAATCATCTGTGGCCTGATCAATCTCTTAAAAAAATTGTTTTTTAATGTTTATTTATTTTTGAGAGAGGGAGAGACAGAGCACAAGCAGGGAAGGTGCAGAGAAAGAGGGAGACACAGAATCTGAAGCAGGCTCCAGGCTCTGAGCTGTCAGCACAGAGCCCAATGTGGGGCTCACAAACCGTGAGATCATGACCTGAGCTGAAGTTAGCTGACTGAGCCACCCAGGCACCCCTGATCAATCTCTTTAAAACATGGTTTACATTGTGTTGCATCCTAAAACAAAGATAGGGAGCAATGAAAGGAAACAGACCTGAATAAAATTCACTCCATGTTTCCCTTCAAAGACTTTAATTTGGGGGGTTCCTTTTACCTGACGATGACTCTTTACAGTTCCTCCCCACTATAAACCATGCTTCCCAGCTTTTCCCTGGCTCTTACCTGGACAAATTTAGGGTGTTTTATAAAGATCAGTTCTACTGGCAAATGGCACGTAAGCACATCCAACCTATCTACAGATGCCTTCCCAGGGTTAACTGTGTGGTCAGCAAGTTCTCAAAAGTAAGGATAAAATGATTTTTCTACGATTGAATCTTAATAACCATTTCTATGGTTCAATGCCTTCCCTGGGTGGCTGCTGGGCAAACATCTCCATGGGTGCTGATAACAGTTAAACACGTTCCACGTACACATTCAGCCTGGGGTTTAGCCACGTTCAACTCTGGGTTTGTCATATGCTCCTTCGTTATTTATACTGCTTTCAGTCAGCTACTTGATACTTAATAAAATTTGCCTCCAAGCTGTCCTGCAGGGAAAACGACCTATCCGAGGGGAATGCTGTTCCAACTTTATAACCTCTGATGATTGCCTAATAGCCCTCTGAAAAGGTTGCAGGACTGGAGCAAGCGAAAGTCTGGGCTGCTTCCTGGCATTTAAGGGCACCGAGTGCCTTAGTGTAAATAGAATTACACCCCCTGCTTTTGGGGGGCCTTTCCAGCCAACCTCTCCCCCACAGGAGCAAGTGTAGACAACATGAGTTATGTGGAAATTTGGCCTCTGCTCAAGGTCAGAACAAGCAGGGTTCGTCAGTGATGATTTTACCAATCTTTCAGTTATTTCAGAAAGCAGGAAGAGAACATAAGAGTGGCAAGAATGGATCTATGGGATGGAAATAATGAGCCATTTATAACCCAAAATGAGACTGCCAGGAAAAACAAACAAAAAAAAGTACATTTTATCAGAGGCCTACGCTGCCCAAGGCTAGTGGGGTACAAGGTACTGAGTGTTCAGCTTCGTGGGCCAAGAGCTACAGTAAGTCATGCCCCCCTGGGCCGCTTCTCTCCTGTCAGCCGGATCAAGCAGCCTTAACCACCTGGTGGAGAAGAGCTTTAGTGTTTTCTAAGTGTGTGCTGGGTGGATGCTTCACATTTTTGATAAAGATGTGGAGTCATGTTGCAACACTTAACAAGTGTGCCTCTGCGTAAGAGTTGCGCAATTCCCAGAGGCACGGGGCTCCGTGCATCAGCGGGGCCCTGCAAACACACGGCTTACGTAATGCAGGATGAGGCCCTCCAGGTTTCTCCTCCTTGTAGCCTCGGGAAGAATTTTCAGGCTCTGAACGTGGTCCTGGTTTCCGGCAGTTCTTTGCCCCAAAGGTGCATACGGTGCCTCAGCTGTCGGCACCTGCCAGAGAGGTAGAGAAGGCTGCCGCTTCTGGCACCAGCACCAAGGAGGCTGGCTCTGGTCCCCAGGTGGCCTTGGCCTACCACACAGCACCCTATAGGGAGGGAGAGTGAGGGCTTTTCATCTAGGGAGTCTAGGCCAGAAGACTGAACTGGGGCTGCTCCGGTAGGTGACGAAAATGAAACGGATTTCCCCAAAGCAAGGTTGTCCTAGTTAGATCAGGAGCACTGTTAATGGTTTGCTCACAGCTCCTTTGTCTGCTGGTTGGAAATCTGGCGCTGTGCTCTCCTCCTCCGCTCACCTGGAGCGGTTCTAAAGTAGGTCGGCTGCGTGTCTGATGCCCTCTCACCTCCAATCACTGTACCCGTGCCTGCCTCCCTGTTTGGCTTCTGTTTCCATCTAGGCTTCCATTACTCGACAAAGCTTTGGAGCACCTGCCATGTGCCAGGGGCTGTGCCAGGCGCTGGACACCAGACAGGGCTTTCACAACACCTGGTGGCCCCCTGGGGCACACTGGGCTAGTCCTACATGGGCCTCTCCTCCTGTGTGACTTCCAGCCTCACCATGTCCCCAAATTATCTATCCTTCCCTCCACTCACCTCCCGTGACTCCTTCTCTCCTCCCTTTGGGGGTAGAACTATTTCTTTATAATTGTTCCATTGGTAATCTAACAAATTAATCTTATAAAAGTGTTGCTTTTGGGGGCGCCTGGGTGGCTCAGTTGGTTAGTCGTCTGGCTTCGGCTAGGGTCATGGCCTCGCAGTTCGTGGGTTCCAGCCCCACACTGGGCTCTGTGCTGATGCTCAGAGCCTGGAGCCTGCTTCAGATTCTGTGTCTCCCTCTCTCTCTGCCCCTCCCCTGCTCACACTCTGTCTCTCTCTCTCTGAAAAATAAATAAACATTTTTTAAAAAGTGTTAATTTTGGTAATCACTGATCACTCTCATGGGTTTTTCGCATTAAAAAGCGATGGTTTGAAGCAAGGATGCCTTCCATGAAATGAACAAAAGGCAAGCTGAGGAATTTGAAACTAGAGGGCACGGCGGCAGGCGGGGGGGAGGGGGGGGGGAGGTACTGCCTGAGCAGATTCTTTCCAATTTTACCAGGAGATGGTTGCCTCTTGCACCCCTTCCCTTATTACTGGTGAGCTATGTGTGCAGTGTTCAAGGGAACAAATTCTGCAGTTGTACTTCCTGGGTTCAAATCCCAGCTCTGCATGTTCAAATCTTAGGAAGGTTATTTGATCTTTGTTCCTTAATTTCCTCATGAAAAGACGGATGGTAGAAATAGCTAAGTACATCTCACGGGGTGGTTTGGGGATTAATCTAAGTTAGTATGCATGAAATTTTTATAATACTGGCATGCATAGGGGCGCCTGGGTGGCGCAGTCGGTTGAGAGTCCGACTTCAGCCAGGTCACGATCTCGCGGTCGGTGAGTTCGAGCCCCGCGTCGGGCTCTGGGCTGATGGCTCAGAGCCTGGAGCCTGTTTCCGATTCTGTGTCTCCCTCTCTCTCTGCCCCTCCCCCGTTCATGCTCTGTCTCTCTCTGTCCCAAAAATAAATAAACGTTGAAAAAAAAAATAATACTGGCATGCATAGAAAACATTCTATAAATATTAACTTTGATTTTTCTTGAGGCCAATTCTCTCTCTCTCTCTCTCTCTCTCTACACACACACACACACACACACACACACACACGTATATACATAAAGTAGAAAGGATAGAATTGGCCTCATGTATATACATATATGTGTGTGTGTGTGTGTGTGTGTGTGTGTGTGTGTGTGTAATTTATTGTCGAGTTAGCTAACATATAGTATATACAGTGTAGTCTTGGCTTTGGGGGTAGATTCCCATGATTCATCACTTACGTACAAGACCCAGTGCTCATCCCAACAAGTACACACCTCAATGCCCATCATCCATTTTCCCTGCCCCACCCCACCCCTCCACCCCCATCAACCCTCAGTTTGTTCTCTGTATTTGAAAGTTTCTTATGGTTTGCCTCTTGAGGCCAATTCTATCCTTTCTACTTTATAGTCAGATTCTCGTATGAGTCTGTGCACCCTCAAGAGAGGACTGGTTATTTGGGGCTACAGTTTCCTCATCTGCAAAACAGGAAGTAGTCATTGAATGAGGATGTGGGGACAGAGGACCAGTCAGGTGACCAGGTTCTGGTCTGTGTTCCCCATTGGCTTCCTGACCTTGGACAACTCATGTAACCTCACTGCATCCCAGAGATTGGACTTGGTCTGCCTTTTCCAACTCAGATCTTTCAGATAACACCAGTGGAATTATTACCATGTGCCTGAACCACATCTTCATACTTACTTGATATTTTCCTTCAGATACTCTTTAAATCAACTCACTATCATATGTAACTGTGCAGTAAGTGGTAATACCCATATACTCAAGGGTTTAATATGCTAGGTATAGATTTTTCTAATGCATGTTAAAGTAAATACTTCATGGCATTTTAAAATGTTTGTATAATATCCAAACCATTTTCATGCTACCAATGATGTACACATGCCATTATAGGGAAATCTGCATTAAATTTTCACTATGGATCCAGCCAGCTCTAAAGCCTGTTACTCTTAAATGTAATTTTCAGGTGGTTATTTAACTTTGGATGTGTTTCTTTATATCATTTACCTCCCTGAGGGCACGGACTATGGCTTATATACCTCTTGAGGCACCTAGCACCTAGAAGAGTGCTTGGTAAATATTTACTTTTAAATTATGCATGCATATGTATGCATGCATACATACATACAAACAGATCTGTCTTCTACTAACCACCAGGCTGATACCAAAAAATGCACATTTCTTTTTCTCCACATCAGTATCATTATTCCTTGGGTGGTTGTTCATTAACTGAAGTAAAGCGTGTGGACTTCCAGGCCATGAGGGATCCTCGGTAAACATTAGTTTCCCTAACTGCCTTCTCTCTTCCCCGCGCCCTTTGCTAGTGAATAGGGTTGTCTGTGTGAAAAGTAGAAAGTGAGGCCACTTCCTAAGGGGTTTATAACCCTGGCTATTGTTGGGCCAGAAAAACTGTCCTCAACATCAGCCCTAAAAGAGTCCATTCCCAGGACTAGGAACATCTGATCTAAGAAAGAAATTTCATTTCTAAATACTATTATTGAAGATGTCTCAAGAAACTGTCTGAAGATTTACTGACAGTTCCTCAGAAAAATGTAAGGCACACCCACAGTGTCACAGCACAGTTCTGGGTTCATAGCTGGAGCAGTTTCTCAACCCACCGGCATTTATTAAGCACCTTCTTGAGCCCCTTCTGTGTCAGTGATCTTGAGAGATACAAATCTGAATGAGACTATCAGATTGTGAAGAGAAGAGCAGGCTGTCAGTGCCTTGAAGGCAAGGAAGAGGTCTCATGCATCCCTGCACCCCTGGGTCTCAGCACAGCATCCACTTGTGATAGCTACATATTAAGTATTTGCTCCATCGATGAACAAATGAATGATTGAAGACAGCAGTCTAACACCCAAAGAGCCTGCGATCTGTTTGAGACAAGAGAAGACACAGACAGTTAAAGTGTTAATTGACAATAAACCTAACATTACAAGAGAAAACACAGGCTAGGAAAGGTCAAATAAGAACGTCCTGTCAGAAACCTGCCCCCCAAGCAGCGAGCGTCGAATCAGCAGCAGGTCTCACAGAAAAGTGTGTGTTGGCCAGTCTTCCCTGCTTACCACTTTTCTGCCCAGGAGCCCAACGTAAGAGAGAAGTTGCTAGGTTGCTGTCATGTGACTGGTTTCTAAAGGCCACAGAGTTTATCAGCAGGGTATTTTTTAATGCAAAAAAACCAGTAAGTATTTATCTGCCCAAGCACTCTTCATTCATCCACAGGCAAAGAAATGGCAATGATGACTCTTTGAGAGATATGGAATTAGCATGTACGAGGGGTTAGGAGGCTTTAATTATACAGGCTGGAAATCAGGGCGACCTCGCAACATGAGGCCTTTGCCATGACTTCCTGAGAAGAGGCCCCGGACTTCCTATGTAGCTCTTTCTAGGATTCCAAGCTGTCAGCATAAAAGTCGCAGCCTGAACCAGTGTTCTTTTGTCCATTAGTTACTGAAATACTCTTCCCAAATATACACATAACTGAAACATGCCTTCTTCTGTAGAGTTTTAAGCCATTTTTCGTCTGCAAATCAGACCATAGATTTTAGTCCGTTTCATTGGGCACTGATCCCACCAGCAGCAAAACCTTAATTAATTGGTAAAAATGACATTTTCATTCAAATTCTTTTTGAAAAATGGTTTGTATACATGGCCAATAAAAATTTCATGGTGCAAAACAGCTTGGAGGCAGAAAGTAAATTTTCATCCACCTCTGCAACCTAGTCTATGCCACAGAGGCACCCACTATTATATTTCCTGTGTATCCTTCCAGAAATAGTCTATATATGCACAAGCCTATATGCCTATATGCACACCTCCTTTTCTTGCACATCCTTCTCTGTTCCTTTAGTGAAGCTTAACAAGATATTGCAGTTACTTGTAAATCCATAGTTAGATTTACCACTTTCATTTGAACAGCTGGACTATGTTTCATTGTATGGCTGTCCCAAAATTTACCCAGCCCCCTACTGATAGACAAATAGGTGGTTTCCCATTTTTTTGCTCCCACAAACATCTTTTTGCACATATATATGAACAGAACTATGAATCAATGCCTTAAAGTAGAATTGCAGAGACGAAGCCTATGTAAATTTCAATTCTGCTGGACAGTCTCAAATAGTGACACTTAGCTCCGGATGGGAATTGCTAAAAGTAAGATACTTGTTCATGCCAGAAACAAGAGTGAAGACAGTATTTTATTTTAAACTTTAGTACCTTAGGCAAGCAGCACATTTATTTATGAAACTCATTTATCAATGTCTTACCCACCTAAGCACGCACGCGCAAAGACATTACTGTGAGTCTACTCAAAATACACTGTGACAACAACTTACTAAATGAGGAACTTGCTAGAAGTTTTTTACCACCAAATAGTGTGCGTGTTGCAATGGGGTTAGTTCACTAATACCGCACATTCTCCACTTTGCTTTTGCTATGTTTACTACCCTTTGTGGTCCTGGTCATTTAGCAACACTAAATGCCTTATTTTTCTTTTGTAACCAAAGATGAGTTTATAACCTTGACTCCTTCCTTCCTCCTCTGAAACACTGGCACATCATTTCTTCTCACCATGGTTTCCCCACAGAGGTAATCGGTCTTAAAATGTCAGGTAAGGCAGATAGATTATAGACGCATCCACGAAAAGGACTCTGTCACAATGGAACTTTGATTTATTTAATTTTCTATTACCTACGGGGTGAGTTGGTGAACAACAATCCTGTATTCTGTTCAGTTGCCTTCACTTCCTTCACTGGCTTCTCATATTTAAAAGAAGGTAAAGAGACCCAGAACATTCTCCAGTTTCTTTAGTGTTTACCCAATTTACACTCTGTGCTACAATCCCCAGTTGGGGCTCCTTTCCTATTTGCTCTTGTAACATGAGAAACCATGTGGAGGTTTTGTGTTTGTTTTGTAACAAGCTGTTACCATTTTCTTTTCCCTGTCCCTGACCACAAACACATGACCTTCCTGGTAACCACTGAAAATCTGCATCTGACCAGGTTGAAACCAAATGAAGTCATTTTGTTTCTATTGGTGACAAGCAATTAAATAAATGTTCTGCTTACATTTAGAACGGGTTGTAAATTTTTGGAAAGAAAAAAAAGGGTTTAAAAGCCTTACTTCAAATATCTCTGGGCTTCGTGGATCCATGAAATGATTTCTGTAATATGAGTAACCAAGAAGCTTCATTTTTACATATACCTCAGAATCACTCTCAAAGAGCCAGAGATTGTGGGTGAAAAAAATAAAAACAAAAAGAACATTTAGACTGCAAGAGGCAATTTTAATATCCTCATGCTATGAGCCGTTTAAGCTCCTTAGTCCAGATAGACCTGCTGTCTTAGAAAGCAATGAAAACAACTGATCTTCTGTATAAAGATAAGAAAAAGAGATACTTTCGGTAGTAGAACTTCCGATTCGCCTGAGTTTGGTCACCTGTCCACATGGGAGTTTGGAATCTGGTGCCGCTACTCTTCGTCTTGCCGTATGGTGTCACCAGAAAGTGGGACCCCGGGGACTTAGGAAAGGAAATAAGGACAAAAAGTGGGAGCCACCACACTATTCCAGACCAAGCTACAGAAACCTTGAAGGAAAAGCCCCAAACACAAGCAGCTGACCAAATGCTTGATACAATGGAGCAGTTTCAAAATCAGTAAAGAAAATTGCCCTATTTGGGGCACTTAAACCAAAACCACAAATAATGCCTTTGGCAATGGACTTCTTCCTTTGTGCTCTCTCCCCTTTTATTCAACAAGCATGGCTTAGGCATGCTTTAGGTGCCAGGCTTTCTGGTAGATGCTGTACAAAGAGTCAAAAGTCAACTCTATCAGTCAGTGAGCAGTCATTAAATATTATGGAATGAATGAACTAATAAATGCATGAATGAAGGAATAAAATTTCAATAAATCAGGTTAAGGGAGAAAAGACAGATAAGCAAATGGTATGTATAGAATACAGAGAAGTGAGTAACCAGTTCTAGCCAGGGTAGTAGAGAAAGGCTTCAGGCTTGAGGTGACCATCAAATGGATAATGGCCAAATGAATGGGGGAAGAAGAGGTCTTTCAAACAGGCAAGTGAATAAGCATAGCATGAACAAAGGCTTAAAGCAGAGATCAACAAACAACAGCCCATGGATCAAATCTGTGGCATCACCTGTTTTTTGTAAATCAAGTTTTATTGGGACACAGCCATACCTAGTCATTTACATTTTGTCAATGGCTACTTTCACATTACAACAGCAGCACCAACTAGTTGCAACAGAGACCACAAGACCCCCCAAAACTAAAATATTTACTATATATCAGGGGCTTGTAGGAAGTCTCAGCTGCTGGAGCTCAGGAGTCCTAAAAGGGGCTCAATGAGAGATGAGACAGAAGGCACCAGACCCTGAAGGTTATTCTATGCCATATCAAGAAGTTTGGTCTTGATCTTCAAGAAATGGGTAACAAGAGCTATTTTGCATTTAGAAATGTTTCTTGAGTGTCAGGATAGAGAAGAGATATGCAAGACTGCAGTTGGAGACCAGTTCTCCAAACCTTACATCTCTGACAAATTCTTTGATTCATCAAACATCAGAGAGCTTAACGTTTGACATGCATCTTGCTATATGATTGGGAAACAGAGCCACTCAATCAACGTTTATTGATTAAAGGAATTAAGGAAGGAATACTGACAACATTTTAATAGCATCGTTATTTAAAGGTTTCCTGAACAGGCTGCTTCTGCTATGAAGCCACTGGCTGAGATTCCTGCCAGTCTCCAGTTTCTACACCAGTAGACATTGAGATCCAGACGTGAGGAGGTTAATAGTGAAACACAAGCCAGAGAGAAATTCCTTCCTTCATCTCTGTGCCAACATCATCAAATACCAGTCACTGGCCAAACCGGTGTTTATTATGTGCCGTGTGGCCTAATGAGAGGGGATGAGACAAGAAGCAGCTCAACTAACAACTGTCATAAAAATAATATCTTTGGGTTCCATGTGGCATTTTTCGTTGGAAGGTCTTGAATCATTTTTTTTTTTATCTTGTGTAACTATTATTTCCATTTTATTTCCACTAAAGGAAAAGCCAAAGCACAGGGAGAGGTTGTGACTCGCCTAAGGTCACTGAGCAAATCAGAAAAGCAGTTTTTAAATGCTGGGAAGAGTTTCAGGATATGGGAAATCCAGTTTCCTTCTCCATCTAGAATGGGCCAGGTTCATGACTCAGTAAGGAACACAGCATTATCCAAGCTAAATGTCTCCTAAAAAGGAGTCATGCTAGGGGTGCCTGGGTGCCTCAGTTGGTTTAAGCGTCCATTTTCAGCTCAGCTCATGATCTCGAGGTTTGTGGGTTAGAGCCCCTTATTGGGCTCTCTGCTGTCAGTGTAGAGCCCACTTTGGATTCTCTGTCCCCCTGACACTTGTGCTCATGCTCTCTCTCTCAAAACTAAACATTAAAAAAAAAAAAAAAAAAAAAAGGAGTCATGCTAGAGGAGATTCAGGGAACAAAGGTCTATGGCAGGTTCATGTTTCCACTAGTCATTCATTGTCCCTGCCCATCGAATTTTAATACCTATTACCAAAGTCCATTACAGGTGCAGAAGAGCCTCTTCAAAGATCCAGCCCAAGGAAGTGGAGGGCTCTGGTTTGGGGGTGTCTTTCCTTTTTGGCCATCCCCCTGCCACCATTGCCCATGAAGTCTAAGCCTCCCCGTTCCTTTACTCATTAGAAGCCTGTGCCAAGGCTAGCCAGAGGTTCCATTTGCTCTGCAATAACCCTGTATTCACCTTCTGTCCCAACATAAGTACTCATAAATACCCCTTTCACTCTAACAAATGTCCCAGTTTGGACCATAAATTAATTGTGTGGTCCTTCTAGCTCTGACAAATCAGGATGCTTCTACATTCCATCTGAAAGCCTTCAGACAATTCCTCTAAATAGGATTATTCTATCTTAGACACTTTTGTTTTCTAGACCCAGGATTTTTTGAAAACCTGTAATTCCCATACGGTTAGCATAGTGTTATATTGGTTTCAGGTATATAATATAATGATTCAACAATTCTATGTGTTACTCAGCGCTCATCATGATAAATGTACTCTTAATCTGCTTCACCTATTTCACCCATCCCCCACCCACCTCCCCTCTGGTAACCATCAGTTTGTTCTCTATAGTTAAGAGTCTGTTTTTTGGTTTGTCTCTTTTTTTCTTTGTTTATTTTGCTTCTTGAATTCCACATATGAGTGAAAAATCATATGGTATCTGTCATTCTCTGACTGACTTACTTCACTTAGCAGTTTATAACCTCTAGATCCATCCATGTTGTTGCAAATGGCAAGATATCATTCTTTTTATCGCTGAGTAATGTTCCATAGTATATATACACCACTTCTTCTTTATCCATTCATTTATCAATGGATATTTGGGTTGCTTCTATAATTTGGCTATTGTCAATAATGCTGCAGTAAACATATGGGTGCATATATCCCTTTGAATTAGTGTTTTTGTATTCTTTGGGTAAATACCTGGTAATGGAATTACTAGGTTTTATGGTAATTCTATTTTAAATTTTTCGAGGACTCTCCATACTATTTTCCCCAGTGGCTGCACAAGTTTGTATTCCCACTGACAGTGCATTAAGATCCTGTTTCTCCAAATCCTCACCAACACTTTCTTGTATTTTTTATTTTAGCCATCCGACAGGTGTGAGGTGATACCTCATTGTGGTTTTGATTTGCGTTTCCCTGATGATGAGTGATGTTGAGCATCTTTTCATGTGTCTATTGCCATCTGTATGTCTTCTTTGGAGAAATGTCTGTTCATATCTTCTGCCCATTTTTAATTGGATTATTTGGGGGTTTTTTTGGTGTTGAGTTGTATAAGTTCTTCATATATTTGGGATACTAACCCTTTATCAGATATGTCATTTACAAATATCTTCTCCCATTTAGTAGGTTGTCTTTTAGCTTTGTTGATGGTTTCCTTTGCTCTGAAGAAGCTTTTTTATTTTGATGTAGTCCCAGTAGTTTCTTTTTGCTTTTGTTTCCCTTGCCTTGGGAAACATATCTATAAAAATGTTGCTATGGCCAATGTCAGAAATATTACTGCCTCCGCTCTCTTCTAGGATGTTTATAGTTTCAGATCTCACATTTAGGTATTTAATCCATTTTTAGTTAATTTTTGTGTATGGTATATGTATCTGTAGATTGATTTGGGCAGTGTAGACATTTTAACAATATTTGTTCTCCCAATCCATGAGCATGGAATACCTTTCCATTTGTTTGCATCACGTTCAATTTCTTTCATTAGTGTTTTGTAGTTTTCAGAGTATAAGTCTTTTATTTTCTCAGTTAAGTTTATTACTAGATATTCTTTTTGGTGCAATTGTAAATAGGATTATTTTCTTAATTTCTCTTTCTGCTATTTCATTATTGTTGTACAGAAATGCAACAGATTTCTGTATATTGATTTTGTACCCTGTGACTTTGCTGAATTAGTTTATCAGTTCTAGCAGCTTTTTGGTGGAGTCTTTAGGGTTTCCTTTTTTTAATGCTTATTTTTGAGAGAGAGAGAGAGAGAGAGAGAGAGAGAGAGAGAAACAGAGCATGAGTGGGAGAGGTGCAGAGACAGAGAGGGAGACACAGAAGCCAAAGCAGGCTCCAGCCTCTGAGCTGTCACCACAGAGCCCAACACAGGGCTCAAACTCATGGACTATGAGATCATGACATGAGCTGAAGTTGGACACTTAACCAACTGAGCCAGCCAGGCACCCGGGTTTCCTTCTTTTTGAGAGAGACAGTGCGCATGTAGGTGTCAGTGAGAGAAGGGCAGAGGGAGAGAGAATCTTAAGCAGGTTCCATGCCCAGTGTGGAGCCCAACATGGCACTGGCTCCATCTCAGGACGGTGAGATGATGACCTGAGCCGAAATACAGTCAGATGCTTAAGCAACTGAGCCACCCAGGCACCCCTAGGGTTTTCTATATATAGTATCACGTCATCTGCAAATAGTGAACATTTTACTTCTTCTTTATCAATTTGGATGCCTTTTCTTTCTTTTTTCTTGTCTGATTGCTGTGTCTAGGACTTCCAGTACTATGTTGAATAAAAATGGTAAGAGAGGACATCCTTGTCGTATTCCCGATCTTAGGGGAAAGGCTTTCAGTTTTTCACCATTGAGTATGATGTTAACTGTTAGGTTTTCCATACATAGCCTTTATTATGTTGATGTATGTTGCTTCTAAACCTGCTTTGTTGAGGGTTTTCATCATGAATGGATGTTGTACTTTGTTAAATGCTTTTCAGCAGCTTTTGAAATGATCATATGGTTTTTATCCTTTCCCCTGTTGATGTGATGTATCACATTGATCTATTTGTATATACCAAACCACCCTTGCATCCTGGGAATAAATCCCACTTGAATGTGGTGACTGATTTTTTTAATGTACTGTGGGGTTCAGTTTGCAAATATTTTGTTGAGGATTTCTGCATCTATGTTCATCAGAGATATTGGCCTGTAGCTCTTTTTTTTGTAGCGTCTCTATCCGGTTTAGTGTCAGGGTAATGCTGTCCTCATCAAATGAATTTGGAAGCTTTTCATCCTCTCAATTTTTGGAATAGTTTGAGAAGAATAAATATTAACTCTTATTTAAATTTTTGGTAGAATTCACCTGTGAAGCCATCTTGTCCTGGATTTTTGTTGTTGGGAGTTGCTTTTTTTAACACTTTTTTTAAAAGTTTATTTATTTTGAGAGAGAGAGAGAAAAGTGTACACACTAGTGGGGAGGGGCACAGAGAGAGGGAGAGAGAGAATCCCAAGCAGGCCCTGCGTGGTCAGCGCAGAGCCCAATGTGACACTTGATCTCATAAAACGTGAGATCATGACCTGAGCCGAGATCGAGTCAAACACTTAACCAACTGAGCCATCCAGGTGCCCCAGGAGTTTTTTGATTACTGATTCCATTTCACTGCTGGTAATCAGTCTGTTTCAACTTTCTATTTATTTGTGATTCAGTTTTGGGAAGTTATTTATTTCTAGTAATTTATCCATTTCTTCTAGGTTGTCCAATTTGTTGGCATATATTTTTCATAATATTCTCTTATAATCCTTATAATCCTGAGGTTAGACCCAGCATTTTGAACTCATGATAGACCCAAACTACCAATCAGTTCAGGGATCTCCTTTTATGGGTGACCTAATCTCTATACAAATGTCTGGTAATAGTTTGCTGTGCAGTCCACATAACAATTAATTACTAATTGTTATAAATAATTTCCTTGCCTTGTGCTTTTCCATATCTTTAATATATCGCTCCTTGCACCATTCTCAAGAAGCTGACAAATCAACCGTCCTCTCTGTCCCCTAAAAGGGCAACTTACAGTCCTCTATTCTCCAGCCCAAGCACTCCCAAGCATTAGAAACAAATTCTAGTAGAGCTTTTAGGAATGTGGTTTCAGAGTCAGACATACCTAGATTCAGGTCTGGGTCCTGTCACTCCCTAGCTGGGTGACCTCTGGCAAACACTTAACTTCTTTAATTTTCCTTGTGTATAAATTTCCAACAAATATGAACTACATGAACTAGACACTGCTAGTTACTTAGCCAATAGCCATGCCTCTTTCCTTCCTTCCTCAGGAAGGACACATTCTTGATTACCAGACTCCCTCATTGCTAGATGTGGGCATGCAAAGCAGTTCTGGACAATGAGGTGCCCCGAGAGGCACCAGCTGGAGTTTCTAAGAAAGCTTCTTGGAGGGAGCAGATTCAGCTTGTATTCACCCTTTTGGTTTTGCCACTTAGACTTTGCCCTTCTTCCTTCTTTCTGCCTAACAACCAACTGTGATGCACAACGCTGAACAGGCATGTTGTAAACATGAGGAAGAAAGCCTCAGAGAAGGAGCTTGGGTTCTTGATGGCACCAAGAGGCCTTCATACTCATCCTGAAGTACCTGCTGCTACACTTCTTATTCTGTGAGAAACATAAATCCCTCATTTGGTTGAATGGAAGTTAGATTTCTGCTACTTGCAGTTAAGCCAGTCCTAAATAATACAGACTTCAGAGGGTTGTGGTGAACATTAAATGAGCTTATTACATAGCCTAGCACATAGCAAATACACAGTGAATAGTTGGTGATGATCACTATCATGATAATGATCATTATTAGTCATTACCATGGACCTTAAAGACAGGAACAAGAACAGGTAGCAATGGCAGTCTTGCTGACCTTCAATAGCACTAGTACAAAAATGCTTGTGATCTCTCAAGCACACAAAACAGTCACCTGCAGATGTGTGGACAAGAGATGTCTCCATCAGCAGCTAATGAAGCCAGTTCTTCAAAGCGCTTGTCAGATCCCAGAAGCACAGAGAAATGAAATTCCACTTGGGAACGAGCTCTTTCTGTCTTGGAGGCCCCGCCTGGTTTCCTTCCTGGATAGGGAAACCCTCCATAGTGTGTAATGTGTCTCCTGGAATGGTGGGCTTCTCTGAATGACAAGCAAAGCACAACACTTTCAAGGATGTCATTATTTCACGGGAACACAGTATCTGCTAAGAAATCAAAGCCACGCCTAAAACCAGCTGACCATAGGGACACATGTTCAGATACAGCTCTGGGAAATGTAACTAGCTTTCCATCACCTAATTGAACTGCCTGCCAAGATCAGACACGGATGAGACCTACCTGAAGTCCTCCTGGAGTCCTACAAGCCATAGTCCCATCCCACCCCGACCCAACACCACTCCAAGTCTGTAGACACAGAGTGTGAGCCGTTGAAAAAACAAAACCAAAA
The DNA here is from genome assembly GCF_028749965.1 of Puma concolor. Lineage (NCBI taxonomy): Eukaryota > Metazoa > Chordata > Mammalia > Carnivora > Felidae > Puma > Puma concolor. The sequence goes on along the minus strand of NC_141673.1, from coordinate 27,636,165 downwards.
CCAAAACAATTGTCTGTGGGTCTTTGAGTTAAGCAAACTAGGGTTCAAATCTCAGTGGGTTACCTATAAGCCAGGTAACTTTGGGCAATTTTCCCTCTCTGAGCAGCACTTTTCACATGTGTAAAACAAGGAGAAGAATGTTCATTTCATAGGTTTACCAAGAATCGAAGGCAAAGCTGTGGGTCATAGTGCTCGGCACAGAGTTGTCACTAATTTCCTTTCTTTCCCTAACAGTAGGATGGCCCTGGCAGACTGACTTGCATTATCCATCCCCCAAGCTCAAGCAGTGGAACCAGCTTGGGTCAATGCCACTGAGTGCAGCATACTGCTTTCTGCCCTGTGCGTCATCATCCGTGTTTTCAGGCCACACTTGGGAAGCCAAAGCCTTCCCTGAAGCTGAGGTCATAAAGCAGAAAAAGACAAAGCTCTGCTTTCAGAGAGCAAGGCTGGCGGTGAGCAAAGCCATCTCTTAGTGGCCAACCTGCCCCCTGGGTATGGCAGTCCCCAGGAAACCCAGCAGGAAAGAGCTGGCCCACTTGGCCCTTCCACCCACCAGTCATACATGACCCCTGGACAGAGCTAAGGAGTGGGGAGCTACTCCACCTAGTCTCTTTGTCCTCTGGACACAGCACTCTTGTGCCCCAGCTTCGGACAGGATGGAATATGACAGTCACAAGATTCACACTTCAAGCCATGAAGCATACTCTTCTTGCTACATCACCTGGCAGGTGTCCTTGGCAGCTGGTTCCAAAGCTACAGCAGTGTACACAGGGTTTTGCTCACCTACGTGTCATGGGAACGGCTACTAATGTTTCCCCCGCTTTTCTTTTAACCACTGGCTTATCTGGGGACACATTTCAAACAGGATTTGTGGTTATCGAGACAGGCTAAATACTTGCACGTTCATTTCTCTGTAATTCCATAAGCTGGCAATACAAAACCATGCAGAAACTGGAGGTTCAGGGGCCATATATCATGGCTTAACACAAAATGCGGTTTGTCAAGGGTGTAAGAACTGATGAACTGGTCCTAACAAACAGTAAGTATTGGTTGTATGCCAGGATCTGTGCTAAGTACTTTACTATTATTATTACAGAAACAATATTTAAAACATGGGAATACTGAGGCTTCTTAGTATATTCTAGATATTAATCCCTTGTAAATTTCTGATATTATAAATCTTTTCTCATTCTGTCATCTTTTTTGTTTAACTTTGCTTATTGTGTTGGTCCCCTAACAGATATTCTTAATTTTTAAAATGTAGTCAAATCTATTACATTTTCAACTTATGGTTTGCAGTTTGAGAATCTTTAACACCTCTAGTATCTTCTTCTGTTAGCTTTATAATTTTTAAAAAATGTTTAAGTGTTTTTATTTATTTTTGAGAGAGAGAGAGAGAGAGAGAGAGACAGAGCACCAGCACGGGAGGGGCAGAGAGAGAGGAAGACACAGAATCCGAAGCAGGCTCCAGGCTCTGAGCTTTCAGCACAGAGCCCAACACGGGGCTTGAACCCACAAACCGTGAGATCATGACCTGAGCCGAAGTCAGACGTTTAACTCACTGAGCCACCCACGTGCCCCAATTAGTAATTTTTATTTAATTTACATTATAAATTATAAATAAATTTGTAATTTTACTTTCACATTGGCTTTCTCCTTTGTACATGCTTGAGATAGGCACCAATCTACTTTGTCTTTATACAATGAGCTATTTGCCCACTACCAATTAGTGTTTCAGGCAATCTGTCCTTTCCCCACTGATTTATGGTGCCAGGTTTATTCTGTAACAGGTTCCCATTTAGAACTGTAGAGTTGGGTCCATTTCTGATTCTCTGTTCTTCTCCATAGATTTATTTGGCTGCTCCTACACCATTTCCACACTGATTTTACGTGGGAGACTGAGTTCTCCTTTCTACTCTTCCTTTTCAAGACTGACTTAGGCATCATGAACTTTTATTCCTTTGTATAAGTTTAGAGTAAGTATGTTGAGGTCCTCAAAAAAAAACTTGCCATAATTCTGACATTGAATTTATAGGTTAATTTTAAAATTTTTTTTTCAACGTTTTTATTTATTTTTGGGACAGAGAGAGACAGAGCATGAACGGGGGAGGGGCAGAGAGAGAGGGAGACACAGAATCGGAAACAGGCTCCAGGCTCTGAGCCATCAGCCCAGAGCCTGACGCGGGGCTCGAATCACGGACCGCGAGATCGTGACCTGGCTGAAGTCGGACGCTTAACCGACTGCGCCACCCAGGCGCCCCCTATAGGTTAATTTTAAGGGAAACTAACATACTTATACATCAAGGATATGGCATATCTTTCCATTTATTCAGCTCTTCTCTTATTTTTTTAAAAATTATTTAATTAATCAATTAATTAATTTTTGACAGAGAGAGAGTGCAAGTGGGGGAGAGAGGCAGAGCGAGAGAGAGAGAATCTCAAGTAGGCTTCATGCTCAGCACAGAGCCTGACATGGGGCTCAGTCCCACAACCTTGGGATCATGACCTGAGCCAAAATCAAGAGTCAGATGCTCAACCAACTGAGCCACTCAGGCATCCCTCACCTCTTCTTTTAAAATGTGTAATTAAGTTTTAAATTTTCTCATAAAAGTATTTGTTAGGTTATTTCCTGCATACTTTATAGTTTGAGAATTGTATTTTATGTTCTATTATATTTTCTAGATGGCTTTGCAAAATTTGATAAAGACTAATAATTTTTTTTTCAAACTGACCAGGTGTTCACCATCCTTGCTGATCTTTCATTCTACTTTGTTGATTAAATCTGTTTGTCCAATCTTTACATCTCCTTTTCCTTTTTCCTTCTCTTCCTGTTATGGCCAGAAATGGCAATATGTTAACCAATTTAACAGTTACTGTTGTTAAACAGTATCAGTGAAAACAGAAAATGTCTCAGTTTCCTTTTAAAATCACATGGATGGTTCTTTACAGTTTTCAACAGCATCTATGACTGTTACACCTCAAGGTGGTAGGGAGAACAAGTATTGGCCCATTTGACAGATAAGACTCAGTATTGTTGGGTTTTGGGGGATCACATGACTAGAAAGGAACAGAATTCATATTTAGGTCTCTGAAGCTTCAAGTTTTATACTACAGCAGAGTAACTTACATCTAGTCAAAATGTATAAAATTGCATGATTTAATCCAGCAATACACAAAGCAAATTTTTATTTAGATCTTTTAGCATCCTGAAAAAGATGATCTAATATGATCCTATCATTTTTAAAGAGAACTATACCAGGTGATTATTAAAGATTCTAAACTTCTTCAAAGCTTAAGACCCATATGTCCCTATCAGTTGGGGCTGTAATTCTATTAAGAATTTGAGTCTATACAATGGCAAAGCAGTCACTTAAATTAATCAATCTTTTATATTGTTTACCAATTGTTTAACACTGGGCCTCATTCCAGAAAGGATTTTAAAGTGTTTTATAAGGTCTATCATATTTAAGCTGAAATTAAATTTCTAATAAAGGATTGGGAAAATATGGACTAAAAGGCAAAGCTGCTAAACTTGAGGAAAGAAATCCTCATCATTAACTAGAAATGTGTCTACTAACTCTACTAACTCTAATACTTTATTATTTTATAACAATGGAGAGCATATGTACCCTTTATACTCATTTTAAACCATCATTAGTATAAAAAAGGAATTTGGGTCTTGTACAACGGCAAAACAGTCCGTTAATTTGGTGGCTTTAGGTAAACAAGTCAGCTCTGTGGGACAGAGGCGGAATGGGAGAGAGGTATTAATCAGGTGGATTTTACTAATATTGCAATGCACCTACCACTTTCACTTGGTTGGACTTACTTCAACACTGAAGAGCTGTCCTAAAAACAATACGGCTATTTCCATTTTCAGAAGGAAAAAATCAAGAAAATCAGTTTCTTAGTTTTGCAAAAGTGACAGATCTCTGGACAGGACTCATGAATTAAGCCCAGGTCTACTCGGCTAGCTCTCTGTAATCAAGCCCCATGATTCGCCCTTGGAAATCAATGCCTCTTAAATGCATGGAATGACATCTCCACAGACACACAAGCAGATGCTTCCCACAACCCCTTTATAAAACTAACCATCAGGAAGTAATAAGGGACTGCATTTGTTCCTGACAATCAGGGTATTTTTCCCCCCATTCCTGCATTTCCACTTAGGGAATGTGTGAGAGAATGTCATATCTCATGCCAGTACTTGGAATGTGCACATTTATGCTGCCTTTTGAAGGGGAGCCAGGCTGAAAGAGCAAGAAAACACACATAAGAATGAAAAGGGGCTCAAGGAAGAAGTATCAAAGTGTATCAGAAAAGGAAGCCAGAAAACTAGTCTCTCTTAAATGCTGCTTTGTAAACGGAGTAGTGAAATACAAAATGTAGCCAAGCAGAAGGTTTACATAACTGTGAACAAGATGAGGGGAAAGGACTTGTTCCAAATCCATCATATTTATTAGAACCACTGATTTCCCTTGAAATGGCACCTGTTTTACAGTGAAATTTACATATGAGCTAGCTAAAAAAATTTGTGTTTTTATGGGAAATAAGTATTGTCAGAAAGAATAATAGATCCCATTTTAAATCCTTAGGATTATAAAATTGAGCTTTTAACAAATGAAGCGAAAATTTTCGCTCCAGAACAGGATCATCATAAAGGCAGTGATTTCTGTTTAGTCTCGTCTTATCAGCAAGAGGGAAAATAAAATAACATCAACTGAAACTAATACAATTTTCCATGGCAGAATATACCACTACAGCTAGTAATGCAGTGGCAGTCTGTGTTGAATGAATTTTCTATTTTAAAAAAGCCTATGCTTCTTAAACACATGAACTGTATGCGTTTATATCTGGCCAACTCTTGCCCCCACACCTGTTCATTCAGGCATTCGACTTAAGCGCTTTTAAAGCAAGTGAATGTATCTGTACAGCAACAGATAAAAATAAACTCAACTATTCTTGTAACATTATCAAAACGATCTGACCACATGGGAGATCATGTTTCATGGGATAAAGTGGTTAAATTAGATGTTTCCTCACGTTTCATGACTGGTTTGTCTTATTCACTGTGTATAAAATAGCTGACCTCCATTCCAGGAGCATGAGTAGCAACCAAATTTAATGCTATTTGCTCAGAGGCTCGAACACTGCTTTCATTGCCTCTGAGGCATAGCTTCTGAATGTGCTACTATCACACAGAGACCCAATATTTGGTACATAATAGAAGAGGAACATTTAATTCAGCCAACACTACATTAGCTCTGTGGGGTAACCATTTATACTTCAATGTTGGTCAACTCTTGGGAAATAAAGTTCAGGAAGAAGGTGGATAAGTCATTATCTTTTAGAGTAAGTTTATATACTTATGTGTATGTTTATATTTATATATGGAATCTCTGTAATAAGAAGTTCCCAAGCACAGCCAATGACAAGAGCAGACAGTAGTATCCTTCCCCAGCTCACTCGTAATACGTTTGCCATATTGGCAATGGGTTCCTGAAAAATCCAGGTATGGTGGATAGAATCATTGGTCACAATTTTCTTCACATCCTTCCCATATTAAATTATTCATGCACATTCAGTATCATGTGACTCTGAAGAGCAATCTACTGCGGGTAAAATATTTTCCTCATCCTATTTATTTTGGGCGTGGCCATACAGCTTGCTTTAGCCAGTGTAATGTTCCTGAACATGAAATGAGGTGTAAATTTGCTTATGTGTGTGTGAAAAGAGCACGCTCCAGGAGGCCATTGGTCAAAAAAGGAGGAGCACCATGGGAGAGAGACCTGAACCCTGGAGTCCGGCCAAGCCCAGCGAAGTCATAGCCGATGCACAGACTCATATGAAAGAAATAAATGCTTATTGTTTCAAACCAGTTGTGGATGATTGTGCCAGATTGTTGTAGCAAAATGCCATCTCAGGACTTAGCACATACTGTTCCTGCTACCAGGAATTATCATGATAATTACCGTGACTACTTAGTACATACCGTTCCTGCACATACTGTTCCTGCTACTGTTCCAGTTACTCTTCCATGTCCACTCTTTGTCCAGTTAACTTCTACTCATGCTTCGTATCTTGGTTTAAATGTCTTCTATATGGGACAGATGTTGCAGACCACATTAACTCCTCTCCTACATCTTGTATTTCTCCTTTTGTAAGATTCATTACATTTATAATTATTTGGTCCACGTCATCCAATTAGACTATAAACTTATTTGAGGGATGGGGCCACAGTTCATTGGTATATTCCCAGCACACAACACACAATGGCTATCAGAGTGGATTTAATAAATAATTTGTTACGTATTTTTTTTAAGGCATGTGATTTTGCTACTTATGGTTGGGTAAGAATCTTAACTTTGTGGATTTCAGCCACTGTAAAATGAACACAGTAATACTTATCTCTTAAGGTGGTTATGATTAAATAAATTAACCAATCAATTCAACATTCCAAGTATCTGACATATAGGCACATAGATAACCTGGTAACTTGGCACTTGATAACTTACATGGTTTTTGTTGTCGTTGGTTTTTAAATGTTTATTTATTTTTGAGAGGGAGGTAGGGGCAGAGAGAGACAGAGGATCTGAAGCCGGCTCTGTGCTGACAGCAGAGTCCAATGTGGGGCTTGAACTCATGAACCGTGAGATAATGACCTGAGCCAAAGTCAGACACTTAACTGACTGAGCCACCCAGGAACCCTGTAATTTACTGTTTTTAATATGATAGTAAAGATAAAGACATCTCCTCTTTGTGTTAAAAAGAGATGTGTTTTAAAGTGATGTTTTGGCAGAAAAGGAAAATATTACATTGTATCACTACCAGTGATTGTTTGATTTAGATATTTTAAAATATCATGCTTAATTACCATGATGTGAGTCTGTTTTAAAAACAATTTAAGGCAGAATTCAGCTGAGAAGAAACAGGTTTGCAATTGATACCTGGTTTGTTTTAAAGAGTCATTAAGTGATTCCATCCTTTTAAAAAAGAATGAAATTCATCCTTTCTATTTTTGAAAAACGTTCATCTTTAATTCATTATTCAGAGTTGGCATTTATGTTTTTCAAAATATTGTTCTTCATTCCCATAGGTATCTTTTACATCAGTGGGACTTTATTTAATTTAAATCACTTTTTTCTTTTGCCAATAGCAACATATGTCCATCATAGAAAGTTAGAAAACACAGGTAAGAATAAAGAAGGAAAACTTATTTCTGTAATCCTACCACCCCAGAGATAGCCACCGTATATCATTCCAAATATTTTTATTCAAATACATTTAAAAAAATAATGATGAGGTTGTTTTTATATTAGTCATTTGGGTTTGCTTTTTCATTTAATTACCATGACTATCCTTCTATGCCAATAAATATTCATCGACAATATCTTTTTATTAATGGCTTTCCATTGTACAGAAATACCATCATTTACTTGAACAATCCCCTATTGTTGGAAATTTTCTTTCTTCCTTCCTTCCTTCCTTCCTTCCTTCCTTCCTTCCTTCCTTCCTTCCTTCCTTTCTTTCTTTCTTTCTTTCTTTCTTTCTTTCTTTCTTTCTTTCTTTCTTTCTTTCTTTCAACTATTACCAGCAATGCTTGTGTGAATGAGTGAAGAGATACAATGTCACTCAAAGCCATTAGAAAATGGCAGCCATTGGGGTACCTGGATGGCTCAGTTGGTTAAGCATCTGAATGTTGGTTTCAGCTTAGGTCAAGATCTCACAGTTCGTGAGTTGGAGCCCTGTGTCAGGCTCCATGCTGCCAGTACAGAGCCTGCTTGGAATTCTTTCTCTCTCTCTCTCTCTCTCTCTCTCTCTCTCTCTCTCTCTCCCTCCCTCCCTCCCTCCCTCCCTCTTTGCCCCTCCCCTGATTGTGTTCTCAAAATAAATAAATAAACTTAAAAAAAGAAAAGAAAATGGCAGCCACTTACTGGTATCTTGTAGTTCAGAGTACAATAGATCATTATCCTGACCATAGTCTGTTTCTTTCCTTACACTTCTTACAAAGAGTCCAGGACCATCAATGGAAGATGATAAAGGTGAGTAGGTAGGTAAGATTGGAATAACATATGAGTAAGGACTTCTACTTCTGGTCTCAATAATGAATGTGCAAACCAGAACCTATAAATTAATACATGATCAAAAATACTGTAACAAAATGTGGGCCCACATTTTGAAACAGGAATATTTCCCTTTCTGTAGCTACCACATCCATATTTGTTTTCACAAACATTTTTCCCCCCAATCTGGTTGGTTGGTTTGACAAGTCCTGTGAGCTTCATTTTACAGATACAGGAGCTGAGGCACAGAAAGGCTGACTAAAGTGTCCAAGGTCCCACAGATTAGTGGCATAGCCAGGGTCTGAGCCCACGTGTCCTGGCCCACAGACAAGTGCTCTTTCAATGCTCTCTTAGTTCCCTGGGACTGTGAATACTGGGAATTACTAAGAATAGAGATGAGGACACAGTGTGGCAGGGAGATTAGTGGAAATACAATGCTTCTGAGAGACAGCACGGAGACATCTGTTAGCTACTTAGCATGGGTCTAACATCCTCAGTCAGAGGATAGTAAATATCTCTGTTCATCTCTCTAAGGTGACATGACCATTGTTGCTTAATTAGAAATTTGTCCCTTAAAGAGCTTCAATATTCACAAAGGAAAGGTGCTGCTGAAAAAAGAAAATATTTTCTTTGCTTCTGTGCAAATGATGGAAGGGAGATTTGGCTCAGGTTAAGGAATTAGTGGAGATACGAAAATTATCTAATGATAAGACTATACTCCTGAGTCCTTTGAATGGAAGGATCATGAGTCTCCATTGCACTTAACACACAATTTACAATACAGTGAAAATCTCATACAGCGCAATCAGAATTGCTAATTAATGGGCTAATCAGAAATGTTAGGGAGAAAAAAAGGATACGTTTATGTTGTAATGTTATATTTTAACTTAAATAAATGTAAATGTATTTACCGATCTGGTGGAAGGTCTTGGTCCTTTCCCTTACTATGAGTTCACTGGAAAGGTTCCAAAGCTACATTTTTTTTTTTTTACCTATACCACACCCATAAGATCTTGTTTTTCATTTCCAATTTTTCTTTCCTTGTAGTGAGTGAGAACTTACAGACAGTCGTGAACAAAATACTGTAGATTTTATTATTTTTCCCAATCTTTCCTCATTAACTAATTGATCATTACTGAGTCTTTTCAAAGCATTATTCCATTTATATTACATTTCATTTTAATAATTCTCTCTCCAGACTCATGTTTCATTAGTTATTGTAATACTGAAGTAAACTGTGTAATTTGAATAATGAATAAAATTGGCACAAACATGTTCAGGAACAAACAATTCTGACTCTAAGAAGTTGAGAAGAGTCAGCTCTTGGGGGAAGAGATGGGCCAGCACCAGTGGACTTGGGTTTGGCCTATGGAGTTGTGTCTTTACCAAGGAAACAAGAGCATGGGTTTCTCCTATGGTCACTTAAGTGGAACTTGGCTAAAGGAACACCCACCATAGTTTTCACTAGTTAACTGTTAATATTAAGCAGTGTCTTTGTAAACAATGCCTATTATCAGTCCCCAGAAAAAATTTAAATTATATCTGTCACACTTATACTTAGAGTTTTAAAGTCCCATCCTCCTTACCCCAACAAATCCAGAGGCTGTCAATTTGCCTTATTCAAGCACTAAGTTTGGGTTCATATCATCCCTCTTCTAAGTCCCTAAAAGACCCAATTTCTCACCAGGGTTGCCTCTCAAAATGGGAAGGAAGGGCTGGATAAATACATAGAAACTCAACGTTTGTTTTCTTCTGGGCACTTACAAACATCAGAAGCTTTCCTATTTTTTCTCTTTTTTTTTTTTTTTGTTTCCCATGATTTGAAGGTACATTCTGTGAGAGATGCGACCTCATCTGTTTCATCCACCCTTGGATTCGTGGCACACCTAGCATAGCACCTGGCACAGAGGAGCGACACAATAAATGTGAAATGAGTGACTGATTTCATCTGGCTGCCCTGAGTATACACACATTGATTTGATCTCACTTAATTACTTTTTTTTTCCTTTTTAAGTTAAATTTCTCCACTGTTAAAAGTTTTCCAATTGGCAAAAATGCAGTCTACAGAAGGTTAGATTCCAATCTTATATACACATCAGGTCAGAAAATTACTTTGCTCCAGAAAATAAAAAGCACAACCACTAGAGCCGTGAATTGGTTACACTCATGGGTTGTACCAAGGGGTTTCATATGGCCATTCAGACCTAGCCTTAATAAACAATCTTGTATATCCACATATGACAGCAGCCAGTCACTCACAAGGTAACATTGTCCCAGCAAGCACACTTCCTGTCACTTCTCATCCCACCTACAATTCCAAGGCTGTCATCAGACCATCCATTATGGGCCATGACCAAACTGCCAAAAAATGAAGAAATAAAGAATCTGTGCTTTAAAACTTTGTTTTGTTAAGTAAATGTTTTGTTCAGGCACACTTCGATTTGTAACCGAAAAGAGGAAGGCATGATGAAAGAAATTTTTGTTATAACAGATTAATGAAAAAACCAATTATATTATACATGAAATGAACAACTCATTTCCAGAGACAAAATGGGTAATAGCTTCCTCAGATGAAAGAAAAATGAAAGGAAGGAAGAAAAAGAGAAAGAAAGTAACAAAGAACTATGTTTGCTTTGTCAATTAAAAATAGAGTCAAGATTTCACACTGGCCCAACAGGGTGAACATGGCCCCCACTGGGTCAACATGGATCCCACAGGGTGAATATGGATCCCACAGGGTGAACATGGACCCCCACAGGGTGAGCATGGCTACCACAGGGTGAACATGACCCCACAGTGTCAACATGGCCTCTCACAGGGTGAACATGTCCCTCCACAGGGTGAACATGGCTCCCATAAGGTGAACATGGACCCCACAGGGTCAACATGGACCGCACAGGGTGAAAATAGCCCCCACAGGGTGAGCATGGCCCCCACAGAGTGAACATGGACCCTAAAGGGTGAACATAAACCCCACAGGGTGAGCATGGACCCCACAGGGTGAACATGACTGTCATCTCCCTTTAAGCACAACCTTTCACACAGCCTCCCAAACGACAACAATAGAATTTGTCTCAGATCTTCCCTCATCTGCACATTCAGCCATTAAAACCATCAAGAACTACCTTTAAAATGTCCTGCAAATTTAGCCCTTCTGCATCCCATTGATATTGGTTCAGGCTTTGGTGTCTATAGCTATGGGCTGTTACAACAGCTCCAAATGGTATGCCTAAGAGTGGTCCCTGTGCTAATCCATCTCCATGCTGCCACCAGACGTCCCTCTCACCCAAGATTCTTGGCATCCACTTCTACTTCCAGATGGTTCAACTCATCTCTGAAGTCTCATCTCTTGTCTTCTTACAACCACACTCTCATGCTTCATGCACAATCAGGAAATAGTGGGCTGTAAGAGTCTGAAGCTCAGTGAAGTTCTACAAATGTATAGATTTATAAATATAGTACTTACTTATTCTTAGTAGTTCTATAGTGAATACTGTGGTGCACCATCCAGTTTCTCCCCACTCCCTGCCCTTTCAAGACCATGATGCCCATTCCTCCACTTGTTCGCAGCTGAACTCCTGTCCAAAGGAGTTGCCTCACACAACCTTATGTTCCCTCCCGGTCAGCTGCACACGTGACTGAAGCAGGACACAAAAGCCCAGACCCCTTGCCTTGATGGGGAAGTAACTCTGAAGGGTTATCTCAGGTCCGAAGCTTCCCATGGAATAGGCTGAGCCTTCTGTTGTGACTATATGATAGTTCAACTACTTTCTCTGCCCAAACCCACATCCCTCACTTCCAGGGAGCATTTCCCAATGAACTTCTTACATGGAAATTTCAGTCTCAGAGTCTGTTTCCAGGAAACATATGAAAAGAGAGTTTACATCTTTAAACTTAAAAATACATATATATTGTTTCATAATTAGTGACTTTAATTTTAATTAATGTTCATTATTGACTATTAAGCATCTTCAAGGTTCTGTTTTTATTCAGAATGTTTAAAAGAAAAGAAAGGACATCTATATCTTTAAAAAAAAACTATTAATTATCCAAAATCTATAAAGAGCTTATCAAACTCAACATCCAAAAAACAATCCACTTAAGAAATGGCAAAAGACATGAATTTATTCACATTTTTCCAAAGAAGACATCCAGATGTCCAAAGGACACATGAAAAGATGCTCAACATCACTCATCATCAGGGAAATACAAATGAAAACCACAAGGAGATACCACCTTAGACCTGTCAGAATGGCTAACATTAACAACTCAGGCAACAACAGATGTTGGCCAGGATATGAAAAAAGAGGAACCCTTTTGCACTGCTGGTGGGAATGCAAACTGGTGCAGCCACTCTGGAAAACAGTACGGAGGTTCCTCAAATAACAGGAATACCCTATGACCCAGCAATTGCACTACTAGGTATTTATCCAAGGGATACAGGTATGCTGTTTCGAAGGGACACATGCACCCCAATGTTTACAGCAGCACTATCCACAACAGCCAAAGTATGGAAAGAGCTCAAATGTCCATTGACTGAAGAATAGATAAAGAAGATGTGGTGTGTGTGTGTGTATATATATATATATATATATATATATATATATATATATATAGTGGTGTGTATATATATATACACACACAATGGAATATTACTCAGCAAATCTTACCATTTGCAATGATGCGGATGGAGCTAGAGTGTTTATTATGCTAAGTGAAATAAGTCAATCAGAAAAAGACAAATATCATATGATTTCACTCATATGTGGAGTTTTAAGAAACAAAACAGATGAACATAGGGAAAGGGACAGAAAAATAAGATAAAAACAGAGAGGGAGACAAACCATAAGAGACTCTTAAATATGGAGAACAAACTGAGGGTTGCTGGTGGGATGCTGGGTGGGGGGATGGGCTAAATGTGCAATGGGTATTAAGGAAAGCACTTGTTGGGATGAGCACTGGGTGGTTGTAAGTAAGTGATGAATCATTAAATTCTATTATTCCTGAAACCATTATTACACTATATGTTAACTAACTTGGATTTAAATTTAAAAAAATAATAAAAGATTAAAAAATTGTTTAAAAATTAAAAAAAAAACTCGGGGCGCCTGGGTGGCACAGTCGGTTAAGCGTCCGACTTCAGCCAGGTCACGATCTCACGGTCCGTGAGTTCGAGCCCCCTGTCGGGCTCTGGGCTGATGGCTCAGAGCCTGGAGCCTGTTTCCGATTCTGTGTCTCCCTCTCTCTCTGTCCCTCCCCCGTTCATGCTCTGTCTCTCTCTGTCCCAAAAATAAATAAACGTTGAAAAAAAAATTTTAAAATTAAAAAAAAAACTATTAATTAAAAAAATGGGGTGCCTGGGTGGCTCAGTCATTTAAGCATCTGACCCTTGATTTCTGGTCAGATCATGATCTTACATGTTGTGAGTTTGAGCCCTGTGTGGAGGCATTGTGCTGATAGCTGGTTGGGATTCTCTCTCTCCCTCTCTCTCTTTGCCCCTCCCTCTTTCTTTCTCTCAAAAATAAATAAACATTTTTTAAAAACCTATTAATCCTCATCCATCTCCACTATCAGATATTGCTTAAAATGTTGGAGGCAGAACTCTCAAACTTGACTTTCTCGTTTCCCAGCTTTGTGACATTAGTAGGTTACATATCCCCTCTGTATCTCAGTTTCTTCATCTGTAAATTGGGGATAATAATTAACAAATTGTTACTCAATGGATTGTCGTGGAAATTAAATGAGCTATCATATCTCAAGTATTAAGAATGGTGCCTAGCCAAAATTGAGTGTTTAAATTCGTTGGGGTAATATTAACTGCTATAATAAATAAAGCTAAAATTGTCCACTGATTCAAACACAACAGATATTTATTCCTCGTTTATGTAACATTCCAAAGTGTTCTTTGTCAACTGGGGCAAATTTTCTCTACATGGCTTTACCAGGTTCTACATTAAAGGATTCCCATTTATCTCCAATACATGGCTTCTCCATCCCTATTAGCCAGAAAAAGGAAAGAACAGAGAGGAGTGTACATGGGAAATTTCTATGGGTCACACTTGGAATTAGAGCTCATTATTTCTGCTCACAGTCTACTGTGTAGAACAGAATCACATGGCCACACCTAACTGCAAAGGAGCCTGGGAAATGGATTTTAGTGACTGCATAAAACTTTGCTAAAGTAATCATCATTATTATTGCTCTCATTTATTACCAACTTTCTAGCTTGGGCTCTCATCTTCATGCACCTGGAAAGTCATAATAGCTTCCTCACTAGTCTTCCTGCCACCAGACTGTCCCCCCTCCCTATACCCTTTCTCCACACCAAACCCAGAGTTATTATTATCTAAAATCCAAACCTAATCATCTCACTCACCATTCCCCAACTGCCCGCTTATGTCCTTCTGTGACTTCTCACTGCCTCAGAATCCAGTCAGAGTCCTTGCAGTTCCTCCAGGATCCAGCCAATATATATCCCTTTGGTCTCACCTCCAGAACCTTTTTATCTTACAGCTGGCATCTGTGACTGGACACTGTGGATACTCTAGTGGATAAGGTAGACAGGACCCTGCCTTATGGACTTTACATTTTAGTGAGGTAAGCAAAACCAGTAAACAAATAAATATACAATATTAAGTAGTAAAGACTATAGTGAAGAAAAATAAAGGGTAAGGACATTAAGGACATTAAGAGTGATGAGCTAAATAAATAGATAAATAAATAACATATTAAATTTTGCTGGCAGGTGAAAGCTATTTCACAGAGAGATATGTTGTGGACTTGATCTTCACTATAGTTACCTTTGTGACTGCATATTACAAAAGAGTTCTTATCGCTGACCTGTATTTGTGTTTCTTTGAACTTCTTTTATGACAGTTATTCAGGGAAACAATATAGATTGCCTAATGTGCTATTTGTGTGGGATATTGACAGAATAACATAATTTATTATTGCCCACTGGGGAGTTAGAGTACAAAGGGCTCATGTTTCCCCCTACAATCTTCTTTGCAGAAAAAATCAACATAAAAATATTTAATAAAATCAGGTTTTATTCAAGTATATAAAACTTTCATTTTTTTAAATTGCCTAGACAATGTTATTGTCACTTTGGGTAATTTTTAAAATGTTACATTCGTGATGTTCCTGCCACCTTACTGGATTTAGATTTTCAAATTCGGGAGATGTGAAGTTAAAGATTTTCCTGTAGATGCTGTTCATTTAATCAAGGTAAACAGACTTAGATCTTTAATGGTCAAATATGAGCATGTGCTATGATGTGACATACATATAAAGCTATGAATTCCTCTCAGAATCCTCTATTTAAAAATTGGAACTTTTTTTAAATGTTTATTTATTTTTGAGAGAGAAAGAGAGCACAAGGGTGTAGGGAAGGTGGCGGGGCGGGGGGGGGGGGGGTGCGGAACAGAAGATCCAAAACGAGCTCTGTGCTGACAGCAGAGAGCCTGATGTGGGGCTCAAACTCACAAGCTGCGAGATCATGACCTGAGCCAAAGAAGCTTAACCACCTGAGCCATGCAGGCACTCTAAAATCTGGAACTTTTAATTTATGATAGCAAAAGAAAGTTGCAAACAATTTAATTGTCAAATAGTTGGAGAATCTTTAAATAACAATTGGAGTACTATACTGTCATCAAAATTCAAGCTTTTGTAAAATACTTAAGAGCATGGAAACATAGGCGGGCTATATAACCAGGTGAAGAGAATGTCAGAGTGTAAAGAATGTAATTGTATGAATCTGGTTTAGAAAACTGAAAATAACCTAAAAGAAGTCAACAGACTGGCAGTCCAGAACGGGTATGGTTAGCATTACAAAATTATCAGAGACCCAGAGCCTTCAACATTGCTACTCTCCTTTCCTTACCAGGTGACTTCCAAACCATGGCTCAAGGTGGTTGCTTGAGCTCCATCTGTTATACCTACATCCCAGTCATCAAAAGGAAACAGGTAAAAAAGGGGCATGCCTCTCATGGCAGACAGAATAATGGCCCGCTAAAGATGCCGTGTCCCAACCCCTGAAACTGATAAATATGTTACCTTACACAGAAAAAGGGACTTGGAAGATATGAATAAGTTAAAGATCTTGATGGGGGGTTTATCCTAGATTATCAAGTGGCCCCGATGTAATCACAAGGATCCTTATGAAGGGCAGCAGAAGAGTGAGAGTAAGAGGAGATGTGACAATGGAAGCCGAGGTCAGAGTGATGCGAGAAAGGGGCCCAGAGCCAAGAAATGAATGTAGCCTCTAGAAGCTGGAAAAGGGAAAGAAAGTCTATCCTACAGCCTCCAGAAGGGACACAGCCCTGTCAACTCATTTTAGACTTCTGACCTCCAGAACTATAAGACAAGAAATTTGTGTTGTGCTAATCTCCTAATTTTGCAGCAATTTCTTACAGCAGCAGTGGGAAACTAATACATCCTCCCTTAACGTCCCAAGGAAGAAGGTAAAAATAGATAATCGGACACAGTTAACATATTCTGCCACATTTCCTTTAAAATATATATATATTCCAAAGGAAATAGGTTATGTTTTTCTAGAAGTCTTGGGTTTCAAAATGGAACCCCAAACTCAATTCTAAATTACATAAGGTTAAGCAAGGGGAGGATAGGTTATTTACAATATATTTGAATCTCACCCCATTAAGGAAGAAGTATAGAATAAATTGTACATCCATAGGGCTTGTAACCAAGGACTTGTCCAATGTCAGCCCACTCCCCCCTTCTCTCTCTCTCTCTCATTCTCTTTCTTTCACTTCCCTCTGCTTTTCTCTGTTTCAGTTCATTCTCATCTACTGAAAATGGACCTTGCTCACATGTTGAGAACCAAGGGAGTGGGCATCCAACTTAAAGACCTTCATCTCATCATTCATTCATTTGCCACGTGTTTGTTGAGTCCCTACCATGTGCTAGGCCAGTGAACAAGACAGACAAGTCCTGGCCTCATTCTGGTAGTTGATACGGATAATAAACAAATACATAAATCAAGATCCTTAGAAACTAGGATCTTGTTTTTCATTGTTTATTAGGTATGATGATGGAAATGTGCAGAGAGATGAAATACAGAGTAACTGGGGAGACCTCAATTTATAGTGGGTGGTCAGGGAAGGCTTCTCTGAAAAGCTGACATCTAAGACCCAATAGATAAATAAAGCAGACATGAGCATGATCCAGGGGGCCTCAAAGACCCCACGATAGCTTCTTGAAGCAACAGAAGGGAGACCAGCATACCCAGTGCCAAGTGAGCATATGGGGATGGTAAAAGATGAGGCTAGGTGCTACATCCAACAGAACTTCATGGATACATCTTGGTTTTTCTAGAAGAGTCCTCATTATACCTGTGTCCCCACCATAAATATTAAGAGCCATCCCAGGTTGGAAGCTAAATTTTTCAGTCACCTTGCATATGCAGCTACGGGAGTCAGGATTTTTTTTTCCTGAGAGAAACAACAGAAAGGCATTGACAAGTTTTGAGCAGGGCAATACCAAGATCTGATTTATATTTAATATCGCTGGAAACCAGAGAATGAGTTAATAAATACAGCAAGTTAAATATGTCTACATTTGGAGTACTGATGTTTTTAAATAGAAATCAATATCGAGGTAAAATAAAAACAGGTATAATTCATGACGTAGCATAAGGCATAGGTATACCCTCACCAACGTCATGAACACATAGGCCTTAAAACCACCCCTCTGCTTGTGATGCTTCCTCCTTCTCTTAAACTCAGAAGCACTTTCTGAGGCAGAACATAGCTCCAGCTTTCTGGGTTTCATAGCAACTTGGCAGTGCAATGCTTCTAGGCTGAAATCCCGACTTCCATGGATTCATGCTGTTTCAGCCACAAATATTTACCTTACCTGGCTCCTGGGGCTAATTAAAGGGGCAGGGCTCCATTCCACTTGGCTTTCCCCTAAATTGCTTTCAGAGTCAGAGGCAGCTGCCGGATGAGAATGACAGCTCTATAATTCATCTCTACATCCACACAGTGACTCGCTCACAAACGTCCTTTTCAAATTAGGAAATACCCTGCCCTTGCCACTTTCCTACTGGATTTGAAACTGCATGTCCTTAAAATGATTTCTCCTAGCTTGCAGCTGCCTCTAGAGCTACTAAGAGCTTATTGTACCATTTAGAACGCTGTTTCGTTGCAAATATTTATTCTTATTGTAAAAGTTATACATGTTTACTGTAAAAGATTCGAGAAGGTGAGAATTGAAAAGTGAATTTTTCCCTCTCTGCTCCCTCAGCCCCTGTCACAGACCCAATGAATGAATGCCTTTCTCCTGGTAACCTCTGTTAATCAGTTTTGGCCATTTTCTATGCATATACATGAAAACAGAGAAACCTTTATTGGCATTTAAATAGGTTGTCCCACAGGCTTTAAAGCGATTTCATGATAACAAGTAAGTCCAGATTTGGTAAACCATGAAATGGTATCACGGTTCGTTGGCAGAAACTGAAGACTCCGTTCTTCTCACAAAGCAGAATAGCGGAGTTAATCCTGGTTACACTTCGGAACAGGGTCAAGGTACCAAATTCAAATCATAAGGCCCAGGAAGAAACCAGACAGGAAGTAAGTTTGCAACTCTGAAGACAGACTCAGAGCTCTAGTGGGGGATGACCATAGATGGAGAAGCTGGAAATCGAGTCTGAGCAGGAGCTCAGAGGTCAGGGTCTTGTCCAGAGGGGTGGAGAAGCACCGTGGACTCTACTGTGGTCACTGGGGTAATGGAAGGTAGCAGAATCGGAGAAGCCAGGAAGGCAAGATGGGTTTTCCTTAGTGGGAAAGTGGAGATACTGCTGGGAAAACAGAACACATCCACAGAGCGAGAGGACAGAGGAGGGCATCCCTCTGGGGGGGTTAGGAGGCTGAGAATCATCATGAGAGAGAGAGATGGAATCTCCCTCTGAGGGACTTTGGATAAGTTCTAATAATATTATATGTTGCCTTTCAAGTATTTCTCTTTTGTATTGTTTATGTTGGTAAAGTACATATAACGCCACTTTAACCATTTTTTAATGTACAGTTCAGTGGCTTTAAGTACATTCACACTGTTGTGCAGCCACCAGCACATCTCCAGATCTCTTTTCATCTTGCAAAAACTGAATCTCTGTCCCCCTGAAACATGGACTCCCCGTTCCCCACTCCTCCCGCTCCTGGCAAGCACCATTCTACTTTCTGACTACTCTAGGGGCCTCCCTAGGGGTTGAATCATACAATATTTGGCCTTTGGCGACTGGCTTACTTCACTTAGCATAATGTCTTCAAGGTTCATCCATGTTGTAGAATGTGTCAGAATTCCTTCCTTTTTATTTTTTTTTTTTTATTTTTTTTTTTTTTTAAATTTTTTTTTTCAATGTTTATTTATTTTTGGGATAGAGAGAGACAGAGCATGAACGGGGGAGGGGCAGAGAGAGAGGGAGACACAGAATCGGAAACAGGCTCCAGGCTCCGAGCCATCAGCCCAGAGCCTGACGCGGGGCTCGAACTCACGGACCGCGAGATCGTGACCTGGCTGAAATCGGACGCTTAACCGACTGCGCCACCCAGGCGCCCCAATTCCTTCCTTTTTAAACCGAATAATATTCCATTGTATGTATCTGTCACTTTCCTTATTTACTCATCCATTTATTCATGGATACTTAGGGTTACTTTTCCACCATCTGTATATTGTGAATAATGATGTTATGAATATGCGTATGCTTTCAAGTATTTTTCTGAATGAAATATTTCAAGTCACGGAAGACGAACAGGGTTTTTTTGTTTGTTCTGTTTTTGTGTGTTTTCCTTTAAGGAGAGAAGGGCATTCCCAGGTGAGGGAGAAGCATAGATGAAATTGTGGAATGGAGAGGCATAGCTTGACCAATGAAGGGCAGGAGGCTCCATGGGGCAGCAGCATGGAAGGGGATAGAGTGAAAGGTGAGGTAAGAAACATGGGCAGGGCAGGTGAAAGTACAGAAAATAATAGAATATGTTTACCACCCAGTTGTGTCATATGTTAATATCCTGCCATATTCTCTCCATTTTTATTTTTATTTTTTTTATTTTTTTTTTTAAATTTTTTTTTCAACATTTATTTATTTTTGGGACAGAGAGAGACAGAGCATGAACGGGGGAGGGGCAGAGAGAGAGGGAGACACAGAATCGGAAACAGGCTCCAGGCTCCGAGCCATCAGCCCAGAGCCTGACGCGGGGCTCGAACTCACGGACCGCGAGATCGTGACCTGGCTGAAGTCGGACGCTTAACCGACTGCGCCACCCAGGCGCCCCTCATTCATTTATTAAACATGTATTGAGCACCTATTTTGTGACAGGCCCTAGAGATATAAAAATTATTAAGACAATCCCTTCTTTTTTTTTTTTTTTTTTTCAACGTTTATTTATTTTTGGGACAGAGAGAGACAGAGCATGAACGGGGGAGGGGCAGAGAGAGAGGGAGACACAGAATCGGAAACAGGCTCCAGGCTCCGAGCCATCAGCCCAGAGCCCGACGCGGGGCTCGAACTCGCGGACCGCGAGATCGTGACCTGGCTGAAGTTGGACGCTTAACCGACTGCGCCACCCAGGCGCCCCTCTCCATTTTTAAAGGAAAGACAGTATTTTGGACGCAACTGATGCTCCCTGCACAACCCCCCATCCGAATTTCCACTCCCCTCTGCAATGGTACCCATTTTCCTGAATTCCAAGTTTCATGTGTTCCATGCTTTATGATTGTACTGCATGTGTAAATCATGTGTTCTCATGCTTTTAAAAATGCTTTTAAACTTTATTATATGAATGGTATCATACTTTGTACACATCCTTTTCCACCTTTTTCCCCATTAACATTATGTTTTGAGGATTTGTCTAGATTATTTCATATTCGAATTCCATTGCATGAATATTTCACACTGTATTTTTCCACCTTTACAAGCAACACTACAATGAACATTCTTGTACATTTTCCTTGTGGGACTTTAGGCTGTGGACCTAGATGTGGAATTGCTGGGTTCAAGGGTAACATGTATCTTCAACTTTATTTGTAAAGTAAAATTGCTCTCCAACTAAGCAGTTGTATCAATTTACACTTCCATAAGCAGTATACAGTTGTTTCCATTTTGCCCCACTCTCTGCCAACAATGAATATTGTCAGATTTTTTTTTAAGTTGCCAAAATAGCACAGTTGGTTAAGAGCCCAGTTTTTGAGCATCACTCTTGGTATCCAAATCCTGGCTTTATCACTTACTAGTTGTATGAGCTTGGGTCCTATTTTCCCTCTCTGGAAGAGGAAAGAGTTGGTAGTACCAACCTCATGCATTTATTGCAACATTTCAGTGTGTTAACACATGGAAAGCATCTAGAACCATATATGGTTAGTGCTCAATAATGTCAGCAATATGCATCAGAATTTTTGAATTGGCCATTCAAGTCTTGTCTTCTGTAAACTTCTTATTCTTTCCCTTACCCTTTTCATATTGATTTGTAGGTATTCTTTAAATCTCCTGAGTAATAATCATTTGTATTTATTATATGTTCCAAATATCTTCTTTTGGCCCGTGTCTCATCATTTCAGTTTTTATGGCATATTTTGTCATTAAGTTTTTTTAATTAAAAAAAATGTTTTTAATGTTTTTATTTATTTTTCAGAGAGAGACAGAGACAGAACATGAGCAAGGGAGGGACAGAGAGAGAGGGAGACACAGAATCCAAACTAGACTCCAGGCTCTGAGCTGTCAGCATAGAGCCCGAAGTGGGGCTGGAACCTGTGAACCACGAGATCATGACCTGAGCCGAAGTTGGACACTCAACCAACTGAGCCACCCAGGTGCCCCTGTCATGAAGCTTTTAATCAGAATGTAGCCAAATGTATCATCACTTATTTTTTTTTTCTTGTTCAATTTTTTCCTCACTGTGGTCATAAAAATATTCTCAAATATTTTCTTTTATGAAAGTTGCTTTTAAAAGATTTATTTTTAGAGAGAGAGGGAGCATGAGTGGGGGAGAGGGGCAGAAGAAGAGAGAAAGAAAAAGAGAGAGAAAATCTTTCTTTAAAATGTTTGTTTACTTATTTTTTTTAAATTTTTTTAATGTTTATTTATTTTGGAGAGAGAGAGAGAGAGAGAGGAGGGGCAGAGAGAGAGAGAGGGAGGTGCAGAATCTGGAGCAGGCCCCAGGCTCTGAGCTGTCAGCACAGAGCCCGACACGGGGCTCGAACTCACAAACTGCGAGATCATGACCTGAGCCGAAGTCGGACGCCCAACCGACTGAGCCACCCAGGCGCCCCTAATTTACTTATTTTTGAGAGAGAGAGAAAGAGCGTGTGCCAGCAGGGGGAGGACAGAGAGAGAGGGAGACAGAGAATCTCAAGCAGGCTCCGTGCTGTCAGCACAGAGCTCCTCATGGGCCTTGAAACCCACGAACCAGGAAACCATGACCTGAGCCAAAATTAAGAGTTAGATGCTTGGGGCGCCTGGGTGGCGCAGTCGGTTAAGCGTCCGACTTCAGCCAGGTCACGATCTCACGGTCCGTGAGTTCGAGCCCCGCGTCGGGCTCTGGGCTGATGGCTCAGAGCCTGGAGCCTGTTTCTGATTCTGTGTCTCCTTCTCTCTCTGCCCCTCCCCCGTTCATGCTCTGTCTCTCTCTGTCCCAAAAGTAAATTAAAAAAACGTTGAAAAAAAAAAAAAAGAGTGAGACGCTTAATGAATGAGCCATCCAGGCACCACAGAGAGAATCTTTTTTTTTTTTTTTAATGTTTTTACTTAATTTTGAGAGAGAGAGAGAGAGACAGAGAGAGCACACACAGGCAAGTGGGGGAGGGGCAAAAAGGGAGGGAGGCGGAGGGTCTGAAGCAGGCTCTTTGCTGACAGCAAAGAGCCCAATGTGGGGCTCTAACTCACAAACCTAACTGCTAGATCATGACATGAAACAAAGTCGGACACATAACTAACAGAGCCACCCAGGTGTCCCGAGAGAGAGACAGAGAGACAGAGACAGAGACAGAGAATCTTAAGTAGGCTCCATGCTCAGCACAGAGCCAGACACGGGGCTTGATCCCATGCGCGTTCCCATTTTGGTCTTCTTCAAACTTGTTTTTCCTTTGCTCTTCCATATGACTTTTTGGATCATCTTGTCAAGTATACCAAAAAAAAAATCATTTGGGATTTTGATTGGGATTGTTTTGAATTTATTAACTAATTTGGAGAGAACTGGAATTTTTTATAATATTTAATTTTTTAATTATTTATTGATATTGTACAGGAGTATAAATTCTTTTTATACTAATCTTGTATCTAGTAACATGCTGATATCTTATACCCATTCCAATAGCTTGTTGGTATTTTTTCTTAGATTCTATAAATGCAGTAATATTCCTATCAGTAGTGATACTTTTGTTTTTGTTTTCTTTTCCAATCCTCAAGGCTTTTCTTTTCTTCTCTTAGTGCTCTGGTTGGGATCTTCAAATAGTGACTGGATGGAAACAGTGATAATGGGCAGCTTTTTTATTCCTGATATTAGAAGGGATAATTCCAAACTTTCACCAGTAAATATAATGTTTGCTACAAGTTTCTGATAGATATATTTATTCAATTAAGATAATTCTCCCTAGAGGTGCCTGGGTGGCTCATTTGGTTTGGCATCCAACTCTTGGTTTTGGCTCAGGTCATGCTCTTGCAGTCATGGGATCAAGACCAACATAGATTCTCCATAGAGCATGGATTCTCTCTCTCACTCTTCTCTCTCTCTCCCTCTCTCTGCCCCTCTCCTGCCCATGCATACTCTCTCTCTGTGTGTGTCTGTCTCTTAAAATAAATAAATAAACATTAAAAAAAGAACTTCCCCTACTCAATACCAAAACAATAAAATCCCCAATAACCCAATTAAAAAATGGGCAAAGATTTGAATAGATATTTCTCCAAAGAAGAAATACAAACAGCTAGCAGGTATATGAAAAGGTGTTCAACATCACCAATCATCAGGGAAATACAAATAAAAACCATAAGGAGATATCATCTCACACCTATTAGGATAGCTGTTATGAAAGAATGAAAGGTAACAAGTGTTGGCAAGGATGTTGAGAAATCGGAACCCACCATACACTGTTGGTGGAAATATGAAGTGATGCAACCACATGGAAAACACTATGGAAGTGCCCCAGTTACTCAAAAACTTAGAAGTGAAACTACCACACGATCCAGCAATCCCACTCCTGGGAGCATCCAGAAGAAATGAAATCAGGATCTCAAAGAGATCCATGTACTCCCACATTCATTCTAGCATTATTCACAACAGCCAACATATGGAACAACCCAAATGTCTATTGACAGAAGAATGGATAAATAAAATGTGGTATATACATACAGAGGCACATTATCCAGCCTTAAAAAAGAAGTAGATCCTACAATTTGCAGCAACATAAATGGACCTGGAAGATATTATACTAAGTGAATAAGTCAGTCACAGCAGGACAAATAGTCCCATGATTCTACTCATATAGAAAACAGAAAGGCACCTGGGTGGCTCAGTCAGTTGAGCATCCAACTTCAGCTCTGGCCATGATCTTGCAGGCCGTGGGTTTGAGCCCCGCGTCTGGCTCTGTTCCGACAGCTCGGAGCCTGGAGCCTACTTTAGATTCTGTGTCTCCCTCTCTCTCTGCCCCTCCCCTGTTCACGCTCTGTCTCTCTCAAAATAATAAACATTAAAAAAAATTTTTTTTAAAGAAAATAGAATGGTGGTTTCCAGGAGATGGAGGAAAAGGGAAATGAGATGTTCAATGAGCATAATATTACACTTATATGAAATGCTGAAGTTCTGGAGATCTGTTTACAACATAGTTTTTATAGTTAACAGTATGGTCTCGTGCACTTAAAAACTTGCTAAGAGGGAAGATCTCATGTTGCGTTTTTACCACACACACAGAAAAACAGCAAAGGGACTCAAGGAAACTTTTGGAGGTGATGGATATGTATATTACCATGATTGTGGTGCTATCAGA
Source organism: Puma concolor (assembly GCF_028749965.1). Taxonomy (NCBI): domain Eukaryota; kingdom Metazoa; phylum Chordata; class Mammalia; order Carnivora; family Felidae; genus Puma; species Puma concolor. Next base: position 27,611,110 of record NC_141673.1, on the reverse strand, counting down.
AGTGAATGTTTATGTCCAAACTCATAAAATTATATAAATATGTGCAGCTTTTTGGTATATTTATTACATATACTTCAATAAAGCTGTAAAACTAATTTTTTTTAAATGTCAGGCTCAAGTAACAGTGAAAGGGTATGTTCTTGCCTTTACCAAGGAGAATCTGGGATGAGATTTCCATTCCAAAATTGTTCCCTGAAATGGACAATCTACATTTGCTAGATCAAATAGTGCCCAATATTCAGAATAATTTCCAGTTTTGTGACATAAATATATACAAAATAAAATTCCTTACTATTTGTATTTCTTATCTTTTTTAATATGAAAGAGTATCCTATTTTAACAAAATATTTTTCTGCCTCTATTAAGATAATTATGTGCTTTTTCCTTTGCTCTTTCCCTTTTCAATTTGTTTATCTGGTAAATTATAGTAATAGATTTTCCTAACATTAAACAATCCTTGCTTTCCTTGAATAAACCCAATAGCGTATTATTTTCATTAAGTCACTGATTTTGCTGAATTTTATCAGAATTTATACCTTTATATTTAGAAGTAAGGTTGGCAGGAAGCAAAAGCAAAAATGAACTACTGGGACTCGATCAAGATAAAAAGCTTCTGCACAGCAAAGAAACAATCAAGAAAACTAAAAGCAGCCTATGGAATGGAAGAAGATATTTGCAAATGACATATCAGATTAAGGGTTAGTATCCAAAACTGATAAAGAACTTTTCAAACTCAACACCCAAAAAACAAACAATACACTTAAGAAATTGGCAAAAGACATGAATAAACATTTTTCTAAAGAAGACATCCAGATGTCCAAAGGACACATGAAAAGATGCTCAACATCACTCATCATCAGGGAAATAAAAATCCAAGCCACAATGAGATATGACCTCACACCAGTCAGAATGGCTAACATTAACAACTCAGGCAACAACAGATGTTGGCCAGGATATGAAAAAAGAGGAACCCTCTTGCACTGCTGGTGGGAATGCAAACTGGTGCAGCCACTCTGGAAAACAGTATGGAGGTTCCTCAAATAATTAAAAATAGGAATACCCTATGACCCAGCAATTGCACTACTAGGTATTTACCCAAAGGATACAGAAATGCTGATTCAAAGGGGCACATGCACACCAATGTTTATAGCAGCATTATCAACAATAGCCAAAGTATGGAAAGAGCTCAGGTGTCCATTGACTGAAGAATGGATAAGGAAGATGTGGTGTATATATACAATGGAATATTACTCAGCCATCAAAAAGAATGAAATCTTGTCTTTTGCAATGATGTGGATAGAGCTAGAGTGTATTATGCTAACTGAAATAAGTCAGTCGGAGAAAGACACATACCATATGATTTTACTCATATGTGGAATTTAAGAAACAAAACAGATGAATAGAGGGGAAGGGGGAAATAAAAGAGACAGAAGCAAACCATAAGAGACTCTTAACTATAAAGAACAAACTGAGGGTTGATGGAGGGGAGGTGGGCAGGGCGATGGGCTAAATGGGCAATGGGTATTAATGAGGGTACTTGTGATGAGCACTGGGTATTACATGTAAGTGATGAATCACTCAATTCTACTTCTGAAACTGAAGTAGAATTTTAAACAAAAGTTTAAAATAAAATAAAAATTTTAAACAACAACAACAACAACAACAAAAGAAATAGAAGTAAGGTTGGCTTACAATTTTCCCTATTATCCTTGTCTTATTTTGGATTCAGGTTTGTTCCAGTCTAACAAAATGAGTTTTAAGGTACTGTTTATTTTCATGCTCTATTTATATTCTCTGGACTGTTCATAGAAGATTGGGATTATATGTTCTTATAAATTTGGTAAAATTAAAAAAAAAAAAAAAAGAGGTTAGAGTGGGAGAGAGCCAAAGCATAAGAGACTGTTAAAAACTGAGAACAAACTGAGGGTTGATGGGGGGTGGGAGGGAGGGGAGGGTGGGTGATGGGTGTTGAGGAGGGCACCTTTTGGGATGAGCACTGGGTGTTGTATGGAAACCAATTTGACAATAAATTTCATATATTAAAAAAAAAATTGATAAAATTTGCCTGTAAGAAACTAACTATATCTTAATTCATAATGTGAGTAGATTTAATCACTGATTTAATGTCTTTCAAGGTCGTAGGATTTTTTTTTTAATTTTAATGTTTATTTATTTACTTTTGAGAGAGAGAGAGAGAGCACAATGGTGGAAGAACCAGAGGGAAAGAGGGAGACACAGAATCCAAAGCAGGATCCAGGCTCTGAGCTGTCAGCGCAGAGCCCAATGCTGGGCTCGAACCCATGAACCACAAGATCATGACATGACCTGAGCTGAAGTCACTGACTCAGTCAATTGACAGAGCCACCCAGGCACCCCAAGGTCATTAGACTTAGGTCATTTATTTCCTCTTGAGTCAGTTTTAATTAATTATAGTTTTCTAGAAAATTGACCATTTTGCATATTTCAAATTAATTGACCTAAAGCTGTATGTGATTGTCCCTTGTTACCTGTTTTAATTTCCAGTATATTTGTGGTTATGTTGCTTTTCAATTCCTAATTTCAATATTGTTTTGAGTATCTTTTGAATGTAATACCATGCTGAGACTGGCCACCAGGAAGCCCAGTTTTAAATGAGTTGTAATGGCCCATTCCTACAATAGCCCAGAGTTTGAAGTAGGAATAGAAATAGAAAGACCACTAGAACTATTCCCCAACAACTTTTGTCTACTGTCCCTAATTCCTTCCTGTGAAACCACATAACCTCAAATGCATGCTTATATATACTCCTTAGAAATTTGTACTCTTGCATAAATGCAAAGTGGTGGTGATCTATTTTCTCTAATTGCTCAGTCCATTCAAAGAACAGAAGACAATAACATATCTCTCCTGAAATATATCTTCTGCAGCTTAAGTATCCTCAGTCTTTCTAATAGTTACTCAAATATCTTGGATCACAAGCCCTTTGTTATCCTCCCCCCACCCCTTCTAGTGATCCATCCCAGTGTACCAACCTGCTAAACTGAATCCTTTACCCCAGGTATGGTCTGACCTACACAAGTAGGATGGGTCCTTACTGTGCTTCCTAAAATACACTGATGTTCTGCTCACTCCATCACACCACTGACTCATGTTAATTTTGCAGTCAACCAAACATTTGGGGTTTTTTCACACAGGCTGTTGAGGAATCTTTATTCCCAAGTAATATAGGAGCAAAATTCCATTATGGAACTCCTTAGCCGACTGACTTACAAAGAGAATTTGAAGATGTCTGGGCTATGAGCAAGCATCCTTGTAAGTAAGGATGGAAAGGCTAGCAGACGGTCCTGTCCTCCTGTCCTCAGCCATCTAGGGGAAGAGCCCTTCCTTTATAAAGGAAGGCATGTCAGCTGGGTCATACTGTAGTACAATTGCCAAGAGCAGGGAGGGAAAAAGAATTGTCATTTGTTGAGGACCTACTGGGGGCCAAATCTACGTTAGGGGCTTTACATCTGTTATCTAAACTTTAGTCCTCATAACAACACCGAGTCAAGGTGTAAAGAGGTAAATAAATGAATGCCAGATAAAAATGTCCCCAGTTTATTTATGAGGGACCAAGACTCAGAGTATGACTTGCCCCAAAGGATAAAGCTAAAAAGCAACGGAGCCTTATTTGACTCTAGAATTTAATTTCTTCTCCACTGCCAGGCAGGACTGGATAAATGTGGGTGGAGATATCAAGCAGCAGGCATCAAGGGCACCTGTGTGATGTTTTATAGTTTAGTGAAGGACTTTCACCTACATTAATGCTTTTAAGTTGGTCTTCATAACATCCTCATGTGGGAGGCAAAGCTGATGATACAATCTTTATTTTACAGGTAAAGATATTAGCTCTCAGAGAATCAAGTGACCTACCCAAGGTCACCCAGCTAGCCAATGAGGTTGCAGCGCAGATCTTAACTCGAGCCTCTCTGTTAGCAAGCGACTGGGAAGCACCCCCCCTGGCGGCTGGAATAGGGCAAGGAGGCCATGGGGGGGCTGGGGCACATGCTCATGACAGATGTGGATGTGGGAAAGGGAACAGCTCGAAACCCTAACCTTACCAAGAAAATGTAATGCTCTGTTATTATTTTGAGGCTTCAGGAGTCACAGGAGAAGGAAATCCTGGACTAATGGCCAAGAAGCAGAGCAGCCTAGGACAGATAACATCGCTGTTTCTTCCACAGCAAAGGCAAGGTCGCCTTTTACTACCAACAGCATTGGTGTGACAGATCCTTGTGGACAACAGGACCATGAGCTGGTGAAACTACTGACCTTCACTTAATTTCTTCAGCAAAGCTAGAATCTTAAAATAATAATAATAATAATAATAATAATAATTATGATTATTATAATGAAAAACAAAACAAAACCTCAAAATGAATCCAATGTGTTCATTTCACAATCCACTGAAGACATGTAGATTTAACATCAATCAAGTATCCACAGAACATTTGGTTTAACCAGTTACTTAAACTCCACTTAAGTTAAGCACTGTCTTATTCAAGCACTCAAAACGGAGGCTTTGCCAGTTCGTTGGCGATTTGCCTGCTGGTAACTGGTTTCCACATGATCCCGACTGAAACCAAATTCCCCCCAGCTGGGAGATTCTCGTTTTCTCTAGGCCACCAATTCACGTCTATTGTCCTCTCTCAAGCCTGGATGAGAAACTGTGCTCCTGGAGCCCCTAAATTACTCAGGAGAGTCTACCTGCCCTGAACATGCAAGCTGGCACTCTATACCTGTCTACAGATGGTGGACAATCGAAAGTTCCTGAGAGTTTTGTTTCTCAAGCCAAAATGTTCAAAAATCGAGGAGAGGACACTGAGCATTTTTTTTCTAGTCCTTTCCAAGCCTCACTGTGGCTCAAGTTCACCCAAGAATATACAGATGCCTGGACTACTGTCAGAAAGGACTCTGCTACGGAGAAATGTGTTAAGCTATATTGTGAGGACGCCATATCCACACAACAGCAAAATACAAGCTGTAGAAAAATGAGATTAAGGGAGAGCTTGTAGATTCCAAGAGACTTAAGAGGTATGACAACCAATGTGACGTTAGAACTCAGTTGATTCCCATTTCAAACAAACACGAGGTGAAAACAACAAACAAAAAAACAGAAGAAAATTTGGAACACTTGGAAGACAACTGAAAATTTGAACATCAGTTGGGTGTATGACAACATCAAGGACTTACTGCTATTTCTGTTTGAATGTAATAATGGTATTGTGGTTTAAAAAAAAAAACAGTTTACATCTGGTAGAGAAATGTACTGAAATATTTTGATAATATTTGAGAATAATGTGATGATAAAATGATATGATGTTTAGAATTTGCTTCAAAAAGGAGGCATAAATAGAAACATAGAGGAAGCAAGGCTGGCCTTTAGTTGATAATTATTGCATCTGGGTGTTAGGTTCATGGGGGTAAGTGGGGTTCATTATGCCGTTTTGGTCTACTTTCAGAACATTTGTGAAAATTTCCATAATAAAATTTAAATCTCCCTACGTTGGCAAACTGTTGTATTTCTCCCCCCCACCAACCTTAACACACTCATGTGCATACTCATACATATCAACCACCTGTTCCAATGTGAACTCAAGGTTTATTCCCCAGAGAAGAAGAAAAAGAAAGTGGGAGCAGAACACTTTTGTACTGTGTACAAATACAAACAAGTTTCAGAGTTTCTCATGAGTTGTACTAGTTCTAGACTGAGGCATGTAGAAGAACTGTTACTAACATCAAATCAGTCTAGTTACTTTTAGTAAAAGACTAAAAGACAAGTTCCCTAACCTTTTAAATTAAAGCAATTTGTTTCTTTCTTCATAAACTTCCCCTGCCTGCAGTTCATGAGGTTTATGTGTTTGTGTATGTGTGCAAAGGGCCACCATGTACATTCGTGCAGGTTGTGCATAGCACAAGGGCTTCACATCTAAAGGGGCACCCTTCAAGTTGTCAACACTGTACATTTGCATTTTTATGATGATAACTGTCTTGCAAGTGGAAATAAAATGTCTTGTTCTAACAAAACGAGTGTTTAATTAACTTTCCAACAGACGGAAGCAAATGTGGTCTGAAGATACAGGCTCCTTTTCTAATTATGGACTTACCATATGGAGTAGCAGTGGACCTGATCTGCCTAACTACCTGAGTTTGAATTCCCTCCCCCAAAACCACTCACTGACTTTATTATAATCTTCATAAATTACTTAATAGCCCGGAGCTCAAGTTTCTTCATCTGTAAAATGGGATTGTAAAATTGAGAGCATTGGTCAAAGCCCTAAATGTATACGAAACAGTTGCCTGGCAAATCATAAGCCTTCAACCAGTGTTAGAGATTAGCTATTATCATAGCTACTCGTACACATCTAATTTTGTGGGGGGGGGGGGTGTGCATGTGTGTGTTGTGTCATTTATAAATTCATTGAATAAATTATTGCAATGGACTTCAAAAAGACTATATCCACTAATTCAGTCTATTTTAAAAACAGGACATCTTTTCGTAACCATCAAGTTTTGAAGGATGTGGCAAAGCTCAAGGTCCAGGTAAGCAGCAGGGGTGTATCAGCCTTCCTGCACACAGGAGCTATGTGCATATGCTGATCAAGAGCTCTGTGACCAAATATTCTGGGGTTTTTCCATCCTAACTACTTGGCCAGGAAGTCTGTAATGGGAAAAGATCCAGTGGGAGTTGCCAGCCACAAAGGGGTATTACCCCACAGGCAGAATAGAGTCAAAACGTTTCAAGAGGTTAAAAGTCTATTTTTAAAAGGAAAGAACACAGAGTATGCCTTTAACTTGGTGTTAAAAATAAACTCAGCTGCCTCCTTTACACTTCCCACCCCCTCCCCCTGTCCTCCCATACCCTGCACTGCCCATAGGGAAGAAAGACTGCTAGTGTTTCATTTTGTTTCTTCTCATGAGTTTTTCTTTTTCTTTTCTTTTTTTTTTTCATCTTTGGCCAAACATGAGCTACTTGGTGTTCAGTTCACAAAACAAGTTGCATTCTCTCTCAAAATTTCCTCAGGGATCCCCAGGAAGCAGGTTGGATTATAATTTAGAATTAACCCATGTCAGGGACTAAGGAAAAAATCCACACTGAGATAAACAAAATGGATCCCTGCCAGCTTTCTCCCATGCCTGCGAAGTGTCTGCAGGGGAGGTCATTCAGGCAAGACGGCCTTTCACAGAATGCTATTTAATATCGGGGTTTAAGCACAGGCTTTTCCTGAGGCATGGTTACCCATAGAAACACGGCTTTGCTGAGTTGCTTTCAATAAATTCCATTAAACAACCACAAAAATCCTATAGATCAGATGTGCCAGTCTTTGTTCACACACACAAAAAAAGCTAATCTGTAGAGCCGAGAAGCTGCTGTCTGGAGTGAATAATCTTGATTTCTTAATGTATGTAGATGGTAGCAGGATTTCAAGACCCCAGTGGGAGGCAAAGATGTTGAAGAATAAAGAGGCACAGGTCTGTGCACAGTCCTGCTACTTCATTGGGGTGGGGGAAAGATGAAGGGTCACTGGGAACTTGTTTGCTTAAAAAGAGCTATTTTAAATGTCTATTTATTTATTTTGAGAGAGAAAAAGGATGTGTGCCTGCGGGGGAGGGGCAGAGAGAGGGAGACAGAATCCAAAGCAGGTTCCAGATTCTGAGCTGTCACCACAGAGCCCGATGCGGGGCTCGAACCCACAAACCGTGGGATCATGACCTGAGCTGAAGTCGGACACTTAACCAACCGAGCCACCCAAGTGGCCCAAAAGATTTTTTAAAAAAGAGACAGCCCTTAGTTAACATAAGATAAGGGAGAAAGCAACAGAATTCATTTTAAGAAATAAAGTTCTAGTCTCAGGTCAGCCTCTGACTTGAAATGTGACCTCAGTCAAGCCATTCATTTTCCTACAGTTTCCTTTCAGAACTATTCTTTAATAGGAATATATAATTGTTAAATTATATACAATTGACAAAAACAAAATATTGCATCAAAGCACTTAAACAAGTTTAAAATCTCGTTCAGATTTAATGAAGTGATTTTTAATGAAGCGCATGTCTAGAAAGGTAGAAGGGAAATTTCGTCAATAAAGGTTGAGGTCTAGCCAATTGTTGTCCATTTTTCATGAAAAGAAAACACTCTAGTACATATTGGAGACACTAGCACCTAACCGAATATACCTTGAAAACGGAATAAAGGTAAAATGATGGGTTCCTAGCTGGCAAGGATCAGCTTCTGGGGCACTCTGAAGTTGTGGCAAGTTCCATATGTATATGCAACTATTTTTCAAATGTATATAGATTGGTTGTGATTAATAAGATATAATTGGTAAATTATAAATTCCTTAATTTTATTTCTGTATATGTGTTAATAAAATAAAAACTCATTTTAAAACATTAGCAAAATCATGGGGCGCCTGGGTGGCGCAGTCGGTTAAGCGTCCGACTTCAGCCAGGTCACGATCTCGCGGTCTGTGAGTTCGAGCCCCGCGTCAGGCTCTGGGCTGATGGCTCAGAGCCTGGAGCCTGTTTCCGATTCTGTGTCTCCCTCTCTCTCTGCCCCTCCCCCGTTCATGCTCTGTCTCTCTCTGTCCCAAAAAAATAAATAAACGTTGAAAAAAAAAATTAAAAAAAAAAAAAAATAAATAAAAATAAAACATTAGCAAAATCAAGTAAATTTTCAGCATATGTTTTTTCTTTGTTTTTCAGCACTGACCATTGTGGGTTTATTTGTATTAATCTGTACTAATTAATTTGTATTAAATTGTATTTATTTGTATTAATCTACTTGCTCAAATGAGTTCCTTTCCTTGATCTATACTGTATACCGTGTTTAAATTTTACAAAATCAAATGCCAAAACACAATAAGTGTAATGGATAGAAATGTGCATAGCAAGCCAGTACTAAAACATTAGGACTGCCCCATCTCTGGTCCTTACCATTTCAGCAAACACTCCTTCCTGGTCACTCACTATCATTTCTGATGACTCAATTATTGTTGAAATGTGTATCTGATTTTTTTGGGGGGGTCATTTGTGTATTTTTTATTGAGACATAATTGACATATAACATTGTATTAGTTTTAGGAGTACAACATAATGAGATTTGATGCTTGTATATCCTATGAAATGATCACCACAATAAGTTTAGTTAACATCCATCACCTCACATAATTACACATTTTTTTCTTATGATGAGAACTTTTAAGATCTACTTCCTTGGCAACTTACAAATATATAGTCCAGTATCGTTAACCCTTGTTGCCATGCTGCACATTACAGTCCCAGAACTTAATTTATCTTATAACTGGAAGTCTGTGCCTTCCGACCACCTTCATCCATTTCACCTGCCCCCCACTCCCTGCCTCCGGCAACCACTCAACGTATATTTCTTGATCAACAAATTCTAAATTACAACTTCTCTCAGCTAGGAATCCTGGAACTTAATATTTAACTTTTTGCCTTAAAAAGGCCTCTGCTACATGAGTTCATTAAGAAAGCAATGGGACAATGATGCTTGTCAGTAACTCAAAGAACTGCACTAAAACAAGGGGAAGAATCAAGTCTACAATAAAAACGTTTGAGTCAGTATCTATTTATTTGTGTTGTTCCAGGAAGGACTGAGGGTGGCTTATGAAGATGCATACAATTAAGCAAGATGCAATCTACTACAATATAAATGAGGAAGGAAAAAAGACCAAGAAAATAGGATAGAAAGCACATGGCAGTGGTGAAGTGAGGACATAAAAGACGTGCCTTGAAATTCTAGGTGCTTCTAAGCACTGAGCAGTTTGACTCTCCCTTTGTACACAGCGAAAGGGAAAAGGGAACCATTATCAGACACCTAATTCATACTGCTTCTTAAACAAATACACACTGGCTTCTCACAAGAAGACTGACTCTTTCAGCTGGCAAGATGAGAGAAAATTCAGGAAGGACAGCATCCCCAAAGCATACTGTTGCAAAGGATCAAACGCCGAGTTTAGCCAAAACTTGAGTCAGTAATTAATCCAGTACAGCTCTTCCAACGTTTGCCGTAAATTACTTTGCCTTCTTAAACAGGCAGAAAAGAGTGATTTGCTTCCATTTCATACACCAAGTCAATTACACAGATAAAAATAGAAATAACGTGTCCTAGCAAGTGTAATTCTCCGTCCCATCTTACGTCCAGATGTGCTTCCAAATTAGGATCTTTCAGTGCTCTCTAGAACTCTCCCATGGTGACCTTTTACCCCATTTTATTTTCTCTTACGTTGTCCTGTGGCAATTTCCCCCGTTGTAACTGTTAGCCTTGGCACCCCCGGAGCCCTCAGCGAGGTAGAAAAACAGATGGCCTGTAGGAGCAGGCAGTCAGGAGAAGACAGCACAGAACTAGATGAAATGGCCAAGCTGGGACTCTCGGGGATACATTGTGGAGACAGTGTCCAATCAGTTTCTGAAGAGAGGCTATGCCTGCAGCCCATGACTGGACTGGTCAGCTCACTGCTGACTGAGAAGTCCAGAAACAAGTCTGGGAACATCCCCTCTCCCTGGGCACCAGCAAACTCATGAGGCAGGTGAGTACCTTCTAGGCACCGGGCACTGAGCTAGAGCTAGGGAAAGATAGGCGGAAGGTACAAACTGAGCTACCGCCTTCAGGTTAGCTCGTCTATTATACAGGAATTTCAATATGGTAGTTACACACACCTGATCTGGATCCAGGTCCTAAATCCTACTTCCATTTTTGCTGTGTCACCCAGGACAAGTCAAATTCCTGGGGCTTCAGTTTTAGCATCTGTGGAATGGAGACAGCAACCACATTGTAGTGAAAACGCTTGGAACGGTAGTGGGCATAGCTTCCACCCCCAGACCACTGCCTCCTCCTGAGATCCCTGTCTGTGCAAGAGTGACCAAAATTGACTGTGTATGTGTTATTCCAGGCACTGTTCAAAGTATGTGACATATTTGAATTCATTTAATCTTTTTCATAGCCTTATGCAGAAGGTACTATTATCCACATTTTATACATCGGAGGCAGAGGGATTCAGTGCCTTGCCTAAGGTTCTCAGAGAGGCAAGATATACTAGTCATTAAGGGTGCCCACTCTGGGAACAAACTACCTGGGCTCTAGCTAGAAGTCGTGCGACCTTGGGCTAATTACTTCACTTCTCTGGGTCTGCCTCCTGCCTGTTTGCTCTCAACCCAGTCCCCATCTTCCCTGTGACTTCTGAGAATGACATTTCTGCCATCGAGTGTCGGGTTAGCTAGGCCAACGGGATGTAGTGGTAGAGCTTAACACGTAAAGAGGAGAGAAATGTCAAGGTCTGGGGTGGCCGCTCTGGAAGTGGCCGCATCTCCTCCTGGGCTCCAATTCCTGTTGGGCAGCCCCAGAACCTCAGCTCTGGTGACATCCCCTCCACACCAGCCACCCCACCCCCACCCCTGTAACTTGCAAAAGCAGCTTCCTACTGTTGCTCATTCCCAGGTTGCCTTGCCGCCCGTCCTCTACCTTTTGTGCTCTTGCCATACCCTCGTAGTAGAGCCCTGTATCTAGTTTCCTCTGGTGAGCTACTAGAGTAGCATCATTTTCCTGGTGGACTATGACAGACACATTTTGTACTTCCACTTCTTCACCTGCTAAATGCTGATTGTACCTACCTCACAGGGTTGCTGTGAAATTTAACAAGTGAATATATTTGAAGTACTCAGAACAGAACCAGCACAAAGCAAGTAGCAGCTATTCTGGAACACGCAGCCAAGGCACCAAATTCCCTTTAGGCTCTTAGGGAGGCGATCCTGAAGCGTAAAGGATGAGAAGCAGCAAACGAGGTAAAGCAAAAGGTAAAAGTGTTTCAGGCAAAGGGATTGGACAACCCGTGGCCAAGGAGTAACAGGGAGCAGGTGCCCTTCTAAGAATCAGGAAAGGAAAGAGATTCAGAAAGACTGGAGCATGTGGACAGCACAAGGTGAGAGGAGAGTCTGGAGAGAATGATGCTGGAAAGGAGAACGGGGCCAAATCGTGCCTTTTTCGTAATGTTAAGGGTGTTAAATTAGTTTTAAAAAGGAGGCCTTTAGACAGAAGTGGCTCTAAATGCCAGGGTGACTGACATAAGCAAACCAAAATCTAAGCCTGTAAATGCCTCCAAGTTAAGAAAGCGAAACTTAAGGGTAACCAATTACAAACAAGCTTATAACTAGGCTTAAAGTTACAACCAATCAAATAATTTCCTTTCTTGGTTTCTACATCCACTCTATGTAAGTCTTTCCCCTGGCTCCTGTCAAGGAAGCGCTCCTAACCACTTCCAGTTTGGGATTCTATTCCAATTAGAACAGATTTTTGCTCAAATAAACTTGAAAAACTTTTAATATGCCTCAGTTTATTTCTTAACAACTTTGACCCGAGGACAACAGGAAACCATTGGAGCATTTTAATTATCAGAGTGACACAGTGAATTTACAATTTAAAGAGATTTCTTTGGTTGCAATGTCAGCAGTATATGGGGTGGGAAGCAGAAAAGAGATGAAGGCAGGAAGAGCTGTTGGGAGCCCATTGTGTGTATCCAGTTAGGGGGCAATCGCTTGGACTCAGTGGTGACAGTGAAGTTATTCAGGAGTTAAGAGTGATGGGATGGGCATTGGATTGGAAGAGGCAGCCAAGGGAGAAGAGGGATCAAAAATGATGACCGGGTTTCTGACCTGGGTGAATGCAAACAGCAAGTAGCACAGCAGAGTTGTTCAAAAGATGGGCTCTGGCTTACACAGCCTACAGCCAAACCCTAGCTCTACCTACAGCTAGCTGTTGAACCTGTGGCAAGGCACCGAATCACTCTGTGCTTCAGATGTGTGGAATGGGGATAATATCTGTACCCTCTGTACCAGGTTTTCAAAAAGGTGAAATGAGGTAAAGCATGTCAGATGCTTGGAACAGAGCCGGTAATATCACGAGCACCATGAATCCCCATCACTATTAGAGATGAGGATCTCAGGAGAAGGCACAATCTCAGGGGTGGGAGCATCATGAATTCAGATCACTCAGTACTGACTATGAGACATCTATGGAACCAGAGAAAGAGCTCTGGTCTGCACATAAAGTGAGAACAGATAGGTTTATAGGGCACACCCTGGGGAATGTCAACATTTAAGTGACAGTTTCAGGAAGTGGTTTATAGTAAGAAATATATATTTGGCCATTGTCCCATTCCTGACAGACCTCCTAAAACCCTTCAAATTTCCTGTGATGAGAGCCATCAAGGTGTCTTTTGTGATGTTAATAGGTGACAGTTGGAAAGCACCTAAGGGTGGGGGCTGGTTTCCAGTGGAACCAACAGTATGATTTGAAGGTTAGAACTTTCATTCCTACCTCTCCCCAATCCTGACCTCTTGGGGGGGGGGGGGGGCGCGGGGCGGGGCGTGCGGGCTGGACGTGAATCAGTCACCAGCGATCAATGATTTAATCAATGATGCCTGGGTAATGAAGCCTCCATAAAAACCCAAAAGGACAGGGTTTGAGAGAACTGAACCCTTTCCTATAGGGTCTGGCACTGTCTGCAAGTGCATGATGTCAGAATTGAACTGAATTGTAGGACATCTAGTTGGGGTCAGAGAACTGCTTGCAAGCATGGGGGCAAAAAATCCACCCACTGGAATTGGAATCAAGAGTCATAGAGGCCCAGGAGGAAAGCAGAGAAAAGCAGGCAGAGAAGTAGGAGGGGAGCCAGCAGTGGCTGCAGTCCAGTTGTGAGCAGAAAACAAAGACCCCATAAAAATAGCAGGAGCCGGGCCTGAGAATTACTGGTGTAACTTGGGGTCTGCACTTCCCATCCTCTCCAACCAGGGGTCATAGGACATGGTAGCAAGAAGTGTGTCTCAGCTGACCTGTGAATGAGCAAACACCAGACGTCCACCCATGTCTGATCTTCTGTGCTGACCTTGGTGACTGGAAATGACACAACCCAATTTTTCTGGCGACTCCACTGAACCCCTGATCTTTTCCTTCATGTGACAAATCACACAGCAGATATTTCTTCTGAGTACAGATAGCTGCTCTGATTGAGAACAAGCATGAATTTGGTTATCTGCCTTCTCCTGTACATAAGGCCATTTATAGGTTCCTCATCTCCCTTCCAAGGTCCAAATAAACCTTCGAGTAATTGTAGCCTCAGACTTTTGTTTTGTTTTGTTAAAGACTCTGATTCCAGAAGGTTGTTCATCTGCTATGTTTATTAAAATCCCAAGACCTGGTCCAAGGCCTCGCTCCCAGGATTCTGATGACAATGCCAGCATTCTGTTCACCCAGAAGAGGTCTTTGCCAGAGGGCACCAGGAGGATTACTCTGATTCCATGCAGAAAGCTTGTGAAATGGCTTTCTATTCTGTCCAGCACAAGCAAGGGGAGTTGTTATTTTTATAAATGTCAGCAGAGCTTTCCACTATATAGTTTTGGGAGATGGTGATAAAACAAAGAGTACTTTTCTCTTGAATTCTGCTACCCCCAAACTTTCATTAACACTCAATTGATTTTAGGAAAGTTCAGCATTAAGCTTTCCACAGCACTTTGGCACAGTAGTACCTGTGCATTTGGGATAACACAATAATTTCTTACTTTAGAAAAAAAAGAATTACTCTGGCAAAATGAACCTTTTAGCTGAGGATGGACTGGTTCCATTTTTCATTCTTCCATTCTCAAGGTTAACTGGGCTGCTGAACTCTCCCAAGCTGCAAAGGAGGTACTAACCAGCATCCAAACCAGCTTGGAAGGGGCATGGAGAGAAACCAGAACTAAGGCTGGCCAGTCTGAAAACTAGTAAATGTTATCAAGTTAACAACTTCCCATTTATCAATAGGTACCCAATAAAAAGGGAATATGCATGAGTTTTTTTAAAAGCTTCACAAAAAATAAGGTGTATTAGCATAATTGACTTTACTATGCAGCAGTAATATAAATGGCAATCCACTCTTGTAGAATATTTGTGTTGAAATTAGGACATGGTAGCACATTCAAACACAAGAGCTAATGGAAGCTCTAAATATAGATTATATTCCATCTGGCTGACAAGAGCCTGCCTCAACACACTAACCAGAGGACCAAACCAGAGAAGGGAAATAGCTCTCAAAAATGCAAAAGAGAAAAGAGATTCACTTGGAATTTTATCTGGTAAAATATCAAGTCACAGAATCAAGTCATCTGTTTCATGGACTATTTTTATAACTCAGATGTTAATTTTGATGCTGTCTTTAGATGCATAAAAAGAGATTCTTCTCCCTTTAAACTTGAAAGAGTTTTGTTGAAGTAGGTACCTCACAGCTCATAAATGGCATTCAGTTGTTGAAAATAATTTTGACGATTCGGCTTTGACATTCCCTACATTTGCACAATAAACAGAGCTGCTGTTTCTTTTCTTCCAAAGCCATTTTAAACGTTCGCCCATGGGGACCATGTCCCCTTAGCATTTTGCAAGAGTTATGCTTTGCACTAACCAAACAACAAACTTTTGTTTACATAACAAAATTATTTTTTCCAGTTTCAGCTCTGCTTATTAACAAATTAAAGTAGGTATTTCTCAAGCCAACATTTCCTCTTTGTTTATGGTTGGAGATCTTGACCCATATGACAAAACAAAATCCACTGAGGAGCACAGAAAAGTACCAGCACACAGAAATGTGTCTTTGTAACAATCCCACGGCACACAAGCCATCGTGATAGCCAATGTACTCATAGAAAGTCAACAATGGCTATTTGCAGTTGATCCAGTCCCTCTATTTAGGAGGTTTTTGTGCCATAAATAGATCAGAGAGTCTTGCAAAATGTGTATTTATGGTTAAGCTTTTATGCATTTCAGAATTTGTTTGGAATATTGAGGCATACTATCCTGAGTGTGTTGTTTTCTTTTTGTGCAAACTCTGCTGAAAAACAAGAACAGTGAACAGGATGAAGAAAATGTAATCCAGGCCCTGGGTTGATAGAGAAGATCACCTCTGGGCTTGGGGCCAGTGGGGTTTTAGATCCCTTGCTGGGATCTCCACAGAAATTAACTCCCAAATATTAATCAGACACTGCCCCCCTCCCCACTTAAAAGCTTCCAATGGTTCCTAATCACTCTGAAATAAAACTTCTGACCCTGGCCAACAAAACCCTACACAATCTAGCCGCTTCTCAGACTTTACCAGCCCGGCTATGAGCTGAATTGTGTCCCCCCAAATTTATATATTGAAGTCCTAACCCCCAATACCTCAGAAATTGTGATTGGTTTGGAGATAGGGTATTTAAAGAAGTAATTAAGGTATAATGGGGTGATACGAGTGGGCCTTGATCCAGTGTGACTTGTGTCCTTACAAGGAGAAGAGATTAGACACGGGCAGGGATAAAGGAAAGACCATGTGAAGACAGCGGGAGAAGGCAGCCATCTACAAGGAAGTGAGAGAGGCCCGAGAAGAAATAAAACCTGCTGACACCTTGATCTTGCACTTCTAGCCTTCAGAACTTTGAGAATATAAATTTCTGTTACTTAAGCCACTCAGGCTGTGGTCGTTACAGCTGCCCTAACAAACAAATACAAGCCCATTCCCTCTCCACTCCTCCTCTGAGGATTTGCCTCCTTTCTGTTTCTTTCCATATGCCTGACTGGTTCCCACCACAGGTCCTCTGCACTAGCTGTGTGGTCC
The DNA here is from genome assembly GCF_028749965.1 of Puma concolor. Lineage (NCBI taxonomy): Eukaryota > Metazoa > Chordata > Mammalia > Carnivora > Felidae > Puma > Puma concolor. Next base: position 27,594,458 of record NC_141673.1, on the reverse strand, counting down.
AACCAATATCTGCATGGCTCTTTCTTGCTTTTCAGGTCTCAAATATCACATCTTCAAAGACTAGATAATGTAGAGTAGTTCCCCTGACCTGACTTTCTTATCTTCTGTACCCCCCAATTAGCTCCCTGAGGACAGACATTATGTCTCTCTTGTTCACGACATTATCCTCAAGTCTTAGAACAGAGCTCGTCACTTGGTAGGAAACTCAGGAAATATTTTTTTAATAAGTGAATTAACAACCAAACTTTTTGTTAAGTCACTAAAATCAATTAATTGACATGAAAGGCCTGCCACAAGGTAAAGATAACAGAATTGGTTGGGGCAAATTGAACTGAACTGAATGGAATTGAATCCGGTAAATGAATACCAACCAATCTATAGAATTTGATCTTTAAAATTTCATCTTAACTCTCTGTGATCTAGTCTTGACAATGAAGTCTCTGTCTCTCAAAAATAAAGCAAAGAGGGATCTATTAAGAGAGAAGACTATCTGAAGATAGTTCCCTCTGGAGAAGACAATTAGAAGAAAGGGTGTCCAAGGAAGATAACTATCCACTGTGTTCCCTCTTGATCTGTTCAAAACTTTAGCCAGTGCATATATAACCTTTAGAAAGAAGCTTTACAAAAGATAAAACTAAGGGTCACCGAAGCTCAGTCAGTTAGGTGACATGCTCTTGGTTTGGGCTCAGGTCATGATCTCATGGTTGGTGAGCTTGAGTCCTGGAATGGACTCTGCAGCTGTCAGCACAGAGCCTGCTTGGGATTCTCTCTCTCCCCCTTTCTGTCTGTCCCTACCCCATGTGCTCTATCTCTGTCTCTCTCAAAATTAATAAACTAAAAAAAAAAAAAAAAGATAAAGTTAAGAGTTGAGTAATTACTTGCCTTAAGGATGTCAATGAAATGCTGGCCATTTCCCCATCTGTCCCAAGCACACCATCATTCCTACTTTCTCCCCTTTGTTCCTGTTGATAAGGCTGGGATGACCCTCCCACCCCCCAATGTCTTCCACAAGCTCTCCTGTCAACTGTACATTCCTGTAGTAGGTAGATCACTTTGAATTATGATTGTTTGCTTAACACATTTGTCTTAGCCTGACCTTCGTGAAGGTGGAGACTGGTCTTACTCATGTTAGTAATCACACAAGATTCAGCCCATCAAAGGGCTCTGGGGACACTTGTCGACGGAGTAAATGGAGAGTACTGCTCTTCCCCGAAGACTGCAGCTGACCCACCCAGCTCTCATCTGTGCTCTCCTGCACACCTCTGGATTCTTAGTATCTGCTCCTCCAGCTCCATAGAGCATATCAAGAAGGGCAAAAGAGAGCCCTCAGCCTAAGAAACACTTCACCAGAGGCCCAAGTTGAGATGCATTCTACTTACCTGTCTTAATCCAAAAGGAAAAAAATAAAGTGGCAGAGCCCTGTTAAGGCTTTAAAAAAAAAAGAGAGATATAATTCACATACCATAAAATTCGTTATTTTAAGGTTGTAATTCAGGAGTATTTAGTATAGTCTTATTGTGCGGCCATCATCACTATATAATTCCAGAATATTTCCATCACCCCAAAATGGAGCCCATAGCCATTAGCAGTCCCTCCCCATTTCTCCTCTCCCATTAGGCCCTGGCAACTACTACTCTACTTTTTATCTCCATGGATTTGCCTATTCTGGACATTTCATATAAATATAGTCATACAGTGTGCAGCCCTTTGTCTCTGACTTCTTTTATTTAGCATAATGCTTTCAAGGCTCATTTGTGTCACAGCATGTGTCAATACATCATTCCTTTTTATGGTTGAGTAATATTCCATTGTGTGGGTACATTTGTTTTTCTTTTCCTCAGTTGATGAACATTTGGGTTGTTACCACTTTTTGTCTATCATAAATAATGTTGCTATGAACACCCATGTACAAGTTTTTGTATGAACATATGTTTTAAATTATCTTAGACTATATATCTGGGAGTGGAATATTCTGGGTTATAAACACGCATAATAACTTTGTTTTTAACTTATTGAGGAATCGCCAAAGTGTTTCCACAGCAGCTGCACCATTTGACGCTCCCGCCAGCAATATAGGAAGGCAAGGCATTTTCTCTTAGAGATTAGATAATCCCAAAGGAAGGACATTGTCCTTTATAGACTGCCCAAGGTCAAAAGAGAGAGGCAAGAGATGTTTTATTAGGGAGGAAGGTGTTTTATTAGGGGAATGAATGGCTCACAAAGTCCTGCTGACTCATTTTCAGGCAACTTTACCATGGCCTTATAGTTCACATTGAAACTATGTGCTCAATCTTAACACGAAGTGCCTGGGTGTCTACAGCACCTTTGTTCCAAGCAGCATAGCACCTTGGAGACATCATTTAATATGTGCAGTTTTGTTTCCTATTCAGCAGGGAGAGACAGGTCTTCCTTTGCCCACTTAGCTTTATTTCTGGGAATGAGCTTTTCAAGATGTAGGAAGTTCAGCCTTGCTTTAAGCCATCAAGCTGCTTGAATGGATATCATCCATTATTTCAGAATTTTTATTCAAACTTTAGGTTAAGGAAAATTTTTATGTCTAATGGCTTTGGGAAGTTAAAAAGACATAAGAGGTTCTGTGTGTGTGTGTGTGTGTGTGCATGTGCGTGCACATGCATGCACGTGAGTATGTGTGTATGCATATGTGTGCCTGTGTGTGTGGGCACCACAGAATGAGGGGTACATGCTGTCCATCAGTAACTATCAACTAACAGAAGCCACCACCTACCCTGTGTATGGCAGCCAGAACCTACCATCACACTGGCAGATACTAAGTTTCTGTGCCTCCTTGAAAGAAAGCAACACTGACTGTGAATAAAAAAAGATTTTAGGGGCGCCTGGGTGGCTCAGTCGGTTGAGCGTCCGGCTTCGGCTCAGGTCACAATCTAGCGATTTGTGGGTTCAAGCCCCGCGTCAGGCTGTGTGCTGACAGCTCGGAGCCTGGAGCCTGCTTCGGATTCTGTGTCTCCCTCTCTCTTTCTGTGCCTCCCCCGTTCATGCTCTGTCTCTCTCTGTCTCTCAAAAATAAATACATGTAAAAAAAATTTTTTTTAAAAAGAATCTGAATCTAAGGTTTATATGCATGCAACTTATGGATGGAGTAACAACAAATGGAAGAAATATATTTACAAATGAAAGTGAACCTACATTTACTTCGCTAAAATTGATTTTTTTTCCTCTCATCACAGTTTTCTCTATCACACTATTCAACTTCCCTGAAAGAATCAGCACAAAGGTAAAAACACAACAAAACTCCCTCCCTGTTCATAAAACTCCTGTCCTGACTCCCAGTCCACACCCTAAATAAACAGGCAAGACTGCCCATGTCCTAAGTGGATATCTCCCAAAGGCCTTGAACCTAAAGAGAACCTGCTTCCAAGGAGAGGCCATTCCATCCACCCAACTTCCTCGGGCCCCACAGCTCCTCTCTAACGACAGGCAGCCACAGTGGCTCAGCTGATCTCGGCAGGTGCAACAGCAGAGAGGGGGAACAGAGGTTAAGAGGGGAGCCAGGTGGGCGAGGTAGCAGATGAGGCCAGCTGTCAATCAGCTGTCACTCAACAGCCTGCCCAGCGCTGCTCTCCTGCCTGAGGCTGTGGGGAAGTGTTCTGAGTGGTGTTCCAGGATAGCTCCCTTCCGGCGTGCCAGCAGAGGCAGAGGCATCCTGTGATAAGCTCTGAAACGCAGAGGAGAAAGAAAAACTACAGAAGCAGAGTAGCCTGGACCCTCCCCATCACACCGCTAAGCCTCCACTTCTCCAGCCCTAAAGCAGAGGTGGGTCAACATGACATCTGAGAGAATACATGTAAGAGCGTTGCTCCTAAATGAATGAAAAACTCACTAACTCAAAGTTAGAGGTTTGAAGGCTTGAGGTTCTGTCAGCACCACCTGGAGCACCTGTCGGAACGCAGACTACAGGCTTCACCCCCAGAGGTTCCATTCATTAGGGTAAGGCCTGCAAATTTGCATTTCTACCTTCCCAGGCAGGGGATGTTGCTGCAGCTGGTCAGGGACCACACCGTGAGAACCATATAAAAGCACAGTGCTAAATATCAGCTAGTGTTATAACGGGTGATCACACGGTATGTCCATACTGAGTGGTGAGAAGGAAACAAAGTCACTGTCCAGAAAAAGCAAGAAAATAATAAAACATATATAAATACAAAACATATAGTGCTACATTGACAGTACTCAAGTACTGCAATTTAGTCTTTCAAGCCAGAAAGACTAGGAATTAATCAGACAGACATTTTTGACCAACCCCCGTCCTCCAACTTAACAGAAGCAGACCAAGCCCCCCAGTCTGGGCCTGGAGCCCCACTCTCCTACCAAAGGGAGAGGAATCTGAGGGAAATTCTTCTCTCCAAGTCTCAGTCCGGGGGCCGCAACCTTGAACTCAACCACCCTCTTCCCTTCCAGATGTCAGAGGGAGAAGCCTCTCAAGGGAGAGGGTACCCTGGAACCCATTTCCTCCTCTTCCATGTTCTTTGCCTTCTTGCCTGGGGAGCTAAGAAGCTGGGCTGAGTGCAAAGTGACTTTCGCTGCAAAGCTCACCAGACCCTGATAACAAGGTCATGAAAACCTACACAAACTACTTAATGCATGTGGGACTTGTGCATGTGGTACAGCACATCCCGTGTTGGAAGCGATACTTTTCTGTTGCTGGTAATCCCTCTTTTGACCTTGGAGCTCACCGAACAGCTCAAATCAGGTGGTATTTATATGTGGAACATGTGACATATTATGCCCTTTGGCTTAGTGACCCACACAGGAACCAAATGGAAGCTAGACTAGACATCAACGTTGTTCACACAAAGCAAATTGTTCAAATAAATTCCACTTAAAGAATGGTGATTTGGGGGAAGTGAAAGGATTCTCCCTAGATTTGTTTACTGTGAAGTAGAAGGGAAGAGCTTCTTTACTGGTTTGAAATGACATCTGATAAAATTACATGGAAGGTGATGAAACATCATCCTCTGAGCAACGGTTCTGATCCAGTTCAGTACCTCCTCCTCTCTCTTGCCACCTTCCCATATGAAAGGCTTCTCATATGAAAAGGCTAAGAAAGGCTCTCTCTTGCCACCTTCTCATATGAAAGGCTAAGAAAGCCAACCGATATAAAGTACAGTTGAAACTGAGTGCTAAAAACTTATCCATAATTAAGCTAGGCAATTGCCTCCTGAAAATTAATTGGCACCAACTCTGAGCATACAAGTTGTAAAATCTATAAAGTTATAAAGCTAAAAATCTATGAAGTTATAAAATGTCCAATATCTCATTTTTCTATGTCCCTCCATCCAATTTCCTCTCAAACATCTGCCTCCCTCTCTCTCTCTCTCTCCCTCCCTCTCCTTCTCTCTGAGTCTCCTGCCTTCTCTCTCACTATATTTATTTCATAAACCTGTTTGCAAGAAAGGAAAGAATCCTGGGTTAGTCATTCACACTTTAGTGTGAATTAAGTCAGTGAGTCAACTCTCACAGGAATGAGGTTTCAAGCCATAGCTCTAATTGTGGAATGACTGTTTTGAACCCCTTTAAGGATATCTCATGGAACAGCTAAATTTGGGGAAGAGGAGAGGAACTGCTCAAATCTGCCTGTGCATAAAGGCAGCCCTGAGTCCAGTTTTGAGAAATGAGAGCCTTCAGCTCACTCCAAACTGAAAGTGAATTCAGATTAATTCACAGACATTGAGTGAGAGTTATCATTTGTCCTTTGGGGATTTATTGGTTTCAAACCCTTCTCTTCTCTAGGCTTCAGAAACATCATTTCTTTTGTTTTCTTTAAGTTTATTTATTTTTATTTTGAGAGAAAGAGAGAGAGAAAGAAAAAGAGAAAGGAGGGGCAGGGAGAGAAGGAGAGAGAAAGAATCCCAAGCAGGCTCCATGCCATCAGAGCTGAGCCTGATGCAAGGCTTGAACTTACAAACTGTGAGATCAAGACTGGAGCTAAAACCAAGTCACACGCTTAACTGACTGAGCCACCCAGGTGCCCCGAAACATCATTTCTGATGGCCCGTGTCAGCCTGGTAGGATCTATTCTCACTCGACACCTGGTCTCTCTACTCTAGAAGCCCTTTCCACCAGCAAGTTTTGTTTTTTTTTTTAAAAGACCCAACATGAGCTGCTTGGGCCAAATGTGGCTGCGAATCCTTCAACAAATGTTCTGCTCTGGTGAGCACGACCCTCAGAGTAGAAAGTTGATAGTGCTCTGACATATGGCTGGTCCCCTGGAGTTTCTCACTCTTCCCTCAGCCGGAAGAACTTCAAAACTCTGAGCCAGTGGAAAGTTCAGTTTGTTCCAAGCAGGAGAGACAAGTGTGCTCCCAAAATGAGTACTGGCATTTGGAAATACCCGAGGGTATTATAAATATAATCTTTCTGAGGTGTGAGTGTGTGTCAGAGAGAAAGAGATAGAGTGTGTGTGTGTGTGTGTGTGTGTGTGTGTGTGTGTGTGTGTGTGTGCATGTGATGACAGAAAGGGGTGTGAGCACAGGCCCAAAGCCAACAAGTATCAGTGTCAAGAACATGAGGTCAGGCATAGAGAAGAATGTCCACTATGTGCTCAATACTAAATTCAGAATTTTCTACTGCTTCTTCCCTGTAGAAGTGGGGGAAAGGGAATGAGGGAGGAGGAGAAAAAAATGAGGGAAGGAAATAGAGAGAGAAGCAGAGACAAGATGGAGAAAGAGACATGAGTAGGGATGAGGAGAGAGAGGAATAGGAAGTGTGGAGTCTTGCCTGACGTAGAACAAAAGGCCTAGACTGAGAGGGGCATTGGGTGGCTCAGTCGGTTGAGCGTCCGACCCTTGATTTTGGCTCAGGTCATGATCTCACAGTTTGTGAGTTTGAGCCCCACATGGGGCTCCTCTCTGACAGTGCAGAGCCTGCTTAGGATTCTCTCCCTCTCTCTCTGCTCCTCCCCTGCTCTCTCTCAAAATAAATAATTAAAAAAAAAAAAAAAGGCCTAGACTGAAAGAGAGAGAGTCAGAATGAAGGACTGCTGATCAATCACAGGTCCCGCCACCAGTTACAAGTGAGTCATTCTGCCTTTATTGCTCTGCCAACTATCAGCTTTCATATCCAAATGGTCCACCTCTCCCATAATGCTATGCCAAAGCTAATCCACCATCCACAAGGCATTCTATTTCCTGCCAGAGACGGGCTTGTTCGGGTGGGTCTTAGTCCCTTCTGTGTCTCTGGAAATGCTGCCAGTCTCTGGGGCTGAGGCATAGAGTGAAGGGAGGTGAAGTGATCTTGACCTTACAAGAGAGCCCCTGTGACCTTCACTGCTCTTTAATGAACTGAGCTGACCGGCACAGGGGCACTTAATCCTTTATGTGCCATGGCTCCCAGTGGCAAGCTGGTAAAGCCTATAGACAACTTCTCAGAATAATGTTTTAAATACATAAAATTACAAAAGAAAACAATTATACTGTTATGGTCATCAAACACTTAAGTAATGTACCAGAGTAACATGTGTACTCCTTTAGCAATGCTTTATTTCTAAAAAAAAAAAAAAATTTTAAGGTTTATTCTTGAGGCAGAGAGTATGAGCAGGAGAGGGGCAGAGAGACAGAGGGAGACAGAGAATTCAAAGTAGGCTTGGCACTGACAGCAGAGAGCCCCATGTGGGGCTCAAACTCACGAACCGTGAGATTATGACCCGAGCCCAAGTTGGACACTCAGCTGTCTGAGCCACCCAGGCACCCCAATCAATGCTTTATATACTAAGACCTGATGAAGGGTCAAAAAGCTACTGTCATTTCAAAGAGTGATGGGATGGGGCGCCTGGGTGGCTCAGTCGGTTAAGCGTCCAACTTCGGTTCAGGTCATGATCTCGCGGTCCGTGAGTTCGAGCCCCGCGTTGGGCTCTGTGCTGACAGCTCGGAGCCTGGAGCCTGCTTCGGATTCTGTGTTTCTTCCTCTCTCTGCCTCTCACCTGCTCATGCTCTGTCTCTCTCTGTCTCTCAATAAAAAATAAAAACGGTAAAAAAAAAAAATTAAAAAAAAGAAAAAAACAAAGAGTGATGGGAGATATTTTGAGATGTCTGCAATAACTATCAGGTGATGTGAAAAGATCTGTGATTTCAATGGTGACAAAGTCACAATGCTAATACCACTGCAGTCAAGTTGCCTGCACTCTTACCAGAAGGAAAAGCTAGATTTCAAAGAAAAGTTAAATAAAATAGAGATATGATTTCTTCCCGTTCAAATTCATGAACTAGAATAAAGGAAATAAAGGAGTGTCTGATGATAATAGTAACAGGAACTATACTAACAAAGCACCATCTCCTACAAGAACAACAGCAGACACGGCTGCCATGTTTGGAGACTCTCCTCTATACGAGGCTCTGGGATAAGTGCTTTCTGCATTTCATTTCCCTTCATTCTCACTATGAGGAAGGCATCATTTTGCCCACTTAACAGATGAGGAAACTGAGGCTTAGGGATTTTAGGGAACTTGCCCAGGATCACAAGTGATAAGCAGCCAAGAATGGGAGTCAGGCTGTGGCTGTCTGTCAGCCAAGCCCACATTCACCAAGAGTCCTTGAGAAAAAGGGGTGTGGAGGTGGGGAAAGAGAGAGAGATGAATGCCCAGAAGCACCGTTTCCTTTTTCTCATCCATACATAGTTCCTGTTGGTGTGTAATGGGGAGATAGGTGCCAGAGAGGATAGGAGCCTGTCGATCATGGACACCATCAAAAATCTTCTCAAAAACACTAAAAAGGAAGGGCTACGAAGGAGGACCAGCTCTATAAAGTCTCTATAAATAATACAGCATGGTAATGGCACATGAATAGACAGACAGATCACCTGAACCTGGGTGGGCCCTACTCTCCATGCAGCCACCAACGTGATTCATAAGCAGGTACTACCCCTGACTGAATCACACACACTGGTGTCTCCACAAGAAGACTCTGCCAGGTTTGAGGGAGGAAGGAGAACTAATTTTTCAAAATGCTGTTCAAACAGGATCTGTTTCTGTTTAGGTCATCAGGTAAGACTTGCACATCAATCAGTAAGTCACAAGACCAGACTAAGCTTAATTTAATGCAACCCAGGATTGTATTGGCTTTCTTCATGGTCACATTACACAGATGACTCAAACTGGATTGATTTTCAAGTATAATCTCTCCACCTTTGTTGTACATATTGCTGCTAAGCCAAGTCACATCCTGACAGTGTGCCATTGGTGTTTTGGACGCAAATACAGTATCTTTCATTTATCCCCATTAAATTTAACTCTATGGCCATGTCATATCATGCAAACCCTTGGCTGTCCATTTTTGCTTTTTGTTTTTTTGATTTTGTTATTAATGAGCATATCCTAATGAGCATATCCTGGTGAACACTGCTTCTTCTCCTTCACTAGTATTTCAACAATCTCATTTATTTATTTATTTATTTACTTACTTATTTATTTTAATGTTTATTTATTTTTGAGAGAGACAGACACAGAGTGTGAGTGGGGCAGGGGCAGAGAGAAAGAGAGACGGAATCCGGAGCAGGCTCCAGGCTCTGAGCAAGTGGTCAGCACAGAGCCTGATGCGGGGCTCGAACTCACAAACCGCGAGATCATGACCTGAGCCGAAGTCAGTCGCCCAACCAACTGAGCCACCCAGGCACCCCTTAACAATCTGGTCTAGAACCTGATGTGAGATAACCAGGAAAGTACACAGCTTGCAGAATTTGCTTTCTTTCTTCTTAAAAAACCAGATGGGCATTTGCCTGTCTTTCATCTTCTCTCCCACATCCACAATTTGTCATAATTCTCTCAACTCTGGAATGTCATTTCTTTAGGCCAACAAAATGGACAAGTTTGAACACCTGCACTTTCACTCATCTTAAATGTCTGTTACCTTTTTATCAGTGCTTGTTCGATCCTTTTCAGTTCAAGGATCGTTCTACTTTATGTATTCAATGTATGTGGGATACTGACTATGTTCTAGGCACTGAAAATTCAAAGAAAAATATGTTCCCTGACTTTTGGGAAGCTTTCAGCTTTTTGGAGAAAACGAAAGTACAAATCGATAAACAATAATATGTGGTAATTAGAAGTCAAAACAGGTTATATTATAAAGAGAATCTATTGACTCCTGTAACTGTAAAGTCTTGTCATGTAACAGGACAGGCTTCAGGCATGGTTTGATTAGGGCTCCACTAGTGGTTTGCTGGAAAGTGTGTACAACAACTAATTGACTCTCTGGAGAACAAAGCCCTGACTTACAGTGTTTACCGATTTCCATGTTGTAAATACCCCCACCATGGCCTATTTCAAGCTAAGAGTATAAAATCACGAAACACAGAATTGGAAAGAGAGGTGCACAATCACCTGTGGCCTGATGACTGATGTAGCTCCAGTCCACTATTACCACCCTCATTTCTCTGTAAGTTTCTCCATTCTTCCATGGTCTATATGCTGGTTTTGTCCTGATGATGCAACCAGCAGCTGAGACTATACACTTTCTTCCGGCATCTAATGGAGGAGAACATGCTTCTCTACTCTTAAGTACCAAAAAATTCCTGAGCTCCCTGAAATAATCACTGTACCCAAAGAACACTCCCAACTGGGCTGGCCTTGAGCAATGTGTTTAAATAAGTAATAGTAACTGCTTTGCAAGGCTCTCCATTTCACCTACCAAGTGCTCCTTGTTGGATAGAATTGGCACCAAAATCATGTCTTCTAGAAGGTGAAATTATCAGTAGGACGAGAAAATAGCTTATTCACATTTGTCCATTTTAGTGGCTACACCAACCAGATTTTCCTTTCAGGACTGAAACTCCCATCCTCCACCGCTGGGATGGGTGATTGTTGATGGTTCATAAGTGAGTTCCTCTACAGGCATTGCTCTAGCCAATAGGCGCTGCTTGCCCCTTTTGGGAAGAAACTGCTGGTCAATGGGCAGGTACAAAAGCCTCGCCCTGCCTCAATTCAGACCTCTCTGAAGGGATATCCCAGCTCCAGAGCTCCCCTGGAGGATCAGATGAGGCCTTTACTGCAACCGCACAGCAGGTCAACTTTCCCTACTGCTCCATTGGATTTCCCTCTCTGTTAACATCCTTCCTGTGAGCCTTCCCCACTAACTCTCTTGCATGCAAATCTCTGTGTCTATTTCCAGGCAACATCATCTGCAATGCCCATCCCTGAACCAGTCACTGGGTTGTTTTACACAAATCAAGTCTCATCACTGAAGCTGGAGGTGGGGTCAGTCCCACTGACATTCCATGCTTGCCCCACTGTTTGGGGGGAGGAGGATTTGGATGGACAGTACTATCTGTGTCACAATACAACATGCTGAGTGATGTAAAAGACACACAAACAATATCAAAGTCCAATAACTGTTGTACTGTAGGTGCTAAGAAAAAGGAAAGCAGCCCCTGACACCCACAAATAATCACAGTTAGACCCCAATAGTATTACAAGCTGGTCTGACACTCATAGCCAGGCCATCTTGTTCTCCAGTTGGACATAAATAATCTCATAGTACGCCAACCTCAGATAAACTTACTCTGAACCATGATAAAGAACAACAAAACAAGTTCACAGTAAATTTGTAATTTGTAAATTTTTACAAATTTGTAATTTATAATTTTGTCTATGCCAAGACAAAAACAAGGTCACTGTGCCACCCATAAAACACCAAAGCATAGAAACTGCCCTTTGCTCTTTGGTGGTTTCCAATCTAGAGAAGATTTTTGAGTTAATAGACCCTCCCCAAATCACCCAACCAAAGCCCAAATCTTAAAAGTTCTCTGTGACACTCTGTTATGCCCCATGGAGTATGTTTTCCCTCCATCAATGAGTAATAAACCTACCTTGTCTCATTGTTGGTGTGTTCCTGGTGGTCTTTGGCTGAAGGGCACTGACAGTATTCAATCAGCATGTGGGGATGAGTAACTCCTATTTCAGGGGAGCCTTCACAGAGGAGGTGAACCTTGAGCTGGTTCTTGAAGGATGATTGGGCTTTTCTAGGCAAGCAGGGTCAGAAAGAAGCCTTTCCCAGGCAAAGGTTGGCAGTACAAAAATGAGGATGAGGAGTCCACGTGGGTGGGATATGGGGTGAACTGGGAGGGTACTGGGACCAAATGTGCAGATCCTTGTAGGTCCACTTAATCCTGTCAACAAAGAGGACAGAAGTTGGAGGTAAAGAGCTCTAAATTTGAAATCTGGTTGAAAGAATAATTACCCGAGTAACCATAATTTTTTTTTCCTAGCCCTTTTTCCTTTTTTTTTTTTTTTAATATGGAGTGGCGTAGGAAGAGAGGGAAAGACACTTGATTTTATTAAATCAAAATTGCATATTTTGAGTTTCTCCAGTTTTCTTAATCTTAAATTTAAGGCATATGTCTGGCAACACCAAGCCCTTTACTCCCTAGTTATCATGAATTCTGAGAAGATCTAAAAAATTGGGGCCAGTGGTGTAAGTCCTGGTATGAATCCAAAAGCCAAGAACCAGGAGCACAAATGTCTGAGGGCAGGAGAAGGTGGACGTCTCAGCTCAACAGAAGAGCAAATTTGCCCTTGCTTTTCGCTCTGTGAGGGCACTCAATGGATTGGATGATGCCCATTTGCATAGGGTAAAGTGATCTTATTCAGTCTCCTGATTCAAATGCTAATCTCTTCCAGAGACACTTTCACAGATACAACCAAAAAATAATGTTTTACCAGCTATCTAGACACCTTTTAGCCCAGTCAAGTTGGCATATAAAATTAATCATCACCCCTTGGTAACTGGTTGTAAGAGTACAGTTCTATATAAATGTTTGTTAATTACAGGTCTTTAGAAAATGACAGGTTTCTGATAAACTGAAGCAGACTGAAATGCCCCCAGTTTTATAAGTCCTCCCTGGTGCTACCCTGGATCGCAATTATAGAGAATTTTGTGTATATTTGGGAAATCCATGTTTTCATATTTTTACTACATGTGTATTGATAAATCATTTAAGTATTATTTTGTGCTTTTAGACAGAAGTAGTATCACAATGTGTATCATTTTGTGATGTCTTTTTTTTAACTCAGTATTATGTTTTGGGGTCCAGACTTTTTGTTAATATATGCAGAACTCTTAGTGCCAGTAAACATGTGAGTATTAACCATTATTTTCATAATTATTAATATGAGGCTTTATATCATTCCTTGTAGTCACTTTATAGTAATGAGCACTTTATTATACTACATTTTATTTATTCATTCTTCTATTGGTGAATATTTAGGTTATTTCCAATTTTCTGCAATTATAAACAAACAATACCCCATAGAATATCCTTAAGCAAGTCATGTTCATGTGTTCAAGAGTTTGTACTTACTTAAAATGGGTTGTAAAGAGAATGTATTTTAAGTTTTGTTAGCTATTGTCAAAGTGCTCCCCAAAATGTCTGTAACCATTGGTTTTCATAATCAATGTATGAGAATCCCTACTTTTCTAGATCTTTGCCAAACACTGTGTCAGATTTTTCAATCTATTCACTAATTTTTTTAGTTCCTGTTCACTAATAAGTGAGACGGAACTTTTTTTCCCTACATTTATCGACCATTTAGACCCTTAACCTTTTCCAGGATCACAGAACTCCTTGAGAATCTCCCTTAGAAAAACACACCTGTGGGGCACCTGGGTGGCTCAGTTGGTTGAGCGGCTGACTTCGGGTCAGGTCATGATCTCACGGTTGTGAGTTCAAGCCCCGCATCAGGCTCTGTGCTGACAGCTCAGAGCCAGGTGCCTGTTTTGGATTCTGTGTCTCCCTCTCTCTCTGACCCTCCTCCACTCACGCTTTGTCTCACTGTCTCTGAAAAATGAATAAACTTAAAAAAAATTTTTTTTAAAGAAAAAGAAAACCACACCTGTGCACCTGCACCATACTTTGTATACATATTGAGGGGCTTCATAAAGCCCTTAAAGACCATCCATGAACTCCTCAGAGCAGAGACTCTCCAACTGTTAATGGATATAAGAACCATCTGGGAAGTTTGTTGAAAAGAAGATTCCCATGACCCATCTTCAGGGATCCTGACTCAGGGTGTCTGGGTAGAGCCCAAAGGGTAGTTGCAGGTGATAATTATAAGAAAGACAGCTTTAAGGGTTCCTGGACTCCAAGTAAGAAATCCTATTTCCGCTTTCCAAAATTTTCCTTTTCCCATAGCTATGAAACAAAGGATAAAGTCACTAAGCTTAATATTCAAACTCTAACTTGCCTTCACACTGACGTTGTTTCTACTTTTAAATCCAGAGTTACTACTGCAGGCACACTTTGTGCCTTTCATCAAGTTGGCTAGGAGGGTGCGTGAAAGGATGAAGAAACAGGATTACATGTGATGCAAAGAAAGACACAAGGAAGGGGAAAAAATTAAGAAATTCTAAGCTATGCCAAAAATGCTACATAAAAAGCATCTCCCTACTAAATATGAACAGCTTGTGTTTGGAATGGCTTGTGTACTAATTTTAATACATGAGCAAGCTCATTTTTTCTCTGTTAGATATTTTCTTTTAAATTTATTCTTGTTGCTGCTGTTGTTGTTGTTGTTGTTGTTGTTAGATACTTTAAAGATCCTCTTGTGAAAAGAAAGAAATAAATTGTTTCCTCCCAGATCTAAATTCACATATGTGACTATTGTAAGAGGAAGAAAATTGATCTCCTCAACTGCAAATAAGACATATTCTGTTTAAAAACCTAGTACTTAGGAAGCCATGAACCAAAGAGCTTGCAGTGCATTTTCAGAGCAGTTAAGCATCTTTTTGGTATGAAGATGATTTTACATTGATACATTTCTCCCCTTTCTTTTTCAGGCCAGCAGTTTTCAATAGAGAGTTAATCCTTGTTTTTAACTAAGTCACACGCAAATGCATTCCTCACTGAGCTGTTCAAAGGCCAGCATCCTCTTGAACCTTCTGTAATTCGGTTTGGCAAATGATTCCAGGAACAAGAATTAGGATCCGGTTCTAGGACTTTAGAATGACTCACTAGTTAACTTTGGTCTAGTAACAATAGAAAAATGACCGTTGCTCTATCTATGAAACTGGGACAGTGATGCCAGCTGCTTGTCTCACACAAAGGGATGAAGGAGGGCCAGGCTTGTGAGATAACAGGCATCATGTGGGTGGGAAAGAGGAGGGTGCCAAGAAAGAGCCAGAAGACCACAAAGGAGGCAACCTGACACAGAACTGAAGGAAAGCTATGAGTAGGATGTTCTGTAAACAATGGGGAAAGCTAAATGAAGTCAAATCCCATCCCTTGTCCTTCTGGAGACTAGCTTTTTACTTTCATTGGTAATTCATTGGGTTCAGAGTAAAAATGATGGCCCAGGCTTTCTGAAACTTTCTGAGCTCATTATCTTGTTCATTTGGCAATATATTACTTCCCATATTATATAGATTTTCCAGTCTAGACTGTATGCTTATTAAACATGATAATTGTGATTGATATATAAGTGTACATATGTGTGTGCGTGTGTGTGTGTGTGCACGCACGCACATGCACACAAAGTAAAATGCCTGGAACTCTCAATATAAACACTGTGTATGTTCAGTGAATGAATTCTTACATACAGAGTAAAACAATACACACACACACACACACACACACACACACACACGCATCAGCATTTCCCCCCCAGGATTCAAGCCAGCAAAAAAAGAGCAATGGTGAGGGGGAGGTGTTGAGGAGACACTTCTACTTCCATATTCATTCCTGCCTGTATTATTTATGATCTAGATACAACTGCAGTTAATGGAGACTGAGTAGTCATGACTTAAACAAAATAGAATTATATTTCTCTCTAATATAATGTGGCTGCTCCATAGTGTCCAAACTCAAGTTCCTTCCACCTTTCTTAGGGTGTTATTCTCATCTGCATGGTCCAGGTAGCTCACCACAACATCCACATCCTGGCTCAGTTGGAAAAGAAAGGAGAGCACATCTTTCCTTGCAAGAACACATCTCTTCACGGCCCTTTGGCTAGAACTTAGTCACATGATCACATGCCTAGCTGCAAGGGAGCTTGGGAAATGTAGTCCATATTCTGGGTAGCCAAAAGTCCAACTAACAATCAGTGTCCTCTAACGAAAAAGAAGGGAGAAATGAATATTGAGACAATCAGCCATCTCTGTCACACTGTCCAGCATTAAAAAAACAAAAGTAATAAAGATGTGGATTTCCCAAAGTTGCTAGAAAAAAAGCTCCAATGGGGGCGCCTGGGTGGCGCAGTCGGTTAAGCGTCCGACTTCAGCCAGGTCACGATCTCACGGTCCGTGAGTTCGAGCCCCGCGTCGGGCT
This sequence comes from Puma concolor, assembly GCF_028749965.1. NCBI lineage: Eukaryota > Metazoa > Chordata > Mammalia > Carnivora > Felidae > Puma > Puma concolor. The sequence continues at coordinate 27,578,171 of NC_141673.1, read as the reverse complement.
CTGGGCTGATGGCTCAGAGCCTGGAGCCTGTTTCCGATTCTGTGTCTCCCTCTCTCTCTGCCCCTCCCCCGTTCATGCTCTGTCTCTCTCTGTCCCAAAAATAAATAAAAAAAAAAAAAAAAAAAAAAACGTTTGAAAAAAAAGCTCCAATGGACTCAGAAGTAGCCGGCACTTGCTGGTATCATGAGTGTACTAATCTACATACAGTCATTCCAGATGTTCATTCAGGGAAAAGATCATTCTCAACTTTGCATATTTGCCTTTGAAAAGCCTGAACCTTCTTGTATTAATTTCTGCTACTTTCCAACTTCCTTTCCTATGTCAGCTTTGGGTTTTTATACTACAGATAAAATTTTATGGTTTTTGACCTCTAGGACAGTAAAAGCCCACTTTGATTACTGTGCATACAAGACTAGAAGTGAATGCATTTGGTGTGAAATCAGGGACCTGACTACATTCAACTTGAAAAATAAGAACAAAAAGCCAGTGAGCATGTTCAGAGTGGGGATGATCAGACAATCGACTAGTCATAAAAATTAAAGCAACCATATAATAGTTAAAATCTAAGGAGCTCCCCTCTTTTTGCTAGATGGGATGCTGCCTGATTCCTGGATTGCTTAATAAAAAAAATTAGATTTTCAAATAAAAAAAATGTTTAAAATCTATTGAAGACTTACTTTCTGCCAAGTGCTTTATCTGCATTATCTTATTTAGGATGCTAAAAGAAAAAAAAAAGAGTTGGGGAGGGTGGTACTACAACTATCTTCATTTTCAGCTGAGGAAACTGAGCTTGAGTGAGTAATTTGCCCATACTACCCAGCTACCAAGTGGCAGAGCCTGGACTTGAACTCAAGAAGTTAACACTAGTATTGGTACCTTTAACCACTGGCCTTATGCTGCCATGCTGGTGGCATGGAGGACCGTGAGCATTGTCCCAGCAGCCTTCCTGCCAACAGTCACATGCATAGCTATTGACCCTGTCAATCACTCTATCTGCAAGCATGATGGTGGGGGACATAAACAAGAGAACAAAAATCCCAAACTTCAGGATTTAAAGTTGTCTTAGAAAATTAAAGCCTCAGGGCACCAGGGTGGCTCAATCGTTAAGCATCTGACTTTGGCTCAGGTCATGATCTCACAGTTTGTGAGTTCAAGTCCCACATCGGGTGAGCTTGAGCCCTGCACTGGGTGAGCTTGAGCCCAGCTTTGGGTGAGCTCGAGCCCTGCTTTGAGTAAACATGAGCTGGGCTTTGGGTGAGGCTACTTTTCTCTCTCTCTCTCTCCTTCTTTTCCTCTCTGCCCCTCACTAACTTGCGTCCTCTCTCTCAAGAAGAAGAAGAAGAAGAAGAAGAGGAAGAAGAAAAGAAAATGAAAGTCTTTTTACAATGAAAAAATTTCAGAAAAACTTTAAATATATTAAAAATAGTTCTACAGGGGCACCTGGGTGGCTCAGTCCCTTAAGCAACCGACTTCGGCTAGGGTCATGATCTCGCGGTTCATGAGTTTGAGCCCCACATTGGGTTATGTGCTGACAGCTCAGAGCCTGGAGCCTGCTTCAGATACTGTCTATCCCTCTCTCTCTGCTCCTCCCCACTCACACACACACACACACACACACACACACACACACACACACTCTCTCTCTCTCTCTCTCTCTCTCTAAAATAAATTAACATTAAAAAATAGTTCTACATTTGATAATTTTCTTCTGTGATGATTAGCATTCATAAAATCTAAGCTATTCCAGATGACAGATCTACAAACTACTCTTTTGTAGCCTTTGTTACTATTGTAACTCATCACATATTAAGTCTACCTCATTGGTGGAGAGTGGACTCCAGGAAGACATGTCCCTGGCTTTATTCCCAAATGCAGAACAGAAAGTGTGTCCAATAATTATTTATTGAGTGAATCAATGTTTTCCTTCAATATAGCCCTTTAGCATTATTTGCAACCTATTAGAAATAGTTAATATAGGGGTGCCTAGGTGGCTCAGTCAATTAAGCAACCGACTCTTGATTTCGGCCGATGTCATGATCTCATGATTCATGGGTTCAAGCTCCACGTCTGGCTTTGTGCTGACAGCACAGAGCCTGCTTGGGATTTTTTCTCTCCCTCTCTCTCTGCCCCTCCCCTGCTCACTCTCTCTCTCAAAAGTAAATAAACATTAAAAAAAGAAATAGTTTATATATTATAATTATATTATTAGATGTTGCTGTGCTTCAAAATTTGATACTAAGAACTTGCACTATAAAAAGTTTTGCTTAATCCATGTTAATTTATCACAGGAATTTAATATCCCACTGACTTGTGTGTGCCTGTGTTCCCTGTGGAATTTCATTTCTATTAATAAGTTTGTTTACTGGACTACTTTTTGTCCCCAACATTTTGTGTGGTTGGTTTTAAATTTGACACCGGTGGATAGGAAGGAGTCAAGTCATTAAGATCTCAAACTGCTTCAGAACATGGTAATTAAGCTCTAAGAAGAATGACCCCAGGACCCATCTGTCCTTAATAAATCCATTCTTGAAAAGAAATTCTTTCTCCTAGTTCTATCAATTTCTCCCAGAAATTCCAGGTATAAATTCCTGAATTATTTTTACCCTGGAATTCTTATTCTTCATCACCTAGGCAGACAAGATTCCTACTAAATTTACACAGATGCTTAACGGGCCATATGCCTGCTGAAAACTGAAAGGACTTTACCTCCTAGGATCTTTTTAATGGTTGCCCCCTCAAATGCATGTTTGTTTTACTACTTCCTTTTCTGAACAAGCCTTCCCTCCACATCCATCTCCTACTCCAGATTTTCAGCTGCAGGACTGTAAAGAACAGAGGCTTTCCCAGGTGAGAATTGGCCAATGGCTCAAATCTATGATGTGAGCCCTTAGTCCCTGAAAGGATAAAAGCCCCAGTGTCTGTGAGGTTGGATAGAGGGCTCCTCAATGAGCATTCCCGGGAAGTAACTATGCAGATGGGCTAGCTGGTTTTCTCCCACAAACTTTTCTCCCCCAACTTTTTATTTTGAAAATTGTCAAACCTTTAGAAAAGTTGAAGGAACAGTTCATGGATACCTATGAACCTTTCATATAGGTTAAATAGTTAGTATTTTCCATGTTCCAAAGAATATTTTCTTTCTGTTTATACATCTACCTATGGATATAGATGTACACATTTACATCCTATTTGGTGGAACCATTTGAAATTGCAGAAATTGGGCGCCTGAGTGGCTCAGTCGGTTGAGCATCCGACCTCGGCTCAGGTCGTGATCCTACAGTTTGTGGGTTCAAGCTCTGCACTGGGCTCCATGCTGATGTGTCCTCTCCCTCTCTCTCTGCCCCTCCCCTGTTTGCACTGTCTCTCTAAAATTAATAAACATTAAAAAATTTTTAAGAAATTGCAGAAACTATAATATTTTACCCCTAAATATTTACATGTGTATTACCTGAAAAAAACAAGTATGTTCTCCTACATAGCCACACTACCATTGTCATACCCAAGAAACTTATCATAAAGTGAATAATATTTTATAATATATAGTCCATAGTCAAATTTCTCCAGTTGTCCCATAATATGTTTTATAGTTGGGTTTCTTTCTTTCCTTTTCTTGTCTTTCTTTTTCTTTCCTTTCTTTTCTTTATTTCTCTTTCTTTTTCTTTTCTTTCTATCCTTCCTTCTTTCTTCCTTTCTTTCCTCTTTCTTTTTCTTTTTTTTCTTTCCTTTTCTTTCTTTTTCTTTTTTTCCCTTCTTTCTTCCTTCCTTCCTTTCCTTTCTCTTTTTTCTTTTCTTTCTTTCTTTCTTTCTTTCTTTCTTTCTTTCTTTCTTTCTTTCTTTCCTTCTTTCTTTCCTTATTCCTTTCCTTCTTTCTTTCAGGTGGAGGGCTCTCTATACTCATTCAAGGTGCAGGCATTGCATCTGGTTATATATTTATTAGTCTCTTTTAATCTAACTTTACATACTTCCAATCCTGACCTTTTAGTTTCGCTTTGTTTTTCAAGTTTTTTGCAGAGTCCAGGGTAGTTAGATGTCTTGTAGAATGTGCCATATTCTGAATTAATCTGATTGTTTCCTTGTGATTCAATTCCACTTAAGCAATTTTGACAAGAATAATACATTGTGATGCTATTCCCATGAACTTTGAACAAACTCCAGAACAAGGATTTTATCAAGGCCTGAGTGATCAGATTCAAAAGAGTAAGAAAAAAAAATGAGATTTAATATATACTGCTTTTAGCAGAAGGGTGAGATGTCCAAAGCAAAATGAAAGAACGAGTATCCAAGATTCATGTCCAAGATTATTATTAACTTCTATATATTTGAAAGGAGCCCTTGTCATGTCAAATCTAACAACCTTTGTGAAATAATCAGAATTGAGATTTGTGCAGGGTCAACCTCTGCCCTAGCAAAGTGGGTAATTACTAATTTGGTGCAATTTCAGGAATGCAGGAGGCCACTCTGTCCCACTCAACTACACTGCCTCTATTGTGTGAGTAATGATTACCATCTACTATTATTAATGATCAAAGCTCTTTAATGAATAGCTACTAAATGTCAGGCCTTATGCTTAGTGTTTTATTGATCTGTATCTTACAACAACCCAATGGCAGAAATTATTATTCCCATGTTATAGATGGGAAACTGAGGCCTAGAGATGCAACTTCATCAAGGGTCCAAGCAGCACACTTGAGATGTTAATCAAAATCTTCCTCACAAACTCAAGTTCCATAATTATGTGTTTTACCTGGTACTCTTCTATTCACCAGTCTCACCTCATTCACCAAATAGCTTTGTCTTCTTTCTCTAGATCATACACTGCACTGAGCATCCAATAATAGCATTTTATGCCAATAGGTCCTCCTAGAAATTAAACTATTTTTTTTTTTAATTTTTAAAATTTTATTTGAGAGAGAGAGCATGTGAACAGGGGAAAGGGATGAAGGGAGAGAGAGAGCATCTTAAGTAGGCTCTGTGCTCCATGCTCGGCTCCCCTCCCATGACCCTGGGATCATGACCTGAGCTGAAATCAAGAGTCAGAGGCTCAGCCGACTGAGTCACCCAGGTGCTCCTGGAAATTAAACTATTATCATTTGTGCCATGCCTACTTTGTGCTAGGCTTCTCGCTGAAGGCTCTTCACACGTTTCCTCTCCCCAAGAACCATATAAAGAAGGTATATTTTAAGACTGTCCCACGGTCACCAAGCGTGTAAATGGTAGAGTGGAGACCTAACCCATATCTGACTACAGGCCGGAGCTCCCAAACAAGGCATTTTTCTGCCTGGCTATAGGAATAACCTGGCAACCCTGAAAACACAATGGCACACAGACTTGCAAGTAGTAGGAAAGGCCAAAACGCTGAATCATCGAACTCTAAACTCCTCTACCCCCATGCTGCAACCCCAAAGGAGGTCCCCAGGACATTCCCTGAAATGGGCCACTGGTTCCTGTGAGCAAATCACTACACAAGACTCCTCCCCTACAGAAAAAAGGTTGGTCCTCCTGTATTCAGCAAGGAACAGGAGCCAAAATACCACTAATGGGAAGAACACTCTCTCTCTCTCTCTCTCTCTCTCTCTCTCATCTCTATTTGTAATTCCTCCTACACAAATTCTTTGAGATGATTGGGTCTAATAAAAGAAAATATTTCCCTGCAGCTATAGAGAGCAAATGTCCCAAACTAAAACTCAGAATACAGTCTGACTACGATTGCTATACCTATAACAAAGATCTCCCAAGAAACAAACGAACAAATAAACAAAAAATCAGCCAAATGCATCCAACCTATTCTCCAGCCCTTTTATTGGGCAGGAAGTCCAGAAGACCAGCTTGGAGTTATCTCCTGGGGTGCCTGCCTTACTATGTCCTCATCTTTTGACAGCTGTGCCTCATCCATGACCAACCTACCTACCATAGCTGATGGGACCAGTTGTCCCTGTTAGGGAACACTCCCAGAGACTAGAATTCAGGAACTCCTGTGCCTTCCCTTGAGGTTCTAGAACTGATAAGAAATGAAAAGTCAACCTTGGCAGGGAAGAGTGGGAACAAGAAAGCAGGCTCACTGAAAGAGACTGGCACCACCCAAAGGGACTTGTCCCAGCCACAACTCTCAATTTGCCCTTAACACTGCCAAGTGATCCTACCACACATCCCTGGCCTATTTGCCTCTCCATTCCCAAAATGCACATTCTCCCCTCTTCAAACATTAGTCCTCCCATGCCCGCCTACTTCTCATTTGAGCCCTTAAATACATTCCCTATGATGGTCTCACAGACTTCACTTTCACAATTATGCTGCCCCCCCCCCCCGCCTTATTCCCATGAACCTACAGTAATTATTGCCCTTCTTTAAAAAATGAAAATCCTTCCTCTTCCACAATCCTTTTCCAGCCACCACGTCGGTTCCCCTTCAAAGCAAAGGATCTCTATTTACTGTCTACACTTTTGAAAAATTTTTAATCTTCTATTCTCTTTTCAGTCCATTGTAGTCATGTTTCCTTCTCAATCATCCCATGAAAGCTGAGAAAGGTCTCAACAGGTTTACTAATGAGTGACCTCTGATTTTGCCAAATCTAAGGATCACCCTCCTAGTTTTCTCTTGAGCTGTCTGCAGCATTCAACAAAGATGAGCGTTACCTCCTTTGCAAGATTTACATGGCCCTCCTTTCTCCTAGCTTTCCTTCTACTTTGCTGCCTCCTTTTCCATCTGCTTTACTGAATCTACCTTCTTTTGTTCTGCAAATGTCAAGGAAAGAAGAGTGAGGCAGGAAAGGAAGGAAAGCAAATACAACGGTACATTACAGAGCTGGCTTCTGCTTGGGATCAAGCATGACTGATTGTTCTAACTCCCTGGACCATCTTCCAAGAGGCCACATGAGTGAATGCATCTCAGGACTGGCTCCAAAGAGAGAAAGAGGGAATAATTTATCCACTGGCTCCCATTCCCCCTTGACCAAGCTTGACTCCATGAGGCGTTAATTCTTCCTCACTTCCCAGTTGCTTTTATACAGTCACTAAGCAGGCTGGCTTCAATACGGAATCCCCTGGGAAACAGGGCTTTTACTTTGTCAGGTGGCACCTACAAAAAGCCAGTGGGAGCCCACACAGAACCAACAACAGAGATAGAACAAATAAGCAAAGGCTCTTGGGTCAGGTGAGTTTGAGAGTGGCTGAAGTAGCTCATAAGACGTGTCTTATACAATATGTGCGTCCTTTTGGCATGATTCCACACTTGCCCACTGGACATTTCCATGTGAATGTCTAATGTTAAGCTTAACATGCTCAAAAGAGAACTTTTCCTCCCTTCCCACTCAAACATGCTCCTCCTATGCCTTCACTTTTTTGGCCAATAGCATCTTAATCCAACCAGTCGCTAAGCTAAAAATCAAAGAGTTACCATTGGATCTTCTCATTTCCTCACCACCCCCCTACCAGTAGGTCCTGTTGGCTCTAACTACAAAATGTATCCCCAATCCACTCACTTCTCTGTGTCCACACCACAGCCAACCTGCCACAGCCAGAGTGGGCCTTTTTTTTTCTTTTTTACATTTCATTATTAAAAAAAAAAAAAAAAACTTCAAACATATACAAAAGTAGAAATAATAGTAAATCAAACCCCAATTCAACAAGCATCCAATCATGGCCAATCCTGTTTCATCTCTAATTTTTTTTTTTATGTTTGTTTAATTATTTTTGAAAGAGAGAGAGCAGGGAAAGGGCAGAGAGAGAGGGAGAGAGAGAATCCCAAGCAGGCTTCATGCTGCCAGCGCAGAGCCCAATGTGGGGCTTGAACTGACAACTAACTGCAAGCTCATCATCTGAGCTGAAATGAAAAGCCAGCAGCTTAACCAACTGAGCCACCCAGGCACCCCTATCTCTAATTTTAAGGAAAATCTCAGATGTCATATCATTTGATATACAATGATATGGTTTTACATAAGTTTGCATCTCTTCAAAATAGGAACCTTAAAAGAAATAACTACAGAGGCACCTGGGTGGCTCAGTTGGTGGTTCGTGAGTTCGAGACCCACATGGGGCTCTGTGCTGTCAGCTTCAGATCCTCTGTCTCCCTCTCTCTCTGCCCCTCCCCCACTTTTGTGTGTGTGTGTGTGTGTGTGTGTGTGTGTGTGTTCTTTCTCAAAAATAAACATTCTTAAAATATCTTTTAAAAAAAATAAAGAAAAAAAATAACTACATCAAAGAAAGATCAATAAAAATTGCCAACAATTCTTTTAAAACTCTAACTATATAACATTACAGGATGCTCTTTAGAAAGGTAAAGCAGGTTGTGTCACTTCCTTGCTGAAAACCTTTCAGCGGCTTCCCATTATGCTTTGTATAAACAAAGCCAAACTCTTTACTAATGCCCAGAAGGTTTGACCTCACATGACCCCTGCCAATGTCTCTGGTCCCCTTTCCAGCCAGGTTCTCTCCGTCCACTGCATGCTAACCACACTGGCCTTCTTTGTGTTCTGCAAATGCTCCATGCCTGTTCCTCCCTGAGAGCCCTTAGTTGATCTCTCTGCCTAGAAGGCTCATCCCTGTCATCTTCCTACACTTGGCTCCTTCTTGTCATTCAGGTCTCAGCTTACATAGAACTCCTCTTGTCACCAGTCTCAAGTAGCCACGCAGTCATTACAACATAACCCTCTTCTAATTCTCTCCATAGTCCTTTGCCCATGACATTTCTGGTGTGCCTTGGACAGGTTTACACTTATTGTCAACTGAGACTATTAATAGTACCCCGTTGGATCTCAGATGTGGGCAAGCAATTTATGGTCACTGGAATTATAAGAATCTTTTACAGTAAAACCTTGGATTGTTAGTAACTTGTTCTGTGAGTGTTCTGCAAGACAAGCAAACATTTCTAATAAATTTTAACTTGATAAATGAGCGATGTCTTGCAATACGAGTAGCACGTGACAACAAATGTCACATGATCACAAGCTAAGCCAAAGGTTCTTTCCCCCCCCCCCCCATCCCTCCCTATGGGATTGTGGGTGATTGTCTCCCATGCTTGGATGCTCCGTCTCAGGCCATGGTGTTTGGCAGATATCAGTGATTTTTCAGCCAAGTTGGAAGGTGCCCACAACTGAAACTAGGGTATTTTTTCTCGCTTCAAAGCACCTATGGACAGTCCTTTGTTTTTCCATACAAGAGTAAGCTTAGGAATGCCTTGCTTCATTCTAGGTCAGGCTGCCTGCAGATATAGACCCTTTCCTCTGCTGCCTTATTGCCAGTTACATTAAATACAGTATATGACAACAGCTTACTACACTTATTTTCAAGTATACTATAGTCAACATCCGTGTGAGTGTATACAATGGCCCCCATGCAGAAAAAGTCTGAAAAGAAAGGCGGTAAGAAGGAGATGATTATGGTGGAAGTTAAGAAAGAAATCATTGGGAAGTAAGAAAGAGGTATGCGAGTGTCTCAAATTGGAAGATTTTATAAGAAGTCTATGTCTGCATCTAGTCTACAGAGGAGGAAGAGAAAAAGGTAGAGGAATCCCTCACTTCAAATGAGCTTAGGGGGATGTGTAAAATGTGAGAAACAGTGCAAAATTTTGTAGAAAAGCACCACCCAAATAAGGCTGTAGCAGTGTGAGCAATGAATCTGTTTCATGACAACGCAGTATCACATTTCTGCATAATCCTAAAAAGGAGGCAAAAACAAGTGTCATTAGATAGGGTCCTTGTTAAAGTTGCACGAACAGAAAAAGATTCCATTGAGCCAACAAAGAGCAGTGATTTCGTTAGTGATAGTGACGCTGTCCTACACAATAATCCTACTCTCTCTTGTCTCCCTTACACCAGCCACGAAGGTTTTCAAAGGTAAGTGCAAGTTAATTTATTTTTCTTTATATTTTGTATTTTATTTATTTTTTGTATTATATTACAGTATTGTAATCATTTTTACATGAATAATTTTTGGTTGTGAAATGAATCATCTGAATTTCCATTATTTCTTATGGGGAACTTTGCTTTGATATACAAGTGCTTTGGATTACAAGCATGTTTCTGGAACGAATTATGCTCGCAAACCAAGGTTTTACTGTAATTGACTTTGGCTTATTGTCTATCTCCTCCTACAAGAATATATGCTCCTTAGCATATATTTTCCGTGCCTCTAAGCTCTCATCTAACTATTTCTCCACTGTATCCACAGTGCTTGGCACTAGGGAGGTCTAAAGAAGGCAAGAAAGCAGGCAGGCAGGAAGGCAGGGAGGGAGGGAGCATGGGAGGGAGGGAAGAAGGAAGGAAGGAAGGAAGGGAAGAAGGGTGGGAGGGAGATCTCAGGCTCTCCAGCTGAGCTTGAGATCTTTCCAGCTCCCGGTTCAAATAATTCTTTGTATTCTCTGTCCTAGACTTCTATAATCTTCTATAAATATTCCTATTTTAGTTAACATAGATAGAATGGGTTCCTGTGACTTATAACCAAGCAATTCCTGAGAGCTGCTAATTTCTTTTAAGAAATTGTTCATTTTTCCCTTGATAGTATACTTTCTTCCCATCAATTATTCTGTTTAATATATTAAAAAAAAACAACTATTATAAGAGCCACAGTTATGGATTGAATGATTATATCCCTCCAAAGTTCCTATGGTGAAATCCTAATCCCCAAAGCAATAGTATTAGGAGGTGAGGGCTTCAGGAGATGAGTAGTTTATGAGGGTGGAGCCCTCACGAATGGGATTAGTGCCTGTATAAAAGGGACCTAGTGAGCTCTCCTGTCCCTCCTGCCATGTGAAAACACAACAAGAAGACAGTGGTCTATGAACCAAGAAGAGGGCTCTCACCAGAAACCTAACCTGCCAGCACTGTGATCTTGGACCTCCCAGCCTCCAGAACTGTGAGAAATACATATTTGTTGTTATAAGCCACCCAGTCTATGGTATTCTGTTATGGCAGACAGAGCTGACTAAGATAGCCATCTTTCTAAAACAGGGAAGGTCCACAGAAAGTATTTTCCTTAATCATAAGCCATTGAGAAGTTTGGAATTGCAAACAAGCAGTCTAAATAAAAGTAATCATTTCTACTCCACAGACTACCATAAATATTAGCAGCATTGGCAATAAAACTTCAGGTCCGGATTATGCATGGGCCCATTTTTACAAAAACATTTCAGTGGAAGATAGCACATTGTCAAAACAGCAATACATCATTGAAATAAGACCCAGATTTTTTTTTCACTCAAGCATGTAAGAAGCTTGTGTATGCCCATTGCTTTCAAGTTACTCCATTTCAGGAAATTCATGCTTTAAATAATCATTGTAAAATTAAACCTATTCTGTAAGGGAAAGAATGGTACGAGTCTTCTTTCAGACAGAACAATATAAAAAAACAAGCCTTGGTCTTGGTTGTTTTTTGTTGTTGTTGTTGTTGTTGTTGTTGTTTTTCCTTTTCATGGGAATGGTGAGGGCTAGGGATTGCCTTGAACTTCAGATGATAGCTAATGATGGGAATGTGGATTCATTGCATACAATATTGAGAAAAATTTAATAAGCTCCCTTCCCAAGTAATAGCAGCTGTCTCTGCATAAAGAATGAGATAACCAACCACTGGAGGAGATGACAAAGTTCTACTGGAGAAATGTACCCCGGTCCACCTCTCCTTCAACCTCAGATCCACTTTCTTCCCCTGACAAAAAAGGAAAAGTGAGTTTTAGCACTCAAAAAAAAAAAAGAGAGGGCATCAGTACAGGCACATACTACACCTTCCTTTAGTAAGCCCACTCTCAGGAGAGGTAAATGCCTTTTCTGTATGAAGTTTATATTTTTCCTCATTTCGTGAATATTTATTGCCCTGATCTGTCATTTGGATATGCAATGGTGAGTAAAATAGGCAAACGCCCTGTCTTGTGGAACTAATATTGTCCAAATACCAGCCTATGTCATTTTTCTATTGAGGCAGCATTGCATAGGTGTTATGGTCAGTCAAAGAGCCTGAGTCCAAATCCTGGCTTCACAACTTAGTAGTTCTGTGATCTCAGGCAAGTTACTTAAATTCCCCGTGCCTCAGTTTCCTCTTCTGTAACCTCATAGCTTTGTTAGGAGGTTTAAATGATTAAAGCAATTACTACAGCAATGAACAGTGTAAAGCAATTAGATTAGTACATGACACAGAGTAAGCTATAGATGAGAGTTTACCATTTCTATTATTATTATGGCAAAGGGTGGGATTGATTTGAAACACTTAATCAATGAATTGTTATGCACCCAAACATGCCTGACCAGTTTCCTGGTAGTCAGGCCCTTTTTCCTCCAGACAGGAATTATGAAGTTTCTTATCTGGAAAAACTGAATGGCTCCAGAGAAAAGACCTCCATAGAATGGCATCTGGAAGTTTCCCAGCGTTTGAGCTAACTCCCTGCCAATCACCCTAAAACTACTACCATCAGGCAGTGAGCCCCACCCAGGTCAGAAGCATTCCCCATTCTAATAATAGACAGACCTTTAACAATAGAGAGATGCCAAGAAAAACAGATAATGGCATCTCCGGGTAAATAAAGAAAAGACAGGGAACTGAAAAGAACTATAATCTGCTGAAAGATTAAGGAAGATAATTGCATCTATAAAACAGCATCAAAATGCTATGAAAAAAAATAACAGAGAACAAGAAAGAGTTCTTGTAAAATTAAAAATAGAATTGCTAAAATTGAAAATTCAATAAAACTTTTATATATAATACATATTTTTTACTTTATTTTCCAACTGTTCTCAATCCTCTCTCCCTCCCCCCAACAGCGGCAGCATAGATTCTAACTTTCCTAACCCATTTTTGTTCCATGTCCCCTGCCCTGGGCTACCCTGGAGGTCTCCTGACCAATAAAGACATCTGTAATCTTAAATCCCATGGCACATGAGGCTGGCAAATATCCAATGAGTGAAGTAAAGACTGAGTGATTGATGGCAGCAGTGAAGCTCCCTCCAGTGTCATACCTTTGCCAGCCCCCTTGGCTCAGTTTATGCTGCCCCTTCCTGAATATTCTCTCTCCCTTCTGCATGGAAGAGATTCCTGGCAAAGTTTATGAGTACATGAACATTGGCCTCGGAATTACACAGACCAGGTTTTATATCCAGTCTGTAATATGAAGTTTCCAGAGAATCATGTGTGTCAGAACACCTGTTGGCTTGTGGTCTTATTGCCACCATCAGCCAAAATGGTGACATCAGTTGTTTTTTTTTTTTAATGGTCTTTGTCAATGCTAGTCTGAGAAAATGCTATGTAAAGTGATAATTAGTATTAAATTAATGATAATAATTAAAGGCATACACACATACTAAAATGTAAAAACAAAAGATAAAGATGTATAGTATGAGAGAAAAGATAAAATATATAAAAGATCAATCCAGATCACATATCTGATAGGGGTTTGAGGAAAAAAAAGCAGATGGCATAAAATTATCAAAAAAAAGAACTCAAGAAATTTTCCTAGAGCTTGAAGAACATGAATTTTCAGAGTGAGAGAATTTAGCATGAAAGAAAAAAGCTAGACCAAAAACAGCATCATGAAATTCCAGAACACCAGACACAAAGAGAAGAAATGTAATCCTTACCTCACACCATACACCAAAATTGATGCCAGGTGGATTATAGATTTAAGTATGTAAGTTAAAACGTAAAATCCTTTAGGAAAGAATACAGCATAATGTCTTTATATCCTTATGATAGAGAAGTATTTTTTAAATAAGTCACCAAGTGTACAACTTATTTAAAAAATGACACATTTGACTACTTTAAATATATAATTTCTGTCTCATCAGAGGAGACTGTATCAAAGGCTGCCTAGTTGTTCACTCGTCCTTTTGTGTTTACTTCTTGTACACATAGTCAGACTGCATTTCTCAGCCTTGTCAGCAACAAGATGTAGCCATGTGACTGCATACTGGTCAATGAAATGCATTCATTCAGGACAAGATACCCTCCATCACTTTGAATATAACTGGTTTATGATATTTTCAGTATTTCTGAGGGCTTTAGGCTCAGCATGGAGATAGAGGCAGCAGAGAGGCAATACTGCTTTGTGGTTAAGGACACCACTCTACAGTCTCTCTGTTCTGCCAGCTACTGGCTGTATGACCTTGGGCAAGTTACCTCAGTTTTCTGTGGCTCATTTCCCTCATTATAAAATGTGGGGCATGACAAGGACAGGGCCTACCACATGTAGGCATTGTAAAGTTTCAATAATACATAGTAAGTGTTCAGATATCTTCTACTACATTTTTTAAAGAAGATTTAATCCACAATGTGAGTGCCAAAATGGTAGGGAAATAGTTATCAAAGCACTTAGATGACTTTTTCTCTGTCCAGTGAGGTACCTGACACATAATGGGTGCTCAACAAACATTTTTTAATGAACAAGTAAATGAATCTGAGAGTAAGTAACAGTGAGAAATTTACTTACACAGGATAAGCACGAGCCCCTCAGCACTATTCAGCAATATTTGCAGTGTTTCTCAATCCCAGTTCACATTAGAATCACTTGGGAGCTTTATTTTTCTTTTTTCTTTTTTTTTTTTTACCTTCTATAATTTATTTATTTTTTATAATTTACATCCAAGTGTAGCACATGGTGTAACAATGATTCCAGGAGTCGATTCCTTAAGCCCCTTACCCATTTAGCCCATCCCTCCCTCCCACAACCCCTCCAGCAACTCTCTGTTTGTTCTCTATATTTAAGAGTCTCTTGTGTTTTTGTCCCCCTCCCTGTTTTTATATTATTTTTGCTTCCCTTCCCTTAGGTTCACCTGTTTTGTATCTTAAAGTTCTCATATGAGTGAAGTCATGATATTTGTCTTTCTCTGACTGACTTATTTAGCTTAGCATAATATAATCTAATTCCATCCACATAGTTGCAAATGGCAAGATTTCATTCTTTTGATTGCCAAGTAATACTCCATTGTGTGTGTGTGTGTGTGTGTGTGTGTGTGTGTGTGTATATATATATATATATATATATATATATATATATATATATACCACATCTTCTTTATCCATTCATCCATCGATGGACATTTGGGCTCTTTCCATACTTTGACTATTGTCAATAGTGCTTCTATAAACATTAGGGTGCATGTGTCCCTTCAAAACAGCATACCTGTATCCCTTGGATAAATACCTAGTAGTGAAATTGCTGGGTCATAGGATAGTTCTATTATTTAATTTTTTAATTATTTGAGGAGCCTCCATACTGTTTTCCAGAGTGGCTGCACCAGTTTGCATTCCCACCAGCAATGCAAAAGAGATCCTCTTTCTCACTTGGGAGCTTTCTTAAACCATTAGTGACTGAACCCCATCCACAATCTCAACTGAATTGGCAACTCTAGGATAGGAAACAAGCATTGGTATTTTTTTTAATCAGGTGATTCTATGGTGCACTAGGTTCAGAATGACTGCTATTACTAATTGTGAGCTGACTCCTTTCCTATTCCCCAAGGTAACTGTTCCAAAACTCCCTTATTTCTTTAGGCTCCCAATTCTACCCCTGATCTTCTTATTCTTGGCAAATGGATATTCTTCATTTTCTCTTCTACTTCATCTTTTACTCTATTCTTCCTTGTTCTTCCTATTTCAGGAGAATATGTGTATCCTTAGACTCATTCACTGCCTCCATTTTGCAGTGATATGTGACATAGAGTGGACCATGCATCCATCCACTATCCAACTAGACAGTGACCTTCCCAAAGGCAGGGTTCATTCATTTTTGTACTCTCATTGTGAAGAAAGGTGGTGGCATACTCCCTCAGGGGTCAGGGAAGAAAAGCTGATGTCCAGCATATAGCAGGCACTTCATAAACATCACTGAATGGGGAGGTGGGGCCTTTACCTGGGCCTTGAAGGATCAGTAGGAATCAAAAAAGAAAAGGGGAAATTTTATAAGGTCATAGAAAATAAAAACTAAGATAAGGAATTCAGAAGAGCAGCATTTAACTCTTCCTAGAACTTTCTAGAAACTATCATCATTACACTTCAACCACACATACAAATAACTACTACTTCACACCAAAATTCCTCTGGTTGCAAATAAAATATGGCTTTTGAAAGTACTCTGTCAAGTATAAAAGACAATATAAATGAAAGAATGCTATTAAAAGAAAAAGGACACACTGGAAAGAGAAATCTGCAAAAAAACATCATTTTGTTTCAACAAGGAGATGCAAATGCAACTCCCTCTCTTGCTCCTCTATATCTGTAAAATGGAGACAATAATAATCCCTCCCTTCATAGGATTGATGAGATGTTTAAATGGGTTAATAAATATGAAGAACATAGAATAGTGTCTAGCATATCATAAGCACAATAAATTGTTAGTTTTTAAATAATGTTGTAGACAAAATTCCATTATAATATGCTAAAGATCATTACAGCTATTCACTTCTAAATAGCAGAATCCAACTGTAATCAAACTGTCAAGGAGGCTTGGAAACTCATGGCTCTCAAGTTACCCTTACAGCCCCTGTTGCTAGGGAAACTATCAACTTTTCCTCATAGATGTTATCTTCCCAGCCTTCACTCATTGTCCCTTTCCTCCACAGTCCTGAACCTCAAGGGACAAAAGAGGCTGCCTTGGATGGACCTGTTATTCCACATGTCCTGCCTTCTCTCCCTGGTCCTTTTGGCAACCCTGAGTAATATCACCAGGGGTTTGTCTAATTTTGTTAGTTTTCTTAAAGAAGTAAGTTGCCATGATTGATCACTTTTATCTTTGTCTTCTATCTTCTCGATGGCTATTTCTTTTTTTAAATTACTGAAGTGTAATTTACATATGGTAAAGTTTGCCCTTCTCAGTGCAGTCCTATGAGTTTTAGGAAATATGTACAATCGTGTAACCACCACCATGAAGATATACAGCATTGCAATGATCTCAAAACGTCCCCTTAGGTCCCTTTGTTGTCTCCATTTTCTGTTTTCTGCCTTTTCCAGAAAGTCATATAAATGGCATCAGATGGTATGATTTTGAGCTTTTTGAATCTCATTTCTTTTACTCAGAATAACAATTGGAGATTCATCCATATTGTTGCATGTATCAGAAGTTAGTTCCTTTTTATTGCTCAGTGGTTTCATTGTTTGGATGAACTATAGTTTGTTTATCCATTAACCAGATGAAGGACATCAGGGTTATTTACAGTTTTTGGTGCTTAAGAATAAAGTTGCTATAAACATTTGCATGTAGGTTTTTGAATGAATATGTTTTCAATACACTTAGGTAAGTACCTAAAAGTAGGATTACTGGGTCATACAATAAGTGTATATTAACTGTGAAACTGTTTTCTAAAGTGGCTATACATTTTGCATTCCCACCAACAATGGATGAGAGTTCCAATTGCTCTGTACCTTCATCAGCATATGACAATTGTTATATTTTACTTTATTTTATTTTATTTTATTTTATTTTATTTTATTTTTATTTTTATTTTCAGCCACTCTTTTATGTGGATAGCATCTCACTATGGTTTTAATTTGCATTTCTCCAATGACGCTGAGCATCTTTTCATGTGCTTATTGGGCATTTGTAGATTTTTAAAGTTTTTTTTCAAGTCATTTGTCCATTTTTTAAATTCTGGGGTTTTTTTTCCTTATTTTTGAGCTTTGGGAGTTCTTTATGTATTCTAGATACAAGGCCTAAGTCACATACGGACTTCCTGCTTAGTTTTTTATCCTCTCAAGGGGCTACATCTGATATTTTTGAGATGCTAATTGAGATGGTCCTTAGCCCATAGCCACTAGTCACAGGGGAGGCAGATGTTTATAGAAGAAGACAGGGAAGGCTTGATTGTATAGTAACCCAGAGATTTTCACTCTGTTCATTCTGTTCCATACAAGTTAGAACAATACCAAGGGTCTTTGGTAAGAGAGAAGAAAGACACAAAATAACACAAACATTTTCTAAAAGTGGGCCAAAGCCAGTAAGGGAAGAGTTAACTTGGTAGCTATTTCACTTTAAGATTGAATCAGGAGGTACCATTTTCATTTTGCCCTTACTCTTTAGAGTAAGGACACCCCCACCCTACTTCCCTTCTCTCCAGCTCCAATAGGACCCATCTGACTGGCTGAGCACCTGAGCCAGAAATCAGAAAGGAGAAAGAGGTTGGTCCTGAGAGAAGGAGAGCATGGAAAAAGGAGAAGAGTTCCTTGATGCCCATTAGGGAGACTCAGTGTGTACTGAGCAATGGCTTTCCATATTGCAATATCATTTGGACTCCCAGTGTACGTTTGATAGAAAGGTTTTTATGTAGGAAAGGTTTAGAGGTGGTAATCTCTTTGGGATTGCTGGAGGATCAGCATGGAGCAGGAGTATTGCAGGATTATAGGAGGATTGCTGGAACATGAAGCTATGTTTTCAAAGTTCTTCACAAAGCATAGTAGATATAAATTCTCCACATTAAAGAAGAGAGCAAAAGTTAAGCTTTCTTCTAACACACTGCAACATCCCACCTTCTAGCCATTAAGGAAGAGTTGGGAAGACTATGAGCCCAACTCCATATTTGTGTTTCTACTATTCATTTTACACAAAGGAAAGATAGACAGATGATAGGTAGGTAGGTAGGTAGGTAGGTAGGTAGATAGATAATAGATAGGGAACTACAGGCTTTCAACTCTTAATCATATAATCCTAGGATTTCTGACTCTGTATTAAATATTTGACCTGAGAATATGTTATGATTCTGAAGCACTCACAGCATCTAAGAAATGAAAAAAGACAACTTCAAATTGCCTGACTTTTCTATGGCAAATGTAAGTAGTCAATCTACTTTGATTTCCTTTCTCTTATGTCAAAACAAACAATTAAACCCTAAAACCAGAAGTGTAAATTCCTGTTGGCACAAATGATACCAAATATGCCCCAGTAAGTCACTAAATATCTTGACCTCTACAGCTCTTCTGTTGATCTCTATACTTTGGATTGAGTATTTCCCTAATCATCTGTATTTATGTAGGTCTGTTCCACATCATGGCACCCTGTGTAAGATGAGTGGTTCTGAAAATATATCACCATGGATCATCGGTTATAATGAGAAGTAGATTAACCCAGGGGCGTGCCATTGAATGATCTGCCAAAGGCACAGTTGACAAAGTCCTCATCAGTCAGTAGTGATATAAATACCATCCTCCTCAGTGGATCATTTGCAATGTGTCTCTCAGAGCTAAATCAGCGCTCTAATTGCAACATCAGTTATGGGCCCTGCTCAGTGATGAGAGGGGCAAAGATATGAGGATGTTCTCAGCCGAGGCTATTTATACATGCCACGTAGTCCTTAATTATCTAGTAGGGTGGGGATGGGAAGAGGCAGAAAGTTGACATATTCTAAAAATTGAATCTACCCACCCCCTCTATATACTATTCCCACAAGAGAGAAAATTCTAGGTACTTCCTTTCTAAGGAAAAAAAAAAAAAATAAGGTAAGAAATTCAAATCCTATGAGGATGCATGTAGTCTACCCAGTTGTCAACTGGTATTTCACTGCTGATATTCTTTTTAATTAAATGAATTCAAGTTTTATAAGCCCAAAATCAAATGATCAGTCTTGGTAGAATATTCCTTTTACCCTTCAAAGTGAAAGTTGTAGAATAAAACATTTATTTGGTTATTTTAGAACTTTGGTCAATAAAAAATCCAGACTTCATTATGAAAACTTCCTGGAACATAACATAGCAATCATTAATTACATATTCATAAATTAATATATTAAATGCCAGAGATTCAAAAATACAGTACAGGCAAAAATATAGCACAGGAAGAATATCAAATATAAGGTAAATATGGGAAGATATAGCTATAATAATGACTACATTTATTTAATGTTTTACCTATATTATCTCAGTAAATTCTTCCTACAACTCAATAACAGACATATTATTATCCTCATGTTACTGATAAGGAAACTATGGCTCAGAAGGTTAATTGATGCAAGTCACATACCATAAAGTGGGGTATCAAGATTCAAATTTTCATCTCCGGTCTTTACCCTAAAACATAGCTCTTTATTCTACGTATTTATATCAACCTGAGAGCCTTTCTTACACATCCTGCTTCCCAATAATGTTAACTGACCTATTTTTGACTTTTCAAGGCAATTACTCTCCCTCATAGCTCTCCTTCATGCATCTTTAAGCCGTGAATTCACTGTGAACAGTTGAACGTTCTACTTATACCTCAACTCAAATCCAATAATGAGATCATGATTGATCCAGCTTCTCTGCATGAGCAAAGATTTTGCACCATGCCCCCTCAAAACAGAGTAATTGCCCATGGTCAGTACCTGGTCTTGCTCCAATGAGCTGGTGGCTGGGAGGGCAGGAGCAGCAGGAGGGAGCCCCAACCTGTTAGTAGAGGCTGTCAGCCGGCATGATCCCCTCCACAGAGGCTGCAGAAACTTGGATTGACCTGGGTAATACAAATATGGTGAAAGGATTCAGAAAATACCACTGTGAAGAGTTTTCTTTTCTGAACTTCCCCCATCTGCCTAAAAGCAGAGCCTCACCCAAAGAATTAAGCTGTCCTAAGTGCCCTTCTATCACCGGAGATCAGCACCAGGATAAGAAATCACCTAAATAGACATTGTTGCTAAGCTGTTACATCTATCTATTCTTCTAAAGGCCCATTTATCTTCCCTAAAAGTCTTTTATTTTCCCCTACATGCCCTTTTCCCCCTCTTCTGACCCTATGATGATGGTATATAAGCTCCAAATTCTAACCACTTCCTTGATTCACATTTTTCTGTGAATTCCCATGCACATAGATAAATAAAAAAATCTGTTTTTTCCTCTTATTAATCTGTCTCTTGTCATTTTAATTCATAGACACCAAACCTTGAACCAAAGACAGTAGAGGAAAAGTTTTGCCACCACAATGCAATAGTTTGAAACCATCAAAAAATACTGTAAAAGAATATTTAATGACATGGAAAAAATCCACTATTTTCTAAGTTAAAAAGTTTGGGTTACCAAACTCAAATGTAGCATCGGATCTCATTTATATAAATATGTATGTTTGCATACATGCACTGAAAGTCTAAAAGAATGTTCACTAAATTGTTAACACAATTACCTTGAGGAAAAAGAGAAATTTTAACTCTTCTTGCTATTCTATTTTGTACTATTCAAGCCTGTAATAATAATAAACTTATATTACTTTTAATATTGAAAATATGCAGGGGTGCCTGGGTGGCTCAGTCGGTTATGCATCAGACTTCAGCTCAGGTCATGATCTTGCAGTTCATGTGTTTGAGACCCATGTCAGCCTCTATGCTGACTGCTCAAAGCCTGGAGTCTGCTTCAGATTCTGTGTCTCCCTCTCTCTCTGCCCCTCCCCAGTTTCTGCTCTCTCTCTCTCAAAAATAAAAATAATAAAAACATTTTTAAAAATATCGAAAATATGCAAATATATTTTTAAAATATGCAAATATGAAAAATAAGAATTGATGCATACATTTGCAAAAGCCATATTATTTTTAAGATTCATCCTAAAAAATCAAGATGAACTTAAAAATTAACCTATGAAAAAAATATTCATTGTTGTATTCGCAAAATAAAATTGCGAAGACAAAGTCCCATAATACAACATTAAACAAATAAAGTGGTATCCATAAAACTGATATTTTACTTTTTAAATTTTTTTAACAATTTTTAAAATTTAAATCCAATTAGTTAGCATATAGTATAATAATGATTTCAGGAATAGAATTTAGTAATTCATCACTTACATATAACACCTAGTGCTCATCCCAACAAGGGCCCTCCTTAATGTCCATCGCCCCACCCAACACCCACCAGCAACCTTCAGTTTGTTCTCTATATTTAAGAGTCTCTTATGGTTTGTCTCCCTCTCTGTTTTTACCTTATTTTTGTTTCCCTTTCCCTATGTACCTCTGTTTTGTTCCTTAAATTGCACGTATGAGTGAAATCATATGATATGTCTTTTTCTGACTGACCTATTTTGCATAGCATATACACTCTAGTTCCATCCATGTTGTTGCAAATGGCAAGATTTCACTCTTTTTGATCACCACAGAATATTCCATTGTATATATATATACCACATCTTCTTTATCCGTTCATCAGTCGAAGGACATTTGGGCTCTTTCCATACTTTGGCTATTGTTGATAGTGCTGCTATAAACATTGGGGTACACGTGTCCCTCAGATCAGCACTCCTGTATCCTTTGGATAGATTCCTAGTAGTGCAATTTCTGGGTCACAGGGTAGTTCTATTTTTAATTATTTGAGGAACCTCCATACTATTTTCCAGAGTGGTTGCACCAGTTTGCATTCCCACCAGCAGTGCAAAAGGGTTCCTCTTTCTCCTCATCCTCGCAAACATCTGTTGTTGCCTGAGTTGTTAATGTTAGCCATTCTGACAGGTGTGAGGCGGTATCTCATTTTGATTTTGATTTGTATTTCCTTGATGATGAGTGATGTTGAGCATCTTTTCATGTGTCCTTTGGACATTTGGATGTCTTCTCTGGAAAAATGTTTATTCATGTCTTCTGCCCATCTCTTTTGTTTTTCAGGTGTTGAGTTTGAAAAGTTCTAGATTTTGGATACTAACCCTTTATCAGATATGTCATTTGCAAATATCTTCTCCCATTCCATAGGCTGACTTTTATTTTTGTTGATTGTTTCCTTTCTGTGCAGAAGCTTTTTATCTTGATCAAGTCCCAATAGTTCGTTTTCGCTTTTGTTTCCCTTACCTCTGGAGACATGTCAAGTAAGAAGTTGCTGCAGCCAAGGTCAAAAAGGTTGTTGCCTGTTCCCTCCTCTAGGATTTTGATGGCTTCCTGCCTTATGTTAGGTTTTTCATCCATTTTGAGTTTATTTTTGTGTGTGGTGTAAGAAAGTGGTCCAGGTTTGTTCTTCTGCATGTCGCTGTCCATCTTTCCCAATACCATTTGCTGAAGAGACTGTCTTTTTTCCATCGGATATTCTTTCCTGCTTTGTTGAAGATTAGTTGGCCATACATTTGTGGGTCCATTTCTGGGTTCTCTATTCTGTTCCATTGATCTATGTGTCTGTTTTTGTGCCAATACCATACTGTCTTGATGATTACAGCTTTGTAATACAGCTTAAGTCTGGAGTTGTGATGCCTCCAGCTTTGATTTTCTTTTTCAACATTACTTTGGCTATTTGGGGTCTTTTGTGGTTCCATACAAATTTTAGAATTGTTTTTTCTAGCTCTGTGAAGAATGCTGGTGATATTTTGATATGGATTGCACTGAACATGTAAATTGCTTTGGGTAGTGTTGACATTTTAACAATATTTATTCTTCCAATCCATGAACATGGAATATTTTTCCATTTTTTTTGTGTTCTTCAATTTCTTTCATAATGAGCTTTCTATACTTTTCAGTATATAGATTTTTCACCGCTTTGGTTAGGTTTATTCCTAGGTATTTTACAATTTTTGATGCATTTGCAAATGGGATTGATTCCTTGATTTCTTTTTCTGCTGCTTCATTATTGATGTATAGAAACACAACCAATTTCTGTACACTTATTTTATGACCTGAGACTTTGCTGAATTCATGTATCAGTTCTAGAAATTTTTGGGTGGAGCTTTTTGGGTTTTCTACATAGAGTATCATGTCATCTGTGAAGAATGAAAGTTTGACTTCCTCCTTGCCAATTTGGATGCCTTTTATTTCTTTTTGTTGTTTGATTGCTGAGTCTAGGGCTTCCAACACTATGTTGAATAACAGTGGTGAGAGTGGACATCCATGATGTATTCCTAACCTTAGGAGGAAAGTTCTGTTTTCTTTCATTGAGGATGATTTTTCATATATGTCCTTTATGATCTTGAGGTATGTTCCTTCTATCCTTACTTTCTTGAGGGTTTTTATTAAGAAAGGATGCTGTATTTTGTCAAATGTTTTTTTCTACAAAAACTGATGTTTTTCTATCATAAATATTATTTCATGAGAAAAGATATGGTATATAAATGTGTATATAACATACAAATTGGGGGGAAAAGTCACAAAATAATAAATTATAGCATGACTTGTTTGATAAATTAAAATGTGCACAAAATATATTTATGTCCAGAAAAATAATCGGGAAGAATTTAACAAAAAGTGGATGGGAACAGATGGTTTCCATTTCTATATTTTTATGTCTATTTTTTTATTATCCTACAATGAACCTACATTGATACGTACCTCTTAGAAATAGAAGTTAGGGTTCTTGGTTTTATTTGGGGTTTCTATTTTGTTTCATGTAAATATTGATGGCTTTGACTGGAATTTAGGACTTTTCTTCATTCTTTGCCATCTCACTTGAGGCTGCTTAGAGCCCATGGAGAAGAGCATAAGTTTTTAAGGTTGTATAGTCATGACACAAAACAGACTAGATTAATAAGCATATATTTTAACACAGAAAGCAGAGGCAATTTCTTGATCTCCATATGAAGTTTTCTTATTGGGTATTATTCATTCATCATTCAGTGGCAGGTTGTCCCCAGAGGTTGGTGCTACTCTGACACTGCCCCTACAAAGTCCTATGCTCCTCAGAACCACAATAACAAAATTTCTTTGAGAATTTTTTGCAAAATGGCAGCATACTGGAGAGTAATGGAGATGCAGATGAACATTCTAATGCAGTCCATTATTTCACAGTAGCTGTAATCTGAAAATCATCCTTATAAATATCATCGTCTTCCTCAAAATATTAAAAATAGATTTACCATGTAATCTAGCAATTCCACTTCTGGGTATATACCCAAACAACTGAAAGCAGAGACTTGGACAGATATTTGTACATCCACATCCATAGTGGCATTTTTCACAATAGCCAAAAGGTAGAAGCAACCCAAGTGTCCACCCACAGATTAATGTACATGTGTGTATGTGTGATGAAAAAGTATTCCATACTGTGGGTCTTGGGCAAAATTGTTTGAAAGCCTCTGCATTAAATCATATGTCCAGATATGGGAATTTGAAAAAACAGTATAAATTATAAATTAGTTAATTTTTATTAATATATATCTAATAGTAATCAGCAAAATCAGCAAAACATGGTGGCATGCAAGCCCTTAGAGTTCCTACTTTACTACTTCCCTTTTCTGAAGCATATTTCATTCTGAATTCACTTCAACACCTTCACAGTCTCCACAGGATTTCCAACTCTCTAGTCCCTTTGTGATAATTACGTTTAGACATATACTTGAAATCTAAGTAGTAAAGGATATGTTTAGTCAATAAATAGTAAATTTCTCAGGGCACCTGGGTGGCTCAGTAGGTTGAGGGTTGGACTCTTGATAGCAGCTCAGGTCATGATCTCACGGTTGGTGAGATCAAGCCCTCTGCATCAGGCTCCATGATGACAGCTCAGAGCCTGCTTGGGATTCTCTCTCTCTCTCGCCCTCTCTCTCAAAGAGCCTACTTGGGAGTCTCTCTCTCCCTCCTCTCTCCCCACTCGAAATAAATAAATACACTTAAAAAAATTTTTTAGGGGCGCCTGGGTGACTCAGTCAGCTGAGCAACCGACTTCGGCTAAGGTTATGATCTCACGGTCTGTGGGTTCGAGCCCCGCATCAGGCTCTGTGCTGACACCTCAGAGCCTGGAGCCTGCTTCGGATTCTGGGCCTCCCTCTCTCTCTGCCCCTCCCCCGCTCATGCTCTGTCTCTCTCTGTGTCAGAAATAAACATTTAAAATTTTTTTTTAATTTTTTTTAAAGATTTAAAACATAAATAAATATAGTAGATTTCCTGAATATTTTATTCTACTTAAGCAAAGAAAGATTTTCCTTACCCCACTAGCACTTCAAATTTTCAAGCTTGGTTGCTGAAAAATCTTATCTTTTCCATTTCTTGACCCTTGACAAAGGTCAAGAAGAAGCCCAGTGTGGACAATGTTGGAGGTCAGCCCAGGCTGAAGTGGACAGCCAACTGACACCGAGTAGAATGATGAACAATCATGTTAAAACCTGATTTTCTAAGAGAAGCCAAAAATTTCTATTTTTACATGAAATGTCCTGTTTTTAAATGTTTGCAACCAATTCAAAATAACTTTAGGCACTTTAAAGGACAAATAAGGAGCACCTGGGTAGCTCAATCAGTTAAGCCTCCTATTCTTGATTTCTACTTGGGTCATGATCTCACGATTAATGAGATTGAACCCTGCATCTGGCTCTGCACTGAGCATGGAGCCTGCCTAAGATTCTCTCCCTCTTCCTTTGCCCCTCCCCTGCTCACTCTCACTCTTGCCCTCTCTCTCAAAGAATAAGAATAATAATAATAATGGACAAATAGAATGTATCTGCAAGCAGCCCAGTTTATGACCACTTGTTTCAGAAGTCCACTAGATAAGGGTTAACAATTACTCTTCAGAGCCTCCCTAACTTCACCCCATCTTCACTTCCACCCATCCCTTACCCTGGAATTAACTGTTCTTTGATCTGATTTATTAGAGCAATTTGTACATATCTTTATAGTGCTCACTACATTTGGTGATAGTTTCATTGTTGTTGTTTTTACCCACCCATCTGCCTTGCTAAAGATAACTATCATTTAATGTTGAACCCTGAGATTTGTGCTCAGTCAGAATTTGAGGAAATCCATTTGAGGCCCACTCTGACAAAACACAACTTTGGTTGAATCACTTGAACTCTTTAGGCTCAGTTTTCACATCTAAAATGTGAGTTAATAATAATCATGTATAAAATGGGGCTGTATTACTAGCTATGGCAATGAAGATACAGTGAGGTATCAGCAGTCCAACCTTTCCAGAAGCCTTGAGCGTAGAGGGATTTTTTAAAATAATTATGATAATAGGTGGAATATTGAGTGCTTACATGTTCCAGGCACTTCCTAGATGCTTTATATGGTCTCCAAATCTTCACGACAATTCTAAGTTGCTTATCATTATTTGCATGTTAGCTGTAAAGAAAATAAGGCTCGAGGCAGCTGAATAGCACTTCTACTAAGGGGCAGATCTGGAACTGATTTGCTCTACTTCAAAGCTACTATCCTGAGCATGCCCATAACTTGCAACAGTGTAAAGTCTCAGAATGGGGTCATTCCTTTAATTTCTTTGGTTCCTAAGGCAATAAGATGGACTTACACTCTCGTGTCTTTTATATTCTCTTTGCAGAGATGCATGTTTGCATTTGTTTATGAAAAAACATATCCAGAGGCAGTGGCTAGACTGGATGGATGGTTGACTGTGAGGACACAGAAAGGGGTTGGCCAGAGATTGATTTTAAACAGATTTCTCTAAGGACACCGAGTTTGAAAAAAGTTCTCAACAAGGACAGGAGAGGGCTGAGCAGATGTGGAACAGGAGTTGCTTGTGCCTCCTGGACCCCCATCCCCACCTATCCCAGCTGTGGACAGTAGGACTACAGATGCTGTGTCACCAGCCAGGCAAGAACTGAGGCCAAGGTGACAACTGTCCAGGAAAAGGTGGAGACTGCTCAAACTTCTGGCAAGTCCTTTATCTTGGTGATGGCAAGTCTTGCCTTTCATCGTGGAAAGGTAAATACAGGAACCTAATAGACGGTTCTCAGCTAATGAGGGTTTGCTTTAACTAACGAAGTTCTTACTCTGTTCTTATTTAAAGAGTAAGCCCTGGTGAGTAGTTGGTGTTTCTCTTGTACATTTTTTTTTTAATTTTTTTTTCAACGTTTATTTATTTTTGGGACAGAGAGAGACAGAGCATGAACGGGGGAGGAGCAGAAAGAGAGGGAGACACAGAATCGGAAACAGGCTCCAGGCTCTGAGCCATCAGCCCAGAGCCTGATGCGGGGCTCGAACTCACGGACCGCGAGATCGTGACCTGGCTGAAGTCGGACGCTTAACCGACTGCGCCACCCAGGCGCCCCTCTCTTGTACATTTTAAAAGGCCTTACCAGTATTATTCCCAAAGGAGGGGGTGGCACCATTCTGAACATAGTTTTTATCACATTGCCATTGTAAGTCCCTACCATTTATTTCTAAGTAACTATATACGAGAAAAGGAAATAAAACACTCCCAGAGACCTTTACAAATTCAGATAAACTTGTCTGGGGCTTTTGGTGATTTAGTTGGTGAAAAGCTGTTTTCACAATCCAGAGCAATGATATATGAACACAATGGTATGCCCACAATAACCTGGGAAGGCTTTACGCAGATGACCTAGCTGAGGAAAAGCCAGCTCTTGTATCCAAGTTTCTATTTTCTAAAGATAGAAATAGTTGAGGAGGGAGGGTCCTGCAGGGACATTTTGAGCAATGTTAAGGAGATAAAAATGACAAGAGCCAGATTAAACCAGATTAAACCAGATGAGAATAGCAGGTGGGACTTCAAAGGGTGCCAGGGCGAAGAAGAAAGAATGTCCTCAGTCATAGGGCATGAGGTCAAAGGGACACCATGGGGTGGCCTGTTGGCCAGCGTTTGGTGTTCCGCAGAAAAAGCATGGGTTATTCCAAGCCAGTAAGCAGATCTGCCTCCCCTAGGGAGCAAATACTTGCCCAGTAGTCCATAGAGTGACCCACATTGTTTTTTTCATTTTTCCAGAAGGAGTGAACATATCAGTGCACTAACAACTTGAAACCCAGCCTAGCTGACTGGCATCATGGGAGTTGACCAGCCTGTTTTGTGGAGGACATCCAACTCTGAACTCAGATTTCCTTGCTTCCCACTGTGTCAGTCCAATGTGATGCCTATCCCTTGCATCTCCCATGGGTAAAAAATAAAAAAATAAAGTAATTTAAAAATCTGTTTCTGAACATAAGTGTGGCAGCAATTAGGAGAGACCCTGATGGCTTGGCTTACTTTATCCTCAAGACAATCCTATGAGGGACATACTATTCCTTTTACTTATAAATAAGAAAACCAAGGCACAAAAGGGTTAAGTAATCTGCCACAACAAATCAATGTTTTTAAAAAAAAAATCCTATGTAGCTCTAGAATCCAGATGTTTAAACACTAAGCTGTACTCTCTTTCATGATACATGGAAAGTACTTTGACAATGCTTGCCACATAGAAAGAGTTCAATAAATATTGGCTACTATTATTATTCTCCTTTTATGTACAGACATTTATATTTCAGCTAAATAATACCAGTTAAGGCTATCAGTTAACTAAAATCTATTTAAAATCACTGTTTATTAAAGTATATTTCTTGGGAACTTCTACTAGGGTTAGGTAATATCTATGGTAGCCAGTGTCCAAGATGGTTCCCAATGGTCCCTGCCTTACACCCTTGCACAGTCTTCTCCCATATTATATCAGAGTTGATCTGTATGGTCAACAGAATAAGGAGGAAGTGAAGAATGTCACTCCTGAGGCTAGGTTATAAAAGACATTGTAGCTTTTGGCTTTCACTCACTTATATCCCTTACTCTGGGATAGGTTAGAGACAATGTCATGAGTAGCCCTGTGAAGACACCCCTGTGGCAGAGAGCTAAAGCCTCCTGCCAATAGCCATTTTGAAAATGGATTCTCCCCAGTCAAGCCTTCAGATGACAGCAGCTCTGCCCAACATCATGATGACAACTTTACAAGAGACACTGAGCCAGAACCATGAGCTAAGCCTCTCCAGGTTTCTTGACTATCAGAAACTATATGAGATGTAAAATTTTATTGTTTAAAGGTATTACATTTGGCGTAATTGTTATACAGCAATACGTAACTAATACATTATCTCCTGTAGAAACCTTTCGCTGACTCCCAGCATTTTGTGCCTTCTCTACCATAGCACCTGCTATATTCTGACTCACATGTTTTTACCTCAGCTTTCCCTTCTAGACAATGACCTCAAGGCCAGGGACTGATACTGCTCCTCGGTTACTGGATTCCCAGGATCTAGCATAATGCTGTAATTGGTATGGACTTTAATAAGTATATATTATTGGACTGAACTATCTTCATTTACTATATGTCCTTTAAAAAAAATAAGATGATCTGTATTTCAGGTTTTTCATGAATTCAGGTAGTTCTTGCCATCTAAACTAGGCCTACATTTATTCAACTAGTATTTGCCTATTAAAGTTAATACTAAATTTTTACTTTCCAAGACCTTAGACATGTCTTTTTTGTTTATGCAGTAGAATTATATCAACTTTTTAAAAATAATTTTTTATTATTTTATTTATTTTAACTAGGCTCCAGGCCCAATATGGGGCTTGAACTCAAGACCCCGAGATTAAGAGTCACATGCTCTACCAACTGAGCCAGCCAAAAGCCCCAAATTATATCAACTTTTAACAGAGGAGATTCAGTAGCATGTAAAGCAGCAACATTCCTGTGCTTTCAAAGCCACTGTGCCATTAGCCCCAAATATTCCTTTTTTCAAAATAATGTCAAATACCAGGAAATAAAAACAGCTTACCAATGGAAAAGGTAAAATAATGTCCTACAAAATATTGCCTGAGTTGTAAATTAAATTGAGATTTGGGGTTGAATTGGAGGTTGAATTTTTTTAACTCATATTTAATTCATAGAATATAACTTCATTGTTATTAAAGATATCAGTTCAATCTATGCTTAGTCTGCCCTCTGACCCTGTGGAGAGCAAATTCATCATTTTTTCTTAAAATGTAATATAAACCTTGAGAGATCATAACACCTCTTATTTTCTATTTGTAAAATAAGAGATGTCTTAAAGACATGTGAATTTCCTAAGTAAATGGAAAGCAGTCCATGTCAATGCATCTTCCATCATGGTCATTATCAAGAATTCACCACTTCTAGGAGGTTCCATCCTCAGAAAACTAACAAACGCCTACCTCATCATTTCAAAGTTGTCCTCTATCCTTGCTCTAAAATATGCTAAAATCCAACAAAGGAATGGATGCCATTCCTGTCAAATAGGTCTCCAGATGTGACCATCCTGAAAAGAAGTTTCTCAGCTCTGAGTGATCTAAGGTTCATCTCTGTGCATTGACACAATACACATTCAAAAGTGTGTTGGGGAGGGAGGAGGCAGAAGGTGGGAATCTTGGCACACAATAGCAACTCAACAATGATGAAGTAATAGAATCCCACACAAATAATATCCCCAGGTTTATATCCTGTTGCAGTCTGGCCTGGAGGAAATATATAAAATAAAATAGGTAAGTATTCAAGATCAATGTAATAAGTTCAGGAATGAAGAGTGAGAGTGGAAACCATCTATCTCATGTACACAGCTTAGAAACTGAGGACTGAGGACTGGAACTATCTAACCCTCCTCCTCCCCCAAATACACCACACACATAAACACACACTTTCTACAATACATTAACAGGATTTTACTACTCCATTGTCTTCATTATGATATCTTTTCTAATCCAGGTGATTTTGTCCAGGCAAATAACTTGCTTGTTCATTATAGGAACTTCCCCAAAAGACCCTTCACTTCTTCAATAAGAAGCATCAACAGACAGTTAACACCCTAAAGATCTTCAAATCCCTCAACTCAAAAATCTTTGTCTTGCTGTTTCTAATCCTAAACTATTGTACCATTATCCTTACCCAATCAAGGTCCCTCATTAGAAGATGACTTTAAACCAAAAATCCAATTTGCAATAACATCTAACTTTGCCCTTTCCCCTGGGAGACATTGCCCAGACTCTGTCTAGGTGGCCATCTGCCTTACCACAATAAACAATAAACACAGCTTTGTCATGTCAACAGATTGTGTCGGTGATATTTGGAGAGCCAGCACTTGACAAGGGCTTAGTACGGGTCTAGCAATAAACTAAAAGGGTAGAAGTCTAACATATGGCCTTTAACCTATTTTCCCAAGGGATCAGTAGCCCTCAATGTTTAAATAGTTTCACACTAGACACTTAAATTTCTCCCTATTCCACAATTTAATTAATTAATTAATTTATAATGTATATTTTATAATTTATTTATAATTTAATTTATTCCACATTTTAAGAGATGTTAAGAAATATTACTTGTTTAAAAGAAAAACGTTTCCATGGGCAAACAATTTGAGAACTGCTAAGAATGAAACTCATTATTTTTTTACTGCAGGACTTCTCAAGGCCTTTAGTATACTATTTGGAATCAAAAACATCCAAAAGGGAGTTATTAATGTGCAGCCAAAACATATTTGAATGTTTTATCCTAAAGCAGCTCACTAAATTCTCACTGGATACAATAGGGATGGCAGACAATTTTATCTAACCTTTCACCCTGCCCTTTATCCACAGACCACTACAAGACAATATGGACAGGAAGTAAAATAAAAGGCTACAACCGTCTTAGAACTCGGCAGTTCGCTCCAGAATGATTGTAGCGTTGCCTTGAGCTGTATAATGAAGACAAAGAAGTAAATGGATCAGGCTGAGTACCACCAGCCTGAAGTCTCTGTGTTCTGAGCCACACTTAGGTGGTTCCAGCCCTCAGAGGGAAATGGAATGCTAGCCATCCACCACCTTGCTGGGAGTTCCTCGAGGCTTGCCCACACTTATGAGTGCCAGACATCAACTGGCTCCATCTCCCAAGCTGGTGATCTTTGCTCAAAGGAAGGCTCTACCGGCATAGACACCTTGAAATGAGGAGGCATCTGGCACATTCTGCTTCGCTAACAGCTAAAATCCTCATGCTGGTGTCTTTTTTTTTGGCCACGCCTCCTACTGAGATCTCCACTTAGAGGACATTCTTTCAGTCAGCGCTTCCAGCTCTGACTTCCCTGTTTCGGTGTGAGGAGAGGAAATCGATTGACATTTACTGTGCATTTCCTATATGCCTGACATGACATTTGGCACCTCATATTCTGCATCTCCTGTAAGTCACACAACTACAAAAAGTGACAAGAGTGCATATTTTTATCACATTTACCATGTGCTAGTCACCGCTGTGACTCTTTTGACTTATTTTCACAAAGCTCACAGCAATTCTAGGTGGTCAACAGCTATGACCCTCACTTTCAGGGTGAACAAACTGAGGGATTCAAAGGTGAAGCAGTCTGTCTAAGGTCACACCAGTGGTCAGTGGCAGGTCCAGAGTTGAACACAGTCCATATATCTAACCACACTAGCATTATCCTCCATTATTTGCCCTACTAGATGAAAAGAAACAAAGCCTAAAGAAGTGTCTACTCAAAGGCACACAGAAAGTGGCAGAACTGGGACCAGAATCCCTGTCTGCCTACAAGTCCCTGTTTTTTCTCTAGACCAACCATTCTTAAAGCATGGTCCCCGGACCAGTGCATCAGTATCAGCTGAGAATCTGCAGAAATGTTAAGTTCTGGAGCCACACCCCAGACCCACGGAATCTGAAACTGTGCTGTGGGGCCCAACAATCTCTGTTTAGGAAGCCCCCCAGACAACTGTGATGCAGGCTAAGTAAGATTTGAGAAGCCCTGCTTTACACCATGCTACCTCTGTAAAGCATTGAAACTTGAGATCATCTTTAAGGGCTGGAAGGACTGTGCTATCTAGTGCTTAGAGGCTCTGAGAAGTTAAGAGAACCAGCAGGCACCCACTAACTGCCTTGCTAAGAAAGAACATGGGTTAAACCCAGCATATTTCTTTGGCTTGTCAGTAGCCAGGCCAGTGGTTGTTCTTTTTCCCCTTAACTACTCATGGAGCAGGAAAAGAATAGCTTTGCTCCAGTCCATGGTCAAAAGGAAGACAAGTCCTCTCCTAGGCCATCTTCGACCCTGCTGTTTGCTTCTCAGATACAAAGATTCTCAGTGCATTTCAGGTCAATGGTTTGTCACTTTTGCCTGCCAGCTCTTTCTGTTCCTGCCTATAACACTTCTTGTCTTCCAGCTCCTTCCTCTTCGGCAGCAAATCCATCTGTGTTGTTCACAGCTGTGAACCGCCCAGCTGATGTGCTGCTCAGCTGGTTGGTACATGGTACAATGAAAAAAATTCTTACAAAAAAAAAAAAAAAAGGAAAGAAAAAAATTCTTACAATTCTTAATTAAGACCCTCCCTTCTGAATGGAAAAGGTGGGAGCCCCCCGCCACCCTGCTGAGCCCAGGGCAGGTGCTGGTGAAATGCAGGCAGAGGGAGGGGCAGTTGTCTGAGGGAGGGAAACATTAGAAAAAAAAAAAAAGAAGTAATTCTTATAATTCTGAAACCAAACTTTTTTTTTCTTTTTTGCTCCAAGGGTCAATTCAGTGGCTATACTAATGCTTCCATCACTCTCTGAAATATTTAAGATCCCAGCTTTCCCCTGAATCAAGCTATACAAGAGTTAGAACAATAAATTGATGTTTATAGAGGATAAAAGGAAATTAAGGAATCTTTGATGGTTCAGGATGAGTGCTTGAAAGGTCTTTGACACAAGACAAAGAATTTGTGGCCCATAGCTATACCAGAGGGGAAAGGGAAGGAGCCACAGATAAGACAGGAAGAGGTTAAGCTGGATTCAAGGTGCTTATTTGCAGTCAGGGATCAAAAGCATACTACCTTTAAAAAGCATTGTCCTTCTTTAGCACAAATGAATTTAAGACCATTGAGTTTCTTCAGGCCATACATTCCAATGTGGGCCCTTGTGGAGTGTTCTATTTTCGTTTCCAGGCTGAGGGTGGGGGCTGCTGTGGGAGAATGTGCTGTAGACTGACTACAGTTACAAGGAGGGCTGTGAAAGAGCTACCCAAATCTCATTTATCTCTGTTCTTGCCTCTTGGTTGTTTCCAGGGATCTATCAGTTGGTTGGTTTGTTTTGTGTTTGATTTAGAATCCTGGTTTTTATTGGCCCACACTGGAACCAGTTAGTACCAGAAAGGGCACCACATTAAGAATCAGCAGGCCTGACCTCGTTAATCAAAAAAGAGTATGTGCAGTGTTGAGCATGGACATTAGACTCAGAGAGAGCATTCCCCAGCTTGTGAGTCTCTAGATCCTGGTGGGTTGTCTTGAGGGTTAAATGAGAAAACGCATGTAACTGTGGCCTGTTAGCGATGACTGTTCAATTCACACTCACTGAGAGTTTAGTGCGTGCTTGCTCCTGTGCTGGCAATAGAGGGGCTCTCGATGGGGGCAGGCCTGGTTTGCACCATCACCAGCCCCACCCTCCAACTTGGCCCAGTGAATCTGGACAGTCTCTGTGAGCCCCTAAACATCCATATCTTCTCATCTAAAGAAATACATGTCTTCCAGGGTGGTCATGGGGAACAGGTAAAGGAGATCACCTAAAAGTTTCAAACTACTATGCCAGGCTAACAAAAGATAGCATCAAAAGCTTTAAACTTCTGATAGGAATATTGGTTGAATTTTACTGCTCTGGTATACAGAAAGAACCCCCGAATTAGGCATTAGAAGACCCGAATTTAGGTCCTGTTTTGCAATTCGGTCACTTATTAGCCATGCAACTTTGGGTTAGTCACTTAACTTCCCTGGGCTAGTCACTTACTTATCTAAGAACTAGGCTAACATCATCTACCCCACATGTTTTTGTATAAAAACATAAAATGTTGAGGAGTGGGGGGGGGGGGAGGATAAAGTCTGTTATAAACTACAAATGGTTCGTGAATGGGATTGCTAGTAATAGAGATCAGAGGCACCTACTCCAGAATGGCTTCTGCCTCTGCTTCTCGAATCGCTGCACCCTTCTTGCCATCTAGAAACCACAATCTGGATTCCTCTCACCACCTTAAGGTTACTGCCCAGAAGTGTCAAGTATGGTTTGGACATATGGCAGGAATAATAATTACAATAAAATTCATCATTTATCTGACACTTAATGCATGTTAAGCACTTTACATATATCATAGCAAATAGTCCTTACAACTCTGCAAAGTGGAAATTACCCTTACCAGCTTGCAGAGAGGTAATTGTGTGGGAGTCGCATAGCTAACAACCTGAGGTTTTGACCGACACCTGAGTTGACACACTTAATCACTATTATTATCACTGTTCTTTTCTTTTGCGTGCTCCTTGCATGAAGAATGAAATCTATTTGGACTGAAGATCCCAGAGCCTGACTCCTAAAACTTCATATTAAACCACATGGAAAGTGTCTACCCACACAATTTACATTATGATCTGCTTTCCCATCCCCAGTCTTCCAAAATAACTGCCGTTAGAAAAAATGTGATGTAATCTCAACCTTAAAAGTTATAAAAAGTCTCCATTATAAATGACAGATAATGTTTCTAGAATAAAATCTATTTTGGTTAGTTCTAAGGTTTTTGAAAATATTTGACATATAATATGTAACACACACAGAGTCCTTAAATCTTTTTTTTTTTTTTTTTCTGCAAAAGCCACAGAGAAAAATTTTCCCAGGACCCGAGCTCAGGATATTCCTTATACCAGATGCCTCTACAGACTGGGCTGCTGTCAGTGGGACAGAGAAACTGCCAAGAAGCCAGGCCACTTCCACTCCACATTTGGTCTGAGGCCAGAGTGTTGTCTTTCAGCTTTTAGAAAGACCTCCCAGGGTGAGGTGAACCTAGCAATGACCATATGTGACCATCATGGCCTGCAGGGCATAGAAAAAAGGTAAAAGCCTTTTCAGTGACCAAGATCTTATCTACAAAGGCTGGAAAATTATTTTTCCAATGCAAAAACAGAACCAGTCCAAACTAATCTTTACTTGGGTAGGTAGGGAGTCCTACTTAATTCAGTGGTCCAAGTCATGCCAATCAGTTTCTGAGGAGTCCTCTGTCCTAATGCTGTGGGCCTCAAACAGCGAGCTCAGCCCTACAAGGTTGGTTCATAGTATGCTTATCTTGCATTATTCCCAAGTGAATGCCAAGGAATATTATGATAAGCTTAGTAAAAGCCCCATGTCAGGGAGACACACGCATGTGCATGCAGAACATGTATCAACTGTGTTGATATAGAACATTGAAAAAGGAATACGTTGAAAGAATAAGAAAGGAGAGGCTATTTAATGTCTTTTGCTTTGCTCTACTATTTTACATTAATATGCTTCCATAGATGGGTAATGATGTATATCTTTGGCCCCTCTAGTATGAGATGGGGGTGGAGGCAGTAGAAAGGGAAATGCCTAAAGTCATTGAAAGTCCCAGGTCCATTCATTCAACAACTATTTAGGGTGGGCCCACCACGTACCAGGTAAGGTGCCATGTGCTACAGATACAAATTTCCAAGAACAGGCATTGCTCAAATCCTCTTGAAATTTGGTATCTAGTGGAGGAGTCTGTCAACAATCAAATAACCACATAACTACAAGAAAAACTGAGGCTGTGACAAGTGCTAAGAAGGAGTGGTCACGGTGCTTTGATAAGTTAGGAAAAATCTGATTTAGAGAAGTCAGCGAGAGCTTCCCTGAGAAAGCAATGCTTCCACTGAGATCTAAAGGATGATTGAACATTAGCTAGACAAAGCAATAGGGGTGAGAGGCAAAGTCTTGGCCAAAGGAACGGCAGATGCAAAGAGTTTGTGTTGAGAGGGAGCCATCTTGGTGGGAAGACAGAAGAGATCTGACTTAAGTGTCACTAGGAAGGTGGACCAACCTCTAACTACCTCTGCCTCTGATGTCTAAGTCCCACCATTATTCAGGAATGCTTTGGGTTAAGATTGTTTGCCCCTTAAAGTGCTCTTTTATGCCCAGAAGAATAACCCTATTACAGCAAGTGAATGATTTTATCTGATCAATTTTCCTTCTAATAGCACAGGTCATGGCCACAAGTCCTTGAGATTTGTTCAGGGGTTTGAATAGGTGGTATAGATATATAAAAATATAATGACACTTTGCTGGATGGTGCTAGTAGTCAGGCATTTAATGAGGGGAGTTTCTAGGAAACTAAAGGGAAAACAAAGTTTCTTAGAAACCCAGTTTCTGAGTCCAGAGGGCAATCAGCTCAGATTTTAGGCTTGAGCTTGAAGCATCTCTAGAAGGTAGAGTAAGGATGGCAGTGGCCATCGGATCAATATTCCTGATTTGCCGTTTGAATGCCTTTGGTGATGGCATTAGGTGTCCCAGTGAACTTTGTGAACGGTCCACACGACAGAAGGCATGGAGGCTGCCCATACATAATCTGTTGTGGCCATTTTTTTTTTTTAAGTCTATATCAAGTCATCCAGCTTTAGCTTGAAGGACTTCTGGAAAACGGCGTTCTTTTTTCTTCTCCCCCCGCCCCCCCCCTCCTCCTCCTGCATTTTAGTTTTTATTTTAATTCCAGAAAAGGGCAGTCTTAACTCCAAATCAGAAAGGAGAATAATTAGAAACTAATTTGGAGAGTTGTAATCAGATATTGGAGCAAAATGAAAGAATTCAGGACTTAGTTAAGATTTGGCAAAACGTGCAAGACAGAGCCCACAAGGGTACACTATAGTTCTCCACCGAAATAAAAAACAAATTCTTTCTATAATCACCCCATTTCTTGATTTCAAAGGTAATCAAAGCAAGACTAATTTGTTTGTGAAGTAAGTCTGGTCTGTGTAAGTAATCTTGGCCTGATTATTTACACAAGTGAAGCAAGAACCCACTTTTTGGTTTGCTTTGCTGGAACTTTTCACTGGAAATTATAGATTGGACTTTGAAAAGCCTCTCAAGGCTAGGAAGCCAAGCTACGACTTCACTACCATAGTTTGCTTGCAATATCTACTGATTTGGGGGGATTCCTCTCTTCTCAGTATCTCCCAAATATCCTAAGATTCCTGGATCTGCCAAGAAGTGACCTTCCTTACTCATCTGTAAGGTGGGGAATGATGTAAGCCAGATACAGTCCAGATTTTCTAAGGGGGAGCCTTATAAGCATTGGCTCCTTAGAGTCAACCTTATTTCCTTAAAGCCGTTGGGTCACACCTGATCTGATGCACATCATTCTCAAATATAACATTCCAGTCAAAGCCTTGCTAATATAACCAATGTTTCTAATTGTGTCTTATTACAAGAACAGATTCTTATTAAACTTCTGCAAATAACCATATTGTCATGAAAATAAGAATGCTAAGAGTTTCCACATTCTGAAGGGATTAAGTACAAAGAAAAGATAAATGTTTCAATGCTGTTTACAAAGGTGTAATTTACCAAACTTCTGCAAGTTTACTTTAAAAGAAAAAGGGGGAAAGGCTTTTCTAAATCTGGAAAATACTAAAGAGCCAGCAGTGAACGTTTCAAACAAAAATTCATAGAAAACTTATAATCATCCTCATGAGTTGATATAATCCCATGAATTAATTCTTGTTCTGTTTGATCTTAGGTCAGCATTTTATGAATCCATCAGCTTTTTTTCATTAGATCTGTAAATTCTCAGTACAGTGGCATACTGTCAAAACTATTCAAGTGATGCCATCATTCAGCATTCTGACGTACAGTTAATAGGTCAATAGCTACAGCTATAACTATAGCTATAGTTATAAATCCCTTCAAAGAATCAGAGTAAGACAGTAACTATCTATGAATAGTAAGACATAAAATAGCCATGGTTAAAGTTCTGATGAGAGTTCATTTGATAAGGAAAAATAGTTATTTCTATGGCATACAACATTTTAACATAATAACTGGACAATGAGAGTACTGCAAATTTCTAAGACCTTCACACAATTTAGTAACATATATCCATACACATATAACCTATGAAGATTCACATGGAATCACTTCCAATTTGACAATGCTTCCCACATAATTTAACATACCAAATAATCCTAATTAGTTTAACATCTCTCTTTTACAAAGTAAGAGACAAATCCTTTGAGACTTTCCAGGAGTGCTCTAGGAAATCTCAAAGTTAGTTTGAAGTAACAAAGATTCCATTTAGCATTCGATTTTGGAAAATCGTCAAAAATGTCAAAAGGTTTGAACACATGACCACTCAGGATCACAAGTCACATTGAAACAATACTTAGTTACTCATTCAACCAAAGTGACAATTAAAAGATTTCAAAGGCAAATACAGAAAGTTACATAGTTATTTTTAAAAATCATACCTCTTTCTGGGGCACCTGGGTGGCTCAGTCGGTTAAGCGACAGACTTTGGCTCAGGTCATGATCTCAGGGCTTGTGAGTTCGAGCCCCGCGTCGGGCTCTGTGCTGACAGCTCAGAGCCTGAAGCCTGCTTCGGATTCTGTGTCTCCCGCTCTCTCTGCCCCTCCCCCACTCATGCTCTGTCTCTGTCTCAGAAATAAATAAAACATAAAAAAAAAAAAAAAAATCATACCTCTTTTAATATTGAGAATACTTGGCTTTCTTAAGTAATCAAAGACCTGATAAAGACAACATGAAGCACGGGAAATTATTTTAAGACACAAAATCCTGATTTCCCAGGCAGATGACTTAACAAGTAAGGAAAAAAAAATTTTTTACAGTGTCTTATTAAGAGCCGACCAGTAATCTAAGAAAATTTTGTTGTTTTAACAGAGAGAGAAAAACAAGTTCTAATTTTGTATTATTCTACTACTTAGTAATGTTAAGCCTAATTAAAAATATATATATAAATAATCCAACCAATCTTGGCAAGTACTGATCACCCAAGAAAAAAATTCTTTTTCCAAGATTCCTTTTCCATAAACCTTCTTTAAAAATTTATTTTAATATTCATTCAGTTTTTGTCCTACTCTTTCCTATTTTAAGTCTGGAACAATTAGTCATTCTACTTTAGAACAAAATTTCTTTTTCCTTTAACAAAAACACACAGTTCATATTTTCACTTATCAAAAATACATCTTTCTTTGCACAGAGTTTCTTTTTTCTTAACTTTTATTATTTCTAGTAGATTCATTTACACAGTATGGATTAGAATTTTTAACCATCAGTAACCCTAGTTTTCAGTGAAAGCCAGGAATCAGGCTGTTGTGAACTGTCTGCCACATACTATCATTCTGTAGCAAATTTATGAATAAATTATTTCATAATTCTCTAGAGGCGTATCTTTCTCCCAGTACAATTTTTCAGGTTTATTGACAGACTCAAATATTTCTAGCTTTTGTGTTCTGTATAAAAACAAGATGCCAAAAGTAGATAAACTTAGGTTTGGCAATTAACTGTTTTAATATTGTATCTTACTTGGAAGTGATCTAGATATTCAATGAATGTCTATAATTTAACTAAACTTAGTATAGTGTTAAGGTTTCAAGTTATCAAAAAGATTTTTGCAACTATTTTTTTTTTTTTTTGGTGGGGCGGGGGGAGGAAAGGAGAGAGACAGAGTATGAGCAGGGAAGGGGCAGAGAATCAGAAGCAGCCTCCGGGCTCTAAACTGTCACCACAGAGCCCAACACAAGGCTCGAACTGACACTGAGACTGAGATCATGATGAGCCAAAGTTGGCCGCTTAAACAACTGAGCCACCCAGGCACCCCACAACTATGTTTTTTTAATTCCAGTATAGGAATTAAATTAGGGTTATATTAGTTTCAGGTGTACAATATAGTGATTCAACACTCGCATACCTGGTGCTCATCACAAGTGTACTCCCTAATCCCCATCACCTATTTAACCTCCCCCTCTCCCTGCCATAACCACCAGTTTTTTCTCTATAGTAAAGAGTCTGTTTCTTGGTTTGTCTCTCTCACTTTTTTTTCTTTACTCGTTTGTTTTGTTTCTTATATTCCACATATGAGTGAAATCATATGATATTTGTTTTTCTCTGACAGACTTATTTCACTTAGCATTATACTCTCTAGCTCCATCTATGTCATTGCAAATATCAAGATTTCATTCTTTTTTATTGTGGAATAATATACCATTGTATATGCACATCTCATCTTCTTTATCCATTCATCTATCAATGGACACTTGGGCTGCTTTCATAATGTGGTTATTGTAAATAATGTTGCTATAAACATAGGGATGCATGTATCCCTTTAAATTCGTGTTTTTGTGATTGGGGGAGGGGGGGGAATACCCAGTAGTGCAATTACTGGATCATAAGATAGTTCTATTTCTAAATTTTTGAGGAACCTCCATTCTGTTTTCCACAGTGGCTACACCAGTTTGCATTCCCACCAACAGTGCAAGAGGGTTCCTTTTTCTCCATCCTCACCAACACTTCCTTCTTATTTTAGCCATTCTGACAGGTGTGAGGTGATATCTCATTGTGGGTTTGATTTGCATTTCCCTGATGATGAGTAATGTTGAACATCTTTTCATGTGCTAGCCATCTGGATGTCTTTTTTGGAGAAATGTCTGTTTATGTCTTCTGCCCATTTTTTAATTGGATTATTTGTTTTGGGGTTGTTGAGTAGTATAATTTCTTTATACATTTTAGATACTAACCTTTTATTAGATATGTCATTTGCATATATCTTCTCCATTCAGTAGGTTGCCTTTTAGTTCTGTTGATTGTTTCTTTTGCTGTGCAGAAACTTTTTATTTTGATATAGTCCCAAAAGTTTATTTTTGCTTTTGTTTCCCTTGCCTCAGAAGACATATATAGAAAAATGTTGCTATGGCTGATGTCAGAGACATTACTACCTGTGCTCTCTTCTAGGATTTCTGTGGTTTCAGATCTCACATT
Source organism: Puma concolor (assembly GCF_028749965.1). Classification (NCBI taxonomy): domain Eukaryota; kingdom Metazoa; phylum Chordata; class Mammalia; order Carnivora; family Felidae; genus Puma; species Puma concolor. The sequence continues at coordinate 27,535,883 of NC_141673.1, read as the reverse complement.
TAGGCCTTTAATCCATTTTGAGTTTATTTTTGTGTATGGTGTAAAAAACAGTCCAGTTTCATTTTTTGCATGTGGCTGACCAGTTTTCCCAAAACCATTTGCGGAAGAGACTGTCTTTTTCCCATTGGATATTGTTTTCTGCTTTGTCAAAGATTAACTGACCACATAATTGTGGGTTTATTTCTGAGTTTTCTATTCCATTGATCTGTGTGTCTGTGTTTGTGTCAGTACCATACTGTTTTGATTACTATAGCTTTGCAATATAACTTGAAGTCTCAGATTGTGATACCTCCAGTTTTATTCTTTTTCAAGATTGCTTTGGCTATTTGGGGTCTTTTGTGGGTCCATACAATTTTAGGATTGTTTGTTCTAAATCTGTGAAAAATGCTGTTGGTATTTTGGTAGGGATTGAATTAGATCTGTAGATTGTTTTGGGTAGTATAGACATTCTACCAATATTTGTTCTCCCAATCCATGAGCATGGAAGGTCTTTCCATTTCTTTGTGCCATGTTCAACTTCTCTCATCAGTATTTTAGAGTTTTGAGTGTACAGGTCTTCCACCTCTTTGGTTAGGATGTCTTATTATTTTTGGTGCAATGATAAATGGGATTGTTTTCTTAATTTCTCTTTCTGATGCTTCATGTTTAGTGTATAGAAATGCAACAGACTTCTGCACATTGATTTTGTATCCTGCAACTTTACTCATTTATCCATTCTAGTAGTTTGTTGGGAGTCTTTCAGGTTTTCTATATATAGTATCATGTCATCTGCAAATAGCTAAACTACTACTTCTTTCTTACCAATTTGGATGCCTTTTATTTCTTTTAGTTGTCTAATTGCTGTGGCTAGGACTTCCAGTACTATGTTGAGTAAAAGTAGTAAGAGAGGACATCTTTGTCTTGTTCCTGATCTTAGGGGAAAAGCTTTCAGTTTCTCACCGTTGAAGATGATGTTAAATGTGGGTTTTTCATGCAGGGCCTTTATTATGTTGAGGTATGTTCCCTCTGAACCTACTTTGTTGAGGGTTTTTATCATACATGGATGCTGTACTTTGTCAAATAATTTTTCAGCACCTACTGAAATGATAATACAGTTTTTATCCTTTATTCTATTAATGTGATGTATCACCTCGATTGATTTGCAAATAATGAGCCACCCTTGCAACCCAGGAATAAATCCCACTTGAGTGTGGTAAATGATTTTGTTAATGTATTGTTGGATTCAGTTTGCTAGTATTTTGTTGATGATTTCTGCATTTATGTTCATCAGAGATATTGTCCTGTAGTTCTCTTTTTGTGTGTGTGTGTGTGTGATATCTTTATCTGGTTTTGGTATCAGGGTGATATTGGCCTCATAGAATGAATTTGGAAATTTCTTTCTTCTATTTTTTGGAATAGTTTGAGAAGAGTAGGTATTAACTCTTCTTTAAATATTTGGTAGAATTCACCCATGAAGCTGTCTGGTCCTGGACTTTTGTGTGTTGGGAATTTTTTTATTACTGATTCAATCTCTCCTAGTAATTGGTCTGCTCAGATTTTCTACTTCTTGCTTCAGTTTTGGTAGGTTATATGTTACTAGGAATGTATCTATCTTGTCTAGGTTGTCTAATTTGTTGGCATATAGTTTTTCATAATATTCTCTTACAATTGTTTGTATTTCTGTGGTGTTGGTTGCTATTTTTCCTCTTTCATTTGTGATTTTGTTTGAATCCTCTCTCTCTCTCTCTCTCTCTCTCTCTCTCTCTCTCTCTGATGAGTCTGGCTAGAGGTTTATCAACTTTGTTGATCTTTTCAAGAACCAGCTCCTGGTTTCATTGATCTGTTCTACTGATTTTTTAGTTTCTATATCATTTATTTCTGCTCTAATCTTTATTTCTGCTGTAATTATTTCCTTCTTTCTGTTGGTTTGGGGTTTTGTTTGTTATTCTTTTTCTAGATCCTTTAGGTGTAAGGTTTATTTGAGATTTTTCTGGCTTCTTAAGGTATGTCTGTATTGCTATAAACTTCCCTCATAGAACAGCTTTTGTTGCATCCTAAAGGTTCTGGACCACTGCATTTTCATTTTCATTTATTTCCATGTACTTTTTTATTTCTTCTTTGATTTCTTGGTGACCCATTCATTTTTTAGTAGCATGTCATTTAATCTCCATGTATTTGTAGTCTTTCCAGATTTTTCCTTGTGGTTGATTTCTAGTTTCACAGCATTGTGAAGATGCATGCCACGACTTTGATCTTTTTGAATTTGTTGAGGCTTGTTTTATGGCCTAATATGTGATCTATTCTGGTCAATGTTTCATGTGCACTTGAAAAGAATATGCAGTTTGCTGTTTTAGGTTACAATGCTCTGAATATATTTGTTAGATCTATCTGGTTCAGTGTGTCATTCAAAGACACTGTTTTCTTGTTGATTTTCTTTAATTTTTTAAAATATTTATTTTTGAGAGAGAGAGAGAGAGACAGAGCACAAGTGGGGGAGGGGCAGAGAGAGAGGGAGACTCAGAATCTGAAACAAGCTCTGAACTGTCAGCACAGGGCCCAACGCAGGGTTTGAACTCAGGAACCGTGAGATCATGACCTGAGCAGAAATTGGACGTTTAACTGACTGAGGCACCCAGGCACCCCTCTTATTAATTTTCTGTTAGGGTGATTTGTCCATCAACGTAAGTGGGGTGTTAAAGTTTCCTACGATTATTTTATTACTATCAATTAATTTCTTTATGTTTGTTATTAACTGTTTTATGTACTTGGGTGTTTTCATGTTGGGTGCATAAATATTTATAATTGTTATATCTTCTTGGATTCTCCCCTTTATTATTATACAGTGTCCTTCTTTGTCTCTTTCTACAGTCTTTGTTTTAGAGTCTATCTTGTTCAATATAAATATTGATACTCTGGCTTTCTTTTGACATCCATTTGCATGATAAATGCTCTCCATCCCCTCAGTTTCAATTTGCAGGTGCCTTTATTTCTAAAATGAGTATCTTATAGGTGACCTATAAATGGATCTTGTTTTTTTTTTTTTAATCTACTCTGTCTGCCTATGTCTTTTGATTGAGTGTTTAGTCTATTTACATTCAAATTAAGTATTGATAGACATGAATTTATCATCATTTGTTACTTGTTTTGTGGCTGTTTTTGTAGTTTTTCTCTGATCCTTTCTTCTCTTGCTCTCTTTCATGGTTTGCTGGGTTTTTTTAGTGATATACTTGGATTCCTTTCTCTTTATTATTTGCATATCTACTAGTGGTTTTTGATTTATGGTTACCATTAGGTTCATATATAACATCTTAGATTTTTGCATCTATTTTTAAGTAGACATATTATAAAGCATAATTATTATTGAAGAGTTCATTAATAAACTTGTATCCCACTTACATCGTTTTAATTCACCTGTTCTTATAATTATGCTTGAGTTGCTCATGAAAATTTCATGAGACATTAAACAAAGCTAGCCATCATTGTAAGTTATTTTTCCTGTTGGAAAATCAGGCAACTTTCAAACAAATCACAGAAGCAAAGAATCTAAAAGTTAAACATTTGGTTCTTCCCCCCTTTTTTCCTTTTTTTTTTTTTTTTTTTTTACTGCCATGTTGACATTCATCAAGCAATTTATTTTTATTGTACATTTTATTCTTAGGGTAAATTTATAGTTTTATAATTTTAAACATATAGTAGAGATAATATAAGCTTGTTTGGTAAATCTAGGTAGGAAAAATTGTATATCCACATTATAATTAATCTTCAGAATTCTGAGGGCACACCTATTTAATTTTACCAACCATTTTTTAAGTAGCTTTATTTACCAAAGAATATCCCTGATCATGTGAACCTAAAACACACACACACACACACACACACACACACACACACACACACACATTGGTTAGTTTCTCTATATCTGAGAGTTTTAAGACAATTAATTTATGTAACTACCCACTTGCCTCTAAACCAATTTGAGTAGAACTCATCTGGGGGATTTTATAAATTAATTTAGTAATACCAGCTGAAGATGGAAAAATATCACTTGTAAATAACATACAGACATACATACACATGTACATAAACATATATTCAAATAGAGATTTTTTTTTTAGCTTTCATTCTAAAATTTTAATCTTAAAGTTAATGAAACATAGTAATACAAACTCACTGGTTTATCTCCACTTTATGTTTTTATCTGTATTGTATTTCCAGCAAATGGACAAGTTAAGGTTACCTGTATGTCAATATTTGTGGAGAAGACTTAACATTTTCTTTTGCTCTGAATGTAAACTAAACTTTAGGCTGGTGACTACAGAGACATCTAGCAGCTGTCTGGATATCTCCAGTGTACATATGAGTGGACAAAACAGCTATCTCTGGTTTCAGCTTTTTTTTTTCTCTTTTCAGTCTCAGGTGGTTGCTTTTAGAGGTCCCAGAGTCTCCTGAGAGCCCCCGAGGGAGGATAGGTGGCCTAAAATTCAAGTGGCTGTAGGGAGTTGAGAGGATAAGGTGAGAAGGGAGAAGTCTGGCAAGGTTGGACAGAGGAATAAAGGAAGAAGGGGTGTGAGGGGGAACATATAAAAGGATTCAAGGATTCAGTGTTTTCTCTCCAGAAGATGGTAAGAGGAGGAAGGAGGAGAGACACAATGGAGAAGGAGAGGCCTTAGAGGAACCAGTCTGGGGAGATCTCAGGTTTTCCAAAGAGGCCAGTGGAGCTCTACATTGTCCTCAGCAAAATCATGCTAACAAGAAAAGAAGCAGATGAGTTGGCAGAGCTCATAATTAATAGAGGTACAAGAAGGGGGTTTCAGTCAACTGAGACGTTCCCATGGGAGAAGCAGAATCCAATGAGGACAACAGAGAGGCCTCACAGAGAGCCAAGAAGAAAGACTTCCAGCCCAGAGAGGTAGGAAATAATCCCCTCTCAGGAAAGAGATCCAGAAAGAAGAGACTTCCAGCTCAGCAGGTACCTTTCAAGGAAGCCTGGGACTCCAACTCATCTTCTTACAAATAGAGAAATGTAGGACTATACCCCAGCATCTGTTTGTCTGGGACTCTAAATCAGCTTGTAGAGTATACTCAGAATCTTACAAGTCAAAATCTGTCCTTACCAGCTTTAACAACGTCTGTCTGTAGCACCGGTTCCAGAGTCAGACTCTCCATAAGATCCCCAACCTATCAGGCAGAAGGGAAGATAAAGACTTCAACTTTGCATTTTTAAGGTCCTAAGTGGCCTTAAGATCACCCAGGGGCCCAGATGACGAATCTGATCCTATCTGAGTCACAGCACCATAACTGTTAAAGAAAAAAATACTCAATGAGGCTTGTTAAAGAAGGGAAGGCAGACTTTATTCAGGACCATCATGATAGATACAGGGAATACCACAATGGGATTCTACAGTGGGGAAGAGAGACCGGGCTTGATTCCAAGTAGAGCATGGACAAGTGGGAATTTAAAGCCAAGGAGAGAGTGGGGGGTAGTGGATGAAAACTTACTAAGGTATAAGAGGGGTTCTGGCTAAACCCACCTAATGGGATTCTTGCTGACAACAGGCCAGGATGATCAGACATCACCTGGGGGATGAAGAACCTGATCAGATAGCGAAGGTGATCAGATATCAAGAGTGAGTGGCTCTAGTTAAACTGACTTATCAAGGTTCTCACCAAAACTAGATTTTATAAGGACACACAAAGATGGGCCCAGAGGAAGGTCCAAGAGCCTGATTAACGTTTGCTCAAAGTACTTTTGTTAATGGGTTTATTTTAAAGAGGAAAAGAATAACGAAAATTGGAGATGGCATCCCAGATATAAAACTTCAGATTTTTCTGAATTTAACTCAAGGCCATCCCTGCTAGAATTCATTAAAAGTCTGGCCCCCTGAAAATCATGTAATCTTTTGCCTCCAGAGAGTTTAACAAGGCACCAGGATAGTCTCAGCCTTTGAGAGAAGTCCCAGAAAGGAAACAATCCAATAGAAAGAGGGAAGCATCACATTATAAGAATGTCAATAACCCATCATAATTTTCCTAACCCTAGTCCTCCACCCTAAATCACTTCTAGCAACTCAAGTGTCGTTGAAGTTGCATAAGTGACAAAATATACAGATTTGGCTGTTCTTTTCCTAGAATCTCATAAAAGAAGTTTCAGCCCTATGGCACATGATCAGGGAAGTCAATTATACTGGCTTTTCAGCCAGTGAAGCCTGGGTTCAAATCCTGACTCTTTAACTTAGCAGTGATCATGCACAGGTTTTCTAACTGTCCTTACATTGTTTTCTCAACTGTAAGCCTGGAGTCATTATTTTACCTAACCCACAGAGCTGCTTTGAAGGTGGGATAACAATAATGCACCAAAGTGCTTAGCGAATTGCCTGTCATAGAGTCAGCACTTAGTAAATTGAAGATATGTGAGAAGAAGGGGTAGGTTAGGGGAACTGGGAAAGTCTAGAAAGAGTGTATAGCTCCTAAAGATACAAGTGCCATGGGTTCCAAGGGATGAGTTAACTAGGCAAAGTAGCATACTTGCCAAGTCTCAAAAGAAATTAAGAAGCCTGGGGCACCTGGGTGGCTCAGTTGGTTAAGCCCTTAACCAACTGTGTGTCCATGATCACAGTGATCTCACAGTTTGTGAGATCAAGCCCCAAGTTGGACTCTGCACTGATAGCACAGAGCCTGCTTGGGATTCTCTCTCTCTCTCTCTCTCTCTCTCTCTCTCTCTCTCCCTCCCCCACTCATGCTTGCGTTCTCTCTCTTTCAAGAGAAATAAATCAATATTTAAAAAAAAAAAAAAGAGGGCACCTGGGTAGCTCAGTCAGTTAAGTATCAGACTTCGGCTCAGGTCATGATCTGAGTTTGTGAGTTTGAGCCCCACGATGGGCTTTCTGCTGTCAGCTCAGAGCCTGCTTCAGATCCTTGGTTCCCGAACTCTCTCTTTGCCCCTCCCCTGCTTGTTCTCTCTCTCTCTCTCTCAAAATAAATAAATATTAAAAAGAAGAAGAAGAAGAAGAAGAAGAAGAAGAAGAAGAAGAAGAAGCAGAAGCAGCAGCAGCAGCAGCAGCTGCAGAAGCAGCAGCCTGAGAGAAGCCAGCCTGGGATTTACAGACAGAGTGGAAAGTGGCCCTATCCCCTTTGTGTTTTCTCTCCAGACATATGAGACAAGTTCACCAAGACAGAAGAAAGAAACATGGTGAGGGCCCCCTTGGCATTGCAGTGCGGGTTCTGCCTGAAGAGGCTGAGGGTGCTGAAACAATTCGAGATTGAGACTTTTGACTTGGGCAGGACATCTGCTCGTGAAACTTTCGGGCAGAGTGAAGCTTAGGAAACTGGTAAGAGGTTAAATAAGTGGGAATAAATCAAAAAGCGGGACATACAGACCAAAGGACACTCCACTGCCTTCCCGCCAGTTGTGAGCTACAGCCCATGAGACTGGCCTTGTTACAGATAGGATCATTTCTCACCGGAAAGTTCCCTGGCCTTGTTGAGCTTGGCCTCGGGTACTCAACATTCTCAGGCTTGGCATGGTTTTCTCCAGTAATATTTTCTCTTTCTGAAAAAAAAAAAAAAAAAAAATAGCAATACAGTAAAAAAAAAAAAAAAAGTGGGGGGGGGGGACTATGTAGTGAGAATGCCAAAAAACGTCTGAGAATATGAATCACCAGAGAGAGAATTCCTGAATTTATTTTTCCTAACATTATTCTTATTAAGGAGAAAGAGATTTCCTTTTTGAGCCCCTGTATCTGTGATTCCTTAAAAACACTTTATTATGAAATTCTTGCTTGGGTTTCATTTTTTAATGTGCAGACATTTTGAATACGTGTTTCTGTCTCTGTGTGTTCTTTTCTCTCATGTGGCTGGGGGAAGAATTTCAATAGGCCCAGCCGACAGAGATAGTAACAGCAACAAGTTATGCCCTTATACATTTTGGAGGCTGAGGTGTGAGGACCGCAGATTGTAAATACGATGCAGAAATTGGCCCATGTGTCCTATCTTGCAGCTTATGTAGTTGCAGCGACACATCTACCGAGGGCCCTGCTTTCCTGCCTCCACGAGGTGACTAAGAAGCAAAGAACAGAGAGCATCTGTAACATGCTCTATACATCTCCAGAGAGGGTAGTGCTGGCCTCAAGCATCCCAAAGGCCCACTAAGGAAACGTGGTCAAATCTCCCACTCAGTGTTACAGGAAACAGACCTAGAAAAGGGAGATGGGTGTAAGTTTGCCAAGAAAGTAAATCATGCACATGAGATGTCAGGACCACTTAATGCACAGCAGATTTTCAGACCATTTCATCCACAGAATAAAATACACGGACTAACAATAGTATAGGAAAACGTTAAATGTTTCAGTGCAAAACTATGCACGCCCTTCTACAGACTAATCTTTCAGGTTATGAGATTCTAGCTCTGTTCATTGTATTTGAATTATTTCGTAAAGCTTTGTAAGCTGTAGGTAACGGATAGATGTATAATTTTTATCCTGTCTGGTAGTGATTTAACTGACCAGCCCACCATCACCCCAACTGTCCTTAAAACTGGACAGAACAGTTTCATCTCCATTTGCAATTCATCTCAACATTCCTTTACTTGTATCAATCCGTGTTTTGGTTTTTCCTTTGAAACAGTTGTTACAGGGTGAATAATGTCCCCCCTTCAAAAAAATGTTAAAGTCTTAACCCCCAGGATGTGTGAATGTGACCTTATTTGAAAATAAGGTCTTTATAGGGCACCTGGGTAGCTCAATCATGTTAAGTGTCTGACTCTTGATCTCAGCTCAGGTCTTGATCTCAAGGTCATGAGTTCAAGTCCTGCATTGGGTGTAAAGCCTACTGAAAAACAAAAAGAAAGAAAGAAAATAGGGTCTTTGCAAATGACTGAGTTAAGATGAGGTTATTAAAATGGGCCTTAAACCAATATAACCGTGTCCCCTTATAAAAAGGGGAAATTTGGACAAAGACACAGACAGGCACATAAAATGGATGCCATATGAAAATGAGGGCAGATATGGGGATAATGCAACTCCCAAACTGGGGAAAAAGCACACCTTTTTTTGTTTTGTTTTGTTTTGTTTTAGTCTACATGTGATGTCTGGAACAATGGCAGCCATCTTGTGTTCATGAGAGCAGCTATTGTGACTAAAGACAAAATTTGCCACTCCAGAACGCCTGGGTGGCACAGTCGGTTGAGCGTCCAACTTCAGCCAGGTCACGATCTCGCGGTCCGTGAGTTCGAGCCCCGTGTAGGCTCTGGGCTGATGGCTCAGAGCCTGGAGCCTGTTTCCGATTCTGTGTCTCCCTCTCTCTCTGCCCCTCCCCCGTTCATACTCTGTCTCTCTCTGTCCCAAAAATAAATAAACATTGAAAAAAAAAATTTAAATAAAAAAAAAAAAAAGAAAAAAAGTTTAAAAAAAAAAAAAAAAATTTGCCACTCCAAACATGGAAGAGTAGAAAGAAGGTCAATTCCTGGGCTCTTGATAATATCTAAGGTAACCTACCCAGAGTCACACATAAGACAAAATCTGTACCAATTCAAACTCTAGACCTACTTTCTCTCCCATACCACTTACCTCCTCTGTGTTTATTAGTCAGTAAATGAAGGTTAATTTCTCCTACTTCTTACTCATGTTTGTTTTTATCCTTTAAAATGTCTTAGCTATAGAGCCTAGTGGTTAAGAGCAAACTTTGGTGTCAGATGGACCTGGGTTTAAATTCTGCCTCTGTGTGGCCTCAAGCAAGTCATTTAACCCCTTTATGTCTCAGTTTCCTGGAATACAGAATGGGGATAGATAGCAATTACTATGTTATATGGTTGTGATAGGACTAAGTGAAACTACACATTTAAAGTACTTATCACAGGTCCTGGCACATTATATTTGCACAGAAAAAATTGATGGTGTTTATGATTATTACTATTATTGTGCCATGCATTATTACCCTACCTCTTCAATAGGCAGCCAGCATTTTCAGTGTGAGGAAAGCACCTTGTTCCCCATACACAGAGTGGTTTCATCAATTGACTTCACACTCATTAGAGCCTCCCCTCTCCATGCTACAACTGGGAGCTCCTCCTTCCTCCTGCCCAGAGAGCCACCATCAAATGAGCCCAGCTCCCTGGGAGCATCTGTCATTCCTTGGTGGAGCCCAGCCTGGGTTTGTATAGACTCACATTACCCCCACACCCCACACCCCAGGGCCCTGACAGCTTTGATGCTCATGTGGCTGCCTGGCAGGAACAGAAAGATAAAACCCTACTTGTTTCCTCTCTCCACAATAAGACCTTTGGCAATTTAGAGGGACACAGATACAAAAGACTTGACTTTTTTTTTCTTTCTTTTCATTTTCCCCCCCAAAACAAATGGTGGTTTGTCCTTACCAGCAGCTCCTTCAGAGCCACACCAGCATCAAAGAGCATGAAATCAGCAGAAAGCCAAGGCAGGGTAGTTCTACCCTACCCGCTAGGGAATTTGCTTGCTTACAGGACAAACAAAAAGGGAGGGGAAAGGGGAGCTTTGCGCAAAGAACATCTCACTGGGGTGACCTAAGCTCACAGCCCCCACCCCATTTCCAAAAGCTTGTTTTTTTAACATTTACTCTTTGCCACTTGAAGCTTGGCACACAGACCAGACAAGGACAATGAGGGACACAGAGAAAGGAAAGCTCAACTTGTCTCATGGATAAATCTTGAGTTGACTTGACATCTCATACTCCAGAGGGCTTACTGTGCCAACAATGGGTAGGCCTCTGTGCGTGGAGCATTCAGTTGGAACTGGCAAGTCTTGTGTCAAGCTCTGCTCTAAGTCCACATGACCATGTGCGAATGGAGGAGGAATGAGAACAGTCTCCAGGGCCTATTGTTTCTGGAGTATGTCCTATGTGTTGGGTCTGTACCAAGTACCTAATATGTGGCAACCATGGGGTAGGTAGGACTACTTTCCTCATTTACAGATGTGGACACCGAAGTGCAGAGAGATCAAGTCAGTTGTCCAAGGTCACATCCTAAGAGGCAGAGGCAGGACTCAAACTCAGATCGACACCAAAGTAGGTGTTCTTATCCAGATGTTGTAAAGCTGCTTTCCACAGGGATTGTGAGCAGACTGATAAATGCCAAGCAATATTCAGTTTTAGGGCATCTGTTATCTATTGAATTGTGCCTCCAAAAAATGTTATGTTAAAGTCCTAACCCCTAGTACCTGGAAAGTACTATTTGTAAATAGGGTTTTTCAGATGTAAACAAGTGAAAATGAGGACATACTGGATTAGGGGTAGGCCCTAATCCAGTGGCTGGAGTCCTTGTAAGGAAGGGAGATTTGGATGCAGATACTCATACAGGGAAGGGGCCATGTGAAGACAGAGGCAGAAATTGAAGAGATGCTACCACAAACCCAGGAACTTCAAGGATTGCTGGAAACCACCAGAAGCAAGGAAGGACCCTCACCTAGAGCCTCTGAGAGAATGTGGTCTGGCCAACATCTTGATTTTGGACATCTGGTCCCCAGAACTGTGAGAATAAATCTCTGCTGTTTGAAGCCACTAGGTCTGGGACGCTTTGCGAAGGCAGCCTTAGGAAATGAATATAGCATCAGTCTTTGTGACTTTACAGAGAAAGAGGGGGAGGGCGACAGGAATTGCGGGGAGGGGAGAAAAAGGCAAGACAACTTTCAGACAAATTATATAAAGACTATATCTGGCATAGTGGCCTGGGGAACAGGGTGAGGATGCCAGCCACAAAAGGGAGACAGACAGAAGTGGGTGATGAAGGTATGGAAATGAGGGGTTTAACGGAAGTGAAGGGGTGAAAAGTGGAGAGAGAACCACAGCAAATTTGATGGGTCAGCTCCTTGAAAGGGAGAAGGGTCTGGCGTTCTGGCATTCCCTGCCAGTAAGGGAAAGGATTGAGAAAGAACAGAATGCTGCCACACTGTCTGCCCCGTGACAATGACCTTGCCCCACGCCACTGCCCCAGCCTTCTCACACCTCAGTAGGGCTCTTACGTCAGACTCCTCTTCAGTTACTGCACTCAGGGAACATGTAGTTAGCACTCACTAAGTGACTGGCGCTGAAGAGGGTGTGGGCATGAAGACCAGAGAGCAGCACAAAGGAACAAGAAACTACGAGCCGCATGATTTCTTCAACCTGGATTGCTCTTTGCCCCACTGTCAGCCTAGAAAGAATATACTTAGAACTCCAGCCCATCCCAACTTGGATGGGGGCATTAGCCCACCTCACTGGGCCCAAAACAACTTCCACATCCCTACAGTATAATGCTTAGACATTATACTGTATTTCTTTCTTTGTGTGTGTGTGTGTGTGTGTGTGTGTGTGTACACACACACAGAAATATAGATAGAGAGATAGATATAGACACATAGATATCTACCTATAGGTATAAATATAAATAAAGATAGATGTAGAGATAGATAGATAGATAGATAGGTAATTATAATGGCTGCTCCATTAGAATGTGAACTTCTGGAAGGCAATGCCCTATTCAACTCTATCGAGTCAGTGCACAACAGTGGTAAGTAAATATTTGATCAATGAATGCCCAAGGTATTCTAGAACTCAAACAACAAAAAGTCTTAAGTAATAGGAAAACAGGCAAAGGACATAAACACACGATTTACAAAATAAAAGAAATACGAGTGGTTCTCAAGCACATGAAAAGATGCTTAAATACAGTCATAATAAGAGGCATACAAGTTAAAGCTATACTGAGGAAACATATTTCACCTCTTAGACCAGCAACAGTGTCACAAGATACTGGGTGGGAAGTTGTGGGGACACAAGCAGGCTCATACCTGCTCATAGAAATGACATAACCCATAAGAAGGTCCTTAGGCAATATCTACCCTCTGTCTAGCAAGCGTACTTCCAGTGGGTTCCTGTGGGATATCTCTCAGATAGACCTGCAAACACAAAGCTGGAGTACAGACAAGCATTTTTGTAACAGCAAGAGATCTGAAGTAATTCAAGGGCTCTTCTCTAGAAAATTGGAAAAATAAACTGTGGTGCTTGAATAAGAATGAGAAAAATAAAAACTATATTTGTATTTGCCTAATTTGCATTAAGAAACACTGGCTGGAGAGGGGCACCTGGGTGGCTCAGTCGGTTAGGCATCCGACTTCGGCTCAGGTCATGATCTCATGGTCTGTGAGTTCGAGCCCCGCGTCGGGCTCTGTGCTGACAGCTCAGAGCCTGGAGCCTGTTTCAGATTCTGTGTCTCCCTCTCTCTGACCCTCCCCCGTTCATGCTGTCTCTCCCTGTCTCAAAAATAAAATAAACATTAAAAAAAAAAAATTAAAAGAAACACTGGCTGGAGAAAATAATGCCTGTGGCTACCTAAGTGGGAACAGGGGGCAAGGTCAATAGCTGGAGAGACAGCAAGATTTTGCAAGCCATGGCTTTCACATCATGCTGATTCTTGAATTAGGCAAATGTATTAGATGATCAAAAAATAATAATAAATTAAATTTAAAGAGAGTATATGATATTAATAAATAACATGTAATAGAATATAAAATGTAATATGTGGAAGGCAGAGTTAGGAAGTTTCATGGCAGTACAGGAAATTTCATGGAAAAGAAACAAAAATGACTCAAAATTCAGAATAGATTAAAATTTCAAAATAGCATAAAATTTACCTATTACCAACTTCCTGGAAGACTAAAGAGGAGATCTATTTTCCGTAAGAACCAAAAACTGGGGTAAATAATACCAGTCAAAAACTCTTAAGCTACCTGAAGGAAAAGTCCACTGGTCACAGTGGGGAATTTCATATGCTCAGGACACAAGCTGCCTAACCACTCAATTCTCTCATTTTCCCTCTGACAATCTCATTGGAATTCCATTTATTTGCTAATTTCAGCCTCTCTCCCAAACCCAATATCCTCACATGTCTTGAACTTTTCTAGACTTTTCCATATCATCCATCAAAACCTTCCAAGATCTCTATCTCTATATACCTTTCACATTTTATTTAAAATCCAGATTGACTATCATAAGGATGTAATGCTCTGCCCAACCTAGGATACTATTACTCATTAAACCCCATAACAATCTCACAAGATAAAGACCATCATAATCCATTTTACTAGCATTTTACAGATGAGAAAAGGGAGCCTAGAGAGGTGGGGTGCTTTGTGCAAGGTTATCTGGTATGGAAAGGTGGGGCCAGAATAGAAACCCTAGTAGTCTGACTTCAGAGCCTACTCACCAGTACTGCATCCCTAGATGCTCCCACAATAATTTGTGACCTATAGACCTTTTCTTCTGCCATCCATCCATTTTCTTCTTCCATCCATCCATGCATTCACATGTCCCTCAGACATCCATGGCCACTTATAGTGTACAAGGCACTATGCTAGGCTAAGGGGACACAGAGATTCCAGAGATGGTGGTCCTTGACTTTGAGAAGTTTATGGTCCAGAGAGAACACACACAGGTAAAAACACAACTCCATATACAGGAGGTTCTGCAATGTAAGCCTAGGAGAGGCCCCCACTCCCCACCCCGAATCCACTTCTATACCCCTTTTGTTTTACCTCCCCTGCTCAGGAAGTCTTCGTTTAGGGCCCTGTAACTATCACAACTGGAAAATCAAATCCATCAGGATTTTTCCAGGTAAAGTAAAGGGGTCCAAACAGACTTACATGCTAACAACTATAAGATTTGGTCTTGGGGTCTGCTTTCCTGTAGCCTACAGTTTTATGGATGTCATTTCATGTTGGAACAAGAATAAGAGAATTGTGTGTTGTTGCTTCTAGCCACAAGAATCAGATTGAAAACAAAAGAGAAAGAAGATTTAATCTGATAATATTTCTCACAGTGTAATTCAGAGGACTGAGAACTAAGAAGAGCCCAGAAGTCTTACCTGTTGCCTTTAAATGTCTTCTTCCTTATCAGAGTCCAAAGGACTCATGTTCCTAAAATCATCATGCTAAGTTGAGAAAGGATAGCCTAATTACTAAACTTGCAGTTTTCCCTGTGATCTGCTCAGGCTCCACAGGGCAAGAGTGACTGCTCAAGTTCCATCCCCCAAACAAAACACCAAAACTAGTCACACAGACCTGGGTTCAAAGCCAGACTCTGCCACTTACCAAGAAATCATCAGCATCAACTTCCTCATCTGGAGAATGGGATTAATAATGAAGATTTGGTAAGATAATACATACAAAGGTTCTAGCCTTAGGCATGACACAAATTCAAAGCCTTCCTGGGACAGTCTCTTAACCAGAGTCACTGCCAACTTCCACATGCAAACCTCTCGAGGTCAGGTTGTGAGCATTATCCCTGGCCCCCTCTGCCCAAGGGACCTGTACTTATTTGGCAGCCATAGCTTGGCCTCTAGAGCTGCAGAGACAAGGAGAACAGGTTCTAGGGCCTAAGAAGAGAAGGGCTCGAAAGAGACAGGGACTATCCAAGCTTACAGTCACACAGGCTAGGGTTGGGGTTACATTCTAGACTGGGGATGCAGAGAGAGTACAGAAAAACCTGGGTAAAGGGAAGTGGTGCAGGTTGGAGGCAACCTAGTGTCCTGAGACTAAGCAAGTCCATAGTTCAACACCAGCAAAGCAGTAGCACTGAAAACATTACTTTGGAAAGAAATCAGTATTTCTCAAAAAGTCTGAGGGGAAAAAAAGTCTGAGTTTTATTGAACTGACCTACACTTTTGTATGGCTTGATATCATTTTCAGTTTTAAATAGTTAGAGGCAGAGTGAGGGTAGGGAATAGAAGATAGGCACCAGGGGCACTTGGGTGGCTCAGTTCAGTTAAGTGTCTGACTTCAGCTCAGATCATGATCTCACAGTTCGTGAGTTTGAGCCCCACATCAGGCTCTTACTCTCAGTGCAGAATCTGCTTCGTATCCTTTGTCTCCCTCTCTTTCTGGCTCTCTCTCTCTCTCTCTCTCTCAAAAATAAAATAAACGTTAAAAAAAAAAAAAAGAAGAAGAAGAAGATAGGCACCATATTCTTTCCCATGCTATTCTGACCTGGCCCATTAAATACCAAAAAGGCTTCATCTTATGTCTGTATTTTAAGGGTCAGTAACCCAAATACCTATAGAGGTCAAACAGATCAGAGATATGAGTACCTGTACCACGTAAGGAAACTGGAACACAAATGCCCTAGTCAACTATTGCCAGAGAGAAGCAGAGTCAGTGTTACTAGATTGATTTTTTAAAAATAGAGAGAGAGATTTATTTTAAGGATTGGCTCATAATTATGGTGGCTGGCAGTCCAAAATCTATAGGGAAGGCCAAAAATTCAGGTAATAGTTGATGTTCCCATCTTGAGTCTGAATTCAGCAGGGCAGGAATTACCTGTTGACAATTATGATGTGAACACACTGCGAATGTTGCTCAATCACCTATAGACATATACAATAATGACAGGAGATTTCCTTATCCTGCAGGTGGGACTGGATTTACCTTCCTCCTCTATGTTTTCATTATTGCTCATTCATGAGGTCATATAAGTATGTATGTCTTCCTTCACTAATAGACTAGGATATTTTTCAAAGTGTAGCTCACATATCAAAGACATCAAAATATTCTGGAGTTCCTGTTAAGTAGATTCCTGACATGCCTCATCCACTAACTCAGGAAATCTATGCTAAATTTTAACAAGCACTCTTGGGGTGCCTGGTGGGGTTCAGTTGGTTAAGCATCTGACTCTTGATTTCGACTCAGGTCATGATCTCATGGTGGTGAGATCCAGCCCCACATCAGGCTTTGCCCTGGACGTGAAGCCTGCATAAGATTCCCTCTCTCCCTCTTCCTCTGCCTCTCCCCAGCTTGCACGTGCGCTCTCAAAAACAAAACAAAAAAAAAAGCATTTTTTTTCTTGTGTATGCTAACATTTAAAACCCACTGGACAGAACTGTTTTCTCATTTTGTCCTTCAGTGACCAACAAAGTCCCTAACACCTAGTGGAGCTTAACAAATGTTGTTGAACAAATTAATAAGTAGTGTCACTGGTTTGTCCCTAGGTTCTCTTGTGATGTGTGTAAAAATCATAATGCTAAACTTGTAATCTTGATCTCTTTGTTTTAGGTGATGACCAACTCTTGTATAACCCATCTATGTATGTGTCCGTTAACCCCACTAGACAGGAAAATTTCTTTGCATTTTTGCCATTCTTATATTCACAGAGCCTAGCCCAATTACTGGAATAAGTTAGGTGCTCAGTAAATATTTTTTGAATGAATAGATCGATGGATGAAAGGACAGATAAATAACCTACTTTAACTTACACCACCCACTGTCTTACTAGGTTGTGAAAATGTTTTACTTGCTGGCCCCTGAGTTTCTCATCCTATCTTTCAGTAATTCATAATTGCAACAGGTTTTAAGAATGCACCTATAACTTTCACTTGCCATAGATTAAAGCATAGTTAAGAGTCTATCACATGTAATTTCTGTAACATTAACTGTATCTCTTTTATCCCTTTCAGAAAAAATATGTATCATGATACCCATAATTCAGAGGTATGCTATTTTGGAGATGACCTTGAATCCTCTTCAAAATATAAACAAAACTATTCATAAGCTTGATTGCCTAAACTATTACTATTACTGCTTTTTAACAAATTTATCACGATACTTCAAAACCAATCCAGACCCAATACAGTGTCAAGACATTCAGGTTAAGTATAACTGCTATAAAGCATTTGATCTAAATTCCTGTATCTAGAATGACTAAAATTAGAAAGACTGACAATAACAAGTGTGGATGAAGATGTGGAGCAACCTCAAGTCTCATAAGTTGCTGGTGGGAAACTGGTATTTACCCAAGAGAAATGAAAATAACAAAACGACTTGTACCAGAATGTTTATAGCAGATCTACTCTTAATAGACCCAAACTGGAAGTGACAGACCCAAATGTCCATCAGCAAGAGAAAGGAAAAAGTATAATATCTTCACACAATGGGATAATACTTAGCAACACAAAAGAGCAAACTGATAAACTGTCCAACAACATGGACACATCTCAAAGTCATGATCTTAAATGAAACAAGAGTATATTCTATAGAATGTTTAGAAAAGGCAGAACTAATCTGTAGTGACAGAAATCAGAAGCATGATTACCTCTGCAAAGAGCAGGTATTGACTGGAAAGGGACAGAAAGGAACTTTCTAGGTGAGAAAAATGTTCTATATCTTGATTTGGCAATGGTTACATTTGTCAAAACCCACTGAATTATTTATTTAAGATCTGTACATTTTTCTGTATGTAAAATATATGTCATTTGAAAAATTTATACTTCTACATTGGCCAGAAATACCAAAGCATAATTGATCTTTCACACATCATGGATTCATTGTTGGGGCCATTGTTTAGAAATATAAGACTTTAAACAGTCTATGATTCCAGGAGAGGTGTTACCCTCATCTTAACATAACACCGTGTTTCATTCTACAAAGGTATTACAGGACAATCAAACACCATTCCAATATATAATTTATATGAGTGCCTGGCACCATTGTGGCTTTTTATATTCATTAGTTGATTTAAATCTCACTTTTTAAAAATGTGCAATGTGAATATTTAACAGATGAGAATCAAGGTCCAGATAAGTCAAGTTTCTTGCCCAAGTTCACACAGCTAATGAGTGATGTCACCAGGACTCAACCCAGATCCTAGGCCCACACTCTTTCCTCTCCAGTAAACAGCATACACACACACACACACACACACACACACACACACACACACACACACATCTATGAATCACAATTCATAGATCTTTCCATTCTTTTATCATGAATCTGTGATAACAGTTCTTCCGGTGAAATTTTAAAATAAATAAATGAAGCCTTTATAAAGCACTCTAGAGCCCATGGATGGAAAATTTTAAATCATTGCCTGATTCGTCCCGCCTGGCTCTCATTCTCAAATCTGTGTTTGCTTTGGAATCTAGGGACTGGAATAATCTACTGAGACTAAATGAAAGAAGCCACAGAGCATTTGTTGGCCAAAGGGCAAAGGGGGTGTTTCCTTCACTTTGTTTAAGTGTTAAAACAAAATTGTCCATTATTCTACACACTGAATTATTGTTAGCATCTTTAGAAGGGAAGCAGACACATTGATTGCATTTCAAATAAAAAATTGAAAGCAATTAGCAGAGGGAAGAGAGAAATGAGCTCTACTGTCTACAACCACTGTCTGCTCTTTCAAGCCATGGTCTTTAGGATATGACTTTTTTATTGAATTTTTCACTCTCATTAGTGGTTTTTAACAGTGGATTTCTAAATACCCAAGTCTAAACCAAAGCCAACATTACTTAATTCTGAACTGTTAGAAACCTCTAAGAACCCATCCAAAATGCCAAAAAAAAAGCTCACATAACCCTCATGTATATAGTGAGATTAATATCCCACAGAAATACCTCATTAAACTAATGTCAAAGTAATTCACTTAAAACTTTTCCTGGCAAAACCTAAAACTTCTATGACAGAGAATAATACTGCAGAGATACCAAGACTAAAACAAGCTGAAGAGCTTCAAATCAGATGACCAACTGATTAACTGATGAAGAAAAAAGAAAATATTATCACTGTTGGAAAAGCAGGTTTTTAGTCCAATATACTTCCAATGATATTGAAAACCATTTTGTATCATTCATAGGAAACCTTCACATATTCGGTCAACAAAATTGGAAACTGGTTTCCAACGTGGTTTTAAGTCCTAATCTTATTTTCCATGAAAAACAGTTTGTACTTTAAAGAGCTCAGGATGATAATTCCTTTGGAAAAGATTTAATTCTGTGGCTGGCTTGTTATTGTAGATACAAACATCTTAGCTGTCAACTACAAGCTGAAAAAATCTTATTTCTCTCTGGCTTATGGAGCAAGGAAACAATAACAAAAGCATCTCCCCTGATCTTAAAACCTTCTGACTTCCAACTAGAATATGATACCTAGCACTGTAAATAGTCTTATAAATCTTGCCTTTCCTAACAGACTTAACCTGTCCATTTTCTTAGATATTAGCAATAAAAGTACCACGTGTAAATGTTCTTAAGATTTGGGCAAGACTGGGGTACCTGGGTGGCTCAGTCAGTTGAACATCCAACTCTTGATCTCAACTCAGGTCTTGATCTCAGGGTTGTGAGTTTGAGTCCCATGTTGGGCTCTGCAATGAGCGTGATGCTTAAAAAAAAAAAAAAATTGGGCAAGTTTGTCACAAGATTCGAAATACTTAGTCCCTATGGATAGTTGGCTTTTCATATGGTTAAAGGTAGTGAAACAATTTTGGGAGTGCACAGGGAATAAAGAGGAAAGAGTCAGAATAATAGGGGAAAGACAGAATCAAAAAAATATGTTAGGTTTTAAAATATGTGATTTTTGTTATGCAGACAGTTTCAAATGGAGTAATTCAAGCTGAAGTGTTTTTTGACTTTGGTTTTCCTTAGGGAAACATGCACAGCAGCAAAGAATAATGGAAAAGGCTGGCGTGGACTCTGATACAGAAGGTTTCAGTCCCAGTTCCATTTTTCCTAGCCCAGAAACTTGGGCAATAAAAAGAAATTGATAATAATAACAGCTAACAGTTATTGAACCTTAAATTGAGCCAGACACTGGTCAAAGTTTTATGTGTATTAGCTCATTTAATTCTATGAGATAGTAAAGTGTTTAAAACTCTCCCATTTACTAGCTACATAATCCTGGACAAATTCCTTTTCTGCAGAATCATCACGCAGTCGCATCTATCTCCTAGACTGCTTATGAGAATTAATGAGCTAATACTAAAGTTAAGCACATAAAACAGTGTTTGTTTGGCACAAGGCAGACACTCAACCAATGTTTGCTATTGTTACTCCCATTTTACATCTAGGAAACTGAGACAGAGAAAGTCTATTTGCTAAAGAAATGGTAATTAACATCTAACTAATGAACCTATAATATTTGGCCTTTGTAAATATTCATACATGGTAGCTATTTTTCATCCTATAATAAACAGAGATCACTGTGAAAACAACTCTCTGTTATTCAAAATGGTGCTTTGCCTAAACTGAACACAAAGAGTTCCAAGTGTAGATTTCTAATACAAAATGTTTAGCTGTCAATTATTATTTGACCCTTCCTCTTACATTACTGATTATATCCAAAGCACATCAATAAATTACGCAGATTGAATGGAGACCTACATTCTGCAACAACTATTATACTAAGGCACCTTTCCAATAAGAATCAATGTACTGATCTGTAAAATGGGCAACCCAAACTGACACCCCCCCCCCCAACAGCAGGGCACTTTCAGGGTGAATTCTCCAGTCTCCAGGTCCTGGTCTACTGGCTAGGCAGCCTCAGGAACTTGCCGCTGAGAACACAGCCATCTCTTTTGGACAAATTCCCCCTAACCAAGCTTATCAGCAAAACCCATGTACAAAACCAGAATGCCAAATGATTAATTACAAGGACATATAACACATCAAACAGATCTGAGACTAGATTAGTTGATGGCTGTATTCACTGCCTGTGAACCAATCTGCATGGGAAACTGGATTATAATTAGAAGGCTACTTGGTGAATGTAGAACCAGTAAGAAGGTACATCGAGTCATCTCCAGGGTAATCAGAACTGAAGAGTTCATACTGGGGCTTGATAGGTCCAATCCTTTGCTCTGCAGATAACCCCTCACAGACAATTTAATTTAGTTTATCTTCGAATCTCTGAGGCTATTAATCCCCTCAGAACTCATTCTTTCTTCATCTCTGAGAATAACTTCAAGCTTGTTGCAGTCAAGGGCATGGAGCCTGGAAACTATTCCATCCTTTCAGGTAATCCACCTCCATAATCGGACTCCTTTTACACTTGTTTCACAATTTACCTTTCTTAGAAGACAATCTCGTTTCCAAAGCTCAAAGCATACCGGTAGGTACATCTCCATTTCTCCCAAATACCAATAGTAAGATAATTACCTGATCTAGCACAAAATAAATCCTTCCCAAATGTAATGACTTTCTTAATGCCTCCTTTCCAGAGGTCAGCAACAGTTTACCCCGCTGTGGCAGGTACAAGTGTTCATGGAGGATACTGGCAGATCTAAGGGTCAGTTCTTTCATTCACCCCTTTAACTTCTATTTACTTGGTGTCTGTTATGTGCCAAGCACTGAGCAGTACAGTGAGTCAGCAGGAGACCCTGACTGCCCAGATCTCTGAGCACTGTGAAACAGATACTAATCATTTGCTGCAATGCCACCAGAGAAGGGAAAACTACAAACTGAGAAAGTATCCTGGAGGGAGAAAAGAATTACAATTCTTTGAGAAAACTAATGAGTTGACCCAACCAGAAGGGTTAAAAAGCTTTCCCTGAAGAAACAAGATTTGAGTGGAAGTTGAAAGGAGAGTAGTAGGCACTAATGGGGGGGGGGATCAGAGAGCTGCCAGGAGGGGTTGAAGAAAGAAAAACAATTTCAGATGAAGGAAACTGCACTGCAGAAGCCTTGAGGCTTTTGTGAGCAGCAAGCAGCATGGGCGACAGAGGAATCTAAAGAAGGTCAAAGATCCCCAGAGGGCAATGAGCCATTGGGCAAAGCAGTCACAAGAACAGTGGGGCAGGTAGGAAGGGGCTGGGCCATGCGGGACCTTGCCAGCCAAAATACAGATTTTGATCTTTATCCTGGGTTGAAGAATTTTAGAGGCAGTTGATGATTCTTGATCAGATTTGCCTCTCAAAAGATCACTCTCCTACAGAGTGGAGAATCAGCTGAAGACGCTATGGAGGAGGCTGGGGCATCAGCTGAAGAGGCAATCACGGTAGTCCAGGCAAGAGATGCTGGTTCCTTAGTGATTAGCACAGATGAAGAGAAACAGACAGGACTGAGATACTGCAAAAGTAAATGTCCATTAACAGGCAAGGGGTAAGAAAAAACTCATTCCACTCTGTGGACAGACTACTCAGCAATGAAAAGGAACAGACCATTCAGAGGACAGAAATTCAGAGGTTCAGCAAAAGGGAACTGACCAGAAATGCACAGAAGGGAACTTCTAGAGATGAAATCTAAATTGTGTTGGTAATTACACAAGTATACAAACTGGTCAAAATTCATCAAAATAGGTGTTTTAATGGCTAAATTTTATTGTATGTAAAGTATATCTCAAAAAGGTTAATTTTTTTAGAAATCAGTACATCTTAATTATTAATAACATAGATTTTGGAATCGTACATACATGAATTTAAATCCTAGCTCTACCACTGGTAACTGTGTCACTCTAGAAAAGTCAATAAAATGGGGAGAGAGGATGGCTGTTTTAAGGATCAAATCACCCAGTTTAGCACACTGCCAAATACAAAGGCAGGAGGGTCTACCATTCAAGTTTCATTGACTCAGTAACAGGAGTAGGTAAAGCAATGAACATTATTTGAGTGTGTAGGGGTTAGAACAAATCACCCCAAGATGTGCTACTTTGGCATGGGGATTATTTTGAGCTGAAAACAAGCAAGGCCCAAAAGATGCAAGAAGAAACTGTGATCTTTCTCTAACTGCCTAAAAGAATTTAGAGGATCTGCTTCAGGAAGAAAGTTATTACCATAGATAACTATAGAATAATACAAACTAGGTATGGTAGACAGGGAGAACCTAGCAAAGCCTATTTGATCAAAGTCCTCTCTGTTCCATTGCTTCTGTATGGCCCAGCAAACATTTGTTTACCAAACATTTAGTCTTTTTTACCTTCCCATGAATTGCTGTCCTTCCCATTTAAGTCTCAGACTCCCACCCCCTTCCCTTTAGTTCAGGATGACATAAATACCTCATTGTGCCTCTCTTTAGAATCTCATGTTTATATGGATTCCCCATATGTATGTAATTAAATTTGATTTTCTCTTATTAATCTGTCTCTTGTCAATTTCATTCTTAGACCAGCCAGAAGAATCTTAAAAGGTGAAATAAAAGCTTTCCTTCTCAACAAATGCTTCCTGTTCTTAGGTATGCGGTAGGCCCTACAGATGTTTCTCATTTGATCCTAAGAAAAATTCTAAGAGGTGCCATTGTTTCTATAGCTCTGAAACATAGAAATCTCCCAGGAGACAGTAACTTGCCCAAAGTCATTCACAGAGTGAACATGGAGCCCAAGGTCCTTGCAGGTGGTGAGAGAATGCCACCTTAGCCCCCACTTCAGTGTTCTAGGAGGAAACCTGTGGGTCTTCACAGGAAATTTCCCAAAAGGCAATACTAAAACACTTAGTCTAAGAAATTCTTTTAAATGCATACAGTTGGACACTTATTTTTTGCTTTTATTGTATTTGTTTTTAAGGTTACTATCTTGGTCTGTCCAGGCTACTATAACAACATATCACAGACTGGGTAACTTATAAACAACAGAAATTTATTTCTCACAGTATTGGAGGCTGGAAGTCTGAGATCAGGGTGTCCCCATGGTCAAGCAAGGGCCCTTATTCATGTTGCAAACTTCTCCATATATCCCGACAAGGTGATAGTGGACAAGAGAGCTCTCTTTAGCATTAATCTCATTCATGACAGCTCTATCCTCACAATCTAACCACTTCCCAAAGACTCCACCTCCTAATACCATCACACTGGGCTTTAGAACAGTGATAGTGGTTTTCTATTTACGGTGATGAATTAAATTTCCTTTCTAAGATAAGTTTAAGTTTTGTTTTTTTTGTTTTTTTTTTAATTTTTTTTTTTCAACGTTTATTTATTTTTGGGACAGAGAGAGACAGAGCATGAACGGGAGAGGGGCAGAGAGAGAGGGAGACACAGAATCGGAAACAGGCTCCAGGCTCCGAGCCATCAGCCCAGAGCCCGACGCGGGGCTCGAACTCACGGACCGCGAGATCGTGACCTGGCTGAAGTCGGACGCTTAACCGACTGCGCCACCCAGGCGCCCCAAGTTTAAGTTTTTTAAGTAAATCAAATTAAAACCATGAAGGAATTGACAGTATGGGCACTACTTAGATATCTCAAAGCTGTGAAGAGGATTTGGAAATGACTGAAGTTGAGAAAGACTGGATCAGCTCAAGTAGACAAGTACAGGGCCCCAAGATGCCAGGAAGGTGGGCCAGGGAGGCAGAGAGGATGCAGGCTGGTGCTAAGCAACCTTAGGACAGCCTGAGAAGAGAGTTTATACTCATGTCACTACTGCCTCCCATTTGAGTGGTGTCATGACATTTAGGACAAAACCTCGGCCTTGGAGAAGGAATAAAAATAGGGAAAGGAGAATGGCAAGAGAGGGAAGAATGGGGGGAAGATAGGAAGGGAGCTGGAGCAATGATACAGATAGGGTATCTGTCAATACCAGCCCAGGTACAGGGCTATTATTTTTCCACTCCAGCTAGAGAGCCTTT
This sequence comes from Puma concolor, assembly GCF_028749965.1. Classification (NCBI taxonomy): domain Eukaryota; kingdom Metazoa; phylum Chordata; class Mammalia; order Carnivora; family Felidae; genus Puma; species Puma concolor. Next base: position 27,510,593 of record NC_141673.1, on the reverse strand, counting down.
TGGGGAAAGCCAAAACAGCTCAAAGCTTTTCTTAGAATCTTTTTTCCTCTATGAACTAAGGAGAATCCATGTGTAAAATGATCATTTTCAGAAACAAAAGAATTAAAATAATGAATCCTCTTATACTTTTGACTTCAGTCAAAAGTCACAGGTAGCTTTTGAAAATGAGGCAAGAGACAATAATTATTCCTAGAAAAAAACAATGATGCTCTGCAAATTGAAATCCACTGCCTCTTACATTGTATTTCTTAAGCAAAGCCTTTGCAGAGCAGCTGGATGACACAAATGATATATTCTTCTTAAAAGCCAGGCCTGGTTGGTTGGTTTTCCTAGTCTGATATCCAAACTAATCTATATGGGATTTTAAAAATGCTTATGGAATGTATTCTATGCCATGTTTTCTCTCCTGTTTCTCTCAGTGATCCTAGCATGTTCTAACTTAAGATTTAGTCAAATTAACTTCTAAGCAAAACCCCTAATTTCTACTCTGATATCTATACCACCATCATCCCCCAAACACACACTGTCTGTGCCCAGGTTCTCAGTAGACATGTCCTAGAAAGTCACCTTTGGAGTGAAAGTTCCTATATTCTTATAGAAATTCTCATATTACTATATTCACCTATGGAAGAAATAAGACGAAGTGAAATTAAAAAGACTTTTTTAGACCTGCAAATCAGTCTGAAGGCTAGAAAGGCAGGAGAATAGAGATAAAACAACGAGAGGTGGCCAAACTTCATGGTCAGACAAGGACAGGACCCGGGAGAAAGAAGCAAACAACCCACACCTGATGGGTGAAATCACTTGGGGAAGAAAGAAGAGTTTATAAAGCAGAGAACTATAGCATCACATGAGGTAATTCTAGAGAATGCTTGATTCAAAATGGACACTGAATGAAGGTTTGCTGATTGAATCAGTAAACATATGAATGATTGCCTAAGCTAGAGGGGCCATGGCAGGCTCGAGAGAGAAAATAGGGAGTTGACCACCCAGAAGCTTATCTTTATGCTTCTCCAGCCTCAGTCAAAAGTGTGTTGAAGGACAGAGGATATATCAGATATCTTAGCCCCATTGTCCGGACCCATGTATTAGATCAATATGAGACACAGCACGTCTCCTCCTACATTGTACAATAAAGACCATGCCAAAGTGCCTTCTAAGATTAAAGAATCTGAAACTCACTAAGAGTAAGAGAGTCGTGAGAACGTGATATATGATAACTTCCAAAAGAATTCTTAGGGTAAAAATACCCTAAGAATTGGTCTGGTTATTACCATAGCATTCATTGTTTCAGGGAACGTTTATTGAGAGGCTACCACCCACCTTATGGTTGAAGCAGGACAGGTGTTTGGTCCCGAACTATGGTATGGCACACACAAAAAACTGGGGGGGGGGGGGGGGGGGAAGAGCCAGGAGATATGAATCTGAACCCTGGCTCAGATACTCAGTGACTTTGGGAAAGGGCATTCCAAATGGAAAATAACTTGTGAGCCAACCCAGAGAGATAAGAAACAGCATGAGTTCAAGAAATTACAAGAAGCATGGTGTTCAGCAAAAGTGTCGGTCAGGGATGGCAACACCTTAGGCTAATATATAGTAAGTGCTCAGTAAATATTTGTTGAATGCATGAAGGAGAAATAGGTAGAAACAGATCACAGAGGACCTTATATTCATTCTATGCTAAAAACTTAGGTTTCTCTTGTAGGCAGTGGAGAATCACCAACGGGACAGAACTTTACTCAGATTTAAGTTGTAGCTAGGTGCTATGCTGTATGGAAAATTAATGTAGGGGGAACGAGAAATAAGACGGAAAGACTAGCTGATAGGCAATGGTCCTAGAAAGGGAGAAGAGCAAATGACTTAGAGAAATCAGAGCTAAAAGAGATAGCATTATACCTTGGGGTCAAACACTGGTTCCTGATCTTTTGTACTTAAACCCATTTCATAGTAGTATTTAATTTCATGAACCCTCTTAGGAATTTTTAAAAAATCATTGTATTATTTTTGCAAAGTAATTAGAAAGTAAAGAAGTAATTTTAAACTAAAAAATCAATTTTAGAGGTATATTATTAAAGATTCTATTGACATACATTTTACTATTTTCTGAATAGGCCTGTAGAAAATTTAACATGAGGCAGTGAACAAAAAACTTAACACAGAGCCCGGCTCATAATACAATATTCTGTAAACGCTCACTTTTATCATTGTTGTTGTTATCATTGATCTCTAATAATCATCCAGATGTTTAGCCAAAGAGTGCCTCAAAACAAATGCTAGTTACCTATGGTTCACTAGCATCTCATGACCAGATAAGGCAACCTCATTTTCCAAAATAAAAATAGGAACTTAAGATCAGATATAGGGGTTTTTCTAACATTTTTAGTTTATTCACATGAAAAATCACATTTTTTTAGTTTATGGATTTTTTTAATTTAAAATAATTGCCTGAAACTCAGACTTCCCTGGAATATTCAGGGTGTGAAGTTTACTCCCCTAAAATATTGGTTAACAATATCTCAAAGAACACAAACTAGCAGTCCTCCATTTAGATTCAATTTTGAAGACTAAAGTTTCATTTATATCCATTTCTTGGCCAGGATAAAGGACTAAATAAATAATCTAGATACACATTTGGAACTTGTGCTTCCAGAAAGATGGAGATGTGCTTTTCCCTATTCCTCCTGCTAAGTACAACTAAAAACTCTGGACCTTATATATAAGACAAACCTAAGACTCTGAAAGGTAGAAAGAAGAAAGACCACTAGGGACCTTGCTAAGACATACAGTCAAACTTCTGAAAACTAAAGACAAAGAAAAAATCTTGAAAGCAGAAAGAAATATATGACACTTTACCTATATGTGAAAAAGTGATTATAATGACAGCAGATTATTCATCAGAAATCACGGCAGTCAAGGAAGTAGCTCAACATCTTTCTGTCAGCCCACAATTCTGTATCCAGTGAAAATATCCTTCAAGAATGCAGGAAAAATGTATCCATTCTCAAATGAAGGAAAACTAAGAAAATTTGTCACCATCAGACATACCCTAAAAGAACAGCTAAAGGAAGTTCTCTAAACAGAAAGGAAATGATAAAAGAAGTAATCTGGAAGGAAGGAAGGAAGGAAGGAAGGAAGGAAGGAAGGAAGGAAGGAAGGAAGGAAGGAAGGAAGGAGGAAGAGAGAGAGAAGGAGGGAGGGAGAAAGGGATGGAGGGAGGGAGAAGAACAACAAAAACAGTAAAAATATGAATGAATAAATCCTCTTGAGTTTTCTAAATTGTTTGACAATTGAAGCTAAAATGATAACACCATCTGATGTGGTTCTAAATGTATGCAGATAGATTACCTAAGGCACTTATAAACAGGAAGAATAAAAGGAGAGAAGGGGAGGTTAAGATTTCTACACTGTGCTTGAACTGGTAAAATGTCTATACCAGTAGACTGTGCTAAGTTATGTATATATAATGTAATACAGTAACCACTAAAAAAGCTATACAGAGAGATATACTCAAATATACTCAGTAAGAAAGTAAAATTCCAAAAATATGTTCAATAACCCATAGGAGAATGGGAAAAAGAAAACAGAGAAACAAACAAAAAAACAGAGAGGAAACAAAACAAATGGAAAACAAATACCAAAATAGCAGACATAAGCTGTAACACATCAATAATGACATATATATAAATGGTCTAGTACATCAATTAAAAGACAGATTGGCAGAGTGGATTAAAATGCATGACTCAACTATATGCTATCTGTAAGAAACTCATTTCACATATAATTATGTAGGCAGTTTGAAAGCAAAAAGATAGGGACATATCATGCAAACATTAATCAAAAGAAAGTGGGAGTGGCTATATTAGTATCATAAAAAGTAAACTTCACAGCAAAGAAAATTATCAGAAATAAAGATATTACATAATGATAAAAGGGTCAATCCACCAAGAAGACATAACTATCCTAAATGTGTATACAACAAAGAGAGTTACAAAATACATAAAGCAAAAACTGATAGAAATGAAAGAATAGGCAAACCCAGAATTATACTTTTAGACTTCAACACCCTTTCTCTGAACAACGAATGAAACAACGAGGCACAAAATCATCAACAATATAGAACTCAATTACACTATTAACCAGAATAATCCAATTGACATTTATAGAATAATCCACCCACCAAAAGCAAAATACATGCATGGAACATATACTAAAAGAGACCATACCCTGAGTCATAAAACCTAGATCAACAGATGTGAAAGAACTGAAATTATACAGAATATGTTCTCTAGCCACATGCAATCAAATTAGAAACCAAACACTTGGCAACTAAATAACACATTTCCAAATACTCCATAGGTCATAAAAAGTCTCAAGGGAAATTAAAAAAAAAAATACATTGAACTCAATGAAAATGAAAATACAATATAACAAAATTTGTGGGACACAGCTAATGCAGTCTTAAGGGGGAAATTTGTAGCACTTATGCTAACATCAATAAAGAAGAAAAGTCTCAAATCAATAACCTAAGCTCCCACTTAAAGAAATGTTTTAAAAAAGCAAAATAAACCCAGGGGCACCTGAGTGGCTCAGTTAGTTAAGCGTCCAACTTCGGCTCAGGTCATGATCACATGGTTCCTGAGTTCAAGCCATGCATCGGGCTGTCTGCTATCAGCACAGAGCCACTTTCTTTCTTTTTTTTTTTTTTTTAATTTACATCCAAGTTAGTTAGCATATAGTGCAGTAATGATTTCAGGAGTAAAATCCAGTGATTCATTCCCTACATATAACACTCAGTGCTCATTCCAACAAGTGTCCTCCTTAATGCCCATTGCCCATTTAGCCCACAACCCCTCCAGCAACCCTCAGTTTGTTCTCTATATTTAAGAGTCTCTTATATTTTGTCCCCCCTCCCCGTTTTTATATTATTTTTGCTTCCCTTCCCTCATGTTCATCTGTTTTGTATCTTAAATTCCACATGAGTGAAGTCATATGATACTTGTCTTTTGCACAGAGCCCACTTTTGATCCCGTCCCCCTTTCCTCTCTCCTGCTCATGCTATCTCTCTCTCAAAAATAAACATTTTTTAAAAAGGGCAAAATAAACACAAAGAAAGCATAAAGAAGTAAATAATAACTGACAAACCTCTAGCAGTGCTGACAAAGAACAGAAAGAGAAAAAAAACACAAATTACCAATATCAGGAACAAAATGGGATATTGCTATAGGCACTGTAGATATCAAAATGACAGAATGTTACAAACAACTCTACACACATAAACTTGAGGACCTGGATAAGATGGACCAATCCTACAAAAAGCGCACACTACCACAACTCGTCCAATATGAAACCAATCATTTGATTAGCCCTGTAACTGTTAAAGAAATTGTATTTATAGCTTTAAAACTAATGAAAAGAAGGACAGCTGGGTGGCTCAGTCAGTTTAGCAGTTAAACTCTTGATAACAGCTCAGGTCATGATCTTATGGTTCATGAGGTAGAGCTCCATATGGGGCTCTGCGCTGGCAGTGTGGAGCCTGTTTAGGATTCTCTCTCTCCCTCTCTCTCTGTCCCTCCCCCACTCTTGTTCTCTCTGTGTCTCTCAAAATAGATAGATAGATAGATAGATAGATAGATAGATAGATAGATAGATAGATAAACTTAAAAAAAAAAAAACTGCTGAAAAGAAATCTCCAGGCTCAGAATTTTCACTGGAGAATGTTATCCAATATTTAAAGAAAAATAAACACCAATTCTACACAATCTCTTCCAAAAAATAGAAGATGAGGGAATAAATGGGTTATTCATTCATTTAATGTGCACCTCTTTGCTCCACTGCAGCTGCCTTCTTTCAGTTCTGAAACTTATAAGGCACCTTGTCCGCTCAAAAGAATGAACACATGCTGTTGCCTTTGCCCGGGATGCTTCCCCTCACACTCCTTTTCAGGCTCCCAGAGTCATGCCCACTCACCCCTCACATCTCAGCTTATACAGTTCATGTGTTATTTCCTCAGGGAAGCCCAAAGTGGGGGAGGGCCCTGCCTTGTGCACATACAGACCCTGCTATGTTTTCTCTGTGGCACTTACTGCAATTTTAGTTCATTATTTGCAATTAAATATGTAAGGTCTCTAAGGCTTCTCCAACTAGCCTAGGCTATAAACTTAAACTATATGAGGACAAGATACCAGACTGCTTCATTCACTCTCTACCTCTGACTTGGAGTCAATTGCCTGGGATCCAGACATCACTAGATCAATATTCATTGAGTGAATATATACTCAGGGTCCTGCAGAGAAACATAACAGAACTTAGGATGTGTGTGTGTGTGTGTGTGTGTGTGTGTGTATACACACACATATATACATATACATATCTATCTATCTAGAGAGAGATTGATAAGGAATTGGCACAGATAATCATGAAGACTGATAAATCCCAAGATCTGCAGAGTGAGTCAACAAGATAGAGACCCAGGAAACACAATGGTAAAGTTCCAGTGCCAGTCCAAAGGCCAGCAGAATCAACCCAGAAAGAGTTGATGTTTCAGTTCAAGTCTAAAGGCAGGAAAAAGCCAATGTCCCAGTCCAAAGGCAGCCAGGCAGAAAGAATTCTTTCTTACTCAGGTCAGCCTTTTTGTTCTATTCAGGCCTTCAGCTGACTGGATGAAGCCCACCTAAATTAAGAAGGGCAAACTTACTGGTCTACCAATTTAAATGTTAATCTCATCCCAAAACACTTGCACAAGAACACCCAGAATAATGTTTGACCAAATATCTGGACACCCTGTCACCCAGTCAAGTTGACACACAATTAACTATCACATTGAGTTAATAATAAGTGAATATTGAAAAAAAGATTTGTCTGTGCAATTAATTTACCAAGTGTCACAGCCTGTGGTCAAAGTTTACTTTTTTCTTTTGGCCAAAAAGTATATAGCAGCTAACTCATCAATGAACTCATAGTCATTAGCTAGGCTTTGGTCCTGAATGATAGATAACAACCATCATCAAGTATTTTTCTTTGTGTCTATTATCTCTAACCCTTCCAACAACTCCACCAGGCTCAGAGAGGCTTTATAACATATCCTAGACCACACAACCAGATACTGGCAAAGACATGACAGAAACCCAAATTTGTCTTCTTAGCTCAAGACTTTACCTACTTATTAGTGCTTCCCATTAAGAAAATACAGCCAATAGAATTTCCCAAAATTGATAAACAATGTGTAGTTTAGCCATTTTTGAGCAAGTTATTTAACCTCAAGCTCCAATTTTCTCATTTGTTAAAAAAGAGTAAAAGTACCCTCCTTAAGGAGTTGCTGGAGGATTAGTGGAGCTAATGACTGTAGAATTTAGCATGGCACTTGGACATAGTAGATGCTCAGTAAATGTTAACTTGTAACATCTGTTGTTCAAATTCCATTGGCTCTTACTGGTATCTGCTCTTGTAGGCTTCCCAATTCCTGTCAAATCTTCCTTGAGTATTTCAGCTCACATGTGTTCACAATTCAGTCCACTAGCCACAACTGCCTCATGGCACCCACAGTGCTCTTCTTCTCCATTGTTGCTGACTCCCAACACAACCCACACACATACATACATACACATTTCCCACCCCTTATGTTCCAGGAATCCCCAGGACCTAGCCAGGGGTCATTATCTGACACTGGCACCAGGCCATCCTTTTTCCTTTCTTCCTCCTCTGAGCAGACCCTTTCAATCCAAGCAAATCAGTTCATGCTAATAAATGCTTGCAGGTTACCAGGCCCACCAGCTCATCAGAAATGCCCAAAGCATCTGAATCCAGACTAAAACCCAACTTAGACACAAGAGTAGGCACAATAGAATTTGTCATCAATTAAATTCCAGCTAAGTGCTGCTCTGGAACATGTGTTTATTTCAAATGTCAACGTCTCCCTGTCCTATCATTTTCCATTTCGATTTTAGTAACTTCTATTTTATTTTTTCTGTGGATACTTATTTTTAAACAGTAATTTATTAAAACACTATTAAAATGCTCATAAAATTCTTTCTAATTAGTCTAATTCCACCCCTCTAATAGGATTATTTTTACTTTAGGAAAATAATCCTCCCAAACTTTGTCAGTGTTCATACGTTAGACAGAAAGATATAAAACATACATACATACAATAATGAAATATATACAAAATCTCATTACTTTCCAATACTTACATTGAATTCTCACTAATTCTGACTATTCCTCCCTCTCTGCCCACTCATTTTCAAAAACATCAAAGTTCCCAATAAATTTGCAACCATCAGCTCACAAAACCTAACAAAATATTTAAGCCAAAGACATTTTAATGCTATTTTCTATTTCTGCCTTACTCATTGCTCCTCCTTGTTGGTAAACAACCTCATCCCCTTCTCTGTGACAACTATCAGTTTATTCTCTGTATTTATACATCTGATTCTGCTTGTTTATTCATTCGTTTTGTTTTTTAGGTTCCACATGCGTGAAATAATATGGTATTTGCCTCTCTCAGACTGACTTGTTTCACTTACCTTTAATGTCCTCTAGATTTACCCATGCTGTTGCAAATGGCAAGATCTCATCCTTTTTTAAGGCTCTGTAATATTCCATTCATATATACTACATCTTATTTATCCATTGGTCTATCAGTGGATACTTAGGCTGTTTCCACATCTTGGTTATTACAAATAAAAGTGCAATAAACATAGTCTTTTCAAATTAGTCTTGTGGGTTTTTTCCACAAGTAGTGGAATACCCAGTAGTGGAACTACTGGATCATACATTATTTCTATTTTTAATTTTTTGAGGAACCTCTAATTGCTATACCAATTTATATTACCACCAATAGTGCACGAGATTTCCTTTTTTCCACATCTTCATCAATACTTGTTATTTCTTGTCCTTTTTATTTTGGCCATTCTGACATGTGTCAGGTGATATCTCATTGTGGTTTTGATTTGCATTTCCCTGATGATGAGTGATGTTTAGCAACTTTTCATGTCTGTTAGCCACCTGTAGGTCTTCTTTGGAAAAATGTCTCATTTTTTAATCAGATTGTTTTGTTGTTGTTGAGTTGTAGAAATTCTTTATATATTTTGGATACTAACCCCTTTTTTGATCTATTATTTGCAAATATCTCCTCCTACTCAGTAGGTTGCTTTTTGTTTTGTTGATGGTTTCCTTTGATGTGCAAAGCTTTTTTTTTTTTTTTTGGTTTATTTATTTATCTTGAGAGAGGGAGAGAGAGCATGCAAGTGGGGAGGGGACAGAGGGAGAGAGGGCAAGAAAGAGAATCCCAAGCAGGCTCCACACCACCAGTGCACAGCACGATGTGGCACTTGAACTCATGGACTACAAGATCATGACCTGAGCTGAAGTTGGACACTTAACCAACTGAGCCACCCAGGCACTCCAAAAGCTTTTTTTTTAATTTTTATTTATTTTTATTTATTTTTCTGTTTTTTTTATTTTTGAGAAAGAGAGAGAGGGAGCACACATGAGCAAGTGAGCAGGGGAGGGGAAGAGAGAGAGGGAGACAGAATCTGAAGCAGGCTCCAGGCTCTGAGCTGTCAGCAGAGAGCCCAAAGCAGGGCTTGAATTCACGGACCGTGAGATCATGACCTGAGCCGAGGTCAGACGCCTAACCGACTGCACCACCCAGGAGCCCCTCAAAAGCTTTTTATTTTGATGTAGTCCCAGTAGTTTATTTTTGCTTTTGTTTCCTTTACCTTACGAGACATACCTAGAAAAATACTGCTACAGCCAAAGTCAAAGAAATTACCACCTATATTCTCTTCTAGGATGTTTTATGGTTTCAGCTCTCACATTTAGGTCTTTAATCCATTTTTAGTTTATTTTTGTGTATGGTGTTAGAAAGTGGTCCAGTTTCATTCTTTTGCAGGTGACTGCCCAATTTCCAAAAAACATTTATAAGAGACTATCTTTTCCCCATTGTATATTCTTGCCTCCTTTGTCCTAGATTAATTGACCATATAAGCATGGGTTTATTTCTGGGCTCTCTATTCTGTTCCATTGATCTATGTGTTTATTTTTTGTGTCAAAATTGTGTTTATTTTAAATTTGAAAAAAACAAATTGTGGAAACCTACTCTCTTATCTTTTGGGGAAAAATTCCAAACTGGCTTCTCCTGGGTTGATCTTGATAAATGTTCTACTTTCCATACATGGGAGGGCAGGTGCTGGGAATTGTTTTTCCAGCCACGGTGACAGATTTGCAGTGGTTATTCACATCCTATCACCTGTTCCAAGGTCAGGTCAAGAGAACAGTTTTACTATGACTGGCCAGGTTAGAGTACAGCTTGAGGCCAGGAAACCATGGAAAACAGACCAATCAATAAGGAGAGTGAACTTTTGATCTTTCTCAACAGGACCCCTGGTCTTAGACTTGCACCTCTGCCATATGGCCACACTCTGTGGTTGGCAGTCAATTCAAACATGATGACCAAAACTTCAGGCCTAACCAACTGAGCTTCCTCACTGCTATTTTGTTCAAATGGATTTCAAAGTGTTTTCAATTCTTACATGCCCTTTGCATACACAGAAAAAAAAAATGTCCATACAAATAAAGTCTCTGAAAAGCACTACATATCAATTCCTGAAATTAAAATGTGAATTTATCTCTTAACAGTTATCCATATGAGAAATAAAACAATAGGCATTTAAGGGAAACTATTGCTGGCAGGTTGAGCTCCCTGGGAAACGGAATCAGAGATGGAGAACTGCATGCAAGAGGTTTATTGGGGAAGGATCTGGGCATCAACACCTGTGTGGAAACAAAAGCTGCCAGTTCAGGCAAAAGCAGAAAATAAGCTGCAATACAATTACAGCAAAGACCTCAGTTAATCTCATGGGGAGCTCTGGAGCTGGGACGGCTCTACAGCTCTACACAAATGTCCCAAAATAAGGCAATGAGGCTAAAACTTTCTACCCCCACATCAGCCAGTCATGGGATTCTAGCTGCTCCTAGGAAAAGGTCATGATCTTGAAATACATGGCTCCTCTTCACCAGGGTTGGGGGAGCATGAGAACACGGGTGTGAGCTGTTAGCCAGTCCCAACTCCAGCTGCAGTCCTGACGTGGGCCATCTGGGCAGCACGCTAGAGTGACACACTCTAGTGCCTACCATAAGTGTGAACTACATATTCTTTCATTCTCACCAGGAAAATGTCTATGTAGACCCAGGAAGTAAAGGCTACTTCCTAAACAAAGAGCAGACTAGTAAAAAAAAAGAAAGAAAACAAATCATGGGCCATGGAACTTTTTACCAGAGGTAAGATTTCATGACACTGACAAGACAATGCAGCATCTTATATTCAGCACAAGACTGATCCCAGGTTTTCCTCTGCCCCAAATTGAAAACAGCCCAGCATTGAACCTCATGCAAGTTACCCACTCTTCTCTCAGCCCCTTACCCAGCATTTGACAATACCTTCACAAATGCCAATGGCTGCAAAATGAACTGCATTTCATATAAAAGAGCCTACTACACTTACTCCATGGGACTCCTGCAATTAGTTTTTATATGAATGCCAACAGACAGAATGAACAGAAGAAGAAAAATCTTATATGGAAATCTTTATGACAGACAAATGGTCTATTATTGGGTATGTCCTTTCCGCAGAGCTCAAAGGTCAAATTGTTGTTTTGATCATGCAATCTTCACGCTTTTTGTATGCCACAGACTCCCCAGAAGGATTATCCAATGGGAGAAAGAAATGATTAGGACCTGGAAGAACTTCTGCATCTCATACTGAATGCTTAAAAAAACAAAACAAAACAAAACAAAAATATGTGTCTCTTCATTTAAAACAAGGAAAGTCACCCTTCTACTCAGTTATGGTATATTCATTTTAAATGATGTTTTAAAAAACACACAGTATAAATTTGGAGGGTGAGGGTGGGGAAAAAGGAGCAGGCCTCGCTTCTCATAAGCAGTTTCCAAAAGTAGACAGATAAAATGTTGACCTGTCTAATGTCCACCGCAGGATAATGGCTTCAGAGGAAGCCCTGGGGAAAGCAAGTTCTGTATGTATATCTATCTGTCTTTCTGTTGTGACATCAATGGTCAAACCCTAGAAAGGGGGCTAGACAGCAGAAACTATTTGAGGTGTTTTCTCAAATTCTGTGACTCACTTATCCATCCAGCCCCCAGTTAATCTGGCCACACTTCTAAGTCTAAATCTCCAGGGAAATTTTTTAAAAACAAATAAATAAAATGCAGATGAAACTCAAAGGTAGGGGCAATCAACCCATTCAGCAAATAATCAAGGTACCATCAGGGCCCTGCATTTCTTTTTTCCTTAGGTGCAAGTGTAAATATTCTTGTCCCTTGCTCTGTGGGCTGAAAACGGCCAGGCTCTTCTGGCCTTCCAACCAATTTCTTCCAGAGGCTCCATGTGATCCCTTGCCTGTAGTCCCAGGTGTCTGCCTTCCTGAGGTAAACACATTCCTAAAAGGTTATATGTGAATGCGGTGTTTGTAGAACAAACAATACTTTTCCACTGACTTTCATTCTGATCTGAAAAACACTGATCCATAGTGTTTTTATCATTGCTTCTAATCTCTCGTGACAAGTGAGTCACTTGTAAAGTGGAGAATTCTTTTTAAAGTAAGCGATCACCCCACCTATTTTGTTTTCATCAAAAGAGGCATCTCAGAATGGCTTTCCCCTTGCTGTCTCAAAGGAGTCCAAACCCAAACTCACTTCCTTGCCTGTAGCTGCCAGCCCCGATTATGCAAACCTCATTCTCTACTTTGCTTAGGGCCCCACTGTGGCCCTATCAGTTTGCTAGGACTGCCATAATAATGCAGACTGTGTGGCTTAAACAACAGAAATGTATTATCTCACAATTCTGGAAGCTAGACATCCAAGATCAAGGTGTAGGCAGGACCGGAGTCTTTGGAAGCCTCTCTGTGTCACTTACAGATGGTCATCTTCCCCTGTGTCTTCACATGGTCTTCCTTCTATGCCTCTCTATATCTAAATTTCTTACAAGAACACCAGTCATATTGGATTAGGGCCCACCCACATGACCTCATTTTACCTTAATCACCTCTTTAAATATAGTCACATCCTAAGGTTAGGCATTCAACATATGATTTCTGGTGGAACACAGTTTAGCCCATAACATTGGCTAAATAAAAAATATTTTTGAATATCCTTCTGCATAAGAAGGGAGATGGGAAAGATCATTTACAAATATCTTCCAAAGTTAAGAATTACTCAGTAAAAAGTTAGTTTTTTGTGGGCATCTCGTCCCTTCCCTTCTCTGGATAACCATAATGCAGGGGTTCCCAAACTGAAGGGTGCAGCAGAATCACCTGGAGTGCCAGGTAAATACAGATCACCTGCCCCACCCCCAGAGTTTCTGGTCTACAGGGCCTGAGGTGACCCTGAGAATTTGCATTTCTAAGAGGGGGTGCTGTGGTCCACACGTAGAGAACCACCGTAGGACGGCCACGTAATTACGGATATTATCTTACATCTCCCCTCCCCATGTAGCCTTGCATTGTCTCTTGTGCACCTTCAAGGACACTGGTAGTCTACTAAGTGGAAGCCTGACCGTTGTCCTTATTTCAGAGAGGAGGCAACTCTGGCTCAACGTGGTTCCAGGCTTGCTCAATGTTGCACCATTAATTAATGGCAGAGCCATCTGTTGGTCTTGTTCTCTCCACCAGCCCGCAACCATCAGGATCAGGGAGGAAACAGATAATGGATTTTACCCAGTATGTAAAAATATCACCACTAAGAATGATAATGGCTATTCTCTGCTACGTGTTCATTATTTTCCAGTCGCTGTTGTGTTTCACTTGTATTATGTAATTTAATTCACTCAACCACAAGAAGTAGGTACTATTATTAATGCCCACTTTACAGATAAGGAAACTGAGGCTCGAGGAGGTTAAGAAACATATCTAAAGTCATATAACAAATAAGCAGTGGAGCCAGATGAGTCTGATTGTGGAGCCTATGTCCTTAAACACTACTCTTGAAGAAGGGGAATCAACAGCCTTTTCTAAATTTTTTTTTAATGTTCATTTACTTTTGAGAGAGAGAGAAACAGAGCATGAGTGGGGAGGGGCAGAGAGAGAGGGAGACACAGAATCCAAAGCGGCCTCCCCGCTCTGAACTGTTAGCTTAGAGACTGACAGGGGCTGGAACTCACAAACCACAAGATCATGACCTGAGCCAAAGTCGGATGCTTAACCAACTGAGCCACCCAGGCGCCCCTCAACAGCCTTTTCTAAACTCTCATTGCCCTTTGGTTCCTGATAATCTGGGCTTTGGTCATGGGCTTTGTGATGAGAATGGGGATTTGCAGAGAGTGAGCAGCTAACCCAGTGTCAAAGCTAGTGGTGGAGGAAGGAGGAAGGCACCTGGGCTGCCCAGGTAAATGATGGATGGGAGCCAGGGGACACAGAAGGTCTGGAAACTTCCTTGTCTCACATAGCGCTAACCAGGTGGGTAAGTTTTGTTCCAGTTTTAATGAATCAAGTTTCCCTTGCTTCCGAATATTTGCTTCATATTCGCCCCTTCTTCCTTGTGTGTGTCTAGTATGCCTTTTTCCATAAGCTGTTTTCCTTTACCGACTACTCCCAGTTCTTTTAAAGTTTCTGAGGGATATGGGTGTTGAGAGCTACAAGGGCTACAGGCACAGTCCACCTGTAGTGGGTTTTCTTCATTTCTCTCCTTCCCTCCCCACAAGAGACACCCAAGAGCTCTTTGTGTTCAGCTAATAGATAACCCCAGGCTTTGTGGGTGGCCTCCAAGGTAAACACTTCTATTTGGTTCCCATGACATATCCCTTTTAGGTCATCTACCAACTTCAGATTCTATGCGTCTGTGACTCACGTGCACATGGCATTCCCATATCTGCTCTCTTGGCTGCCTACATCCTACCGAAAGCTTCATTTGGCACAGATAAAGGGCTAATTTAATAAGAGGAAACATTTTCTGGTGCCCCCTCTGAGCTAGGAGTTGTACTAGTGATTTATAGATGCTGTTCCACCCCTCCCTCCCAGCACATCCATGAGACTGGTATCATCCCACTTTACAGAAGAGCAAGGACAGGGGTTACCTGACCTGCCCAGGCTGCAGAGCCTCTCCACGGCAGCAACAAGATGCACACCTGGGGCTTCATCACTCTGACACCCATCTCTTTCCTCTATTTACCTTAAAGAGAAGTGGCTTCACCAGACACTGCAAAGGTGACTCTGACCCCCACCCCTATTCCTCTTGGGCACTTTGGCAGTTTCAGTATATTCTGTGGTCCCTCTTCTGGGCGGAAAGGAAAACCCAAATCTTCAAGGACTTTACAATACCAGGCATCATTCAACTCCTTCCACTTCGACAATTGCTTACTATCTATCTACTCAGTGCCTCGCTTTGCACTGGTATCAATAGCACTAGGGACCACGGTCCCCCAAATTTCATATATTGAAGCCCTAACCAAAATGAAGATATCTGAAGAGCAGGCCTTTGGGAATACAGGTGTAGATGAAGTCATGAGGGTGGGCCATCATTACGTCATTAGTGGGCTTATAAGAAGAGGAGCTCTCTCTCTTCTTGAGCACATAGGAGCACACAGGAGGAGGGCACATCTGTGAGAAGGCAGACGTCTGCAGGCCAGAGGGGCGCCCTTGTCAAGAAATGAATCTGCGGGCACCCTGATCTGGAGCTTCCTAAACTCCAGAACCATGAGAAATAAATGTTTTGTTTAAGCCACCCAGTCTATGGTATTTTGTTATAACAGCCCTTGGCTAAAAGAAAGGGAGAGTGGAAATGTCGGTTCCCGGGCTGGGTCGTTGTGGAAGATATGAGAGCGGCAAGTGAAGGCAAGTGTGCTACCTCTGGTAAAGACCACTCAATTAAAGTAGCCAATTGTGTCACTTTCTCTGCGGAAGTCACACTTCTCCCAGCTTTTTGCTATTAAAGAGGAAATTCAAAGAAGGGAAATAGTTGCTGACTACTCAGGAGAGCTCTCTCAGAGGGGTTGCAAGACCTTCTGAAATCTCTGTGATGTGTTTGTTTAACAACTAACATAGTGTTTTCTATGTTAATTATAGATTAGAAAGTGAAAGACTGCATCAAAATAAGGAATCAGCTATTAAGTGTGATATGTAAGATATCAGAGCCCATCTCCTGGGTTCAAATCCTACCATTTACCAGCTGTGTCCTTGGGTAGCCTGCCCAATCTCTCTGTGCCAAAGTGTCCTTATCCCTAAAACAGGGATCATAAAAGTATCTACCCTCATGGGCTATCATGAGGATTAAATGAGTTAATACACATAAAGCTTGTAAAACAATGCCTGAGGGCACCTGAGTGGTGGAGTCAGTTGACTATTTCGGCTCAGGTCATGATCCCAGGGTCATGGGATAGAGCCCCAAGTCAGGTTCCACATTCAGTGTGGAGCCTGCTTAAGGTTCTCTCCTCTCTCTCTCTCTCTCTCTCTCTCTCTCTCTCTCTGTGTGTCTCCCCACCCCCCTCCCCTACTTGTGCTCTCTCTCAAATTTAAATACATGCATACATACAATGCCTGATACATAGGTAAATCTCAATAAATAATATATAACATATAAATATATATATATGCATACAAATATATGTGCAAAGAATCTTCACAGTTACAGAAACCAAATGAGACAATGTTGTCCTTATTGTACCTATAGTCCCTTGACCCTATTTTCTATGTAATGTGACATAGTTCCCATGTTTGACAATTTGAGTGAGGTAATGTTAGATTAACACCCTTCAGGTGTTATTAACTCCTTGGGTCATGAAATAATCTTTGAAATGAAGGACCTAAAAGGTAGAAAAGCAAGTTTGGGAAATGAGGACATGTTCCTCTTGTTTCTTTTTGCCCGTTCCCTACTGGAGTTTGGCACAAAGAAAGGTAATTCAGTTTCTTGCCAAGTTCCTGCTTCCTTTCAGTGCCCCAGTCAGTGTGGTGGGCCTTGACTATTAGGGATGCATCAAGCCAGACTCTGGCCCCAAGGAGCTCCTGACCTGGCAGGCGGCAACACGGTACCCAGCAACTGTAAGCTGTCTGGACTGGTCCTAGGTGACCTGGGGACAGATGCATCCCCACGAGGAAAGATCAAAGTGGAGGATCAGGCAAAATCATATTTATATCCTTCTATATCCTTTTTGACAGAGTACATATTTTCAAGCACATGTCTAACCCATATTCACCCATATTAACTCACTTTAGCTGACAAGAAACCTATGAGAAGATGCCAGTGTTCATCATTAAGTACAATGTAAAATGTAAACTACAAAATGTGATGAAAATATTTAGGTTTAAGTTATAGTTAAAAGACAGAGGAACTGAATTCAGGCACAATACTCTCATCCAAGCTCAGAATTATGAGCGGAAAAAAAAAAAAAAAGTCAGAATCTCACAAAAATGCCTCAAAGTCTCACTCCACTTTGGAAGCAGATCATGGAAGCCATGAAAGCCAGGACCGTTAAAAATAACAATAATAGGATTAACAGAGAGAATTTTTTGAACATCTACTGTGTTCCAAATTTGCATGTGTTTAATATTTATGCATAGCCTAGTGCTTAGGAAAAGACTTGACTTCTACTGCTTTAATATCTCAGGTCTGCATTTAGTAGCTTTGGAACATTGGGAAAATGACTTAACCTCTCCGTGTCTCAGTTTCCTCATCTGTAAAATGGGGATGCTAATTGTACGTACCTCATAGTGTTGTTGTAGGACTCATTAAGTTAATACATGTAAAACACTCAAAACAGTGCCTAACACTTAGGAAGAGCAATAGAAGTGCTTGTTGTTAATAAAATCTCACAACAGCCTTATTCTTACTACATAATTTTATACATGAGGAAATAGAGCTTAGATGGCTAAGGGTTAAGTCAATTTGCACCAGGTGACCCACCCAGAACTTGGCGTGGTAGGGATTCAAACCTAGGTGTGTCAAATTCCAGAGCCTGGGCTCAGAAAGAGCCCACAGTGACCTTTACCCCCAATTGTAGCAGAGGAAAGTCAAACACAGGCTGACAAAGGCTGTTGTCTCCTAGTGCACAGTAAGCCCAAACAAGGCCACTGCCCCGGGCATGCAACTCTCTCTGACCTTTGCCCACTTAAAGAGCCAATCCCAAGGCAGCCCAGAGTAAAGGGGCAAGACAAAGGCCTTTTGGTTGTGAGAGCAATGGAAAGGGGTTAAAGCAACTTACCTGGTGGAGGGTGGGGGGGTTGTTTATCACTAAGAATCAATGCTAAAGGCTACTACAGTCAAGAACCAGAGCCCCCCTGGGGCACCTGGGTGGCTCAGTTGGTTGAGTGCCTGACTTCAGCTCAGGTCATGATGTCACCCTTGCTGGGTTCTAGCCCTGTGTTAGGCTCTGTGCTGCTGACAGCTTAGAGCCTGGAGCCTGCTTCCGATTCTGTGTCTCCCTCTCTCTCTCCCGTCCCCTGCTCACACTTGGTCTCTCTCTCTCTCTCAAAAATAACCATTTTTTAAAAAACTTTGGTGGGGGGTGGGAGGGACACCTGGGTGGCTCAGTCAGTTAAGTGTCCGACTTCAGCTTAGGTCATGATGTTGTAGCTTGTGAGTTCGAGCCCTGCAATGGGCTCTGTGCTGCTGACAGCTCAGAGCCTGGAGCCTACTTTGGGTTCTGTGTCTCCCTCTCTCTCTGTCCCTGCCCCACATGCTCTGTCTCTCTCTCTTTCCCTCTCTCAAAAATAATAAACGTTAGAAAAATAATGAAAAAAAAAAAAAAAAAGAACCAGAGTCCCCCAGCCTTTATAATCAAACAACCTTGGTCACTGCTGGGATCAGAGTTCACTGCAGGTTGGTCAGATGTCCTAGCAACAAACTTCCACAGGCCATAAACATCCCCTTTAGGCTGAAGGAAAGATAAGCCTGGATACCTAGGACACAGTCTCCTTAGGAAGTGAACAAACACAGGAAGATGGATTTAGCACCTGACATTTCCCTCTCTTTGATGTTTGTATTCCATCGCCTCTTAGAAGAGTTAGTAATGTCTTATGAACTCCAAGTACCATCTTCCAAACAACCTTGGATTCCAGCCAAACACCAAAATGGAAGAGACTCTCACATGACACCAATTAAAATATATACACTAGTAGATGAGAGCTTCACTGGTACATTTCCTAGGTGTACAACTTCTGGTCTCATGATGACTTTAAAACAGAACAAAAGTCATTAGGCATATCTTTATCCTTAAATATATCTGGTACCTTTGTTGAAAAAACTCATTCTGCGATTTCGTATGCATTTAAAAGTATGTTATTGTAACTTTAACAAATAATAAATTTTAGGTTAAAAAAAAAAAACAACTCCCTTGGAAAGCAGTGGGTAGGGAGTAGGAGAGAGGTGCAGCAAACAGAAATAAAACAATTGGTATGAATCACGCTTTCATTAATCCCAAGGAATAGCACTTGGGTGGCCTTGGGCCCACTCAGAGGGACCTCTGTCCATTGTCTGTGACTTTGGGTGGGTTCCATAAGCCACCAGATCTTATCTACAAAATGAAGATAACAATATTAAGTTCTGAGAGCTTTTTGAGGAATAGATGAGATAGTGTATGACAAGTGCCTAATTTTAAGTATAGCCCAGGCTTGGCTTAAAAATGTTACTTTTCTTCCTCCTATACCCCCCTCTTAAATATCCTTCCCCAGGGCTGTGTTAGTTTCCCATCCTTTTATTGTATCCACAGTTGATTTGTTCCTCTTAATTTCTAGCCCTGGAATTTGGAGCAGCCATCAGGTGCTTGGTAAACACTTGTTCATATAGACTTGGTTATGGTATAACTTATATGCTTCCCTTGAGCTCCTGGGGACAGGAACCATATCAGCTAGCATCAGGCATGGTTGTATTACTAAGTGTTGCCTCTCCCATTTTAGAAGGTATACCAACACATCAGTCTTCAGCAGCCAGGCAAGTGACACCAATCAGCTGAATTAAGGTAACAAGAGTAGTAAAGTCTGTGACAGAGTTATCCTCTTGCAGACACTC
Source organism: Puma concolor (assembly GCF_028749965.1). Taxonomy (NCBI): domain Eukaryota; kingdom Metazoa; phylum Chordata; class Mammalia; order Carnivora; family Felidae; genus Puma; species Puma concolor. The sequence goes on along the minus strand of NC_141673.1, from coordinate 27,490,580 downwards.
TGATACAAATAAATAAAACACACTTTTCTAGCCAAACAAAACCATCTGCCCACAGGATCTACCCCCTCTGGCCATAAATTTGCCACCATAAACAGAGCTTCACATTCACAAGTATTTTCTTATACATTATCTCATTTGATATATCAACAACCCTCTGAAGTAAGCATTGTTGAGTTCACCTTGCAGGCATCTGACAGAAAGAGAAACTGAGGCTCAAATACAGTGATCTGTCCACATCAAACATAGCTAGTTAGTGGCTGACCAGGGATTTGAATCCATTTTCTGACATCAAACTACAACCCCTACTTCTCTCTACATCCACATACTGTTTGTGATATGCTGCTGTTTTTATGCCGCCATAGTCTTTCTGAAACAAAACCCAAATCCCATCAAAAGGTTAAACCTGTGTCAGATTTACACTCCAATGACCACCATGAGTCATAGTCTACCTAGAACGGAGACAGGTGTCCTTGGAAATGGTACCTTCTTTACAAAAACAGGGACATATTTTACCCAGGCTGTTCATACTGGGAGTTATGGTTAGGGGTGCCAGGCATAAAGGTGCCAGGAAGAATGGTGAGCAGGCTGATATGAGGAACCATGCACCCGAACAGCAACAAGGAACCAGGCTCCTTGAATCAATGTGAAGAATCCCCTTTAAAGGAACTTGAATTTGTCAAGAGAGCAAGAAAAACAAGGTAGAATCTTAGCAACCAGAGTAAACAAGCATCTGATGTCTCCAGGCTAGTGTTGTCCAAGAGAAATAAAATGTGATCCACATATACAACTTTATATTTTCGAAGTAGTCACATTAAAAAAGTGGAAAGAAACAAGAGAAAATAATTTGAATATATATTTTGTTTAACTCAATATACCCAAAGTATTATTATTTTAGCATGTAACCAGTATAAAATTATTAAGGAGCTACTTTACATTCATTTTTTTCCATAATTTTTGGATATCCAATATATATTTTACATTTGCAGCTTGCCTCAGTTGCACTGGCCATATTTCAAGTGCTCAATAGCCATGTGGCTAGTGGCTGCCATATTGGACAGCACATATCTAGACCAAAGAAACTCCTAAAAGTCTCTATTTCTTTCTTTCTTTTTTTTTTTTTTTTTTTTTACTTTTTCATTTGTTTATTTTTTATTCTAGAGAGAGAGCATGCAGTGGGGGAAAGGGACAGAGAGAGAGAGAGAATCTTTTTTTTTTTTTTTTTTACTGTTTATTTAGAGGGAGAGAGAGAGACAAAGTATGAGCAGGGGAGGGGCAGAGAACGAGGAAGACACAAAATCTGAAGCAGACTCCAGGCTCTGAGTTGTCAGCACAGAGCCCAACGCAGGGCTCAGACTCACGGACCATGCGATCATGACCTGAGCCAAAGTCAGATGCTTAACCGACTGAGCCACCCAGGTGCCCCGAGAGAGAGAGAGAATCTTAAGCAGACTCCACACTCAGCGTGGACCCCGACATGGAGCTCAATCCCATGACAGTGAGATCATGACCTGAGCCAAAACCAAGAGTTGGACACTCAACAGACTGAGCGACCCAGGTGCCCCAAAAGTCCCTGTTGCTAGTGTAGTGGAAGCAAGTAATGTAGTTGAGGACAAGATCTTACAGCATTCTTCAAAGACACAGACAGCCCTCATTTCTAACCTTGCCAGTTCAATTTTAAAATAAGTCTCTTGGGGCGCCTGGGTGGCGCAGTCGGTTAAGCATCCGACTTCAGCCAGGTCACGATCTCGCAGTCTGTGAGTTCGAGCCCCGCGTCAGGCTCTGGGCTGATGGCTCAGAGCCTGGAGCCTGTTTCCGATTCTGTGTCTCCCTCTCTCTCTGCCCCTCCCCCGTTCATGCTCTGTCTCTCTCTGTCCCAAAAATAAATAAACGTTGAAAAAAAAAATTAAAAAAATAAAATAAAATAAGTCTCTCAGAGCCACCTTCAAACTTTGCCACTATTTGGGGGACAGCTGTGTCAGTTTCCAGCTAGTTGCTCTGTAAAGCCAATCAGAGGTCATTGTGTTTGGCAACCTGTTTTTGCCTTGCAACAGTGCAATCCTCAGCATGTCCCTCTTCAAATACCTATTATTCTGGCTCTTTCTTCAGTATTGCCATGACTGGCAGTGATTAGGGTGACATTTTTTATGTGCCTGAGTTCACAGAGCAATTACATAGTGTGAGCAGCATGGTGATTCAGAGGCTGTATGTAAAGACTAGAATTGCTACATTTGCATGTCTCTGAATAATGAGATTCCTATCTCCATTATATGGCAATGAGGTAGAAATTGATAGCATTATTAACTGTTTACACAGTAAGCACAATTTTCTATTCTCTCTCTCTTTCCCTCCAGCTGGTTTCAAAGATGCTAAAAGCTAGAAGAGGTAACCAGAGGCCATAAAGTCGCCTGCATTGAGTCCCTCAGCAGTTCTACCAAATAGAAGTTTTCCGTAGCAAGAGATTTCCACACCTTGTCAATAAATCTTCTGGCTGCCTCCCAGAAGGGAGTCCACACACAATCCAATCCAACCTCGCGGCTTCATAGAGGAAGATATGGCTGCATAGAGAGGTGAGGTTTGTCCAAGGTCACACAGACAACAGAGAAAGAAGGCTAGAAGACAGAGGACTCCGAAGATAGCCATTCCTCCTCCGATTCTCATCCTCTGGTGCCTGACTGTAGCTTTGGAATAACAGAGTCCCATCTTCCAGTCTAATTACATATTGCACATTCTGGTCACACACCCATTTTTCTGTTGAAGTGATGGAGAAACTGGCTAAAATTATAACTTGATTCCCCAAACATAAAGACCTTTTCAGTCGACTAGAAATGAGCCCTAACTAGGCACTGAATCAACAAACATCAATTTTTGCAGCAATGAAATAAATATATGGGGAGATAGTTATGGTTATGGTGGGTTATAAAACAGAGAAAGGGAGAGCTGTGATTGAGTGTTTATGTGGCTCTGCTCCCAGCAATGAAACATTTTTCTATCAACCATGTGGCAGTGACATTTTTGATATCAAGGGCAAAATCAAGGTAATAATATCCAAAGGGATGCTTTAATAAAATAGATCATCAGAGTAACAACCCACAAATGCGTACCAGACAGTCCTTCACTGCAATGTTATGGTGTGTAAGGGAGAAAAACTCTCTTCAGTTAAATCCTAACACAACAGTGCTGTTGTAGTGGAATAAACAATCGCAGACAGCATGAAGGTTAACTGCCTCTGCGTACGAGGAGACACATGAAGGAAGATCTGTCAAGTGTGTGGTGGCATCAGCTTAATTCTTGTGATACTTAAATGAATTAATAAACAGCTGAAACACTGAATTCCACTAATAAACATTATAGTGAAATGGGTGGCTCAGTCGGTTAAGGGTCTGACTTCGGCTCAGGTCATGATCTCGCTGTTCCCGAGTTTGAGCCCTGTGTGGGCTCTGTGCTGACAGCTCAAAGCCTGGAGCCTGCTTTGGATTCTGTGTCTCCCTCTCTCTCTGCCCTTCCCCCACTCATGCTCTGGCTCTCTCTCTCAAAAAAAATAAATAAACATTAAAAAGTACTGAGTGTCTTAAAATAGCTAGAAGGGTCCATTATATGGAACTTACCCCATCAATAATCAAAGATCTTGTCCTAGGAGTCAAAGCTGAAGGAGCTTCTGGGTAGCGGAAAGCACAAGAAAATTGGGACATACTGAGTAGTGTGTAAAAGAGGTTGTGAAGACCTTTGCATCTCCACTTAAACTTCACCGCGTTCAGGAGCCTTTCTCTGAACCCAGGGTCTCAATGAATTCCCCCTGTTATAACTTACCATACTTCTATAGGCACTGTTTTGTAACGTATATTCATTACAAGTATGTACTTAAAGCCCATCTTCTCCATGAAGAGTAGTAGGTAGGTGCCTAGTTGCCTAACACAGCTGATTCATTAATTCAAAAGGTACCTACAGAACACCTACTACGAGCTAGGCACCATGCTAAGTGCACAGGTTACACAGGGAACAAAACAATACTGCCCTCCTGTAGCTTACATCCAAATAGGAAGAAATAGACCATAAACAACTAAACAAACAAGCTGATTTTTTATAACAATATGTGCTCTACACAAAGAAAAGGATAATGAGATTGAGAGCAGATGCATGGGAGGCTAGTCTCTTTGAGGATGTGAGATTAAGGAAACCTGAGTATTGGAAAGTTCTGGAGGAGGGCACTCTGGGCAGCCAGAAGACAGGTGGAAAGGCCTTGAGATGGGAATAAGTCTCTATGATTGCAACTGAGTGAGGGGAAGAGGGAGTCAGGATGTAGTTTGGGCAGGATCACATACTTGGCTCTTAGTAAATACTAAATAAACATTTGTTGAATGAATGAATGAATGAATGAATGAATGAATAGGTAAATGTCAGTTATAAGGGCAGGTAATTCCTATTGCCTTATGCAAAAGTGCAGCTAAACAATGTTCATATATTGGAAGAACAAATATTGTTAAAATGTCAATACCACCTAAAGCAATATACACATTCAATGCAATCTCTATCAAATAAAACCAGCATTTTTCACAGAGTAAGAACAAACAATTCTAAACTTTGTATGGAAGCAAAAAAGACCCCAAATAGCCAAAGTAATGTTGAAAAGCAAAGCAAGGCAGGAGGCATCACAATTCTGGACTTCAAGCTGTATTACAAAGCTGTAGTCATCAAGACAGTATGGTACTGGCACAAAAACAGACACACAGATCAATGGAACAGAATAGAGAACCCAGAAATGGACCCACAATTATTTCATCAACCCATCTTCAACAAAGCAAGAAAGAATAGCCAATGGGAAAAATACAGTCTCTTCAAAAAATGGTGCTGGGAAAACTGGACAGTGACATGCAGAAGAATGAAACTGGACCACTTTCTTACACCATTCACAAAAATTCATTCAAAACGGATGAATGACCTAAATGTGAGACAGAAAATCATCAAAATCCTAGAAGAGAACACAGGCAGTAACTTCCTTGACCTTGGCCCTAGCACCTTCTTACTAGACATGTCTCCAGAGGCAAGGGAAACAAAAGCAAAAATGAACTACTGGGACTTCATCAAGATAAAAAGCTTCTGCACAGTGAAGGAAATAATCAAAACTAAAAGGCAACCTACAGAATGGGAGAAGATACTTGCAGATGACCTATCACATAAAGGGCTAGTATACAAAATCTCTAAAGAACTTATCAAATTCAACACCAAAAAAATAAATAATCCAGTTAAGAAATGGGCAGAAGAGGGGCACCTTGGGTGGCTCAGTTCGTTAAGTGTATGACTCTTCATTTTGGCTCAGGTCATGATCTCGTGGGTCATGGGATCAAGTCCCACATGGGGCTCAGTGCTGATAGCACAGAGCCTGCTAGGAATTCTCTCTCTCCCTCTCTCTGCCCCTTCCCACCTCTCAAAATAATAAATATTAAAAAAAAAAAAAAAAAGGAAATGGGCAGAAGACACGAACAAACATTTCTTCAAAGAAGACATACAAATGGCTAAGAGATATGTGAAAAAATGCTCAACATCACTCATCATCAGGGAAATACAAATCAAAAACACAATGAGATACCACCCCACTCCTGTCAGAATGGCTAAAATTAACAACTCAGGAAACAACAGCTGTTGTCAGGATGCAGGAGGGAATGCAAACTGGTGCAATCACTCTGGAAAACAGTATGGAGGTTCCTCAAAGAGTTAAAAATAGAACTACCTTAGGATCCAGCAATTGCACTACTAGGTTTTTATCCAAAGGACACAAAATTAGTGATTTAAAGGGACACATGCACCCCAATGTTTATAGTAGCACTATCAACAATAGCCAAACTGGAAAAAGCCCAAATATGTCTACTGATTGATCAATGGATAAAGAAGAGGTGAGATATTACTCAGCAGTCAAAAAGTATAAAATCTGGCCATTTGCAACAACATGGATGGAACTAGAGTGTATTATGCTAAGCAAAATAAGTCAGCCAGAGAAAGACAAATACTATATGATTTCACTCATATGAAATATAAGTGGAATTTAAGAGACAAAACAGGTGAACATAGGGGAAAGGAAGGAAAAATAAAATAAGATAAAAACAGAGAGGGAGGCAAACTGTAAGAGACTCTTAACTATAGAGAACAAACTGAGGGTTACTGAAGGGGAGGTCGTGGGGATGGGATGGGCTAAATGGGTGATGGACATTAAGGAGGGCACTTGTTGTGATGAGCACTGGGTGTTGTATGCACGTGATGAATCACCAAATTCTACTCCTGAAACCAATACTACACGGCATGTTAACTAACGTGAATTTAAATAAAAACTTGGGAGGAAAAAAAAAGTGCAAATTAATCAGTATACAAAGGTAGGGACTAGAAATTTGAAACTTCAAGAAAAACACAGAGGGTAAATAAGATGAGGGCTGTGGACTCACAGAATAGATAAAGGAGATGTTCGTGGCAACGTATAATAAACTCCAAAGTGCTGCAAAGGAATATGGGGACAAGCAAGTTAATTGCAGGCTGACATCATATGGGGTAGGTTCCTGAAAGCAGGAAGTTAGCTGGGGTTAGAATCATACACATTAGGTGGAATGAACAGGGAAGGGAGGGCAACACAGGAAAATCAGTCTTATCGTGTTATCCCAAAGGAACAACCACATTTTTTTTCTGGGACATGGTGTCAGTTCATACTATGCTTTGTTACACAGGCAGTGGGGACAATTACATACATGGAATAGACAAGCTGGCATCACTTCATTACTTTAGGCTCAGGTTGCCCCCTTGGAATTCACAGGCTTCAGCTTGAGTGGGAAATTAACTATCTTCAATGTAGAGTGAAGCTGATAAGAGCTGTGGATCTAGAACATATGTTTTAATTCTCTCATTTTCCAGAACCTCACTAGCCTGCTATTCTTGTTGTTGTGGCTTAGTTCCGTTTTAGCACTTTGTTAATTAAACCCTTTTGGAAGTTGTCCAGGATAATCCAACATCATAAAATCTGTAATAGATGAGTCACAGTGCCACCACCCAACCAATAGGACTAAGCCAGAAGCTAGGTGCCATCCTTTACTCCACCCTTGCTGCCATTACCCCCACCTTGTATCTAATCCACGAGGTCCCATAAATACCCCTCTCAACTCTCAAAGCTATTCTCCTGCCCCTTCCTCACCACCACTACCTTATGCAGCCCTTTGTCATCTCTTGCCTGAACCCCACCTGCTTCCAACTCTTTCTAAACATTCCTCTCCTCTCCCCACCACCTCTGAGTGACTGCTCACATATTCACCATTATACATATACACACCCTTCATGATTTGCCTTCTTTTCCCTTCCCATCTCCCTCCATGCCTCCCAAACATCCTGAGTTTAAGAAAACCAAGCTGTTTACAGTTTTCCCAAAGCCCCATGCTGTTGGAAGTCTCTATGCCTTTGTGCTTACAGGTCTCTCTGCCTAGAATGCCCCCACCCAACCCTGTATAGATGACTCTGATTCATCCTTTAAGACTTAGCTCAAATATCACCTATTCTGTGAAGCTTTCTCTGATCCCTTTGTATTATTCAGGGTTCTCCAGAGAAACAGAAGCAATGGGATGTGAATATAGGAGTAAAGAGATTAATTTTAAGGAATGAGTTCATGCAATTGTGGAAGCTGGCAAACTCAAAACATGTAGGATTGGCTGGCAGGCTACAGATCTAGGGAAGGGCAGGTGCCATAGATCAAGTCCAAAGGCTATTAGGCTGGAGACCCGAGAAAAGCCAATGTTACAATTTGGGATGAAGGTCATCTGCTGCAAAATTCCTTTTTGCTTGGAAAAAGTCAGCCAGTCTTTTGTTCTATTGACACCTTCAACTGATTGGATGAGGCCCACCCACATTATGGAGAGCAATCTGCTTTACTCAAAAGTCCACTAATCTCATCTAATTTAATGATTTAAATGCTAATCTCATCTAAAATCCCCTCACTGAAAGCCCCAGAATAATATTTGACCATGTATCTGGGCACCACGGCAGAGGCAAATGGACACATAAAATTAACCATCACAACCATGAACAAGATTAGAATTTTTCCTTCTCTGATCCTGTAGCATCTCAAACAGAACTCTATGCTAGCATTTACTGTTTTGCTTCAATTATTAGTAAACACAACCATCTCACCCCTCATGGGTAGGAACCATGTACTAGTAATATTTATATCCCATTCTTATTACAGCATCAGTAAATACTTGTGAAAGTAATTGACTGAGTTCATTAACTGCTTTTATATTGTTAGGACAATACTATACAAGCCTAGTTCTTACAGCAATCACCAGATCAGGGAATTATTGTTAGCTTTCCATGAAAGGAAATAAAAAGTGCAAACAAGTCATTAACCCAACTTCCCACCGAGAAACCACAAATTCCAAGGTTCACTTGAAACCTTTGTCCCTTTATTAACAAGGCACAAAGGATGCCCTCGCTTCCTTCAGCTTTCTTGAGTAGTGGACATTTGGCCATGAGGATGACTCTATCCAGACAATCCCAGCTCTCACAGCCACTGACCAACAGGAAGTTCCCTACAGCAGTCTGGACTTGTATACTACTCCATGACTCACCTGCTCATAAATGTCCTAGGTTCTTGGCTCAGAGCATTTGTGGCATAATAACAGTCAAGAGACCATAATTCTAAGCATGTGTCATAAAGCAATTAGAACAAATTCTTACCATTATTTTGAAACCCAGGATGCAAGGTATGAAAGACAAGAAATCTTCAACAGCCAAAAACAATGTCATTTTATTCTAGAACAAAGAGGTCCTAGGATTTGGTGAGATGGGCTTCACAATAAGGATTTTGTTAATAGCTACACTTTTGTGAGGATGTATTATGTTGTAGGCATTCCTCCAGAGCAGTTTATATGCATAATCGTATTTCATACTCACAAAATCCCTCTGAGGTAGGTACTATTTTAGCTGCATTTTACAGATGAGGGAGGGCACTGAAACACAGAGATTAGGTAATGAGGTTAAGAAGCTCTAAGGCCCACAGTCACAATACAGCCTCCTTGGAGAACTTCAGAATCGTAGAAGCAGACCAAGAGTAAATAAGGAGCTCTCGGAATATGCTCCTTTTTCTATCATATCTCAAGAGGTCTTTAGGACCTGCACCCCCACACCCCACCCATCATCCCCACCCCACCTACTCTTGCAGCCTCCCCTATGTTCCCTCCTTATCTGCATGCTACACTTCAGCCAAAGTGAATGTGTTTTGGTCCCATCAACATCTCTTGCCTGCAAGCCATATACGTGGTATTTCCTTCACCAGGACACCCCCACCCCCATCCCCACCCCCATCCATCTTCTCCTGAATCCTATTTATTTTCAGGTCTCAGCCTTGCCCTCATGCCTCTTCGGAAAGCTCTCCTGACCACTCTGCCTGACTTGGGTGCCCTTCTCCCTGTAGGCTCCTATGATCCACTCTGACGTTCTCTATTACAGACCTTATCAGACTGTATGGTAATCACTTGTTTAATGGCCTGTCTCCTAACTGTGGCCTCCATGTGATCATTATTAAATCACCTAGCACATGCTTGACATATGGTAGACACTTAATAAACATTTGGTGGAAGGAGGAATATAAAAGTGAATGAATTAAATTAATAATAATCATTTATAATTTGCTTCTAAACAGGACACTTTTAAGACACTGTCAAAATAATCTGTAAGATTTCATCAAAAATTGGTGCCCTCATGACATCTTCTCCCCGGCAATTTAAGAAGCCCCTAAATTTCTCTAGCTAAGAAAAGAGGCTCCAAAAACCAAGCACTAATGACCTCTGAACAGGCCCAAATACCTGTTATCAGAGAGCTGAAGCCTCTAAGAGAGACTCTTTTTTTTTAATTTTTTTAATATTTTATTTATTTTTGAAACAGAGTATGACAGAGCATGAATGGAGGGGCAGAGAGAGAGGGAGACATAGAATCCTTAGAAATCTCCAGGCTCTGTCAGCTGGCAGAGCCCGATGTGGGGCTCAAACCCACAAACTGTGAGATCATGACCTGAGCTAAAGTTGGACGCTTAACCAACTGAGCCACCCAGGCACCCCAGGTGAGAATCTTGATGCTAATCTAAAGTGAACTTAATCCTGAAGCACTTTTTAAAACTATGTATGGGTGTGGTCTAGCTTTGGGGTTATAAAGATGTTGTCTGTTGTTCATTATTTTTTCATAAGTAATGTTTCATCATTGCTAAACTATGCAAACAAGATTTTCATGATTCCCAAAGAGCACTCCTTTAGTTACAGAACAGGATGTCATTTATGACAACAAATATTGAAGGATATTGTTTCCTCTTGAATATAGACTCTTCTTCTGTCCTGGGACAGAAAGCTGAAAGTCAGAGACATGTGCTTTGTGTAATGTTGCATCCATTCCTCTTTCTGATAGAAAGATGACATCTGAGGTTTCCAATTCTTAACTCTCAAGGAGTCTTTGAAGTCATAAAGTGCGTATATGCACTATTACCAAATAAATGTTATGAGCTGAAGTGTGCACCCCACAAATTCATATGTTGAAGTCCTAACCTCCAGTACCTCAGAATGTGACTTTTTTTGGTGATAGGGCCTTTAAAGAAGTGATTAAGTTAAAATAAGACTGTTAGGGTGTGCCCTAATCCAATGTGACTGATGTTCTTATAAGAAGAGGAAATTTGGACACAAAAATGCATATGAACAGAGGAAACGCCATGTGAGGACACAGGAAGAAGGCGGCTATCTGCAACCTAACGAGAGAGGTCTCAGAAGAAGCCAATTCTGCCCATACCTTGATCTTGGACTTCCAGGCTCCGGAACTGTGAGAAAAGCAATATCTGTTGTTTAAGCCATCCAGTCTGTGGTATTTTGTTATGGCGACCCTAGCAAACAAATACAACAAATTTTATAGCAATATTAGAATCCCAGTGCACGATGTGTTTTATCTGCCATTTTTTTTTTTAATATTTATTTAGTTTTGAGAGAGAGAGAGAGAGTGAGCAGCACAGGGGCAAAGAGAGATGGAGAGAGAGAATCCCAAGCAGGCTCCACACTGTTAGAGCACAGCCCAACGTGGGGGCTCAAACTAAGGGACAATGAGATCATATCAAGAGCCAGACACTTAACTGTGTGGGCCACCCACATGCCCCATGTCTGCCATTTTGACTCAGGATGCTTTGATTCTGCATTTGTAATACAAATATTATAATTGAGTAGTACTAATATTTATTCATTTTGGTTAAGAAATAATTTGGGGGGGTGAATGCCATTAAATCCAGTTTATTTCTTAGTCCATTCTCCATGGAGATGGGCTAAACCACTTCCAGGGTTTTTTGTTTTTGTTTTTTTGTTTTGTTTTAATTTTGTTCAGCTCAAGTCATTTTCATTGAATCAATTTTTATCAATAGTAGATAAAAATGTGCTGAACCACATCCCATCAACAAAGATTTATCAATCAATGTTTTGTTTAAATAAAATGTTATCAATTATAGTCTTTTATAAAGTTTTTGCTATGGCTATTATTTTTACTGAGGTCAATTTTTTCCAGGTCAAATGTTGTTGATAAAATTTGATTCTTTTTGTTAAGTTTTGGAAAAATAACAACCTTATGATGAGCAATGTATAGAATTGTTGAACCACTGTATTATATATCTGAAACTAATATAATACTGTATATAAATTTTAAAAATTAAAAAATGAAGTTTTTCAGTAAAAAAATAATACCTCCATGTTTAATTTTTAAAAATTAGCTTTATTTATATATAATTCATGTACATAAAATTTATAAAGCATATAATTCATTGGGTTTTAGTGTATTTACAGGGTATACTCATAATTACTATCAAATTCCACAACATTTTCATCATCTCAAAAATACACTCCCCATTCCCGTCTCCATGCCCCTAGCCTCTCGCAACCAGTATCTACTTTCTGTCTCCAAGGATTTGCCTTTTCTGGACATTTTGCATAAATGGAAATCATGCAATATATGACCTTTTGTATCTGGTTTCTTTCACTTAATATTTTCAAGGTTCATCCATCTTAAAGTATGTATTATTATTCCATTCCTTTTTGTGGCCAAACAATATCCCATTAATATGGATATACCATATTTTGTTTATTCATCATTTAATGGCATTTGGGTAATTTCTACTTTTGGGCTATTATGAATAATGCTGCTCTGAACCTTCATATACAAGTATTTGACTCTCTTGTGTATGTACCTATGAGTGAAATTATTAATCATATGGTAACTCTGGGCTTAACTTTGTGAGGCACTGCCAGACCGTATTCCAAATTGGCTGCATCATCTTACATTCCCATTAGCAATCCATGAGGGTTCTAACCTCTTAATTTTTATTATCATTTACAACGTGCGGTTTTGGCTTTTTAAGCTGTTTTGTGTTTACAGATAGATATTACCAGGAATAGTCATTAGAAAGTACAACAATATAATAGCTTGCATTTATTCCTTAGCAAAATCAAGGAAATTAGATATTCTAGGATATTTCTCTTGTCCAGAATTGGCTTATTGCAAGGATGAGAAAACTATAACCCATAGGCCAAGTCCAGCCTGCTGACTGTTTTTGTGTGACCCACATGCTAAGAATGTCTTTTACACTTACAATAATCAAAAAAAGAATAATCAAAAATAGAATAATCAAAAAAAGAATAATATTTTGTGGTACATAAAAATTATATAGAATCCATATAGCATTGACTATAAATAAAGCTTTATTGGAACATAGCCACATTCATGTATTTACATATCATCCATGACTCCTGGAAAGCTAGATAGTAGAGGTGACTGAATGAGACAGAGATTGGCCCATGGAGCCTAAAATATTTACTATCTGGCCCTTTACAGAAAAAAGTCTACTGTATTGCCAATCCATCTTTATTTTTCAGATCACATGGTGTTATGGGCAGCAACTGTCCAGATAGTTGTCAAAGATAGAGCATATGGCAGCTATCCCAAATGTGGGCCTTAGCCTGTTGCCAGTTGGTGAGCTATCATGATCCATAATAAGATAAGCAGAGGATTGAGAGTAAGCCTTAGACATTTATAGAAAACTGACAAAGTAAATTTATATCTATGGGATCTAATACTGTAAAAACGGGCTGCATTTTATATGTCTTTGGGGTTTTTTAATTTCATTTGTCTAGTCATTGCTTTTTTTTTGGACTTCATTAAAGTCTGTTCAAAAGTTGAAATTTTAAAAAAAGAAAACTGGTCCTTTAACACATAGCTTGGAACACAGTCAAACAGAGAATCAATGTCTTTAGAATCAAAGGAGTAGACATATTGGGACATAAGCATCCTGAGGGCAGGGTTTCATCTGCTTTGTGTACTTCTCTGTGTCCCAGCACATTCCCAGTGTCTCACACAATGCAATAAGTGCTCAATAAATACTGGAAAACGTACAAATCCAACACAACCCACTCCAATATCACAACGTTTACCATTCTCTTAATTTGTTCTTTTTTCACTTTTCAGAGGCATTATATACAGCACAGAATCTGGAGCCAGGCCTGGGTTGAGATCCCGGCCTCACCTTTACTAGCCAGGCTACCTTGGGCAAGTTATCCAACCTCCCTGTAATTCTTCCTCTGTAAAATGGGGATAATAATAGCGTCAAAAGAGTTATCAGGATAGTCATCTGAGTTAATATATGCAAATTATTTAGAAGGATACCTAGCACCTAGTAAGAACTACACAAATGTTAGCTATTATTATTACTGTACATATATGTAAAGTGTATATGCCTGAAGTGGTCACAAAACTTTCTTCTATTAGCTGCCCAAAATGGTACATAGCACACTTTATCTTTTTTAAAGTAAATGCATTTTATATTCTTGCCAAATTACTAGGTTAAGGTCACCAGATACTTCTGGAATCACTTACTATAATCCACAAGCTTAATTTCAAGTATATTAAGTGTAGCCCATGAAACGGTGCAAATACTATGCAGAAGTTTCAATTCTGTCATCTCGCACATGACAACTACCCATCCCCAATCATAAATACACTTTACAAAATACAAAATTTTTTTAGCGTGAATCTTAGGTCTGTGGCAGCCTCTTTTCAGCAGGTCTCCAGGCACTGCGGTAAGAGAGGCTACCCCTAGGAATGACTCTCTCTATAATTATATCTCAGTACAATATTCAGGCTTACTGGAAGAAATACAGCTCAACCAGCTCCACAGAAAGTCTTGCTCTCCACAAACATTCTTACCATTCCATACTTCCTGCCTCTGGCTCTGTTCCACCTTCAGCCTGCAATAAATCTCTCAGCCTCTGCCTACTAAGAACATAGACATCCTGTAAGACTAGATACTAATACCACTTCTGTGGCAACTTCCCAGATTCCTTGCAGTCAAAACGAATAAAAAATACAAAACTCTATGTTACCATTCTTGTTCAATGCCTGTCTTGTCCACTAAGCTGACTCCAGAGCATCTACCAAAGTGCCTTGTACATAGTGAGTGGAAAAAGGAAACCAAATAATTTCCTCTAGGAAATTATTGATCAGACATCAGCAAGCTATTATTGTCTGTCTTTCCCCACTATCGAAATTGCACAAGGGCAGGAATGTTAACTGTCTTGCTTATTAGCCAGGGACTGGCACAAGTAGATGCTGAACAAATATTGGTAGAATAAATGGATGAATGAACAAGTGAGGGACCAAGGCACGGATAATCTTCCTAAAGTAGAACCGTCTGATATTTTATTTGAGCTGATCTTATTTTTCTCCACATAAAGGGATGGGGGCAACTTCCAAAATTACTTTACTCCAGACTTCCAATAATAAAGTTGTTTTTTCCCAGGATCAAAAATAGAGTTGCATATCATGGTGTCACACACTACATACACAGCATACTGATATTGAACTAGGAGGGCTGTTTAAGGAACAGATCTATTTTTTCTTTGCTTCCTTCAGACATTTTTAAATCATCTTCTTTTTCTAGAAGCAAATATTCCGTCTAGGTTATTTCTCTCATCATTTTCTCATGCCATTAGGGGCATCCATTTTATAATATTTAAGGATTTCGTCTATCTTGGTGACAACAGTCTCCCCTGGATCAAGGTATCAGCAAGCCACAGCACCCTGAGTCACACTAGAGGCTTAGACTTGGAGCAGAAACCCCCACCAGGGACTGGGGTTATCCAAAGGTCAAGGAGCAACTAAACAAATGTTACTAGCTAAATGTTTTTACTGCCCATTATGGGCATGGGTGTTAACCTTCCCCAGGACCTGAGAGAAGAGATGCCAAGAAGGTAACTTGAATGGCACTTTGCCTGCATTTTCACTCACCGCGTTTACTTACAGAGTGTTCCTAATGACTATGATTCTAGAATCATACATATTAGTGCTAGAAAGGACCATAGAGATAGTTTAGTCCACGGGTGACAAATCCAAAGGCCTCTAGTGGCCAGATTACTTAATTGAAAGAAGACAGCATGTGGGGGCCTAAGGAGAGTAGCAAAGAGGTGCATCTGAAGAGCAGAGCACCATGTCAGCTCAAGCTGGCTGTTGCCAGTTGGTATCTAAGGCCCAAGGTGCCTAATCTTCTGTTATTTCTCTCCCCAAAAAAAGATGACTATTCAGATTTTCATGAGTCATCTCTCAATTTTTTTTAATTATGGTAAAATACACATACTATAAAATGTATTATCTTAAGCATTTTTAAATATTCAAGTTGTAGTACATTCGTGTTGTGCAACCAGTGTGCAAAAGTTTTTTCATCTTGTAAAGCTGAAACTCTGTACTCATGAAACAATTCACCATTCCCCCACTTCCCTTAGCCCCTGGCATCCACCAGTCCACTTTCTGTATCTATGAATTTGACAGCTCTAGGTATCTCATATACGTGGAATCATACAATATTTTCATTTTGCAACTGGTTTATTTCACCTAATGTGATATCCTCTAGGCTCATCCATAGTGTAGTGTGTGTCAGAATTTCCTTCTTTTTTAAAGTTGAATGATATTCCATGTATGTATATACCACAATTCTTTATCCATTCATCTACCAGTGGACCCTTGGATTGCTTTCTCCTTTTAACTAGAGTGAATAACATTGCCATGAACATGGGTGTACAAATACCTCATCAAGACTTTGCTTTTAATTCTTTTGGGTTTACACCCAGAAATGGAATTACTGGATCATATGCTAGTTCTAGTTTTGGTTTTTTGAGGAATACCATCCTGTTTTCCATAGTGGCTACACCAGTTTACACTCCCACCAACAGTGTGCAAGGGTTCCAAATTCTCTACATCCGTATCAACACCTGTTATTTTCTTTTCTTTAGACAGTAGCCACCTTAAATGAGTATGAGGTGGTATCTCGCAGTGGGTTTGATTTGCATTCCTCTAATGATTTCTTCTTTAGAGAAACATCTATTCAAGTCTTTTGCTCATTTTTAAAATCAGATCGTTTTATGGTTGCTTAGGCAAATTTTAAATGGCTGACACGAATTCAAATTTTGTAAAACAAAGAAAAAAAACAAAAACACTATACAACAAAATACATACTTTCAAGAAGTATATGACCCAGAGAACACCTTCATCTTGCAGATGAGGAAACTAAAACCTGTATCATAAAGTCAACATGCCCACGATTGCAAATGGCTATGTGGTGCCTGAGACAGAAGTAGTATAAGATACAGAACTGGAGGATATGGTCCTATAATGCAGATAGTTAAAATATTTCTTAGAACACTCATCAGAGCCAAAAACTGATCTGTAAGCAGTTCCAACTTGCTAAAAATTCCTGACTGGTCTTGGTGACTTGTGGAGGAAAGGGGAAAAGGCAATAACCCAAAACGTTCCTACAGATAAAGAATAAAAAAGAAAGACAAGATAAATATGTGAGGCTATAGATGTGTTAATTAACTAAATAAGAGGAATCCCAGGGCGCCTGGATGGCTCAGCCAGTTGAACATCTGACTTTAGCTCAGGACATGATCTTGCCATTAGTGAGTTTGAGCCCCATGAGGGGCTGTCAGCACAGATCCTGCTTCGGATCCTCTGTTCCCCTCTCTCTCTGCCCCTCCTCTGCTGGTTCTCTCTCTCTCTCTCAAAATAAATATATAAACTAAAAAAAACAATTAAGCTTAAAAAAATAAGAATTCTTTCATAAGGTATACATATGTCAAATCTTCACAACGAACACTTTATCTTATATTTAATTTGTCACTTATACCTCAAAAAGCTGGAGGAAAAAAGGCAATAACTCAAAGGCAGAGTCAAAGTGAAAGAAATTTTCCCTACCCACTGCCTCCTTCTTTCTCCAGAGGTAGAAGAAATAGGAGGTTGGAGATCTATTCATTATCAGTTAACAATGGACAAAGAGAAGCCTGTCTGTTGCATTAGTCATTGCTTAGAGGTCCCCAACTTCTAGTTACACTCCTGCTCTCTACCCCCAACTCTTTGATGCTATTTCTGAAAAGGAATGTGACCCTCCAGCTGGGGAGGGTTGAGGGCATGTAGGAAGCATGAATAGGATATTAGATCTGTAATTCCACTTGGGTCTGATGTGTGGATTCTCAAGAATAAATATGGCAATGAGAATTTGGAAAGGGCTGTTTGTTATCTGGGAAGGAAAAATGAGGCACATTCTTTTTTTCTTTTTTAAATATTTTTAATGTTTATTTATTCTTGAGAGACAGAGTGCAAGTGGGGGAGGGGCAGAGAGAAAGGGAGACATAGAATCTGGAGCAGGCTCCAGACTCTGAGCTGCCAGCATAGAGCCCCACATGGGGCTCGAACCCATGAACCACGGGGCAAGGACCTGAGCTGAAGTTAGATGCTCAACTGACTGAGCCACCCATTCACCCCAAAATAAGGCACGTTCTTCTTTTTTTTTTTTTAATTTTTTATTTACTTTTGAGAAAAAAAGAGCACAAGCAGGGGAGGGGCATAGAGAGAGGGAGACACAGAATCTGAAACAGGTTCCAGGCTCTGAGCTGTCAGCACAGAGCCTGATGCAGGGCTTGAACCCATGAACCATAAGATCATGAAGTGGGCCAAAGTCAGACGCTTAATGACAGAGCCAACCAGGCACCCCAAAAGGAGGCACATTCTTAAGAAGAAATAGCAAAGATGTGAAGATGTCCAAATTAGAAAAGGGAATGGCCTTTCTCCTTCTGAGACAGACATGCAATCTGACTTGCTTATTCAAAGAGAGTAGCACTTCTGCCCCTAACTTGCTGTATGCCCTGAGACAAAGTCCATACCTCCCTCCACCCCAGATTGTCTTTTCATAATACTGGAGAGGTTTCCTGTCTTGCTGATTGTAGCACTTAGACATAGTAAATTGACATCAATCTCACATCCATGCCTCTTATCTTGCCTGGTGTCCCCTGTTCTACTAGCTTCTCTACCAACGTCAGCTGCCTTCGATGGTTCAGGAATCTAGGGTTTGAGCAGACTTAGAGCAGAGGCAGTTGAGGGACCTCATTCAAACTTTTGTTCCTAGAGACCAGCTTGAAATTGCTGGTTACCTGGAGCAAACCACCAGCCAACAACTCCAAACCTGGATAGTATTTGATATTGTTATGAGAGTTACTACTTGCCACATCTCTGCTGGTTAGAGGTGGGGGTAGTGCAGAGAAAAGTTCCAAAGGGTAGTCAATATTTGAAAAAGCACTTGTGGGATCCTCAGATGAAACTGCTTGCTACCCCCAATGGCCTGCTGGCCAGCTGTATTATCCACACTCTGTGGTTGAGCACTGATGGTTTCCTGACACAACCATGATTCAAGTCAGTCCGAGTGATGTCTTTTTAATACCACAGCTGGAGCTGGCCTTGATCAATCTCCTGCTCTCTAACCATCTACTGTCCTCCATGGAATAAGCTCAAGAGAGTATGTTTGACAAGAATTTGCCCTAACCAGTAAATGGTCCAGTGTGAAGCACCATTTATTAGAAAGGCATGCCTATGTTTGCAGATGGTTTCATTTACCCTGCCTAGCATGTTATCAGGATTCATCCAGAAATGAGACTTTATTATAATCTCCTACATCAGGGAAAAGGCTGAATCTCACTCATCTTTTCATTCCCAGGATCTCATACAGGGCCTGGCCCCTGGTTACTCCTTGTCATCCTGTAGTTCATTCATTCATTATAAAGCTGATTGGGCTCACAATGTGAACAAGGCACTGGCCCGGGAAGGGGCGGGGCAGCAAAAGCAAAGCACCAGACGACTCAGGCCCTGCCCTCAGGGCACTTCCAGCCTAGCAGAGCCTCACCTCTTGCAGGAAGCTTCCCTTTCCCCACCATCTCTCACTGATGCTCACTGAAGACCCAGTGCCCATCCAAAAGACCGCACTCACTACAGTCGATCATAATTACTTGTATGGATTTCTCAAGTATAGGATTGGAAATTACTCATCTTTGTAACCCTGCTACCTAAAGAAGCATTTGGCACTCTGCAAGTGCCCTACAGATGCTTGTTAATCATCGAACCCACGCTTCTGCTGACTTCCACTAAAATGCACAGGAGAAGACTTGCAGTATGGAATGTGGGATGTTGCCCTCTTGGCTTGTTTATCCCTTGTGCTAACCAGCTGCTTGGTAATTGCCCATTTACTAACCTGGTTACCCTACTAGACTATAAGTTCCCCAAGAGCAAGGAGCAGACCTTAAGCAAGGACCATACTTTTTCCCAACAGGAAAAAACCACGTCATAAATGTAAGATTGTTGAACACATAAGTTGAATTAGGAATAAAATGAGAGATGTTTAGATATAAAAGTAATGCCCAATTATATATAATGATAGCATCCTGAAGAGTGATTACCATCGTCCTAACATCTGTAATCCATTGTTGGAGTGATGGTAGTGGTGCTCCTAATTTATAGCAAAACCTCACCGGAGAGATGTAGAAATCTGTTAACAGTTGAACCACTATGGTTCCCATTATCACCTTATGCAGTGAAACACTTCAACCCATCTTTACTTAACCGACTTGTCAGATTAAAACAGGTTGTAGTTTCCTCTCTAAAATACACTGATGTTTCACCATAGACCCACTGAAGGAGTACAGTTGGAAGGACCTCCATTTGTCTGAATGCTTCTACTCCTTTGAGCTCAGCTGTGTGCTTTCCAAGACTTAGTTGACCTTGTTCTTGCTCCCGTTTATGTCCAATGTATTTGCTACTATAATTTTGTATTTTAACTAAATATTGCTGATAAAAATAGGAATGCAAAATGAGTTATTTTCATAAAAATTATGTTGAATGTATTGGGAAAAGGTGATAAAATCCATCGTTAAAAATATTCTCAGATTAGATGTGAGTTGGTAAACTCTAAAAGTTTGGAGAGAGAAAAATCTACGAAGATTCCACCCTCAAAATTAGGAAATATAAATAATGCCTTATGGAAACAGTTTGTGCAAAAAGGATGAAGTAAAACTTGAATCAGATGACCCATACCGAGAGAAATCCTTAGTTTTGAGGTCTACAAAACTAGACAAATGAATGTACATTCTATATTGTGAATTACATAAAAAAATATTTAAGGTTTGAAGGCTTTTTTTTTAATGTTTATTTATTTTTGAGAGAGAGAGAGAGAGACAGAGTGCAAGTGGGGGAGGGGCAGGGAGAGAGGGAGACACAGAATCCAAAGCAGGCTCCAGGCTCTGAGCCATCAGCACAGAGCCCGACACAGGACTCAAACTCATGGACCACGAGATCATGACCTGAGCTGAAGTCGGACGCTGAACCAACTGAGCCACCCAGGCACCCCTATAGTCATATTCTTGATGATCATAAACTTTGACGGAGATTTTTCAGTTTACTGATTCCTGGGCTATGGACATGGCAGAGATTTTTCTACTGCATGTTGGATTATTCAAAGGCTTCATCTGAAAATAGAAACCGACCAGGAAGGTCTCTGTAATCCCATCCTCTGGGCCTCCTAGCCTAATGATTAGAGTACTGTAGGATGGTTCTAGCCACATTTCAAGCTTCTCACTTTCTTTATGCCCCGAATAAGGCAGTGAATGTAACCAACTAGAAGGTATTTAGATATCTATTACCATATCTTCCTAAAAGGTTTTTTACTCTGACATAGTGAAAACAAGAAACTAGTTTCTTTTGTTTCTGTTTTTTTTTTTTTTAATGTTTATTTATTTTTGGGAGAGAGAGTGACAGAGCATAAGGGAGAGGCAGAAAGACACAGAATCCAAAGCAGACTCCAGGCTCTGAACTGTCAGCACAGAGTCCAACACGGGGCTTGAACTCACTAACCGTGAGGTCATGACCTGAGTTGAAATCGGACGTTTAGCCAACTGAGCCCCCCAGGCACCCCAAGAAACTAGTTTCTTAAACAGAAGCTGTCTCTGGATTTTTTCAGGAAGGCAAAATGGGGAACTGATTTTGTTAAGTACCTTCTGAGAGCAGTTGGCTTTTCATACCTAATCTCATGTAATCATCACAAATACCCTGTGAGTTTGAGCTCACTGGCCTCATTTTACAGATAAGGAAACTGAGGACCCGAGAGGTGAAGCAAGGTCACCCAATCAGTACTAGAGAAGTGGTATGTTACCCACTGTGAATCAATATACTTCCCAAGCCACCAAATTACCCCTGATGATTTGCCCCAGATCTGACATCCAATTTTTTTTTTCAGACATAAAGCACTATTGTGGCTATGTAATGTTTCTTTCCAAGAAGTTCCAGCCACTTCAAGGGGATTTTTTCAGTTTCATTGTTGGCATGTGTCCAAGCTAAGCAGCTCCCCTGCTCTCCTCCAATGCTGGCCGAAGCTGCCTAGGGCTTATAAAAAGCCTAATGCTATGCTATATTCCAGCTACTCTAGAAATTCTCCAGGCTACCCTCCACTCCTCCACTTTTCCCTTTCTCATTCTCTCTCTGTTGTGGGTTTGAATTCTGTGCCCCCAAAAGATACCCAACTCCTATGAATGTGACCTTATTTAGAAAATAGGATCTTTAGGGAACCTGGATGGCTCAGTCAGTTAAGCATCTGACTCTTGGTGTCGGCTCAGGTCACGATCTAATGGTTCTCAGGATCAAGCCCCACATCAGGTTCTGTGCCGACAGAACGGAGCCTGCTTGGGATTCTCTCTCTCTCTCTGCTCCTCCCTGCCTTTCTTTCTTTCTCTCTCTCTCTCAAAATAAATAAATAAACTTAAAAAAAAAAGAAAGAAAGAAAATAGGATCCTTGCAGATAATCAAGTCAAAATGAGGTCATTAGAGTGGGCCCTGATCCACTGGTATCCTTATAAAAATGGCAAATTTAGACACAGAGATAGACACAGAGGTAAGTCAGTATGAAGACTCCAGGATGATGCCATCTACAAGCCAAGGAATACCTGAGGGTACCAGAAGCTAAAAAAGGCACGGAACTCATTCTCAGTGACATCCCTCAAATGGAACTACCCCTGATGACACATTGATCTCAGACTTCTAAACTCTTAGAACCATGAGATACTACATTTCTGTTGTTTAAGCCATCCAGTCTGTGGTGCCTTGGGACAGCAGCTCTAGGCCTCCCCTCAAGCCTCTGTCTCTGCCTCTGGCCCAGTTTCCATGGATTACAATTCACCCCACCTTGAAGCACAATGCTGCCGCACCTCCCCCCTTCCCCGCTCTGGGACACTTGCTCTTTCCCGCCAATAAACCAAGCTCCAGCACACCAAGGTCCAACTCAGGCCTCCAGTTCAGAAGGGGTCCACCAGGGGAAGTGATATTGAGCAGTATTAGAACGGTCATTTGTTTTTTGTTTTTGAACAGAATTATAATGCATGGCAGACACTACTGTATAGAATGTTCCTTTTTCACACAAGTTGACTATTATCGTGGCTATTCCTTGCTGACCAAATCTCTTCTATTTTGTGTCCTCTATTTTTATCACATGATCAGGCTCCAACAAGCCTTTCCCTGAAATTGCCAGGAGAATCACAAAATTAATCAAAAACTGCAAAGTACTCAAGTTTCTATTACAAAATTCTTTGGTGTCATCTTGACCGAATCCCTCAGACATTCTAACTGAAGTCAGGAGTGAGGCATAAATCATTGTCTCCACATTGTACCATATTGGGTTTTAGTATTTAATCACTTATCATTTGAAAGATGCCTGAAGGGGGGGGGGGTTAATGTGTCTTTTTAAACACATCAGAAATTCACATCCTTATTTGTTTTAAACGGGACCATACATAATTCCAGCTTAGTCAGTTATCAAATATTAATCAAGTATCTACAAAACGACAGGCACTTTTTTAGGCACAGTGGCAAACAAGATAAAGCTCCTGTCCTCCTAGAGTTTATTATAGTTTCCTATCAGAGGTAGATGATAAATATATATGTATATATAATTGAATCTCAGGTCATTATAAATATTATGGAGAAAAATAAAACTATAATTATTTGTTCAACTGTCTTCCTTTTAGGTTATGATGACAATGGCCATGTCTGTCTCGGTGCTAGCTCATAGTAGGCATTTAAGAATACTTGTTAGGTGGGGGCACCTGGGTGGCGCAGTCGGTTAAGCGTCCGACTTCAGCCAGGTCACGATCTCGCGGTCCGTGAGTTCGAGCCCCGCGTCGGGCTCTGGGCTGATGGCTCAGAGCCTGGAGCCTGTTTCCGATTCTGTGTCTCCCTCTCTCTCTGCCCCTCCCCCGTTCATGCTCTGTCTCTCTCTGTCCCAAAAATAAATAAAAAAAACGTGGAAAAAAAGAATACTTGTTAGGTGGATGGATGGATGGATGGATGGATGGGGAGGGGAGGGAGTTAGGATGGTGGTGCAAGAAAAGAGTCCCAAGGGAACTGAAACTTGAACTAAATCTTGAAGAGACTGTCAGTCAGGTCCAGACAAGGGATTCCAGGCACAGTGACCAGTATGGGCAGAGCATGAAGATAGGAAAGTTGAAGGACAGCAAGACAATCATTTGGTTGGACAGAAACAAAGGAATGGCCTCTGAGGCTGGAAAGTAAGGCAGGAGCCAAATGTTGATCTGTCTCATCTGCATATGTCAGCTCTTTCATTGCGGAAATCTGATGAGCTTATCAGACAGGTTCTAAAGGTCAGCAATGCTGAATGATTAGGGACATTGAAGTAGATAAATGAGTTGTTGCCTAGAAACCTCATTTGACACAAAAGCATCTTTTTTTTCTCCCATGCACTGCTTTGTTTCCACCCTGGAGGGTGTCAGATTCTGTGTCCTCCTATGACTGAGAACCACAGACTGTTTCCCAGGCAGGCATAGGTGAGGCCACTCAAGTGGCCCATTTGTCCAGTTGCAAGCGTGCTAATCCCAGATTCAAATCTGCTTGCCTGCGCTGTGCCTCACTGCCACAAACCTGCTCCACTGGTTTATGCTAGCTTCTTCCAGAAAGGAGAAACATTTAGTCACTCCTTGGGGGTAAGAGGGAGTGCTCTGCTGGTCTTTAATGAACTGCTTGCAGAGAAATGCTACCTATGGTATGCTGCTTTATACCTTACAATTCAAAAGAGGAAAACACGTCTTAATGAATTTTATTCGTTACTTCATAACTTTACAAAGTTAATTGTGCCTCAGGATTTAAAAGAAAAAAAATTTTTAATAGTCATTTATTTTTGAGAGAGACAGAGAGAGCACAAGTGGGGGAGGGGCAGAGAGAGGGAGACACTGAATCTGGAACAGGTCCCAGGCTCTGAACTGTCAGTGCAAAGCCCAAGAAGGAGCTCAAACTCTTGAACTGTGAGATCATGACCTGAGCCAAAGTCGGAAGCTTAACCATTGGAAATTAGAGGAAAGACAGAGAATAAAGTTAAAATTACAGTAAAACAATTACTTAGAACACTTGTTAATATTTGGGAGTACTTCTTTCTAGTCTTTTTTCTATGAACACACACATACATACATATACACATAGAAATTTATCTCTCGGCACCTGCCACAGTGTCTGAAACATCTATATGCTAATAAATGTTTGGTAAATAAATATTTTATTTTTACACATTTAGAACAATACTTATATGCAGTATGGAATTTTGCTTCTTAAAATTTTGCTCAGTGGGGCACCTGGGTGGCTCAGTTAGTTAAGCATCCAACTTTGGTTCAGGTCATGATCTCACGGTTCATGAGTTCAAGCCCTGTATCGAGCTCCTCGCTAACAGTGTGGAGCCTTCCTGGGATTCTCTCTCCCTCTCTCTCTTTTCCTTCCCCACTTGGGCACACACTCTCTCTCTCCTCTCTCTCAAAATAAATATATACAAATACATACATACATACATTTAAAAATAAAATAAAATTTTGCTCAATATGGTGGGTGTATTTTTCTATGCCACTTTTAAAGCATTTTTTATGAATGCACAAATACTATTGTGTGGATAATGCTGACCTGAACATCCAGCACATAACCCTACATTTGCATCTCTGAAGACTTCCTTAGGCTAGATTCCTAGCTATGAAATTAACAGGTGAAAGAGAATAAATTTTTTAAGGTTGCTGCTGTCAGTCAGTGTTGAGCATTCCAAATTGAAGTGATGCTTCATGTGAAAATGCAACCGGACCTCTGAAAGTGCTCTGGCGGTCTGCAAGTAGCTGCTTCTGCCTGCTAAAGGAATAACCCTCTCTGATGGTCTTTGGTCCCATAAATCCTCTCACACCCCAGATAACCTCCCTCTTCCAGCCCCCCAGGCCCATCCTGGGCTGGACCCTACTGGATTCAGCTCCAGCCCAGCTGCTCTGGTCCTCCACAAGGGTTCAAGGGACAAATCTAATATTTGGTATTGCATACCATTTAATTTTCACTTAAGGGTTGTCTTTACTATTTTCCTACTTTGTTCACTGTATCTATTCTGAACAAACTGCGTCGCAAAGCCACTTCTGTCTTTCTTTTTCCTGTATTGTATCTAGTTTCAGTGGGGGGAATGAAATGGGTGGCTTTATCCTCCCTTAGCACAACATAACTTTGTACTTAAAAATATCATTTTAATTGTATTCTGGATCTTTAGTGACACCATGATATATGCCATTCCAACTATGCTGTGACCTGGAAAGGATTTTATTTAAAAAATTTTTTTTAATGTTTATTTTATTTTTGAGGGAAAGAGAGAGACAGAGCGTGAGTGGGGGAGGTGCAGGGAGAGAGGGAGACACAGAATCTAAAGCAGGCTCCAGGCTCTGAGCTGTCAGCACAGAACCCGACGCGGGCTCAAACTCACAGACCTCATGACCTGAGCCGAAGTCGGACGCTCAACTGACTGAGCCACCCAGGTGCCCCAGGATTTTATTTTTTAATGATTAAATGTGTGCCTTACAGAACTCAGATCCACCACTATGATGTCTTGGCCCAACTGTTATTCCCCTGGGAGCCTTTCTTTACTATTCTATTTACATCTACACTCTCCTTCGTCCTCTACTTAATTCTTTTCAAAGTAGTTGTCGCCATCTCACCAACTATACATCTTATTTGTCTTAACTGTATGTCTTATCCACTAGAAGCACAACCAGGACAAAGCAGTCCATTAACTAATTAATGAATTAATAATAAAAAATTCAGTATTTACAAAACACTTCTAGGTGTCTAGAATTGTGATAAGCATGGGGTTGGGGACAACAAAAACATCTAAGACTGCTTTCTAGGAGTTACAACTGAATTAGAAATACCAACCAGTTAAGCAAAGATCTAAAGCAAGTTGTAATCTTAAAACATTAAAATAAATGAGGCAGGACAAAGTAGGTGTGCTCTAGAAAAAGTGGAAAGAACAGGCTGTGAAGTGAGGGTAAAAGCCAGTTAAGAGAAGATGAGGTTCAAAGGCAGGTTGGAGCTTGATGAGGAATTTACTGTAGAAACATTTGGCTCATCCTGTAAGCGGTGCAGGTTTTTGAGTGAGACAGTAGCATGATGAGATAGTTTATAAAAATGATCAGTGTACAGAGAGTGAAAATGAAAACGATGGTGACTGGCCAGACGAGGGGACACTGTTTGGAGAGATCAGTGGGGCCGAGGTGGGGAGGGACAAGAGGAAGGTGGTAAATGAGGAAGGATGAAAGGGTGGAGGGCAGCACCACAGAGGCACAGCTGAAGTACTCTGGCCTCCAGTCAGGCAGTTCTCAGAATGTCGAGATCACGAGCCATTCAAGAGGACCTCGTTCCTGGTGGCAGGAGACTGAGGCTGGCTGCCTAAAAGGGGAGGTGGAAGTGGAAGACAGCATACAGCACAGGACAGAGACAGCTGGGGTATTCTATGCAAAGTTAAACTGACTTACAGAGCCCAGATAAAGAGAATAAAAATGAGAAGAGGGAAAAAAATAAGAATCTCTATTTTAGATAAATCCCATATGGGTTATGCTCTTAATTTACTTAGAGCAGATGGCTGGACCTGGGACTGCCTAATTTATTACTGTCCTGCCATTCAGAGCCAGAGCTTTCCTTAGGTTCCTAAGCAACTCTGATGGAAATGTCAGATTGCATGAAATTTTCTGATTAGACCATGTGACCTAAGCACATTCCACAGAAAATGATTCGAATACTCAAATTCGCTTATCCTAGACCACAGCTGCCAGGTCTATTCCCTCCCAACTCACAGCAGATGGGGGGGTGGACCTTCCCCTATGTGCAGACAGTATGGTGGGAGTTCTAGGAATAAAAAAGACCAAAATAGAGGGTGGGAGAGGATTTGGAAGGAAGCTTAAGAATCTGGTATTTCAGATTCTCTCCTGTTATCCTATTGCTTTCCAAAATTTTCTGTAAGGAAAGGAAAGTAGCAAAGCACTTAAAAAGAAGCATTCAAATTTCTCAGGCAATTAAGCAGCCTCTGAGTCAGCAAACTCATCAACGAAACTGAGTAACATTTGAGACAGCATGAAGAGAATTAAAAAAGTATGAACAGAATCAGGAGCTAGGTTGGTTTACAACCTGAAGAGGAAAGCACAATGATTTTAAAAAGCTATAATTAACATTTTTGGAGGAAGAGTCACCATGTGCCAGGTTCTGTAGGAATTATTATTGCAGATGAGAAAACTGAGGATTTAAGTTCAGTCCTACAACCAGGAAGGGTACTGTTTCAGGTCAGTCCTATGGATCTGTCAGAACGTAAGAAAGGAGTTGGCTAGAAGAGTGAAGGGCAGAAAGCCGCAAATGCCAGAACTAAAGAATGCAAGGTGTTCCTCTGTGACATTTCTTTGGAGAAGAGCACACAGTTCAGGCTAACAGAAGTGACTGCTTAGGGCAGAAGAGAGCATTTGCCAAATGCAACGGGGTACCCGGTATTGGATCCTGCAACAGAGAAAAGACATTAGAGAAATACGAAAAAAAGTCTGGGGTTTAATTAAGAGCAATGTACCAGTATTGGGTTCTTAGCAGTGATAAAGTTACCATAGTGATGGGAGATGCAGGTAAGGGATATAGAGGAACTCTCTGTACCATCTTGTAACTTTTCTGTAAATCTGACATAATTCTAAAATAAAATTAAAAGATTATATAAATATTTTTAGGGGGAAAAAAGAGTATTTGTGACATGTTTACATTTTTCAGAACAGTACCATTTTTTTCTTAAAGATTTTACTTTTAAGTAATCTCTACACTCAATGTGGGGCTCAAACTTAACAACCCTGAGATCAAGAGTTGCATGCTCCACTGACTGAGTCAACTAGGTGCCCCCAGAACAGTGCCATTTACATGCAAGTGGCAACGGCAGCGTTTTTTGTGGCTGTTCATATTTCTTGGCAGACAAGATTATTACTAATGACAATCAGAATGACTAACATTTTGGAGCACTTATAATATCCAGCCTTTGTCCAGCAGACATTACACACATTCCCACATGTCATCTTCAAGACAATGCTTATAAACTAAGTAGGTGCTATTATCATCCTAACTTACAGATTAGAAAAGCCCTTAGAATAGTGCCTAGAATCTGGTAGTCAAAAATCAGGGATATCTATCTATCCATCTATTTTTACTATAGAAGCTAAGAAACTGGCCAGCCTGAGAACAACACAGTAACAATTCAAACCAAACTCTAAAAGGCTTCCAAACTTGGCACAAAAACAGACACTCAGATCAATGGAACAGAATAGAGAACCCAGAAATGGACCCACAAACATATGGCCAACTAATCTTTGACAAAGCAGGAAAGACTATCCAATGGAATAGAGACAGTCTCTTCAGCAAATGGTGATGGGAAAACTGGACAGCGACATGCAGAAAAATGAACCTGGACCACTTTCTTACACCATACACAAAAATAAACTCAAAATGGATGAAAGACCTCAATGTAAGACAGGAAGCCATCAAAATCCTCGAGGAGAAAGCAGGCAAAACCCTCTTTGATCTTGGCCACAGCAACTTCTTACTCAACACGTCTCCAGAGGCAAGGGAAATAAAGCAAAAATGAACCATTGGGACCTCATCAAAATAAAAAGCTTCCACACAGCGAAGGAAACAATCAGCAAAACTAAAAGGCAACCGACAGAATGGGAGAAGATATTTGCAAACAACATATCAGATAAAGGGTTAGTATCCAAAATCTATAAAGAACTTACCAAACTCAACACCCAAAAAACAAATAATCCACTGAAGAAATGGGCAAAAGACATGAATAGACACTTCTCCAAAGAAGACATCCAGATGGCCAACCGACACATGAAAAAATGCTCAACATCACTCATCATCAGGGAAATACAAATCAAAACCACAAGGAGATACCACCTCAGACCTGTCAGAATGGCTAACATTAACAACTCAAGCAACAACAGATGTTGGCGAGGATGCAGAGAAAGAGGATCTCTTTTGCACTGCTGGTGGGAATGCAAGCTGGTGCAGCCACTCTGGAAAACCGTATGGAGGTTCCTCAAATAATTAAAAATAGAACTACCCTATGACCCAGCAATTGCACTACTAGGTATTTATCCAAGGGATACAGGTATGCTGTTTCGAAGGGACACATGCACCCCAATGTTTATAGCAGCACTATCCACAATAGCCAAAGTATGAAAAGAGCCCAAATGTCCATCAATGGATGAATGGATAAATAAGATGTGGTGTATATACACACACACACACACACACACACACACACACACACACACACACACACACAAGAGTATTACTTGGCAATCAAAAATAATGAAATCTTCCCATTTGCAACTATGTGGATGGAACTAGAGGGTATTATGCTAAGTGAAATTACTCAGTCAGAGAAAGACAAATATCATATGACTTCACTAATATGGACTTTAAGACACAGAACACATGAACACAAGGAAAGCAAAAATAATATAAAAACAGGGAGGGGGACAAAACATAAGAGACTCTTAAATATGGAGAACAAACAGAGGGTTACTGGAGGGGCTGTGGGAGGGGGGATGGGCTAAATGGGTAAGGGGCATTAAGGAATCTACTCTTGAAATCATTGTTGCACTATATGCTAATTTGGATGTAAATTAAAAAAATAAAATTAAAAAAAATTTTAAAAGCTTCCAATCCCAACCTTGCCATTTACTAATGCTATGGTTTGGGCAAGTTTGTAAACAAAAGAAAGCTAATAGCAGGGAGTGGATTTAAAAGTTTTTTGAGAAATAACAAGTGTTGGTGAGGATGTGGATAAAAGGGAATGCTTCTGCACTGTTGGTGAGAATGTAAACTGGTGCATCCACTCTGGTAAACAATATGGAGGTTCCTCAAAAAATTAAAAATACAACTACCATATGATCTAGTAATTGCACTCCTGGACGTTTATCCAAAAAGAACAAAAACACTAATTGAAAAGATTTATACACTCCTACATTCATTGCAGCATTATTAACAATAGTTTAGATAAGGAAGTAACCCACTGATAGATGAATGAATAAAGAAGATACCACACACACACACCACACACACATACACACACACGAATATTATACAGCCATAAAAAAGGATGAACTGTTGCCATTTGTGACAATATGAACAGACCTAGATGGTATTGCGCTAAGTGAAATAAGTCAGAGAAAGACAAATACCATAAGATTTCACTTATATGTAGAATGTGAAAAACAAATGAACAAACAAATAGAAACAAACTCATAAATATAGAGAACAAACTAGTGGTTGCCAGAGGGGAGGTGGGTAGGAGAACAGGCAAAATAGGTAAAGGGGACTGAGAGGAACAAACTTCCAGTTATAAAATAAGTAAGTCATGGGAATGAAAAGTATAGCATAGGGAATATTGTCAATAAAATTGTAATAACTTTGGGGGCACCTGGGTGGCTCAGTCGGTTAAGCATCCAACTCAAGTTTTTTGGCTCAGGTCATGACCTCATGGTTTGTGCAATTGAGCCCCATGTGGGGCTCTGCACTGATAGCACAGAGCCTGCTTGAGATTCTCTCTCTCTCTCCCTCTCTCTCTCTCTGCCTCTCCCCTGTTTGTGCACTATCTCTCTCAAAATAAATAAACTTAAAAAAATAATGAAGACAATTGTTTATTATATATTTTTAAATTTTTTATTAAACTTACTTGAATAATATGAAAACACCCAGGCTACCATAGTGTTGTCCTGGGAGGTCAATAAAAAAATTCCATATATACCTTTCTTAAGAATCCTTGGCTACACCTCCAAATACAAGAACGAAATAAGAGCAAGCAGAGACAGTAAGGAAACTATTAGCCCCCAGTAAGCACAGAAGCCACTAGGAAAAGAATGCTTGCAAATTTCTTTAGGGGTCAAATGACTACAGTTCATTGGACCAGGCAGATTCCCATAACGACAAGCATTTCCTTAGGAGGGGAAAGTGGAAGAGGCAAATTATGAAGACAGTCTTGTGATGGCTGGGGTGGAAATGTCAGCAGGCAGAGGGGGAAGATTGGTTGGTGGTCAGCAGCCTTTGTTCATCTACATTTAATTCAACCCAACTGCTCTTTATTCAATATTTTCTTAGTGTCAGGATGATGTTAAACTCTGAGAAAGATACAAAGGTGAAAAAAGTAAAACAATGCCTAACTTCAGCAAGTTTACATCTAGTGGTATATTTCACCAGAAGAAAATAAGCAAACATGTGGCACAGAGGAATACCTTGAGTCTGAATCTTCTCTCCACCTCTCACTCCACACCTGGCCCAAGTTGTAGACTCTCTTCAGACCTCAGTAAGAATAATGTAATTAATATTTGCCTCAGAAGATGGTGAATACTGAAAAGGAGGAAAATGTCTATAATGTCTGACACAGAAAGAAGAGTTCCATCATAAATCAATATATTTTTTTTTTTACCCAACAAAAAGAGACAAATCTCTTATACCCCCAGTCACCCAACTCTTCATTTCAAACTAGACCTTGTCTCAAATGACTAGAAAGGGAGGTCACAGCAGAGTGTTAAGAGAAGAATTTTTGGTTTCAGAGATTGTAGGAGCCCAGGTTCAAAGAGTATAAAGACTACTGAGTGGGGACAGTAGTTCAAGAACGGACTTTGGGGGGCACCTGGGTGGCTCAGCCAGTTGGGCGTCCAACGTAAGCTCAGGTCATGATCTCATGGTTTGTGTGTTCGAGCCCCACATCGGGCTCTGTGCTGACAGCTCAGAGCCTGGAGCCTGCTTCAAATTCTGTGTCTCCTTCTCTCTCTGCCCCTCCTCCACTTGTGCTCTGTCTCTGTGTCTCAAAAATAAATAAATGTAAAAAAAAAATTTTTTTTAATGGACTTTGGAACCTTTCCACATTATTATGTTATCCATCTGCTCCCAACTTATCCCCAAAGATGGAGGTGCTGAGATCCAAACTATACATTGCTGACACAAAGCTGCTTACAACCTTAAAAAGCGCAAGCCCTTTCTAATCTATCTGCATAGACCTTCCCCACTCCCTTACCTGCCTAAAATGTGATACCTAGCACTTCTGGGCCCAAAACAGGTTGAGAAAACAACAAAACCCTAAGCCTGGAGGCATATAATTTATTCATTGATTCAACAAATATTTATTCAGCCCCTACTGTGTGCTCTGGAACATTTTCTTCTCCCTGCATTCCTGGGGCTGCCTCTCTCTATTCTACCCTTGCTGACACTGCAAACCTCTAGTTTATAATCTATTTACTGTTCCTTAGCCAATATCTCACCTCCTGACATGCGGGTCTACCATCCTTTTCTTTCACAATAGAATATTGTTCTGTTACACTCCTGTCCCTCAGGCTTTACTTCTTTCTTCCTGGCTGAATTCAAAGCTCTTAATCCCTTCATTATTCAGCTCCTCTTGGTTCTCTGCCTGCTCTCAACTCACCCATACCACAGCCCCTGAAAAGAGCAAATGGGGCTGTAATTCATTTGCTTGTGATGAGTCAACTCGTGAGCAATCTAACTCAACAAATTCTGTAAAAGTAATAATAGTAACAATAATAGCCAGCACTTAAGACTGAGATTAGGGACAGGTTACAGTCATTAGTAATGACTAAGTCCAAGAACTAACTGTGGGAGTGAGTACATGAGGTAGGGTAGGGGCAAGGTCATTGGAGAAGGGGAATCTAAAGAAAACCAAGATAATGAAAAAATAACTTATGAGGATAAAACAATCATCAAGAAGTACGGCAGAAGTAGTGCAGGACAGAGGGATCTGGAGCTAAAATTTTAAGGAACGAGGGTGTGTGTTAGAAGAAGGAGGTAATAGAAGACTACAGGTAGGGTATAGCCTGATGACTTGAGAGTCAGAATTGGTTAGGAGCTCTGAGGGGTAAGGGGAATGCTCTGGAAGCAGTAATAAGGATAACCCCCTGTCTTAGTCCATTCACTCTGCTGTAACAAACTACCATTGACGTGGTGGCTTATAAACAACATTTATTTCTCATTGGAAATCCAAGATCAAGGCACTAGCAGATTCTGTGTCTGGTGAGAACTAGTTTCCTGGTCCATGGATGGCTATCTTCTCCTTTGTCCTTATGAGGCAGAAGGGGCAAGGGAGCTCTCCAGAATCTCTTTAATAAGGGCACTAATCTCATTCATAAGGGCTTCGCCCTTATGACCTAACCACCTACCAAGGGCCCCACCTCCTAAGAACATCACATTGGGGGCTAGGTTTCAACATTTGAATTTGGAGAGAGACAAAAACATTCAGTCTGCAGCACCCACCCTGCTTGTGGGCCCATGATATGAGGAGTGTGGGAGAAAAAAAAGGCATCAGGAAAGGAACCAGTGTTTTCAAGAGAGCCAGGTCACCACTGTAGCAAGAAGCTGAAGAGAGTATCCAAGAAGTGAGGTAGAGGGAGGATGCCATGAAGTCACCGTGGAAGGGTTTCAGAAGTTGGGGAGCAGTGAGACATGGCATCAGAAAAGGGGCATAGGAGGCCACGTGGAGATCAGAGTCCAAAGAATGAGAGATGACCTGGGGGACCAAGGCTGACATTAAGGGGGGAGAGAGGCATGATGGGATTAGCACAGGCCCCCAGGGCCAATAGCAGTGGCAAAGCTGTACATATTAGGGGCCAAGAGTGAGGGTTTGCCAGGAACACTCAGAGTTCTTGCCCAGTGCAAATTCATAATCTGTTAGGGGAGACCCATACATACTGACAGAAAAATGCACCCCAGATTACTTCTGGAATTCAAAGACTATGGAAGCCCATCAGAAGGCCACTCAACTCAGAGAAGGCCAAGGAAAATGAGATGGGAGTGGGGGGTGGGGTGGAGAATGGAAAGACAATTCCATAAAACTACCACCACCACAAGAAAATAATTGAGATGCTCCTCCTATGGCAATGAGTGTACTGCACTTGATCTTAGCCAAAAGGCCAAGAAGTGGTGCAGTGAGACTTTGTATAAATGGACCACAAGTTTAATTTTTTTTTTTTACATTTTATTTATTTTTGAGAGAGAGAGAGAGACAGAGCACAAGTGGGGGAGGGGCCGAGAGAGAGGGAGACACAGAATCTGAAGCAGGCTCCAGGCCCCGAGCTGTCAGCACAGAGCCCGATGCGGGGCTTGAACCCACGAACCATGAGATCATGACCTGAGCCGAAGTCAGTTGCTTAACTGACTGAGCCACCCAGGCGCCCCCACAAGTTTAAAATGTAGTGCAATATTTTAGATTCACACTATTTGAATAGTCTTTGATCTTGCAGATTGAAATTTATTGCTTTTGGCTAGAGAACTCTGCAAGATTACACAGCAAAGGGTGAATATATATTATCTTTAATGTAAGTTGTAAAATTCTACATAGATGGAAGTTAGAGATTTTCTGAGGGTAAAAAGTAGGAAACATTTTAAAATTAAAAGTCTAATATATTCATTCCTATCTTTTTATTACTTAAGATGTCTGAAATTACCTCCAGTATTTGGAGTGATGGGAACAGGGGAAAAATTAAATTGATGGAACATTCCCTGACTCCCACATCTAAACTAGCCATACTCCTTTTATGTCAACATTTGTTGAATGCTCAGATGTATCTTATGTAACCCTCATAACCCAAAGATGATAATTTCCATTTTACTGACAAAAAATCTAATGCTTAGAAAGATAAAAACACTTGCCAGCGTCCCACAGTGAAGAGCTAAAGGAAATTCACAATTCTGTTAAAACAACTGTACTTACCTTACACCATGATACAGTCACATTTTTAAGTTTTTAAGCTATTTGTGTTGTCAATACAAGTCACTGATTCACTTACCTCTTTCAGTGGTTTCAAGGAAGAACTCCAGTCGATTAGACCAGAAAAGCTTTTTACATAAAGTTGGATAAAATATAATGGGAAGAATCTTTCAGGAATTCTGCCGATTACAGGCTAGTTTAGCAAAGCGAAGTACAATTGTGTTCAGTAGAAGAAAAATATTGGAGACAGGCTGACAAGTTTGGCCAGCCAGAAAACCCTAATGGGAACACGTGTTATCACACCATGACTAGAGAGCTGATGTTGAAAATTGGCTTAGTCTGCATAGCATCCTCATTTAAAAAACAAGCAAATAAAAAAGACATCAGTCGACCCATAGAGATGGCCTACTATTCAAATGTAGAGCACTGGGACACCTGGATAGCTCAGTCCATTGAGTGTCTTGACTTCAGCTCCTGGGATCAAGCCCTCAGTCTGGCTCCATGCTGAGTGTAATGCCTGCTTAAGATTCTTTCTCAATGTGTCTCTCTCTCCCCGCCCTTCTCCCCTGCTCGTATGTGCATTCTCTCTCTCTCTCTCTCTCTCTCTCTCTCTCTCTCTGAAGAAAAATGTAGAGTATTTACTCATGTTAGATCTATGAGAACATGTTTTACAAACACAAAAAAGTTCAATCAGGAGTGATGAGACAACCATATATCAATCTGCATCAACATTTATGGAATTCAGATAAAAAATCTGCAGAGCCCTAATGCAGGTCAGATGAACCCCAGGATTTTGTGAGACACACTTTAAACACCTAAATCAATTAAAAACTATTCGTATTCCTTTGCATGGCTATCCTATGTATTATTTAAATAATGCCCTACATGTGGGGAGTTTGGTTAGTTCTATTTTTCCCCAATGAAAATAACACTGTAATTAATACCCTTGTATATATATTTTGGCATAATTCGTTGTTTCCTTAAAAAAAATTCCTAGAAATGCTGGGTCAAAGCACAGATGTATTTTTGAACTTTTTGGTAGACATTGCCAAAATGCCCTCCACATATTCAAATACTGGGTTGAGATTTCTAGCTCAGTGAAAGGAATAAAAGGAAGAGATTAGTTTAGGGATCCTGGGTTTTAACCCTAGCTTCACCACTTGTTAGCTGTGTGGCCTTGGGCAAGTTACTTAACCATTCTGTGTCTCTGTTTCCTTACCTATAAATTGGGTATAATCAGTTCTCACCTCATAAAGTTGCTGTTAAGAATTAAATAAACTAGGGGTGCCTGAGTGGCTCAGTCAGTTAAGCGTCCGACTTCGGCTCAGGTCATGATATCACGGTCTGTGAGTTCAAGCCCCACATCGGGCTCTGTGCTGACAGCTCAAAGCCTGGAGCCTGCTTCGGATTCTGTGTCTCCCTCTCTCTCTGACCCTCCCCCATTCATGCTTTCTCTCTCTCTGTCTCAAAAATAAATAAAACATTAAAAAAAAAGAATTAAATAAACTAATGTGTATAAAGCTCTTAAAACAGAGACTGACTTATAGTATGCCTTACATAAGTGTTCACTATCATAATTATTCCTGGTTCTTAGACATTGGGATTTCAAAAGCCAATTTAAAAAAAAAAAGAATTTAAGGCAATCAATATGAGTTTGACTTTTTTTTTACTTTACCAAAATAAAAACATTTTTTAAAAACCCAGTACATAAGCAATATTTCATAGAAAAAATATATCTTAATAACACTAAAAATTTAGGGAGAATACAGTATCAAAATAAATGACTTTTATTAATATATTTAGCTTTAACAAAGATTTTGTACATTATATTTATTTTTCTCATTTCTCTATGGAGCAGTGAACATGCTATTTGTTTACTGTTTGAGAACAAATGGACAGTCATATTTTCTAGAACTCTTACATTTCTATTTTTTACTCATTAATAGTTAAAAGTTTTTAATTTTTAGGAAAAAATAATCATAAAATTATTGACAGTAGCTTTTGTGAATTATGTGAACAAAAGATAATAGGATCCTAAGGTCAGCTTACTGGCTTTACAAGATGCAAATAACAGAGGAAAGGAAACATTCTTTTAGATGGCTCTGAAAGAAAATAAAAGTGAAGCTTTTGGCCAAGAAACTTGACATCCCTACTTTTATTCTGATAGAGAAGTGCCTATAAAGCTGTTGAAGTGGAAATAAAATTCCTGAGTCCCTAAGGGCCACATCATTTATGGGGGAGCCAGGATTGGAATTAATTCCCAGCAAGACCCAAAAAGGAACACAAAAACCATGTGAACTGCACTAATGGCAAAGAAATTGATCAATGTGCAATTGTCTCCATCTTAAAAACCATTTGTTTGGGATGAATAATGAATGCTATTGCATTATTTGTTGACCAGTTTTCTAAGTCATTTGTTAATTGTCAGGCACACATTGTACAAATATCTAATTATAATCACTAGCATTTGATGAGAATTCACCAGGTGCCTTGCACTGTGTGTTGCATTCCCTCATTTCATCGTGACAGCCATTCTCTAAGGGAGTATTGCTCTAACTTCCTTTTTGAAGGTGACAAACTGACATAGAGAAGCTAAATCAAAGCCTTGCTCTAAAGTTACACAGATGGAACCAGAACACAAACCTAGTCTAGCTGACACCAGAGGTCTCACTCTTAACCAGAGTGTCACATTACCATTCCAGACCTATTTTATCTTTTTGATTTGATTTTATTTTAATCTGGTATTTTATCATTTTTAAATGTTAAGGAGAAAATACGGTGTTTCTACCTAACAAGAAAAGAAAACACAGACTATCATCATTAGTAAGTATCCTGGATTAGACCTGAA
Source organism: Puma concolor (assembly GCF_028749965.1). Classification (NCBI taxonomy): domain Eukaryota; kingdom Metazoa; phylum Chordata; class Mammalia; order Carnivora; family Felidae; genus Puma; species Puma concolor. The sequence goes on along the minus strand of NC_141673.1, from coordinate 27,452,238 downwards.
CTAAAAGGAATCTTCCATCCCAGGCTAGGTTCCCTACTTACTCTGTTGACCTTAGTAGATTCCAGCTTTAGCTTTCTAATCTCTTTTTTTGAAATGAGTGATATCTAAAGTTCTGTCAGCCAAGGAATTTTTAGGGGTAAAGATTCAATTGATTTCTTCTTTCCTTAAATTGAAAATTGGCTCTTGGGGTGCCTGGGTGGCTCAGTCGGTTGAGTGTCCGACTTCAGCTCAGGTCATGATCTCACAGTCTGTAAGTTTGAGCTCCGCGTCGGGCTCTGTGCTGACAGCTCAGAGCCTGGAGCCTGCTTCGGATTCTGTGTCTCCCTCTCTCTCTGCCCCTTCCCCCCTCATGCTCTGTCTCTCTCTGTCAAAAATAAATAAACATTAAAAAAGATTTTCAATTGAAAATTGGCTCTAGTTAACAATTTAGGTGGGGCATATGGTGGGAAAGGAAGACAACACTAAGAATCTTAAGAATTATTTTGGAAAATTACTTAGTATTTAGTATTTTTAAAAGCTTCCTTTTTTTTTTTTTAAGTTTATTTATTTATTTTGAGGGAATCTGACAGCCCAAAAGCGGGAGAGGGACAGAGAGAGTCCCAAGCAGATTCCATGCTGTTGGCACAGAGCCTGACTTGGGGCTTAAATCACGAACCATGAGATCATGACCTGAGCTGAAATCAAGAGTTGAACGCTTAACTGATTAAGCCACCCAGGTGCCCCTAGTATTTAGTATTACTTAGAAGATCATTTCTTTTATTAGTTATACATCTAGGAAGGTCTTAACAATTACAGGCACACATAAAGAAGAAATTTGTCTATGAACTATGGTACTGAAAACTCTCAAGGACTACGAAGGCTCTGAGATTGTATCTTACTTGTAAATTAACCAGTAAGCCTACCACAGTTTTATGCATGCTGGTAAAAGACATGAGACTCCTGAGTCGGACACAAAGTATATTATTACTCATATCAATGCCAGTAGCCAGAGTATCAGCACTCTCTTACACTGGTTCCCAGAGTCTCAATCCCCACAAGGTGACATGAAAGGGCCCAGATAACATCTGCACATGCACTGGTTTGCATTACAGGAGAGGAACGCTGAATCTTTTATAATAGGCAGCAAATAAGCCTGTTCCTTTTCTCCAGAAGGAGACAGGACCTCTAATTTCCAAGACCATTCACTATACAAACATCCTTGAAAGGATAGTCTAGAACGAATACAGTCAGTGCATCTGCTCACAAGATAGGCAGAAATTTGAGAGGCCCGTGGAAAATGTCTCCCAACACTGACCATTCTGCTTGTTAGAAGAATACATGTTTGAAGACTGTATCTTACTTAGAGCCATAGATTTTTATAAATGTTATAGTGGCGACAAATTATTCACCAGGATCTTGGATTATTCCTTTTCAAAAAAGTCAGTTGTGCCACTATGCCTGTCATATTTTCTACATATCCTAATGAGTCAATACAGATTTTTTTAAGTTTATTTATTGCTTCTGAGAGAGAGAGGGACCACATGTGCGTGGGGGAGGGGCAGAGAGAGAATCCCAAGCAGACTCCACGCTGTCAGCACAGAGTCTGACATGGGGTTCAATCCCACAAACCCCAAGAGCATAACCTGAGCCAAGACCAAGAGTTGGACACCTAACCGGCTGAGCCATCCAGGTGCCCCCAATACAGATTTTAATAATAAAATTTTCACACAATATAAAATGTGGTGTGGAAACTCACCCAGAGCATCCCAAAGTCAACATGCTGTAAATACACAACATGAGCATTTGCACTAAGACTGCTGATTATAATATTCTAGAGCAAAATCATTTCAGTAAACAGCTATGAGGTGTTTTTTAAAGTCTGAATCTTTTTTTTTAATTTTTTTTTCAACGTTTTTATTTATTTTTGGGACAGAGCATGAACGGGGGAGGGGCAGAGAGAGAGGCAGACACAGAATCAGAAACAGGCTCCAGGCTCTGAGCCATCAGCCCAGAGCCTGACGCAGGGCTCGAACTCCCGGACCGCGAGATCGTGACCTGGCTGAAGTCGGACGTTTAACCGACTGCGCCACCCAGGCGCCCCTGAAGTCTGAATCTTAAAGCCTCGATTGGATGATACCGAATCCCCATTTACTCATTATCTCTTGTGAGAGATAAATTGAAAGGAGGAGAGTTCTCTCTTAGGGACAGTTTTCTTATAAGAATACAAAATTTTGAGCTACTTTCCTTCTGATCCATCAATACTGTCCTCACTCCTAAAATTACACTAGTTCCTTCTTCCCAATGGCTCACAGGATTCTGAGTCTCACAGAACCACCTTTTAATAATTAAAAGCTAATACAATGAGATTCAGAGATCTGTGTTCAGAAAACACCTTGTTAAGTATGCACTGTTAAGTATTTAACAGTAATGCACTGTTAAGTATTTAACAGTGATGCTGAGTAGCAGCAAGTTACAAAAATTAAACTTAAAAGCAAACCATTCTGTTCCTCATATCCATGAGTTTATAGTTACAGTTTATCCATGCAAGCCATTTTCATTGCCTTTCCCCTATTTCCTTGAATGTTACTCTATTTATGTCTTACAGTTTCCCCATTTACTCCCACAAGCCAGTTCCATGCACCATTCATAAAACGAAACAGTAGCAAAGATCTGCTGCTTCAAAATGAGGACATATATCCTTTTCCCCAAATTTATTTCACCCAAGTATAAACACCCACTGACAAAAAGATGTGGAAAATATGGTGTGATTGAGAACTGCATCTCATATATTGGTTTTTTTTTAAATAATATTTGTGTAGCAGAGTGTTATATATTTGTGTTTCTGTGGCTTTGGAAACACAACACTAGCAAATGTAAAATATAATTTTGTCTCCTAATTTCAATAAAGCTTGCTTTGGCAAATGTCTAGAAATAAACTCAAAATGTGATTGAAAGCCAATTTTTGTTGTTTTTTAAAAAATGTAACATTCAACCAAATCAGAGGTTGGTTTCAAAAGAAATGTCACTCTCCTTCTTTGAATGGCATAACACACACACACACACACACACACACACACACACACACACACACACACACACAAATACACACGCCCTGAAGAATACTTAACAAGAGCTAAGCTCTAAAATTAAAGAATCTAGGGGCGCCTGGGTGGCTCAGTCGGTTGAGCGTCCGACTTCGGCTCAGGTCATGATCTCACAGTCCGTGAGTTCGAGCCCCGCGTTGGGCTCTGTGCTGACAGTCATGATCTCACAGTCCGTGAGTTCGAGCCCCGCGTTGGGCTCTGTGCTGACGGCTCAGAGCCTGGAGCCTGTTTCGGATTCTGTGTCTCCCTCTCTCTCTGACCCTCCCCCATTCATGCTCTGTCTTTCTCTGTCTCAAAAATAAATAAACGTTAAAAAAAAATTGAAAAAAAAATTAAAGAATCTATAGAAAATACAATGATGCACCTGAAAATTATTTTCATTCTCTCCTTTGTGTGAAATTCAATCACATAGAAAGCAAACAAATGGAGCAAACAATGAAAATGGCACATGAGATTTTTTTCAATTACTGTAAACTGCACTCTCTAACACAAAAAGACCACTTATGCAGCAATTGCATCTAATGATGTACATTGTTCTCCTGTCAGGCTATTTCTGATTTTAAAAATGCTGTTTCTTGGGACCTCATAACACTAAATCCAGTATGAACTCCTTTATAATAAGAAACTAACTCTTCCCAGAAATGCAAACTTAATATTGCTTTTATCATGATGTGTCAAAAAAAAAAAAAAGCCCACAAAAAAAGAAATCTTGAAACTTTGACAATACGAAGAAAGACACAATATGGTATTTATATCTTTCTAGAAATATTTCATTGAGTCTACTGTGACCATTCTAAGGCAGCAAAAATGACAAGTATGAAATTTCATTGCTTTAACTTAGTTCTAATGTATTGCTTTAGAATTAAAAAAAAAAAAAACAAGCTACTCTAATATATAAATGCAGCCCTTATAAAAATACCAAAACATACATTTAACAGATTAATCTTCTAGAAAACTAAAATACACAAAATTCTTCTTTGTACTCCCTTCAAAAGCAATCTCTTATATTTATAAGATGACTCAAGAACAATTAAAATTTTCCTCCAAAAAACAAACAAAAAAACTAATTTAACACATCTCCTCATAACACATATCCAGGAGAATGATACCAAGAGGCTGTCTTAATTAAAAAATATTTTTATTGATATTAATATATAATTATCTCTCTAGAACCACATTATGTGAAAGAATATATGTTTATTAATGTTAATTAGTATACATTTCTCTCTATATATAACTACACCATGGGAAAGGACTGCAACCTCAAATTGAACTGGAGGATATTATATGAGGAATCTCATGCACATGCCCTCAGAAGAACAGAACTTAAGAACTGAGACACTGATTTCCCACAAACAGCTGATTTACAGAAGATGGGGCTTATCTCCTCATCAGTGAACATCCAACAAGAATCTCTCCTCATCCTCCAGCCAATGAACTTACCGCCTGGACTCTGGTTAGACTTTCCCATCTTTGCATTCCTTGTTCACAAGTCCACCCCAAACCCTTATAGCTCGCTACAGCATGAATTTCCCAAATTGCAATTCCTCCACTATTCCCAAATAAACTCAATTTCTGGTCCTTTGAGCTTGCCTCAGTTTACCTCTTTCTTTAGGCTGACATATGTGTCACATATATGTCACTTTCCAAACCTATGTCATTTGGGCTTGAATTGATAAGACATACGAGATGTAAATGACTTACTGCAGATGCCCTCCTCCTCCCAGATAGATTCAATTGCTTTAATGGGGAACAATCCCTTGAGCCAGAAGAAATTTAAACATCCATGACAGCTGTGGTGACATTTCAAGCTCTTCTGCCACATTCAAAACAGACTCTACCTGCTACCCACCTGCTCTCACGCCTCAAAACGGTGATACCTATTGGTGAAAGCCTTGGAGTTCTACTCACATACACCTGAGACGATGGGACAACCAGGTGACAGATCTCACCACCTGCCAGTCCTCTTTTTGGAGACGATGTAGTATGGTGGAAAGAGCACTGGGCTTTGGAGTCAGACAAACCTGGAATCCAAACTATTTGCTCCCCATATTGAGCCTTGGGCTAGTGGCTTTATAACTCTGAGTTTTAGGTGTCCTCAACCAGCCTTCAGGGTTGTAGTGAAGATTAAATAACATATGTAGAGCTTCAGGAAGAATGCATGACAGTGATAGGTAGGCATGAGGGAGCCCTCCTGGTGGGGGAAGTAGGACAGGTTCCAAAATTTTGAAGCAGTTAAAGTATTTGTGAGATGTCTGAAAACTTGGTCTTGGGCAAATCCTGAACATCACTATCAAGGATGGGAATTGTTTTGTTCATGCATTCCTTTATCCACTGCATACACATTTATTGAGCTTCTTATCTAGGCTAGTAAGGGAGACAGACTCATGCATTACTCATTATTAAGGCACAGGTGCTATGACATAGGTTAGCTGAAGGAAGGGTTGGAAATGGCAGTAAGGTCCTCAAAACAAAAGGGGACTTCCAGGTCAAGTCACATATAGTCAGAGAGGATTTAGTAGAAGAACACTGCAGGGGAGTTTCAGGGCCACCGACGGTTCATACCTGTCTCTCTAGGAGTCTGTAGTGGGGAGCAATTGCACACCTTCTAGTGACCAGCAGGGTGGTTTCTCCATCGCCACTGTGGCAGGGACTCACAAGGGGAGAGGTTATGAGTACATTCAGGCCACAAGGAGTTCCAGGCTTCCTTCCAGATCACTGGACCTTCACAAAGTGAATGGACTTCACTACCACCAATTTGAGAGAGCGGTTTAGTTACAAAGGAGAACCTGTGAGGCATAGAGAAGGTTTTCAGCTATTATATCCTTCCAGATGGGATGAGGGGATCAGATGCATTGTATACTTGATAATACAAATAACCAATCAAAAGTTTCAAATATAGAGTGGATTGATGAATAATGAAGTGACAGCTGCTTCTGCTTCTCTGATTCTATACATTCCTGATTGTGTTGATGATGACAATGATGATGATTATAAAAATAATAACAGCAGCTACCATATTCTGGATGTTTCTTATGTACCAGGCAATGATTTGAGATAGACAATTGTTACGCCCATTTACAAATGAGCAAACTGAGAAACTGAGAGATTAAGTTAATTAGCTAAAGGCTACACAAATAGGAAGTGATGGAGCTGGATTTCAGACCCAAAACTGCCTACAACTCCAGAATCTGCATTCTACCCTACTGCCTACATGCTTGTTGAATCTCTAAATGACTCTTTGGACATTCTCAAAATAAGAACTTATCAAAATGCTATTTATTGATCTCTATTATCATAAAAAATCTTACTTACATTTACTATAACAATGATACATTTCTCTATCTTAAGAGTTTTAGGTCCCAAAGAGACCTGTGGGGTAAATTTAACCAATCCTCTCAATTCTACAAATAAGGAAGTGAGCTATCCGAGGTTCAATTGAGCTACACTAAAACACCAACGGTTCTCTTAAAAATTTTAAAAAGGAACCTCTTTGCCTATACCTATTGATGATGCTGATAATCAAAGTTTGAAATAAAATTATGATATACTAAAAAGATGGTATCGACCTACCCGGGATTTGACACAAAAGGTTGGAATGTTTTCAAACCTCACTTACTAACTTTGTTTCTGGATAACTTGGAAAAGAATCAAATGGCTTCCTAAACACTGGCTATTTCGCTCTCCCTTAATAATTCTTAAAATATCTAAGGTATGTCCTGGTTTAAAGGTATCCTTAGTGGATTAATTTTATTTAAAAAACTAGTCATTCAAAACTGAAATTTAATTTTTTTGCAAGCAGAAGTAAAACCTTTCTAAAAGTAACTGAAAACAAAAACACTGCCCGAAAAGCAAAAATTAGGCAAAATCAATTATAGAATAAGGCTAATATCAATCATTGGCTAAAAGTAAGACAGAAAATTTGGCTTCTGGTTGTGTTCATTGGTTTACTTTTATCCTCCATCTTCAATAAGATTATTTTTTTCCATAATCAGCTAATGATCATTTGGATAAGTTTATTTATTTATTTTGAGAGAGAGAGAGAGAGAGAGAGAGAGAGAGAAAGGGAGAGAGAGAATCCCAAGCAGGCTCCACACTATGAGTGTGGAACCCAACATGGTGCTTGAACCCATTAATTGTAAGATCATGACCTGAACCAAAATCAAGACTTGGACACTTTAACAAACTGAGCCACCCAGGAGCCCCTGGAAAATTAATTTTTTTTAAAAAAGACCAATTATTTCTACTGTAAAATGACAAATGGAAATGAAATCTTACTCAGAAGAAAAAGTCTTCAATCTCATTAAGAATAGTAAAAGAAATACAGATTCACATGAAATATCAGGTTTATATTATGAAACTGAATAAGATCAAAGATTTTCCCCCCAATTCTCAATGCTGGTGGGGGTTTGAGAAAACAAGTTTACATGATGTTTTGACAATACTAAGAAATAAACTAAGGCAGTCTTTTGGGAGATCATTTGACAATATCTCTTTAAATATGCATTGTTTTTAAAGACGTGTTTATTTGACACAGCAACTTCACTTCCAGGAATGTAACCTCACATTGCCTCACATGCAAAGGCTTGCCTATAATGACATTGATATGAGGGATGTTTATAATAACAAGGAAGGAAGGAAGGAAGGAAGGAAGGAAGGAAGGAAGGAAGGAAGGAAGGAAGGAAGGAAGGAAGGAAGGAAGGAAGGAAAGAAAGAAAGAAAGAAAGAAAGAAAGAAAGGAAAGGAAAGGAAAGGAAAGGAAAGGAAAGGAAAGGAAAGGAAAGGAAAGGAAAGGAAAGGAAAGGAAAGGAAAGAGGGAGGGAGGGAGGGAGGGAGGGAGAGGGGAAAAGAGGAAATTAAAGAAATCAAAATGTCCACTGATAGGAACTGGTTAAATAAATACGATGCACTGCATTCATAAAAAGCAGTATTATTTTTCCATTAAAAGTGATGCTGTGGACAAATACTACTGAGGTGGAAATCATTCACATGTGTTACTAGATTAAAAAAAAAAAAAAACAGGGGGCGCCTGGGTGGCGCAGTCGGTTAAGCATCCGACTTCAGCCAGGTCACGATCTTGCGGTCCGTGGGTTCGAGCCCCGCGTCGGGCTCTGGGGCTGATGGCTCAGAGCCTGGAGCCTGCTTCCGATTCTGTGTCTCCCTCTCTCTCTGCCCCTCCCCCGTTCATGCTCTGTCTCTCTCTGTCCCAAAAATGAATAAACGTTGAAAAAAAAAAATTTAAAAAAAAAAAAAAAAACAGTACAAAACTGTTTGCAATTGTATGTTTCCATTTATATGAGGTTTGAGAACAGGCAAAACCATCTGTAGCAACAGACATCAGAACAGAGGTTGCCTGGGAGGGTGGAGAGCAGGTGAAGAGAGTAGAGACTGATTTGAAAAGAGGTAAGGGAAATTTCTAGAGTGATGGAAATGTTCTGATCTTGGAATATGGCTTGAGGGAGAGGTCAGGGACAGAGTGGGTATACATTTGCCAAAATTCATCAAAATGTACACTTAACATCTATACATTCCATTCTACGTAAAGTATATATTAATTTATAAGGGACAAAACCCCTAAATGTACAACATAATTTATCATTAATAAAAATAATGTTTGGGGCGCCTGGGTGGCGCAGTCGGTTAAGCGTCCGACTTCAGCCAGGTCACGATCTCGCGGTCCGGGAGTTCGAGCCCCGCATCAGGCTCTGGGCTGATGGCTCGGAGCCTGGAGCCTGTTTCCGATTCTGTGTCTCCCTCTCTCTCTGCCCCTCCCCCATTCATGCTCTGTCTCTCTCTGTCCCAAAAATAAATAAACGTTGAAAAAAAAAAATTAAAAAAAAAAATAATAATAATGTTTTGTACATGTACCTGCAGGAAAGGATTTGGGGTTTTTTAATTTATTAATTTAATTTTTTGAGAGAGAGAGTGCATATACACATGCACATGAGTGGGGAGGGGCAGAGGGAAAGAGAGAATCCAAGCTGGGCATGGAGCCTGATGGAGGGCTCAATCTCATGACTGTAAAATCACGACCTGAGCCGAAATTAAGAGTTGCATGATTAACCAACTAAGCCACCCAGGCACCCCTTTGGGTGGTGAAATTGCAGAATTTTCTTTTCACTTTTTTTTTTTAAAAACTTGTCAATGAGCATAATAACAGTTAAAATAAATACACAAATGTATCCAACTGTGTTTCAATGAACCTCTCTTACCTTTAATCTGGATATTCCCTCCCCCTTTCCCAAGGTAGCATGTGAATTACCCAAAGCATCATGGAGCCACACCAGGGTTCAGAGTGGTCTACATTCCCATGGAGAGATACCACTGCAGTCTCACCCTTTGTGAAGGTCCTTTGCAGGACTTCCTGGCCATACTCACTGGTCATTTGCCTCATTCTGCAGACAACTTCAAATGCCAAAATTACACAAGAATTTAGTCATTTGGAGGCATGAGTCGGGTAGATTTTATTTCTAGAACCCAGATTCCTCTCAGGTCCAGAGGAGAAAGCTTTAAATTACTGAGGACAACGCAAACACTTTGTTCCTTTGCATGTGTCCTGCCAAGCTTCTAAGAATGGTTTTTGCCATTAGTTCCAGCCCATAAGCAGCCCAGCCTGAGCCCCACCCCTGCAGGAGGCCTATTACAGATAAGTCAGTGTTCATGGGACAGGAAAGCCTTCTGTGCCAGGTGTGCTCCCCGGAAAGGCTGGGCGTCTGCCACCTCTTAATGGTAGTAGCTCATGTTCACATGCAGCCCACAAATGCTCTGCTGGGTGGTTAACCATGCAGGCACAATTACCTACTAACAATAACAGTACAAACAACCACGGGGCAGTTCCCTGATGGGTGGAAGAGAGAGGAAATAGTCACAAGAAGGTGAAACATAATTACATTCCTCTTCCTTAAAACCTCTGCAGGATGGATACAACCTGAGAATTTAGGTAAATGGGAACAAAGGAGAACAGAAATCAGGCTTTTCCTTGGGATACAGCCAAAGAAGGTGGAAAACAAAGGTGCTAAGAATAGCTCAACAACCCAACAACCAACCTGGTTCTAGACCATGGGGAAAGCCAAGTACCCACAGCATCTCTAGCCTGCTGAACAGTTTGCCAAAAATGCCCCACCGGACCATCAGACATACCTGGTCTCAAACTGAACGTCCTTTCGTTGCTCCCACCTGTTACTTCGGTTGCAAAGCTCCCATCTCAGTGAATCACACTCCAATCTGCCCCTTTACCAGAGCCAGAACTTAGAAGCCATTTAAACCTGCTCCGTCTTCATCTGCCACATACAATTAATTATCAGGTCCTGTAGATTTTACCCTTCTTTTTTTTTTTTTTTTTTTTTTTTAAATTTTTTTTTTCAATGTTTATTTATTTTTGGGACAGAGAGAAACAGAGCATGAAGGGGGGAGGGGCAGAGAGAGAGGGAGTCACAGAATCGGAAGCAGGCTCCAGGCTCTGAGCCATCAGCCCAGAGCCTGACGCGGGGCTCGAACTCACGGACCGCGAGATCGTGACCTGGCTGAAGTCGGACGCTTAACCGACTGCGCCACCCAGGCACCCCGAGATTTTACCCTTCTAAATATCTTTCTGATCAGCCTTTCCCTCCAGTTCATGCCAACTGTCACAAAACCTATTCTCCAATTTACTGCCTGAATGACCTTCCTAAATTGCAAATCTGATCATGTCATTGATTTATTCCAGTCCTTCTATGACTCTCCATTGCCTACCCAGATGTTTCTTGAGACAGTGTCAAGTGCCTTCACTACTAAGTATTTAAATACATGAAATCATGGGGTTTAATACAGCAAAGTAGGAGGCAGTATGGACCTGGAAAAGACCTGTCCCACTTAAAGGCACTCATTTTTATTTTTGAGAGAGAGAAAGGGAGCAAGGGAGGGTCAGAGAGGGAGAATCTTTTTTTTTTTAAGTTAATTTATTTGTTTGTTTATTTTGAGAGAGAATCCAAACACAAGCAACAGTGGGGTAGAGAGAGAATCCCAAGCAGGTTTCACACCCTACAGTGAGCCCAAAGCAGGGCTCAATCTTACCACAGTGGTATCACAGCCTGAGCCAAAATCAAAAAGTCCAATGCTTAACTGACTGAGCCACCCAGGCACGGGGAAAGGGAAGAGGGGAGAGAAGGAGGGGGGGAGAAAAAAGGGAGAGAGAGAGAGAGAGAAAGAGGGAGAGAGAGAGAGAGAGAGAGAGAGAGAGAGAGAGAATCTTAACAAGTTTCCCACCCAAAGCGAAACCAACGTGGAGCTCAATCTCACAACCGCAAGATCATACCCTGAGCCAAAATCAAGAGTCAGATGCTTAACCAACTGAACCACCCAGGTGCCCCAACCTGAAATGGTTTTAAAACAGCTGTGCCAACCTAGTAAAACTCTTACTGAGATCACTTTGATACTCCCGGTCCTTACAGTAGACTCCAAACTCCCCAGCCTGTGATATGGCTGATGCCTGCTTCTTTGGCTTCATCTACAACTATTCTCAGCAAGTAGCTTTCCTTTTCCTGAAGATTCTCTTTCACACAGCAGTGCCTTTAAACTTGACCTTCCCTTAGCCTGGGCCCCTCTTCTTTCTCTGCTTTGACTGAAAACTCTCATTTCATGACCTCTGCTGCCAGCCTTCCTGGAGCCCTGGGGAGAGTTGTACCCTGGACATACATCTCTTATAGTTCTTCTTTCTCAGCTTGTAAATATTTATTTTTTTCCCTGCGCTAGTTAGTACTTAGGGGACTTGTCCTATAATTGCACAAATTATATGTTACAAAAGGAACAGCAAGATTTCCTCCCCAACAGTTTAAAAAGGACTGAGAAAATATTGTTTGCATCACAGAATACATTTTTATGCTATTGGTTTTGTTTGTTTGTTTGAGAGGGATAGTGAGAGAGACAGAGAGCGAGCGAGCACATGAGTAGGGGAGGGGCAGAGAGAGAGAGCGAATCTTAAGCAGTCTCCACTCTCAGTGAGGAGCCCGACATAAGACTTGATCTGGCAACCGTGAAATCATGAACTGAGCTAAAATCAAGAGTCAGACCTTTAACTGACTGAGCCACCCAGGTGCCCCTCACAGAATACATTTTTTAAAAAACTTTTGGGGCGCCTGGGTGGCTCAGTCAGTTAAGCGTCTGACTTCAGCTCAAGTCACGATCTCATGGTTCATGAGTTCGAGCCCTGCATAGGGCTCTGTGCTGACAGCTCAGAGCTTGGAGCCTGCTCAGATTCTGTGTCTCCCTCTCTCTCTGCCCCTCCCCTGCTCACACTCTGTCTCTCTCTCAAAAATAAATAAACATTAAAATTTTTTTTTAATATTTTTGCGTGTCCTTGGAGAGCTAATGGAGATTTTTACAGGACCTCCAAATATGTACCATGCTCTGTCTTTATGCAGTCTCTGCCTGCTAAACCTTTATTGAATATGATATTACAACACTCTTATGCCAGAAAAGCTGCTTTAGGTCTTAATCAATTTCACAAAATGTTAATGGGGTAATAATGATCATTACCATGAATTTTTAGTGTTAAAAAGAGAGAAAGGGAAAAAGACACTGCTACATGCTCCAGTGCCTTTTAAAAAGTCACTCTAAGAAATAAAAGGGAACTCAACTGCACTCCCACAATTGGGTCACAAGCTCCATTGGCTGAAGTAGTTGAGTGCTCAGTTACATGAAATAGTTCTTTCTCAGAACTTGTCCAAAGGGATCTCCCCTGCCTGCAGAGATAGAAGTAAGGAAAAAAGAATCTTTCCTATACCTTTAAGTTTGACCTGCCCCATTTTCCCCTCCGTTCCTGTCCCTTGATTTAAGCCATTGGGGAGGTATGGAAATAAAATGGGAAGCTGGCAAGGGACGAGAGTTTGAAGGATGAAGGGGAGGGCAGTGGTGGGGACTTACGAGGTATGTATGTCTGTTGTGGCCAAGGTTACATGAAGTCAACCGCAAAGCTCCAGTAATCTCACCACTTCCTACTTTACACAGTAACAGGCTGAGCTCAGGCTGGACTTAAAACTGAGTGGTCTGTAGTGAACTCACCTGTTATACACCAGTTTCTCCCAGAATATTATATGTATTTTTATCATTATTGTTGAGATTTTAAGTGTGTTTATTCTCATTAACCAATGTGAAAGCAATTTACTTAGTACTGGGCTGAAAAAAAAAACACAAACAGACTCCATTCTAATATAAAAATGAACATGCTCATGATAGAAAATTGGAAAAATACAGCTAAATGTAAAGGAAAAAAATTCACCTATATTCAAAGATCTTTATATAATTGGGACTCTATTAGATTTACTTTTAACACTTTAACTTTGTAACAAGCTCTTGCCTTGTTTTTAGAAGCTACTTAAGCATTGTTTTTTATAGCTACACAGTACTCTTGGAAGTGGATATATTGTAGTTTATATAACCATGTCTCTACTACTAGGCAATAAGCTTGTATCAAATTTATTTTGGATTAATAATATGGATTTAAACCTTTCAATAGCTGTCAATACCAGCAATGAAAAAATGAGAACTCTCCAAACAAGGTGGAGGCAGCAGGAGGGGAACAGATCAGGAAGCATTTTAGTCACTGGTTTCCTTTAGTCAAAAAAACCAAACCAAAACAAAACAAAACAAAAAAACCAAAAACAAAAACAGGTACAATATCACTGAATTATAAACAAAAGCAGGAAATAACTCTGAAATTTCCTCAAGAATAAAGTATTTCATAAGCTTCTGTTGACTTGAAGGTGGGACCAGTTCTAGGAAGGCTTTGGGGGAAGAGAGGAGTGTTGGATAAGGAGCACAAATACACGAAAGATGGTATAAAGACGTGAAGTTGGGAAAAAGAACACTAGTTCTTAACAGGACACTGTTAACTCTTAGCAGACTTTTCCACCCATCATGGCTTTTAATGGGGACTAGACTCTGAGAAGCTTGCCACAAGTCCTTAAATCTTGGAAGAACACTGGGGCACCTGAGTGGCTCAGTGGGTTAAGTTTCTGACTCTTGATGTCAGCTCAGGTTATGATCTCATGGTTCATGGGATCAAGCCTTACATTAGGCTCCAAGCTGACAGCACGGAGCCTGCTTGAGATTCTCTCTCTCCCCTTCTCTCTTCCTCTCCCCCCACCAAAATAAATAAATAAACTTAAAAAGAAAAAAATTTTTAAATCTTGGACACTTTCTTTAACACAAATTTTAACAGCCATTTGTTAACAGTGATCCCCTACCTACCCTACATGTCTTTTCACCATATCATTCACCTTTTCCATGCCCCCCAGACTTTACCAGAAACAGATTCAACAAGGCGCTGGAATCACCACTGTGGAATGCTTTTAAAGTGAAATAGAATTTAAAGTCTTCCTAAAACCTAATTTCTCCAGACCTTTGTGTCAATCTAGGGAAAATGAAATGCTATGTATCAATATATTTTTATTTAATTTTCACTTAAATCAATTTTTTCTTAAAAAGTTATCTTAAAATTTTGAATTCACTCTACATGCTTTGCCCAAAATGTTTCCAATTATTTATTGTCACACTCTGTCTTCACAAAACCCTGAGAGATGGACAGGGCAGGTATTATTACCTATATTTCAGAAATAAGAAAACAGATGAAAACAGTAAAGATGCTGCCACCAGAACCCAGATGTGTTGTCTTTTGGCCGAGGGTGTCTTTTCCTACAGAATATACTGTCACAGTGGCTTTGGCAGATAGCATTGTTGGAGAGTCTGTGGAGACATGATTTGTGTTTCTGTGATCAGATATCTCAAAGCAGTTTTGTTCTTGTTTCAAACCTGACATAAAAACCCTGAGTTTTTCCTGAGGCATATATAGATGTATTCTGTTTTAAAATATCTCCAAGCTTCTTCAAATCTGGATTTTAAAAAATTTTTACCTAATTAAGCCACATAGAGGTAGGAACCAAAGATAATTTTAGCATTCATTTTTCCAAATAGTTAACAGGGATAAAGATAAATCTTTACATAAGTAACATACTTGAAAGACTTTGTTGAGGGGCACCTGGGTGGCTTAGTCAGTTGAGCGTCTGACTCTTGATTTCAGCTCAGGTCATGGCCTCGCGGTTTGTAAGATTGAGCCCTGCATCGGGCTCTGCGGTGACAGCCTGCTCTCTCCCTCTGCCCCTCTCCCCATGGTGCTCTCCTTCTCTCTCTAAAACAACAACAACAAAAACTATTTTGAGATTTAAAATGACAAAACGAGGAAATGCAAATGTGTCTCTTAAAAGCAGAAAAATCTACACTATATGTGGTTTAAATTAAATAAGTGAATATTTATCTTAATGTTACCAAGTTCTGTTAAATAAGGGAGAACCGTTCTTTTCTTCCTTTCTTTCTTCCTTTCTCTTTCCTTTTATTCTCTTTTCTTTCTTTCTCGTTCTTTTTTTTTTAAATAACCAGTTTTATAAAGGCTCAGCCTAAAAAATTCATCAATAGGAAATGCATCTATATGCATGTGTAAGGCTGCTTGCCTTTTAAAATAATGACTTTTTTGGGGCGCCTGAGTGGCTCAGTCAGTTGAGCGTCCGACTTCAGTTCAGGTCATGATCTCACGGTCTGTGAGTTCGAGCCCCGCGTTGGGCTCTGTGCTGACAGCTCAGAGCCTCGAGCCTGTTTCAGATTCTGTGTCTCCCCCTCTCTCTGCCTCTCCCCCACTCATGCTCTGTCTCTCTCTGTCTCAAAAAGAAATAAAAACATTTAAAAAATAAAAATAAAAAAAATAAAATAATGACTTTTTTATAAAGCTGGAATGTTAAAAGAGTCTTGAAGAACACACAACTGAAATAGAACATATTTTCTATATATCATACTTTAATGTATCATTGATTTTCTTTTTAAAAATGAAAGGAAAAGTGATATTGCAAGCTTCTTTCATTAGGGACGAGGATGTCTGTGTGTGTGTACGTATGTATACACATGTGCAGGTCTGTTGTTGAAGAGCAGTTTCCAAGACACCTCAACTCTCCTCTGAATGTGGTTACATTTAGCACTTGACCACATTGAATTTAACTCTTTACTCCAGACTGGACTTGTATTGTTCATGTTTCCTGAAAAACCTGTAATATCTTAAGGTTAAGAAGCCTGTCTTCTATTTCTTTTGTATCCTCCACAGTGCCTGCCACAATGTTTGTATTAGGTTTAAAGATGGGGCATCTGGGGGTGCCTGGGTGGCTCAGTCAGTTAAGCATCCAACTTTAGCTCAGATCATGATCTCACGGTCTGTGAGTTTGAGCTCCGTGTCGGGCTCTGGGCTGACAGCTCAGAGCCTGGAGCCTGCTTTGGATTCTGTGTCTCCCTCTCTCTCTGTCCTTCCCCTGCTCATGCTCTGTCTCTCTCTGTCTCAAAAATAAAAACATTAAAAAAATTGTTTTTTAAAAGATGGGGCGTCTGGCTGGCTCAGTTGGTGGAGCTCACAACTCTTGATATCAGGGTTGTGAGTTCAAGCCCCACATTGGGTATGGAGATTGCTTAAATATCAAATCTTTTTTAGGGCACATGGATGCCTCAGTCGGTTGAGTGTTCGACTCTTGATTTCGGTTCAGGTCATCATCTCATGGTTAATGGGATCAAGCTCCACATCAGTCTCTGCACTGATGGCATGGAGCCTGCTTGGGATTCTCTCTCTCCCTCTTTCTCTGCCCCTCCTCCGACTTGCTCTCTCTCTCTCAAAATAAACTTAAAAAAATCATTTTTTTTTTTTTAAGGAAAGAAATGCACCCAATGTTCCATGAGAACCAGTCCTATTAACCATCCAATCTTTGAAATAAATTGTTTTCATTCTCTAACTATAAAACTAAATGTTAATATTATTTTATGGAACATCTTGACACCATAATAATCTACATTTATATGATATGGTTGCAAATATTATTATTATTGTGAAAAATACTATTTTTGTGCTTGCTCTCTGGATATTTTAAGGTCTCAGACATAATTTTATAAATGTAATAAACAGGAGTAAGTAAGTAATAGCATAGAGTCCACCATCCCTGAATCTCTAGTAGATTGCATTTAAGGGTATGGAGAGACCCCCTAGGAGGGAGAGTTGCAGACATCATAGAGTCATCTGGGAACTCAGACACTTTAACTCATACCAGAATATAGCACTGCTACAGAGAAACCTCTTGTCTTAGCCAAGTCTAAAATCAATTCCTTTTGAAGCAACAGGTATTTACTAAAACTACTTTTGTTGTATTCTTTCTTTCCCTCTTTCCTAGTTCCAGGCAGTTTCCGCCCCTACATCTGGATTCTGATTTACAACCTTATGACCAGCTCATGACTGGTAATAATCTTATTCTTGAGCCCTGCACCTGGATTATTGACCAGGCCACCTGATTCCAACTTTGCCTCTAACTTCCTAACAGCAGATCCAGATGCCGATTGCCCGTGTCTGGGATTTACAGGTGGGTCCATTTCATGTAGCAATTCTTAATATTTTTGAGGGGTTCCTTGAGAATGTATGAAAACTATGAACTCATCCACTCCAAAAAAAATGTACATTTATACACACACAAAGATTTGCATACAATTTCAAGAAGTTCATGATCCTACAGAAGCCACTTTCAAGGGGCTTCTGTTGGTAGTAACCTGCAGTGTAAAAAAATAATAATAATAACCTATAAAACAATGCAATCTGTATAATAAAGGATCAACTTTTATGCCCACCAATGAATAACTTCCTTTCAACTTTTAGTTAGAAGGGAGGAGATAAATACAGCTATCCAGAATGAAATTAATAAACTTATGTGGTTCTTTCTAACCCTGATAAACTAAGTTTCTAAACAGCCACAAAAAATTCAAAGCCCTCCTCTGTTTCAGTCACCATAAACAGATGGAATTAATTCTGGGTGGAGTTTGAGAAAAGCTAGCACTTGTCTTTATCACTTCCAAGATTTTTCTTCTAAAAAATCACCGAAGTAATATATGTACATTGAAGAAACGTTGGAGAGTGAGGAAGAGCATCAATAAGAGTTTTAAATCACCCACAATCCTAGCACTAAAGATACCTAATTGTCAATATTTTAATGTACAAATTTCCAGTCTTTTTTTATTCATATTTGTTAGACTGCCAGGACACCTTTCCTTCAAGTTCTCCTTCCAGTTCAAGTTCTCCTTTTATAGAAGGACCTGTTGTGTGTTCAAAGATTTAGTTCAATCTTTAGGGATGTGAGACACTTCTAGACTACCTAAGACTTGCCCTAGGCCTATACGTGTCTGCACTCTGACTACAGATTCACCCACCAGTCTCTTCATTTATACACAGTGTGGACTCTAGCTGAAGGCAAGGATCTATCAGAGATTGATATCGTGTCTTATGATTATTAGGTCTGCCATCAATGTCTGTCATTGTGATAATAATTAGTTTTGAAATTCTATTGACTGAGTTGAACATCTGGCTCCACTGCCACCTTCTAGTCTTGTGAACTGGGCAAGTTATATAACTCATCTGTGCCTCAATATTCTCATCTGTAAAATGGGCACATTGGTGGAGAATAAATGAGTTCATACCTATAAAGTATGATGACACAGGGTGTCACCTAGGAAGCACTCAGGAGATACTGTCATTTCTATTCTTTCTATATTGTTGTTATCATTATCATGAGGTTTTCTGGTTTGTTAGTTCTGCTCTGTCACTGTTGGTCCAGTCATCTAGTCTACTCTACCCTAGCAAACTCTCCCTAGACCTCAATGATTTTGCCTCAGAGTTTTTCAAGCACATTCCTTTATTCAGTTGATACTTTTTGAGAATGACTATGTGCAGGCCCTACAATTGGCCTTGGATACACCAGAGACCTGTCCTTGGAGTCTCTTGGGGGCAACAGATAAGTAACATAACATAACATAACATAACATAACATAACATAACAACATAACAAAAATAACATAACATAAAACAAAACAAAGTAGATGGGGGGGTGGGGGAGAGGGGAAAGTAGGGAGGAGGGCACTTGTTGGGATGAGCACTGGATGTTGTATGGAAACCAACTGACAATAAATTGTATTTTTAAAAATTAAAGTAAAATAAAACAAAACAAAGTAAAATAAAATTAAATTAAATAAGTATTTTAAAATTTTTTTTTTCTTTTTTTTCTTCAACGTTTCTTTTTTTATTTATTTTTGGGACAGAGAGAGACAGAGCATGAACGGGGGAGGGGCAGAGAGAGAGGGAGACACAGAATCGGAAACAGGCTCCAGGCTCCGAGCCACCAGCCCAGAGCCCGACGCGGGGCTCGAACTCACGGACCGCGAGATCGTGACCTGGCTGAAGTCGGACGCTTAACCGACTGCGCCACCCAGGCGCCCCTAAATAAGTATTTTAATTCCAAGTGATGAGTGTGACCACGGAAGAAGTACAGGGGACCTAAATAAGGATGGCAACCAGACTTTGCAGGAGAAGGGAGGTAATGCCTAATCCCTCTCTAAATTGAGTCCTGAAGCAGGAGTTAACCAAAGAGGTGACAGCCAGAGAGAGAGGTTATGGTTGGAAAATAAGAGATTGGACTATGAGCTCTAAGATCACTTCCAGTTCAAAACTGTAGGACTCTGCTGTCTACCCCGTGTGGAAACCCACTTGACCCTTCCTGCTACTTGCCTAAGCCCCTGCCAAATGTGATTTTAGCTTCAGGCAGCAAAAGGGATATTTGGGGAAAGCATGAGCTGCCATTAATGCTCACTAAAGCAGCCACGCTTTTTTTCTTTTATATGTGCAACTGATATATTCTCACCATTATGCTAAATGCTACAAAAACTGTGCTTCTAAAAAGTCCCCTCTTCCAACCGAACCACCAGTCCTAAGTCCCACCTAAAAAGAAATTCCACAGTGATGTCTCTGGTACTTTGTGGTCCTTGCAACATTTCACTCACAGAGTCCCCCTTAGAATCTCTTGTAGGGCTGGTTTAATGGTGATGAATTCCTTCAGTTTTTGTTTGTTTGGGAAAACCTTTATCTCTCCTTCTATTCTGAATGATAGACTTGCTGCTTGGCTGCATATTTTTTCTGTTCATCACATTGAAGATTTCCTGCCATTCTTTTCTGGCCTGCCAATTTTCAGTAGATAGGTCTGCTACTAGCCTTATGTGTCTACCTTTGTATGTTAGGGCCTGTTTATCCCTAGCTTCTCTCAGAATTCTCTCTTTATCCTTGTATTTTGCCAGTTCCACTGTGATATGTAGTGCAGAAGATCGATACGAGTCACGTCTGAATGGAGTTCCCTGTGCCTCTTGGATTTCAATGCCTGTTTCCTTCCCAAGATCAGGGAAGTTCAAAGGCATCAAAATTAGCAAAGATGAGGTCAAGCTTTCACTTTTTGCAGATGACATGATATTATACATGGAAAACCCGACAGACTCCACCAAAAGTCTGCTAGAACTGATACACAAATTCAGCAAAGTCACAGGATAAAAAATTAAAGTACAGAAACCAGTTGCATTCTTATACACTAATAATGAAGCAACAGAAAGACAAATAGAGAAACTGATCCCATTCACAATTGCACCAAGAAGCATAAAATACCTAGGAATAAACCTAACCAAAGACGTAAAAGATCTGTATGCTGAAAACTATAGAAGGCTTATGAAGGAAATTGAAGAAGATACAAAGAAATGGAAAAACATTCCGTGCTCATGGATTGGAAGAATAAATACTGTTAAAATGTCAATACTACCCAAAGCTATCTACACATTCAATGCAGTCACAATAAAAATTGCACCAGCATTCTTCTTGAAGCTAGAACAAGCAATCCAGAAATTTGTATGGAACCACAGAAGACGCCGAATAGCCAAAGTGATATTGAAGAAGACACCAAAGTGGGAGGCATCACAATCCCAGACCTTAGCCTCTACTACAAAGCTGTAATCATCAAGACAGCACGGTATTGGCACAAAAACAGACACACAGACCAATGGAATAGAATAGAGACTCCAGAATTGGACCCACAAAAGTATGGCCAAATAATCTTTGACAAAAAGCAGGAAAGAATACCCAATGGAAAAAAGACAGTCTCTTTAACAAATGGTGCTGGGAGAACTGGACAGCAACATGCAGAAGGTTGAAACTAGACCACTTTCTTACACCATTCACAAAAATAAACTCAAAATGGATGAAGGACCTGGATGTGAGATAGGAAACCATCAAAACCCTAGAGGAGAAAGCAGGAAAAAACCTTTCTGACCTCAGCCACAGCAATTTCTTACTTGACATATCCCCAAAGGCAAGGGAATTAAAAGTAAAAATGAACTACTGGGACCTCAGATAAAAAGCTTCTGCACTGCAAAGGAAACAATCAACAAAACTAAAAGGCAACCTACAGAATGGGAAAAGATATTTGCAAATGACATATCAGACAAAGGGCTAGTATCCAAAATCTATAAAGAATTCACCAAACTCCACACCCGAAAAACAAAAAATCCAGTGAAGAAATGGGCAGAAAATATGAATAGACACTTCTCTAAAGAAGACATCCAGATGGCCAACAGGCACATGAAAAGATGCTCAATGTCCCTCCTCATCAGGGAAATACAAACCAAAACCACACTGAGATATCACCTGATGCCAGGTGGCTAAAAAGAACAAATCAGGAGACTATAGGTGCTGGAGAGGATGTGGAGAAACGGGAACCCTCTTGCACTGTTAGTGGGAATGCAAACTGGTGCAGCCACTCTGGAAAATAGGGTGGAGGTTCCTCAAAAAATTAAAAATAGATCTACCCTATGACCCAGCAATAGCACTGCTAGGAATTTACCCAAGGGATACAGGAGTGCTGATGCACAGGGGCACTTGTATCCCAATGTTTATAGCAGCATTTTCAACAATAGCCAAATTATGGAAAGAGCCTAAATGTTCATCAACTGATGAATGGATAAAGAAATTGTGGTTTATGTGTACAATGGAATACTACTTGGCAATGAGAAAGAATGAAATATGGCCTTTTGTAGCAACGTGGATGGAACTGGAGAGTGTTATCCTAAGTGAAATAAGTCATACAAAGACAGATACCATATGTTTTCACTCTTATGTGGATCCTGAGAAACTTAACAGAAGACCATGGGGGAGGGGAAGGGGAAAAAAAAAAGTTAGAGAGGGAGGAAGGCAAACCATAAGAGACTCTTGAAAACTGAGAATAAACTGAGGGTTGATGGGGGGTGGGAGGGAGGAGAGGGTGGGTGATGGGCATTGAGGAGGGCACCTGTTGGGATGAGCACTGGGTGTTGTATGGAAACCAATCTGACAATAAATTTCATATTAAAAAACATTTTTTAAGCGAAAAAAAAGAAAAGAAATTCCACAGTCCTTTGTGTAGCTACCTGCTATAGACTGAATGTTTGTGTCACTCTAAAATTCATGTTAAAATCCTAACTCCCAATGTTGATAGTATTAAAAAATGTGCCTTTATCAGAAAGAATGAAATATGGCCCTTTGTAGCAATGTGGACAGAACTGGAGAGTGTTATGGTAAGTGAAATAAGCCATACAGAGAAAGACAGATACCATATGTTTTCACACTTATGTGGATCCTGAGAAACTTAACAGAAACCCCTGGAGGAGGGGAAGGAGAAAAAAAAAAAGAGGTTAGAGTGGGAGAGAGCCAAAGCATAAGAGACTCTTAAAAAATGAGAACAGGGGCGCCTGGGTGGCGCAGTCGGTTAAGCGTCCGACTTCAGCCAGGTCACGATCTCGCGGTCCGTGAGTTCGAGCCCCGCGTCAGGCTCTGGGCTGATGGCTCAGAGCCTGGAGCCTGTTTCCAATTCTGTGTCTCCCTCTCTCTCTGCCCCTCCCCCGTTCATGCTCTGTCTCTCTCTGTCCCAAAATAAATAAACGTTGAAAAAAAAAAATTTAAAAATGAGAACAGGGGCACCTGGGTGGCTCAGTCTGTTAAGTGTCCAACTTCGGCTCAGGTAATGATCTCACGGCTGGTGAGTTCAAGCCCTGCGTCAGGCTCTGTGCTGACAGCTCAGAGCCTAGAGCCTGCTTCGGATTCTGTGTCTCCCTCTCTCTCTGACCCTCCCCTGTCCATGCTCTGTCTCTCTGTCTCAAAAATAAATAAACATTAAAAAAAATTTTTTGTTTAAAAAATGAGAACAAACTGAGGGCTGATGGGGGTGGGAGGGAGGGGAGGGTGGGTGATAGGTATTGAAGAGGGCATCTTTTGGGATGAGCACTGGGTGTTGTATGGAAACCAATTTGACAATAAATTTCATATAAATAAATAAATAAATAAATAAATAAATAAATAAATAAACAAATAAAAATAAAAAGTGTGCCTTTAAGGGGCATCTGGGTGGCTCAGTCAGTTAAGCCTCTGACTTTGGTTTCAGCTCAGGTCATGATCTCACAGTTCTTGAGATTAAGCCTTGCACTGGGCTCTGTGCTGGCAATGTGGAGCCTTCTTGGGATTCTCTCTCTCCCTCTCTCTGCCTCTCCCCACTCATGCTGTCTCTCTCTCAAAATAAATAAATATATATTTTTAAAAAACATTCAAAAAAAAGTGTGCCTTTAAGAGATGATTAAGTCACAAGGGTAGAGCCCGCATTAATGGGATTAGCGCCCTTAAGAGACTAAGGGGTGCTCCTCTGCCCTTTCCACCTTGTGAGGACACAAGGAACCAGGAAGCATCTATGAATGAGGAAGTGAGTTCTCACCAGACACTGAATCTGCCAGCACCTTGATCTTGGACTTTCCAGTCTCCAGAACTGTGAGAAATAAATGTCTGCAATTTACATGCCACCTGGTTTACAGTATTCTGTTATAGCCGCCCAAATAGACTAAGGCAGCCACGTTTCATCATTGATCCTTGAGAGGCCCCATTTATTTATGTCCCTTCGTCCTCATAGCTCACTCCAAACCCCCTCCTCACAAACAGCAGCTATACTTCTGGGTAAATGTATAGATCCTTTGTTCTTACCTACTACTACAAACTATGTCTTGTTTCATACAGATTTATTTTTAACTTATGTAAATGATAATATGCCTTATTCTCCTTCTTAGGTTTCTCAAAAGGATTCTGTCTTTAAGATCTACCCATGTTGCTTTTTTTTTTTAAACCCGTGTTGCTTTATGTACTTCTAATTGGTCCTTATGTTACCTGAACCTTAGCAGTGAGTACCTACCCATTTGACTTCTGAACACAGAAGTCAAAATCCTCCTAAGCCACATCAACACACACAGAACAAAAGGCTGATGCAAGTCCTTAAGTCCTTTCTCTAACTCCAAACAAGTGGCACTTTGAGTAATGCTTTACTGCTATTGCAAAGAAGGCAGGATTCTTGTAATATTTTAATGGGAAAGTTAAGTAATACTCCCTCTTTATTTGGACATGTGTTGCTTTTTCTCTTCTGTTTGGGAATCCTTCACTGAGGAAGGAGAAAGCCAACCTCATTAGCTAAAAAACAGAATCTACAGGAAATAACTAAACACATTTTAGTCACTGGGTGACAAAACTAAGATATGTGATTTGCATAAATTAAAAATACATCTACATAAAACAATATATGATTTACAATAATATACAAGAGTAAAATATATATATATATTTACTCTGAGGAATATGATCAATTCAATCCTCAGAAGCTGAAGTCCCCAAACCAAAACAATAAACAAAAATCAAGGACAGATTTAAAAATCAGCATAAATAGCCAGAGAGAGAGAGAGACAGATTATCTGCATTTTCTATAGTGGAATATGATACATGATATAGTTACTATAAGTCCATCTATGGATTGCCTCACAGCCTGTAACTCATTTGTAACACAAAGGTATCACTGGATCACCTGGGTTTCTGCACTGCTAGGACTTGTGATCTAGTTATAAGAATGAAATCTTGCTTCACAAGTCAGGGTGAATGCTGATAACCAAATCAGTCACCATTAAATTTTCACATAGAAATGACCATTATAAGTTTTTCAATTCATGGAATAATATTGGCTAAAATTTTTTTGCATAGTGAGTAATTTTTGTCATATCTTCTTATTTTATAAACACATTGCATATTTTACAAACTGCATTTTTTAAAAAATGTTTATTTATTTTTGAGAGAGATAGAACATGAGCAAGGGAGGGGCAGACAGAGAGGGAGACACAGAATCCGAAGCAGGCTCCAGGTTCTGAGCTGGCAGCACAGAGCCCAATGTGGGGTCAAACTCACAGATCGCGAGATCATGACCTGAGCCAAGTCAGACACTTAACTGACTGAGCCACCCAGGCGCCCTGCAAACTGCACTTTTGGTTATTGTAATCATTCTAGACTCTAATATTTGTATCGTGAATGTATACAGCTTCTTTCTAACAACGTAGATTTATTTCCACACCCCATGAAATATAAAACATTTCTCTTCTCCTTTCTCTTTCCTTCCTCTCCTCCATTTTCCTAATGGCTTACAAATTCAACAACAATCAGCTCAGGGCCTATCTAGTTTCCTCCACACTCCCAACCCATCTTCCCTGCTCCAACAGCCCAGATTATTTTGAAGGCAATCTCAGAAAGCATATCATTTCAGTTCTGAATACCTGTAAGAGGTAAGGAGTTCCCTTTTTAAACATCATCATACCCCCCCATAACAATAGCTGCTTAATATCATAAAATGTTCATTGTCCACATTCCCTAGTTGTCCTAAAAATGTCTTTTTTCTCGTTTATTTTTAGTTTGTTTTAATCTATGTCAAAACAAGGTCCATACGTTATAATTAACATGTCTCTTGTATCAAACATTCTTTTTTTAGCCTTTTTCCTCAAACAAAAATGCAGTATTTTTATGTAGCAAAAATAAGCAATTCTGAATGAGGCAGAAGTTTAAAATGCTGTCCTGAAGAAGGTGGTGAAAATGTCAAGTCATTGCCTTTGCAGAGGAGATAAACACTTGGCATATACCTTTCCCTGAATGATAAAGAAGGAGAAAGGGGAGCTGTGCTTCCGGGAAACATTTTTATCAGCCCCCCAAAACAGCACATACAGGTGATGCCTGTACAGTTAAATAGGAATTGAGGAAATAGGAGCTGTAAGTCTGAAAATCATTTCTTTACTTCAGTGAAGGGAAGCTTATAAACAGCCAAACCAGTCTCTTAAAGTTTTGCAAATGCTAGTTGCATTCAACCTTTTTAGCATTTTAATCCTAAAGCTTTAGTTTAATTTAATTTAAGCCTTTTGAATTTTCAACTATTGCTTATTCCATTCTAATCTGTGCCTTTTGTAAAAGAAAGAAAATCATTTCAGATGACATGAAATTGTAATCAAGACTTCCATTTTGCACTGTAAGAGTTTCTGTTACCATCCCACCTTAAACAAAGCTCCTTTTTAATTTTAAAATGGAAAAAAATCCCAGTGTCAGAACACAGCAAATACAAAATAAATACCAGGGAATAGAAGAGGCAAGACAAGCTTACAGTGAGTTAAGCAGGAGTTAAGAACATGGGCTACAAAGACAGAAGGCTGCCCCTGTTTCTTTGCCTGTAAAATGGGGGCAATAAATACTGCTGCTGCTGGGATTATTCAAATGTGATCATGAAAAGCACCCAGCACTGAGTGATGTTCGGTAATGACTAGTTATGATTATCACTGGAAAGACATAGGAAGGGATCATTTGTCATGATCAGTTTTACCTTGAGAGACAGAACTTACTTTATGATAATACTGCGAGTCAGCTATAAGGGAAGTCAGCAAGCTCCCTCTACCACACCCCTATTCCACTGCCTCCCATGAAAAGACTGAGGGAAAAGAAATATCCTGCAGAGGGAAAGTTGGTTCCCCTCTCTGATGGCTCCAAATATTTGAAAATAATACAAGAAATAGCTCGTGTACTATTAGTTCTAGGTAAGACAAGACTGTGCTCAGTGAACTAAACAGATTAACCTGAAACTGGACTCTGATCCCCAAGGAAACAGGCTGGTATAGCCCAGTCCTTACTGGCCCTGCAGAGGAAAAACACCATGTGTCTATCTCAACTGTGATCTGGTTGGATATGATCTAAGCTCTGAACAGTGCCTAAGCGCATTTCAGATGCATAATACCTGTTAGACAATACTAAGCAGGGAGCTTTAGGGAGGGGGGAGGCTGCACCCTAATACTGAGGAAATACTGAGGAACTGACACCGGAAATGAAGATCCAGCATTGTAATTCTGCCTTCCTCTATTCCATCATTTTAGTCAGACAAATTTCCTTTTCTCTTAGCTGTTTCTCAAATAATTACAAAAACTAACTCAATAAATTAACTAACAAAAAAGTAAGGGGTGGTTATTTATATGATAGAATTCTTCCATTCAAATCGTTTGTTGCAAAATTCCTTTTAAAATAAAACCCTTCCCTCACAGTGTGAAAATTCACGGCCCTTCCCAAGCACCCGGCCCTCTCCATTACTCCTCTAACTACTTGAGGAAAAGAGCAGGAAAGGAGCAGGAGGGCAGACCTCCAATGAAAACTTCCTTGTTAATAATATTCCATGTTTGTTTAAGTGCTTTATAGTTTTAATGCACTCTCAGATCCACTGTGGTCTTTTATGAAATGGTATAAACGATACTATACCTATTTGACAGATGAGAAAAGTGACATATACTGATCAGTGCAGTAAGACCTGAACCCAAGATCTTTTCAACCAATGCAATGGTCTGGGACCTGACACGAGTGGTCCCAGGTTCATGCTCACCAGTTTTCTGTGCAGTTTTTTCTTCCCTTCAGTGAGTCAGTTCCAGGCATCCTCCTCCTTCCTCCTCAGTTAATTCTGATTCATGCCTCACCTCATGTAATTACTAAATGGGAAAGATTTGAGTAAACCAACATCCCATCAACTAATATTCACTGAACACAAACTAGAAGCCAGACCTTTGAATTTTTAAGCAAAGGGAAACTTAATCTTCTCTATCATTCAGAAAGACTATGGTGAGATTAATCACTTTATCAATTTTTAGAACCAATTATCTAAAAATAATATTTGCATATTGGTCAAAATGGAGTCCCTAGCTAGATGTGTTCAGTCCCTCTTTATAAATCTGGAAACACACTTCAAGTGGCTTCTGTAAGAAAGTAAGGCTTGGACAATGTCTCTGCATAGACTTGATAAGATTTCCAAGTGTGCCATGGTAAAAATCTCATTTCTTAAATCACTCATTCAACATTAGCTTACTGTACAAACTTGCTTGTGCTTGGTTCCGGAGGTAAGAAAGTGATAAAGTTAGATGCAGCAGTCATGAACCTGAAGGAGGTTAGAATCTAGAACAGGAAGACCAGTGCCCTACTCTGGACTCACCAAGGGTTCCAGGTTCTGAATGGTCAGGCCTCACAACCCTCTGGGCCAAAGGTGGAACCCAGCTACCCGCACCCCGTCTGCAGCCACATGGGCCTTCTCTCATTTCTATGAACTCTCCTGGCTCCTTCTCCCACTGTACTCTATATAAGTCCCAGTTGCCTCAGCTTTGAAGTTCACCAGGCTCTTGGTGGCCTTAGCTCCACTTCCTCCTTCAGCCGTGAGCTCCTGACCTGCTGCCCTCAGGAAGCCTTTTCTGACTTGCAGGTCTGGTCATATCTGCCTATGAAACCCTCTACCACCTTCAACCTAATCACATTTGTAGTTTTACATGCGCTTGTCTGATTGTTTGATATTTGACTGTCTGCTCTCAGGTGCTTAAAATCCTGACAGGACTGGGATTGGTTTTAGATGCCAGTGCCTGGCACACAGTAGGCCCTCTAGGAATGAAAACGGAACAGTCAAGTATGTGTGGAACGAAGTAGCCTGGGCTCTGTGGAGGGGTCAGGGTGGACTGGGTTAGCTTCTTTAACACTGGGCCTCCCAGTTCCTATCTTATCCCTTGAATGACACTCTGAAATGGAAAGATTGTTTGTCCCAAGTCCCCAGAAGACTTTAAACTCCTGGACAGCAGAAATCCCATTATATTTAGTGCTGTGGCCCCAGTACCTAGCTGCCTGTCACTGAGCATGAAATACACGTGCAAAACACTTCATAAATATTAGTCGTTGCCAGTATTAATGAATACATTCCGGAGGGTGGGTCAAGTGGAAGATGTTATCCACAGCTTCAAAGAAATATTTAAGACTGAATGGACAAGACTACAAACGGGGGGGGGGGGGGAGGCATCTGCGTGGTTCAGTCGGTTGAGCTTCCGGCTCAGGTCATGAGCTTCCGGTTGGTGAATTCGAGCAGGCCCTTCCCTGGCAGCGTAGAGTCTGCTTGGGGTTCTCTCTCTCTCTCTCTCTCTCTCTCTCTGCCCCTCTCCAGCTCTCTAAGTAAATAAACTTAAAAAAAAAAATACAAACGACCCCCTAACCAAAGTGTTTTTTTTTTTTAAGGAAAAAAAAAAAATTTGCCTGCCCTCTTTCCTCTGGAAAGCAAACAAAACCCCCAAAGCAACACCCCCCCCCAAACAAAAACCTCTCAACCAACGTCTTCCCCTTTCCGGGCCTTCACCTTCGTGTCTCCCCGCACTTCATGAGCGAACTCTGGGCGTCAGTCACTGCGGAGACTGCAATCGCTGCGGTGCAGCCAGGCATTTCCTGACCCGGGTGCAACTTTGTGAGGATGTACGTAGTTGGACCTCCTCTCCTGGAGATGGCATTTATGGGAGATGGGAAAGTGGTGGTGTTTATAAACAGGCAGGGAGGGGTCTTTGCCTCTTAGCTGACATTTTAGCCGGCCACCTCCATCCCGCGTTTGGAGGCGGCAGCACCAGCCCGCAGGTACCGCGGACCACTGGACGCCACGCGGCCGAGGCCCCTCCCCCGCCGCAACGGTCCTGGCACGCAGGCGCGGTGGCGCGCGCGGGGCGGGACGCGCAGGGGCGGGGCTGCGCGGGCTCACTTAAATACAGAGCCGGTGGGGGCGGTGCGAAGCTGCCGCGGCGCTGCTGCCCGGTTGCCGCGAGTCCTCGCAACTGCCTCCTTGTGGCGTGAGCTTCCAGCCTCGCTCTTCCCCCGGCGGCGGCGGTGGCGGCAGCAGGAGGAGGAGGGAGCGGAGGCGAGCGGGCGGCGGGCTCCATGGAGAGCGGCGGACGCTCGGGCAGAGGCGGCTCTTCCTCTCCGACACCCGGGCAGCAGTGACCGGCGCTTGCGCCCTCCTCCGCGTCGAAGCGGCCGCCGGCTCCGGGACTGACCGGCCTCGCTGTCACTCCCCGCGCCGCCTCCTCGCCTCCCGGCGCCCCTGCGCCCCGACTCGCCCGCGCCCCAACTCCCCGGCGGGGTGGCGGCAGCCGGGCCCCCGCGGCGGCGGCCGGAGCAGCAGCGGCAGCAAGAGCCCGCCTCTATGATGAAGTTCAAGCCCAACCAGACGCGGACCTATGACCGCGAGGGCTTCAAGAAGCGGGCGGCGTGCCTGTGCTTCCGGAGTGAGCAGGAGGACGAGGTGAGGGCGACCAGCACGCTCTGCGCCTCCCGCGGCGGCGCCGGGGCAGGCTGGGGGGTGGGGGCCAGGGCCGGTCGGGGTGGGGGTCTTAGCCCTTCACCTTGCTCACCCGACCCTTCGTCTGGCCACCAGGCTAGGAGGGATTAGCCCCCTCCTTCTTTCCCTCCCGCCCTTCCTCCCTCCTTCCTTCCTTTCTCTGGGTTGATAGAGGAGACAAAGGGGCTCGCCCAGCCCAGTGTTCTGCCGGGCCATGGTGAGGACCTGAGGCCGAGACGCCTCCTGGCCGGCGGGAAGGTCCCGGGCCGTATAGGTCGCTTCGGGCGGGAGTCACCATTTTAACTAGCGAATTGAGTAAAGCCAGATAAACCTTGAGTGCTAACGGAGGCGGCAGAAATGGCGTGAGTGTTGCAGCCCAAGCCCTTCTGCCTCTGTTACATTTCCCTTCCATGTTACGGCAATTTGCGGTTTCGGATTAAATCTAGGGATGTTTGTGGAATAGCCAGGCAATCCCTGTGCTTTAAAATAAAACCCCATTCGGTCTAGTTTTCTCAATCCCACTCTTAAGTGGACCTTTTAACTCGCAAGCACTTGGCATAATTTATATATATATATATATATATATATATACACACACACACACACACACATACATATATATACACATACATACACACACACACACATACATATATATAATTAAAGGCCTCTTTTTAAAGTTTTCTGACTGTAGAAAGATGGCTAGTGAAAAATGTGGAATAATGCCTGAGGAAGAAGATGGACTAGAGGTGGGCAGTTGCCATTTTCAGACCATAACCTCTAGCGCTGAGCATATTTATCAAGGCTTCTTAACTTTGCTGTATTTGGCTTGACATCTGGAGACGAGCAGCCTTTCTTTTTCTGAGAGTAAGCAGCCAGTCTTTAATTTACCTTTCTTCATTGGGTTGATAGTGAGGCTCTCAAGGTTTTCCTGGAGAACAGTTTTTCCTTGTTTCAGTTCCATTTAATTTAAAATGGTTCACTGTTTTAAATTTACTTAAAGCAAGGTGGCCAAGAAAATACTTTATAAAGCATTGCCACTCCTCTCAATCTGAGCATCTGACTTCGACTCACGGTTGGTGGGTTTGAGCCCCGCATTTGGCTCTGTGCTGACAGCTCAGAGCCTGGAGCCTGCTTGGGATTCTGTGTCTCCCTCTCTCTCTGCCCATCCCTGCTCATGCTCTGCCCCTCCCCCCCCCATAAACATTAAATTTGTTTTAGGGGTGTCTGGGTGGCTTAGTTAAGTGTCAGAGTCTTGGTTTCGGCTCAGGTCATGACCCAACAGTTTATGGGTTCAAGCCCCACATTGGGGTCCCTGATGGCAGTGTGGAGCCTGCTTGGGATTCTCTCTCTCTCTCTCTCTCTCTCTCTCTCTCTCTCTGCCCCTCCCCTGCCTCTCTCTCAAAAATAAATGGATAAACTTAAAAAAAAAATTTTTTTTTCATTTTTTAAAGCATTGCCACTCCTAAAATGATTAGACCGGGAAAAAATTAATCTGAATTCTGCTTCCATAACCAACTGTGTCCAATAAAATACCAGGCTAAAACTGGAGACAGGAATTTAATGGCTTCCTTATTGCTAATCCCTGCAGTTAGGATGAATATGACATAGTGTACACTCGGTGGTGTAGTCGTTCTTACTCTATGACCTGAGGCCACTTAGGAGAGCTAGAAACTAGAAGGAGATAGGTTTTCGTGGGGTTGTTTTGTTTTGTTTTTAACATTTACAGAGTAACAGTCAATAAGCATTAAGTGCATCGAGGCCCCGTTAGGAAAAAACAAACTTTGAATATAGAAGCATATTATAGCCCAGAGTGATCAAGATAGGTCAAGGATCTTGTCTAATTTGCTCACTATTGTGTAATCACATTCTTAGTTGAGTGTTTTTACTGTGTGGGACTTGCCTGAAGACCTTTTAAGTTTGCTGCATTTCATCCTCTGTGTGCTGGTCTGTAGGTGAGGAGACGGTTGCAGGGCCTAAGTACTTTGCCCAAATGACATAATTAGGAAGTGGTAGAGTCGGAATTCAGGATCCAGTCCCTGTTTCTGATGCTGGGCTCTTGGCACAGGGCTCCATGGCAATTGGGTGCACACTGTTTGCTGAATGAGAGATTTTGTGAGGCTGAGCTTGGAAGCCTTTCTGGAAGTGATGACTTTGAAGTCTTGCCATAACCTGAACTTGGAATTCAGGCTTTAAAAACGGTTCCCAGGGGAAGATATAGGAAATAGGAAATTGAAATGATCTGCATTGTGTGAATGGTAAAGCAAAGCCTGAAGAACACTTCAGAAATTCCTGTAGCAGATAAAGGAGTTATTTCTGTGCTTGGAAATTGTTCCTACTGTAATAAATGCTAAATTCCTAGCCTCGAGTTGAGTCCACAGACTAGTGCCATTAGATAAAATGAAGTAAGGAGGAAGCTCTGGAGCAGTTATTAGAGAAATCTGTTATGTAAATAAATCTGGTACCGTGCAGGTTGAGAAACCAAGTCAGTTGGTTAGAGAATACGCTGTGAGGGAAGGCTCTGGAATTCTCTAAGTAAAATGCACAGCCAACTTTAATGTGTGGTCTAGGATCTTCATTTTTGTAGTTGTATATAGTTGAGGCTCCCTCTATTATATAATAGTGACAAAGATGAACCTGTTAGCTTTCCTGAACATCTTGCTATTTTGCTGTGAATTTGATTTCACTCTTTTGAAATTACGTTGGTAGCCTTCCAAGGATAAGATACAAAACAGCCTGAATCCACCTCTTTAGCTAATAGATGAGACTTTTTCCCCCTCCTGGGTTAATAACACCTAGATCCCTGTTGGGAGATTTAAATGTATGCTTTATTTAAGGACGAAATGTTTATAAAGTATAAACTGAAATAAAATAAGAATTGCTGTTTGACCACAAAAAGTTACGCAGTGCTCCAGGATGGCTCTCCTTGTACTGAAGGATTTCTCAGTAGCCCTTAGTTGAGAACAGATTGTTTTAGGGAAGAAACAGCAGTCTATGTTCTCTTGGGGGTGGTTTTATTATTTGCCCATTTTGTCTTCCCCGCGAGGTAAATAAGCATTAGGATTTGTATAGTAAGAAATTAGGCAGCAGAGTTAACTTGTCCCAAGATCATGGCAGCTGGCAGATCTTTTTGAGCCCAGGTCCTTTATTTCTAAATCTCCTGTTCATTTGATCCTCTCTCTGGTTCTGTAGGGAGCCACCCTTAGTTTTGGTGGTTGGGCTTCCACACAAGCCCACAAATAAGCATCCCATAGAGTAGCTGGGATACTGTGTTTGTACAGTGAAAGAGGACAGTACATTCACAAAAGGTAGCCAGAAATGGATTCTGTTCAACACATTTGCATATAACTGAACAGGGATGCAGAGATGAAAAGTATCAGCTCCTAAGAAACATAGGAGTAAACATAGGAGAAACATTCTGTAGTGTTTGGACAGACAGGAACTGACATAAAGGGAAATCAAGTAGGGGAAGAGTACCATCAGGTACTGACAGCAGGGTTAAGATCACTGGAGCTGGATTTCAGTGAGTGAGAGAGGAAGGACCAAGCATCACAAACAGAGCAAGACTTGGGGCTGTGGACTAGTTGAACTGCAACTTGGGATGGCATTGAACAAATAATGGTTGAAAAAGAGCACCTTAATATATAAGGCTAAGGAGTTGCTAGGCAAGACAGGAACATTTACATTTTAAATGTATTCAAGCTTGAGGATGATCTAGCAGCAATATAAGATAGAGTGCTGAAAAGAGAAACAAGTGACTTTGATTCTGGGTGGAATCCAAGCACAGTTGTGAGAAACACTAACAAAACTGTCTTAAGAACTGCCTATTACTCTTCCACTTGGACTTACTGCCCTAATTAGCTTTTAAGCTCCTTGAGCCAGGGACTGCATTCTACCACCTGCCAAATGCCAAATGTGTATTAACTAAAATGTCTGAATTCTACAAAATCATGCACTAAGACTTGGTTGGGAAAAGCAGTCTTAAAACCTGTGGGACTCTAAAACCAGAGCTCTAATAAAAACAATCTTAATAAGAAATGCTAGTACAGTATTTGTACGTATGTGTATATGTACTAATATTTGTATGCTTGGGGTCAACAGGCAGTCTGCCTTTTCAGATAAACACTCTGGGGCTCATACTTCTGCAGAAGTCCTTTTAGATTTAAGGCTCTGAAGATACTTGCTTCAAGCGGAGACCACTTTCTAATGAAAATTAAGTAACTATCTGAAGGCAATCTTTTCTAAACGGAGGGAAATAACATCTATGCCTGCAGCTTTCCTAGACATAAAGGGCTTCTTGGGCCACTTAAGCGGCCACTTCCTTCAAGGGAAGGCATTTTTGTACAATTTGCATCTGTTTTAGGCTCTTGGTATATATCACGAAGGCTTTCTCCAGTGTGTGTAAAAGCTAAGCCCATCATTTCAAGACATTGATGTGCTACAAGAAAATGTCATGATCAGTCCATTTAGCATTCTTCTATCTACCAATCCCATAAGGATGGTCCCTGATTTACAATGATTCAACTTGTGATTTTTCAACTTTATGATGGTATAAAAGCAATACGTATTCAAGAGAAACTACTCGAATTTGGAATTTTGATCTTTTCTTGTCTAGCAGTAATCTGAGTTAAACACATTTTCCCAAAATGAGCTGTTATTTCTGACCCTCCTATACAACTGTGCCTCAATAGTCCAAAAAGTAGGACTATTAACTTGTTTAATAGTAGCAGTAGGTAGCTGGTTAATGGATACAGTAACCACTGCCGTAACTTAAGATCTTTTAAAATGTCTGTGTGCATACTGGGTGTTCCTAATAATATACTGCTTGCTGGCCTAATTTTGATTAAGAGCCCCTAATACAGTTAACTGTGGTAAAGTAGTTTTAAACCATTCATGCATCCTGGTTCATGATAGCATGTGAAGAAAGAACAAAAACCCCAATACAGCTTCTAAATAGCTACAGTTTAAAACTCTTCATTCCTAATTTAGGGATCACTTGAGGGGTTTTCCGGATAGCCTTATTTTTTTTTTTTTTTTTTTCTGGGAAAGTCATTTGTAGTGACTAGTTGTTCCCAGAAGCAAGCTGTGACCAAGAACAGTTATAAGAGTGAAAGCTGAAACACAAATGGCATTTGGGGGCCACTTGGTGTATACAGCTAAGAATCTCATTTACCTCCATGCTCAAATCTTGAACAGCATTTTTTTAGTTTACAAGCTCTTACACACCTCCAGTGAGGAGGACTTACTAGGTGATAGTAGGGTTTTGAATCTATACTGTAGATTGTTCCAATTCATAGACAAAATGTTGTCTAGTAAGACTCAGGGCTGGTTCCAAGTAGACCATTATCACTACACTACTGCTACTTAAAGTGAGAAGTACTTATATAACAAATGCTTAAAACATTAGGAATCGAAAAAGACAAGTGTGGGAAATGGCTTCTTAACAATGAC
This sequence comes from Puma concolor, assembly GCF_028749965.1. Taxonomy (NCBI): domain Eukaryota; kingdom Metazoa; phylum Chordata; class Mammalia; order Carnivora; family Felidae; genus Puma; species Puma concolor. Next base: position 27,416,321 of record NC_141673.1, on the reverse strand, counting down.
AGGTGAATGGTGTTTTATGTTGAATGTTGGATACACATGGAAGGAAGGTTGAGGTCAGATAGTATAGTAGCAGGAATGCTTATATGAAGGTGGGCAACAGCACTGCCTTTGAGGTTGACTGTGATTCAAGTCTAATTCTGCAGCCTGGTGGATTGACTAACCTTTTTATAAATCTTTCCTTTGGACTCAGCTCTGGCCTATCTGGAAAGTTGAATGCCTGCTTTCCTCTCCATCACCTTGTCACTAATGTGGCAGACTGTCATCTTGTTGAATACACAAAATGTAATATACCTACAAAGGTAGTTGAAAAGGAATTTAAAACCTATGAACAACCAGGTCTGGATTTGTCAGCTATTGGTGTATCCCCTTACTAAGATTTTATAACCTAAATAATGTTTTTAGAGCGTTACCAAGCATGCTAAAGTACAGATCTAGTAGATTGGGGATGTTGTAGAAATGTTTAGATGGCTTCCCCCCCCTCCCCGAGGATATGGAATAATAATGATTTGTGATACAGTTCTTTACAGTTCTTCTAACATGTAGTAGGGATTTTAATGGTCTTTGCTTATGCTATTCAAATTCATTTCTTCTACCCTGCTAGGTAATCACCACCACTCCCCACTCCATAAACAAACAACAAACATAATGTGGCCTTGACCTCACTTGAACTTCGAATGAAGTACTCTAGATGAGTAGGCAAATTCATAATGAAACATACTGGTTTTCAAATCTGTTTCATTACCAAAGGCTCATTATCAAATGTTTTAAACTAGTAGTTTAGATGCTGATCATTCTATACCACAGGTATTAATTACTCATTTATTTTGGAAAGATACATTTGAAGTTAATGGTTTGATCAAATTTAATCATTTTGAAATGTCAGGGGATTCTTGCACGATAAGGTCTCAGTTTCTGCTAAATTGTTTGTCCAAAACCATACAGATCTGTTTTCATGAGGCTTTAGAAAAAGTAATTTATGAAGGGAACTGTGGAAGCAGGTAGATATTTCCTGTCACTGACTTTTGGAAGACAAGTTCAGTCATATGTGAATTATGTCCTGTAGACTGCAGATTAAAGATTTGATTTCAATTAGAAGCATAAGTGTTCAGAAAAGCAGGCACAGACTATACTAATGGGTATTCAACATTATTAATCTTATATAATTTATCTCTTAAATACTATCTTGGCACAGATGGGAATTATCATTGACCTAGATATATGACACTGAATTTCATTTTTTCAGGACTCCAACATTATGAATATTGATGGTTTTGAAATTCCTTGTTTACTAAATAAATAAGAATGTAGTTTTCCAGTTAGCAAGCCCCTGCAGTGTCGTGTCCCATTATGAAGGTAATCAAGGAAGTTGGAATTGGGTAGTTAAGAATTTCATCCAACCTACTCGGCAATGAAAAAGAATGAAATCTTGCCATTTGCAACAACATGGATGGAACTATGCTAAGTGAAATAAGTCAGAGAAAAACAGATACATGTTCTCACTCATATGTGGAATTTGAGAAACTTAACAGGGAAGAAAAGGAAAGGAAAAAAAGTTACAAACTGAGGGAGTCAAACCATAAGAAACTCTTAAATACAGAGAACAAACAGGGTTGATGGGGGGATGGGGAGAGGGAGAATGGGTGAGGGGCATTGAGGAGGGCACTTGTTGGGATGAGCACCGGTTGTTGTATGTAAGTAATGAATCATGGGAATCTACTCTCGAAGTCAAGAGCACACTATATACACTGTATGTTAGCTAACTTGACAAGAAATTATATTTAAAAAAAAAATAATAAGAATTTCACCCAGGCAATAAAAACTAGATTGTCCGTAACCCCACACCTAGTGACCAGGAAAAGAAGCCTCCAACTCTGCAGTCAGAAACAGTAGTTACAGTTTACTTTTCCCTTGATGCAAGACATATGCTTTTATACCTCAAGCATTTTTTATTTTAACTTAAAAACTTACACTTGCCAATCTCAATATATAGGCCAAAGCCTTGGAATACCATAGATATTTGGTAAGCTTCCTTTTTGAGTAAAACAAAAGATGAAATCTGATTCGCAGTCTCACTTTGTTTAAAGAATTTTAATTGAACTTTGAACACTTGCAGGCTCTTTCTGGATTTTTAAATTTCCTTTTTACAGTAGTCTCATCCATATTTAATTTGATAGCAGTTTTTAATAATAACCTACCTTTAATCTTTGCAAAGTCTTTTTTGATAATTCCTTTTTGCCCTCATTTCATCACTAATTCTCAATAATTATAAAACTAATGCAACTGGCAAAATTTGGGGGAAAAGCCTAGTTCTTGGTAAGCTGATGCAATTCAATTAGTAGGAAAGCAGAAGAGCTAGTAATGGCCAACATCGAGTGCTTAGGCCAGGATAGAAGGTATTTAAGTGTCATAAACACTCAGTAATTCTACAAGGATAGGTGCTTGGAGGAAACTGGGGTACTGAATGGTAGATTATCAGCCCATCATTGGGTGCATCAAGGAATGAAATACATCTTGGGTATGATCTGTACAGTTGCAAAACATCTTTGAGTTTAAACCAGTATTTGCTAATTCTTGCTAGATTTGTTTATTCTGGCTCTTTAGTTTCTAATTTTGATATGTAAGCCCTGTTTGCTAATACTTTAAATTTAAAGCTGTTTTATGTTTCATTTGACCAAAATTGCTATATTTGGACTTGGTGATACCCTCATAGTCAGCCATTCATATTTTAGCTAAGGCTTTATCAGCTGTGGTTAATTTACAGTGCTTTCTCTGGACTTGCATTGTTTTGCCAGTTATTTGTTTGAAGGAGTGAAGCTGGCAGAAGCAATGGAGTCCTATCCAGGTAAAGGATGAGAGAAACAACACTCAGACCCCTTGAGCATTAATTGAGCACTGCTCTGCGATGATGGTGTGTCCATAGGCAAAAGTGTGCTGCTTTGTTTTCAGATTGAGGGGATAGGGGCCTGAATAGACGTTCCCTTATCTTCCAACTCCGTGTGTTCAAGGCTGGGGGAAAGGTGGGAGTTGCTGAACTCCTGAGTTGCTGAACCCCGGGAGTTACTGTCATCCTGGAACTTTTCCGTTGGGGAAGGCTGAGTTTCTGGCAGCCTCCTCAGGTGGGAGGTGAATCCTTGTGCTGGCTATGAACTCTCAAGTGCCAGCAGTTCCTGCGGCAGTAGAGTGGGAGCTGGGCAGACAGGACCACCGGCATGTCAGAAGACCAGTACACATCAGGGATCATACTTTGCTCTGAATTGATTGATTTATCTGGAAAGAATGTTCTGTGTTTACTTAGAGGTAATACACTAAGGGAATTTTGTAACCAGTTTTTGTTCAAGTTGGTTAAGACACCTGTTACTTCATATAAACATCCTTTGCTTATTTATCATAGTAGCCAAGCCTTTGTTGCTGTTTTAAGTTGGGTGCATTTCAACCTAACCTAGCCCACAAATTTTCATGTAGAAGATGGGTATATAATACTTGTTTCAGGTACTGTTTAAGTAGTGAACCTCTAGGATACTCTGTGGTAATGTTTGTTTTTTAAAAAGCATTTGCAAATTTAAAGGTTAATGCTATTCTCGATTGGGGTCTGCAGACTTTTCTTATAAAGGGCCAGATAGTATTTTAGGCTTTGTGGACCATGCAGCCTCTGTCACAGCTACCTAACTCGCTGTTACAGCATCAAAGCAGCCATAGGCTGGGGCGCCTGGGTGGCACAGTCGGTTAAGTGTCCGACTTCAGCCAGGTCACGATCTCGCGGTCCGTGAGTTCGAGCCCCGCGTCAGGCTCTGGGCTGATGGCTCGGAGCCTGGAGCCTGTTTCCGATTCTGTGTCTCCCTCTCTCTCTCTGCCCCTCCCCCGTTCATGCTCTGTCTCTCTCTGTCCCAAAAATAAATAAAAAACGTTGAAAAAAAAAAAAAAAAGCAGCCATAGGCAACATGTGAAAAATGAATGAGTGTGGCTGGATTCTCATAAAATTTTATCTATGAACAGTGGAATTTGAATTTCATATAATTAAAAATATAAAAACCATTTTTAGCTCAGACTGTACAAGACAAGCAATGCACTCAACTGTAGCTTGCCGTCTCTCCTAGATCATAAATTATAGCTGCCTGCTATCAAAAGAAGTGACTCTTACCCATTTATAGAAGTTTGGAATATGAAGGGTACTTCTTCCCACCTAATCATAAGTGTAAAAATAACAAGAACTCTCTATCTACCAAGCATTGACTTAATGAATTCCCCTATTCCTTTTTCACAGTATCTGTTATCTTTTAGGTATCCTTACTCTTTATAGGTGAGAACAGGGTGACCTGCCTAGGGTCACATATCCTTAGATTGGGAGCGGAAGAATAAGATTCTGTAACTCACGAATAGCAGATATGACCACAAACCTAAGTGCACGCAGTTCTGGGGCTAGTAAACCCAAGTATCCACTTTTATCTTTCATTGGTATCCATGATTTAGGGAATTTTACTAACTGAATCTGGTAGTTGAAGTGATTTCATTAGGTTCAGAATGATTTCGTGGTGTGATTACATTATTGTTGAATTCGGAATTCCAAGAGTGTTTACAAAGGCTGTCAACTGCGCTTTCTTGTGGTATAATGTGTACACCTACTAATTTTAATGAAATTACAAATGGGCTAATCAGGAAGGGCTTTCCAGCCTTGTAAAGGGTTGAGAATGTTACGTCCGTAGTGCTTCGCAGGCTGTGGGGCCTACACTCGCGGTTGGTCTTGCAGGTGCTGTTGGTGAGCAGCAGTCGGTACCCAGACCAATGGATTGTCCCGGGAGGAGGAATGGAGCCAGAGGAGGAACCTGGTGGTGCTGCCGTCAGGGAAGTTTATGAAGAGGTGAGACGAGTAGCAGCAGCTTATTTGCTCTCCTTTCACACACACCGTATTTTGAGATGTTACGGTGTGTTCCCTGTGGCACTTTGGCTACGTGCACTGAGAAGGAGGCAAGGCAGGTCACATGAGTGCTCTTTTTGTTGTCTGACTGAAGATTTTTAAGCGGGTGACCATAGCTAGCATTTTGTTAAGCAGGTATTTGTTAAGCCTGCTAAAAGAGAGCTAAAAATGAATGTAGAAGTCCCCCAGAATTGTGTAACATGCAGTTGTATAACAGGCAATCAGCCTGATCAGTGATCGATGTAGAACAGGATGGCCCTGTCTCAGAGCAAGGTTAATAAATATTACACTGCAATGCACTGCAAGAATGCTCAGAGACATGAATCGTGTGCTGTAATTTTTTCAAATGAGTAAGAAGCAAATTGCTTTTATTCTACTCGTTTTGTCTTAAAGTTCAGTAAAAAGTGGTGCACACGCACATGCACAAAAGCATACACGGCCTGCTTGTCTTCTTATAGTTGATGATAGAACTTGCTTTCTACTCAGAGACAAAACAGCATATTAAGTGCCGTAAGAGTTACTGAACAGCAGTGAGGGTGTATATGGGAAGCACATGCTAATGCTCCCGTTGGGTCTTGGTGTGTAGCTGGAGAGGTTTCAGAGAGATGGGTCTCGAAGGATGAGCAGCTTTCTAAGGGAAGAGCGCGTCCCTAGATAGAGGCGGCAGCGGGCACTGATGCAGTGTGGATCGGCGTGGGCTCACACTGCAGTTCCCGTCAGTCTGTTGCCTGTCCCAGTCCCGGTAAAGTAATGAGGACTGCAGTAGGAGAGTAACCTATAGGAAGAATTGTACCTCCTGAGCCATGTGAAAAAAGCAAGCAAGAAAGACAGTCCTTTAAGTAAGAAGGGGATTGATCAGTTCAGAAAAAAAGTCTGTTTTCATTCGTGAAGCTTGTCCCAGATTGGTAGAAAGTCTAATTTTTGGTCAATCCCTGTCATTTCTTACAAAATAAATGACAACAAATCTGATCAGTCTGAACTTGTATATGGAATAAATTAAACCATGTTGTATAGCAAACCATAGGTCATGAATCTTGGCATAGCCAAAAAACCTTCACAGACGCAGGGTTGGTATGGAAGGGCCTATTGTGTTTATACCCTTGAGTTGAAATAGCTAGAAAATAACGTTCGTGTAACCTTTTATGAAAGCTAACAGTTTTACATTGCATCTTTTTTATAATAGGCTGGAGTCAAAGGAAAATTAGGCAGACTCCTGGGCATATTTGAGGTGAGTTACAAAAGTAATCCTTGCTGATAACAGAATTAATGATTCTTTCCTAACTGGCCAGATAATCTGGCAGCAGCCCAAGTTAGACATTCCTTTTATCAGTAAGCAAGTAAGTTATGAGGATTAGGGGGAAGGGAAGTAAAAATTACCTTTGATGTGCCATCAGTTTTATGCAGCATTACAATTACTTTCATATATGACAATACAGTGGAGCTGATAGAGAAAGACAGATCTCTTGGTTCACTGTATATTGTTTAGGTATAAACTTTTTAGGAGGTACAGTGTCCTCAGTATCACGGAAGGACTTAGGTCTCTTGTGGATACTGTCTGGAAATGTACCCTGTGCCTTTAGTGCATAACATGTAGATGATACACAAATAATGACTTAATCCTTAGAGGACTGTATGAAGGTAAAAAACTCAAGATACAAAGAATAGATGCTAACAGCATAGAATTTTCCTGTATAATCTATTATTACTGAAGGCAGAATGGAATTTGTGGAAGGAATTTGGAATTGGCAGGTATTCTGTGGAAGGTAAGGAGAAAAGTAGTCAGGTCATGAGACCCAAACTATTCTCAAATGTATTTTCTTCCAAGAGTCAGACATAGATACATGGTATACCTGTATACCTGACACATCGTGACATATTTTTTCAAGATAATATTTAAGGGTTCGTTCAGTCCTTCTGGTAGAACCATATAAATTTGATTTTTAAGGCTTTTTACAGAATTCAGAAATTCAGATTGTGGAGCACTTGGTAGAATTGATGACTCCCAGAATACAGTGTTAGTAGTGAAGTTCTTAATATTCAGACTTTCCCAGAATTCAGCACTTGCCTTACCCAATTGAACAGCACCATCTCCTGGTTGAAATGAAAAATACATTGAAGGTTTTCTGTAATTCAGAATAGCCATGGTACAAATAGCACATTGTCAATATGCTGGTAAGATTTTTGAAGAAAACGTCTCACATTATAAATAAAGCTTTTATAACATAGATAATAGTATTAACTGCTTTACAAGTGCTATTTACATTTCATAGAATCTGAACAGAAAATAGTAACCAACGTACCTTTCTCCTTAGAAGATATAAGGGAAAATTAGAATTGTCCTGCCTATTCACTCTGGTGATTTCAATGAATTTTTGAACATAGAATAATAAATGTATTTATTTTCCAGATACAGAGATAAGACAATGGGTTCTTAATGACTAGTAATTTTTTGTTAACATTTTTCTTTATTTTTGACAGAGAGAGAGAAACAGAGCATGAATGGGGGAGGGTCAGAGAGAGAGGGAGACACAGAATCTGAAACAGGCTCCAGGCTCTGAGCTGTCAGCACAGAGCCCGACACGGGGCTCAAATTCACGGACCAAGAGATCACGACCTGAGCCAAAGTCGGACGCTTAACCGACTGAGCCACATGGGCGCCCCGACTAGTAATGTTTTATGTGAGAGATGCCTCTCATTTTTTGCTGTTCCTATTCCTTCCCAAAGACCTAATACACTATTTGAATTGAGTGTATTACTCAGGTTGTCTGTGGTGGAAAAAATCGGGGCAATTATCAGGCAACCTGGCTACCTGTCAGTAGAGCACATGACTCTTGATCTCAGGGCCATGAGTTCAAGCCCCACGTAGGATGTAGAAAGTTTACTTTAAAAAGGGGGGGGGGGTACCTGTGTGGTTCAGTTGGTTAAGGTCTGACTCTTGATTTGAGCTCAGGTCATGATCTTACAGCTTGTAAAATGGAGCTCGTGTCAGCCTCTGCACTGACAGCCAGGAGCCTGCTTGGGATTCTCTCTCCCTCTAGCTCTGCCCCTCCTGGCTCTCCCCTCTCAAAATAAATAAACATTAAAAAAGGAAATTAAAAAACTCAGGCAACAATCTGAAGTCCTAGACCATAGTAAACGAGGCTAACTTAAATCGAGATGAAAGAAGTGAGCCCCTTCATTTTAAGACCAACTCATGTTTAATTTCACAAGGTGGCAGTTTTAATATGGGTAAAAAATTGAGTTTCAGCATATAGGACTAAAACATTCCAGAAATGACTAGCCCATTCTCAACCCTGGTTGTGCATAGTTCACCTGGCAGCTTTTAAACTGCCAATACTTAATTGAATTAGTCTCTTAAAAAACACATACATTGAAATCAAAGGTGCTAAATGTTTCCTATGGGGAGCTAATTTCAGCATTTTAAATGTTTTGTGTTACAGAAAACTCCCTTCTGTACTGGGTTAGACAACCGTGTATGCTTGACTATGTGCTAGTCAGCAGTATGCCACAACTGAATTTTTCTCCTCGGAGATGTGTAATGGCTAGTTCCTGTAGATTAAAATGCTTTTCTTTTTATATTCAAGCAGAACCAAGACCGAAAGCACAGAACGTATGTGTATGTTCTTACTGTCACTGAAATATTAGAAGATTGGGAAGATTCTGTTAATATAGGTAAGTTCCCTTTCCTTTTGCCATCCAGAGTCTTAATTCTGCTACTACGCGCTTGTAGAGTTTTCGTCTTAAATTATTTTGGGTTACCTTTTTTTAATAAGATCAGTATGTCCACATTTGAATTACATCAAAATTCTTCCCCCAACATATTATTTATTGTCTAAGCCATTCCAAAAAACAATAAAGCTGTTATTTGTAGGAGAGGAGTGAGGGGCATTGTCAAAGGATGTGGCTTATTAGTTTTTTTAAGTGACTTTACTATATACTGACCAATGTCATACTGTTTTCTAGGAAGGAAGAGAGAATGGTTCAAAGTAGAAGATGCCATCAAAGTTCTCCAGTGTCATAAGCCTGTACATGCAGAGTATCTGGAAAAACTAAAGCTGGGTTGTTCTCCAACCAATGGAAATTCCACGGTCCCTTCCCTTCCAGATAACAACACCTTGTTTGTGACTGCTGCACAGACCTCTGGGTTGCCATCCAGTGTAAGATAGAGAGAATGGGGAGGGCCTCCCATGTGCAGTCTCACGGGGAGAGGTCTGTATTTTCCTTGGCAAACATCTGAATGACGCCTGCAAACTGTCTGAATTTGCCATGCAGGATTTTCAAACAATTTGCATGTTTTTCAGATGTTTTCAAATCTTCTTTAAAAAAAAAAAAAAAAAAAAAAAGTGTAAAATATTTTAATAAGCCAAAGCCATGTGTAATTTTTTTTAGATGCCTTAACTATGCCCCCGGCCCCACCCCACCCCCCATTTTAGTTGTCATTTTTTCACAGCATTTTGTTCAGGTTTTTTTTGTCCATTTGATGTCAGTCTGTGGTTTTTGCCAGATCACCTTACTTGTGGGTATATTTTCCCTCTAAGTTATTTTCTCATTCACAGCATTAAGGTATTCAACAAATTCTGTTGTGGAGATTTATGAAAATAATTCTTGATATTAAATGAATCTACTGGTCCATAAACTTGTTTCATAGGATCACAGTTTTAATTCATAAATTCCAGACTTGGACTTTATGGTTCAATAACTGTTTTGACAAAGGACTTAATTTACTGTTTTCAGAAATTTAACTCATTTGTCTGTTTTCACAACTGTATTATGTCACTAGCTACCCAATATGGCCAATTCCTGCCCCCCCCCCGTCCCACCCCATAACTCAATAGTCCTTTAACACAAAGTTTAACTATATAGAGTGGTTTTTAGAGAGGTGTTTTAAGAAAAATGCACGCAGTAAATACACCTTATCATGAAAAACTGTGTTCATGGAACTTGAGTTAGCATGCTAGGTTGCCAATTCCTTTTATCTATAACCTCTTTACACAGAATACTTGATAGAGAACCAGAATACCCTTGATGTAAATTCCTTTTAAAGATATATTTCCAGTTTTTGAACTTACTGACCCCTCTTCAGTTAAACTTGCTGGTACTACTAACCACAGGATTAGAGTCTAACCTCAAATGCTGATCAGTGGTGACTGCATCACAATTGAGTAAAATGGCCTTCTTACTGTTCAGCTGTTACACACTTAGATATTAGGACACCTCAGAATGTCTCATCTTTTATAGATTGCCAATAAGTACTGTTTATCCTGTAACTAACTTTTGGGGCACTGGAACATACCTGAGCTAAGAATTTCGTCTTAACACTTGTCTTTATACTCACTTACCATCAAGAATCCCATTGAAAAACACATAAGGTACCCTGTCTGAAACTCCTGTACTCGCTGACCGCCAAGTCACAAATGAGATGGGAGGAGAACCAACTTTGAAGAAGACACGGGGTTCGGGGGCGAGTGAAAGATCTTTCTCTATGTAGACGTTAGCCTTGTAAATATTGTAACTGGTGAGTATAGAGTAGAAAGTAAGTATGGTTGTACATTTGTTCCACAAATTGTTAACCTTTATAATTGCTGCTAAATAGCGCTGTTACACTTAAGAAAAATCAGTGCCATTGTTCCGAAAAAGATCTTGTGCCATAAATGCAGCTGAACTAAATATAAGCATTAGTTCACAAATTAATGCTGTCAGAGGAATGAGCAAAGTAGAAAGACTTTTAACCAATGACATTTCATTTGAAATTATGTAGTGTGATCAAACATGATCATCCAGAATTTTTATATTTTTCTTTGTACAGAGGTTATCCATTCTGGGTGTTTTTAAAAGAAACATTTTAAATCCACAGATTGACACTTTCTATCACTCTTCAATGGACTAGGATTTTTTTTCAGTAATCTGAAATTTCTTTAAATTACATACCTTAACACAGCAGAGAAACTGGATTTTGTATATAAAACTGTCCACCTGAAATGCTGTCACAAGTACTGGGGGAGGGAGGTTTCTTGTACATGATATTCTTAGAGGTAATAATGCATGAACTTATTTTATAAACTCTTGGACTATGTATTTGACATGTAAAATATGTACAGTATTAATGTCTGCCACCTCTTAAAAGTGAGCCTATAAATATTGTTGTATAATTTTCTTTGGTCAAAAGCATTTGGACTAAGTAGTGCCACTCGGGTCAGGATTTTCTTCAGTGCCATTTAGCAAACCAACTGTCTTTAGTCTATGCAAGTAGCAAAAATTGGTATGACACAACAGAATACAATTGTTACACTTTGAATTTCACATGAGGGATTCTTTACTATTCTTCTGGAACCCAGTCTAGCAAAACTAGAGGAAAGGCCCTAAGATTTCTGTTAAGAGAAAAAGCCTACATTTTCAGGCTCAACAGTTGAATCTACTACACATAACAAATAGTGTCTACTATCTCAACCCTCCAAAGTTTACACTGTTGGGAATCATTTGTGCTTTCTGTGGGGTAGTTGGATAAAATTGGCAGCTAAATTTTTCAGTCCCATGTGCCTCCTAAATAAAAGAAATAACTAGGTTACAAGTTGACTTGCAGACACAAAGTAGCAACTATCCTGAATAATTGTTGTTGGGGAGTTTTGTGTGTGTGGCTTTTTTTTTTTTTTTTTTTTTAAATAGGTGAAATATTCCAAACGGGCACATGCCATTCAATTTTCTGTCAATCACAGTTGTATAAAGTAGCAAAACTTAAGGGGTGGGGGGCATGGAGATGACTGTTGTATACACTCTAAATTGCCTTGCATGGTCTCATTTGAGATAATTGGTGTAAGAATCTTGACTTTTTTATATTTGGAAACCAAATAAAAATGGAAATAAATTATCTTTTTTTTTTTTTTTTTAACATAACTGAACATCATCCAAGTGGAAAACTTGTTTGGCATTCCACTGTAAAAATTTTACTGTTCTCTCGTTGATGGGTCGTAAAGGTCATCTCTCAGCTTATATTTTATACACTTCCCACTTCCTAACTGGGTTTAAAGGAACTTCCTGCCAGTCAGGTGTTACCTGCCATTACTCTCCCAAATGGATATTTGTCTTACTAGATACCATTCTCATGGTGTCATGCTATGGTTGTCTTATTTATTGCCATTTCTGTTCCTCTGTAGATTTTGTTTCTTAATAATTTTCAAGTTCTTCTAGACCTTATTCCGTTAAGTACTCTGCTATAACATGCTGCAGATAACTTTATATACTACCATCACTTAGCTGTTTTAGAAGGGTAAATGGCTAGTCCCCTTGTCCACCATTGTATTTCCCCAAAATACTGTTTGCCCAAGACCAACTTAAGAATCCTCATGTAAAAGTTCCATTCAAACCTCATTTGGCTTTTGACTAGGACTATTGCGGGGGGCGGGGGAGCCTGGCATCTTCCAATACTGTCTTCACACTGGGATACAAGAATTCTCTGCAGGTACCTCTACGCTGAACTTCGTAGACAAACCCTAAACCCTAGTCGAGTTTATTACTCTCCACAAAATGGTTGAAAGCGGGAATGCCCTACAGTGGATTCTGTCTCAAATGAAGTTTCCAGCTAACACTTTGTCTAAGTTCTTGGTGTTTAACAGAAGCTGTGCAATAATCAGCATCTGCTTTATGCCCAGCATTGTTGCTTATATAGCACAGAGTAAGTTTGCCCTCAAGAAGCTTATAGTCCAGTGGAGTAGAGATAAGTGACTTATCTAGGTGTTTACATAAGTTCCTAAAACGTCTTTCAAGGTGTTACTTAAGCAACATTTTATTTAATAATGCAACCCCCCCCCAGTACTTAGCAACATTTTATGTGGAGCTATAAAAAAAAAAAAAAACTGGTTGAAAATGATCGCCCTGGTGCTACCTTCCCCCTGACTTTTAATACCTTCCTGACTAGTGCCATTGGCTAAACAGCAGTAAGGTGAGAAGGCCCCTAAGGCCTGTCTTATTATTAGCATTGCATTATACAAAGACCCAAATTTATTCAAAGGTTCAATTGTCTTTTTGCCAGATGCCAGTCTTAATTTCTCTACTTTGCTATGATTCCAACTAATTATGAGCCCCAAAGCTACTCTTACCAGTATATGGAATACTAACTACCCCCTGGAGATACTTCCTGGTTATTAAAACACCAATGCCAGTATTGTAAACCTGGTGTTCTCAAAATTTTTCTTAATGTTTGAGAGAGAGCAGGGAAAAGGGCAGAGAAGGGAGGAAGAGAATCCCAAGCAGAATCCAGAGACCATGACCTGAGCTGAAATCAAGAGTCAGGCACTTAACTGAGTCACCCAGGTGCCTGTTTTTCTCAATTTTTAATAAAACTCATTCCTTTAAAGAATTAAAATGAAGTTAAAAGAATACTTCGACCATTAATGTGTATCAAGAACCTTAAAAACGTATCTCTTGATCAAACTATTACACTAGGAATCCAACTTCTGTCCAAGAATGTCGACAAAGATTTCTGTACCAAGATTAGGCAACTAAACTGAGACATGGAAATAACATACTCACGCCTAAAGGGGCAATGGTTAACTAATAAGTAGTATGTCTATGTAATGAAATATTATGCAGACATAAATGACAATGCGGGTCAGGTAAGGATCTGTGCATGTAAATCAGTATAGCCTTCTGGAGAACAGCTGAGTAGTACCTATCAAAATTTTAAATGCATATGAACCTTTCACCCAACAGCTCCACTTCTGGGAATCTAGTCAACAGAAATAGACAAGAGGCACAAAATATGATTAAAGATGCATATTGCAGACTTTGTAAAACTGACATCAATTTAAATGTGCAAATGGGGGGGCTCCTAGGTGGTTCAGTTAAATGTCCAACTTCAGCTCAGGTCATGATCTCATGGTCTGAGTTCGAGCCCTACGTCGGACTCTGGGCTGACAAGCTCAGAGCTTGGAGCCTTCTTTGGATTCTTTCTCTTTCTCTCTCTCTCTCTCTCTCTCTCTCTCCCCCTCTCTCTCTATGCCCCTCCCCCACTCATTCTCCCTCTCCCTCAAAAATAACCATTAAAAAAATTTTAATGTGCAAATGGGATTAAATTAGGATCAACAGATACTATACGGATACCAAGGAAATACAATGCCACAGTGTAAACATTCAAGAACACATTTCAAAAAGCACAACTATGCAGCATTACCTGCTAAAGGTCACTGTTTTAAAAACCCAGATTTATTTAAAAACCAGTAGAATTTTAATTTTAAAATTAGCATTCCAAGAAATTTTAAATGTGAAAATGTTCAATAATCTTGCATGAAAAAACTAGGTTTGATAAATGCTCAATCTGTATATAAATTTTATCAAAATATGTACATATTAACAGCAAAAGGGGAAAAAGAAACCTGTACCATCTTCGTTACTGGAACAACAGTAACGTATCACTTTTTAGAGGAGGAGGGGGTTGGAGAGACACAACATTTGGTTCTAATACAAGAGCAGTGAATAATCAGTTACTGCCTAGTGTGAGGCGGGAGTAACTCGGCCTACAGGCCAAACCTAGCCCCCACCTATTTTGGTACAGCTTGCAAACTCGGTTTTTTTGTTGTTTCCCACAATTTCAGTAGTTGAAAATATTTTGTGACATGTGAAAATTAACGTTATATCACAGCATATAGCATGTCCAATCATTTAAAATGGTCTATGGATGCTTTCTCACAACAATGGCAGAGGTGAGTAATTTGGTTGGACAGACCTATGGCCATAAAGCCCCCAGTATTTTCTTGTAGAAGGAAAAAACGGATTGTAAGACTCTGGTCCTTCTTCATTCCCTTGGTTACTCACAGTCCTAATGCTTTCTGCCAAAACAAGGAAAACAGCACCAAGTTCAAATCTAGTGCAACCAATCTACCATGTCTAAACTGCTTTCCTCAGGTCTTGAGTAGTCTACTCTTGAATTCAAGCCAGAATACTTTGTTTACTTATGGGGGTGGGGGTGGGGGCACAAAAAAGGGAAGGGGGAGAGAGAGAAAATCCCAAGCAGGCTCTGGGCTGTCAGTGCAGAGCCTGACGTGGGGCTCAATCTCAGAATCCGTGCAACCATGACCTGAACCAAAATCAAGAGTTGGACGTTTGACTGACTGAGCTCCCCAGGTGCCCCAATCATGGAACCATTTCATGGAATATGGCGGGTGAGAATGGATCAGAGTATGCAAAAAGGAAACCTGCTAGTTACTCTACATGGCAGGAAGATGAGGTGAGGTTATCAATCTTTTCTGATTTCTAAGACCTGTTTTACCCCATAGATACAAATGATTAGCAAGGGAGAAGTGTTAAAAGCTCCTTAATGAACACGATGAACTTTTAAACAATATTTCTTTTTTTTTTTTTTTTAATTTTTTTTTTTTTTTTCAACGTTTATTTATTTTTTGGGACAGAGAGAGACAGAGCATGAACGGGGGAGGGGCAGAGAGAGAGGGAGACACAGAATCGGAAACAGGCTCCAGGCTCTGAGCCATCAGCCCAGAGCCCGACGCGGGGCTCGAACTCACGGACCGCGAGATCGTGACCTGGCTGAAGTCGGACGCTTAACCGACTGCGCCACCCAGGCGCCCCTTTAAATGAAAATGAGACTCAGTTGCTGCTCTGCTACAAGAGACAATAAGCAAGGTCTAAATATTCAAGCAATTAGTCTATTACAACCTATCAGACCCTTGAAACAATTACATCAAATCAGGAGAGGCTTGGCAGTGTAGCAAGTCTACATTCAGACAACTGAAACACCACACCCAAAGGCACAGATGAAATAAGACCAGCTGAAGGAGGCCAAAGTTGTAACTGGGAAGGAAGACCTGAACTCTTCACGCTGAGCTCTACACTTAACAGGAAAACTGTAGCCCAACTTCTAGTTTTGCAGCCAGGGGAAATTTACCCAATTTGTAGTAAGCTGTAGCAAAGCTAACCCTTGGAACAAATCCTCCCAATTTCCAACATCAATGAGAAATGGAATTAACACATGGGAGTATGGCCAAAGTATCAAACAAAGTATCATCAGTCTGGGTGGAAGATTACAGGTTTTTATTCTTTATATTTTTTTCAAGTTATTACATTCAACAAGTTTTGCTTTTGTGATCATCAAATCATTTAAAAAATAAACCCCTGATATAATTCCTTAAACTAAGCAGCATGCTAAATAGCTAAATGTTATTACCCCCAGCCCAAAAATACATTATTCCAAT
This sequence comes from Puma concolor, assembly GCF_028749965.1. Lineage (NCBI taxonomy): Eukaryota > Metazoa > Chordata > Mammalia > Carnivora > Felidae > Puma > Puma concolor. Next base: position 27,400,208 of record NC_141673.1, on the reverse strand, counting down.
GAAATATTACATTTTCCTTAAATAGGCTGATGAATTAGCTGCCCTATAATCATGGCGTTTCAATTGTTTTTTGGCCAGCTTTGCGAGATAAGGCTACTTTTCTAAACCTTTGCTGCTGCAACTAACAAAAATCGATGTGGCTAGCATAGCCAAGAGATTCCTGAATCATCAAATAGAAAAATAATGCCAATTCCTAGGACACCAATAGTTCCATTTCGCTAAAATTGTTTATGATGTCTTGCAGAATACCAGATTTCCTCCCCTATTCTCCTTGAACAGTGCTAAACGATACAGCACCTGTAGCTATCCTGGCTTGTATTTAAGCTTATTTTAAATTACTTCTGTAGGGGGCAGGGCAGGGAATAAAATAAAATGCTTCTGCAATTTTGTATTGCAGTGTGTTCTTGGTCTAGAGCAGGGTTTAAGTTCTATACACTTCAGATCTAAGATCTTATCAGGCAGGACTAAGAATAACTAGTGTGGAAACAACAAAGCAGTACAACAAAACAAAAAATCAAATAAAAAAACATAAAAGCTCTTATGAATGCCTCAGGATTTCAGAAAAGCTCCTCCTAACAGGCAGAATCGATTTTTAAGAAGCCACTTACATATTCAGATTCTTTTCTTCTCCCCCAGGGCTTTGCACATGCTGTTCCTCCTGCCTGGAGGTGTTCATCTGGCTTGAATCCAGAAGAGCAGACCTTCCCCAGTACTTCCTTTCCCTTCTCCAGGCAAAGTTGGAACTGCTGTTTGTCCATGCCCCTGCCCCATCAGAAGGTCCAAAAGGGAAAGCCCCATGCCTATCTCATTCACCTAATCATCCCCAAGTAGTACAGTGTTGGATGCATATTAAGATTCTGTCAAATTAACGGTTTCCTTAAGCTTAGGAGTCACAAAATGAAAGGCTTACAAGGGAAGAGGAAGAAGACTACATGAAGGGGCAAGCGGGCTGGAAGGGGACTCTAACCAACTGGAGAGTCACTGGATGAGAAAAGAATGACAAGCTCTTTGTTAGGGCGGCTGCTGCTCAGCTCCTCCCAGACGGTGCTGTGCACAAAGGCTGGTCATGTCTGCAGTAGCCAGATGTTCAGATCATTCAGGTCACCAAAACTCTGGGTTTTCACGTGCATCTCCCGACTTTTAAAAACGTTAGCACTGAATTCAAAATATTTTAACCAAACACATTGTGTGGGCCAAGGAAAACAGGCCCAAAAGCCAGATGTAGGTGCCGGTTTTTGAAATCTACCCTGGCCTTCCCAAGCCTTTTTAATCCTAAGCAAGTTCAATCAACAAACTGTCTCCTTTCATCTCACTGCTTAAGTCTTATCAAAACAATGGGGACTCTTAGCAAAATTACAAAGGGAAAAACATGATGCCATGAAATCAGGAATTTATATGTTAGAAACAAAAACAGAATTATTCCATTTCAGTGCTTCTATAACTCTAATTCAGCAGACATCAGAGTCCTATTCTAGACATATTTTTATGGTACAATGGCTTTAAATTTGGAATTTTATGACATACTAATCACTATGTGATACTAGCTATCATCACGAGCAGGGTCACCTGCATTAAAATAAAGCTGCTCTCTACTGAACTGCCTGAGTGTTGGTTTCGGCCCCAGAATGAGATTCAGTTTCCTTAGTTGCAAGACACCCTCTGTACAAGCACAAGAATTGTGATAAATGATAACTGCTCCTAAGAGCTTTAAATTTACAACATTAAGGTTACGAACAATTTTATTCTGAATTAAACTAACATTTGTTTCCAAGCAATGCATTTTATTTGGAAGGATACCAGTTACCAGTCATCAAAACCTTTTGTTATGTTGAAAATGTAATTTTAATAGATAATTCTTCATCTTACATAGGAGCACAATAAAATACACCACATTCTGAAGAAACTCCAGAAGTTATGAGAATAAAGAGTAGGGGAAATTCAGATGGGCTACAATATCCATTACCTTAAATTGCAAGAGACAAAGGTTCCAACCCGCAGGTTAACATTTACATACTTAGGACTGGCTACACTGAGGACTTAAACATAACAAGGATCAGAAATTAGATATGGAAACGGGTGGGAAAGAAAAGTTTTTCTGAGGGGAGGAACTCTGTCAATGCAGAAAAAATTACTTAATATCAAACAATAGCTCCCAGAGCAAATACTGAAGGATGAAAGTAAGAATCATGAACTGAGGATTTGATGCTCACAAAGGAAGAAACCTTTCGGATGACGCTTATGCAAGCTGTTGCTTGAGATCTGCTCATCAGGTCTACAAGGAAGACTCATAAATGCCTCAGCAAACCCCAAATGATTATCAGATTGGTGTTTCCTAATAGTATCATACACCAGTGGTTACACATGAAGTTTTCAGACAAAAACTAAGAAAAAGGTCATAACCAAAATGCCAGACAAACAAATGTGGCACATGTGAGTCCTACACAAAGCCAGTCACAACGGCTGCTTTGCTGTGACTCTCCTGTACAGTAATTTTCAAACATCATGGCAAGACACCAATGATCATCTAACTAATCAGACAACACAAACACATTTATTTCAAATTTCTAGGAGGTAAAAAAAATATCAGATACCAATGCTTTATGCATGCTCAGGGCCAGCTTATAAATACTCCATTCAGTGATATCTTAACACAAGTTTGTATTAGTGAAAAGAAACTGGCAAAATCCACCTCTTGTCATTCGACTTGTCAGATGGTGAAGACCAAAACAGAATGTTTCATCAGTTTTAATTTTTAAATACGATTGTCACATTGGGAAAATGAAACACAGTAAAATAAACTGTACAAAGGCAAAGTAGAATAACAAAAAATATTTTACTAAAACATAAGATTTACAGAAGTTTCCAGACAAGCCATACAAAATGGTCACAAGCTTTTTTTGAAGGAAGGATTCTACACTTGACAGCAAAGTCACAATGTTATTAGTGAGGGCTGTGATGTCTGTTTAATGTTCCCATTTTGGTTCAAACAATCAAGCTTGTCCATCTACAGCGTCTAAATAAAGTTAGACTTGGCTAGAGAGCATATTCTAAAGAACTGGTTAGCTGCTTTTACCCAATGCAATTAGATCACCATAAAAAGGGGGAAAGGAGCCCATAAAATTAAAACTACCTCTCACCCCCTCAAAAAAAATAATAAAGAGAAAACACCCACACCCCTGCAGCTAACCCTGACAACTACCTTCATTCACAGTGCTTTATACTTTAACCATCATTGGGGAAATGAATAAAAGCAGAGAGGGGCCACTGCTTTTAAACGTTTCACAACAATCCAGATGGTACTTCTAGCCTCTGCTCATGCTTTACAACAGTGAATCAGGACAAGACATAGATTTGCTAATGTGCATTTAATCACCAAAGGACTGAAGATGTCTGGGCTTTTATTCTGTAATGTTTCTAAGACTGTGTCCATTAAATGCAAACAAAAAAGGAAGAAGTCTTGGCAGAACAGGAGAAGTGATGCACACTTGATGATCAGATCGATTTTAAATATTATTCATGGCATATAGCCTAGTCCATGCTCTAGCTGTAGACAAAAACAAACATGCAATTATTATTTTACTTAGCTTCATGTTACTTTCCAAACTCTATAAAAATTAATTAGTATTAAGTTAAATTCATGCCATTTTTCTGTCATCTGGATCAGACAGAAAGCCTATATATGTCTAATTACAAAACACTACAATGGAATCCAGAAGTTCTACAGAATTCAACAGAATGAAAAGACTTGTCTCCTTTTGTCTCCTTCATTTCTAGATATATAATGCTCTCCACTAATTTTGTTAAAATCTGTAGCAGGAAGAAGCTCACTGATTTCAAACTCCCTAGCTCTAAAGTGACACATAGTTTTATTAACAGATGAAATACAAAAGCAGCTCAAGGAGTTATAAAAAGCTTTCCGTTTTCTCTATGTACTGCTAGATAAATAGCGCACACACGGTATTTGATACACCAGGTATAGGTTATACAAGAGTTGAAGAGCTCCCCCAATTACAGGCTGTCTTTAATTTGGGGGTCATGAAGCAGGCCGGAAGTTGGAGCTTAAACATCCGTTAAGAGGTGCTCATATACTAGAAGCGGGATCTGACTTACTCCTCTCGATACGTATTTTTTTTTCTTTTTGCTAAGACTCTAAAATTAGTTTTTTAAAAAGTGGAAGTGGTGTGAAGGAGAATGGATATTAAATACCTGTTTCTATGGCTTGGGCTTCGTTGGTCTTCCACTGCTCCGCTACATCATTTGCTAATGGATCATCTGGATTGGGAGCACTTAACAATGCCTGGATCGATAGCAGAACTGTGCGGATCTGCAGTGCTGGGGACCACTTATCTATGAAGGCAACAGGCCCAGAATGATCAAGCATGAAACAACAGCCACAGAACTACTGCATTTCATTCCCACAGACCTTTGTGGTCTTTATATAATAGGCAAGATTACAATGTTCAGATTCTCAACATGGAATGCTTAAGAGAAATAGGAGAAATCTTACTTAATAGCATATATTAATAAAGGTAACACTTACCTTTCAAAATATCTAAACATATTCTTCCCAACTTGTCTACATTAGGATGATAAATTTTGGTCATGAAACGTACTTTAGGGGCTGCCATCGGGTATTCTTCTGGAAGGAATAGTTCAAGTTTAAAAGTCCCTCCCTCAAAGGGGGAATCCTGGGGGCCAGCAATGACCACATGAAAATAACGGGCGTTGCTCTCATCTGGTTCTGCTTTAATGCCAGGAACTGGTTCCGCCAGCAAACGCTGGGTTTCCTACAATAGAAAGACAATGCATTCGTCAAACAAATGTCACTTTGCTGAACACCAAATTAAAAATTAAGAAGTTCACCTCTTGGAATTGGACTTAACAGAACCTCTCCAATCTCCTGATGGGTTTTTATTCATTTTATAAGACTATTTAAATCATCCCAATCAGCTGAATGCAAAAGCAAATGAATACTGATGACACATATACTCTGTAGCTACAAATATCTGAAAATATGTTGATAATAAAAATTAGGCTAATGAAACTGATTTTATATTAAGTTGAGAAGTGAGGAGAGGGGAGAGGGAGGAGAAAAAAGAAAATAACACTGGAATTATCACATAAGTAAAGGCAACTTGCTCTCTTTAAACTCCACTAAAACCAAGCTGTTTAAAAAGTAAAATTTGGGGCGCCTGGCTGGCTCAGTCAATGGAACAAGCAAACTCTTGATCTCGAGGTTGTAAGTTCAAGCCCCACACTGGGTGTGGCGATGACTCAAAAATAAAATCTTTTTAATAAATAAATAAAAAGTGAAATTAGTGTTAAAAGTCACTAAAAATCTTTCCCCTGAAAAACAGAAGGGAATGTAGTAGGGGCAAGTGCCTAGGCACCTCAACAGGGCTAGAGAAATATGTACAACCCTGACGACGAACGCTTACACTGCTCCCCAACAATCAATCTTTAGTTCTCTTTTCCGTCTTTCTCCCTCTCTCCTAAAGTACTCAAACGTTCTCTCTCTTCAAGCCTCCAGCATCTTCATTCTCACCCTCACTTTTGGCTGAGAACTCTGCTTTCTATTTCACAAAAAAAGTCACCTCCTTAAGTTCCCACTGTAGCATTTGTATACCCACCTTCAACTGCGTGTCCACGTGTTCTGCCTGTCCTCTTGTCACTGTCGATAAAATGGCCATCACCCTTGGCTAAGACTAACCTCTCCTCTAAAGAAAGCACTAGATCTTATCTCCTTTTTGCCTATTCAAGGACATTGCTCTAGCATCTCTTTCCTCTCCTGAATCATCTTCCCTTCTTTATTGGATTTTTCCCAAACTGTACAAACTTGCTATAATTTCGCCCAATAAGAGGGGCAAATGACCTTGACCTCACTCTCCCCAGACCAGCTAATGCCCCACTGCTCAGCTGCTTGTTGAAAGTTATCTATGCTTGCTTGTCTCCAATTTCTCTCCTCCCCTCCTATCTTGAACACAACTCTCCAATCAGGGTCTAGCCACTAACCTGCTTGTTGAGGTCAGCGGTGATTCCCGCACAGTTAAATCAAATGGACAATGCTTAATCTTCATCTTACTTGACCTAAATGGAACATCTTTTCTAGCTGGTCTGCCCTCCTCCTTGTTCCTTGCTCCTCACCCAGCTGCCATTAGCCATGTTCTCCTGTCTTCCTATTAGTCTGGCAGCAACCTCCATGTTGGTTCTTATCTCCCCAACACTGAAGTGCCCCAGGGCCCTGTCTTAGGGCTTCTCTACTACACACTTCCATAGTGACCCCATGTAGTCCAATGAATCTAAATACTAAATATACTCTGTATGATGCTTTGCCAAATTCATATCCGGCACAGATCTCTCCCCTGGATCACACTTCCTCCATCCATAAAGACCTGTTCAACAGCTCCTCTTGAATATCTGATAAGCACCAAACTTAGCATTCCCCACCCTCAACCTGCTCCTCCCTCAATGCCTTCTTTTTATCAGTTAACCATAAATCCATCCTTCCAACAGGATCAAACATTGTCCTTCATAACCCACCACATCTAACCTGATTGGCAGATTTTGTTGGCTTAAACATCAAAATATATCCATGACTGGACTACTTCTTACCACCCCACGGCCACACTTCTGATCCAAGCCACCCATCAAGCTCTCACCTAGCATACTGCAATGGCCTAACTTTGTACTTCCTGCTTCTGACCGTGCTCCCCACTCCCTCCTGGGTCTGTATTTCACAGACTTTTCAAATTCCTTATAATGGCCCCCCAAGAAGAGGTTTTACGTGATCCCCTCACTCAGCCTACTCTTAACTCATCTTCAGCTATGTTTCCCCCAACCTGCTTCCACCCTGGCACTTTGTTTCACCCAGATTAGCTTCTTTGCAGCTCTCCAACCTGCCATACTCCTCCCTCAAACAGCTCTGCACTTGCTCTTTTCCCCCAAATTTCTATCTGGTTTGTCTCTCAGCTCTGAAGATCTTCATGCAAATGTGTTTTCTCAGTGAAGCCTCCATAACTGAAACTGCAAAACCCCATTCCACCCTAACCTCTACCCTCCCTCTATCCCTGTTCCCCTATTTTATCTCCACAGCACTACTAACATATTACATATCTAACTTATTTTGTTCAAACTGGAAGTGCCATAAAAGGAGATTTGTGCCTGTTTTATTTACTGCTGTATCCTCAACATCTGGAACAGTGCCTGACACCACAGATGTTCAATAAATACTTGCTGAATTATGAATCTATTTGATGTCACAAAGAACAAGGAATAAACTATCAGAATTTCATCTTTAACATTAAAGCAGGGTTATTCAAAGCAGGATGTGCACATCAACTATCAGAATTTCATCTTTAACATTAAAGCAGGGTTATTCAAAGCAGGATGTGCACATCAGAGGAGGAAAACAAAAGGATCCATTCAGGCATAGGAAGAAATAATCTAACTTCTATTTATAAACAACTTACAAACAGCCAAAAAATGTTAACATGCAATAACGGAAATGGACAATACTGAGTACAATTTCATATATTAGTAATATATTTTCAACATTTTGAATAAGCATGTGCAATCAGAAGTTTCAGAACACTGCCATATCAACAGTTTTAGATATAAAAAATGAGAATACTGTATTTATGCTGCCTTCACTTCAGAAAACCCATACACCTTAATACCATTTCACTCTAAGCCTACAGTGCACATACTAAAAAAGATTTACCTTTCATAATCATAAGATCCAGATAAAAAATTAAACCCTTTCCCAAATTGTGTTAATAAACTCATAGCCATTTAAAGCAATGCCTTAACCCAAAAACACCCTAGTCTCTAATTAGAGACTAGGTTTTTGGTTTGTTTTTTTTGTTTTTTGCTTTGTTTTAATCATGGCAATGCAAGGGCAAATGGGAAGCTGAAATGCTGTAAACTAAGGTTCAAAGTAAAACATGTTTAGAGCATTAAAAACATCTCAAGATACAATAATGAAGCCTCCCACTGTGGGAAGTCCTCCAACATGGAATCAGAACAAGAGGCCAGTCTTCATTTTTTGCAAAAAACTGAAGATACTAAGGATGAAGAGTAAGAGTAAATAAAAGAATGAGAAAAAAAAAACGGATGGTAAAATTCCCTGAATTCTGGCCTCTCCTCACCTCCCTCCTCCTTTCATTTTGTCCAAGGTCTTCGTATTTTTAGAAACCCATTAAGAGAGAGATTGGTAAAAAAAAGAAAAGGCTGGGGTCCAAGAGCCCCAAACCCCACTCCCTGGTTACACAAAGTAGTAGCAGCTCTATTCAAGACTATAAAAAGCTCCCGAAGGGCCTCCAAGATCATATCCCAAAATAGCCTCAAAATCACTCTTAGAACACACTGTCAGAGACTGCATTCCTTCCTCATCTTCAGTTCCTCCGCAAAATCAGAGGCTTTCTAAAGAATGTACATGTAAACATATCACACGGCCTGGTCAATTACAAGACTTCATCAGGGCACAATCTAGAATAAGCTTTTAGGTGTGGAAGACTTTTTCAAATAGTTTTTATATGCTCTCAAGTTCTCATAGATTTTGATATAATGAACAGATGCATAATTATTTGACTGTATGGCACTGATTTCCCAAACCCACAGCATAAATTATAGGAGGAAAAACAAATAAAATCCAAACCAAATGGAACAAGTCTCACCCACAGAAGTTAGAGTCCATTGTTTTCCCCAAAAAAGGCAAAATTGGGTAAGAAATAAAATCCTTCATATTACTTACTATTCACACATGGTAAACTATAAAACACCTCCTAGTTTTATATTATTTTTTTTGGTAGAAAGACAGTGAAGTACACTGATTTCTTCAAGTCTGTAAGGAATGGGTTCAAATTCCTACCACACTGCTTACTTAACTACGATTTCTAAGCAAATAATTTACACTGCTCTGAGCCTCAGCTGCCTTATCTATATAATTAAGATTACCTCTCATGCAGAGTTGCTATGAAGATCAAAAAATATAATACTGCAGAAAGACTTAAACGAGATCCCATAAGGCGGCCATAGCCCTATACAACCAACTCAAAAAGAATGTTAAGAGCAAAGCACAATAACAAATCTTAAGATTTATTAAATAAGTTTGTTTCTAAAGAAAATAGAATAACCATTAGTTGCACTGTGACCTACTTGTTTAAAAGCAATCCTAGGACCCAATCCTAGGTAGCAACTGAGTTTAGGTCATACAGAACAAAAAGTACCCTAGACTATTTAGGGAATTAGTTACTAAAAAGTAGAAAAGGAAGTACATAAAAGTAGAGTATGAATTTAAGTGACAGTATGATTAAGTCTCAAGGAAACTCATTTTACAGAGGAAGTATAATAATTCATGCTGTAAATATTTTTTTCACCAATAAATACTTTAAGAAGGAATTAAGTAACATCAAATTGATCTGATCATCAATAGATCTACTGGGACTTGAAGAGCAAATCCCAGAATTATACACCACAGTAAACTGTAACACTTGACAGTCTGTCAACTAAATCCCACGAACTAGGTTTTTTCCCTTTATTTTTTTTTTTAATTTTTTTTTCAACGTTTTTTATTTATTTTTGGGACAGAGAGAGACAGAGCATGAACGGGGGAGGGCAGAGAGAGAGGGAGACACAGAATCGGAAACAGGCTCCAGGCTCCGAGCCATCAGCCCAGAGCCTGACGCGGGGCTCGAACTCACGAACTGCGAGATCGTGACCTGGCTGAAGTCGGACGCTTAACCGACTGCGCCACCCAGGCGCCCCTTTTTCCCCCCTTTAAAGTTCAGTAATGCTTGTGCTCACTATAGCAATGGAAGGTCTTATACGTTTTTTAAGGCAATGATTGAATAATGTACAGTAAAATTCTAGATAATAGATAAAATAGATAAAATAGATAAAATTCTAGATAATAAACACTCTTAGAAAAAGAGTGGTAATGTGCATATGAGAAAAGTTAACTTTCTCTATACACTTCCAACATACATCTACAGCACTCAGGTTTTCCCCTATTTAGAATATTCTCTGAAACACAAAATGCAATGTATTATTCATAATGTCAATTGTAGACATTTTAGATCATCTCACCCAAGAACCATCTGACTATCCTGGACAATATTATCAATTTTGTTATCACAATTAGTCTTAGAAAAACTGACAGATGCCTCAGTGATACCTACTGTCTATTCCAACCTCTGTTAACTACATCTTTAAGCAATTCTAAAGTATTAACAAACAAGAGCTCCTTTTTTGGGATTACTGATAAAGCAAAAGCCAACTTATCATTATATACACAATTGCAAACTACTTAAGGGTATTTACAACATCACCCCCTACAAGTGGGCATTTAAAAAAACGTTACCAACATTTTTGAATGTCATGCCCCTAACATTTTATACATGAGCCAGGTGGTTTTTACTGACAATTTTGGTTACCACAATGAATTTTAGGAATGCAAACTATCTCCTTATAGTAGAATTGACTGTGTTTATTCTGGCGGGGATTATAAACAGAGCCAAAGTTGTGCTCAATTTCCCTACTACACTTCCCTACAAATCCTAAAGTCAGCTAGAGGTATGTACAGCATGAAAAGAATGGTCGATGAATGTTTTCCCTACAGCAGTGCTGCCCAACAGAAATATGAGCTGCAAATATAATACTAAATTAAATTCTCCACTAGTCACTTTAAAAAGTAAAAAGAAACAGGTAAAATTAATATTGTAGTTAACAATATATCCAAATAGCATCATTTCAACACATAATCAACATAAAAATAATTGGGGCGCCTGGGTGGCTCAGTCGGTTAAGCGTGACTCTTGGTTTTGGCTCAGGTCACAATCTCATGGTTCATGGGTTTGACCCCCGCATTGGGCTTTGCACTGAAGGTGCAGAGCCTGCCTGGGGTTCTGTCTCCATCTCTCTCTCTGCCCCTCCACCGTGCACGCACTCTCTGTCTCTCTCAAAATAAATAAACTTTAAGATATATATATAATTAATATTTTACAATCTTTTTCATACAATGTCTTCAAAATCCAGTAATTTAGATTTGTAATACATATCAATTCAAACTAGCCACAGTTCAACTGCTCAATAGTCACATGGGGCTACTGAACAGGAAACTGAAAACACAAGACAGTCCTGTTAGAATGATGTCACTTACAGGTTATTAAACTAATTTTATTTCATACAGTGAGTAAAATCTGGTAGAGAAAAGCATCACTTTTTCCCCTCCAAAAATTCTACACAAAAAGTAATGTCAGACCATTGGAATCACTAATAACAGGAATGTGGGTGTTAGTTTGTTACAGTCACAAGATTGTGCTTGAAAATAATGATTTGCAGCAATTTCGAAAAAACCTAGATGCATAAAAATTAATTCAAACAAGGTAACTGCATGAGGAAATTAAGGGTCAATCCCTGAGAAATAATTTTAATTTTTACAGTCCACACTACCCCCTAGTGGACGAAAGACCTCACTTACCTATTCCAACACCTTTTCCTTCACAAATGGCTCATAAATTATTTTACTGTAATTCACTAAGTTTTTAAAAAATGCTTATCCTAAAGTCAGATGAGAAAAAAGATTCTCAAGGCATACCCTCCACCTTCCTCTTTTTCTCCCTCTACTCCCACACACATCAACCTCACAATTTCCTTCTCTGAAAAGAAGGAAAAACTGGTAGAAGCTGTTTCAAAGGCTCTAGGTATCAAGGACTATCAAGGACTAAGGTATCTTAGAGTTCAGACCAAGGTACCCCTTTAATGAAAAGTTTTTTTCCAGTTGGACTGGTAAGTAGCAGAAAGTGCAGTTAACCCGTGAACAACACAGGAGTTAGGGGCATCAGTCCCCAGCATGGTTGAAAATCCACATTTAACTTGTGACTCCCCCAAAACTTAGCTACTAACACCTGCTGTTGACCAGAAGCCTTACCTGTAACAGTAAATTAACACAAATTTTACGTATTATATGCTGCATTCTTACATTAAATCAAGCTAGAGAAAAGAAAATGTTAAGAAAATCATAAGGAAGAGAGAGTACATTTATAGTACTGTACTGAATTTATCAAAACAAAAAGATCCACGTATGAGTGGACTCACGTGTCAGTGGACCAGCACAGTTCAAACCTGTGTTAAGGGTCAACTGTACTCTGTATTCAACTTGGAGTAATAACCAAAAGATGGGACGGAATGACCTGGGCTAGAAGCTCTAGTTTTTTCTCCCCAAGACTCTATCAAGAATTTGACTTTATCAAAATTCTGTTAAATTCAGCAAAAAGGAACAGAGATGTGGAAGCCAGAGAAGGATTTCTGAAAAACAAAGTACAGTCAACCAACTTGTTTCTCTGGTTTGAATTAGTCTGGAAGCCTCTTCCCTGTACTTCAGTTTCCTGGGCATTTATACCATTCCTCTTACTATAGCTAGGACAATAATAGCTGACTAGTCAGGCCCTAAATTGTCTGAAGATAGGAACTCCAGCTACCAAATGGTGGTGGTGAATGAAGTGCTAAGCGAATGCTTGTTCAGTGAATACATACTTGCATGATTAGGTACCACATGGAGCTGAGAATTACTATACTTACTGTGTTAGTTGGTAACTTCCACCCCAGGAACGGCATTTAAAATTATTCCAATCATTGACAACAGACAAAAATCTGAAAATCCTACTAACAGAGTGTGCCTACAATAAGGAAAACCACTAGCCTGAATTCCTTGTCCAGCACCTCCCAATTCTTTTGTCCCACTAATAAGTACACCAGGTTATACTATAGTCTGTTTCTTTTCCTCCCCCCACTAGTCTGTAAATTCCTCAAGGGCCAGAACTCTATGCAATTATCAAGCACTATGCCCAGATAGGCAGAGAATCAATAAAAGATCAAGTAACAATAAAAACTAACTGTGGCAAATAGTGACTTAAGTGCTCTACATGTATTATTAACATTTAATCTTCATACCCATTTTACAAACGAGGGAAATGAGAAACTAAGAGTGACCACTTACATTATAACCAAAGCTAGCAAGTGGCAGAGCCAAGATTAAAATCCAGATTACTGGGTTTACTCAGTCTGGCTTCAGAGCCTGACTGCTTAATCTCAATGGTATACAGAAAGACAATTAACAATATACAGTAAATGTCAAATGTCTGGCAGGAGAGTAAATAATACAGAAGTCAAGGGCTATTTTCAGTAGTTCATAATCATGAAGAAATGCTTCATGAAAGAGGTAAATTAATTTAAGCCATAATGTCATTTTTTTTTCCTTTGGGACTGGCAATTGAAGAAGTATAGTCTTATTAACATAAATGAAATAGAATAAATCTGCTTTATTTTGATGGAAAATTTGGGTGTATGCCATTTTGACCTGGAATTATCTATTACATAAGCCACTTTGCCTATCTCTTATATTACATGAAACCACTATGCTCTGAAATGTTATGACTTTGAAATATGGATTTACTAACAAATGTTTATTGTTTACTTTGTACATGACATTACGGTATCAACTAATTCAAAGGAAGAATAAGACAAAGACCTTGCCCCTCAATAAGTTATTTCATGTTGAGTATGAAGTACACATAAAAGTCAATTTTCAATTTTTTTTAAGTTTATTTATTTTGAGAGAGCACACGAGCGGGGGAGGGGCAGAGAGAAAGGGAGGGGTCCACGGAGAGGGAGGGGGAGGAGGAGAGGTAGGGGAGGGGAAGAGGGAGAGGGAGAAGCAGGGGAGAGGGATTGGGAGAGACAGAGAGACACGGAGAGGGAGACAGAATGAGAATGAATCCCAAGCAGGCTCCTCGATGACAGCGTGGAGCCTGATGCAAGGCTTGAACCCACAACCAAAAGATTGTGTCCTGAGCTGAAACCAAGAGTTGGATGCTCAACCAACTGGGCCACGCAGGTTCCCTTAGTCAATTTTTGAAAGATGCATTTTAGAGTAGGGTATGTCAAGGTCTTAGAGAAGGTGGTACAGATGTGATTAGGAATACTAACAACACGAAAAACAGCACTACACTAGAAGCACATTATGTCCCTGCTTGTTTCTAAAGACATTTTAGAAGTTTTCTGGGGGCGCCTGGGTGGCTCAGTCAGTTAAGTGTCCAACTTCAACTCAGGTCACAATCTCACGGTTCGTGGGTTCAAGCCCCGCGTCGGGCTCTGTGCTGACAGCTTGGAGCCTGCTTCAGATTCTCAGTCTCTGTCTCTGTCTCTCTCCATCCCCCCATGCTCATGTTCTGTCTCTCTCTCTCTCTGTCTGTCAACAATAAACATTAAAAATAAATAAATAAATTAATAAATAAATAAATAAAAGTTTTCTGGAAAGATAACTTTACATCTTCATCTTTCTTTTTTTTCTGTTTTTGAAAGATTTCTAAATATCAGCATCACAGTTAAAGACATGCCAACTACTCCTTCATAAAACACTCATGAAATTCTTAATGGTAAAACTGTCCTTTGGATACCCAGCACTGTAATTAGACTCATGAAAGTTAACATCTCCATTTTTTTCTTGATTTCTGATTTGATGGATAATATAAACACTTCATTGCCTGGACTTTCTTTAGCACCAGCTCAAAAACTGTAAAGACAAAATATGTCTTTAATGATCTGAATAATGTAACTGTCCTTCTGTCTTAATGAATTCTGTGTCTTAGGAATGATGTCTTAGAACTCTGAACAGAGGATCTGGCTTAGTAACACTTCACTGAGATTGGGGCTGTTGAACAAGGTCCCTAAGGCACCATTAACAAACCCATCAAAAGCATCTTTAAAATATTTGCATATTTTAGGTTTGGGAAAGATGTATGTAACTTAGTAGGCAGAGGAGGAAAGGTCTTCTGTATTCATCCTGAATGAAAATAGGAAAATTTTTAAATGCCTGTTTCTATATAGTGAAAACCAAATTTATGAGTGATGTATTAGCAAAAACCAGTGAACATGTACTTTTTAAAAAATTCAGCATTTAAGTTAGAAATTACCTCAATTGTGGGTTTCTTTCTTAAACTTTTAACTGGTTACTTGAAGTTGATAATTCATTTTAAGGCCTTTATGTGTAATTGTAGCCATTTGTCTACAAACTCATCTATTAAGCAACAGTAAAATCCCCCCATTCATTCATATCTTCCCTCCCCTTCCTGAGTGTAATGCTGAAACTGGGAGCTTAAGAATGTGGAAGTTTGAAAATACAAAAACTTATCTATAGTCACGTATAAGGAATGCCTGGCAGCATGAGGCAAAATGAGGTTCATAATGGACCTTCATCATTCCTTTTAACAACCTGACAAGAGCCTTGTTGTGAAATAAATAATCCCCTAGCCTTTATGGATTCCCAGATCCCTCAACAGCAGCTTTAGTCTCATAAGTTTCCTAGCTGTCTGCCCAGCATCTAAGACCTAGGCTCAGTCAAAACCTGTGTATCAAAGCTAAAATACACAAGAAAGACCCACTGTGGAGTAGTTACCTTCAGACAGCAACGGAAGGGGTTCTAGAGTAGCATGCTGTACTTGGCATCTGCAATCAAACTGCAGAGTGTGATGCATACAATGCTGGCAGTGAAGTCTCCACCATGATGGGATTCTGAGCCTTGTTTCCTGAATGCCTCATTGGCACCTTTGAAGATCATGTGAGGTACCTAATAACTCAATAAATACTATTTCCATTCAACCTAGCCAAAGTTGACCTCCACTGCTTGCTAAAAATACAAAGTCTAAGCTAGACAGAGAAGAAAGTGAAGAGAAGGTAAGAATTAATAGACTAGGGGGTGGGGTGTGGATGAAGAGGTTAAGAAGTGAAATATCTCTTTGGGATTAAATGAGATCAAAGGAGAGCACCCAAGTCGGCTAATCTCTTTATCAAAGAACTTCTACCTAGTGTAACAGCCTTTAAAGAGGGAGCTAATTTCACATTAAGAGAGCCAACTTCAACTAGACAGTCTGGTACATCTACTGGGGAAAAAACTTGGAGCTAGGACACCTAAATTAAATCCCAATTCTAACTGTACCAATTTGTTACCCAACCATACAAACTCACTTACCTCCCTAGCCTTCTAAAAATGTAGTCCCTTGAACATTTCAAAGGTTCTCTCTAGCACTAAAATTGATCGGAAATTTTATTACTGGAATGGGTTAAATCTTACTGCTATATACCTCCTTCCAGTAGAAGGTCCCTTTTATAATACTCTTTAACCTTACAATTATTGTTCAATATTTTGACCTCCCTGTTGAGGGAAGAGGTAATATGGACTGTATCCCCAACATCTACACCAATGCCCAATATCTAACTAAATAAAGAAGAAGTTTGTTGCTAATGAGACCTGCTTTTTTCCAAATTATTTTTCACCTGCTTACTAAAGAAAAATACAGTATCAACTTAAATAGGCCACACTCCTAATAGCCAAAATCTAATTAACATTTTAGTATGTTTATATTTTATCCTGATAAAAATAAAAGCCCTTAAAAACAGTTTAATATTGGGGCGCCTGGGTGGCGCAGTCGGTTAAGCGTCCGACTTCAGCTCAGGTCACGATCTCGCGGTCCGTGAGTTCGAGCCCCGCGTCAGGCTCTGGGCTGATGGCTCAGAGCCTGGAGCCTGTCTCGGATTCTGTGTCTCCCTCTCTCTCTGCCCCTCCCCCGTTCATGCTCTGTCTCTCTCTGTCCCAGAAATAAATAAACGTTGAAAAAAAAAATTTTTTAAAAACAGTTTAATATTTTTACACTTTTTCGTTTACTGTGTCACTGCATCCTGTTTTCCTGGTTGCTTTACAGGTAAATTAAACAATAATCTTTGCCAACTGTATGGCATAAATAGGCACTTTTACTAGCCTAGAAGCTAGTGGCTACACTTGTACAGCTACCATATATTACTTACCTAATCCCTGATCACTAGTTACATCAGGTTTCAAATGTGGTAATCACAACAAAATTTAACTGCTAAATGCCTTAGGTCTCCACTAAAAGTCCTACACTTACATTAACAGACAAGAAGATGGACAGAAGCAAAAGCAGTTTGAATTTTCAATGAGGCAAACAAAAACAAGTTATAGTTGGTCCAGATTTGCATTCTTAATTCAATTGTGCTGACATAATTTTGTCCAAAATCCAAACCACAGGAAGAAAAAATTATTTTTTTCACATACTGCATCCTAATTCTGAGATAAATTAGGAAGCGATCAGATATTAGGATTTCTGTCTCCCCCCAAAACAAGCATCCCTTAAGAAGCCTGCCACACTGCACAACTCCAAGAGAGGACTATTCACATCACAATCTGTATGAATAGCACCCCCTGAAGCTGTGCAGGGCAAGATCGTAAATACTTTGGATTAAAGAATAAAACCAGTTTAGCAGCTGTACAAATCAGCTTTATTGTTATCTAACTCAGGGAAAATTGATTATACTAAAATCAAAACAATTCTAATAAAATCACAATGTATTATTTACCTCAAATATACCATTTCCCTACCCACTGTTGACAAATGGGCATTGACTGTGCTTTATAAAGATCTCTGTCCCATTTCAGGGGATTATGTTTAAGGCCATCTATTTTATGGAACTAATACTTAAATGATGAAGTTTACCCACACTGAAGAGATACTCATTCTTTCCCAATTCACAGTGAAGCAGCATCTTTGCAAATCAGAAAGCAGTAATAACACTATAATGCTCAGCATTACGATAGGCTCTCCTCTGCACTCTAACCCTCTCAACCACCCTAGAGCTAGACTAATGTATTAAAGAGATAAAGAAGTAGAAGTAGGCTGTACAAGCTAGTACTTGGCACAGCTGTAAGTCAAACCCAGAAAGCCCAACCCCCCATCCTGTGCTCCTACCACATATATCCTACACATCTAGTTCCACATACCCAAAATCCTTCTGCTATGGAGAATTAGCAAATAGATCTAAGACATTTAAGACACTAACCATTATTTTGCCCACAAAGAAGCATTTCTACCATTTTGAAAATCAACTGTCACTTAAGAGGTAAGCAATTAACTAGATGCTAATTAAAAAAGCAAGAGTATTATTGGGCAGTAGGAGTGCACTTTCTGCAAAAAGCTATTCCTCATGCACTTTCCCCCGTCTGACTCCCCAGCTACACTAGTCCCTATAGGTCAAGGCCAAGGTGTAGCATTTGCAGCCCTAATAATGAGCACCACATAGTGTCTCACGTTCCATACTGGCTGAATGAACATATCTACTACTGAAGTAAGCCCTAGAGAGGAAAAATATACATATATTGACAGGTAAAGGGGGATTCAAGAACTTCCAAAAATGGTAGGCCCAAGGCTTTAAGGAGCCAGACAGTGGCCATAAATGGCCAGGAGTATGCAGAAAAAAAGGACTTTTTAAGGCTTTAAACCCAATCTTTATGAACGGATTCATACTTTTGCTTAAAAGCCTTGGCCTGGAGGAGCACTTGGGTGGCTCGGTGGGTTGAACGTCGGACTTCAGCTCAGGTCATGATCTCATGGTTCTTAAGTTCAAGCCCCACATCAGACTCGCTGCTGTCAATGCAGAGCCCACTTCAGATCCTCTGTCCTCCTCACTCTCTGCCCCTCCCCCGCTCACGCTCTTCCTCTCAAAAATAAACATTAAAAACAAAAAAAGAAAAAAAAAATCATGGCCTTGATATCTCCCTTACAAGTTGTGCACTTAAAGGACCAAACACTGGGGCGCCTGGGTGGCGCAGTCGGTTAAGCGTCCGACTTCAGCCAGGTCACGATCTCGCAGTCCGTGAGTTCGAGCCCCGCGTCGGGCTCTGGGCTGATGGCTCAGAGCCTGGAGCCTGTTTCCGATTCTGTGTCTCCCTCTCTCTCTGCCCCTCCCCCGTTCATGCTCTGTCTCTCTCTGTCCCAAAAATAAAATAAACGTTGGAAAAAAAAAAAAAAAAAAGGACCAAACACTAAGCACCAGAGTATCGGGCTTAAGTTTCTTTTGCCCCATTAGCAGCTTTGATGATCTAATAATCATTTTTGTCAAGTTTAATAATGATCATTTGCTCAATACCAACTGGCTGAAGTATCAAAGATTCAGTTTTCTACCTCAAGGTTTTTGGAACAATTTGAAATGAAACTTCTCAAGAAACCAAGGTTAGAAATTTTAATGTTTCACACATTATCAATCTGGTTTGAAAGTTAAATAATCTCAAAAGATCCAGCTGGAGTATATAACTCAGTAGACATTTTATTCTTCTGTGATTTCAGATGATTATTTTGTCCTGTGCTACTGAGCCAGAGAAGGAAATGACCCAGACAACTCAGATTTTAATGTAACTGAAATAACCACAAATTTACATACCGAGGCAGACATATTATATATGACAAAGTATCTGTGTATAATACTGGGTCAGATTCACCCACTTCATGTGGACAGCTAGTCTCTGCAATAATGCAATATGAATGCTGGACTTAGGGTTTGCTAGCAGTGTGAATATATCATGTAAAACTGCACCTAAACAACAACAAAATTTCAAACAAAAATAACAAAAGCTTACAAAATTATAAAATAATTGATTTATGTGGCCCAATAGTGGTTTCCTTGAGGAAAGTAATTAGATGACTGAGACACAGAGGTGGGGGACACTTCAGTGAGTATCCTTTTGATTTTGTAACACATGCAAGTGCTACTTACCAAAAACAGCAAGAAAAAATGTTTTTAAAATAAAATCACCCAAGGAAATTGAATAAGCATTTTAAGTAACCCTATTCTGAAAGTGGCAATGTCTCATTATCAAGAAAACCCTTAAAACTCAGAATAGACAAACTTTTTAAGTTATTTAGTGTTGTGGAGAAAACTGGCTCTCACATACATCACTTGTGGGATGGATTACAAGCTAACCCAATCTTTAAAATTTCACAACTTGGAATTTATCATAAGGAAACCTGTGGATGTGTTCAAAAGTACACCTCCAGAAATGACCACACCAAAACCTATGAGAAAAAGATGTTGTTAAAGGTAATGTGTAACACCAAAGAAATATACCCCCTATATAAAGTGAAACCACACTTCAAAACAGTATAATCTTTTAATTAAGTGTTGTGCTGGGGTGGAATATTCCAAATCTTAATGAGATGTTGGTTTTACAGCTGTTGTCAAAACTTAAATTTGTACACTTAAAATGGATGCATCACTTGTATGTAACTTCTACCTCAATAAAGTTTATATAAAAGGAAAAAGAAAGTGTAGTGTGTGTCTTGAGCATATTGAGGGCAGCAATTGGGTCTTAATTTGGGTAGACAGGGCTCTTTATTCACCTATTTGTTGAGACTTAGAGGCAGGAGTTACACTGGTCAAGCAGTTATGAATTTGAGCAGCGGAGCAACACAGGAAGAAAGAAACTAGAGGAAAAACACCAAGAGCCAAGGACATGGCTTATGACCATTGGCTGCTTAAACTCCTAACTCTCCAATAAAAATCACTCAACTTGCAAAATGCTTGCAATCACACAGTGTATTCTTTTATGGAAACTGTTGAAAGGGCTGAGCCGTGTGTCTGAGTTAACAGCAGGCAAAAGGAAACCTCAAGACCTTCAACTACTTGATAAATGGCCAAACCTTAGGAAGGATACTAGCTTTTCAGAAGCTAATGAATTAGAAAGCTAGATAAATTTAGTTAGAACTCCAAGGTGTAGGGATTGACACAAGAATTAATCCTTAAAACTGACCTGGTTGTTCACACATGTTTCATTTAAGCCCCAGAACCACCTCTGGAAATGTACGCAAGTGACAGAACATGGATAGAAGCCCACTTCCGGTCAAGGGCTCTCTTCACACTCAACAGTTAGAACTTCGAATCCTCAGCATCCAGCAGTGCCTCACTCACATCCACACACTCATGTTAGGTGAACGACAGAGTCAGAACTATAAGGTGTATCAGAGCTAAAAATACAAAATGTTTCTTCATTTGTTCTCATAATATATGAAATGTCCTTAGAGCTGATGCAGAGAGTCACCAAGAATAAACTGCGGAAGTACCATTTGCTTTGGCATTTTTCTCTCTCTAACCCTGCTTTCTTCTCTAACATCCTAGCTTGAAGACACGCAGTTCTGGTCTTTCCTGAGATTTGAAGGTTGGTCCAAAATACAGGGGAAAAGATTCAACTGATTTGGAACAAAGGCACTTCTCTATAGTATATGTTGCTTACTTTCTTAAGGTTACTTATTTATTTTGAGAGAGAGAGCACATGTGCACGTGCAAGGGACAAGCAGAGAGAGGGAGAGAAAACCCAGGCAGGCTCTGGGCTCTGTGCTGTTAGCGTGGTGCCCAATGCAGGGCTCAACCTCACGAACAATGAGATCATGACCTGAGCCGAAATCAAGAATCAGACGCTTAACCGACTGAGCCACCCAGGCACCCCTATATGTTGCTTTTTAAAAATCCTGACTGTCAAATGGTGTGTATGTTGGGGCAGGGGAGTTGCAGCAGGGGTCCCCTTACCCTAAGTGTAATTGTCCTATCTCCCTTCAGATGTCTACATCCCAGCTGGGGCCCCTCAACCCAAGTTTCTAAATTTTAACAATTTCAATCTTTTCTCTGTTTTCTTCCCAGATTTGTGAGTGGTACCTGCTTCCTATTCTACCACCACAATACCTTAAAGCTCTCTTTTCACCCTTTCAGTCAAGTAACACTTTTTAATTATTATTTTTGATAGAGCGCACACGTGCACGCACAGGGGAGGGACAGAGAAGGAGAGGGGGGAGAGGATCCAAAGCAGGCTCTGCACTAACAGCAGAGAGCCCAACTCCAGGCTTGAACTCACAAACCATGAGATCATGACCTGAGCTGAAGTCTGACACTTAACCAACTGAACCACCCAGGTCCCCCCTGGTAACACATTTTATCTGTGATAGTTCCCACATGTTCACAGAACTGCCAGAGTAAGATTAGTCCAGCCGCCTGCACACCACTTAGTACCACCCCAACCTCCCACTCCTGCCCTCCACTCTGCAAAGGATAAAAGGACAGCTGGGAAGGAGAAGGGCAGTTATGCCAGTTAAGGAAATGCCAATCCTAGAGGGTGCCCATGCAAGTACTTCAGGCCCCTACATGTTTGGGAGCCCTTCCACTGGACATGGGTAGAAGCCACAATACCATATCTAACAACTAGAATCAAATAATCAAATTCAGTATTCAAAGGGTGGTTTACTCAAAAACACTAATTTGAAAATATATGCATCCCTGTTTATTGCAGCATTATATACAATAGCCAAAATATGAAAGGAGTCCCAGTGTCCATCAACAGATGAATGGATATAGAACATGTGGTGCCTGTGTGTGTGTGTGTGTGTGTGTGTGTGTGTGTGTGTGAGAGGGTGTGTGTGTGGGAGGGTGGGTGGGTGGGTGGGTGATGGAATATTACTCAGCTATAAAAAAAGGGAATGAGATCTTGCCATTTGAGACAATCATGGATGGACCTAGAGAGTATAATGTAAGTGAAATAAATCAGATACAGACAAATACCATAATTTCACTCATATTTGGAATTAAAAAAACACAACAAACAAAAGGCACTAACAGACAAATACAGAGAATAAACTGATGGTTGCCAGAGGGGAGGAAGGTGCGGGGATTGAGCAAAATGGGTGAAGGGGAGTGAGAGACACAGGCTTCCAGTAATGGGATAAGTCATGGGAATAAAAGGTACAGCACAGGGAATACAGTCAATGGTAATGTAATAGCTTTCCATGGTTACAGACTCTAGTTACACTTGTGGTGAGCACAGCATAAGGTATAAACTTGTCCTAGTCACTATGTGGTAACACCTTAAACTAATGGTACATTGTGTGTCAAATGCAACTCAACATTTTTTAATTTTTTTTTTAACGTTTATTTATTTTTGAGACAGAGAGAGACAGAGCATGAACGGGGGAGGGTCAGAGAGAGAGGGAGACAGAATCTGAAAGAGGGTCCAGGCTCTGAGCAGTCAGCACAGAGCCGGACACGGGACTTGAACTCACGGACCGCGAGATCGTGACCTGAGCCGAAGTTGGACGCTTAACCGACTGAGCCACCCAGGCACTCCGCAATTCAACATTTTAAAAATGTGGTTTACTGGTAACAATGTACAGGTTTCACAGAGGTCAAGACCAACACTATACCAACTAAGATCCACCATTCCTCACTTTTTAAAGCAGCAGACCACAGCTAGATGCCCTTCAGAGAACAATCTGATGATACGTGCTCAACGCAAGCCATACCCAAATGTGAACAACCCACTTTCATAATCTGGCAAGATTTCTGAGATTCCCAACCCCTATACGACCAACTTCTCCCCAGTCACACTTCTCAAATACCCCGACAGAAGATTTAGAGTCCAGCAATACTCTGAGGCAACACCTTCACATCTATGGGAGTCAAATGAATCTACAGAAAAAGGTAAACTGCAGATAACAAGATTAAGAGAACAATCCTTGGGATCTCCCTGCCAGAGGATATAAATAAATATCCCTTCTCAGTCTTTCTCAGTTCCATTATAAAGCTTTTTCATTACAGATAAAAACAAGACTCTTAATACTGAGTGAAATGGGCAACATTTCTGTACTTTGCAATTAATCACATTTTTTCAAGATACTTGTTTTCCAACCAAGGTTGTGGGATTGATTCTACGATATAAGAGGCAGCATGATAATGTGAAACATGCACAATTTTATAGTTTTTTTTTTTTTAATTTTTTTTTCAACGTTTATTTATTTTTGGGACAGAGAGAGACAGAGCATGAACGGGGGAGGGGCAGAGAGAGAGGGAGACACAGAATCGGAAACAGGCTCCTGGCTCTGAGCCATCAGCCCAGAGCCTGACGCGGGGCTCGAACTCACAGACCGCGAGATCGTGACCTGGCTGAAGTCGGACGCTTAACCGACTGCGCCACCCAGGCGCCCCTATAGTTTTTTTAAATGTTTATTTATTTGAGAATCTGGGGGCAGGGGCAGAGAAAAGGAGAGAATTCCAAGCAAGCTCTGCACTGCAAGGTCTCTTGGTTAGTGAGATCATGACCTGAGAAGAAACCAAGAATCAGATGCCTAACCAACTGAAATACCAAGGTACCCCACCAAGATACCTCATAATTTTATCATTTTAAAGTGAATCTTTGGACTTGGAATACAACCTGTTTGGGGTCTTAGAAAAAAAATAACCTTCTTTCTTCCCCTTTTTCTTAAATTTATTGTGTTTCTACCCCCCCCCCCGCTCCAGCCATACATTTGCTTTCATTTTACTAAAATCAAATATTAAATTATTCTCTGACTACATATGCCAGCTACTGGCAAAATGAAGTGGCTGACATATACCAAGCAGAAAGAATTAAATATTTTCAGTGCCATAAACAGAGAAAACTAACTATAATCAGTACAAAGAACAAACATACTCAGCATAATAATACTTGTAATGTTTAAAAAATTAACATACATAAATCATAACCATAACTGGCCTGATGATTCAACTCAAGAAATAAAGGACTACTTTGGAGTAAAGAAGTATGTGTGTGCACGCTAAGAATATTAAAATTGCTATAACCTGATTACTCATAAGATGGAACGTATGCTAGTTTTACTTTCTTTTTTCACTGACAGTAGACTAAAAGAGCTGCATTTTTTAAATACATACCTGTAGGACACAGGGAACGAAAGCCTGCTCACTGACTAGGACTTGGTTCTTGGCAGTCAGGGTCCCACTGCATTCTAATACAGGAAAACCTGCTAAAGTAATCCCTACAATGAGGGGCTAGCATCAGAATTCTCCAACACCTTTGTTTATTGTCCTGTTATGACTAATCAATTATTATCAATTAAACAGCAGAAAACAAAAAGGCTAGTATGTATGTGTGTGAACCATCAGAGCAAGGATCTATATAGGCTTTTTAAAAAGTATATATGGTGCTTAAAACTTTGACCCAGGGAGTGCCAAATATTTTATTTTTCCAATGGTTACAAAGAGCAAATTAAATTATTTTTTCATCAGCTTTAAAAAAATAAGTAAATCCTGCCATTTGCAACAATAAAATTATGCTAAGTAAGCCAAAAGACAAATATGCATGATCTCACTTATGTGTGGAATCTTTAAAAAGAAAAGAAACAAACAAACCCTAAGTAGAACAGAAGTTACCACAGAGGCTAGAAGGTGGAGGAAAAGGGAAGATGGTATGAATCAAAGAATAAAATTTTTCAAAATAAGAAAAAAACAAAAAGTAAAAATTTTCAGTTATAAGATGAATAAATTCCGGAGACCTAATTTATCACATGTAACAATAGTACCGTATTGCACGCTTGGAATTTGCTGAGAATAGATCTCAAGTGTTCTGACCACAACAAAAAAAATAACTATGGGAAGACCTACGTTTACATGTTTGTAGTAATCATTTCAAAAGGTATACATACACATATCAAAACACCATGCTGTACACCTTCAATGTATACAATTTGTAAAAAAAAATTTTTTTAACATATTTTTTCACTGTAATTAATGACTCAACAACAGGACCA
Source organism: Puma concolor (assembly GCF_028749965.1). Lineage (NCBI taxonomy): Eukaryota > Metazoa > Chordata > Mammalia > Carnivora > Felidae > Puma > Puma concolor. The sequence continues at coordinate 27,374,742 of NC_141673.1, read as the reverse complement.
ACAATGGGTTTCCCAGAGTGCCTCAACAGGATCCCAGAAAACAAAGCAAAGAACTTAAATTTGATCCCTGATTTTCTTTTCATGGAACTTATAGAAATAACAGAAAATAGTATTTCTAGTTCTAAACCACAATCTACTTGTTATTAAGAACATTCCCAGGAGAGCAGAGGAAACAAACCCAAACAACACAGAATGCTGGGCAGTCACATTTGATGAGGGATGCTTCCTTGCAAACATGGCATAATCCAGAAGCCAGAAAATACATCATTTTGGCTGGTAAACAACATCACTATCGGAGGTTGTATAAGAAAGAGGAGACAGGAAGGAGATGCCAATGAAATAAGATGAAAAGGCCAGCTGGTCAAAAAGTCGTATATGCCAAGTTGAAAAGTTTGAACTCCATCCTATATACAGTGGACAGCCATATCACATCAATGTTTTTAGAATGATGGTGTGGAAAATGGGGAGAGAGGGTTGGCAGTGAGTGAAGACAGAGAGATTGCAAAAACAATCAGGAAAGGATGAATAAGGGCCCACAAACAAAGACAACTGGAAAGAGAGAAGACAGGAATGGGTTAACAGATGCCAGATACATTTGTCGGGCTGAATCAATCTGCATGTGGAAGAGAAACAAGGGGAGGAAAGAGAAGGAGTAAATCTCAGGCAACTGGGTTAATGGTGACATAATAAAGAGAAGAAACACTAGAAATGCTGACTCACATGAGGGGAGACAGCAATATGAATACATTTCATTGTAAAAAAAAAAAAAAAAAAAAAAAAAAGGTGATTTTAAAATGTCTGCAAAATTATCAACAACAGCCAATAGCCAAACTATGGAAGAGCCCAAATGCCCACTGACTGATGAATGGATAAAGAAGATGTGGTATAGGGACGCCTGGGTGGCTCAAACAGTTAGGTGTCCGACTTCGGCTCAGGTCATGATCTCGCAGTTCATGAGTTCGAGCCCCACATCAGGCTGTGTGCTGACAGCTCAGAGCCTGGAGCCTACTTCGGATTCTGTGTCCCCCTCTCTCTCCGCCCCACCCCTGCTTGTGCTCTGTGTCTGTCTTTCAAAAAATGAATAAACATAAAAAAAAAAAAAGATGTGGTATATATATACAGAATATTACTCAGTCTCAAAAAGAATGAAATCTTGCCATTGGCAACAATGTGGATGGAGCTAGAATGTATCATGCTAAGCAAAATAAGTCAGAGAAAGACAAATATCAAATGATTTCATTCATATGTAAAATTTAAGAAAAACAGATGAACATACGGAAAGGAGGAAGAAAAGAAAAAGGAGAGGGAAACAAACCACAAGAGATAATAAGAGAACTCTGAGGGCTGATGGAGGGACATGGGTGGGGGATGGGCTAGATGGGTGATGGGTATTAAGGAGGGCACTTGCTGTGATGAGCACTTCAATGCAAGTGATCACTGAATTATATTCCTTAAACGAATACTGCACTGTATGTTATTTAACTAAAATTAAAAAAAAAAAAAAAAAGGAAAAAAAATGTCTGCAAGACATCTAAGTGGAGATAAAAAGTAGGCAGTTGGAAAGACCTGAAACTCTGCACTAGATTTTGGAATAATTGATCGATGTGGACTGAAACCAAGTTAAGCAAATAAATGTGTTCAAAGGAATATATAATGAGAAAAGGTCCAAGGAGACCCCAAGAGAACATAAACATTTAAAGAGGCTTTAAAACTTTCAAAGCTGATAGGATACAGGCCTGCACATTAGTTATACTAGAAAACTATACATTTATTTCAGAATACTGCTTACTACTCAGCATTTTAACATGGGGCGGGGGGAGGGATTGCCTAAGATCCAGTTTAAAAGCCAAAAGGGAAAAATCAGTTCCAGGACTATGCGATCATGGCCTTTTCTCACTGTTTCAAATTCTGCCCAAAGGGATCAAATAATCACCAAGTTTTAAAACAGGAATTTGAGGGGCGCCTGAGTGACTAGTCAGTTGAGCATCCAAGTCTTGATTTCGGCTCAGTTCATGATCCCAGGGTTATGGAATCGATCCCCTCATTGGGCATGGAGCCTGCTTAAAATTCTCTCTCTCTCTCTCTCTCTCTCTCTCCCTCTCCCTCTCCCTCTCCCTCTCTCCCTCCCTCCCTTTGCCCCTCCCATGCTTGTTTTCTCAGGGAAAGTAAGTGACTTGGCCAAGGTCACAAAGTTTCTTAATCCTTGAGATAAGAATAAAAGTCAGTGCTGATCCCTAACCATTGTTCACCAGCATTGGCTTAATTTTCTCAATGTCCAGCAATCAAATCTAATCTTTAAAGATAAAGATTTACTACCTTTGACAATTTAAAAAAACAATAATGGCTTAGAAGGCTCAAGAATATTTCTTAAATGTTCTAAAGCAATGCAGGTTTCAAATGTGACTAGTTTGGGGGAATAAATACAGATTACCTACCTGCTGAAAGTACTGCTTTGTTTCATTCAGCACTGTCATTTCTTAAAAGTTATTAACTTAGGAAACTTCAGCTAAAAATTTTGAAAGGGAATGAAGTACTGACATACACTGCAATATGAACTTTGAAAACATGCTAAGTGAAAGAAGCCAGACACAAAATGCCATGTATTATGATTCCATTTATATGAAATGTCCAGAAACAGATGAAACCAGTGAGACAGAAAGTAGATAAACAGTTCTCGGAGGTTGAAGGAGAAGGGGTGAATGTTAACTGCTAATGGGTGTAGGGTTTCTTTTCAGGGTGATGAAAATGTTCTGGAATTAGTGGTTATGGCTGCACAACTTTGTCAATTATTAAAATCACTGAAGTGTACATTTCAAATGGATGAATTTTATGGAACACGAGTTATATCTCAAAAAAATAAATGGAGCATTTAGGTTTTTCCTTCCATATTCAGTAAGATTTTAGTCATTCAACCTATGAACTGAAGACTAAAATAGCAAAAGAAAATAAGGAGGAAATAATTCTGTATTATTTTATTATAGAACATACTTAGTATATTAATTGAATGTTTATAATGAATATACATTCATAAACTAGACTTCTGGAGAAAAAAATTTTTCAAATTAAGACTGCATTTAAAATGTCTGTGGTCCAAGCAAAGAAGTGCTGACTCACATTACAGCTTTAGCACTGCTCAAGTATCTTCCTGGAGATTTTGAGATGCCTAACCTGAAATGACATTCTAGTCTCCACACACACACACACACCCCCACCTCACTTTTCTACTTAGCCTTCAAATGTGAACTCAAATGTCATTCTAAAAACTGTTTCCCTAAACCAGTCTTGAAGGTTTCCCCACCCCCAAACTGTCATGTCTTTGGCGTTTCCATTGATGCCGTGCTTTCTACAAATGAGAAGGTCCTGGCTATGTGACTTTACTTATATCCTGTATCCCCCACATTCTACCCATCTTTACATTGAAGTGGAGCACACACAAGGCCATTGTTCCTGCAAATGCCCATAAAAACCATCTGGAGATCTTAAAACATAACAACAACAAACCATGCTAGGCTGACATGTATATGTCAAATTTATGAATGCCCCGGATAATTCCGATGTACAACCATGAACTCAGATCATAAACAAGTGGTCACAGAAAATATCTTCTAGTTTCTACACCCATACACCAGCAGCCTTCCCAATGAAACTGGGAGAAGATTCTGACAGGAAACAGGCAAGGTTTGGGCAAGTATTCACTGATCTCCAATGGTATCAGTGGTAGGAACCTGAATGGAGCTTGCAGCACTTTCAGCTTAACCCTTTCCTGAAGGGCACCAATAAAGACAGGGTGGACAGAGTGCTTTATCTGAAAAAATGTAAAGGCAAGAAACTGCAAGCTTTACAGCTGTAAATCACTGTGCCTCCAACTGTAAAAAATGACTTTTCTAAAAAGCCAAAACAAGAATTCTAGTATATGCAGGTATGTAGGGAAAATTCTACTGGAACAGCACTTTTCCCTACTCTCTCCAAATGAGAGTGAGGAAAACAGTCAGACACAAATATCCACCGTGGGTTGAAAACACAAAATTCAATTTAATGTATAAATGAGTGTAATAATTCTAATCTATTTTTAGGCTTAATGAGTGAAAAAAAAAATTTTTTTAAGTAGGCTCCACTCCCAGCATGAAGCCCAACGCAGAGCTTGAACTCATGACCCCGAGATGGGCTGAGATCAGGAGTTGCATATTTAACCAACTAAGCCACCCAGGTGCCCCTGGGTGAAAATATTGTTTAAAATTAACATTAGAGACACTATGCTCTGATGCAGTGATACCTCAAATGTATTTTGCTAGTAAGAAATAGCAAGAAAGAAGGGAATAGCTGCTCTTTAGTTCCTTCTCACCAGAACCCCAAACTTCCCCAAATGCAAGGATTCAGAAGGGCAGGAGAGGAATACACCGCCCCAGACCAGAGGCATTCCATCCTATGTGAAACTATTACTAAACAGGGACTCACTTGTGCAAAAGCCTCTAATTAAACTGCAATAAGGAGACTTCTGACGAAAAAGAAGAAAGCTAAGCGCTTAGACTCTGCACATGAACATGTTTTTCCACTTCATCTGTCCAAATGATAAAATATACAAATACATACAGTGCCAGTTATTATCGAGGGGCAGATAAGCTCTGGCACCTTCCATCTACAGCACCTGCAGTCTATAGATTTACACTGCAGAGGTTCGTATCACAGCTCCACCAACCAGTTAACACCTCTGTGCAGGCTTCTATATCTGTAATGCAGGACTAATACTAACATCCATATCATAGGATTGCTGTTGGAATTAAATAAATTAATGCATGTAACATGCTTAGAACAATGCATCATACATAGTAAGTGCTCAATAAAAGATGTCTTCCTTACATAATAAAAACCGTATGTCCAATCTCACTTCAAGAACAGTTGTCACACGGCATTCTGGTGAATGATTCATACCCTAAGTCTGAACTTAACAATTCAAAACTTAACAGTGCTTTCTTTGCCCAACAGTTCTTGATGTCAACTCTCTACACGTAGTATTTGGACACTAATAGTTCTTGTGGGAACTTGATAATTATATATAAGACCCTATCCATCACACATACTGGATTTCTGGAATATGCTATACTTTTATGCACTTTCTCCCTCTCCCTTTCTCCTTCCAGCTTTCCTACCTGCTATTCCATCTACCCAAACTCACTCCCTCCTTCTCTTCAACTTTAATAACATCCTCTCATCCTTACTTTCCTTGACCCTCAGACTAGGGTAAATCTCATGTATATCTTCTCTCACAACTCACCTCACCTAATTTCTTGTTTCATGACGTGTTTCTTAGACAGGGATTGTCTTTAGACAGGGATGTCTTTCTTGGTCACCTAGCTTAGAGCTAAATATGCATTATGCATTTCAATAAATGCCCATTTAATTGAACTGAAACATGCCTTAAGAATGGATTTTTTTAAAAGGATAATAAAAAGGCAGACAAATTGCAATGTTATGGAAAAATGAAATTCGGCATTGGGCTCTTAAATAGCTTACTAAAGTCACTTTTGTCCCTGCCCTATTTTAAGGGGTGAAGTGGATGGTAATGTCCTTAAGGGTCATAAAAACACAGACTTTATGGGGACATTTTCCTTAGAATAAATTAAAACATCTTTAAAAGTTGTGAAGAAATAAAGGCACCCATAGTCTCAAAACATAAAAATAACCTGTTATGCTTCCTTCTAGTATTTTCCTGATATTGTACAATGACTTCAGTTACTAGATTGTAAAGACTTTGAAAAAAAAAAACAGATTTGCCCAAAACAGACCAAATTACTGAGAGACACATACTGAAAACTAAGAGTTTAAAATCTCAACAGGAAATAGCCAAAAAGCAAAATATGTCAACATTAGATTCTGAAACCAATGTCTAAAAGCACTTTAGAGACACTTGGCTGGCTCAGTCAACAGAGCATGTGACTCTTGATCTCAAGGTCATGAGTTCGAGTCTGAAGTTGGGCACAGAGATTACACTTATTTATTTATAATAAATAACATAGGAGGACTTTTATAGCTGAATCCTAATAATTTAGAAACATCTGAGTTGTAGGCCAAGTCAGAATTATAAAAATTTTGATCTCTAAGTATCCTCAGGGGATTTTAGAATAGCTACAACCAGGACTTTAGCAAATATACAATACCCTGAATAATGTGGTACAGCTCTGAAAGACAAAGAAGTCTTTCTGTTGATTCTCTGAGGGCTCATCCAATCACATAATAGTTTCTGCCACCAGAGATGCTAGGACCAGTTCTCAGACTATGGTGATGTTACATCATATCTAATCCACAAATTAAAGAGAACTATTTAACATTAAAAAAAAAAAAAAAAGTTCACTTAGGAAGCATTTTTAGAAATTGCTAAGACTTCAGGTGAAGTTAACTGAGTCCCTATTATTCCACCTCCTAATTTATATATTCATGCTGATGTCCTTCATACCCTAAATTTGCAAAGAAAATTTTAACTATATAATAAAATACAAGTCCAACTCATCTTTCATACAGGAGTATTCTTGACATAAAATTACTACATATGCCTTTCAGATCTATTTTGTTTTTGGAAAATGCAATTATATAGTAATTAGGCACCTGCATCAAAACTGTGATTACTACAACTGTAATGGCCAAAGCCCTGGTGGATGCTATCCTCATCTCCTTGTTTCTGTATTTCTCTAGTGCATACGTATCTGTAACTCATGATAACAGATTTAAATGTTATGTTCACAACCCATACTACCAGAATCTGTAGCACAACTTATTTTCTTCTTAAAACCACTTACACACAAGTAAACCATCCTATAAGGTATAGAGGGGAAAAGCAAAGATATCAACTTGTAAGCAGAATCCTAGTTATCCAACTTCTTTGCCTACAGACTCATCAGAGAATGAAAACAATCGGCATTCTAACGTGCAAAACTCTATGCCTATGAAGTGGTCACAAGTGTGGAAAAAATTATGAACTTCTGCTAACCAAATGCATTTATTTCTGATGTCATAATTAGTCAGCATGGTGGATACTCAGGCAACGCTTGATAATCTGACAAAACTCAGTTTCTATTGTGGGAGAGCTGATCAACCTGGACTGAAGAAAGTGCTTGACAGAGAGAAGCTTAAATAACACCACAGAGGCGCCTGGATGGCTCAGTTAAGCATTAGGCTCTGGATTTTGGCTCAGGTCATGATCTTACAGTTTCATAGGTTTGAGCCTGCATCGGGCTCTGCACAGACAGCACAGAGCCCACTTCAGATTCTCCCTCTCTCTGTCCTTCCCCTGCTCATGCTCTCTCAAAATAAACTTAAAAAATAAATATTTTTAATTTACTTTCAATTATGCCCACATTTCATAATCAAAACATTAGGCAGTATATTAAACAATATCCTTATAACCTGAAAGTTTAATCACTACCAAAAGTAGTCCAGGGATTCTTAACCTGGAATCCATGGAGACCAAGATGATTTACAAATAAGCTTGTCAAGAATCTGAATCCCAACGCACCTGGGTGGCTCAGCTGGTTTAACGTCCTGACTCGATTTTGGCATACTCTACGGGGCAGAGCCTGCTTGGGATTCTTTGTCTCTGCCCCTCTCCAGCACTAGAATGTGCACACTCTCTAAAAATAAACGAACTTAAAAAAAAAAAAAAATCTGAATCCCCAGAAGTCACCCGCAAAAGTAAGGCTTATTTTCCTAGGATGGTCAGAAAATTCTTAAATTGGGACAACAACCAAAAGAGCCAAGAATAACACTGTTTCTGGTCAAATATTTACTATAAAAGTTTATCAGTTTCCTAAGGATGTTTTAATTACATATAACAAGTCCATCCTCATCACGTAAGATTTCATGGCTTTTTTTTAAATGGGAAAAAAACATTATTGAACTTTCAAGGCTTAAAAAAAGGGCCAGTTTCCTAAATAATTTTTCTTAGTAAAAACTACCTTATATACTAGAATAGATATCCAATGATCAAATGAGTGGCTTTTAAATAGTGCTGGGGGAGGGGGGTCCTGGGTGGCTCAGTTGGTTAAGCACCATACTCTTGATTTCAGCTCAGGCTGAGCTAAGCATGGAGCCTGCTTAAGATTCTCTCTCTCCTTCTTCCTCTGCCCCTCCCCTGCTCACGCACACACACAAGCACGTGTTCTGTCTGTCCACCCCCCCCTCAAAAAATAAATAAGGAAAATAAACAGTGATAGGGAAAAAGTGACATCTGTATTTTTAAAAATCAAAATATTAAAGTAAAAAGTATACACAACTCAAGCCTAAATGCAGAGTCAGATCACATCAGGTTTTTAAAAATCTGGAACCAAACCTCACCAACAGAAGAATAAAAATCTACGGGGGGCGCCTGGGTGGCGCAGTCGGTTAAGCGTCCGACTCCAGCCAGGTCACGATCTCGCGCTCCGTGAGTTCGAGCCCCGCGTCGGGCTCTGGGCTGATGGCTCGGAGCCTGGAGCCTGTTTCCGATTCTGTGTCTCCCTCTCTCTCTGCCCCTCCCCCGTTCATGCTCTGTCTCTCTCTGTCCCAAAAATAAATAAACGTTAAAAAAAAAAATCTAATCTAAGCAGGTTGGTTTGCCAGGTTTTAATCAAATAAGTCAACTCCTTGAGTAAGTTAACTACTGTTAACTTACTGTTTCTTAAGGCTATATTTTAGTTTTCATGATTTATTTTGAGAAGACAAAAAAAATCACTATTTTTTTTATTTTTTTATTTTTGAGAGTGAGAGAGAGAGACAAAGGGCATGAGTGGAGGATGAGCAGAGAAAGACAGAGACACAGAATCTGAAGCAGGCTCCAGGCTCTGAGCTGTCAGCACAGTGCCCGACACGGGGCTCAAACCCACAAGCCACAAGATCACGACCTGAGCCGAAGTTAGACACTCAACCAACAGAGCCACCCAGGCACCCCAAAAGAACATCACTCTTAACGTAACATGTAAATCTGAAATAAATTTTTGACCAAGGCCACAACGACAGATCTCATTTATCTGCCCCCCAAGTAACTATAATTCTTTATGACGAGTAGGTTAGGGAGGACCTTTTATTTTAGGTGTCTTTTAATGTGATTTCAAGCTTTAATTGCTCAGTCACTTTGAGAGACTAAAAAAGCTCTGGCCCAGGAAAAGAGAAAAAAGCAAATTCTAAAAATTCTAGCAAAACATGAAACTGCCAAGATTCACTGTAACTCACATGTGTACAAAATACCTCTAACTATGAGACTATTACAGCACTGTTTGCATGCAAATTTGGAGGACAATCTAAAAGTCAGCAATAAGGTCTAACCATACGGTTCCACAAAGAACCCCTTTAAAAAAGGAGTCACCCGGGGGTGCCTGGGTGGCTCAGTCGGTTAGGCATCGGACTTCAGCTCGGGTCACGATCTCATGGTTTGTGGGTTCGAGCACAGCATCAGGTTCTGTGCTGACCGCTCAGAGCGTGGAGGCTGTTTCGGATTCTGTGTCTCCCTCTCTCTCTGCCCCTCCCCTGCTCGCTCTCTGTCTCAAAAATAAACATTAAAAAAAAATGGGTCACCTCAAAGATGTATTGGTTTGGAGGGAATAGACTAAGTAAGGTATTAGCAACAGGAGGAGGGGAACAAACCTACTATATACATACTAAGTCTCTCTTTCTGGAAGAACACAATAAAAATAATGGTTGTCTGGGCAGGAGAACTTCAATGCTGAAGGACAGAGGAGAGTATTAATTTTCTCCATATACCCTTTAGAACCTTTCAAGTGCTGTGTTCTATGTATGTATTCCCTATTAGACAGAATAAAAAATTGACTTACTTTTCAATGAAGTAGAGATTAACTTTTAGCTCAGAGATTGACTTTTGGCTCAGACACTGGTTTAGATAGAATCTACTAAGCAATAACAATGTCAAGTTATGATATAGCATAACTCTCCTAAAACGTCTTCCAGAAATTAAAGCACATTCATTCATTCAACCAACAGTTCAATGCCTACCACATCCTTTAGATATTAGAGCAATGCCCAAGTCTAAGAATCCCTGTCTTCATGGAGATTTAGTAGGAGCAGAGATAAATGGTATAAAATATAACTTCAAATAGTGATAACTGCTACACAGAGAGGGAAATAAAGGGAATAAAGAGGAACTACAGAGGAGGGGGAGAGGAAAGCTGTGTTTTGAGATGACACGTGAGTCAAGAACTGAACAATAAGCCAAAACAAGCAATGCAGTAAACAGAAGGAAAGCCCTGTGACTGGAACAAACTTAGTCTCTTATTGTTCAGTGTACAGCAAAGCAACAGTGTGGCTGCAGTGGAGTGACCCAAGGAGAGACACGCAGGAGATGACCTCCGAGGTAGGAAGATGTAAGGCAGACCTTGAAACTAAGCGGGGGTGGGGGGAGTCAAGATTTTATTCTAAATGTGATGGCGAACCTTTGTAGAGTTCTGAGAAGGGGAGTGACATGATCTGTATTTTAAAAGGTAACACTAGCTGCTGCTTAGGAGGCTAATACAGTAGACTAGGCAGCAAATGATAGAACTGAAAAGTGGTTTCAGAGAGAAGAGTAAATGTGTCTGATAAAATATGTCTGGGTGGATCAGTAGGTTAAGCGTCTGTCTGACTCCAGATTTCAGCTCAGGTCTTGATCTACGATTTGTGAGTTTGAGCCCCATTATCTGGCTCTGCACTGATAGTGCAAAGCCTGCTCGGGATTCTCTCTCTGCCCTTCCCATGTGTGTTCACGCAGGGCGTGCATGCACATTCTCTCTCTCAAAATAAAATTTAGGGGTGCCTGGGTGGCTCAGTGGGTTAAACCCCTGACTTCAGCTCAGGTCATGATCTCGTGGTTCATGATCTCTTGGTTTGAGCCAAGCCCGGCGTTGGGCTCTGTGCTGACAGCTCAGAGCCTGGAGACTGCTTCAGATTCTGTGTCTCCCTCTCTGCCCCTCACCTGCTCACACTCTGTCACTCTCTCTCTCAAAAATAAAATAAACATAAGAAAAAAATTTTTAATAAACAAACTTAAAAAAAAAAGAATATATTTTGAAAGTTAAGGGGCGCCTGGGTGGCTCAGTCGGTTAAGCGGCCAACTTCGGCTCAGGTCATAATCTCGTGGTCCGTGAGTTCGAGCCCCGTGTCGGGCTCTGTGCTGACCGCTCAGAGCCCGGAGCCTGTTTCAGATTCTGTGTCTCCTTCTCTCTGACCCTCCCCCCTTCATGCTCTGCCTCTCTCTGTCTCAAAAATAAATAAACGTTAAGAAAAAAAATTAAAAAAAAAAAAAAAAGTAAAGTTAAGTGCCTAGAGAATTTGCTAGTGGATTGTATAGGGGAATCTGAGTGGGACAGTAAATGTGTGAAGAGTAATTCAAAAAATCACCTTATATTTGTACAGTTATTTACAGTTGTCAAGGTATGTTTACATACATTATGTAATTTCATTATAATAAGAGGCAAGGGAAGGTCACACCAGGTCAAAATCCAAGTTCTGCCTCTTGCCAGTTTTAAGGCCCCAGGAAAGTCATTTGAATGATTTCTAGACTATAAAAGGTAGTCTACTTCACAAGATCAAGATCTGCAAGTATCAAAAGGTTCAAGAATTTTGCAAATGTAGGGGTGCCTGGCTGGCTCAGTTAGTGGACATGCAACTCTTGATCTCAGGGTCGTGGGTTCAAGCCCCACACTGGGTGTAGAGATTACTTAATAAAAAAAGAATTTTGCAAATGTAAATAATGACCAGTTGGAGGTAAACAGCATCCTATTGTTAGCTGTCCACCACCACCACCACCATCACATTCTATATGGAACCTTGTATTGTGGTTGACAGAGGAGGCAAACTTAAAAAAAAACTTTAACTAAAAAACAAACATTTCTGCATTGGCTGTTATATGTAGGGGATGAATCACTGGATTCTACTCCTGAAATCATTACTGCACTATATGCTAACTGACTTGTGAGTAAATTTTAGAAAATTAAAAAATAAATTCATTAACACTTTTACTGAGTAAAGGAAAATATACATAACAACAACCGGCACTAGGAAAAACATTACAGGCTTGTAATCTTTCCTAGGGATTGGAGAAAACAGTTCTTTTAAGATAAGCTATAAAAGGCATTGAAGTTAAACCACTTAACTTTTACAAGATAAAACTCAAATCAAGCCCCCTTAATAGAGATGTGCTATCCACAAGATACTGTAAAATTATGATCATGAGTTATCACTGTCTTAAATAGTAAAATGAAAATACCTAGTGTAAACTAAATTATTGTGTGCCAAATGAACTAAATTATGAGGCCTTCAATTCACTGTCATAAGTCATTTCTGTAACTTCATTAAACAAAGTTTCACAGAATTTATTTTTCCATCCAAGGCTTTTGTATTACTGCAGAATATGTCCAGAGTCAAGCAAACTGGAAAATAAAAAAGTTAAATCTTTAATTCATTACGTGTTCTGGAGAATTATCTTGAATATAAATTTGTATTATGTAGTTGATGACCCGAATACAGAAAACAAAAATTTAAATGAGGGATCCTCTATCCCTCATTTTCAACTGAGACTCAATAAACATGATGGGGCCACGTGAGCAAAACTACATCGTTAAGCACCATCCAGTGCACACAGCAATTAAACTGCCTTGTGCAGAATCTGAGACAAATCCATAATACAACAAATTTCTCACTATGAAGGTTCACTTTATTAAACTCCAGCATACCATGACAATCTATGCTACTTCCCTGATTTCTAAGAATTTCTACCACATAAAACGTCTTATTTCTCCAAATCAAACACCTTTTAGGTTAGAGATATCCTCGCCATCTCAGATATATTTAAGTGCAATTGCACGAAGCACTACACAATACATCATCCTTCAAAAGATCCTGGGCTTGCTATGAATCTCCCCGCAAACTTTGGAAGAACAAACCAGGCTATGCCAAGGAAACGATGCTGCAAGTTAGTCACTTTAACTCGCATACAGAGGTTCTGAGGTTCTGAGCAATAGAGGTTCAACGAAAATTTTGATTAAAAATGACAAGAAAGTTCAAGGTTTTGTTTTTGTGCACTGCAAGAAATATTGCACATCTGAGGACCTAATATTACGTAAAGAATTTACAAACAAATATGTCGATTTCCATGCTTCTATATGCATTTGTCAAAGTGTAGTATTTATAAAGAGCCGAAGAATGGTTTAAAATTAAAAGTGCATAAAATCAAGAGGCAAAGGATTTCAGTCTCCCATACCTGCGCTGCCCCTCCCCTCCCCCAATGCTGTGTTAAACTATTCCCTCTGAGCAAAAACAGCTCTCAGAGTTTGCCAACCAGAGTAAAATCACTTCACAGAGATAACGGGCGGAAACGTATTAAAAAGGGAGGAGATCACGAAAGCGAGGTCAGCGGGACGCGGAGCCCCACGTCCCCGGACCCCAGCAGCCAGCTGCGGACATGTGCCTACTGCAGCAGGACGCGCGGCCCTCCCGGAGCCGCCTCCCGGGGCATAGGGCCCCGCCCGGCCTCATTCTCCTGGTTCATTCATTCTGAATCCGGGGCTTCCGCACCCCCGCGCTCCCGCCCGGCCCAAAAGACGGCTCCAGGGCTGAGGAGCTGTGTCGGGCCACAGCTCCCGCCCGAAGTCCGGGCCCCGCCGCGATTCCCGCGCGCCCGCGGCCTCCTCCCAGGTGGTCTGAGAGACTGCAGAGGCCCGCACCGGCCCGCACCCGAGACCAGAGCCCCGCAACCCAGCGGCCCCACCCTCCGCCAATGTGCAGGCCGGGCCTTCCCCGCCTGCGGGGCGGCCACCTGGAAGCCCCCGGTCTCCGCCGCCCGGCTGCCCCACCGCGGCCGGAAGTCTCCCCGGAGCCCCCTCCCCAGCGCCTGACTTCCCTCGCCGCCGCGGCCAGACCCTCTCCGCGCTGGCCTCGGGCCTCCCAGCGCCGGCCGCGGGCCGAAGGAAGCGAGGAGCCGCGCCGCCGGGTCCGCCGAGCGGGCAAGAGCAGAGCACAGAGCCGGGGGTTGGCCTGGGCGGTTACCTTGATAATCCTGCGGGGCAGCCCGGCCATCTTGTCAGATCCCGAGTTCGGCCTCTGGTCTCGACTCTGGCTCCGCTCGCCTCACGCACGAGTGGAAGTCCAGGGCTCCACTTCCGGGGGACGTTGCCGCGCCCGCCGCCGCCGCCGCCGAGGCCCCTCGGGAAATGTAGTCCCTGCTCGCGCGCGGGCGGGCTTCCTTCGGACCTGGCCCCCTCCCCCGCGTTCCCCGCCCCAACCCCGGCCTGGGGATGGCGGAAGTGACGAGTCCCGGTGGGGCAGGGAGTTGGGGGAGGCGGCGCCGGGCGGCGCGGAGCTCCGGCGCTCGTGGCGGAGCTCGCCGCGCGGTGGTGGGACTGTGGGACCGGCGCCCCGCCCGCACCAGTGGGCGACGTAACAGAGGCCCGGGCGCGGACGCAGCCCATTCATTCATCCGCTAGTTTTTTGGTTCATTCAACGTTCCTGCATTGCGCGCGGCCGCAGTTGGCGCTGCGGTGAACGACTGCGGTGAAGCTGAGCTGCGGGCCCGTTCCTTTAAGGGAGGTGGAAGATGGGAACTCAGTAGCCAAACTCGTAAATGCGGGCTTCGGAAGTTATCCGCGAAAACCCTAGCCAGAGAATTTTGATATTTAAATTTTGATATTTAAATTTCACATAAATCGGTCCCCTTAAAACCCAGAGAAAGCTGAAAGAAAGAGTTTGGAGAGAGTTGGGGGCAAGCAAGTGGCTTCTGAACGCCCGGACCTCGTGGTTGAGACGCAGTGTTGCTAGCTGGAAGAATGACCAAGGACAGGATTAGGGAGCCCAGAGTAATCCCTAAAAGAGGGATTACCCATGGAGCGCAAGGCTCTAAAGGAAGATTAGAGTGGCGGTACCTGAAAATGGGATTGTTCGGGAAGCATTTTTGTGACATCCTGGTGATTGCTTGCTTGCTATAGTTTTTTCACGGGTTTTATTTTAATTCATCTTCACAGCAATCTTAAGATGTTGTCTCCACTTTACAATGTCCACTTTACAAATGTGGTCCAGAAACGTTAACTTTTTCCAAGGTTATGCAGGAGAAAATGGAGCTGTTTTGATCCGAGGCGTGTCTCCCAAAACATGGACCCCTTAACTGCTTAACCACAGTTTTTCCTAGCACAGCACAGACAGTAGATGGTGAATAAAGAATGCCAGGTGCTGTGTTGGGGGTTGAGAATATAAAGACCCTAACTGCCTGCCAGTAACTTAGAGTCCAATAGAGTAGAGAGACAAGTAAACAATTAATTACAACCCAGTGTGTTAAGGGGTATAATAGAGGTTCCTCCAAGGCGCTGTTTGAGCCCACAGGGGCGTTAATCGATTGACAAGTCAGAAAAGGTTTCCCGAAGAAGTGAAGTACTTCAAGGATAAATGAGAGTCTAACTGACCTGGTAGGGAAGAGCATGTCAGGCATAGTAAATAGCCTGTGAAATGGCACTGGACTACAAGAAAATAATTGTATATCTATGTCTGTATCTACATCTATTTATATGTAGAGAAAGAGAGAGAGCATTAAAGAAGTAGAGACTATGAGTGCAAGAAACCTAGTAAAAATGATAAGAAAACATGTGTGGGGCACAATGCAAAATGATTACATGGATTACCTCATCTAACTATAAAGTTCATAAGGTAGGTTCTCTTATTACCAGTGCTTTTTAGATGAGAAACCAAGCCTCAGAGGTAATAATGAGAACTTCACATAACCAGAAGCCTGAAATGAGTGGTTCTGTGATTAGAAGAATCTGGGATAGTAAATGACATCGGACAAGGATACTTTCAGAATATTTTAGAGAAGGCCCAGGAGAATTCACCCTGATAGGAAGAAAAGCAGCATGACTATTAGGTTAGAAGTGTGTTCTTCCAGTTATCTTGTTGCCTAACAAACCAGCTCAACCTTACTGTTTAAAACGACAACAATCATTTACTTAGCTCTTGAATCTGCAATTCGGGCAGGGCTTGGCATGGAAGGCACATCTCTGCCCCATGCTGTGCTGTGTCAGCCTGGGCAGCCTGAATGGGCCCAGATCCACTTCCAAGATGGCTCACATAGCTGGCAAGTTCATGGGACTATTAGTTTCTCTCCAAGTGGGCCTCTCCCTGGGGCAGCTTTGCCTTTCCCAGTACATGGTGGCTAGATTCCATGGGTGACTATTCTAGCTAGCAAAAACAGAGGCTGAATCGTCTTTTTTGACCTAGCCCTGGGAGTCACATTGCATCTCCCGTGATAATTTATTGGTTGACTAATCACAAAAACCCACGCAGTTTCCAAGGTATGTGGCATGGACTCCACCTCTTGAAAAGGGAGTGGAGAGATTCTAGAAACTAGCACAGTATGTGTGTGATGGAAGATATGGTTGTGGCCAACTTTGGAAAACACGAACTATCACAGGTACATTTGTTAGTATGCTTACAGCCACCTGCCTTAGGGTCACCTGCCTGTGATTCCAAGTGCTGGTTAGAATAAGCATGTCCAGAGCCTTTCCCTCAGAGATTCTAATTCTCTAAGTCAGTGGTGAGGCCTGGGAATCTGCATTTAAATATGAGTGATTTTTATGGATCCTAAAATTTGAGAATAAAAGATTTTGAATAAACATCAACAAGAATGGATGAACCCAAGATGTTGCCATGTGCCTTTTTTGGCTATTCTCTATTAGGATAGATAATGAGTATCATGCAAAGTAAGAGTGAGGGTTCTGGAGCCCTGATCTAGGTTTGAAAACTTAATATTTGCTTAGCTTGTCCAGCTTTCATTTTCTTCATGTATAAAATGTACCCACGTGTGACTGTTGTGAAGTTTAAATGAACACTACATAGCTCTTAACAAGGCCTATTATTTTTATAATCTTAATAGAACTAGGTATAGTTTTCCTTAGGAAACAAGATTTTTAAAACTTGACAGTATAACTTTGTTTGGCAGAGGCTGTCTGATGGCATAAAACACTCTTAAGAGTATTAATACTAAAATATATTTTTTCATGCCTCTTCTAGTTGTTTTTCCCGTTCTTTTCCCCCTTGAGAACAGCTCACCCTATACTCATCTGAAAAATAAAATCTGAACTTCTGATTCATGTCAGTCCTGTAGAACAGGATACAGTCTAGAAGGACAGGTTGCCACAGGACCAAGATGAGGTCTATTCTCAAGTTAGAAATCTAGTCAAGAATCCTCCTTATTATATCCATAAAATATAGATAAAACAAGGATATCGACCAAACTGAATCGATTCCTTCAGAACAGGAGTGTTGGGTATTAGAAAACAGAAGTAAAAGGAAGACATTTCACTTATACTCTTGTACCTTTTAGATTTTGGACTGTGTGAATGTAAAACCTACTTAAAACATTAAATAATCCAATTCACGAATTTCAACAGCCTTAAGAGATATTCGAAGTTCTTTCAGTGCTGATCAAGGATTATACCATACACTCAAAACTCATCGAAGGATGCTGGTCCATGGTACTGAATAAATTATATTGACCAGATAGCTCCACTAAGCTGAATAGCACTAGGCAAAATTCTTAGCTAATTAATCTTCTTTGGCTTTTTGTCAGGCCTCACTCTCAACTGTGTTTTGTTTTGTTTCGGTTTGTTTTGTTTTCCAGTCTCTGTTCCCTCTAGGACTCCAACCACAAGTGCCTTTGCATTATGATACAGGGAGGGACCAAGCAAGAATGCTGTGCTGGAGGAATTAGAGGGGTTCTATTCCACGCACTCTTACTCCCAGAACTATTTTATTGCATTCTGTGCCTTTCCCACCCTCACCCCCAAATATTCCATGTTTGCTACTTTGGTCCTATAATACCAGATACATAAGTACTATTTACCTTGCAGGCAATATCTTGGGACATTTTTACCTGAGCTCTTCAGTGTTGTGGATCTCTTCCATTTTGGTCACTAGTGGAGTCCTGGGGCCTAGCTCAGGGCCTACTACATGATAGTTCTCGAGAAATATTTGTCAAGGGAATGAACCAATAACTGGAGGGGGAAAATAAACACCCCTTTGAGAATAGGTCACATCGATTCATGATCAATAAGTGAGTGCTTACAGAAAGCACAGGATGTTTATGTTCACCCCTAAACTTTTCAACTTCCTGAAGGGCAACAGTTGTTTTTTTCGATTGTTTGTTTGGTTGGTTTTTGTTGTTTTTTTTTTTTTCCCACAACCATCTTGTGCTTTACAGAGACAAAATAGAAGGTGAGTTTGGAATATGGTAGATCAGTCACCTCTAATAGAGGCCCTGTTTCAATTCAAGAGCGGTAGTCATCCAGCAGAAATATTTGTTTGCAAATATTTGTTCCTTATGCTGCAAGAAACAAATTTATTGTTTCTTGCAGCATAAGAAAACCATTTAGTGGGCGGTCAAGACAGGAGTATCTGTGAGAAGAGAGTTCATGAGCAGTGACTCAGGGAGGAAGTGGCGGGGGGGGGGAGGAAGAAAAGGCTGCACACTGATTTTAAAAAAGAAAAAAATGCCTGCTGCCTCATATTCAAGACTTCAATGTAAATAGCTGAGCCAATGTAAATAGCTGAGCACTTACAAACTGTTTACTGACACAATGCCAGCCTGTAAGGAGCTGAGTGTCCTAAGAACACTCATGGTGGAAGGCATCAGGAAAGACAAGACCCAGGGGAATCAGAGTAATAAGGTTTACCTTTGTTTACTGCTTTATGCTTTAGAAAGCATTTTTGAACGTTATCTCATCCACAGAGAGCCATCGTTGGCTCCACCATGTGTCTATAAAGGTAGATGAGGAGGGTAGGCCTTTCTCTGGGCCAGTTCCCAGTAGAAACAGGATCCCAGGGGATTGTGACTCAAGACATTTGGCCCAAAGCCTGGCTGGAACAGGAACTCTGGAAGCAAGGTTCTTTTCCCTGTAAATGTGTGCCACCCTTTCAGGTTCCCAAGGAACTGTTTGCATTCCATGACCTTGGGCTTCAAGTCACTGCATAACTTGGCCTATGATTGCATGTTCAGCCTGCCAGCTAAACTGTTCCTGCATTTCTCTCCTTCTGGTGTGCCTTGACCTTTCTTCTTCCCCAGCCAGCACCCCTCTCCTTCAATCCTATGATTTTCTCATACGCTTCTGTTGTGTTGCTGGCTTTCTGCAGAAACTGCCCACCTGGTTCCAGCATATGAAATGTTTTGAAAAGTGTTTTTGCCCTTGATAACAATGACTGGGGATTGTTAAACTCTGGAGGTTTCCAAACTTTGGGGGGTTAAACACCTCAGAGGCTGGTTAAACACACAGGTGCAGGGCCCCACCCAAGGTCTTCTGTGTGCAAGTCATGGGCCCCATGCGTCTGTGTTTTTAACAAACTCCCCAGGCACTACTGAAGGGCCCAAAGCTTGAGAGAAACTGTCTTGTATTTTCTGATCTACTCAAGAAAACAGAACAGTTGCAACAGGAATCTTGACTTATACTGTTCTTGTTCCTGTTTTTCTACATCCTCTTTGACCCCCAAACCCGTATCTTTCCTCCTGTTTGTTCTAATTTTCTGGTCCAAATGTTATATATTTCAGATTGTTTGTATTTAAGTTGGCCCAAGTGCTCAGAATTCCATATTGTTGGGTTTTGAGGAGGCCAATAAATAAAACCCCCTTTCCCCTCCTGAAACCACAACCAATTGAAAGAGATGGAGGTCAGACCATTGCTTTCATTACTAATAAAGCTTATTGGAGAACACAGCTCTGAGTCTGCAGTAATTTGGGTTTACTAATATTCCCCCGACCCGTTCCCTAGTTGCAGGCATAGCCACTCACACTTAGCACAGCCGGACAACTACAACGCCCCTTAACCCAAGACAGAGCAGCGCTGGGAATGCTGGAGAGCAGAAGACAGGCCACTGAAGAAGAAGAAAGAGAAGGAGGAGGAGGAGAAGGTGGGGGGGGGGAGAAAGGAGGAAGTGAAAGAGAGAAGGAGAAAGGAAAAGAGGAAAAAGGAAGGGAGAGAAAGAAGAGAGAAGAGAAAGAGACAAGGCTGAGCAGACTCAGCTCATTATTCACCAATCACATTGGGGTGCCTGGGTGGCTTAGTTGGTTAATCTTCTGACTTCCGCTCAGGTCATGATCTCTCCGGCTGGGCTCCGGCTCCGTGCTGACAGCTGAGAGCTGGAGCCTGCTTGGGATTCTGTGTCTCCCTCCCTCTCTGCTCCTCCCCCACTCACGCTGTCTCTCTCTCTCGAAAATAAAATAAACATTAAAAAAATGTTTTTAAATAAAATAAATTAACCAATCACAAAACTTATTCCTCTTACCTTCAATTTACAGAGTTACTTGACATCTTAACCTACTGCTCACTTTCAGTCTCAACTCCCCAGAGGCAACCTCAGCCCACAGTCTGGACAATTTCATCGCAGCTTTGGCTATCCTGTGATCCATCATACCTGCACTCTCTCTAACACCGTAATTTTCACATCTGGGTGCCTTTTCACTCACGGTTCTCCACTCCATCTGCCAACTGGTCTTACCTTCCTTTCCAAAACATCTTGCACAGTATGTTCTACCAAATGCTCACTCTGATAATCCGTTTACCTATCTCCCTCACCACACTGTGCACCCTTGTTAAGTCAGGGAGCACCATATTCTTCTTTGCTATGTTCAACAGTAACACGATGACTTGACACATATTCCCTCCTTCCTGCCTTCCTTCATTCTCTACCTATTGTGTCCAAGCTCCTCCCTAGGAACCAGTTTTTTAAAATGAACTGGGTAGGAGTGCCTGGGTAGCTCAGTCAGTAAAGCGTCCGACTTCGGCTCAGGTCATGATCTCCCGGTTCATGAGTTCGAGCCCTGCATCGGGCTCTGTGCTGACAGCTAAGCCTGGAGCCTGCTTCAGATTCTGTGTCTCCTTCTCTCTCTGCCCCTCCCCTGTTTGTGCTCTATCTCTCTCTCAAAAATAATAAATAAACACCGAAAAAAAATAAAATAAAATGAACTGGGTATTGAGGCACCTGGGTGGCTCAGTCGGTTAAACATCCGACTCTTGGTCTCTGCTCAGGACATGATCTCACAGTTTGTGAGTTCCAGCTCCAAGTCGGACTCTGAACTGACAGTGTGGAGTCTGCTTGGGATTATCTCTGTCTCCCTCTTTCTCTGCTGCTCCCCTGCTGGCTCTCTCTCAAATAAATAAATAAATGCTTTAAAAAATAAAATAAAATGAACCAAGTAGGACCTCCAGTCTTGAAGTTAATTTCTAACATGGAAATATCTTTAAACAAATTAATATATTTGATGTGATAAGTTCCATAATTGAGATAGAAGATACAGTGAAGAGTATATATAAGATACAGGGAAGGCTTCATTCACTCAATTATTTAATAAGCATTTAGTGAGTGCCTACTAAGTACCAGGCACAATACTAGTTTCCACAGGTAAATGATGAGCCAAATCAAACTTGGAATTACCCTCATGGAGAATGGATGCAGACATAAATGAATGAAATTAACACAAGATAAGTGTGAAATGTTATTTTAATCAAAGTTCCTTGTTGCAGGCATAGAAACTGACTCAGACTAACAGAAAAGGAATTCATTGGGATGACATAGGGTGGTTCATCTGTTCACAGGGAAGGCCTCAGACCAGGCTCAAAAACACAGAGGGTGCTGGCATTCTGGAGCTGGGCAAGGAAGGGAGCCAGAGGACTCACCTTGTGAGTTTTCTGTTGGACACTTCTCCCCTGCCCTCCTCCAAGTATGCTGTTCTTGGGTGTAGAGCCTCTTGGATTCTGACTGCCGTTTCTGACTAGGGTGGACTGATGGGCATGGGAGTGGGGTCTGACTGCACTTTATATGGACTTTCAACCATTCCATCAGTTTTCAGTCCCCTCCTGACTCCCTTTTCCTAAATGCTTGGTGCCACCAACTATATGAGCCTTGGTACGACCTGTAGTCTTAACTTTGCTAAGTCAGGTGCCATTCCTGCATTGGCTGGCTTTCACCCTTGTTCTCATCAGTGTGTGGGTATGATTCTTGAGGTAAGAGGGTAAAAACTCATTTTATGCTGAAATGAGTATTTTTGTGTCTTTGAGGCAACATATCCTGCAAAAGGAGATTATTCACAGATTAGTTTTTAATTAACAATTTATTGAAGTAACAGTAAAATCTTTTTCCATAAGCTTTCAAGTTCAACTACAAATCTTATTATTCCATATGTAAGACTAACAAAATATTTTTAAAAATTAGAATCACAGGGGCACCTGGGTGGCTCAGTTGGTAAAGCGTCCGACTTTGGCTCAGGTCATGATCTTGTGGTCTGTGAGTTCGAGCCCCATGTTGGGGTCTGTGCTTCAGCTCAGAGCCTAGGGCCTGTTTCAGATTCTGTGTCTCCCTCTCTCTCTGCCCCTCCCCTGCTCATGCTTTGTCTCTCTCTCTCTCAAAAATAAACATTTAAAATTTTTTTTAATTAGATTAATTTAATTCTACTATAATAGCTAATGTAACAGACCACAAATGAAATCTAATACAAATTATCTTATATATTCTAAATATTTAAATATAAACATGGTATACACATGTTTGTAAATGTTATATTTTCAAATCTAACTAGAAGTTAGATGGGTTTGATTTACTTAGTCATTTCTACAATTAATTCTAAATCTTTTTTGTTTTTTTGAGAGACAGACAGAAAGAGAGAGAGAGAGCAGGAGAGCACAAGTGTGAGCCAAGGAGAGGACAGAGGAAGAGAGAACCTTAAGCAGCCTCCACACCCAACACAGAGCCCGATGCGGGGCTCGATCTCACAACCATGAGAGAAATCAAGAGTCAGATGCTTAACCGACTGAGCCACCCAGGCGCCCCTAGTTCTAAATCTTTGAAGAACTGAAGTCACTTACATCCAAGGAAACAATTAAGGAACCTCCAGGTAATCTGGGATTATCTATACCAACAATTTGGGGTGCCTTCTAGATTGGTTGTGAGGGTGAAGTTTGGAAGGGCAGTCTTCCAGGATCATCTTCTGAGTGACCTGGAGGGAGAAGCAGAGTCCTATTTTATGGTTGCTAGGTCAATAGAAATTCCAAGTCCATGCCCACCAATAGGGTTGTCTCACTGCCCATGTCACTTGAATTCAGGTTATCCATATACTTAAATCTCAGTGTGATTTGAGTCCCTAATCTCTTACCTAGGTTGTTTCACTATTTGATTTACCAATACATTCAATAAAGCTCCCATTGCTTGAAACTATTCAGAATTCCTTTCACATTCTATCCATATGGGAGAGTCACATGCTTATGTTTAAGTGAAATCCAGTTGGATTCTGCACCAGTCTCTGGCTTTCCATTTACAACACTAAACGCATGCTGATGACACTCTTTCTGATATGGTGCCAGTTATCTTCCTTGTGCTCCTCTAGACCCACCCTTTACCTTGTCCACCCTGCTCTCTGCCCAGGAAGTTGATCTGAATGTACTACCCTGCATGGAGGGGGTTCATTGTCCTTTGGTTTGGAGAAGGATGGCCAGGTGAGAGTAATTATTAACCTAGGTTAGTCCTGGCAAGATCACCTTAGGCTGGCTATGCCCTTTGACAGAACATTACTGCTCTTGTCAAGGTAGCCAACTATAGGATTCTCTCCCTTCTGGGATGGAAGGAATAACCAGTGGTACGAAACCTGGGTTACACTATTACTATCACTTCTTGTGATTCCACTCACACCTCTGTAAAGAATCTTTCTGTAAATAAACCCTTCCGGAATTACATACTTTGACTATGTCATCTGTTTTCTGCTCTGACCTTAAGTGATATACCAACTTAAAGATAGAAATTATTGGGGCACCTTGGTGGCTCAGTTGGTTAAGCGTCTGACTTCAGCTCAGGTCATGATCTCACAGCTCATGAGTTTGAACCCCGTGTTGGGCTCTGTGCTGACAGCTCAGAGCCTGGAGCCTGCTTCAGATTCTGTGTCTCCCTCTCTCTCTGCCCCTCCTCCTCTCTCTCTCTCTCTCTCTCAAAAATAAAGAAACATCAAAAAAAATTTTTTTAAGCTAGAAATTATTATTGTTTATTTTAGACCAAAATATTTTTTCATTTTTAATTACATTCATTAGATTATTCCTGACAGTCAAAAGGGAAGGATTGTATCTTAATGCCTAAGAAATAAAGTAATCTTCTTGGGCAAGGTATTCACAAATATTTACTAAATACCTGCAAAGTATAAATGTTACTCACATTGATTGAGTGCTTATTACATGCCAGGTATTTTGCTAAGCATTTTACTTACCTTCTTTTATTTAATCCGCACAACATTTCTATAAAGTAGATCATTATTATCCCCCTGTTATAGAAAATAAACTAAGACTCAAAAATATTAAGAAAATAAATTTTCCAAAATAACAAAATTAGGAAATAAGAAAATCAAGATTCAAATTTAGGCAGAGAGATTCTCAGAATCCACTTATTAATCTCCACACTCTACTGTTTCCTTAACATTAAACTATACATATGAGATACACAGATGAGAAGTAAGTTGAGCCTATATGCAGGAAGCCCAAGATCTTATAGGTAGAGAAGACATGAATGTAAAAATCACTTGGAGCATTTGCAAAAGAGCTTTTGAAGGAAAAGCAGTTTATAACTCATGGTCTATATTGTATTTAGTATTATGTATCATGATGTGTGTATTAGTATCATGAAGGCCCTTACTGTTTAATCAGTACAAATTTTTGTATGTATTTTTCTTGAATCATTTATGATTTATTTCATTGTCATTTCAGTGAGGATTTGGCTCCACTAATAGTAAAAATGGCTTAAAGTAACACTGGCTTAAACGAGATAAAAGTTTACTTCCCTCTTTTATAAAAACCTGTAAGTAGGAAGCACAAGAACTGGGAAATCTGGTCCACAAAATTATCAAAATCCAAGACTCCTTCCAGCTGACTGCTCCATCATTCCAAAGTCAAGGCCCTTCTCTTAGTCTTTTAAGATAGTGACCATAACATCCACACTGCAGGAGAAAGGATGGAGTAAGGGGCAGAGAGAACCTATCAGATGTCTTTAAGGAAGAGACTCCAAGCTGCTACAAGACCCATTTGCTTACACCTCATTGGCCAGATTTTAGTCACACGACCATACCTATGTTTGTGAGATATGCTGGGAAATGTGGAGTTTTAAATTATGAGTAGGCAGGGGCACCTGGGTGGCTCAGTTGGTTAAGCGTCCAACTTTGGCTCAGGTCATGAGCTCAGCCACATGTTGGGCTCTATGCTGACAGCTCAGAGCCTGGAGTCTGGAGCCTGCTTTGGATTCTGAGTCTCCCTCTCTCTCTTTCTGTCCCTCCCCTGCACATGCTCTGGTTCTCTCTGTCTCTCAAAAATAAATAAACATTAAAAAATAAATTAAAAATAGGGGCGCCTGGGTGGCACAGTCGGTTAAGCGTCCGACTTCAGCCAGGTCACGATCTCGCGGTCCGTGAGTTCGAGCCCCGCGTCAGGCTCTGGGCTGATGGCTCAGAGCCTGGAGCCTGTTTCCGATTCTGTGTCTCCCTCTCTCTCTGCCCCTCCCCCGTTCGTGCTCTGTCTCTCTCTGTCCCAAAAATAAATAAACGTTGAAAAAAATAAATAAATTAATTAATTAAAAATAAATGAATTCTGAGGAGGCATATACCCAGTCAAAGATTATGGGTTCAATTAATATGGAAGAAAGGGAGAAATATCTATTGGAGAAAATCTCTAGCAATTTCTGTTATAAACTTCTCAGTTTCTGGTGGGATCATTTATCAGTGTGATTAAAGGTATACACTTTTTCTCAAGAAGGCAAAGTGGGGGTTCGTGGGTGGCTCAGTTAAGTATTCAGCTCTTGATTTCAGCTCAGGTCATCGTCTCCCAGTTGTGAGATTAAGCCCTGAGTTTGGCTCTGTGCTAGACATGGACTCGTTCTCTCTCCCTTTTTCTCTCTCTCTTAAAAGAAATGAATAATTAAAAAAAAATAGGGGCACTCGGGTGGCTCAGTTGGTTGAGCGTTCAACTCTTGGTTTCAGCTCAGGTCATAATCTCACAGTTCGTAGGGTGGGGCTCTGCACCGGGATTCTCTCTCTCTTTCCTCTCTCTCTGCCCCTCCCTCACTTGCATGCACTCTCTCTCAAAAACTAAATAAACATCAAAATAAAGAAACAAACAAACAAACAAAATAAAAACTAAATGAATCATCAAGAAGGCAAAGCAAATACTTCTTCAGAGGAACACCAAATGCTTACTAGGAAAACAGGGTCTTATGTTTTGGTTAAGTACAGGTCAAATAGATGTAGTCTGTAAATCTAGAAAGCTCCTTTTAAGTGTTACCTGTTGAGTGTGAAGTATTTCTGAGAAATATAAAACAGATCTGCCTTTGTCACTAGCTTCATTGTTTTTGTTGCACTCTATATTCTAGTCATATGGAGCTTATTTTTTGTTTCTTGAGAGACCCATACTGCTTCCTATTTTAGGACTCTCACACAAGCTGTTCTTTTTGCCCTCTTCATCTTCCTCACCTCTACCCTTCCTTCAGATTTCTACTTACATTCATATCTGTAGGGGTGTCTTTCCCAACCTCATAGACATTTCCCAACCTCATGGCATTCTTTTCCTCTGAGACACTCAGCACAATAGTAATAAAATGAATAATTACATAATTATACATTTAATATTTGTCACCCCCACTTGATGTGTACTTCATGAAGACAGAAACTGTTGCTTTGGTGTCTGGTACATT
This sequence comes from Puma concolor, assembly GCF_028749965.1. Lineage (NCBI taxonomy): Eukaryota > Metazoa > Chordata > Mammalia > Carnivora > Felidae > Puma > Puma concolor. The sequence continues at coordinate 27,348,045 of NC_141673.1, read as the reverse complement.
AATAGGCACTTGGGACATATGTGTTGAATGAATGAGTGAAGTAGAATAAATTTAAAATTTAGGAGTTGCATGAAATCACCTAATAATGAAATAATTTTATTTTATTTTTTTATTATTATTTTTTAAATAATGAAATAATTTTAAAATTAAAACTATATTGTAAGGATTTTTAATAATGTAAATAAGTCCTAATGGTGGAGGCTTGCAGTTTAAAATTGACACTATTTGGGGGGCCTGGGTGGCTCAGTCAGTTGAGCGGCTGACTTCGGCTCAGTACATGATCTCACTTGAGAGTTCGAGCCCTCCATCGGGCTCTGTGTTGACAGCTCAGAGGCTGGAGCCTGTTTCAGTTTCTGTGTCTCCCTCTCTCTCTGCCCCTAACCCACTGGCATTCTGTCTCTGTCTCTCTCAAAAATAAATAAACATTAAAAAAAAATTTTTTTTTAATAAAATTGACACTATTTTTGGGCACCTGTGTGGCTCAATTGGCTGAGTGTCTGACCCTTGATTTTGGTTCAGGTCATGATTCCAGGACCCTGCTGAGCATGGAATCTGAGATTCTCTCTCTCCCTTTGCCCCTCCCCTATCTCTTGCACACGCATAAGTGCTCTCTCCTTTCTCTCTCTCTAAAATAAAAGATAAAATAAAATAACTAAAATAATAAAAAACAAAATAAAATAAGAATAAGATAAAAAACTAAAAATAAAGTAAAAATAAAAAGAAATAAATAAACAAAAATAAATATAAATAAAATACTAAAATAAAATTAAAAAATAAAAATAAAATAAATAATAAAATAAATAAATAGAATAAAAAATAGTATAAAAAATAAAATAAATAAAAATAAAAATAAATAAAATAAAATAAAACACTAAAATAAAAAATAAGCAAAATAAAACATTAAAATAAAAAATTAAATAAAATAAAATGAAAAACACTAAAAGAAAAGAAAAGAAATAAAATAAATTAAAAAAATAAACAAATAAAATAAAAAATAAAACAAAATAAAAAATAAAAAAACACTATTTAGGCTATTCATAGGAAAGATGTTCATGATACATTAAGTTATTTGTTTATTATGCACATATCTATGGTTTTATAAAAAGAAAATCTAAATGTGCAAGTATATGTGGATTTATACATGGATATTAATAGGAATAAAAGAAAACCTAAACATAATGTGTTTGTGTAAAAGAGAGGGAGATCGAAGGAGAACCAGGCTATCTGGTTCATATCTCAGCTCTGCCCTTTATAGACATAGGATTTGAAAACAGTACACATAATGTGTCCAATAAATGTTAGATATTATAACATAGATATAAGAAGCGATTAAAAGTGACAGATTATACACCAGGGTGTTAGCAGTGATTATCTCTTGGGTTTTGTTTTTTAAATCTGTATTAGCATTTTTTAAAAATATTTATTTATTTTTGAGAGAGAGACAGAGCGCAAGTGGGGGAGGGCCAGAGAGAGAGGGGCGGGACATAGAATCTGAAGCAGGCTCCAGGCTCTGAGCTGTCATCACAGAGCCCGAAACAGGGCTCAAACCCACAAACCAGGAGATCATACCCTGAGCTGAAGTTGGACATTTAACCAACTAAGCCACCCAGGTGCCTCTGTATTAGTATTTTTTTTTAATGTACATTTTCTATTTGGAAATGAGCACTTCACAAGTTCACACAGTGGTCAAGCTCATGGGTGCTGTATCAGTAGTTCTCGGCTTAAATCACAGTTCTGCCATTTGTACCTTGCATGACTTTGAACAAGTTATTTCACTCTCTGTGTTTCTGCAACTTCATTTGAACAACAGTCATAATAATTATACCCATCTCCTAGGACTATCAGAAGGAAGAGAAGAAAAAAAATATGTAAAGTGCTTGAAGAATAAGGTCTGTCACATACTTAGTGCTCAAAACTGTAGCCAATTTTATATAATAAAATAAATAAAAGGTTTTAGAAAGATTGTCTCTAATAGTTTGGCAGTTAGATTGCTTTGGAGTCTTTGATATCTGATTTATACAAAAAGTGACTTTATTTTATGAAGTTAGAGGAAAATTAAGGCAATCCCCTTTCAGCCGAAGCCATTTGTAGCCAACTCCAAAGTTGTCCAATGTTGTCTGTTTCATCATTTTACTAGCATGAATTTAAACTGCTTTTATGTAGGCCGATGTAAGTTATTCGCTGGTGTTTCAAGTTTGTATTTTGGGGAATTATAGTTTTAAATTTGCTGGCACTAAACTCTAAAGTTAATGAAAACACTTCATGACATGCCTTGCTTCACTACTCACACACCACGGTCTCTTGGTTTTCATACTGCCTCTCTCCTTGCCACTTCTGAGAGGCCCTTGCTGTCTGTCCTCCTCCACATGACCTCTAAATGTTGGAATTCCCTGGACCAGGTTCCAGGGCCTTTTTCTTTTTTTTCTACACTCTCTCCCTGTATGCACTCAACATTCCCGTGGCTTCAAATCTGCATCTAGCCTAACCTCTATTCTTCGGACACATCTGTCCAACCACCTGCCTCATTTTACGTGTCTATTATATCTCTATTTCTATCTCAGAGATATCTCAAATCCAACAAGTCCCAAATGGAATTATTCACTTTTACCCTCATCAGACTCCAAAACCTGCTCCTCTTTGAGTCTCCCCTACCTCACGAACCATACCACCTTCAAGCTAGTGGTCAAAGAATCTCCTGAGGTGTCTTTCCTCTCCCTCAACTCCCACATTAATCAATCCATCAGCAGGTTTGGTCATCATTTCTACTTCCAGTATATATCTGGACTCTTTGCCCTTCTCTCCATCTCATCTTTGCCACCCTCCATCACGCCATTACTCCTCACAACATAGCCAGAGTAATCTTTTAAAAACTTATATTGTAGGGGCACCTGGGTGGCTCAGTCAGTTAGGCGTCTGACTTCAGCTCAGGCCATGATCTCATGGTTGTTGAGTTCAAGCCCCACATTGGGCTCTGTGCTGACAGCTCAGAGCCTGCAGCCTGCTTTGGATTCTGTGTCTCCCTCTCTCTCTCTGCCCCTCTCCCCCTCATGCTCTGTCTCTCTCTCTCTCAAAAATAGGTACATATAAAAAAAAATTTAAACATATATTGTATCACGTCTCTTCTTTTGCATTAGAACCCTTCAGTGACCGCCTACTGAATTTAGAATAACATCTGTGCATATGGCCTCCATCCCAATCCCATGTTATCACTACCAACACCTACAAAGCCCAACGTGATCTGGCTCTTATTCACCTCATCTCCCGCCACTCTCCTCCACACCATACTCCAGCGCATGGCAAGCTATTTCTATACCCTTTAGAGTTTTAACTTGTTCCCTTCTAGAACTGTCTCTACTCTCTTTCCCATGCACGTGGTTGGTGTCTTTTTCTGGTCTCAGCTTTGTCAATTTTTCCTGGCCCCAATAAGTGAGTCTTCTTGTTAGTCAGTGGTCCCCACTCAACTCACTGTCATCAAGATGTGTCCTCTGGGGTCACCTTTGATCCATCCCTCTTCTGCTTTGCTTAGCAAATGTTTAACAAGTCCATTTGATTGTTCATTCAAATCTGTTTTCCTTTCTGTCTCTTCCTACAGCAGAGTCCAGAAACACATTACAGGGCAGCTTTGAAGGATGGACAAGATTAGAAAGGACAGAGTCGTGTTCTCAGTGTGGGCTCTACAGGAACAAAGATTAGTAGCAGAATGAGCTTGGCATTCTGTGAAAAATACGGAGATACCAAAGCAGCTCACATTTATTTTTCTTTACTGTGAACTTACATTCACTTATTTTCAATATTAATCACTCAGGACTACTATGGCCCTTACCTTTTTGAGGAGTTTATTGCCCCCCTTGAATACATGATAGAAGTTATGAACTCTTTTCAGAAAAATGTACATAAATATGCAATTTTGCAAATCATTTGGGAAAGGAATTGGTCAGTCATCTACTGTTTTGGATACCCACAGTGTTATTTGTTTAATTTATTCAACAAATGTTGGAGACCTACAATGGGGCCGAGAGGAGTTCTAGATGTTGGGTTTGTATACAGTGTAGAACACGATAGATACTTGTTCCTGCCTTCATGGAGCTTGCATTCTAGCATAAGAGACAGACAAACAAGGAAAAAATGATAATAGAATGTTAAATAATGATAAATGTTATAAAGAAAAATAAAGGACGGCAATGGGATAAGGGTAGATGAGACTTTTTTAATGATGTGGTCCTCTCCGAGATGACATGTGAACTGGACCTGTATAAAGTAAGGCAGTGGTCATGAGAAGTGGTGAGAGAAAAGCCTTACTGGCAGTCAGAGCAGAAAGTGCAAAGGCCCAGGGGCTTCTCTCTGCACTAAATATAAGGCAAGGTCCAGGATTCTGCACATTTTCTTCTTCCGTAATGAATAGTCAGCACAATTCTCAGAACACAGTGCTGGGGTTTCGGGTGGAAGGGCCTCCCCACTTCCCCATTTCAAACGCCAGATCCAAGCCACCGGCCGTCAGAGCTTCTCTGAAATACCTCTTCCTCCAGGAAACCTTAACTCATCCACCTAGGAGCGATCTTGAGCTCATCTATTAATTTGTATGAACTTTAAAAAAAGGTAGCGCTTGTTTCTTTCTAAGGATGTGTGCGTAGGCACTGATTTTGTTTTTTGGGGGTGTAACGCCGCTGAAGTTTAGCCAAACGGCTAAAACTAAACGCGAGAGCCGGTTCGGTGGACCCGCGCTCGGCCCTCGGAGACTACATTTCCCATACTGCCCCGCGGGCCAGGGAGGTGCGTGAAGCGGTGTCTCCTAAGACCCGGATTGAGGTAAGATGGCGGGCTCGCGGTGAGCTTCTGTCAGGTAACTGCTGCCTTCTCCTCCTGTGGTCAGGGAGTTCCTAGAAGCTAGACAGGCTCAGAAGCTTTATGGAGAGATGTTGAGGTCCCCTACCTGTCGTTCGCGGTAGGATAAAGCTGGTATCACCAGTCGCGGTCCATCCTGCAGAAGGGTTGGCATAATGGCCTTGCGCTTGTGGGGCTTTCCTCGTGCCTGGGTGGGTCACTCGGGGACCCCTCCAGTCCAAGTCTTTTGGATCTGTCCCTGGGTCCTAGTCCCGGTGCTCCTGGTAGCCTGTTTCTCAGACCGCGGGTCCTCCGAGGCTCCCCGCAGCTTTTGTTTCGGGGTTGAAGTATGGGCCAAGGAATTGACTACCTGAATTTCTCGCCCTGGAGTGAGTAATCTGGCTTCCCGCTGGGGGTGCTTGTCCCGGATTGAGGGGACCTGATGTTCCTCCAGATATTTTGTTCCTTGGTTTGTGGTCAGAAAACATGGCATTGCTTTCCATCCAGGCCACCTATAAAGCAGGGGTAGAAGTGGACAAGTAAATCGTTTGACCTCCCTGAGCCTCGGTTCTCAGTGTATAAAATGGAGATGCCTACTTCACAGACTTGTGATAGAACATATATTGTATAGAGAAACGTGAACTGCAAAAACCACAGTGTATGAACTCAGGGAAAGTAGACACATGTACTAATCGTGCAGGGAATCGCCCTGCATAGGTTAGTCCAGCATATAAAACTGTGCTGCCTATGTCCCCATTCCATTTTATCACTGTTGGGGGAAGGGAACCAACAGTTATCAAGGCCATTTAACGTTTATTTATTTTTGAGACAGAGAGAGACAGAGCATGAACTGGGGAGGGGCAGAGAGAGAGGGAGACACAGAATCGGAAGCATGCTTCAGGCTCTGAGCCATCAGCCCAGATCCCGACGCGGGGCTCGAACTCACGAACCGTGAGATCGTGACCTGAGCTGAAGTCGGACGCTTAACCGACTGAGCCACCCAGGCGCCGCGATCGAGGGCATTTAAAAACAAGGGATGTAGCAATGGTTAAAAGTCATTTACCTACAAAAGCCATGGACGTTGTGGTGGTTTTCCCCATTTTACCATCGAAGAAACAAAGGGCCCAAAGTTTCCCAGTTTATGAGTGACTGATAATAAAGTTCTTGTAAGCAAATCATTTAAATTGTGTACTTTAGTTTCCTCATGAATGGAAATAAAGATACCTGTCGTGATTAATAGAATAAAATGGCAGTGAAAGCACATTGTTAAGTTAAAAACCTTGTACATGTATAAGAGGGTGAAATTTTACTTGGGACTTCAGAGAGTTTATATGTGTTCCCCTAAATCAGTATTTACTAGGCCAAGGATAGGACTTGTTTAAATTTAATCAGAAACAATCCTACTTCAAATGATGTAGTAAGATCTTGCGTATGGCACCTGAGAGGCTGTACACAGACACATTAATATTATGAGGGAGGATGTTTTGTGTAGCACGTGTGAGTGTTTCTTTTCTTTTTTTTTTTTTTTTTGAGACAAAACTTTCTATTATTATTCTTATTTTTTTTTTTTGTAATTTACATCCAAGTTAGCACATGGTACGCCAATGACTTCAGGAGTAGATTCCTTAATGTCCCTTACCCATTCAGCCCATCTGCTCTCCCACAACCCTTCCAGTAACCCTCTGTTCTCCATATTTTTTTTTTTAAATTTTTTTTTTTTTCAACGTTTATTTATTTGTGGGACAGAGAGAAACAGAGCATGAACGGGGGAGGGGCAGAGAGAGAGGGAGACACAGAATCGGAAACAGGCTCCAGGCTCCGAGCCATCAGCCCAGAGCCCGACGCGGGGCTCGAACTCACGGACCGCGAGATCGTGACCTGGCTGAAATCCGACGCTTAACCGACTGCGCCACCCAGGCGCCCCTCTGTTCTCCGTATTTAAGAGTCTCTTATGTTTTGTCCCCCTCCCTGTTTTTATATTATTTTTGCTTCCCTTCCCTTAGGTTCATCTGTTTTGTCTCTTAAAGTCCTCGTATGAGTGAAGTCATATGATATTTGTCTTTCTCTGACTAATTTTGCTTAGCGTAATACCCCCCCAGTTTCATCCACATTGTTGCAAATGGCAAGATTTCATTCTTTGTGATTGCCGAGTAATACTCCATTGTATATATATACCACATCTTCTTTATCCATTCATCCATCGATGGACATTTGGGCTCTTTCCATACTTTGGCTATTGTTGATAGTGCTGCTATAAACATGGGGGTGCATGTGCCCCTTCAAAATAGCATACCTGCATTCCTTGGATAAATACCTAGTAGTGCAGTTGCTGGGTCATAGGGTAGTTCTATTTTTAATTTTTTGAGGAAGCTCCATACTGTTTTCGAGTGGCTGCACCAGTTTGCATTCCCACCAGCAGTGCAAAAGAGATCCTCTTTCTCCGCATCCTCACCAACATCTGTTGTTTCCTGAGTGATTAATTTTAGTCATTCTGACAGATGTGAGGTATCTCCTTGTGGTTTTGATTTGTATTTCCCTGATGATGAGTGATGTTGAGCATTTTTTCATGTGTCGGTTGGCCATCTGGATGTCTTCTTTGGAGAAGTGTCTATTCATGTCTTTTGCCCGTTTCTTCACTGGATTATTAGTTTTTTGGGTGTTGAGTTTGGTAAGTTCTCTATAGATTTTGGATACTAACCCTTTATCTGATATGTCGTTTGCATATATCTTTTCCCATTCCATCTGTTGCCTTTTAGTTTTGCTGATTGTTTCCTTCGCTGTGCAGAAGCTTTTTATTTTAATGAGGTCCCAGTAGTTCATTTTTGCTTTGGTTTCCTTTGCCTCCAGAGATGTGTTGAGTAAGAAGTTGCTGCGGCCGAGGTGAAAGAGGTTTTTGCCTGCTTTCTCCTCTAGGATTTTGATGGCTTCCTGTCTTACGTTTAAGTCTTTCATCCATTTTGAATTTATTTTTGTGTATGATGTAAGAAAGTGGTCCAGGTTCATTTTTCTGCATGTCGCCGTCCGGTTTTCCCAGCACCATTTGCTGAAGAGACTGTCTTTATTCCATTGGATATTCTTTCCTGCTTTGTCAAAGATTAGTTGATCATACGTTTCTGGGTCCATTTCTGGGTTCTGTATTCTGTTCCATTGATCTGAGTGTCTGTTTTTGTGCCAGTGAGTGACTGTTTCTAAGAGGAGTTATGCATTTGCTGAATGCTCACTAAATGGAAAGAACTATAATAAGTGCCAAGAAGTTTGCATTTAAGAAAAATAGTAATGGACATAGTTCTAAGGCTTTAGGTCTTATATTTTAGTGTTGATCTTTGTCCTATATCACAGGGAAATTTAAAGTTGTTTAAAAGTTTTTCTTGTGACTGTAGTTCTAGGTAGTGGTTCCTATCTTGTTCTTATAGTGTTCAATATATTGTACCACTTTAATTTACCATAGGTAGCACTAATTTTTCTTTATCTCTTACGCAGGGATGAAAATAGGTATGCCTGGCAGCAGATTTTAAAAGCAGTTTCTCCAGGTCATCTTTCACACCACCGGATAAGCATCTTGAGTCACCATGGTATTAGCAGCAGTAAAACGGGTGATATCAAACAGAACTATCTGGAAACATTTATTTCCGATTCAAAGTGAGATTTTTTTTTTTAATGTTTAAAAAGAGTTTAAAAATTTTTCAAATATTATAGAAATCCTTGTTCACTGTAGAAAATTTAGTGTCTAGTTATTAATAAAAAATGTTTATTGTATATGCTCTTAATAGCAGGAATGTTTGCAATAATGGAAAAGGGGAGAAAGTCTAAATGTCTATCAAAAGGGGGTGGATAAATTATGGCATATCTTTACTATGAATATCATACAGCTGTTACCAACATGAAAAGATCTCTAAATAGCAGGGGGTAAAAGTAGGTCACAGAACGGTATCTATTATATGATCCCATTTGTGCATTTTAAAGAAGATCTACCATACATGTGTGTATGTGTATGTATAAATACAGAGTAAAAGATGTGGACCAAAGAGATTATCTGTGTAGACCACTACTGGGATTTAGCTGAGGGCAAGTGAGGGATTGACAAAGAGGAACTTTCTCTGGTCTGAATCACTTACGTTTACTATGTTTTCACACATTACTTTTTTACTAGTTCTTAAAATTAACAAATAAAGGGCAAATTTACAATTCCATCTTATAAAAATCATTGCTAATATTTTGGATTTCAGTTTGTGTTTTCTATGTACTAAGCCATTTAAAAAATATATTTACGTATAATATAAAAATGTTTTATGTATTATAATACATAAAATATTTATAATTTATAGGGGCACCTTTCTGACTCATTGGGTAGAACTTGTGACTCTCAGTCTTGGGGTCATGAGTTCAGGCCTCATGTTGGGCATGGAGCTTACTTTTACAATTTTATAATTTATATAATATATAATTTGTACCTTTTTTTCCTAAAGACATGTGGGTAGTCTAGTATTTTCTTCAGAGCCTATTAATACATGTTTGATAGTCAAAATATTGACCCATATAAATAAGTAGACTATTAAAATCTTATTTCCCAACTGGTCTTGCTTTCGCTCTCCCTTCCTTCTGTCTGTGAACTCTCTTCTTCCATTTCTAGAACAAACATGGTTATAGTGTTATAATAGGTTTGCATTTTCATCTTTAGCTATGCTAGCCAAATTTTTTTTACACATCTCTGGCTGACCTTAATCTCTTCCTTCATGTTTCCTATTGATTGCAATTTGTAATTGAACAGTGGTTTATTGAGTTAGGGGGAAAGAGTTGAAGACTAGGGTAAAAACTGAGTAAAAGTATAATTAACCAAGTAAATGAAGGAGGAGATTGCTAAAAGACTTTAGATATAAACTGAAATCAGAATGAGAACAAAACAAAACTATAGTTTGCTCTTGATTACTTAGGAGCATTTTAGTTGTTGAGAATCGGGAGAGACCTCTGCTGTTTACCCTCCCCTTTGCCTTGACCAGAACTCAGCCTGAAGGCTGATGGGAAATCAGACCTAATCCATTTTTCCCTGGTCTATGTGCTGAAAGAGAGCCCTCACTGAGGTTAGTGTGAAAACCAGTTAATATGCCCCTCGATAAGTGAAAATTTTCCATATATACTTTATCCACTGGATTATAAATTTGTAATACCTAATTTATTTTGGTTTCCTCGGTACCTCTCATACATGGTAGATGATAAGTGGTTGAACTGATTTGAATGGATTGGAGTTGTCAAAATGTGTAGTTAACTAAGAATTAATTTGCATTACCCCAGTAAATGAATCCATTTCACTCAGTCATCCTAGTATTTAGTGAATACCTCACTTCTTGCATTCTGAAGCCTCTTATTCTGCACAAGTTCTATTATTACTATTATTGAAGGTAAAGTATTACTATTATGATATTTTATATGAAAAGGAAGAACATTAAGATTAGAGGCAAAGCAAAACCATGATTAAGGGAGAAAGTTCAGTGAATAGAAATAAAAAGGCCTCCCCATATGCCAGAAGGAACTTTTAAAACCTTTAAAAATATGTAGTCAAAATGGGAATGTAGAATATTTTAGTTTTGTTAAGTGTACTAAGTCATTTGATCTTTACAACTTTGAATTTTACAACTTTGAATAATGTTAGGTATTTAATAAAGGAGAAGGAAGTTGAGTTCTCTGACCTCTCTGAAACCTAATCAAGTTTGTATATCTGATAGTTGAGAGCCGTAATCAAAACTTAGGTCTTCCCATCTTGTTTAGCCTGATACACTTTCTCCTGTACCTTCTTTCCTGTACTAACTTAAAATATTGAGTATTTGAAAGTTAGGCAAGACTATTAGTTCTTATAGATCTTAGCAGAAAGCAATTGAACACATGTATACATAACAAGAATAGCTTGTAAGTTATGGAGAGCTGACTCTCTGAAATTCTTTTTAGTGCATTGAGTTGATTGATGTTAACTTTGGCATTAATTCTAGTTACATGTTAAAAACCTCTGATATTTACCATATCTAGAGTTTTTCTCTTGACAAAGTATCAAATTAGTTTTTTAAATTATGTACTAATTAAGAAGTTAACATTTAGAGGCAGTTTGGGGATCACTTTTTTATTAGTAGTCACTATAGGGGACAGAGTAATGATCAAAATTTGGTTCCTGGCCTTAAAGAACTTATTTATGCTTGTAGGTGAAATAGACATCTATGAAAATAAGAAATACCTGGAATATGAGGTAGAAGGCAATGTATGTCATGAGGGCACAAACAAATGTCTGCACAAGTGTAGGGTAGAAATTTAACAAGAGTTTCTTGTTCACCTGAAATACCATTGTCTTGAGTTTCCCCTTTGCCTATTTTTTTTTTTTTTTTTAATTTTTTAATGTTTATTCTTGAGAGAGAGAGTGTGTGAGCAGGGGAGGGGCAGAGAAGGAGACAGAATCGGAAGCAGGCTCCGGGCTCCGGGCTGTCAGCACAGAGCCCGATGCGGGGCTCAAACGCAGGGCTCGAACGCCCGGCTTGAACGCGGGGCTCGAACTCACAAGCCGAGAGATCATGACCTGAGCTGAAGTCGGATGCTTAACTGACTGAGCCACCCAGGCGCCTCGTCCCTTCCTGCCTGTTTTAAAAACACTTAAGTCTGTCTGTCCTGCCTCTGCCACCCAACCCTATTTGTTTCACTGAACGTATATATCACCTAGCTCGTTTATATTCAGAGAAGACAGACTTCTTTTAAAATTAATTCATATATGATTAGGAAGACCCCCAACAGTGTCAGAGAAGAAAATAGTGTAAGTGGTTTTTATGTTGTCCTCTGATTTGTCTTTTTGAATGCTTCTCTATATTAGCACAGATAATTGAAAATCAAATCTTTTGAGAGATGAGGTTAAATTTCTAATTCTTTGTATTTTATTATTTTACATCAATAGAATTTTGGCATTGACATTTTGCTGAGCAGTCTTTTATGATAAAAGAGAGTTTTGCTAAGGTACTTTTTATGCTTTGGAGTAAGAATTTATATTTAGGTCTATAAGTATATGCAGTCTTCGGGGAAAGAAGTATACAAAGATGGAAAATACACCTTTTTTACACATCTTTTGTACATATAAATAACTGACGCAGAAAAAAATAAGAAGGACCTCACAGAAGTTATAGTAATGTCATATGAAACGTAGGTTGTGGGACATGCAAAATAGACCACTCTTTTCTCTGTGTTGGGGGTTGTGGGGCAGGGAGAGGAAAAAAGATTTCATGAAAGAGTAACATTTGACTTTGAAGGATGAGTGGTATTTGAACAAAGTGGGGATTTCACTCCATACTGAAGATCCAGAGGCGGGGTTGAAAGAAGTTGATCTTGGCTTTAACCAACATACACAGTAGTTCACCCTTATCCCCGAAAGATACATTCCAAGTGTCCCAGGGTTGCTTGACACTGTGGATAGTACTGAACACTACGTTTTTTTTTTTTTTTTTTAATTTTTTTTTTTCAACGTTTATTTATTTTTGGGACAGAGAGAGACAGAGCATGAACGGGGGAGGGGCAGAGAGAGAGGGAGACACGGAATCGGAAACAGGCTCCAGGCTCTGAGCCATCAGCCCAGAGCCTGACGCGGGGCTCGAACTCACGGACCGTGAGATCGTGACCTGGCTGAAGTCGGATGCTCAACCGACTGCGCCACCCAGGCGCCCCTGAACACTACGTTTTTGCCTATACATACGTGCCTGTGATAAAGTTAAACTTCCTAGTTAAGCACAGTAAGAGAGATTAATAACCATAATTAATAATAGAATAATTTTAATAATATACTGTAATAAAAATTATGTGAATGTGATCTCAAAATAGCTTATTGTATTGTACTCACCTTTCTTTTTGTGATGATGTGAGATAAAATGTGTATGTGCTAAGATGAAGCAAGGTGGATGATGTTAGCATTGTCCTGTAGCTTTAGGCTACTGTTGACCTGACACTATGTCAGAAGGAGGATCATCTGCTTCTGGACTGAGGTTGACCTTGGGTAACTGAAACTGCAGAAGGCAAAAACACGGATAAGGTGGAGGTGGCGGGAGGGAGGACTACTGTGTTCAGAACTGTTTTTAAGTTTACTGAGCTACATTTACATTTTTTCTTTATATTTAAAAACATCATTTCTCTGAACATACTTAACAAACCTCAAGTAGTTATGGCTTTTGAATTTGTAGGCTTTCTAAAAAAGGGAAAATATTCTATGAAATGTGAGCATTTTGATTAAGAAAAGTTAATTATGAACAATTTATTTTATATTTCATCGCTAACACTCCCCCTTTGTGAACTGTGCACTTGGTCTCACAAAAGCTTTTATTTATTTATTTTTTTTACAGACGTTTTTTAGACTACCTAAATACTTCATGTTCTTTCTTACCTCTGTCCTTAGTACTTATAACTCTCTGCAAAGATCATTGTACTCAACCCCTACCAACTCCTGCTTATTCCTCCATCCTTTAGAGCACTGTAGACATCATCTCTACTGGAAGGGCATTCTTAAACCTGCACAGTCCTATTTTGTAACCTGTCCGGGTGCCCCTCTCGTGGTGCTTACCCATCCTAACAGGCTTATCGTTTATATTGGAATTGTTTGTTTATATTGGAATTATCTCTCACCAGACTTGTACCCTTTTTGAAAGCAGGGACTAGATCTTGTTGTTGAATCCCCGGTCTCTAGTACAGCCCTGTTTCCTGTAAATGCAGTAAGTGTTGGCTGAATGAGTGAAACTAGCTTTACATTTATGTGAGAAGGTATGCTGAAATTAACTAAATCCATTTTTTTGCAGACGGAGCTTTATATTGTGTTTGTCATAAATCTACGTATTCGCCTCTTCCAGATGACTATAATTGGTATGTATTTAAATTCAATTGAAAAAATAACAGTCTGTTTGTTGTATCTGAAATGATTTAATTTTATTTCTCCTTTTGGTATTTTCTGCTTTCTTTTCTGATTATTCTTTCTTTAATTCTGTATTTAAAAATTATTTCAGTGGTCTTATTTACCCAGTATCTGGGCTCATAAATATTTTAAATAGAAATCATTATCATTGTGTTTCAGTGAATACTTAATTTGTTGTAAGACATGTTGTTAGAAATGCTGTCTTTTATCCCAAAACCTTCCTTAGCTTTATAGAAAAGTTAATTAGTTTTTATAGTTTTTTTCTCTTGGGGTTCATAGCTGTTAGCTTAAGCAATTATTTATCTTTTGTTTGATGAAGAATACTCCTAAATTACAAATAATTTAATGCAGTCACAATTTATTTGGTATTTATTTAATTCTTGTCACTATGTTAAGAACTAGGAATAACGTGAATAAGATGTTGGCTTTTTTTCTCTGTAGGAGAGTCTGATATACAGAAACGGCAACATATCTTCTTAAGCTATGTTTTTATTGCAGATTTTGGTAAAAATGTATTTTCTGCCCTCTTGACACTAGTTTTAGTTTTAAGTGTATATTTAGTAAGTACTAAGATAGTGATGAGATTAGAGTAGGTAATAGGTAATACTTTCTGAACCTGAAAAGATTCAGACTTACAGGTGTTTTGTATTATATAAAACTCCATTCTTCATCCAAAATCATTGGGTAGATGCAATGTTCGTTATAGCTGTGTTACGTTATTCCATCTTAAAATCGTGGTGAAACAACTTGATACCCTATGCTGTGTTAGCTAAAAGACGTTGTAGTGTCTAATTGCCACTCTGGTTCAAATCTGCTTGGTATTGAAGTCCTAGAAACTTATATTTATAGATGTGTAGAAAACATATAAGATTAATGAAAGCTGAAAGTTGTTCTCTTTAGAATGTATATGGATCTAAGTATAATAGTAGTTGCTGTGGTCTTTGACAAACCAGCGTGGTCAGTTGGTACCTGAATGAGATCCAGCCACAGCACTCCTGGAAAAAATATTTGGAGGAGTATTGCCCAAAATGTGTTTTTCTAGGAATATTAATGGAGGGAAGTGATACTATTCAGTAATTATGAAATTTATTTGACCTCAGAACCCTTTATGGGAGGCTTCTTACAGTTGCACTGTTCCACCAAAGGCACTTAGAGAAATGCTAATCTAGAAAAAGTGCTCAGCTATAGACTTTATGATTGGAAATTCAGGTGATCCTTTGCCTGGAAGATTATTTACTTTGTTGATCTTTAATAATTCAACCAAGTAATGTACTTCTTACAGCTTTTTGAAGGTAGTTTTTAGATAAGGGGAAAAAGTTCTAATAGTGATGAGTAAACATGAAAATCTCTTCCAAAGATTTGGATATTCTACAAATAAATAATCTGAAGAATAATTTAGATACGATAGTGGGTAACGCATTAAGGGTTTGTTGTGGTAGTTAAGCTGACATATTTCATGGGATGGTCAAGTTGTCCTCTATGATTTGGGTACCAGGTGCCATAGCATCATTCTTCAGGGGTTTAGGATTAATTACTTTTATCTCTAAGAAAATCATTCTGCCTTGAATACAGTATAACTCTTTCTAAAACATTTTTTTTTTAGCAAAGTAGAGCTTGCTTTGACATCTGATGGCAAGACAATAGTATGCTACCACCCTTCTGTGGACATTCCATATGAACATACAAAAGTATGTATGAGAAAATCTCTTGTAATTTTTAATTTGCTGTTAGAAGTATTCACACTTCCTTACAGTATCCAAAGAGAATAGAACTGTTTGATTTCCTTTATATGGTGTAGATCTTTTTGTTTTTTTAATTTTACCATTTCAATTTTTCTCATTTCTTTTCCATCTTCTTTCTTTAAAAGCTTTTTTCTATACACAAAGTGAACCATTTAAATGCAATCATGGCATCAATTTTCTGGTCTAAAATCTGGTAGATTTTTGTATAGTATAAATTTACAAAACACATTGTCCCATACTACTTTATATTGTCATAAGTCATGAAGCACTATATTTTAGAATGCTGTTTTATACCTTTTATATTGAATAGGATCTGATAATCCTTTTAATGTTTGGTGAATTTCCTTTTTTTTTTTTTCCAGTTAGCTTTTTCTAATGGGACAACATGGACATGTATTTCAAGGACTAGTTTTTTTTCCATATTTCTTCAAAAGCCACACACTAGGTAGAGGAGGTTTTTTGTTTTCAATACAATTTCTTAAAAAAAATTGTTTTTAATGTTTATTTTTTTGAGAGAGAGAGATCGAGCGTGAGCAGGGGAGGGGCAGAGAAAGAGAGAGACAGAATCTGGAGCAAGTTCCAGGCTCTGAGCTGTTAGCACAGAGCCAGATGCGAGGCTCCAACTTCCCAACAGCAAGGTCATGACTTGAGCTGAAGTCGGACGTTTAACTGACTGAGCCACCCTGGCGCCCCTCAATACAATTTATTTTAGCTTGACCCAAGTCTTTTTGTTAATTTATCTTTATTTGAAATGCTTTCTCCTATGTCTCTAAGCCTTCTTTTACCATATTTGATAATGTTTGGTGTACTTTTTGAGGAGAAAATAACTAGATAATTCAAATCATGATGTGATGCATCTAGTTGTGCCTGTTTTTAAAAATCATCATTAGGGCTAGAATACTGGTTGATTTGACAAAATAGATTGTTATTTTGCTAGTTTTTATTCCCTTTTTAACCTCACCATTTTGTCTGCCTGCTTTATACTGCTTTCTATTCTAGCCAGACATCATAGGCGATAATCCAGTACCTCTTTTGTTTCATTTCTTGGGACAATGTGTAGAAGATAGGTGTAAGTCACTGACTTTTATCTTGTAAACGCTCCAGCACATGCTGTTTTGTGTCCTCCCTCATTGTTATTTTGAATTATATTTCTGGTTATGTGCTTTATCTCTGTTTTAGCAGTTCTACCAAGACCATGACTGCAAAGTCATTTCTCAACCTCAGACTCTCATCCATATATGGCTTTTTACATCCCTGAATCTGACACTTTTCCTTTCTTTCCTAACTCTCAAAACTTTGCACTGTACTTTTAGAACTTACCATCATCATTAAAATCTCTCATGATGTTAACTTCATCCAGAATTTTGCCTTCACCTCTGGCTCTACCAGAGACCTGGCTGTACCTGGGGTCATTGCTTTGCCAACAGTTTTTTTTTTTTTTCTTTTTTTTTTTTCAGTGATTGATGTTTTCTTCCCTATTCCCTTTTACTACTGGACCTCCAGGGGAAGTAAAATCCCTGTAGCTCCTTGTTGTCATATCCAGACCATTTTCCCTCCTTTCTAACAATTTCTAGCTTTGTAGTTTGTGTCGTTAAACTGTAGCATCTACTCCCTTTTTTTGTTGCTGTTATCTCCTGTCTTTCAGTTCACTTCTCCTCCCCCCATCCCTTCACTCTTCCTTGAAGATTTTAGATATACTGTCACACCCTCCAATACTGTTTCTGTTCTAATTCTTTGTTATTTCAGTATCTATATAGATAATCTAATATCCTGGCCTCTGTCTTGTCTTTTTCCCAACATCATCAGCCCCACTCCCATGGCTGCACTCTAGAGATGTTCTAATCACAAATGCCTCCTCCTCCTTCTTGCCAATTTAGATTTCAAGAATTCCCCCAGCTCCCAGCTCCAAGAATTCTTCATCCCCTCATTGAGACCTACATCCGTTGATTGAACCCCTTTATCACAGCTGCCACACACCTCACACATCCTCACTTCTCTTACCTGGTGTGGATTCTGTGGTCCATCCTTGCAGTCACTCCTTGCATACATGTCCAGCTCCCCGCCTCCTTTTTTTCTGTTGCAGTCTCTGTGTGGTAGCAGTTGTTTCCCCTCCCGCATCCTCAATATTCCTCTCTCATCTAGAAGATCACTCCTATCAGTTTACATGTAATCACTTCACTGCTAACCACACTGCTCCCCTGCTGTTATTCAAGTATATTAGGCTCCTACCTCTGGGCCATTGTAGTTCCTGCTTCCTCTACCTGGAATGCTTCCCCGCCAGAAACCTCATAGTTTATTCCCTTTCCTTATTTGTTAACTAGTGAGTAACTTTTGCATTTAAAGTAGTACCCCTGCCCCTGGACTCCTATTGTCTTTTCTCAATAGCTTTTATCATTTTTGGCACAATAGATATTTTCTTGTTTGTCTGTCTCCCACCACCAAAATGTAAGCTCCATGAGGATAGGGCTCTGTGTGTTTTGTTCTCTGCTATACCCTTAGCATCTGGAATAGCACTCGTATTTGGGAGGTGTATAATATTTGTTGATTAAATGAATACATTTGTTTCTCTCTCTTCATGCTTATGGCTTTCTTGTTTTAAGGCTAAGAGACATTCATATAGGGAAACATGGAATTTTTTTGTTTCTCAAGTGATAAATTATAGATTGGGCTGCATAGTAAGAAACATTCTTGAAAACGTGTTACTGTTAGAATACAGTGTGTTCTTTTTGAATCTAGATTTACAAATCTTATGCAGGTACTACATGATAGTAAATAAATATCTTCAAACATGACTTCAATTTTAGTATTGATTTTTTTTCTTTTCTCAAGGAGGTAGGGCTGCAACTCCAGCAGGCCCTTTGGTTCTTTAGGCCCTGGAAAGCATACTGCATGCAAAGATCCTAGTCATGTGTAGATATGCCTACTGAGACTGGCTTTAAGAAAGTTAAGTTGATTTGCATCTTTGGTGTTCTGGTAATTTATTTGAATCCAAAACATGTTGATTGTTTTCCATAGATCTAAGTAAAAAGATCCTTTTTTCTTCTTTTGCTGAGTATATACTTTATTAAAAGTACTAATATTCTAAAAATGTTTTTCTAGAATTTAGGATTGATTTCTAAATTTCTAAAGTTTAGGAAAATAAAGATATAATTCCAAGGGTAAAAAAATAAAGACTTGGAAAAATAAAGTGAAATGTAAGTACTAGACGGTTCTTTTTAGTGTCTGATTTAGTGGCAAATTTCAAAAGTCAAATTTTGAAAATCCTTAAGAGAAACAAGGGAAATTCAGGATGATAGTTCTGAATAGTTTTCAAAGTTGACATTCAGTTTTATTTTAGTTTTTCTTTTTTACTGAAACATTCACATATCCTTTCTTTGGTTAAGGAGATCAGATACTACCTAAAAATCAATTCTGAGTCAGCCAGAGGCTCTTGGTATAGACTCGAAGAATCCATTAATTCCAATGTCTTTTATCTATGTGCCTGGTAAAGAAGTGTTTTTAATCATACAAAGCAGAGAGAATTTGTGATATGTTAGAATTGAGCCTGCTTGGGAATAGGAAGAAAGACCGTGAACATTCATTAACACTTGAAAACAACTTAACTTTTGATAATACTAAAAACATTTAATCTTTAGCATCAAGTATAGTAATCTAAAAGAGAGAAAATTATTATAGGCTCTAATCCTGTGTTTGCTAGATCCCTGAGGGTCTGATAGTAGCTTGCAAAGATACTAATATTTTACTTTACATACAGGTGATGATCTTTTAAAATTACTTTAAATGTCTAAGGAGAGCTTTTTCTTTAAATTATAAATTTAAATTTTTGTGTTTGAGGCCTTAAATCTTAGTAGCTACCTACCATTATTGAACTCTTAAGAGTACAAGGGACAGGGCCGTCTGGGTGGCTCAGTTGGTTCAGCGTCTGACTTCGGCTCAGGTCATGATCTCATGGTTCATGAGTTTGAGCCCTGCCTTGGGTTCTCTGCTGTTAGTGCAGAGCCCACTTAGGATCCACTGTCCCCCTCTCTCTCTGCCCCTCCCCTGCTCATGTGTGTGCTCTCTCTCTTTCACTCTCAAAAATAAATAAACATTAAAAAAAAAAAAAAAGAGGACGAGGGACAGCTAAGCATACTATCTATGATTATTTCATTTAATCCTCATTAAGCCCTTATTGGGTAGGTATTATTTCTCTGGTTTTACAGAAATAGAAACTAAGACCTTAAGTAACTTGTTCAAGGTCAGGAGCTAGTAAGTGGCAGAATTAGAGACCAAAGCTCAAGTCCTTAACTTCTTTTATTATTCTACTTCCTTATTTTCTCCTACACTATGTAAGTGGTTCCTTATTTCTGCTTACCTCAAATTGTTACTGGTAAATCTAATTTGAAGACCTTTCATAATCTGGTTTCTCAAGATCCATTTTTAAAGCTTATCCCTATTGTATGTTCTTACCTACTTTCCTTTACTCATAATATTTGTTATACCTTGTAGAATATATTCTGCACTCTGACAAAGTTCTGACTTTGGCTCCTATTCTACTTCTCACTAATATCTTTGTTACTTTGCATTTCTGTAGTACTAAGTCATTTGTGTCACCTTCATGCCCGTACATACTGCTTTTTAAAGAAGTCTCATTTTGTCATGTGCATATACCAAATAAATATAAGTATATGCTGTAACATTTAATACAATGGTAGAATGTTGTAGTTGACGTTAATAGTGTATGAATGTGAGGACTCTTACGTTTGAATTGTTTCCTTTCTGGTTGTAAATTCAGATTTTCATTGTATTGTAATATATATGGTATCTGTAAAGCAAGGCAATGTTCCCACCCTCTGTTACATACAGTGTCATTTAATATTTAAAATATATATGACTTCACTTTCCAAAACAGTGACTTTTTTTTTTTTTTGAGAGAGAGAGAGTACACTTACAGGTTGGGGAGCGCAGAGGGAGAGGGACAGAGAATCCCAAGCAGGCTACACACCTAGCACAGAGCCTGATGCAATTCAGGGCTCAATCTCACAACCGCGAGATCATGATGTGAGCTGAAGTCAAGAGTTGGACACTCAACTGACTGAGTCATCCAGGTGCCCCCAAGACAGTGATTCTTTAAGGCTTTAATGAACTAGTGTTACTGATGGGAACATGTCATATCACTCATAATGTGTTGTAGAGGAGATGAGATTTTAGTAATTGATGTCTTTGGGCAAAAAATTTCTCAAGTTACCATAAAGCATCATTTGATGACATTTCAGTCACGTAAATGAAAACATTAAAATTTTTAAAATTTCCTTTGGATATAAGAAATACCACTTCAATGAAATGTTTTTTACCGTGGGGCACCTGGGTGGCTCAGTCAGTTAAGTGTACAACTTCAGCTCAGGTCATGATCTCGCAGTTTATGAGTTTGAGCCCTGTGTCAGGCTCTGCTGATAGCTCAGAGCCTGGAGCCTGCTTCAGATTCTGTGTCTCCCTGTCTCTCTGACCCTCCCCTGCTCGCACTCTGTCTCTCTATCTCTATCAAAAATAAATGAACATTAAAAAATTTTTTTAAATGTTTTTCATTGTATTTCACTTTAATGATAAGCAAGGTTAGAGACTATAAACTTTTTTTTTTAATGTTTATTTATATTTGAGAGAGACAGAGCATGAGTAGGGGAGGGGCAGAGTGAGAGACACATAGAAACTGAAGCAGGCTCTGAGGTGTCAGCACAGATCTCAACGTGGGGCTCAAACTTACATACAGTGACATCATGACCTGAGCTGAAGCCAGATGCTTAACCGACTAAGCCACCCAGGTGCCCGAGACTGTAAACTTTTAAGTTAAAAAATAATGGGTACAATTTATAGTTTTAGGAATAGAAATTAAAATAATAAGTACTTTATTACTGGGGGAAAATAACATTAAATAAAGAAATTTATTATTGGAAAAGAAACCCAAAACTTGATAGGAGAGGAAAAGTATTTCTGATTCTTTAGTGGATAATGCAACTAAAGCAAAATTCTGTTCTGAAAACTTACCTACCTTGAGGTACTGTAATAGATTCCTGAATATGGGTATTGTTGTATTGTGAACTCAATCTACTGCTGACTAACATTCCTACCTTTTGATGTTCTTCGTTACTTATTATTTTGTAGCCTATCCCACGGCCAGATCCTGTGTGTAATAATGAAGAAACACATGATCAAGTGCTGAAAACCAGATTAGAAGAAAAAAATGAACCCTTGGAGCAAGGACCTATGATAGAACAACTTAGCAAAATGTTCTTTACTACTAAGCACCGTTGGTATCCTCGTGGACAGTGAGTTCTATTTTCTTTTCTTAACTCCCACTCGACAACTAAAAGAATACATAACTTTTCTTGCATTAACAAACTTCTGAGGTTATAGTCTGTGTGGTGAAATTAACACCCAGTATGATCACCTAGTAAATTGTAGTTTTAGATGTACATATAGTGTAGCTAAAATGAAATAATACTTCTTTTTTCTTTTATTTGAGTGGGGGAATTTAACCAAACTTTCAGTGAATTTTGTAAGAATTCTTGAAACTTTTTCTGTTCTGTGATACAGTCATTTGCTGTGTTGTTTTTATTCATCCTCCTGCCAAATAATTAATTTTGTCCTTGGCCCTTCATCCATTTATTTAACAGATTTCGAGTTATCGTTAAAAAAATTGGGGTACAGCAAATGATTGGGCAGTGTATATGGATCTCAGTTCCTTTAGAAACTAGTTGTCCCTCTGTTTGCTAGTACTCATATTTTATTACATAGATTTTTTTTTAACCTCCTAATTGACTCTGGCTTTAGTTTTTTTTTTCTTTTGATTCTTCTTTCTTTTATATCTATCTTACTCCCTATCAAAACTGAGAGGTGACTGTTTTTAATTGTTTATGTTTGAGCAAATTTTGTTCTTACTGTCACCAGTCACCCATCACCCAGTAACTAAGCACATTTTATGACAGGACATGCTTATGGAATTAATGAATATACATTCATCTACCTGCTCTACTAAGTAAGTGCTGGGAGATCACAAACACAATCCTTGTTTGCAAGTTATTTGTAGTCAAGGAGAGAGGGTAAACAAAATCAAGTGATTGAGCCTTGAAGAGTGGTTAGGAGTTAGCCATGAGGAATTCTGAAAAGGTTCTATAGGCAGAGAGAACAGGATGTCATAAAGTATGCTGGGGAAATTGCAAGTAGTTCAGCATGGAGGGGACCCAGAATATGAGGGAATGTAGGAAGGGTCTTATGAAGGATTTTGTATTGTGCTGAGGAGTTTAGGTTTTATTTTCATTGCCATATTTTAAGAAGAAAGGTTTATGCATTAAAAAATCAAGGTGGGGGGTGGCGCCTGTGTGTCAGTCAGTGAAACATTCAACTTCAGCTCAGGTCATGATCTCACAGTCTGTGAGTTAGAGCCCTGTGTCGGGCTGTGTGCTGCCAGCGTGGAGCCTGGAGCCTGCTTTGGATTCTGTGTCTGCTTCTCTCTCTGCCCTTCCCCTCCTCGTGCTCTGTCTCTCAAAAATAAGTAAGCATTAAAAAAAAATTCATTAAGTGGGTTCTGTATTGGGATAAGGTGATCTATGGAAAGTTTGGAGTCAGGGGGGCCTGTTTGGAAACTATTATAATAGTCTAGGTGAAATTTGTTGAAGGCCTAAATGAAAGGACCAGCAATGGGAATAGAAAGGGGGAACATAAAAGAAAGAACTATAATAAAAGGAGGAAATAAAAGGAGGAAGGAGGAAAATAAAAGAATTTTAATTAGCAGCTCTAGGTCACTGATTAGGCATGGGAAGAGACAGGTGGCCTCTCAAGTTACAGACAGAGGTGTTTGGGTGGATCGTGGTGCCATTCATACACATGGGGAAACAGGTTTGACAGTGAGGAAGATGAACCCGTTGTTGGTCATACTGAGTCTGAAGGGTCAGTGGATCCATTTGGTAGGGAGCAAGTCTGAAAGCAAATGAATGTATGGATCTGGGGCTTGGTTTACTTTTTTAGTTTCTCTTTAGAAGATCCTCCCTTTTTCTTAGTTAAAATAGAGATTCCTTGAGGCTTTGTCTCATACTCCTTGTCTTGCTGAAAATCATTGCAAGAGCTTTAATTATATTCATTATACAGATGACATGCAACTTGCTCCATTATACATTCTTTTATTTCCTTGATCTTATTCCCAGTATTTGTCCTTAGAAATTTCAAACTAAGTATCTTGTCCAAAGTTTTAAATGCATTATAACAAAAACACAGCTCTTCTTTTTCTGTCTTAAAAAAGCTCCTCTTTTAATAATCATTCTATAATAAAAGTGATCTTTCTGTATCAGTTTCTCAAGAAGAAATTTGCAATATTTTGGCCACCAAGCTGTCTTTCAATTCCTGCTTCTGTTCTTTCTTTCTTTCTTTCTTTCTTTCTTTCTTTCTTTCTTTCTCTCTTTCTTTCTTTTTTGTTGAAGTTTTGGGGTGCCTGGGTGGCTCAGTCAGTTAAGCGTCTGACTTCAGCCCAGGTCATGGTCTCACGGTTTGTGAGTTCGAGCCCTGCATTGGGCTGTATGCTGACAGCTCAGAGCCTGGAGCCTGCTTTGGATTCTGTCTCCTTCTCTCTTTGCCCCTCTCTGGCTCATGCTCTGTCTCTTTCTCTCTCTCAAAAATAAATAAGCATTAAAAAAAATTAAAGTTTATTTATTTTGAGAGAGAGAGACGGCACGAGGGAGGGGGGAAAGAGAATCCCAAGCCCATGTGGGACTCCATCCTACAACAGTGATATCATGACCGGAGCTAAAATCAAGAGTTAGACACTTAACCAACTGAGCCACCCAGGCATCCCAACCTACTTCTGTTTTTTATCCTCTTCTTTGGTTTTTCTTTTCTTATTTAGTACCTACTTTGTTTATACACTCTGTCTGGGTTTTTTTGTGTCTTTGTAATTGTAATTTAGGGTATGTGGGAACAAATTAGCAAACTATTTCTTAGCCCCATATGTATGTTGTTACTGTATTCTAAGATTTCTTTCCATGATTCGTAATGTCGCTCATGTTTATCTTTTATTTTGTCTCATTATCCAGATATTTTAGTTCAGGCCCTATCTTGAAATTCTTCTGTAATGGCTTTCACTACCTGTTTTCTCCCGGCATGTTCCATACTGCTGTAATCTTTTGGCATCTTTTGTTTGTAACCAAATTACTGTAGTTAATGAAAATCTTGTAAAGGGGACTTGAAGGGGACAAAATTGAAGGTAAGAAGACCAGTACAGAATCTTAAAACCATGCATGTTATCCTCATACTTTTATGTCTAGTATCCCACCTATATTTAATCTTACTTACTTTTTTAATCATTACTGCTAATTAGCTTTTGACTGCTAATTAATTTAATCTCCTGGTATGTCTTGTCCCATCAGGATTACTAGGTTCTGCAGTTGTAAGCAGACTTCAATTAGATGCAGTTGATTATCCCAATATCTCTCCTGATAGTTTACTTTTTTTTTTTTTTTAATGTTTATTCTTGAGAGAGACAGAGCATGAGTAGGGGAGGGGCAGAGAGAGAGGAAGACACAGAATCCAAAGCAGGCTCCAGGCTCCAAGCTCTCAGCACAGAGCCCGACATGGAGCTGGAACCCACAAGCTGTGAGATCATGACCTGAGCTGACATTGGACACTTAACCAGTTGAGCCACCCAAGTGTCCCTCTCCTAATAGTTTAGCAGAAAAACTTCAGATACTAGCTTATGTGTATAAAGAAAATTTTTTTTTATAAATTTTTTTTTTCAACGTTTATTTATTTTTGGGACAGAGAGAGACAGAGCATGAACAGGGGAGGGGCAGAGAGAGAGGGAGACACAGAATCAGAAACAGGCTCCAGGCTCCGAGCCATCAGCCCAGAGCCTGACGCGGGGCTCAAACTCACGGACCGCGAGATCGTGACCTGGCTGAAGTCGGACGCTTAACCGACTGCGCCACCCAGGCGCCCCAAGAAAATTTTTACTTGTAGGCATTGTCCTTGTGTGATGCATCATCTTTCAGAATTTTAAATAAGTTGAGGTGTGATCACTAATCATCCAACAAGTATTTATTTGCTGTCTAAATATTTATTTTGGATTAACATAAGCCATTTTTCAAGTGTTGATTTCTAGATGTCATTGAGCTCTTCTTAAATATTAGGCATATACAGAAGGATATTTTACTAAATATTTCACAATTTTTAGGTTATGGCAATCAAAAGACTAGGACACATTATGAATTTAATAATTGGGGGTATATAATATCTTTTTAAATAAATGTGTATTAACAGATATAAAATGTTTGTTTAAAGTATTTTTAAACAATGCATTATTTTAAAGTGTAAGGTAGAAATTTTCTTTATACTTATTCATGTCCTGTGCCCCATAGGTAAGCACTGTTAAACCCTTCTTATATGAATAGACCTATCTCATACTCAATATTGTGCTTTTTAAACTCTAGTAAAGTAAAACTCTTTTCTGAGTGTATGGCTTTGTTTTAAAGGGGCCTGGGATTACTCAAATCATCTTCCCTCTGCTAGTTACTAGCTTTTTATTTAATCTTGTTATTTATTAAAGAAAATAGAAATAATGCCTAATTTGCCTGGTGGTTTTTAAAAGTTAATTAATTTAATTCCAGTATAATTAATGCATTGTTATATTAGTTTCAGGTGTACAATATAGTGATTCAACAATTCCGTACATTACTCAGTGCTCATCATGATAAATAACACTTTTAATCCCCTTTATTTCATCTGCCCCCCCATCCCCCTCCTGCCCCTCACTCTACCTCCCCTCTGGTAACCATCAGTTCTCTGTTTAAGAGTCTGTTTTTTAGTTCGTCTCTTTTTTCTTTTTATGTTTGTTTAGTTTCTTAAATTCCACATAATGAGTGAAATTATATGGTATTTCTTTCTCTGATTTATTTCACTTAGCAGTGTATATCCTGTAGATCCATCCATGTTGTTGCTATGGTTGAGTAATAGTCCATTGAAAATATATATACTACATCTTTATCTACTCGTCTGTATGTACATAGATATTTGGGTTGCTTCTGTAACTTGGATATGTAAGTAATGTTACAGTAAACATAGGGGTACATATATCTTTGCAAGTTAGTGTTTTTTATATTCTTTGGGTAAATACTGCATGGTGGTTTTGAGATAAAATATGATCATATAAGTTAAACACCTGGCATATAATATATGCTTAGCGATAATATGGTAATGACAATTATTAATATTGTCTCCTATTCATAGTTTTCCTCTTAATTGTTTTTAAAGCATTTTATCTTAGATAAACTCTTTTGAGGTATAATTTACGTACAGAAAAATTCACTGGTTTTAAGTATACACTGTGATGAGTTTTGACAAATTTATGTACAGTTGTATGATTACTACCATGAGCATAATAAAGACTGTTACATCACCCCCAAAAAGTTCTCATGCCCTTTTGCAGTCAGTGTCTTCCCTTTAATCTCCACCCTGGCAGTCACTGATCTCCTTCCTATCATTTTTTAAAATTTCCTGAACTTGTAGAATTTCATGTTTGCCCTTTCTAGAATTTCATGTAAATGGAATTATACAGTCTGGAGCCTTTTGTAAAGTCTGGCTTTTTTCACTTATTATAATGCTTGTGAGATTCATCTTTGTTGTTATGTTACCAATAGTTTATCCCTTTTTATTTTTGAATAACATTCTCGTATGGATAAACCACAATTTTTTTATCTATTCACCAGTTAATGGACATTTTGGACTCTTTCCATTGGGGCTGCTTTGAATAAAGCTGCATAAATGTTCAAGTACAAGTCATTGTATTGACATATTTTCATTTCTCTTGGGTAAATACCTAGGGTTAGGATTAGTTGGTCATAGGATAAGGACATGTTTAAATTCATAAGACACTGTCAAAGTAGCTGAACCATCTTTCATTCCCACTGACAGTTCTAGTGTTCCACATCCTCCCCAACACTTGGTATTAATAGTCTTTTTAACTTTAATCATTCTGTTGGATAAGTAGTAGCATTTCACTGTGTTTTAAATTTATGTTTCCCTAACTGCTAATGATTTTTAGCATCTTTTCATGTGTTTATGGGCCATATGTACATTTGGCAGGGTTTTTTTTGTTTGTTTGTTTGGGGGGTGAGGGTTTATTTGTTTTTGGTGAAATATCTATAAACAGCTTTTGGCTATTTTTAAAAAGCAGATTAATTGTCTTACTATGGTATAAAACTTGTGGATCAAAAGTCCTTTGTGAGATATATGTATTGCAAATATTTTTGTCTGTGGATTGCTTTTTTATTTCTTTAATAGTGTTTTTTGAAGATCAAGTTTTTAAAATTGTGATGAAATCCAGTTTACAAATTTTTCCATTTAATTCACGCTTTTTACATACTACTTAAAAAATCTTTGCTTGACCCAAGATCACTAATACTTTCTCCTGTGTTTTCTTCTAGAAGTTTTATAATTAGCTCTAATATTTAGATGTATTATCCATTTACAGTTAATTTTTATATATGGTGTAAGGTATAACTTGAGGTTCATATTTTTGGCGCGTGTGTCTGTGTGTGTATGTGTGTGTTGCTCCAACACCATTAGTTAAATATACTGTCTTTCACCACTGAATTGCCCTAGCAACTTTGTTGAAACTCAGTTGACAATGTATGTGGGTCTTGGCCTCTCTTATTTTGGTCTGTTGTTTGTCTTTTCAATACCACTCTGTTTTGGCTAAATAGCTTTAAGGAAGTCTTGAAATCAGGTAAAGTCCTCTAATTTTGTTCTTTTTTTCAAAGTTGTCTCAGCAATCTTAGGTCTCTTAGATTTCCATATAAATTTTAGAATCAGCTTATCAGTTTTGATAAAAACCTGCTGGGATTTGAAGGAGATTGTATTCTGTCTCTAGATCAATTTCAGGAGAATTGATGTCATAATGGTATCGAATCTTTTTATCCGTTAAAATAGTGTATTTCTCCATTTATTTAGGTCTTTAAAATTTTTTCACTTAATAGTGTTTTATATAATTTGCAGTGTATGAATATTCTACATTTTTGTTAAATTTATTTCAAATATTTCATAGTTTTAATGCCATTATGAATAGTATTGGGTTTTTAATTTCAATTTCCAAGGTTTTTTGTTTGTAATAGTTTTATTTGTTGTACAAATGTGGTTGATTTTTGTTTACTGATGTTGTCTCTTGTGATCTTGAGAAGTTCTAGTAGCTTTTTAAATATATTCCTTAGGGTTTTCTATTTAGATGATCATGTATCATTGAATAAAGACAATTTTACTTTTCCTTTTACAATCTTTATGCTTTTTATTTCTTTTTCTTGCCTTAGTGTGCTGCTTAGGATCTTATATACAATGTTGCAATAGAAGTGTTGAGAATGGACATCATTGCCGTTTTTCCAGTTTTAGTGAAGGAAAACACTGAACCTTTAAACATTAAGTGTGATGTTCAGTATGGGTCTTTATAGATGCCCTTTATCGGGTTGAGAAAAATCCTTCTTTTCCTCGTATGGAGAGATTCTATCGCGAATGGGTGTTGAATTTTGTTAGATGCTGTTTTCTGTACTTATTAAGATGATCATTTGGTTTTTCTTTTTTAGTCATATAATGAATTATATTGAATGACTTTAAATGTTGTACCAATCTTTCATTCCTGGGCTAAACTTCACTTGGTTATGGTTACTTTATCTATCTATTTATTGTTTATTTATTTTTGAGAGAAAGACAGACAGACACAGAGCATGAGCAGGGGAAAGGCAGAGAGAGAGAGGGAGACACAGAACTCAAAGCAGGCTCAGGCTCTGCGCTGTCAGCACAGAGCTCAATGCTGGGCTCGAACTCACAAACGGCGAGATCATGACCTGAGCCGAAGTTGGACGCTTAATCGACTGAGCCACTTAGGCGCCCCATGATATATTATTTTTTTTTAATGTATTGTTTGGATTTGATTTGCTAAAATTTTGTTGTGGATTTTTTACATCTTTGTTTATTAGGGATACTGGCCTATAGATTTATAATATCTTTGTCTGGTTTTGGTTTCAGAGTAATGCCTGCAACAGAGTGGGTTTGGTAGTATTCCCTCCTCTTCAGTTTTTGGGAAGAATACCTTAGAATAGGTATTATTTCTTTTCTTTTTTTTTTAACTTGTTTTATTTTTTATTTTTTAAAATTTACATCCAAATTAGCATATAGCACAACAATGATTTCAGGAGTAGATTCCTTGATGCCCCTTACCCATTTAGCCCATCCCCCCCCCACATCCCCTCCAGTAACCCTCAGTTTGTTCTCCATATTTATGAGTCTCTTCTGTTTTGTCCCCCTCCCTGTTTTTATATTATTTTTGTTTCCCTTCCCTTAGGTTCATCTGTTTTGTCTCTTAAAGTCCTCATATGAGTGAAGTCATATGATTTTTGTCTGACTAATTTCACTTAGCATAATACCCTCCAGTGCCATCCATATAGTTGCAAATGGCAAGATTTCATTCTTTTTGATTGCTGAGTAATAGTCCATTGTGTGTGTGTGTGTGTGTGTGTGTGTGTGTGTGTGTGTGTGTGTGTACATACACCACATCTTCTTTATCCATTCATCCATCAATGGAAATTTGGGCTCTTTCCATGCTTTGGCTATTGATAGTGCTGCTATAAACATTGGGGTGTATGTGTCCCTTCAAAACAGCACACCTATATCCCATGGATAAATGCCAAGTAGTGCAATTGCTGGGTCATAGGGTAGTTCTATTTTTAGTTTTTGAGGAACCTCCATACTGTTTTCCAGAGTGGCTGCACCAGCTTGCATTCCCAGAATAGGTATTATTTCTTAATGATAGAATTTACTAGTGAAATCATCTAGATATGGGATTTTCTTTGTGAAAAGATTTCTCACTGCATTCAATTTCTGTGCTTGATAGATAGGGCTGTTTAATTTCTCTCTTTTTGAGTAAGCTTTGGTAGTTTGTATCTTTCAAGGGATTTGCCCATTTCACCTAAATTATTGAATTTATTTGCACATAGTTTATAATATTCCTTCATTATACACACTGCTACACTAGTGTGTAGTGATGTCACTTCTCATTCCTGGTATTGTTATTTTGTTGAGGTTTTTGAGAATCAGCTTTTGGTTTAATTGATTCTGTTGTCTTTCTGTTTTCTATTTTTGACCCTTGTTATTTCCTTCCTTCTGCTTACCCTGGATGTAATTAGTTCCTTTTCTAGTTTCTAAAGGCTTGTTGTTTAGAAACCTGTCTTCTTTTTTATAATTTTTTTTTAATGTTTATTTATTTTTGAGACAGAGAGAGACAGAGCATGAACGGGGGAGGGTCAGAGAGACAGGGAGACACAGAATCTGAAGCAAGCTCCAGGCTCTGAGCTGTCAGCACAGATGCTGACGTGGGGCTCGAACTCACAGACCCGTGAGATCATGACCTGAGCTGAAGTCGGACGCTGAACCAACTGAGCCACCCAGGCACCCCACCTGTCTTCTTTTTTAATTTAATCTTTTAATGCTATAAATTTCCTGTTAAGCACTGCATTAGCTGCATCCCACAAATTTTGATACGTTTTCACTTTCATTTAGTTCAAAATGTTTTCTAATTTCTCTTATGATTTCTTCTTTGAACCATGGGTTACTTTTCTGTTAGTGGTTTCTAGTTTAATTCTGTTGTGATCACAAAACATACTTTATATGATTTCAGTCTCTAAATTGATTAAGATTTGTTTTATGGCCCAGATTATAGTCTGTCTTGGTGAATGTTTCACATACATTTGAAAAGTAGGTGTATATTCTGCCATTGCCGCTGGTAGTATTCTAAAAATATCAGTTAGGTCTACTTGGCTGGGAGTGTGGTTCAAGTTTTCTATACCCTTACTAATTTTCTATTTAATCAGTTGTTATTAGAATGATATGGAAATCTACAGCTATATTTGTGGATTCTTCTGTTTCTTCTCCCAATTCTATTTGTCTTCATATATTTTGAAATTGTGTTATTAATTGTATATACATTTGTTATTATAGGTTCTTGATGAATTGACACCTTTATCTTTATGAAGTCTTTTTTTTTTTTTTTAATGTTTACTTATTTTTGAGAGAAAGAGGGAGAGCAGAGGAGGGGCAGAGAGAGAGGGAGACAGAATCCCAAGCAGGCTCCGTACTATCAGCGCCGAGTCTTATGTGGGGCTTGAACCCATGAACAGTGAGATCATGACCTGAGCTGAAAGCAAGAGTTGGACACTTAACTGACTGAGCCAATGAAGTCTTCTTATTTATTGCTGGTAATATTTCTTATTCTGAAGGATAATTTGTCTAGTATTAATATAGCCTATCCAGACTTATTTTGATTATCATTTACATGATCTGTTTCTGTTCCTTTACTTTTAAGTTTATTTATTTATTTTGAGAGAGAGAGAGAGAGAGAGAGCAGGAGAGACAGAGAGACTGGGAGAGAGAGAATCTCAAGCAGGCTTTGCACTGTCGGCAGAGTCCAATGTGAGGCTCCAGCTTATGAACCATGAGATTATGACCTGAGCCAAAACCAAGAGTTGGATGCTTAACTGACTGAGCCACCCAGGTGCCCCTCTTTTCTTTGACTTTTAACCTATCTGTGTCTTTATATTTCAAGTGGGTTTCTTAGAAGTAGAATTTTACTTTTGGATTTTACTTTTTTGTCCAATCTGACTTTTCATTTCAGTCAAGCCATCTTAAATGCTGTTTCCTTTGATTTTTGGTACTTTCATTTTTCTACCATTTGCTCTTACTTAGCTTACTTTTTCCATGAAATTTAATTTGATTATAGTCATTGACTATAGCACATAGTTATACACACACACACACACACACACACACACACACACACACACAGCTAATAGTTTCCCTGTTAGCACAACTATATATAACCATAGATGGCTGGATATATATTAATGTTATATTTGTATTTATGGGTAATTTTTTGTCTACATCTCCTGCTCTAGACTATTTTCTCTTCATCAGGAATACATCTTTTGTAGTTTTCCACATGATCTCTAATACAGTATTCTTAATACAGTGTGTGGGTACTCAGTTGCTGTCTGATGAAATATATC
Source organism: Puma concolor (assembly GCF_028749965.1). Lineage (NCBI taxonomy): Eukaryota > Metazoa > Chordata > Mammalia > Carnivora > Felidae > Puma > Puma concolor. The sequence continues at coordinate 27,315,499 of NC_141673.1, read as the reverse complement.
TTACTAATTATGTCCACAGCTTCTTGAAGGTATTCAGTTTTTTTTCAATGGTACTTTATTTATGGTAGTTTTGGGGAAGGTCCACTGGTAAATTTCTCAGTGATTCTTAGAAGTTTTATTCCCAGAGTTTAGCTATCAAGTTATGTGAGTTTATTCAATTTTCGTTTTATTTGATAGGGTCACAGGTAGAGTAAGTTGTTTCTTATTATCAAATTCTTAATCAAGGTCAGCAGTGGCTTTATGATCCCAGGATGTTGCCTCACTTCATTCAGTCCTGAACCTACATACATTTAATTAATGGCCTCCCCCAAAGTGGGTGGGTTGGAAGTGTAGGTAGTGTGACTGTATGCAATCGATGCTGAAATAGCCCAGTGGCCAAAAACATTGGTGATTAGATTATCTCAAGTCTGGAAATCTAAAGTTAATATTGTTACTGCGAAATTTGTGAATTGCTTTTTGCCTTTTCCTGATCCTGGTGATCCTACTTACTTTGGGAAGGCAATTCAAAGATTCTTCCTAGGCTTGAGCTTAATGCTGAGATTGGGTGCCAGAACTATTTAAATTTTTAGGGTGGGAGATAGATAATGAGGAAACCCAGGACACTGGGTTTGCAGTTAAATCGAACTTTTAGTTCCTTATGTTTTGCCTTTGCCTGAATGACTATTTTTATATTCATTTGTGCTGAGGTTGATTTTAATAGATAACCATGTGGTTCCTGCTACTTCCTGTTTGATAATATTACAGGTATGAAAACAAATTAAACTAGCTTAGCTATTACATCATATTCACCTGAAGTCATGGGGCTTTGAACATGTTCTTTGAAGGATACCCATTATGCAAATCCATTTTTTTTCCATATTCTCAACAGCAGTTTGCATTAGATATCTCCTTCGTAAATAGTTGTTGAGGACCTGATTCTGAGTGGCTTTGCCCTGCACAGCAGCCCCTGCAGTATCTCCTGTTGGCCTTTAGGGTTGCTAGTACTCAGGAAACAAGTATGTCATCTGTGCCCTTATGTATAGCATTTGTGTACAGGATGTTTTCCCTTTCAGTCTTCCTCAGTTGGCATGAAAAACATCAGAAGTGATGGAACATTCTTTCTGTTATAACTCTTTCCAAAACACATCATTTTAGCAGTGTTACAGAGTCCCTAATAGTTGTATTTGGGTTATCTGTTATTTTTCTCAATAATTCAACCTTAATAGCTTCGTTGAAACTATTTATATATATCTAAAGTTCATATACTAGCCTAGTCTCTCCTACTGATTCCTTTTCATATCTTTTATCAATAAATTTTGGAGTGCCCAAAGATCAGTCCTTGGTTCTCTCTTCTTTTCTGTCCCATTTTCCAAGATAGTGATCTTATCCAGTCTCATGGCTTTGAATATCTTCTGTATGCTGATGGCTCCCAACTCTCTTTTTTGTTGTTGTTATTGTTTAACTTTTATTTCATTATCATAATCTTCACTCTGCAATCCAGCTAGACTTGGAGGGGAGTAAGGAAAACATGGAACCCGTGAAACTGCTGCAAGAACACAAAGATTATAGGAGATTTTGACAGATGGGGGTGGAGGGGTGCTTTCCCAAGCTACAGAAGGAATGGTCTAGTAGTTAAGGTAAAACACAAGTCAAATTTTTTAGATTTGTCCACAGTCAGCAGTGGTGATCTTCTTGCTGGTCTTGCCATTCCTGGACCCAAAATGCCTCATGGCTTCCACAATGTTCATGCCCTCCTTCAACTTGCCAGACACCATGTGCTTGCCATCCAACCATTCAGTCTTAGCAGTGCACGTAAAAAACTTGGAACCGTTTGTGTTGGGTCCAGCATTTGCCATGGACAAGATGCCAGGACCTGTGTGCTTCAGGATGAAACTCTCATCATCAAATTTCCCCCCATAGATGGACCTGCCGCCAGTGCCATCATGGCATGTGAAGTCACCACCCTGGCGCATAAATCCTGGAATAATCCTGTGAAAGCAGGAACCTTTATAACCAAGTCCTTTCTCCCCAATGCTTAGAGCATGGAAGTTCTCTGCCATTTTTGGAACTTTGTCTGCAAACAGCTTGAAGGAGATGGAGCCCAAGGGCTCACCATCCATGGAGATGTTGAACATGGTGGGGTTGACCATGGCTGGGCAGCATGGGCGGCTCCAGGGTGGTGGCGTCTGCAAAGCCCCAATTCTTTTTTTTTTTTTTAACTTTATTTATTTATTTTGAGAGAGAGCTAGAGAGAGCACCAGCACCTATGTGGGGGAGGGGCAGAGAGAGGGAGAGAGAGAATCCCAAGCAGGCTCCATGCTGTCAGTGCAGAGCCCGATGAAGGGCTCAATCTCACAAACTCAGACCTGAGACTCATGACCTGAGCTGAAATCAAGAGTCTGACCTTAACTGACTGAGTGACCTAGGCATCCCTGATAGCTCCCAGTTTAATCTCTGGCCAAGCCCTGTTCCTTGATCTCCAAAACTGTATATCCAGCTCCAACTGTATATCCACATGTCTAATAGGCAACCCTAACTTAATATGTCTCTAACTGAGCTTCTAATGGTCCGCCACAAACCAGCTTCTCCTGCAGCCTTCCCTATCTCAGTTAATGCTAGCTCCATTCTTCTCATTGCTTGGACCAGAAACCTTGGTGCCATTCTTGATTCTTCTCTTTGTCTCACACCCAGTGTATGGTCTCTCAGCAAATCCTGTTAGCTCTGTCTCCCAAAATGTGTCCACATTCGACCATTTATCACCATTCCTTCTGCCACCATCCTGCTCCATGTGACCACCCTTTGCCTGGTTTTTTGAAGTCACTTCTTAACTAGTCTCCCTGCTTCTGCTTTGCTTCCCTACTGTCTGTTGTTAGCACATTGCCAGAGTAACCCTGTTAAAATTTCACTTAGTTCTTATAATTTTTCTGTTGAAAACCTTCCAACGGTTTCCCATCTTACCCAGAAAAAAAGCTAAAGGCCTTAACTATTACGTATAAGAACATGTGTGATCTGATCCTCCATTACATCTCCATTCTCATTTTCTTTTGTTCTCTTCCTTGTTCACTCTGTTCCAGCCATGTGGCCTTTTTGCTCTTCCTTGAACATGCCTTTCCTTCAAAGCCCTTATACTTGCTGTTCAGTCTCTGTAGAATTCTCTTGCTGGTATCAGCAAAGCTAGCTTTCTCACTTTGGGTTTTTTCTTTCTGAAACCTTCCCTGGCTAACTTACTTGTTTTCCTGTCTCCTGCACTGGAATGTCAGCCTTATGAGGGTGGAGATTTTGTCTTGTTTCGTGTACTACAGAATTCTGAGCACCTAGAAGTAGTGCCCGGCACATAGTAGATGTCCACATATTTAAAAATAAATGAATGAATAAATGATACTCATTCTCATAATACCTCTTAAAAAAGAAGATAGTAAGCTAACAGCACTACTAGATGTCAAGTTATGTTGAAAGAAAGAAGGATGGAAGGATTGAAAGGAGGCTGGAGGGAAAGTAAGGATTTGGAAAATAATTTGAAATTTCTCAAAATATAGGGCAATCCTATAAATATATGAATAGCAGTACTACTTTATTTAAATAACTATTTTAATATTTTTCCATGGAGCCCACAAAAATTAGTTACTACCATCAGTAGGAAACAGATTTGAACATCCAGCTGTGGTGTGAACCAGGAGATAAAGTTCTGCTCTCGATTAAGAACTGTGGACAAGTATTTCAGATGTCACTGAATCATTGTGTAGTTGAAGAAGGGTAACAATATGTCTTGGTTTTCCAGGAAGAGTCTTGGTTTCGTTGTTTTGTTAATTATTAATAGGGTGGGTTTTTAATTCTCTCAAGAGTCCAGGTCCGAATGGTAAGTTATAAGGGCACCCTATAATCAAGGTGCTTGCTTCTGGCTAGTGATTGTAGCAGAAATTGAAATTCATGCATCCTAAGAAATTGTGACTTCCCAAACCCCTATTCTGGTGACTAGTTGCTTTGAGAGACCCCACCTTTCAGGGTGGCACTAGTAAAACCTTGATTATCTGGCATATAACTGGAGAGCTTAAGAAAATGGTGAGTTTTTTTCTGTGCCAGTATAAGTACATGTAGAAAATATATGTATATTACACTATATGTATATTATTCTACAACTTAATGTTCTGTGTTTTTGTAGATAGATGTACTTCATTTTATCAACGTAATTTCTGTGTTTTGTCAGTTTTCAAAAAATCAGTATAAAAAAAACAACGTATAGGAAACTTGCCCATATGAAACCATAAGATAAGCAAAAAGAATGCTTTTGATATCTTAATCACAGCTAAAGAGTGCAAGATACATGGCTTACTATTTATGGTATAGAAATCCTTACATTGGGTTTCCACATTAGCAAAAAAGTAAATAACTCAGGCCAACTTGCCAAAATCTGGCCTAAAGGGAATTTTTGAAGAGAACTCATCACCATAAACACATGTATCTATGCAGAAATTCTCTTAAGAAAGAAAATAAGGAAATGCAAAGAAGCAAAAAGAAAAATTCTTCATGGTAAAATGACTCAATCACTGGTAACAATGCATTTCATATTTCTATTTTAATAAGTTTTGTTAGTTTGCCTATTTTTATATGGTCTTAATCCTACTGTATATGTAAATGTGCATCCTGTATCTCCCCCTCCCTGATTAATATTTAATATTTAAATATTTAATATATTTTAGTATTAAAATAGTTAATATTTTAACTATTTTTCTATGTGTTTTAGAATAGATTTCCAGAAGAGGAATTACTAGATTAAAAGTAAAGACTATTTTAAAAAGTTTTTTGATATATATATTGCCACACTGCTTTTCCTGAGTATTTTACCGATTAATACTTTAACCAATCATGTCTGATGGTGCTTATTTCATCACACCTGTGCTTGGGTTGGGAATTATGATTTTTTAAAATATTTGTGATTGCAAAAACAAGTAAAAGTTTCCTCACTTAGAATTTGCATTTCTTTCATTTTGTTGTGACCTTGTACATTTTTTCTGTAAACATATTACTGATTGTATCCTATTGTATATTAAAATATAATTTTGTAGCTTAAGAGGGCTCCATGTAGGGGAAGACATCCCTTTTGAATAAAACTTTAATAGAGCATGCTCAGCACGTTCATGATGTGCTGTTTCTTTACGATAAAGACAATTATTCGTTTTTAATTAAGGATTAATTACCCAGGTTACCATATTGAAATTAACCTCAACAGCTGCAAAATCCTTTCCAAAATGCTTAATTAGTAGAAAACAATTCCCACAGTGGGGAAATGTGGCTTCCTATTAAGAAATATTTATCTTGGGGCGCCTGGGTGGCGCAGTCGGTTAAGCGTCCGACTTCAGCCAGGTCACGATCTCTCGCTCCGTGAGTTCGAGCCCCGCGTCGGGCTCTGGGCTGATGGCTCAGAGCCTGGAGCCTGTTTCCAATTCTGTGTCTCCCTCTCTCTCTGCCCCTCTGTCTCTCTCTGTCCCAAAAATAAATAAATGTTGAAAAAAAAAAAAAAAGAAATATTTATCTAGCTAAGTATGTATAAATTATATCTAACAGCGTATATGTGTATATATATATATATATATATATATGTATGTATTAGGTTTTGTTGATTTCATTGAGTGCTAATGAACAGCAAACTAATCATAGAAATTTTATATTTTTATCAGGAACAGTTAACATTTACTAAAATAATATCTTAAATATTTTCTTCTTTTCAAGGTATCATAGACGTCGTAGGAAGCTGGATCCTCCAAAAGACAGATGATTTTGAGGTTTTCAGGAATCAAAGAGATGTTATCTTGTGTCTTATTTGCCATTTGAGAAAATGCAATTGAGTGTATTCACTGTTATGTAGCAAAACAATAATAAAATGTCTTTTTATGTCTTAGAATGTCAATTTCTTTATATATCTTAGGTAATTGTGGATTTGACATTCTTATATGCGGAAACCTACTTCATCTTATCTTGCCTTTGAGATATGAAGGTATACCATTTATTTTTATGTATCTAGTTGTGATTAAGTATTTTTACATTATCAGCCAAATAGTTAGTAGTACAAATATGATTCATAAAAATGTGCATGGTTCTCCTTCACAGGGAGATTTTTTTAATTGTCTTTGAAAAGAAACTCATGGGGTCCACCCAGAAAATAAATATTATGATGTTTTCTTTCTTGTGGCTTCTAGGAAATAAATTCTAGTTGACCCTTGAACCACATGAGTTTGAACTGGTCTGCTTATACACAGAATTTTTTTTGATAAATATAGTACAGTACTGTAAATGTATTTTCTCTTAAGATTTTCTTAGTAACATTTTCTTTTCCCCAGCATTATTGTAACAATATAATAATATAAAATACATATAACATGCAAAATACATGTTAATGAATTATGTTAATCGGTGAGGCTACCAGTCATCATAGGCTATTAGTAATTAAAGTTTTGGGGAGTCAAAAGTTAGACATGGATTTTTGACTGCAATGGGGATTGGTACCCCTAACCCCTTTGTTCAGGGGTTAACTGTAGTTACATTTTAATTAGTTTCTACTGCTTGCTAGGTCCTTTACATATATATACATTATTATTAAATTCTCACAATAATCCTTTGAAGAAAGATCATCATTCCTACTTTATAGGTAAGGCCAAGTGACTTTGAACTCCACTTACCTAGCAAGTGGAGTGGGAGAGCCAGGATCCCAAATGGTCTGGTTCCAGAGCCTTTCTACTGTGCATTACAGTGACAAAGGGTTATTTTCTTTTACCCAAGAATGTACTTTCCTAGAAAGGATATTACAGAATTTGTTTAAAATTTTTTTTTTCTGGCTGTTTTAGAAATTATGCTAGCTTCAGAACACATGCAACTCTGTGGTTAAAATGTTAATATCACTAGTGTGATGAGAATGTTAATTGATTATTTTGCTGTTGGTTGTCACTACCACCTTATATGTGATCCTTAATGGCATTGCTGCCCCTGTGATTTCTGTTTAGGACGTGAGGAATCTTTTAAGAAGGTGGAAAGGTGCTTTATTGAAACTTGTAAAATATTTGTGATATTTTAAAATCTGATGTGGAAAATGATTTCATTGAAATAAAATTGAAATGAAATTCATTGAAATGAAAACTTCATTTAAAGTCTGTTGTTTTGGGATGCCTGGGTGGCTTGGTCGGTTAAGTGTCTGACTCTGCATTTTGGCTCAAGTCATAATCCCAAATCTCAGTTTATGAGTTTGAGCCCCACATCAGGCTCTGCACTGACAGCATGAAGCTGCTTGAGATTTTCTGTCTCCCTCTCTCTCTGCCCCTCCCCGACATGTGCACACGTGCTCTCTCTCTCTCAAAATAAATAAAAACTTTTAAAAAATAAAATAAAAAGTCTGTTCTTTAATCTAGTTCTTTTAATAGAGGAACTCTCCCTGAAGTTTCAAGTATTCAGTAAAAATGTAAGGAATAATAAATAGGAAAGGATTAAGGAAGTAATAATGGCCACCCTCTGTTACCAAAAGGAAATGTTTTTCAGTGGCTTCCTTTTATCATTAATATATTAATGTGGGGGAAAGAGCAAAGAAAAACAGTTGATAGAACTTACGAATCAGAAATTTTAAGTATTTACCAGCCATGTTCAGTGACATATTTTTGAAAAATGATTAGATTTTTTTCCAGTTGATTTATATCCAAATTTTTACAAAGATTGAGATATGCCACATTATAAAAGTAGGAAGAATAAAGAATAAATTAATTAAAGACTTTTTTTCTAAGTACAAAGATGTACTAAATAGAGATTGTTTGATTGTAAGATGCCCAAACCACACATCCACATGTCAATGCTTTGGAGAATTAACTTTGATTTTATTGTACTGGAACTACAGGTTAATACTGTAGATGCTAGAATTTTGGCTTTCATGGATTGCTGTTATTTAGTTTGCTAAGTAAGTACATATTCCATCACCACCATCACCTCCTTCCTCTCTGCTCCTTCCATTCTCTACCCCAGGGGTAGTAACTTATCCACCATCACAAACATTTTAGCAAAGGTCCACTTACTTGTCTCCTTTTTTCTAGAAATTTAAAAACTGCATAAGGTGGGATGGTCCTTTAAAGGGAATTCAGGGGCGCCTGGGTGGCGCAGTCGGTTAAGCGTCCGACTTCAGCCAGGTCACGATCTCGCGGTCCGTGAGTTCCAGCCCCGCGTCAGGCTCTGGGCTGATGGCTCGGAGCCTGGAGCCTGTTTCCGATTCTGTGTCTCCCTCTCTCTCTGCCCCTCCCCCGTTCATGCTCTGTCTCTCTCTGTCCCAAAAATAAATAAAAAACGTTGAAAAAAAAATTAAAAAAAAAAAATAAATAAAGGGAATTCATTCAGTCGTGAAAAATTTTCCAGTTCGCATGTTTCCATTGATGAGGTGGATTAACACACCTCAAGCTGATATAAAAGCATTGTCAGTGAGCCACCAGAGGGCACTCTTAGAGTTCAATTCAAACACTGCTTACCCAAAGGCAGTAACAATGTGCTTAATTACCAGAGACTATTTGGATGTTCTTTAGGTAAGAATGTCTAGTAGAATAAATGGGAGTAGTGAAATTATGTGTTGAGATATTCTGAGGCCATTATTCATTCTGTTGATCTAGTCGTCAAGGATTTACCAAACCCCTAATACATTTGAAGAGGCATTATACTTTTTGCTAGGCCAACAGCAAAAAATGGTCCCTTCTTAAGGATGATAATATCTACTTAACTAGTATCTACTGAGCCACTTAATTTTTATAATGATGTTTATAACTTTTTAAAAATGTTTAATGTTTATTTTTGAGAGAGAGAGAATGAGTGGGGGAAGGGCAGAGAGAGAGGGAGACACAGAATCCAAAGCAGGCCCCAGGCTCTCAGCTGTCAGCACAGAGCCTGGCATGGGGCTTGAACTTGTGAACTGTGAGATCATGACCTGAGCCAAAGTTGGACACTTAACTGACTGAGCCACCCAGGCACCCTTATAATGTTTATAAACCATAAACATAATGCATTATTATTTTTTAATTAAAAAATAAATAGAAAATAAAAATTTCCCATAATTGTCCCTTGTAAAGATAACACTTCAATTTTTGCTTCACTTCTTCCCACTTATTTCACTGCATAAATATATTTCAAAGAGTAAAAACAGTATTAATTATGCATGCTGTTTTATAACTTGCTTTTTTCATTTAATAGAAATTTTTTGCCATATCATTAAATACTCTCATTTAATGAATGCATATTATTCTATAATCTGGATGTCATAATTAACTTCCTCACTGCTTTTAGGCATAATCATTGTTTCTCTTTGTTCCCTATTATAAATAATGCTGTTGGAGTGCCTGGTTGACTCAGTTGATTAAGCATCTGACTTTGGCTCAGGTTATGATCTTACTGCTCATGAGTTTGAGCCCCACGTTGGGCTCTGTGCTGACAGCTCAGAGCCTGGAGCCTGCTTCAGATTCTGTTTCTGTCTCTCTGCCCCTTCTCTGCTTGCATTCTCTCTCTCTCTCAAATATAAAATAAAACATAAATAATGCTGTTATTAACATTCTAGTGGATATTTTTCCTTTTTTAAAAAGACTTCATTTTTTAGAACAGTTTTAGGTTCACAGCAAAATTGAAAGGGAGGTACAGGTATTTTCCATGTCCCCACACATGCATAGCTTCCCTTGTTATCACCATCACCCACCAGGATGATGCATTTGTTACAATTGATGTACCTACATTGACACATCATCACCCAGAGTTCATAGTTTACATTAGGGTTTACTCTTGGTATTGTACATTCTGTGGATTTTGACAAATGTAGAATGGCATATTTCTACCATTATATTATCTACAGCATAGTTTTATTGCCCTAAAATTAGTGTCTGCCTATTTATCCTCTTTTCCTTCCTAACCCCTGGTAACCACTGATCTTTCTTGTCTCTATAGTTTCGCATTTTCCATAATGTTATATGTTAGAATCATACAGAATGTTGCATTTTCAGGTTGGCTTCTTTCACTTCGTAGTGTGTCTTTCCATAGCTTGGTAGCTAATCTCTTTTTAGCGCTGAAAAACAGTCCACTGTCTAGACATACCATGCTTTATCCACTCACCTACTGAAAGGTTTGTTGGTCACTCCCAAATTTGGGAATGATAAGTAAAGCTGCTCTAAACATCTGTGCACAAGTGTGGACATAAGTTTGCATCTCCTTTGAGTAAATACCAAGGGGCATGATTACTGGATTGTAAGGTAAGAGTAAGTTTAGTTTTGTAAGAAACTGCCACGTTTGTTTCTAAAGTGGCTGGACCATTCTGCATTCAGACCAACAGTGAATAAGTTTCTGTTGCTGCACATCCTCACCAGCATTTGGTGATGTGAGTGTTTTTGGATTTTGACCACTCTAATAGGTGTGTAGTTGTATCTGATTGTTTTAATTTGCATTTCTTTGATGCATGACTGTGGAGCATCTTTTCATATACTTATTTGCCATCTGTGTATCTTCTTTATTGAAGTGTCTGTTAAGGTCTTTGGCCTATTTTTTAATCAGGTTATTTGTTTTAATCGGGTTATTTGTTTAATCAGGTTATTTAATTGGGTTATTGTTGAGTTTTAAGAGTTCTTTTTATATTTTGTATATTTATTATCAGGTAGGCCTCTTACATATATTTTCTCCCAATCTGTGGCTCGCCTTTTCATTCTCTTCACACTGTCGTTTCACAGAGCAGAAATTTTTAATTTTCATGAACTCTAGCTGATTAATTTTTTCTTTCATGGATCATGCCTTTGATGCTGTATCTGAAAAGTTATCATCAAACCCAAGATCATCTAAACTTCCTCCCATGTTATTTTCTAAGAGTTTGATAGTTTTGCATTTTACCTTTAAGTCTGTGACCCTGTGTGTGTGTGTGTGTGTGTGTGTGTGTGTGTGTGTGTGTGTATGATCCATTTTAAGCAAATTTTTATGAAGGATGTAAAGTCATTGTCTAGATTATTATTATTATTATTATTTTTTGCATGTGTAGTTGTTCCAGCTCCATTTGTTGAAAAGACTCTTTGCTTCATTGTACTGCATTTACTCCTTTGTCAACAATCAGTCGACTGTATTTATGTGGTTCTGTTTTTAGGCTCTCCCGTTCTGTTCTGTTGAAATATTTTGTCTGCTTGTTCACTAGTACTGCACTCCCTTGACTGTAGCTTTGTAGTAAGTCTTGAAATCAGACAGGGTCAGTCCTCTCACTTGGTTCTTTTTCAATACTAGTATATTGCATTAATTGATTTTTTAAAGTTGAACTAGCCTTATACACCTGGCATAAGTTCTATTTGATCATGGTGCATAATTCTCTTTTACACCTTTTGTTTTTTTTTTAGATTTGATTTGCTAGTATTTTGTTGAGGATTTTTGCATCTATATTCATTTTAGATACTAGCTAGTGGCTTTCTAGTAATGTCTTTGTCTGGTTTTCGTCTCAGGGTAATGTTGGCCTCATAGAATGAGTTAGGAAGTATTCCCTCTGCTCTATTCTATGAAAAAGATTGTAGAGAATAGGTATTATTTCTCTCTTAAACGTTTGGTAGAATTCATAGTGAACCCATCTGGGCCTGGTGCTTTATATTCTGGAAGGTTATTATTGATTCAATTTCTTTAATAGATACAGGCTTATTCAAGTAGTCTGTTTCTTGTGTGAATTTTGCCAGGTTGTGTCTTTCAAAGAATTGGTGCCCTTTATCTAAGTTATCTGAGGGTATAGAGTTAGTTGTCCATGGGAATTGTAATAATGTCCCTTGTTTCATTTCTGATATTAGCAATTTGTGCCTTCTCTTTTTTTCTTAGTTAGCCTGGTTAGTGGCTTATTAATTTTTTTTATCTTTATAAAGAATGAGCTTTTGATCTTATCAATTTTTCTATTGATTTCCTGTTTTCAATTTTACTGATTTCCACTCTAATTCTTATTATTTCCTTTCTTCTGCGTACTTTAGATTTAATTTGCTCTTCTTTTTCTAGTTTCCTAAGGTGGGAGCTTAGATGGTTGGTTTTAGATATTTCTTTTTTTTTTCTAACATGTATATTCAATGCTAAAATTTCCCTTTAAGCATTTGTGGCTTACACTGCATCCCACAAATTTGGTAAGTTGTGTTTCATTTTCATTTAGTGCAAAGTACTGTTTAATTTCTCTTGATATTTCTTTTTTGACCCACGTGTTATGTAGCGGTGTATTGTTTAATCTTCAAGTATTTTGGGATTGTCCAGCTGGCTTCCCATTAATGATTTCAAGTTTAATCCCACTGTAATCTGAGAGCAGACATTGCATGATTTCTGGGTTTTTTTTAGTTAATTAATTAATTTTTAATTTATATTCAAGTTAGTTAGCATATAGTGCAATAATGTTTTTAGATTCCAGTGATTCATCTCCTATGTATAACACCCTGTGCTCATTGCAACAAGTGTCCTCTTTAATGCCCCTTGCCCATTTAGCCCATCCCCCCACCCACAGCCCCTCCAGCAGCCCTCAGTTTGTTCTCCATATTTAAGAGTCTCTTATGTTTTGTCCCCCTCCGTTTTTATATTATTTTTGCTTCCCTTCCCTTATGTTCATCTGTTTGGTATCTTAAATTCCACCTATGAGTGAAGTCATATGATATTTTTCTTTTACTGATTTATTTCACTTAGCATAATACCCTCTAGTTCTATCCATGTTGTTGCAAATGGCAGGGTTTAATTCTTTTTGATTGCTGAGTAATACTCCATTGTAAATATAAACATCTTCTTTATCCATTCATCCCTCAATGGACATTTGGGCTCTTTCCATACTTTGGCTATAGACATTGTATGATTTCTATTTTAAATTTGTTAAGTTGTGTTATATGACCCAGAATGTGGTGTATATTAGTGAATGTTTCATGTGAACTTGAGAAGAATATGTATTCTGCTGTTGTTGGTTGAAGTAGTCTATAGATGTCCATTTTATCTATTTGATTGATGGTGTTGTTGAGTTCAGGTATGTCTTTACTGATTTCCTGCCTGCTGGATCTGTCCATTTCTGATAGAGGGGGTTAAAGTCTACAATTATAATAATGGATTCATCTATTTCTCTTTGCAGTCTCATCAGTTTTCGCCTCACATATTTTGGCATTCTGTTGTTAGGTGCATATGCGTTAACAGTTGTTATGTCTTCTTGGAGAATTGATCATTTTATCATTATGTAATGTCCTTCTTTTCCCTGATAGCATTCTTTGCTCTGAAGTGTGCTATGTCTGAAATTAATATAGCTGCTCCTTTTTTTTGAATAGTGTTACTATAGTATATCTTTCTTTCTTTATTTTTAATCTGTATGTGTTTTTATATTTTAAATGGGTTTCTTGCAGACAACATAGAGTTAGGTCTTGTTTTTTTATCTAATCTGACAATCTCTGTCTTTTAATTGGTGCCTGTAGACCATTGACATTCAAAATGATTGCTGAGATAGCTGGATTATTTTCCACTATATTTGCTACTGTTTCCTATTTGTTGCCCTTGTTCTTTGTTTCTATTCTATTTTTGTTTTTTACTTTTTCTGCCTTTTATGGTTTTGATTTATGTGACTCTGTTTTCTCTCCTTTCTTAGCACATCTGTTACACCTTTTTTCCCTTAAGGCCTTCCTACTTGCCAGGCCCTGTTGTAATATACTTCTTTTTTAAAAATCCTTTTTAGTGGTTGCCCTAGAGTGATTGCATATATACATTTGCAAATAAGCCGAGTCCACTTTCAAGCAACACTATACTGCTTCATGGGCAGTGCAAGTATTTTATAAAAACGAGATAATTCTAATTCCTCCCTCCTGTCTCTTGTATCGTTGTGGTCATTCATTTCTCATGCATAAGCGTATATACATATAATCAGATACACTGTTGTTATTTTTTTAAACAAACTGTTATGTTAGATCAGTGAAGAATAAGAAAAAGTTTGGGTTTTGTCTTGACTTATCCTTCACCACTGCTCTTTATGTAGATCTGAGTTTCTGACCTGTCTTGTTTTCCTTCTCTCTAAAGAACTTCTTTTAATAGTTTTTACAAGACAGGTCTATTGGCAACGGATTCTTTACATTTTTGTTTGTTTGACAAAGTCTTTATTTCTCCTTCACTTTTGAAGGATAGTATTACAGGGTACAGAATTCTAGGTTGGTGGGTTTTTCTGCTCTCAATGCTTTAAATATTTCCCTCTATTCTCTTCTTGCTTACATGGTATCTGAAGGAAGTTGGATGTAATTCTTACTCTGTAGCACTTGATCAAAGTTTTTAATTAAGCATTTGTGTGTGTGTGTGTGTGTGTGTGTGTGTGTATGTGTGTGTGATTATTTGATAAATATCCATCTTTCCTACTAAACTCAGCTCTATAATTTGCAAGGTCCCTGACTGGCTTTGTTTACCACTGTGTCCTTAGTGCCTAATATGGCCTGGTACATTCATATAACCACAAACATGATGTTGTAAAAGATTTGCTGTAGTGCAGAGCACTTTAACCTAAGAATTTTACAAATGGGATTTGGGGACAGGTGATATCTATGTGTAGAATTTTGAGAATATATATCTGTGTGTTTTCCTGGGGATAGAATCTGTTGTTTTTCAATTCATTAAAGGCTGTAGCACATAATGCCCTAGTTCTTACTTGCCTGCAGCTAAGTACATAATAACATTAGTACTGGAGTGCTGTTAATATGCAAGATAGAAAGTTTGGTTTCCACATATTCTAAGAAAGCAACCTTAGTTAGATTCCAAGCATTTTTAAGAACAGAAGAAAACAAGACAGCATGTACCTCCATTTTGGAAAGCTCTAGCAATGTATGCAAACCCTTACTTACGGAATATTTTTCAGTTGTGTATTTATGATTTCCAGAAAGGAATCAGCTGAAATATCAGCACATAAGCCCAAGAGGTTAGCAAATTATTTTATTTGCTGAAGGCATAAATAAATGTCTTCATTGCTTACAGGAAAAGGGAATGATTTCTTAGATTTTTTTTCTCAGAAGTTCAAAATGACTTGCTAATATTCTTAGCAAAATAATTTGCAAATACTGTCCCAATTACAGTTTGGCCATTAGCCCCCTACTAGTTTTTAATATGCTGTTTAACCTTCTGAAAGAAAAGATATTTTAACACGCTGGGAAGAAATGCCCAGGTAGAATATATATGTAATGTGCTTTCTAGTTTGGCACAAAGGCATCTACTTTGATTTAGTCACATCATCTTCATATTTATATAGCATCTTCCTATAGGATTCCTGACATGCTCCACAGTTATGATTGCCTGAATTCTTATAATGTTGCTTATAAACATTTTTAGATGGAGAAGCTGAGGCAGAGTTCCACAATTACATATGGAAATTACAAGTAGAATCCTGAGTCAGTCTTTAATTCAACAAGATTGTATTTTCTTTCCAATTTTCTCTCCAGGTATATAATTACTTCAGCACATTTTATTAAGCACTTGTAGAGTTCAAGCCACTGTATATTCAAAGATGAGACCTTATTCCTGATTGACAAAATATCTTGCCCAGACCTTTCCTAATCCCCTCTAGTCAGAATTCACCTCTTCCTTCTCCATAGTCCAAAGCACATTGAATTACTAATGTATTGCCCTCTTTAATTTATCTTGAATTAGAGCAAAAATTGTGCTTGGTAACATGGTCAGTGTGCCAATTTTAATTAATCCTGTTGGTCTTTTTCATCATTGCCACCCAGGTAGAACTACCATCAGTAGGATCAAAGAAGATAGAAATAGTAGACCCGAAAATCACCTTAAAGATGATTTTGAGGCACATACTTTGATTTTATAGATAGGGGAACTGAGATTCAGTAAGACTAATTGACTTGCCCAAGATCACTGCATGGCAGAACGAACCAATGTCTTTAAATATTAAGGATATTTTTATATGTGTATTTACGCACACACATACTGATGAAATTTGCAACAACAGATGTGTTCATTGATATACTGTGAACTCTGGCTCTGCCTGGTGATGTTTGCCAATTTCCATGGTGCACATATTCTCATCATGGCTGATTTAATCTACCAAAAGTTTAACAACTGGCTCACAAAATTTCTGAAAATTTAATAATTGTATATCAGGTTGCTATGAACCAGCTCTAGCATTCCACTGGATGTGCCCCTGAAATCATGTATTTACAATTAAAACATTCGACCATTTTCTTACTCTTTCTAGTTATCCATTCAGAGACACTTTACCTTATTTTCTGATTAATATTTCCGTGAGGAAATAAATTATTCCTCACATGTCAGCTTTATTTATTTTTTTAAGTTTTTTTTTTTTTAATGTTTATTTATTTTTCAGACAGAGAGAAACAGAGCATGAACGGGGGGAGGGTCAGAGAGAGGGAGACACAGAATCCAAAACAGACTCCAGGCTCTGAGCGGTCAGCACAGAGCCTGACGCAGGGCTCGAACTCGCAACCACAAGATCATGACCTGAGCCGAAGTCGGACGCCCAACCGAGTGAGCCACCCAGGTGCCCCTGCACATGTCAGCTTTAATCTTCACTTTAAGGTGTTTTTGTTTTATTTGTTTTGTTTTTAGGATTTAATAACTTGTTAATAAGTGTTTAAAACTACTTGAGGGTCTGTCTATTAAGAGAACTTTGGATGAAACCCTGAGTATCAGTTATCTATTGTTAGGTTACAAATCTCCCTAAATACTTATTAGCTTAAAACAACAACCCGGCGCGCCTAGCAGCTCGGTTGGTTGAGTGTCCAACTTCGGCTCAGGTCATGATCTTATGGTTTGTGAGTTCAAGCCCCATGTCGGGCTTTGCACTGATAATGTAGAGCCTGCTTCCGATTCTGTCTTCCTCTCTCTCTGCCCCTCCTCCTCTCACACAAGCACGCTCTCTCAAATAAGTAAACATTAAAAAAATTTTGTTTAAAGAAATTAAAAAAAAAAAACCTATAGTTTATGGTTCTGGCTAAATCTTGTCTAGGTTGGGCTCACCTGATCCTGACGGGGTTTGTCCATGCATCTGAGGTTGTTAATGCAACCCATTAATAGGGTTGATGAGGCTGGCTGGTCTTAGCTGTTGTCACCCATATGTCCAGTGATAGAGTGGCTGTTGGCTGAAGCCATAAGGGGAACTTTGTGTTTCTCACTATCCAGTGAGTCAGACCTGGCCTGTTCACATGGCTTCAGGGTTTCAAGGGTACAGAGTGAAAACTACAAGGTCTCTTAAGGCCTAGTCTCCAAACTGGTCATTACTTCCACAAGTCCATCCCAGTTGAGGGAGTGGGGAAATAGACTCTACCTTTTGAAGGGAGAAACACCAAATAGTGTGGCCATTCCATTCCATTCCATTACTGATTTGTTTTAAGGTTTAGATCGTTACGTCCATGGGACAGAGGTGAGTGTACATGGCATGGTTGGCCTTCAGTCAGAAATTGATTAGGGAGGCCAGGGTGGCTCAGTCGGTTAAGCATCTGACTTTGGCTCAGGTTAAGCGTCTGATTTCAGCTTAGGTCATGATCTCACAGTTCGTGGGTTCAAGTCCCACACTGGGCTCTGTGCTGACAGCTCAGAGCCTGGAACCTGCTTCGGATTCTGTGTCTCCTCCTCTCTCTCTCTCTGCCCCTCTCCCGCTCGCACTCTGTCTCTGTCTCTCAAAAATAAACATTAAAAAAATTTATAATAAATTTTTTTTTCAACGTTTATTTTTTTATTTTTGGGACAGAGAGAGACATAGCATGAACGGGGGGGGGTAGAGAGAGAGAGAGAGGAAGACACAGAATCGGAAACAGGCTCCAGGCTCTGAGCCATCAGCCCAGAGCCCGACGCGGGGCTCGAACTCACGGACCGCGAGATCGTGACCTGGCTGAAGTCGGACGCTTAACCGACTGCGCCACCCAGGCGCCCCTATAATAAAAATTTTAAAAAAGAAATTGATTAGAGTTTTCTTTTCCAGTGTTTAAAAGAAATTAATAACCTTTACTTATAAACCATCTCTACTTGGATGATCACTCATTGATACACTCAACAACTAATAATTTCCTTATCAGTTTAATTCATATATTTTAACACTCTCTTCTGCACACACTAGGTAGCTAAGGGTTGGGAGGGGGGCAGAACTAAACAATAAGGCAGTATTGTCTGCCTAACAATTGGAGACCAATATAAGACATTAAGTAATCAATTGATAAATTTTATACCATCATTCAGGTTCAGGAAAAGAAACAGTCACTGGAGAAGAGATTAGTTGAGGAAGATTGCTTCATAGAGAACCACTTTTTATTTATTTATTTTTTAAAATTTAAATCCAAGTTGGTTAACATATATTGTAATAATGATTTCAGGAATAGAATTTAGTGATTGATTACTTACATATAACACCCAGTGCTCATCCCAACAAGTGCCTTCCTTAATACCCATCACCCATTTAGCCCATCCCTCCACCCAACACCCCATCAGCAACCCTCAGTTCTCTGTATTAAAAGTGTCTAATGGTTTGCTTCCCTCTCTGTTTTTATTTTACTTTTCCTTCTCTTCTCCTATGTTCATCTGTTTTGTTTCTTAAGTTCCACATGAGTGAAATCATATGATGCCTTCCTCTGACTGACTTATTTCGCTTAGATAATACATTCTAGTTCTATCCACGTTGCTGCAAATGGCAAGATTTTTTCTTTTTGATCATCAAATAATATTCCATTGTGTGTAAATACCACATCTTCTTTATCCATTTGTCAGTTGATGAATATTTGGGCTCTTTCTATACTTTTGCTATTGTCAATAGTGTTGCTGTAAACATTGGGGTACATGTGCCCCTTCGAATCAGCACTCCTGTATCCTTTGGATAAATACCTAGTAGTGCAATTGGGTACTTTTATCTTTAATTTTTTGAGGAACCTCCGTACTGTTTTCCAGAGAGGCTGCACCAGTTTGCATTCTCACCAGCAGTGCAAAAGGGTTCCTCTTTCTCTGTATCCTCACCAACATCTATTGTTTCCTGAGTCATTAATTTTAGCCATTCTGACAGGTGTGAGGTGGTATCTCATTGTGATTTTGATTTGTATTTCCCTGATGAGTGATGTTGAGCATCTTTTCATGGGTCTGTTACCATCTGAATGTCTTCTTTGGAAAAGTGTGTATTCATATATTTTGCCCATTTCTTCAGTGGATTATTTGCTTTTTGGGTGTTGTTTGATAAGTTCTTTATAGATTTTTGGATACTAACCCTTTATCTGATATGTCATCTTCTCCTATTCCCTTGGTTGCCTTTTAGTTTTGCTGATCGTTTCCTTCGCTGTGCAGATTTTTATCTTGATGCTTTTATTTCCCTCGCCTCTGGAGCCATGTTAAGTAAGTAGTTGTTGTGGCCGAGGTCAAAAAGGTTGTTACCTGTTTTCTCCTCTAGGATTTTGATGGCTTCCTGTCTTATGTTTAGGTCTTTCATCCATTTTGAGTTTAGTTTTGTGTATGGTGTAAGAAAGTGGTCCAGGTTCATTCTTCTGCATGTCGTTGTCCAGTTTTCTCAGCACCACTTGCTGACGAGACAGTCTTTATTCCGTTGGATATTCTTTCCTACTTTGTCAAAGATTAGTTGGCCATGTGTTTGTGGGTCCATTTCCGGGTTCTCTATTCTCTTCCATTGATCTGAGTGTCTGTTTTTGTGCCAGTACCATACTGTCTTGATGATTACAGCTTTGTAGTACAGCTTGAAGCCCGGCATTGTGATGCCTCCAGCTTTGGTTTTCTTTTTCAAGATTGCTTTGGCTATTTGGGGTCTTTCTTGGTTCCATACAAATTTTAGGATTGCTTGTTCTAGTTCTGTGAAGAATGCTGGTGTTATTTTGATACAGATTGCATTGAATATGTAGATTGCTTTGGGTAGTATCGACATTTTAACATAGTTCTTTTTCCAAACCATGACCATGGAATATTTTTCCTTTTTTAATGTGTGTCTTCTTCAGTTTCTCTCATAAGCTTTCTATAGTTTTCAGCATATAGATTTTTCACCTCTTTGGTCAAGTTTATTCTTAGGTATTTTATGGTTTTGGTGCAATTGTAAATGGGATCAATACCTTGATTTCTCTTTCTGATGCTTCATTATTGGTGTATAGAAACACAACCAATTTCTGTACATTGATTTTATAACCTGAGACTTTGATGAATTCATGTATCAGTTCTAGCAGTTTTTTGGTGGAGTCTTTTGGGTTTTCCACATAGAGTATAATGTCGTCTGTAAAGAGTGAAAGTTTGACTTCCTCCTTGCTGGTTTGGATGCCTTTTCTTTTTGTTGTCTGATTGCTGAGGCTAGGACTTCTAACACTATGTTGAATAACAGTGGTAAAGTGGAACAATGAGCAAGTTTTTATTAATCACTTTTTCCCTTTTATCTTTGTTCTAGTTCTAGTTGCTGAAATGTAATGTTCATTGAATCAGATAATAAAAAAAATAAAGCTTGGACTTTTAATTTTTTTCATTTCTACTTATTTCATTTTATTGTAATTTATAAAAGTATTAGACCACAAGAGATGAAGGAACTGTCCCTTCAGCAGAAGATTTGACAACTCCTGTTTTATAGTATACTTTCCAGACAATTATTCAGCTTTGGCTTGAACCCTTCTAGTAACTAGGAGCTCATTACCTTTCTAGGAAGCTAATTCATTATTGGACTGTTCTGATTATTAGAAAATGTTTTCTTAGACTGAGTAGAATTCAACCTTCCTATGATTTGTAATCCTAAGACTTGATCCTGCCCCTGGAACTATACAACATAAATTTACTCTCTTTTAATGTACGACAGATCTTTGGATATTCAAAAACACTTGTCATATCCCTCTTTAGTTTTCTTTAAGCCTCACTTTTTCTGATTATCCATATGACAGTTTCCAGAACCTCCTTGTCCTGATTGCCCTTTTCTGGACATACTCTTTTAATAATGTCTTTCTTAAAATGTATTACCCAGAACTAAATGGATCATAAATTTCTTGTTCTGGACAATAAATATACTTCTGCTAATGGTGCCAATAATGCAGTAAGTTTTTTTAGCAGTCCTGTCACTCTGTTGATTCACAATGAGTCATAATTTCTTAAGAGGGAATCAGAACTTCAAAATAGTCTCCATATTCAGCTGATTCCTTGTGTAAATACACTTGTCTGCCTTTTTTGATTCCTTTTAGGGAGGAAAGAAAAAAGTTAATTTTCATTTCTAACCTTACTGATTTTTAATTTTTCCATTTAAATATTAGCAACATGGCTGGTAATGTAACAGCAGATTTTAAGCAGGGGTGCTATATTTAGAAACATCATTGTGGGTAAAGGGTGGAGGGTAGCAGATGAACTGGAACAGGAGGGAGATGAAATGTTGGACGAACTGTTCAGTGACTGATATAGAAACTCAGATGACAAATGACAATGGCCTTAGTTAGAGAAGAAACAAAGAAGATGTAGAGAAGGGAACAGAACCCAGAGATATGTAAGTAATAAAAATTAATAGGACTTGATAACTAATTTATATGGAAATGACAGAGAGTAATGAGTGAGGAAGGGGGAAATGGCAGCTCCTGACATTTAGAAGCTGACCTGGCATTTACAGGTAAGCCATGTTATTTCCTGTCGGGCGTAAGAACTTCACAGAATACTATCCGATGAGATATTCTGAGGCCATAATAACATGAGACAAAACAGGTCCACTCCATGCTTTTGTCTAAGTGTAGACAAAAGCAGTCACTGTGCCATCTACAAAATTCCAAACACCCGCTTCTTTTGACTGAAATGAGTGATGGTACTTTTTACCAATTATAGCATTGTCCTTGCTCTGGGCTCTCCTTCCTGTACAGAAGATGTGTTGAGATCACTATCATAAAATTTCCCCTTTCTGCCAGCATTCAATCTAGAATAGACCACTGCTTCCTTAGACTCTTTCTCAAATTACTCAAGCAAATAGCAAATCCTATAATGGGTTCTTTTTGATGCTCTCATACTGAGTTCTATGGTTCCCTATGCTGTGCATTCTTTACTGCAAATGAGCCATAACTCACCTCATTCAACTAGAGATGGGTTCCTGGTTGTCTCCAGCTGAAGGGCGTTAAGAATAATTCCAGAGTTTCTTGCTTGGACAATAGGTATAGAAATAAAGTATACTTTATTTAGTATAGAAGTAAAGAATACTAGATGAGAGGAAGGTAATGTCTTCAATTTTTAACAGCTTATCTTTGAAATAATAGTGGTTTAATCTCAGTGGGGATATCTAGGAGGATTTTGGTTGGATATATGGCTCTGGGGCTTAAGAAAGATGTCTTTTAAAATAATAATTTTTCTTTTTTTTTTTTTTTAAGTTTACCTATTTATTTTGAGGGGGTAGGTGAGAGTGGGGAAGGGGAAGAGAGATTGGAGAGAGAGAATCCCAAGCAGGCTCCACACTATCAGCACAGACCCCGACTCAGGGCTCAGTCTCACAAACTGTGAGATCATGACCTGAGCCGAAATCAACAATTGGATGCTTAACTGACTGAGTGAGCCACCCAGGCTCATCTTAAAGGTTTTATTAATTATTATTATTATTTTAATGTTTATTCACTTTTGAGAGAGAGAGAGAGAGAGAGAGAGAGAGAGAGAGAGAGAGCACAAGTGGGGGAGGGGCATAGAGATAGGGAGACATAGAATCTGAAGCAGGCTGCAGGCTCTGACCTGTCAGCACAGAGCCCAACATGGGGCTTGAACTCACAAATCGTGAGATCATGACCTGAGCTGAAGTCAAGATGCTTAACCAACTAAGCCACTTAGGCACCCCAAGATTTTATTTTTAAATAATCTCTACACCCAGTGTGGGGCTTGAACTTACAACACTGAGATCAAGAGTCGCATGCTCTACTGACTGAGCCAGCCAGGTGCCCCTAAGTGAGATGTCTGTGCTGAATGTATCTATTTCTCATCTCTACCCATACATAAGTATACTCAGAAATATATATTTGAGAGCCATTGTTTATATAACAATTGAAGCTGTGGGGTTAGCTAAGGTCAGCAGGGAGGGAGAAAATGAAAAGAGAAAAGCCTGAGGACTGAACCCTGAGGAACACCTATATTTATGAGGTGAGCAGAAAATGAGATGCCCAGAAAGACTCTTGGGGGAAGCTGCCATTAAGAAGAGAATCAGAAGTAGAAAAAGACCAGAAGTTAGAAAAGGAGAGAGTTTTAAGAAGAACAATGAGATTAGTTCTATATGCTGCTAAGAAGACAAGTGAAATAAGGAGCCCTTCAAGCCATCTGATAATGTTCCGTTATTTTTTTGAGCACCTCTTTACTTTCTGGCACAATAAGATGTCTCACGTTCCTCTTATTCTTCCCTACCCTAACCCTAGCATCAGCCATTTGTCTAAGAACTCCTGTTTCCTTTGAGTGGAAAATGGTATTTAGAAACCATGATCTGGGATATTATTCCTTTTAAGAAGCTTGTCTGTGAAGGCCAATGGCTATATGGTGGTCACATGGGGGAATGGAAGGATGGAGAGAGGGGGAAACTTGGCTTAAGTAAAGATGAGCAAACCAGAGATCTGATTATCAGACCTGAAGCTTAAGGTCAGAAGCAAGATAAGGATGATTTGACCTTGAGTCCCGGAGTGGCATATAGAACTCCAAAGGTTAGGATTCATTTTAGGAATCTGCGTGGAGCTCTGCCTTTCAACATGCATTAAGAGAGGCCATCTGCCAGGGTTTCACACCAAAACAAAGCTTGAAGCCACCTGTGAAATATTTGGGTTATCTCCTGTGCCAACCATTTTTCCTGGCATGTGGGCTTTAGTGGTGCAATTGTAACTCTCTAATTATTAAGGTGATAATTATGTTTATTGACTTTAAATATTCTTTATCATTAAGAAAAGAATTGGACATTGGTATAAACATCTCTGGTTTTGTTGACCAAGTATTGCACCTCTCTTTCTTCCAGAAAATATCCATTTTCTTACTACAAACATAGGGAATCCCAACTCCTGGCTAAAGTTATTGGACTAAAGATGAGTAACCACATCAAGTAGGGCTGATCAAAATACTGTGTTTTGGTCCTGAGTGAGCAGGTGACCTGAATCAGGTCAATGAGAGTCCTTTCTTGGGGGTTGAAAAACTGATGCTGGGAAAGAGGCTTACTCCCCCTGTCAGACAGAGAGGTGGAGCGTCAATTTGTTTGTGGTAAAATTCCCAGGAAGAAGCCAGTGTAAGAGAAACAGAGATGCGAGATGCCACTCCGAGTGGCATTTGAATCTCTCTGATCCCTTGTCTGTGAGGCCCAGGTGCACTCTTGCCATCTCAGAACTGGAGGAGCCTGCTAACACAGATTCCTTTTTGCCTAAGCTAGTTTTGACTCGAGTTTCAGTCACTTTTCACCAAAAGAGAGAGACCTCACTCATACAATGACTTCAAATAAGTCTCATTTGAATTTGTATTGTCAGAAGCTTATGACTTCATTGATACTGTCAAGAGTTAACTTTATTCCCCCCCCCTTTTTAAACTGAAGTATATTAACATACCATGTTATATTAGTGTCAGGTGTACAATATAATGATTCAACAATTCTGTACATTTCTTAGTACTCATCAAAAGTAAGTGTACTCTTGATCTCCTTTATCTATTTTACTCCTCCCTCCACCCACCTCCCCTCTGGCAACCACCAGTTTGTTCTCTGTATTTAAGAGTGTGTTTTTAGTTTGTCTTTTTTAAATTTGTTTTGTCTCTTACATTCCACATATGAGTGAAATCATATGGTATGTTTCTTTTTCTGTATGACTTATTTCACTTAGCAGTATACCCTCTAGGTCCATCTTTGTTGTTACAAATGGCAAGAGCTCATTCTTTTTTATGGCTGAGTAATATACCACTATTATACATATGTGTGTGTATCTATATCTATATCTATATCTGTATATATATCTATCTATATCTATACTTATATCTATCTTTATCCATTCATCTTTTTCCACATCTTTATTCACTTATCTATCGATGGATACTTGGGTTGCTTCCATATCTTGCCATATCTTGGCTATTGTAAATAATGCTACAGTAAACATAGGGGTGCATATATCTTTTCAAATTAGTGTTTTTGTTTTCCTTGAATAAATACCCAGTAGTAGAATTACTGGATCATAGGGTAGTTCTATTTTTAACTTTTTGAGGAAACTCCATACTGTTTCCCACAGTGGCTGCACCAATTTGTATTCCCATCAAAGTGCATGAGGGTTCCTTTTTCTCTACATCCTTGTCAACACTTGTTGTTTCTTCTATTTTTGATTTTAACCATTCTGACATGTGTGAGGTAATATCTCATTGTGGTTTTGATTTGCATTTTCCTGATGATGAGTGATGTTGAGCATCTTTTCAAGCATCTGTTGGCCATCTGTAGGTCTTCTTTGGAAAAATGTCTGTTCAGGTCTTCTGCCCATTTTTAAATTGTATCTTTTTTTTTTTTTGGTGTTCAGTTGTATAAGTTCTTTATATATTTTTGATATTAACCTATTAATGGATATGTCATTTGCAAATACCTTCTTTATTCAGTAGGTTTTCTTTTTGTTTTGTTGATGGTTTCCTTTGCTGTGCAAAAGCCTTTTGTTTTGGTGTAGTCCAAATAACTTAGTTTTGCTTTTGTTTCCCTTGCCTGAGGAGACTTACCTAGAAAAATGTTTCTATAGCTGATATCAAAGAAATTATTGCCTATGTTTTCTTCTGGGATTTTTATGATTTCAGGTCTCACATTTAGGTCTTTAATCCTTTATCTTTTATCATTTAAAATGAAGTTAACTTCATTCTGACAAGGATTTCAAACAACCCACTCAAATAGTAAGAAGTAAAGTAACCACAAATGGCTATTGCGTTTTTCCTAATAAAAGCAGCAGTTGGGGGGCATCTGGGTGGCTCAGTCCATTAAGCATCCAACTTTGACTTTGGCTCAGGTCATGAGCTCACAATAGGGAGTTTGAGCCCTGCTGAGAGTGCAGAGCCTGCTTGGGATTCTTTCTCTTTCCGTCTCTCTCTGCCCCTCCCGTACTTGTGCATCCCAGAAGTTGTTCAAAATGTTTTTTCCTACTTATGCCTAATAGTAGAACCTCTATCCCAGGTGGTCTCCCAAGGATCTTTTTCTTATTAACAACCTTAATTTAAATTGTATTTTCTATTCTTCACTTTCTGCACTTTATTGTACTGATTGTATATTATCTTGTTACTTTGTTAAATCTCCCATTAAAAAAATTTTTTTTTAACATTTATTATTGAGAGAGACACACAGAGAATGAGCAGGGGAGGGGCCAAGAGATGGAGAGACACAGAATCTGAAGCAGGCTCCAGGTTCTGAGCTGTCAGCACAGAGCCCGACGCTGGGCTCGAACCCACAAACTGTGAGATGATGACCTGAGCCGAAGTTGGAAGCTTAACCGACTGAGCCACCCAGGTGCCCCTAAATCTCCCATTTCTAAAGCAACAAGAAATAAATGATTTGTAAGAGAAAGTATGTATACTTCCTTATCTTTCACCCCTTTAGTTACAACCTACCAAGTGCTTACTCAAACTTACACTTTCCATAACTGAAAAGTTATTTTGACAGGTTTTACTATCTACTCTTTAGCTTTTCTAGTCCGTAAGGATAAGTAGAAGCCTTAATCCTTATGTTTACCCAGGCATTTGCAGAATTCAAGGACAGCTATCCAAGTTGGCTAATGGCTTTGTACTTTAAAAAGAATCTGGTTAGGGTTCAGTGCTTATAATCACTCAATGCATTCAATGCATTGTTAGTCATTGCATTCCATAGTTTTTCTTTGCCAGCCCCTCCTTACAGAATTATCCTCTAGTTTTCTTCTGGGGATTGACCTTTCCCCCACTTTGAGTCTATGAGATCTCAGTGCACTATGATCCCTGTATCAGAGCCCAAGATCAAGATCCTTGAGCCATGACCCAGGCCCAAGACAATCTGCACATGTGTTCCGGAGGTAAGTACTTCACCTAACCCAGTACAGTCCGAGCACATTTCGGGATATTTGTTAATGTTACCAGCAGATATATTTTTCTTCTCCCTTGAATATGAACTTAAGGGTCTGTGAGGCTGGGATTTCTGCAGCCATCTCATAAGCATGAAGGGATTCTCTGTCTGAGGACGGAGCCAGCCTGAAAGACACGGAGCTGAAAGAGAAAGAGGAAC
This sequence comes from Puma concolor, assembly GCF_028749965.1. Classification (NCBI taxonomy): domain Eukaryota; kingdom Metazoa; phylum Chordata; class Mammalia; order Carnivora; family Felidae; genus Puma; species Puma concolor. The sequence continues at coordinate 27,288,369 of NC_141673.1, read as the reverse complement.
CCACGCCTAATTACTTGAACCAAAAATTAACTTTGTGCTCAAGCCCATTTGAGTGAATCTTTCTGTTACTTATAACCAAAAGAATCTTTTTTTTTTAAAAAAAGCTTATTTATTTATCTTGACAGAGAGAGAGAATGAGTGGAGGACAGGCAGAGAGAGAGGGAGAGAGAGAGACAGAGAGAGAGAGAGGAATCCCAAGGGGGCTTCTGATCATCACAGGGCTCAGTCTCACAAACTGTGAGATCACGGGCTGAGCTGAAATCAGGAGTCAGACACTTAATCCTACAGGAGAAAACAGGCAGCAACCTCTTTGACCTTGGCCACACAACTTCTTGCTTGACATACCTGTGGAGTCAAGGGAAATAAAAGCAAAAATGAACTATTGGGACCTCATCAAGATAAAAAGCTTCTCAAAAATAATATAAAAACAGGGAGGGGGACAAAACATAAGAGACTCTTAAATATGGAGAACAAAAAGAGGGTTACTGGAAAGGTTGTGGGGGGGATGGGCTAAGTGGGTAAGGGGCATTAAGGAATCTACTCCTGAAATCATTGTTGTACCATATGCTAACTAACTAGGATGTAAATTAAAAAAATAAATTAAAAAATGGTTAAAAAAAAGAAACACAAAAAAAAGATAAAAAGCTTCTGAACAGCAAAGGAACCATTCAACAAAGCTAAAAGGCACCTGATGGAATGGGAGAAGATATTTGCAAATGACATATTGGTTGGTATCCAAAATCTGTAGAGAACTTACCAAACTGAACACCCAAAAAACAAATAATGTACTGAAGAAATGGGCAAAAGACATGAATACACACTTTTCCAAAGACATCCAGATGGTAACAGACCCATGAAAAGATGCTCAACATCACTCATCATCAGGGAAATACAAATCAAAACCACAATGAGATATCACCTCACACCTGTCAGAATGGCTAAAATTAACAACCCAGGAAACAGCAGATGTTTGTGAGGATACAGAGAAAGAGGAACCCTTTTTAACTGCTGTTGGGAATGCAAACTGGTGTAACCTCTCTGGAAAACAGTATGGAGGTTCCTCAAAAAACTTAAAAAATTACCCTATGACCCAGCAATTGCACTACTAGGTAATTATCCACAGGATACAAAAATGCTGATTCGAAGGGGCACATGTACCCCAATGTTTATAGCAATGTCATCAACAAGAGCCAAATTATGGGAAGTCCGGGTGGCTGGCCAGGCCATCCGAGTGTCCATGGGGCTCCAAGTCCCCGGCCCCACCCGCCCTCAGTTGTGGTCAGACTCCTCCTCCTCTGCTTCATGAAGCCACTTGAAGAAGGCTGTGACAGATTTAAGGCTACGCCCTTGCCCTGTTGCTCAGTGGGGTCCTTGCTACTCTCCCAGCTATAGAAGGCCTCCTCTTCCACCATGTCCTCGTCCTACAGCGCATCAAAGAACATCCAAAGCAGGCTGGCGGGCTGTTCTAAGGTCACTACAAGGGCCTGGAGGGCGTAGAGCGCCTGCAACTCCTTCTGTTCATCACATAAGTATTTCTGTAGCAGTTTCGCTCAAGCTTTCAGCACCGCCACATCCACTCGGAGGGGCGTCTCAAAGAGAATTGCAGAATAGCAGACAGCTGTCATGAGGGCAAGAACCAGTGTGTTGGATGCTACCTGCTGCTGACTCAGGTTGGCCTCTATCCAGTCAAACACCCGCTGGTTACTGCTGCCCTCCTTCAGCAGCTTCTCCAGCTGTCTGCTCAGCTCCTCAGAGGAGAGCATCCTCTGGCCAGGGGCTTCAGACTCCTCGCCCAAGGTGTACTCCACCTTCTGTTCAGCGACGAATGCCCTGACGTCCTGGCCTTCAGATAGAAATTCTTTCCAGCTGAGTCCAGCTTCTCGCCCCAGCATCCCCACCTTTTTGGGACCCATGCTTTTACACAGAAGCCCCAGGATCTCCAACAGAGAAGCAGCTTTGCCCAGGGGTCTCAGAGGTTTTATAATCTCCCTGAACAGCTCCCCCATAGGTCCTCCACCTTCCTGCAGAATGGGCGTCATGAGTTCTGCTCAGTAGAGCCACACATGGGGTGTGTGTGTCAATTTCCATGTCTTCAGCCAATTCTAGGATTTCATACAAACCTTGGTAGTACTGAGCAGTGGAGAGGTGGCCGGCAAAGAGCAGCTGGTGCAGCAGCCGCCCCATATGCCCACGAGCGATGGTGCTGCGCTCCAGTGCCGACTGGATGCCATGCGGCACAAAGGTGAAGAGCAGGGAGGGTGAGGCCAGCTCCTGTACGCACTGCGCTGCCTCCTTCATGTCATTGAGATGGAGATATTCTTCAATAATGGCCTTGGATTTCTTTTTCCAGCTCTTCCTCAGAGAGCGCAGCCTTTGGGGGGCTCGCCGGGGGCAGGGTGGCTTCTTGCTTCACAGCATCCCACCCACGGTCCCGATCCTCCATGAGGCTAGCTGCCTTGCGCGGTCACTCAGGCTGGGAAGGCCGCTCTCTACTCCGCTCTTCCTCTTCCTGGCTGAAGCTCCGCTTGGTGGCAGGTGTCCGAGAGCGATCGAGCCGGTCTCCACGCTCACTTCCCCGTTCACTCCGCTCTAGGCGGTCTCCCCGGTCCCCAGCTTTCTCACCTCTTTCCCGGCTCAAGCTACTCCTCTGTACCACACGTCTGCTATCTGTGTTTTCTGTAGGTACTGCTCGTTGAAGGGCAGAGAAGCCGTTCAAGGTACTAGTAGCTGGACGAGCAGCTGCTGGTGCTGCGTCAGAGGGCTTGGCCCCTGAGCCTCCACTGCTGCCCTTGCCGCAGCTCGATCGCCCGCCAGGTGCAAAGAGCTGGTTGTGAGAATCAATGGAGCCAGGCTTCGTGATCTTGGTGAGCCGTGAGGTGTCAGTAGGTGTCAGCAAGGCTGCCCTTGCCGATGGGGACTGTGTTCCAGCCACCATCATCCACAAGTGGGAGGCCTCGGCTAATGGGTGGGCCTGGAGGGCCACCCCCACGCTTGTCTCTGCCCTTGACCATTAGCTGCTGCGCTTTTACATGCTCCCAGTGCTCCTCCATTTCAGCCTCCTTGTGGATCTGGTCTTGCAGCATGGTCTTGGGACCCTGGTCCCCACGGCGTGGCACCCAATTGCTCTGTCGCAGATCCAGCACGTCTTGCAGCATAAAGCGGATTCGGGATGAAGTCTTCTTTTCCTTAATGATTTTTTCCGTCTGGTTGAAATACTGATCCATTCGGGGCTTGGCTTTTTCAAAGTCCAGATCTTTGCCAATGGTAGTGAGCAGACGACAAAGGCATTCAAGAGACTCTTCATCATGGTTCTTAAGTAGTTTAACCACACAGCCATGCGTTATTGCCTCCGTTAACATCTTCAGCTTAAACGACTCCCCAATAAACTTGATATTCCCTAATGAGCGCCGCCAGGCTATGTCTCGAGCCTCTTCCAACTCTTCCTTCAGGCGTCCTCGTTCTTCTGCCGTAGCAGCTTCATCCATTTCTTTTTGCTTCTTCTCAAAAACCTCATCATCATCTTTGTCTTTCTCAAACTCCTTCTGACATGGACTCAACAATAGTTTTCGGAAGTTCACAGTCACTGTTGGCTTTTCTGTAGTGGGCACTTTCAGCACCATGAGGCAGCGGCACATGTTGGCAAAGGCCACAGAGAAGCTGGGCTCTGAAATGGCCTTGTCAAAGATGAGGTCAATGAACCCTTTGAGGCGTTCCTCAGTGTCGATGGCCCGCTGTGTCACCTGCTTCATCAGCTGCTGGAACATCTGGGGTGTCAGCTTATTCAGTATGTAGCGCACCCTGCGGAACAGGTCCTGGGTTTTGCTGCCATCAGCATCCTCTTCCCCTCGATCCTTATCAGCAGCCGTCCGCTTGCTGCTGGGTTTTTTAAAGTTTTTATTTATTTATTTGAGAGAGAGAGAGAGATTGAGAGAGAGCACAAGCAGGGGAGGGGTGAGAAAAGGGGGACAGAGGATCTGAAGCAGGCACTGCACAGAGAGCAGAAAGCCTGATGTGGGGCTCAAACTCATGAACCATGAGATCGTGACCCGAGCTGAAGACAGATGCTTAACTGACTGAGCCACCCAGGCGTCCCTTTTTAAAGATTTTTAAAATGTTTTTTATTTATTTTGAGAGAGAGAGCGTGTGTAAGCGACCATGAATGGGGAAGGGGCAGAGAGGGGAGAATATCTTAATCTGGCTCTGTGATGACAGCACAAACTGTGAGATCATGACCTGAGCTGAAATCAAGACTAGGATGCTTAACCGACTGAGCCACCCAAGCACCACACTCCTATTACAATCTAACTTGGGTCAGTGAATGGGAAAAAAATCTCCGCTCCACAGAGTCATTCACAGAACCCAGGCTCCTGCCAAGCTGTGGCTTCACCATCCTCTGGGGCCTCAAATCCTCTACTGGATCCTGTGTGTCTAATGGCAGGCCAAGGAGAAGAGTGAGTGAGGAGAAGAGAGGCTTATGTGCCACGTTTTAGTCAGCCCCCAAAGAGGGGGCTTCTGCCACATTCCATTGGCCACAACTCAGTTCTCTGCCAGCCCATCCTGCCAACTGCAAGAGAGCAGAGATCTGTGATCTAGTGGCGTGTCCTGGAAGAGGAGAAACTTGAACATCGATAAGAACTAGCTTTCTCTGCACCACCCTCTGAGCCCCAAGTTTTCTTCTGAACAGAAAAATTAGTAATTGCTATTTGCCAGCACGTTATGACGATTGAATGAGGCAACAGGTGTGGACATGGTGAAGTGGTAATCAAATGCTAGTTATGAATACTCCTGGGTAATTTTGTCCCTTTACCTCTGCATTTCATTTGTGAAATGTGTAGATTGATATGCTTTCTAAGAATCCTTCCCAACCCTGAGACGCTTAGATTCTGTAGTTCTTTTAAACTTTCACCAAGCAAATGCCTCTCTGACTGCATTGGTGCCTTAGGATTCTACACATGATTCTATAACCCAGTCCCCCCGCCCCCAAACCCTCCTTCACTGCTGTAATATTGCCCATGTTCTTTCAGAGTCATAACCTCATTCTCATCCCATGTTAATTCTGTTTGTTCTAACTGGATAAAAGATCATTTTTTGCCTTCCTGTTACATCAGCCAGTTCCAGCCTGCTAGATTTCTTAATTTCGGAAGAAACTTGTAGATGTGGGGAAGAGAACCTAAGAAAGCATTCACCAGATTTGAAATATTCAAAACACACATGATTACTTTAATCCTGTCTTGAAAGATCCTATGTAATAGTCATTTGGTTCAATCTAATTCCTTTGTCTGTGGTTGCCTTAGTTCTCTTAGCCCCAGTGTCCCAGCTTTTTTGCTCCGGCTAAATTCCCTTTGCACAATTCCTGGGGGATGTCAGCGAGGGGAGGTCTGAATTCTCCTTTTTTAAAGGCTGATGAGGGGCTGATATGCCCCTCAGGAATATTCTGGCTTCTAGGCCAGTCACATAAAGCAGAGGTAACTGGTCTACCTACTTCCATTCTAGGCCTTTCTTACCCTTCTCCAGACCACAGCCAGAGGGCTCCTTTCACATTTCAAATCTCCTATGACTCCTATGGTTAAAACACTCTGCTGTATGTATTATACTTTAAAAAAATAGTAAGTTTGATGTATATTATACAAATAACACAATGCACAGATGTTCAGTACAGTTTGAGGAGTTTTGATAACTGAATATGCCTGTGTGAAATCACCACCCCAAATAAGATATAAACATTTCTTTCTTTCTCTTTTTTCATTTCTTTTTGCCTCAGAAAGTTTTCTTGCCCCCTTTTTTTCAGTCATTGGCCCCCTGCCTAGCCTCCACTCCCAAAGGCAACCACTTTCTGATTATCATCACCACAGATTAGTTTTGCCTGGTTTTGGATTTGATACAAATATAATCACACGGTATGGACTTTTGTGCCTATTTTTACTCAATATAAGTTATTTGAGAGGGTCCCATGTTGTTGTGTGTTCATTCCTTTAAATTAAGTATGAGTATATTCCACAGTCCATCCATTCTCTTGTTGATGGACATTTGGGTTGTTTTCAGTTTTAGGCTATTTTAAGGCTTTTATGGATATCTAAGTCCTCTGAGGATGTGAGTTTTCATTTCTCTTGGGTAAATACCTAAGAGTGGAATTGTCACCAAGTAACATGGGGTTCAGCAATCTAAAGATCCATTTAGGATGAAGACCCAAACCCTGCGTGGCCCTGATCACCTCTCTGCATGCACCCCCTTCTGTGTGCACCCCCTTCTCACTGAGCTTTGGTCCCTCTGTCCATGCTCTTCCCTCTGCCAGAAACACACTTCCTTCCCACAGCTGCCTACCTTCCAATCGGGTCATTCCTGTCATAGGCATTCACAGCTCTGTGTCTGTGATGCCCCAGAACTTACCAAGCCTGAAGTTTTATGTTTCTGGGCACAATCATTTGTTTACCGTTTGCCTCTCACTCAGCAGCAAGCTCCATGAGGGCAAGTTATCTGCCCATTTTACTCACACAATGCCCCGCCTGGTTTCTAGCCTGTACTAGCTTGTACTGAGCATCCAGTACTCATTGGTGGGTGAATGAATCATGGCCATTCTGTACCCACCACAGATTCTGTTCTCCACTTTGGTAAAAAGCCCTTTTGGTCAGCCAGAGAAGGAACTGTGCCCTCATCAGGGATTTTCCAACAGTCTGGACTCAGTGAGAGGGGGAAACACCCAGGCAATCAGTTGTGTTCAGGCTGCCTGACTCCCAGGAAAGAGAAAAGCTTGAATTTCAATCTTAGTAGCTGTTGTCCTAAGCAGACCATTATCAAAACAAAATTCCTGCTTAAAGGGGCTTCTGATCCAAATAAGATAACAAGGCAACACAGGTAGCAAATATGCTACCTCGAACTAGACCAAAGGGGACTTGCTCCTGGTTTTGTTTCCCCTAGATTTTCTTTTTGAGCACCATGTCCTGGGGGCATTCTCAAGATGGCACTGGTTTTCTTGGAAGGCAGAAGTTTTTCTTGGTAGACAGGAAAATGAAGTTATTCCAGAAAATATTAGAGGACAAAGAACTAGGCGATGAAATTTACTTCTACATTGAAAAGCACCCCTGTGAGGTATTTTTACCGTTTGACTTGCCAGAGCAGAGATGCTGATAGCTAGGAAGGCTCATTTCCCCAGTGTGGGCTGCGATTGTGAGTAAGGCCATTCAGGGGTGTGTTTAGGATACATTGTCACTCCCTCCTCCTCAGAGGCCCCAATACGAACGGTAATGATTACTATAACCTTACATTCCTTTCTATGATTCTGTATTTCTCGTGGGTGATTTCCTCCCCAGGTTGACTTCTCATCTGCCTAGAGTGATAATAACGAGCCGAGTAAATGGATACTCTTTCTTCTGTGAGTGTTTTGGCTTTGCAAAAAGAGTGCAGAAATGTGATCCTAGACAATGGGTATGGTACAGAAAGGACTAGAGGTATTCAAGAAAACAACCTGATTACTTTTATTGCCATTATTTTAGGAATCAGCAAACTTCTACAGAAGGAATTGAATATGCTCTCCTGTCTTTAAATGGGGGTGGGTGATTCTTCAGTTGAAGAGGATTTGAGGAAGTCAAAGGTGATAATATGCATTAGAAAGTCTGCCAGAAATATTTGTCAAGAAACTCAAGTGTTCATACCCTCCAATCTAGTAATTCCACTCGTAGACGTCTGTCCTGTAGAATTAATCATAGATATGGACAAGTGTCTATTACAAGGAGGATCATTGCTGCCTTACTTATAATAGGGAGAAATTGGAAATGGTCTAAATGTTTAACAAAACCAGAATGGCTAAATAAATTCTCAGGTCTGCTTATTATAAAATATTATGATACTAAATCATGTTTGCAAAGAGATTTAATAACATGGGAAGATTCTCTGGCCAACTAATCTTTCACAAAGTAGGAAAGAATATCCAATGGAATAAAGACAGTCTCTTCAGCAAGTGGTGCTGGGAAAACTGGACAGCGATATGCAGATGAATGAACCTGGACCAGTTTCTTACACCATACACAAAAATAAACTCAAAATGGATGAAAGACCTAAATGTAAGACAGGAAGCCATCAAAATCCTTGAGGAGAAAGCAGGCAAAAACCTCTTTGATCTTGGCCTCAGCAACTTCTTACTCAACACGTCTCTGGAGGCAAGGGAAACAAAAGCAACAATGAACTCCTGGGACCTCATCAAAATAAAAAGCTTCTGTACAGCGAAGGAAACAATCAGCAAAACTAAAAGGCAACAGACCAAACGGGAAAAGATATATGCAAACGACATATCAGATAAAGGGTTAGTATCCAAAATCTATAGAGAACTTATCAAACTCAACACCCAAAAAACAAATAATCCAGTGAAGAAATGGGCAAAAGACATGAATAGACACTTCTCCAAAGAAGACATCCAGATGGCCAACCGACACATGAAAAAATGCTCAACATCACTCATCATCAGGGAAATACAAATCAAAACCACAAAGAGATACCACCTTACACCTGTCAGAATGGCTAACATTAACAACTCAGGCAACAACAGATGTTGGTGAGGATGCGGAGAAAGAGGATCTCTTTTGCACTGCTGGTGGGAATGCAAGCTGGTGCAGCCACTCTGGAAAACAGTATGGAGGTTCCTCAAAAAACTAAAAATAGAACTACCCTATGACCCAGCAATTGCACTACTTGGCATTTATCCACAGGATACAGGTATGCTGTTTTGAAGGGACACATGCACCCCCATGTTTATAGCAGCACTATCAGCAATAGCCAAAGTATGGAAAGAGCCCAAATGTCCATTGATGGATGAATGGATAAAGAAGACGTGGTATATATGTGTGTATATACACACACACACACACACACACACACACACACACACACTGGAGTATTACTCGGCAACCAAAAAGAATGCAATCTTGCCATTTGCAACTATGTGGATGGAACTGGAGGGTATTATGCTAAGTGAAATTAGTCAGTCAGAGAAAGACAAAAATCGTATGACTTCACTCATATGAGGACCTTAAGAGACAAAACAGATGAACATAAGGGAAGGAAAACAAAAATAATATAAAAACAGGGAGGGGGATAAAACAGAAGAGACTCATAAATATGGAGAACAAACTGAGAGTTACTGGAGGGGTAGTGGGAGGGGGGATGGGCTAAATGGGTAAGGGGCACTAAGGAATCTACTCCTGAAATCATTGTTGCACTATATGCTAACTAATTTGGATGCAAATTTTTAAAAATAAAAAATAAAATAAAAAAAAATAACATAGGAAAATTCTCCTAGTGAAAGAAGTACCTAGAACAAGGCCTGAAATATTGTAGGCACTCAGTAAATATTTGTTTCATCAATACATGACTGGATTACTGCCAGAGAAATGAAGATTAACATTTAAAATTTTTTTTTAATGTTTATTTATTTTTGAGAAAGAGAGAGAGAAGAGGTGGGGGAGGGAGAGAGAGACAGACGGAGAGCAAGCAGGGGAGGGGCAGAGAAAGACAGAAACAGAATCTGAAGCAGGCTTCAGGCTCTGAGCTGTCAGCACAGAACCTGATGAGGGGCTTGAACCCACAAACTGTGAGATCATGACCTAAGCTGAAGCCAGACACTTAACCGACTGAGCCACCCAGGTGCCCCTGAAGGTTAACACTTTTAAAAACTATAGGTAGGGTTAACACTCCTGGAAAGGCATTTTAGAGGGGGAAAAGAAGATAAAAAAATAGATCCCCCCGCCCCCACAAAGAAAGACCACCAACAAAAAACTTGATCTTGAATCTAAGTCAATGGAAAAACCTCTCTTCTGAGACATTGTAGTGTGTTTCACTAAAATGAGATTCTGTTAACCTACTAGTTCTTGGGCAACTATTTGTGTGTGTGTGTGTGTGTGTGTGTGTGTGTGTGCACTAAAAATTTTTCTGAGATGTTAGTTTGAGGGACTTTTCGAATTTAAAAGAATTTAATACTTTTACCGTTTTGTTAGGTGAAGAGTTGGAAATATTTTTATCTCATTAAACAGCTTCAATTCCAAACACCCAGACAGAGCACCTGCCACATAAGCCTGTTTCCTACTCTTGTCCTCTAAGGTTAAGACTGGCAGCTGTGGGCGTTCTTGAAAGTGTGTGCCTTGTAGATTTTAGCTCATTTTGAAAAACTGGCTCATTGCCATTCTGCACTCCAGCTTGTGATACTTAAATAGGAGATTGAACTGAGCCAGATATAAAAGGGAGAGAGAGGGAGAGAGAGAAAGAGTGCGTGTGTAAGGTGACAGTGGGGAGAGGCCCCAGAAAGAAAACTAACAAAGATATATGAGTTGGAAGCCATACTCTGAGCCAAGGGCTGCACTTGTTGAGTGGAAATTGGGGGTTCACCTACAACATGAATGTTTCAAAACTAAGATCAGGACAGAAGCATCATCAATACCCAAGGACATCCTGAGGGATATGTAAGTTCTTTTTTTTTTTTTTAAGTTGATTTATTTTGAGAGAGAGAGAGAGAGAGAGAGAGAATCCCAAGCAGGCTCTGCATTGTCAGCACAGAGCCCCACGCAGGGCTTGAACTCACAAACTGTGAGATCAGGAGCTGGGCTGAAGTAGAATGCTTAACCAACTGAGCCACCCAGGTGCCCCTGAAGTGAAAAGCACTGTGCTTCATGGCGTGGGAAGACTCGGCTTTGTGAAGTGAAAGAAAGCGTTATAATTTTAGAAACATTCTTTGAGAAAATAATACAATTTTAGGATAGAATACTGCAACAAGGAGACACAACAGTGCTTAAGAAACATTTAAATATATCCACTAAACCCTACAACATGTATCCCCAAGCCAACTTTCCTTCAGCTAGATCCCATAATGTCTAAGGCCACTTCAAAGCTCTCTGACAGGAGGGAGATTGTGATGGAAGGAAAGTCGGAGAGCAAAGACAGAGGTCTTAACTGATTGTGGTTAAAATACCATAAATTTGCAAATGTAACAAAAACATGTACCTTTGTGAACACGTTGTTAGGGCTCCTTCTCAGGCCTTGCCAAGTTAGGGGCCTTGAAACTCAAACTTCATTAACTTTGAGAGAAATCCTCCTCTGACCAGCCCCACCCCTCCTAGCATTTTTCTGCAGATTAAATCCGACTAAACTTAAAGGCAGCCAGTGGGATGAGTAGAAGGCAGAAATTATAGAAAGATCACAGTGGGGACTCATATTCCTCTTGCAAATATCAAGCCCTCAGACTGGGAGATGATGAAGGACACGTTAGGTCTTCGGGAAGATACATAAAGGAGTCTTTGGGCTGACAGGCCTCCAGAGGTAAGCATTAGCACAGACTGGAAAGTAAGGCTGTTTCAACCCAGTGGAGAAGAGAAAATGACCTAGGAGGGCAGGGGGGTTATTTGGAGGTAAGAGAGCAAGGAGACAGTGTCTTGCCCAGATGCCTTAGTTTGGGATCTACAAGGAATAGTCTCACTGGGCACTCAGTGCTGGCCTTGCAATTCCCTCCAGGCTGGCCAATGGAAAACTTGCACCAAGTTTCTCTGGAGAAGGCTACACGTAGGAAAAAAAACAAAACAAAACAAAAACCAAGGTTGACTTTTGGGTGAACCTTAAATACTGGGCCGAGCCAGGCGTTGGGGGTGAGTCGTGGATGGAGGGTTGATGAAGGACGCACCTGCAACTCCAGGAATCCCGTGGCAGCCACAGCAGAAACAGGGAGAGCGTTGAGTATCTGGTGTTGGGTGGGTGGAAGTGTGGTGGGCCGGGGGAGGGAGGCAGGGAAGACCCTTGAATGAAAGATAAAATCAGACCCTTTAGGTAAATTAAAAGTACAATGCATGTGAGAACACTCAGAAACGGAAGGAGGCAAATTAGATACATCAGAGGGGCTGCCTATGGGAAAGGGTTAGGAGTAAGAATCAGGGTTAAAAGAGAACACATTGCTCACTCAGTCACTCATTCAGTCCACAATAAACAAGAGAGGACCATGAAAACAACCAAACAAACAAAACACTCCAACAGCAATGAGAGAATGTCAGGGTTTTTTTTTTTTTTTTTTTTTTTTTTTTTGCAAAATGAGGAGATTCCCAATACTAATGCTTGGTAGGGTGTGCGTGGAGTAGTTTCCGACTCTTGGTTGTTCCAAGATTGTGGGGCTTTAGGAAACAGGGGCTCCCTCTCATGCAGGAGAATCGAAGGGATATTTTTATTTTATTTTTATTTTTTATTTTATTTTATTTATCTGAGAGAGACAGAGAGAGAGTGCACGAGCAGGGGAGGGGCAGAGGGAGAGGGGGAGAGAGAATCTTAAGCAGGCTTCAGGCCCAGTGTGGGGCCTGATACAAGGCTTGATCTGAGGACCATGAGATCATGACCTGAATGGAAATCAAGAGTTGGACGCTTCACCAACTGAGCCACCCAGGCGTCCCTAGAAGGGATATTTTTAAAAACTACTTTGTAGTTTTTGGGAAAACAATGATAATGCTTTTGTTTTTTAAAAAGATGCAAATAATACAGATTATTAAATGAGTTGAATCCACAGAAAGTACTTAAAAAGAATACCTGACACATAATAAGCCCTCAATAACGACTACAAAAATAACCTGAAATTCCACCACCCAGAGAGAACCACGATTATGATTTTGGTAAATGTCTTTTCTAGGAAATGTATCGATTAACTTACTTGTACATAAATGAGATCAAAGATCATTTCATGTCTAGGAATATAGACTATCCTTATGCTTTCTCAAGTCTAGTATGTATTCCATTGTACAGATGTTCTGTAATTTACGTAACCTGCTCATAATCTGTGACATTGAAGATGCTTCCAATTTTTTTTTTTTTCAACATTTATTTATTTTTGGGACAGAGAGAGACAGAGCATGAACGGGGGAGGGGCAGAGAGAGAGGGAGACACAGAATCGGAAACAGGCTCCAGGCTCTGAGCCATCAGCCCAGAGCCTGACGCGGGGCTCGAACTCACGGACTGCAAGATCGTGACCTGGCTGAAGTCGACGCTCAACCGACTGCGCCACCCAGGCGCCCCTGAAGATGCTTCCAATTTTTTATCACGATATGTAACATTGCTGGACCATGTACATATACCCGCCTCTTTGTACTTGTTTGAATATTCTCTTAGAGTAAGCTCCTAGAAGTGGAATAGTGGGGTCAAAGAATATGCACATTTGACATTTTAATACTGCCAAACTGCAGTACAGAAAAATTTGTTGGTGTCTGTGCCCCCAGCAGTGGTGTGTGAGTATTCTGTTATCTCTCAACAAAGGGTGCAATTCTTTTCAATCTCTGGATACCTGCTGAGTGAAAAATACCTTATTGTCAATTATATTTGCTTTTTTGTTATGAATGTGACGGTTAATTTTATGTGTCAGTGTGGCTAGGCTTTGGTGCCCAGTTTTTTTGTCAAACCCTAGTCTAGATGCTGCTGTGAAAGCATATTTTAGAGGAGATTAACATTGAAATCAATAGCTCTTGAGTAAAGCAGACTACCCTCTGTAATGTGGTGGGCCTCATCCAATCAGTTGAAGGCCTTCAGAGGAAAAACTTGGGTCAGTTTTTCCCTGGGTCTCCAGCCTGCTGTCCTGCCCTGCATGTTTTGGACTTGCCTGTCCCCACAATGGCATGAGCCACTTCCTTAACATAAAGTTCAATTTCTAAATGTACACATATCTTGTTGGTTTTGTTTTTCTGGAGAACCCTAACTAATACAATCAGTGAAGTTGCCCACGTCAACTGTTTATTAGCCATCTGTATTTCTTTTCTCTTTTCTTCCTTCTTTCCTTCTTTTCCTTCTTTCTTTTTCTCTTCCTTCCTTCCTTCCCTCTCTTTCTTTCTTTCTTTCTTTCTTTCTTTCTTTCTTTTCTTTCTTTTTCTTTCTTTTCCTTCTTTCTTTCTCTTCCTTCTTTTCTTTCTTTCTCTTTTTTTTCTTTCTTTCTTCCTCCCTTCCCTCCCTCTCTCTTTTTCTTTCTTTCTTTCCTTCCTTCTTCCTTTCTTTCTTTTTCTTTCTTTCTTTCTTTCTTTCTTTCTTTCTTTCTTTCTTTCTTTCTTTTCTTTCTCTTCCTTCCTCCTTCCTTCCTTCCCTCTCTTTCTTTCTTTTCCTTCTTTCTTTCTCTTCCTTCTTCTTTTCTTTCCTTCTTTCTTTCTCTTCCTTCTTTTCTTTCTTTCTCCTTCTTTTTTCTTTCTCTTTCTTCCTTCCTCCTTCCTTCCCTCCCTCTCTTTCTTTCTTTCTTTCTTTCTTTCTTTCTTTCTTTCTTTCTTTCTTTCTTTCTTTCTTTCTTTCTTTCTTTCTTTCTTTCTTAAAATTATCTCCTCACCCTGTGTTGGGGTCTTTTTCAGCCCCTCTGCTCATGCCTGACATGGGGCAATATGACCTAGGACCCTACCAAAGTGATGGCTTCTGCAGTATACTCCCTGATTTTTTTGACGAAGGACTTCTACTACAAATGATTTAATGTAAATAAATAGATTGAATAAATAAAGCCAAGTAATGGAGGATGCCGCTTCATTAAGGGAACTTACTTAAAAACCAGTTCCTCCTTCACCTATCAGTTAACAGCTGAACACAGAATTTCCTGTTGTTTTTCTTCTTTCCCCCTCATAGAGGTTGATGTCATCACAGCCACAAAGAAGAATGATTTCCTACAGCAATAGTGGATCTGTGACGGCATCGGGATTACAAAAGCTGGTAAGGAAATTTGCTATCAGTACTTATTATCAGAAATTACAAAGAAAATTAATTTTAAACTTTCTGGGAAAGGAGCTGTTCAGTGAAACTGGAAACTTTTCTGAATTTATTATATAAAGAAAGCCTATCTCCCATCTACCAGAGAAAGAATTTCCTACAACCTCAAGGGACCAAATATACAGGACTGGCGTAAGAAACAGATGGTCCTACGTTGGTAGGTTACTAATCTGTGCCAAAATGGTAACTACCTTCATCTTGGATAGGCTGGTGCCCGGACTATTTTTCAAGCACCAGACCTGCCCTGAGGAAGCTTTGAAATTTCCTGTTTTCGATGTCTTAGTTCAAATCTCCTAAGCAGTATTCCCCCCTCCACCACCCCCATTAGAATGGAAGCAGGATAGGGGCTCCTGGGTGGCTCAGTTGGTTGAGCGTCCAACTCTTGACTCCAGCTCAGGTCATGATCTCACGGTTTGTGGGTTCGAGCCCCGCATCAGGATTCACACTGATGGTGTGGAGCCTGCCTGGGATTCTCCCTCTCCCTCTCTCTGCCCCTCCCCCACTGTCTGTCTCTCACAATAAGTAAACTTAAAAAGAATGGAAGCAGGATGTATTAGTTTCCTATGGCTGCTATAACAAATTATCACAAGCTCGGGTTGGGGGAGGAGGTTTAAAACAACAGAATTTATTTTCTCACAGTTCTGGAGGCCACAGGTCCCAAATCAAGGTGTCAGGAAATCACACCTGAACTATGCAAACTGGGCGGGGCAGCTGCTGCCAAGAAGAGCGATACTGTCATCAGAAGGAGGCAGACCCACGCGGCTGAGCAGGCTCATGGTGCAGAGGAAGGTGGGGAGTTCCATCTGGACGTGCCAAGTTGTGACACAGCAGGTGAGACACCTGAGAGTGATGTCCCCTGTCTGTTAAATGTGGCAGTAGGTGTATCATTTTTAATTTTAGCAAGAATACTTTCAGTGGAGTGTGGAGCAAGGGGACTGCTGAAGGGAGCTGACGAATGGATGGGAACTGAACAAAGTCGAAGCGGGGCTGGTCAGAAGCCAGAGAACTAGGGTCTCACCATGACGACAGTGTTGCTGAGGCAGCCTTTCGGGAGGCAATGCCCTAAAGCAGTAGTTCTCAAAGGCTGTAACCCAGATCAGCAGCATCAGGCAGCTGGGAATTTACTAGAAAAGCAAATTTTGAGGACCCATCCAAGACCTACTGAATCAAAACCTCTAGGGTGGAGCCCTAAAATCTGTGTTTAACAAGCCCGCAGGTGACCCTGATGTGGGCACTCCGGCCTCCGGAGCCTGGAGGAACCAACTTTGACAGAACTACTGGTGCCGTGTGCTCAGGGAGGCACACGTGTGTGGTAGTAACATGTTTATTCCAGCTGGGCTTGCTTGGAAGCATGGAGTCTGGTTTGGGGTGGGGGTACATGGGGGTGCGGGGTCTAAGGGCATGAATTTTTGGAAAGCAAGGCAGTGAGGAAAAGGACGGGTTCCTTCCCAGGGCAAGGTCCCTGCAGCTGGAGTGTGAAATACACCTGTTCTGATCTTTCAAGCAGATCAGCAGCTTGACATCCTCCCACTCCAGAGCCAGCAGCTTTCTTGAAGGATGGGGCTAGTGTTCGGCTGAAGCTGTCACAGAGTGGCATTTCTCACAATATTTGAAGAGCCCCTGGGAAATGTTAACCAGAAACTCGGTTGGCTCTTTGACTTCCGTCTTTATGGTTGAAAACCTTTCTAAAATGGATCTGTCTTTTTGCCACTTTAGAGACTAGAATAACGTCTAAAGTAGCAGAGTTGTGAAAGATTTATTATCTTTTACAATGCAGGGTGGATTTAAGATGAGCGCTCTGATATTATCACTCTCACCCTCTTGCATTTCTGATTTGTTTCTGAGAGATTGAGGTGGATGGAGTTCCTGGTGACTGCTGGGATTTGCATGTGCCCCCTACCCGACAGTGCCTATGACACACTCTGCTGTATGTGTCTGCCTCTGATGTCCCCTGAACAGCTGTGCATGAAAGTCATCTGTCCAGTGGGCAGGAAGTACGGCACAGTGTGAATGCCACGAGGGCAGGGCTGGTTAGTTCATGGTTTGACCTCTAAATCCTGGAATTATAACAGTACCCAATAAGCATGTTGAATGCATGAAAGAACATGGTTATTGTAATTGGATTGGGGATGATTTTGGAATCTATAGGTCTTAGGGTTGCCATTCTGAGCATTAGTCCTCACTATCTGGGACCATAAATATAACATGTATAGACAGGACTGGCTACATAATTTGTGGGGACCAGTGCAAAATGAAAATTTAGAGCCCCTTATTCAAAAATTATTAAGAACCTCAAGACAGGGACAGCAGAACATTAAAGCAAATATGGGGTCCTTCTGAATGTGGGCCCCCATGCTCCTGCCTGAGTCCCATGAAGTCAGACCTAAAGGTAGGAGATGGAATGAAATTTTACTAATCCTGGTAACTTCTGGAAATAGCTTTCAGAAAATTTTTGCAGAAATCCTTGAAATGACCTTTTTATGTGGTTTTCTCTTTTTTTTTCATGAAAGAAGAGGGCAATTTAAAGATGGAGGGTGTCTGGGGGTGCCTGGGTGGCTCAGTCGGTTAATTGTCTGACTTCAGCTCAGGTCATGATCTCGTGGTTTGTGGGTTCGAGCTCCACATTGGGCTCTGTGCTGACAGCTCAGAGCCTGGAGCCTGCTTCAGATTCTGTCTCCCTCTCTCTCTGCCCCTCCTCCCCTCAGTAAATGAACATTAAAAAAAAAATTTTTTTTTTTTAATGGAGGGTGTCTGTGATAGGACTGGATTATTCTAATTCTTCTCTTCCCCCTTGGAATGTGTCCAGTCTTTGCCATGATACTCTCTCTACCTTGCCCCTCCACCCCTCACCCCCCTACTGGAGAGACCAGAGTATATTTTCCCATCCACTGATGTTGGACTTGGCATATGGCTTGTTTTGGCCAATGGAATATATTAGCGGACATGATATGAGCAGAGACTTTAAACATGCTCCTGTAGTTTGGCTTGACCTCTTGTCCTTCTGTCCTCTACCATGAGAACTGTCCCTGGGGTGCCTGGGTGGCTCAGTCAGTTAAGCGTCTGACTTCGGCTTAGGTCATGATCTCACCATTCATGAGTTCAAGCCCCGCGTCGGGCTCTGTGCTGACAGCTCAGAGCCTGGAGCCTATTTCCGATTCTGTGTCTCCCTCTCTCTCTGCCCCTCCCAGGCTTGTGCTCTGTCTCTCTCTCTGTCTCTCAAAAATAATAAATAAAAATGTTAAAAAAGAAGAAAGAAAGAAAGAAAGAAAGAGAAAGAAAGAAAGAAAGAAAGAGAAAGAAAGAAAGAGAAAGAGAAAGAAAGAAAGAAAGAAAGAAAGAAAGAAAGAAAGAAAGAAAGAAAGAAAGAAGAAAGAACGAACGAACTGCCCTTGGGTACCTTCTGGTCCAAGGACAGTGAGAGAAATGGGAGTGGACCCAATCTCCATCTGCGGCCCGAGGCAGAGCTGCCCCAGCAGCCCCACAGACCTGTGAGGAAGAAAAAGAAATGCTTCTGGTGTGCCACAGAGACTTGTGTCATTTCTTACACAGCATTCACAGCGCAGAAGCCCCACTAATGACGTGTGCTTCGGGTGGATCCTAGCAACAAGATATTTTATTGCAGTTTTTTAAGCTTCGGGGATGCCAAGAATGACAAAGGAGAGGCTGGAGAAGCAGTCAACATGCTGAACACTGGTGTGCATCCTGACGCTCAAAGCAAGCTGGCGAGTACCAAATGAAGTACTGAACAGTGCTGAGCTGGGTCGCATTAAAGAGATCTTATTTGAGTTGTCTTTGTTTTTTAGAGATTGTTAAGTGCCACATAGTAGCTCCCCGAAGGAGCAGCAGGAGGAAGGGGCCTCATTTTTAGGGACCCTTGTCCCATGTTTCCATAAAGTTGGGCACAGCAGCTACCGGCTCATCACCCCCAGCAGCAGGGAGGACTGTCACCATATTTAACAGCCAGTGCAAAAGGCTCCGACCACTCAGGGAGAGGGCCACTCTTGAGCTGTGATCAGCTCTTTGGGGGATGAGGAGGGCCTCCCTTTTCCAAGAATTCCAGTAAGGTCCCAGACCCATCCTGTGAGGCAGGGTTATTGAGCTGGACTAATGCAGAATATATGGTCTGAGAGTGAAAGAGGGAGGTCTCCTGGGGCAGGTAGAATGAGGCTCCCAGAGACACATATCTCCTAACGCTGAGGAGCCGTGAACAGGCACAGAGGAATTAAGGTGGCTGGTCAGCTCCTTCACCCAGGGAGATCGTCCAGGTAAACCCGATACAGTCAACAGGATCGTTAAGTCGACGAACCAGTGCGAGAAGAGGACTTGGCCTGACAGGTTGCTGGCTTTGAAGGTGGAGGAACCCAGCCATGAGCCTAGGAATGCGAGCGTCTCTAGAAACTGGAAAAGACAAAGGAACACATTGTCCCTGAGGGCCTCCTAGAGAAATTCAGCCCTGATGATACCTTGCCTTTTAGCTCAGAGCGACCTGTTTTGGACAACTGACCTCCAGAACTGTAAGATAATAAATTTGCATGGTTTTCATCCACTAAGTTAACGGTCACTTGTTATGGCAATGACAGAAAACCAATATATTCCCCAATAGAAAACCAGAATGCTCTTAGCAAAATGAGAGGAAAATGCTAGCAGGCAAACAAAGAGGCCAGAGAAGATGTATAGTGGAGACTGGGTCTCCAGTATGTCTTGTTCTGTGGCTCTCTGGATCTTTCCCAGGGGAGACGGCAGAAACCATACTTTACAAAGTGGTATCTGTAGCGGCGTGCACCTGTTCCACAAAGCCGAAGCTCACAGCACCTGTGAGCAAGAGCACACCCTAAGAGCACAGCCTAAGAGTATTGCCTACAAAGGCACTCTACAAAGACTTGAAACCTAGTTCCTTCACTTACCAGCTGGGTAACCCGAGGCAAGCTGCTTAACCTCTCTGTGCCTCACAAAAAGAGGATGATAAATGTCAATCTGATGGAGTTTTTATGAGGATTGATGTCCATACATATAACTACGCATCATCGTTGGCATACAACTGAGACTCGAACGTTGTTGGCTGCTGTTACAACTAACGCTATGAGGCAGTATGTGTAATGATTTGTAAATCCTTGGGTCTGGAGCCAGGATTTGTAGGGTCAAAGTTGGCTCTGTCACTTAGAATTTCTATGCTTGGGCAAGTCCTTTAACATCTATCAGGCCCAGTTTTCTCATGTGCAAAATGATGATATTAAAGTTACCTACCGGGTTGCCTGGCTTGCTCAGTCGGTAGCACATGTGACCCTTGATCTGGGGTTGTGAGTTTGAGCCCCACGTTGGGTGTAGAGATTACTTAAAAATAAAATCTTTAGGGATGCCTGGGTGGCTCAGTCGGTTAGGCGTCTGACTTTAGCTCAGGTCATGATCTGACAGTTGGTGAGTCCGAGCCCCGAGTCGGGCTCTGTGCTGACGGCTCAGAGTCTGGAGCCTGCTTTGGATTCTGTGTCTCCCTCTCTCTCTGCCCCTCCCCTGCTCATGCTCATGCTCATGCTCTGTCTCTTTCTCTCTCTCAAAAATAAATAAATATTAAAAACTAAAAAAAAATCAAAATAAAATAAAAAAATCTTTTAAAAAATATTATAAAGTGAGTGGGGGCATATAAACACTTCTCAGTGGATATTTGATGATATTAATGGTGAGATAATGGTAAGATGGTTATGTTTTTTAAAAAGCTCTTAGGTGGGGCGCCTGGGTGGCTCAGTCGGTTAAGCGGCCGACTTCAGCTCAGGTCATGATCTCGCGGTCCATGGGTTCGAGCCCCACGTCAGGCTCTGTGCTGACAGCTCAGAGCCTGGAGCCTGTTTCAGATTCTGTGTCTCCCTCTCTCTGACCCTCCCCCATTCATGCTCTGTCTCTCTCTGTCTCAAAAATAAATAAACATTAAAAAAATTAAAAAAAGAAAGAAAGAAAAAAAAAGCTCTTAGGTGTATAAAAATATATCAGATGGAATTAAAAAAATTTTGTTTAATATTGATTTTTGAGAGAGAGAGAAAGATAGAGTGTGAGCAGGGGAGGGGCAGAGAGAGAGGGAGACAGAATCTGAAGCAGCTCCAGGCTCTGAGCTGTTGGCACAGAACCCGGCACAGGGCTCGAACTCACAAACCACAAGATCATGACCTGAGCTGCAGTCAGATGCTTAACCAACTGAGCCTCCCAGGCGTCCCTGGAATTTTTTTTTTTAAACAAGAAAACAGGGGCACCTGGGTGACTCAGTCGGTTAAGTGTCCGACTCTTGATTTCGGCTCAGGTCATGATCTCACAGTTGTGGGATGGAGCCCCGTGTCAGGCTTTGCTCTGACAGCAGTGAGTCTGCTTGGGATTCTCTGTCTCCCCATCTCTCTTTGCCACCTCTCTCTCTCTCAAAATAAATAAGCATTAAAAAATGAAAATAAAATTGCCTCGCTCATAGAGCTGTGTTGGGGCATTAATCAATGAATACATGTGAAGTCCTAGAACAATGCCTGACAGATCCAATCAGTGTTATCTATCCTAATTACTGTTACCAGTAGTACAGGGTCACATAACTCTGGATGCTTAATAACTAAGCAATCACCACCACAAAGTCAGTGGTACCTCACGGGATCACGGAGACCTTCTAGGTTGGAAGAGCTGTGGTCCCCACACTGTGGAAGTTATTGGAGCAACAACACCTCTCTTTTTAGGAGGTCAAAACGTCATGGCAGTGCCTGGGTGAGA
The DNA here is from genome assembly GCF_028749965.1 of Puma concolor. Lineage (NCBI taxonomy): Eukaryota > Metazoa > Chordata > Mammalia > Carnivora > Felidae > Puma > Puma concolor. The sequence continues at coordinate 27,266,894 of NC_141673.1, read as the reverse complement.
TGCACATATAATATATAAAAAGAAAGGAAAGTGGAAAAGTTAGTTTTCAGAAACACACCGCACAAAAAGACTTGTAAACAGGATACGAAGGGAGCCCACCTGCTTTCCTTTCTTCTCTCCTCTGCAATTATACAGGGTTATACTTGTCTGTTGCTTTTGATTCGGTGTTTTTACACTTTGTCACATAGTAAGAACATTAGGTTAAGGAACCTTGTCATTTTCCTATTCAAAGCAGTTCACTCAATAATACCAAGCATCCCCACTTTGGTAGATAATGGCAAGAAGTAAGACAGCCTGTTAGTAAACAAGCAAATCATTTCATGGCAACAGCTGATTTGATCAAAACATTCTGGTTCTCCCTCGTCTGAACCCACGCAAGGAATGAACCAATCCAACTGGAAAAAAATATTTGTTTTATCTTTGCCACATGTATTTACTCTTAGGGACTATTTAACTTGATCGGGCAGAGAAGTTGGAAGGAACAAAAATACTCGAGGCACCGAACAGCCTTGGTGGGCTATCTCCGGCACCAGGCAGAAAGGGCCTGGAGGTATCGCCATGGGGGTCTGTTCTTGAGCAGTTTCTTGAAATCCTTTGCCCTCATCTTCACAGGGGAGAACTGAACTGTTGTTCATATGCTAAGTTTTGGGGGTGGGGTGCAGAATGGGAATTAAAATAACTTCAAAATATGAAAGAAGTCATTCCACAAAATTCTCTGACAATTGGATATGTGTAAGGCATTGGGAAGATGTTACAGGAAGGCAAAGGTAAACTAGATATGGGTTAGATCTCAAGGGGTGCCCAGTCAAAAAAGTCACATAAACGACACACATATATCTGTGAGGAGTAGAAACCCACAGGTGCAGGGCTGTGTGTGTGCGTGCTTTATTGACAAAGGGCTCTAGGGTGAAACCTTTGAGGATGCGAGTGAAGCAGGACAAGGCAGGGGAGAAGCTAGGCAGAGGTGGGTACCGCCTCGGCTGGGTCCCACAAGATGCCCGTGACATAATAAAAAGTATATATCTGACACAGAACTCCTAAAACCCTTAGAAATGATTCTCTTTTGTTTGCTAATGAGGTGAGTTCTGGGGGAGGGGGGCCTAGATAGCTTCAGGATGGGAGCTGCTCCACAGAAAAAAAATAGCCACATGATTAGAAGGTTAGAACTTTCAGCCCTGTGTCCCCACCTCCGGGAGGGCATAGGGACGGGAGATTGAGGACAATCACCAATGGCTAGTGATTGAATCAGTTGTGCCCACAGAATAAAACCTCCACAAAACCCCTAAGCCGTGAGGTTCGGGGAGCTTTTGGGGGTGGTGAACACGTCTGCGTGCTGGAAGGGTGGCACACCCTTAACCTAAGAAGCTCCCGCTGTTGGAAGCCTTTCAGATCTCCCCCTATGTACGTCTTCACCTGGCTGTTCATTTTTATCCTTTATAATAAACTGTAATAGTAAGTAGAGCGCTTTCTGAATTTCTATGATGAATTGTTCTAGCAAATTATCGAAACTGGGTGGGGGGCCTCGTGGGAAGCCCTGAATCTGTAGGCCGTTAGACAGAAGTGCTGGCCACTTGGGGACCCCATTTGTGGTTGGCATCTGAAGTGGGGTCTGTCTTGTGGGACTGAGGCCTTTAACTTGTAGGATCGCATGCTAACTAACTCCAGATAGATAGCGTTAGAACTGAACTAAATTGCTGGACACCCAATAGGTGTTGGAGAATTGCTTGGTGTCAGGAAAAACCACATTTGGTGTCAGAAAACACCACACAGTACCACAAAGTTGTTGCAGCTTGAGGTAAGGCGGTTGAACTTCCATGCCCTGTGTCAGCTAGCCATTGGCTATGGGCTTCCCTGAGGGTAGAATACTCTCCTGAATGTTGCTGGGCAAGTTGGCTCCCATGGGTCAAGGGCGACTCTGCAAGGGAAGGGTGCAGCTGTAAGCCTGTGGCAGCCGTTACTTGCAGTAGCCATGGGCCGGTACACCTGCCGGTGAAGGGAATCTGGACAGCACACAACAGCGCTGATTACAAAGTTGCATTTGGAGGAAGATAGGAAAGTGTTGGTGGAAGTTGCCAGGAGATGTGAGTTGATCCACTGAAATCAGTAGGGGGCTGTCGTTCAAATGGTAGCTCTTCCCCCACAAAAGTAAAAGAGATTGCTTGGAAAAAATCATCAGGAAGCTCCTGCCTAAAGATTCCAATAAGATATAAGGTGATTATATTACCCAGGGTTCACCAGACAAATAATACCAATAGGAGATGCTAATACGTGCACACACACACACACACACACACACATGCACACATATATATTGATATAATTATGGAGGCTGAGAAGTTCCACTATCTCTTGCCTATAAGCTGGAGAACTAGGAAAGCCAGTGGTATATTTCAGTTCAAGGCCAACAGCCTGAGGAAGGGGGTTGGGGTATGTGATGGTCTAAGTCCCAGCCTGAGCTGAGAACCAGGAGCATGACGTCTGAGGGCAGGAGAAGCTGGATGTCCCAGCTCAGGCAGAGAACAAATTCTCCCTTCCTCTGCTTTTCTGTTCTTATTCAGGCCCTTGACAGATTGGACAATGCCCACCCACATGGGGGAGGGCGATCTTCTTCACTCACTCTACCCATACTAATCCTTTCCAGAAACACTCTCACAGACATACCAGGAAATGTTTTAGCAGGTATCTGGGCGTTTCTCTGCCCAGTCATGTCAACATGTGAGATCAGCCGTCATAGTGACGCAATGGAAAAGTGTTTAGGGCAGAATTGACGTGCTGGGCGTTTAAATATAACACCTAGGAGCGTCTGAGGAAGAACACTTGGAGGGCTCCTAGAATTAAAAATAGAGCCAAAAATGAAGTTTAAAATGAAATCCTGGTTTAGGGTGTGAGACTACCATCCTGCTGCTTTTTAGAAAGCTAAGACAAAAACAAACACATAACTATTTATTGAGCACATACTATTTGTCAGATGCTGTGACTATTTGGCTCCAGCTTTACAATTCATAAAGAAAGCACTTTCACATATACAGTCTTGTTTACCTCCCACAACAGTCTTATGAGGGAGAATGATCTCCATTTTAGAAATGAGGAAACTGAGACGCAGAGAAGTTAAATAACTTGCTTACGGTCCTTGGTCCTTGAGTGGGGCTTGGGCTCTGGGAGTTATTCAGAGAAGGACAGATAGATACAGCCCTGGGAATGGAGTTCCAGTTCTCCATGCCACCGTCTCCTGTTCCTTCAGGACTTAGTGGAGACCTGCCACTTTCCTTTCATCTAGATCAGGTTCTGACTTCCAGAAGCATAAGACTGCAGCATGGGGGCGCCCAGAAAAGACGCTTCCATGCGAAGTGAACAACCTCACCAGGGGCACCTCCTTTATTCACAGTGGTGTGTCCTCGCCTCAGGAGCTGTCCCGGAAAGTCACATAAGATGCACACAAGAGAGTGCCACTAGAAGGAGGGGTGAGATGGGGTGTGGAGTCATTTTACGGGGAAGTGGAAGGTCACAGGTCACAGGTCTGCACACGGTGAGATACATCAGTAAGGGGAATTCTAGGGTTGTGTCTAGACATTGGCTCCTGGAAATAAAGTGAATCATAAATAAGAATCTTTCTGGAGCTGTTCTGAGAGGCAGGAACCCCTCCTTCATGGCCTTAACGCAGCTTTGCTGGAGCGTGTTTTTACCGCCGTGTCCCTGCCCCTAAGCCTGGTGTAGGTACGCAATGTTTATGAGAGTTTACCTGGTCCGCCCTCTCTTCTCTGCCAGATATGAGCTGCCAGCTCAAGCACAACCTCCTCACCTCAATCAATTCTGCAAACATTTATGGAACATCTTTTCTCTGGTGGGCACCTTGTTAGGACTTATGGGAAATGCCAAGGTGAAATGCCCAGATCAACACGGACAAGCGTCACAGGGGAACACTTGCTCGTCCCAAGCATGACCTCTGGCCCTGCTTTCCTGGTCCTTTTGGTGTAACATCCCCCACCAAGTCAGGAACTTTAGTGTGACCCCCCCCCCACCAAAGTCACTTTCTCTGGCACCCCTCACACTCAACCAATGTCCAAGGCTCACTGGGGTGCTGCCCCTAATTCCGTTGTCTCCAAGTATCCCAAGTGAGGGGTCTGATCATCTGTCAAGGGATGATTTCAACAACCACGTCCGTCCATCTCGCTTTGCCCTCATCAAATTCAGCTTTCCCACCATGACCATCAGAGTGACCCCCGCAACATGTAAATCCAGGTGCATGTCCCCCTGGGTGGAAACCAGTCTCCACAGCATCTTGCTCTACCTGCATTCCACTCGCAGAACTATCAGGAGCTAAGAACAAATGTGTGTAAACCACTTCAGCCTATCTGGGAGAATGTAAGAGTGCTATTTTTGTTTTTTGATGTATTTTTATCTTTTAAAATCGAGATATAATTGGGGCACCTGGGTGGCTCAGTCGGCCGCGTGTCTGACTTCGGCCCAGGTCACGATCCCGCGCTTTGTGGGTTCGAGTCCCGTGTCGGGCTCTGTGCTGACAGCTCAGAGCCTAGAGCCTGCTTCCGATTCTGTGTCTCCCTCTCTCTCTGCCTGCCCCCCACTCTGTCTCTCTATCTCCCCAAAATAAATAAACGTTAAAAAATTATTTAAAATCGAGACATAATTAACATCTAACATTGTGTAAGTTTAGGATATATAACATGTTGATTTGATACGTTTATAGGTGACAACATGATTATCACCCCATCCCATAATATTATTTCTTTCTTATGATTATAACATTTAAGATCTAGTGAGAGTGCTAATTTTTAAAAATGTTTATTTATTTATTTTGAGAAAGAGAGAGCACAAGCAGGGGAGGGGCAGAGAGAGGGGGAGAGAGAATCCCAAGCAGGCTTTACACCATCAGTGCAGAGCCTGACCCGGGACTCCCATCTCGTGAACCAGGAGATCATGACCCAAGCCAAAATCAAAAGCTGCAAGCTTAAGTGACTGAGCCACCCAGGCACCCCAAGAGTGCTATTTTTAAACCTGTTTTTGTACTGAAGGTAAGTCAGTATCTTTTCTTACCTGTAATTTCACTGACCCTGAACTATTTTCCTTCTTGAATAATCTGAATTAAGGTGGAGGGTGAGCATGTGCCTAGACCTTTAAGTTGTGGGAATTAAAAAAAAAAAAAAATCACCCTTACCTCTCTTATTTGTCTTTCTAGGGTGAGGACTGTACAAATGCCAAAATGTGGGTTAGAGGGAAGGAAGGTTATTCAGTGATGGAATCTTCCATGTACACTGACTTCTTAGACTGCACGATACAAGATTTCAGCTTTTCCCCTTTCTTTGTTCTTCTCCAAGTTAGTTATTTTTTAGTTTTACCTTTCTAAGAGTCAGATTTACTGGGAAATAATTTACGGAAAATAAAATTTACCCCTTTAGGAGTGTATCGTTCAGTGAGTTCTGTCCATTGTATACAGTCGTGTCATTGCTGCCTGAATCAAAACGTAAAACCTTTCTACCAACTCCAAAAGCCTCCTCGTGCTCCTCCACAGTCAGTCTCCTCACCCACCCCCATTTCCTGGCAACATCTAATCTGTTTTCCAGAAAGGCATGTCAATGGACTTCTATAATATGGAGCCTTTTGTGTCTAGCTTCTCATACTTCACAGACTGCTTCCGGACGAATTCATAGTGTTGTATGTGTCTGTAGTTTGCTTTTTTTTTAATTGTTGACTATTATTGTTCTATGGTCTGGATATAGTATGATTTTTTAATCTATTTACCGGCTGGTGAACATTTGGGCTGCTTCCAGTCTTTAGCTAGTATGAAGACGTTGTTACAAACATTCATGTACAGGCCTTTGTGCGGACATACAAAATCATTTCTCTTGCATAAATACTTGGGGGTGGTAGTACCAACCACAGGAAGTGCATGTTTGATTTTATAAGAAACCACTAAGCTATTTTATTTTTAAAGGTTATTTATTTTGAGAGAGAGAGAGACAGAGACAGAGACACACAGAGAGAACAAGTGGGAGAAAGGCAGAGATCGAGAGAGAGAGAGAGAGAGAGAGAGAGACTCCCAAGCAGGCTCCATGCTGCCAGTTCAGAGCCCCACTCGGGGCTCGATCTCATGAACCATGAGGTCATGACCTGAGCTGAAATCAAGAGGCAGATGCTTAACTGACAGAGCCACCCAGGCACCCCACCACTAAACTGTTTTCAAGTGGTTTTACCATGTTCCGTTCTCACCAGCAATGTGAGAGTTGTAGTTGCTTCATATGCCTGCCAGAGTTTGATAATGCCAATCTTTAAAATTTTCCGCATGCTAGTGGGTGTGTAGTGGTATTTTATCATGTTTTCACTTAGATTTCTCTAAATTCAAATTAGCATCTTTTAATGAATTGATTGGTCATTTATATACACTCTGTGATGAAAAGTGTCTGTTTAAATATTTTGACGACTTTTTAGTTGGACTTTTATATTCTAACCAAGCTGTGAAGGTTTTTTATAAGTATTCTAGATACAAGTTCCTTATCAGATATAGAATTTTCTAATAATTTTCCAAGTCTGTGGCTTTTAAGATTTTTGTCAACATTATCTTTTTTTTTTGTAATAGCTTTATTGAGATATATTCACATAACATTATCTTTCGAAGAGCAGAAAGTTTTCATTTTGATGTCAAGTCCAATGTATCAATATTTTCTTATGGTTTGTGATGTGTGTGTCCTGTGTAAGAAACAGCACTATCAACAATAGCCAAAGGATACAGAGAGCCCAGATGTCCATCGATGGATGAATGGATAAAGAAAATGTGGTATATATATATACACACACACACACACACAATGGAGTATTATTTGGCAATCAAAATGAATGAAATCTTGCCATTTGCAACTAACTATGTGGATGGAACTAGAGGGTATTATGCTAAGCAAAATTAGTCAGAGAAAGACAAAAATCATATGACTTCACTCATATGAGAACTTTAAGACACAGAACAGATGAACATAAGGGAAGGGAAGCAAAAATAATATAAAAGGGAAGGGAAGCAAAAATAATATAAAAACAGGGAGGGGGACAAAACATAAGAGACTCTTAAATATGGAGAAGAGAGGGTTACTGGGGGGGTTGTGGGAAGGGGGATGGGCTAAATGGGTAAGGGGCATTAAGGAATCTACTCCTGAAATCATTGTTGCACTATATGCCAACTAACCTGGATGTAAATTAAAAAATAAATAAATTATTCTAAAAAAAAAAAAAAAAGGAATCCTTTGCCTGACCCAAGGTAACAAGATTTTCTCCTTTGTTTTCTCAGAAGTTTTATAGTTTTGTCTCTTATATTTGATTTAAAGTTAATGTTTGTGTGTGGTATGAAGTAAGGGTCAAGATTCGGTTTTTTGGTGTATGGACGTCCAATTGTTTCAGCACCATTTGTTGAAAAAGTATCCTTTCTTCATTGAATTACCTGGGCAGTTTTGTCTAAAATCAGTTGACTACATTTTGGTGGATCTATTTCTGGACTCTCTAGTCTGTTACCTTGACCTGTATTTTTGTCTTTAGACCAGTATTACTCTGTCTTGATTACTATAGGTTTAGAATAAAAATTCAAATCAGATAACGTGACTCCTCCAACTTTGTTATTCTTTTTCTAGAATAATCTAGAATAATTTCTAGGCCCTTTGCATTTCCAAATACATTTTATTTCTTTATTTTTTGTCAAAATTCATTTTTATTAATAAAAAATAAACACTTATTCCAGTGTCAGTTGTTATACTTGAAGTGCTAATAAAAAAAAAAAAGAATTTAAAATAATCACTCCATCATCCTGTTTTGACTAAGGCAATGAAGCTGTGGCTTAGGAAAAAAGTATTCAGCACCATTTGCTCATAGGCCTTTCAGAATTTATTCTTAAAGTTTCTGGAACTTTCCTGTCTGTAAAGAACAGGAATTACTGAGCTACAAGAGGCAGCCTCTCTGGGACAACCAAAGAGAAGTTAAGCAATCATCGTAAAAGGAATCCGTGTACATTTAGCACAGTAAACTTGGACAGTACAACGATCCCCTTCCCTCTAGCTCAGGAGGGATGTGCTTCTAAGCACTGAAGTATGAAGAGGCAGACTGTTATTTGCTGTCAGAATTAGTAACAGTAAATCTCTGGCACGGATGCTACTGGTCCTTAACATCCTGTGATTTTAGGAAATTCTGTAAATAGTTTGGATTTGATTCAGTTTATTCAGAAAATAAACCTGTTGAATAAGGTTCACTACTCTGCCAAAGCATCGCTGGTTTAGTATCCTTATAAAATCTATATAATATGTGCAGGTAAATCATAGTCTTAAAGCATATTTAGGAGTGCCTGGTGGCTCAGTTGGTTAAGTGGGTAAGCGTCTGATTTCAGCTCAGGTCATGATCTCACAGCTCGTGAGTTCAAGCCCTGGGTCAGGCTCTGCACTGACAGCTCAGAGCCTGGAGCCTGCTTCAGATTCTGTGTCTCTCTCTCTCTCTCTCTCTCTCTCTCTCTCTGCCTCTCCCCTGCTTGTGATTTCTCTCTCTCTCTCTCTCAAAAAAATAAACATTAAAAGAATAAAGTATACATATTCAAACCAAAATCTATGTCAACAAAATGCCTATAATTAAAAGCACCTGATGGAATGAAATACAAAGTTATGACAAGGGAGACTTACTCTCACTAAGCTGTGTTGCTTAGAGAAGTTACAAAAGGATGTGCCCTTAAAGCCATTCGAGGACGTGTAAGGAGACACCCTCTCCTCATTCTTTACCATAGGATTCCAACCGAGGATGGGCCAGAAATTAGCATTTTTAAATATTTCAGAAAAGTCCACAGAAGTGTTAAGACTTTTAAGACTGTCTCCCTATCTTTCTGTATCTGTGAGCAGTAGTGCTCATCAGAACTTCCTAACAGTGCAAAGGCAAAGGCAAGTGCATACATTCGCTCAGATGTTGGAAGAATGGGAGGTGAACTGTTAGGGCCATCCTTAGCTGGAGCTTCTGTGGGTTTTTTACTATATGCTGATCACCAGTGAGTCAGGTGAACTGTTGTGAGAGAAAGTGTTTGGTGGCCAAGACTTCTTCTGGGCATTTCTTTCTAAGTGGAATACACAGCAGGTAAGGGAGTAGGGGAGGTAATACAGGGAATCTACTCTTTGCAGCTCAGAAGGAGTTGAGGAAGCCCATACAGGCAGTCAGGAAGCCCAGGGGATCCTCTAGCTGTGGATAGTGGCTAACGTGGTCATCCAGAATCGACACTGTGGTGTTTTCCTGTACAGCTCCAAAAACTCTGGATAGGGGACTTATGGGATCCAATGGTCCATAGATAAAATGAATGGGGACAGTTAGAGAAGCCAGAGCTCCCATCCAGCATCTTCTCAACGTCTTCCTCAGGTTGATGTACTGTAAAAGACTGTCGATAACTAAGCTTCCATCATTGTGGCAGATCCCTGCCCACATGTCCCATGGCTCACTCTTAGAGAGGCGGGTGTACAGCCTAAAGACTGGGATGAGACCTCAAGAGAATACAAAGAAGTTCATCAATCGTGTGAGGATGGGTGACATCATGCCTCCATCTTTGAGAAACTTTTGGAGAAGGAGAGGACGGTAAGTCTCAGGAAATATACCTTCCATTTGACAGATAGAGACTCCTTATGGTAAGGCTACCAAATCGATTCTGCCTGAACCTACAAAGCAGCTCCTGAGCAACGATATCTCCATAATCATGAGACAAAAGGTTGATCCTGTGGTTCTGGAACCCCAGGTACCACAAAAATGCCTCCACAATGCTGGCCTGCTCAAACATGGAATAATAATGTGGTCTCAATTTGTTACTGAAGCCAAAGCCCACGAAATCAAGGGCAATCACTTGATGAAAACTTAGGGTTTCCCAAATCCTCTACTAATCATAGCTGGAATGTTAGAAGGCCATGTAAAAGCACAACTATCTCAGGACTTCCAACCACACCAGAAGAGTCTTGGTAGAAGATGCGCAATCCCTTGTAGGTGAAAAATTTGCCTGACAACTTCCAGGAGTAAAGAGCAGGAGAAAGCTGGGGGTGGGGGTAGGGGACGGGGGAGGGGTGGGATATGCAGACAGGCTGCGAGCAAGGGCACAGCCAATAGCCCAAACTGAACCCACCACTCCCTCATCCTCATCAGGTGAGACCGGGACTACAAGGCTCCATGTTTGGGGGAAACGGTTGTGCATGTGTTCCAAATACATTTTAGAATCAGTTTGTTGATTTTTACAACACAAGGAGAAAGGCTGTTGAGATTTTGTTTAACAATATTGACCTTCCCATCCATGAGTATGGTCTGTCTCTTCATTTAATTTTCCTTAACTTTTCTCAGCACTCAAAAATTTTCTTTTACATGTACAGCTCTTGCACATATTTGATTAACTTTATTACTATTTCATGTTTTTAAATCTATTGTAGGTGGTATTACTAACATTTTCAATTTCCAGTAGTTTGTTACTGGTAATTAGTAAAAGTTATTTTTTGTATTGATCTTGTATCCCGAAACCTAGTAACTGTTGTTACTAGGTTTGTAACAACAAACCTAGTAGTTGTAGTAACTGTTTTTGTTTTTGTTGTAGTAACTGTTTTTGTTTTTGATTCCTTACAATTTTCTATGTAGAGATTATGCTGTTTGTAACTAAAGACATTTTTATTTCTTCCTTTACGATCTATATACTTTTATTTATTTTTTTGTCTTAAGGCACAGGCCAGTACCTCCAATACAATGGTGAAAAGAAGTTGTAAAAATGGACATTCTTGCTTTCTTCCCAATCTTAGTGTGGGAGCCTTCAATCTTTCACCATTACAATGATGTTGGCTGTGGTTGTTGTTGTTGTTGTTGTCGTCGTTTTGTAGGTAAGGTTTGTCAGAGTGAGGAAGTTCCCTTCTATTCCTAGTTTGCTGAAATTTTTTTTTATGATGGATGAATGTTGAATTTTATAAATGATTTTTTTACATGTATTAAGACATGATTTTACTCTTTTAGTCTGTTGAGATTGTGAATTACCAACTGACTGTGAATGTTGAACCAACCTCACCTTCCTGGAATATATCCAAGTGGGTCATTCATATATCATCCTCTTGATGTATTTCTGGATTCAATTTGCCATTATTTTGTGATTGTGCTTTTGAGAAATATTGGTCTATAGTTTTCTTTTCTGTATTATCTGTTTTTTTGTTTTGTTTTGTTTTGTTTTTATATCTAGAACATTCTGGCCTCCTAGAATGAGTTGTGAAATATTCCCACTTTTATTTTGGGGGGAAAATTTAACAAAGAATAGGTGTTATTTCTTAAGTGTTTGGTAAAATTCACCAGTGAAGCTTTCTGAATCTGGAATCTATTTCTTTATAACAATAGGGCTATACAGATTACCCATTTCTTTTGGGTAGGGTTTGGTGTTTGGTGTTTTATTCTTTTGTAGTGGTCATCTTTACGTGAGACGTTGTCATATTATAACTGTTTTCTGATTTCCCAGTTGCTATTAGTGATATTTATTTATTCATACCATCTTTATTTACTATGCTATCTTTATTTTTGTCCATTTAATGGCTGGAATCAACAGATTACAATATAATTAATCTGGTAGACAATGAGCATGTGGTGGGGTTGGGGGGGAAACTAGGTGATAGTGGCAAACAGAAGGCATGATAGACTTTGGACTAAAAATTCTATGTGGTGAAAGATAAGGATCTGCCTGATGACTTTGCCAGGAAAATTTGTCTCTTTTAAGTATTGGTGTTAAAAATGGGAAGGGTGGGGCGCCTAGGTGGCTCAGTGGGTTAAGCGCCCAACTCTTGATTTCAGTTCAGGTCATGAATTCAAGCCCCGCCTCGGGCTCTGCACTGAGAGCATGGAGTCTGCTTGGGACTCTCTCTCTCTCCTCTCTCTGCCCCTCCTGTGCGTGCACTCTCTTTCTCCCTTGAAATAAATAAATAAACATTTAAAAAAATAAAAGAGGGAAGGAAAAAAGGGGGGGAGGGGAGAACTTGAAATAAAATCTCTGTGGGGCGCCTGGGTGGCGCAGTCGGTTAAGCGTCCGACTTCAGCCAGGTCACGATCTCGCGGTCGGTGAGTTCGAGCCCCGCGTCGGGCTCTGGGCTGATGGCTCAGAGCCTGGAGCCTGTTTCCGATTCTGTGTCTCCCTCTCTCTCTGCCCCTCCCCCGTTCATGCTCTGTCTCTCTCTGTCCCAAAAATAAATAAACGTTGAAAAAAAATTAAAAAAAAAAAAAAAAAATCTCTGCAACACTGGAAAAGCCAAAGGGAAAAATGGCAGGACTTACCAGCATGATGTCCACAGAGTTACTTCTAAATAGATTTTTTTCAATGTATTTTATAAGAAATAAGACTTTCCTTTTATGTTTATTTTAGAATTGTTGGCACATACTGAAATGTAACAATTTCTTGATTGGGAATATTTTAAAACAAAACAAAGGAACCTAACCTTTCCCTTCAACTTCTATCCTTTGCTTTTGTTCAAATGTTGTAAATAACATTTGAAAATATTACAGCCACATTTGTTGGGATAGGTACTTTTAGTGACTTGAATGACCTATTTAAAAAGCAACTTACCTGAGGCCCCTGGGTGACTCAGTTAGTTGAGCAGCCAACTCTTGATTTCAGCTCAGGTCATGATCCCAGGGTTGTGGGATTGAGCCCCGCTTCAGGTTCTGTGCTGGGTGTAGAGCCTGCTTGATATTCTCTCTTTCTCTTTCTCTTTCTCTCTCTGCCCCTCTCCCCTGATCATGTTCTGTTTCTCTCTCTAAAATTAAAAAAGAAAAAAAAAAAAGCAACTTACCCTCCAAGCTACTTTTCCACTTAAAAATGTTTTCTTTGTTCATATTAAACTCTATACTGTTTTCCCAAGGACAATTTGTTTACAAGTATAGAATAACCTACTTAATTGACTTCGGCTTAATTTATTTACACATAAACTAGGCATTTTTTCCTACTATTATCAACGTGTTATGTGAATAAGATCAGGTATATGTTATGATACATTGGTGAAGAGAGATTTAAGCCATTATATACAGGCAAACTGGTGATATTATATTGCTTTCCATTAGGTCAGGGCACGACCATTATAATTTTAACATGCTACATTAGCAGAAAAGGCCTGTATGTGTGACCAGCGTGCCTTCCAATGTGGAATGCGTATGGAGGTTGTCCCGTGGCTCAAGGAGGTGGCAGTTGTGCTATTCAGAGCTTGCCTTTTGTAGCCCTGCCACATGCCTTAGGTTAAAGTTAGTCTCACCCATGACTGCCAATCTCTAGCCTGGTTCACTGGGTACTGCTGCTTCTCAGAATTCCATGAGTAAGCCAGGAGTGCTGTTTGTTATTTACTAATAGGTATTTCTTCTGACTGCTCTGCTTACCACATCATCACACCAGGCCTTGACCTTTGTGAACTTCTCTGGAAAATCAAACATACCTAGAAGCTGCCCAGGCTTATGTATAAAAACATCATCAGTTGCTCTTTGGGAGGTTGTGGAGTGGGGCTTGGAAGGTGATTTGAATGAGAAGGAAACACAACTGCTCATCAAATCCAAGTTTTTTTTTGTTTTGAGAAAACACGAATCCCGAGAAGTTAAGGGGCTTGATCAAGGTCCCCTCTCCTGTGAAGCCTTTCTGGACTTCCCAAGGTGGTTGTAGGGGTGCTCCCCAGCTGTTTGCAAAACCAGTCTGCATTTCTCTATTACTCTTAACCCTTTGTTAGCATCATCAGTGATGTCCCTCTCACTTAACTGAGACCCTCTTAAGAGTGGGCTGGATTATATTTGTCTACAAGGCCTAGAGCATTTAAATACCCATGAACATTTATTGGGTGGGTGAGTCTCTCACATGCTGTCTACTAGGTACCATAGTTGTGAGGTCAGGCTCCAGAGATTAAGAAGAAATTCTAAAACAGCCAACTTCTTCTTGGTAACAGACCAGAGTCGGAAGGCTAAGCCATAGATTAAGGTGAGCATCTGGGGAAGATGAAAAGTCAAGGGATCCAGGGCAGAAAAGTGGTAAACACATTTGTTTCCTTACTTGTGGATGCATTCAATTCATTCATTCATTCATTCATTCATTCATTCACTTTATACTGGGTATCTACTATGGGCCAGGAGCTTCTTTAGGCATTGGGGATAGAGTAGTGATTATAACATACAAAATCTCTGCTTATGTTTCAATGAGAGAGAGACATTAAACAAATGACAAATAAAAGCCATTATAATGTCAGGTAGTAGTAGCTGCTGAGATGAAAAATAAAGCAGGAGAAAGAAATGGTCATTGATAAGAAACGGGAGGCCTCTCTGAGCAAAGACCCAAACAAAGTGAGGGAGTGATGCCATGGGAATATGGGGCAAAGAGCAAGTGCAAAGGCCTTGAGGCAGGCTTGTGTGTTTGAGAAATGAGGCAAGAGGATTAGAACATCGTGAGGGAGAAGAAGGAGGACAAGGAAAATTATTCTGCACCAGTGAAACGATGTCCTTTCTAGCACCAAAGTCTTATGATTGGTGATCCTCTGACTATACAACCAGTTCAATACAGAAAGACCCATACAGAACTATCTTCTGTATGATGAGCATCTCTTACTTCTCCCCTGGTGCTGTGCAATACCAATTCCCTTTTACAAGGTCCTGCTTGCTCCACCCCATGATGGAGCCTACTCCTTGGTGTCCTGGCCGGCTTCAGTGCTCTGGGTCAGGGATTCCATCTGGGCAGATGGCTTTTATCTCTAGTACTCTTATCTCTAGAGAAGCACTTCCTTGGAGGTTCTCCACCTCAGGACAGGGTTCTTGCCTCAGGTCAAGAGGCCCCTCAGGATTCATTGTTGGGCTTCAGGTTGTCAACTGATCCCCCAAATCTGTGCTTCCAGAAGATATTTCTGCAGAGGCTGTCTTAGATGGAGGCTGTCCACACATGCCTGGGCCGTGTAGGAACATAGAAGAATGAAACAGGTCAGGTATGAGAATCTAGCCACACTTTGTTTGCTTATTATACACAGAGGAATATGTTTCACTTTTATAGAGAAAGAAGTTCTCTCCCAGTTGTCTGGAAATATCTGGTCTTTTCGATCTTTTATTTCCCTGCTTCTGGTAGAGACTGGGGTCCAGAGAAATATCTCACCACCGTAAGAAAAACACTGCAGGTGTGATGACAAATGGCAAGTCATGTTCAGAGTTGGGGAGGCCGGGGGATGGTGAGGACTGTGGTGAATGTGCCTTCCACAGAGGCAGCCACCACTCTGCTTCAGCTGATCTCTGCCTTGAGGGAATGGGATCCAGTGTTGACAGAGTTTCAGGTTGGTTAAGAGAAAGCAGAATTCTGGATCACTTTGGGGTGAAATCTCTAGAATTTTAATTTGATTCACATGGTTTTAGAGAGAATCTTGGCACACCAACCGTGACACTCCGAGGGATCAAATATGGCCCACAGGTAGGTGGTTTGTGAACTCCAGTCTATAGATTTTACCAGAATTTCTGAGAGATCTGTGATTTTAGATTAACAACTACTTTCCTAGAATATGACTCCCCTCAGCTTCTGTGACTAGAAAGACCAAGGGCATGTCCATCTCGCATGCTCCTGGGGCCCAGAAGTCTAGGGGAAAGCCATCTGCCCAGCTTCTCCCTCCTGGAATCCCTGACCCAGAGCGCTGAAGCCGGCCAGGGCACCAAGGAGTAGGCTCTATCATGGGGTGGAGAAAGCAGGACCTTGTAAAAGGGAATTGGTATTGAGTAGCACCAGGGGAGAAGTAAGAGACGCTCATCATACAGAAGATAGTTCTGTCCTGTATCTTTTCAATTCTCTATTCCACTCCCTCCCATGGAGTCTTTCCTACCCAACTCCCTACACCCCATGAGAGTGTCTCTGATGACAAGTTACAGGACCCAAGTCAAACTAAGGAGGAAAAATTAATGTGTTGGCTCCTGTATCTGAGCCCAAGGGTGGTGTGGCCTCAGGCGAACTGGATTCAAGCGCTCAGAGACCTCTTCGTCCCACTCTAGCCTGAGCCCTGCATTCTCTGTTGCTTCCCTTCTTTGAAGGGCTCCTTCTAGGTGGTAGAAAATTTGGCTCACATGGTCATCACTGCTCATCATCTCAGAAGCGGGGGCCGGAGGGGGGATCGTGTCTGCAAATAGGCAAAACAACAACAACAACAACAACAGCAACAACAACTTAAGTGTGGAGCACTTGTCAACTCCAGTATTAGAACATCTGCATCGCAAATCAAGAGCATCCAGTTTGACTTTGGCACAGAGAGATTTTCAGGCCTTGGCAATTCCTCAAATGCAGGCCACAGAAGAAACTTCTCCCTTCCCCCGTCAAGTAGAATGACAGTTCAGCATCGCAGCCATGCACCTGCCCCGCTGAACAGAACAGATATGAGATACAGCGTTAGAGAGATACAGGGATATAGATATGAGATATGATGATCTCATTTAGTTCTCCCCACCGCTCTCTAAGGTAAGTTCCAGTATTATCTCTGTAAGAGGATAAATAATTTGCCAGAGATCACTCATGTAGCAAGTGGTGGCAGAGTGAGGATTCATGCCTGGGAAGTTTAACCTTAAAGCCACACTGCTAACGGACCGCCCATCCATCCACTGACTCATTCAACACGTACGGGGAATGCCGGCTACATGCAGGGGACTATCGGAGGTGTTGAGATGTAGCTGTGAAGAATGCAAACACGAGTACATGGCCTCATGGAACTTACATTCTAGTGAAGGAGAAATACGGGAAACCAGACCAATAAATAAAATATACCTAGGTTAGATAGTGATCAGTGTTAAGGAGAAAACCAGAGCAGAGAAGAGAGAGAACTGCGTGTGGAGGTGGGTTGAATCTGAATACGGTGGTCAGGCAAGGTCTCACTGAGCCAGTGGCACTGAATAAAGGTCCGTGGAAGTAAGGGAACAAACCACGCAGATATCTGAAGGAGGAGCCTGGTGGGTCGAGGAGAAGGTGCTGAGGAAGGAGTAAGGGCAGTAGGTGTTGGAAAAGGCAAGGAGTCCCATGTGCCTTGAGCGGAATGATCAAGGGACAGAGCAGGAGGGGATGAGATCAGGGAGATAAATAGAACCGAGAAGCTACTGGGATTTTGGCTTTCACTCTTGTGTGATGCAGCCGTTTGGACTGGAGCAGATCCTTCAACAGGGTCACTGTCGTTGCTCTGTCAGGAAGAGTCTGTCGGAGGGACAAAGGTACCAGGTAGAGGCTGCAGCAGTAGGCCAGGCAGAGACTGGGAAGCCTGGCTTGGACTGGTGTGTGGTGAAAATGTGGCAAGGGCTTTACTTCTGGGTTTGTTGTGAAATCAGAGTCAAAGGATTGGCCAACACGTGGGATGTGGGGCGTGTGACAGAGAGCAGGCAAGGATGATTTTAAGGCTTTTAGCCAGAGCAACGGAAGATTAGAAATGGCATTTCTCAGAGATGGGGAGAAATGAAGGAGGAACTGCTTTTGTTTTTGTCTCAAACAGGGTTGTTTTAAGAAATTATCGGGGGGCGCCTGGGTGGCTCAGTCGGTTGAGCGTCCGACTTCAGCCAGGTCACAATCTCGCGGTCCGTGAGCTCGAGCCCCGCGTCAGGCTCTGGGCTGATGGCTAGGAGCCTGGAGCCTGTTTCCGATTCTGTGTCTCCCTCTCTCTCTGCCCCTCCCCCATTCATGCTCTGTCTCTCTTTGTCTCAAAAATAAATAAACATTAAAAAAAATTAAAAAAAAAGAAATTATCGGGTCTCGGTTTGGGACATGCTACACTGGGGGTACCCATTAGACATCTGAAAGGCAGTGCTGAGTGACCCGCCTGGGAGTTCAGGAGAGAGGTCCGTCAGGACTAGAGTCATAAGCTCTACGGATTACACTCTACCCTCTTAGAGTCACTGAAGACACTCACATGCAACTTTGGAAAACAATGACTGTATCCAAAATACTGGAACAGTATTAAAGAAAGTCAAGTTTAAAAATTTACCCATATCCTGCCACCCGAAAAAAAGCTTTCATTTCTCTACATTTCCTTCTGTTTTTGCCCACAGGCATATACATAATGTTATAATGTTGTAACCATAGCATAGATACAATTTCACATTCTACTTTTTTCTCACTTAACACCATCCCATAAATATTTTCCTAAGAGGCCCTCCCATATGTGTTTCTTGGGGATTAAAAAAGCCAACAAAATGCTGGGATCTCTGGGAAACAGTTCAGAAACAAAAGTCGAAAATCTTTCTTTGCTACAAAATTTGGTGCCCCTGCAGTTGGCATTGTGCTTACTGTAATTTTCGTGAACAATGACTGTCTGTGGAGGTGACTTTGAGCTGTGAGCTGAATGATGAGAGCTGGCCACACACCCATTCTGGCGAAGGGCATCCCAGGAAGAGGGAACAGCATGTGCTAGGAGGCAACAGGAAAGTACATGCATGTAGGTTGCATGAAGGTTGCTGGCAGATTCATTTCAACTGGCAATTAAATAGAAATTTATCTTTGTGAAAACCTTAAAATCTTTTAAACTGCAGAACAGGGGGTACATCCTTGGTCTGGGATTCTCCGCAGAGGAATAAGAAGCCAAATGGAATAACCTAGAACATAGTGAACCCTAGTAGATACAGTGGTTCTTAAAGGTTCTCTGGGCCTCAGACTACACACAAACTCTACATGAATCTGATTTGTTCATTCATCCCAGTCCCTGAGCCAGGACTGGAGTCCAGTTCCTTCATTTTATAGAAAAGGCCGAGGGCCCAAAGATGGTAAATGATTTGGCCAAATTATTCAGCCACTTTATAGAGTTTTAACTAGGGTTGAATTAGCTCTGCCCTCTACTTGTTAGACTCTAAAAAACAAAACACGATTCCATCCACACCACTCTATTGTTGACAAAATCATTTGTTAGCTTGGGAATGCCTCCCTCCCCCCGCCCCTGCTTCCTGGCTCACCTGCCTATCATTTGCATAGTTACTTACTCAAAAGCAGGAAAATTATTGAGAGAATCATTCCTGCCTGACTCCTGCCTGTCCGGGAAGGCTGGAAGCTGGTTTACGTTTCCTCCTAGGGCCAGCAGGGGGGACACCAGGCAAGGTTTGTGAGCCGGCCTCCCCCACGCCTCCTCCCCCTTCCTCGCCCAACTTCCCCTTAGCCCCTGCTTCAACCGAAAGTGGCCATTGACCTTTCAAGCTTTTGAGCAGTGATGCAATAGAATAGTATTTCAAAGAAAAATGGTTATCGAAATTTGGGATCCGGTTTTCCCGTGAGTGCTAATGGTTTTTTAAAAGTAGGTCACACTTTGGAGGCGGGCATGCAGGCGAGGAGCTGAGTTCCAACGGAGTCCAGGTGGCCTCCAATCGGGTGGGAGGAGGTGAGGGTCTCCGGGCAGGGGAGTGACTAGATCTTTCCGAATTTCCAGTCCCTGGGCGCTAGCCCTGCGGGAGAAATCGCCAAGACGAGAACTCTCGGGACTGCAAGGCACCGAGGCCGGCGGTCCAGCACGACCCGGGAGCGTAGGTAAGGGCGCCCCTTCAGCAGTCAGAGCAGGTGAGCGGGGTCTGCCAGCGGAAGGAGACAGTGGGGCCGTGTAGACTACGAAGAGAGGGAGGAGGGGAAGGGGGAGGAGGGGAGGAGGAGCCCGGCTGGGCTGCTGCCGGTGACTTGAGAGCAGGAGCGCCTGGGGGAGGAGACTGAGAGCCGCTAGCGCCGCTTAAGGAGGCACCGCTCTCAGCTCTCTGGCTGCCTTCTAGGACCTGGGCGAGGGCACAGCCTTCGGTCCGCTCCCTCCGGCTCTCGGTGGGGAGCGCGGGGGCCTGGATCGGGGCCTCTCCCACCCCCACTAATGTGCCGTAGAGCGAGAGGGGCCGTTTTCGGGGACCCCCAGCCTCTCCCGCATCCCTTTCACAAAATGTGCAGTTGGGAGGGTCACGTCGAGAAGGCGCGGAGCGGGTGGGAAAGACAGAGCCCCGCGGCTGGGCGAGGATATCGCTTGGTCATCAGACCCCCGCGCACAGCTGACACGGTGGGGGTCAGGCTCCGGCCGCCGAAGCGGGGACGGCGGTGGCGGTGGGGCTTGTGCGCGCCTCGGAGCACTCGGAGCTGTGCGGTCAGAGGCGGGCGGACTCCTAGGCAGCCGCGCCGCCCGGCACCGCAACGAGCGCTATGAGCCCGCCTCCCCTGAAGCCTGCGCATTAGCTCCGGAGCCTCTTTAAAGCGGGAGCGGGGGCCGCGGTCACGTGAGACGGATTCCTGGAAAGTTCCTGGAAAGCGGCCTCCGCAGCAGCCGGGAGGGGCGCACTGAGAGCGCGGACAGGGGAGGGAGGCGGGGAGCTAGGGAGGCGCGCGGGGCTGGGAAGTCGCGCGCACACCCGACTCCGGGGACAGACGTTTAACTCTTGCCATGTCTGGCCGCCGCCACCGCGGCTCACGGGCCTTGGGCTTCCCTTGAAGCATGAACCTCCTCGCCCGCCGCAACCGGCGCTGCGCGGGCCGCGGACAGTGCGCCCCCCGGGCCCGGTGCGCACAGCCTCAGGATCCCCTGCGCCCGCAGCCCGGGCGCCGGAGGAGCTCGGCCGGGGGTTGGCGGCAGGTACTGGTCCCGGGAGCCCGAAGGCTCCTCCCCATGGAGGGTCGCCGGGGAGGGCACGGGGCGCGGCTGCGAGCGCCGGGCGGCCTTGGCTTCCGCAGTTCAGAGCGGCCAGGGAGAGAGTCCGAGCTTCGGCTCTGCCCCGCGGCCGGGCGCTACTGCCTGCTTTCTTCGGCTCCTTCTAGGCGTCGGGAAGTCTCCGGAGTTTCCTCCCCCGCCCCAAACAGCCATCCAAATTAATAATCCTCCTAATAACCTGATCTGCCGCTCCTCCCCACCCGCCTGCCTCCCGCCCTTGTTCCTTCCTCCTCCCTCTCTTCTTCCCACCTCCTTGGTCGCAGCCGGAGGGAAAGCCAGCAGCTGCCCAGGGTGGGGGATTTCAGAGCCCGGGGGTTCTAGGCGAAGATCCCCCGGGCTTTTGTTTGCCCTCTGCGCAGAGAACTCTGGCTAGTGCGGAGCGCATCCCCAGGCATCTCGTTCCCAAATTAAAAGTCAACTGGGGAAACTCGGGCAGAAACCCCTCCTCTCCCTGGCCCCTCCCGACTCCCCCGCCCCATGTCCGCTGGGGAGGCTGCCTGGTGTGGACGCTGCGGCCGAGGCCGAGGTAAGGGCTCGGCGTTCGTTGTCTTGCACGTCCAGCGGCGCTCGCAGTCGCCCGTTCTGCCCCGGCCCGGGTCCCGGCTCCGGGCTCCGAGCCCCCGCGAGGGCTGCGCGCTTGGGCCGATTCCTCGACAGCGCCCGCGGCGGCTGCAGCAGCCGCCGCCGCCCGGCCACTAGAGGGGCAGCCACGGAGCCCGGGGAGCCCCCCAACTCTGCCCCAAGCGGGCGCTGGGGAGCGGGCAGAGAGGAGCCAGGCAGCCTCTGGGCGGGGGTGCGGCAGCTCGCGCACCTTGGCGCCCCGGGCTGGCGGCTCAGGGTGCTTCGTCCCGGGGCCCCCGGGCTGTGCGGGGTGTGAGATAGAGGGGTGCCAATTTGGGGATATCTCCTGTTCTTTCCTTTGCGATTTTTCTGCTTGTCCTTGACTAGGGCCTATTTACCACCATACCCGCAGGTGACTCGTCTTTGCTAGTCTGCGATTTCAGCTAGTAGCCCTGGGCGGGAAGACACCCTGTTCCCCACCCTCATCCTGTCCCTCCCCCCTCCCCCTCTGCAACTCCGGCGTCTTGGATCGCTGCTCTGTCTTTTATCCTCCTTTCTCTACAGCTGGGCCGGGGCAGTCACTGGATGCTTGGGGTTAAATGGTGCGGGAGGATAGACGCGGAGGAGTCCCCGGGATTTTCCACGTCTGTCTTCCCACCCACAATCCCGGACGCAGGGGTCCAATTTGGACCGACCCAAGCCCATACTTTCTTTTTTGCAGGCAAACTGTGGGTGACCGCGCCTGCGGGGGACTTTGCCATCCGTCCACTGGGACCTGGGGAGGAAAAGCCAGAAGCCTCCCATCCCCTCCCCCTCCACCAATTCGGATACCCCGCAGAGACTTGCTTTGGGGTTCTCACTGATTTCCAAGAAGGACGCGTGCCCCTTTCTGATCCCAGTGCGGGCGGCCACCTGTCTTTGCCGCGGTGACCCCTCTCCCATGACCCTGCGGTGCCTCGAGTCCTCCGGGAATGGCGCGGAAGGGACGCAGAGCCAGTGGGGTACCGCGGGGTCCGCGGAAGAGCCGTCCCCGGAGGCGGCGCGTCTGGCGAAGGCCCTACGGGAGCTCAGTCAAACAGGTAGGGAGCCGACCAGCCGCGACGCGCGCGAGAAGGGTCGCTTCCCCAAAGACGCGGTTGGGGGCTTTGCTGACGCGGAGCGCGGCTAGGAAGCGGGGCCGCGGTGCGGAGCGAAGAATGGGATTGAACTGCAGCCCCTCGCCTCCCGTCCCCGCCTCAGGGCGGGGGCCCGCGGAGAGGATGTCCGCACGGCCCTGGATCCTTGGGAATGAGAAAGAAAAGTGGTTCTCGGGGGACCCAGAGGCCTAGGGGTGGGCAGAACGCGAGAAGGGCTGCTTGGAAATAGCCTCTCAGGGAGCTGGAGCCTTCAGCTGTTTGCCGCAGCTGCTCAGGGGTCGGTACACGGGCTTGAACCCTAGCGGGAGAAAGAGCCAGGCGCCTCCCTTTCCGCGGGGAACGAGGGCGGCCAGTGGGCGCTGCGCTGCCCGCAGTTTCAGCCGCATCCGGCTTCCGAGCCGAGCCGCCGCTGCAGCCCGGGACCTTGGCGGCCAAGTTCCAAGGACTGATTGCCGCGCGGGCGGCTGCAGCAGGGCCGGGAGGAAGGCGGCCAGCGAAGCCCCTTGCAGAGCGCGGCCTTGAGGGGCTGCACGCCCAGGGTTATTGCTTGGTTCAAGCGCAGTCCTGCGCTTTGCGTGGCCCGCCGTCGTCTCTCGGCGTCTGAAAGAAGAGAAGATTGAAAAAAAAAAAAAAAAAAGGCAAACCACGCAAGCTTTCAAAATCTGAATCCCAAAAGCTTACGTTTGGGGCAAAATTGAAGTTTTGGTAGCCCTAGAGAGGGAAAAGTCATTTGCGGTTCGGTCTTTGAGTGTGGACCACCGACTTTCCCTCAGCGGGGCGGACCAGGCAGATTGCAGGTATCCGAGCAATTTGGGGGGTGGGGGATGGGGGGTGGGGTGGAAGAGCGCATTGTTCAGACTTC
Source organism: Puma concolor (assembly GCF_028749965.1). Lineage (NCBI taxonomy): Eukaryota > Metazoa > Chordata > Mammalia > Carnivora > Felidae > Puma > Puma concolor. The sequence goes on along the minus strand of NC_141673.1, from coordinate 27,243,699 downwards.
TTATGCAGAATGGCTCGAAGTGATTTTTGAAAACGAGATGGGCCCCGGGATGGTGCAGGCAAATGAAATGGAGAATGCTGGGGAGACGGAAGGTTGTGACGGGATTTGGATTAGGGCAAAGTCCAAAGGAGGTGCGGATTGTAAACTTGAATTACTTCTTATCAGTTGGGGTTTCCCTCATTTCTCAGTGGCTGATATGGCAGTTGTAACCAAAGCAACAAACAGAAGCTGTTGTAGTAGAACCGCGCTTCAAAAACAAGGAAATAGCAGTACTTTCCAAGGTCTCTGAACAGAGTTTCTGCCATGAACGGATTTGGGGAGGGAGGGAGAGGGTGGTCGCGATTCTTCCAAGAAGTTTTGGGATTACAAAACTGCTGGGATTACAGGAGTTGGGGTTTCCACCTTTGTAAGGGCACGCCTTTTATTTCTAACTTCCGAGTTACTTCTAATTTACTTTGATTTCACTTGAACGGTGCTAGAAGCATCATGCTTTCTCAGCCAGTGTGTCCTATGGCAAAATTCTGTGTCCTTCGGAGAAAATCTCAAGAGAGTTTAAAGGGCTACCGAACGTTACTTTTTAAAGAAGAAAACTGGCTCACAGTTTGTGTTCATAAAACGGACCCACATTTTCATTAGATGTCTACCTAAAATATTTATGGTAGTCTGTGGTAAACTGTCACACACTTCTCTTTAGAGCTAGAAAAATTGTTGCCAAGTATTTGCCCTATTTAAGAAATTCTGTATAATAACTATTTTACCCTCTCTTCTTTTTCTTCTTGAACGGAAACCCCAGGTTGGTACTGGGGAAGTATGACTGTTAATGAAGCCAAAGAGAAATTAAAAGAGGCACCAGAAGGAACTTTCTTGATTAGAGATAGCTCGCACTCAGACTACCTACTAACAATATCTGTTAAAACATCAGCTGGACCAACTAATCTGCGAATCGAATACCAAGATGGGAAATTCAGGTTGGACTCGATCATATGTGTCAAATCCAAGCTTAAACAGTTTGACAGTGTGGTTCATCTGATCGACTACTACGTTCAGATGTGCAAGGATAAGCGGACAGGCCCAGAAGCGCCCCGGAACGGCACCGTTCACCTTTATCTGACCAAACCGCTCTACACATCAGCCCCGCCTCTGCAGCATCTGTGTAGACTCACCATTAACAAATGCACCGGCACCATCTGGGGACTGCCTTTACCAACAAGACTAAAAGATTACTTGGAAGAATATAAATTCCAGGTATAAGTGTTTCTCTTTTTCTAAACATGCCTCCTATAGAGTATCTCCGAATGCAGCTATGTATAAAAAAAAAAAAAAAAAAAAAAAAAAAGGAACCAAAACTTGAGTCACTACTCTGGATAACTACTCGGCATTCTAAAAACAGCTGAAGTCCATCTAACTTAAACGTGTGACGAGGTAGCTAGGTATTTAAAGTTTCCCCAAATGTTTTCACCTGAGTAATGCTTCCTTTCCTAAGGCTGACCAAGACCAGCTGATCCTTTTAAGTTAAAAATAAAATGTCCTGAGTAGAGGCTGAAGGAACATTTTATCAGAATGCCTTGCCTTCCCAGGGTTCCTGTTTGCTAGGTAGAAGGCCCAGACCCTGGCGGTAGAGCAAGAACTCCGTGCAGGAGCACTGAAGAAGTCGAAGGAAAAAACTGACGCAGGCTTAGCTTTAATTTTACATGCCTGGTGATCAGAGTCTACTTTAGGACATTTTCTGTTTTTGCGTTCTTGATGTACCTAGGAGTTTTGTCAAACAGATCCTGCTTGTGAGTATTTATCCTCCTTTTTATGCAATTAACCAAATCAACCAAAAAAGTGACCATGAAATCCTGTATTTGACTTTTTACTACATGTATGAACTCTCTCATGTGAATGAGTACTGTAGTAATCCATTTTAAGGGAGCCTTATTTCAGAAATATTTCAAACTGGTGCAAACGGAAAAGACTTTGTCTTTTCCTTTAAGGCTAAAGAATGTCGTGCTATACAGGTGCAACTCAATCCCTGTTAATAAAACCATGTAGATACAGACATTTTATCCTTTGAAGTAGCTGTATCCCAACCTGTTGCCATTGACTTTTGGGAAACGGCTTTAGAAATTTCCAAGGTGTCCTTGAATTGTCTGACCACGGACATCAGCACTTGGTCTCCCTTCTACCATGTAGAATACTTCGACTTAATTTTCTTCCAGAGATAGGGGGATACTTGCCTGTTTTTCAAAGTGTTTATTTACTGCTGTTACTATTTGATTAGAATGTATTGAATAAAAATACTTGACTTTTACAAGTTGCACTTGTTACTTTGAATTGTAGGGAACATACACGTTCCTGGTACTAGCCAGTTGTCGTAAAAACGTCTGTCATGTGACATCAACCAACCACTCAGCAAGAGGTAGCACGTGACTTACCCTTCCCTAAAGTTATGGGCTGCATTTGCTCTTTGCATTTGGCAGGCCTGGCTTAGAAAGTACAAGTGCCTTCAAGCGGCCTGTTTTTTTACCGATTGAATAAGGGTAACACTAACGCCCTGTGTGTTTCCCCAAAAAATGGTTTAGAAACTACAAAAACTGTGATGTATCCTGGTCTTTTATGGGTTGATAGGCATAACACACAATAAAAATTCAAAGTTTTATGGCTATTTACTTTTTGCCACCACCTCATGACCGTTGCAGATGTAGAGCCCAGACAGTATTCATTTGGCCGTCTCTAAAAAGAAAAAAAAATGCCCTGCTTGGTTACATTCTTTGGCGTGTCACTGGCAAAGTGAGTGTCATATGTCTTGTGTGCCCCAAGTGAATTATAAAACTCAGTTATAAATTATAGTAAAACCTGCATATCCCTCGTCATGAAAATATTCGTATTTTCATGAAGCTCTTGAAAAACAGTTTTGGGCCTAGAAGGAAAACATAACCATGCACAGCCAAACAGCAAAGATGGCTAGGTGTGCCTTATGAAGAATTTATTTGTAGCCTAAAATTTAGAGAAGAGCTCTACTTTTAGGGGCTGGTCTAGATGTGGACTTTTTCATTAGGATGTTTAGATTCTGTGCTTTATTTCCCACCCACCCCCCCCCCCCCCCCACACTAAATGGTTAGTGTGGGGTATTTGACTCTTCTGGCAAAACTTCCACATGATCAATGTCCGGGGCTTCGGACTTTCTATAAGGTCTTTTGCATTTCTGTTCCCATTGGTTCAAACTCTCTGATGCCTCTTGATGTTGAGAGTTGGACGGGACTGCTGGGGTATGAACGAGCACACGGAATTGTGGAAAGTTCTTGGCGTTACTACTAGCAGATGACTGACTATGAGAACACCAGAGGCTAGCCAAGATCTCTAGAGTGTGCCGTGGAATGATTACCTTACATTTCAGTCTTCCCTATTCCAAGTAAGTTGATAAGCATCAGGAGATAGTCCTTTTTTTAGTGGGGGCAGGTGTGTGTGTGTGTGTGTGGTGGTTCGCTGTGGGTTTTTTTTTTAACATCATTTATTTAGTTCTTGCTCAGCTCTTTACATGCATTATCATTTAATCTTGACACCGACCGTATGAGCAAAGTTCAGTGATTGCAGGAGGTCCGACTTACAATTTGTGAGTGAGGAGGCATTCCAGGAATATCCTAGCGCTTTTTATTCTTGGAGAGGAATTATGAAGAGCAAAGTGCTGCTGTTTCTACATTGATCCAGACAAACAAGTTACAACAGGCTATAAAAGGAACCCTCAGCCTTTTCACTGCTGCCCCAACTGGAAAAGTACAGTTACCTTAATTAATGTCCTCTGTGGGATTCGAATCACCTTGGCCCAGTAGTTTTTTCCTGGTGTAGGGGTAAGTGAGGAAGGGGTTAACTTAAAAAAAATTTTTTTTTTAGTGTTTGTTTTTGAGAGACACAGAGAGAGCATGAGCAGGTGAGGGGCAGAGAAAGAGTAAGACACAAGACCCGAAGCAGGCTCGACGCTCTGAGCTGTCAGCACAGAGCCCCACTCAGGGCTCGAACCCACAGACCGTGAGGTCGTGACCTGAGCTGAAGTCGGACACTTAACCGACTGAGCCACCCAGGTGCCCCTTAGATTTTTTTTAAGTTTTATTTATTTTGCGAGAGAGCGAGAGCATGAAGGGGAGAGAATCCCAAGCAGACTCCGTGCTGTCAGCATGAAGCCCGATTTGGGGCTAGAACTCACGAACCAAACCTTGAGATCATGACCTGAGTGGAAATCAAGAGTTGGATGCTTAATTGACTGAGCTACCCAGTGCCCCGAGGGTTAACTATTTTGCTTGGTTGTGGGCAAATGATGCCAGTTACCAATTATTGGTAGCCCCATTTTATAGATGGGCAAACAGAAAAGGTGAAGGTACACTTGACTAAGTTATCCTCAATGGAGCCAGGAAGAAAGCCGGTATTCTCTCCCTATGGAGGCACTTTGGGCCTTTAGTGAGGGTCTGTACTATTGTTTTTACTGTTGAAGAACAGAGTACACGAACTTCTAAATCTCCATGGACTTAAGATATTTTGATGTGAGTTTCCACTCTGAGCAGATTTGAGGCAGAGGGGTTTTTATTCCATTGTAGTGGGCACTAGGGACTGCTTTTTAGGGACTTGGGTTTTAGTTTTTAGAGCTTTGAACGGTGGAGAAAAAGTTCAACTTAGGAGCTGAGAGTTCTTTTTTGGCATGTCAGTAAGAAAGTCTTGACTTCATAGTAATTATGTAATCCAAATAGGTAACAGAATGGGACAGTTGTTTGGAGTGTTTATTTTCTTGGGAAGGATTTTTTTTTTTTCTGCTTTTAGAAAATTGTACCCTGGTAGGCGGGTAGGAGACAGAGACGTCATGAAGTAATCCAAGGGATGGAATGTCCTGAGACCAGGCCGTGCCCTTCTCGGTTGTCGGTTTTAGGCACAGGGTAGTGGGGGTTGAGTGGCTGTGGTTCCATGTAACAGCTGGGCTGAGGCCTGTCTTGCCTCTGTGGTCATGGTCTCAGTTCTGTGTTTTGGAGCAAAAAAGGGTTATCGTTCATCCTAGACCTTTCATTTACTAAGAGGCCTGTAACGTCTCCTGATGGTTTATTTCCTAGAATTTTGAAACGTGAAATCACCGTTCAGATCGCAGAGTTTAGTTCCGGCATTTCACTGAAGAGAATTTTCAGACCCAGGGAGGTCAACAGATCTGAGCGTACCTGTGCGTGCGTGGGCACACACGCAGTTCAGCAAATCGACGGTGGACTTGGTATTTGTGCCCGGATAGTCTGGCCTTGGGCTCAGTGTTCATAAAAGCTGTACCTTTCCACCCCGCGTGTGCAAGCCCTACAGTGCTTTTAACATCACGTTCTTCTTCCTCTGAAAATTTGGAGAGCAGGCCTTTGGAATACCATGCGGTATAATAACCAGTTCTCGGCTCTTTCCACCCCACCCTGGAGAATCCACCCTTGCTGGTTTTCGTGACGTCTCAATCCACGTTAGAGTTGTGTGTTAACTTTAACTCCTCAACGCTTCTAATCTATTTGTTGTTTGAAGATCGAAAACCCGCCATCCATGTTGTTTTATGATCTCATTTGTGCCTCTGCCAGATGTGACTCACACACAGTCGTGGGTGCCCGGGTCACTGCCCACCCTCCTGTCCTCACCAGTGGAGCCCATTCTTTCTTTTGTCTGCTCACGGGCATAATGGCACAGTTAATTCCTGCCTTACTTTCTGCCCTCTGTGCCATAAATTTGCCCTTTTAGCTCATTTGACACAGCCCTGCCCAGCCTTATTTACTCCAGTGAAAGAGGGTAATTATATTCTCCTTGAGTTGGGTAATTTCGAATACCTGGAGATTAAATCTGTCTCCAGTCTCTCTCTGATTCCTTTCAGGTTGTGAAACAGGTAGCCAGCCCTAAATGCACACTTGTTACGTGCATGTGTTTGTTATTATTTTCTTAATGTCAAATCCTGGAGGCTCCTTTACTGTTAAATTGCACTTCATTTGAACAGAGTGGGAGGGCCTTCCATCCCTCCCTTCTCGTCTCCTTGAGAATGAGTCTGTGATAGTTGTGTTTCTTTCCTCCTGCGGAGGCATATTTTTTCTTGTATTCTCACTCACCTTCACATAGTTTTGATTTTTCTAATGTTTCCTCTGTGTGGCTTGAGTTCAGGGTGCTTAACTTTAGTACCGAAGTAAAGCAACAGCTGTTGCCACCGTAGCCTCTAAAAGCCCCGGAATCCCGAATGCCTAGACAGTAAGTAAGCTGAAATCACCGAGCAGGGCTAGGGTGTTCCTTCAGGAGCTCAGGATCAGACGAAGTGTGGTTACAGAGAATGGGGTTCACATCAAAAGACATTTGCTGAGCCATAAAAAGAAAACCGCGTTTATAGACAAGCCTTACTCAGAACTGCACCCTCTACTTCCCCTGGAGGTCAGGAGCACATTTTGTGACGTGTTATTCAGGGGGTGCCGCCTCCCTTACAAACACTGGGAGGGGGAAGGCAATGTGGCCAGTGCCTTCCTCTTCTGTCAAAGCATAAATACCACCCAGGGAACACCTTTCCTACAGCTGAGAGAGTGGGACTTCATCACAGAACTTCATAAAACTTTTCCATGTCGCCCCGGTTTCTAACCATGTTAAGATAAAAATGTATGTTTTGCTGAACAGTTTTCCCTTATTAGTTTGGTATGTTTTTCCTGTTGAGATTTGGGTCCAGAAAGCTGCTGTGATCTGTAACTTTCAGAAAATATTTTCCCTGCTATTTCTACCCAGAGAAGTCCCATTTTCATATCCCCTCTGCCATCTCAATGAACGCGACCTTTCTTAGGTTTCCAACATAGCTGCTTTCTCCCCATTTCTGTTTCCAGGTTGCGGCCGTCAAGTCGATATTCGGTCAGAAAGTGTGTTCGTATTTTGCGCATTTGATTAGGGTACCTGTCTTCGCTCATCTGCAGGAATCTGGGGCAGAGAGAAGGGGGATAGTAGAAACCTATGAACATATCGTAGCTAATAGTTTTGACCTTCCTCCCCATTCAATCTCCTTTGCTAGAACCACTGACAGAAAAATTAGTTGCCTCTCTGATCTATTTTCCTTGTCCATCAGGCAGTGAGGATGCTAATAAACAACAGAGCAACTAAAATGATGGCAGGAATGAGAAAACTAAGAGGGATGGAGAATCCGTGGCCGGCTGAGGGCTCCTGAGAGCCAGTTGTTAAACACAGCCGTGACTTCTTACCCACCGTCTAGCTGCTGGCTTCCAGCTGGGTCAGTTACTGCTGACCAATCAAGGTTCCCAAGGCAGATGATTCTCATTCTGATGTAGGGTCAGAAGATAGATAGTGGCCAGACGAGATGTCACAATCCCTCTGTCACTCACTTTGCTTCATCCCCTCATGTAGGCATTTTATCATCTCCCATCATCACAAGAAGGGTGAGTACAGTAAGATATTTTGAGAGAGACTACATTCACATAAACTTATTACAGTATATTGTTGTAATTGTTCTATGTTATCGCTTATCTCTTACTGTGCCTAATGTATAAATTAAACTTGATCATAGGAATCTATGGATAAGAAAAACCTGGTATATATATGGGGTTTGGTATTACCCGTGTTTCAGGCATCCACTGGCCATCTTGGAATACATCCCCTGTGGATAAAGGTGGGTGGGGGCGAACCACTATACATAGGGGTTTTTTTGGGAGCTCAATAATTATGAGTAAATCATTGGTAGATGGAACTCAGCCACGGTGGGAATAGTTACACCACAGCAATTGGCAGACACAACAAATTAGGCTTTCCCTGCCCCCCCTCCCTGAATGATTGGTTTAACAACACCACTGATCCACGTATTATGTCCTCTATAACTGAGACCTCTTGACGGTAAGATCAGTTTATTTGTATCCTCCTTTGTGACAAGTCCAGTGTTTTAGAGCAGAGTAGGAATGAACAAATTGAGGAATACATTAAAATCTGTATGCCAATCCTATATTGAACTACACTGCTTTCTGGTGGATGGGCCGGTCTCTTGATGATCTTTTCCTAGTGTCTGCAGATATCTTGTCACAGTTTCCTAGTAGGGAGCAATAGGACATTCTCAAAGTCCTATGACTAATATTTAAAAATACCTCTTTTAGCTCTAACAGATCAGGGTGTCTTTTTTTGCTCCTAGCTTCATTCATTCATTTCATTACTTAATTTCCTTCCTCCTTTCTTCCCTCCCTCCCTTCTCACTTGCTTTTCTCCCTCTCCCCTTTATTCTGCCAACATTTAATGCATGTCTACTGTATTATTCATGAGGAATACAAAAGAGTAAAAAAAAAAAAAAAACAGAAAACAAAAAACCTGTTCTTGCATTACTGAACTCTTATAGCCCAGGGGAAGAGATAACTTAGTCAACACTCTTGTACCTTCTATGCCTTGCCTTGTCATTCCATTTAATCCCTGCAACAAACTGGTAAGGTGTGGATTTCCCCATTTACTGAAAATGAAACTGAGGCTTGGAGAAAGAAAACAGCTTTCCAGTAACATGGTTTAAACCTAGGGTTTTGGGGGGGGGGGGGGGGCTCTGAAGCTCAGTTCTGTGTCTTAGGATCCCATATAGGAGCTTGAATTCTGTGAACAATGTATTGTAAAATGCTGTGATAAAGGCAATAATAGTTACCTGTGGACAAGGTGCCATCAACTTGCCTTGAGGGGTTGGAGAAGGACCTCAGAGGAAGGTGCCTTGTGTCTGCTTATTAAAGGGCAGGAAGGAGTCTTTAGACTCCTCGGTGACAGAGGCGTTTCTTTGAGGGATTGGAGAGGAGGGTAGGGGTGAGTTGGGGGTAGATGTTGTAGATCTTAATAGCTTGGGATTTATCTGGAGGGCAAGTGGATAAAAGCTTTTTAAATGGGGGCGTAGCTAAACTAGGTTTGTGTTTTATATCATCCCTCTGGAGCCCCTTTGGAAAATGTCCTGGACAAAGCGAGAGTGGAGAGTTAAGGAGACTAGGCAGGTGTGAGCTGCTAGGCGTGGGGAGAGGAGGAGGCAAGATTGGCAGAAGATGGAGAAGGGGGCAGCCGTTGACCCCCTTCCTCCTCTGCAGGCTCACAGTTGCCCTGGAGTCTGGGGCTTTAGGTCCTGCAGGCACATGCTTCCCTTGGAAGGTGGGCTTCCACACCGGCCAGGTGGGGTACGTACTTGGCAGATTCCATCCTCAGGAAAGGAGGAGGTGGTGATGCAGCAGCAGAAACTTGAACTACGACCGTATCCAGTGTGCACGGGTGCAAGAACACCAGCTCGGAGTGGGGGTGGGGGTCCCCGTCCCACACACACCAGGTTTGGCCACTCGCTGCTGACAAAACCCAAAGGCAGAATGAGGAACTTATTTCGATGAGGTCAAGACAGCAGACTAGTGTCTCAAAGACTGACTCCAAAGTGCCGAAAATTTCCAGGTTTGTGTAAGGAAACTAGGGGGAGAAGGTCGGTGAGTACAAGCAGGTGGGCAATAAAGGTCAGGCTGATCCTCATCTTGGGGTCAGTCACGCGGGGTCTTGTTGGCATCAGGGCAGTCCTTGCTGCCTGAGGGGGTAGTGGCCGTTCCCATCATGGGCTGCTTTGCCTGAGTCGAGAGATAGTCGGAAAGAATTTAATCAATTGCAAAGTATGGAACGAAGTCAAAATGCAGGTCATTGAAGTCCTCTTTCAGGACTGGGTAAACTTGGGGTCCACTTCTGGTTGTCTGACCTGGGGCCAAACACTGAATCTCTCAGGGCCTCGGTTATCTCATCTGTACAATGAGAAGCTTGGCGTCTTCGTGCTTTTCGATCCCGTCTGATAAAGTACCCCACGTGCACAGATGTGAGCGCCATCTCTCTCCCACTGGGGTGGGAGCGGCCCTAGGAGAGGCAGGCTCCGCATTTTTGTGGCGTCTCAGCTTCCACTTAAATTATAGTGTAGATTGTTACCTCTATGCCATAATATATTTTCATTTATTTTGAAAAAATAGTAACTTCCTTTTAACTGTGGACTTTTTCACAGCTGGAGCCAATTGATTCCATTTTTATCCCGGTTAGAAGAATTTTGTGTTTTCACCTGACTGTGGATCTTTGAGGGCCTCCCTGTAATCAAGGAGTTTGAATGTGGGGTTGTAGATCTTGGTTGTGCAGGAGAAACAGGAATCTGACATGTGTCCTCTATTATCACAATAACTCTGCATGAATTTTCATTATCAAGGACCTGGAGGGCTGGCTTTGCTCCCTGACCAGTGTCATAGATGTGCCCCTAGGAAATTGCGGGCAACAGATGTGTTTCCACAAGTCCTTTTTCCCACCTACATAGATTATTCTCATTTCTGATTGCTCCTTCATGGACAAGAGAACCACTGAGCTTTGTTTTTCCTTTTCTTTGTCAAGCAATTCATTTAAAAAAAAAAAAAAAAAGAAAAGAAAAGAAGAAGAAGAAATGAAAAAAACCTGCAAAATACTATTGGAATTCTTGGATTCTTTGGTAAAATGAAAAGAATCTTGGAGCATGATGGATACTGCCCCAATCTATCCATCTTGCATCTTTGGATTTTCCTGCATCTGTTTTAAAGTGGGGCGCACCTTTGATCTTGATAGCCTAGGAGGATGGGGGTGTGCAGCTGTCATAGGCAGAGGCACGTCACTGAGCTTAGTAATGGTTGAGAGCTCCCAACGAGATCCAGCTCGAAACTACACTTCGTAGGCCATGGGATTTGTTATGTTCAGGGCATGACAATGAGGTGACCTTTCTATAACAAACCAACTCTTGGGCTTCCAGAAGACTCGAAAAAGCTAGAATATTTAGTAATGCCAAACACTGCTTTTGCCACTTAACAAATATGACCTCATTCAGTGCTCCCAGCAAACCTTTGAAGTCGATTCTGTTTTTATCTCCTTTAGACAAAAGGAGATTTAGTGACTTAAGAGGGAGAGCTAAGATTTGAACTCAGGCCAGTATGACTCCCAAATCCATGCTTTTATTCACTCTTGCGTCATTTTTCTCAAGCTTACAAATGCTGTTAAGCTCTGAGGCCTCCACCTAGCATGTACCTCAGTGATGAATGCAAGGCCGTGTACCTTCTAGTTGCACATAGTTAATTGCAAGAAGGCTAGGACCCTGTCTTCCCAATTTGTAATTATGGTATTATTGGGTCTTTAATTTCCAAGTAAAACAAGATCTCCCCAAACCCTGAGCACCAGCTGGGGAAGATCGCTTCCATCTGATTGACACCTCTTCTCCCTTCTTCTGTTCTCCTTTAGATGTCTAACCAGGGCAGCCAGAACCGGTTGTCTCTTCCCTGCTAGCCTTTCTCATTTCTCTGGAGGTAAAGTATAAGAACAATGTGTCAGTCATAATAAGCTAGGTTATGCTGCAAAACAAGTATCTTCATACTCTCAGTGACTTAAAACAACAACGGTTTATATCTTAACAGATTTCCCTGTCTATACGTGTCTGTCATGTGTCACAAGGGGGGCTCTTCCTTAAGTCATTTCAGAACCCCGGCATCCAAAGGAGTCACCTCTTAAAACGTGGCTGAGGTGCTGAGCCAGTGGGAAAGGAGAAACCCAAGGCTCTCTCCTTGGCATTTAATTGCCTTGTCACTTCTACTCTCCACTCATTGGCCGGCACTCTGCAAAGGGGTGCCACTCAGACACAAGGAGGCCGGGTGGTCCAGCCCTCCCCTGTGTCCAGGATGGGGAGAAAACCAGAAATACTTAGCAGCAGTAACAACCCCCCACTTATACCATGCCATATAAAGCTTGCTTCTTTTTTTCTATTTTGGCTAATTTGACCTCAGGTAACCTTTATAGGACACACAGAACCTCTCGAATTCCATTCCTCCTTCCCCTTTGTCTTCCAAAATGTTTTCAAGTACTGCAAAATAGCTTTTCTCTTTCCTTCCCTTGAGCCAAAAGGAAACGTCTTCAGTCTTGAAGTGAAATTATACATATTAAACAGCCAAGGCTTCTTCCCTCAAAAGCTTCTGAAATAACCAGAAGTTCCTTCTGATCTTCGTAAATATCTCTCCTGGCTTCCTCAGCCTGCTAAAATTAAACCTGTCTTTTCTCCAATGTCAATATTCAGGATAAATAATGTTCCCATTTGCTTCTTGCTGCTTTGTCCAATTGGCTATATTACAATAGTATTGAACAGTATTACTTCTACTGATTTTCAGTTAAACACAGAGACATTCAGGCACACTACAAACCAAATGGACTTGTGAGATACATTGGGCACCTTCTTACTAATTTCAATTTGCTTCTGAGGGAAACTGTGTTCTAAACTCCAGATGACCGGTTTGCAAACCTTGTTTCAGAATGCAACCTGTTTCTAGTTTGGATCTTTTTCTGTATAACATGTATGTATAATAAGAATACTAGAATAAATGGTGTGTTTGAGTGGATAATTATGCTCTGCTGTATTCATGAGTTAATATCTTTGAAAAAATTAGAATCTGTACATGTACTTAATTTAAACTTTATGAGCACAATTTTTCCTTCATTCTCTCTCTCTCTAGCTCTCTTTTTTTCCCCTACATTAATCTAGATCAGAAACTGTAGCATTATCTGGGCACCTGGGTGGCTTAGTCAGTTAAGCAAGACTCTTGATTTCTGCTCAAGTCACGACCTCACAGTTTGTGGGTTTGAGCATCCTCCCTCCAGACCCTCCCCGTCACCTCTCCACCACCACCACCCCCCCTCTCCGCCCCCATTGAGCCCAGCTTCAAGCCCCTCATCAGGTTCCATGCTGATAGTGCAGAACCCTCTTGGGAATCCCTCTTTTTCTCTCTGCCCCTTCCCCATTCTTGCTCTCTCTCTCTTTCTCTCTCTCTCTCTCTCTCTCAAACATAAATAAACAACCTGTAGCTTTATCTTTGACTTCTCCCTCTGTATATTTATCTCTTTCATTTATTTAGATCTTCATTCACTCAATCCTTCATCAGAGATTTACTGAGCGTCTCTTTGTGCTAGGCATGAGGCAAAGTCCAGCACAAAGTTAAAAAACAGTTTCCCCCTCAAGGGGATTGCCGGTGGTGGGAAGACAACACACATGGCGGCAACCGTAGCACAGTAAAATAATCCCTGTGATGAGGTTTGTGCAATGAGCAGTGGAGATGGAAAAGACACACCTGGGTCTGCTTGAAGACATCAGGGAAGGCATCCAGGAGGAGGCAGCTTTTGACCTGCCACTGAAAGAGTGGGTTGGCCTGAGCTACAGGCAGGGCGCCGGGGTTGCAAGAGTTGGGGGATAAGCCCCAGATGGTGAGCAGAGAACAGAGCACCGAGGGTTTTGCTTGCCTTTCAAAAAAGTCTGCATTTGCCCCAGGAAGTGAGGGAGCTGTGGAAGACTTTTGCGCTGAAGAACGATAACATCAGATTTACTGGCAATGTGGATGCTGGTCAGGAGGAGCAGATCTCTAGATCAGGACTTCTTAATCCAAGATTAAGATGCAAGAAATCCCTGGACAGAATGCTTGGGATCTGTGAACTCAGATGTGAAAAATTGTTTTTGTCATTAACCTCTATGTGAAATCAAGCATTTCCTTCAAATATAAATGTAGGCGACGAATCACAATAGAATTAGCAGAAGAGGGGCGCCTGGGTGGCTCAGTCGTTTAAGCATCCAACTCTTGACTTCAGCTCAGGTCATGATCTCAGGATTCCTGAGTTTGAGCCCCACATTGGGCTCCGTGCTGACAGTGCGGAGCCTGCTTGGGATTCTCTGCCCCTCCCCCACCCTTTCTCTCAAAATAAATAAATAAACTTAAAAAAAATGGAAAAAGAAAGAGAAGACGTGAGTTTATCACCAATAGAAATCAGGAATTTTTGTTACATATTATATAGATACCATAGTACGGTTGTTGCTGCTGTCTCAAAATACCCTTTACATTTTTCACTAAACTGAAAATCCTGTAGCCGGTAGACCCACAGCTACATCTTGTCATTGAACGAATTGATAAAATCTATCTTGTTACATCACCAATAAAACATTTTGGTGTGTGCATTTTAATAGAATTCATCTTTTGTGATCTGCATATTCCATTTTTTTTTTTTATTTCAAAACAGTATTCCAAGCAGGGGGTCCATGGTCTTTGCTGGACTGTCAAAAGAGGTCAGAACTCAAATACCAGAGGAAAGGGATTGTGAGCAGGGCAGCCAGCCTGAAGCAGCGGTGGGGAAGAAGGTGAGGAGGAAGAATCTGGGGGAGATTCTAGAGACAGCAGGAACTTGCTGATAGATCTGGGACATAGGCGGAAGGAGAGATCTGTGTGTACCCTGCTCCCCCATCAAGTTTCTGGCTAGAGCAGAATTCTTCCTGTTCCTTGCCACATCTGTCCTTTCCTTTCCATCACTGATGTTCAACTCTTAAACCTTTATTAATGTCAGACATGTAGCAAGGTTTTGAAAAAATAAAGCAGTATAGAGAGACATAATCAAAGATCACTATCCCTTGGTTCCCACCCCCCACCCCCAGCTGTCAATCCTACATTGTTCTGAACTCTTGTAGTGTTATCTTGTCTAGCTAGATGGCAAATTCTGTTCAGGAAAGTGCCTTGTAATCCCCACTATGTTTTTCATTTTAGGTGTTGAATAAATGACTGATAGATCCCAAAGGCACTTCCTCTCTTGAGGTCACTGTGTACATCAATTATGCCATACTCCAGCTACGGACGTTTTACCAACCGTGACATTCTAGGAAATTGGTCTTTTACTTAAATTCCCATGTTTTCTGTCATTTGTCTTCATATAAAATAACACCGAATGTGCAAATAAAAATTCCATTACTTGGACTTTATGCTTGTTTTTTGTGAAAGTGAGCCTAGTGTGATGCCGAGTTGAATAATCCTGTGTAATCTCACACCAGAAATTGAGAAGGTGGATTTGAAATTTCCACCCATCCCTCTGCGGGAGGGGGGAGGAGGGCGTGTTACTTGGCTGGGTAGCAGAGGTTAATTTCAGTGTTGTTGCCCATGTTGTAGACTGCAGAGTTGCAGCTGAACACTTGGTTGGCTGGAGGAAATTTTTTGCCGTGCGTCTTGTGAGGTCCGGGAATGTATAGTTTTGTGGTCTGATGTATTTTGATGGTTGCCAGATAAAATTGATGTCTGGCACTTTTTCTAGGAAAAACACATTTAGACGTTTCCAAGTTGATTTGTAGGAACTTAGTGTTATTAGAATTTTGTGGCAGAACTTTTTCTCAAGTGGCAGAAGAAATAAAGGAACTTTAGTTTTGAGGGCTGTTAACAGCACCTTCCATTAGCGCCAAAGCTGAGAAGGTTGACAAAGTAGTGGATTGTTAATATGGATTTATGGCGCAAATAAGCAAGTATCTGGACTTGTGAAAGTTACTGATGCAGTAAAATACAGTTTTAGCTACTGACATTAGATTAGCCCCCAAATTTTTAGAAAAAAGCACATTCCCCCCCCGCCCCTATTTTCTATGTAACATTTCTCAACTCAGTAACTAAAGAGATTACTTTGGGGTTAACCTTGAGATTTGTTTGCTGTTTACTGCTGCTGTTTTTTTGGAGGGTGGGAGAGAGAGCAGGGTTTGGGAGAAACACGCTGTGGAAAAGTTAGCTTCCCAATTTATACATGAAAATCACAGACCTTCCCCCCCCTCCATTTGCATTATAAATATCTGAAGATCAAGTTAAAGATTGTTGGTGAAGACGTGAGAGGTATTGCCCGAGAATACAATGAGTTAACTTTTCTTTAAACTTACTGGCTTCTCCCTTAACACTGAAGATAACAAGTTTTTACTTGTTGGCATTGCTGTTAAGCCTCAAAATACTCTGGGAGCAAAGGGACTTTTTTTTTTTTTTAATGCATTATTGAAATATAATTATAGTGGAGGAAAGTTTTATATTTGGAAGACATTTAAGCTACAGACCTTCAAACCCAAGTTTTTGAAGACATTTAATAAGCAGGTTAAGTCAGCACCAGAAGAGAGAAACGGTATGGTGAATAAAGGGGGTTAAAACCAAGGCTTCCTACGACAGACTGGAAACGAATTGATTTTGATTTATGCATACTAGACCAGAAACGAAATAGCCCGGTAGATATTTCTAGGAACCAGTAGACAGGAGCGTGAAAAAGACGGGGAGCGAGGAGAAGAAAGTGTGTGTGTGTGTGTCTGCGGGAAGAGGAGGAATCTCACTTGGGATAGTTTCCCTTCCTTCTACTCGAGAGCTTTCGAGTTTTCGAACGGAGCTGCCGCAGGGACTGGCTCTAATGTCTGCGACACGTGCACACAGGCTGTGGCCGGGGAAGGGATACTGGCGCCGCTGGGTGATACAGAAACAGTCCTTTGTGCGAGGCCGCGGCCCGCCAGCTCCCCCCCGGACGCGGCTGCGGCTGCCCGGGGCTCCTGCCCGTCCTGCACTGCAGCGTCGGGAGACAGGAGACCTTTAGAAACCGACCGATGTCAACGCGTTTCATGTTGGAAACACGCCAGCGGAGCGGGGAACCCAGAGTCAACGGCTGTGTTTCGCATTTTGCTCTATGTCCAACGGGTTAACATCTGCTCGCGCAGCCCTAGCGATCCTGACATACAGGAGAATGTAGCTTCCTTGGATTGTCTCCTCGAGGAGCATCCGCGCGGATTTTGCTCATGTGGGTTTAATGTCAGCGTGTATTATTAGCTCGTTCTGAATTATTCTAAAAGTAATAACAGGGCTGTTATTATCACGATTACAAGTCTAATCAGTTCAGAAGCCTATGAAGGGGAAAATAAAATTGCCAGCCTCCTCTCCAGAGGTCACTATTGTTAAAAGTTTCTCTTTTGTTCTTTCAGAGTTTTAAAATGCATGATAAGCGTATGTTTAAATCATTTTTTTAAAAAAAGCCCAAATAGGATGTTATGCATTCGGCTATTTAATTTCTTATTTCAGTATCTGGGATCTCTTCATATCTGTACAGCTTTGTATATCCTCATGAGAACAAAAAGGTCCACCACATTCTTTTCAACATCTGCACAGCGTCCCGTCCTATGAACGCACCATCACTGATTGCATGGATCTCCTTCTCATGGGCGAAATTTGGGTCGTTTCCAGTTTTCTGCTATTACAGTGATGCAGGAAAAAACCTCTGTGCCAACATCACTATGTGCTTAGGGGGATATATATGAGCGCACTTCTAGCAGTGGAATATTAGGGTGAAAGCATATGTGCATTAACATTTTAATAGATATTTCCAAATCATATTCCAAAAAGGTTGCACCAATTAGATTAATATTTCAGGCTTAAATGAATTACTGCCCTCTAAGTTGTAAGCATAGTTGAGGGTTTTCCTTTAAATGCTGTTAATTTTTAAACAGCATATGTAGTATTGAGACCAAATGAGCTTGTTCATTTGCTAATTAAATGACCTGGAAGTTAAATTTCCATTCTAGAAATGATTGTCTCTGGAATGTTAAGTGCTCTGCCCTGGGGCCTTTCGAACCAGCCAGAGGCCTGGCCCAGTACCCAGTCTGAGAACCTCAGACCCAGCCTGACCAGAGACACCCAGGACTGGGGAGCAGGCACATGGCTCATGCTCTGACTGTGGCTCCAGTTAAAACGGCAGACTGTCTTTAGAAATCTTAAGTCAGAGTCAGAAAAACATTTCTCTTCTCTGTGTTATCATAATATCAACTTCAATGAGTTCCGTTCAAAAGGCACCAATTGAGCACAGCTACGGCACCAAGTTCCTCCTGAAACCAGCCCGTCGTCCCTGCTTTCTATCCCCTTATCTCCGGTTTCTCTCTTGTTGCTTTCTCTTTCTGTATTTGTTTCTTTTCATACCAGCCACTTATCCTCCCGCACCCTCTCGTGTAATACCAGAGGGGTGGCCAGTTCTGTGGACGACACGCTGATTTCCTGCAGCCGATAGGTGGTTCTGGGGAGAGAGATGATTTTGTGTGTGCTTCTTACCACAGTGATTTGACTCTGTGTCTAGAATCTGTGCCCCATGGGATCTGCTTATGACTTCAAATGCTTCAAGAGGACCACCTCTACAGAAACACTTCATTTCTTATTTTTATTTAAGCTTTTTATAGTTAAAACCTGTTACAGATGAAACCAAGATGTAACCAGATACCAAGATACAAGTCACGTTTCAGAAAACTTGTGGTTCCAGTTGCTATGAAGTTGCTGTTTAAACCACCACAGTCGCACCCCTAGATACCTTTGAGATGATAGCCAGCTCTTGGGGAATTACAGAACTTCGACAATTTTTTTAATGTCACAAACTACCTGCTCATTTAGAAAACGCAGCCCTTTAAAACGCAGCTCCCTCATACCCTGAAAAGCCATCTTAAACAAAGACACAGTCACATCAGAATAGGATCTAGGTGTCAGCAAAAAGGAAAAACAAACATGCTGGACTAAATTAAAATAACTTTCCCATTTCAGGTCTGACCCTCTGTGGCTTTGTAAGGAGCTGCACTCAACCATACAGAGACTTCTACCTTAAAATAAAGGAAATAGACCAACAGGCAGAGAAAGCCTGCCTAATTAAAACTCCTAATTCCAAACTCTTAATTTCCAACACACTGGAAGCCAGCAGGAAGAGAGAGGAGGTGAAATGTGTTGTTCCAATGTTGTCCCTAAATAGAATGTTCTTTACAACTGGCAGGAAGCACCTGGGAGATTATTTGCTTTGGACATTTGGAAATAAATTGTTTTTGAAATAAGAAGGGAAAAATAAATTGGTTTCTAAGGTCAGATGCTTTTCACATTTTCACATACATACATTTTTATGATATGAATTCTGAGGGTAATGGATTCAAGTTAATAATGTATTTAAATTTAAGAAAAGATGTAGAAACTGTCAAGATAGGAAAATTGAGATAGGGAATTTTAGCTAAACCCTGAATCTCCCTCTCATTTTGACTAAAATTGACCTTCAATTTTATAGTACTTTCATTTTTACAGCACTTTACATATTCTGTAAAAAAGCCTAAAAGTGAAACAAAGATATTTCTTAACTACTACGATTTCTACCGTCCAGCTCTTGTGACTTTTTAAGTCCATTAAGACTTTGGAAGATATTCTTTACCAAATCTATCTTTTAATTAACGGTGAACTAATGGGAGTTGATATGATTTTCCCATTTTTTATTTTCCAGAAGAGGAAATACTCTGGTTCCTTTCATTATTCTTATCTTCTTTCTTTAGGTGTAATTCCATTTTTATTTTGTAGTTAACATGAAATTAATTCATTGTAGAGAATTCTGTTGCTCTGATGGCTGATACTGTGACTACGTATTTGCTCACATTGCTAGAAAGAATGTTACATAAGGGAGTTAGTGGAGGAATATGAGCTGTCGAACACTGGGAGTTAAGGGAAAAATTAGTACTTGTAGGTCATTCATCTTTGCGTTTTAAATAAAAATGAGAAAAGAATCTCACCGTTATACAACCAGCACTTTAAGCAAATTTTGCTACATTCTGCTAATACGTCAAATTGGATGAGCCAGCCAGAAACACAGGGTACCGATTCTTCTTGTCAGCAATACTTTAAATGGAGAGATTTACTGAGATTTCATTTATTACCTGGACTTCACTACTTTTGCAAAATATTTGATGGGTATTAAACTTAGATTTACTAGTGTACTTACCATCTTGTCAAAAGGAAACAAGCACTTTTTGTCGTAGGAATTACTGATTTAAAAGCATTTGCGAGGGGATGGCTATGCTTTGGGGACCTTCCCCCTTACTGAAAACAAAATATGCTCAACCTTTTCTTTCTACAGTAGACTCATGTTTTCCTGATTCCCAGTAACTTTAGGAAAACCTCACATATTTTTATCAATTTTTGTGATTTAGTCCCAAAAATGAGTTGCACTTCAGATCGGTTCCTTTTTTTAGCCACCTGATTTATGTATTTCTGCCGACATGGCACAGACGCTGTCACCCTGTCAGCATATTTTCGGCTGAAAGGCCAATTCTTTCTCCCAATTCTTTGTTGTTCTGATTTCAGAATTTCAAGTGGGTTTGTTGTCAGCTTTAATGTACCTTTTGAGAACAAATCGAGTGTCCAGTTTCTCGCATGTGTGTGTGTGTGTGCTTCTGGGGCTGGAATGCTCTTCCTCGGCCAACTGAAAGCAAAGCCCGGATCCTTCTCCTCTCAGAGACTCAGTCTCGTTTCAGTGGTTTTAAAGTTAGGGAGTTCGTGACCAAAAGGAAAGAAGTGTCCTCATTTTTCTTTTTTAATTTTAAACGACCACCGTCTACAGCCTTGCTGTAGTCTTTGGGAACTTGAAGCGTATCGCGTTCGGTTGGCTTTATGTCTGGTGGATCTAACAGAGTCCATATTCTCTCGGCATTGAATGTGTGATTGCATCGCATTGTCGTCTGTGGGGTTACACAAACAGAATAAGCTGTTTGATTTTATACTCTTTTCTTTTTCTGGTTGGGTCTCCCCGCTACTTTCTAATAACAGATAGAGGGTGTAGGCAATTAAGGTCATTTGCCTCTCTCCTGACTTCACCCTCCGCCTCCACTTGTCCACAGTTTGCCACGTCCCCACCTTTCCACTTTCACTTCACCCAACACAAAAACTGTTTGTGTGGTTGGACAGTATCTTGTGTAGGAGGGTCCTTGGGACAAATGGTAAACGTATTTGGATTTCTTTCACAGGTAATAGGCTGTGTTTCTTGACTCTTGCTTGTGCCCTGACTCTGCTGTGTGCCAAGTTTTATGCCAAGCCCTTTGCGTGCATTCTTTGATTTTAACAGCATATGTGGTGCATCATCACACAGTCCCTGTTTGGCAGATGAGGAAACCGAGGTTCCGAGTGCTTGAGGTAAAGGGCCATCCCTCTGCTAAGTGGTAGAGTTGGAATTTGGAGCAAGTTTCTCCGATTCGAAGGCGTGGGGTCTGCAGCTCTGCTGTGCAGACCGAGTTACTCACTGGGAAGTCAGGGTCACGGCAGAGTCCTGAGGAAGGGCCCCTGGGGGATCTAGACCCGTGCGTTTGTTGACTTGGTTGTTCAAAGAAAACCGCAGGTTCTGGGGCCCCCCCTGCCCTGCCCACATACCACCTGCCAAACATCACTTTTCTTCTTCAGGGCCTCACTCGTCTCATCTGTCAAACAGAAATAATATTATGTTAGGTGGACTGCATAGCTCTCTTTTTATAAAAAGAAAACAAAATCACTCTGGACTCACAGGAAACTGTGAAGACGGTACCGAGAGGGACAGAGAGGACCTGTGTCCCCTTCACCCGGTTTCCCCCAGTGATTACACCTTATGTAACTGTAGCACGTGCAGACCAGAAAATTGATGTCTGTATAAATCTGTGCCATTTTATTACCTGTGGGTTAGTGTGACTGTCCCCAAAAGCAGGATATAGAACTTTTCAGTCACCGCCAAGAGCTCCCACTTAGAGTCACCACCCCCCACACCCCCTTCCTAAGCCCTGACCACTGCTAATTTATTCTCTATGTCTGTAATTTTGTCATTTCAAATCTCTTTGAAACCCACAGTTGTGTTTTCATTATGAAATATCTCAATCAGAAAAGCTCAATACTTACATGACCGCTGCTCAGATTTGACAATATGCAGATTTGATAAATGTCATTGTATTTCTTTCACCACTTACAAAAATATCAGATTGATTTTAAAGCTTTGTCCCACTCTCCAATCCTATTGGCCCCTTACCCTTCCCAGAAATAAACTCTACCCCTGTTACTGTCCACGGTTTTCTCTTTTTGTATGTAACTAGGTGCCTGTAACATCATATAGCGTAGTTTTGTGTGTTTTAAAAATTTACCTAAACAAATCAACACATATTTATTGAGTGCCTACTGTGTGCTTGGCATTGCTCTAGACCCTGGGAATATGATGGTGAATAAGGCAAAAACCCTTGTCCTAAATATATAAACATATGAACAAATGGGATGCTTGTAGGTATCTGTAAATTCAAAAATGATGACATAGGATATTGTGGTTCAGACTGGCAGAGGGTTGGGGAATGAGGGGGTTGGTAGGGCACCGAGGAAGGGCCTTGCTGAAGATACTGCATTTAAAATCAAAACCTAAACAGGGGCGCCTGGGTGGCTCAGTTGGTTAAGTGTCCCGCTCTTGACTTCAGCTTAGGTCATGATCTCATGGTTCGTGGGTTTGAGCCCCACATCAGGCTCTGCACTGATGGTGAGGAGCCTGCTTAGGATTCTCTCTCCCTCTCCCTCTCTCTCTGCCCCTCCCCTGCTTGGGCACTCTGTCTCTCCCTCTCTCAAGACAAAAACAAAAACAGAATACTTAAAATCAAAACCTAAACGATAAGAAACAACAAGTCAAACAGAAGGAACAGCAAGCAAGTGCCAATTCCCTCACATGGGAATGAGTTTGGTGTGTACATCGAAGAGCAAGACTTCGCACAGAGGCTGGATGTGAACACCGGGCAGCATGAAGGAAAGAGGGGGGGAGGACTGGAGGGTAAGAAGTGGGAAGGAGGCGGAGAGGATTAGGAAAGGCTGAGGAGACCTCGGTAAGGAATTTGGATTTTATGAAGGCTGCTGTGGGAAGCAGGACGGTTGCCATGGGTGCCATGGTTGTCTTGTGGAAGATGGCAGAAGGAAGGACACGAATGGGAAGCACTTAGGCTGTTGCAATTTTTCAGGGAAGCGATAAGTCAGAGGGATGGTGACACCTTCCAATAAAATGAAAAGGCTTGATATCACTTTCTCCTGCCATTTGCCTTTCAGATTCAACATTGTGTTTCAAAATTTACTTATGTTGATACTTTTAGGTGAAGTGAATTCATTTTAACCGCTATGTATGTTCCGTTGTATGAGTGTACCAAATTTTCTGTTTATTCTCTTATTAAGAGACTTGAAAGATATTTCTGTTTCTCCTATACACAGTTCTGCCCAAAGCATGCTCATATATGGGTTCTCATGGATAGGATACCAGACTTCCTCTGGGATATACACCTGGCAATAGAATTGCTGGGCTCTGTAGGTATGCCCATTGTCAACTTTGTACAAAATTGTTCTCCAAAGAGGTTGGACCAATTTATGGTAACTAGCTGTGTTTGAGAATTTCCATCTCCCCACATCCTCAACATTTGGTATTGTGCTTTTAACCATTGCCACTCTGATGGATATGAAATGGAGGGTCATTGTCATAATTTGCATTTCCTGCTTATTAGCTACTATGTTTCTTGGTCCTTTGGGTTTCTTTTCTGGGAATTCCTCCTTCCTATCCTATGCCCACTTTCCCATTGGGCTGTTTGTCTGTTTCTTATTGATGTGTAGGAGTTCTTTACATATTCCAGATAATAGTCCCTTGTTGGGTTTTATTTTATTATTTTATTTTAATTTTTTAAATGTTTATTCAGGTTTTTTTAAGTTGTTTTTTTTTTTTAATGTTTATTTGTTTTTGAGAGAGAGACAGAGACAGAGAGCGAATGGGGGAGGGACAGAGAAAGAGGGTGACACACAATCGGAAGCAGGCTCCAGGCTCCGAGCTGCCAGCACAGAGCCTGACCCAGGGCTCGAACCCATGAACCGTGAGATCATGACCTGACCAGAAGTCGGACACTTAACCGACTGAGCCACCCAGGTGCCCAAAATGTTTATTCAGTTTTGAGACACAGAGAGAAACAGAGCGTGAGCAGGAGAGGAACAGAGAAAGAGGGAGACACAGAATCCAAAGCAGGCTCCAGGCTCTGAGCTGACAGCACAGAGCCCGATGCAGGGCTCAAACTCACAAACTCTGAGATCATGCCCTGAGCCGAAGTTGGATGCTTAACTAACGGAGCCACCCAGGTGGCCCCTACCTTGTTGGATTTTATATATTGAAATATGCATTGAAAACACCTTTCTGGGGTTTATGCATTAAAAATTCTTTTCCGATATTAGCTTATCTTTTTTACTTTTGTAAATAATGGTTTACATTTGAAATTTTACCACAGTCAGATTTACCAGTCTTGTTCTTTATGTTTTATGTTTTCCAACCCTGAGGTCATAAAAATATTAAAGTTTAGCTTTCTACTTTAATTACTGAATTGACGTGGAGATTAAGTTTGTGAATGACGGGAAGTGTGGATTTCTAAAAAAATCTTTTTTCCAAATGTCAAATGACCTGATCCAACACCATTTATTGAATAGTCTTCTTTCCCTGCTGATTTGTAATGTTACCTCTGTCATGTATCAAGTTTCCCCATTAGCATGGGTCTCTTTGTGGGCTGTCTATTCCGTTTGCTTGTTCTATTTGTCTGTCCGTACACCAATGCCATTCTTTTGACATCACTGTGGCTAAACCATAAGGCTTGCTAACTAGTGTGGTGAGCTGCTTTTCTTTGCACTTCTAAGTTATCTTGGGCATTTTTGGTTCTTTGCTCTGATACTAACTTGTAGATCAACTTGTCAAATGCCACAGGGGGAAAACCTATGGTTTTAATGTAATTGCCGTGAATTTGCAGACTGATCTGGAGAGAACTGACATCTTTATCTTCCCATCCCATACAGGAACATGGTTTCAGTTATTCAGGTCTTTCGTGCGCTTCAATCAAGCTTTACTCCGTAATGACCTTGTATTTCCTTTGTTAGATTTCTTTATAAGTTCCCCAAGTTTTTGTTACTGTTGTCAATGGAATCTTGTTTTTATTTTTTATTTATGCCTTTTGTTAGTTTTCTGTTGGGATATGGTGTTACTATCGATTTTTTTTCACTATTGATTTTTTAATATTCATTTGTATCCAGCAGCATTTGTAATTCTAGTAGTTTGTCTGAAGACTTTTAGATTTTTTTGTAGACAGTCATATTGTCTGTAAATAGCTGTTTTAGTGTTTCAGTTAGCCAACGTTTTACATAATTTCCTTAAGCCCCTTCCAAACCGGAGGATTTATGATTCCATTCAGTGCTTTTGTATCTATGTGTGGAGGAAAATAAGACATGGGTACTCATTCCTGATGCATTATGTAATATCTTGATATGTCGTACAAGTTTCCTTTAGGAGCCCCCGGGTGGCTCAGTGGGTTGAGCATCAGACTCTTGATTTCGGCTCAGGTCATGATCTCACAGTTTTGTGAGTTCGAGCTCCGTGTCTGGCTCTGTGCAGGCAGCATGGAGCCTGCTTGAGACTCTCTCCCTTTTCCTCTCCCTCTCCTCCTCCCCTGCTTGTGCTGTCCCTGTCTCTCTCGAAATAAATAAATAAACTTAAAAAATTTAAAAAAATGAAGAAACAAAAAAAAATTTTTTTCCTTTATTTTTACCTCCTATTCTCTTTTCTACTTAATTTATTAGGAAATGTTCACTGAAACTTTGATAATAAAAATAAAATATAATTTAAAAAACCTTTAAGAGATTAGACACCATTCATCACTTGCTGGTAACCGTGATACCACCATAGACTCAGACAAATGCTACATATATTGCGGATTGCAAGACGTGGGTCAGGAAGAAATGAGAAAGGGGCACCTGGGTGGTTCAGTTGGCTAAGTGTCTGACTCTTGGTTTCAGCTCAGGTCATGATCTCACAATTTGTGGATTCGAGCCCTGTGTCGAGCTCCATGCCGACAGTGCAGAGCTGCTTGGGATTCTCTCTCTCTCCCTGTCTCTGTTCCTCTCCAGCTAACATGCACACACACACACTCTCTCTCTCCCTCAAAATAAATAAATAAGCAAAAAAATATTAAGAAAACATGAGAAAAAGAAAACTTTGTCAATTGTTGGTATTTGTAGAACACACATACACATGCATACCGTGTGTGTGTGTGTGTGTGTGTGTGTGTGTGTGTCTAAAGTCATGTGAGCCGCACAACATATTGGAATAAGAATGTCTTTTCTACTGTTGGAAACATCCAATCCAGGAAATGGATCCAGTTTCCAATTAAGATTCAAAGGTTGTATGATAGGCTTTTAAGAGACTTTGGGAGGTGTTATTTCCCTAATCTCTGATGCATCCCTTGGACCAGGAGAGGTTCAAGTTTGGATGGTCTTCAACTCTTAGGATTCTAGTCAGGATAGTCCGCAGGGCGGGTTGTAGCAAAACTCCCCTTCCCTGCTCAGCTCCTCGGAAAAGATGGCGGCTCTTTTCTGCCTCGGAGCTCTGGATTCTGTAAGTCACTAAGTCACTGCCCTAGCATTATGTGGTGTGGTGGTGGTAGGATAAGGAACACAGAAATTCAGTGAACTCACAACAGGCAACCAGGTTGTCACCTGGGTCTTCTGCCGTGTTTGCAGTTTCCTGCGTGAAACAAGAAGGGCACCGGGTCCGCTCTCTTGGAAAGCCTCCTGAAGGGGCTGGCCTATAGAAATCTGCTGGGCCTGCTTTTCTGGGTTGTCCAGAGCTCCCTGGAGGGAAGTCCAGTCAGGATGTGGTCTGAACGGAGAGGCAGTTACCAGTCTGCTTACGCTACCACCGAATCTACTTGGTCAGAGACCAAGTCGTAGCTGTTCCCCGAAGCTATGAGAGTAAACACTGCCTCCTATTTTTAGTAGTTCACTGCTTGCAAAAATAGCTTGAAATCCAGACCTTTGAGTCTCAACAGCCTTCAGCTTAACAGGCCATCCCGTGGTAACAACCACCCCAACAATAATACCTGGCACCGCTAACATTTTTCTGGAGTCACTCTGCACAGGTATTAGGTTAAGTTCCCTACGGGCATGATCTTGCTTCATCCTCGCACGGAGTAGTCATTGTTATTTATCCTTATTTTTCAGGTGAGAAAACCAAGATTCAGAGAAGTTAGGCACCTGCCCAAAGTCCAAAAGCCTTTGACATGTAAGGCCCAGTCCTGAACCCACGTCAGTCCAGACAGAGGCCACAACCTGTGTTTTTGACCACTTCTTATTCCTGCGTTCCCACATTCCACAACAGCATCTGTGGTGGGATGTTTATTACATGAGATCTGGTCCAGGTTCTCCAAGGAACTTTAGTTGATCACTGGAGTCAAGTTCAATAATCAAGAAATTGTGTCCATCTATATGGGAGATATTAAATGCCAGTTCTCTTATTGTTTCACTATTTTTAAAAAGCTATCGGATTTACAAAGTTACCCTATTCTCATCATGTTATCTTTTTACAGAGAACCCCCAAGGTATTTTTCCAACACACTGTTATTTGGGGTAATTGCTTGACAGTTTGAAGGGCACCCAGTAGCTGTGTGGAATGTAGTCTTAAAATGGCCAGTGAAGCGGTGCCTGGGTGGCTCAGTCGGTTAAGCCTCCGACTTCGGCTCAGGTCACGATCTCACAGTTCGTGGGTGCGGGCCCTGCATCGGGCTCTGTGCTGACAGCTTGGAGCCTGGAGTCTGCTTCGGATTCCGTGTTTCCCTCTCTCTCTGCTCCTCTCCTGCTCACACTCTGTCTCTCTCTCTCAAAAAATAAACATCAAAACATTTTTTTAAAAAATGGCCAGTGAAACCATCAGAGGATGAGCAAGCTCTGAGGGTGGAGCCAGAAGTGTGGCTGCCTGTTCCTCGTCGACTGCTTTACCAGAAACATCAGGTTCGGGGGCTTGTATTTACGGAGATGATTGGCCTGCACTATCAGAGCAGCTGCCCCTGGAAAATTTCTGAATTAAATGTATCGATCTTACGTAAGTGGCGTATGGAAAGCAAGGTGTTGGTTCCGTTACCTACTTAAAACAAGTTCAGGGAACACCCACATGGAGACAGTATACTTGTTTCTAATTTGACAGCTCTCAGAGGGAAAACACCGTGGGGCCGGCCACTTCCTGGTGAGCCCTCGCAGGGTGCGTGCGTGTATGAGATCTCCGCTAATTATGTGGCCAGGTCAGGTTGCAGGTGGTGGCCTCACAGAATGCCTGCTCGCCGGGGGGGGGGGGGGGGGCGGCGTAAGAGTCAAGCCTCTTTCGCTTACAAGTAACAGAAGTCTACTTCAAACCGGCTTAAGCAAAAATAAAATAATAATAATAATAATAATACGTATACATGACGTGTATACGTTACGTATGTGTACATCACACGTATGTATACATGTATCCAACCATACATGAGATCACAGAAATAGGACAGGCGTGCCACTCTGGGGATACAAGCTTACCTCGTGGACTCCAAGGATCGAGTGTTGGGGGCTTCAGGAAAGACCAGAACGCTTTTGGTCCGGGGCAGCTGTCCCGTCAGGCACCTCCTCTCTTGGACCCGGGGCTCCTTGTCCCTGCTTTCCCGCCTTCTCTTTTCTCTTCTCGTTCTCTGTGGGTCACCTTCATCTCCTGCTCTGTGCACGATTGCCTCACAGTTCACAATGTCATCTGCCCTCAGCTTCTGTAACCAGAAGACCTTGCCTCCGTCCTTCAAGTCCAAATTCAGGGTCAGAGAATGTAACTGACCCAGACCACGTCAGGTCAGCTCTGGCCTGGGAGGGGGAGGAATTGGGCTCAAACACGATGTTAGGGGGCTATGCCTGTGTGAGAAGGGCCAGTTTCCAAATACATCCTTTTCCTTCTATTCTTCTGAACACACAGGTTCTAAAAAATAAAAATAAAAATAAAAGTCGACGTTTTGGGTCACTGTTAATCCTCTAAAAGTGTGAGTAGTAGAGGCTGTCCTTGCACAAATAGGCCATATATCAGTACAATATGGGGAAGGCCTATTTTAAAGAACTGACACCCCCCCAAAATCTGCATTTATATTCCTCAGACCAAGAAGAAATGATTCATTTTTTCCTGATCCAATATTTTTACGTTTAAAAGAGTTTTATTGATCACCTATCAAAATTAACTATAATAACTATAATAGAGAAGGAATTTTGTCAGACATATTATTTTATAGGTAGTTGTGCCTATCAAATATACCTGAATTTAGTGTTTTAAGGAAAACTTACTGTTGGGTGTTTTTTTTTTAAGAAAATGGTTATTTATTTATTTTATTTTATTTTGAGAGAGTACAAGAGGGACAGAGAGGGAGAGAGGGGGAGACACAAAATCCCAAGCAGGCTCCACACCGTCAGCACAGAACCTTCGATAGGGGGCTCAAACTCACAAACCATGAGATCATGACCTGAGCTGAAGTCCGACACTTAACTCACTGAGTCACCCACGTATCCCGAAATACTTCTTTTTTGTTGTTGTTTGTTTTGAGAGAGCAAGGGAGGGACAGAGTGGATTCACAGAGAGCATCTTTTGTTTTTAATGTTTATTTTAGAGAGAGAAAGCACAGGAAGGGGAGGGGCAGAGAAAGAAGGGTACAGAGGATCTGAAGTGGATTCTATGCTGACAGCAGAGGAACCCAATGTGGGGCTTGAACTCATGAACCATAAGATCATGACGTGAGCCAAAGTCAGGTGCTTAATCGACTCAGCCATCCAGTGCTCCGAGAGAGAGAGAGAGAGAGAGAGAGAGGGAGAGGGAGAGAGAGAGAGAGAGAAAGAGAGAGAGAGAGAGAGAGAGAATCTTAAGCAGGCTCCACACTCAGCATGGAGTTTGATGCTGGGCTCCATCTCATGACCCTGAGATCATAACCTGAGTTGAAATCCAGGCGCTTCTATTCATGGGTATTTTAGAAGGTTAGACCTACATTTGTAAAGTGATTAGTCACCTATTAACATAACTATCATCCGGGTAAGTTCAGAATACAGTAAAACTTTGGAGTGCGAGTAAGTTGTTCTGAGAGCACAAGACGAGCAAACATTTCTTTTTCTTTTTTTTTTTAATGTTTATTTCTTTCTGAGACAGAGGGAGACAGAGCATGAGTGGGGGAGGGGCAGAGAGAGAGGGAGACACAGAATCCGAAGCAGGCTCCAGGTTCTGAGCTGTGAGCACAGAGCCTGACGCGGGGCTCAGACTCACAAACCGTGAGATCATGACCTGAGCCGAAGTCGGACGCTCAAACGACTGAGCCACCCAGGCGCCCCACGAGCAAACATTTCTAATACATTTTAACTTGATAAACAAGTGATGTCTTGCAATAAGAGTAGTATGTGATGCCAGACGTCAGATGATTACAATTGAGTCACTGGTTCTTGAAATTTGCTTTGATAGGGGCGCCTGGGTGGCACAGTCGGTTAAGTGTCCGACTTCAGCCAGGTCACGATCTCGCGGTCTGTGAGTTCGAGCCCCGCGTCAGGCTCTGGGCGGATGGCTCGGAGCCTGGAGCCTGTTTCCGATTCTGTGTCTCCCTCTCTCTCTGCCCCTCCCCTGTTCATGCTCTGTCTCTCTCTGTCCCCCCAAAAATAAATAAACGTTGAAAAAAAAAATTAAAAAAAAAAAAAAGAAATTTGCTTTGATATACCAGTGCTTTGGGTTACAAACATATTTCCAAAAGAATTAAGCTCGCAAACCAAGGTTTTACTGTATTTGCATTTTTTTTTTTAATTTTTTTTTCAACATTTATTTATTTTTTGGACAGAGAGAGACAGAGCATGAACGGGGGAGGGGCAGAGAGAGAGGGAGACACAGAATCAGAAACAGGCTCCAGGCTCTGAGCCATCAGCCCAGAGCCCGACGCGGGGCTCGAACTCACGGACCGCGAGATCGTGACCTGGCTGAAGTCGGACGCTTAACCGACTGCGCCACCCAGGCGCCCCTATTTGCATTTTTTTAAAAAGTTGATTGCTCACACATGTAGGGTAAAATGTTTAGAAAATGACCAACTGTCTCCCTCACCCCACACACATAACACCTGGCCCAACCTGAATGGTCTTGGTGATGTGCATGTTACTATAACTTCTGAGTACTTATTTTAAATTCTCTTACTTTTTATTTAAAATTATGTTTATAATATATTTTAGACATGCAAAAAAGATAGATAATAATGATACTAATGCCTCCCCCACATTTAACAAGGATGATTGTTGTCTAATAGTCTACCAAATGAGAAAATTGCCAAGTGTTAATGTAGTGTATAAATAATATATAAGATTAGAAATTATCTAAAGCTACACTATGTCTTTCTTATGATACATATACTTATTAAGACACAACTATACAGTGAGGAGGGTACTCAACTACTTCTGAAGGGTCATTACCTATTGGAAATTGCATGGGTGAAGTCAGAGGCTTCAACCATATCTGTGATGCTTTATTTTTAAAAATCGTCTACAGCAAATATGGAAAATGTTAACAAATGTTGATTCTTGGAGGTTTTCAGGATATGGCATTTGACAATTTGACTTTTTAAGTAGAAGCTGTTTTTCCTTAGAAATGTTTTTCCTTCCCCTCAGGCACATTTGTAATTAATAAAGGGAAATTACATGAAATGATCATGGGTAGATGTCCTTTGTAAACGTGTCTACTGTATGACTGTCACTTGAGTCAGAGAACTGAGTAAAGGGAAGAAAGGGCAATGGCTTCACATTGGGTCCCTCAGGATTTTATTTTAATTGTCCGATGCTCTTCTGAAGGGTGATAGAGGTAGAATTCATCTCCACTGCTGTCATCACCATAGCTGGCATTTATTGCAAGCCTTACGATGTGTTTGTCACTTGCCAAATACTGTACATGGGATATTAGTGAGGATACAATTTTGTTCACCGTATCAGAGACCTGAAGTAACAGTAGCTTAAAGAAGATATCATTTTATTTGTGACTCCCATAACGGTCTGGACATACGCAACCCATGGCTGATAGGATGGCTCCATGAAGGTCAAGTACCCAAGCTCCTTCTGTCTTGTTGCTTTGCTAATCCTACAATATTGTCTTTATACTCATAGTCTATGATGGTTCTTGGCTGTCTCTCACTAGTTCTTGCTCATTTTCCCTGGTCAGAATCCAACCACGTGAGCACATCTGGCTACAAAGGAAGCTGGGAAATGTAGTCTTTATTCTGCATAGCCATGTAAGGCAGCTATAAATATTGGGGCTTCTATTCCTATAGAATAAGAGGAGATGCACATTGGGGAAGCCATAAGAAATCTGTGCCCCAGTGAAGAGTTTCTATTTAACCTTACAACAACACTAGGAGTCAAGCCCAAATTGACTCACTGAACACTTGAGAGGAAGAGAGATTAGATTTCTTGCTGAAGGTCACACTGCTAGTATGTGGTGGGGCTGGGTGCGGCTGTATTTTTGTTTCTTCATATGTTTGCATCTAGTTTGCCGAGAAGTTCTAACACTAGGAACTGAGCGGGGAATTTCAGCTTCCTTGGGACTGCCACACCTTGTCAGTGTTTGCTTGATTTCATCACATCATTCAAAACAATCATCCAGGAGGAAGTGTGTGCCCTGTACTTCAGAGTTGAAAGCAAGCACCCATTTAATTTTGTCCAAGGAATTTTGTGACATTTGTTGAGCAATGGGTAGTACATTTGGGTGTTGCCCAATCAAAACCGGGAACATATACCAGGGAAATGTTATTCTTTAATTTGGTTCAGGTCATACCTGGCTTCTGGTTAGGCTAGAAAATGCACCTCTATTATCTTTTTAATAAGAAGGAAATGCTTTAATAGAATATATGTTCTAACATCTTTTTTCTGTGCCAATGTTAAGACTATGGACTATCTCCTAAATATTAAATAAAAAGTAGCAAATTTTCCAGAAATGATTTTATTTTAAGGAGCAACAAGTAGCATTGAAACCATATGTTGCTTTTTTACAACATCATCCAACCAGCAGCTTCTTCCGTGCAACAACATTTGGCAGGTGACCCCGTTCTTTCACCCTGATCACAATTTCCAAGAGTTGGCCTGTGCCAAAACCAAAATTTCAAATGGGAAGCCTGGTTCCTGAAAGTTCACATCTGACATTATTCAAGTTCATGCTGGAACAGAAGGGAATACCCTAGATAAGGCATGCAGTCACCTGTTGTAGATCTCTGCCTTTGGAAATGTTAAAAAGTGAAATCTTTGTGTGGTTCAGGACCAGCATCAGGATTAGGGTGAGACAAGGGTGGCATTCACTTCTGGCAGCAAAACTCACTTCTGGCAAGTGTCAAAAAACTTAGTAATCAAGACAAATAATATTTTAATGAAAGTTTTAAATGTAAAAACAAATGAAAAAAATCATGTTGAACACATATCAAAATTTTAAATGAAGATAGGCTGTTGTTCGGGTTACCATGGTGCGTTGTTGTGGGATGGGAACAGTCATTTCCAATTAGCCCCACATTCCTGGCCCCAAAGTCCTCAGATGCCACCAGGAGGGTTTACGAGGGTTGACAATGTGTGAGAACAGATTGGGCAATGAATGCGGGGCTTTATACATGGTCATAATTTTTTATTATAGAGCTTTTACTAATTTTTCTCACTAGGCTCAAAATATTTTGGGGATATTTTGATGAGTGTATATAGGAGTGTACATTTTCCCTTTGTCTCAGGTTCCAATATGGCTCCACAGTGCGGTGTTCGGGACTTCTCGGAACCCAGCTTTTCATGCTAAGTGAGCTGTGGCTACAGGAGCTCTAAACTCTTGAGAGACCTAACTGGTTCTTTCTCTGAGACCATTTGGCTAAACACACGACTGCTGTCCCTTTAATCACCATGCCACTTAGCCTTTTACATTTACACTGGATGGAAGTCTCTGCTTAGTTTGTCTGTCTAAATATGCGTTAATATCATCTAACCTATGCTGGAAATCCCCCGATCCCTATCTCCTCAATTTTTCCCTTGATAAATTAGGTTCCTCTTTTTTTCTCTCCTGTTTTAATCCTGATTCCCATTTATAAGTGTGTGTGTGTGTGTGTGTGTGTGTGTGTGTGTGTGTGTGTGTTTATTTCACATCTATCTCTCCTGCTACAATGCAGGCTCCTTGAGGGCAGGGAGCATATCTATTTGGCTAATTACTCAGCCCTCAGGACCTAACATAGTGTGTACATATTGTAGGGATTCATACAGGGTTTTTAAAAAATGTTTATTTATTTATTTATTTATTTTTGAGAGAGAGAGAGAGAGGGAGAGAGAGAGAGCTGGGAAGGGGCAGAGAGAAAGGGAGAGAGAGAATCCCAAGAAGGCTCTGTACTGTCAGTGCAGAGCCCGAGGCAGTGCTTGAACTCACGAACTGTGAGATCATGACCTGAACCCAAATCAAGAGTCAGACGCTTAATTGATTGAGCCACCCAGGCACCCCTCATACAGACTTCTTAACAGATAAAAATTGTAAGTAAAGCTTCAGGTGCTTAATAAATGTTATCGGTAATCATGCTACAGGATTTTTTTTTTTTTAACTTTGAAAAATTTTTTATTTTTCAAAGTTTATTTATTTTGAGAGAGAGAGTGAGTGAGAGAGGGAGAGAGAAAGAACATAAGTGGGGGAGGGACAGAGAGAGAGAGGGAGAGAGAGAAGACACCAAGCAGGCTCCGCTGTGTCAGTACAGAGTTCAATGTGGGGCTCAAATTCACGAACCATGAGATCATGACAGGAGCTGAAATAGAGACTGAGCCACCCAGGCGCCACAGATGCTACAGGATTTTTAAAAAAAATCAAGAATGCCTTTAAATGCCAATGAAATAAATCCCTTTTTCCTGTTTTGAGTTAGGTCTCGAGTAAGCCGTATTTCTCCTACCTGACAACTACTCTTACATTTCAGGTGATGTCCCGCAATGTCTGGAAGGGCGGTATTGCAAAGGCAGTTTGACCCTGTGGAAAGAGCATTGGGTCGGGAACCAGGAGGCCCGGTAACTCTTAAAGAGAACGGAATGCCTTTGGTATAATGGGCTGGGTTTCAGCCCAAAAAGTCTAGCAGGCCTCATCCTTATTCTCGTGTAGGTCCTTGATCATGAGTATGTTCCTGAAACCCAAAGTTCCCCTGGTTTCTTCAGGTCTGCCCTGCCCACTGGTTAAATCTGACCACGAACCCTTATAGCAAAGACCTCTTCACACCAGAGCCCAGCCCCATCCACTACACCATTGTGCAGCCAGCAAAGCCTCCATGCCCCAGTTCACTGTCTTCTCTGAGTGTCTTCTCTTTGAAGCTTCTGACTAGTATCAGAGGAATCTAGAAGCTACCTCCTGGAGGAGGCCAGTGGTTCAAAATGTTTAGCCAACTCAAGTCATGCTTTTGCAGTAGGCACCAGACCAGGCAAGGAGTCCCTGTCTTCTAGGACTGTCTTCTCAGGTTGGAAGAGGAAGGACAGTGAAGGAAAGAGCCCTGGCATTGGCGTCTGACAGATTGGGCTCTAGTCCCAGAATGACATTCACTAGCCTGGTAGTTTCAGTTTGAAATTGAGAATGTGGAAAGACAATAATAGTAATACTCTGTCACTCAGAACTCTTGGATACACATGACAGACACCTAACTCAGATGAACTTAAATAGGTGTAAATAACTTAAATGGCCTAAATGGGAACTGACCAGTGGTGCTTATCTGGTTTATTTCTTATAAGCCCCCAAAGGGTGGGGTATAGCTAGATTTTGGTGACAGATGGAACCAGGATCTGTGACATTGTTAGGACACTCTTTTCTGTCTCTGTTCTCTGCTTGTCCCTACGTGCAAAAATTGCAGTTCCTAGGGAGTGGTGGTTCTTCTAGTGGTGGGAAACATGACCTCCTATTTCACAGCTTCTCTACCGGAGGGAGATTGGTTTTCTTCCCTGCGATCTCACTTGAAAAATCCTGGGAAGGACCTGATTGGCCTAAGTTGGATCACATGCTGACCATTGGAGCAGTCAGCTTTGGCAAGGGTGGGTGGTTTCCTGTGATTGACAACCTTCTGTAGAAGCACATGTGGGAGTCGGTGGAGGGGTTTTCCTCAAGGAAGGGAGTTCCTTTTCCCAGCAAATGCAGAGATACCAGGCCGACTGAATAATGTCCACCACACAACCTCTTAGGGTTGCTTATGAGGGTTAGAGATAACGCATAGAAAACATGAGTAGTGAAATGATGATGATGATGGTGGTGATGACGGTGATGAGGATGAGAAGTAGTAGTATCTCAGCATCTCTAGATACTCAGGCTCCACATGGGAGCCATTATATCTCACAGAAGGAAGCACACTTTCTTCTTTGTTATTCTTTTGACCCTGGTACAATCATCATAATAGACTCTTATGAACCCCCTTAGTCACAGATGAAGAGATAAGACCTAAAAAGGTTATGTCTGCTCAAGGACATAGAGTGAGTGGTACAGCAAGGCCCAGAACCAACCCTCAAGGCTCCCAATCTACTCTACTTTTTGTATACCATGTGGTGATTAAGAGTGCTGGCCCTGAAGCTGGGCTGCCTGGCTTTAAAGCTCAGCCCCTCCTACTGTGTGACATTGAATAAGTTCCTTAACCTACCTCTCGGAGCCTTAGAGAGTCCCCTTTGCAGGGTCATTATGGGGAATTAAGTGCATTAATATGGGCATATTGGCTATGATGATGATTCCATTCTCAGATACTACCACCGGGGTCTCCTGCCCTGGAGCTGGTCACCTCCCCCTAGTGTGTCCGGGGACATGCCAGGCATTGCAGTGGGGCTGCAGTCTGGTTCCAGTGGGCACTGGGATTGGAGGGGGAACAGCCATTCAAACCACCTAAGGCTCTGAAAACAAATGAAGCCATCACCTCTCTCTCTCTCCATCCCAGTGGTTTTCTTTTAAATTTTTTTTTTTTTCAACGTTTATTTATTTTTGGGACAGAGAGAGACAGAGCATGAACGGGCGAGGGGCAGACAGAGAGGGAGACACAGAATCGGAAACAGGCTCCAGGCTCTGAGCCATCAGCCCAGAGCCCGACGCGGGGCTCGAACTCACGGACCGCGAGATCGTGACCTGGCTGAAGTCGGACGCTCAACCGACTGCGCCACCCAGGCGCCCCTGGTTTTCTAAATAAACATTTCCCCAACAGAACAGTGCTTTGTGAACCACTGATGCTGCAAGGCTCTCCCTGATCTCACACGGGATGCTCGGCAAAACACCAAAACTCCCTGTGTCTTTTCCTCCTTTGAAAGAGCGCTGTAGCAGTGCCTGTGATTTCACGAATAGCACAGGCTTTGGAATCAGATAGGCCTGGGTTCGAATCCCTCTGCGGCCACTGGTTAGCTATGGGACTTAGGCAAGGTGCTGGACCCTCTTTCGTGCCTAAAATGAGAACAGTACAAATATCCACCTTGTAGAGCTGTTGAGAGGAGTCTCTGGAGGGCAAGTCAAGTGCTTAATACAGAGTGTGCTTGGTGCATGATGGCTGTCGTCAGAATTAAGTGTCCTATGATGCATACGTGTTTGAGAACGCACCAAATCACTGAGTGAATATAAAGCCTTATTTTTTATAAAATAAAGACATTTGCAAGTGTTTTCTCATAATTATGCTACCTCTTAGTTCTGCAGAAGCCTTAACTGGATAGAACTTTGGGTAAGAGATTTCCACGTGATTTAAAAAACAATAACAAGGAAATGTACTCTCACAAATGGGAGAAACGTCTTCTTCTTCTTCTTCCTATGTGAAAGGCAGCAGGATTAATTCTGGCAACAGAAACAAAAAGAAACCCTCCCAGAGCAGCGAATGATTCCTGACCCTGGTTTCAGAGGAGGATAAGAATTCCCACATTGATCTACCAGAGTCATGCTGAGCGCTTCTATCAACCAGGGACCTCGAGGTGGGCTGGCTCTGGGCGAGGGATGGTTTCTCAGAAATAGAATTGGAAGGATTCTCTCCTTCTGTTTGTGTCCTCCACATCCCTCATCAGCCGCACCCAATCCTGCCAGGGGTCCCATTGCACATGGAGCCACTTGCTGAAGTCCTAGGTCCTACAGTTTCGAGTAATCCCTGTTTGTAAAATCCTCTTGAACATTTTAGATAGTTCCTTTATACTCTCAGTAGTGGAAAGTGCCTTCTAAGGTAATGAACAATATGACCAGATGTACTTGTATTGGTCAGGATAGGCTAGGTTAAGGCAAACCAACCCCTGAGATTCCGGGCTCTTTTTTTTGCCCTCCGGCTCTGGACCCACTGCAGGCCTGATGGATCTCTAGGGTAGCTTCTGTCTGAGTGGGAGCCCAGGGACAGAATCTACTTGCATCGGGTGACCCCAGCATGGAGTTCCCAGGTCACTGGGACAGAGGAAGGACGCATGGGGAATGCACTCTCCCTCGTAAATGCCACACGGCACTTGCATTCATGAGTCAGTGCGGAACCAGGTCTTGTAGACCCACCTAAGTTTAAGGAGAGGGAGATGAGTGGTTCTTCCAAGTACCCAGAAAAGAGAGACAACGGAGTATGAAGGATCAGAAGTCCCTGCTCCTCCTCTATCTTCCTTTTCAAATGCAGAGATCCTGGTCTTGGATCAGGGCTGCTGGCGAGAAAAATCTGAAGGAGGCTTGAAAGTCCAACAGAAGGAAATGTGGAGAGCCTCCCATGAAAAGGGAAAGTATTTTCTTAAGAATGCTGAGTACTTAAATGCACAGAACAAACTGAGTGAGGGTTGCTCGAGGGAAGGCAGCGGGGATGGGCTAGATGGGGGATGGGCGTTAAGGAGGGCACTTGATGGGATGAGCACTGGGTGTTATATGCAAGTGATGAATCACCAAATTCTCCTCCTGAAACCGTTATTACACCATATGTTAACTAACTTGGACTAAAAAAAAAAAAAAAAAAAAAGAATGCTGGGTACCTCCCTTTCCTTGGTTCAGCTTTCCTTAACATAACAAGGGAATTTAGGGAACCAAAACAGCTTGAGGATTGAGACAGTGGGAGCATGTGCGGAAATGCAGGACCTCCCCAAATTCAGCTACCCCAGTCACCCTCCCTTACCCCCTCTTCCCTCATCCTGGGAACACACTACCACGTTCCACCTTCTTAATTCTCTCAGTGTGATTATTACTGACTTAGGTTTTTTTCTTTCAATAACTTACTTTTCCTAAAGGAAAAGGAACTTTGTATTTCTGTCTTAGTGAAAATCCAGTATCATTCACCATAGATAGAAGATATCCATAAGAACACATACAATGTCAATAAAACAGAGAGTTCTGAACCTGAGGTTTGCTCTCCCAGTTACAAAGGGAGACTAACAAATCCCGGAATGGTGAAAAAGACAAGCCAGCTCTAAACCGGAACTACTTTTCATGGGATCAGACAGATTGAAAGAGGAGTGTCAAGGAGGAGGCAAATAGCTCAGATGTGGATGCTGTGTCCCGATGCCTGTGTTCTAATTCCAGGGCCACATCACTTACTAGCCGTGTGACCTTTGTGCCTCCTTTTCCTCATCTGGAGATCTGAGGATAATAATATTACCTACTTCATACACGTGAGACTCCTGTAACAGTGCCTGGCAGATAAGAAGGGCTATAAAATAAGCATTACCAATTTATTTTTTATTTTTTATTTTTTATTATTATTTTTAACGTTTATTTATTTTTGAGACAGAGAGAGACAGAGCATGAATGGGGGAGGGTCAGAAAGAGGAAGACACAGAATCCGAAACAGGCTCCAGGCTCTGAGCTGTCAGCAGAGCCCGACGCGGGGCTCGAACTCATGGACCGCGAAATCATGACCTGAGCTGAAGTCAGCTGCTTAACCAACTGAGCCACCCAGGCACCCCAGCATTACCAATTTTTAGTATTATTTCTTACAGTGTGATGTCTTGTTTAATTCTGTCTCTTCTACCTGCTAAAATCTCCTGTACCTCATTAAATTATCTCTCATTCCTGGTGAGACGCATCCCAATCCTGGAGAAACATCCATCGAATGGAACCAGCAGAGACTCTGCAAACTGTCAACTCTGAACCACAAGCCCTTTGGCTTCATTGGTGACCCTGTAGCAGATTACAAACTTCTTTAAATCTAAGTTTCCTAGGTAAGGATAAAAATACCTATCTCCTAGAAGATGCGATAAGGTCAAACAGGTAAAACAGAATCTATCCAAATGTCAGACCTAACAAGGAGATTGACTAAATACTGGTTTACCTTAAACCAGTAATTCCTAACTGTCTCCGAGGGATTTGTGGAACGCTCCGGTAGAATCTTCAAACGTGTTGCCCATTATATTATAGTAATTTGAAAATACACATACGTACGTTAGAGCACTGGTTCTCAGAATCAAGCAGAACTAAGAATCACATGGAGAGAATCATCTCAGATTGCACCGGACTTTCTGATTTTAGCCCCTCATCCTGAGATGCTCCTCAGTCCTGGGCAAACCTGTATGGTTAGGCACTCTGCCTGGAGAATCATTTAAACTTGGATTCCTGGACTCCAGAGATTCTGATGCAGCAGGCCTGGATGGGATGGGGCCTGAAGATTTGCACTGCTAACCAAGCTCCCAGGTTTTCTGCTGTGAGTGTAAGGACCACACTTAGAGAAGCTGTGGCTTAGAGCCCTTTATCCTATTAATGCCTATACTTGGTGTTCTGTTTCTAAAAGTTGAGAGTTGCTCAACTTTATAGCTTCCCAGATGTCTTCACAGCTCTCTGAGGTTGGTGTTTCTTCCCCATTTAATAGGCAAGAAACCTAAGGCTTAGCAACGGTTTAGTGATTTGCTTGACGTCATATAACTTGGAAGTCACTCAAACTCAGATCTGACACGGAAACAGGTTTTCTCAATCCTACCCCCGTAAGCCACGGACGTCTGTGCTCAGCTCCCTTACTTTGGAATGAATTCTCTCTACGAGAGTATGCTAGTGCCCTAGAGAAGCGGGTTTCTGGCCAATCGTTACCAGAGTTCTGCACTGGACACAGCAGATAAATATGTACACACACACACACACACACACACACACACACACACACACATACTTTTTTAAAAAGTTTATTTATTTTGAGAGAGAGAGAAAGCACGAGCAGGGGAAGGGTAGAGGCAGAGGGAGGGAGAGAGAGAGAGAGAGAGACACACACACAGAGAGAGAGAATCTCAAGCAGGCTCTGCATGGTCGGCACAGAGCCAAATGCGGTGCTTGAACTCATGAGCTCATGATCATGGATCCATGACCCCGTAGGATCTCAGCATATGTTTGTGGAATGAATGCCAATAACATCATTAATAATTTCTGTTTTATGCTCCGCCGCGTCTCCTTTCTTCAAAGGGAACCTAACTTTTCTTGAGTTGCTGTCCAGGGATCTCTTTTGCTCCTTCTTCCTCTTCCTTTCTCTTTCCAGTCCCTTTTCCTCCCACCCCTCCCTTTCTAGTGACGTTCTTAGTTGTCACTGAGGAGGGAGGAGAAAACCTTGGGAAAGCAGCTGAGAGATGGTGATGGGAAAGAGCTAAATCAGTTTAGAGGCCAAGTTAGTAACTCCAGCTTTTCTATCAGGAGCCTGTGCGGAGCCTGGAAAGCCTGGGCAGCGAGGCTTTATTTTCCGCCCCCTGGTCTTTGGTTTCGTTTTCTTTTCGGCTTTTTCCACCCCTCCTAGAAAACCACCCAGCCCTGCTGCGGTGGTCGCTGTGCGGTGGCTGTGGCCTGCGTCCCTTGTCTGCAAGGTGGACGTTTACTAGGGAGCTCACAGAACTGGGCCTTGAGGAGCCCAGGCGAGACAACGGATACGAACGAGATGTGAAGGTGGGACGACTCTAAGGAGCAACTGTCACTGTCACTGTCATTTAAGCTGGAGGGAGCAGAGCTTGCGAGTTGAAGCTAGTACCAAGAACATGCACTTCACGGCCAAATATAAAAGTTTTTAAGGAAGTCTGCTCGCCCCGTGGTTGGCCCACGTGATTCCGAATGGACTGGCCTTACGGTGCACTGAGAGCATCATCCTTCTGTGTAAACCGGCGCTTTTTTCAGTTATTCGTCATTTCATGACAGAATTGGGAGGCCGCCTGTTCTCTAGACCAGGGTTTTGGGTTGGTCAGGTACGTGGTATTTTCACAGATCAGTTAGTACTTTTCCTTATTTCTCTCCTGTCCGGGGAGGCGCTGCTGTTCAGGCGCGTCTCTGCTTTTCCTCCAGATACATATGCTCTGAGGATTTATGCCACCAGGAATAATCTCCTACCCTCAAGCCTAGGCAGGCAGGGACCCATGATTTCCTTTGTGTAGAGCAACTTTCTGTAGAAAATTGGACCTTCTCCCTTCGACAGAAGGCAGACCAATGAGGTTCTTTGAGCAGCCAGCAGAGGGTCCCAGGTCTGCCCCGTAAATGCTGATGGATTATGAAATCCTTATAATATCTGCGGCTTGCGGAGATCTCGAGGTATTCTGCAATCAGATGTGAGATCTGGGGAGTGGAGTGTGGTCAAATTTTCAGCAGAGATTTGTAGATCACCTATGACCATTTTTGGAATGGGAATGGGAATGGGCTTTGTAAGTCTTTGTTTCAGGTGCAGGAATTTTTCTGAAGGGTGAGCTTTATGTTCTATGTGGAAAGGTGAAATGTGAATAAACAGACATACACAACATGGAAATTACGAAGCAAGTGGACAGATACTGCACAGGAAGTCCCTTTACCATCGGAATGGTGTGATCATAGACTTCTTAAAAACTGGAATCTGGCCTTCCGTCTCTCTGATCCACATCATACTAGTAGATCCTTTGTAAATATGATATTGTGTTACATGCAAATATGTACATCATGTGCAAATATGATGTTGTATCCTGCTGACATCTTCAGTGGCTCCCAGGTGCCTCCGTGATAACACTCAGTCTCCTTGGTTTGGTCCTTCATTTCCCTCCCAGTCAGGCTCAGCCTCCCCTCTTGCCATTGCCCAGATTAAACTCCACATGGCAGTCACTCAGAACAAACTGCAGTGCCCCGAGCATGCCCGACTAGGTACATTTGAGGATGCTCTTTCTCTGCTTTTCCCATCACGCCAACTTCTTCTCTCTTTCCTGTTCAGGATCCTCATCTTAGGGACGACGTCTCTGACTATCCCCTCATCTTTTAATGCCCTAAACCCTGTCTTCCACTAGTTAGGTGCCCATTTGAGCTGCTTTATCATCCTGCCATAGCCCTTGACGTTCTAGATGATAAATCAGTGGCTTACATGTCTATGCCTAGCTCAAGACTGTTGTCTTAGAGACAGGGGCTGTATCTCTGTATCCCAGAGCCTTGTACAGTGCTTGGGGTCTAGGATGCACGTAATAATTATTGGTCGATTTAATCATTTAATGAGTGGCTAGTTCCGATGCGGTCCCCCTCCCTCTCCAGTGGCACCAGCCTCTTGCTTCCTTCCTTAAGGGTCACTGGGCAGGGATCCTGCAGAGTGGATGGGGAAGACATGCATATATGGTGGGATTTGCCCTTCTTAACAGGCTTATTATATACACAGTTATGTCTTTATTGTTCCCCCTTTTAATTGGATTAAGGGAGTTATTCTCTGAGAGATGGAAACACGATATTGAATTCTTATGAGAAATTAGGTAGAATAATAGAATGTTGAAGTAGAAGGGACCTTAGAGGTTATAGGGATCATCCTTCTCATTTTTCAGGTGAGAAACCAGGCCCAAGGGTAGGAAGATTTGTTAAGCTTTCACGATCAATTAATAGCTGAAGACATCTGTTGCTTCTGCCTAACTCAGTCCCTTTAGGGGAACCAGCCCTTCCCACTCTCAGTCATAGCATTTTGAGTGGTGCTGGGTTTACTCCCAAATCTGGGATGAGCATATGAACTGGGTCTGGCCAATCAGAGCATCAAAACATGTGTTCCCAGGAGGCCAGTGAAAAGTGACGAGATTTGATTCCAGAACATTGGAAAAGAGAAGTTCATATGCTCCACTGGGGTTGCTGAGAAGATAGGACCAACCATTGGCAGCCATCTTGTCACCAGGAGTGGAGAGCCAAGGAAAACAGTGCCAAGAGATGAAGAGAGTGAGTCTGTCCTAATGACATCATTGGAGACCCTGATACAGATGTGTCTGATCCCTGATTCCTGTGGGAACTCATTAATTATTGTGTATGTGTGGCTTTCTTGCTTAAGTTCAATTCTGTCCCTTTCAACCAGTTAATCTAATATAATTTTATTTTATTTTTAAAAAAATTTTTTTTTCAACGTTTTTTTTTTTATTTATTTTTGGGACAGAGAGAGACAGAGCATGAACGGGGGAGGGGCAGAGAGAGAGGGAGACACAGAATCGGAAACAGGCTCCAGACTCCGAGCCATCAGCCCAGAGCCTGACGCGGGGCTCGAACTCACGGACCGCGAGATCGTGACCTGGCTGAAGTCGGACGCTTAACCGACTGCGCCACCCAGGCGCCCCTCTAATATAATTTTAGAACTAGAACCAGGCCTCTTTACCCCCAAATGCAGTGCTCTTTCCACTGAACCACACTGAGAATTCCTCCAATTAACCCTATGCCACCCATCATCACATAAGAGAAAGTAGAATTGGGAGGGAATGGGAGACAACAGGGCTACATTTT
Source organism: Puma concolor (assembly GCF_028749965.1). NCBI lineage: Eukaryota > Metazoa > Chordata > Mammalia > Carnivora > Felidae > Puma > Puma concolor. Next base: position 27,199,635 of record NC_141673.1, on the reverse strand, counting down.
GATGAGTAGGGGATGTGTCTCCAGTGAGGGACTCTGGGGACTAGTGGGAGGTCACTGGGGTAACAGGAGGCGTTAGAACTGGAGCGAAAAAGAGAGTAGCTAAAAACCAGATTTTGCTTGTTTTCCTGTTTTGACACGGGGTGGAGGTGGGGGGCTATGGGGGGTGGTTAGAGGTGGGGGCATATATGTGACTAGAAGCAGATTCAGCCAGGCTTTTCTTCTAGATTAATGAAAAGACCTTTTGGTCTGGACCTTGGGAAGTTGCTGGGGTGCAGATTGGAAAGGCAAAGACAAAAGTCAAGACATCACTATTTTACCCTTAACATCTCATGACTCCCCTAAGTGTGGGAAACTCTGTGCCACAGACCGGCCACAGCCACGACAAGTGAACCTTCTCTATGCCCAGCACCACTGATATGACTGTGCTGGGCCATGCCTGTTGTTGCAGGCAAGATATGCTAATGAGATGGCTTCCCGCCTTGGTGTTAATTTGGTTTCTAGTCTCTGAGGTCAAATCTTCATCACAATGCCCAGGATGCATGAACTAAAATGGAGGGTCTGTCCCTGGTGGGAACCCCACCCATACTGCCCACACACACCAGGACGGAGTTTTTAGAGGTCGGATTCATCCTGCTAATGTAACTCTCTTCTCTGTATTCATATAAAGTTCAAAAACAGGGGGCGCCTGGGTGGCTCAGTCGGTTAAACGTCCGACTTCGGCTCAGGTCATGATTTCACGGTCCGTGAGTTCCAGCCCCGCGTCGGGCTCTGTGCCTACAGCTCAGAGCCTGAAGCCCGTTTCAGATTCTGTGTCTCCTTCTCTCTCTGCCCCTCCCCTGTTCATGCTCTGTCTCTCTCTGTCTCAAAAATAAATAAACGTTAAAACAAAATTTAAAAAAATAAGCAAAAGTAAGTTATGGCGTTAGAAAGCAGGACAATGGCTACCTTTGGGAGGTGGGCCGGGAGGGTCTTGGAGAGGGTGCGAGAGAGTTTTCTGGAGCGTTGTGTTCTTCGACTGTGTGCTGTTTACCCGCAAAAGTTCCGTTTGTGAAAATCTCTTGAGCTATGTACTTATGGGTGATGTACTTTTCTCTGTGTGTTGTATTTCAATGAAAACATTACAGTGTATTGAATGCTGGTCATTGTAGGCAGTCAAATGAGGCCACTGAAATTATGTGATGATACTCTTCTCTTGTAAGGTGGGCACACAAATGATCCAGAATATGTTCATATTAATTTGAAAGTATATAATAAAAATGAAAATATAAAAAAAAAATCTTGTAGCATGCTCACTGTCTTCCAGGGGTCCAGGACGCTGGATGGAAAAAACTGGAATATTAAGATACCTCAGAATCAGTGTAAACGGACCTCAGACCCGTTCACCTCTCTCCACTTTGATTGCCGTCACTCTTTTTTTTTTTTAAGTTTATTTATTTATTTTGAGAGAGAGCAAGAGCAGAGAGGGGCAGAGAGAGAGAGAGAGAGAGAGAGAGAGAGAGAGAGAGAATCCCAAGCAGACTCTGCAATGTCAGCTCACAGCCCACTGCGGGGCTCAAACTCAAGAACCGCGAGATCATGATCTGAGCCCAAATCCAGAGTCAGACGCTTAACCGACTGAGCCGCCCAGGTGCCCCGATTGCCACCACTCTTGTTCAAAGCACCAACAACTCTAGGCTGGACTGTGACAATAACCTCTCGCTGATGTATAATCCACTGTCCACACAGGAGAAGACTGTAGACTTAAAAAACAGCTCAAATAACTCCCCTACTGGAAGACCTTCAAAGAATTCCTAAAAGTCTTTTTTTTTTTTTCTTCCTGCCTTTGATCAGGTCTTTATTCAAAATTAGCTGTCCGAAATGATTTGACTCTTATGGAATAAACAAATTTAACTTTTTATGCAGCAGCCTTCTTTTCTTCCGAGGTGGGTTTCTCTTGTTCAGGCTTCTTGTCAGTTGCTTGGAAGCTGCGGTTCCCCCCCCCCCCCCCGCCCCCCGCCAAAGTTTCTTCTGCTTTTTCACACCAGCAGCCTTCTTTCCTTTCTTCTCTACACAGACCTCTTGCCTGGAACCCTCTTCTCTGATTTGGCTTCTAAGGCTGCGGCTGCTCTGTCCATCCAGAGTTTGTGATTCTTGGCCTGGCGATGAACGCTGTTCTGGGGCATAGTCTTGACATACAGGGTTAGCTTCAAACGTGATTCTTCAGGGCTCTGCGATGAGTCTTCTTCCGTGGTGCTCAGAGGGCTCTTTGGATCTCTGGGCTTTTCAAGATTCCGCTAAGGTCTGTGTTAAGCATCTTGTGCACGGGAAGCTTATAGTTACTCTTGAGGGAGGCACCCTTCTGCCAAGTGCCATACAGATCGTCTAACTTGCGGGGAGCACTTTCAGTCCAAATGCAGAAACGTCCACATACCCACCAGAAGCAAGCTGCGAAATGTTCGCTTGGCTTACATTAAGTAAAGTAAATCCAAGGATGTTTCTGGGGACAATGTTGTCCTCATTAGAGATAACGCAGGGTCCCCTGCACTGGATATGGCAACGGTTTCTCATTTTGCCCCTTGCCAGCTCTCATTTGCTGAGAGGCATAGAACTCTTTGATATCATTCCAGGCTTTAAGTCTCTTAGGAAGCAAAACAGCCACCTTGGACTTCTTGTAACCTTCAACTTTATCTTCAACCATCAAAGGAAGTTCAGGAACTTCCTCAATACGATGACCTTTATTTTTATTTACTTAGTTTTTTTAAAGTTTGTTTATTTTGAGGGAGGGAGAGGGAGAGACAGAATCCCAACCAGGCCCCAGCGCTGTCAGTGCGGAGCCCAAGGTGGGGGCTCGAACTCACGAACCACCGTGAGATCATGACCTGAGCTGAGATCAAGAGTCAGACACTGAACCGACTGAGCCACCCAGGGGCCCAATACGATGACCTTCAGACATGACCAGCACTGGTAAGGCGGAGGCAGCCAGGCAGAGCAGATGACGCACCGCCTCTGTGTCGTGCTCATATTGCAGCACGCCAGGTTTCGGTTGGTGCGAACACGCGGCCCCCACAACACACGTTTCCAGAGGCACCTGGCCAGAATGGTGAGTCCCATTGCCTTGAACTCTGGGAATTGGAGCCACGGCTCTGCCAGCACCCCAAGACTCAGCACTGCTTCAATGACCTGCTAACTCACTGACAACACGGGGCTGTCTGTCATTCTTGCCGAGTGGGTGTGAACAAAGTTCACAACATCAGGTCGAATTGGAGGCTTGAACATGGCAGGCAAAGTAGCATTTCTGCCAGATGATTCCCCCTTTTTGGAGTATAAGGATATCAATGAATAAATACATGCCATCGTGGGGAGAGGAGACAGCCACCCTCCTCTCATCCCTGTGGCTCCTATAGGAAATGTAAGAATTGCCAATAGTCTTAAAGCCCAGATCCCAGCACGCCCAGCAGTGACTGGTGCCTTCTATCTCCCTGACCATCGTCCCACCACTCTCCCCCACCTCACCAATTTCCAGCCCCCCTGGCCTCTTGTCATCCTTCCAGCACGCCATGCTTGTTCTAGCCCCAAAACTTTGACATAGACAGGCACGTGTGCCTGAAGAGGGGTCTCCCAGGTCCTGGGGTTGCTGGCTCCCCTTCGGACCTTCTGTCTCAGCTCAGATGTCTCCCCCTCAAGTAGCCTCTCTCGGCCATTCTTCAGTCGCATCACCTTTTATTTTCTTCACGGTACCCGTGGCTATCTCGTTTATGTAGTTGTTACCAGAATGTGCGCGTCAGGAGGGCAAGGACCCATCCACCTTCTTCATCATTCATATCAGTCAGTGAGTGTCCCGGAGGGCAGCGGATGGCATACTCAAAAGAGTATAACCAAGAAGAATTTAACAAAGGGAACTTGTACAGAAATGTGGGCAGGGCTAAGGGAACCAGCTCCCAGGGAAAGCCACCCCTGCCCCTAGGCCTGAAGGGGCAGGGCGAGGGGGCTCTCTTTTCCTTACTTTCTTTATCTGTTAAAATATCTCTATGAGGTGCTTGCAGGACGTGGTTACATACGAGGACTGGGTCGGTAAAGCAAGTAGAATAACGCCTGGGCCATATTAAGTGCTATGTGAGTGTTTGCCATTATTATTACCGATCTTATTTTAAACTCATTTAATTTAGTTCCTACAACTCTCTGAGGTGGAGCAGGGGTTGAAAACTGCCCGCCTATGGGCCGAACTTGGCTTCCAAACGTGTTTTGTTTGGCTTGCACATATTTCTTTCAAATGAGCCAATATTTAAAAATCTGGACTTTTCTATAAAAATCTGGACTCCTGGCTCTTCTTTAAAAATCCTCATCTGGCAGCAACCAGCAGGGGCTCCGTGCTGCTGGCTTCTTCAGAGGAGGCGGGCCCTTAGCCCCGCCACCATACAATGGGTTGATTTCAGTGGTGACACTGTTGCTTCAGGCGAGGATTTATAACCTCAGTTAAGCCCGAGGTGGGGGTAGTTCCAAGGTTAATACAGTGGCACAAAAACACTGTTAAGGACTGCTCCTCCCCCAGTGCTGAGGTCTTCTGCCTTTCCTCTCTGATATCTTCAAGCATGTCAGCAATGATGTTCCTCCTCATTTCTTCCAACGCTCCAAAGGCTCATAGGACACATGCAAAAACACACGTGTCCAGAAGAGGAGAGCATGCCCTTGCATTGGTTTCTTTTTCTTATGAAGGAAAGTCTTAAAAAACAACAACAACAAAACAGAACCCTAGCTGACTTCCCCCTGAGCTCACAGTGGCCAGGACTGGATCATATTACCAATTCCCCAGGGGGCAAGGGGGCCGGGAAGCATGTCCCACACTTCCTGCTGTTCTAAGTGGGAAGGCAGGATCTGCCTACAGGAAGGAAACAAGGTTGGTGAGTAGGCTCTCAAGAATGCCAGGTACAGCTCACCTGGTAACAGCTCAAGTGCATACATCCAGCTCCCGCTATTTACTTAGCTACCCGGGGGCAGCCAAATTTATGATTCTTGAGGAGGACTGTTTGCCCCATTTTACAGATAAACTGAAGCTCATAGAGAATACAGAATTTGCCCAAAGTGATACAACTAATGCATGCTTTGAAGACTGCTTGCCACGTGATAAGCATTCAACAAGTAATAGCTACTAATTTTCTGTCTTCTGAGAGGTTTGAGGTATGATTACTTTAAGCAAGTTTTTTGTTTTGTTTTGTTTTTTTAATAATCACTTTGAGTTCTTTAGGAAGAAGGCCTACAGAGGTTGCAAATGCCATGATGACTTTACTTTTTAGAGTTTGAAATTCAATTAAGATACTTACCCCGCCTGGATAATCAACAGCACCAAGCCATATTTATTGGATCTCCAGGTACACGAATAAGGTGCCACTGAAGACACTATGGGGGAGTGGGTGGCACCTGGGTGTCTCAGTCAGTTAAGTGTCTGACTTTGGCTCAGGTCGTGATCTCTCAGTTCGTGAGCTCAAGCCCTATGTCTCATCTCAGAACCCGGAGCCTGCTTCGGATTCTGTGTCTCCCTCTCTCTCTGCCCCTCCCCAACTCACTTCCATGTCTCTCTCCTTCAAAGATGAATAAACGTTAAAAAATTTTTTAAAGAAAGATACTATACAGGGATGTGTGCCCTCCCAAACAACTTTGTGGGGCATTGTTTTATTATTTTAATGAATGAATTAGTTAATTTATTTATTTATTTTGAGAGAGAAAGAGGCAGATATTTTGAGAGAGAAAGAGGCAGATGGAAGAGAGAGAGAATCTTTTTTTAAAAATTTTTTTTTTTCAACGTTTTTTATTTTATTTTTGGGACAGAGAGAAACAGAGCATGAACGGGGGAGGGGCAGAGAGAGAGGGAGATACAGCATCGGAAACAGGCTCCAAGCTCCGAGCCATCAGCCCAGAGCCTGACGCGGGGCTCGAACTCCCGGACCGCGAGATCGTGACCTGGCTGAAGTCGGACGCTTAACCGACTGCGCCACCCAGGCGCCCCAAGAGAGAGAGAATCTTAAGCAGGCTCCATGCCCGGTGTGGAGCCCAATGCAGGACTCGATCTCACAACCCATGAGATCATAACCTAAGCTGAAATCAGGAGTCACACACTTAACCAATTCAGCCACCCATGTGCCCCACGGAGGGTGTTATTCTATAAGAGCAGAACATGTGAATGTTGCAGACATTGGAGATTGCCTAGATTGTTAGAATTTCTTAACAGGACTTGCATGCCATTTCATAAACTAAGGCGGGGGCGGGGGGGAAGCTGTAGTTCTGTAGAAGCTATGTAGATAAAGTTGTTTCTGATGCCGTGCTAATGATAGAACCCCAAAACAAGACCCGGCAAGATGTTCCTTGGTGGAAAGAATCTTGTTGGGTTAGCAATGAAAGTGACTGATGCAACTTACTGTTCTTTTCCAATTGTATCTTATAAGCTACCATTAGAACAAGCAGGTTAGGGCCCGGCCCTTCACTAATCCCTTAAGCTCATCCTTTTAAAATTCTCAGCAGCAAGGGAAGGTCTCACTTCTCCCCACCTCTGATGTTGCTTTCAGATCCCTTCACTGTTGGCATTTGCTCTTACTGGTTATTTGGCAATTGCTCTTACTGGTTATTTCCCATGCTGAATCAGGCACCAGCTTTCCGGCCATCTCCTGGGGGAGCCAAATAGTTTAAAACATCCTCATGTATCCTTACTAGTTCTCTTATTTATTTTTGTTGATGGGTCACACGCACATGCAAAGTAAGACTCTCAAAAAGAGTTTCAGTCATCTAATACCAAATCTCTGCTTTCTCAGTGCACGTCTTCACTGGTATTGTAGTTTTCTGGTTCATACAGATGAAATAAAAATTTCATTATTTAATCTTTAACCAAGTCCCAGCTTTAGCCAAGAGTATTAAATTCAGGATTCAGCTTCAAGAAGCTTAAGAATTCCTTGATGAAAAAGAAGGGCATATCATCATTCTTTTGCCCATTGGATCCATTGTTTTGCTACCTTCCACTCTTCCGGCATCCAAACCCTGTGTCTGAAATTATTCAGTAATGAGACTAGCAGAGTCAGTGGTGCAATCCTGTTTTATGATTTTCAAAAAGCCCTGAAAATATAGGATGCTCAGTAACTAAGAGAGAAAGGCCTGATGAAAGTGATAAGCGATGTGAGAGGCACCCAGGGTGGACACTACAGCGAATACTTAGCCCCGCTGCTAAACTGTTCTGCCAGACTTGGCTCTTTACAGCTTGAGATCATCGCTTAAGTCTTCCTAGGGAGTATTTAAAGTAAAATGAGCCTCTTTTTGTTTATCCCACAGCTGCCATTTTGTCTTAACAATGTATTCCTTGAAGGCTTCTTAAAGGCTCGGCTGAATGCGGACATACCTTTGCAGACTATGCTGAGTCCTGATTCCTTAGCATGGCCCACCTCTCCAGCTTTATGTTGCTAGACCTTTTTCCAAAGGGGTGACACCGGCTTAGATTCCCACCAGCAATGTACCAGGGTTCCAAATTCTCCACATCCTTACCCACACTTATTATTATTTGCCTTTTTGATTATAACTATCTTGGCAGGTCTTAAGTGGTATCTCATTGTGGGTTTGATTTGTGTTTCCTCCTTGATGGCTCATGAAGTAGAATATTTTTTTCATGTGTTTACTGACCATTCATATATCTTCTTTGGAGAAATACCCATTCAGGTCCTTAGCCTATTTGTAACTGGTTTCTTTATTTATTTTTATTATCTAGTTGTCAAAATTCTTTATATATTTCAAGTCCAATTTCTTTTTTAGATAGGGAAATTGTAAACATTTTCTCCCATTTTGTGAGTTGTCTTTCTGCTTTCCTGATAGTATCCTTTGAAGCATGAAAGTTTTAAATTTTGAAGCCCAATTTATCTAGTTTTCCTTTTGTTGCTGTTTTTTTGGTGTCATATCTAAGAAATCATTGCTTAGTCCAGGATAGTGAAGATTTTCACCTACAGTTTCTTCCAAGGGGTTGGTAATTTTAGCTCTTATATTTAAGAGGTTTTTGATCCATTTTAAGCTAATGTTTGTAAATGGTGCGAGATAGAGGTCCTACTTCCTTCATGTGAATATCTAGTTGTTCCAGTACATCTGTTGAGGAAATTATTTTTCCTCTCTCCAATTGCTTGGGCAACCTTCTTGAAAATCAATTGACTGTAGATGTAAGGATTTATTTCTGGAGGCTCCTGGGTGGCTCAGTTGGTTGAACACCCTGCTGTTGATATTGGCTCAGGTCCTGATCTTGCCATCATGAGATCAGTTGTGAGATGGAGTCCTGCGTTGGGCTTCTGGTGGAGGGTGGAGCCTGCTTGGGATTCTCTCTTTCCCTCTCTCTCTCCCTCTGCCCCTCCCCCACCTTCTCTCTCTCTCTTAAAATAAATAAATAAACTTAAAAAAGGATTTATTTCTCATTCTCAATTCTATTCTGTTGATCTATATATATGTCCTAGTGCCAATAACCACACTACCTTGCTTACTGTAGCTTGTACTATTTTGTAATTGATAAGTGTGAATTTTCCAACTTCATTCTTCTATTTTAGGATTATTTTGGCTATTCTGGGTCTCTTGAATTTTCATATGAATTTTAGGATCAGCTTGTCAATTTTTGCAAATAGGTCAGCTAAAATCTCAAAAGGAGTTGCACTGCATTTGTGGATCAATTGGATGAGACTTGCCCTATCCAACAGTGTTGTCGTTTGATCAATGAACATGAGATGTCTTTCCATTTAATAGGTCTTCTTTAGTATCTTTCAGCAGTATTTTATAACTTTCAGGGTATATACTTTGAACTTCCTTTGTTAATTTTTATTTCTAAGTATTTTATTCCTTTTGATGCTATTATAAATGGAATAATTTTCTTTTTTTAAAGTTTATTTATTTTTAGAGAGAGAGAGAGAAAGCATGTGAGCAGGAAAGGGGCAGAGAGAGGGTGAGAGAGAGAGGGGGTGGGGAGAGAGGGCTCTGCCCTGTCAGCACAAAGCATGACACAGGGCTCAAATTGAGCTGTGAGATCACGACCTGAGCAGAAACCAAAAGTTGGACGCTTAACTGACTGAGCCACCCAGGCGCCCCAATGGAATCATTTTCTTAATTTCATTTTCGGATTGCTCATTGCAAGTGTAGAGAAATACAATTGACTTTCATATAGTGATATTCTATCTTATAACCTTGCTGAACTCATTTTTTAGTTTGAATAGTTTTTTGGCGGATTCCTTAGGATATTCTATGTATAAGATTGTGTCATCTGCAAATATAGTTTTACTTCTTCCTTTCCTATCTGAATGCCTTTATTTCTTTTCTTGTCTATTTGCCTAATTCACTGCAGTACAATGTTTAATACAAGTGGTGAGAATGGACATCCTTGTCTTGTTCCTAGTCTTAGGGAGAAAGCATTCAGTCTTTTACCATCAAGTTTGATGTTAGCTGTGGGTTTTTCATAGATGCCCTTTATCAGCTTGAGAAAGTTTCTATTCTTAGTTTGTGGAGTGTTTTTTAATTAATGAAATGGTGTTGGATTTTGTCAAATGCTTTTCTGTATCTTTGCATCTATATTTCTGTTTTTAATTTTTTTAATTTTTTTTTAATGTTTATTTATTTTTGAGAGAGAGACAGACAGACAAAGCATGAGCAGGGGAAGGGCAGAGAGAGAGGGAGACACAGAATCTGAAGCAGGCTCCAGGCTCTGAGTTGTCAGCACAGAGCCCGGTATGGGGCTCAGTCTCACGAACCATGAGATCAGGACCTGAGCCAAAATCAAGAGTAGGAGGCTTAACCGACTGAGCCACCCAGGCACCCCTTGATTCTTCTTTTAATTATCTGTAGAATTCACCAGTGAAGCCATCTGTACCTGAGATTTTTCTGTGGATAGTTTCAAAATTACTAATTGTTTTAAAACAATTATTTTTTATTTTATTATCATTCAAGTGTGGTAAAGCTATTAGATAAGGAGATAATTGCTGTTGAGAAGACAATTTGTTACTTGAAGTTCCCAAGGTCTTACACACATGGGGAAACAACATCGTCAGTGAGGAGGCAAGGAGATTGAGGGGAAGGAACACATTGGCAAGGACTTTTTTTATGGTTTTCATGGAAAGCAGTGCCATCAGGTTTAGGATGGTTAATTTAATGGTTTCAGCAGGCTCTAGGGCATAGTGATTTTTCCTGGTTGCCTGGCACTTGGAGCTGGGATGATTAGGGCAGTGGAATAGTGGCCCAGAGTATAAGAGCCCATTAACAGAGATGGTGGGGGCTGGGGTGGGGGGTGGGCTTTGGATGTGTTAGTTTACATATGAAAGGTATACTCACAGGTGAGTAGGTTACTATCTATGGGAATTGGCTAATCTGGAAGGGGCAGTCTTTCAGGTTCCACAAGACTTCAGATATCAACGCATCAGAAATACAGAAAATAAAAATGCATGATTAACACACAAATTCAATCTCTTTATTTATTATAGGACTCTTTAGATTTTCCATTTCTTGTTGAGTCACTTTGGGTAGTTTTTGTTTGTTGAAATGTGTTTGTTTCATCTATGTTATTTAATTTGTTGGCATTCAGTTGTTCATAGTATTTTCTTACAGTCCTTTTTGTTTCTCTAATGTTGGTAACAATGTCCCTTTTCTCACTTCTAATTTTAGTAATTCAAGCCTTCTCTCTTTTTTTCCATGGTTAGTCTAGCTAAATATTGGTCAATGTGGTTTATCTTTTCAAAGAATCAACTTTTGGTTTTGTTGATTTTTCTCTGCTGTTTTTCTATTCTCTATCTCATTAATTTCCACTATAATTGTAATTATTTCCCTCCTTCTACTTGGTTTGGATTTAGTTTGCTTTTCTTTTTCCAGTGTCTTAAGGTGTAAGTTTGGGTTACAGCTTTGAGATATTTTCTCCCCTTTTCAGTTTGGGTGTTTATAGCTATAAATTCCCTTGTAAACACTGCTTTAGCTGCATCCCATAAATGTTGGTATGTAAGACTTTCATTTTCATTCTTTTGAAAATATTTTTAAATTTCCCTTGTGATTTCTTCTTTGAGTTGTTATTTAGAACTATATTGTTCAATTTCCACATATTTGTGAATTTTCCTAAAATTCTGTTATTCTTTCTGTTATGGATTTCTATTTTTATTCCACTATGGTCAGAGAACATATTTTGTATGATTCCAATGCTCTTTACATTTATTTAGACTAATATATACCCTGGAGAATGTTTCATAGTGCACTTGAAAAGAATGTGTATTCTACTGTTGTTGAATGGAGTGTTCTATAGATGTTAGGTATAGTCGGTTTACAGTGCTGTTCAAGTCTTCCATTTCCTTGTTGATCCGCTGCCTAGTTCTATCAATTATTGAAAGAAGGGTATTGGGGCGCCTGGGTGGCGCAGTCGGTTAAGCGTCCGACTTCAGCCAGGTCACGATCTCGCGGTCCGTGAGTTCGAGCCCCGCGTCGGGCTCTGGGCTGATGGCTCAGAGCCTGGAGCCTGTTTCCGATTCTGTGTCTCCCTCTCTCTCTGCCCCTCGCCCGTTCATGCTCTGTCTCTCTCTGTCCCAAAAATAAATAAACGTTGAAAAAAAAAAAAAAATTTAAAAAAAAAAAAAAAAAAAAAAAAAAAAAAAAAAAAAAAGAAAGAAGGGTATTGACATCTCCAGCCATTAGTATTGAATTGTCTATTTCTTCCTTCAATTCTGTCAGTTTTTGTTTCGTGTGTTTTGGGGTCCTGTTGTTAAGCGTACAGATATATTTATAATTATGTATTTTCCTGCTGAACTTTTATAATCATTATAATACATCCATCTTTATCTCTAGTAATATTTATTTTGGTTTTAAAATTGATTTTGTCTGATATTAGTATAGCCACTCCAGCTTTCTTATGGTTGCCATTTGCCTGATGCAACTTTTTTTATCCTTTTACTTTCAGCCTATTTGTATCTTTGAATCTAAATTGTGTCTCTTATATACAGCATGTATTTGGTTCTTATGTTTTTGATTCTGTCTGACAATCTCTTCCTTTTGATTGGATTGTTTGATCTAGTCACATTTACCATTATTATTGAAATAGTTGGATTTATGTCTGCCATTTTCCTTCCCCCCACCCCAACTCATGTCTTTTTTGTTCCTTTAGTCTCCTTTGCTGTTTCTTTTGCATGAAGTGGTTATTTTTTAGTATAACATTTTAATTCCTCAAATGATTTTTCTCACGACATTTTTTGCATTATTTTCTCAGTTGTTGCTCTAGGTCTTACTATATCCTCTTTAGCTTATTGGAATCGACTTAAGATTTATACAAAGTTAATTACAATGACATATAGAAAATTTTCTCCTACATAATTTTATTCCCTCTTCCCCCTTCTTGCGCTGTTATATATATCCTTTCTTCTCGCAATTTCTTTAAAAGACATAAAATTATATAAAATAATAGTAATAATGACAGATTGTTGGGTATATACCATATATAGGTATCATATATGTATATATGTATAATATATACATATACATATTGTGTAGTATACATTTATACTACAAGTATGTATTAGTTTGTTTATATTTGTTTGTTATATTAGCCTTATTTATTCTGTCTAGTTCTCTCCATTGTTACTGTGTATGTGCATTACCATCTAGTGTCATTTCCTTACTCCAGTACAGCTTTGTTCCTTCTATGTGCTGTTACTCTCAAATATATTATGTTCCTATATGTTGTGGGCCCAAGGATTATATATAAACTGTTTTATATAATTGCTATTAAAATAAGTTAAGAAAAGAAATATACATTTTATGCATTTAGCCTTTCTCTTATAATTACCTACATAATTACCTTCCCGGGTTTTCTATGTATTTTGTGTCTGGAGTCAAACTACTCTCCAGACTTACTTGCTTTCAGCTTGAACAACTTTCTTTGGTGTTTCCTGAAAGGTGAGCCTGTATCTTTTGCATTGAATCTTTGTTGTTGTCGCTGCTGTTGTCTTCACTTGATAATGTACCATGATATTTCCTGTCAACTCTTCCTCAGAAAACATGACTTATTATGCCTACATGATATTTCATGGCTAACATGTATCTAACTATTCTTCTAAGGGGTTTATTTTCAACTTTTCACTGTTACAAATCATGCTATCATTAACATCTTTGCATGTATGTTAATGTATGTATGTATGTATGTATGTGTCCTAAAGGACACCTTCATTTTTAAAGTAGGCAATTCATCTGAGAATATGCTTATACCTGAAACCATTCAGTAACACGAAGTCCCCTTCATAGGGCATCCGCATCTCCTTCTAGACATAAGCACTCTTATCAGCTTAGTATGTACACTTTTTAATGTATTTGTCTATGCATTTTCACACACACACTCAGACACACACACACACACACACACACACACACACATGTTTTTTGTTTATTTTGATGCTGGTTTTAGTTTTACATCGGGGGGATCATCCTGTATGTCCTATTGTTCATCTTGTTTTCTTTACCATGTAACATATGTCTAAGGGATATTTCCATTTAATAATTTTAATTCATTCTTTTTTTTTTAACTGTCACATAGCATTTCAGAGTCATTTAACAAACATTTGTTGAGTCCCTGCTGTGTGGCAGGCCCTGGGGATTCAGAGACTATGTTCTCATGGAGCTTCACTGTGACACTATGAATGTACCAAAATTAGTATTCCATTTTGATGAATGTGTAGATATTCTCCTAAAGACAGATGCTTAGAAGAGGAATTACTTAGTCAAAATATATGAAAATTTAAAAGTCTCTTGACATGCAGTGTGAAATTGCTTTCCAGGAAGTGGGACCAGTTTATATTCTCAAGGGGAGTGTATGAGTGTAGTAGCTTGCTTATTTAGTAGATGGAAAATTTCTGTTTTAATTTGCATTTTTTATATTGCTACTGAGATAGAATATTTTTCATGTTTATTAGCCAATTGTATATTCTTTGTGGATTAAGAATTTTTTTGCCCAACTCTTAGTAAGGCTTATTTTCCTGTTTATATAACCATTTAATACACTGTGGATATTTTTCTTTTGTACTTTTTGTTGCAAATATTCTTTCCCACTTGTTTTTGGTATCTAATTTTTCTTTTCTTTTTCTTTTTCTTATTTATTTTGAGAGAGAGATAGAGAACAAGCAGGGGAAGGGCAGAGAAGGAGGGAGGCAGAATCCCCAGCATGCTCTGCATCATCAGCACACAGCCCAGTGTGGGGCTGGAACCCATGAACTGCGAGATCGTGACCTGATTGGAACTCAGGAGGTGGACGCTTAACTGACTGAGCCACCCAGGCGCCCCGGTACCTAATTTTTCTAATGTCTCTTTGTTGGACAAAATGATTTTATTTTTTAAAGGTTTTATTTTAATGAAGTCAACGCATTCATTTTTTCCTCTTTTGATATTTCTTTTACTGCATTTATACTTACCATAAATTAAAGATAAGATAGATAGGATAAATTAAGGTAAATAATCAGACATTTATTTAGCTATTTGGTTTCGTTTTTAACATTAAACTTTTTAATCCACCTGAAGAAAGTACTGTAGGGAGTGAAGAAGGATTTAACTTTATTATTTTTCCCCCAAATTATTCTCCTACAAGTTACCAAATGGCTTTCTTTGCTCATTGTATCCAATGTCACAGAACTCTGTTCGCATTCATCCATGTGAGACCCATATCTTGATTTATATTTTTACTTCCATCACTGATCCTACTCTCATTTCTTATGCATCGACATTCACCTTAGTATGGTTGATGTAGGTCTTCAACTAACATACGCACCCTTATCAGATATGTATTGTTTGTTGTGTGTGCTTAAAATGCACACTCAGTGTAAAATCCCACAGATCGTTCTGCCTATTTTGTTCATCTTTTCAAGTAATTTGTTGTTGGTTATTAGTCTTCTCTATTTTCTTTCTATCCTTACCTTCATTACTTCTTTCCCTCTTATTTCACTGAGCTTATTCATTTTTCTTTTCTAAATTCACAGATTAAGAAGAGTTTAGCTCGTTTTCTTTCAATTTCTCATTTTCTAATAAATGTATGCAAAGCTCTAAATTCTCTTCTTGGTACTTTCTTGATATTTCTTTCCTGTAGCATTTCTGATGTTTTCAATTCTAAGCATTTTTTAAATTAATTTTTTAAATATTTTAGTTAGTTAACATATAGTACAATATTGGTTTCAGAAGTAGAATTCAGTGATTCATCACTCACATACAAGGCCCAGTGCTCATCACAAGTGCCCTCCTTAATACATATCACCCATCTAGCCCATCCCCCAACCACCTCCCCTCCATCAGCCCTCAGTTTGTTCTCTGTCATTAAGAGTCTCTTGTGGCTTATTTCCCTTTCTTCTCTTTTTTGTCCCCCCTTCCCATATGTTCATCTATTTTGTTTCTTAAATTCCATGTATGTGAAATCATATATTTGACTTTCTCTGATTGACTTATTGTTGCTTAGCATAATGAATTCTGTCTCCATCCACATTGTTGCAAATGACAAGATTTCATTCTTTTTGATGGCTGAGTAATATTCCATTATATATATACATACAATATCTTCTTCATCCATTCATCAGTTGATGGATATTTGGGCTCTCTCCATAGTTTGGCTGTTGTTGATAATGTTGCTATAAACATTGGGGTACATGTATCCCTTTGAATCTGTAATTTTGTATCTTTTGGGTAAATGCCTAATTGTGCAGTTGCTGGATTGCAAGGTAGTTCTATTTTTGGTTTTTGAGGACACTCCATACTGTTTTCCAGAGTGGCTGCATCAGTTTGCATTCCCACCAACAGTGCAAGACGGTTTCCCTTTCTCTGCATCCTCACCAACATCTGTTGTTGCCTGAGTTGTTAATTTTAGCCATTCTGACAGGTGTGAAGTGGTATCTCAGTGTGGTTTTGATTTGTACTTCCCAGATGATGAGTGATGTGGAACATCTTTTCATATGTCTGTTAGCCATCTGGATGTCTTCTTTGGAAAAGTGTCTATTCATATCTTCTGCCCTTTTCTTAACTGAGTTGTTTGTTTTTTTGGGTGTTGAGTTTGATACGTTCTTTACAGATTTTGGATACTAACCCTTTATCTGATATGTCATTTGCAGATATCTTCTCCCATTCCGTAGGCTGCCTTTCAGTTTTGTTGATTGTTTCCTTCACTGTGCAAAAGCTTTTTATCTTGATGAGGTCCCAATAGTTCATGTTTGCTTTTGTTTCCCTTGTCTTGTGTCTAGATGTGTCTAGAAAGGAGTTGCTCTGGCCAAGGTCAAAGAGGTTGCTACCTGTTTTCTCCTCTAGGATTTTGATGGCTTCCTGTCTTACATTTAGGTCTTTCATCCATTTTGAATTTATTTTTGTGTACGGTGTAAGAAAGTGGTCCAGGTTCATTCTTCTGCATGTTGCTGTCCAGTTTTCCCAGCACCATTTGTTGAAGAAACTGTCTTTTTTCCATTGGGTATTTCCTGCTTTTTCAAGGATGGGTTGACCATATGGTTGTGGGTCCATTTCTCAGTTTTCTATTCTGTTCCCTTGATCTATTTTTTGCGTCCGTTTTTGTGCCAGCACCATACTGTCTTGATGACTACAGCTTTGTAATATAGCTTGAAATCCAGAATCGTGATGCCTCCAGCTTGGTTTTTCTTTTTCAGGATTGCTTTGGCTATTCAGGTCTTTTGAGGTTCAATACAGAGAGAGAGGGAGAGAGAGAAAATCCCAAGCAGGCTCCATGCTGTGCAGAGCCCAGTGCAGGACTCAAACCCATGAACAATTAGATCATGACTTGAGCCAAAATCAAGAGTTGGATACTTAACCAACTGAGCCACACAGGTGACCCTAAGCATTTTTAAATGCTCCTTACAATTTCTGCTTTAACCTAAGAATTAGTTTAGTAGAATATATTTTAGTTTTCAGACATAAAGAATAACTTTAAATATCCTTTTGTTATTATTTATTAGAACATGATTGGTAAGACATCAACTGTACTTTATTAAGGTGGCCTTTGTGATTACTTTTTGTGAGTGTTCTATGTTTGCTTGGAAAGAATGTATATTCTCTGTTCGGTGCATGTTTGTTTATTAGTTGGTTTTTCAAACAATCCATATATTTGTGTATGTGTGTGCCTGTTGGGTTTTGTGGAGGGAGATGGTGTTTGCTTGATCACAGAGCTTCTGACAAGCATATATTAAATATACCAACAACATTCATAGCTCTGTTTCTCCCCATAGTTCTACCAGCTGTTGTTTTATTTAGTGAAGAGAGGTCCACAGTCATCTTGTTGTTGTTCTTTTAACTTTTTTTGGGGGGGATGGGGAATGATTGTTTAAAAGAACCCCAAGATCAAGAGTTGCATGCTCTACTGACTGAGCCACCCAGTTGCCCCCTTAGCCATTATCTTGTATTGAACTCTGTTCCTTCTCTCATGCATAATGTCCCTCTTTATCCCTTGTGCTTTTGGTCTTGAACTCCATCTTGTCTGGCAATGAATATTTCCAAGTTATTTATTTTCCTTTATCATGGTAGCAGCCTTCTGTATTTCTCTTTCAAGAGTTGTTTTTTGTTTTTGTTTTTGTTTTTCAAAAAGAGCCACAGGATGGTAAACTTACTGGGTCTTTTTTTCTTTTTTACTGTATGCTCACATAGAAAAGATACTTTAGCTGGGTTATAAGTTTCAGCATAATACATCCAGGTGTTGTCTTTCCCTTAGTTTTGTTTGGCTTTCTGTAAGGTCTTTTGATCTAAAACAGCTTTCCTCTCTCTGGTAAATTCTGTTACCCTTTCAAACACTTCCTCCCCTCTGTTTGTTTTTTCTCCTTCTGGGATTCCCATTATAACACATGTTGACATTTCTATGTCTATTCTCCTATCTCTTAATTTTTCTTATACATTTTTCATCATCCTACCCCTTCTGTGTATCTATATGGTAGAGTTCCTCCAACTTGGTCTCCCAGCTCAGCAACTTGTTCTTTGGGTGTAGTTCTCAAGTTATTAATCTCATTTATTGAGTTATTTCAACAGAGCAAATTAGGGATTCAACCTGGTGCTTTATTCTGTTAGTTCTGACGTCATGTTACCAATATTGTCTCTTACGTGTTTGAAAATTTTGATGCTCATTTAGCATTATTTAACTACTCCATTAATTGTTTCTTCTCTTTTTGTTGTCTTTTTTTTTTTTTTTAAATAGTTATGCTCCTCTCTTTGGGTTTCTGTTCCCCTGGGAAATCAACTTCAGTATTTGACAATATGCACTTGTACTGGGGAACTGTCAGGTCTTGGGGGGTGGTGGGGTCAGGCCCTGGGAGGCAGAGGGTCTCCTGCCCCAGGATGGAGAATTCCTTGCCTCCCACTCTTCAGCCCCATAGTATGGGCTTGAGCCATCTTTGCTGTCTCCTGTTCATCACACATAGGGCAAGTCACCTGTCCCTTAGGGAACCTCCATCACTTCTGCCCTACATTTGAGCTTTTTCCAAGAGTTTTTCTCTCTTAAGGGTGGGCATGAGAGCAGGATGAAGTACCTTGTGCTGGCCAGTCCACCTGCACCTGTTGTTTTCTTCTCACCCACCCAGCTCCAGGGCCGCCTGCCAATGTGTTACCCTGCCTACGCTGGCACTGGGGGGCTGGTGCCACTGTTTTTCTGCTTCTCTAGAGGCAGGTGAAAATCAACCCCAGGGTATTGTGAGAGAGGAAGAAAGAACACAGCTCCCAAAGAATCCTCTCTCCTTCCAACTGTCCTCATTCCCCCAAAGTTTCTCGCAGGGTTCACACAGGTCTCATAGAGCTGCATGCGCTCCTCGTGTTCTGGGTGTTCCAAACTCATCTCCTGCTGCTCACCAGACCCTGTTCCCCAGGCCCTTCTGGTTCCCTGAGGCCTCAGACACACTCCCTCCAAGAGTCTTTGTGCTTTTGCATTTTGCTCCTCTGCTTGGAGGAGTCGTCTGCCTTCAGGGCTTTCTTCCTTGCCTCCTTCATTCTCTGCTCGGTGAGAGCATCTCTGGGCATGCCCCACGAACACTGTTCTGGTAGTTTGCCATCTTGCTAGGATCCAGTTAGCTCCAGACAAGACAAAGTGTCAACTTGTTAAATTGTCCCCTCCACTAATCCC
Organism: Puma concolor; assembly: GCF_028749965.1. Taxonomy (NCBI): domain Eukaryota; kingdom Metazoa; phylum Chordata; class Mammalia; order Carnivora; family Felidae; genus Puma; species Puma concolor. The sequence goes on along the minus strand of NC_141673.1, from coordinate 27,180,563 downwards.
ACTGAGATTTTGATTAGGATGGAGGGACTTAGGTATTGTTTGGAGTTGCAGCAAACATGAATTTGAACAGAATTAGCCATTTTACATTAGACAAGACTCTCACTGATGGAACGTGCTAAGCGTGTTAGTTTTCCAGGGCTGCTGAACCCAAGTACTGCAAATAGGATGACTTAAAACAACAGAATCTTATTCTCTCACAGTTCTGGAGGCCAGACATTTGCAATCAAAGTACTGGCAGGGCCATGGTCCCTCTAAAAGGCTCGAGGGAAGATTGTCTCTTTCCAGCTTCTAGTGGTTGCCTATAATCCTTGGTGTTCCTTGGCTTGTAGCTGTTTTACTCCAAACTCTGTCTCCATCACGGCCATCTTCCCTCTGTATGTGTTTGTGTTTAAATTTCCTTCTTATAATGACCACAGCCATTGGATCAGGGCCCACCTAATCAGGTATGATCTCATTTTAGCAAAGACTTATCTTCAAATAAGGTTACATTTACAGGTTTCTGGGGGGCATGCATTTGGGAGTACAGACTAGAGGCACTGTTCAACCCAGCATCACAAGTCTTTCAGTTTTCATGTCTTTGTGCCTGCTGGGAACAGGATACCTGCATATATTTTTTAGCCATTGTAGTTTTGAAATGGTAATTACTACAAAAGGAATGCTTTTTGGATAGTGGAAGTAGAAAACCCCACCAGATTTCTGCTGAGCAATCCTGTTAGTGGACTTGAAATTCCTCCCAGTGGAATCTGTAATCGGTTGCTAATAAAGACAGGTCCAGTATCTCTACCCTGTAGGGGATTTGGTCTTTTGTCCTCCTCTGTTAGATTATTTGTATTATTTGACCAGATAAATGCTCTTCTAACTTGGTGCACCAAAGTGATTTTCTGTGCTTACCAGAAAGGAAAAGTAAATTAACTTTGATGTGAGCTAATAAGAGGGTTCAGCATTAGGTGGGGCAGACACTGGAGTGTGAAACTGACGCTGTGGAGGACAAAGGGGGCAACAGTAGGAGGAGGGATTCTGAGAGAAGGGGTCGTCTTCATCTCAGTTGCCATAGCCATTCATCCTGCCCCCATGCAGAGAGAGTAGCTGGATGTGGACAGTAGTGGCGAAAACACGTGCTTGACTCTGACACTTAGCTATTGACCGCTGGGCAAGCATCTCATTGTCACTGAACCTCAGAGTTCTTGTCTGAAAAGTGGGGCCATGATACCTCAGAATGTTGCTGTTAGAAGTTGATGAGATAACATACATAAAGAGGGTTTCAAGCACCATGACTGGTCCATAATAGGTGTTTAATAAATGTTAGTTCCTTCCCCAAAACCCTTCTCGATCACTTCTGTTTCCATTGGAAAGTTAAAAACACGGGACAAAGGAATGATTGTTATAATTTTCAGGGAACGTGGATGTCTTGACATTCCATTTACAATTCTTTTCCTACTTATAAAGCACTCAATATTTCTTTAAGTTATTGCAAGCTAGGAACACAACCTTGAATTAAGCTAAGGCATGGGTATCCAAAATTCATGGAAAACCAGTCAAGGAAAAGATACCTTACTCTTTTACCCTGCTCTTCTGCACTGCACCCCAAGCCTTTGCCTTTCCCAACCTGTCTCATTTTGTCACATGCCCTGGTCCTATAATGCAAGCAGGGGGCAGGTAGAGGTAGTCCCCTTCATGTAGAAACACTTGTGGCTTCTATTCCAAGCATTTTCCTCTTGTTCTTTTACCTGTGTTTTGCACGTTTGTTAAACAGCTGCTGTTGTGAGTGCTTCCCAGTCTCCTTGTGAACACTGGGGACTATTTTGCTATCAAAGTCTTTGCAGCTGGCTCCTTGGTAGTATTTTGTAATTCATTCTGCAAAATGGAATAGCCTCTGGTTTTTCATGTGCATAACATTTCTTGTCTTAGAGATAATTATGAGTAATAGTTGAGACTGGTTGGGCCATCTAAACCCTTTTTCACATGTCTTGAAGGGGCACCCAGAATTCTGAATTTTTTTTAAGTTTACTTATTTATTTTGGGAGGGAGAGAGGGAGAGAGAGGGAGAGAGAAAGAGAGAATCTCAAGCAGACTCCATGCTGTCAGCGTGGAGCCCAACGTGGAGCTTGTTGTCACGACCGCGGGATCATGACCTGAGCCAAAATCGAGAGTGGGACACTTAAGTGACTGAGCCACCGAGGCACCCCCAGAATTCTGATTTTTGAGGCTGATAGAAGCTGACTATTTAATTCATTTCTGTTTGGAGTTATGACTTTTCTCAAAGGTCTATTATTTATCCTACTTATAAGCACTGATGTACCCTTGAAGTTTGTGTGATTTAACCTTCTGATTCGTAAGGGTGTTTGCCAAGTTTTCTCCTTTTTACAATTTCTTTGTGAATAATGCCTAAAGAGTTTTGGACTTTTGAATGGGTACAAGACTTATCAATTTCATGGACCAACAAAAGAGAAAAAAGTTGAGAACTGAAATCCTCTGCCAACATTTTATTTTGCCGGGAGTACACCTTTTTAAAAATACCATTTTCTATTATTATCACTTCATAAAAGGACATTTTAACATCAAAGCAAGCAAGGGAGTAATCTTGCAATAAAGGACGGTCCTTTAAATGGAATGCATTTAAAAAGAAATACTTGCTACATTGTCCTTTTTCTCTTTTTGCCTGGGACCAGTGAAAATCTCTACAAAGACACATGAGAACGGCTACCTTAAGAGCCCTATCCATTCCCTCTTACCAATTTGCTTTGAGCACTTTCTGTTATCCTTATTTTGTCAAGGTTGTTCCCACCTGGCACTTTCCCCTCTCACTCAGCGGCAGTTCAAACGCCTTTCCCCCTGGCAGAGGCTTCGCTGCCACACCAGAGAGCCTTGATCATCAATTCTGTTAGGCTGGATGTCAAAGGAGCTGGTGGCGGAGAAAGCCCAGCAGAGGCGGCAGCTGTTAGCTCGGAGGAAACCAGGCAGCTGTTCGCTGTCGTTCCAGAGCTATCTCATCATTCATTGTGCACCAAGATGGATTTATAGCTCTCCCGCATCCTTGTTCTTCTCACCCAGGCTGGGGGAACGGATGCCTTTCATCTTGGTGCCACGACTCAAGGACTTTGCATTTGTCTTGCTTTCCTTCAGGGCTTTCTGTTAGTGTTTCTTCACGGTCATGGTCTGGACTGTGTTCTGGCACCGAACGCAAAATGTGGGTCTCCATACGGCAACGGCTCCTACCCTTTCGGCTCTGATCAGATTTTCTTTCTGAATTCCCAGCACAGCCTCTGCAAAGTTGGAAAGAAAGTGGAGTGCCTGCTCTTCCTGGACGTTCTACAGGAAAGTCCTTCTGTTTCATCCTTATCTACCCTTCCCCCTGAGATCTGGTGGCTTTGTACCATCTTTCACTCTCCCTCCGGAGTTCTTGTCAGCGTTCTCACTAGTCTCATAAAAACCACTCACAGTAAGGAGTCAGGAGTGTAATTCCCATCCTCCTAGAGGTTCTTCCTCACAATGAAGTGAAGAGAGAGCTCGGCTTTGGAGTCTGAAGGCCTTAATTCCAGTCCTGACGGGACATGTTGGTATGGGACTTGGGCAATTGATACAATTTCTCTGAGACTCTGTTTCTTCGTCAAGAAAATGAGAATGGTAATAATATTTATCCCACAGGCTTGATGTGAGATTTAATTGAGATTGTGAGTGGTTGAACTGCTTTATGATCTGAAAAGTGTTTTGATTATTCGTTAGTGTTTTCCTTGGGTTGTAAATAGTAGAAGTCAACTGAGTGAGCATCAGTAAGATACTGGATTTGACTAATGAAACCTCGTATATGAGGCAAGATTGAGGGGCTACGGGAAACCAAGAGGTTCTCTCTCTCTCCATATGCAGCAGATCCTTCCAGTGCTGACCAATATCTGGTTCTGCTCTCGTTCATAGACACAAAGTGAAGTTCTATTTCCTTGCCCTCCTCGTGTCTAGATGGAGCTACACGACTGAGTTCTGGCCAATAGATTGTGGGAAGAAGTGATATATGCCTCCTTGAGATCTGCTTACAAAATATCCCGTGTGATTTTTCATGTTCTCTCTCTTCAGTACTGGATGGGAGGGGATGATGCTGGGGGGATCTTGAAACCACCAGATTGTGGAGATGGAATGAAAGAGCCTGAGTCCCTGAATCGCTCTTGGAGAGAGCTGCACCAGAGAACTGCCCAGCCAACAACATTAACATTGGACTTTGTGTGAGCAAGAAATAAACTTGCATTGTGTTAAGCCACGGAGACTTGGGATTGTTTCTTATAGTGGTCTACCCAAATGCACCACACCTTGAGTCTGCTTTTGTCTGCCCCCTTCATCTTCTGTCTGTTGCATACCAGCTTCCTCTGCATTCTTATTCAGCATGAGAGAAAGTGGCCACCAACCATAGCAACCAAGGTGACCTCTCTTCCATTCAAGAGAACAGCTTGATTGCAACTAAAAACATTTATTTCAGGGGTGCCTGTGTGGCTCAGTTGGTTAGGCATCCAACTTCAGCTCAGGTCACGCGTGATCTTGCAGTGCATGAGTTCAAGCCCCGCGTCAGGCTCTGTGCCGACAGCTCAGAGCCTGGAGCCTGCTTCGGATTCTGTGTCTCCCTCTCTCTCTGCCCCTCCCCTGCTTGCGTGCTCTCTCTCTCAAAAATAAATACAAACATTTTAAAAAATTAAAAAAAATTGTATTTCGTATTTCACATTCCTTTGAGAGAACTGGGTTAATTCCAGCTCATAATAGGTGTCAGTCTCTGAACCATCACTCTATGACATCTGTGGGATAAGGAAGAGGGGGACATTCCAGAAAGGTGGTGCTTGGCCGCCAGCTCAAAACATATTTACTCGGTACCCCATACTTGCTGCTGACGTTTTTTGAAAAGGAACGTGGGCAGAGTGCAGACACGCTTTTCTTTCTTCTATACCTCTGGAGAATGAATCTCTAAGGATGGCTTTGGCTTCTTAGTCATCAGGTAATTATTTACTTCTTGGGTTTGGGTAGCCTTTCCCAACTGCCCTTAAACGGCACGATGCAACAATACTGCCCTTCCAGGGTTGTGAGGCACTGGTGTAGGAGTTGCAGGTTCTGGCCTGTGGGCCACACCGGACATGGTGATCACACTGACGTCTGCAATAGGTGATGGGTGGGGATTATTATCTTGTGCGTTGGACTTCAAGTGTGATGCAGGAAAGTCCAGAAAGGGACCTCAGGATGGTGCTGCAGCGGATGGTAGATAGATAGGAGTTTGACTCCCCCAAAAGCACGGAGGAAATATCACGAAACAAAAAAGTGGCCACGCAAACGTCTGCTTTTCCACGTAAGTAATTTTCTGTGTCTTTGTCACATCCCACTGCCTGAAAGATAAGTTAAGATTCAGAGCATGTTTTGCAAGGGCCTTTGTGAGAGCCACTCCCCAGTGTGATCTGCCACGAGGTCCTATCGCACACTCTATCTACCAGCCTCTAACCAGGTCAAACCATGAGCGTTTCCCTGAAAGGGCTATGTTCCCCAAAGGCTCAGTTTTCAAGGTGTACTTTCCCCCCTGCCTGAAATATCCCTTCCTCCTTATGAGCAAATAATCCTGGCTAATTTCAAAACTCAGCTCCAGCACACTTACAGTTAGGGTTAGGCCGTGTCTCCTTTGTGCTCTGTCACAACATCTACCCATGATGCTTTGGTTTTGTAAACAACATTTTTCCCCTCTAATTGCAGTAACCAAAAAATGTTAATGCTACAAACTTTGAAAGTCCAAATAGGCACAAAAAAGAAAATAGGGGCGCCTGGGTGGCTCAGTCGGTTAAGCATCCAACTCTTGATTTTGGCTCAGGTCATGATCTCATCATTGTGAGATTGAGCCCTGCGGTGGGTTCTGTGCTGAGTGTGGAGCCTGCTTAAGATTCTCTCTCCCTCCCTCTTGCTCTGCCCTCCTCTGCTCCTACTCTCTCTCTCTGTCTCAAAACAAACAAACAAAAAAAGAGAGAAAATAAAAATTTCCCATCATCGCACCCTCCAGGAGGTATATATGTACAACATATATACACACACACATCATGTACATATACAGATAATTTCCCCAAAATTTTCATTTTGTACTTATTCTCTTGACAATATGTCACAAGGAATTTCTTATACATCTACAATACAATTAAAAAATTTTTAATGTTTTATTATTTTTGAAAGAGAGAGAGAGAGACAGAGTATGAGCGGGGAGGGGCAGAAAGAGAGAGAGACACAGAATCCAAAGCAGGCTCCAGGCTCTGAGCTGTCATCACAGAGCCCGAGGCAGGGCTCTAACTTGTGAACTGAGAGATCATGACCTGAGCTGAAGTTGGACGTTTAACCAACTGAGCCACCCTGGCACCCCCATCTATAATACAATTTTAATGTTTATTTTATTTTTGAGAGAGACAGAGACAGAATGCAAGTGGGTTAGGGGCAGAGAGAGAGGGAGACAAAGAATTGGAAGCAGGCTCCAGGCTCTGAGCTGTCAGCACAGAGCCCGATGCAGGGCTCGAACTCACGAGCCATGAGGTCATGACCTGAGCCGAAGTCAGATGCTCAACCGACTGAGCCACCCAGGCGCCCCTATAATACAATTTAAAAAAAATATGTAATACCTTATGGATGGACGTCCCATACTTTATTTAACAAAATGGATTGTCAGATGTTTATGACTATTTCTTCCCCCCACCTCCAATTTTAAACATTCTTTATTCAGAGCAATGTAATATTAGCAGTTCTTTCCCAACCAATTGACCCTCAATGGGGTAATCCTTGGAGAAAATAGAGCACCATGTATATTATGCCAGTTTTCTACTGTTTATGACCGTTTCTAATTCTCATTGTAGTAAATAATTCTGGGATGAGTGGCCTTGGATGTTAATCATTGCATAATTCTGATTGTTTCTTAAGGATGAAGACCTAGGAATACAGTTGCTGAGTTCAGGGGTGTGCAAACAAGATCCAAAGGAAAGAAAGCAGCAAATGTTACTGTCTTGGGTCCCTTTCACAGAAAGAGGAAAACCTTGGGGCGCCTGGATGGCTTAGTTGGTTTAGCGACCGACTCTTGGTTGCAGCTCAGGTCATGATCCCACAGTTCCTGGGATCAAGCCCAGAGTCAGGCTCTGTGCTGCTAGCATGGAACCTGCTTGGGATTCTCTCTCTCCTTCTCTCTGTGCCTCACACCCTGCTCGTGCTTGCTCTCTCTCTCAAACTAAATGAGTAAACTTAAAAGAAAAAAGAAAGAAAGAAAGGGGAAGAGGAAAACCTTCCCAGGAACCTCCTCTTCCCAGAAAATTTCCCCTTAGGTCTGACAGACAGAATTACATCATATGCAAATGCAGAAACCAGGTGCTTGTAAGGGCAGCAAGACTCTGTGATTGGCTTAGATGTATCCTATCACAACCAATACCTAAAAAAAAAAAAAAAAAATTTTTTTTGTTATTAAGGAAGATTTGAGAGTAACTGTTTTATAGGAGCCAAGTTCCTTCCCTACTTGGTACAGGATATTAAAATGTTTAAAAGCCTTTTCTAATTTGATAGGTGACAAATAGTTCCCTATTGTCATGTAATATTCTTTGATTACCAGTGGGAGTGAACATTTTTTCAAGTATTTATTGGTCATTGTATTTCTATTGTGATTTGCTGAATCACATTATTTCGTACACTGCACATGAGTACATCCTTCTGAGTGAACTGTGTTTTATTTTCTGAATGCTGGAGAGCCTGAGGCTGTGTCTGCATATAGTTGGCCCAAAATAAAGGCTTGTCAGATGAATGAATGCCCACATATACACGCGCCTACACACAGTTTGGTGTGTGTATTGTAGTAATAAGTAAGAATAGGTGAGAGAATAGTTCTCAGTGCACTTGACCTCCAGAGACTGGAAAGTTATGGGTTAGAGACCTAAGGCAGCCTGGGAACGGAATAAGAGACTTTCCCAGGATAGGTCAGGCAGTCATGTCTGAGGCTCAGCTTACTTCCTGTTAGTTCAGTGTATTTTCCATTGGCTAGCTTTTGAGCCAGTTTTACAGTGACCATTACAATGTCATCATTACTTCAGCTGAAAGTACTTTGATGGGCTATGGAGAAAAAATTTCATCACCTGGAGAAAAAAAGCAACCCACATATTAATTATAGAACTGCTCACCTCGATAGTGATTCTTATAATGACTCCTCATATAATTCTCATCCAGTTTTATGAGAATGAATTTGCAGTTGGGAGAGATTATCATGGTCTCTTAAGGCTAGACGTGCAGAACTCAGGAGAGCAATAACAAGAAATAGTCTATTGCTGAGAAACTAATATGGTGAGTCATTGGTTTGAATTCTAGGTTTATAGGAAATGAATAAGAGGGGGTGGGGGGATCTCCTGGAACCTGCTTTGGCAAAGGGAGGCTTGGAAGTTTATCTTTCAAACCCAGGAGCTTCAAGTTCTAAACGAGGAAAGTGCACAGTTTTTTATTACATGATTAAAAATAAAGAAAAGAGGGGCGCCTGGGTGGCTCAGTCGGTTAAGCGTCCGACTTCAGCTCAGGTCACGATCTCGTGGTCCGCGAGTTCAAGCCCCGCGTCGGGCTCTGGGCTGATGGCTCAGAGCCTGGAGCCTGCTTCCGATTCTGTGTCTCCCTCTCTTCTCTGCCCCTCCCCCGTTCATGCTGTGTCTCTCTCTGTCTCAAAAATAAACGTTAAAAAAAATTTTTTTTTTTAAAAAATAAAGAAAAGAAACTTTTTAATTTTGTGACAAAAATTAACACTTGACTTTTATGGAGCCTTAAATAAATGAACCAGATTTCCTTTTCTGATGCGGTTAATGTTGCCCATCAGCAGAGTGATGAATCAGCATTATCTCCAAGATAATGAATAATTACGCACCCTTTTGTCCATCAATAAACAACTACCCGGTTATGTTAACATAACCAACCTTCATGTAGAAACCGTTCTTTAGATTTGTAATTATTGATAATTCTATTAAATTGATTTTTACAATAATTTATCTAAATCTAATGCTAACAATTTATGCTTATGGTAGGTCTTTTTTTTAAACCACAGGAAATGGATGCATCAAATCATTTTTTCTTTGCTTTCCTTGGATTTTTCAATAATTTAACATTGAGATGACTTTTGCATGAAGGAGATGTGGACCATTCAAGGGCTGTGTAATTGATTATGAATTCTATAATTGAATGCAAAATTCTATAATCCTCCATCATCTAGACATGAAGGCAATCAATGACAAGCTGATGAGCATTACGAAGCCAATTACGAAGTGTTAAGTGTTAAAATTCATTGGCACTCAGGTGTGGAAGAGATTTTAGAAATGTGTGACCGGGAGAAAAGCCATACAATTCTGCCACCATTGTCCTCTTCTGCCTCACACAGACATGAGACTCTGAGCATGGGTAGTAGCCCCCAGTGCCCACATCCTGCCTGCTCACTTTGTGATAATGTTCACAGATGGAGTGTTACATTTGGATGGATGTTATGGACTGAATGTTTGTATCCACCCCCCACCCCCGCTTATCCCCAGATTTGTATATTGAAGCCCTAACCTTCATTGTGATGGTATTTGGAGATGCAGGCTTAAGGAGATTATTGGAATGTAAATTCCATAAGTAATTATGTCTTGAATGTTGGCCTTCATGATGGGATTAGTGCTGCTACGAGCAGAACAAGAGACACAAGAACTCTGTCTGTGTCATATGAGGACACAGTGAAAAGGTGGCAAGGAAGAGGGCTCTTACCGGGAATCAAATTGGCCAGCACCTTGACCTTGGACTTCTCAATCTCCAGAAAGGTGAGAAATAAATGTCTGTTGTTCAAGGCACCCAGTGTATGGTACTTTGTTATGGTAGCCTGAGCTAAGACAGAGATTTAGGCTTCTGAGGATTTGATGAATAAATTGGATTTCTCAGGTGTATTGTCTCATGACTATACCTTTTTTTTTTTTTGTATTAACTTCTTTCCTCATTTTTGTAAGCAGCCACATCATACTTCATCAGCAATTATGGAATATGTAATTTAACCTCATTATTTTATTGTATGTTTATTAAAAATATGCTAACATAGCCAATTTGGCCTTAAGCTTTGGATAGGATACAAAGGTGAAGAAGTGCCAGTCACTGAAAATGAGAATCTAACAGTTTACCCTTGAGTTTTAAAAAAAATAAATAAGGAACTGACCATAGGGGACTAAAATAGATGCTGTGGGAGTCCAGAAAGAGAAACTTCCAGAGGATTCTGAGGAGGCTTTCAAGAGGGGTGCTTATGAGTTTTACTGAGTAATGAAAATGCGTGTGAAAATTAATATTAACACTCTAATGTTATAGGCTGTAAACTATGAAGCATATTACACATACACAAAACACAGAAAATACTGTAGCAGACTTCTGCATATCCATGACCCAAGTGTAATACAGTGAGCTTTGTTTTAGATATCTCTCCTAACATTTGTTTTAATTTTAGGAAATAAAATGCAATAGTTACAGCGTAAGTTCTATCCTTCATCCGTTGATTTTTTCCTTATCCAGAAGTAATACATAGCATGAGATTGCTGGGTATCACCATACAAATGTTGCGATGCTTCCTGCATAGGTAAGTAAGTATGTATACATAGAATTATTCCATGTATTTTCAAAGTGCACATCACAGTATTCTTCTAAAATTTGCCATCTTCATGTAAGCATATACATTTGAGATTTATTCACATCTAGATAGGTTGATCTGCCACTTTTTCAGGAGGGGCAGTATCAATAATAGAATAAACTTTCATATACATATCTCATGTGCACTAAAGAGTATCCTCTAGATGCCTAGAAATGGAGCTGAGACTACAGTATGGTCATTTCAAGAAAGTGTTGCTCTAACCTAGGAAATTGTTTCACTATTTGAACACAAATTGCTATATGAACCTTGCCAGTAACAACATAAAATAACAGTCATTATTTACTGGGACTTGCTGTGTGTCAGGAACTGTAGTATGTGGTTTACGTGAATTACTTCTTTAAGCATATTTAGTTTCACCTGTTCTATTTGCTATTTTTTTTTTTTTTTGGTCTTTCCAACTTTATTTGTATAACAAAATCTTCGTCCCTACAGGATTTTTAATTTTAATAAAGTCTAAGGTCCAGTTTGCTTTCATGGATGTTTTTAAAAATGACTATTGTAAAAAATGTATAACATAAAATTGACTATCGTAACCATCTTTAATTGTATAGCACAGCGGTGTTAACTATATTCACCATGTGGTACAACAGATCTCTGGAACTTTTCATCTTGCAAAACTGAAATTCTAGGTGCGTTGAACAACTCCCCATTTCCTCTCTTGGTAACCACATTCTACTTTCTATTTCTATGCATTTGGCTACTCTACACCTCACATGAGTGGAGTCATACAGAGATCCTATTCTCAATTCTTCTGGATAATCCCAGAAGTGGGATTGCTGGATCATATAGTAATTTTTTTTTTAATTTTTAAAAGAACTTCTAAGGGCACCTGGGTGGCTCAGCTGGTTAAACCTCTGACTCTTAGATCATACCATGCATATTTTCAGATCACACAACACTATGAAACTTGAACTCAACCACAAGAAAACATTTGGAGAGCCCCCAAATACATGGAGGTTAAAGAACATCCTATTAAAGAATGAATGAGTCAACCAGGAAATTAAAGAAGAAGTTTAAAAATATATGGAAGCAAATGAAAACACGACAGTCCAAACCCTTTGGGATGCAGCAAATGTAGTCCTAAGAGGAAAATACATTGCAATCCAGGCCTATCTCAAGAAGCAAGAAAAATCCCAAACACAGAACCTGACTTCACACCTAAAGGAACTAGAAAGATAGCAACAAAGAAAGCCCAAAACCAGCAGAAGAGAAATAATAAAGATTAGAGCAGAAATAAACAATATAGAATTAAAAAAAAAAAAAACCCAGTAGAACAGATCAATGAATCTAAGAGTTAGTTTTTTGGAAGAAAAACAAAATTGATAAACCCCTATCCAGACTTCTCATGAAGAAAAAAGAGAGGACCCAAATAGATAAAGTCACAAATGAAAGAGGAGAGCTCACAACCAACACAACAGAAATACAACAATTATTAATAGTATAAAAAATTGTATGTCAACAAACTGGACAATTGGAAGAGATGGACAAATTCTCAGACACCCACACACTACCAAATTCATAACTATTGGGGCCTCATCAAGATAAAAAGCTTCTACGCAGAGAAGGAGACAATCAGCAAAACTAAAAGGCAGCTGAGGGAATGGGAGAAGATATTTGCAAATGACATATCAGATAAAGGGTTAGTATCCCAAATCTGTAAAGAACTTATCAAACTCAACACCCAGAAAACAAATAATCCACTGAAGAAATGGGCAAAAGACATGAATACACACTTTTCCAAAGAAGATATCCAGATGGTAACAGACCCATGAAAAAATGCTCAACCTCACTCATCATCAGGGAAATACAAATCAAAACCACAATGAGATACCACCTCACACCTGTCAGAATAGCAAACATTAACAACTCAGGAAACAACAGATGTTGGTGAGGATATGGAGATAAGGGGAAACCTCTTGCAGTGTTGGTGAGAATGCAAACTGGTGCAGCCACTCTGGAAAACAGTGTGGAGATTCCTCAGAAAAGGAAAAATAGAATTACCCTATGACCTAGCAATAATACTACCAGGAATCTATCCAATGGATACAGGAGTGCTGATTTGTAGGGGCACATGTACCCCAGTGTTTATAACAGCCCTATTGACTGTAGCCAAAGTATGGAAAGGGCCCAAATGTCCATCGACTAATGAATGGATAAAGAAGATGTGGTATAGATATACAATGGAATACAATTTGGTGATGAAAAAGAATGAAATCTTGCCATTTGCAACAATGTCGATAAAACTGGAGGGTATTATGCTAAGTGAAATAAGTCAGAGAAAGACAGATATCATATGATTTCACTCATATATAGAATTTGAGAGGCTTAATAGAAGACTATAGGGGAAGGGACTGGAAAATAAGATACAAACAGAGAGGGAGGCAAACCATAAGGGAATCTTGAATACAGAGAGCAAACTGAGGGTTGATGGGGGTGGAGAAAATGGGTGATGGGCATTGAGAAAGGCACTTGTTAGGATGAGCACTGGGTGTTGTATGTAAGTGATGAATCACAGGAATCTACTCCTGAAGCCAAGACTATACTGTATGTTAGCTAACTACAATAAATTAAAAAAAAAAAAAAAGTGTCCGACTCTTGATTTTGGCTCAGGGCATGATTTTGCAGTTCGTGAGATCAAGCCCCACATTGGGGCTGTCAGCACAGAGCCTGCTTGGGATTCTCTCTCTGCCTCACTCTCTGCCCCTCCCCCATGTGCACGTGTGAATTTCTCTTCTCTCTCAAAATAAATAAATAAACCTTAAAAAATTACCTCTCTACTGTTTTCTAAGCAGCTGAACTATTTTACATTTTCACTAATTGTGCACAATGGTTCCAATTTCTCCACATCCTTAGTAGTACTAGTTATTTTCTTTCTTTCTCTTTCTTTCTTTCTTTCTTTCTTTCTTTCTTTCTTTCTTCCTTCTTTCCTTTCCTTTCCTTTCCTTTTCTTTTATTACCTTTTCTTTTCTTCTTTTCTTTTCTGATGTTTGCTTTCCTAATGAGTGTGAGGTTTGATATCTCATTTGGTTTTGATTTGCATTTTCCTCATCATTAGTGACCTTGAGCATTTTTTTGTATGCTTGTTGGCCATTTGTATATATCCTCTTTGGAGAAATGTCTGTTCAAGTCTCTTGCCCATTTTTAAATCGAACTGTTTGTTTATTTTGTTGTTGAGTTTTAGGGGTTCTTTATCTATTCTGGATATTAACTCTTTGTAAAATATATGGCTTGTGAATATTTTCTCCCATTCCATAGGTTGTCTTTTCACCCTGTTGATTGTTTCCTTGTCCATAGAAGAAACTCTTTGGATTATGAGAGTTTTCATTTCTTTGTATCCTAGACAGGGTTGAGTAGTGTCAGATTTTTTTCATTCTTGTCCTTCACGCTTTATAAACTCTGGAAGTCTCAGAACTTGAGCAAAAATAGTTCTGGAACTCAGGATTCTTTATTCCCAACCCAGGGCTCAGTAGTGGTTTAAATATTAACCATTTATGCCCTTGTATCTCTACTTTCTACAAAATTTTAAGATAATTAACATAGTTGTGGGCCTGGAATTTGGATTTGCCTCATAACCCCCCTCAACCTGTCTAGCAGTAGGGAAATGCATCCATCCTTACCTTTCATTTCAAAAGCCTCATGGAAAACATGACCACTTACCTTGCTGTGTTTTTCTAAGTGTACATGGGAAATATGGGCAGAGCATTGGGGATGGTATGATATGCCATCATTTGGAGAGTTGGGGCCCTTTTAAGACACAGCTAGAGATAAAATTCAAGGAATAGTTGAATTGAAAAAGTTCATCAGAATAGGTCTAGGTTATTGTTAATGCAATAAAAAAGAAAGGTAGTTTGGACAGAGATGTCGAACAGTTCAAATCTGGAAGGCTGTTGTGATTCTGTTACAAAAATATGGGGCAGGCATTTACAGGTCAACGTAGTTAATTCCATGCAAGTCACACATTACTTTATAGAACTCATTGTTCAAAGATAATATAGAAAGAAATCCTTCTTCATTTACCTTTGTCCCAGAAGACCTTCTATTGGCTGAAAGGTATTCACAGTGGTTTATAGGCATGAATTAGAGCATAGGTCTTCTCCCTGAGGAAGTAGGAATTAGGCCCTGCATTTATGAATAATGCAGAGTGATGCCAGGGAAAAGGGCAGTATGATGGGTGAGTCTCTCTCTGTCTAGATACATTCCACCAAGCTCTCCTTTACTTAACCCAGACCTGGGTTTGTTTACTTGCAAGCTAATTAACCTTAGTGTCCTCATCTGAAAATGAGGATAATAATAATTCTGACTTCGCAGGACTGTTGTGACCATTAAAAGAGATAATGCATTTGAAGTGCCTAGCATATAGGAAGCACTGGATAAATGCTAGCTCGTTTATACCCTTTCTGAATCCTTAAAAGGCTTTTGGTGGAGTGCCTCATAATTTAGTAGCTAATCGCGTACTGTCTTATATAGTTTGCTCTATTTCTTCGAAGTTAATCATATCTTTCCTATGCATCATAAATTTCATGAAGGAGACACTGTCTTAATAATATCTAGACTGGCTCCCTTACATTGTACAGAACGTGTCCACAGGTATTCTTTTGCACATCTTTTGAACCTTGCACTTGCTCAGCTCACAGCTGAACATGGACAAGGCACTCTACAACATATATGAACTGATTGATGGCTCTTTGTCAGAAAGATGAATCCCTCCAGAAGTTACTTCAGTGATTGTGAATCATAAAGCTTCACTTTGAAGAAAGAGCAAAGTGTATTTAAACATCCTAAAAGAAAGCTTCTCAACTTGAGAATTTTTAGTCTGCTAGATTAAATACAAAATGATTATTAATCCTTTTTCATGGGAGCACTCTGGTAAAGTTAAAAAGTTCCTGTGGCACACTGTCCCTTTTTGAAGAGGAAAACACAATACTGTAGCAGTACATGAAGCCAATTGCTAAGCAACAGAACCAGGTCTGGACTGCCCAGGATTGAAAATTCTTCTTTGTTCAGGATGATGAAGAATTAATTATTAAATGGAAAGTGCTTAATAGAATCTTACCTGCAACAGTAACACTCGTTATTTTTCAGAGCACTAATCAGCAGTTGATAACTAATTTTCACAGGAGACTCTTTGACAGTAGCTTACATTTTCTGTTCTCTGAGTGAAGGAGTTCAACAAGGTTTTGGACATTCATTTTTTGTGGAAGGTATGGATCTGCGGCCTAGGTTTAATCCAGGACTATAAGAATCCATCTCAAGTAATTTCAATTCCAGTTAATCTTGATGCAAAAGTGTTTGTTGGCATAATTTAACAATGGTCTCCAGACAACATCATCTTGGGAACTCGTTAGAAATGCAAATTCCCGGGGCGCCTGGGTGGCGCAGTCGGTTAAGCGTCCGACTTCAGCCAGGTCACGATCTCGCGGTCCGTGAGTTCGAGCCCCGCGTCGGGCTCTGGGCTGATGGCTCAGAGCCTGGAGCCTGTTTCCGATTCTGTGCCTCCCTCTCTCTCTGCCCCTCCCCCGTTCATGCTCTGTCTCTCTCTGTCCCAAAAATAAAAATAAAAACGTTGAAAAAAAAAATTTTAAAAAAATAAAAAAAAAAAAAAAAAAAAAAAAAAAGAAATGCAAATTCCCCCGCCCCATTCTGGGCCCTCTGAATCAGAAACCCTGGGGTTTCAGCACCCCATTTTCAGTAGCCCACCTGGTGATTCTAATGACCCTTAAAGTTTGCTACCAGGGACATAGAGAGTTAAGATTACTGTGTGAGACATGTCAAAGTAGATAGCAAAGGGCTAAGTTCAGTTTCGTACTAGTGGATCATCTGGAATAACTGTGGAACTGTTGAACCATGTTGAACTGCGGAAGAAATTAATTCAGGAAATAAGCATAGAGGGAGAAAAGCGTGTGTAATGAAAGAGATTTTTCAAGGCAGACCACACTTATGCCCTGCTGTAATTGGAGCCGTTTGTAAACACCTTTCACCAGGTACATCTACAGGCAGTCAGTTACCCAAGAGATCATTTACTGAGAATATATAGCAATTTCTTTGTTTTCTCTCCCCAGAGACATTAAGGTGAAACGATGTCCATTGCTCATAACAATGGAGATTGGCAACCTGAAAGGTTTTAAATGAAACAAAATAGAAGTCTAGAAAAAAAAAAAATATGTGCACATCAATATCATGAAACTCGGCATCATTTTGAAAGTTTGAAATAATGGGTACTAACTCAGGCAGAATGACTGAAAAGGTCATTGCTCAGCTACATATGGAGAATTAAATTTGGTAAATGGTGTAATTTCATTCCATCAGCTACTAGCTCTGCGACAAGTCACTTCACCTCTCCTGTGCCTCCTGCACTACTTTTGTAACATAAGGGGCCATTTCTCAATTCCTTTCCGTGTCCAGAATTCTGTGAGTGGATGATACTGCACATTCTGTGAAAGATCTCATTTCTTTTCAGAGAGATATCGTATGTACTAGCTCACTTGACTTTTATGAGAACACAATCCTTCTGTACTGGAGACCTGAATCTTAGAGAGCATGTAATAATCATTGTATAGGGTTCAGCAGAAGGTTCACACATTTAATAATCAACTGACTCTGGACATGCTGTTTTGGGTAATGTCTTGCTGAGCTTGCAGGATGTGCATCAGAAGAAGCATATTTTTGGGTGGCCATGCCTTGATTTCTATGTGTTCTCAAAGTGAACCACGACATTCCAGGAAAGATCCGTGAGCTCTAAATTGAGGCTAAGCTGCCATGACCATACTCTCTGGGGTGCATATTTCCAGAGAACTTGACTGGTTTTGAAGGGAATAGGGTATCAGGAGGGCAGTAATTAGGATTTAGGATTTTGGGATAAGACTGACTTATATTTGAATCCTAGCTTTGACACTTAGCTAGTGGTACCTACTTCCTAAGGCTGTACAAGGATTGAAAAAAGTTAAACGACATGATATGTGTAAAGAATACCCACAGTTCCTGGAAGGAAGTAAGTGTTCAATAATTATTAGCTTAAAAAATTAAGGTTAGAATTGTTGAGGGCAATTGGATCATCCAAAGCGGGTCTCAGTGAATATGTTATTTTACATACAAACCTGTGTTGTTTTGCATTCTGCTTATTCTCCATATACAGTTGTGTCTTAGGTTTACTGACTAATTGACTATTTATTTATTTATTTATTTAGTGTGTGAGAGAGAGAGCAGGGGAGGGGCAGAGGGGGAGGAGGAGGAGGAGGAGAGAGAGAGAGAGAGAGAGAGACAGAGAGTCCCAAGCAGGTTTTGCACCATCAGCACAGAGCCTGACGTGGGACTTGATCTCATGAACCATGAGATTATGACCTGAGCTGAAATCAACAGTCAGACGCTTAATCAACTGAGCCACCCAGATGCCCTGATTCATTGACTTCTTAATTCAAGAACCATTTAGGGGTGCCTGGCTGGCTCAGTTGGTAAAGCATGTGACTCTTGATCTTAGGGCTTGTGAGTTTGAGCCCCACATTGGGTGTGGAGCCTACTTTAAAAAAAAAGAAAAAGAGGGGCCCCTGGGTGGTTCAGTCAGTTGACTTGACTTCTTGACTTTGGCTCAGGTCAGGATCTTGTGGTTCTTGGGGTTCATGAGTTCAAGCCCCACATTGGGCTCTGCGCTGACAGCATGGAGCCTGCTTGGGATTCTGTCTCCCTCTCTCTCTCTGCTCCTCCCACACTTTCTCTCTCTCTGTCTCTCTCTCAAAATGAATAGAAATAAACTTGAAATTTTTTAAAAAATACGATAAAAAAAGGAAGAAAATGAACTATTTATTGAGCACCTATTATGTGTCAGACTTTCTTGTAGACATTGGAAACACAGCAGCAAACAAGATAGCAAAGGTCCTTGCTCTTATGGACCCACATGTTAATGGGGAGAGACAGAAAGAAAGAAACAAATAACTAAGAATAAACAAGCAACAAACAAGAAAATTAACTGATAGTGATAAATGCTGAGAAAAAAATGAAACAAGGTGATGTGATAGAGTCTGGGGAGCAGTTTTAGATCAGGTGTTCAGGGAAGGCCTCTTTGAAGAGGTGACATTTAAAATGTCATGTGAATGACAAGATGGAGCAAAGTTCTAAAGTCTGAGAAAGATAAGATAGCGGTAGTGGTGAGGGTGGAGAGAGACATGACCAAGTTAGGAGATGTGACAATAGAATCAACAGGATTTATTGATGGGTTGGATGGAAGGTGTGAGGGCAAGAGAGGAATCAGAGATGACTCATGGTCTCTGGCTTGATGAGTTAGTGGTACATCTATAGAAGCGAGCAGGTTGGGGAGGAATAGGCTGGGGTAAGAAGAATCAGAAGTCTGGATTTGGAAAGATTGAGTTGCCTGTTGGACTCTGAGTGGAGTTTTCAAGTGGACAACTGGGTACATGAGACCAGAATTAAACGTTTGGGAGTTCTTTTTTTTTTTTTTTTTTTTTTTCGCCTTTAGATAATACTTAATGGACTGAGCTGGATGAGAGTACTTAGGGAAATGAGTACAGTTAGAAAAGGGAAGAGGTTGTAGGAGTATTCTTAAAATCTCAGGTACTTATGACTCATAACAAAACTTCAGAGTAATAACACTCTTGTAGAATTAAAATGAATTGAAAGGAATTTTTGACTTTCTTACATTCTTTGATATATTTTGGGGGCCAAAAAGAAGTCTGGTTTTAATACACCTGTCTTATATTTGCATTCATTTGACCCATGTTTTTGAGTGCCTACTGCCAGGTGCCTTGTTAGGGACTATGTACAAAATGAGATCAAAAGAAACCAATCATGTTATTGGTGAAACATATTTGCTGAACACATGCTGTGTGCATTGTACTAGATGATTTGAGTATAGACCACAAAAATGAAAAATCAATTCTCTGTTCCCAAGAGAAGACAGTCTACCACGGCCGCTCAAGAGGAGAACAAACCCCTCAAAAGTCGCAAGGAAAGTGTGTTTCTTTTTTCTTCTACATATGGATGGCCTTTGGTCATTGGCCATTAGGAGGTCTATGTGGGCCAAATGAATTTGGTGAAGTAGGCCACAGTCTAAAACCCATTTTGGTTTCCATGCAACACCCAGTGTTCATCCCAACAGGTGCTCTTTGACAATAAATTTCATATTAGAAATACATAAATAAATAAGTCAATAAATAAATAATAAAATAAACAAAACCCATTTTGTTTTTTCCCCTCCTTTCTACTTCTTGTCTGTGGGAGGGCTTCCATGAGTGGAAAGAAGCTTATTTCAGCCCATCTCATACTTGTGGTTGACTCGTGCTCCAAGCACCTCAGCATTCACATCCTTATTATCTGGGGACAAGAGACATAGAGAATCCATCAGCACTTTTAATGGCTGATTTCTTTTCCCCATTAAATCAAGCACAGTCTCTCTGAAGAACAGTTCTAATGCTTTCAATATTGATATCCACTGTTTGTTCAGAATTCTATACTTCCTCCATTGCTAGTGGATGGATTGGATCTGTGCCCACTTATCAGTGAAAATGGAAAGGAAAGGAAGCACCTCTTCTGGGCTAATGGTTGTATTTGCTTTATGAAGATGCAGCTGAATGTTTTGGTGGATTGTTGTCAGAAAGAACAGCCTAGCATCAATTATGCGGAAACAAAAATCATTATATTTAGTAGTCATTGTCTAATTTTTAAATGGACTTTATTAAATAAACCCAGATAAGAGCTTAGTTCATTCAAATACCTGGTACATTTTCTGATAAATCATCCTGGCAGACCCATTGTGATGATGAAGTTCTGCTTGGAAAGAAAGACTCAGTGAGTTCCATGTGAAGTTTTTTGTGGTCAGTGTGGTCAATTGGTAATGGAAATACTTACATTTTTGGGGGGAGATAGGGTCAAAATAATTTTTTGGTGCCTTATGATGTCAGATTTTGTCATCTCAGCCAAATGCTTGGCCATACGCTTAAACAATTTCAAATTTGTGTTGTTGCTGTTCATTGAGAAACGTCTTAACCCTTGTCCCCTGATATCCATATAGTTTGCTTCTTTGTCACTTTCCTTGAACAAGAATAGAAGGTTAGTTACTAAGTTGTTCATCACAAACGTTAATTCCGTTAATTCCTTATGTCTGCTATTGGGAGTGTATGGATTTCTCCTCAAATAATGATACATGATCTGAGCCCAGTAGATATTCAGCAGAGAATTTAGCTATTAAATTTTACCATTCAGAAGACTTCGGTTTGGTTGTTAGCTAGTACTTGAGAGTCTAAATGACACTCATTTACTACTTTTTTTTCAGTCACTGCATTTAGTCATATCACCAGAAAGTCATTCTGATATTGTATTAGTTTGTGTTTTAAGTTGGGTTAATACCGGGAAGGTACATTTGAAGAACATTTTGGTATCTTATACAAAATAACACAGAGAAATCATAGTATTAATTTATCTAGTGTTCCTTATATAAAGAATCACAGGAAAAATTCCTGCTTGAAACCAGCATCAGAGAAATGTTGGTCTTTTTAGATGACTCAGTGTATTTTCTGAGATGGGAACCACAGTACAAATGGTTTTCTCTTTCTATCATGAATGCCAGGAAACTAAGAACTTATTTTAGCATGTCCTAATATCTTTAGGTATCCTAATATCTTAGACTTTTAACTGGCTTCTTATCCATCTTTCAAATGTGTGTAGTACAGGTTTATAATAATTCCAAGTTTTTTGAAGAAAAATAGGAGGCATTCCCCTCCCCTGGCCCCCTGACTGGGTTTTCTTATCAAAGCACTCTTCCTTCATTGAACTTGTAATATTTTGTAAATATTAATTATTATTTGTCCTTGTTTATGTTTGTCTCCTTCTCTAGACTCTAAGCTCCATAAGACAGAGACCATATCTCTCTTTCAGCACATTAGCCCTACCTGATCCTAGCACGTAGTAAATGCTCAATAAAAACTTGTAGTCAAATTATGAATGAATTGTAGTAATCCTAGTACTATCAATCACTTAGACTATCAAGTCTTAACATACTTCGAACATCTAGAAACGTTGTTGGGATATTACATAAGTACATGATAATTTGCATGATAATGTATTCAGCTCTTTTTTTTTTTTTTTTTTTTTAATTTTTTTTTTCAACTTTTTTTTTTATTTATTTATGGGACAGAGAGAGACAGAGCATGAACGGGGGAGGGGCAGAGAGAGAGGGAGACACAGAATCGGAAACAGGCTCCAGGCTCCGAGCCATCAGCCCAGAGCCTGACGCGGGGCTCGAACTCACGGACTGTGAGATCGTGACCTGGCTAAAGTCGGACGCTTAACTGACTGCGCCACCCAGGCGCCCCTGTATTCAGCTCTTTTAAAAGGTTTACAATTTAGGTTTTTATAAACTGTCCCAGAATTTTTACAATAAGCAATAATTAACCTAAGATCAAAACAAAATATTAGAGAATTTAAGGAATCATTAGAATCCATAACTAAGTAAAAGAGGTATCTATTAGTACACACGATTCATGTAATATTATCTACAGCATTTTACGAAGAGTTATACAGAAAAGGGGATAGCATGGTTGCAGATTCCAAGTATAGTTTTAAGATTTACAGTTAGAGAGATAGATGCTTATATTTCCTTTGACAAATTCTGTTTTTAAATCTTTTTTGGGGGGATGGGAGGGTATGGGGAAGAGTAGGTACATGAGATTCCTGTTGCGTGTTCAGAAAATAGCAAACATGAAATGAGAAATAAGAACTCAGGTTCAGAAGTCTTCATACTTACCTGATGATGGGCAAACCTTTCACCATCTTCCTTTTCTACTTCTTTCCTCTTCTCTTCTGTACCTTTGTTCTTCTCTTTCTTCAGTTGTCCTAGTTCCTTAGTCTTCTCTGATCTGTGACAGTTTCATGACTGTGACACTCTGACTAGTGATTGTCAGATGTTTTGTGGAAGGTCTCTCAGTTTGGGTTTGCCTGATGTTTCCTCATGAAAAGACTGAGATTTTGAACTTTGGGGAAGGACCGCAGAGGTGGTATGTCCTTCTTGTCACATCATGTTGGGACACGTGATGTCAATATGATTGGTTTCTTGTGAGGTTTAACCTTGATCATTGGGTTCAGGTGGTGCCTGCCAGGTTTCTCTGCTATGAAGTTTTTTTTTTTTTTTTCTATATTGGTTAGAAGTGCTGTTGTACCCAGATTTACTGAGATATAATTGACAAATAAAAATTGTTTACATTTATGGAGCACATGTGATAGTTTGATATATGTATACGTTGTAGTTGTTTACCACAATCAAGCTTATCGATACATCCATCATGTCACATAGTTATTTTTTTTTTAATGTATGGTGAAAACATTTAAGATCTACTCTGAAAGCAAATTTCAAGTATGCAATGTAGTACTAATGATAGCTACCATACTCTACGTTAGATCCCCAGAACTTACTCATCCTTCATTATTCAAACTTTGTAGCATTTGACCAACATCTCCTCATTTTCCCCTCTCCCAACCCCTGGCAACCACCATCATACTCTCTGTATGTATGAGTTTGACTTTTTCAGATTTTGCATGTAAGTGAGATCATGCAGCATTTGTCTATGTCTGGCTTATTTCACTTAGCATAATATCCTCCATGTTCATCATGTTGTAGTATACGACAAGATTTCCTTCTCTCTCTCTTTCTTTCTGTTAAGGATATTTTTTAGATCAGTTTAAGATTCACAGCAGAACTGAGGGAAAGGTATAGAGATTTGCCATATACCCTGTACCCCATGCATATAGAGACTTCACCATTATCAACATCTTCTTGCAGACTGGTATATTTGTAACAAGTGATGACCCTACGTTGACACATCATCATCACCCAAAGTTTATAATTTACCTTTGGGCTCACTGTTTATTTTTTTTTTTAATGTTTTTTTTGAGAGAGAGACAGAGACACAGAGAGAGAGACAGAGAGAGAAGGAGATACAGAATCCAAAGCAGGCTCCAGGCTCTGAGCAGTCAGCACAGAGCCCAATGTGGGACTTGAACCCACAAACTATGAGATAATGACCTAGGCTGAAGTCAGATGCTTAACTGACCGAGCCACCCAGGTGCCCCCACTCTTGGTGTTGTACATTCTATGGGTTTGGACAAATGTATAATGACATGGATCCATCATTATGGCATTGCATAGAGTATTTTTGCTGCCCTAAAAATCCTCTGTGATTGCCCTATTCATATTCCCCTCTCAATCTCCTGGCAACCACTGATCTTTTTACTGTCTCCATAGTGTTGTCTTTCCTAGAATGTCATAGAGTTGGGACGTACAGTAGGTAGCCATTTCTGATTGGCTTCTTTCACTTAGTGATATGCATTTAAGGTTCCCCCATGTCTTTTCGTACTTGATAGCTCATTTCTTTTTTTAGGGATGAATCATATTCCACTGTCCAGAAGTATGATGGTATAATCAGCCATTTACCTGCTGAAGGACATCTTGGTTGCCTCCAAATCTGGCAATTATGAATAAAGTTCCTATAAACATTTGTGTCAGGTTTTTGTGGGAACATGTTTTCAACTCCTCTGAGTAAACACCAGGGAGGACAATTGCTGGACCATATGATAAGAGTATATCTGGTTTTGTAAAAAACAGCCAAACTGTCTCCCAAAGTAGCTCTACCATTGGGCATTCCCACTAGCCATGGATGAGAGTTCCTGTTGCTCAACATCTTCAGCATTCGGTATCGTCAGTGTTCTGGATTTTGGCCATTCTAACAGGTGTGATTTTCTTCTGCTTTAAGGCCACATATGTGCATATTTAGAATTATACGTACACACACATACACATAATCTCACATTTTCCGTATCCAGTCATCTGCCAATGGACACTTAAGTTGATTCCGTGATGTGGTTATCGTGTATGATGCTGCAATGAACATGGATCTATACTCAGAAGTAGGATTGCTGGATCATATGATAGTTCTACTTTTGATTTTTTTAAGGAATCTCCATACTGTTTTCCATCTTGATGTACTAACAGACTTTTTTTTTAAAATCAAGAGTTTAAGAGTTATTTTATTTAGTTTCTAAGCTTATGGGATCGATGGAAGCTATCTTGTTGTTAAAATTTCTAATTTTATTGTAAAATGGTAGAGTACATAGTTAGTAAGCTATTGATTTTTTTTTGGAATTTATTAAAGTTTCTTTGTGACTTAATTCGTGATCTATTTTTGTGACTGTTTCAAGTGTGCTTGAAGAGAATCTATTTTTCTCCATGACTTGATTTCCACATCCGTTAAACAGTAAGAAGCAAAAGTGTTCAACTCCTTTGATTTTTGTTTTGAAAGTTGCAGAACCAAAGACCAAATTGAAAGCCAGAAAAATAATACATTTGTTCTTTTTGACTCTTTGTTTTGCAAACTAACAATGGGTTTGACACAAGTAAACATGGTAGGAGAAAGAGAAAAAAGAAAATATCTGTCCTTCCTGAAAATAGATTTGTTACCACTGAGTAACAGGTGCTTAATCCTCTGTGGGGGCACATTTCCAGCCTACGGAGAGGGAATAAACAGAGTGGAGGAGGAATCATCTGTGATAGAGATTCTGGTCTGTTTGATTTTTTCGGGTCTGCTGGTCTTAGATATTTATATGAGTGAAACTGAATCTTTGGTGTGCTGCTCAGAAGTATCACTGTATGCTGATGTGGGGTGGTGACCCGTCAATAGGCTAACTGATGGCAGTTGGCTAGTAATCAGAAAGCCAGCCTAGTTGCTTAGGGGGCAGCATGAATGCTCATCTAAATTTGCCATAGGAAGAGGAATTTAATGGTCAAGGGCTTCACCTTCGGGATTTAAGTCAAATTCTTAATAGCCAACCTCTTACATTGTTCACCATTTGGACTCCACACCCCTCAGCTCCTGCACTAACTCATCTCATGCTGTCTCTTACTCTCTTTTCTTCTCTTCTGTGAACTCTTCATGGAACTCACTATTGGCTCCCCACCTCCCCTGGACATCATCATCACTGTCTCCTTCTAGATCCCAGAAGATCTCAAGTCTTTCCAAGTAGAACAAGTCATTAGGAAGTGTTTTAAAGTAGGTAGTTTTATGTGGGTGTGCTTTGTGCCATGTGTTTCAACTTTAGTACATGTTTGAAAACGATCAAAGTTTATAGTTGGAAAAACTACACCCAAAAGTCTGTAACCTCAGCTATTGCTAGTATCACGAGAGGTCTGCACTTTATCTGGCTGAAAGCAGAGGATGTTTCTAATACTTGTCCACATACAAAAGATAAATCTTGCCCAAGAAAGGGGAAAAAAAGGAAAAAAAGAGGAAGAGAGTGAAGAGAGTACTAGGAACTCAGGACTATCAAGAGTAGGAGGTGGCACCAGAATGATCCGCCAATGTTTTGGCTGTCATTAGAATAACAGACTCTTCACCACGCATACTGTGTACTGAAAGGGCATGAAGTTGGAAGGACCTGGTTAGAATTCAGGTTTTTTTACATATAGCTGTGAAATTTTGGCGAGGACATTTGGGCATTTTGATTCTACAGTATTCACATATGTAAAATGCTAGTAATAATACTTGTCACCTATGTAAAAAAATTGTCACTGCTGGTATAATAAAATGGTATATTAGTATAATAACACTTTAAACTGGTTACAAAAATTAGAAGGTTTTGAGGAGGGAGGTTTAGAATTGCTTTCCGCTGACTTGCTTACAAAGATATTTTCATCTTCCACTAGAGGTGTTGGTTGAGAAAACCTTTATAGAAATAGTGATATTTGAGGTTTTTTTCCTGTTACTATCAACGAATTTTTAGCAGGCATATGACTTTCTGCATATATCACCCAACTGATTTAAAAGTGAATCAATGAATGTATTTATTGATTGCCTCATTTCATAAAAGAATTCAGGAAGGACCCTGATATTGATATTCTGCCATCTTTCTATATTTGGATCATGCATTTGTCTTGCCTTCCAAATGAAAAATGTGGTGAACTCAGAAGATCACCCCCCAGTATCAGCTGCTGTCTTTTTAGAATGTCTTTGCGTTTCAGAAGTTGGAAAACTCCAAACTTCATGCCCCAGACACCTTTGCTGCTAATGTTCTGCATGCAAAGTAGGTTTTACCAATTGCATGCATCAGAGTAAGATTTGCAGGTGCTGTTTTGATGCTGTTGGCAATTACGGCTGTGGAGACCTTGGTTTTTCTGCAGCGTTTCAATGTCCAGTTACTTGCTCTGTCAGTGCTGAGAAGAGGTGGGGACTGTGGAGTGGGGCTTCCTGACGACACCTTCCAAATTGTGGCCATGAGTCAGTTAGGCAATGTTGTTGAGGGAGTCATTTTTGGACGGCCAGGACTTTTCCAGCCTTTCTTGTGAATGTCCCCAATTTTCTGTGGCAAATTCCTTACTGTCTAGAGTAGCAGATTGCTACAACTGAATCATGACTGACTGACTTGTCATCTCTTTGTGGGCAGGAACTCTGATATAAAATGATATAAACAATCCTACATTTTTAGAGGAGGGAAAAAGATGACAATTAAGTGAAAGTTTTAATAAGATAGTAATACGTGCTACAGATAAAAACAAAGTTGGCGTGGAGATGGGGAGTGCAGGAGATGAATGTTGCAATTTTAAATGTTTGTTTATTTTGAGAGAAAAGAATGTGAGCCCGGTAGGGGCAGAGAGAGAGGAAGAGAGAATTCCAAGCAGGCTTTGTGCTGTTAATGCAGGCACCGATGAGGGGCTGGATCCTACCAACCCTGAGATCTTGATCTGAGCTCAAATCAACAGTCTGCTGCTTAACCACTAAACCACCCGGGGGCCCCAATGTTGCAATTTAAAATAGAATGGTCATGGAAGCCTTCTCTGACAAGGTACGCGAATTGTGTACAAGGCCCTGGTGGAGTTCTAGGAGTAAAATGCAATTATCCAATTACTCCTTTCCTTAGATAACCCGCTAAATGATGCTACTATTTTTCCATCTCAAGAGGCTATGTTGTTTACCCACAGTAAACATGGCGAAAAAGGCTTCAATCTGACGCTTGGGTCCCCCAATAAAAATGCTCACAGCGCTTCCTGTGTTTGCCCTCAACAAAGATGGCGATACCACTTCCTGTTCAGGGCTTTCGCCTGCAACAAA
Organism: Puma concolor; assembly: GCF_028749965.1. Lineage (NCBI taxonomy): Eukaryota > Metazoa > Chordata > Mammalia > Carnivora > Felidae > Puma > Puma concolor. Next base: position 27,152,798 of record NC_141673.1, on the reverse strand, counting down.
GATGGTGCTTATGGTACAGGTTCCCTAACAGTCTGGATTCCGGTTGCGTTTTTTTTTTTTTTTTTTTCCTTTCAATATACGTGTTTGCAGACGTAAGTAACAGGAAACCAGAAACCCGTATCCATTTTTTTCTCGAAGGCCCCGCACTGTGGTGTCTGCGGCCTGGGCACTGCTTGGCTCCCCCGCCCACGTAACTTGTTGGCGGCGTTTCCGAGCCCGACCGGGTTGGGGTGGCGGTGGGGGGTGCCGGGGCCGCTCCCGCTTCTGTTCGCTGTGAAGTTCATTCCCAGCACCCTCGTTTTAGCTTGTCAGGTTGCCCCGAGAATCTCTCATAGTTCTTCACGTTCGTAATACAACAGGATTTCAGCTGGCGAGGCAGGGAATAAAAGTTCCAAATAGGCTCTGGCAGCCAAAAGTGCACACCCTCCCCCTCACCTGCCACCTCTCAGACTTCACCGAGAGCTACTCGACGGGGTGGGGTCGGGTCACCGGCCGGTGGTACTTTCTGTGGGTGCCTGGAAGCCCCATGTGCCGCGTCCTCCCCTCCCCCATCCCCGCCGCTTCTTTACATCCACGGCTTCCGCACCGGCGCCCTGGAGTTCACGGGCAGTGCCTTTAAATCGTGCATGGCTACTGACCAGGCGTGTGGGCATTTTTTTCTTGTAGAGAAAAAGAAGATCCCCATTAAATGTCCCATGCGTGTGTGGTCCTGGCAGTGTAATCATAGGGAGTCGGAATTCTTAGAGGGAAGGGGTGGAGTCTGTGACCATATGTAAGGTTTATCATAGACTGGGCATACACAATATTTTTCTTGAAGGTGATGGTGTATAGGGTTTTTTTTTTTTTTTTTTTTTTTTTAGGGGAAAAGAACCTTAGACTCACTGGTACCTACTGGGCTCTGGTGCTCACTCCCATTGTGGTACAAGTTCAGCAAATGCCCATGGTCAGAAGGGCACCTTGCATGCGTATTGGCAGTTAACTCTGGTATTGGGTATCTCTGATGAAGGCAATGTTAAAATAAAGCCACTGTTTCTTTTTAAGTACGTTAAAATGAAATGCTGCTCTGTAATTCTCCGATCAAAGTTGCTTTTTTTTTTTTTTTTTTAAAGCAGGGTCTCTGACCCACGTTTTTCCAAATCTCTTTATCAAGCAAGGAATCGAGCTAGGACCCCACCGTAAGGAAAGTAGAAACAGAAAAGATGATTCATGTTCAGGGTTGTTCGTTATGTTCGGGAACGTTCAAGATTAATTTGCCTTGACTTAACAGCCAGGGACTATACACCATGGTCTGACACTCAGCTAAGATTCAAAGAGGTACCTGACCTTAAGGAGTTTGCCTTGCATGCAGGACACTGTCTTTAGGGGTTGGTCAGCGGTCCTGTAATCTGAGCTGTTATTCTGTCTTTTCCCAGGGAGAGATGGAGGCTAGAGACAAGCAGGTGCTTCGCTCCCTTCGCCTGGAGCTGGGTGCCGAGGTACTGGTGGAGGGACTGGTTCTTCAATATCTTTACCAGGAAGGAGTCTTGACGGAAAACCATGTTCAGGAAATCAAAGCTCAAGCCACAGGCCTCCGGAAAACAATGCTGCTGCTGGATATCCTACCTTCCAGAGGTCCTAAAGCATTTGATGCATTCCTAGAGTCCCTGCAGGAATTTCCCTGGGTTAGGGAGAAACTGGAGAAGGCAAGGGAAGAAGCCATAACTGAGCTGCCTGCAGGTAGGCCTCAAAAAGATCATTTGATTTCAGTTGCAAAATTGTTGAAACTGCCCTTTGGATGTGAAGTTGGGGTTTTAGGCTGGGAGTGGGTAAGGAGTTTGGACTGAAAGCACATGGTATTGGAGGCACAGGATGAGGAAGTGGAATTAGGAAGTGCAGGGAAGGAAGGAAGAATGAACCATGATTGCGAGGGTGGGAAGGGAGGTCAGAGAATACATTTAGAAATGCTTCCAGGGAAGCTTGGCAAGTCACTTGGGAGGCATGTTCTCATCTGAGAGCCAGGTCATATCTCAGCCCTTGGCATTGGGAGCCATTTGGAAAGTGCAGATGGGAAAGCAGGCATGAGGCCCACTGATAACTGATTCGTGGGGTGCCAGAGCTGCTGGCTGGAAAAGGTCAGCTTCGGAAAGGAGGAGACAGCCTCTAGGAAGGCACGCCTTGCACCTGTTCCCTAAGCTGTCCTACATGGCCAAAGGGGATTATTTGGAAAGCTGGTTAAGTAAGTTTTTAAAGGTTACGATTTAAAGTCGTTCTTTTTTGTTTGGCTTTGTTCAGACACCCGGAGTATTTAATGTTAGAGGGTCAGTAGTTTGGAGAGGGTCTCATTTCGATTTTAAGGTAAGTTGGAAGCTATGGAGAAGAGAAACAGTCCCGGTGCGATTAGCATGGCTTGTAGCAGGAAGATGTGCTATGAAACACTTTCCCTCTAACACTTCCATGATGTTTACTGTTTTACAAAGAAGGAGGAGCAGAGAATTGAACTGGCAAAAAAATAAAAATAAAAAATAAAAATAAAAATAAATCTATACATAAATAAAATAAAAACAAATCAATTAAAAAAGAAAGAAAATAAATAAAAAGTTTCAAGTTGACTCGCAAATTTCTAACAGGAAGTCATCCTTCTCTTTAGTTTTTAAAAGCAGTGATTGGGGCGCCTGGGTGGCGCAGTCGGTTAAGCGTCCGACTTCAGCCAGGTCAAGATCTCGCGGTCCGTGAGTTCGAGCCCCGCGTTGGGCTCTGGGCTGATGGCTCAGAGCCTGGAGCCTGTTTCCGATTCTGTGTCTCCCTCTCTCTCTGCCCCTCGCCCGTTCATGCTCTGTCTCTCTCTGTCCCAAAAATAAATAAACGTTGAAAAAAATAAATAAATAAAAGCAGTGATAGAACTCCTCTGAGACGGTAGTCCTCAGACTTTGTTGTTGCAGTTTTAAACATACCAACCTAACTGGTTAAAAAACAAATAAGGAATAAAAGACCTATCTTATTGTTTTTGCCCCATGGACCTCATATTTTATTTTTGTTTTTTTTGTTCATGGACCTCATATTTTGAATGATTTTTCAGACCACACATACTAAGTAATCATGATTAACTCTTCTATTTTTATTAATGGCATATGTCTGAATATCTGCTCTGCATGAGATAACCGCTTAATGTAAGAGGGCTTGGTTAAATCCTAGTGGAAACAGCAAACATATTTTCATTTTCTAGCATGACCAAATTATAGGTAAATGTATGTTTTAGGCATTCTGAAATACTGAAAATAGCTGTCCTTTGAGGACCACAGGAATTCTCAAATTCGACTGTCCTTACAAAATTAAATACTCCAGGTATGTGAACAAATTGAAGCTGAAGTGTCTAAGACGTATCTACCACTTTACTGAAAACAGAATAAATAACGTAGAACTGGGGACACGTGAAGAAAAATAGGGTATCCAGTGTCTTTTCCTGGTATTTGACTTTGAGATTCCTCTTTGCACTAAACAGTTGGAAACAACAAAACAGGCAAACTGAGAGCCTGTTGCTACCAAAATATTTAATTTAATTTTATAACCATTTGAGGTGATGTAAGTGATGTGAGGTGATGTAAATTGTGCTGTTGTATGTTGTTCAAAGAGGTGTGACCCTATTTTCATTTCTTCAGATTTCTTCAGAGAACAAGAAAAAAATTATGATTTATTTTTACCAAATGGTGAAAGTTACACAGAAGCCGAGAGCAAGATAGTTTTTTTTTTAAAGTAAGCAGAATGAAACAGTTTAACGTGAGAAAAAATTGAATGTGTCTGTGTGAAAAATAATATCGATTTGTTAATTCTGTGGAAGTGTTCAAATGAACGATAGGTTGGCTACTGTAGACATTGAATACTCTTAACTGTCCTACTTTTTGTTGAGCAACATAGCTATTGAAAAATGTTTTGAAGGGAGAGCTTGATTTACATGTATTTCTCTATATCTTCTACAATGATAATCACATAAACTCACTTTTAAAATAACTTTTGTTAATTATTGAGTATTTTAAGCAAGATCATAAAATATAAGTAAGGTGTAGAGAAAAACGGCACAGAGAACACCTGCTTCCCCATCGCTCAGTTTTTTAAAAAAATATCACAAGGGCGCCCGGGTGGCTCAGTTAAGTGTCCGACTTTGGCTCAGGTCGTGATCTTGCGGTTAGTGAGTTCGAGCCTGTGCGTTGGGCTCTGTGCCGACAGCTTGGAGCCTGGAGCCTGCTTGGGATTCTGTATTTCCCGCTCTCTCTGCCCCTCCCCCACTCACGCTGTCTCTCTCTCTCTCTCTCTCTCTCTCAAAAATAAATAAACATTTAAAAAAAAAAATCACCATTGCCTTTGAGGACCCTGGATGCTCCTCCTAGTCCTAGCTCAGCCCCAAAGCCCACTTACTGATAAATCCTAGATTTGGAATTTATCACTCCCTTCTTTACTTTGTAGTTTTCCCTCTCATAAAAATCACTTTTAATATCCACATGTTATGGAAAGTCCACTATACCAAAAGTTTTAGCAAGATATATAAAGATATAAATTTAAAAAATATATAAAATGTGTGTGGGAGGGTAAAAGATGGAAGAGATGATATATTTTATTTTATTTTATTTTATTTTTTTTTTTTTTTAACGTTTATTTATTTTTTTTGGGGGACAGAGAGAGACAGAGCATGAACGGGGGAGGGGCAGAGAGAGAGGGAGACACAGAATCGGAAACAGGCGCCAGGCTCTGAGCCATCAGCCCAGAGCCCGACGCGGGGCTCGAACTCACGGACCGCGAGATCGTGACCTGGCTGAAGTCGGACGCTTAACCGACTGCGCCACCCAGGCGCCCCGAGATGATATATTTTAAAGGAGCTGTTAGTTAATAGCCTTCTCTTATTTGGGACCTTAAACTTTCAGTGTTTAATTAAGTTGATGGCAATATTTTAATTCTATAGTTAATTGGGACTTAATTAATTGAAAACCTACACACACACACACATATATATATATGTGTATATATATATATATATATATATATATATATATATATATTTTTTTTTTTTTTTTTTTTTTTTTTTTTTTAATCCTGGAAAGAGTATCAGAGTTGAGATGCCTTCAATTTCATGTTCCCGCAAAAACACAGATGGACCCAAAGGTCTATTTCCCCCGGACCCTGTGCTTTTCCAGTGTTGTAAGAGAGTAGTTTCAATAAACTTTTAAAGAGTTCATTTAAATCTTGTAAAGGCATTTTTTGAATTTTGAGGGATTAAACTGTCGGACAATGTGGAGCTTATATATTCTGTGTAATACATTAACCTCGTCTGATCTTTTACTCACTTTGTTGTTAGTAATTGATTTGTGTAGGTTTCGTGGTCTCCTCTTAGGAGGCCTGAGAACAAATGGGCTGAAATACCTATTTCTCTTTGGCCAAGAGCCTGCAACTTCTCCAAGAAAGAACTGATTTCATTTGATTAAAAAGCATTTTTGTTTTGGTCTTCTCCAGGAATCCTGGTTTTCCCTTTGCTTGTTTAATTTCTGTGTTTCGCTGTAAATTCTGAGCTGCCTCAGAAGGCCTTATTTGGTGATCGATCCTAGCTAGTTGGTTTTTATTTATATTCTGGGTGTAATTTTTTAGAGAAAAATCGAGTTGTATCTTAATCCCCTCTGGTCTCTTAAATCCCACCCTTATCAAACCCAGAAACATGAAGAAATACCTTAAAGCTTTGATTCCTTCAGTCTGCCTAGATGATAGGTTTTCCTTTCTCTCTTAAAAAAAAAAAAAGTCTAAGATGTTAATGGATAATTGATTTTGTGTTTTTCTCACCTTGTAAGGACTCTTAATATTTTAAAAAAGGATTTCTGGCAATAAAATTACTTAATCCAGCTTGGCACTGTGGAAGGGACACTTCATAGTGTGTCCCTTGCTAGCCAAGGTCACACAGTAGACAGTAGATCAGCTGGCAGTCCTCCCTGGGCTCCTGTCTGGTCTTTTAGGAGATGAGACAGGGCTGAATCTGGATGTAGACAGCATGTGCCCGCCTGCCTGGCTTCCTACTGCTCATAGGCCCTGTCTGCTGACAAGCTGTCTCTAGTGCTTGAGCTAATCTGGATCTGGAAAGGAGGTTTATGGGCAGCCCCAGTCTCACCAGCTGGTAGGACTTAGCCTAAGTCACGGTGGGAGGGACTCCTGGGCCCCGGGACTCTCTGTTCTAAGGTGTTGGCCCTGTTTGTGGGACTAGGTCTCTGCTGTGATTCTCACTTAACAGTCAGCCTGGCAACTTTGCCTTTAACTCCAGTCTTCTGTTAGACTTGGGAGTGTTTTTCTCCCTCCTCGTCCGGAGGCTAGATTCCTGCTTTATGTCCTCTTAGCCACTGGCAAGGATGAAGAACAGCAGTCTTGGAACACAGCTCGGTGCCTCATATGTTAGCATCAGCTGCTTCAACTCTCTAGCCTCCTGAGGCTATTTGCTTCAGTTTTGCTTGAGTTTGAGCTGGTCCTCGCCACTGACCTTATGCCCTGACACCGTGGCCGCCCTCACGCCCTGCCCTGCAGGACGCAGGACGGGCCTGTTTCTCCTCTACCCATGGGCTCCAGGGCTCTGTCTGTCCCTTTTGGAATATGACCGTGCAGAGGCACATCGGCTACCCTCTCAAGATACACTCTGGCTCTCAGATGTATGCTTGGATGCATCTGATGTTACTGAGCAATAATGGCAAAAATCTCAGGGATTGTAGTAGGTTTGTTGGAACAATTTCTAGCCTGGGATTCTCCGGTCGTTACCATGAACGAGCCCTATTCTGCATATGTAAGTTCAGCGTTGATCTCAGTTTTTCCAGCTTGTGGTCTATCCAGGCACTTGTGTGGCTGAGTAGAGTTCACTTTATGGCATCCTGTGTGCTCGAGAGGGAGTGGTGGGTCAGCATCCATGGTAAGACCCTTCGCTGTGGTGAGGGCAGAGTCTACAGAGAGCCCCATCGTGACCATCGTGTACTTCCTGAGGGCCAACTAGATACCAGGCGCTAGGAAATAAAGTCACGTGAAGGACCTCCACATCAACTGAGGGGATTCACTGTTCATTCAACAAATATTGAGCGTTGACATTAGGTGCTAGGATATTATGGGAAACAAAGCCCGTGTGCTTCTGGAGCTCACTGTATTCTGTATTCTGACGCAGATAGGCAACAAGCAGATGGGGGGATGCTGTGTGTGTGTGTGTGTGTGTGTGTGTGTGTGTGTGGTGGTGAGGGAGGGCTTTGCAGACCGCGCGGGGTGGTCAGAGACAGTCTCTCTGCTGTGATGACACAGAGCAGAGACCTGAATTCTGCAACAGAGTGGGTACCGAGAGGAAGAACGTTTCAGATAAAGGGGACCACAAAGGCGCAGGAGCTCCAGTGGGAGCCCTCAGTGACAGTGTGGCTAGAGCCCAGGCCTGTCTGGGATAATAACCTCCCTCACGGAGAGATGAGTCAGGCTGCGTGTCAGCAAAGGCCCAGTCTTGGTCATTTGTTGTTGTGCTTCCCCAAATGTGAGATGCGTGCACAGCCATGATGTTGGGTAGTTCTTAAAATGATTTTAGGTGATGTGCAGATATGGGAGTGAATCTCATGGCGAGAGAGTCATTTCCTTTTTCTTTCTGTTTCAATCCTGATGATATCCAAATGAAAGCCTCCCTTTGCTGTAATATATCTCTTGACACTTGCCAGTTTTTCTTTTTAACAAAGAGAAAGAGGTCGTTATGCCTAAAGCCTTCTGTGGACAACAGTATTTAGCTAGATTTGAGTTGTGTTGCCTTTTTTCCCTTATATTAATCTCATGGTCTCCTTCCATTTATGGCAAGTAAAACTGTTTTCTATCTATGAACTTACTTTTATTTTTTTTTACATTTTATTTATTTATTTTTTTTGAGAGAGAGACAGAGCACAGGTTGGGGAGAGGCAGAGGAAGAGGGAGACACAGAATCCGAAGCAGGCTCCAGGCTCCGAGCTGTCGGCACAGAGCCCGAGGCGGGGCCCGAACTCACAAACCGTGAGATCATGATCTGACCTGAAGTCGGAGGCTTAACTGACTGAGCCACCCTGGCGCCCCCTTACTTTTATTTCTTTTAATGTTTATTTATTTATTTTGAGACGAGAGCGAGTGAAAGGCGGAGGGGCAGAGAGAGAGGGAGAGAGAGAACCCCAAGCAGGCTGTGCACTGTCAGTGCAGAGCCCAACGTGGGGCTTGAACCCACAAACCGTGAGATCATGACCTGAGCCGAAATCAAGAGTTGGACGTTTAACTGACGAAGCCACCCAGGCGTCCCGTGAAGTTACTTTAAAAAATATATAGCTTTTATTTAGGTAAAAATGAGTCACTTGAAGAAAAATACTATGAAATAATGGTTTGAAGATGTGGCAAAAGATTGTAAAGATTCTTCCCACACATTTTCTTATTTAAAAAGACAGGAGTTTGGGGCAGAAACCATCCCCTGGTTGTGTAGTTGGGGAAGGAAGGCTCCAGCTATAGTTCATATAGAAGATGGTACCATATTCAAGGCACTTTATTGTTTTTCTCATTCAGATTATGCAGAATGGCTGGGAATTGGTTAAATTTATTAGTAGAATTGCCAGAATGACTTTATGTTAATTTTTCTAAGTTCTAAACATGTTCATTTGCTAGTGTACCAGAGTCAGCAAGATGGAGACATATTCTGGTATTCCAGAATTTTAGGCTGGGAGGGACTCATAGATCATCTAATTTTTCTCTGAGAAAGCTGAGGCCTAGGGAGATTAAGTCAGCTTGCCCATGATTACATAGCTAGTTAATGTAATTTATTGTTGAACTAGAATCCAGGCCTCCCAACTCTTGATTTAGGATTTTTTTTGCTATTCTTGGCTCCCCACTGGGTTTCAAGTGGAATTGTATTATACTGTTGTGTTAATAATTGAAATAAGCTTTTAAAAAATTATAGTAATGCTTTTTGTTTTAAGAGGAAAAATTTCAAGGGCTTTTAGAGGTGTACTGGGATAAGATTTTGCTAAAATATTTTATTTTTATTAATGCTAATTTTAATCATTTAAAAGGAAATTTTGATAGTTTAGTACTGCATTTTATCAGAAGATTTCTCCCCCTGCTTCTGCAAGGCTGACATAAAGGGAGAGTGGAAGACTTTTATCGAGTATTTATGGGACTGATGAAATAATGCATCTGTTGGCAGCTAATTGTAGCTCTTTCTAGGAATAGCAAACCATGTGACAGGCCTCTCCCCAGCAGGATGCTTCCATTTCACTTTAAAAAATGGATTTTATGTTCTTTTCTCTTAGAAATTCTGACCGTGACTTTTTTCTCCCTCCTGTGGATGTATGGGCCACTCGGCTACATCAATCACCCTATTGACTATCGTGGTTGATTTAGCTTGTTGTTTCTCGGCCCTGGCTTTAAAACATTACTGATCCCTAGACTGTGACGCAAGCCAATTCGTGCCAAAATCTGTGGAGGTGTGATCTGGGCAGTGGTAGTAAGACACACACACACACACACACACACACACACACACACACACGCACGCACACGCACACGCATTTGCACACCCATGCATGTGTATACAAGCAAGCACAGGGACATGCGCAAATGCCTCAGTGAGGTCATTGTAGAATGCAGCCAGGGTTGAGAACCTTGAAATCAGACCAGCTGATTAGGCGCGTGGCTCCTTTGTCACTTGTTGTTCCCCAAGTATGAACTTCCCAAAGTTGTGTACTTGCTTGAAGAGTTGTTCTTGTTTTCTGGTGAGGTGAGGTGGAAAGGTGGTAGGAATGGAGATACAGAAGGATAGGTAGTTTTGTTTTGATTAAAAACAAGTGTTTTTAATTCTTTGAATTTCGTGAACTGTGTTGCTCAAGAATGTTCCAGAACCTTAGACCCTACACAGGTGTGACTCTGCTGCCAACATATAAATCCATTAGAAGAACCCTGGGGGGATATACAGGCTAGATGTACTGGGAATGGCTTAGCCAGTGAAATAACTACCATAATATTTATTGGCAGCTTTACTTTGTGCCAGGAACTGGTCCAGGTCCTTTGCATTTATTAATTCATTTAATTCTGGCAGTAACGTGGTGAGACAGGTGGTGGTATTATTACTGTTCTTGCACGGAGATGTTTAGTCATGTGCTCAGGGTCATACAACCCAGTAGGGCCAAATTTGGAATCCAGGCACTTTAAAGCCTGCTAATTCATGGCCTATAAAAACACATTTTCAAGGTACGCTTTTCTCTCCCCCCTAATTCTGACAACGGTGGCTGCTCTAGAGCCCATCATTTGCCAGCCCCCAGTGTTCTTCCCTCCCCTACTCCAGTCACTCCCAGGCGAGCAGCCCGAGGGACTTCTCTGTCTTTCTCTTTACTGCCTATTGTCAGAAGACTAAATTCTGGCTGGTATGTCTCTCTCCCCCATCTCTTATTTTATTCTTTTTTGGGGGGTGAGGTCTAATGTGAGGCCACATAGGGTCAAGGAACAGAGCCCCTGGGTTGCTCCTGTCCCAGCTTGCTACCTTGAGAGTAAAAAAAGACTAAATCTTCTTGGCTGTGATTAGGAGACGGTGTATTGGCTCTCCTGATACTGGAATCAGGTTCCACTTTTGCAGCTCTTAAATCTTGCTATCGAAAGGCGAAAGCCATCAGTTCTAATAACCAGCTTTTCCGATGGCACAACCTCAGAGTTTAACCGTATGCTTAGCAAGGTAGCTTTCTATTTTTACGGGTGTCGTTCAAACTTGTAGGCCGTTGTTGTAGCGAGCTGCAGGAATGTTTGCCTTTGCTTAATTTTAATAGGCAGCTGTGTTTATACTTGTTGCTCAGTTTGAACAGTAAGGAGTATATGTATATGCTTCTTTGGAGGACTTTTCCCCCAGAGGGGGGAAAAAGGGTACATTGTACTTTTCCAAACAGTAAATTTTAATTGAGAAGGAAATGTGACCTCTAAAAGAAGTTTAGTCCTAGGCTTTATTTTTGTTAATGTTATAAAAGAAATCTTAACTCCTTGTAAGAAGTGCCAAGTTGACAATTCCTGGAAATGTTCATGTTCTATTTATGCTCAGAGAGGGTGGTGACGCTGTTACCAAAATAATACTGCTGAGATGTAGTAAGTGGCAAAGGAGAGCTTTGTGGTTTCATAACCTAAATATAAGACTTTTAAAGCACCTCTCAGTTCCACCATTTGTATATAAGGTGTAAGGTGCTGAGTGATAATGACCAAGTTGTTAGGAGACTTGCAGAGGCAGTAGAGCACGTCTGCTGGGACTTGCCCCATTGTTCGAACTACTGTGGAAGGTTAGCGCTGGAAGGGACCTCAGAGACCCCCACTGTACAGATGAGGAAACTCAAAGATGTAAGTCAGTCTGACAGCATGTATGTGAACTCTTTGGTTCAAGCAGTAGCCCTCTTGCTAATGTAAGCAAAAATAGGAATTTCTCTACGTGTACTGGATTATTCACAACTTTGAAAGAATTGCTAAAATTTCAGGGCCCAGTAAAGTGGGAATGGGGCACCTCTGGGGATCTCTGGCCATTGGTGTTCCTCCTCCGAGTCCCTCCACCTTGCCGTCTCTCAAGATTCAGGGTCTGACTGGCCTAGGTTGAGTCATGAGCCCTTCGTTTAGGACACCAGAGTCACCTGGAGTGGGAAAGGGACAGATCCAAAAGGAAGAGGTGAAAGCTGGTTAAGCTTCCATACTATATCATTCCCATTGTTTTTATATTGAACCCATTCTGTAGTTGTGGACCTGGAAAAAAATGAAAGCCCTTTAAAGGAAGGAGAATGTTCTACATCTTAGTATAGCAAGGCTGAGGTCGAAGGCCAGAGGTAGTAGGAAAAGTAGAGGAGAACAACTTTGAGAGCAAGGTAGGTCTTCTGAAACCTTTCCAAAATGAGAAGATGTTCGGAAAAAACAGATTTGAGAATGTTGAAGTAGAGAGGTGGTAGAAAGAGAATTTGGATTGGGTTCTGGCCTCAGGGCTTTACGTACATAAACTCACTTTATCCTTTGAGGTCAGCACTATTATTGTTACTTGCATTTTACAAATGAAAGTATTAGATGAATTGCCCAAGGTCACATAACTTGGTAGTAGCAGAGCTGAGATTTGAACACCAATAGTCTGGCCCTCCTGTCCTTGCTGTTAATTGCTAGGCTATTCTGTCCCCAATACCAGTTCTTGGTTCTGGTCCATGTCACGTGTCTCAGAGTACCTGACCTGGGCTTGCTACAGCCTCTTTATTTTCTGACCCTTTCTTCCCTTGAGTCTCACATGTAGCCAACATTTTCATTGTGTTTTTAAAAATAGCTTATCAAATGAGAAGTTAAAAAAATACCAAAGAAGATAAAAAATATTTTCTAAGAAATGTGATTAGACAAAAATAAAGATTTTGAATGAGATTGACACGGCAGTTTTTGTTCCTTGAGTCTTTATCTTTTCCCTTTCAATTTCTTTTTATTCTCAATCAGCCCTTTGATGGGGCTGTGGGCAGTTGTCCTTTTTCAGGCCTCCTCGTAGTTGAGCCCTTTTATTCCTTTTTGTGCCAGTCTGGATCTATTCAGGAAACACAACCACACAGTAATTTGAACAAGGAAAATTTAATATAAAGAATTATTAACTAGTAAAAGGTTAACTATGGTTAACTACTGAAGGGGTAAAAGAGGTCTCTAAGGAATATAGGAATAGCAGATGGAAGGAGCTATTTTTTCTAGGGCTGAAGGAGAGCACAGGATGAAGGCACCAAGAGCTCGCAAGAGACCCCTCGCCACCCCCAAGGGTGAGTTTCAGTCCCCTTTGGAGATGAGTGACTGCCACTTGAATATGAGGCCTACTGGTGGCCAGTGAACTGGCTGGACCGGTCTGTAAGCCCACTTGGCCGAGAATCTTGGTAGAGCATGTGGGTGGGCCAGAGTTGATCCTTAGCAGTCTGCTGAGTGGCAGAGAAATTCCCTGGAGAGTAAGCACCTTTGCGTTTCCCAAATGCCACTGGCAGTACACTTTGGGGGTGGGAGGGAATAAAGCATCCCAAACCCAAATGAAAAGCCCCTGCCTCTGCCATGGGCTTTCAGTGTCCCTCCAGTGCCCTCTTTTGATGGAAACGAACACTACACCATCTGGCAAAGGCCAAATGTTCCCAGGGTCCAGCCCCAGGGTCATGAAGCAGGGCAAAGAGGGCGAATTTAAAACTAAGAAGTCATACATCGCTAACTGGTGCATCTCACCTATAAAATGATGAGAGTATGTAATTCCCAAAGTAGTTCTAAGAACCTGATTTAGTCATTCGTTTATTTAGCCAACATTTATTGACTGTCTACCATTGCTGGCTATTCAGCAGAGGCTGTGTTATGGCTATCATTGTCTATTTTTGTTTGTCTCTGAAGATACAGACTAATCATATCTAAGGCAGAGACTGTTTTTATCTCTGTACCTGCATAACCTGTCTAGCATAGTGCTGGGTACACATTGGTCCTCACATGTTTATCAAATGAACGAAGGAATGACTACGAAGATGGATGTAAAGATGGAATCATACCCTCAAAGAGTTTAAATTATAACTGGGGAAAGGTAGAGGCAAAATATAATATGGTATTCTAGTTATATTTTATTGTGTAACAAGCTACTTCAAAACATGATGGCTTAAAATAACAGTTGTTTATTTTTTTCCATGATTTTTTTTTTTTTTTTAATTTGAGAGAGAGAGAGAGAGGGGGGAGAGTATCTTAAGTAGGCTCCACATTCAGAGTGGATCCTGACATGGGGCTCGATCCCACGGCCCTGGGATCATGAACAGTTATTTGTTTTTACATGCATGTGCAATTTGGGCAGGGCTCAGAAGGGGCAGCTCATTTCTGCTGTAGCTGTTGTCAGTTGGAGTGGCTTAACCGGGGCAGGAGGAGCCGTTTTCCAGATGTGTCACTCATATTGCTGGCAAGTTGGTGCTGCTTGTTGGTTCCTCTCCACGGAGGCCTTTCTGCAGGTGGCTGGGGTTTCCTCACAGTATGGTAGTTGAGTTTCAGGAGACAGGAAGTGAAAACTGCCAGTTTCTTAAGGCCTGGGCCCAGATGCTGGCATAGTGTTAACTCTCACTGTATTCTTTGGGTCAGCTGTCCTAGAGGCCAGATTCAAAGAGTCAAAATAGAAACCTCACATTTTCTTGGGAGGTATGTCAAATCATTTTGGGGCCTTACTGCACTTACCAGATGTAGTGACTTAAAGTATGTATATTTGTTATCGTAAATGGAAATGTAGCTGCCATACGTGAAAGTGACTTGTAAATTAATAACAAATGTTCTTATTAGTTTCACAAAAAAAATGTTTTAAAAAGTGAAAATAGCTCTTCCCCCCCCCCCACCAAATATAAAGGCAATTTGTTGCTTAAAAAGCAAAGGCTCTAGAAAGATACCAAAAAAATGGAAGTCATCCATAATCTCATTGCCCAGAGATAGTCACCGTTTATAACAAATGAGTAGTGAAATGCAGTATTTGGGTTTTTACTCTCGGACATTGTTTTAGAAGCGCTCTCTGTTCTCAACTGCAGTCATTTCCAGAACGTTATTATTTACTTGATACTAACACTTAAATCTGGAATTTCTTGTGATGCCAACTAAAGAATAAAAGTCAGAAGATTTATATGTGTGTGTGTGTGTAAAAAATATATATATACTTTTTTTTCTCCAGAGAGTAAAACTTTTGGAATCAATTTGACGTAGTCTGTTAAATTATCCTTGAGGCTAGTCACTAGTTGTTTCATTTCAGTTAGCAGAGGGTGGGGGTGGGGTGCGCTGGACTTAAATGACCTTCTCCAGTTACCCTTAAGGAACTATGAGGAATATTCTTCACTCTGTTGTTTCAAGTATTTTTCTGTTTATCTTTCTATGAGTATTCTATTTCAAAGTGTTTCACTAGGATATTATATAACCTGATTTTTTTTCTAGGTCTCCTGTTTGTATGTTTTTAAATATTATGTTTCTAAATCTTTTCTCTTCATTGTTTTTCTCAAGCTGCTCCACTATAGGTGATTAAGTTCTTGCCTGTGGCATTTTTAAGATCTATTTATATCCCTCACATTGACTAGATTTGTAAATATGTGAGTGTTCTGGATGGTAGATGAGATTTTTTTTCCCCCTTTGCACTTGGAAAGGCATTCCTAATGACTGTTTTCACTAAATCACGGAGTATATTTCAAAGAAACTGTTAAAACCTTTGGCGGAATAATCATATCTCATCCCTCTCCTTATTATCACAGTAAACACTATAAATCATTGTAGGAGGGGCTGTATACGTCAGAGGAAAGAGCAGATCTGAGCATCTCCAAAACTTTGCTTCCTGCATTACTTCAGTGAGCATTTATTGAATTTCTACTGTTGGCTGGGAATACGGAAGGTTAGATACGGAAATTAATAAAGTATAATTCCTGCGCTCGGGTTGCTCCAAATAAATGAGATGATACGTGTAAACTGCTTAGAATAGAGTCTGGCATCTATTTAACGTTCAGTGAATGTTAGTTGTCACTATTACCATTAGAGGTAACTGAAGAGTTGTGACGCAGAGAGGTATGTGCAAGGGACGGGATGGCTCCACCTACCCTGTGGTGAGACCGAACTGGGGAAGGCTTTAGAGAGCGTGTATAGTTGAGTGTTGAAGGGTAAGTAGGAGTTCACAAGAAGGCAGAGGGGAAAGGCATTCTAGGCAGAGGTAACAGAAAGTGCCAAGGCACGGAGGCAATGGCTTTACGTTGTATGCACCTAGTGTCTAGGGATGGGATGGGGTGGTGTGACGGCAGCTAAGGCTGGAGGCTCAGGCCCAGTGCTGCTCGACAGGGGCCTTGAGTGCCATGTAAACGTTCAATCCGTGATGGAGCACAACTTGATGAAATTTGAGAAAGGGATTGACACGAACAGACTTGCATTTAGAAAGCCTACTCTGGTGACATATGGATGGGAAGCTGGGCAAAACAGGGGTAAGAAGCCCAGTTAGGAAGCTGTTGGAACAATCTAGATGAAAAATGGTGAGGACTAGTTACTGGCATTGAGGATAGAGAAGAAGGGGATGGGCTGAGAGAGATTTAGGAGGAAGGATTATTAGATGTGTTCTTCATGGGGTGGGGGGTGGGGCGGTGGTCCCAAGGGGATCTTTTCCCAAGGTGAAAATTGGTTGGGGGAATGGTGTAAAAAAAAAAAAAAATCCTCAGATACTCAGATTCAAAAGGGCCACAGTACATAAACAGATAAGCAGTTATCCATGCTGTTAGAATTTCATGGGAGCGACGCTATTAGGGACGTCTTCTTAGAGAGGCAGTGACGACACGAAGGCTGAGAAGCACGGGGTTAGAAGGACTCATTGCCTGGTTGAGCTGTGGGCTGAAGGAGAAAGAGGATTCCGGCGTGATTCCTGGATTTCTGGTTTGGACAGCTCTTCCTGCTCACCGAGAATGGACACGTGCTGTGTAAGCTCTGTGTACACGCTCTGCTCCTTGAATGCAAGCTGACAGTGGCTCACATTTATCGAGCACTGACCGTGAGCCAGCCCCTTAGGTGCCTTACATTTATTAATAGTGTGAGGTACAGGCTATTATCGTTCCCATTTTTAAATTTTTTTTTTTTTAACGTTTATTTATTTTTGAGACAGAGAGACACAGAGCATGAACAGGGGAGGGGCAGAGAGAGAGGGAGACACAGAATCCGAAACAGGCTACAGGCCCTGAGCTGTCAGCACAGAGCCCGATGCGGGGCTCGAACTCACGGACTGTGAGATCATGACCTGAGCCGAAGTCGGACGCCTAACCGACCAAGCCACCCAGGCGCCCCAGCCGTTCCCATTTTTCATAGGAGGAAGCTGAGACCCAGCCCAGAGCCACGAGCACTTCGTTCTGTGAAAATGCTGGGTGAGCGTTTGGAGATCCTGGGTCTAGGCTCTGGATGAAGTCCTGCTTCTACCTTTATCTGCTCTGTGAGGTCAGGTAGATGATTTTGTTTTTATTTTTTTCCTCTAAATGTTAATTTCTTCATGTGTAGAACAGAGCTGCCGGTATTCTTCCCTGAGAGTAGTTGTTGAGGTTAAATGAGAGGGTATATGAATGAATCTTTCAAAACAAAAAGTGCTGTGTTCATGGAGGTAGTGTTTTTCATGTCAGCGAGTGCCTCACAGGTAGTCAATAAATGCCATTTTTCTCCTTTGCCTCACTTCTTTCCTTTCCACTCTCTTCAAGCAGCCCCCAGAAGACTGGAAGAACAGAACGAGAGTCCCCTCGGCACCCCCCCCCCGCCAGCCTCAACCCCCGGCATTATTGTTGCAACTGCCTCTGTGTCGTCCATCTCCTCCTTCTCTTACCAGCCCCAGAAGATGACTCAAGCGGCTTTTATTTCCTTGAGTTTGCATGAATGTCCTCCCATCTGAACACAGTGATTCACTTCTCAAGCTGTGGCCATTGCACTTCTGCTCCTTGTAGCTGTTTTCACAGAGGTCACCAGGGACTTTTGGTTAAGTCCATTGGCATTTTTCAGGTTGCCACTTGCTGTCTTGGCAACATCTGACATGGGGGCCGCTCTCGCTTTCGTTCTTGGTGTTGCCCCCTTCCTCGGTGTTGTTTTTCTTCCTGCCCCTCCATTTATTATTTCTCCGCTTCTCCTTGCTCTACTTGCCTCTTAAATGCTTCTCTTCTCTGGAGATGTGTTAAATTCTTATCTTCTCCCTGGCTGGAGGCTCAGCTTCCTTTCCCAGCAACCTTCTCCTAGGGCAGAGCCCATCTGCACTCCTGGCTTGATGACCACCTCAAAGTGAACTCTTCCAAATCGGTGTCT
Organism: Puma concolor; assembly: GCF_028749965.1. Taxonomy (NCBI): domain Eukaryota; kingdom Metazoa; phylum Chordata; class Mammalia; order Carnivora; family Felidae; genus Puma; species Puma concolor. The sequence goes on along the minus strand of NC_141673.1, from coordinate 27,135,014 downwards.
CCTGGCCGAATAGCCAGCTGCACTTCAGTCCTCCACCTTAACTCCACACGGCCAAAGGAGGACCTCCCATCGCTCACATCACACTTCCTCTTCCTCAGTGATACTTATTTTCTCCACTTCGAAAATATATTCCTATTCAAACAACCAGAAGAAAGTAGTGTTGTTGTTGTTGTCGTCGTTGTTTGGTTTTTTGAAAGCCCTTAGCCCAGACGTTAACCTTGTTCTTGAAGCTTTGTGCACCCCTTTCATGGCTGACTGAGAAACCCCTCTTCTGTGTTTCCAAAGTGTTGTGGGAATATTTCTGTTATGGCACATCCATACTATGTTAGAAAATTTTGTCCTCAAGTAGACTGTGAGTTCATCGAAGGCGAGAACTCAGTTTTTCACCCTTGTAGACTCAGAACCTAGCACATTGCAGAAATACTTATTGGGACCAATAAATGTTGGTTGAGTGTATGAATCTGTGGTAGCCTTATTTGCTCCCCTCACCTTCCTCTTAATCTCTAGGTGTCATAACTGTTTGTATTAGTTTGTTTGTGTTGCCATAATAAAGTATCCAGACTAGGTGGTTTAAACAACCCAAATTTATTTCCTAACAGTCCCAGAGGCTGAAAGTCCCAGGTTAAGTTGTCAGCAGGTTTGGTTTCTTCTGAGGCCCCATTGGCTTGCAGATGGCAGCCCTCCTGCTGCCTCTTCAAATGGTCTCCCCTGTGTGTGTGTGTGTGTGTGTGTGTGTGTGTGTGTGTGTGTGTGTCTCCATGTGTCCTAATTTCCTTCTCTTACAAGGATACCACTCATATTGGGTTAGGGTCACCCTAATGGCCTCATTCTAACTTAATTACTTTCTTAAAGACTCCAAATACAGTTGCATTCCCAAGCACTGGGTAAGGTTAGGGCTTTAACATACGGCTTTTGGGGAGGCACAGTTCAGCCCATGACACTATTATCGCTTTTTTAACTTTATCTTATTTGTCAGTCTTCCTCAGTAGTCAGTAGATAATAACCCTTTGGTTCTTGATCCTCCATGAAATTGACTCTTTGGCATTTCTTAAAGGTTGCTATTTAATGTTTGCTGGGTGCCAGCCTTTAACCATTCATTTTATAAAACTTAAAGCATTTTGTTCTGGTCTCTGTGCAATGCAGTTTTTAACCTGTCTGGTTATTAAACCATTTTATCAGCTTTATTTTTAACTGTTGTAACAATGAAATCTCACATATGAGTGTGTTTTTTACCTTCTCGCTGGTGAAAATTTGTCTCATAGAGGTACAGATTAGGTATAGGAGTGGGTGCAGCAGTTAGAACCCCTGAAGCCCATCTCTTCCCAGGGCCAAATCATTTTAAAGATGAAGGAAATTCTTGGGTGCCTGGGTGGCTCAGTTGGTTGAGTGTCCAACTCTTGATTTTGGCTCAGGTCATGATCCCAGGGTCATGGGATCAAGCCCCATGTTGGGCTCCATGCTGAATGTGGAGCCTGCTTTAAGATTCTCTCTCTCTCTCTCTCTCTCTCTCTCTCCCTTTGCCCTTCTCCCCCACTCACTCTCTCTCTCTCTCAAAAAAAAAAAAAAAAAAAGGATGAGGGAAATTCTAAGACTGAAGACTTGAGGCTTTCACAATTGGCCTTCTTGAACTGATATTGCTAGGAGCAATTGCATAAGATAAAAGCAAAACGAAAATCACCGTCTCCAACAGGCACGTAACCCAACAGACTTGTAAGGAGAATTGTCCTTGCCTGCTAAGAGAATAATTTTGTACACATAGTAGTCTCAGTTCTTAAATTCTGGGCTGCTCGGTTAATCTGCATTTTTATGATGTTCAGCTTTCTCACAGTTTAATCTACAGCCCCTCCCCTGGGCTACTCATTAGCTGACTTCCCTTTCATCCCTTCATTTCCCACAGATGCCCTAGAAACTTGGCCTCCTGCTTCCTTTTTTCTACCCTCCTCCCACAGCCCCAAGCTTTCACCTCTTTTACTTGGGTTTCTTCTCCCTTAGGCTGCAGTTTCCTGGTTTCTCATGGGCATCCCTTCTTCCTTCTCTATTCACCTTCTGTTCCTCTTCCTTCCCCAACAACCTTCTTTTAGAAGCAAGCTGAAGTTTCCAAGCTAATTTTGACTTTTTGCTGCCACCTTGCCTTTGGTATAAAGCAGGGGTTGGCAAACTATGGCCATGTCCCTGTGGTCCATATCCAGTCCACTACCTGCTTTTGTGTCCTGTGAGCTAAGAGTGGTCTTTACCTTTTCAAAGGGTTGAAACAAAAACAAAACAAAAGAAGAATATTTCATGACATATGAAAATTATAGGAGATTCAAATTTTAGCGTCTATAAATAAAGTTTTATTGGAACACAGCCATTCTTATTTGTCCATATGTTGTCTGTGTCTGCTTTCACACTATACCGGCAGAGTTCTGTAGTTGCAATAGAGAGTTTTTGGCCTAGAAGGTCCAGAAAATATTTACTGTTTGGGCCTTTACAGAGAAGGTCTGCCCCACACTTCGTATAAAGAGTTAGAAGGGACAGAAAATAGCTTGACAGGAATCAGTTTTGTTTACCTTTCTTTTCTTTGTGCTTACCAGAGTGCTGGATTAAAGCTAATGCTTGGTTCTAAAATTGTTTTGAGAGTCAAAAGGGGAGAGGCCCTTCTTCAGGACAGACTTTTTCTGTGAAAGTATGTTATTATCTTTGCCATTTCTTTAGAATTAAATTTTGCCAGAAGCGATTCATCATACCAGGGCCATTGAACCTTTTCTTTCATTTCTAAAATTGTACATAAGAGAAAAAGAATTAGGTAAACCAAACAGATAAAACTCCTTTGTGCTCTGCACATTCACACGAGGATTTAATTTCAGCTTATCCCATATACTTACTCATGGTTTAGTCTCAAAATGAAGTATTGGGGTGATGAGATAATGTTAGCATTTGGGTACTAACCACAAAAAGAGTTAAGCAAGGTTTGCCGTCATGAGGATTTGGCTTTTGTTCTCATCTGTCACGTATTTAGTGTATTTTTTACAACCCCCTATCTTGTCTCTGTTTTCACCTCCTTTGAAGGAAATCATTTACCACTGAAATTCAAACCTCTTGACAAGTAATGCCAAGCAAGGTTAAGAAATTTCTTCCCATTTCCTGAGATAGCCATTGTGCTATTTCTGTCTGTTATTCAGAAGTGTGGCTGTATGAGGTTTCTCAATCCCCTGAGGCATTTGTTAACAATACATTTTGAGTGTTCACAAAGTGCTGTGGGCTCTAAAAGGCGTCAAAGTGATTACATCAGAAATAGAAGGTCCTTCAAGGAGTTTGTAGTCTTTATGGCAATAGAGGGGTGACATGCATGTGAATTTCTGGACATTTAACAGTGGCCTACAGAGAATGGAGTGGCACCAGAGCATGAAGCATGACTGAGCAATCTCAGTGGGAAGAAGGGTAAAGTACGGAATGCTTCTAGGGCAGCTCTGGGTCTGGGGGAAGGTAGTTATGATTACTCGGGGAGAAGCCAGTCCAGAGTAGATGCTGAGTGCTTTCTCCAAGATACCTTCCCAAGATGCTTTGCTGGAACATTAAACCTATCATGTTGCAAATGGAATGACCTTTCCCCAGCTCCTCCTCTTGCCTTTAGTATTGTCAGTGTCATTTCACTTTCTGAATTATATACCTGCCCTTTTTACAAAGTAGGTCCTTGAATGAGTGGAATCGGTGAGGGGAAGGATAGCAAATAGATTGTTTGGCTCAAATGAAGAATTGATGTGTTTAGAAAAAGAGAGAAGAAGAGAGAGGCAGGTAAGAGAGAGATGAGCTGACGGATAATCTTAATGTTTGGGCTTGGGGGCGGAGATCGAGCCTTGAATATGAGGAAACTGGCCTAGGGAGAGAGAACATCACTCCATCTGCCATCTTCTGGGGCTGACTTATCTGCCCCATACCTTCCAGATTTCCCTAGATTTTAGCAGAGACAGAGATTTTCATTCTGTTTCTCATTTTAACTTAAGTTGGCTTTAGGTCGGTGCTGTTAGGTCCGATAGTGATAGGCTTTGGGGGAAAACCGAGAATCCCATGTCCCGGGTGGTAACTGACTGTGGCTCTGCTTGGCATGACGCTCAACCTTGCAGTTTCCCTTGTGAGAGGGAAGTATCTCAACCTGGTTTTCAGGGTCACGCTGTGCCACCACCTGGAAACTGTATCTCCATTTTTTCCGTCCTTTCTCTACCCTGTACAAAACGAACAACCAAACCAACCCCTGCAACTTTTTCTAGGAAAATTCACCTTGTAGGTGCTGTGGTGAGCCTGTGAATGGGGGCACAGCTGTTGGTCTTTTGGCACTGTTGATAGTTCTTGAGAGAGCAGTGGCCCTGGAAAAATGAGAGAAAATCACCCACCTGAGGGCACTGGTTTTCCACACTCTGGGCCATTCACATTTGATAAGCTCCATCCGGATTCGTTTCACCAATGGCTTCCATCGTTTAGGTTATTTTGTTCAGTTCACTTGGGAAATGAAAACAGACACAAAACTGACATTTTAATTGTTTTTAGAATGAGTGTTTCTTTGCACCTACTATAGACCAGCCAAATGTAGATTTTGCCTCCAAGGCTGCTGACTGCATGCTGCCCATGTTCTTGGCAGAAGTGAACACAACCAAAGATTCTTTTTGCCTTCAAAAGGGGCAAAAAGGCAGTTTCTCTTTAGAAAGCAAGAAAACAGATGCCAATCAGGTATTGCTTTTTTTTTTTTTTTTTATCTTAAGGCTCTTTTAATTCAAAGAAGTTTAAAAAAAATTTTTTTTAACGTTTATTTATTATTGAAGGACAGAGAGAGAGCGTGAGCAGGGGAGGGGCAGAGGGAGAGGGACATAGAATCTGAAGCAAGTTCCAGGCTCTGAGCTGTCAGCACAGAGCCCGACGCGGGGCTCGAACTCAAAAACGGCGAGATCATGACCTGAGCTGAAGTTGGTTTGCTCAACTGACTGAGCTACCCAGGCGCCCCTAATTCAAAGAAGTTTTGAATAAAAAATATGGTACACTCAAAAGAATGAGAAATCAGGTGATCTAGACTTAGATATTGGCTGTTTCCCACTGCTTCTGTGTCCTTAGACAAGATTTTTTTTTTAATGACTTTTTACTTTGAAATAATTTAAGACAAGCGGTTCCAGAAGTAGTGCAGAGAGTTCTCAGGTATCTTTCACTCAGTTCCCACCAACCAAAAATATCTTATATATAACCATAATACATTGTCAAAACCAGGACACTGACATTGGTACTATTAACTTAAATATAGACCGTACTGGGATAGTTTTAACATGTACTTCGTGTGTGTGTGTGTGTGTGTGTGTGTGTGTGCGTGCGCGCGCGTGTTCTATGAAATTCTATCACATGTTGATGTGTGTATGTTTTTGATTTTTAATGCACACTTACCTTGAAATTATTCTGAGCCTTTGTGTGAATAATTAGTAATAGCAAAATAGAAAAACTGGGTATTATTTAATGTGGAAATCTCAATTTAATACTCTTAATTAAAAGACTTCTGGATTACGAAGTAGAAGGTCAGGTTCTAATTCCAGCTGTCCAACTGGAGAAGGAATGAGGGACCTAACCTGGACAGAAATATTGATTTCCCATGGTTCCAGCTGAAAACCTGGGAATCATCATCCTTGCTTTCATCTTTTCCTGCACTAACCCTCCTCCCCAACATCTGTTCCATTACCCAACCTTCTAAAATGTTCTTCAGATCTGTCTACTTATCTCCTTCCCTTGCCAGGATAATTACAGTGGCTTCCACATGTACGGGAGTACATCCATTTTCCACACAGCAGTGTGCAACTCCTCTGAGCAAACCCTCCTCCTCCGGTGGTTTTCCATTGTACTGAAATGCAGTCCGAACCCGTATGAGAGCCCATGAGGCCCTTGTGGTCGGAAGGCTGCTCCAGTCACATCTGCTGTTGTCCCTCACCGTGCTCCAGCCACACAGGTCAACTAGCAGCTTCTCCTGGTGCCCAGGGCAGTTTCTGCTGAGGCCTTTGTTCTAGCTTGTTCCTTTCTCTGGCGTGCCCTGCTCCTACTTTTCCTGTCATGATTAGCTCCTCTGGTAATTTAGGTGTCGGGCCTCTTCAGCGAGGCCTCCCTGGGCGGTCCAAATTAGAGCCCTCGTCCGTCACCTTCTATCGTGTGATCCTATTTTGTCTCCTCTGTAGCTTTCAACACCATCGGAATCTATCCCTGTACTTGATTGAATTTGTTTTTACTTGACCAGTGAGTTACCCTTCCATAGACTGGAAGCTCCTTGAGAAGTGGGGCTGCTACCCTGTATCCCCAGTGCCCAGGACAGCCCCTGCCCCCTTGGGCAGTGCCTGCCCCATCAGTAATTATTTTTTGAGCAGCCATCATTGGACCATCAGTGGTCCATCAATGGACCAGGTAATCACAGAGATTCATGAAACCAAAAAAATTACTTGATTGAATGAAATAATCTGATGTTTCAAATTATTAAATTTTTCTGTATTTGGGACTCTGAGGAATGCATTATGATTCAATTCCTAGGTACTATACGTTCCCTTTTGTGTACCCGTGTATTAATAACAGGTCTATTTCTGAGTTAGGGCCATTTGAGGTGGAAAATGTAAATCCTCTGTACCTTGGTGACAGGCTCTTGTCTGCCTGAACATGTCAGGCCACATTAGTGATTTGAAGAGGTAAATTTGACATATATTCATTTCCCCCATCAGTGGTGCTTTGGCATTAGAGAAGACCATTGAGCAGGTTTTAGCTTTCTTGGTAATAAATAAGGTGCAAGAAACTTAGTATCATGTGGTTTGACATTTAGCCAAACTTGCTTTCATTATTGGCTTAAACGCCTTCCTTTTCTTTTGAATTTCACATATAAGTAATGGCTCCCGAGGCTGGAAGACACAGAGCTGCTAATGTTCTCACTGAAATGAAAAGAGCATGATTTATGTCCTCTGCTACATTTCTGAAATTCCTGTTTAACTTTCATTTTATTGATAGTGAGAGCCACGTAACCAAAACGTCACTGTGTGTGCTTTGATGGTGTTACTAGCTACTTGTGCCTTTTAAGCAGTTTTAGAAATACAATGCAGTGTAGGAATATAAATACATGTGTTTTTAGACATGTGTTTTGCTGACCTAATGATTTACTGCTGCTGAAGGAATGGTTTCTGTGTGAAGGAAATCGTTAGTCTTTCATTAAGTATTTTTATCAGAGGTTAATACATTTTTCTCTAATTAAATTCTGGAGTTCTCTTTTGAAAAATGCATGTACCCACGTAGCTGCTAGTGATATAAATGTCGACATTTGGTTCCTTTTGTTATGATTTTATTGTTATTGATAATGAATTATTTTTCAAGCAAACACACATGCTTATAAATCTGGAAGGTGATGTTTTCTGTTAAAAGCATTTTGCCATTTTCACATTGCTATGCCTCTCGCTTGTAGGGGGTTTTCTTGAGAACTTATTTTCTTCTGTTGATTTTTAAAAATGGCATACAAGTGGTGAGTGTGAATTCATATTATGAAAACCGTGGTGGAATATGATTAGACATACTACGAGGTAGTAGTTTATGTGAAAAATTGATGCTCTAAAGCATTTACTACCAAAATTTGTTCTCTTCATCTAACCCCTCCTCCCTGCCCTTGGCACCACATAATGGTTCTGTATTGTGTTGTGTGTGTGTGTTTTGAAGAACCAAACATGACTTGAAGAAGGTAGTGGGGGAAGGAAGAGGAGGAGGCTATAAAATGAGCAGGCTGCTTTCCCAGAAGCCTCTCACGTGCAGGGTCTGAAATGACTATTGTTGGGGAAAAGTGACATTCATACTGATGGGGCTAAAAATGCCTGCCCATTTTGAGGAGCTTTTGTTTTCATAATAGAACTTCTTTGCACAAACAAAAGGATGTTCTAAAAGAGAGGGACCATTTGCAGTTGAGTGTTTTCCATTCTGGTAGCGTCTGAGAATAATTTTCACAAATTCCTAGTATTGCATGTAATCATTGTCTAGCAGTTGGATCTTTTTATTTGCATGATAGAATTGTGCATTTAATTTCTGTTTTAAGTCCCACCCATGTTTTTAAATAGTATAATACAGTTGATCCTTGAACAACATGACGGTTAAGTGGTGCTGACCCTCTGTGCAGTCAAAAATCCGCAAATAACTTTTGACTTCTCCAAATTTACCTACAAATAGCCTATCGTCGACCGGAAGCCTTACCAATCACATAAACAGCCAATTAACACATATTTTGTATTTTTATTTACTATACACTGTGTTCTTACAATAAGGTAAGCTAGAGAAAAGAAACTATTATTAAGGAAATCACAAGGAGGAGAAAATACATTTGCTGTACTGTTCTGTATTTACTGAAAAAAACCCATGTGTAAGTGGATCCACGAAGTTCAAACCCATATTGTTCAAGGGTCAGCTCTAAGTTGTTTTCTTTTTTTTTTTTTTAATTTTTTTTTCAACGTTTATTTATTTTTGGGACAGAGAGAGACAGAGCATGAACGGGGGAGGGGCAGAGAGAGAGGGAGACACAGAATCGGAAACAGGCTCCAGGCTCCGAGCCATCAGCCCAGAGCCTGACGCGGGGCTCGAACTCACAGACCGCGAGATCGTGACCTGGCTGAAGTCGGACGCTTAACCGACTGCGCCACCCAGGCGCCCCTCTAAGTTGTTTTCTTACCTGTTGGGTGACTGAGTGAAAATATGTATAATTTGGTCAATAGCATAATTCTGTGACCTGTATAACCAAATGGATGCTGTGGCTTTTACATTGGATGCATTTCAGGTGACTTTTGTTGGCCTGCAATTTTAGTAGTGAGATTGATTCAGAGTACTCATTCAAAATCACCTCATTTGTCTTCCCTATGTCTATGGGTTAAATCTCTGGGAAGAGCAGTTCATTGGACATAGGACAAATCTTGGACTGTGTGTATCTGTCATTTTTATAAATGATTGGGGGACAGGCACTTTTGTGAGTAGTGATGTTCTATGGTTTTTTTTTTTTTAATTAAAAAAAAAACAACTATTGTATAACAGACTGCCCTCAAACATGGCAGATTCAAAGAACCATTTTACTGTGTGGGTTAAGAACTTAGAAAAGGCTTACCTGTGTGGTTTGTCTCTGATCTGTAGGATGTCAGTTGAAGTGGCTGGGGCTGGAGGATCCACTTCTAGGATGGCTTCTTTACTCCTGTGTCTGGGCTGGGGTGGTCGACTGTTGATGCTGGCTCTTGGCAGGGGACTTTGCTGTGGCTGTTGGTTTGAGCACTGACATACTGTCTCTCCATTGTGCTTGAGTTACAGCATGGCAGCTGGGTTTCCAGAGGGAGTGTCTCCAAAAGGTGTGAGTGGAAACTTTAAGGCTCAAGGCTTTTTGTGACCTAGCCCCATAAGTTCCAGAACACTAATTCTCCTACATTTTATTGGTTAGATAAGTCGCTAAGACCAGCCCAGACTCCAGGTGAGGGGAATTATCCTCCACCTTTCATTAGGAGAAGCAGCAAAGAATTCGAGGCCATCTTTAATGGCAGGTGTTGGGATCACATCAGGATAGCATTTACTTAATAGCAATATATGCCTCTCCTGAGGTTCAAATGGCTTAAAGTACAAATACTAATAAGTAGTTCCACTTAAGAGGATCCCATTCCAAGTGGTACAACCTTCTTTTAAATAAAAACTCTGATGTGATTCATCTCAGTCATTTAATGGATGACTGTAATCTCAAAATATCTAGAAAGATGTCAGTCCTCTGAGTCATAGCGCAAACTAGTTTGTCAAAAGAGTTCAAAGGAAACATAGATCTTACAGCTGGAAAGGACTTCAAGGGATTACATCATCATTATCACCTTCCAAAAAGATTTATTGAGCACCATGTAGGTAGGTGCCAAGCCCTGGAAATGCAGAGGAGAATATGATACAATTCTTGTCCTTGAGACATAGTTGAGGAAATCGAATTGATGCATTAGAGATGAATAGAAATCCATTGAATATAGACGGGGTGGCAAATAAAAGGACAGGTGATAAATGCACAGGAAGGAGAAGTGATCAGTAGAGGCTTGTTGGGGCGGGGTTAGGGCTGGGAAAGGGCATCAGGACATAGGCTTCCCATTACACTGAAAACAAAATCCAAAGTGTTGGTCATTACCTATAAGTGCCTCTGTGAACTGGATCCCTGCTTCCTCTATGATCTCCTTTTCCACCTCTCTTTTCCTCACTCACTAGCCTCCTTCCTGGAATATTGCAGACATTTCGGGACCTTTGCATTTTCTCATTCCTCTGCCTAGAATGCTCTTTCCCCACATGGTCCCATGGCTTGCTTTCTGACTTCGATCACACCTCTGGTCAAATATGCCCTCTTCAAGTTTTCTCTGACCACCTACCGTATCTGCCTCCTATCCTTCATTCCTGTTTATCTTCATGAAGGCAGGGCCATTGTCTGCCTTGTTCATTATTGTATCCTCAGCACCTAGAACAGTGCCTGACAAATAGTTGGTGCCTGATAAGAAACAGTTGAATGAATAAATGGGTAAGCAAATGTAGAACTTGAGACAGGGGAAGGATTTAGCAAAGTGGAGAACAGATGGTGTTGACTGCCTGCAAGGTAGAGTGAAAGAGAATTAGAAATATACACAATAGATTCATAGATAATTTAACACCTTGACATCAGGGGTCCTCATTTTATAACTTTGGGTCCTTCAGACCCCTCTCTTCATAGCTTCATGTGGTAAGCACATCACAGGGCTTGCACAGGGAGTGATTCACTTGGACTAGAATAGCTGTGTCATGCTGGGTCTCAGTTGTCAGAGAACTTGCCATTCCTAAAAAATACTCTGTACTACAGTGCTTCTTAGTCTTTGCTCCTGTTCATATTTCCATCTGGAGTATCCTGGTTTTTGCCTTGACCTATTGAAATTCCATGTGAATGACCTCTTTCATCCATTGTACTTATTAGTTATGTGATTTGATTATCAAATAAGCACATTCTGCTTCAATCGGAAATATTTATGTACATGTAGTTCTTCCACTTAAATATAAACTCTTAGCAGAGCCTGGGTCTAGTTTATCTTTTATTTTCTAGTACAGTACATAAATGATTCTTAACAAAACATGTTAAATTTACTTGAGCATGAGAAATTAGAGTACTTTAGCTTCTAATGTAAAACAAATACATATGCCTAGAAGTCAGAAGAGGCAATGCGAATTTCCCCAGGAAACTAAACAATAATAAAGTAACTTCATCCATGGGCTTTTCTGGTTGGTTTGATCTGTTTAACATCCTTGGATGACTTCATGATTTGCACAGGGCCTCGTGAATCAACAACTCACACATTTTTATATCAGTTAACTATAGCCGCATAACATACTGCCCTAAAATACAGTGGCTTAAAACAATAATAGCTTATTCCTCACAATTTTTTCAGTTGGCTAGGCTCAGCTGAGTGGTTCTTTCGCTCCATGTGGTGTCACTTAGTATCACTAATGCAGCAGATGCTTTCACTTTCAGAGCTTGGCTGGGGCTGGAATGTCCAAGAGAGCTTCACTCACATGTTTTGTGTTGGTTGTAGATGGGACCCCTTTGTTCTTCTCCATTAAGGCCTCATTTCCTCTGGCATCTAGTCCGGTCTCTTTATAGCATGGTCACTGGATTCCAAGTGGGTAAATATGGAAGGTGCTCTTGAGGTCTAGGTCTGCAATTGGCACCACATCACTTCCACCACATTTTATTGGTCAAAGTGAGTCACAAGGCCAGCCCCAGCCCAAATTCGGAGGGAGGGGAAGTAAACTCCACCTCTTGGTGGGTTGGGTAACATGCATGTAATAGGGATGTGAGCACTTATTAGTGGCAATGTTTGCAGACAGTACATGCCAGCATGCTTAGATATTTAGTAGTAGTATCTTTTAAATGCAAAGGGGAGCATTATTAGTGAAGTCACATGTCTTTGAGTATTATTTGAACCCCTCGTTTTTGCATTGTGAATTGTTTATAGAGAGGAGTGCTGTGCGCATTTTGGGCTGAATTGAGCAGCAGCCGAAGATCATTGAGTGTTGCAGACTGTGAGTCTGGAGTTCTCTCTTGTCCAGCAAGAGAGTGGATGCAGAATTGAAAATGAGAGAGTCTAATGTCTGGGAGGAGACAAGAGCCCCAAACAGGGGTTTTGTCTTTGTATTTATTGAGCTCACAAGGTAGTACCCACGTGGTGAACGTGAAGACAACAAGACCTTACACACATGAATGTGGAGAAAACAATCAGACAGTAATCATTAACTTGTATGTGTAAGATGCAAAGGGTCTCATGGGGCACCTGGGTGGCTCAGTTGGTAAAGTGTCCGACTTCAGCTCAGGTCATGATCTCATGGTTCGTGAGTTCGAGCCCCTCATCAGGCTCTGTGCTGACTGCTCAGAGCCTGGAGTCTGCTTCGGATTCTGTGTCTCCCTCTCTCTCTGTCCCTCCTCCGCTTGTTCTCTCCCTCTGTCTCTCTCTTTCAAAAATAAATAAACATTAAAAAAAAAAGCAAAAGGTCTGGGGGGCAAGTGGTGTTTGTGATCAGGTACATTGGCACCAGATAGAAAGTAATTTCCTGCAGGTGACATAACAAGTTTCTCATGATCCTATTACAATATCTCGCTAGCTAAACTTGGGCACTTTGACCCCGTGGTGGTGGCTTTCTGCCCTAGCTTTTTTCTAACCCATTTATGTAAGCAGCACCTATTTTTCCATAATTGACTGTGTTGCCCTTGTTTTCTGCTTTACTTGCCATTTATATAGTGTTGTTTGTGTTCCCTTGGTTAGAGTGGAGATTGGAATCAAAAGCCAAAGCATCTGAAAGGTGGTCCTGGGCTCTTCTCTAGTTCTCAGTGTAACCTAGAGCGAGTGATTCCATCTGCAGGACAGGGAAGCACAGGCCAAGAAGCAAAAGGAAACAACAAGCCTGTTGCCCTGGGCTGATGCTATAATGTTAACAGATGGCAGAGGAAGATGTCAGCTACTCAACTGCTGTTTGGCTTCTGTCTTCCCTGTCCCAACTGGTTTTTCTGATTCCATCCTTGCCTCCTACAGTTCATTTCCCACAGAGCAACCAGAGCGATCTTTTAAAAATGTAAATCAGATCATGTCCTTCCTCAGCGTAAAATATGCCAAAGGGTTTCCATTGTGTTTGTAATAAAATACCAACTCCTTATCATAAATTGGCTCCTGCTCCACCTCTTACCCTTCCCCTCCTATGACTCTCCCCTCCCTGTTTATGTTCCAAACCACTTTTTGTTTCTTTCTGTTTCTGGAGCCCCTCGGATTTATCCTGCCAGGTTCATCCTGTCTTAGGGCCTTTTACTTGTTCCTTCTCTCTGGAATAGTCTGCCCCTAGATCTCTGTGTGGCTGGTTCTTCGTTCCAGGCCCTGCCCAGATGACCTCGGAGAGACCTGTCCTGACCTCCCAGACCAGAGCAGTTCACCAGGCACTCTTTCTCTCTGTTTCTCTCTTTTGTTCTTTCTAGCACTGAATCTCTGTTTCTCAGTTCTCTCATAGATAAAATGGGGTTGGTGACAACAGAAAATCCTTCAGAGTTGTTATGAGGATTAAATTAATATTTACATGATGTGCTCCCAAACGTTAACTGTGTTATTCTATCACTCTCTACTACCTGAAAGTGTCATATTTATTTATTTGCTTGTTTACTGACTTCTATCCATTATTAGACTGTTGGCTCTTTGCAAGCGGGGACTGCCTTTGCCTGTCTTGTGCATGTCCCATCTCTGGTCCCATTATGTTGGCATATACAGTAGATCTTCAATAAGTACTTACAAAATGAATAAATGAAAGGCAGGAATGGTCATCCTGAACAAGCCAGAAAAATCCTTGGTAACATGAAATTAAAGCTTGAGAAACTTGAATGGATAGGAAGACATTGTTTAAGTGCTCAAAATGAGTTTAAGATTTTTGATCCAGAAGAATTCTATTCCAGGACACTGAAAGAACTTCAGGATAATATATTATTATTAAGTATTATTTCCTGGAATTTTGAAGAATGGAAAAATGTCAGAATTATGAAGGTAGGTAAATGCAGTCCTGATTTTCAGTAGTGAGGAATATGGCTCAAAAGCTATAGACTGAGAGGGAGTGTTCAATTCCTTGTGGCAGAGTTCTAGAATGGATTATTAACAGATGGTTTGTGGATGTTTGAACAGTGTTGTTGTTTAGTGGGAGAGTGGGGGCACCCTTAGAGAAAGAGGCCTGAAAAAATAGGTTCCTCCAACCCCAGTCACCATGTAGTTTGGTAGTAGAATCAAATAAAAATAAAGACCTCCTGATTCTTTTCCAACAGTGTTTTCAAACTGGGATCATAGAACTCCTCAATATTTATACAAAATGGAATCTTTTTTTAAATTAAAAACAATTTTTTTTAATTAAAAACAATTTTTTTTTTTTTTTTTTTTTTTTTTTTTTTTTTAGGGATGCCTGGGTGGCTCAGTTGGTTAAGCATCTGACTTCAGCTGAGGTCATGATCTCCCAGTTTATGAGTTCCAGCCCTGCATCAGGCTCTGCTGACAGCTCAGAGCCTGGAGCCTGTCTTCGGATTCTGTCTCTCCCCTGCTTGCCCTGTCTCTCTCTCTCTCAAAAAGAAATAAAAGATTAAAAAAAATTAAAAGAAAAATTTTTTAATGTTTTATTTCTTTTTGGAGAGAGAGACAGAACATGAGCAGGGGAGGGGCAGAGGGGGAGTGAGAGAGGGAGACACAGAATCTGAAGCAGGCTCCAGGCTCTGAGCTGTCAGCACAGAGCCCGACGCGGGGCTCCAGCTCACCAAGCGCCAGATCATGACCTGAGTCAGAGTTGGACACTTAACTCACTGAGCCACCCAGGTGCCCCCGAAATAGAATCTTTTCTTTTGTATGTTGTTATTTTGAGGATAAGCTAAAAAAAAAAACAAAAAACAAAACCACTTTTGAAAGCCTTTTGAAGACTCAGTTGGGGAACACTGATCCCTGGAAGTTCAAGGACATATTCTTAGAGATCCATGAGTTCTAATTCCCTTTTCCTCTCCTTTAAAAGAGGTTTGTGTGGTATTCTAGGTCAAGAACCTTGATACTATGATATTTGGCCAGTTTATTTGATTAACTGAACACTATCTTCTGTCTACAGAAAACTGCATATGTTCTTCGAATACACCTGTGCTGTTCAACATGGCAGCCTCTACCCCATATAACACATATGATTGTTGAATAGGGAAAATGTGATAACTCCAAGTTGATGTGTTCTGAAGTGGAAAATACATAATGGAGTTCAGTATAAAAAAAGTAATGTGAGTTATTTAATCATTATTTATTTTGTTTTGAATATCTGTTGAAGTGATAATATTTTTGATATACAAGGTTACCTAAAATACATTATTAAAATTAATGTCAGCTTGGTTTTCTCTTTAGAAATGTGGCTGCTAAGCCACTTGAAAATTTAAAATTGTGTGGGTGGCTTGCATTATCGTATGTGTGTCATTAGAACTTGTTGCCTCTCTCAGAAGGGAGAGTTGAAGGAATTGGTTTTCCTTGTGGTTGCAAGATGGCTGCCTCCGTAAGGCTGGAAGTTAGTGGGGAAGGGGCCACTCCTGATGCATCTGTCACTTTTATCAGGAAAAGCAGTGGTCTTCCCAGAAATCCCCAGCACATTTCCTGTTTTGTTTCATTGGCTAAAAGTGTCACATGGGCACCCCTTGCTGCGAGAGAGGCTGCAACATGAATGTTTGCTCTTCCAGCCTCTAGAATAGAGATGGTACAGGAGAAAGAGGTTGGCAACGATAGTTACGTTAGCCCAAAGAACAGAGTTTGTCACAGGTAGTCTTAGGTGTGACTGGGGGTACTATTTCCAAGTCACATTGGAGTGCTTTGCAGTCAAGAGAGAACATCATCCAATGCCCTTTTTATTGTTAAAAATTCTTTGGAGTGATTTTAGCTGCCACTGATGGGTTGTGCCCTGGGTTGAGTTTTATTAGACAACTCCTATTTAGAGATGAGTTAACTGAGGACCAGAGATGTTCTTGCCTTTGATTCTTACATAAATTACTTGTAGGGTAAAAGTAAGGCTTCTCGTTTTATCTCCTTCTACCTTTCTAACCTCATTAGCAAGAAGAATGTATTCCTGAAAAATGATGAGGCATGTTGGGAATAATTGTCACCATTTTTCATCTTTTTAACATTGCTTTGGACATTTTGTTTTACTACAAAGGAATTTTCAGTAGTCTTATCCGATGAGTAGCAGAGTTACAATTTTTATGTTAACCTCCTCGTTAACTTGTTGTCTTTGCCTATGAGTGTTCTCTGTGCCTCTTTTTTCACCACTGGCCCATTACGGGTATCATAATGTATGAACAATGTATGTCTAAGAATAAAACAATTTTAAACCACCATGATTACTGGCAGTGTTCAGCTGAGTTTCTGATTGTCACCACCTGCTGCACATACTCCTTAGATAATCATTTGCATGTTCTCAAATCGTTCTGCTTTGAAGAAAAAAATGTTGATTGATTAAAAAATACAAATTGAACCAAATGCCAGTACTGCCTTTGAAGACTAAAGGCTCCCATCCCACTGTACCCTGCCCCACTCCTCCCAGAAGAATCCCTTGTGAATTACTATGGGAAATGGTGGTGGTACAATGGTATTTGTAAGGACAGGAAAATGAGAGGTTGGAAATATATAAGAAATTCAAGTTTTGCTGAAGAGAATGGACTTGTGGAGTATTGTAATGCAAAATGAGTTTGGTGTGCTTTAACAGAAAGAAGTCAAAACAGCTGGTCCCTGACTTGATTTTTCAGCTTTATAATAGTGTGAAAGCTATACACATTCAGCAGAAACCGCACTTCACATTTTGAGTTGTGATCTTTCCCTGGGCTAGCAATACACGGGACAGCACTCTGGTGACACCGGGCAGCGGCAGGAAGCCACGGCTCCCAGTCAGCCACACAAGATCAGGTGTGAACAACCCCTACCCTCACGACCATCTGAACCCATCCATATACCTATTCTGTTCCCCACTTTCAGGAATCGGTAAATCACATGATATATTCAATACTTCCTTACAAAATCGGTCTTGTGTGAGATGCCCTTGCCCAGCTGCGGGCAAGCATAAGTGTTCTGGGCGCTGTTTTTTTTTTTTTTTAATTTATTTTTCTAATGTTTATTTATTTTTGAGAGAGAGAGAGTGAGCTGGTGAGGGGCAGAGAAAGGGGGAGACACAGAATCCGAAGCAAGCTCCAGGCTCCAAGCTGTCAGCACAGAGCCCGACGTGGGGCTCGAACTCGTGAACTGTGAGATCATGACCTGAGCTGAAGTTGGACATTTAACTAACTGAGCCACCCAGGTGCTCCTGGGCACTATTAAGGTAGGCAAGGCTAAGCTATGATGTTCTGTAGGGTAGGTGTATTGAATGCGTTTTCAGTTTATGATGGTTTCAACTTAAAATGGGTTTATCTGAAAGTAACCTAATTGTAAAGCAAGAAAGATCCGTATATTAAATAGTAAGTGTCCATTGTGTGTTGAAAAGCTAGAGACATTTATTTTGACCATTTAGTGGGCTGAGAATTTGAATAGGAAACTAGTGGGGTGAAATGCCTCCTCTGTCTATTCATTGTTGGGCTTTATATATACCTTTCTTCAATCCTCAAAACCTCTCCGTATGAAGTAGGTATTTTTCCCATTTTGCAGAGAAGGAAGCTCAGAGAGATGAATTTTTCCAAAGCCTCAAAGCTACACATCATGGCACTATTATTTAAACTCAGAACTGGTTCCCAAGACCTGTGATTCTCCAACTGAGTTAGTCTGAATGCAAAGTCTGCAGCTGTAATTGCTTTCGTAGTTGATGCTCTTGAACTGGCAACAAGTAGTTTATTTAATGACTCTCTCAACTTGATTGGGCTTATTTTTTTGAGACCACATATTATTTATTTGGGTCAATAAATGTATTTTTCACATTTAACTACGCATTTGATTTTTTTCAGATCTTGCTTTTTGTATGAGGGAACCAAAGTTTACTAGTACTCTTCTTGGACAGGAACATCTCTTCTCAGGCAAAAATCTTACTCATAT
The DNA here is from genome assembly GCF_028749965.1 of Puma concolor. Taxonomy (NCBI): domain Eukaryota; kingdom Metazoa; phylum Chordata; class Mammalia; order Carnivora; family Felidae; genus Puma; species Puma concolor. The sequence continues at coordinate 27,116,937 of NC_141673.1, read as the reverse complement.
AAATAAATCTATGCCATGATGATTGAAGCACAAAGAACTGCAAGTTATTGCATTTTCCTTATTCTTTTCTGCTGTGAATGTTACAAGGTTAAAGTTTCATTTTCAGTGCAGGAAAGAACAAATGGCAACTTTGTGAATTGTGGCATTTGAGATTTGACTGATAGACAGGACTACTCTAGCACACTAGTTAACAGAAACGAATAGAGCTGCTGCCGAAGACTAAGACGGAAGAGGAAGAAGGTCCGGTGTAAGTGAGAGTGATCTTTGGCATTGGGCCATCTCAGTTTCACGATAACATGAAGAAGCAGGAACCTTGGGATTGTTCTTCCGTATATTCCATTCCTGGCTAATTACCAACTATACCAAGATTTTGAAAGGTCCTTTTATTTTGTGATTGCATCTTTCAGCAGCAGCTCTTATTATCCTATTATGCAATTTGTCTCATTTATGCTGCTCAGGTGGGAAAACTTTCAGCCCCAGCAACTGAAAAGATCACTATGATCGAGCATTTTGTGGTGCTTTCACTTGTTTTGTGTTGAGTAAGCAGGGTTCAAGACAGGAGAATTTTTTCCAGATGTGCTTTGGAATAACTGGACAGATCCCTGGGATCTCTTCAGGAAAAACACAAGTGATTGTGTGTTCTCTCCCCTTCCTCTCTGCACATCTTCCTGCAGTCACACTGCAGAGGGCTCTGTAGTTGTGGGATGATTCCACAGTTCATACTGAACCGAGGAGGAGGGGTAAATAGTTCACTCAAGCAGCCAGTCCCTGAGCTTGACTAGGTCTGCTTATTTGGTACCAAAACCTGTCACTGTCCAGGAGACACACGGCAATTTCGCTTTCATTTGATTTGTTACCATTATAGGCCTGAAATGGAGCCATTTTCTCCAGAACATAATGTCCCTGCTTAGAAATAAGTACTTTAGGGATTCTAAGGAGTCGAGAGCCAGGCCCATTAGTAACTGAAACTGTAATGACTCAACTTGACACTGATGGCCTTTTCCTGAGGCTGAAGAGAGGGGCTATGGGAAGTGTGGCTCCTTGACCCACAGTGTTCTTACGGTCCAGCTCAATGACAGGCGGCCAGGGTAGCTGAGCCAGTGGGTGAAGCCAGCAATTTGAAGGGCTTTGCTGCCATGTTTAGACGTGGAAGACAGGACATACTCAGCTCTGCCTTAATGGCACTCATTAGTTCTGGAGGATTTAATGCAGCTTCTAGATGTGCCTACTCATTGCCAGGTCTATTTAAGGGGAGAAACAGGGGCCCACCTCGGGGATCAGGGGTCACTTCTTTGGGAAGTTTTTTCTAATTATACCCTTTACTTGTGGAGGAAGACCGTGTTGATCTCTTGAGCTCTCCTCTAACACAGAGCTTATGCTGCCATATTATGCTGATCTGTGTCCTTGTGTATCTCACTGTCTAAACTGTGAACCCTTGAGGACAGGGGTAGTTTGGAAACTGAATGCCTAGGACGCGCTATGTATTCAATAAATGTCAAGCAAGTGAAATGGCGATATTCAGCTCCTTTCTTCCACAAGGTCCTCCATCCCTTCCAAGGACAAATATTACACCAGAAATCCTTCCAGTTACCCACGACCGGTAGTCAGAATTAGTTCAGAATAGTAGTATCAGTAGGATCAGTAGGAATCAGAATAGCACCATGGACATGAACAGAGTTGAAAAATAAAGGTGCTCATAAAATACATAGCAATTGTGCAGGGCATGTATGAAGAACCCTTCCAAACTTGACCGACCCATATAGAGGAACAACTTGAATAAATGGAGCAACATAACATGTTCTTTGGTGGGAAGTGTTAATATAGTAAGTATATCAGTATTGCTTTTGTCCACATTAATCTAAAATTTCAAACAATTCCAACAAAAATTGCAATAGGATTATTCTATGGAATTTGATAGAATAAGTCTAAAGTTTAGAAAAAATATTGTTTGAGACCAGTGAAGAATAAAAATGGAAGATTTTATCCCATCAAATTTTAAAATATTATAAAATATAGTAAATGAAAGTAAAATAGCATATAAACTCAGAACACAGAGGCCAGTATAACCTGGACGCCAAAATGTGACAGAGACATTGTAAGAAAAATTAGACTTCATTAACATAGATGCAAAAATCCTTAACGCAATATTCGCAAGTTAAATACAGTAAAACAGAAAAATGATAATATGTCATCACCAAATGATTGGCTTATCCCAGAAATTCAAGATTGGTCTCTCGCTCGCTCTCCCTCTCTCTCTCTCTTCCTCTCGAGAAGCATTTGGAAGTCAATGTACTTCATCATAGTAACAGAATAGAAGAATTTAGAATGGCATAGCTATGATGGGACGTCTAAAAGCAGGCTTGAGTATGTATGGAAACCTAGTACAGGTCCACAATCCATTCTTTGAAATGTTTGGGGCCAGCAGTGTTTCAGAATTCAGGGTTTTTAGCAACTTCCCTTAGTCATATATGTGTTTATTTCCATAGCCAAACACATTAATAGTGACATGAAATGGAATAAATAAAGATAGCAATGGCCTCAATGCTGGTTTAGGTCAGACTTTGCTACCAGACGAATTTTGGCACCATTCTTTAAAAAAACAGGTAAAAAGTTCTTTGTTTTCAGAGCTTTATGATTTCAGAATCTCAGATAAGGAATTAGGAACTTTTTGATATCAAGGTAGCATTTCAAATCAGTGATGAAAGGATTTCTGAAATCTTTTCTGAAGGGTGTTGGGATTACAGAGTAGTCATTTAAGAGAGAAAAAAAGATAAAATTAAATCCCTACTTTGTAGCAAGATTACTGATGATTAAATATTTTACTGTTAAAAAATTGAAGTCTATAAAAGCAGTAGAATGAAATATATACCCAATCTTTATTTATAAAGACTTCACTTTCTTGTGATAGTGAAGATCTTCGTAAGCATGACACCAATGGCAGAAACTAGAGAATTAAAAAAAAAAAAAAAGACTTCACTGTGTGAAGATTAACTTCTAGATAGCGAAGAACCCCATAAATAAAGTTAAAAACTCATGCCAACATGGGGAAAATATTGGCAACATATATGGCAGCCAGAGTCATTATAACTCATAATTTAGAATGAACTCTTATAGGTTACTAAACAAAAAAATGAATTCTTTAGCCCAAAAATGGACCAAGAACATGAAAAGGCAGTTAGCAAGAGAAAGACATACAAATGGCTGCTAATCCTCTGCTACTACTCTGACGACTGTTATGACGACTAAAACTAGCCCTATGATTTACCAAGTGTTTATTGTATGTCAGACACTGAGCTAAAGGACTGAAGAAAATACCGAGACAGGTGCAATTATTCACATTTTGCCATGAAGAGGGTCCAGTTTAAGGAGTTCGGTCAGGTCACACATTTAGCAGGGCTTCTGTAACCCAGGACTGTTTGCGTCCAATGCTCTTGGTCTTCGGTAGACACTGACTTACCGCCTCTATATATTGATATGCATATGAAAAGAAAATGCAGGTGAAAGCAATGAGAAGTTGCCATTTGTTTTGTCTATCAGATTGGCAATGGTTTAAAAAGAAAACTCATTGGGGCGCCTGGGTGGCTCAGTCAGTTGAGCAGCCGACTTCGGCTCAGGTCACGATCTCGCAGTCCGTGAGTTTGAGCCCCGCGTCGGGCTCTGGGCTGACAGCTCGGAGCCTGGAGCCTGTTACGGATTCTGTGTCTCCCTCTCTCTGACCCTCCCCCGTTCATGCTCTGTCTCTCTCTGTCTCAAAAATAAATAAACGTTAAAAAAAATTAAAAAAAAAAAAAGAAAAGAAAACTCATTGCTAGGGAAGGTCAGGATGTGGAGAAGCCTGTATTCGCTTCTGTAGTTGGTGAGACTGTCAATTGACATGATCTTTCTGGAAGGCAGTTTGTCAATATGTATCAAGAGCCACATCCTTTGACATAGTATTTCGACTTCCAGGAATTTGTCTGAAAGGATTAATTTGACAAGTACTACATGTACAAGAATGTTCAATTCAGTATTGTTTATAAAAGCACAAAGGCTGAAAGAAACTTGTCCATTAATGAAAGACTGGTGAAATCAGTTATAGGAGAGTTGAAGATGTACAGCTATATTTATTTTTGAATATTGTTCCTGATTTACCGTTGGATGGAAAAAGAAAACAGCTGGTTGCAAAACAGTGCGTGTGGCGCAACCCTATCTATGTTTGAGAAAACTCAGTGTTTGTTTGTATACCCATGCACGCCAAGAAAAAAGTGGGACACGGTGTTGACAGTGGGGTAATTATAAGTGATTTATTTTCCTCTTTGTGTTTTTCTGTAGTATTTATTGATTTCTTTTTGCTGTACAAATATACTCTGGTTTTTAAAAAGTATTTAAAAGTACTTATTATAATTTTCCCATACTCACGGAACATTCCAACGTGAAGATTAAGCACAAATTTGAGGATTTCATCCAGGTCTGTATATTTACTTTGCTTTTGTTAGAGAGTATTTAGGTACTTCCTGTACTTACATTTTACTCTTTGAGAGTTCACACAGGCATAAGTTCACACATACACATGGTTTCCCACGTTTTTCCAAGAATTGCCAGACTTCTTTTTTACTGATTGTGTTTAAAGTAATGGTTTGCCTGCTGTTTGGTTTATAAACCCAATCAGTGTGAAACTGATGTGAGTAAACTTCTGAATAGACATAAGGGAGTCCTATTCATGTTTGACCAATCAGTAGATCCACAAGGTCAGGTTTCTTTATTGGGCTGACACCGTTTTTTTTTTTTGTTTGTTTCTTTAACCTTTTTTTTTGTTCTTTTTTTTTTATATATCTATTAAGTAATCTCTACTCCCAACGTGGGGCTTGAACTCAAGAGCCTGAGATCAGAAGGCACATGTGGCACACCAGCCGAGTCTGCCAGGTGCTCCAGGCTGACACCTTCTTAATAACAAATGGAATTTTTAAACCTAGTCCTAAATATAGCTGAAGGAGTCCTGCCCAGGGAACCTGCTGGTTTAGAAAAAAAAGTATTATTTCTGATAGGGAGGTAGCCATGTTGGGAATATCGTAGGAGGCTTGATACATAACCTAGAGTTGATAACGAAACTCTGAAAGTTGATACTCTATATGGCATGTGGATAATTTGCATAGTGGCTTTGAACATCTTCCTAACCACTCGACATTGTTTAATGATGAGAACTGTAGACTGGGGAACTAGTGTACATTTTGGTGGCATCTCTGAAGATTTGGATGCAGAGGAGGGAGTTGCATTCGATTGGACTGGTAGTTTAAGAAGGAGATTTTTAACTTGCTTATCAAATGAAGAAGGAACACACTTGTAGTGAAAATGCTGGTTGTGGATTGTTCCAGAGGCCATCTGGGGCAACAGAACAAGATGACTAAGGAAGTGGTTAGTAGCAGTTAAGAGGGTGCATTTTGGAGTCAGACAGACCTGAGTTAAAATCCAATCTCTACTACGTAGCAGTGTTTTTACCTTTGGAAAGTTACCCCAGTCTTTGAGGCTTCTGCTTCGTCATCTCAAAAGTACCAGCCTTATAGGATTGTTGAGAGGATTAAATGAGAGAATTTTTGTAGAGAGCTTAATAGCATCTGGTACACGGTAAATGCTCAGGTTGCTCTTCCAATATATAGTTCAATCTCTTTTAGAACATTTTCATAGTAATACATGGTATAATGGAAAGAATGTTTACTGTATTATCTAAAAGACCCAGATTTGAACCCTGCATGTGCCTCTTAATAACCCTGTAATCCTTGGCTAGTCACTTATGCTCTGAGCCTTAATTTTCTCTTCTGTGAAATGGGGTCAGTAATGATTACCTTTTCATATGTTTTGAGGATTAGAAATAGTAGGTTGGGGCGCCTGGGTGGCTCAGTCGGTTGAGCGTCCGACCGGTCTAGGTCATGATCTAGCTCGAGCCCTGCGTCAGATTCAGTGCTGACAGCTCTGGAGCCTGGAGCCTGTTTTGGATTCTGTGTCTCCCTCTCTCTCTCTCTCTCTCTCTCTCTCTGCCCCTCCCCCACTCGCGCTCTGTCTCTCAAAAATAAATAAACATTAAAAAAAAATAGAAATAATAGGCTAAGTATCAAACTCTCTGTTTGGAATTAAGTAGGTATTCAATGAATGGTTACTATTATTGTCATAAAGCTAATAAGTATCAAAGAACATCTTATCCCTCTTATCTTTGTTTTTTACCTTTTAGTTATAATTCTTTAAGAAATTGAGTGCACGCGGCCATGACTATGCAACATAAGAAAAGTTTAAGAAGCTATATAAAAATTCATCATAACACGACATTTGGCAAAGAGAAAGGATAAGAATCTGGAGTGATGGGTTGTATTGGTAGAGAAGACCTGACTTTGGGGTCCCTGTCAGGGACCAGTCTCTCGGGCAGAAGCAGCATGAAGGGCAGTGGTTTCATTTCTCACATCACCTCCGCTTACTACACTGAAGGAGTGGGTGCCACAGGTTTCTGATCCTGTGCGGGCTGGCCTGCTGGCCGGGCCTCTAGGATAGCTGCTGGAGGTGCGTCGGCACCGAGAGGCCTGGCTCGTCCGCAAACGTCTGTGATGTTGTACTAGCTCGTTCCCCTGTCGAGGCTGCCCTCCTGGGTGGGCTTTGTCCACACGTGGCACCTCTGGCTTCATATGTGTACAGTTCGGTGCTTGATGGGATCCATTTGTCTGCCTGCTCCCTCCCTCTTCTCCCTCCCTCTCTTCTTCCTTCCTTCCATCCACCCTTTAGGTGCTAGTAATAACAGTGGACAAAACAGATAAGGCCCTTGCCTTAAGGAGCTTCCATTTTAGAGATTTAAAGCATTCTCGAGTGTGTTATCTCATTTGCTTGCTTGCTTTATTTACTTATTTATTCACTTATTTGTAATTATTGAAGCATAGTTGCAATACGATGTTATATTAGCTTCAGGTGTACAACATAGTGATTTGACAATCCTAAGCACTACTCCGTGCTCACCACGGTAAGTGTCATCACCATCTGTCATTATACAATGTTTATTACAATACTACTGACTATATTCTCCAGTACTTTTCATCTCCATGACTTAATTCGTTTTGTACCTGGAAGTTTGTGTCTCTTAATTCCCTTCACCTATTTTGCCCATATCCCCAGCCCCCTTCCTTCTGGCAGCCACCAATTCTCTATATTTATGGTCTGTTTCTGGTTTTGTTTGTTTGTTTTGTTTTTTAGATTCCACATGTAAGCGAAACCATATGGTATTTGTCTTTCTCTGACTGACTTATTTTACTGTAACATTCTCTAGTGCCATCCCTGTCATTGCAAATGGCAAGAACTCATTCTTTTTTATGGCTGAGTAATATCTATCTATCTATCTATCTATCTATCTATCTATCTATCTATCTATATACACGTATATATATGGATATATATGGTCTTCTTTATCCATTCATCTATCAGTGGACACTTGGGTTGCTTCCATAATATGACTTTTATTATGAATAATGCATTTGCTTTTTAAAACACATATGTGAATTTGGATTTTTTTTTTTTTTTTTTTTTTTTTTTTTTAGTATTTTGATAGTTGAGGAAATGGAGATATTTTGACATTAAATAACCTACTCAGGGTAATAATGCTATGAATAGAACACATTATTTTTCATTCTTAGTTTAGCACTCTTTCTTCCCCGACACTCTGCTTTCTATTCTAAATCTGTTTTTTTATCATTAAAAATGCTTTTTCACACTGTTTGGTTTTTCTTAATACATTGATCTCAGGTAGCCAAGGGAATTTGAAGGAACATTAAGTGAGTTCAGTGGACCTGCTTTAACCTTTCAGTGCGTTCCCATTGCTCTTAGGGTGAGATTTCAAACCCAAAAGGGAGTCTGCCATGCCCTGCATCAACTGCCTGTGCCACCTTCACAGCTCTAACGTGGGACACCTTCCCTCTGTTACCTGTCTTCTGGATACATTGGCCTTTCTTCCTCACCTCAGAAGCATTGTGTTCTTTCCAGATTCAGGCCTTCGCACATGCTGTTCCCTCTGCTTAGAATGCTCTTCTCTGTTCCCCTTCCTGTCCCTCCACCCCTGTCTTCATCAAGCTTCACTCAGTTCATGGGTCTCAGCTTTAATGTCACTTCTTTTTTTTTTTTTTTTTTTAACGTTCATTCATTTTTGAGAGAGAGCATGAGCGGGGAAGGGGCAGAGAGAGGGAGACACAGAATCTGAAACAGGCTACAAGCTCTGAGCTGTCAGGACAGAGCCCGATGTGGGGCTCGAACTCACGGACTGTGAGATCATGATCTGAGCTGAAGTCGGATGCTCAACTGACTGAGCCACCCAGGTGCCCCTTTAATGTCACTTCTAAAGGCAGGCCCTCCTCATTCCCCAGCCAAGGTCAGATCCCTAGCCCTATATGCTTTCTCACAGCACTCTGTGGTTTTCCTTCACAGCATGCTGGCCCCAAACCATGGCTTTGTTTACTGCTTTCCTCCCCTCTTGGAATGGCTAGAAGATGAGCTCCATGACGGCAGAGACCCCGGTTATCTTAATTCTCACTGCTGTCACCTCAGCTAGCCCTGGGCCTTATGGTAGATGCTCTAAAAATATGTGAACAGACGAATGATTACTCAAGCAGCATGGAACTGAGAGTGGCACGAGCAAATTTAAATTGATTATGGTTTGTTCAGTTTTGGCTCCCTCCAGAATGTCATTCTAGCAATGGAGGGAGTTTATGAAATGGTGGTGGAGGTTTCCCATGTCTTACTAATATTTAAATAAAGAATGGGAAAGCAACTCCTAAGATTTGGAAAGTTAGTAAGGTGGCAGTAAAAAGTGACAAAAGGGGAAAACAAAACCTAATATAGAGCCTGGGGGAAAAGAATAAGCCAAGTCATTTGTTTCGGTGTCTGTGTCCCAATAAATTGAGTAGTTTGAAGTCAAATACTGGAACTAGTTTGTGTTTATATCCTCAAAAAGGGTAAAGTGCCTGGCTCATAGTAGCTGCTGAATCAATGTTGAATGAATGAATGAATGAATGATACATCTCTTACCTTTGAAGCTGACTTCTTGTATTCTCACTGCTGATATTAGAAACAGCAATAGTATGATTTATGGAAAGAATACTGGATTTAGAACCAGAGACACCTGGGTTTAAGACTGCATTGAGAATGAGAATAAGTATGCCTACTAAATGGACTTGTTGGGAGAATGGTGAATAGATGGTGTATATAAAGTGCTTAGCAAGTACCAGGAAGATATAACAGGTCCTCAAGAGATTTTTAGCTCTCCTGTTCTGCCTCTCTCCCTTTGGTCTAGTGCCAGAAGGATTTTGAGGCATATGGTATGTACATTGTTAAAATAGAGAAAGAGAATCTGAGAGCATAATAATGGCAACAGAGCTATGACGTGAATCGGTACGTAGCCCTTGTGTCTGTCAAAGCAAGCAAGCCGCTGGGATGCTTAAACAGCAGTGCAGCGCACTGTGTAGGAATTGGGGAATGATGTTCCTATTATTCTTGTCTATGGGCAGCCTATTACTAGAAAAGAGAGACCAAACTGATTTCTAAAGCCCTCATATTCAAAACTTTCTGTTTTGACATTCGTCGTTCTGTTTTTCCCATCTTTTCTTCCAGATACCGCCTCATCCCAGCTCTTCCTTGGATTATTGCTTCTATTTGTTCTCAATGGTAGTTTTATTCTGTTTGCAACAGTAAACTCTCTGTTTTATTTCCATCCATGCCAATTCCAATTGTTATGACGGGTAGCGCGGAGGGTATGTTAAATGTTGATAGATCCACTGGTTTCCTTGAGTTCTACACTGATTTCTTTTAGGATACGACTAGGTAATCCAGTTATTCTCCAGTAACCCAGCGCCCCACTGCCCCCCACCAAAGAGCACAGAGAAGTGTGGCCAGGCTCTTTTTCTTTTCCTTTGAGGACAGAGCAAGAACAAATGGTTTCAGACAATAATGTGACAGACTTAAGATCAACCAACATGGTCTCTATGAGCATATGAGGCTCATTATGCTCATTATGGTTAAAAGCTACAAATCATTTTACAGCCACACTAGCTTAGTTCTTTCTCTCTTTTTAATTTTTATTTTATCTTTAAATTTTTCTTAATTTTAATTTTATTTGGTGCAAAATATGCAAGGCACTAGAGATATAAAAACAATTCGTTCCTTAAGGAATGTGAGTCCAGCAGGGGAGACAGATGTCCTCCCCTGTCCCTCCCCTGGAGGAACAAACGTGCTGCTGTCTGAGAGGGGTAATCTAGGTACCTGTACAAGCAGCAAAGGGGGCCGTGATGACTTAGGTCTGGGACAGGTGAGAGATGGCGACGTGGGCCAGCTGTTGAAGAGTAAATTAGAGTTTGCTATGCAGATAGGGTTGGAGAGGGAATTCTAAGTAGAGGAAACAGTGTATGGAGAGACAGGGAGACATGGGCTTAGCATAGTGTGTGTGCAGGAAACTCCCAAGTAATTAGATTGCTCGATTGTTAAGTATAAAGGCTGTTGTGAAGTCTGGCAACGCAAGGTAGGTCATGGAATTTCTGTCTTCGGAGTCTTAAAAATCACACGAAAGTATTCACATCTGCTTAGGATGGTTTGGGTATTATTTTTGTCAGAGGTAGAGGCACATGACCGTAAGTGTTAGATATGTCAATGACTTTTATGTAAACATTGAAATTATATTAATTAATTTAAAGAATGGCCTCAAAATTTGCACTTCGCTATATTTACCTGTTTTGTATGTACAGTTTTCAAGTCACCTAACTAAGGCAGACTGTTGTTTGTTTTTTTATTTTTATTTTTTTAAGTTCATTTATTTATTTTGAGAGAGACAGAGACAGCGTGAGTTGGGGAGGGGCGGCGAGAGAGGGAGACAGAATCCCAAGCAGGCTCCATGCTTCCAGGAAAGAGCCCGATGCGGGGCTTGAACCCACAAAACCGTGAGATCATGACCCCAAGCCTAAACCATGAGTCGGACACTTAACCGACTGAGCCACCCCAGAGCCCCACTAAGGCACTCTGTTGTACAGAACTCTGCTCCCTCTCGGTGAAACAAATGCATGTTCATAAAAAACAGTTCAAATTTAGTGTCAACCTTTCTTCACTGGGAGGGTGGTTTCTTTTGGAGCAGAGGTAGTTCCCATGGAATTGATGTAAGAGTCAGAAGAAAAATGGAGGGCGGCCCCTCCTTGTCCACTCTTGGCTGCCTAGGAGCGGAAAGGCCCCTTGGATATTGTATGTCTTTACATCGGCCATGTTGCCTCTTTCACGGCCTTCCCGGGCCCGAGGAACTGGGGAGTCGCCTCCTAGTTCTGAGCCCTGGAGCAGGACTGCTGTGCTCGCAGTTGCATGCTTTTTATGGAACAGGGAATGTTGTTTAGGGAATCTAGGCAGCTGGAACCTGCCGCATTAGCAATTTGGACTAAGGAAGAGTTTCAGAGTGAGAAAATAAAGCTCATTATATAATTTCATGTGGGTATTTAGGAGGCTGAGAGGGGAGGGGATGACAGTATTATGAAGGCAAGCAGGAGAGTTTCGTAAACAGCTCCCTCTCTATTCATTTTTACTGTAAGAGCTGGATTTAAACAGGGTGATCACGTGGCCCATTTTGCAAAGGGCAGTCATGTTCCTCTGGTGTTTCTTAGCTGTTTTGTCAGTTGGAGCAAAACAACAGCGCTGCTCATTTTTTGCAGGGTTAGAGGAGAAAGGAAGGGCTGGCAGAAGAATGGGGTGGGAAGCTGGAGGAGAGAGGAGAGGCCAAGAGTGTCAGACTGTGGGGACAAGGACCTGAAGGAGGCCCGTTGGCCTCGGGGATGGAGCCTGGAACTCTGCCTTTTTTGAAGCCTGTTGACGATCTCATCCTAACTTAGCCTTTTGTGGAATCTTCCACGAGATGCAGTTGCCAACTTCAGTCTTCCTAGAGAATAGAGCCTGCTCACTCTGTTATGAAGTCTGCCTGGAAGGGCTGGCAAAGCAGGCCCCCTCCTTAGAACGAGGATAACACCAACACGAAGTGAAAATCCTCTCTCTGCTAAGAAAGCACACTCAATTCTTCACACCTACCCCCCCACCCCGCCCTGCCAGAAAACCCCACTGACACCCCAGCAGCCCTCAGCAGAAACTGAAGTTGACGTCACTGTAACCTCTGTCTCTGCCTTTTTGTGCGTAAAGTGTTGCCCTCCTATTTCATCTTTATAAGCAACGGAAATCTTACTTCTTTCCAGAAAATCACCTAAGATAACAGGGACCAGATTCAAACAGAATAAAGATCATTAAATGAGTCTGACTTAAAAAAAGGAAAAAGGGGACCAAAAAAAGGGAAGAAAAGAATGTGCCTACTTGTTGGCCTTCAAATGTGTCTTAAGGGGAAATCATTTAGGTTATGGGTGGTTTCATGTTCTTTCATACTAACTTATGGTAGTAAAATTTGATTTTGAAAGGATACAGGGAGTTTGGGAATGGAGAGTTTTATGTTCTTTGCTTTTTCCCTTCTTCTCACAGCAGAACAGACAGATAGCTGGCTGTAGAGACACTTAAACTGAGATTTCTGACTGACTTTGAGGATGATCAGGATGTAGTGGGAAGTGTGGTGCCACGGGGTAGGCAGCTCCCCGCAGGAGAACGAGGCTGGCCGAGCACTCTTTCCGTCCTTCTCTTACACCCCACTGGGAAGACTTCGAGCCGTGGTTGACGGAGCCTCTTCTTTTAAAAATGCGTACACTGCCCATTTCCGACAGGTTTGAGGCTGGTGTCACTAATCTTAACAGGACATACATATTGAAAGCATGTATTACTTGAAATCAAATACAATGTCTTATTTAGGTTTTATTAAATTATCCTGTTTTCAGGGTATGCCGACAGGCTAAATTTGCCTGAACTATTGAGATTTTAGATTATCTAACTTTTTCTGGCGTTGCAAGATTCTCTTAAGTAAAAGCTATTAAGATTAAATATCAGTATCCTATAAATCCTTCTAGGAAAATATAATCAGAAGCACCAAGGCTATCTCCTACTGTTGGTGGTTTCTGTTCTCTCGGTTCTCAGAGCTGTGACAATGTCCTTGAATTTCAAGAATTCAAAAGATAAATAAAAATAAAACTTGTAGTTTTAAAATGGAGAAAAGGAAAGATGCTGGCAGTTTTCTGTTTTTAAATTAGTCATTCTCACCTTCAAAATGGAAAAAAACCAGAAATCTTTTTTTCATATATTAAGAACAAAAATGAGCTTGTCTTTGTGAATTAATGCAAAGACCGGTGTTTTATGGATGAACATTAATAATCATTGTGGAGGCTACTAATTGCAACACTGTTTTTGATTTATTGTAAATATGCCTTCAATTTTCCTCCTCATTACCAACTGCCTTCTTTAATTACAAGAGGGCTTTCATTAAAACACTTGAATCATTTATTTTGAAGCATCTGACTTTAGAAAGAGTTTACTGATTTTTATAGCATAAAATACAAACATTTGTATTTTAGGATACAAAATCATAAACCAAAACTTTATGTGGGGAGTTTGGCCAAAGATACAAAGATATATAGAAGGGAAAGTATATTTAATACTGTGCACATTTGTACAATACAGCATGTGACATTTGGATTCAGAGTTTTAACTATAGCAACCTCATCTGTTTAGTAATGGTTTTTAAAACAGGGGGAAAAAAATCTACCGAAGCTGACCAGGTATTTACTAGATTTTTAACTTGGTTGAGCTGAAATTAGAGAGCAAAGCAGGATAATTAGAATAACTTTTTAGTGAATATCTAAATATGCATTTTTTTAACATTTCACTTAAATGTGAAGAAATCCCCAAAATTAGAGACCCATTAGCTGTGTGAAAGGAATTCTGAGAGTTATAAGCTATCCACAGTTTTCTATGTCATGAAGATTTTTTTTTTTCTAAAAATAATTTTGCAGGGGGATTTTAAAATTTATTAATTTTCCCAAATGCATTTACCAAAGGTTTTATTTTAAACAATGAAAAAAATTTTTTAAAGAAGCTGAGTCAGTTCATTTTTGTTTTAGTGTTGCTGTGATTAATACATGAAAATTAGAATGGAATGGATTTCTGTGAAAGCTATAGTCCTAACATCAGTACCTACCTAGGAAATGCAGGAGGCACATTTGATCACTTGTAATCAGTTTGAAATTTTCTGATCTTTTTTTTCTTTTTTTTTTTTTTTTATTTTTAAAGCCTGTATTGGCTAATAGCATTGTGTGGCTAGTTATTTATTCTTGGCACAGCAGTTGAGTGATTTTTGTATACCTATAGCTTTTTCCTAATAGTTAGGAATATGTCTATTTGTGATATTAAAAAAAAAGTATGTACATTTGATAATTTTGTTGTGTAGAATACTTAATACCTGTTAGGAGTTGTTTGGATTGACTTTCGGTTTTAAAACTGCTCTGTAGTTTGGTGACTCCTGCAAAGATTTTGGCTTTCTCCGTGACTTGCCAGCTAAATAATTTTTGCAGTATTTTCCTTTGCTTTCTTATAAACATTTAAAAATTTTCCTTGCTTTTCCGTAAGTGCAACCATTAAGCTAGAAAGCACTGAAGTTACTATAAAATTGCCCTTTATTTTTTCATACATCGGGGAGGAAAGATAGATTTCGTGTATCCCCTGTGAGTTGTTAAAACAAAAATACTTCGGGCTGCTCTTCTCGTGGAGCGGTCTACTTGTCTTATTACAGATGAAATGATTTTGTCTGACTGCCTTGCTTCAAATGAGTTTTGTTGCGTTCATGCTTAGGCAAAGATATTTAATTTTATATTTGTTGAGAGTTTCCTGTAGTATACTTCTCCCCTATCTCAGGCTCCCAAGTTTGGGATAAGCATAGAATCCTTTTAGGACTACAGGTAACTTTTCACTGAAAAGCAAGACTCATGTAAAATAGTGACTAAGGATTGTGAGCCCTTACTTAAAGGTTATCAAGAAAAAAAGTGAAAATGCCAAAGACTGTGCTGTGACAATAGAAACTTTATTTCCTCCGTAAAACCCTGATACCCCACAGGAGGCCTTGGATCCTGTCCTCAGCTATCAAAAATGGTTAAATATGAAAGTAAAGGTGACGTGAAAGTGTAAGACATTCTGTGCCGAAGGCCCACTGTTCTCAAGGTGTGCGGTTATTAATCTTGGTTTGAATTTACAAATTATGTAGTCTGAGATTAATTTGCAGATAGGGTAGATGGAAGTTAGTTCATGGGGTTTAAAATGAGGAGGCTGGCGAAATAATACTCATGAGCCTTTCTGCTTCTGTTTTTGACTCTCTGGAAATGCTGTTAGATAGTTTTACTGTTTTGTATGCCTTTAGCTGTGGTTGAAGTAAACAGGCTTAGAAATCAAACGTATTATTTCTTTGTAAAATAAGGGGCTGGACTGTGCTCTTTCTAGGCTGTTTCCAGAGACGTGAATCTCCGATTCTGAACTCTTGTTAATCATTCTATGCTTCACCTTTTATGCAAGCCATGATTTTTGTTATCTGATTTGCAAGTCAATGTTATGGCAAGTTCTCTATTGTGATGCAGAAAAATCTCAGCCTCAGGTCCTAGCCGATAGCAACAACCCAAAGGCGATATTTCAAACCACCTCAGAAAGAAAAATCTTTTTAAAAGATGGCAAACTTTGCTTTCATGTTAACCCAAAATGAAGTTCTCAAGCGGCATCTGGCTCTGCAGGGTAATCCAATCTATTTTAATGCAAAGATTTTCCAAGAAGGCAGGAAACAGTGAAGGGGAAAGCTTTCAGGCATCTGCTGTTTTGTTTCCAGATCCCTTGTGTTAATTTAATGTTTCTAGGGAACCGGGCTCTTTCTTTTTTCTCAGAATGCCTTCTCTAGGAACTGGTGAGTGCGGTGGCGGCGCTGTGCGAACTGCAGATAAGCCGAGAGTTTGGCTCGGGGCGCTCGTCGGTCCAGTGCAGACTTGACCGGGAGGCGGAGAGTCACCCCGTCGCCCCGAGGGCGCCCTGGGTGTGATCTGCGGGTGACTGGGCAGTTTCTCTTCGTTCTCAGCCTATTACGCAAAGGCAGCGCCCGGCGTGACAGAGGTATACTTGAAAGACGTGTTTATTTGCGTTCGTCCAATTTGGCCTTAGTGAAAGGTAAATATGAAGTGACTGGCTTGTCCTCACTCCACCAAAACCAGGGAATCTCAGCCAATCTCAAGGAAACAAACCAAACCTAACGCGAACCTGAGTGAAATGTGACTCTTGTACGAACACTTGCATTTGTGTCTGGGAAAGAGAATACAGGGAAAATTGGCATTCCTTACAGCAGCCTACTGCTTCAGTAAATTAGCAATCACAGGTTGCCGGGAAACTTCTTGCTTTTGTGTGATGAGCAGGTTCTGCAGATTTTGTTGTGAAGGGACAAACCGTACTAGTAGTCAGGTGTTTGTGTGACCCAGGGACATTAACACGTTGTGTTCTGGGTCCCTTCTTATCAGGGCAGGTTCGCTGGGTCCCTCTCACCTTCTCATCCTCCACTTCAGAACCAGAAGGAGAGATCCAAACTTCACTTTTGAAAAGGAATTCTACAGAATGAAAAACAAAAGCCTGCCCTCTAAAATAGTTTTGTTTCTGTATACTCATGTATGTTATTCTTATTTAGAAACTTAGAATGGTAAGAATTTATGTTGCTGGGAGAATGACCCTGTGCACCTTTATGTTGGAGTTTAAGTTCATGTGCCTGTCTGTATATAGAATGATAGCACCTTAACCAGGACTCTGAGAATGCCAGAGTTCTTGTAGCAGCCAATATAACTCTGTTACTAAGTGGATGAAATCACAGAATTTGGAGTTGGAGGTGGAGCTCATTCAGGCCTTTTTTTTTTTTTTTTCCCCTATGGAATTGTAAGCATCCTAGAACATTTCTGACTGACTTTTGAGGTAGTCCATTTTGTGGCTGGAGAGCTCTAATTATTAGAACATTATTCCTTGTATAAAATTGAATTCCCTCTGTAATTAAAATAATTCAGCGTAATCTCTTTCAAATCAACTGGTTAGTAACCTTAATTACACAGTGAAGTTCCTTCACAGCACTACCTCACAGGGGATGGGAATATTGGGGGCACATCTTTAGAATTCTGCTTACCACATCCTTCCAGGTACAGCTTTCCTGTGATGGTAATAGTCCTAATCCATCATCTTAAAGAGATTTTAAGCACCTTAAGTCTCAGAATTTTGCAAGGTAAAATTAAAATTTAAAAAGGCCAGGTAACATCAAATATTAAGACTTTTTCGAGGTTTAATAAAACATCACCTCTAAGTTTTGTTTTGTTTTTTTCAACTTAGACTTTTATGTTGCAAAATCTCCACCAGTCTTCTTGTTTCATTTTGTTTTTGGCATCATATGGGGTAACATCAAATAGATTTCAGTTTATAGTACCAATATCATATGTAATACTAATAATTGCACTTTAGAAAGAATAGTTTTCCTCTGCAGCCTGATTTCAGCCTTGGTGAGTTTTTGATCTATTCAAATAGAATTCTGTCAGCATCCAATTTGGGATAAGAAACTGACCTAGCTACCAGTTACTCATACCTAAGATGTGCTTGACTGTGTGACTTCTGTCGTAGGGCACATATAAACACCTTTTTCACTTCTTATGGAGCTTCTTACACTTTGGGCCGGGGGTGGGCAGGCTTACATTATGTATCCTAATTTACTATTTATGGATCTTGACCACCATTTGTTACTTAAATTCTAATTTTTCCTTTCAGAAATGTTAACTAGATAACTCTTCAGAAGTATGGATTCTATAAGGAAAAATTCGAATGCTTTGGAACCACTCAAAAGAAAAGAAAAGGTTGCTCACCAGATGCAGCCATAGAACAGAAAGCATTTGGCTCTTAGGGGTTTTGTGAATACTCTTTGGGATTTCCCCGTCTTTCAGTAACTCCATTGTCTTCCAGTAACTCCAGCAAGTAGGGGGTCTGCTGCAAAGAGTGGGAATTTCATAATTTCAGGCTCAGATGTGGTGCTGTGGGAAATAACTGATGGTCTGGGGATATGGAGTAGAGAGATAGCTTGAATGCCGAGACTTGAAACTCGTGTCTCCCCAGCCTTTGGGGTAAAGTGATGGTCAAATCTCAATCACATAGCTCGGGTGACAATATATATATTTGAAACACGCAACATAGCTAAGATGCTTTTTTGCTTTCCCTAATTTATGATCATATAATGAATGATGGCCATGGGCATTTTGGTATAGAAGGTTTTAATTATGGCTCAGTATTCCTGCAGTTAATCAAGTAGAATGATTTAGAGTTCTGTTACTACTGAAGTCTTTACAGCTGGGAGTAAATGGGTCCATGCCAGTACATTATTAAGTATACAGTTACTTATTTGTTTATTTATCCAAACTCCACCTTATTAAAAGAAGATTTTGAGGAAATTTACACATACAAACACATCCACTGCTTCCCCTGCTACCACCACCGCATAAAACAAATAGATGAAGAAATTGGGCCAAAGGAAAATAGGAGAAAAACAACAAGGCTGGTATAACTTTACAGTGTAAAATTCTATATAGGAGCTACAGGAAGGCTATAAATTTGGCTCTGGTTTTTCTACCAAACAAAATGGGAGAAAAATAATCAGCTACAGGATTCATCACATTCGTAAGATGATTGGAAGAAGATTGGAATTTTCCTTTGAACGTATCTTGTGTTGAAAAGGGCATTTGATGCTTTCCTTCTGCTAGAAAGGTAAACTTTGGCAATGAAAGTCTTATAAACATAATTTGGCAGAAATATAAATGAACAGAAGGACAGAATGGAAGCAGTTAACAGAATTTCTAGTATTACCTCTCTTTTCTTTGGTCCATGTTCTAATATTCCAACACTCCTCAGTGTATAGGGAAGTGCAAGAAGATTGGCCTTTTTTTTTTGAAGCTGAAGACTTCCTTGAAGATTGTGTGGGAATGGGAAGCAGGGTCGGATCTTTTTTTTTTTTTTTTTTGCAGGATGGAAACCTTTTATCATGAAGAATTTTTCTTTATTGTATACTTTTATATAGTTTCCAACCCATGAATTAGTGGTGTCCCAAAAGTTCATTTTTAAGTTGCTTGTTTGAAATTAAGAATATATTTTCCTAAAGAAATGATGCTGTCTGTGACCTAATTTCAGACTTGCGATGAACCCAAGGTTCAAAGAGGTTAAATCTGAATAAAGACAGGTCTACAGTTCTGTATTCAAAACCTTTGAGGCCAGATTTTGCTGACTCTAGATTTTTTTTTTTTTTTTGTAAAGGATAATATTGTGTATATACCAGTTATTACATAGCACTGCAGTGTGGTCTGGAGCAGGATCCTATAATCAGACACATTAATACTTCTGCAGTGAAACTGATGAATATTCACACTCAGTGGGATAAATAAAAACTATAAATAACCACATGTCAGTTCAGGTCCGGTTTTGTCGCCAAATGAATTCAGGCCAAATGAGTTCAGGTCAGGTCAGGTTTTGCTGCCAAATGAGTTATGAAAAAACTTATGGTTTTCAGAGCATTTTGGATTTCAGATTAGTGGATCTCTATTATCTTTCTTTCTTTCTTTCTTTCTTTCTTTCTTTCTTTCTTTCTTTTGTTCTTTCTCCTTCTTCTTCTTCTTCTTCTTCTTCTTCTTCTTCTTCTTCTAAATAAAAAGGCTGCTGCTATTATAAACCCTAACCATAATGTAATGTAATTTTATGGAAAAATGTGTTGAATTCCAATTAGAGAAGCTAGTAAGCCATCACACTGTTGTAGCCCTGCAGCAAGAGTGAAGTGTTTCAATCAGGCCAGAATCAGAGAGGGGAGGCTCTTGTCAGGCAGGTGCTGGTGAAAGTGCGAGACCAAAGTGGAGGGTGGGGGGGGGGGGCTGGTAAGAAGCATCAGGGGAGAGTGGGGAGAGCCGGGGTGGGAGGTTTTCTTTCTTTCTTCTTACTATTCATTACTCTACCTTGTCCCCCCAGATTTCCTTTCCTCCTAATGTTAGGGTGGGGAGCAGGGCAGTGATGTTAGGATGGCATTTCCCCTCCCCTCTACTCCCATCCTTTCCCCACAACTGCCTGTAAAGACATCAGATGGTGCCAGAAATAATGTAGCTTTTAAAGGTAGTTATACCTAAGTCTAGATCCTCCCTCTCCTCCCCTCTAGCAATGTGACCTTAGATGGTTTATTCAGTTTACAAAATGGGAAAAAAAAAAAATCTGATCTGCTTCCTAGGGTGGTTGAGAAAATTCTAGATTCTGAGGTCAGTGTGATGTTGTTATGTGAAAGTGCCTCACACAGAATGAGTGTTCAATAAATAGTAGTATCTACCAGCATTGTTGTCCCCTCACATACCTTCCAGTAATTCTCTCCCGACTTTGGCTGAGGTGCAGGGAACCAGGGCCTGGGTGGAGTTGCAGTGTATCTAGAAACGGGGAGGGAAGACTCTTCTCAACTGATGGAGAAGTGGTCTGCAGAGGCGTGAAGGCCCCACAGTGTGAGCATTTGTATCTGGCCTGACCAGGGTGTCCAGTCTCTCTTTAGAGCCTGATCCTGGCTTGGTAACCCTTCAGACTCGGAAGCTTCTGGAAGAAGGAATAATCTGTGTGCTCTTCTGAGAGTTAGGATGGAACCAAATGTCTCTGGGGCTTATCTGAAGCTGTTTGCAGCCATAAGGGCTGATATTGCTTCATGGGCTGGGGCCTAGTAGGAGTAGCAGGAGGACTTCCAAGAAGCGACAAGAAGTTGCATTACCTATTCTAGGGAATAGAATCTACGTATTCTAGGGCTCTGATGTGGGACCTGTTGGGTGGTAATCTAGTTCTTCATATTGACCACATGCATTCTTTCAATAATATTAAGTGCTTAGGTACTGTTCTGGGGATGTAATGGTTAGTGACGTAGACAAGATCCCTGCTGTCGTGGAAACAAGTGAGCGTACTAAGTTAGGAAATAGTAAGATGCAGGCAGATGGGGGCTCCTTGAGTTGGGGTGGTTAGGAAAGGTCTCTCTGAGGAAGTGGTATTGAAGTTGGGTTCCAAAGGATGGACAGAGTTAGTTAGCCATATCAGGAGAATCCTAGATAGAGAGCCAGCAAGTTTGAAAGACCTAAGATGGGGAGGAGCTTGGTTCTTCCTAGGGTCTTCAGAGGCCATGTTGGAGCTTCATGACCAAAGGGGAGAGAGGATCAGGGATGGAGGGAAAGGCATGTGGGCCAGACCTTGCTGAGCCTTGTAAGCTCTGAAGAAGAATATGGATTTCATTTGAAGAACAAGAAGCTCCCGAAGGTTTTTAAGCAAGGAAGGAATATGGTTTGCATGAGTCCACTTTGCCTCAGTGGGACATCATGTAATATTAAAAATTGGCAGGGTTAGGTTCTTTTGGCAATATTCCAGTATTTCCCTTGTTTTTAACTCAAATGTAAATAATTTGATGTCATTTGCCCCTCTTTTATTTTTTATATTTTCTCTTCAAATCCAATTAACAATTGTCATTAAATTGCTTTTTGGTGAAAGAATGCATGAGCAGTTACTTCTGTAATATTGAGCAGTTCTCCTATTACCTGTTGTTGCTGTTGTTTTTATTCCTACTGGGGATTTTGTCTGTTGTCCATTTATCGTCCAGCACACCCATCCTTTGCTGCCAGCATTGACATGTTTTCTCTTTTAATCCTTCCTCTTTTCCTCCCTTGGTTTTATACTTATGATAGATTTTTTTGTGTTTGTCCATTTCTTTTGGGACCTTTGGGGCATTCTCTTTTGGCTATGCTGATTTCTTACACAGAATTTGGTTCAGTGTAAAAAAAAAAAAAAAATAACAGACCTGGTACCACACCTTGTACATAGTAGGTTCTCAGTAAAGTCTTGTTATTTAAATGAAAAAATAGCAAGATCTGGGCTTTTGTGGTGAACGTGAGCAAGAATATGTCCTATTTATGCCCTTAAATGGGCTGTTGTCTAAGTGGGGCCACTTAAGGACTAAAGGTCATTGTTTGGCATAGGACCCTGATAATGGGAGGTAAGTACAATGTGGAAAGGAACTTCGGGGTATAAATTTGACACCCGAACCTCAGATCTAGCCTCTGTTCTGGCTTTTTAATTAGGTGGGTTTTCAGGGAAAAAGTATAGTTGTTATCATAATGGACAACTGAATCAGGAGTTTGTTCAGTTTAAGGAAAATGTTCTGAAACTTGGTAATAAGTTAATAAGACAAAAGTAATAACCTTTTAAAATCATACTAGAGCATTCTACAGTAAGACCTAAGGGTCATCGGAGATTCTCTAGAGAATGTAAATTTGTGGGTCATCTCATTCTCTAGACAATGTAACTTTGTTTTATGTATTAACTGCTATTAATTAGTACCCGGACTCTGGTAAAGTTAGAAGTTAACTTACAGAAAATTGTTGTGATGCAAATGATTTTTGTCAGGTGGAAGAGATAACCTGAGGGTTAAGTTTTATTGACCTATAGAACATTAGCTGGTTTTGTGTGTAATTTAACGATCTTGTTTCAGTTTTTTTTTTAAATTCACTATAACTGTTTTTTTTCGCTATAACAATTTTTTTTTACCACCTTGCTGTTTTCCCCATTAATAAGTTACATAGGTCTTTGACATGTGCTCACTACATATTTATATATCGACTGTATTTTTAGCCTTTTACAAAATATATTTTGACATTCACATTCAGTAAAGTCCTTAGACCTGAACGTACATGTCATTATCCAAATTACCTAATCGTATGTTACCACATGACTTCTGAATAGAAACATTATAGATGTCACAATAAGGGGAATTCTAGTGTGATACATAGTTAAACATTTTGCTTCCAGAAAAGCTGTACTTTAAGAGGTTCTCTGAGGGCATCTGCCCCTGTTCAAGTTCAATGTAAATAATCTTAATTTTAGCCAGTCTCAGGGAGAGCTCTCATTGAACTGACCCTGGGAATGGGCCTGTATTCACCATACTCTTTCTTATATGGTAGCAAAATAAATAAGTAAGCTTGAGAGTCTTTCCCCAAATATAGTCTTGCTTTTTTTGCTTAAAAAAAAAAAAAAGAGCATGAACATAATTATAGGAAAAAGTAGATTCTGAATTGTTTACCATAAAGAATTGCTAGACCCAAAGCATAGGAAGTCACTTCCAGCTGCATTTGGAAGTTCAGCATGCTTAGTGTTTATTTCCTCAAGGGTTCTTTTTTTTTTTTTTCCAACTTTTTTTTTAATTTATTTTTGGGACAGAGAGAGACAGAGCATGAACGGGGGAGGGGCAGAGAGAGAGGGAGACACAGAATCGGAAACAGGCTCCAGGCTCCGAGCCATCAGCCCAGAGCCCGACGCGGGGCTTGAACTCACGGACCGCGAGATTGTGACCTGGCTGAAGTCGGACGCTTAACCGACTGCGCCACCCAGGCGCCCCAATTTCCTCAAGGGTTCTTTACCGACAATGAAGGCAAGCTGTCAGGACCTGATGCTGTTTTCCTGTCCTCTTTGTCGAAACTGGAAGTTCACTTAAAGTCGCTATTAACTGAAACCTACATTAGTATGTGTTCTGCCCCACTAAAAACCTAAGGAAGATTGACTCTTTATTTGAACATATGATACAGTGAGAGAAAAACTAAGGGCATAAAACATTTATTTGGTACCTCTTGGTAAACTCTTAACTTCTCCATCGCTGCTCAAAGGAATCTTAGAACTGATCTCAGTCAAGGCTCTAGCATAATGCTTTATTTACATGCTTGGCTCTAAATTTTTACTTTTGACTGCTCTTCTCAGGATAGCTCTGGAATTTGAATCTCCTTTCCAGAGCTTTATTCTCATCTTCAACAGTTTTTGTTTTATTTCCCACACTGTAGTCACTGAAGGATGTTTACGTACCTGCTTTGTTAGGGACCGTCCTATTTTATGCCAATACCATTCTCAGTAGGGTTCCTTTTCACTCTCAGAGTTATCCCTGTTTTTATGGCAAACTATATGGTCACCCTCCTTTTCCCTGGTTAGATGTGATTAAGGCTTATTAATCCAAATCTTGTTTGCCTTCTCTGGTCTCTTGGCTCCTTTTTCCCCCTTTCCTATATGTTGCAGAAGCCAAAAAAAGAATAAGCAGCCAAGTGAATGTGTTTTCCCAATTCATTCTACTGTCATTTTTACCCTTTTAAAAAGAGTAACTTCATTTACTCATAATCTTAGTAAGTAGCATTTATTGAGCACTTACTACATTCCTGACATAGTTCTTTACTAGGATTACTCACAACAATCTTATGAGACAGGTACTGTTATTATCATCCCCATTTTATAAGACTGGACAGATGAATAACTTGTCTCGGGTCACACAGTGTAGAACATACCTTTGAACCCAATTCGTCTGACTTTTGAGTTCCTGCTGTTGACTACAGGTGTATGTGTATTGTTTATTCAAATGTATGTAGTAGCTGGATCTGGTATGAATTGATAGTTAACATCGAATGGTTCATTTGTCAGCTGGAAACTTCACAGTATAAAGTTTTATATTAGTTATCTGTTGCTGCATAACAAACTACCCCCAAATTTAGCAGCAGCTAACAGTAAGCGTTTATTATCTCACACATTTTCTTTTAGTCAGGGATTTAGAAGGGCCTTAGCTGAAGCTCTGGCTTGGGATCTCTCATGACATCTCAATATGTCAACTGGGACTTGAGTGATGTGAAGGCTGGCATGCTTCTGGAGAATACACTTCCCAGATGGTCCACTCACGTAGCGTAAGTGTCCAGCATTGGGCTTTTTTATTGTGATGTAAGTGCCTGGCATTATGTTTTTCATTGCTGAGGCATTTACTTCAAAGACATCCATCTTGAATAAACGTATTTCTAGCTGTGTAACACAGCTACTAGCAAAACAACTAGATAAGGAACCAGGCTGCCCCCATCCATGAAATTCCCCTTTTAGAAAGCCCCTGGTAACCTGGATAGCTGACCACTTGGGTGACTCTGCTTCTCCCTTCTCATGCCTTAATGCTTTAAATTTGCCAATAAGGAGTGAAGCCATGAACTCCTAGGCACCCAGCCCTTAGACCCGATAAAGGCAGAGCCTCAGGCTCTTCTTCCTTCCTCTCTACCTGCCATCTTGGTGTGTGGCCATTGGGTGTGTCGGATATCCTCCAGGGCTTGTGAGTAAAGAATCGTATTCTTCGAAGTTCCCTGATAGTTTGCTGAAGTGTGTATCCTGCAGTCATGAGAACCACAAGGGCTGGTCCAGCCAGAACGTTGGCTTCGATCAGGGTTCACCACAAGTAATTGGGCCCAGGGGATGCCTTTCTTGCCCATGCTATCACTGTCAATGGGCTTACTGACACACAACTCACATGGGGCTGGGTGTTGGCAGGTCTTCCTTCCTTCCCATCTGAGCTCCTTCCTGAGCTGCTTGAGTATCCTCACAGCCTGGAGGCCAGCCTCCCCCAGAGCGAATAGTCTCACAGAGCAAGGTGAAAGCCAGAATGTTTTTTTATGACTTACTCTTGGAAGTCACACTCCTCTGTTGTTTCAGGAATATCTTATTGGTTACACAGTTCACCCTGAGTAGGGTGGGGTGGGAGAGTTACAAAGGGGTGTAAATATTAGGAGGCAAGAATTATTGGGTCGTTTTGCAGGCTGGCTATCACAAAAAGACGTCTGTGTTTTAAAACAGTTTTTTAAGGCTTGACGTTTTAAATCCTAAAACTGAGATCCTTTTACCCACAAATTAACAAAAAAGCTTGTTTTTTTTTTTTTTATAAAGTATACCCATATCTAGTTGCTGTTTTCAGTTTCCACTGATAACAGAATCATTTTGTATATTTGTATAAAAACTATGGTTACTATTAATCTCAGAAGTTCTATCCAAAGAGGTATAGCAACAAAGCAGGAACTTCTGACTGTCTGACAACAGTAGAGTCCACGTAGGCACCTGACTCTGGAGAAGGTAGTGAAAAAGCAGGAAGTGGAGGATAGTTTTGCCTTCAGAAGGTTGCAGGAGAGGAACAGGCAAGTAACTGCTTGCCCTATGCTGAGGAACTCTTGAAAGCATCTTTACTTGCTAAGTGTGGGCCGTAACTTTTCCTAGGCCCTTATTCCCCCTGAACTACAGGGGAGAGTAAGGCAGGGCTTTTGCTGACAGTTTCCAGGTGGCATTCCAAAGTATAGTTAGCATGAAGGACTGGGGATGGCGACTAACTAGTTAAGTCATAATGTAGAGGTCGTTTGGGTTCAAGGTCTTTCTATTTAGACTTGCTAGATAAGGATATCAGCCATGTTGGGGCGCCCGGGTGGCTCAGTTGGTTAAGTGGCCGACTTCGGCTCAGGTCATGATCTCATAGCTCATGAGTTTGAGCCCTGCATCAGGCTCTGTGCTGACAACTCAGGGCCTGGAGCCTGCTTCAGATTCTGTCTCTCCCTCTCTCTCTCTGCCCCTCCCCTGCTTGTGCTCTGTCTGTCTTCCTCTCTCTCTCTCAAAAATAAATAAACATTAAAAAAAAAAAGGATATCATCCATGTTAACATTAAAGGCAGGGATATTAGATTGTGATAGTGATCACTGAGGAATTTTGATACCTTGTTTTGCCAACTACTAAGACCGTATCTCCTGTTAAGTCTTAAGGAAAAATAGACTGGTCACATTAACTCTGTGAGTTTAGACTGTGAGAGCCAGAGTCCCCTGTGGATTCGTGGGTTAGCAGACATGGAACATTTGGACACAGACATGTACTAAGGTCTGTAGCTTTTCTTATCTTGGGTAAAAGATGTATGCTAACCAGTCAGGACAAAGACTCTATCTGATGGTAAATGGATACAGCTCCTGAATGTGGCCTTATCCCTCACAAGAGAGTGGTGGGCTTAGGAGTCCACATTTCAGAGAAGTCCAGCATTTCCTCTGTGCAGGCTTTTATCTCCTTTTGATTTGGAAGGTCCCTCCTCTGTGTCCTAATTTCATCCCGTACCCTACATGACAATGAAGGCCTAGGACAGAGCTGGCATCAGCTACTCATTGTGGGGCCTTCGTGGTTTACTGCTATATCCCCAGCATCTAAAACAAGGCCTGATCTGTAATAGGTACTTAATAAATATTTTTTGAATGCAGAACGGCTAAGTCTTCCCAGGCAGGAGGCAGCTTCTGTATACAGGATGGAAGAGGGAGGAAAATCCAAAGAGGAAATGAGTCCAATGGGGAAAAGCTGATGAAAACATGCCAGACAGGCATAGAACCTCAACCTCTTAGCTTGTCAGGTATCCGGGGAGCTTTCAAGCTGTTGAGAACTCATAGCCTCCTGGTGTTCATCTGTACTGGGATGCCCCTCCTCTGGCACACCGGCACGGGAGAAGCCTTGAGTGACCTCTTGAGATAAGCACACCACTGGCAGGGGAACTCAACTTAAACAAGAGTAATTTCTTTGCCAGTCAATATTTTATTCATGTTATTACCATTGTCACAGAAGAGTGAATTTTTCGTCTAAGGGATGAATGAATTATAACCTTTTAAACAGCATCTCTTAAAACCGTTGCAACCATTTTATTGGAAAATTTACTAAAACATATTGTGCATTTCTTCATCTTCCTAAGAAAATATTTGGAATACCATCTAACGTCTTCCTGTTATTTCAGGATCATTTTGGAAATACTGTGCTGTAAATAGTGATACACTTAGGGTTTACTCCAGGTGGAGTTTTTCCATTACACTGAATACCGTATATTATCATTTGGTTTTTTAAATTCTCATGTTTATTTTTCATAGTTTTGTTATCTCCTCTCTGGCAGGCTATTAGTGTTCACTTTCTGATACTGCCGTGTGCCTGCCTCAAGAGCTCCATCCTCAACAATATATTCTCTCTGGTTATATGTAGGAAAAGGGATGCCTGGGGTTATTAGGTTTGTCTAAAATATGAGGGAACTTAAAAAAATTTTTTTTTTACCTTTTATTTTTGAGAGAGACAGAGACAGAGACAGGGCACAAAGCAGGGGAGGGGCAGAGAGAGAGGGAGACACAGAATCCGAAGCAGACTCCAGGCTCTGAGCTGTCAGTACAGAGCCCATCGTGGGGCTCCAGCTTAGGAACCGTGAGATCATGACCTGAGCCGAAGTCAGATGCTCAACAGACTGAGCCATCCAGGCACCCAAATATGAGGGAACTTTGATGTGAGGACTTTGTGATATCTCTGAGTCTTCTTTCCCATTTCTATAATTTCTGGTTCTTCTCCAGTAGTGTTTTAGAAAGTTTGGCTCATCAGACATGTGGCTTCTGGGTAAGTGAGGTGTTAATGACTCCAGTAATATCACTACTAAGAATGTGCCAATTTTAGGGGCCAGCTCTCTTAGCCCCATTCTCATCAGAGCCTGCAAAGGAGAAAACAACCATAGGATGTTGTTCACCCAGTCTGTTTCTACGGGAAAAGAAGGATAAGGAGGAGGAAGAAGGGAAGAGAAAATGTGCAGGAAGTAGGATTTTTTAAAATGTTTATTTATTTATTTATTTTGAGAGAGTGCGAGAGCATGTGCACATGGACACACATGCAAGCAGGGAAGGGGCAGGGACAGAGAGGGAGAGGGAGAGAGAGAGAGAGAGAGAGAGAGAGAATCCCAAGCGGGGCCCATGCCCAGCATGGAGCCTGATGTGAGGCTTGATCTCACAACCGTGAGATCATGATCTGAAACCAAGAGTCGAACGCATAACCAAGTGAGCCACCCAGGTGCACTGAGTGTCATGTTCTAGTAGATAGTTTTGAAAGGTTCTTCTGGCTTTGGAGTGGAAAAATGGGTTGTTGAGGATCAGGAAGGAGCAAAGAGGCCAGTCAAGAGGCTGTGGCAGTTGTCCAAGTGAGGGAAGATGGTGACTTGGGCAGGTGCAGAAGTGGTACAGGTAGTAAAGGGTGGTTGGACTCAGTATGTAATTGAGGTAGAACAGATTATATGGTCCATCGCTCCTATTATTAGAGTTTAGTAATGTGTGTTCATACCCCACACTGGTGTTTGCTAAGGAGTCAAGTGTATCAGTTAGTCCTCATTGCTACTGTTAGGACCATGGTTGGTTTGCTCTGAAAGGTGCATTACCAATAAGGAATGAAGAATGAAGACCAGTCCCTACCCTGTGGGCAAGCAATCCAGGTGTCTGAGATGAGAAATTAGAATTTGGTTCTAAAGAGTTGTCAGAATGTATGTTTAGCAATAAACATGAGATTTTATTGCCCCTTGCGATTCTTGTTATATAATTTACCAAAGAAAGATAATTTGGAGGCTTTTCTAGAAACTCCACAATTTTTCAGGAAGTGAACACAAATCTTCAACTCAATGACTGAAATATCTCTCACAGGATACTAAGAAATATAATTTACAATTTGATTCATTTCTTCTAGTTAAAATTTTTGTGGTTCTTTTATAGTTCATGACATTTCTAAATAAAATAAGATCGCCTCAGTGTTTCAGAGTTTTAGATACAGTTGGGGGTTTTACATTTGGCATTACTCAAATTGTTTGATTTGTTTTTAGTTTGATTTACCTGATTTATCATTAATTTTAGATTTGGCAGATTTTGATGTGATACCACTGTATATCAATTTATATTCAAAAGCTTCATTAAGATCCTGGGAGTACACAGCTTAAGTATCCAATCTTCATATACTATTTTATTATAAGAAAGAAAAGTATGGAACCTTTAGGCTGGGACTGTTCACAGCTCACTCTTATGAAATCAGATAAGTTCTCATAATCGTTTTACAGCCATTATTTGTTGTGCTTTTATAGTTGTTTCTTCTGAGCTATCCTTACAGGTTTCTGGGAATGCAAGGGCTAAGAAACATTATACTAAGAACTTGAAATACCAAGGCATTTAATTTTATGGGAGTGCAGAGTGTTTATTACTTTTTAAGTTTTGAGGACTAGCGAAATGCAGAACTGTATTGTGTTACACAACATGCAGTGTTATAAGTATGTTTACTTTTACTGCACATGATGTAACTGGAATGGAAAAAAACCAAAGAAATAATAATTGTTGATATAATCTTGCCTAGGAGTTGGGGGGGGGGCACAGGGAATGGGGAGTATTGCACAAGAAGAGAAAAAAATCTTTCACAGTTAAACAGAATTGCATAGATGAAGGAATAACAATAAAACCTTTACCTAGCTTTTCTGAACATTTACAAACATCTTCCCTATTTCTTTGCTTAGGTACTTGATAAAGGGAAAAATTCCTCTTGGGTTCTTTAGATGAAAAACTAACTCCACTATTTGCTTTCTGAAGCTCTTCATCTTTCATGTTAGTCACCAGAGAATACTGTTTGGCTTGTTTTGAAATCATTTCTGTTTCCAGCTTAGCTTGCACTTTGCCCACTGAGAGCCTTTCCTCATCTCGTTCTTCCTTTTCCTCCGCCCCGCTGCTCGCCTCATCACCACCTCTTTTACTATAGCCAAGGAAGGAACTTGTTAACCATGATTTTCTCTTTTTTGAACCTACTGAAAAATCCCTTTGGTACGATACATTCACAGGCACCCTCCCTCCGTCTGATCCCAGAAAAACAAACAACAGGAAGTACAGGAAAACACGCAGCTCGACTCCACGCAGATAGAAAGAAGTGGCCAAAGGAAAATGTGAGAACAACGAAGACTGTTCATTTGGTTTCCAGGAATGGAAATTGTTGGTAGTCTACTCTTTTCAAAATAAACTTTGACCTGGAGCAGACTGCCTTGTTAGTTACTCCCCCAGATGCCGGATGCTGGGAGTGGCAGCCACCCTTGTTGGCCTTGCAAAGTCAGTGTGCTGACTGCAGATATAACCGGCTAACAGTCCCCCCCCCTCCGCGAAAGAAGTGGAGAATGATAGTCGCTCGTCCATCTAGGCCCCAAGGTGAAAGCAGCACAAGGGTATGGGAGGATGTTCAGTTGAAATGGAAAGAAGGTAGAAAAGAGGCTAGGGAAAAATATAGAAATGTTGGCCAAAAAATTACAGTTAGAAGCAAACCATCACCTTACTAATCTATGTGTTATATTCGTGTTCCCTATCATCCCTTCCTTCCTTCCTTATCTCTTATGATTTCTGATTTCCTTCCCTTTCATCCTCTCCTTTGTTTTCTCTCTTCTTCCTCGTTTCCTCTCTCCTGATCTTCCTTTTATCCTTCTTTTTTGAGCTTAATATGGATGGTGCTGTGGTGAAAACAAAGATGATTAAGAACAAATCTAGCTTGGTTGATAACAAATTCACACACAAATAACTGTACGAGGTACTCAGTGAGAATAATTCTACTCGAGAGATAGAAAACAAAGTTCTGTGGTGGTTCTGAGAAAAATGACTTCATCTACTTTTGGAGGCTAATAATTAGGCATGATTTTTTTTTGCATTCATGGTTCATTCATTCATTCATTGACACCCCTCCCCCACCCCCCATATACCAGGCATCCTGCCTGCCAGGAACTGAGGGAACAGTGTAATAGTGGTGACAATATATGCATGATCACCGTCTCCTAGAAGCTTATATGCTAATGGAGAGACAGGAAACAAGCCCGTAAATAGTAAAGAATTACAGGTTGTACAAAGGGCTGTGAAGGAAACAAATACTCTTTGCAGTGACAGACAGCGGAGGGGGGAAGTTTCCTTCCTAGGGAGGACTGGGCAGGCTCCTTGAGGAGGGCTATTTCAGGAGACGTCTGAAGGATGAGAGGAAGCCGGTCTTGGGAAGAGCCAAGAGGAGTGTCCTGGTCAGAGGGAGAAGTAAATACAAAGGGGAAAGTGCCCTGAGGGGAAGAACGGGCCACTCTGCAGAACTGGCAACAGTCAGGGTGGCTGGAGTGAGCAAGGTAGGAGTGTCCAAGATGAGATCCAAGAGGGAGGTGGGCCTGGAGCCATAAGGAGTTGGGGTTGTAGGTACACTGGAGAGCCACCGAAAGAGAGTGCTTGGTGGGAATTTGTCTTTTAAAGTCCGATCTGTTTGATGTATAGAGAATATATTTTAGGGGGCCAGAGTGGAAGCATGGAAACCACAATATGATCTATACTACAAGGGACAAAATGGAGTATTGAGGACTTAGGTGATTGAGAAGTATGTTGTGGACATGATATTTTATATGGACTTGTAAGAATGGTTGGAGTTTGGACAAATGGAGATTTGGAGAGAAGGGAATTGCTAGAGCCAGAGGTAGGATGATGAAGGTATGGAGGGTGAGAGGCATGAGGTGAGTTTGGAAAAGGGCCAACTTAATATGACTGGAGGGGAGAGTGCATGTAAGGGAAGGTCTGCCTTATAATAGAAGGTCTTGGATACCAGGCCACACTTTTAGGAGTTTGGCTAATACATCTAGAAGATTATTTGTTTAGGCATTTTTTATTTGCTGTGAGAAGTCTTCTAGTTCTCACGTTTGTAGAGAAATTAACCTAAGACTAGCAGTTCTTATTGTCTGTTTTTAAAACATGAGATGTCTGAGAGTCTATAGACTTCTCCTCTACACCGTAGTTGCTAGCACTTAATATCTCACCACTCACAGCGGGTCGAACCAGAGCCCAGATGTAGGATGGTGGCTCCTTAGTAGGAACTTACATTTGAGCATCCATGTCTTGGCTGGTTTGTTTGTTTATTCATTAATTCAGCAAGCATCCTCTGAGCACCAGCCCTGTTGCAGGTGCTGTTTATCTGGGGCGAGTGTGAGGGGGTTCCCTACTTTCCATGTGACTTGCTGTTTTCTCCTGGTGTCTTTAGTGAGGATGTGGGGATACCATGCACTGTGATGGGTGGCTTTTGCCAGGGTCGGGAAGCCCCCCCAAGGACAGTTGAGCTGAAAACTAAGTAATGAGCAAGAGGAAGATTGGTCCCAACAGATGGGCCTGCGGTGCAGAGGCCATAAGGCTGAGCCGGGCGTATGAGAAAGGGAGAGGAGGCTGCTGTGTTTGGGGTTCAGGGAGAGAGGTGAGAATTGGCGGGAGATGAGATGGGGCAGGTCGGCAGCGTGTTAACCCTGGCTGCACAGTTGCGGTCCCGCAGCTGGCTCAGAATCTATGTGGTGAGATTCAGCCGTCAGCATTTAAAAAAAAAAAAACTCCCTGGGCAACTCTAATGTGAGTTTGGATTTATTCCGATTGTCCTGGAGAGTGTGTGGAGGAGAGTGGTATCATCAGGTTGTCATTCTTGAAAAGATCACTTTGGGGTTGTGTGTAGTGTGAAGGGAGGAAAGAGATGAAGGGTGTCATCAGGAAGATGACTTAGGGGGTTCTAGTCATGTCCTGGGCAAGAGATGATGGTGGCTTGAACTAAGGCAGCATGGGAGGTGACTGTGAGAAGTGGTTGCTTTCAGGAAGTGGGGTGTGGGGCTATGAGAGAGGTCAAGGGGCCACTCCCAGTTTGGGGCCCGAACAGTTGGGTTCGTGGAGTGGCTGTTTGAGTCGGGGCAGTGAAGGAAGGGCAGGTTTGGTGGGGCAGGGAGAGGGAAGTTGGCCTGGATTGTGATCCCCTTCCCTTTGTCCTCTGGCAACTCCATCTGCTCCTGTAGGACATAGCTCGTATGACACGCCTTGACTTGCTACAACTCTTCAGGTTCATGCCTCCATTACCGCACTGTCGGGTTGTACCGCCTAGTGTGGACTTGCATATTTTCAGCAAAATTCACTATGGGACCAAACTGGGCTTAAGAGCACTGGTTCCATTTTGTGACAAATAGGAACAGAGGAAAAATTCTCAGTAATTTCCCCAATTTTAATTCTCTGTTGCTCAGTATGCTTTGGGTCCTGATGTATTTCTTGTTGATTTTCAGAAAAATTCTGTCGCATTTTCATATAAAGGAGTGGCAGATAAATACTGTGAACTCAAAAAATTACAGTGTCTTTTTGGAGGATGAGCTTTGCTTTCCTTCCATCTTCTGTGCTGTTTCTTCCTAATATTAAAGGAAGCACTACCCTACTGCAATAAAAACCTAGAACAAAGATCCAACTCAGCAGAAAGTAAAAGACCAATAAGCTTAAAATAAATTTGAAAAGGTTAATAACTTGAAGCTTTTTTTTTTTTTTTTTTTTAGCTCAAGAAAGGACTCGTAGTCTTTGAAGTGATAGTCTGCCTCTTCTGGGTTCCATCATGATATATAACTGAATAAAGAAATTTGAAGATGGTGTGATCAGTTGTAACTACTACTCTCTGGCTTATGTTAGGCAAGCCATTAACAAATATTTATTGCCGTCATTTCTGGGTTAAGGCTGAGAGCAATAAAGAAGAAGTCTTGTTCCTTGCTTTTAAGGGATTTGCAGTCTATTGGAGAACTATGCCTGCCTGTGTACTTGCCTGCCTTCTTTCCTTCCTTCCTTCCTTCCTTCCTTCCTTCCTTCCTTCCTTCCTTCCTTCCTTCCTTCCTTCCCTCCCTCCCTCCCTCCCTCCCTCCCTCCCTCCCTCCCTCCCCCACAGGAGCCAGTCAGGTGAGAGTCTGTGGCTCTCCTGTTTTGGGGTTTGCACTCAGTGATTCCAGAATGATGCATCTGGGCATGGGTCAAGACCTATGCACATTTCCATTCAATTATCTTTTTTTTTTTCATTTTTTTTCCATTTTACTTTATTTTATTTCATCATGGTAAGTCTACTCTTTAATCTTCATCACCTATTTCACCCATCTCCCCTCTGGTAACTATCAGTTTGTTCTCTACACTTAAGAGTCTGTTTCTTGGTTTGTGTTTCGTTTATTTCTTTTGCTCATTTGTTTCGTTTCTTAAATTCCACATATGAGTGAGATCATATGGTATTTGTCTTTCTCTGACTGACTTAATTTCATTTAACATTATACACTCTAGCTCTATCCATGTTGTTGCAGATGGCAAGATTTTATTCCTTTTTATGGCTGCATAATATTCCATTGTGTGTAGGTGTGTGTGTGTGTGTGTGTATACATACATACATTCTTTATCCACTCATCTATTAGTGGGCACTTGGGTTGCTTCCATCTATTAGTGGGCACTTGGGTTTGCCTATTGTAAATAATGCTGCAGTAAGCCTAGGGATACATGTGTCCCTTTTAATTAGTGTTTTTGTATTTTTTTGGTAAATACTCAGTAGTGCGATTATTGGATCATAGGGTAGTTCTAGTTTTAATTTTTTGAGGAATCTCCGTACTGTTTTCCATAATGGCTGCACCAGTGTGCATTCCTACTAACAGTGTGATAGAGCTCCTTTTTCTTCACATCCTCACCAACACCTGTTGTTTCTTGTGTTTTTTATTTTAGCCATTCTGACAGGTATGAGATGATATCTCATGTAGTTTTTATTTGCATATCCCTGATGATGAGTGATGCTGAGCATCTTTTCATGTGTCTGTATGTCTTCTTTGGGGAAATAACTATTTGTGTCTTCTGCCCATTTTTACATTGGATTATTTGTTTTTTTGGGGTATTGAGTTGTATCCATTCTTTATACATTTTGGATACTAACCCTTTATTGGCTATGTTGTCTGAAAGTATCTTCTCCCATTCAGTAGGTTGCCTTTCAGTTTTGTTGATTGTTTCCTTTGCTGTTAAGAAACTTTTTATGCTGGTGTAGCTCCACTACTGCATTAATGCTTTTATTTCCCTTGCCTCAGGAGACATGTCTAGAAAAATGTTGCTGTGGCTGATGTCAGAAAGATTACTGCCTATCTCTCTTCAAGGATTTTTATGGTTTCAGGTCTCACACTTAGGTATTGAATCCATTTTGAGTTTATTTTTTGTGTATGGTGAAAGAAAGTGGTCCAGTTTCATTCTTTTGCATGTACTTGTCCAGTTTTCCCAGCACCATTTGTTGAAGAGACTGTCTTTTTTCCTTGTGTATTCATTCCTCCTTTGTTAAGGATTAATTGACCATATCATTGTGGGTTTGTTTCTGAGTTTTCTGTTCTATTCTGTTGATCTGTGTGTCTATTTTTATGCCAGCACCATACTATTTTAATTATTACTGCTTTGTAATATAACTTGAAATTTCGAATTGTGATACCTACCTCCAGTTTTGTTTTGTTCTGTTTTGTTTTTTCTTTTTTAATTTTTTTTCAACGTTTATTTATTTTTGGGACAGAGAGAGACAGAGCATGAACGGGGGAGGGGCAGAGAGAGAGGGAGACACAGAATCGGAGACAGGCTCCAGGCTCTGAGCCATCAGCCCAAAGCCCGACGCGGGGCTCGAACTCACAGACCGCGAGATCATGACCTGAGCTGAAGTCGGACGCCCAACCGACTGAGCCACCCAGGCGCCCCTGTTTTGTTTTTTCAAGATAGCTTTGGCTATTTGAGGCCTTTTGTGCTTCCATATAAATTTTAGGATTGTTTGTTCTAGTTCTGTGAAAAATGCTGTTGGTATTGCGATAGGGGTTGCATTAAATCTGTAGTTTGTTTTGGGTAGTGTAGACATTTTAACAATATTAGCTCTAACTCATGAGCATGGAATGTCTTTCCATTTCTTTGTGTCATCTTGAATTTCTTTTATCAGTGTTTTATAGTTCTCAGAGTACTTAACCTATTTGGTTAAGTTTATTCCTAGATATTTTGTTGTTTTCGGTGTAATTTTAAATGGGATTATTTTCTTAATTTTACTTTCTGCTCTTTCATTATTAGTGTATATAAATGCAACAGATTTCTGTACATTGATTTTGTATCCTGTGACCTTACTGAATTCGTTTATCAGTTCTAGCATCCACAGCCAGGTGGAATCTTTAGGGTTTTTTATGTATAGTATCATGTCATCCGCAAATTGTGAGAGTTTTACTTCTTGCTTACCAATTTGGATGCCTTTTATTTGTCTGATTTTGTGGCTAGGACTTCCAGTACTATGTTGAATAACAGTGAGTGTGGACATCTTTGTCTGGTTCCTGACCTTAGGGGAAAAGTTCTCAGTTTTACACCGCTTAGTATGAGTTTATGCCTGACTTTCTTGAACCAGATAATAAGTATATGAGATGTAATTGGGAGCTAAATGATGGAGATGAGAAGAATGGACATTCAGAGAAAGGGGAGGCCAGCAGGAAGAGCCACGAGGTCAGTAGAGGCCTTCTAGGTCATAGGCTTGGCTCTCAAATGTTTGGTTGAATGAAGGTGGAAGTTGAGCTGGACCTTAAATGATACATAGGACTTTATTCAGTGTTGATTTAATATCTCACATTTTACTTATTTTGAACTGTCAACAGGTACACAGGTTACAAATGCTGAAGGTCTCCTTTGTATTCCTCCTTTGTGTTCCTAGTCCCTCAGTGCCCTAGCCAGAGGCAGTGATATGAGTCATTTCTCAACAGTTCCTTCCAGATACAATGTAATACTTTCCCACATATATATATCATTTCTTATTTGAATTGATTAGTTTCATTTTTTAAATGTATTCCTTTCCCAAGTGCTAAAATAGTAAAGAACATGTGACCTAAAAACCCCCAAACCAAACCAAAAGAAACCCAACAAATGGTTTCCTTGTTGGCAGGTCCCAGCTGTGCCGGTCTCATTCATTGGTGGTGAGCAACATGTGAGTGAGATTTCCTTTCCATGTGATGTTTGCTTCCACACCCACTAGACTATCAGTAGCTCGGGGCACCTGGTGGCTCAGTCGATTAAGCATCTGACTTCAACTCAGGTCATGATCTCGGAGCCCATGGGTTCAAGCCCCACGTCGGGCTCTGTGCTGACAGCTCAGAGCCTGGAGCCTGCTTTGGATTCTGGGTCTCCCTCTCTCTCTGCCCACCACCCCCATTCATGCTGTCTCTCTGTCTCTCAAAAATAAGTAAACATGAAAAAAAAAAGAATCTCAGTAACTGGAAAGTAAGCAACTGTGAACCCTCAACTGCCTGGAGAATGATGATAATGTTGTCTTGAGTGCTATGCTGTGCTTGAACTTCATGGTTATCTTTTCTAATTTCTACCACAACTCCACCAAGTGGGCCTTTTCCTTCTTTTACAGATTAGGAAGCTGAGACTCAGGCCACACGGCAAATAGGAGGTGCAGTCAAGGTTGGAGCTGACTTGAGCTGGAGTACTGCTGCCATTCTTTCTTCTGAGGCTTAAGTTCTGAGACATTGATGTGAACTTGTGGTGACCCAAGAGAGGGAAAATGAGCAGAAGCTTTGTTCCTCTCTATTAAAAAAAGTCTGCCAGCAGGAAAACAGCAAATTCACAGCTCTGTTACAGGGGTCTGTGAGTCAAAGCAGTGTGTGTGTGTGTGTGTGTGTGTGTGTGTGTGTATTTAATGTGGATAAACCGCCTCTCTCATTTTGACTTTTTGAACTTGAGATGAGAATCTCATGAATAACAAGTACCTTCTTCTAATTAGCATTTTGGATTCAAGTTTAGAAATTTTTTCTTTTTTCGTTTTGTCCAGCATCTCCTTTGACAAAATATTGTCAAAAAAATAAAATAGGGAGGACAGTTGTCTTCTTGCTTGTTTTGCACTTTTTTTTTATTAGCGTGCTTATGTGTAACTGGTCGCAGGCTTCGTGCACAACGCCAACACTCTGTGGCAGGAGGTGATGCCAGGCTCGTGTGACTGCCGCGTCTCAGCAGTGATGCATGAGTTAGTGTCAGTGTTCAGAGTGGTGGACTTTATAACCCGAGGCTGGAGAGAGAGCTCCCTCATAGCAGATCCTTGACAGGCTAGTTTTGTTTGTTTGGAGGAGGCTGAGTGGGTCTAGTTAAAGCACAGGGACTCTGAGTTTGAGTCCTAGATCTCCCACTTACTAGTCACGGGACCTTGGGCAAGTTATACCTGCACAGCGAAGAATAGAATAGAATATCTACCTCAAAGCTTTGAATGAAGTAAATGAGTATAAATAAAGCACTTAGAGGAGTGTTTAACCCAAAGTAAACATGCTCTTGGCTACTGTTATTATTTTTCTTAGTCCCACCCCATTTTCTAGTTTCTCTTCCTACTTTCCTTGTGCCTAGAATATGAATGTAGTGCCTGTGGCTTCCGTCTGGGACCTTGAAGGAGAGAGAGGCCTAGAGAATAACAGATTCACTGGCTCTGAAAGCATTGAGATGTTCACCCGTCTCTCGCTTACTTGTGGCCTTGTTAAGTGAGAGAAATAAGCCTTATTTCTTTTAGTTGCTCTGTTATTTCTACAGCCCAGAGGCAGAGAGAAAATATGACCTGTGCAGGGAATGTTAAGGAGTTCAGTAAGGTTAGCAGGTTCAGAGTGTGAGAGACCAGCTAGGGTTGAGAGATGACACTGAAGCCATTTGCATGGCTTAGACTTGGAAGGTTTTGTAAACCACATTATGGATTTAGGAGTTTTTTCCTGCTGAGTTATTCTAATTGAAGGATCAGACATGATCAGGTTTCTGGCTTAAGAAAAATCACTGGCTGCTCTGTGAACAGTGAATTGGAAAGGATGGGACTGGAAACAGGGAGACCTGTTTAAGGCGATCACAGTAACCCCAGTGAGTGGCGATCGTGGCGGTGTGGATGGAGGGAAGTGGCAGAATTCTAGAAATGTTTAGGGATAGAAAAGAAGGAGAAGAAGGACTCGAGTAGCTTGGGAATTTCTGGTTTGTGTAACGGTATTCTTTGATGACAAAGAGCATATAGAAGGGGTGCTTCATAGTCTTTCTTTTATCAATGGATTTTAA
The DNA here is from genome assembly GCF_028749965.1 of Puma concolor. Taxonomy (NCBI): domain Eukaryota; kingdom Metazoa; phylum Chordata; class Mammalia; order Carnivora; family Felidae; genus Puma; species Puma concolor. The sequence goes on along the minus strand of NC_141673.1, from coordinate 27,077,452 downwards.
TAAAGTCATCTCAGACTTTTGAATTATCATGTTTCTTCATGCTCGTTCTGTGTCTCTGTCTCCTTTTTTTCTTTCTTTTTAATTCTTTTTGGGAGGAGGGTTTGAGTCTCAGTTGCTCAAGAAATCACCTTCATGCTAGGAAAGAGTCTGTGGTATAGAACAATTTTCTTCCTAATTGTAGACTTCTTTGTGATATTTGGTAATTGTTATTGGGTTTTTTGTTGTTGTTGTTGTTGTTGTTTTTTTTTTTTTTTTTGACTACAGGGACTGGAATGGAGATCATTGGTATATAAAAGTTCATTTTATCTCTTAAGTTTTTGATGTAATTTTATGTGCAAGGAAAGTATCTTCATGGAATTCTTTCTATGAATGTGGAAAAGGGGATAAATACCTCATATAAATGAAAGGCACTCATCCAGTTTTGAATTATTTGGGAAAGAAACCCCCATGGATGAATGAACATAAGGGATCAGTAAAATTCTCTAATTCAGAATTTCAGATACTGAGATATGACTCAATGGACATTTTAAATCATGAGTGTGGTTATAAATTAGAAATGTAAGATTTAGTCTAGGTCCAATCTAGAGACTGAGAAAGACTGAGCATCTTTGCAAATATTAATGATTAGATTGTGAGCTTGATATGCTTGAAGAGAAACATCATTTTAGTGCTAACTGCCAGCCTATCAGGGAGTAAAGGGCTTTTTGGACAGCTATTCAGAAAGAGGTCGAGAGAATTACTGGTTTTCTGGTTTGTTTTTAATGAAGTTTTAAATTAATAATAGTATTAATGATGTCTTATATCTGTGTAGCCCTTCCCAGTTTACACAGCTCTTTAAAATGCGTGGTCCTTTTAGCCTTCTGTGAAGTAGGCAGGACAAATATCCTCTCCACTTTAGAGATGAGGAAACTGAGATCCAAGGTTTGCCTCCGGTTATTTGATTCCCAGAGCGGTACTTTTCCCAGTGCACACCAGTATTCTCTGTGCCTTACCATGGTGTCCATAGTGCATCAGTGTGGAGAAGGGGAGCCCCTTTAGGGAGGGTGACGTAGTGTATGGTCTCCTAGCTGTGCTCTTCGGATTGCTTTAAAAATTTGCAGTATAAAACACACAACTCCAATCGCCCACGTGAATGGAAACAAAAAAGATGCTGGACTAAGCGTGATGGGCTGGTCCTTATTTTTTTCCCAATAAAATTTGTTTTCGGTTCCCTTATCTTTCTCTAGGATTCTTCAGGAAGAGCATTAAGTAGTGCCATAAATTTAAGGGAAAAAAATACGTGCAAATTCCTTTACATTGAGAATGTTTTATTTATTAACTTATTTTCTGTGAATTAGTAAAAGACTGCTATGTATGATATTAGCAGAGTGAATGAATATCTTGGTCCCGATTGAGAAACTCTAACCAGTAATCCTTGGGGGCATAGTTTAAGTACCACATAAACACTTTAAAAGTGATTACAATGGACATGACTTGAAAAGGTAGACATGCCTTCTGAGGAACATTTGTATAGATTTTTAAATCATTCATATTTGAAATAATAGCATTATAAAGAAATATAATTTTTGAGAGACAGTTAGTAAATATCTAATGGAAAACTCTGAATGCCTGCCTGTTGCCCTTGACATCCTTTATCTTTTGACAGCTTAAACTAGCTAAGTTACTAATCTCTGGTTATTTTTGAGACTTACTATAAGCCTTCGTTAGCGAATCTAAAGATTCTAGGGCCAAGTTTAGTGGATAGATTGCACCCATGCTGTGTCTTCCCACCCGCATCCCACCCCCCACCCCCCCCCCCCGCCCCCGCCCCCGCCCCTTCCCTATTACAGTGCCTTTTGCTGCACACAATTTAGCCAAGAATGCAGTCTTTTAATGGGGGTGTAATAAGGGAATGCTCAGTATAATTACAGATACTGCTTTTTCTGATTAAAACAAAAGCTAAAAGACTCCCAATTGTCACCTGTAACAAGATACTTTTATTGGAGTTGTCCATTGGGCTGTATCATCCGATTTGAATGGTCACCTCCCTGTGGCCACTCTGGGACTTTTTTCTGGCTACTGTCCTCCAGTCCCTTTATTGAACTGGCAAGGATCCTAATTCTTTTTTCTAGTTCTCTTCTACCTTGGGCCAAGGTTAAAACTAACTCCAAAATGAAGCTGATCCTGGTGAAGGTGGTCATGTTTCATTCTTTCTTGGGTATTCCCCATTCTTAGAAAATGGATATTTTAAGTGTAAATGGCCATCAACTATCCTTTGCTGGGTAGTAGAGAATCAAACCTAGAATATAAGCTCCACGAGGGCAGTGAACTTGTTTTATCCATCTCTCTTCCAGGGGCCCAGGACAGTGCCTGGAACATTATAGACGAAGACCGGCCAGTTGAAGGAGGGAAACTTTCCTGTGGGGACTCCCTAGAGACAGCTGGCTCAATTGAGAGATGTGTGCATCAGGTCTCGTGGTTGCAAGTGAAGGATATAGAATGAGCTTGGTCCATTTCCATGATTCTCTTCTCTCACTTGTACCCAACCAGAGACAAAGTCCTTGTCCTTTCTGTGGTTCTAGGCAGAAAGCCCATCGCCTTGCTCTCCAAGATACTAAGTCTCACACTCACAAAGAATAAAAAAAATTTCTTCTGGTTTATCTATATGTTCCAAGCTTCAAACATATGTAAAGGGTCTCAACAAATTTATTTGTGATTTCTTTATATCCTTCCCCTTCTAGAGATAGGTGAAGTGTTAAACTCTTGGTTTCTATTCTTCACTTCCTTTAAGGCTTAACTGGAGCCCCTTCTTACCTAAGAAGCCTTCTCATTAACCTCATCTCCCTTACGTCCCTCATACCTCACCTTGTGTTTCCTCAGCGTGTTGCCAGTAGGTTGTGCCGTGTTGCCTTTCATCTGTTTTGTTACATTATGTATACATTTGTTCTGTTTCTCTCTACACCCCCCCCACCTTTCATTAAAAAAAAATCATTTACTTTATTCTACAACATACATACAATAGTCTTAATGTAACAACACTGATACTACCACCAACAAAATGATTACTAAGAACAATTTGAGATTTTATTTTTTTTAAATCTGTTTTCTTTCCTTTTTCTTTTATGGAAACACTTAAGTTTTACCCTCTTAGCAAATCAAATTTCAGTTACACGATACGGTATTATCAACTATAGTCACCATGTTATACGTTAGATCCGCAGATCACATTCATCTCATAACTGAAAGTTTCTACCCTTTTGCCTCCCTCTCCCCTTTCCCCTCATTCTCCAGCCCTTGGCAACCACCATTCTACTTTTTTACTTGAATTTTACTTTTTTTCTTAAATTTTGCATGTAAGTGATATCATCCAGTAGTGTCTTTCTCTGACTTATTTCTATAGCATAAGCGTCCTTCAGGTTTATCCATGTTTCACATGGCAGGATTTTCATCTTTTTTAAGGCTGCACAATATTCCCTTTATATATATATTTACCATTTATTCATTCATGTGTCAACAGACATTTGGGTTGTTTCCATACCTTCACTGTTGTGAATATCACTGCAATGAACATGGGAGTGAGATATCTCTTCAAGATAGTGATTTCATTTTCTTTAGATATATACCCAGAAGTAGGATTACTGGATCATGTGTTCCTTCTCTTTTCAGTGTCTTGAGGAACTACCATACTGCTTTCCATGTTGTCCAGTTTACCTTTTCCCCAGCAGTGCACAAGTGATCCCTTTCTCCACATCCTCACAGGCATTTGTTATCTCTTGTCTTTTTGATAATAGCCATCCTATCAGGTGTGAAGTGATATCTCATTGTGGTTTTGATTTGCATTTTACTGATTAGTGATGCTTGAGCACCTTTTAATGTACCCGTTGGCCATTTGTATGCCTTCTTTGGAAAAGTGTTTACTTTAGGTCTTTTGCCAATTTTTAAAATTGGGTTGTTTAGGTTGTTTTGCTATTGAGTTGAGTTTCTAATATATTTTAGATATTAACTCCTTATTGTATATATGGTTTACAAATACAGTAAAACCTTGGTTTGCAAGCACAATTTGTTCCAGAAACATGCCTGTAATCCAAAGCACTTGAATATCAAAGCGAATTTCCCCATAAGAAATAATGGGAACTCAGATAATTCATTCTACAACAAAAATATTCATATAAAAATGATTACGATACTGTAATATATAAAATAATAAAGAAAATACAAAATATAAAGAAACATAAACAAGTTAACCTGTACTTACTTTTGAAAACCTTTGTGGCCGGTGTGAGGGAGACGAGAGAGGAGGGTTATTGTGTAGGACAACTTTCACCATCACTAATGGAATCACTGCTATCTACTGACTCAATGAAATCGTTTCCTTTTTGTGCAACTTTAGCAAGGAACCTATCCAAAGACACTTACTTTTGCCTTCTTTTGAGAATTTTGTGGAAATGGCGACATTACATTGTCCTTAAAAAGATTCATCGCTCGCACTGCTACAGTCTTATTCATGTGGTACTTTTCTACAAAACTTTGCACTGTTTCCCTCATTTTGCACATCTCCCTATCTCATTTGAAGTGAGGGATTCCTCTGCCTTTTTCTCCCCCTCCTCTGCAGACGAGATCTCCTCCACACCTCTTGCTGTTGCTCACAATGCAGATCTGTCAGTTTGTCGGTGGTCAGCTTCTGGCCATGCTCCTCCACCAGCTCCAGAATGCCTTCCTCATTCACCTCCCGTTCTGTGGTCTTCTCCAAGGACACAATTTCATCAACAATTGGCAGCACCTGTTCATGAGCAAGCCCCTCTAAGTCATGTCCAAGAATGCAATCAGGCTACAGTTTTCTCCAAGCAGAATTGAGGGTTCTCTTGATGATCCCATCCCAGGCTTTGTTGATGTTCATGATGTGGAAATTACTTTTCCAAAATTCTTGGAGGGTAAGGTTTGTTCCTTCAGTCACCTTGAAGCATTGCTGAAATAGTGGTTTGGTGTAAAGCTTTTTAAAGTTCGAAATGACCTGCTGATTCATGGGCTGGAGGATTGGAGTGGTGTTGGGAGGAAGGAACTTGACCTTAATGAACTCGAATTCCTGCAGTAAATCGTCCTCAAAGCCTGGAGGATGAGAAGGAGCATGATCTATAACCAGCAAGGCTTTGAGTGGCAGATTCTTTTCTAAAAGGTATTTCTTCACTGCAGGACGGAAGACCTCTTTGATCCACTCAAAGAACAAGATAGAAGTGACCCAAGCCTTGCTATTGGACCTCTACATAATGTTGAACTGGCTGTTTTGCACCTTGTATTTCTTGAAGGCTTGTGGATTCTTGGAATGAGACACGAGCCGGGGCTTCACTTTGAAATCCCCACTTGCATTCGCACAAAACAAGAGGGTGAGAGGTCTTTCATGGGCTTGCAATCAGGCATTGCATTCTCTTCTTCTGTAATGTAGGTCCTCTTTGGCATCTTTTTCCAAAAAAGCCCTGTCTTACCGCAGTCAAAAACTTGCTCCAGCAGGTAACACTGAGAAACCGTGAGCTTCTAGAACTTGGTAGTAATTGCTTCAGCTGCCGTAGCGTCCAAACTCACAGCCTTCCTGTGCCTCAGAACAGTTCTCCTCTTAAAATTATCAAACCATCCCCTGTTTTCCTTGAAGCCTTCTTCATTTTCTGTTGATGTACCTGGCCGTTTGCCTACGAGGTCAGTGTACAAGGCCTTTGCCTTCTCACAGATAAAGTTTTCAGTCACAGTATCACCTGCTAGTTGCTTCTCGTTTATCCAAACCAGAAGCATCTTTTCTACACCTTCCAGAACACATGGCCGTTGCTTTGATATTCTCGTGACTCCTTTTGCTGCATCTAGCGCCCTTACTTCTTTTTTCTTTAATATTGTGCAAAAGGTCAACGTAGACTTCTTATAAAATCTTGCAATTTCAGCCACTCACATATCTTGTTCATACTTCTTGATGGTTTCCTTCTTAGCTTCCACTGTAATCATCTTCTTCTTACCACCTTTCTTTTCAACTTTTTTCTGCACGGGGGCCACTGTATATGCTCACATGGATTGACTACAGTACAGTATTAATAAACTCTTGTCATGTACTGTATTTTTTTTTTTTTTTCAACGTTTTTTTTTTATTTTATTTTCGGGACAGAGAGAGACAGAGCATGAACGGGGGAGGGGCAGAGAGAGAGGGAGACACAGAATCGGAAACAGGCTCCAGGCTCTGAGCCATCAGCCCAGAGCCCGACGCGGGGCTCGAACTCACGGACCGCGAGATCGTGACCTGGCTGAAGTCGGACGCTTAACCGACTGCGCCACCCAGGCGCCCCTGTCATGTACTGTATTTAATGTAACTGGTGATAAGGCAGCAGAGGAAGGGTCTATATCTGCAGGCAGCCTAACCTAGAACGAAGCAAAGCATTCCCAAGCGTACCCTTGTATGGAAAAGCAAAGGACCATCCATAGGTGCTTTGAAGTGACAAGAAATACACTAGTGCCAGTTGTGGGCACCTTCCAGCGTTGTGAAACACCACTTATTTCTGCCAAACACCGTAGCCTGAGCATGGGAGATGATCATCCACAATCCTGCAGTGAGAGAGAGGGAGAACCATTGGCTCAGTTGTGATCATGTGACATTTGGCATCATGTACACGTACATTGCAAGACATCTCTTGTTTACCAAGTTAAAGTTTATTAGGAATGTTTGCTTGTGTTGCAGAACACTCACAGAACAAGTTGCTGACAGTCCAAGGTTTTAGTGTATTTTCTCCCGTGTGGTAGGTTGCCTTTTTTCATTTTGTTCGTGGTTTCTTTGCTGTGCCTTTTGGTTTGATGGAGTTCACCTATGTATTTTTGCTTTTATTGCCTTTGCTTTTGGTTTCAAATCCAAAAATTTATTCCCAAGACTAACGTTAAGGAGCTTACCCATGTTTTCTTCTAGGAGTTTCAGACCTTATGTTCAAGTCTTTAATCCATCTGGAATTGATTTTTGTATATTGTTAAGACAGTAGTCCAGTTTCATTCTTTTGCTGGTGGTTATCCAGTTTTTCAACCATCGTTTATTGAAGAAACTACCAGCATTTTATATTCTAGGCCCTTTCTCAAAAATAAATTGACCATATATGTATGGATTTGTTTCTGGGTTTTCTGTGTCAATGACCACACTGTTTTGATTATTGTGTCTTATAGCTTATTGTAAGATAGTTTGAAATCAGGAAATGTGATGTTTTCACTTTTGTTCTTTCTGAAGATTGCTTTGGTTATTTGGAGTCTTTTGTGATTCTATACACTTTTTGGATTTTTTTTTTGTATTTCTGTGAAAAATGCCATTGGAATTTTAATAGGGATTTCATTGAGTCTGTAGATTACTTTGGGTGGTATTAGCATGTCAACAATATTAATTCTTCCAATCTGTGAACACATAATATCTTTCTATTTGCATCTTCTTCAGTTTCTTTCATCAAAATCTTATAGTTTTCAGTGTATGGGTCTTTCACTTACTTGGTTAAATTTGTTCCTGTGTGTGTGTGTGTGTGTGTGTGTGTGTGTGTGTGTGTGTGTGTGTTTAGATGCTATTGTAAATGGGATTGTTTTCTTATTTTCTCTTTCTGATAATTTGTTGTTGGCATATAGACATGCAACTGATTTTTGTATATTCATTTTTCTTTCTGTACCTTTACTGAATTATTTATTCTAACAATGTTTTTGGTGGAGGCATTCATGTTTTCTATATATAATATGCCACCTGTAAACACAGGCAGTTTTACTTCTTCTTTTTTATTTTGGATGCTTTTTATTTCTTTTCCTTTCTAATTGCTCTGGCTAGGACTTCCAGTTCTATGTTGAATAAATGTGGTGAGAGTGGGCATTGTTGCTTGTTTCCCATGATAGAGGAAGAGTTTTCAACTTTTCACCTTTAAGTATGTTATTGGCTGTGGGCTTATTATATATGGCCTTTATTATGTTGAGGTACATTTCTTCTGTACCCAGTTTGTTGAGAATGTTTATCACAAAAGGATGTTGGGTTTTGTCAGATGCTTTTTCTGCATCTATTGAAATGAAAATATAACTTTTGTCCTTCATTTTGTAGGATAAAATGTGTATATCACATTTATTGATTTGCATATATTGAACCATCCTTGCATCTCAGGAATAAATCCCACTAGATCATGTTGTATGAGCCTTTAAATGTATTGTTGACTTCAGTTTGTTAATATTTTGTTGAGTTTTTGTTTGTTTGTTTTGTTGTTGTTTTGGGTTTTTGTTTGTTTGTTTGTTTTTATATCTGTATTGATCAGGGATATTGGCCTGTAATTGTCTTTTCTTATAGTGTTCTTGTTTGTCTTTGGTATCAGGGTACTACTCGCCTCAGAAAATGAGTTTGGAAGTGTTCCCTCCTTTTCTATTTTTTGGAAGAGTTTGAGAAGGGCTGGAATTAATGTGGTTTTTTTTTTTTTTTTTTCAATGTTTGGTAGAATACACTAGTGAAACCATCTGCTCCTGGACTTTTCTTTGCTGGGAGATTTTTTGATTACTGATCCAGTCTCCTTACTAGTAATTGGTCTGTTTAGTTCTCTTTTTTCATGATTCAGTCTTGGTAGGTTGTATGTTTCTAGGAATTTTTTCATTTCTTTTAGGTAATCTAATTTGTTGACACTATAATTGTTCATAGTAGTTTCTTATGATCCTTAGTGCTTTTATGTTATCAGTTGTAATATCTCCTCTCCCATTCTGGTTTTATTCATTTGAGTCATTGTCTTTTTTTTTCTTAATCTAGCTAAAGGTTTGTCAGTTTTATTTATTTTGTCAAACATCAGCTCTTAGTTTCATTGATTTTTTTTCTGTTGTCTCTTTCGTCTCTAATTTCATTGATTTATGCTCTGATCTTTGTTGTTTTTTGACTTCTTCAACCCATTGGTTGTTCAGGAGCATGTTGTTTAGTCTTCACATATTCATGAATTTTCTAGTTTTCTTCTTATAATTCATTTCTAATTTTATTCCATTGTGGTCAGAAAAAATGGTTGATATGATTTCAACTTCATTATTATTAAGACTTGTTTGTGACCTAACATACAATCTATCCTGGAGAATGTTCCATGTGCACTTGAGAAGAATGAGTATTCTATCATCTGGAACTTTCTCTATGTCTGTCAGGTCCATCTGGTCTAACATGTAATTTTAAGTTCAGTGTTTCTGCATTGCTTATTTGTTTGTTTGTTTGGGTCTGGAATATTTTATACATTGTTGAAAGTGGGATACTGAAGACTTCTGCTGTTTTTGTGTTGCTGCCTATTTCTCTTGTCAGGTATGTTAATATTTGCTTTATTTAGATTCTCCTATGTTAAACGAATAAATATTTACAATTGTCATATTCTCTTTTTTTAATTAAAAAAAATTTTAATACTTCTTTTTGAGAGACAGAAAGACAGAGTATGGGCAGGAGAGGAGCAGAGAGAGAGAGAGAGAGACAGAGACAGAGACAGAGACAGAACCCAAGGCAGGTTCCAGGCTCCGAACTGTCCGCAAAGAGCCTGATGTGGGGCCTGAACCCATGAACTGAGAGATCATGACCTGAGCCTAAGTCAGAAGCCAAACTGAGGCACCAAGGCACCCCACAACTATTATATTCTCTTGATGAATTGACCCTTTTATCATTATATGATGGTCGTTTTTGTCTCTTGTTACACATTTGTTTTTTAAAGTTTTTTTTTTTTTTTAAGTAATGTCTGCATCTAACATGAGGCTCAAACTCGCAATCTCAAGATCAAGAGGTATGTGCTGTACCTATTGAGCTAGCCAGGCACCCCTCTTATTACAATTTTTAACTTAAAGTCTATTTTATCTGATATGATTATAGCTACCCCTACTTTCTTTTGGATTTCATTTTAATGGAATATCTTTTCCTATCCTTTCACATTTAGTCTATGTGTGTCCTTAAAGCTAAGGTAGATTTCTTAATAGGCAGCATATGATTGAATCTTGATTTTTAACCCATTCAGCCACTCTGTGTCTTTTGATTGGGCAATTTAGTCATACATTTATTTTTGAGAGAGAGAGCACAAGCAGGGGAGGGGCAGAGAAGGAGACACAGAATCGGAAGCAGACTCCAGGCTCTGAGCTGTCAGCACAGAGCTTGACGTGCGGGTTGAACCCACAAACCACAAGATCATGGCCTGAACTGAAATCGGACACTTTACTGACTGAGCCACCCAGGTGCCCCTAATTTAGTCATACATTTAAAGGAGTTATTGAGGGGCGCCTGGGTGGCGCAGTCGGTTAAGCGTCCGACTTCAGCCAGGTCACGATCTCGCGGTCCGTGAGTTCGAGCCCCGCATCGGGCTCTGGGCTGATGGCTCAGAGCCTGGAGCCTGTTTCTGATTCTGTGTCTCCCTCTCTCTCTGCCCCTCCCCCGTTCATGCTCTGTCTCTCTCTGTCCCAAAAATAAATAAACGTTGAAAAAAAAAATTAAAGTTTAAAGGAGTTATTGATAGGTATAGACTTATTTTTGCCATTTTGTTTATTGTTTTCTGGCTATTTTGTAGTTTCTTTCCTTTTCTCTTGGTTTCTTCCCTTGTGATGTGTTGATTTTCTGTAGCGGTATGCTTAGATTCCTTTCTCTTTATCTTTTGTGTATCTGGAATAAGCTTTTGCTTTTTGGTTTACCATGAGCCTTACATAAAACATATTTATAACAGTCTAATTTGATAGCAACTTAACTCTGAATGCATATGGAAGCTCTACAGTTTTACATTCCCTTTCCCCCCACATTATATGTTTTGGATGTCACATTTTACATCTTTTTGTATTGTGTATCCATTAACAAATTATTGGACTTACAATTACTTTTGTCTTTTAACCTTTATACTAGAGCTGTGATTTACCTACCACCGTCACACCATTATTCTCAATTTAACTATGTATTTACCTTTACCAAGGAGTTTTGTACTTTTATTTTCCTGTTAATAATTAGCATCCTTTCTTTTCAGAATACTCTTTAACATTTCTCGTAAGGCCATTCTAGTGGTCATGAACTCCTTCCACTTTTGTTTGTTTAAAAAACTCTTTTATCTCCCCTTAAATTCTGAAGGATAACTTTGCTGGATAGAGTATTCTTAGTTGGTAGTTTTTTTTCTTTCAGCTCTGAATATATCATTTTATTTATTTGTGGCCTGCAAGAAAAATCTGCTAATAGTTTTATGGGGGCCTCTCTTGTATATAACAAGTTGCTTTTTTCTTGCTGCTTTGAAGTGTCTTTCTCTTTGTCTTTAACTTTTGACAATTTAAATATAATATTTGTGGATCTTTCGATTCATCTTACTTGGTACTTTTTGAGCTTCCTGCCTCTGAATGTCTGTTTCTTTCCCCAGGTTAGGGAAGTTATTAGCCATTATTTTTTTGAATAAGCTTTTTGCCCCTTTCTCTTTCTCTTCTCCTGGGACTCCTATCATGCAAATACTGGCCCACTTGGTGGTGTCCATAAGTCCCTTAAGCGATCTTCATTCTTTTTTCCTTTTGCCCCTCTGGATGAATTCCACTGCCCTGTCAAGTTTGCTGATCCTTTCTTCTGCTTGATTTAGTCTGCTGTTGAACTTTGCTATGGAATTTTTCAGTTCAGTTATTATATTCTTAAGGTCTATGATTTCTGTTTGGTACTTTTTTATATTTTCTATCTGTGTTGAAATCCTCACTTTGTTCTTTCATTGTTTTTTTGACCTCAATGAGCATCTTAATGACCATTATTATGAACTCTCTATCAGATAAATCACTTACTTCCATTTTATTAAGATTAGTTTCTGGAGATTTATCTTGTTCTTTTTTTTTTTTTTTTTTTTAACATATTGCCCTCTTTTTTCGTTATCCTTGACTCTTTATGTTGGTGTTTGCACATTAGGTAAAACTACCTCTCCCCTTCTTGACAGACTGGTTTCATGTAGAAGATGAACCTTGTTAATCAGCCTAGCCCGAGCTCCTGGTTGTCTTTCAAACTTTTGTGATCGTCCAAGTTGCCATCTTTGTTCTTAGTGGTTCCCAGTAGCTGAGTATGTGTAAAGACCCATCAGTGTCTTAAAGGGGGGAAGGATTGCAGTCAGCATCTGGATGCAGGCTTATCTCAGGCAGCAGGTGGGAAAGTATATATACTCTGAGTACGTGTACCTTAAGCCCCTTCCAGGGAGATACTGGGAGATGGGTACTTTTGCCTGCTCCCTCTGCACTGATTCTGGGTATAGCTGTGGGGGGTGGGTACTCCTGCTCCTGTTTAAAAACTACTTCTCTATTTACATAGTCTTATAGGACTCGTGAATGCATGTCCCTTTGACTGTCAGAGCTCTGTGATCTGGGGGCTCATTCCTCCAGTCAGCCATAAAATTAGGGCACAAGATAGTGTAGAGAAGCTCCTTCCAGGGAAATACTAGTGACTTAGTTTTATTGTTGGAGTGAGCCAGAGGGAGGAGGAAGAAGTGCCCACTGGCACTTTTGGGCTCCAGGGAGGATCGCAGTCAGCCCCTATAAGCATGCTAATTAGAAGCTGATCCTCAGGCAGTAGCTCATGGAATGTGTACTCAAACCCCTTCCAGTGAAAACTAGGAGATGGGCATTTTTGCCTGTTCTTTCTGTGTTGAGCCCTGGGGGTATAGCCACAGCGAGTGCTCATGGGTGCCTGTTAAGAACTGCTTCTTTGCTTCCTTGTTTGCTATAGTCCTGCGGGACTCAGGAATGTAAGCCCTGAACTGGGCAGTCTGGGGGCTTGTGTCAGGTGGCAGTCCCAGAAGCTGGGTTGCCAGACCTGTATTCAAGCTCCTTCCAGAGAGATGCAGGTGACCTGGTTTTATCACAGTAGTAGGCCAGAGGGGGAAGGTGGGGGAGGTGGCTTCCAGCTAGCTCCCCAGGCTCTAGGTGGATTGCAGCCAGCCCCGGGATGCATTCCAAATTAAAGTTGGACCCTCAGGCAGCAGCTTGTAAAGTATGCACTCAGATCCTTTCTAGGTAAAGACTGAGTGATGGATGTTTTTGCCTGATTTCTCTGCACTGAACCCTTGGGGGATAGCCTTGGTGAGTGCTTCTGTGCCCATTAAGAACTACTTCTTTGTTTGCTGTAATATTACTTAGGAGTCTCATGGATACAAGCCCTATTGGCTTCCAGAGCAGAGTGTTTCGGGAGCCTGTCCCTTGGGTGAGAGTCTTAAAAGTTGGGGCACTAGGTGTATAGTCCAAATCCTTCACTGCTCGGGGAGAAGCTGGGAGTTGGAAGTTCCTTCCTGTTTGTATGGCACAGATGTTGGGGGTGGGATTATGGCAAGATATGTCTCCGCCTTCTCTACCAGTTTTAATGTGGGAATTTTCTCATTTGCTTGGTGTTTAGGTGTGACTCAGCTAGTTTCTGGATTTATCTCAAAGGGAATTGCTCTGTATAGCTGTACAGTTGATGTGTCTGGGGAAGGAGGGAAGTTCAGGAGCCTTCTATGTTGCCATCTTGGTCCCTCCCTCCTGGTTTTGTTTTGTAAGGTAACTTTTATTGAGGCTTACTATGTGTGAAGCACTGTGATTTCACTGTAGGTCTTACACTATCATGTTAATTCCCACAGCAGCTGTTTGCAGTAGGTGGGATGATCCCCATTTTATAGAAAAGAAGTCTGAGTCTTAGAGGGGGAGCATGTGCAAGGATGTACAGCCAGCACATGACAGAACTGGGGTTTCAACTGATCTGTTTTATTCAATGGCCGTAATCATCACATGTCACACTCGCTTAGAGGAGGGCAGGGTTCATGTCATCTAGTTCCCCCAACCCCCACCAACTTTCTTAAATCGCTCTCATAACAAGCTTCTTATAACTTGGAAAAAAATGTATGAATACAAGTTCTGTGAAGAAATACACAAGCAAATTAAATTAAACATTACCAGAAACCCTTCCAATGAAGATAAACCAGTATTAACATTTTGGAATATATACTCTATATTTCTTATGCAAAGACTTAAGTATATATATAAGAAGCACTCCCCCCCCCCCCCCCGAGAGAGGGAGAGAGAGAGAGAGCATGAGCTGGGGAGGGGCAGTGGGAGAGGGGGAGAGAATCTTAAGCAGGCTACACGCCTAGCATGGAGCCTGACACAGGGCTCAATCTCACACCTGTGAGCCCGAGAGATCAAGACCTGAGCTGAAACCAAGAGCCAGATGCTTAACCAACTAAGCCACCCAGGGGCTCCCCCCCTTTTTTGGGGGGAGCGAGCGAGCGAGAGAGCAAGTGAAGTACTCTCAAGGCTAAGTGCGTTCTGCTAACAAATGTGTCTTTAGTGTACCCAAAATGGTGTGCTTGCTAAGAGCCTTTTGTGCTTTTTCTTAGCCCTGTTCATGCCAGTTGAAGTTACTGTTGCAGTTACGTAATCTAAATATTACATAAACCGATGAAATATGAGTATAAAAATAGAACAGTTTTCTCCACTAAAATTAGGTTGAATGCTTTAGCAAATTGCGATCTCTAAAACAATTGCTCTGGAATTCACAGTGGGTGAAATAGCTATAAAAGATTTGAGAAGAAATGTTAGAAGTCGTGAAGGAGTCCACATTCGTATTGCTTCACAAGTGTATTTACGTTTTTGTTTGATGTTAACAGACCTAAAGCTGAAATGGAGAAGATGGGGTAGGATATGACTTATGCAGGAAAGATGGCGTGGAGTTCTAGTAAGCAAATACTCAGGTCCTCAGTGTTAAGTGAAAATACGAGATGTTGTGGGCAGCAGGTGTTTTTATTTTTATTTTATTTTACTGTTGGTGAATCCTCACTTTCACTACCTTTTGAAATCAAGCGATTAACTTCTGCTCCCAGATGTGTTAGAGAAGCATGCTTCTGTTCTATATATCTCAAAAGGAGAATCATGTAATCTGCCGAGCTACTTTTTTTTTTCACTTAATACATCGTAGACACATTTCCAAGCCAATAAATACAGATTAAAGTATTTTATGACAGTATAACATATGTTCAGAAAAGTGCACAGATCCTTGAATGATCACAAAGCAGACACATCCGTGGAGCCCCCACCCAGGTCAAGAAACATTGCCAGTCCCCTGGGAGCCCCCCATAGCCTCCGCTTCCCAGCCAGAGATAACTGCTGTTGCCACTTCTCACTGTTTTCAAACTTTGTATAAAAGAAGCATCTGTACCTTTTTTTTTTTTTTTTACTTTTTTACTCCACACTTTTTGTGAGCTTCCATCTGTGTTTTTAATGTGTATCATGTATTCATTCATTGTCGCTTTTGAACATTTTTTTCATTGAAATGAAATGCCAGAATACGTACTTAGTCTGTTGTTGATAGCCGTTGGGGTTGTTTTCAGTTTGGGGCCGTTGGGAAAAATGTTGCTACGATCATTCTTGTAGTACATGGCTTTTGGGATACCCAGGAAGGTTCTAGTTCTTGTTGTTTGCGTATCTAGGAATTGAATTAGTGGGTCACAGGATATGTTTGTGTTCAACTTTAGGGGGTACCGCCCTGGTGGTTGCACCAGTTTATACTCCCACCCATTTATACCCCCTCATACCAACTCATATGTGAGTTTCTATTGCTCTGTATCTTTGGCAACACTTGGTATTGTCAGTTGTGTTGATTTTATCCAATCTGATAGGCGTATGGTAGTATTTTGTGATTTTAATTTGCATTTTACTGATGTCTAATGAGGTTGAACACTTTTTGACGTGCTTATTCGCCATTTGGGTGTCTTTGGTGGGGGAGGAAGAGGTTTGAAGTACTTACTTGAGTGTCTTGCCCATTTTTTCTGTAGGATTGCCAGACATTTTCTGATTTATTAGCACTTCATATATTTTAGATATTAAGTTCCTTTGTTAGTTACATGTGTTAAAAATACCTCAAAGAAAAAAATATCACCTCCCACTCTGTGGTTTGGTTTTCTTATTCTTCTGATAGAGGTTAGTGAAAGTTCCTAATTTTAGTGTAATCCAATTTACGAATTGCCCCTTTGTTATTAGTGTTTTTTGAGTCCTAGTTAAGAAATCTTTGCTTTGTCTCAACCCCAAGGCCCTCAAGATATCCTCCTGGGTTATCTTACATCAGCTTTATTGTTTTACTTTTCGTAGTTAGATCTACAGTTTACCTGGATTTAATTTATGTGTATGGTGAGAAGTTAGGCTCCAGTTTCATTTTATAGCACATTGATATCCAGTTGATGAAGCAGCATTTGTCGAAAAGACCATCCATTCTGTGTTGCTGTGCAGTGCAATCTTTTCTGTAAATAAAGTAGGAATCTATGTACAGATCCGGTTTTGGACTTTCTCTTCTCTTTCACTGGTGCATTTCTTTTGCGCTAGTGCAAGTTTTGATTGCTGTAGCTTAATAAACTGCAGACAAGTCTTCTTTGTACCAATTCCTGATGATACTCTTTAGTTCTTTACGTTTCCAAATAAAGCTTAGAACCAGCTTGTCAGTTTCCACAAACATACTCAGAGACATACTAAAACTTCAGGGATTTTGATCAAGATTGCTTTGGATTAAGAAAGGTAATGTAAGAATAAAAAAGACTGCTTTGGACTTATAGATCCATTGCTTTGACAGTCACATCTATAGGAGAGTTGACATCTTAGCAGTATTGAGCGTCTCAGTTTGTATGCGTGGGATATCTTTTCATTTGGTCTTCTTTACTCAGTGTTTCATATGTTAATTATTTGGTTTTCTAATTCTTTTCAATGGCTTTAGAATTTTGTGGTTAACATCAAAATTTAATCAGTAACTTTATGTTACAACATAGTTTATTTCTATTCTTTTACTGTTATAAACGGTATGAGCATTCATGTATATACATTTAAAAACTTTTTTTTTAAGTTTATTTATTTATTTTGAGAGAAAGAGAGCGAGAACTCGCAGGGAAGGGGCAGGAAGAGAGCTGGTTGCCACGCAGCCTCTGTGCTGGACTCTGAGCAGAGTCCAGTGTGGGGCTCGAACTCAACAAACCACGAGACCATGGCCTGAGCTGAAATCGAGTCAGATGCTTAACTGACTGAGCCACCCAGGTGTCCCCATGTATATCCATTTTCAATACCTTTTTACTTGTAATTAACTCCTGAAACTGGAAAACTGGAAAACTGGAATTTATCTTCCCCTGTGAATTGTATCATTTTAAACTCTCACCCACTGTTATAATAGGTTCCATTCTTGTCAACCTAGGGAATTTGTGATTTTTTTAAAAAATAGTTTTCAGTTTGATGGGAAAAAATAATAACTCATTGTTCTTTCAATTTGCATTTTTTAGTACTAATGGAATTGAGCAAGCCATTTGTAGTTCTTTTGTGAATAGCCTGTTCATAGCTTTTGCATATTTTCTATTTTTTTTTTTTATACCTTAGGTAAAAACCCTTTGTCACATATATTTACAAAATATACATCTGTACAACACATGAGTTAACCAGAATCCTTTTGTTACTAGAATGGGCCTTTGTTGAAGAGCAAAAAGAAAACCCTGTTTCAAATTGTGATGATTCCCCAAATCTTTATGTCCTTCACATATTTAGTAATATCATAGCAATAATGTGCTTGACAGGAGGGACTAGTAGCAACTAGATAGAAGAAAGATAATGTAATAGAGTGGTAAGATCATTGAAATTAGAGTCAGAAGCCTGGGTACTAGACCTGGCCTGACCAATCTCTACCTCTGAGATCTTGGTTAGTCCATAGACTCTCCCTGGGCCTTCATTTGTCTGTACAGAGCACAATGTATATCATGTATCTCGCAGGGCTAAGATGAGATCCATACATTGTAAACAGTAAAAGTTAACACAATACAAATTATAATATGCTAATAAGTATGGTATAATTTTAGCAAGTTGAATGGATGCTTTGTTAAAATTATCTTTTAGGAGCACCTGGCTGGCTTAGTCAGTGAAATGTGTGATTCTTGATCTCGGGGTTGTGGGTTCAAGCCCCACGCTGTGTATACAGATTACTTAAAAATAAAATCTTAAAAAAAATTTACCTTTTGAGGTAACCTAACATAAAATATTCAACCTAACATCTTTCTCAGTCTGTGGTTTGTGGCTATTGTACTTATTTACATGATTCCTCTAAAAAGAAATGTTAAAAAATTGAAGCTGATATTCTTTATGACAATTAAGTGTGTCTGTGGTATATTGGCTTCTAGGGCACTAGGCTTCTCTCTCCAGTATTGACATTCTCTGTGAGCTCATTAGCTACTGTTCTGGTAAAAGTTTTGATCTGTGATAAGGGTACTACATTAAAAGGGCATTGAAGTTGGAAATCTGTACTTTGGTCCATTCTTTAAAATGCAGTCCTCACAAAAGAGCAATATGAATTTGCATTGCAAAGGATAACATTTCTTTTTAAAACTCTTGAAACCAGGTAATTTAATTAGGTCTTTGCCATAGCCTTTTATCTTCCTCCCCAAAGGAGCTCGGTCTCCTTTGACACCTCATATTGGAAGCTGGTCTTCTTATCCTCAGAATTAATTAACATGCAAGTGCTTGTCTAGAGAAATGCTGCTTTTCGATTAGCATTTAAATGTCATTCTTAATGATGTCAAATTGACTCTTTGAAGGGAAAATCAAAATGGTATGGTTATCTCTTGATTATTTCCTAGAGCATGTTACTGGTAATTCTGGTTATCTGGTCTTACTGGATGCTTTAATCTTCTGTTTGTAGGCCAAATTGAGTCAGATACAAGACTTACTTCCATATTTGATTGCAGCAAAGCCAGATTCTGGCCTTCCATTGCCTACAGTTTCTAGATAGGTCTACTTGGCATATTCTGCACTACTTCTCAGTAACAAGTTTATTTGTGTTGGAATAGCACCTGTGAACTATTAGCAACAAGTCTGAGGTACCCAGGAGCAAGGAGGAGGGTACAGAGGGGCTTTGGTAGCAACTGTGTGATACAGAATAAAGAAGATGGGGGCGCCTGGGTGGCTCAGTTGGTTAAGCATCTGACTTCAGCTCAGGTCATTATCTCACTGTTCGTGGGCTCAGGCCCTGCTTGGGCACTCTACTGTCAGCGAGGAGCCAGTTTTGGATCCTCTGCGCAACCCCCCCCCCCCCCCGCCCCTCCTCTGCTCTCTCTCTCTCTCTCTCTCTCAAAAATAAGTAAAAAATTAAAAAAAAAATAAAGAACGTGAACTTTGGAGTTAGAGATTCATTGGTTCAAATCTTGCCAGTGCCATTCTGAAGCTATGTGACCTTGACATATTACTTCCCTTCTCTGAGAATTTCCTCATCAGTAAAATGTAAATAGTAATATCTACCATTCAGGTTGTTGGGAGGGTTAAAGGTGATCATGTATGTAAGGTACTACTTAGAGCAGGCTATCTGCTATAACAAAGAACCCCCAAATCTCACTGGTTCATTTCCTGCTGTGGGGAGGGAGGGCCCTGCTCCATGCAGACGTTCAGTGACCCAGACTTCCTGGCGTTCCCCAAGACCTTGGAACCTTCATTGGGTCATCTCTCTCTGGCTGGGAGGTGACGGAAGATTGTGAGCATGTGGATCGCACAGGAGGCTTTGTGGGACAGGCTGGGGTTGGTGTATATCACTTTCACTCATTTCGCACTGGCCAGAACTAAATTCCATAGACACACCTACTTTCAAGTTAGCCCTCCAAATGTCTGTCTTAGGAGGAAAACAAAATGGGTTTGTTTGGTGAGCACATAGTCCTCCACCACAAGCATCCAGTAACATTTGTTATGTAAATGAAAGAAAGAAAGAATGGATTCTCTGTTCATTTTCTTTTTTTTTTTTTTTTTTTATTTATTTTTGGGACAGAGAGAGACAGAGCATGAACGGGGGAGGGGCAGAGAGAGAGGGAGACACAGAATCGGAAACAGGCTCCAGGCTCCGAGCCATCAGCCCAGAGCCTGACGTGGGGCTCGAACTCATGGACCGCGAGATCGTGACCTGGCTGAAGTCGGACACTTAACCGACTGCGCCACCCAGGCGCCCCATCTGTTCATTTTCTTTTTCATGGACTCCTAGAGTGTTAGAGCTGATAGAGGGCTTTAGCAGTGATCAGATTTTACTCTTTTTAGATGAAGAGTCTGAAGACCTGGAGAATTTAGTCCAGCTATTAGTGACAGGACTAGAACTTAAACCCACTTTTCCCAAATCCTGCTATTTATTCTACGTTTAATTATTTAAACATTATTCTTTGTTTTTTGCCATAGGGTTGCCCTTGCCTTTTGGCATATGAAGATGGAGATTTAAAAACATGTTATTCTGATCATTATTGGACTTCAGTTTTCCTTGGAAGGAGGATTTGGTATTTTAGGGTGGTGGGATAGACACTGCAAGGGCTGGAGTCTCCACAGCCAGTGGGTGTTTTATACTGAGGGTGAGAATTAATCTTCACTCACCCACTCCTGTGTTTGAGCAATCTTTCTTTCTTCCCCGTGTATGTGTATTGAATTATGCGAGGCAGTGTGGATGGAGCAGTGATTAAGACAGGAACATTCACAGCCTAAGGAAGGGGTCAAATATTTTACCCCTAATTACTACATAAAATGAGAGTGCCCTGGAGGCAATAAGGTGGAAGTGACCAGCTGCTGGGGTGGGAGGGAGAAGGGAGTAAAGAAAGCTTCCTGGAGGAGGTGGGTGCTTGAATTGGATCTTAAAGAATGGGTTCATTTATTGGGAGTTTGATTTGCTCTGAAACAGACACATCTGTATTTCTGTAATCTTTGTGGATAACTTTGGCCGGTGGTGACTATACACTGGGAAAAATGGGGAGAAAAATGCAAACAAACAGATCAAAATCCTGATCAAGTCTCCTGTATAAGATGGGCATTGAGCACTTATATTTACCATTCATTTATCATTTTGTCGAGTTTTTACAAGTAAACAATTGCATAAGACAACCTTTGGATACAGATCAATCATCAAAAACAAAGACTCTGTTGTGAGCCAACAAGTTCTTGATACCATCCTTCTAGGCCCAATGGGCCTTGCATAATTTTTGGTTAGGTACAGACCCTTAGAAGAGTTTATAGAGACCAGAAGATATAGAGACCAGAAGAGTTTATAGATACCAGAAGACTGAATCAGTGTGAAGGGGGAGCACATGCACCCACTGCAAAGGATGTGCAAACACGTATATAGGTCTGAATTTGGGAGTTGATCTTCAAAAGTTTTCTCTGACAGGTACTATTTGGAGCCTAAATTTGTAGGACTGATGGGAATGCTTGGGAGTTGGCATTACTGTTACATCATAGTGAAAGAGCATGGGTTATTCTGTGGTCTGGCCAAGAGGATTTGGGGGAAGACAAGTGTAGTGAAAGTTCCACTGTTAGTAAGTGGCAGCATATATGGCTTGGGACCCAGTCTTGTCTGATGTCTGTCCTTCTCCCTTAGTGCCATACTGTCTCTCTGGGAACGCAGGTAGGAGTCAGAATCTAAGCGGCTTTCGATGGTTAGATTAAGGGTTACCTGGAATCAGTCAGCAAGCAAGAGATGTCTGTTTTCAGCACCCCACTCCTCTTTGGTGCGTCTCTTCTCTTTTTAGCGAGCATTTTCTCACACTCTCCCTAACATTCTCATAGTAGAGTATCAGGGGACTCCTGGAGAGAGAATTTGTGTTGTTTTAAAACATACACCTTAAATTCTAAAAGCAGTCTTATAGAAAGAATTCAAGTTGTACAAAAAGGATATGAAGTGCAAAGGCATTGTCCCTCTTCCTGAAACCTCTGATTCTAATGAAAATAAATGTTATCTTTCTAGACACGTGGACAAAGAAGCACACGCAGGTGTATCCTTTTTTACATACGTGGACTCATTTAATATATGCATTTTTCTGTAAGTCTCTTAGTTATGTAAGACAGCTTTTCATACTGCCACATAGTTCTATCTTGTTATTATTATTATTTTAACCCATGGCATTGTCATCCACTGTAGGACTTTTCCATGACTCTTAATGAACAGTCTTTAAGGTTTTTTTCCTAATCCTTTGCTATTTATTGCACACTCTGCTTCAGAGAACATTTTTGTAGCCATCCACAAACTTCTTATGGAGAGATTTTTTGGTAGGGTACTTGCAGTGGAGTTCCTAGACCAAAGAGTACATGTATTTAAAAATTTGATAGATATTGGTAAACTGTCCTCCAGAAAGGCTGCACTTATTTTCATTCTATCCACAGTGTACGTGGATTCCTTTTTTCCCCCCAATATTTTTCATTTTAAAGAGGATCCTGAACTTTGGGTCAGATAAGAACAGGCAAAGAGAAGAGAGCCTACTAAAAACAAGTGATGACTTAGAGAATTGAAAACATGTTCACACAAAGACTTGTATGTAGCCACATTATACATAACAGCCCAAAAGTGGAAACAACCCAGATGTTCATTGGCTGTTGAATGGATGACCCAGATGTCATATGTACGCACAATGGAATGTTATTCAGCAGTGAAAGGAATAAGGTACTGATATATGCTATAATGTGGATGAACCTTGAAAGCGTTATGCTGAGTGAAGGAAGCCAGTCACAAACACCATACATGTTTATGTAAAATGTCCAGAATGGGCAAATCAATAGAGGCAGAGTGTATATAAGTGGTTGCTCAGGGCGGGGATGTGGGGGCAGGGGAGATTTGGGAAGTGACTGCTAATAGATACAGGATTTCTTTTTAGGCGGTGATGAAAATATTTTACAGTTAGATTATTGTGGCTCTAACTAACTATTCTACAGTTAGTTAGAATTGTGGCTGCACAATTCTGTGAGTAACCACTGAATTGCATATTTTAAATGGTGGAATTTTATGGTATGTGAATTATTTGTCAGTGAAGCCGTTGAAAAAAATGAGTGGTGGCGGAATTCATGGAATGGGACGGAAAGGATGAGGAGGTGGCCATTACCATGGGCTTATGGGACAGGCAGGAAGACAATGTTACAGGGAATTTGATGGGGAAGGTATTTCTCTATGCAAAGCTGAGCTGTGTTCAGGTGGTTGATGATAGCCAGCTACAGAGTTGGTTGGTGGGGTTTCTCCCCTAGCAGAATGGAGACAAGGGGCAGGTAATGCCATGCCCTAGTTAGGGTGAGAATGGGGGTTAGTACACTGAATTACTGACTCCTTGTCCTTGTTCAGTCCTTTGAATACACAGAAGATACTGTTCTCCTGGAAGGCAGTAATACTTTCCTTTGCTGACCTAGAAATGCCTGCTGTGCTCCAGCATTTGGAAAAGGAAGGTCAGGGAGAGGAAGCTGAGCTCAGCTGCTGAGTCAAGGAGAAGGGGAGGAAGGCCTAGGGTCACAAAGGACAGTGAGGCCCTCCTTTGTGAATAAGAGCAACTTGTCCATTTTAAATTCAGCAATTAAGCTTTTTCTACATAGTGGAAGTGACTGTTCTTTTGGAATGTGTTTGCCAGCGACTATCATGATTAGAATGTTTAAAAGGAAGTTATGATTTTAAGTGGCCTCTGAGTTGTACTGATTGATAAAATTTAGCTTAAGGGAAAGAGATTTAAACTTAACAGCAAACACTGAAAGTTACGGGCAAATCAACATACCTGTCCGTGAAGGCCCAGTTTTCCTTATAATTGGGGCTTTTTTAACACTCTTTACCCTTTCGTGTCCTCATTACCCATCACTGTGGCTCTGTAGCACAGAGTAGGTTAAACTGTAACATCCAAAACTTTCTTAGTATTCTCAGGTCTCAGGTTAGCCTCAGAAAGAGCCTCAGGTAGGTCTCCATGGTTACATTTTGGAGGTTAATCTTTTTAGGTGGCTACTCCTTGCTCACCAACGGTTTGCTTTAGAAGTCCAGGATGGCACATGTGTGGGTCCGTATTGACATAATGGCAAAATTATTTTGTATCAGGCAGAAGTGTGGGGTCTCCTGAATGGGTGGAGGCTGGCGGCATGGGTGGTAAAAGAATTCATGTAAGGCAGAACAAAGGAGGTAGAAATTTACTGAATCCAGCACAAAGGAGCAGCAGACAGGACAGCAAAGCAGAGGCTGTCTGCCAGGAGACGGTGGGGGGGGGGGGGGTGGCTGTAGTTAAAGGGGGAAGGTGAGGAGCTCTAGGAACATACGGAATTTTCATTTTTTGGCACCTGTATCCGGTGTAAGTAACTCAGTGGTCATCTAGGGCCTATGGATATTTTGAGGCGGGTTGCCAAATGGCCCTGTTTATATTCAGCCAGGGGGGTGGGGGGGTCACTGTGGGCCCTTCTACCTTCCTCGGGTTTCCATTGTTCAAGTTGGTTGCCTAAAAGCAGCCTCTACAAGAAATCTTTTTCTTGGTCACTGTATTTGATTTACTACCTGGAATACACTTTATTCTCTAAAACTTCATTTAAGAATCTACCATGGATAAGAAACCACGAGCCTTTGTGCTCAATTAGGATGTAAATAGGAACCTTACTCACTTTTAAACCTTTATAAGAAATAAATTTTCTTCTGATTTTATTTTGACTTGCTAAAGAAACTTTAGCAGTGAGAGACACTTTGGTTGGTGATTCAGAGCACGAGGGAAGGGAAGGGAGCTATTCTGGCCCATGCGTACTAGTTGAATAACTGGCAGATATTTTTATATGCATTTCTATTCTTAGTCTCCAGCCTGCAGTTAACTGGGAAGTAACTAAGCTCAGTTACACTTATCAGGCTTGGTGATCTTAATTTGGATATGTCAATATCTAGACCTCTGGGGGAACTTAAGTATGTTTAGCTGATTGTTGAAAGGCAAACCCTCTCTTAGGGAATTCCCTCTCATTCAATAAATGAAGAATAAAACTTCCGATTAATAAGACAGATTAAACTGCAAGGTAATTAAAATTGCTCTTTATTTCTGGCTATTAGCTAAATCTTAACCATTAACGTAGCCACACAGAGTTTTTGCTCGGTTTGGGTTTGTTTGATTTGGGGGTTGTTTCTCTTAAATACATTTTAAGGGTGGTCAGTTATGGCCTGTATTAGAATTCCTGCTTGTATTAGGATTCTGGAAGTTGTAATGAATTCATAGAAGAACTCAAGAATGTAAGAAATTATGGGTCAATTATATCTAAATTTAAAAAAATAGCAAAAACACACAAAATGAACAAAGAATGTGAGAGCAAGGTTTCTACCACGTACAGAGTTGGGGGTACGAACTTTCATCTGTTTCCAACCCCATTCACATTGTGACCGTGAACTGTCATGACTGAACTTCAAAGCACAGCTTGTTCTCTTGGCAGTGGCACCAAAACATTTTGATTATGCCTGAATAACTATTATAGGTCAGTGTAGACAAGTGAGTGAGAGTCTTACTTGGCTGGTTGGTGATACTGCACATGCTTAGATTTAGCAAAATGTCAAAATTGCCACAAGCCAAGATACAGTCATTGATGAGGACTTGAAATTTCTCCATGTCTGATAAATGTTTCAGTCCATGGAGAGCAGAAGTCCTTCTGCCATTTTCTTTTTTTAAACCACAGATCGAGGAAGCAAGGAGATGGAAATATTACTGTGAACTTAGTCCTAACCAACTGTAACTGAAGTAGAAATGACTAAAACCTTGGGAGGGAATGGCTGTGATCGTAATGTTTTGCAACTGCCAAAGAAAGGAAAGTTGGACATAACCAAATAGTAATGGTGACTTCAGGAAAATATAGAGAAAGGATAGGTATTTTTCAATGTCCAGAGACTTGAAAAGAGGGCACTACAAAAAAGAGAAAGGGAGGGAGGGAGGGAGGGAGGAAGGAAGGAAGGAAGGAAGGAAGGAAGAAAGGAAGGAGGGAAGGGGAATTCTGAGGGCAAAAATCACAATTTTGGGGGGTGAAGGAGAAAAGGGAGGGAACCACTCTAAGAACAAGGAAGTTTTTAGTGAGTTGGGTATTAAGAGAACATGTATCCAAGATTGAAAGCAGAGCACATGCTCAAGGACCAATTCGGAAGAGTGGCATAAAACTCGTAAGAAAATACCTGCAACGCTCAAGTTCAGACCGAGGTGAGGCTGGAGAGAGCGCTAAAGACGGCAGAAAAGGCTCTTGAAAAGCTATGCGCAAAACAAGAACAATTGAGGGCTAAGCTCGTTGCTTGGGGCGGATGGACTAATGTTAGCATGACGAAAAGCAGACCCACTCAACTATTTGGCTTCTCTCTTTCTCTAACAAAGAGAGTGATCTTCAAACTGGAATGTAGAACATAAACATGGTTCAGAATAAATTGAAGCACACAAGATTGGTGATGATAATAATAGTCACAACTACAATTTGTTGAGTTTCCACTCAGGACTGAGTACGAGGAAGGAGAATTTAGTTACTTTTTTTTTTCTACTGCTTATGACCACTGTGGGTGGCACGTATTATCATCAACCCTATTTTATAGGCAAGGACACTGAGGCTCAGGAAGATTTAATAACAAGCCTGAAGCTACGCAACCGTTAAGTGATTAGCTAGGATTCAGATCCATGCCTGACGAAGTTCAAAGTCTGGCTCTTTTGACTGGACACCCTGACTCCCGTGCCTATCAATACCTAGTGGTTTTAAACAGGATTGTGTTTGCAGCTTAAATTATATTGTAAGACACATAAACAAGCAAACAGTACCCTGTAGATGTTAGCCAAGAGCCACAGTGTGTAATTTCAGGGAAAACAAGGAAAATGGAACATCAAAATGATAAAACACAGACAAGGCCTGCCTTGATTTCTTTTTTAAAGGTTCACTTTGGACTGTCTAGAACAAATTGCTTGATACTGACCCTCAGCACGCTTGCGACTGTGCTACGCAAGCAGATGGTTGTGAATGAAAGTAAGGATTCTCAAAAAGTGGCCTAGCTTTGCAAAGCATGCCCAATTAGAATCGTCCCTTCTTCCTTCTCTTTCTTCCTGTCATTCGATAGAGGACTCCAGAAAGCCGGTAAACAAGTTGAATTAATGTAGACTCAGTAGGCAGATTCATATTTAATTGAACCACTTTATACAGATTATTGACTTTAGATAGATGAGCTTTACTGAAATCACAATACCATGTTTGTGGCAGTCCCCCTATCTATCTGGATAGCGACTCTATCAAAAAAGGAAATGAAGTTTTTTGACTTAAGTTGTTCATGGTAAACCCCTGATGGTTCCTGGTATTTTTTGCCTTCTAAGTGAGTATGAACATTCTGTTTCAGCTTTCCTCAGGCTGTTTTGTGAAGAACTCTAAAGATGCTTTAAAAGTTAATAGAATAGGTGTCATCTCATGAGAGCATTGTTTCAGAAATGCTGACCTGTATGATAATTTGTTGTTAAATTTTGCTAGGGATAGGCATTAAGTTCATTAATCTATGACTTAGGGAATCAGATTCATCCATCCTTTTCAAAATCTGGATAGTTTGCTTTCTCTTTAATTTTTCAGAGTATTCCACATCTTAATACATCTGTCAGTTAATTCAGTATCCTAAATAGAATTCATCTTGGCTTGGTAACTTGGACTCCTTTAAAGGAATTAGGCATATTTTTTCTTGTTTTAGGCTTTAATCTCTATTTATACCTTACTTTTTGAGATTTAAGGAGGAATTAGACATAGTGTGTATAGTGGCCAGTAGCTTAAGGTAGGAGCAGTAAGTTGAAGTTACAAATAAAGAGATTTCATATCAATATAACGAAGTGCTTTCTAGTAATTTGGAAGGTTCAAGAAGAGATTATATTATATCTGTTAGAGATATATAGAGGAGATTCAGACGTTGGATAGATGATGGAGAAGATGACCTTCTGACTCTAATATTCTATGATTATAGACATTTCTGTCTCGTACGTAATCAAAAATAGGATAGCCTTTGGGTACTGTCAAAATCTTAAAAATCAAAGACTGTTTTGTTGTGGTTCCATTATTATCCAAGAAAAGCATGTGCAGTCTCCAGTTCTGAAAAGTAATTGCTGCCTTGGTTATTCAAAGGGAATGGGTGGTTGGGCAGTGGATCTATTTTATGGTCCCTTCAGTTTATTCCAGTGAAATGATTGGTTGTCACCACTGCCTGAACTTCCAATAGCACTATTCTACGTGGTTTTTATTGATCTTGAAAGAAGAGAAGTCAAATTTTGGTTAGGAAACTGTTTGCATATAACCTGATTATGCTGAGATTAAAATCTTGTGGAAGTTTGAAATAAAATGAACTTTATCTTGCCCTACAGGTAGATTGGAAGCAATGCTTCTGAAATTTTTGCCAGGGCAAAGAGCTGTATGTTCACTTTTTCAAAGCAAGCAGTGGTTCTTTGAAAATAGCTCATTTCTCCACAGTAATGAATAACTTAGTAATGGGATTAACTGTGTTTTATTGTTGAAGTGAAACATTGCTGGAAGTTATAGCTGGTATTCGGGACCAGACTTTGAGTGAATTTAGTGGTAACATCAGCGTTTTAAGACTATAACAGTTCCACCCCCCCCCCAAATAAACAAACAAACAACCATTTTTTTCTTGGTCAAGTGCGTGTAAAATATTTTCCACCCCCCCCTAAAGAATATAACAGAGAATAGTTTTATGATGTTCAGTGCACACTTGTGCTTAACAATATGAAATGAACAAGGGACTGATAAAGTATGAGTGTTGAATAAATTGCATAGAGAGTCATGTTGGAGTAACCATTATATGGTCTTGTCTGACTGTAAGAGTTATGGTACCCTGATATGAAAGTATTGACAGTCATGAAATCTTTTATAAGATTTTGTCACTATTGCCTCCCCATTCCAAATTACTTCATAGCAGTGATCATATGAGTGTTGTAAAAATGTATTCGTGTGTCTCTTTCCTAGTAGATTGTAAGTGAATTGGGGGCAATTATAGATTATGTCTTGGTCATCACTGTGTTGTGCCTGGATCCCTCTGCTGTATGTAGCCACTAGGTGGATGATCACAGAGCTGCAGGGGGACCACTACATCATGATGGTCCTGTCTCTCGCATCTCCTCAATTGTGC
Source organism: Puma concolor (assembly GCF_028749965.1). Lineage (NCBI taxonomy): Eukaryota > Metazoa > Chordata > Mammalia > Carnivora > Felidae > Puma > Puma concolor. The sequence continues at coordinate 27,048,615 of NC_141673.1, read as the reverse complement.
ATTCTTCCTAGCCAAGCTCTGTGGCTATAACAAATGTTGAATGAGCAAAGGGAGGAATAAATGAACAGGCAAACCATTTTTGTTATGTGCTGGCAGACCCTTCTGGAAATAGGACTGGCCAATACAGGCATTGGTATCCTATGTGGCAAATGTGGCATGCAGGCACTGTGTCATAGGACTTGTGATATGGCTGCAGTCTTGCTTCCCTTTCGGGCTACTTTTGAGGCCTTTCCTGCCAATTTCGCCATTGTAAGATGTAGCAGCTGGTGGGTGGTCTTCCTTTCTTTCCTCCTCCCTCCCCTATCTCTCACTCTCTCTCCTTCCTTCCTTCCTTCCTTCCTTCCTTCCTTCCTTCCTTCCTTCCTCCCTCCCTCCCTCCCTCCCTCCCTCCCTCCCTCCCTTCCCTTCCCTTCCCTTCCCTTCCTTCCAATATTTTTGGAATGCCTCACACATATCAAACACTATGCTAATACTTTTGCATATAGCGTGTATCTAATCCTATATAATGCTCTCAGTTAAAAACAACAACAACAACAACAACAACAACAACAACAACTCCTACTTTGCTGGTACAGAAACAAAGACACAGAGAGCTAACTTACATGCACTCACATAGAAATAAAGAGAAAGTGCCAGGTTTCAACCCAGTCGTCCCTGGGTCCAAATCTCCCGTTCCTGCTGTTACACTAGGCAGCCTCCCTGGACTGCACGCATCTTTGCTCTTTCATTTCTCTCTGACATCCCTGCCCTTTCTCACCTGCTGTTCCCTCACCCAAAACACAGACACAGACTGAGGTGGATCCTTGGCATCCCACTTTTCAAAGGATACTGAAACTGTGATCCTGTTACATGATATCCTCAGCGTTCGGCCCTGTTTAACTCTTTGGTCAGTGCTAGGCCATTTCCCACTTTGCCTATCAGACCTTAGTCTTTGTGTCTTCTGTTACTTCCCACGACAGGTCTGAACACCATGGAAGAATTCATCTTTCTACCAGGCTAACTGTGCCATTCTTCTCCAATATATCCTATGGGAACTCTCCCTGTTTTCTTCCAGAGAGGCAGCATTGAGGGGTGGTTGAGATCATGGGCTCTGGAGTCAGAATGCCAGGCCTCAAATCTTGGCTTTTGCTTCTTCCTGGCCGTGTCATGTTGGATAAATTATCCCTGTGTCTCAGTTTCCTCACCTGAAAAGGGCAGATGAGAAAGTACCACCATCACAGGATTGCTGATTATGGATTTCACCCAGATAAAAGTTCTTAAAGTAAAAAGCCCATAGTCAAATCCTCAATAAATGTCAAGTGTTCTTTTGAATAAAGGCCAAGAGCGTCACTCATAGTTTCAGGCTCATCCACAGACTGGGTTTTCCCGATGTTTTCATTTCTAATCACTCTGGTGTGTGTCCTGCCTGTCCCTCTGGTCTGGGTCGATCTGTGACACAGGCTTTGTCACCACTGTCCACAGGTAAGTCTGGATCCTCTCCACCCGTATCCCACTGTCTGGGCTGGGCCCATCTTCCCTGTCCGGTTCTGTCAGCTGGTCTCACTTACAGATCTTTAAGGGCCTTCTGAAGTCCCCTTCCCTTCGTGAAACCTTTCTCACCAAGAGGGAGAAAAGTGAATAATTCCCCTGCTTATACCTTTTCTAAACATAGCACTTCACCTCACCAAAATACAGTACCACTGTGAAGTGTGTTTCTGAAAAGAAAATAATTTGATTTTACTGTTTGCTCTGTACCTGAACGTGTGCTCGGAAGGTCAACATTCATATAGAAAAGGATACTTGTTTCTGAGGCCACAGCTCATAGAGAAGAGGGGCTCTGGTTTGACACACCCCTATCCCAGTAGCACCTCCATCTGTGATTAGTAAATTCCTGATTCGGAGAGTAGGCCATTTAAAATCAATTATCCACCAAAAACCTAACCCCTAACGTGCGTTCTGAAAATGGATGCTTTACTCGGATCCAACAGTTGAAAAGTCGTCTAAAGCTTTCTCGTCTTGCATCAGGGGTGTTTTTTTATTTCTTTGACTCATCAATAGGTGTTAACTAAAGTTTTTTTTTTTTTTCCCTCAGGGTAGATGTAAAAAACACCAGTGCTTCTTCCCAGCCACCCCCCCTCTTCTTTTGAAAGCTTTCATATTTACCCCTGTACATTGTTTGACCATACCTTGTACTTCAAGCCCTGTACTGGAGGAATGACTGTCACAGTCACATGGTAGGAACTGTTCCGGATCCTTAAGAAAAAACTACTACTGAACAGTGCATAGTCTTCTCCTTTGGAAAGAAGACAAAAATTATAGTGGTTTTGCCTGTCATTTAAAAATAAACAGACTCTGAACCTGTCTGGATTTATTGGCTTCATAGAACCAGACTGAAAGTACACCATGCACCAAATTATGGCAGAACAAATTCTTCTTTAGGACACTGATGGTAGGTTGGGCTTTTCTTTCTTTCTTTGTGTGTCTCATTACTGGCAATGATTTCTGAAGCATCAGGCGTTTTCCACCTTTGTATAAAATTAATCAAAGGCAGACCTGTGGTGGCCTTGAGTTACTTTTCCTCTCCGTGTTGGATCAAGGTTTTGTCATGACTGCCTTATGGTATCCTAGACAGAGGTGAGTGGGTATTCCTGAAGAGTAGTGTGTCTTGTATAAAGAATGCATTTTGGATGCCAACTGGCTAAGTTATTTTACGTGAACTTTCAAAAATGAATCAAGGAAGGAATGTGGGCATTTAGGGAAAATTATGGGTCTTTAACATTAAATGCTACATAAATAAGTAGGATATTTGTTGAGGGAGAAGATGGGGATATTGCTTGGGCAAAAGCCTTTCCTATTGCTAGATGTTAACATTTTAATTTTACTTTAGTTTTCAAATTGATTTCTCACACATAATTGCATTTGAACTACACGGAAATCCCGTGAAGTTGGTAGGGAAGGTATTTATTATCTCCAGCATATGAAGAATCATTCCTAAAGAACCCAGGGCTCGTCTTGTTGGCTCAGATCTCACGACTGAACCCAGAGGGCAGTCTTTCCATTCTGAGTACAGCAGTTTCCCCACTATATCAGGGAATCTCACACCCGCCTGTTCAGAAGGCCTGGAGGTGGGCTTAGAAATTCACATTTTTGTCACATACTCCAGGAGACTGATTGTGATGCAGGTGTATAATGGACTGCACTTTAAAAAACTCTCTGGGGCACCTGGGTGGCTCAGTTGGTTAAGCGTCCCACTCTTGATTTTGGTCAGGCGTGACGATCTCATGGTTTGTGGGACTGAGCTGCATGTCGGGCTCTGCACTGCCAGTGTGGAGCCTGCGTGGGATTCTCTCTCTCTCTCTCTCTCTCTCTCTCTTTCTCTGCCCCTCCCCCATATGCCTGCACACATCCTCTCTTTCTCAAAATAAAGAAAGAAACATTTAAAAATAAGGAAACAAAAAATAAAAAGCTTTTCTCTCTGCCATATTGTATCTTGGGTTTCAGCCTCTTTTTGTTAAATGTAATGCACTGAAAAAACCATTTTTAAGATGGCATGTTTAACTTAAGAGAGGATCGAACAGTTCATTTACATGTTGTGCCCCAAATCTACAATGGTACAGACACAAGTTAATACAATATTGTTTATAATAGTCCAATATTAGAAACCTTCCAAATATCCATCAATAGAGGAATGGTTGAAATAACCAAATGGTACATTCATAAAGAGGCATAATATGCAGTTATAAGAAGGAACCAGGAAAACGTCCACATCTTGCCATGATGTCGTCTTCGGGATCCATTGTTAACTATACAAGTAAAATGGCGAGGTGTTTACAGAGTATGGTCCTTGCGGTATAAGGAAGAAAGGAAGATACGAGTGTTCACACACACGCACACACAGCCAGTACTTCAGGGTGAGTTCTTTTTTCTTGGTTTTCCCAGGGAATTTGGGCAGACCTGGGGACAAGGAGGCTCTGCATCTGAAAAACAGCGTTGGACCTCTTGGTGGGGAAGTGGGGCTTGTGGTGGCACGGTGGGACCCGGTGTGGCAGCCAGAAGTTGATCTCAGAGTCGTGGAACTGCTTGACTGCCTGTTGGCAGCACTTGCTGGCCACAGTCTCCTCCACCTTCATGATCTGGATGGAGTGGGCCCGGGTGCGGTGCGGGGCGCCCATGCCTCGCTGGCACTGGGTGACAGCACCTGCAGTGGTCAGGTTCCAGTGCTCCCCTGGCGTGGGTGCCCCTGCGAGAGCCATAGCACAGCCAGGTACCAGAGTTCTTCACCCGTAAGGGGATTTCTCGAATACCTGTCCACAGTAGACAGTTTCCCCTGAAGACGTCATCTTCTTCGGCTGAAACACAAAGTACCAGAAACGGGACTTGGCGACAACATGATTAGGTGCAAAGATTCACGTGCCGTAGAGGGGCAGAGTGCAGCATTCGGGGTTGGGCAAGCAGCACCCCACCACCTTGTACGCCCGCGGTGTGCCTGACGCCTCAGGGCGCACGCTCCATTTTCATCGCCCCCCCACAAAAGGAAGTGCCAGGGCAGGGAAGTTCTTTATAGAGAATGACAGCTAATAAATGCAGAAGGGAGCTAGAAATAGAAAACCACCGTCTTGCAGCATCTAATGAAATAATGGAGCTAGGCAACAGTCATTAATGGCTGCTAAAATCTTAAGTGAAATTGGTGCTTTGTAATTGAGAATCAGCTTGACGACATTTGAACCCACTGATCAGTCTCAGCACCACTAAAAGTAGAATAGCCAAACATTATATTCCTCCTGACGTGATCTGATTGAAAAGAAACAATACCACTTGTGCAGTATTCTGCCCACATCCCTTCGGCACATATTAGAACCAGAATCTTACCAAGTTTCCATATCTACCTGCTAATTTACAGGAAATTCAGGAAATACAGGAGACAGAGGGACATGTTAAATACCACCACAAGGCTACAGATCAGCCCAGTCCTGAGTGTGGGAAGTTCTACAAAACAAATGACCCAATTTCTTCAGCAAATAAATGTTATGAGAAAAAAGTAGGGTGTAGGAAGGGGAAATGGTTATATGTTATGAAACTTAGAGACCTATAAACGAAATGCCAGGTGTGAACCTTGTTTGGAACTTGATTTGAAGAAAAATAATATAAAAATACCTTTCTTTTTTTTAAACAATAGGAGAAAATGAAACACAACTCTATTATGTGTTATTTAAGAAATTATTGATAGTTTTATTGATCTGATAGTGGTATTGTGACTTTTTTTTTTTTTTTTTAAGTATGCTTCACACCCAGCATGGAGCCCAATGCAGGGCCTGAACTCCCCACCCTGAGATCAAGAACTGAGCTGAGATCAAGAGTAGACTCTTCACCGACCGAGCTGCCCAGGTGCCCCTGTGATTATTTTTTTAAAAGTCTTTACCTCCAGGAGCACTTACTGTTGAGTTGATATTATGCCTTGAGATTTTCTTTAAAACTATGTCATCAAAAAAGAAAACAAAAAAGCGTGTTTAGGGAAGTAGATGAAATCAGAATGGTAGGAAGTAACAGTTGTTGAAGTTTGGTGGTATGTCAAGGGGGTTCTTTACACTTTTCTCTCTCCTTTATTGAATATGGAAAATCTACCTAATAAAGAAAATCAAGTTGTGCTATTTTAGAGGCCAAATCCTGGCAAAAAGCCTGGATTTTAGCCAGTATTTGTGTAAATCGGGGAGTCCTGGCTAACTCCCTTTTCTCCTGCTTCCCTGCCTTTTTCCATTTCTTCCATTCCTTCTGCTTCGCTTGTCTTTTACTCAGCCACATTTTGCACCAGGCATCACTCTGGTGCTGCCAGCCTTACAAAATTTAGGCACTACTGTTGTCCCCATACAGGTGAGGAAACTGAAATATAGAGGGGTGAAATTTCTTGTCCACAAACCCACATCTGTCTGTCACTGAAATCTGAATTCTTAGGCATTATTTTATGCTGCTTCTCAGAAATAGGCCTTTGATTTTATAATTTTTCTATTTTATTTTTAATTTTGTTTATTAATAAATTTTAAACACTGAGTAAATCAAATGGAGTAGCATCTGTGTATGAGAAAGACACAAAGTGTCTTCCTTATTGGAATAATTACAAAGACCTGATCAAAGGCAAAGCAGTGATGAGTCTGAAATGTAGCAACTTTCTTCATACTCATAAAAAAGTAAAACTCTATAAATTGTAACTTTAAGCCCCCAAATAAGGTTAATTTATGCTTGCTCTTCAACAGCAATGTTGAATCATCTTTTTACTAGAAATGGAGGCCAGAGAAAAATGGCTGATTTCCTTTCTCTTGTGTTTGTAAAATACGTTTAGGACTATCGCAATAAGGAAACCCTCAAAAACTAACAAACAAGTAAAATCCTGAACTTCCCCCAAGCCATGGTTTGCTTTACTTTCTTGCAAAAGTATTTTGGCATTTGTAAAACCCAGGCGTGCCCATGGGCACGTGCAGCCATGTCACTGTCATCTGTCACGTGCGACGCTCTGGATGTGAGCAATAGCAGTCATCAGTCAGGGCATGATAGCAAGCCACATCACTGAATTCCTGCTGCAGGGCGTGCGGGAATCATAACCTCTGCTTTGTAAGATTTAGTGTGACTTTCCAAAGCACCTGCAGTGTGGTTCTTCGTGGCTGGTCCCACACGGTGATTTATGCCCTAGAGATGTCTGACTGAGAGCCTAGAAAATTATATTAATGGGTTTGACATTGTTGTTTCCTTCAAGAATCAAGGCACTAAATGTAGTCAGGCTAACTGACAAAATTTTGCTCATATCCAGGGCATGCCAGTGAAGGCACCAAAAATGGATAAATAATAAATATTGAATCTTGCTGTATGCCAGGAACTGTGCTAAGTCCTTTAAATACCTACTAATGTTTAACCCTCTTAGCAGTTTTGTTTTAGAGCTGAGGTGGCTAAAACGCAGAGACGTTAAGTGACTTTCCCAAGGTTGCACACTTAGAGAATGGAGAATGGCAGAGCTCTGGAGTCAGGCTTTCTGAGTCCCCAGACTTTGCTGTCAACCCCTGTACAGTCTCAGAGCATCAGCAGGAAGTAATCCCACCCAGTAATCCACACTGCCATGGCTTGTCCCTTGGTGGACATGAGGGCACCTTCAAAACCGGGGTTATGTGCCAGAGTGCCATTTTATAGTTCTGCAGACACGTGAAGCCAAACAGAAGGAGATGAAGAGATTGATGAAGCACCTGTAGCAGATCTCTGGTATTTGAGGTCAGGTACGCAGTTGTTGCTAGAACACAGGGTTCCAGAGTGATTTGCAGTCCAGTGGGAAAGCCAGTTGGCCTGGCTACCTTGCAAGACAGTTAAGGACATAAGAATGGATATTCATTCAAGACGACCAGAAAGAAATCAGGTCGGGAATGAAGACAGATGGCAAAGAAATAGCATTTTGGTAGAAATCTAAAATTTTCTCCTGCTTAGTAAAGTGAGTATCTATTCTCTCTTGATTTATTAGAGAAGCATGGAAACTGCTTACTTTGAAATCCTAAAATCTTTTCGGGCCCAACTCATTATTAATGTGGTGTACCTCCCTCAAGGGTGGTATTTTCACAAATGCTGCTTCTGGCTTCAGTCACATATAGAGACATTGGAATGAGTCCAACATGACGTTTCGCTTTTAAAAAAAAATAGGAACTATGTTTGCTAATGCATATGCTACAAACACCTCTAAAAATAACTTGCAGTTTGACAAGCTGTCTCTTTCGTATCTTCTCCTGGTCCAGGAGACAAAGTTTTAAAACTTAAATTTGATCAACTCCGTAACTTTGCAAGTAAGGACAAGAAGCTTGGCCAGCTTATATGATTTTGGAATATGCTTTAGCATTTATATCATAATTGAGAATGACTCAAACTGATTTTCTCTAATAAAACTGTAAAAACTTCAGAATTAAAACGATGTCTTCTCCGGAGGGTAGTAGGCTTGAGTTCCCCACTGGTATCATCTTCCGGTCCTCGACCTGTGAGTGAGAAGCGAAGGGTGCTCTTTGGAGCTTCCTTCACACCTTCTTTTACCCTTTGGTATTCAACCACAAGTGCTTCTGGCAGCTTCTGGCAGAACAGGAAGGGAGGCCAAGGAGCGGATCCGTCAAAGCAGAGCGATTTGTGCACAGGAGCGCTTTGGCGAATAAAAGAAAATAGATTTGAAGTTTTGGCAGTACGAGCAGTGATTATTAGAAACGCAAGCTCACGCTAATAGTATCAAACAGAATTTCGGAGGAATAGTGATACCCCACTTCATAGGTCATTAACTCAGACATATGTTTGGCTATCAGAGAGGAGCTGGGTAGCAGAGCAGACAAGATTAAGAACATTCAAGATCTAGTCCTATTTCTTGTGACGATGAACTGGTCACTTAACTCTTTGGCCTTCAATTCTGTATGAAAGGCTTGCACTCGACCTCAGTAGTTATGGTCTACTTCATCCCAGTGGTATGATTCTAAGTTCCTGTGAAATACCCAGGTAAGATATGGGTGGAATATTAGTTTTGGTTTTGCCTTGAAAGAAAGTGTTGGGGAGGCAACAGAGAATGGCAGGGGTCACAGACCTAAAGACCTTATCTGCCTGGCCTGTGTGGGCAGATGAGTGAAGTGAATTTGATATACGAGAAGTACAAATCCATAATTTATGTAAAACCCCTTACTTTAATGTTTTTTTAAGTTTATTTATTTTGAGTGTGGGGGGAAGGTCAGAGAGAGAAGGAGAGAGAGGATTCCAAGCAGGCTGTGCATTGCCAGTGCAGAGCCCGACCCAGGGCTTGATCTCACACACCCTGAGATCGTGACCTGAGCTGAAACTGAGAGTCGGTTAACCAACTGAGCCACCAAAGTGCCCCATAAAACCCCTTATTTTTGAACATTGGCAAGTCCTTTCTGTTTGTTTTTTTTTAATACCCAGAAGTGGAATTGTTAGATCATGTGGTTCTATTTTATTTATCTATTTGTTCACTTATTTGGTTAGTTAATTAGTTTAGTTTTTTAGTTTTTATTTAAATTCCAGTTAGTTAACGTGCAGTGTAATGTTAGTTGCAGGTGTGCAATATGGTGACTCAGCACTTCATGCAACACCCAGTGCTCATCACAACTAGTGCCCTTCTTAATCCCCATCCCCTGTTTCACCCATCCCCCCGCCCCAACATTGTCAAGTTTTTTTCATTTTTATCAAATCACTGTTCTTGGTGACACACAGCTGGCCAGTGGGCCTTCTGCTTTAGACTTCTGGGATGGACTTCAAATTTAAGGGGTAAAGGACACAGTTTTGGATTCTGACAAGCCTGAGTTTGAACCTTAGCTCTGCCTTCTAATGTGTTAGCTTGTATATCTGTATTTAACTTCTTAGAATTTCAAGCTGCTGTATCGGTAGAAGTGAGAATGGCTGTACCTCTTTTGTTGGGTTTCCTGAAGATTACATGTTGCACAGTACTTAACACACCGTAGCCACATTCTAAATGTTAATTCCATTACCTTTGTCATGGTGGAAGGCCTCCTGTAATTTTTTTCATTCTTATCTTGATGGTGAGTTGCTCAAAATTTACAAAAGAATGCTATAGATGCCAGTGCTTTTTCGTAGATTTTGAAATCTCTTCAACCTACATTTCAGTGGTTTAAAAATAAAGATTTCTTCTTTAAAAGACACCATTTTGGAAGGACACTTTTCCTATTTGCCAGTGGATATAGGAGGCAGTATAGGATGCTCTGTTACTCTTAAAAACTACTTTTGACAATGATGAAATATAACACTGCATTTCCTCCTTAGAAAAAAAAATGTCTGGTGGTTGGAGACCCTGCTGTTACTGGTGGTAATTTCATAGTTTGATTATTCCCAAGGGAAATCTATTTTGAAAAGAATTTGCTACATGTCCTACTATGTACAGGGCACTATTCCAAGGGAATAATATAAAGATGGCTAAGACCTAATGCAGTTGTTACGTACAAGACTGTCTTGACTCTTTAGATTCCAGTTTGTACAGAATTGTGTATGAGTTCGCCTCGAGAGGCTACACAGGCCATCCCGTGATGTTGTTCAAGGTATCTTTGAAGTCTCCCTTTGGAATTTGGCTTTAGAGCCCTTGGTGCATTTTGCTGGAGATTTTCATGCTGATGGCATTCATCCTTAGAAGGTGGGTTTGATTTGATTCTGGCCAAGAACACTTCATGACTAAGTCTGCCACACAGGTGGTAATCAAACTGGCTAGAGTCATTTTTGGTTAAAAGATGGCCAGGACCATAAAGCAATATGACAAGCTTTTCTTTTTTTTTAATGTCACTAAACTGATCGCAGAGGTAAGGGTAGTTCCAAAAGAGCCATTCTGCAGGCGTGTTGCTCAAAACCAGTATCACTGGAATATATTTATAGCTTCCCAACAGGGCTGCTTTGAAAGAAGCAGGGTTCATCTGTCCCTGTGTGTAGTATGTCTGCTTAAAGATCCTCGTACTTAACCTTGTAGCAGACTGAATTTTGTTTTGTTTTTCCCTTTAAAATCGTATAGCATTCTCTCAAGCTCAGGGACAGATTTCCTCCAAGAAAATAAAACAAATTAGATCCATTCTCAGAAGACTTTAATAGAAAGAAATACATGTTTATAACAAGTTCTTTAAAGCTGTCTGTTTTGGAAAGGATTGCCTCATTGTTGACCGTGATTATTCTACCATGATTTGGGGACAAATAAATTTCCTGTCAGAATGTTTAACAGTAGAAATAAAGAACTCTGTGGTGTGGCCTGTTGACCTCATTCATTCATTCCACCGATATCTTTTGAGGCTGACTGCATGCCAGGCATTATCAGGCACTTATCATGGTGATGGTGATGTAGATACGTTTCACCCCAGGGAAGCCTTATATGTAAGAATGTAAACTTACTCGATAAGTAACGTGAATATAATTAATAGTAGTATTATCAATTGTCCTACTCTTTTCTTAAAGGATAATTTGGAGTTTCATGAAGTGGTGAGCATCTCTGGTACATTTGAAATATTGTTCACCTTAGGACCATTGGAGTATGTCTATACTCTGCCGTGGCACCTGGTCACCACGTGTGTGGTCCCCCAGGTCCAAGGATCGATCTCAGGGCACCTCTTACACAAATGTGTCATTGAGCCCTTGTTAGAATGATGTTTTTGGTTCTGCGGGGGAGGCTCCGAGGTTGTTGCCATGTTCCATCACCTCTTGAGGATGCTGTCTGGGGAAGGAGAAAGAGCAATGGCCCTGGAATCAGAAGACAACACTTTCCAGTCCCCGCTCTGCTCTCCTCAGGGTCATTTGACCTACCTAAACCTCAATTTCCTCACCTTCCGAGGGAGATCAGTAACCCTGTTTCTTCACAGCACTGTTGTGGGGCACTGCGGGGGCCTGGGTGTGTGAAAGCATTAGGGGGATGTTAGGCCTTGTTGCTGTTATTGTCCTTCTGATTATGACGACTCAGCGGCACCTAGACAGAGAGACAGACGTAGCTCTCCCTGGGAGCTCCTGAGACTTTGTTTCGCAGCCCTTAGCTCTTATCTCTTCTTCCTCCTGTGGGTTATTTGCATGTCTTAACTTTAGTAGCCAAGTTTCTCAAGGTCAGAGACTGTGCTGGTGGATGCCCCCAGCCCCGCCCCCATTCCTTCTATTTTCACACATCCTACATTGACAGAATCTCCTGATTTCTCAGAGTGGCCAAAGTTCTTGTCTGAGAGTCTGGGTTCATGTTTCTCCCCAAACAGAGGCTAAGAAGTACCCGGTGCAGTCACTTGTTTTCAGAATGTGGCTATTTTATCTCCAGAAAATTGCCCCAGAAGGTGAAGCCTCCAGGGTGGTCACTCCATCTCTCTCGAGTGAACTCCGCATGCCACCTTGATACAGCCTCCTCTGCGAGAACGAACCGGAAGTCATGGTATTCGACTTCCTATAGTGTATAATTTTAGAGAGAACATAAGGTGATGGGTTGGTCTGGAAGATCCAGGGCATGACTATGGAACACATGCAAAACAATAGTGTTAAGTATAGATTTTAGTTTTTGGTTAAAAAACAGGTGGGTTTTTTTGTTTGTTTTGTGTGTGTGTGTGTGTGTTTTGCTTTTTTAAATCACGTAGCATTAAAAATTGAAAGCACGTGAGTGGCTAGCTGGGGTGAGGGGTTTAGGCATGGTGGGAGGAAGGGATGGCAAAGGGGCAGGCAAAGACTTCAGGTGAAGATGGATATGTATATTATCTCAGTCGTGGTGATGGTTTTACGTGTGTGTGTGTGTGTGTGTGTGTGTGTATCGAATTGTACCAAATTCCATACTTAAAATATGTACAGTTTATTTTATGTCAGGCATACATGAAAAAAGTGGTTAAAAATTGTATAGCTTTATCATCTGGAAGGAGGGAAATTTTGGAAGAGATGTTTGCTATAGAGAATAGCCTTCTGGAAAGAAAAACCAAACATAGTTTTTCAGGTTCTTCGTGGGGTGGTCGTTGTCTCCCCCTCTTCCTCTTCCCCCCTTCCTCCTACTCCTCCTCTTCCTCCTCTTTCTCCTCCTCCTTTTCCTCCCCCTCTTCCTCCTCCTCCTTCTCTTCCTCCTCCTCCTCCTCCTCCCCCTCTTCCTCCTCTTCCTTTTCCTCCTCCTCCTCTTCTTCTTCCTCCTCCTCCTCTTCCTCCTCCTCCTTTTCCTCCTCCTCCTCCTTCTCTTCCTCCTCCTCCTCTTCCTCCTCCTCCCCCTCTTCCTCCTCCTCCTTTTCCTCTTCCTCCTCCTCCTTTTCCTCCTCCTCCTCTTCCTCCTCCCCCTCTTCCTCCTCCCCCTCTTCCTCCTCCTCCTTCTCTTCCTCCTCCTCCCCCTCTTCCTCCTCCTCCCCCTCTTCCTCCTCCTCCTCCTCTTCCTCCTCCTCCCCCTCTTCCTCCTCCTCCTCCTCTTCCTCCTCCTCCTCCTCCTCCTCTTCCTCCTCCTCCCCTCTTCCTCCTCCTCCCCCTCTTCCTCCTCCTCTTCCTCCTCCTCCCCCTCTTCCTCCTCCTCCTCCTCCCCCTCTTCCTCCTCCTCCTCCTCCCCTCTTCCTCCTCCTCCTCCTCTTCCTCCTCCTCCCCTCTTCCTCCTCCTCCCCTCTTCCTCCTCCTCCTCCTCTTCCTCCTCCTCCTCCTCTTCCTCCTCCTCCCCTCTTCCTCCTCCTCCCCCTCTTCCTCCTCCTCTTCCTCCTCCTCCCCCTCTTCCTCCTCCTCCTCCTCCCCCTCTTCCTCCTCCTCCTCCTCTTCCTCCTCCTCCCCTCTTCCTCCTCCTCCCCTCTTCCTCCTCCTCCTCCTCTTCCTCCTCCTCCCCTCTTCCTCCTCCTCCCCCTCTTCCTCCTCCTCCTCCTCCCCCTCTTCCTCCTCCTCCTCCTCCCCCTCTTCCTCCTCCTCCTCCTCTTCCTCCTCCTCCCCTCTTCCTCCTCCTCCCCTCTTCCTCCTCCTCCCCTTCCTTTCCCCCTCTTCCTCCTCCTCCTCCTCCTCTTCCTCCTCCTCCTCTTCCTCCTCCTCCTCTTCCTCCTCCTCCTCTTCCTCTTCCTCCTCTTCCTCCTCCTCCTCTTCCTCCTCCTCCTCTTCCTCCTCCTCCTCCTCCTTTTCCTCCTCCTCTTCCTCTTCCTCCTCCTCCTCTTCCTCCTCTTCCTCTTCCTCCTCCTTTTCCTCCTTCTCCTCCTCCTCTCCTTCCTCCCCCTCCCCCTCCCACAAATTCTCTGTTTTGGGCCTTTAATTGGATTTCTTTCACTATGTAAAAGTAGTCTGAACTCTTTAAAGTTCATTTGAATTTGTCATCTAGGTAGCAGATGTGGGTTTAGAAAAATCATGTTCATGTGTTGCTTTTGTAAATTGTAAATTTGCAATTTACAAAATTTTGTGTAAATTTTGTAAATTGAGTATAAGCCCACCCGGGGAACTTGTGATCTGATGGAATTTTGCAGAAACTCCCAAGCATTGTGGGCCCTGGCCTGAGGTGCTGGAGCCAAGGATCCTGTCTGCTCTGTTACTCAAGGCCACAAAGTCCACTTCAAAAATTTCTTGTGGAGCCCAGCTGCAGGAAGAGCTTTGCTTCTCTGGGTGGAAATAGTATCTATTATCCTTTCTGATAACTGTAGCAGGTGCTGTTCCTTTCTTCTCTTTGGCTCCCAAGCAACTCAGAGATAGACCTAAAGCTTAGCCATAACAATCATGGTCTGTGTAACTGTGTTTATATTTTCATGGGTCGTGAATTTCTATTTTATTTATATTCTCCTGACTTAGACACTATAGTTTTTGAATATTGATAATTTTATGACCTTGAAAGAAATCCCCTAAAATTCTTCTTATAATGAGTCAGGAAATGAAATCTGTGGTTTAATCCAGTAACTGTTCTTTGGGCAAGGGATATTTGTGCTAGAAAAATCAAAGATTATGGTAAATTTGAAATACTAACAGGGTTCTTCAGTTTTAAGCATGCTCAGTCCTCAGGTTTGCCCTGGACTTTAGGAATGGTCTCTCTAGGTCTCAAATTTTGACTAGGTATGAATTCATTATGAATAATAATCATATTTTGTACCCCCCCCCAAGAAAAGGCAGTCATTTAATTAACAGTGATTATTGAGTATCAGCATCTCCTCCAAAGTAAAATGTTATACACACACATACTCTCTCTTTCTGGGCATACAGAGCTAATTTCTGCCTCCTTTTCTTTCCTCCTTTCACTCAAACATTGGGGTCTCTGCTACCACAGGAGCTGTTGTAGAGAAAAGTTAGGTCAAACAAAACTGCATTGTTTCAAAACAGAACAAACTATGAAAATAGTGCTAATGGATTTTTTTTTTTTTCTTAAGTTAAGGCCATTTTCCAAAATAAGCGCTATGGTGTTCTAGACTGCTTAATTTTTTTTTACTTAGTTTTCTTACTCTGCCTAAATTTCCAGTAATTAGAACTTTTGATAAAAACTTTCTTTTGAGAATAGAAATACTTCTGAGACTCTTAAGATGTTAATAGCTATACACAAGTAATTGTAAATTGTAAAAGAAATAAAATTGTAAATTTTTTCTCCTTACACATAGCTAGGGGTAGAAGGTCCTAGAGAAAGAATTCATGGGTGACTATCATGGTAAATACTGGTGAGTATTACGGTAAAGGACCTAGGACAAAATAAGGGTACTTGGGGGCTTGGAGAGCACGTAGTTCGGAAGTAGGGGAGGCTTGCAGAAAGATGTGATAGGATGTTGAAGACCCTCCATCTGCTTTCTGCTGTGCTCCAAGGCTGGTCCGGTATTCATGAAGGGAATGATACTAGGACTCTTAGTGAGTAGTTTGGTTATACTGTGGGTGAAATCGGTTTGGTAATAAAACCTGACACTATTTATGCTATTATGTCTATCACTTATATAGATTTCAAGTTAGGTTTTACTGATTTTCAGTGTCCTCTCGTGGAACGCTGGTGTCGTAAACTATAATACTGGTACCACTTGTGGTAGCAGGTGTAGTAGCAAAATATGTATGTTAAAATGCAGAACTTAGTGTGTGCTTGGTACTGTTCCAGTTATGGACATCCCACTCATTTAAAGATACAAGTTGTCACTGTCATTACAAGTTACACTGTTTGAGTACTCTGTGTCGTACTGTTATTCCCATTTTTCAGATAATGAAACTAAGGAACAGAAAAGTTATGTGACTTAACTTGCCAAGGTCACACAGCTACTAAGTAGCAAAGCCTTGATTTGAACCTAGAGTCTGTTGAGTTCTAGTTTGTGATCTTAACTGCTATACATCTTAACAGGATTAAGGTTTTCCACAACTGAAATAAAATGATCAAGTCGCCCTCGATCCACAGAGGTTAAGAGTATATAGAATTTTCTGTTTTAAGTTCTGTGTCTCAAATATTTGTAGCCAGTACTGCAGATAACCAATGAATGAACAAGTGGCAAATTAATATCAGTGATATAAATATGCATCCCTATATACTGAGGGTTTACCCAAACAACCCACAATACACTAAATTGTTGCTGATGGAGCTAAGTAATTTGTAGCCAAAAAGCAAGAATAGAAGAATTGCAAACAGTAAGCAGCTCAAGACATGCATGGGTGATTAGGGTGAAATTCCTTCAATTTATAGAAATTCCAATCATACATATATATTCTGCAACAGTACTAGGCATTGTGTGGCAGTCAGACTTCTTAGCATAATTTTGAATGAGAGTCATCTGCAAATTCTAGGAATGTCCTAATTTTAGCAATCCTAGACAACTTACTTACTAAGTTATACTACTTCTTCATGCACACAACGAAAACCAAAAATAGAAAAAGCAAACAAAAGACCATGATCTTGGACTTCCTTTTCCACCATTAGAACCGATGGAACGGCTTGGGTCTTCCCATCAGTTTGCTGTTCACCTGCAAGCCCGTCATGGCCGCATGGTTGGCTGTGGGCCATAGTTTGAGAATTCTTGCTTTAAAGGAAAAATACAGTTCATACCTTTTATTGAAGTCAGTCTGTTAAAGCAGTAGAGCTGGAATTTTCTCCATGAAACGATTGTTTAATGGGGTTTTCTGTGTTTCAGAACAGTCTTCCTCACTTAAACCCAAAACAACCTTTCCTTGAAATAACGTCTGGGGTTTGCTTCAAAATAACCCTGTGGGTGGAGAGTGGGGAATGAGTGGGGGACTAGGTGAAAGAAGTGTGATGAGGAGTTGAGATTGTGACACCAGGGCTTCATTCTACTCTCTGCTCTGTATCTTTGACAATAAAGTTAACAACAACAGCAACAGCAAAACACCTTCCCTGACCCCTGTCCTACCTACTTCGTTTCTCTGTCTCTCCTTCATTACAGAGCTTCTAGAAAGAACCCTCTGTGTCTCTGCTTCTGTTTCCTCATACTGTGCTCAGGCCACCTCATGAGGCTTCCAGCCCCCTGGCTGTACCTCTGTCAAGGGCACTGCTGACCTCCATCTTGTCATATGTGATGATTTATGACAGTCAGTGCCTTTTTCTCATGTTACTTGACTTTTAGCAACATTTGATATTATAGGTCACTTTTTTTATGAAATATTTTCTTTTCTTGGCTGATGTCAACCCACATTTTCTTGTTATTTTCTATACCTCACTGATGTTCCTCCTCCTCCTGACCTCTATTAGGAAGCTTCTAATGCCCAGTCTTTGGACTTCTTTTTCTCCTTTTCTGGATAATTTCAGTGGGTCCTATTGCTTTATGTATCTTCTGTTTGCCAGCTGACGTCTTTAACCCTGACTTCCAGACTGGAATGTCTGAGAGGCAGTTTGAATTTAATGCACCCAAATTACAACTCTTACTCTCACTCCGCTTTCTCTGTGAGGCCGGCCCGTCCTCGTTAGCCCCGTCTCAACAAGGAACCCCATTATATACACCTAACTGAGCCTCAAACCTGAGCATCATCCTTGCTTGCTTTTTTCCTCTCATCTCCCACATCCAGGCTATCAGTATCACCTGCTGAAAGACCTCCGCATGTACCCACATCCATCTATCTATTTCTCTCATCTCTTAAACTACCACTCCGGTCCAAACCTCTGACATCTGCCTCTGGACTTCCAGATTGCCTCCTGACCTGTTGTTTTGCTTCTGTGCTCGCCCCTGCCATCAACCACAGGTAGCAGCCAGAGCAGTCTTTTAAAACATAAATGTCACTCCCCTGATTAAAATCCTCCATTGGCTTCCCATTGCTCTTAGAAGAAAATACAAACTCCTTCATGATGTGGCTCCTGCCTATACCTGTCCCTTATCTCCCACCCCTCTCCCATGGCTCACTACTGCAGTCACACTGGCCCCTGTTTTATTCTTCAGATACACCATGTGGGTGACCAACCTCAAGGTCTTTGCAGTTCTCTTCTCTCTTGCTGGTATGTAGATCACTTTAGAAGGCTGGCTTCCTTTCGTGAGTTAGGTCTCAGGTCAGTAAGCTGAGAGAGACTTTTCCCTAACTACCCCATCCAAAGTGCCCACGTGATCCCAGGTTATACTCCTGCCCACAGCTTGTTTTCTTTTAATTTATACAAAAGCATGTGTGTGCTTGTGTGTTTGTGTATTTATTGTTTGCTCCTAGCCTGTAAACTCCAGAAAAGCAGATTCCCTGTCTGTCTTATGTGTGCTGTCTCCCCAATACCTAGAATAATATCTTGGACATATAGGAGGTTAGTACTTCTTGCGTGAAGGAACAAAAGACTTGTGTTTCTGATTCAGGATCAAAGAGCTTCGCTCCCATGGACCAATCTGTGCAGTCTTACCCCATACTTCTTCCCCACCCTCTGTCCCCTGCTCACTTGGACTCTGTTCTTGCGTACTAGGTAAAAACCTCGTTCGACATTTTCAAACAGGTTAAGGACATATTGTGCTTTGGTTTCTTTGTCATTTCCAGCTGTCAGATTCTGTCGGGGGCCCCATCCACACGGGGCTTGTCTAGTTTCCCGGTTTCTCCGAAAGATAGTAATATTTCATAGTTGCTCGCCATGTCTTCTTCTCCAGTAGTATTTGAGCTTCAGACCATTCATCTGCAGAGCTAGGTCTGAGCAAAGAGCAACAGAGATTCACCAGCTCCATTTGCTCTTTGATCTAAGACACTCTTGTTTCTTATCTTTCTTTGTCTTTAGTTGTCAATTTGCTCCTTCCTTTCTTTCCCCTTTATTTTTCTTTTCATGTAGCACACAGCTCATAAATTTCTAGTTTAGTGAGATCAACTGCTGGAAAGGTCCTTCCCCAGGTTTATTTGTATAACTAAAAACTATGCTCAAGTCTTAATTTTAATATGATAATTGAACAGCCTTGTATAAAATAACTGGGGAAGTGCGTTGTTACCAGTTTGACTTAGACTGGGACAGGCCAGGGCTGACCCAGGGATCTGAACAAATTTTAGTCTTCTCTGAGGAGGACATAAGGAAATTTCTGACAAGAGTGAAATCCGTTGTCATGTCTCAGAGTAGGTTAGCAAGTACTTCAGGAATCTCCTAGACAGGGGATGAGTTGGAATCACCAATTTTTATCTGTTTTTCTAATGGGTGTAATAATAGCTATGTGTGTTTATTTGATAGAGAGCATAGGAGGGTACGTTCTGTTTTCAAGGAGTTTTGGGTTCTTTCTCAAAGAATTCTATCTTAAGGGAAAACTTGAGGTAAAATTAAGCTGTTGGGATTTTCTCTTCTGCCATAGCTAACAGTTTTGTTATTGACATTCTTTTGTAATATAGATATGTCTGTTCTTTTGCCAAGATCATTCTTTATGAACTCCCATATAAGTCATCTGAATAATACTTATACCTTATAAATATTAAGTACTTACTTGTAGACCAATGAAACCATTTCTGGGGCTATTCTGTGTCAAGGTTACAATTTTTCGTAGGAGTTTTTCCTTGCAGCCCATTTCCTGAGGTCTTAGGGTTAATGGGTCTCTTTGACGTTAATAATTTTCAGTTTGCCGGTTCTTAGCACTTCTGCTCTAACAGGGCTCCAGCCCTTTGCAAATCTCTTTTTCCCCTTCGGCGTGTGTCCCATGCTCGTGAGCAGCTTAGACCTGAGGTCATGTGACATGTCCTGATGCCACCTCCGCTGTCTGCAATGGCCACGGCCGAATCTGCCTGGCACTGTTGCTGCTTCTGCCAGGATCCGCCCCTCCTCTTCCATAGAAGTGTTAGGGGGAAATGGATACACTATTATCTGAACATCTGGCATCGGAATTTGTTTTATGAAGGAAATAATCTTGGGAAAAACTCCTTGATGAATGCTGGAGGAAGAATACGAGGCCCCAAAGGTCTGGATGTCGGCAGAACTACTCTGCACGAAGTCAAGGGAAAGCGTTTGTTGTTCAGAGAGCAAGAGGGACATGTGCAAGAACAGGAGAGGGGAGGACGGAGGAGGGACGGGGTCCTAGCTAAGTGCAGAAGACTGTGGGGAGGACCCCGAGGGCACTGTTCCGGGTGGCCCCCTGACTTTTCTGTGCAGTGTGCTGAGCTGGTGCACGTCCAGCGCCGAGTGGATCTCGGGAAGGGCATCCGAGATGCAGACGCTCACATCTCAGTCGGTGCGGGGCAGCGGGGAGATGGCATCCATGCCATCGGGGGCCCGGGAAGTAAAGGAGGCCCTGAGAACATAATCTCGCCTCAATGTTGAGAAGGCCTTTCGGTTTCCAGAGGCTGCAGACCTGGTGGAGGGTTGAGCCAGTTTTCCCTACCTCTTGAAGGACAGTGAGAGCTCCAGCTAACACAAGAGCCCAGCTACCTCGGTAGCTCGGCTGCTGATGTTGTATTTTATGTGTGCTCGGTCCGTAATTCTGTTACAAATGTTTTCATTGCACAAAGGATATTACATAACTGTGTACCAGGAACAACCTTAAAAACCAAGACAAAGGGACGCGTTCAGCCAAACGTGTCTAGAATGTGTGGCAGACAGGTGGTCAGGGTGGAGCTGCATGAAGAGAAAGTCCAAGAGGAGGCAACTGCTGTTTTTAAGCAGCTTTCCCGATTGAGCTCACAGTTTCCGCATCCTGTGAATCAGCTGTTTTTGGTTTCGCAGCCCAGTAGCGTCTTCCAGGCTTTGCAGAATTGATTACGGGGAACCAGTGAAGTTTTGTTCAAGACGAGACAGAGTCTCTTTCCACATCGCTGAGGCCTCATTGGGAGCATCACCCTCTGGCCTCTGGCTTAAGCTTCGCTGAGGCTCCCCCCACCCCACCCCTGTAACCTCTGTTGCTGTCTCCTCTTTGGTCCTACAGCGCTTTGTATGCTTTTCGGTTTTTACACTTGGCATAGTATTTGCAACCGATCATATGAATTTTTCTTTGTTTCCCAGGAGATTATACCTTTCTTGAAGGCAGGAAAGTGTGTCTTGTCTGTGTTTGGTGACTTCCCACAGATATTTGCTGAATGAATGCCTTTGGGGCATGAGTGAAGATATACTTTTACTATCTTTGTCTTTTTGCTGGTATGAAGCGCAAGTGAAGAGGCAGAGGGAGAAATAATATTGGTGATGCTAATAATAGCTATGTCAGTCACTGTTCTAAGCACTGCAGGGATTAACTCATTGAACCCTTATAACAACCCTGTGAGATAGCAGTTGTTATTATTAGGTCCTCCCCTCAATTGATGGGGGAAGAAACAGAGACCCAGAGAGGTCAAGTGACTTGCTCAACGTCACACAGCTAGTAATCTTGACGGTTGGGATTTGAACGCCACAGGCTGGGCTTTTAGCCATTATCCTTCCTCTCTAAGGTTGGAAGACACTGAGAGAGCTCAGATCCTGGACATGTGAGATCTGCTCTAAGGTTGGAGCTCAGATCCTGGACATGTGAGATCTGCGTGGTCGCAGATTTACCGTACTATTACTTTCCTATTGCCGTATTATTGTAATTACTGTCAGTGTGATAGTAATAGTAATTTGGGTACTACTGTAATATTATTAAAGCGCTACGCTGAACGTGTGGCTGACTCCTTTCGCAAGCCCACCCCCTCCAGATGCACCCCTGCTGAGCTCTCAGATAGCTGGGACAGGTGAGCCCCAGAAAGGCTGGGCGAGGAATGCTGAGGAATTTCTCGCCGTGGTCCTGGGAAAACCTGCCCACGTCAGCTGCCAGCTCACGGCAAGTCTGGTAACCTGGCCCTGCAGGCCTGGGGGCCCATCCCTCCTACAGCCTGTGGAAGAGAGATCCCAGACAGAATTCTGAGCAAACAGAGTGAGGGACAGGGAGAGGTGGCACGTATTCCTACCTGTCTGAGTTTGGTATCCTAACCTTAATATGAGGGACTTGAACTACATTATTCTTTCTCCAAATGGGTCTAAGGACTCAGGGGATCTATGAGGCCCATGAGAACTAGGTAACTTTATTTAAACATTCAAACAAAAATTAATATTGCCTTATTTGGGATCATTTCTCATGGACCCCCTGCCTCTTGATTTCAGTTTCTGAAGTCGTGTCGGTCACCGAGACGTCAGTGAGAACAAGTGTCAGTCATCTGAAGCATCAGCCTTTTTGAAATTTACATTATGTTATAACCCAGCACACACATCCATGTTAATCTGCGTGCAACCAGACGCTTCCTGGAATGTTATGTGCCCTTTCTACCCAGGAAGTGCCCTGTTGCTCCCGACCCTCCCCGGCTAGTCACGACCGCGACTTCAGTTAGAGGGTCACAGCACTGAGCAGTGAGCGTCTCCAGGCTGCTAAGTTCTCTTGCAGTGGAAAGTTGCCCCTGAAAGACATTTTTATGGAATACGTCTTCAGTTTCTTCAGTTACTTAATAAATTAGGTCCTTCACTTTGAGATCATGAGAATAAACTAAAGGTACGAAGTAATGACTCTTTTGTTCTGGATCACTGAGAGTACTACCCAGGTGGTTTAGTCTGTGGATTAGAATGACCACACCAAGAAAAGGCCAACTCAGAGTCTCTGTGCCACGGGAACAGAGGTTGTGTGACAGGGCCATAGGCAGCTGCAGCATGATAGCCTCTGCCATGGCCTCCCGGGCCGTTTTGTTTACTTTGCCAGCAGGTGTATATATGGGTCCTCTCTCTGAATATACCAGCTTACAGCAATTCATTAGCAGAAAATGTGGCAACAAGTAGATGGTGCTTTCTTCATTAAACTTGAAGTCCGTATTTTATTTATTTCGGGACACACTGATAAAGTGGATGTATCGTTTAACTTGTACAGTTTCACACATTGTAGATTCGGGTGATTTTATTCTTGTGGTGGTGTTTGGTGTGTTTTTCCTTCCCCTGTATTTCCCGTAAGCGGAGTAGTTAGATCTAGGGGCTTGATTAAACTCAGGCTAAATATTCCAGGCAAGAATACTTCATAGATGATAGCGTAAGCTCGCAAATGTATCACACCAAGAGGTGCAGAAAGCTTGGCAGTCCCATTTGTAATGCGTAGGAGCCTGCTCTCCCACCTGTCTGCCCACCCAGTACTGTCTGTGAGCAAGAAAAGAAATATCTGCTGTATTTAAAAGAACTGAACGAATATAGTTTCTCTCTTAAAGCCATTCGACAGCCACCTTTTGGCACTAAGCATCTAAAACCATCCAAAAAACTGTAAGTGCCTTGCCTTGCCAATAAGCTGTTAACAAGTCTCAACTCAGGAGATCTGTCTCTCCTGGCGTTCTGAGAAGCAGAGGTCTCAAATTACTTCCAGCTGAAATGGAAAATAAACAAAACAAAAACTCATCTGTGGTTGGCAGAATAATGGCCCCCCCAAAATGTACACATCTTAACCTGCAGGACCTGGGAACGAGTACCTTGTGTGGCAAAAGGGACTGATTTTGGGATGCAGGTATTATCTTGGATTATCTAGATGGACCCAGTCGAATCACATGAAAGACAGTGGCAAAGGGAGGCAGAAGAGTGGGTTGGAAAGATGCGACCGCAAGGATTTGACCCACTGTTGCAGTCTTTGAAGACGGAGGAAGGGGCCATGAACCCAGGAATGTGGGCCATCTCCAGAAGCTGCAAGAAGCAAAGGAATGGAATTTCTCCCAGAGCCTCCAAAGAGAAACACAGCCTTGCTGATGCCTTGATTTTTAGCTCAGCGAGACTTACGTTGGTCTTCTGACCTACATAAAAGTAAGATAATAAACCATAAGATAAATAAATGTTGTTTTAAGTCATTAAGTTTGTGGTCATTGGCTATGGCAGCAATAGAAAACTCATACCAAAAAGCCCTTACATTTTTATCTCTTTCTCTCCCTGTCTAATGTATCTCTGTACAATAGATACACTTAGAGGTCCTTAATGCCTGGCATTTATCTCTAGAAGCATAGATGCTTAATTAGTGCATTTTGACAGGCATGATGTCAATGAGGATGTTCCTCAGTAGCTGAAATATATTTAGGCTGGGGAAATGATGCCAGACGTTCCAGGGAAAATGTAAACATTTAGTTAGTCAATATGTATGATTCCAAATATGTGGATATTAGAACCGTATAGCCAGGTGTAGACCAGCTACTGCCGTGGGGATCTTTTTAGTTTTCGTCTGGACATCTGGCAAGCATTGACATATCCAGATTGTGTGAGATCCGGCTGGAACTAATGTCGTTCCCGTGTGGTGGGAGAACAATGAAATGTGGCCCTGGATGTCCGCTGGACTCATGGTGCTTTCATCAGGACAAGCCACTGAGTGTTGTGGTCAGGCCCTTGGGCAAGCGACACCACTGAGCTTTTCTTTCCTTCTAAATCGCCACCCCTCCTGTACCGTTGAAATGTGGCTAGCTGCTTCATCTCTCAGGGTGTCACCCTTCTAAGTCACACCAAGCAAGACAGGAGGAAAATAAAACCTCACGGCTGGGCTGAGGGGAGAGGAGAGAGGGAGGAAAGGGAGGAAACACACAACTAGGAACCCAAAGCTAAATGAAAGACTCATAGATTTGGGTCACGTCTTTGTTTGGCCATGGAGTCCGTTTTGACCTTGCATCGACCTCCTTGACCCTTAACTTCCCGGAACTCTAAAAAGTGATTAATAACGCTTGCCACATAAGGGTGGGGAGACCTAATAAATGGTAGTTAAGGATGGTGAGTCAGCCAACATAACAGCTCCTGCTTTTAAGATTTCTCAGAATATATTCATGTTGCTTTTTTAAGGACTGTGATGAGTTCAAGAAGTCATCTCTGGGGCGCCTGGGTGGCTCAGTTGGGTAAGGTTGGACTCTTGATTTCCGCTCAGGTCATGATCTCACAGTTCGTGAGTTCGAGCCCCACGTGGGGCTCTGTGCTGACAGCGTGGAGCCTGCTTGGGATTCTGTCTCCTTCTCTCTCTGCCCCTCCCCCACTTGCTGTCTGTATCTTTCTCAAAATAAATAAAAATAAACTTAAAAAAATAAAAAGAAGTCACCACTGAGCTGGGCACTGGTTATCTTTCTGTGGTAAAGATTCTTAAAGCCGCAGGAATTCCCTTGCTGGAGCTGTAAAGCAATTCTGAAGATCAAATCATGCCATCCTCGTGCTTAGGAATTCTGAGGTGTGCCTCTCTTGCCATATGTGGAATCCTGCAATACAGGTATCAGCCTTACACTGAAGTTGATTGGGTCCGCAAGAGCTTTCTAAGTCATTCTTTTCTTGACAAATAGGTGATATAACTAAAGTAACAAGAAATGGGAAATTATGAAAGCATAGAAATTCCTTTGGAGGGGTTACATAGGGTCAAAATAATTTATGTTATTAAAAGTTTTAGGGGCGCCCGGGTGGCTCAGTCGGTTAAGCAGCCGACTTCAGCTCAGGTCATGATATCGCGGTCTGTGAGTTTGAGCCCCGCGTCGGGCTCTGTGCTGACAGCTCAGAGCCTGGAGCCTGTTTCAGATTCTGTGTCTCCCTCTCTCTGACCCTCCCCCATTCATGCTCTGTCTGTCTCAAAAATAATACAAGTTTTAATAAATTATTTTAATAATTTATATTTATTACAGAGATTTTACATCACTTGATAGTCCATTCCCCCCGCCCCCTTTTTTCTTTTGAGCTAGTCCTCAGAGTGGAACATGCTTTTCTCCTTTTCTCTTACCCAGTACATTGAGTCGTTCACTGAAAAGGAACAACAACAGTATTTTGTATACATGCAAAAAAAAAAAAAAAAAAGACCAACAGCTAGTTAATATAGGAAAACCCCTCACAAATTCCCTGAAGAAATATATATTAGTAAGATGGCCAGAAACCCACCTTGATTTGTTATGTGGAATTAGGACATTACAGCCATATCCAGCTGCTTACTGCCCATACAGCAGCCTGCTTCTTGGCTCTGGGACAGAGTGTAACAAGTGTCTTTATGATGGTATGCCTGCCAGAGGGAAAGAGGAGAACACGGATCATATTAATGCTGCATAGTACTCGGTTCCTTCAGAAATTACCCAGAAATGCTTGGCTGGGCAAAGTAGCGTACGTCCCTGAAGGATGCTGTGGTTTCTCCGGCCTGATAAAGGAAAGAACACCGTGTGCGTGAGTTGCTGTCTTCTTAGACATTGGCAAGGGCGGCATGCTTGGTAATGAGCTGATTGGGTATTTCAGCATATTTTCTTGCCTTGGGAAATTTTCCAGGTACGCCTCTGTTTTCTTTCAGCTGCCAAAAACGTCAGTTACCATCAGACAGGTGTAGCTGGCCTTCTTTACAAAAACAAAGGAGGTGGACTGACACACTGTCATTCTTTGTCCTCTCGTGGCTGGAACGCTAACAAAGTGTCTCCTACCCACTGGATGAGCCGCTTCTGCCTCTCTTCTGCTCCCCCACTCCATGCCTTGCCTCTCCTTGTTGAGAAGTGCTGTGAAGGCAAAGCGTAGTAGTTGCTTTATCCCAGAGTATGACATGTGATGTTTGTAAAAGATCAAGGTCAGACTTTTGGGCTGCTGACAGTTTCACCATGCAGGCCAGATTAGTTTTTAAATAGTAGTTAGTGCCTGAATATAGTCATCTGACACTCTCTCCTATCCTAAATGATATGTAAAATAAGAAATATTTTGCTGAGTGCTGGAAGTCAGAGGAGGGTGCTGTCCGTGAGTCAGAAACTTGAAGGAGTTTCTAATAGGTTCGGTAAGCTGATTCCAGAGAACTCATTTCCAAGTCATCTTCATAAAATGGAAGCATCGCCGTGAGAGAAGTAAGTGTAGATCAGTGGTCTTCTAACTTCTTTGCTGGATAGCCCCTACAAGGATTTTTTTTTTTTTAATGTTTATTTTTGAGAGAGAGCGTGAGCAGGGGAGGGGCAGAGAGAGACGGAGACACAGAATCTGAAGCAGACTCCAGGCCCTGAGCTGTCAGCACAGAGCCCAACGTAGGGCTCAAACTCAGGAGCCGTGACATCATGACCCGAGCCGAAGTCAGACGCTTAACCGAGCCACCCAGGTGTCCTAGGATTTTTTAAAACATCATATTTTCTTGAGTTTTCATCTTGACATCTAAATGTCTTCATCATTTGTAAAAATAGAAGGTAGAAAACATTACACATTTCATTAGTTGAAAGAAGGTAAAGATTGATCATGCATGGAATAAATTATTTCATGACATGATTTGATAAAATAGGTTTTAATGACCTCACCGAATAACATATTAAGTCTGAAAGGAATCAATAAAAAACATATGCAGACTATATCCAGCACATCTGGTGGTTCCAGATTTCTTCTTTTTTTTTTTTTAACATTACAGTTACTTTAAAATAATCCACATCACTATTTTGTTACTTTATTCTGAATTCAGAACTTCTCAACACTGGCCAGGCTCATCTCAACAGACCTGTTGAGGACAGAGAGAAACAGAAAAGCCCGAGGTTTTCCCAAACCAATATTTGGAATCATTTAGGGTGGTGCACCATGGTGAGATTTGAGATCTATAAATAGTAGGACTTGTAGGGTGGGAGAAAAAATGTTGTTACTGCTGAAAAGCTGTCAGGCAGTTTTAGAAAAGGGTACATATGGAAGCTGAGGATAGAGGAGCTCATTTCCATAAAACTATCCCTTTGGAAAGTCCATTTGAGGAGTGCTGGAATAAAGGCTGCTGGGATTCACCGTGGACCTGATGAAGGCTGTGTAGTAAGAGGAATATGGAAGAGACAGATAAGACAGACTGAGGGAAAGAATAGGGATGCTCCATTTAGATCAGTTTAGATGCCATGGGTCAGTCCATTTGAAGGTGCACTAAGCTCATTCTGGGTGCAGGCAGTTCTCTCCAACAAAAGGTGACAGAAGGGACGGAAGGGCTTCCCCCAAAGGGGCAGCCTCAGATCACTCATGACCTCAGCCCCCTAAGTTCGTTCAGGCTGCTATGCTAGATGAAGAAACAGGTAACTAGTCCTCCAACTTACGATCTGAGGCATTTGAGTGTCTGCTATGTGCTAAGCATTGTCTTAAGTACCAGAGATACTCTGGTAATGAAGGCAGATAAAGTGGTACCTCTGTGAAGTTGGGGAGCAGGGAGATGGAGAGACAGGGAACACAAATCTGTGAGAACATGTGAGACAGGATAACGCCATGACAAAAATCACCTGTGTGTTATGACTGGCATGGCAACTCTAGCTTGGCTGATTAGAAATGGCTTCTCAGAGGAAGTGGTGTTCATGTTGAGACCTAAAGTCATCTACAGAAAAATCAATCAGTACATCCAGAATCAGCAAATATTTATTAGGTGCCTACTGTGTGCCAGGCACTGTTTAGGTACCTGGTTTATATTGGAAAACAGGCAAAGATCTTTGAGCATCTTACCTTCTACCTTGGACAGCAGGGGAGGCACATCGTAAATAGTAAGTAGTATAAATAAGTACATTATATGGTATATTAGAAGGTGCTGAGTGTTATGCAGAAAGACAAGGTGTATAACAGGCTAGGGAAGATGGGTAGGATGGGAACAAAATGTAACCTTCATTTTTTTTTTCATTTTATTTTTTAAAATTTACATCCAAATTAGCATATAGTGCAACAATGATTTCAGGAGTAGATTCCTTGATGCCCCTTACCCATTTAGCCCACCCCCCCCCACACCCCCTCCAGTAACCCTCAGTTTGTTCTCCATATTTAGGAGTCTCTTCTGTTTTGTCCCCCTCCCTGTTTTTATATTATTTTTGCTTCCCTTCCTTTATGTTCATCTGTTTTGTCTCTCAAAGTCCTCATATGAGTGAAGTCATCTGATTTTTGTCTTTCCCTGACTGACTAATTTCCCTTAGCGTAATACCCGCCAGTTCCATCCACGTAGTTGCACATGGCAAGATTGCATCCTTTTTGATTGCCGAGTAATACTCCATTGTATATATATACCACATATTTATCCATTCATCCATCGATGGACAGTTGGGCTCTTTCCATACTTTGGCTCTTGTTGATGCAAAACGTTAACTTTCCTTAGGGTGGTTGGGGTAGGCGACACTGAGCCAGTCACCTAGGAGCAAAGAAATTAGCTGTGTTTAAGGGACCACATAAAGGAGAGCTAGAGCAAAGGCCCCAGGTGGAAATCATGGCTGATACGTGTGGAAAACAGCAAGAGGACGGCTAGAGCAGAGTGAATGAAAGACTTAGTGTTCGGACAGGAGATCAGAGGTGTCACCAGAAGCCAGGCCCTCTAGGCTTTAGAGGCCCCTGGGAGGAGTCTGTGTGTTCACTCTGAGCAAAATGGAGATGCGTTGCAGAGTTTTGAGCCAACTTAGATTTCAATAGGTCACCGTGGCTGCTGTGTAAAGAGTAGATACTCAGGGGGCGCCTGGGTGGCGCAGTCGGTTAAGCGTCCGACTTCAGCCAGGTCACGATCTCGCGGTCCGTGAGTTCGAGCCCCGCGTCAGGCTCTGGGCTGATGGCTCAGAGCCTGGAGCCTGTTTCCGATTCTGTGTCTCCCTCTCTCTCTGCCCCTCCCCCGTTCATGCTCTGTCTCTCTCTGTCCCCAAAATAAATAAACGTTGAAAAAAAAAAAAAAAAAAGAGTAGATACTCAGGATTAAGAGGAAGAGGGCCCGGTGTAGTGGGCCGAGTAATCCAGGTATGAGGTGAAGATGGTCTGGAGCAGGTGTGTCAGAGCAGAGGTGGTGGATGTGGTGGGACTAGCTGTGTACTGAAGGGAGAGGCGGCACCATCTCCTTCCGGATTGGACCAGGATGTGGCACGAAGAGAAGTCACAGGACGGTTCCAAGGTTGTGGCCTGAGTGAGTGGGAGATGGCATCAGGAAAGCTGTCGTGGAGCAGGTTTGGGTCGAAGATTCGGGGAAAGCACAGAGGCAGAAGGAAAATTTTTTATTCTTCCACTTGTACGTTAAAAAACTGTTACTGAATTTTATGCGCTTAAAAATCACCTGGGGCTGAAACTGTATGAGTTTTAAAATGAGGGAGTGGCAGAAACGGGGGAAAGAGAGGCCAAGGAGATAGAGGGGGGTAGAAGGTATTCCACAGGTACTGTTTTGTTCAGGGGAGTATGTAAATATACTGTAGCTGTGTGCTAAAAGTTTTAATTTAAATATGTATGTTTAAAATTTATCAGTAGACTATATACTTTTAAGAGGTGGCAGTGGGAAAAGTAACAAAAACTTAATTAGTTCACTGAAAGTCAGGAAGGACAAGAAAATATGGTCTGTAAAAAACTGAACAAAGTGAGGAACCAAAGAAGTCCTAGTCTGAGAAATGGGTAGGAGGTACTACCATTTGCTGACACGAGGAAGGTTGGCCAGCAGGGTTTGTGTCAAGAACTGGATTTGGGGTAGAGAAGAGAGAGAGAGAAATACATCTGATTAGGTCATGTCAAATTTAAGATTCCTATTTGACATCACAGGGGGAATGTCACATACATAGGTAAATACGCTGTAATTAAGTACATAGTTAAATAGTTAAATATCTTCTTGACTCTCTTTGCTATTTTAAGCTTGTTTTAACTTAGGGGTACTAAGTATACTAACTATATTAAATGTTTTAGGGTTTTTGTGTGTTTTCAAGGCTGTTTAGCAATGCATTTGAAAACTGTGGACACTGCATTGTAGTGACCAGATATAAAGGCAGGTGGCAGAAATACTATCTATTATAGAATTTGATTCAGATTTTATAGTAATTTTGTTTGTAGAACTCAGGAAGAAATGGTAGGAGATGTATCTCTTTATTTCCTAGATTCGATTAAGTACAGTGAAATTCTGTTTTCTTAGCTCTGGCAACATGAGTAAAATTGAAGCTCAAGTTATACCAAGGAATCCTGACCAAACACAGGAAACCATGAGATTAAGGGATGGTGTAACAAGTGGATGCCCTGGAAAGTGCTTTTGCTCTTGGGAGAGTATTTCAACTACTCGTAGTGGTCAAGCTTGTTTTTCCCATACAAGTTTGATATATTCCAGGAAGCCAGTAGTTAAAGTAGAGTAGTATTGTTTGTCCTCACTGATTTTAGTGATTTTACTGTTGAGAATTCAGTGTTTAGAATTTTAGAAACTTTAATGTTTCTCCGAAATATTTGTGTGGAAGTCATTAAAGTTGGGTTTTGCAGCTTCACTTTTTCCTATACGACCTTTTGGTATAAACTTGATGCTTCCCATCAACGTGGGAAAATACGATTACTAGCCGTTGATTCAGACAATAAAAATTATTTAGTGAGTATCTTTGGTTTGTGTCAGTATAGAAGAGATGTAATTTCTGAGGCCTGTATTCTACTTTGAGAGAAGCTGGAATATAAGGAGTGTTGGTCGGGTTTTAGATAACCCATCCAGCGCAGCTCGAGAGCCACAGGGTTGAACACAGCCATAGTCTTTTAGAGGGCACAGGGGATCAAGATGGGGAAACCAAGATTATTCAAAAACACTGAGAGCGGAAACACAGAGTTTGGATGTGGTAGAACCTGGAATGGAAGAGGCAAGTCCAAAACGAAGGAAAGAAAGGGCAGGCGTGCTCTGAAAACCAGAGTGACTCTTGCTTTTGGTGACTTCCGGGCACAGATGTACCAGCTGGTCACCTGCGCTTAATAGTACAGGTGCGTTGTGTAAAAAGTGAGGAATTAAGACATATACGCATGAACTGTTTATTCCATTCTATATGAATAGAACATTCTGCCTAGGTAACTTCAGTTTTAATAACAGAATAGGACCCAGAAACTTTTGTAGTATACTATTGTCTTTCAAGAAAATGAAGAGGAAATAAAGTATATATTCACTATCTAAAAATGTTCTCTGAATTTGGTACAATGTAGTGTGATGTCTTTAGGGTTAAATGTGTCACCCCCTTCAGTATCTAGGTTCTAAACAGGCTATAGCCCCATAATTTGGAAACCAAGTTTTTAAAAACCTTCGAGAAAACTTTTCAAAAGTCATGGTGTTAACCATGACAACTGGCTATTTTCCAAATTCCATCATGGAACTAGGTTGGTTCGCAAAACTCAGAAAGGAATTTGAAATAATATACTCTAATATTATATCTAGTATAGTTAAAGTTATTTTATTTATAAATTTATTGGTTAAAGTCGCCATTTTATTTTTTATTTTTTTTAAATTTTCTTTTTTTGAACGTTTATTTATTTTTGGGACAGAGAGAGACAGAGCATGAACGGGGGAGGGGCAGAGAGAGAGGGAGACACAGAATCGGAAACAGGCTCCAGGCTCCGAGCCATCAGCCCAGAGCCCGACGCGGGGCTCGAACTCACGGACCGCGAGATCGTGACCTGGCTGAAGTCGGACGCTTAACCGACTGCGCCACCCAGGCGCCCCTAAAGTCGCCATTTTAAATCAATTATTCATTCATTTCTGTGACACATTCATGAAGGAGGAGTGGAAAAACTAGGAAAGGCAGTAGTCCCTCCTCCACGGGGAATACATTCTAAGACCCCCAGTGGATGCCTAAAACCACAGATAGTCCTGGACCCTATATATACCATGTTTTTTCTTCTGCACATGATAAAGTTTAATTTATAAATTAGCCTCAGTAAGAGATTAACAACTAATAGTAAAAAAGAACAATTAGAACAGTATGCTGTAATAAAAATTGTGTGAATGTGGGTCTCTCTCTCAAAATATCTTACTGTACTTCAGTTACCCTTCTTGAGATGTGAGAGGATGAAATGCCTACATGAGGGATAAAGCAAGGCGAGTGACATAGGCATTGTGACCTAGCGTTAGGCGACTCTTGACCCTCTGACAGTGTGTGACCACAGTTGACCAGGGGTAACTGAAACCATGGGATGCAAAACTATGGTTAAGGGGGGGCTACCATAGCTGATTTAGACAAATTATTCAAGAAGTTTTGTCATAAAGGGAAGGGACAGGGTATTCTGACTGGCCAGTGTAACTATGAAGTTCCGTGGAGGAAATGATGTCATGCCATTTGTAGATTTGTCTGATTTTATTGTATCTTGAAATTATTCTTCTCCCCTTTATTCCAACACTGTTGCTACCCAGTTTCTCAAGGAGGCCAGTGAGACAAGAAGGTTCTGGCAAGTGACAGTATTTCGGACTGCTTTGCAATTGTATCCTTTTAGTTCAGCTCCTTGTGATTTTAGTTAATACAGGTCCAGTCCCTGTTCATCTCGGAGTGAACCAATGTTATCGAATAGCTAAACACCGTGAATGCATACTCTAAAATGCTTCTCCCAAGTTTCTCTGAAGAACCTCTGCCTCAGACTAGGAGCGTCTGGGAAGGTAGACTGTAGTAGGTCACCTCAAGCACAAAATCTTTGTGAAACCTTTTTATCTTCAACATTTTTTAAAATTTCTATTCCAGAATATATTCATATTTGTTTTGACATATAAATGTTTATCATTTAATAAAATCGACCCTCCAGGAAAATACGCCATGTTTACCTTGTTGCTTGCACACTGATTGTACCCCAGGGAATGGTTCTGCCTCAGTTTTAGGAACTGGATGTATGGGAAAGAACACTGGCTGGGCTGGGGATGGAAGTATTTGGGTAGCCCCATCTTTGCCATAAATTAGCTGTGTGACCTTGGGAAAATTGTTTGAAGCTATTGGTTTCCATTTCCTTTATATGAATGAGGAGAGTTGAGTGGCCAGACTGGATAATCATAAATCCCCTTCCTCCTGTCATTCTATAATGACATAGACTCTGTCATGCTGGACCCATGACCTCAGGCCCAGGTGGTTGCACATTATAGACATAAGATCCAATTTGTACAACTTTTTGCCCTTCTTTACTACTTCATGATTACAATTCAGTTTTGATTATTGAATGAATAAAGATGAGTGGGCATCTTGGCATAAGTGGTTTATACATTTTTCCTTCCCTTTCCTACCCAGATGGAAATATGAATTAAGTCCAGAGCCCTTATCTGGCAAATAAAGAAATGGACATAAGGTTTTCATGAATTTAGTCTGCTTTCATATTCAACAGTCTCATCCCTTCCCCTCAACCTGTATCCTCCCTGATAGAAACCTAGCCACTAATACAAGTACTAGCCAAAGAAATATTCTCCCGTAACCTCTACCAATAGCCAAAACGTTACATAAACTTTTTAAATAAAGACCGCCATCAAAGGGCAGTACTTCTAGGCTCATCCAAATTGCTATGTAAAGCACATTCTCTAAACTAACCAAACTGTACTATCCATGAGAGCAAGCATCCCTCTTCTTAAGCTTCTAAGCTATTTCTCCAGGCTTTACCAAATTGTGCTTTCTCTTAAAGTAGGACATTCTGTGCCCCTTTGCAAGCTGGTGTGACTAACATTGCTAGAATTGCCAAAAAGAGGAGAGAAAGAGAGATAACTGAGGTGCTTTAAGAATAGGGAATTTCACCGGGCTCTTTGCAGAATACAGTGTGGCTGATATGTGTATTATTATGTGGAAATACTATCCCCTACTTCTCTGTGGTAGAATGGTCTCCACCTCAAGGTCATACTAAGTAAGTGAAGGCTAGACCTCAAACCTAACAGTGAACATAGGCTGGCCATAGCCCCTGCTTCCCTCAATCATTACTGCCTGTCACTCCTTCCCCACACCTGCACTGTATGTTATGGTGATCAGTTACCTGATGTACAAGTGTGTCTGGATTTCTGCCCTGCTTGAGAATGAGGAATATTCTCAAGATCACACTTCAAGAATGCAATGTAAAACTCCCTTGTCTTGAGCTAAAAATATAGAAACATTTTTAAGTGACTAAATCTCTTAGCTTATAGGTCTTAATTTTTTTTTTTTTCTGACAAAACAACTTACAAATGGCAGCCAGTGACATTTTCCCCCAGTCTTGCATCTTAGAATAGCCAGCTGCTGGTTTTCTAGATCTTTGAAAGATGCCTTGAATTCAGAAATTTGATGCGGGGAGTGGGGGGTGGTTGGTTAGTATTTGCATTACTGAAAGTACTTTTATGGAGTGATAATGCAAAGGTTAATGATAGCAAACTGTCTTTGTCCACAGCTGGAATTGTACTCAGGTGTATCTACCTTTAACACCTGCCCTCTGCCCTGTTCACATGGCCTTGTAGCCCCTCTTTGGAGCTGTGGCCAAGGAGGAAGGGGAGAGTGACTCCATGGCTCAGCAGAGGAGGAAAGTTATAAGACTTGTGCAATCAGACAGTTCCCTGATGTTTGGCTTTAGGCTCAGGACAGGGACATTAATATTTCCAGTAGAAACTGGCTACATACACAAGCACCACTGAAGGACCCTGCCCTGGCTGAATGTGAGTTTTGCTTGGAGATGCAGCATAGTTTGGTAGAAGGGTCACCAGCTCGAAAGCCAGACCAACCCAAATGTGAATCCCAACGTTAGCCCTTACTCTGCTGTGTGACTTTGGGCAAATTATTTAACTTCTTGGAATTTCCATTTTCTCATCTGAGTAACAGATGTAAAATACATACATTGAAGGATTGCTAAAAGATTAAGTAATGAGAAAGCAAAAGACGATAGCCACTTTGGGAAGCAGTTCTGCAGTTTGTTAAGAAGCTAAACATAGGGCATCTGGGTGACTTGGTTAAGCATCTGACTCTTGGTTTCAGCTCAGGTCAACTCAGGTTTGTGAGTTTCAGCCCCGCATCAGACTGTGCACGGGCAGTGCAGAGCCTGCTTGGGATTCCTTCTCTCTCTCCCCCTCTCTCTCTGTCCTTCCCCTGCTCCCTCTCTCACTCTCTCAAAATAAATAAATAAGCTTTAAACAAAAAAGCTAAACATAGTCTTACCACATGATCCAGAAGCCCTCCTCTTAGGTATTTAGCCAAGGAAGTTGAACGCTTATGTCCGTACAAAAAACCTGCACACTAGTGTTTATAACAGCTTTATTCATAATTTGCCAAAAAACTGGAAGCGACCAAGATGCCTTTCAGTAATTGAATAGATAAACTGTGGTACATCCACGTGATGGAATATTTTTCAGCAGTAAAAAGAAACGAGCTATCAAGTCATGAAAAGACATGGAAGAAACATATGCATATAGCTAAGTGAAGAAAGCCAGTCTGGAAAGGCTACATACTGTATGATTCCAACTGTATGGCATACTGGAAAAGACAAAACTGTAGAGACCTCAGTGGTTTCCAGGGGTTTGGGGTAAAGGGCTAAGCAATGATGAGGTGAAGCACTGAGGATTTTTAGGGCAGTGAAACTATTTTGTATGATACTGTAATGGTAGATCCATGGCATTAAGCACCTGTCAAAACCCATGGAACGTACAGTGCCAAGAGTGAACCCTAATGTAAACTGTGGACTTCAATAAACACGCAAAGAAAGTTTCCTCAAAAGATCAAACAAAAGGATGTATCTAAATGACCTAACCTACTAACTAGTATATGCTAGGCTCTAATAAATGATAGAT
Organism: Puma concolor; assembly: GCF_028749965.1. Classification (NCBI taxonomy): domain Eukaryota; kingdom Metazoa; phylum Chordata; class Mammalia; order Carnivora; family Felidae; genus Puma; species Puma concolor. The sequence goes on along the minus strand of NC_141673.1, from coordinate 27,012,478 downwards.
ATTGTTATCATTTCTATTCTTATTCTAAGTTCCAATAGTATCATTTAGACATAGTTTCTGTCTGGGTTAGATGTATCAGTTTTAATTAAAAGTGATAATATTACTTAAAAATCTAGCTGGTTACCAAATGAGAATTAGTTGTCTTTTATAATCATGGATTGGTTCAAAGAAGCGTCTGTTTTCTCGCCCTGCCACCCATCCTCTGCTAAGTTAATAATTTGTTGCCAAACCCAAGCAAAGCAAACTCTGGCTCAGGCACAAGTTTCATTGAGTTTTATTTCAGTCCGTGAATTACGGTTGGTGTAAACTCTGGGTCTGGATTTGCTTAGTTATATAATGCAATATATAAGGTCTTGAGTTGATTTTGCCATATATCCTGTATTGTTATGTAAAATTCTGCCTTTAATCAAGAACTGCCCCGCTACAATATCCTTATTTGTCTTGCATGAAGTTTCTCCTCTTTGTAAGTTTTTTTTGTATGGTTCAAATTAGTGTGGGAAGAATAGGCAGGAAATATAAATTTAAGTGACACGTGTTAAGCACAAAAGAATTATATGACAAAGCATTAAAATGGTGCACATTTTAAATTTGCCGACATCTGATAGAATACGAGGGGTTGCATAATTAAATAAGAACTGACACCTATTCTGTGACTGAAAATCGAATGTGTCAGAGTCTCTTTCCTTTTTTCAGTCGATGCTAAGAATCTAGCCATGCAAAAATGTCCAAAGTGGCCAAATCCCACAGAATCCAGTACAACAATGCAGAGAAGTTGTCAAGAACATGCACTAAATAGTCTTTGGGTTTTTACTGAGCGCTGCAACTAAATGTTACATTTATGTCCTTGTCCTCTACCTCTCGCTCGGCAGCTTTTTCTTGGCTCATTTTAGAGACATGGAACTGCAAGCAGTCAGGGGAAGTTGGGACAGAAACTTGCTCTCTCTCTTTTCCTTTTCTTTTTCCTGCACATATGTGTGCCTTTATCCCTTCTCTCACATTTGTTATCCATGCCTGTTGGAAAAGTCTTAATGACCAGTCTAGTTGGTTTCTAATTTTTTTTAATGTTTATTTATTTTTGAGAGAGAGACAGAGTGTGAGTGGAGGAGGAGTAGAGAGAGAGGGAGACACAGAATCCGAAGCAGGCTGCAGGCTCTGAGCTGTCAGCACAGAGCCCGACGCGGGGCTCGAACTCACAGACCGTGAGATCATGACCTGAGCCGAAGTCGGACACTTACTGACCGAGCCACCCAGGGGCCCCTAGTTGGTTTCTTTTGTCCCACCTCTGTAACTATTTTAGATTGAGGTCTCTAGCTCATGTACCAGAGTCTGTATAACAGATCATCTCAAAGCCAAAGGGACCTCAGTGGTCCAAGCGTCAGCAACAGGGGCACTTGCCGGCAGAACTAGGGCTTGCCCTGGGTTCTGTGGATATTGGGGAACCACTGGACTGTGGAAGGGTATGGAGCTGAGCCAGGGTGGGAGGCAGGGTTAGCTCAGAACTACCCAGGAAAGGGAGAGAGTATGTGTTTGAAGAAGAGGTATTTCTGGGGAATCTGAGAGCAGATTGTAGTTCAGGGCAAGCCAGAACCACCCCCTCCCCCACCTGCTGAGGGGGTCACAGAAAAGAAGCTGACTTGAAGCCACAGAATATTGCCTGCAGATAAATGCTCAAATCAAAGGGTTGGACAGGTAGGGGAAAGCAAAGTCAGTAGTCGGAGCCTGGCGGTCATATGAGGTTTCTCAGCTGCCTGGCGACTCTCTGGTGGGTCAGTGCCAGCCACCAAGTACAAGCCATACTTTGGTGCTGGCTGTAGACATACTGATTTCTCATAACTACTGTCATTCAAACAGGATCTAGTTTCCTGGCATGAGCAGATTGTTCCCACTGAGCACACGCACTGTGCTGTGAGCAAGGCAGGGCAAATCCTCAGAGGAACTGGATGGATTTCTCATTCTGAGATAAGGAAGGGGGTGGAGAGGAGCTGACTTCACCTTCTGTTTATGCAGGTTCTGAATAAAATGAGTAGAGCCCACACTCCACCCCCCCATCCCCCAGAATAAATAAGGTTCAAGTGGGATTACCCAGTAGAAATCTAGTGCAAGTGCATTTCGACTTGTTTGAGGGATCTAAATATTTAATCTCCCTTCGTCATGAATCCTAGAGTCATGTGTAAGTGCTAATGACCAAGGCCCTGAAAGCAAACACTGGAACTGGAGTCAGAAGTGTTGCAACTAGTACAACTTCTGCTGTGACGTCCTAGAAACTTTGGAGTATGCCAGAGGAAACAAGCCTGAAAACGTGGAACTGGCAGTCAGGAGGCCTGGGTTCTCCAGCTCAGCCTGAACCCCAGGGCCTCTTCTGTCAAGTAAGGACATGGGCAAAACATCTCAGAGGACAAGTCGTTTTTCTAACTTGCAACATGATAGAACCCACAGGGGTGCATGAAATCAGCCACACAAATTGTGAAACCTAAGTTCATGGTTCCATTCATTCTCTGATAGTGGATCAATGCAACTGTGTCTTCAAAATAGAAAATGAACTAGGGGCGCCTGGGTGGCGCAGTCGGTTAAGCGTCCGACTTCAGCCAGGTCACGATCTCGCGGTCCGTGAGTTCGAGCCCCGCGTCGGGCTCTGTGCTGCCAGCTCAGAGCCTGGAGCCTGTTTCCGATTCTGTGTCTCCCTCTCTCTCTGCCCCTCCCCCGTTCATGCTCTGTCTCTCTCCGTCTCAAAAATAAATAAACGTTAAAAAAAAAAAAACTTTTAAAAAAAAGAAAATGAACTAGATGACGATCTGGTATCTGTGACCCCCACATTTGTTCAAGTTATGCCAGTGATCAAAAGTTTGGCTTGTCACGGCTTCTCCACAGAGATTGGAATCACCCCCCTGGGGGCTTTTAGCAATCTGCAGGGGTGTTTTTTAGATGTCACAGTGATTAGGGGCAGGGAGGTGTGGGTGATATTTGATGGGCAGGAGCCCAGCTGTTGAACAGTACTCTGGACAATCCTGCAGAGCAAAGAATTATCCCACAACTTGCATGGCTTTCATATCAGCTGCCAGATATTAAATGTAACTTTGTTTTCCGTATAGATGTGTATTTTTCATGTTCGAAAATACACACTGAATTTTCCAGGAATATGTACAAGTAGAGGTAAGATTGTACTTTGTTTTCTTCAAAACTTTACCAAGAATTATTCATCATTTCAGAAAAATCAGATCACCAATAGCAAACACTAATGATGTTTGAGTCACCAACACAGCAATAACACAGAATAGTCTGTGTTATCGATGTCACATTCGTGGTGATTCCACAGTTGTATGAATCTGAGGCAAAATTGCTTTTTAGAAGAGTCATGCAGAGTATTTATATATTGACATATGTACCATTTTATAGAAGTTATTTTCTTTTCATTGCTCCTTTGTATTATAATTTGCATATTGTTTAAAAATATTGGTAGGTTTTTTATCAGTCAGTAAATATACTATGATAAAAAGTTTTTAACAAGGCATTGTATCTGATTGAATTGAAAACCACTGGGCCAGAGGATCCTAAGCTCCCTTTTAGTTTTAAAATTCTGTCAGCGTATGTGATTATTTAATCTGATGCCTTCATTTTTACTGGTGAGTAAACTGAAGGCTGTTAAGTCTTTCATGCATTGCATTCGACAGAGATTTACCGATGGTCTCCTAGGAAGATGGGCATGTAGTTGTGTGCTATGCACAAAAAAATGTGATCCTTGTCTACAAGGAGCCTTGGGTCTGGTAGCCAAGATGAGGTAGATATATGCCAAGAAATAGGAAGAGAGAGAGAGAGAGAGAAAGAAAAGAAAAGAAAAGAAAAGAAAAGAAAAGAAAAGAAAAGAAAAGAAAAGAAAAGAAAAGAAAAGAAAAGAAAAGAAAAGAGAAAAGAGAAAGAGAATGAAAAAGAAAGAAAACCCAGTAATTGGTTAGTAGCTTAGCTGCATCTAGAACCCACCATTGCTGTGAGGGCTGGTTCTCTCTCCCTGCCCGGCCTGAAGGGGGGGCCTGACATGATAAGGCCAGAAATGTTTCTGGCTCTGATCATTGGGTACGTAGGCAATATCCCACCAACTAACGGAACGTGATTTTAGTTTACTTTCTTTTTCCGAGTAACAAAGGCCCAGGAGTAGCTATTTAGCTCACCACCCGTACCGCTGCTCATGCATGAGGGTAAGAATTGACATGAGGACGTCAATGGTGAGAGGGGAGGGGGCACAGAAAGCCGGTTCTAGAGGGCCGTCCTCTAGTAGAAATATAATGCAAGCTGCAACGTAAGTCACAAACATGATTTTAGATTTTCTAGTAGCTCCATTTAAAAAAGTAAGAAGAAATGTAAAATTAGTCTGAATAATATAGTTTGTTTCACCAAATATACCCAGCATATTAGCATTTCAATAACAGGAAAGGAATGGCAAACAAGTATTAATGAGATACTTTACACTCTATTTCTCACTGGGACTTCAAAATCTTGGTGTATACTTCACACAGCCCTCAATTTGTGCAGGGCTCATTTCACACATGGCTGGTGGCTCCTGTACTGGACAATGCAGCTCCAGGGAAGTGGCTCTCAGCGCCTTTTCTGCCTCCACCTAGTTCAGCCATGTAGGCACCCCATCCATGACTTCCCATCCCGCGCAGTGACTCCCATCTAGAGGATGCGCTCCCGTGAGATGACAACGGCTGGGGATGGGGGTGCCGCAGTGGCATTTACCACCACCCGCCTCCTCCCTGTGCTAGCGTCAAAGGCGCTGAAAGTACGGAGGGTTTCTGCGAAGTCTTGCTCACATAGGTCAGTGTGCTAAAGAGCCAGCCCAGGAAGGGAGGGCTGATGACCTGGAAGCCAGGGTTGGGATTTGGAGAAGTGGTTGAGTGCCAGATGCTCAAGGGCTCAGTATACAGAACTTGACTACAGAATGTCACAGGTTTACTACTTTTTAAGTAATTTATTTTTTCTTCTCATCTTCATCTACTCATTTGGTTCATTTATGCAATGCACGTACAAAAGGAATCAGACCAGGTGATCGTCGAAGGCCCTTCCCTGTCCAGGTTACTGCCCCCTCATTTGTAAAGGGGCCTATCAGAGTCTCTGACCTGGTGTTTCAAAGGACTGTTCCTGGCCAGGCCTTGCCTGGCCCTGAGGTATTTGAAATATGTTTTCATAATTCCTAAGAGTTATGTTCAGGGCTGTGTGTGTGTAGGGATGGAGGGTATGGGGGGCAGAGAACGTGGAGCCTGGCTGGGCAAAGTGCTTTACTTACATCGTCCTACTGAATCAATAGAACAGCCACTTGAGGTAGACGGTATAGTTATCCTCATTTTCCACAAAAGGAAGTATGACCAAAGAGGTTAAGTAACCTCCTCCAGGTCCCAGTAGCTGTCATCTTTATATTTATGGTTGCCAGGCAGAATTTTCTTTCTTGGCAGTAACCTGCCTGCCTCTGCGTGCTCATCTTTCTTTTCCATGCCACATCCTTTCCCCACCCCTCACCCTCCACCACATATGTGCTTCAGGTGGGAGTCCCTCATCGTAAAACATGTTGAGGGCTTCTACTCCACTATATGTGGCCCTCAGACTTCTAAACTGGTTTTCCATTTGATGGCTCAGATTCCTTTTTTAGGAAGCTCAAGCTGGGAATGTGGGACATTCAACTTCTGTCAGGTCACCATTCAGCCAGTGGGGGATCCCATTCGCCTGTCATCTCCCAGGGATCCAGACATGAGAGCAGCCTTAGGGATCCATAGGAAGAAAAGCTGCTTCCCAAGACCAGAAGGGGGCTGCCTGGCCACTTAGGCAGGGCCTTGCCGATGAGCAGAGCCTTGCCAGAACTCCCCCCTCCAGGTCTGTTCCTCAGCTTTGCACGTCAAGGGTAATCTCAGACTGAGGGCAGAACAGGCTGGGAGATGGCGTGGGAGAAGCTGATTCATGACACCCAGTCTTAGGAGAGACTAATGTATAAATCAGAACACCTGTTCATTAATGTGCTGGAAGGCACAGATATTTATGTCTGCAGGCAGGCCAGCATATTTTTATTTCCACAGAAAAACCTTGCATTAGCAGCCAGATTTTTATCAGGAAGTTGTGTACCACACCTGGAATCAGAACTAGGAGAGTTATTGTTGAAACATTTAAGTATTTATAGTTGAAGAGGATGTGATACAAAATGGCATTTCGTGAAAAAGGTCAGCCTCTCTTCCAGGCCTTGCCTCTCCGTCCTTAGCCCCTTCCTCAGAGGCAACCCGTATTCCCAGTTTCTTCCACAAGTTAGATTGTCTGAGGCTGTATTTCCTGAATAGGGATGTGCCCACTGCACAGGCCTTTCTTGCAACGTTACTTACGTTGCAGGTAACTTGCGTCTTCTGGGTGGTCTCCCTCCCTGGACCAGTTTTTTCTTGACACATCAGAGGGTCGGGAGGTGGGAAGCATGGAGATGATGGAGGCCAGCTGGGGAGAGGGGCACGCAGGGCTTGTGGAGTGGGAAGAGCTCTACTGTCCGGGGGAGGGTGTGGGGGTGAGTGAGAAGAGATCTGGTGACAGTGCAAAGGAGTGTACCCAGGCCCCTGGCAGGAAGTGGACGGGTGGTGGGTATTTCTCTAACCACTCCCAGCCTCTGGGGAACAGGGCAGGAAAGAAAACCCCAGAGTGGGAGAGACAGAGGGGGGCTCTGCCCCTTCACTGTCTTGAAGGGGGCAGCAACCCTGCCCCAGGAAAGCACCCCAAAGGGACAGGGCAGGGACCAAAAACATTGTGAGAGACAACCTGGCCCCAGAGCAGCCAAGTAAGGTGCCTTCCAGCTTCAGTGTCCTGACGTGGAGACGGCACCGGAGGAGGTCTACAGAAGGAACAATTAGCCAATTCATCACAAATCTTGTGACATTTCTAGCCACAAGATAAGGCCTTTTCCCTTAATTAGGGCTGTGACAGATAAAAATATATTCCCAGCCAACCCCTGTTATCCGCATGGGCAGACCTATCATCCCTACTTGGTCTGGCCCTGTCCTTATTAGAGGGCTTGCTCTGTGTGCCTACATTTGGCAGCTCTGTAAAGGATTCGGAAGGAATAAACACAGGGCCTGCTTCCTGCCCTTCGTCTAGAAGAGAAGACTCATTCATACACATGGTCCGTGGCAGCAGACTTCGGTGGTTCAAGAACAGGAAAATAAAACTAATGGGGGGGGGGGGTGTCTGGAAACCAGCTCATGTGAGGCAAATAAAGCTAGTGAGGGATTCTGGTCGCCAGTTCAGGTGAGGAAGCAGGGAGGGGTATGTAGTGCCGAAGGAGGGGGGGCGGTAACTAAAAGAAGCTGTGAACACCATCTCGGATGTTGGAGAGGCAGTGGGACTTAATGTGTGGTAGGTAAAAGCCAACCTCTGAAGGCACTTACCCCCCGTGTGACTTCAGACAAGCCATTTCACCTCCCTGTGCTTCTCTTTCTCCGTTTGAAGAAAGCGAGGACAATATGGTACCTATCTCATTGGGCTGACGGGAGAACTGAGCAGGTTGATACACAGTAAGCACTTGTGACAGGGTGAGAGAGCACCATTCGAGTATTTGCTGCTATGCCTAAGAAGGCAGGGAGCAGACAGTGGGTTGCACCTGGTACGCAAAGGAGACAAAGTGATGGGAAATCTGCCTCAGTGTATGGATTACCTTATTTTATTTATTTTTTTTTTTTAAATTTTTTTTTTCCAACGTTTATTTATTTTTGGGACAGAGAGAGACAGAGCATGAACGGGGGAGGGGCAGAGAGAGAGGGAGACACAGAATCGGAAACAGGCTCCAGGCTCTGAGCCATCAGCCCAGAGCCCGACGCGGGGCTCGAACTCACGGACCGCGAGATCGTGACCTGGCTGAAGTCGGACGCCTAACCGACTGCGCCACCCAGGCGCCCCTGGATTACCTTATTTTAAATTAGAGTTACCCAACAGGGGACCTTAAAAAATAAAGAGCAAAGAAAACTTGAGAGTTGGAAGGGGTTTCTTCTCTAACCCAGACCCTTTTGAGTTCTGCATATCTATCTCGTCATCTGTTTGGCATTTCCACTTGGATGTCCCCCAGGCATCTTATGCTTAACATGTTCAAAAAGCTGATCTCTGGATCCTGCGTCTACCTGCTTCTCCTGCATCTTTCTCCATTTCGATGCCAGCAGTGGCGATACCAGCACCCCCGGTCTTGTTGATGCCTCTATCTTGGTCCTTATATTTAATCAGTCAACAACAGATATCCACTCTACTCTTCAATATGGAGTCCATCTACTTTTCTCCATGGTCACTGCCTGGTGACTGGTTTCTTGTTCAAAGAATCATCTCTCCCATGCAGTAACTTTCCAACTGGCCTTATTGTTTTACCTCTGCCTTAAGGCCAGCAAACCTACAGGGAAGCTTGGGGTAGAAAAAATATATACTGACCACATAAGAAGTTGCAACTGGGACCAGATATTTATAAGCAGACAGAGGCTGCATTTCCCTCATCATGTGCTCGTGTGGCTGGTGTCCATGTGCCTTAACACCTGCTCAGCCATGTGCACTGGCCCTTCCTTCCAGTTCATTCTTCCAACAGAATGATTTTATTAAAATGTAAATTGGATCTCACCATACTTGTTTCTAATATCACCCGGACCCCCAGTCTTTCATGGCTTCCTGTTGCCCTTGAGCTCTAAATCAATTCTGGGTTCCATCTACAATGGTACAGTAATTGGCATTAATGGCCACTAATAAGAGATTTTACTGCAAAAACTAGCTCTGGGTAGATCCGGAACTTTAGCTCCAAGATAGAGCTGAGAGGCACTCTGCCTAGTACAGAGGCGATAGGCTGGACACTTAAGGTCTGGAGCCAGCCTGCAGACAGGCTATCACAGCATGTAAAACCAATGTTTAGTTGACCCTAATTAAAATCGAGATTTCACCTAAAACCTGGATTCTTGGCTTCCCAAAGTTTACAAGATGTGGAGACATTGTCTCCTCCTCCTCCTAGGGCTTTGGTTGGTGCTGAGCGGCGCTCTCTCCCTCGCCGCCACTGCTCCACGTTTTATATTCACTTGTGAGCCCTGCTAGGCCCTGGCAGATACTTGAATTTGTAGCCCCTAAGCTCATTTGACAGGAGGGAAGCTGAGGCTAGAAAGGTGGCACATCAGTCTCCAGGTCTTGTTCTGGGTCTTGAACCACCTCGTGGCTTCTGCTGTCTCTACTGAATCACAGAGGCCTCTCAGTTGAAGACTGAAAGGAGACACAATTTGCAACTGGGTTAATTATTCTTTCTGCTGTGATTGCTAACCAACGCGTCCTTCAGTTTTGCTTATATCTGTAGCAACGTGAAAATTAGAACATACAGTCTGGAGGACCAGGATGGTGTTCTATGAATATCACCTACACTGCTTGAGACTCTAGGCCGAATAAGTAAAGTGGAGAGATAGGGAGGACTGAAAAGGACAGGGAAAATAAAATCCGGACAGCTTTTGAGACAAGAACGGCCTCTTCCTTGCGGAGTTGTGGAAAGCCAGCTGGGCTCTGCCGCCTTTCCCGGGATGTGGAGATGGAGGTGTAGACAGCAGTGAGTCTGTTACACAGGAGTGAGTGGCAGGAAAAGGACCAGAGAGCAGATCTGTGGGCTCAGTGCCCCATGCCATGCTGTCACACCCTGAAAATTACTGTGGACAAATCGATGATTGCAGAAAGAGAAATTTGCAGTTGACTTGGCAAACAATAGCCTTGACCAATCAAGAGGAACTTGGATGAAACATAGCCCCAGAGTCTCGAATCAGATAAAGTCGTCCTGTGTTCTTTAAGGAAAGAGGCCACATCACGCATAGGGAAATTAGCCACGACAGCTACCAGATCCTCCTGGATACTGCATCCTCTTTGTCCCCTAGTGAATCATGGTCAGGAAACTGCCATGAAGTTGTTCTGAGTCCTGAGTGACTCAAGACCTCATCCTCATTGCAACCCTGGGCTCCTTTCTCTTAAGCTAATAAAGAGGCAGGCTGTGTATAAGGGGGAAAATGGAGTGAAAGGACCTGTCTCCAAAGGCAAGCCATGGACGGCGGGTAGGGGAGTACAGTGTGACAAGCTTTCACCTTCTGGGCTTTGTCTCTCTTGTATTATTCTCTTTTTTGTTTCTCATTAGGGTCTAAAAATGTTTAATGGTACTTAATTATACTTCTTTTATCTGTATTCAAGTGTATCTTGGAACTCATGCATACATTAACACTCTCTCATAATTAAGCCAAGGCAATTAGAATATTTTATCAGTAAGAGAAATATTTTCCTCTAGACCTAGATGTAGAAATCAACTCCTCTCTTTCAGATCTCTGAGCCATTGCTCAACAATGGAAGTCAGATTTATGATTTCATAGTCCTCTGCTTTTGATGGCCGACTAATGGACATAGTGATTTACACAAACAAAATGTGCTCAAAGAAGAATAGGCTCACATTGTTGATTTTATTTCTAGAATCCCTGGGGCCTCTGTTTTTCCCCATAGAGACTATACTTAAAAGAGTGAGTAATGGATCAATAAGTAACACTGGGGTGGTGCGGGGGATGGGTGCAATAGGTGATGGATATTAAGAGTACACTTATTTATTTATTTATTTATTTTTTTAGAGAGAGAGAGAGAGCACACAACTGGGAGAGAGGCACAGAGGGAGAACGGGAGGGAGAATCTTAAACAGGCTCCTTGCTCACTGCAGAGCCCAACACGGGGCTTGATCCCACAACCCTGGGATCATGACCTGAGCTGAAATCAAGAGTCAGATGCTCAACTGACTGAGCCATCCAGGTGCCCCAAGGGTACACTTAGCTTGATGAGCACTGGGTGATGTGCAGAATTGCTGAATCACTATATTATACACCTGAAACTGATATATCACTAAATTAACTACACTGGAATTAAAATTAAACAATAACTAATAGTCTTCCACTCCCTGCTCTTAGACAAAAGTAATTTTCGAAATTCAGACTAAATTACTTCCACTAATGATATATTTCCATTAGTTGGTTGGTTGGATCAACAGGAGTAAGAAACTTTTTTCTTTTTCCACGAAGACTTCTCTGCCACCAAGTTCTTTCAGCTTAAGAATGTTTGTTAGTTTGTCACAATACTTCTTCAGTTCAGGAGGCATTGACTTTATTCATTTGAAGTGTAAAATCTGTTGCTATTCTCATCTTTGTCTAAGCTTGTCTTTTTAAAAGTGAGGCCTTTTTCCTTGCCTGGGGTTCAGGCAGAAGTAGAGAGAAGGATCTAGTTAAGAGGAGGGGTGCAAGGGGGAGAGCACAGAACCAGGTAATTAGTGAGAGTGGGATATGAAGGGGGGATTGTCACAGGAGAAGGAAGCAGGGCTGTTGGAACGGAGTGGTCCAAAGAGACCCTACTTTAAAGGGCTGCCGTCATAAAAACCCAGCTGCACAAGTCTGGGAAATTACCGAATAGCAAAGAGTCCGCCATCCAAGCATTTCGGGGGCAACTGCTCTCGGCAGTAAAAATACCGAGTTGTGGAGAACACAGTGACCCACTCTGACAACATAATGAAATGGATGGCGATTCCCCAGTGGATGGAAATTTGCTTTTTACCATATCCCAAAACACCGGCTCCAGGGGGTGAGTTGTGTTTTTGTTTGTAATACCCTGCACTGATGGTTCCTGGAAACTCGACTGTGAGTCTCTGCCTTCTGGTGCAGGCTCTGAGGCGGCATCACCCTCACCTCTAGGTCGCTCTTATGACACACCCTGGGTCTCATTTTCAGTGTCTCGGCATACTTTCCAATGCTTCCAGTAATTGATTGTGCAAAACACAAAACCAAAAGCAGATGGGACGTATGTAGATAAGCTGTTTTATTTTTCATCCCTATAATTTGCTAGGTTTGATAGCACTTCAATTTTCTAACCATAAAAGCTGCTTCTATGCTCTTTGGAACACACACACACACACACACACACACACACACACACACACACACACACACACAATGCTGCCAGTAAGTAAGCTAAAAGAATATTACATGTGGTTTTCTGTTGTTGTTTTGGGTTTTTTCTCCTTTCTTTTTTTAAGGAAATACCTTGCTGCTGGGGAAAGAAAGTAAAAAAAATTACTTTGAGTGTATTTCCCAGGGCTCAGATTACTTCTGGAACTATTGTGTTAACACCCAAGAATACTTCGGAATGTCCTATCATAGCTGAAGTTAAAACCTAGCTTTCTGCTGAGTGGTATTCCTGAAGGCACTCCCTCTGGGAAGTCACTGTATTCATTTATTAAAGTTTTAGATGCTGGTTGTGGCATCTGTGTCTCCTGCATCGGTGAGAGGGCGCTGCTCTGTCCAAGAAACGTGACTGACCAGCAGGAGGTGAAGGCTGCCCCTGACACAAATGGGACATGTTGGTGGGGACACTTTACAGGAAGTTCCTTTGGGCCCATTCATCTACTTGTCAGCTAAATGCTCACATTATCTTCTCAGTCAGATGGACATTGCCAATGTGGATTTATAAGGGGCTTGTTTTAAATCAATCATGTATTATTTATTAAATAAATATGTATTATTATTTGTATTATAGTATCTATTAGGGTACACCTGCCCCTGAAACTCAGGCTGTGAAATGAATAATTTCTTCTCTGTAGGCGACCTCCTCGTTGGCTCCAGGCTCAACCATTTAGTAGGTGTCTCTGGGCATCTGAACAGTTTGGGAACCATATTTGAACCAGCACGAAATTACTGCCCAGTAATCCTCTTTCGCAAGGGATCTGTGGACACACATCTAATCCGACAGAGACAGCAGAGCACAGAGCCTCATCGGAAGAGCAGACTCCAGAGCCAGACAGACCCGGCTTTGAAACCAGACTGTCACTCCTTAGGCTGAGTGCTTTGGAGAGACTTATTCAGCTTCTCCTAATATTAACACCCTCTTTATAAAAAGAGAATGATGATAACACCTATCTCTGGATGACGGCCTCAAGAGTAGAAGTGTTGCCATTGCCGTCCCTTCTCCTTGTTTTAAAATGATACAAGGGGGAACACACTTATATAGGAGAACTCTCTGAAACCGCCCAGGACTGTGTTCGAAACCGTTTATAAGCTGGGAGCAGGGCATTTGTCATATTAGTCACAGTAGAGAATGAAAGGGCTTCCCTTGCTTCCCCTCTCTGTCATCCACTTAGTAGCTGGAGGGGAGATTTGGGTTAAGGGGAGGATGAACAGCAGCAGGAGGCCACGAGAACCTCTTTGGTGCAGCCCTTTCTCAACCCCTCCCTGGAAAAGAGCCACTGCAGCAAGGAGGAGGGGATAGATAAGATGCCAGGTGCATCACTCCCCACCTCTCGGACCCTTCGCGGCCCCGGGGCCCTGAACACAGGAGAGGGGGCCTGTCAGTGGCCCCACACCTCCCCTCTCTCCCTCCAACTCCGGTCTGCCTGATGGTATTGTTTTTCCCATTAGTAAAAGTACAGTGCCTTATAAATGAACAAACAGCGAGGCAAATACATCCCTAGAATCTGACACGTGTTTATAGAGCTGTGTGTTTTTACATTCTGCTCTGCCTACAGAATGCATAAATGGAAGGGCTACATCGTCTTCAGGAAAATCTGAAAGCCAGGAACTTATTAACAGGCTTCACACCTGCCTCTGTGAGGAATTTCTGAAGCCAGAGATATTCTTTGTAACTGAGGTCCATCTGTTGCACAGATTTTTAATTCAGATATTTTTCCTTCTCAAGCCAAGGCTGAGAGAGCAGCCAATTTTGTGGAAAGATCTCTTTAATATGAAACGAATAAAACTATCAATGCTAAATAAAATAGACCACTGTGAAACTTAGGTTAAATCCCATAGGGGAGAGGATGTGCGATTAACTGCATTATATAACAAGACCGCCTGTGATGGCTGGTGCGGTTCTCTTTGTTGTTCCAAGGGAGAAGCAGCCAAGGCTGGGGCCAAAGCACATGATATTATTTTAAAATACTGCAGCCTCTGGAATTTTTCCTCAGAGAGATGTCTGGAATCAGAGTTTTCCTTTGATTTATGGTTGCTTTAAATGTTTAACACTTTTTACATTTTCAAAGCTACATCCTCTGCTTCCAGCACCTAGGGGTGTGTTTCTGTTGCTTTGAAAGATCGTTTTCAAATGGGAAGCTTTAAAATTATGCAAAAAGGAGGTTTCACAGTACCGAGTGTTCGAGTGATTTTAAATGGATAAAAGGGATGAGGATTAAAGGCAGTCCCCCTCCCCCAGGGCCCCTTTTCTCAGCTGCTTGTGATGACCCAACAGAGAGGGGCTGGCTGGAGAGCAAAGGATTTCCAAAGTGGCGGTGCATTCACTTGGCAAACATCCTTGGGCCAGACTGTCCTCGGACCTCAGAGAATTCACCATCAGGTATGGGGGACAGCAAGCACTTAGGTTGAACTGGGTGAAGCTGCCGTTTTTTAGACCAGAAATGGTAGAATATTGGCAGTTTCATATGGCTCAATCCAATAGTTAGATGATAGCTATCCACAGTGATGAAGATGGCCGTGGGGCCGGTGTGCAGTGTTATGGGGCAGCCTAGGAAGAGGACCTCACACCATGATGTGGGGCCAGGGGACAAGAAGGGTTGGTGTTTTGTCTTGTTCCGTTGTCTTTTTTTTTTTTTTTAAACCACTGTATTGAGGGATAATTGGCATGTGGTAAACTGCACATATTCTTAGTGTACAATCTGATAAGTTTTGACACATGTATACATCCACGAAACCATCGCTACAATCAAATAATGAATATATCACCCCAAAAGTTTCCTCATTCCCCTTTGTAATTCCTTCTTCTTCCTGTCTGCCCCATCCCCAGGCAGACATGCTTTCTGGTATTGGTTTCATTTTGTAGAATTTCATAGAAATGGATTTATACAGTGTTCTTGTTTGCCTGGCTTCTTTCAGCATAATCATTTTTAGATTCATTCATGTTGATGTGCATATAAATATTTCATGACCTTTTATTACAGAATAGTATTTCATTGTATAGATATACCAGAGTTTGTTTTTCCATTCACCTGTTGATGGACACTCGTATCGTTAGCTCTTACAAATAAGGCTGCTGTGAACGTCCACGTACAAGTCTTTGTATGGACACAGGCTTTCTTTTTTCTTTGGTAAACGCCTAGCAGTGGAATGGCTGGATTATATGGTAGGTATATGTTTAACTTTTTAAGAGACTGCCATACTGTTTTCCAAAGTGGCTGTCCCCACTATACATTCCCACCAGCAGTGCCTATAAGTTTGAGTTCTTCCACATCCTGGCCAACATCGGATATGTCTTCTTAATTTTTATCATTTTAATAGGTATATAATGGCATCACACTGTGGTTTTAATTTGCATATTTCTAATGACTAATGATGTGTTGTGCATCTTTTCATGTATTCATTTGCCATCTATATATCTCCTTAGCTGAAGAGTCTATTCAAGTCTTTGTCATCTTTAAATTGGGTTGTTTCCTTATTAAGTGTAGAGAATTCTTTGTATGTACTGTAGATAAGGCCTTTATAAGACATATGATTTGTAAACATTTTCTCCCAGTCTGTAGTTTGTCTCTTCATTCTTCGAGTTGTGTCTTTCAAAGAGAAGTGTTACATTTTGATGACGATCTTCTTCTATTATGGATCATGCTTTTGGTGTCATTTCTAAGAAATCTTTGCCTAAGCTAAAGTTGCAGGTATTTCCCACCTAATGTTTCTTGCAGAAGGTATCTAGTTACGGGTTTTTCATTCGGAACTCTGATCCATTCTGAGTTTAAGTTTGTAATTGGCAGGCTGAAGTCCTCCCCTTTCTGTGTGTGCACACAGATACCCAGGTGTTTCAGCATCATTTGAAAAGACTCTCCTTTCTCTGCCGAATTGCCTATACACCATTGTTGAAAATCCATGGCTCACGTAGCTGTAGATCTATTTCCGGACTTCAGGCTGTTGCGGTGATCTATTTCTCTGTCTTTTCACGAACATTCCACTGTCTTCATTTCTTTAGAACGAGTCTTAAAATCAAGCAGTGTAATTCTGCAACTTTGTCCTTTTTCTAAATTATTTTGGCTGTTCGGGGTGCCTGGGTGGCTCAGTCGTTAAGCGTCTGACTCTGGCTCAGGTCATGATCTCACAGTTTGTGTGTTCGAGCCCCGCATTGGGCTGTATGCTGTCAGCTCAGAGCCTGGAGCCTGCTTCGGATTCTGTGCCTCCCTCTCTCTCTGCCCCTCTCTTGCTCATGCTCTGTCTCTCTGTGTCTCTCAAAAATAAAAAAACGGTAAAAAAAATTTTTTTTAAATTATTTTGGCTGTTCTAGTTCCTTCACATCTCCTTGTAAGTTTTAGAATTACCTTCTCAATTCCTATTTAAAAATATGCTGGGATTTTGATGGAGCATGATTTCAATTGGGAGTTGTTGGACTTTCATGAGGCTGTGTCCATGGGAGGAAGGTATTCAAACATCACTTTTATAATCTGAACAACTGGAATTTTGAGACCAGTACAGCATTTAAAAAATTTTCCACAGCCTCACTTCCAAGTTTATTGAAAACCCACCTGTGCAAAATGGTGTTATTCAGTGCCAAAGGATACAAGGAAAAATAAAATGTTCTAATTCTGGTCCCTATTTCCTATAAATTCACCCTTTTAAAAAATCTCCTCCCAGAGGCAGAGAAGAAGACAATTATCTCGGGCAGATTTCCCCCACTGGGAAAAGACCATAGATAATTGGGAGGATCTATGCTTTCTTGGGTGAGAAGGGTCCCTTTTGCTATGCTCTTCTTTCCCCAGATGGCTGCAGGCTCATTCGCCAAGCAGTAGACTGTTGTGGACTATGGCTTTGGTATAGGAGTCACAGATTAAACACCTGTAGAGCCTGAGCGATCCAGGACAAGGGAAAGCAGCCCAGGAACTGGACTTTCACGTGCATTGTGGGAGAGAGTGGATGTTGGGGGGTATCCAGCATGAGGATGACTCTGGTGAGCTGACCAGCAAAGCCACAAATCTGGAATTTTGCTAAAGCTCCCAATTTTCAAATGCTGTCTCTGTATTTTTTGAACAGCATAGGCCAAACGAAACATGTTTGCGGGCCAAATGAAGTCCATTGGCTACCAGTGTGCAGCCTCTGATGGATGGGCTTTTTTATTTGCTTTTGGGGTCAGCTCTTTCATCAGCTCCCTAAAGGACTTATTCCAACAATTGCTTATTGAGTACTCGTCATGTGCCAGGAAGTGCTCAGGTGGCCAGGAAATCGATCGGCGATGGGAGGCACGCTTTCCGTCCCTGTGCTCGAGGGGCTCCCGTTCCAGTGTGGGGCTTAGGCGTGGCCTAGACATTCATTCCAGTGTCACCTCCCATTCTCTCCCGAACCCTGCCTCTTGCCTGTATTCTCACTGTCACTCATTTCAGGCTCTGAAGAAGGGCGTGGTTGGTTATACTTGGAAGAGTCCTGGGAGGCTTCTCTGAGGCGGTGACATACAAGCTAATGATTGAATGTAGAGTTAGAAATTAGCCAGCTGGATATATTGTAGAACAGCGTTCAGCAGATTTCCTGTTGCTACCTGTTTGTGGAACATGAAATCATTTTAATGGTTGAATCAGGACTAAAATAAAATAGTATATCATATAGTAAAAGGTAAGTATTTTTTGTTTTGTTAAACTTTTCACTCAGTTTTACACACACATACATGCACGTGCTTCTAATACATATTTTTTTAAAAGAAATTTTTGGTTAAAGGAGCACCTGGGTGGCTCTGTCAGTTAAGTGGCTGACTCTTGATTTCACCTCAGGTCATGGCATGGCATGGTCTCACGGCTTGTGTGTTCAAGTCCCGCATCGGGCTCTGTGCTCACAGTGTAGATCCTGCTTGGGATTCTCTCTCTCTCTCTCTCTCTCTCTCTCTCTCTCTGCCCCTCCCTCCCTCTCTCTCTCTCTCCCTCCCTCTCTCAAATAAGCTTAACAATATTTTAAAATACAATAATAAAAAAATTTTTAGGTTAAAAAACAGAAAAGCATAGTCTGGAAAAATATCCTTTTTTTTTTTTTTGAGAAGAACAAGGAGATTAAAAGAATAGTTATTAACGATTACCCCATGTTATTTCTGAGATCCTGTCATAAATTGTTAACTTCAGCTGCTGATTGCGACTGTTAAGTAGACACTGAATACCTGCTAGGAGAGGTATCTGTGGATGGCCCTGACTGAGCTCTGTCACCCATTAATTGTGAGAATGAGCAAGTGACTTTAATTCTTCTGATTTTAGTTCCTGCATTATTTTCCTGGTGAGATAAATGAATTCGTCCAGGTAGGTCGTTTTCACTCCCAAAGTTCCACAGAGGTGTGTTAGGCACACTGCAAACGATTTGCATAAATAGCTAAATTTGCCCCCTGCTGCATTGTTAGCACTAAGAGGTGACCAGGAACATTGTAGGCCGCAGTTAATATTTGCTGAATTAACGCATCTATTTTCAGAGTACCGTTCCATCTTACGTGAAATTAGACATATTTGAAATCATCGATAAGTAGTACTTTAGGCACAAAATTTGAAGTCCTGCAAATCCTAGAAAATTCCAATTTTGTGAAGAATCACAAAGTTCTGAAGCCAAATGGAATTCTCTACTGTGCTTAGCTCTTGCTCCATGGCAGTACCCCTGTGCTTATGTTGTGTGAGATGTTTGGAATGCATCCCCTCCATAAAATGCGCTTCCTCCATACTTTTTTTTTTTTTTTTAACTAAAGACTTAAAAGAAATTTCTTGGGAGCTGTTAGTACCAGACATGTGTGAGGTCCTCACTGTGAATAAGACTGATACACAGTTTCTGTCTTGCTAAAACTTGTGGTTCACTGTGGTGGGTGCCTGACTTCCTGTGTGCTTGCAGGTCACTGGCTTTGGGCAGACCCGGTGTTCAAGGTCCGTATAATCTCTGAGATTCAGGGTCCCGCATCTCTGTCCATATAGTGTGCAGCCAGATCATTGACCTTGGAAGTGGTCCGTGTGACTGACTCGTGTTAATTCTGTGAGACTATCGTCTTCTCGTTTCTGATTCCAAACTGAGGTGTTTTGTTGTTTGTACGTGAGCGTGTTGTGCGTGTGCTGGGTTCCTATTCCCTTTGCCAGCAATGAAAACATCAGAACCTTTTCGCTTGAACTGCATTTAAGACAAGCTGAAAACATTCTGTACTTTTGTGATTGATTTTCTAAGCTTGGTAGGATGTCACATTTATCCCAACACAAATTAAATCTTGTTAGTATCATTCCATCGATCTATCCAAGTGATTTTGATTCTTGATTATGTCACTCACCACACGAATAGTCTCTGACAATTGCGGGAAAGCAGCAACTTAAAAAACCTGACTTCGTGCCCCTCCTTCAGTTGCTGGTATGAGGACTGAAATTTTCACTTTTAAGGTTATTGCGTCATAACTTTGAAAGATTTCGCTTGGCAAATTTACACGGTCTCCATCCCCTTTTATTTCTTTGGTCTTATCGCCAAGCCGCTCAGCCCAGTGGAACTGTCAAAGGAATGTACTTTTGATGCCTGGAGTCAGTTGCCTGTAAGCACTCATCAGTGATCTTACACTTCTTCCAGGCAGGTTTAGTACTGATAAGGAACACATAGCTATCAGAGTTATTTTATAATTTATAATATGCAGTTGAGGCTTCTTAAACTAACTCCCGTTACCCCTTCCTGCCTGGGAATTAGCCACAAAGATAATATCAAGGGACCATGGGGGCAGCTTGCTTCTTGTAGTTTGGGTATCAGTTTAAATATTGATGTTTCCATCTTGAGGACTAAAATAGAGTT
Source organism: Puma concolor (assembly GCF_028749965.1). Lineage (NCBI taxonomy): Eukaryota > Metazoa > Chordata > Mammalia > Carnivora > Felidae > Puma > Puma concolor. The sequence goes on along the minus strand of NC_141673.1, from coordinate 26,992,694 downwards.
ACAAACATTTTTAAACGATTTTGAAAATTTTGAAGAACAATCATCTGTGGAAAATAATGTGATTAAGGAGCTCATTTTGCCTATTTAGAAAAAGGCGACAACCCAAAACTTTATATCCATATAGTGGAACTTCCATATAAAGGAATCTTTAATGTCATTTGCTTATTACCTACGAAAAAGCAGTGTTGTCATTAACATTGAGAATTTGCATTAGTCACTTGCACACTCTGGGTAATCTACAAGGCACTCTGGAATTTTGTCTCTCAACAATCACACTCTGTTTTTAATTTCCAAAGGTAGTTTTTAAGCATGTTTCAATAAACCAAGTAATTTTTTGCCACCTGCCAATGAACTTGTAACTTAGAGATGTTAGAAGCAGGGCTGCATTATGATTTGAATGGGCTGGAGGCACTCTTGCCTTTGTGGCCCATTCCTCCATAAAAAAATATTAAGTTACATTTTATGACTCTTGTTATAAAGATGTATATATTAATATTATACATTCAAATATTTTCTTTTACCTAAAGTTCCTTTTTTCTTCTCATTTTAAAAGAAATTAGGGGCGCCTGGGTGGCGCAGTCGGTTAAGCGTCCGACTTCAGCCAGGTCACGATCTCGCGGTCCGTGAGTTCGAGCCCCGCGTCGGGCTCTGGGCTGATGGCTCAGAGCCTGGAGCCTGTTTCCGATTCTGTGTCTCCCTCTCTCTCTGCCCCTCCCCCGTTCATGCTCTGTCTCTCTCTGTCCCAAAATAAATAAACGTTGAAAAAAAAATTAAAAAAAAAAAATAAATAAAAGAAATTAAAACATTTCCATGGGCTTCCAGAAGTATTGTGGGCTCTCATGGGCTCTCATCCCCGTCCCCACTGTGTTATGGGTAAATAGGCTCTTGTTAGAAGTTATGATTTTCCCTTTTCAGTTTATTAATCGTTCTTTTGTGTTTAATGTCCATTATTTTTTAAATGGGAAAAACCAACTCCATTTCCAAAGAACATCTCTTTTAAACTCAATAAGCAACTAACTGCATATTTAGTGGGAATGACATGTATCAGCCTTGAATATATATCAACAACTATTCTGAATAAAATATAAAGGGCTTTTCAAGAAATTGATAAAACAGAGAAATGTATGTCCTTTACATAATCGATTCAAACCAGCTACATGGCCTGAAGCTATCAGCATTTACCCATTTTGTAATTTCAAACGAGATATAATGATCATGAAATACCACATTTTCTGCTCCTATAATCCCCTGACCTTTCCTACAGCAATGTAAAGCCATGTTCATCTCTTTCTCACTCTCTAGTGGTTTTAAGGCTTAGTGATAGAAGGTCCGGTGTTTCCTCTCATTCATTCATATTCTAATAATGACTCTTGCTATGTTTATAAAAATGATACATGCTCACTTTATATAAAGAATCCCAGGAATTCAGAAAAGTAAAAAGAAAAGATCACAAATTCTATCACTTAGAAGTAAGCCTCAACAATAAGTGAACATCCTGTTGGACATCTCTTTAAGCATGTTTATAGATGGGAAGATGGATGGATGGATGGGTGGATAAGAGAAAGAGAGGGGAAAGAAAGAAAGAAAGAAGAAAGAAAGAAAGAAAGAAAGAAAGAAAGAAAGAAAGAAAGAAAGAAGAGAGAGGAAGAAATACTTTCAGAAAAGTATGGTTATATGATTTTTAAATTTAAGAACCACTACATTTAATTTTATTTGAATTTAACTAGAGTAAAAGAAATGAAGTGAGAATTAAGAAATTACTGAACTTTGAATAAACATTTTTTTTCATAGTAAGAAATGTTATTTTTTTTCGTCTGTGGTTAAGAGATGATGAAGAACTTGATGTTTTTGTATTTTCTTTCCCCCCAGTTATGTTTCTCGGGAGACATTAATGCTGTTCACCCAGGTCTCTCCCCATCCTGGGACATAGGAGAATTCCTATAGGAATTCCTCAGGGATATAGGAGTACTCCCTCAATCCTTTCAAGTTAGGTATGACCTTGTGACTTGCTTTAGCTACAAAATGTGAGCAGAAGTGAGCAGAAGGTCACTTATGGAGTGATGTATTTAATTGCCAGATCTCCTATCTCTTAGCCTTTCTTTTCCGTCTTGGTGAGCATGGACGCTTCTGTGAATATGGAGGAGCATAATATCAATGCAGCATAGAGTGCGCACCCAGGTCATGCAGGTGATGCCCTGAAGAGCCATGTGGGCCTCACTGAGATTCAGGGCTTCTCTCCTACCATAGATAATAGTCTATCCTGACTGCCGTCCTCTCCATTTTAGGAAGTGTTGATTTCCTCCCTACTGTGATAAATGAGATCATCGGTGCTCTCACAGTCTGTCCTTCTTCCCTTCTGGATTTTTGTTAGTGACGTTATCATCACAAAGTCAAGATACAATATTTATTTTCTGTTCTAGAATCTAGCTTTAATTTTGATCACTTGTATTGTTTTGATATAGTCGGGGTATATAACATTAGATTCTGTTCAGTTGTTTAAAATTAGTCTTATATTTAAATGAATTCAGTGTTCTGTACTAATCTTTTTACTGTGGCGTTCCTGTTACTGATATCAAGAAATGGGTCAAGGGGATCAGGGCAGACTACCCGGCAGGGAAGCATTCCACCCCAGAGAAAACAGATATTTTGTCATTTGCATTGTTTAGAATTTTTGGCACATGTTGATATGAAAAACAGATTTTTAGTGGTTTTATTATTGTTTTTCAATTCTCTAGAAACAGTGCATCCTTTTTTTGCTTGCATCTGAAGCAGACGGTTCCATGTATTCACCCTTGGTATCGCACTGCTGGTATCTTTATTTTATTCATTATACCAACTAGGTAGATTGCCAAGACTTTTAAAGAAAGGCTCAGAACAAGTTCTTGAATTGTTTCTATGTTCAAGAATAAGATATCTACCGATTTACCTATATATTTGACAATCATCTTAGCTAAGAATAATATAATATAATAATAATAATATAATAATATAATCTAAGTGAGGCTTTGGCAATCATCTGGTTTTACCTTTTGCAAATGAGAAAACATTCTGAGAGAGGCTAAGTGTCTTACCCCATGTTATGTGGCCAGTTGATGGCAGATTCAAATTTAGATAGGACCCACACCTGCTAATTCTTAGCCAGAGCTGTGGCCACCGTCCCTTCCCTCTTTTATTTCAGTGAGAACTCAGTTATTGCTAGTAGTTTTGTTGTTGACCTTCCGTAGACTATAGTCAAATCAAGTTTTCCATTGCAATAAGTCTGATTTACTTGTATTTTGCAACACAGCCTTGTTATTGGAGTAGGCGGTCACTTCGTTATCCAGGAATCAGTTTTAGAAAGACCAGTTTATTTCTCCACCTCTCTGTGAGGACCACATTGTTCTCTGTGATTATCTATCAGAACAAGTGGTTCTAATTAGTTTTCTTTTTAAGGTGCTTTTCTTTCATTTCCAGGCAGCCGGCGCCTCAGCCAAAGGGACGTCTCTGCAGAAACGCTATACTCAGGGACCCAGGTTAACGCAGCCCCTGGGAGGTGCCCAGTCAGGTTGGCTTTCTCAGTCTGGCATCCCCAGCCTCTCCATTCCCTTCCCTCCCACGACAAACCATTTTTTTCTGTCTCGGATATGTTCTTTCATTTGTGTGTGTTTTCACCAGTGGTGGTGTTTTACAACATACATTTTAAATATTCCATTGTTACAGGTCTCCTTCTTTTTTCTTATATTTTTGCTTTATCCTAACTGTCCAGCACTCCCTTTGTACTCCCTCATGTTTGCCTCTTCCCCTAGTAGTGAGCTCTGACATTGCTTCGAGCTCCTTTCCTCCCACAGCGTTACCTGATCTAAACAGCCTCGTACATGACTCCTCATGAGTCTGTACGAGAATTTTTCTGGGATCTATAAACCCCCAAACAGGAGAACCGGGTTGGAAGGCATACGTGTACTTGTGAGCACAAATAATGCAACTTTGTATAAACAACCTTGTACATGTCCCTGAGGGGGCTTTTTCAGAGTTTTTCGTGGGTACGCGTGCGTGAGAACGAGATTGTATACTGCGTTCCAGTTGCCCACCTGCTGCTGGCTTGTAGAATGGCTGGCTGCCCAGTGCCCAGTCAAGTTCCGGCGTCTCCACATCTCGGCCAGAGCTTGGCATTGTCTAGATTTCCAGGCACATAAAGTGATCTGTCATGGTTATTTCTGTTGTTATTTCTTAAATTTCTGTGTTTGAGCATCTCTCTCTTTTTTGAGTTCCCTCTTATTTGAATCGCCTTGTCCCACCTTCATCCTTTTCCCCGTGGAGGTGCTTGTCTTCCTTCTCTTGGTTTCGGGACTACCGTCTACCGTCTGGGTAGTCTTCCCTTCTGGGGTGTAGACCCATTCTGCTCCGTCATCTTGGATGAGGGTCTCCTTCATTGCACAGAAATCTTTAATTTTGATGTAAAAAAAATTTTATCTTTTGAAAAGGATCTTCCCACTGCAGGTCATAAAGACACTCGCCGTTATTTTTATTAACTTAGTAGTTTTACCTTTTATGTTTGGACCTTTATCCACAAGGAATCCATCACTGTGTATGGTGTGATACAAAAGTACAGTTTTATTTTTTTCTGTATAATTAGCTCTCCCCAGTTTGGAAATAGCCTCTCCTTTCCCCATTATAAAATTTCAATTGTCATTACGAGACTTGTCATGTTTATATGCCTTCCCACCCAGAACACGAATGACTCCCCATTTATTCAGATCTTGCTTTATGTCTTTTAATAAATGCTTAAGATTTACCCCATTGAGGTCTTGTGTGATCTTTGTTAATTGAATCTCTAGATACTTTACAATTTTATTGTTTAATTTTATTGTTTATTATTATATTTTGTGTTTGATTATTGCTAGAATGCAGAAATACTGGTTTGTTGGTTTTTATTTTTGTTTTCTGGCAATTTTACTCGACCCTCTCACTTGTTCTGATGGATTATCTGTTGATCTTGGCCTTTTCTTACATGTTAGATCAACTAGCCTGAAAATAGTGATAGTTTTACCTCTTCCCTTCAAATGTTTGTACCTAATTTCTTTTTCTTTATACCTCCGGTTCAGACCTCCACGACAATATGCAACAGTAGTGGTGACATCGAGCATCCTTGTTTTGTCTCTACCATTAAAAGGAGAATGTTTAAAAGCTGTCAATTAAACCAAATACTTGTTGAAGGTTTTTACAGTCTTTACCAAGTTAAGGAGGTTCCTCACATTCCTAATTAAAGATATCTTTTTAAGGAATCATAATTTTATCAAATTTTATCAAATACTTCTTTGCATCTAGTAAGATAATAGTGACTTACCACTTTGGACGATTGCTATGTTGAATTAATTGATAGACCTTGTAATATGGAAATTATTGTAATCCCAGGATAAATTCTACTTGCTCACAATATATTATTTTAAATAGATTTTTTTTTTTTACTCAGTGAATATTTAGGATTTTTACATCTAAAATAATAATTGCAAAGAACCTGTAATCTTTCTTTTCTTGTGTTCTCCTTATCCTGTTTGGAACAAAAAGTAAAGCAGCCTAATTAAAATAGGCTACATAACTTTTGTTATTTTTCTATTTCCTAGAATCGCTTATAGAAGCTAGGAAGTGAAACGTTTCATGGACATTTGATAGAGCTCACTAGAACACTGTCTGGGCCTAGGGCTCTTTAGCAGGGAAGTGCTTTGATTGCCATTTCAACGTATTTCATTAATACTTTGACCTATTCGAGTTTTCTATTTTTTCCGGCACTAATTTTCGTATTTTATATATCCCAGTATCAGTTCATCTAGATTTAAAAAAATGTATTTGTACACTTGTGGATTTTTTTCATTTTTTTAATTAAAAAATTATTTATTTAAACTCACATTCGTTAACATACAGTGTAGTATTGGCTTCAGGAGTAGAACCCAGCGATTCATCACTTTACATACAACACCCAGGGCTCATTCCAGCAACTTCCCTCTTTAATGCCCATCACCATTTAGCCCATCCCCCACCCTCCTCCTCTCCAGCAACCCTCAGTTTGTTCTCTGTGTTTAAGAGTGTCTTATGGTTTTCCTCCCTCTCTATTTTTATATTATTTTGCTTCCTTTCCCCTGTGTTCCTCTGTTTTGTTTCTTAAATTCCACATATGAATGAAACCATATGATATTTGTCCTTCTCTGACTCATTTCGCTTAGCATAATACCTTCTAGTTCATCCACGTTGTTGCAAATGGCAAGATCTCATTCTTCTTGATCACTGAGTAATATTCCATTGTATGTATGTGTGTATACACACACACACACACGTACGTATATACACACCACATGTTCTTTATCCATTCGTCAGTTGATGGACATTTGGGCTCTTTCCATAATTTGGTTGTTGTTGATAGTGCTGCTATAAACATTGGGTGCATGTGCCCCTTAAAGTCAGCATTTTTGTATCCTTTAGAGAAATAACTAGTAGTGCAATTGCTGGGTCAGTGTTTATAAATTATTGCTTTTGGCAAAATTTTACTCCTCCCACCCTATGAAAAGACTTAATTCCCTGTCACACTGGTCCTGGCCACATGCCTTGCGTTGGTCAGTGGAACATCAGTGGACTCAACCTGAGTAGAGGCCTTACATGTCCTTGAGGCAGGGATTAGCCTTTTACTCCAACAGTGGCCACATTAGAAGGGGGAAGTCTCATAGCTCAACTTTTTTTCTGGTCCAGCAAACCTGAAGCATAATGATAGTCGCAGCAGTGATAGCGGCTGACTACAGCAGTGAGTTGGCAAGAGGGATATGTTACCAAATTCTGCAAAGGAACATACATAGTTTCTAAAACTGCAACCCTATGTCCAGCTGAGTCACTCTTATAAGGAACTCATATGTACTTACATCTCTGGTTATATTACAGAAGTTTATAGTTAAAGGAATTTATCCTTGAAATCCTTTCCGTTATTGTAGATTCCTGAGCATAGATGTGTCTGAGTCTCCCAGCAGCTGCTTACATGTCTTCTGTGACCTTCCTTAGTCTTCATTCTCTGAACTGTGCTTTGGAATCCTGTATAGTTCCTCCTTGCAGGTCACCATTAAGGTGGCCGCGTATTATAGAATACAGCTCAAAAAAGAGAGGTCTACCAGGGAGGATGGGCTCATGGGCTTTCCTTCACTCACAGATTACATACTCAGCCAGGATAGACCACAGGGTGCTGTCTGCACAGAGATTTGTTGGAAGAGATGACTTCTTTTTCTGTAACGAATGAAAAAGTCAGAAGCACAGAGCTGGTGTAGATGATGAGTTGGAAACTTGACTTGGAGCAACTTTTTAAGAATGTGATTAGTTATTGTACACTGAGCTCCATTTTCTGCTTAGCAAGGGGCTAAAGATTGGAGAAGGAGGGCAAGAAGTAGAAGACATGATCTCTGCCCATAATGAGCTTGGGAGACAAGTGACCTATAAGGAACAAAAAAGTGAAGTGTGAATCTTTATACTTGACTCTAAATGCAATAAGAATTGGGAAGGAGACTTTTGGTTTGAGGCCAGAACAGCTGTTTATTGGTATGAGTGAGGGAGGAGGAGATAGAGAAAGAGAGGGGAACATTATGTTGTTTTTATTCATGTCGTGACCACAAAGATGGGGGGGGGGTGGAAGGATGGGAGGGGACGGGGCTGGGGGTGGGGAGCAGACCTGGGGAGGGGGGCATTTATCCCTTCAAATGCATGGCTTCATTGTGATAGACCCGTTTGTCAGGGAATGTTGTTTCTTCTGAAACATGGGAGTTTGAACTTCACCAGGAATGGGATTGAAGAGTTGCAGGAAGGATTTAGGATCTGTATAAGAGAGAACATTCTGTCAGTATAGAGGGAGAGAATCCCTGCTTTAGGGTATTTAAAACTAGTGGATACTTATGCCACGGTATCTGGTGGTTCTCAACCAGGAACAGTATTGCCTCAGCCCAGGATATGTGGACTTGTGTGCTCAGACTAGGGTGTTACTCGCACTTAGTAAGTGCACGCTGAAGGCCTTGTTGTGCACTGGGACAGCCCTGCCGAGCGGATCTCCCTGCCTCAAGTACCAATAGCACACTTTGTAGAAACACTCAACGTCCCCCACACTTCTGTCATTGGGGTTCTGCTTGTACAATTTTTGCTGTATCTTTGTACCACAGGTGCCGCTAAGTTCGTGCTTTAATTTAAATTTACTGTTGACTTAAACATTTATTTTTCTTTTTTTAAAAAAATTTTTTTTCAACGTTTTTTATTTATTTTTGGGACAGAGAGAGACAGAGCATGAACGGGGGAAGGGCAGAGAGAGAGGGAGACACAGAATCCGAAACAGGCTCCAGGCTCCGAGCCATCAGCCCAGAGCCCGACGCGGGGCTCGAACTCACGGACCGCGAGATCGTGACCTGGCTGAAGTCGGACGCTTAACCGACTGCGCCACCCAGGCGCCCCTTATTTTTCTTTTTTGATCACTTGTTTTGTCATCCTATATCCACTTTGTAATGTACTTTCATTTACTTGTCTTGATTTTTGCAGTCATGAGTTTGAAATGGTATTTATACTTTTCTAATTGTATTTAAGTAGGTACCTGACAATTCAAATACAGAATGTTCACCCGTGTACCACCTGATATCATCTTGTACACCCACAGTGGTACGCACAGCAAGCTTTGAGGAGCAGTGTCCAGATGGTCACAGTGGATTCATTTATAGCTTGACCTGATTTTATGCAGTAAATCCTTGGATGTTGACACTCCAGCCTTAGGACTCTCATTTTTAAATAACTTCGTATTCAGCAGAACTCACGAGTTGGAAGGGCCTCGTGAGGATTCTTTTCCTGATAGAGGTCAGACAGCACAAACAGCTGTTATTCTCTCTTTCTGTGTGTAAGGTCTCCTTGGAAGGGCTTGAGTTGCCCTTGGCTGTGTCGTGCTCGTGTGCCAGTTATCTTTGCTCCAGACTGTGTCCACAGATTGCTGGCCCTCTCCCAGTTATGTGGCAGTATTCACAAGGCATATGTGACCCTGAAGTGTAGAGGAATGAGAGCAAATACCGCCCTCGCTCCCAAATAATTGGCCCAAAGCGTATGTTGCATTAATAGTTGGCCAGGAGTCAGAATGATGACCGAGTGCAGCAGTCACAGGCTCCTCCCCGACCCCCGATAAACTGAACCAAAAAAGTTAAAAGCAGAAACATTCGCCAGCGGCAGCCAAACAACAACAACAACAAAACCCAATCACGGCTTTTATGCCATGTGCTTTGAAAAGGGGCGGGCGGGGAAAGGAACACCAGACCCTGACCCTTCAGAAGCAATCCTGGGAAAAGAAGGGAAGTGTACAAAATCCTAAGGACTCCTGTTAATTCAGATCAGTATGAAAAGAAGCTGGTGGAGGAGGTGAGTGGATGGCCTTGGTAAATGTCAAGAAGCACCCTCAGCAGAGGCAGGAAGGCAACCAAACGCAGGCCATCTCCCAGTCTCCACGCTGAGCTACGGGAAAGAGACCACAGGAGTAAGTGCACCCTGGCTAGGCAAAGCAGGCTCGGTACAAGACATTTAACTGGCTTCCAAAAGAGAGAGCGGGGCACCGCACTCCCAGCAAGGGCAGGCTAGTGAGTCCTATGTCTCCTCCGTGGCAGAACACTGCATAGAAGGCAACAGCCAACCCCAAGTTGTAGCTCAGAGGGAGAAAGTGTCAAGGGTACCTTGGCTTACCATAAGAGAGCAAACAGAAGCCCTGGATAAAGATGCTCATGTTAAATGGGAGCAAGATGAAGATAAGTGTCGTGACAACTGTGCAAAAATGCTACAGGAGAAAAAAGAAAGGAGCATGGCTTGCAGAAAGTAAACAGACACCAGTGTGGCCCGAGTGGAAAGCCAACCCAAGAAAACTCAACCTCATGAATATTTCATGCTATAGGAGAGCTCAGTATGGATTCAGTGGAAATAAAAACTCAGTGTAGTTACGATAAAACAACGAGATTTTTAAACTTCATTATTTATTTATTTTTATAAGATTAGTCCTCCTTTTATTTATTTTTTATTTTTTAAATTTATTTTGAGAGAGAGAAAGAGAGGGTGCATGCATGCGTGCACACGTAGGGAAGGGGCAAAAAGAGACAGAGAGAGAGAGAATCCCAAGCAAGCTGTCTGACAGCACAGAGCCCAATGTAGGGCTCGATCCCATGAACTGTGAGATCATGACCTGAGCCGAAATCAAGAGTTGGATGCTCAACCGACTGAGCCACACAGGTGCCCCTAATTTTTATTTTTAATTGTGGTAAAATATGCATAACATAAAATCTTTTCCATTTTTAGGTGTACAATTCCATTGTGTTAAGTACATTCATATTGTGCGGCTAACCTCCAGAATTCTTTTCATCTTGCAGAACCTGCTACCCATTGAACAGTTCCCCATTCCCCTCTCCCCTCCCCTGGTGACCTTCATTCTTTCCATCTCAGTGGGATTGACTACTATAGGTAGCTCATATGGCTGGGATCACAGAGTGCTTGTCCTTTCGTGCCTGGCTTACTTCTCTTAGCATAATGTCTTCTAATTTCACACACATAGAACGAGTCAGGCTTTTTTCCTTCTTTAAGACTCAATAATATTCTAATGTATAATCTACCACATTTTGTTTATCCCTTCATCCCTTGATAGACACTTGGTTTGCTTCTACTGTTCGGCTATTGGGAACAGTGCTGCTGTGAAGATGGGTGTATAAATATCTCTTTGAGTCACTGCTTCGATCCTTTCAGGACTATGACCCAGAAGTAAAATTGCTAGGTTGTATGGTAATTCCATTTTTAATTGTTTAAGGAACCACCATACTCTTTGCCATAACAGCCGTACCATTTTATATCCTCACCAACACTTGTTATTTTCTGGAGTTGGTTTTTTTTTTTTTTTTTTTGACAATAACCATCCTAATGGATATGAAGTGGAATGGGATTTTTAAAAGCTAGATTGAAGAGCCAAGAAAAGAAATTGAGAAATAAAAACACAATGTAAGATTTGAACCCAACAACAACAACAAAAAAACCCAAAGCAAAATAAAACAGCATAAAAATAACCAAACATGAAATGAATGGCATGGGGCAGAGGCATGAGATAATCACAGGAAGGGAGTTAAGGTAATAAGACAGAAAGTGATAGCCATGGTGGATTGGCAGAGACATCCGGCATCTGGAACAGAAAAAGAATGCAGAGATACAACACAGGAAGATTTTTCTGAAAGGGAAGAAGGGCTAAATCTTCAGTCAGAAGATCTTGCTACATATCTAGAAAAGAAGATAGAAAATGGCCAAGATGTTCTCTGGTCTAAAGCTTCAGGATCATAAGCTTCGGACAGAAAAAACAAGTTCTACAAAATGGGGGACGGTCAAGTTGGTGTCCAAATTCCCCATACCGACATTCCCCACCATAAAATATGAGCACAATCTACAAACTTAGGAGAGGAATAAAATTATTTAAATAATATAGAATTATATTTATAATGTAAAAGTATAATAGTGGGGCGCCTGGGGTGGCTCAGTCGGTTGGGCGTCCAACTTCGGCTCAGGTCATGATCTCGCAGTTCGTGGGTTCGAGCCCCGCATCGGGCTCTGTGCTCACAGCTCAGAGCCTGGAGCCTGCTTTGGATTCTGTGTCTCCCTCTCTCTCTCTGCTCCTCCCCTGCTTGCTCTCTCTCTCTCTCTCTCTCAAAAATAAATAACCATTAAAAAAAAACTCTAAAAGTATAATAGTAAAACAATATATAAATTTGTTTGCATATTATTCAACAGTGAAAGCAGAAAGCAGACAGTCCTGATCTGAAGGAACTCAAAGAATATGGTGGCCATGAGCATTTCTTGAAAAACATCACCCTGTGATGAAATTGACCCAACTGACTCAAATCAAAAGAACAGATTCAGAAGTAGAAAAGTCATGGTTTAAAACAAACAACAACAAAAAAGACTTGGTGAACATTCAAACCATTATAATGTAGTTTTAAGACTAAACAACTTGGGTGGGGGGTGAGGGGGTGGCAGATTATTGTTACAGAAGCATAAAAATGTTATGCACCCAACACAATAAAAATGATATAAGCAAGAAAAATCATGAGGGAATGAACAGGAAATATCAAGTGTTAATTATAGAGTGTTAATGTGAAAATATATAGTTTACCACTTTTATGTGAAAATATATAAATTATGTTATACTTTTTTTTCTCAGCATTAAATCTTTTGGGTGTACATGTTGTCATTGTTTAAATATTTGACTGTAGGTCAGAAAGCCATTTAGTTTCATCTCTGTTTCTTTTTTTTTTTCTGTTATATTCAAGCAAAAATCAATAACTCTTATGAGACAAAAGCTATATTACCCTTTTAGCAGTATGTGTGCATAAAGAAATGCCCAGAATGATGTATGGCAACTGTAAGTCTAGTGGTGGGATACTGGATGCCTTGTTTTCTTCTTTGTACTTTTTTTATTTTCCTTGAATAATAAGGAATAAGGGCTTTTTTCAATGAGCCCACATTTTTATAAAAGTGCCCATATTTTTATAAAAGCTATAAAATCATTACTGTTAATATAAAATATTGTCAGTAGTATCATCATTATTCTAATTGCTTCTTAATCATTTCCAAAAAAAAAAAAAAAAAAAAATTCTAGTCTCGACACCACCAGAGTCCTTAACCGTATTTTTGCAACTCAGCAACTTGCAACTTGCCTAAGATACTGGCAAGTGCCTCGGGACCAAAGGCACATGCGGTGGAAAACATTAGCTGTTCTAATAGGATGCTTTGTGCCTTCTTCTTGAATTCATAAATCTAAACAATGAGCTGGTGAGTGTGAAGTAGGATTGACTCCAGATCCCTGTAATACTGGTGACAAAGTGTAGTACAAGTAGAGTACTGTCATGCACACATTTGAGCCAGGAATATGAAAACCTCGCTTCTAGTCCCGGCCTAACCAATAAGCAGCCCCAGAATTTGGGATGTTTGGAGTCCTTCTGACTCTCTGCGCTTAGCTACCCTGAACTGCTTTCTTTTCTTCGATTTACCATGGTTTTCTGCCTCAGGGCCTCTGCACAGGCAATCCCCTCTGTGCGGGACACACTTCTTTATCTTTCCATTCACTGGGCTCTTTCCCTCGTGTTCAGGGCCTAGCTTTAAGCCCCTTCCTCTAGAAGGCCTTCTACATCGTAACTGCGATGGTACTTCTTACTGGATATGCCTAGCCCGTCTGTAGTCACTCACTCAGTGTCAGAGTTCCTTAGCAGACTGGCCTTGGGGAGACGGGGATCTAGGAGGTGCAAGGTCAGGTTCTCTCACTGCCCCTCCACAGCACATGCTTTCTCTTCCTCCACTGGGCTCTGCCAGGGTGGTAACTCTCCTCCTGCTACCTCGTGGCCCCTAAGTTTTATTTTTCCTGAGCAGGCCTCTTTGCTTCTGCTTCTGTTAGGAACTGCAACTTTTCTGGGTAGTGTTCACGTTTATCAGGAGAGAGTAGGTATTCCATGTAGCCCGTTACCCTCCAGCACTAGCCATTCCTGCAGGAGAGAGTGTCACCCCTGGGGTCCAGGCTGGCATTCTTAATTCCCCACAGAAACCCCTGCTTGGCCTCTCTGATAAAAGATATGGAAGTGAAAAAAATCATGTTATAAAGCACTATGTGCCAGGTAATCCTAAATGTATGTTTTATATACAAAAAAACTGAAAAGAAATATCAGTAAAACTTTGGACTATGAGTAACTTGTTCTGCGAGTGTTCCGCAAGATGAGCAAACATTTCTAGTAAATTTTGACTTGATGAACGATGTCTTGCAATACGAGTAGTATGTGATGCCGAATGTCACATGGTCACAACTGAGCCGATGGTTCTTGAAATTCGCTTTGATATACGCATGCTTTGGATTACAAGCTTGTTTCTGGAACACGCTTGCAAACCAAGGTTTTACTGTAGATCACATCAACAGCGGGTTTCTCTGATGGGATTCCTAGTATTGTCATTTTCTTATTTTCACATTTTCTGCAATAAACATTTTCATAGATGCTAAATGGTGTTTTGTAAACTCCTGTTTATGGCCTTTTACTGAGCAGCCCCCAGGAAGACTAGGAAAAGTTGGCCCTTCCATATGGAAGTGTTGGGCTGTCCTCCCACAGTTTTCATGTCTGCCCCCATCTGATGTGTTTGCTCTTTTCACCTTTATGTCTTTCTTTTCCCCAGATGACCGGATGACCGGTATCCCCCCACACATCCTCAACAGCTCCCCATCCGACCAGCAGATTAACCAGCTGGCGCAAAGGCTGGGCCCTGAGTGGGAGCCCGTGGTGCTGTCTCTGGGACTGTCCCAGACGGATATCTACCGCTGTAAGGCCAACCACCCCCACAACGTGCAGTCACAGATGGTGGAGGCCTTCGTCCGCTGGCGGCAGCGCTACGGGAAGCAGGCCACCTTCCGGAGCTTGCAGAGAGGCCTTCAGGCCGTGGAGGTGGACCCCTCGGTGCTCCAGAACATGTTGGAATAATGGTGTCTCCCTCCATCCACCCATGGGGAGCATGTCCCAAGTTGCATGTGCAGAATCCTGACTTTCTCCCAGGGCAGGTAGTTTTCGGGGGGTTTTGTGTTGTTGTTGTTCTTGTTGTTGTGGTTTTCTTTTTAAGATTCTTAGATAAAAGGAGAAAATAGGATTTCCAGTTGATATTACTTGAAAGGCCAGATTACTCAGTGGCTCTACCACATTGACAATTGGTTGTTTTTAATTGCTTGAAGATTGCATTGTTTTAATTGTGCAGGTTTTAATTGTGTGGTTGCCTTTCAGTAAACTGGTAAATCACACTGGCTCAAAACACACACACACACACACACACACACAAAAACCTACTATGTTATCACATTACATGCAGGTGTCCTATATATAAAGCATCCACTTTTATATTTCCTGGGAACTGAACTGTGCACTTTGCTATTAATGATGATGATAATAAAAAGTGAATTACTATATATAACGTGACCCTTTCATGAGAGAGTATTGTTTGTTTGTTTTTCTCATTCCTGTAGTGCATAGATTAAAAGTGCATAATTACAGAAGTCATTTTTGTTTTGAAACAGAATTACAAGTAATAACAAAATTCTTACTTTCTCCAGTCAAGGTAAATAGGCAGGGTGTCTGCATTAAATTTAAGACACTGAAGCTCCCCTGCAAGACCACTTCAGGTACCAGCATGCACACCTGAGCCCTTGATCTTTAAAAGGTTGCTTAAGAAAATAACTGTGCCATTTGTTTAAAGGCTTTAGTTGGGGGACAAAAGAGGGTGTGGTCTTTCTGTTGAAATTGTAGGGATTTAAGTGTTGTGCTCTAAAAGAGTACGATTTAGTCTTCTGTCTTTTTATTAATGACACATGATATTTGTCAAATGGTTCACTGTTTCCAAGAGTTTTCATGTATGTGATCTCGTTTGGACCTCACAAAAATCCTATGAAGTAGTTGGCCAAGAGAGGTGAGCCTCCTTCTGTAGTGAAATTGCATGATTTTCCGGGGCCGAATGAGCTAGAATAGGTGTCTTTGGAGCCCTGCTCCTTTCCTGTTGCTCCATGCTGCTTCTCCTCTTTCTCACATGCCCCTCGAAGAAGCTTGAGTCCTGCTGTCCTCCTGCTAGCAGCATCACCTTGGACAAATCACCCCACTTCTCTAACCTAAGCGTCTACAGATGAGGAAATGATTGTCCCCTCTTCCAAGATTTTTGTGATGGTTAAAGAGATAATGTCTGCCAAGGGCTCGTCTAGTGCCTTGCCCTTTGTCAGCTCTCAGAAAATGGGAGCTGTTAATTTGCTGCTGTGGCTGCACATGGACAAAGTTCACAGGCAAAGCCGAATAGTGGCTACAGGCGAGGGCACTTCAGGAGGAAGTGCTATTACCATGCTTCCTGCCAAGCTTTAACCTGTGATGTAACGTACTAACTCTACCGTGGGTCCAGTCAAGAGAAGGACAGGTGAACAGTCCCAATCTGTGATCTGTTCTTCTGAATAATCGGGGAATCTATTTCCTAATCCTAACTTAACGGAGGATTTTTTTCAAAGGGAAAAAAATTAGACTTTTTACCTCACTGTGTTCCGGGATGAGAATATAAAATGGAAGAATTCAACGTGAAATGAGTGCTCACAAAGGTGACCGTGGCACGTCGATAACATCCTCTCAGATGTCTGGCAGCCATATTCCCTTTACTAAAAAAGATCAGTTATTTCACAGTTCAACAAGCAGTTCAAAAGGATGGTCTCCTGGCCCCATCAGCTTTAATTTTCCATTTTGTAGCCCAGCCATTAATTCACTGTCTTGTAAAATTCTCAGACTTCTGGCCCCATCACTGTGCTAGTGATAGACTGAACTTCTATGGCATCTTCAATAAACTGCCTGTCATTTTGAACCTTGGACTTGTTACATTGCTGTTTGTCCCCTGGGTTTGCTAATAGAGAATTGCTTTGGCTTTTGTTCTCACCGCATTTATGGCCAAGGGAGTATGGCCGGGCTCTGCTGCCTCTGACTAGATGGCATTTTAGAAATGGGTCTGATGATAAGCTAGCTCATCTTCCCACCATTTGCTTGGAATCTACCATGCACAAAGATACCTTGGTGCTCTGTCAGCAGTGAAGGACAATTTGTGATGAAGTTGCCCATCATGGGCTGCCAGGGCCAGCAGAGAGCTCTGACTTGTTGCTCTTAACGAGCAGGGTGCCTCCACCATCAAATAGCAGTCGCGCCTGCTAGGCCTGCTCACGTTCTTGCGGAAGATTAGCAGAATGGAAGAACAGAGCATCTAAATCACTACCTCATTTCTGCCTGTGGCTGTGAAAAGTGATACTGAATGCCTCTGCCCACCTCCCAAGAGAATTGAGTAGGCGATGCGCCTGCAAGGAGTCCGTGTGTTTTTGCATGGTGGAAGATTCTACAGTTCCAGAGGCTGCCTACCCCCAATAGAATTCTGAAGGAGTACAGTGAAGAGGCAGAGCATTTGCAAGCACTGACCGAAAAAAGATAAAGTCTTGCTCCACTTTGGTTTGGGATACACATGCATGTGCGTTCATGAGTATGCCCTCTTAGTTTTTAAAAACTATAACTTTTGGGGCGCCTGGGTGGCGCAGTCGGTTAAGCCTCCGACTTCAGCCAGGTCACGATCTCGCGGTCCGTGAGTTTGAGCCCCGCGTCGGGCTCTGAGCTGATGGCTCAGAGCCTGGAGCCTGTTTCCGATTCTGTGTCTCCCTCTCTCTCTGCCCCTCCCCCGTTCATGCTCTGTCTCTCTCTGTCCCAAAAAAATAAACGTTGAAAAAAAAAAAAAAAACTATAACTTTTATTAATTGTTCTCTGTATAAAAATAGTGCGTGCTCATTATAGCAGTTTGAAAAATACCACTTGTCAAGAATAAAAACAAAATAAACATTACCCCTACTCTTGTCTTTCAAAGATAACCAGTATGACACCTGAGTTTTAGTCTCTACCCCCAGTTACTTTCCTATGGCTGCATATTTTTATAATGAAAATGGGATTGTGTCAAATCAACTATAACTATAATAAGTAGTTAAAGGACGCACAAAATTAAAAGATGTAGGTATCATGTAGGTACCTCAGTTTTCAAAATATACTACAAAGCTATAATAATCAAAATTATGGTACTGGCACAAAAATAGATACATTGCTCAATGGAACAGAACTGAAAGCCCAGAAACAAACCCACGCATACATGGTGAATTAATCTACAATAGAGAGGGGAAGAATATATAAATGGGGAAAAGATCATCTCATCAGCAAATGATGGAGAACTGGACAGTTACATACAAAAAAAAATGAAACTAGAACACTCTCTCACACCATTCACAAAAATATTCTCAAAATGGATTAAAGACCTAAATGTGAGGCCTGAAACCATAACATTCCTAAAAGAAGACACAGGCAGTAATCTCTTAGACATCAACCTTAGCAACGTATGTATGGATATGTTTCCCTAGGCAAGAGAAGCAAACACAAAAATAGAGTATTGGGACCACACCAAACTAAAAAGCTTCTGCACAGCAAAAGAAGCCATCGACAAGACAAAAAGGCAACCTACTGAATGGGAGAAAATATTTGCAAAATCTCTATCTGATAAGGAGTTAATATCCCAAATATATAAAGAACTCATATATTTCAACACCAGAAAAATAATTCAAGTAGAAAATGGGCAGAAGACCTGAATAGACATTTTGCCAGAGAAGACAGACAGAAGGCCAACAGACCCATGAAAATCACATCACCCATCATCAGGGAAATGCATATCAAAATCACAGTGAGATAGGTGTCACCTCATACCTATCAAAATGGCTAGTATCAAAAAAGACACGAAATAACAACTATTGGTGAGGATGTGGAGAAAAGGAAACTCTCGTGCACTATTGGTGGGAATGCAAACTGGTGCAGCCACTGTGGAAAACAGTATGGAGATTCCTCAAAAAACTAAACATAGAGGTACCATACAATCCAGTAATTCTACTTCTAGGAATTTACCCAGAAAAAAATGAAAACACTAGTTGGAAAAGCTGCACCCCTCTGTTTATGGCAGCATTGTTTACAATAGTTAAGATATGGAAGCAACCTAAGTGTCCATCGATAGATAAATGGATAAAGAAGATGTGGCGTATATATAGAATGGAATATTCCTCAGTCATAAAAAATAAGGAAATCTTGCCATTCATGACAACATAGATGAAATTTGAGAGTATTATGCTAAGTGAAATAAATAAGACAGAAAAAGACAAATACCATATGATTTCACTTATATGTGGAATCTAAAAAATAAATGAACAAACAAAACAAAACATAAACAGGCTCATAGGTACGGAAAATAAAATGTTGGTTATGGAGGATGGAGAGGGGATGGGTTGGGAGGGCAGGAAAAATAGATTAAGGGCATTAAGAGGTACAAACTTTCAGCTATAAAATAAATAACTCATGGGGATACAATGTATAGCATAGGGAACATAGTCAATAGTCCTGTAATAACTTTGATGTTAACTAGATTTATCGTGGGTATCACTTCATAATGTGTAAAAATGTCAATTCGCTATGATGTGTACCTGCAAATAATAGGATATTACATGTCAATTATACTTCAATAAAAAATAGGATTGTATTGTACATGCTGTTTTACACTTGGCTTCTTTTATTTAACATATAGCTATCTTTCCATGTCATTAAAGATTTTTCTATACCAGTGATTTTCAGCATCCTTTGTGTTTGGAGCACACTTCCAAGTCCTATAATTTTTGGCAGCATGCCTGGAGAAATTAAAAGACTCTAGCTACGTAAGACTGTCTTTCGCTGTCAAAACATCCACCATTATCCCAGTGTTTGATCCTCTTTTAGGGCCATGTCATTGCTTGAGTAGAGCTTTTTGCTGCTCCCCCCTAACACTTATGTCCTGAGCACTTTCCTGTAAACATTCTGGGCTTTATTCTGAGCTTTTTATTTCTTCCTCTAGTCAGAAGCCCTCTCCACTGCACTGTACAATCCACTCAGCTCAGTGTTCATTTCTACAAGAGTAGAATGTGTTCCGGTGAGCGGTAATATTGTGCTGATCCAAATTTGGTG
The DNA here is from genome assembly GCF_028749965.1 of Puma concolor. Lineage (NCBI taxonomy): Eukaryota > Metazoa > Chordata > Mammalia > Carnivora > Felidae > Puma > Puma concolor. The sequence continues at coordinate 26,973,102 of NC_141673.1, read as the reverse complement.
GCACACCAAATATGATAGACCCGTGTGTGACTGCTGTTCTACACCTTCGTGTTTAGTGGTAGCATACTATTCTAGCATAGGTATGTGCCATCATTTGTTAACCAATTTCCCATTATACAAGATGGATCTTTGGGTAGTTTCTGCTTTTTGACTGTTGTAAGCAGCAATGTGACGCAAGGAAGTTCCTTGTTGCTAAATCTTTACATTCACCAAAAGTTACAATGAATTGGATCCCTCCTTTGTTTAGCGCCAGATAAGTTAGTTTTATTATATAGCAAACCACCCCAAGGTGTGTTGGCTTACAACTTGGCTCACAATTCTTGGAGCCAAGTGGACTGTTCTGACCTGGGTTGCCTCAGCTAATCTCTGTGGGCCCTCCTGCATCTGTGGTTGGCTGGGGGGCTGGCTGAGGCTGGCTGATCTGGGACGGCTCGCTTGCACGCCTGGAAAGTGACATGCTGCTGCCTGCAGCAACAGAGGCGTCTGGGTCATTCATCTCTACAAAAGGTTTCCCTGCCTTCTTCACTTGGCAGTGGTGGCGGGGGTCCCCATGGGCAGCAAGGAGGCAAACCCTAGTGTGCAAGCACTTGTCAAGCCTCTGTTTGCATCCCTTTTGCTAATATTCTGTTGGCTAAAGTGAGTCCTAAAGCCAGCCCAGAGTCTACATTGGAAGGCTTTCCCAAAGGGCGTTGGGAGAGGGAGGGGAATAACGTGGTACATTTTTTGCAGTCTACTATAGCCAGTATTTTAAAATTGAGATCTCTGGGCCCTGTTGAAAAACAAAGTTTGGTTACCCTGGATCTCCTCTGTCCCATTGCACTAATGGGCAGACCTGTTGCAGAGTGTCACCATCCTCACCTTCGACAGAATGCACACTTGTTACCCAGCTCCTCTGCCTGCTGCATTATCTGCTCAGCCCCCACAGACATTTACATTTATGGGCGTACAGCCAGGAAGGTTCCTAGGATTAACTCCTAGAAGAGGAATTGCCCAGCTTAACGTTGCACGTTTTTAAAAGCTACTTACACTTTCTAAAACTTTTAAAAAGTTATTTAAAAACTACTTGCGTGAGCAAAGTATAATGGGTTGCTTTGAAATATTACGCCAGTTAATTCCCCCAAACATCAGTGGTCACTGCGGAAGTTCCTGCTGGGGCACGTGCACATGCACGCACACACACACACACACACACACACACACACACATGCAACTGAGGCAGTAGAATGAGTCTGTCTTCATACCTTTCTCTGGAGAATTCCCCAGAAGTGGTAGTTTTGGAGAGAGACTCCCCTCATTCAGTTACTCAGCAGACATGTATTGAGAAGCTACTATAAGCCTGTCTCTGTGCTGGGTGGGGAAGCAAAAAGATGACCAATAAGTCCACAGTCCGACAGGAACTCACTGTTTGGCCAGTGAGAAACATGGATCTCTAATCACAGCACGATTCAATAAGGTCCATGCCTGAGTACCAAGTCTCTGGGAATGCAGAGGGGACGCAATTCATTCTGCCTTGATTCAGAGGTGAGAGGCATGGGGAATACTCTCCAGAGGCTCCTTCTCTTGGACACATTTCTGTGCCGGAGTCCTCGTATGTAAAATAGGTACAGTGACAGTACCCACCTGTGGTCACAGTGAGGATCCCACAAGATAAAAGCTTATAACAGTGTCCGGTAGAGAAAAAATGTTTCGCTAAATCATTGTGCTGAATTATTTTAGCTATCAGGGTTTTTCTAACATTCTTCACCCTGCTGGGGCCCTGAGAAGTGCGAGGGTCAGAATCACCTTCTCCTGATGTGATTTGCAATATGGAAACAAAGTGCATGGTTTCTCAGTACTTTTAGCAGGACTCTAAAAATAAGAAACAGGAACTAGTAGGCACACTTCAGAGCATATTCAGAATTGGGGTGGGATTCTGATCTAACACTTGACATTAAATGAATCCCTACAAACAGTGAGCTACTGATTTGCTTAGGCTACCAGAGATACAAAGATAAATTAGACCTAGTTCCCGCCCTATAGGATCTCAGCCTGCTGAGGAGACCAGTGTAACAGCTAGCAATTCTGATATTCTTTGGCCAGCACCGAGGAAGGAGTAATTAAGTTGGCCACAGAGGAGGTGGCACCTCAACTGAGGTTTTGTAAGTTCTGCCCAAGTTGGCATGTTGGTTCCTTTGGGACATTAATGTGTATGGACACCAGAATTCCACTTAATTTATTTCATGCCCAATCTGACAAATAGCACTTCTTGCCATGGGTCTACAGGATACCTCCCTGGTGCTGCCTCAAAGTGATTTAGAAATAAAGAGAACCTTATTTATAGACTAAGTTGGCCAATATTATCTCATTCCGTACATCAAGACAGCAAGACATTGAGAAACATGTGGTTTATTTATCCACAGGAGAATGGGATCAGGCTTCAGATTTTAGATATCAGGCTCATTTGGGTGTTCTCTGTGCCATTTCTAGCCCTTAGTTCTTCCTCTGAAAGACCCACAGATTAAAATTAGATGTTGCTGGCATACAGGGAATGTTTTTAATGTAATAACTGCCTGTTTACTTCTTAGAATCATAAACAGGGCTTAGAAGAACAGGGATGTCTATCTTGTTGGCATTTACTGTTTTTGTAGGAAAAATTAAAGTCTCACAAAGACATAGTTCAGTGAGCCAACTAAGCCTTGTTTGTTAAAATTATGCAAAATATATGGCAATGGTTCTGAAAGCTATTATTAATTCAAAACATAGGCCATGAAATCCAGGTTTGAGTACTTAGAAAAAACATTGACCCAATGTGTTGATAATATTTACATGTCTCCATTTCATATTCACATTCTGTCTTTAGCCAGTGCTGATTGCAGTGTCAAATGACATTCTTCATGGAGAATATTCGTGGAAAATATCTGGTATGGTCTGAATGCTTGTGTTCCTCCTCCCCTAATTTATATGGTGAAATTCTAACCCCTACAGTTGAGGGTCTTAGGAGATGGAGCCTTTGGGAGGTGATGAGGTCACAAGGGTAGAGCCCCCTTGAAGAGACCCCACAGAGCTTCCTGGCTCTTTCTGCTTAACGAGGATACAGTGAGAAAGACCCAGCTCTGAACCAGAAGAGGACCTTCACTAGAACGTGACCATGCTGGTGGTGCCTTGGTCTTGAACTTCCCAGCTATCAGAATTGTGAGCAGTAAGTTTTTGTTCTTTATAAGCTATCCAGTCAGTGGTATATTTTTTTTATAGCAGCACAAATAGAGTGAGACAATATCAAATGGATTAGATCAACTAATTATTATTCTTTCTTTTGGTGGCATAAAACCTCCCTGTTACCAGCTTCTAGGAGATGTATTGATTTAATCAGGACTTTGCTGATACCACAGTCTTTGGCATGACTTATTGGCTCATTGTTGATCCCAGGAAGAGACCAAGTGTTCACAAATGAAGTGAGTAAGTCCATTCATAGATGAGTGGTGAACTTAGTGCCTCTGGCTGTCATGGCCGTTGATGGGGGGTTGGGGGAGCTGTGTAGGGAATGTTTCTTGAAGGCTCAGAATATTTGTGATAGGTGGTGGTTCTTACCCATTTAGGGGGCACAGATCCCTTTAAGGGTGTGAAAAGGCTGTGAGATCTGCAAGAAGAATGCAGGCTTCTTTGAGGAATCATTCTTTTAAAAAATGCACATGTGTACACACACACACAACAGTTGGCATTTAATTTTTAGGAGATTCCCACCACACCTGCATCTAGTTCATTCATCCCAAGAACCCTAAAATCTTTAGGTTGTCAAAAGGTCCCTGGCATCAGACTTCATTAGCATCTAGGCCTGACTGGTCATTTTCTGGTTTTGTAGAGTATTTGGAAGCCTTGTGTCCAACAGAATGAAGCTAAATGTTTCTGTTGGATTTTGCTAGCATGTAATTCCTGGTATGAAGGGCTAACCACAGTATGGAAATAATGGTGAAACCATTTGTCTGAGCTCTGATCTTTACACTGCTGGTCATAGACCGTCTGCCCTATGGGAAGGCAGGCAGGTGGTCCTCCTAGACTCACCTCTTGGAAAGGTAAGAGCTTGCAGACATGCAGTGCATGACAATCTCCAGCTTCTAGGAGCTTTCTGCCTCAGCCCCAACTCTTTACAACCAGAGATCTTACACAGGAGAGGACTGAGACTTTTGTGCCCAGCACATTGGGGATCATTGATTTTCAGGGGCAAATTATATACAGTCTCATCTACTTTATATACTGGGAAATTATTTCCAACAGTATCTTTTTGTCCAGCCATCTGCTTGAATCAAGTTTCTGTCAACCTCTGGAAAAAGTAATTATTCCCAGCTCTGAAACTGGGCTCCATGCTGGCTTTCTGCTGACAGCGTGGACCCTTTGGCTTGTCTCTATTCTGTTGTCAGGAGTTCTTTTGTCACTTACTATTTGTCAGCTGCTGATTTTCCAACCAGCACTATCTTTGAAGCTAAAAATAAACCCTCCCAACACAAGTCCTCTCTTTATGATAGTGTGGAAGACAATAGACCAGTCACTTGTGGATATAATTTTATTCAGGCTATTGCAATAGGAGGAACACTTATTAATGAGAAATGTCTCAAAGAAAAGGAAGGAGGCCTGAATTTTATAGAGGCAAGTAAACAAGGGAGTCACCCACAAGTCTTGTGGGAATAATGAGGAAAAATGGAGGTGGGTCTTAGAATATGGGAAGGCTGAGTTGTCCATTGTGGTGGTTAGCCATTTCTTAGAATAAAAAAGCGTGGGGGGATTTCTCAACGATCACTGCTGTCAGGGAGCCCAGGGTTTAGACAAAGTTCAACACTGTCAAAAGTCGTATCTTCTTTAGCTTTTAAGAGCCTAACAAAATTTGGAAGAAAAAATTGTTTTTATAAGAGTTGGATATGAGGTAAAATCAGAATTCTGGCATCTTGACTGCTTGTTCTATAAAAGACACTTAAGCTGTCGCCTCATTTAATTTGGGTAGAGAAAAATGAATGGCCTACACGATCAAAGCTCAACAAAAGGAAAGGAAACAAAGCTATTATGACTTTCCTGGAGACACAGAGAACACATGGAACGATTTTCAATTTGCACCAGTTATGGGAAGGCTGTGACTTACAAAAATTCAGTCAACATGTACTTTTTGAGCACCCACTGAATGCCAGGCATGGGTACAGGTGCTGGGGCTACAGCAGTCGATGCTCCAGTCCAAAACTCGGGCCCTCGTGGAGCTCTCCTCTATGGAGAAAAAGAACACACAAAGGGACAGTGAGAGCCAGAGGAAGGAGTGATGTTGTCTTTTAAAAAGTTGGTCAGAGAAGGTTTCAGTAAGAAGGTGACAGGAGTAAAGTCTGCTAGGTGAGGGAGGGAGCCATGCTGAGGCCTGAGGGAATCTTCTGGGTAGAGGGAAGAAAAAAACTGTGAAGGCCTGAGATGGGAACTTGCCAGACGTCTTCAGGGAATCACAAGGAGGTCAGAGCAGCTAGAGTGCAGTGGGCAAGAGGGCAAGTACTAGGGGCTGAGGCCGAGAATCTGACGGGCCCCTGTAATGACTTTGCTTTCATTCAGGGTAAGACGGGAAGCTACTGGATGGCATTCAGCAGAGGCATGACATCATCTAACTTACATTTGCAAAGGATTGAGCTAGCTTACATTTTAAGAGGGCTGAATGAAACAGTAGAGAGGCTATTGCACCATTCTCGAGAAGATGGGGGCTCGGATCAAGATGGTCATGGCAAAGTGTAGCGAATGTGAGATATGCTGTTCGGCTCTTCTTCGGGCATGGTAGATTGATTTCTCCAGCAGCTGGGAGGTCTCCAGCTAATGGCCTCTGGCTGGCAGCCGTCTTCAAGGATTGTCTCCTCTGAAGAGAGCGCTCTTGCCCAGTGGCATCCCCCCTTCCCAGGGCAGTCTGCATCCTGTGACCAGTAAGGGGTACAAAGGCGTGGCCCCTCACCCCACTTCAAGACAACTCCTAAGGGCTGTCCCAGCTCAGGGCTCCTCGTGGAGTCAGCACAGGCCTTTGGGGTGACCAAATCACAGCCCAACTTTTCCTTCTGCCCAAGCCTGTTTGCATCCCTTCCCCAGGCATTAATCCCAGGAGCACTCCTTGATAACCTTCCTGTCCACTTAACTCCATCTCAGAGTCAGCTTCCAGGGGACACAACCTGTTACGTGGAGAGTGGGAGCAGTGGTCAGATTCTGAATGTTTTGACGGTAGAGCCAAATGGATTTGTTGATGGATTGAGTGTGATGTTAAAAGAAAAAAAATCAGGGGCACCTGGGTGGCTCAGTTGGTTAAGCATCTGACTCTTGATTTCGGTTCAGGTCATGATCTCACAACTCATGAGTTTGAGCTCCACATAGGGTTCCACACTGAGCATGAAGCCTGCTTAATATTCTCTCTCTCCCTCTCCCTCTGCCCCTTCCCCCAACTCTGTAAAAGAAAAAGAAAAAAGAAAAGTAAAAAAAAAAAATCAATGATGAAATGACAAGATTTTTTTCCTACACAAATAGAAGGATGAAATCACTATTTACCATTAAGAGAAAGGCCATGGGAAAGGCAGGGGTTTTGAGCGGGGGCCCGGGGGGGGGGCGGTGAGGAAGGTAGGGAATATTCTAAAAATAAAAATAAACTCTTAAGATTCATGTGGGTAAAAGGCCAAATTCCATTTCCAGGAGGACATTCTTAACTTTGGCTTTGAATACTCCCCAACATTATACAGTTTTAGATAAAATCTGTTGTAGTAGACATTTCATTTAATTTGAGGAATGTGAGAGTAATTAAACATACAAAATGTGAATACATATTTTCAACCATTATGCAATGGCTGCTAATTCATAGAGACAGAAAGAGTCTAAGTGGTTTTATAAGGAAACAAAGCCAGCCATTGGCACATCCACCAGGATGTGTATCAAGAAGGGTTTTTTTTAATAAGGCCCTTATAATTCATAGTACAATAACAGACTCCCTTGACAAGTTGAAAAGAAGCAAAGCTGCTTACAAACTCTCTATATCACACACCCAGAAAATAATCCCAAGGCAACATGACATGACACCGCCCTGCACAGATATAGCTCTAAGAAAGTTCATAGTAAAAAAAGTCCATTGTAGGGTACAATAAATAGAACATGAATCTTTGAGCTGGGGCCTGACAGACCACAGATAAGTAGAAAGGCTGGGGAAGGGTGTTTCTAGAGGGAGGAGGAATGCGACAGGAGGCCCAGAAGTGAGGATGGATAAGACAGAGACTAGGGACAGTGGTGATGAGCTTGCTTCCCAAGAAGATTACATCAGTTGGGTTCAGTGGGACAAGTTCACTAACTTTTAAAACCAGAAGGGTTTGAATTTCACCTTTTTTGATTACCAAGGGAATAGAAGAAATTTTCTCAAAACCTTTAAGGTGCTAATATGCATTGTGAATCTCCAAGATGGAAACGGGCAGTATTTCCCAAACCTATTTTGACATTGAAAACTTTTCTCCATGAGACCACCTGTTGCCATCTTTGGAAAGATTTATTCTATAGGCACACTGAGGCAGAGGACACTCAAACATAGAGCGTGCTGGGAAGACTAGTGGCTCAAAGGTGCCAAAAATTATCAAGATTTTTAAAGGGCATGAATAGTATCCTGGGTGGCGTACAAATAGCATTAATTTATTCTCCTCCTCCAATTATTTATTTATTCTCCTCTCCAATCATGAGTCAATCATTGTTTTATCATATGATCCTTGTATTCTTGCAAAATACCCTCCTGGCTTGCTGTCATTGCATTTGGTTCAGGCAATAGGTTGTATTGCCTGTTCTTCAGCAGGCAGTGGGCACTTTCTCTGGTCATTGTCAGATGCCAGGTGGCACCTGTAAGACAAGCAGGAAGGAACTGCTCTTGCCCCATAACAGCAGCCCCAAGCCAGAAGGCTCTGTCGACAGCCCCAGGCCTTCTCTGTCTGTCCCCACCCTTGCCAGGAGTTTCTGTATATTTGCTGTCTTCCCATTTGGGTTCTCAATTTGCTTACTCTGCTACCTCTTGCCACTTGGAAATTGAACTTGACTTTTTCTTCTCTTCCTTCTATATTTCAAAAATATCTGAAAATAGCTTTTTTTTTTTTCCTAAAGGGGCCTCCAGAAAATCTTTAGGAGTAGTTCCTAACCGGAGTGGCACTACATCCCCCCAGCCCTTCACCATGTGGCATTTGGAAATGTTTGGAGGCATTTTTTGGAGGGGGTTGTCCCCATGCGTGGGGGGTACCATAGTAAGCATTTGACACTGTGGGAGGTCGCCCTACCCAGTGAAGAGCTGCCTTGCCTGAAATGCCAGTCATCCCCCAATGGGAGCTGCTGTATGCTTCCCAAACTCTGGTCAGCTGAGTGCCACTTTGTTAATTTTCAGTATCGAATATACCACCTGTGTCGTTATGAATTTAACATTTTTTTGAATTAACTCACTTTAAAAAATCTTTAAGCAATAGTATGTTTGAAATATGAGTCACTGTTGTCGTGTATATGTTTTACAGGACACATAGAAATAAATACCTAACACCTCATACAAAATATTCTTCATTAGTGATACACATAGGAAGTTTGGGAACACTGGGCCCTTCTTATACTCTGTTGGGTTTTTGATGGGTGCATTAGCCTTACATGCACTTTCTCTTCTAAACTATGAAGTTTAAACAAGCACAACTGATGGACTCCTTAGTATGGCCCTTATAAGGGCAAAGGCCACATGTTTAATGTCCCAGAAAAGTCATTTATTTTATATAAAGAAGTCTGTTCGACTGGAAACGACAGCATCCTTGACCCAAGTCAGCATTCTTGACCCAACTTTGCTGGTTGCAAAGTCATAGGATACAAATGAGGCTCACTTGGCATTTGCTCCTTGGATTGTCAGCTCCATGAGGGCAGACCTGTACCTTGTGGTCGACCCTGCCTTTCCTAATCTGGCACAAACTTCATTAATGAGTCTCAGTGAATGAAAATGTGAATAAATGAATGTATGCTTACCCATCCCCGCTAGACAAACAATGAAGTACTATAAATGTTAACTGTCACTGAGTAAAAATCAGTCTTGTGCACATGTTTCTTGGGCAAGTTCTGGAACTTCTTTGTGCTTCACTTTCGTTACCTGTGAAATAGAGATAATAGTGTCACCCTCACAGCACTGATCTGAGGAGTCATTGAGATAGTATTTGTAAAGTGCTTAGAACAGTGTCAGGCATAGAATAAATGTTATAGAAATATTTGATGAATGAGTGAATGAATGAATGGTGTCTGTCTTGTATTTAGGTTTTCAATATTTGTGGAAAGAGGGAGTCAACGGATGCTGGGTCTAAATGTTCCTACACTCCACATCCTTGATGCTGAGCAGTTCCCGGGGGCAGGTGCAGCTGCTGAAGCACAGCGTCCCAGGCTCCGCTGAGGGGACCTGCTGTAGTCATCAGCACAGAAAGAACTCTCCAGAACAGGTGACCCAGGATATGCTTTCTTTCCCTCTACCTCATTACAGGCTGCATAGAGACTATGTCCTGGTACTTATTTAAGGCAAGGCTAGAACACATCCCTTTAGCTAAATTCCTGCTCCATCTCAATGGACTCAGTCTGCCAGAGCACCACATTCACATACCCTGAGCAGAGGGTGGGAGGAGAGAAAAGGAGAGGAAGCAGCACTGATGGAGCATATGACCCAGGCACATGGAAGGTGATCTCAACTAAGTTTCGTGTCATTTCATCCTCTGACAACCTTAGGAGCTAGGATTTTAGCCTCACTTCTCTTATTTTACAGGTCAGGAACCTGATGCTCCAGGAAGTTAACTAACCTGGCCGAGGTCATTCACTAAGATATATAGCAATGCCAAAATCTGAACTCAGGTCTGCCTGAGTTTTTGTTTTGTTTTTGTTGTTGTTGTTGTTGTTGTTGTTTATAACCTCCTGAGGTACAGCCAAGGGCCCAGAATGGCCCCGTCAGCTTTATATTAAACATGTCTCCAGTCCACCTGCTGGATTTTTGGTGTCAGTGCCTTTCTCCTGTCATTATTACAGAAATTAAGTGAGTGATGTTCATAAAATAGATGTTCTTTAATATCTCCTGCTGCGCCAACCATAAAGTCATGTGATGTGGCACAGCAAAGTGAGGTTGTGGTTATTGCCCTGTGGGATTTCATCAAAAGCCAAGATAATCCTGGCTGAGACAGTCTGCAGGCAGGGCACAGCTTGGGTTTGAATAGAGCATTTGTCTCATTGGCTGAAGGAAAAGGACTCTATTCATAACCTTCTCCTGATAGCCTTTGCACGAGAAAGTGTAGGAAAAGCCAGATTCTCAGCAAGAAGGGGCCTGTTCCCTTTCTCTGAGCATGAGGATTCCACATTCCATTCCTGGCAACCATGATTTAGATAAATGGTTTAAATTTTCTTTTTCCCACAATTATGGGGGCAGTACTAAGAAGTTATCATCATATCTGAGTGTTCTGGGGAGTAAGTATTCTTACTTGATCTAGATAAAGGAAATCTGAGCTCCTCCTTGACATCACTAAAGAATCTCATTGCTCTCTGTCCTCACCCTAAAGCTTTCCTTCTGTCTCCAAGGAGTAGACGCCAAAACTGTTTCCAAAGTGAAATGTCATTAGCCCACTCTACCCTCTGAGGAACAATCGCCCTGCCCTTTATAGCTGACTGTGACTGCCATCCAGCCTTCCAAACAGCTTATCTTTTTAAATCACTCACAGGATTGGGACATGATCTGTCATCTGAATTTGTTAATTCCAGCAAAGATTATGTGAAGTCAATATTGGTCAACCTGAAGTTTGTAACATGTAACAATCTGAGGAATTCCCTTCCTGGTCCCACCGACTGTGACCTAAACAGATCTCCAAACATGGTGGCCTCCCTTGCAGTACAGGGCTTGCTCAGGCAGTAATGGCCCCAGTATTTAAGATTCATAGTGAGTGCTTCAGGCACAAACTCATGTGTGTGCGTCTTTACTGCTCCAGTCTCCAGGTACAGTTGGCACTTCTGTGAACCTCTTCCTTCCCATGTCCAGGCTGTTGGCATCCCACATCAAGCCACTATGGTTTCCTCTTCTTTCCCCAGGCTCTACATCTCACATGCAACCTCAGACTTTTCTGCTCTTCCTTGATTCATTCATTCATTCATTCATTCAACAAATAAGTTTTTGTAGTACCTACAATGTACCAAGCACTGGTGAGGAATATCACAGTGAACTAAACAAGCATATATCCTGTCCTCATGGAGCTTACAATCCAGTGAAGTGTTATAAGCTACAACAAATGATAAGAAGAAAAAGATCAGTGAGCTATGAGAGCATACTGAAAGGAGGCCCACTCTCACTTGGGGGTCAGAAGGTTCCTATGAGGATGCTCTGGTCCCCTACTCTCTGCTTCATTACCTCAGGCTTGGTCCTTGAGCTCTGTCATCGGTTAGCCTTCCATTTTGGTGGCTCTGTTGGACCATTTATTTTGCTTTTGAGTTTTCCTCTCCAAGATGTCACCTTTCAGTAATGCCCCTTTATTCAGTGAACCACAGTCAAAGATAACAGGGCGAAAGCTATCAACGATTATTTTACAAATGCTAGTCAATGACTATGGAAACAGTGAGAAAGAGGTTGGCATGAGACACAATAGCTTGTAACCTGAAAATATTACTGTAAATTCTATGTGCCGGTTCTACAGCACTGGTAATGAGGTGCCATTTCTTGTGACCTGGCCCTTCACCACACTTGGACAGCATATACTGTCCAGGCCCTATATGTAGGACCCCAATATTCTAAGACCTCAATATTATTTCATTTGCCTCTAGTTTGCCTAGAACTTGTTTCTTTTTTCCACTAATTCAAAAAAATATTTAAGCCAATGTGTCAGGTGCTGGGGCAGTGAGGGGGCTATGGTGACAAGACATGAACAGCATCTTGTTCAATGTAGCTTGTGTCCATTATTGCCAAGTTAAATGAACATATCAGGACGTCAATGGAGATGCTGCCCATTGTTGGTGAAGGGGCAACAGTCATACTCAAGGCAACTCACGTGGTCCAGACTTTACAAAGCCACAGTCCGTGCTGCCGGCTTAGGGGATTGGCAAGAACTTCCAGATCTTTCCACTTGCTCTTCAGTCACTGATTATGTCATTTTTACTTCCATTGAAGTAATGCAACCCTATAAAGAGTCAGATAGTCTTTCATGACTGATTACAAAGAACATCCTTTGACCATCCACTTCCCTCATTTAAATTTAGTCCACTAGGAAACCCACTTCAATTTATTTAGCTGTTTCATTTCAGATCCACTATATCTCTTAATAGCTGCTACCCCTTGATTTTTTATGACAATTATATTGAGATATAATTCATATACCATGAAATTTACCCTTTTAAATAATTGTACAATTCATTGATTTTTAAAAATATATTCATGGAGTTATGCAACCATCACCACTATGTAATTTTAGAACATTTTCAATATCCTAAAAAGAACAAAACACCAAACACACTAACAGCCACTCTCCATGTCCTCTGTCCCCAGCCTTGGAAACCACTAATCTACTTACCATCTCATGGATTTGCTTTTTACGGACATTTCATTAATGGGATCATGCAGTATATGGCCTTTTGTGTCTGGCTTCTTTCACTTAGAGTAATGTTTTCAGAGTTCATCCATGTTGCAGCATGTGTCAGTAATTTATTCCTTTCTGTATGCTGAGTGATGCTCCATTGAAAGGATATACCACTTTTTTGTTTATCCATTCAACAGTTGATGGACACTGGGGTTGTTTCTACTTTCCGGCTATTATGAAGGAAGCTGCTACGAACATCCGTGTACAAGTTTTTGTGTGGATATATGTTGTCAATTCTCTTGGGTACAGACCTAGGAGTGGAATTGCTGAGTCACTGATTTTTCAAGCTTTGGGCATTATTTACTGGCTTCTCACATGGAGTCACTATGGAGACATCTTACCTTCCATTGCTACCTCTCTTCCACATACACACTTCCCATCCTTCATTCTTCCAATGTTTATATCATAATTTTGATTGGATCAGAATTAATATGATAATATAAATGTTGAACTACGACTACTTTTCCTTAAGGAACTTTTGATTTTACCTGGAGTTATTTGTCTTATTTATTTTCTATGTATCTATCACTAATTCATCCTTATTTCATCTCCTCTCAAAATGTTCATATGCATTAGGCATTCTATCAGTTTTGTCCTCCCAGGTTTTTCTCAGAGTCTTCTGATTTGCTCCAATCTAGACTAGTTGTTCTTTAGACCTGCAGTATGGTTGTTATCACGAGATTTCCCTTCACCAACATGCAGGGGGTTTCTTTCACCTCTCTCTTGTGGGTTCCTTTTGTCCTAGATCCCATGTCTTTCTCGTGTTTCATTCCCCTATTTTTGTGGAATAGCTCCTCCAGTTGCATCCTGAGAACACTGCATAGTGGGTATGTTGTTTGAGAACTTACCTATCTGAAAAGGCTTTACATTATTTAATTATTGCTTTTTTTTTAATATTAATTTTTGCTAGTTTCATTTGACATAAAATTCTATAAAATTCACTTACTTGCAGATTTTTTTCTAGTTTCCTTAGTTGCTGTTGAAAAGATCGAAGCCATTCTGATTTTTTTTTTTTTAATTTAACCAGTTTTTTACTCTCTCAAAGCTTTTAGGGTTTTCTCTTTGACTCCAATATTCTTAAATATGATATAGTTTGACTAATATATTTTATTCATTTTGCTGGACACGTGATAGGCCCCTTTTATCTGACAATAGCCTTCAATACTAAGAATTTTTCTTGAATTATTTATTTAGTGATTTTATTTCCTCCATTTTTTAATTTTTTCCTCTTTCCATGACTCATATTATTTGGATATTGAACTTCCTGATTTGGTCCTCAGATGTTCTGATCTCTTCTGTCCTGTTTTCTGTCATTTTGTCATCCTTTGTAATGTTTTGTCAAATTTTTCTTCTAACCTTTTAATTGGATTTTTAGTTTATACCATTTTTTAAATTTCTAAGACTTTTTTGTTTTATGAATTCACCTTTTAAAACATCATCCTACTGCTTCACATTTATAGCATACCCTTGTAGCTCTCTGATAGTTTTCACCTTATTATTTAATTTCTGTTTTCTCCAAATTAATTCTTTGTTTTTAATCTCTTTCATGTTTAAGTCTTTCTTCAAATATCTGGTGATCTATGGTTGTTCAATTACATTTACATCACAGGGGCAGGGCACCTGGCTGGCTCAGTTGGTTAAGCATTAGACTCTTGATTTCAGCTCAGGTCATGATCTCATGGTTTGTGGGATCGAGCCTCAAACTGGGCTCCATGCTGGCTATGCAAAGCCTGCTTGGGATTCTCTCTCTCTCTCTCTGCCCCTTCCCTGCTTGCATTCTCTCTCTCTTTCTCTCAAAATAAATGGATAAACATCTTTTTTTAAAAAAAAATGGGGACACTGAAAAACTTAATGACAGCTCAGTATGGTCGGTGAGACTGAAAGACCACCAGATCAGGCTGTGCTGTTTAATTGGATAACTCTAGTGTCAGTGTCTTTAGATCTTTCCTTTGGCTTGTCAGATGTTTTTCAGAGAAGAATTGCCTTATATCCTGCACAGTATTATGGGAACCAAGTGATGGAAGAGAGCGAGGAGCTATAGGGAAGTGTCTTAATATTTATTATTTAATCCTTCTGTTTCCAAAATTGTTGCTTCTCTCAACTATGCCATGTGTCTCCCATCTCAGAGACCTGTTTATACTCTCTCCAGGGTATAAACCTCATTGTCTGCTGACATAGAAAGAGAGTGAGTCACCTGATTGCACAAAGTAGGGAAGAGGGTTTTTGCTGGGAAAGAGGGTTGTATCTAGCTTCCCGTTAGATTTCTGTCCTCCCTTCATTCCCAAATTACAAACTCCTATTGCTTCTAATTCTTGATGCTTTGGGTTTTATACAAGCTTATAAGTTTGCTCACTTAGGACTTAGATTTCCTGGGTCTGCTAGGTAGGTTATCTTTCCTCCTGTTTTTTAACTTGCAATGTTTTCTAGCTATCCTTTCCCCTCCAATTCTCTTTTTATCTTGACTTTATATCTTTTTTTAAGAATATCTTTCTGTCAGTTAGTGGGAATCCAGAGAAAGTACAGGAAAAATGTGTCTAGTTTTCTAACTTTAAAGTGACTTTGACTCTTCCTTTACATATATTTTACTGAGAAAATGTCCCAATATGTAATTTGCTCTCTTAATGGTTACTTTTTAAAGGTAAGAAAGACAAGGAAGTTACAGCAATAATTTTGGAGGCATATTAAAGCATTTCTTACTGACAAAGTTGGCAAAATTGTTGTAGGTTAAAATGAAATTGCAGTGACCTTAATCCACAAAGACAAAATTGTCTATTTAAAATTTTGAGAAATGAAGTAAATTGTGAAAGTAAATGAGGGAATGTGAAAGGATTGTGGTCAATTGTGAATATTCATAGTAGAGCAGCACTGGGGGATAAAGCTCTGGGCCAGGTTGGACCGGGAATGAGGTTTTGCAGGTATAGTCAGAGGAAGCATGGCTGGAAGAATCCAAATTGTTTTTGATGGGGAGCCCAAAAGACAGCACTGATTGTTTCCTTCAAAGGAAAGGCAAGACTGAGACACGATGTCAGAAAATTGGATGGGGCAATAGCTCAAAATCAAGATTGAGAACAGCAAAAAGGGCTGGATACTCCCCATCTTATGAATGTCATATGCATAGTTAATCTTATAGGAAAGATTTAGAAGATTAATAATATCCAGTGTTGAACAACATTCTCATATACTGTTGGAGAGTATATATTGAGATAGCTTTTATTGGAGCGTAATTTGTAATTGTATGTTAAAATTTTAAATATGAATTTACTTTGATTTGTCAATTCCACTCCTAGGATAATGGTTCTGTAGGAAAGACAAAAAAATTAATGTATAAGGATGTTTATTACATCATTGCTTGGAATAGGAAAAACTGGAAACCACCAAAATGCACATTAATGGATTGTTTAAATTCATGATGTTGTAGATCTGCAAAGAGCTCTTACAGTCCAGTCTTAATAAGGAGTTGTACTCAAAAGAAAGTAATTTAGTATCTTTCAAGGAACACTGAAAGAGGTCTAACTCATAACTCATAGTTCCATTTAAGCTTATTCTTGTTGTACAGCCTTAGAATTGAATACTTGAAGCACCGTGTATCAGGCAAAATAAGGTCAATCACTATATATTGACCCATAGCAATATCTAACATGTTATTCAATTTAAAAAGTGTTATCAAATAGAATATATAACGTGATCTCCTTTATATTTAAAAAAATGTAAAGGCTTCCGGCTTCAAGTAATGGCAGAGTAGTTTGGATTAGACTAAATCTCACATTGATAATAATTATAAACTTTGCTTATAGACCTACTTCAAGGCCCTAGAGAAGGACCACAAACAGACACAAACTGGAGGACATATAATCCACATTTCGCTGGCTTTTCCCCTGCAGACATTGAGCAATCTGTAGAACTTAGACTTATTGGACTAAAGAGTTAGAGGCCAGAGTACAGGGCTGCCAGAGCAACTACAAGTTGAAGGGGGAAGGGAAGTCCCAGAAGGTTCGGAGTAACAGTGGGGGAGCCCCCAGATCTATGTACAAAATCTTCTTAGAACCTTGGCTGACTCTTCCCAACTGCAAATGCCCAGGGCAAGACTCCAAGGAGCAATAGTAGAAAACAACAGCTGGACGGTTGAAAGAGCTGAGCAGAGACCTCATCAGCTGCCTGGTTCTAGGGAGATAGAGTTTGAGGTTAAAGCCTACCAAATTAGATGGACTTGAGAAACATCTCTTGCATTCCTGTGATGCACCAAAAGCATCATGCTTTACATGTAAGGGACCACATCCCAGGACTATGAGCTGTATCCTAGGACTAAGGGCAAAAAATAAAGTATAATTCATTTAATAAAACCAAGAAACAAGCCTGCAAAGGACTAGAGTTATCCACAAGAAATTTAGCTTCTTTATGGAACAAAAGCCAATACTCACCAGAGGAAGATAACAGAATTTGGAATTTCCACGATGTATCATTTACAATGCCCAGTATACAATAAAAATTGCCAGACATACAAAGAAGCAGAAAAACATGACCCCTAATAAAACAAGAGGAACCCTCCCCAAACCCAGAAAATAAAAGGAGACCCACAGACAACACAGATATTGGAATTAACATACAAGGATTTTGTTTATTTTTTAAAAGTTTATTTATTTTGAGGGAGAGAGGGTGTGCACACATGTGTGTGCAAGCTGGGGAGAGGAAAGAGAGAGGGAGAGAGAGAGAATCCCAAACAGGCTCTGCACTGTCAGCACAGATCCTGATGCGGGGGCTCTGTCTCACTAACCCTGAGATCGTGACCTGAGCCCAAACCAAGTGTCAGATGCTCAACGGACTGAGCCACCCAGCTGCCCCCTATATAAGGATTTTAAAATTACCATTACAAATATGTTAAAGAATTTAGGGGAAAAAATGTGAACACATGGGATTTAAGGAAAGATATGAAAATGCTAAAAAAAAAAATGTGTAAATCATAAAACTGGAAGGTACAATATCTGAAATAAAAATACAATACCTGAAAAAATATTGCATGGAATTAACACCATGAATATGACAGAAGAAAAGATCAGAGAACTTGAAGAAAAGTCAACAAAAATCACCAAACTGAAGGGGGGAAAAAAAGGCAAAAAAAAAAAAAACAAAAAAAAAAAAAAAAAACCACCCACCAGGGCCTCAATTATCTATAGAAAAATAAGCATCTAACACATGTGTTATTCAGAAGGAGAGGAGAGAATTAATGGGGCAAAGAATATTTAAGGAAGTTTTGGCTGAAATATTTCTAAGAAGCCCAGTAAACCCCAAGCAGGAAGAAAGAAGAAAGAAAGAAAGAAAGAAAGAAAGAAAGAAAGAAAGAAAGAAAGAAAGAAAGAAAGAAGAAAGAAAGAAAGAAAGAAAGAAAGAAAGAAAGAGAGAAAGAAAGAAAGAAAGAAACCGCTGTCAAGGCACTTCATTGTCAAATGGCTAAAAATTGAGCATAAAGAAAAATACCTTTAAAAGAGCCAGATAAAAGACACGTCATATATATGAGAAAAAAGACAAGAATGTCTGAAAATTGTTCACCAGCGATGACGAATGGGGTCGCAGGGGTGGAGCCAGGCCTTCCTAGACCCTCTCTGCCAGGAAAATAACAATTTAACTCGTGAAAAATACCTTTTTAAATAAATCATGCCAAGTCTCTGGAAATTGTCCCAAGGGCAAAAAGCATACAGCAAATAGAGAACTATTTATTCAAGAAAATCTACTAAATCTTGGCAAGAACGGGAGCTCCACCTCGGGTGTGTGAGCTAAGAACCTGGGAGGGCGCCCTCTTCTCTGGGCTTCCCGTCTGGGGCTATGGTTTCAGGCCTGGAGGGGCAGACTACTGGCTTTTTCAAACTCGTCCCCAGCCCCGTGTTGCTGGAGTTCTATTCCAGGCAGGCACGGCAGAGAGAACCAGGTCTGGCCTCCTCTACCCAGACCCCCGCTGATAGGATGAAGCCCTGCCCAGGGGCACTGGGTCGTGACAGGCCTGTTGTTTTTACTGCTGTATGCACTTGTCTGGATTCATTAAGCTGTAATGGTTAAGATCTGTGTATTACTAGATCAGGTCTCACCTCAGGTTTTTAAATTAAAAGGGAAAACAGGCATTGGCATTGCACTGAATTTATAGATGTACCTGAAGAAATTTGAATTTTACAAGACTGAATCTTTCTAGTCAACAAAGTGGTATTCTGTGCAGATACTGCTTAGTGGCCTCCCAGTCTCTGCTCTCGCCTTCCTCCTTTGAAACACAGCGTGGATTTTCAGCTCAGCGCACGTTGCCGTACAGAATAAAAGACTAAATTTCCAGCTTCTCTTGCCCTAAGTATGAGCGTGTGACAAAGTTCTGGCTAATGAGATGTAAGTAGAAGTGTTGAAGGGGGTCCAAGAAGCGTCTTTAAAAGATGTTACCTCAGGGGGTGTGGCTCAGTCAGCTGAGCGTCTGACTCTTGATTTCTGCTCAGGTCATGATCTTGCAGTGGAATCGAGCCCTGCATTGGGCTCCATGCTGACAGGGTGGAGCCTGCTTGGGATTCTCTCTCTCTCTCTCTCTCTCTCTCTCCCCCCCCCCCCCCCCACCTTGCCCCTGTGCTCTCTTTCTCAAAATAAATAAACATTAAAAAAATAATAAAAGATGTTCTCTCAGTTGTGAATGCCCATTTGCCCTTGCTGCTATCTGGAATGTGGAAATAATGGGTAGAACTCCAGCAGCCCTTTTGGGCCATGAGATGACTTGAAGAAGGTCATTTAGGCCTGAAGATGACAGAACAGAAAGTTAGGGAGTGACAGAATAGAACATTCTTCCTTTTATACCAGGCCTGAACTACCTATTAGGCTTATTTTATGTGAGAAACAGCCTCTTTTGTTCAAGCCACTGTTGCTTTGAGTCATCCTATTAAATACAAACAAACCTGATACAGACCTTCCTATTTATTTTTAAGTCTTCTAATGGGAAATACTTATTTATCCGTTTGTTTGTTTGTTTGTTTATTTTTCCAGAAGTCGTTTTTGTTCAGGAAACATGTCAGTAAAGCGTCTGACTCCCACGCAGGTCATGATCTCACAGTCTGTCAGTTCGAGCCCCACATTGGGCTCTGTGCTAACAGCTCAGAGCCTGGAGCCTGCTTCGGATTCTGTGTGTGTCTCTCTCTCTGCCCCTCCCCCACTCAAGCTCTCTCTCTCTCTCTCTCAAAAAGTAAATATTAAAAAAATATTTTTTTAAACTTCGCCTAAGTTTAAATTACACCACTGCTAGCCTGTCTTGTTCTTTCGGTCACATACGTACTATAAAATTTTCTGAGTAGAGCGAAAGTAATTCCATGTGTCTAGTAGCTAATGGTTTTTCAACTGAAGAAATGACTTTTACTTAGTTGTAAGTGAAATGCTTCAGAAAACTTTGTACTTCTATTGTATGTATTCTGAATCCTTGTACATGGAAAATGTCTTTATTTTCCTCACTCGCTTAAAAGCTAGTATAGCTGGTTGATTTGAAATCCTATTTCTTTAAAGTATGTAGACATTCCATTGCTGTCCATCATTCAGTAGTAAAAATGAAATGTTTATTACCAGTCTAACCCAAGGTATCTCTTTATAAGAAACTATTTCCATCCTACCCCACCACTGAATGCTTAGGATTTTCTCTTTAATTTTTGAATTCAGAAACATCAGTGGAAGATATCTGTGTACCTCTCCTTTCAGTATTCTTGCTTGGGACATAGCAGGCCCAGAATTGTTGGTTTTTTCTTTTTCTTTTCTTTAACGTTTTTATTTATTTTGAGAGACAGAGAGAGAATGGGAGCAGGGGAGGGGCAGACACAGAAGGACACAGGGGATCCAAAGTGGACTCTACAGTGACAGCAGCAAGCCTGATGTGGGGCTCGAACTCACAAACTGTGAGATTATGACCTGAGTTGAAGTCGGACGCTCAACCAACTGAGCCATGCAGGTGCCTCATGGTTTTTTCAATTTAACCTAGACTTGAGTCCTTATTTAGCCTGAGAGAGTAGTTTTCTATTAATGACTTCCTGTTATCCTATCTATAATGTCTTAAATTCCTATTAAACATATTTTTTTTCCTTGGGAAAATCTGTATTTTTTTTCCTCATAATTTCTTTCTCTGACTTTTTGCTTTATGCTCTTGGAAAAATACCTTGATTGGGTCTTCCAAATCACTAGTTCTCTTTTCGGTGGTATTTATTCTGTAATTCGTTCTTGGCATTGAGTTTTATGATTTATTAATCAAATTTTTAATTTTTAAGATGCCTCTATTTTTCTCTGATTCTGCTTTTTCTATGGCAGCTTACTCTTGTTGTGTGATATAATATCCAGAGTATTCAGATACTAAATAAAACATTTTCGTCATTCTCTTTGGCTTCCTGCATTTGCTCTTTCCTCCGAGATCCATTCTCTACTGATTCAGTTTTTAGGACTTGAGTTTGGTCCAAAAGTCTGGTGATTCTGGGTGTTCCTTTCATACATAAATGGATCAGTATTGATAACTGGCATCATTTCCTGAGTAATTGTTGAGGTTACCTTCCAACATCCCTTGCTAGGCTTGCCCTCCAAATGTGACGACCAACTGTGGCAGATGTGTTGTGCTCTAAGGTTAATGGGCAGGGGGAATAGGCCAGCAGGTTGGTGGCACTTTCCAAATAAGCAAGTAGGGAAAGTTACCAGCCTTGGAACACCTCAGGAGATTTCACACCTGTTCCAAGTTGCCTTTCCTTAATTAACAATTTAATAATAATGTACGCCATGCCCTTCTGTTCTCTCTGGCCCTGATCCTTATTCTGTGAATCCCCATGACTGATCCTTTACTTTCCTCAGAGAGCCTGGGCAAACACCAGACAGCCTGTGTGCAACTTGGGGGGCACTGGCCTGTCAGTGCTTCAACTCCCCAGTCAAGCATCCCACAATACACTTCTGTCCTCTCCTCCTGGCCTG
This sequence comes from Puma concolor, assembly GCF_028749965.1. NCBI lineage: Eukaryota > Metazoa > Chordata > Mammalia > Carnivora > Felidae > Puma > Puma concolor. The sequence goes on along the minus strand of NC_141673.1, from coordinate 26,951,548 downwards.
AAACTTACTTTTCTCCTAGGAAGACCACATAATCCTATTTAACAGTCACTACTGAATACCTGCTCTGGGCCAGGAGCTCTCCAAAGCAGAGGGGACACAGTCATGAATAAGACCAATGATCATTTGTCCTGAGGAAGCTTACAGGCTATAGAATTATTCACCCAGCAGCCCCCTTCTTCAGTTGTGTTTCCTAACTCTCTGGTAGTTTTGCTAGTCTGCTACCACCCAGGAATTCTTCTGTTTCCACTCAGCTGGCATTTTCTAGGGAAGGCCTGGGATTTCGTCTTATTTTATGTATCCTGTTTCACTGGGAGGAAGGGGAAGTAGCTATGTGGGCTCAGTCTGCCATCCTAAACTACTCTCCTTTCTCTTCTTCAAGTGGAAGAGGGATGGCCGGTAGAGTTCAGATCTCTGTGGCCTCAGGGCCAAATAGATAGTTTGCACACTCCAGAGCAATGCTTTGAACAGAGTTATTCTTTCATTGGCTCTGGCTCCAGCTTTGCGGTCTCTGGAGATTGGGGGAAGATATTAGAGTTCTCATCACTTTCTAATGTTAGGGGGCAAGCCTACGGTTGAGACTGTGCAACTTGACATCCTGCTTTTCATTCTGCTTCTTCTAACATCCTTCACAATCATCTTAACAACTGTGACTTTACAAATATGGTTGAGAACATGCCACTTTCAGAGCATAAGAACAGAGCATCTGACCCCTACAAAATCCCCCATACATCCCTGCCCACCCTTTTCCCAATCTATGCTTCTAAAGAGGAAGCTTTTACAAGCACTCTACAAGTTTTGATTCACTCTCTGATATCTGGAGACCAACCAGACAGGTGGAGTCTTTGGGTCTCCTTTGGAACTCAGAAGATTTCTTTGTGCCTTTCAGTTGTTCTGTGGCTTTTCTAGAAAACCCTATTTTCAGAGTCAGTATTGATTCCTGTTGACCTTTGTTGACAAGTCCTCTCTCCCTTACTAGTTTCAGTAGACTAGTTTTTGTTAGAACCAAACTGAATAACAGGCTGCCTTCTCAGAAGTAAGGACAAGCACCACACGGGGTGACTGGTTTAGCCACTCTTAGGCAAACACAAAATTAAGTATTTAGCAATTTCTTTTTTGAAGCTGGGGTGGGGGAAGGGCTCAGGGAAGCTACCCCCAGTTCCAAGAAAGTATAAACACTATTAATGCACTTTTTGAGATGATTATCATTTTTAGCCAATTGCTACATGGTCAACATCTGATACCTCTTACCACATTGAGGTGGCAAAGTTAATCCGTTGGCTTGTCTGTCCCAAAGCAACAGAGATCTTGTCTTCTGGTGATGATTTAATGAAGCCCAAGTCATCCTTGCAAAGAGGAAGTGCAAAGGATTCAAACAGCACTTTTTTTTTTTTTTTTTGGCAGCAACAATAGTTCTGTGTCTGTTCTCTCTTAACAGAGAAAGCATCGTGGCTGATAAATATGTCAGAGCTGTTTAGAGATGTGTTCTGTCTTATGTGTGTTCTGCAAAGCTCAAAAAAAAAAGAGAAATTGGTCTTTTGTAGCTTCCAGGAAAAAGTGTTTTTCTCCTCTTCTTTCTGTTGTTTTGTTTGTTGCACATCTAAATCCCAGAATCATCTAGGAAGAGGAAGGGAGTGAAGACTTTCAAAAGAGCTGAATTTCTCACTACTAAAGTAGTATTTCACCCCACATATGCAGACACAGCATGTGCAGAAGAGAAGGTACTGTTTGTCTTACTGTTTTTCTTACTTTGGATGTTTGATTTAAGTAGAGAAGCCTTGTATTATCACCAATATGTATTACATCTGTTACCCCTGAGACTAGTCCTCAGAAACTGGATAAATGGAACTCTGTGCTCTGAGTAAAATGGCTTTCTAGGAGATTATCACAGGAAGATAAGAGAACCCTGCACTGTATACCAAAGAAGGGGTTTTATATACACATACACACACACACACTCACCTAACTTTGCATATAGACATTTGACTGTTTTTCAGAACTTTCTTAGATTCATCATGAATATAATGTCCTCCTCCTGATAATTTTTCTTCATAATCCATCTTTAAAATAAATTTGGCATTTTTTGGAGTTAAAGATTTTGAACTTTGAGCACCCACATATAATCAACTGATCGACTTGTGAAGACTGCTTTGTCTCTGAGGGAAGGAGAAGGAGTGCACAGAAAGATGAAAGCAGATTTCCTGGGGCCTTTGGCTCAATGTTAGCCCGATTCTCAGAATCTAGATTTAGGAGACAAACAAAATGTCAGCCTGGCCTCTGTGGTTTCCTCTCCATCCTCTCTCTTCTTAGAGGTCCACTCAGTCCTTGGAATTAACATCTGCCAATCTCAGGAGACTGTATAATTGAGTAAAAACAGACCCAAAGTGGCAACAGTAAGAAACTTGGAATTAATACATCTTTGGGGCCAAAATATCCAGCTTAGTAAATATAATTTGATAAACACTGGATATAATTTAATTAGGCATAAGGACAAAGAAGGGAAAAAATAAAGTTCTCCATTGTGAAGAGGGGCTTAACTCTGGTACACACTGGAACTAAAAGTATGAGGCCGAATTTGGAGACAGAGTCGAAACCCCTGTGTAAGTTCAAGAGATTTCTTAGACTTGTCTTTTACTTCTACACACAGACTTATTTAGTGATCTTAAATGTCTGTGAAATCTAGTATAGATGGCTACACTTGGCTTCTATTGGAAAACATTCAAACCCTACACTTTTGACATGTAAAATATGAATGTTATTCAACCTAAATAGAGAAGGATATTCTTCCCTTTGCGTCAATGTGGATAGACCTAGAGGCCGTGATGCCGAGCAAAATAAGCCCAACACGGAAGGACAAATACTGCATGATTCTACTTACATAAGGTTTCTAAACTAGTCAAATTCATAGAAGCAGAGAATATAATAGGTGGTTGCCAGGGGCCAGAAGGAGGGGGAAATGAAGAGTTGTTATTCAGTGGATACCAACTTTCAGTTATAATAGATGAATACATTCTAGAAATCTGCTGTACAACATAGCGCCTACAGTTATTATGGTATTGTGCACTTCAAAATCTGCTCAGAGGGTAGATCTCATGGTATGTGTTCTTACCATATAAACAAACAAAGCCACAACAACTACAACAACAACAACAACAACAACAACAACAAAGAGACAAAAGGAGACTTTGGGAGATGCTGTATTGGATGTGTCTATGACCTTGACTGTGGTGATGGTATCCTGTATTTGCATAGGTTGAAATTCACCAAAATGTACACATTAAATATGTACACTTCTTTATATATCAATTATATTTCAATAAACCTGTTAAAAATTGATACTTGAACAAAAGGGAAAAAATAAATATGAGGTATGACTATAAGCTAAATGTAAAACTAAATTCCCTTCCACTCTTTATTCAAAAAGCATTTATTGAGAGCCTACTATGTTCCAGGTACTGTGATAGGCACTGAGGATTCAGAGACAAGTAAGAAATGTCCATACCTGGTCTCAAGGAGCTGGGGAAATTCAGAGAAACACTCATATAGGGATAATGAGATATAATGGGTGGTACTGGCCATGGGGGATGGGAGCAGAAAAAGAGGGGTAAGTTCTAGGAAGGAATCACAGAAGTCTCTCCATGGGTTTCTCAAGACATGGTAACTGCTTTCCCCAACGCAAATGATCCAAGAGAAACAGAGCAACCAAGACAGAAGCCAGAGGGTTCTTTATAACTAGTTGAGGAGTTATGTATCGTCATTTATGCCATATTCTATTGGTCACACAGATCAACCCTGGTGCAGTGTGGGATGGAACTACAAAAAGCTATGAATACCAGGAGTAGGAGTTCACTGGGGATGGTCATGGAGACTGGCTACCACAGTTCTCTAGAAAGAGGTAGGCAGAGGACATGAGTCAAATAACTGAGCCAACAGCTAATAACACCCATTATAGGTTTTGATTTAAAATGAATGGAAGCACATGGCTTAGGCTTTGGGGCCTAAACAGAACCTCTCACTCCTTCCTGAATCTAAATTTTGACATCTTAGTACCCTCTAGAAGGATGCAGGGGGGGAAGATTACAAAATAACTAGTGATTTGATTTATCTCCCTGGGCCCTTGCATAGAGGAGTCAGAGAGTAAGAGAGCTGAACCCACATGCTTCTCTGTATGAAACAGAGAAGAGAGAGAACCATGCCTAGGGACCACAACCTTGCCCTGGTCACAGGCTCTGACCACTCAGACTAGTGAGTCCTCTTCCCTTGGGTTGGGGGTAGGAGTCTAGGAAGAGGCAAGATGGCAAGAAGGAAGGAATTGAAAAATTCTTGTTTCCTGTGCTGAAGGCAATGTCATTGGGTAATATCTGTCATTCATATAAGGGAATTGAAATGTAGAAAGATTAACTAAAGTTAATGAAGCCTATTTCCAAGAAGCCATGAGTGAAAATCCCAACTTTCAAAATCAGCCATAGTGGTCATATTGGGTCAAAGAGACCATAATTTCTGTTGATCTTGTCATGTACTCCTTTTTTTGGGGGGGGGGCATTTTTACTGTGTCACAGGTATTTAGGTTATACATTAAAATAACTGAAGATGCACTTTCGAGAAATAGAAACATGGGAGAGAACCTGGAATCATTTATTGCTACCTGTTCTTTGCAGAAGTAGGGAAATTGCCATCCCAAGAGTTAATGTTTGGGAATGAGGCTTAGGTCTTTTTCACCCCAAGTCTGGTGTTTTCTCCTCTTTCTGCACTATGAAGGGGTTCCTGAATGTATGCTTCCTCCAAGACTGGTTCCTTTTCCCCAGCTGTGCAAGAAGAGTGCAGAGTATGGTAGAAAGAGCTCTGGTCTTAGATCAGAAGCCCCATGTGAAGTATCAGCTCCATTCTGCATAAGTGTATATGATCTAGGCATGCTCTCCTCAGTTTCTTCTTCTAAAAAATGGGTATAGTAATATTTGCCAACCTCTCAGGATGGTTGTAGGGACGAAACGAGGTACTATTTGTGAAAGATCTCTGTAGGGTGTAGGTACTAGGCAAAGGTAAGGAATCAATGTTTGGAGATCTAAATCTGTAAGGTGTCCAGCTGCCAAGCTAAAATGGCCATGCCCTGGCTTCTTACATTTCACTACCTCCAGAATTTTTTTGACTCTCCATTCTTAGGCATTATCCCCCCGTTCCCTGTTTCCACTGATGGTGGTCCAGCTGAATTCTGGACCCCGAGTTCAAATACTGAGAGGTCAGTGATTCTGTTTTCTATGTGGGATGAGGTTTTCCCCTCCCCACAACCACAAGAATGAGCAGAGCATGTGAGTACTACTTTGGAGGGAAAAAAGCAAACAATCGTATCATTTAATAGGAATCTAAAAAGTTTTAGCTTCTTGAGTATGGATATTGAGACTGACGGGCAACTGCTCCTGCCAACAGTCAAGATTTATTATCATAGAAAATTATTTCAGTCCACAGAGATTCCATAGGGACCAGCGTATGGTCATGGGTATAATTAATAGCAGAACTGTTTGGGAAGGACATTAGCATTTATGCGGTGCTTCCCACACTCAAGGCAGAGAGTAAGGAGTGAGAGTGGTGTCATTCTTGCTTTCCAGAGGAGGAAGATGAAGTTCGGAGTGGTTAGATAGTTGTTCCAAGGTCACGAGCTTATAAATGGTGGAGTTAAGACTTGAATCCAGGTCTTTGCACTTCCTATAGTCTCACACCAGGGAAGGTCCAAAGCATTTTGAATCTTTTATTTACTTGTGTTTGAAAATGAGAGGGACGCTTGGGTGGCTCAGTCAGTTAAGCATCTGACTTCACCTCAGGTCATGATTTCATGGTTCCTAAGCTGGAGCCCCACGTTGGGCTCTGTGCTGACAGCTCAGAGCCTGGAGTCTGCTTTGGATTCTGTGTCTCCCTCTCTCTCTGCCCCTCACCCACTCACACTCTGTCTCTCCCTCTCAAAAATAAATAAATATTAAAATTTTTGAAAAGAAAAAGGAAAAGAAAATGAGAGATGTGTGGAGAAACACAGTAACTAAAATAGCTTAACCAATTGCCCAGAGTTTGGAAATGTCAGATAAAAGCAAGGTCAAAACATTGATTAAAAATTTTTTAAAAAAAGCCTCACACTTCTGCATCTTGATACAAGGCACAGATACACTTTTAATGACAGGTCCTTTTCTGACATTGTCCTCAGGGGAGATTTAGGGCCATTAATGAGTGGAGGGTATAGAAAGTCATAACAAAATACAGAGGACGTAAAACAAGGATTTGAAGCCATGTCTGGCAAGAAGAAATTGAGCTCAGGAAGTTTTCAAATACATAGACAGAGATTTATTTTGTTTCACAGCTTTTACCAAAAAAAATCCCAAAATATGTGGACTTCTAGGAAGCAGAGAAGTTAGCAAATTGCCAAGGCATTAATAGTCAGTTCTTGGTACTGTTAGAGCACAGTCTGACTTGCACATCTGACTGAAATATTTTCCTTAGCAAGCATACTCTTTCCTGGTAGTATTCTTAATGTTTCTGTTAAAAGGTGACTCATTCTTTTGGTAGTCTGATCACTCTAGTCAGAAAAATAAGAATTTATTGAGCATATACTGTGTGTCTGTCTCTGACCTAGATTCAAGGGATACAAATGTAAACAGAATAGAATATATGCTAACTTTCATAGGGTTTGCTTCCTGGTGGGAAAAGAGGTTAAGTCAACAACATGGAATTATAACATGTGCATTACAATAGGACTTAAACTGAGAACAAACTGAGGGCTGATGGGGGGTGGGAGGGAGGGGAAGGTGGGTGATAGGTATTGAGGAGGGCACCTTTTGGGATGAGCACTGGGTGTTGTATGGAAACCAATTTGACAATAAATTTCAAAAAAAACAAAAAACAAAAAAAAACAATAGGACTTAAAATGAAAGTAGGACAAGGTGCTGTGGAAATGCAAGAGAGAGGTATCCCACTCAGTCTTGGAAAGTCAGTGAAAGCTCCCTGGATAAAATGCCATCTAAGCTGAGGCCCAAAGGATGAATAGGAATTAATGGGGTTATATTAGGGTTCACAAGAGAAACAGAATATATATATGTGTGTGTGTATATATATATATGTGTGTATATATATATATATATTTGTATATATATATATATATTTGTATATATATACATATATACACACACACATTAATACATGAATATACATATATGAACATGTATATATGACTATATATATATATATATGTATACATATACATATTCATATATGAATATATTACCAAAGGAATTGGCTCATATAGTTATGGAGGCCAAGAATGAAGTCATGGACGAGGACAACTGGGGGTATAATTCAGTCTGAGTTCAATAGGCCTGAGAACCAGGGTAAGTGTAAGTCCTGGTTGAAAGATGGATGTCTCAGCTCAAGCAGAGAGCAAATTCATCCTTCCTCTACCTTTTTGTTCTATTCAGACCCTCAGTGGATTGGAAGATGCCCACCTGCATTGGATCAGTCTACTGATTCAAATGACAATTTCTTCTAGAAACATCTCACAGACATGCCGAAAAATAATGTTTCACCAGCTCTCTGGGCATCCCTTAGCCCAGTCAAGTTGACACATAAAATTGACCATCACAGGGGCTATATATTCAGCAGATGGAGGAATACATACAAAGGGATGAGGTGAAGAGTGGAGTGTGTTTGGGGAACTGAAAGAGATGCAGTTTGGGGGGAGTACCGAGAGTAGACATGACTGGAAAGATGAACGGGGGCTAACCTTGCATACCTTGGTCAAGAGTTAGGACTTTATCCTAAGAAAAATGGGAAACCATCAAAGGGATTTAAGCATGATAAAAGACAATCAGACTTATGTTCTAGCAAGATCATCATTCTGTGTGTATGTATTTCAGAAAGACCTATTTGGTGATTTGGAGCATGAGACACAGGTTGGAGGACAAGATCAGAAGCAGGATAACTAATAGGCAGCAATTGTCATCATCTAGGTCAGAGATGGGGTGGTCTAGTCCAGAGTCACACCATTCGACCCGGAGAGAAGTAGATTCAAGAGCTCCTTAAAGGGTGGATTGAGTCTTGACATGGATTAACCACAAGAAATGAGGTAGGGACGCAGTCCAAGATGGCTCCCGGATTTCTGGGATGGATGGATGGGGATGCCATCTCCTGAACTGTATGCTGCAGGTTTCAGAGAGATGGGAAGGAATGCCATCCAGGGAATTGCTGGAGGAGTGTATGGGACACCCAGGTGGAGCTGTTCAATACAAAATAAGAACTATGGGTTGGAATCTGAGGAGAGAAATCTGAACAGGGTTTTTTTGAGACATTAGCAAATGGATGGCAGTTGAAGTCAAGACTAACATCACATTGGCAAGGCTACCTTCAGCAGTCCTGTCGTCAGAGAAGGTCTAGAAGCTCCCACTTTTTTCTTGGTTTGCACTTGTCAGACCACATGCATGTCATTAAGACAGACAGTCATTCTCAAGTCACTTTCTGTTTTTTAAAGTAGTCTCCCTGTGTCCCTAGAACTATTGGTTAAGGTATGTAGAGAGAGGCAATGCACACTTTATATATATATGTCCAAGGTCCTGAAGTGCCAAGCTGTGACAGAGTTCAGCTCTGGTTCCCCCCTGAGCTCTTTCCACTGCACTCAACTGCCTTGAGGTCACCCTTCCTGACACTTTATAAAAATACACTCAATTCCCAGACAGCCATGATGGACTGCAGTTCATGATTACCGCTAAAAGATTTCACCCAAGAGAATGCAGGGACAGCCTCAGCCAGGCTCAGTGGCTCTTGGCTCCTGCCGTCCTTACCCCACACCCTTGTCCTCAATGCAGCATTTCCCAGCCTGTGTTGGCCTCCGCACAGATTCACATGGCCCCTCTCTACCCTCAGCACGTCTTGGAGAGAGGTCTTGGCCCCGTGGCCCCTAGGCTCTGGACACATGGTCATTCACTGGTTGTAAGAGGTGGCCTGACCAGCACCCAAATGCTCAACAGGTGGGAAGAGAAAGTTTTCCTGTTGGTCCAGGAAAGCATGGTAAATGGAGAAGAAATTTAAAAAGATCACTTGGGCTTAGGGCTTTGTTTTCTTTTTGTTTCTGAGCAGTGGAATTCTTTTTCCCAAGGAATTCTTGAATGGGACTCCAATTTATAAAAGGGTTTTTAAAAAGGGAGGGGGGAGCTGCTCTGATAGAAGCAGGAGCCCTGGGGGCGGAGCCAGCCACCTCACCAGATACGCACTCACCAGGGCCCTCTGCCCAGCGGCTTCCAGGCTTCTTGGAACACTTTGTGTTCCAGTCATTTAGTCCACGCCCTCAGGATAGTGGATGATACAGGAGCGTGGGAGCATGGACTTTAGAGTCCAACTCCTCTGATTTGAGTCCGGTCAACCTGCTTATTAGGTGTGTGATTCAGGACAGGTTATTTCAATTTTCTGAACTGCAGTCATCACCTGTAAAATGGGGATTGTAAGTACAGAATTACAGTGAGGGTTAAAACAGAAAAAATATCTCAGGTACTGAGTACCGTGCTCGGCATTTAGCACATTCTCAACAAACAGGTATTATTGTTGTTAGTTGTCAAACATTTGGATTTTTAAAGACAGGCAAGAAATTTGGATTTTTATTTATTTATTTATTTTTAACGTTTATTTATTTTTGAGACAAGACAGAGCATGAACAGGGGAGGGTCAGAGAGAGAGGGAGACGCAGAATCTGAAACAGGCTCCAGGCTGTGAGCTGTCAGCACAGAGCCCTACGCGGGGCTCGAACTCACGGACCGCGAGATCATGACCTGAGCCGAAGTTGGACGCTTAACCGACTGAGCCACCCAGGCGCCCCAAGAAATTTGGATTTTTAGAAACAGGCAAGAAATTTGGATTTTTTTGTGAGACTCTCCTAATTTTTTAATGTAGGCAAGTAATTAATTTTTTTAAAAAAAGTTTTATGAGCTAAATAAGATGCCCTCTAGCAGTCAGCTTGGGGCCACTGGAGTAAATAGTTAATACATCATTATACATGGTATGTACTGTGTGGGATTAAGCACGTGTGAGGATGGGGCTCAGATGAGGCTGAATTGTCCTAGAGGGGGAGGGGCAGGAGGCTGAGCAGCCAGGAGGGAGGAAGTGGCCCAGAGCTGTGAGTGGGTCTATGGGCAGGGGATCATGGGTTGTGGTGGTTGGTAGAGGTTGGACCCTGTTGTCCTGCTGTGGGGTAGATGGGTGTTTCCGGGGGTGGTGGGAACATTCTCTTCCCTGGCCTGCCAAGATGGGACCAGGATTCACAAAGGAAAGGCTGACCCCAGCACTTCTGGGCTGCACTCAACTCAGGAGTTCCCACATGGACCCAGCCTCTATTTGAAATATTGATGCTTTGATCATCATGGAATTTTTTTTTTTTTTTTTGCATTAACTTTGAGCTTTTAAAATATCGCATTAAAATATACGTATGAGGGGCGCCTGGGTGGCGCAGTCGGTTAAGCGTCGACTTCAGCCAGGTCAGGATCTCGCGGTCCGGGAGTTCGAGCCCCGCGTCGGGCTCTGGGCTGATGGCTCAGAGCCTGGAGCCTGTTTCCGATTCTGTGTCTCCCTCTCTCTCTGCCCCTCCCCCGTTCATGCTCTGCCTCTCTCTGTCGCAAAAATGAATAAATGTTGAAAAAAAAAATTAAAAAAAAAAAAAATTAAAAAAAAAAAATAAAATATACGTATGTCCGTTACTGAGTTTCTGGGTGTCCCCTCACATTTTGTGCCCAAGTCTAGCACGTCACTCCCTTCACCCTAGTCCTTGCCCGAAATCCCAGACCAGTCGTGGATTAGGGGATTGTCCATGCGGCAGGCTGGCTGTCTGAGGCCAGTGCTTGGAGCAGGTGGACTCTGGGGAATGCAGACTGATTCTGATTGTAGCCAAAGCAAACAGTCTCTAGGAAACAAAGCTACTGGAGGAGAGGAGAGGAGGAGAGACACATTCCACAGGCAAACAGGAACTGTGTCCAGAAGATTTATTCTTTTGGATTCTTGGCACTTCTTTCTCCAGTTCTTTGGTAAGGAAATGCACGGACTGATTTCCAGGGGATCAACTGTGACTCTCGCCTCCCCGAACTTGCAAACAGCCTTCCCCTTTGTTCCATTATGAAAGGTACAGAGATTCCATTCAGAGGAGCTCAGATGTTCAAGGAGAAAACTATTTCCCCTGAAGCATCTCTCCTCGGAGACTTCCATGAAATCCCAGCTCTGGGTCTGGAACTGCCTGTGGGGCCCAGCCCTGCGGCTTCCAGGTCAGGGCCAGATCTCAGGTCACTGAGTCCGTCTGGGAAGCCACAGGTCTGCGAGCTGTGGCTTAGTGCAGGCGGAGCCACTAGGGGAGCTGTCTCTTGTGTGGGGCAGGTGGCGGCTGGAACCTGCATCCACTCCCAGAAATCCCACCTGCCTTTGAACTGAAGGACAAGGCCTGGAAGTTTGGCAGAATCAGTAGGAGTTCTAGATGAGTTCGGCTGTTTCAGACATAGGAAAAAAAGAGACCGTGAGGTTGAACTTCATATCTTCCACCCAAATTAAGAAATCAAACTTTCCAGATAGGATCAAAGTCCCCTTAAACAACTTAAATGTCCACCTTTGGGAGAAAGGATATTATAAATGCAGGCATGTTCTAGAATATTCTACAGCAGGTAAAACAAATGAATCAGAGCTATGTGTGTCATCTCAGATAAATCTTAAGTACATCGTTGAGCTTGATTCTTTCTCCAGATGTTTCCTGGGAAACTGAAACTGACTTGCTCTGTGAGGGCTCTCAGCTCAGAATGGGACCTGATTGTCCCCACCTGCTTCTCTTCCTTCTTCCTTTCTGTATTCCACCCTCCCCACCCCCAGATTCTCTTCTCTTGCCTCCTCCAATCTTGGGTTATATTCTTCCTGCCTCTCCTGTTTCTCTCCTCCTTTCCTCTTATTTTTTTAAGTTGTTATTTATTTATTTTGAGAGAGACAGAGCATGAGCGGGGGAGGGGCAGAGAGAGGGAGAGAGAGAATCCCAAGCAGGCTGCAAGAGGCTGGGGACACACACACACACACACACAGCCTGACTCAGGGCTCCAACTCATGAAACGGTGAGATCGTGACCTGAGCCAGAATCGAGAGTCTGACGCTTAACCGACTTGAGTAGCCTAGGCACCCCTCCTTTTCTTTGATCTTAATGGGAGAGGCCTGGGGTAGGGGTGTGGGAATGCAGGGAGATGTGTGTGTGTGTGTGTGTGTGTGTGTGTGTGTGTGGAAGTGGTTAACATGTAGCTCGTACCAGACTATATTAGGTGCCATGCACACATTACTTCATGGTCATTCCATTATTATCCCCATTTTAAGACTGAGAAGACTGAGACACAGAGAAGTTGGAAAATGGGCCAGAGCTCTGCAAGCGTGACCAGCTGAACTGAGACTTGACTTCGGGTCAGAATCTAGACTCTAGCTCCCCCCACCTCCCACCACACAGCCAAGGGGCACAGCCTTTGCCTCCCTCCTGCTTTTTCTCTCCTTCCCTAGCCAAAAACGTCCCATATTGCCTACTACTACAAGTACCAGTATTATTGTTATACTTTCTGTTACACATTTCAAGAATACCATAGGTTAGGGTTTATCAAATGCTTTCATGAACAAGATTTTATTTGGTCCTAACAACCCCTGTGAGGGAAGTGTGGCCGATATTAAGACCACTTTGTGAGAACCAGAACTCTGAGAGACTGGGGACACACTGCAGGCCATGTAGCCATGGGCTGATATTCTGTCCCTGACTCTGAGTCCCAGCTTCTGGTTACTCTGCTTCACCGAGACCCTCTAAAGCTGAGACCACTTGAAGTCAAGTGCTGTTCACTGGAGACACATGATGCTTGTGAAACCAAATCCTGTCTTTAAATTTTGATGTGTTGTCCATCATGGATTTTTTTTGGCATTCATCTTGGGGTTTTTAAATATTGCATCAAAATCCTATTTCTATTATTTATGTGATTGCTGGGGTTATTTGGTGCCCTTAAATTTAGCCCTGGGGGTGATACCTTACTGTCCTCACCCTAGTCCCAGCCCTGTCTTTACCTCGTTCCAGAATTACCCTGTGTTTTTAATGAAGCAAGCATGTGCCAGCTGGTTTTATAATAGTGCCACATGGCTGCCTTTTCTGACCCGTCTCCCCAGGTCCCCTTCTGGGAAGCCTGTCTGATCAGAATGATTCCATAGAAGTCAGTGAGTACCTTTGGTTGGTGCAGGGACAATGATGCCTCAGAAAGAGGAGGCCTGCTTTCTTCCACAGGGCCCTTGCTGTTAGTGGATGCTTAGTACTTTGAGCTAGTTAGAATAATAAAGTCGTTTTCTGGGAAGGGACTATTTGGGAATAAACTTCCATGGGTTCCTCCTCCTGTACCCACCAGCCCCCACTCCCGGCTGTCAGCCTTTAGGGAAACAGAAGGAACAGCTTGATCAGGGTTTTTCCTAGAAAAGCCCTTCGATGGGCCCATTATGGAAAACCGAGCTGTTTTTTGTTTTCTTTGATTAATCACGCTGTCCTATTTCCCAAAGCGAATGTGGCCTTGGGTCTTCCAATGAGCACAGCCGCAAAGGAAGGGCCCAGGCTCCCTGGAGCGTGATAAGGACACCAAGACAGGGGGAGGTGGGGCGGGACACGTGTAGTCCTGCCCTTAAGGACTCAGCTCTTTGAGGAAGCTCAGGTTACCCATTTCCTTTGTGTTTTTTCTGCCAGTGCAAAAGGAGAAACATTAGCCTTTAAAGATTTCTTTATAGTTCCTTGAAAGCTGGTGGGATGAAGTCAGCCAGAGAATTATATAACAGCAAAACTCATTTAAAGCAACAGTATCTTTCTATAGGGCTGTGGCATTTCATTGATCAGTCTTGGTCACTAATTATGAAGAAAAAGATGCTAATTTTGTGAAAAAAAAAATAGAGGGGCACCCGGTCACACACTCCCGCTTCCTTACCTTCTATTCTCTCACTGGAGGGATGCAATTCCTAGGGTGTTGATTAAAAAAAAAAAAAAAATCCTCTTCCAAGGAGGACAAAAGGAAATCATGTTCATTAACCTCAGGCACACAGCATACCTAATCTTGTTTGAATTCGGAAGAAAAGTAAGGAAAGAAAAAAGCTTTCTAAAGCACTCGTTTGTTGTAATTTAAGAGTCTTGGGAATTTTATAAATATTCAGCTATTTTTCTCCTTTCAGAGGAAGCCAGGGCCTTTGAGGTAGGGAAAGACTCAAGCATCAGATAGTCTGCTGCTACGCTCATTTATGTGACACCTTTTACCTCAAAGTGCAATACCAGACGTTACCTCAACTGATCTCCACACTCCTCGCGTTTGTCCTTCTCTCTCTACCCATTTTAGAGACAAGGAAGCTGAGGCCCAAGCATTCTGTGACTTGCCAGGCATCACACAGCTCAGCTGGAGACCAAATTGTGAGATCTCGTCTCTGTCTTCACCGGCATCACCCGGCAGAGAGTCCCCATCTCCTTTCCCCTACACCTGCCTTCCAGGGGACATGGAACAATCAATGTCTGGAGGTATTTTTGGTTGTCACAACTGGGGGAGGGGCGGCACAGGAGGAAGTGCTACTGGCAGCTGGTGGATGGAGGCCAAGCGCGCTGCTAAACATCCTAGGATGCACGGAAGGCTCCAGTAAATCAGTATCCGGCCCCAAATGTCGCTAGTGCCGAGGCCGAGAAGCCCCGGTCCGCTCCCTGCTCCGCATCAGAGGGAAATTCCAACCCCTGCGAGTTGCCTAGGTCTCCTCTGCCCAGCGACGAGCTTGGCCTCTCCCCTGCGACTGCTACAAGAGTTAAAGGCGCTGTCGAGCGTGCCCTTTGGCGGTGGCCAAGTGTCCCCTGCAGGGTTTACTGCGGGACACGCAGTGCATCAGCCGGAGCTGATGTGTTCTATAATTTATAGTCATAGGGCGTCTGTCTTCATTTAGCAGCAAGCCCGCTGGCAGCCGCCCTGCCCTGCCGGGGAGGAGGCGAGCTCCGCGGAGGCCCGCCCCCCCCCCGCCAGCCACCAGCCCGTGGTATTTGGGGACGGCAGTGGCTCAGGGGCACCTGGGAATAGGCCGGCGGAGATGGCGCTGAGCACGCGGTCTCCCCTTCCGACCCATCCGTCAGCGGCAGCCCCTGCCAGAAGATGGCCTATTGAACATTTCCAGGAATAGCGCTGCCAAGCCTGTCAACTGCTTTCTTGGAAATTCACTCAGTAAGGATGGCGGGCCTCCAGCAGGGAGAGCAGAAAGCCCGGCCTGGAGCGCGGCGCTCAGAAATGGCAGCGCCTGGCTGCAGGCCCGGTCCTCGCCCCGGGGCAGGGGAGCTGCGCGCGCTCGCTGGGCCGCGGGGCCCAGCAGCTTCCGCAGTCATCTGGAAACGTTCTTAGCGCTCAGCGGAGGTGGTCACGCCTTGCGGAAGGCCCGGGGCCCTGCCAACCTCCTGCAAGTCCGTGACCTTCCCATGCCTGCTGTGTTTGTTCAGACAGCGGCAGGCGGCGAGGCCATCGGGCTGGGAGGTGAGGCAGTCCTTGTCCGAAGCGACCGCCCTCCACTTCATCTGGGGAGCCTCGCCATTGCTCCTCCGGTCAGCCTCGCTCCCAAAATAGGGCCAAAGGAACATCGGGAAGGGGCAGGATTTTCTGCCCGCCCCTCCCAGCACTGTCCCCCGGGCACTCTGAAGATGTGGTAAATAAGAGGCAAATATGTGACATTGAAAGAAAAATCTTGTAATTCACTCTCCTTCCCTTCCCCCGCTGCAGAAGTGACCTTTTCCCTTACAGAGGCCAGACGTTCCTGTTGAAGTTTCACCACTGCCATTGAGCCAGGCCTCACAGGGGAAGCCCCTAGTGGTGGTTGTGGTGATAGGAAGGAGGGGGACCCCGCCTACGGGCTCTCCATCACCTGCGATGCGAGGAATTGCTAAGGGGCTGCCTCTGGTTACCTGGTCTGCTCTATTAGATGTGTAACATCCGGACAGGGGAATAGGTCTTTCCATTATCTCCAGTGGGGAGCGGAAGAGAGCGACCAAATGTTCTACTTTTCTGTGACTATTCAGACACACACACGCTCGGGCTGTGTCCCTGTGGGACGTTAATGGTTACAACAATAGCTAACATTTACTGAGTGTCTACTCTGGGCCAGGTGGATGGGAGTGGGGGTACCTTATATACATTATCCCAACTGACGCACTATGTTGTATGTGTATGTGTGTGTGTGTGTGTGTTTATTGTATGTGTATATATATAGATAATATATGTGGTATATATATAAAATGTGTGTGTATATATATATACATATACATTTTTTTTTTTTTACTATTTCCCTTATTTACGAGAAATCATGACCCCAAAAAGTTAAGTTGTCATCTCAAAGTCAATCGATTAGTCAGTGCTGGGGCTGAGATTTGCCTCAAGTGTGCCTGACTCCCAGCTCGCCATTCATTCCTGCAGTTGGACTGCAGGGTCCAAATCCCAGCTCCATTACTCACTAGCTGTGTGACCTGGGGCAAGTTACTTAATCTCTCTGTGCATCTGTTTCACTGTCTGTAAAATAGGGATAAAATAGGACCTATCTCCCTGAGTTGCTGTGAGGGTTTAAGGAGTTGGTACATGTCAAGCACTTCGAACCCGGTACTTCACTTCCCTGACTGCACCCGATCCTTCAAGAATTCTCTGAAGTAGCTAATGTTATCATCCTTACTTACATATGAGGAAACTGAGGCCCGGGGGGCTAATTAACCTGTTCAAGGCAAGTGGGAGAGCTGAGATTCAAATTCTGACAGGCTAATTTCCTAGCCTACCGTGGCAGAGTCTACCTCCAATCTGAAGCACTCCCATTGACTACCATGGTCTGGCGTTGACGCACGCCTCTTGTATTCACGGTCCACTGGGTGGAAGAGTCACGTGGCCTCAACCACGGCAAACGAAGAAGTGAGGGGGAGCACATGGATTCCCCCTGCCCCCTGCCAGAGCCCTAGTGGTCTAGGACCAAACCCAGCTTGTGGCCCCAAGTTAAGGACAACTGTTAGCAACTTTGTTAAACAGGTCATGAGAACCCTTTTCTTATTAATTATAGTTGTGTGTTTATTTGAATTGAAACCTCTTTATTTGTTCATCCAGTAAATGTTTACTGAGTGTTCCCTTTCTGCCAGGCACTTTTAGGCTCTGGGAATACATCAGTAAATGAAACAGAACAAAACCATTACCTTCATGGAATTAGCATTCCAGTAGGAAATGGGGGAAGGTAGATAATTAAGCCGGAGACTAAGAAAGCAATATAATAAGTATTGGTATGTGTGATGGAGAAAGATGAAACAGGGAAGAGGTATCAGGGTGTGAGTGTGTGTGTATTGAGGGGGAACTTTTATTTATTTTTATTTATTTTTTTAAGTTTCTTTCTTTTGAGAGAGAGTGAGCAGGGGAGGGGCAGGGAGAGAGAGGGAGAGAGAGAGAGAACCCCAAGCAGACTCCGTGCTGTCAGTACAGAGCCAGACACAGGACTCGAACTCTCAGTCTGTGAGATCATGACCTGAGCCGAAGTCAAGAGCCAGATGCTCAACCAACTGAGCCACCCAGGCACCAACGGGGGCATTTTTAAATAGGATGGTAGGGAGGACCTTCCTGAGAAGGTGATCTTCGAGCAGATATCCGAAGAATGCAAGACAGCTCTGGGGTAAAAGCATTCTGGGAAGAGGAAGTAACTGGTGCAAAGGCCCTGAGGCAGGACAGTACCTGGCACACCAGAGGATGTCAGTGTGGCTGAGGCAGAGAGTGGTAGAAGACAAGATCAGGAAGGGGGTGGGGGTGGGACCTACAGAGCCTTGAGGGCCTTGTGACCTGTGTAAGGACTTGGCTTTAAAACCTCCATCACCTCCTTATTGCCTTCAGGACCGGGTCCTGCCTCCTCCCACACCTCCCAATGCCCACGCTGTACTCTTCTCAGTGGTTCTAAAACTGGAGTGGTATCAGGATCCCCTGGGGGTTAAAACCAGAGTGCTGTGGTTCACCCTCAGAGTTTCTGTGCGGGGGCTTGCGAGTCTGCAATGCTAACAGGATCCCAGATGACAGTGATCCTGATGGTACAGGGGCCACACTCTGAGAACTGCACTCCTCTGGGACAAGCAGCTCCCTCTCACTTCTGGGCCTTCCCACTTCCTCAGGAAAGCTTGCCCACGTTCCTGGACAGCGCCGACTGCATAATCCATAAGGCCCGGTGCAAAATGAAAATACAGGCCCCTTGTTCCAAAAGTAGGTAAGAAAGGAGAGTTAAAGGCAAGTTATAAAGTTTTCCTTTGAAAATATTTTATTATTTATAAAACGTAGTAAGAATGGTAATGACATATGAATAACAATATAAATTTTTTAATGGCCCAAACATGTTTTGATGTCATCATTTTATTTTATATAAGACAATAAATAGTATGGATTAATATGATATCAAGATTTTTCTGGCTTACTTTCATACATATTCATTCATTAGGTCATAAGCATTTTTACTTTTGCCAACTTCAATTTCAATTCATGCAATTGGAAATTATATTAAGTAGCCATCAGTAAATGCAAGGTTACAAAAACATTTTGATAAATTTAATTTTGACAGTTGAAATCTACTATGACTGGGGAAGGTAAGCATATTTTATAGTCTGTGACAACACTGGGATACATTTTCCATAAATTTTTTTGAACTATGAATTTTAGTACATCCAGAGGTAATGATTCCTATGGAACTTTTTTTCCAAAAAGAGTTAACTCTTCATACAAATCACTTGTATGTTCTGAGTTGAATATGTGAATTTATATTATTTATAAGCAAAAAATAAATACAACTTACATAGTATTTATCTTACGGAAATCATGCTAATTCTATGATTTTTTAAACAATTTTAATGTTTATTATTTATTTTTGAGAGAGAGAGAGACAGGGTGCAAGCAGGGGAGAGGCAGAGAGAGAGAGGGGACACAGAATCTGAAGCAGGCTCCAGGCTCTGAGCTGTCAGCACAGAGCCCCACATGGGGCTCAAACTCACCAACCACGAGATCATGACCTGAGCCAAAGTTGGACACTTAACCAACTGAGCCAGCCAGATGCCCCTAATTCTATGGTTTTTTGATATACAAATTTAATATTTTAATGTTAATATTTCCTCTGACAATTCCTGCAATTTTTGGAGGTCACACAAGAACCAAAAGCAGCTTCATGATTTTTATATAAATTCAAAATGCCTCCTTGTGCATTTGATCACTGTATCCTCAAATACAAGGAAAATTAATTTTTAAATTATCTTCCTTGTTATTGTTGGTTTATCTAAAACTGTGTGAAGATACTGTTCTATTCTGTTAATTAGGACAGTCTGTAAGACTTTTTTTAAAAAATCCGCATCTAAGCCCATGGGTATTTGGTTTGCAATGTCGCACCAATTTTGAAACCTAGAAATTCTAAAATCTTTGAAGAATTTTAACAACTCCTTGATATCCTTTATTGCAATGTCAGTGCAAACATCTGTTTTGTAATAGTTTGTTGACAGACTTTACTAGCTGAGCCCCAGCAGTTCCCGTCCTGGTACTCGGAGTAGACAGTTAATATTTGCAGGTGCTCTGGGGACGGGCTCTGGCGACAGACAGGCAAGCCGGTCTTCTAGGGTGCATCGCAGCGCTGCCCTTCAAGGGAACCCCTCTCCTCTCCCACGGCTTCCACTGCTGCCCCGTACCCCCACCCACTGCACCTGCTGCTGCTGAAGTTGACATCGGTCTAAGGCCCAGGTCCCAGGCGGGGCCGCCCCTCAGAACGCCGCGGGCCTCCGACAGCCCCAAGTGTGCACATGCTCACCAGACGGCCAGGCCAGCTTCTCGCTCTGCACCGGGCCATGCGTGTGGGCTTGAGCCTGCCGCTGCGTTCACCAGCACCTGGCACAGCGACTCTTTGTGCATGCATGCTCCATTGTCCCTGCTGACTTCCCAAATTCAAAAATAAAGTTATCAAGAATTTCAGGACTGCTGCAACAGAGCATTAAACCAAGGACGGGGTCCCTTCTGAGTGGGCCCTGTGTGACTGCACAGGCCGCACACCCTTGGAGCTGGTCCTGCTCTGGGACCAAGTGACCTACACTAGTTTTGCCCACGGAGCATATAGTACTATATTCTTTAACAGCGTAGCATCTGAAATGATTTAAGGTCTGTCTTCCCCCACTAGCCGGGAGTCAGCAAACTCCGGCCCACTGGCCAAATCCAGCCGCTGCCTGTTTTTGAAATGCACTTTTACTGCAGCAGGAGGGCACTTATTTGTTTACCTATTGTCCATGGCTGCTTTCCTATGCTGGAGTAATGCCACGAGGGGTGTTTGGCCCACAAAGCCTAAAACATTTGCTCTCCGGTCCGCTATAGAATTTTGTTGATATAGGATTTGCAAAATTCCTGAAGGCAGGAATCATGTCTGCCTAGAGTGCTGTATAGAGAATGATCAGTCAACACTTGTTGAAGAGAAAATACTAAAGAAAATGAATACATGAAGAGCCTCCTACTTTCCAAACGTAGTTTATCCTTAAAATATCATGTAAATTTGACGATACATTTTTTTTTTGTTTTTATATAAAAATTGTGTTTAAAATTTCTTCCCGTACGGTGAGCTTGGCTCTCCAGGGAAATGTCAGGTGTTTGTTTTGTGGCTTGGCACACCCCTTGATCCACCGCTATGTACCTCAGCCTGGAGAAACACAGGCACCGAATATCATTCATCATTTAATAAATATTTATTGAGCAAAGCACAGGGTAAGGTGTCACGACAAGAGTGACACTAATTCACACTTGAGTCTTCCCGGTAAACCTATAGAGCCTATGGACCAAAAGAGAAAAGACTTGCAAATGTATGTTATACACAAATGCAAATATGTAACTACATGGTAAAAAGTGTTAAGGGCAGATGGAAATTTCTAGATCAA
Source organism: Puma concolor (assembly GCF_028749965.1). NCBI lineage: Eukaryota > Metazoa > Chordata > Mammalia > Carnivora > Felidae > Puma > Puma concolor. The sequence goes on along the minus strand of NC_141673.1, from coordinate 26,930,601 downwards.
ATGCTTTGGGCTCTCAGAGTCAGGACACATTCCTTTTTTGCTGTGAAATCAGGAGCGGCTACTTGCCAGTCAATTTGTTTGGTCTCAGATCCAACCCCTGTCCTGTGCTTTGCTCTGCAGCACAAGGAGCTGACTCCTGCAAACTCCATTTCCCTGGCTGCCCTGCCGACTGGCTGCAGCTAGAGTCAGCAAATGGGAGGCCACAGAGAAGGACCAGAGGGCTGGGGGAAGGGAGAAGCCAGGCTACTTCTCACCTCCCTCTGAGCCTCTTTTCTACCTGTACAATGGAAAAACCAATAGTATGTTTTCACAGGGTTTTTTTTTTTTTTAATTTTTTATGAGAATTAAATGAGATAAGGCATGGAAAATGTTTATCCCAGTACCTGGTGTGTATAACAAGCCTTTGAAGAACAGAGCTGTTATTGCTTTTAGCCTTGCTTAGGTAAGTGGGAAAGAGTGCAGTGATCAGTGACGCCTAAGAGTGAAGTGGGGGAAGTGGTGCCATGTGAGAGGAGGGGTTACCAACCCTGAGATTTAGGAGCCGTATTGTGGAGATAGACTTGATAGGGGCTGGCAAACGGACGGATAGACTCTTGTAAGGTGTTGGGAGAAACCTGAGAATTGGGACCGTGATACCAAAAGTAGGCATAGACGACGCATGAGAAAGACTAGGTCCGGGGGACAAGATTATGGATCCGTTTTTAGACCAGAGTGTTGAGCTCTTTCCACTTGGAGACACGCGCGCGTGTGCGCACACACACACACACACACACACACGAACCAAAAACCAATGATAAACTTGAGGATACCTCAGGAAACGTGGCTTTTTGACAGAGATAGACTTAACTTGCAGTGAGTTAGCGAAGAAAACCATCTCAGCAGCTACACATTCGGGCCTCATGGAGAATTGGAAAACGATTCAGGAAACCATAGCAACTCCAGCTACTGGAGTGCGGTCTCCTCTGAAGAAGGGAAACCACTGTTCTGTACGAAGCAATTCTCCCTTGCTCAAGACACCCTCTGTTTCTGCTTCTCTCTCTTCCCAGCTTCCGTCTCCCTGCCTGTCTCTGTGGCTATATTCACTGTGTGTTGCATTCAGGCTTTTAACGGGGCTGTGTGCTGACCCCGGGCCACCTCACGGTTTCCTCTTCAGGTCTGGTCCTTATCAGATGCCTTTGACTCAGCACGGAAGTTGTGGCAGGCACGGCGGCCTCCCAGTGCCTCCCAGTGTGAAGAGCCACGTTTCTCAGAAGGAGCTGTGTAACTGGCTTCACGGCCAGTCTGGTGTGGACACGGGTGAGTGACTTGGAGATGGCCCTGAGATCTTGGTGAGGCTGAAAAGTAAGATTGGGTCATGGTGGAGGGAGCCCTGAGGATACTTAGTTGCTTCTGATGTTCTACGTCTCCTAGGAAGTTGATCATTCCAGATCAAAATCTGTCTAAGGTTTAGGACAAAGATGTCAGAAATTATTTAAGAAAAAGACAGTCATTTTAACGGAACCCAGGGAGTTAGACAACATATATCGAAGGGATCTTCTTGCTGCCCTATAGTCACTTGACTGATTTCTCAGAGGAAAAACTTAGAAATTGGTTTGGAAGGGTGGGTGTGGTGAGGTTAGGGTTTTCTTACTGCCTTGAGAGCTCAGGAAAATAAACAAAACAACCCAACCCTCTGTGATTCTTCCCAGAACTCTTCACATCCAAGACATCCATCTTCACGTTGGAACATGAGGGACCCAGAGCTTACAGCACGCATATTCCAAGTTGACACAAGCTCACTTACATGAGTGGCTTTAAAAACAAAGTGAGGAAGGAAAAAAAGAGCAGAGAAACAGAAGGCACAAAAACTAAGAGGAAAAAAAACCCTGCGTGTTTTGAAAATCTATCCTTGTTGGAGACAGATGGAGCTGTGAGGGGCCGGGTGGCTGCCTGCTCTTAAAATCCCAGGTGTGGACGAACAGGATAGCTCTGCAGACATCCCCGAGAGGCAGTATATGTGGTTTTCTTTTAATCCTTAAGAGAGAAGTGCCCCAACGTGCACCGTCTTTTCCTAAAACAACTTAAATTAGAAAGAATAAATGCCACAGACTATTGAAGAAGTGGAAAATTTTACGTGAAAGAAAAATTAGCCGGTATCCTTGCCTCTAACCATACCCCCTTATTATATAAGTACTTTTACCATCCGTATTCACAGGCATATGTAATTTTTATGTAATTGTCATCAGAAGCGTTGGGGCTCACCTAACAGAACTTCTGGGTCTGGAGCTGACGCTAGCATTTGGCATCTATGTGATGCCAGCTACTTAAACTCTCCGGGCCTCAGTTTTCTCATCTGAGCAGTAGGGATGATAATCCTACTTGAGGATTAGATGAGACTTTCCAGAGGGCCTGGTTCAATGCCTGGCACAGTCCCAGTCCATTGTAACTGCTATGACTGTTCGTCATTAAAATACGGCAGCTCTGTAATCCCAGGTTAGCTGGGGCAGGGGGGTTAGCAGGTTGTGAAGTCTGTGTTTGCCACCCCATTTTTTCTCTTTTTCCCACAAGGCTGTGATCCCCAGTCTCCTTCCTCAAGCTGCCCCAGCCTCTGCCCAATCCAAGATGAAAGAAGTAACACACGTCGGTAGGTGAGGACCCAATATGTGCTGGAACGACCCGTGCTAAGACTTGGGAAAACAAAGCAATAAAGCTAGCTGATCCCACAGAGAAGTTGCTGGGCTCAGGTGCTATGCCAAGTGCTCCATGGGCATTAGCTGAACCAGCACCCTACAAGGTGGCCGCCGTGGTTTTCATCCAGTTGAAGAATCAGTTTCTCAGCAAGGTTACTGTTAGGGGCTGAGGTGTGTGTCCCCAGAATTCATATGCTGAGGCCCTAACCCCCAGCACCTCAACCTTTGACTATATTTGTAGATAGGGACTTTAGAGAGGTGATTATGTTGAAATGAGGCTATTAGGGTGGGCCCTGATCCAATCTGGCTGATCCAATCTGAACTGATAAGAGGAAATTTGGCTCAGGGATGTGCACACATGAGGAAAGGCCATGTGAGGACACAGTAAGGAGGTGGTCACCTGCAAGCTAAGGAGAGAGGCCTCAGAGGAAACCAAACCTGCTGACCGCTTGATCTTAGACTTTGAGCCTCCAAAACTGTGAGAAAAATCAGTATCTGTTGCTTAAGATACCCAGTCTGTAATATTTTGCTATGACAGCTCTAACAGACTAATATAGTTACATAACTTCTAAAAGCTTAGGGGGTATTCAGCCTTAAAAAGGAAGGAAATTCCACCACATGCTACAACACAGATGTAACTTGAGGACATTACGCTCAGCGAAATAAGCCAGTTGTAAAAGGACAAATACTCTGTTTCCACTCAGATGTGGTCCCTAGAGTAATCAAATTCATAGAGACAGAAAAGAAAAAAAAGGTAGTTGTCAGGGGCTGGGGGAGGGAAGAATGAGGAGTTATTGTTTAATGGGTATAGAGTTTCAGTTTTGCAAGATGAAAAAAGTTCTGGAGATTGGCAGTGGTGATGGCCGCCAGCAATGTGAATGTACTCAATGCCATTGAATTATACACTGAAAACTGGTTAAAATGGTAAATTTTATGACACGTATATTTTACTCAAAAACTTAATTTAAAAAAAACTTGGGGGGGGGGGGGCTTCCACCCTGCCTAAAGTTCAGTCTCCCTGAGATGTTGGCTAATTGCTGTTGAAGGGATGAAGGAAGGGAGTTGGAGGAAGAGGGGGGGTGGGGTAGGGGAGACAGGACTCTGGGATGCAGAAGGCTGGCTTACTTTGGCTGCCCTCTCAGAAATGTGCCGGCATGCCCAGATGAAAACTGTCCTGGCCCCACCTGCTCTCAAATGCCAGAATCATAACGCATGCCCAGCACCTTTGCCTTTGTCAATAATGACGATAGAGGAGAACATGATTTCCAAATGTGAGGCTGAATTCCCTGAGGTTTTTTTTTTTTTCTTTTTACCTCTTTTTGTTTCCCAACGTCTCCTGGGCCTGCTCTTGGTCACACACAGAAAGAGAACACATGCTCAGTAGTGGTCAAAGCATTTTTCACATTCTTCCACAGCAACAACAAATCAGAACAGCCTTTCCTTATAGTGTGGGTTTCCCACCAAACCTAAGACCTGAGGAGTTGGGGCCCCTGGTATCTGCCCACTGGTTTGGATTGGCTGGATCAATATGGCCTTAACTAGGGAACCCATTGGCATTGCACCCATGGACTCTGAGAAAAGCATATGATCTAGGTTCTCTCTCTCTCTCTCTCTCTCTCTCTCTCTCTCTCTCTCTCTCTCCTCTCTCTCTCTCTCTCCTCTGCCTTGACCCCGCAGTGTGGACCCTCAAGGTTTGCTGTGTACTTAGTGCAGGACCTGTGAGTAATAAACCTCTATTCCAATTTCTCTTGTGGCTTACCATCTGACACCCTGTGCTACACTTAACATATGTTCATTTAACAAAGTCATAGCACATGGACAGACCCAAACTGAGGGACACCCTATAAGTGACCTTGACATCTTCAGAAAATTTCAGGGGTCATGAAGGACCAAGAAAGGACTAAGAAACTATTCCAGACTGAAGGAGACAAGACACAACCAACTGTAACTTGGTTCTGGACTGGTTTGTTTTGCCATAAAGGACATGACTGGGACACTTGGTGCAACTCAAATCCCCATTTGAGGATCAGATTGTAGTGGTATATCAATATTTATTTCCTAACTTTGATGGTTGAACTGGGTTACACAGGACAATGTCCTTGATTGAAGGAATTACATACTCATTCAGGGGCGATGTGCCATCAGATTGACAATTTTCTACCAAATTTTTAGGAGAAAGATAATTCTTTGTATTGCTGTCCAAAACTTCTACGAGTTTGTTTCAGAAGGAAAAGAGAAAGGAAGTGGTGTTTGGAAGTGAGTTTGGTTGGGAGGGAGGTCAGGGTCACTGAACTTGTTTTTCAGGTGGTTTTAAGCACAAGCCTGAGAATTTCAAGTTCAAAAAAGCTGGAACTTGAATCATCGCTTTGAGAGCTCCTATAGGGATCTTGGTGGAAATGGGATGGAGGGATATCAGATGAACAAGTTTGTACAAAATCTTGCTACTCAGGTAAAAGGACTGGCAATGATTCAGTATATAAACTTTTAGGTGTGTGTGTGTGTGTGTGTGTGTGTGTGTGTGTGTGTGTGTGTGTAGAAACTTCTTTTATATGCAAATCCCATTGTACAAACTGGTTATGACCTCACCAACTTAACAACATCCTTCTACAACATCATTTTTAAAGGTTAACTAGTATATATCTCATTGCATGTGAACTTTAATTTAGTTTACTAATTGCTACTGGGGTTGGATTTGACATTTCTTGCTCCGTGCCTTAGATTTTTGGCTCATACTCCGTGCCTTAATGTGAAAGGGGAAAAAAAGAAACAACTTGCCAGGTTCTTTCTGGGAGGACTTGTGTTGTTTCCCACTTTCCCACAAACAGAATCGGGCTGTGAGAAGGAAGTTTCCAAGAGTGTTTAAGATCCTACCCCTAAACAGATGAGCTGGGTTCAAATACTGACTCTCCTCTCACCACCTGTGTGAGGTTCGCTGGTTCGCCATTAACCATTAGCTAACATCTCTGTGCTTCAGTTTCCTCATCTGCAAGATGGGAGTGAAGTGAATAGTATCCATCTCACAGGGTTATTGAAGGATTCATAAGCTGTGTGTAGCCGGTACATGGTAAGCGCCCATTGGCGTTGGCCATGGTTAATACTATGAATAGACTTAAGCGACAACTTCTGAGGTCTGCAGAAAGCTAGAAAGACATCAAGTTGGGCAATCTCCTCCCCAGAAAAGGAAATAGTCCTGTGTTGGTGGCAAGAAGTAATTATGATGGAAAAAACATTTTCCAAGGTCTGGAGCTGACGTGTACTCCTTGTGACATTTTAATCTCTGAGTAATACATTCCATTGCCTGCAGAGCTGTGATTTTTCAGTTTATTGCTTTTTCCTCTTCTCTCCTCAAACCTGGATTCCTCTTCCTCTCGGCTCCAGCCTGTCTCCAGCAACCATGGACTGTTTCTGGACAGTCCCCATTCTGGAGCCAGCTTCTTTACTCAACACAGGCAAGGAAGCCTGAAGCCCCAGAGTGGCACACTGCCCTCCTTGGAGAAAGAGGCCCAACTGTGAGCTCCATCTGTCATGTCACCTTTCATGCTGGTGACAACGGTGCAGGGCAGATATATCACTGAGACAATCTCCATTCTAGGGTCGTGCAGAGGGGATTCACGTGTGGGGCTTTGGAGTTAGTGAGCCCCGCTCTGGTTTTGTCACTCACTGTGACACCTTGAGCAAGTTCCTTAACTTCTCTGAGGCTTAGTTTCCTTATCTCTAAAACAAAAGGGATAAAAAGGATGCTGGGCTTAGAGGGTTTGGGGGAAGATTGAATTAAATGACATATATAAAACAAGTATACTGCATAGCACCTAGAGCATAGAACATACTCACTAAATGGATTACTACTGTTGTTTTATTTAGAGTTGAAAACACGGAGCCTCAGGGTAGTCATATTTATTATTGTATTTTGCAAATGAGGAAGCCCCTCTACACCTTAGTGCTTTTCCCACTGCACATAGTGGCTCGCCCCTCTGGCCAAGACTACCATTCCCCTGCCTTTTAGGGTAGTAGAAATTTTAGATGGGCATAAGGGCTCCATTTCCCAGCATTCCATGTGGCCAGGTGTGGTCACGTGACTAGTTTGGCAAGTGAAATGTGTCTGGAAGTGACATGAAGCTTCCTGGTTAGGTGAATACAAGGGAGGGGTTTGCTTTTCCTCACCTCTTTCTCTCTTGAAATGACTACATGAACTTTTACATAAGGAGGATATAACCTTCTGTGTTGTTTAAGCCATTGTATTTTGGATCTTTTTGTTACAGCAGCCAAATCTGCATAGAGAGGGAGCAGCAGAGTTAAGAGTAATAGGACCTTGGCTAGGAGTCCAGAGATCTAGGTGTCCAAGCCATACTTCTCATTTGTCACATGACCAAAATATTCATTCACTTCCTCATCTTACAACCTTTAGGTGGCAACTGCACTTGACAACAGCAATACAGAGATAAATAGGACATAGACCAGAAACAACCAAATCCACCTGCAGCCTTGATGATGTTATGCATGTCAATCCTTGAGGGGAACATATTCTCCTACAGAGGATACAGATTCAGTTCCAGAGGCAGCCCGGGGCTCTCAGGTAATTTCTCCATGGGTCCCAAACCTCCTCAGGGTTCTCAAGTGGGTTCCAAATCTGTTAACACAGTTATAAAAATGCTCAAAACTTTCATAGGTACTTAGATACTTAATAGTTGCAAGTCCTTGGCAAGATATTGAACCTCAGCTCCAGTGGTTCAATGTCAAATGAAAGTAATGGTACATAAAGGATTAAATGAGAAAACACGGGTAAAATACTTACCACAACATCTGACATTTGGGAGACAATAAGTGATGATGAAGGTGGAGGCTTGATTCTTGGCTGCTCTGGAAAGCGGGCTGTGGTATGAGCTGGCCAAGGAAGGCCCTCTGAAGAGTGGTCATTGCCATTGCTCTGCCCACCATAGACGCCATGAGGGCTTAAATGAAGTTGTGTTTGTTGAAACACTTTTCCAAAAGGGTGATGTGGTAAGTGGGGCAAAGTCTTTGTCAACTTTCAAACCTATAGCATTTCATGCTACCTGCCTTGGTCCTCCAACTGTTTTCCTTGTCCTTGCCAAGATCCCATCTGATGATGCCTGCTGCACTGCAATACTTTGGTGTTACTTCTGAGAATTTATGTTATTGACTGATTATCATCTTGTCCCTACATTCATGGGGATCTGTCTATATACATATACAATTAATCAGAATTCAGGAAAAGGAAAAGTTTCAATCTAATCATGACAATATATGGCCTCTCTACATTTGGATATTCATAACAAGTGACCAATTTTTGAGTTCTAGAATGCCGACTTTCAATACAAGATATCTTGTACCATATATATATATATATATATATATATATATATGTATATATATATATATATCCTATGAAGTAATGATTATTATCCTGATTTTATAGGTGATGATACTGTGATTCAGAATGATCAGATAACTTTTCCCAGAGGCAAGGTCTACATAGAGGCAGGTCTACCATGACCTAAAGCTAATAAAGCTTAAGCTCAAGCCTCTCACTTGTATAAGCCTCTTACAAGACCTGCTATTGATTTTGAATTCATGCATTTGTATTATTTTTCTTAAAGAGCTCCCCAGATTATACAAACTTTAGGCCCTACAAAATCTAGACCTATCCCTACAGAGTTACACAGATGGTAAATATTGGAGCCAGAATTTGAACAGAAATCATTTCAACTGAGTTTATAGTCACTGTAATAGTTCATTGTAGCTTGTTAAATAGTGCCATTGACATATAAGTTTGTGCCAATAGGCCAATATTGGTCTATAAGGTTGGGATTGGAATGTCCCAGTGATATGCCCAAATGATATGCTGGGTAAATTTTATAAGGTCAATTTATTGGTATCAGCACTTCCTAGTACTGTCCAAGACCCTACACTGTGATAATGACCATAATATCTTGGTTTTACAGGGCATATTCCTTCTGACATGCAGTGATTACATCCATTTTTCTTATGGGGCAGAATCATCATTTCCATCTTCTAATTCCTAGTTGAGCCAAGGAAGCAAACACCTTAACAAGAGAACCAAAGCAGAGGATGAGGGGGACTGGTCATGAGCACATATGAGACACCTCTGGGAATTCCCAGATATGACTCAGTGACATGCTGAAGGTACAGAGCAGCTTGCCTTTAAAATGTGAGTAATTCTTGGGGTGCCTAGGTGGCTCAGTTGGTTAAGCGCTGGCTTTGGCTCAGGTAAGGATCTCACACTCTGTGATTTCGAGCCCTGCATCAGGCTCTGTGCTGACAGCTTGGAGCCTGAAGCCTGTTTCACATTCTTAATCACCCTCTCTCTCTGTCTCTCTCTGCTCCTCCCCTGCTTGTGATCTGTTTTTTTCTCTCAAAAATACAGTAAACATTTAAATTTTTAATTAATTAATTAAAAATGTGAGTAATTCTTCACTTGACTCCACTCTTTCTGCAGCCTGAAAACTTCTAATTGATCTCCTTCCTTCCCTCATATCTTCCAGCCTCAGATTCCTTCATTCCTCTCCTCTGAACAGTCACCATCTTTCAGACTGAGGATCAGCATGGCAGAGGGATGTGGAAAAGGGGAGATGGTCACTCTCATCCAAAGGCACAGGAATGGGAAGATGGGGAAAGGGTGCATGTGGCCACCTTTTGCCTCCTGTTATAACTCAGGTCATTGTTGACAATTGAACTGAATGCTAATATTGCAACATTAATCCTCCTCTTTAGGATGGTTAACCAGAGAACTGTGGGATTCTCCCTCTCTCTCATCTACTCTCACAGGGTCTATCCTGCCTAACAATCTCCCTGCATGGCTTAAATCACCTCCAGAGCTTCACTCACTGAAGAAAAACAAACACACCTTGAAGTTTCTGATTTCCCCTAATTTAACCCCGGGAAAAGTGCCATCTCCGCACCTTCACTATCAAGATTTTTCCTGTCTTATCAGTAAAATGCCATACAAGAACAGTAAAAACTGTGCCTCACATTCAAAACAAATCACTTGGTCTTAATATATGGAGATGATGTTTTTCTAATCCCTTGAGAGTAGAGATAAGACTAATTCTGATTTTCCAGGAAAGCAGGATGAAAGTTGGCTAAGGAGATGGGCAGAGAACAACCTAAAGTATTCAAGTCCTGTGCCAACTACTCTGAGCTTGACAAGGGCATGTGGAGAAAAGGCAGACATGCTTGACTTGGTCCACATGAGGGGGTCACACAGGTGAGGGGTCCACCTGTGGGGGTCCACAGGTGAGGGCATTCAGAGGAGGCAACAGCCCTACCCCGGTCCAAGAGACCCATGGTGATCCACCAATGGGGGCACTGTTGTTCCACCCTCAGAATCTGAGACAGAGCTCTTATATAATATGCCAGTGCCCAGAACAGCTTCCAGGGGTGGATTTCTGCCTATTTTGAGAAGAAGGCTTTGAAATTCTGAACATTCTACATTATAGATAGACCAACAATCTTTTCCCCCCACCTCTTTAACGGTCAAAATTTTATCAGTTAATGCATATACAGAGGGAAAAATTAAGATGAGTTTATAATAAAAAGAAATAGTCTCTTGCCCTATTTCTCCCTACCTGGTCCTTTTTGTCCAGAAACCATTTCTCCTTTAAAATTTTTAAGTTTTACTTATTTATTTATTTAGTTTTATTGTGGTGGTTATTGCTAATTTGCTATATTGCCCTTTCATGATTTATTAGCTTTACACATTTTACATTGACTTCTTATTAAGATGTGAGAGTTTTGCTCACTGGATCCCTTCTCTAATCCTATGACCCTTTATATATTCACATTACTATTTTCAGTCCCAGCTTTTGTAATTTAAAACACTACAACTGAATTTCTATTTATCTTATCGTATCTTATCAGCTGAAGCCAATTCTTCCTAGTTCATGCAAAAATTGGATTGAGGGTTAATGAGGAGTACAGACACCCATAGAATCAAAGAGGCTGAAGAGTGAAGCTTCAGCAAAGTAACGATTAGGGGTTGTTCTGGGAATCTAAGGTTGTTTTGAAAATTGATGCACTGTCTCTTTAAGGCACCACCCAATGTGAATTAATGGCCATTCTTAATTTACCAGGAAGAGAAAGTCTGAATGGCTTATATTGGGCCACATACCCACCCAAACGTGTGGATTGACATTCTCATTAAGACTGCATGTGTTGGTTGAGGAGGAGAAATGACCCAAAGGAAAATTGAGGTGGTATTTTAGAAGATGGGGGTAAGGATGCTGGGTACTACACTCCTAGATTTGTAAGATATTATTAGTACATGGTCACCCTTTCCTTCCCATAACCTCTCCTCCCTTCCTACATCTCTCATCTAAATTGGCAGCTTTACACTAACAAGAGTTATTATATTTATAGTCTTTGCTGTGCATGCTCTTTGTTGGTTTTAAAAATTAAAAATCATTAAACAAACTTTACAGTATTATCTTTCTGGAGGAAGAGTAATGTGCTACGATAACAATCATCTAATAGTTTTTTAATTTTTCCTGGAATTTCTAATTGACTTAATTTTTTTATTTTCTGCCTTTATCATATGCTTATGTTCCTAAAATGTCTCCAGCATAGTAGCTACTTTTTAGGCTATTCTTCCCCAGAGACCTTCTCTTGGCACTCTCCATTTACCTCCTCTGATTTAGACTGATTGTCTCCTGGGACTGATAATTAGCTGGTTTTTCCTTCCCTCCCATTCTCCTGTAAATTGGACACACCATTCCCTGGATCTTATGACTTCCTCTTTCTAGATTTAGTTCCTCATTTTACTGGAGCACATCTTCTCTAGTAACTCCCAAGTGAACAGTGGATAGGAGATAAACTTTCTGCATATAAAAAAATCTATTCTGCCATTATTATTTAATGACATTTTTTCTGGGCTAGAATTCAAGTCAAAGACCATTTTCTTTCAGCATGTGGTGTTGTTGTACCAGTCTGTTTCTTTCTTGGCCATTTGTAGAAGACTTCTTTCTCTCTCTGAAATTTTAGGATATTTTCTTTATCTTTGGTGTTCTGAAATTTCTTGGAGATGTGTCCAGGAGGGGATCCTTTAAAATTCACACCGTTCAGTGGAAAAACTCTTATCCTTCATCTTGGGAAATACATTGGTATTATTTCTTTCTCTCCCTTTTCTCTGTGTTCTCTTTTTGGAACTCCAATGAGTCAGATGTTGGATTTTCTGCACTGATCCTTCATGGTGCTTATATTTTTTTCCTCTCAGATTTTAAGGAACTCATACCAAGTGAAGGAGACAGTGGTGCTACAAAGCATGAAAGCATGGTGTGTATAGTTGGATTGCTCACTCAACACGTTCTAGCTTGCCTTTCTCTGCTACGCAGACTGGAAAACTGAAACTTAACATTTCATAGACCACTTGTACCTGGAGTTCAGGCATGTGGCCTGCGTTCTTCCAATGACATGTTCTAGTACAAGTGGCGGCAGAAATGATCAACATGAGGAGGCAGCCTTATACATGGAGGTTGAGTAATCTGATGAGACGAGGTTAGAGGTGCCCAGTTCTGAGGTGGCTGTAGCCAGCCATGCCTGTCTCCTCAGGACACTTTGGGTGATTAGTGCTAAGGATCAGAAGCAGTAGCTGCCATGACTTCCCCAAGCAGCTAGTGTGATCAGGCTCTTCCCTGGCTATTATTTCTGGTTAGGTAGTATTGAGACCTGGTTCTTAATCTCTCCTCCAAATTCTGTGAGTCCATCCCCCCACCCCCCAGTATCCTTTAACAAATCTCTTTCTGCTTGAACCAGCCAGAGTGGGTTTTGTTGTTTGCATATAGAAACCTTGACACGGAGGTATGTACAGGAGACTATGGCAGAAGACACAAAGCAGACTTCCCCTACATGAAATGAAAGGAATGATTTCACAGCATGAATGGCAACTGAGCAGAAAATTTTAGGATGAGTAGAAGTTTACTGAATGGACAAAGGTAGAAAGAGATCTCAGACAGAGGCACAAAACTGAAGGAGCTCATACATATTCACTTCCCCATTTATTCATTCATTAAATATTCATGAATACACAGTATGTTCCAGGGACTGAGCTAGGTTCTAAGTGTACAACAGTGAGTAAGAAGATAACCATGATTCCTGCCCAGAGTATGTTTGTATATTTTCAAGTTATGCATGTAGATCATGTTAACCTGTAACAATTTAGATAGGAACGTCATAATAAAAAATTGTGTGTCCCTTTCACATTAAGTACTTGTCTCTTTGGAGGTGATGAAGAATATTCTTACCTGCCTTTCTACAAGTAGGTGGTGGTGAAATAATCCTCAGAATGCTGTGCTTAATTGGTTCTATCCCGGTGAAAATGATCATCCTTTCCTGAATTAGGTAGGACAGTCTTGTCTATCCTACTTAACCAATGTCCAAAGTGACATGTGTTGGTGCTACAGAAAATCAGAGCTATAGGATAGGCATTGAAGACAGGGGTACAATATGCCACTGCCAAGGCCTACTTTTCCATGTCAAGTCTCATGGGAAAACAGTCCAGTTGCGGAAAATCGAAACTACTCAAGCTGCCCACTGTCACTGCAGTCTCTTGGCTTTGTGTCTTGGATTCCAAATGGCCAAGCCCAGTCACGGCACGACATACATAATTGGGGACAACACATAATTGGGGCTGATGCTCCTAGATGAAAGGAAATTTGCTGCCAGCCACTTTCTGTGCGATAATGAATGATCTCTTTACCTGGAAAGATTGATGCCTTGGCTGGGCTTTTGATTCATGTAATGGCTTCAAAGATAATGTCGCTTCCTGATTTCATATTATTGTCTATAATACCAATTTCCAACCCTATTTTTCCTTGGCTTTTTCCCTTCAGGGAACTGGCGCAGTCATGTATTCATTATTCAAACTATGGGAACTGGTGGGGAGCCAATGGCAATGGCAATCCAAGAGGCAAATTCTAGATTCCAGTAGCCAGTTGCAGAATCAAATTGTCAAAGATTTCATTGCTGGGACATTTTGTGAAGCTGATCTATAATAATGATAATAGTTAATATTTAAAGAATGCTTTTGATGTGCCAGTAGCTATGATTAAGCGTTTATATGCATTTTCACCTTTAACCTTCTCAGCATCACCATGATGTAAGTATTCCTATTGTTGCCATTTTAAGATGACAAGGTTGGGGGTGTTCAAACTGTCAGCTAATAAGTGGCAGAGCAAAGATTAGAACTCAGGGTTATGAAATCTAAGGCCTAAGCTCAGAACCACTTCACTCCTTTGTCTCCCTTCGAGAGCAGGGGTTTGTTCTGACAATTTGTCTCTATTTGACATCACCCCTGGGATAGTTGGTCCAAAACTAAGATTTTCTTGAGCAAAAAAGGTTTCGTCAAATTATGAATTGAACTTAAGACCAATTAGTTTCATGTGCGGGCATAACCTAAAATGAAGCATTACCAGCTCCTCCTCTGATTGGCCTGACGGGCATAAATTTTGCCTAAGTTGCAAAATTTATAACTCTAAAATATGCAAAATTTATGCCTCTGAAATAGTTCGGGTTTTAACTCAATAAATGAAAGAAAGAGCAGTGGGACACTCTTAAAATTTAAATGGTGAATATATCCTCTCTGAAGTACCATAATGTTACAAGACGATGTTTTACAATGCTCGATGATAACCCATTGGTGTTGCTACTATTTTCATACATACATTAATTTCCAAGATGTTTAAATGGCATATTACACAAACTCAGCTGGGTTCTGATCTTTAAAAATCTGGAAATGACGGAAATGGTTTTCTGGATTTAAGTGAGAACATCCTCGCTGCTAAAACAACCCTTTGATTAGATTCATTTCTAGAACTGCATTACTAACACATGGAAATGGTATAAATTTGCTGCTAAACCATCTGCAGATGGTAGGGGTTTTTTTCCCCCCCAGTAAACACCCAGGGGCTGTGATAGTGCTCTTCAGAACAAATAGCATTCAATTCTGTAACTTCTTCATATTTTGCATAGTGATGGTCTGCTCATTGAACTGGGTCCCTAATTCTTGAAAATGAATGCTGTTTAACATTAGCGCATCTTGAAAACTGAGAGCTTTGTTTCGTGGTGAAAAATGGTCGGTTTTCTACTGCGTCTTATTTGGCAAAACAAGGAATAGCATGAATCCGAAGAAACAAAGTGACAGACTGCTGGAATTGCAGGCTCCTAGGAGTTGAGAAGTGCATTGTCAGCCATCCCAAACCTCTTCTGCAGTCTCTGAAAGACGCTCGTCTCCTGCATTCTGGCTGAATATTCCACTGATAAGGTCCCCACCACCCTGCTGGACAGTTCCGACGAGAGTTACGGAGTACCTGCTGTATGCCAAGCTCTGTGCTAGGTACTGGGGATTTGGAGGTGAACAGTTTACCCGCGCTTGTTCCCCTGGTCCCTGGCCTCATGGAGTGTATGGTCTGAGGGCGGGGCGAAGGTAAGTGAGCAAGTAGTGATGGTCTCTGTGGGCTGTTTTCATTGTCTGTTGTTGAAGGGGGGGAATCCCAACCTAGGACTATAAGGATAGCTGAATACATGCCACTCAACACTGGACAGGTGAGGTCAACAGTAGTTTGTAAGTCACATATACTCACAGCCTGGGCGAGGAGGACACTACATGCCATACAAGGCCACAAAAAGGTTGCACTAGGAGACAGAGTGAATCTTCAGAGCTGTGAGTGGCAAGATTTGTAGTAGTGAGAAGGTGGGGTGCCCTTGGTTCCCGCAAGGAGATGTGATTGGCTTGTTTGAATAGTTCCATGAGGAGGCAGGGAACTGAAACCCACTAGTCAGAGAGAGGCAGGAACTACACCTGGGCCATTGGGTAAGGAGAGTCGTTCGGCTGTAGCAGCAGAGTGGGGAGGGGAGCTTGCCGGTGGGCCAGTCGAGGCCCTCCCAATTTCACCAGGTGTCCAGGCAGCACATATTGCTGAGCATCAAATTCAGGCTCTACACAAGAGGGGACTCTTAGGAGGGTCAATTAAAATGTGACTTGGGGTTGGGTCTGGGGAGGTGAGGTCAGGGCAGACATTCCTAAGAAAGGCACATTTAAACTGAGACCTGAAGAATGAGTTGGAGTTAGACATCCCCAAGGTGGCTTGGGGTGGGGTGTGTAGATGGAACAGCACAGCCACACTGGGGTGAGAGCCTGGATTGTGTGTAGGGGAGGGTGGGATGGGGAGGGGGAGACTGAGGCAAGTTAGTCTGCCTTCATCAGGCAGGCATGAAGAGAGAGCAGTGAGAGATGAAGCAGGAGAGTGTCAGGGGGTCAGTCACATAGAGCTTACCCATCCACAGCATCGGACAGGTAACCTTAGAGACCCATAGGAAGGAACTATAACAAGGTGGTGCAGACTGGGAGAGCTGGATCCACCAGGGAGACTCTCCTCAGCTCCAGACAGTTCTTTCCATGTGAGAGCATGTGCCCAGCGTTACCAGATGCCCTGATCTTCCAAGGGAAGCCTTCCATTTTGATTTGTACACAAAGTTTTCAAAATTATAAACACTGGCTTCACTTGAAATCTATAAAAGCACTGTGTGAGCCAGGCAAAACCTACCATCCCACAGGCTTCTGGTCTGCAAGCTCTAATGAAAAGCCTTGAAAGCCAGGAGAGAGTTGAGATTTTACCCTAAGAGCAATGGGGATCTATTGCAGAGCTTTGGAAGAGATAAGGGCAGGATTGCACTTGTATTTTAGAAGGATGGCACTTTCTGAAGACCAGATGGGAAGCTGAGATGGCAGTACCCATGCTTGGCCTGGGGGAATGTCTGTGAAGATGGAGAAAAGTTGTTTTCATGCAGGAAATATGTAGGTAGAAGCAATAGGCATGGATGTCAGGGGGAAGGAGTCAGGTCTCTGACTTACCACATCATCAGATAGAAAGCACCTTCTTACAGCTTCTAGATATTGAAGGCCATCAAAGATTCACCCTGAATCTTCTTCTAATTATTCCATATGTAGGGGGTGAGGTGAGTAGTAATTAATGGCATGGGAAATGCAAAATTCTTTCAGCCTAGAACTTTAAAACCAGAGCAAATATGATTTGGTGGGGGCGGGGGGAGGGTGGCAATAAATTTACTTGCCCAGCCATAGGCCAAGCTTTAAATGAATTTTCATTTTCTGAGTTCTCACAAAGTGATTCAGGGACTGGGTTACCCCAGAAGTCTGCTGACTGCCATGGGGATTCCAGGCCATAATTAGAAATGTACGTATGCCATATACAGTTCACATTGTATGGTTAATTTAATTTCTTATCAGATGTTCATATGAAACTGAGGGTGGTAGGTTCTCTGATTGAAACCAAACACAACTAATTTAGCCATTTATCTATATTACAAGGAGTTGGGAACTTGATGCAATTGCCTTCTCTCGATAAATGCCCTTAATGGTATTTAGATTTTGCCCTCAGAATCAAATGCTGTGTGTTATGTCAGCCTCTCAAGCACAGGTAAATAAGATAGCCAGTGTCTTGCTTGGATGAAGGTGGGAAAGTGCCTTAAAAGGAATCTCCTTGAACTGCAAACTCCCAAAATGTGAAGGACGAGAGCAAATTTAGCAGTTACAAATGGCAGTTCCTCCGCAAAGAAGATTCTTGGAGGTTTTCTAGAAAGAACAGAATCTCAGGCATTTATAGAAGAAGAGGAAGGATGAAAAAAGTCTGGAGCACATAGGAGATCCTTGGCATGTCCTGGGCCAAGCATGAAAACCAAACACACATCACTGGAATCTCCTTCATCCTTAGACTGAAATGGAATCAACCCTAAGTGCTGATTATTTATTTTTCTTATTTTATTGTGATTTTTTCCTACCAAAATAAATTCATTGTAGGAAATTAGAAAATAGTTCATTATGAAAAACTAGAAAAGCAGATACACTGAAAGAGAGAGAGAAGATAAAAGGAAAGAAAAAAGGAAAAAAGGAAGAAGAGAGGGAAAGAGAGAGGGAGGAAGAGAAAGATCCAGTAGTGTCACCACCCAGAGGTAACCACTGTGAATGTTGGATGTATATCTTTTCAGTGTTTTTTAGTGGATCCATGTAGTCTTTATTTTTTCCCAAGAATGGAATTCTACTCAACAGGATATTAGATATCAGTCAACCCACATAGGTAACTTAATTTATGTCATAAGTCTCCATCTTCTTGGGGGATGGGGGTGCGGATGGAAATGTGATCTCAGTTCAGTCCCCCCTGCCAGATGCTCCAGGAGTGAAGGAGCCAAGGCGTCTGGGATCCCTTGGCTGGGTCCTCACTTCCCCCATGGCCATCTCCTTGTGTCTGATTCTCCATCCAGCAGTGTTCAGTTGTCAGTACGCACAGTGTGTTGCTGAACCCTTCCTTGTTCTAATTCCTGATCGTCCAGGGCCCCCTTCATTTTGGCTGTGGCTGTGCCCTTCTTGGGTCCTGCTCAGCCACAAAAACCTCGGGGAGCCTGTCTCGAGGAGCCCTTTTGATTTCTCCCCATGCTCAGACACATAGGTCAGTTGGCCAGGGCCCAAGACATGCTCCCTGGTTACCCAAAGTCCTTTCCACACACACATCTCTAAACCTTCGTGCTTCATCCCCTCCCCAGGCTGCGCCCAGGAAGAAAACGTGGGCTCGCCTTGGTCAGAGTTCTGTAAACGTCCATGCAGTCATGATTTCTCTGCTTGGTGTGTCCCCTCCACCCAACATCTGAAGAACATTTTGTTTTCTTCCTTCTCATGGGATCTTGCAAATCTGCTGTTCATGCTCTGATTTTTGTTGTCTTGTTACTCCTTTTGAGGGCTTAGCTTTCGAAAGAAAAAGTCAGGAGAGGGTCCCATTTTCCTCTGCTGTTCAGTTCCCACTGCACAGGCAAAAACTCAAAACAGCCTCATTTGAAGGGTGAAGGGGCCACAGGACAAAATTATCAGGAAGGTGAAAGAAGGCCAGCTAAAATTTTAGAGTCAGGTCACACCGCTCACGCTTATAAGACCCGAGGCACTGATTCCTCCTAACAGGACAGGAGCTTTTTAAAAAGAGGCATGGGGTGGGGGTGGGGTGGCTGTCCCTTGGTGGCTCTTTCTACCCAGGTCTTGTGGTCTTGCCTCATTGGATGCAAACACAAAGGGGCTTCCTGGGTCCTGGACCTTGAGCCCTGGAGCACAGAACAAAGTACCCATCCATAAAGATCCAAGTTTTCTTATCTCACCTCGCACCCACTGTGGGGCCGGGGAGGCCAGAGAAAAGGATATGATCTCCTGGAGGGAAATGCACCTTCTAACTACAATGTAAAGCAGATTCATGCAACTCCCTCAGCCAGGCTCCTTTTATTTCCCTGACTCGGAAGAGAGGCTGGAGGTTCTTACTTATCTTCCGCCCCAGAAGGGGACAGTGATCAGGGCTTGCTCCTGCTCCAGCCTTAAAGTAGAAACCACAGCCTTGAGATTGTGCCAAGGCAGCCGATTAAGGTGTTGACGACACTTCTTAGGAATGTTTTTCTAGACGATTAACTTTGATCAAAAGTCTAAGCTTCTCTTGACCAGGCAGCACACATAGAAATCTGGGAGAGTTGCTTGGATAAGAATTCTCGCCTTTTGCCCACTTCTGCCAGTTTTCCCAGGATCCTGTCTGTGGGCTCTGGATTGAGAGGGGGTGTCCCAGTGGGTCTCATCCTGGTCACCAGAAACTGTAGAGGAAGAAAAATTTCCCTTTACCCTTTACGGGGAATGCTTAGCTGAGATCCCTTTATCTGAAGGGCACCTTGTAAATGGATAAGCTGATCCAGGTTAAAGGCTCTCAGCTGTGGCCACTGTAATTTGAAGGTTACTTTTGGTAAGCTTAACCTGCTTGGTCAACCTTAAAACAAAATTTGATTCACCTGAGCCCTCACAATGGCCGCCTCCACCTCAGTCCAGTTTAAGTCAGACCTGGTTTAAAGAAAGAAAGGCTCAGAGAAGTCTGGAAGCTTCCAAGGCAAAAGCTGCAGAGGATCTGAGAAACACTTCCCTACCCCCTCCTGGGGCAGCGGGCTGCAGGGCCTCAACAGGTACCCATGTCTGCTTCCTCCTGGGGGTTGACGGGCGTCTCCTTTCATTCCATCTTCTTACACCAGAACTGCTAAAAGATAAACTGAGGCATATTAAAAATTTTAAGAGTTTATCTGAGCAAAAATCAATTTGAATTGGGCTGCATCCAACCTAGCAGGTAGAAAGGAGTCCTGAGGAGCTGTACAAAATGAATGACTTTCATAGGCAGAGGGAGCAGGCACAAAGAAGGTACACTAGGAAAAAAATCAGGTTGCTCATTGCAACGTTACTTTCCTTTAGGGGATATCGGGGGTCTATCGGGCAGATTATTTAACACTGTTTAGGTGAATCGTGATTAGTTAAGTTTGTATTTCTGGGAGAGCTAAAACTCTAAGTCTTGGTTTGGTGATAGGCGGCTCAGCGTAGGCACCTCTGTTTTGGGCCTGTTGTCTTCTTTTTAACAGTGCTTAAATACGATTGCTTTGGGGGCACTAAATTATTGGCTACCATTATATTATTATAAATCATTTTTCATTTCCTTAAATGCCCTTTCCAGACATCTGTTGGTTTATCATTCTGGGCACAGAAAATGATGATCCATTTAGGGGCTGTTTAATGCAGATTCAGTCATTTGTCAGAAGATCAAAGCTTTTCAGAGCTAAGCAGCTGATAGATTAAAGGAAATCCTTATTTCATGTCGCATACAGTGTGACTTCTCTTTAAGTATCAGAAAATGGACATTTGGAATTTGTGTTCTTATCATAAAAATGCTCTCTTGCTTCTGAGAAAGCAAGTTACCCTGCCACCAACATATATTTGTGCCAAGACATGGAGTGGAGTGTAAGTAGGAAAGCCTGTGATCTTTCTTTTCCTTTGTAGTGATCCTCACTTATGACTTCAGTGACTGTGTTTTAGTGTCTCCTCTATACCAGGTATGTGCTGAATGCTGGGGGCACAGAGT
Organism: Puma concolor; assembly: GCF_028749965.1. NCBI lineage: Eukaryota > Metazoa > Chordata > Mammalia > Carnivora > Felidae > Puma > Puma concolor. The sequence continues at coordinate 26,909,969 of NC_141673.1, read as the reverse complement.
TGAATGAAGGCCACAGGAGTCCCTGCCCTCCTATAGCCTGGCTGGGAAGACAGGCAAACGTGGAAGCAATTACCTTAAACTGTAGGGAGTGTTACAACCTGGGATGCTGGTAGAGAATAGGGTAGAGGGACGCTTACCCTGCTTAGACATCGGAGAAGGCCTCGATATGTGAACACCTGGGGGACAAGCAGAAGTAAGGTACTGACAATGGCACAACATGTACTAAAGACGTGAGGGAGGGTATGGTTCCTAGCAGGAAGTGCATGGCAGTTCAGCCTGGCTGGAACACAGAAGACGACATTGCCAAGAAGAGATGACCAAAGGGAGGCAGCATCCAGATCACACAGGGCCTTAGGAGCCAAGGAGATGCTGAAACCAGTGGAGTTTGCCCTAGAATCTAGGGACCATAGGAAACTATTGGAGGGTTTCAGGCGGGAGACTCGCATGATTGGATTTGTGTGTTTGAAGAGTCCCAGGAGGGGACTGGTAAACCTGTGTAATGGTAAATCTGGAAGTCTCTCTGTAAAGCTGTTCTCTTTCTCTCTCTTTATGGTGAGTTATTACCTATACAAGGAAAAATGCATAAGTGTGCATATGCATTGAGCATCTCAGGAAAGGTACAAAAGGAAGGCACAATGGTTGCCTCCCAGAGGGGAGCTGAGGCCTGGGGGACAGAAGCAGGAGATTGACTTTCCACTGTGCACCTTTTAACACTTTCTGATTGTGGGTATGTTATCCAGTTAAAAAGAGTTGTATTGAGGAGTCTGGGTGGTTCAGTAGGTTGAGTGTCTGACTCTTGATTTCAGCTCAGGTCACAAATCCACAGTTGTGGGATCAAGCCCTGCATTGGGCTCCACACTGAGTGTGGAGCCTGCCTAAGATTCTCTCTCTCTCTCTCTCTCTCTCTCTCTCTCTCTCTCTCTCTCTCTCTCTCTCTCCCCCCCCCCTCCCTCCTTCTCCTCCTCTCCCCTGCTCTTGTACTCTCTCTCCAAAATTAAGAAAAAAAAAGGAATTGTATTAAATCCGAGCATTCTGAAGAATTCTTTAAAGGGGATAGAATCCAGTTCTCAAGATAATGAATGGAAGAATCCCTTCTTCATTGTCCCTGACAGATGGGAGTATGACTGTGTCCAATTTCAGGACTGAGCAGTCAAGTGTCTAAAATTCATTCTGACACGGAGCTAAAGTCCATATTCTAGAAAGCTGCTCCCTCCACTCCCCCTGACCCATCTACCTCATGTGGGTGCTGCTTCTTTCTTTGTGGTACTGAGGAAGCCTCTTCCTCTCTCAGTCTAAAACATTTGCAGAAAGCTATTGCAGTTTTCCATAGTTGGAGGTCACAAACAAAAACTGTCCACGCTGACAGGTAACATGAATGAGTAAAGCAGCCACACTAAGACCAAACAGGCAGTGCCCCCCTCTTCCCCTGGAGACCAGGGCATATAAGGAGTGGCAAGCACCCTGCCCAGGAGACTGAGACACAGCAGCTCTTCTCCAAGGAAATACTGCAATGGTGGAAAGAGGGCCAGATGTTGCCATATCTTCCCGGGGACATTAGAAACCACTAAATTTATTTTAAAGACCTCAACTTTAAAATGTTGACAACTAATTTTTTTTCAAACACTGTGCAAGCCCAAACGAAAATGTACATACAGCTGGACAGGACCCATAGGCCATCAGTTTGCAGTGTGTCCTGTCCTCTTTCCTCCAGGTACCATGAGAAGGTCTCTTTCTCACTGAGCCTTTAAATGGGGGACCTGATGCTATCTGCTGGTAGATAGTGTAGGAATTGAACTGAATGGTAGGACACCCAGCTGGTGTCAGAGGATTGCTTGGTGGTGTGGGAAACACATCCACACCAAAATTGGTATATTTCTTAATTTCTGTCACAGAATGATGTGCTAAACAGCACATAAACAGCCATAGACAGTAAGTAAATAAATGTTTGATTATTGCATGTATTCCAATAAAACTTTATTTATAGAAATAAGTGGTGGGCCAGATTTAGTCCATGGGCTATAGTTTGCTAACCCCTCGGTTAGAGAAAAAAGATGTGCCAGTTTTTCTTTGCCTCTCCAGATCTACTCTATAGCTTTTCCCACCCTGCTGTCTATGCCAAGAGGCTGGCCTCTGCAGACTGTCACTCCAGCTCCTTGCCCTCTGGTTTCTGGTTAGGTTTGGCCAATGGGAGGCCCTGGAAAGAGGTCAGGAATGGAAAGAGAGGGTGAAGGAATTTAGTGTCTCTACTCCCTCCCTTCTGGGCTGTGCTTTGGTAATGGCTGTGTTCCTCTATGTGTGGCCACCACTCTGGTGGTTTATACCCAGGGCTATGCCTCTCACCCAATCCCAGCAACAGCTCCCTTCCCTTAACCCTTCAGTCCAATGGGGTGGCAATGGTTTCCTACTGGTCCTAGTTCTGGGCACTTCTCCATCCCTTGTTGATTTCTTTACCATTGCCCACACCTCATCTGTGGTCCCTTCATTAAACACTCTTCAATTATCCCTTTGAGCGTGCTATCTCTTCCCTGCTGGGCAGTGTCTGAGTATGTCCTTAGAGTGGACATTGACTGTTTTTAGGCATAACAGTACTGATTGCACCCTCAGAGCCAGGATGCAACACGTGATCTAGACATGGCCAATCAGGACACTGACTCACCCAAGCCACAGTAATTGGTTCCCCAATGTTCACATGAACCCAGTTGTTGCAATTAGAGGGAATAACAATACTTACATAGGAGATACCAACAAGTGTTGTCTATTTCACTGATTTGAGCCTAGCAGAGCAGGAATTTGGAGCTTCCAGTGGCTATTTTATGAAGCCTGAGGACAAGCTCTAACACTAAAGAAGGCAAAGTCTGGAGGTAACCATGTCTTAGTCCCAAGAAACGGATCCGTTCCTTGATGTTTTTGCCAATGAGACAGTAAAATTCCTTTTTTTTTTTTTTTTTTGCTTTTTAAGCCAGTTTGAAATTTCTGCCACTTGCATCCAATACCATAACTTATTTAAAAAAACAAAAACCTGTGACCATTCTATACAGATTTTATTACACGCACTGAAGTATCTAAGTAGGAAACCAGTCCATTTGCATATCTGGATGAGATGCACACTAATACAGCATAGTGAAACCCACACTGGATTTCAGTAGTGACAGAAGCTGGAGAGTGGTAGCCATCAGCCCACTTCCAAAGGGGAATGACAGGAGGGAGAGCAGCATCTTGGTGTTTATTGCCTTCCGTACCAGAAAGAAACCTCCCAAGCCATTGTCTCACCCACTTGGACCCTTGACAAGAGCAAAGAGAGAAAACTCTTCATCTGAATGAATGGGGAGATTGGTGCTATTATTGGCAAGACAATGAGTTGCAGCCTGGCGTTTTTTAACAGTTCTAAACAAATGATGAATTTGTGCCAGTAACCAGCATAGAGACAACTGGGCATAATAAACATTAAGTCTCAAAGAGATCATCTAACAAATAACCTCAAATATCTTTTGTGGACTCCAAGGGTGTTAATTATACTAAATCTTATTCTATTCATGAATTTATTTAAGAATTTGTTGAGTGAATGTCAGCCTCACGCTGTACAAGGAGGGCAAATAGTTTTTCATTTCTCATGCCAATTGTGGTTGTGGCTGCTCGAGGGGCTGTGTTGAGGACAATTGTAAGGCCAAATCTGGTTCAACCAAAGTGAGTATCCTAGTCAATTGAAGGTATCTTCTGCAGAAGTGTGAAACAGGAGTACACAAGGTACTTGTCATCCCTGAGAGTTGAAAAGTGAATCTGCAGTGAGAAAGAGTAGATGTGTGATAAGTCACTTCGTGTCCATGTGCCTTTGTTTCCTCAGATTTTTTAAATAGGGGAATTGGGGCACCTGGGTGACTCAGTTGGTTAAGCATCCCCAACTCTTGATTTCAGCTCAGGTCATGATCCTGTGGTCGTGAGACTGAGCACCACATCGAGCTCTGTGCTGGGCATTGAGCCTGCTTAAGATTCTCTCTCTTCCTATCCTCTGCCCCTCCCCAACTGATGCATGTGCTGTTTCTCTCTCTCTCTCTCTCTCTCTCTCAAATAATAATAATATTAATAGTGGAATTTATCCAAATAACTTATGAGGTTCCTCCTTGCTTTCCTTATGTATTTATCCATACTTTGTTGGCTTATGCTTAGCAGCTATGGATGAAATTTGTCCTTGTGTTTGGGGTGATCTCCTATCTTATGAATGTATACAAGCCAGAACCTGGTTTCTCAGCTTCCTATGTAGCAGGAGTGTCACCATGGAATCTGGGCCCACCGATCAGACGTATTTGTTCTGAATTAGTTTGGAAGCTGGTGACAGCAAGAGATGAGCTCTGCACAGAATCCATCTGGCAAGGAGGAAGGCAGAGACCTCCACTTTGTTGAAGTGCAGTCACAGAGGAGGGAGTGGTAATGTCCAGTGCCAGACTGTGATGGCAGCCCCAGCCGGGGAGCCTCTGAAGGTGTCACTGGACCAGCTCTGTAGCCCAGGTGGGGGCACTGTTCCTACTTGTTTCTGGCACCTTCCAACCCTCCATCTTCGGGCCTCCTTTAGCAACCTTTAGCTGTTTAATTCTCTGTACAATTCTCTTTTACTGCTGCAATGAGCCAGAGTGGATTTCTTTGTTCTCAAGGAGCTCAAGAACTTATAATCAGGACTGAATGCCTTCAAACAGACATTTTTCTCCTTTAAACATGAAAAACAACCCACAATTTTTTATGAATTATGAAGAGTATGCTTAGCTAATGGCTTACAAAATGTATCTTGTTGCAATTATCAACAAGATAATTATTGCAGATACATAAATATATATCAAAAAGGGACATTAGTTCCACTTTTTCTTCTTCATTAATCTAAGTACACTAGAGAAATGGAATTCTTTCAGTGTTTATGGTTCATAGTTTTATACTGAGAGAAAGACCCTTCTTATTCATGGCTTGTGTGACTTTCAAGAGTTTATAGGAACACCTGGGTTACATTTCTATAGGTTTCTTTGTTTAATTCTTATGACTGGAACTAAATATCTCATGATGACAGATGGCCACAGCCGAGACTCACTTGACTAATTGTCTTGACAAGGTTTCTTTAGAGGATTTGAAACTTACTCTCCAAAACTGTGTGTAAGAAAGACTACGTTGCTTTATTTTCTTTAATCAACTGAAATTTCACTTCACTCTCCAGCCTTCCATACTATTGAAAAACAGGTGTTTAGTAGTCATGTCTTTTTTTTTTTTTTTTTTTAGTGTTTATTTTAGTTTTGAGAGAGACAGACTGTGAGCAGGGTGGGCCAGAGAAAGAGAGGGAGACGCAAAATCCAAAGCACGTTCCAGGCTTTGCGTTCCAAGCTGTCGGCACAGAGTCCAACACAGGGCTGGAACCCACAAACCGAGAGATCATAACCTGAGCTGATGTCAGATGCCCAACCAACTGAGCCATCCAGGCACCCCAGTAGTTATGTCTTAAAATAGGCTAAAGAAGCTTTACCTCCTCCATCAACAAGCCATTCTTCCATTCTTTGAAATAAACAATACTTTCTTGATGTTTTATGCAAAAGCGGTATTCATCTGCAAATTCAAGTTCCTTCTTTGGAACCTGATTGTTGCTCTTAAGCTCTTCCCGTATTGACATTTTGGAGCCTAAATGTTAGGGGCTTCTTCCTCCCCTTGTTCTCCTAGCCCTTCTTTCCTAGTAACTTACAAAACTCCCAGGATTTTACAGCAAAACTTAGGAGAAAAAACTTACCAGATACAACTTCTAGTACCAGCCATAATAGAAAAATAGGTATTAGATTTCCCTTTTACTTTAAGCAACTATAATGCTGGGCAAAACGTATGGAGTTGTGGTGGGCATTAGATGATGGGAAATAGGGGGGCATAATCTTTGAGAGAAGGAAAATGCACAGATGACCTTCCCATTCATCCCTATGAAAAATTCAATATGTAAAAAAAATCTGCCTGGGGCTATGTTGTAAATCAAGGCACAGAGGAGTGGGGCCCCAACAAACCACAGTGGTTTTCCAGGTAGAGAAAAGATAGATCAGAATTCAGGGATGCTGGGGCTGCCGGAAGTTTCAGTGTAAGGCACCTGAGAGAAGAGAGGCCCCGAATTTTGAATAGGGATCTCCTTGGGTCTTGGCTGGGTACCAAGCTATACATATTTAGGATAAGTCTTCAAGACGTCTGACAGAGAACAATTATTTGTGAGGTACAATCTGAATGGGAATTCCAGAGATATTTCAGTTCTGATAAACCAGAGAGTGAACCTCAGTAAAATCCCACAGCAATTAGTTGATGTTCCAGAGTAATCAAATATTAGGAGTATACCACTTGAACCTTAAAGTAAGACAACTTTAGATCTGCCCTAACAAAGCCTAAAACCAAACCTCCACAAAACCAAGCTAAGCTGCAAATAAAGTAACCACCAGGTGGAACAAAACTCAACACTGACTAAAGGAAGACTCTCAACTACATAGCACATCCCAAAAGTCAAGCTCAGTAACAAATTACTCGATACACAAAGAAGCAGGAAAATGTGATACATACTCAGGAGAAAAAAATAGTCAATAGAAACAGATCCAGAGTTGACAGAGATGTTGGAATCAATGGCCCTGGGATTTGAAACAACTTTTATAAATATATTCAAGGATTTAAAAGAAAGTTGGACAGGGGCGCCTGGGTGGCGCAGTCGGTTAAGCGTCCGACTTCAGCCAGGTCACGATCTCGCGGTCCGTGGGTTCGAGCCCCGCGTCAGGCTCTGGGCTGATGGCTCAGAGCCTGGAGCCTGTTTCCGATTCTGTGTCTCCCTCTCTCTCTGCCCCTCCCCCATTCATGCTCTGTCTCTCTCTGTCCCAAAAATAAATAAACGTTGAAAAAAAAAATTTAAAAAAAAAAAAAAAAAAGAAAGTTGGACATTATGTATGAACCGAAGAAGAATTAAAACAAGGTTTTAGAAGCATGAAAGGAAGTATAAATTGTCAGAGTGAAAAATACAATATATGAAATAAAAACTTCACTGAATGGGCTTACAGTTTTGACACTGCAGAAGAAAAGGTCATCAAACCTGAAGACAGATCAAAAGAAATTATGAAAAAATTTCAAACAATTTTTTGAATAAGCACAACCTCAGTGACCATAGGACCATACCAAGAAATCTAACATTTATAATTGTAGTTCCTGAAAAGCCTCAAACATCTCATAAACACCAGAAAACTGTATCTAGTCATATCATAGTCTACTCGGCTGAGAACAACAATGACAAAATTCTTTTTTTATTTTTTTAATTTTTTTTTTCAACGTTTATTTGTTTTTGGGACAGAGAGAGACAGAGCATGAACGGGGGAGGGGCAGAGAGAGAGGAAGACACAGAATCGGAAACAGGCTCCAGGCTCTGAGCCATCAGCCCAGAGCCCGACGCGGGGCTTGAACTCCCGGACCGCGAGATCGTGACCTGGCTGAAGTCGGACGCTTAACCGACTGCGCCACCCAGGCGCCCCTTTTTTTTTTTTTTTTAATTTTTTTTTTTTTTTTAACAATGACAAACTTCTTGAAGGAAGGAAATATCACCTAGAGGGGAATGATGATAAGGATAAGACCTTCTCATCAAAACCACTGCAAACCAGAAGACCATAGAGTAACATTTAGAGGGCTAAAAGGAGGGGGAAAGACCTGTCAATCTACAAGTCTATGTCCAGCAAAAATATCCTTAAAAATGAAGACCTTTCTATATAAACAAATGCTGAAAGAATTCATTACATTAGACTGCAGCACAGGAACCGTGAACATACGCCCATCAGTCTGAAATGAAATAGTAACCATCAGAAAGGTGGAGCTACATGGAGGAATGAAGAACACCAGAAATGGTGAATAGACAGGTAAATTAATAACATACTTATTTATAAATTTATTTAAAAGACAATTAACTATTTAAAGTAGAAATAATGAAGGAGTTTACAACATATGCATGAGTAAAATATACATTAATAATAGAAGAAAAGGCAGAAGAAAGTGAAAGGAAGTATATAAGTATACTGCATATATGTGAGATAGTATACTTTAATTCATAGAAGACCATAATTAACAATGTATATTGTAGTTCTTATTAAAAAATAAAATAGGTACAGGTAAAAGCCAATAGAGGAGATAAAATGGGATACTAAGAAATATTTGTTTAATCCAAATGAAGGCAACAAAGAAGGAAAAAGCAAAAAGGATAGACGCATCAAATAGAACACAAATAGCAGGATGATAGAGTCAAATCCAATGCTATAAATAATTACATTAAATATAGGTGGACTACACGTGATAACCAAAAGGTAGAGATTATCAAGCTGGATAAAAGCAGGATCCAACTGTGTGTTGTTTATAAGAGATACACTTTAAGCATAAAGGTACAGATTGGTTAGAAATGAAATTATGAAAAAAGATGTCCCATGCAAATATTCATTGTAAGCAAGCTAGATGGCTGTATTAATATCAGACATAGTAAAGTTCAAAGCAAAGAATATTGCCAGAGATAAACAAGGACATTTGATAACAGGCCAATTTATCAGGAATATGTAATAATTCTAAATGTGTGCATACCTAATAACAGAGCTTCAAAATACATGAAGCAAAAACTGACAGAATTAAAGGGCTCAGTAAACAAATCCACAATCATTTTATCACCTTTCTGTGAATACCTGATAGAAAACATACACAAAAACATTCAGTAAGGATCTAGAAGCTCTGATGAACACTATGTTTTACTGACATTTATAGAACACTATGCTCAAAAACTGCGGAATACAGATTATTTGCAAATACATGTGAATCACACACCAAGATAGTGTACGTGCTGGGCCATCTAACAAGTTTCATTAAATTTAAAAGGATTTAAATTATAGAGTTAGTTCTCTGATCATATATTTTAAGTTACAAATTAGTAACAAAAAGATATATGAAAAATTTTCAAATCTTTAGAAACCAAGCATTACAACTTCCAAATAACTCCTGAGTCAAAAAGAAATTACAAGAAAAAAATTGAAAATATTTCAAGCCAGATAATAATGAAAACAAAACCTATAAAAATGTGTGGGATGCGGCAGAGCAGAGATGGAAGAAAATTTATAGTTTTAAATACTTCATTAGAAAAGAAATGTCATTTTAAAATCAGTGACCTAAACTTCTACTTTATTTTTTTTTTTTCAACGTTTATTTATTTTTGGGACAGAGAGAGACAGAGCATGAAGGGGGGAGGGGCAGAGAGAGAGGGAGACACAGAATCAGAAACAGGCTCCAGGCTCTGAGCCATCAGCCCAGAGCCTGACGTGGGGCTCGAACTCACGGACTGCGAGATCGTGACCTGGCTGAAGTCGGACGCTTAACCGACTGCGCCACCCAGGCGCCCCTAAACTTCTACTTTAAAAGCCTAGAAAAAAAGAGCAAAGTAAACCCAAAGCAATCAGAAGAGAGAAAATAAGAACAGAAACCAGAAAGAACAGAAAGCAATTAAATAGATCAGACAAACAATAGAGAAAATAAAAAGTTGTCTCTTTGAAAAGATTAACGAAATTGATATACCTCTAGCAAGACTGATCAAGAAAAAAAAAACCCCACAAATTACCAATACGAGGAATGAAAAAGGGAGTATCAGTTCAAATATTTCAGACAAGGGATAATAGAGTAATCATATGAGAAATTTTATGCCAATGAATTTGACAGCTTAGATGCAAACAAATTCCTTGACAACTACCCATACTGACACACAAAAATAGAGAACTTATTAAAAATTATAATAAGCTATGTAATATAGTATAGAATTTTATGTCCTATAATATATATCTTATGATAATGTAATAATTTATAAAATATAGTAACAAAAATCATGTAGTTCCATTATCTGTTAAAGAAATATAATTTATAGTTGAAACCTTCCCAGTAAGAAAATTCTAAGCCAAGTTTGCTCTACTAGTGAATTCATCAAACCTTTAAGGATGAAGTAGTATCTGTCTTATACAAACTCTTTTAGAAAAGAGAAAAAAAAGTGAATATTTTACAGCACAGTTTATGAGATCATCATAACCCTGACACAAAAACCAGATAAGGACATTATGAGAAAAAAAAAAAAATACAGACCAATATTCTTCATGAACATAGATGCAAAAATCCTTACCAAAACATTAGCAAATGGTATCTAGTAATACAGAAAATAATATATCCTACTATTGGGTATACCCCAGAAATGCAAAGTTAGTTTCACATTTAAAAACTAATCAATAGAATTCACTACTTTAACAGAATAAAGAAAAAAAGTGATAATCTTAATGCAAGAAAAAGCATTTGATAAAATTCACCCATTCATTATAGAAACTTTCAGCAAACTATGAACAGAAAGAAAATATGATAAAGGCATTTTATGAAAAACCCAACATGATTATGCATTACATTTGTTAGAATGTTCATAGCAGCCTTATACGTAACAGCCCCAAACTGGAAACTACCCTAATATCCACCAACAGGAGAATTAAGATACAAATTGTGATCCACCAACAGGAGAATTAAGATACAAATTGTGGTCTATTCACACAATGGAATTCTAGTGAGCAGTAAAAATGAATTACTGATACATGGAACAACACTGCTGAGTCATAATACATTGTGATCATTAGAATATGTAAGACACAGGGGTGCCTGGGTGGCTCAGTCGGTTAAGGGTCCAACTCTTGATTTCAGCTCAGGTTATGATGTCACAGTTTGAGGGTTCAAGCCCCACATGGGGCTCTGTGCTGACAGCGCGGAACCTGCTTGGGATTCGGTCTGTCTGTCTGTCTGTCTCTCTCTTTCTCTGTCCTTCCCCCACTTTCTCTCTCTCTCTAAAATAAATAAAAATAAAAGAAAATATATACAAGACAAAATTGTACATACTGCATGCTTCTGTTTTTATGAAGTCTAAGACAAAACTATGTAGAAAACAACAGTTTTCTTAGTAGTGTTGGAATTAACTGAGTAAAGGCATGAGGGAATTTTCCAGGGTAAATGAAATGTTCTCTATCAGGATAGGAGTGTGGGAGTATGGGTTACAAGAAACTCACCAAACTATACATTTAAGATCTGTGCATTTCATTGCATAAACATTATAGCCCGATAAAATAAATTAGGGGGAAAATCTTGACTGGATATACCTCTGACCTTTGGTCTACATTGGTTTTCCAAAGCTATGTGGTCACATAAAAGCAAAATTTTCTTTATATCACATCAGAGGGGGAAAAAAATCCCTCTGACGCCATCTGTAGGTGATTTCTAAGAAAGCACCAATGGCTGGGTCACAGCCCTGGAGACCAATTCAACTGGACCAACTAATTCAACTGGACCAAATATTGCTTTTTTTTTTTTTTTTTTTTAACTCCCCAGGTGATTCAATATGCAGCCAGGATTGAGAATTGTGGCTCTAGATATTACCACTTATCTGGGAGCTGGAGTTTAATTTTCATTCCTTATGGAACTCTCGGCCAGGCCCTCCGAAGCTCTATGTCATTGTTCTGTAGAGAAACATGAACAACTTAGGATTTGAAATAGGAAATGTAATACAGGGAATTGGTTACCCAGGTGATGGAAGGATCAAGAAGCCAGTGGAAGCCAGTGAGGCAACCCAAAGTTGCTAGAAAAAAGCCAATGTTTTGGTTTAAGCAGTCTAGCAAGAAGAGTTTCCCCTTCCTTAAGACAGAGTCAATCTGTTTTTTCTATCCAGGCCTTCAACTGACTGGATGAGGCCCACCCATGGGAAGGAGAACAATGTGCTTTATTCAGTTTATGATTTAAATGTTAATCTCCTCCAGAAACACTGTCACAGACATACACAGAATAATGCTTGACCAAATGTCTGGGTATCCTGTGGCCCAGTAAAGTTGACACATAAAATTACTCATCAGTTTCCCAGAGAAAACACTTGGAGTCATCCTTGACTTCTCTCTCCTATATCCTATGTCAAGTCAATTAACAAATCCCAATGGCTCTACCTTCAAAATATGATGAGCGTTTGACCATATTTAATCACCTCTACAGCTACCATCCTCGTCCAATTATCTATCGTCTACATGATAGCAATAGCTGTCCCTCTACTACTCTTGCCCTTGGATCCCATTTTCTGTCTATTCTTAATCCAGCATCAGAATGACAGAATTGAAATGTGTCACTCCTGTCACTCCGGTGTAAAACCCTATAATGACTTCACAGATCATTTTGAATAAAAATGTCTCCCTGCTGCCTCCTCACCCCATTTCTTCCCATTCTCCCCATTGCTCATGCCATTTTGGTCACTCTGTCTCTTTTGCTCAAACAGGCCAGCACATTCATCTCAGAGCCTTTGCCCATGCTTTTCCTCCTGTTTCAAAGCCTTCTCCTCAGATATAATTATGCCTCCCTACCTGACGTCCTGTAGTTCTCTGTTAAGCTACAAGGATGCCTTATTCAAAATAGTATACTCCGTTGCCCTTGCTATCACTGTCTGTCTCCATCCTCTGCATTAATTTTCTTTATAGAAGTTACTCTTTATAGTGGTATCTAGAACAGTGCATAGCACATTGACAAGCTAATTAATCTCAGAAGCCAGTCAAAGCTCTTGGCTTATCTATTTTGAAAAACTGTTACCATGGCAAGTTGCTGACTTTAAGCAAAAATCACAGCATTTCTCTAGAGGTAGCAAATTATTACTCTGCACACAATTATAAACCAGAATACTATTTACTAATTTTCCTTCCCTGCCAGGATTCTAGGAATCTAGATGTTAGGAAAGCCACAAACAAAGATAAATAGAGAGTGGGAGAAAGTGCTCCTTAAATACCAGTCTTTCTACTTCTCAAGCCTGGAGGTACAGCAGTCAGTGGGACCTGTGGAGGGAGTCTCCCCTTCGTGGGAGATGGGTAATGGAGGGTTCTCCCTTTGTACCCCCACGGAGCTTGAAGGGGTGCCTTTATATTGTACCCATAACGATAACAGCTGTTGCTGAATGAGCTTCTACAGCTTGCAAAGTACTGTGGTAGGCACTTTTAGCTCATTTGATACTCATTACAGCCTTAGGAATAACAGGATATTTCCTTGTTTGATAAGGTAGGAGACTGAGACGCAAGAAGTTACATCCCTTGCTTAGGTCACATACCAAAGACGGTGAAAACAGGATTCCAATCTAAATCTGTGTTATTTTATAACCCTCAGAAATCAGGGGAGCATTTCTTTTCCAAAATGTAGGGCAATTTCTTCTCATTTTAAAATAGCATTTCTTGAGGATGCTGTGAGCCTTTGATCTCTTTTGTTAACATTACTGAGGACCTTCTGCCTTAGGATTCATGGCCTTCCCAGCATAAGACCGAGAAGATGGATACAGCCTGACCAGTGGAGTCTTAGAAGACATAATTAGCTCCATCATGGCAGCACCATGTCATGTGACGTGCAGCACATGTGATGTATGACGTAGACCCAGAGCTATCCTAGTGGACCATGTGACGTCACAAGCTCAACTTAAAGGTGTAAATTCTCACAGCGCTTTTTATAGGTGGAGCCTCCTCTCTACATTAAGATGTCTTTTCATAATTTTCTCCTCAATCTGACCCTGTTATACTTATATATACTTATAAGTATAAGTATAACTTAATAACTTATACTCCAAAGTGAGTATCGAAGCCATGTGAGCAGAGATGGCCTCCTCAAGAATGCAAATGTAACATTTGTCCCAATTTAGAGATGTTTGTCTATATCAGGCAGGTCTCAGGTGGCGATGTTATCTCCTTAAGTTCTCTCAGCCTCTTGCTACACACAGCCTCCAGTCATCACCCTGGAAAAGCCCCAAGTGGATCCTGAGCCTCCAGATGTCTCAGACCCAAGGACATTATGGAGAACATTCTGGGTCTTCTTCAACATTGAGCAAACTCCAAAATTTATATAAATCCTAAATATTCCAGCTCTGTCTGTATAACCATACTATCTATGATCACAACAAAACATTTTGGATAAAAGGAATTTGACTTCCTAAAACATGATCAGGGCACCTTCCAGGGCAGCTAAGGGAAGGCAAATACATGCCAGGTTGGCTTGGTTATATACCTTAGTCCTTTCAGCTCATTCCATTTCCATTTGAGGGGTTCCATTTTTTTAAATCTCCACAACACTCGCTTACTTTTGATCTTTTTTGTGGATTGCACAGTAGACATTTCCTCTCCCAGTAATTTGAACAGTGGAATGGGGTTATGATTCCCTCCTGGTTCTAGCCAATGGCTTCTGCTGACGACTGCTAGTCTGTTGGCTCCGCTTTTGTATAGTCTTCTGGGTTTTGATAGGGATACCCTGGCAATCAGCATCTTGTTTTCTGGAGGGAGTCAAGTTTGCTCACCCCGCTTCCCAGATTTAGGTTGGTCTACTCTCCATTTTAATCGCCGCATTCATGAAATCTTGCCATAATCATTTCTTTAACCTCTGCACAATTCCGAGATATTTGATTGTAGTAGCTGCCAAGGTTCTGGCTCATGCTTTAGTCATTCCCTGACTGTACCATTCTGAGACTCCTGGCTGCCCTTCCCATTTGCCTGCACAGGATTGGCATGCCAAAACACTCTGTCTTATTTCAAGGATTTTTTTTTTTCAGTTTCTCTTTAAATTTCATGCTAACCTGTTTTTTGTTCAGCTTCATTGCTTCTCTTCATCTAAAGTGTTTTTTTTTTTTAAACTTCCTACTTGTTGGAAGCTTGCTATCTCAGGACTGTCACATTTCATGTAGAAATCAGATTCTGGCTGGGTGCTCTGATATATTTCTTATAAATCCTCCCTGGTCTATTTCCCCTTCTCTCTATGACCTCCTCAGTTGATGTCATGTTTGGGCCACTTGCCCCAGGAAATGGGAGAAGTTGGATATGATGACACTAAGCAAGCATCCATATTGAGTTGTAGAATGACAGAATCTTAAACCTGGAAGGGTCCTCAAGGGTTGGTTAGTTTAACTTCCTTCCCAATGCAGGAAGTTAATCCACAGTACAGCATCTATAATTCCCTCTTCTTCTTGAATCCTTTCAAGTTAGTAAAATTCAATAGTTGGCTAGGTAAATTGCTCCCTTCTAATTATTGGAATTTTTTTCTTTCATTGAAGTGAACTCTACCTCCCTATAACTTCGTCCCATTAGTTCTAGGTCTGCTCTCTGGAGTGATACGGAATAAGTAAACTTACTCTTTTAATATAATAGTAGTTTTTACCATGTATTGAGTACTTACAAGGTTCTATACTAAGTATTTCGCACATTGTAATAATCAGGGTTCTTTAGACAGAAATTAGCTCTGACTGTTTTAGTTCTGTTTCACTACATAATAACTTATGTGCAAACTTAGTGGCTTAAGAAAATAAACGTTTATTATCTCACAGTTTTTGTAAGTCAGGAGGAATTCAGAAGCAATTTTATGGGTGATTCTGGGTCAAGGTTTCTCTTTGGGTTGTAGTCAAGATGTCAGCAGGACTTAAGTCATCTGAAGACTTCACTAAGGCCGAGGAATCCACTCTAAGCTCCCTCACATAGCTTCTGGCAGAGCTCTCAGTTTTTTGGGTTTTTTGTTTTGTTTTGGTTTGGTTTTTTTGCCGTGTAGACCTCTCCATATGATACCTCCAGCATGGCAGCTGGACTGTCCTGGAGGGAGTGACTTGAGAGAGAGCGAGAGAGACACACACACAGAGAAGGAAGCCTCAGTACTTTTATGACCTAATCTCTGAAGTCACTGATAAGTTTTTAATACATATTTATTTTAACCTGATAGTTAAAATGAGGCTTCTGGGCAGAGGCAGACTAATTATTTAGTCTGGAATATTATATATATATATATATTTTTTAATTTTTTTTTCAACGTTTATTTATTTTTGGGACAGAGAGAGACAGAGCATGAACGGGGGAGGGGCAGAGAGAGAGGGAGACACAGAATCGGAAACAGGCTCCAGGCTCTGAGCCGTCAGCCCAGAGTCTGACGCGGGGCTCGAACTCCCGGACCGCGAGATCGTGACCTGGCTGAAGTAGGACGCTTAACCGACTGCGCCACCCAGGCGCCCCTTAGTCTGGAATATTTTAATGGCAGGCCCCCTTTTCCCATTTCCCCCTTGGGTTGACAAGGTAAGAGGCAGCGGGCCCTGCACATGTTGGGGGGAGGTCTGTACCCCAGGAGAAGAACTCTGAAATTATGAATCTCCAAGCTAATATGGGAGCTGGAACATTTATCATCCTCCCCTTCAGAGAAAAGGGAGAGAACTTGGAATTTAATCTTCCTAATCTGGGTAGAAAGGTGTCTACACAGCAATGCAAGCATTTGGCTCCAGAGAAGAAAAGAAAGGTTTTATTATCCTTTCAAGAGGAGTAGGTGGCACCACCAAAAAGGAGACAAGTGGTATCCTTCTGGCTCCCTTAGAATGTGAAGAGCAAGTGGCCTTGGGGGAAAAGAGAGAGAACTCTTGACCTTTACAGCCCTCCTATAGCTCCCAGTTGTAGCATTCAGACCAGAATTAGAGTCAAGTCAGGCTCTAACTGACACAGGGAATGGGTCAGGCTGAATCTGAATTGCAGAATTTTAGTGACTGAGGCCAGGCAGGGGTAGGCTCACATTAGAAGCTGCTACAAGTCCTTGAAGCATTTGGAGTTAGTTACCACAGAACATGATACTCAAATTTTTCATCATTCAGTGGCCTTTCTCCAGCCACTCTCTGTTTCATCAAAGTCCCGCTGACTGTTGGTATTCAGTGCTCCAGGCATAGTATGTCCAATGCAGAGAACAGTGGGGCCATTAAATACCTCCAGAAACTCTGCCTGAGGTGCTTGTTTGTGGGATGAATCAAACAAAGGAAGATTGTCATGACAAGAACTTGGGTGTGGATTGAGAAATATCTCTGGGATTCACAGAAACATATCCAGTTCAGTTAAGGTCACCATTTATTGGATGTTTTTATATCCCTAGGTCACTGAACTAATTTGGGGGATGCAAACATGAACACCACATATATTTCTTGACATTTGAAGAACGCACATCCTTGATTCTCAACTCCTTCATCCAACCTCTCCACCAGTCCAACCACATCAACTTCACATGTGCACTTGGAATTCATCCAGTCCTCTCCCTCTCCACTGTCACCTTCCATGTCCAAGCCTCCTTCATCATTTACCGGAAGACTTCTGACAGATCCCCACCCCCTTACACTCCTGTTTGCCTCCAATTCTGTCCTCCCCACCACCTCCAGAACGTACTTTATAAAAAATTTAAATCACATGTTATACACAATATAAATAAAAGATCACTTTCCTGCATAAAAATCCTCCATTGTTATTTAATTCACTTTGAATAAAATTCAAACTCCCTACCAGGGGCCCCAAGGCTCCATGGGATCTGGAGCTTGCCTCTTCTGTACTATTTTTTTCCATTCCTCACTCACTGTGTCACAACCACCCCAGCCTCCAGTGCCTGGAGTTCTCAGGCGTTACATGTCTTTCATGCCTCAGGGCCTTTGAATATGCCAGCTCTCAGCCAGAAGGCTCTCCCTTGTTCCTCTCATCACCCTAATACACATCCTTGCCCTTATCTTTACATGATTAGGTCCATTTCATCTTCCAGGCCTTCCTCAAACATTCTGTTTATGCCATCTTATTATTCTCCAATCAAGGCACCACCATTTGTTTCCATCAGAGAATGCATCATGAGTTGTTAATTATATGTTGCTTGTTTATAAGCCTTCTTTCTCCACCAGGCAAAAAAGTACCTTGGAAGAAGAGACTGTACTTTGCCGCCACTGTGTACCTGGGACTTAGCACAATGCCTGGCCAACAGTAGCAGGTTCTTGCCAAGTGATAGTTTAAATGAATGTTTATTTGAATGATCATTTACATAATTTAAAAAAGAAATTGTTAATTGGGAAACATGATACCTTTCTAAATTTTTATGAGGATTAAAATATTGTTGTGAAGGTTAAATGAGATATGTGAAAGCATTTAATATAGTGTGCATCATCCCCCTCTCCCTCCCTCCCTCCCTCCCTCCCTCCCTCCCTCCCTTTCTTTCTTTCTTTCTTTCTTTCTTTCTTTCTTTCTTTCTTTTTCTTTCTTCCCTTCCTTCTGGTACTAAGAAGAACATGGAATTCTCTTGACTAACCATTTTCTTTCCTGCCCGTCCTTTCTCCTCATGAATGTTAATTATGAAGAGACTTTATACCTAAATGAATCCTTTCCTTTAAAGGACACGGAATATAGAGGAAAGAAGGTTTTAATGATCTTTTAAAACCGTCTGTAAAGAGCATTGCTCTGCAAAAGTGTTCAAGCCTCCTTATACCTGTGAGAAATTCCTAGACAAAGTTGCCATCTGGAATTCCTAATTCATTCTCAAGAAGTAAGGCACAGACCATACCACAAGTAAATTTAGAAATAACAACAGTCACAACTAGTGCTTAATGAGCCCTTACATGTACAGGCTCTGTGCTAAGCATTTTACCTGCCTTGTTTCATTTGATCTGCCAGCAACCTGAAGAGGAATGTGCTGTGATTACCCCACTTTACAAGGGAGAATATGGGGCTTAGCAAGGATTCTAATGCAGGTCTGTCTGACTCCAGAACTCTCTGGCAATTTCCTGAGTAGGTTCCCATTTTTTATTCTTCTCTTCCTGTTTTGTACTTCAACCTGGCCCGAGTCAATGCCTCACCCTCTCTTGGCACAGCCTTTTAGGTTTCTGTGTGACAACCAGCCTGAAGAAGTGTACCTAGCTCTTTCATGAATTCTCCCTGCTTCATAATCTCCTCCATGGTCTTTCCATCTTCCTTTCTTGTAAACTATTCCACATTTCATAGATTAATAGATTAATCAATAGATTAATACTCCTGAGACATATTTTTGCATACACCTCAACTCAAAAGGTTTTATGGACTCCCCTGGCATTCAGTTCTGATTCTGCCTTTTACTAGTTGTGTGCCACTGAGTAAGGTAATGAATTTCTCTGATCTCCGTTTTCCTACTTCTAAGATGAAGATGATTGGATCTACTCTATTAGGACATTAAGGTTGGACAAGATTCTCTGTCAATTGGGACAGGCTAGGTTGTGCTCTGATGATAAATGACCCCTCAAACTCTGTAGTTTTGTCCTCAGTCACGCTGTTTCTTTACCTCATGCCTATCTTCTTCACTTCGGGGCTCCAGCTGGTGGAGCATCCTTCATCTGAAGTGTTGGCAGATGTGGGCCAGTGAATGTGGGTGATTAGTCATATAATCTCCAAGATAAGGTAGAGGCCTACCGCTGGCACTGTGTCTAACATGTGGTAAATGCTGAAGAAATGCTTCTTGGTGCGTACCCTCAAGTGCAAAGTGTGCCAGGCTGATGTCTAAATTTTATGTGCAGCCTGTACCTGCAGGGTGTGTTGAGTTTCGATGTTGACCATTTTACAGTCCTCTCTCAGTGGACATGCTCTTTTGATTGGTTAAATTCTTTATGTTTCCTGCCTTCATAATCTGGGTGGGTTACTGTATCCATTTCCTGGGGCAGCCATAACAAATTACTGCAAACCTGGTAGCCTAAAACAACAGAAATTTATTCTGTCACAGTTGTAGAGGCCAGAAGCCTAAAATCAAGATGTTGGCAGGGCCACACTCTCTGCAGAGTTTCTAGGGGAACATGTGTTCTTTGTTTCTTCCAGCCTCTGGTGGCTGTTAGCTTTCCTTGACAGGCATCCCCATCACTCCAACCTTTGCCTACGTGGTGACATTGCCATCTTCTCTTCTGTGTGTTTCCTTTTTGTCTCTTAAAAAGACGCTTGTCGTTGAACTTAGTGTCCACCTGGATAATCCAGGATGATCTCATCTCAAGATCCTTAAAGTAGTCACATCTTAAAAACCGTTTTCAAATAAGGTCACATTCATAGGTTTCAGGAATCGGGATGTGGACGTATCTTATGGGGGTAGCCACCTTTCAACCCACTACAGTTACCAAGTGAGTGCTGTCAAACATTACAAAATTCACGGCTCAGTTGTTATTTACTGTTTGAGGATGAGGTTGATCTTACGTAACCTTTTTCTTTCAATGATCAAGTGTTTTAGATATACCTAGAATTCAGTGAAAACATTTGTTTCCACAATAACACTTTGTGTCTCTGAGCAACTGCATAATGTAGGCCCACAATATCCACAATATCAGGAAAGCAAAAAAAGTAATAATGTTAGAAACAAAACAAAGTACCTTCTCCTTTCTTTATTTTTCTGTGATTAATGCTTCATCAGGTGTAACTCATCAGGTGTAAGTTTTGATAAAAGACACTCTATAGTTAAGGAAAAATAATCATAATTCCAAAGGACTTGACCTATAATTAATTGCATTTTTTAATGAACTATATTTGCCTTACTGATTTTTTGGAAGAAGAATTAAATGCAATTTGTATTCCTTGGGGGAAAAGATATACTTCATACATATATTTCCTTTTTTCTAGTACTTGATAATAGTTAATGAAGCACATTTTCCTGTTCACATAAGTTCTTATTCTTGGTGTAAAAATATATTGACATTTGCTGCCCCTTCCATATCACGTATAAGTGATAAAGGAAGGGCAAGAAGGAAAGAGGAGTAATTTGTTGTCATGGAAATGAATTAATACAAAGCTGGTGGTTTGAACTATCCTTTGAGATGCTCAGAAGGGGGAGGAGAAAGGATGACAACATTTCTATCACTGTGAAGCCTATAATCTTGGAGAAATACTGACAACTTTCTGGGAAGATTTTTGTCCCCTCTCTTTCTGTCCCCCTTACATGAGTATTCAGCCTTTGAGCCTACACTGATCTAACAGAACAAGACAAGGCCCCAAGAGTTTTTACCCCTTCTGAGAATGGCATGGCCAAGTAGAATCAACATTCAGTCTCTGTCTTTGCTAGACAAGTACCACTCTCATTTAGATAAAAAGATCAAACATGGAGACATTTACATCAGCTCCCCTTCATGCCCTGTAATTAGATTGACTGTACAACTTCCAGTGATGCTGCCTTTTCTGGGAATGACCCTAAATCACAGAGTTATCCCCGCTGTGGACTACTGACCCTGACTCCTACCATAAAGTACCATTAGATAGAGTTCCAGCCACTGTTCAAAGTGGGACCTAACTCAATTTAGCCAGTCGTGGTCATTTGTCCTTCTGGTCTTGGTTGATTGGTCCAGGAGCAGGCATCTGAGCCAAACCAGACCAACCAGGATCATTCCCCAGAACTTTCTAAGCTAGAACTGAGAAAAGATCATTGGCCCATTTTGGAGGTAAAGGTATGAAACATGAAACCTGGCACCCCAAAGTGGTCATGTTGAACACCTCTTCAAAGAAATCCTCTTAAGAGAATGGAGTGTAGTGTAGCAGATGAGAGATGGAGAAAATGTTTACTAGCAAAGCTCAAGTCCCCAGTTCAGTTGTTCCCAAGGTTTAGCTGCACTTCTAACCATTCCACAGTTATGAGAATCTACCTGTAATAAATTCCCATGGCTTGACTTGGGTATTTAGAGATGGGTTTC
Organism: Puma concolor; assembly: GCF_028749965.1. NCBI lineage: Eukaryota > Metazoa > Chordata > Mammalia > Carnivora > Felidae > Puma > Puma concolor. Next base: position 26,888,449 of record NC_141673.1, on the reverse strand, counting down.
TATACCTGGAAATCAGAAGAGCCCTAACTAATATACTTTTTATCCTATGTGTTGTGATTAAAAGTGTTTCTCAGTCAAGTCCTATGCTTCTCAGGAGATACTAGGGGCTTGGATGACCCAAACTAATGAAGTCAAAAGGCTTTAAATACTGGTGCACTATATGAGGCTGGCGGGGACCCTGGGAATTCATTACTGGGAATGTCTGTTTTGAACAATTTGTTCAGATCTGCTGAAGACCACTTTTTGTGTCAAACACAACACACCTAAAGGTTACCGACATTAAAAAAAAAAAATCACCTACATCAAATGTAGGCAGTCCTTTGCCTCCACAGAACTCTTTGTATCTTGTATGTCTCCTACTGTACTTCACATCCACTATCATATTTTACTTCTGAAGAGCTCTTGGAGGTGAGTTGGGCCAAATGTCACCATCATTTTTTGAACAGGAGGAGGCAACTGCATTCCAGAAGGATTAAGTGTTTTGTTCAAGGCTGCTGAGTTAATCTAAGAGAAAACCAGCCTAAAAATTGGGTTTCTTGACTCTTAGAACTTTATCCCTGCTCTACCCACATTCTACAGAGAACAAGTAAGTCTTTTGGCTTTTTCTCTGGTTCTGAGTCTGAGGAGCAGAGAAAGGGGGCCGGGAAATGTCTCTCCAGCTGGTAGATGTAACAGACATACAAAGATCATGGGGGACATGTGGGCAAGACTAATTTTGCTGCTTTCTCACAAAGTGGAATGGGAGAATTAGATGCGCATTGTTAATAGAGTGAAACAGATTAAGAGTAATGTGGGCTAAGGCCGAGGAGGACAGTGTGATCAGAGGAAAAGCAAAAAGTGTATTTCTACCATCAGTATATGTCTCAGAGAGGATGACATCATGACTGGGACCATTTTCCAAATTGGGGGAAGGGACTTCTCCTTGCCAGGAAGGCTGGGCAGGCTCCTCGAAGGCAGAAGTTTGGCTGCAGAAATTACTTGGCTATATTGTTGGGTGTGGCCAACTACATTTCCCCTTCAAACAGGTGGGAATCAGAGAGGGGTAGGGTTTTCCAATGGTTCTTCCCAAACACATCCCTAGAAAAAGGAATCACGGAAACTCCATTAGCAGGGCAAGGAGACATAGCTGGAGGGTGCCTACTGCCAGAGATGAAAACAAAGTAGACCTAGGAATATACCCGGAGACTCCTTTTCCTAGCTCAGAGCCCTGACAGGAGAAAAAAGCTTTATTAATAGTATTTGACTATGGAGCCCCCAAAATTTGGAAATGGGAGAAATGGGACTGCCTTCTGAGTGCTAAAGTCTAACATCAATATATTTTCAATGGGATGTAAAAAGTCAGTGGAAAAAGACAAAATGGCTTCCAAGGCCTTTGGGCCAGCTGGGAGCTGAAGGTGGGTAGGTGCAAAGGGAAGCGGTGGTTGTGACAGTCAACCATGGAAACAGAAAAAAGATACAGAGATCAAACCCTACCCAGTGGAGTATGTTGAGTATGCAATACCATTTCTAATGGTAGATGTACCCAGCCGTTGTGTTTGAGTCTTCACATCCTATCTGTAAGACCATCCCTGCATGAGGCGAATGATGTACCAGGTTAGTTTGCCCTGCTGCTCTAAATCTTTGGCTTATCTAATTCCCTCTGAACTAGTGTCACATCCAACAAGCAATCTCCTGATTATTCTCTAGCTTTTGTAGGGAAGGGATGTATTGATCCTAGAGACTTCAGATAGTCTTGGTACTCCTACAAGGTGGTTTCTCATGAAGAGTGAATAACTTGGCATTTTGATTTTTTACACCAGCCTCTTGATCATGAGCTTGCCCTGGGAGATTAACTGCATGGTGTGCTGACAATATCAAGTTTTGAGCTTACCGGACTAATTACCAGCCTGCTGATGATTATAAATTTGTAAGGTAACAAATGACACCCTCTAAGGCCATTTGGGAAAAGCCAGCTAGTCTTTTTATGGTAGGGTGCCCTGGTGTTGCTATTTGGCTAAGAAAGCACATTTTAAACTTTAACACAACACCTTTTGAGGGGGAAATAGGTACAGCAAGGTAAAAATAGAGTCTTGGTCATAGAGGGAGGAAGAACACACAGCCTTAAGGTGGTGCTAAAAATGTTCATAGGATGAGTGTGGTAGCCACAAGAATGTGCCTCACAGACCTCCAACCACTGGAACATAGCTGGGACATGGACAAATCCATGTGGTATTTACATAGAGGCCCCAGTTCCCATGGGCTGCTCTCCACCAGTGACTAAGCACACAGCAATACTAAGGCAGGCCCTTTCCTGGGAATCAGGGGACTCCTCTGATGGCTGACTTTGGCATGAGAACTTCCAGACAGCCTTGCCAAAACTTTCGTAGATTGCATGGCAGTCTAGAATGCTTCCATCCTAAGTTCTTTCCCATTCTTCCCTCGGGGTCAGATTTCCATCATGCTCCTTACACATAAGAGTTTTGTCTTAGTATCTGTTTCTCAAGTGCCTTAGCTGAACACAATGTGGCATGTACACAGTCAGGATCCTGGTAAGAAAGTGATGACACACTCATACTGGGACATGCTGGATAAAGTTTAATAAAGGAATTATTTTCAAAGGGTATAGAGAAACCACAAGGGGGAGTGTAGTTGCTCAGGGCTAGTGAGGCACTATTCTCCATCTTAGGCCCGAAGGAGGAAGAGGAGAGCCATTACTGGAATTCAGAGACCAAGAGGACTGTGAAGAAAGATTTGCCTCCTTGGAGCTGGAAACTGCATGAGGGAGGCTGCCTTCTGCAGGGCCCTCAAGGGGAGGATCTATAGGAGGCAATACTCTTGCCTCACTGCCCTCCTCCCTCTAATCTCTTGCTGGTTCTCCCATTGTCCCAACTCAGTGGACAGCTGCAGGGAGGGTAAGCCTGTTGATGCAGTCCCTAGACACAGCATCTTCCTACATCCTGCAACTGGGAGAAAAAGGATGGAGAATGAATCTGGAAAGGCAGGAGAGACATCTCCAGCAAACTGACAATAGTGAGCTTTTTTGTGACAGCAACATGCCTTCTCTCCAGGCTTCCCTGTAGCAGCAATGGCAAAAGGGAGCCCCAACCTGGCAAATTAAAGTGCTCTGGTGCCATTTCCCTCTGCATCTCTTAGCCTCAAACTCCCCCATGTGGTAGCTTCACTCTCAGCCTAGTAGGTTGATAACCATATCCATTTCTGGTGTCATAACTTGTCCCCAAAATGTCCAGAGATAGGGTGATCCCTTCTCTTGTGCTGCAGTTAGGCACAAGGAAACCTTTCTAGAACCACCCCCCCAGGAGAGTCCCCTAATGTACATGACTGCTCAGAACAAGCTGGGGGTTCTGTTGAGGAGGAGGAAGGAGGCTGCTACGTCCATTTCCTACAGAGAAAATGGAGAACTCTTTCTAATACACAAATCTGATCTTATCGTTTCCTGCCTAAAATCCTTCAATGGCTGTCACTACTTTCATGCAAAAGTCCAAAATTTTTATATATGTGCATACAAAGCCTTTTATGCTATGGATCATCTACCTTCCCAGCCTCGTTTCTCAGACTGCCCTCTATCCTGCAGTCATACTGGAAACGCTTGCATTTATACACTAAGCCAGGCTCTCCCCTCTATTGCTTACTTCTGAATGTCTACTGTGTCTTCTGTCTGAGAAACACTCTGCTTCTTCTGCCTTCCTCAGCTCTTTTTGGGGAATGCCACGTTTTTCTTGGCCCTGCCATGTGTCCACGCACCTGGTAGTTTCCCCTATGGTATCTGGCTGTATTCAGATGACCAAGAGTCTCTCCTCCTGGGCTTTGTGCTCCAAGAGGGAGAAGTCTGTGCTACTGGAAGGAGCTGTCTGGTGTCCTAACTAAGAGCCCAGGTTCCAGCATCAGGCAGCCAGGATTTGGCTCTGGGCTTCACTACTCATAGTTAGTGATGTTGCGCAAGTAATTTAGACCCTCTGGGCTTCTGTTTCCTCATCTGTAAAGTGGGAACAATAATAATAACTAGTTTATAAGATCATTGTGAGGATGAAGTGAGATGATTCATGTAAAGCACTGAGCACAGTGGCTGCAGTCACAAGCAGAGAAGAATTAGTATTTGTTCTTCGTGAGCTTTTGTTGGTTCCTGCAGCGCATCTTCTCGTGTTCCGAACACTCATGGATCCTCCTGTTCTAGAACTGGATCACCTCCGTGCTCACGAGGCTCTCATTGCAGGACACACCTGCTTCCACTCTCCCTACCTTTGGTTGTCTCTAGTTTTCTGGCATCTCCTCTATTTTTCTGATCTTTAGGAAGATTACACCAAGCAGTTCGATCATCTCATTGCAAAATGCCTGATTATCTGGCATGTGCTTTTTAATACATTCCTTACAGAATTCACTCCTTTTAGAAGTTAGTTTATTGGTGCAGATGTCATACCAAAACAATAGTAAATTAGAAAAGATAGATCTCCACCCCCTCACCTCTGTAATAGCCCAGGTGTTAGCAGTCCTGGGCTCATGTGGCAGGATCAAGGGACAGAATTCTTCCATCATGCCACTTTTTCATCTCTAGAGAATCGTCCTTGCCCATATGGTTCAGATGGCTCATCACATCACCTCAGATGCCATCTAGGCAGCAGGAAGGAGAAAAAAGGAGGAGGAAGGCACGTACCTTCTTAAAAGTACAACCATGGACTTACAGATGTCATTTCTATTTATATCCCATTGGCAAAGACTCGTTCACTTGGGCATCCAGCAGCAAAAGAGGCTGGAAAATGTAGTGTTTCCATTAGCTGTAACATACCCAGCTAAAAATGTGCAGCTCCAGATCTTTAGGAGAAAAGAAGACAGATGTCAGGGCAAATGCTCCAGCACAGCTTCCTCTCTCTCTATCTCTTAAAGGTCCCTCCAATCTCTCAGATCTGAAACTAGAGAGTCATTTCTACTTTTTCCATTTCTGTTGCAGTCACTCACAAAAGGCCATTCTTATCATATTTTAATCTATGCTATTTTACATCTTAAAATATTTTGTATCAATTTCTTTCTATTTCCTGTGGCCATCCAAATACAGACTCTCATCAGCCCTTGCTTTTATTCTCATCAGCCCCATCCAAAGGTCTAAACTGATTATCTTTCATGTCCTTCAGGAAAGGTCATTGACAAATGGCATTGAACATAGTTTTCTGTTGCCCTCAATACAGATGCCCACTGGAATAAATATTCTGACCTTTGGTTCCTCCTTAGGAGGGCATATAAGGAATCACTGATCCTGCCACTTTGACTTTCTGCCCACATCCAGCCAAATCTCAGGGACCCTGGCTCAGCCCTCTTCCTTCCCAGAGAATTGCGGTCCACCAGTTTATATCATTTGTTTTGCTGCCTTTGGGGAGCTATGTTTTGCCCTTTTGTCAATCCTTGATCAAACTACAAGAGCCTTTTAACTTGTTTTTCTGAGAATACCCTATCTTCCTCTAATCCATTCTATACAGAGCCAAATTAATATCCTTAAAACACTGATGTCATTAAAAAAAAAATCTCTTCTACTTTAAAATTTCTAAATGGTGGGTCATTTATCACAGCAGAGATAGCAAATGTGTGTTGCCTTGTTCAAGGCCAACCTCACTAATCAGGATGCTCTGTTCTGCTCTACCTAGATGAAGCTGCAAAATCCTTTTCTATAGTTGGTACTACCAGCTGATTGGAACTTGTATGGAAGATAAATCTTATTTATCACCCCTAGCCCTCAAAATTATTTTCACAAGCTGGACTTTAAGTGTGCTCCATCTCTGAATATTTATTGTGTGCACCAAAATCTTGCTGTTCAATATATGTAAACCCTGTTTCCTCAAATAGATCACAAGTTCCTCATTCATTTTTTTTTTCATTAAATTTCTGGGTTCTGCTCACAGAGTTGAGGCAGATACCTTTCATAGGCATTCTCAGGTCAAAGAGGAGATGTTGAAGGTGCTGAAGTCTGAGCTGATGGATGAAGGAAATGAAGTCAGAAGGAAATCTGAACTGTCTTCAAAAAAGGCAGTAGAAAGCTATAATTAAAAAACCGGTGCCAAGTGTGAGATCTAAGGAACATGGCAAGGTCACAAATGGAAAAGCAGAGCTCAGGAGCCAAAAGGATAGGAAGCAAGTCAGGTTGCAGAGTGCAAATTGGGATGAATGATTCACAAGTAAGCTTGTGGAAACGCTTCTTGGAATTGTCAGACCTGCCTCTGTGCAGGACCAGCCATTAATAGAACCATGCATGTGATACACATTAATGCATAAATAAGCAGAAACAGAAATCAAAATAATGCTGTCTGATCTTCTGTTGAAATGCTATGTTGAACAAGAAATATCTATAGTTTCTCTCAGTCTCCTATCCCAGTTTACACAAAAGTATTGACTTGGCAACTTTTAAATTAATGGTATCTTCCTAGGCGTCTTTAATATTGTATTTAAGCCAGAGTGGAAAAGGTAGCTCTCAATACATGCACTAATAATAAAGCAGACTTTGAAAAAAGTGGCAGATGGAAACAAGAAAGACTCCGCCCCAGGGACTTTTGCAGATTAGATCCCCATGAAGTCTTTGTTGCCCCTCTGCTCCTGCCAAGCCTGAGGGACAGGCTTCTTGCTGCAGCTGCTTTTGCAAAAATTAATGCCTTGCTCCTGCCAAGAAAGCAGGTGACAAGCTCAGCAGCTCTCCTTTGGTTTGGTTTTCTCCATGGCAGGAACATGTGCCCTGTGAGTAGGCATTTGTTTGTGTAATCAGTAGGACTGCAAATGCAAAGACAAGGAGATGAAGGTGAGTCAGGAAGGAAAAAGTGGCACCTGGGAGCGGAATAAAACACCAAAAAGCTAGGGGATGGGAACAAGGCCAGCTAGCATTCACCCATGTTAATGAGAGCAAGTTGACTCATGCAACCCTGGGAACAGCGAAGATTGTTTGCATGTACATGATGAATCATCTGATGTATAAGTCAAGCCACCAGCTATAATTAATCTTGTGCATCAAAACAAATTTGGGTATTTTGAGCATGAGCTAATGAGATTGACCTGTATGATCATGCAGCACTTATAACTGGGTAAGCATGTCAAGGACAAGGAGGAATCTGGGGGTGCCCTTGGGAAGTGCTTTTCCTCGTGGCCTGCAATCTCACCCATATGGGGCTCCATGTAGGGTGTGAACATCGACAGTGGGTTGGACTGGATGGTATTTGCCCCACCCATGCTGCCCTCAATTCCTCCTTTATTTACAGTCCTATAACGTCCTCTAGAATACAAGGACTGTAAGGTATGCTTATGGTTCTTTCTAGTTTGCAATGGATTTTCATAACTGATTGTGGCATTTAGCATGCTAGAGTGACCAACTGCTGGTTGTTGTCATTCAAATTGGTAGTGGACATTTGTTGGGTTTTGGCAAGCCAGCGTCTATTCCACATTCCCTTGATAATAGTACCTGGTTCCTTGAAGATTGATTCCTCCTGATTAGAGACAGCTTTGCAAGATTACAGTCAAGGTGCCCTGCTCTGTCTCCACTAAGGAACAGGCATATGACCCATGCCATTCATGGGCTCCTTCCCCACACTTTTGATCTTGGCCAGGATGACAAACAGCCCAAAAAAGAGTAGACCCATTTTGTCCAGCAGTAGCTCCCAAGAAAGAAAGGTCCCACATGGATCTTTATTGGGAGCAGTAGCTGAGTCTATTCTTTTTACTATTTCATATCCTTCCCCAAATTTTCCTTTTGTTTAAGTAGGCAAGAATCAGCTTCTGCTGCTTGTAACCAAAAGCCCATAAATGATACAGATTCATGTACCCAAAGTTTCTACTACAGATATTCAAGGAAATGGAGATTATTAGTAAACCCAGCAAATTGATTACATGGACATTGGTTACAAAAATGTCTATGTATTTTACAAGGCTCATTACTCAACACTAAGTCTTCTCTTCCCTATCAGCAGTGTCTTGAAGTTTGTCTTCTGATTAATTTGTTGTTTATTTCAAATCCTTTATCAAATATTTCCCAAAGTATAATAAATGGGAAATATATCAGCTGAAACCTTGCTTATCAACAAATATCTTTCACCCTGACAGGCCTTCTAGGGGTAGGGGTGTAGGGCTGGTAGTACTTAGTTTTCTTATAATATATGAGGTATGTATTTAACTCTTGGGGTATGAAAAGACAGGCAATCCCTGTGGAAGAGAAAAACACAGCAAAACATCCAAAAATAATGGAGAAAAGGAAATAAAAATAATATATTTTATTGACTCAAAGGAACCATCAATGCTCAGAAACACTCTTACATACCACTAAGTAAAAAAAAAAAAAAAAAAAAAAAATGCTCCCAGTCAATTTATGGCACCCCATCCCAATATCAGAGATATTGCAAAAAATGCAAAAAAAAAAATGTTTTAAAGTGATAACTTTTGGTAATAAAAATAACAGCTAAATGTATGTAATCAACTACATGATAGCTCTGTTCCAAGTGTTTCACATATATTAATTAATTTAATCCTAACAATCTGATGAGATATATGATATGTTAACACAACTAATATCCATAGTTAGCCAAACAGATGGCTTAGGCTTAGAATAAATTGAAAATGGAGTTATTAATGCTTTTACTCAAATTGACAAATTTGTGCTTTAATCAAAGCAACAAAATTTTGTGGGAAAGTATTGCTTTGATGTTTTCTTTATGAGATTAATTTCTAAGATGTAGCCTTGTGTCATGCTCAAAAATTCATTCTTAGTTTTGTTTCAATCTTTAGAATTAAAAAAATATACCATTGTTTCTAATCCTTGTTCCATGAATCTTAAAAGGCCCTTGGGCCAAAAGCAATTAATATTTTGTTTAATTCCCTATATGTAGTCCTGGTTGTGTAGGATTGAAAAGCAGTGATACTAAGCAATTCTTTAAAAATATTTTGTGGAATATCACTGTGGAGATGTTGTGTTATAACCTGAAAAAAATCCCAGGGCTCAAGGAGCCAGTCTCAACATGGTAAACATTCAAAGAAACACAGTTCAATAACCAGGTGTGATCACTATCTTTCCCTTTCTTGCATTTCTCAAAGAATGCTAAAGGGGATCCAGGTCATAATTCACAACATCATTTCTTAAGTGTTTCTTTTCTCATTCTCCTCCTTCTAAAACTGTCATGCATCTCAAGGCTTCCAGAAGACACTTCACCCTTCTTTTCTTGTATTCAATTCCCCCCCAAAACTATTCTGGGCACCCCCATCATTATAGGCTGTTCTCTTTTCTTCCCCTCTCCCTTTATTTTCATCATTTACAACTTCTTTTAAGAAAGCCCCAGCCCCAGGGTGCCTGGTGGCTCAGTTAGTTAAGCATCTGACTTTTGATTTTGACTCAGGTCATGATCTCAGGGTTCGTAGGATTGAGCCCTGTGTTGGGCTCCACGCTTGGGAGCCTGCTTGGGATTCTCTCTCTTTCTTCCTCTCTTTCTCTGTCTCTTCCCACTCCCCCTCTCAAAATAAAGGAATAATCTTGAAAGAAAGAAAAGAAAAGAAAAGAAAGTCAGCCCAGCCCCCTCTGATGCCATCACTGTTTCTTGCCCTTTTGGTTTTCCACCCTCTGGGAAGGACCATGAGGTGAATATCACATTAAAGGAGAGATGCTGAATACCCTTTGTAAGAAGTTTTCGTAGAGCATGTAGGTCAGGAAATAGGCAGAACATTTCCTTCTATGGTAATGATATTTTGGTTTTTTTTTCTTTAATTTTTAAAAAATGTACTGTGGTCATTTATGTTGGTAAACATTAGGTACCTCTTGAAGATTTACAATCACGTTAGCATTTTAAAGGTACTGCGAAGCCTTATAGTAAAGAAGTCTATTTATCTTTGTTTTATCCAGTCTTTCTGAAATGTACTTAAAAATCTTCTTTCTCTCCCCCACCCCCTTCCACATACACACGTAAGTACCCATGAATGCCATTTTGGTAAGGTGGCCTTAAATTATTAAAAAATACATAACAAATTATAAGTGTTGAAGTACACTTATAATATATACATAGAATGGTAGGATGGATATTTCAATGAGGACAGCAATAGTTTGAACGTGATCTGTACTTTTCACAAAACATGGAAAGTAGTGCCACATTGCCTTTCATATTGTAGTTGTGACAAGACAACTTGCCCAGAATAGTCACCAGCTGAGTCTGTCCAGCCAATATTTGCACAGATACCAGTTGCAGATCTGGTTCTGAACAATAGTTGTCCTTGAATTTGATTTTGCCAAGATGTTTTGTGTTATTACCTCCCTGGGTATCTTGATTTACCTTGGACATCAGCCAGCTCCTGAAGCTAATGTTGGATATTAGCCCATTGGCCCATTTGCTATTACATAAATTTAATGTCATTGGGTATGGAGAGTATGATTAGATTGTAGATGGACTTGTCCATAGCTAGAGGTAATATGTACCTGGGCGTCTGAGCAAGTTTCCATGTGGGATCATCTGGAAAAGATTGGAAAATAGCACCTGAAGCCACACATGTTCACTTAGACATCCAAAGCATTGCAGAGATTCAGACAATGGCTGACGGATAATTTGCAAACTGGTGAAGTTTTAGCTGGATCTGGTAATGTTGGAGATCTTTCCATACAAAGGTGTAGAGAGTCATCATTAACTTGAAAAAGACAATAGAGAAACAATTCTTAGGCAATTGAGGAAGCAGATTTGAATATTATGACTCTTTTATTGCCTACTTTACTTTGAACTGTTGTTATCTAGAGCAATGCTGGAGGCCAAGATACAAGTCCATGTAATTTGTTTAAGGTTTGCACCGAGTCAGTATAAATGATTGCATTCACTAACATTTCCACATGAAATTCACTGGGAGTCATTGGACATCTTTAAGAAATATGAATCTAGGGGCGCCTGGGTGGCTTCGTCGGTTAAGCATCCGACTTCGGGACTTCGGCTCAGGTCATGATCTCACGGCCCGTGAGTTCGAGCCCCGTGTCGGGCTCTGTGCTGACCGCTCAGAGCCTGCAGCCTGTTTCAGATTCTGTGTCTCCCTCTGTCTCTGCCCCTCCCCTGTTCATGTTCTGTCTCTCTCTGTCTCAAAAAGAAATAAACATTGAAAAAAAAATTAAAAAAAAAAAAGAAATACGCATCTAAAAAGTTATTCGACTTATACAAAATTTGGCAAAAAAAGAAAAAAAACCCATGTATGCAAAATATGCTATTGGTTATTATGTTATATCCATATATAATAATCAGTGCTATCTACAAAAGGTTTCCAATTCTCCTTCTGGACATGTGATAAGATTACATCTCTTTGTCCACTTTATGCTAAGTGAGGCCACATGACTAGCTTTGGCAAGAAAATATAGAAACAAATAACATGTCACTTCCAAGCAGAAACTTTTAGGACTAGTGTATAATTTTCTATGGTCATTTTTCCTTTTGCCTGGATCCTGGAGTGAGTACAATATGGAATAGAGCTCATAACTGACCCACAATAGACACATATAGTGAGCAAGAAACGAAGAATGTTTTTAAGTCACTAAGATTTGTTAACTGTTTATTACTGTAGCTTAACCCAGCCTATTTTGGCTGCTATACCACACAATGAAACTCTAGACAGTCCATGAAAATCACAAAATAGAAAAATATTAAATAATGAGAGTTTTAACAAACTTGTATTCAGCCATTGCAAACTATGAACGAAATGAGGGTTCCTAGGTGGATCTTTGGAATTTTGAAGTTGGAGAACATTCCATTAAATTGATACCTTTGTGGGTAGAGACTAAAAGTTTACCTTTAGGTTTAAGTGCCTTTGGGGAACACTTTTAGATTCAGATCTGTAAAGTAACTAAATATTCTTTTTCCTTGAAAAACAATTCCTTTGTTCTGGGCTGGAGAAAGGCCATTGGACCACTTCTCCAAGAGATGGGGAAGCCTAGTGATTCCCTGCATTGGGGAACAAGCTTGCCCCAGCCACACAGAACCCAGGCCTCAAGCTGAGACTCTATGAGCCACTTGACCTAGTTGCTGGAGGGCCCGTAGTGCAGTTTGAAAAAAATAGCTGAGGAAAGAGTGTGTCCCTTCCTCAGGCTCCCTTTGGACCTATGAATGTCAGTTAACAACAAAGGACAGCTGACTGTAACAGGGCCACTAGGGAGGGTGCAGCCTGAGAGAAAAGCAATAGAAAGCCCTCAGCTAGGGTCATGGTTCAAAGCATTAAAATTCAGACATCTCAAGGAGATACAGGGGATACTCAACATCCACCTTCCCATATGTGTGTTCTCATTCTTCCCTCTAGAGGACAATTCTCAGCTTGCAAAATGCCTGAGATATGTTGTCATGATGATACAGCAGGAAAATGGACGTCTACGACTTGGCAGAACTATCTTTTGTGCTCTCTCTGAAGACAAAGGAGGGTGGGCGACAAGTTAAGAAAAGCTCACCACGGGAAGCTTTTCTCTGAGAACCTAAGCAGTCCCAACAGAGCAAAAGAGAAAATAATTATCTGGAAAAGCTATAATTAATAGTGTCAGATTTAACCTTTGTTCCAATATGAGAATGTCTGCCCTAAGTCATCACCCAAGACCTAATGCTCTTTCTACAAGAAAGATTGTGCTTAGGTGTGGAAGTCAGGGCTTACCCCATCCAGTGCCCGCCTTCCCAGAGGATGGTGTTCCTTCTAAGGCAGCCTGCCAACGACCCCAATATTAAGCAGGGGTCTTGTTGTTCTGTCTTCTAGCTGTTACCAAGTTAGCCCTTTCTGTCCTGCCTCCCAAAGAACCTATTGCCATCTCTGATGCACATTAACCAAATGTAAAATGGTTACTCAAACCTGAGACTATGGTACAAAAATATTTAAAATACAAGTTGGAGAATCCATGTGATTGAGATGTTCATGTGAAGGAGTGAAGTATTCACGCATGTGCACTCATTGATGCATGCATGTGCACACGTGTGTAGGCAAGGAGGGGCGTGTGTGTTTCATAGAGAAATATCCATTCAAAAGAGCATTGACAGGGGCTCTGAGAACTTACAGATGGGGGTGGAAGTGGAAATCCACATTTCAGTGATTTTTTTTTCCTCCTTCACACACAAGTGACATTTTTTCAAACGTCTATTCTGTGAGCAAAAGGAGGAGGGACATATGTCAATGTTAAGTGCTTGGGAGACGAATTATGGAGCAACACTACCCACTTAACTTATCGCAGCTCTATGAAAGATTATAGGGTTTGGACTATTTCTGGCTACACCCGAGCGTCTTGTGAAAAGTGGAAGTAAAGTCGTTACGTGGAATGGGCATTTTATGCATTTAGTAATTTGTCTTGAGCAGAGTCTAGACACCCTCCTGGGAACGTGAGGCAAGGTAGTACTTTGCTACAACCTTCAGTACTATTGAAAGAGGAAAGGCAAAGTCCATCTGGGAGACCCTGTAGGTAACGGTCCCAGGAGTTCTTGGTTTAGGCACTGAAAGCAAAGGGAAAAACGCAATGACCTGGTGTCCCCATAGAGGCCAGGCCTCACCCGCAGGGGGAGAGGCAGCCAGAGCCAGCGGGACAGTTCAAGACCTCTACTAGATCAGGGCACCGCCAATGTTCCTACCTGGGCAGACTGAAAACGGTAGTTTAATCTCTCTGAGCCTTGGTTCCTCCATTTAGCGAGTGGGCACGATCATTTTAACACCTGGAATAGCTAAACATTTAGGAAAAACTGCCTATGTGCCAGGAACCAGAGTATACATTGGATTCATTTGTTCTCCCTACCTCTTGTGAGGTAGGTAATATTTGGATATTTCATTGCTTCTACGATGTTACTTTTTTCTTTTATTATTTTGACGTTATCTGTTATCAGGATGCACCGTGCAATTGATAAGAAAGCATGTAAGTCATGATTCGATTTATACTTTTAGTTCTTTTTTAGTGGCGCATAAATTGGTGGTATGTTAGATTCAATGAGGAAACTGAGGCCTGGCCAAGTCAGATAATTTGCCTGGGATCATACAGCTAAAAAGTGGTAGAATGAGCACTTTAATCCTTTAATCCCGGCTGTTTCTAGAGTTGACTTTCTTGTAACAATCTCCCGATTCCTCCACTTACTAGCTGTGTGACCTTGGGCAAGTTCTTGACCTCTCTGTGCACCCATTTTTTCATCTGTCAAATGGTCATACTGCGAGTAACTGCTTCATAGGATCATGGTGTGGATTAAACAAGTTCGTATAGGTAAAGTTCTTAAAATAGTGCCTGACATATAAGAGCTCAATAAAATTCAGCTGTTAGCTTTAATCATTTTAGAGAGAAAGCCAGCATCACTTGTTATGAAGAGAAAGCAATCAGGAAAAAAAAAGGATAAAGCTAGTAAAATATATGTTCACTAGCCTATCCCTAAAATCATCTTGGCCCCACAAAAGAGGCGTTTTCCGTATTTGGGGAAATGCATTTTTCTTCTCTCTCAAACTGAGGGATGAGGTAAAAGTGAAAGGGAAGAATAAACTGAGGGAGTGGTCATTACAGGCCAGGGAGAAGAGACTGGGGGAGAGGAAGGTGGGTCAGAGGCTTTGCTTGAAGAGGTGGCCATGGCCTGTGCTGCATGAAACAGAGGCAGAACTGACAGGAGCTAACACGGGCTTTCATTCTGCAGATAGCAACCTATCAGTAAGTCGTAGGGTCAGTTTGGTGGGTCACAACCAGCATCTTTAGAAAGGCAAGGGAGGGGTGCCTGGGTGGCTCAGTCGGTTAAGCGTCCAACTTCGGCTCAGGCAGGGCATGATCTCAAGATCTGTGAGTTCAAGCCCCACGTCCGGCTCTGAGCTGACAGCTCAGAGCCTGGAGCCTGCTTCTGATTCTGTGTCTCCCTCTCTCTCTGCCCCTCCCCAGCTCACGCTCTGTGTCTCTTTCTCTAAAAAATAAACATTAAGAAATGCAAGGGAGGGAAGGGGAGTGAACACAAGGCAGGGCAAATATCAGAGGGCCACATGCAATAACAATAAGCAATGTTCTATGAAACTTGGGTTTCAGTTAAGAATGAATGGATGCGTGAAATGCATTCTGTTGTGTTTCTCTCTGTGGGTCTCTGTTCAACAGTTCGAAGTCCGTTGGACTATAGTTGTGATTAGACATTGGCCGAAGAATAAACACATGGTGTCAGTTTAAAATCATGTGGTTTATATTGACAACTAAGAGCCCCCTTTCCACATGAGTGCAGCTTTCTGAAAGCACAGGGCCTCTGACACATTATAAGACCCCTATGAAACAGCCCCCCTTTCTACATCTCTTTGCCTTGAGGAGACTCATTGCCCCCTACCCCATCCTGGGGCTGATTCTGCCTCTCCTTGGCTTGGCCTGTCTGTGTTAGACCTAATTCTGGCCTCTGCCCGCCACATCCCTCCTGATGTCCCACTTATCTAAAACCAACTTTCCCCAGGACGGAGCCACCTCTTGTTGATCCACAGAGCCTGGGACCTCCGCGCAGGATGCCTGGTCACCTTGGGAGGCAGAGATGCCCTCTTTTTTTGTTTATATAAATGTTATTGAAGTATACATAACAAAGATGTGGGGAAGCAACGCTCCTCAGGAGTGATATTAACTGAAACCCACTGGGGGCCTGAGTCTGAACTGCTTGATTTAACATTCAAATCAAGGGTTGGGCGGGAGTGTATCCCAAGCCAAGAACCATCTCTCAGATTAGAACTAGGTAACACAGCTATGCAAGAATAGGACTGTTCTGATTTGTATTTAAAAGTGACCAGTGACAAGTATTAAGTCTCCATCGGTCCCTGGATTAAATTAACATTGTTTTAAAATGTGCACATGCAGGGGCGCCTGGGTGGCGCAGTCGGTTAAGCGTCCGACTTCAGCCAGGTCACGATCTCGCGGTCCGTGAGTTCGAGCCCCGTGTCGGGCTCTGGGCTGATGGCTCAGAGCCTGGAGCCTGTTTCCGATTCTGTGTCTCCCGCTCTCTCTGCCCCTGCCCCTGCCCCGTTCATGCTCTGTCTCTCTGTCCCAAAAATAAATAAACGTTGAAAAAAAAAAATTTAAAAAAAAATAAAAAAAAATAAAATGTGCACATGCAAATTTCAGAATAACATGAGACTAAAATGCCTGCCAAAATTTTGGAAGACTCTTTCACTGGAACATAGAACAAAGCCAAGTGCAAACGGTATAAAGCTAGTCTCATCAAGATACAGGGCATGGCATTGGTTATCTCCTCTTTTCCTTCTTTTTTTTTTTTGAACAGGTATTAAGAGTTTACTATATCCGACACAGGATTCTAAGCATTTTATACATTTTTATACAACAACTTTGCCAATAGAGTACTATTGTTATTCTCATTTTACATATTTGAAAACTGAGACAGAGAGAGGTTAAGGAAATTATCCGAAGATATAAAGCAACAAAGCCAAGATTGCCAGCCGGCCAATCTAACTAAAGAACCCATGTGCTTAGTCACTATGTTTTCATTATTATTATTTATTATCATCATCATCATCATCATTAATTGTGTTCACCAAGTTGAAATTTTTAGAGGCTGGCAGGAATGCATTAAAAAAAAACCCTCATTTCTTAGAAGGCATTAATGTATTTATTCATTCCCTTCAAACAAACTCTTGGTGTTTTGACTTGTATGTTTAAGTGTTGGCCAACTTTAAATATTTCATTTCTATAAATTTCTACTCCTTGCTATTTACCTATATTTATATATATATATATATATATATATATATATAATGTATATACAATACATATGCATGTTTCATATTGTGTTATATTAGTTATATGATATTGTATATCCATTATGTATACGTACAATAAATTGTTAGGGTAGGTATTTCTGAGTAAATTCTCTGTTTCTCCACCTTTCCTTCTAAGGTCACACGAGGCTGTACTATTTGAGCCACATGAATTTGTGTGTTTTCTAACTTAGTTTTATCTTTTAGGCAAAACAGTTACTGTTAATATCATTTAACAGCGTAGGGAGGCTCCATAAAAAAAAAGCACTGAAGGCTTATGTAAAATTGGAGGTTCTTAGCCCATCTTGCAAAAGGTAATAAAATGCAGACATTCGCAGATTTAGAATATAGTTCATTAAAATCCTCCCAACATTGAAGAAAGTACCAAACCTGGACATCACGGAGCATGACAAAGATTTCACATGCAAGTATTCCCATAATGGCGGCATTTGAAACATAGCTACTTTTTGTAAGCCCGCGTTGTCTATAATTTAATTAACCATTATCTAGTGATTTCTTGTTGGTCATTATTATATAATTAACTTTCTCCCCTTAACTATTTATTCCTCTATTAATATGAAACAGGAAAAAAAAAACCTTTTTTAACATTTTATTTTTTGTAATTTATTTTTTTATTTTTGAGAGAGAGAGAGCAGGGAAGGGGCAGAGAGAGAGGGAAACAGAAAATCCCAAGCAGGTTCTGTGCTATCGGCACAGAGCCCCATGTGGGGCTCAAACCCACCAACAGTGAGATCATGACCTGAGCCAAAACTGAAAGTCAGATGCTTCACCAACTGAGCCACCCAGGCACCCCAAACAGGGTTTTATATATATATATATAAAATTAACTTCCCAGAAGATATTCCTTGTTTTTTATTTATTTTTTAGAGAAAATTGATTTTTGTATGAACATTAAAATTTTTCCCTGCATGTATAGGAATCTAATTATTGAATACATTGACAAATGAGTGTCTTCTTTTTTTTTTTTTTTAATTTTTTTTTTTCAACGTTTATTTATTTTTGGGACAGAGAGAGACAGAGCATGAACGGGGGAGGGGCAGAGAGAGAGAGGGAGACACAGAATCGGAAACAGGCTCCAGGCTCTGAGCCATCAGCCCAGAGCCCGATGCGGGGCTCGAACTCACGGACCGCGAGATCGTGACCTGGCTGAAGTCGGACGCTCAACCGACTGCGCCACCCAGGCGCCCCTGAGAAATGAGTGTCTTCTTAAGTTCTGGGAGAAACCTGGGCACAGGTTGGCAGCGGGCAGGGGAAAAGTCGGCTAAATCCCTGCGTTCTAAAGGGAGAAACACCAAGCTGTCTCCAGTCTTAGGCTGTGCCCCCAGGAACTGGGCTGGGAGATGACCCAGTTTCCTTCACACCCCGCTGCTGGGACTCCTCATTTGTACATTCATTTAGTGCCTGCAGCACAGTCTCTGGGATTTCTTTGGAGTTGGTAACCTTTATCCTTGGGTTTAGTTTTTTGAAATGACCAGTAATCAGTTGGAGTCAGATAGGGTGAATCAGGTCAAGTGTGTTAAAACAAGCTATGACTTTGAAGTGACAGTCTGTCTTTCCTTTCTAGCTCATAAACAGACCTTGTAGGAATGAACACACTGGTTCATTAAGGTACACGGGAAATGGTCCAGGGAAAAGGGAAGGGAATAATCAAGGAAAATATTAATCTTTATGGCATGCAACCATGATTAGAACTAGTAAGGTTAACATCACCTTTTCGTGTTTGACTTTAAGGTTTATCAACAAGGGAAAAATGAGAGTAATGAGCACATTTTTAAAATTATTATTTTAGAGACAGAGAGAGAGAGAGCAGGGGAGAGGAGCAGAGGGAGACAGAGAGAATCCCAAGCAAGCTCCATGCTCAGCTTTGACCCCAACACTGGGCTTGATCCCATGACCCTGGGACCATGACCTAAGCCAAAATTAAGACACTCAACTGACTGAGCCAACGAGGCACGCTAAAGGAATGTATTTCTATTTCCTCTAATGAAAGCTAAATTCTAGCACAACTGCAAATTATGAAACGGAGAACCAGAAAGATCTCCTGTGTTCCACTCTCTTGTTAATTCCTCTTCGTCCTCCGTATTGAAGAATAACCAACCCAAATTGGGGGAAGGGCAATGGAAAAAGAAAAGGAAAGTTTAGTACTATCTCTGTTGCCAAAAGTCACACATGATGTGAAAGGAAAGAATTAGAAAATAGAGAGAAAAAAAGTTTTAAACCTGGCACTGAGAAATCAACCCTGTTAGTATGTTTTGTTGTATCTCTTTTAAGATGTTTATATATCATAGTATATATAAATATATACTTATGTATGTACACATATACACACATATATATACATACACACATAAAAAATACACACATACTCCCTGATGATATAGTTTTGCTTTCTATTAACAATAAAACATGAATATTTTAATGTCAGCGTAATTGTAGATGGTTACTCTGTAGTATTTTCAGAGACATAATTTCTTTAACCAACTCCTAATCTTGGACATTTACATTTTTTATAGGTGTTTATTGCTTATGAATAAAATATGAGGTATCCCTACTTACACAGCACTAAGCATTTGTCCAATTTTTTCCTCCCTACAATGAAGAAAAGTCTATTGCTTTTTCCTCCTCCTGATAGAAATTGAACAGTCATTGCCAAAAAAAAAGGAAAAAAAAATCAAACAATACATTGAGGAAAAGACTAGAAGTCACCTGAAATCCACCTTTCTGAGAGAATGATTATTAACATTTCAGTGAACAACCTTTCCTATAATTCTTTATGCATTATGTATACACAGGTATAATTTTATGTACATATACATATACATGCACACACACGTACACAGAAGGTGTAAAGAGGCATTTTTAAAGGGATTAGTGATATATAATTCTCTATACCTTAGCAATACATATAATGGATGGAAATTCCTTTAAGCCAAGTAGTATATAGAGATCATTAAGTTTTAATTCTTGCATAATATTCTACTGTAAGAATTATTATAATTCATTCAGCTATTCTTTTATTAATGGACTTTTGATTAGCTACCAGCTTTTTATTATTAGATATAATGCTGCAATAATCATCCTTGAATATATACATGCTTATGTACTAGAGCATTTATTTTTATACAGCAGAATCCCAGGAGTGGGATTGCATGGTTGAATTGTATATGCATTTAAAATTTTTAATAGAGATCATGAATTGCCTTTTTCCATTTCCACCAGTGATGTCTGAGAGTGCCCTTGCCCTGCTCCCATCTCTGCTAATAATAGCTGCTATTACACTTTTATTTTTGCTACTCTGATGGGTATTATCATGGCAATTTTAATTTCCATTTCCCTGCCTACTGGGGAAAGTTGAACATTTTATCATACTTGTCCTTCTGTCGATTGCTTATTCATATCCCCAGCCCATTTTGCTATTGGGTTGATTGTATCTTATAAATTGTAAGGGAGCTTTTCATTTAGTATACATGGTAATTTTTTATCTATCAATTGAATTTAAAATATTTTCCCTAACTTGTTTGTCTAGTGACTTTGATTTTCTATCTCTTGCACTATAAATAATACCATAAAGCTTTACTACCTTAACATTTTATGTGTGTATGTGGTATATATATATATCACATATCCTGTCTTAATTTAAAAGATTTCTCCAATTCAAAGTACATATACTGAAAGTACACTAATTTTTTTCTAAAATGATTAGTATTCATTTTTACTTTCTACTCTTTATTGGGAATTTATTTTTGGAATTAATGTAAACTAGGGGCCTCAAATTTATTTTCTTCTAAGAGTATATCCAGTTGTGATGAGACTACCAATTAAATTTCTCCACAATAAAATACACACATATACACACGTGTGCACGCGCACACACACACACACACACACACATTAATACCTAATTCTGAGTTCTCTATCATTTTTACTGATTTTTTGGTACAGTATTGTACCTGTACTATACCAGGCTTTTAAGTAGTTTTAATATAGTATTTTAATGCTGCTGTTCTTTATTCATCAATTTAAGAGTATTTTATCCCATTGAAAATACTATTCGGATTCTACTGATGTTGCACTAAGTTTATATACTAACTTCAGGAGAACAGAATTTTTTATAATAAAGAGTATTCTTTTTCAAGAACATAGTGTAGATTTCTATTTGTTCAGATCATATTTTTGCCTTCCAGTAGGATATCTTAAATATAAATCCTATTCTTTTCTTGTATAATTCATTCCAAACTCATCGATTTTGTCAGTATTATGAGTGGAATATTTTCCTCATTTTCATATGTGTGCTGCTCATATAGAAGGAGCTAATAATTTTGTATCTTTATCAAATTCTTTTATCTGAGTTTATCAAATTCTTTTATTACTTCTTCTTGTGTTTTACTAGAGCTTCTTGGTGATAACAGGCAGGAAATTATATTATCAGCAAAAAACTTCACTTCTTTCTTTCAATATTTATACAGTGCATTTTATGTTTATTGCATTTAGTAGATTCTCCAGACAGTATTAAATAATAATGGTGATAGTAAGCATTCCTGTCTTGTTCTTTATTTTAATGGAAACAGCTTTAGCCACATGAATACAGACATATTAGTCACATCTTCCTAGTTAGCTTATGCTGCAGCAAAGCAACTCGAAATTATCCGGACCTTGAGAAACACAAGTTTATTTTTAGCCCACATTATATACTGGCTGCTAATAGGTTGTGGTTCTCTTCCATAAGTCTTTCTTTCTGGATCTAAACTAAAGGCAGAGTATCTGTCTGGGATCTGCCATGCTGTGATAGAAGAAAAAGAGTGATGGCCATATCATGAGATGATCCTTAATACTTCTGCCCAGAAGTGACACGCACCATTTCCACTCACATTCACAGGCCACAGCAAGTCACAAGGCCAAGTCTAATGTCAATGTTGTGGAAAAGAAGAACCCAAACAGGGAGGGCATCAAGTAACTGGAAATAATAATACAATCTACCACAGTCTGCCCCTGGGTCGGAAATATTTTCTTTCCTTCTTTCGTTCACAAAATAAAAACATCTGTTTTTCCCCAAGAAAAACCTTTAAAAAGTCCTAGCCAGTTGTGAGGGACGAGGCCATTCAAGATTTTGTAATAGCTCCTACATCATATTTGGATGTGGCTGCTCTGGATCTTGAAACGAAAAAATGACAAGAAAGAATGTATCCTCTAGTAGTCCCAATGTACGGTGGTGGAAAACAGAGATAGGACAACCTCTATTCACACTCGCCTTGGAAAGGGGGAAGAGTGGAAGGTACACAGCAGTCACCAATCTGTAGTAATCCTAAAATTCCACAGAGGAAATGCTGCAAGGACCTCAAATCCTGTATAAAGGGGAATTTCTTGATTCGTCCTAAATCTCTGCTCCTGACAAGTAGCATTCCAGGCCATTGCTCTCCATCAGACAGGCACTGTCCTCTCAGAGTTCTTTCTATTTCCATTATTTCTCTTGGTCATTTTTAAAGGATATTGGAGATTATGTCCTCCCTTGGGGCTCAGCAACTTTTTTCCCCTCATCTCGCTCTCTGCCCATAGAAGCTTAGAGATCCAAAAATTGTTTCAAGTCTTGAATAGCCAATGGCCACCATAGGTTGATAGCTCTTTTAGCAGTACATCTCTCCCCAAAACGTTGGCCAATTCTCTCTTGACTTAATTTGGAGTATTTTGAGCTTATGAACTTCTGTAGGAAAGTCATGATACAGTCATTCTCCACTGAGCCATCCTTTCCAACTATGTGCTACCTTCACTGGTTCAAAAGCTTTCATGGAATGCTTGATGGCCCTAGTCTTGATTTGGTTCTTGTCACACAACTATCTTTGTTGGCCCTTGTTGCTCAGGGTGCTTCCCAATTTGAATTTATACCGGTTGGAGATAATGCACAGTTCCATTTTCCAATCATGCTTGCAAGCCAGCCAGTTCTTTCCTGAGTTGATCTCCTCCTTGTAATAAGTTGCCGAACCCAGACCATAGCAACCAGTACATACTAGTAGCATTTTATTCCCAAACTTTTCATATGAATTCATAAGCTCATTTGGTCCATTTTCTGCCTGTGGAGACACCACTGGCAATAATTCTGAGAATGTTTGGCCACTACATCATTCAGACCACCATCTTTCCAGCCTCTAATGACAATTTCCTTGCCATAAGTGCCTGGCCCTGAGAACCAATGCCCCATATTTTAAGTTTTCTTTGTTGGTTCCTTTTTGTTTTGTCTGTTTTTGGCATCATTCTACTCCTGGTTGTAACTTTTTATTTAGCTTTTGCTATGATATGTTGTCATAATAAACCCCAAAATCTCAGGGGCTTACAGCTAACAGTAAAGCTTCATTTTTTACTTCCTAATATACAGGCTGTGGGTGAGCTGTGGCTCTGCTCTTTTGTCTTCTTATTCTAGAGTCCAGGCTAAGGATCCAGCTTTGCACTAACATTTGCCATCCTTGTAACAGGGAAAATAGCAATGACCAATTCATACAATGGTCCTAATGCATCAGCTCTACAGTGACATACATCACTTCCTCTCATATTCATTGGCCAAAGCAAATAAAATGGCCAGACCATAGCCTCATGATGTCATAATGTCAGTGAGTGTGGGGAAGAATAATCCTTTTGTAGGTGAGACAACAGATAATTAAGAACAAGAGTATGATCTACCACAGCATGTCACCATTTAGATATGTATTGCTGCTAATTTTCCATGAATAATCTTTGTCATAATCTGAGTACTTTCCTTCTACTCCCATTTTACTTTTTGTGTATGTGTATGTGTGTTTTAAGAAAGTTTCTGAATTTATCCAAAGCCTTTCAAGCATCTATTGATATGATGGAATGCTTTTCCTCCTTTAATTTGTTGATTAATATTTATAAATTTTCCCATATTTAACTATCTTTAAATTTCTAGAATAGACTAGTGTTGATAACTGTGGACTATTTCTTGATAATCCAATGAACCCTATTTAATAAAATGTACAGTGTTTGCATCTGTATTCATTAATGTGATTCGTTGATCATCTTTTCTGGTTCAATTTCAGGCTTGGATATTAAAGTATGCTAGCTTCATAGTGTGAATTGGGAAGTTTTTAACCTGTATTTTTATGGATTGCAATAACTTACTGGAATTATCTATTCTTTAAATCTGTCTGGAACTCAGGCTTGAAATTATCTGATCCTGATGACTTTTAAAATCATTATTTATTAACCGTCTATCTAAACATTTCTGTGGTAATTTATCAAAATTTTCAATTCCTTCTTTGGTCACTTTTGGGAATTCAAAATTTATAAGACAATCTCTTATTTACTGTAGGTTCTCAGATCTTTTGTCAAAGAGTTGCATGTATATTTTATTATAATCTTACTTATTTTGTATCTGTGATTATGTCTCTATTCCAAACTTGTATGATTTCACACTCTTTTTTTTTATAATCATACCTGTGAGTTATGTATCTATTTTGTTGATAAAAATAGCTCTTGAATTTAGTTCTCCTTTTACCATTATTTTACTTTCTGATTAAGTAATTTCAGCTTTTGTCCTTATTCATTTTTGGTTTATTTTCTAATTTCTTAAGAAAATACCTCCTTCTTGCAAATGTTTTATCTTCTTAAATAACAGACAATAGCAACTATAAATTCTTCTTTAGCAATCTCTCATTTCTTATGTTATAAACAGACTCATTTTAATTACTTTCTTGGTAGTTTATTATATCAATTTGATCACTGTCCCACACCTTTTGTCTTCAGACTCATTAATTAAACTTACATATTCCCGGGGCGCCTGGGTGGCGCAGTCGGTTAAGCTTCCGACTTCAGCCAGGTCACGATCTCACGGTCGGTGAGTTCGAGCCCCGCGTCAGGCTCTGGGCTGATGGCTCAGAGACTGGAGCCTGTTTCCGATTCTGTGTCTCCCTCTCTCTGACCCTCCCCCGTTCATGCTCTGTCTCTCTCTGTCCCAAAAATAAATAAACGTTGGAAAAAAAAATTAAAAAAAAAAATAAACTTACATATTCCCTTTATGGTTCATCTTGTCTACTCCCATGATTTAAGCTACTACTTTTAAACTAATGGCCTCCAAATCTCCCAGGGTCAGATATCTAACTTGCCTCAGGGACATGACCAGCTCAGTCTGCTTGATCTCATCAACATTTCCTTAAATCAACAATATCTATATTTTTCTCAGCGATAACTATATTTATTTGTACCACCATCCATGTAGTTGTTCAAGCTCAAAAGTTAGGATTCATCCTCGACTCCTCCCTATTCCTCATACCCACATCCAGTCAAACACCAAATCCTGGTTATTTTACCTCCTAATAGTTTACCTTCATCCCATCTTTCCCATCCCTGCTGTTGCCACACTTCAGCTACAGCAGATTAATTCCTTCTTTCTGCTGCCAGCCCATTCCCACCCCAAGCATACCCTACAAAAACTCTAGATTGATTTATCTAGACTGTGAATCTCACCATATGGTGTCCTCACTTAAATAGCCCTCAGTGCTCCTCATTTCTAACACAAACTCAACATAGCCTGTAAGGCCCTTTATATCCCTGCCTAAGAGAAACCCAACTAACAACACAAATAACTTAGTATGAACCATGTAATGAGTTATTATATTAATGTGCCTTTGTATTTAAAGAGATATGGAGGGTATTGGGTAGAGAAAAGGACTAACACTTATTCTCTGCCTACTGTGAACCACATCCTATGCCAGGTTTTTATCATCTCATTTAATCATTATAACATGCTTGGTGAGAGGGGCAGTTAGGAATGCTTCCAGCTGCAGGAATTAGAATATCTCACTGATGGCAGCTTCAACCACAAAGGCAATTAATTTTCTCATATTATATTAATATAGAAGTTGGTGTTTCCAGCCAGATGATGCCATCAAAGACTCCTAGACCCTTCCCATTTTTCCATTCTGCCATATCTAGAATGTTGGCTTTTCTTCCTTCTCTTGTTTCCTCTTAAGTGCAAGATGGGTAAGGAAACCCAAGGTTTCACAGAGAAAAGGAAAGGATGGGACACCAGTGAGCAATTCCTTTGAGCATAGCCCCTTTAAAAGGAAGAACAACTCCTCCCAGAAGCCCCTAGAGGGTTTCCATTTACATCTCATTGACCACAACTGGTCACCTGGTTACCCTTATCTACAAGGGAGATGAGAGAGTTTGAATTTAGGGAAGATGGGCCCAGGATAGTGGCTCCACACATCCCATTATCTCTAATTTACAGAGAGGTTAAGGTTGCTCAAAATCCTACTGATGGTAAATGTGGCTTCTGGATTGTGAATTGAGTTTTGTTTCCAAAGTTGGTACTGTCTTCTCTACACCAGTGCCATCTCTCTGTGTACTCTAAAAGTAGAATTTCAGATATTTAGACATTATTAAGGGACATTGCTTGGCACCTGCTGGTTTCCCAAAATCACACCACAGTATGTTCTCAGGCATTGGATAGAACCACCCTAGAATGTTCCAAAGATGAAACCACCCTCCTGACTCTTTGATGAAACCACATGTAAACTGTTCCCTTTGTAAGTGGAAATATTAAGGACTACACTAAGGCTGTCTTAGATTAGCCTCTGAAGCATTCAATATATTTAAACCTGTATGGCCTGATTTCCCTAGCCTTCCTGCTCCCCAGTTGAGAATCCTTGTCATATTTCATCATTTAGTTGTGAATAAGGTTTTGGACACAGTCACCTCAACTTTTGGACATTTCACTTGGCCTAATGAAAAGTTTGTAACTTAATTAGTAGTGAACATTAAACCTTCTCTAATATAGCAAAGAAAAAATTTTCAAATACCTTAGGAACAGGTCCATTTCAACAAAGAATTCCTAAGGAAGAAAAATCTGCACTTGAAATTTTGCATCTGATGCTTCTTTCATCTTTGCCTTAATAAATGAGAAGCCACAGGCAATAGTCCAGTTTTTTGCTTTTATATGACTAGGATTCAAATCTTTTATTAGTTATTGTGCAATGGCTGTGACATCACCATGGAAAGATTATGACTTCAGGTCATAAGAAGTGGAAGAAGTATATATAAACAGTAAAAACATAAAATGTGTACTAATTCTAACTCCACTGGAAATTATTCTTCCCTGACAGTAATTTCCAGTTCTACCTGGTGAAAACTAATTTTCTATAAAAATGAAGCTTCAGACAACTTAACATTCAAGGCTGTCAAAAAAGTGCTCAGGAACCTGTAGATGGGAATTTTTTTGCCATATCTCAAATCTTTTTTTGAAGCTAACTAATCTTAGTTATTAAAATGGACCAGAAAGACCCGCATCCATCAACAAAACCTGGATAATCAAAAACGTTCATGCCATTCTCAGAGCACCATTAGGTTAAAAATTACTGCATTGTTTCCAGCCTTACTAATAGTTTTAATGATGTCCTCATTTTTCTTTCAAAATTAGACAATTTTCCTATAATGGAAGCGTATTACTGTTGGAGAAGTAAAGCGCCTTGCATGAAAATTTTCAGCTTTGAACAAGGGGCAGCCATTTTGTTGTTTTTTTCTCCCAAGATCATTCAAATGGTTGGAATTTCTGTTGTTACATGATTTTTTCAGGTGAGAAAAATGTTAGAAAATACAATTAAAACAGACATATGTATAGTAGGTAAGATCATGAGACTCTCTGTAATGTGTGGTATGGGGATGAAAGAAATACAACATTATAGAAGCAAAGCCTTCAGCATTCTTCAAACTTAGTTTATGCCACAACAAAATGTTGCTATAGAAACACTAAATCCCCAACAGAATTCCTGGAAGTTAAAGATCTGCCTGCAGATGCTTCCAGATGCTGACTTGCTTGCTTGTTAAATAAAACTTAGCATTTATCACATGGGAGATTTTATCTCAAGACATACTATAAAAACTACCTAGGATATCAAGTACAGTGCTCACAATGGAGAGAAAAGTATTAATATAGTCTGGTAGATGTCTCAGAATTTTGGATTTCATGCCTATCGGCCAGATTGTTTTTTCTCTTTCCTCATCAACACTTGTGTAAAGAAGTAGCTCTAAAATAGGATTGACCCGGGGTGCCTGGGTGGCTCAGTCAGTTAAGCAACCGACTTCAGCTCAGGTCATGATCTCACAGTCTGTGAGTTCAAGCCCCGTGTCAGGCTCAGTGCTGACAGCTCAGAGCCTGGAGCCTGCTTCGGACTCTGTGTCTCCCTCTCTCTCTCCTGCTCATGCTCTGTCTCTGTCTCAAAAATAAGTAAAAACATTAAAAAAATTAAAAAAAAATTTATATATATATAAAAGAAAAAGAAAAAAAAATAAAATAGGATTGACCCTTAATGACCAGATGATGGGTAATCACTCTGTTAATAAAATTGTTCATCCATGTTAAACAGGTTAAGTCTTTCTGAGCACCAGTGAGGAAATCACATTTTCCTGTAGACAGTTCAGGGTCTCTCTTTAAGAGTAATTTTCCCCTAGTAATTATACAGCAGTTTGCTCTCACAAAACGGACTGATTAATTAGGAAGCAGCTAAATGAGTTCTTTAGAAATGTCTAAAAATGTTCTTCTTTTCTAATCCTCCTCAATCAAAATGACAGCTTTTTTTTTTTTTTTTTTAATCCCCTTACATAGTGAATGCATAACAACTACAGTGGAACTCAAAGAATCATCACTGGCCTTAGTTAAAGAAGGGATTTTGAATCATATAGAAGAGGACTACTCTATTCATGGTGTACTGTTGACAGATGTCCCCCACCATAGCCACCACCCACTTCTCTGCCTTCCTCTTATTGGGTTGTTTTACCTCATCTGGTAGCTTTGACTTCTATGGGAGAAAGCCAGCTCATCTCCACTTGGGCATTTGTCCTCAGGCTGTGAGCTCAGCCTTCCAACTGAGATAATCACTTCCTTCCTTGACAGCCCTTGCTCACAATCGCAGAATATCTATCCAACTCTTAATAAATGCATATAAATACAGTATAAGGTAATGTCAATTGTGCCCTTAAAAAGGGAGGAGGAGCCCTACTCCTGAAGAGTGGATTGTATATAGTGGTTTTCTTTCCAAAAGTATAGTATTGAAAGTGGGGACAAAAGAGTTACTTTATAGTGGAGAAAACCGATGAATTCTACTTCAAGCCAGGTAATCAAGGTCAACATCAATAATGATAAATCACATTAATAGTACGTACTTTTTAAAAATCTTATTTATTTTGAGAGAGAGAGAGAGCAAAAGTGAGTGGGGGAGAGGTA
The DNA here is from genome assembly GCF_028749965.1 of Puma concolor. Classification (NCBI taxonomy): domain Eukaryota; kingdom Metazoa; phylum Chordata; class Mammalia; order Carnivora; family Felidae; genus Puma; species Puma concolor. The sequence goes on along the minus strand of NC_141673.1, from coordinate 26,859,513 downwards.
GAGAGAGAGAGGGAGAGAGAGAATCCTAAGCAGGCTCCTCCTCACTGCCAGCTCAGAGACTGATGTGGGGCTTGAACTTACACTGTGAAATCATGATCTGAGCTAAAGTCAGATCCACCCAGAGCCACTCAGGCTCCCCAGTAGTATATACTTTTGATATGATGTGATGAAAAATGGCACTTTACCTCTGTGGTCTTCCTCCCCAAAGCCTGTAACCCTATGCAGTCAAGGAAAACATCAGATAAATCCCAATAATGGGGCATCCCATGATAAGCCTAACCAGTACTCTTCAGAACTATCAAGGTCATCTAAAACAGGGAGTCTCAAAAACTGTCATAACCAAGAGGAGCCTAGATGACACGATGACTAAATGTAATGTGGTACAGTGGGGCAGAAAAAGTACATTAGGTAAAAAAAACTAAGGAAACCTGAGGAAACCATGGACCTCAGTCCATAATGATATATTGATATTCATTCATTGTAAAGAAAGTAACACACTTTTGTGAGACATTAATAATAGGGAAATTGCATGCCAGCTGGTAAATCTCTGTACTATCTGCTCATTTTTTTTTTTTTGTCGATGTAAAACTTCTATAAACTCTATTAATAAAAACAAGGGAGAGATGGGAATGACTGAGGCACCTGGGTGGCTAATGAGGTATACAAAGCCCAGTGTTTGCCATCATTGAACTTGGCACCAAAGTGGAAATTTGGGAGGGATGTGAGGCACCAAACTCCACTGGGGGCCTGGCCTGGCTGAGGTGGACTGGCCTCAGACGAGAATGAGAATCGTGTGTTCTTCAACTCTGTAACTCCGTGCTTAGCTCAGCACATTTAACATAAGTGCTGATGTTCATCAAATATCCACTATGCAACTGACACTGTGCTAAGTTCTTTAGGTACATTAGCTCATAGGCATTGACCTTATTGTACAGATGAGAGAAACTGAGGCACAGAGAAGTTAAGTAGCTTACCCAAGGACACACAGCTAGTAAATGGCAGAGCCAGCACTTGAACTCAGGCAGTTTGACTTCAAAGTACCATACTGTGCACTACCAACAGTAGGCACAATAAATACTGGCAATATGACATGATTTTCTGTTGTCACATCACACTTTGGGGATGAATCATTCATTTTGAACATTTGAAATTCCCAAACTATGTTTGGTAGACCCAGATGATCTTCAACATCAGATTTACAGTTCTCGGGTTTGGCTAGGGGAAGAGGTCCCTAAAAGTCCATGGTATATGGCAATTTCTAATACTGCTGAGACATGGAGAAGAATCACCCTGCTGCGAGGCTGGATTGTGGGATTCTGTTTAATAGTCATTTATTTTGGGAGTTCTCAAATCTAATCCCTGCAGACCTAGATCCTCAGATCTGACTTCCTTGACTGCAGCCTTCAGCAGGTCAGCATACTGATGGAGGAATCCTCCTCAGTGGGAGGGTGTAGGGGTAATACTAATGACAAATGTGTAATGGATTTCTTACCTTGATGCCTAATCAAAGTTCCCACAGTACTGGCTGCACAGTCATTAAATGGATATGAGCTCTAATTGAACACATCACCAGATGCTTTTCCTGTATGTTTAGACACCATGATTTACCCAGGACAGTCCCAGGTTATGACTGTTACCCCCACATAATTATTAACAATGCCCTCTTTCACTCTCAAAAGTGCCTGTTTGAATAACTTGTACAGCCACCATATCTATAACACAGAAACAATCTACCACTCCCAAGCTAAAAACTCTAGAGACCATGCCAGCTGCTGTTATAATATGTCTGTGACAGCTGGGCCTCTTGTTCCTAGAGCTTTGGTACAGTGAATTCAACTGAAAATAAGAGTGAAAGAAATCATGGTTTTCAGGGGTATGATTATTCATTCACTCATTACATGGGGGTAATGGTTTTGCAACTTGGGTAAATTTCAACTACATTTCTTTTGCAATCAGAGAGTATAACTACTACAAAAAGCACATTTATTAAAAAAGAAATATACTTTGTGACCATCACCTGAGCTATAAACACTAGATCATTGCCCTTGAGAAGTGACAGATGGCATGATCCTCTATGAGGATGGTCAGCATGGTCACATGTGACGCTACACTGAGCATCAGGCATCAGTAGCTAGCCTGCTGGAACAGGGCCAAGGGCAGGAAATGCTTTAGTTCAAACCCCAATTGTCATTTAAATTTTTTTGCAGTTCTCATACTTGACATACATTCTAAATTTCTTTCCAGGGCTAATATACCTTGTCTTACACTGAGTGTACAAAAATTGATAGTTCTGCCACATCACCTAGCAACATACATCTCTTCTATAGTTCTTTCTAGTTCTCTTCCACCTAAATCCTTCTGCTCTGTCCATCTCTTTATATTTGCCAGGTTAACAAACTCACTGAAAATTATGGAGTTTCACTTCTAAAATCTTTTAAGCTAAGGGTCAGCTATTAATTTCTATTATTTTCTTTCTCTCAAGAAGTTTAAGATTTATTGTAATACTATCTTCTCCCATGGTTACCAATGTGTAGCAGCCACCAAGAAATCCAAGTACACACTCAATTCTAAGCTTCAACTAAGGCTGTTAGTGAAGTGTTGTCTTCTGTGTCGTAAAGGCCTCTGCTGTTGACTGTAGCCAAATTAATTATAAAATATAGACCCAATTTCTAGAGGTGGAAGGTGGCTATGGTGGTGCAATTAGGTGATTGTACTTAATGCCACTGAACTCTACACTTAAAGTGGTTAAAATGGTATATTTTATGTTATGTATATTTTACCACAATAAAAGTTACAGATATGGAACACATCAATCAGAAGTCACTGGGAGACAAGGACCATACATGTGCATCCGTGTGTGTGTGTGTGTGTGTGTGTGTAGATGCCACCTGGCTTGGCTGAAAAAAATGGAAGTTCTCTCGGCCAAGAATGGAGGAAGGGCAGAAGTCCCTGGAGACACGTTTGCCCATTGTTGGGTGGTCTAAACATGCAGCAAACTTTTATAAGGATAAAAATGGATCCTGTCTTATGAGACCAAATTATTGGCTAAATGCTGTCCTAGAGCTGCAAAAGACAAAAGTGGACAGGCACCATCCTGAAGATGCAAATAGATGGTAAATCCATTCATTTATTCAACAAATATGTATTGTGCTCTTGCCACCATATTTCATCAGGTCTAAGACAATATGAATCACTGAGCCAGTTATGAAGTACACATGTGTTTACTATGTGAATTCCTTTTTTTTTTTTTTTTTGTATATCTGAAATACCTGTTTAAAAGCTTTAATATTATCACAAAATACCTTGAGTCCAGGTATGATGTAAATTTACTTCATTCACATAGAACTGAAACAGGAAAGGTGTATATAAGATCACAAACAAGCTCGGGAAACAAACGGAAGTTCTCGTTACAGAATGGAGAACAATTTGGAGATGGGGGGAAAGAGCAGTTGGCAATTAGACTCCACCTAATAATTTTCCTAGACAATACCTATTTTTTTTTTTGTATCAACTGTTTTGATACATTCAAGGAGAAGGTGGATGGCTGAAAAATCCTAAGGTCCTACAGAAAATCTAGACATGGCATCTTCTGATTCAAAACTCAGGGTTCCTAAAGTTAAAACAAGTAGCTCTACAGAAATCTAAAGGGCTACAAATGCCCATAGCAATGGGCTCTAGCACATCAAGGTTGCTCAGGATTATATGTGTAATCCAAAATGAATCACTGATGACCTAATGATTAACTAAATGGGGCTTTGATGTCACACAGATTGGTGAGTTAATTCCTCACTCACTTACTGGGGCTGTAGACAAGTTAAAGTTCATTCTCTCAATTCAGTCCCCTGACCTGTCATCCAAAGACAGCATTCAGTCTACCTCCTAGGATTGCTGGGAAGGTTGAGCAAGGTAATATACATGCAGCACCTACCACGTGGTGCTGGGCGCATGTTAAGTGCCAATAAATGTTAGCTGGTACTATTGATATACTTAGACATTTTTTATTTTTTATTTTATTTTTTTTTATTTTAGAGAAAGAAACAGCAAGAAGGTGAGAGGGGCAGAGGGAGAGAGAGAGAGAATCTTAAGCAGGCTCCATGTTCAGTAGGAGCCCCTCATGAGGCTTGATCCCACAACCCTGGGATCATGACTTGAGCTGAAATCAAGAGTTGGGTGCTTAGCCAACTGAGCCACCCAGACACTCCAGAAATTGTTTTCTTATTACTGGTACTGGTAAATGGACACTAAACAAGGAGTCAGCCCTGGCCCTGACCCTAAGACAGCTGGGTGGCCCGAAGTCAGTAATCCCCATCTCTGTACCCCAGTTTCTTTAACTGTACAACTAATTCTCACCATTCTGTCCCTTTTAAGGATGTATTCCCTCTCCCATGTCATCTTTTATATTATCCTTGCCTTTGCCTTCTCCCCCATCTCCTCACTCCTTCTTCACCTCTGTCCTGCTTTACTCTGTAAGCACTGAGGCACTTAGTTTCCTTCTCTCTCTGGAAAACTACCTTCTTCTCCTAATCCTTCACTCTGCCATCACTTGTTCCTTCTTCCAAGCCTTATTCCACATGGCTTCCAGGATTCATGTTCTAAAACCCAGTTCTGATGACAGCTCCCTGAAGCCTGCAGAGCCCTCTTCCCAGGCAGGCCTCACTCTGCTCAGAACAACCATCCTTCCTCCTCTCTAGCAATGTTTAAGATCAGCTTTGAATGTCACATCTCCTTTCAATTCTCTGGGACAAAGCTAGATTGTCTCTCTGTGTTCCCACAACCCTATGTACATGTGCCTTTAGAAGCCTTTACTATAGCGTTTTCTTTTAAATTTTAGGGGGGGGGGGCAGAGAGGGACAAAGGGAGAGAGAGAGAATGAGAATCTGAAGCAGGCTCCACGCTCAGCATAGAGCCCATTGTGGGGCTCAATCCCATGCCCCTGGGATCATGACCTGAGCTGAAATCAAGAGTCAGATGCTCAACCAAATGAGCCACCCAAGTGTCCCTATAGTCATTCTTAATAGTGAAGTAGGATGAAACAAAAAATATGTAAAGTTAAGTATTTTATTTGCCTGTACAAGAACTGGAATGTAGTAGGTTTAATAAGTATCAGAGAAAATACTGTTAAGGGACACAATCAAAGACATGGCCAGATTATTTTGGTTTCAAACCCATTATTCTGCCAAGTAAAGAGGAAGAATGGAAGGGAAATCTGTAAACAAATGTTTGTGGAGAGGTAGAAACCTGAGGTCCCCAAGATTTTCTGTCTCTCCTTAGGTTGAATTGGAGTCTGTTAAACTATGGCTATAATACATCACCAGAGAGTGCAGAATCTCCCCTCTCCTAGGGGAGACCAGTTAACAGATGACTATTGCAGTTTAGCTATGACATGATGGGCACTTCAACATGCATAGTGTTGGGACTGGAAATGAGGAATAGACACAGCTGAGAAAAAGAAGGCAAAATGACAATATATTGGTGAAGTGATTGGATGTGAGAGTCTAAGGCATAAAAGGAGGTGTCCATCCAAGATGACTCTTGGAAAGACAGTGATGCTGGTGACTGAGATAGGGACCCTAGAGGAAGAACTAGGGAAGGTTAGGGTGATTAGCCAGGAGAAGGTGTGATCACAACTCAAGGTATTCTTTGCATTCTCCACCCCCATCTGGGCAAAGAATGAGTATTAGTTGAATGAGTGTGGACCATTGATGGGAATCCATGGAAGTGTAAGTTGGAGTTCCCAGTCAGATGTAATAGGTGTCTGCCTTCCATCCTTGAACTCTGGGCATTGCAATAGTGCTGAGATCTAGACTGGCTTCATTTGAGGTGATACACTTGTGAGCGGTGTGACTTTGGACATGTCACTTATGCTCTCCCCACTTCAGAACCCTCATTGGTAAAATGGCAAAAATGATGCTTGTCTTAATGGTTACTGTGGACATCAGAGTGCTAATATGCTTGACGACATTTTATGACCTATAAGTGATCATTAATATGTCATCTTAATTCACTGCTGAGCTCTAACCTTCTCCTCTGCTCGCCTCCAAAGCAGGGACACAGTGAAAATGAAGAATGGAATCTTGTGGTTGTGTTTCAGGGATTAAACTAAAGGTGGGAACAATTGTTTCCAAAATGTTGTTGTTTTTTTTTTTTCCACAAGCATCATTCCCTTCAATTTCTTACAGTTTTTGGCTAGCAACTATGAAGATGAACGTGGCTTATCCAATCTCAAAAAAAAAAAAAAATGTACTGACAAGACTTCTACCAAGTCCCCATAACCAGGGGAAGCTCCCAGGGAAATTGTGAAGCTGTTTTGCTGTTCCTTATCCCTCTGTGTCCCTGACTACCCTCATGGCAGAATGTGCTCTCCCTTCAAGGGCTCTGCTTCTCAACCATGGATTCACCTTAGAATTAACTGGGGAACTTTAAAAAGCTCTGATGCCCTGGGTACACCTCAGGCCAGTTAAATCAGACCCTGGCAGTGATACCTACGCATCAGTATTTTGTAATGATCCCCAGGTGATGCCAGAAGTGCAAGCAGAAGTTGAGAATCACCATTCGAGACACATTTGCATTTTAACCAGGATAAGTTCCTAAGAACAAAAGGCATACAAATGATAGAATTTCAGACTAGGGCACTGGCCACTTGAGCATGTAATTCTGGCTGGAGAATATGAGAATATAGGACACTATTATTTGTTGCCCTTCACAAAAGTCTGGTTTCAGATACAGTCCACCCAGAATCAGGTGGGGATTTGAGGCCCAAAGCAACCACAGTCTGAGCTTCCACATCCTAGTGTTTCTAGCAGGGCTGCTGGGGCTATTACTTCATGATAGAGAATGTGTTTATGAGAGGGACCAATAGTTCTAGTGGTTCCCACTCTGCCTGCGTCACTAGTCATTCAAAGCGTCAACTCCAAAGGAACCAACCCCAAGCAACCCAAACTCCTGTGGCTTATAAAGCCTGTCACAGTCCGATGCCAGCTGGCCCTTCTAATTTAACCTCCCATTTTCCTCCTCACATACCTTGTATCCCGGTCACATCAGACTCCTCACGAAAGCCCTGCACAGACCCGTGCCAGTGCATATGCTGCTGTTTCTGTCTCCAGAGCTCTTCCCCAGCAAAGTCCCGCTCATCCTTCGAGAGGCCAATCCGCCTAAATGCCACCTCTTCTATGAATGTTTCCTGCTCACTCCCACCCTGTGTTCTCAAACGCAGAAACCCCTCTGCTTTCCAGGGGGGAGGGAACATATTCTTCTTTCTTGCCTGTGTCTCTCCCCACTCTTTCCTCAAGGTGAGAGGAGAGTAATCTGACTGGTTAGATTTCAGGACAGTGATTGTGTCAGATCCACCAGTAAGCATCAGTGAGTGTTTACCGGCATGTTAAAAGGTCATATTCCCAAGTATAAATAGCATAATGGAGTCAGATCACTTGAGTCTGTAGCTTGCTTATGCCATTTACATGTCAGGTGAACTTGGGAGAAGTATTTGTTCCATTAAACTTGAGTTTTCTCATCATAAAATAGGGAAAAAAATTTCTACCTCATAAAATTATATATTAAATTATACTATTCATGTATGGTGTAAGCTTCTATTTCATTGCGTTTGTATCTTTTCCTTTATCACAACTCAAAATTAGAGAAATAGAGACACACTTAGCTTTCATCCTAATCATGTTGCCCCTACTGTGCTTTGGCCAGGGCTGTCTAGCTGGAGTATCAGCAACTGTCCCCACCAAAAGTACCTTAATTATCATTTTTTTATTAGCACATTGCCCCTTGTTAGTATAGCTTCATCAGGAATTTTGTGGGAGGAAGTAGAGTTAGTAGGACAAGAATTCCTGGATCATCGTTCTAGGTACTGAGATTCAGCTGAGAACACTAACAACAAAATAATATTCCACTCATATTCCTTACTTGGTCCTTTTACATATCTTACTGTATAGCCCTTTTCATATGAATACATAGTTGTTTTCTTGTCTACCGAAGACACAGCATCCCCTCAATGTCCACTCAGGGTGGGAAAATGGAAGTCTAGAACCATCAGGGAAGAACTGGCTCTCATCTGTGATTTCCCTCTCCTTTTCTGTCTCATGTTCTGAGTCATTTCTTCAGCCCTTTCTTCTAGATTACTAATTCTCATTCCAGCTGTGTCTTTTCTACTAGTATTTCATCCACTGAGGTTTTATTTCAGTCATTTTGTTTTTCTATTCCAGAAATTCTATTTGGTTCTTTTCTAAATTCTCCTAGTCTTTTTTGATAGTGTTATGTTACTTTCTTGTGCTTTCAATTCCACTTCTTATTTTCCTTAAATATTTTATTTTAAAGTTTGTTTATTTATTTATTTATTTATTTATTTATTTATTTATTTATTTATTTATTTATTTATTTATTTTGTGAGAGAGTGTGTGTGTGCATGACAGGGCGGGGCAGGGAAAGAAGGAGAGAATCCCAAGCAGGCTCCATGCTATCAGCACAGATCCCAATGCAGGGTTCAAGCTCACCAACTGTGAGATCATGACCTGAGCTGAAACCAGGAGTCAGACACTTAACCTACTGAGCCACCCACATGCCCCTATTTTCTTTATCTATTTTAAGTTAATTTCTACATCCTATATCCGATAATCCCATTTCCTGAAGTTCTTGGGGAGGGGGTGTGGTCCTCCTCCTACTTCTTGTTTCTGCTGATTGTGGCAGATATAAAATGTTAGCAATTTTGGATTTGCAAACACAAATTTAATTGAGCCTTATCTATGTGAATCCTCTGAATCTTGGATTGAAAGTTATCTCTCTAAGAAGGACTTTTTTCTCTTCTGTTAAATGCCTAAGAACATTATAAGCCTGGGGTCACTTTATATCAATTTTTATCTTTGGAATTTCCAGGACTAGGTAGTATAAATGTAAATCCAAACCCATGTGCTAGGAGATCTATGGTCACTGATTTTGAGTGGATGTTCTTACCCCACTCAGAACTTTTGCCAAGACAGAGGGGTAAATGTTTTCTAGCCTACTCTTCTACTGAGTGTGTGCCTCTAAGAGTTTCAGATTTCCATTGCTTCCTCGGTCTCATTTCTGACTTTTGCAGAGCTAAGATCTTGTTTTTGTCCCCATAGAGTCACTGAAACCTTGTTTCTTGGTTGTGAAGTCGGCAAATACCTTCTGAGCTTGGGATTTCAACTTCTTGTTTTGGACCCCCAAGGATTTCTGTTACTTTTTTTCATTCTCACCTTTGCATTTAAGAATACATTTGTTATACTTTATCCCACTTTTCTAAGTATGTTGTAGTGGGAGAGCTTTCAAATAACCACCGTACTGCAGATAATGGAGGTTAATAATGCTACCAGAGAAATACAGGAGTTTTTCAATTCTGTTTAATGAGTTTACAGTCTTGTTGGGAGTTTATTTGGAAATATCTTTAGAAAGACATGAAGAAGTATCTTTAAAAGGTTGAGTTTCCCAGACACTATTCAGGTGGGACAAACATGACATGTTTCACTATTCTTCCAAGCCCCATCCCAGGAAGCATAGGCATTGTCACTGTTGTTTGGGTTAAGTGGATACAATACCCAGTTGAGCAGCAAGAACTTAGTGAAGTACATTTAAAAGTTGGAGCAAGAAAACCACCTAAGAAACAAAAAAAGCTTTTTGAGTAATAGAAGAGAGACTTTCAGGTGTCACTCAAACCAGGATATATTCATTCCCCAACCAAAGTTGAGAAATCTATCATCTTTACATCGCAGGGGAAGACATCTTATAAGTAGTGTTTTTCACAGAGGGAGTCATCTGGCCAATAGCCTCAGAATGATCTCAAAAATGTGTTCGAAAATGTAGAGTTCTGATCTCCACTCTCAGATATTCTGATTCAGATATTCTGAGGTAGAATCTGGAAAACTTTATTTTTAACAAGCAGCCCTGGTGACTCTTAAGTACACTGCAGTGGGACAGGCCCTGATGTGTAGTGTACTTGCCTTTAAAAGAGTATGTTGCCATAATTTGAGGGGCCCCACTGATTCACGCTGTGGGAATAGAAAGAGCCAAGCAGTAGAAAATCTGTTTCAGTCCTGGAGGTTGAAAGTCTCTAAATCTCCGTTGTACTAAAACCAAAACTTTGAACCATTACAGAGAGAGACATTACAGACACAGACAGACAGACAGACAGAAAGCCCTCTGTAGTTATTCAGCAGGCTTGATCCAAATACATGCTCATCCGGACTCTCATGATGATAGACTTGGACCACCGTAGAATTAAAAGTGCCTAACAAGAGTCAGAGAAATAGACCCAGGACTATAAAAGAACTGCTGGAGCAAAAGCAAGACTGAAACTTCATTCCGCTCTCCTGGAGAGAATCTGTCCCCAGTGTAATCAGGAAGGGGCTGGTCACTAGTGCCACAATCACAGTGTAGCTAAAGCCTTGTGTTATTTGCTGTCTATTGTATACAGCATATTTGGTTTAACCATTACTTACCTATATACATTTCCTCCCATGATGGGATTTAATTCTTATCCCTAAATTAAGTCTTCATAAAACCCAAGCTAAAAGAATACCTTCTACAAAGTTTATACAGAGACACAAGAATCTCTGTCCTGTTGCCCAGAGCAGGTACATGTCACATCTACTGAAATGGTGCCCAAATAGGGACCTCCTGGAGCATTAACAGGAAAAAAATAAATGCTACATAACATGGAGTGTGGGAGGGGAAGAGGCACCCATAATCAATAGGATTAGGCAGAAGATTATATTTATAAAAAATAATTCCAATTACAATGGTTTTAAAGGAATGCCATTAAAATGAAGTGTTTTAAAGAGTGCCATGCATTTGGAATCATTTGGGGGAAAAGTTGACACATGTCAAATGAAGAAGTCCGCCGTGATGCTGCTTTAAGCACAATTTTTGGTTTACAAATTACATGCCATTTTACAGACAACTAAAGAAACATGATCCAACTGTACTATTCTGTTACCCCATGTATTAACAGTTCCATATGGTTAACATCAGTCAGCTGATTTCTTTAGAAACAATTAAAAGTCTTGCCAGACACATAAGAAGAAACCATGTGAGCATGTTTCCTGCTGGCTGGTGACATTTCATCCCCTCCTCACCACTTTAGTCTCTAACAAATTACTCAGCCCACTGGAGCAGGATCCCTCAAAGGCCGGGAAATGACAGCCTTCATCTGAGACATCCTCTCTTACCACAACCCAAATTTGGCCTTTGGGCAAACAATAATGCAGGAAGAGATCTGTTTTGCTTCTGTGTCACCAAGTGACAGTGTTAAGAAACGAAGCCAGTACGAAAACCAGTTGGTGGGGGTCTTAAAATGCAGCACATCATCCAAGGTAAAGAATTGACAATAAATCCAAAGAGTGTGGACCCACCTTGGAATATTGGTCAGGATAGGCTAAATTTTGCTGCAGCAACATCCATCCCCCAATCCTAATGAGCTATGATCATAAAGGTTCATTTCTCACTTGTGCTCTCAGTGAGGTGGAGGCAAGTCAACTCACTGTCAAAACCATCACTCTGAGTTTGAGGCTGACAAAGAAGGAAAGCATAGACCTAAGATACTTGTGTCCTTGAGAAGGGGCTCTGCTTCCTGACTTGCTGTCCCCACCCCAATCCTGGGGAGAGGAAAAATGGAAACTCCAGGTGGGTGTGGGGGATCAGAATACAGAGAGATATGCACATATTCCAGGACTGGGGGAGGGTGCAGACACAGGGCAAGCCTCGCAGTTCCGTGGCCCTGAGCCTTGCCTATGAACAGCAGAGACTCAGCGGAGGGAGGTGCATAAGGCAGACAGAGAGGTGGCCATCTGAGTAGACTCTTGATAGGAGGCCACACGGGAAGGAGGGCATATTAGTGGATGCCAGTATGGACAAATGGAGATGAAGAACAGCCACTTCCCCTCCATTGACCCTCCATCAATATTTCCGTACTTTGGAAGCCCCCAAACTTAGACACAACCTAGGGATTGGGGAAAGGTCCTCAGTTAATGGAGACTTAACATCTGCTTCTGAGCAGGAGAGAGATTTGAAATATAGATTTCATTCCTTCAACTTGATTCCTTCTAAAATTCTACCCCTCCCCTTCCTTGGAGAGAAAGCATTTGAGAAACTAAGTGTCATCCTAAAAGGTTGGTGTTCTGGGTAGGAATTCTATTCTTGAGAATTGTGGGTGATATAAGAAGACTCAAACAGAATCACCCCAGGCTCAGGCCCAAGCACCCTGCCTCCTCTGGTTCTTTCCACTGTTCTTCTGGCTCTGGTTCCCCACAGAATTTTCTCCACCCCATCCCTTCCCTGAGTACTCTTCATTTGTCTTCTGTGAATTCTCCACTCCATCTGTAGAGTGCCAGAAAGAATGGTACCCATGAAAAATCATTTAAGATCATACCCTGCTTATCTCTTCTATTTGATGCAAGGGATAGCGAGAGAAAACACTCAAGTTCCTCCAACTTCTCTTTTAACTCCTCACCACAAACCGTTTATTGTCCAAGCTGTGACTGTCAAGCCAAACCTTCCCTTGTAAGCAACATTGATTCCTGGGATCCCCTTGAAATTTTGTAAGAATCTAGGGGTTTGAGGAACCAGAGTAGAATTTTCTGGATTTGGGAGGAAGTTGGAAGTGTAGCTCTTGGGGACTTGTGTCTACTGGTGTGATTACATGTCCAGAGATGAGGGACAGAAGGGCTCATGAGCTATTCAAAAATAAATGAAAAAAATAAAAACAATCCAGATAACTATTCATTCAGAAGTTAATTCCTGATGCCCATAATTACTCCATCCAACATAGACTAGGACCCTTGTGGTAGAAGAAGAGAACCAATCTTTTACAATATAATCAAGAAGCACAGTCTGAGTGAGACATTGGATGCTTGGTCTTTTTGTCCGGTCCTAACAAGTATTCAGATGCTTGTGTGATTATAAACCTGAGACCATAAAGTAAACAATGGAGAGCAAAAACAAAACATAGGTTTGGTGTGTGTGTGTGTGTGTGTGTGTGTGTGTGTGTGTGTGTGTGATCTCCATGAACTAAGGGAAAGCTAACAGCAATGTCAGTCTCAGGCACCTAGTTACCTGAGCTAACTACCTCAGCTCCTAGTTACCTAGCTAACTAGCTGCTATTTGTTTCCTGTTGTCATGGAATTGGTTTCCCTTTTTTCTCTACCTTCTCATCTGCTTTTAACCTGCATGTCTCCTCCACCTCAAGGCAAATCCAAACTTGCTTTTCAACCATGGTTTTCACTCACTTCTAGTCTCTGTTCTTTTTCATCACCTTTTTGGGGTATGAAAAACCCTTACCCACTCACTCCCTTGTCCTCTCCAAAGGGAGTCTACTCTTCAGTCAACCAGCTCTGCCTTCTAGAAAAGCTGCTCTGTGGAACCAGAGTCCTATATTTACCTCCTGTGCCTGCTGTACCTAAGTACCACAACTGGGTGGCTTAAAACAACACATACTTATTGTTTCATAGTCTGGAGGCTAGAACTCCAAAACCAAGGTTTTGGCAAGACCGTGCTCCCTGAAATCTATAAGGGACAATCCTTTCTTGCCTCTTCCAGCTTTTTCTGATGGCCACCAGTCCCAATGTCCCTTGGTTTGCAGCTGCATTATTCCATTCTCTGCCTTTGTCATCACCTGGTGTCCTCTCTGTGTGTGTCTTCACGTGACCTTCTCCTTTCTGCATGTGTCTCTGTCCAAATGTCCCTCTTCTTGTAAGGACATCAGTCATATTGGATTAGGGCAGACCCTAATGACCTCATCTTAACTTTGTGTCTTACAAGATTACATCTGCAAAGACCCTATTTTCAGATAAGGTCACATTCACAGGTAGCAGGGTTTAGAAGTTCAACATATGTTTTGGGGACACAGTTCAACCCTCATAATCTCCATATCCCCATCTCTGAGTTAAAAACAGAGTGCCCTCAGGTGACTGAATCAAGAGAAGAAGTCAATGCAGGCCCAGGAAGGAAGCTAAATGTCTTTAGTCAGGGAATTCTGTGAAGTTCCCAAAGAGTGGTTTAGAAGGGGAGGAATTGAGGCTCTTGATGGGAACATCCTCTTAGCCCATAGATACTGTACCCTGTAAGGATTAGCACAGCAGAAGGAAAGTCTGGAGAAGGACCACCCAAGGTATAGGACTGGGAGGACTGTGTCAACATCACTGGGAGCTTCTTAGAAATGTAGAATCCCAGGTCCTACCCAGACCAACTGAATCTGAATCTTTCTAAGAGGAGGGTAGGGTAGAAAATGTCTGGGTATTTTCCAAGCTCTCCCATAATTCTTATGCACGCTGAAGCTTGAGAGCCATTGTTCTAAAGTTTGGGTCCCAGGGCAGAGTCCATCATTCCCTTCTAAGCATCTAAGGGCAGTGTTAACCCCAAAAGCATCCCAATAGAAGATGTACAGTCTCTGCTAGGCACTGAAGTGATGGGGAGGGATGTCCTTATCTAAAAGGCAGCCCAACTCTTTGATGGAAAGATCTCTGGAAGCAAAACTGCATTTATTTTGTTGAGCAAAAATTGCATCTCTGAAGTTTCTACCTCTTAGTTAACATTACTCTTTGGAACTCCAAAAGAAATCTGTTCTCTTTCTTATGAGCATCCCTTGAAGGTATTAAAAATGAGCTATCATGTCCTCCAATGTCTACTTTAAAAAAAACTGTGCTTTTTAATGTAGGAGAAGAAGGTATGACATAAGGGGGTATAAACAGAATTGAATGGAGGCATTGTTCAGTTTGCTGTTGGTGAAGACATTTGATTTGAAGCCTTAAATAATATTAAAGGAGAACATGAAGGATTGGGTTTTTTTTTATGTTTATCAAAAAGGACCATACATTAGAAATGACCTTCTCAAATGACAGGAGAGATAAAGATCCCATCTCTTTTTTTCCAGATCCTTGCTCAAAGAGGTGAAAAAGTCTGACATACCTACAAAGCACCCTCCCAAAAAAATTTTTTTAGAAAAATTGTGGGAGATTTCGAAGTGGAAAAAAGAAATTACTGGATATCTTTCCCATGGAGTATGCAGGGATCATCAGATTCTGTAAGTGTGTGCATCATCGTTTGTCTTTGACTAGGCTCTTTATAGCCCTGAAGAGACAGAAAAGTAAACACATAGGGTACTGATGGTAATGTAGGCAGTCCTTGTCAGAGATGCAAGTTGTGTCTGGTGGGATGTTGTTGGTATCACTCTCTATATCACCCCTTCTGCTAGACTTACATAAATATATATATATGCGGTACTTTTTTTTTTTTTAACATTTATTTATTTTTGAGACAGAGAGAGACAGAGCATGAACAGGGGAGGGTCAGAGAGAGGAAGACACAGAATCTGAAACAGGCTCCAGGCTCTGAGCTGTCAGCACAGAGCCCGCCGCCGGGCTCGAACTCACGAACCACGAAATCATGACCTGAGCCGAAGTTGGCCGCTTAACCGACGGAGCCACCCAGGCGCTGCCCCATATGCGGTACTTTTGTAACACCTTGCTGCTTCCCTCATTAATTCATGAGTTAAATAAAGTCTTTGACGTATTTTTTTATTTCAATGGAGTCATGATTGTATCTTATTTTGAAAATGTCCCTTTAACAATAATTTTTCTTTTAACTTACCCATCTTTCTACCCATATTTTGGCTTTTTGACCTGCATTCCTTTCATTCTGCCCGCACGTTGTAGATAGGGAAGCTCCTACGATTCCAATGTTTTTATCAGTGTGAACTCAGGAGCTGAGCTGCCTGCACTCAAAACCCGGAACCTTAGTCAAGCTACTTGACCTTCCTGTGCCTCAGCTTCCAAATATGTAAACTGAGGATACAAACAAGATACATAAAAAAAGCATTTAGGAGAGTGTCTGGGTGGCTCAGTTGGTTAAGCATACAACTTCCTCTCAGGTCATGATCTCATGGTTCGTGGTTTCGAGCCCCTCGTAGGGCTCAGTGCTGACAGTTCAGATTCTGTGTCTCCCTCTCTCTCTGCTGCTCCCCGCTCACACTCTGTCTCTCTCCCTTAAAAATAAAGATAAACATTAAAACAAAGTGTTTAGAAAAGTGTGTGGGGGCACCTGGGTGGTTCCGTCGGTTAAGCCTCCAACTTCAGCTCAGGTCATGATCTCATGGTTTGTGAGTTCAAGCCCCGCGTTGGGCTTTGTGCTGACAGCTCAAAGCCTGGAGTCTGCTTCCGATTCTGTGTCTCCCTCTCTCTGTGTCCCTCCCCTGCTCACACTCTGTCTGTCTCTCTCTCTCTCTCAATAATAAGTAAACATTTAAAAATTTTTTTTAAAAAGTGTGTGGAACATATGAAAAAAAAGTCTGTTACTTTTATCACCTTTGCATCACAAGGACAGAGATAATGTCTCTCATTCTGGGACATCTTACAGATCCTAAAACCGTAGCTAGCTTCTCTGTTGCTTCTGTTAATGAAAACCAAATTCTAATTTAGGACTCTTGGTATCACTGCTTTCTCATTTTCTCCTCTGTCAGGATATTATTATCAAGGAAGGATTTATATCACAATTTTTGTCTGAGAGAGCTCAATTTTTTTTAATGAATTGATCAAATCACCACTCACCTTCATAATTGCCCTTCAGATACATTTACTTACTGTGTTTACTTATTTGGAACAGCAAATTGTAGCAGCCCCCAGGAGCCTCCACTCAAGCTGAGGAGAAAGATCAGTTAGCACAGTAGAAGTGGAAAGACCATGCTATCTTTTAGGTGTAAGATGAGGGATCCCACGTGAATGATCCCTTTGGGGGAAGGGAAAAGGAGTTTGTTTTAACTTCCTTAATCTGCTTCTGAACCACAAAGTTCCGTTTTCAGAATTCAGCTGTTAAGTTCAAGTTTCCAATGAAGGTTGTTCCTAGAATAGGATTCCAAGTCTCTGGTCCCAGTTGAATCAGTCAGAATGAGCTTTTTGTTGCTGTAACAAACAACCCTCCCACATTGCAGTGCCTTAAACAATAAAGGTTTATTTCTAGTTCACACTGTATGTCCCGCACGTATTGACAGTGGTCTCTGCTCCACAGCATCCCCACTCAAGGACACCGTCTGACCGAAGTGCCACCATTCATAATGCCCCCAGACTCATGGCACAATGAAAAGAAGGTGGAAAATCACAAAGTGGCTTTTAAATATTTTGGCCCCAAAGTGACTAACATCACCTCTGCTCACCTGTCATGGACATACCTAATTTCATGGTGGGGAATGTGCCTCTCCCATGTGTCCAGAATGGAGGGAGCAAACATAGTAATGCTTTCCCACACCATTTGTGGCTTCCAAGCCTAGACTGCTTTACCACCTTTGATCTAATTTTCTAGCTTCTCCATCAGCATTTGGAACAGGATGTGTAATTCCATTTCACTCGGCTTTGCTTCTAACTTAACAACATTCGTAATATTATCTGAAACCTCAGGGGAGGAACTAAGTTCCTCAGCAGTACCAATTTGCTTTTTTAAACTTCAAGCTTCCTCTAAACAGGCGCCTTTGATATTGCCAGGAGTAAGCTTGTTTTTCCTTCCAAGTTCCCCCTCACCCAGCCCTTGCCTGGGTCTAATTGTAAAATGCATCTGGATGTTTTAAAAAGCTCATTATGTAAATGTATCAGAGTCCATATCTATCAACAGATAATTAAGAAGACTATATACATATTTATGAGTTTGCTTAATATTGCTTTAATGAGGAGATTTACTAGAAATACCAAATCAAGGAGGCCAGAAGAAAAATGATCCTAACAAAGAAGAGCACAAGTGTTCGGCAGTTCTCGGTAGTCCTGAAAGCTCTCAGAACATTCGAAGAACACCACAGACTTCCTGTTAGCCTATCATAAATGGTAGGAAGAAACTGGGGAAAGGAATAGACAATGTCACTCAACACGCTGAAAATAAGACTATACTTTTTTTGGTTTCAAATAACAGCTATTCGAGGAGCCAAAGTCTTATGTTTCCAGCACCTGCAAAAGCAAGGTCACTGTGGGGACGTGGTCAGAAAGTCTGACATGACAGCCACCAGCTGATTCATAAACTACAGAGACAGAGCCACCACTCTAGCCCATATGGCTCTTCTGTGCAAATTAGAAAGAGGCATCTCCCAGGAGAAGAGGAAAACCTATGTGTCTCTCTCGCAGGCAAAACCCTACAGGTACGTGGCTGAGTGAGGAGAAGGTGCTTTGTGTGGAGACATGAATAACCTTGCCACGGGTAGAGGAAGCCTAGTGCCAGGACATAAGGCTAGGCAAGTGGAGCTAGGGCTAGAATTTGGCCTTCACTTACCCTGTCAGCCAGGCCCCTTTGTAGAGCACATAATCTGCACAACTCCAGTGGCAGCCTTGTCTAGAAAACTCCATGGGAGCAACTCTCACCAAGACCTGGCTTAAGACTAGGAACAGAGAACCCTTCCTCATTCTATCTACCAACTATCTACATCTACCTTTGGCTTATGCAAATGGCACCTTAACCCCACTTTTAGGTTCTCTCTATTGTACTTTTCTTCCCTGCCAACACACATTCCATTAGCCAGAACTCAGTCATGTGGCTCCACCAAATTACAAAGAAAGCTGGGAAATGTAGTCTTGCTGGGGAACCAGGAAGAAAAGGAAAGTGTGTTTCTTGAACACATTCCACTGTCTCTGCCACTGTCCACCTGTCTGTGTTCCCCCTCTGTTCATCCATGTCACATTATGTCCCTCACGTAGAAAGCACAGACCTCATCCCAAGTGAGACAACCTGAAGCCCATCCAATGACTGCAACCAGCTCCAGCACTAGGATCTCGAGATGTCGTGCAACCTTCTTCATCAGGTCCGGATGTGGCTCCCTGTGATCTGGTGACCTGTGAACTAGAGGACAAGTTGTCCTCTTGCACTACTCCCTACACATCAGTAGAGTAGGAACAGGATATCCAAAATTCAATCTCCGTTCAATAAAGGGAAGAATGGACAAAGCAGTCCTTGCTCACAGCCATTGTAAAGTTTCTTGATTTGATCTAAATCTGGTCTCTGGGAACACTGCCTTGTCTGTCACTCTCGCTGGCATGTCTGAGCCGCATGCTGACAAGTATGCTCTTCTTGGAGGCTCCACAGCTTCGGGACCCTGATTCCTTCTGGAGCAAGTTTAGAGGCTGAGATTATTTTACAAATTCAACAGTCAACAACTTTTTTTCTTTTAAATTCAGAATTTGTAATTTCTTTGGCTTACATATAGTAGATCTCTGTTTTATTTGCATTTAGTCAGTACTGTGTGTCAGGGACTACATCTGCATCCATTCCTAGACATAACTCCCAAAACTGATTTATATATTTGCTTCCTTATACCTCCCAGTCAGTCTGTCTGTCTCTCACTCTCTCTTGTTCCTTACTCCCTTAAAGAGTGACACCAATCACATCTTCCTACATTCCATTGGCCAGAACTCATTCACATGGCCCATTTAACTGTGATGGAGGCTGAAAAATAGGGTCTCACTGTGTGTCCAAAAAGAAACAGAAATGGGGTTTAAACCCTTATCAATAGTTCTTCCTCATCTTGCCTGGGAGCTAGTCATCCGGGCTGGCAGACTCCACTCAAAGCATGTATTTGGAGTAAAGTAAGGCATCTCCAAAGATGCCTCCAAAGAAGAGGGGTACTATTTCTAGAAGAAAACAGGATTCATAGTAGACAAAAAAATGGATCCAACCTTGATAGATGTTAAATATTTAGGGGGGCAGGTAAGCCTGGAGTTAAATCTTGGCTTCAACATTTACCAGCCTTTGGTGTCTATCAGAAGGTTAAAAGGGCTCTCTGGGCTTCAGTTGCCTCATCTGTAAAATGGAGATAATAACAGTACTTCCTTCAAGATTGTTATAAACTTAGACGTTTGTCACATACTTAGCACAGTACCATGCAAAAGGAAACAACAGTGTAACGTACAAGCCTCTCTGTCAGGGCACTCAGTTGTGCCAGAAATTTAACTTTATTTTCCTTTATCTGAACTTAACATCTTATTAAATCCCCCTTTCCTTCTTTTTTTAAATTTTTTTTTTCAACGTTTATTTATTTTGGGGACAGAGAGAGACAGAGCATGAACGGGGGAGGGGCAGAGAGAGAGGGAGACACAGAATCGGAAGCAGGCTCCAGGCTCCGAGCCATCAGCCCAGAGCCTGACGCGGGGCTCGAACTCACGGACCGCGAGATCGTGACCTGGCTGAAGTCGGACGCTTAACCGACTGAGCCACCCAGGCGCCCCTCCCCCTTTCCTTCTGATAACATAAAGTTAACCTCAGTGAATTCATAGGTTCTCCCAGGATCTTTGTAAGTTCCAGGGAGCTAATGTGGATCCAAAATGGCAGGGGTAGGAAGGTAGGCATCTGCTCTTCCACGTTGTTCCTTGTCTATGGTGGCATCCACTGAGATGACTCTGCATATCATTTAGTTTTTGTTCTATTTGGGTCACAGCTGTGTTCTCACTTCTTCCCAACCTCCAAGCGTCCGCAGATCTGCCAACTCCATGTGTCATGTCTGGGTTACTCCACCGCACACAAGAAACACCATTGCTCAGGTCACCCTAGGACCCCAGAAACCTCTATGAGGTTGCCTTGGACCAATCTGTCTTGACTCACTGCACAGATATACCTTCTTTTTTCATGCCTTATTGGCTTAGGGACTTCCGGAGTCTTCCCACCCCTGGCAATGAAGCTCAGGTCATTTCTGTGCTTGGTTCTCCAAACCTGTCTGGGGATTCCACCACTTGGCATCAACCAATTCCCTTCTTCCTATGACTCTATTCAGAAGAATGTTCCCAGTAGTCTCTATGACTAAGCTGTCCAATATAGTATCCACTAGCCACATTTGGACATTCAAATTTAAATTGGTAAGATATGCTAAATTAATTATACCAGCCACATCTTAAGTGCTCAGGAGCCATATGTACCTAATGGGTGCCATATTGGAGAGCACAGTTTTTATTATAGAACTCTTCCATCATCCCAGAAAGTTCTATCACACAACACCGGTCTAGGATCTCTTCCTTGTCTGGCCTTCCCACCCGCCTCATCTCAGAGTCTTTACCTGGCCCAGTGGAGGGACCTTGCTCTGACATGATCTTTCAGTCTTAGAACCATCCTGCATTATGTCTAGGCCTAGGTTTTGAAACCCAAAAGCCAAGAACTGACTCTTGTTCTCTGTCTTCTTTGGGGTCATCTCTTCTCTGAGTCATAGAGTTGGGATGACCTTGTTACCAATAGAGTGACCAACTGCTTAAGTTTGCCAGGACTAAGAGGATCCCTGGGACATGAAACTTTCGGTTTGAAAATGAGGAAAGTCGGGGCGCCTGGGTGGCGCAGTCGGTTGAGCGTCCGACTTCAGCCAGGTCACGATCTCGCGGTTCGTGAGTTCGAGCCCCGCGTCGGCTCTGGGCTGATGGCTCAGAGCCTGGAGCCTGTTTCCGATTCTGTGTCTCCCTCTCTCTCTGCCCCTCCCCCGTTCATGCTCTGTCTCTCTCTGTCGCAAAAATAAATAAACGTTGAAAAAAAAAAAAAAAAAGAAAATGAGGAAAGTCCCAGACAATCCAGGACAAGCATGATCACCTTTGTTACAAAGAGCCACAGGTTACCAAGGACTGTGGGAAAAAACACCAGTCTTTGTATCTCAAAATTTACTTTAATTCTGGAGCTAATATTAATCCTGATGAGGATTTCACTTTTACCACCAAAGTTAGACTCGGGTATTATATTTCCTCCTCTCTTTCTAAAAGC
This sequence comes from Puma concolor, assembly GCF_028749965.1. NCBI lineage: Eukaryota > Metazoa > Chordata > Mammalia > Carnivora > Felidae > Puma > Puma concolor. The sequence goes on along the minus strand of NC_141673.1, from coordinate 26,837,802 downwards.
CTTCTTGGTCCCCACACTCCTGCCCCTTTCCCTCCCTCATCCTGTGAATTCTGCAAATTTCACCAGTTCTACCTAGTATTTATGAGATGCAGATCTTCAGATCACCTTTCCCCTTTCCCACCCTGCTAGGGGAACTGTTTGAGTGTCTAATATTTCACCCCTTTTTCAAGATGAAACTATTGATCCTGAGGTCATACAAAGAGTGAGCCACATAAAAGACGTCGGCAGGGCAAACTATGAGGGCCAGCTCCAAAAAACCCCTTTATACATTAAACTAAGACCTTCAGTGGATTGTTAATAGCTACCTTTTGGCTCGTTTCTAACTCAGTAGTGACAGTTTCAAACATGGAAGCTATTGTGGAGCTCAGTCATGGAGAAGGGACTGCCACTTGCCTGCCGACTGCCTTGCCCCTTCCATCCTGTCCCTGACATATTCCTGCCCTGGCTTATTAGTTTATGTGAACTGTCTAAAAATACCTTGACAGTAGCAGCTCAGAGGGTTACAGAAGAAAAAGGAGCCATTCAGTAAGAAGACAAATGTTATTCTTTTGCCTGATTCCTTCCCTCAGTGAAATGCAGACCCATGGAGACATCCGTGGAAGTTCTGTTGGAGACTCTGACCCATTAACGTGATTTGTGCTGTCCTCTGCTCCTGGAAAGCCTCTTTTCCTCTATTAGCCTTAACCTGTGAGGTCCAATGCAAGTACAGCCTCATCCAGGAAGCTGCTCACGATTCACATTGACTAAATCATTTGTCTCTACTGCCAATATGACAGATTGGAAGAATGAAGGTGTATTATATCACCTTACCCCAGACTGGAAAGGAGGGAACTGGAAAAATGCATTTTTAACAAACACTTTAGGTGCATTAAAAAAAAAGTTCTAGCAATACAGAAGTCACATGCCAAATTCACCCATTTCAAGTGCATGGTTTCATGGCTTTTAGCGTATTCACAGGTTTCTGTGACCATCACCACCATCAATTTCAGAACACCTTTGTCATTCCAAAAAGAAACACTGTCCCTTAGTTAACACCCATCTATTCCCACCACCCTGGCCCAGCCCTGTGCAGTCGCTCATCTATCTCTGTTTTTGTAGACCTGCCTTCTCTGGACACTGCATATACGTGGTCCTTTGAGACTGGCTTCTTTCACTTAGCAGCACTGTGTTTCTTTTTATGCCTGAGTAACATCCCATGATAGGGACACAGCACATTTTGTTTTCCCGTTCATCAAATAATGGATATTTGAGTTGTCCCGCCACTTATAATGTTGCCTATTATAAATAATACTGCTGTGAACATTTGGGTACAAGTTTTTGGGTAGACGTATGTCTTCATTTCTCATGGCTACATGCCTAGAAATGAAATTGCTGGGTCACATGGTAACTCTATGTCTAACTTCCTGAGGAAATGTCAGACCATTTTCCACAGCAACTGCACCATTTCACATTCCCACCTGTGGGGTATGGGGTTCAGATCTCTCCATATCCTCACCAGCACTTGCAATTACCTGCCTTTCTTTTATCCTAGCCATCCTAGTGAATGTGAAGCAGTACCTCATTTTCATTTTGATTTGCATTTCACTGATGGCTAGGTGCTTCTTACCTTCACTAAAGTTTGTAAACCTATGAAATACTGCCCCACAGCACAGTGATAGAGTTACCTGTCTTATGGCCCCTACTGGATAGTAAGCACACAGCAGGCCTGGACTGTGTCACGTGCCTGCCTGTTTCCCCCCTCAGTGGAATTGTAGGTGTTCATAAATAAGAGCTAACGACTATGGAAGGCTTGCACTGTGTCAGGTGTTGATTACACAAATTAATTCACTTAATCGTCACAACAACTCGATGTGGTAGGGACTCTCATTACCGCCATCTTGCAGAAGAGAAAGCCAAGGCATGGAAGAGTTAAATAATTTGTCTGTATTCGAACTCAGGTTGCACGATGCCACACTGTGGACTACTACCTGCCTCCTGCAGTAAATAGCTACTGCATACATAAATGGGTTCACAACTCTGAAAAAAGGAGGAGAAAAGTGGGGGGAGATGAAAAAAGGCTACGGAGACAGGGCTCACTCCACCGTCCATTTGACTGAACAGCCATCTCACGAGCAACTGGGAGCTAGTGCTGCCTTTCTCCCATGAGCAACATCATGACGCTTCACAAAACCTCAATTCCTAGTGAAGGACATAGACAGTTTCATAGGCTTGGTTTTTTTTAAATCCGATAGACACTAATCCTGAAGTTGCAAGCCCATCAGGAAGCATTTATGGTGGAGAAAGGAAAGAGAGACGTCTCTCATTCTGGTACAGACTTGGGAAAATGCATGCTATCCAAGTATTCCAGGGATGTACTGGCAGTAAGGTCAAAAGGGAGAAAAAGGTCTTTATAGCTCTGAATTGAGCTATTTTATATCATATGTCTCCTTTTGAGGGTAAACATGCTGCAGATCAGCTTCTAACTGCCACCATTTTCTACCTCCTGTACAGAGTAAACCCCTCAGCATACCTTACCAAGCAGGGCTGCTGAACACCAGCATCACAACTTAGGCAAATCAGAAAAAGTTACTCCTTCAGTCTGGGCCAGAATGAATGGGTTGGTAAGCTCAGCATGGGCTGGATTTCAGCCCTCATTGGCCCCCTTGGCTGGGCACCATTATGCAGTGCCCAACCTGAGCAGCCATGTATGGTAGCCTGACTACCAAGCACCATACATTCCAGAAGGGTAGGTAACTCTCTGTATATTAGAGTCTAACCCTGGAGAATATGGGAATCTTGGTGATGAGGGAGCTGCTTCCCATAAATCAAATAATGGATTGTCAAAATCTCATAGCTCTTTATAATCCAGATGAAAGAAACAACCATGGGAGCCAGCAACAAATGACTGATGGAGGCTTTGTCTGACATAATGGGATGTAAAAGCCGACTAAACCTAGGCATATAGAAGCCAAGCTAAAGCCATAGTTCAAAGCCAAACTCATTCATCTTGACTCTAGCAAGCCAGAGTGCCCTTGGAGTCCTGAAAGAATATGGCACCAACAAGGAACTGAAGGTTTGCAGCTCAGGACTGTAGGCAAGCTGCTTACCATGGAACCACACCAACTTCCAGCAACACATCTTGCTTCTTGGGCAGTTGATGGGGTCATCTAGGACACAGGCTTTGTGAGGTGGCCCCACAGAGATCCTGGCCAATAACCAGCCACCACCACCAAATAATGTCTGCCTCAAAGCAGCTCCAGGAAGCAGGCCACAGAGTGGGGAGGGGAGGGCGGGTGAGAAGCTGTATGAGGCACCCAAGCATCTGTCAGAGGATGACAGGAAGCACCAGCAATGGCTGTTAGTGTCTCTCCAGTGCCCAAGCCCACTGATACACAACTCCAAAGAGTGTGGATGGTGGTGGCTTGCTGAGGGACTGTGGCCACAGATGGAGTAGCAGTATTCAGGGACAGAGAAAGAGAAAGATTATGCACGGACAGCAAGGATGAGCTATATTTTGCAATAGGCAGCACACAAACACAGGCACAAATCTAATAATGCTAATAGTTATAATAAATTTAATAATTTATTATTAAAAGTTGCTAAACTTGTACTGTGCTCTTTACTCGTTTTATCTCACTTGCATTATGAAGGCCTACACAGCGGTCTTAAGACATGAGTGTTACTAATTTAAGCTTCTTATGGGTGAGGACACTGAAGCACAGAGAAGCTAAATAACTTCCCCAAGTTCATACAGCTTATAAGTATTGGAGTCTAGATATGGAGACCTATAGTCTGACTCTGAAACCCAAGCTCTTGACTGTAGTCCTGTTTTGCTTCTAAAATGACCAAATAGGTATTAAGGATATGAAGCCACAATGGGCCTTTGGAGCCACTGTCATATATACTGGGCATGTTGTCCTTCCATCCATCCACCCACCTACCCACCTACCCATCCACCCATCGACCCATCCACCCATCCATCCATCCATCCATCCATCCATCCATCCATCCATCCCTCCATCTGTATATAAACACATACAGTTTTTCAAGGAATATTTATTTTGCTCTGCTCTTTGTATTCATTGTTGTATTTAATGTTGCTAACAGCTGTAGGTTGTTAGGAACATAACATGGTTCCTATCTATGGGAGATTGTTTCCAAAAATGGCTGCAATAATATCTTTCATCCCTCACATCTTTTGCAATGGGATTCTGTCAATCTTCTTATATACAGGTGGAGCCTATTTACTCTCACCTTGAATCTGGACTGCTAGTGATGCTTACTCTGCTCGGCAGAATACAGTAGAAGAGATACTCTGAGACTTCAAAGCCCAAGGTTTAAGACAACTGGTAGCTTTCATGTTTCTTACATCTCAGTGGCCATTTAATTAGTCTGACCACTCTGAGGCTTCCATGCTGCAAGGAAGCCCAACCTAGCCATGCAAGGGAGAGTGGCCGCATGAAGGAGAACCAAGGCACCAGACCATGGGGAAAATCTTATGGACCTTTCAATCTGTATTAGTCAGGGTTCTCCAGAGAAACAGAACCAATGGCATGTGTGTGTGTGTGTGTGTGTGTGTGTGTGTGTGTGTAGACATAAAGATGTATATAGAGAGACAGAAATATATATTAAAAAGAGATTGACTTAAGGAATTGGTTCACATGATTATGGGGCCTAGCAAGTCCAAATCTGCAGGTTGGCCATCAGGCTAGAGACCAAAGAAAGTGCAGATGTTACAGTTAAAGTTCAAATTTATATGGTGTACAATTCCTTCTTGCTTGAGGGAGGTCTGGGTTTTGGTCTATTCAGACCTTCAACTGATTAGATGAGGCCCACCCACACTATAGAGGGCAATCTGCTTTACTCAAAGTCCACTGATTGAAATGTTGATCTTGTCTACAGCCATACCACCCTGAATATGCCTAATCTCATCTTAAATGTTGATTTCATCCAAAAACACCTTCATAGAAACAACAGAATAATGTTTCACCAAATATCTTGGTACCATAATCCAGCCAAGTTGACAAATAAAATTAACCAACACAGAGTCCAACCCAACCACCAGCATAAGGCAGTCAAATGAGCCTTGCTGATACCATGTGGAACATAAGAATCAACCAGCTGAGTCCTGCTCAAATTCCTCACAGAATCATGAGAAATAACAAATTCTTGGTTTTAAGCCACTGAATTTAAGGGCCATTTATTATACAGCAACAGAAAACTGACCCAACAGAACTTATAATTGAGTGACCTTAATAAACAAGTAAATAAACACATAGAGGTACAATTACATTTTTAATACACATTAGGATGGAAAGATCAGAATTGTTCCTGTATTGCATTTATTAACCACCTACCAGTAAAACCCCCATGGTGGTTCAGACAGGCACTGACAACACAGTCTTCCTTTTCCAGCCTCTGGATTTAACTTGAAGTGATAACCAGGCAAATCACTGAATCTTCTGGACCTTAGCTTCTCCATCTGTGAAATGGGCATGCTAGCACTCGTCCTCCCTGCCTCACAGGCTTTTGTGAAGATAAAGTGAGACAAGAAACAGAAGTGCTGTGGTTGCTGAAAAGTCCTTGGCAAGCTACATCACAGCCAGATAAATGCTCCCTTGTGCTAAAATGCAAAATTGTTTTATAATTTATTGCTGAAATGGAAACATCTGGCTAAGGAAACTTGAAGGAAGCAGCAACCTTTCTGACCAGAGCAATTTCATCTAATAGCTGGTCTCTGGAGTCTCTTCCTTCAGCTCTGATTTGTCCATTGCTTTGAGTTGTATTTTGAAATATATGGGCCTTGCTTTTTTGGCACATCTGTTTTTCCTATTTTTACTTTTGACTAGAAAACAGAAAGAAAACCTTGTAAGTGGTAAATATCCATTGTTGGGCATTCCAGCCAAAGTATAGAAATCTCTCCATGAATCCATTCACTGATATGTCTTTTAATTCTAGTTATACAGCAAACTGGAGCGGGCCAGAATTGTATAGAATTTTATTAGCAACCTCGGCACACTGTGATTAGTCTACACATGAATGAGATTTCCACCTGGGTTGTGAACCAGCAAACCCAGGAGTCAAATCCAGCTATGTCTTGTCCCTGTTTGAAAACTCTTTAGTGACTCCTCAATGCCCTCTGTATAAAGGCCAAGCTCTTTGGCACAGCACTGATGCCTTCCATGATCTGGCTGTTGTTTCTCTCTCCTGCCTTGCCTCTCACCACTCACATCCTTGGGCTTCGTGATGTGTTAATACAGGTGTCTCCTCTCCAGCCTTTGCATAATCTATTTCCTTCTCTCTAGCGCACCACCCCCCTTCCATCTTTGCTTAACCAACTCCTTCAACCCTTCCTGTCTGACTTTAGATGACCTCTCTGAGAAATCTCTAAGCCAGCAAGAGTGGATTTGCTGTCCCTCATCTGGGACGCCTTAGCATCTTACCTCTAAGGTAGTGGCCAATTATGATCCCCAGAAAGTTAAAGGCACAACTCTCATAAAGTACATAATGAGCCTATGCAAAGATTTTTTTAACTCTTTAATGAGGGAACCAGCAGGGTGATAAGGCTGGATCAAAGGGACATATAAGAACCCGATTAAGATGTAGCCAGTGGAAGAAAGAATGTTGGCTTCAGATTGCTAATTTAGATACTGAACTACATGAAATATAATGTCCTGTAGGCAATAAAATCATAATCCTTAGGAGACGTCTTTTCCCATGGACAGAAAATCATCTACGTCTCTGCCAGACAAAAATCATTTACAACTTACCAATTTCCTGCGAATTAAGATCTAATTTTTCAAGGTCTAGACCCTAACCAGTAGTATTCATTAGCCAAATTAAGGGTGTCAGATGGCCTTTGGGCTGGCCTATTAGACAATGCTTTAGTATGACATTGAAAGGGCACACAGTCGTCTTTCTGGATCATTCTGTATTTTTTGTTTTTTGTTTTTTGTTGTTGTTTTTTACCAGTGGCATTAACACTCTCCATTACAACAACTTGTTATCTTGTCTGAAATTCTCAGCAAATGGAAAGCTTGTCAGAGGCCAGGAATGTGTTTTGTTCACTCTTGTAGCCTCTGATCTTAGTTCAGTGCCTAGTATGGATTAGGCTCAGATAATTATTGTTGGATGAATTAAAAGGTTTTTTCTTTGAAGATTCAAGTGCTTCCCCCAAGAAGCTTATCAGTCCCCGTAGATCAGGTTACAGTGATCACAGACCCCAGCCCAGGAACCCCTCTCACCCCAGCCAGCCTCCCTGCCTCCAGCAGCCTTAGCCCCTTAAGCATTTCTCCCACTTCTTACCACTGCATGAGCCCTAGCTGTCAGTTGGATGGCCAGATGCTCAAGGCTAGATGAAAGAAAGTCTCCTCTACTGTTTCCATTTCAAATCAAGGCGAATCAGGTGGTTCCCTGTTAAGGCCCCCTGCCTGTCCCCTGTCCCAGCAGGTTGGCTGGAAACCACAGCCTCTCTAGCTGGCTGCCTCCCTTCCTTGTACTGTTCCTGAGAGCACACAGGCTGATTCTGTTCCTGGAGTCAGCTTCCCAGGGACAGCTAGTGGGGCTGCAGGCACGAAATGCATCATTCTAAAAGGTGTATGGGGCAGCCCAGGTTTCTCACAGATAATGAGCTTACGTAGTTTAAGTCAAGACTAATTTATGCACTTAAACACTTGTTGCCAGCAGGGATAAACTGCCCTGTTTGTGGCTTGTTTTCATTAGCACAGGAGGCAGGTAAAGCACCCTCAACCTGATGGGGGCGGGGCGGAGGCAGGCCTAATTTTTGGTCAGTTGGGGTCAGGAGACATGCATGAAAAGGGGGAAGCAGGGGTACATGCACACTGAACATCTTCAAGTTTTGAGGAGTCTGAAAAGGTCTGGAAAAAACGGACTTGAAATAGCCTGAGAGTGACTTTATCACTTTACGTAACACCTGTGTCAATCTTGTGGTCACCTTGGAAATTTTTCAGAAAGACAGGGAGTAACTGGGTTTGGACAAAAAAAAAACACAGGCAAGAGCTTGAGACTCCTTTGGCAAGTGGTGGGCTCCTGTAAGCCCCTGGGCACCGGTGGAAGGTGGACTGGGTGTGTGGAGAGAAAATTAGGAAAGAACAGTAACACGGCAGCAAAGGCTTTGTGTGTTCTTAGGAGCAGAGTAGATCACTGGAACATCTAGAAAGTGGGTGAAGTTTGCCTTTAGAGCTCCCAGTTTCTTATTTCTGGAACTTGTCCCTCCTCCAGGAAACCCTTCTCACACTGTACCTTCTCCTCTCCCCCCTATGAAACCCTGGTATTAGCCATTTACCCCTTTGTTGTGAACTGAAAGCTAGGCTCGCTCGCTCTCTCTCTCTCTCTCTGCCACTCTCTCTCTCTCTCGCAGTGGGGTTCATACTTAAGCCTTTTCCCTTTGAAAAAGGAATAGAGTGGCCATATAATTTATCATCCATCTGAGAATATTTTTAGCACTCTTTAAAATTACCCCCAGAACAATAGGGATAAATCAGAACTGTTGCAGAAGAATTCTGGGCTAACTAGACCTAAGTTCATCCTAGAAATGCCAAATCTTGTCTTCTGTTTGAGGAATTGTGGGCATCACTGAGCAGGTGGAGAGAGGTCTCTGATTTTTTCCAAAGGCAAGGGTAATGGAAGGAAGCAGAAGGGAGTAGAGATGTGTTAGAATGTTCCTAATGGCACATAACAAAGTATCCAGCTATGTTGGCTTAAATTAAAGAGATTTATTTTTCTCACATAAATCACATAACAAGTGGTCCAGAGGGAGGTGATTCCAAGCAGAATCAGTGGCTCATCCATGTCAGGGTTTCTCTGAGAATCTCTTGGTCCTCTCCCTCATTATTGCAAGATGGCTGCCAAGGCTCCATACATCATGTCTTGACAAAAGCACATTCAAACATAGGAAGTAGATGCAGCTTTTCCTCTTATCTCTTTCTTTTATCACAAAGTTTATATCTGCCCAGGATTCCCCCAGCAGAGTTCCCCTCTAGTTTAATTTACTGATATTAGGTCACATGACAATTTCCAGCACTGCAAGGGAGGCCGTGAAAGTGAGAACTTGCATTTTCTCCCTCTGTGGTGAGCAATGAATTCTGCTGGCCCAGAGAAAGTGTGAGAAAATGGCTGCTCGGTGGGCAACCAAGCTTCCCCTAGGCCCTGCACCAAACCTCACTGGGCCTGCCTAGAATATAATCTTAATCTGGGCTCTCCATGATACACAGAAAGTTCCAAAGCAGACAATGAAGTAATATGCTTGATGAGATCCTGAGAAATACCCCATTGACTGCCATAGTTCCTTCAGGAATGCTTTGTCTTCATTTATGACGGATTTTCTGATGCCCTTGGCTCCTAGGGCTTTATTCAGCTGGAAGTCACTGTCCTCCTGAATCTGACAAGTGATCTCCAAGTGGGGACTCTGTAATCTTCCCAGCATCTCTATGCAATGGGTGCCATTGTTAACACCATTTAACAGATGAAGAAACTGAGTTTTAGCAAATTTTGGTAACTTGCTCAATGTCACTAAATCTCCCAACTCCTTAGTTAATGCAAGTGAAGGGTATAGTACAGGTTTTGTGAATTATTGGTAATTTTATTGGTAAATTTGTTATTTATAGTTATTATTAACACTTGCTCTTTACTCCCAAGTCCTTATAGATCCTGTGTGATTTTTTTTTCTCTTTCCTTTGTCCACTTTTCCCCTCAACCACTATGGATCTGCAACAAAGGGATTATTTCTGTTTCTTGACTGTCCCGACCTTGCCCTGCTTCAGGACCTTTGCACTTGCTGTTTCTTCTGCCTGGAATGCTCCTGGCCCAGCTCCTCTCTTGTCAAGTTTTAACTCAGAGAAGCTTTCCCTAGCCACTCTAAGTAAAGTGCCTCTCTTGTTTTCTGTAATAGCACCTTAATTATTTCCCTCATTGGGTTTAACAATGACATTGTCTTCCTACCTGTTTATGTCTCTCCTCCATCCCCATCAAAGCCTCCCTGATATCAGAGACTTTATTCTTGATTTATCCCCTTTTGGCTAGAACAATGCCCAACACATAGTAGTTGCTCAATAAATTTGCTAAATGCTCACATGATTTTAAAAGTTGAGGCCAGGGGCACCTAGGTGGCTCAGTTGGTTAAGTGTCTGACTTTGTCTCAGGTCATGATCTCATGGTTTGCGAGTTCGAGCTCCACGTTGGGCTCTGTGCTGACAGCTCAGAGCCTGGAACCTGCTTCAGATTCTGTGTCTCCCTCTCTCTCTGCCCCTCCCCCCATTCATGCTCACTTTCTCACTCGCTCTCTCTCTGTCTCAAAAATAAACATTAAAAAATTGGTTTTTAAAAAATTGAGGCCAAAATCCAAGTCTGAGTAGCTGAATAGCCTGTGGCTATAGAAACTATCTTAGAGCACAATTAGAAAACACTGGTCTGAAAATAAAAATAATAGAATAAAATTAAATAAATGAAAAAGAAAACATGGGTCTGATCTAACCCTTGCATTTTAACATGAAAAGAAAGAAAAGAATTTTTCCCTGTAAGATTCTAAAGTAAATTAGTAACAGAGATAAGGAAAAAACATTGGAATTAGAAACTGAATACTCCATGTACAAGCCAAATAGCCTTTGAGAAGCCATTCAAGCTACCTCACCTCAGTTTTCTCATTTGTAAAACATCAGTTAGACAGCCTGCCTCACAGAGTAAGTTTGAGATTTGCATGAGATCAGGGAGGCACTAGACTCTACCATGGCACCTGAAAGGAAGTGCTTGGAAACAGCTTCACTTGAATTCGATTGGCTAGTATCTTATTGAGAATTTTTGCATCCATATTCATCAGGGATATTGGCCTGTAGTTCTCTTTTTTTGCTGGGTCTCTGTCTGGTTTAGGAATCAAAGCAATGCTGGCTTCATAGAATGAGTCTGGAAGTTTTCCTTCCCTTTCTATTTTTTGGAACAGCTTGAGAAGGATAGGTATTATCTCTGTTTTAAATGTCTGGTAGAATTCCCCAGGGAAGCCATCTGGTCCTGGACTCTTATTTGTTAGGATATTTTTGATAACTGAGTCAATTTCTTCTCTGGTTATGGGTCTGTTCAAGTTTTCTATTTCTTCCTGTTTGAGTTTTGGAAGTGGTTGGGTGCTTAGGAATTTGTCCATTTCTTCCAGGTTGTCCAGTTTTTTGGCATATAATTTTTCATAGTATTCCCTGATAATTGCTTGTATTTCTGAGGGACTGGTTGTAATAATTCCATTTTCATTCATGATTTTATCTATTTGGGTCATCTCCCTTTTCTTTTTGAGAAGCCTGGCTAGAGGTTTATCATTTAAAAAGAATTATTCACCATGATCAAGTGGGATTCATTCCTGGGCTGCAGGTCTAGTTCAACATTCGCAAATCAATCAATGTGATACATCACATTAATAAAAGAAAAGAAAAGAACCATATGATCCTGTCAATCGATGCAGAAAAAGCATTTGACAAAATTCAGCATCCTTTCTTAGAGCGACCCTTCTCATCCCTTCTCGAGCGACCCACGAGAAAGTCGGGATAGAAGGAACATACTTAAACATCATAAAAGCCATTTATGAAAAGCCCACAGCTAATATCATCCTCAATGGGGAAAAACTGAGAGCTTTCCCCCTGAGATCAGGAACATGACAGGGATGTCCACTCTCACCACTGTTGTTTAACATAGTGTTGGAAGTTCTAGCATCAGCAATCAGACAAAAAAAGGAAATCAAAGGCATCAAAATTGGCAAAGATGAAGTCAAACTTTCACTTTTTGCAGATGACATGATACTATACATGGAAAACCCAATAGACTCCACCAAAAGTCTGCTAGAACTGATACATGAATTCAGCAAAGTCGCAGGATACAAAATCAATGTACAGAAATCAGTTGCATTCTCATACACTAATAATGAAGCAATAGAAAGACAAATACATACACTGATCCCATTCACAATTGCACCAAGAAGCATAAAATACCTAGGAATAAATCTAACCAAAGATGTAAAAGATCTGTATGCTGAAAACTATAGAAAGCTTATGAAGAAAATTGAAGAAGATATAAAGAAATGGAAAAACATTCTGTGATCATGGATTGGAAGAATAAATATTGTTAAAATGTCAATACTACCCAAAGCTATCTACACATTCAATACAATCCCAATCAAAATTGCACCAGCATTCTTCTCAAAGCTAGAACAAGCAATCCTAAAATTTGTATGGAACCACAAAAGGCCCCGAATAGCCAAAGTAATTTTGAAGAAGAAGACCAAAGCAGGAGGCATCACAATCCCAGACTTTAGCCTCTACTACAAAGCTGTAATCATCAAGACAGCATGGTATTGGCACAAAAACAGACACATAGACCAATGGAATAGAATAGAAACCCCAGAACTAGACCCACAAACGTATGGCCAACTAATCTTTGACAAAGCAGGAAAGAACATCCAATGGAAAAAAGACAGTCTCTTTAACAGATGGTGCTGGGAGAACTGGACAGCAACATGCAGAAGAATGAAACTAGACCACTTCCTTACACCATTCACAAAAATAAACTCAAAATGAATAAAGAACCTGCATGTGAGACAGTAAATCATCAAAACCTTAGAGAAAGCAGGAAAAAACCTCTCTGACCTCAGCCACAGCAATCTCTTACTTGACACATCTCCAAAGGCAAGGGAATTAAAAGCAAAAATGAACTATTGGGACCTGATCAAGATAAAAAGCTTCTGCACTGCAAAGGAAACAATCAACAAAACTAACAAGCAACTGATGGAATGGGAAAAGATATTTGTAAATGACATATCAGACAAAGGGTTAGTATCCAAAATCTATAAAGAACTCACCAAACTCCACACCCGAAAAACAAATAATCCAATGAAGAAATGGGCAGAAAACATGAATAGACACTTCTCTAAAGACATCCAGATGGCCAACAGGCACATGAAAAGATGTTCAATGTTACTCCTCATCAGGGAAATACAAATCAAAACCAAACTGAGATATCACCTCAGGCCAGTCAGAGTGGCTAAAATGAACAAATCAGGAGACTATAGATGCTGGCGAGGATGTGGAGAAACAGGAACCCTCTTGCACTGTTGGTGGGAATGCAAACTGGTACAGCTGCTCTGGAAAACAGTGTGGAGGTTCCTCAAAAAATTAAAAATAGATCCACCCTATGACCCAGCAATAGCACTGCTAGGAATTTACCCAAGGGCTACAGGAGTGCTGATGCATAGGGGCACTTGTACCCCAATGTTCATAGCAGCACTTTCAACAATAGCCAAACTATGGAAAGAGCCTAAATGTCCATCAACTGATGAATGGATAAGGAAATTGTGGTTTATATACACAATGGAGTACTACGTGGCAATGAGAAAGAACGAAATATGGCCTTTTGTAGCAACGTGGATGGAACTGGAGAGTGTGATGCTAAGTGAAATAAGCCATACAGAGAAAGACAGATACCATACGTTTTCACTCTTATGTGGATCCTGAGAAACTTAACAGAAGAAACTTAATATGGGGGAGGGGAAGGGAAAAAAAAGTTAGAGAGGGAGGGAGCCAAACCATAAGAGACTCTTAACAACTGAGAATAAACTGAGGATTGATGGGGGTGGAAGGGAGGGGAAAATGGGTGATGGGCATTGAGGAGCACTGGGGTTGAGCACTGGGGGAGTACTGGGTGTTGTATGGAAACCAATTTGACAATAAATTTCATATTAAAAAATTAAAAAATAAGTAAATTAAAAAAAAAAAGGAAACAGATTTGCTTGAATCTCAGGCTGGTGCCCTTCCTTTCCACTATGTTCTTGTGGTCGTGAGTCTCTTCACACGTGATGGGTACATCATTGTCAACAGACAGGTTCAGCAAGGTGGTGTTCTTGCAGACTCTGTTTCTCATGTGAGGACTATAGGAAACCCCAATAGTGGGTCTCTAATCATTCATTGTGAATCCCTGTTTCCAAGCTCAGAGCACAGTCTGCTGTATCTGGGGTCTGAGGCCAGCCGATGGAGGATGAACTGCCCCTGTACCGCAGCTGAAGCCATGATGGAGAATATGTGGAGATAGCACCTTGCAGAACCCAGTAACTTCCCAGGGACAAAACTAGCAACCTGATGTGTCAGCATTCTGGTGGGGTGACAGAGACCTGTGAAGGGGAGGAGGGAGTGGGGAGCAAGTCTAGATCAGCTTACTTCACGGGAGAGGCGGGGTTTGCCCCGCGGGGTCCCCTTTGCTTTCCACAGTACAGATGGCCATTAGCTGCCAGCCCTGGTGAGGAGAGGCAGCTGCAGGTTTTGCATGCAAGCTCTCCATTGTCCATCTTAACAAGCAGTAGGGGATTGGGGTCGCAGGCTGGGGTCTGGGTTCAAATGCTGGTTCTGCCTCTTACCAGCTGTGCTACCTCAAACATACAACCTTGACTTCTCTGAGCTTCTGTTTCCTCATCTATGAAATGGGAATAACAATAGCACCTACAGCAATCAGTGGCTGTGAGGTTCAGAAAGCTCTCTGCATAGTTCTTGACATAAACCTGGGTTCGATAAGGTCGGCAATTTACATCAATGTATACAGTTCTACATGGAGGGAGTTTTTAAAGTCAAAGAATGAGAGATGGGGGGGTACAGCTCTCACAGGCAGGTAGCTTTGCTTTCTCTGCTCATCCTTTTCCATTGTGCAACCAAGAAGGCAGGCAAGATTCAGCCTGTACTCAGCCTTTATGCCTACTCCATTGCAAGACAACCTCGGGCTACAGAGTTGGAAACTTTATCTTTCACAGAAATCAGACTTTTGCATTTCAGCCTGTATAAATGGACCATGAGAACACCCCGCAGCCTGTATTTGCTGCATGTTTCTACAGATGCCAGCAAAGGACTTCTAGTAATGGGATCAGTAACCCAAGTAAGACTACCGAAAAACCAAGTCTGAATTTATCCCCGCTTGTCATGTGCTGGTGAACAATGAAAGCACAGTAATGGGAAACTCTGCCTGCTGTCTTGCATGTTTGAGCCAGCCCACCCCTGCGAGGTACTATGATTCGCACTGATATTAATAAATGCTTCTGACACGCAGGAAAGGTTCAGAGTGCTGGAGAGTTGCAAAGCACGCCAAACACATAAACTGACTGCCTCTGGCAGCTCACAGGCACGAAGGATTCAAGACAAGGCCTAAATGGCAGAAAACATGATGACTGGGGAGGGGTCATTGCAGGTGAGGCAGAGAGATCTTCCAGGGCTGTGTTGGAAATGCGAGAGACGAGGCTCAGCCCCCACTCCCTGGCCACTCAACTCATTCGAAGAGCCATTCTTGGAAAATCACTGGAGAGATGATAGAAGACAAGTGACAGTCCACTTTGTCACCTCGACCACCTCTCCTTGAAAGAAGAGGTTAAGATGTGTCCAGCCTTCCAGCTAACTGAGGTTGGGTTGGAGCAGGCATTGCTAATTGTTCCCCAGAGGCTACTCCTTCTTTCTTACTTTTAGAAGCACAACTTTCCAAGTTAGCAACAAATTCTTGGAAATAGGACTCCTCCAGCAGTAACTAGTGACCACCCATTCTGGACTCCATGGCAACAGGGGTAGTGACCTGGCTGAGCTCTGGCCAGTGGGTTGAGAGCAGACACCCTGTGTGCAACTTCCAAATCGTGCTTTTTTTTTTTTTTTTTTTTTTTTTTTTTTGTACGGAAGCTCTCTGCCTCCATTTTTTCTTCCTCCTCCTGTCACTGGCTGGGGCATGGCACCAACTGGAGCAATTGCCTGGGACTCAGAGAAGGAAGACACACAGTTAAAAATGGCAGACCTGGGGTACCTATGTGGCTCAGTCAGTTAAGCATCAAACTTCGGCTCAGGGCATGATCTCGGGGTTGGTGAGTTCAAGCCCCACGTCTGGCTCTGTGCTAACAGCTGAGAGCCTGGAGCCTGTTTCAGATTCTGTGTCTCCCTTTGTCTCTGTGCCTCCCTGCTCTCTCTCTCTTTCTCTTTTTCTCTCTCTCTCTCTCAAAAATAAATCTTTTTTTAAAATGGCAGGTCTGTCCGGCAGCATTCCATGCTACCAGCTCTAGACCTCTCATCTTCTTTGCTCCATTGGATGGAAGGAAAACAAACTTTTATCCTACTTGAGCCATGATATTTTGAGGTCCTTTTCCTACAGGAGCTTATCCCATGCCACATTCACAGGCCTGGCTTTGGACCCAAGCAGATGTTTACACATATCCCCTTCATCTCGCTCTCCTCTCTCCTTCACCCGCTGGGCTCCAGATGAACTGGGTGCTTTTCTGTTGCTTGAACTCATTAACTTCTTCCTCATCTCAGAGCCCTGTCCTCCAGTATTTATCTGCTGGGGGCGGTGGGGGAGTGGGGGCTGCTGTAAAAAAGGACCAGAGAATAGGTGGCTTAAACAACAGAAATGTATTGTCTCACAGTTCTGAAGGCTGGACATCCACAATGAAGGTGTTAGAAGAGTTAGTTCCTTCTGGGGCTGTGAGGGGAAATCTGTTCCAGGCCCTCTCCTTGCCTTGTAGATGGCTGTCTTCTCCCTGAGCCTCTTCTTATTGGCCTCCTTCTATGTGTGCCTCTGTCCAAATTTCCCATTCAGAACGACACCTGTCATATTGTTTTAGGGCCTACTCTAATGACCTCACTTTTACTTAAATACCTCTGGAAAGACTCTCCAAATAAGTACTATGGCTTAAGACTTCAACCTGTGAATTTGGGTGGCAGGGAACACAATTTGGACCATAATAACTCCACCTCTTAGAATATAAGCTTCTTTTATCTAGTACACAGAAGTATTCAATCTTTACTGAATTAATCAATATGCAAATATTCATAATTTTGATTATATCAACATCATTATCATTATCAAGTAGAAATATTTAACTGGCATTTCTATACTTCTATACAGTTGATATTAACATTTACCCGATAGTTAATAATTCATGTTAATAATAATATTGCAGAATCATGGAAAGATCCAAAAATGCAATTCAAATAATTGGACAAAGATTACACTCAGTTCAGTATAATTTTAATGTTGATTTTATTTTATTAATATAAAATTTGGTCATTCATAGATGGGATTTATAATAATCACCAAATATCAAGAATGTTTGTTTTTACTCTAGTCTAAAATAACTTGAGGGTTTAAGTAATGTGCCCAAAATAGGATTTTAATAAAATGAGAATAAAAACAGATAAAGTGGGATTAAGCAAAAATTAAAAAAAATTAAAAAGCAAATGTTCTGACCATTGGAGTCACTATAATTGCTCTAGCACATAAAACTATATTTAAAATTTGGGGCAACATAGTTGCAGATACAAACAATGAGACTGAAACAAATCCAAGAGGCAAATTTATAGCAGTTTTTCAGGAGACAGAAGGTTTTTATCTTGTAGTAACTCAGAGAAATTTCCATAGGGCATAATCAGTAGGGCACAGCTGTCCTTGGATCCTTTAATGTCTTCCACAGAAGTTTCACCAAGAATTCAAACAAGGAATTTAGGCTGTTTCTTGTACCCAGCATTATAATAGTCAAGCAACAACATTAAAACATGATACAAAATAGATGAACATAGAGGAAGGGAAGCAAAAACAATACAAAAACGGAGGGGGACAAAACATAAGAGACTTTTTTTTTCATAAGAGACTCTTAAATACAGAGAACACACTGAGGATTGCTGGAGGGGCAGTGGGTGGGGGGGAAGGGCTAAATGGGCAAGGGGCATTAAGGAGGACACTTGCTGGGATGAGCACTGGGTGTTATACATAGAGGATGAATCACTGGAATCTACTCCTGAAATCATTATAACACTATATGCTAACTAACTTGGATATAAATTAAAAAAAAAATAAATAAAAATTAAAAAAAAAACAAACCATGATTTAGTGAAGGTAGTTTTTGAGGTGTGTGGTGTAGATACGAAACCTTCCACCCAAGAGCGCTTAGAATATATGCATGAATAAATAGATATGACATCCCTTAAATCCTCTCCCCTAAATCTTGTTTCCATTCCACTGGGCTCTTTGCAGGAATGGGCTCAAGTGCAGTGGTCAAAGGAGTCAGACATCTGGAGTTGACTTCGGACTCCCCTACGCCTAAACTGTGTGACATTAGGTAAGTTACTTATGTATAAAATGAAGATGATTATAATACTGATTTTACATGTTTGTGGTGAAGATTAAATAATGTTCACAAATCTCTTAATACCGTCTCTGGCACGTGGTAAGCACTCAGTAATGTTAGCAGTTAGTAGTAGCATATTCCTGGATCATAGGTGTGTATATATATGGGTGAGTGGTAGAGTTCACATTCCCTTATGAAGATCAAAGTGCTCATATGGCCCTCCTGCTTAGCTGGAAGACTGTTTAGTGGAAGGCTTCGTGTTTATGTATAGGAAGAGCATAGAAGAATCTGTTCTGTTTTCACTGGAATAGCTTGATCTCTGATAAAAAACGGTGTGTTGACTCCATTGACAACTTTCCAACAGCAATACCCTCACTATAATCCCTAGTTTTATTTCTTGGCATTTTATTCACCTGATTAAATAGAAAATAGACTTTAATTTACCCAACTATAATTATAACAAACAAACAAACAAACAAAAAACCCTTTGTATAGATAACGCATTTGTTGTACAATAAAGAGTTCGACTTGCCTTTGTCTCTGGTTTCTGGGAGGGAGACTCGAAGTCCTTGAATTCCCCATGTAACAAGAATGTCTTTGTTACTCATGAGCCTATTGGGTCACACCTGAGTTTGAACTGAAAGATGAGATGACTCAGAATGGAAGTTAATCACCAGAAAGATCAACCATGTAATTAGAAGGTTGGGGCTATGAACCAGCCTCGCCTCTGGAGGGAGGAGGAAGGCTAGAGATTGAGTTTAATCATGTAGCCAATGATTCAATCAATTATGCCTATATAAGGAAACCCTAATAAAAACTTTGGACACAGATGTTTAGTGGAACTTCCAGTATGCTTGATGAATGCATTGATGTGCCAGACGGGTGATGTGCCCTGATGCCCCGGGAAGAGGGCGCAAAAGATCTGCATTCAGGACCCTCCCAGACCTTGCCCTATGTATCTGTTCCTTTGATGGGTCCTGACTTGCATTCTTTATAATAAAACTAAAATCATAAGTACAGCACTTTCCTGAGTTCTGTGACTCATTCCAGCAAATTATCAAACGTGAGGTGTTCTGAGAACCGCCCCCCAGATTTGTAGTTTATTGATCAGAAGTGCTGGTAGCCTGGGGCACCTGGCTGGCTCAGTCAGTTAAGCGTCCGACTTTGCCTCAGGTCATGATCTCATGGTTTGTGGGTTCAAGCCCCGTGTGCTGACAGCCTCTGTGCTGACAGCTCGGAATCTGGAGCCTGCTTCGGATTCTGTGTCTCCCTCTCTCTCTGTCCCTCTCCACTCGCACCCTGTCTGTCTGTCTCTCAAAATAAATACATTAAAAAATTTTTCTTTAAAAGGAAGAGAAGTGCTGGTGGCCTAGGAACTGATGTGGGGGCAGTCTTGTTGGGGACTGCACCCTTAAACCTATGGAGTCTGATGCTAACTCCAGATGGTAGTGGAAGAATTAAATTTCAGGATGCCAGTTGATGTCAGAATACCATCTAAAGGCCCCTAGGCCTTCAGAGCCCCTGGTCCTGTCTGGGGAATAAAGACCATGAGAGGATGTTTGGGGTCCTAAGAAAGGCCATCAGCAACCCCTCACTGCTCCCCCAGCAAGGGATCAGTAGAGCATGGCAGTCAAACACCCCCAACAACATCGCTTCTGACTCAGGTTTTCTGTTTATTGTAAGACAAAAATCCTTCCATTAAGAGGGAACTTGAGAAAGCTTAAAAGATTAATGAAACAGTTTCTTTTAGATCATGGGCTCAAAGTAAGCCCATGTTTATGATGATGGAACATCGTGAACATCTTATTAATGGTAATAAATCACAAAATAGTTACTAATTTTTGTAGATTATACTAGTTATTTCCTTGCTCCTTTATGGCATTTCCTACATATTTCTTCTCTCCCCTTTCTTCTGGTAAAGATTCTGCCTGTCTTCCATTCTGCTGTCACAAGAATGAGCATGAGACCAAGCCAGTCCAATCACACTCCGTGTTTTAGTTAAGGTAGGTCACTTGCTGTAACAACAGGCCTCCAAATGTACCATGGCTCAATTACAATAGAAGTTTGATTCTTGCTCACAAAAACAGTCCTAAGCCATCAAGATCATATTGGGAAAGGGGTGGTTTTGCTCCACACAGTAATTCAGAGATCAACTGTCCTTCAACAGATATTCACAAGATATCCCTGGGCATTAATATCCACTGATAGAATAGGACCAAGAGGATGGAAAAGGTACATTGCTTCATGACCTCCATGGCCTGGGAGTTACACATATTAATTTTGTTCACATTCCTCTGATAAGAATTAGTTAAGATGAAGCCATGTAACTAATGGCCTCATCTGGATGCAAGTGGGCCTGGGAAATGAAGTCCTTGTCTGGGTGGCTGCTTCCCAGACAGAGCTCTGTGATTTGGAAAAGGGAGCATGAATCTTGATGGACTATTTAGCCATCAGAGGTTGGTTAAAGGGTAGACTCATGATATGACCCAAACTGGGTGAACCAAAGAACACTTGTGATGTTGATATTTGAAAGCTAGGAGAAAAGAGAGATTTTTGTTTTGTTTTGTTATGGGTGGTCAGAGAGAATATCTGAATTTGGACATCTGCAGCCATGTTCTCTGCCATGAGGTGAAGGCATTTGCAAATGAAGCCAGGCAGAGAGGGAGAGAGACAGAGATCGAGAGACACATACACAGAGAAAGAGAGAGAGTGAGTCCTGGTGATCTCAACTTGCAGCTCTGGTCCCAGAGGCCCAGATGCCCATTCTTCCCCTTCAGTCTTCTGGGTCACCCTAACTCTCCTTCCCACCCACATGAGTCAGTGAATTCTCCTTTTTATTAGAGTTAAATTTGGGTTTCTGTCATTTGCATCATCCTTTGAGCGTCAGCTGTATGTCAGAAGCTACAATGGGCATTTTACACACATTTCTGAATGGATCCCTCAAATGATCAGCGATATCACCAGGTCTATTTCCTAGATGAGGAAATAACACTCGGAAATGTGAAGTACGTAGGAGAGCAAGGACAAGTCTTTGTTGCAACTACTCCACTGCGTCCTCGTAGCACAAAAGTAGTAGGGACAAGAGTAAACTAATGGGTGGGGCCAGGTTCCAATAAAACTTTATTTACAAATCAGGTGGTAGTCTGAACCTGGCCTGCAGGTGGGTGTTTACTGAGGAGGACTTGGGGAGGGGGCGCGGGGAGGGGGGGGAAGTGAGCAATGCTAACCTGAAAGTCAAGAGAACTGTGGTTTGGTCAGTAGTGAAATTGGTGACCTTGAACAAATCACCTGATGTCTGAGGTCTGTTGACACCAGTTTCCTTATTTATTTTAATACCTTCATCAGCCTTTTTATTCTGTTGTGTCCATCTCAACGACCACACGCAGAATGCATGGAATTAATTCGTAATGGTTCCATTTTTAAGTTGGAACTCAACCGAGAACTACAAATGTATTTTAATCTTAACTTTGCAAAGTCAAAACATGAAGTATTCTTTTTTCTTCACATACCCAGTTCATGGAAGGTATCAGTCATTCTGTGCGATTCACTTCCTTGGGTGCCCTGGGACGTGTGGGGGCACGGGCTCCACATTACATGGCCTCAGCCTGCTGTGCTGTGAAGTCTCTCAGTCTCTCTGGCCGCACTGCTCATTTCCCACTGCTGTCTGTCTGCTGTCATTTCTCCTCGCTGCTAATCTGCTCCCTAAAGACTATTCATTGCTTAGATCAAGGTCCAAGAATGTGTCCTTGTCTGTCCCTGCTTCGAGTAAACTACAACTATGCCCCTAGAGACCCTTTCCTCTGACTTCAAAGTCAAGCTCTAGGTGCTGGGTATTTGGCATTCCTAGAAATATGATCCCAGGAAAGCAGGGCATTATTCAAATGCCTGTCTGTTTACCTATTTAGCAAAAAATATGATACTCAAGTCAGAAGACTGATGTTACAAACCACTCTCCCCTTAAGCAATTAGGCTTCCAGAAACCTTCAGCACGTGAAAATTTCCCATACACCCTGAAAGCCAATGAAAAGAGAGGCAACCAAAAGCTGAAGACTCCGTATTCTTCATCCTCAGGAGCAACCCCCCCCCCCCCAACCCACCGCCACCGCCTGGGGTTTTCTGGAGAACTCCCACACTTGTGTGTTGTCAACGAGATCAAAACAAGCATCAAGTCTCTTGGGGGATATGTAGAAACAGAGATCTGAGGGTTAGAATGAGTCAAGGAATGTGGGATACTAAATGTTCTCCCTCCCCGATAAAGGATGGGTCGCTGACAGACGAATTGTGTTTTGTAAAGGGCCAGACAGGAAAAATTTTAGGTGCTGTACTGTACATATGGTCTTTGTTGCAAATTGTTCTTCCTTCTCCGGGGGTTGTTTAAACCCTTGAAAAACTATTATTAGTTCCAGGGATGTAGAGAAACAGGCAACACTCGGCCCACAGGCTATAGTTTGCTGACCTGTCTCAGAGCACTGAGACAAGTCCTGGCTTTGCTAGTACGTGCTATATGATAAGGGATGGGTAAACTAAACTTTTAAAGCCTCACTTTGATCACCCATCAAATGAGAATACACTGGCTTGTTGACTGTGATGCTTTATCATGGTGCCTCACACATGGCGGAATTCAGTCCGTGCGTGGTGGCCAGGCCTGCTATTTCCTGAATCATCGTGAGTCCGTTTTAACTGATATATACACATAATGGAATATTATTCAGCCTTTAAAAGGAAGGGAATTCTGGCCCACGCTACCCCATGGATGAACGTTGAAGGATACTACGCTCAGTAAAATACACCTGCCACAGAAAGACAAATACTGTGTGATTTGTGTACTGTGTACAGGAGATACTGAGCATAGTCAAATTCATAGAGACAAAAAAAATAGAGGCTGGGGGAGGAGAAAGGACATTTGTTTAATGAAGACAGAGTTTCACTTGTGCAAGATGAAAAGAGTTGTGGAGACGGTTGCACAACATTGTGAAGGTACTTAATGCCACTGAGCTCTATTTAAAAAAAAAAAAGGTGGCATGTGTATTTTATCACAGTTTCAAAAACACAGAGACACATATCTCAGATACGGGAAAATAAAATGAGGGGAGCAGAGAGTATTGGGGGTGCAGTTTTAAACAGGGCCTCTCTTTCGGGCGTCTGGGTGGCTCAGTCGGTTGAGCGTCTGACTTCGGCTCAGGTCAGGATCCCACAGCTTGTGGGTTCGAGCCCTGCATCGGGCTCTGTGCTGACAGCTCAGAGCCTGGAGGCTGCTTGACATTCTGTGTCTCCCTGTCTCTCTGCCCCTAACCCACTCACATTCTGTCTCTGTCTCTCTCAAAAATAAATAAACATTAAAAATTTTTTTTAAATAAATAAACAGGGCCTCTCTGAGAAGGAGATATCTGAGCAAAGACCTGAGGAAGGGAGGGAGGAGACCACATGGGTTTGGAGGGCGGGAGAGTGCTCTAGGTAGCCAGCCTACCTAAGTGCAAAGGCTCTGAGGTAGGAAGTGTGCCAGGCCACCCGCATCCCCCTTGTCCCCAAGCATACACTGGAGCAGATTGAGTAGGGGAAGATGAAAGCCAAGAAGAGTGTCAGGGTGGGGGCCGTGGTGAGGGGACAGGTGCACAGGACTCACGAGCCACCAGAGGCACTTGACTTTTACCCTCAGGGAAATGGTGAGCCACTGTAGAGGTTTGAGCAGAGGAGTTACAAGAGCTGAGCTATATTTGAACAGAATCATTGTGGCCGCTTTGTTGAGGGAAGACCACAGGGACCAAGATTGGAGGCTGGAAACCCAGACAGGAGGGTCTAGAATCATTCGGGCCAGAGATGATGGAGGAGAGAGGAGAGTGCTGGCAAGGAGAGAATTGGTGGGATTAGGGGTATATTCTGAGGTACAGTCAACAGGATTTGCTGCAGGATTGGACCGGGTGTTAGAAGAAGACAATGGACGACCACTCCCAGGTGGAGCCCGAGCTAAAGCTGGTTAACTTGGCTTATGTGACACATCCATGTTAACAATCTCATTTCCATCTCATGGTCAAGGCCTCATAGGGGTCACAATTCCAGGGCTCACGCCTGGGCTAGAATTCCACTTCTGGTACTCAGCAGCATGGCCTAGGCCAAAGCCCTTGACATCTTTGAGCCTCAGTTTCTCTGTCTATTAACGGGGACACTGATGCTCAATACATTACTTAATGTGAGGACTGCGGCATCTGGTACACCGGAATTGGTCAGTAGTGGCAACTGTTATTATTTTATCAGCACAACTGGAGTTGGAAAGTGGCCCCCAATGCTTTGTTCTCCACCATGAGTTCTTTTCCTGCTTTCTGGGCAGCTTCTAGTCCATTGATCATTCTTGGAAACAGCATTCCATTTTCAAACATTTTAAATATACTCTGTCTCACTGAGGAAAAGTTTTCGTCAACTAACAGACTCTTTCCTAAGGGTCAGAAGGAGTTCTGGAGTGGGGGCATGGTTAGGGGTGCTTGGTGACAGGGGTAAGCCAGCTCTTTGAGTGACTTTTGTTTGGTAGCAGCAACAGCGTGCTTGGACCCTTCTTCTCCTCTGGCTTAAAGTGCTGAGTTGAAATGACCAGACCATTGAACATTTATCAAGCATAGCCTCGCGCTAACCAAAGATTTAATTCTAACGTAACAGTATGCAGAACCTCTTCCTCTCCCTCTTTTCACAATTTAGAACCTAGACAAAGAGATGGGAAGAAATGCTGATGTCATCACCTAGCGGGCCTTGTGGGCGGAAGGTAGGGTGGCAGGGGCTGAAAGAAAGAGCACTGTCCAAGGAGTCTCAACTCGCGGGTACTTACCAGCTGTGAATCCCAAATCACAGCATCTCTGAGCATTAGAGTCTTTGGCCATAAAATGAGAATAACATCTGCCCCTATACCTCACAGAGAATCAGATTCGAGAAAGCAGGTGAATATAAGGTGTCATAGGTCATGATATACAATATTTATTACATTCAAGTGTGTAAACCAGAACCCCAACCGTCTTCTGCTATGTCCCAAATCATAGTCTGTGGACTTCCTTCATTAGAATTGTCTGGGGTTGCTTAATAAAATGCTGAATTCTGGGGCCTGGTCCAACCCAAGCCTCCCCCCTCCCCCCTCCAACAAGAAATTCTTAAATACAATAAAGCTTAGACCCACTAGTCCAGGAGTTAACTTTGATGAAATAGAAAAAGGGATAAAGAATAATTAAGTGCCCATAGATCCTTGGCATTCACATAGGTGCTAACCTGTAATAGAAATGATGGACCTTATTCACCACGTTTGAATCTTCCCAATGGGTGGTACCTAGAGTTTCATTAAAAACAGCTGGATAAGGCCACGTGTCAGAATCTTAAATAGGCAATGTGAATTGTTACACACTTCCCTTCTGAAGGGAAATTTTTTAATGTAGCATCTTGTTTTTTTAAAGATGAATTTCCAATGTTCTTTCCACGTGTTTCTTATGCCCCCAGAACACTCAGCCTTGGCTTTTCTTGGTACTTGGCTAAGTATCACAAAATCAAGGACTCACTGCTTTTATGCCAGCATTTCAGAACTGGGCCCTTCTCCCGCAGCCATCCCATCACCGTGGCCAAATTAGCAATCGCACCTGCACTATTGATCTGGGCAAGTGCCCAGAGGACGGCCTGTGCTGGTGGGGAGCAGGCCCTGAAGTTCCTGTGGCACACCAACGCGGCAGGACTTAGATGCTTCCTCAAGCCAGATGGGCACCGGGAATTTCTAAGCCCTCAGCCTGCAATCTTTTAACCAGATAATAGGCCCATCAATTCAGCTGCCAGTCCCAAAGCTTCAGCTGGGCATCTCTCCATCTCCTCAGGAGACAATAAGTTTTGTGGACACACAGATGCTGCAGAATCCATTTGGAATAAATTGAGCATGTGGCAAAGAGGGCCGAGGGATTGTAGGAATGACCAGCTGCACTGGGGGTGGGGGTTGTTCCTCACATGGTAGCCACGGCTCCTTTGCTGCCCTGATCCTGTGGTCCAATGTGGAATGACTGGGGACTTCTCTCCAAGGACACTGCACATGCACACACACAGGCACAGGGGCAGCGCCCTGCTGCCCCTGAGGCTCGGCCATTTCACTGGCCTCTAGAAGTGAGGTGGAGCAGACACACTGCACACCAAAGCAGAGCCCAGAGCCTGGGGTGACCTTAGGAAGCTAATGTCTCTTTGCTCAGATGATACAGAAGTCTTGGGAAAGGTGCCAAATGTGTGCCTATGTTCAGGTTGTCTAGATATCTGGGAGCCAGGATACTCCAATGGATAGCTGGCTTGCTTACGCTATTGTTTTGGGTATTATCTTCATAACTGCCCTGGACCCACTCTGGAATACCCTTATTTTCCCTATCTAAGTTCTACCTATGCTCCTCAGGGCTCACCTCCTCCACGCTGTGTTCCCGGGGCCACCAGAGACCTCAGTGACCCTGCCCCCAAGCTCCACGAGCTCCCAACAGTCATCTTCCTCATGTTATTCTTTCTGTGCATGTGACTGTTAGGTTCCCAATTAGATTCCATGGCGGGCACCATGCCTGGGTGTCCTTAGCCATCTCCCTCACCAGTTAGCACGATGTTCAGTCACAGCAGGTGCTTGCTGAATGCCTGCTGACTCATTAGCAAGGGCTGGGACATGGAAATAATCTTTAAAAACCAAGTTGGGTAATAGAATAGGCTTTATGAAAATAAGATACTACCTGAACGAATAACGAGAAACAAACTTTGGCAACAGGAGCACGGTAGGATTATTCCATGATTCTGCACCCAAAAGAATGAGAGGTTGAGAGCAAATGAAAGTCCCTGGTGACATCAGTTTTGGCAGTCCCTAGTGGAAAGTGACCTTGCCAGAGCCCTGCTCCCTCATTCAGTCCCGGAACGCTTTCCATTAATGCTATTAACCCAACACAGCGGTCAGGAGTGTCGCGGGCCAGCCAAACATGCCCAGCTCCAATTGCTGAATCATCTCCATCTCATCTGCCCTTTCTAATATCTTCAAGAAGGAGAAGTAACAGAGGAGGGGAGAGGAGCACCAGGGACTATCCACTTTACCAAACCCTCAATAGGAAGCAGTCTGGCCCATTCCTTCCATCCCTGAGAACTCTTTCCATTAAAAATATTTCTCCAATGCAGCCATGTTTTCAACTTCTCATTGTATCCTCAGCCCAAAGGGAAATTTTCAGCTCTCCACCCCCAGCCACTTACCGTGAGCGATTCCCTTCTAAGGGCATAAGTCACCCTTTTCAGTGGGCAGCTTGATTGCTTGACATCAACCAAGAGACCCAGTAACATCCTGACCTTCTGAAAGACTGGATGATCAGAGAAGGCTTCCCTTGCTGTCCCTGGGACTCAGCATGATCAAGAGATGCAAAAGGACCCCAGGACTGAAGATGGAAGACAACACCAAGAAGGAAAGGGAAGTCAGCCATAACCAAAGTAGGTCAATTCAGCCTTCTCTGAGCTGGAAAATTGGAGCCAAGGGAATTCTATTATTAGGAGAGGCATGGTAACCTCTTCTCAAGGCAGGATGGAGGTGGGTTGCAAAGAAGGCTACACTGCCCCCTACTGGAGGCCTGTCAGCATTCAGCTAAGGCTTTCATTTATGATGGTTATCACACACCCATGGGAGCCATTATTACTATCTGAAACAAACAGCTGAGACCAGATACATCAACTAATCTGTCCAAGGCCACACAGCTAAGACATAGCACAAGTGAGGATGCTAAACCAGTGATAAGTGACTTAAAATTTCATTTTCTTGCCATTTATCATTAGAAATAATCTTTCCTCTTTGGACTCAGCCTCCTGCTCTGAGAGTTGGCCAGTGCTTCTCCCTAATGTGGTGGCTCTCAGAGCTAGCTATCTATTAAAATCATCTGGAGACAGGCTCTAGCCTGCCAAGTGCTCAAGCCCCACCTTTAGAAATTCTGATTTTAATTGATATGGGGTAGATCCTGGCTTAGGTAGGTTTTATTTATTTATTTATTTTACATTTATTTATTTATTTATTTATTTATTTATTTATTTATTTATTTTTAAGAGACAGAGAGAAACAGAGCACAAGCAGGGGATGGGCAGAGAGAGAAGGAGACAGAGGATCCAAAGCAGACTCCAGGCTCCGAGCTGTCAGCACAGAGCCCGACATGGGGCTCGAACTCAAAAACCGCAAGATCATGACCTGAGCCCAAGTCGGATGCTCAACCGACTGAGCCACCCAGGCGCCCTAGGTAGGTTTTAAAAGTTCTCTAGGTGATTCTAATACATAGCCAGCACTGAGAATTCCTGCTCTAGCTGCAAAGAGTTGGGGGCAGAAACAGGTGGTCCCTCGAAACTAGGATGCACTGTTTAATAGAGAATAAGTTTGGCCTCACTAAAGAAAAATCACTCTTGAAGGATGTAGGCTCGCTAGTGGAAAGTTATGGTTACACTCTGTGACATTGTGGTAGGGTGAATAATAGCTCCCCCCCCCCCCCCCCCCCCGTCAAAGAGCCCTACATATAAATACCTTACCTGACACGGAAGAGGGGCTTTGCAGTTGTGATTAAGTTAAAGATCTTGAGATAGGGAGATTAACCTGAATTATTGATGTGGCCCTGAGGTAATCACTAGGGTCCTAAAAGGGATGCAGGGAACTCAGAGAGGATGTAATGACAGAAGCAGAGGCTGGAATGGTGTGAGAAAGGGATCCAAGGATGTGGCAGCCTCTAGAAGCTGAAGAAGGCAAAGGAAACAGATCTTCCTCCTGGAGCCTCCAGAAGAAACAGCTCTGCCAATACCTTGCCGTTAGCCCAGTGAGACTAATTTTGGACTTCTGACTTCTAGATCTATAAGAATAAATACATCCATATTGTTTTAAGTCACTAGGTTTATGGCCATTTGTTACAGTACCAGTAGGAACTAATACAGCTTCACTTGTCTGAGACTTGGTTTCCCCATCTCTAAAATGGGATCATCTTACTTCTGTAGGGTAGTTGTGAGGATGAAATGCATTAATTAAAAGCAGAATGCTTGGTACAGTGCCTGGCACACAGTAAGTGCTCAATAAACAGGGCTATTATAATCATGGCTAGAGGTCTCATGGGGCAGAGAGTGAAATCACGAAAGGAGATGTGAGAAGAGAGACACACCTAAGTGTCCCCAGATACATTTCTATAGGACAAGGGACTGAGGGGAAGGGAAAGCAAAGTAGCAAAGGCTAGTGCAAAAGAGCAAAGCAGCAGGCCTCCCCACCTTTGGAGGGTGCTCACACCTGCCTGTTTTGAACATCTCGTCACATTCCCAGCACAATTGGGTCTACCCCCCACCCCCAAAAGTCAACTCCATCATGGTAAGGATTCACCCAGGGAAAGAGAAAAGGGATAAGAATCATCAAGACAACTATGAGGCACGAAAATACAGGTTCCCAGCATTACATTCACAGTCCAAATACAGCCACCAAGTCAATTTCTGAGCTTAAAAACAATTTCAAGTTCTTAAGTCTTCCCAAGAATAAAACATTGTTTTCTACTATTTTGTTCCTGTTGAATTATGAAAAGTCATAGGCACTCTACCACTCATTAGACTTGTGATCTTGGCAAAGGACCCATTCTTCTTCCTCATCTGTAAAATGGGGACAGAGATAACACCACCCTGTAGGGTTATTGTAGGCAATAAATGCTTTATACATGAAAGAACATAGTACAGTACCCAGTACACTGTCAAGTGCTTGGCGAGTTAGCCGTTAACATTCTCGTCATGGTTATTTTTATTTGGGGGGAAAAAGTGAGGATAGGTGGAGGAAACCCCCCACTTAGAAGACTGGACATGAAAGACAGTAATTTTTAATATGCTTTCATCATTTTATTCCGTTTCTTTTAAGGAGCTACAAGAGACAGTGGTCCAAAATAAGAGCCAGATACAGCCACGTATTCACTCAGCCAACATTTATTGAGTGCCTATTATATGCCAAGCACTTTTCTCGGAAGCAGGAACCTAATGATGAACAAGATCCATTCCCTAGCCTCAGGGAATGTCCAGTCTAGAGGTGTAAAAAGATATGGTAGATTTCCATTACAGACAGAAAGATACTACAATTGGGGTGGGTAGGGTGTGGTGAAGATGCGCAGAGGAGAGACCTAACCATAGATCTAGGGGAGGGGGCAACAGGGAGGGCTTCCTGGAAAAAGTGACATATAAGTGGCTGAGTAGTTGTTTCCCAGATGAAGGGATAGGGATATGGCGGGGCGGGGGGGGGGGGGCGGGTGGGCAGGGAGGGTGGTCACCAGCTCTTCTAAAGGCTTGAAGTCAAGAGCAAGTAGTTTTTAGGGAACTACAGAGAGTCAATATAAGCATGATATGTAGGGCCAGACCTGGAAAGGAAGTATGGTGAGAGATCTGGCTGGAGAGCTAAGTGTCATTCAGACCACAGAGCAACTTAAGAGCCCTGATAAGGAGTTAGGATTTTAGACTGGGACAGCGAGGACCTGTTGAAAGCCTTTAAGCAGGACAGTTTTGCAATAAGATTTGAACTTTAGAAAGATCACTGCCAGGGGAGTAGTTGAAGAGGGACAAGATGAAAATCAGAAGACGAACTGGGAGGTTATTGCAATATTATCATGGAAGACCATGGCTGATGGCACCAAGGTACTGGCAGTGGCATGATCAGGGGTGGGTAGATTTAGAGATATCGGGGCAACGGAGCTGCAGGATGTGTGGCCAGATAAGGGAAGGGGAGACAAAACCTGCCTTCCGTATTTCTGACTTCCACGAAAGTTAGGAACCAGCAGTTTTGAGCGGTGAGTGATGTGCTCAACTTTAGACACATTGACCTGAACACACTGCAGTCCTTCAGGAGCTTTAAGCTGTAACGTGCAGTTGGCAGTTAGATGTGCATCTGGAGTTCAGGAGAGAGATTTGGGGTGAAGACAGATTTGAGCATCATCAGCCCATGGGTGGTCTACTTGAAACCACACAAGTGACGAGGGAGAGTCACTTTTACTCTCCCACTTTTTACTCTCCTACTTTTACTCTCCCTAGGTGAGAGTAATGACCTAAGGTCAGAGAGAGGAAGATAGGACAGTCAAAAAAAGGAGACTGAAGCTCAACACCCCACGAGGAGAAGGACCAGGGGAGGGTGGTGCTTGGAAGTCCAGGAAGTGAGTGCTTCAGGGGCAGAACTGGTTCACCCTAGTGCCAAGTGCTTCACTGAGGTCAAAGGAGACAAGGGCATGACATTGACAAAATGAAAACCGTTACCAACTCTGGCAAGAGCAGTTCCTGTAGAGTTTTGGGAATGAAAAAGCCCAAAGGACATAGGCAAGAAGCAGGAGACAACAGGTGGAAAAAGCAATCAGGGACCTCTCTTTTAAGATGAGGACTTGACATTCTCTGGCAAGAACTTGATCTGAGAAGACGAGCAGAGAGATAAGGCAGTAACTGGAGGGAAGCAGGAGACAGAAGTTTTTCAACATATGAAAAGTGAGAAGAGCGAAATGCTGCTAATGTGGGAGAAGGGGAGAAAGGAAGGATCAAACGTACGTGGAGCCCCATCACTATCAGATTCCGTATCTGCAAACTCTCCTACGTAATCAAATCTATTCGTAACTCCAGAAGCAATATTTGCAGTGCTGACCATGCTCATGCTCGGAGCAGGGAAAAGTTGGAGTCTCTCAATGCACATATCCCCAGCCTAGCAAGACAGCGCTCGGCCTTCTTGCTTTCACTCCCATACTGCAAATGAAGACTGCCATGTTTTTTGCAACTTTTGTGCTCTTTGTTAACGATGTTTCAAATTGTTCCACCCATGATGCTAGAGTGTTGTCTAGGGTTCCTAAGTGTGAGACAGCTGTGGTGTTCCCTATGGAGAAAACATGTGTGAGAGAAGCTTTGTTCAGGCTTGAGTTATGATGCTGTTGGCAGTGAGGTCAATGTTAATGAATCAACAGTATATATAAAACAAGGTGTCTTTGAACAGAAACACCTGTGAAAGTAGGTTATGTATGGATTATATATGGATGTTGTAGCCAGTCCCTCCCAGGCACCTAACCCTGTATTTCCCTTGGAAGCACTGGTTCAGGACTCACTAATTCAGTGTTCACGGTGACTTTATAGAACATAACTATTATGAATAATGCGAGTGGACTCAATATGGGTAGAAGGAAGGAAGTGATATCAATCAGAGGACATTGAAACTAACATGTGGGGAAAGAGAGAGAAGGTCTCATTTTGTTGTGCTCTTTCTACATTGTACAATCTATTAAGTTAAAGGGGGGCTTTTTTGAGGATTTCCCAGGGAGTCTCAGATTTTACTTTTCCTGCCTCTTCTAGTGATGCCAAACTTTGTTTTGACCCCTACTCTAAGACAACGTAGTTTAATTTTTACTTTGTCCATACCTGGATCAAGGCGGAAGTTAATTCCAGGCAACTGAGACTTGACTTTACACAGTAATCTCCTTTTTATTAACTCATCTCAGCAGTTGGAAGCATTGGAAAACACTATAAAAACATTGCAAACAAAAACCCAAAAAACACAAAAAACAAAAAAACCTTTGCAACCAAATATGTATCCTGTGGGATACACTTAAGAACCTTTTTCTTCCCCTTTCTGCCATTATCCTATATTAGAAAAGCAAATCTTCTCCACTCCCAAAGTGAGTTCAAATAAAGGGGAAATCAGGGGCGCCTGGGTGGCTCAGTCGGTTAAGCGTCCAACTTTGGCTCAGGTCATGATCTCGCGGTCAGTGAGTTTGAGCCTCACATCAGGCTCTGTGCTGTGCTGATGGCTCAGAGCCTGGAGCCTACTTCAGATTCTGTGTCTCCCTCTCTCTCTCTCTGCTCCTCCCCTGCTCAAGCTCTGTCTCTCTCTGTCTGTCAAAAATGAATAAACATACGTACATACATACATACGTTTTCAATGGTGCTGTGCACATTTTGAAGATGGAAGGGGGACTTCAGACAGAAGAAAACCAAGTTCTCCTACATTGACCAATCCTTGCTGGTCTAGATGGAAGTATAGTGAAGTTCTGATACTGGGGGAACTGACACCTCATATATTTCCATGTCAGGTCACAAAAAGTGGGTGCCTTCTGTTGGCAAGTATAGGGAACCACACTTACTTGACCCCAGTGACGTGTGATTTATGATTTATCAGAGAGGCTGGACCAAAGCTCACTTTTGTTCTATCTGGAAAAAACTTCTCTTAGCAGACCGACAGGGTAAACTCATTCAGTTTAGTATGGAACAAAATATGCCTTTCCTTGGCAGATTATAAATTTAACAGATTGGTAATACTAAAGACCTTTTTGATCTTTTTTTAATGAATAGAGTTTATTTTTTTAGAGCACTTTGAGGTTTACAGAAGACTTGAGCAGCAGCACCCCGAGTTCCTGTATTTTCCTTCTCTCCCTCGTCACACACAATTTCTCCTATCATTAGCATCTTGTACATCCAAATGCAGTACAGTTGTTACAATTGATAAACTAATATTGACACGTTATTGTTAACTCTGGTCTGTAGTTTACATTGACTCACTCTTTGCATGCAAGATATCCTTTTAATACGTTTTAGAAGCCTGGAAGTCATAATAATAAAGCTAACCATTTATTGAGGCATTTCAGGATCACAATACATCATTAACTCATCCTGACAGTCCTGAAAGAGGCTAAGACTCTTACTTAAAGAAAAGGAGATGAGGGGTGCCTGGGTGGCTCAGAAGGTTAAACGTCCCACTCTTGATTTCAGCTCAGGTCGTGATTTCATATTTCGTGGGTTTGAGCCCCACATTAGGCTCCGCGCTGGCAGTGTGGAGCCTGCTTGGGATTTTCTCTCTCCCTCTCTCTCTGCCCCTTCCAAGTGTTCGTTGGTTCCCCCCCCAAAAAAAATAAATAAGTAAAACTTTTTTTTAAACCTTAAAAAAAAAGGAAAGAAAAGGAGCTGAGGCTTCGAGAGGTGTGTGATTTGCCCAAGTTCACACAGTGATTAAGTAGGAGACACAAGACAAGAACCCCGGTCTTCTTACTCCTTTTCCAGTTATGCTAATGCTAATTTTTAAGGTGCCATTCTTAACCTCATGTCTTTCTCAAATCCAAGTTTACATTTCTAAGCAGAGGATTACAATGCACACTGCTAGTATTTCCACTGAGGAGCAAACTGTGACAAAGTGAACAATATGGAAACTTAGTCAAAGGCTTGGCAGGGGAGCACACACACGAGCTAATTCATCTTTTGGGCTTAAGTATTCAGGGTCCATGCTTCCTGCTAATTTGTGTGTCTGTTTCCTCTACTTTACGGGAAGCTTTGGGAGAAAAGAAACCATGTCTGTCTTTTCTCTTTTTTTTTTTTTTTTTTTTTTATTTATATATGAAATTTATTGTCAAATTGGTTTCCATACAACACCCAGTGCTCATCCCAAAAGGTGCCCTCCTCAATACCCATCACCCACCCTCTCCTCCCTCCCACCCCCCATCAACCCTCAGTTTGTTCTCAGTTCTCAACAGTCTCTTATGCTTTGGCTCTCTCCCACTCTAACCTCTTTTTTTTTTTTTTTTTGTTCCCCTCCCCCATGGGTTTCTCTTAAGTTTCTCAGGATCCACATAAGAGTGAAACCATATGGTATCTGTCTTTCTCTGTATGGCTTATTTCACTTAGCATCACACTCTCCAGTTCCATCCACGTTGCTACAAAAGGCCATATTTCATTTTTTCTCATTGCCACGTAGTACTCCATTGTGTATATAAACCACAATTTCTTTATCCATTCATCAGTTGATGGACATTTAGGCTCTTTCCATAATTTGGCTATTGTTGAGAGTGCTGCTATGAACATTGGGGTACAAGTGCCCCTATGCATCAGTACTCCTGTGTCCCTTGGATAAATTCCTAGCAGTGCTATTGCTGGGTCATAGGGTAGGTCTATTTTTAATTTTCTGAGGAACCTCCCCACTGCTTTCCAGAGCGGCTGCACCAATTTGCATTCCCACCAACAGTGCAAGAGGGTTCCCGTTTCTCCACATCCTCTCCAGCATCTATAGTCTCCTGATTTGTTCATTTTGGCCACTCTGACTGGCGTGAGGTGATACCTGAGTGTGGTTTTGATTTGTATTTCCCTGATAAGGAGCGACGCTGAACATCTTTTCATGTGCCTGTTGGCCATCCGGATGTAAGAAACAACTATTTAAACACAACCTCCATACTTTCTGCAGATTATTATTATGCATCATGTGTTTTAGGATTTGATGCCTCTAATACAAATCTGCCAAAATAAATCTCAGAGTTCAGTGCTACGTAAGACACTTGTATCTCTTACTGAACGGCCATGCCTCTCTTGCCAAATGGCCATGGCCATGGAATCTTGTGAAATCAGCCAAGAAACTCAGAGATAAGTTTTGTGCTAAGTTGAGATAGTCTTCTTCAACCTAGGCTCTCCCTTCTGAATTTCCATTTACCATCTTTACCCTTGTTTGATCATAATGAACATGGTGCTGCTTTGTTCTTTCCAGACGTGGGGCACAACTAAACAGATAGAATATGGATGTTTTGTAGAACACACAAGCTATGGCTGACACGCCCTCTTAGATATGTGATTCTCAATCTTTCTTTTTGCATCTACACATGTGCAACAGACTCCTGGCAATGCCATCTCATTACTCACCGTGAATCAGCATGAGGGTCAAGGGAAGAGGAAGCACAACATATTTGCCTACAGGAGCACATCAGAGTCCCTGAGTGCCGTGCAAAGAGCCCTTCGTGGTTCTAACGCATCTCCATCCCTGCTTTTGGTCATCTAACTATGCCCGGTATAGTGACTTACACATAGTCATGGCTTAAAAAATTATACCTGAAGATGATTGAAAATAATATAAAGTTAGGAATGCAAACTTAGGCATTAACATTTGGAAGAGACCCTAGAAATGAATGGCTCGGAGGTTTAAGCTTTCTTTGCCTTTAGGTGGGGTCATGTTCGCTTCTTGTTCTAGCCAGTGAGAAGTGAACAGAAGTGCTGTGTGACAATTCCTAGAAATCTCTTTAAATGGAAAAGGTAGGCCTCTCTTGTTCCCTTCCTTCATCCTGCTGCCTGGAACTCACCTAAGATGGTTAGGGCTTTATCAACTATCTTGGGACAAGAAAATGAAAGTCCTAGTTCAGAGAGTGGGAAACAAAGTTGGAAGAATCCAAGTCTCTGGTGACTTTGTGAAGTTGCCCTACATCCCTAGGCTTCTTCCCTTCCAGTCCTCTTTTTTTGTGGAAGAACAAACGCTTGGGTGTTCAAACCACCATGTTGGGGTCTCTCGTACTATCCACCAAACACAGTTCTTCACTGAAATAGAATCATAAAATGATCCGTACAAGGTCATAGATCAGGGAAGGGATGAAGGTCTTCAAATGAGCCTAGGCCTGGAGGTCAGAAAGACTCTTTCTGCTCTTTATTATGATAGTTGTGTCTTTAGCTTGCTTCATGAATTTAAGTAACCCACTTAACCTCTATTTACTCAAGTTTCCTCATTTAAAAAAAAATAGAACTTCCTCCCACAGAGCTATGATGTCTGAATGACATACACATGGGAAAGTCCTTTGAGCTGGTGAAACCATTCATCTTTATTTATAGTTAGTTGTAGTAGTGATGCTCTATGGAACAATCCTTCCATTATCCCATTTCCTGCCAAATGGGTTCAATTCTAGACTCCCATGTCCTGGGCAGTGGTGTTGACATTAAAATGAAACCAGGGTGGTTAACAGAGCTAGAATTGTTGAACTGGAGAACAGAAGTTGGGAGAGAAACAGGCATTTAAAAAGTCTTCAAATAGAGAGGGAGTTGCAAAGAATGATCGGCTGTTTTCTATAACCCCAAGGATAGCCTGTGATTAGGAGAATAAGAATTTCCTAGTTGGGTACTGTTTTGGAGCTGGTTCCCTAGAAGCAGATATTGGTATTCTTATATGAGAGATTTCAGGATAAGGATGTAAGGACGTTAGGGAAGCAGGTAAGAGCCAGGGAAGACAAAGATGTAGGCTCAGAGCAAGTCTAGCCTCAGCCCGACCCCAGAGGAAACTCTGGAGCCTGAATAGCACCAAGGAATCATGCCACTTCAAGGCAAGGGGACCAGGCTTGTGTACCCTAGTATCAGTTGGTCACTGGTGCAGACCACTCCCGAGAGGGAGGAGGGAGCATAATCTCCCAAGCATCTCTCAATGAGGAGGCCCCCACTGGCCAGGGACAATTCTTGAGAAACGGTGCAGCTGACATTGGATAGTGGCCAAGACTTAACAGCAGCTGAGGGATGGGTGTACTGGCCCAAAGAACGGGAGCTGGTGGTGCACCCCAGGGTCTCCTATAGGAACAGAACACTGAAACACTAGAGTGGGTTATGGAGGAAGCATCTGACTATTTCTCTAGAGACACTTAAAAATAGAACCAACTCACCTGTCTGGCAGAGTCACAATAAATGGGTTTGCCATGAAGAGATGGGTGGATGAGACACCTTCACAGTAGATTATAGAGGGCTGCATGTCTGTTTTCTGCATCCTGGGAATTCAACTGCAAACCTTGGAGAAACGAGAATGGGTGGGACTCAAGAGCTCCATCCGGTGAGTGGCCACAAACAGAGGAGAGAGATGAGCCAGGGATACATTTTCTCCTAATTCCTTCTTCTTTCCCCTGTAATCAGTGCCTGCTGTCACAGGCAGTTTGGAATGACCATTAACACAGCAAGCTCTATAGTCACCCCCCTCTTGGTTCAGCTCTTGGGCTAGTTAATTAAGTTTCCTAAGCCTGAGTTTCTCCATCTGTAAATAGGGACAGTTCTTGTGGCAGAGGCAGCTGACTGGTGCCAATTCACAGGGGAAGCCCATGGCTGCCCCATCAGTAGGAAACTACATTTCCAGTCCCCTTACAGCCACATGTGTCTTATGCTTGCCAGTGGAATGTGAGTGGGAGCGATTGTCTCTCGTCAGAGTGGTTAAAAAGTAGACGGCTCCCCCACCAACTCTTTTTCCAACCAACAGCTCAAAGGAGAGAATTCTGAAGCCCTTAGAGGAGCGCCGAGGCTTAGGTGGAAGGAACCTCAGCTCCTACACTATACAGAAGGCTGCCTGCCCAGGATTACTCAGAAGAGACTGAAGCAAGGGAGAAATCAACTTTTTGTTACGTTAAAGCACAGTGATTGAGATATCTGTAAAGAATTTTAGGGGCGCCTGGGTGGCGCAGTCGGTTAAGCGTCCGACTTCAGCCAGGTCACGATCTCGCGGTCCGTGAGTTCGAGCCCCGCGTCAGGCTCTGGGCTGATGGCTCAGAGCCTGGAGCCTGCTTCCGATTCTGTGTCTCCCTCTCTCTCTGCCCCTCCCCCGTTCATGCTCTGTCTCTCTCTGTCCCAAAAATAAATAAAAAAAAAAAGTTGAAAAAAAAAAAAAAAAAAGAATTTTAGGCCCCTCAATAATCACCATCCTCTTCTCTCATAAAGTATGCAAAAATGAACATAGAGTCTGGGTAAGGTCAACATGCTGACGTTTCTCAATATTTGGTTAAAGAATATGCAAATGGGGCTGAAAGACAAAGCCCATAGCCACTCTTAAAATCTGATATACAGAAACTCTGGGTCACTGTTGCTTAGCAACCTGGCAGATAATCAGCACTTACAATCGTTAGTTATGAGTATTAACGGAGAAGGGATGTAATTTTTTATGGAAACAATAAAAAAAAAAAGAAATAGTTAATTGAATGCTTATTGTGTACTAAACAGTGTACTAAGAACTTGGTTATGTTACTCATTTGATTCTAACCATAAACCAATTGAGGTATGGATATTATTATCTCCATTTTATGGACAAGAAAGCTGAGGTACAAAAGATTAAGTAATTTGCTGAGTTAGTAAGGGGCAAAACTGGATTTGAATCCAGGTCTGTTCAGCCCCAAGGCCTGTGTCCTTTCCTCTCTGCTACATAACTGGTTCCAAGGCTGCCCCTCAAAGCCCAAGCAAGGGCTCCAATCACTGAAGATAATCTAATCACTAAAAAGCCATAGCCAGATCCCTACCCCTTGGTAGATTTTTTTTTTTTATCTCCCTAAAGTCAAAAGGCCATCCAAGATGGAAAGGTTGTTCTAAGCCATAATTTTATAGGTCATCTTACTGTGACATTTTCCAATCTTGTCTTGATTTCAACCCCTCCCCATAAATCAGCACATCATGGAAGAAAAAGAACCAGAAAGCTTATAAGGGGCTGAGCTAGGAGGGAGAAGTGATTTTTGCACCAAGTTTAAAGATGCTGTCCTCAGAGGTCCCCTCTGACTTCCCCTGTGAGCCCTTGGCTTCTGTGATTTTCACCATCACCCTTCAGAGCTGAGGTTTCTGGCTGCCAGACATCTCTACACAGGAGGGTGACCCAGATAGGCCCTTGGGCCAGCCCCATAAACCAGATGGAGACAATGTTCCATGTCACCCTGGCAAAGGTAAAGACCTTTGTAGATCATGAGTATACCTGACAGAAGGTGGCCCAGTGTGACAGACGGGGAAGACAGGGCTGGACCACTGCTGACAGTATGTGATGGGGGGGTTTGGAGTTGGGGGTAGGGGCCTAAAACACTGTCTCTTCCTAAAGATTGGGGGCACTGTTCTCCCCAGAGCAGACTGGACATGCCTTAGGTGCTCCACGCTTTCCTATTCCGACATTCATACCTTTAAGCCTCCCCGGCATGCTATACACACAACTTTGTGTCAAGGATAGGTGCTCTCAATGCTAGATTCTGATCTTATTTCTTAGTAGCAACTCAAGGCAAGGGGAACAAGGAGAATGTTATTGACACTCACACTTGGCATTTCACCTCGTGGATTTCTCCACAGCACTGGGATATTTGAGGGTGTTATTGAATCACATTTCTCTTCACCTCTGGATTCTGAACCAATGGAGAAACAATACACGAGAATCAAAGATCCCAGGAACGGCGTTCTTGCCGAGAAAGCTGGTTTGAAGACTTGGCTGGGATCCAAGGCCAAAAGAAAAGTCTTTTCTTCCCCCCAAGGATTGGAAGTATGCACCGGTCCCAAGGGGGGCAGCAGTGGGACCCTCAAACACAGGACTCGGCAGAGCTGGGGTCGGGGTGGGGGGGCAGTGCAGATAATGGGTGGTGCTCAGCAAGATCCACTTCATGCACCCTCCCCACTTTTCCAAGGAAGACAAGAAAGAAGGGTCCCAGCCCTTTGGGGAGGGGTCCTCTATTCTGCAGGGATCGTGAGGAGTGGGGCACACAAGCCTGCCTCCCAACAGACTGCTGAAGACAAAGAGAAAGGATCTTCTAATTTTGGAGGCGGTATAGAAACCCTGGAAGCCCCTGAGAATGAAAGCCAATCTGGACTTCTGAATCAACCACACCATCTCCATCTGTCAGCTGCCCCGGGTCTCCTTTTTTACACCAAGAAGCTGACTAGCTTCGTAACTCTTGGCTGAATAGCTGAGACACACAAGCGTCTACTGATCCAAATTGTCTCTGTCAGAGTCCTCCAGCCTGCGCCCGATGGCTGTTTGTCTGCGTCCCCTCTCCTGAAAGCATTATGCAGCCCTAAGTGGAGCTTGACATTTCCAAGTATTGCTTTTCCTGAATTTGCTGCATTTTCCCTTCTTGGGGTAATAGATGGGCTGCTCTGCTTTCCTTAGCTGCAGACACAGCTCTGTGGTCGCTGGAGCTCCAGAATGCATTAGCAGATTAGGCAGGGTGAAAATTACAACATCCTGGGCTCCACATGCTTTTCTGATTGGCGCGGTGTTTTCCAATCTGCTAGCATTTCACAAACAAAACATTATTTTAATTACTTTTGGCTATACTGGTGGGTCATATTTTTCTCTGCCTTTTTTCCTCCTTGGTCCCCAAACCCCTATGCCTGGTCACTGCACTGTCTCCTATAATGACACACTCTAGTTACAAGGAGCACCATAGGAGGCCAAGGACAGGGCCTTTCTGGTCCCATTCCCCGGACCTCGGGATCTTAAGAAACTGTTCTGGCCTAGCATTGCCCTGTGAGGTTGTTTGGGTGCCTGAAGTGTCAAAGACATCTAAAATGGGCTTGACTCACCAGTTTAGTTGATTTGATTTTCTACCCCCCATAAATGACCTTTTACTGAAAATACTTGTGCATTTCAAACTGAACAGTAGCCCAGGCAGGGTGGAAGGTGCCAGAAGAAGCCACATAAGTGCAGGGGTTTAATGCGGTGGGTTCTGCCTTGTTGTGCAACTGCTGTCTTCTTGACAGGCCAGGCTGCTGCCGGGGAGTCAGAGAGGGCCAGATCACACAGGAGCCAACAAGAATTGTAGGCAAATATCCTTAGGCTGAATACTTGCGATGGTTATCTTGAATTTGTCTCCCTTCCAGAAACTCCACAAAACAAAGAAGGATTTTACATATATGTGATCTCTGCTTCACAGATTGTTTTTTCTTTTCTTCATTTTAATGAGGAAATGTCCTGTAAAGAGTCTCTAAAACACCCCCTTAGCCCACCCAAGTTCAGACCGTTCAGTCTCTCACCTAGATTGACCTCAGTTCTCCCCTCTTGGCTCTTGACCTCCAGCCCTCCCTCCCACAGCTGCCAGCTTCAGTCTCCTAGTGCCCGGTTTTAATCATGTTTGTCTCCTGGTTAAAACTTGTTGGAGGCTCTCCTTCCTGCATGGAGTACAAGTGCCCCAGGGCTGGTCCAAGATCCCCCATGAAGCAGTGCGGACTTAACTTTCTGAGCTTCGCCTTCTCCCCAGCACTTACCCTCGGCACAGAGTTCACTCCGCATCTGCTCAATAAACACCTCTGCTGTGCCTGGACAGCCCCCAGCTCCTTCTTCTCTCAGAATTCTTCCCTCCATTCTAGGCCAACCCTAAACACCACCTTCTTCCAAAAACCTACCCTGTCCTTCTGGGCAGACATACTTTCTTTGGGTGTTGATGGGGAAACACCATTTTCCATTCTGTTCTCCATCCATTTGTGTGCTTGTCTCAGCCTTCTCTTTGAGGACAGTTTCTCTGTTTATCTTGTATTCCCCTTAGCCCCGAGCACAGTGTCTTACACTTAGTAATGGCTCAATAAATAGTAATTGAATTGACTTGGAGTTGGAGTAGTCACTTTAGTAATCACGTGCACTGATCCACTATCTTCGCAAATATTTTGTACCCTACGTTCAGAAACGATATCCATTCAAAATGGCATCAAGGTGGGAAGCTTCTGCTCTTCAGTTTTTATTCTTTATTCTTTTTTAATGTTTATTTATTTTTGAGAGAGACAGAGACAGAGTGCAAACAGGGGAGGGGCAGAGAGAGAGGGAGACACAGAATCCGAAGCAGGCTCCAGGCTCTGAGCTGTCAGCACAGACCCCGACATGGGGCTCAAACTCACAAACTGTGAGATCATGACCTGACCCGAAGTCGGACGCTTCACCCACTGAGCCCCCCAGGTGCTCCAAGCCCTTCAATTTTTAGAACGGCTTCTGTTTCTTTCATCAGATTTTAGGAGGCATAGGGACATGTGGGGGCTGGGGGGTGGGGGGTGGGGTGGGGAAGAGAGCCTAGCAATTTAGTGGCAATTTCAAGGGCTCTGAAGTTAGGTTTGAATCCTTGTTCCATCGTTGGCCACTCGTGTGACCTTGAGGAAGTTCCTCATCTCTTTGAACCTCAGTTTCTCACCTCTAAATGGAGACAGAACTACCTATTTGACGTTTATTTGTGAGAATATTAAATTAGAAAGTTTCTATGAAGCACTCATTCAGTGCCCAGTGTACAGCAGGTATAAATCATAATTCTCATAATCATCCTTATCCTAGCAGAAAATAAATTTCTATAATCATCCTACACTACTCATATTTTACTCCAGAATCAATCACTGAATCTTTTAACGGGTATATACTGGGTACCTAGATACTTACCCAGCATGCTACTGACTGTGGGGGCGAGTAGAGATGGAGATCCAGAAATCACATATGACAAGACTGTGATCTGTTTGAATGGACAGTATTGGCAATAAGAAGGTTTATTGACCTGTGGAATCAACAGGTTTTCAAATGCACGTTGAAACGTAAAACGTAAAGATTTACTTAAACCGAGGTGAGATGCGATATAATGTGACAATGAGAAGCCCCTGGGGTTCACTCCCTGCCGTCCTGACCCCCGTCAGCAGACGAGCATTTCTGTTGCCCTGGGGCTGCATGGGCCCCACCCTCTGCAGGTGCCTAACCCTTTACACCCCCAACTCCTGCGCTTGGAAGTACCCCGTGCTTGGCTTAGCGCTCTTCTGTCATCACCTTGAAACTCTTCATGCTGTTCTAGCAGGCTGCACATCTGCATGTTGTGCTGGGCCCCACAA
Organism: Puma concolor; assembly: GCF_028749965.1. NCBI lineage: Eukaryota > Metazoa > Chordata > Mammalia > Carnivora > Felidae > Puma > Puma concolor. The sequence continues at coordinate 26,794,382 of NC_141673.1, read as the reverse complement.
CTTACGTAGCCAGTCCTGCTTATAGGAATTGAGGGGTTATGCTGACTTCATTTTCTGCACGTCATGTGCTCATAAATATTTCTGAAATGAGTGAATTTCACTTCCACAGTCGTATGGGTGACCAATGCTCATACGTCTGCTTTTACCTAAAGTTTTACACTTGGAACGTACAAAGTTAGGTACATCCGTGCCTCAGACTTTGAATTTTGTCAATAGGACATTTACAATCTTCTACAAAACCTCCATGCAGAAGAAGCAAAGAGAGAAGCCAGAAGAAGCTGGGTGACTTCTCCACCTCGGTGGTTAACACCTGAGCTCTTTTTATACATGTGGTATACATCCCATCACACTCCAACACACACACACACACACACACACACACACACACACACACACACCCCACTCATGGGCACACACACGTCTTTTCCTGAAATTGTTTTGGGACCAACTGTCACTCTGAAGTAAACAAATTTATAGCACATATTTAGAAAGCAATTCAAGTACAATTTATGAAATCTGTTGGAATAATAGACAAGTAAAAGATATATTTGAAAAGACATTTCTTTGTTTTGGCAAAATACACATAACACAAATTTACCACGTTAGCCATTTTAAGGCTACGGCTTAGTGGCGTTAGGTACATTCACACCGTTATGCTACCAGCGCCACCATCCGTCTCCAGGCCTTTCCACCACCCCCAACTCAACATCCAACAATAACCTCCTATTCCCCGCTGCCCCCCAGCCCCCAGTAACCACTGTCTACTTCCTGTCTCTATGAGTCTGACCACTCTGAGGACCTCGCATAAGTAGAATTGTGCAATATTTGTCCTCCTGTATCCATGTTGCTTTACCTAGCATGTCTTTGAAGTTTACCCACGTAGTAACACGTGTCAAAATTTCATTCTTTCTTTAAAAATTTTTATATGTTGATTTATCTTTGGGGAGGGGTGCAGAGAGAGAGGGAGAGAGAATTTGAAGCAGGCTCCAGGCCCTGAGCTGTCAGCACAGAGCCCGACGCGGGGCTCGAACTCACAAACCGTGAGATCATGACCTGAGCCGAAGTCGGAGGCTTAACCGACTGAGCCACCCCGATGCCCCCAAATTTCATTCTCTTTAAAGGCTGAGTAATATTCCACTGGCAGTACATACCACATTTTCTTTATCCATTCATCTCTCAATGGACATTTGGGTTGTTTCAGGTATATTTTTTAAAAGAAAAAGTCATAATATTCCCTGAGAGTTTTTAAATTTTACAACACACAACATGAAGTTTTGATGATGGTGGTGGTGGCCAATTTGTCTCAGCACCAGTGAGCTAGCAGCCCTTCTTTCCCACACAGCCTGGGAGATCTTCTGTGATCACAAAGAGGAAGAAAGCTACCAGAAAGAAAGAGGAAAAGGTAACCTCTCTGGAGATAAACTTTTGGTCAAACCTGGGTTTATCAGCATTGTCTCAGAATGTCCATCAAATACCTACACTCCCAGCAGGAACACGAGCCTTAATAAAAGGACACAGATGCGTTCACCAATGATATTCATCAATGACAGAGTGACAGTCTTATACCACTGGAGGTCATTTCCACATAACCCAAATGAGTCCCACCCAAATCATAGAATTAAGTTTGCCTTGAAGTTGACTCAGGCAAGTGAGATATGGAGCCTCTCTCTCATCTAGGAAAATTGTTTTTTCATACCCAGAGCTTGTGGTATATGTGGGATGGGGTACAGATTGCAAGAGTTGATGTAAATACTCACATCTGTGGCTTATCTGTTATGGAACATGCCAACCTTGTTACCCTATTAGATTTACCCAAGTCAATAAAAGGCCTCAACAAACCAAACAACAACCCAAACATTGAATAACAGTGTCTGCTGGAGTGTGGTGATAGCTCTCCTTCTTTTCTATTTCCCTTCATTTGTCACATACCCGTAGAGCACCTACTATTCATGTGCCAGGAACTCTTCCAATCACTGTAGAAGTGAGCAAGATGGGGAAGGAGGTTGTACATGTATGAACAGTAAGCAAGCAAATAAACAGGATGACTTCAGAGCGTGTCATTCCTACTAGGTACCTACTTGGGGACATGTGACAAGGAGTGGCTACGGGAAAGGAGAGTCACTGTTGACCAGGGCATCAGGGAAGGCTGTCCTTAAGAGGAGAGCCTGGAGCTGAGACCCAAGGCTAATAGGAGTAAGCCATAGGAGGAGCTGCAGGGAAGGCTTTCCAGGCAGAGGAAATTGCAAATGGTAAGGTCTACATGTAGAAAGAGTTCGGTGTGTTCGAGGAGTGGAAAGAAGGCAGACAACCATGGCAGGACACAATGGTGGAGGAAGGAGGACCGTGCAGGCTCAGGGAAGGATTCCGACCAATTAAGGGAAGCTGGAGGTAGATGACGAGCAGGAAAATGACCGGAATTACTTATTTAAAGGAGTGCTCGTGTTGTAGCTGCCGGGTTGAGAAGGCAGCATGTGAGTCTCTGTTTTCCCCCCTTCTTTCTTCTGGGAAGATCACAGGTTGCAGAAAGTTCAGCCTTGCCTCACCTTCACTCAGCAGGACCTCTGTCAAAGTCTCAAGCCAGATGCTCTGTCTACTGTAGCACGAGCCCCTCTGGAGGTGGCAGCCTGGGGGGACATCTGGATGCCTTTATCAGGAGCTGCCCTGACTCATTGTTGGGTCTTTTGTCTTGAGTATTCTGTTGCTTCACACTTGCCTTGGATAAAAATGGGGAGGAAGTTTTTTTGTCTCCGAAAGAGCTCCTGAGGGAAATGACATGAAGGCCAGAGACTAGAAGTGCTCAGAGGGAAAATCGTGGCTGGTGGCCCTTTCTAGATGAGTGCACACCCTGCACCAAGGAGCAAGCAAAGGCAGAGGGTCATTTCCCAGACTCCTGGCCTGCAGTAGGCAATGATACTTTGGGGTGAGGGTAGAGTCGGCTGGGAGGGTGAAGCTTCATTACTTCCTTTTTGAAAACTGGCCCTCCCTATTCCATGTTTTCAATAGATGACATTCATATCCAAGGATCAGAAGAGAAATCCAGTTTGGAAGTAGAGAATGAGAACTCTGGGGATGGTACCTGAAGTCACAAAAGGGAATGAAGAATCTCGGGGCATGTATGTGGAATAACAAGGGAAGACCAAAACCTGATCTCTAGAGACGTCAACATTTCATAATGAGCAGAGTAAGAAGAAACACAGAAAAGGGGAAGAAAGGGCCAGGGGAATAAGCAATGACCAAGGAGAGTGACAGTCTTTCAAGAAAGGGTGTGGCCAACAGTGCAAACCAGAAATCCAGGAGCCCCACTGCAAATGTGGCTGGTGGTTCAACCATTGGCTGGTACTGTTACCCAGGCAACGGCATCCCGTTCTTTGAATAGATCTTGCTTTGTGTGTGGAGGTAAGGGGGTGGGGAGGAGGGAGAGGGAGATGTCAGAGGCATACGACACAGAACTGGCAAAGGTTTTCCAATGAAGATGGACCTCAGCAAAGTTCTGTAGAAATGGGCCAGTTGCCAAGATATTACAGAAGAACATATTCCAGACAGAGGAGGTGGAAGGGGAGCATCCTGGCAACTGCCAGTCACCTAGTATGCCTGGACTGTGGGGTGCGTGTGGGAAAGTCATGAGAGATAAGGCTACAGAAGACACCAGTGTGAGATGACAACAGGACTTCCAGTCTTATTAAAGAGTTTACATTTTCTTTCAAGGCAATAGGGATCCACCAAGACATTTTAAGCAGAGGGCTGTTATGATTAATTTTACATCTTGGACCGATCACCCTGGCAACAGAGAGAGGCTGTTGCATTCATTCAAGGTGAGAAATTACAAAAGCCTGTGAGAGTGAGGGTGCATTTGTGATATATTGGGGAAGAATTGTCAGGGCGTTTTATACTTACTGGCAAAATTAGACATTGACACCCTAAGTCAGGCTCAGTGACAAAGACTGCTAGTAACAGAATTTCCAGTAATTAGCTGGGCACGTGGCTCACCAAAATAAAAACTGCATCTCCCACCTTCCTTGTAACTTTAGGGGCCATGTGACTAAGTTCTGTCCAATAACTTAGAAGTACATGAGTCTTAATCTGGGAACCTTCTCTGTACATTACCCACTACCCACCCTTTGCCCCTCTTCATTATCCTTTCCTCCTTCCTACTGAAAGTGATGACTGGCACTGCGGCAACCATCTTGGACCTTGAAAGGACCATGACCTTCAGAATAGAGGTCAAACACAGCAGAGAAACAAGACAGAAGGAGTCTCTGGGTCCTGGAGAGCTGCTTGGAGCAGAGCAGCCCTATCAATCTGGGAGCACCTACCTGGAGCACCTACCTTTCATGGTAGAGATAAACTTTTTTTTAAATCTTATTTAAGACACTGTTATATTAGACCTCTTTTAACTAATAAAGCTCTCATTTTTAGCTGTTCATAAAATCCCAAATTCTGGGAGCCATTATTCTATACCACCTCTTACCTTTTAGCATATTCCCCCTTTTGTCTTCTAGTATCTTGTCTTTTTTTAAGTTTATTTATTTATTTATTGAGTGGGGGGAAGGGGAAGAAAGAGAGAAAATCCCCAGCAGGCTTCCCTCTGCCAGCACAGAGCCTGGTGTGGGGCTTGATCCCACAAATCGTGAGATCATGACCCAAGCCGAAACCAAGAGTCAGGCACTCAACTGACTAAGCCACCCAGGAGCCCCTCTAGTGTCTTTTTTTGATCCTTGGCATTGAACACACAGGACCATACCCAGTAGGTGCTCAATAAACACTGAAAAGGAGGAGGAAGAGGAGGAGGAGGAGGAGGAAGAGGAGGAGGAGGAGGAGGATGCGTATCCAGAACTGTCTTCTTGTTTTCAGACCTTGTTAATCATCAGATCGGAAGAAATTTGCAATGTAAATTTCATCACGCAAAATAGTTAATGCCTTGCCAAGCTGCGCCCTTCCCAGGAGTGTAAATGAGGAGGGAGGAGACTCCAGAAAGACTCTGACTCTGGTTACCTCACATGGGGACATGCAGCCTTGAAAACACTGACTCATCTGCTCCTGGGGCTTCCTGATTTGTAAGAGTTTGCAGCAGGAAGAGGAGGGAAGACAGCATCAGGGTAAACATGGAAAATACCTGTGGCTCAGATTCAGGAGAGGACTTCGGCTGACTCCACCTTCGCCCCAGAGCCTGTGCTTCTTCTTTGTGGTAAATATCTCAGTTATAACAAATTAATGTTTCCTACACTTATTTGTTCAATATGTCTCCTCTACCAGAGCCCTAGTTCCACCAAACTCAAGAAACAACCCTGCCTTCTTCACCCTGGTACCTGAAGCACAGAGGTGCTCAATAAAATACAGGTTGAGAAGGGGCGTGGCTCAGTCGGTTAAGCGTCATGAACTCACAGTTTGTGAGTTCAAGCCCCGCTTCCGGTCTGGTGCTGACAGCTCAGAGCCCGGAACCTGCTTTGGATTCTGTGTCTCCCTCTCTTTCTGCCCCTCCCCCGCTCGTGCACTCTCTCTCTCTCTCTCTCTCTCTCTCTCTCTCAAAAATAAAAATTAAAAAAAAAACTAAAAAAAAAAATACTGGTTAAAAATAAATGAATCAACCTTTTCAGGCAGAGAGGAAAGAGATTAACAAACAGAATCAGTCAAGCTGTACATGGGAAAAAAACCCTTTGCAAGTTTGAAAGGAAATTACTGTATTGGTAGATAAGATTATTCTATGGATGAGCCCAGGTAGGAGTCTGGATCCGGAGCCAACTTCTTTAGTTCAATTCCCATCCACCCAAGTAACCTCTCTTACCCAGTGCTCCAGGAAATGCGAATGATTTTCAATATTCACTAAAAATCAAAGTGAACAGTAAGTCAACTGGGAGCAAGGGAACAGGCCAGTCAAAGGCTGTGCCCAAGGTCAGACAGAAATGAGTTTGAAATTATCGCCTGGGCCTGGGGTTGGGAGCCTGCCTGGACGAGGCAGGGCCCAGGGCTGAGGTGGGTGGGGAGAAGAGCCGGTCTGCCCCGAGGGGAGCGGGTACGGGGGAAGGGCGCCCCCTGCCGGGGGTGAAGGAAAAGGCATCCTCACGCGCGGCGAGGCGATTCCCCCCTCGGTCCCGAACCTCGGGAGTAAACGCCAACTTCTTCCAGCGAGAAAAGGTAGAGGGGACGAAAAACAGACTCAAACTCCTGCCTTTTTCGATCCTCCCCCTTACAGCCCCAAACTTCCCCCGCCTCAAGGGGAAGGACTGCGATTCATTGCAGATACTGATCGCCCGGGTCCCAGGAAGCTGGATGCTCCCCACTTCCCATCCCTCGAATCCAAAGAAAGAAGAGATCGCTTGGGACGATCCGCAAAGGCAGGTCTTAACGGACCCGCAGGACCCTCGTTGACCACGACACCTTCCTGAGTTCCTAAGTACAGGAGCAGGATTCCTTGGGCTGGGTCTCCGTGTAGGAAGAGGGACTGAGTGCGGCCTGAGCGCCTGGCTCTTGATCTGGGGGCACACGGTGGGGCAGCCCCGGGATCGCCCAGGACACCCTTGAGGCTGAGAGTCGGGACCCTGTGCCTCCAGGAGATGGCCCGAAGGCAGGGAGGGGCGCGCAGGGCCAATGTGGGGGCTGAAGCCCGGCTCTGTTCCCCGCCTCACAAGCCCCCCAATCTAGTCGCTCATCTACAAAATCCGGAGGCTGAACTGGATGGCGGCCCCAACCCTGGTAACTCCTGATCTGTTGTCCTTTTTTAGACCCAGACTGTGTCAGTGGGGGGAAGTTGGAGAACAGAGGACGATTTGGAGCGTGAACTAGAAGAAAACAATGGGTGGGACCCACTGACCAGCTTCTTTCACAAGAAAGGCTTAGAGGGCCCTCGAAGGAACTGGTCTCTCTTTATTGAATCGGGAGTGACACCTAGTGGCTCATCCGCCTCACCGTCACCGTGGTGCTGGTTCTCTCTGGAGCACTTGCCAGGCCCTGGTAATCGTGGCTAAAAGCTTTGGAAGCACAGGCTAGCTACCGCTGACGTTTCTTGGGACCTCCCCGGGCTCCAATCAACAGCCCTTTTCGTGCAGTATACGCAAATCTAATTTGAACGCTGTTCTTGGTCGAGCCGACTCTGGCGCATCACTCACCCACAGGCAGCAAGTAGGTAATGAGCTGGCTGCTGTTCTAGGTGCTGGGGCTACAAAGAGGGCTAAACCTTGGTCCCCGCCCTCAAGAAAGTCACAGCCCAGCGGGGAGGGGGGCGGGGAATGGAGCTGTAAAGAAATATTATACTACATTGGGCAAATGTCAAGAGTGTTTTGTTGGAGGCGGTGGGGGTAACAGAGGTGGGCCCTCTGCCTAGAGGCACTGAGGAAGACAATAATCCTTGAGCCGAATTTTGAAGATTAGATGGTGTGGTAGGTAGAAGTCTACAGTGACCCCAAGGTTCCCAGGCCCCCCCCCCCCCCCCCCCAGTGTACACACACCTTCTTCCAATTATCCAAACACTGATTTCGGTTCAGCTGCAAGAGGGTTTGCAAATGCAAGTAAAATCCCAAATCGGCTGACCTTAAAATCTGGAAATTTTGCTTGGTGGGCCTGACCTAATCAGGCAACTTTTAAAAGAGACTAGTCTTGTCCTGGCAGAGGAAATTTCAAGCATGAAAAGAACTTATCATAGGTGAGATTCTCATCTGCTAGCTCTAGAGATGGAGGGGACTACATGGCAAAGAATGTGGGCAGCCTTCAGGAGCTGAGCACAGAGAAACTGCAGAGAAGAGAGAAACTGAATTTTGCCAATAACCAAGGAGCTCGGAAGAGAACCCTGAGCTTCATGTGAGAACACAGCCCCAGCTGATTTCAGCTTTGTGGGAACCTGAGCAACGAACCAGCCACATTGTGTCTGGCTGCTAACGTCGTGGTAATTTGGTCTACAGCCATAGAACTTATACCAATGGCCATTTGAAAGAGGGGGACGGCATGGACAAAGGCTCCGAGGTATAAAGCAGCAGGTGCATTTGGAAAACTGAAGTCACTCAGGGTAGCTGAATGGGAAGCAAGGGAAGTGGTAAAATGTAATGCTGAGAACTTGGCTTTCGGTCAAATGAACCGTGTCCTGGGGCTAGTTAACCTAGTTCTCTGTGCCACTGTCTTCTCAAAAGTGACATGGGGCTCATACTAGTAGTTAAGACAAAGGGTTGTTTAGTGGGACCTATGCATATGGAGGGTTCAACGCAGTCCTGAGATATGATAAGTGTTCAACAAAAGTGGGTAGTAATAGCTGTAGTAAGGGAGAATGGACCAGAATAAGGGGAGGCTAAGTAATGCAGTTTCTTACAGTGTGGTCGGAGACCCCCTTACTGGGATTGTCTGGGGAGCTTATTAAAAGTGCAGATGCCGGGGCGCCTGGGTGGCGCAGTCGGTTAGGCGTCCGACTTCAGCCAGGTCATGATCTCACGGTCTGTGAGTTCGAGCCCCGCGTCAGGCTCTGGGCTGACGGCTCAGAGCCTGGAGCCTGTTTCCGATTCTGTGTCTCCCTCTCTCTCTGCCCCTCCCCTGTTCATGCTCTGTCTCTCTCTGTCTCAAAAATAAATAAACGTTGAAAAAAAAAAAAAAAGTGCAGATGCCTGAATCCTATCTTGAGTCCAGACTAAATCAGACTTTCTGGGGGTGGGGCCTGAGAATCTCCGCTTTCAGGAAACTTCTCGGGTGACCCTTATGAGATAACTAGGCCTTGGTAATAGTCCAGGTGACAGCGAGTGGCTGACAGAATCAACCAGGGCCTCGGCAGTGGGAACAAGAAGATGGTAGACCCCGAAGGAGGTAAGGCAACTGATTAGGAGGGTTGGTTGAAGACAGAGGGCAAAGGATGAGCTAGGGACATTTGGGGGAGGTAGGTAGTTACATTGACTCAGATTGGGTCACGAGAGTCCCAGCATCAAGGGACATCCCACTGGAAAGTCGTGTAGACAGTTGAGACGACTAAAACTTAGGAGGTAAGTTGGGGCCGGGAAGACAATTTTGAACATCCGCGAGGATGAGAAGTCATGGCGTGGTGCCTGTGGAACCAGACGGTGGTCAAGAACAGGACCAATCAGAAAGGCTGACTGCACGCTGCGTGCAGAGGGGTCCAGGAAGGAGGCCGCGACCAGTGTCCCTGGTCTCGGAGCAGTCCAGATAGACAAAGTGTGAACACACCCCAAGACCTAGCTACCAGCAGCCTACTGGCGGGATCGGTGAGGCCCATTTCAGCAGGTGAGGAAAGAGGAGGCCAGACCTCCCCAGGCAGGAAGTAGGAACAGTTCTTCAGAATTGTGGCTGTAAGGAAAAGGAGAGACAGAGGGTGCAATCTTGAGGGCACAGCCTTCCCCCGTAACCACTGGTGTGAATCTAGACACAGGGCCCACAACGTGGCTGGAAGCTGGGCAGCCCTGTACCCGCCGAACCCGGACCGAGAGGTTCTCGAAGAAGGGTGCCTAGATGCCAAAGGTTGAGCGTGCAGATACGTGTATCGGTGTGGGGTTGGCCCCATGAGGCAGGAAAGAGGAGCGGGGTGGAGACGGGCTTCACTCTCTGGAGAACAAGACAGGAAAGCTGAGGGCCCACAGGCTAAAGGGTCGCTGGGCTCTGTTGAGAGCCCAGCCGGGATTAAAGAATCAGAGTCTGTGCTAGTGACGGGTACCTGGGATGGCACCTGCCGTGATCAGCATAGAAAGCCCTCATAAGCAGCGGCTACCCCAGGGTTACCGTTATTGTTATTTTATAAGCCAGGTAATGGCCCCAGAACCCTCTGCCTGCTTCCTACCTCACACAGAGTGAGAGCCCAAGTCCTACAGTAGGAGCTGAGCCTTCCTGTGTCTCCCCCAGTCCTCTCTGCTCCGGCCACATGGGTCTTGGTGCTGTTGATGAAGCACGACAGACTTGCTCCCACCTCCACGCCTTTGTCCCTGACGTCCCTTCTCCCCGCAACACTCCTGCTCCAGTCATCCCCGTGGTTCATTCCCTCCCTCCTCAGAACTTTGCTCAAATGTCACCTCAGCAAGACCCGCCTTGATCGGCCCAATTTCAGCTCGCGACGCCCTCGTCCGTGCCCCGGCCCTCCCTACCAGCTTCTCTGCTTTCTTTGGCCCCACAGCGCTTTCCACCACGGCCAGGCCCCAGGTTTTATTTTTCTGTCTACTGCCTATCTCTCCTCAATAGAACGCCTATCCTTTGGCTCACTGCAGTGAGCACCCCTCGTGCCTGGCATGTCGTTGGCGCTCAGCAAAGATGCGTCCTGCAGGAATGAATGATGCCTTCACTAAGGTCTCGGATCAAATGGCGCCTCTTCAGGGAGCGCCACGGCCACCACCTAAAACAGCCCTCCTGCTCACCCTGTCTATCCTCACTCTGCTGTTCGTTTCTTCAACAAGCTTATCCACAGCTGGCATCACGTATTTCTTTATTTGCTTGTTGCTCATCTCCCCAGCTAGATGTCTGCTCCTGGAGGGCAAGGATGTTGTTTCGTTCACGATCTATCCCGAATGCCTGTAACAGTACCAGGTACAAAGTAAGCACGTGATACATATTTAGTGAATGACTGTGTTATTATTATTATTTTTTTTTGTACCATTATTACTAATGGGGGTATTGGAAAGCAGAAGGTAAGGAGCAATTGCCCTGTGGAGCATGGACCAGGGCAGGAGGAAGGTCTTCAGGTGGGACATCTTAACTGCACTGACCAGTGGAAACTACAGGAGGAAACAAGGATCCCCCACCCCCAGCCTGGACTGATCTCTACCCCCGGCACCCTGGGCACCAAAAGCATGGACTACACCACAAGCAGTGCCCAGAGTTTTCTTTTCTGTTCTCCTGAAGTACCTGGAATGGCACACTCTGATGCTCTATAAATACTTGCGAAGTGAGTGCACGGGAACTTCCTGGAACTTTAGAAGGCTCTGCATCAACACCAACATTTGGTCAGTCTATTCTTGGACGTGAACCAAGCAGCACTTCACTTTCAAAGTGAAATTCAGTTGCTAAGGCAAACTCTGGGGTTTTCCACAAGAAACAGAGCAGGAGCACCTGGGTGGCTCAGTCGGTCAAGCATCTGACTCTTGACATTGGCTCAGGTCACGGTCCCAGGATTGTGGGATTGAGCCCACATTGGGGTCCACACTGAACATGGAGCCTGCTAAGATTCTCTCTCTCCCTCTCTCCCTCTCTCTCTCTCTCTCTCTCTCTCCCACCCTCTCCTTCTGTCCCTCTCCCCTGCTGATTATCTGTCTCTGTCTCTCTCTAAAATTAAAAAAAAAAAAAAAAAAGATACCAGAGCCATAGTGCCTGGTCCACTACCCACTTGGATAACCTCTTGTACCTCAGTTTCCTTATCTGTAAAATAAGGATAATAGTAATACCTACCTCATAATGTTGTTCCGTGAGCAGATGTCTAATATACCTATGCATATATATTTAACAAATACATACACACACACACGCACTTTTTTTTTTTTTTAACACTTCCTGGTATTATGCCAAGAACTGTAAAAGCTTTGAGAATTTACCCAACTTGTAAACTCCCAAGTTACCCTACCACTCTTTCATAAATGTTGGCAGATGACACAGACTCTGGTCAGAGGCCAAGGATGAAGGCCCTTACGAGTCACATCAGTAGCCGTTGCCAGAGTGTCAGTATGTGTGCTGGTTTCCTGAGCCTGATTCACATGGAGTAGTGCAAAAAATACTACCTGCACATGCAGGGGGTTGCATTATCTGAGTGGAACCCTGAGCTTGGTGAGCCAAATATTTCACAATTTTTTTCAATGTTTATTTATATTTGAAGGAGAGAGAGACACGGCATGACTGGGGAGGGGCAGAGAGAGAGGGGGAAACACAGAATCCAAAGCAGGCTCCAGGCTCTGAGCTGTCGGCACAGAGGCCGACGCGGGGCTCGAACTCACGAGCCGCAAGATCGTGACCTGAGCTGAAGTCGGACGCCCAACCGACTGAGCCACCCAGGGGGAGCCAAATATTTTATAATGGGCAGTAAGCATTGCTCTTTGCTTCAGTGGGAGACACTATCTCTATCTTCCAAGGCCCTTTGCCGATAAACATCTTTGAAAAGATAATCTGGAACAGAAAGAGTCAACACCCCTGCTTATGGGATGTACAGAAATATAAGAGATCCATGAGAATTGTCTCCCAACAGTACGTGGTAAGAACTATTATTATTATTAATAGTAATAATACTATGGAAATTGTATCCATACAATATAACTTCTTCTTCTTCTTCTTCTTCTTCTTCTTCTTCTTCTTCTTCTTCTTTTTGTGACTCAGACTGACAGAAATTATAACAAAGCAAACCAAGGTAGGGACTAAAGAAAAGTTACAAAGACTAATGGCAAGCCTTGGCATATGAGTTAATGTTCAGTGACTAGACTACCAAATGCACTTCACAAATGGGTTTCTGGGGGAAAAAAACTGCTGTCAGCAATTGATTGTGATATTGGGCAAATGAGTTTGCAATTTCATGCTGAATAATCTATCACTCCATATCTTGGAAACTCAGGCACTCAATCTTTTTTGACAGGCAGCATGTATATTCTATTGCCAGGAAGGAAGGCGATTGTCAAATTTCTAATTTTTCTCTGTGAAAAATTAACATTTAACTCAAATATAAGATCTGGAGGAACACATAAGACCTTAATTACATAGCGCAATCCATGATTTGTGCTAATTAATAAGCTGATGAAAAATTCATTGGAATTCAGAGAAGAATCAAGGGGGAAAACTGGCCAGTGTTAACACTGAGTTTCTATAAAATGTTTAAGTCTTTCCAAACGGGCAGCCACTCCTCTGTCATAATTATAATTTAATCATTCACGTGACTATTTCATTTTGTAAGACTTTAGTTACACATCAAAAACTAGGCAGAGAGAATATTTCTTTAAACTTTGTGATTTCTAGGGGCATCCGGTGGTTCAGTCAGTTTAGCGTCCGACTTGGGCTCAAACAAGGTCATGATCTCGCGGTTCTTAAGTTCGAGCGCCACATCGGGCTTTGTGCTGCCAGCTCAGAGCCTGGAGCCGGCTTCAGATTCTGTGTCTCCCTGTCTCTCTGTTCCTCCTCCACTCCCACTCTGTCTCTCTCTCTCTCCCTCTCTGTCTCTCTCAAAATTAAGATTAAAAAAATAATTTAAAAAAGAACTTTGTGATTTCTAGCAGTTATATTATCCTAGCACGTTAGAGAGTTTTGAAGAAGACCAGTTCAGCTACCTGAGATAATGAATTTTTTAAAGATGCGAGAGTAGCCATCCGTTTGAATCCTGGCTTTGCCATTGACTGGCTGTGACCTCCAGCAAGTTCTTGGAGCTCTTTGAGCCTGTTCCCCGTCCAGGTGGAGGTGATAATGACGCATGAGGTTATGGTGAAGTTGAATGTTATTGCTGTGAATTAATCCCCTCCAGAATCTTAACCAAACCAGACCAGGAACCAGATGGAGATTGAAATGCAGCGACTGGCTTGTTATCAGTACAGCTGGACTGGTTAATAAGGTAGTACTTAGGCTGAAATCGGGCTCCCTGCATCCACTCTCCCCACCCTGGGGCCTGGCTGTGGGGCGGAAGAATCTGCACGATGACACCCAAAAGTGTCCCAGGGAGGGTGCACTGCCCCACACATACCCTTTGGGGAGCAGGAAAGACAGCAGCCAATGGGAGGCCTCTTCTTCTCTGTCCTTCGTTAAGATGTTCTGGCTTCTTGAACGTGGGTTGATGTGTTCAATTACATTCATTTGTTCACTTATCCCACAAATAATCATTGAGGGTGTTATGACTTGTCAAGGGTACTTGCAAACCATTTGCAAACTAAATAGTGAACCAGGCTTTGGCACCTGCCTTCATGCACCTTACAATCTTGCGTGCAGATGCACGTGCGATCAAACCACTGCACTTTTTCACCAGGAATCAGGCGTGGAGGTTATACAAGAAGTAAATCTGTCAAATGTTTACCAAAAGTACCTGGGCCATACTAAGCACTCTAGGTCTTGGTGCTTAGTACGGCTCCTACAACGTACGGCTACTACTGCTCCTACAACGATTAGGCACCAACTTTTTGGGTTTGCATATCACAATACCACTTGGTCTATTAATAATTATTTCGTTAACTCACCTTCACCAGGCCCCTGAGCAAGTGTCTGTGAAATTACAGGCTGGAAGGGCTGGCTATGCTTATATGATACACATGAGCATGAATAAAATATGTAATTATTCAAATAAAACCTGACCATCTGAAGGCCTGCCACAGTCATCTCCTCTCCCAGCACACATGGAGAAGCCCTGTTTTATGAACGGCTTTGATCTCATTCCATCTGCCTGCAGATTTTAAACTGCATGCAGGCAGGCATCAAAGCCTGGTTTATTTTTTTAGTTTGCAAATAGTTTGCGAGTACCCTTGACAAATAGTACACCCTCAATAAGTGTTTGGGGAAGAATGAATGAATGGATGCATGTAATTGAATGCATCCTCTGATGTTCAGGAAGCCAGAACATTCCAGGGCAAAGAACAGAAAATAACAGGCAAATTAAGAATTGCAGTGAGCTGCCTTCTGCTTCTCCTCGCCTCTGCCTCTGGGATAACTGAACTGACCTTCCCTCCCAATTTTCTCTCTCCCCTGTAAACAAACAAACCTCCTGGCTTATTTGACAGCAAGTTGGACGGGGTTTAGGATGGAATGGATCTTGCAGTTGTAATGAATCAGAAGCGGGACACAAAAATCAGATCTCGGCAGCAGCAGAATGCTCTCTGTTTAAAAAGCACTCGTCCCTTAGGCTTGAACAGATTAGAGGCTAATAATTTATGTTGAAATCCTGCAAAACCCTCCATAAAGTCCTATGGCTTGTCCCTGCCTTCTGACTGACAGATATGAAAATAGAGACTGATTTGAAAACCTGAGGTTATTTAGCTAGAGCAGCATTAATTTCTCCATTAGAAACTAAGAAATGGGAGGGCGGGGAGGCCCCAGACACCACAAAGAAACAGATGTTGCCAGTGGAAGGCCACGCCTTTTTCCAAATATGAAACTCACACCTGCTCTTCCAGCTTGAGTTAGCTTTCTGAGCCTCCAGGACCCCAGATTGGCAACAATCATTTTTTCCATGCTAGTTAAAATGCCCTTAAGCTACAGTCATTAGATTTGCTGGACAGCGGCATCATTCTGATGTTATCGGCTATGTCTTCCTGTTTTCATGAATAATGTATAAGAAGGAGCTGTTAGAAATGTATTCTTCCAGGGCTGACGGTATCGCCACCAGACAGGTCCTGAATGCTCAGTCACTTCATCTGCAGCGCCCACAAATCTCCGTCCTCTGCTGGCTACCTCCTGGTTGCCTGCCATGCTTGGAGAACCTTCCAAAGACACCCTATCTCCCCTTCTAACCTCTATAGTAAGGAAACTGAGGTGGGGGGGGGGGACAAGAAGGGGTGCCCACCACCTTCCTTCCTTTTCATCTTTGCTCCATGTCAGAGGAACAGCGCAGGTGCTACTGATGCCAAGTTCATGGGTTTGATTCCTGGCCCTGCCCGACGTGGGCCGGCCAGGCTTGCTCTGTGTCCAGATGCCTGCTGAGAAAAGGCTTCTCCTTGGGCACGGGAGAGAGCTGGAGGAGAGCCTCTGCCTGCTTGTTTGTGTCTATATTTCTCTCTGCTCGCATCTGTCATATCTTCACAAAGAAAAGGCACATCTTTCAGCCCTGCCCCTTCACTCACTCATTCATCCAACGTATTTTTATTACCTGTGAACCTCTAGCGGAGGAGGCATGCAGCAATCAAGGATTATAGAAATGAATAGAAAATGAGTACAAAGAAGACCATCCATTGTGAGTGTTTAATAGAGGGAGGTAGCCGAGTCAGGGAAGGCAATGAAAGGATGTAAGACTGAGCTAAGAGCGGAAAGATGGGGGCCTTAAGTCAGTGGATAGAGTCCAGGCAGCAAGGACGGCATGTGCAAAGTCCCTGGAGCAGGAGGGGGCAGGGCCCCCATTAGAGGAAGTAGAGGGTCACCTGGGGGTCACAACACAGTTTGCAAATAAGAGCCAGGAATTCTCTGCCACCTTTGATGTCTTCTCCACTTTCTCCTTCCCAACAGTCTCCCCCTCCCTTGAAGTCCAAGAACTGCTCAGTCCTGGCTCTTCTCCCCCTTCCTGACTGTTCCTACCCTCCCAGGTTCATCCACCATTGCCTCTTTTTTTTTTTCCTTTTTAATGTTTATTTATTTATTTATTTTGAGAGACAGCGAGAGCACGCACAGGTGAGGGGCAGAGAAAGAGGGAGAGAGAGAATCCCAATCTACACTGTCAGCGCAGAGCCCAATGGGGGCTCAATCTCACGAGCCATGAGACCACAACCTGAGCTGAAACCGAGTCGGATACTTAACCCAGGCACCCCCTATCCACTATTGCCTCTTAACTGTGGGCGTTGACGTAGAGCTTTCCCACCTCTCTGTGCCCTGGTGTCAGATACAGTGCCTGTCTTCTAGAAGGAGCCCAGTGACGGTGATGATCATTTATTGTTCTGAGTCCCAACTGAGACTTTGAAAGCATTCTGAATACACAACACGGGAGTGGTTAAACCTTTAGACCCACGCCCTAGAGGGTCACACAGTCATTAGAAGTGATGTTTTTGAACACTAATGATCTTGGAAATTTCTCATGATATAACACGAATTTAAAGGCAGAATATAAGATTAATCTTAAAGCATGATCTCAATTTATGTGAAAAAGAATGCATATGCAAAGGAAAAGATTGGAAACCAGTTCATCAACACACTGATAGGGTGTCTCTGTGGGTAGAATCATTGGTGGTTTTCATTTCCACTTTCATACCGCTCCGTCTTTCCCTCAAATGGGTTAATTAATTTAATTCATAAATAATTTAAATCAGTTAACTTAATTGAACTAATAGTCAAGTACTTATTACATGCTCGGTGTCACTACCAATTCAGTGATGGGAAGAACACAAACATGGTCCCTGTCCTAAAGAATTGCTTTCACAGGGACGCCTGGGTGGCTCAGTCGGTTAAGCGTCCGACTTCAGCTCAGGTCATGGTCTCGTGGTTCATGAATTAGAGCCCTACATGGGGCTCTGCACTGTCAGAACCTGGAGCCTGTCTCAGATTCTGTGTCTCCCCGTCTCTCTGCCCCTCCCTGCTTGTTCTCTCTCTCCCTCTCTCTCTCTCTCTCTCTCTCTTTCTCTCAAGAATAAATAAAACATTTCAAAAATTTAAAAAGAAAGAATTGCTTTTATAAATTAAAAAAAAGTGTTTTTTAAAAACAAGATGGCTTAAAGACATCACTCCGAGAAAACTACCCAAAAGAGGCTTTCTCCTGCAGGTGTCAGTGGGGAACCTCCATCCAGCAGCGTGTTTATATCACCAGCTAAGGGTGCCAAGGACTGAACCTTGGTGAGTGTCCATTTGTCACTAGTGCCTGAGGCAAGGTGCTGCCGAGGACTCCTTCCTGTCGGCATCTGTTACCCCGCAGTGGACACCTCTGCACCACCACCTTATAAAATGTAGTGCCCCCTCCCTGGATGCTTGCAGTCACTTTATTCCAGCCATCCTGTGGGTACGTTTCCAGGGATTTTCTTCCACTGGATTCCGGCCTCATAGATGAAAATGCCGCCTCCTCCCGCATCTGAAGCCAGCTCCACTACCTGTCGCTTCCTAACGGCACCCAAAGCAGGGGCTGGGGATCAAACCACAGCGAAAGCATGAGCCTGAGTGAGCACGAAGACAGCAGAAGCCCCCAGACTCCCGCGAACTAAGAGTCCGATTGTTTTCACGCAGACTGTTTTTGGTAGTAGGGAGATAACAGGCAAATGAAATACGGGGAGGTAGGCAGAGGCTTTCCTAAACCAATGGTAGGGGTGGGGAGTTCTTTAATAAGACCACGGCACATCTTTGAACAGTTAACCCCCCAGGTTTCCATATTTCTTGTCAGGCGGGATGGAATTTCTCTCCCGTAGTTCTCTTGTTTCTCTTCCAGCCCAGCAGTCTTGTCTCCTCCTGCTTCTCCAACATTCCATCTTAGCCTTGCCTGAAATCGTCCGTTTCCGAATGCCAGGGCTTCCTAATGACGAGAAGTGTGTCACCTGCGAACGAGTTTAAGTGGTAGACACAACGAGCAGTGTTAATCCCACCGGTTGTCTATTCTGGCATCAAACCTAGGATTTTATTATAGGCCATGGAAGCCTATGTTCTAAAAAGTGCGTTCGTATATAGAGCCAATAAAGAGATAGAATGTTGAATAAATTGTGATGTGTGTGGCATGCAAATGTGGGAAAACCGGAAGACACAAGGGGAATTCTGCAGCAGATCCAAGGCGTCTCCTGGTGCGTTACAGTGACTCAGACGCAGACATTGGCATTAATTCTGGATCCTCGAAAACCTTTACAGTTCTGAATCCCAGAACCTCCTGAAGTCTAAGACCCGAGTTCTCAAGCTGGTAGACTTTGTCTCCATCAGGGAGAGGTGTTTTGTTTTAAAAAGCAGGGAATCTCGGGGCGCCTGGGTGGCTCAGTCGGTTGAGCGTCCGACTTGGGCTCAGGTCACAAACGATCTCGCGTTTTGTGGGTTTGAGCCCCGCGTCGGGCTCTGTGCTGACAGCTCAGAGCCTGGAGCCTGCTTTGGATTCTGTGCGTTCTCCTCTCTCTGCCCCTCCCCTGCTCATGCTCTGTCTCTCAATAATAAACGTTAATTTAAAAAAAAAAAAAATCAGGGAATCTCACACAAAAATGCAGATGTCGTGTCCTCTTTAAAAACTCAAGTTCCAGGGCGCCTGGGTGTCTCAGTCAGTTAGGCGTCCGACTTCAGCTCAGGTCATGATCTCACAGCTCGTGAGTTCGAGCCCCGCATCCAGCTCTGTGCTGACCGCTCAGAGCCAGGAGCCTGCTTCAGATTCTGTGTCCCCCTCTCTCTCTGCCCCTAACCCACTCACACTCTGTCTCTGTCTCTCTCTCAAGAATAAATAAGCATTAAAAAACATTTTTTTAAAAATTGAAGTTCTGGCACCTGGGTCTACGTCCCTGCATGGCAAATCAGGTGACCACAGGCCCCAGGCATCACCGTCCTAAGACGCAAGGTCCTATTGTCACTCTTCTGTTGCTGGGGCTGCCCCAGGACAGAGGGTAAAAAGAGACGAGGTTTCTTTTCTGCTGCTTCTCACCCTTTCTTCTGTCTCCTCTCTTCCTTAGCAATCCGATCCACCCAGACATACACACTCATAAATACACCTCCAGGAAGTGGCTGCAAGGGTAAAACTTCTGTCCTCTCCCACTGATTCCCATGGCCATCCTTGCCTGAATGGTGGCCCAGATTCACTGACAATTCCCAGCTTGATGACTCATTGCCTTTTAGCCATTTGATTGGCACAAGATCACCTGAAACTGCCTTATATGTTATTTTTGTGTTGCACGTGTGGTGGGGGTAAAAATCTCATTTGCTCCCACTTCTAAGGCTTAAGGAAAAGGACACGTGATTTGGAGCCAAAGTGGCTGAGTTCAAATCCTGTCATTCGCTGGCTATGTGACCTTGAGAAAGCCATTTATCTTCTCTGGACCTCAGTTGCCTCATCTGCAAAATGGGGATAGTAGCATCTATTTCACAGGATTTGTGTAAAGATTAAATGGGGGCGCCTGGGTGGCTCAGTCGGTTAAGCATCTGACTCTTGGTTTCGGCTCAGAGTCATGACCTCACAGCTTGTGAGATCAAGCCGCGGGTCAGGCTCTGTGCTGACAGCTTGGGATTCTCTCTCCCTCTGTCTGCCCCTCCCTCTCCCCCACACGAGTGCACACGCACTGTCTCTCAAAAATAAGTAAACATTTTTTAAAAAGGATTAAGTGACTGAATATATATAAAGTGCTTACAATAGAGCCTGGCACACAATAAGGGTTGTAAACATGTGGACGTATTTTATGAACAATAGTCTTTCATTCTGTGAACTGCCACTGGGATAGCCTCTAACTCTGTACCCTAGATATGATAATATTAGCCATATTTCTTTTATCCAGCAATGCCTTATTGCTGTCACATAAGTGCCAGGCACTACACTGAGTATTAGAAACACACAAAAAAATAAGAGTGCCTTCCCCCTTCAAAAAGCTTCCTATCCCTAGCTGATTTGGAATCTAAGGTTAGGCTAAATAAATATCAAATGACAATTGTTTAAATAATTATAAGATTCAATTAAGCAAACATCATATGGTAATTATTTAAATAAGCAGGAGGCTTATGGAGAACAAAGAACTGAAGTATTCTAGATTCAGTCTACAAGATCCAGTCTTCCAAAGAGTTAAGAGACAAATTGACCTCTTGAAAGGTACCCCTACTGCCCGAACTTATGACCAGAGATTAGTGGAGGCGATCACAAGACGGTGACCAATAGTATGTGGTCACACACACACACACACACACACCCGCACGGGCTCGGCTTGGGATTGCAAGGGAAATAGATCCCGGATTCACAGCAGCTGGGATCCGTTCAGTTCTGTTTCTTTGTGTGACTGAAAGTTAATTGAATTCACTCTGCCTCAGTATCCCCGTCATAACGGAAGCATGTTGCGCCTTTCCTCGTTGGTACTGAAGTCCTTGATGATGCTCAGGGTGATACGCATCTGGTAGGTGGTCGACCCGTTAGGAATGCAGTCTGAAGCAGGGGCGACTGACGTTATCACAGAGCTGGCCAACTCCAGAGGCAGCTGCAAATCCTTCTGCAATCGATATCTCAATCAACAACCAGTGATTTGTTAATTAGCATATTGAGTATCAGAATTATGGTTTTGTTGCTGAAATTAGTGACTTGTTAATTTGCATAATGCGTGTTAGAAACAACTTTCATCAAAGACAGTCTAGACGTGCGATTGGGCTAAAGTGGTTCAGAGACAGCCCCACCCCCGTCCCCACCCCCTCCCCCCCACATACCTGGAATGATAAGGGAATAAGAATCCAGCCAGGCCCTAAACCCTGGGATGGCACTTGAGGCTTGACCTCTAGTCAGTTTCTGGCCACTGGCATGGGGGATTTCTGATGGCACTAAGCCTGCTGGGAACCCAGGGTCCTGCCTCAGAAACCCAAAAGGACGGAGAGCTGGTACTTTGTCAGGATTGTTTCATCAAGGTTTCGTGCCTTGGCGGCTAAAGAAATTCTGTCTTAAGGTGGATGCATGGCAGAATTTGGCTTGCAACTCGCCTCAGTTCAGCCAGGACATGAGGTTTGGGGAAAGAGCCAGCATCACCACCTGGGGCTCTCTCATGGCTGCTGTTACCATCCAGACATCTAAGTGCTGAGCCTGACCAAACTGGCCTAGGTCTGTTCCCAAGAAGCGGTCCTCTGTGGGCTCCAGGGTCCTGCCCAGATGACCTCTTGGATCTTCTGGTGCTTCTCCTCCCACCAAGCCCTAATAGGCGGATCCTGAAAGGCTCACGGGGGTGCCAGCAGCTGGCTGGTGTCTCCAGGGGACTGGCATTGAAGGAAAGCTCTCTGTGGTTTTCCTCTGGTTTTCAACTGCTTTTCATTTCCTCCTGGCTGTTCCCAAGGGTTCAAGGAAGGTCCTCAATCTCCTTGCTACCTCTAGTCAGTCCCATCCAGGACTTCCAAACTCCGGTCTTACCTAGAGAGTGACTGCCACCAGTGCCTCCCAGTCTATCTCCAGGCTGAATCGGAGGGAGGAGTTGAGTCAGGCCAGAAAGAATACAGACATATTCTAGCTTACCCAGGCCTGGTGCACTACTAACATTAGAATGCTGTTCTCGGACTGAAATCCGGCCACATCATGGAAAAGGTCAACCTCTGTTGACCTCTCAGAAGTTCTAGAGCAGTACTGTCCGATAGAATTTTCTGCAGTGATGAGCGTGTTCTCTATCAGCACCGTCCAATATGGCAGCCGCTCGCCACACATAGCCGTTAAGCATTAGACATGTGACTAGTGTGGCCGAGGAACTGAATTTCAATTTTTATTTCATTGTAATTCACTTAAATACCTACATGGGGCCAACGGCTACTGTATTGGAAAGCATAAGCCTAGAGCCCGGCGCCTCTCCCCAGCCCTCGGTACCTTCTGTCAAGCAAGCCTGAACCAGTCTGGTCTTATTATCAGCCTCTTTCTGCCAATCTCTTATCATGAGCTGAGTGGCCTGGCTCCCTCTCCTTACTTCAGCTCTCTGGAGTGTTCTGGGTTGGGCCGTTAGAAAGAAAGAACCCAGTGCTTTTCAGACACTCTCACTGCAGAGACAGACAAGAGATGAGGCCTCCAGGAAATAGGATATTTAAAGATATATACTGGCACTAATGAATCTAGTGGTGCTATTTATAGTAAACGTGCATACGTGTGCGTGTAAATACATCATCACAGTGCATCCTGCCTCAAGTAGAGAAAGAATTAGACTCCCCATTTCAAGGATGAGAAAATTGAAGGTCAGTTCAGCTGATGGGATCACACAGCAGGGAACGAGAGAGCTGGGACCAGAACCAGGTGTTCTGACTCCTCACTCGTGACCCCTGAGATATTTGAATCACCCGGATTAGAGAGGGAACACGGGTGGAAGAAGAGAGAAGACCGTATCACCCCAACAGATTGACAGTGTCTTAAATGGGGCTCTTTTCTTTTAGACCTGCAGAGAGCCCCTACCGGATATATTGCATATTGTTTCACTCTCTAGTGTTACAGAAGCCCAATGAGTTAGGAGAATTTAAGTGGGCATCTGCCCTCCAGGCCTCCAGGGAGTCGTCTTGATCCCTCTTGCATTCGTACTGTTTTCTCAGGGATCTTATTAGCAAATCACTTCCCAGCAGGTTCCCTGCCCTTTGCACAACTCCACAGGGTGCCTTCATATACGATACACTATGCAACACAGTGGTATTGCTCTAATGGATGACTTTATTCCTGAATGGGACACACTAGGTTTCTTGCCTTCTGCTTCAGCTAAATTCATTTTCACGTTCTTTTCCTTGGGTGTTCCATTAGAAACACATGTTAGGCTAAGGGTTCACAACCTTGGCTATTTATCTGAATTTATGGTGCTTTTTAACGTTTATTTATTTTTGAGACAGAGAGAGACAGAGCATGAACAGGGGAGGGGCAGAGAGAGAGGGAGACACAGAATCTGAAGCAGGATCCGGGCTCTGAGCTGTCAGCACAGAGCCCGATGCGGGGCTCGAACTCACGGACCGTGAGATCATGACCTGAGCCAAAGTCGGACGCTTAACCGACCAAGCCACCCAGGCGCCCCTATGGTGCTTTTTAAAAAAATAATTGTTCCAGGTTTCATCCCTTGGGAAGCTGGGCGTGGGCTGGGCAGCTGCATTTTCTCAAAGTTCCCCCAGATGATTCCAATGCTGAGAGCTGAGACTCCTAGAACACTGGACCAGGAATCAGGACACTCATGTTTCCCACACGCGAGTCTCCCTGAGCCTGTTTCCTGTTCTGTAAAAGGAGAGACATGAGAGGTCTGCCCTACTTTGATTAGTTTTCAGCATGAGAGTTTGTCTGAGAGAATTCTGAAACGTAATCTGTGTATTTACGGTAATAGGGACCTAGTGGCCAGCAGTCGGGCCCCACCTGCCAACAGGCCGGGGATTCAGCCGGTTGGTGACATTTCCACATGGGTTCTCATGGCCTGCTTGCCTCCATCACACCATGCTAAAAACGGGCAGAGGGTGGGTGGAACTCAAAATACTTTAACTAGAGTGTAATTGTGTGGGCAGCTTCCATTCAGCTAGGTAATTCTGGACAAATGGAAGCTCGCCTGCATGATGCTATATTTATTTCCAAAATAGCTGGTGAGAGCCCCCAGGAATTTTAGACATACATTTCAGTTTTATCTGTTTTGAGACCTTCAGGCCCTGGGATCAGAGAGCTCCAGGCATGAATCAGCAGGCAGAAATACACAGTTATTTATGCCCAACCTCAGAGCTAATACTCAGGGTAAACCCACAGCCATTTGAGGTGGGAGCATTTTAATCAGACAAATCAAACGCAGGAAAGATGCGACCCCCTTAGTCCTCATTTCAAGCAACACGCACACATTAGATGCCCAGCATTAGGCTGCCGTTAAACCCCAGCTGTAAACGAGTTACAGATTACATAACACTCCAAAGATGTTGACAGTCCTTGCTTTTGAAACTTCATGGTTTTACCTCTAGGACAAACAGATCTGTGTCGTTTCCATTGATTACGATTTGTGTATTCAGTGTACCACAAATTGGCCATAGCAGGAAAAGAAATGTGTTAAAGATTATGATTTTGCAACAGATTGATAAAGATACTAGGAAGAGGAAGTCAAGCTTTTGATGGCTCTGACACAACTCCCAAACTTCTTATGGAGCAAATCCAGATTCTTTCCACTAAGATAGACATTTTCAAATTATAACTTCTACCAAAATTACTATGAGAAATGGTTGTCAGGATCGTATCCTGGACCAAGAGAACCAGAAACTATTGGATGGG
Organism: Puma concolor; assembly: GCF_028749965.1. Classification (NCBI taxonomy): domain Eukaryota; kingdom Metazoa; phylum Chordata; class Mammalia; order Carnivora; family Felidae; genus Puma; species Puma concolor. The sequence continues at coordinate 26,769,952 of NC_141673.1, read as the reverse complement.
GGCTGAGGCATCTGCGTTTTTAAACAAGGGCTAAGACGCAGTCACCCAGTATGCCTGCAGGGAGCTGTTCAGAAGTATCAAAGTATGATGGGGTAAATAAACCAAGAGAAATCGCCATCGCCATCCCCATCTGAGCACCCCTGGAACACCTTAAGCTAAAGACTACTGGCATGAGAGGGACCCCAGAGATCCTCTGTCTTCCTGATAGATCTTACGTTGGGTATCACTGAAGCACATTAGAACTTTGGATTTCTGACAGGATTGCCCAATACAGTTGTGCAAGATGAGCACTGCACAAGAGGACCACATCTAAAGGACCACCATTTATGGCAAACACAGTTGATGTGTGTATTTTTTACATCAGTTTTATGGCAGGTGGTTTGTGTGTATTGTTCCAACAAATCAGCCTGTAACAACGATTTTCCAAAAGATGTAAGCAAAGCGTCTTGAAGAAGGGGAGAGGGCCGTCCCTTGATAATTCATACCCAGGTGCAGTTTAGGCTCGCCCCAGCCCCATTCTAGTTCCCATCCACTGGCTTCTTCCCTGGTCATCCCTGGCCTAGAGGGAAAGGCTTCTTCTGCCTCTGGGAAGGCTACGTGGCTTTCACACCCCAGGAGCCTCTCCACCCACTCCAGGGCAGGCTCCGCGCGCGCGCGTGCACCGCGGGCCTTAACAGAAGGGCGGAGCAAGCAGCCTGGCTTCCTATTGGTCACTTCCAGGTGTTGCCATTTTTTTCCTTCTTTACCTTGCAAGAGCAGGAAACCTCACCTCCTCTTTTGTTCCCTTCCTTCCCTAAGTTCTGTTCGGGTCCTCCCTGTACTATAAACAGGCCCGCTCTTAGACTCCTTTTTCATTTTTTTCCTCTCCTTCACGTCTGGTCTTTACCTTAAAGACATCCGGGCCATTCTTATAGCTCACCCCGGGTGTCTGAACCCTGATCAGGGATTTTAGGGTATTGTTGATTACCCTAAAACTTTGAGGTTTGGGCCTGTACTGCCTGCCTCCCAAGGAAGTATCAAAAAGGAAGTGTTTCTCAGCGAGATGATGTCTTGCACCTGCCCCTCGGCCTTCACAGCCCAGCTGCTGTTAGGGTAACCTCCCTTTCCATCTTCACACCTCTCTTTGTAGGCCAGATCAGAATGAGGAAGTCTGTGGTGATAGGGCTAGTTCTAAATTCTTCGGAGGTGAGCCACACAAATCCCAGGACCCTGGAGGGTGCTCTAAGAGGGTACAACATTAGATTACAATCTTTTTTTTTTGGGGGGGGGATCACTTTTTTAAGTGCTGGTCTGCTTTTGAGAGGCAAATATCTCCCAGAACAAGCGGATGCCACGCTGGCGGAGGTAGCCTGGCCGACAGCAGGAGCCCTGCTACAATCATGTATTTCACTTGTGTACAACAGGTACGCTGATCATTCATTCATTGAGCATCTATATGTGCTGAGCATTTGCTGGGAGTCGAGGATAATCCGTAACACAGCCAGTTCCTGCCTGCGGGGGGCGAACACACAGTCTAGAGGTGGGGACAGTCCATAGATGGGTAAACAAAGAATGCCACAAGCAGGTACACACTGCAGTAAATGCTCTAAAGGGAACGAACCCTGCACTGAAAGAGGGAATCATATGAGGGGGCTACTTTAGACTGAGCCGGGGAGGGCTTTTCTGAGCAGATGCTGTGAGATCTGAAGAATGAGAGAGACCCAGGAAGCTTATTCCAGCAGCAAGGACAGTCGTAGGGAGACTATGAACTGAGAGCCTCCAGGATTTACGTTTCTACCCTTCTTTTTCTCCTCTGTAGGTTTCTTTCCATCCTGGCTCCTTTGTGGTTTCTCCCGGAAAAGTATGAAAGACCATTCCTGGCATACGTAATAACTGATACTTTTTAGTATCAGTTTTACTAAACCGATATCTTTACTAGTATCAGTATTACTTTTACTAAAAGGTATCAGTTATTAAATATCAATTGCTCTTCTAAGTGTGTTACATGCATTAACTCATTTAATCCTGATGAAGAGCCCCACGATGTAGCTGCTGTTCAGGTCTCCAACTTTACAGATGAGGAAACTACACAAGTCAGTACGCAACCGTGGTCACTATTAATATTAAAATTAGTACTTCATTCAACAGTGACCTACTGAGCTTTGTCGGGTTCCTGGAAGACTTCATTTTATTCATTTCTGGCCTTTTCGCTACCCATTTAGACCCTCCCTACCGGCTCGCCTCTTCTATGCGGCTTGCAAATTTTTGCTCAAGTTATTGGCGGGATATCTTTTGACACTGCTGATCAGGTTTTACAAAAAAAAAAAAAAAAAAAAAAAATCAGTTGCTGCATGCTCCCTAGCTGGCCATACCTCTTAGAGTTCTAGCCAGTTTGGTAAATGATTATCGAGAACCTAATTGTCCAGCATGACCACAGATGTCAAGATCAGATCTAGAAATTCAAAACGGAGGAAAGAAAAGTGTGCACACAAGTTGCTGTAATAGGCTAAGATCTATGCCCTCCTTGTCTTATCATTGAAATGCAAATGTAACTGAGGAAGTGATTCTCCAGCTGCTGATTGGGAAAAATAATGGCCTATGGTCAGGTAGACAACCACCCAGCAGTGTTCTTAACCTTAGCTTACTTTTATGTTTTATAAATAATAAATGTGTAGCTGGTCAAAAGCCTTTTCAACAGGAAGGTGTACCAACTCCATATTTGGGAATATGTTGCCCTTGTTAATCTGATTTGTCTGAGAATCAGACAGATGTCTGAGAAATTTGTCTGATGTGTCTGTCCCCCGCCCAAGTCACCTAGTGTTTTCCTAATTACCTGCCGTGTAGATGTAGATTTAGATGTCAAATTGATTTTTACCTTTAAAAACAAATTCACAGGTATGGAAGCTGAACTTGGAAAACACACCTAAGAAATGAAATAGTAATTGTTGAAGAACTGGCGCCTGGTATGTTTATTTCTAAGTTGGGAGGGAACTTAATTTTTGCAATAAAAAAATAGTGATCTGCCCTTGCCAACAGTGTTGGGACACTTCCCCTTGGGCTACCCTCTCCTTCTCATTTAGGTAAGTCCTAAAATAAACAGGAAAGGGGAACTGTGAATGAGCCCCGTCCATTATTACAGCTTTTTGTTTGGAAAAAAAAAAAAAAAGATGAAAATTTACAGGAGTTTACAAAATAATTTGTATTTTAAGGGGCACAAAATTCCCCTCCCAGGGGGACCTGGACTCTTGCTTCATCCATTTTCAGTGCTGCTTCATGTAACGGATGGTCAAACTGCCTCCCTAGGTGGAGAGGGTGAACGTCTGCTTCCTGAGCCATTTTCTGCCTCTGAAATGTCCACATTTGATGAGGTAAGAATACCACAGACGATGTAAAGGACCCAACAACTACTAAATCAGCAGGAAACGTGGTAACACCCGTGTGAGACAACCACACTCCAAGGAGAGTTGATGCGGGTGAATTTTAAAAAGTGCACCTGGGTGGCTCAGCAGGTTGACTGCGGCTCAGGTCAGAGTCTCACGGTTCTTGGTACAAACCCCACCATGGGGCTCTCTGCTCTCAGTGCAGAGCCTGCTTTGGATCCTCTGTCTCTCTCTGTCTCTCTCTCTGTCTCTCTCTCTCTGTCTCTCTCAAAAATAAGTATACATTTTAAAAAAATAAAATAAAAAGGTCTTTTCCAACTGGCATCCTGATAGGGGCCCATCCTCCTTTCTGTTGTTGAATCTAAGAACCTTTTTTTTTTTTTAAGGAGCAGAATGCAAATTGTAATGTAATTACTCAAATAGGCGGAAGATGACATCCTGGACCTGTGTCCACTGATGACAGGAAAACACATGCTGACCCTGGTTTTCAACTTGGCCACCATGTGGTAGAGGGACCTTGGGACAACAGTTTTTAAACTGGGTCTGTGACCTTGGATCGAAAACGAAATTACATCTTCACTTTCCCTAACTGAAACTTAGCATTTCCCTCGATTATGAATGTAGGCAACAAATTAGAATAGTAACAGGAGCACCTGTGACTTTCTCACCAAGCGAAACCAGGGATTTTTTCCAATCGCGTGGCAATTGCCATACACACCCGAATTATAGTTATCCCTACTTTGGATCATGACAACACGTTAGAGATGCTGTTAGGTCTTGTTATTTACAATATTACTAAAGAAGCACATCTGTTACTGTGTCAAAATGTTATTATCTTGTAACTGTATTTCAACATAATTGGCTTCCTTTGTAATTTTATGTATTTTCTTTTAACTGAAAAAAAAATGTTTTAAAATTGAAAAACGTTCTGAGAAGCATCTATAGACTTCCGTGGACTGTCAAAGGAGTACATGCCCACCCTCCCCCAACCCCCACCCCCAAAATATTAAGAACCTCTTAGTAGACTCTCAGTATTGTCCGCATTGCTTCAGATGACTTCAGTATTGCCCCATTGCAAAAACACAGCTTCCATGCGGTGCGGGGCCTATAAAATTAACCATTTGGTACATTTCATTGTGCCTTTCACGTGGTTTTAGTTACCACTTTTCCTCAACGAAAACCTCAAATGCAGTACCATTGTGAAATACAGAATCGTTTGATCTTCAAATCACCGGCTAAAACTGCATCAGCTTTCAGCTATTCAAGAGCTGACTATCTGAGCTGTGAATTACCAAGGTCCCCTTTCCTCCCTGGTTTCCTCTTTGGCTGTTTACCATGTGGTTCTTTTACTATGGGTCACAGGTGCACTGACAGATAGGCAGGGCACCCAGGGGAAATGACATTCAAATCTGACAATTTTCCTACATCATTAAGAAGTTGTGGATGGGTGGAGGTTGAAAGTGTTGATTATATTAAGATTTTGGATTACCTGCGGATTTTAATTACTATGCCACCCCTGTCCCAGGGCCCTCTGTCTCCCCCTGCCACTGCACTCCTGTGGCTCTAATGAGACTCTTATCAGATGCTGTTTTGTATTGTTGGTTATCTTTGCAGTGCACATGCTCTCTGAGTTCACGGAGCCTATGTTATCCTCTTAGATAGCCGCTGGCGCTTAGCAGACAATAGACCTGCCATAAATATGTGTGGTTGAATTGAATGGCTGTCTACTGTGCATATTTAGTGGGCCTTCATGCTTGAAGATGTGGTACTAACATGATTATTTTCTACCTTGGATTTGTTTAGACAACATCTATCCCACAAATACTGAACACTTACTATGTGCCAGGCATCATGGCTGACGTTAGAAACAAAGATGAATGTGATATAACCCCTTCCTCCAAGGAGGCTAGGGCCATCGGGAGACTCCATTGCAATGGAGTGTAATGACAGCAAAGACAGGGGTGTGAACCTGGTGTGTTGATGGCCCCAGGGAGGGAGTGGTCAATTCTGGAGAATGAGAGAGAGCAAGCTAGAGTGGGAATCCAAAGAATGAGCAGGACTTAGCCAATGCAAAGAGGGGGCTGGAGACCTTCCTGGAATGGAGAACCACAAACCTTTCATCATTGGAGGAACAGAAATCACTCTTTACCTACCCATCACTCATTTCCTCCCCTTCCATCCTTCTTCCCTGCTGACAGAACTTTAGTTTCCTATCTGGAATGATCTGGGATGACCTCAAGGGAGGTATGCTCCTCCCCTCAGACCCAGGCTCAGGAGCCAGTCAGGAGCCAAGCCCGGTCATTCCTTTTCACTTTGCCAGTGATTGGTCTAATCTAGAGCGGACATGTGACCACATTCCTGTCAATGAAAACTATGGGGAAGTCAGCTCTGGTCCCTGCTTTGGATACAAAAGGACAGAGTCTTGTTGGAGAAAGCTAGCTTTCCCCTTCTTGGCTTGATATATGCAAATGTGGCAGTTGTCTTTTGACAGCAGAAAGATAACAAAAGCTTGGGGGTTCTTTGATTTTAACACAGAATAGCAACCAATACTGGCAACTGAACTCCTTGTGTGCAAAAATTTAACCCCCATTTTTCTCTGCTACAAGTAGTTAGATTTTTTTTTCCTTTGTAGGTAAACACATCATAACTGATTTAGACAACTTCCTCTCACTATTTTTCACAGGTCTCCCTGATGGGTAACAATGAGATCACATGATTCATACCCTTGAGTTTTACCCACTAAGACTCAATTCCTTCCTTCTTCAATCTCTCCAGTCATTTTAGGGAGACCCCAGCCAAGCGTCTTTGAGAATGTGGCTTCCTCCCTGATACTCTGTGTCACCCCTCATGCTGCAACAGTATTCTATGCAAAGGTAGGAAGGAGGCCCTATTCTCTGCCTCCGTGTTCACTAAGTCACTGACCCCACAGTGGTGTCAACGCCTTGAATATCATAAGCCTTGGTCAAAGTACACCTTCCAGCTCCTGCCCCCCCCCCCCCCCCCCCGCTCTCTGTTGGATAATGTCTGAAGAATAGAAAGCATACTGTTTTCATCTACTTTTCTTTGTGTCTTTCCACAGAAGCCTCACATCAACCTCTTCCTTTAGACAGAAGAAAACAACAAACCCCCAGGCATATCAATCCATACCAAAGGATGCCTCAGAGTTCAGGTGCACTGGCCCCACACAACTACTCTCCAGTGAGCTCAGCCCAGAGTGTGGTTACGTGTGTATATGAAAGAACGGGAACATAAGATTTCAAAGATCGGCAGGCAGGGACCTTATATATCAAGCTAAGAAGCGTAAGCTGTAATTTCTAAGCCGGAGCTTCCCCCAAAGTATGCTATATGCGTACTCTCTCCGCCCTTGGGACTGCTGTGCAGAGCCTGGCAGCCAGAGCCCCTAGCCCAGTTGCCTCCAGCAGCAAGTGGCCTCGTGTGGGTCTAGGAGGGTAGAAGAAACACAGTGGAGCCTCATGGGGCCATGACATGAAAAGATTGTAAAACGATGAGGAGTCATTGAAGGAATTTTAAAAAGAAGCAGTCTAATGAACTTTCCATCTTGGGAGAAAATGAGAGGGCAATGGATGGGGGTAGACAGGGAGCTTGGGACTAGGAATACCAATTCACCTAAAACAGCCCAGGTTTGAAGTAAGAACAGACCAAATTATGGAGTAGGAATGAGAAAACAGAAGGGACCTGGGATATGAAAAATCTTAAGGAGATAAAAAAACTACTGGACTTACTAGTTGATTAGATATAGAGAGGGAGGGAAGTATCCGAGATGACTTCCAGCTTTTGGACTAAGAACGTGGGTGGACAATGGTGTCATCAATATTGGGAACATGTGGGGGAAAGGTGTGGAAGAAAGCTGGTTTGAGGTGCATGTGGAATTTCAAGAGAGGTGACCACTAGGCATTTTGACATATAGATCTAACACTGAAGAGATCACTCTGGCGTAGAGATTTTAGAGTTTCCAGCAGGTAAGTAATAGTAGAAGCCCATGGGTATTGGTGATATTGACCAGGGAAAGTAGAACAGTGGCAAGAGACAGAACGGTGATGAAAGTCCTAATCAGCGGGTCAAAGGACAGTCCTAGTGGGCCTCAATCTCTGTCTCTTTAGTTGTCTCTTCTCTGCTTCTCTTTGAGTGCTGGCCTCACTGTCTACTTTTCCAGACTCAACTTTTCTACTAGGCAGAGAACAAAGGCAACTGGTCGCCCCAGATTAACCACCTCAGTAAGAGACATTTTTTCTCCTACCATCCATATAACAATCCCAAGATAGAACTCTGATTGGCTTTGTTTGGATGATATGACCCATGCTTAGACCAAACACAATGGCAAGATATGGAGCACTGGGATCGGCCAGGCTCGGTCATGTGCCCACATCTTGTTGGGAATGGGATACAGGGGCAGGCTCTACTACCAGCAAAACAGGGATGGTAAAGCTCTCTGGGCAGGTAAAGATAGTCACCATGATCGCCTCCATATCAACATTTAAAGAGGTAGGTAGAAGGAGGGGAACCAGTGACGAGACAGAAAAATGCCATGTCAGAGTAGATTATTAGCTTTAATGGAAGCCAAAAACTGTGTCTTCTTCATATGTGTTTCCTCCTTCCACCCATCCTCGGGTACCTAGTGCTGTATGCCTATAATCAACAAGTGTGTATAGAATGAATTTATAAGCACTCCACATGATAAGTAGTGGGGATTTGTCAAAAGACGTAACAAAGACTAGCACCCAGAAATCAGAGTTGGACATTACACAAAAGCACATTTGTGCTTGAGTGGCCAGTAGCTGGCCACTACTGACAAAGTTATTAACAGATTCTCTGGAAAGAGACGATTTTTTTTTTTTTCATGATTTGGATGAAGGTACCATATCGATTTGCACCAAAATACTTACAGTTGAGAATTTGATTGGGGAAGTGTCTTGTGGAAATCAGGTGGTGGTGTTTTATTTTATTATTTTTTTTTTTTAATTTTTTTTTTCAACGTTTATTTATTTTTGGGACAGAGAGAGACAGAGCACGAACGGGGAAGGGGCAGAGAGAGAGGGAGACACAGAATCGGAAACAGGCTCCAGGCTCTGAGCCATCAGCCCAGAGCCTGACGCGGGGCTCGAACTCACGGACTGCGAGATCGTGACCTGGCTGAAGTCGGACGCTTAACCGACTGCGCCACCCAGGCGCCCCCAGGTGGTGGTGTTTTAAAGGATGTTCATTTTATTGCTCTGTTCTAGGGCTGACTGTAATTTCATGCTGCATTTGCAGGCCGGCAAGCAGACACCTTAATTACTGCGGATGCCAGATAGAAAGAGGAGTGCTAATCAAATCTTTATTAATTGGTGACATACTTCCACCTTTGGGGAACAGATGTTAGGAAGGAATGGAAGCTTGAAATCATAGTACCCAGCAACTCCCCTCAGTTAGTGGTGAATGTGTATTCATTTTTATTAAGTACCTTTCATATCCACTAGGGGGAATCCTAGGGCACATCAAAACTTGGCATTTCTATGTGTAATGGAATGATATACCCATGAAAATGTGCTTGTCTGTCAATGGGTGTGTCCTCCACAGTGTAAGAGTTCAGAGATCTGTCATGTTATCATATTTTCCAAACATGAGAGACTATCATTGAAGGTGTGTTCAAAAAAATCAATTGTTTAAACTCTAACTGGATTTAGAAGGGATCCAGTAACCATCTTAGATGAAAGTTTTTACTGTAAACAGATATTTCTAGCATAAGAAGGAGAGTTTTTATTTGTTAGAATCTTTGCTTATTAAAAAAATAGAAAATGCTGAATCTTTGCCCTTTCAATTTGAAAGAGCTTAATTTTAAATACCTGTTAGACACCAGTGTGATCTTAATGCTCAGTGGAGTTCTTAAAGTATTATTGGCACTCAGCTGATAATTATTATAATTATTATAAGCTTGTCTAACATAATTACAGTATAAGACTCTTCTCTTTCAACACAAAGCCATTTTCAAACAAAGTTTGAAAGGTGCCGTAAATTAACAAATAATCCAAATACAATGTTCAGACTTACAGTCAGTGGTTGTTCCTCCATATTGTCGGTAATATTTGTGTGGGATGTTGCTTTTCTCCTTTTGTGTTTATTGTCTTTAGCAGAGATCATCAATCCACAAATTGATAAATATGTACTGTGCATTTGCCAGGTTAAGTCACTGTACCTGGGGCTGTGGGTACCCCCAAAGAATGACCCCCGTGCCTAAAGAATTTAAAGTCTTTAGTGTACATTTCAACAGATGTTTCTTGAACATTGAGTCTACCCAAGGCCCAGTAAGCTTCATAGGGGTAGAACCATCAGTTTAGCTCACTGCCATATCCCCCCAGATGTCAACACACGTTTAGTGCATGGTAGGTTCTCAGAAGGGATCTGGTGAAGAAATTAGAAAGTAAATGAACAAAGAGTTTAAAGCATAAAAGAAAGTATGGAGGGAAACTGAATTAGATACTATCCCTGACCTCAAGAAATCTACAATGGAGTAGAAAAGCTATATCCACAATTAATGTGTGTAATGTAAATTGCAAGATTTAAATGCTATCATAGCATTTAAATAAAGCATTATTTGCCAGTCTATCATAGACTGGCAAATAAAGTGTTATCCCAGGTCAGAGGAGGAACCAAGTGGAGGAATCAGTTAAACAAATTCAACAGGCAAGTCTGAGTACAGTGCTAGAATGGAACCTGGCAAGCAAGAGATAACTCATTACCATTCTGGAATAAATGAATGACCATTTACTACACACCAGGCCCAGTGCTCCTTCCTGGGGGCACAAAGATGATTCAGAACTTGATTTCTCTTCTAATTAAATCTTTTAAGGAACTCATAGTCTTGTAGAGAGCTTCTAGTACACTTATAAGGTAGACTCCCAGGAGGAAGTGGCTTTTAAACCGAGCCTTGAAGAATGAATAGGAGTTTGCAAGACGGGGAAAAGGGGAAGGATATGTTAGAGAAAAGTTACACCCCTTCCTCTTAGAAGTGTATAACACTGGGTAAGTTATTGGTCTTCTTCCAATTTCAGTTTTTTATGCTGTAATATGAAGATAATAATATAAATATCTTGTAAGGATATTGTGAGTATCCAATGAGAATTGTTTGCATTTCACCAGACTTGGTATAGAGTATCATATTAAAAAAATTATTGTGTAATTTTTGCCTTGGATCTATTAAAATGATATACTATAGTCACACACACACAAAAAGTATAGCAGGGGCACCTGTGTGGTTCAGTCGGTTAAGCATCCAACTCTGGATTTCGGCTCAGGTCATGATCTCGTGGTTTGTGAGTTGGAGCCCCACATGAGGCTCTGCACTGACAGTGTGGAGCCTGCTTGGGACTGTCTCTCTCTCTCTCTCTCTCTCTCTCTCTCTCTCTCTCTCTGTCCCTCCCTGGCTCCATCTCTCTCAAAAATAAATACATAAATTTTTTTTAAAAAGTATAGCATATGCAAAATCTTGGAGGCACGAAAGGGCCTGGCTTGTTTAAAGAATATCCCACTGCTAAAAATGAAAGACAGTACCAGGTATATCCCCAGCTCCTCAGCATAAAGCCCTATATATGGAAGTCCCTTAGTAAATACTTGCTGTTTTTGATAATGATGGTAAGGGCCAAAAGATGAGCATACGTCCTAAGTGCTGGCCAAACCCAAGTAATATGCTCAGTACTAGGCACGTGCCCAAGAAATGCGAGTTAAAATTCCTTCCTAAGGATGGGATTTGAAGTGGGCATTATGAGCTAAATTGTTGGCCTCCTCTCCCGTATTCACATGTTGAAGTCCTAACCCCCAGTATTTCAAAATGTGACTATATATGGAGACGGGGGTCTTTGATGAAGGAAAAGGAAGTTGGTCAGGGTGGGTCCTAATCCAGTATGACTGGTGCCCTTGTAAGAAGAGGAAATTTGGACAGAGATGTGTACAGAGGGAAGACCATGTGAAGACACAGAGAGAAAAAAAGGTCATCTACAAGCCAAGGAGAGAGGTCTCAGAAGAAACTCTGCTGACAAGTTAGTCTCAGACTTGAGGCCCCAGAACTGTGAGGAAATAGGTTTGTGTTGTGTAAGCCACCCAGCCTGTGGTGTTGTGTTTTGGCAGACCCTAGCAAACTAATACAATGGGTTGACGTAGCCTTAGACCCCTGGTATCTGATAATGGTAATAATAACGACAATGGTATTATTTGAGCATCTCCTGTGTGCCAGGCTTGGAAACCCAATGGACGGCCAGAAGATCCATGAGCCCAAGGCTACATAATTACTGAGTGGTCTGCCTCGGACCACAGCTAGCCTACAGAGTCTCTGTACACAGCAAAAGCATCTTTTCCTTGGGACATACCTCACCCCGTGCCAGGGAGCAGGGCTCGGTGAGCGGAAGAAGGCAGGCTGGAGTGCAGTCCTAGTGGATGGATTCCGGGGATCCTCCAGCCACAAGAGGGTCTTGACCCAGCCTAATGCTGCTAATTGACCTCAGAAGAGCTCTGTCTCTAGTCCTTATTCAGCAAGAAAGCCAACCTGCTGGGACCACACACCTGTCCTGTTGCTAGCCTCCCCTCCCCCAACCCCAATCAAAGAGACTGACAAATCTATCTTTGATTATTGGACTGTGAATGTGAGTGTGTGTGCCTTTCTTAAAGCTCCTGAATGTTCCGAATGTGCAGCTTTCATGGTGGGCAGAAAAAGGCCTCTGACAGTGTAAATATTTAATCACCATTACGAATGTCCAATAAATGAAGGGAGTTGGGTTTCAAATTGGCTGGTTCAGATGATTAAAGCACAGAAATCATAGCAGGGTAAAAATAAAGTACCCTCAAAAAAAAGTACCGTCTTTAGAACTCAAGATGATTTCTATTTCTACTCCACCGAACGCTGTGTGGGTCACCTGTCCTTGAGCCAGGAGGGAACGGAGAACATCCAATTTCTCTTTAAAGGTTAGTGGGGGGTGGCACGGGCGAGGTCTGGAGATGAAATTTGGCAATCTCTTAATAATCCTGTTTCAGTTAATAATGAATAAAAAGGGAATTTCTCGACTGTATTGAAGGGACGGCTGAAGCTCTCCCTTAAGGAGAAATGTCTAAAAAGGAAAAAGCAGTATGTTCAGTTTCGTGTCTTGTTTGAAAATATACTTCAAACGTGCAGCAGTGTTTTAGAGATCATAACCACCCCCGTCCCCATGTCACCTTCTGAACCCTAAGCTCCCGGTAGTTCCTGGTTTACTTGTAAGGTAAAGCTTTCAGCTTTATGATTTAGCTGGGAAAAAAAAAATGATCCTACCCAGTCGAGTTTCCGTTTGTCTGTATCACCAGGTTGAACTTCGTACAGGACAGTCTGTGCAAAGAGAAGAACAGTGGAGCTCTTCCACTGCCAGATTGGGGGAGAACCAAACATTTGGAAAGACTAGGAGTTCCGTTGTGCCTAGCAGTCTCCCATGCGTTCCATCAATGGACAAGCAGAACGTCTGGGTTTGAACATCATTCTAGGTCACTTCTCTCTCCACGTTTGGAGGGACGTTGAGGTAAGGTTCTGACAGGAAACAGGGAACACATGCAAATGTGTACATTAATGAAGGGACCACGGCAGATGTGTGGGCAAGATGAAGGGAGAAAGGAAGGGCCAGTGACAGAGGAAGGCATGGGCTCCCACAGGCCTGAGGGTCAGCGAGTGGTTGTTACCCAGAGAAGGCTGTCCACAGGATCTATAGCCTTCAAAGGGACACAACCAAGGCCAATGAACACAGCCACAGGGAGGGAGCTGGGAGAAGAAATATCTGGGCATCACCCATAGCCATCTACCTCTGGATCTCTTGCTGGGACCTCCCATTGGCTGAACCCAAACAGAAGCCAAAAAAGCAAGGGAGATGCCCATAAACGTCGAACTTCCGGGCATAGGCAGGATGGGGAAGCGTGGGGAAATGGTATGTGCAGAGAAATGGAGAACATCCAGCACAGATGGGGAAGAAGATAGAAATAGGAAGGGTTAGGGAAAGTGCAGAAGGCAAGGTGAATGCTCAGTCTCCCACCCATGGGATTTGAACTTGGGATTCTGTGCACGAGGCTGCTGGCGTCCGGGAGATGCTGTTTGGACTCCTGTACTCACAGTGCCTTCCTCAGGATGGGTGACAAGTGGGAATGTTCTGACCATGGAGACCATGCTGAACTTCCCAACAGCAATGATCCAAGCACAAAGCCAATGCCAGTTGCTTCTTGCCCACCTTGGTGGAAGCATTTTCTAGGGAACAGCAAGGGTGTAAGAATCCGAAGGGAAGCCAGCTCGGTGGTGAGCGGCAGGCCCCTCACTTCCCAGTCCAGAAAAACTTTATTGTCAGCTCAGAGCGTCTCCCTCTGTCAGAATCTCAAGGAAATGGAAGTATGAGTGACTGTGAAGTTATCTGTGTGTTTATCTTATCGTCTGCTATTCATTTCAAGAGTTTGAGTTATTATTAATATGAGGGCCTGGTTTCTGGCAGCTCTTCTCTTTGAATGGGTTTATGCCAAGCTGCCAGTTATCAAAGGATTCGGGGCCTAGGATCATGTTAGCGGGGAGCCTCAGAGCTGTGATGGCAGAACAGAGACGCAGGAAAATACACCGTACTAAAAGGGGATCAGCATTTTGTGTCCAGTCCTTGATGCCCTTTCGGCTCCGTATTTCAAAAGAACTGCAAGGAAAATGCGAGCAGGGACAGACTGAAATCTTGTGAAAATCAGACAAAAGCTGGTGACCGGGAGATTGCTCAGCACGTTACACAGTTTCCGCAAATCTGAAGAAACAATTCACCAGTATTTTGCGTACTTCACTCAGGTGGTCTGGGAAAACACTGGGACGGCTGATGATTTGCCACATTTTGCTTTCAACCAGTAAGGGTCTCAGACTCAGTGGTTACACTGATAATTTTTGTGAATGTTTGGAGAAAGGGCTTGAGAGAAACTTCATGACACTGAGTGCATTACCTGAGAAATGAGTTACTAGGGTGCCATGATGGCGTCTCTTAAAAACCAACAACATTTTACACCCTCTCTATAGGAAATAGCTCATTTGTCCCTAAAGCTGACTGAAGGCTGGTATTTAGCTGAAAGGAAGTCATTGGACCTTGAGTAAAGAATTGTTTATTTGTACCTCCAACCCATTCTCCCATCTACCATTGCAACTCTGCTGGTAAATGACCATGAACTATTAAGCAAGCCATGACACAGGAAAGAGGACAACAGTAATGTTTGGGGTCAACCAGAATTCCATCACTTTAACCAAAGGCACGGGGCAGTGTCGCCAAGCATAAGAATGCTCAACACTTGCCTGGGGCCATGTTGGGTGGGCAAGAAGACAAGCATTGTGTTCCTTCAGTCACATCTTAACTGTGCTGCATTTGACTGACTTTTCATGGTGATTGAGTTGCATTCAACTCATCTCTCTCAGCGTCAATTCAAACTTATTAAATGGCCCTTCATCTTATCTGCTTTCAACCATCTACTCATCAGCAGACGGGGAAAGGAGGCGGGCTCATTTCTTTTTCCTGCCAGTCACCAAAAGGGGCTGGGAGCTTTGATAAGGGCCTGGATGTGGAAGACCACATAGATTTGAGCAAAGCTGTGGAGAAGGAAGTGGCCTGTTTTAAGTCCTAGAAGGACAACACTGGTACTATTCGACCCACTGGGCATTTCCCAAATGCTGCCAAGGGGATGTAGCTCCTTGTACAAGGCAGAGAATTCGTTGACCACTAGAACTAGTATCTTAGTTGCTTTTGATCTCTGCCAGCCCAGTCATCCCTACAGATCACTGTCAGATAATTTTTTTTAAGTCAGAAAGAAAACTGAAAACACCAGTGATAGCCATCTTGTGACTGTGACCAATCGCCTACCGAGCAGCTCTTAATGTCCTGAGCCTCAGCAGGAAACCACTGAATCTATAAAGTCCTGTCCAGCAGAAATGAGTCTGATTGTGGATGGTCTGGTTAACCCAGATTGCCTTAGATGCCTGAGGGAGTTGATATTTTCTCATTATGAAGACTTTCCCATCTACTGAATGCTACAAATAAAACTGCTCGGAATCAGTCTGAACTGCCTGTTTCCGTGGTAGCAGGCCTCTGTCTGGAGGATAAATCTGCACCATCTTCTTTTTCTCTGGGTTTCAGCCAGTTGTGTTACAAGGAGTTCCGAATGTGCCACGAGTGACGACGCCCACCAGGATGGGCTCCATCAGTTGGAGAGGAAAGCTTTGTTGCCAATGGGACTTGCCCCCTTGGCCAGACGCCAGCGTCCAGGAGAAAGCCATCAAAGACAGAATCCACATGCTTAAATATTTATTTTTGTTGTTCGTGTTTCCCACACTTTTCAAATGTGAACTTGTGTCCTGAAGGTGGAGCTTTAGTACACAGGAAAATTGGAAAGGGGCAAACATGTTTGTACAAAATGGGGTAGAATCAGCAAAGAATACATTTATATGCTTCCTAGTCTCCTGCATTTTTCATGCCAAAAAGTAGGCACAGATTCTGATTTCTTTCACCATGGGCGCCTGCATCCAATTAAATGGGAAGAAAAAGAAGCGTGCTTTCAAGAGTGGGGCTTATGGTCCCGTGGAATGGTGAGAAACTGTAGCCATCAAAGCCATTTATACCTCTTGCTGGTAGTATTTTTAAGATGTCTCTTTCTCAAAACGAGGCAGCAATGAATTGAGTAGTGATCAAAATGCTGCACCATAGAGTATGCTTAATCCAAATAGCTCCCAAGATGGTCGGCCACTGATTGTACCAACTCGGCGGGACTTAGAGAAATTGCTTGGTTACTAGTGAAGTAAAACTATCTCCGGAATGGAATTGAACTGTTGCTTCTCAGCACATAACAACACTGCCACAGCCGGTTCACGACAGCGATGGAGATCATCGCCTTCTTCATCGGTCACAGGGAAAATTGTCAAACTGCCAGCACGTAAATGCCCTACTATGCGGTGACGGCTTCTGTGAGTTCCTGCAGATGTCTCTCACGTACCGCTTTCCCCATTTCCAGCCGTGCAGAAGTTCTTAAAATATTTCTGGTGGGCAGGGATTGGGGGAGTGAGGCCTGATGATTCTGGAACAGAGATGGCATCTGATTTGCCTAACGGCTCATCTCCTGGTGAACATCGGCCTGGTGTCCCGGCTCTTTCCCCTCCCTCCTCCACTCCTACCGGTCTCCCAGCCACCACCACTGCAGTGGAAAGAGCCACCTTACAGCTCACAAGATTATTTCCTGCCCCGCGGGTAGGCAAAGACAATGTTATCCAGTTTCAAATGAGGAAATTACGAAGGGATCGGTGACCACTCTGAATCCAGAATAGGAGAGCCGCCGCTGGAGTGATCCGATCCTTTCACTGCACGTCAAGGGCAGAAACTTTTCTTTCTCTTCTGCTTCTTACCTCACCTCACCTCACCCTCAGCTCCTCCAGCCTCTCAGAGATCCTTCTCCTGCCTCATCCCTCAGCACGGGGCGGGGACGCGATGCACTACTGTAGACGTTGAAAACCTGCAACGGCTGTTCCTTCAAGAAGGCTCAGCATCTGGAGGAAGCCCACTTACCCCGTCCCCCCTGAGACAGGTTCCATCTAGAGTTGGGGAACCAGGAATGGAAGGAAGAGAGGGGATGTAACCAGTTACTCTCCCTGGGCCCTCTGGTCTGGAAATAATCAGGGAGGGGACAGAGATCTGTTTGCAAGGATGCATAAGGGTCCTCAGGTACACCATCTGGATCATCTGCCAGACTCTAAGTGTGCTGCTGGTGATGCCATCGGCCGCCTCAGGAAGCTGGGAGGCACTCGTGCCTCCTCTAGGAAGCCCCTCCTGCGAAATCATGAACGGACACCCAGGTGTGCAATGATTCAGACATTCGCCATGCTTCACAAATTCTTGCTGGCTTTGGAGGCACCCCTGGGTGAGGTGGGGAGACCTCGGAGGGTCCAAAGAAAAGAAGTGGGAAAGGATGAGACACAGGGAGAGCCTCTAGGGAAATAGGGTACCTGGCTCTAAGATTAGAAGGCTGGGCTGGGCAGGGCAGGTTGGAGCACTTAACTTGGGGACCTTTTCAGTTCTCACCTGCGGAGGATGATCTCGCAGCGGTATCGAATGGGCCACAGGTGGCGCTCGGCTAGGGCGGGATGGTAAAGGAAGGGCCCTGGAGCTAGATAGGGATTCGAATCTCACCTCCACTGTCAAACCAGCATTAGGACCCCGGCGGAATTCCATAACCTCTCCATGATCATTCTCACTGCTAAACGGGAGTGATAATAACAGTCACTAATTAAAAGGGTTATTAGGGTATTAAATGAGTCTTAGTCCATGTGGTAAATTTGGAACAGCACCCGGCACACAGTAAGTGCTCAATAAACGTTAGCAAGGATCATTACGGTTAGATGGTGAGTAGAACTTTCTAAGCACTAGGTCTGAGAGCCTGGGACTCCGTTGCCAAGGGAGATGAGAGAACCTTTTCAAATATGGGAGCTCTGGCCCCGGGGATTGTCCAGAAGCGGAGTCTTGGCGCCTGCCTTTTCCTCACCTCACTCCTGTGACCAGGGGAAACCCAACCGCTGTGGCAGGGACGCCTTGGTCCCCTGAGCCTCCCCGGCTCGTCCACGTCTCCCGCGCGCCTCCCCTGGGCCTCCCTCCCGCCGCTCCACACCTGTCAGCCTCCCCGCAGCCTCCCTGTGGCCTGAGCCCTGGGCCTCAGCTGCAAACCCTCGGCGCCCTGGGTTCTGGCTCCCCGTGCATTGCGTATCCCCAGGCTGCTCTCGTAAACAAAACCCGAGCGTTGGAGCAGCCCCGCGGGCGGACGGGCGGGCGCGGGAGCCCGCTCGGCGTACTGCTAGCGCGCCCCGGGAGCCCCGGGAGAGCCAAGGGGCGATGGTGGCGGCCGCGGCGGCAACAGCAGGCTGCTCAGCTTTGTTATGAATAGATGAAAGAGGCCACCTACACAGTAACCCAAATTACGAGACCTTCCTCCTCCCTATCTCACCGAATCAAGAGGGGAGGGGAGATGGGCGTGGAGGGAGGGCGGGCGGGCAGGAGGCGGAGGGCGGAGGAGGAAGAGGATGAGGAAGGGGGCCAGTTGCATCCCACTTTCACAATGGGAAAGTGAAACGCACAAGCGCACCCAACCTCTCCAGCCCTCCCCGCCTGCCTCGCTCCCCTCCGCCCGTCCCCTCCCTTACCCTCCGCGCCTCCCCGCGAGCGCCAGCGCTGCACAGAGGAACTCTCCGGAGAAGGAGGGCGAGGAGGAAGCGGCGCCGGAGCGCGCAGGGCTTGCCGCCGCCGCCGCCACCGCCGCCGCACAGGCTGCCGGAGCGACCCCGCCGCGTGCCGCCCTCCCTGCTCTCCTTCCCGGGTGAGCCGCGGGGATGGGGCGGCCGCGGGAGCCCGAGCGCGCGCAGGAGCCGCCGCCGCCGCCGCCCGCGTCTCCGTCGCCGCGCGCCTGAGTCGCCGTCGCCGCCGCGCGCCCTGCCCGGGGGCGGCCCCCCCAGCCCCATGGAGGTCTCCCGGAGGAAGGCACCGCCGCGCCCCCCGCGCCCCGCCGCGCCGCTGCCCCTGCTCGCCTATCTGCTGGCGCTGGCGGCGCCGAGCCGGGGCGCGGACGAGCCCGTGTGGCGGTCGGAGCAAGCCATCGGAGCCATCGCGGCGAGCCGGGCGGACGGCGTGTTCGTGGCGAGCGGCAGCTGCCTGGACCAGCTGGACTACAGCCTGGAGCACAGGCTCTCGCGCCTGTACCGGGACCAGGCGGGCAACTGCACGGAGCCCGTCTCGCTGGCGCCCCCCGCGCGGCCCCGGCCGGGGAGTAGCTTCAGCAAGCTGCTGCTGCCCTACAGCGAGGGGGCGGCCGACCTCCAGGGGCTGCTGCTCACCGGCTGGACCTTCGACCGAGGCGCCTGCGAGGTGCGGCTCCTGGGCAACCTGAGCCACAGCTCCCTGCGCAACGGCACCGAGGTGGTGTCCTGTCACCCGCAGGGCTCGACGGCCGGCGTTGTGTACCGCGCGGGGGACCAGAACCGCTGGTACCTGGCAGTGGCCGCCACCTACGTGCTGCCGGAGCCCGAGACCGCGAGCCGCTGCAATCCGGCGGCGTCCGACCGCGACACCGCCATCGCCCTCAAGGACACGGAGGGACGCAGCCTGGCCACGGAGGAGCTGGGCCGCCTCAAGCTGCGCGGGGGCGCGGGCAGCCTGCACTTCGTGGACGCCTTTCTCTGGAACGGCAGCGTCTACTTCCCCTACTATCCCTACAACTATACGAGCGGCGCCGCCACCGGCTGGCCCAGCATGGTGCGCATCGCGCAGAGCGCCAAGGTGCTGCAGTTCCAGGGCCAGGCGGCCCTCGACTGCGGCCACGGCCACCCCGACGGCCGGCGCCT
Source organism: Puma concolor (assembly GCF_028749965.1). Lineage (NCBI taxonomy): Eukaryota > Metazoa > Chordata > Mammalia > Carnivora > Felidae > Puma > Puma concolor. The sequence continues at coordinate 26,750,209 of NC_141673.1, read as the reverse complement.
GCTCCTCTCCTCCAGCCTGGTGGAGGCCCTGGGCGTCTGGGCGGGTGTGTTCAGCGCGGCCACCGGCGAGGGCCAGGAGAAGCGCTCCCCCGCCACCACGGCACTCTGCCTCTTCAGGATGAGTGAGATCCAGGAGCGCGCCAAGAGCTGCTCCTGGGACTTCCAGACGGCCGAGCAAAACTGCGTAAGTCCTGCCGCCGGGACGCCGAGGGGAGTGCTCCCGGTGGGGAGCCGCCGCCAAGGGCGAGCGGGAGGGAGACCAGGTTGCCCTTTACCAGGTCTGGGATTCACACGGCCGGCTGGCGGCCAGCGAGCCGTTTTCACGGGGTCTCGGAGACCTTCGGCTGCTCTAGAGCACAGCCAGAGGTCCCCAGAGGGAGCGTAAACGGCGAGGTGGAGAAGGTAGGAGTTTGGCTTAAAACTCTAGTGACTGTATCCCAGTGTCATCCTTCTCTGTCCAAACGACGCTTGTTTGGGGCTGAGCCGCCGCAGGCAGCCTACGCTCCCTTCCCTAATCGCCTCCCCAGGTGTACGGGTGTTAGCAGGCGTGTGGCTTGACCCTTCTCAACTCGGTTGCCAAACACAGCGCCCTGGGCAGAGAAGTCGGTGAACCCAAAAGGCATGCTGCCACACCCCAGCCGTTGCGCACCCCCCTCCCCGCAACACATGTGATGTGGTCTGAAGAGTTGGTAGCCTGCTCAACCTGGGTCAGTGCTGGCCTGGAAAAGCGGCCCACGCTGGGTGGAACGGAACCGTCAGCCTGACCTAGTGCCAGGGCGGGCGGGAGGCTGTGGCTCTGCCGTGGGGGCACTGTGGTCTCTGGGGGGAGAGGCAGGGGAGGTTGAGGTGGCTTTGTGGATGAAAGCTTCAGCCGGGAGGGAAGCAAGGAAAGATGTTGGGGTGCTACAGGCAGCTTCTGGGCTCCACGTTGCCGGTGGAGACTGTGGGGCGCAGAAGCACCACCCTTGTGTTGTGTCCAACCAGTAAGAGCACAGGTTTCCCCTGGGTTCTCAGGGCAGCCCCAGCTTGACTCTGGAGATTGGCAGCTCTTTGACTGGAAAATAAAGCCGCGGTTCAAGAGGGTCCAGTTGATGGGGATTATGGAGCCATTGTGCACTTCTCAGAGGCTGGTTTCCTTCCAAGGCTGCTGGCACATCGACTCCACATATGGCTCCTGAGAGGGGAGCCTGCTGAGAGCCTCCTTTATAACTGGACAGAAATCAAAGAGCAGAAATTAACGGCTACAGGTGTTGCCATTGTTTTGGTATAAAATGCGTCAGAGAGGAAGGGGAGAAGTCTCCACTTGGAAAATGTGTTGTATTGATACATTGTTGCATAAGCACACAGGAGAGCCCTGGCTCTAAGGTATGTTACTATATGTAGGGAAAGACACTCTCACCCCCACCACCCCCCCACCCCTGTCTCTGAAAAGCACATCTCACCAAATATTAAGTCCTATTATTCAGGGAGAAAAAAAACTGAGGTCTTTTGCAAGGCTCCTTAGATGGTCATTTGCTTTTCTCCCTCCTTGCCTGTCGGTTGTGTGCTGGGACACACACATAATGCCTTTCTTTAGTTACTGGTATAATTTTTTTAAGCATAGATAACAAATGATGCTCCCTGAATGCCTTCATCTTGCCATACACATATATTCAACATCTATTTTCATGAGAGCTTTATAATCTGAGAGCTCCAGTTTGGCAGAAACCATTTCCTTCTACTCCTCTGTTGAAAGACTTGAACATACCCGCCCCTCCGCCCCCCAGACGTTACTTAGTGCCAAGCTTCAGGCATACTTGGTCTCTGGGGTTAATGACAAGACAGCTCAGAGGCCCACAGCAGGTAATAACAGTGGAAGTCCGAGCTTTGCCATCTGACAGCTGTGTAGATGTGTGGAGCCAAAACATTTCTCTTGACTGCCTCTCTCTACCCGTTGGGTCCTGGAGGACTTAGTTCCCTTCCAAACCCAGCAGACATCCTGAGTGCACTCGCTCACAATCCACATTTTGGGGTGGTCAGGTCTTCCTAGTTGCTCTGGGATGAGGAGGGAAGGGGGTGGGTCAGAGCGCTGTTTACCCATCTTCGTGGGAGCTTCCGGGAGAGAGGTTCCCTTGGAAATCAAGCCAGGGGTAAAAACCTGCAGCCAAAAATCTGGGGTTGGAAAAATAAATAATTAAAAGAGGTCCCTCCGCAGCATTTCTTGCTGCTGCTTATCAAGAACTCCCAGTGTGCTCAGAGCAGGGTGTTCTGAAAGACAGGGTCCCTACCTCCTGAGCTTGTCATCCAAGTTAAATAATATACTCTGCTTCAAACAATAGCATGTCATGGCTGCACAGGTGGGAGCTTGGAGTTTTGCATTTATTTTTTCATTTCAGTAAATTCCTTGCTGCTAGTATGCATTACAAAAGCCTTAATGGAAGTGAATTTCAAGAGGGGTTTGAATGGGGGGGGGGGAAGGAAGGTAGTTTTGATGAAAAAGCTGACAATTTTTCTAACCTATCAAATAGGCAGATAAGATACTCAGTTCAACAAATATTTGTTTGACGCCTGCCAGTGTAAGCAATGCTCTGTGCTGGGCGCTCCTGATTTTGCCACTGAAAGGACAATGGCAGGTTGCAGCCCCATTTAATGGGGTCATAGGATCAGAGTGCCCCTGGTTGTCACTCAGAACAATGATGTTATTTGCTTGCCTTGGCTGTGCATTTCATTTTCAGGTTTTGAATGTATTTTGGAAAAGGCATGCTGAATTATAGGTGCCTAAAACAAGAGACTGACTTGAAACACTCTAGAGGGAGCCTCAATAGATTCCAACAGCAATTCTGCAGAGCAGACACAGTAATTTTAACAGTAATCCACAGGCAGTGAGGCCTGAGTGGCTGGATTTGCTGCCTTCTCCTCTACTACTAGATGGCTCTCTCTTATTTTCCATCTTCAATCAACCACGGGGAGCAGAGTGACAGGAGCGACTGGGTTGTGTTTTCTCCTCTTAAGTCAGTTGCTTCTCCTGCTAAGGATGAATTTACGAGGTGCTTGTGCAATGAGTGAGGAACGTTCCCATTTACCTGATGAGGAAGCCCAAGATCAGTTGGGTCACTTGCTCAAGGTAACAAAACAAGCGTCTGAGCCTCCCAGCTCAAACTCGAGTCTTGAAATGTCTACTTCTGTATTCTTTCCACCACTCGAGTGCTTTTCAAACTTTCCCTTGAAAGTCCTAATTACAAAGGAAGCAACCAGCCTCCCCTACCATGGGGGGGGGTTGAGGCTGGAGGCTGCCCTTTGAAGTGTTCTAAAACTTTATGTGATTTTTTTTTTTCATTCTGTTCCATAACCTCTCTGTGTGCTTGGGTTAACATATTTAAAAACATAGTAAATGCTTTAAATTCTGTACAAATGAATTAACTTCCTCCCCCTCTGAACTCCTGCTGTCCCTGGCACACCAATGTACTCCTAGAAAAGTGTACCCAAGTTTTCAAGTCTGCTTGTTCTACAGGTACTTGGCTGCCATATTTGGGTCCTGGAGTTGCTTGTGGTCTAAACATGGTCGGCCACTCCTCGTATGGACACCGAGGGTAGTGTGGTTTTTGTTTTGTTTTTCATACTGTCGGCTAATAGGACTGACTTTTGTAGTTCATTCTACCCCTTGTGGGGAGACACACCCCTTCCTCCAGACGTAATTCCAAAGCCTGATATAATTTAGCTGTCACACAGACAACCACAAAACACTCGCATGCTCTCCAGCAGATGGTAACACGAGATACTTCTAGCCATCACGTGCAGAAGAGATGTCCCACGACCACTCAGCAATGCAACCTGGTGCGTTGCCTCTTGACCTCAAAATCCACAGTCTTCCTGTGATGTTTATTCCTCCCTGTAGTTTCTGTGACGATCCTGTCTAGCCATGTTGCAATTTGTAGACGAGATGGTGAATTTTACCCCTGTACACGCATCTGAAATGCAGGGGTAGATTTAAATAAACCCAACACCCGGTTGGGGGGGGGGGGATGGGAAGCAATCATAGCTACTATCTCCTGGGTAGTTACGATGGCCAGGCTTTGTGCTAAGCGCTTTACATGCCTTGTTTTCAGTTGATTTTCACAGTCTCCCAATGGGGCAAGAGCTGTAGTTATTATTATGATTTTATAGGTGAGAAAATTGAAGCCTGGAGAGTTTTGGTTCAGTTCCACAGCTGCTAAATGGCTGAAGATTTAGGACCTGGGTGGTCTGGCTTGTGGACCTGAGCTTGTAAATCACTGCCATGGGTAGTCCAGCACCGCGGATGTTGGGTCGTGTAGTCAATCCTAACACGCATGGAGCAAGCCAGGCCCTTGCAACTGCTCTGATAAGATCAGCTGTTTGTGGACATAAGACACGATAGGACAGAGGACCCTTGACTGTGAACTGAGTTTCTGGATTTTCAGACTGAATGACCAAAAGTTCAGACCCCGGGGGGGTATTAGCTCCTTAGCTGTCATTCTTTATATTCTAGACCGCTTTGGCATTCTTTATATTCAGACTCACAAACGACGTCCGAGAAACCAACAAGGCCTCCGGGGGCTGCTCCCGGACACGACGTAGCTCATGTCCTGAATCCCGAGATCTCAGCCTGTTAAGTCTGGGTTACAGGCACTCTGGTCTTTATTAGCAGCCACGGTTAAAATGTAAGCCCCAGAAGGTCAGGAACGTGTAACCGTTTGTTCTCTGTTGAACCCGGAGTACCTAGCATATGGTACCTGACATGTCATTGGGGCTTGAGAAATATTTGTGGAATTAATAAATGCAGGGTCTCGGAGCATCATGTTGGAAATGTTTTCTGTGCTTAGCAGCAACATTTTCTTCAGTCTGGCCACTTCATACTCCCTTAACTATTGGCTTTGTCTTTTCTTTTTTAAATTTTTTAATGTTCATTTTTGAGAGAGAAAGAGAGTGAGCGAGCACGAGAGAGGGAGACCCAGAATCCGAAGCAGGCTCCAGGCGCTGAGCTGTCAGCACAGAGCCAGACGGGGGGCTCAAACCCATGAACCATGAGATCATGACCTGAGCTGAAGTTGGACACTTACCCGACTAAGTCACCCAGGCACTCCAGCCATTGGCTTTTTCTTAATGTGTGCATCAGGGCCCCTCTCTTTCCTAGTCCTAAGCTATCAGAGATCCTTCACCCCTCCAGCTCTTCCCAGAAAACCCCATTTATTGGAATAGCCCTTCCTCTGCTCTTATCAGTCTGCAACTTTGACCATAGAAACCCAGCGTGGTTGGCACTTCTATGGTAAAACGTAATAACATCTGTGATCATGCCTTTCAGTGACAGGAGGAAGGGGCTTTGTGTTACAGAGCAATGGTTCTCAAAGTATAGTGTCCGAACCAGTAGCATCAGCATCACCTGGGAATTTGCTAGAAATGCACATTCTTGGGCCCCACATCAGACTAACTAAATCAGAAACTGGGGACAGGATTGGCAATCTGTTTTAACAAGCCCTCCAGGCGATGCTAATTCACACTCAGGTTTCAGAACCACTGTGGTAAGGTGACACAATTTTCCTTGTCTTCTGGCGGAGGCACCTGGAGTAAGAACCTGTCCTATTTTTTCTGTTGCAGTTTTACTTAGGGCCGCATAAAGTGACCAGCTCATTCCACTACCCTTATATTCCTTATGCTTTTCTTATTGAGGGATGATTAACGTAGCATTATATTATTTTCAGGTGTCCAACATTGATTTGACAATTCCACACGTTAGTGAATACCACAATAAACGTAATCACCCTCTGTTGCCATGCAATGTTGTTATAGTATTATTGACTATATGGCCTATGCTGTGCTTTTCATCTCCATGACTTATTTTGTAACTAGAAGTCTGTACCTCTTAATCCCTTTTATCTATTTCACCCATCCCCCAACCTACCTCCCTGCTGGCCACTACCAGGTCTCATCCTTTTTTTAATAGCTGAGTAATGTTCCATTGTATATGTACCACATCTTCTGTATCCATTCTTCTATCAATGGCCCCAGGGCTTGCTTCCATATCTTGGACAGTGTAAATAATGCTGCAGTAAACACAGGAGTGCATATACCTTCTCAAATTAGTATTTTCATTTCCTTAGGGTAAATACCCAGTATTCCAGTAGAATTACTGGATCATATGGCAATTCTATTTTTGACTTTTTGGGAAACCTTCCTACTGTTTTCCACAGTGGCTGCATCCATTCGCATTCCCACCAACAGTGTACCAAGTTTCCTCTTTCTCCACATCCTCGCCAACACCTGTTGTTTGTTGTGTTTTTGATTTTAGCCATTCTGACAGCTGTGAGGGGATATATCGCTGTGGTTTTGATTTGCATTTCCCTGGTCGTGAGTGATGTTGAGCATCTTTTCATGTGTCTGTTATACACCTCCTACTCTTCTAATTGCTCAAAGCAAATACCTAGAAAACCTTCTAAAACCTTTCCATTTGGGGGCTTGTAGTCTGAGTCTCAAGAACCTAAAGGTCACAGATTAATTAGCTCCATCACTCTTGTATATAGCAGTTTGTTTGCATTTCATTCCAGAATGTGGTGGGGATTTCTAGAATCTTCCACCCTGCTGTACATCAGAACCAGTTCCACTGTCGAAACGTCCATATTGAAATTCTCTGAGGATCTACTCTTTATAGCTTCAATCCTGGTAGGAATTTCTATGTTAGGCAGAGTCGGTTGCATGAAAGAAACATCCGCTTCAGCTCAAATAAGGGGATGGGGGTCTTAGTGGAAAGAACTATGTGGAATTATGTGGAAATCTAGGAATAGGAGCAGTACTGCGAAGTGGTTACATGCACCGGCTGTGGAGCCAGGTCAGTTGGGACCAAGGCTGCTGCGTATGAGTTTGGGACCTTAAGCAAATTATGTAACCTTTCTGTGTCTCGGTTTCTTTGTCTATATAGAGGCATCGTATTTGCTTCATAGGGTTATTGCCTGGATTAAGGAGTTGATATGTCTTGGATTAACACTACCTGACCCATAGTAAATGCTACGTATGCATTTACTGTCATCACCATCATCATGATTAATAGCAAATAGGATGGGCTTTCCTTGGAATTGGAAGGAGGTTCTGGACCCAAGGCACCTGGCAGAAGCTCAGCGGCAGGAGGTGATAGAGGCTCATTCTGAGGTTTCACTGTCAGCATGACTTAGCACGGCCACTTCCCTCTGTCCTGCTACCAGATGGCCTCCTTTTCCTCAAACATCTGCCCCTCGCACCCTCCATCCGAATGCTACAGACTGCTTTAATACCCACTCCGCCTCTTGATGGTATTTAACCCTCTGTATCGGCTACTCAGTGGCAACACCTTTCTGTGTTATTTATTCAAATGACCAAGAAAGAGAAAGCGTTGGGGTCCAACTCAACTTTTCACGTCCGATCAGAGCCCTCATTCAGAGTAGGAATTTCTTGCCCTCGGGGGATATACTGCCCCTTGGTCCAGTCAGAAGAAGGGGATCAACATGGCCCCCAGAAGGCCCAGTGGGCAGATTCCCTGAGAAAGGAATGGTGAAAGGGCCGCATCATGACCTCCATGTTGACGACAGCAGCGTGGCACCATCTCTGTCTCCCTTTAAGCTTCTTGATGTTCTCTGTCTTCCCTGAACATGTGGTGTGGCACATAGCTGATAAAGACTGAGGTCTGCTCTGAGAAATCCCACAGTCTGTGGGGGGGGTGGGGGGTGGGGGCGGGCAATTTGGAGGCGTTACGGGTCTGACCTGTTTGTGGGAGCGGGAACGTGGTAGTATTCAGTTTTTTGCTTCGCTTCTTGTGAAATGTGCTCATAGTTTTTTTAGTTTTAATTTTCTATTTTGATGGAAGTGCTAATTTTCATACTGTCACAGAACTCAGTAGAATTGCGACCTTTTCTTCCCCACAATCTGTGGTTGAGTTTCATACTGGTTTGTCCACCTAATCGTTACAGATACCGTTCTCCTTGGAGGAGTTATGGGGATTTGACCCCAGGAATCCCAGCCTCACTACCCTGGCCAATGCTGTCATGCAGAGGTCAGCACACCTCTCCTGCAAAGGTCAAATCGTCAATACCTTAGGCTGCACCTGCCACACAGTCTCTGATGCATTTGCTCAACTCTGCTGCTATCGTGTGAAAACAACCATAGACTATACATAGAAACAAATGGGACAGTGTTCCAGTAAAGTGATGCACACTGAAATCTGAATTTCATATAATATTCGCTTATGAAATAGTCTTCTTTTCATTCCCCACCCACCTCAGCCATTTAGAAATGGAAAAAAACCATTCTTAGCCCCTGGGCCATTAAAACAAACAAACAAATGAAAATGGGCAGTGGCCAGATTTGGTCCCCAGGTGGTAGTTGCCCGTCCCGCCATTATGCAGAGGGTGAGTGTGAAACAAACCTTCCCAATGCCAGGAGATGTGGTGAGAGAGGTGGCAAAAAGAAGCTGTGGGAGCCCCTGGAGGGAGCGTCAAACTCGGGCTTCAGAGAGGTGATGCCGGAGTTGTGTCTTGAAGCCAAGTGGAGGAGGCAGGGAAGGGCGTTTGGGCACAAGCAGGATGTTGAATAAGCTTGTGAGCCGCAGGTAGCTCACCCTGGCTGGGGAGTGTCCAGAAACAAGTGTGCAGGGCCAGATGGCCGCAGGCTTAATGAGACAGGCCAAGACGGCTGGATTTTATCCTGATGGTGGGTCGTTTTCAGACTTTCCAAACCTGGTCTTTACCATAAATCTTCCCCAGGAGCTTTATACGAGAAAAAGGTTGGCATCTCATCATTGACCTGCTGTTCTGGGTGAGACCGATGGCCAGGTGCTGGGACACAGCATGCGGCAGGGGTCGGGAGGTTCCCTGCAGCCTGCGTACCCCACCCCCATGCCTGTCCCTGAGGCATCTCAAAGGAACTTGTAGGATTCTGCTGAACAGGGTGTGAAAACCATGGCTGCGGCTAGTGGAGGACAGGAGCGGACAACATGCAGACATGATCTGATGGTGTTCCACACTGAGCACGCAGAAGAATGGAGAGGCAAAACAGCTGATGAGAAGGACACTCACTGGTTCAAACGAATGATTTCTTGAGTCTCTATTGTATGCCTAGCACTGTGTGAAAATATTTGACACTGGTAAGTAGAATAGACAACATGTAGCAAGTAAAGAAGTTCTTTTTATATTAAAACGATAGCACCTATAGAGCACCTACTGTGTACCCAGTGTTCTAAGCATTTTATAATATTAATAGAATATTAACTCCTTGAATCCTCACCACAATTGATGAGGTGGGTAATATTATTACTTCCATTTTACAGACGAGGAAACCGAGGCACAGGCAGAGATTAGGACTGCATATGAGCTAAGCAGGTGTTGGGGAAGGTTCTCTTTAAGGAGGCTGAGGGGACACCAGGAAGATGAGAAGGGACGGTTGTAGATACCCCTGTGGAGAACTGGGCTGCAAACACTCCTAGCACCCTGGAGAGCCCAGAGGGGAATGGCTTGGTCGGCTTGAAGAACGAGGGTAGCGTGGTTGAGTCCTGGGGAGGTGGTGAGGGAAGAGGAGAGGGGAGGAGGCCGGAGAAGACGGCAGCAGCGGGATCCTGTAGGCCTCACAGGCTACGGGAAGGAGAGGATATTGTATTCTTTTTTTTTTTTTTTTAGTCTATATTTTTGAGAGAAAGCAAGTGAGAGCAAGGGACAGAGAGAGAGAGAGAGAGAGACAGAATCTCTGCACTGTCAGCATAGAGCCCCACATGGGGCTGGAACTCACAAACTGTGAGATCATGAGCTGAAACCAAGAGTCTGATGCTTAACGGACTGAGCCACCCAGGCACCCGGAGAGGATATTTTCTCCTCAAAGCATGGAGGGGCCTGGGCAGGGCAGTGAAGTGATTGGGTTTGAACCCCTAGAGAATGGCCATTCTGTGGGGCATGGATGGGAGGTTGGCACTGGTGGAAGCAGGGAGACCTGCAGTAGGCTCCTGAAGTCGTCTGGGCAGGAGATGATGTCGCCTTGGTCTGGAGGGCTGATGGTGAATATGGAGAGAATCCCGTGGGATTCTGTGGATTACCAACTGAGGAGTGTGGACAACCTGAACCCAGCTGGTGGCAGTGACAGTGGAGAGGACACATAAAAGGAAACAGCTTTCTAAGAGGTAGGAACAGAGAGGTTTCAGTGACCAGTTAGAAGACAATTCTGTGTTGGTTTTGAGATGCCTATGGGACACCCAGGAGGAGCCACCAAGCAGGCAGTTGGCAGTGAAATTAGGGATTGGGGATGTGCGAGGCTCTGTTTGGGGCTCAACGCAGTGCTATTTGGACTGTGTGTGCCTTGAGGGGTGTGACTGGGTCTGTCTCCCAAGCATCATAAGACCGTCTCACACCCAGTGGGCCCTCCATAAATGTTCATCAAACTGACCAAGTGTTCTCCATTTGGTGGAGAAGATGATGATTATAGCACAGTGAGCTAAGAATTTCCGGGAGGGGGTGACACTGGAGCTATGTTGATAGGAAGCCAGGTGGCCCAGAGGGAAGGGCATTTCCCTTGTTGTCCCCCCCCCCCCCCCCCCCCCCCCCCCGTCAACCTGGTCTTGGAAGAGTCCGCTAGAGAAGCAGATTCTCGAACACACCAGCTGTTCCTAATCATTGCTCATTGACATCTTCCTGAGGCTCCTTTTTCATCAGTGACCAGTCTTAAGAGTCGTATTCCAAGTGCTGACCCTTCTTCTCTGAGGCACCAGGAAGGGTACGTGGCCCCGAGCAGTCAGCAGTTGTAGGTGTCCTCGAGACCTCCTGTGTATAGCAATATCTCCGTGTCCTCTACCCCAAGGGCTCCTCCCTCCCATGGAGCCCATGTGCTGTGGACTTCTGTGAAGCATGTAGATTCTTCTCAGAACAATGGCTTTAGATGCATAAAACAGAGAATTACAACATGAACCGATTTTATTGATACAAAGATATCTCAAATGGTGTTTTTCAATTTGAGGTATAGTAATATATCTCAACACACTAAATAGCAAGATCTAGCGTCAGTAACTACCATAATTTCAAAGTAGAGATGAGCATAAATGATATTTTGAGATCGCTGAATAACTATAAAATGATATGGATATATCTGATTTCTTTTGGTGACGAAGTCACAGGTTCAATTAATACTACTGTGTCCTAGGCACATGAAAAGATGCTCAACGTCGCTCCTCATCAGGGAAATACAAATCAAAGCCACACTCAGATATCACCTCATGCCAGTCAGAGTGGCCAAAATGAACAAATCAGGAGCAAATAGATGCTGGAGAGGATGTGGAGAAACGGGAACCCTCTTGCACTGTTGGTGGGAATGCAAATTGGTGCAGCCACTCTGGAAAACAGTGTGGAGGTTCCTCAAAAAATTAAAAATAGACCTGCCCTATGACCCAGCAATAGCACTGCTAGGAATTTACCCACGGGATACAGGAGTACAGATGCATAGGGGTGCTTGTACCCCAATGTTTATAGCAGCACTTTCAACAATAGCCAAATTATGGAAAGAGCCTAAATGTCCATCAACTGATGAATGGATAATAAAATTGTGGTTTATATACACAATGGAGTACTACGTGGCAATGAGAAAGAATGAAATATGGCCCTTTGTAGCAACATGGATGGAACTGGAGGGTATTATGCTAAGTGAAATAAGCCATACAGAGAAAGACAGATACCATATGTGTTCACTCTTAGTGGATCCTGAGAAACTTAACAGAAACCCATGGGGGAGGGGAAGGAAAAAAAAAAGGTTAGAGTGGAAGAGAGCCAAAGCATAAGAGACTCTTAAAAACTGAGAACAAACTGAGGGTTGATGGGGGGTGGGAGGGAGGGGAGGGTGGGTGATGGGTATTGAGGGCACCTTTTGGGATGAGCACTGGGTGTTGTATGGAAACCAATTTGACAATAAACTTCATATATTGAAAAAAAAAATACTGTGTCCTGCATTCATAATTAAAGGAAATGCTACATTTCAGTTGGAGTTAGCTAAAATACAGTTGACCCTTGAACAACACAGGATTGAACTATGCAGGTCTACTTGGATTTTTTTTTTGGTAAATAAACATAAACGTTTTTCCTTATGATTTTTTAAATAATGTTTTCTTTTCTCTAGCTTACTTTATCTTTTTTTAATTTAAGTTTTAGTTAACATACAGTGCAATATTGGTTTCAAGAGTAGAATTGAGTGATTCATCATGCGACACCCAGTGCTCATCACAAGTGCCCTTCTTAGTACCTATCCAGCCCATCCCCCCCCCCCACTTCCCCTCCATCAACCTTCAATTTGTTCTCTATCATTAAGAGTCTCTTGTGGCTTGTTTCCCTCTCTTTTCTTTCCCCCCACCCTCCCATGTGTTCATCTGTTTTGTTTCTTAAATTCCACATGAGTGAAATCATATGGTATTTGTCCTTCTGATTGATTTATTTTGCTTAGCATAATTCTAGCTCCATCCACGTCGTTTCAAATGGCAAGATTTTATTCTTTGATGGATGAGTAATATTCCATTACATGCATATATATGTGTATATGTGTGTATATACACACACACACACACACACCACATCTTCTTTATCCATCCATTCATCCATTATCATTCATCAAAACATTTGGGCTCTCTCTATAGTTTGGCTATTGTTGATAGTGCTGCTATAAACATTGGGGTGCATGTATCCCTTCAAATATGTATTTTTGTATCCTTTGGGTACATACCTAATCATGCAATTGCTGGATCATAACGTAGTTCTATTTTTAGTTTTTTGAGGAATCTCTATGCTGTTCTCCAGAGCACCAGTTTGCATTCCCACCAACACTGCAAGAGGGTTCCCCTTTCTCTGCATCCTCGCCAACACCTGTTGTTCCTTGTGTTAATTTTTGCCATTCTGGCAGGTGTGAAATGGTATCTCATCATGGCTTTGATTTATATTTCCGTGATGGTGAGTAATGTCATCTAACTTACTTGATCTTAATACAGTATATAGTATATATAACATACAAAATATGTGTTAATTGACTAAGGCTTTGGGTCAACAGTAGGTTATTAGTTAAGTCTTGAGGGAGTCAAAAGTTATACACAGATTTTCATTGGCACAGGGGGTTGGTGGCCGTACCACTTGTGTTGTTCACGGGTCAACTGTAATTTATTTGTTTTTATCAATTCCATGTATTCTCTGAATTGTACCCATGAATTATAGATATCCATGGAACCCCTCCTCAAAGCATTCATTTCAGTCACTAAATGCTTCCGAAAACAGTGACAGGAAATGTAAAGTGCTGGATTTTCTTTCAAAAACTCATTCCATTGGTTTTGTTTTATAAGAGGGGTTTATTCCCATTTGTATTTTGCAGATCAAGCGCTTGGTCAAGAGCGAGTGCTCCATAAATGATGGTTGGGCTGGCGGATGGCAGATAGGTAGACAGGTGATGGTGGGTGGAGAGAAGCCTCGGGCAGGTTAAATCATCTGCCTAAGACTCACAACTTATGAGTGATAGAGCTTGAACTTGAACCCACATTTTCTAAACTCTAAATTTCTTCTTTCTGTTCTTCCATGCTACCATTATGCTGTTTTTATTTTAAAGAGTTAACCCAGTGTGAAGCCATGTTCATAAATTATGCTGTTCTAATAATGAAAAAAAACAGTCCAATTATCCTTTTTTGGTCAGAGAACACCTAAAGTACTTTGTTCCTATGTTAGAGCCATATTTTAAGTAAACTGACTCTGTAGACTGCCTGCAGACCGAGACGGCAAGAGACCCAGAAATTTTCTCTTACGACTTGTGGATGAACTATGGATATAAAATTTAGAGAAGGCCGAGATGCATGATAGTGGGAGGTGTGGGGTAGTTTAGTACTGCTCCTGAAGGCAGAACCAAGGTCCAGTGTTTACAAGGACAAAATTTGGCTCAACTGAAGAACTCTCTAATGATTAGACCTACTTAGCAATGTACCAACATTGCCTGGTAAGATATTGACTGAAAGAATTCAAACATTGATCCATGTGTTTATTCATGCATTCAATAAACATTTATTGACAACCTACTACATACCAGATGCCTAGGTACATGCCGCCTTCAAAGTATGGAATCAGATAAACTGTTGTTAGAGCTTAGAGTCTACTGGGAGACAGATAACAAATATAATTTTAAAACAATCTTGAAGTAAAAAAGTGGAGTGCTAGGATTCATAATAACTGGGACAAGGATGGAACGATCTATAGTTATGTGTCCACAAGGAGGTGACTTTGCATTTGAAACCTGAAAGATTAGAAAGACCCAACCTCAGGGGAATGAAGCGTGAGGAACTAGAAGTAGCATGTGCAAAGGCCCTGAGGCAGAAATATGGTAACGTGTTAAAAAGTCTGAAGGAAAGTCACTGTGGGACCTGAAGTGGAATGGAAGAGAGGGGTGGTAGAATGTGAAGTCGGCAGTGATGAGCTCGGGTAGGATCTGGGGAGGCACTTGGATTTAGTTCTAAGTGTGATGGGAAGCCAGTAAAGAACTCTAGGCAAGGGAGTAACACTGCTTATTTTATATTTAAAGGGTCACTCTGACTGCTGGTCAAAGAAAGATTGTGGGTTGGAAGGGAGAGACCAGGAGGCTCTTGGAGTAGATCAGGAGCAAGATGGAGGTTGCTTAGACTGGGTGGAGGCCGTGGAGATGGAGAAGACAGATGAGATTGTTGGCGAATCTGGCTGAGATTTTTCATGTATGGCTGTGGGGAGTGGTGGAGAGCATGAGGCTGAGGGTGACTGGTGGTGCCTTTCATCATGATGAGGAAGGCTAGGGAGGAACAGGGTTGGAGTCAAGAAACATCTAGATCATCATTTTCCGGCAACTCTGAACCCTTGTGATAGACTGCCGTGGCTCTCAAGAATGATTCCGTTTATTTGGTATGTAGAGATGTGGGGGACGGAGCTTTTGTACTCGTCAAATGATGGGATGGGGGCACTATTGGCCTTTTCTGGACAGGGATCAGGGATGCTAAAAGTCTCGTATCGTGCAGGACAGCTCCCATAATGAAGAAATATCCCATCCAGAATGCCAGTAACTTCCTCATGGAAAAACATTAGTGGACTGAGAGCTTTTCAACTCTAAGAATGTAGAAAAATGTATTTTTCCCCCCACACTGTTGGCCGTTCATCTCTTTTTGTGAATTATTTGAGTCAGGTTCTTTTCATAAGTAATTGACTGAAATTAGCCACAGGGAGCAGATGGAGATTTCCCTGGAGGAAAGGGTGTAAGCAGGAAGAAGGAAGGCTAAATCTTGGAGAGCAGGACTTTGCTGGTGGGTAGGGCTTTGAGACTGAGGGACACTGAGGGCCTTGAAGGGAGGAGAGAAGGAGGAAGAGCAAGTGGGAAGGTGCAAAATTCAAACTTGGCTCTCTGTTTCCTGTGGTTCCACTGTGCGCTCCCTGATGCTTGCTGGTGTAGAGGCTGTCCGGCTCTTCCCCTAAACTTTGCTTCTCCATCCCTCATGCACACTTTGAACTTTTCCTTTTGATCATTTGCATCCCCAGTATAAATTCTTCCTTCAGATGATCAGAGAGATGCCGTAAACTTAGACTCCAAGCAACGCTGCATACTCTAGAAGAATACAGAAAAGCAACAGGAGTCCTAGTGGCTAATGAAGTTACTATCTTGGGTGAAAAATTGTTCTTTCCATCTCTCTAGCTTCATAAAGGTTGTTTTCTTATTTTCACATGCATAGTTTCATGTGGGCCTCACAGCAATGCTAGTAGGCTGGGCATATGTGTTACTGTATTCATTTTATAGATTTGGTCATTGAAGTTCAGGGGCTTCCCCAAATCAAGCAGCCTGTAAGGGATAGAGTGGGAGGAGAGAGAGAGTGCTCATGTCTCTGGGCACGTGCACAGAACTTCAGTGCAGGGCTCCTACTAAGATTCCCCAACTGCACGTGGGCCCCTGGTAAGTTATGGGAAATGGTGAAGAAACTGTTCAACGTAAGTGGATGCCAAAGGAGAGCGGGATACAAAATTAATTGCCCAAGAGCCATTTTATCAAGGTATAAGTAGTTGATAGGCACGAAGTTGGTATTTTCCATAGCCCCATAAGGAAAAACCAAAAGGAGCAAGTTTTTTTTTTTTTGTTTTGTTTTTTTTGTTTTTTTTTTGTTTTTTTTTTTAGCACATTGGGAATAAAAGACTTAACTCTTGCTGGGTCCCTAACACTTGAGGCCCCACTTTTGTGCACATTTCCTGCAGCTGTCCCCATAAGAGCTGCAGTGTGGCTGTGAACACCCTGCAAAGGCTTGATGATCAAACCATCTTTCATAGGGTGGGAGCAGGGCCTCAGCGTTACCCAAGTCCAGAGGGTGCCGCTCAACCCTAGAATACGTGACTGGTGCCCCCTGGAGTTGTGCGGCACCCCCAGGGAGTGTTTACTGTCGATGAAAGGTAGTATAAGGGTGCTGCAGAGAGGTCGAGCTGTTTCCCCTTGTGATAAGCCCACTACCTGTACACACACACATACGTGCATATGTGCGCGTGCACACGCACACACACACACACACACACACACACACACTAGCACTCATGCCTTCACAGTAGCCTTGGTTCCACTTTGGTGTATTGAGCTCAAGCCTCTCTCTTTTTTCTTTTAATTAATTTTTTTAATTTATTTTTGAGGCAGAGCAAGCACGTGAGCGAGGGAGGGGCAGAGAGAGAGAAAGGGACAGGGGAGCTGAAGCAGGCTCTACGCTGACAGCAGAGAGCCCAATGCGGGGCTCGAACTCACGAACCGTGCAATCATGACCTGAGCGGAAGTCGGGTGCTCAACCGACTGAGCCCCCCAGGCATCCCCCAAGCTTGTCTCTTTTTGAGCCCAAACGCTGAGACGAAGTAGCTTCTTCCTCAAACTGGGAAAACTTTCCCTTCTAGAGAGGGCTAAAGCATGAAGGCATGACGTTATGGTTAGACATGGCAGACGGCAGAGAAGCACAATGACAACTCTGAGGGAACCAAGAAAGCCCAAAGGGGAGACAAGGTTTAGAGCTAAATCAAGATTGGATTTTGTCATGAAAGGCAGAACTGGCAAAAGCATCATTACAAGGCATTAACCTTGTTACACACAGACGAACAAGCAGAGGCTGGGATTCAGAAATAAATTACACATAATAAACTAGACAGAATAGGCTGAGAGCAACATTAGTGATTATGCCCTAAGGGGAGAGAAGGGCAAGATAGAAAATAGGCCAAAAAAAAGAGTAAGAATAATCTCTGGACACAGGGGGCCGACTGCACTATTTCACCCCCTTTTTCGGCTTGACTCCCTGGGTATTAACTTCACTTTTGTGAGGAGGTTTCTCTGAAGGCTGTCTTTCTTTTGTTTTCATTCGCTGAAATGAGCATAAGAAACCCACTCAGAGGGCCCCTTTTTCCATTCACAGGGACTCGTCCGTTTCTGTGTGTGACTAGCACAAAAGAATCCATTTCCATTCAGCTAGAACAGCCCTCAGAGTTTACGTGAGGTTCAAGCCTGCTCTTTCCTATTTCCTTCCAGGCCCGCGGTTGTAATTGGCTACACGATCCTAACTGTGGCCAACGTCCTCCGTGGTGAGACGAACGAGCGCCCAGCCAGTCCTTGGTCCCTCATACTTGAGGAAAAGCTAGAGTCTGGTGTCGCGTCCCACGTGACTCTCATTTCTTGCGCTGACTTGCTTTTGGTTGCAGACATCAGAAAGCCAACCCGACAGGAGCTTAAGCCATAGCATCTATTGTTAACCTAGTAGAAAGCTTAAAGGTTGGAAGCTGTGCTCCGTGGTGTCCTTAAGAAACCAGAGCCTTCATTTTCCCCTGCACCAATTTTAGCACGTTGATTTTCATCCTCCATCTTGAATCTCGTGGAAGCAAAGTGGCTGCCACCACCCCGTACACAGTGGCCTCACACAACAGATTTCAAAGGGAGGAGATACGGGGAGTGGGCGAACAGGGTCTCCTCAAGAGCTTCCTCTTATCACGGAGGAAATTTGTCCCCAGGAGCCCCTCCAGTGGACTTCTTCCATCTCACCGGCCCAATATGGACCACATGGCCACCTCTAGCTCTAAGGGATAGGAAAGCAGATCTCTGGCAGTGGGGAATGGGATAACCATGTGGCTTGGACCAGTCACAGTTGTCCAGGCTTGAGTTTATTGCTACCTGAACCAAATAAGGGTTTTGTGGCAAAGAAGGTGGGAATAACTGCCTCAAGTGTGGCGGCCACTGTTCGTGTTTGAAAATAAGGTAATGAGGGGCACCTCGGTGGCTCAGTCGGTTAAGCGTCCGACTCTCGGTTTCGGCTCAGGTCATGATCTTGCAGTTCGTGAGTTCAAGCCCTGCATAAGGCTCCACGCTGGTGATGTAGAGCCTGCTTGGGATTCTCTGTCTCCCTCTCTCTCTGGCCCTCCCCCACTTGCACTGTCTCTCTCAAAATAAATAAATAAAAAGTAATGTGAACAAATACGGAGTGTGTATTACCATGCACCGAGCACTGTCCTAAGCTTTGCTGGGGCTTGTGTACGAAGTCATTCTCACCACTTCCATTGTATAGAAGAGGAAACTGAGTCACAGCGAGGTTAAAGTGCCCCACGTTAAGTAGCTAGAAAGTGACAGAGCCAGGAATTCAATCCAGGAGGTCTGGCTCACTCTACTATCCCTATTAGGTAAGGTGATAAAATACTCCAAGTAGCACACAGTAAGTACGTGCTACTAATCACAGCTAGTTATTAGTTTAACCCTCCAACAGGGTTAAAGAAACTGCCCGGGCCACCCAGTGGGTGCGAACTGAGCTTGAACGCAGACCTAAGCTCTCTAACTCCCTAGTCCCAGGCAGTTTGTTTATGTCACTAGCTCCCAAGTTCAGAAACATTGATTTCATGGCTCTACTAACCTGTGCTACTGATCCAGGACTTCATTTGGAAAACTAGTTATTAAGAAATGGTCAGAGGGGCGCCTGGGTGGCGCAGTCGGTTAAGCGTCCGACTTCAGCCAGGTCACGATCTCGCGCTCCGTGAGTTCGAGCCCCGCGTCAGGCTCTGGGCTGATGGCTCAGAGCCTGGAGCCTGTTTCCCATTCTGTGTCTCCCTCTCTCTCTGCCCCTCCCCCGTTCATGCTCTGTCTCTCTCTATCCCAAAAAAATAAATAAACGTTGAAAAAAAAAAAAAAAAAAGAAATGGTCAGAACTCAGGGAAGGACACTAGAAAAGATGGGATGGTAATTTGGAAGCAGCTTTTCTTCTTTGCGCCCTTACAGCTTTTGAGCCACTTCTGGTTTTTTGGAGCCAGTCTTTCACAAGCAGAATATCCCATCCAACCTCAGCAAAACTATGCGTCATGTCATGGTCCTTGGCTAATCAGAACGGCTGCAGTTATTAACCACCTACTGTATACCAGCGGTAGGCATACACTGTCCCATTTGTCCTTGTGAATAATCAGTTTACAGCCATAACTTTTTCTGTGCCATGGGATGAGGGAGAATGGCGTCCTCCAGCCATAGATCGTGGTAATAGAACTTTCGAGATGCCCAGGTAGATGACACCCAATTCTCTGAGTTAGCCTCTCTGCAGTGACCAAATATTTAATAAGTGGTCAGCTGATCCTAACTTTGAACAATTCTGGTTTTATTTTAAAGCAAGATGTGTGATGTGGTTTTGTTATTTTTTTCAATCTAAAGGTCATCCGATTTTTCTTTTTCTGCTCATAGTCATGAGGCATCCTTATCTAAACAGTGATCTATTGTTCTGATTCTCAGACCCACAGAGATTTTTTTTTCTTAACTTCGATTTTAACAGGACAGTTCCTCATCTTCCCCGACTGCATGAAAAGTATCTTCTAACAGGAAAAAAAAAAAATCTCTAATGGGCTTTCCAAAAATCTTCTTAAACTGAGTTCACTATGGAACATTTTATGCAAATAAGTCACTCTCTCTTAGGTTATGACATCTTTCCCTTGAAAAGTGATCACGGCATTGGAGAAATCCTCACTAGCTTATCTTTTCTCCCCAGCGTAACTTCAACAAAGAAATAGAGACGGCACTTTAAAGGCTTCAGAAATCAATTTAGTCCATGAATCCATTTACTTTAGATGTTAATGAAACTTGGTGGGTTTAAAAATAATGAATGTTTAATAAGACATAAATTGAAAGACATAAACACTGTCAGCAATAATATAATGAAGTTAATAAGTCTTAGCCTCCCCCTGCTCACCTCCCCTCTCCCCAAACAGGGCGATTTGAGGAGTTAACGGTGATGCTTACTGGAGTTTGCCAGCTCTCCCATTGGCTAAAACTGAAATGTGGGTTTGGAAACCTTAGTACAATTGGGAACTGAGCTCTGGCAGATAAAGTATGCTATCACACTGTGTTCAGTAGCTACAGACAGTAACGGCTCGTTCTAGCTTCATATCTTCCAGAGATTTGTGTAACAAACTCAGTTTCCTGTCGTTGAAGGCAGGAAGCAGCGTGAAGCGCTTTATGCCTTTAACCAAGAAAGAAAAAGACATCTTGGTCAACACTCTCTCTGCCCTGGGTTTAAAAAGGGGCTGTATTTAATGATCAGGAGTAAGCATGTGATTATACGTGCTCAATGCTCCAGACCATTTAAATGTCTTCGGGTTGGAGTTCGGCTTTTTGTTTCCTCATCAAGAGCATCAGCATCAGGGTCCAGTCCTTCTGCTTGGTTCCTCTTTAGCTTTGTGGTTCTGTCCTGCCCACCAGCCTTGAGTGTATCTTTCCCTTTTTACCCTCTGAATTAATTATCCTATCTTTGGGCTTTACATTGTATCCGTCTGGTGAATCCAGAGTCCCTCCTGTCTGCCGTCACACCCAATGGGACTGTCTGTCTCACATTTTGGGAAGTGGCTTGTTTAACCTCACAGAAGCCAATCCCTAACTAAAATAATTTGTTGCAGGATCATGCAAACAGCCAAGCATAAGACTGTCTCCCTCCCAATTCAGCAATGGGCTCTTTCCTTGGCAATAAAGTGAATTCGGTTTGATGTATCAGCTGGGGGAGTGTTAAATGGATGGCTAGCTCGCTGCTGGAAATCAATGCATGTTAATACATAGGAAACCAATGGCTTTCCATGGGTTGGGCAAGCATGGTGATCCCATACATAAAGGGGATAAGAGGTTGCTCCTGGGGATCTTGTCTAAGAAAATGTATTTGGGGCTCGAGTAGGATCCTTCGCAGGTGGGCATGAGTAATTATCACTGTTAAAAATTATCTTTTTTTTTTTCCATTTGTGCGTTTGTGTGCATGTTCAGAAAGAAGGGGAGCAACCTGAAAGAGTCCAACCAATCGCATCATCTACCTTGATCCATTCCGACCTGACATCCGTTTATGGCACCGTGGTAATGAACAGGACTGTTTTGTTCTTGGGGACTGGAGATGGCCAGTTACTTAAGGTTGGTTTTCTGTGCCTTCTTCAATGTCAATTTTAATAGTGATCCATTTTGTGCTTTTTAATTTATTTTTTAGTGTTTCTCGGTTATACACAAGCTCATACCAACTGCTTTGTGAACTGTTCAGAGACCCTCAGAAATTACCAGAAAGAGACTTCTAGAAATCCGTATGTGATAGCCTCCCTAGCCGTGTAACAAAGCACCAGCCACTTTGCTTCCCAGGAGCCTGCCAAGTTATTCTCCCCTTCCTTACTCATAAGCTGCCTAGGTGAGATAAATAGGGGTCTGGCCCTCACCCTACCCTGGATCACCTTCCTAAGACCTTTAACCTTTTAGTTCCTATCTCCTTTGTAGTGGAAATATACAAAGTACCTGACTTCTCCAAACCTCAAACAGATGAGGGATTATAAGACTTAAAAAGTAGAAAAAACAGGTGTTCCTTCCCTCCAGCCTATTTGACACCCACAGAGGGGTTTTGTTTTCTGCCCTTTGTACCCACACATACCATGGAGAGGTTAGAGACCTGAGATCCTTTGAGATTCCCCCTGACTCGTATCTCAGAGGACTATTTTTCCCCCACTGTAGAATGGGTATACCACTGGACAAGTTGGGATTTTTATTCCCTGGGCAGGAAGGGGGAGGCAGTTGGGAGGAGGAGAAAATAAAATCAGGAACCTCTAATGACTTGTCTGGAGTGATATAGTGGTTATCTTATCAATTTCATCAGGCATTTATTGAATACCTCCGGGGGGGGCTCCACCATTATTCATGGCTAGAAACTGCACTGTCACCCTAGGCTGACCTTCCTCTGCCTCCCGGTAGTCGGTTGATTTACTGTCAGTCCAGGTTCTAAATTGAGTACAAATAGATTTGATTTCTCAACTGATCTCCCATTGACAACTAGCTGTGTGACTGTAGGTGAATCGCCTAACCTCTCTGAGTTTCCCTTTCCTCATCTATAAAATGAGATTGTGCTAGACAACCCAGAAAACCCCTTTGTCTCCTGTACGGTCTCTAATTCTGTCTTCTGTGCGCTTATCCCGCACTCTAGCCAAACCTCTTGGCTTGTCCCCCGATGTGCGTTATGTAGTCTTGTTTGCCTACCTTTGTTCACACTGTGCCTCCTTCTGGGATTGCTTGCTTGCTTGCTTTTTTTCTCCCCCTATGCTTTACTGAATCCTATGTATCTATGCTTTGGCTCGGCTCAAACTCCACCTCCTCTTTGAGGCCTCCAAAGCCCAGAGTGATCACGTTTTCCCCTCATCTCCTGAAACACTCATTATCTGTACCATTCTGTAGGCCCATTACAGATGCCTCGTGTTGATCTCCAACCTTTTCACTCATGTTTGTCTTGCCTTCCCAACTTGATTTTAAGCTTCTCAAGAAGGGGGTCCTGAATTCTCACAGCCTAATACAGTGTTGCGTGCCTGGTAGGCATTTGATTTAATCTGTTTTCTTTGGAGGAAACCCAGTAACATATGGGAGGGAGTTTGTTTGTATACACATTCTTTTAAAATATACATTGATCATCTCTCCTGTTGTGTTAGCTTTATTTCCTGGGGAAAGGTAAACACCCGTCAGTCATTCTACCCAAGTGGCTTGGTGCCGTGTGATGACATCTGAAGCGAGGCCAACCTGGTCCGGCAGATTGGACCCATTAACCTGGCAGAGGAATTTGCCATCAATCTTTACGGGGCCTCCTCACCAATTATCTCTTCAGATTTAGGATATTTTTGATGAGTATTTTGACAGGAACACTGTTTCCCCAAAGCTGAGCCAACCAAACTGTTACATGGTAAGTTGGAGGTGAAGAACACTTGGCTATAAATAGTTCCCCATGGGACAGGCTGGTTTCGCCTGTCCTGTTTGCTCACCCCAGCAGTTTGTGTACAACTGGCCAGTTTTTAGTGATGTTGTGACACCAGAGGGGTGGGGCCAGGCTGCAGCTTTAAGCCACCGAGAAAGAGGTGGCTGACCAAAGTCTGGTTTCCTCAGCATCTGTATGGGGTATACCTTCAGAAGCCATGCCTGTGGCCTTGGTGTTTGTTTGTTTGTTTGTTTTTTGGATTCAAATAACAAGGGCAGGTTGGTTTATTGTTTTGGGACGGCTGATATTTGTCTGGTGTTTCCCTTGTGCCAGTCACATTAAATGTTTTAACTCACTGAGTCCTCTCCACGGCTCAGGAAGATAGTTCTGTGATATATCCCATTTTACTGATAAGGGAAGTGAGGCCCAGAGAAAGTGGATGATTTGCCCAAAGTACGCACGGCAGAGCAGAGATCTGAACCTGGAGTGACTTCAGAGTCTGCACTAATGTCCCCTGTGCTCCACTGAGTTTTGTGATCTCTGCCCCAGACATGCACAACCACTCCCTCAGCGTTCTTGGGGTTGGGGGGCAGGGCGTGGTGGTGAAGGGAAGCATGTTGATAGGGATCCATGGAGGGGAGGGGACAGTAGAACCAATACTCCTGGGGTGTGGGTCATGGTTTTTAGAAGCTCCGGGAACCGGCACCTGGGTGGCTCAGTCGGTTAAGGGTCAGTCTTCACCTCAGGTCATGATCTCAGGATCCGTGAGTTCGAGCCCCACATTGGGCTCTATGCTGACAGCTCAGAGCCTGGAGCCTGCTTCACATGGTGTGTCCGTCTTTCTCTCTGCCCCTTCCCCACTCATGCTGTATCTCTCTCTGTCTCTCAAAAGTGAATAAACATTAAAAAAAAAAAAAAAAAAAAAAAAGCAGCTCCAGAAAGGATCCCAGCTCTGGAAGGAGGCAGACCATCTGACTGAAGGGAATGCCTCAATGGCATGATAACTTCTTAGGAGTTAAACCCTCCCCCAGCTTTACTCAGGAAGGTCTCTTCCCTCAGGAGGAAGTTTTGAGGGACGAATTTGAACTGACCTAGCCCTGCCAAGCTGCCTTGGACAGCCCAGTAATTCCCAAGACTCCCCCATGTATCCTGTGTGCAGATTCTCAGATGTAACCCCTGAAATAACCCAGAGTCCCGAGACCCAGGACCATGTCGATGATTGAGAAGGCACAGATAATCCCCGAATCCCTTTGTTCAGAAACTTCAAGCTTCTCCCTTGCCAGACTTGTCACCAGAACTGTTAGAAAAGACGAACATTGATAGACACAAGCTTGGCTTCTTAAGCCACAGAGTGGAGATACTAATGAGCCCCACAAACAAAACCCAACCCGAGGCAGCCAGTGGGAGGAGGAGAAGAAAGAGGGCTTGGATCACCCACAGCCTGACTCATCAGTTTCCCAGTGATCAAGAGTTGGCAACATGTTGACAGACAATAGGCACTGTAGTATACGACTGGTTGGATGAGGGGCAGAAACCAGCAGTTGGGGGCCAATTGCTGGGGTTTTTTTCCACTACACAAACGCACACACACTCTAACTTAAGTCTCTGAAAACCTCACAGAATTTTAACATAGTTCGATGCAATTTTATTATTCTTTTTAAAATTTTTTTGATGTTTATTTTTTGAAAGAGAGAGCGCATGGGGCAGGGGTGGGGCGGGGGGTGGTGGGTGCGGACAGAGGATTCAAAGTGGGCTTTGCACTGAAGGCAGAGAGCCCAGTGTGGCGCTCCGACTCGCGAACTGCGACATCATGACCTGAGCTGAAGTCGGACGCTCAACCGACTGAGCCACCCAGGTTCCCCTGTTTGGTGCAATTTTAAACATCGGGTTATTTAATTTTTTCTTATTATAAGAGTAATATATGTTCCTCGAGAAAGGTGCAAAGTAGCAGAGGGTGAGGGAAAAACAGGAAAAAAAAAATACCCCTCGCGGTTACCGAAAGGCACTGACTGCTATCAGCGTTTTCTTTTTCTTTCTTTTTCTTTTCTTTCTTCTTCTTTTCTTTTTTTTTTTTTTGCATAGTTGAGGTCAGACTCTATCCAATTTTGCATCCATATTTTTCCTTCAGTTATGCCTGTATTAAAATGCTATGGCAAACTCTTGGTTAAATGGTATTTTTAAATAGCTGTATCATATTCTCTTGCGTGGAAACATCACATCGCGCTTAGGCCGAGAGATCGAATCACTTTCAAAGCGTCTTTAAAGACCTGTACTTCTTCCAGGCGATCTGCCACTGCCTCCAAAGGTAAGGTTTCCCTGAGGAAGAGTGGAAAAACGAAAGACTTTACAATATGCCAATACCCTCACTGCCCTCTTTCTCCTGCCTTTATTCCTAGATGCTTTGGTAAGATTTTTGAAACATGGTAGGAATTTAGAACTTGAAAGCGTCCTTTTCACAGTATCTCATCTGTCCCCTTATTTTATCGACACGTGACCCTAATGGTTGTGAGGTGGGTTGTGTCGTCACTTTTTCCCCCCTGGTTGTTTCCTCATTTTACTTCCTTTCTGATCATGATTGCATGCTATACTTTCTCAGTGGTCAGCGTCTCCACTGAGATCAGCTGAAAGAGGGTGGCCACGCTGAACTCAGCTGGCAGGAATTCATAACTCACGTGTCGCAAGCCAGCACACTGCAAAGCGTACCCGTTTTTATTAAACACATGCGAATCCTTGTCCAGATTGTGGGACAGCCTCTCGTGTGGTTTGGATTCCTTTGAGCTGACTGTGTCGCATACAGAAAATTGTCCTTATTTCAAGGGCAGAATTGAATATTTTCAGCTTTTCCAGCTGAAATACTTCCAATAAGTATTAATGGAATATGCATGAAATTTGAAATTTGTAACTTTATGCATGCCCATTAGCCTTTCTTGTAAGCATAAAAGATAAGGCAGCAGGCGAGGAATAACAACAGCGAACATTTCTGAGCTCTTACTGTGCGCCGGCCATTGGAACCAGTGTCTGTATGGGTTAACTTGTTTAATCCTCATGAGTCCGTAGTGTTACCAAACCTACTTTATAAATGAAAAAAATGCGAGGCTCAGAGGGGTTAGGGAACTTGCTCAAGGTGATGTAAACTGAAGCAATCTGTCCCCTCTCCAAACTGCACTGATAATTCAAATGCACTCTGTAGGGCTTGGTAGAATTTGTGGAACTGTGTTTTGTTTTGTTTTTTTAAATTTTCTTTCAAATATTAGAGTACTGGGGTTAATACCAAGATGCAAGTATTGAGGTTTTTTGAGAAGAGGCCCTGGCTTCTGTGGTTTTAGTTTGTTCCTATTTGGGGACGGCCTCCTGGCAGCCCCACAGAGCCCAGACTTCTGTATTAGAAGGCAGGACTTCCCCCGCTCAGGTCTGCAAGTGGGTCATGGGAGCCCCTGAACCCCCTGTGGGACCCCAGCTTTTCCCCCGTGGGTTCTTTGGGAGTAAATGTCAGAAATCTGGGTTCAAGATGATTTTTGGAACGGCTCTTGTAGGAGGAGGCCAGTGTTGGGTTTCTCCAACATCCCTAGGACCGAAGTGGGTTTCAGGGTACTGGGTGCCGTCTCACGCATGTCCCTTCCCCATATCATCAGAGAAGCACTACTCACATGCTTCGAGTTGGGACTGGCCATGTATGAGGCCCTCAAAACTTATTCCCATTGGTGGCTTTCATTTATCCAAACCGTGGAGCAAAATTGAGACCAGTTCTAGAAAGTTCTTCTGCATGGAGGTCTGCCTTGATTCTGGTTTTAAAGTTTTCAAATGAAAGGAAGAGATAACAAAAATAATAAAATATTTTATAAGGACAAGCTTACTATTTATATTCCCATGGAATGTTCAAATAAGGAAAAGGAGGCCAACCCAGGACAGGACCTGGGGCCGGAGGTAGGGGAGTGGGGATGGCTAGGCTGAAGTAATAGACCAAAAAGTAAAAATAGCAGGAAATGGCCTCCACGATTGGCTGTTTGGAATGTCATCCGAAGCTATTTCAAGTTCACTTCCATCTCATTCATTCTAGTTTGTGAGTTAGCCGGGACTCCCCAGTTTAGAGCTCTTCCTGCCATGTCCACACAAACCTAGAACTTGTGGTTCAAGCTGTATGCTTCTCTTGCTACTTACACTGAAAAAAATAGGTTGGAAATAAAAGAGGAGTTTGCCTTAATCTTTATATTTCACCTGTTACTCCTAACGACTCAAGCGCATTGAACACTGGTGGATAATTACCTTGCTTTCTCGTGTGTTCGTGTGCGTGGTTTAGGCCTCCTTCACCACATTTCTTAGAAACTGTTTATTAAAAAAAAAAAAATGAGAAGATTGGCTTGGATGCCCTTTAACTGGTTAACCCCACAGAGTGAGGCCTAAGGAAAGAAATTTGGAGTATATGTTTCAGATTTTTGAATACCCATGGCTTTTCCACGTCATGGTAATAGTAAAGGAAAGAAAGAAAGAGGCTTTTGTTTAATTTTTCTCCCCCCGACCTCGTTTTCTTCACCATGCTATTCTTTCCGTGGGTGGTGTTGAACTTGTAACGTAACTAACTGTCTGGTGTGGAAGTCTCACACTCCACACGTTTCAGGACTGGAATTGGGCGGGGTTTTTTTGTATGCAACAAAAATCCCAAGGCTAGTTAATAGCCTACCATGAGGCTTCAGGAAGATGTCAACAGGAGCAATATGTTGACACAAACTGAAATTCTCCATCGGGGAAAATTTGTTTTCTACACAGTCTTCAGCTGGAAAAATCTGAAGAGCCCTATAAAATCTTGAATGCTAATAGAATTTTTTTTTTCATTTAATAAATATTTATTGGACACCTTTTATGTGCCAGACACTATTCTGGGTACTGAGGATACAAAAGTGAATAAAACAGGCAACCCCCTTGCTCTCATGATGGGGGGGAAAAAAAGGATGGAAAATAAGTCACTGAATTAATCAATAAAGCCATTTCAGACAGTGAGTGGTAAGTGCTATGGAGGAAATTGACTGATGGGTAGAGAATGAGGTAGAAAGGCAACCAGGGAAAGCCTCTTAGAGGAGGTGACGTTTGAGACTTGAAGGATGAAGGGGTAGATAAGAATATGCATGGCAGAGGCTCAGGGTGACTTCAGATTAGGTCTGTACTAAAGGGGCATTCTGGAAACAAGAGATAAAAATCCACATCATGCCCAAGGGGTGTGTGTGAATTGGATGAGATTCTTTTATACAAAACTCAACCCATTTTGGGTTTCTGTGACTCACTGTTACTTCCTGCATCGCTTCACAGATCGTGTTCTTTTTCCAAGGCTGCCCAGCTAAACCGAGCTGAGGAAGGAACATTTCCCGTGCTCCAGTCTCGCTGGCTTTCTTCTCTGTGTTGATGTTGACATGAATGTTGCAGTTAGAAGATCCAAGTTTTGCTTTGATGCCCCTGGGCTGGGCTGTGGGGATGGGGATTGGAGGGGTAGGAGGTGATATTAATAGAGATCTAGCAGAGGAAGAAAGCCATGTCTCTCCTGTCCTGGAGTCACTTGAGAGAGGTGAAGGCCCCAGTGGCAGAGACCCCCAAGCTCTCCATGTGGCATGTCTGGGCCCCTTGTGGATGAAAATGAAAATTTCCTGTTGTCCTGTCCTCAGGGTTATGGAGATCATTCTCTGCATATGATCTAGCAAAAAGAAACACAATTTGATCCACTCACACTCACTTTTCACATTTAAATCTTATGTATTTATTTAAGATAGTACATTGACATTGTTCAAAATTCAAAAGAACCAAGAGAATATACAGAGAAAGTCACACATTCCTGACCTCTGGGGCAACCAGTGATATGGGTTTCTTGGGTATCTTCCCAGAGATAGTTTATAAATGTCTGCAAGTAAAAGGGGGAAGATGGCCTTTCCCCCATTTTATCAAATATACAGCATATTAAACATGCTATATAAGTATATAAGTATGTTTATGTAATATATAAATATATACACAACGTAATGTATTAAACATACGCACAAGGAGCTTTCTAATTATTTTTACAGCTAAATAGTATCATATTTGTTTGACTATGCCTAACCAACTCACTGTTGTTGGACATTTAGGTTGTTTCAACCTTTTGCTAATTTGTGATGCAATAAATATCCGTGTACATATGTCATTCACCATACATATGAGGGGCTGTGGGGTCTAAGGGTATGCTTTATAATTTTGATAGATAATGCCAAATTACGTTCTAGAGAAGTGTCACTCCCACTATCGATGAAACATAATTTAAACCCAGCATCTATAGGTATCAGGACAAGCTTTCAGTGTAAGCCACTCTAGGTAGCTTGTTTAGGAAACTGGTTGGTAAGCCCCAGCACATAGTACACTTAAGAATTTTTTTTTTAACACAATAAAGGCTTCCCTGCCAGAATTCAGAGTTCCAGAGAAAATACCGGTGCCTCGTCTCCAGGTAAATCGGAGTTGCCCCAAACTAGATCTTCATAGCCGTTCCCCATCTACATCAACCATGTTCCAAGAATAAATAAAAGAAGTCCCTGTAAAAACTGCAGCGCAGGTCCTAACTCACTTAAGACGCATGAGTGGTGGTGTTTTATAAATTAAGTTTTTATTTTAAAGCAAATCCCAGACACTGCCATTTCACCCCTACATGTTTCATTACACATCTCTAAAAAATGATGGTCATTTTCTTTCTTTTTTTTAATGTTTATTTTGAGAATACATGCATGCAAGCGGCAGAGAGGGAGGGGGAGAGAGAATCTGAAGCGGGCTCTGCTCTGTCAGCACAGAGCCCGCTGCAGAGCTCAATCCCACAAACTGTGAGATCATGACCTGAGCCAAAATCAAGAGTCCGGCACCGCAATGGCCATTTTCTTAAATAACCATACCCATAATGCTATTATCACAGCAAAAATATCAGTAGTTCTTCAGCGATATCTCATAGGAGCTTATACAATGAAATCTTCCTAAGTGGCTCGAGAGTATCTTTTGAAAATGACTTTTGTTGAGGGTAGAGTGGGAGAGAGCCAAAGCATAAGAGACTCTTAAAAACTGAGAACAAACTGAGGGTTGAGGGGGGGTGGGAGGGAGGGGAGGGTGGGTGATGGGTATTGAAGAGGGCACCTGTTGGCATGAGCACTGGGTGTTGTATGGAGACCAATTCGACAATAAACTTCATATATCGAAAAGAAAAAAAGAAAAGAAAATGACTTTTGTTCAAATTGGTATCTACGCAAGGTCCTCAAGTCAGACATGGTCGTCCTGCCTCTCTCAATCTGGTGTGGCCAACTCCCATCACTGCCGCTGACTGATGGAGGAAATGAAGTCTGTTGTCGAATGTCTCATATTGTGGATTTGGCTGTTTTCTTGCTGCCTCCTCCTCTTTCTGCTTCCCAGTGTTAAATGAAAGGTCGCACTAAAGGCTCAATGAGGTTCAGGTTCGGTTTTGTTGGCAAGAATGCTTCATAGGTGGTTCTGCCCAGGGAGGCCTTTAACATGATGAATTCTTCTGGACAGCAGCCTGTCTTCTCTTGAGCGTCACTTGAGAACATTTTTATCAAACATTTTTTAACTGGCTTCCTGTTTCCTCTCTCCTCTATGACCTCTTTTCTAGAACCAGATCACCTGAATCTCAGTTGATTAATAAGGAACGTGAATTAGAGATGGGAAGACAAGAATCTGGCAAGTCCACGCTTGGGTGGTGCCAGCCTGCTGTTTCTCTTCATTTGTAGTTTTCAGTAGGCCAGTGTTGTCCAGTAGAACTTTCCGTGATGATGGTAATGTTCTATATCTGTACTTTCAGTATGGTAGTCACTAGCCATATGTGGCTAATGAGCACTTGAAATGCAGCTACTATAACGGAAGTACTACATTTTAAATTTAAATAGCCACAGGTGACTGCTGGCTACCATACTGGATGGTGCAGCTATAGTCACTTTTTTTTATTAAAAACATTTTTTTAATGTTTATTTTGAGAGAGAAGAGAGAGATGCGTGCACGAGTGGGGGAGGGGCAGAGAGAGAGAGAGAGAGAGAGAGGGAGACACAGAATCTGAAGCAGCTCCAGGCTCACAGCTGTCCGCACAGAGCCTGACATGGGCTTGAACTCATGAACCGCGAGATCATGACCTGAGCCAAAGTCAGACGCTCAACCAACTGAGCCACCCAGGTGCCTCTATAGGTACTTTTAAATGACTTGAGGCACAGACCTTTTCCACCTCTACTGGGACCTAAATGCTTCTATTCCTTTTTAAAAAGTCGTATTTTAGTTACTGCAATTGACTTTTACGAGCTGCTCCTGAATTCAGTGGCAGTTCACGGGCCCCTAGTGAGTTACTAGTTGTACCAAATCTACCTGGACTTAACCCAGAGCAGATGATGGAAGAAAGTCACGACCACAAGACAAAGCCATACTCAGGCTGGGAGCAGGGACTCATGTAGGAAGATGCTGCCTGTGCCAATATGATAAGGACTCTTTGATAAAATAGTAAATATGTATTTGCCATCAGGATATGTGGTACAGGCTTCATATGGCTTAGTAGATGTGTGAATGTAGACTTTGTCTGAAAAGAATCTCAAGGGCCAACGTTTCTTTTAAAACCATGTGCCCAATGTAACTGCCGTCCTCAGCAGTAGAGACACAAATGTAGATTTTACGTATGGATGTATTCAAACTGACAAAATATTGAATACCTTCGATTTTAAAAGTATCGGGCAAGGGGATAGGTATAAAGATCATTAAGATACGGTCTCTACTCAAAAGGAGCTTACCATCTAGCAACATTATTATCTATTGTGTATTTATTATGTGCTACGCACCTTTTATAACTCTCCTTTGATCCTGAATAGTTGTATATAGGAAAGGCATTATTAGCCCCGTTTTAGAGACAAGGAAGTTGGGGAAGGTTAAGGTACTAGGTCAAAGTTAGCACAGCTTACTCAGCGGAAAGAGTCAAGAGACGCACCTGGGCTCAAGCGACCATTCTGTTTCTCCAGGGCTATGGTGATGGTCTGTGATACAGCTTCAGGCCCCTGCTTCCAACCTGCCCCCTTACCATGTCACCTCTCTGCTCAAACCCTGCAGCGGCTCCCTCTCTCTCACCCGGAGCAAGAGTGAGATTTCTATACACGCCTACAATCACCTACGTTGCACACTTGTTACCTCACTGCTCTCTGCCTCACTGGTTCTGCTCGAGCCACACTGGCCACCTCAGGTTTTAGGGCCTCGGTACCAGTGAGTGGCTCTTGCAAGAGCACGAGTCACCCAGGCATCTAAATGGCCCGCTCCATCGTCTCCTGCAAGTGTCTCACTAAATGCCACCTCTCAGTGAGACTTACCCTGAGCACGCATCCTGATGTCCCTACCCCACTTTATTTTGACTTACATCACCTTCTAATAGGGTTTCTAATTTTTGTTAATTGTCTGCCACTACTCCTACACACACACACACACACACACACACACGGTATATGAAGGTAGGTTTCTCCCTCCACCCCCCCACTCATTTGTTCGCAGCCGTTTTCCAAACACCTAGAACATGCCAGGTACGTAGATATTTATCGACTGAAGTGCATGAAACTCATGTAGGCCCAATTTCAAGTCCACGCTTACGTTTTATACATAAACACATACCTGCTGTTTGGGCCTGTTAAGTTGTCCTGGTTACTTTAAAATGTGTGACTGCGTAGAATCATATAGGAGAGTCAGAGTAACACATGCAAATATACGTCAAGCCGGCTTCCTTTAGTTTTACGATCACTTGGCTTAGTACTGACGAAGCTGTCACCTGTAGCTTCTGGTAGAGCCAGATGTGATAGGGAATTGCGGGCTTGGAGCGTCCACACGTGAGGATACTGCCCCAGCACCGAAGGGTGGCTTCTGTGCGCGTGCGCATTCACATGCGTGACCATGCTTGTTCTTCCCAGCCTCGTGGAAGACTGAGACACAAAAGGATGATTAAAGAACATGGTACCTCAGCCAGTATATGTAGTGAGGAAAAGAGCATGTGGTCTTAGAATTAAGCTGCAACTCTTGCCACCCCGCTATTCGAAGTATTTAATAGAAATCTTATTTCTCTTTTTGAAAAAAAAAAAATAGGTTATTCTTGGTGAGAATTTGACTTCAAATTGCCCGGAGGTTATCTATGAAATTAAAGAAGAAACACCTGTTTTCTACAAACTGGTTCCTCATCCCAAGAAGAATATCTACATCTATCTAACAGCTGGGAAAGAGGTAGGCGAAAATACTGGGTACAGCTTCTGACTTACGAATAAAAAATTGTTTAATTAACGTCATCATCTAGTAGTGAAGCTTTTACTTTGAACTATCAAGTTTAAACACTGCTGCAGGCTTCGAGAAGGCCTTCAGTGGTTCACAGACATGGAATTAAAAAACCTTCCTGTCAGTAAGTAAGCAAGAAATATTACCTATTTAGACAATTTTATTATTGGCTATATTTCCAATGCGAGGCTTTTCAGAGGAGGGTGTGCTTGCAAATGGGTGCATAATCAGCAAGGTAACTGAATTTGCACATTTATTGTGTGGGCACTGAACGGTTAGATGCATTTATGAATATACCCAATGGGACTGGCTTTGGAATTGGGGGTTAATATCAGGCCACAGTCTCATGCACATTCATGAACCAGGAAATATATGGCACTCACCCTCCCTCTCTTAATTTATCTGGCTGTTTTAGTTTTTCTTCTTGCTTCTGCTGACTCAAATAAAAATAATAGCTTTTTATAGTTTCTTCATTTTTATAAAGTACTTCCACAAAGGAAAGAAAGCTAAGCTTTATTGCGTCCCTACTGACCACGTACTGGTTTCGTCTCTCTTAGATGCAGAGTTGTGTCTGTACGCACAGCTATAAAAACAATGTTGATGAAATATGCTACCAATTTAATGAGATAAAATTACCCTTGCTTTGTATATCAAGAGCCTAAGACTTAGAAAGGTTAAATGATTCAGTCAAGGAGATCTATCTCCTTGATATCTTAGGTTCATTCTATTTTATATATATGTAGGTTAGGCCTTGTCCAGACTGGGACATCAATTCTGTCCTGACATCAAAGCCCGTGATAAATGAGATCGAATCCCAAACTTGTGAAAACTAAGCAGCCCATTCTGGCACAGTAATTCGGACCCATGGCCATTGGGGCAAAGTGTGAAGAAGAGAATTCAGACTTGTGGAATTACCTAATGGAATAACAGATGCCTTTGGTCCAATCCCATTTTCCATTCTTTTTATCTCTCGTTCTAAGGGGAACGGTGATGACAGCAAGCCACATGTGCTGTTGCGGTCACACAGTAGGCACACAAGCACATTGTCGTTTCCAGAATTCCCAGAATTGCCCTTTGCACGTGGAAGAGTCGTTATGTCAAAATGATCTCATTGAGATGAACCGTGGACCTGCCTGACGTTGGTAGACCAGTTGTTCACCATGCAGAATCTTCCTGAGCAGCTTGTGTCCCCGTTAAAACACTTTATTCTCTTTCTTCCCTGGGCTTCCCGTATTCGCGAGATTTTTGTCTACTCAACAAACTGCATATATTAAGTAACTATTCCCATTCCCAGGCTTTATTTATCAAGGGCATCTGAAAACTGCCAGCCGGAGAACGCGCTGTGCTGCCACACAGAGCTGATAAAATTCCAGCCCAAAGCAAAGACACTTGAAGTCTTGCTTAATCTGTGCATGTTTCTCCATTCAGCTTTTTGAAACATTGCAAAATGGCTCGTAAATTCTCGTTAGCACTTTCCTCCAAACTCAAGACTGTAAGCTGGGAACCACTGGAGAGCCACGAATAGCTGACAGGTCCTCACTTCCTGGAAGATAAAGAGTTCTAGCCTCTGGTCATTCAAAGCCTGAAGCCCTAGGGAGGGTTTTTGACTGGGCATCAAAGCTGGTTATTCTTACATTCTTCACCTAGGTTTCCTGCTGGGGATCCTATTAGTAAGATTCTCGTTGAGCCAGCATAACCCCTAGACAGGCAAAAACCTAAGGAGGATCCTTTCCTAGACTCTTGGGGGGATAGTAACAGCCAAACGAATACACCCTGGTACATCCATGGAATACGTGGCCACTAAAAATAACCATATGAAGATTTATGCATCGCTGTGGAATAGTCACTATCTTGTGTTACTAAGTTAGGGAAGCAGGTCCAATGTAGTACTAATTGTGTTCTCGCTTTTACAGAGAGAGATGTTGTTTGTGTGTTTAAGTACGACGCGTAATGGTTCTCATGGAAAGTTCTAGAGACTCCTATCCCACTAAGTGTTCTGAGCCAGTGTGGCCCTAGGAGGAGATGTTATGTAGTCTACCCCGCCTGGAGTATCATCATGCTCAGCATATTCAAAGGCTCTCGGAAGCCTCGT
Source organism: Puma concolor (assembly GCF_028749965.1). Lineage (NCBI taxonomy): Eukaryota > Metazoa > Chordata > Mammalia > Carnivora > Felidae > Puma > Puma concolor. The sequence goes on along the minus strand of NC_141673.1, from coordinate 26,714,639 downwards.
AGTAAGGAAATCTGTTTGCCTTTTAAGTGTAAGGTCTCACATGTTTGTAGGGCTGTGGAACCTTTGCCTCACACAATAGCTGTAGCCAACATTTATCGAGCGCTTAGTATCTGCCAGACAGTGAAATAACCCTGTGGAGTCCGCAGTACGGTCACTGTTTCAGAGTTGAGAAAACAAGGTTAGAGAGACTACGTGATATTTATGCAAACCCCCCCCAGAATTAAAAAGATGTTTTGTGAACTACAGGGAAATCTCCACATTCTGGTTGATTCTGGCTCAGGCTGGTGGTCTGCCCCCGTGTCTTTCAGCAACTGGAAGAGGCAGCTTGAGGGGCAGGCAATGATTTGAATACTCCCCCCGTTTCTTTTATGCCCAACTCCAGTGGAGGGAAGGTGAGCAAATAAGCCAGGAGCTGAAGCAATGGAGTTACCCTGACAGGGGTGTGGGATTCTCCTCATTTCCGTGTCCAGCGTCAGCCTCGTGCTGACACGCCTGGGTCAGCGTGAGCCTTTACGTCCCCAGATGCTCATTTCCAGAGTGCCACTGACCACGCATTTAACTCTCTTTGTGTGAAGGCCAAGTGACCTGATTCCATGATCCCTTGGGAAGTCATTATTAGCGGATCAGACCCACCTGAGAGAGCACTTAAGAATACAGATTCCGAGGCCCGGTCCCTGACCTGCCCAGCCTGAGTCTCCAGAGCAGGGACGGCAGGCCATCTGGGAACCTGCACTTTCCAAACCTCCCCAGGGGATTCGTACCCCGGAACTTGAGAACCACTGCCCAACGTCCTTACAGAGGCATTCCGAGTTCAAGTTGACAAATGTGCTCTCTTTGTGGCCCGTTATCAGATGAGGTGTTGTTGTTTTTGTGGCGGTGCTTAGAATTCCATCTGAGCTGCTGTCATCTTCGTTTCTAGGTGAGGAGAATTCGTGTTGCAAATTGCAGTAAACATAAATCCTGTACGGAGTGTTTAACAGCAACAGACCCTCACTGCGGTTGGTGCCATTCTCTGCAAAGGTATTTCCTGAATTCTTTCTCACCAGCTCACATTTTCGAGAGAAAAAAAAAAAAAGTGTCATGCAGCAGAACACTTGTTGCCCTACTTTGACGATCCGTGCCAATGACCTGGGGGAGCCAATCTCTTCGCCGCCTGAAATATCAGTGCGTGATCCTCATTAATTCTCGGAGATGTTCCCAGCTGGGCCAGTGCGGCGGGATCATTTGACCCGGACCACTCCGGGTTACCCGACCTGGGGGTGGGAGCGGGGTGGGGACAGGACACCAGGAAGGATAGCCTGGAGCTGCCGATTCTGCTTGTACTTTCTACAGAGTTCTCCAAGACTCCAGAGAGAGAGAGGCAAAAGGTCTCCCCTCAGAGGAGATAAAAGAATAGGGATGTTTGAAAATTTCCCACCGAATCCTCGTAATGTCACGTACTCGGATGGCTCGGTAGAAGCCTTATTATTGATGATGTTGTCTCCTAATGCGCGGTACAGCTGTGGGCCTGCTGTACAATCTCAGTCTCCAGGCAGAATGTGCCCAGCCTGGTCTTGAATTACGATGTTCACGACCCATCCAGGCTCTGGGGCGACTTGTAAGCGGCTCCCTCGCCATGGCAGCTCCCAGCGTGGCTGGGACCGGCCTGGTTGGATTCGCTGTTGCCATGGCAACCCAGTACTCGGGCTCCCGCTACAGAAGCAAGGAGGAGAGTGGCGGAGCTGGAGCTCAGGCAGGGGGAAAAAAAAAAAAAACCATAACGGTGGCCGTCAGTTTGGTGCTTTCCGTTTTTAAGGGTCAAAAGGGATCAGGAGGAGTGGAACAGGTGCAGAGAAGCTGAAGGCTGAACAAGGGGCAGTTTGGGGAAAGCAGAGGGGACGGGGAAGAGAATCTGGGGAAGGAAGCCCAGGGCAACGAAGGGAGAGGGCGAGGCTACAACATAAGCGAGAGGTTCAGGAAACAAACTAAAAATGTGGGGATGGAATTAATTAAGAGTTCATGGAGGAAGTCAAAAGCTGAGATGCAGCAAGACGCATAATTGCCCTTGCCTTTTGCAGCGCTTCCTCACGGGGCTGTTTCTGTCAGAATCCCTGGCAGACAAAGGAAGCGGGGCCAGGAAAATTCTCATGAATAATTGTAATTGGGTAGGAACGTTTTCTTCCCGTCGCTTGCCCAAGTCTAGAGTTTAAGAAATTAACTGATCATCAACAGCATTTCATTGTCACACACCCACTGAGCGGTTCCCCCGTACTCTTTCCGACCTGTTTCGTCTATGTGCGTTTCCCACCTATATTTGTAGGGCTGCCCCCAGGCGTTAATTTAGTGGCGGTGGCAGTGATGAACTAGCCGCGAGGACCTCGTGGCTGCTATATGGCAAACACAGGTCTGGAGTTCACGGGCGATGTGTCCAGGCTGGAGAGATGAATTTGGGAGTTAGACGTGTCTGGAGGGAGCTTACAAGACCAGACGAGGGAGGCTGTGTAGATTGAGGGGGGAAGCAGTTGGGGAACCGAGCACTGAGGCGGTGCCGTGTTGAAGGGCCAGGGAGGCAAAGGGGAAACAAAAATGGGGAGGGAACAGCCAGAAAGGGAAGAGGAAAGAGCGAAGAAGGTGGTCTCCTGGATGCCAAGGGAAGAAAGAGGGGAGAAGTCCCCTGTGCCAGATGCTGCAGAGGGGTTGGGCAAGGGAAGTGCGCTGACCCACTAGACTCAGCAGGTGATGACCGGTGACCATGACAAGGGCAGTGTGGCAAGCGATAAAGCTGCAGGAGAAAATGATGAGGGAGCAGAGCAGAGACCAGTCTCCAGAGGAGCTTTGCCGAGGAAAACGGCAGAAAAAGGAAGCAGACGCTAGAGGAGAAAGTAAAGTGCAGAGAATTTGGTTGTTTTTGAGGCGCGTGAAAATAACCCTGCGCTATGGGGCTGTTGGGGAAGTTTTAGTAAGACAATAAAAGAGAGAGAGAGAAAGAAGAGGGGTTTGCACCGTGCTGTCTCTCGGCAGATGAGAGAAAATAAGATGTAGCACACTGGTGGGGAGGCAAGTTCAGACGGGAGGTGGACGGGTGGTCTCGGGATGGAAGAGCAGGTGAAGAACATTGGGCCCGGGAGCAGGTGGGTGGTGCAAGCGTGTTCAGCCTCAGTTTGTATCGCTCACGTCATTTTCGGGGGCTTCAGGCCCGTGAGAGTGAGGCGGGGGAGGAAGCTCTGGAGGTTTGGAAGGCGAAGAGAGAGAAGGTAGGAGATCGAGAACGGAGATGGGAACTTAGGATGATCGCTGGGCAGCAGGAGGGCCCAGCTGAAGCCAGTGGTCTTGCTTTTGAAGCGAGAGCAGTCAGCAGGGTTGTGTTCAGCCCTGCTGGTGTGGTCGCAGAGTCGGGGAGGGCTAGATTTAGCAAGGTAGGGCTTTGCAGGAAATACGTCAAGAGGGGAGGGCGGGGCCTGGGAACCGAGGGGGTATCCGAGCGCCGGATGATGGTCTTGACATGGATGTTGGTACTTAACATAGGGGGCCCTGGGCTGTCAGCTGGAAGTACACGCCGAGCCGGGGAGTGAGGGATGGGAATAGGCGGCAGGATCTGTGCATGGGAGGTTGTGATTGGATTTAAGACTCACTGGGGCTGGGAAATGGTAGTTGGACTGTGGGAGAGTCATGGAGGGGTGGTGGCGCTATTGATTATGACAGTGTACCTGAAGTAGGATGGGAAAAAGACTGCGGGCAGAGAGGGGTCAAGGAACGGAGGTAGTGTTAGGAACGGGAGTGTTAACGTCAGTCATCTGTGTGGATATTGCAGTCGGACCGTGGGAACAGGGTTGGAGACGGTGAGAAGCAAGATAGTGCAGAAGAGGAAAGAATTGGCAGGGGTGGCGGTGGTCTATAGATGGTTGCAACAAGGAGGGCTTTGCGGTGGTGGGGCGCACTGGGCGGGGGGCACGCTTGGAAAGGAGGAGGAAGGAAGAGGCATCCAGAAAAGGCAGTGAGACACAAGCAGGACGTTTAGGATGAGTAAGAGGAAGCAGCCAGCCCCTGAGCTGGCTTCGAGGAAGCTGTGTCCCCAGGGGAGAGGCTGGTTTCAGTGAGCACAAGAAGGTAAAAGGGAAGATCAGAGAAGAGGTTGAAGACACCGGGGCATGTATTGATGACGGGCAAAGAGGGCTTGTCTTCTGTAAGGCTACTACTACCTGCTTCCCTGGTTCTCCTCTTACTCCCTCACCCCTGTCCTAATACCCTCCTAGAGGAATGATGCTTTTATGGTCTAAACCAGATCATGTCATTCCCCAGGTTAAAACCTGCACAGCCTTTCTCTCGTAGAAGCCAGTCTGACTGTCTTACTGCCAGGACCTGCATACATCATCTGACCCTTCCATGGTTCTCATGCCTCTCTCTCCTCGGTTCACTCTACCCCACCGCGCTTTCTTTCTGACTTAGGAATATGTCGGCATGTTCCCACCTCTGGTACTTTTGCCCTCGTTGTTTCCTCAGTCTCGAATATTTTTCCCCGGATCTTTCCATGGCTGGCTCCTTCCTGATCATCCAGTTGGAAGTGGCCTCACCTCACTCATAATCACCTGTTTTATTTTCATCATGGCCCCATCAGTGTCTGAAATGATCTTATGTCTCTGCTTTTCTTTTTAAAATGTGGGTTCCATGAACATAGGTACCTTGTCTGTCTTGTTCACTACCATATCCCCAGAGTCTAGAACAGTGCCCGACACATCGTAGGTGCTCAAAAAATATATGTTAAGTGAACGAAGTCGATTTTTAAAAGTTTTGTAATGGTTGCTTATTTTTGAAAGAGAGACAGACAGAGCATGAACAGGGGAGGGGCAGAAGGAGGGAGACACAGAATCCAAAGCAGGCTCCATCCAGGCTCTGAGCTGTCAGCCCAGAGCCTGATGCAGGGCTTGAACTCGCAAACCATGAGATCATGACCTGAGCTAAAGTCGGATGCTTAACCAACTGAGCCACCCACGCACCCTGTGAATGAAGTAGATTGCGTGATTGAGGAGCCCTCTCAGTGGCAGGTTGAGACTTACGCATTAAGTAATATAGAACGTTCTAGACTGATGGTCCTTCCCAGCCACATCAGATCACTCAGTTTCAGACTGGCTTCATTCTGGCCTAAGACGAAATAAAACTAAGCCTCAGATCTGTGACTCATATTGAGTTCCCAGTACCATTCAAAATTAGGAATTCTAAAGGGGGATGTTTTCTTATAACTGTAGAGCATCCCACTGTGTTTATTTTAAATGTCACAGATTTATTTAGAAAAATAATTTATTTTCTCTTTTGAGAAGGTTGAGCTTTCTTGCATATGTGTCTAGAAAATGGATTTGTTGAGAGCGGGGGGTGGGCAAGGAAACTATCTTAACTTCCTTTTGATCGGGTGTTAAGAATAGGCATCCAGTGTAAGCAGATAAAAAGCAATTAGATAAACAATGAGCTCTAAAAAGTCTAGTATTTTATTGTTGGAACCTCAAATCCAACCTGCGCTGAATTTGTGTGTGTGGGCGGAAAGTGAATTTTTGCAGGCTGAGTATCTGGGGTTTGGAAGCAGTTTCTCAGTTTCTCCCATATTGCAAAGCATAGCACATGTGTTCAGTTACGGGTTTCCACAAAACTGGCAATCCTGAACCAATGAACAAGTGAGGTTCCAAAAGTTCATTTGCAAGTTTGTTTGGCACTCAGAATGCATTTTCCCATAGAAACAATGTCATAAATTAAGGACTCAGTCCCAAGGCAGCCCACAAAATTCAATTTATTTAATTTCAACAAATATTTATCGAATATCTACCAAGAACCCCATGTGGCAAGTGAGCTAGCTGGAGGCTATGGAGGGAAATCGGATGCCATTCTTGGCCTTCAGGAATTCACATGCAAGCTAGGGAGACAGCCGTGTCAACAGCCAACACTGATTCAGTCATATGTCCAGTTGACAAGTATTTATTGAGCACCTATGACGTGATAAGGCCTGTGCTAGGTACTCGGGTTATAGTTCTTTCTTGCCTACACAGAGCCTGCAGTCTAGTGAGGGATGTAGACAATACTCCGGTGATACTGCATTGACCAATTCTTCCTAAAAGAAAGAATTAGAAGAAAAGAGCATTCGTTTTTCTTGCTCATGGGTCAGCTCCAGTGGGGTGGGGTCGGGATGCCCTCTGCCTCAAGCTGCAGGTTGAGAGGATTGATTCAGGTCTTCTTCACACATCTCTCATCCAATCCACTGTTCTCAAGGTAGACCGCAGAAGTACAAGAGCCATGCTAAACTATGCATCACATTTGTCACCTCGGCTCATGTCGTGTTTGCTGATACTCCACTGGCAAGCACACCACACAGCCAAGCCCAACGTCAATGGGGTAAGGAAATCTCCCCCACCTACTGTCGTGCAAGTGGCCAAAGGTTATGGATGCGTCATTCCAGTGCAGCAGATACTGAGGCGTTGAGCGCAATAATCTGGTCAGTCTTGACAAGTAAAAGAGTTACCATTTTACCAATAGGTAGATAGGGTATCATGAAGGTTAGCCCAGAGGCAGTGGAGGATTCCATGGGGGCACATGAACATCTAACCCAAACTTAAAAGTAAGGGAAGGTTGGGGTGCCTGGGTGGCTCAGTTGGTTGAGCGTCCGACTCTTGATTTTGGCTCAGCTCGTGATCCCAGGGTCATGGAATCAAGCCCTGAGCTGGGCTCCGTGCTGAGTGTGGAGCCTGCTTAAGATTCCCTCCCCCTGCCCCTCTCTCCTGCCCATGCTCTCTCTTGCTCTCTCTCTCTCTCTAAAAAAAAAATAATAATACTAATAAGTAAGGGAAGGTTTGCTGGAAGAGGGAATATCTAAGCCGAAGTTGAGCTGTGAGCAGATATCAGCCAGGTAGAGCAGAGGCAGGTGACTGGCCGAGGGAACAGGTGTATCAAGGCCAGGAGCTGTAAGAGCACCCGTTGTGCTCAATACAGTTGGAGCACACAGTCTGGCCCCGGGGGTTGTTGAGAAAGTGGCTTGGTAGGCAGGAGTGGCCGAGCACTGGCCTTACAAGCCATGTTGAAGAATGTGCATTTTCTCGTAAGGACTTTCGGGAACTATTGCAGAGCTTCAATTAGAAGAGTGACCAGATCAGCTGTGGGTTTTAGAATAAGTGTCCTAGCGCAGGATAGCCTGGAAACGATCTGCTGGACGCTGGCAGATCACTTAGAAGGTGGTTGTAAACCGGCAAGAGACTGGGGTCCAGCTGGAGAAATGATAGTAGCAATGGAAAGACGTGGCTGGACTCTAGAACTATTTGGAAAATAGAATTGACAGGACTTTTTGATTAATTAGATCCCCCTTGAGTTTGACACACTCAAAATAGGGCCACAAAATGAAAAATCAAATATCAAGGTGGCCACTGTTTTTCAGGAAGATGTACTTTTTCTCCCTCAACCTAAGTCTTCATAAAGACAACAAAGAAGCGATACCTAAACACGCAATGGATTCTTACTGTGTCCCAGGGATTGGACCAGGCACTCGGTTGGAGCCCAAAGCATGGGCACTTGGTCAGAGGGGGAAGGACTTTGGAGCGATGGCAGAGCTAAGTCTCGGAAGGTGCAGTGAGGCAAGCTACTGCTCTTTTCCCAGCAACACCGTAACCTCGGTGTTGAGATGATAAGGGAAGGGGTATGGGCATCTGGCTTGGGTGACCAGATGGACAGGGGTGTCACTGCCGAACAGGAATGTAGGAGGGATAGCCTGTTCAGGATGCCCAGCAATGCAGGGGGTGGCTTCCACTCTGGCAGCAGAGGAGGAAGAGTGCAGGTCCTGGAGGCAGCCTGCTTGGGATTGAATCTAGGCTTCTTTGTGACCTTCAGTTTCCTCGTCTCCTCTGGGTCAAGTCTCTTCCATAAAGTAGGGCTAGTAGTACCTCACGGGGTGGCCGAGAAGATCCAATCAGATAATGTTCATAAAGCCCCAGGCACAGTGCCTGGCTCTTAGTAAGCACTCAAGTAACATTAGCCATTGCGATGGTGGAAGCCCAGAGGAGGGAGCCATTAGTTGTAACCAAGGTCGGGGAAGGCTTCAGACAGGAAGTGGCATTAAAATTAGGCCTTGAAGCCTGAATGAACTTTCACCAAGGGAAGAGAGAGTGGAAGGCATTTCAGGTAGAGGATCCAGCATAGGGAGAGGTCTTTTGAGGGAGCGGCAGATTGGATATTACCCCCAGAGCTCTGGTTCTGGAAGGAAGGAAGGAAGGAAGGAAGGGAGGGAGGGAGGGAGGGAGGGAGGGAGGGGATGGGGCGTTGGATGGGACCAGGATGTGAAGGGCTCTGAGTTTGGACTTGATTCGGGGGTGCCGGGAACCTGTTAAAGGATTTTCAGCAGAGGATTGACATGATCATATTTGTGTTTTAAAAAGATTATCCTGATGGCAGCATCCAGCATGAACCGCATTAACTCAAGCAGCAGCTGTATCAGACTTCCCAATGGTACCCCTCCCAGGGTACACTGTCTTTTTGGTATATTTTGTAATGAATGAGTTCATCTCCCAGTTCTTCCCGAGTCCTCTACCTGGCGGCTGTTTCTTCAAATTTCATGTACCTCCCACCTCTCCCAGCACCACCATGGCGCTCCACTTGCTCTGGTCCCCGTCCCCCGATGGAACCACGGCTGGGTCCTCTTCCATAAATGGGCCGTGCAGGAAAGGCCGAGCTTGTCTTCATTGCCCCACCTGTCATGCCCCATACTGCACACGAAGTATATAGGGTAAGGCTTTGCTAATCAGCAGGTGTGTTAACTATAGGGTATCTGTAGTTCCCCTTGATTATTTGTGTAAATCTAATACTTGCCCACACTCTTCTCTGTGTTTCTTCTGTATGGACCAGGGGAAGACCTCCAGGCAGCCCCTGGTAGCAGCTTTCAGGTTCGCAGCTTCTGGTAAGAGAGCATTCCTCAGCGTGGCCTAATAACACCACTCTGTGACCGGCCCCACTGTCAGACTTTCTAAAAGGGTGGGGGAGAGGGAAATTTTTTTTTAATGTTTATTTATTTTCGAGAGAGAGGGAGAGCATGAGCACGAGCAGGGAGGGGCAGAGAAACGGAAAGGGGGGCAGGTGCAGAGGATCCGAAGCGGGCTCCATGCTGTCAGCAGAGAGCCCACGGCGGGGCTTGAACTCACAAACCATGAGGTCACAACCTGAGCTGAAGTCGGACATTCAACCGACCGAGCCACCCATAGGCCCCCCAGAAGGGACTTTTGAACACAGGAGAGAAAAATCAGACTGCTAAACATATTTGTCCCCAGCACCCCAGAGCAACAAACAAAAAAAAGAGTTAAATGATTTGCCTATGGCCACCTCCAGTCCCTTGCATTCCTCCCCTGTCTTGAGGTCTGCCTCCCCTCTCTCCTCCTAGAGACATTCCTCCCTCGAGCCTCCCCGGCCAATTTGTAATTCTAAATGGCCATAGACTGCCACTGCCCAGAAAATTGACTGGGGCAACCCATGGAGTTCGGTAGCCCATAACCCCACGTTTGTGAAGTCTCAGTCCCCGCTGCCCCCGTCTGCATCTGAGAGGCGGGCAGTGTGCAGCGGAGACGGCCCGTGAGGGCTGTTCGCAGAGGAGCTGGTGGGACTGCGCCCACTGACCCTCCCGCAGGAAGCGAGCCCCCACCCCAGCCCCGGTCGGAAGACAGAGTCTCCAGGGAGTGTGCAGGGGGAGCGTGCTCCTACACTAGATGCTGGTGCTGTGCCTCACATTCCACGCCGTGCTCCAATCAGTCCTCCTGCCACCCTGGGAAGTAAGTGCGAGTGCAGTGTGCCCGGGAGGGACAAGCAAACCACCTGAGCTTGTGTATTCACTTCCTACTGCTGCTGTGACAAATGGTCACAACCCGGGTGGCTTGGAACCGTGCTGACAGCTCTGGAGGTCAGAAGTCTGCTCTGGGTTTGCCGGGGCTCACACCTGACGTGTGGAAGGGCTGTGTTCCCCCTGGAGGCTGTAGGGAGGAGCCTTTTCCTTGTCTCTCCTGGCTCCCGGAGGCAGCCTTCCTTCCTGCCTTGGCTCCTGGCTGCTGGCTGCGTCTTCAAAGTAGCATCTTCACATCTCTCTGGCTCTGTTTCCCTCGTCACGTCCCTTTCTCTCACTGTGACCCTCCTGCCTTCTCTTGATCCCCTTGTGATTACTTTGGGCCCACGCAGGTAATCCAAGATAATTCCCCCCTTCTTGAGATCCCTAATCCCATCTGCAAAGCCCATTTAGCTGTGTGAGGGGACATTTTCACATGTCCCAGAGACTGAGCCATGGGTATCTTTGGGGGCTGTTACTCTGCCTGCTGCAGGGTGTACAAGCTGGTACCTTCACCTCCCACTGTAGGGAAAGGGAAGAGGAACGAGGAAGAGACGTTATCCCCTGTGGCTGTAGGAGGAGAGGGAAGAGCCTGGTCCAAATGGACCCTTCATGGATGACTGGCTATGCCCAACAAGGACCATGGGAGTCAACCTGACATGTAGAAACCCTTCCACCTTGAAAGTGTAAGCGTCCATGCTTGCATTTAATGGGTATTTATTGAGCACCTAGTATGTGTCAGGTAGTGTTCTAAGCACTAGGATTCTCCAGCAGTGAAAGACAACGCCCTAAACCTTTGCCCTCGGGGAGGTCCTCCTAACAGGGTGTTCGATTCCTGCTGCCTTACCCAATGACCACACGATCAGCGGCCTAAAACAACAGAAACTTCTCTCTCACCCTTCTGGAAGCTAGAAATCCAAAATGGAGGTGTCCACAGAGCCATGTTCCCTCTGAAGGCCCTAGGGGAAAGTGGTCCCTCTCCTCTCCCAGCTGCCGGGGGCTCCTGGTGTTTCAGGGCCTGTGGCAGCAGAAATGCAATCCCCGCCTCTCACTTCTGTGGGTTTTTCCTCTTTGTGTGTCCAAATCTCCCTCTCCTTTCTCTTCGAGACAGCGGTCACTGGATTCCTGAAACCCAGGAGGATTTACTCTTGAGATCCTTTAATTACGTCTGCACAGACCCTATTCCCAAATAAGGTCACCTCCTGCGGTTCTGGGTGGACCTGAATTTTGAGGGAATGTTGTTCAACTCCCTGCATGAGGGAAGAAGGACAGTGTAAAAATAAATAAGGAACTAGCATGTCAGATGGTGAGCAATGTTAGGAAGACAAATCCAGCAGAGGACAGGGGAGGGAAGCGCTGGCTTGGGGCAGAACAAGTTGCAGTTTGAACGGGACGGAGCGGCTCCAGAAGCCCTCACCGAGAGGGAGGGTCTCAGCCAAGACCTGAGGAGCACATTCAGCTTTGGAGATGTTCCCCCCCACCCCCCATCAGGGGTTACGGCCACACCTAGCTGAGTGGCCAGGAAGACAGTTTGAGACTGAAGTTTGTTGTAATTCTTGATTCGTTCCTCCTTTCCTTCCGATCCGGGATGTGTGTCACTGTGCAGTGACACTCCTTTATGGTCCAGTGCGGCTCTAATGACAGCGGTAAGGATAATGATGGGATTTGGGGGTGGCCCTTCCTTCTTGTGTGAGGACCCCGTTGTGCCGACTAATTGTGTAGGAGCACGTAGGACAGCTGTCTGTGGGGCGGAAGCAGTGGGGAGCAAAGGGGAATACGTGCTTCGGACCTCGGGGCGTCACTGAGTTCCCCTGGCAGATGCCCAGCCCAGGCATCTGGGTTACGGAGGATGCTGAAAGGGATCGGGGGGCCCTTCCAGTGGTGCAGAACCCCCACCCCCACCGGGTTCTTCATCAGCTTTGTCAACTGGGAGGAGCTGTGCACAGATCCTACTTCTTTCAAAGCAGAAGGTGGACAGGGGATGAAGTCATTAAGGGGCGCAGCTCTTGCTACCCCGACAGTTGACAGAGGTCAACGCAGGGAGAGCGTTCACCTGACTCAGAAGCCGGTTTTGCTTGGAAAGGGCTGGCCGCTGAGGTCGTCAGAGCTCAGCCTCCAAACCGTTACCCGCACCGTCTCTTTAATTGATGTTCTCTGTCTTGGAACAAGTACCATTAAGGAACGCCCCTTTTAGTAAATACATGTTTTAATGGAAGAGATTTTTTTTTTTTTTTTGAAATGACCTTATCTCAGGCAGCAGGCACTTTCATAAGTATGTATTGATTGGCTTTTAAACATTCCTCAAATGTTTTCACTTGTCTTTGTGACCTAGTACATGTCCTGTTCCCAGCAACTCCTCCACCTTCAGACACACCGTTCCTATCTTCGCTGGAAGCCTTCCAGGCCATCTTCCATGTTTTTGCTTTTGTAACGTTCTGTAAAGCTTGGGCGCTTATGTTCTGCTGCATAGAGAAGGGAGCATGGCATTCGGTATTGGCCTCAGGGAGATGGGGTTGTTAGCGTTGCCACCTGCTTACTGGCGGGGACATTGAAGCCCAGAGAGGGAAAGGAATGTGCCCCCAGCTGCACCGGGAATGTGTGGACAAGTAGCTTTGAACCCAGAGCTCCTTGACTCAAGAGGCATCCGTCGGTTTCCTATTTTTACTTCCATGTTACATATTTTAAAAATACCTCCTTAAATTCTTCAGCTCATGGTTTGCGCTTGGGAATAAAAACACCAACTTTAGTACGCGCATCACCTACAAAAGAACCACATGGGGTGAAGGCTACAAATCCCTTTTGTGTGAGTGTTTCAGGCTGCAAATGTGTTTTATGTGCGCTAAACAGCTCCAAGTTTCAAGACAAAGGCTGGTTTTCCACCATGCCAGTTAACAGGCCAGCCCAGCGAACAAAAATCAATGAAACACCTTATGCTGGTATCATGGAGACATAGTCAAGAATTTTAGTCACTTGAAAACTGAATTCTTAATCCAACTTAGCCAGTGCTTGTTGAATACCAGCTGTGGGTCAGGCCCTGGACCAGGCCCTTGGGGGAAACAGAGATGAATGAGGCTCTGCCCCAGAGAAGCTCACGGTTAGGGCGGGATGGGCACACTGACCAAAAGCCATCCGTCCACTGTGGAAAGTGCTCACGGGGGGGGCTCATGGCATGGAGAGACCCCAAGGAGCCCCTTTGTATTGGGGGGAAGGAGCATTGTGATTAAGAATCTTCCAAGAAGCCTTGAACTTTGCCTCCTTACGTAGGAAAGGTGTGCTGAGTGTTGACCTGCTGTATGTGGGCAATGCCAGCGGGCAGTCTGGGTAGCTTTATTGCCCCGGTCCCTTCTGTTTGTTTACCTTATGTCCTCCAAATTTTTGCCTACAGTCTGTTTCATTTGCCCAAGTGATAAATATACCAACAGCTACTAATATTCACCGAGGCGTTGTAACAACTCCATGAGGTAGAACCTGTTATCACCTGTGTATCTGCAGATGGACAGCCTGAGACACAGAGGGCCCGTCACTTGCCCGAGGTCACAGGCTTGTAATTGGCAGAATCACTCTCCCCTTTGATTACTAGCCGGTCTGGTGTTTAATCAGTTCCTTGCAGAGACCAAGCTCTGTGTGAACTCAGGGTCCTGGCATGTGCTGTTCCTTGTGCCTGGAATGGAATGCTGTTCCCATCATTCCTGATATGGCTGGATGGTTTTCATCCTTGAACTCCGAGCTGAAATGCCATCTTTCTTGACCGGTCAATCTAAAGTAGTTCCTCTGTGCTCCTTTTTTTGGTTTCTGCAGAAGACTTACCTGAATTTTAAATTATTTTAAGTTATGGTTTGCTTATCTGGTTTATGTCTGTGTGCCTCACTGGAACATAAGCTCATTAACAGGGGTACTTTAACCGGCTTACGCAGTGATGTGTTTGCAGCACCTACTGTGGTGTTTGGTGTCTGGGGGGCCCTCAGTAAATATTTGTGGTGTGGATGCCACATATGGTACTAGACCAAGGCGCCAAGGTGAATGAGCTGGGCCTTTCCCTCGGTGACCTACAGTCTGGTGGGAGAGAGAGGCAATCAGCAACCAATGCTATGTGCTGTATATACCTGGAGCCTACGTAAGGTGCCACAGGAACACAGAGGAAGGAGCGACTGCTCTGCCTAGAGGTTGGGCAAGCAATCATGGGGAAAGTCCCATCGAACTAGCCTTGAACAAGGAACATAATTGCACCAAGTATATTCTAGGCCAAAGGGCACTCTGGACCATGGGAACAGCATATGATAGGAAGAGGCAGGCATGTTAGCACCGCATGTGTTAATCAAACAGACAGACTCACCAATCCACAGTTGCCTAGGGATGAGTTTGGAGAGGAACGCAGGGGCTAGATCCTAGGGTCAGGTTATAGACTTGGACATGGAAACATGTGTTCTAGGCTCCTAGTCATAAAAGACACATAGGTGGAAGAGTTTAATGTAGGCAAAAGGGCGCCATTGAAAGTTTTTAAGTAGGAAGTATTATGATCACTCTGTGTTTGAGAATAACCTAGATGCCCATGTAGAGGCTGGCTGGAGGCACTGGAGGTGGGAAGGCAGGAACCCAAGTGAGAGGTGATGGATGAGGGTGGAACGTGGGAGATAGCCTAGACGGATGCTGAGAAGTAATAGGTCATGATCAACCGAGTATGAGAGTTGAGAAAAAAGCCAAGAAAGGCCCAGGGTTTTCTATTTTTTCCACTATTTGATTTACTGCTCATTAACCAAGATCGGGCAGTATTTCCTGGCGTGCATACTAGAGCTTCTAAAAAGCTGGAAGATCATTCATTCCTGCCTTGGAAAGTTACAAAGTACACCAGCATATTCAAGGCTCTGAGAAGTCCTGCAGCAGAGAAATTAGTTTAAAAAAAATTTTTTTGACCAGTGTCTCCCAAACCTCGTAACGATAGAACCCTACTTCAACACGAACACCCAAAACAACCCAAAGAACACATTTTGAAAAATGCCAAGAAGTGAATAAAACCTGTATTTTCCTATATGGCCCTGCTCTGGGAGAACCTGTTTAGTTTTATCTTGGCACTTAACGATGTTGCTATCCTGGGAAGACTTTGGAATCCCTGAGGAATTTGGCACAGGAGTAAGAGGACTGCTGAGACCCATACCGCACCACCTGACCTCTCTGCACGGCAGTTTCCTCATGCTTGACGTGGAGCAGATAATACCTACCTACTTCCTGAGGTGGTTGTCAGGATCAATGAGTTGATTTCCAGAAAGCCCTCAGAGCAGTGCCTGGCCCTGCTCTGGTGGGAAGGGCTCAGTGTTAGCTTTTGTAGGAGGCCATACAGGCTCATAGATGAGACCATGGACGTGGGAAGCTACACTGCCTGGTTTTTGTATCTCAGCCCTTCCACTTGCTAACTCTGTGACCTTGGGAAAGCAATATGGTGCCTTCTGCACCTCAGTTTCCCCCATCTGTAAAGCAGGGACAATTCTGTTCTTCATAGGTTTGTTACGAAGAAACAATGAATCAAATCATGTGAAAGAACGTGGCCTGGAATATTAGATGTTTTCATTTTTTTTTTTAAATCTTCTAAATCGTCTCTGTTATTAGCATAATTTTATCATGTAGGTTGCCTTTCAGCTCCAGTGATGAAGATCCGATTTTTCAGCTTTCCCGGCAAGTTATTTTGATCTTGCATTTTGACATTCCCTTTTCCTGACTCTGGAGGCCTTGAATTCAGAGTGTAGTTTTGCCACAGTGACATCCTACTCTCTTCTATTCAGTCGAGTTTGGTTTCTTCATCTCGTGGACTGACAGTGTCCATAAAAGCCCCCCAACTCTGGGGACCACCTGGGTCCTCCTCTGTGCCTTTCCTAAAAATGCAGACATCTGTTTCATATCACTTAGCAGAAGACCTTGGGATGCTCTCCTGGCAAAACCTTCCCCCCATGTGGACACAGCCTTCCATTCCCTGAGAGGCTGGATTTGTTTCCTTGTTAAAAGTTTTCTGATATTATATCAGTATAGAATCTTTGGAATAGGTCACACCAACCCCACATTCCAGCCAATGACCTGATGCTTAGTTATCAGTTTCCTTCAGGGACTGTCTGCTCTTGGCGAACAATTACATTAGGGGATGCTGATGAAATTCGAGTGGCAGGAAGTAGAAGTTACGTTTCTGAGTTCAGAGTTTCTATTTCAAGGTTGAGTAATGGGCTCTTTGAGGACTGAGGCAGGGAGGATGCCTGCTCCCCCACACCACCCGTTCTGGAACCTGCCGGGCGCCTTAGGGGTCTGACTGTGAAACTGAAGATCCACTTGATTCCTCTGAGTGCTACAGGTGGAAGGACAGGGTCTTAGGCTGTCTCAGGAGGAAGGGCCATGGCACCGTGTTGCCGATTTTGACCTTAGGAGTGGACGCCAGGGGCCCGGCAGGGACATCAGGTGTAGTAGGATTTTTCTTAGGGGCGGGCAGAAGTCCTCCAGGGCTCACATGCTTTTTGCCAACTTTCCTATTAGTGGCTTCAGTTTTATATCACCCGGAGTGAGTGTGATCATGGTGAGGTCTCTGAAGCGATGGGTTATTTTACGTTTCGATACGAGATTTTTTTTTTTTTGTATCCGAAGGAGGAGGCACAAATTGGAGCGAAAGGATCACCCTAGGAAGGGGCTGCTGGCAGTCAGCACCATGTGAGCCCTGGGGACTCGCTGGCTTGAGGCCAGGACACTGGGCCAGGACACTGCGGGTCACAAGAAAAAGTTCCCTCCTAAATTCTATTAGGAGTTTGGAGAATTTTTGCACAGTAATAAGCTCTGGGTTGCTCTTTGGGCTTCGCAAAAGGGAAAAGTCAACTCAAAGACCATTAAGTATTCCAGCATGTTGCTGACCTAGTTGGATAGTCGTACCTCAAAAAGTAGGTGAGGCAAGGCTCCCTCATTGTCCCAGGCTGTCAACTACAAATGACAGAAGAGCTCACTTAGATGCCACGTTTCACTTTGATACTAGTCTTTCAGTGCTTACATGTTTGTAACTTAGATTTTAAAACTCGTATTTACAAACACTCCTGTAACTTCAGTGAGACTGAATTGTGTGATTGAAGCTCTCTGCTTGTGATAGTGTTTATTATACCACTTAATTCAGGACACACATAAAAGTAGCTTTCAATATATTTTTATATTATTTTACATGTTTTTACCTGCAGTCGTGTATGTGACTTTATCTTGGTAACTGAGATGTCATGCTAAGGACCAATAAACTCTCACTGGCCAAGAGAAAAAAGAGAGAGAGAGAGAGAGAGAGAGAGATTCTGGCCTAATAGAGTCAGATTCCAGGGTCTCCCAGCCCAGCCCAGCCCAGGGGCCTTTCACCTGCCTGGAAACTTCAGCTCCTTTTCAGAGGTAGGTCTCCCTGTGCATTCTGTTGGCATGAAAACAATTTAATAATTTAAATCATACCCATTAAAAAAAACAGAAATGCTGTATAAATATAATACTGTAGTAATAAATGTAAAAGTCGATCCAGCTGGGCACTGTTCCCAGACTACCAGCTGAGCAGAAACACAAGTAAAGTAGAAGAAAAACTGCTATATAATGCAAATGGCTGCAATCTCATTGTTTCCGGCTACACTTTATTGCAAATATATAGCATCGAAGGTTACATTACGGATAAATAGGTTTTGTGGGCTAACCTGGAGACCTAATCACTGTTTATAACATTATTTCTACGGGGAGGGGAAATGTGCATTCCACATGACAAACAGATGGGTAGCGAGCCGATTTGGGGGGCACGGTAGATTTGTAAAATGGGGGCCTCCTGGGATTTTAACCTGTAGATGGATGTTTTGTATTCAGGGCTAGTGACAGATGGAAATCAGAGGAGTCGCAGAATCCCCGCTTCCCCACCCAGTCCTTGATGTCCTCTCAACCTAGAGACTCTGTCTGACCTTCTTTAATCTCTGATCCTGGGGGGCTCGTCCTGGCACAGCCCCAGCCCCCAACCACTGTTGAGGCCCCAGGAAGCCAGGGGGATCTCTGAATATCTTTACCCTTTCTCACCTTACTAAGTGGTTGTCAGGATTCCTAGGAGGCCGTGCAACAGAGTGGCCAAGTGGGTGGCTCTGGAGGCAGACTCGTGTCGCTTGTGGCTGTATGATGTTGGCATGTTTTTGCACTTCTCTGAGCCTCTGTGTCACCCCTGTAGAATGAGGTGGCTGTGAGGACGAAGGGGGAGTACTACTTGTAAGCACTCGGTCCAGCGCCTGGTCAGGGCAGTGCTCCCTCCTTGCAGGTGCCTGGGGTAGTTATTCTGGGATATTTGGGTTTAGAAAGATTTCCAGGAGTTCAGGAAGCAAACCCATACTATGAAAATACTTTCTGAATTCCAAACAGCAAACTTAGAAACAAGTATCTGGAACCTTTCTGTTCAAGATTTGAAGCCTAGGGGCGCCTGGGTGGCTTAGTCAGTTAAGCATCAGACTCTTGATTTCGGCTCAAGTTATGATCTCATAGTTCGAGCCCCATGTTGGGCTCTGTCTGCACTGTTAGCCCAGAGCCTGGAGTTCTCTGTTTCCTTGTCTCTCTGCCCTTCCTACGCACTTGCTCTTTCTCTCTCAAATAAATAAATAAACATAAAAAAAAAAAAAAAAAGAGTGGAGGCCTGGATAGGTTTTGAGCATACTTTATAATGAGTTGGGGGTGGGGGAGGGGTGGCCCATGTACTTATAGAGTTGAGTGAGCCTTATCAAACTCTTATTATTTTGAATAGGTTAAGCTTTATAGCAGATTTCATAGCGAACTAATAAGAACGAGCCTTTTTATTCTTTTTCACTAAAGGATTTCCACATACGGTGTTTTTCACCTAAGGAAAAAAATTTTTTTAATTAACTTTCTGGTTTGGGTTTTGCTTTGTTTTGTTTCTACAGACAGTCTTTTCTTTGCATTTGAGCAGCTTCTATTCCCTGACTGGCAAATAGGCTAGTGTCTGCATAGTGGCCTTATCGTGTGGGCATGAGATGTAGCTAGAAATAAGGACGAGAAAAAGAAAATAGTGATTGGGAATCTTAGGACTTTTGGGTGGACCCTCCCCCGTAGAGGGTGGGGCAGCAGCAATAACACAGAGTAAGGGAAGCGAATACATCGCTTGCCAGTTTCTCCGGAATGTGCTCATTGTAATCCGAATCCAATTTTCCTCTGATCTGTGGCCTGAAGAAATTGAAATGAAGCCACTTATGAGATCAGCCTACCTGAGAGCACCTCGTGAGGGTCAGCCTCACCAAGAGCGGTGCCCCACCACGAGATTTTAAATTTCATCTGGGCAAAGGCTTACGTGTCTACACGCCTGACCGTCGCTTTGGTGATACACAGGAGTAAGAATGACAGCTTTCAAAAGGGATAATTTCAAAACACCTGGTTTTGTTTTACTAAAACATGGGGGCCCCAAGATCTGCTCCCCCTCCTTAAGAAATTCGAATGCGTGGGTAATGTGCTGTCATGAAGATTTTATCATCTGCAATATTGGAGAAGTAATAAGATACTGTTGTTGGTTGACCATCTGGTTGTGCGTTCTCAGTGTCACCG
The DNA here is from genome assembly GCF_028749965.1 of Puma concolor. Lineage (NCBI taxonomy): Eukaryota > Metazoa > Chordata > Mammalia > Carnivora > Felidae > Puma > Puma concolor. Next base: position 26,695,264 of record NC_141673.1, on the reverse strand, counting down.
TTTGCTGTTTTTTTATTTTATATATTTATTTATTTTTACTGTTAAGCAAGAAACGGGAGCTTCGAAATTTCAGAGGTGTCTTAAAAATAAGAAATTTATGTTGAGTTGCTTAACATGGTTGGATTTTGTTCCTACCTTACACAAAATAGGAAGGAAGAGGTTCATTATATATTTTTTCCTTTTTTTTTCTTTTTTTTTCCAAAAGATAAACCGATCAACTTCCAAAAGATAAAACCTCAGCTCTTAATTTTCTCCCTCTCTGGCCCCGGACTTGAACTTTTAGCTTACATTAAAAATAGTCTGTTTATGGTAAGTAGGAGTCAGACCTAAATTGTAAGAGAACTTGAGAAAGAAAAATCACCAGAAAGAACCTATAGAGATTTCATATTTCATCCACCCATTCAAAAATATTTATTGAAGCCCAGTATTTGCATATCATGCTGACAGACACTGAGGGATTTGCTGAAGAAACATTAAAAACGTTCTCCCTTCCTTTGAGGAGCTTAGAGCTGACATGGGGAGAAATGACACCGGCATATGAAACAGTTAAGTTGTAATTCAACACAACATATGATTAAATACCAAAATGTGTGGCTCCAACAAGAAACGCTATAGGAGTTCAGCAAAGGGAGTGATAACTCAGTGGCACCACTGTGTTGTGCCTACAAATTGGCAAATCGCAGCACTATTTGTATGAAATATTTTACACTTGTTTTTTTGGCAGCCTTGGGCCTTGACTTCCAGGCAGCATTAAGAGCCTACGACAATATTTGTACTCCGGTCTCTCTAGAACTGGCTTTTTGTTTTTGTTTTTGTTGTTCTTAGAGACAGAGGAAGCGCCTAATGCAAACTGGAGTGCCCCTGAGAGGCAGGTAGCTTTTGGCAGTCCTAATCTCTCTCAAATACAAAATAGAGAAACCAGCCTCATCATTCTGTTTTTCAGTCCAGCCATACTTGTCCCTCTGTGGCAAACGCCCCGTGACACCGACAGGCCGTTGAATTTGAACTTAATGTCCGTGACGGACGAGCTAGCCATCAAGGGTCGGATAAATTTATAGCTGAGGAGAACCACTGTTGAAAATCCCCACGGTCAGGGTGTTGGGGAAGGAACTGCCACGGATGTAGGGGAGTTTGGACACCAATGGGCTCTTAGCAAACAGGGTTCCCCAATACTTGCTCAAAGCATTGTGCTTGAGGATGATGTTTAATGAAACTCGCTGGCTTCCTGTTCTATTTTTGTCATATTCAAATTAGCGCAGAGCTCAAAGACGAAACCGTGGGGCCTAAATTCTTACGAATTAAAAAAGGAGAGAAGAGGAAGAAGGAGAATTGAAATGCTTGTGAAGTCACATACCTTTTGGGGGACCACACCCCACTGCACTCCGGTCCTTTCAGGGACTCCCCACAGATGAATGTGGTTATCATTTGGTTGCTTTTCGATCTCATGATTCATGAATTTTCCATTTCTTTTCAAACTTACTGACACTGGTTCTCCCCTGCCCCTTCATTTTAACCTGAGGCCTTGGGGAGGCTTAGATAACAGAGATGTCTTAGTCTCGCCTGGATGGTATTCAGTGGAATGTTTGTGGAATTCAGCACCTTTGAGACTAACATGACACTTGGTGTTCATTCTTTTCGTCTGGTCGGCGGCCCTTCTGGTGAGATAGGAGTTCCCAAGTTAGCATGACCTAGAGTGACTGAGACATCGAGCAAAGGACCGGTCTCACCCCTCAGCTCTTGGTCATGTATATCAAAGGAGTTGTCCCTGGCTACAGCTTAAGATTTATCTGGGGCTTCCTGTGAGCTGACAGACTTGAGACAGTGGCCCTGGAAAGTGTTGCACCCATATCTTTTGATATAATTGGGTTTCTGTCTAAATAAATGTCATGTAGCAGATGGTTATGGAATGGCTTATCACATTCTTGGGAGGACTCTGCCCTTGAAATATTTATATTTAATTATCATACAACGAAGCACAAGCTAGCTTTATTATTTTTGTAATAAAAATTTGCACGGTAGGTTGATATTCTGGGAACAAATCACAAACCTAAAATTTATATGATCTGTAAACCCCTTCTTGGGCTGTGCTTTGCAAGGTTTTTCTGGAAGGGAGCTCTTTAATTTTAGAATCCACAAGAGGATATGCTTCGGATGTATTTGGCGATGTCATCGTGAGAGGTGCCTCGGGAGTCTAAGTTCAACGTGTTGTCTACATTTCAATGTGTTGTTGCCTGCTCGTAGACATGATGGAAAAACGCTCTGTTGTTGGCCTGTTGCTTTTCATGGTTTTAGCATCATGTTCCTATTCTCACTCGAAATCGATAGTCCTCTCCACAAAGCCTGGCGTTCTGCACTGAAACCAAGTATGAGAAACTTTGAACTAATGCATGCGTGGGGTTGCTGTTTTGTTGCCTTTTGCTTTTTCTGATAGGTGTACCTTCAAAGAAGATTGTGTACCTTTAGACAACTATGAAAACTGGCTGGATATTTCATCCGGAGCTAAAAAGTGCCCTCAAATTAACCTATTTCGAAGCAGTGAAGATAAGGTAAGAGGAAAGACTTTCATTTGTCTCTGTTGTCTCACTTTGTACAACTAATGCTCGCTTCCTGCTGTGTGCGAAATACCTCCTAGTGTTAAGTAAGCCGAAGTAAGGAAGCCCATTCGTTTCGTTAACTAATACCGAGGGCCCAGCAGATACCATACACCCTGCAAGGTGCTAGGGAAATAGCGGAGGACAAGACATAGCGTAAGCCTGCCCTCATGGAGTTTGTCATCTTGCAGAGCTGAAGATGACCCTCATTAGCTGAATCTCAAGAAAAGATGGACTATCATTGTAGTAGAAAAATACACTGATTAAAAAAAAAAGAAAAAGAAAAAAGTTCCAATTCACGGTCAACAAGATTCCTTAAATGTGACTTAAGTGTAGAATTTTGTTTTATGGCCCTTTTCCTAATTTGCTCAGGCTTCTCCTGATCACTAGCTTATGTGCATGGCTATATGAGCGGTATTGGTCGAGAGGGCGAGAAACCAATATGGGCAGGGAAAATTGCAAGTGGGGTCCCCTGGAAAGCCAGTGGGCTCTTGTTATGGCCATACTGCCATGGGCAGCTCTTCAGCCCTGTCACCGGATGAGAGGAAGGAAGCAATGAGGGGCATATTCAAGCATTTTCTGATTCACAGCCATCCATACCCTATGGGAAAATGGAATTCCTGCCTTGTAATCTCAGTGGTGCTATAAGGAGACATTCTCTCCCTAATTATAGTTCTTGTATTATGAATAATTGTACAGAATCCCCATCAGCAGTCAGTTGACCTGTCTGTTGAGCTCACTCTGTTTTATTTGAATGCCACATTAACAAGGAAATGGGCCACTTTCTCTTTTCCTGTACACTTTGCCATTTCAAATAGCAAGAACCATACCACTTAAGATGATTTAACATTTAATAAAGGAGAGCCAGAGCATTTAATGAGTGATAAATAATAAAAAGAATAAAGCTTTCAAGTCATAACTGATCAGAACGCACAGATTTAAAGGTATTTGGCTGTTGTCACTTTCTGTTGTCTTCCAGCAGGTGGGCGGGGGGCGGTGAAAAAAGAACTTGGAAAGCCTTCATCCAAACCTCCACCAGCCCTGAGTCAGAGTGAAAAAACTGTGTGCAAAAGATGCTTAGGCATCTCAGCATAGGTGTGGTCAAATTTTTATTTCTCTTAGCAGTCTGAAAAATAGCTAACTTGGGTGCTGATAGAGAATGATAAAAAATACTTATGTATGCCATGATCTTTGAATATACCCAGGACTCTGATAAATGGTTAAGATCACCCAAGATTTGGGGCGCCTGGGTGGCTTTTCAGTTAAGTGTCCGACTCTTGATTTTGGCTCAGGTGTGAGATCGAGCCCCATGTTGGGCTCCACACTGATAGCACAGAGCCTGCTTGGGACTCTGTCTTTCCCTCTCTCTCTCTCTCTCTCTACCCCTACCCCGTTCACACAAGCACACTCTCTGTCTCTCTCAAAATAAATACACATTTAAAAAAAAAAAAAAGATTACCCAAGATTTTTTTTTTATCATTTTGAAAATTTTAAGGGTGATACTTCAGCTAAATGTAGTAAGGCAAAGCAACTCGTTCATTAAATAAAAAATGCTGCTTGCATAATTTGCTTACCTATCTTTGGGTTCCCTGGTATAACTTAATCGCCATTTCTACCTAGTTTGGAACATCACAAAAAATGTTTACCACCCAAACAACCACTAGTGCTTTCTTCTCTACCCTGAGTCCCACCGTGGTTTACCCAAATCCCTGTAGAGCCTTCCCACACAACCATTACCTCGCTCTCCAACTACCATCACTCTCAAGGTAAAGGAGATAAGAATTTAGTAATCTGAGTAAAGTTCGTCTTTGAAACCAACTCTGGGGGCGCCTGGGTGGCGCAGTCGGTTAAGCGTCCGACTTCAGCCAGGTCACGATCTCGCGGTCCGGGAGTTCGAGCCCCACGTCAGGCTCTGGGCTGATGGCTCGGAGCCTGGAGCCTGTTTCCGATTCTGTGTCTCCCTCTCTCTCTGCCCCTCCCCTGTTCATGCTCTGTCTCTCTCTGTCCCAAAAATAAATAAATGTTGAAAAAAAAAAAAATTAAAAAAAAAAAAAAAAAAGAAACCAACTCTGGACTGATTATTTTAATAACGTTGATAAGATGTGTGATGCCATCTCTTAGTCATATTATTTCAAAATATGTCCTATCGTCACAGTCATCTGTGACTTACATGAAAGTCCCAGACCTTTGTTAATTTAAATAATACCCCGATCCTTATCTACAGAGACGTCAGTCCATAGCTCAAGTCAAAGAGTGTTTGCTAGCTGCCCATCATAGGCCTTTGTAACATTCTACTAACGTTCTGAGTACAGAAAGACCCCGATATAATGCAGAGCCCCTGCTTCCAAGAAGCATCATCTCTTTACACAAAACAATTAGAAGACTGTATATCCTCATCCTCATTACAGAATCGGCATTAACAAGAAATAATTGGAGCAATTCCAGTTGGCTTGGAGGGATTTCGTGAGGTTTTGTTGAGCAAAAACAGCAAGATGCAGAAAAGTATGTGTAGCATGATCTTGTATTGATCACAAACTCAATATATGCTATTGATGTATATAGCATATATGATATGCTATTGATATAGCATAATCTATATATGTTTATGTCTCTATGTGATTATTTGAGCATGGAGAAAAATACAAAAGAATTCTTACTAGGTCGTGAACATGGGCTCTCCTGATGGCATGACAGATGATGTGGTGGAGAGGGAAGGCCAAGACAAGTAGGGGGGGAAAAATGAAATTCTCACATACACAAACACAAACAAGCACGTATGACATCCCATTTTTGCATTATGTAAAACTATTTGTATACCTATAAAGAGATTTTAACATTCAGTAAAAACAACTTGTACTAATAAAAACAGAAAATATATAGACATGCAAGCATTTCCCACCAGCAGCAGGATTCCTAAAGGAGAGACACTGGAAACATTCTTTTACAAAGCAGAACGAAAACAAGGAGTTCCACTGTCACTGGTAAAACCAGCATCATGTGCAAAGTTGCGTCTAGTGCAGCAATACAAGAAACAAGTAATAGAAATAACTATGGGACCGGAGCAGATAAAAAATATCACCATGTGCTCATCTTCCCTGGTTGTGTAGCTTTGAAACCTAAACAGAGTAGCTTTTAAAATGATTCAAATGAAAGTAAAATAATAGTGCCAAATGTTCGATAAACATTCAACTATCGATAACTTTACTACACATGAGGTAAAAGAGTTAGTGTCCATTAATAAAAGAGCTCATTCATTAAAAACAACCGAAATACCCAGCCATCAACTGAAAGAGTGAGGTATATACCCTGTATTTTAAAATCACTTTTACTAGGAGATACATGTTAAAGACAACTACCAAAAAATAGCAATTTGGGCTATGCAACAGCTTCCCTCACTTTCTTTTTTTTTTAATGTTTTTTTTTTTTATTCAGTTTGAGAGAGAGAGTGTGTGTATGCTCATGAGTGGGGGAGAGAGAGAGGGAAAGAGAGAGGATCCCAAGCAGGCTGCACGCTGTCAGCACAGAGCCTGATGTGGGGCTCAGTCCCACTAACCAGGAGATCATGAGCTGAAATCAAGAGTCAGGCACTTAACCAACTGAGCCACCCAGGTGCCCCCTAAGCAATTCTTTCTAATAATAATTAGATAGTGGGACAGTGGTCTATCAAGGCTATTGATAACTCATGATTAACTTCATCAATTAAAAACATAAGCATAAATAAAAACACAAAGCATTCTCTTGGAAGATACGACAAGCATCCTGAATATATCCAGACACATACTATGTTGCTGGGCAGGAAGTTATCATAAACGTCATTTCTTCCTCAACCTAGTTTCTAGATTTCATGTAATCCCAGTGAAGATTTGAATAGACTTTTTCTTAAAAGTAATATAAAAGTCAACTGAAATAATATGAACTGGTCAAGAATATCCAAAATGTATTTTGAAAACACAGAAATTTATTTAAGCTAGACCATTTCCATATGATTATAAACATATATATAGCAATAATAACTCAACCCATGATTCTGTTTAAAAGTAGGAATACAGGGGCACCTGGGTGGCTCAGTTGGTTGAGTGTCCGACTCTTGATTTCAGCTTAGGTCATGATCCCAGGGTCACGGGATCAAGACCCATGTTGGGCTCTGCGCTGAGCGTGGATCCTGATTGAGATTCTCCCTCCCTCCCTCTCTCTTTCTCTCTCTCTCTCCACCCCCCCTCCGCCCCTTCCCCCTGCTCTTGTGTGCTCTCTCTAATTAAAAAAAAAAAAATCTTTAAAAAAAAAAAGGACTGGAGATCCTAGGAATAGACAAGAAAGCTCAGAAATAAATGTAAAAATTGTAAAGATCAGGTATCATAAAATAAGAGGAAATAAAAGAACTTTTCCCAAAAGATACTAAAATAATAGACTTCAAATATGGAAACATAATTCACATTTTACATTAAATACAAAAGTAAATTTTAAACTAAGAAATCCACATAAAAAGCCAAAACAAAAAAACCCAGAAAGTAGAATGGAGTACCCGATAATTGGAAATAAAATTTTCTTAGCTCTGAAGCAATGTAGTATGTAATAACAAAAGAAAAATATTCATATACTTGACGTTTAAAAAAAATCCATACAATAAAAAAGATAACTAACGCACACACTTCAGGAAAACATTTGCAATAGGCAAACTATTAATTGTAAGATATTAAAGCTAGGAGAAGTTAAAAAAAAGAACAAACTCCAAGACACCAAAAAAGTGGGCAGAAAGAAGCATATATTCTCACAAGAGGAGGTTTAGGGAGTTAGGCATAGTTAAGGAAATATGTTCAACTTCACTAGTTATCAAATAAATACAAATTAAAATGATAAGATATGCTAACACCTAGTGTTGGCCATGCCAATTAGCACAGCCTTTTTGGAGAGCAATTTGCTGTGATGTTTCCAAAGGCATAAGTATATTCATTCTGCGTGAAGCACTAATTCCAGTCTTCAAATTCTGAAGAAGTAACTTGAAAGAAGGAAAACCAAAAGAATGCAGAGGCCATCGCGGTAGCTTTTGTAGACTGAGAACCCTGGAAAGAACCGATCTCTTTGGCAGTAAGGGGAGTGGTTAAATAAAATAAGGTCTGTTAACCTGCTAGAATGCAGTGAGATCTCTGGCCCCATGGACGTTACTAGCTAATTGACATTCAAACTCTCTGTCTCATCTGACTCTTTGTGTCTTCCTTCCCTCTTTATCCAGCTTTTCTGGAGAAGGAGCTGTCCGCCTGATAAGGATTCCCAAGTTGGCTTTATTAAGCCAAGGCATCAGCTATTTCTCTGTACTTGCCTGGAACCCGCACTCACACAAAAATACCTTCACCTCCCTGACTATCCTCTTCTTTCACTACATTTGAAAAAACTTGCTGTTTTCAAGATCAACTCCAACCTGGCTTCTGTCCCAATATTCCCCTGAGACTGTTCCTGCTGGGGTCACCAGTGAACTGCTTGTAGCCATTCGGTAGATGCTGTAAGTCCTCATCTTACTTGGCCTGTTGGCTGCGTTCTTGAAATGCCCACTTCCATTGCCCTCCCCCCCACACACACACACAGCATACCCTATCCATGCTCTCTTCCTTCTCTCTGGCCATGCCTCAGCCTCCCTTGCTGGCTTCTTCTCTCCCTAACTCTAAATACTGGAGTTCAGACCCCATTTGGGTTGTTCCTGTCTTTAGCTCTATACTTTGTAGATAATTTTATCCATTCCCATGGCTTTATATATCATCTCTATGTTCTTGCCTCCTTTATCTTTAGCCCAGATTGCTCCTCTGAGCTTCAGGCCCATATCTAACTTGACACACCTCTTCATCATTATACAAGTGTCTTGAACTAAACACATCCAAAATTGAAAGCTTACACTTTCCATCCAAAGTCTGCCCCTGCCTCTGTGTGTTCCATTTCAGTACAGGGTACTTCCCTCCATTTTTCTAACCAAAATCCTCCCTATCCATATGCTCTAATTCCAGTCCCGCCCCACGCGACTTCTAAAGGATATCTTGAATCGGTCATTGGTTTCCGTCTCCACTGTACCATCTTGGTCCGGGCTTCTATCGTCTGTTGATGATCTCTTCATACCCTGTGGCCCTCTGGTTTCTGAAATGTCACATTTCTGCTAGACTATAAGCTCTTTGAGGGCAGAGTAACTGTAGCTGTTTGGCTCACTAAAGTATTCAACACCACATGCAACATTCAGCACATGTTAAGAGCTTGATAAATATGGAATAAATAAAGGCGATGGTTACTGTTACCTAAAAACTATGTGAGAACTGGAAGGAAATGTGAAATTTTAAATCTGGTGAGAAACTGATTTCAAAAAAAAATTCTGATTCTGTTGTAGTGTTTGAGCAATTAAATGAATTTAAGGCCTATATGTATACAGGATAGTAGGTGATGTGACCGTATGCTAAGATGTGTGAGCGGATATAAATGCTGGGCTGAAGGGGCGCCTGGGTGGCGCAGTCGGTTAAGCGTCCGACTTCAGCCAGGTCACGATCTCGCGGTCGGTGAGTTCGAGCCCCGCGTCAGGCTCTGGGCTGATGGCTCAGAGCCTGGAGCCTGTTTCCGATTCTGTGTCTCCCTCTCTCTCTGCCCCTCCCCCGTTCATGCTCTGTCTCTCTCTGTCCCAAAAATAAATAAACGTTGAAAAAAAATAAAAAATAAAAAAAATAAATGCTGGGCTGAAGAAGGCACCATGAATAAGAGCTCAGCCATTTGCTACAGGTGAGCTAGTGGGAGTGGATTGGGGCTTGTCCCCGTGCTCAGGTCTGCTAGAGGTAGTTAGACTTCAGTTGAAGCTGAACTTGCCTTCTCCAGCAAGACTGTATGGCTGAGAAACAGAATGTTTTGAAAATAGCAAGATGGCAGTGACCCCAGGACTAAAACAGACATAGCAAGCTTATTTGAAGACAAGACAGCAGAGTTTGAGCTGACCGTACGGAAAGTCTGGGTGAAGGTCAGAAGTATAACAGAAGATGGACATCTCCCAGGCTGTCCGGAAGTATAGCTCTTCATGGTAGGCAGTAGGGTTTCCAATTCCTCTGCTCCCATCTTCCTAATGTTTAGCTAGCTCACCTTTCCACCAGATCCCTTTCCTGCACCTGACGCAAAAGGGGTCCACCATTGGCCTATTAATTCCTTTAAATTCCTTTTTTTCCTGACCTTCATTTTCTTTTTTTTTTTTTAACTGAAATATAATCGCATGCGACATCGTGTAAGTTTAAGATGTACAACGGGTTGGTTTGATACATTGATGTATTGCCATATAATTACCACCATAACATTAACACCTCTATCACATCGTGTAATTAGTATTTTCTTTCTTGTGGTGGGATGATTTTCCTGTTTCAACATGAGAACTGGCTGCCTTGTTTCTTTAGATAATTCATTTGGGAAAAAGTTGCTTTAGGGGAAATTTCAAGATTTTCTTTTTGTGTCCATTTGTGTGCACACACACACAGCCTCCTGCCCCAAAACTTTAATCATAAGTTTGATCACAAATAAAACCTTAGTGTTAAAAGTAGATTTCGGGGGCAGCTGGGTGGCTCAGTCGGTTGAGCGTCCGACTTCAGCCCAGGTCATGATCTCGCGTTCCGTGAGTTCGAGCCCCGCGTCGGGCTCTGTGCTGACAGCTTGGAGCCCGGAGCCTGTTTCAGATTCTGTGTCTCCCTCTCTCTCTGACCCTCCCCTGTTCATGCTCTGTCTCTCTCTGTCTCAAAAATAAATAAACATTAAAAAAATTTTTTAAAAATAAAAATAAAATAAAAGTAGATTTCGTAGATCACCTTCTTTAACTATAGTAACATTACCAGGAAGAAATAAAGAAATGAAAAATGTAACTTAGTCCCTGGGAAATCAAGGTATTCTCTTAAATAAACCCTGGACCAAACAGAAGCAAATTAAAAAAAACAAAAAAATCATGTGTTTGGATGGGACTACTTAATACCACAAATACATAAGACCTCCCGAAATTGATGCATATGGTTAGTACAATTCCAGTTAAACTCATAAGCTCCTCACCCCATTTGAATAAAATAATCTTAAAGTTTCTGCGGAAGAATAATGTCTAGGAGATGCTAAGGAAATTGGGAAATTAAAGCTAAATAAGTAAAGGTTTGCCTTGTCTGATGTTAAATATATTTAAAGTCACAGTAGTAAAAGCTTGACATTGTAATAGAAGTAAATCAATAGATAGTTGAAACAGAGCAGAATTCAGAAATAGATTCCAGATATAGGGTAATTTAATATATGACAAAAGTGGTATTTCAGTTCAGTGGGAAAAGGAGGGTATTTTTTAAAGTAAATGGTTATGACATAGCTGATTAACCATCTGGATGAAAATAAAGTTTGGACCCTTACCTCATACTATATACAAAAATAAATTCCAGATAGATTACATATATAAGTTTAACAAACAAAACAAAGATGGCGAAACAATTTCATATTTGTCTACAAGCTAAAATTTGAGAATAACTTTATAACCAAGACAAAAACCCTGCTTTGATTACATAAAAACATGTCATGCGGGGTAAAAGATACCACACATACAAGTTGCAAGACAAACAGTAGATTAGGAGAAAACATGTGTCAGAAATAAGACAGATAAGGATTAATATCTTATACAGAGAGCTCTTAAAAATGATAAGAAAAATATACACAGAGCCAAAAAGTGGTCCAAGCATAGGAATAGGTGATTCACTAAAGGGCAAATCAAATAGTTGATAAAGCGTCTCTTTCTTTACATCCGCTGAGAGATTCTCTTTCTCTGGCATGTCAGAGGGCGAGTTCACTTGAAGCTCTAGGATGGATGGAGAGGGAGCAAGAACAATGACGTGGTTCCTGAATTATCTTCTTCCCCACACAGACTACAGTGACTGTGGTCGGAAGCCTCCCTCCGAGACGGTCGGAGTGGAAGTGCATGGTGAAGAACTTGGACACGGGCAGGGAGCTCTGCAAGGGTAGAAGTCCGCCGGGCAGGGTCTGTACCTGCAACATGCCCACCAGAGCAACCTACAAAGGTAAGTGGACCCTGCTCTTTTTTTGTTTGAAAGTGAGGAAGGCAAGAGAACCTCCTGAGTTCAGATTGCCCAGGAAGCAAGTTGAATGTCAGGGGATTTATACATTCCCATCCTTTAGACTCGCTGTCTGCTTACCTCCTGCTCTCCCCTCGGTTTTGCTCACCTCTGCCCTACCTCATCCCGTGATTCCAGGATCCCACTCTGACGTGTGACTGGAGAATGACAGAGCAGGGTATGCTGGATGGGAGAGTGGAGAAGCTGGAGACCATTGGACTGACCCTACCCAAATGGTTCAGATAATTCAGAGATCTGAGAGGCTGGGAATGCCCTTGGTGAGATGAGAAAAGAGAACAACCAACGTTCTATCATCTTAAGATGATTGCATTCAGGCAGAAAGGAAGTATTTATTGAATATCCACGATGCGCCGGGCACTGTGCTGGGTGCCAGGGATACAGTGACCAAACAAGATAGACGTGGCCCTTACTCACAGTATTTGTAGCCTATTGGAGTAAAGACAGACAAAGGGCTCATTACAGCGTAGTGTGTAAATGCAGGGGACGTACGGAACCATGGGAAGCACAGGAAAAGGGCACCTAACTGAACCTGGAGGGTCGCTGAGGGGACAAGGAACGCTTCCTGGAAGATGAGTAGAGTTGAGCCAAAGGAAAGGGGGAAAAGTATTCCAGGCAGAGACCAACTAGTGTGATGGTTAGAAAGAGAGAAAAGGCTTTGTTTGAGGAGCCAAAAGAGGCTCTATATGGTTAAGGCAAATGGGGTAGGGAGAGGTAGAGAGCAGAGTGATAGAAAATGGATACCAGGGCGCCTGGATGGCTCAATTGGTTAAGTGTCCAGCTCTTGACTTTGGCTCAGGTTATGATCTTATGGTTTGAGAGATTGAGCCCCGTGTTGGGCTCTGTGCTCAGAGTGCAGAGCCTGCTTGGGATTCTCTGTCCCCCTCTCTCTCTGCCCCTCCCCTGCTTGTGTGCTCGATCTCTCTCTCTCTCTCTCTCTCAAAAAAAAAAAAAAACATTTAAAAAATTAAAAGAAAATGGATAGCAAAGAAGGTTTAGAGTGTCTGGCACAAATTAATCATTTATAATCAATAAATTTTTGTTGAATGGCCAAAGTGGAGGATGGCTGGAGGAGGGAAGGAGAGGGTTCTGAAAAAGCAGATAGAAGAAAAGCTGTTGCAGCGATCCGGGTCAGGGTGACAGTGAGGGCTGGCACAGAGTCAAACGGGGGTGTAGAGAAATTGGTAGATTCCAGAGATGGTGGGGGGCTAAAGTGGACACACTGAGGATTCATGAATCCCTGTGGGCAAGAAACACTAGAAGTAAGGTCACGTTATTGGTGCAGGTCTCCTAAAATGGGTGAACATCACAGTGGAGGGGAGAGCTGATGTCACTCAGTTAATCCCCAGTCCCTCCAGAGGGAGTTTAGTGGGCCAGACCAGAGACCCAAGCTTACAAATCTCAGCCACTGGGCTCATGGTGCTGGTTTGGGATTGAATTGCTTGGAAAATGATTCCAATTCTCCACTTTTCTTTGTTTACACTGTGCAGCCTTTGTGATACGCTTCTAGTTAATTTTGCTCATTAAAATGCAGCTCTTGCTCATGTGTAAAATCTGCTTTCCAAGTATCGGAGATCACCCGGTAAAGCTAAGTTGGTTGCTTTTAGGGCCTCCATCAGTCGCACTCGACCTTTGCCTGCCCTTTTCTTTGAATGCCTTGCATGTTCTGAGCCGGCAAACAAACTCACTTCCCACCTCTTGTGCTCAGCCGGTCAGTGGTCATTGCCAAACCTCTGTCTCTGCCCTCACCCCTTTCATCAAATCCTATTGCCCTTCTGCTTTGAAACATGGGAGGGAATGTCACCTCCTTCATAACAATCCAGGGTATTTCTGGCACCCTCTAAGTCCCCACAGTCACCCCCATCTTGGTAGCCAGGTGCTGCATGGAACTCAGACCACTCTCACGGGATGTTTCCTTGTCTGTCCTATCATTGTTGGGTTTTTTTTTTCACCTAATTCATTCTGTGTCTTCCTGAATAACTGTAAATGCTACCAGAGCAGATCAAATATATTAGTTTCCTTCTGATATTTCCCAGTAGTGTTTTGTGCGTAGCTGACATGAAGAAAATTACAACTTTTCCTGGTGTTCATCATGGAACACTGGAACGTATTTTCGCTGGGAGTCTCTCAGGCTTACTGTCCATATGTCCATTCTACTAACATTTACAAGTGGCTGTGCAAATGCTCTTGCTGAGAGGTCATGCCAACCCTCCAAACCTCCTTGTCTTTACAACAGAAGGTTATCACACTTCACATGTAATCACTTAATGTGAGCAGAATTCGATGTGGCATCCTGGCTTTTAGCATGAATTTTACTGCCATAGAGAAGTATCTTCCCAGACTTTGGGAATCACACACTAATAAAATTTCAGTAACAAAAGTAAGGATGCCAACAAACTTAGGCCACTTCTTATTTTATCAAGGAAAGCCTTCATTTTTAAAGTATCGTCCTTGGGGCGCCTGGGTGGCGCAGTCGGTTAAGCGTCCGACTTCAGCCAGGTCACGATCTCGCGGTCCGTGAGTTTGAGCCCCGCGTCGGGCTCTGGGCTGATAGCTCAGAGCCTGGAGCCTGTTTCCGATTCTGTGTCTCCCTCTCTCTCTCTGCCCCTCCCCCGTTCATGCTCTGTCTCTCTCTGTCCCAAAAATAAATAAACGTTGAAAAAAAAAATTTTTTTAAAGTATCGTCCTTGGTCTCCATTAACTCATAAAAGGAAGACGATATTGTCCCAAAATGGAGGACAGTGAAAACCTCACTGAGCGCTGTGCTTGGGTGCAGTAGGCTTTGAGAGGTGCTGTCCAGGCTGCGGCACCCAAACCTGGCTGTCTACCGATCATGTCATGGGGAACATTGCCAACCACAGAGTCCCAGGTGCTCCCCAGGTGTGTTACGTCAGAACCTCTAGAAGCGTGGCTCTGGAATCTCTATTTTCATCAATTTCTCAAGTGATTCTGATACACAGCTGGGTTTGGGAACCACCTTGGATAGAATATGTAAGTTAAAGACCTGCAGGAAATAGGACGTTTCTCTAATGCTGATTCAGCACGGTTTTTATCTTTCTTGTCTCTCTATCCTTTTGAGGGTGTTCTAGCCAATGAGTACGTTTTCAAAAGCAAATAAGACAACTCTGATGGTTGATCTGGTGACAGTTGACTCTAAGCGGATCATGGATCCCAGCCCATGGGAACCACGCTTAGGGTTTGTTAGGCAAAGGTTGGTAGCGTGGATTTTGCTGAAGGTACAGGATTTGCTCTCTAACATTTCTGGTTATCGTGCTGTAGGCAGTTCTTGCTTGGTGACTTGTTTTATTCTTATGCTGTGGCCAATTGCAAGCTGAGATAGTGATCCCGGGAGGAGTATGAGATGTAAATGGGCTGTAAAATGGCTTTTTTCCTAGTGATTATCCGTGGGAGGCCTGGAACACAAGGTGGGCCCGGGTCTGTTTGGAGGCTTGTGCTGTGCGCTTGGACTGCCTGACGTGAATGGCCCACGGGAAGGAACCACATACTGATTGAAATGTTAGCAAACAGCTGGCACCCCCCCACCCTCTATGCAAAGGAGGCAAAAATATTTATTTTTTGCATTTACAGCTTTGCTTGACGATAGCGGGACGCCACCATAATTGACATTTTTTTTCCCCCTTTGCTCCAGATGTTTTAGCCGTCAACGTGACGTTCTCCTCCGGTTCTTGGCATTTATCAAAAAGATTCAACTTTACCAACTGCTCATCATTCAGAGAGTAAGATTTTATTTGAAATTTAAGTATTCTCTCATTGGTTTTAATTTATTTATATGCTTTACGCCTCCATTTCCTAAAGAACTCTTTTGCGGAGTAGAACTTTCTAAAGTGCCTTTTGGAGCATGGCCTGATGGGAGATAGAAGGGGGAGATCGGAGGGCCCCTGAGCTAATAAGCCAGCTCGTTCAAGCCCTAATAAGTAAGGTGGAGTAGCTAAGGAGCAAACAACTGTGCTTAAGTGTTGCTACCGACAGGGAAATGCGTTTTCCCCAGACGGACAGGCACTCTGAAGAAAATATAGCAGAAGGGGTGCTATGTTCCCCCCTGAGCCGAATGGCTTTGGGAATTTGAGTCGGGGAGAGGGTGTGAGCATGAGACCAGGGAAATCATCAAGGAGAAGGTCAAGATGAACTCTCTTTCATTGAAAGAACATGTTTGGGGCACCTGGGTGGCTCAGTCCATTGAGCATCTAACTTCGGTCGGGTCACGATCTCTGTCCCTTCCCCCCTCACTCGCTCTCTCTCAAAAATAAATAAAACATTTAAAATTAAAAAGAACATGTTAGGTCTGTTCCCCCACTTTTTTGTGCCACCTTTTGCCCTGTTGGGCTGTGTACCTCCCCTGATTTAGGGCCACGCCTCACTCCTTGCTTCTCAAGCAGAGACAAGACAGGGAGGAAATGTGTTTCTCAGATGCATGATTTTCCAGTCGAAAGGTGGGATGGAGGTTCCCATGGAAACAACGGGAAGCTGTGTTATTAGTGATTCTATAGTTCGTTCAGTGGTTTGATTGACCAACTATGTGGGTATTGGATGTTTCTTTTGGCCTGGGAACCACTGTTGCCGTGGGGAAAATGAACTCAGACTCAAAACTGGGTTGGAGGGCCACTCTACAGCTATCCAAACAGGGGCCTCTGGACCTCATCTTTACCCTGGGGTACTCTGAAAGAGGGACTGAGTTCAGTTGTTTCTAACAAATAAACTGAATGAATGTAGCGGGGGGAGGTGGGGAGCGAGCAAACTTGATACAGAAAGCCTCAGAAGTCTGTGAAAATAGGAAAAGAGGGGGAGAGTTAACAAAAAAATGTATAGTTCAAAGAGAGTTGAAACGTAAAGCGGGTCCCCCATCCCCAGTGTAGAGGCCAGGCGGAAGGAAGTGACTTGCCCTGGGGCCCACAGTTAGGTAATTAAGAACCAGACCTCAGACCCACATCTCCCCAGAGGGTGAGTGTGCCCTTTCCTTGAGTACCTGGTCCCTTAGTACAACACTTAGTACATTACACTTAGTATACTCGCACCTAAGGGGCCGCGATGGGAATGCAAATCACAAGCCTGCTTCTAGCTCACTTAGGTGCCTGGATAAACACTCCAATGAGTCTGCAGTTTCTATAGGTCAGAAGCTCCGAATGCTTTGACATTTCTTGAAGAATCTGTGAAATATGAATGGTGTCTCCTCTCCCTACACTGGCCCTCTCACTGTCCCAGGCCAGGTCTCCCCTGGCCTCCCATGGCTGTGTTTCCAGACCAACCTCAGAGTCTGTTTTTATTGTTCCTTCAACTCTGATTTTCCTACAACATGCTTTTCAAGTCCTCTACTGTTATCCTCACATGATAGGTTATTTGATGAGTAGACACAGTTCTTCCTTAATTTGGTTAAAAAGCAAACACTGGCACCCCATTCCCTCTGCTTGCCAGGTGACACTTTTGGTCTCACACCTTCCGGGCAGTGGGGGTGTTAGTTACAGCTCTAGGGAGTGAGGGCAGGGCGGGGAAGGTGAGTCTCCAGAGGGGAAACTTACCTGAGGGCAGACAAATGGCAGAACTGGATTCAGAAACAGAGCCAGTGGGTTCCTGTTATCCACCAGCACAGCGGGTGACCCTGGCTTCAGGTTTCCATGGCAACACCCCCAAAGGTGTCATGACAGTCCATCAGCCCTGAGGGCTGCCCAGAGCAGGGCACAAAGTCAGTGCTCTATCCTCAAAGGACTGTCCTCCCTCCCCTGGGTTCATCCTACTCTGTCCAGGGATTTTTTCTTCTTCTTTCTTCTTTTAAATGCTTGCACCCTGCATCACGGAGGGAAATTCTAGGGCATGAACATTTTCCTAAAGATTTGGAATTAAGTTGGCTTTCCGTGTTGCCAGATGCCCAGCGTGTATTGGAACTGACTGTGCTTGGTGTAAAAGTGAGAGAAAGTGTATCCACCCCTTCACAGCTTGTGACCCATCTGATTACAAGACAAACCAGGTAAAGTGCCATTTTTGGTATTACAAGGTTGAACCAGAAATAAGTGTTTGTGACCACCCAGTCCCAGTCTGTCTTTTGTGTTTGTTTCAAACTCTAAATTTCCCATCTGTTTGGATGTTGAAGGGATATTCTTCATTTCAGGAACACTGTCAAGTTGCTGTTGAGAAACGGGCACCATCCAAGACTGCAGGAGGAGGAAGATTCACCGAGATTAGGAGTAGTAGAGCCAACCCGGGCTTGCAGGTCAGACCCTAGTTTTGTGCTGATCGTAGGGAAAAAAATCCCCTTTAGATGACAATAACAGCTCCTCACTGCTCTGGGTTCCTTTTAAAAATTCCCTGTTTGACTTTCTACAAAAATTCCCTTTTCTACTTTTGATTTTTAACCAAGTTTCCCTTAATTGGCTCAATACATCAAAGGCTGCACACTCACATAAAAGAAATTAAAATTCTATAATTATGAAAAATGATATTGTTCCAGGAGGAGTGAAATTTTAAAGGTGACTTTGTGGCTCACTCAGGAGGAGTTAGAAGGAAGCATATAACACATAGCACTGAGGGGACTTTGATTCGAACCACGTATTACAATTGTATTCCTGGGGGTTATGTGGGGTGAGGGGAGTCTATGTATACAAACTAACCTCATTCAGATTGCCCATCTTTACGTTATAGAGATGATCTAACCCAGAGTTAATAGTGCCAAAACAAAGAGTTGTTGCCATATGTGTGTGTGTATACATATATATGTATGTATCAACCGTATATATATATATCCATACATCCATATGTACATACATATATACACACACCCACATCTCCCCCCATTTCCCCCTGAATTTTTTTCATGGAAAGATATTTTCCATGAAATTTCCTTGGAAATTCCTCTTATTTTCATCATAGTAAATCACCAGGTTCCACCAACAGACATGTTTGGGAAAAAAAGGACATGACCATGTAAACGTTTCTGGGCAGAAAATAGTGGCCATGCTTAGAATGACTGGCTTCAGTGAGTTGACAGAAGTTAATTGAGCATGTGCTATGTGGTGACAAACAAGAAAGGGTAAGTTCTCGATCTTATTAATCGGGAGGTCTAGCAGGAGGAGACAAATTAAAAACAACATTTCTTTCTCTAAAAAAGGCTTGGTTTTCTATTTCATGACTAATCTATGGCTTCGATGTATCCATTTGCTGTTATTTAAGGTCAAGTGCCAATATAGATAAGTAGCACATTTTTCATTGCTACCGAAAAGTTGATGGTAACTTTAGGTGAGTAACTAACAGGCAGAGGGAACGTGAATCATGATGGATTATGAAGTTAATTAAAGGCATTAGAAAGGTTCGGTGTGCCAATATCTCCAGATTTGAAAAGTCTTTGAGGTTTTATTAAGGGATGGGCTTCTCTTCTCTTACCATTGGCTTATAAAACAAAGGCGTAGTGACAGGTATTTGGATCAAGGAAGCGGTGGCTTTTTTAAAAAATTAAATTTATCCTTTGTTGTCATTTTAGTTGGGTTTTTTTTTTTTTTCGATTTTAGTAAAGCACACCTAACACAGTTTACATCTTTGCCACCTTTTTTTTTTTTTGACGTTTATTTATTTTTGAGACAGAGAAAGAGCATGAACAGGGAGGAGCAGAGAGAGAGGGAGACACAGAATCTGAAGCAGGCTCCAGGCTCTGAGCTGTCAGCACAGAGCCCGACGCGGGGCTCGAACTCACGGACCGCGAGATCGTGACCTGAGCTGAAGTCGGACGCTTAACCGACCAAGCCACCCAGGCGCCCCCCATCTTTGTCACTTTTAAGCGTACAGCTCAGTAGTGTTAAATACCTTCACACAGTTGTGCGACCATCACCACCAACCATCCCCAGAACATATTTCATCTTGCAAAACTGAAACCTCATACCCATTAAAAAATAACTACCCGTTTTCTCTCCCCCCACCCCCAGCCCCTGGCAACCACCATTCTACTTCCTCTCTCTATGAATTTGATTACACTAGGGACTTCATGTAAGTAGAATCATACAGGATTTTTCTTTTGGTCATTGGCTTATTTCATTTAACATAATGTCCTCCAGGTTCATCCATATCAGCATGGGTCAGAATTTCCTTATTTTTAAGGCTGAAAAATATTCCACTGTGTGTATATAGTACATTTTGTTTTTCCATTCATCTGTGGATGGACACTTGGGTTGCCTCTATCTTTTTGGCTATAATGCTGCAGTAAACATAGGTGTACAAATATCTCTTGAAGGCTGCTTTCAATTCTTCTGGGTATATATCCAAAAGGGGAATTGCTGAATCATAAGGTAATTCTACTTTTAATTTTGGAGGGGAATGCCATGCAGTTTTTCATAGTAGTCTGCCATTTTAGAGTCCCACCAACAGTGTGCAAGCATTCCAATTTCTCCAAATCCTCTCAGCTCTTGTTATTTTTGTGTTACTGTTGTTGTTGTTGTTTTAATGGTAGCCATTGTAAGTGATATAAGGTGGTATTTCATTGTGGTTTTGATTTGTATTCCCTAAAGATTAGTGATGTTGAGAATCTTACAATGTGCTTGTTGGCCATCTGTGTATCTTCTTTGGAGAAACGTCTATTCAGGTCCTTTGCCCATTTTTTAATCAGGTGGCTTGTTTTTTGTTGTTATTGAGTTATAGGAGTTCTTTATATATTCTGGATATCAACATCTTGTCAGACACATGACTTGCAAATATTTTCTCCCATTCCATAGGTTGCCTTTTCACTCTGTTGATAGTATCCTTTGATGCACAGAAGTTCTTAATTTTGATGAAGTCCAGTTTATCTCTCTCTCTGTTTTTAATCTGTGCTTTCGGTGTCCCGTCCAAGAAACCATTGCCAAATCCATTGTCATGAAGCTTTTCTCCCATATTTTCCTCTAAGAGTTTTATAGGTTTTTGGTGGGGTTTTTTTTTTTTTTTTGATGTTTATTTATTTTGAGAAAGAAAGGGCAGGGGAGGTGCAGAGGCAGAGGGAGAGAGAATCTCAAGCAGACCTCATGCCCAGTGCAGAGTCCAACATGGGGTTTGATCCCACCAACCATGAGATCACAAGCTGAGCCAAAACCCAGAGTTGGACAATCAACCGACTGGGCCACCCAGGAGCCCCAAGAGTTATATAGTCTTAATTCTTACATTTAGGTGTTTGATCCATTTTGATTTAATTTTCATATATGGCATAAGGTAAAGGTCCAACTTCATTCTTTCCCATGTGGATATCCAGTTCTCCCAACACCATTTGTTGAAAAGACTGTCCTTTTCCTATTTAATGGTCTTGGCTCCCTTATCAAAAACCATCTGGCCAGATATGCAAGGGTTTCCTTCTGGGCTATCTGTTCTGTTCCACTAGTCTGTAGGTCTGTCTTTATGCCCGTGTCACACTGTTTTGATTACTGTAGCTTTGTAATAAGTTTTGAAACCGGAAAGTGTGAGTCTTCCAACTTTTCTTTTTTAAGACTCTTTGGGAAAAAATTAAACTTTTTATTTCGAGGGAATTGTAGATTCACATGTACTTGTATGAAAACAAGAGAGACCCTCGATATCTTTTGCCCACTTTCCCCCAACAGTAACATCTTGCAAAACCCATAACACAATATCACAACCAGGATATTGACAGTGACAACAGTCAAGGGACAGAACAGCTCTATCACCACACTCCCTTCCCTCCTCCCTGCCACTCCCCCTTTCTGATCCCTGGCATCTACTAATCTGTTCTCCGTTTCTATAATTTTATCATTTCAAGGAGTCTATTTAAATGGAATCATCCAGGGGCGCCTGGGTGGCGCAGTCGGTTAAGCGTCTGACTTCAGCCAGGTCACGATCTCCCGGTCCGTGAGTTCGAGGCCCGCGTCAGGCTCTGGGCTGATGGCTCGGAGCCTGGAGCCTGTTTCCGATTCTGTGTCTCCCTCTCTCTCTGCCCCTCCCCTGTTCATGCTCTGTCTCTCTCTGTCCCAAAAATAAATAAAAAACGTTGAAAAAAAAAATTAAATGGAATCATCCAAAATGAGTCCTTTTGGGATTGGCCTTTTTAACACAACATAATTCTCTGGAAATTCATCCAAGTCCTTTTATGGGTCAATAGTGTGTTCCTTTTTATTGCTGAGTGGCGATCCAGGCAATGACTTTTAAAATTTCTTTTATGTTATAAAAAAAGTCACTGCATCCTGGTTTCCTGCATTGTGTCTCCCCATTCCTTTTGACCTTTGACACCATGTGGTTAAAGGAACTGGCTGAAAATAACCAAAAGCCCAGGCAATGTCTTTAGTGCTGCTGTGTGAATGACCCTTCTTTCTTTGGAGAAAGGTATTTTGTTGATCCTGGAATGTTTTTTTTTTTAACATGTGGCTTCGAACAGAATCTTCTCGATTTGGGTTCATAGGGAATGGAGTAGTATTGATCACAGGAGGGATTTCTCATGCTCTGGCATACACCAGTGTCGTTCCTTGTCACGTGGATATGTAAATCTGCGTTTCCAGTTCGGGTCTTGTGTTGGCCTCAAATGAAGTGCTGAACACTCTTCCTAGCAGAGAAGCCACTGAGAACTTTCTCTCAATGCATCTTCCCATGTCACCTATGTATCGAGTGCTTCCTGTTTGCCAGGCACTGGAGACAGGAGATGTGAATGGTGCAGACACGACCTTAGGCTTCATGATGCTGAGCTGGGATTGGCTCTTGCTACACATGTGTATTGAGCACCCAGTAGACACCATTATATTGAGCTTCACGGGTACAAAGAGGAGGACACAGATGAATCAAACACATGTGTCTCTGTCAATCTCAAGAATCTTATACATAAGTACACAAGTAAGAATATAAGATAAAAAAAAGTACTAACATAGGAGAAGTACCAGAAAGTACACAAACCCGGAGAGGCTCTCTGTGCCTGCAGACTTGTCTTAGTCATTCCTGTTTATTTAAGCCCAATGCCTGGCAGCTAAAAACACTTAATCAGTGTGGTTGGTTAGGGCTTTGATTGATGGATGGATTGATAGACAGAGATGGCATTTCAGCCAACCGTTGAGGGACGAGACACATGAAAACAGAGGAGTGAGTGTTCTAAGCAGAGGGGCCAGCATAGGCAAAAGTATAGTGGGTTGCCAGAAAATTCCAGGGCGTCTATTATAGGTTACCCCACGTCATTGAATTGCCTGGAACAGAAGGATGCAGGAACCTGTGGGACACAAGACCTAAAAGACCCCGTGGCCTGAATCTCTGGGGTCTTCCACACCAGGCATAGGAGTTTTGGTTTTGTTCTTCAGCAGCAGTAGGATGCTACTTGAGACATTTGTCTTTTAATGTATGCATTTGCTCGTCCAAGGACACAGTATTTAGGACATGGGGTTCCTGGTGCGATCACGGTTTGGGCCTGCTGCCCTCACAGTGTCACGACCGTATCCTCAGTCTCTTCACCTGACCTACCCATACGTGCTGTCATTTACCGGGAGGGGCTGCATTAAGGAAAGGTACCACCAAAAGAGGGAAATGAACTCAAAAGCCTGGGTTTGCCCTTTGGATGAGAAGTATTTTCAGCTCTGAAGGCTGGTCTGTCTCAGACGGTTGGCCCTGTCGCCCGGCACTCACCTCTTTTCCTTCCTTTTCTTAAACAGTCTTCTTTCTGGTGCCTCCACCTGCTGTGAGAAGAGGTGGCTGCCCTCTCTTTCCTGTTCTCAGAGAAAGGATGTGAAGATCGATGATACGGTGTGGCTGTAATATGTGTTATTCCTTGCAGTGTGCTTGTCTCTCTAGGGTGGAAATACGCCCTACGAAGCCACGTCTCCTGCTCTTGGGGGATTTACGTTCACGTGGTTCTTACTTTTTCTTCCTTGTACCACCTCTTCTTATCCTCCTCCACCTCTGAATATGAGTTTTAATTTCTCACAGGTAATCCACACTGACTCTTGCAGAGACCTTGCCTCTAAAAGTGAAATTAAGTTTAATATAGACCTTGTGGAGTAGCTTCTATGGGCGTAGCACATGCGAGGCACTGTGGGATTCACTTGCAATTGTTCATGTACCCGTGCGTTTAAAATGTGGTTGTTGACGGGCACCTGGGTGGTTCAGTCGGTTGAGCATCCAACTTCGGCTCAGGTCACGATCTCACAGCTCAGGAGTTCGAGCCCCACATGGGGCTCTGTGCTGACAGCTCAGAGCCTGGAGCCTGCTTCGGATTCTGTGTCTCCCTCTCTCTCTGCCCCTCCTCCGCTCGAGCTCTGTCTCTGTCTGTCTCTTGCTTTCACTCAAAAATAAATAAAACATAAAAAACCTTCTTTTAATAAAATGTGTTTATTGATCACCTATGTGCTAGACAGGTGGTCACAATGTGTGTCCTCAAGGAGCTTACACTGTAGAACTTCTAATATTTTGGAGGAAGGAAAATTCATTTTCATGAAGCAGTTGAGTGTGTATGTACATCAGAAGAAGATGTAAGAAGGAGTTCCAGAACGTACTAAATTAAATAGTGGTGGCCTGTATTTGTTGAGCCGATGCTATATCCTGAGCTCAGAATATCTGTTTCTGTAAGCCTCACAATGGACCTATTTTTTCCCATTTTATAGATGAAGAAATGTTGGCTTATAGAGGGTAAGTAGGTAGTAAATAATAGGCAAGAGATTTGAACCCAGGCAGTCTGACTCCAGAGCCCCCGGCTTTAACCACTGCTCTCCATTGTATGATCTCAATTGAATATAAACAAGTATTAAATGATGTCGTATTGATGGAAAAGGTCAATCTGGAAGGGAGAAAACTAACATTGGCTTCTCTTGGCATCGGTGGTGCCGACATGGGTGGGGTGACAGGCTATGAAGGCAGTGTATTAGTATCGAAGCCTCCAGAGGGGAGGGTCCTCCAGAGGGGAGGTCAGGGTGTGGTCAGAGTGGAGGATTCAGACCCAGGCCAGGCTGGTATCCTCTCCAGGATGGGGAGAGGAGAAGAGGCTCAAGATGGGAAACTGAGGCCCGTAGGAGAGTGGAGCAGCAAGAACCACGTGCTGACTGGAAACTCAGCACAGGGGTGGATTTGGAGTGGCTGAGCCTAATTCGCAGTCAGGGGTCTCTGTGGAGGGAAGGAGTTACCTGCCCTGGTCTTGGAGTCCCGGTCACACCCAGCCCAGTTCTGCGTTGCCACATTCAAAAAGTTCAGTGGCCAAGAGTGACACCTTTGTGGAGTGGCCTTGGCGGCCCCACCTCAGGGTCCCTGGGTCAGAGAAATGAGGACCTTCACAAGGGCCATCTCAGTTGCCGTTCTGACCCTTGGTCCTTCCTGGGACCAACTGGAGGTTACATTCCAAGTTTCCTGGGGCCTCTACTGGGGACCCCATGAAGGAGCGTTCACCTGGGGGCCGAGCAAAGCAGACGGAGGACCATGTTGTTCTATCTAGTGCTCTAATTTTTCTTTGGTGGCGTTGGATTTTCTTTCCATGTCTCACCTCCTTTTATACTTTGCCCATCACCGCTGCTGGTCACTGTTCTTTTCAATTTATACATTTCATGAATACGTTACTTCCATCCTTCTCAGTCATTAATAAAGATGTTAAATAATTCCTAACCAAATATTCACCCCTGTAGGGCCCTACAGGACACTTTCCTTTAATTAGTTGTGCTACCTTTCATCTCTCTAATGTCCTTTGGTCTCAGATTTCCAGCTGGTTTTGAATCCATGTGACTTTTTATGCGGTCCTGTTTGAACTAATTTCACCAGTGAAACTCTGAGAGACGTTTTACTGAGTGTCGATTCAGGTCCGTCCAAGCCTACAGAGAGCTTTGCTATATTCAGATTTTTTTTTTTTTAAACAGATTAATAGAGTACAATTTGGTCTTAATAAACTGAGCCTTCCTAATGCACCTCTTTCCCATATTCTTTTCAATCATAGCAGTATTTTCTCCATTAATGTCATGGTAATTTGAATTGTGTTGACGTCAGACTTCACAAAAAAAGTACTCTTACTGTCAGAAGCAATCCTCTTAGACCTTTTCAGAAATAACTATTTCTTAGTGGTTGTGCTGTTTCCAATATCTTAGAATGACTTTGTTTTAAAAAAATAAAAATAGCCGGGTATTCTGTAATCACCGAATTAACCAGTTTCTAATGTGCTCTCATATACAAAATAGGGAGTGATCTAAACTCATGAGCGACCAGGTTCGTAGGACCTTATTAAATAATTTACAATTGGGCAGCCATTTAGAAATAACTCTTATGTCTTTAAAATGTAGCTGACAGGAAGTAGACTATTCTGAGGTTAATCGCTGGACAACACAGGTTGTGAAGGTTGCTGTCAGAGGCATTTTGATTTGACATATGGAAATTCTTGGACCTAAGATGAGGGCAGGATCTCACTGTAAGGCTTTAAGGAAGTGTCTTTTCGGATCAAACTAGATTATGTTTTTAAATTAACCCCTTCTACGTGTCAGCTCCTGGGCCCGCTGCTTCACGCCAGGCTGTGAAATTAACTCTTGATTAAAATACAAAATAGATCTACAATAAGTGTGTGAAACATTTGTCGGGAGATCATTCTTTGCCTTCTGTCTGTAGAGGACTTTCAAAAACCTTTAGTAGTAAAAATAGAAAATGTTATATTTCTAAGAATTGTTGCAGCCATACAGGACAGCCATATAGCTACCCTCTCGTTTTCTTTTTTTCCTTGTACACCTGCACAGTTGATTTGATGAGGTCCTCTTGGTGGCTCTTTAACTCACTTATTAACATTAAGAGAGGTTCTCCAAGCAAACAAAGGACAACTAATCGGACCCTCTTTGCAAATAGACTGGAAGCATCGGCTTTCAAGAGACAGACCGGGCTGGATTTCATCGTAGACAGCCAATGGAAACTTCTCTAAACAATAAGGTTTAAAAATAAAATCCTTTTGAAGTAGCAGGGCTGTCTCTGCTCAGGGAGAAATAAGAAGTTAATAAGGCAACGTGGTGGGTCTTCTGATGGTGTTTACAGAACCATTTAAGGAGCAAAATATAACCCCCTGAAAATATTTTTTACATTAGTTATAAGGGTCTTTTTATCCTCTCCTGAGAGTAGAGAAGTAGCATGTACTTGGGGGTGTTCGAACATCTTGCTTGAGGAGATATCACAGTATAAACACAGGAATCCAGAAGGGCTGTCCGGAAAGAAACGTGGGGCTCTCGGCCGACTTGGATGTGTATGTGAGTCTTCATTGGGATTCACATAAAACAAAACGAAACACAGTCCCATCTTGCCTCCTTAAGAAGGGCAGTGGACTTGTACTGTGCAAGGGTTGGCACATTTTTTTCTACAAAGAGCCAGACAGTGAATGGTTTAGGCTTTGGGAGCCCCGCGGTCCCTGCCACAACTATTCTGTGCCTGTAGTGCGAACGCAGCCGCAGGCAGTACGTAAATGAACAGGTGTGGCTGTGATCCAGAAAAACTTTCTTTGTGGACACTAATATCAGAATTCATGTATTCTCACATGTCATGGAACATTATTACTTCTTTGACATTTTTTTCACGGGCCATCCGAAGGCAGGCGATGGACTGGATTTGGCTTGCTACAGGCAACCACCTAGCACTGTTCTAGGGACCCTGTACGTGTTCAATAAATACTTGTTCACTTAGCTGTCACCATGTCAGAGTGAAGAGTAAGCCTTCTGCTATATAGCACACACTTGACATTTGCAAGGGATTTATCTTGAAGTCTTTGCTAATCCCCCCATTCCAAGTACCACTCGTGCAGATAATTTCCCCCATAAAAGGCAGTCAAGTATAACAGAATAATTAAAGTGACCCTTTCAGACCCTTCATGATTCTATAAATATGGGACTAAAGTCCTCTACTAAGTGATTAAAATAAATTCTGCCACCGAAATCAATTCTCTGTCACCTTACATCATGGCTGTGATGACATTAACGATGAATTTACCTCAACCTGCAGAACCAATCCATAGTGATAATGAGCGATGGTGACCGCTCTACCATATAGCACGTGTGTTTGCCGAGGAACAGAATAAAACATCCCTCGCAGCAGAAGGGGCAGCCCAAACAGCCCGGCAAGTCCATCATGATGAGCATTACACATATAAAGGAGCAGAGAATATGAGGCTGCTTCAAGAAGCAGGCGGTAGACAGGCGTTGGGCACAAATGATGCTCTCCCAGTGCCATAGTGGCTTCCTCCTAGATTTTAGCCTCTACGTGGCTACAGTTGGCATCATCACGTGATTATGTGTCTCTGGACTTGGGGGTTGTCTTCAAATGTCAAGAGTGTGACTATGAAATGCACTGGTGCTGAAGATCTGTATTTTATATTGGCCGGAGAGAATTTTTCTGTCCTGTTTTAGTCACCATATTGTAGAAGAATACAGATGTGCTGGGGAGTGGTCTGTACAAAGAATAACAGAATGATCAAAATGAGAGATGGTGACATCTGGAGAAGAAAAGTGAAAGAAATCATGATTGTCTTGTCTTTGAAAGGAAAGTGATTCCTACCAGCAAATAAAGCCCCCCCCCCCACTCTTTTTAAGGAGAATTTAATCAGGCTTTGCAAGGAAAGAAGTAAGGTGCAAAAGTCTACATGATATGGGGCCTCAGGGAGCAGGTTATCGCATGGGAAATTTTCGTGATAAAGAAAGGCCTGATAAAGGTTATAATGGGTGCCGTGGAGAGGAAACTGTTGACCACAGTGGTTTGGCATCCAAGTACTTGGTATTAGGTGACTGAACAAGTTGATTTCTGGAGGTTTCCCCCTGCAGTATACCCCTTGATTCAAATAGCCTAACTGGGGGAAAAAAAAAACTGAAAAAAAATAGACACTGCTTTCTTGGGAATTAAATGTATCCAGAATAACATTTCTTCCAGCTTAATGATAACTCTTGTTGGCCTATCATCAGTGGATTCCTTGTCTTTTTCTTCATTTTGTTATATTGTGAGCCTCCAGGGGCCGTGAGCATTTTTGAGACACCAGTGAGATCTCACTCTTCAGACAGAATGTCAGACTCTTCAACTGTATTTTCAACTGTCTTGTGAGACAAAGACTAATTGGTTTGACCTCATGCTGTCGCATGTTGAGAGACATGAATCTTCAGCACTCTTCCTTGAATTCATTGATTTCATTAAACACTGTCTGCTTGTGTTTGCAAAATGTCGTAATTTCCCAGTGATTTCTTCGAACTGCAGCGCGTAAACAGATTTTTTGGAACAATGCCACTTCTTCGCTTTGATCTTGTGTGTTAATCTTTATTTCCAACAGGTCTTCTACATTAAGTCCATCGAGCCACGGAAAATATCGACTTTAGGGAAAAGTAACGTGATCGTCACGGGAGCAAACTTTAGCCAGGCATCCAACATTACAATGATCCTGAAAGGAACCAGTACTTGTGATAAGGACGTGTGAGTTGAAATCATAGTAATTTATCCTTGGTAATATAGTAAAAAGCTTTCACTTATGCCAAAAGAGTATCATTGTGATTATAATCTTTTCAAAGTATTGCCATGTGCCAAAGTGGGCAGTTCATCTACATATTTGTTATCACATAATTTTAATAAGTAGAATAATTTAAACACCACTTCGGAAGCTAACTGTGAGAAAATCTGTCCCCTCTAAGCCCCCAAAGCCTCAGAACCCACTAATTTCAGGATGTTGCCTCTTTGAGGTCTTGATTCATTTCCATTACCAGAATCAAGTATTTTGAGTAACAGACATCATCTTGAAGCTGATGCACTTAGAAAAATAGTTGCATACTTAGGAATCTGATGGAAAACTATGACAGCTCTTCCGATGTATTACCCAAAGCTGAAAAAAGAAACGTTCTGGCATGTTCTATTATTCCTTGTAGCCTTCTCTTTACTGGATTGGTCTCAGGCTCAACTAATAACTAAATGGAACAAATATTAGTAACTTTAAAAAAAAAAAGACCAAACACCCCAACACAGATATCTGGTCAGTGTACCATTTGACCATCATTATTTCTATGACTTCTTTCCCCCTAACTTGTCCTTTCAACGAAACCTGGAGAGAGAAAAACAAATTTCCGTGTCTCACTGACACCCTTGTGCAAATCTTATCCCCAAAAGAGATGTAATAATAATAACACAACAGATAATTTGGGTTTCCTGCTTGCTAGCTTTTGTAAGTTTGGGTTGATTTGAAGTTAGAAGACATTGCAGTTTATATGAAGTAGAATACTGGGCTCATTCTCATCATGGGAATGCATCAAAGACAATCTGCTGAAGCATGGTGTTTTGGGTTTTAACTACTAAAACAGATTTGCACAGCATTTTAATCTGCCACACTTATTTACTGAATTTTCTGTTTTAATTCATTTGCTGCATATAACTGCCATCCTCTTCCCCTCCTAACAGTAAATTTAGGATGTTTGTCATCTTGATGGAGAAAGCTGTTCATTGGTAGCTCCACTCTGTTTTGCCATTTACCAGAATTATCAAGCACACATTAGCGGCTGTATCTATGCGGCATAGGTGTTTTGGTACCGTTGATCCTGGCTAAATACCTTCCTGCGCAAATCTTTCATTTTGTGTTGAAATCTGTGAAGTTAGACACCTGTGTGTTCACTGAAAGGCAATCACCTTCACTGGCAAATAAGCCGGTTTTCAGAGCGTTTCCCTATTTTTGACTCTTTATGCTCTCATTTCAATTCCGAATGTGTCTTGAGATACTGCAGTTATTCAATTAAACGACTCAGAGACCTTTCTGCATGTAGCATTTCAGTAACCACATCAGAGTGGTGAACCCAAGTTCACAAGCAGTAAACATAATACCCAGTTAATCCTATATCTGAGTTCATGCCGTAATCCCACACTCCTTTAATATGGTATTTTTCAAATGCCTAATTATTCTGAAGGGAAAAATACGAGGATAATAGTGGAATGACCCCCATTTCCACCTCTCTCCTTCCAAAATTTATAAACAAGTTTGAATTTTAATGATTAGCCATTTTACGATGAATTTCCTAGAGCTTTGCTCTGAATGTAAAGCTTAGGATGTAAATCTGACATAGTGTAAATGCACAGACTCAGATGCTTTTTGAATTCGCCTTATGTTAGGATCTATTATTACTACTTAAAGGATATGTGCATTAATGTTAATAATCATGTGCATATCCTATAAGTAGTAACAGTAGATTCGCACGTAGCATAATCATGCTGAGAATTATTCAGCACAACCCAGTCTTAGTGATCTTTTGCTTTAGAGGGTCATTGTAGACATGATGTACTGAGGAAGTGCAGGTTACAGAGGGAATGTTGTAGAAGGCTCTGCTTTGACTCCCGAGGGGCATCAAGGGCATGCCCTGTGGATGTCAGGAGCACCCAGGATATTCCCAACTAATTTCTCGTCTAGACCTCCTTGGGAGGCAGCTCGGCTCTGGTGCTGATTGACCCTGAGATCCCTGCGCTCTTGGCATGGACTTTGGTCATGGGCACTCTGTTCTTAGAATGGCAGAATCCCCGCCTCTGCCTGGGGCGGAGTTCTCCCCTTCTACCGTCTAACTGGGACTTCTTTTTTCTTACGCTTTTCCTTGTGGAAATTTCCAAGCGTACCCAAGAGACAAGAGCGCGGTGAACCTCTCCGGACCCATCCTCCAGCTTCCAAACTTGCCAACACCTTGCCAGTCTGGTTTCATTTTTGGAGAGGAGGGGAGCATGGGTAGCTGGAGGTTTTAAAAGCACCTCCCAGACACCATATCCCTTGACACATACCTACTTCAGTATATGTCTCTCACAGATAAGGACCGTGCCATTCTCAAACCCAACAACGTTAACAGGAAACCCTGCACAGTCCATGTTCCACTGATAGGACTTCTTAAGGGAACTGGTTACATCTCCTTTCCCCACTTCTAAGGGACATTTGCAAATAAAAACATACAAATGAAAAAAGAAAGAGGAACCCTGCCCCAGATGATCCCCACCGTGGTAAGTGGCCCCTGATGAACCCGCACTTACGTGCGGCTGTTCTGATAGTTTGTGAACTGTTGCGGTTCAAGTAAAATTCGTACGCCGTCATGTTTGGCACACAACTGTGCTCCGTGTCTGTGTCACTTAAGAGTTGTTTTTCTGCCCCTTTCTAGAATACAGGTCAGCCACGTGCTAAATGACACCCATATGAAATTCTCTCTACCGTCAAGCCGAAAAGAAATGAAGGATGTGTGTATCCAATTCGACGGCGGGAACTGTACATCTGTGGGACCCTTGTCATATATTGCTCTGCCTCACTGCTCCCTCATATATCCTGCCACCACCTGGATCAGGTGCTTTCTAGACTCCTGTCTTTCTGTCAGTGTGTTTAAAGGGGCCATGTGCGTAAAGATCATGGGTTTTCCACAAATAAATACAGAAATAATAGTCCTATCTAAATTCCTCTCCCGGAATTCCCCTTAGGATTTATTCCTAGAAACCAAACATATTCCTGACCAGCAGATTGCTTCCTACTGTCACCATGAATACTGGGAGCAAGTCCTGCTTTACTCTGAGCTGTGGCTGCCAGGAAACTCACGGCTAAAACGTTTGCTCGCACTCTGGTTTCTCTTCAGGTTGTATGATCTTTTGCCCTTCACAATGGTCTTTGAATTGTGGTATCCATTCTTAGCCTACCTTCCTGATACAAAGGTACCACGCCTCGCTCCTGCCCATGACACTGAGCTTCTGTCTTCCATCTTTCATTTCATAATGGTTTGGGTACACTGTTTTGAATTATTTGAGGAGATATCGGGAGCTATCGAAATGAAAAGCAGTACCTACATTTCGAAGATACTCCCTAAGAGAGATTGACATTCTAAAATAAACTCTTCCAGATGACTCCTATATATTAAAAACGTAAAATAAAAACAGTCCTCTGCCTCGTTGAATTTTAAATTCACGTTCAGATTTGGAATACGACCCTGACGATAGTTTTCATAATAAGATATTTCACCAACACAGCATGAAACTAGTTTTCAAAGTACTGTTGAGATGAAACTATACATAAACTTTTTTTTTTTTTTTTTTAAAGAAAGAAAAAGCGCAGGAGAAAAACACTTCTCGTATAGTATTGTTACTTAAGATTAAGTCAGAAGTGGATGTCAGGGTTGGTTTCTTCTGAGGCCTGTTCTCTTGGCTTGTGGAGACATGGTCACCTCCTTGTACCGTCACATGGTTTTCCCTCTGTGACTGTCTGTGTCCTAATCTCTTTTTATAAGGTCACCAGTCAGATTATTGGATTAGGGCCCACCCCCGTGATCTCATTTGATCTTAATTACCTCTCGAAAGAACCTATCTCCACATGCGGCCCCATTCCAAGGGACTAGGGGGTCAGGACGTCAACACTTGTGCCTCTGACCGTGGCACGAGAAAGATGGAAATTCCCCAACCAAGCCTCTAGCATTGCACTCCCTGCTCTGGGTCTAAATCCTTCCTATCAGTCAAAGCGAGCCTTGAGGTGACAGTCCCCACGTGCCTCGTGTGGTGTATCTAGTAGTTCAGTTAATCCTCACCGAAGGAATAGCCCCTTTAGCAGATGGGGGAACCAAGCATAGAGCATTCAAACAACCTGCCTGGGCTCCCAGGCCGTCTGGGTCCAGGCTGCAGTGCTCTGAACCACCAGTGTTCTGCTTTGCCATAAAATCAGGCTTCCTAATTATTTTTTAATTGAGGTATAGTCGACATAGAACAGTAGCTTCAGATGCAAACGTAGTGATTGTGTGAGGCTTCTTAATGTCCAGTCACCTGTGATATTCTGTGCCTGCGTCTCTGAGGTCTGCCTGGCCAAGAATGTGGCTCGGCAGTCTGGCCATTGGCAGAGCACGTTTTCTAGTAATGACGACAGGCTGGCATGAGGCCAGCTCGACCCTTCCCCTCACCGCCTTGTGACTGGAGGTTCAGGGCTTAATGTCTTCCTTCTGCCCTACACAAATTGGCCTGCCCAGGCTCACCTCCCAGTCTTGTCATCCTGGGCCCGGCTGGCGAACAGAGCTGACCTTCCCAGGCTCCTGTCCCCTGGAATGACCTACATGAATGGGGGTGTGAGGGCAGCCGGAGCTGGGGACAGCTGTTTATTTCACATCTAATGACCACTTTGCTTATATGTGATTATGTGCTGAGAATATGTGAAATCATTTGGCTTGGTTTTGGAGAGAGGGAACGTAGCTGTTATTTATATGGTCTACCAAATGGGAATTTATAGTTTTAATGTCATTTATAATTTTACCTTGTCCAAAATGTTCCCTATCTCCCTAAATAAAGTATAATTGGTAGGTTGGGAGTTTGATTTTGAAAATTGTTAGATTGAAGGATCTTAATATAGATTAAACAGCAATCAAACAAAATTCTGTTTAGTGAAACCTTTTCAAGGTACAGCCGATGATCTGATTAGATGTGGCAACATGATATAATAAGACTCAAAATTCTGTTAAAGAATTTGGGCATTTTCCTAGAATTAAAACCAGATCTGACCTGAATTTTTATATTTATGTATCTTGAAAACTACGCATTTGTGGTCAGTGTCATTAAAAGATGTCTATAATCGTCCTGCATTTGAAATTAAAATGTATTACTTGGCTCTAAATATAACTGGGTTTAATGTGTGAATAAAATGATAGATTTACTCATAAATGCAAAATTCCTGTATGTTTACTATGAAACTCCTATTGTTGCTTTTTTCTTTGCAGTGGTGGTCAAAATATAACCATCCTGGGCAGAAATTTTGACGTAATTGACAACTTAATCATTTCACATGAGTTAAAAGGAAACATAAATGTAAGTCTTCAGCTACCTTGTAATAATAGTAATTTTCAGGGATGATTTTGTTTTCATCACACTAACATCTACTGGGAAATATCTTTTATTTCTGTGCCTTTGTGATATTACAAGCTTTTTCCTGTTGGATGGTATACACCATCTGGGCCATAATGGAAATAATAAGACCCTCTCCTTGTGGTTGAGTATTTCCAGTTGTGGCACAGAGGAGAGAGGAATGAGCCTGGGACGACAAGGCCTTCCATTTCCTCCACGTGGGCTTTGCAGGGAGGCACTTTAACACGACCACGTTTAGGACTATGTGTGACCATGCCTTGTGAGGGGTGAGGGCGAGATATCTAGAAGAATAGCATTTTTGTGCAGACGTGGTGGCGGGGTTCCCATCGTACTGAGAAAGCTGTGGTTCGGAGGCCAAGTGACCCGCGTGAGCCCCCAGAAATCTTGTCATGTACTCCTGCTCCTGCCATGGTCTGGTTTGGTCCCGTTCCTTCCGACCTCGCCTCCTCTGACTTTGCATTTCCCCACACAGGGGGTCTGGTCTCTGGCCCTTGTCCAGTTCTCACACCGCCACAAGTCACACACGGGCCTCATCACACAAAATGATAGATTTCTCAGATCTAGGTTGGGGCCTCTGAGTGTACTTCTAATTTACTTCTCAGATGCTCTCCCCACTCTCTCTCCCCCTTTCTCTCCTTCCTTAATGAGACATGTGAAGGTAGCAGCCTCTCCTGCCTGACCACTTCCTGCCACAGCTGGAAGGTCTGCCCACGGCCACAGACCTGGCCCTGTTTGCGACCAGTATGGGTTCAGGCCTAGGTGCAGATGGCCTTCCCGAGTCCTCCTTACGTACCTGTCATACACGCATCCACATCCTGACATAGCCAGAGCCAGTTCCGGGCCTTGCCTCGTATCTGATTCCGGGCCACGTCTCCGTGATGTGGACACACGCACCATTTTTTGTTTCATAATATTGCCAGAAGTGTGAACAACAGATCTAGGGCTGGAATTTGGAGAGGGGTTCAAGGGGAAGGGGGTTTTGTTTGTCCAGATCTTTGCATCAGATCTTCCCACCTATGGCCTCGTCCTACCCTCTCTTTTCTCTTTTTTTTATTTTTTTATTTTTTTTTTTTCAACGTTTATTTATTTTTCGGACAGAGAGAGACAGAGCATGAACGGGGGAGGGGCAGAGAGAGAGGGAGACACAGAATCGGAAACAGGCTCCAGGCTCCGAGCCATCAGCCCAGAGCCCGACGCGGGGCTCGAACTCACGGACCGCAAGATCGTGACCTGGCTGAAGTCGGACGCTTAACCGACTGCGCCACCCAGGCGCCCCCTACCCTCTCTTTTCAACTGCAATATTAGAAAGTAAATAACAAACAGGAAAGCTCACCACCTAGCAAATTTTTTTTCACAAGTTTGATTGCCCCCTTTTTTTAAGATTTGATTTTTAAGTCCTCTCTACACCTAACGTGGGGTCGAACTCACAACCCTGAGATCAGGAGTTGCATGATTCATGGACTGAGCCAGCCAAGCGGCTTTTATTGCTCTTCCTTATTTATTTTTTTTTTTTATTAATGTTTACTTATTTATTTTGAGAGAGAGAGAGAATGTGAACTGGGGGAGGGGGCAGAGAGAGAGGGAGAGAGAGAATCCCAAGCAGGCTCTGCACTGTCAGCACAGAGCCCGACGCAGGGCTCGAACCCATGACCCAAGAGACCATGACCTGAGCTGAAATAAAGAGTTGGATGCTCCACTGACTGAACCAACCAGGCGCCCCATATTATTGTTCTTCTTTAAAACCTTTACCAATCTCTTTTCCAGCAACTTTCTCTGCCCGTCTCTCTGCACACCTAAAAATGACCATATTTATGTTTTGTATAAATAAACCTGTAAAGCAGGCCACACTTTCTGCGTTGTTTCCAGTCTTCATGCTCTGCATTTTCATGGGGGGGGGTCACGTTGTCCCTTTTGCTTTTGTTTTCCCCTACTTCTCGTTAGATCTGCAAAGCCTTTGCCTCCTTGCGGCCAGTGATTTCTGCTAAGTGTCGCTGAAGGCTCCTCCACAAGGAGCGATGCAGTCGGTAGTGTACCTGGCCTCACTGGAGGACGGTCCCCTCCCTGCCCACATTTCACAACACGCCCTGAGGGCTCGCAGTGCGCACAGACCCTTGGTGCAAAGTCTTCCTCTTTCTCTAGCCTCCTTCTTCCTGTGCACCCTTTTTCCATTGCATAACCTCCTGGCTGCTTTCATTATCACTAGTAATGTCCACAGTGATAGGAGCTAGCATTCGTTGAGTACCTACTGTGTGCCAGGCACTATTCTAAGCATGTTTGCACATGTAATCTCCTTTAATTTAACCCCCATTTCGTTTAACAGGCCCTCATCTCATTTGATTTGATTTTGGGTTAATTCAGCCCTGTGAAGGGGGGGAGGTGGTATCATCCATTTCATAGATGAGACATTGGAAGCACAAAGCCATTCAGTTGTCTGGGTCGCCTCTCTCCTAAATCCTAGGGCTAGGACTCAGTGACAAAGTTGTTAAACTGCTCTTTTCTCCTCCTTCAGGTCTCCGAATATTGTATGGCGACTTCCTGCAGGTTTTCAGCCCCCAGCTTCAAGGGTTCGAAAGTGCGGGCCAACGTCACCGTGAAGCTGAGAGTCCAGGAGACCTACTTGGACTGTGGGAGCTTGCAGTATCTTGAGGACCCCAGGTTCACAGGGTGTCGGGTCGAACCCGAGGGGGACACAGAATTGGAAGTGAAAATTCAAGTATGTTTCTCACTTATCTCGGGTGGGATGTGCCCCCTGCCCTTTGCGACTGGCAAGGTGTGCTCGTGTCTGTGGGTTCCCTCGTGCGCCCTGATTTCTCCATCTCCTCTTTGCTCTTCACAGAAAGAAAATGATGACTTCAACATCTCCAAGACAGACATTGAAATCACCCTCTTCCATGGGGAAAATAAGCAATTAAATTGCAGTTTCGAAAATATTACTAGAAATCAAGATCTCACCATCATCCTTTGCAAAATTAAAGGCATCACGAATGCAAACAGCATTGACACCTCTTCCAAGAAAGTCCGTGTGAGTCATCTGCCAGCCCTACCTATTGGTCTTACCTCAGTTGGGGCAGTTCCTTGGCTAGACAGAAGCCAGAGTGGAATCTGCCGTGGATCTTTAGATCTTCACTTTAAATAGCAGATAAACAAAGCTTGTATTGCGAGCACAAACATAATTCCTACAAAATAGCTGGCAGAATCCATCCATGTGCCTATTGGAATGTCAAAGCATTGAACAACCATTGTCTATAATACTAATGAGTCTTGATAGCTTTTGTTCTAGCCATGCATTTGGACTGTAGCATCTGCAGGCAGAATCTCTAGACCACTGACGAATGAGCTGTCATTCTTTCCCCAAATGTGGCAGTGACATGTCTTAGCAGATTCCCAGCATACTCAAAGCAGCATTAGATTCTGATGGAGACCAGATAATCTATGTGTCGTGGGCCACTTCCTCCACCACAAAGGCACACTTGCAATTCATCTCTCCCCGACATGTTTGAGGGTCCCATCACGGTTATATTTATGTCCCACAATAAAGATGTGAGACCCTTGGGAGAGGAAACATATTATAAGTCTGTCTTTATGGTGTTCATGCCATATGAGGCTCTTCACAGTCTATACCAAAAAAAAAAAAAAATGCTTTATGACCTGTAGTCATAAATATTGAATAAAGGTCAAGGAAAAAGAACATCAGACTGGAAGCCAAAAAAAAAAAAAAAAAAAAAAAAAAAAGATGTGTTCATGTTCCAGCTGCACCGGCTAATAGCTGTGTGGCCTTGGGTAGGTCACTTGGCTTTGCTGAGCCTCCCTTTGTCCATGTGTATGGTAAAGAGGGTAGTAATTATTATAAATCAAGAGCACCAACTGAGATTACAAGTGCTCCCACATGTCACATTGGTTGAGAAGAACGGTGCTAGTATTCTTTGTTGATGAGATGGTTCCAGAGTGCCTATACTGAGATGGGGACACAGCAGAGAAGAAAACAGACCCCAAAATTCTGTCTTTGTGGACATTACCTGAAGAGTCATGTAGTGAAGGAAATAATTTAAAAATGTGTCAGGTGGTGGTGATCACCATTGGGAAAAATGAAGCAGCGGGCAGTGATGCAAGTTTTACAATGGTGGGCAGAGAAGGTCTCTCTGGAAAGATAACATTTGAGTAAGGACCTCAAGGAGGAGAGAGAATGAGCCATGGGTTCTCTGGGGTGTGAAAGGTTCTAGATAGATGTAACTGCAAGCTGCAAAGGTCTTGAGTCTGGAGTCTGCCTGGTGCATTTGAGAAACTACGAGGAGGCCAGTGTGGCTAGAGCAGACTGAGCAAGGGGAATATTCCAGAAGGCTGGAGAGTTAATGGAGGGAGCAGGAAGAGGTAAAAGATGATTAGGACCTTGTGGGCCATAGCAAGGGCTTGGTCTTGAGCTCTGGGAAGCCACTGGAGAGTTTTGAGCAGGACTGCCGTGAGCCTACTTAAATGATAAAGTGCATTTAGTCTTCGTGACAAACTTACGAAGAGACAACCCTACATCTCATTTTAAAGATGAGGAAAGTAAGGATCGGATGGTTAAGTTAAACTCCTATGGCAAAGAGGACTAAATTCTAAAATCTCCAGGTGTAGTCCAGTGTACCTCAACTGACATATCTGGAAACTGAGGCACAGTGAATGTTCTCAATGTGCTCAAGATCACATAGCTAATCTGCCCGAGGTGGGACTTGAATTCATATATCCTACCTAGCTCGTCACCTCTTTTTGCATCTTGGGGAAAATGATTTGGAGGAAAAAGGGTGTATATAAATATGGCACCCAACTCAACTGAGTCTAATGACACTCTGTCTCATCAGGTCAAACTGGGAAACTTAGAGCTCTATGTTGAGCAGGAAACAGTTCCCACCACTTGGTATTTCCTGATTGTGCTTCCCGTCTTGCTCGTGATTGTCATTTTTGGTAAGTGTCCTGTTTGATTTTGTCAGAGAAATTACTCCCTGAGGCGTCTCATCAGGCGGCAGACTCTCAGCTTTCAGGGGCTGTTTGCTTCAATTAAGTATTAATGGATGAAAACCCAAATCACAACTTTGGGAAAAGAATAATAGGTACATGTTGAGGGCTTTCTAGACATTTTTTTAGTATGCCTTATTAATACAAAGCTGGATTACGAAGATGGTATCTTGGTGCTCGAGAAAGATAGTCCACTTCACTTCCCCAATATTGTGAACTGTGATGATGAATGGCCCATTTACGTTATTCCTTCAGAATTGCTCTGGCATTCTGGACTTTCAAGATCTAGTCATCTCCTGCCTCTCACCTCACCAAACACCAGCCCCTGCTCCCACCCCAGCTCTGCGTTTCCTGGTGTGTTAGGAGTGTGGTCTGTACTGGGGCACCTGGGTAGCTCAGTCAGTTAAGTGTCCGACTCTTGATTTTGGCTCAGGTTATGATCTCACAGTTCTTGAGTTCGAGCCCCACGTCAGGCTCCACACTGATAGTATGGAGCCTGCTTGGTAGTCTTTCTCCCTCTCTCTCTCTGCCCCTCCCCGACTTGCTCTCTATATCTCTCTCAAAATAATAAAAATAAACTTAAATTTAGAAGTGTGATCCGCACCATCTATTCAAGTGTCCCAAGGCTCATCCAAGCACAGAGATCCATGGTGGTTGCTCACTGGCCGAATCTGGTTGCTCACTGGCTGCCAGTCTGTTTTGTTTGTTTAAAATTAGGTGAGTCACCTATGTTGTGCACCTGAAACCAATGTCCTTGTATGCCAGCTATACTTCAACTTAAAAAAAATAATTAAATGATTCACATTTTTTAAACACTCTTTTGAAAATTTGAAAGACCCGGATCATTGGGTCTCCACTTGTCCATAGCTCCAGTTGCTGGAGCTGAGTAGTAGCTACACCTTGAGAGAGGGCATGTGGTCACTGGGGTTTTGCCACAGTCTCGCCACCTGGGCCACGTGACTCATCTGTGTACCTGGTCCCTGTAGTCGTGTAGTGTGTGGCCTGGTTCTGAGCTGCTTTTCGTCTAAAATCTGTGTCCTCTTGTCCTTCTTAGAAACAGAACTCTCCTCCACCGACTAAGCACCGCGCACTCCTCGATTTAACACATGCATTGCCTTTCTGACACCTTCTGTTAATAGTTGCCAATGTTTCCTTCCATGCACTCCTTCATTCCTTCATCCATCCCTCCGTCCATTTACCTTGTGTTTACTGAGCACCCACTGCGCAAGTCTCTGGAGCTGGAGAGAATGAGTTAAGGCCTGGCCCTTTCTCCCAGCTGGTTCTGAGTCCAGTGAGGGAAGGACTGCCGTGTGTGATGAACTCACCCAATGGAATGAACTCATTTTGCAAAGACCCTATTTTGCCCTGTTGATCATTTCATCTATTTTCTTATGCTTCGCCCCCAGTTGTCTACCCCTATTATATATCGGGAATCCAGAATTGGGCTTGATATTTTAATGAGGTCCTGGCTGGTACTCGCTTCAAGTAAGAAGAATACTTCTAAACGCTGAGCTCTATTTGAGACTCCGCCAGTGTGAAGCAGCAGTAGATGGAACAGTCTCACCATAGAGTCACCTCCGCTTGGTGACTTACTAGAAACCTCTGATCTCTTCCTGTGCTCTTATGACTCATCACTCCTCTCAGTTTGTTGTAGAGATTATTTATGCTCTTGACAGTGAAGGGGGCTCAGTTTGACACATGGCTTTTGGCTTCATCAGCATCTGCAAAGCCCTATAAAACTCTCATCCCCTTCCACAGGGCTCCTGGGTGGCTCAGTTGGTTAAGTGTCCAACTTTGGCTCGGGTCAT
Organism: Puma concolor; assembly: GCF_028749965.1. Lineage (NCBI taxonomy): Eukaryota > Metazoa > Chordata > Mammalia > Carnivora > Felidae > Puma > Puma concolor. The sequence continues at coordinate 26,654,005 of NC_141673.1, read as the reverse complement.
GATCTCACGGCTTGTGAGTTCGAGCCCCAAATTGGGCTCTGGGCGGACAGCTCAGAGCCTGGAGCCTGCTTCGGCTTCTGTGTCCCCCTCACTCTCTGTCCCTCCCCCACTCACGCTCTCTCTCTCTCTCTCAAAAATGAATGAACATTAAAAAATTTAAAAAAAAGAACTCTCATCTCCTTCTTACCGTGATTCCTGGGCACCATGTGTCACCAGCAGCTGGAACAGATGTGAAGTGTACAAATATCTTAGCTCATTGGTCACATCGTTAGTGAAAACACGAAGCACAGCCGGCTGAGGCCTGCCACCTGCAAAACCTCTCCACTGTGGCTTCCCCTGGAGGTGTCAGCCATGAAATTCCCACTGCTTGATGGACGTGGCTGCCTCACTCCCTGAGCCAGCGTTGCCCAAAATGTGGCCTGGGGAGCTGTAACCCCAAGTCACACTCCTAGAAAAAGGGGTTCCGTCGTCACATAAATTTGGAAATCACTGCGAGCCCCATCCTTATTTTGAAGATACACAATGCATGTTATGATTGACGCTGTTGACTTTGTGGAGAACTGTATTGAGTTTTGTTTCCTCCTGCATCACTCACATCGACTGGTAGTGGGATCCTTTTATCATGAAGTTTCTGTTAAAGGAGGAAACCCTTTCCAGAATAAGGGTGTAGCCGACAGTTGTTGGGTATTGTTTTTAAAATACAACTCCTGAATGCTTTCTGTGAGTTACTCCTTATAATCCTGTCAACGTCACAATGAGGCCGGCACTTTGACAGATGAGGCAGCCAGCCACAGAGATGCTAAGGAACTTACCAGAGGTCACACAGCTCATAATTGGTAGCGCAGGGACGTGGACTGAGCACCAAACCTGTTCAGTGCGCTTCTCTGCAGCACAGTTAGAAACCAGATGAAATGGGGAAAGAAGCAATGTCCCAGATCCAAGGGCCCGTTGCGGACGGCTCACCATGTCACCCAATTTGATCTATGCAAGTTTGACTTATATAGCTCACCGTCGATCTGTGGTTTCCTTCTACAATTGCAGCTCCACTTTATTTCTCCAGGGATGTTTAGAAACATTAAAAAAGAAAGAATGGAACAATATACGTGGCCTATGGCTGTAGGGAAACTTGGCTCGTTTCATTACTTTTCAGCCAGCTGGGATCTTTGGTTACAAGTGAAGGTTATTTGATTTAGTTTTTACTATTAAGGTGGGTAGTTTTGTGTTTTCCTGCTGCATTTTAGTATCTTCCTCCTCAGAGTGACCCCTTGCTGGGAATGTTCCTTTTGATAAATTCCATCTCTTAAATGCTATTCTTTCTCTCTCTTCCTGTCTCTCTTTCTAAAAGAAATGTCAAGGTTGGTTTGGTTTTCCTGTTTGTTTTTTGAGTTAACATGTCAATCTGATGCTGGATGTCTGTCTCCTCAGCGGCCGTGGGGGTGACCAGACACAAATCGAAGGAGCTGAGTCGCAAACAGAGCCAACAGTTGGAGCTCCTGGAGAGCGAGCTCCGGAAGGAGATACGTGACGGTAGGCTCCAAAATTTTATTTGTAGAAAAACAAGCCTTTTTTTTAATCATTTTTTTCTTTTTTACCCTTAAATGGAGCTGGCCACAGTAATGAGAACTGTTTGTATAATAGAAGACATCTGAACAGCAGGGTCTAGGCCTGGCTTTGTGTTTTATTTCAGCTCTGCTCTGCAGCCAACCAAGTAATTATCTATTGTTTCGTCTTTAATGAAAACCAAGGTCATACTCCGTGTTAGACAAAACAGCAGAAGATCTTATCCATTGTTTGTTGAGTTAAAATATTGCTCTTGGGATTCTGTTTTGCAGGCTTTGCTGAGCTGCAGATGGATAAATTGGATGTGGTTGATAGTTTTGGAACTGTTCCCTTCCTTGACTACAAACATTTTGCTCTGAGAACTTTCTTCCCCGAGGTAAAAGAGCATTGATCATATTCCTAAGGTTGAGTCTTGAATAATAATGAAGGTGCTTGTTGCTATTGTCAAAATGGGTGTTTGCTTCCAAGGCAGCTGTAGATAACGTGCTTGGTACAAAATAATGGCTCAAGTTTGAACAGAGCAGGGAGCAGGACAATTATTAATTGGATTGATGAGGATATAAAGCAGTGATGGGTCACTGACAATTATTCTTTGTCCAGTAACAAAAACCTAGGAGGGACAGAAGTTCAGAGTGATGATTTTTGCTTTATTTTATTACCCGTTTAGAGCTGAATTTGTAGCTGGGAAGCCCGCTAGTTTATTTAAAAATCAATAAATTGTGGGCTGGCCAATTTGTTGTGTTTATCTGCATGACTTCTATTGCAGCTACTAGATTATTCACTATTACTTCTCAATTGGAAATGAAAAGAACTATGGGCCGAGAGGGAGGGAAGTCGACATGTGTAGAATTTGAGTTGATAGCAGCCATTTTTAGCAATGTCGAGTTTTTATGGTTCTCTTCAACAGTTGTTCTTTGGCTGATCAGTCCGTATCATCCTCATTTAGTAGAAATAGTTGCACGAAATGATTGATTAATCCGTTCTGGGACTCCAAGGAGTAGTCTACTTTAACCCTTTGGGTTTTCAGTCTCACTCTGTTCTAACGCCTCCATCTTCTCCCCCACTCACTCAGCCTTCCTCCTTCACACTCCCAAGTCTTGGGTGAGGTACACTCATCTGCCTGCCATCACCTCCACATCCTGATGCCCCCACTTCACCACGTTGCCCTTTTTTGTCCAGAACTGGTGACCACAGAGGGGCCCAACCTCTGGAACATCAACACAGACGATCATGTTTAACTCTAGATTTCTAGACAAAGCCAGCCCAGAGCTTATATCACCTTACCAGAGCTTCTCATCTACATTTGGCCAGAAGCCTAGAGTTCAGAAGCTCAGACACATGCAGTAAGCAATTTCCAGTTTCTCTATAATTCTAGAAGCAGACACCATGATATGTGATGCTGTGTCTCAAGGTTGGGATACTTCCATAAAACACCCACCATATTTTGTTTTTGGTCCAAGCCTTACTATTGTAAATCAAGAAGGCTATAAATAAGACCTCAGTTTTTTGTGCTTGTACAATATATTTTTTAAACTTCTCCTCCAGGAGTACCAGGCACCCAGGCTTGCATTTGCCACCTCATCCATCCATTTCTATGGCAGAACACCACCTAGGGAGGGGGGTTCAATTCCCTGAATCAGGATGACTATGCAGGACATCACCAGTCCTATTCGCCAGCTATCTGAGATCCCCATTAAGAATTTAATAGCAATAAAATAACAGAGATTTCTACCATCAACACGAGGATTGTGTGGGCTTTTACAGTTAATGATTGCTCTTGAGTGCTGAAGGGAGTAAAACTGTGACCTGAAAAAGAAATTGCCCTGTCTTCTAAAGTCGGTAATCAAGAGCAAGATAAGTGATGAATGCAAAAGACACTGTTGCAAATTGACTGTTTTGGAGGGCGGGTGGGGAATCCCAGGAACAATGCTGTATTATTTTAGAAGAGAGATACAGCTGACCCTTGAACAACACGGGTTTGAAGTGCATGGGTCTACTGATACATGGATTTTTTTTTCAGTAAAACAGTACAATCTCATAAATGTATTTTCTCTTCCCTATGGTTTTCTTTTATAGCTTTTTTTTATTTTTTATTAAAACCTTCTTTTAAAAAAAAATTTTTTTTTTTAACATTTATTTATTTTTGAGACAGAGAGAGAGCATGAATGGGGGAGGGTCAGAGAGAGGGAGACACAGAATCCGAAACAGGCTCCAGGCTCTGAGCTGTCAGCACAGAGCCCGATGCGGGGCTTGAACTCACAGACCGTGAGATCATGACCTGAGCCGAAGTCGGACGCTTATCTGACTGAGCCACCCAGGCGCCCCTTTTTATACCTTTTTTTTTAAAGTTTATTTGAGAGAGCATGTGAACACACATGAGTAGAAGAGGGGCAGAGAGGTAGAATCCCAAGCAGGCTCCATGCTGTCAGCATGGAGCTCCACATAGGGCTTGATCTCACAAAGTGTGAGATCATGCCCTGAGCTGAAGTCAAGAGTCATACACTTAACCGACTGAGCCAACTAGGTGCCCCCCTTCCCTATGATTTTCTTAATATTTTCTTTTCTCTAGCTTATTTTATTATAAGAATATAGTTACAATACAAAAAAACATATAAACTGTGTTAATCAATGGGTTATGTTATTGGTAAGGCTTCTTGTCCACCAGAAGGGGTCCACCCCTTGTGGACTATTAGTATTTAGGTTTGGGGAAAAAGTCATATGCAGATTTTCGACTGTGCAGAGGATCAACGCCCCTAACCTCCTCATTGTTAAAGGGTCAACTGTAGTTGCAAGAAGCCAAACTGATTTAACTCAGGGTTATGTATAATCTTGAATGGCAGTTGGGAAAGACATGAGAGCCAAAGTCAGAAGGAGTCACTACAGGAGAGGACCCAGAAAAAACAAGGATAACTATCAGAACCCTATAAAGACCCAAGTTACAATTGAATTTATAATAAAAGATATAGAGAACCAGAAGACCATAGTCTTTGATCACAGTCTTTGAACCAGTTGAAATATATTCTAGGCTGCAGATAAGTCCTGTGTCAATTAGGCCCTTTACAGATCTATCCAGGAGCCACATCCTCTAGGCCTGGAGGTTGGGTGTTGGATGAAAAACGTGAGTGGTTAACACCTAACAGACAACAGTAGGCAAAACCACAGGAAATTGTTCACAGAGGCCAAGGTATTACCTGGTTCTGTGCCCTGCCCTTTGGTTTTGGGCTTTTTAAAGCCTTTGTTTTCGTTCTATTGACTGGTTTGTTTTGCTGAAAATAGGAGAAGAAATAAGAGTGAGCAGTGCACCCTACCTCCTAGAAGAGGGAAATTCAAATGAAGAGAGGAAGGAACCTTAGAATACAGGGAGCCATCATGGCATTTCCCTAGTTAAGGTCAGGAATCAATCTGTTTAAACTGTCCATATAAAGTTGGTTCAGCAGAAAAATGTTAGGAACTAGAAAATGCAAACCCAAGGTCTGATTTTTCTGCATATTACTAGAGGAGAGTATGACCAAAATAGTTTGAGGTCTTCTGCTTAGGCTAACAAATTTGAAACTATAAAGCAAAAATCCTCTGCAGAAGAAATTTACTTTAATGAGGTATAAAAATAGCCTAAAGTTTCAAATATTACCCCTAAAAAAGAGGAAGAGAAAAACCTGAATATTCAAGTTTATATTTTCATTCTGTTGACTCATTTGAAGTGTTACTCGGCATGCTTTTAAAATTTAATTATTTAGGGGTGCCTGGGTGGCGCAGTCGGTTAAGCGTCCGACTTCAGCCAGGTCACGATCTCGCGGTCCGTGAGTTCGAGCCCCGTGTCAGGCTCTGGGCTGATGGCTCAGAGCCTGGAGCCTGTTTCCGATTCTGTGTCTCCCTCTCTCTCTGCCCCTCCCCCGTTCATGCTCTGTCTCTCTCTGTCCCAAAAATAAATAAACGTTGAAAAAAAAAAAATTAAAAAAAAAATAAAATTTAATCATTTAATTCCAATCAGATTTGTGACACATTAAAAAAGGAAACTCAAATTTAAAATTTCACATCCAGGAGCCACACAGCATAGCACACAAAAATAATTGTAGAAACCAGCAGAACAGTAGCCTTGCGGTCTAGTTTGCCATAAATTAGTGACAAAAATAATAAAAACAGCTGCCATAGAGAACTTACCGTGCACCCATTCGTTTTGTTTTCACCCTAAGCCTAGGAGGTGGGAATCAGGAGTGTCCCCATTTTGCAGATGAGGAAAGTCAGACACAGAGAAGTTACATAACTTGCCCAAAGTCAAGTGACCAGTAGGTGAAAAAACCAGGACAGGAGCCCAAGTAATTTGGCTCCACATCCTAGCTTTTAACCACCCCACTCAAGCCCTCTCCAGTAACATTGTACATTGAGACAGTAGATACGACTAAGCTGAGACTTGTAAAAACTTACCGAGACGACTCCATATTTATCCTTAGAAGGTAAATTGCTTGAGGAGTGGTCTGCACGTTTGCACAATCTTCTTTACCACTTCTTTCACTTTCGAGTCAGTTCTTTTAAAGTGTGAGATGCCTTCCTCTACCAAAAATGGGACTGATGCAATAATCATTCTTCGTCTTAGAGGCTTCCAGAATCCACTGGTGCTTCTGGAGAGCTCAATAATTATTTATTATGTATCAGAGGATGTACAATGAACCTAAGCCCAGAGGCTCTTCAGATTAGCAACAAGTGTCTCTATTAAAACGGACTTGGGTATTATAGCAAAAATACACTATTCATTTCCTTTGGATGTTATGAATAATAAAAGTGTCTCCTTCCTCTCAGTCAGGTGGCTTCACACACATCTTCACTGAAGATATGCATGTAAGTCTATAAGTTTTCATCTTTAGCCCATGATTGCCTTTCATCATGTCCTCTTCCTCCTCCTCATCCCCATTATTGAATTTTTGTGAGTTTTTTGGAATCATGAATTCAATATTAAATAACCTATCATTTTGGGAAACCCATTGTGGATCTATCTTCTAACTTTAATAAGTTTATATATTTATATCCTATCATATCATATCATATCATATCATATCATATCATATCATATATCCATTTGTTTTTTCCAGAACAGAGATGCCAATGATAAGAATGAAAGTCTCACAGCCTTGGATGCCCTCATTTGTAACAAAAGTTTCCTTGTTACTGTCATCCACACCCTTGAAAAACAGAAGAACTTTTCAGTGAAGGACAGGTATTGGTCAATTTATTTATATTTTGAAAGTCATTAAGTAGGGGAAATAAAAACTCTTGAGCCCCTTGTTTTATTTCCAAACCACAACCTGAACTCGGTATCTTGAAAATGTGGATTTACCTATAGAGGCTGTCTGATCGAAGGGTCATGAAGCCCTGATTGCTCCATTTCAGATATCACACAACCTCAACGCAAATTCTGTTTTGAAAGACACACACACACATATACTCCTCCCACCAAAACAAACAAACAAAAACCCTGAAAAACCCAACACCAAGAAAAAAACATGAGTCCTGAATCAAAAAAGCAGAAGTGTTATTTTCTGTTTCTAAAAACACCTGAAAATTTGGGAAAGACGTTCATTTCTTGTTTACCACTTTAATTTAAAAGTTTAAGTGCTAGAAACACATAAGAAGTCCTGGAATTAACATTGGTGCCTGGTTTTTATGGATTGAGGACAAAGGTGGTTGACCTAAGACATTATAAGTGCCCACAGGACAGCACCCCATCGCCCTTTGGCTTCTCTAGAAGACACCATCAGTATCAAGCCCAGCCACAGCTAATAGTTAACCTCATTAACCAAGGCCCTTTTTTTATGTGCTTCTTTATCATCTGTATACCTTCTTTTTTTTCTTTCAATTTTATTGAGATGTAATTGACATACAGCACTGTATAAGTTTAAGCTGTGCAGCATAATGATCTGACTTACATGTATTGCAAAATGATAACCACAATTAAGTTTAGTTCGGATCCATCATCTCGTACAGATACAAAAAAAGTGGGGGCAGATGAACTTTTAGGATTTACTCTCTTAGAACTTTCAAACATACCATACAGCAGAGTAGCTGTAGTCATCGCGTTGTACGTGACATCCCTAAGCATTTACTTCTCTTATAACTGGAACTTTAGACCTTTTGTCCACCTCCCTCCAATTGCCCCTTTGTCCCCCACCTCTGGTAACCACAAATCTTTTTCCGTGAGCTTGGTTCTTTTTCTTTCTTTTTTTTAGATTCCACATGTAAGTGAAGTCACATAGTATTTGTCTTTGATTTTTTCATTGAGCGTAATGCCCTCAAGGTCCATCCATGTTTTCACAATGGCAAGATTTCATTCTCTGGTATGGCTGAACTGTATTCGGGGTTGGGGGCGGGGGGTGTTTGTGTGTGTGTGTGTGTGTGTGTGTGGTACGCAAATATACCACATTTTCTTTATCCATTCATGTGCTGATGGACAGTTGTTTCAACGTCTTGAGTATTGTAACCAGAGCTCTGTTTTTAAACAGGTGTCTGTTTGCCTCCTTCCTGACCATTGCCCTGCAAACCAAGCTGGTCTACCTAACCAGCATCCTGGAGGTGCTGACCAGGGACTTGATGGAACAGTCTAGTAACATGCAGCCTAAACTCATGCTGAGACGCACAGAGTCTGTGGTTGAAAAACTCCTCACAAACTGGATGTCGGTCTGCCTTTCTGGTTTTCTGCGGGTAAGTGTCCTATCCCTTGGCCGGTCAGAGGTAAGACAATAGGTGGTTATTTTTAGCAGATGCTAATGCCTTTGCCAGGGTAAGTCCTGAACACTCCATGGTGTCAGCATTTAACCTCTTTGAGACTTGGTCCTTGGCAGGAGCAAGTGGAAGGGAAAACAAGAATTGTTTTTGCTGTAATCTATGTAAATGTGACTCATTTAGAATTTCCTCAGGTAAAACTTTTTTTTTCTCTTTGAAACAATTTCACTGTGGTAAAAACAATTAACATGAGACCTATCCTCTTACCAGATTTTTAAGTGTGTAAAACAGCGTTGTTATCAGTAGGCACGGTGTCGTGCCACAGATTCCTAGAACTTATTTGTCTCGTGTAACTGCAATTTTATACCCATTGGCTTTGGGTATAAATCACACCGGTAATTAACAACCAGGGCCCAGGCGGTCTAGTTAAGAGAAGAGACTGAGGGGACAGAATATTTCAAATGCTGAAGCGAGCACGTGACTCGAAGGGCCTCTGAAGCATCTTGGAAATACCCGTTTACCTACTAATACAGGAAGCTAATTACACTCCATTCTAACCAGTCCTTCCACACGATTCTGTTTGTTTAGCAAGTCTCCAAAGAGCCGCCCGCCCCCTGAGTTCCAGTTGGAGTTGCTGTCTGAATGTGGTTGTAGCCTGATTGAGTCTTAACATCCTTTTGAATGCAAAGTTTGTGCAGACTCCAGTGGGTCAGAGCATGGGTCCTGGAGCCCGCCTCCCGGTCTGCATCTGGACTCCCGTCACTTGCTAGACGAGCCTTCTGGACCTGTCTCGGCCTTGATTTTATAACCTATAGAATTGGAGGAAGAGTAGTTTAGGGCTGTTCTGAAGCCTGGATGAGAAAATGCATGTAATTGCTTGTCACCAAGTAAGCACTCCATAAATGTTGGCTGTTATTATAAAATATTAATAGGAAAAGAAGAGTGTTCTGTTGAACCCAATCTTCGTTCAGCCCTCTGAGGCCCCTGTACAGAAGATTCTTAACCTTCTTTAATTTCACCAGCCATCCAGATTCCAGCAAAACTGCATAATTGTGTATTTGTAGCTAGTTCCAAAATCTAATTAAACTTTGAATAAGATACACTGTTATGCCACAGGTTTTAACAGTGCTACTTAAGTTTAGATCCAAAAGCAGCACTTTAAATAGACTGTGCTTAGTTTAATGTTTAATGCAATCTTACAAGTAGATGCACAACGTTTTTTTCTTGTTTTTTTTTCTTTTTTTAACCGATGCCTTCCTCTCCCAAGGCGCTACCCATTTATTAAGATTAATGAAATCTGCCGCCTTTTCTGTTTACTTGGTATAAATCATCATACGCTTTGGGGAGGTGTTGAGCAGTTACTTCTGGGGTGAATGTTTTTGCTTTCGACCATCTTAGCCTCAGCCACAACCACATCTAGACAGAGGCGACTGGCCCCACACCTGGGTCCTGGGTCTTAGTCTTAAAAGGCAGGCTTCTGCCCCACCACTGAATCACAAGCCCTGGGGGTGGTTTCCAAGCTTCTCCAAGTCATTGCATGCGCCTTACATTTGAGAATCCTGCGGTAATAGAAAGAGCCCTGGAGTGGGAGTCTTGGGTAGAAGCAGCAGGTTTCATGTCAGCCCCAGTTAGCTGTGCGTCTCTGGGAATGGTACGTCTCACCTGAGCAACTGTTTTCTGTCCACTCTGTAGGGGGGCATGGTCACTGGTTTTAAGTTTCTTTCCAGCCCTCTCTCCTGGGATCTGAGCCCTCAAGTGCCGGTTGGAGCCTTGTTTTTGCTCCCCTGGGGCCTTAAAGAGGTGAGGGTGTTCCAAAAATCTGGGCGCTAAGCCCAAACGGCTCCCTTGAGCAGAGGATTCTGGGTCAAGAATTTGCAGTGCTGATTCAAGAGTATGTTGAGCACTTGAGACAGTGAGGGCCATGCGCGGACCAGGAGGAAGTGGCAGTGAGCTAGTCAGGCTTTCATTCTCAGTGGAATAATTCCCTGTGCTGCAGAGGGTCTGACGTCCCACATCAGAAGCCCAAGGGGGTGGGGGACTCTGACAGCCTTGGTCCTTCCACCCTGCCCCACACCCTGTTGCCCGGATGCCACTGGCTCTGTGACCCCCCGGTGACTTCCTCCTCTCCACTTCCAGGGCTCCGTGAGGCAAGTATTCCTAATAACGGCCATTTATTGGGTGTGCCAGACATCATGCTAAGAGTTTTGCTTTCTTTTTCTCATGGCATCCTCTCATTTAACCCTGTGAGAGGAGTATCTTGATGACCATTTGCACATGAGGGCATTGGGGCACACAGAATGGACGTGGCTCTCCTCGGACCCCACAGCTGGTTTTGGGAAAGCACCGGGGTTTGAGAGCTCTTCGCCACCCCACTTACTGCTTCCCCAGTGAGGCGGGTACCGCAGGCTTACGGGAGGATTTAAGGATAGAAGGAGATCACCGGCATGAAAGCCTCTGGCTCAGCCAGGGCCAGAGTCTGGTCTCACAAAGAAAAGGAAGGTGAAGGGGCCGAGCTTGGTTCCCATCACAGGAGTGGTTCCGGAAGGTGCACTCCCCCACAGCCGGCTTTAACCCTGGGGAGCTGTGTTCTCTGGTCCCATAAGACACCTAAGCCCCCAGCAATTGTGACTAACTTAGAACTTGTGTCCGATAGTGACGGAGAGGGGGCGCCTGGGTGGCTCCGTTGGTTAAGCGTCCAACTCTTGATTTCAGCTCAGGTCACTGTCTCGCGGTCCGTAGGATCGAGCCCCATGACGAGCTCTGCGCTGACAGTACGGAGTCTGCTTGGAATTCTGTCTCTGCCCCTCCCCCACTCTCTCTCCCTCCCTCCCTCTCTCTCAAAATAAATGCATTTTTAAGGTGATTTTATTAAAGCACGGGGATGGGACCCATGGGCAGGAAAAGCTGCCAATAAACACACATTTTTAAAAAATAGTGCCAGACCTCATAGTTTTCTAAGCCAGATACACGTCAGAATCCCCTGGGAAGGTGTTAAAACCACAGAGGCCCAGGCCTCACCTCCGGAAATTCTGGATCTGTAGGCCTACAGTAGGGTCCGGGCATCTGAGTTTTTTACATGAGCCCCAAGGAATTCTGGTGACGATTACCCAGGTTTAGAACCCTGGGTGTGGATAACAGTGTAAGGCAAAATATTACTTACCTCCATCTAGCTGCACTCTGGAGAATTCTGGGGAACTCCTGACTCCAAAGCCATGGAGTCCATAGCTGCCCTCCCACCCCGCTCCAGCCCAGCTGAGCCCACCTGACCCCTAACCGCAGCCTCTGTGGGCACATCCAGCCCACAAGGCTCGTAAGGACACTCACCCCTGTCTCTGATGTGTGCTGGAGGGAAAAAGAGAAGTGAAAGTTCTAAGTTTGCAGCCAGGACATTACCCAAGGGGACCGAGGGAAAGAGAAGAGAGCAGCGTTGTTGCGAACCATGAATGAGATAAAGGAAGTTTCCCAGAAGAATTTAAATGTCAGGTGCTAGTCCCCGCTCTCTCCCCACCTGGGAAAGTTTTGAACATTCCAACTGTGTCCTCCACTGAGGAAGAGACTCCAGGACATGTCAGCAGGGAAGAGAAGCATGATAAAGGGAAGCCAGTGGAATGGAGGGTGGCAGAAGGGGACCAAAGGAAACCCTGGGACTGGGGAGGGCACATGTTTTTGCAGGGAGTATAAAGCATGGGATGGGCAGGCTGGGGGAGGGGGTGGCGGGGTGAGATCCCAAGAATCTTGAAAGAGGTCTTTGTTTACCTGTTCAGGGGAGAGCAGGGGAGAGACCCAGTGGAATTTCTCCTTTTCAAGCCGGGCTGTGCCACTGAACGGTAAACGGGTGCTTCAAGCCTTAGCCACTTGGCTGGTATCCTCATCACCAAGGCCGTTTGACTTCCAGGTTCCTGGCTCTTCCTCTCCCACGTTTGGTTACTGTCTGTTGATTGTAGACCTTGATTGTTTAGCAAATATGCTACTGAGGACCGGGGCTGCATGCTCTGTGAGGCTGAAATGGAAGAACACACCAGCCTCCCACTTGAGCCGCTCAGAGCCCACGCAAGCACAGTGTGGCTGCAAAGTGGAGGCATTTCAGTCCCCCTGAGGGTGGCAGGTAGCCCCTGGTGTAGGCACAGATGCACACGGCAGAAGTTGGGAGCAAGAAGCAATCGGGATGGGCTGAATTTGGGAGGAAGGCCTTAGAGCTATGGTGTCGGCTCTGGCCCAGGGAAGGGAGTTAGGGTACACGAGTGGCCCCACACCAGCAAAGGCAAAGGGTGCCGGTACATGTCCCACCCGCAGCTCTGCAAACCACAGGGTGCTGGCCGGCACCAGGGGAGAAGGGAGGAAGGCTACCGATTGTGATAACTGAAGGCCACTTCCTTCATGAGAAGCTCTTAACACCAAAAAGTACCCTCTTGGCAAACGTACAAAATGTTCTGACATTTATTCTGGTTACCAGAGCTAATTATCGTGTGTGCGTTCTGATGCCGTTTATTTTTGGTTTGCTCAGAAGGGCGATTCAGTAAGAATGTAAACAAAGCTTAGGCCTCTGTATCTCCTATAGGCATTAGCCAATATGAGCATCCGTCTGCCATATAGAAGCTTAAACGTCATAGAACCATCCTCTGAGAACTTCGTGCTGCTGTTGACTGTAAATTCTGGGTGTGTGTGTGTGTGTGTGTGGGTGTGTGTGTGTCTGTGCCTGCATGTGTGGGGAGAGGAGGCGCTTCCTGAGTTTTGCACCCAATCCTGACTGAAGCAGTGTGTATTTTCTTGGGAGTCTCGTGTGGATTGTTAGAAGACACCGCCTCCTGTCTCCTGTCGCACTGCCATAAACTGAAACTTTAACTCTTTGGAAGAAAGTACAGTGGGTTCTGCAGACCGCTAACTGTGGCCTTTGTGTCTCTTCCCAGGAGACGGTTGGAGAGCCATTCTATTTGCTGGTAACGACCTTGAACCAGAAAATAAACAAGGGTCCCGTGGATGTGATCACTTGCAAAGCCCTGTACACCCTCAACGAAGACTGGCTGCTGTGGCAGGTTCCAGAATTCAGTACTGTGGTATGTTGGTGGTGAAGCCTTCCTTCCAGACTCCGAAAGAAGCCTGGCTGGGAGTTGGATGGTGGGGTGGGGGGTAGGGAGGGGGTGGGGTCACTTAAAATGAAGCAGTATCATTCCTACTGTGGGAGGCCTCAGACGATGAGTTAATTAAAAACAGTAGTTGATAAACTATTAACACGTGTTCACATAATAGATTTTAATTACTGGGATGGGGGTGGGGAGACTTGTAATGATGCCTGGGGTGCTCATCAATTTCCAAAGATTTTAATATCAGGATAGCTTATAGCTTTCAGCGTCGTCAAAGGAAATGCAAAGTGCTCCCTATTCAGCACTTATAATTGCAATCAGAATTTCTCAAACGGCTCTGCTCTGGAAGACAATGTGTGAAGATGTATTTCAACCAAATTGAGGCCGTCTTATTTTAGAACGATAACACAAGACAAATTCCACTGTGTTCCCCATGCAACATGACACCCTTACTTTATTTTCATGGATTAGTTACAAATGTTTGGTGTCATGCACTTAATGTTCTGTGATCTCATAGATATTTTTAGAGGAACGCTGTAAATCACTCCAGGAAGATGACTGCCTGGCTGCTGGATGGTTTCACCCAGTGGAGAACTTCCTTTTCGCCCATCCCTACCCCCCACCACCCTCTTCTCTTCCCTTCCTAAAGGAAGAGAGACCGATTTCCTGCGCGCTCACAGATTTTAGAGAAAGGGCCAAGCCCGGCAAATACCTCCGAAATTACTTAGGCATTTTCTGCTCGTGGAGACTGGGGAAAGAGATCGCCGTCATTTGGTTTTGATCTTCAGCTTCATGGAGACTCTGGGCTTCTTCACAATCTCGTTAGTGGAGGAGGAGGAGAAAATGATGGTGGGGTTTTGGTATTACTCAGTCAGGGGGCTGAGTCTCCTGTGGCTTAGCTCTGGACGGTGAGAACCGTGGTATCATCCTGGAAGAATTCCTTCCCTAATTGGAGAAGGCACCACGTCGCTGTGGGCTGTGTTATGGTTACATCCTCTGGTGGGAGAATAGTCCACAGATCGGCTGCTTCGAGTTCTAGGTCACTGCCCCATGCAGCTTACCCTGCCCTGAAGGCACCACGCCCGACTGCCATCCACAAGGCAGGAGGCTTGAGCAGAAAGTCAACATTTCTCAGTGTTCTGATTTCTGTTACTACAACTGTCTGTAGCCAAGAGGCGAGGGGCAGTGGCTCTCAGATTTTAACATGCATCAGAATCCACTAGAGAGTTCATCAAGCACCAGTTGCAAGGCAGCACCCCAGAGTTTCTAATTCAGTAGGTCTGCGGAGGGCCTGGGATTTTGCATTTTTATTTTTTTATTTATTTTTTTTTTTTAATTTTTTTTAAATTTTTTTTTTTCAACGTTTATTTATTTTTGGGACAGAGAGAGACAGAGCATGAATGGGGGAGGGGTAGAGAGAGAGGGAGACATAGAATCGGAAACAGGCTCCAGGCTCTGAGCCATCAGCCCAGAGCCTGACGCGGGGCTCGAACTCACAGACCGCGAGATCGTGACCTGGCTGAAGCCGGACGCTTAACCGACTGCGCCACCCAGGCGCCCCGGATTTTGCATTTTTAAAGCGCTCCCTGCAGAAGCAGCTGGTCCCGGACCCCCCAGGAGAACTGCTGATATAGTGATGAAGAGGCACACGCTGTATCCTGCCTCTGCCCCTGCGTGACTCGGGGCAAGTTTCCAAAGCTCCCTATGCCTCAGTCTCCTCAGTGGAGATGACAATCATGGCGCCTGCCTGTTTCATGGGGTGTCGCAAGGGTGCAGAGTCAGTGTTCTGTAAAGCACTTAGGACACGGACTGCTGTGTGCGGGCCGTGTAAATCTGTATTAAATTTAATTCACCCCTCCCCCGGCACTTGTTACAAACGCAGATCCAGATAGGCCGATGCCTGGGCCTCCCCTCAGGACTGATTAAACCAGAACTGCTGGAGACAAAGCCCAGGCACGGATAGACTTTTTTTTTCAACACTCCAGATAATTCTAATGTACATCCTGCTCAGAGAGGGCAGGGTGTTTTGGAGAACAAAAACTTTGTTTGCATCAGGGCCTGTCGACACCTTCCCCTATGACTGTTTGAAGACGGACCCAGGGCCTCGGTCCTACCCCCAGGGATGTTCATGCTTTCACTTTGAAACATTTTCCGGGCCCCACGGATTCCCAAAGAGAAAGGATTCCCAAAGAGAACTATCTGTGAGCGTGTATAGGTTGGGGGAAATGTAGCACTGATTTAGTTTCATGAAAGCATGAACCCCCAGCAGGAAGGAGAGGGAAGGAGAGGACCCAGCTGGGAGTGGGGAAGGAGTCAAATGCCCGAAGCAACTTTGGAGGTTTGAGTCCTTTCTAATGTTTTACATGGAAACACTTTTTCCGCCTTTCATTTTGAAACGTTATTTATTTCACAGTCAATTAAGACCATGTGTTTCGGATTTGTTAACTCTCAACTCTTCATCCAAATGTTTCTTGATGTTGAAGGGATTCATGTTGATTCTTGGATTCGCTTTTCCTTTATAGCCCCTGGGGAGAAGGCTAATGGGAAATTATGAATTTAGAAATCCAGATAGATCTTTCTTTTCAAAGGCAGATTTGCCAGTAGATAGGAACTGGAAAAGGGGCAGACCGCTCATTTCCAGGGGCCTTGCCTTTAAAAATGATTTTTACTCCCTTGTATTGTACCTGCCCCAACCTGTTTCATGGTGGACGGTTATATTAGAAGCTCCGGAGAAGGCACATGATCTGGGCTATGCTTGTGTGACAAAATGTTGGCAGAAGGTCAATATAAAAATTTAAGGTTTTTCATTTCCTTTCAGGCAAGTTCCCCCAGCCTTAACCATCGTATTATAATTTTCTTCCTTCCTCCCTCTTCCCTCCCTCTCCTCCCTCTCCTCCCTCTCTTTCTTTCTTACCTCCCTCCTGACTGCCCCCCCACCCCGTCATGTACACCCAGTGGTTTGAGATCTTGATTTTCTAAATTTGCCTGAGGTGGTTTATGTAATTGAAAACCAGGGTATGCTGAACAAACTCGATTCTGTGTGTGTGTGTGTGTGTGTGTGTGTGTGTGTGTGTGTGTGTAAATTCTTTCAAGGAAAGAAAAGTCAGAGAAAAAAACAAGAGCAGCCACACGAGCAACTTGAAATGACAGAGCCTGGTGCCACGACAGGGACACATTTAAAAGGGGCCCCCCAAACTCCCGTTTGGCTAAGTGCTCAGAAACACAGCACCTCATGTAACAACCCGAGAGCTAGGTTTCACACCTCTAAGATTAGGATGTGTTCTCCCTGAGGTCTGGGGTGTTTTCTAGAACACAAAGACATCCTGCCAATTTCTCATATGTGAAATCATTCTACTAACAAATGGGCTCTGAGAGGCAGTTCTTTGCTCACTGCAAAAATTCCTCTGTCTTTGCTCAAAAAGCCCCATACGGCCATACTTACTCAGGTATCACGGGAAACATCCTTCTCTATATAGGCATTGCAGGCTGGCGTTCGATGAAGAGGCTGCCCCACACACAGTCACCCCCGTGAATGCCAGCATCGAGCCGGGTTTGCGCACATGCAAACTTCCTCTAATATCAGGGGATTCAGGTTTGACAGCTGGAAGAGGAATAAGCTTATTGCTCCGTGGTCCTTCCCCCTTTACAACATTTTAGGCGTGTTCAATTTGCTGCTGGAGAACCTCAGGCCCACCCTGAGATTGTGGGCTGTGCTGTGTCCGTGTCGAGAGAATGATTTCAGAGCAGATCCCCTGAAACTTTGGGAGCGCGAAGGAAGGCATGAAGATTTCAGTTCTAGGAAAGTGCACCACATGGGAGAAAGGACATTTGCTTCACTTTCAAGAGGAGATGAGAAAACCCAATAACTCGTAGCAAAGTGTGCTGAATTAGCAGGAGAAGGTTGACTTGTAATCAAAGTTAAGCGAGAAATGGTTTTTTGAACTCTTAAACCCAGGAAATGAGCCTGCCAATCTGCTGTATCTGAGAGATAGCATCTTGGCACCCTGGGAAACAGTGCTCCGACAAACATATTATTGCCCTCGTTCTCATATCTATGAGAACGTCTTTAAGATTATTAGAAATTCTTAGAAAAAGTACAGATACATGTCTATAGAAATCTTAATGCCTCCGCTACGGTCTATTGAAGACTTATGCCAGCCTGCACCAGTCTGCCTTTTTGAACCCAGTAGTTACCATTTTGGGGACAGTCATGTTTAATAAAATATCTCATATGTAACAGAGTCCCGGCTATCTCTAGTGAGAGCTTCACGTCTACATGCTTCCTTTAACACGTTGGCTCTCCCCACCACTCCCTAACTCCTTGTGTTCCATTAGTTTGTCCTTTCAGAAGATCCATTATCCCCATAATTAAACAACCCACTGTCCCGATTAAGTCATTCTGTGTTACTTCAATTACATCCCATTGTTCATTAAATCCTGATGTTTGCACTTCAGCAATCTTGTTTTTAATACTCCTAGCATTTGTGGAGAAACAGTGAAGTTAATTAACAATTCTTGGGCTTTTTTTTTTTTCCCCTTTTGCTCTCTACCATAGTGCAAATCATTTCCATTATGACTTGCAATAATACCGAAACCATTACTAACTTCGTAGTTACTGTTCTGAGCTTCCTGATCAAAGAAGTGAAACCATTTTTTATAATCATTTTAGGTAAGTCATTCCCCAGTTGATGGCAAGAAGTGGAAAATGAAAAACAAGCGTTAAATGAGTGCTTTAAATGACTTCCCTCTTCACACCCTTTCTTCTCACACCCATAATCTTGGGATTAGAAAATAATTTAGTTACCTAAATACAAAAGTATTTAATTTTCTTCTTTATGGCTCAAATGTGACTCTGCGTTGTTAAGGATCCTTATTTATACTTGTACTCCTCAGGGAACGGTCACGTTTATAGCAAATCATGGTGAAGATAAAAGGCATTTTTTTCAGTATGTCTTTTTTTGACATCGGCAAAGTCAGCATTCCATTTGAAGTTACCATTGTCTAGCGCAGGGATCAGCAAACAAGAGCCTGTGGGCCAAATGTGACCCTGCTGTCTGTCGTTATAAATAAAGTTTTATTGAAACGCAGCCACGCACATTCATTTCCTGTCGTGTGTGGCTGTTGTCCTGCCTATAACTGCAGAGTCGGGTAGTTGGCACAGAGACCATATAGGCTGCAAAGTCTTAAATATTTACTGTCTTGGCCTTTTACAGAAAGTTTGCCAGCCCCTAATCTAGGGCTTGACGTAACAGAGAAAATAATAGAGAACTGGAATCTGCCTTCCCCCCCTGACCTCCAAAAGCCTGGGTCTCTTTCTTTTTTTTTCTGGGGACACAGCGATGGAAATGCCTCACCAGGATCCATAAATCTGAAACTCGTGGGGTCTTCGCCAAAACACAAACCGTGAAATACTCATATTAAGCCTAAAATACCGAAATCCATCATCTTGGGCTTCATCAGACGGAGTCTTACTCGATTCTGTCGTGAACAAACGTTAGCAAATGCTGGCAAGTACAGAAAAATTTGAGAGAGAAACTTAGACTTGAGGAAATTTTCTCCATTAATTTTTTTCTCCAAGACGGAAAAGGCCTTCCTCCCTCTTTTTCTGTGGGCGGCGGGGGTGGGGTGAGGTGAGGGGTGGCGGTAAAATACCATGATCCAGGAAGCTTTGGGCTCTCGGTCTTTGGGGGAAGGAAAATGAGGTAGAGGGGGAGGTAGGGCAGGCAAGAGCAGCACCAGAGGGGGCATCTGGTAGCATGTCTCGGGGCTGCTGACTCCAGCTTAAGAAAAGCCTCAGATCAGAAGCTTTGGAGACTTGCTCTTTTAACTCGTGGCTCACATTTCTTCTACTGGACTTCTGGAAGTAGTTTTCTTCTTTCCTACCACCTCTCCTCTAAACTTCGGTTCGGTGTGGGGCGCTCGGGCGGCTCAGTCGGTTAAACGTCCGGCTTCGGCTCAGGTCATGATCTCACAGTTTATGAGTTCGAGCCCCACGTCGGGCTCTGTGCTGACAGCTCAGAGCCTGGAGCCCGCTTGGGATTCTGGGTCTCCCTCTCTCTCTGCCCCTCCCCTGCTTGTGCTCTCTCCAAAGTAAATATTAAAAAAAAAAAAAAATACATAAAATTCAGTTTGGTGTAAGAACCAGACTTTTCTCTTGACCTTCATTTGGCTCTCAAATGAAATTAGATATTTTATAGTTTTATTTAATGAAAGCCATTATTGGCCTAAGCCCTGTTATGATAAAGTATTTTTTTAAACGCATTTTTTAAAAAATTACCTTCTAGGTATTATAAAGTATCATACAAGGATGTGGCAACATCCCTCCTTGTGAGCCAAGAATGTGGGTGAGGACTTAATGAGGTAGCTGGATCATCCTTTCCCCACCAAAGTATGCAAACAGCATGGGGAAATGCCTCTTCCCGGGCCTTCGATTCATCTTCCCAGCCCCCTGCAACCATATTTTTTCTATCTCCTTGGTACCTTAACCAACCAGGGTGTGTGAAGGAACGGTGGGTAAAGCCACCCGTGAAACACGAATGTGCTGGTCTGTCTAGGTGCTGTGTACCTTAGCGCCCGAGGTGTTATGTCGCACAGTGCCCGACAGGCGGGGCTTAGGGTCTGACAGTCTTGGGGGTGAATCCGAGCTCGGTCACTTTACTAACAGGCTGTGTGACCTTGGGCAAGTCACCGGACCTGTGTAAACCGTTTCTTCATCTATTAACAGGTGATCATGAAACCTAGCTCTGTATGTTTGTTTTGAGGTCTGAAAAGAGCATGCGATGTCTAGCCATCATACCTCAGAGCAGTTCCCGTCATTTATTTGTAAGAGTTTTCCTGTCTGAGCCGTTTCTCTTGTCGATCGTAAGGTCTGCAGAGCACAGTGTCCTCTCACCATTCTTTCTGGTTGGCCACTCATTGTCGATGGGTGACGGTTTTTGGATTAGCTGCGCTACGGGCAAGGTGACCGCTAATCCCTCTGTCTGTGTGTTTAGAATCTATAGCAGACGACATCCCGCCAGACAGATGTGAACGGAAGACCACAATGATACATCTGAACAACTAACTACCTAAAGGCGAGGGAGGGGTGTGGTCGGGGCTGGCGGTTCGCAACCTGCTTACAAAAGAACGGGGTCCTTCCGTTCTGGTCCTTTCTCTGGGTTCTGGGCCCATGCATCTTCCAAATACCCTTGCCCTTCTAACAGCCCTTCTTGGTGATAGGCACATTGCTGAATCCATCAGAATGCAATTCTGCTGCAGGAAACAGAGAGCCAAGCCACCCGGGGCTTAAGCAACAGAGAAGTTTACTTCTGTCCCTCAAGAAGTTCTGGGGTGCACAGTCTGGTGCTGGTGGGTGCCTCTGCTCTGGGTCGTCCTCACAGACCCAGGCTCCCGTCTCTCATCCGCAGCCCACCTCATGGTCTAAAGTGTTGGCTCACCCCCGCCCAGCCTTCTGCCACGTTCCAGCCAGCAGGACAGAAGTAGGGCTGTAGAAAAGGGGACAAGTGGCCACCAGCCGTCTTTTAAGGAAGTTTCCCAGAGGCTGTCACGTTGCACATCTGCTTAACCTCATTGGGCAGAACGTAGTCACCCGGCCACGCCCGGCTGTGGCAGAGGCCCGGAAAGGTCATTTCTCCTCTGCGTGGACGTGAGCTCCATACAAATGCCTGGAAAGTGGTACCTTTCACCAGCCCGTGGCGTCCTGCAGGTTGAGTGGGCTCCATGGGGCCCCATGCCAAGCCAAGCCGAGGAGGTCGAGCCTCCTCTGCTGGACTGTCTGTCCAGCCTGTATGCCCTGAGAGCATCTATCGAGATCTTCAGGCACATTGGGACTGCCCCTCGACATTTATCACCTTGACTGGTGGCCTTTTGGCTTTGCAGTTAAGAGAATGGTCGTGTCCTAGTGATGACCCCCAGCAGCTCTGAGATTCTGGACACATTTCTGAACCTCTCTCTCTCTCTCTCTCTCTCTCTCTGTTTCTTCATCTGCTAAGTGAAGCTAATAACGGTGTCCACTTCACTAAGCAGTTATTAAATGAACAGAGCAGGATTAAATGAATTAGCAAAGCCTTTACGACAGCTCCTGATAGTAAATGGTAAGTGTTCAACATGCTACATGTGAGCGCCGAGGACGATGGTTAGAAACCCGGAACGGTATTCTCTTCTTCAGCTTTTGTTTCCATAAATAGTAACGGAACCCCTCAGATGGCAGGTGGTGGTTTTGGAAAGGCAAACACAGTTCTTCAAGTCCTCCACCCTCCATTCTACCAAAAGGAAGTGGGACTCTTCTTCTCGACTTCCTGACCTCGTAGCCTGACTAGAAGATCGAAGCTTGCTCCTGGCCAGTCTAGTTAGAATCGAAGCCCAGTATGTCACGGTGCAGGGGCCTCCTCATGTACCGCTGCACAGGCAGCTCCTTTCCAGACTCAGTTCAAATGCCCCTTCCTCCACGCAGTCTTCACTGATTTCTCACCCTTTGACAAAGCTCCTCCAAGCTAGAGGTAACCTCTCTCTGGACCCCCAAAGCATTCCTCCCATACCTACTGTTTTCTACATGGTAGTAGAATTCATTATGTGTATCTCACAATTGTTCTCTTCGTCTTTACATACTTCCCAGTCAGGATCAGTGCCAGGCTCTACTTTGTATCCTCTGGAACGCCCTGAACACCATGTCCAGATGCAAAGTAGGTGAGGGTCACTGAGCAGATTTAGCAACCTCAGTATCAACAAAGTGAGCTCTGTCAGGCTGGGTACGTTCAGCTGTAAGTAAGAGAAAATCCGAATAAAGGTGCTTGAAATAGTAAGGACGTGGAATTGCATTCTAGAGCAGAAAGTCAGGAGGTGAGCAGCCTCAAGCCCGGGCCATCGACCCATCAGAGTCACCATCTTTGGGCTCCTTTTGTGCCTCCTTCCTAGTCACAAAATAGCTGCCACAGCTCCAAGCACTGCTCTACCCTTTTGTTGGGAGTAGAAACCCTTTCCCTTTATATCTCACTGGCCGAAACTGGGTTACATGATAAGACACCACCAACCATATCCGTTGTCCTAGCTTTGTTGACACATTTATGCCAAAGAAATAGGGAAAGCCAGAGCTGTTCAGGGACAGATTTCTGGAGAAAAGACCAGTGTAGATTTTAGAGCCCTTTAGCCTTCTGTGGGTATTGAAAACTAATGGTCATCCCATAGATTTGGACCATGCTTAGTTTACAAAACATTTTCATATTTTGAGGGCACCTGGTGGCTCAGTCGGTTAAGTGTCTGACTTCCACTCAGGTCATGATCTTGCCGTTAGTGGGTTCCATGCTGACAGCCCAGAGCCTGGAGCCTGCTTTGGATTCTCTCTCTCTCTCTCTCTCTCTCTCTCTCTCTCTCTCTCTTTCTCTCTCTTTCTCTCTCTCTCTCTTTCTCTCTCTCTCTGCCCCTCCCCTGTTGTGCTCTCTTTCTCTCAAAGATAAACATTAAAAAAAATTTTTTTTTATTTTATTTTGAAGGCAGGATCGCCAAAGGTTTGAGTGCCTGCTTCTGCCATGTTCCTGCTGGGTGATTTGGTGCAATTTCCTAGCCTCTCTGGGCCTCAATCTGTCATCTGTAAAATGGGAATAATAGTAGAATCTATGAGATAAGGTTTCTGTGTGCTTGGCACACAGGAAGCACTCCTTAATTTACTATTATTAGGTCACTATTTAGTGACCCTGTCACTCCTCTTAGATAGAAACAATGAGAGCGTTAAGGCTCAGAGAAGCTAGAGGACTTACCCACGCACTCACAGCTGAGTACAGGATCTGACCCAGATGGTCTGATCCTGTGCTCAGGGCCCTCAGCCCTCCTGTGTTTCCTTCTTGAATTCTCTGTCAACACTTACTGAGTGTTGCACCTGGTGGCTGAATAGTGTTTCAAAGGTGATGCTTTGGTCTGCCAAACGTCCTGTGAATCATCTGAAAACAAGGACTATGTCTAAGGTCTCTCCTACACCTCAGCCCCTAACACCAAGTAGGGGATAGGGAAGACTCTGGTTAAATGGGTTTGTGAGGGGAGAGATGGCCCTTCCGTGGGGGCTCTTTCCTGATGGGGAACAAAGGCCCAGTGTGTGCTGAGCCCAGGGTGGGGTGAATAGGTAGGGCCCACTCTGAGAGGCCCCCGACTATACTTAGACTTCGGGAAATTGCTGTTGGAGCAGTAAGCGTTAGCAGCATAAAAAATCAATTTGTGTCCGAATTGACGCTCAGAATTCCCTGTGGCCTCTATAAAATACCATTTTACCTTTTTTCCACCCATCTAGCTGTGGAGGCAGTGGCAGATTTACATTATTTTACATCCAGTTAAGGTTGTTTTGTTTTGGTTTTTTTTTGCCTCCTCTTGGTTATGTTTTTAAGTAGAACATTTATTGCTTTACCTGTAAAGAGGTGTTTTTGTTAAAGACAATAGTGCCCTTTAGGTAGTCACAGAGTGTTATTTCACAAATACCTATAAAACTATTAAACAAGCTGGGATCGCTGGAGCTCTGATTAAAAGGTGCTTTCTAGTTGTCTTTATCTTCGGAAGCCCTGTGAAATGGCTTAACCACCCTTCTTCCCACTGTGAGCAGACGAGCTCGCAGAGAAATAAGGGAAGACACGGGCAGGTCTGCTTAGACTGTAAGGGCAAGGTCGGCATTTACGCCTCCTGAACCCTCATCTGTGTTGGGGATCTAGCTTCGGGCTTTGCTTACTAGCTTGCAATTTTTGCTTAGGACCCAAGACAGGGTTTCTGGAGGCCCAGGGTTCCTACGTGGTGGGCGGGACCAGAAGGCAGGAGAGAGGGCCCAGGTTGGGGGGGAGGGGAGGAAGGACCCTGGAGCTGAGTAGTTCCTGATGCCCACTCCTGGCTCTGCCACTTACGAGCTGTGTCCCCAGAGCAAGTTATTTGACCTCTCTGTGCCTCCATTTCCTCGCTCAAAAACGGGGATCATAACACAGCCCCGTAACCAGGATGTTGGGAAGGTTAAAAGACGTGTATACTTGGCAGGGTGTCAGTAAGGTGACAGCTGAGCGTGGCCACCAGTAAGTGCCACCAGTAAGGTGGCAGGTGCTGAGAAAGGGAGGTGAGGGAGAGGACTCTGGCACGAGGGTGGCCACCCCGGTGGCTTCTAGATTTTCCGCCCCGCACATGCCTCTACAGCCTTCTCGCTCGGCCAGCATTTCCGGGCAATCTGCCTCCCTTCCTGCCCCCTGGAGCTCCCCGGCCCGGAGGTGCCCTCTGTTCCAGGAAGAAGGAAGCTGCCAGGCGCGTACTCAGGGGTTCAGACCACACTGCCTTGGTGTTGATCACTTAGTTGGGACTGGAGTGAAGTTTGCCCCGGTGTCACTGCGCGCGGGAGTGTGGGGCAAGGTGTAAAGGCCCTGAGTAGAAGACCTGCCTCTGAGACCACCCCACGGTTGGCAGAGCCCCTTTCCCACGGCCACGGGGCTTCCGCCCTTGTCCCTCCGGAGCGCCCACCAGCCAGACCCTGGTCTCCGTGCCCCGCGGGTAATTCGGTTCGTCAGCACAGGAGCTCCAGGGCAGTTGCCACTGCGACTCCCACTCTGCAGGGGAGCAAACTGAGGCACAAGAGGCGGCCCCTAGAGTGGGTGCTCGGCCACGCTCCGCTTGCAGGCAGCGCGCTCTTTCCGCTGCTGGATACGGAGCGGGTACGGAATCAGAGCCCTGGCCGCCGGGTCTCTGAGTCTCCGCAGGAAGGCTTACTCACAGTGGCTATAATAAGACTTCGGATGAGTTGCATGAAATAATAACTTCCCACTTTTACCATCATCATCGTCCTCATCCTCAAACCCTTCCCAGGGGCCCAGCCCTGTGCGGAGCCTTTGATGTGCATCATCCCATGTAATAAACAATGCCGGTACTGTTGTTATACCCATCCCCCCCCCCCCACAATTTTATTACCTTTTAACGTTTTTTTAATTTATTGCTTTTAATTTTTATTAATGTTTGTTTCTGAGAGAGAGTGCGAGCGGGAGAGGGGCAGAGAGAGGGAGACACGGAATCCAAAGCAGGCTCCAGGCTCTGAGCTGCCAGTACAGAGCCTGACGCGGGGCTCGAACTCCCGAAGTGAGTTCATACCCTGAGCCTAACCGACTGAGCCACCTAGGTGACCTTACTGTACCCATTTTAAAGTTGAGTGAACCCTAAGGATCCCCATTCTCTCCTTGTGTTTTCATTTAAAAAAAAAAAAAACAAAAACACTTCCATTAGTTAATCATTTTACATTCCCTCATTACAGCCAGGTTCAAAAACATTAAGTAACTGAGCATTTCACACCATACCCTTGATTCTGAGATTACCAAGGTACCTCAGCATCTAAACTGTATGTGATGCTAATGACAAGACGCTCTTCCCTGAATCTGTCCCCCCAAGGAGCTGTAGTAGGTAAACGTTGTTGTGTTAGATGTGTTTGTTTGTTCTCAAAGTAAACCCGAAATTGCTTTTAAATTTGTTTTGAAATACTCCCTCGTTCTGTGTTTTCACACACTCACAAAGCCCTTCCCTTCCCCCATCAGTCTGATTCTGAGGCTTTGCTGCATTAGGAGAATGTGAACTGGCACTGAGACGTAAGCAGTGAATGCAAGGGTACTAGTACGGGGTGGGGATCTCAGGGTTTTAATGAGGGCTTGGGAAACTGAAGATCTTGAAAGTGGACGGGGAGATAAATGTTATTGCAATTAATGCTGCATATTAAAAAGTAACCTCTTCAGCATAATCAATACGGGGACCTCCCTGACCTTCCCTGTCACCTGGAACTTCACTTCTGGGACTCTGTGGTACTGTTACTAAAAAAGACAATCGGGGCGCCTGGGGGGCTCAGTCGGTTGAGCGTCCGACTTCGGCTCAGGTCATGATCTTACGGTTCGTGGGTTCGAGCCCCACATCAGGCTCTGTGCTGACCGCTTGCTCAGAGCCTGGAGGCTGCTTCAGACTCTGTGTCTCCTTCTCTCTCTGCCCCTCCCCCACTCATGCTTTGTCTCACTCTGTTTCTCAAAACTACATAAATGTAGTAAAAAAAAAAAAAAAAAAAAAAAAGATAATCACCAGTCTGCCCTCATGTACTGTGGAACCTTTCCAGTTTTGGGGGGTTTTTTGTTTGTTTGTTTGTTTGTGTTTTGTTTTGTTTTGTTTTTGAAGATGAAATTAGAAATCACCACTTCTAGAACATTTATGTGTATATATATTTTACTCCCGGATATATTTATCCAATGCTTGCTCTGTAATGAGAGTTTTAACTTTTCTGTTTTCCTTTCCATTATGCCTGAAAAGAATGGATTATGGAAAAAAGATTAAAGTAGTGTAATGGGACACAGTGTTTGCTAATGTGCTGTCAGAGGTATTAGTGGGACTCACCAAGGTTTGTGTCTTTTATGAAAGCCTTTCAGATTGCAATTATCTAATAGACTTGGAAACCTGTTTGTATTCTTGCAGGCATTAAACGTCGTCTTTGAAAAGATCCCAGAAAATGAGAGTGCAGACGTCTGTCGGAATATTTCAGTCAACGTTCTTGATTGTGATACCATAGGCCAAGCCAAAGAAAAGATTTTCCAGGCATTCCTAAGCAAAAATGGCTCTCCTTATGGACTTCAGCTGAATGAAATCGGTCTTGGTAAGGCAAGGAGGGAGCTGTTCTGTCCCAATCCCTGATGAATGTCTCTTCCGCCGGCTCTCTCCCTCCGTCTCTCCCTTTCCCCCCTGCCCACAGCATGCATGCTTCTGTTTGTTGAAACTTACGTGGCCTGGGGCTGTTCCCAGAGGGCATGTCTGGGGGCCAAGAGACTGTACTGCTTTCCCAAGAGCATGTACATGATTTTTTCCTAGGCAGCGTTATCCTTCAAAGATGCTGGAGTTTTGTTTTCGGGTTTTTTTTTTTTTTTTTTTCACAAAAATATTATGTTTGTAAATCAGATTCATGAGATTGGTAACCCTGAGACTGAATGGATTCACCTTGCGTCAAGAAGTACAAAAAGGTGTAAACCCCGCGCCCTGTGTGTGTGTTGCATTTCACATTGGCATTTGATTTGTTTGTTGTGTGTCATTAGCGGGTGGCTCAGACTCTGGGTGTTAACTGAAGCACACTGGAAAGGTCATCTTCGTCTCTGCTAATCGCGTCCTGCATTAAGTATATTCTCCATCCTCCCCAACGCGAAGCAGCATCTGCTATGAATTCATTTTCGGGCTCTACTGGTCTACTGCAAAGGAGAACATATGCATGAGCGCTCTAACAGGGCTCCGCTCCACTCAAATGTTCATCAACATTTTAAAGTTGAGCTCCCCGCAGCCCTCCCAAGAGACTGTCGTGGGATTTTATAGCAGATAATGGGACAGGCAAGAAGAGTAAAATCACAGCAGTGACAGACAGCGTAACAAGGTTTATCTCCCCTCAATGTACAGTCGTAGCCTCCACGAAGCAGGCAATTAAAATCACCCCACCTGGCTCTCCAAGCCAAACCTCCTGCTAAAAGGCCATTTAGAAAAGCCTGGAGGCAGGGCCTGGCAAGTTGGGGTGAAACAACGCAAGCGTGCAACTACAGGACTTGGCTTCAAAGAAGGGACTAAGGCACCTCTCTTCTGCCTCTTTTCTGTGTCCTTCTGTTGGGTGGACTGTTGGGCACTTGCAGACCATTTTCGCTCATTTGGTTAGGGGCCGGGCCAAAGAGGCAGCCCCAGACGGGAAACCATCACCTGACCTGGACTGTCAACTTCCTTCCCTACCTTTGCAAAAGTGTGGCTCTGGCTGCCAAGAGCTGGGCACATGGAGCCAACAAGCGTGAGGAAAACAGTCCAGTGGCCTTAGTCCTGCCAGTGCCGGGTCAGCAGTAGCAACCTCTTGCCGTTCTTGTGTTTGAGCCCATCGGTTCTTCCTGATGCAGGAAAGTAGGGAGCAGAACAAGTCTATTAGAAGCTTCTGATGGGAAATGGGAACACTGCATTCCAGCCATGTCAGGCTTCTGCATGTGTGATGATCTTGCAAACTACCTCCAAGGCTGGCCCCAGAAAACGAGGGCAACAGCCTTAGAACCAGCCATAAATTGTATAGAAATCCAATACCGGAAGCAGCTGTGGTTAAGACCGCTTCTAGCAGAGGCTCACAAACTCAGATGCCCACAGGGGCAGGAACTACCATAAATAGGGGTGTTGGCCCATCTAGGACACTGGGAAATGGCAGGACCCAACTTAACTGGGGGGAAAGACATGCCATCTAAAGGATCGGTGCCACTCGGCTTCAGCCAGTGACTGCATGCGGGCCTGTGTGGTCAGTATTATCCGATGATTCCGTTTTTTGTTTTTTTTGTTTTTAAAGAGAAATCAGTCCGAATTTTTATGTGCAATCTCCTGCCTTGAATGCTGGTGACTTGGTGCTGAATTGACTTTGAATGTTGGTGCTGAATAAGTAAAACGTCGTGTAGGTTCACACACAAAAATACACATCTGTGGGCCACATTCTAGCTCCAGGGCACAAGTTGGCAATCTCCATAAAACAGTTTGAATGGTGTGGCTTGAGATATTAGCCCACCAATGCACCCCCACCCAAGGACCTACAGAAGATAATTCACAATGCACCTGCTTGGGAACTTAAAAATTTGGGAATTTTTTGAAGAGCTTAGTCCCTGTAAGGATGCATTATTTTGTTTCCATTGGCTTTACTTCCAGGCTTAGCCTCGGAGTACAAGCTTCAGGGAAAGGTAGTCTTTTTTTCTTTTTTTAAGTTTATTTATTTACTTAGAGTGAATGAGCTAGGAAGAGGTGGGGGTGTAGAGAATCCCAAGCAGGCTCCACATACAAACACAGAGTCCGATGCAAGGCTTGAACTCATGAACCGTGAGCCAAGATCTTGAGTCAGATGCTTAACCAGTTGAGCCACCCAGGCGTCCCCAGGGAAATGTAGTCCTAAAAGTCAGAGCCCTATACACAAAACAGAAACAAAACTCAGGCTACCAGTCTGGCTCATATATCTCCAAACTTTCAGACACACATTAACCAATTTATCTAAGATTTATTTATTTATAAATAATAATTGCTACCATTACAGAATAGCATTTAAACTTTCTCACTTCAATTTCAAAGGAGAACAAAATGCACTCTTTTTTTTCTTTTCAGAGCTGCAAGTGGGCACACGACAAAAAGAACTTCTGGATATTGACAGTTCATCTGTGATTCTCGAAGATGGAATAACCAAGCTAAATACCATTGGCCACTATGAGGTAAGAGCAAGGCTTAGCCCCCAACATCTCCTTCCCCAGGCCCAATCCTGCCTCGATAGATCATCTCCAGGTAGTACCCCGGCAATTGTTTAAAAAAAAAATTACGGGACCCCCACCATTTTCTGGCAATTTGCAGATGGCTTGTTTGCAGGTCAGCAGTTTTCTTTAGTTGCTCATTTGGAAGAGCCTGGGCATTACTGTGTCTCGTGGTCAACAGTTCTCCCCCTCCCCAAGGCCTTCGATTTTCATGTGACTGATCAGTCTCCATCCGGCAGTTTGGGTGGGAAACTTCACCTTACAGGTCTCCACGGTGTTCAGAGAGCCACATAACCTTTGTGTGAGGTCCTTTTTTTCTGAAGAAGTCCTACATTTCCTGTTCATTTGCAATATTCAGTAATACATCCTTTTTTTATGTTTATTTTTGAGAGCCAGACAGAGAGAGCGAGAGCAGGGGAAGGGCAGAGAGAGAGGGAGACACAGAATCTGAAGCAGGCTCCAGGCTCTGAGCTGTCAGCATAGAGCCCAATGCGGGGCTCGAACCCACAAACCCATGAGATCATGACCCGAGTCAAAGTCAGATGCTTGACCGACTCAGCCACCCAGGTGTCCCCAGTAATAGCTCCTTTGGCCCCTGACCCACATGCTGGGTGAGTGCCAAGGTGGGTGTGGGGTGCACATGACCTCTCAGAGATCTGAGAAGCTTACATGGCACGAGAGAGAGAGAGAGAGACAGACAGACAGGAGGCAGGGAAGGTTCTGGAACACACTGAGATGAATACTGGGAGTCATTCAGCAACATTATCCAAATCTTTGGTGAATATCTGCTAGTGCCGGGTTGTACACAAGAGGAATAAAGACCAAGTTCCTGACTTCAAGGAGCCTACCACCCCCGGGAGGGGATGAAGAAGGGGGAAGACAAGTATGAGGCAACACCTATGGTGTAAGAGTGCTGTGGCTCAGAGCATCAGAGAAAGATTCATGGAGAAAGCTGACTAAGCAGAGACCTAAAGAATGAGTACTTTCCCGGTCCGGGATGGGGCACCAGCACACCCCACAGGGAAGGGAGAAGACACATGTTCTTCCACACAAAGACTTGCAGCTGCCTAAAACTTGAGATTGGGGGGGGGGGGGTTGGCAGTGAGAGCCAGTAATAGCCAATGTGATGGAGGCCTCACTCTGTGCCAGGTGCTGCCCTCAGCATTGCCCCTTACTCTGGCTTAGTCCGTCCCATGTATAGCAGTCCTATGAGGTAGGTGCTGTTACTAACCCTCTTTATAGATGGTACACTCAGGGACGTTTACCAGCAGCTAGTCAGTGGCAGAGCCAAGATTTGGACTCGGATAGTTGGGTTCTAGGGTCTGTGGCTTAACCAGTACCTGCCAAAGCCTGACTGAGAGGAAGGCAGAGAAGTGGGGAGGGAGGCAAGAAGGGGAGATACGGATTGTACAGCCCTATCAGCTCCTTCAGGAATTGGACTTTTGTCCCAACAATAATCCCAAGAAGCCACGGGAGGATCTTAAGCAGGGGAGATTTGTGTCTCAGACATGCCTGTGGCTGTGTCTGAAGCATGGTTATAAGAGGTACAAAGCTGGAACTAGGGAGACCCTTAGAAGCTGTCACTGGAAGAATTTCAGGTGAGGAATGATGTTGGTCAGAAATGACATGGTGGCTCTTGAGATGGAGACAAGCAGAGGGACTCAGAGATGGGCAGGAGATGGGCACCATAAACCATGCAGGTGGGAGAGTCCCTGGGTGAAGGAGCAGCCAAGATGGCAGGTGGATGCACTGATGCAGTTGGTCTTCCAGAGACAGAGGAAACAGCAGGAGCAGCTTCCCAGGCCACTCGGAGAGTAGGTGCCTCCTGTCTTTCATGCCTGCGAAGTCCCCAGGAAATGTGTTTGCACCGAGAAGGCCTTTGGATCCTGCAGGCTCTCCCCTCTCCAGGGAGGAAGCAGAGACCATTCTTGAGCAGAGCTTGCTGGGCAGTGGCCAGAAACAGAGGACACCTCTTCCTTGGGCTCTTTGGCTAAGTGGTTCTTAGAACTAGTTTGGAAATAGCTTCTTTGGGTGACACCTGGGTGGGCGCCACCGGAGCCTTTGCCGGAGAGCATCCAGTAGAGAGAGCCACAGGGTAGCGACTTGCTTTTGTGCTCACCCTCCCGCAGCTCAGACTTTCCAACCCTGAAGTCATCTTGCCAAGAGCTGTCGGTCTCAGCTTTTGGAACTTGTAAAAATCCCCAGGGGGCTTTCTGAGCGTATGTATGCCTGTGAGCCACACTCAGAGAAGCTGTGCTCCAGAGGGAATTTAATGGATAGGAGGTTAGAGTTAGGGGTGCTGCCTGGCAAGTGTAAGAACTTAGGGGCTTATCAGGGCATCAGTTTGAAGTTCAGGCTTGCAGCCTGGCAGTCACCTTCCCTCCGTGTTGTCTGGGTAGCGAGTTTGTCTCGGCGGGTTTAGAAGGAACACCACCACAGACGCCCTCCTTTGGTGCCCTCCTTTGGCGAGCTAATGTGCTTGTCTTGCTCAGCTGTGCCAGGAGGGCTGGGCCACCCTGATCAGGCTTTTTTGGAGTCCCCTGGCGACCGTGTGGCATGAGGTGGACCACAAAGGAAGGGGGTGTGGCCACTCACTGCCCTTCAGAGGGAAAGGCAGGACGAGCCACTCCAGCAGGGAAAAGGAAGAACCACCATAGCTGTCTGCAAGGCCAGGGGGAGGGCTGTCAGGAGAGATAGAACATCAGTCTTCACTGGAGACATCGGCCGTGCTAGACACCTATCTGCTTAAGGATGATAATGAAATTAATCCGGCCTGTAGTCACTTCCCGTCCAAATGATTTATTGGCTTCATACCCTAGCATTGCCACATGGTGGTAATAAATGACAAGACTAGGACACAAGGGCTTAAAGGATTCTCCTTATGTTTAAAAAGCTAAGCCGTAAGGCAAATAAACTCAGAGAGCTTGAAGGAAACTGGGGAGGTCATCGGCCCTGTGCTCTCCATGCCTGGACCATCTCAAATGCCCTGTTTTTCAAAGACAGTTCAGGAAAAAATTATCCACCACTACCCTCGGCCACCAAACTCTATCCCCAGTTTAGTAGTTCCCCTGCAGATTCAAAATTGGGAGTAATTTGACAGGGGTAGGCTGAAGCTCACTTTTGTGCTTCTGTTAAAAATTTTCTCCTGGAGCTTACGTTTCCCTCCAAAGAGACAAGATGCTAATTACCGCTCTTATTTACTAAAGCACCCTAGTTTGAGTCACTGCAAGTACTTGAAAGCAAAAAACTGTATTTCATTTAAAAATAGGGTCTAACTCGGAATTTTAAGTGATTCAGACTCATCTCCCTCCAATTAGCCCAAATTACTTAGGTTTTAAAGTTAATCTTTAGTGACGGCCAGTTCCTCCTACTATCTAAACAAAGTCCCGTTGCTGGAGTGGAAACCTGGTTCTTCTCTCCTGTTCTGTCCTTAGGGCAAACAGAGTGTAGCTGATTTCCTCTGAATGATTTACTGTCCAAATATTTGAAGAACAGATTTCTAGAGGGGATCTGAAGGCACAGCAAAAATATAGCATCTCATGGACCAGATGCAGCCTCCACAGCCCCAAATTGCTGGCAATGCTCTGTCATCTATAGGATGGCATCCTTGCCAACCCTGGGCATCGCCAAGATTGCTTTGTATAGTGATGACAGCACTGTTCATGTGCATAAGCACAATTCAGGTTCACAACCCTATGATGAAGGTGCTTTTATTACCCTCGTTTTCCATCAGATGAGTGCAGAGGAGGGTGGATTTCTGCTATAGTCTCCTTCCGTCCCATGCAAACAAGGGGTAAAGCCAGCATCTTTACAAACACATTAAGCCAGAGGCATCTTTATCCCCTATAATTAAATCCTCCCCAAGTGCTTCCTTAACTGGCCATCGCTGAGTGTGCCTTTCCTATTCAGGAAACTGCACTGTGTTTTGGAGCTGATAAGATCAGTTGTGTGTATGTATGGAGAGGTGTCTCTGGGTCCAGGCTGTCTTCCCCTCCCCTGCACCTCCGTGTGACCTTTTGCTGGATGGTGTTATCACACTTACACCCCGCAATAGGGTGGCATCACATATACAGAACAGGTGTTGTGTCCGGCAGGAAATGCCCTCTATAGACTTCACCTCACATTCTGAACCATGAGGTTCTGAGGGGCAGAAAAGATGTTTAAACCACTGTGATGTTGAAGAACGCTCTCGTAACAGGTGCATGCTAATGCCGCAGTGGTCGTCGCCACCGCTCAAGTTGTCATTCAAATGACATGTAGAGCTCACAGGGATGTTCCAAAGTGTCTGCTAGGTAAAGTCAGCAGTCCGTCCAATCAGGTGTGTCATCCATGACACTAAAATAAAGGGATTTGACCATCTCTAAAGGTCTCTTGCAGCACGAATGACTTTAGACATTTATTTATTCATTAAATAAATGTATACTTGTATACTGGGCACTGTTCCAGGGGCTCTTACAAATAGCAGCTCTTTTAGTCCTCTGTACAGCCCAGTGAGGTAGATGGATACTATCATTATTCCCATTCTAGGGCACAGGGAGAGGTTCTGCGTAGCTCTTCTCAATGATGCCCCAAGGCCGGAAGCAGATGAAACAGCAATGGCGCTGGAGACATGGCTCTTCTCAGGGCCGGAGAGATAGGCTTGGTTCCAGCTGGGCTTGTAGCCCATGCCTCCAGCCTCTAAGGCAGCCTCGGCTAGGAAGCTGGGCCAAATGATGAAAAATCCTGGTAGTTACTTTCTCTGATGTCATATCCAAAAAGGTAACTTCTCTTAAAATCTTCTGATGAATCTCATGTCTGTGAGTTTATCAAAATCCTTATTTTTAATTCTACTTCAACATAATTTAAGGCCAGTGTTCCTTGAAGATGACAACAATTGCCTTCTTCAGATAGGAGGCCTCTTGTAGGCATCCAAGAGCTCACCACCCCAGCCCAACAAAAGCAGGGGAGTGCTTAAGGTTCCCAATTTCAGGCACGCTTTTAGAGAGCAAACTGGCTCCTAGAGGACGAGGTCTGGTTCTGACAGTCCTCAGAGAGAGTTTGCTACTGGCCCAGGCTGAATTCCAAGTACCCAAGGAAGACGCAAGAGCCCTACTGGCATTTTAACTAGTTGGAAGCATCCTTTAGAGCTCTGTCCTGGGTGTCCAGAACCACATGTATGATTTGATATGTGTGTTGGGAGTGTTCTGATGGGGCCCCTTCCAAACACGCCAATGAACACTGAACCTCCTTTGCTAATGGACTGAGCAAGGTTATCCCTCTGGCCCCGAGAAACAGGATTCCTTTATTATCTGCCTCCAGCCTTGGGGTGTCAGTGGGAAGAGCTAAGGGGGTAGGTGGGGAAAGCAAAATTGATGAGTGGTTGTGGGGACAACGCTGGTTGAATAGAGTTCTGCTTTCACATAATACCATTTTAGGAATGAGGGATACCAGTAAGGGTTTCCATGTGGTGATGTGTATTGATTACTGTGTTTTCAGTTTAAGAAAAAAAGTATCACAATATTTCATAATTTTCCATACAATTCTTAGGCTGAAATTCCAGCTTTCCTCTTAGACTAAGCAATATGAAATTACCAACATTTGACCATTTTTACCCATAAAAAATGGCAGTTTTGTAAGACTAAATATAAATTCAATCTTCTATATCTAGAAAATCTATCCTTACGGAATTTTCTTCAACTCATGCCACAAGGATAGGGTTTTGCCACAGAGAAGTCCCACCTTGGCTTGCACGTGATTTGGAGGATGTGTACCTCCTGCTGATTTCAGGAGCGATTTTAAATTGTCGACCTGAGTCCGTTTAGCCTTGTGCGGTCACAATTCCTAATTCTGATAATGGAGGGGTCTACGGTTTTCTCTACCTTGTTCCAACATGGGCCAGTCATCATCGAAGGGGTATCGCCTTCTTGTCTCATTGAATCCTGGAGCACTGTGAGACTGGGAGGAATTTAATTTGAAATTGCCGTGCGCTACCAGTTCTGCTCTGGGCTGGAGAAACATTCCCGCTGCAGATCCATCTAGTGACATTAATCTTTCTTTGATTTAATTTGGTTTTCATTCCTAAAGTAGGGGCCCAGAGGCCGCTCCCTGCCTCACAGGAGTACAGGAGGATTAATGAGTCACTCTCAGGACAGCATTTGCAGCTCCTCAGATGGAACAAACAGTATCATATTTTTAACACTTTAGATTCTGTGGCACTTTCCAAAACGGCATTTCTGTCCTTAACTCAGCAGCAGCTGACTTGTGCAAAATAGAAAATGGAAACCTTATCCCCCCACCAAACATCTGTAAGTGAACTAGTTTCTGTCTTACGATGGTGTTAAAGTGTCACGTGGGGGGAAATGTTCCAGCCCCAGAGCAGCTGTGAAAGTTAGAAATACACTCACACACACATGCTCAGACACACACACAACTCAACCACTAATAAAATGCTTTTACACTTGCTCTCGGGAGATAATTTCAGAATAAAATTTCCGTGGTACAAGCTGCGTGTGCGCTATCTTAATGCCTGAGCACAGTGCCAGCAGTGAGTCCTTGCCAGCTCTTGAAAAGACATTTGAACCTTTGGCAGGGCTGCTTATCGGAAAGCCCATCCGTGGTGTTTGTGATTATAGGGTAAGGGTGCTCACGTTTAGCAAAACAAAGCGTCTGACGGTAGTGGAGTATTGGCTCAACACTCAACAGGATCCATTTGGGATTCATTCTTTGACAATTACCCAGAATGAATCACCAGCTTCCTTTTATAAAAAGATATTTATTGGCTTAGAAACAGAGCATATCCAGCTCTTCGTGGGGAGGAATTTTAGAACTATGTTCAAACATTCTCATAAACTTGGTGTCTGAGTGTTGCTAAGAGGGTGCCTGCACAGAGTGTTTACTTTAATTGCATCAAATGTGGAGGAGAATGGAAAAAGCAGCCAGAAAACAATGAATGGCTCAAGGGGAAAGAGGAGGAGGTTTGGTAATAACAGCAGAGTCGAAGAATTCAATAAGAGTCCAAGCTGGAGACACTTTTCAGAGACCTGATGGCCCAGCCAGCCTCTGCCCAGCGTTCCCCCTCCCTGCAAGATGTGAACACCAGCAGTTGGAGGCCTCTGGTCTAAACTTAGCAGCTGACTAGACACAGCTGGCTGGACGGCTGTGCTCAGGGCCTCTGCAGGGCTGGCTCTCGCCCCGTGTTCCCTCCTCTGTGGGTGCAACCTGAAGATTAGACCTTAATCCTTTGGCACTTTCTAAGCAGGTTTGTACACTCTGATAACCAATGCGCAGCAGGCCAGAAGAGAAATTCTAGGTTTCTACTTTTTTTCCAAATGGAGGAAGGCTAGGTCCAAAGTAGTATTAGAATTCAGACCAGACTGAGGACTTCAGAGTGGAGGGAAAAAGCACTCAGCTGACCATGTTCCGAAAAGACAGGGTTAATCCTCCCTCCATAGTCCCAGAATGAAGGCAAGGATTTGTGTATCCTTGACTTGCCTCTCTTCAGGGTTCCTTTGTCTTACATTTTTGTGGACTAGCCTCTCAGAATAATTTACTCCTCACAAGAAGTGAGGCCTGCCCCCTGCTTCTTAGCACCTAGTCCCCTTAGCCTCAAGGACCCTTCTTCCCCCAGTCGGTTGTGGGGGAGGGCCGCGCTGGAGGGCCATCCGGCCTTGGCTTCCATAGTCCCGAAAGGCCTCAGGTGAGAACTGCTGACTTGATAGACAAAGAGGGTATGCGCGGGCCTTGCAGTAGTGGGTCAGTGTGGTAAAGGCATTTATTTGTCAAATTGTGTACATTTAAAATCTGTGGCAATTTTTTAGCAGCTCTATTGAGATATAATTTATATACCATAAAGGTCACCTTTTAAAATGTACAATGCAATGGTTTTTGGTGCATTTGCAGAGTTGTGTAGTCATCACCACAATCTAATTTTAGAACATTTTCATCACCCCCAAAAGAAACCTTGAATTCATTAGCAGTCACTCCTCATTCTTCTGACCCCTGCTTTAGGCAGCTAGTAATCTACTTTCTGTGTGCATAAATCTGTTCTGGACATTTTATCTAAATGGGATCATACAACATGTGGTCTTTTGTGGCTGGCTTTCACCTAGTAAATTGTTTTTGAGGTTCATGTTGCAGCATGTCAATACTTCTGTCTTTAGTGTATGGCAGTTTTTTGTAATATATTCACACAATAATGCAAAGTCATTTTAAAACGACTGAATTGCTTGTAGCTGCAACAGTGTGGATACACATCACAGACCTTAAGATGACCCCAGGAAGCCAGACCTATACACACACACACACACACACACTCGTAGTTGACCCTTGAACAATGCAGGTTTGAATGGTGCAGGCCCACCTACATGCAGATATTTTCCAGTAAATACAGTACAGTGCTGTCAGTGTATCTTCTCTTACGATTTTAATACTTTTTTCTCTAGCCTTATAAGGATACAGTATGTAATACATACAACATACAAGATATGTATTAATTGACTTATTGGTAAGGCTTCCTGTCAACAGTAGGCAGTTAAGTTTTGGGGGAATCAAAGGTTATATGTGGAGTTTCAACTGTGCAGGGGGCGGGTACCCCTAACCCCCATGTTGTTCAAGGGTTAGCTGTACTATATAATTCCATTTACATGATGTTCAAGAACAGATGGAAGTCAGAATAGTGGTTATCTCTGGCTGAGGATGGGGTGGTTATTGACTGGGAGGGGACAACGGGTTCTTCGTAGGACCTTGAAATACAATTTTTATCCTCACGTGAGTAGTGGTTACACAGGTGTATACTTAACATTTATTAAGCTGTATACTTAATATTAGTGAATGTGAAGTGCTTTCCTATAAGTTATACTTAATTGTAAAGTTTTTATTTAAAAGTATATGCAATTTTTATGATTTTGCAAGCTTTTTAAAAATACAATATTCCTGCAGAAAAGAGAACAAATCATAAGTGTACTAGTGGATGAATTATCAGAAAGTGAGCACACCCTGTAACTACGACTCAGGTCAAGAGAGAGCATTATGGGTACCTCAGAAGCCCCCTCCAGGCCCCTCCCAATCACTAACCCCGCTCTCTTGTCCAAACATCTAACATCATAGTTTGACTGTTTTTGTGTTTGTTTTAGCTTTACGTGATTGGAATCACATAGTATGTATTCCTCTGTGTTGGGCTTCTTTGCACCTTACCACTGTGAGGTTTACCCATGCAGCATGGAGCAGTAATTTGCTCATTTTTCACTTCTTTATATTCTGTTGTATGGACATACCCCAAATTATTTATTCATTGATGATGTGTGGTTGTTTCCAGTATGGGGCAATCGCATATAGTTTGCTATCAGGATATGCACTTATTTCTGTTGGATATATACCCGGATGTGAAATTGCTCTGTGATACGGTAAACACCAGCTGTAGCTAACACAGCTTTGAACACCTGTTTCAGCATTTCTGAATACAGTAGGAACCTCAAAAACATAGTGGCCCAAGCCTCTTTTGACCTCTGAGACGCTGGGATACTTCCTAACACAGCCTTGTCTTCCCCTCTGCCCGGGCTGGCCCACCTCCCATTAGCCCTATGGTGTGTTGCCCCCCCCCCTTCCAGCCTCACTGCATCTCACTGCCTTGTCTATGTCCTTCACAGGACTGTGAGCTCCTTGAGGGCAGAGACAGTGTCTTCATCACCATTATAGCTCCAACTTCCAGCACATAGAAGTTCTTGATAAATATTTAATAAATGAGACAATGCCAAGATCCAGCCAGCCATCTAATTCCTGGATGAAGTTGAGAAATGTATTAAATTTTGAAAACTCATATATTTTTTATCTTTGCTTTCAGATATCAAATGGATCCACTATAAAAGTCTTTAAGAAGATAGCAAATTTTACTACAGGTAACCGATATAATGTTAACCTTTTGTTCTCACCCACTTTTATATAAAGTATTGTTTTTTGCCTCTTTCAGATGTATTGTCACAAAAGTGAGATTGAGTTGTTTCTATGTAATTCTCTGAAATTGGAGAAAAGCCATTTTGATCTGTTTCTATTCCTAAGAACGTGAGCTTTGCAAAAAAGAGGACAGGAACCAGTAAATAGCAGTTGGCTGGACTGCCCAGCAGAAAGGAAGCTGCTGCCTCTTGACAGCCCTGAACTCAGGGCAGAATCTCAGCCTTCCTCGCTCTGTTCCAACTCCTCAGTAGGATGGGGGCTAACAGAGAAGACCCCTCTGGCAAACTGAGAGGGAAGCCGGTAGATAATCACACAGCCCTGCAAGCACTGAACAAACAAGATAATCCACTTAGAAATCCAAATCTCCTTGTGATAGCAGCTGCAAAATTCCCAGAAAGCGGAGTGAGACAAACTAAATGGGGAGCTTTTATGGGAAAGTCAATGGGCTAGCCTCTAAACTCTCTACCCACCTCCCTGATGGTCTCAGGAAAGGAAGGCATTGTGACGGTGCCTTGAGAAATTCCCTAAATCCCAGTCTAGGTTTGTCTCCAGAGAAAGGATACCCCAGCTAAGACACTCTGTCCCCAGCCCTTGGAAAGTTTCTGGGCCTCACCAACAGCACTTTTCACACATATAACTGGAGGCGAGGCTTCCTGATTCCTAGATTCAATACTAGGAGCGGCCTCATAGGTCCCAATACCTGGTCAGTACAAACAGAGAATGCAGGGCCCCCAGTTAAATAGAAAGGATAATTTGGTAGGTTGTAGGAAACCCCTGTGAGGAACCTCACAGTCCATCATTAGATCTGGCTATTTAGTGAGAGAAGCCATCTTGCAGAGGGTGGCTGCCATTCTGGCATAGGGAATTGGTGTCCTTGTGTTATAAAAAAGTAGAACTTTGTATTTTAAGCTTCAAAGATCAGGGATCTCACATTTGGATCTCTTCATGGGACCTCAAGGCAGTCAACGTCTCTGTTTCTTCCCTGTCCAGTTCAGCTGAGAGCCATTATTTTGATCACTCTCCTCCTAACCCTTCACCTTCTCCTGTCCCTGTCCCCTGTTTACTACCCTCTCTGTCATGTCCCAGCCCTGGATGAACCCAATACTAGCCTTTCCTAAACCTATATCCAGGCAGCCACTGGAGGAAGGCACACAACAGCATAGCTTGGAGTCACTATAATTTCATGGTGCCCAACATGACTGGGACCCTCAATGCAGCCTACACCCACTAAATTTCTCTAGGTAACTCACTCTGTGTTCTCCAGAATTCTGCCTTCTCTCCTCAAAGCTCTGACCTACATGGCTCTATCAGCAGCAGACTTGATCCTGTACGTCACAGAGAAAACAGGAATCAGAACTCCATCAACATCTAGCACCAAACCTACCACCCTACCTGCATCTGCCCATTTCTTCCTGTGCTCCTTCCCACCCCCACCAGCATTCCAGGATTTCCTTCCTCTTATCCAAGGCCAGTCTCTCACCTGTGTCTTCAATCCCATCATTTCCAACCTTCCAAGCATTCTTACACCACAGACAATCTTCTCTCACCTAAATTTTCTATACCTCCCCACTTACTACAGCTTTTGTTAGTGTTTCAAGGTATTCTAGTCTCCTTCATCTTCAAAACAAAAAACCTAGTCCCTTGATCCTTCTTTTCCATTTACCATTCCCTTTACTACATTTCTTTCAGGACTGTCCTCACCCTGTGTCACTGTCACACTTGCTCTATAAACTCCCAACTCATTGCCCTTCTTTCAGATCCCAGGAGGGGTCACGTTCCTTCCACCTTAGGGTCTTTGCACCCATTCCCCTTCTTCCATTTGCCTGGCTAACTAGTCATTCATTTAGGTTCAGCTCCAACACCCCTTCCCCTGGAAGACCTCCCAGAGTAGGGCCGGCCTTTGTCAGTTACTTTCTTAGCATATACTTCTTCAGGAGCCTTATCACAGTTGTAGTTAAATAATTGTATAATTAATAGTATGAAGTCTCTCATTGGCTAGGATGTAAATTCCACTGGGGTGGGGGGGTAACTAGGTCTGTGTTAAGATTGCCTTTTGCCTAGGAGCCCCTGGCACTCAGTAGATGCCCCCAGGTACATTTGTTCATGAGTGGGGCTTGAACCTCTCCTACTCACCCAACGAAGGATCATTCAGCCTGTTTTAATACTTCCAGGAATAGGGAACCTGCTTCCTACTCCCTGGCCCGTTTGGTCTTCACGTTGTTAAGATCTTAAGATGCAACAGGGTAAAAAAAAAAAAAATAGCTGTGAAGAGCTCAAGTAACCTCTTCTGTTTATAGCACAAATGGGGCATTTTATGAGAAGGCCAATTAGCCCGTGGTTGTTTTTTTAATAGACTGTTTTCTCCCCCTTTCTCTGGCATTCAGATGTGGAATACTCAGAAGACCACTGCCATTTGGTGAGTTCAGTCTTTCTTGTGCTTGCCGCTGAACTGGATGCCTTCTGTAGCATGAACGGTCTCCTTGGGTAACGCTTCTAGTCTGTCTTCCCTTTAGATTTTACCAGATTCGGAAGCATTCCAAGATGTGCAAGGAAAGAGACATCGAGGGAAGCACAAGTTCAAAGTAAAAGAAATGTATCTGACAAAGCTGCTGTCGACCAAGGTACACTTAACTGTTCTGGGAGTGCTTTTATGGCTACCTTGGGGGTGTATGATGTGTTTGACTTAATTTCCACTGAAGTGTGAAAATGTTACAAATCCCTTGTGCCTTCTAGCAAAGCAAAATGAAAGTTTAAATGGTAAACACTTCCTACCCTCCCCTTCTTTTTAGAAACTGCAAAGATAATGGCACTTTACAAATTTTGGCTGTAGTATCTTCAATCAGGGATTTAATATTGTTCCCAGTCCTTTACCCACCATTTCACTATTGTTGTTTTTTAGGTTCATGGTGTAATTATTCGTTTTTATTTGTTCTTATAGAGGAGCAATAAAACTCCCTTTGAATTGCAAATAAAATGAAGGGTGGGGTCAGTGACGGCTAACCTACTAAATCTTTTTTTATTTTTCCACTTTAAAGTTAAGAATTCTGTTCACATGTAAAAGTGTCAGATGTGAAAGCTGTTGGAATACCAAATCAGAAGCAAATTTTACTTTATCTGGCTTTTAGTGAGATTAACAGAAGTCTGTGGTGATCCTTTTTTTTCCCCCTGAAATGACTAGCAGTATAAATGCTATTATCTATCTACACCTGGCCCTGGTCTCCTGATGGGCATGCTTCTTCAGATTATAGCAGAGGGTATGCTGAGAGCTCAGTAAATTTGTTTAGTGACTAAAGGACAGCCAGAGCCTCTTGATTTTCTCATCTGTCCCACAGAGATCTGCCTATTTGTCTTTTGTAAAACACTCAGATGCTTTGGAAAGTAGAGAATAAAAACCTCTGATGGAAATACATGCAACAGGAACAATTGTGGGAACAGAGCAACATTGAGTTTTTCTAGGCTGAACATAACTAATAAAAGCTAAACATCCATGGCTTCTTGATCTATGCACGTAGCCCTACAACTGATATTTCAACTGCTGGAGACTTCTACGATACCCTCATTGTTGACTAAACCTAAACCTGGGCATGGATTTTCAGGATGCTTGACCCACATGGAGTGTTGGCCTCATTTGATAATTTTACATATTTTCTCTTCAGGTTTTTTTTCTGTTTTGTACATCATTTTCTCTGAACTGGCATTTCATTTTCTATTGTATTCAAAACTGCTACCCTATTTTTTAAATCTCCCACGTCTGATGCTCTCTTTCAGGTGGCAATTCATTCTGTGCTTGAAAAACTTTTTAGAAGCATTTGGAGTTTACCCAACAGCAGGGCCCCATTTGCTATAAAATACTTTTTTGACTTTTTGGATGCCCAGGCTGAAAACAAAAAAATCACAGATCCTGATGTCGTACATATTTGGAAAACAAACAGGTGGGAACAAACAGTATGTGATTACTGACTGTTTTCAAGACTCTGGGACAGAATCTTAACCGAAAGGAGGGCATGGATAGTTACAGAAGGATTCATTATCCCTAGATCAGAATCTTTTGGCTTGGTAAGCTATCATGTCAAAGCAGATTCGTCCTCTGTTACTATTTTTTAACAAGAACAAAACCCTTCCTATGCTGTGATCCTATTCTTTAGGATAACATAAACAAACCTTATCTTTAACGCATGAAAAAGACCTTGTAAGGAATGTTAACCTGACCGGCAAAAGATGAGAAATTAGTATTTTGTGGTTTTATTATATAATTTTCCATTAGAGAATACTTAATCCCTTTGCAGTTACCAAACTGTCTGAATTCTGATTCTA
This sequence comes from Puma concolor, assembly GCF_028749965.1. NCBI lineage: Eukaryota > Metazoa > Chordata > Mammalia > Carnivora > Felidae > Puma > Puma concolor. The sequence continues at coordinate 26,610,156 of NC_141673.1, read as the reverse complement.
CATAGACATTTCTGCTTTTATTTGAGCAAGTGCAGTACTCAGATATCATGAGAATTAGCCAAAGGACTGTTTTGTTTTCTAACGTTTTACCTGGTTGCCTGGTAAGGCATCCAGGTTTGTTCTAAATTTCTCCTCAGTAAAGAAACAGCTCATTACCTCTATTTGAAATGTTCTGTGTATGAACTGAGTAAGACTCGGTGTTAAGACATGATAGAACTTTCCGGCACAATCGCAAGCCCTCCCGAACACTGAGGGTCCACAGACCATTTTAAGGAAGTATTACAAGCTGAAGTGCCAGAGCTCTAGGTCTCATCTTCTCCCCTTGAATCCGGGTCTGTCCCAGCATCTACCCTGGCTCCCTCCCATCCTGTGCTCTAGCCTCTTAATCCCAGGTGCTGCTGCTGTAGGCTCCCCTTTTCACTGTGAAGAGGGTGGCATCTGAGCAGGGGCAGTAGCCAGGACAGTAGAGCTGAGGAGAGGCCCAGCATCCTTATCATGGAGGTAATTTGCTAGGCCAGAGTTGAGATAATGGAAGGACTCTGAATGATTCCCAAGTTCATATTCAAGTATCTGAGTACCTACTATATGCCAAGCACTGTTAGGTGCTGGAGATGTAACAGTAAACTGAACAAAAATCCCTGTTCTCAGACAGCTTGCATTCTAATGGGTGGAAGAGATGATAAATAGGTAAATTAGTAGTATATTAGAAGGTTAGTACAGTGGACAAAGCAGAAAAGAAGGATAGAGAGTAACAGGACAGTGGTCAGAGAAGGCCTCAAGGAGATGATGACATTTGAGTCAGGTCTTGAAAGAGGTGAGGGCATACACCTTGAGACTGTCTGGCTAAAGGCAGTTTCTGGAAGATGGGCAGAAGTCCTGAGGTGCAGCCTTGCCTGGGATGCATGAAGACCAGCCAAGAGGCCCACGGTGGGTTGGAATGAAAAAGGTGAAGAGTAACAGATGAGGGCCCAGGCCCAGATCACGCAGGGGCTTTATCCCGAGGGGGATGGAGAGCACAGAGGGTTCTGAGCAGAGGAGAGACCTGATCTGACTCTGTGTTAAGATTGCTGATAGTTGTGGGACAACTGAGGCTGACAACTGAGAGCTGGGGGCTAATAATGCAGGCGGCTTAGGCCAGGGTGTGGCACTTAGAGGGGGTGAGAAGAGGTCAGGTTCCAGACACGTGATGAAACGTTTTCATGGGCAACCGTCGCCTGCTATAATAGAACTATCGGGAGAAAATTCTCGTCAATGGCCACCTTTGAATTTCTCCCGTTCTAGTCCTCCCTTCAGTGGCGCTTGTCAGGTTAACCCTTTCTTGTTCTGAGTGGTGCTGCCATCTGTTGCTTGGTATATTTGGCAAAGCAGACTTGCATACTTCAATAACAAGGGCAAAAACGTCCGTATGCAAACTGTGATAAACAGAGCATCTGCCTCCTACGAAGGGCTATACTTGAAAAGAGATTTCTCTCTCGGAACAGCCTTCCTCTTCGCTTCTGGGTAAACATCCTGAAGAACCCTCAGTTTGTCTTTGACATTAAGAAGACACCACACATAGACGGCTGTTTATCTGTGATTGCCCAGGCCTTCATGGACGCATTTTCTCTCACAGAGCAGCAACTCGGGAAGGTAAGGCCTGGTTTTAGTATCTCTTAACATGTCATCCTGTGAGTCTGAAGCATTCTTTCTTCTAAACAATTGGTCTGAACCACAGCAGCTAAAAAGAAATAGTCCATGGTAGTCACTGAAGATCTGCTTCTCTTTAAAAGCTGTCCCATTTACTTTTAATCTAGTTTTTTTTTTAATGAATACCAAAATAGACTATTATCCCCTTTCTACTGCAAAACTGTGCCTGTAAATACCTTTACCACAAATTATAAACTATAAACCCAAAGTGAAACTACAGAAATTTGCTTAGCTAAATTAATCCCATCTGAATACAGCTGATCCTTGAATAATGGAGGATTATGGGTGCCAACCCTCCATGTACTTACAAATTATCTGTAACTTTTGGCTTCCCCAAGACTTAACTACTAATAGCCTACTGTGGACTGGAAGCCTTACTACTAATAGAAAGTCAAAATAACATGTATTTTGTACATGTGATATGTGCTATATACTGTATTCTTAAACTAGAGAAAAGAAACGTTCAGGAAATTGTAAGAGAAGACATATTTACAGTTCTGTACTATATTGAAAAAACCCCACGTAGAGTAAGAGCCGACCCACATAGTTCAACACCATGTTGTTCAAGGATCAGCTGTACACCTAAGAGTCTATTTGAATATAACAAATTGCTCATGGGTAAGAAAATCTTGCCTGAGATTTCTACCACCACCAGTTTGTCAATTCATAATCAAAACATCAATATTGTTTTTCCTACGGTTTTCTTTGCTGAGCAAAAGCCTCAGGAAAGCAAAGAAAGATAAAAATACAGAGCAAACTCTGAAAGGGATGTTTTGGTCTTATTCGAGCACTCCAAATGTATTAAACTGAGCAGTATCTGTACCGAATGGATTTCAGGCAGTCTTTCAGTGCTGAGCAGTGTCTCCTTGGTATATGGAATTTGAGAGAGTGCCTGGGGCAAAATGTGGTTGATGTTTCACAGGTGCCTCAGCTTCCTAGTCTGAATCTAAACTCACCCTCACCACGATTTCTGCAAAACACACCTGTCTTTACTTTTGTCTTCTTAGCATCGCCTGGTCTCTCAAGGTAAACTCCTTCCCATTATCTTCAACGCCTTCTTCTTCCTCCCTTCCCCTAATTGGTTACTGCCCACTGCCATCTCCAAAATGTCTTTTTTCTAATTCTTTGGCCCTATCCCTTCAGCCCCTCTCCACCCATATAACTGCCTCGGAACTGGTCTCCTTGCCTGTGCTGTCTTTTTGTTTTCGCTGTGTCTCAGATTATCTAAAGCTTAAATCTGATCTTGTCTGTCTCCTGCTTAAAAATTATAAATACTTCCCACTACCTGCCAGGTGAAATCTTCCCAGTACCACACGGCCCTTCCTAATTGGGCTTCAGGTCTCTTTTCTGGCCGCCTCATTTTCTTGCAAATTCCATATACCTTCTACGCTACAGCTTTACCTTTCCCAAACTTACCATGAACGTGTTTTCGTATCCCTTTCCTGTCTCATAACCCCTCTCTTCTAGTAACACCCTACTTATTCATTCATTCCTTCAACAAACCTGACTTCTTAATGTGTACCAAAAACTATAGGAGCCTATGATCAGTCTAAATATACCTGCTTTGTGAATTTTCCAGCTCCATTTCCCATGCCCTTTCTTCATTTGACCACTGCAACAAAAACACACTGGAAGACACTAAAATGCTTAATTTATTCACAGTAAAAAATGGTTAACTGACTAGCTGAACTATACCTTATGTGGTTCTTGTGATTACTATGTTCTTGGTAGTTAGTATTACCCTCATTTTATAGATGAGGAAATCAGAACATCAGTTCTGGGAGGCCACAAGTCTTGGTGATGATCCCTGATTTGTCCAACTCCACAGCGCTTTTCTTTATACTCTGCTACTAATTACTGGTATCACAGTAAGCACTGTGTTAAGTTTGTCTTCCCAAGTAGATTAGAAGCTTCTTAAGGGCAGGTACTGGTCGTCTTTGACTCTTTACATTCAGTGCCTGCCACAGTGCCTAGCTAAATACATTTACTGAATGAATGATCACAGGATTTGTGGGTTTCACTTACACTTGAAAAGTGCAAAAAAATCTCTGTAATATCTCAGTGTCAGCATCCTTCAAAATGATTCAGCCATTGATATGGCTATTCATGTCCTCAATACATTTAAAAATGTACCGGGACATTAGCCCTATCATTAACTCAGCTATCTTCCCTGAGTAGGAATTTTTAAACTTTTCCCACAATTTTTTATATTACAGCTATTACATAAAAACATTCAAACTGACAGGGAACTTTTGTGAAGTCAGACATCAGGGCCCCCAGCACTAATGACCATGTACTTCCTTGAGAATGCTAGAAGATCTTTAAAATCTAATAAAAGGGATAAGCAGAAAAATCCACCACCGCCAACTACTTACCACTTTCATTGTTACATAAAGGGCTCAATCAGACCTACAATCAAGTCTTTTATAAATGCCAAAATTCACTGGTGGGTGAAGATGAGAGCAAATGTTTTAATTCAGGCTTTTTACAACCATTAGTAATGAACTATGACTGAAATAAGTTCCGTTGTTACAGTAACTCAAAATCATGCAAAAATAATAATTTTAGCTCTTTTATGAGAGGAAGGCAGAATATATTAGCATTTAATTCGCCTGAAAAGAACAGTGACTCACCAGAACTATCTGGATAGCAGTCAGTCATTCAATCAACAACACTGATGAAGGCCCACTGCATGAAAAAGCTTGGTTACTAGGAGGTGGTGATAGTGCTGGAGGTTCAGCTACATTGTTACTATTATAAATTCCCCATGGTGTTTTACTCCTGGCCATGGATGCTTGTTTTTGTTTTCGTAGGAAGCACCAACTAATAAACTTCTCTATGCCAAGGATATCCCAACCTACAAAGAGGAAGTAAAATCTTATTACAAAGCAATCAGGGATTTGCCTCCATTGTCATCTTCGGAAATGGAAGAATTCTTAACTCAGGAATCTAAGGTATTGGTAGAAAGTAGAAATAAGATAACATTTGTTACTTCTGTCTTGAAAAGTCATTTCAGAATCTCTCAACAAGGCTTTCTTTCTTTAAGAAACATGAAAATGAATTTAATGAAGAAGTGGCCTTGACAGAAATTTACAAATACATCGTAAAATATTTTGATGAGGTAAGATTTTAAATAACATTTCAAAAAATTGATATGAATCAGTCGCCAGGATTTGGTTGTAAAGCATTCTACCGGTCTCAGGACAGCTCTGGCATCCCTAATGGCCAGAAAGGGAAGCCAGGGAGCCTGTCTGAGATGGGGGATCCTGGCACCAAGCCAGACCCTGCACGTGGCTGTCCCCTTACGGTTTTATCATGCTGCCCGCCTTTGGACCGGCCTGAATTTACATTTGAGTTCATGGGGTCTATAGCCACACTGACTCAATATAACTTTGATGAGTAAGTAGTGGTCCTATTAAATAGGGCCAGCTTATGCTTGATTGTAATCTGCTAAAATGAAAGCTAAGCTTGTTCAATTGCCTAGATTCTGTGTTCAACAGGTATATGAAAGTATAACATATTTCTAACTTAAGCAACTATTTCAATAAACCATTCTCCTTTATGATTAATTCTCCTTAATCTGGATTTTTTTCTTTGGGAATTCACACAGACACAGTCATCAGATGCGCTGTTTCCAAATATATGTTAATTCCCCCTTCCCTGATTCCCCCCCACTCAGTCATGCTGGGACAGGCTATCCATGTCACTGGTGAGAATAGCTCACCAATTCCATTTGCTACTTGAAGATCAAGTGAAGCGCTAAGGTAGGGTAGAGGCAATGAGTTCCTTAAACATGATAAGCATCCCTCTTTCCAGGGGCCAGGGGTTAGAAGGGAAGCACTGGGGAGGGGAGGAGGGGAGAGGAGGCACTACACTGCCCAGGAGGGGAGGGGAGGGGAGGGAAATATTCAACTCTGACCAGGATGCCCCTGCCTGCTGCATTTAAGAAGAAATACTTGCCTGCATGTTGGCTGCCCAGAATGCTTGCTGTGCTTGGAATGGCTGTGACATAATGCATAAACCAGGGCCTTGGAAGTCTGGCCCCATATTTGTAAGCAAATAGTTGGTATTTCTTGCTAGCTTCTATTTTAAGCCAAAGTGTTGTTGATCCTGTGATAATGACTTAGCAAAACAACTTGCAAAGTGAGTATGTAAATGATCGAAGAAAATGTTGGCATCTGTTTCATACAGATTTTTACCACTCACGGCATCAGGAATGCAAAAAAAAAAAAAAAAAAAAACCCCAAAAAATCGAAATCTAATGCTAAGATCACAATATCTAAAATAACTGTTCTAATTGTCAACAGATTCTAAATAAACTAGAAAGAGAACGAGGGCTGGAAGAAGCTCAGAAACAACTCTTGCATGTAAAAGTCTTATTTGATGAAAAGAAGAAATGCAAGTGGATGTAAGCACTCTGGGGACTGGCTTAATCTGGCAAAATTCTTCAGACGACTTGGGAGCAAAATGGCTACTTGAGCTACTCTGTGTCGTTACTTTTTAAAGTTTGCACATAGGTTCCACTTTGAGCACTGTCTTTTAGAGACGGAGGCACATGCACAGCTTTTAGAAAGCATACCAACCTTGTGCCTGTGCATATACCGTAGGAACCTTTCTGTAAATAGAGTTGAAGTGGTTGTTGCAAACAGCCTCCTTGTTTACAGAGAATACAGGGCCAGTAAGCAAGTGTCAGTATTGTAACTACATTCTCCACTTAAGCACAATGATGTAAGTGGTTTTGTTTGAAAACTACAGTTATGTAGCACTTGTGACTACACTGCACCTCTGCAGAAAGGGGACACTGCCAATGATCAAAAGGAAATGTGAACTGAGTCATTTGGAAACAAGGTGGAGGTGTTAGGGCAACCTCGAGGATTTGCAGCATTGAAACTTTCCCCAGTAGTTCTTGGAAAAGCTGACCGCAGAATTTGGTAGTGTGTACACTTAGCATTCGTGAGCGTGTGTGTGTTTTTAAACCAAAAACTGACAGTGTTGCAACATTGTTGAAAGGGCTCGTGTTTTTCAGTGGTCATGGACTGCACTCCATCAGACTCACCTCCGTTTCACTAAGGAGCTCTAAAGCAAGGAGAGTGAGGAGGCTTTATTTAAATGCAACAGCATTTTACTCACTTTGTCCTGATGTATGTTCCCTTTTTTTTCATTTTTTCATACTAAATGTATTTGATAGTGGACATGTTGGCTATTGTAAAAAAAAAAAAAAAAAAAAACATTATTTCTGTCTAAAACCTTGGATCAAAACTATCTGTAGAAGAGTAACTCACTCCCCTAATCCTACGTTTCTGTACTTAGTGTCTCCTTGCTTTAGATTTCTGGTGAACCCTGTGGTTATAAATACTTGTGTGTGATTTAAAAAAAAACAAAAAAAAAATTTTACATTTCATGAAATTGCTGTTCACACTGGAGTATTATATATGAATATATATATATTTGAGGCCCAAGGCCTGAAAAATATTAGTATACAACTTGGTATCTTAGTCTTACTATGTACTTTTTGAAAGTATTCCTCACGAGAGAAAGAATTCAAAATACTCATTTTACTCATGCCTTTCTTTTTAAAGAACTCCCTGTCCAGTTCTACCGTAGTCTTTTTATTGCTGATTTTTTATTCCTGAATTTTTGCTGCTCATGACCAATTTTAATACCACTGTGTTTTCCTATTAAAAGTAAAAAATGTGATTGGCAACCCTCAACTTTCCTTGTGGCACCTTTTACCCTTGGTGCTCCAAATCCCAGATTAAGGAAAGACATTTTTTCAAGTAGCAAATAAAACACTCATCATATAGTCCTTAAAATCATTTACCAACACTGTATGGGATATCAGGAGTTGAATGTGAATTTGTCTTTGAAAATGAAATTCTTGTTGCTCCTCAATATCTGGCAAAGAGTAAGAGGTGATACCTCAACAAACTGATCAAATAAGCAGTCACTGCCCTGATAGGTACCTTCCCAATCCCATCACTTTTGACCATTGTCGGTCCAATAGACACACCTCAAAAATACTACCAAATAGGTTACTTACAAGTATCAAGGTGAGAGGTCTGCTCCCCGCGTGAGGCTGCCTCAGTCTTGATGTGAAGGCGTTCGTAAGAGACTAACAGGAGGACAGTTGAGAGCCAAGGGTAGGAGAGTTGCCCAAAAGACTTCCCCTTCTTTAGGGTACAGAAATGCTATGAAAAGGATCAGCTACAGCTTTATCTACGTGTTTAGTAAATGCTACGTGAGGGTGTCCCTGTCCAGCTCTCTGGCACAAGAGTCCCGTGTGGAGCCTTACCTCCTCTTCCAGGGGCTATGCTGCTGGGAACTTTGGGCAAGTCACTTACCTCTTTGTGCCTCAATTTCTGTATAATATTTCTAACCTACCTCACTGAGGTGGTGTGAAGATTCACTAACGTATGTAGCGTGTTTGTCAATCCTCCAGTGAAAAGCACGATCTAGACCACATCTTGGATCACATTAGCCAAATACAGTAAATGGCCAAATTAGATGTGTGCTGAAGACAATCAGTCACTGGGTCTACATTAAACAGCAACCAGAGAAACAAATGGCAAACAATTTCTATTTTCAAGTTTCTTTGCATATTTTTTTGGTGCAAACAATTCATTTATAAACTTTTTTTTCTAACACTAGTGTCTACAGCAGCATTTAAAAATTAATTCTGTTACCTTTTCCGTATTAGGGATTTAAAGTCTATTTCTTATTGTATACCTGATTGAAGCTGTACTTGGAGATGAATGTTTTAAATGTCTATATCCAAAAATAAACATTTTGATGTAAAGGTGGCCTGTTTCTGTTTTCCTTCAAATGTTCTAGTTATTATAATAGATTTTTTAAATTCTAAGTGGCCCCATGGAAATTACTTTTCAGCAACAAGGTGCCACTGCGTCTGGGAATAAGCGGTTCTGTAATGCAGCAACTGACTCCAGTTTCTTTGACATGGTATTAGGCACTGCTCCTCCACTATCTACCTGGACCTTTGATCCTAAAGACTTCCAGATAATGAACATTCCACTTAGTTTGGAGGATTTGAGCTTTGCCTTGTTGATGTGAAGTTATTGCAGCAGACTTCCTTAAAAAGAGGTTAGGGACACACAGAGATAAGACATTTGTAATAATTAGGTTAGATCCCAAACAGTAGGAGGCAACACTACCGCTAAGGGACCCCAGTGGGTTCAAGTTTTACAATGAATGGCCCTTGTTTTACACAACAAATTAAATCATAGGATTTAATTATTTGTACTTTGTGGTTTTCAGTTAGAATAGAAAATAACATTGAGATTTTTCTACATTGCTAAATACCGAGTGTATGCTCAAAATTAAAAGACAATGTAGAAAAATATTTATTAAGTTCTTTAATTATATGCACACAGCTTTTAGAATGGTAGCATTGTATATTTACACGTCTTAACTTTTTTTTTTTTTTTTAAGTTATTTATTTTGAGAGAGAATCCCAAGCGGGCTCCACACTGTTACTACAGAGCCCAATGAAGAGCTCGAACTCACTAACAGTGAGATCACGACCCAAGCTGAAATCAAGAGTTGGACGCTTAACTGACAGAGCCACCAAGGCGTCCCGAAGTTTTGTTTTTTAATGCTGCCTTTAAACTTTTTTCTTTTTTTTCCAGAACGAGGTTTAGACCTCTTGTATACGGTAAACTGCAGAATGTTTACTGCCCGTTACTGCCAAGCATCTCAAAGTGGCAGAAGGAATCAAACATGGGCATATTCCAGGTAAAATGCCAAAAAAAAAAAAATTCAACAAGTGAAATTAATAAAGTAATTTAACAACTTGATTCTCTAATTTTTTTTTCTTTTCTAACATTCTCAAAAGAGTTGTCAATAAATAAACATCTCTGAAGGGGTTTTAATGTTTCACTTATCCTGGGTATAATCCTAAAGTCCTGACACTGATGCAATGTATCATGTAGCTGGTACCTTTTCTTGAGGCACAAATGTTCTGGCAAACAGGAATACAGTATCTAAATGCCACATACGTTAAAACTTCAAGCTTTATTGAGTCACAGTGATTTCATCCCTTTTGATCTTTTTTCCATGAACATCATTCCCCAGGAGATCCAAGTTCCTCTAGTTGCTTCCTTTGTGTTGTTTCTAGTTCTTCTAGTCTTTTGCGAAGTAGAGAGAGTTCCCTTTGATGCTGTTCCTCCTTAAAAGCACCAAAAATGAAAAACAAAACAAAAAAACCAGAAAAATAGCTGGAAAAAGAACTGTTAGGCAACAGCCTCGGTGCCTCTTTTACTCAGGCCCTAGAAGATCTGGCAAGGAAAGGATAACCATTTCAGCAATCTAAGAACACAGCAGTATGGGCTAGACTACTAACTAGTCCTTGTTTCTCTCCCACCTCAGGCTCTAGCCTTAAGCAAAACACAAAGTCTGTTCTCCTATCTAGGTGTAAAACTCACCAGGGAGTAAATTAGAAGAATACCAATTCAGGGCCCAGGCATACTCACTTGCCTACTTTCTAACAAGGCTGGAGTTTAATAGCAATTCATTATAAATAAAGCACTTGGTCTGAGATTCAATTCAGTGACTAAAATCTTTGGTGCTTACAATATTATCAAATATAATTACTTATTAACAGTTCATCTTTTGAAAACCATCCAATCAATTTGATTCCTTCACTATCTCAAGGACCTGATACAGTAGAACGAGCCCAGAATTTGGAATCAGATTTATATTTGATAGTCAACTCTGTCACTTATTACCTATGACCTTAGGTAAGTCACTTCCCCTCTGACTCAGCTTCCTTATCTATAAATTGGGAATCATAACACCCTTCCCTCAAAGTATTTTCCATTAGGATTAAATAAAATATCATATGGAAAATGCATAGTGCGGAGTATTAGTAAATGCTTAGTAGTAGTTGAGTGAGTCAAAGACCCATGGATTAAGTTTTTTCTTTTCAGTTGCCCAGTAGATTTCACTTCTAGCAACATCACTAAAGGACAGAATAGATTCAAATCCACTTTGTTTCTCCCACTAATTTCTATGGTAAAGAAAGATATGAATGTTTAACTCTGAATTTAAACAGGTAAAAATTAACAGAAATGTTAGTGACTTTTTTTCTGTAACATAAATGCTCATACCTGCATATGAGGAGGAAACGACAAGTCCATGCCTGGAACCATGGCTGATGACTGAACACTAAAAGGATTGATGGATGCTGTTGGAGGTATGTTAGGAACCAAAATTAAACTTCGAAATTCATTATGTCTTCTCTGTATGTCCTTTAGTCTTTTTTGAAGCCTTGTATATTCTTCAAATGGAACATTTTGTCTTAAAAAAGAAAGAAAGTGTTTCTGTTCTTTAATACAGTTATACTGTATTGAAAAACAGGATGATTCACAGAATATAATTTTAAATTGGAAGAAAAGGACTTCAAAATTCTAAGATTTATCTGTATATAATACATACATAAAATTCTATTTATCTAGAAAAGTAAACAGAAACATGACATCTTAATCACATGTATAACTGTTGGCATTGCAGGCTATCAATTCATTTTAAAGTTTTACTTGCCAATTAATCAAAGATTAAAAATCTTTTGATACTTTTACTTTCACTTGCACTCCACTCCCCCAACCCATGAATCCTGAAAGTGTGCCTTATTTTACAGAAGGAATCAAATAGGAATAGAGAAAATACTACGTTGAATCTTAGGACATTGCCGTTTTTATAGGTAAAATATGGTCAAATATATGAAATTTCATATTGTTCAACCTAATTTTTAAAACCGTTGCTAATGACAGGGATGAAGCTACCCACTTTAGGGAAAACTATTTGGATAAAAAAGGTAACTTTTCAGGCCCTTACATATCATCACCTTTTTGGACATGAATTTTCTGACCATCAACCACATCAGTAATAAAATATAGTCTTCAAAACCACTCAAAAGTCTAGATGATCTGTGCCATACTCACCCAATCTTGATAATATTTCAAAATTAATGGTTATAGAAGACGTAGCAAATTGAATTTTGTTTTAGAATGAATTTGGTGGCTTCTTACTTTGGAACACAGTATTATGAAATTGGCATGAACTCCACAATCTATAAACTTCAGGTGTTCTAAAAAAACAACTGTTCCCATTTGGCAATAATTACACTCAAGAATGTCCAGTGCACATTATAAAACATCAACAGCCAATTTCCATTACAGAAAAGTCTGACACTTTCTAAATGCTGAAAGGCTACCACTAAAATTAGCTGAACTTGTAAAAATTTTTTTGATTTATTTATTTATTTATTTATTTTTTATTTATTTTTTTTTTTTAAAGTTTATTTACTTATTTTGGGAGAGAGACAGAGGGAGGAAGAGAGAGAATCCCAAGCACGTTAGGCACTGTTGGTGCAGAGCCCAACACAGGGCTCAATCCCACAAACTGTGAGATCATGACCTGAGCCAAAACCAAGAGTCAGACACTTAACCGACTGAGCCACCCAGGCACCCCAAAAAGTTTTTATTAACTTCAATAGGCCCTACAATGCCACTACTACTGAGTCAATAAGGTAAATTGTCTCTGTTTAAAAAACGCTAATTATGCACATTATTAGCTATGTTTGTAACGTAAATGAAAATCCAGAATTTAGGCTCAATATGTTTTCACACCAAGAAATCAAAAATCTTGATTCACAGTTCTAGCCACATTTGGGAACTATGCAATGTTGCAACTATCTTGTTTCAGTATTAAGAACTCACACCACTCCTGGCTACCAAAGCCAGTGACCTTTCCTATGAGTCCCAACCATAACAAAATGCCTGGCATGTGTTTTGGTTTGAAGGGATATTCAGCCAGAAAAAAATAAATAAATGAATAACAAGGATAATGAACTGGGAATATAACAAAAAGTTTTAGAATTCTTTTAAATGTGGGGCGCCTGAGTGGCTCAGTTGGTTAAGCACCCGACTTCAGCTCAGGTCATGATCTCACGGCTTGTGGGTTCAAGCTCTGCATCAGGCTCTGTGCTGACAGCTCAGAACCCAGAGCCTGCTTCAGATTCTGTGTCCCTCTCTCGCTCTGCCCCTCCCCTACTCATTCTATGTCTGTCTCCCTCTCTCTCTCTCTCTCTCTCAAGAATAAACATTAAAAAAGAAAAAGAATTCTTTTAAACATATATATTTTCTTTATTTAGAGAGAGAGAGAGAGAGAGAGAGTGTATGTGAGCAGGGTAAAGGCAGAGAGAGAGGGAGAGAGAATCCCAATTAGGCCCTGTGTGCTGTCAGCATGGAGCCCGATGAGAGGCTTGAGCCCACGAACCATGAAATCATGACCTGAGCCAAAACCAAGAGGGTAACCCTCTTGCACTATTGGTGGGAATGCAAACTGGTACAGCCGCTCTAGAAAATAGTGTGGAGGTTCCTCAAAAGATTAAAAATAGCATTACCCTAACGACCCAGCAATAGCACTACTAAGAATTTATACAAAGGATAAAGGACTGCTGATTCATACGTGCACATGTACCCTAATGTTTACAGCAGCACTTTCAACAATAGCCAAATTATGGAAAGAGCTCAAATGTCCATCAACTGATGAATGGATAAAGAACACATGGTAAGTATATATAATGGAATACTACTCGGTGATGAAATATAATGAAATCTTGCCACTTGCAACAACATGGATGGAACTGGAAGGTATTATGCTAAGTGTAATAAGTCAGTCAGAGAAAGACAGACATCCTATGTTTTCACTCATATGTGGAATTTTAGAAACTTAACACCATAGGGGAAGGGAAGGAAAAATAAGTTACAAACAGAGAGGGAGGCAAACCATAAGAGTTTCTTAAATACAGAGAACAAACAAACTGAGGGTTGATGGGGGTGGGGAGTTGAGGGGGGGAGGCCAAGGAAAATGGAAGATGGGCATTGAGGAGGGTACTTGTTAGGATGAGCACTGGGTGTTGTATGTAAGTGATGAATCATGGGAATCTACTCCCAAAGCCAAGAAGACTACACTGTATACACACTGCATATTAGCTAACTTAATCATTAAAAAAAAAAAAAAAAAAAAGCCCAACATTGTTACTCTAGGGAATTGCAAATAAAATGACAATTAGTTACATGTTCAAAAAAAAAAAAAAACAAGAGTCGGATGCTTAACCAACTGAGCCACCTGGGCACCCCTAGACATATAGTTTGAAAGAAAACAAAGTGCATTATACTCAGAATCAAAGCTCTATAATATTAAAGTCACTACATGGGATATGCATTTATACAAACACAGTACCTATTTAACACCTGGTTTTCTGTTTCTAATTCTTCTCTCTTTGCCTCTAAGATTTCTACTTTCTCCTGCAGTCTCTTCAATTTGTTTTCATGAAGGGATTTTCTCTAGAAAAAAAGAAACAATATGGACAAGTACATTAATACAAAATCTCCTATTTGAACAAAATATAGAGAGAATGTTTTACTCAACAAGAAATTTTACTTAGAGATAAGTATTTTCAGTGAATACTAGAAGAAAAAAGATTGATAGGATTCTCATTGAAAATTGCAAAGATAATAAGCTTCAGATGTACAAATATGAATGCCAAACCAGAAAATGGGTATCAATAACTAAACTGCTGCAAATAAAGTATCTAAAAAAGGAAGGAGTCAAATTTTACTAATGAGCTTGCCTGTCACCTGATAAGGAATCACAAGTTCTTTATTTTCCCCAAAGATATGTGTTTTTAAAAAGAACTAAAAATTAAAAATTAAAAGCATGCTTACCATTGATAAATTGCTACCAAAGCAGCAAAAGATCAGAAAGCTTAGATTATGGATGCGTCTCAGTTTGAAAGTATGCCTTTTTAAATATTAAAAAGAAAAAAACTTAAACTTTACATAGGGAAAATTTTCTAATATGGAAAAATCAGTGTATAATGCAAAAGTAGTATATTAAAAAATTATTTTTTCATTTTTGTCAAGAGGCTATTTATTTTTTTTTTACAGGAAAATACATATAAATGTTGCAACTCACTTAGTAGCTATAGACCTTTCAGGTATGCACAGAATGTAAATATAGAGCAAAATGCGAAACCACAAGGCAAATGCTGATACTGTTACCTCATAGGTCAAGGGCATGGCCATACCACAAGTGCCCCTACCCTCCCTCCTTTCAATCTCTATTCCCTTCTGTCCTCTGAAAAGGTGACCAATTTACTTCTAAAGCTAATTTTGCCTATTTTTGAACTTCATCTGAACAGAATCATAGTCTTCTTCAACTGTTTTACAAATGGCTTTTCTTTCACTCAGATTGTGAGATTTACTCATGTTATTGCTTACAGGAATAGTTCATTGCCACATGTTGTATTGTACTTACGAATATCACATAGTTTAATATATCTACCCAGTCTACCACTGAGGGCCATCTGAGTTATTTCCAGTTGAGAAATAATACTGCACTGGGCATTCTTTCTCATGCTTCCCATTGCTTGCCATCCTCCAGCACCCTAAAAGGTTGCCTCCTGCCTCCCACTTTCTACCCTGGCAAAGGAACTACTCTTCCGTCCTTAACATAAGTATATACTTATATGTTTACAGGTAGTTTAGGACTCTGTCTATCCACCAATCTACCCATATCAAAAAAAAAAAAAAAAAAAAAAAAAGCAATCATACTATATACTCTTCTGCATATGGGTTTGTTTGTTCAATATGTTGTCTAATTGACTCAGCCATTTTATTGTATGGCACAGTTATTTTCCATTGTTATGTTGTCATCCATATTATAAATATACAACTTATCCATTCTCTTTTGATGAAAATTAGAGTTGTTTTAATTTTAATTTAATCTGAATAAAGTTTCTATGAACATTCCTAAACATGTTTTTGGTGGATATATGTACTCATTTCTCTTTAGTATATACTCAGGAGTGAGTCACAGCTTTAGTAAATACTGCTGGTTGTTGTTGTTGTTGTTTTTAAATTTTTTTAATGTTTATTTATTTTTGAGACAGAGAGAGACAGAGCATGAGCAGGGGGTGGTCTGAGAGAGAGAGGGAGACAGAGAATCCAAAGCAGGCTCCAGGCTCCAAGCTGTCAGCACAGAGCCCATCGCAGAGCTCGAACTCACGGACCGTGAGATCATGACCTGAGCCGAAGTCAGACACTTCACTGACTGAGCCACCCAGGGGCCCCAATACTGCCAGTTTTCTAAAGTGGTTCTATCAATTACATGCCCACCAGCAATATATGATACAGCCACTATGGAAAATAGTAGGGTGATTCCTCAAAAAATTAAAAATAGAACTACCATAGGACCTAGCAACTTATACACAATGGAATATGATTCAGTCATAAAAAAGAAATCTTGTTATCTGTGACAGTATGGATGGACCTTAAAGGCATAATGGCAAGCAGAGAAAGAAAAAATGCTGTATAACCTCACTTATCTGGAGAATCTAAACAAACACACAAGCAAATGAACAAGCTCAAAGACATAAAGAAGAACTTGAGGGGCACCTGTGTGGCTCAGTCAGTTGAGCGGCCAACTTCAGCTCAGGTCATGATCTCGCGGTCCATGAGTTCAAGCCCTGCGTCAGGCTCTGTGCTGACAGCTCAGAGCCTGGAACCTGCTTTGGATTCTGTGTAACCCCCTCTCTCTCTGCCCTTCCCCCACTCATGCTCTGTCTCACTCTGTCTCTCAAAAATAAATAAATGTTAAAACAAATAAAAAAAGAAAAAAGAAAAAAAAATTGGTGGTTGCCAAAGGCAGGACACAAGGGGTGGACAAAATGGGTGAAGGAAGTCAGGAGATAAAACCTTTAGTTATAAAGTTCCAGGGATGTAATGTACAACATGGTAACTATACTGTGTTGTGTATTTGGAAGTTGCTAAAAGAGTAAATCTTAAAAGATCTCATCATGAGGGAAAAAAAGGGTTTTTTTTTAAACATGTATGGCGATGGATATTAACTAGACTCATTTATTGTGATCATTCCACAATAGATAAAAACATCAAATCATTATGTTGTCCAGCTGAAGTTGACATGTATATGTCAATTATACTTCAAAAAAAAAGGTTGTTAAACGTTGTAATAGCCTAAGAAGGCAAGCATAGCAAAATGATTCACATGAGTAAATTTAGTTATTATTCATAGAATTGCTAGAAATAAAAGGATAACCAAAAAAAATAACTGTTACTTGACCTTTTTTCCAGCAATTTTTTTTTTATTTTTTTTTTTTATTTTTTATTTTTTTTAAATTTTTTTTTTCAACGTTTTTTATTTTTATTTTTGGGACAGAGAGAGACAGAGCATGAACGGGGGAGGGGCAGAGAGAGAGGGAGACACAGAATCGGAAACAGGCTCCAGGCTCCGAGCCATCAGCCCAGAGCCCGACGCGGGGCTCGAACTCACGGACCGCGAGATCGTGACCCGGCTGAAGTCGGACGCTTAACCGACTGCGCCACCCAGGCGCCCCAGCAATTTTTAAATTGTACATATTAACAGTTTGATAGATTTGTATTTTTATTCATACGCAATTATGTCATATGTGAATGACAATTTTACTTCCTCCTTTCCAATCTTTATAAATCTTTTATTTCTTTTCCTTGTCTTATTATACTAGCCAGCACCTCCAATAAAATGTTAAAAAAAAAAATGGTGATAATGAACACACTTGCTTTGTTCCTGAACTTGGATGGATGGAGGGAAGCATTAAATATTTAATCAATAAGTATGATGTTAGATGTAGGACTTTTATAGGCACAAAAATCCCTTCTATTCCTATTTTAATGAGTTTATCATGAAAGGGTGTTAAATTTTGTCAAATTATTTTTATGTGTCTGTTAAGAAGATCACAATAGTTTTTTTTTGTTCCGTTACAGTGTTGAGTTATAGTAATCAATTTTGAATATTAAGCTACCTTACATTCCTAGAATAAACCTTACATTTCATGATATATTACAATTTTTATACATCATGGGATTCAGTTTGTTAATATTTAAGATTTGTATATTTGTTTATGGTATCTCTTTTTTTATAATGGCTGTGTTGGGCTCTAACCTTATAAAACAAGTGGGGATGTTTTCCTTTCTTTTCTATTTTCTGGGAAAGTTTGTGTTAAGAATGGTAATATTTCTTCCTTTAGTATGTGGAAGAATTTATCAGTGAAGCCAAATGAGCCAGGCATTTTTCCCTGCAGAGGTTTTAAATTAAGGATTCCATTTTCTTTCTTTCTTTCTTTTTTTAATGTTTTATTTTATATTTGAGAGACAGAGGGAGAGAGAGGGAGAGAGAGAGAGAGAGAGAGAGAGAGAGAGAGAACATGAGCAGGGGAGGGGCATAGAGAGGGAGACACAGAATCTGAAGCAGGCTCCAGGCTCTGAGCTGTCAGCACAGAGGCCGACGCAGGACTTGAACTCATGAGCAGTGAGATCATGACCTGAGCCAAAGTTGGATGCTTAACCAACTGAGCCACCCAAGCGCCCCAAGGATTCCATTTTCTTAACAGATACTGGACTATTCAGATTACCTAATTCTTCCTATATTGGTTTTGTTAAGACGTTCTTCAAAGAATTTGTTCACTTCATCTAAACTGCACAAGGTATTTTTAAAATATTCTTGTTGTTTTACTATCTATAAGAGGGGCTGCCCTGCCTGGCTTAGTCAGTAGAGCATGCAACTCTTGATCTCAGGGTTGTAAATTTAAGCCCCACGTCGTTGAGTGTACAGATTACTTAAAAATACAATCTTAAAAAAGAAAAAGAAAAAGAAATATAGTGATACCCCTTCTCCATTCATCGTACTGTGCATCTGTGTTTACCTGCATACCTACCTATTTTGTGAGCAGTTAGGAAAAAATGAATCTAAGGCTCTATCAATTTTACCAATCTTTTTTTTTTAAATCAGCTCTTGGCATTTTTAATTTTCTCTATTATATATTTTGTTTCACTGATTTCTGGTAATACCTTGAAGATGATGATGATGATGATGTTCGCAGTTAAATCTATCCACTAAGTTCATAATTCAATTATTGTGTATTAGTTGTAAACCTGCCATTTATTTAACAGTTTTGTTTTCTGGAGGAATTGTCAAGCTTTTTCTGTTGTTTTCTAAGCATATAACAACAAGGTAATTTTAAAGTCTGCATCTGATAATTCCATTTCCCAGATTCCCTATGGGGAGTCTGTTTATATTGGTTGTTATTTCTCTTGATTTTCGATGTTATCTTATTTCCTCATGTAGCCGGTATGATGATGATTTATAAATAGTTGGAGCAGCTTTAGGTTTACAGAAAAATTTAACAGGAAGTATAGAGTTCCCACATAGTCCCCCCTTTCACAGTTTCCTCTATATTATTAACATCTTACATGGGTGTGGTACATTTATTAAAATTAATGAGCCAATTTTGAAACATTATTATGAACTAAAGTCCACAGTTGACATTAAGTTTCACTCTTTGTGTTGTACAGTTCTACAGGGTTTTTTCCCAAATGCATGATGTCATGTATCCACTATTATGATATTATACTGAGTAGTTTCACAGCCCTACAAAACTTCCTGTTCTCTACCTATTCATCCCTACTCCCACAACCCCTGGCAACCATTGGCATTTTTTTCTGTCTCCATAGTTTTGCCTTTTCCAGAATGTCATATAGTATATAGGAATTATACAGTATATAGTCTTTTCAGACTGGTTTCCTTCATTTAGCAATATGTGCTTAAGATTCTGCCATATCTTTGCATGGCTTGACAGCTCATTTCTTTTTATCACTAAATAAAAATATCCATTATATGGATGTAGCACAGTCTTTTTTTTTAATCCATTCATCTACTGAAGAACATCTTGCTTACTTCCAAGTTTCTGTGTTTTTGTGTGTGTGTGAACATAAGTTTTCGACACATTTGAATAAATATCCAGGAGCATGATTACCAGATGGTGTGATTTGACTAAGTCTACCTTTGTAAGAAACTACCAGAGTGTATTCCAAAATGGCTGTACCATGTTCCGATTCCACACAACGAAGGAGAGCTCCTATTTGTTCCATATCTTTGCAGGATTTGGTACAGTCAGTGTTTCAGATTTTAGCCATTCTAATAGGTATGTAGTGATATTTTTATTATTTATTATATTTTATTTATTTATGCCTATTTTACATTTTTTGTTATATATTTAAAAACTGTGGAAATAAAGTCTATAATGTTGTTTTCCCTTAAAGTAGATTTACATTTGTTTCTTGCAGGCAGCTACAAACACTAACAATTTGGGTAGATTTAATCTGATTATAAGGACTGACATTATCTAAAGCTACACTTCAATACTTGCAAGGGCCAGGCTATTTTTTCATTCTTAGTCTAAACATAAATCCCTCCCCTTCAGTGTCCCAACCCAAAGCACTAGCATACTTGGATCTGAGATCCTCTCTCCGGCAGATTCTGAATTCCAATTTTTGTTCCCCAAGCTCTGTGAAGTTGTCAAAAGCTTTGCTTCACTTCTCAGCCTCTCAACTCCCTCTTCTAGAATCAGCAGTTTCCTCTAAGGAAAAAGCAACCTCACATGCCATGCTCACCTCTCTCAATTTCTCACCTCTCCAGGAGCTTGGCCTCCTAATTCTTCACTGCCTTCCATGGAGATATTTTTTTAAAAATACTTTGTCTGATTCTTCTAGTTTTCATATGGAGAGTTGACCCACATATTTCCTAGTTTGTCATTATCAAAAGCATATGCTCCTTTTAGGTATTTTAGTTCAATTAGTAGCATTTTTTTTTAAGTTTATTTATTTTGAGAGAGAGAGAGAGAGAGTAAAAGTGGGGCAGGGATGGGGAGAGAGAGAGAATCCCAAGCAGGTTCCACACTGACAGTGTGAACACGGAGCTTGAACTCAAGAACTGTGAGATAATGACCTGAGCCAAAATCAAGAGTAAAATGCTTAACTGACTGAGCCACCCAGGCACCCCAGTAGACATTTTACAGATGGAAATGCTTAATATTTCATTACTGTATGATTGTATAAACTTGCAATCTTAAAATCTGGTTGTTTTTCTCCATTTTTATTGTTCATTTAAACTGTAATACAAAATTTTTTATTTCATCACCAAATCTTAATCAAGTATATACACACACATACATATATACACACACAGAGTGCACATTTAATTGGGCCCTATATTAACTATAAGTAATTCAAAATATAGGGACTTCTGAAGGGAATTCCAGTCAATAAGTACCAAATCATGAGAAAGGGCTTTGTAGAATGGATAAGAAATGAAATAGGGAAACTGTGTACTACTACAGGGATGTGGATTTGCCTGAAGGTTCTCCAGCAAGGGACTGATAAGTAAAAGACATTGTTTTGAGAAGTCTGATACAGCATCAGTGTATGTGACAGACTCCAAAGTTTGCCTCTTACAAGGCACATCTGGAGATAAGCTTGAAGACAGGGTTCAGGACAATGCTGTCCTCATCCTCATCTCTGTAAAACAACCAACCATGTACTGAGCACTTTCAAGTTGCCAGGAAATAGCTAGAATGCAGTAAAAACACTGGCTGGTTAGTTGACTAAAAGACCCAATGAATGCCTTAGCCTCTCTCTCTATAATCATTTCTTTGCATACATTCTCATTACCTTGACCCAAGTCTCCCTCTTCTTCAAACTCACCTGGAAAAACTCAGACGCTTATTAAATACAACTAGACTGCATGCCTGGACCTATGCAACTAAATGAAGTCGGCAAACACACACACAACTGTGCACTGTGTTACCTGACAGTCCTTCTAATTTCCCTCATCTAATCACTCTCCCAAACTCTTACATTCCTTCACAACTTATTATGTCTCCTCAGATCTCTGACACCTGCACTCTTCACAATCTGAGCCAAAGACCCAGATTCTTTTTTGCACTGAGAAAACTGTAGCATCAGGAGAAAATTTCCACACATCTATCGATTTATCAGAAATTTATAAACATATATTTTGCCTTTTTTCCAGGTATAATAGATACACTGTATTCTTACGCCTTCCACCTCTGAATTGCTGCTAAAGAATATTATCCCACTCAGAGCCTGGAGCCTGCTTCCCATTCTGTGTCTCCCTCTCTCTCTGCCCCTTCCCCGTTCATGCTCTGTCTCTCTCTGTCCCAAAAATAAATAAAAAACGTTGAAAAAAAATTAAAAAAAAAAAAAAAAGAATATTATCCCTGCAAGTGCCCCCTTTCTTCTGCATCATCAATTTTCCCCTGCTACTGAATCACTCTATAATTCACCCCACCCTTAAAAGAACTCTTTGATCTCACAACCCTCCCTAGCAATCACCCCAGTTCCCTGTTCTTTACAACAAAATCCCTTAGACAAACTCTATCTTCCACTTCAATCTGGCTTGTATTCCTTCTATTCCACACAAACAACTCTTGACAAGCCACCAACAATCACTAAAAAGCCAAATGAATTCCTAGTCTTCATATTGCTATTTTATCATCTTATTCTCAATGTCATTCGATACAGTTGATCTTTCTTGAAGCACTTTTCTTCACTTGGCATCCAGTACCTTCTTGGTTCTCCTACCATCCTGGCCAGTCCTTCTCAGTTTCCTCCTTTTCTTCTCAACTTCAAAATTCCTCAAAGTTCAATCCTCACTCTTCCTTTACTTTCTAGGTGACCTCATTTAATCCCTTTGCTTTCAATACCATTTATGTGATGATGGCTCCCAAGTCTTTATTTCTAGTCCAGTCTTCCTCCCTGAACTCCTGATTCATGTATCCACCAGACTACTGAACATTTCCTGTGGAAGTCTAATTGGGTATCTCAAAGAGTTAACATGTCCAACAAAAGCATCTTTATTTTACTGCCAAACCTGTTCCTTCTAAAGTTTTTCCCACTCTATTTTAACTAAGCACTCATACTCAACATCTTAGGCATCTTTGATTTGTATTTTTCCTGCCCGACAACTATTGTAAACTCTACTTTAAAAATATATACAGAATCTGATCACCATTCCACAACAAGTTCTCTATTCCAAGTCACCATCATCTTTCACCCTGGACTACTAAAAAGTGGTCTTCCCGAGTCCTCTTTGTCTCTCTACACAACAGCCAGAGGGTCTTCTAAAATATAATGCAGATTATATTATTTTTCAATTTAGAACTCTCCAGTGTGTTCCCATCACATTCAGAATAAAAACCAAAGAATAAAAACGTCATCAGGCCTCACTACTTCTCTCCATTCCAGCTACCTAGTTCTCTCTCCTTGTATTCCTTCAACATACCAAGCAGACTTCTGCCTCTCTCTCTCACTTGCTATTCTGTCTGGAACATTATCCCCCCATATATAAAACATGGTATTCCCCTTCCTTTTCTTCAGGTCTCTGCTCATTCATTGTTACCTTAATCAGAGAAATCTTCCCTTATTACCTATTTAAAAGGCATTCTCTTTAGTTTTCTCCTTAGCACACATCTCCACCTGACAAATACTAGTTTCTTTACTCTGTCACCCACCCACTACAATGTAAGCTCCTCAGCACAGTCTCTATTTCTGTATTCCAGTGAACAAAACTACCTGGTACATAGTAGACTCTCAATGAATTTGTTGAATATGGCTAAATGAATACAGTGAAACCTTGCAGAAGATACAGCCTCAGCTAGGACGTTAGCAACAGGAATAAAAAGAAATGAGGTGAGGGAAAAAAATGCAAGACACATTGTAAAGAAAGAATTCACAGGCCCTCGTGACTGTACTGGGTTGAAGAGTGTCTCCCAAATATTCATGTCCCTGGAGAACCTCAGAATGTGACTATGATATAAAAAGAAATTTATTTGGGGCTCCTGGGTTACTCAGTCGGTTAAGCATCCGACTTCAGCTCAGGTCATGATCTCACGGTTTGCGGGTTTGAGCCCCATGTCCAGCTCTGTGCTGACGGCTCAAAGCCTGGAGCCTGCTTCAGATTCTATGTCTCCCTCTCTCTCTGCCCCTCCCCTCCTCACACTCTGTCTCTCTCTCTCTCTCTCTCTCTCATAAGTAAATGAACATGAAAAATAAAAAAAAAAAAAATTTATATGGTCTTTGTCCTGGGTTTCTAGCACAGACCTCCTAAAATCCTTGGAATTTCCTGAGTGACAGGCATGTCTTTTGTTATTCATAACCAGCGTTTTCAATCATACCTGCATTTATGCTAATGAGGTAACTTCTGGTCCGGGCCCCTAAAAAACTCAAAATGGGGTTGTCATGCGAAAGACCAAGTGATAAAAGAGTGGGAACTTTCAGCCGCATCCCCCTACTCCCCATTCTCCACTTCTCAGAGGAAAGGGGGACTGGAGATGGATCTCTATAAAAACTTTTCAACAAGACCCAGAAGTACCCAGATTAGTGAACACATTGATTAGCTAGGAGGATGGTACATTCAGAGGGCATGGAGTTTCCATGCTTCCCCTTCCATACCTTGCCCTATGCACCTCTTCCATTTGGCTGTTCTTGAGTTGTGTCCTTTATAATAAACTAGTAAACGTAAGTAAAATGTTTTTCTGGGTTCAGTGAGCTATTCCAGAAAATCATCAAACCTGAGGAGGGGGTCATGGGAACCCCCAATTGATAGCCAGTTGGTCAGAAGTACAAGTGGCCTGGGACCTGGCATCTGACATCGGGCAGTCTTGTGAGACTGAACCCTTTAACTTGTGGAATCTGATGTAGTGTCAGAATTAAACTGCACCGCTGGACACCCACCTAGCTGGTGTCCAGAGAATTAGAAAATTGGCTGTTGGTAAAACACTCCAGAGTGACCTTACCTAGAAAAAGGGTCTTTACAGATATAATCAAGTTAAGATGAGGTTATACTGGATTAAGTACCCCTAAATCCAATATGACTGGTATCCTTATGAAAAGAGGGAAATGTGGACTCAGAGACAAGACACACAGGGAGAACACCAGATGAAGACAGGCACAGAATGAAGTGATTTGCCTACAACCCAAAGAACACCAGGGAATGCTAGCATCCACCAGCAGCTAGGAGAGAAGTGTGGAACAGATCCAGCCTTTGGAAGGAGCATGGTCCTAGGGGCATCTTGATTTTAGACTTCTGACCTCTAGGATTATGAGATAATACCTCTCTGATGTTTTAAGCCACATAATTTGCAGTAATTTGTTACAGCAGCCCTCAGAAACCAATAGAGTGATTGCCTACATCTGAGGGAAGGGAGCCCTCGGGGTCAATCAGAGGTTTGAAGCCTAAGTGATAGGAAGAATGACATGCTACTGAAAGAGATGAAGAGTTCAGAGGGGACACTGGCTGTAAGGAATGATTTCAATTTTGACTTTAGCAGTCCAATGCCATCACAGGATTGCCAAGTGGATGCCTTGGTGTTAAAAATATTCCAACACAAAGGAGCAATAGAAAAATCAAAAGAACACTAATACAAGAACCCAACCTGGGATTCCCCTTTTACCACCTTCTAGCCAAATTCAACGAACTCTTCAGTAATCATACTAACCAACCATTTGTCTTGGATACCTTTCTTTTCCAGTGGCTTCTACAACACCACACTGTAGCTTCCACCTCTATGACCATTCCTCTACTAAATCCAGTTCTTCTTTCTAAGTCAATTCGATTCTTAGTCCTTTTATTCCTCAATCATCTTCAAAATCTCAAGTGTCTAATTCTTTACCTCTAATCTGAATTACTGCTCCCCATGGTGTACATTCCATTATTTCTAGTTATTTACACAGCACCTTCACCTAAGAGTCTAGGACACGAGTCCAGGGATGCACTGTCATACTTCAGATCTGACACGTGTTTAGTAGAATATACCTTCTCTTTCTACTCAACTGACACGTGTTCTTCACTCCATTACAACTCCATTTGTATACTCTCACAGCTAAAACATGTCATATTTTCCCTTTCTTCTTTAGCACCATATCCTGTAAATCTTCTCCTTCAGAATAATTCTAAAGAGTCACCTTTCATCTTCATTCCTCTATCACAAGCCAAAATTCCACGCTTCTTACCTCATTTTATCACAAGAGCTTCCTAACTGGCCTCCCTGTCTTCAGGCTTTCTTTGCTCTGACGCTCTTCTCAAACTTTAGGGTCTATACAGATCACCTGGGAGTGACTATTAGTATTGTTTAGGTATTGCATGTTATCTTCTCCAACTAGATCATATGGTCATCAAAGGCAGGAATTAATCATGGCTTCTATTTTCCTCTAAGTGTATAATAGAATGCTAGGCCACCCAACATATTCAATAGACACTTTAGAAGTTTAAGACTACGGTTCATGTCTTTTCCAAAAAACATTCATAACCATAATTTAACCAAGAATAATTTCAGAGAGATGTACCTTAGAATAAAAATAACAAGTTGTCATCTCAAGTGCCTTAAAAGGAAAAGGACAACTCACTGTGCTCAAACCAAGAGATCTCTCTTCTTACTCACACTTCAACAATGTATAGAGAAAAATATACACAGAAGCCAACAATCACAGAAGGGCATCCTAACTCAAGATACCTGGTCAAGTTCTTCCAAACAAATCAACAAAGTAAAATATCATTACACAAAGATTCTATCTAAAAAGACTTAACAGAAATGACATAAGCTTTGTGCATAGGAGGTTGGAGCTGTAAAGAAACACACTCAGACGGCAATGAGGCATCTTTTCTAGCCTGGGGAAAAAAATAAAGCTGCCACTCTCCAGTTATAAGAACCACTCACAGGAAAGCAACTCTAAAGGATTATGATTTCTGCTCTAGAGTTAATATTTTGTGACTTGCTTTAAGTCTTACAACATAAGCAAGTTATGATTTTTGTCACTTAAAGAACCTAACAAGTCTATTGCACTCCTATGAATTATATTTATATAATCCTAGAGCCAAATTTTTCATATAGAAGCATTATCTTTAACTAGAATGGAAAGAGTCTGACTTAAAGAAATTCACTTCATAGCGATTATTCTGCCACGAGAAGTAAGACTCATATGGGTACAATGAAGAGAAAAGCAGTCAAGTATTCGGGAAATTGGGAAATTAAAAGAGTAACAGCGCAGAGAGAACAAAGGATTAAGAACAGAAAGATGTAAATTTTAGTCATGGCACTGAATCTTACTAGTCAAGTAATCTTGGCTACCTACCACTTCAGTTTCCTAATCTGTAAAAACTATCTGAATGCTAAAATTCCTGAGCCCTAAAATTATATGTACTCACAGATTTTTTATAGTATTTCTATGCCACATATATTGTCTATTTTTCTACTTTAATTGATGTAAAGTTGTAAGCCTCTAGGGAAGTGTCCCACGCGGTAAGACAGCTCTGGGTCATAACTACTCACTGAATTGAGCTTAACAATTTCCTATGACTGCAAATCATAACCCACAGGTCACATTTTCAAAAGAGACATGGATATTCCCGATGTTCACACCCATCATTTGGCAGGTATTTCAATAGGAAAAAATTCACCCCAGGTCACAATACTGATGAAAGGCTGTCTTGCAGATTTCTTAAATTATCACCTCTTCCCTTCTTACTAGTATCTATGATTAGCTGGTAATCTCTCTCACCACTGGATGTCACTTTTGCTCCAACAGAAGTCAACCCAAACTAACCTCAATAGTAATTAGAATCTGGTTTCTATGATGCATAACTCTAAAACCTTAACATAAACATTTCTCTGTGAAAGATAAAATCAGTTCTTATAATTTCTACTGATTTTTGGCTAAAATCTGGCTTCAGATGCTTCTAGGCTTCAAACAGTGCTAGGAACCATAAGTGAAATTTCTAAGATCATCCCAAGCCATAAAACACTTCACTGAAATTCCACCAATACCCATGCACCGCTCAGTACTTGTATGGCCAGAAAGAAAGAGAAGCAGCACACATAGGAGGAAATACAAACAAAGACAGTGTTTATATTCAAGTATAAAACACTGAGATTCCCTTTTCTAATCTCAATGTTACACTACTTCCAGCATTGAGAAGAGAAAAGCAATATTCAGAAATCAAGAAAGTGGGAAAGCAATGACTTGGAGACTTCTCGTACTGTCACTCCAACTATCAGGATGCATTTGGCAGTTATATCCAATAACCATAAATAGGTGTCTAGGAACTGTGTCTTTGGTTTCCAAATTCAGAATATGTAAATGATATACAGTTCTCTTCTCTTATGCAAATATGAAAAGCTAAGCTTTCCAATAAACCCACAGACATTAAGATACTAGTGTGCCTTGGGGCGCCTGGGTGGCGCAGTCGGTTGAGCGTCTGACTTCAGCCAGGTCACGATCTCGCGGTCCGGGAGTTCGAGCCCCGCGTCAGGCTCTGGGCTGATGGCTCAGAGCCTGGAGCCTGTTTCCGATTCTGTGTCTCCCTCTCTCTCTGCCCCTCCCCCGTTCATGCTCTGTCTCTCTCTGTCCCAAAAATAAACGTTGAAAAAAAAAATTTTTTTTTAAAAAATAAAAAATAAAAAATAAAAAAAGATACTAGTGTGCCTATGAGAAGTGCCCTACTCTCATCTCAGATGTTCTCATCTTCCCAAAACAAATGCCATTGCTAAATGAACTTATCATATGGGGACATAGTAAATCATTTATGGTACTTTTATGCTACTCCTCACCCCCAGCTCCATGCACACACCAAATCTTGTTGAAAATAAGTACTGAATCACTGCCACCATGAGTCATGGTTACTGATGGGGCCATGCTACATTCCTTGGGTTTGCTGAAGTAGGAAAGAAGTTGTAAACCACTGACTTAGATGAATCATCTGATTACATTATATCCATGACGCTCTGAACTATTTCCAAGAAAACATATGGAGAAAATATGCCTACAAAGGTGAAACTTAAAAAAGACCACAGCTGGGGCATCTGGGTGGCTCAGAGGGTTAAGCATCTGACTCTTGATTTCAGCTCAGGTCATGATCTCACAGTTTGTGAGATCCTGGGATACTCTCTCTCCCTGTCTTTCTCCTGCCCCGTGATTTCTCTCTCTTTCTCAAAATAAACAAATAAACATTTCAAAAAAATAAGATCACAGCTGCGGTAACTATCATGGCTACTACAGAAGTCAGGGGGAAGCCTAGTTTCTCCTGCTAGGGCAAGGAGATACCCACTCCTATATTCCTGAGTTGGAAATAAAAAATCATTTTAGCCAAAAAAAAAAATGTTACAAGTATTAGTTAAGCACAGTTGAAACAAACCTAATCATCCTGTAAATTTAAGTGCAGAATGAGTTAATAACTAAGACTTATAAGGGCTGGTCTAGAAACTTTATCAATGAAAAAACACTGTGGGAAAATGCATGACAGCTCTGAAAAACCGACTTGAGCACAAAATTTAGAAATAAACCTGTTGAACAGTTTGCATTTTCCCAATTTATCCCTGCAAGGTTGACAGCAAAATGTCATGTTTAAATATCAAATTAAACATACACTAAAATCTCAGTTTTAATTACATTTTATTCTCCCAGAATAGTTAATTATGTTTTACTCTATAGAAATCACTTTAATAAGAACCACTTGCCTTTTTCTGGGCAATTGCAGCTCGCTGCAGTTTTTCTTTAGCTTGATTATACTTTTCTTCTCTGTCAGTGAGACGTTCCTGAAATTTATGCTTTTCTTCCAACCACTGTATCTGTTTCTCTTCCAAAGTCCTGTCAAAAGAATGTATGCAAAACACAGACGGTAACTCTTAAGATTAAATAGACATTATCCCAAGTAGAATCAAACGCTGTACCTGCTTCACCACATGCTTAATTATCCAACTACAGGCACTCTTGCATGGCCAAGTATTTGCTTATACTGAGTACTTCTCTGAGTACTGAGTAAATGGTACTCAGTACCATTACTGAGTACTTCTTCTGAGCCAGATGCTGTGCTTAGAACAGTGTGTGTACTATGTTATCTATTCTTCACAATAACCCCTTGAGTTAGGGACTACTATCATCTCCATTTTATAGATGAGAAAACTAAAGCCTAGAGAGCAGTTAATGAATTTGCTTAAAGACTTACACCTAGTTAACAGCAAGACCAACACTTGATAACTAGCTTTGAATCATGATAACCACCATGCTATAAAAACTAGGTCTAGCATGGGTGATGGGTACTAAGGAGGACACTTGTTGTGATACGCACTGGGTATATGTAAGTGATAAGTCACTAAATTCTACACCTGAAACTAATATTACACTATATGTTAACTAACTAGAATTTAAATAAAAACTTGAAACATTAAAAAAAAAAAAAACTGGGTCTAATAAAGCTGGTTAAAAATCAACCTAGGTATCAAGTCTTAATGCAGGATGTTTTCAGACTAGACTAAAATTCATATAATGATATTTTAAGGTACCAAAACAACCTACATCTTTAAAGCTCTTCTGCACACTTTGCATAATTTTTAGTATCATTACTA
Organism: Puma concolor; assembly: GCF_028749965.1. Lineage (NCBI taxonomy): Eukaryota > Metazoa > Chordata > Mammalia > Carnivora > Felidae > Puma > Puma concolor. The sequence continues at coordinate 26,580,137 of NC_141673.1, read as the reverse complement.
TATATAGGCAGTACAAATGAGATTTATAAATCCTGAGACATCAGATTATGTGCCTAAGGTCATATAGACTTTAAGTGTTTTAGCTGGGACCAAAATCATGTTCAACTGACACGTCATCCAGCTATTTTCTGCCATGTAATCTTATGAATAACATTCAGAAACCAATGATCAATTACTTAAATTTGCTAGCTAAGTTGTCATTAGAATGCTTTTTGTCTTAGAATTTTAAGTGCATTTTAATCAAACACTTCAGGTTCCAAGATATAAATTTCCATTTTTTTGCAAAATAATTTGGACCCTATGGAATGTCACAACACATTATGGACAAATAACTTGCTTACTTTCTTTTCTTGAAATTCAACTGCATGTGTGAAACCACAGACAGTCTTAAAATATGAAATAATGAGACACTGAAGGGAGAAAATTTTATTTGGCAAAGTAGCCTTCAGAAGAGAAAATCTGAAAAGAATTATGTTTTGTAGATTCAAACAAAAATATAATACTAACATGAAGACAAAGCAAATACAAAATAGCAGTTTTCTATCATATCTAAACAAAATTTTCCAGAGAATGTAAGATCTTGAACATCACAAAAATCATCTCCTTGCCAGTTTACTATATACACTGTCTACTAGTAATAAATTTCAAGACCAAAAAATATAAACAAATAAATGAGCTTTTCAAAGGGAAAATCCAACGTATTATAGTTCTAATTCTAGGAAGTAAGTTTTGCATATCACAAAATTTCTTTCTGTTCTCTGGCATTCAGAAGAATAATTTAGATATTTGGAGTAAAAAATGTATTAATGTATTGGTTTACTCAATGAATAAAGAAGGGTTTCTTTGACGGTTTTCAAAAGAACACGGTGGACAGGCAGAATTTGTTAAAAAAAAAAAAAAAAAGTCTTCTGCCCTAAATGCCCCCTTTTTTAAACAATTCAAGAGTCCATAAAGGTCATTCTCTAGAAATAGAAAGTACATTACCTAATGCCATTGTATACTGTCAAAGGGTATTTGTAACTAGCTCCCAAAACACATTCAACATTAGAATCGTCATTAAAAGAACTACATATAACATAGCAGAAAGAAGAAATAGTTTGTACATAAAAAAGAGCAAACTCTACCTTTCAACTTCTAGTTGTGCTTTCTCAGCTTGGCTTCTTAAATTTCGGCATTCCTGTTTTAACCTCTCTACCATTTCCTTCAGTATTTGGTTTGAATTCAGCAACTCATTCTCGGACTGTCCAAGTGAGGTCACTTGGATCTGCAAACTACTGATTTGCTTAAAAGAGAAGAAAGAGAAACATACAGCCACGTATGCAATAACGAACGTATGGGAGAGGCACAGGATTGTAAGCATCTTCCTTCACAAATCCTCCACCCAACTGATTTGTCCTAAGGACACCCGGAAATTAAATGATAAACCGCAGCAGCATTAGGATCCAATAGCATAGTATCATTGCCTAATATAACCAGAGTCTATCAAGAACCCTATTCCTCAATCCACTAAGTCCTCTCCTCTTCCTCCCAAAATAAGCAGACCAGATGAGCTACTGGGAGTAGGGAAAAGGATTGTAAGAAGGGGAGAGTAGGGAAGTGAGAAAGGAGAATGCAACCATTAGAAAGTCTCCACTGAACTTCCTCTACCTCCTAGGAAAGAACAGGTTTTAAAAGCTCATCAGCTGGGAAAGCTGCTAAGGGAATCTGTTCTCCCATTCCCATGTACCCTATGATCAGCAACTCTTCCGGGAGTTCTGCTTTCTAAATAGTTTGGAATCATTAATACAGAAAGGATCACTCTTACATTGTTTGTTTTTTTTTTTTTGTTTTTTTACATTTATTTATTTATTTTTGGGACAGAGAGAGACAGAGCATGAACGGGGGAGGGGCAGAGAGAGAGGGAGACACAGAATCGGAAACAGGCTCCAGGCTCTGAGCCATCAGCCCAGAGCCTGACGCGGGGCTCGAACTCCTGGACCGCAAGATCGTGACCTGGCTGAAGTCGGACGCTTAACCAACTGCGCCACCCAGGTGCCCCTCTTACATTGTTTTTAACTGGTTTCTAAGCATTCCATATACCCAGTGTTGGGTGGAAGAGAGATATTCTAAGAAACCTAATGAATGGCAAGGCTTCCTTGGCCTCTAGAGCCATTTATCAAACCATGAAATGTCACTCATGCTTTTTCTCCATCCTAATGTACTTTTATCTGGGAGTACATTTTCTCATGAAAAGTAACTAATTATCTAGTTAAAAATTAACAGGCTAGGAAGACAAATGGTGATTTTTAGTTATATCCAAATAATCTTCATTTGGAACACAGTTATACCTACTTCCTCCACGAGCAATTTTACTCTTTTTTGGGGGCGGGGTGGGGAGCACAAGAGTGTACACACAAGTGGGGAGGAGCAGAGAGAGAGAGAGAGAGAATATTCCAAGCAGGCTCCACGCTCAATGCAGAGCCTGACGTGGGGCTCAATCTCATGACCCTGAGATCATGATCTGAGCCTAAATCAAGAGTTGGTCACTTAACTGACTGAGACACCCAGGCACCCTCATTTTGCAAATTAACAAATCTTCATTTTCTTTCACCTTTTCTTACCTCTTAGCCATTCTCTCAGAGGAGCTGGAAGCACAGAATCAAGAGACTGAAGAGTCAAAAGAAACCAGATTCTTTAGGCAATAAATTAAATAATTCCAGCCCTTCCTGGTGGTAGCAAAGCCAAATAAGACAGGACTGTATACAACCAAAGAACAACTGACCAAATAAAGTAAAATGATATGTCTCAGATTTCTACTTTAGAATAAATTTCTCCAGGAAGAGCTACTCAGTCTTTATTTAATTGGAGTTATAAAAATTAAATCTGTAATACAATTGATTGAACAAGTAACCCTCAAAGAACTTAATATTTCTCCACATCTAACAAATGACAGCCCAATGCCAATGATACTAGATCACTTCTCTCAGAGTATCAAACACTATGTCCTCCTAGGTGAGACTTAGAAACCACAATTGCATATGCAAAGCAATGCCAGCTAGCTTGCAAGGATAAATCCTAAAAATGGAATCCTCTTTACTTCATAACTTTAAACAAAAAAGAAAATGGAATCCAGGAAAGAACACTCTTCCATGTTTTGCCCATATAAGTTTTTCTTAAACCCAAATAACTTCAATTAAAATATAAATTTCCTTCCATAAATACAACTCTTAGATTTCACATTTCACAGGGATATAATAAGAAATAGTTCATAGAATAAGCAATATAAAGTTACAAGTCAATCCCACAAGGAATTTAAAATCTAGATGATCTTTCTAATCAATTTTTAAATTCAGAATATTAAAGTAGTGTTCCTTAAACTATAATTTAAAAAAATTCATTATGGGTGACAGCATATAAAGACCTCAAGAAAAACAGCAGTTAGCAAAACCAGCTTACTAACTAGAGCTTAAAGAGGTTTAAACAATTTTATCTTCATCTATCAACCTCACCAACACATATCAATGTAATGATTATATTTTCAGAATACTGATATAGAAAATTCCAAAAGATTCAAACAACACACAAACAACCCAAGTACCCATCCACAGATGAATGGATAAAGAAGGTGTGGTATATACACAAGACGGACTATTACTCAACCATAAAAAATTTTGGACAAAATCTTGCCATCTGCAACAACATGGATGAATCCAGAAGGTACAAGGCTAAGTGAAATAAGTCAGAGAAAGACAAATATCATACAATTTCACTCATATGTGGAATTTGAGAAACAAAACAAAGAAAAAAAAGAGAAAACCAGACGCTTAAATACAGAGAACAAATTGGTAGTTGCCAGAGGGGAGATGGGTGAAACAGATAAAGAGGATTAAGAGTATACTTAGAGTGATGAGCACTGAGTAATGTACAGAATTGTTGAATGATTTTACTGTACACCTGAAACTAACTGAACACTGTAGGTTAATTATACTTCAATAAAAAACCCCAAAACTTACACACATACACACTCAAAATACAGATTTAAAGAAGCACTTAAAAAAATAAAAGCAAGGCGCGCCTGGGTGGCTCAGTCAAGCGTCCAACTTTGGCTCAGGTCAGAGATCCCCCAGTTTGGGAGTTCGAGCCCCACGTCGGGCTCTGTGCTGACAGCTCAGAGTCTGGAGCCCGCTTCGGATTCTGTGCCTTGCTCTCTCTCTGCCCCTCCCCTGCTCACACTCTGTCTCTCTCTGTCTCAAAAATAAATAAAACATTAAAAATAAAAATAAAAAAATAAAAGCAAAATGTTTGCTAAAATCATTACCTGTTTCAGGTCAGCATTTTCATTTTTTTCTTTCTCTGCATTTTCAATATTCACAATTTGTTGCTGAAGTTTTAACCTAAAAATGACAACCCAACAAACACATTTATTAAGAAACCATAGTTCCTATATTTCAATGAATTAGACAATCATTTTAGAGTACCCGTATTGACACCAGGTGTTGTGCTTGTTAAGTGGCAGATAAAAGTTTGATAAAGATTTTGACTTCAGGAAGGTGTGTTCACATGTAACTAAGATGTATCAAATTTCTGCTTTTACTGTGGAAAAATCTACAAACTTCTGGCATAGAGAAGATGAGAAATCAAGTAGGTCTAGGAAGACGAGACTACATACATGGAGATGTAAATTTGATGGGTATGATTTTGATAAACGCGGGGAACAACCTGAACAGCCTTTGGTGGGAGAGCGCATAACGTGTCACTAAGGCATCAGAAAGTGGTCTAGTGCGGGCAAAGCCATGTCTGTGATCACACAGCTTACACAATGCTTTCACCCACACTGCTACCTCACTTTCACTTACCAGACTTGGAGCTCCTAAATGTATCTCTAATGCCTATTAAGTCTCCCTGTTTTTAACTGCAGTAATTTCTCACAATAACTCCATGAAAGTAAGCAAAGTCATCTTTATTATTTCAATTTTATAGATAAAGAGATTGAGGCTCAGGCCCAAATCACATAGCTACCAAGCAGCCAAATGAAGACAGGACCCAGGTCTTCTAACCCAAGTAAGGGTTCTTCTCCTACTTATTATGCTGCAATTTTACTGATTTAAGTTGAAAATTTATAAGAAAACTATCTAGTACAGGACACCATAGTGTATTCTATAAAATATATTATGAGTTTTCATCCCTGAGATGAATGCTTATACAATGTGTGTCCTTTTCAAAGGAATGATACATTTTTAACCAGAACCTTAAAACATAGAGCATCTCTGGTAACCAAATAACTAACCTCATAAGAAAGACTTTATGCTAATAGGATAGGCCAATATGTGATAGGATATGCCCTCGACTGCTCCCTTTTTAAAATCCCTCAAACATTTACCTCAAATATAATTCATTTGGCATTTATTATTTACACTTTGGCATTATTAGCATGTCTTATCAACCCAGGTAGAAGTGCTTATTGGAAAGATGACATTCGCAAGAGCCTAAGGCTGTGCTTGAAATGTTAACAAGAATTCAATAAATATTTGTTGATGGAATGAATGAACCAACCCAAATCCTGGGTTAGACACTTAAATGTCTAAGATGACTGGACAATATGACACGGAAGAAACCGTAAGACCCAATGCTTCCTAAGATATTTACATACAAATGCTAGAGACAACGGATCTAAAGGAAAGGGGAGTCTTGCTCTTACTTTGCTCCTTTAACAGTACCAGTCATACTCTTGTTTCATAATTTCAGCTACATTTTTACTCTCCGAAACTTTCTCTGCATCTCACCCTTAAATGTTTATGGATGTCATTAACTTGGTGCTTCTAGGTCACAGAGTTAATAAAGATTTCTTTCTAAAAATCATGAAGACAGAAACAGAGGAGAAAACACTGTGGGTCTTAGCTCAGGTCCAGAGTTAAAAAGTTAGGTCCCAAGTAAATCTTAGCTCTGGTCAAGATTTTGAATACACCTGGTAACAGGAAGAAACAAGATCCTGTTAAGAAAGCAATGTGGTCTGAATGCTTTCTAAATAAGTTACGTAGGTATGAAAGGAAACAATGCCCTACAAACAAAAATCGAAGCCAAAGACTATCATGAAAACATGAAAAGTAAGAACATCATGATGGTAGACTGTAAGAGGTGACAAAGTCTTCTTCAGTTCACTTCGCTAGAGTTGTGCAGTGTTAGAATCTACAACCCATATGGCAGTTTTTTAGAAGAAAATTAGTCCACAATTTAAGATCATTACCATTAGGATTGTAAGGGATTATGGAATTTAACATAAATAAAAATTAATAGAGATGATCAGGGTCTAGAAATACATTCAGTGGTCTTAACCTCAGTAACAAAAGAGTTCAGTACAAATTATTTCAAAATGCAATGCTGCAGACTTAGGAATAAAGTACAGTACCTCTTTTGATGAGAAAGTTTTGACTATTTAAGGTAGGTCACAACAAATCAAAAGAAATCAAGTCTTAAAGTAGAACTAAAAAATAGAGAAGAGAGTGCAATTAACTAACTTCCTTCAGGGTATCAGTAAAGGCTACATAAGAGAAATGCAATTTGAGCTGGACCTTGAAGGCAAAATAAGAGTCTGAGGTAAAGAAATTAAAGACATAGATGAAGAAGATAATCAGTGAAGCAAGACTCTAGAGGAAGCAAAGGAGATGGGAATCAGAACACTTGAGACGTAAAGGGAGAAGGGATATCTTCATTAAAATAGAAAGGGAGGAGAGAATAGATGAGGATAGAAATTCTCAGATAGTGAGAAGTTTAAAGAATTTACATCTAGGAGCTTTTGCTCAGGCACAAGTGAGAGCATAGGTAAACAGTGGACAAATAGATTTCAAGCTAAATGGGAGGCAAGGGAGCCAGGTTAACAGAGTGGAAGAAAAAAAAAAAGTATAAGAACTAATTTTGCTATCAGTTTGACTATCAAATTTTAATGCCTTCAGTAAGATTGAAGTAGAGAAGAGGAAAAAAATAGGTATTTGAAATATCAGTTCAAAGGGATGACAAGGTCCAAGAAATGGCTAAGTGTAGGGGCTGCTAAAGTTGAATAAAGATAAAGAATATAAGAGTTAAGATAAACTATAAGGCTAAGGTGGATCAACAATATGAATGGTGTCGTCACAAAGAACAATGACAAAGGATAGAAAATAGTAACAAATTGAGCTAGACAGAAGTCAAGCTCTTCATTGACTGTTGGGGAACATCTTATAGGTTGGTCACTGAGAAATAAATAGGGATAAGATGGACACAGTGAAGACCAAAAGCAAAACCATTTTAACCCAGTTCGTCAAACAATTGTCTGGAAGCAAAAGTCGGTTCACAAATATGGATTTTCCTTCTTGTTCCCTAGTTGCAGGACAGACGAAGGGAAGAGTAATTCCACTTAAAAGGGTTGCCAGGACAAGGTCAGGTTTCAGTGAGGGTATATTTTTTTAAAATGTGGAGACTGTGGGGCGCCTGTGTGGCTTAGTCAGTTGGGTGTCCGACTTTGGCTCAAGTCATGATCTCACAGTTTGTGAGTTCGAGCCCTGCGTCAGGCTCCTGCTGACAGCTCAGAGCCTGAAGCCTGCTTTGGATTCTGTTTCCCTCTCTCTCTGCTCTTCCTCTGCTCATTCTCTCTCTCTCCTTCAAAAATAAATAAAAACTAAAATAAAATAAGGAGACTGCAATATATATACATATATATACATATATATGTATATAGGTAATGGGATAGATTTCAGAGGCTACAGCAAAAATTATTGAAAGGAGAGATTTAATGGATTGGTCATGAGGAGAAATCAAAAAATGAAGGATGAATACGTTGTTGAATGAGCAACTATGAGATCAAGTACCTTATATTTTTAATGTAATTATGGAAATAATGGAAGCAGAAATTGTAGACAGACCACAGGGCCAAAGTACAACAGAGAACGGAGCTGTAGAAAAGTTGAAACAGAAACAATAAGAATAACAGTGAGATGGAGTCATTCCAAATTCTCTTCCAAGAACAAGTAGCTAATTATGATGATTATTGCCTAGGTTTTCTGCGGCAGGCAGCTCATGTGTGTCATTTCAACATTCAACAAATATTTACTGAGTACCTACAAACGCTAAGCCTCGTCCTAAGTGTTGTAGATACACCAGAGAATAACAAAGACAGAATCCCTATCCTTAAGGAATTTACAGTCCAATGGCACTATCTGATTTTTTTAATGATGGAAATGTTCTATAATTTGTACCATCCAATATGATAGCCACTAGTTACATGTGACTATTGCATATTTCAAAAAGTACAACTGAAGAACTAAATTATTAATTTTTTTACTTTTATTTTTTACATGTTCACTTATTTTAGAGAAAGAGAGAGAGTGGGAGAGGGGCAGAGGGAGAGAGTGGGAGGGAGAGAGACAGAGAATACACTGTCGGCGCAACCCAATGTGGAGCTTAAACTCCCAAACCATGAGATCATGACCTAAGTCAAAATCAAGAGTCAGACACTAAACCGACTGAGCCACCCAGATGTCCATAATTTAAACTAATTTAAAATTAGATTTAAACAGCTATATGTGACTAGTAATATCATATTAGGCACAAAAGGTCTAGTCTAACTTCTAGGCTTCATTTGATGTCAGCCTCTATTATCAAGGGAAAGCAATAGATCAGGCAAGCAAGAAAAGTTGTATTTGTGATTTCTCTATTTGTCAAAGATTCCAGAACAAGTTTCCTGGGGAAAGCAGTTCTTATGTAAACCCAATGAAAACAAGGTTATTGCTTGAGAGCAATGGAAACTGACTCTGGCCATTATTAGCAAAAAGAGACTTTCCTGGAAAGATATGAAACTCACTGAACCAACAGGAAACTAGAGAACCGGAACCAGGCTAAAATAATTGACAAGAATCACCAGCAAGGACAAACTGTCTGGCCCATCAAATGTTGCCACATATTCTTCTATCACTTACTTTGCAGTTCGTATCTTGGAACAGAACTTGTTCAACTGGCCAAGTATAAGTCCCCTGCTCCCCACTAAGATGATACACAACAGATAATTCACCTAAAGATAGACTATATACAGAAAGAAGGTATATAAAGTAACCGGGTAGCTTTTTTTTTTCTTTAATATTTCTGAAAAAATGAGAAAGCCACAAATGTAAAATAGAGCTCTGGCTTTAAGCAATGTAAAAGATCAGGGATTCACTACAGGATTATCCTAAATGATCAAATTCCCTTTCCTTGAGCTAGTAATTGCTGCTATTTCCCCAACACACCTCCCCCTCACTTGTAATAACAAACTGCACATACAGTTTGTTCCACAACCGCCACTCTGAAATAGGCATAAAACTTGGGCTGAGTCAGAGTACCTTATCCCCCTGGCCACAGTGATGGGCTCAGGGATAGGTAAGTGAACCAGGCCCAACCTCTCTTCTTGATTTTTCTAACTTAAAATCATCAAGTAAAAACCCTATCTTCTTTGATCTCAAAAATAAAGTCTTGACCTCACACAGACAGCAGTTAAGAGAGAAACTTAAGAGTGAGAAGAGGAGGGAGATGAAAGTAGGGAAGAAGTCATCTGGTCACATTTATGTTTCTAGATCCAGGTGTTCACGAGGCTAGTACAAACCCTGTCCTTTCCACAATTTATGTCCACTAAAAATGACCCTTTCTTCACCTGAGTTAGTTGGAGTTGCATGCTTCAGAATTAAGAGTTGACTAGATACTATCTTATTTAAAATCCTTTTAAAAATATTTTAAAATTTTAAATAATTTTTACATGTTTTCATTTACAGGTAACGTTACAAATTTTGCAAACTCCTTGTGGGGTGGGGTAACCTTCTGAAATATAGAATACTATTAGAATAATAATTTTGTTCTTTAGTCTAGTGAAGAAACCACTTTAAATAGGATAAGAGACTAGTATGTAATTAATAACTTAAAGCATCTGCCAAAGCGGTGATTAATCCTAATCAGAACAGATATTTGTTATTTGTTAATAGATGGATACTTCTGCTTTACAGGATTTAGACTTTTCAGTTCATTAGCAAGACCTTTCTCTCTATAAGTAAAGAATTTAATTTTGAGGGCAACTGGTTGGCTCAGTTGGTTAAGCATCTGATTAGGGCTCAGGTCATGATTTTGTGGTTAGTGGGTTTGAGCGCTCCCTGCATCAGGTTCTTTACTGTCAGCACAGAGCGGACTTCAGATCCTCTGTCCGCCCCTCCCTCTCTCCCCCTCCCCAACTCCCATTCTGTCTAAGTCTTTCAAAAATAAATGAACACTTAAATTTTTTAATTTGCGACCTATCACAAATTCTAACTAAGACAAAATGAGATTATGATTATTTAACGAATGACCAAAATAGACCTGGTTTATGTAGCCAGACATTTATAAATCAGAACTGCCATAGGAAAAACACAATTGTAGACCATTAAAAAAAATCATGTAAATTTTGCAAATTACTCCTGCTATATTTTATGTTGATTATGTCCCTATTTTAAAATAAGTTGGGGTCAATTACACATTATAAATGAACTGGAGAAACTGAAGGGAAATTTAAAAAAATTATCAAAGTGACTAATGGGACAGAAAATGATTTCTATTAAAGAAAAGCTAAAGAAATGAATGCTGTTTTATATAGGAAAAAAAAGAAAAAAAAAACCTAAGGGCCAAATTCATTAGTGTCTGCAAGTAACACAAGTTTGCTTGACATTTATCACTATGTCAATAGAAGCCAAACCAGGAGAAACAGGCTTCAATTCTCACAGAAAAGACCCTAAGTGGTTAAATGGTGGGACCATAAAGGGATAACATTAGGGTGGCGTTTTCCTAGGGAGAGTGTCTCTCTCCTTTCTAGAGATTGTCAAGGAGATAAAACAACCAACCAAAAAACACCTTACCTGTCTAGAACCGTTAAAAAAATAATGTACTCACCTAAAAGCAAAGCATAGGACAAAATTGGCTCTCAAAATCCATTACAGATTTATGATTCTAGAATTATTACAGCCAACATTTAAATTAATCATTCATAAAACCTGACATGAGTAAATAATACATATATTTCTGCCTGAGGTAATTCTTTCCTGAGTAATGAGAATAATATAACACTGTATGTTAACTATACTGGAATTTAAATTTTAATTTATTTTAATAAAAAAAAAAAACAAAAACCCTTGTCCTGAAACATAACCTACACCTTAATGAACATGATTTTTAAAAACCTCTCAACTTTAATCTATAATTATGAAGTCATTTAAGATTTTAGAAATTTAAAAAGCAGATATAGGGACTTCCAGGTAGCTGAAGATAACAGCAGATATCTAGTTCTGTGCTATCCATACGTCCTGCAAAATAATACAAAAAAGCAAAGACAGCAAATAAAGCAAGCCACACAAAACCACATCCTTTCCATAACTGGAAGACAGAAAGTGCCCAAACTTCAAAACATTTTTAAGCAAAAAGACGAAAATAATTCTAAATCCCAGCAAGGGAACATTCATGTTCCTGCCTGAAAGTCTTTGCTGTGAGCATGGGCTCAGTGCATTTAAATGAACTTAATTCATATGTTAAAATAAAATGATCCCTAATTTGGCTCCACAGCAAGACCCAACTATATGCTACACATACAAGACACATTTAAAAAAATGAAATGATTCAGAAAGACTAAAAATAAGGGGGTGAATAAAGGCGTATCAGGCAAATGGAAATAAGAAAATAGGAGTAATGAAGGGCGCCTGGCTGCCTGGTCGGTAGCACATGCAAATCAATCTCATGGTTGTAGGTTTGTGCCCTGTGGTGGGTGTAAAGATTACTTAAAAATAAACTCTAGACAGGGGCGCCTGGGTGGCGCAGTCGGTTAAGCGTCCGACTTCAGCCAGGTCACGATCTCGCGGTCCGTGAGTTCGAGCCCCGCATCAGGCTCTGGGCTGATGGCTCAGAGCCTGGAGCCTGTTTCCGATTCTGTGTCTCCCTCTCTCTCTGCCCCTCCCCCGTTCATGCTCTGTCTCTCTCTGTCCCAAAAATAAATAAACGTTGAAAAAAAAAATTAAAAAAAAAAAAAATAAACTCTAGACAGAAAAAAGAAAGAAACAAAGAAAGAGAGGGAGGGAGGGAGGAAGAGGGAGGGGGGAAGAGAGGGGGAGAGACAGAGAGAGAGAGAAAGAGAGAAAGAAAGAGAGAGAGAGAGAGAGAGGGAGAGAAAGAAAGAAAGAAAGAAAGAAAGAGGAAGGAAGGAAGGAAGGAAGGAAGGAAGGAAGGAAGGAAGGAAGGAAGGAAGGAAGGAAGGAAGGAAGGAAAACAGGAGTAATGACATCAATGTGGAATTCAAACAAATGACATGAAACGACAAAAAGAGAAGCACTTTTAAATGCTATAAACCACCATTACAACTAAGATGTAACTGTTATAATAATCTATATACCAAATAATACAGCAATCATCTTTTTGAAGAAAACTACAAGAAATGCAAGGAGTCACAGATACATACAAATAACAGGAGACTTACTCTTATAATTGAACACGTTCCTTTCTAGTCCTTATGTAACGAGTAACAAAAACTGATGATGTATTACAGGTGCAAAGTGAAGTGTAAATTTTAAAAAGACTCACTTTAGAGCTCCTACATGTTTAGTGTTGACATGTAAAATTGTCTCCTTAACTTTTTTGCCGTAGGTGTCTCACTTGCTTAACCCTAGCCCTGGCCTTGATACATTAGGTCACAATGAAAACATTACAGCATTTCATAAAGTAGAAATAATAGAAACAGTACTCTCTGATTTCAATGCAGTAAAACTAGAAATTAACAAAGTAAATAAGCAAAAAGCCCTCCCACCTGGAAATTCAAAAACCTTGCTACGGACTGAACTGTGTCTCCCCAAAATTCGTTCTGTTGAAGTCTCAGATGCAATACTTTAGAATGTGATTGTATTTGGAGACAGGACCTTTAAAGAGGTATCTAGAGTTAAATGAGGTTATCTGGGTGGGTCCTAATCCCTATGACTGGTGTCCTCCTAAGAAGAGGGAGAGGTACTAGAGACATATGCACACAGAGGAAAGGCCTTGTAAGGACAGAGCAAGAAAGTAACCATCTATAAACCAACAAAAGAGGCCTCAGGAAATACCAAATCTGCTAACACCTTGAGATCTCAAACATCTAGAGTCCAAACTTCTAGAGTCTAGAAGTCCAAACTTCTATCGTTGAAACCATCCTATCTGTGGTATTTTACTATGACAGCCCTAGCAAACTATTAATTTTACCTCATATTAAACAATTCCACCTTCTATTAATACATCTATTAATTTTGGGGTGAAAAGGAAAATACAAATTGAATTAGAAATTCTAAAAAGTTAATGATAATTAAAACACTACATGTCATAATCTATAGAATATTTTTAAAGCAGGGATAAGAAAAAGCTCACGTGAGAAACTTCACCAATAAAAATGAAAGAACGAGGGGCGCCTGGGTGGCTCAGTCAGTTAAGCGTCCGACTTTGGCTCAGGTAATGATCTCACAGTTTGTGAGTTCAAGCCCTGCGTTGGGCTCTGTGCTGACAGCTGAGAGCCTGAAGCCTGCTTCGGATTCTGTGTCTCCCTCTTTCTTTGCCCCTCCTGTGCTCATGCTCTGTCTCTCTCTCTCTCTCAAAAATAAACAAAACATTAAAAAAAAAATTTTTTTAATGAAAGAACACTTGTTGAGTTAAATTCCAAACTCAAAATTTAACAAAAAAATGAACAAAGTAAACTAAAAGAAAGCATAAGGTATACAACATGATCTTAGAAAACTCTAAACATCTACAAAACAGCTAGTAGAAAACATATGACTTTAGTAAGGTCACAGAATTCAAGGTCAACACATAAAAGTCCACTAACTATATTTCTATATGCCAGCAATGAGCAATTAGAAAGTGAAATTAAAAAAAAAAAAAACACTCCTATTTATAATCACATAAAAATGCTAAGAAATAAAATGTAACACAAGCATGACATATTCAATGAAAACTATAAAACTCTGATGACAAAACTTAAAGATGATATAATTAAATGAGAAGATAGGCCATATTAACGGACTGGATAGACTCAATATTGTTGACATGACAACTCTCCTCAAACTGAGCTACAGATTCATGTAATCCCAATCAAAATCCTAACAAGCCTTTTTGAAAAAGGTGACAGGCTGATTTTAAAGTTTATATGGAAAGGCAAAAGACTTAGAAGAGCCAAACAATCTTGACAAAAAAGACCAAGGTACAGAGGACTTGCACTACCTGAATCACACTTGTGACACAACCATAGTAGTCAAGACAGTATGATATTCGTGTCAAGATGGACAAACAGACCAATGTAAGTAAGAGTCCAGAAACAGACACATTTATATGGTCAACTGATTTTCAACAAAGGTACCAAAAGAATTCAATGGAAGAAAAGACAGTCCTCAACAAATGATGCTGGAACAAGTGGAAGTTAAAAATGAACGTCAACCATCACCTCACACTACAGAAAAATTAACACGAATTGGACCAGAAAACCTAAATGTAAGAAACAAAATATTAATCTTTTAGAAGAAAACATAAGATAAATCTTTATGACACAAGATTATGCAAAGCTTTCTTTGTTTCTTTTTAATTTTTTTTTAATGTTTACTTTTGACAGAGAGAGAGAGAGAGAGAGAGAGACAGAGCATGAGCGGGGGAGGGGCAGAGAGAGAGGAAGACACAGAATCCGAAGCCGGCTCCAGACTCTGAGCTGTCAGCACAGAGCCCGACACAGGGCTCGAACTCACAGACCACGAGACCATGACCTGAGCTGAAGTCGGACGCTCAACCTACTGAGCCACCCAGGAGCCCCTGCAAAGCCTTCTTTCTTAAACAAACAGAACACACAAAAAACACAAACAAGAAAAAAATGATAAAATGGACTTCATCAAAATAAAAAAAAAATCTGTTTTCAGTAGACACAATTTAAGCAAAGCAAGCCACAGACTGGGAGAAAACATCTGTCAAACACGAATCTGACAAAGTACTTGTATGCCAAATAAAGAGCTGTTATAACTCGATATGAAGATAACTCCCCAATTTTAAAAATGGGCAAAGTATCTGAACAGACACATCAAAAATCCACATTACAAGATGCTAAATAAACATCTCCAGCCATCTAGGAAAATCAAATTAAGACCACAGTGATATATTAGTACACATCCTCTAGAGTTAAATTAAAAAGATTAACAAGTGTCAGTCAAGATGTGTTAAACAAATGGAACTGTCATAGGGGAACTCTCATACGTTGCTACTAGAAATGAAAAATAGCGTAACTACTTTGTACAACAGTATTGCTATATGTTATAAAACAGCATTGCCATGTGTCATCACTCAGCAAAGTCATTCTCAGATATTTAACCAAGAGACAAACATATGCCCAAAGATTTGTACATGAATGTTCATAGTAGCATTGTTCATAATAGCCCCAAACTAGTAACAATCCAAATGTCTGTCCATCAAAGGAAAAAGAAAAAGCAAATCACATTACATCCATACAATGGAATACCAATCAGCAATACAAAGTGATCAACTATTGCCATATGCAATAACATGGATAAACCAGGGGGTGTCTAAGGCTGGGGATCAGGGGAGAGGTCAACTGAAAGAGACATGGGGAAACTTTAAGGGTGATGGAAGTGTTCTATGTTTTTACTGTGGTGATTACATAACTTTACACAATTACCAAAAGGCATCAAGCTGTACATTTTTTAAATGGGTGAATTTTATTTTATGTACATTAAACACTAATACAACTATAAAAACTTTATGGCAAAAAAAAAAAAAAAAACACACACAGAATCAAGAAGCAGAAATTAATGAGGTAGGAAATAGAAAAACAGTTGACTCCATAAATCAAATTCCTAGTTTAAAAAAATACCGAACTGTATGCTTAAAAATGACTAAAATAGTGAATTCTGTTATGTATATTTTATCACAGTAAAAAGAATAAAATCAACAAAGCAATAGCTGACTCGATAAAGAAAGAGGGGAGAAAAAAGGACAATTACAAAATAAGAAATGGTCAAGGGAAGGTGCATTGAAACAAAAGAAATTAAAAAATAAAAATGATATTGCAGATCTCTATGAAGATAAATCTGCAAACAAAGATGAAATAAATAATTTCTTATGAAACACAGATGATTAAAACTGATCCCAATAGAGAAAGAGAGCCTTAACAAGTTGTTTTCTATGGAATAAACAGATACTTATTTCAGAAGTTAAGGTTGTTTCAAGATTACAAAATCCATTAATACACAATATTAATAATGTAAGAGAGGAAAAATCATGATTATCTCCAGAGATGCTGAAAACCTTTGAAAATTTGCAACACCATACCTATTATTGCTACTGTCATGTTTGCCAAATGATGTTTTCCTATTTCCATTATTCTTTCTACATTTATTAGTTGGAATTCTCCTGAAAAAAGCTTTCCTTCTCTCTAAATATTACACATTAGGGGTGCTTGGGTGGCTCAGTTGGTTGAGCATCCAGCTCTTGATTTTGTCTCGGATCACGATCCAGTCGTGGGATCGAGCCCTGTGTTGGGCTCTGAGCTAAGTGTGGAGCCTGCTTGGGATTCTCTCTCTCTCTCCATCCCCCCTCCCCTCTTGTGCTCTCTCTAAAATAAAAATTTAAAAATAATTACACATTATATCATTTGGATCCATAGATTTTTATTTTATCCTATGGACTGTAATCTTTTATTATAACTTATTTCATTGCTCAAATTGTCTCATATTTGGCCAATGGGTGCTAAAATTAGTGGAAGAATGTATTATGCAGAAGTATGATGAGAAAATTTACATAGTCTCAGGATATTTCCCCATAAGATAATTATATATCACAAAGAGGAAAAAACAGTCACCTTATAATGGAAAAATCTGGCACACATCACCTTAACCAAGTGATCAAAGTTAACATCACCGGTAAGGGTAAGGTACAAATAATATACCTCCTGATATAATGCACTGAGGACACAAGACTTTGACTTTGGTATTATTTTCACTAAACATGTTACAACCTGAATTTAATCACAAAGAATTTAAGACAAACTCAAACTGAGGGGTGATCTACAAAATAACTGGCTAGCACTCTAAAAGTAAAGGTAATGTATGATTCTGGATTGGATCTTAGACCAGAAATAGACTATCAATGGGATAATTGGTAAAATTTGAGTAAGCTGAGTAAGTGTAATATTTATTTTGTTTCCTCATTATATTGATGTTAGTATCTTATTAATTCTGATGATTGTAATATGGTTATGGAAGATGTCCGTTTTTGGAGATCTCCATGAATTCATATGGAAATCCTCTGTATGACTGTTACAATGTTTTGTGAGCTCTGAATTTATTTCAAAATGAAGTTTAAAATATATATACGTATATATAACCTAATACTCTGAAGTTCCCTTCTGGCCGACTCTTCTGCCATCTGTGAAGCTCGCAATTTCTCTTCACACTGATCCTTTTCAGATTGTCTGCAGACATCATGTTCCACTTTCATTTTTTCTAAATCCGCTAATCTGTTCTCAAGCTCTAGCCTAAAACAACAGATGATAATTATGTTAGAAGAACTACAATAACGATGATATGACAGCAAAATGTTTTCATTTACAAGAAGACTGAACACAAAGTAAGGTAATTAAGTACTTACTTTTCATCTTGTAATATCACGAGTTTTTGATAACCTTCTTCCTTGGCAGCTTGTACTTTACGTATTAATTCACGATCCTTTTCTACTAGGAGTGCTTTGTGGTGTTCAACAGCTGACTTGAGAATTTCATTGTCTGACTGTAACCCTAACATTTTTTGAAGGAAAAAAATATGCTGCATTCAATGTTATTAAGATGAAAAGTCATAACAGCAAGCATCCATAAACTGATTAAGACAATTAAAAGAGCATAGAAAGTGAGTCTGGATATATATTCTCGAAGATCTTTAAATCTTTATTGATAAACCTTATGAAACAGACTAAAACTCAGAGCTAACCATCCTGTCCATTCACACACACTTTAATAAAAGACTATATTTACTCACTTGACTCTTGAGAGCTGGGGACATCAACCCAGATGATATCAAAAGAGATATATAATACTTCACTTCTAAAAGGGTTCTGTAATCTTAGCCCCACAGATAGCATCATCATAAAGCTGGCTGGAAGTAGTATAAAAAAAAATCACAGAAACCTTCAAAACCTATCATTCTAACAGAACTGTCAGGTTTCTGGTAGAAATATAAATTAGAAACTTTCAAGTTTATCCAATGAATTCACAAATTTTCCTTGTATTGATATGGCAAGTATTTTGCACATGGAATAACTAAAATAAATTCATACCTAACTCAAGTTTAAAAAGAATGCAGAACTAAATCATAAACTCTTGAAATTCCTAAGAAACGTTACTCCCAGAGCGCCTGGGTGGCTCAGTTGGTTAAGAAACGTTACTCCCTAACTCTATGGAAACCCATCAATCAATATCAAATAGAAATAAACGATGAAAACACTAATTCATCATAAGCTCTGTCTGAAACTACAGACATCAGTTCAACTAAAGACCCACTTGAGGAAAGTTACAGGCCAAAGGTAGCTTATTTAAACACCTTTTAAGAAAAGTCAGGGGCGGGGGGGAAAAAAAGGAAAGTCAGAAATAGCATAATTCTGAGGAATCATGAAGAGAAGGGCATTCTAAGACTAAAGTGGAACTTAAAATAAGCCTAGGCTAAAGTAGGCTCAATAACAAGCCTACTATCTACATAAAAAACAGAAATTGGGTCTGAAACCCACCTATCTTCCTTACATTCTTTAGACTCAAAACGGTCTGGGACTAATAATCACATGATCTAAATAGATTCAAAATTATAAACCCAGAAAGTATGGATTCCCATTTGTAAAGTCTCATTTAAGTATTAATCAAGTAAATGACATAAACATAAGATTTTCTTAAAAGCTAGATCACAAAATGAACATTCAACATAAATAAAAATAATCCATGTGCTCTAAGATTAAAATTCAGTCTGAAAATAAAAATTCAGTCTGATCTATTTTAATAATTTGAGTTTATATGTAAAAATAATAGTAAAAAGCATGGGAAATCATATATTACCATTTAGTTCACTTTGAATCTTATTCCTTTCTCTTTCTAGCTCACTCTTAGCTCTTGCTGCCTCCAGTTTGATGTCTGTTATTTCTAGTTTGTTTGAATGTTTAAGTTCTTTTACCTGTTGATAATCAGAAATTGAAATTACTATAGGCCATTAACTGTTACCCAAAAACATCAGTAGAAATGAGAAAATGTTTTGGTAGCAGGGTATACAGTGTAAGTATACCTTCCAAGAGAGAAGGTGCTTCAGTGCCTTGAACACTATTTGGTATTAAGAAAACAGTCTTTTCCTAACAAAACTCAGTTATTTCTTTACAGATACCTGGGTGGGGGTCATCTGGCTTAATCTTGCTTTAAAAGGCTTAACTGCAAGTACCTAAAATCCAGTAGTCAATGACTGGCTGAAACCTCCCTTTAAAAAAAGTGCTGGTGACATGAAGCCTTTCTAGGTATAAGGAACAGCATATAAAAAGTTATATAGGTGTAGCATTACATAGTATGCTTGGAAAACAATGAGCAATGTGTTATAGTTAGAGCAAAGGAAGGTATGAAATATGTGGAGTGGCAGGAAGTAAACTTTATATGCCATTGCAAAGGTCTGTGTATCCTGTTAGCTACTGAAGGTGGCACAGTCAACTTTGTTTCAGAAAATTAACTCTAGATGCAAATTAAGATTAAGAAACTGAAGGTAAAGAAACAATTAAGAGGCAAAGGATTGATAAAGGGGACAAGAAGGAAGAATTAATTGAATTCGGTGATTAAATAATGTGTGTGTGTCTGTGCGTGCGTGCGTGCATGTGTGTGTGTGGCAGCGGGTAGAACAAATATAAAACCTATCTAATTTAAACTTTTACTGCCCAAACCTGATTCTTTTAAAGCCCTGAGTGAATGGAAATAACTGTCAATATTTTCCATATAATTAACCTATCACATACCAGTTTTTAGTTTTCAATGAGACATTCCTTTTGAAAGTTGAATGATTCTAGTTCATAAGTAGTATTCATTCATTCATTCAATAAATATTTACTGAGCACTTATTATGTGCTCTAGCACTGTTTTAGGAGCTGGGGTTACAGAAACAAACAAGAAAGCTTATTAGTCTCTTCCAATTATCTGCACTACTCTCTAATATTTTCCATATCCTTTCCCTATGGTAAGGTGCTTCTAAAGTTAGTCTTATAGTTAATCCCATAATAAAGATTTAACCAATACAGACATAAAAATTAGATAAACCTGTACTCTGACATATTACACTCATGCATGAAACTACGAAATAAGAGTAGAAAACCACAAATATATACATGCCAAATATGTAAAACAGAAGACGGTGGGAACAGAAGACTAAAGGATAATTTACTTGAGTGCAACAGAAATCTACAAAAATTAAAGATGGGAGTTAGAAACAAATCAGTAAGAGCTCCTAGAGCTAAAGAGGGGAAGAACAAGAAATAGAAGTGTCTTACCAAAAGAGATTCCATCTATGAAAGGTCTTAAAAACATTATAAGGAATGGTTTGGCCAAAATCCAAAGAAATAGACAAGTACTGGGCTACCTTTGTACTGCTAACCACATTTAAGATGCATGCTTCCAAATTAACTTATCGATTTTTTAAATGATACTACATAAAATGAATACAGTGTGCTGACATAAGGTTTTTAAACATTTCTGAAGCTCTTTTCCATGAAAGCAAGCCTCACAGAAACTACACGAAAGCAGCTAAGAAACTGCATTTATCTTGATAACTTAAACTTTCTGTAGACTGGGCTTTACTATATTATAATTTCATGGACAGAATTTAAACCATAATTGTTTTAAAATTTTGGAGAAATATAACTACAGTGAAAATCCAATTTCTATAACAAATGAAATTATAGCCTGCTATTATATACTAACTGTAAAAGGTTAAGAATGACATAGCAGTTAATTAACAAACCACATTGTAGCCTCTCTAAATAAGAGGTGGAAAATTACAGCCATCTTATTTTGCATAAACTTGATTCATTTCAACAAGAACTACTACGAAATCTATAAAAAAAAAAAACTATTTCTTAATTCATTTCACCCTGAGATATACTGAAATGAGAAAATATTTTTCAACTAAACTATAATTATTGAAACTGAAAGAATTCTAGACAGGAAGTCAAACAAGTGAAGTCAGTCTTCAGGCCTACTTTTATTATTAAACTAGTGGTATATGCTCAAGCAAAGTATTTGTCATCTCGCATTCACATTTATTCATCTATGGGCCTATATGAGTTTAAGCTTTCCTTTAGTGCCACATTTCTATGATCCTAACATAATGAATGCACTTATACTAGTAGTAAGTATTAACTTCCTGAAAATATATTCAAAGGAATTTTATTTATTAAAAATGAGAAACTTATATCAATATTTATTACATAGCTATGACAGTAGCACATTCTGTAAGTAATCTGAACCAGATCCCAACTAGTCATAATAAACTTTTCTTTCTGACTCTAAATCTCTGGTTCTTCACCTTCTTTGTGATCAGGTCTCAAAAGTCCTAGGAAAACTACAGATCTTTTCCTAAACAAAGTGTACAATGTTAAAATGTTACATATAATTTCAAGAGATGCAGAGTCTTCTAAAGCTCCCTTGGGCTAAGGTACCCTGTTTTTCCTTTTATTTTTCATAATATGTTTTCCATGCTAGCCTTCATGATGCCAATTTATTTAATGCTTTTGACACAACAGGAGCCAAGAATTCAGAAAGTACTACCCAGTAAACTTTAAGAAATATAAACAGTGGCAATAGTTTTACAGGGATTCAGAATCTGTTAAATTACACATACACATATACACAAAGACATGGAAGAAAATAATATATGTAAGCAAGAAAAATATAGTAAAAAATGTATTACTCAAGAAGCTCCTGATGCAAATTCCAAAAAGATGTGTGTACTTAAATTCTGATATTTTTCAGAGGTCTGAGATGGTGTGACCTCATTAACGTAGCTAATAAGGATAAATGTGTGTGATGATTTCCGTAAAACTGTATTTATGTTACTGGCATTCTAAAGATCAAATACTTCCTGAGGTAACCACAATTTATCTCATTGAATGTGAAATATCTTTAAGGTCACCATTTTCAGGCCATCTTTGGTAATACTTTTTAATCCAAGACACTGATAGTCATACGGACATAATTCTGTTCAAAACCCTAACACTTACAAATTTGAATAACTTAGACAAATACACCCCAGGTGCTCCTTTGCATTGCAAACAACCATTTGCTAGAGTTGCAAAATATTGATGAAAATTTCAAGTTGCAAAGAAAACTGTGACAATCGTGTTTGAAATATCATTCTAAAATTTATCCTTCCAATGAAATCTTTTTACATGCATGATTCTAAGTGAAAATTTGGTTTGTCTAAAGCTGAAGGGTGGTTTTTAATATGCCATTTATATGCAAAAAATGCAAGTATGCCTTTAAAAACGCAACTCTTAGCAATACTAGAATTGGAAGAAAGGCATGAGAGAACTTCCTAAATTTACTTGTTTGTGTTTTGCATCTATTTCTTTGTATACTCTATCATTGTAGAAAGTCAATGTATATCTCTCAATATGTACACATCTGAATGTATAAATAATCTACTTAGGTTAATCAGGAAGCAATTGTATTATTAATTTATTTTCCAGTAGGGCTTACACAACTTTAGGAAGCTGAAAGAGTTCCTAGGGATGACCTACAACAATGTTTCGTTTCATGTATGAGGAAACTTGCCTAAAGTTCCACACACAGTTATTGATACAGTGAGGAAGGAAACTAGTCAATGGGTTCACAGTTCTGTGTTCTATCATTTTCTTATTTAAGGACATCATTGGTGTAAAATCACTGCCATTACTTTCATCACCAGCTACTATTTACTTCATTCAATACTATCATTAATCTTAGAAAAATCCTGTAAGAGGCAGGCATTGTTCCCACTTAAAAGTTAAGCAAATCAGAAGTTTACATAGGTGATGAATGAGATAAATGAGCCAGGATCAAAAGATAGATTTATCGGATTCAGAGCCCATAGACTTTTCCACTGCACTTCAGTACCTCCTCCAAAATGACCAATTTTGGCTAGACTAGAAGACTACACTTGAATCAAAGTATTTCAACAATTAAAAATCCTCTTGCCTAATTTTCACTTCTTCTGTCTAGCATCAGCCGTGTCTAACGAATTAAATGACACACCGGCTACAAAACCACTTTGTAAACTGTAAAGTATAAAAATTCAAACAAAAATTTTAAATGTCACTAGATATACAATCTGCAAACATGAAAAAGTATGTGTTCACCATGGAAAAAACTGGGTAGACTATCTCCCAAGGGAGGCATCTAATACATCTAGTATTATGGTTTATGGACTTTCAGGCACAGAAATGACCACTCTCAAGGTTAGATTCACATTAATAAAGTTTATAAAGACTGATCTATAAAATCAGAATGTCAGTTACAGTAACTGTGAGAAAAAATTATAATGGATATTAGAACACTCTAAGTCTAAAGGACCAGCGGGCATTTTCTCCCTGTAGACAAAATTACATTGGAAGTCAAATAACAGAAAGTTGTTTGGTGATCATACGATCAGAACAAATGGAATGAAATGAATTGCTATTTTCACGCTTACTAATTAAAAACAGATGGGTATATTCCTTTCCACAGTAAGAATTATCTCTTCAATGAGACTAGAATCCTTACATCCTACTCACTAAAATTCAATCTTCCCTCTGTCATCAACAGTGCCTAGGTCTTCTTAAGTAATTCCTTGGCCAAGGAATTTATGATGAATACATTACTTCTTTAGATAAACTCATTTCTATTAGAGGCTACAGTAAATTCCTTCTGGTCTGGGAGCCATTTTGTTTTTTAAGGTAATTTTACCTGAACTCTGCTCTGCTCTGATGGAAAATACTTGATTGCATGGATTCAGAAACCAGACTTATTTCCTAGATTTTAAAATACCCCAAGTACTACCGTTAATAATAGCTAATATTTGCGGTGATTATCTATTAGACATTTTGCTAAGTGCTTTATGCATAATATTGCATTTAATCTTTGCCATACTCTCTAAGGTAGATATCAGCCTTGCTTTATAAAGAAAAACACTAAAATTTTCAGAGAGAAAGTAAATTGGCTCAAGGTCACACAGTTAGTAAGGAAAAGAAATGAAAGCTGAATCTAGTCTGACTCCAGAGCTGATGCTGTTATTCACCACAGTTTTCTACAAGATACTTTTATCACTGCTATCCTATTTCTGGTTACCAGATTCCTCATATATACTGCATGTGAGGGAGAAAAAACTAAGTTCCTGAGAAAACTTAGTATATAAAAGATGTGCAAACCATTATATATATTCTTTTAAAAATAACATAAATGCAGGGGCACCTGGGTGGTTCGGCCAGTTGAGCGCTTCAGCTTTACCGTTGGGCACGTGAGTTCAAGTTCCAAGTTGGGCTCTGGGCTGACAGCTCAGAGCCTGGAACCTGCTTCAGATTCTGTGTCTCCCTCTCTCTCTGTCCCTGCCCTGCTTGCACGTGCATACGTGCACACGCTCTCTCTCTCACACACGCAAAAAATCAACATTAAAAAAAAAACTTTTTTAAATAACATAAATGCAGACCATGCTGCTGTTATTAATTTACTCACTTAACAAATATTGAGTGACTTTGTGTGCCAGCACTGTTCCAGGAGCTGGAGATACAAGGAATAACAAAAGAAATGTCCCTACTCTTAAAGCTGATATTTGGTCGAAAGAAAAGGGGGTGGGAAAGGACACGAGAGACAAAAAATAAACAAATATAAATATATATCAAATGGTGTTAGGAGCTACGAAGAAAAATAAAGCAGATAAGGGAGACAGACAGTGAGGCAGGAAGAGGCAAGATGGTTTTTTACAAAGTGAAGAGAAGGCAGGCCTCTCTGATAACGTGCCGTGAGAAAGCAATCTATGAGGACGTGAGGGAAGACTACGTCTGGCAGGCAAGTGCCAAAGTCCTAACACAGAAGTCAGTAAGAGTGAAAAGAAGGCCAGTGAGGCCGGAGCAAAGTGAACAGGAGGGAAAATGGACTGTGAGGTCGTGGAAAGACTGCAGAGGCCAGATTACGCAGAGCTCTGAATGGGCAGAGAGTTAGGGGGCTATTATAAAAATCGAACCTCAAGAAATCATGGCTTAGACAAGAGTGGTCACAGAAGAGGTGGTAAAAATTGATCACATTCTGAATGTACTGGAAGGTAGCATGACAAAATAAAAAGAGATCTCGATACAGAGAAGTAAAGTATTAAAATACAAAATTTCTTTGCCATTATGCAGTATCAAGCATTCTAAAGAATGAAGTACAGGAGCGCCTGGGTGGCGCAGTCGGTTAAGCGTCCGACTTCAGCCAGGTCACGATCTCGCGGTCCGTGAGTTCAAGCCCCGCGTCAGGCTCTGGGCTGATGGCTCAGAGCCTGGAGCCTGTTTCAGAGTCTGTGTCTCCCTCTCTCTCTGCCCCTCGCCCGTTCATGCTCTGTCTCTCTCTGTCCCAAAAATAAATAAACGTTGGAAAAAAAAAAAAAAAAAAAAAAGAATGAAGTACAAACATAAGATGACTTACTTTACTGGTCAATGTATTTATTTCCCGTTCAGCTTTATGCAATTTACTAATTAAAACAGTATTTTGTTCATTGATTGATTGTAGCTCTTTTTCCAAGCGTTCAGCCTGTAGTTTAGCTGACTGTTTTTCAGCCTTTAATTAAAAAAAAGTTTTTTAATTTATTCATAAATGTTGGAATTATATAAAAATAAGCACTATTTTAAATATATGTGTAATCATACTAGCCCCAACTACTCAAAACCTCATCAATACTAACATGCACCAAAACAACAAGAGTTTCCTCAAAGTAACTGGTAGAATTAAAATGAATGATATTTGCTCCAGGAAATATGTAACAAGAGTATCTACCCAAATGACATTATCAACAGACACCACCAAAATACAACTCATAAACTTCTCTCATGAGAGTGTACCTCTGTGTACTCACTTGACACCTATTTAACTCTTTTTGCTGACATAATTCGAACAAACATTTTTGGGGGTTTCAATGCATCTCAGAAATATAAAAGTATATTAGAAAGTAGAAGAAAGGGCTCATTTGTAGTAGTAGGTGAGAGCAAAAAATCTGAAAATCAAGGGAGATTAAAAAAAGAGAGATTTAAGAATTCAAAATTCTCAATCTGGAGCCTCTGGAAGTATGAACAAAGAGCTCAATAGCTCTTGATCCCATCACATAATAAAGATTCTTAAGTCTGTAAATTTTCAAGAAAATTTCTGGTTGGTAACAGTCATAGTACTCTTTAACTTGAAAATGAAAACTAAATGCTTTTTAAAAATATTTCCACTCAAAATAGTTAAAATGTTTGACATTTAAAAAACAAGCTTCACGGTTTTATAAGATCTCATTTCCTATATATCTTAAATACAATAAGCATATATTCAGGGGCACCTGGGTGGCTCAGTCAGTTAAGCGTCCGACTTCGGCTCAGGTCATGATCTCACGGTTTGTGGGTTCAAGCCCCGTGTTGGGCTCTGTGCTGACAGCTCAGAACCTGGAACCTGCTTCAGATCCTGTGTCTCCCTCTCTCTCTGCCCCTTTCCTGCTCTCCATCTGTCTCTCTCAAAAATAAATAAACATTAAAAATAAAAATTTTATTTAAATTTTTTTTTCAACTTTTTTTTTTATTTATTTTTGGGACAGAGAGAGACAGAGCATGAACGGGGGAGGGGCAGAGAGAGAGGGAGACACAGAATCGGAAACAGGCTCCAGGCTCTGAGCCATCAGCCCAGAGCCCGACGCGGGGCTCGAACTCCCGGACCGCGAGATCGTGACCTGGCTGAAGTCGGACGCTTAACCGACTGCGCCACCCAGGCGCCCCTAAAAATAAAAATTTTAAAGAGTATATTCAACAAGTAATTCAGAAAAAACTATTTTCCTCAAATATAAAATGATAGTCTTTGGGCAGACACAATGATAGCCAAAAAAAAAAATCAAAGAAGAAAAAATGCTTCTTCTCATGTGCTTATTCTCATTTCATCTGACAAATGATAAAATTAACTCTTTGAAAGTGTCACAAATGAACCTCCCATCTTTTGTAATCATTGAACTTGTCCTGAAAATCAGCACTCCAAATGACCTCAATAAAAAGCTCTGCATTGAGATCAAACACTGTATTCAATTGCAATCATCCACTTACTCAGTCACTATAAATACATTAATACTGAAAGGTAGCAACATAAAAGTCTCATTCTGAACTGCCTCATGTCTAAGGTCCAATGATACAATTTTAGTTCAGGAAACCAATAAATACTGTCAGAAGCTTCATCAAAAAATAAAAAGATTACTTCTATTCTTCAAAACATATCAATATTTTGGCTGTACCCAGTTTTTTGGCTGAAAAAAAAATCACTATTTTGCTAGATGCCCACTAATTCCCTACAAGTCTAATCATTTCACAACTATTCTAAACACACACACACACACACACACACACACACACACACACACTTTGGATTGCTCAAATCAAAACTAGTTTTTGATTGCTCAAAACTAGTATATTTGCTATATGTTAGACACTAAAAACCAGGAAAAGTAAGCATACCTAAACAAGGTGGTTAAGGGATCCAGAATGTCACCGTGGCATAAAAATTATTTTGAGCTGAAGGCATTTGATAATCAATAGACACAGGAAAAGGTTTTTCCCCCGAACTCCTCTCTGCTACCAAAAACCAGAGCCACCAAAAAGAATTATAAATCCCCTTGTCTGGGTTTTATAGCCAGTGAAGACTGACTCCTATTTAGGGAGAAGGATAAAAAATCACCTATACAGACACTGTCACAAAACTGTCATATCTCCCATCTATTTTCCTAAGGGCCTGTTTCTTTGCTAAAAGTCATTTGTGTTCCCCTAAGTGCCTTTTCTCCCTGTCTCGTTTCCCTATTAAGATGGTATGCAGGGTCACCTGGGTGGCTGGGTCAGTTAAGCCTTTGACTTCAGCTCAGATCATGACCTCACAGTTTGGTTCAGGAATTCAAGCCCTGCATCAGGCTCTCAGTGCAGAGCCTGCTTCAGATCCTGTTTCCTTCTCTCTCTGTCCCTTCCCTGCACTCTCTCACTCTCAAAAATAAATATTGTTTATTTTTACTTATTTAAAAAAAAATTTTTTTTTTACATTTATTTATTTTTGAGAGGCAGAGACAGAACGTGAGTAAGGGAGAGGCAGAGACAGAGAGAGACAGAATCAGAAGCAGGCTCCAGGCTCTGAGCTGTCAGCACAGAGCCCGACGTGGGGCTCGAACCCACGAACCGTGAGATCATGACCTGAGCCAAAGTCGGACACTTAACCGACTGAGCCACCCAGGCGCCCCAAAAATAAATATTTTTTAAAAGGATGACACGCAAGCCCCAAATTCTACCACTTTGAGCCACATTTTTTCTGTGAACTCCTGTTTACTTACATAAATATCCATCTTTTCTCTTGTTAACCTATTGTCAGTTTAATTCACAATCCCCAATCACTGAACCTAAGAGTATAAAGAAAGTTTTCCTCTCCAACAATGGAAACCAAGAATTTTCATAGAAGAATACCTCTAGGAGTACCAGCCTAGCTCTGCCAGCTCTTATATTTCTCTAACAAACTCAGGAAAATAGTTCACTAAAGACTTATATGCATTAGTACCAAGTTGAATTGTATTACTCTGGCAAGAAGCTGTCATAAGATATAAAAGTATGGTATTTTTATTTAAACAGGTCTTTTGATTTTAATACCTTGAATCCCATGTAAGGAAATAACTATCCAGGAATAAATTGTTCCTTCTGGTTGGAGATGACTTTACTCAGAAACTCAAATTTTGAAAATTTTGCATATTCTACTCTTTGGCATTTCAAGGGTTAAATCATTTTGGCTAGATATTTTGGCTCCCAAAGAATAAATAATCCCTTTGTAAATGTAGTAGCATAGCTATTGCTTATGAATCAATAGCTTTCTTCTTTACAAAAAGAATCTATACTCTTGGGACTCTACAAATGCATCAGCATTAGATTGGTAAGCATACATTTGTGCTCTAAAAATCAAAGGCTTGTCGATTGCACTTTCAAAAAAGTATGCCATACTCTACCGGGAAGCAATTACAATCTTACCTCCAGGGATCTGACTGTAGCCTGCGTCTCAGCCAACTGCCGTACCTGGATTCTTTGGACATTTTCTACCTGAGCACCAGAATTTTCTTTTTCAGCCCTTAATTCAGCTACCTCAGCCTCTAAGCCTTTTACTTTCTGACATAAATGGACTTTTTCTCGAACAAGTTGTTCCATTCGTTTGCTGTCTCTTGTGGGATCAACACTAAGCAGTTGATTATGTAGTTCTTCTTTATCTTTCTCCAGTCCTGCAATCTAGTAATAATTTGAAAGAAAGCACAGAATCTTAAATTAGTGAATTTTCAGTCATGAACATGCTTTACACATCAGTAAATTAAAATTAAAAATTACACAATATGGAAGTTGAGGTAGTGAAAGCAAGTACAAAGGATAAAAACCTAAAATGTCACATTCTTCATTCTGTACTCAGCATGACTCAAATGTGAGGGCAAGGACCTTGTCCTATTTTCCCTCTATCTCCCCATGGTGTCTTCTAAGCACAGGGCTTCATCAGTTGCTAAAATTCAAAATTATAAATAATAGTATAAAAGTAATTAAAAATATGTCAAGTATTTTACAATTCATCAGAACATTATAAAGGGTTTATGCAAGATCAATATGCTGATTGCCACTAAGCTTTTCCTCACGTGACAATACTTGAGCTTTGTCTATACTAATAAAATTATCTATTTCAAGGCCACTTAATTCACAAAAAAGCTGCTTGTCTGTGTAAATACCTACAAATGTGACTGATGAGAGTTTTAAAATGGTAGCTGAGAGTTTATTTAGGCCCTAGTTGCACTGATGGCCTAGTTCTTAATTATTAGATTCAAGAAAGACCTAAAAATTATTACTCCAGGGTATGTGGAAAAGTCACAGGAAAATAGGATGAACAGAAACACAAGTGGTCTTCTCATTCATACCAACCCTCACTGCCGGACCCCCCAGGCCTCCAAATCACGGAGTTTCACACTGCTTCCTAACCTCAGAGGCACTTCAGAGGCCCCTCACCTCCAGGAATCAGGGGCCAAGTTATCAGGGTAAAACTCATTCTTTCTCTTCCCTGATCTGCCCAACCACCATCACCACCAAATCTTTGTTAGCCAGAACAACTCCTCTTTTTTTAGTCTCTTTTTATATATGGGGTTTCTTCGTGTGATTCAACTGAAAGGAGTCAGCTGTTTAAAGAAAAAAAACAAACAAACAAAAAAAACGACTGCTCTTAACAACACTAGAGGTTGTCTGTAGCCAGGATGAGCCTAGAAGCCTCACTCTAACCCAAAAGGACTTAAAGTAACACTCTGCAACATGGGCGAAAGTGACCCAAGAGATGAATGATGGCTCACTTTGCTACTAATGAATCTAAGAAGTGTGAGAGCTCCACCACAGAGCAGAATCTGTTTTCCTCATCTCTAAAATGAGAGTATAGACTGAAGGCCCTCAAAAATCATTTTCAGTTTTAACATGCAGTGATTCCAATTTGGCTTCAGAGACGTTGAATTAAAGATGTCAACGGGAAATACAGGTAGAGCTATCTAGCAGGAAAACACCATTTTTTTCCCCAGAAAATAAAATTCATCATAGAAGGCAGCTATAAAATTCAGCCTCAAGCCTAACTAATTTAGTGTCTCTTTCCTATTTTTCCTCCCACCCTTTACATATAAACACTACCCCCCACAAGTTTGGTCCCTGACTACCTTTTTCCCTCCATATTCTCTGTGTGACTTTGTGCAAGTTAGTTTTTCACTTTGGCACCAAGTAAAATGAAGGTATTAAGCTGGCCATCTTTGAAATACCATTTAGCTTTTTGCATGAGGTAATTCAAATACAGTTTTAGTTTTAATGTGCTATACCAGAGGTGTGGTGGCTGGCACATCTAGGTCAAAGTCCAAGTGGAACTCAAGTTCAAACAATGGTGCCCTTTACTCAGTATTATGACCAAATGCCAAGCTAAGTGCCCTAGACATAAAATTGCATTTAGTAACAGTAACTTCTCTTGTCATCCTCATTTTACATGCAAGGTCAGACAGCTAATGTTCTTGACGAGCATGTTTCCTATATTATTGCTCTCTCCAATAGTTTTGAAAGTCATGTGTGTGATAGCTGAAGTGATAGTTCAAACTATGGATGAAGCCGGCTAATAGCATAGTCACAATTAGATCCCACAATTGTAACTCCCAAACTAGAGCTCGCTATCAAATCATCCCTACGAAATCTGGTGACCATTGCCTTCTAATTTCTCTATTCGTTTATTCATTCATGTAACAAATATTTATTGCGCATTTACTATGTACTCAGGGCTGTTCTAGGTAGTAAGGATACATTACAAACCTAACAGACAAGCAAATAATCACAAAACTGTGCCACCAAAGAGCTTATATTTAATCACTGCTATGATACTGCCCTTGCCCTAGTCATCAGGACACAGATCTTAGACATATCCTCAGCTTTGCCCTTTTCCTCCACTCTCAGTCAGATTCACACTCAATCTTTCTTGATAGCCTTAATCTGTCGTACTCTCAATCCTTTCTCTAAATTTCCCAAAGGCTTTGTTTGAATTTCTCTTTTATGACATTTATCCAAATTTGCCCGTATTGCTACCCTACATTTACTTTATTCTCTTCTAGAATATAAGCTTACCTGACAGGAAACATGACCTATTAACCAATTTTGCTTTTAAAAAATTGTTGAAGTAAAGGAAACAACAGAAACGAGAAAGAGATCTGGGACTAGGAACAGTTGTTGTTTATCTTCTTTTCAAAGGATGGTCGTACCACTCTAACTCACCAGGAGTTTCCTCTCCGAAAAAGAAAAAAGGAGTCTATCTAATTGTTCCCTCCATCTCTGTTTTTATGATCTTTATGATGCAGCATAGAGTAATGGTTAAGAGTACAGGTTCTGAAATCAAACAGCCTAAGTTTGTTTGTTTGTTTGTTTAGTATTTTTTTTTTAAATTTTTTTTCAATGTTTATTTATTTTTGGGACAGAGAGAGACAGAGCATGAACGGGGGAGGGGCAGAGAGAGAGGGAGACACAGAATCGGAAACAGGCTCCAGGCTCTGAGCCATCAGCCCAGAGCCCGACGCGGGGCTCGAACTCACGGACCACGAGATCGTGACCTGGCTGAAGTCGGACGCTTAACCGACTGCGCCACCCAGGCGCCCCTGTTTGTTTAGTATTTTAAAGATATTTCTCTACCATCTTTGGACTTATATTATTTCCAAAAGGAAGTCTGTTGTCATTCTTACTTTTATAACTTTTTCCTGTTTACATTTTTTTTTTAATTTTATTTTTAGATGATGGTAGGTTCACATGCAATTGTAAAAAATAATTCATGGGGCACCTGGGTGGCTCATTTGGTTAACTGTCCAACTATTGATTTCGGCTCAGGTCATGATCTCATGGTTTTTGAGATTGAGCCCCACACTGGGCTCTGTGCTGACAGCGCAGATCCTGCTTGGGATTCTCTCTTTGCCCCTCCCCTGCTCACGCCTGTGTTCACTCGTGTGCACTCTCTCTGTCTCAAAATAAATAAATAAACATTAAAAATATAATAATAACTCAGAGTTTCTGTGTACCCTTTACCGTTTCCCCAACTGGTAACATCCCTCCTCTTTTATTTTCTGTAAGACATGTATAGAACTGGTTTGCATTCTTCTTTAAACACTGTGTAGAATTCTCCAAGGAAACCATTCTTTTGGTGAGTTTTTAATATGAATTAAGTTTCCTTAATAGTTATATGGCTATTCAAATTATTTCATATGGGGTAAGTTACGGTAGTATCTGCCTTTTGAGCCATTTTATCCATGTTTGTCAAATTTGTTTGGGTAGAGCCGTTCACCAGATTACCTTATTAACCTTTTGATGTGTGCAAGACCTGTAGTGATAGTCTCAGTTTCATTCCTGATATAGATAATCTGTACCTTCCCTCTTTTTTTTTTTTTGGCAGTCTTGCTAGAGGTTTGTCAATTTTATTAATCGTTTCAAAGAAACAGCTCTTTGCTACACTGATTTTCTCTACTGCTCTTCTGTTTTCAATTTCTGCTCTTATCTTTCTTATTTCCTTCCCTCTACTTATTTTGGGTGTATGTTGATCTTTTTCTAGGTTCTTAAGGTGGGAGCTTAGATTACTGATTTGATATTTTTCTCCTGTTTTCTAATGAATGCATTTAGCACTATACATTTTTTCTCAACAATACTTTAACTGTATCCACATTTTCATTCAGGCTAATGTATTTCTTAAAATTATTTTTTATTAATATGTTTTCATTGAAATTTCCTCTTTGACTTATGAATTATTTGAAGGGTATCATTTCATTTCCAACTGAGGATTTCCCTACTATCTTTCTGATATTGATTTCTAGCTTGATTCTATTATGGTTAGAGAATTCATTTTGTATAATCTCAATTTTTATAAATTTGTTGAGGTTTATTTTATGGCCCAAGATATAGCCTGTTTGGGTATACCCTTAATAGCCACTTGAAGAAAAACGTGTTTAGGTGCTCTTGTTGGGTAAAGTGTTCTATAAATGTTGATTGGATTCTGTTGGTTAATGGTGTTGTTGAGTTCTACATCCTTACTGATTCAAATTTTTTTTATCAGTTGTTGAAACAAGGGTGCCAAATCTCCAATGATAATTATGGATTCAGCTCTTTTTTTTTTTAGTTCTACTAGATACTTTTCTTTGCTCTGAAGTCTACTTTATCTGATATTAATACAACCACTTATGTTTCTTTTATTATAAGACATATAATTTTCCATCCTTTTAATTACTAACTACCTATATTGTTATTTTTGAGGTTTCCTATAGACAGCATATAGTTGGGTCTTTCATTTTTAACATCAACTCCATCAATCTCTTTTAATTTTTACATGTACACCATTTACCTTTATTGTGACTATAAATATTTTATGGCTTCGGTTTTTTTTTTTTTCCTATTTCTTGTTCTAAGTTTGTTTCCTTTTTCCTGCCTTTCTGTGGGTTCCTTGAACATTTTTTTGGGATTCCACTTGATTTATCTATAATTTTCTGAGCATATCTCTTTGTATAGCTTTCTTGGTTGTTGCTCTGGGAATTACTTAGATATACCTTATCATAGCCTACTGGTTTCATTTTACCAGTTCAAGTTATAGTTAGAAATTTTACTTCTCTTTACATCCTTTGCCCTTGTTTATAATTGTCTTAATTTCCAGTATATACATTTAAAACCACATCAAACAGTACTATAATATTTGCTTTAACCATCAAACAAAATTTAGAAAACTCATTCAAGAAAGGAACAATTATTGTATATACTCATAGTTTTGATTACTGTGTTTTTTTAGCCTTCTTGATGTTTTGAGGCTAATTCTTTTACTGTTTTCTTTCTGTTTAGAGAATTTCCCATAGGCATTCTTTGGATAGAACTACTGGCAACAGGTTGTCTTAGTTTTCCTTATTCTATGAATGTCTTGATTTATTCTTCATTGCTGAAGGACATTTTTTGCTGGATAATTATGAGTTGTTACTTCTATCCCTTCTGCACATGATAATGTTTCAGCCTTTATTTCTCCAAGTACTTTTTCAACAATGCCCTCTTTGTCTTTTCAAGGACAAAAATCTTAGATCTTTTCTTATAGTCCATAGGAACTTATGGCTCTTTGTGTTATTTAATATACTTTCTGTAGCTTGTTCAGACTGGGTAATTTCTAATGTTCTATCATCAAGTTCACAGATTCTTTCCTCTATCCCCTCCATTCTGCTGTTAAGCCCAACAACTGAGGGTTTGTATTTTGTTTTGTTTGGTGGGGGGGAGGGGGGGTTCAACAGTCATATTTTTCAGTTCTAAAATTTTTATTTGGTTCTTTACATTTTCTGTTTCCTTGTTAAGACTCTATTTTTTCCATTTGTTTCAACTTTATAATTATATAGTAAAACATTTCTACCATGGCTGCTTTAAAATCTTTGTCAGGAAATTGTAATAATATCTCTATCATCTCAATGTTAACATCTATTGTCTTTTTTAATGTAGTTTAAGATCTTCCAGGTTCTCAGTATGACAGTGATTTTCTACTGAAATTTAGACTTTGGGGGTATTGTATTAGGAGACTCTGGATCTTATTTACAGTTTATTTTAGCTGGCTTTTTAGAACATGGCTCTGGCAGAGAAAGGATTATTACCTCTCATTACTACCAAGTGCATGTAATAGTCCACATTCCCCACGTTAGTTCTATGATACCCAAGGGTGGGGAGAAGCTCTTCATGACACCCATGCCGGGTAGAAGTAGGAGTTCCAGCTCCTACTAGGTGCATGGATAGCAACCTAGATGGCAGGGATAGGAATGACTTATTGCTCCCCACATGGCCTCCACTGACACCACAGAGTCAAATGTGGCTTCCATTAACACTCCAGGGCTGGACAATAGTGAAAGTCCTGATTCTGTACTAAGCCTTTTCTGACATGACCCAAGCAGAGATGGGAGGGGGACACCTCATTACTGCTAGTTGAAGCAGTGGAAATCTAGGTTCCCAATGTTAACTCTAATGCCAGTGTGGCAGGAAGGTGGAAGCCCTAGTTATTGCCAAGTGTGGATGAAAGTCCTGGGTCCCTACCTTGCCTTCTCTGGTAATCATCTTGGCTGAAAATTAGGTCTCTCCATTATAGCCTGGGGAAGATGGAAATCTAGGTGCTCCACTGGCCTTTGCTTGTTTAGGTTGGGATGGGGCTGCTTTTTACTACAGTATTCTAGTGCTTTGCCTGCA
Source organism: Puma concolor (assembly GCF_028749965.1). Lineage (NCBI taxonomy): Eukaryota > Metazoa > Chordata > Mammalia > Carnivora > Felidae > Puma > Puma concolor. The sequence continues at coordinate 26,544,119 of NC_141673.1, read as the reverse complement.
GAGAATAGCCTCTGATGGGGCTTTTTACTGTCCATGCGAAACTGCTAGGTTCTTCAGCATCAAGTCTAGAACGTGAGGCAAAATGAAAACCCAGGGAACATACCAGTCAGTCCTTGGATCCCAAGGTCCTCTAGCTTGTATGCCTTTTCTCCATCTTTCAGCATCCTATGTTTGTTTTATGTATAATGTCCAAAGTTTTTTGTTTTACTTACTAAGACAAACAGGGAAAAGTATATTTACTCCATCTTTTTGGGAGGTCTTCTGGGTGTTTTGTTTTTTTTTTTTTTCTGGGTTCTTTTTAAGATTTACTCTCTGTCACTAGTTAAGTACATTAAGTAATATGAACCAATGTATTCTTGGTATAGCTTTCTGTTTTCTGTGCATGTGTTTCATTGAGAGTCTTGGATCTGTGAATTTATAATTTTCATAACATCTAAAAACTTTAGCTATTATTACTTCAAATATTTTTTTTCTGGGGCACCTGGGTGTCTTAGTTGGTTGGGTGTCTGACTTCAGCTCAGGTCATGAACTCACTGTTCATGAGTTTGAGCTCCACATTGGGCTCTGTGCTGATGGCTCAGAGCCTGGAGCCTGCTTCAGATTCTGTGTCTCCCCCTCTCTCTGCCCCTCCCCTACCCATGCTCTGTCTCTCTCTCAAAAATAAATAAATATTAAAAAATACATGTTTTTTTTCTGTTCTTCCCTTCTCATTTTAAAACTTGAATTATCTGATGTTGTCCACTATGTGTTAAGTGTTTCTTTTCCCTATACTTTTTCTCTCTATTCCATCTTAGAGAGTTACTTTTGCAAAATCTGCAATTTAGCCATTATCTTTTCTAATGCAGCGTCTAATCCACTTCCAGTTTATTTTCCACTTAGACTGTTGACCCTTGAACAAAGCAGCAGGGTGGGGCACCAACCCCCATTGTAGTAAAAGCTCATGTGTAACTTTTGGCTCCCCTAAAACTTAACTGCTAATAAATAGCCTACTGTTGACCAGAAGCGCTAATAATATGAACAGTCAACTGATACATATTTAGTATCTAGTTAGTATCTAGTTATATATATATAGTTATATATATAAGAATATATATATATTCTTAAAATAACCTAGAGGAAAAAAAATGTTAAGAAAATTATGAGAAATATATTTATAGTACAGTACTCTATCAAAAAGAAAATCTGCTTTAAATGGATCTGTGCAGTTGTTGTCCATGGATCAGCTGTATTTTTGAAGAGAATCTTTTCTTAAAAATGTCTTCCATTTTTCTCTCATTATGTTCAAGGTTTCCCCTAACTTCTTGAAGGTATGATTTAATGATTTTGTCTACTAATTCTGTAATTTCTAGGTCTGTTTCTGCTGATTGATCTTTTTCTTCATTATGAAATAAATTCTCCTGCTTCTCTGCAAGCCCAGTCAATTAAAAAGTTTTTATTCCATGCTCATGGAATATTGTTAAAATGTTGATACTATCCATAGCAATCCATAGATTTAATGTAATCAAAATATCAATCACATTTTTCACCCAGCTAGAACAAATAATCCTAAAAATTTTATGAAACCACAAAAGACCCTGAATAGCCAAAGTAATCTTGGAAAAAAAAGAACAAAACTGAAGGGATCACAATCCCAGATCACAAGATATCCTACAAAGCTGCAGTCATCAAAGCAGTATGGTACTGGCACACACACACAACAAAACACAGATTGATAGAACAGAATAGACAGCCCAGAAATAACCCACAATTATATGGTCAGTTAATCTTAAACAAAGGAGGAAAGAATATGCAATAGGAAAAAGACAATCTCTTTAACAAATGGTGTTTGGAAAACTGGACAGCTACATGCAAAAGAAGGAAACTAGACCACCTTCTTTACACAAACACGATAATAAACTCAAACTGAATTAAAGACCTAAATGTGAGACCTGAACCTGTAAAAAAAAATCCTTGCGAGAGACAGGCAGTAATTTCTCTGACATTGGCCATAGCAACATTTTTCTAGATATGTCTCCTGAGGCAAGGGAAACAAAAGCAAAAATAAACTATTGGGATGACATCAAAATAAAAAGCTTCTGCACAGCAAAGGAAACAAAAAAACTAAGACAATCTATGGAATGGGAGAAGATATTTGCAAATGACATATGCAGTAACGGGTTAGTATCCAAAATATAAAAAGTATATACACAACCTAACATCAAAAACCCACAAATAATTCAACTAAAAATGAGCAGAAGACATGAGAAGATATTTCTCCAAAGAAGACATACAGATAGCCAACAGGCACATGAGAAGATGCTCAACATCATTCATCATCAGGGAATGCAAATCAAAACCACAGTGAGATACCACCTCACACCTGTTAGAATGGCTAAAATCAAAAACATGAAGACACAAATGTTGGTGAGGATGTAGAAAAAAGGAACCCTCAAGCACTGTCAGCAGGAATGCAAACCGGCGCAGCCACTGTGGAAAACAGTATGGTGGTTCCTCAAAAAATTAAAAACAGAATTATCATACGATCCAGTGATAGCACTACTGGGTATTTACCCAAAGAATATGAAAACACTAATTTGAAAAGATATATGAGCCCCTATGTTTATTGCAGCATTATTTACAATAACCAAATTATGAAAGCAACCCAAGTGTCCATTGATATATGAATGAAGACGATCTCATGTGTATACACACACACACAATGGAGTGTTACTCAGTCATAAAAAAGAATGAAACAGTGTCATTTGCAGCAACATGGATGTTGCTGCTGGATGTTGCAGCAACATCCAGAGGGTACAATGCTAAGTGAAATAAGTCAGAGAAAGACAAATACCATATGATTTCACTCATATGTGGAATTTAAGAAACAAAACAAATGAACAAGAAGAAAAGAGACAAAAAAAATAGACTCTTAACTACAGAGAACTGGAGGTTACCAGCGGGGAGGTGGGGGGTGGGGGGTAAAATAGGTAAAGGGGATTAAAAGTACACTTATCATGATGACCACTGAGTGATATACAGAATTGCTGAATCACTATATTGTACATTTAAACTAATATAACACTGTAAGTTAATTACACTGAAACTTTTTTTAAAAGTCTTTATAAAAAAAAAAGGTCTTTGCATTTTAGAGCAGTTTTAGGTTTACATCAAAACTAAGCAGAAAATACAGAGAGTCCCCATATGTCCCTACCCCCACATACCCACAGCCTCCACCACTATCAGCATCTCACATCAGAGGAGTAGATTTGTTACTACTCATAAACATATAGTAATACACATTACGACCAAAAATTTATAGTTTACATTAGTGCTCACTCCTGTGTGGTACCTTCTATGGATACTGACAAATGTATACTGGCATGTACCCACCATTTTAATATCACACAGAATAGTGTCACTGTTCTAAAAATCCTGTGTTCCACCTGTTCATCCCTCCCTCTCCCCTAATCCCTGGCAACCAGTGATATTTTTAATGTCTCCATAGTTTTCCCTTTTCCTTAATGTCATATATTTGGAATACTACAGTATATACAGCCTCTTCAGATTGGCTCCTTTCACTTAGTAATATGTAATAAAGGTTCCTCCACATCTGTTCACGTCCGGATGTACCACAATTCATTTAACCATTCACCTACTGAAGGACATATCCATTGCTTTGAAATTTTGGCAAGTAGGAATAAAGCTGCTAGAAACAACTGTGCACAGGTGGTCGTACAGAAATAAATTCTCAATTCTTTTAAGTAACTATCAAGAAGAATGGCTGCTGCAACTCACGGTAAGATTATGTTTAGTTTTGTAAGAAACTGTCAAACTGTCTTCTAAAGTTGCTGGACCATTTTGCATTCCCACCAGTAATGCTGGCAAGTCCTTTTGCTCCACATTGTCACCAGCAATTAGTATCACCAGTGTTTTGGATCTGGCCATTCTCATGAGTGTCTTGTGGTATCTTGTTTTAATTTGCAATTTGCTAATAACATACATTGTTTAACATCTTTTCATACACTTATTTTGCATGTGTATATCTTCTCCAGTGAAAGGTCTATTAAAGTGCTTGGCCTATTTTTAAACTAGGTTTTTTTCTTATTGTGGAGTTTTATTAATTCTTGGTATAATCTGAATAACAGTCCTTTATCATGTGTTCCTTTAGCAAATATTTTCTACCAGTCAATGGCTTCTCTTCTTAATCTCCTTACAATGTCTTTCACAGATGTTTTATTTTTAATAAAGTCTAACTTCCCAATTACTCCTTTCATATATCATGTTTTTTGGTATTGTATCTAAAATGTCATCACCAAACCTAAGGTCATCTAAGTTTTCCCCTATATTATCCTCTGGTAGTTTGATAATTTTAAGTTTTATATTTAGGTCTAAAAGTAGAACTACTTTTAGTTACTTTTGTGAAAGGTGTATGGTCTGTGTCTAGATTTTTTTTTTTTTTTTTTGCATGTGCATTTACAGTTGTTTTAGTACCACTTGTTGAAAAGACTTTTTCTCCATTCTGCCTTTTCTTCCTTATCAAAGACCAAATGGCTCTATCTGTATGGGTCTGTATCTAGACTCTCTGGTCTGTTCTATGGATCTGTTTGTCTATTCTTCTGCCAGTAGGACACAGTCTTAATTATAACAGCTTTATAGTAAATCCTGATGTCAGACAGTGTCAGTCTTCTGACCTTGCTCTTTAATATTGTGTTGGCTATTTTGGGTCTTTTGTTTCTCTCTATAAACGTCAAGAGCAGTTTGTTGAGATCAACAAAATAACTTGCTGACATTTTGACTGGGATTGCACTGAATTTATAGACCAGGTTGGGAAGAACAGACATGCTGACATTGTCTTCCTATCCACTATCCATTTATGTAGTTCTTTAATTTTGTTCACCAGTTTTTTAGTTTTCTTCATATAGATCTTCTACATTTTTTTCAGGTTTATATCTAAGTATTTCCCTTTGGGGGATGCTAACACAAGTGATACTGTGTTTTTCATTTCAAATTCTACCTCATCATTCCTATTACACAGAAAGTGATGGTCTTTTGTACATTATCCTGCAACTTCACTGTAACTGCTTACTAGTTTTCAAGAGTTTTTTGTTCACTGTTTCAGATTTTCTACATAGATAATCGAAAAAAGTTTTATTTCTACCAAATTTGTAAGTCTTTTCTTTTCTTGTCTTACTGTATTGAATAAGACTCCCAGTACTGAAAAGGAGTGGTAAAAGGATATCCTTGCCTCATTGTTTCCTCAGTGGGAAAGCTCTAAGTTTCTCATCATTAAGTATGATGTTAGCAGTAGGGTTTTTGTAGATGTTCTTTAACAAGTTAAGGTAGTTCCCCTCTCTTCCTAGTTTGCTGAGAGTTTTTATCATGAGTGGATGCTGGATTCTGTCAAATGTTCTTTCTGCATCAACTGATACAATCATTTGATTTTTCTTTTTTGGCCTGTTGATGTGACAAATTACATTAATTCATTTTGTAATGTTCAGCCAGGTTTCCATGGCTGGCATAAAACCTACTTGTTGGGGCGCCTGGGTGGCTCAGTCGGTTAAGCGTCTGACTTCGGCTCAGGTCATGATCTCACGGTCCGTGAGTTCGAGCCCCGCATCAGGCTCTGTGCTGACAGCTCGGAGCCTGGAGCCTGCTTCGGATTCTGTGTCTCCCTCTCTCTCTGACCCTCCCCCATTCATGCTCTGTCTCTGTCTCAAAAATAAATAAACGTTAAAAAATAAAAAAAAATTTAAAACAACATACTTGTTCCCAGTGTGTTATTCTTTTTATACAGTATTGTATTTGATTTGTTAATATTTTGTTCAGGATTCTTGAAATCTTTGTTCATGAGAGACAGTGGTCTATAGTTTTTGTTTTGTTGTCTTTGATTTAGATATTGGGTATTAGGTTGGTTTAGGTATTAGGTTAGGTATTAGGTATCTGGCCTCTCAGAATGAGTTAAGAAATATTACCTCTGACTTTATTTTCTGTAAAAGACTGCAGAGACCTGACATAATTTCTTCCTTAAATGTTTTATTAGGAACCCATAACTTATGAACCAATCTGGGCTGCCCAGTCATTTTTTATTAGATGTCAGACATTGTGAATTTTATGGGGTTTTGTTTGTTTGTTTCAGTACTAGATACTTTTGGATTCCTTTACATACTTTAAAATCTTCATTGTGTTACGCTTTTAGGTTACTTAGAAATAGTTTAATACTTTTAGACCTTGCTTTTACACTTGTTAGGGAGAACCAGAGTACCCTTTAGTGTGGGGCTAATTTGGCTTCACTACTGAAGTAAAACCCTTCTGAATCTTCTACTCAATGCACCATGCATTAAAGCCTTTCCACTCTGATGGACATAATATGGGCCAATTGTAGAGATTATTTCATTTTTTTCCTTCCTTCAGGGATCACTGCCTTGTACTACATGCTTTCCAGTCTGCACACCACTGTTTCCTATATTCTGTGTCAGTTTTTAGTGAAGGTCTTAAGAAAAATTCAGTCCCTATTATGGCCAGAAACAGAAACTCCCAGACTACCTAGATCTGAATCATGGTTCTACCACCTACTAGCTTTATAACCTTGGACTAGTCTCTCATTGCTTCATGAATGTTTTCTCATAAATGAGTGTTTCCTCACTTATAAAATGGGAACAATGATTATCTAATTCCTACATATGACAGAATTCAAATAAGTATATAAAATGACTCTCAATAAAGTATGAATTTACATCTTCCCTCTATGTATTTCACTTCTTCAAATTCTACAGTTTGTCATTTACAAATCTGAAATCTATTTTAAAATATCTGCTACATTTATTTTGATAATTAGTACTATGATTAATGTTGCCAGGTACTAACAGTAATAATACCATTAATTTGAGCATTTACTGTGTGTCAGGCATTATGGTAAATATTTTGCACGTGAAGTTTCAGGTTCTTAGATCTCAGTTTTTAAAATCAAGTTAGTTCACCTTTTTATATTTCTACAATTCTAAGTTTCTCCTCTTCCCCTTTATGTACTAGAATTAATTTTTCCCGAATTAGTGATGGAATACAAAAACATTTTGTCATTTATTTTTTTACTAAGAAAGTAACACTTAAATTATTTACAAATCTGAAGCTCATATTTTAATCCAATTTTGGATGTTATGGTTTCCTTTCCTTATACCCCTACTTTCTCCTAGTAAGAGAAAGATAGTCACAGGGAAAAAGCAATTCTCAGAACTATGTACTTATCTCCAGACACAGTTACAGAAAGATTAGGGAATGAGGTTCAAGAACTGTAGGGAAAAGAGCTGATGTTCACTATGTCTTAAAAATAATTTTACTCTGGGGTGCCTGGTTGGCTCAGTCGGTTGGGCAGCCGACTTCAGCCCGGGTCATGATCTCGCAGTCTGTGGGTTTGAGCCCCGCACCAGGCTCTGCGCTGGCAGCTCAAAGCCTGAAGCCTGCTTCCGATTCTGTGTCTCCATCTCTCTCTGCCTCTCCCCTGCTTGCTCTCTCTAATAATAAACATTAAAAAAAATTTTTTTTAAATAATTTTACTCAGACTGAACAAGAGAATAGGGATAACAAAACACATGCTGTAAGGACACAGAGTGCCTGCAAAGCAGAGCAGTCAGAGTGCTAGGAGTGAGATGAAGGTGGGAGGCGCAGGAAGTAAAATGAGAGATGCCTTGGAACTATTTACATGGTTTCAAGTACAGACCTGACACTGAAACTCCAGCATGCTAAAGGACTCAAAAGATGTGAGTACATGCAAATTCAAACGATGACAATAGCTGGAATTTACTGTGCTAGGCACTAGGTACTCATCTAAGCACTTTACAGGTCGTAATTTATTAAATCTCACAGCTCCATGAGATAGGAGCTACAGTTAACACCATTTTACAGATGAGAACACTAAGGCACACAGTTCAGTTCAGTCAGTTCTCAACGTCACATTAAATAAACATCTTAGACATTAAAAATTTTAGATATAAAAAGTTTAGTTTTTGAGATATTCTAAACTGCATCCACACAGAGAATTTTAATGAGTAAAATTTCACAAAGCCCTTCTAAAATGTTGTAAAAGTCAATCCCAGAGAATTCCCACTGTGAGGTAATTTAGTTTTAATTTGGGAGATTTTTGCCTATTGTAACATGGTTCATAGTAATCTGAGAAGGCTCCAGGTTAGAGAACTTGGAATATTTTAGATAAAGGAGCCATATGGGCCAACTAGGACTTCAGAACATACCATGACAAAAAAGAAGTGTTTTAAGATACATGTGTCAGGATAAAGAACAAAACAAATCACTGTCAGTTCTGTACTACCAGTGTTGTAAGAAAAAAAAATAGCCTGTGGGGGCACCCTGGGTGGCTCAGTGGGTTAGATGCCCAACTCTTGATTTCAGCTCAGGTCATGATTTCATGGTTTGTGAGATCGAGCCCCACATGGACTCTACACTGACAGCACAGAGCTTGCTTGGGATTCTCTCTCTCTCTCTCTCTCTCCCTGCCCCTCCCCTACTCATTCTCTCGCATGCACAAAATAAATAAATGAACATTTAAAAAAAAGAAAAAAAGAGGCCAGGAGTCAAGAAGGCAGAGAAGTAGGGAAACCAGAATTTCCCCCCTCCCTCAAATACAGCAGTATTGCAGTCAGAACACTTGGAATTCCAGGAATCCAGGATACAGACTGACGAAAACCTATCCACAGGTGTACAGAGACAGCTTGGTAGGACAGAGCTGTGTGTTTGCGAACTGGGAGAGATAAAACAAGTGTCTCAGTCACAGAGTGGGGGAAACCCCTTCGGTGGAGAGACAAAAGGAAGAGAAAGGGTGTGGAAGTGTGGGGCTGTAATTGGACAAGAGAAAAACCTCTCCAGACCATGCACCAGAGAACAAAAGGTCCGGAGAGAGCCAGTTTCTACCTTGCAAAAGCCTCAGGAGCGAAGATGGGAGTTTTCAGAGTTGTGCGACTTTCTCTGGACCAGAGCTATGTGCACATGGCAGGGAGGGATGCCGGCCCTGAGGCTCCATAGTGATCTCAGTGGAAAGGGGAGATGCACTGGGAGAGAGCAGTACCTTCCCTTGAGTACTGTGGGAAGGGGGTATATTGCCCCTCCAAGGACAAAAGACCCTGCAGGTGCCAGCCAGAGGCCCCTTGATGACTGGGCAGAGTGGCATTATTTCAGAATCCGGCCCGTGAAGAGCAGAATCCTTAAAGATATCAGGTTTGAGTCTCAGCCAAGCACCTAGGAGGCAAAGAAGACTGTGGCCCAGGACAAGCCAGCTGGCTGTGCGGCTCTGGGAGGGCTGCCTGAACAGCATGGTTTGAGATATCTGGGCCGGGGAGGAGAAACTGGGGTGTGGTCATTTTTCTCCTCATCACCAACATGGTGGGGTTTCAGGGAACAGGATGGCAGACCCCAGTGGAGGCAGGACCCACTTACACCAAACCCTGCCCCTCCATACCTGGTAACTGCTTATCTATGGAGTGAGACTGACAGAAGCAGACAGCCTCTCCTCCAGACCAGCACAGCCACCGGGTCCAAAGCACCAACAGACAACTGCCCTGCAGTTTTGCATTTTCTAATCTGATTTTTGGTCAATTCTTTTTATTTGTATGTATTTTTTTTTCTTCTTCTTCTTTCTCTGTTCTGGTTGTTTGTTTAGTCAGGCATTCTTACTCTATTCTTTTTACACCTTTTCCGTATCTCCTTTTTTCTTTATTTTCCTCTCTCTCTCTCTCTAAATTAAGCATTATAGTTTCTTTGATTCTCTACCTGGTCTTTTTTTCTTGCCCCTCTCATTTCTCTCTTTGTATGGGATAAGGCCTCTTCAACCCCCCACCCCTTTTATCATTTTTTCCAGGGTTACTTCAACGAACAAATCACAGCACACCTGGTGGAAGGTCAAAACCACCTCTATGAAAAGGGAGATCAAGCAACCAGAGACACAACAACAAAGTGCATGTGACACACTCCAAAAACACTTCCTAAAGTGCCAGGCCCTGGACAGTGTATGACCCCTTTTTAATATAGTAGTACTCACAGGTGCAGGACGCACAACAAGGTATTAAAACATGTAAAAGACAGAAAACCAGCCAAAATGATGAAACCAAAGAATTCTCCTCAAAAAAAAAAAAAAATTCCAGGAAGAAGTAACAGCCAGAGAGTTGCTCAAAAACAGATATAAACAATATATGTGAACATGAATTTAGAATAATAGCCATAAGACTAATAGCTCGGCTTGAAAAAAGCATAGAAGACAGCAGAGAATCAATTGCTGCAGAAATAAAAGACCTAAGTAGTAGTCACGGTGAATTAAGAAATGCTGTAAAGGGGCGCCTGGGTGGCTCAGTCAGTTGAGCGTCTGACTTCGGCTCAGGTCATGATCTCGTGGTCCAGGAGTTCAGGCCCCCGCGTCCGGCTCTGTGCTGACAGCTCGGAGCCTGGAGCCTACTTCGGATTCTGTGTCTCCTTCTCTTGGCCCCTCCCCCACTTGTGCTCTGTCTCTCTCACTCTCAAAAATGAATAAATGTTAAAAAAAAAAAAAAAAATTTAAGAAATGCTGTAAATGGGGGCACCCGAGTGGCTCAGTCAGTTAAGCATCCCACTTCGACTCAGGTCATGACCCCACGGTTCTTGAGTTGGAGCCCAGTGTGGGGCTCTCTGCTGACAGTTCAGAGCCTGGAGCCTGCTTCCAATTCTGTGTCTCCCTCTCTCTCTGCCCCTCTCCCACTCACGATCTGTCTCTCTCTCTCAAAAATAAATAAGAGAGAGCCAGTTTCTACCTTGCAAACAGCCTTAGGAGTGAAGATGGGCGTTTTCAGAGCTGTGCAACTTTCTCCGGACCAGAGCTATGTGCACACTCATGTGCCTTGGGGGGAGGGGAGCCAGCCCTGAGGCTCGGTAGCGATCTCAGCAGAAAGGCGGGCGCTCTGGGAGAGAGGAATACCTTCCCTTGAGTACTGTGGGAAGGAGGTGGCACTATTCCAGAATCTGCCTCTCTCTCTCTCTCAAAAATAAACAAACATTAAAAAATTAAGAAAAAAAAGAAAAAAATGCTGTAAAAGAGATGCAAAATAAACTAGATGCAGTGACAGCAAGGATGGAAGAAGCAGAGGGGAGAATAGGTGAAGTAGAAGATAAAATTATGGAAAATGATGAAGCTGAGAAAAAGAGGGACAGGAAATTATTAGACCACAAGGGGAGAATTAGAGACCTAAGTGATTCAATGAAAACATAGTAATATCCCTATCATAGGAGTTCCAGAAGAAGAAGAGAGACACAAGGGGACAGAAAGTTTATTTGAACAAATTATAGCTGAGAACTTCCCTAATCTGAGGAAGGAAGCAGACATCCAAGGCCAGAAGCCACGAAGAACTCCCTTCAAAATCAACAAAAACTGATCACCAATATATCATAGTGAAACTGGCAAAATACAAAGATAAAGGGAGAATTCTGAAAGCAGCTAGGGACAAATGGGCCTTAACCTACAAGGGTAGACACATAAGGGTAATAGCAGACCTGTCCACTGAAACTTGGCAGGCCAGAAGGGAGTGGCAGGAAATATTCAATGCGCTAAATAGGAAAAATATGCAGCCAAGAATCCTTTATCCAGCAAGGCTGTCATTCAGAATAGAAGGAGAGATAAAAGCTTTCCCAGACAAACAAAAACTAAAGGAGTTCATGACTACTAAACCAGCCCTGCAGGAGATCCTGAGGGGAACTCTGTGAGTGGAAAGTAGCAAAGATCACAAAGGACCAGAGACATCACTACAGGCACAAAAACCTACAGATAACACAATGACACTAAATCCCTAACTGTCAATAATTACTCTGACTGTAAATGGACTAAATGACCCAATCAAAAGACACAGGATATCAAAACAGATAAAAAAAAAAAACCAAGATCTATCTATATGCTACCCGTTAGGGACTCATTTTAGACCTGAGGACACGTAAATATTCAAAGTGAGGGGATGGAAAATGCTACTGGATGTCAAAAGAAACCCAGAGTAGCCATACTTATATCAGACAAACTAGATTTTAAACCAAAGACTAACAAGAAATGAAGAAGGGCATTATATCATAATTAAGGGGTCTATCCATCAAGAAAAGCTAACAATTGTAAATGTTTATGCCCCCAACGTGGAAACCCCAAATATATAAATCACAAACATAAGCAAACGTATTGATAATAATACTGTAATTGTAGGTGACTTTAATACTCCAATTATAGCACTAGACAGATCATCTAGGCAGGAAATCAATAAGGAAACAATAGTGTTGAATGATACACTGGACCAGATGGACTTAACAGATATATTCAGAACTTTTCATCCAAAAGCAGCAGAATACACATTCTTCTCAAGTGCACATGGAACATTCTCCAAAACAGATCACATACTGGGTCACAAAACAGCCCTCAACCAATGTAAAAGGACTGAGATCATACCATGCATATTTTCAGATCACAATGCTGTGAAACTTGAAATCCACCAAAGAAAAAATTTGGAGAGCCTCCAAATACATGGGGGTTACAGAATATCCTACTAAAGAATGAATGGGTCAACCAGGAAATTAAAGAAATTATAAAATATATGGAAGCAAATGAAAATAACACAAGAGTCCAAACCCTTTGGGATGCAGCAAAGGCAGTCCTAAGAGGAAAATATATTGCAATCCAGACCTATCTCAAGAAGCAAGAAAGATCCCAACACAGAATCTAACCTCACACCTAAAAGAACTAGAAACAGAGCAGCTAAGAAAACCCAAAGCCAGCAGAAGAAGAAAAATAATAAAGATTAGAGCAGAAATTAAAAATATATAGAATCCAAAAAAACAGAACACATCAATGAATCTGAGAGCTGGTTCTTTGAAAGTATAAACAAAATTGATAAACCCCTAGCCAGACTCCTCACAAAGAAAAGAGTGACGACCCAAACAGATAAAATCATGAATGAAAAAGGAGAGATCAGACCCAACACCACAGAAATACAATTATTAGAGAATACTATGAAAAATTATATGCCAACAAACTAGACGATCTGGAAGAAATGGACAAATTCCTAGGCACTCACACACTACCAAAACTCAAATGGGAAGAAATAGAAAATTTGAACAGACCCATAATCAGCAAAGAAGTTGAACTGGTTATCAAAAATCTTCCAACAAATAGAGAGTCCTGGGTCAGATTGCTTCCCAGGGGAATTCTACCAGACATTTAAAGCAGAGTTAATACCTATTCTTCTCAAGCTGTTCCAAAAGATAGAAACAGAAGGAAAGCCTCCAGACTCATTCTCTGAAGCCAGCATTACCTTCATTCTCAAAGACCCCATTAAAAAGGAGAATTACAGGTCAATATCCCTGATGAAATGGGTGTAAAAATTCTCAACAAGATACTAGCAAATCAAATTCAACAATTTTATTGAGAATTAATAAAAACTCTCAAGAAAGTCAGGATAGAAGGAACATACCTTAACATCATAAAAGCCATATATGAAGTGCCCACAGATAATATCCTCGATGGGGAAGAAGTGAAAGCTTTCCCCCTGAGATCAGGAACACGACAGGGATGTCCCCTCTTACCACTGTTGTTTAATGTAGTGTTGGAAGTGCTAGTCTCAGCAATCAGACAACAAAATGAAATAAAAGGCATCCAAATTGGCAAAGAAATCAAACTTTCACTTTTCATACATGACATGATACTCTAAATGGAAAACCCGAAAGACGCCACCAAAAAATTGCTAGAACTGATACTGAATATAGTCAAGTCGCAGGATATAAAATCAATTGTACAGAAATTAGTTTCATTTCTATACACCAATAATGAAGCAACAGAAAGAGCTATCATGAAATCGATCCCATTTACAAGTACACCAAGAACCATAAAATATCTAGGAAGAAACCTAACCAAAAAGGTAAAAGATCTGTATGCTGAAAACTATAGAAAGCTTACGAAAAAAATTGAAGAAGACACAAAGAAATGGAAAAACATTCCATGCTCATGGATTGGAAGAACAAATACTGTTAAAATGTCGATACTACCCAAAGCAATCTACACATTCAATGCAATCCCAATCAAAATAGCAGAGCATTCTTCTCAAGCTAGAACAAACAATCCTACAATTTGTATGGAACCACAAAAGACCCTGAATAGCCAAAGTAATCTTGAAAAAAAAAAGCAAAGCTGGAGGCATCACAATCCTGGACTTTAGCCTATATTACAAAGCTGCAATCATCAAGACAGTATGGTACTGGTACAAAAACAGACACATTGACCAATGGAATAGAATAGAGAACCCAGAAATGGACCCACAAAGGTATGGCCAACTAATCTTCCACAAAGCAGGAATGAGTATCCAATGGAAAAAAGACAGTCTCTTCAGCAAATGGTGCTGGGAGAACTGGCCAGCAACAGGCAGAAGAATGAAATTGGACCACTTTCTTACACCATACACAAAAATAAACTCAAAATGGATGAAAGACCTAAGTGTGAGACAGGAAAGCATCAAAATCCTAGAGGAGAAAACTGGTAACAACCTCTTTGACTTTGGCTGCAGCAACTTCTTACTAGACATGCCTCTGAAGGCAAGGGAAATAAAGGCAAAAATGAACTATTGGGACCTCATCAAGATAAAAAGCTTCTGCACAGCAAAGGAAACAATCAATAAAACTAAAAGGCAACCAAAAGAATGGGAGACAATATTGCAAATGACATATTGGATAGAGGGTTAGTATCAAAAATGTATAAAGAACTTACCAAACTCAACACCCAAAAAACAAATAATCCAGTGAAGAAATGAGCAGAAGACATGAATAGGCACTTTTCCAAAGAAGATATCCAGATGGCTAACAGACACATGAAAAGATGCTCATCACTGCTCATTATCAGGGAAATACAAACCAAAATCATGTTGAGATACTGCCTCACACCGGTCAGAGTGGCTAAAATTAACAACTCAGGAAACAACAGATGTTAGCAAGGATGTGCAGAAAGAGGAACCCTCTTGCACTGTCAGTGGGAATGTAAACTGGTGCAGCTACTCTGGAAAACAGTATGGAATTCCTATAAAAATCAAAAACAGAATTACCCTATGACCCAGCAATAGCACCACTAGGAATTTACCCAATGGATACAGGAGTGCTGATTCATAGGGGCATATGTACCCCAATGTTTATACCAGTGCTTTCAACAACAGCCAAATTATGGAAAGAGCCCAAATGTCCATCAACTGATGAATAGATAAAGATGTGGTGTACACACACACACACACACACACACACACACACACACACACACACACTGGAATACTACTCAGCAATGAAAAAGAATGAAATCTAATGTGGATAGAACTAGAAGGTATTATGCTAAGTGAAATAAGTCAGAAAAAGACAGATATCTTATTTTTTACTCATATGTGGAATTTGAGAAACTTGATAGAAAACCATAGGGGAAGGAAAAATAAGTTACAGAGAGGGAGGCAAACCATAAGAGACTCGTAAATAGAGAACAAACTGAGGGTTGATGGGGGTGGGGGGTTGAGGTGGGGGGTTGAGCAGGGAAAATGAGAGATGGGCACTGAGGAGGGCACTTATCGGGATGAGCACTGGGTGTTGTATATAAGTGATTCTGAATCACGGGAATCTACTCCCAAAGCCAAGACTACATTGTATAAATCTGCCAAAAATGAAACATAGGGTATTATTGTGAATGCTATTATAAATTACACTGAAAATCTAACACTGACAATAAAATAATTTGATTTAAAACAAAAAAGAAAAAGAAAAAAGAAAAAAAATAGCCTGTGGTAATAGGGACCCAGAAAAATTCTTTTTGTCACAGGAAATTGGGCATCTTATCAGCCCAATAAAAGCCAAGGTAGAGCTCAGTCTGGAGAGCCTGATGGAAAAATCTCAGGGACCTGTCATTGTATATTGCCACCCTAAAGTTTTTTATATGATGCAGTGCTCACTGCCCCTCTCTCAACATCATACTTCCTCACTGAATTACTCTTGCTTCTTTCACTCTTTCAGTCAACCAGTATAATCACCTGTACCTAAAACCCTTTATATTGTTCTTCATTACTATTTGCAGAATATAAAATTAGACACAAAATAACATAATGAAAACACAGCATATCACTTTAAACAATGCCTATATAGGCAACTTCAGAATTGCATCTGTAGGTAGTCCAGACTTAGTATGTACTTACAGCCAAATGCATTGAAAAATCATGACATTATCTTATTCATAAGATAAAGACATCTACTTTAATAGATTCTTTTTAATTCAGAATATCATGAGGGAAATGTGAATCACAGGAGGCCTTCTCATGAAAGCACTAACAGAATCTTCCTATTCATATAAGCACCAACACAGTAAAGAATATTCAGTCACTTCTTTTACCTGTAGAAGTGAAAATGCATAGGTACTGTGTGAATCCTTAATTAACGCAAGAAAAGCCAATTATTTTTAGTACAAACTAATATATTTTATGCCAGTTTAAATTGTAAAATTGGAAGATGGCAAGAGTCGTCTTCACTTTGAAGTTTTACTCCTGTCTCCTGATCTACAATCATATCACTAGGTTTTACTATTCTTGTATATAGAAACTGGAGTATAAAGTGATGGAATGAAAGAGCATATCCAATTATCCACTAATTAATACTGTCCCTGAATAATCAATTGGGAAGTAGAAAGTACTTTGGTCTTATTGGAAAGTTTTACTCTTCTAGTCTCTGTTAATTATGGCTTCTAAGCTAGCTGTTTATCTTCAGATTTCTAACAATGTCCTAAGACATTTAAACTAGGAAAATTAATGACACCACTGACCCCTTGAAAATTTTAGTGAATATTATTTGACCTTTCAAGGGTGAAAACTAGATTAGTCATCAGATTTCAGATGCAGGTTTCATTCTTTAGAAAAACAATAAAACTAAGAAAATAGAGAATATAAATAATCACTACCAGATAAACATCAACATTCGATTTGAAATGCAGAGTATAACATAAAGCACCAGTATCCTTAACCTCAGTGGTTACTCTTCAATACACTAAACCTACATTTTAGGCTGGAAATCTTTAATTCCTATTTTCCACAAGAAAATTTTTAAATGTAATTCCTTTAGGTCTGTCAAAATTACAGATGCAAAACCTTTCATCATCATAAGGAGTATAGATTGACAGATCTCTTGACAAAATTAGTTGGTGGATGGCTCCTAATTGGTTTGTCAACTTCAAATCATTGGTAATTTCAAACTTTAAAAACTGGGCTGATAGTTGGGGTGCCTGAGCTCTACTGTAAACTTGGCTGTTGACCTTCTATGAGACTTTGCTCAAGTTGCTTATCTTGTGCTTCAAGTGTCTTTTTTTTTTTTTTAGATTTTCTTATTTTAGATTTTAGATTTATTATTTTGGATTTTATTATTTAGTCGCATGCTCTACTGACTAGGCCAGCCAGGCACCCCTCAAGTGTCCTCACTTTAAATGGATAAAATAATACAGTCCTGTCCTATCTCACTATTATAACAGAAGTAAGATTATATGTGAACAAAGCATTTAAAGTTGTAAAGAATTTTTTAATAAAAAAGGCTATTATATAAGTATTTAGTTTTCTAGTACTGTATCATCAGTGGACTCAAACGATCCAATGTTCATAGAGCTTCTTACACATCAAACAATCATGGAACAGTATGCTCATTGATTAAAAATAGATCAGTCTGATCCAGTTAGAAATTGGTTAAGGAAGGTAAGTATATTCTAATTCTTAATTCCAAATAAAGACAACAAAATAAATACATAATGCGGATGTGTTTGTACACAGAATGTTTCACATAATTGCAGATATCAAGCTTTTTTTTTTTTTTTTTAACAAATTCAACCAGCATTATCTTATTTGAATATAGCAGGAGAAAATTGGTATTTCTTTCCATCCTGAAAAAAATCATGTAAAAACTACATAAAGAATGATAAACACATTATCTCGTTTTTGGCAAAATTAGGAGACAAAACACAAAATTAGTAGAAAGGCTGCCCAAACAATAGAGATAGAGTAGGGGAACATGCTGTAGGCAGCAGAAAGAAAATTCCGCAGTTGAAGATGTCAGAAAGAACAAATTTCACTTCTTGAATGTGATGGGCACACCATAAAGTATAAATCCCTTATTTCTCTCAGTAGAAACAAGGTACATGGGCTGATAGTCGGGACTCTCCTGGATATGGTTTGGTCCCAAAAAGTATAGGGGGACAGTGACACATAAAAAATGATATAAACAAACTATATTTGTTAAAAGAAGTCTGTCTCTGTGGCTACGGGAGAAAAGGGACTGTCTATGTGCATTGACTGGGGCAAAATAGAGGAAAAAAAGAGGAAAATCTAACAGCGAAAAAGAATGTTCACACACACAAAACTGTTACTACAGAGCAGATGAAAATCATGCCAAATACTTCACCATTAATTAATGAAACTTAATTATGCAATCAACTCTAACTTGGATTTACAAAAAACAAAATTTTACTGTCTAGAAGGATAATAATGACTTAAACTAGTATAGTCACTCACCTCTGATTCACATTTTATTTTTTCTTCTTGTAGAAGACGTGCAAATTCTTCTTTCTGGTGTTCAAATTCTGATTTAAGAAATGTATGTTCATAGCGGAGTTTATTATATTCTGTTCTATACTTTTCCACTTCCTAAATTAAAAGATTGCAATTTATGACAGACAAGTTTATAAATGAAATTTGTACTTACTCCAAAAATCGCTTTTGCAAATATAATTTTAAAGTGCATTATATTGAAAGCTATTCTAAAAAGTAAAAAATAAGCTTAACATAAGTATAAATAAACCCTGAAAAAAAATTTTATGACAAGAATCCTATATACAGAATCAGTACATTCTTAAGAAAGTGCCAATAAAGCAAATTATCATTCAATTAACCTTATTTCCTCACTGATTCTCATAATAATAAAAATGAATAGCACATCAACACTTTTGACCTCTGGGCTTAAAAAACTAATATTTAAGAATGTAGTACACCTTTCAAAACATAATTAATTTTTAAAAATTAACTCTACAGTAAAATAGAAAATAGCCTCCTGAAAGCCAGACAGGATGAATTCAAAGTAGATAAAAGATTATTTGAATATTTAGTACAATAACTTAAGGTTCAATCAAATAGTACAATGATAGGAGCGCCTGGGTGGCTCAGTTGGTTAAAGATCTGACTCTTGATTTTGGCTCAAGTCATGATCTCAGGTTGTGAGATCAAGCCCCTTGGAGGGACCCACACTGGGCGTAGGCCTGCTTAAGGTTCTCTTTCCTTTTATCCCTCCCTGCTCATACACATATGCTCACTCATGCCTAAAAAATAACAATAATAAATTATATATAGATACAATATGTGTTATATATAATATTACAATGATAGTTCAACACACCAGTCTAAAGAATATATGTAGTACCAACCTTTCTAACCAGGAATACATGCAACTCTCTGGTATGCTTCCAATTCTGCTTACTAACACTACAAAAGTTGCCAGTATTCTAAATCCAGTAACAACTCAGGCAATAGAGAAGACGAAGGAGATACTATTTCAACATTCATCAGGTAATTAAGTAATAAGAATGCCTCCTAAAATACTCAGATCACTGTAAGTCTTTAGCTGAAAGATTTCTCTAAGCCAGTTTACAAGCCAAGAAAATGGGTTTCATGATTTTATTAGAAACATACTTTTTTTAAAGGTTTTACTTAACTTGATTGCCTATTTTAAGTCTAAGTGGCTTTGTTTACATCCCAAAATTAAGTCTCCTCTCAACCGTAATGCTTTGGTTATCCACCAGGAGGATATTCAAAAGACAACTTTATCAGGCCAATAAGCCATTTATAAAAGTGGATTCTACAACTGTTTCTGTGCAATGCAGCATCACTAAACTACAGCTTTCCAAACAGATTCATCTGGAAGGGGACAATATTCATTTGTTATGTATAAGTCCTGGTCTATTTGTTAAATAAGGTTGCATATATAAGTTGTCAAGCATAGTACTTAATATACGTCATCTTTTCCTATTCCATTGATTAAACATTTAGTCATATTATACCAATATCTCATAAAAGGAAGGAAACCTTTCAATCTAAAGGAAAACTGTAACAAATTTTTATTTTTATGAGGTTGCATGAAATATACTCTTTCATTCCACAAATATTAATTGAGCACCTACTGTATGCCAGGAACCATTCTAGGAACTTGGAATATACAATGAACCAAACAGATAAAGGTTCCTTCTCTCATGCAACTTACATTCTAGAGATGGTAATATAGAAAATATAAATATTATACATCATATGAGAACATGATTAGTACTAGAGAAAAATAAAAAGTAGAGCAGGGTAAATGGGGATCCAAAGGTCTAAGAAGTGATGGGAAAGGCAGGAAGAAAATTAAATGGAAATACTAGTCAAAGTTGGCCTCATTGAGAAAGTGACATTTCAATAAAGACTTAAAAGAGAGGAGGAAGTTGGCCAAGAGATATCTGGAAGGACACTGTTCATGTCACAAGTAAGAGCTAACACAAAGATTCTTGATTTGTTCCATTTCTGGAGTGCCAAAGAAACATCAAAGAAGCCAAAGTGGATGGAGGAAAGGAAGTAGGACAGATTATGGGACCTCATCTTGTGCAGCCCAGAAGTAAGGATTCTTAAGTTAGAAGAGGTGCTACTGCAAGGCTTCTAAGAAGAGGGATAATGGTTTTAATCAGTCACATAAAGACAAATGCACAGTTCCTTCCATATAAATTACTTACTTCATCCAGATTCCTAAAACGTTCCCTCATTGGAGTTTCTAATTCTTGTTGTATCTGGGCTCGTAACAGTTCCAACTTTTGTGGAGTTAACACCTAATATGTAGAGAAATATAAAACAATTCTAAATATGAAATCACAAATATTAAAATCAAGAATTCACCAAGTTTCAACACCTAAATAAAACAATAAAATTCAATTCATAGAAATTATGCAATATACTTAACTTTACAGTAATCACTACATAAATAGAACCATTATTTGAAACAATACTTTAAGATCACAACTTCAGGGCCTCAGAGATGTCAAAAATCCCATTAACATGAGGTAAAGATACTCCCTATTATTACTATGACTGTTGAGAATAACTATGTTGGCAGCCTAGGTTACCATGCATGATACAACAGCTAACTATTTTCTAAAGCAATTAAAATAAAGGTGTAATAATTTGGTATATCACAGAGAATTCTTAAGACTTTTTTTTTTTAAGTTTATTTCTTTTTGAGAGACAGAGTGAGTGGGGGAGGGACAGAGAGAGAGGGAGACACAGAATCCAAAGCAGGTTCCAGGCTCTGAGCTGTCAGCACAGGGCTCGAACCCACAAACCAGGAGATCATGACCTGAGCCAATGTTGGACACTTAACCAACTGAGCCACCTAGATGCCCCTCTTCAGATTTTTTTTTTTTAATTTTAATTTTTATTTTTTATCTTCAGACTTCTTATTTTCAATCAGAAAAGGCTGATTTTTACTCTGGCCACCAAAACAAGGTTCCTCCCTATTATAGCTCTCTGATAGAACTCAGATTTTAGTAAGTAATTACGTATTTAAGTAAGCTCTGTAAGGGCAAACACAATCCCTATTCACCATGGTGTATTTCCAACACCACACACTACTGCCTGGCACATAGGATCACTCAATTATTATTTCTTGAAAGAATGAACGAATACTGGTTATAAGACAAAAACCTAGTTTATATTTACATTAATCTCTGAAAATGAAGAATAATACTCAGTTTAATTCATTCATTTATTCATCAATACTCCACACAGCCCAGAAACTTTCCAGAATACTTACTATACATAGCATTCTGCAATATATTATATAATCTACATAACATGCTGTTCTAAATACCTTACATGCATTTACCAATTTATTTAAACCTTGCAATGATCCTCAATGTAGCTATATTATCATCCTTTTTTTTTTACAGAAACTGAAGTATACACAGAGCCTAACTTTCTAAAGATCACAAAAACTCACAGGAAACATTTCTAACTCTGTAAGAAGTTCAAACTCTCATATGAAAAATAACTTATGCATACAAATAATTACAAAAATAACCAATATAAGCTCATCAAACAGGTAAAAAGAGAAGATTTTATGTATAGAAATAGTGGCACATCAAAGGAACAGGAAAACTAAAGCTTCAATAGAACACAAAAACTAAGAATGGATAACATTTTAAATTCCTTGGGGAGGAAAATGATCCTCAAAGTTAAGCTAAAGGCATTTTGAATTGAACCACACTAAGCACCATAGACAATTTAGAATCCTGGATCCCTGTGCATTAATACTCTCTAGATACTATGATGATCAAGGCCATGTTGAAACATTTCCAAATGCCACCTAGCAGAGCTGCACCCTGGCTAGGAACAAAAGGGAAGGCAGAGTAGAAAATTCCTAGGTATGAGGTTTACACTCTTATAATTTACTCAGTATTCAGTAGTACTTTTAAAAAAAAAATGTTTTTTACTTAAAATGAATATAATTACATAAATAAAATAATTGAAACAAAAAATATTAAAAACCTAAGTCTTTTTTACTTCAGTCATCCAGTTTCCCTCTTAAGAAGCTATCATTGCTAGGGGCACCTGGGTGGCTCAGCCGGTTAAGTGTCCGACTTCAGCCCAGGTCACGGTCTCATGGTCCGTGAGTTCGAGCCCCGCGTCAGACTCTGGGCTGACAGCTCAGAGCCCGGAGCCTGCTTCAGATTCTGTGTCTCCGTCTCTCTCTCTGCTCCTCCCCCGTTCATGCTCTGTCTCTCTCTGTCTCAAAAATAAATAAACATTAAAAAAAAAAAAAGAAGCTATCATTGCTAATTTTTATGTATTCTTCTTGAAATAATATACAAATATATACACACACACAACTTTTAATTTTTACATAAAGAAAGGCATGCTATACATATGTCTCTGTGCCTTGGTTATTCACTGAAGGTATTCAAGCTTAAGAATGGCATCACCATATCTACATTTTAGGAAGAAGCAAAATGGATCAAAACCTTTGGCAGGAGAAAACTGGTAACTATGGGGGGAAAACAATTTCAGTGAATGGAGTTGGGAAACCAGATAGAAAGCTCTTGTTACAATCTGGTTTATGATGTCAAGAGTCTGGGTAATAGCATCAGGAGTCCAAACTGAGAAGAGGTGGTAATTAAAAGGAACAGAGTAATAATAGATAAGCCTTATTTGATTCCTGTTTCAAAAAAATCAACTTTAAGCAAGCAAAACTGTGGGAAAATGAGGGAAATGTCAACAAAGATGCAATATAAATAAGATATTAAGGAATAAGTACTTTTAGGTATGATAATGGCATGATGACTATGCTTTTAAAGGAGAAACTGCCTTGGGATGTAATAAAGATACATACTAAAATATTTTGAGTTGAGATAATATGATTTGTGTCAAAATAATCCAGAGTGGTTCAAGGACAGAGCAGGGATGTCAGAAGATAAAACAAGACTGGTTGAGAGATGGTAATTATTGAAATTATTGATGGTGGGTGATGGGTATGTGAGGATGCAATACAACCACCCTCTCTACCTCAGGGCTTGTTTGAGACTTCTGTAATTAAAGGTTAATTAGAAATAAAAGTGCTAGGGGTGCCTGGGTGGCGCAGTCGGTTAAGCGTCCGACTTCAGCCAGGTCACGATCTCGCGGTCCGGGAGTTCGAGCCCTGCGTCAGGCTCTGGGCTGATGGCTCAGAGCCTGGAGCCTGTTTCCGATTCTGTGTCTCCCTCTCTCTCTGCCCCTCGCCCGTTCATGCTCTGTCTCTCTCTGTCCCAAAAATAAATAAACGTTGAAAAAAAAAAATTTAAAAAAAAGAAATAAAAGTGCTTCCACTTCCAACAGATGGCATAAAAGAAATCAGATTTATTCTCCTGCTAGAATAAAAGAAGAGACAAAAATCCGTTTTCAAGACAATGGGCCTAATAAAGCAACAGAGATCTCTGAGAGACAAACAACAAAGAAAGTAAGCTTTGAGAATGCTGCCAGCCACAGGAAGAGATACCCAGGCGATGTCTGATGGACTCTCTGACCTAAGCAAATGGAACTGAGAATCCAGAAGGAGCAGTGTGGCAAGAGTCACAAAACAGGGTACCAGAAAAGAGGGTGGCACACAAAATTATGAAGACCTGCAAAAGGTCCCTGTTGACTCATTCAGTAGAGTACCCCAATCAGCACATGCAAGTAAAGAAAATATTTAATTAGGGCCAGGAAAAGAACAATCTGAAAGAATTAGATGGATAAGTAATCTGAACTCACACAGAGGTATGAATAGTTGTTTTTCCCAAAAGTCAGGCTGAAAAACTTCATTCCACTGAGAAATGAGTACTGAGAAGGTTCTCAGTATTGACAAATAAGGAGCACTAAACATTAACCTGCTCTCAACCAATCTTAAAAGCAAGACTCAGAGGGGCGCCTCGGTGGGGCAGTCGGTTAAGCGTCCGACTTCAGCCAGGTCACGATCTCGCGGTCCGGGAGTTCGAGCCCCGCGTCAGGCTCTGGGTTGATGGCTCAGAGCCTGGAGCCTGTTTCCGATTCTGTGTCTCCCTCTCTCTCTGCCCCTCCCCCGTTCATGCTCTGTCTCTCTCTGTCCCAAAAATAAATAAACGTTGAAAAAAAAAAAAAAAGCAAGACTCAGAAAGATGAAACTGCTTCCAAGTAACTGTCCCAGAACAGTTTTTGTCCCAGAGTTTGTCCCAGAACAAAGCTCAAGAGTATTTTACCAGAACACAAAGCCATCTAGTATTCAAAATAAAATTAACAATGTCTAGCATCCAAAAAAATTTATCAGACATGCAAAGAAGCAGGAAAATATTACCCACAATAAACAAGAAAATCAACCAACCAAAACTAACTCAGAAGTGATACAAATTTGAGAATTAGCAAAGACATTAAAAGTTATTATAATTGAATTCCATATGTTCAAAGAGAAAATATTGAACATGTTAAGTAGATATAAGGAAGGTATGAAAAAGATCAAAATTGGACTTCAGATTAAAAACTACAATTTCTGAAATGAAAATACACCATACGGGATTAATGGCTGCTTAGACACTGCAGAAGAAAACAGATCAGTGAACTTGAAGACATGACAACAGAATCTATCCAAAATGCAACAAGGAGACAAAAAAGATTGAAAATAAATGAACTGAGAGTGAACTATGGTAGAACTTTAAGTAGCCTAATAATGGGATCACCAAGGAGATCAAAGAAGGCAGAAAAAACTTTTTTCTGAAGTAAAGTACAACAATTTTCTATATGTGATAAAAACTGTAAGCCCATAGACCAAAGAAGCTCAATAAATCCTAAGATCCTAAGTACCAGAAAGATGAAGTACAAGGCAGGTCAATCAAATTGCTCAATATCAGCAATAAAGAGGAGGGCCTGGCTGGCTCAGTCAGTAGAGCATGCAACTCTTAAAATCAGTCGTGCTTCAAGCCCCACATTGGGTGTGGAGCCTACTTAAAAAAATAAATTCAGCAATAAAGAGAAAATCTTAAGAGCAGCCAAGAAAAAAAAGACTCACTGCATACACAGAACAAAGATAAGAATGACAGCAAATTTCTTATGTGAAAAAATATCTGTGAAAAGAGAGAGCAATACCTTTAAAGTACTAGGGAGACAGTCAACCTAGAAATCAATACTCAGCAAAAATACCTTTAAAATCAATTATTTTTTGATATATAAGAGCTGAAAAAAATTCTCACCAATAGATCTGTACTATAAGAAACGTTAAAGAAAATCTTTAAGAAAGTAGAAAAATAATACAAATGGAAATATGGATCTACACAAAAGAGAAAAGAACACCGAAGTTGGTAACTACACAAGAGTCTTATGATCTATAAGCTCTCTGATAAAAGTCTCTGTAAGATTTTTTTTTATCTCTTAAGAATCTTCTAAAAAACAAGCACACACACTAAAAAAAAAAAAAAAAAAAAAAATCTATCCTCCTCCCTCCCCCCACGAAAACACACATAGAGTTAGAGAGTTTTCCCCATGCTATTTTAGGAGGAAAGTATGCTGTGTCTTAGACTTCTAATGGAATACTGCCACCACTTGTCTCAAAAGAAATTTAACAAAAATGTGTCATTACCTATATTAAATCTGTATTATACCAACACTTGTTATGTTGATAAAAAACAGACCAATTATTTTCCAAAGAATGCTTTAACTTAAGAAGGCAAATATTGCTGTGCCAGAGGTTCTTAACAAGTTAATGACAAACTGAATAATGAATTTTGCTGAGCTTCCTAGCAGCCAAATAAAATGGGAAAAAACTGGCTTATAAAGTTGCAATTGCCTGGCAGCATAAAGAAAGCACATACATTTCTGGTAAAGTAACTTTTAAAATTTGTATCAGAAAATATATCAAATAACTCATATTAAAAAAAAAGGTTTGGCTAACATGGTACATAACAATAACAATAGCTAACATGTTCTAAGTACTTATTATATCAAAGCACTGTACCAACACTTCCTATGCATTGTCTCATTTCATCTTTACAGTCATCCTAAAAGTCCGACACTATTACTATTCCCATTCACTACAACTACACCAATGAGACAGAAATATTCTGTCTTTTCTATCACTTTTCTATAAAAGCCAAAGGGGTATTAAATCTTAACTCAGAAAAGGCATTCTGCAGGTAGACAAGATAATACATGTTTATTCTGAAAATCACCTTTCATAAACATTTATTAAAATATTTCTTGCTGATTCTACTTTGTTGAATTGACTTTATTCAACCCACAATTTGTACAAATTGCAAACATCCATAAAGCAAACAGCTACATTGCTTCAACATGTGTATATAAATATATAGAGAGATCTTTCTTTAGCTTATTTTTGCCAGATACATATCATATAGAAACCAGTTATGTTTATCTTGAAAAACAGAAACTTTACCAGATAAATTATATTTGCCAATGAACATCTGGGAAGTTATCACATGGAGAAATGTCCTAAGTTATTTTGTGCAGATCCAAGGAATAGCACAAGAACCAACAGAGAGACCACAGGGAGGATGATTTCATTTCAACATGAGAGGGAAAATATTTAACACACTCCAATCCATAAATGGAACTGGATCACTTTAAACATTCACTGGGTTCTCTTGCACTGAAAGCAATGAAGCAGAGAATAAAAATCCCTGTGTCACAAATGTTCTAAAAAGGAATTCTGCTTTGGATAGTGTGTTAGTTTCCTAGAGCTACCATAACAAAATACCACAAACTAGGTATCTTAAAACAACAGAAACTTATTGTCTCACAGGCTAGAAGTCCAAAATCAAGGTGCCAGCAAGGCCACACTCCCTCTGAAAACTGTAGGGAAGGATCCTTCTTTGCATCACTCTAGCTCCTGGCGGAGTGCTGGTGATCCTGGCCATTCCTTGGCAGTTGCAGCACTTGGATCTCTGCTTCTGTCACTATAGGATTATTCTCCCCACCTCCCCCGCTGCCCTCACCCATGTTTCTGTCTTTGTGTCTGTTCTCCACTTCTTCTAAAGACACCAGTCATACTGGATTAAGGACCCATCATCCTTCAGTATGACCTCATCTTAACTAATTACATCTGCAAAGACTCTATTTTCAAACAAGGTCACATTCTGAGGTACCGAGCATTAGAAATTCAACATACCTTTTTGGCAGACACAATTTAACTCATGACAGACAGGAAAAAATGAGAGAATTATCTAAGATGCTTAAGCTTTAGGTACATATGAGAGAAGAACATTGTATTATATATGAACAGAACATTTCCAATTCATTCATTTGTTCTATTTACTCATGTCATTCATTTGACAAATATTTGCTACTATAAAATATATAAATACAAATATAAATATACTTGAGCACTGGAGACACACTGAAAAAAGCTCCTGCCCTACGGAGGCTGCATTCAAATAGAGTAAAAATAGCCATCATTTATGAGTATCTATCTATTCTGTCAGACATTGTACTAAAAATCTACATGTTATTAGTCTTCACAACAACCTGTTAGTTAACAACTTTTACCCTCTTTACATGACAAAACGAAGGCATAAAAACCACTGTTTGTTGAAGGCCATCATCTCATTGGTGAATTGACCCATTTTTGGTTATAAAAACGACCTTTTTATCTTAAGTGACACTCTTTTTGTCTAGAAGTCTATTTTATCCGATACTAATATAAACACTCCAGTCTTCTTAAGCTTATTGTTTGTATGCACTTGGTACAAATAGCATGTCTAGAAGTTACTCTGAAGAAACAGAGTAATTATATCTGCAATGCCTAAAGAATACTTTGAATTCCTTGGGTTCAGTGCTCACGGATTCTCATTTACGTAGGTCTCTGACTATTGCAGAACAAATTAATCCACCAGTTCTATAGGCTTGAATTACATTTCCCTACTCAACTCCTATTTCTGAGGTTTTTATTTGTTTAAATGTCCCAAATATACCTAGGAATGAAACAGCACAGGAGAGGCTCCAACCCAAGCTTAATGGTGGTGTTTCCAACAACGGAAGATTTCAAGACACTGAATGACCAACTTTTATTTTTTTTTTTTTAATTTTTTTTTTCAACGTTTTTATTTATTTATGGGACAGACAGAGACAGAGCATGAACGGGGGAGGGGCAGAGAGAGAGGGAGACACAGAATCGGAAACAGGCTCCAGGCTCTGAGCCATCAGCCCAGAGCCTGACGCGGGGCTCGAACTCCCGGACCGCGAGATCGTGACCTGGCTGAAGTCGGACGCTTAACCGACTGCGCCACCCAGGCGCCCCTGAATGACCAACTTTTAACACTGCTGTCAAAGAAATCCATGAATTGGGTGATAACGCCATACTTACTAGATGAAAGGTAGCTTTTTACTCTATCAACTTACACTTCCAGTATTAAAAATACCTTATTATTTGTGCCAAGCACTTGATAAACAGAAATACACAGTTGGTGTCACTTAGAGATTAAATGAATACAGGAGAATTATCACTGCTAATATCTACTAATTTGAAATTTATGGTAAGTTTGACTGGTGCTATAGTTAAGTTTGGCTCTGGTCTATTTTCTAGGCAAATGAGAAATGAAACTATAATCACTACTTCAGGATCAACTATTTTTTGCTTTAGAAACACCATTTACCTTCCATTACACACATAAATTATGTGCCCATATTGTTTTCATAGTCTTTTAAGTGGCCCCTTAAAAATAACCATCAGTCTTGTGAACTATACCTTAATAATAAAAATAATTTTTAATAAAAAATAAAACCTTAAAAAAACCTATCAGCTCAGTTTCAGTCATTATACTTAAAGGAAAATTAGTAAAACTTTAAAAAATACTCTTTAACTCTGAATATTTATCAATTCAAACCAGTCTTTCCCCTAATTATTCTGAATAGCACAATACCTAAATCAGAACAGATAATTTAATACAAATTTGCATAAAATAACAGCTTCATGGTTAAACCCTATGTGGTAGCTAACATTCTAGAATATATGAAAGAATATTAAATTATACCACCTGGAAATATAGCAAAATACTCATTAAGAATACAGGCAGAACTCACCAAATTTACCAGTATCTGACTACTTTTGTACCATAGGCACAAAGGGCAGGCTTCCCCAAGATGGGCCAGTTGGCATGAAGATTATTTTGACTTCAAAGTAATCAAAACCCCACAGATTCAGGAAAAGCTCTTTACTTCTCCCTCAACTGCCTAAATTTAATTGGAAAGGAGAACCTATACCAAGAGGAGAGCTATTAACAGAGGTTCCTCTGTTAATAAATTTGACCACTTAACAGGGCAACCTTTGTCTTCCAAACATCTCCTCTCACCATCCTGATAATGATCTTCTTTCCCCTGTATCCCCAGACTTTATGGGTCTCCCTAGCTCAGGATGTCACATAAGCATCCTGTTGCCTGCCTTTGGAATTCTGTGTGTGTGGATTCTGAATACTTACCAAACTAAATTTGATTTTCTTTTGTTAATTTGTCTCATATCCATTGGATTCTTAGTCCAGCTTAGAAATACTTTGAGGTGCAGAGGAAATTTCTTCCCAATAGTACTCACTGAAATATATCTTCTTACCTGCAGTTTCATTTCTTCTAAGTCTTTAGTTTTCTCTACTAATTCCCCTCGTAGCTCTTCAAGCAGCAGCTGAAATTTTTCCTGGTGAGTTTGCTTTTCATTTAATAGGCGCTTGAGTTCATTTTGTGACTTTATGTACTCATCTTGCAACCTGATTTAAAAAAAAAAAAAAACAAACTCAATTTTAAGGATATCCTTTACTTTCTAATGACCTTACTTTATGTAAAATCAACCAACACTACAGAACAAGACCTTATTCCGTTAAATTCACAAACATCTTTTCTTTATAGAGTTTCACTTAATTATTAACACTGTAGTTTATAAATATAATTTTACTTAAGGGGCGCCTGGTGGCTCAGTTGGTTAAGCATCTGACTCTTGATTTCAGCTCAGGGTATGATCTCACGGTTCATGGGTATGAACTTCGTGTCATGCTCTGCACTAACTGTGGAGCCTGCTTGGGATTCTCTCTTCCCTCTCTCTGCCCTCCCCCCACCCTCTCTCTTTCAAAATAAATACAATTTTACTTGAGGGGGAAAAACACACTTAGCCACCTAGATACATTTAATTTTCTAGGTCTTGCTACTTTCAAAGCAAGACTTTTATCAACTCAAAAAACACTTGAGATCATGGTTAGTTTTGAATTAACTAATTTTAAAGTGAAAATTTTACTATTAAAAAGTTTTAAAACTATATACTGCAAACTAACAAAAATATACTGTATGTTCCAGAACAAATTCAGACAAAAAAATATTTAATAAGGCCC
Source organism: Puma concolor (assembly GCF_028749965.1). NCBI lineage: Eukaryota > Metazoa > Chordata > Mammalia > Carnivora > Felidae > Puma > Puma concolor. The sequence goes on along the minus strand of NC_141673.1, from coordinate 26,513,218 downwards.
CTCACCTCCAAATTTAAGCAATTTACCTTGTGTGTTCGGCTTTAAGAGTCTGATAGTTAGTTTTATGATGTTCACATCGTAACCTTTCATCAATTAACATTTTTTGCACCTCAGACTGAGAATATGTCAGCCCACTGTCTCCACCAGGAGGAAATGTGGTGGGAAAAGTGTCCATACTGTTAAGTGAGCAAATCACCATGTAAAAGTAAGTTCTGGCTTCCTTATTGTCTTAGTTTTCTTTTCAAGAGTATTTTCCACTTCCTTCTTGCTAAGACAGACACTCAGGACACCAAATTATACCTGCACAGAGAAATGAACTTGGTTAGTGATGAGTTAAACTCTTTCAGTGTTACAGTCTTTTTATCATTTCTTGTTATTCAACTATCATTTCTATAACAAAGCCCAATTTTTCAGATTTCTAATTGTTCATAAAACAAAAAGAACAAAGTTGAATCATACCTTAACAAACTTTCTTTACTTCCACGCCAAGCTTATGTGACCATCAATTTCACATCTTCAAGTACTGACCTAACTAGAACTACCAACTTTTCCAGTTTAGGTCCTCTTGGATTCACAAACCACAGATAGTTCCTGAAGCTACTGGAGTAAACTTGAAAGAAAGATCCTAGTACAAAATCCACACTGTGAAATCAGGGGAAAAACCATCTGTAACTTGACAAATGGCTAGAGAAAATTATAATGTTCACAAAGATGACCTTCAACAAGTAACTATGTCTGTGATTAATCCTACAAAGAGTCTTTTATTTGACACAAGGTGAGCTGTACTCATGCTATTGACTCAGAAGAGAAATCAGTCCACACATAAATGTTGATCACCTATGTGTTTGCGCTGTACTATGAGCAGGAAACTAAATCACCCCAGCTATCCCCAAAAGCACTGATCCAGGATTATGAAAGTAACTGTTTGTCTAGAAGTAAAAAATAAGGACAAAGTGTTTTTATTGTAAATAATTAAAAATGAAAGTTTTAATCAAAACAATTCTGCCCCCCTTAGCTTTCTTGATCTTTGTCAAGACTATTTTATCTTTCCCTAATAGCATCTCCACTGGTCATGGGTTATCATGAAATACCTTTTCTTTCTACAAGAAAAGATCTTTAGCATACACAAACCAATGGCAAATTACTCAGTCTCTCTTGTATTATACCATTTCTGATAAATTAATGTGATGTCTGCATATTACCTAAGATGACTTTTAAACTAAAATAAAGTTACTTTGGTTTCCTGTCAAATCACATTTTAACAGAAGGAAAGAAGTCCTTCAAGAAAACTTCACATATTATTCATGTTAAATGTGCAACAGTGCACTGTTTGTAGCAGCTGCCACAGTATTATCCTGTCAAAAGTATACATGTGTCAGGGAATTAACTAACTGGATCATAAAACTGGCACATAATTTTGACTCTGCTTTTTGATCCAAATTAATTTTTAAGAGATAGAAACATGCAATGTTAACTTATCTCATACTTTCTAATGATACCACCAAAAGGCATTATAAGGCTTTAATTTTAACTAGCTAAAAGCTTAAACTACATAAGAAAAAACCAACAGCTACCCTTTAGTCCCACTACTAGTGAAACAAAGATTTCCAAGATAAAATGAATAATTTTATTTTCTATTCTAGTTGACAGCAAATATTCTAACTCCTACGTTAAAATGGAAGTTAAGGGTGGCTCAGTCAGTTGAGCATCCAACTCTTGATTCCAGCTCAGGTCATGATCTCATGGTTCGTAGGTTCGTGCCCCATGTCGGGCTCTGTGCTGACAATGCTGAGCCTGCTTGGAATTCTCTCTCCCACTCCCTCTGCCCCTCCCCCCCCCACCCACGTGCACATGCATGCGTACCTTCTCTCTCTCAAAATAAATAAACTTTTAAAAAAATAAAATAAAATGGAAGTTAAGTCCCCATAGAAATAAAATTCAATAAGACCTGGATATTTTAGGAAAATAGAGTTAATGATTTAAATTCTTCCCTTCTGGCAGTAAAATCTACTACAAGTAGTTTTCAGGACTTCACTAATTGCAGGATATCCATTTCTTAATCAGCACAACCATTACCTTGTTAACCTTAAAAAACAAAAATAAAAACAAAACAAAACAAAACAAAACAAAAAGCAGTGTTTCTTCTTCTAGCTGGTATAGTAAAGTAGCATCCAGGTACAAGGTCAAGTCCATCTCTTCCTGTTGGGTCTACAATTGGTAGGGAATGAGAGCTCCCCTTGCTGAACCTCCCAACTTCATTTTAATGAGGTTTCCCATTATTAGTTTTCATAACCTCATCTCCAAATCTAGTTCTGTTGCAAATGTATCTGTATTGCCCTCTGGTATTTTCTTGACTCAAAGTTATGAACTCCTGGGTTTCATCTGCCAATAGTCTTTTTCAGACTTTTCTCCTCTGTTAATTTCAGAATCACAGAAAACTATCTGCTTATTTGCCAAGTCTTACCAAGGTCAGAATGAATTTTTTATCTGTTTTTTGGTATTTTGCAGATATATTGTCCTCCAGTTCAGCAGTAATCAATTTATCAATGAAAATCTTGGAAAATATAGTTATGGTAGTCCTCCAATAAGATATCTAGTAACATAGACAGAAAGGCCTCATAAAACATAAGTCTTTCTCTGAACTTCAAAAGTGGTTCCACAATTCTATATTCAAGCTTACAAAGAAACAACTTCTAAGTTTCATGCTAATTATATAAGGAGGCTTTTAGCAAAAAACAAAAATCCCAATTAGCTAAACACTGTGGGAAGTGTTTTACCAATCTCTTATACCAAGAAATCTGAAGATAGCCTTCACTTCCAGTAATAAAGGACTAGGTAATTTAGATCATGCTTCCTGCCTAGGACAAGAAAATCTGGACATATGTTTTAAAAATCTGCTTGAAGACACTGGAAAACTAACAACAGAATATTTACTGAAATGGGAACAAGGGAAGATGTGAACGCAGAAAGAGGAGACTGGAATTTGGGAGCACTGTTCTCCTAAGGGCATTTGCCAGTTCCAGAGACCGGGAGACTGAATGCCTTCTGACAGTCTTCGTATTCAAAGACACAGACTAGAACGGCAAGGAGAAGGCCTGGTGAACACCCCCCTCCATTTTGGATACAGACTTTAAAGGCTTACCCTTATTATTGCTACTAAGGGTAATTCAGATGAATTATATTAGAATAGGCTGCAACTTGCTCTAAAAAACAATTTTACAAATAAATATGACACAATAAAATTTTTTTAGAAATTTTAAAACTCAAGTCATGGGAAGATAAGAGAACATGAACTAAAGTCACAAGAAGCAAAAGTATTTAAATAGATAACATGAGAGCCTCACTATCAGAGTTGTCAGACAACGATTCTAAAAGAAATTTTCTTATAGTAATATTATGTATAAGACAATAGGAAACAAGGTTGAGAATCTTGTAAGAGAATACAAAACCATAGAAAGAAACCAATGTAAACTCTAACACGGAAAAATTCTATAACCAAAAGTAAAAACTCAATGCACAAGCAGCATAACAGCCAAGATAAAACATACTTTAAGAAGGAATTAGAAGTTAAAAGAAAATATTCAAGATAAATTAGGAAGAGAAACAAGAATGAAAAATACAAAAAAGGAAATAAATACAGAAAATAAAGTTAAAATGTCATTCTAACAGATATGCCATTGAGTCCTAGAAGGAGAGAGGAGAGTATAGAAGCAATACCTGCAAAATAAATAGACAGGTAAATAGATACTTGAGAACCTCCCCCAAAAATGTTCTAAAAACCCCAAAGACATAAATAAAAAGAATTCCACCTACATCACATTAAGAAATCTGCACCTAAGAACATCACCTTAAGATCTTCCTAAAGAAAAAGGGAAAATCTTAAGATCAGTCCAGAAAAGAGACGTGTCTTGAAAATAAGCAATAGAACTGACTTCAACAATGAAAGCCAGAACACGATACCTTTATAGTGCTGAAAGAAAATAACTGCCAAACTAACATTCTATAAATATAGCAAAAAAAAGGAAAATCTTTAGAGAACAGTGGTAAAATAAAGACATTTTCAGACAAATGGAACAAATTCATCCCAGAAGATGCACAGCAAAAGAAACAGTAAAGGAGTCTTCCATACACAAGGAAAATTACCTTAGATGTGAACTGGACAATGCAAAAATAAAGATAAATGAAAACTGGAAATATGTGCATAATTCTAATTGGACACAGACTGCATAAAATAATACCTTAGGATTTCTTAACAGATATAGTCTTAGAATACATAAAGAAATGGCATCTAAGTCAGTAAAGGTAGAATTACAAGTGTTACAGAGCCCTTGCACTGTATAGGAAAGGCTAAAAGTATCAATGAATATTACACTTTGAGAAGTCAAAGATGCATAATATAATCACTAGGAAAGGGGTGGGAAAATTATAGCTCATGAGCCACATTTGGCCTGTATTCTTCTTTCGCATAGTCCCAAGCCAAGAATGTTTTAAGAGCTTAAAAAGAAAAAAAAGAAAAACAATGAATACAGATGAAAAAATCCTCAACAAAATATTAACAAGTTGAATCCAATAATGTATAAAAAGATTTACACATCATGACCAAGTAGAATTTATTCCAGGCATGCAAAGCTGGTTCAACGTTTAAAAAAACGTCAATTAACGTAATCCATTACACGAATAGACTAAAGCAAAAAAATCACACGATCTTATCAATAGATGCAGAAAAAGTACTTGACAAAATCCAATACCCATTCATAATTTTAAAAACTCAACAAACTAGGTATGGAGGGGAACTTTCTCAACTTGATAAAGAACATGTATAAAAACTCTACAGCTAACATCATAGAGGTGAGAAAATAGAAATTTTTCCACTAAGATCAAGAACAAATAAAAACGTCCCCTCTCACCACTTCTTTTCAATATCATAATGGGAAGTCTTAGCTAATGTATTAAGCCAAAAAAAATAAAACACATACAAATACAAAAGGAAGAAATAAAACTCTTTCTTTGCACAGGACATGATTATCTGTGTAGAAGATCAAATTTTAAAAAAATACTCCTGGAACTGATAAACATTATAGCAAGGTTGCAGGATAGAGTTAACACAAAAAAGTCTATCAGGGCACCTGGGTATCTGAGTCAGTTAAGAGTCCAACTCTTGGTTTTGGCTCAGGTCATGATCTCATGGTTCCCAAGTTCAAGCCCCCCAGCGGGCTCTGCACTGACAGTGCAGAGCGTGCTTTGGATTCTCTCTGTCTCCCTCTCTCTCTGCCCCTCCCACATTCTCTCTCTCTCAAAATAAACACATAAACAAACAAAAAAAGTCTATCGCTTTCCTATGTATCAGCAATGAACAGAAGAAATTTGAAATTTAAAATACCATTTACATTAGTACTCCCCAAAATGAAATAGCTATAAACTTAACAAAACGTACATTTTTTAATATGAGGAAAATTACTAAACTTTGATGGAAAAAAAACAACAACAAAGAACTAAATAAATGGAAAGATACTCTATGTTCATGGATAGGAAGACTCAATACTGCCAAGATGTAAGTTCTTCCCAACTTGATGGATAGATTCAATACGATCCCCAAAAGTTATTTTGTGGATATCAACAAACTAATTCTAAAGTTTATGCACAGAGACAAGAGACACAGAATAGCCAACACAATATTGCATAAGAACAAAGTCAGAGGACTGACACTATCTGACTTTGAAACTTACCATAAAAGCAAAAGTATGAGAGCGTGATATTGAAAAAATAAGAAATAGATTACTGAAACAGAAGAGTCCACATATAGACTAAACTATAGTCAACCGATCTTTGACAGAGGAGCACATGCAAAAGTAATGCACGTGCCAAAAAAAAGTGGATCTAGGTAGATGTTATACCTTCCACAAAAATTAGCTCAAATGTACATAAATATAAAATGCAAAACTATCAAATTCCTGGAACATAACAAAGGTCCCTGGTATGACAGTGACTTTTTAAATACACAACCAAGGGCAAGATCCATGAAAGAAATAACTGGTGAGTTACACTTCATTAAAATTTAAAACTTCTGCTCTGTGGGGGCTCCTGGGTGGCTCAGTCAGTTAAACATCTGACTTGGGCTCAGGTCATGATCTCACGGTGAGTTCGAGCCCTGAATCGGGCTCTGGGCTGACCGCTCAGAGCCTAGAGCCTGCTATGGATTTTGTGTCTGCCTCTCTTTCTTCCCTTCCCCTGCTCACACTCTGTCTTTCTCTCTCTCAAAAATAAATAAACATTAAAACTTCTGTTCTGTGAATGACACTGTCAAGAGAATGAGAAGAGAAGTCATAGACTGGGAGGAAATATTTGAGAAAGACCTATCTGATAAAGGGCTATTAAGCAAAATACACAAAGTCAGACTCAACAATAAGAAAACAAACAACTGAATTAAACAATGGCCCAAAGGCCTTAACACACCTCTCACCAAAGAAAGTACACAAATGGCAAATAAGCATATGAAAAGATGTTCAACAACGTAAGTCATTAGGGAATTGCAAATTTAAGCAATAAGGTACTACTAAAAACCTATCAGAATGGCCCAAATACAAACAATGACAACACCAAATGCTGGTGAAAATGTGGAATAACAGGAACTCTAATTTATTAGTCTTACCATATAGTCCAACAGCACTCTGTGTTATTTACCCAAATTAGATGAAAACTTACATTCACACACAAAAAAATTGCACATGAATGCTTATAGCAGCTTTATTCATAATTGCCAAACCTTGGAAGCAACCAAGATGTCCTTTAGTAGGTGAATGGATAAACTGTTGTACATCTCAACAACACAGTATTATTCAGCCCAAAAAAGAAATGACCATCAAGCCACAATAAGATGTGAAGGAAACCTTAAGCGCATATTACTAAGTGAAAGAACCCAATCTAAAAGGGATACATACTGTTGAATTCCAACTATATGACATTCTGGAAGAGATGAAAACATACAGCATATAAGATTTTTAGAGCAGTGAAATTATTCTGTAGAATATTATTATCACAGAATACATGCCCACATACATTTGTTAAAACTCAGAATATACAACACCAAGAGTGAACCTTAATGTAAACTATGGACTAAGAGTGATAGTGACATGTCAGTATAGGTTCATCAATTGTAACAAACATAGCACTCTTCTGGGAGATGATGTTCTTGGTGTTAATAGTGGGGGAGGCTGTGCATGTTTGATGCAAGGGGTACATGGGAATTCTCTGTAGTTTCTGCTCAATTTTTATACAAACCTAAAACAACTTTGAAAAAGGAAAGAAAGAAGGTAGGGGAAAAAGAACACATAACAGAAACTATACATGGCCTGAAGAATCTAAAATATTTACTTATCTGATTCTTCATATTAAGTTTCCTGAACCTGTCTGTGGGATAACCACTAAGAATGCTAAACGGGTGGAAAATTTTTAATTACTCAAATCACTCTAATAAAGGGTTTCTCAATCTTTACACTACTGATATTTTAGACCAGATAATTCTTTGTGGGAAGGAGGCTTTCCTGTACATTGTAGAATATTTAGTAACATATTCCTCGTCTCTACCTATTAGATGCTAGTAGTACTCCTCCCCCCAGTAGTAAAAAACAAAAGGTCTCCACATTTTACCAAATGTACCCTAGAGAGGCAAAAATCACCTCTGTCCTTCCTTTGAGAATCACCCCTCCATTAAGAATTCTATTTATTTTTTTAATGTTTATTTATTTTGAGAGAGCAAGCAGGGGAGGGGCAGAGAGAGGGAGACACAGAATCCAAAGCAGGTTCCAGGCTCTGAGCTGTCAGCACAAAGCCCGACACAGGCTCAAACCCACACACCACAAGACCATTACCTGAGCCGAAGTCAGACGCTTGACCAACTAAGCCACCAGGTGCACCAAGAATTCCATTTAAAAGAAGGCAAGCAGGGAGATAAGATGGAACATAAATAAGCAGGAAAACAGAAACAGTTACACAATAGACTTAGACACATATCATTAATTACTCTAAAGTAGATAGATTAATGCTTCAAATAAGAAACATAAAAAAATATCACCCAACTATATATCTTTTTATATGACTTTTTAAAACATAAGGACATGAAGACTAAAAAAAACCCCCAAAATATAATTAAGCATTAATCTAAAGATAGATGACAGAATTACATTAATATCAGATAAAGTAGAATTTAAGGTCAAAAAATAACAATCAACAGAAACAGTACAGTAGATGAAGTAAGACATTTGTAATGATAACAGATTAAATACACCAGAAAGTTATGACAATTTTATACACAAATAAAGTAGAAGGGGTCAGAACTACAGGGTAAATAGATAGATTCAGAATCACAGGGGTATAATGTAACCACTATTCTTGGTAACCAGTAGAAAAAACACAAAAAAGTAATCAGTAAGAATATAGACAACTTAATCAATATAATTAACCCACCTGACCTAACATATATAGAAAACTATTCCCAGAACTATAGAATACACATTCCTTATAAACATACATGTCACATTTATAAGTACTGACTACATGCTGGGTATTTTTTAAAAATCGAAAAAAAAAATTTAAAAACAAAATTATACAGACTATTTTTCTGGCCACAGTGCAATTAAACTAAAACTCAACAGAAAAAAGTAACTGAAAAGCTATATATGCCTAGAAAGAATACATTTCTAAACAACATGAATTAAAGAGAAGGTCACAACAGAAATCAGAAAATATCTAGAAGTAAATGAAAACTGATAAGACATCTTAAAACTTTTGTAATAAAGACTTCTGCTTCTGGGATGATGGAGCAGATGTTTATTTCCCTATATAATCCCACTAATACAAATAAATGTCCTGAACGGTATACATATATAAAACAACTCTCAAAAATGGAGACCAGCAGCCAAACCGGCTAAAAACCTCAGAACATCAAAATTGACACACAGGTGGGTTCCCAGGGATTCCTTTTCATATATGATCTCCAACCTGGAGCTAAACAAGGTGGCAATGGTTTCAGACTTGGGGAAGGGGCAAAAAAAAAAAAAAAAAAAAAAAAAAAAAAAAAAGGCCTTAACAAAAGCCTGCTCTCTTAGCCAAAGAAAGAAGAAAGGGGAAACCTAGCAAGACAAAAATGTTTTAGACAATAAAATCTACTCCAGGAAAATACTACAGAAAAAACTGTGATTCCACCACCAACCGTGCCAGCAAAGGCCAGATTGTTAGGAAGTACTCTAATATCCTGCCAGCTTGCATGGTATATAAGGTCAACAAGGAAGTTGGGACTTTTATCCCTGCTGAGTGGTAATAAAGTCCCATGCTTCTGTAATGTCAGTGGAGACTACTTAGGAAACCTGAACTTTCCACCCTACCAACAGTAAGGAAGAGCACCTACCTCACACTGTTGAAAAGCCATCAGATAAGCGCTAGTCGAGAGTTAGGTCTGGCACTACCACTCAGTGGTAACAAGGCTACTCTTTCTAGGGTGACAGTGGGGACCACCTGAGGAGCCAGAACTCCATGGCACCCAGCAATAATGATGATCGCCCACAACTCAGGTGACAACAGAAGCCAACAGGGGAACCTAGACTTCTACCCCTTATCTGGCAATAATGGGGCGTTTCCCCCCTTTCCTGTGCCAGAGAAGTGTCAGGAAAAGCCAGAAATAGTAAACAGTCTCATAACATAATACCCTACATGTCCAGGTTTCAAAAGAAAATCACTAGTCACACCAAGAATGAGAAAGGTCTCAAACTGAAAGTAAAAGGACAAGTGATGGATGCCAACACTAAGAGAAAAAATATGTTAAAGTTATCTGGCAAAGATTTTATTTTATTTTTTTTTCTTTTTCAACGTTTATTTATTTTTGGGACAGAGAGAGACAGAGCATGAACGGGCGAGGGGCAGAGAGAGAGGGAGACACAGAATCGGAAACAGGCTCCAGGCTCCGAGCCATCAGCCCAGAGCCCGACGCGGGGCTCGAACTCACGGACCGCGAGATCGTGACCTGGCTGAAGTCGGACGCTTAACCGACTGCGCCACCCAGGCGCCCCCTGGCAAAGATTTTAAATAAGCCATGCTAAAAATATTTCAATGAATAATTACAAACAAGCCTGAAATAAATTTAGAAAAAAAGACACAGCAAAGAAATACAAGTCTCAGCAAAGAATAGAAGATATAAAGAAGAACCAAGTGAAATTATAGAACTAAAAAATACAATGACCAAAATAAAAATCTAAGGATGAGCTCAAAGGCAGAAATAGAAAAGAGGGGTGCCTGGGTGGCTCAGTTGGTTAAGCATCCAACTTCAGCTCAGGTCGTGATACACAGTTCGTGAGTTCAAGCCCCATGTCCGGTTCTGTGCTGACGGCTCAGAGCCCGGAGCCCTGCTTTGGATTCTGTGTCTCCCTCTCTCTCTCTGCCCCTCCCCTGCTAATGCTCTGTCTCTCTCTCTCTCAAAAATAAATATTTAAATTTTTTTTTTGATTAAAAAAAAGAAATAGAGAAGAAAAAGAATGAATTAGAAGACAAAGCAACAGAAATTACTTAACCTGAATAGAAAATAGATGTAAAAAGTAACAGATGTTCAGGAACTTGTGGGACTGAAATAAAACATCCACCATTTGTGTCATTGGAGTATGATTCCATTTATAGTAATATCCAAAATAGGTAAATCGAGAGAGATAGAAAACATATTGATGGCTGCCAGGGACTGAGGGGAGGGAGAAAAAGTGACTGTTCAATGGATACGGAGTTATCTTAGAAGGTGATAAAATGTTTGGGAACCAGATGGAGGTGATAGATGTACAACACTATGAATGGACAAAATACCACCGAATTCTCTACTTTAAAACATTTAATTTTATGTTATATGAATTTTGGCACAACATAAAAAAAGAAACCACAAGCTAGGAACTGAAAGGCACATCAATTTAAAAAAAGATGTATACAAAAATAATACACCACTCTACTTGATTCTAAAATCTCTGTGCCGTCCTTTTTTTTTATTACTTTTTAATGTTTATTTATTTTTGAGAGAGAGACAGAGGATCCAAAGCAGGCTCTGCACTATCAACACAAAGCCCAATGTGGGGCTTGAACTCACTAACCATGAGATCATGACCTGAGCCATAAATCAGACACTCAACCAACTGAGCCACTGAGGCACCCCTGTACCTTCCTTTGGAAATGCGATCAAGACCAGGATGTCCATCATCATCAATTTTATTCAACAATGAAAATAACCAACAAAAAATGTGGAACAAGACAAAGATATAAAAGGTTAAAAAACTGGGAAGGAAAAATAAAACTTTCTTTACATACAGATTGTTCTAACTGTGTATGTAGAAAATCCAAAAGAATTTATAGAGAAATCATCAGAAGAACCTGGTGAAGACTGCTAGGTGGATGAATATAAAAATTAGCTGCACTCTACGTGTCAGCAATATTTTTAAAGACATTTTAAAAGCACCAAAGAATATCAAATACCTAGGCAAAAAGATGTGCAAACCATTATGCAGATACCCATTAGAGAAACTAAAAAAGACCTATATACATAGAACTATGTACTATATACTGGAAAACAACATTCTAAAGATATAAATTCTCCCCAGATACATGGATGTAATACCAATCAATATCCTAATAAGCAGGGGTGCATGCATGTGTGTTACGTGTGTGTGTGTGTGTGTGTGTGTGTAAAATTTAATATACTGATTCAGAAATTTACATGGAAATACAAAAGGCCAGAAATCTTGTAAAGAACAGCAGAAACTATTTTAGAAAACAAGATAGGAGGACTGGATATCAAGACGTTACAAATCTACAGTTATTAAGACACATCGACCCATGTAAGACATTTAAGAACAAAGGTGGTTTTGCTAATCAGTGAGGAAACAGAAGACTGCAATAAAAAGGTGCTGGGACAACCAGATCACTTTATGGACCTGGGCCCAACTTTGCATTATGCACTAAAATTAACTGTAGTTGTACTGAAGCTCTAAATGTGAAAAAGCAAAAAAAAAAAAAACAAAAACAAAAACAAAACAAAACAAAAAAAAAAAAAAACAAAGTTACTGGAATATAGGAGAGTGCTTTCAATAACCCATGGCAGGAAAAAAAAAAAATACTAAAAAAGCTAAAAAGCAATTTCCTGAAAAAAATAAGATTGAGCAACTTTTCTCTGTTGATGAGCCATTTGGATGTCCTCTTTTGTGAAAAGTTTATTTGAACCTTTTACCCAATTATTTCTCTTGAATTATCTTTTTACATAGTAATGTGTAGGATTTCTTTTTAAAATTAAAATCACAATGAGAAAACCAAAACGATTGACCATAACAAGTCTAAAGAGGAGAAGCAACAAGTTGTGGTGTAAACTGGTATATCCATGTTAGAAAAAAATGAGCACTACTCAAGTTAAAGATGTATATATACTATGACTCAATAATACTTCTACTTGAAACCTACCCCGCCAAAATGTGAGTACAAGTACACCAAGAGATTTCTGTTGTAAAGTTACTGCTCGTAACAATACTATTCCCAGATGAAACCTAGAAAACAAACCAAATGTCCATTAACAGCTGAAGACACATATTGTGACATAATGAAACTAGCACTTTACGACAACGAAAATAACCTACAGAAACACTCTACACAGGTGAACTTCAAAAATACTGTGCGAAAGACAGACAGAAAAGCATACTATTCTAAACATAAAGTTCAGAAAAAATTAAAAACGGGCAAAACTGTAGTATTTAGAAGATACATGCTTAGGTGTGTCTAGGTTATAAAACTATAAAAAGAAGTGATTAACGTAAAAGTCAGGACAGTGTTACCAGAGAAAAGGCCATCAGTTTTCTACATTTTGATCTTTGTTGTGGTTAAATTGGGGGTTTGCTTTGTAAATCACTCAAAGGATAGTATTTGTGCACTTTTCTGCTTTTTATAATTCACAAATTTTTAAAACATTCAGAATTTCAAATTCTAAAATTCAAAGTTTTAAACGTTCACTCAAAGATCTGGCTCATATCTCAGGCTTTGTCTCTTCCTTCACTCTGAGGGAGATGGCAGTGTTCACCTCTAGCGCCTGATCCAGTGGGAATGCCACGTGTACCTCCTTGTATGTGGCCCAGCAGTCTTTCCCTCTGGCTCCCTTCCAATTTCCTCTCCCATCCTGTCCTAATAGAAGTGCTAACAGTCCTTTCCAGTAATCAGAGTAGCCTTCTAAAGTTCCTTTGTAGGTAGGGGCTCCAGTCACCTGCTGCTGAGACTAATGAAGATGTGGTTGGCTCTTTAAAAAAAAAAAAAAAAAAAAATCTGACTCAATATCATCAAGGATCCTGGTCTTTTTCATTGAAACTGCGTACAGAAAATCTCATTGAAGGGGGAGATCCCACACACCACCACTCATTGCTGTTTACAACCCAAACAGAAAGAAGCTTATTTTGCTACCACTACTCCAACAGGTGGAAACAAGATTTACTCCTTGCTCATCAACAAACCAACAAGAACTACCACAACTCCTCCAATGAAAAGCTACCAAAGCCCCAAACTCTCACTCCTCTCCTTTCTTTCCAAACTACCCCTCCCAAGTCCCTCCTCTTCTATATAAAAGAATGCTCCTTTCCTTTGTTCTCTGGACTTGCTTACAGTTTGCCATAGTTTGTATGTCCCAAAGTGCATTTCCTCCGCTATCCTGAATAAACTCATTTTGCTAGTAAAACTGGCTATTTTATGTTTAAAGTTGACACCATACTTCTGCCAACATAACCTGTTGGCTTAATTCTCTTCATGGTTGTGAAGCTACCACATTTTCAGACATCACATGGATACACAATAACATTCACAAAACAGACAATTTCATCAACCAATTCTCTTTTGTTTAGCCTTTTTATTTTTAAAGTAAAATTTACACATAATAAAATGCATAAGTATACAATTCCATGAGCTCACAAAGAAAGAATCCCAGAGTATTCTATTGTTTAAATATATTTTGTTGGGGCACCTGGGTGACTCAGTTAAGCATCCAACTTCGGCTCAGGTCATGATCTCACAGTTCATGAGTTCAAGACCCATGTCGGGCTCTGTGCTGACAGCTCAGGGCCTGAAGCCTGCTTCGGATTCTGTGACTCCCTGTCTCTCAAAAATAAACATTAAAAAAAATTTTGTTAATAAAAAAAGAATGACTAAAATAAAAAACGTAAGACACAACAAGTGTCGGTGAGGATGTGGTGAAAAAGGAATCCTCATGTACTGTTGACGGGAATGCAAACTGGTGCAGCCACTATGGAAAACAGTATGGAGGTTAGTCAAAACTTTAAAAATAGAACTACCATATGATCTATAATTGCACTTCTGGGTATTTACCCAAAGAATATGAAAACACTAAAAGGATATATGCACCCCTATGCTTATTGAAGCATTATTTACAATAGCTAAATTATGGAGGCAGCCCAGTGCCCATCAACAGATGAACAGATAAGATGTGGTGTGTATGTATGTACATATATATGTATATATGTACATATATAATGGAATATTATTCAGCCATAAGAAAGAATGAAATCTTGCCATTTGCAACAACATGGATGGATTTAGAGGGTATAAGCTAAGTAAAATAAGTCAGTGAAAGACAAATACCATATAATTTCTCTCATATGTGGAATTTAAGAAACAAAGCAAGTGAACAAAGGAAAACAAAACAAAAGGCAAACCAAAAAACAGACTCTTAAATACAGAGAACAAGCAGATGGTTAGCAGAGGGGAGGATGAGGGGGGAATGGGTAAAATAGGTGAAAGGCATTAAGAGTACACTTCTCGTGATGAACACTGAATAATACATAAAATTAATGACTCACTACATTTTATACCTGAAACTAATATAACACTCTATGTTACCTACATTGGAATTTTTAAAAAGTAAAAAGAAACTGGTGAAATTTTTTTTTTAATGTTTATTTTGAGGGAGAGAAAAACAGATAATAAGCAGGGGAGGGGCAAAAGAGATGAGATACAGAATCCAAAGCAGGCTCCAGGCTCCAGGCTGCCAGCACAGAGTCTGATGCAGGGCTCTAACTCACGAATCACGAGATCATGACCTGAGGTGAAGTCGGAAGCTTAACTGAGCCACCCAGGCGCTCCTAAAATTTTTTAAAGAGACAAAATCTTTTTAAATTTTTTTGAAGTTTTTATTTAAATTCCATTTAGTTAACATACATTGTAATATTAGTTTCAGGTGTACAATACAGTGATTCAATACTTCCATACACCACTGGTGCTCATCACAAACACTGCACTTAGGTCTTTAATCTATTTTGAATTTATTTTTGTGTATGGCATAAGAAAGTGGTCCAGTTTCGGGGCACCTGGGTGGCTCAGTCGGCTGAGCATCCGACTTCAGCTCAGGTCATGATCTCACGGTTTGTGAGTTCCAGCCCCACGTCAGGCTCTGTGTTGACAGCTCAGCCTGGAGCCTGCTTCAGATTCTGTGTCTCCCTCTCTCTGCCCTTCCCCTGCTCATGCTCTGTCTCAAAAATAAACAAAACATTAAAAAATTTAAAAAGTGGTCCAGTTTCATTCCTTTGCATATAGCTCTCCATTTTTCCAGCACCACTTGTTGAAGAGACCATCTTTTTTCCATTGCATGTTCTTTCCTCCTTTGCCAAAGATTAATTGATCACATAACTGTGGGTTCATTTCTGGGTTTTCTATTCTGTTCCATTGATCTATATATCTATTTTTATGCCAGTACCAAACTGTTTTAATCACTAAAACCTTGTAACATAACTTGAAGCCCAGAACTGTCATGCCTTCAGTTTTTTGTTTGTTTGTTTGTTTGTTTTAAGAGGTTGCTTTGGCTATTCAGGCTCTTTCATGGTTCCATACAAATTTTAGGATTGTTTGTTCTCGCTCTGTGAAAAGTGCTGTTGATATTTTCGTAGGGATTGGATTAAATGTGTAGATTGCTTTGAGTAGTATAGACATTTTGACAGTTGTTCTTCCAATCCATGAGCATGGACTGTCTTTCCATTTCTCTGTGTCATCTTCAATTTCTTTCATCAGTGTCTTATAGTTTTCATAGTGTAAGTTTTCACCTCTTTGGTTAGGTTTATTCCTAGTTATCTCATGGTTTTCGGTGCAATTATAAATGGGATAGATTCCTTAATTTCTCTTTCTGCGGTTCCATTACTGATGTATAGAAATGCAACAGATTTCTGTACATTGATTTCGTATCCTGTGACTTTACTGAATTCATTTATCAGTTCTGGCAGTTTTTTGGTGGAGTCTTTCAGCTATTCTCTATAGAATATCATGTCATCTACAAATAGGAAAGTTTTACTACTTTCTTACCGATTTGGATGCCTTTTGTCTTTTTCTGTTGTCCCACTGCTGTGACTAGAACTTCCAGTACGACGTTGAATAAAAGTGGTGAGAGTGGACATCCTTAAGGTGAACAAAATTTTCCAGAGTTTGAGTATACACGCCAATTCCAATCCTGGCAGTGCCAAAGTGAAAGTGGTCGGGAGCACACCACCACCAAGAGCAAGTGGAGTGGTTTCTATACAGAAGATATGGAAGCGAAGGAAGGAAATCATGTGATGGATATGGCCTAAAGATTGCCTTATTCAGGATAGCCTAGCTGGCTGGCCGTGACTGGTTGTTCATAAGTTTCATTTCCTCACATTCAAGTGCGTGGATTCTGGCTTATGTTAGCTAAGGGCATTAGAGCCACCTCAGTCTAACAGCCTCCTCATTTAATTACTTTCACACAGTCTTTTTAATTTTAGCAATTCTAGGAGTTGTAAAGTGATAGCTCATTGTGGTTTTAATTTGCATTTCCCTAAAGCTCTTCTCTCCCACCCACCCCCTGTATTTAATGGCCAAAGATCTTCTTCATCCAGGATAAGATCTGTGCTTTAAAAATGTTCACAACAAAAAACGTTTACTTTGCAACTGGTAAAACGAGACAGTGATTTGTGTATTAGAAACAAATACAAATCTACAATTTATCTCATGTACTGACTACTGGTAGCTCCCTGAACATACGCTGCTGTTTTCTACCTCCATGTCTTTGCAAATACTAATTTCCTTATCCAGAAGGCCTCTTCTATCCCTCTGTACTCTGGTCTAGTGAATTTCTCATCAGCCTTCAAAACCCTGTTCAGAAATGTATTACTTCCTCCATTAAGTACTTCCTGACTTTCTCAAATATAATTAGGTAACTATTCTATCTTGTAAATGTACATGTATGTATATATAACACACGCAGTGTAACTGCTTCCAGGCAAGAAACAGGTCTTACTCATCTTTACAATAACCCACACACAGGCACATCATTACCTCAAAAATATCAAATGATTATATTCACCATTCTAATGCTGCCTTGCTCTTGATTCACTTTCACATCCATTTTCAGTAACTGAGGCTTCCAGACTGTATTGGGCTTAATGCTGCCACAAAGGAAGATAAGTCACTTCTTAATCTCTGTAACCTACGAATATTACCTGTATAGTGAAAGATGGAATTAAATTAAGGATTTTTAAAGGGGGAGTTTATCCTGGATTATATGGGTGGGCCCTAAATGCAATCACATGTATCCTTGTAAGAGTGAGGCAGAGGACGCTTTGAGACTACAAAGAAGGAGGGAGTGTGACCAAAAGGGCAGAGATGTCACCCCAGCCAAGGCATGCCTGGAGCCACAAGAAGCTAGAAGGAAAGGATTCTTCCCTAGAGCCTCTGGAGACAGTGCTGTCCTGGATTTCAGTCTTCTGGTCTCTAAGCTGTGAATGAATAAATTTTTGTTGTTTTAAGCCACCCACTATGTGGTAATTTGTTACAACAGCTACAGGTTAATTAATATACTGGCTTTCTCTTCAGTCTATTATTCATAACAAATTTTACCCAAACACAAAATTTCTATCACAATTTTAAATTCATACCATAATCAAGTTTTTCTGATTTCAATACACATTTCAATTACTTACAGAATATATCAATGTTATATATAAATGAATAATGTTATAATTAAGAAACAATTCTTATTATACAAAGTTTGCCAAATAAAATCACAACACAAATTTTTTAAACATTTTAAAAAATTTTAACGTTTATTCAGTTTTCAGAGACAGAGCATGAGCAGGGGAGGGGCGGAGAGAGAGGGAGACACAGAATCTCAATCTGTCAGCACAGAGCCCAACGGCAGACTTACACTCACGAACTGTGAGATCATGACCTGGGTCGAAGTCGGCTGCTTAAACAATTGAGCCACACAAGTGCCCCCACAATGCAAATTTTTTAAGCACATGGTTCAAACCAAACTTTTTTTAAAATGTTTATTTTTGAGAGACAGAGAAACAGAACACAAGTGGGGGAGAGATGGAGAGAGGGGGAGACACAGAATCCAAAGCAGGCTCCAGGCTCTGAGCTGCAGCACAGAGCCCAACGTGAGGCTCAAACTCACCAACTGTGAAATCATGACCTGAGCCCAAGTTGGGACAGTTAACCAACTGAGCCACCCAGGCACCCCCAAAGCAAACTTTTAAAGAAGAAAGGTTTAACAGATTACTTTTGATCAGTCTATTAATCAGGGAGCACTTATTAGATGAACGAGTCTCTGTGAAAGGCAGTTTTTTAAAAACTCAGCACAACTCTTCTCAAAATACCTCATCTTCCTCTCCTTACAACTATGACTATCATAGAACCATACCTTCCTACCACTTCTTTTGACTAGTCCCAGCTCTACAGACATACCTATGACATTCTTTTGCACAAGAGCTGTATTTCTTAAGCAGTGGTACAATGTCTGCTCAAAAGGATGGAAATTCCAAATATTCCAAAAGCACAGCTGCTAATGCTCATGGAAATCTTCCAAACACATTCCCTTAAAAAGCACATGCTATGCCTTTGAACATTTCAAAACAATGCTTTAAATACTACATGCCCCTAGAGTGAATGCTGTTTTTTAGAAACATTAAAATCTAAGGAGAACTACATGAGGCATTACTTCTCTTATAACAAAACATTAGAAATTAAGGTCTTTAAAACCCAGAGAGACTACCACACTAGTCACCCAAATAGACGACGGATGGCCATCCCAGGGTGTCTTGTATACAAAAAAAGTCACAACTTGACACCCTGCCAAAACCTAAAGTGCAGCTGGGAAGAGACCCTTCAAAACCCTGGTAAGGTGCCAGGCCCCTTAATTGTGATTTAGAATGAAACAGGAGGGCAAGGAAAGAGGAAGGGAAGAAGATATGTATTAGAGTGGTTAGCAATCAACCACCAAGCACTCTGAATTAAAATGTCATTCTATTCTTATAATTGCACTGTCTGCTTCCACACAGCTTAATTCACACAAAAGAATTCTACAAAATAGGATTTAGTAACCAGTCAACCTCAAATACTTAGAAATAAGTTACAAAAGTCTCTGAAAAGTTGTGATCTCAAAACCAAAGATGACTGTTGCCTAAACCATACTTCAAATTCATTTTAATGTTTCTTAGTGTAGGCTCTCTTGCATATAACACGGGACTTGCCAAAAGATTTATGAGCACTTAATACCTTTGTGTGAGCTGTAGAGGCTTCTTTGCTCATAGCCCCATATACTGAAATAGATAAAGCTACCACGTAGCTTGTAACACAAAATGAAGGCTATCTACTGATCTGACAATATACCCTGGAAATTATTTTTTAAGTAAATCTGAATTATTTCCATGAGATTTATGCCTTAGTCTGAAAAGTTAAATAAAGGAAAAAAGTTGATTAAGAGTTCAACATTTTTGCTCAGGTTAACATAAACATTCTCTTTTTCATCTTTGAGGATCTACCAAAAAGAAAGTATAAAATTTCTCAGAGCCAGAAAAGGTAAATAAATAAAAGTCATCCTCAAGACAGAGGTTAATTTTAAAACCGTATCTTTATTCATTCATCAGTTGATGGGCATTTAGGCTCTTTCCATAATTTGGCTATTGTTGATGGCGCTGCTATAAACTCGGCATTGAAAAAGAATGAAATCTTGCCATTTGCAACAATGTGGATGGAACTGGAGGGTATTTTGCTAAGTGAAATAAATCAGTCAGAGAAAGACAGGTATCATATGTTTTCATTCATATGTGGAATTTGAGAAACTTAACAGAAGACCATGGAGGAAGGGAAGGAAAAAAAGTTGCTACAGAGAGGGAGGTAAACCACGAGAGACTCTTAAATACAGAGAACAAACAGGGTTAAATGGGGTGGACAGGTGGGGGGAGTAGGGAAAATGGGTGATGGGCATTGAGGAGGGCACCTGTCGGGATGAGCACCTGGTGTTGTATGTAAGTGATGCATTACAGGAATCTACTCCCAAGACCAAGAGCACACTATATACACTGCATGTTAGCTAATTTGACAATAAATTATATAATAAATAAATAAATAAATAAATAAATAAATCCCTATCTTACCAAAAACAGGGGGTGGGGGCAATTAATACAACCAGCATTTATTGAGTGGCTACCACACCACATTTACTGAGTGGTCCACTTACACAAAGAGAACTCTGAGGGGGATACAGAAATATGCAGACCATCAGGTCAAGCCAACTTCTTAGCAAGGAAGAGCCTGCCTGTATTAAAAGTATTACAGACACTTTCTAAGTGTCTATTATGTGCTAACACTGTTGGGTACAGGGATACAGTAATAAATAAATTAAAATCCTTGCCCTCAAGGAGTTCGAGTTAGTCCTTGAAACCTACATGTTAACCAACACTTGCTGACTGAACAAGGATAAGAGAAAATTTATTATTTACCAAATCCTTTTTGTACTTAAATTTTTTTGCCATGTGCATATATTACCAATTCCAAGTAATACATGAATTCAGAAAGTTTTAAAAGTATAAAGCAATGTAATATATTTATAGGCAGTATGTGTACAAAGGGAAGACAGGCCTACCTCCACTAGAGAGGCTGTCCAGGAAGATTTCACAAAGGGGGTGATCCTGAGATAAAACCAAACACGCAAAGAAACATCAAGTATGAAGGCATGGAGATGGAAAACAACTTTGTGGGTAGGGGATAGTGAGGTGGGGAGCAGATGAGCCTAGAGAGGTGGGCCAGGGCCTTGAAGGAAATGTGCAGGAGACTGGAGTTTATCCTGGGATCTAGAAGAGCCAATGAAAAGTTTTAAGCTTGTAGGCAGATGAGGGACAGTCCAGGATAGTTTCAGATTTGTACTTTAGAAAAATAACTAGGTTATCCAAGGTGTGTAAAATAAACTAGGTGGGCAGGGAGATAGTGGGAATCCTAGAGAAAATAAGATCAAAGGGCTGGGAAAGTAATGATAAAGATCTGAACTAAAACTGTGGTAGCAAGTAGTCAACAGGGAATGATCTTGAAAATAAACTTGGAGTTAGAAGTAACAGAAATTAGTAGTTAGATATTGATACTCATCTCCCTCAAAAAAAAAAAAAAAAAAAAGCTATTTTAATGTTATTAATTAAAAGGCCAACCAGAAAATCAGGGAAGAAAAAAAAATGGAATCCAGTGAAAGTAGAAGAAAGGTTGCTTCAAAGATTACAAGTACTCATCCTCCATGTAAAAAATGAATCAAGCACAGGAACCTTTGCAAAAGCATCTTAGTAAATGCAAATACCATCACAGTACAACACTCAAAATATCTACCTTTCTTCCATAGAGATTTCATCAGCAGAGGGGTAAACACTAACGCTTGCTCTGTCAGGAACAAAGACATAAAATAAGTATTTTGTTCTTTAAATGTCCACCTCCTGTAACTCCTCATTCTTTCCCTCAAACAATCATCTCTATAGCAACATACTCTTAAGAAATTCGTGGGTGGAAAGCATATGTTTTTGCAAAAATATGAGAACTCAAGAACACGACTACTCTATTTTTCCCTTTAATATAAGAGATTCACAACATACCCTAAAAGATAACTGCAAAATATGGAACAAAAAAAGACTTAAAAATGTGAGGAAATGTAAAAATCGGTATTGCACATGCTTATATGGAAATTCTTTTTATATGTTACAATGACACCTTGTGGTAAGGCTTTTTAAATTATATAACTTACCTTGGAAAACATTTTTACACCAGAAATATAATAAAACTGTTTTAGAATATAGGAAAAGACCAAGATCATATGCTGAGGTAGAATAAACAGATACAATGATCCATTTGGAGAAATAAGGTAATAGAGGCTCTTCAAATATTAAAAATGGAACTACTGTATGATCCACCAATTCCATTCTGGGTATTTATCTGAAGAAAATGAAAACACTAACTTGAAAAGATATACGCATCCCCACATTTGCTGCAGCATTATTTACAATAACCAAGATACAGGAACAATCTACATGTCCATCAATGGATGAATAGATAAGAAAATTGAGCAACAGACACACATACACAATGGAATATTATTCAGCCATTAAAAAAAAAGAATGAAATCTTGCCATTTGTGATAACAAGGAGAGACCTCAAGGGCATTATGCTAAGTGAAATAAGTCAGAGATAAACAAGTGAATAAGTGAAATAAGTCTCCTCCTCCCCCCAACATGCACAAACACTCCAAACTATTAGACTGGTGGTTGCCAGAGGCAGGAGATGAAGAGTGAGAAAAATGGGTGACCTGGTTTTGTTGTTTAAATAAATTGAATTTTTAAGAAAGAAAAAAGGGGCACCTGGCTGGCTCAGTCAGTGGAGAATGTGACTCTTGATTTCAGGGTTGTGAGTTCAAGCCCACATGGGTTATAGAGATTACTTAAAAAATAAAATAAAATCCTAGAGAGGGAGAGAGGCAAACCGCATGAGACTCTTAAATACAGAGAACAAACAGAGGGTGGATGGGGTGGGGGAGAGGGAAAAATGGGTGATTGGCACTGAGGAGGGCACTTGTTGGGATGAACACTGGGCACTGTATGTAAGCCAATGTGACAATAAATTATATTCATAAAAAAATTAAAATTAAAAAAATAAAATCCTTAAAAAGAAAAGAAAATGGAGGACAAAAAAATCAAGCTTTAAAAAACATCATGATATACAGGCTAAAGCAACTATAAACTATAAGGTATTATACTATTCCCTTCAATTAAACTAAAATTATTAGTGTTTCTTATATGATGCAAAAATAAACTGCTTTTGAAATCTGGGGCAAAATTTGTAAGAATGGCAGCCCCTTTACATGAGAATATTGACACATGGTTTATGAAGTATGAAAATAATTTTGTCATTACTCCTTTCAATATTACATTAAAAATTTCAATCTTGATTAATCCAATAATTAACAGAATTTACAATCATCTTTCATCAAGAGCTTATTTACTAAACCATGCCAAACACCGTAAACATACAGAAAGGTTAATAACGCAGTTTGCACACAACCACCTTTATAAATCTCTGAAATATTCTTCTCCCTTAGCATCTACAGTACCATGATCATCTCCTAGCTCTTTGACTTCTGTCTCTTCTTTGTTCCTGTTCTCCCAGTCACCATGAGAAATCTCTGATCCACGGCTGCCTCTCTCTAAATTAAGTCAAGTTGCTTCTCTCACACTTCATTTTTTACACCTATTTGAATGACATTCAAATTTACACCCACATTCCGAACACAGCTCATAACTCCCACTCTACTCACATGTCCCATCCACAATGGAAGCTGAACATAAGAATTAAACTCATTAACTTCAAATTTCCATCTGCCTCCTTTAAAAAAAAAAAAAACTTACCACTATCATCTCTGAATTTCTTAGTACACAACTCATTCCTCAACTTCCATTAGTAATAAATTATTAATCTTGCTGATTCTTCTTCATCTGTCTCTTGATTTGAATCATTCTTCTTCTAGAACCATCACCCTTGAGGGCAAAACCTCAAATATTTTACCCTTGGTTTATTTTAAGAGAAATCTCCTAAACATGTGCCAGATTTTGGTCTTTCCTCACCCTTACATCGCCTACAAATATCCACCAGGACAATCTTTCTCATATACTGTGTTCATCACTGTAACTACTATTATAATCCTTCCTATTTACTGGATGGATCAAATCTAAGCTTCTCAGCCAAACTCACAGTCCTACATTAGCCAACTGTCTATATAAACGCAAACATTTCATTTTGCTGCCTCACAACACTCCTTTGCTAGAGCCAATTAAGTTTGCTTTACAGTCCCTCAGACACATTATTTATTCTTGCCTTCACAACTGTGTTCATATAGTTATGCCAAATTAAAATGCCTCCTTAAATCTCTTCAATTAATCCACAAATCAAGGTCAGAGTTAAACCTAAAACCTTACAGTCTAAACATACTTTGAGTTTATAGTTACTCTGAAAGTAAACATTAACAGGGATGCCTGGGTGGCTCAGTCAGTTAAGCATCCAACTTTGGCTCAGGTCATGATCTCATGGTTTGTGAGTTCAAGCCCCGCATCAGGCTCTGTGCTGACAGCTCAGAGCCTGCAGCCTGCTTCAAATTCTGTGTCTCCCTCTCTCTCTCTGCCCCTCCCTGCT
This sequence comes from Puma concolor, assembly GCF_028749965.1. Classification (NCBI taxonomy): domain Eukaryota; kingdom Metazoa; phylum Chordata; class Mammalia; order Carnivora; family Felidae; genus Puma; species Puma concolor. The sequence goes on along the minus strand of NC_141673.1, from coordinate 26,488,711 downwards.
CACCCTTTCTCTCTCAAAAATAAATAAACATTTAAAAAATAATAATAATAGTAAACATAAACCTCTTTCTGCTTCACTGGTTTCTGCCTTCCTTGTGCTTACCTCAGAATATTTATTCTGTATTCTATCACATCTGCACTTTTCCCCTCTAATGCTTTACAATTATGTAAACTGCCTTTCTAAAGAAATTAAGTTTCTCAAAGAAAAAACAATAATCGTCTACTCATTATCAGAGAAATACAAATCAAAGCCACACTGAGATACCACCTCACGCCAGTCAGACTGGCTAAAACGAACAAATCATGGAAACCACAGATGCTGGCAAGGATATGGAGAAATGGAAACCCTCTCACACTGTTAGTGAGAATGCAAACTGGTACAGCCACTCTGGAAAAGTGTGAAGGTTCCTCAAAAAATTAAAAATAAAACTACCCTATGACCCAGCAATAGCACTACTAGAAATTTACCCAAGGGATACAGGAGTGCTGATGCATCGGGGCACATGTACCCTAAAGTTTATAGCAGTGCTTTCAATAATAGCCAAATTATGGAAAGAGCTCAAAATGTTCATCAACTGATGAATGGATAAAGATGTGGTTTATATATACAATGGAATACTACTTGGCAATGAGAAAGAATGAAATCATGCCATTTGCAGCAACGTGGATGGAACTGGGAGGTATTATGCTGAGTGAAACAAGTCAGTCAGAGAAGTACAGATATCATATGTTTTCACTCATATGTGGATCTTGAGAAACTTAACAGAAGACCATGGGGGGAAGGGAAGGGGAAAAAAATAGGTACAAACAGAGAGGGAGGGAGGCAAACCACAAGAGACTCTTAAATACAGAGAACAAACCGAGGGTGGATGGGAGGGTGGGGGAGAGGGGAATACGGGTGATGGGCATTGTGGAGGGCACTTGTTGGGATGAGCACTGGGTGTTGTTTGTAAACCAACATGACAATAAATTATATTAAAAAATTTTTTAAATAATAAAAAAGAGAAAAAACAATAATCCTCTACCTTTTGGGTCCTTTTCATAACTCCCAATTGCAATAAACTTAATGACAAAAGTGAACCACAAATTTTCTGTGATATGAATCCTACTTTCCCACAGGCTTACAATGTAATTTCAAAGATGAAAAAGGATGTTACCAAGAACGCTGTTTGCTAATCAATTATGCATGCCTTAAACAGTTATCCATCAAGATATTTCTGCCTGAAAAATAAATTCTGGGGACAGTCTGGTAACCAAAAGCCTTAAAAATGAACATAACCTTTGACCTAGCAATTCCACGTGTAGGAATTAATTCTAAGAAACTAATCAGAGATGTGTACCAACATTTGTGTTCAAGGACTGCTTTCATTTATCATTCAGTAAACACTTACTGAGTACATACCAAGGGCCAAGTAGAAGTGGAAGATAAAATTAGGTCCCTGCCTTCATGGTGTTTACATCACAGTGCTGTTTATTATGGAAAACAGGCTATTTTCTAAAAAGTGTGTTTAATAGAAAGTTATACCATATTCATGGATCAGATAATAATCCCATTAAGATATTACTAAGATGTTAATTTCTCCCAAATTCAATGCAATGCCATTTAAAAGCCCAGCAGACTTTATAGATATTAACAAGCTAATTCTAAAATTTATATGGAAACAAAAAGACATGGAATAGCCAAAACAACTTTGGGAAAAAAAAAAAATGTTGGAGAACCTGCACTACCTAACTTCATAACTTACTAAATCCAACAAAAATCAAAATTGTGTGGCATTAGTGTCAACACAGACACATAAATCCATTAAAAAGAGAGTAAAGTTCAGAAACAGATTCAAACAAATATGGCCAATTGACTGACAAAAATGTAAAGTCAGTTCAATGGATAGGATAGTCTTTCCAATAAATGGTCCCGGGACATATGCAAAAAATGAATTTTAAGTTGTACCTCACACCATACACAAAAGTTGACTCATAATGTATATATAAACACAAAACACAAAACTATAAAACTCTTAGAGAAAATGTTGGAGAAAAGTTTAGTCATGGGTTAGGTAAAAGATTTCTTTAAATTGGTTAATTATTATTAAAATTAACAAGTTAATTTTAAACCAAAAGAACTTCTGTATTTAAAAGACACCATAATGGGGGCTCCTGAGTGGCTCAGATGGTTAAGCACTCGACTTTGGCTTAGGTCATGTCTCCCAGCTCGTTGGTTCGAGCCCTGCATCAGGCTCCATGCTGACAGCTCAGAGCCTAGAACCTGCCTTGGATTCTGTGTCTCCCTCTCTCTCTGTCCCTCCCCTGCTCATGCTGTCTCTCTCTCTCTCTCTCAAAAATAAATTAACATTAAAAAAAAATTAAAAGACACCATAATGGAAATGAAAACAAGACTGGAGGAATAATTTATACATATATGTATCAAAACATATTATATACATATAATACATAAACATATATCTATCATATTGATAAAGGACTTGCATCCAAAATACGTAAAGAATTCTGAAAACTAAATCATAAAAAAAAACTCAATTTAACAACATAAAACTGGCTGAAAGATTTGAGCAGACACCATGCCAAGAAGACACACAAATGGTTAAATAAACACTTGAAAAGATGTTAAATATCATTAGTTATTAATGGCATGCAAATTAAGAACACAACATAGGGGCATCTGGGTGGCTCAGTCAGTTAAGCATCAGACTCTTGATTTCAGCTCAGGCCAGGATCTCACAGTTTGTGAGTTTAAGCCCAACATCAGGCTCCCCACTAGCAGAGAAGCTCTGCACTGCCCCTCCCCTGCTGGAGCTCTATCTCTTTCTCTCTCAAATAAGTAAATAAATAGACGTTAAAAAAATGTTTTTTTTAAAAGAACACAATGTAATACTACTATACACCTATTAAAATGGTTAAAACTTAAAAGGCTAATATGACAAAGTACTGTCTAGAATGTAGAAGAACTGAAAGTTTCATAAACTGGTGGAAATATAAAATAGGAAAATCATTTGAGGAAATCATTTAATTTTTAAGAAACTGACAAACATTACCATATAATCTAGCCATTTTATTTTTAAGTATTCACCCAGGAGAAATGAGAGCATGCCTATACAAAGACTTCTACACAAATGTTTATAGCAGCTTTTTTTGTGAGACTCAAACACAGGTCCATTAAGAGGTAAATGGATAAACAAATTGTGATATATCCATACAATTGAATACAATATTCAATAAATATGAGTTATTTACCATGAATGAATCTCAAAATAATTATGCTGAGTGAAAAAAAATCTAGACAAAAAAGAGTGCATTTTATATTATTTCATTTATATAATTCCAGGAAACGCAAACGAATCATAATGCCAGAAAGCATAACAGTGGTTGCCTGGAAATAGGAAAGAGTGAGCAGTTGGAGGGGGTAGGAGCAAAAGGGAAGGATCATAAGAAAATTTCTGGGGATAATAGATCTATTTAATTCTTGACTGTGATGATAATTTCACAGGTATATATACATATACATATATATATATCAAAACTTTAATTTTAAAAATGTACAATTTGTTATTTATCAATTATATTTTAAAAAAGCTGTTTTTAAAAATAAACATTGTGAACCATAAGGAAAAAAACTTTCCTAAAAGTAAATTCTAGGCCAAAATGTCAGTTAAATTTTTCTTTAAAAAAAAAGAGAAAAAGTTATGAAAGAATACTTAACATCAGGAGATGTTTGTTACATAAGTAGAAAACACAGACCACAGGGGCGCCTAGGTGTCGCAGTCGGTTAAGCGTCCGACTTCAGCCAGGTCACGATCTTGCAGTCCGTGAGTTCGAGCCCCGCGTCGGGCTCTGGGCTGATGGCTCAGAGCCTGGAGCCTGTTTCCGATTCTGTGTCTCCCTCTCTCTCTGCCCCTCGCCCGTTCATGCTCTGTCTCTCTCTGTCCCAAAAATAAATAAACGTTGAAAAAAAAAAAAAAAAAAACACAGACCACAAAATACTCTGGTATATAATCCTTATTTTGTAAAAAGCCTATTTACATAACTATATATGCATAAAAAACAGAGAAGATAAACAGTAAAATATTAAGTAAGACCTATGGGTGATAGGTGTGATTTTATTATGTCTGTGCATTTCCTGCACATTTCTTATTTTACAACATAAAATATATTTATAACCAGATGGAAAATGTCAACTGAAAAAAAGGACACCTCAAAGTCTACTTGATGACCAAAGGAGGAGGAAAAAAGTCTCCCCTTTGCACATCAGAAAAAGTGACCAAATATAAAAGAAAATGAGGCTTGAAGTTAAAGCCTCCACTTCAAGAAATAACCCAGAATTACTGAAATTCCATGCCTTTCCACGTAAGTTTATGCAACACTCAAAAATGTATTCAGAGACAACTGCTTGTTGTCAGCCCCAAATCCATACTCTACAGAACTACCAAATCTAAAACAGCAGTATTCAAACAGTTCTAGTAAATATCTTCAAACTAAATCTTATAGAACTCCAATATTTAGAACATACTAGGTCTTTTACTTGAGTATATTAAATATAAAAATTTTAATTCAGAAAATTTTATACTGAAGACATATCAGATCTTTATTTCCGTATCAGTTAATATGCTGGAGGTCTCTAATATTTTTAAATCCAGTTTACAGCACATTTGGGTATATTTACCTTTTACTGTACCTTTTAAAATAGTTGAAGATGTAGTTAAAAAACATTCAAATCAAATCTTGGCAGAATCCTGAAGTGCTTCCCACTCAACAGTTTTGCAAAATTGGTCAATAACGGTTAATTCAAGCTTATTAATATAGTATATAACAACCTTTCACAATCTGGACCCTCTTTACCCTTCCATGCTCACAACTCCCTGATTTGTGCTTATACCCTAACAAAACTAAATTGCTTATAGTTCATTGAACACACCATACATTTGCTCACCTCACATGGATCCCTCTGTGGAATGCAATCTCCTAATCTCACCTTTCATTCATTTTTATATTCAACTCAGTCACTACTTCCTTCTGAAAGGCTTTCCTAGATGCTTCCTTTTTTCTTTTCCTCTAATCCATTCTGAGTTAACTGTCATTGTGGGTCCTCCATAATGCCATGTATTTATCCATATCAATTTATTCACTTCACTATATTATAATCAGCTATTTGTATTCCAATTGCCTGCACTAGACAAAAACCTCCCTGAGATCAGAGATTATGTCTGAGTCATCTTAATACCCCCAAAACCTTGCATAATAGCTGGAACATGGCAGGTAATCAATGAACACTTGTTGAATGAATAGTAAGCAGTTTTTCCACTTATCAAAAGGACAGGAAAAGCAAGAAACTGCATAGGTCTTGGGGTTCCAAAACCCCAAATGCTTTATAATTTGGCGCTAAAGGAAAATCACGGAATTTAAGTCAACAAGTACATTTAGAGGACAAATAAATGCCTATTATTGTGCAAAGGATTATGAGTGATATTAAAGAAGTATGGATCAAGTTTTACCTTAAGAGTTCCACACAGAAGCAAAAACCATATGAGGAAATGAGCAGGTTGATAAATCCTCTTCACAAAACAGCCAAATAACCATTTTAGTGATTTGGAATTCAATCAAAAGCATTCATCAAACTGAAAAGTGTTTATTCATGAAAACAACTAAACTCTGGATAAGAAGAACATGAGTTTACAGCATTCTTACCTTTGGCTACTCCCATCTCCTCCCACCTCTGTCACTTAGAGGAGTTTAACAAGCTATGAGGCAGAAGGTTCACCACCACTACTGGAGCTTAATCTGTTGATCTGCTACACTGTCAGTTGAAGTGGAGACTTCTGTGGTAAGTTAACAGTGAGGGCCAGTGGCACCTGGAGCCTGAGGCTGCAGGACTCTATGCGGCAAGCAACAAACTGGCATACTAGCTGAGGATTTTACAGGAGTTCTGAAAGTTTAGACAGCCTTGGAGGGGCTTGATAAACTATTTACGAACGCAGCTTAAAATAAAACTGTGGACTAGAGACTGAAGGAGGTCCATGCCACTCACACATCCTTGGACAGCAGAGCTATCTATCCTTATGCACATGGCAAGAGAGGCTGGTGCAAAGTAAAAGCCAGGGCAAACTTAAAAATGACCTGTGTCTGAATGTACTCCCTCATAATCATATAAATCATCAGCAGTACTAGCCATATTAGTATCAGGCATAGCTGTATTAATTCAAACTGAACACAACCTTTGACCAATCCTTGGCTGAACACTAATGTATGCAGACACAGAAAGTGAGGTTTAAAAAAAAAAAAAAAAATCAATAAAACCAGCAGATGTCATAACAACCTAATACAGGGGAAACAGACTTTACAAATTTAGACCAGGCAAGTTACTAAACAAACAGAAAAAAAAAAATCAGCCTCCAAAAGAAAAGCCAAAATATAGAGTTGCTTCAAAACATTATCTAAAATGCCCAGTATTCAACAAAAAATTAGAATACAAGAAAAAAAAAAAAAAAACTGTGACCCTTTCTCAAGAAGAAAAACATCAAACAGAAGATGTCTCTGGGTGTCTCCTAATACTGGATTTGGTGAACAGAAACCTCAAATGAGCTATAATAAATATGTTCAGAGAACTAAAAGGAAAGCATCTTTAAAAAACTCAATGAAAGTATGATGGCAATGACTCAGATGGCTGAAAATAGAGACAAAAATTGCTTTTGAAAATGGAAATTCTCGTGTTGAAAAGTAGAATTATTGAAATAAACTCATTGGAGGGGCTCAACATCAGACTTGAGATGACAGAAGACGGAAGAAATGAACCTGAAGATCAATAAAGAAGTACCCACTCTGAAGAACAGAAAGAAAAAATAAAGAGAAATGAACAGAATGTCAGATTCTGCACAACAATGTAAAGCATGACAACATATATATAATGAGAGTTCCAGAAGAGCAAAGAGCAACAGTGGTGGGGGGGTGGAGTTAAGAAATAATGGCTACAAATTTCCAAATTTGAAGAAAAACATTAATTTATCTATCCAAGAACACAAATAGATCAGCACCAAGACACACCACAGTCAAAATGCTGACAGAGCACAAAAAAAAAAAAAAAAAAAACCTAAAAGGAGCAAGAGAAAAATGACTCATCATGTACAAGGGAACAATGGTATGATTAACAGCTGGCATCCCATCAGAAATGATGAGGCCAGGAAAAGAAACCATGGAATTTAAAGAAACAAAAAAGCTCTCAACTAAGAATTCTGTATTCAGCAAAACCATCCTTCAAAAACGACACTGAAATCAGTGAAATCAAGATAAAGTCTTAAGAGAATTTGTTGCTGTCCAACATGCCTTAGGAGAAATACTAAAGGAAGACCTCCATGCTGAAAAGAAGTTACTCCAGAAAGTAACAAATCCACAGGAAAAAAAATAAAGCATGCAGAAAATATAATTATATAGGTAAATACAAAAGATTCTAGACATATAATTATTCTCATTACTTTTCTTCATTTCCCTTAAAAAAATAAGATTATATAAAGCAATAATTAAGGTAGTATTTGGCTGGGTTTATAATGTGCATAACTGTAGTATGTATGACAATAATAGAACAAAGAGAGAAAAGAGATATATCAAAGTTTCCATAATTTACCAGAATTAATTTAGTATCATTCTGAAGGAGACTATAAGTTAAAATGTATTATTACTACCCCTAGAGCAACTAATATGAAAATAACATATTGAAAGAAATGAACAAAATAATTAAAACAGTTCACTAAAAATTAACACAAAGTCAGTAAAGGAGGAAAAGAGAAGAAACATAAGACAAACAAAAAATAACAAAATAGCAGACATAAATCCAACAAAATCAACAATTATATTAAATGTGAATGGACTAAATACCCCCATTCAAAAGGCAGGGAATATAAGACTGAATTTAAATAAAAACAAAAACAAAAAACAAGACCCAAATGTATGCTGTCTTTAAGAGATATATCTTAGTGGGGCGCCTGGGTGGTGCAGTCGGTTAAGCGTCCGGCTTCAGCCAGGTCACGATCTCGCGGTCCGTGAGTTCGAGCCCCGCGTCAGGCTCTGGGCTGATGGCTCGGAGCTTGGAGCCTGTTTCCGATTCTGTGTCTCCCTCTCTCTCTGCCCCTCCCCCGTTCATGCTCTGTCTCTCTCTGTCCCAAAAATAAATAAAAAACGTTGAAAAAAAAAATTTTTAAGAGATATATCTTAGATTCAAAGACATAAAAATGTTAAAATTAAAGGATATAAAAATGATATACTAAGAAAACTAGAGTAGCTATAGAACTAAAATGACAAAATATAATTTAAAACAAGAAATACTATTGAAGACAAAGAAGACTATTTCTTAATGACAAAAGTCACTGCATCAGAAAAACATAATAATTATATACATCTAACAATAAAACCCCGAAATACATGGAAGCAAAAAAGGAAAATTAAAAAGAGAAATAGACAATACAACAAAAATAGTTGTACAGTATAATGATACAACAAGATAGAAAATCTGCAAGGATATTGAGGACTTGACAAACACTATCAATGAATTTGATATAACTGACAGAACACTCTACCTCTAAACTGCAGAATACATATTCCTTTCAAACACACATAAAACATTCCAATAAGCCATATGCTGGGCCACAAAACAAGTCTCAGTGAATTTAAAAATACTGAAATCATGAAAAGTACATTGTTTGACCACAAGAGAATCAGAGATCCACAACAGAGAGAAATCTGGGAATACTCTGAAATATTGGTAAATTCAACAACAAATTTCTAAATAATCCATGGGTAAATAAATCACAAGGAAAATTTAAACATATTTGAATTGAATGAAAACAAAAACAGCATATCAAAATGTATGGAATGTAGTTAAAGCAGTGCTCAGAGGGAAATGTATAGCTTTAAACATCCATCAGAAAAGAAAACAGGTCACAAATCAATAATCTAAGCTTCCACCTTAGGTAATAAGGCAGGGGCAGGAGGGGGGTGGGGAAGTACACTAAGCCTAAAGCAAGCAGAACAAAGGGAGGAAAATGTTAGAGTAGAAATCAATGAAGCAGAAAATAAAAAAATAATTAAATAAAAAGCTGGTTCTTTAAAAAAAAAAAATGTAATGTTTATTTATTTGAGAGAGACAGACAGAATCTGAAGCAGGCACCAGGATCTGAGCTGTCAGCACAGAGCCCAAAGCAGAGCTTGAACCCACAAACTGCGAGACCATGACCTGAGCCAAAGTCAGTTGCTTAAACAACCGAGCCACCCAGGTGCCCCAAAAGCTGGTTCTTTAAAAAGATCAACAAAAACTGGGGCACCTGGGTGGCTCAGTCGGTTAAGTGTCTGACTCTTGATTTTGGCTCAGGTCATGATCTCATGGTTCATGGGTTTGAGCCCCATGTCAGGCTCTATGCTGACAGCTTAGAGCCTGCTTGGGTTCTATCTCACTCTTTTTCTATCTCTCCCCTGTTGCTCATGTGCATTTTCTCTCTCTCTCTCAAAAATAAACAAACTTTTTTAAAAAAATCAACAAAACTGACATACTTAGGCTAGATTTATCAGAAAACAGAGAAAAGATACAAATTACCAAAATAAAGAATGAAAGAACATCATCACCAACCTTACAGTATCTTAAAAGACTAAAAAATATGAACTTTGTATCAACAAATTAAACACTATGAAACAGACTAATGTCTAAAAACACACGTTATCAAAACTTAAAAAGAAACAAAATCCAAATGGAACTAATATAACAAGCGAGGAAATTGAATTAGTAATTAAAAATCTTCCCACAAAGAAAAGCCCAAGCCCCACAGCTTCATTGGTGAATGCTATCAAATAGTTAAAGAAGTAACAGCAGTCCTTTGGAAACTATTTCAGAAAAAATAGAGGGGAAAACATCATGCAACTCCTTCAATGAGGCCAGTATTGCCCTGATAACAAAGTTGGACAAAGGCACCACAAGAAACCAACAGACTAATATCCTTCATGAATATAAACACAAAATTCCTTGACAGGATTTAGGAAAGCCAAATTTAGCAACGTATATAAAATTATACAGCATGACTAACTGAAACTAATCCCTGGAATACAGGATTGAGTTAACCTCTGAAAATCAATTAATGTAAGATACCATATTAAAAGAATAAAGGACAAAATCTATATGATCATCTCATTGGATGCCGGGCGGAAAAATTCCAACAAAATCCAATACCCATTCGTGATTAAAAACTCAACAAACTAGGAACAAAAGGGAACTTACTCAATCTAATAAAGGACATGTACAGAAAACATTAAACTTCCCATTCCCAAGTTCCAACTTCCATTACCAATAGTTTGTTTCCAAAGAAGTCATTCAGTCTCATAGCGCCTCAAATGTTCTCCGGTCCTTTCTTACATACTTAAAAGGTTACAGCACTCAAAAGAATCATGAAAAAGTGCTCTGTAAACTACCTGCCATACAGTCATGCCAATTCTACCATTAAAGGTTCAACAGGTGTTGAAAGAGTGAGGTTACTGGCTTAACCAAGGCTTAAAAACCACTTGTGAATAGTGTTTCAATCTCCGAATAAGCTGCTATTATCCTTTTTTGTTTTAAATTCCTGAATATAACCTGCACACTTCATCTGGTCAGAAAAGAAAATGTTCAGAATAAAGGAACTACCAGACATGCACTGTCCTAAATAACCAAAGGATAACTCAAATCCATGTGCAACTCTCTGGAGAGTCCTGCATGACACCGAAATTCAAAACATTCTAGTAATTCCACACAAAATGAGTTTGAAATCAAACCTCAGTACAGAAGGTGTATATTAACTGTAACCACCTACAGGCTAAACCCATGAATTTACACAATTCTGAATCCAGATAATTGTAGGATACACACATTTAATTATATTCTAGTTGAATATTAGACTTGTTTACAGAGATGTTGCTTGGTAACAGAAGCACTGCTTTAACGACCTACTCAGTTTTAGATCCACGCAAGTACTCTGTGCTCAGGCTAAACACGATCAACTATAGTATATATAAGAAATTAAGAACAAGTTTCTTGCCATTCTAGACATCTTTGAGCTTTTACTGAAACAGCTTCATAATAACCTAACTTAAGGCTTTAAACATACGTGGCACAGTGGGCATTTTTAAAAGCTAGGTACCCATGTATTATGGGCAAAAGCTGCACAGTAAGGATTTATCACAATGTTCATTTAAGCCCGGCACTCATTTACATAGTGCCAAATATCGCGATTAAAATGGTCTGCAGGGTCACAGAAAATGGTAACATAGTTTTTCCATGACAAATTAAACTGGGGCTACCACAACGGGCAGCCAGTTAGTAAACTGGCTACACAAGCACCACTCTGGGGTGCATCAAAGAGCTCCATAAAGGGGCGCCTGGCTGGCTGGTTCAGCGGGGGGGGAGGGGGGGGGAAGCATGCTACTCTTGATCTCTGGTCGTAAGTTCCACACACACCCCCCCCCCCCCGGGTGTAAAGATCACTTAAATGAACTTTTAGAAAAAGAATTTTTTCAAAAGCTCCATAAAGAGTTTCACGTGCACTTAACTGGTACAGAACAGGTACCGGGGGAGCATGCTACTCTCGATCTCCGAGTCGTGAGTTCCACACCAGCCTTGGGTGTAAAGATTACTTAAATGAACTTTTTAGAAAAAGAACTTTTTTCAAAAGCTCCATTAAGAGTTTCACGTGCACTTAATTGGTACAGAACATGTCTCACAGCCGACGTTTCTAACACCCGCTCCAATTACTTTACAGGAAAAGCAGTTAACAACAAAAACTCAAGGGCAAGTTGTGAAGAAAAAGGGAGTATTCCAAAACTACGGACAACACAGCGTCCCCATAAAACGAGGTTACGTACCAGACTCACACACAGTCCTTGCAACGTGCGCGCATAAAACTTAATAGCGCCCGGTGCCGTGGCCACACTTGCCACCGGGGGACACCTGCACAGCTCCAACCACCGGCACCCACTCAACTCTTCTCGCACGGGCATTGAGGCTAAGGGAAAAGGTCCCACACGCGAGGTGCTGGCCAGGCCGGCAGCCGCTCGCGGCACAGGCTGAAGAGGAAAAGGAGGGCCGAGCGCGCCCCTAGAGCTCCGGACTCCAGGGAAATCTGAGGTATCCTGGGAGAGCTCCGAGGGCGGAGAGGGCGGCGGCGGAGAAAAGCTTCGCTCCACCTCGGCGGACGGGCTTTCTGCGGACGGCTGGGCAGCTCAGTAGCCGCCGACCCGCGGAAACACCACCCTCCGCCCACCACCCGCCGCCCCTCAAGCCCAGCGGAGCCGAGTGGGTCCCGAGACCTAAGAGCGCGCGAAGCAGGAAGTCCCGCCCCTACGCCGACGTCACCGACGCCGCAGACGTCGGCCGCAGCTAGCGGCCGTTAGAGGGAGGAGGCAAGCGGAACCGAGGCGGGAGCGGCTGCGGTGGACGGCGGGAATGCCGGGGGCGAGGCGGCGCTACGGTACGCCGCTGGCGGGGACGCGGAGATCCCGTGAGCCGAAGGGAACCGAAAATCCGAAACCGGGCACTTGCTTCATTGAGCCAGAGTGAAGTGCGCGGTTGAGCGCGAAGCCGATCTCCCTTGCCTCCTCGCTACGCCATGTCTGGGGGGGTGGGGGGTCTTCCCCTTTTCTCGCTACTCCTTCCTTCTGCGGGTTCTTACACTCTTGCCTCTTTGAGGGCTCCAATGAGGTTCTGCTGCCACGTCCTCCTGCCTTCGTCCCTGATTGTGTAGATTTAATGGGGACTGGAGTCGCCTGCCTGCAATGTCAGTCTTGGGGCGTCAGCCCCGGAGTGGGGAGTCGGCTCAGCTTGCCAGGAGGGCTCAGCTTGCCAGGAGGCAACGGCCAGGTCAGGACCAGGGCCGGGGGTCGGGGGGTGAATCCTTTCCCGCCCCTCGCGTTCTCCTCCAGATCTCACCTAGTCCCGTCAAGTCAGGACCCACGGGGGTAACATTGTGAACCATTTGCCTTAAGGTTGTAAACTAGAGTTGGAAGAGAAGGTACTAGTTTTTGAGAGCGTCAGTTATATGCCAATGGCTGAAAATGAGGTAGGGTTTCAGCCTTTAAGAATACGTGGTAGAAGAAATAGGCACTCTCCCTTGGTTTGGGGTTTCGGTTCTCAGTGCATTGTGAAGCACAGCCTATTTTTACCCTCAAGGGCAACATTTTCGGGCTCTAGTCATGATTAGAAAGACAACTGAGATAAGGACCTTTTTTGTTGAAATGAGGAAAGAGGAGCCATTAGATGGAACACTGAGTTGGGTCATGGAGTGTCAACATATGGATCAGAAAAATGTGGGCTATCGGTAATATCAGTGAACAGGATATGGAATCCAGAAACAAACTGCTATGCATATATGAATATTTAATAATAGTAGCTCACATTTGCCGAGCATTTAGGTGTCAAGTACCAGAACACTTTCAAGTTCTACGGTTGAACCCTAAGATAGCTGCAATTATTATCTCGATTTTATAACGTTACCCAGAGCCGTTACTGTTGAAGCCAGGAAGTCTGGACTCCAGAAGTCTTGCTGGTAATCAGTAAACTGTATGCTACAAATCACTGCTAAGTGAGGAAAAAGATTATCTGAGAAATAAAGAACCACTGGAGACAGGCTTTTTATCTACTTTGTCAAATAAATACCAGATGAATCAAAAATTTAAATGTACAGAGTGAAGCCATAAAAATACTACAAGAAAATTAAGGTGAATCTTTTTAATCTTGAGCTGAGAAAGACCTTTGCTAAGTATAACACAAGAACCAGAAACCAGGGGCGCCTGGGTGGCTCAGTCGGTTGAGCATCCGACTTCAGCTCAGGTCATGATCTCACGGTTCGTGAGTTCGAGCCCTGCGTCAGGCTCTGGGCTGATAGCTCAGCCTGGAGCCTGCTTCCGATTCTGTGACTCCCTCTCTCTCTGCCCCTCCCCCATTCATGCTCTGTCTCTCTCTGTCTCAAAAATAAACATTTAAAAAAATTAAAAAAAAAAAAAAAAGAACCAGAAACCATAACAGAAAAAAATTGGTAAAAATTAAACTCATAAAGATTGTAATAGTCTATATACAATTAATGAACGAATGGAAAATAAATTTGTATCATGTGGGAAAAGGAAAAATATTCCTAATATACAAACAGTTCATTGAATATCAACTTTAAAAACACCACAATAAATAAAATTAGCAAAGGAAATCAATAGGACATTTTTAAACCAAGAAAAAGAAACTCCTAATTAACAAATGAAAAGATGTTCAACATTCCAAACAGATCCTTTTTGTCCATCAGGGTACATAGGGATATGGGGTTACATTTAACTATATTGTGTACTATTGGTGTTAAAATTGAAATTGGGACAGTCTTATTTACCAAAATTTCATTAGCCTTTGCCCCAAAATCTCATTTCCTAGTCAGTTCGTTCTAAAGACAATAACAAAAAACATTCATACAGATGTTCCTTACTCCCTTTTTTGTAATAGTTGTTTGAGAAACAACATAAATGCCATCACTAGGACTCTAGTTAAATTACAGTGCATGTGCACAATGGAATTAATTAAGCCATTAAAAACAATGATATAAATATTTACATGAAAATATGTTCATAGCATATAGGTTCCCCCCCTGTAATAAAACAATATAAATTAGCAGGAACAGTGTCATTTTGACATGAATATGTATGTGGATATATGTGGATATAAGGATGCAAAAAGATCTGGAAGGATGTTGGCCAAAATGCAAGAGGTTTCTATTTTGTATTTTGGACTTTTCTATCTTGTTTGAATTTTTTATAATGTATTTACCATTTTTACACACACACACACACACAAACTTATTTTTAATTAAGGATATGCCAGTAAAAGGAGATCCAGTAAAAGGGGATCCAGTTGACTGCAGATGCTCATAGGTAGATGACCAATGTGAAGTAATTATATTTGGGATCTAAATTCTCAGCTTTTAAGTGTCTGTGAATTTGATTAGATTTATTTATCCCAAGTTAAATAACTCATCACTTGGACATCATGATTCTGACTTCCTAAATTTTTAGGCCTGGGTATTCTTCCTGTGTGTTCTCTGTGTACCTCTCATGGTATTTGTCACACTGAATTGTAATTCCCTCTTCTTTCATAGATTGTTCCTACAATATATACCCTTTTCTGCCACATTTATATATTTATTTTCCCGATTCAGTATGTGTCATCTACTTTATTTTGTATGCAGAAAATTTAAGTTTAATGTAGTCATAATGCTAATTAATTATACATATATTAAAGGGATAGTTTCAATAAATTTGACAACTTAGGTGAAATGGACAAATTCCTGAAAAATACCAAAAAAAAAAAAAAACTGACACAAGAAGAAAAAGAAAAGCTAAATGGCCCAATATCTATTAAAGAAATGAAATTTCTAATCAAAACTTTCCTACAAGGAAAACTCCAGAGCCAGATGGCTACTCTAGTAAATTTTATCAGACTTTTAAAGAAGATAAAAGTATTAATCCTATACATTTCAGACAGCAGAGCAGGAATGAACACTTTGAAACTCATTTTATGAAGCCAATATAATCCTGGTATCAAAACTTGACCAGGAAATTTTACAAGAAAATTACAAACCAATACCCCTCGTGAATATAGGTTTTTAAATTTTTTTTTTAAACGTTTTTATTTATTTTTGAGACAGAGAGCATGAATGGGGGAGGACCAGAGAGAGGGAGGGAGACACAGAATCGGAAACAGGCTCCAGCCTCTGAGCCATCAGCCCAGAGCCCGATGCAGGGCTCGAACTCACAGACTGTGAGATCGTGACCTGAGCTGAAGTCGGACGCTTAACCAACTGAGCCACCCAGGCGCCCCTAGATTTTTAAATTCTTAATGAAATATTGCAAATTAAACCTTGCAGTATAAAGGATAAGATGCCATGGCCAAGGAAGGTGAGGTTAAACATTGAAAAGTTAGTGTAGTTCACCACATTAATAGAATGAAAGAGAAAAACAAAATGATAGTCTCAGTAGATGCAGAAAAAGCATCTGATAAAATTCAAAATCCATTCATGTCAAAAACCTTCAGCAAGTTAAGTATAGAAAGGAACTTTCTCAATATAACAATCATCTTTGAAAAATGTAATAGTGAAACACTAAATCTTTTTCCCCTAAGGTCAGGAGTAACAGAAGACAAGAATGTGTGCTCTCACCACTTCTATTCAGGGTTATGTTGAAGGTCCTAATCAATGTAATAAAACAATAACAAAATGCATCAAGATTGGAAAGAGTTATGCTTCCTGATTTCAAAACTTACAACAAAACTACAGTAATCAATATAACTCTAATGCCAAAAAAATAGATATGTAGATGTAGATGTATAGATCAGTGAGCTATAATTCAGAGTCCAGAAATACACCTTTACATTTATGATCAATTGACTTTTGACAAAGGTGCCAAGACAATTCAATAGGGGAAAGAAGAGTCTTTTCAAAAAATGATTTTGGGAAAACTGGAAATTCACATGGAAAAGAATGAACTTGGACTCCTATATATATATATATGCAAATGTCAAGACGAATCAAAGATCTAAATGCAAGAGCTAAAACTAAAACTCAGAAAAAAAACAGCCATAAATCTTAATGGCATTGGATTAGGAAATGGTTTCTCAGATGTGACACCAAAAACACAAACACCAAAGGGGGCAGGGGGGAAACAGGTAAATTGTACTTTATCAAAATTAAAAATTTTTGTGCTTCAAAGAAGACTATGAAAGTGAAAAGACTGCATCTCCTGGTGTTCCTCTCAGGCCGAGCCCTGGCCCCTCACCTGCTCTGCTCCAGATGAAGTGTGAGCACTGCACGTGGAAGAAGGGAGAATTCTGTAAGTTGGCTGATGCCAAAATATTTCTGAGTAACTGCCTGGTATGTGACAATTGTGTGACTGGAAGAAGGGATCCAGGTTTCCCAACAGAACACCAAGGACTTCTTTTGAATTCTGAAACCTAATAAGAAATGTGATACCTCACAGCACAAGGTGCTGGCAAGGTCAGTGTGTCCTCAGTCTCTGCTTTATTTCGCTGCTAAATTCTGCCTCAGTGTGACTGATACATCTAGAAGATTCTATGGCTTCCTCAAAAGTCTTGGGGTGCACTGTCTTTGATACAACAACTGCCATGGAGTTCAGCATCCTGGAGAGTCAGAAAGAATCTGCCTCAACACCACCAGCACAGTGAGGAAGAGCTGGCATTACCCAGTCTCACCTCCACCAATCCCAGCTGGGTCCCATACTCAGAGCACTTGCTGTCACCACCCCTCCCACCTCTGCACCACCAAGTCTCCTCAACAGATCATGGGCTCCCTGTGAAGGATTACTTCGCCAGATGGCAGAACCTGTCCCCAGACAAGATTTTTCACATAATTGTGGCCCCTTGCAAAGATAAGAAACCGGAGACCCTTCAAGAAGATTTTCCTATGGCTTCACTTGGTTCCCAGGGTGCTCACTGAGTATTAACCTCAGGTGAAATTGTTCAGATGATGAAACAAAGTGACCCCTTGGTGAAAAGATGCTGCCATGGACACTGACACCTGAAGGAGGAGAAGGTGAGGCACTGTGATGGGCCCAGCTCCAATGGGTACCTGGTGCGCATCTTCAGACACGCAGCCAAGCAGCTGTTTGACAACATGGGGAGGACACCTGCTGCACCCTGAGGAACAAAGACTTCCAGGAGGTCACCCTTGAAAAGAATGGGGAGGTTCTGTTATGCTTTGCTGCTTTCAAAACATCCAGAATATGGTTCTCAAACTTAAGAAGAGCAAGCTCCCATACCACTTTGTGGAAGTGCTCACATGGACCAGGGGGTGTTTAAACAGCAGAGGCTAAGCCCAGACCGAGGATGGGCATACAGAAAAGGCACTGCCGAGGCACATGAAAGGCTTCTATGCTGACATCCCCATGCAGCCCCCCAGACGAGTGCCCACATGCAGCAGCTGTACCAGGAGTGGCTGAACAGGGCCAACTCCCCCAGAATCCAGGAAGCCCTGCACACTGTGTGCCAAGGCCAGGGCTCGCTGCCATCAGCTGAGACATCAAGTGGTCAAGGTGGAGAAGGCTGGGAAGCAGGCCCTGTCAGTTGCCCAAGGAGGGAGGAGCAACTGAGTGTGGGCATCAGAGACACTAAAGGAAAACTGCTCAGCTTCTCAGTTACTACGTTAGTTTTTCAGAATTCTCTACCCTATATTTGTTTGTGACTCCCTCACGCAGTTTGATTTGGTGCTATCTTTGTAATATGTGTACAAGTGCAATATTTTAACATGAAACAAGGACTGCCCCAATTGAAGTATCCTTTTGTCTTAAGACTGAAAAATGGCACCTGTGTAGCTCAGTTGGTTATGCGTTTGACTTTTTGATTTCACTTCAGGTCATGATCTCACAGTCATGAGCTCAGGCTCTGTGCTGGGCTTGGAGCCTGGTTAAGGCTCTCTCTCATCTCTTGCTCTCTCTCTAAAAAAAAAAAAAAAAAAAAAAACTGAAAAATATCCCAAAGAATGAAGACACACTACTATCTTTTAGGCTTTAAAAAAATCCAAAAAACGTCCTGTGAAGAGCTAAGACCTCCCCCCACCCCGCCAGAAGTTCAGATTCATGTGTCTCGGAGAGATTTGATGTGGAAATGAAGACAGGAGGCAGGCAGGCTGCAGGGGCCTGTTGTGGGGCCACAGTCCACAGTCTGCCTACTTTGCTCTTATTTTTACCTACTTGCATTACTCCTGAAAATGTTTTTTGCCAAAACATGAATAAATTGCAACATTTTAGAATTGAGAGCTTATATATAAATCTGGATTTCCAGCTTTTCTGGAACAGTGGTCCACATTCCTCACTACTATGGTTTCCAGAGTGCAGTAGCAGCCTCCTTCTGGGACCAGACCTCTAACTCAGAGGCCCTGTGGGTGCTGGTGGCTTAGGCCCCAGACTTGCACTTTTACATTCAGCCTTTAACGTGAACTCACCTTAAGGCAGGGGAAGTCTGGCAAGGCTAACAGACACTACAGATAGAAGGTGGAGGCCGGAGACAGGCTGCCCACTTAGGCCAGGCTGTGTGGTCAGGAAAACAGCTATCTTAGTCCCTCCCCTGTGGGGTTAGCAGCAGAATGTGTCCTGATCCTGCTGTGGTCCTGCCTCTCCCGTACCTTTTTTCTTTCATCCTGCAGCCTGCGCAGGAGGCTGTGCAGGAGAACCTTAAAGAAGAAAGAACAGTTTACCCACAAAGAGAAAGGCCTAGTGAGCAGCCAGAAATGTACAGAATCACAACGCTCCGCATCAGAACTCATCCCTGAAATGAAAGACATCTGAGAATGGCCTGCAGTTGGTTTTTCAAAGCACTTGGATTTTGTTAACCTGAGCGATGATGTTCTTCCTGAGCCCTCCATGCTCTAAAGCCTTAGCAGGCTCAGTTGCCTTCATCATATTCTGTATCATATAAACCTATCCAAGTTGATGGCTGGATATTGTGTGAAATTGTATATTTTGGGGGCACCTGCCTGGCTCCATTGGAAGAGTATGTGACTGTTCATCTCAGGGTTGTGAATTCAAGCCCCATGTTGGCTATAGAGATTACTTAAATAAAAACTTTTTTTTTAACTTGTATATTTTTTTCTTTCAATCTGTTCACAATCAGGTTTCATCCTCCATGGTAATTGATATAGAATACAGTTGAAGAATATGGAAGAAAAAAAGTGAAAAGACAACCTACAGAATGGGGGGAAATATTTGAAGATCGTATCTGATAAGGACTTGTATTCAAAATATATAAAGAACTCTTACAATCAACAATAAAAAGATAAGCTAATAAAAATGGACAAAGGATTTGAATAGGGATTTCTCCAAAGAAGATGTACAAATAGCCAATAAGCACATGAGAAGATGATCAACATCATTTGTCATTAGGGAAATATAAAAACCATGATGAGTACCATTTTACACCCACTAGGATGGCAATAATAAAAAAGATGGACAATAACAAGCATTCGTGAAAATGTGGAGAAATAGGAACCCTCATACCCTAGTGGTGGGAATGTAAAATGGTGCTTTGGGAATAGGTTGGCAGTTCCTCCAGAGATTAAAACACAGAGTCACCATGTGACCTAGCAATTCCACTCCTAGTGAATTTGAAACACAGCCATACAAAAATTTGTATGCAAATATTCATAGCAACACTATTCATAATAATCAAAAGGTAGAAACAACCAAAAACCCATTAGCTGATGAATGAATAAACAAAATGTAGTATATCTATGCAATGGAATATTACTCAGCCATAGAAATGGAGTACTGATTCAAGCTACCACCTGAATGAACCTTGAACACGTTATATGCTAAGTGAAAGCTACATATTGTATGATTCCATTTATATGAAATGTCCAGAATAAGCAAATCCATAGGGAGTAAGAAACTAGATTAGTAGTAGACAGGGGCTTGGAATGGAGACAAGGGGGGAAGTAACTGTTAGTGAAAACAAGGTTTATATTTGGAGTGATGAAAATATTTTGAAATTAGATAGTGATGAAGTTGCACAGCTTTACAAAACCACTGAATTATACACTTGAATGGATTTTATGGTATGTGGATTATATCAATAAAAAAATTGGAAAGAAGTAAAACTGTACTCACAGACAACATGATTGTATACATAGAAAAGCCTATGGAATATACAAAAGAGCTACTAGAACTAATAATTTAGCAAGTCATAGGATACAGGGTCAATATACAAAAATCAATCCTACTTCCATATACCAGCAACAAACAATTGACAAATGAAATTGAAAGCAATACCATTTATAATGTATCCAAAAATATTAGAAACCTAGGAATAAACATGACAAAAAATGTGCAAGACCTCTGTACTGAGAACCACAAAACATAGTGGAGGGAAATTTTAAAAGAAATGGAGAAAAATGTCATATTTATAGATAGGAAGACTCTATCATTAAGCTCTTCATTCTTCCTAAACTGATTTGTACATTCAATCCAATCCCTATCAGAATTCCAGCAGGCTCTTTTTGGATTTTGTGGGGGGGTTTTTGTTTGTTTGTTTTTTGGGGGGAGCATAGACAAAGTAATTTTTTAAAAAATTTTTAAACGTTTTTATTTATTTTTGAGCAGAGCATGAGCAGGGGAGGGGCAGAGACAGAGGGAGACACAGAATCTGAAGCAGGCTCCAGGCTCCGAGCTGTCAGCACAAAGCCCGATGCAGGGCTTGAACTCATGGACTGTGAGATCATGACCTGAGCTAAAGTCGGACACCCAACTGACTGAGCCACCCAGGCGCCCCTAGACAAAGTAATTTTAAAATTTATCTTAGGGGTGCCTGGGTGGCTCAGTTGGTTAAGCATCCAACTCTTAATTTTAGCTCAGGTCGTGATCTCACCATTCAGGAGTTCGAGCCCCACACTGGGCTCCATGCTGGCAGTGGGGAGCCTGCTTGGGATTCTCTCTCTCTCCCTCTCTCTCTCTGCCCCTCCCGCACTCACCCTCACACACTCTCTCTAAAAAATAAACTTAAAAAAAATTTATCTTAAAAGCTGAAGGACCTAGAATAGCCAAACAATATGTAAAAAGGACAATGTTGTAAGACTTATTACCTGATTACAAGATTTCTATAAAGTTACAGTAAGCAAGATAGTGTGTTACTGCATAAGGATAGGCTAGTAAATAAACAGATTCAAGTCTACAAATAGAATGCCACATATGCAGTCATTTCATTTTTTACTAAGGCACTAAAGCAATTAAATGTGAAAGTTGTTGCTGTTGTCTTAAAAAATACTGCTAAAACAATTGTATATCTATTCGCTTTTTTTAAAAAAGAACTTAGGCCCTATTTAACTCCATATACAAAAATTAATTAAAGATGGTTCAAAGGCCTAATATAAAACCCAGACCCATAAAACGTCTAGAAGAAAACATAATTATAACTCTGGAGTAGGTATATATTTCCTGCATGGGGTACAAAAGGCACTAATCATAAAAGAAAAATTTGACAAGTTGGACTTCCATCAAAATTTAAATGTCCGTTCTTCAAAGATAGCATTACACCAAAGGCTGGGAAATATGCACCACCATGTATCTAGCAAAAGACTTGTATCAAAAATATAAAAACTCCTACAAGTTAATAAAAATTAAGTTATGAATAATAACTCACTGTAGCTAATAATATCTCAACAAAGTGGGTATAGAAGGAATGAACCCGAACATAATAAAGGCAATATATGACAAGCCCACAGTTAACATCATACACAACAGTGAAAAGCTGAAAGATCTTCTTCTAAGATCAGAAACAAAACAAAGATGCCCACTCTCAGCACTTTTATTCAACATAGTATTGGAAATCCAACTAGTAATGAGAAAGTTGCTAGGTGCACCCATACTCAGAACAAACGCAGATATAGGATCCTGAGGGATAAATCCAAACTGCAGAAAAGCTTGATAAGCTATCAAACAACAAATAGATTTGTCTACTACGGCAGGTAAATGAAAGAAATAATTGCTATAAAACTGAAGGCTTTGATATTGTGGAGCTAACAAAGTTCACATTCCAAGTAAGTGGAACAATGAGGTCCTTAGAAACCTAATAGGAAATTGTTTCACAAGTTTAAATTTAAATGAAAAAAAAAAAAAAGTGAGAACATTTGGAAAATTTGAGCAAGAAAAGAATGCTCTAGGATATGGGGATTCTTTGAATAAAAAGCAGGCATTCCAGTATTGCTTTTTACATTTAATACTTTGTTGCCAGAGCCAGAAATAATGTAGAGGAATAAGCTTGTATTTCAGAATGTCAAGGGAAAAAAGTTATATGTCATATGGCTCAGTGGTAGACAAAACTATTTTTGTCTTCTTAAAATCTCACATACCTTCTCCTTTTCTCCTCTCTTCTCTCCTTTCCTATTTCACCATTCTACTTTTCCTTCTTGTTCTCTTTCATCCCCTTCATATTTTCCCTTTTTCCTTAAGGTCAGGTTTCTCAACCTTAGTTTCCTTTTTGACTCCTGAAGGAGACAAGATATTATTTTCCTAATTGCTCCCCTGCTCCCTATGAGATCTTAAGCCACAGAGATCCTGTACATCTGTTTATACACTATGGCTCTTTGGAGGGCCACAAACAATTCTAATATCTCAGGTTTTTTGCCCATCAAGAATTCATGCTCCATATAATAAGCTCGTTTAAGGGAAGGACAATGTTTGGTTTACCACTGTATACTCTTGTGCTTGATATAATTCTTGGGACATAGTAGGGAATCCATAAATAAGGTGAATTGGGTTAAAAGTGAAAAATGACCTCTGCTACAAATTTATCCGTTGACTGAACTAATATTCTTGGATAATTTTTAGACCGTGCTACCTACTACTGATTACTGCACAGTACCTCCACATTCCAAGACTGTCTTCCTTGTGACTTGATGGAAACTTGGAAAGCATTCTAATCACATAAGCAGTGTATTTGCAGCCGATTCCAAGGGTGGGTTACTTAATACAGCTAATTTCATATATCATAACTGATTTTTCTTTCCTAGTTTCAGTTTCAGATACTGATCACTTCCTAAATTTTTCACTAACTTCTGATGCTATATAGCCTCTCTGGTACTTATAACCCATTATTCAAGTTTGTCAGTTTCAGTTGAGGTGCAAGAATTCGAGAATGAAAAGAAGGTAAAGGCACTGTAGGAGAGGGAGAAAAGAAATAGAGGTCATTAAACTTTTGTTTCTTTTTCATCTGTAAGAGCTCTTCTAGCTCTAAGATTCTGTGATCCTGATGGTTATGCTTTGAGCGGTTCAGAAAGCATTTTGGCAATCTGTGGAGATGTCACTAGTTGCCTCAAGATTAAGGTGGCAGTGCTACCAGCATTTGTGGGTGAGGCCAGGGATGCTAAACATCCTGCAGTACATGGGACTTTGGGCAGTTCAGGTCCTCGGAAAAGAGGACACCAGGACAGAATTAGATGTGCAAGAGATTTATTGGGGAGAATCGCTGTTAAGAATAAAGGAGAGAGGAAGAAGTAGGCCAGGAGTGCCTTCAGACTGACGCAGCTCTGCTACACATGAAAGGAGAGAGAGAAGGAAGCAAGGTTAGGTAGGAAGAGCCTCGGGCTGCCATATGGCTCTGAGAAAGTCTTAGCCAGGCAAATTGGGAGCCTAAGAGCAAAAACAGATCCCCAGTTGACATCCCAATCTGGGCAGGCATGGCCTCCCACTAATACCATCAGTGGGGAGAAATCAAGGGAGGTAAGGCTGTAGCATAAATGTTGTGGAGAATTCCCAAAGTATGGCACTAAAAGACTGTCAGCTAACCACACGCCTCACTGCAGGCACTCTCGCTCTCTCACTCTTGCTCTCTCTCTCTCTCTCTCTCTCTCTCTCTTTTATTTTAGAGCTAGAGCATGAGCATGGGAGAGAGACCGAGGGAGAGAAAGAATCTCAAGCAGGCTCCACACGCAGCATGAAGCCTGACAAGGAGCTCAATCCCACAACCTTGGGATCATGACCTGAGCTGAAATCGAGAGTCAGATGCTCAACCGTCTGAGCCACCCAAGTGTCCCTCTTTTTTAAGGAAAACAAAATGACACTTTACCCAGAAACCTTTGCCTGTAAAGCAAGAGAACAAGGTGATATAAACAAGAACATCATTTGAAACATGCCAAGGTGATTATTTTGATGCTTTTCCTTTCTTTCTTTCTTTTTCTTTTCTAGGTTAAAGTTGGATGCAGAATAAATCTGGGGAGACAAGGCTTGAGATTAGAGATCCAGCATAGAAAATAAGATGAATTAACTTCCTGGGCTACATGAGTATTCACATTTCTGAGTTACAAGGGGTTTGCTTTTTCTTTTGACCTCAAAAGACATTTGGGAACTTTGGGAAAACTACGTGGCATCTTTTAAGTTTTGCTTATGATTGTCAAGAGGGATAGCCTCAAAATTTAAAAGAGGTGGCACCGTCTGGCTTCCAGTATCAATAACCTTATCACAGATCCACCCCTGTGGTTCTTGTTCAGACTTTTTGAGGGTCCCACCTCACTGTCAACCTCATTCGCATTCATAGTTTTAGCATTACAGCTAACCATTTTTTTACTTGATGGTCTGCAAACCTTTGCAGATGATATGAAATCTTCATGTCAACATTAACAAATGCTTTACTAGTTTCTCTATTTGACCAGCAGGTGCTTCTGAATAGGCCAGCTTGGGAGGAAATGTCTTGGCATAATTCTTAATTTGTATCTTGACTTTTAGAGGTAAACTAATGTCATTTTTAATCGCTGCTGGAGGCATTTTGTCAAAGGATTCCTTTTTGGCTCCTTCATCTTCATCATCTGCTTCATCTTCTTCATAGGTATCGTTTCCTGATAATTCTGTAGCTTTAAAAGACTTTGCATCTCTTATTTCTTATCCTCTTCATGATTTCTTCACTTCTGTTTTTCCTTTCCCGTCTTTCCAGCAGGTCCTCTCTTGAAGATCTGAGCCGTGCATCATATGGCCACCATAAAAGACCCCTTATACCACACTGACACATTTCTCCACTCATGTTCTGGGAGCAGCTCTTCTACGATTTCTCCAGATTCTGTTCCTGACCTAAAGCTTCGAAGAAGGAGATTACTGGGACAAACTACACCCCCATCACTCAGTCGGTCTCAGGGCCGCGACTACTCCTCATTCTCCTCCTCCACTACCCGTTCCACATCCTACTCTCCTTTGCCTGTCACCTCTGCAGGTCTTAGTGGCTTACCTGGGTGTGACTCAAATCCTTATTTCTTACGAGAATGTATTGGTAATTATACCCTTCTCAGGCAGGGATTCCTGCACATGTCCTTCCATAGTTCTAAGTATGTATCAGGAGACCTTCAAGTGAATCACCTAGGGTCCACATGTATTTTTCCCTGTCCATTATGTGAAAGCAGCCCTTCCTCTTCCTGTTGATCTAGGTCATTTACTCTTGCCAAGATGGGGACTCCTTTTCTTGCCTGCTGGTGGCTGGACACAAAAAGTCCAAAGTGCCCGAACACTAGCCATAGTTTACAGGTCAGTGAGACTCTTGTTGTGTTCTCTGACAAAAAAAAAAAATGCAGTCATTTTGGGGGACCAGAGTTGTGGGAACAGGAAGCACAGTCTCTCAATGACTCATTGAGATGCTAAGTGGGGCCACTTCTGCTCCCTCCATCTTTTTCCTGGACCCATATTTTCTTCCTATTAGGGGCATTGCCAATCAGAGGTCTCTGATATAGTGTATATACTGCATCCTGAAGGAGGGCACTCAATCCTTGTGGACTGTTGCCTCTAAACTGGCACTGCAGCTGTGCCTTCAGTAGGTTGTCTAGTGCTCTTATCAGGCTGTCTGCTTCTGGGTAGTGCAGTAGGTGGTACAACCAGTAGATGCCTTGGTCATGAGCTTCAAACCCACATCACCTTTCCTGTGAAGTGGTTCCCCCGTTTGGATGCTATGTTGAGTTAGATCCCGTGCCAGTGGACAGGGCCTTCTGTAAGCTCCTAGAGAGCAGTACGGGCTGAGGCTCTGTAGGCAAAATAGGCAAACCCATACCCAGATAGGTGTTTGTCTCTGTGAGGATGAACTACTGGTCACTCCAAAATGGAAAGGGCTCAGTGTGGTTGACTTGCCACCAAATGGCTTGTTTATATCAAGTAAAATGCCATATCAGGAGCTTAGTGTTGGTCTCTGTTGCTGGCAAGTTAGACCTCCAGAGAGAGAAGCAGCTAGGTTGGCCTCGGTAAGTGGGAATTCACACTGTTGGATTCATGTGTAGCCTCTATCTCTGCAAACATTGCCATTCCACTCATGTGTCCATTGTGCCAGTTTTGGGGTAGACCGTGACAAAGTGTGGCTAACGTCGACTAGTAGAACCTTTGTATCTACTTGGTTGTTCCACACCTTTTTCAAGGTTGATTCTTTCTGGTTGGAATAAACATGGGATGCAGAAAGCTTCACCCTTTGCGACCACACTATTCTGTCTGTCCTGTCCACATGCCTCTACTACAGAACTCCTTGTCTCCAGTCTCCCCGTCTTTTCTTTCAAAGTCCTGACCAGCTGACCAGGCCACTGCCACTGCCCAGGCAACCATAAAAATTCTCATCACAGGTACTTCTCTCATACAAAGTGGATGGCCAGCTATACTGCTTGAAGCTCTGCCCACTAGGAAGATTTTCTCTCTCCGCTGTCTTTTAGGGACACCACTGAATATGGCTGTGATGTGCTGTCATCCATTTTTTAGTTTCTACGCACATATCAAGCCAACCCATTCATAATCAAGCTTGAGCTTTTTTCTTCTCCCTTAGCTGGCCATACAGCCTGAGGGAGGGGTGCTGGTATAGTGGGTGATACGGGGGCTGGACTACTAGCTTATGCCGTTAACTCATGCCTTGGGATGTGATTTCGAATGCATCATTTCCATGTTATGATGAACTGCTGTTGGGCCCATCAACTTTATGATTGGGCTTATCTGACAGAATTCAGCTCATGGTGGTACTTCTGGACTTGGTGCCTCACAGTCAAGCTTTCTGCCTCCACTGGGGCCCAATACCAAGCCAGTGGCTGTTTCTTGAGAAGAGTAAAATCTTCTGCTACAGATGGCCTGGCCTTGCTCCAAAATCCCAGAGGACTATCTTGTGATCTCCTACTGGGACTTGCTTTAAATTCCACACTGCTGCAGAGCCCATTGCTGGTGTAGGCTTCACTTAGAACTGGCAACCTTCCATGTCACCCAGGATATGAGCCAGAGTGGTATTCTGAGGTGTGGAATTTGTGCTTTTGGAACCCAAAGAGGCCCACCAGGCATTGTGCTTCATTACAGTACGAGATGCAAGATATAGAAATTTGTCTTTTACTCTGGAGGGGATGCCTCCACATGCCACTGACTGTTGGACCTCTAAAAAACATTACTGAATCTTCTTAGGGTTTATCTCCCACCCTCTGGACGCATGTGTCTTACCAAGTCCTCTAGCCTACAAGCCAACTCTTGCTCTTCCTACTTAACCAGTATATTATTGGCATAACGTATCTGTAATGGTCTACAGGGTATCCAGTCCAGATCTCTTCAGACTGTATTACAATAGAGGGTAGAGGAATCAACATAGTCCTTGGACAAAACTGGAAATAAATATGATCTCTTCCACATGAATGTGAATTGTTTCTCAGCCATATTTCTGACTGGAATATAAAAGAATGCATTCACCAAATCAGTGGCCACATAACCATGTACCTGAGGTTTTCTTAATGTACCCTACCAATGACAGCATGTCCAACACAGCTTGAATTGGAACTACTACTTGGTTAAATTTGCTGTGGTATTCTACATTCACCTATTAGTGCACAGTGGCACTGATCACCACCATCAACCCTGGGACACAGTATCATTTTTGATTATGTTAGTTGGCGTGGGGAACAATTTCAAAGGCTTCCAGTTGGCCTTCCTCACGTGAATCCATGGTGTGGTGGTGACACTTTGGATCTCCACTTATCCTACTTCTCTCAGCAACGAGGTCCAAAGCTCCTTGAAATGACTCACATTCCCCTTCCCCCATGGTAAGTGCCCTCCTCAAGTAAGTGCCATGGGTCCCTTTGGGGAGTGATGAAAAATCATTACAATATATACTTTCCACAGTGTTGTAGAGTCCTTCTCGTAGCCACTTATTAAGTGGACTCCAAATCTGAAAATTGGCTCAAATTCAGGAACCGAGCAACATACCCTGACTTTTTATTGAGATAACTGCCCCTCCATTCTTGCCTGCTGCTGATTATAGATGTTAAGCTGCACCCTTATTAGCTGCTTACCTATTTTGACCCTAAGGTAAGGTGACCATCTTGTCCAGTTTCTTCTAAGTTCCAAGAGAGGTCTTCTTGCTCTCGTAGGCTTTAGCTGTTTGTAAACAGCCCTCAGTTTCTCATTGTCTCTCTGCATGGTATCAGTGTGACTTAGGAATAACTGGCCAACTCCACTGCTTTCTAAGCATTGCTCTCCCCATGTCTTTCAAATCCCCAGAATGTCACACAGGCAAGGATGTCCCCACACTGGGAGAAAACTGTAGTTTGTTTTGTTTGACCTTTACCAGTTGTTTCGCCGTTTTGAAAAATTACATCATCAACAGCAACACTGATATTTGAATCACCAATACTATATGACTGTATCTGAATTTGTGTATATATCTCATGTATATATATGAATATGCTTTCTTAGCCCTTATTTCAAAATGTAAATATAAATAAAATTGCTATCAATATTCCCTTGAGTACTGTTTTCTCTAAAATCTAAAATCACTGATTTTAAGCATGTGGAATTCTCCACATTCCCATTGTTGGTGGGAATACAAAACAGTATAACTTCTGTAGGCAGAATTTGGCAATATCTAGCAAAATTAAAAGTTCACTTTTACCTTTGACCCAGAATCGTACTTCTAGGAATCAATCCCAAATAAAACATGACAAAAATATTGAATTATGAAAATGCAAGGATATTCATTACAGTAATATTTGTTTATGGTATGAGACTTCTTTCAATCCAAATGGTCACCAGTGGTGGATTGGTTTAAATACATTGTAATAAAGCCACACAGTGGAGTATTATGCAGCTGTAAAAGGTAATAACTCTATACGTTGTTACAGAATGATCCTAGGACATGTTAAGTTGAAAAAAAAAAAAGCAAGGTAGAGAACAGTGGTATGTAGTGTGTTCCTTTCATGTAAGAAAGGAAGGACAAAAAATAAAATCCTAAACTTTCTTCAGTTATATTTTTATTAATACTGATACTATTGTTTGGAAAATAGTTCTATGCATACATACAGATAAAGCAAGTAAGTGATTGTTAGTATGATTAAAGAACTATGAATTTTGGTGGTAGAGGAATGATATACAAATATAAAATCAAAGAAGTAAAATTTCTGTAATCTCACTGTAATCTCACACTTAAATTAGAAGCATTAGTATGCTCTTAAGATATAATTTTCTCTTTTAAAATATGTATTTCCTAGCTCTTTCCACTGAAAAAAAAGCCTACGAAAACCAATCATTGCAATGAGTCCTCCTACCACCCAGGTTATGATTTAAAAACTTATTTCCCTGTAAAAGGAACTGAAGAATAGCAGATTATGCCACCCTAAAATATGCCATTTAAGAGTAAGGATGGGGGCGACTGGGCAGCTCAGTCGATTTGGGCTCAAGTCAAGATCTCACAGTTCGCGAGTTCAAGCCCTGCCTCACGCTCCACACTAACAGTGCACAGCCTGCTTGGGATTCTCTCTCTCCCTCTCTCTCTGCCCCTCCCCTGCTTGTGCTCACTCACACTCTCTCTGTCTCAAAATAAACTTTAAAAAAGATAATTTTTAGCTGAAGATGAGAAAAAGGAGAAAAAGGAAATATAAGACAAGCTCTCTGCCCTTTCCCTATTTGCCTAAAAGCAGGACAAAAACTTGTAAAAGTGTTCCCTCCCCTTCTTCTCTCCCACCCCATATACCAGGAAAGGCATCAGTCACCAGAGACAACTCCAGACCCTTACCATCCCGAAGAAGGCACCAGAAGTATCATGTGGAATAACCTCTGCTAAAACTAGCCCTTATCTACCATTAGTTTCCACATAAGGACCTTCCCACGATTTGCCACCCTTAGAAGCCCAAAGTCCTTTTCCTTTGTCTTGTCACTTCTTTACAAATTATTGTTCTTTTCTAAGATGCTACAAATTCTAGCCAGTCCTTTTGAGTTACTCATCGCTGAGTACTTCCACAAGGATGGATGTATGATGGCATGTTTTAATAAGCTTGTTTGTCTTCCTCTTGCTAAGCTATCTTTTGTGTAAATTTGCAGGGCCTCAGTCGATAAGCCTATGACTGGAGGAAAATTCTTCCCTATAGAACCATGTCTCCTTTAAGAAATAGTTGACTCTAGGGTTGGGGTGGGAAATATAAGATGAGCCTGAAGTATCTTTTCATACCCAAAAGCAAGGAAGTCAGCAAAGGCTGTTCAAGTTGGGTTGGAAGAACTCAGGAGCCAACTTGAAGAGGCTCCATCTGACCAAAAATGAGCCCACTTAAGCATCATAAGGAATAATGACTGAAGTGAATTAAAAATATCAAATACATTAAAATCCACGAGCGCATAATGACACTCAAAAGTAAAAATTTGTAGTGTAAATTTATTTGGAGACTAATTTATAAAGTCAAAGGAATTCAAGTGAGCATTTACATTGCTTTTCCTTGCAAATTGTATTTCCTATACGGATATGTGAAGACATTTTTTTAAGATTTTATTTTTTTTTATTTATTTTTTTTTTTAATTTTTTTTTTCCAACGTTTATTTATTTTTGGGACAGAGAGAGACAGAGCATGAACGGGGGAGGGGCAGAGAGAGAGGGAGACACAGAATCGGAAACAGGCTCCAGGCTCTGAGCCATCAGCCCAGAGACTGACGCGGGGCTCGAACTCACAGACCGCGAGATCGTGACCTGGCTGAAGTCGGATGCTTAACCGACTGCGCCACCCAGGCGCCCCAAGATTTTATTTTTAAGTAATCTCTACACCCAACCGTGGGGCTCAAACTCGCAACCCTGAGGTCAAGAGTTGCATTTCTTTAGATTTCAAATAATAAATGCAGGAAAAAAGTTATAAAACTTAGGATATCACCATTTTGCATCTCTTCATGAAATAACGGACCAAGGTAATGATTATTAGTGTCTGCTAAGACCATTGGTAAAATGCTGATAGGAAACTCGCAGAGGACAAAGTATGCTGTCAACACTTGAACCCACAAATCAACCTTTATATCAGAAAAAGAGAAACAGCTAGATATTGATGTGTTTTCTGCTATGACGCAATGAAAAGGGCATGACATTACCTGTGAAATATTCCTGCCCGCCCCAAAATCAAACCTGAATATCCTCAAGCCTCTAGATCTAACAGCCAGATTATAGTAACTATTACAGAGATAAAAGGAACATGACAAAATGACAACAGAGTGACACAATCAGCAAAATTCTGACTGTAAGAAATTATGTGACAAATGACCCAGTTTCTTCAACAAATAAATGGTAGGAAACAAAAAAAAGAGCAGAATCATTACAGACTGAGAGATTTAAGAGCTATATCAACGTAATGCAATGTTTAAACTGATTCAGACAAACAAATCCATCGTAAAAAAAAAACCATGCAAATCTGAGAACATTTTAAACTCTGAATATATTATAGTCAGGAATTATAGTTAAACTTTTGTTAAGTGGTATAGTAGTATGTGATTATGGTTTTTTTTTTTTAATTTTTTTTTTCAACATTTATTTATTTTTGGGACAGAGAGAGACAGAGCATGAACGGGGGAGGGGCAGAGAGAGAGGGAGACACAGAATCGGAAACAGGCTCCAGGCTCTGAGCCATCAGCCCAGAGCCTGACGCGGGGCTCGAACTCACGGACCACGAGATCGTGACCTGGCTGAAGTCGGACGCTTAACCGACTGCGCCACCCAGGCGCCCCTGATTATGTTTTTTTTAAGTTAAAATAATTATGAATGAAACAATACATCTGGGTACTATCTGGGATTTGCCTTAAAATAATCTGAAAAGGGGGGGGGCCCTGGGTGGCTCATTCGGTTAAGCGTCTGACTTTGGCTCAGGTCATGATCTTATACTCCATGAGTTCGAGCCCAGCGTTGGGCTCTGTGCTGACAGCTCAGAGCCTGGACCCTGCTGCGGATTCTGTGTCTCCCTCTCTCTCTGCTCCTCCCCAGTTCGTGCTCTCTCTCTCTCTCAAAAATAAAATGGACATTAATAATAAAAAAAAAATTAATAAAACAAATCTGAAAAGGTGGGGATATGATACAGCCCAATAATTCTCAAACTTTAGCAGACCTACAAATCAACTGGAGAGATTGTTAAAACACAGATTCCTGGGCCCTACCTCAGAGATTCTGATCCAGCAGTCTGGGGTGAGTCCACTGAATTTGCATTCCTAACAATCTCCCAGGTGACACTGATGCTGCTGGTCCAGGGGTCACATTTCATTGGTAAGGATGAAAAAGATTGGTTATTGATAAGTGATCACTGATAAACCTGGGTATTAAACGTTCAGTTCCTTTTTTTTTTTTTTTTTTGTAATGGGTAAAGTCTATACCCATTGTGGGACTTGAGCCCGTGACCCAGAGATCAAGGGTCATATGTTGTACCAACTGAGCCAGCCAGGTACTCTAAGCACGTAGTTCATTGTACTTAATATGATTCTGAACCCAATTCCAGTATGTGTATGGTGGGGAAGGGTGGGCTTCCCACACCACCAAGCAATTCTCCAGGTACCAGCTGAATGACCTACAGTTCAACTCAATTCTGACACTATCTACCTGGAGACAGCATCAGATTCCACGAGTTCAGGGGTCAGTCCCACAAGACTGAGTCCCCTACTCGATCCCCTTTAGATGCCAATCACAAGCCTAGGTTATCACCTGTGCTTCTGGCTGACAGGCTATAGATTGGAGGTTCCCAGGACCCCCTCCTTGGGTTTGATGAATTAATTTGCTAGAGCGGCTCACAAAACTCAGAGAAACTTTTTTTATTCTTATTTTTTATTTTTTTGAGAGAACGTGCAAGCAGGGCAAGGAAAGAGAGCGAGAGAGTGAGAGAGAGAGAGAGAGAGAGAGAGAGAGAGAGAAAGAATCCCAAGTAGGCTCTGTCAAACACAACTCAACACAGGGCTCGAACTCATGAACCATGAGATCATGACCTGAGCTGAAACCAAGAGTTGGACACTTAACTGACTGAGCCATCCAGGCGCCTCTGAGAGAAACTTTTTACTTGCTAGATTACTGGCTTATTAAAAAAAAAGGACATAACTCAGGAATCACCAGATGGAAGAGATACACAGGGCAAAGTATGGGGAAGGGGCACAGGGCGTCCTTGCCCTCTCCAGGTGCACCATTCTCCCCACATCTCCACGTGTTCAACTCTTCAACCAAGACAGAAACTCTCCAAACCCTGCCCTTTTTATGGAGGCTGTATTACATAGACAGGACTGATTAAATCACTGGCCATTGGCAAGTGATTCACCCTCCAGCATCTCTCCCCTCCCCAGAGGGAATGAAAGTTCCGACTCTCTAATCACATTAGTTCCTCTGGTGACCAGCCACCATCCTCAGGTGCTTTGCCACAGTCACCTCATTAATATTAACAAAAGTCACCTTTACTGCTCTCCTCCCTTCAAAAATTCCAAGGATTTTAAAAACTCTACGCCAGAAACCAAATATCTGTGTATATGTGTACGCATGTGTGTGGATTGCAATATCACAATACTATTCCCCCTACTTTACCATATGTTTAACATTCTCCATAATAAGCTTTTTTCTATAAAATCCATATGCCAACACCTGACATCTTCATTATGTCTGCCAATTTTTCCCAAGAATCTACATATTGC
This sequence comes from Puma concolor, assembly GCF_028749965.1. Classification (NCBI taxonomy): domain Eukaryota; kingdom Metazoa; phylum Chordata; class Mammalia; order Carnivora; family Felidae; genus Puma; species Puma concolor. The sequence continues at coordinate 26,454,284 of NC_141673.1, read as the reverse complement.
AGTATGAATTTTTACTATAAAGTAACCTCATTTTATTTATCCTTTATAATACAGTTAGGGCATTATATATGTATATACGTATGATATACAGGTAGGTTGCATTCTATATGTGTTCTCCTTGAGGATGGTAAAGATGAGTTACAAACGTTTCTTATAAAGTGGAAACGCTGAGTCAAATAAGGGTGAAAACTGCTAAGTCTAAAGCAGTCTGTGGAAAAATGAAGGCTGTGGAGAAAAGCAAGCCCTGGTGGCTGAAAGAGGGGGGCTTCAGTGGTAACCAAAGCAGAGACTCAGACCCTCCAGGATTTCATTTTCCTAATAAAGAGGCTTAACTAATCTGAGGTATACCTGAGTCCTCCCAGGATGTGTTCCTTTTCACCATTTGGGATTTCCTGGCTATCCAAGATGGGAAAACGCATCTGGGAAAGCACATTGATTTTTCTCCAACCAGCAGTAGGCTAGTGATTAGCACTCCAGGAACTTGTCCGAGAGCTCCATTTTCACTAAATGGCTGTCCAGCACAAACAAGAATGCAGCTGAGATTCTTTTGAGAAAGACAACCTAAGGCAGTGGCTGCACTTTGGACTCGTCAGGGGGACTTGAGAAAATACTGATAGTCCAGATCCCACCCTCGGAGATTCTGACTTAATGATCTTGGGTAACTCGGCATTGCAGAGTTTACGCTACCCAAGGGATTCTAATGCGAGAGCAAGACTAAGAACCACTCTTCAGTCTGCTCTAAGACTGAAGCAGTGGTTCTCGAACTTAAGAGGGAATCAGAACCATCTGGAGGGTTGCAGGTCAAGAGTGGGGCCCAATCGTTTGTATTTTTGAACCTGTTCCCGGGGCAGGGGCTGGTGCTGCTGGCCCAGAGACCTCACTTGGAGAACACAAAGCACACTACCCCATACCCTAAGCACAACGGTTGTCTCAAGGAAAAGCACTTGTGCAAATGAATTGCTAAACTTGTCACTTTTTTTTATAGAACACCATTTTTACTTGAAAGAATGCTGACACAGTGGCTATTTAGACTTGGGTATTTAGGAGACGTTTTCTCAAAAATAAAGTGAGCCAGTCGCTTCAAGGAAAACAAGTGACGATATCAGATGCCAACGACAAATTCTAGGTTTCAAGCGAAAACTGAAATTTGGAAAACTTGTATCTACCATAATGAGTTTGAATACATACCAATACTTAAAGATTTTTGCAGGAAAATTGGTAGTGATATTAATGAATGTGATTTGGGGGATATTATATAATGAAATGTGTTAACATTTGGAGAATCTGTATAACTCGGTGAACCAGTATTTTCCAAATGAACAGTGCATGTTGCAAAATCACATATGGGTGACAGAACCATTCAAAGAGCAAGGTAGACCAACTGATTTTAATGTAACAGAATAGCGTATGGTTTCAGATTCCACACTGCAACTAACCTTTAAAAACTACTTCCTATGGAGTACATATATCCACAGTTAGCTGGAAAGACCACTAAAATACCCCCACCCCTTTTTCAACTACATATCTGTATGGGGCCAGATTTTCTTCATATACGTTAACCTGTAGGGGTGGAAAACCTATCCCTTTTTTCCTTCCACGTTCTTTGACTGGCCTAATAATTAAATTAACAAGAAGACATTAACAGGAGAAAAACAAATTTAATTTTTGCGCTTATAGGAACCCACAAAGACTTAAGAGACTCTCCAGCAGTCAGGTAACTGAGGCTTATATACCATTCTGAGCTAAGGAGAAGGGGTCCTCAAAAGGGAAGAAGACAATTTCACAGGAAGATGAAAAGAGCAGATGTTTGGTAAACAAATGTCTGCCATGCCGTGCAGATAAGTCTTTTCAATCCAGAAAGTTATTTTTGGTAATAGCTGTCCTCCTGGTACAAGTCCACTATCTAAATTCTTCTAGGCAGTTAAGGGGGAAGAACAAGATCTTCCTGAGTCGGTTGGGTCTTGATTGTTTTTAGGCCTAAATAATCCACATGCCAAAGTAGCACATCCTAGGGCAGCCTGCCCTGAACCCCCTCAAGCCAAGGTGACATATCGCAACAGACCGAATGCAGAATCAGATATGAGAATCCCAGTTGCCTCCTATTAAACTGGACATGGCTCAGTTGGTAGAGCACTGGACTCTTGATCTTGGGGTTGATTGTGAGTTCAAGCCCCATGTTAGTCATAGAGCTTACTTTAAAAAAATAAATGGGGGGCGCCTGGGTGGCTCAGTCGGTTAAGCGTCCGACTTCGGCTCAGGTCACGATCTCACAGTCCGTGAGTTCGAGCCCCATGTCCAGCTCTGTGCTGATGGCTCAGAGCCTGGAGCCTGCTTCCGATTCTGTGTCTCCCTCTCTCTCTGCCCCTCCCCCGTTCATGCTCTGTCTCTCTCTGTCTCAAAAATAATAAAATAAACATTAAAAAAATTTTTTTTATTTAATTTTTTAAATAAATAAATGGGACTTCAAAGAGATCTGGGAAAAAAGTGAAATAATGTCACTCTTCTAACTTCTTTTTGCTTTGGCAAAGGATGTTTCATTTTCATAAAGTTTTATTTAGGTTAGGATGCAGTAACTTTATTATTATTATTTTAAAGTGAATTAATAGATATTTTTATCAATTTTCAACTTTAATTTCTAATAATATAAGTATTATTAGATATAGGCCATAAACACATAAGCTCATCGTGGTCCTCAATAATTTTTAAAAGCTTTAAGGGAGTCTCAGGACCAAACATGTTGAGAATGTTGTCAAATTCCAGGAATGTTCTATTTCTTTACGGTGGCTACGTGACTGTGCGTTTTGTGGCATGTGGTTATTTCTTAAAATATGTATAAAAATGTTATGCACTTTTGGAAATGTTGTATTTCATGATTTTTTAAATTGCTATTGAGGAAGCTGCCTCCTTGTTTAGTAGAAAGAGCAAGGCTTTGGAAATAAAAATTCATGATTCAAGTTCTCTTATCTGTTAATCTGTTGCATGGTTTGGGGACAAAAAAGAGAGAGAGAGAGAAAAAGTGGCAATCCCAGCTTCTATAAAGCATGGAAGTGCTTTATAAACTGTACGTTGGCCATTATTATTACTACAGAGTAGCAACATGTATCAGTTGAAAAGTTTCTCTCTCCTAATGAACCTGCCTGTGACCTTTAGGCCAAATTTTGACTGCGAATTCCTTGGTGTTTTCCATTTTCAACTTCCCGAATACTTGGGGTTAGATTCCTTGTGCAGTCTTATTAACTCTATGGTAAGTTTAGTTACAGATTACTTCTCCTCCAAATGGTATTTAATTTCTTGATTTATCTTTTTTAAATGGCCTCAACTTACATGTGTCTCAATATCGTCAAAGACCTCAACTGCTTTGTGGAAAAAGAGAAAGACAAGGAAATTTCACATAAACAATAAAGGGATACTGACAGGAGGCGGGAGAACACGGCCTGTGTGGGTCCTCTTCCTACAGGTTTTGAGGCAACGTCTGTGGCAATCGAATTTCCTTCTTCCTGCAGCACATCACCCTCAGATAAATAAATAAAGCACAGGACTTTCATTTCCAGGCAGTTGTCATAGCAACTTTTGACTATCCAGAGAAGAGGAATTCTCATATCTTAAGCCCTGACTCCAGAAGAGCCAAAAAGACACAAAGACTAAAAGGAACATTAAAGAATGATTTGCAAGATGTGATGAAACTGGCTGTCTGTTATTCAGAACTTTTCCACTAAATATATATACTTTTCTTCCCGACATACATTTCCCCTTATAGATTTCAGAACTCAACAGCGTTAAGACTAATAACAGCTACCATTTATCATTTATTATATGCCAGACACATAGAGCATTACATACATTGGGGTGTTTTTTTTTAAATACTCACAACACTGTAAGCGTGGTACTATTTTTGTCTACATTTTACTGACAAGGAAATTGAGTTTGCAAAGAGAGATGAAACAATTTGCCCAAAGCCACACAATAGGTGCTCAAACGTACAGCCTACAACACAGTTGAGCGCTTGCGTAAACGTTTTCTAGCTTTCTGGATTTCCTCCTGCTTTACAGATCGAATGCTCTGCCAGCTCCTTTGTTTCTGCCTGATCGGTAAATGCCCGCATGTCCAGGACTAAGGTCTGCGCACTCTTTATCCAGATGATCTCTTCCAGCGCCACAGCTTGACATGCCTTCTATGTGCTGGTAATTCTCAAATGTATATATCCCACCCCAGACATCTCACATGCATTTCGGACTCATGTATGCAATTGCTTGACACCTGGATATCTGATAAATATATTAAAGGTAATAAATCTTGCACAGGTCCTGTCCTTCAGTCCTTCCTGTCTCTGTAAATGACAGCATTGTCCACCTAGATACTCAAACGAAAATCCCTAAGAGTTCTTGATTTCTCGTTCTCCCTCACCCCCCACTGCTAATGTAGAAACAAATTAGTCATATTTATACCCAAAATTGATCTCAAATCTACTTCTCTTTGTTTTTTATGTTTATTTATCTTGAGAGAGAGAAAGAGAGAGAGAGAAGGAGCACACAAGTGGGGGAGGGGCAGAGAGAGAGGTAGATAGAGGATCTGAAGCAGGCTCTGGGTTCTGAGCTATCTACCCAGAGCCTGGAGAGAGCCTGACACAGGGCTCGAACTCATGAACCATGAGATCATGACCTGAGCTGAAGTCGGCGCTCAATCAACTGAGCCACCCAGGCACCCCATGCCAAAACTTCTTTTAACTACCTCCTTATTTTTAGCTTTTCAAGATGATTTCCAGGGGCGCCTGGGTGGCTTATCGGTTAAACGTTGGACTCTTCAGTTCAGGTCATGATCTCACAGTCCGTGAGCTCGAGCCCCATGTCAGACTCTGCACTGATAGTGCGAAGCCTGCTTGGGATTCTCTCTCTCTCCTTCTCTCTCTGCCCCTACCCTGCTCATGCTCTTCCTCTCTCCCAAAACCAATAAACTTTATTTTTTAAAAAAAGATGATTTCCAGTTATATTATTTTGTTGTAACTCTAGACTGTTGCCTGAATCTCCCAAGACCCTAAGTTTGAGATGAGGGGAGAGGAGATACGCTATGATCAAATGGAAGTGGAAGGGTCCCCGAACAACCACAAACCTACCTTCTCCTGCAAACTCCTTCAGCTTTTGGGGGTGTAGAACAAAAGACAGAGGCCACTACAGCACAGTGTTTACTCCCAGGAGTGAGGGTTCAATTCCTTGAAAGAAAAATACATATTTCCCCATTACATCCTTCCACACCAAGTTCCCAAGGTGTTCAGGAAGTTGTCTTGGAGCAAACATTATTCCAAAATGTTAACTTTAAGGGTAGAATTGACATTGCCTCTCATTTTCACTCATTCATTATCGGCACTCAAGTTATATGTAAATAACTTATGAACAAGGATAACAAAAGGAAGGCACAGGGTACCAAAACCTGAAGCATCAGGAGAGCAGCCTGTGGAAACCGTTAGATGGAAGGGAGGAAAAACATCTTTTTCCTGTACCTTCTAAGTTCTTGGGGGGTTGGGGAGGGGGCTTGTGAGAAGACAGATTAACAACAGAAAAGCATAGAAACACAGTTAAATAAGTTTTACGTGACACAAGAGCCTTCATAAGGAAATGAAGACCCAACAAAGAGGTTACACCTGAGTGTTTTCATGTTAGGTTTGAGGCAGTGCGGTGAGTGGAGGGGAGGTGTGGCAAGACAAAGGGTATATAGGCTTGAGGGACACTCAGCAAGGCCAGTTCATTCAGATTCCTCTGCGTCCCTCGTCTTCAGAGACAGGATGCTCCTTTTCTTGAGTGTGGGGAAGGCAAACGAGGGTTTTAATGAGGGTTTTATGACCTGCTTCTGGAGAAGGTCCTTCCTGCACAAGCTGTTTCTCAAATTTCTGCAGCTTAAAATAGACAATAAGCCAAGGGGCCATATCTTGCGTTAGGACGTTCGACCACATCATGGGTGATTCTCACAGCTGAGCCCTCCCTACTGACCCAAAATTGGCTGTAAAGTCCAGTCCCTTAGAGGAGGGAATAGGCAAAAGGACGTTCTTCCACACAGAATACAGCTCCAATTTATACAAGTTTCCAAAGAGTCTGAATCTCAAATACCTCCCTCTACTTCTGGCACCAAAAAGAAGCATGCCAAGACCTGAGAGAAATAATTTGTTATAATTTGCATGTTAGTTGGCTTTCAGGAAGCTTGGCTCCTGAGCCTCTTAAATGTCAAGGATTTTAGCATTAAAACACTTAGCTTTCAACACTTTAGAAACTCTCAATGCTAATGTTTTTGTTTTGTATTTTAACTAACAATTCTTTGGCTGAAGTTTTTCATCTTCAAAGCACTTAACTTCCTAATAAGTTAAAAAAAAAATTGCAGGGGGTTGGAAGAGTTGGGGCCATAATAATAGGCTGAAAATTAATTTTACCCTTGACCTTGATATTGACTTGCTGTGACCTTGCAAAAGATCATCTATCTTCCTGTGGTTTCCGTTGTTTCATTATAAAACATAAAAAATAATGTGCATGTTATTTGGGGATCATTGAAGAAAATGGACGAGTCTAGATTATTTGTAGATGTACTCAAATCAAATCCAATTATGTAAATGCTATTTTTAAATATCTTTCTAATTCAGTACTTTGTGATTTATAAGTTTCATACAGTGAAAACAAAATCTAATTTGATAGTTTGTCAAAATCTAATATCTCTAGTTTCCTTTCAATTAGGGTGAAAGAGCCATAGTAAAATTGAAATAATAAAGAATCCAGAGTTAATTTTGTGTCTTCTTGCACTGCACAGAACCATGCCTCCGTCTGAAAAGTTCTTATTACTCAGAGTTCTATTCTCATGCCCATGACCTTGGATCTACAAACACTACAATTTTATATGAAAAGATATTTTTTAACTTTTTTTTTAAGTTTATTTATTCATTTTGAGAGGGATAGTGCGAGTAGGGGAGGGGCAGAGAAAGAGGGAGAGAGAGAGAATCTCAAGCAGGCTCTGCCCCGTCAGCTCAGAGCCGACGCGGGGCTTGAACTCTGGAACCATGAGATCATGACCTGAGCTGAAATCAAGAGTTGAGCCACCCAGTGCCCCTATATGAAAAGATACTTTATATCACAAGCAATACAGACCTCACAAAACCATTGAAACTGTACAATTTCTCCAGTAAACAAAGAACGCAAACTAAAATCAGACAACTTTTACACCTCGCCATTTGACAAGTATCTCAAAAGTATGGTTTTCAGCATTGGCTAAGGTGTAAGGAAACAAATTTTCATATACACTGATGGGAGTATAAACTGGTAGGACCTTTTTGAGGACCAATTTAGCAATACCTATCCTAAGTTTCCAATTTGTCTTTGGACAGCACGGTGTTACAAACATACAACATCAAGTATCACTGGGAAGGTAAAGGCGTCAGAACACTTCGACACCGCTGGTGGGAAGAGAAGCTTGTGCGACCAGTTTGGAACATTGTGTGATCAGGCTGAGCATGTGTGTATCTTATGACTCAGCAGTTTCACTCCTGCGCGTGCAGTCAAGAGAAACCCTTGCAGGTGTGTTCATATCCTGCGGTAAGGCCAAGAAAGCTGGAAGGACCCCTACTGTCAATCAACAATGCAATAGAGACATAAACCCAGCAGTGAAAATGAGCGAATTACATCCACTGGCAACCACAGGGGTGATCTCAGGAACGCTGTGTTGTGAGGAAATAGCAAGTTGCAGAATAATGTATACAGCACAAATCCACTTGTGTGAAGTTCGGAAACATGCAAAACCAATTCATACGCTGCTTAGAGAAACAAATATATGTGGGGAAACTGAAAACAAGATAATGAGAGACATAAATTCAGGGTAGCCATTTTTCCCCTGGGGTAGAGGAGGGCAGAGGAGGATGGAGAGGGGCTCACCGGGGGCTCTAAAGGTAACAAAAATGTTTAACATTTTTTCCTTGGTGATAACTTAAGGATGTTTGGTGATAAGAGTGCTTCTTTTTACTTTATAAATATTTTTTGTATCTATTCAGTGGTTAATTAAACACAAGTTAAAGAACTTAAAATTCCAGAAACCAGTGACAGTCAACATAAATAGAATGCTTTTGCTTATATAAAACTCTATACCTTGGGGTGCCTGGATGGCTCAGTTAGTTAAGCATCCAACTCTTGATTTCAGTGCAGGTCACAATCTCATGGTTCGTGAGATCAAGCCCTGCATCAGGTTCTGCACTGAGTGTGGAGCCTGCTTGGGATTCTCTCTCCCTCTCTCTCTCTGCCCCTCCCGTGTTCTCTCTCTCAAAATAAACAAATAAACATTTTTTTAAAAACCTCTATACCAATTACGCATATAAACAGCATACAAAGATGTCTGCAAGGACATGCACTGATGTATTGGTCACTATTATCACCTAGCGATTGAATCTGGATGGACTTTGTCCATTGTTTCACTTTACTATGTTGGCTGTTTTGTTCCTATAAAGACAATAAAGCTGTTTTTTAAAAAAGTTACAAGTATTAGGATACTCATCAGAGTATTATATATATATGTTATATGTACATATTGTGTTGTAAAGAATTAGACATATGCAAAGAGAGGTCTGGCCTTTGTTTTTAGCTTCCGGGAGGTAACCTCTAAGCTCCTAGAATGTCCTGCCTGATAAGGGTGCCTTTGCTTACTTGGGGGCTTTGGGCCACACCATATCATCTATGCTAACACTGAATCAATGGTGGGGGCCTGGAGCCCTATGCAATCAGTTCAACCTCTGAGGTGCTAGAAGCTAAGGTCAGACATGCAGGTAGTAAACCACATCTCTGTGATCAAGCCCCAATATAAACTCTGGACACCAAGGCTCAGGTGAGCTTCCCTGGTTGGCCACGCTCCATGCATCTTATCATGTGCATTGTTTCTGGGAGGAGTTAAGGCTTCCCACACCTCCACTGGGAGAGGGCAACTGGAATATTCCCACTTGGGACTCTCTTGGACTCTGGCCCATAAGCCTGTTCCCATGGTTGTTTTTAATCTGCATCCTTCCCCTGTCATAAACATGAGCACAACAGCTCTCAGTAGTCCTGTCAGTCCTTCCGGCAAATTGTTGAAACAGGGTAGTCTTATAGACCCCTGAACTTGCAGTTGCTATCAGAAGTGAGAGTGGTCTTGGGGAGTCCCAAACTTTGTTCATAATATTATATATTATATATTATAACAGCAAAACAAACAAACAAAACCTTGGAAGCCACCTAAATGTCTATCAATAGAAAATTAGTTAAATGAATTCTGATAATATCCACACTTTAGAATACTACTGCCATTAAAATCCTATAAAAGAATGCTTAAATGATACATTAAGAAACAAGTACTTGGGGCGCCTGGGTGGCTCAGTCGGTTAAGCACCCGACTTCAGCTCAGGTTATGATCTCACAGTCCGTGAGTTCTATCCCCGCATCGGGCTCTGTGCTGACAGCTCAGAGCCTGGAGCCTGCTTCAGATTCTGCGTCTCCCTCTCTCTCTGCCCCTCCCCTGCTCATGCTCTGTCTCTCTCTGTCTCAAAAATAAATAAAAACATTAAAAATTTTTTTTAAATGAAACAAGTACTAAGACAGTAAGATTTCTTTTTTAGTGAAGTGTGTGTGTGTGTGTGTGTGTGTGTGAGAGAGAGAGAGAGAGAGAGAAAGAGAGAGGGAGGGAGAGACAGATCCTGTGAGGAATAAATCAGACACAGATTCTGCCTCAGAGTCCAATGAGAGCTATTTTTTTAGGGTGCACATATATTTATCCAAAATCTCCTGAGTTCCCTGTACCTGTACCTGGCAGTCCCTTCTTTAGCGAACTTCTTTCCCTTTTACACAAACCGTGTGGTTACAGCTACATTACCAAGTTCTTCATGGTCCCACCCCCCTGCCCTTAGTTAGTCCACAGCAGGCAACTGACCTAAGTTGGGCCTGTCACGGAACCCTACCCCCTGGCCACAGCTGACTGGTGAGGAACAGGTGAGTAAATTCCACCATAGAATTCTTTACAACTGAAGGTAGGAAAAAGCACTTGTCCCCACACGGTGAAACTTAGGAACTGCCAGTGGGAGTCAAGCTAGGAAACAATTGGCAGTGAGAGAAAATACTCAGAGACATGCAGTGAAGACAGTTAGAGAGTCAAGGTCATTTTTTAAAGCTGGATCCAGTTTTCCTGAGACACAACTGCTTCCCCTCCCTTTGCCATATGGTTATAGAACCCTTCAGTTACCTGACTTACCTCAGTACCTTTCCAGTGGGTTTCCCTTTTGCTTCGGCTTTTTGAGATGGAGTTTTGTCACTTGCATTTAAGGGTCTTAATTAATAAGTACATTGGCCGTGTCAGAAGCATCGTATATCTTCGACTTCTCTCTCTCTCGTCCCGCATCAAACAATCACATCTTGTTTACACCCGCACTTACTACCTCTCCAGCCACTTCAGCCACTTCTCTCCCTCTCCACTGCCATTGCCTCCGTTCAGGTCACCATCTTCCCCTCCTCCTCCCCTTTTTAATTGCAACAGCCTCCTAACTATCTCGCTATTCATTAATTCACTTATTCGGCAAATACGTGCTGAGTGCCCAGCATATACCAAGCACTTTTTCAGATGCTGTAGAGATAAGCAGTGAACAAAACAAAGCCCCTGCCTTCATGAGGGCTCTATTGTCATAAAATGATACAGTTAATATACAAACACGTGCGTAAAATAGTGCCTAACAGTGATGTGTTATAAAGAACCAACGGTCCCGTATTGCAGTAATGGTCCCCATCATGTCTTAGGTATTCCTCTCCCACAATGACTCTGGCTCAACTTTAGGACATGTTTTAGCCAATGTGACATTACCAAATGTGGTGTAACCAGGAGCTTAAAAGGTGTTCTTAGGGGTGCGTGGGTGGCTCAGTCGGTTGAGCGTCTGACTCTCGATTCTGGCTCAGGTCATGATCCCAGGGTCATGGGATCAAGCCCCGTGTCAGGCTCCACGCTGAGCACGGAGCCTGCTTAGGATTCCCTCTCTCTCCCTCTGTCCTGCTCAGGCTCTCTCTCTCTCTCTAATTAAAAATTAAATGAATACATAAATAAGTGTTTGTATATTGGACTTGCTTTCTCTTGCTTTGAGAACACTTCTGCTACCATGTTGACAAGTTCCAACTCTCCCAGCCATTTCAGCTGTCCTCACTAAGATCCTACAATATGAGGAGAGTCACCTAGGTCATCCAGCCCCAGCCAAGCCAGCCCATGCCAAGAGAACTTCCCAGCCACCCCACAGGATGCTAAAAGGATAATAAACATTTCTTGTCTGAAGCCAGTAGGTTTGGGTATGTCTTGTGACATAGCAAAAAGCTAAATGCAAGAGCATTATAATGGAAGAGAGGGTGATGGGAAGTCACGGAGACTTCTGTGAAGATTTGAAGAGATACCATTGGAACACAGAGTTGAATGAAGAGAGGGACTGAACCATTTGGGTGGCTGAGGGAACAGAGTTTCAAGTGGAGAGAATAACATTCCAGGTGGAGGGAACAGTATGTGAAAAGAGCTTTGAGGCGGCAGCAATGTCTGGCGTGTTTAGAAATAGTAAGTTTGTCAGAATAACTTGAGTTTGGTGTTCCAGGGCAAAGAGCAATATGAAATTAGGTCGAAGAGGTGGCTGGGGATGCATCACATCCTAGGTAGGTTTTGCGCTTTGGTAGGTCTGGCCAAACTGTCTTTTATTAACGTTGTAACAAATCACCATCCCACTGGTCATATGTTACTTGCAATTAGCAAACAGGGTTATCAAGCTATTTGTCTTTGCCAATCCGATAGGTGAAGAGATGGTTTTAATTTGCCTTTTGCTGGGGCGCCTGGGTGGCTCAGTCAGTTAAGTGTCCGACTTCAGCTCAGGTCACGATCTCGAGGTCCGTGGGTTCGAGCCCCGCGTCGGGCATCTGGGCTGATGGCTCAGAGCCTGGAGCCTGTTTCCGATTCTGTGTCTCCCTCTCTCTCTGCCCCTCCCCCGTTCATGCTCTGTCTCTCTCTGTCTCAAAAATAAATAAACATTAAAAATTTTTTTTTTTAATTTGCCTTTTACTTACTATGAGTGAGGTTGAGTAATTATTCACACATTTCAGAGCCAATAGTATTTCTTTTCTGTGAACTGCCTATTTTTATGCTGGGTGTGCAGTCTTTTTGTAGTTCTTCACCTACTACGAAAACTAGGCTTTTGTCTGGGATTAGACCGACGGGAGCACACAAGGTAGGCAGCAGACCTGATTGGAGGTTGGAGGCTACTTTAATGCTCCAGGTGAAAGATGATGGTGGTTGAAGCCAGAAATGGAGGGTCGAGGGGTACCTGGGTGACTCAGTCAGTTAAGCATCTGACTCTTCAGTTCACCTCAGGTCGTGATCTCACGGCTCGTGAGTTCCAGCCCCACATGGAACTCCGGGCTGGGTCAGTGCAGAGCCTGCTTAGAAGTCTCTTTCTCCCTCTCTCTCTGCCCCTCCCCCCATTCACACTCTTTCTTTCTCTCTCTGTCAAAATAACATAAACTTTAAAAAAAGAAATGTCCTCAAGAAAAAAAAAAAAAAAACTGAAAAATAGAACTATGACCCAGCAATTGCACTACTAGGTATTTATCTAAGGGCTACAGGTGTCCTGTTTCAAAGGGGCACATGCACCCCAAGGTTTATAGCGGAGCTATCGACAATAGCCAAAGGATGGAAAGAGCCCAAATGTCCATTGATGGATGAATGGATAAAGAAGATGTGGTATATATATACAATGGAGTATTACTCGGCAATCACAAAGAATGAAATCTTGCCATTTGCAATCACATGGATGGAACTGGAGGGTATTATGCTAAGCAAAATTAGTCAGTCAGAGAAAGCCAAATATATGACTTCACTCAAATGAGGACTTTAAGATACAAAACAGATGGGCCTAAGGGAAGGGAAGCAAAAATAATATAAAAACAGGGAGGGGGACAAAACATAAAAGACTCTTAAATGTAGAGAACAAACAGAAGGTTGCTGGAGGGGCTGTGGGAGGGGCGATGGGCTAAATGGGTAAGGGGCATTAAGGAATCTACTCCTGAAATCATTGTTGCACCAATGTAAACTAACAATAAATAAATTGTAAACACACACACAAAGAAACGGAAGGTCAAGATGGTGACAAGTGGTCAGTGTCAGGATAGTATCATAATAATATCTAATATTCATTGAAAGTTTATTCTGTATTAGGCACTGTGGTAATGGCCCTGTGAGCATTTCCTCATTCTACTTTCCCAATAATTCTATGGAGGAGGTGCTATTTCCTTCCATGTACAGAAGCCAGGGAAGTGGATTTGAGTCCAAATCCCAGGAATTTCCCTGCAATGGCACACTCCTTACAGCTTCTCCAGCCTGTTGTCCTACAATCCATGCTCTCTGCAGCCGAAGTGATCTTTCTAAAACGCAGGTCTGGGGGCGCCTGGGTGGCTCAGTCGGTTAACATCTGACTCTTGATTTCAGATCAGGTCACGATTTCAGGGTTCGCAACACTGAGCCCCTCATCAGGCTCTGTGCTGACAGCGTGGAGCCTGCTTGGGATTCTCTCTCTCTCTCTCTCTCTCTCTCTGCCCCTCCCCTGCTTGCATGTGCGCACTCTCTCTCTCTCTCTCTCTCAAAATAAAGAAATAAACATTTTTTAAAAATAAAATTAAAAAATATGCAGATATGTTCTTGTCATTCTCTTGCTTAAACGCCTTTAAGTGGCTCCCCAAGCCCGAGGCAACCAGAGTCTACAGAGCTGTCCAGATGTGGCCCCAGTTTCCTGTTGCTGCTCTCCTGCCCTGCACCCTTCCAGCCCCTGACATGGAACTGCTCCCAGCCCAGAGCCCACGGTCCTGCACGCCACCCTCACACCCAGTGTGGGGCTTCCATCAACAGCATCCTTTTCACTTCCCACTTGCTTCCCCAGACTAAGTCCCCCTGTCCCTCAGTCTCAGCTTAGACATTAACTCCTTTGGGAACTTCCTGGATTAGATGGTCCTTGTATGTTTCCCCCGAGGGTCCTGCACTGGCCCCTTCGCAGGACCCAGCATGCCAGCATCCATAACTCTGCCACAATCTCTCCCAACTGCACTGTAAACCAAACACACACAATGCTTGTTCTCCTCTTAAATATTTCTTCCATACAATGATTTTAAAAGGCAAAAAGGTTGACATTGCTCATACATCAAAGTATAAAACTGTATACACAAAAACTCTCTCTCCCCTCCTCCCACCTTTTCCCATGCACTTAGTTTTCTTCAACACGTAGCTTTTATAGTTTCTGTTTATCCTCCTGAAAAATGTTTATGCATATTCAAGACCACGTGTGTGTATTCATTTCTCCCGCAAACATTTCACACAAATGGTAGCATGCTATACACATTTTTCTATACCTTTTTTCACTTAGAATGTCTCGGGGATCTTTCTATATCAATACACAAGGAGCTTCTTCTGTGCACGTACATGGGCTGGGGGGGGGGGCAAGAAATAGATTCTGTTCACCGTTATATTCCTCATTGCCTCGTCAGATGGCCTAGCACATGGCAGGAGATTTACAAGACTGTTGAGTTGACTCGAATTAAATTACAATACAGGAAATTGATAATAATAAGTGCCGAGGATATCCACATGACTAATAAACAGAAAAAACATGCTCATCACCATTATTCTGCAGGGACGTGTGAATTAAAAGTGGTGAGGGGCGCCTGGGTGGCTCAGTTGGTTGAGCATCTGACTCTTGATCTTGGCTCAGGTCATGATCTCATGGTTTTGTGAGATCAAGCCCCACGGTCAGTGCAGAGCCCGCTTGGGATTCTCTCTCTCCCTCTCTTTCTGCCCCTCCCCCGCTCGCTCATGCGTGCATGCATGCTCTCTCCCCCTCAAAATAAGTAAATAAATAAATAAACATTAAACAAAAATTTTTTTAATAAAAAAATAAAAGCACCGTGAGAATTTACTACCCATCCACAGAACGGCTAAAATTTAAAAAATGAAATATCTGGTAAGAGCAAGTGCTAGAAAAGACATGATGCACCTGAGGCTCTCAAATGCCGCTGGTGACAATGTAAATCAATGCAACCACTTTGGAAAAGTGTGAAGAAGAAGAACTACTAAAGCGGGACATACGCATGAGCTATGACCCACAACTCTATTCCCAGGTGTATTTCCGACAGAAATGCTACATGTGTTCACCAAGAGACACATACAAATAAGTACACAATAAAGGATTAACGTTGCCCAAAAAAGGTTTGGTCTATGACCAGCTCCTAGGAGGTAACCACTAAGCCCTTGGAATGTCCTGCCTGATTAAGAGTGTCTTTGTTCACATGGGGCCTTTGAGCCACACCAGAGGGTTGATGCCAACACTGTGACTTATGGTTGGGGCCTTGGGCCATGTGCTATCAGCTTGACCTCTAGAAGAGCGATGGACTAAGGACAGCCACATGTCAGTCACCACGTCTTCATAACCTATCTCCAATAAAAGCCCTGGATGCAAAGGCTGGGGTGAGCTCTGCTGGTTGGCGATAATCTGTGCCTGTTGCCACACTCCAGTGCTGAGAGAAGTAAGGGCTGGGAAAGGCCAACTGGAAGCCCCCACTGGAACTTTCCTGGAACCTGCCCTGTAAACCTATTCCCACTGCTGGTTTTAGTCTGTATTCTTTCATTATAGTAAACCATAATGATGAGTACAACAGCTTCTTTCCTAGTTCTGTGAGCCCTTCCAGTGGGTTGTTGAACCTGAGGATGGTCCGGAGGGGGTACCTCCCCGATAGCAACAAGAATGTTCATAGAAGCATTATTCATGATAGATAAAAACTGGAAACAACCCAAATGACCATCGACAGTAGAATATATACATAAGCTGTGATGTGTTCATACAATGGAATTCTCTGCAGGAAGAAAATAAAAGTACAAGTACATACGACAATATGGGTGAATCTCTCAAACATAATATTAAGCAAGAGAAGCTACACAAAGAAGTACATATGTATGATTTTATTTATAGAGGGTTCAAAAACTAATCTATGGCGACTGAAGCCTGAATAAGGTTGTCTTTGGACTGGAGGAGAGAGAGGAGGCAAGCTCTCCAGTGTCTTTTCCTATAAGGCGCTCCTCTTGGTCATGAGGGTTCCACCCTCATGACCCAATCACTTCTCAAAGGGCCCACCTCCTAATGCCATCACCTCGGAGTTAGGATTTCAACATATAAATCTGGGGGGAGGGATACAAACATTCAGCCCATAATACTGAGAGAGGGCACGGGGGTGTTTCTGGGGTACTGGGAATGTTCTGCTTTCTGATCTGGGGGGGTGGTTACATGGACCCATTCGCTTTGTAAAAGTTCATCGAGCTTGACACATGACGTGTGCACTTTTCTGTACGTATATTATACCTCAACAAAGTTTGCTTTTCTACATAGTCAATGTACAGTGTCAATGAAAGAAAGAAGGAAAGGGTGAGATGAGAGAGGGAGGCAGAGGGGGAGCGGGAGAGGCACAGGGAATCCCTCTCCTCCCTCCTTGTCCCCCATTCCCTGAGGGAAGGGTGGGGTGGGAGGAAGGGCAGTGACTAATAGTAAGGGCCCACAAGGAGGCATAGTCACTGGAATTCTCTGCTGGACAGGCTCACAAAATGGTACAACCACTCTGGAGAACAGGTTGACATTTTCCTACAAAGTTAAACATGCACTTACCGTGTGATCCAGCAATCCCTTCCAAGGAGTCGCTCAAAAGAAAGAAAAACATGTGCACATAAAACCTTGTCTGCAAATGAGCAGCTTTACTCACGAGCTTAAAAAAAAAACTGAAAGAACCAGGGGTGCCTGGGTGGCTCAGCCGGTTGAGCATCCGACTCTTGATCTCAGCTCAGGTCATGATCCCAGTGTCATGGGATGGAGCCCCATGTCGGGCTCCCTGCTGAGCGTGGAGTCTGCTTAAGATTCTCTTTCTCGGGGCACCTGGGTGGCACAGTCGGTTAAGCGTCCGACTTCAGCCAGGTCACGATCTCGCGGTCCGTGAGTTCGAGCCCCGCGTCAGGCTCTGGGCTGATGGCTCAGAGCCTGGAGCCTGTTTCCGATTCTGTGTCTCCCTCTCTCTCTGCCCCTCCCCCGTTCATGCTCTGTCTCTCTCTGTCCCAAAAATAAATAAACGTTGAAAAAAAAAATTAAAAAAAAAAAAAAAGATTCTCTCTCTTGCCCTCTGCCCCTCCCCCGCTCGCGTGCCTGCACTCTGTCTCTCAAAAAGAACAAAAACAAAAACTGAAAGAACTTCAATGTCCTTCAAAAGGTGAATGAATAAATGAACTATGTATCATATACATCCACATTACAGAATAATACAATTCTATTCAGCACTAAAAAGGAGCCCGCACGAACCTGGGCAGATCTCCAGCGTTATGCTAAGTGGAAGAAGTCAGACTCAAGGGGCTACCCGCTAGATGATTCTGTTTATATGACATTCAGGGAAAGGCGAAACTTCAGGGACAGAAAACAGATCACTGGTTGCCTGGGGCTGGGGGTTGCAGGAGGGGTTGACTACAAGGGAAATTATATTCAGTTCTCTACAAGGGAATTATTTGGGGTTGGCTAT
The DNA here is from genome assembly GCF_028749965.1 of Puma concolor. Lineage (NCBI taxonomy): Eukaryota > Metazoa > Chordata > Mammalia > Carnivora > Felidae > Puma > Puma concolor. The sequence goes on along the minus strand of NC_141673.1, from coordinate 26,436,693 downwards.
GTTACGTAATGGGACTATGCTGCTGGTGGCAACTGACAGTGTTTGTCAAAACTCAGAATGGTACACAAAAAAGAATGACTTTTGGGGCGCCTGGGTGGATCAGTCAGTTAAGCGTCTGACTTCGGCTCAGGCCATCATCTCACGGTTGGTGGGTTTGAGCCCTGCGTCGGGCTCTGTGCTGAACGCTTGCTCAGAGCCTAGGCCCGCTTTGGATTCTGTGTCTCCTTCTCTCTCTGCCCCTCCTTCCCTCACGCTCTGTCTCACTCTGTCTCTCAAAAATAAATAAATGTAAAAAAAAAAAAAGTTTTTAAAGGATGAGTTTTAACCGTATGCAAAGCATACCTCAATTAACCTAAAAAGATATATAAAAAGGTTCAAAGTTTACTTTAAAATGATAATAGGTGCCACAAGAGACATAAGGACGAAGCACAGAATGCGGAAAATTCATTTCCAAGTGAGAGTATCAGGAAAGTTTCAAGGAAATGTTCATACTGAAGCCAGGCCTGGAGTGTGAAGAACACCTGGGCAGTTACCATCTTGAGGAACTAATTTCTTTTCTTTTTTCTTTTCTTAATGTTTATTTATTTTTGGGAGAGAGAGACAGAGACAGAGTGCGAGTGGGGGGGGGCAGAGAGAGAGAGAGGGAGACAGAATCCGCAGCAGGCTCCAGGCTCTGAGCTGTCAGCACAGAGCCCCACACAGGGCTTGAACTCAAGAACCACTAGATCATGACTTGAGCCAAAGTCGGAAGCTCAACCGACTGAGCCACCCAGGCACCCCTTGAAGAACTAATTTCTAAACACGTATTTCTAGGAGAAAATATCAGACAGAATCATATTTCTGCACTTTTGCCATTAACACCTCCCCCAGAGACACAAGCCGACTAAAATCTGAGTCACTTAGTCTGATCTACACGTAAGGACAGGCCAGTCACACTGACTCTGGTTAAGAAATAGCTCGGGGGCTCAGAGAAGTAGAACTCTCGGGTCTCGAGGGAACTTCCAAGCTTCCTCCACAATATTGGCCCCTTGAGAGTAAGAAGGAATGACCCATTAACAATAAAAGCTAATACTGTTTTTCAAGTTTATTTATTTATTGTGAGAGACAGAGACAGCATGAGTGGGGGGAAGGGCGGAGAGAGAGGGAGAGACGGAGAATCCCAAGCAGGCTCCATGAGGCCAGCGCGGAGCCCACGCAGCGCCAAACCCACGAAACTGTGAGATCCTGGCCTGAGTCAAAACCAAGAGTCAGGTGCTCAACAAACTGAGCCACCCAGGAGCCCCAGTAAAACCTAATACATTGCCCTATGTGCAAAGGCCCTGCTCTGAACTTATATATATATATATATATATATATATATATATATATATGTATATATATATATAAAATATTAACAATCATATATACGTATAAACATATTTTGTATGTAAAACCTGTATGTTTAATATGTATGTTTAAAATAATGGATATGCAATACATAAAATATATATAATTTATCCCTATAGAATGTAGATAGATAAGTATAATCCCTCCTCGCTGCAGCGAGGCGCCTGGTTGATAATTTTGTTATCAACCTCATTCCACCGATGGGAAACTAAAGAACAGCTGCTCAGGGTACAGAATTAATGAGGGCGGAGCCAGAGCTCAGGCCGAGCAGCGTGGCCCCGGGGCGCCCAGGGTTGTAGCCCCTCTGCAAAGACACACGCCCGTCAGGCGAGATCCCGCGTGTGAGCCCTCGCTCTGGGCCTGGCGTGGAAGGAGGCACTCGCTTCCCACCCCTTCCACAGGTGCGAGCAAGAGGCCAGAACGGCCAGGAGATGTCGCTTTCTCCGCGGGGCTGCCGCGGCCCCCTGGGTGACCAGCGATGTCTCCCTCAAGCGCGAAGGAAGCCCGCGTCACCAGGCTGCCCGGGGCAGTTCAGCAGAGCTGTTCACAAGCGCTAACGTGAGGCAGACAACCTTCCTTTGCACGCTGGCTTCCCCCTTTGGTAGCTAGGAAACCTGGAGCAAATGACTTCTTAACCCCCCCCTGCTTCTGCTTCTTGATCCGTAACAGAAGAGAAATAAAACTACCCACGGAGTAAGAGAAATAACACAAGTAAAAACTTAGAATGGTGCCGGGCCCGGTCAGTGCTCCCAAGACGCTCTTGTGGCTAGACTGCTGCTTTTGGCAGACATTTCCCCTATCGTCCTGACACGGTGAAAGCCATCTTTTCCTCCCCCAGCTCTACTGAGATATAACTGACACACAACATTGTGTAAGGTGTACAACGTGTTCGATTCACTAATACACTGTGATTGACCACAACAGTGGCTAACACCTCCATCCCATCCCATAATTACCTTTTTGTGTGTGTAGTGAGAAAATGTAAGCTCTACTCTCTTAGCAACTTTCTTTTTTTATTTAATGTTTATTTTATTTATCGTTGAGAGAGAGCTAGAGAGCAGGGGAGAGGCAGAGGGAGGGAGAGAATCCCAAGCAGGCTCCACACTCAGCACAGAGCCCGACGTGGAGCTCGATGCCACAAACCAGGAGATCATGACCTGAGCTATAACCAAGAGTCGAACACTTAATCGACTGAGCCACCCAGGCGCCCATCTCTTAGCGGCTTTCAAGTATATACTACAGTATGATTTGCTGTAGTCACCATGCTGTGCATTAGAGCCCCGGAACTTGCTAATCTCATAACGGGAAGTGCGTACCTTTGAACCAATCTCCACCTTTCCCCCACTCGCCAGCCCCTGGTAACCTCCCCTCTACTTTCTGTTTCAATGAGCGCAGCCTGTTTTTTTTTTTAAAGATTCCACACATACATGAGCGAAAGCCACCCTTGCCCTTGCCCTTGACCTTACCTGCTGTCTCTCCCTTCTCTGCCTCTGTCACAGGCCTTTTCCTGTCCTGCTGTCATTCTAGAGGGGCTTCCCCCCCGGCGTGAGCCAGGCCATCGGTTTTCCTGGTGACTTCCTACTGCTGGCACTTTTTCTGTTTTCTGGCTCTTATCGTCTGCTTCAGTTCATAAATACAACACTAAAAAATCATTGGCTCCTCGTCTTTTCCCACCTCACACAGCTGTAACGTGTCCCCCAGGAACAGGAGTCTAGGCCCAACTGCAGGCTGGGATAAGGAATAGGAAAATGACTTCTTTTGTGGTAACATTTTACTCGATGCCGTTTTTAGGAGGGGAAGCCTGTACTTTCTGTTCCCTGCAGCGTTGTGTCAGGGCTATGATTTCAGGCCTTTTCAAGACTGCCAAGAGGCCTGACCCATGTGGCAAATCTCTAAGTCAACTTTCCTACGGTGCACCACTGCTCCGGACTGGAGTTATTTCAATTCAACTTTCTCCCTGATCTGGAGGAAGACAAACATCCCAGCGTTGCTGTAAGTGTTCAAACTAAGTCCCGGATGCTACTGATGAGAGAAGGATGTAAATAGGAGGGGCCGGGAGAGGAGCTGGATCTTCCCCTAGGTCATTTGCACATTGTCCGATGTACCAGAGGGAGGAATTGGGAAGAACCCTTTGAACCTGCAAGGATGTCCCCAGAGTCTGAGTTTTGAAAAATTCTACCTCTTCCTTCTCCTCATTTAGAATCTCCCTGCTCCCTAGGAGGCAGATAAAATCCCTTAACTATCTCCGCGTCTCCCCTTGCCTTCCTCATTGTCAAAATCAAACCATGGGGTCTTTAGAGAGTCTGAAAATTCCATATATTTACTTCCTCAGCCTCCCTTGCAGCCAAGCACGGGCATGTGACCTACCTAATTCCAGGCAATGGAGTGTGGGAAAATCTGACAGAGGGCATCTAAGAAAGGTTTCTTTCCCAGTGGGAAAAGGAAAGAATGGCCTGTCTCCTTGTTCACTGGACAGGTGTCTGCCTGCACGGGACGTCTTGGACGCGTCTTGTCTTCATCCCTTCCTTTAAATGCAGGGCCCTTCCCCAGGGGCCAGGCCTCACCCTGTGCCCAGTCTTAGAAATCCCAGTTACTTTACCTGTTATCTCAGTAACTCAACAAATGTTTCTCAAGCACTTACTTTGTGCCATGTTCTACAGGGTAGAAGACAAGGCAGACAAGGTCTCTACTCTCACAAAACTTGCGCCCCTCGTGGACGGCCCCCGGCACAATACCATCAATGGTCCCCATTTTGTTTGTTTCTATTTAGGGCCCCCCCCCCCATCCCTGACACAACACTTCTGAAGTCAGACTCACTCCCTTCTCTCCAAAACTGACTTCCCTATTTCTGTTAGGCAATCCTAGGCTCAAAGTCATGACATTGTCTTTATCTTTTTGTTCACCCTGTTGCTAGCATACTTCATTTCTATTTAGCCATTCACTCTACCTCTACCGAATGCCAGGAGCTTGAGCTCCAAAGATACACAATGCACACACACACAATCACAACACAGTGTAAGATGTGCAACAGTAGAGGTATGTCCAAGATGGATGGCGGTGGAAAATGTCTTGACTCTTCCATGGGAGCCAAGGAGGGAGCAAATAGGGAGAGTATGAGGCAACCGAACTGAAAATGAAACCTTGGATAATACTAATATGTAAAGGGCAGAACAGTGTCAAATGCAGCAGAGAAGTTGGCTGATGATAAGACCCAGGAAGGAGTTTCAGTTTTACAAAGTAGGAGTCATCCTGGTAAGAACAATTTCAAATGGAGTGGTGGGTTGGTCTGGGGTAGGCAGAAGAATGAATGGAAGGGAGTGAGGTTTATCCTCAGAAAAACCACCCTCCCTTCCAGAAACACCATCTTGATTTTCCTTTGGGACCAAGCCATCCCTCTCTCAGACTCCGCTCGGGTGGAGCCGGCCCCACCTCCAGATCCAGAGGCTCGCCAACTCAGACCACCACATACGCACAACTATGGAGATTTACTCAGGGATGGGCTCGTGACCAAACCCCAGCCAGTGAGAGGTTGGCCGCTGGAGCTCTGAGGAGAGAGCTGCTCTCGGTCTACACCAGTTCAAAATGCAGGCGCTCGTCTTGTTAGAGCTGGACCACCACACTAGTCCTTTGACTGGTCCCCTTGCCTCCTAAATCCTCATACTGACCAAAGCTCCCACATTATTCAAAAACGTTTGTGCACCCATCATTAAGTTCCCGGCCCCTAATGCTTCCTACTCCACAAGGTGGATCGAATCTCCCTTTCCTTGCACCTTCCTGTCATCAAGGCTTTACTTATCTTTCCTCCTCCTGGGTTGCCCACCCCTTTCCTTGCTACATTCAGACCCTTCTCATCTTTCAGTGTCCCAGCTCCAATGCTGTCTTCCCTGACTCTCACTTGGTTTCAGTATGAATTGACAGCGATTTTTAGAAAACATGATTGATTGTCTGGCTTTATTACCTCTCAGTTTACGTGTTAATTTTTTCCTCTCCCAAATTACCTCTGAAGGAAGTTGGAGACAAAGACCGCGTCAAAATTATTGGTGTACTGTGTAGCATTTATGACAGGGTTCTTCTGCACAGGAGACATTTAAACATTTTCACAGAATGACTAATAGACATTTCCCAGTTTGGCAGTGGGTGGCAGGAAACGGAGATGAATGTAAAACGACAGTTTAAATGATGAGAAGGCATGTGGTCAGAGGCAAGAGAGGGGAAAGCATTGAATGGATGTGAACAGCCAAGAAGACAGAGTTGTAGGAAGTCAAACTTGACAAGGCAAGGAGGTAAACCCCATACACAGGGCAGGCGCCATGAGGGCACTGACCCGGCTGAAGGAATCAGTGCAACCATTGCCTTCATCAGCAAGGTCTTGAGCAACTCCAAGTGCGTAGAAGGTGGGAGAACCCTTGGGAGTAGCTCTCATTGGATTTAGGACACTTTCTCACTCTCTTCAACTCTCTCCAGAGATGCTATAGGAAAATAAAGGAAAGCTCCCAAAAACAGCTTCACAAGGAATGTGGAATCATAATGAATAACCGCTTTTTTTTTTTTTTTTTTTACTTTTTTTTAAAGTTTATTTATTTATTTTGAGAGAGGGTGTGCGGGAGGGGAGGAAGAGCAGAGAGAGAGAGAGAGAGAGAGAGAGAATCCGAAGCAGGCTCTGCACCCTGATGCGGGGCTCAAACCCACAAACCAGGAGATCATGACCTGAGCTGAAACCAAGAGTCAGATGCTTGACTGAGCCAACCAGGCGCCCCAATAACCATTCTTCATAAGGTCCCAGAAGACTTCCCCATTGTAATTCTCACCTTACTTGTGATTCCCTTTTCCTGAAACATTCTCTTCACTGACCTTTTCGTGGATGTACTCCTAATGGACTGGCCCTTCCCTCTCAGTCTCATTTGCTGGGTCATCTCCATCTCCCTGGCCTCTGAGCAACAGAGAACCCCAGGCCTTCATCCCTAGGCCTCTTCTTGTCTAGATTTGTTCTCAGGCCCCAGAGGATCGTATCTAGATGCAGGGCTCTTATGAGCTGATGGCACCAAATTATGTATGTCAAGCCCTAACTTGTCTCCAATCCCTTGCCTTTTAGACTTGCATATCCATTGTCTATGCTATATCTCCACTTGGAGGTCTAATAATCATTCCAAACTTGGTATGTTCAGAATTGAGTTTCAAACACACATACCACCACCATCACTACCATCAAATCCTGTTTTACCTGCCTTCTTGGCCATTGCTATTAATTATGACTTCATGCTACCATTTCTCAGGCACAACTCCTTGGGTCACCCTCACCTTTACTCTTTCTCATACCTGACGCTCAACCCATCAGCAAATCTGGGTGGCTCTGCCGTCAAAATAAGGCTCGATTCTGAAAGGTCCCATCCTCTCCACCACTACCACCCAAACCCAGGCCGTTTTCCTCTAGGCGATTATAACACCCTTGTAACTGGTCCTTGTGTTTCCGTCTTTGTTGCCTACAGTCTCTTCCTTCCAAGCATCCGGAGTTATCCTTCTGAAATGTAAGTAAAGGTCCATCACGCCTCAGCTCAAAACCTTCCAATGAAATTCTGACCCATGCCACAACAAGAATGAACCTTAAGGACATTACGCCTAGGGAAATAAGTCAGATATACAGGACAAATATTGCATGACTCCACTTAGAGGAGGTAGCCAGGATAGTCAAATTCATAGAGACAGGAAGTAGAACAGTGGTTACCAGGGGCTGAGGGGAAAGGATATGGAAAGTTATTATTTAATGGGTAGAAACTTTCAATTTGGGATGGCGGAAATGTTCTAGAGAGGCACAGTGATGATGGTTGCACAATAATGTGAATGTACTTAATGCCACTGAACGGTATACTTAAAAATGGTTAAAATGGTAAATTTTATCCAAAAAAATTGTAAAGCCACCAATGGCTTCCGATCTCATTCACCATCAGATCCAAAGTAAGGTAAGGACCAAAGTCTACAAGGCTCTACATCCTTGGGTCCCTGCTGCACCTCTGACCTCCCCGGCTACCCCTCTCTGCTCCCGACAAACTGACCTCCCTCCAGTTTCTCAGTCAAGACACAGACACTCCCACTCAAACACGCCATGCCCTGCCCAGCACTGGGACCCTTGCGTTTGCTGTTCTTTCTGCCAAGGATACTCCCCTCTCAGAAGTCCACGTGGTTGTCTCCTTTACTTCATCCAGTTCCCGGCGCAGATGTCACCTCAGGCGCAGCAGTCCCTCACCAAAGTGTCACCCCATCCCACCTGCATTGTTCACAATCCCCCTACTCAGCTTTATTTTTGAAGCACTTATCAAAACTGACACTTTTTTTTTTAATTTGCTCAGCTATGGTCTGACCGTCCCCATTAGAATATAAGCTCTCTAGGAATAAGGATGTTGCCTGACAGATTGCAGTTTCCTAGAACAGTGCCTGACATATAGTAGGCTCTCAAAATGTATCTGTCAGATGAGTAAATGAGTTTTACCTACGCTCAGCAAGTGCCAAGAGATGGCAACTAAGAGATTATTTAGATGGTTCATTTCCAGATAAGTAAAAAGGGTTCTCTTAGAGGAGGTGTGCCAGACCCAGTTGCTTTGTGGGTTTTGTTTTCATTTTGTTTTTCTAGTTGTGAAAAACATGTTCGTTATCGAACATTTGGATCACACCAGAAAGCAAAGAAGAAAACGAAAGCCCCTCACACAGTTCCTGCTACTGATATTAGAAAGTTTCACTCAAGGAGCGCCTGGCTGGCTCCGTCAGAGGAGCAAGCAACTCGCTCTTGACTTCAGGGTAGTGAGTTTGAGGCTCACATGGGGTGTAAAGATTACTTAAATAAATCAACTTTAAGGAAAAAAAAGTTTCATTCGAGTTTTTTTTTTTTTAATTTTTTTTTTTCAACGTTTATTTATTTTTGGGACAGAGAGAGACAGAGCATGAACGGGGGAGGGGCAGAGAGAGAGGGAGACACAGAATCGGAAACAGGCTCCAGGCTCCGAGCCATCAGCCCAGAGCCTGACGCGGGGCTCGAACTCACGGACCGCGAGATCGTGACCTGGCTGAAGTCGGACGCTTAACCGACTGCGCCACCCAGGCGCCCCTCATTCGAGTTTTTTAACGTATGTGTTTTATGCATTTTTCTTAGCCTGGTTGCTCCGCGAAGCAGAAACAAGTACTGAAGTGTTGATGCTGTATTTGGAAAGTCCAAGTTCAGGGTTGCAGGGTGGAGAGAAAAGGGAACGTGAGGCAAGAGAGATGTAAAGTAATTCCCTGTGAGGCACTATCCTGCTAGCCACCACTTCATGACAAGTCACGATAGAGTCCAAGCACGCTGCTGGGCAGATGTGTTCACATGGCGTGAGGGACTCCGGGAGGTTTGCAAAGGTTTGCATGTCAAAGTAGTCCAAGGAATGGAGAAACACGGGGAATGACTGCCTCACTCCTTTCTGTCTCCTAAGTCCTATGGATCAGGCTTCACCATGTGGGACTAACTTTCCGTATCTTCCAACTTACATCAAAGCGGCCCCTTAGTGGTTGCATGTGAAACCAGATCCCACGTCTCATGGTGTGACATTTCAACAGAGTCTGGAAGTGAAGAGGCCACTTAGCATCGTGCACCGACCAACAAAGAGAAAGAAGGCAGTCGGGAGATTTTCAGAAGTCACACAAGATTCGTATCAAATGCAGTATTTTAAACAAAATCGGGACCCTACCGGCCACACAGGTTATTTGAATCATTGAGATATAATCCACGTACCACAAAATCCACCCTTTTCAGGGGCACAATTCTGTGGTCTTTAGTGTATTCACAAAGTTGTGCAACCAGAACCACCATCTAATTCCAGAACATTTTCATCAACTTGAAGAAAGCCCCATATCTATCCACAATCACCCCCCATTCTCCCTCCCCTCGGATCCCTGGAAATCACTAATCGACATTCTGTCTTTATGGGTTTGCCCATTGGGGCCATTTTCTGTAAATGTAATCACACAATATGTGGCCTTTTGTGTCTGGCTTCTTTCCCTTAGGATGTTTCCCGGGTTCCTCCATGCTGCAGCACGTCTCAGTGCCTCATTCCTTTTCATGGCTGGGTAGTATTCCATTGTGAGGACAGACGCCTTCCAACTCTCCATTCACCCGCTGATGAAATTCTGGGTTGTTCCACTTTGTTGGCTAATATAAACAATGTCGCTACGAACACTCACAAACAAGTTTTTATGTGGACATGTTTTTATTTCTCTTGAGTATATACCTAAGAGTGCCATATTTTCTTAGGTTTGTTTTTTGGCATATTTCTCCTTGTGTGTCCCACCGAACATCTAAAATGATATAAGGAGATAGCTCTGGAAACCCCAGGTTTTGCTGGTGTCATTGCTTCTGATTGCTGCTGTTTGGTGAGTTTCATTCTTTTTTTTTTTTTAATTTTTTTTTAATGTTTATTTACTTTTGAGAGACAGAGAATGAGTGGGGAGGGGCAGAGAGAGTGGGAAACACAGGATCTGAAGCAGGCTCCAGGCTCTGAGCTGTCAGCACAGAGCCCGACATGGGGCTCGAACTCATAAGCTCTGAGATCATGACCTGAGCTGACGTCAGACGCCCAACCGACTGAGCCACCCAGGCACCCCGCTGTTTGGTGACTTTCTGACCTCATTCTGTAAAGTCCATCTATTTTGTTGGGTGTGGTCACGGCAGTGTCTATTTAGCTTAGTGGTCAAGTTCTTTAAACGCCCGGAACCAATACATCATCCAGTTTTTGCTGAGGGCCTCTGTGTGCATATTGAGGGAATGCTTTCAACATTCAGACAGTGGAAGGGCAATTTACAACTCTGCCTCAGCTTTCACATCCTGCTTGCACAGAGCTTTCAGGTTAAGCAGATGTGAGAACTTAGGCCTTTCGATGTCTCCCTGAGCACGCACACAGCCCTGGTCATATGCACAGCCACATGCACGAACACAGCCTCCTAGACTCCCAGAAATATTTGAAGCTTTTCAAAGTCCCTTATGGGCGCCTACGCATCTGGGCATCTCATTCTCCAGATTTTCCTTTTCAGCTTTTTGGTTAGCCTATTTGTTTGCCCAGTGTTATCCACCAACTAAGGCACCCATCAACGTTAAGCGTCATCTCTGATTGTTCTTGACAAGTGCCCCTGGAGAAAGGCTGTCCGCACTGGGAGGCCTCTGTGTCAAGTCAAATAACGACACAGTCTTGTGAGGGGAGTCTTCCAGGGAACCACCAGACAGGTCAAATAACAACATTTCTCTGGGCATGGGTCTTTTAAGGAGCTCCAATCCTCTTCTGCTCCCTCCGGTGGCTACCAGGCTGCTGGTTTTCAACATGACAGTGGGGTGTTCGTTTTCAAGGCTACCGAAGAACTGGGAAGAGCAAGATGAGAATAGGGCAAATTAAAATGCCACAAAGCTCACTGTTTTTATTGCAGTCCAATCATTTTTCTTGAATTAACATTCTCTGGTTGATTCTGACAATTTTTCCAGTTTTCTCATTGCTTTTATGAAAGAGAGGATTTGGGACATCTTTACTCTGCCATTTTGTCTGGCATCACCCATAGAGTTTTATTATTATTTTTTTTTTCTAAGTAAACTCCAGGTCCGATGTGGGGTTTGAACTCACGACCATGAGAGTTGCATGCTCTCCTGACTGAGCCAGCCAGGGACCCCCTCCCCCATACAGGTTTTTTTTACATTAAAAAAAAAAGTTTATTTACTTATTTTGAGAGCGAGAAAGGGCACAAGCAGGGAAGGGGCAGCGAGAAAGAGACAGAATCCCATGCAGGCTCTGTGCTGTCAGCGCAGAGCCCAATATAGGGCTCAATCTCACAAACCATGAGATCATGATCTGAGCTGAAATCCAGAGTCAGATGTTCAACTGACTGAGCCACCCAGGCACTGCACCCATATAGTTTTAAATATTAATTTATTATTATGTATGGCCATTTTCCATATTCTTAATCTCCCAAAAAATGAATGTTAACATATGCATAATGCATCATCTTATTGATGATACATTCTTTTTATACTGAACTTTAATCATTCTTTTATATTGAACTTTTAGATTGTTTTCTATTTTGCCTCTCTATAGATAATACTTTGGTCATTTTTTTTTTTTTTTTTTACTACATCTTGGAATCCTTTCTTAATCTAAGTTGATGGATACAGGAATATGGGGCTAAAGACAATAAACATTTTTAAAGCTAAGTCAAAAAGTAATAGCCTCAAGTAACACAAAAGCTAACTAACAACTGAGATGTTTATTACTTGCATAACCAAGAAGTCTGAAAGAAGGTAGGGAGACTCAATGAAGTAGTCAAGAAATCAGACTCATTTTTTTTGCTCCAACACCCTCAGAATATTGACTCTTTATCTATGTGCTTGCTGCTTCTGACGGCAAGATGGCTCCAAGTTTTCTCTTATCACACAAGCAAAGTTCAGGAAAGCAGAGGTGTATGAAGCCACAACAGGGAGAGAGACTCCTTGTAAACCACCATCTCTAATTAGGAAAGAAAATCTTTCCTGCAAACCTCCTAGCAGAATTCCTTACGGGTTATCTCCAATGTGTGTCACATAGCCATCATTAACTGTTAGGGAATCTAGGAAAACAAGGATCTGGCCCCTTCCAGATTCAATCATGAAGTAAGAGGTTTGTTATAGCTGCTGAACAGTCAACTGTATTGGAGAACAAAACTCACAATAGTGGGTGTGTGACCAATCGCCCCAACCTTAAGAGTTAGAAAACAATAAGCATTTTTTTTTCTTGTTCACATCTTGGAACAATTAAAGACTGGCTGAACTAGGCTGGGTTTGGCTAGACTTGCCTATGGGTTGGTTGTATGTGTGGTCATTTTGTTTGTTTTTGTTTTTACCTTTTAGTGTAAAATAAAATATAAATAAAGAAAACAATGCAAAACAAATGTATAGCTTAGTGAATTCTTATAAGACAAACACCCCTGTAACTACCACCCAGGTTAAGAAATAGAACTTTGCCAGTTCAATTCCTTCTACCAAACTCTTAAAGGGTGCCTGGCTGGCTGAGTCAGTGGACCATATGACCCTTGGTCTCAGGGTTGTGAGTTCAAGCCCCATATTGGGTATGGAGCCTACTTTAAAAAAGGAGCGGGGAAGCCACCTGGGTGGCTCAGTGAGTTAAGCATCCGACTTCGGGTCAGGTCATGATCTCAAGGTTTGTAGGTTTGAGCCCTGCATCAGGCCCTGTGCTGACAGCTCAGAGCCTGGAGCCTGTTTCGGATTCTGAGTATCCCTCTCTCTCTGCCCCTCCCCCTCCCTTCAAAATTGAATAAACATTAAAAAAAAAAAGACAAAAAAAAAACCCAAAAAACAAAACAAAACTCTCTCTAGTCACTTTGGTTGCCTAAAGCTTGTTCTCTGATAGATTCCTCAGGAAGTAGTCATAGGAATAATATTCCCTAAGTTCCTGCATGTTCCTAACAGCTTGTCTGTGCCCTTATACCGGAATGTCACATTTTCTTAAGTATCCAAATATGCTATTCCATTTTTTTTTCTGGCAAAGTGTAACATCAAAAAGTCTGCTGACAATCTTCCTTTATAAGCCACGTGTTCTTTTGGCCTAGATGCCTAAAGAGATTTTTCTTTTTTGTAACGTCCAGAAATTTCACTAGTATATGTCTTAGTGTTGGCCATCCACTTCAATATTTTCAGATGCATAGTGGGCTCTTTTAGTAAGTACTTGCAAATCTATTTTATTTCAGAAAACTTTTCTCGAATTAGAGCAGAGAGTATTTGTTCAAGTCTCTTGCCTCTGTGTCCTTATGTAGGGACTTCTCACCGTATTTTAGATCTTCTTGTCCTGTATTCATTCAGTAGTGTTGTTTTTCAAATCTTTATCTCCTAGTTTTTTTTTTTTTTTTAATTTCCCTTCTTTTCACTTTTTGTTCCTCTTAAGGCATTATCTGTGTATTTATTCACTGGATTCCTCCATTTATTTTATTTCTGTATTCTTCTTGATCTCTGTCCCTTCAGTTCTGAGTTTCTCTATTTCTCATTCATTTTTTCTTTCATGTTTTATATCATTTTCTTCATGACATTTCTTAGTGCCTTTTAGCTCGTTTTGAAATAGTTAAATTTCATTTTTCCTTTTTCTTTCTCATTTGTATAATGTTTTTTAAAATTAATTTATTTATTTTTGAGAGAGAGAGAGCACAAGCTGGGGAGGGGCAGACAGACAGAGGGACATACAGTATCTGAGGCAGGGTCCAGGCTCTGAGCTGTCAGCACAGAGCCCGACATGGGGCTCAAACCCACGAGTCGTGAGACCATGAGCTGAGCCGAAGTCAGACGCTTAACCGACTGAACCACCCAGGTGCCCCTAATGTTTACTTATTTTTAAGAGACATAAAGAGAGGCCGAGAGAGTGGGGGGAGGGGCAGAGAGAGAAGGAGAGAGAGAATCCCAAGCAGGCTCTGTGCTGTCAACACAGAGCCCAATGCAGGTCTTAAACTCATAAACTGTGAGATCATGAGCTGGGCCGAAGTCCAATGCTTAACTGATTAAGCCAGCGAGGCACCCCTCTTTCTCATTTTTTTAAGCAAGTCTTTCGGCCTGCTTTCATTATCTGGAAGGATATTATTCTCATTTTTTCTTATGATAACTTGGCATGAGATTTGGTCTCAATACATTTCTGTTGCTCATGTTTGTATGAATTAAGTATGAACTTTTAGAAGGAAGCTTTGTTCAGGATAAGTTTTCTGACTGCATAAAGTTACCTATTCTGTTGTTTTTCACATAGTGCAAGATTTGTAAGATCTTCATGTCATGTGCCCCTCTTCCTCTTTTACCCGGACCTTCTTTCCTTCATCTCTACAGTGCCTTTTCTGTTCCCAGCAGTATCCGCAAGGAAGGGAGCCCCACCTGGTGAGTTTCCAGAGTTCACAGGGGTTAGACTGCTCCAGACTTTCAGACCTTCCTGCGGCCCCCTGCACTCACGTGCTAACTGAAGTAGGCAAACAGTTTCAGCTGTTGTTCTAAAATTAGCCTGCTGAGCCTTCCAGGGAATACCTCTTGGATATTTTAGGGGGATTTTGTTCTCCAGTTTGTTAGATGCCCCGCTGCTTTCTTCTGCTTCCTCTGGCACAGATGCTGATACCATGCAGGTCTTGTGCTTGTCAATGACTTATCCTCAGCTGCTTGGTTCAGAGTTCACGGGGATACTTTCTCACCTGGTTTTGTTGGAAATGTCTGTGGATTTCGGTTTTGCTATTTAATTGTTCTGTCTGCTTTTATATGGCGATTTGGCGAGTTCTAACACTATTCTGCCACCACGAGTTCATCTTCCCCAAATCCACGTGTTCACTCCGGGGCCCAGGCTGAGGGGCGGGTATACCCAGCGGCTGAGGGGCGGGTATACTCAGCGGCTGTGGGGCGGGTATACCCAAGAAGCTGCATTTCTTGCAGAAATGCAAGAGCACAAACTTGAAAGTGGAGGATGCTTAGACCTCTGTTTGCAGCACACATTTGTTAACATTCCTTTGGCCAAAAACAGCCACAAGGCCAATCGCAACATCAATATGCAAGAAAATATACTTTGCTTCTAGGAGAAGGGACTACAAAATCATGCAAAGAACCGTGATGAGGAATTGGAAACAATAATGCAGTATCCCACACCAACCAACGGCATCTGCCCCAAAAGCTTTTCCTAAATCTTGCTAAAGTGCTTTCCAGAAATGGTTTGTCAATTCGACTTCCATCCTCAGGTATGACAGTGCCCCTCACACTACCACACCCATCATTATTGACTATCTTTACATTGTTGTTAATTTAGCAAGTAAAAAATGTATGTGTGGTTTAATGTTTGGATTACACTTCTTTCACTTTTGTGAGGTTTAGTATTTTGGGTATTAGTTTCGTAGCCATTTCTCTTTCCTCCTTAATGACTTGTCTGCTCCTGTCCTGTATCTATTTCTCTAAGGCCGATGTTGTTTTTCTTGTTGATTTATAAGACCGCATTACATACTAAAGATTTTAATCTTTATCTTTCATATTTGTTACATGTATCTGTTCCAACTTATCATTTCCCTTTTGTATCATTTATCTAATTCTGCATAACAAATTGCCTTAAAACTTAGTGTTCTAAACAAAAAAAAAAAACTTTTACTATTGCTTACAAATCTGTGAGTCAGCAGGATGTATCTGATGACCCGGGCCAGGCCGGGCTGATCTCTGCTGGGCTCATTCATGTATCTGCCATCAGCTGGTGGCACGGTTAGGGAACACATGACCTAGGATGATGGTCTCACTCACATATTGGCTGCTGGCTTGCTGTCACTTGGCGCAACAGGGATTACTGGGTCACGTGACCGCCATGCCTTTTTATTTGTATTGTTTCTTGGTATGCATTTAAACTTTTTATATATTCAAAGTCATTATTTTTTTCCTATGTGATTTCTTTATTGTTGTCATGCTTTAAAAGTTATTCCCCAGATCCAAGGTCTGATAAATACTCACTTAAGTTTTCTTCTACATTTTTCTTCTTTCATTTATTATCTTTAAGTCTTTAATCCATTGGAAATTGTTGCACGTGAAGTAAGAATTTAAATGGTTGTTTTTCCACATGTAGTTAACCAATCATCCAAGCACTGGTAATGGAATAGTCTTTCCTTTTCCCATGGATTGATGATACCACCTTTTATCACAGAGTGGATTGTGATGCAGTCCTTGGATCTGGTTCTGGGTTCTTGCCTTTGCTCCACTGATGTGTCCCTCATGGTTTCTTGCATTGCCCAAGTCTATACAGGCAAAGGGTGGAAGGAACTCAGAGTTGGGTGAGTATCGCCATTTTGTCTGCAAATGAAGTTCATCCCGCATCATCCTTCAGAAGCCCAGGATTCAAAATGAGCTCTGAAAGTTCAGGAGAGAGTCACGGGGGGATCGATCCAGACCTCTCAGAGACCAGAAACCTTTGAGCAGAGGGAGGGCACTTAAGAAGATGAGTTTGTCCTAACCTAGCACTTGTTGTGAGAACGGAAGAGCTATAATTACAATCCTGATCAGAAGAGAAATGCTTGGCTTTTTCCACCATTATCGGAGGTACCCAGAATGCTCCCAGAGAGCCCTGTGACCACTACATGCTCAAGATGTAACTGCACTGTGTGAAAGGGAGGGCTGCAGTCTTTCACCTGTGGCAGAATATATAATATTTATTGATTTTCCTCTGAGTAACAGGTTTAGTGAAGATTGCCAATTCTCTGGAGGGATAAACATGAAATAGATTCCCCCCCCCAAAAAAATCTATCAGTTATGCTCTGTGAAACCTCCCTTTCCCACTGAGTAAGCAGGCTCCATTTGCCATATATGTGTGTGTGTGTGTGTGTGTGTGTGTGTGTGTGTGTGTGTGTGTATCAGTCTGATCCTATAACTTTTCATCATTTTAGTTATCAAAATGATTTCTCCTCAGTTATTAAGATTCAGCTCTGTTCAATTTAAAATTTCAATCTTCTATTTGATTCCAAGCCTTCCTCCTTGCCTCTAATGCAGGCTAGGCTGCAGGCTTTAGGGGAACTGGGGGTGGGGAAGGGAGCGAGGACATGGCCTACTGTCTCCCATTCCTCTCCTTCCAGCTTACCCCTCTGGCCCTGGGAAAAAAGGAAGAAAAGGCAAAGTTGAATCTGCCCTTTTGGGATCGCTCGCGCTGACCAAGAGGCCCCAGGGCCGCCCCTGCACTCAGTGGCAGGCAGCTTCTCGCAGTCCCTTGAGAAAGCCATCTTCCTCCTCCCGCTTGCCCCCCAGCTGACAGCCTTGTGCAGCATTTCTCCAAGGCGCACCTCTCTGTCCAACATGTGGCCATCTTCCTGCACATCTACAGCCCCCCGACTCTGGGGCCTGTGAGCAGAAGGACCCATCCATATTCTTAACCAGGAGCTTGAGAGGCTAATCCCACTCACCTCACACCATCCTGTTACATTTTCATCCCATCAACTTCCTTCTGACCCCAGCCCCAGGTTCCTGCAGATCTCAGAGTGGCACAGCCCTGGACTCTGTACATCCATCTGGGCTCTTGATGCCTTAAACGTCTCTTAACATTTACTTTATTACACTTATTTTGAAGACTTGAGTTGTTAAGTAGCTCGTTATAAGATCCTAAGATTCAACAGAGACGTGCAGTCACTTTCCTAAGACCCCCACCAAATCAGCACCATCCTCAGATTAGAAGGTACTTTCAGGGTATTGGACCCAGGTTTTCCCCATCAGGATAGGACTGCTCAGGCTTCCAGAAAGACAAGAGCTGAGAACCTGGGCTTTGCTGTCAGACGGATCTCAGGCTGAGTCCTGCATGAACTACCTCCTTGCTGGGCAATCTTGGACAATTTACTGAACTTAGTTTCCATTTCCTCGGCTGTAAAATAAGAAGAATAACAGTATCGATCTTACAGTTTGTATCGCTGAAATGAGATCATGCGAGCAAAGCCCAGTGCCTGGCATCTAACGAGTTCTCATTTATGGTCGTTGTTTCATTTTGGCTTTTGTTTCTGTTGTTTTAATTGAGGGGTAATTGACATAGAACTTGGTATTAGTTTCAGGCGTACAACTTAATGATTAGGTATTTGTACATACTGCCAAAGGGTCACCACAATAACGTCTGTCACCATACATAGTTACAGTTTTTTTCCTCACGATGAGGACTTTTAACATTTACCGTGAGGGGGCGCCTGGGTGGCTCAGTCGGTTAAGCGTCCGACTGCGGCTCAGGTCATGATCTCACAGTCCGTGAGTCAGTCCGTGAGTTCGAGCCCCGCGTCGCGCTCTGTGCTGACAGCTCAGAGCCTGGAGCCTGCTTCAGATTCTGTGTCTCCCTCTCTCTCTGACCCTCCCCCGTTCATGCTCTGTCTCTCTCTGTCTCAAAAATAAATAAACATTAAAAAAAATTTTTTTTTAAATTTACCGTGAGCAACTTTCAAATATGCAATACGGTATTATTAACTATAGTCATATGGTAGTTACTGATGTTCTAAATCAGGAAATCTTGAGCCACCGCTAAATCCGAATACGTCCAAATGCCGCTGCCTGGCAGATGGTTGAGTCATGCATTATCGGGGGTAAGTCCCACTCAGGGGATCTGGTGCTTTGCTGTTGCCCTTTCACCTCTGTGGGGACGGTTCCACGCAGGTGGTGACACAGGCTGGGAACGGGTGTGAGGAGGGGCATCTGTGGGTTGGTACGTGTGTGCAGTCACATTAATTTGCCCAAAGAAAATTATTATTTATGTTTTCCAATTGCAGAGACCATGTACTAGAAAACTCTTAAGGTATTATTTGATGTTTCTTAATACTTAGACCTACTGCTTTATGACAAATTGCCAAGCAGTGGTCAGGAGTCAATTCACATTGAAGAAGAACAAAGATTAGGAGACTATTGACCCTTGAAAAGAACTCATTCGTGGGATGTTCATTATTCACACTGCATCCAGTCTCAACCCACCCTCTGGGCTTCTTATTTTACATTTATTTCCAGATTAATAGCCCAATTAGAAACCTATTGACTAAGGCCGTACTAAAGGCAATGACCCTTCACAGCTGCAAGCTCCCTCTTTTCAAACCACCCTTAAAACCAAAGGCAAGTAGCATTGGCTCTCCCATTCCTGGGCTAACTCTGCCCCCTAGTGCTCACTCACACACTTGGGCACCAGCAACTGAGAGTCGCCTTTGTTATTTTTTTCCTCACAGGACGGGAACAGAGAAGGCCTGTCATCCCCACACCCGGTCTTTTCCAGCCCCTAACCCCCCTCAGTCTGTTCTGTGTAGATAATCAACCCAAAGGCTCAGATGTTGTTTCTGTCCTGTGTATTTGAAAGTAATTTAGCACACCAATCTTCTTATGTGTTAAAAAGCGTTTCTCAGCAGGTTGGTGAGGATAAACCTCCGTGGGGGAAAGGGAAGGAGAGCTGTGATCGCTCCCGGACCTCCCCGGGGACCGGGGTGACGCCTGTAGCCAGGAGGTAGAGCCCTGGGCAGGCCCCTGACCCGTTCTGAGGTTTGGTTTCCTTGAGTGTAAGACGAGGGGAGGAGGCCCCACAGTCTGGCGTCTGTTGCACAGGAGAACCAGGTGATGATTGTGTGGGAAGAGGGCTGTGGCTTTCAAGCCCCGCTCTTGGACTAGAAATTGACCTTTGTCAGCCTTGAACTTCCCATCTTACAAAAGGAAATGATGACTCGCCCTGATAGTCGCACCACTTACTTGTGAAGGGTAGCGAGTCCGCAGTGCTTTGCTGGGCACGTTCCAGCCGCCCCCGCTGCGTGGTCAGGGGGGCCGCTGAAGATGCCAGTTCTCACTAGTGCCGGGCAGGGAAGGAGGGTGGGAATCACAGACCTGCATTTCTGATGGCGTCCTGGTGAGACTTTGACGTCCCACTACATTGTGAAGGCCGGGGGTGTAGTGGAAAAGAGACCAAGGGCCAGGAGGTCTGGGTTCGGTCTCCGCGGCATCATGAGTTTTGTGACTTGGACGAAGTAAGTCACTTCACCTTGTTGGGCCTCAGTTTCCCCGTCTGTAAAAGGAGGCAGCTGGGCAGGGGATTCTGGAAGGACCCTTCTGACTATAGTATTCTGAGAGTCTGAGAGAAAACAGCAAGACTCTGAAAAGAGTAAAATCTGCCCAGTGTAGGTCTTACTCCTCGAACCTCCTAGAAGAAAGACAGAATGTTAATTATTTGAGCAGCTAATTTTTCTGCAGCATTTCCGTGTGTCAGGTCTTGATCTAAGCTCTTCGCTTCCATGAACAGCTATCTGTAGAGTTATCTTGGTACAGAAATTATTAATGTGCAATTAATAATTAAGTGCTTTGGGGGAATGATTTCTAAATAGGAGCCTGATCAATAAGCCGGTTGTGGCGGGGCGGGAGGGGGGGGAGGGGGGAGAGGGGGTGGGCATCTTCAGCTAATGAAGGGGGCTACTCCCTGTCTCTGCTATGAAAAGAAAAATGTCACCAAACATTACACGCAGCCTGAGGGGTACGTGTGGAGGGGGAAGGGGCTGCTGTTGCCAGGCAACTAGCTCCTCATCACTAATCATGTGCATAAAAGCCATGGGTCTTCGTTTTCTGCACAGCTAGTGGGCCTCTCCCCCTTCTCCCACCCCCTGCTCCCCACAGCTGGCCTTCGGGCTCTGGTTCCAGACACTTGGACCTTGAAATAGGCCCAGGACCCCGTCAGTAATCCAGGGCGGGCTCTGCTGCAAGAAAGCAAAATGCAGAAAGATTCTTTGTGTCCATCTTAGAGGAGAGGAAGGCCCAGCACCAATATTCCAGAACACCCTTTCCTCCACTACAGCCTTTTGAGTGAGCCATCACCCCAGAGGCTTGCTCAGATTTGAGGGAAATCCCTTTCTGACCCCCGCATTCAAGGAAGGCTCTTGCTGTTTGCCATGCGGATGCTGAACAAACACGTGGGTCCCTGGGCTAGCTTTCAATGCGCTCTGCAAACACTTCTCTCTGGATGCGGCCAACTGTCCAATTAGGCAAGCTGTAAGTCTCTCCCTCTGGGGATTTGTTGTCTTAAAGAGCAAGGCCCCAGTGTGACCAGAGAATTTACAGAGCACATGTCCTACAGAGAAAATGCTCTCGCTGGGGCCCGGTCACCTTTCAGAAGAGGAGTGGAGAAGGCTGTTCCGTCCACGGAGTGCACGGGCAGGGGAAGAGCCGATATTATAATAGGCGTTTGCATCCATTTCCTTCCAAAGCACACGGGCACTCTAGGAGGACGGAGGACTGTCTGTGCTGTGGGGAATTGGGTTGTGGCTCTGGAATTGTCAGAGGGCTGCTTTGGTCGATTTCAGAGACAAAAGTCATAATAAGTATTGACTTAAAAGATCGCAGCCCAGAATGTGGAATGTACCGGCCCATTGACCTGCCCCAGTTCTACAGCTGTTCCGATCAAGTGTCTGCAGCTCAGAAAGGGGACGCGTCTCCCTCAGGAATCCCGGAAGCGTGGGCACCACCCCCCGCAGGCCAGGCAGGCTGTGCTGCTCCTGGAGAGTGGTTCATGTGGGGACAATTTTCAGTCGCCTGTCACGGTCCTCTTCTCTCTCTCTGCTCCAGTCACACTGGCCTCCCTACTAGTCCTCAAAACACCCCTTGTCGGGCCTTGGCACTTGTCCCCCGGATGCTCCTACCCCAGGTCCGTAGATGACATGACACCTTCTCTGATGCTACCCTGTCTACAATAATATATCTGCCATCCCTGCTTACTCTCTCCACATTCCTTTTTTGGTTTATTTTTTGATTTGAGAGAGAGAGAGAGAGAGAGAGAGAGAGCACAAGCATGAGTGGGGGAGAGACGCAGAGGAAGAGATGGAGGGAGGGAGGGAGGGAGGGAGGGAGAGAGAGAGAGAGAGAGAGAGAGAGAATCCCAAGCAGGCTCCACACTCAGAATGAAGCCTGACACAGTGCTTGATCCCACGAGCCTGAGATCATGACCTGAGCTGAAATCAAGAGTCAGACACTCAACCGATTGAGCCACCCAGGCGCCCCTCCACATGCCATTTTTAATATTCTTCAAAGTACCTCAGTTCTCTCTCCTTCCTTCCTTCCTTCCTTCCTTCCTTCCTTCCTTCCTTCCTTCCTTCCTTCCTTCCTCTTTCTGTCCATTTTACGAACTCCTGCACCCCCGGCATCTGCCACAGTGTGTGTCCTGCAGCCAGCCCTCCACTAGCATCTACAGAGTCAGTCATGGACCCTGTGGCTCCATTCCGTTCCAGGAACGCATGGGGCTCTCACATCCTCACCCTCCAGGTGCCCGGAGCTCCTCTCTGGAGGAAGTGCTGTGTGACTTTCTGGTATACCTTTACAGATATTTTATGTTGATCCAAACAAGTACACATACAGAGCCATATTCCTCCCCACCCATCCTTTGGAAAACAGTAATAGTAGAGGACTTTATATTTCTACTACGTCTTGCTTTTTCCACTCTGTGTATCTTGAAGATCATTTCAGATCAGTTCGAATAAAGCATCCTCATTTTTTTCTAAGGCTGAGGAATATTCCAATGGATGGACTATTCCGATGTACAGTCATTTATCTGGTTCCCCACAGATGGATATGTAGGCTGCCTCTCGTCTTTTGTTTCGGCAGAGTGTTGCAAATAATGCAATATATGACACACTGCGCACATGTGATCACATCCAGAGGGTAAATTCTTAGGAGTCAAACTGCTGAGTCAAAGGGTATGGCACTTGTAGTTTGGATAGATACTATCAAGCTTCTCTCTACAGACATTTACATAGCACCTGTCACACAGCACAGAGCACATGCATCTACACCCCTGCCAACAATCTATGAGGGAGCTTATTCCCTGCAGCCTCACCAAACTTTCTTTTATCTTTGCCAGCCAGAGAGTTGAAAAGTGATATTGCAGTGCAATCTCATTTTGCATCTTCTTACTGTGAATAAGGTTCACCATGTCTCCATCTAAGAGGCGCGTGGATTTCCTTTCTCAGGAACCGCCAATTTTTCTTTTTTTTAAATTTTTTTTTTTCAACGTTTATTTATTTTTGGGACAGAGAGAGACATAGCATGAACGGGGGAGGGGCAGAGAGAGAGGGAGACACAGAATCGGAAACAGGCTCCAGGCTCTGAGCTATCAGCCCAGAGCCCGACGCGGGGCTCGAACTCACGGACCGCGAGATCGTGACCTGGCTGAAGTCGGACGCTTAACCGACTGCGCCACCCAGGCGCCCCGAACCGCCAATTTTTCTACTAGATGGTTGGTCTTTGAAAAAACAATCGATCAATAGGAACCCCGACATATTAGAAAAATTCATCTTGACTGTGATGTAAGTCACAAATATTTTCCCCTATATGTCATTTGCCTTCGGATAAAACCATAGTTTTCTGCCTTACAGATTATGTGTAGTCAAACGCATTCATATGTACGTGTGAGAGACTGCCACCTTTTTTTAAATTTTGTTTTTTCAACGTTTTGCCTGAACTGCCAGCCCCAAGAACAAGCGACTGCGCCACCCAGGCGCCCCGAGACTGCCACCTTTTAGTTAACTTTTTAAATACTTTATCATGCCATTATGTGTTTAGCAGTATTCTTGGAAGCTGCATCTTTTATTGGTTATTTTTAAAGTGGTGCTTCCCAGACGGGGTTTTAGGATACGCTCTTAACTCTTGATGACTTGAGACGCTACCCTATTCCTTGAAGAATCTCGAGATTCTGGGGAAGTGCCCAAACCGTGATAACCCTCATCTGTTTGATGTTGGCTTTTAGAAATCTCTGTTGCAGAGAGTGACATTTTTCTGACTCTTTTTCAGGATTCCCGAATATACCACCTGTTTCGGTCTTTAATCATCTCTCGGCTGGTTACAGGTGCAGAAGGTTGAAGCAGCTGGAAAGCATCTGTTTCCAGAAAAAAAGACCCCCTCCCTCATGCCACCTCCTTAACACACCAAGCAAAGCACACACCATGCCCCCACTGTCAGCTCAGTGGGCCTGCCCTCCCCGCACCTGGCTTTTCCATGTGCTCTGTCATCAGGGTCCCCCACTCTCTCCCTCTCTCCCTGCTGTGACTCCTCATTTGCTGGCCTCCGCTCCAGGCAGGCTGGCCTTTCCTATCTCTTCCTTGGAGCCTGTGGGTGGGGCGGGGGGGGGGGGGGGGACTCACCCAGCTTTACTGGGGCCTGAGTAATGTTCATTCTTATAAAGAAGATGAATACAGAGTTACCAGTACAAAATTAAATACGAAAGTAAATAGAAGGAGAATATAACAAAAACTATAAAGTTTTAAAAGCTGGAAAACACCACAAAAACACAAAATACAGACAAATTACGTATTAGTTTGTATTAATTGTCCGACATGCTTCTAAAATACTTTTTTCCAAGGCGCCTGGCTGTCTCAGTCGATGGGGCATGCAACTCTTGATCTCGGGGTTGTGAGTTTGAGCCCCATGTTGGGTGTGGAGATTACTTAAAAATAAAATCTTTAAATAATAAGAATAAGAATAATAAAGTAAATTAGGGTCACCTTGGTGGCTCAGTCGGTTAAGCGCCTGTCTTCAGCTCAGGTCATGACTTCGTGGTTTGTGGGTTCGATCCCCATGTCAGGCTCTGTTCTGACCACCCATAGCCTGGAACCTGCTTCGGGTTCTGTGTCTTCTCCCTCCCTCCCTGCCCCTCCCCTGATCATGCTCTGTCTCTCTCTCAAAAATAAACATTAAAATTTTTCTTAAATAAATTACTTTTTGCCCCTCCTTTTTGGCTTCATACTCTTTGTCTGTTAATATGACGATAAGTTTGAAATACCATTATCCATAGGAAGCATAGACTTCAGTCTTTTTTCTAGCAGGGCTGATCATCTAGAAAATATACTTTAGCATCATAATATGTTATTGGCAGTGTCTTGCTAATACATAGCCCAACATGTTAGAGTGTACGAATCATGCAACTTCACATGCAGACATACTCACTGTTGTTTCAATCTTACAGAATTAAATCCACAGGAATCCGAGGAAATTCCATTTTTCACAATTTCCGTCAAAAAAGAAAGGCATGCATAGTATGTTTATATGGCTTTATCTGGTATATCCCTGACAGGGGAGAATTTAAATTTTGGCCAGAAGACAAAAATTCAGTCCCCCTTTTTACGGTTCTACGCATCTGATAACTGGAAGGATTTTTCCACGGACCAACAGCTGGTCCTACGTTTCCAACCTGTTTCTCCTCCGCGCCTCACATATTTCTGGAGGCCACCACTGTGGGACACATTGATATCTGAGACCACCACTAGCCCTGCACCTTGTTGTCACCAGGCCGGGCAAGTCAAGGTGGCGAGAGTCTTCCTAAACACCACTCCGACACCCTGCCAAGAAGCAAACTTAAGGAAACAACTGGAGGCCATAGAAATCTATTGCATTTAATACACAGTAAATGTGTCCTCATCTCAATTTCCCCTTTGGTTGCTTTCAAAAATGCCCACGGTCACAGCAAAGCGAGGGAGAGGGAGGATTCAACAGGGAGGAGGCTGAAATGGAAAGAGACTGATGTGGTCGTCATAACTTGCAACTGATGTACCTCCTAAAAATTGTGCAGAAGCACACGAACACGACTCCCAGCCAGGACCGCGGCGGGTCTCCTATGAGTGAGTGGCCTGAAAGCTTACACTTGCTTAGTTTCAAGACAGGGGCACTTCTGTCCCTGCTGTCTGGCCCCACCCCCACCCACCGCCCCACTGTCTGGCCCTCATTCAAAATAACTTATGTACGTGTCAACATGGTCTTGATCTCCAGGGACAGAGACCCAAACGAAACAAACTAAACGGAGGATATATCGATTCCTGAACTGCCGGCCCCAAGAACAACCGGAACCAGTCCTCTCCACCTGTCCTCTCTCTGCACCTCACTTTCCATCTCGACAAGTACAGAATAAAGCTTCACCCTCACGGAGGCTTGATCTCCAGCAACTCCATACTTGAATTGCATCGTGTGGCCACCCACCCAAGGGAAACTCAGGCTGGGACTCAGCCTGGGCCGAGTTCAAGGGACTCAGGCTGGGCCGGCTTGCCTCTCTAGCACTGTGGGGGGTACACCTAGCCGGGAACATCCCCACTAGACGTTCAAGGTTGGAGTAGGGAGGAAGGGAGGGGTGCTATGGTAGACAGGACAATGGCCCCTCAAAGACGTTCAAGCGCCAATCCCTGGAACTGAGAATGTGTTTCCCTACACGGCAAAGGGATTTTGTGAATGTGATTAAGTTAAGGATCGGGGCTTTTTGTTGTTGTTGTTTTGTTTTGCTTTTTAAGTAGGCTTCATACCCAGCAAGCGAGGCTCACCCACTAGGCCTTTTCTCTCCTCCCTCCGAGTCCTACCCTTCTGCTACAGGGCCTGTGTCCCCTGGATTCATAGGCTGAAATCCTAACTCTCGGAATCTCAGGATATTATATTTAGAGTATGTGGACTGTGTGTGGAGAGAAGATCTTTAAAGAGGTAATAAAGGCAAAAATGGGGTCATACCAGTGGCCCGTAGTGCAATGCGACTGGTGTCCTTATAATGAGAGGAGATTAGGACGCAGACACGTACAGAGGGAAGAGATACAGAGATGCCGGTAGAAGACAGCCATCCCTAAGCCCAGGAGAGAGGCTTCCGAAGAAACCAACCCCGCAGACACCTCGATCTCTGACTCCCAGCCTCCAGGATTGTGAGAGACGACATTTCTGTTGAAGTCACCCGGTCTGCAGTATCCGTCATGGCAGCAAAACCAGGCACTGCCCTTCAAGGCAGCGGTGAAATCCTACCCCCTTTCTCACACCGCCTTTGGTTAGCCCAGCTCACGGTGCGGCCATTGTCTCCCCATTGTCTCAGAAGGCCTGGAGGCTGAGAGTCGCCAACAGTTTAACACCAGGATCGCAAACCCTAACGCCAGCGGGCCAGGAAGAGAACTCCCAGCGAGTGACGAGTGAAGTGACGTGGCTAAGTATAAGGAAGCCATAGAAAACAGTTCCCAAAAGTAGCTCCCTCCTAGTCAATCCTGTCTGCCTTTACTTTTCTCACGTCCCACTGAGGACAGATACAAGAAACATTCTTCTCTCTTCCTGTCAGAGCTGCGGGTCAAAGTGGCAATGGGAGGGGAGCTGGGCACCTGTCCTCATCCTCGGGTCCGGGAGCCTGCGAGGAGGGGCCGAGCTGAGCTGGCACATACACCCTGCCCTGTGCAAAGGGCAGCCGCTGCTCAGCTCCAGCCCCTTGTCACCAGGGGCCAGGACAGGTACCAGGGCTGCTAGAATTTTCCAGGTTTTCAAAAGAAGCCAGAAATCTTGGTTTAAAACAAAAACAGGAAATCTGATTTTTAAAATACTGACAACTTATTCAAAAATCTCTTAAATCTCTGCTGGCTACTCCACACCTGTCAAGGATGGCTGCTCTCAAAAACCAGAAGTGTTGACAAAGATGTGGAGAATTGGGGGCTCTGGTGCATTGTTGGTGGGAATGTAAAATGGGGCAGCCACTGAGGCAGAGTATGGAGCCTCCTCCAAGAATTAAAAATGAGACTACCAGATAATCCAGCAACTCCAGTTCTGGGTATATGCTCAGAAGAACTGAGAGCAGAGTCTCAAAGATATCTGCACAGCCACGTTCAGAGCCGAAAGGTGGAAACAACCCGTGTGCCCATTGGCAGATGAGTGGATAAGCAAAATGTGATACATATACACACACACACGTACACAATGGAATATTCTTCCGCCTTAAAGAGGAAGGAAACGGATGACCACCTCCATTTCAATGAATACAATGTGGATGAACCTGGAAGACATTCTGTTAATGAAATAAGCCAGGCTTATTGTTTTATTTCACAAAAAGACAATACTGGGATCTCTGGGCGGCTCCGTCGGTTGAGTGACCAACTCTTGCTGCAGGCTCAGGTCAGGATCCCAGGGCCATGGGATCCGGCCCTGTGTCAGGCTCTGTGCTGGGCCACTCTCTTGGGACTTGGGTCTCTCTCTCCCTCTCTGTCCCTGTCCCCTGCTCATGCACTCTCTCTAAAAGAAAAACGAAAAAAATTGGGGGCGCCTGGGTGACTCAGTCGGTTAAGCGTCCCGGGTCACGATCTCATGGTTTGTGAGTTCGAGCCCCGCATCAGGCTCACTGCTGTCAGTGCAGAGCCCACTTCGGGTCTTCTGTCCCCCTGTCTCTGCACCGCCCCCCACTCTCACGTGCTCTCTCCCTCAAAAATCAATAAACAGAGGGGGAAAGTGGGTGATGGGCAGAGAGGAGGGCGCTTGTTGAGATGAGCACAGGGTGTTGTATGGAAACCAATCTGACAGTCAACCATATTAAAAAAAAACCAAAAATCAGTAAACATTTTAAAAAATTTAGAAAAAAATTTTTTAATTTTTAAAAATTAAGAAAAAATTTTTTTAATTTTTAAAAATTAACCAAAAAAAGACAAATACTGCATGATTCAATTTATAGGAAATCCCTAGAGTAGTCAAAATTATAGAGGCAGAAAGTAGAGTGCTGGCTGCCAGGGGCTGGGGAGGGAGGGGAGGATGGGGAGTTAGTGTTTAATGGGACATAGTTACAGTTTTGTGAGAGGAAGAAAGTTCTGGAGAAGGATGGTGGTGATGGTCGCACCATGAATGTACTTTATAGTACTCAAGTGTACGCTTAAATAGGGTTAAGACAGTGAATCTGATGGTATGTTTATTTTATCAGAATAAAAATTTGGGGGGGTGGGGAGATCTTTGCCGGCTAGAATCGTTATTGCCAAACAAGACACATGTAAGGGCTAGATTCAGCCCACAGGCCACCAGTTTGCAAGCTCTGGTTTAACACTTCATTTTTTCCAGTTGTTCCATGTGTTCACGTCTTATTTACCCAGCCAGAAGGTACTAGAAGGTGAAATTCTGTGGAAGTAGGAGCTATGTGTTAAAGTCCTTTCCTATCCATCAGAGCAGGTGCTCAGGGCTCTGCAGTGGGCAAGTCACAGGTGCCCTGCCAAATACCTGATCACACACACAGACACACACACACACGCACACCTACTTAGCATAAAGTTGTGCAGCACACAGAGCGGTGCCCAGAGGAGGCTGCACCGTGGAAGCTTCGGAGTGGAGAGAGCACAGCCTTTGAAGCAGTGAAAGGAAATCCCTCTGAGTAAGATGTGGAGACGGTGTCAGAAGAGGCGAGGCCGAGAGGGTGAGTGAGTCAGAAAAGTGGGCCTTGTACGTTGCATTGAGGAGCCTCACCCCATCCCAGTGGGAGGGGAGGGCACTGAAGACCCTTCAGCAGAAGGTGACAGGACTGGATTTGCTTTTGAGATTAAGTCATGAGAACCAGAGCCCGGAACTCACACTCAGGAAACAGCTAAGCGCCCCTCAGCTACAGCCCTCCAGGGCCTCGCCTGCTCGTGTTCAGACAATGAGGAGGTTGGAACCCGGACAAGCCTGAGGGGCTTCAGTGGGAGGGGCGACACTTGAATACATGCCCTGTTCAGAGCGGGTTGCCGTGTGTGTGTGCGCGCGCGCGTGTGTGCCTGTGCTTGTGTATGTATGTGCACATTGCATGTGCATGTGTGCGCTAGAGGGGGAGGGTATGGATCTCAGCAAGCTGACCGTCCACAGGTTCTGCCTATTTCCTTCCTTTATACCTTCGCTAACGAGTTCCAGGCCTGGTCAGTGAAGGAGGTGCAGCCAACAGATCATCTTTGCACACCCCCCCCCCCCCCCCCGGGGAAACCTGGAGGAGGTATTTACTGAGAGCCCTCGCTTTAACCTGATCCCAGACACCAGTCCCGAGCACTCAGTAACCCGTGGCAACCCCTAGAGGCTGCTACAGGCTCAGTTATGAGGATGGCTACCCAGGGAACCTGCGGGTTCCCCAGACACTGGAATGGCTGAGCCGTGGGGATCTGGGGATCGCAGGGCGCGATCCCGAGCTGCCTAGGCGTGCGTGGAATTCTCGCGCCGACGAGGTCTGAAGGGACAAATGCCCGTTCCCCTAAGACCGTTCTCTGAGGGAAAGATAAATCTTAGAAGAAATGATGTGAACAAACAGGATCCTTCTCCGGTGGCCAACATGTATTCACTGTGCACCGTTTAATAACTGCACGTTTATTAAGGGTATGTCTCTCACTTTGCTCACGGGCAGTTCTTCCAACACTGGGACTTGAAACAGTTTCTTCAGAAAGGACCACAAGTAGCGGTGCCTCATGATGACTGGAAAACTGGAAAACACTGGCCAGAGCAGCCACGTGGAAGGGGCAGTTTGGGAAGTGGTGAAGTGTAGGGACGGACGGGGACAATTATTTTTGGAGGTCTGGTGATTAGGAACCAGGTGGCCGCTGGGCTGCCGGACCCAGGGATTTTGTACTTGGCGACGGAGGCTTCACTCTTTCTTCCCAATCTTGACCATTGGTACAAAGGCCAGGGTGCCCCGCGATTGTCATCAACATATACTCAAATCAAGATGCATTATGCATGCGAACAGGGATGCTTCCAAAGGAGCCCAGAGCTCTGCACTGTCCTTTCTTCTCTCATCTTCACACCCCGTCTGCCTGTGGAACAACTGGGATTCTGCATGAGGCTTCCCCTAAGCAACCAACAGCAGCCACCAGAAACATCGATCGCTTCAAGACAAGTCTCAGCCCCTGCTTCCAACCAGACCGCTACTCCAACACCCCACGCTGGACTTTAGACCTCGGCGCAGGAGACGGCCGTAGCCCCTGCCTGACACGGGGCGCCCTGCTATCGATGTCCCATGGGTGACCAAGAGAAGTCACCTAGAGGTGCGCTGAGAACAGAGAAGCTCAGTGAGATGGAGCCCAAGAATGCGCCCCCTCCACTTGGGAGAGAAGGGTTCCATCCTCCCTGAGCCCCACATTCCGCGTATTCTGCTCCCAGCCTACTCTCAAATCACCCATTCTCTGGGCTCCACCGGACCCCCTCACCCCACCCACTCTCCAGGCTCAAGGCCTGCACGCTCAGCCAAAGCAGACCACTTGCTGCGCCTTAAGCTAGTGCACACATTTCTGCCTCCACCCGCACATTTGTGGGAGGCATATGCCATGTGACCATTCTGACACACGTCACGTTTCATGTGACCATTCCAAAACACCCACCACAAAGGTACTCAAAGTGCGGCTTAATCTTAAAACTTAAAAGTAGTCCTAAGTGAAAAGGACAAATGAGGGATCGGATGAGGGTTCATACGGAGAGATGGATATGTTATCTCTTGAACACACTACTCAGCAACAACAACCACAAACTCAATATTTAATCATTTGTTTCTTCCCCCAGCTACCTAAAAATATCCTTCACGCCAGAATAGCTGCTTCAGGATTGCCACATTAGTATGTCACAAGTTTGCTCACCCTGTTTTCTCCAGCTTCCCGATCCCTGAGTCAGTTAGAAATGCCTTACGGCTTAAATAGTGGCCACCAACAGGGACTTAAGCAGAGAGATATTTGTGACTTCGCATCACAAGAAGTCTGCAGGTGGATGATTGTTAGCATTGATTCAGCTGCTCAGCAGAGCCAGCTGACAGGGTCCCAGCCTCTTTCCATTCTTCGACTGCCATCCTTAGTGCATTAGCTAGGAGTTCTCACTCTTGTCACCTCATGGTTACGAGATGGCTGCCACAGTTCCAGGCATCATATCTTTATACAAGGCATGGCGGCGGGGGGCGGTGCGGGGGGGGGGGGTGGGGAAGGAAAAGGAGCAGTAGTTAAGAGGCTGTTACAACTGTCCTGGGACAAACTGAATCAGAACCAACCTAGTGGTGGTTGACATGGAAAGAGGACAGATTTGAGATACAGTTAGAAGGCAGACGGGGCACAGTCTGGGTGTGGCTCAGTCAGTTAAGCGTCCGATTTAGGCTTAGGTCACGGTCTCACGGTTCGTGGGTTCAAGCCCCGGGCTGGCTCTGTGCTGACAGCTCAGAGCCTGGAGCCTGCTTCGGATCCTGTGTCTCCCTCTCTCTCCGTCCCTCTCCGCTCGCACCCTGTCTCGCTCTCAAAACTAAACAAACATTAAAAAACATTTTTTTTTAAAGGTAGAATTGGCGTGATTCAATCGTGGCAGTGATGAGGAAGATGGCTTCGAGGTTTCTAGCTTGGGTGATAAGGTAGATAGTGGCGGTGGTGGTGATGGAAGGAACAGATCTGGTGTAAGGGAAAAACGGTGATCTTGGTGTTTTTAGTCTGGTGTTTTAGTTCGAGGACCTCTAACATCCAGGTATAGATATTTTATAGAAAACTTAAAAATGAATCTGTAACTCGGAAAAGAGGTAGGTGCTATGTAATTGCGGTAGTATTTGTCACACTGGTGATACCAAAATCACGCAGAGTGTGTAGAAAGGAGGTGGGTTGGAGATAATGGAGCCAGAGATCTCTGATACATAGAGAAGTAAAAGGAGACCTGGGGGGCAGGAAGTTTCCTGAAGGAGGACAGAGACTCAACAAACAGGAAGAGATCTGCAGTGTTGAGTGATCCAGAGCTGTGAAATATATGCACTGGTTTTGGCACTTCGATAGCTGATGACCTCGCTGAAACCAGTTTATGGGAGGGAGGCACACTCCCTACAAACTCTACTTTATAGGGTTTTGAGACATCTTGGGAAATGAGGAAGTAGAGACTATTCCTGTTGGGGGCTTTATAGAAGAGGTGTTCCTCTCTGTAAAAGGCAAGTAGTAAGGAGAGCCTGCAACATCCATTGCGCTTTTCTGTGTGACGATGTGATGGCTGGATCTGAGGCAGCTATCTTGTGACCAGTGGGGGAGACATCGTTGATACACTGAGGTTAGCAAAGCAGAAGGATGGCATGAGGTTGGTCCTTGGCCTTCACTGAGCTGATGAACTAACCTTGTGGACACCTACCTCTCAACTTCTTTTTAAGTGAGAAAAATAAGAGGTCCCTGGGTGGCTCAGTCGGCTAAGCGTCCGACTTCGGCTCAGGTCATGATCTCACAGTTCGTGAGTTCGAGCCCAGCGTCGGGCTCTGTGCTGACAGCTCAGAGCCTGGAGCCCGCTTTGGATTCTGTTGTCTCCCTCTCTCTCTGCCCCTCCCCCACTTGCTCTTTCTAAGAGAAACATTTAAAAAAATTTTTTTAAGTGAGAAAAATAAGTCCTTGTTGCCGAAATCACTTTTACTCTTCTTGTGAATGGTGTGTTCAGCACGCTGTTCATGAGATGTGATAAAAATGAACTTTATTGTTCCTCACCATCCCTGGAAACTACTTAGCGGAGATCGTATCTCCATACTCCTAGATGAAAACTCTGGCAGACCATGACTTTGTCCTCACCCTTAGGTGACAGACAGTCTGAAGTCACTTTCAATAGCAAATGCAGTCACAGTTCTGGAATTCAAATGGCCCAAGATTCATAAAAATCCCTGTACCTGATTCTGCATCAAATCTCCCCTCCACCACCAGGCCAATGTGAGGCCCAAAGCCTGAGGTGGAGAGGGGCACAGAGCTGGCTTCTTTCCTTTTCTACCTCCTGCTTCTCCTCCTCCCACTCAATCTCTTACCTCTACAAGTCTTCTAGGGTACATTGTACCAACCCCTTAGGATGTGGGGTGGTCTTTCCTGAACAGGTACTGCTGTAAGCTGGCTGAGGCTCTCTGGGCCAGGCAGATGTGAAAGCTTCTGTGGGCTCTTAGAATATTCCTGTCTCTGAGGGTTCTTCTCTGCATTTCCCTTGACCTGAGGGGATGCATTTGTCCTGGGGTCTCCTTCCTCAGTCCCACAGGGATGCTGTGCTCACCTCTAGCTTCCTTCTGCTGAGATCCTCCTACCCAACACACACACACACACACACACACACACACACACACACACTGGCTCAATCCAATTCATATACCATGTTAGTTTCCCTCCTGTGTGGCCCATTTCAGACCGAGGGAAAACACTGGGCGTCCTGTGGCTGACCCCAACACAGCCTCCTCTGTCTGCCAGCCACAGGCCTCCTGAGCTTTCACACTTGTCAGTCAAAACTCTCGAGACCTGCTTTAAGGTGAGGACGGTAGGACCCCTACCCCAGGCATTGCAGACGGAATCCGAAGGAGAAACCATTCAAGAATGCTCTGTCTCTCCCTTCTCAATCCTTTTGGGTTCCCCATTCCAGGAGTGGTTCAGGAGCTTCTGGAGAAGTTCTCAATCATTCTCTTTGGAAGTTCTGCACAGGATAGCCTGGCCTTGGAACTTGACCTTTCGTATTCTTGCTCAAAATTCTGGTTTCACCACCCGCCTCCAAAATGCTTATTAGAGAGAAAAATTAACCTCTATTGTCTTAGCTCAGAATCTACTACCTGGGCCTGGAAAGCAGCCAGATAGCTTCGCTGTGCTGAGCGGCTCCGTGACTCTCCTGACACAATCAAGTCAAAGCTGGTAATTTATAAGGGTAAAAAGTTGTAAATGTCCACCAACAAGAGATTAAACAAATGAAACATGTATATGATGGAAAATGACTCAGCCATTTAAAACAATACTTTGGGGGGCGCTTGGGTGGCTCAGTCGGTGAAGCGGCCGACTTTGGCTCAGGTCACGATCTCGCAGTCCGTGAGTTCGAGCCCCGCGTCGGGCTCTGTGCTGACAGCTCAGAGCCTGGAGCCTGTTTCAGATTCTGTGTCTCCCTCTCTCTCTGCCCCTCCCCTGTTCATGCTCTGTCTCTCTCTGTCTCAAAAGTAAATAAACGTTAAAAAATAAAATAAAATAAAATAAAACAATACTTTGGAAGTATTCAAATATAGCAACATAGGACAATGTTCTATTTTGTTAAATTAAATATATGCAGGGGGAAAAGACTAACAGGAAATGTGTAAACATTCAAAAGGTCAAAGTTCAATTTGGTTGAAAAAAGTAACGTGTATATTACACACACACTGAAAGCAGAAAGTAGCAGGGCAGATCCAGGGGCACCATATCTGCAGCTGCCTCGGGGGAAGGACCCGGGTGGGAAGGAATATTACTTCTAAAGTTTTCAACCATATACAGATATTCCTTTTTCAACTAAAGAAACCATAGTTTGGGTTCTTTAAAAAAAAAAAAACTTTGACATTTTTGGAGGAAAAAGGATAAAAACTTTTTTTTTCTTGGTGGAAGAGAATTACTAGACATTTTTTAAAAAATCCTTTTCTTCTTTTCCTCTCTATTTCTAAATCATTATGTATTACTAAAACACACACACACGATACGATTGCTTCCCCCCTCCCTGTTCCCTTCCTGAACAACTGAGCTCTAAAGCCACGAGTGATGGATGAGCACAGCAAGGTGGGGATCCTCCGGGGCCAGGGTGGAAGGCGCAGGGTGTGGTTGCAGAGATCAAGCAGGGTGATGAGGATACAGCATGGGGGTAGACTGGCGGAGGTAATGGGACTTCAGAGGGTTGAAGAGGGCTTCCTTGTATTTCCCAGCCTGCACAGGGAAGGGAGGGCATCCGTGCAGTGGGGCGACCCAGCCAGAGTGTCTTAGTAGGATGGGAGGGTAGGCCAGCGGAGAGGCAGCTTGGTGATGAGCGTCAGGGCCCCAAACCACCCACGTGGGTGGGGGGCGGGCAGCAGAGATGGAAATGAGTTACACGTAGGGGCAGGCAAACGAGGGCGTATATTAGAGGCAATGAAAACCAGTGTCTCACTGGTAGAGAAGGGAGTTGCAAATACGAAAAGGAAGAAAATGAATAAATTCAGGGGTGTTGGATTGGGATCAGAGGTACTGGTGTGCACCATGGTTTTTCAATATATAGATAGATGCAGAAATAAGCATCGAACTAACTGTGTAGCTATATGGATTTATAATAAACAGAGACAGATGTTGTCTTAGCTTGGGATGCTATAAATAAAATATCACAGACTAGGTGACTTAAACCATAGGCATTTACTTCTCAGTTCCAGAGTCTGGGAAGTTCAAGAGCAAGGTGTGACAGACCCCTGATGAGGGTGCTCTTCCTGGCTTACAGGCACCACCTTCCCACTCTGTGCTCAGCTGGCTTTTCCTCAGCACAGCCATGTGGAGGGAGAGAGAGAGATCTCTCGCCCTCTTTTGATAAGGCCACTAATCTCATCATGAGGGCTCTACTCTATGACCTCATCTAACCCTAATTACCTCCCAGAGACACCATCACATTGGAGGTTATGGCTTCAACATATGAATTTGAGGGGATGCAAACACTCGGCCCATAAGAGATGTATGTGTATGTACATATATCATATCATATCATATATCATATCATTATACACAAGGCACATATCCATATACAAATGCTACAGGGATTCCCTCTTTCTGTCCAATGAGTGGGCCTGGAAGGGATGATACCTCAAAAGCAAAGAACAAAGCTAGTACCCAAATCTTGGCTTCTAAATACTATTTTCCACTAAAAGAAACGCAGATGCCTCGCAGAAATGACCATTTCCAGCTCTGGGAAGGGAAAGCACAAAATGAGCCTGGAACAGAAAGCAAGGTGTGGTCACAGAATGATGAGGGCCGTCAGAAGGACACAAAGACAACTTGAGTGAGTCCTCACTAGCCAAACAGGGGGCAACATGTCATTGCAATGAAGACAAATACTTACGGGTTATAAAACTTTGAATAAAAGAGGAGGTCATGATTCCATACTGATACAATAAGTGAATAAATTGAAAGTTTGATGAAGACTAGGAGGAACATAGTACCTCCCCAAAAATACTTATTAATTACCAAGGGGGGAAAAGCCTGGCAGACCCCCCCCCCTTAAACCAGTGATCAAAGCAAAATCATCAGTAATGGGATAAACCAAATAGTGGCCCATATGACCGGGCACGATAACACAGTGTCATTTCTATGATGTTTTTGCCAAAGATGGATAATCTGAATCTAATAATAAGGAAATATTATACAACATAATTGGCCTGTAATGTTCAAAAATGCCAAGATCACAAAAGTCAAGGTGAGTCAGAGGAACTGTTTCAGACAGAAGGAGACAAAAGTGAATGCAACTCATAATTCTGAATGGGCCTTTCAGGCTATGAAGGACATTATTGAGACAACTGGTAAAACTTGAATGAGGTCCGAGGATTCGATGTCAGTAATATATGTTCCTAATTTCCTGATTTTTGATGGTTATATTGTGCTTATGTAGCAGAATATCCTTATCTTTTTTTTAAGTTTATTTATTTATTTTGAGAGAGAAAGAATAAGCAAAGGAGGGGCAGAGAGGGGGGGGACAGAGGATACAAAGCAGGCTCTAAGCTGTCAGCACAGAACCTGATGCAGGGCTTGAACCCACAAACCGTGAGATCATGACCTGAGCCCAAGTCGGACGCTTAACTGACTGAGCCACACAGGTGCCCGGAGAATGTCCTTATCTCTAGGAATTCCAAACTGAAGTATTTGTAGGTGATTGGACATCAGATTGGAAACTTATTCTCAAGTGGTTCGGGAAAAATATAATTTTCTGTACTAAACAGCCAACTTTTCTCTAATTTTGTGATCATTTCAAATTAAAAATATTTTTAAAAGAACCAATAATTTATATATATATATATATATATATATATGAATTAAATATCCCTAAATACATGATATATGTGATTACATACTACATATTTTGTTAATGCACTGATAGCATATAAATATACTACATGTGGGGACACCTGGGTGGCTCAGTCGGTTAAGCGTCTGACTTTGGCTAGGGTCATGATCTCACAGTTCACGGGTTCGAGCCCCACATCAGGCTCTGTGCTGACAGCTTGGAGTTTGGAGTCTACTTCGGATTCTGTCTCCCTCTCTCTCAGCAACCCCCTCTTAAAAATAAATAAAATATTAAAAAATTAAAAAATATATATATATGTCACACACACACACACACACACACACACACACACACACACACACACTACGTGTGGAAACATACAGTGCTGGGACCCGGAAGCAGAGGGGGACCTCCTTGTGCCAAAGGGGAGGTGGCAAGCCCTGAGGTTCTGGAGAGGTTCTGGAGAGGTGGGCTGCCCTCAAGAAGGCTGTATGACTGCAGCTGGAGGCCGGGCCCCTCCTATAACACCTAGACACCTCCTTCTGAGATCAAGCCTTCCAAACATCCTAGAGAACTCAGAAATTCAAAATTTCCAATATTCTGTCTCTCTGTCCTCAGAGATCGCTGAAATCCCAGAGACTCTCCTATTTCAGGATCCCCGACACATGCCACAGACAGCCTGGGGCTCTCGGGGTGGCCCCGTTGTGGCCCGAAGGTTGAGAGTCAGACAGAGGAGGGTCTGAGTTCTAGCTCCAGCACGTCTAGTCTGGTGGGTGCTTCTTCCCAGGGCCCTGGTGGGGCTGGAGTCACAGACCCCGTAAAGCCCCCACCCCACCCCCCAAGCCTGGTAAATGACAAGGTCAGTGAACAGGAACTATTTTTCTCTATCAGCTAAAAGTTTGTGTCTCCTTGTTTCAAGTCCAGAAATGTGGTTCACAATTCAGATGAAAGTGAAAAGAGCAAAAGCCAGCCTGGGGCTGGGCTCTGCCATGTGCTCTGTTTTTAGCCAGGGTTGACTTCGGACCCCAGCAGGGTTTTATGACACATTCTTTATGGTTCCAGACTTTCTTCTGGGACAGGGTGAGGTACAGGCGGCGGGGGGGGGGGGGGGGGGGGGGGGAAGGTCAGGTATCGGGGAAAGTGACACCGAAGGGAAGTTTTCCTAGAAGTGCCACTGTTCTAGCTTGATATCCTCAGCCCTTTGCACTGGGAAGAGTTTCTGGTGGAAAGTCTGAGTAAACCCAGCCCACATTCAATAATATTTATTGACCACTAAGTGTCTAGTGATGGCAGATAGAGAAAGACGCAGTCGCAGCCCAAATGCTCACAAGAGTGGGGAAGAAGGGGCACCTGGGTGACTCAGCCAGTTGAGCGTCCGACTGATTTCAGCTCCCGTCATGATCTCACGGTTCACGAGTTCAAGCTCTGCATCGGGCTCCGCACTAACAGCACAGAATCTGCTTGGGATTTTCTCTCTCCCTCTCCCTCTGCCCCCCCCCCCAAAATAAATAAATAAACATTAAAAAAAAAAAAAAAACCCAGAATGGTGAGGAAGGAAAGTAGCCCCACCAAGAGCTTCCATTTTCACGCTTGAGGCTTTTGAGCTCAGCACCTCCATTGAACACCACCCATGTGCTTGGCCCTCGGTGAGGTCCCAGGGCGGAGAGCCAGGTGGGTAGGATATGGCTCAGCCATGAGGAGCTCACCGTTTATTACAGGTGAGAAACCGACCCAAACACCTCCCAAGCATTAGGATAAAGGTGTTCTCACAAAGCATTCCCTTGAAGAAAATTGTGAGGTGGGGGGGAACAGTGAGGGGGTCTGGAAGATCACAGGCAGAAGGGGGCGCTCGCGCATTGCCCGGGGAAGTGACGCTGCCAGCTGGGTTCATGGGGCCTGTGGGGGGTGGGAGGTGGGAGGATAGGACGAGGCCACGGAGCGCGGTTGGCTCTGGTACCCTGAGGACCTTCCTGGGTCCCACTCAGAAACTCAGACTCGACCCTGTGGGCAGTGGGGAACCACTGAGGGGTTTAAGCAGAGGGACAACGTGGTCCGATTTGCATTTTAGAAAGATCACACTGGCAGGCGCATGGGAGATGGCGTGGGGTGGGGCAAAGCCAGACACCGGGAGTACCATTTTGGAGGCCGTTACAACTGTCCCAGGGAGAAATAATGGCGCCCGGAACCATGGCGGTGGCAGGTAGGGTAGACTGAAGTGGGCAGTTTGGGGGGGTTACTTAGAAGGGAGAACTGGGGTTGCCTGGGTGGCTCAGCCGGTTAAGTGTCCAACTCTCGGTTTCAGCTCAGGTCATGATCTCGCTGTTGGTGGGTTCGAGACCCACTTTGGGCTTCATGCTGACCATGTGGAGGCTGCTTGGGATTCGCGCTCTCTCTCTCTCTCTCTCTGCCCTTCCCCCGCTTTCTCTCTCTCTCAAAACAAGGAAACTTAAAAAAAATATAAGGGAGAACCGACACCACTTGGTGATGTTCCTGAGGAGGATGGGCGGCTCTGAAGTTTCTAGTTGGGGTAGGGGAGGGGGTGGCGGTGGTGCCTTTAATGGCAGAACAGAAAGAGCAGATTAAAAAAAATTTTTTTTTTTTTTTTTAATTTTTTTTTCAACGTTTATTTATTTTGGGGACAGAGAGAGACAGAGCATGAACGGGGGAGGGGCAGAGAGAGAGGGAGACACAGAATCGGAAACAGGCTCCAGGCTCCGAGCCATCAGCCCAGAGCCTGATGCGGGGCTCGAACTCACGGACCGCGAGATCGTGACCTGGCTGAAGTCGGACGCTTAACCGACTGCGCCACCCAGGCGCCCCAAAAAAAATTTTTTTTAATGCCTATTTATTTTTGAGAGAGCGAGCACATGTGAACACACGCGCTAGCGGGGGAGGGGCAGAGGGAGAGAAATGGGGACAGAGGATCGGACGTGGGCTCTGCACTGACAGCACAGATTCCCTAGGCGGGGCTCAAACTCACACGCTGTGAGTTCCTGACCTGAGCCGCAGTTGGACGCTTAAGTGACTGAGCCCCCAGGTGCCCTAGAAAGAGCAGATTTGATGCAAGGGCAAAAGAATGAGCTTGGCCGTATACTCTGAGGTGCCCTGCAGAGACCCATGCAGAAACGAAGGACAGGTAAGTAATTGGAAATACGGGTCTGTGGCTGAAAACAGAGGCAGCTACTCACTGCACGAGATGGCGGTTATCAGTCAAGGGGATGGCAGCCTAATCGTGGGGGTCCGTCCAGAGGTGAAGGGACACAGAGCAGCCGAGGAAAACCAGACAGTGGTCAAGGGGTAGCAGGAGACCCAGAAGAGGGGTGGCAGGGAAAGACCCAACGGGAGCACAACGCTCCAGGCCGAAGGGAGCCTCGCAGCGGCAAACGGGAAGGTACGGGCTGTGATGTGGGTGCCAGAGGAGCAGACAGGTGTTGGGTCAGTTCTGGGGGCTGGATGAGGTTTTAGTAGATGAAGAAGTCTTGGGAGAGAGGAGTGGAGACTATTTCTTTCTCGTTTGTTTTTCTTTTTGTTTATTTTTGAGAGAGCGCGCGCAAGGGAGGGGCAGAGAGAGAGGGGGAGGGGGGCAGAGGATCCGAAGCGGGTTCCGGGCCCCGATAGCGCAGAGCCCGCTGTGGGGCTCGAACCCAATGAACTGTGAGATCATGACCTGAGCCACCCAGGCGCTGCAATACTATTTCTTTAAAAGACGCGGTGGTGAAGGAGAAGAGAGATGAGGAAAGGCAGGATTCGGGTCACACGGGACCTGGTGACACAGGAGCAGGCAGGCAGGGGGCCTGCAATGACAGTGATGAAGGGGAGCCGCGGGGAGCCGCGGAGGGAAGTCAGGCAGGAGGAGTGGGCCTCCGTGAGGGGGAGCTAGTAGGGAAGGGGGCTCCAGAAGGGAGTGTTGTCCTTGGCACTTGCTGTGGGGGAAGGCCCCAGGCCCCAGCGGGACCCACGGGCCTGGGCTCAGGTGCGGGGAGCAGCCGGCCTGAAAGGGGGGCAGGGGCAGGCCTGGGCAGGGGCCACGGGTGGGGGGTGCAGAGTGAGGAGCCCGCAGGGGAGGCCGCGTGTGCGCTCAGGGCTCAGCATCCTGCCGAGGGGTTACTCACTGCTGACTCAGACCCAGGTGCTCATTTGCATGTTGTTCATGTCAAGCCAAAATGAGCAGGGATACCAGGGGGGCATCGCATCCCCTTTCTGAGCAGAACCGCCCCAGATCTTCGAAGCGCTCCTGCTGTGGTGCTGAGTCTGTGACTTAGACATATTTCCTTTGTAAAGGGCTCTGTTCAGTGCTGCCCACGTGGCTGTCTGTGAAATGGAGCTGAGGGGGAAAAAAAACCACTCAGGAAGTTCATTTCCTCCTTAAGAATATGGAGGTAAAATTTAATTTTAGGTTGAATGCTCCGAGCACGGCCCTTCCCGCTGCCAAATATTTTCCCTTATCATCTATCTCCTCCCCCAGAATGTAACCAGGACGGGAACACTGTTTTGTATGCCTGTGCCTAGAACGGTGCCCGACACACGGTAGGTGCTTGACAAACACAGGACGTGACTGAACGTCTCGTTCCAAGCACTTTCTCTAAACCTTGCAGCCCTTAGGCACCTCACAGTTTAGGAAAGACTGACTCTGAGAGGTTAAGCGTTTCCCTAGGTCAGGGCACCTGGGTGGCTCAGTCAGTTAAGCGTCTGACTCTTGGTTTCGGCTCAGGTCATGATCTCACGGTTCATGAGTTCGAGCCCC
Source organism: Puma concolor (assembly GCF_028749965.1). Taxonomy (NCBI): domain Eukaryota; kingdom Metazoa; phylum Chordata; class Mammalia; order Carnivora; family Felidae; genus Puma; species Puma concolor. The sequence continues at coordinate 26,394,589 of NC_141673.1, read as the reverse complement.
GTGTTGGGCTCTGTGCTGACAGCATGGAGCCTGCTTGGGATTCTCTCTCTTCTTCGCTCTCTGCCCCTCCCTCCCACTCTCTCTCTCTCTCTCCTTCAAAATAAATAAACTTAAAAAAAAAAAAGCCATTTCCCTAGGTCAATCAGACTGCAGGGAAGGGGCAAGTCCCTACAATTTCAAGCAGGACTTCCCGCATGTGAAGCAATAGTTCAAAAACTACTTATGAGTTTATTAGGTGACTACTCCTGTGAAACCTATTCATGCTAACCCAACTCTGACAAGAACATCCCCGACAAGAACAAGCAAATGGACTGATTTCCACTCAAATATAAATAGCTTCCAAGGGGCTGAAATGCTCTGGCCAGCTGACTAGCTCAGTCTGTCCCAGTAGGTCAGGCCTACTAAGGAAGCCAGACCCCCCCCCCCGCCCCATCCCCCCAGTGGCTAGGAGCCCAAGCGGAGTTAAGTACTCTTGGGGAGACCGTGAACCAGCCCCATGAACTGGACACACAGAAGGCCCGTGGCCATTGGCCAGTCGGGGTGCCTGCCTCCACCAGGGCCAACAGCACACTGCTGGCCACTGGCCACCTAATGGGAGAGCCAGCCAGCAGCCTTCAGCCCCCTTGTGTCCTTCCAGCTCTTCCTTTCAGGGAAAATACTTAAGCGACCGAACGATACTTAGGCGAAAATACTGAAAATACTCAAGCGACTGACTCATTCCAGCTCCATACCGGTTTTCATCGACGCTCTCAGATAATTACATATTGTTGACAAGGGGAAACCCTACACATAGCAGGAAGTCACCTCGCAACAATTCTGACCATGGTGTCTGGGGAAAGGCACCTCACTGTGAATCCGGGCCTGTGTTTGGGTCCCTGCCGGCTTGAGCCACTACGCAGGGGGGTGTATGTGTCCTGCCTGTGACCTAAATTTTGGGTGTCTATCTTGTATTTCTGTTCCCTACAGCTAGAGGGCTTTGATTTCAAACCACAGGGGGAGCATGATGAGCAAATAGCTGTCAAAACCATTTTGGGGCGGAAACAGCCAATGGAAGGTTCGGTCAGCATCACTGCTTGTAAGTCCAAGAATCAGAGAAGAATCCAGGCCTCTGAGAGTTTCTTCGGTAAATGGAGTCCCTTAACTGTTAGTACAGGCTTTGTTTCTTCTTCTTCTTCTTCTTTTTTTTTTTTCCCCCTCTACTACTCAGTAGCTTATTTTCAAGCAGAACAGGGGGAAAAAAAAATCCAGTCTCCAACGCCTGGGCCAGTGCAGAGTCATCACCAGCAAAACAGCTGTTAACATGGCTGACGCTCATACCTGTTAACTGCTTTAGTTAAGTTAAAGGACTGGCAGGAGAGAAATTCTGGCTGGCTGAGCAAGGAAAAACATTTCAGAGGTAAGTCACCAAAGACAGTAGCAGATGTCATGGAGCACAGAGCAGAAGCTACCAGGGACTTGACCGTCTCAAAGCAAAGCAAAACAGCTGATAAATACTCAGCCAAGCCAACTGCCAATTATACAAGAAGCCCAGGAAGCCAGAGAGGGTGTGAGTTTATTATTTTTTTTACTAAAAAAATTTTTTTTAATGTTTGTTTTTGAGAGGGAGAGAGACAGAGACAGAGCATGAGTGGCGGGGAGGTGGGGGGGAGGGGCAGAGAGGGAGAGGGAGACACAGAATCCGAAGCAGGCTTCAGGCTCCGAGCTAGAGTCCGACGTGGGGCTCGAACTCACGAACCGTGAGATCGTGACCTGAGCTGAAGTTGGATGGTTAACCGACTGAGCCACCCAGGCGCCCCTAGAAGTTTCTTTAATTAACAGTTCACCCTTCTCTTCATCCACAGATCCGTCAGCCCACGTCTCTTCAAAGATCTAGGATGTTGCTTCAGGTAACTGCCCTCCCCACAGGGAGCCAATCATGCAAACATGTAAATGTACGATTTGCAACTATAGCACTGTTGCAGTCTTAGGGTTACAAGTGGCTCCTAGGGTTCACAGGAGCCGGGAGCTAGTGAGCTAGAGAGCCAGTCGTTCAACCCCTTTTATTACGGCGCAGGTTTATGGCGACCAGGATAGGCTCCAGAGTGACGCGAGTGTGGGGCTGAATAGACAGTCCTGCCATTGCTCGTGGCGTGATGCTGCTAGTCATGTAGCCACTCTAACCCTGTTTCCCCATCTGTGAAGCAGGGATAATAGTCCCTCACTTAACGGGTGATGGAAAAATTACATGTGATCCAACAGGCAAAGCCTTTGGCACACAGCATCGTACCCAGCAAATGCTCAAAGAATGTGAGCTGTTCTCCCATGTCTATGAAGGCCCAGAAAGGTGCTGTTGGGTATCGCCATGCGGGTCCTATAAATTTCTACATCTCACGGTCATACCTATTAGAAAGTAACTATGTAAGGAGAATCTGCAGATAAGAAAAGCTATTATGTAACGTTGTTAGGCTGTAACTTTGTCAAGTTGTGGCTATGAACATCCTCAGGCATTTGAAGATGAACAGATTTTTTCTGTTAGGAGTCCATACGTTACTCAAAATCAGAGAGCACTGCTTTATCCCACAGCATTAGTATTGTTCAGTATTAGCTAGAACCCACTAAACTTTTCTTCCATCTCCATCTCTTTTTTAAGGAAATACAGACTTAGTAAAGCAACATTTGGGACTATGCTGGGCTGGACACACATGTACTGTAATCACTTCTGTGTTCTGTCTTTACGTCTTCAGATATCAGATAACAACGGGTGTGAAAACAACAGTGGACCCTGTAAGATTTCCAGAGTCCCATGCACTGTTTTCTAGGGCAGGGAATGGGCTGATCTATTACGGGCTCTCCCATCATCTAAGAGCTCTAGTTCTTTTGTCCGTACAAGGCGGTTACTGGATGACCGGGAAATTGCTCACGGCCTGCAATTGACTGGAAGCAGAGGGCTAACCAGGCAGGATCAGAAGCAAAAGCAACGAGAATCCCGACTCCCTCCTTCACCAGCGATGACCTTGGGAAAAGCACGTGTGTCTGACCTTCAATTCCGTCTATATAATGGGGATGACGGTGTGCCCACATCACAGAACTGGCTCAGGTGAGTTACTGCACTATAAAAGGAAGGTGCTTTGTAAACACCAGAGCACCAAACGAGAAACCCCACTAACCAGACTGCTTCAGCCAGAGGACTCTGCTCACCGTGCTCTGGTCGTGTGCACACCCGAGCAGCGTCCGCACGGCCTCTCACTCCAGCTCATCATGTCCTCAGCATCCTCCCACATCCCCCCTTTCCATAGCACCGGGACACCTTTCCTAGCATTCCAAGCACTGTGAAGAAACAATCCTTCTCTCTCCCACACATCACACACCAGCAACTTTCTATGGAATAGACGTCAGTTTAAAAATTTATTACAGGTGGTGGGGCCGGTGGGGGGGGATGAATAGGTGAAACACAGAGGAATTTTAGGGCAGTGAAGCTATTCTGTGTGTTACTTAGTAGTATGGTCGACACACCCCGTTATATATTTGTCTATTCCCATGGGACGTCAAAGAGTGAACCCTTGTGTAACTATAAAGTCATGAGTGATAATGATGTGTCAATGTAGGTTGTAGGCCGTCATTTTAACAAATGTACCCTCTGGGTGGGTGGGGGGTGATAGGAGGGAGGCTATGCATGTGTGGGGCTTGGCAGGGGGCAGTATACAGAAAATTTCTGTACCTTCTGACCAGGTTTGCCATGAACCTAAAACTGCTCTAAAAAGTAAAATCCATTAAAAAATTGATTACACACACACACACACACACACACACACACACACACACACACACCCCTACGACTGAGATGGGCTCTGACAAATATGAAAATTTAAGAAATCTAACTCTTTATTTAACATCAAAGCTAACATCAAGTGTTTATTTAAAAAAATAATGGCACCTGCTTTGAATAGGGTGACAATCTACGCAGAATTTACAATTTTAGGCTGACATGAAACTATATGGTATCTCACCAAATGGAAATTCTAGAAAAGACCTCACAATAAACATTCTAGTTTCCATTTTCAGAACTGCTAACTACGGCCTAAACATATCTTTTTTTTTTTTTTTTTTTTTTTTTTTAAAGTTTATTTATTTTTGGGACAGAGAGAGACAGAGCATGAACGGGGGAGGGGCAGAGAGAGAGGGAGACACAGAATCGGAAACAGGCTCCAGGCTCTGAGCCATCAGCCCAGAGCCCGACGCGGGGCTCGAACTCACGGACCGCGAGATCGTGACCTGGCTGAAGTCGGACGCTTAACCGACTGCGCCACCCAGGCGCCCCCTAAACATATCTTAAACACAGAGCACGTTTTGTTGAAACATTTCTCTTAGGACAAACACAGGAGACATGTTTTAAATAAATTAAAATTGCAACACATAAATTATTCCTAAAACAATCAAGGTACATTACTTTCCAGCTTCTTATAAACAGAGAATTGTACTGACTTTAGAAAATTATAGGTTAGTTCTGCTTTTTATCTTCTGGGTTACCAAACTCTTGTTAACTGTACCTTCTTTTAGCTTCATAACCAGTTTTGATGTAAATGGCCAATATTATTCTTTTCAGTGATTTATCCTTTTAGACCAACTCCTTCCTTAGCACGTGTGTTAAACTTCTTGAAACATTTCTCTCCAGCTAAAGCCCTGAATCTTAAATGCCATTTCACCCTACTCCTGGCTCACTCCTCAAAATTATAGAAATATGCAGTAGAGGTTGTTTAATCACACATGCTCATTTTAATAAGCATACCGAAATGCTTTTCCAAACCAATACAATCATACTTAGATTCCATACAAAGATGTTCCTATTTGATGCAAAACAATTTGGTATTTAAACTTCAATCCAAAAGGACAAAAATAATTAGTTGCTTGAGGGACTCCAATTCCCATCACAGTTATTGATCCCATAATTAAACCTGATATGCTGGAGAAAAGGCAGGGCAGTAAACATACCTAGCAGGGCAGTATTCCAATAAAAACAAGAGTGACAAAGTAGAAGGGCTAACTCCCACGGATGCTAATTGATGGAGAGGGATAACCGCGTTTGGGCCGTAATGGAAGCGGAGATCTCAGTCTGTCAACAGTTCATACTCATCACGTAAGCAAAACCACATGCTAGAAACCGGGGGCTGATCCTACTCTCTGTACAAAATCAGCAGTGGAGTACTTTTATTTACTGCTTCACTGTGGTTTGAATTGGGGGGGGGGGTGGTTTCAATGTTTTGTTCTGGCTTGATCATACTCAAAATGTAAACTGGGATAACTGATTCCAGTACCCACGTAAGAGGATTTTTACATTTTTGTTTTGCCCTCAGTGAACTATCATTATCTTGGTGATCATGAAAATAGTATGTCGCAAAAAAATCCTGTGCTAGAATGCAATATCCAGTATCTTTTTTTAATTTTCATGTTTATTATTGAGAGAGAGAGAAGAAAAACAAGCACGAGTGGGGGAGGGGCAGAGAGAGAGAGGGAGACACGGATTCCTAAGCAGAGATGTCAGCACAGAGCCCGACGCAGGGCCTGAACTCATGAACTGCAAGATCATGACCTGAACTGAAGTCGGCACTTAACCGACTGAGCCACCCAGATGCCCCTGCAACGTCCAGTATCTTAAAGCACTCAGTTTGCTGAGTGAGCAGGTGCCTGACCACCCCATGACTGGCTTCATCTTTACTACGAATGAAAGGTGGGGAAAGGGATTAGCGGACTTAAATGTAAATTAAATAACCAATTCCATGATATATCCCAGTTGGATCACTATTTTTAATTGAATAATGTATAGAATTTTACTTAATCTTACCCTTGTGCGGGAAAGGAAATACAATGGGAGGGTTTATTCCTTAAGAGAGCAGTAAACCACAGAGGGTAAAGGTCTCCTTGGAGTGTATCAACTTATTAAAAAGCTTCATGAACTTTCAGCAAGACTCTAAAATAAGCATGCCATGTAGGTTGAGCATACCCAAGTGAAAACAAAGTTATCTGACGTCTAACGAGAACTGGTGGCCGTACGGATTCTGTGCAAAAGAAGGCATGATCAAATGGGATGGTTCAGACCCAAGATTTCAGAGCAGAGCCAGTTTCTAGCCGCTTCTGTTAACAGCTCCAGACTGGAGGGGGCGGAGTGTCTGGCTTTCCGTTTCCTCCCCTACTTCTGCAGCGGAGAGGAGACACGCGGATGCAGGTCTGGGAAGCGTCAAAGCGAATGTCGAGTGGAGCGTGGTGGCCAGTGAAGCAGGCCCACGTCCTGGGTCCTCCCCTGCAACCCTTAACCTCAAAGGGCTAGAAATCTCTCTCCCTCTCTCTAAAAAATAACAGCAGTATCTACATCCGCCGCAACCTCTGGCATACGCAAAGTGCCTCAGAAAGATGCGCAGAAATTGAGAGGCGCCCACCAGGACCCAGGGGTGGAAGCTGCATCCAGCCCTCAGCCGAATGGAGACTGACGCCCACGGGTGAAGGAGAATGCTGGCCATTAAAATACAGAAGCGAAAGAAAGCACACCGTTCTTTCTCCCTCCCATCCCTGGATCTGGAACTCTTTTCCGTCCCCTGGGTTTGATGGATCACAGTGTATTTACAGCCAACTTGGCAGAACAAGGGCGAGTCTGATGGTGGAAGGGGACACGGCCATGAGATGGGGGTAGGGCTGCTGACTCCGTCTTCCCTGAATCCAAGATGCTTAACAGCCAAAGATTTCACGAAATGATCGTTACTGTTTTTAAGAAGCTTGAGTCCAGAATTAGATAGTGGGGACAGTTGAAGAAGTTTGTGAATTTACTAAAACCACTGAACTGTCAAGTTAAAAGAAGAAAGCTTGAGTTGTCTAAGTCTCACACACGCTGGACTTGTACCAAATGCTCGACTGTTCCACTCTCTCAAACCATGGCGCACTGTCACATTTTTTTTTTTTTTCAGGAGATTTCCCCAAGAGCAGCTGTTCGCAAAATATTGCACTTAATTTAAATCCAGGCGATTTGATGTTTTCTGGAAGAAAATGTACACTAACATACATCTTTACGCCTTCAGAGAACAGAGCGGATGGCAGGAGGCAGGACTGAACAGCCGTTTCCATTAAAATCTTCTAACTTCATTTTCAGTAGGTACAGAGAGAAAGAGATTTAAAGGGGAGTATCATCTGGGCTGAAAGTAGTGAGTAGAATCCCTCAAACAGGTTGAGGATGTTAACTTCTGAATGCTTTCACCTCAGGGGAAGAAGCGCGGCCCCTCTATTACTTGGGCCCTTGTCTCCAGGAAGATCCCGAGAGGTGACAGACAGCCTTCGCTTGGACACTGGATCAATCTATGTGATTCCGGCTGGTCTCACAGGGTCATAAGAGGACCTTCTCAGTCTCCATCCAGGTCGACTGCTCCCCCTGATCCAACTGCCACCCCATTAGACCACGCATCCTATTTCCCTCCTGCTTCCAGAGCGCCTACCTCAGTGCACTTTCGCTTTATAAAAGTACAATTCTGTTGTCTTAAAGAAAAACAAAAACCCCACGACACGAGCATCATTTGTTTTCATTTGTGGAGTGAGATTTGCGATTCCTCGCAAGCCAGGGAATAGAGTGAATCACATCCTCACAGGGGGTCTATCACAATTAAGATGTGCTGGAATACAAACCTCCAGAGTAGTGCTTACTGGACCCTAATGTTCAAGCCATGGCTTGATGTGGGATTTGGAAGAATTTCTACATGCTTGAAGGCAAGGCATTCAACGGCCACTTCAGATAAAATCAACGTGTGGCTCCCTGGATGTTAGAAGGTGAAAGCCCCACTCATAAATCTTCGCATCTTACCATTTAAAGTGCAAGACAAAACATCTAAGTTAGACGTCTGATGGATCAACAGGCGTAAGATTTCCGTGTTACTTGTGAGTCACGCACGACTGACCGCTATGGACACTGGGAACAGGTGGGGCCTAGGGTCCTCTGGACAAGTGGACTGGATGACACAGGATTTTCTGTACTTTCAAAGGCCACGAGGGTTCACCATGGCCAATGCGCGTACTTCCCCTCCCCAAGTGCTGCTACATCCTTGCTGCTAACAGGACTCAGGGAAAAAATGCAACCACAAGCAACAGTGAAGCTCGACTGTGATAGAGACTTAAGAGAGAGACAGAGACTTAAAATCCCTTTTCTTCTGGATCATTAATTATGTCAAATGCTCAATAACCAGAGGCTGGCCATGCTGGGCTAGTCAGGTGGGCAGAAGATCTGGTGTGATTAAGGCAGTGAGCGACGTGGGGAGAGCTCTGAAACAGATTCACATTCGCTAAGGATGGGGACTGAGCCGGCAAGTACTACCGTGTGAAGGGAACTGTAGTTATTTACAATGCACAGCCCAGGCCTGGTCACCTCTAGTCAGCACAACCCCGTTCATTTGAAAATTTGGTAGGATGCACAGTTTTCTTTAAAACATAAATCTGAAAGAACCTGAAGACAGGAACCCACGGCTTCATCTGGGTATTATGATCCTTTCTATGGCACACAGAATATGGTCCCAGTTTTTACAAAATATCGCAAGAAGAGTCACGGCGAAGAAAGTGCCGAGAATGTGGAAGCGGCTCTTCATCATGGGCGAGACAAACTTGGCAATGGTAGACACACACACTAGGATGACAGTCATGAAGGCCAGGATCACGTTTATGCACCTCCCCAGGAGCACTTTGGCATTCACGGTGTCTGTCTGCAGGACTTGCTGCTCTTGCTGGTGGAGCTCCAGCTTAGAAATGCGAGTCTGGCAGGATTCCAAGGCTTCCTGTGGGCAAGAGGGAGAGCAAGGGTCACACGCTGTCGGGACCATGGGCAACACGTGAGCACATGCCTGGACGTGCACGGAAGCTCCCTGGCTCAGGACACTCGATGCTGAGGCAGCTTCCAACAGCCAAGCTGACGGTGATGATGATGACAAAGAAGGGAAACGAGAATCCCAAGGCTCATTTATTCTGTTATTCACGGACAGAACGAACAACCATAAAATACCATAAACGGGGACTTACGGTTAAGTATTTTGAAATAAAGCACATAAACTATTGGCATCCGTTGGTATCATCAGGACCAAACCAGAGGAGGGGTAGGCCATTGTGGGGCAGGCGACTACCCCCAGCCATGGAGTAGGTGGTACCTGTTTCCACTGCTCAGTGGATGTATGCATCCACTTATATAGACTGTGGAGGATGAAGGGAGAAGGGACGGGGACAGGACTGACCACGGGCGACTCGGCTCTCACTTGCTCTCTGAATGCTGTTACTCAGGACACTATCCACTGCTGCACATCCTTCCCAGAGCTCGTTCTTTCTAAGGCTTCAATCGCTAAGACACAGAGGACCCCAAGTGTCTCTCTGGCCAAGTCACCTCCTCTGAGTTTGACTCATGTATCTACATGGCTCCTTGACATCCCCCTCTGAGCTTCTCAGAAGCACCTGGAGTGCAACATGTCCAAGTGCGGATTCACATACCGCACCCTCTCCTGCACCTGCCATCGGTCCTGTTTCCCTTCTGGTGCTCCTTTCCTCGGAAAACAGCACCTGGCTCAGCCGGTTCCTCCCACCAGACACTCATTTCCGCTAATCCGTCCCCAGCCGTGTCGATGCGACCTACAGCATCTATCTTTAGGGGCCCATTTCTCTCCCCTCCCAGTCTCCACCCCCCCGCCCCACTCACCATGCTCTGGCCATGCTGGCTTTTTAAAGTTTGGAAAAGGAGCATGTTCGGGGCCTCTGTACATGCATATACCGAGCCTGAAACGTTTGGTTCCCCACTCCCTCCCCTCCTCACCGGTGGATCTCCCTCCCCTCTCAGGTCCCACCTGGGAAGCCGTCCCAGCCCCATCGGACGATGTGAAGTTTCCCCCAGCCCTCTCCCCCAACCAGAAGACCACAGCTGCACAAGGATGGGGACTGGGCCACCTGCTGTTACCCCAGCAAAGGGCCGGCCATGCAGCAGGGAGCAGACGGGCGCCAGGAAGGAGGCATGAGGCTCATGAGAGGAAACTCTGTGCCTCTTAGGAGAACAGGACCTGACTAGAGGTGGCACAACGAGCCCCTTTTCAGTTCACCAGCCTACCGTCTAACTCGTTTACCAACATGTGCTTGCTTGGTTACAACACAGCCATCTTGTCAGGTTTTAAACAACCATAACAGCTGTAACACTGATTCGCTTTTCTTCCGCTGAATATACTCTATGGGCCAAAGAACAGAGTTCTCGGTTACTATAGTAACTTTCATGACATGGGTTACCAACAGAGAAGGTAAAACTCCTTCAGATTTTCACATTCTAAAAAAGCGCTGGCCTCCTAAAAGAGCAGGCACGTGCCCCAGAGATCGCGAATTCTTTTCAACTATTTGAGCTCACGGTCTCCTCTTTTTTAGACGCGGCAGGGAAGAGCGGACAGAACAAGACAAAAGACCAACATTTTTGGCAAATTGATTCATCTTTAATTGGGTACACACGTTACATATATAAACAGACTAATCCCAGAACTGAATTCCTTGGAACTGCTATCAAATTTTTTACCAAAAGAAAGATCCAAGAAAATTAAGTAGTGAGTTGCAAGGAATTTTAGTTACAGCACCCACTAAGTGATGGCCCCGTGATTCTTAGCGCTTCTTTGGATCCAGTGTTTAAACTGGGGACAAGGACAGAGAACTGACTGAATTATCCTTAAGCCTGTTTTAATTGGGAATTCTAATAAAACAAAACTCAATTTCTTAAAAGAGTAAAACCCTTGCCTCCCTGTGGACAACAGCCACCCTCACCTGTAGCAGCTCTTCCCACTGTAGAACCCTGCCTGTACGAACAAAACAAACGCGAACTGAAGACGAACTTGAGGGGGCCTGATTGTGAAAAGCCCCGAGGAATAGGGCTCCTCACCAATATAACGGAAAACACGGCCGGCATTTATTTTTTGACTGCCTGCTATGCGTCAGGAAGATTTAAGTACTTTATATATATTATCCATTTAATCCTCCTGACAGCCTTTTGAGGTGAAGCTCACTGATGAGATTTCCATTTTACAGATAAGGAAACTGAGGCCCGGGGAGCTAACTTATCCAGAGTCACACGGTAAGCGGTAGAGCCAGGACTCTCACTGTCTGAACAAAGAAGACTCCATAGTCACACACACAGATGTCCTCTTTGCATTTGTGAGCTGGAGACGAAACCAGAAAAATGTTCAAATGAACTACTCTATATAGTGAAGCTCGCTTTCTGAAGTCCCTCACTTTATCTTACTCGTTCATCTTTAAAGTATGTTTTTTTTTAAAAAAGAAAAGGAAAAAAGAACACTAACCCAAACTATCCCCTAAATAAGAAAACCACATATTTAGACATAATCCAGTGGCATCGCAGACATGTTCTAAAAACAGAATGTTTTAATAAAACTGACTGCACTGTTCGCCCTGCAACACTTAACATTTAAATGGGTCACATTCTTTAAACCAGTCAATGGTGATGCTAAGTCTCCTAACCCAGAGCAAGGGCAAAACCTCCCTAGTGTCTCCCACACCTCGGTCCTCAGAGGTAGAAGGTTTCCCACCAGCTCTGCCTGATGCTCTGGATCCCAGAAACATCCAAGTAGATGCCTGGGATTGGCATAGACTCACAGCCTGCGACACAGAGAAGAACAAAACGTGGGCAGCTGAAACTCCAGCTCACACACTGTGGGGGAAAAAAAATCTCCCTTTCTATGTTTCAGTTTTCTCCCTCATAAAGTATGGCTGGAGAAAATCGCCACTGCCTACAAAGACAAGTCGTAAAAATGGAGCTGAGCACTACTTGGAGAGTGTGCTTTCTTGCTTTTTAATTATTTTTTTTTGTAAAGTTTATTTATTTTGAGAGAGAGAGAGAGAGAGAGAAAACAAGTAAGCATGAGTGGGGGAGGGGCAGAGAGAGAGAGGGAGACAGAGAATCTCAAGCAGGCTCTTTCCTGTCTGTGCAGAGCCCGACGTGGGGCTCGAACTCACAAACCGTGAGATCATGACCTGAGCTGAAATGAAGAGTCGGATGCTTAACCGACTCAGGCACCCAGGTGCCCCTACCTTTTTGCTTTTTTTTTTTTTTTAAATTTTTTTTTTTTCAACGTTTATTTATTTTTGGGACAGAGAGAGACAGAGCATGAACGGGGGAGGGGCAGAGAGAGAGGGAGACACAGAATCGGAAACAGGCTCCAGGCTCTGAGCCATCAACCCAGAGCCCGACGCGGGGCTCGAACTCACGGACCGCGAGATCGTGACCTGGCCGAAGTCGGACGCTCAACCGACTGCGCCACCCAGGTGCCCCACCTTTTTGCTTTTTTAAAAAAGATGATGACGGTCCCTGGGTGCCTCAGTCAGTTAAGCGTCTGACTCTTCATTTCAGCTCAGGTCACGATCTCGCGGTTTGTGAGTTCGAGCCCCGTGTCGGACTCTGCACAGACAGGAAAGAGCCTGCTTGAGATTCTCTGTCTCCCTCTCTCTCTGTCCCTCTCTCCCTTTCTCTTTCAAAAATAAATAAACTTTGAAAAAAGAAAAAAAGAAGATCAATAGGAATGTAAATTGCTGCAGCCACTATGGAAAACAATATACAAATTCCTTAAAAAATGAAACCTAGAACTCCCTATGATCCAGCAATTCCACTTTTGAGTATATATACCCGAAAGAAATGAAACCAGTTTCTAGAAGAGAACCCCCATATTCACAGCAGCATTATTTATAACAGCCAAGACACAGAATAACCTGAGTCCATCAACAGATGAATAAAGAAATGTGGTACACATCTACACAATGGAATATTATGCGGCCATGTGTCACTTGTGGATGGACTCTGACGGCATGATGCTAAGTGAGGAGTCAGACGGAGGAAGACAAACAAGCTGTATGATCTCACTTATATGTGGAATTGAAAAAACAAACACTCATAGAAACAAAGAACAGATTGGTGGTTCCTAGAGGCAGGGGTGGAGGGTAGGGGAAATGGGTGAAAGTGGTCAAAAGGTCCAAACTTCTAGTTATAAGATGAGGATGTAATGTGTAACGCAGATGACTACAGTTAACAGTACTGTATTACGTATTCGAAAGCTGTTAAGAGAGTAGGTCTTAAAAATTCTCATCGCAAGAAAACAATGTGTTAATTATGTGAGGTGATGGATGTTAACTCACTTAGGCGATCATTTTGCGCGCGCTCGCTCGCGCTCTCTCTCTCTATAAATCATTATGTTGTACACTTTAATGCAAAGTTGTATGTCAATTATCTCAGTGAAAGTAGAAGAAAAGAAAGAGACCCTCTAGTAGCAGGAAAAAAAAAAAAGCACTCAGGAAAACTAGCACTACAGTGCTGCCATCACATTAATCCTGAGACGTGCTTTTGTTTACACTGACTCAGCAACCCCTTCCATCCATCCATCCATCCATCCATCCATCCATCCATCCAGATCTTACCGATCCCTGCCAAGTCCCACCCTTTCTGGACATTCATTCACGTTCATTATTCAAGGACTGTCCACAAAACCTCATCCAAGTCACTTAACCTCTCTGCCTTAGTCTCCACAGCTGAGAAATGGGGAAAATAGTAAGAACTGCCCGAAAGGGTTATTGTAAGGAGGAGCTGGAGAGAGAAGGGAGACATGGCAAGTGCTCTGCTAATGTATGGTATATGGTATGCACTCAAGTCCTTGAAATTCTTACAAATATCCAAGCTATTCTTGGTCTACAGATGAGCAAACATATCCAAGACTTGCTCACGGTCACATAACTGGTAAATGGCTGACCTGGGACTAAAATCTAGTATCTGACCGCAAAATGACCAACCGTCCCACCAGTTCATAGCTTGTTGGGCACTGTGTGTCTGAATCCTGTGGCTTTTACTGTCTGGATCACATAATTTGGCCCCTGTTCATGTTTGCTTGAGCCGTTTGGCAGGTTACCCAATCCTGACTCCCCATCTAGTCAGTAAGCTTCTTGAAGGCAAGGTTTGCCTCATATTTAAAAAGTTTTGCAATTTTGGTAGGGGTGGTGGAGGGGGCGGGGAGGGAGGAGAGGTTATAGGCGATGGGCTTGGGTAGATAATAAATATTTGTTAATCAAAATAACTACACAGAGACTAGCCTCTTTACTCAGTGACACCTAGAACACGAGCTAATGGGGTTAATAAGGTAGAGAATGTTTGTGCAGAGAAAACATTTTGCTGCACGTGCCAGGAATCCTGTCGGGTTTATGGGATAATGCATTTAGAGTTCGTTGAACGACTTAAAGGCTGGGAAGAGCCCGCATTGAGTGCCTGACGGCGAAGGGAACGGTACCTGGATGTCCCGTGAGCGCTCATAGGCCTGGTAGGCCACCTTCTCCTCGATGCTGGCCAGCTCCTGCTTCAGGTTGGCTGTCTCGTGCTGATGCAGATCCGTCAGGTCGTGCAGCTGGTCTTCCAGTCGCTCGTACCTTTGCAAAGACAGGAGCTGATTCTGAGTGTGACACTTCAAAGGTCTCCTGGTTTTCATTCCCCAGAAGACTATGCTTCCAAAAGAATACGTCCAGCTACAGGGAACATGCTTTTGGCTAACCGTGAATTCCAGCTAAAAGCACTGGTCTCTGTCACATTACCTTCTGCGTCCTCACTCCTGAGGTTTCACACACACCGAAGTTGGCTTCCCCACCTCATCAGACAAGCTGAGAAATGGGGAAAATAGTAAGAATTGCCCAAAAGGGCTGCTGTAAGGAGGAGTTGCGGTGACGACACAACAGGCCTGATGCAATGGACAGGGAGGGCTGTCTGGGGTCCGGCTCAAGACAAGGACCTGCTGGTGTCCCCCCTCCCCCCCTTCTGCCTGCACAGCACCTTCTGGTTCACAGGCATGGCTTGAGAGCCCGTAAGGAAAGAACCAACTTCTACACTAGAGTTAACTCCATTTCCCAAGGCATACTCTGATTCTGAAAACATGCTTCAATTCTTGGAACTTAGTGCTGATAAAAACATTAAACTCATTAGAAATTATAGGGAGCCTGGGTGGCTCAGTCAGTTAAGCGGCCAACTTGTCATGATCTCAGGTCATGATCTCATGGTTTGTGAGTTCAAGCCTGGCGTTGGGCTCTGTGCTCCCTGCATGGAGCCTACTTCGGATCTTCTGTCTCCCTTTTTCTGGCCCCTCCCCCACTCAGGCACTCCCTCTCCCTCTCTCTCTCTCAAAAATAAATAAACTTAAAAAAAAACATTTTTTTTTTTTTTTAATTTTTTTTTTAACGTTTATTTATTTTTGAGACAGAGAGAGACAAAGCATGAACGGGGGAGGGTCAGAGAGAGGGAGACACAGAATCTGAAACAGGCTCCAGGCTCTGAGCTGTCAGCACAGAGCCTGACGCGGGGCTCGAACTCACGGACCGCGAGATCATGACCTGAGCCGAAGTCGGCCGCTTAACCGACTGAGCCACCCAGGCGCCCCTAAAAAAAAACATTTTTAAAGAAAGAAATTATAAATGACTTACAAGTGGCATTTCCAAAAGTCCAAATCTTAAGTAACGGAAGAACAAAGATTGTCATTCCCACCTCCCATTTCCCTCAAAGAAGAGGGATTTGTCTTATATTTGAAAACTTAGAATGTTTATTGGAAAACAGGAAGCACTATTTGGGTAATGCATTAGCCTGAAATGACTTCTATCAATGTCAGTGTTAGATGCTTATATAGGTCACCTGACAGAATCATATAAGAGAGAGACAGAGGGAGGGAGACAGATTATATGTCAATTATACCTCAAGAAAAAAAGTGAGATCAAAAAGTAATTTCATGCAGGGGTTCCTGGGTGGCTCAGTCGGTTAAATGTCCGACTTTGGCTGAGGTCACGATCTCACAGTTCGTGAGATTGAGCCCCATTTCCGGCTCTGTGCTGACAGCTCAGAGCCTGGAGCCTGCTTCAGATTCTGTCTCCCTCTCTCTCTCTGCCCCTCCCCCACACGCTCGCTCATGCTCTCTCTCTCTCTCAAAAATAAATACACTTAAAAAAAAGTAATTTAATGAAGATTTAATAATTATTCTCAGATAGGACTTCATAGGTACCCAATGTTGGCGTAAAAGCCTTTTAAAGATCTCTTACAGCAAACAATACAGTCAGAGGCTAACCCTTGGACAATCACAAACATAACTACACGACAAATGAGGAAACTACCCTAAATTTATATAAGTGGGTATTTGTGAGTTGGAATAAAATTTGGATCTAAAGAGTAGTATATCCCGAACTATTCAGATGGAATTGAAGTCAGTATTTTCTGGAAAACCTGTGACTCAAAAATAGTTATGTGAGAAAGACACTAGAGTCAAAGATGTATGCTGAAAGTTTTAAAAAATGGTTTCATAGAATATAAGAGCTGAAAAAAGCCACATTTACAAATTAATACATTTAAAACCATTTTGAGATATAAAGTATGTAAGTTAAATTTAAAGTTTAACCTTACAATATGTAATGGGCTTTTAATATTTTTTTAATTTTTAAAATTTTTATTTATTTTTGAGAGAAAGAGAAACAGCATGTGAGCTGGGCAGGGGCAGAGAAAGAGAGACACAGAATCCGAAGCAGGCTCTGGGCTCTGAACTGTCAGCACAGAGCCTGATGCAGGGCTTAAACTCACGAACCACCAGATCAGGACCTGAGCCAAACTTGGACGCTTAACTAACTGAGCCACCCACGTGTTCCATGGGCATTTAACTTTTTCTCTACATTTTTATAAGTTAACATGTTCGTTTTGACTAAAAACAAAAACAAAACAAACAACCACAATTTTGGGGGCACCTGGCTGGCTCAGTTGATAGCAAGCATGTGATTCTTGATCTCAGGGTTGTGGGTTCAAGCCCCACACTAGTACAGAGATTACTTAAAATCTTAAAAAAGCAAAACAAAACAAAAACTTTGGGGAATCTTTTTACTGAGAAATAGTAGAAAATCACTTCTTATTAATATTTTTATTAATTAGTTATAGGCACATAAAATCTAGCCTATAAATACCTTTTAGAAGTAGCTAATATAGGGGTGCCTGGGCGGCGCAGTCAGTTATGCATTGGACTCTTGATCTCGGCTCAGGCGATGATCTCATAGTTCGTGGGTTTGAGCCCTGCATGGAGCTCTGCACTGACAGCGTGGAGCCTGCTTGGGATTCTGTCTCTCCTTCTCTCTGTCCCTCCCCCACTTGTGCATGTGCTCTCTCTCTCTCAAAATAAATAAACTTTAAAAAGATGAGCTAATATAAAAAAATAAAATTAGCTAATATAACCCACAAGATTTGAATTTATACTTTGCTCTTAAGATTTCTTTTGAAAACTCTTTATTTATGGTGAAAAGTTTAGTAAGCAAAATATCGTACATAAAAAAAATGTACACTATATAAAAACTTGAAGATTAATGTGCCAAAGAAAATCTACCTTGTTGAACAATGCAGTGATTTCTTTTTAAAATGGTTATTTATTATTTTTGAGAGAGACAGAAACAGAGAGCATACGCGTGCAGGGGAGGGGCAGAGAGAGAGGTAGACAGAGGATCCGAAGTGGGTTCTGCGCTGACCTGATGTGGGCTCAAACTCACAAACCGCGAAATTATGACCTGAGCCGAAGTAGGACGCTTAGCTAACTGAGTCACCCAGGTTCCCCAACCATACAATGGGTCATTTACTTGACAGTTATCATGGAGGAAAATAAAATACAGACCTATGAATTAGTGTAACAAAACTTTATGACAGAAGTCTACTGGAGCTTAAGAAGGAACTCCATGTGCACATAAGCTACAGACTATATAGCGACATTTTAACAGACTCACACAACTCTCTCTGAAGTATCAACCTGTACGTCACAAACTATAAAGTTTAGAATCACGAAGTATGGAAAACACTACTGATTTTAAATGTTTTTTTGATCCACATCCATATTCATGGAAAACACAACCATGAGCGTGTCACTTCCAAGCAATCTCTCTGCACTTAGTAGGTCATGCTTCTAGAAGAATTCCAAGAGAACAGTCTGACATACCTGTATCTTTCCTCTTGCAGCGTCTGAGAAATAAAACCGTATTCTCTCTTAAACTGCACCTTCAGCGCCTCGATGTCCTCGGCCAGCTGTGCCTGGGTGTCCTTGATCTCCCTCAGCTCCTCCAGGATCATGGTGAGCTTGCCCTGGCTGTCCAGCGTGCCAGCTCCGCTGGCCCCGAAGGACTGGTTTCCGTTACTGTCGGCGGAGCCCGACGTGCCACTCGAACACTCGTCATCGCTGCCGTACTTGGGTTTGTTCACAATGGTGGCGCTGCCCCCATAGGCCCGCGGACTCCCTTCAGGCCTAAATTCCTCCAGGGAATTTTTTAAGTGAGCGATGTTATCGGCGCTGCCAAACTTATTCCGGATCAGGTTGGCAAACTCCCTGGACTTATTGAAGACGAACACGGGCGGGGTGAGGGACACGCCCGGCATGCCCGATTTACCACACTCCGTGCCGTGGGGAGCAGTTCGAGACTTCGCGTGGGCATCTTTCAGGGAGTGCGGCACGTCCTTCAGGTTGTCTTTGGCAATGTCCTTTGCGCTTCTGGAGGCTCCATTCTGCTCGATCTCCCTGAGCTTTCTATGATACTGTTCTAACTTCTTCTGAAGCTGGGCAATGGAGTGAGCGGACTTCTGATTCTTCTTCTCAAAGACTTGCTTGATGCGGCCCGCCTGCTGCTTGTCTGCGCTGTTGACTAGTTTCAGATACTCTGCAACATTGCCGTCGCGGGACGTCTGCTCGATTTTGATCTGCTCTGTCACCTTCAGAATTTTTTGTTTCAGGCTGTCCGCACTGAGTTTGACCTTGTGGAAGTCCAGGATGCCATCCGGTACGTCAAAGTTGAGGTTGGTGTCGGACCCCCCTCGGCGAATGTTCAGGGGCAGGCTTAGGGTGTTCATGTCATGTCGCTCTACCTGAAAGAGACAGGGAGGAAGCACTTGAAGACTTGAAGGCAAAGGCACAGTTACTGTGATAGAATCTGGGCACACACTACAGACATACTTCAGGTCCCAGATCTTTAAACTGCAAGTATTCCTAAGATAAAAACTCCCAGTTGAACAGAGGACAGCCCAACTCCTTCCTGCATCCATGTGTACTAGGAGATTCAGGTTTCCCAGGGCTTCCAATGTTTTGTCTCATTACATGTAATTGTCAGTTGCCAGGGTGGAAAATGCATAATGGGACAAGGTTACCCTCAGTCCTAGTTTCCCCAAATGCCCAGGTAACTAGGGTGCCTGCCATGCTCCACGCACGGTGAATTTCGACACTGTGGGAAATGCATCCAGTTCAGACCTCAATCACTTAAGAAGAAGAATGAGGGAAAAGTTCCAGCAGGTACATTCATCATCAACACAAGAAATTATTTTCTTACTGGAATCATTAAGCAGATGTGATGGGATAATATGATGCAAGATTAATTTTACTGAGTAACGGGACAGTGTGTACAGGTGGAAATAACCCAACCACAACAGAAGTGATTAAAAAAAAAAAGAACAGCAAGTGATAATACCCTGTGAAATGGCTTTCTCACTCAAGGGCCACCTGGGGAAGAAGTGCAAAGTATCACTGAGCACCACAGGTTTGTGCCGGGAAAGGGAAAGGGAAAGGGAAAGGGAAAGGGAAAGGGAAAGGGCAAGGGCAAGGGCAAGGGCAAGGGATAGGGCAAGGGATAGGGCAAGGGCAAGGGCAAGGGCAAGGGATAGGGATAGGGATAGGGATAGGGATAGGGATAGGGAAAGGGAAAGGGCAAGGGATAGGGCAAGGGATAGGGCAAGGGATAGGGATAGGGATAGGGATAGGGATAGGGATAGGGCAAGGGATAGGGCAAGGGATAGGGCAAGGGATAGGGCAAGGGATAGGGCAAGGGATAGGGCAAGGGATAGGGATAGGGATAGGGATAGGGCAAGGGATAGGGCAAGGGATAGGGCAAGGGATAGGGATAGGGATAGGGATAGGGATAGGGATAGGGAAAGGGATAGGGAAAGGGAAAGGCAAAGGGAAAGGGAAAGGGAAAGGGAAAGACGAAGGGAGCCTGGGTGCCAGGTACCATGGATATGTGTCTTGTTTGATCCTACCATGCCAAGTAAAGACTATGTTAAACCCATGTATGTACACACTGAGACATCAAGAGCCAGGATTTGAATTCAAGTCACCCTTATGGGGTTCTCTGTGTCAGGACACTCTACCAAGGTGTCCCCAAAGGACTAAAGACAAACCTTTGCAGAGTCTGAACACAACCTCGAAAGATTTGTAACCTCTAAACTGAAGCATCTGATTTGTCAAGTTAACTGCCTCTTGATTAGAATAATCCCTTGATAGAGAGTCTCACTGGAAACCAAATGGGAGACAATATTCAGCACAAGTTATTTTTTTTTAAAGGAACAGTAGGCAGAAATAGCAAAATATTAATAAGATATTAACACACCTCACCCTGCCTAAGTGACCCAGACTCGAATGTGTTCATTTCCAACAACGAAGTATTAACACTCTGTCCCATGCACAATCCTGCCCAGTGCTTTCTCCCAGAGAAGGGAGCCCAATGGCATAGTGGGACACAATCCCAGGCTGGTGAGTCAGTCCTCCTACACAACTTACAAAAGTTTGTTAACATTATTTCTTGGCCCCTCTCTTCCAACACACAATTTTGCTATGAATAAGAGACACTGGGTGTTTTATCTGGCAGAAGAGTGTCACATAGGAAAGGCTGGAAGTAAATAAATGCCAAGTCACTTGTAAGACTAGAAAAAAGGAGAGAGGAATTCTGACGTCACCTGATCAAGACAGACGGGTGGGCGTAGGGAATAAAGAAGGTATGGGATAATCATCTTCAAGTCCTAGAGAAGACCAGAGGGAGCTCAAGGAAACTCTGTATCTATGGCTCACTAGTGAACCCAAACAGGAATGGGTTCAAATGACATTAACAGAGAATGCACTAAATCTAGAAAATGTTTATCTGGGGCAGACAGGGTAATCTGTGGTAAGCACACAATCAGGAGCCTACAAATTTGTATCACTGCAGGGATTCACTGATCTGATCATGCCTTTCTACTTCTCAGAAACTTTCTTTGGCTCCCCAAAGCCTCCCAAATTGAATAATACAACCCAGCCACTATAAGGCCCTAGCTTACCTTTCAGGCCTCACCTTGCACCTAATGGATGCCATTCATCTCAAGTGAACCTTACAACCCAAAGTTTCCAGAATGTAGGGGAATGTCCTATGGATTTTCTCATATGAATGATATTCACAATGCCTGCCACCCATCCACTTCTGGTTATCAAAATCCCACATATTCCAGGGGCGCCTGGGTGGCTCAGTTAAGCCGCTGACTTTGTCTCAGGTCACAAGCTCATGGTCTGTGAGTTCAAGCCCCGCGTAGGGCTCTGCACTGATAGCTCGGAGCCTGGAGCCTGCAGCCTGCTTTGATTCTCTCTCTCTCTCTCTCTCTCTCTCTCTCTCTCTGCCCCTTCTCCACTTGTGCTCTCTCTCAAAAATAGATAAACTTAAAAATTTTTTTTTAAATCCCACATATTCTTGAAGCTCCACTTAAAATTCCACTTATTCCACGAAGCTTTCCCTAGTCCATCAGAAAGCTGCCTGTTCTTTCTGTGGTCCTCCATGGTGCTTTCATGGTGCCACGTGACTCATCCTGGCATCACTCATCTATGGATTTTAACCGCCCCCCCCCCCCCAATACCGGGTACAGGCTCCTTTAGGGAAGAGACTTGTCATACCTACACCCAGTCTGTAGTGCTAGCACTGTCCCTATTCACAGGAGACTATCGATAATGTTTGCCGAACTCAGATGACATCATTCTTTATTCCAGGAGAGTCACTCCGAAATCACTTAAGTTGTATTTTAATAGAATCAAGACAGTGACCTTGGATGTTCTTCCCATACAGACCTGAAAATTTCAGGCAGAGATGTTTTCCCCACAGCTGGGTAGTAAGTTCTATACCATTTCAAACAGGTTCAACCAAATGAAAACTTTTCTGGGGCACCTGGATGGTTCAGCAGTTGAGCGTCTGACCCTTGGTTTCGGCTCAGGTCATGATCTCACAGTTCATGGGACTGAACCCTGAACCTGGGAGTTCTCTCTCTCTCTGCCCTCTCCCCCACTCGTGCTCTCTCCCAAATTAAAAGAAAAAAAAATGGAGATTTTTCTGAGAATCAACATGCAGCAACACAACACAAATACAAATAAGGATTTTTTTTTTTTTTAAAGTAGGCTCTAGGCCCAGTGAGTGTGGAGCCCAACACAGGGCTTGAACTCACAACCCTAAGATCAAGACCTGAGCCGTGATAAAAAGAGATGCTTGACTGACCAAACCACTCAGGCACCCCACAAATTAGGACTTTTAAACTTTAAGTGAAGTATAACTTACATACAGAAAAGAACACATTTAATAATAAAACTCAATACTCCATGAACTGTCACAAACTGGACATACTGTATAACTGTGACCTAGTAAAAAACAGTAACAACAACAACAACAACAACAACAACCAGAACTGAAGCTCCCCGTGCCCCCTTCCATCACAAGTACGTCACCCCCAATACTCTGGTTTCTCTTCAGATCGTATAAATCTTTCGCCTTTTACAAGTACATCACCCCCATCTCTAGGGGTAACCGTGAGCCTCACCTCTAAAGGCATGCATTAGTTTTGACCAATCATCACGCACTCTTGTCTTTTTCGCTCCACTTTGTCTGGGACACTCTAAAGACCCCACTTTTGCCCTCTGGAGCTCGAAGATCAGATTAAGTTATTTTTAAAAATGCACTGAAACCTGCTTGGCTCTGGAGAAGTCCACCAAGTTGGAAGATGCGGAGGCTTTTACACCTTACCTTCCCAAATGCAATAGTAAGTCAGCTCCCGTTCTTCCTTTAATCCTCAGCCCCACGGCAGCTGGCCAGCCAACGCTGGTGTTGCAATGCAACGGCCTCCTCCCTTACAGACTGCTGGGCCAGGACAGCCTCGAACACCCAGGAGCGCTTGCACACAGAGAGCTGGCTGACTTCTGGCTCACTTTAAAACTATAACAATGCTTGGCATGTCCTTGACGGTCCAGGCTGGGGAAAGCAACAGCATTCAGAGCTCAAATCAATCTACCTCACTGCTTGTCAGCAAATCTCAGGTGAAAATGTCTAATGAGGGTAGAAGGCTGAAACTATTGTTGGGTCACACCTTTTTATAGCCTTTTATAGCCCTCGCTCTGCAGGGTAATGAAGGGCGAGGTGTACACATCGTTACCAGATGCCCATGCATTCCCTAAACCCAAAGTGAAATTTCACGTACGTGCTGGGAAAAAAGCTGTGGGCGTCCCCCACGTCATCCAGAGCCGGCCCCGAGGGCAAGTGCACGGTGCAGCTGTCTCAGGGCGGGACCCAGGGCGGACAAAGGTTCACGGATCACCCGGAGTCAGCTTGCACGTGAACTGTGCGGATCAGGAGATCCATGTTCCAGTTTCGGCACTGACAGTAACTAGTTATGTCGTTAGCTAAATCAGGTCACGTCTGTGAGCTTCAACTTCCTCATCTATAAAGAGACGGAACCATACAAGTCACAGCTAACAGTGCAAATTCCATGACCTTTAATCCAAGTTATCTTTACTGTGAGACAGTATCGTGGAATAGTCAAGACCCTGGGCTCCAGAGACAAACTGCTTTTGCTTTCTGTCTAGGCACCGCTTTTACGAGCTGTGTGGCTTTGGGAAAATGATTTAGCCTCTCTGTGCCTCAGTGTCCTCTTCTGTAAAATGGAGATCATCTTTCTTCAAAGAGTTGTGAATGAATGAATGAGATAATACGCATAAAGTGCTTAAAGAGTTCCTGGCACAGAGAATGGTTTCAAAAAAGGTTTGCTACTGTTGTCATTCCAATTTCATTTAAAAATGTACCTCCATGTAAAAACTGAAAGGAAACAAGCTCCAAACAATGGTTATTTTTGCATGGCGGGGTTAAGAGGAGTCATTCTTGTTTTTATGTTTCCATATTTTCCAATTCAAAAAAAAAAAAAAAAAAAAAAAGAACATGAAATACCATTTTGGCAGAATAGATGCTATTTTTAAAAATGACTGCTAGCCCCTTTCAGTTCTCTTAGAATGACTTGGCTATTATTAGTTTACGTGAAAGGCAGACCACCGACATCCTAGTGAAAAGCCATCGCTAATAATGTTTTCCTTCCGGCAGCAGCAACATTTCCACGGTCACCTCAATGTTCTGGAACAAAGGCTACAGAAAAGCCTAAGCCCTGGACTAACATCAAAAACCGACACTGAGTCACCTCTGCCAACAATCCAAGGCTCCGATACAACGTAAGCGAGCTCACCTCGCTCACTGGGAAGCCAGGCACAGCACAAAGTAATACAGTGGCTGCGGGAACATGCTGTTCCTGCTTCCAAAGAGGGCTCTCTTCGTGACATTTCATATCTACCCCCTAAAAGCTCCAGAGGAAAACGAACAAAAGGGAAGGACAGTAAATGCAGGGGCACACCACCCGAACCCCACCCAAGAGAAGTGGAAAAGGGAACGCAGTGTGTGTGTGTGGGGGGGGGGGGGTTGTGGAGTGGGGGGGGGCGGGCCTGTAGATGCCTGGAGGGCGCGGACCGAGGCATGAGTCCCCGGAGGTTCTGGGGTCACGGAATGGCCCGAACTAGCAGAGGCAGACAGAGATCAGAACGAAGAGGGGATGACAACTGCCTGCCTAGACCCGAGGCCGGATACAATGGACCTTTTGCGTTAAGAAAAGCTGCCTGGGGAAAAAAAGAAAAGAAAAGAAAAGCTGCTTGAGCTCAGTCACACTAGGAAAGAGTCAGTCCTTGAAACCGGCGGCCATTTCCTAGGCAACAGGTATTCCCCAACGCACACGAGCGTGCTCTCACAGACAGGCCCACAAAGGCACTCACAGGTCTCTGTGGCCCGGGGTCCAGGCCCACACGGCTGACATTCTGTACCCTTACGCATTTTAGCCGGAATCTAATTTCAGGTCCAGAGGCAAGGCTGCTCCTGTGGCATGCCAATCAGAATGTGCTAGGCTTTGCTGTGGCAACAATGCCAAAATCTCAGTGGCTTTAAAAAAAAAAAAGAAAGAAAGAAAAAGAAAGGAAGGAAGAAAGGAAAGGTTCATTCTTGCTCGTGCTAACAAGACTGCTGGGCATCAGCTAAGGGACCCCAGCTGTGAGGGAGCCTCCACCTTCTGCAGTGTTGCTGGTGGCCATGGCAGGGGACTTGGGGAATCGTTCATTGGAGCCTAAAGACTTCCATCAGAAGAGGCACTTATGGCTTCGTCCGCTCACTGTACCGGGCCTAGCTAACTTCAAGGGGGCTACAGGACGGGGAAAGACAATCCCACCACATGCCCGGGAGGAAAAATGTCACGTTAGGGACACGTGTGGCATCTCATTTGTTAAAAATTCTGAGATAGGTTCTACCGTTACTATTTTACAAATGAGAAAACTAGGCACAGAGAAGTTAGATAAAGTTGCCTACAGGCACACAACTAGTGAACAGCAGAGTGGGGACTGAAATCCAGGCAGTCTGTCTCCAGAGCCTGCCTCCCTAACAATGACAGGGTACTTTTACTATGAGTCAGGCATTGTGCTAAATACTTTTTTTAGCATTCATATATTCTATATACTAACCCTCTTTCATGAGAAAAGCCAGGCTGGTAAACAAATAGATTTCTTGAGGTCCTCCACAGATAATGAATAGCTTAGCTGGGGCTACACTCTGACATACGAAACAGGTAAGACTTTGCAGGACCTAAGCTCAGCCACCAATAGTGTGAGAACCTGCTCTGCAGTGGCCCTACCGGGGGCACCAGGACTTGTGTGGACGCCCTGGGTCTGGTTAAGACTGCTCTGTCAGCACGCTTACCCTCCCTCAGTCTGAACTTGAAAAATTCGTCCAGGTTGCTGCCTAACCACAGCGCTGATGTTGCTGGCTGAAACCACACCAATATCAGGTTTGATACGGCCTGTGACATTCATTCTTTTTCACCCGTGCTTTAAAATAGGCACAGTGGTGCAGGCAAAGTAATTCTGAGGAAAAAAAAAAAAAGCCTATTGCTTTTACTGAAATCACATGCAGCATTTACAATCACTAAGGGAAGAAAGAGAAGGAGAGAAACAGATGGTAAAAATCAGAGAAGTGAGATAAGAGACCCCTGGAGAAGAAGCCAGCCACGTCTAAGGGCCTAACAACTGAGGGGTTCAGCTCTGGACGCATGTGGGGAAGGCGCTCAGTAGATAAGTCATAGATCTGCCTGGAGAAAAGGGAAGACACTCGTCCCTCTGCTGGGTGATAGAGCAGAGAAAACAAGGGACTGCCTGGCATGGCCCTGTAGGGGTACCTTTTTTATGTTGTACCAAAAATGCGAGCTTTTTATCACTTTGCTGCTAGTAATGCATACGGCACGACTAAGCCATCTTCCGTCTTGCTTTGTGGTAACTTGACATGCACTTGCAAAATGTCTCCCCACTCAGTGAACCCAGGGAAGCCAACCAAAGCCCTGAACCCCAGCACCAAACGCTTGGTTCTCTTGCTAACTGAGCTAACCTGCACTGGAGAAGTAATTCTGAAAGCTTGTTAAGCAGCCTCATAACGAGATACTCACACATTCATATTGATACCTACAGAAAGTAGTCGATACCTGTATTTAGAAGAATGCCACTTTCCCTCCCTCTACATGCTAGAAATGATAAACCTTAGGGAAGCCTGGGTGGCTCAGTCAATAGAGGGTCTCTTAATTCCAGCTCAGGGCATGTTCTCACAGTTCATGGGTTCAAGCCCCACCACGTTGGGCTCTGCGTGGACGGTGCAGAGCCTGCTTGGGATTCTCTCTCTCCCTCTCTCTCTGCCCCTTCCCTGCTCTTGCTCTCTCTCAAAAATAAACATTAAAAGAAAAATGAAAAACTTAAAGATCTTCACATAGTATCCCAAAGATATTTTTTTAGTAAAGTGACTTCATAAAATGTTTGTTCTAATTAGCTTAGACAAGGAACACTTTTGTAGCTCAAGTCTGACAATAGTACACTATGAACTTTTAAAGAAGTTCATGGCGTACAGAACAGGAACTGAATCACTAGTTTTACTATAAAGGTTTTATTTCCCCTGCCTCTTCCTCTCTTAGCATCATGGACCAAAGAAATTTGACAGCATCAGGAGTTTTTAGTCCTTGCCTGCAGGTAAAGTTCACCTCATTACTCCGGGATTAAGGATCGTTTGGAACAGGGGACAGACTACGTGTACCTTTGCTGGCCCAATCCTTTATCCCAACGCTGCGAATTAACAGATGCAGGAGATTAGACAAAGTGTTTACGGTTCTCAAAAACAAATTCTTCAAGCATCTTCAAGCACTTATGAACACTTGACACTGTAATTAGAAATAATTATCTTCTCATTAAGCCTCTACCAGGCAACAGTGGTAACCTACTTTGAATTACATGCACTAGAAAATATAGATGTCTTCAAAATAGCTTAGAACTCACTTTCAATTAATACAAACTAATCTCTTACAAAATTAGTCTGACCTGATAAAAATTTACTAGATGCCATGTAATCTACAGAAGAATTAAATCAGAGGGGGAGAAGAAGCTAGAAGGGACAGGCTAGGGTAACGAAAAGCAAGCAACGTACATTTAAATCCAACCGCAGGTAAAGGACAGCCATGGTCCCCTGGGGAGGAGACTGGAGAGGCATGTGAAGCAACACCAAAAGAGGGCTATTTCTTTTTCTTTTTTAATATTATTTTTGGGAGAGCACAAGTGGGGGAGGGGCAAAGAGAGGGGGACAGAGGATCCCAAGTGGGCTCTGTGCTGACAGCAGTGAGCCTGATGTGGGGCTGGAACTTCTAAAATGCGAGATCATGACCTGAGTCGAAGTCAGATGCTCAACCAACTGAGCCACCCGGTGCCCCCAAAAGAAGGCTATTTCTAAGAGAAAGAGTCTCTGGGCATCCTATCTATCTTGCCTCAAAAACAGGCAAGTCTGGGAAAGGGAAGTGAACACCTAACACCTGCCCCCCATCTCTACAGGTCGGGCACGAAGAACTCGGCCTTCTTGAAGGAACAGCTCACAGTTCCTTCTGGTGGGGAGATATGGGATGGGGAGTTCTAAAGGGGAAGCAGGAAACCCCAATTTTAGGACTGAATGCAGAATGAACATCATTGTGGCTTTTAGTTCCTACACTTAGAAGAAACTTGGGGTGTGTGAGAACCCCTGGGTGCTGAACTAACCACTTCCAGGGTTCTGGAGTCCTTCCTACCATGGGAGTTACTCCCCCACCGGTTTCTGGCAGTGGGAGGGTCAGTAAAACCCTCGCAGGAAAGGGACTGAGCACTTGCCTTGAGGACTAGGGGAGAGGTAGAAATACCACATTATACCCCAAGAGAACCACCTCGGGAATCGAAGCAGGAGAGACAGCTCTGAAGGAGGAGAAAAATGGGTCTCCAAGGCCCTTAGCCAGTAAGCAGGGTTCTTGGGAGGAACGTGTGCTTAACCTAAGTTTCTGAATGATGACCACACAAAGCCAGCACTGTCCTGCAGTCTTTCAGCATCTCCAATCCGAACGAAGTCTTTGAGGATTTCTTAGTGCCCTCTCAGAGGCACATGACAACAGCTAACTTCACCTGAGGGGCACTGATCTGCAACAGAAGTCAGACTGTCGGCACTGGAAGAATCTCGTAGATCTCACTTGGCTTAATGCCCGTTTTAAAAAGCAATAGCTTCAATACGAACCCAAGTAACTTTTCATTTCAGTCCACAATCTGTTCATGAGAGGTACTCTTCACAGGAAAAGTAATTTTCCCTACAAGGGGAAGTAATTTGTCCACTGAAGTATAGCTTCTTAGCTAAATACATAAAGTAAATATAATAGTCAATATGATAGGGGTGTCCTATCAGATAACAATGTCTCCCTTTTTGCTAGGAAGTTCAGCCCAAATGAATAACTGTTAGACCTGGTGATTAGCATTCCCCTCCTTTTTAATTTTCAATTTTATTTTTGGATATTACTGCTACTCTATTTCCCATGCTTTATCACACCCTCTTAGGATAAAGAGGTAAATGTGCCTCAATCTACAGATGTTAGGTAGGTCACCCTGCCTGGCGGTGAGCACCATACTCTTGCTCCCATATGTAACGGGGAATATGGTCAAACACATCCAGCTCATAAGCTGACACAGCTCCTTCTGTCCCCCATTCCCAGGGCACCTGGAGAAAGCCACACTGAAGATTACAACTTGGCTTGTGTCCTTTGAAAAGTTGCTTAGTAAGACTGAGCCAGGAAACAGAACTTGATACTTGGGTCCCAAAGCACATTCCCAAAGCAAACCTAAGCCTCCTTATTAAGTTTTTCTCTTCAGGTCAGGGTTTAATTTGGTTTTGGTACTATAAAAAATATTGCATGCGTACTGGATAATTAGTACAGAATTTTGTTATAAATAGAACACAACTAGTCGTCAGATAGGGCTTAGAAATAACATACCTAATTCTGTAGTAGAAAAAAACTGATCCTTACTAGTTTATTTCCCTTTTGCAATATGGAGCTTATTTCCTTTAAGCAATTTTATTTTTCCTAATGTAAGCCAGGAGTATTATCACCAACTAACAATTAGAAATAAAAATCTCCCTTAGTTCTACCAAAATAATAAATAGCATCATATTCAAGGAAAAAAATTTTCATGTCCATGAAAAGAACAATCAACATTTTAGTATTTATTTTTCATATGGAAGTTACGTTAGGCTTCAAAGGAGGCCAAGCAATGTAAAAAAACTCTGACTGCCTTGGGCCAAATAAAACTATCTTTTTAAAAGACAAACCAAGTCCTGTTCCTTCTGAAAATCTTTAAAATTCCCTAGACTAAGGGTGCCTGGCTGGCTCAGTCAGTCGAGCATGTGACTCCTGATCTCAGGGTTGTGAATTCAAGCCCCACACTGGGTGTGAAGACTATTTAAAAAAAAAAAAAAATTGATAATAAAAAAATTTCCCTGAGGCACCCGGGTGGCTCAGTCGGTTAAGCTTCCCACTCTTGGTTTCGGTTCAGGTCACGATCTCATGGTTCATGAACTCAAGCCCCACATTGGGCTCTGTGCTGACAATGCAGAGTCTGCTTGGGATTCTCTCCCTCCCTCTCTGCATCTCCTGCGCATGCGCTCTCTCTCAGAATAAATAAACTTAAAAAAAATTGTTAAAAAAGAAACTAATACGTGAAATCCTCAGCAAAGAATTTAGAACTCTCTTGATCAGGGTCCTATCTTGGCCATATTCCAGGAGACTTGCCCATAATGATATTTTGAGCGCATCTATGCAAGAGGCACCAGAGTAAGGCTGGAGCTTTGTATACACTCTCATTTCATCACCATAGCCCCATGAAGTCGGTATCAATAGCTATGCTTTACAGATTTGGAATGGGAAGGCATGAAATAGGTTGTGGTTATAGCTAATAAGCACAGAACCAGGATTTGTACCAAAGCCTGTAAGCTTTCAACCTTCATCTTACTCCATTAACCCAACAAGCCTCTGAATGCTTCACGCACTTTCCTATTTCTGTGTGTTAAGTACCTCCTATCTCCTCACCCTAGCGTGGCCTTGCATGCCTCCACCCCAATTTACCTTTCCAGGACCAGTTCAAACACTGTCTCTTCCACAAAGCTACCCCTACCCCCACGCTCTGCTAGAACAGACGGCTTCCTTTGTGCTCTCCCCAAAATTTGCATTTACCCCTTGAACAGTGTTTATCCTGCTAGGCATCTAAGTATTTATATAACATTGGATCCCCCTCCCCACCCCCTCATGCTGAAGCCTTAAAGCTCAAAGGGACGCAATGTCTGATAAGCCACGTGTGCCCTGCCCCACATTCCTTCTTCAATAGGACCTTAGTCTCTTGCTCAATCAATGGTAGACAAACAGCCAACTGGGGCAGCCAGCTGTCCCTCCTGTTTACATTCTCTTGGTTGCTGGCCAGGAGGGAATCAAGGAGAACCCGTAGCCAAGAGGTTATTCAGGGTTGTATTCCAGACAGACTGGACTGCAGACGGTTAATGCCTCTCGATTCAAGCAGAAGATCAAAAATTCAGGAAACTGACGTGTCTCATGGCTTTCTGTTGCTCCAAACAACATAGGTGACCAACTAACACATGACCCACAATGTACAGAATACACAGGCGTACGCCCTTCCTCCCTCAGTGACCTTCTCCCTGCCGGCATCATCCTAACTGTTGCTGAGAATCCACATGCTTGCTCCTTCTTTCACACCGTGTTTTAACTCAATACGCTATTTGTGATGGCATAAGGATGCAGTCTTAGAATTGCAATAAATGAAAAACTTTTTTTGAAATACCGTATCTACTGTGCCAGCAACATTATCAGGTGTAGTTCCCTGTCCCTTAGGAAAACATAATTCAATAGAACGTGAACACAAAAATAAAGAAGTCCTCTTATCCTCCAGAGTCTAAGGAGACAATGACTTGTTTTAAAGGACAAAAGGAAAGGGGTGCCTGGGTGACTCAGTCAGCTGAGCACCTGACTCTCGATTTCAGTTCAGGTCATGATCTCACAGTTTGTGGGTTTGAGCCCTGCTTCGGGCAGGCTTGGGATTCTCTGTTTCCCTCTCTCTCTACCTCTCTCTTGCTCACTTTCTCTCTCTCTCGCTCTCTCTCAAAATAAATAAATAAACATTAAAAAAAATAAATAAAGGACAAAAGGAAGGGTTCCTGGGTGGCTCAGTCAGTTGAGTGTCTGACTCTTGATTTTGGCTCAGGTCACGATTCCAGGGACATGGGATCAAGCCCCAAGTTGGGTTCCACACTGAGCACAAAGCCTGCTTGAGATTTTCTCTCTCTCTCTCTCTGCCCCTCCCCTCCTCAGGTGCACTTCTCTCTCAAAAATAAATAACTACACATAAAAAAGAAAATAAACGACACAAGCAGGCCTCAAGAAGAATGGTTCAAGAGAGGACAGGATCTTGGCAAAATAGTACAAGTTGATTTTAAAAAGAGAAGCTACTGGTTAAAGACTTAAGCATCATATAATTTTCCACTTGCTTCACATACATTATTTTATTTTTCCTTTCAAGAATATGAGATGAGAATAATTACTTCACAGATGGAAAAAGCAAGCGACTTGTCTGAAGTCACAAAGCCAATAAGTGGGAGACCCGTGATTCCAGCCGGCTGCAAAGTCTGCGCTCTAACATTCCCACCTTTCACTGAGAGTCCTGCTGCCTTATGCCAGACCCTTTACTAGACACAAACATGTTTCCCACACCCCTCCAACCCTAAATTTTCGTTCACTTAAAGCACTGTGTATCCATTAAATATTGCAAAGTGGAAAATACGTACCGGAGAGAAACCAGGAGACCAAATACTAACAAACAGCTTTAGGCAGTTCTTGGTGCCACAAGGCAATTACTGGAGATGTTGCCAATTTAACATTAATGAGTTAGAGAAGAAACTAGCTTAGATCCCAAGATATCTTGAATACAAAATGTAGCCTGCTTCTGTTTTAACCACCGCTACTGACTCTCCACGCCAGTGAAACATGCCAGTTTGTACAGAAAGCCCCTCCTCTGAGTACAGCCCTAGGAGGCAGATAATAATCAGAGGCTCTGCTACGGGGATGAAGCAAAGAGGAGGCTTCTTTCTCCCACAGCCACAGCAGTTTAAAAGCACTGAAGATTTATATTTCAGATACAGGACAGTCCTCTAGGAACACACTGCTTTGTAATCTGGAAAAAAGGAAACTACAAAAAAATAAATTGAACTGTGGATTGTGATTTTTAAGATAAACACTATACCATGACCTTTCTTGGAACCCATGTCTATATTTGGGGTGACGATATTTCCAGAGGGAACAGCCTTCCAGGGCTCACTCACACCTGCAGCAACCAGCCAGCTGAGATTCACAAGAAAGCCCCAATTCCAAAGCCATGTGTCCTAAACAAAGGTTAATTGTATTATGGTGGTAGCATATGTTCATGGTTAAAAGCAGATACAGGGCCAGACTGTGTAGGTTCAAATCCTAGCTCTGTCACATTAAATGTATCATCGTAGGTGATGATGATAGGTGCTCATTCTCTCTATGCCTCGGTTTCCTCATCTGTAAAGTGGGGACAGCAGTACCTACTTCATGGGGTGACTGTAAACTTGAGATGAATTAATATTCGTGAAGTGCTTGCAACAGGGCCTCATACAGAGTTAAATGCTCTAAGTATAGGCTATCGCTTATCAAACCCAACATACCCAGACAGGTGGGAACTTGGGAAAAGTCCAGAGCCAAGAGCAATGATGCTGCTGTCACCACGATTACGCTCTTCCCAGAGAAGCTGGTAACTCCCTCCCCACTCCACATCATGGAATCTGCTTATGTGTGCATATGCATCTTGCAGCGGAGACAGGATGGGGAAAGTCAGGCAGAATCTCAAAGCACACAGGAGGTCCCTTCAGAATCAAGTTCCAATGAATCTGAACTGAACTGTAAAGAGAATTTTTCAAAAGATGCCCATTCACCCAAAAGCAGAACACCTAAGTATCTGAGTGATCCAACTTTTGAAAAGGTACAAGACCTCAAATGACTAAAATTTAAAATCTCAATATCTGATCCTTAATTTTTTTTCTTCAGTATCATTAGTCTTCTATGTTGCTACTTAAGTGAAACTAGGACTCTAAATTAAGGCCCTAAAGAGACATTATCTAACATTTCCCTAAGTCTTTAAGCAAAACAAGGAAAAATTGTGTTAGAAAAACCTATCTAATTATTGTAACTTGCTACTTCCTGTAAAAAAATAAATAAATAAAAAAGCCTCCCAAACTAATCCTTGAGGGTATTATGTCATGGAAGCTTGTTTTTACAGATGATGCGTGGGGTTTTTTTGAACTGGGTGATCGTTAACTCCATAACCGTATCTATCAATGGCATCATTCGCTAATTTTGCCCAGGTTCTCTCCACCCCTGACTCAAGCTGTCACCAAATCCTGTTATCTCTTTGTCCAAGAATCTCTCCCTAGATTGACCCTTCCTCGCTCTCCCCAGATCCACCCACTGAATCCAGACCCTCACTTCCTATTTCATCTACACAAAGGGCAAGAGTTTAAATGGGTTTCACTGTGTTCAGTGTTTCATTTCCTCAATGCAGCCACGGAGAGTCATTATACTCATCTTCTTCGCATTATAACGCTGTCAAGACGTACAACGGCTCTTCCTCTCATAAAGGAATTGGGTTCTTCCTCCTGCCGGTACTTAATCCCTGAGTAATTTTTCCTACTCCAACTTGCCTAGGTCTGTCTTCCTCCTACCACCTCCCTGACAGACTCCAGGGCTACGGTGCATTGAATACATTTCTGCACTTTCTTTCCACCCCAATACTTACGTCATTCCTTCTGGGCACACCCATTCCAAGACCTCGGTCTTACCCACATCCTACCATCCCTCAAGATTTCTTCTATGAGGCCTTTCCAAAGAACTCCTGCCCAAGTTACTTCCGCTCCTCCCGGATCCATTCTGGCCCTTGTTAATACTACGTATTTTATTCTCCTTACTAGATCTTTACGTTGCTGCAAGTATTCACTTTTTTAGATTCCGTACAACAGCACAGAACTAGCAGTATCACTGACTAGCAAATACTTATTTATGTGGCCAGCTTCTTTATGCTATAAAGCAGTATATTCCAAATTCTGAATGAGACCCACAGTAAGAAATATGTATTTACCAATATATACGTACACATGTGTGCATGTATACATGTATGTAACTTTTATGAAATAATACTTGTATTTACTACATGCAATCCAACTTTATAAGCATATTTTTAAAAACAGCTCATTTTTTGGACCACTGCATATCAGGAAATTATAATTAATTTTAATTTAAGGGTATGTTAATTTTATTATGTAGAGAATGTCCCTGGTTTTGTATACATGTCAGAAACCAAGTACCTTAATGTCTACATGTAACTTACTTTGCAACAGATTACATACACACTACATAAAACAAATATGGAAAATTTAATTGTTGAATCTTGATATGGTAGGTGGGTATTTGCTGTACTCTTCCTTCTACTTTTCCATATAAAAATATAAAATGATGGCTGTTATGCATTAAATTTATTCCATGACCAATGAATGGGACTCAATCTTGTTTGAACTAGTGCTTTATAACTGGGAAAAAGACAAGCCACATGTTTCTGTGTCCGATAATTAAAGAGGCTCTAACATACTGAAGAATGTCCTGTGGTTACTTCCTGGCCAGTGGGGTCAATAAAGGATTAAACTTTCCAGTGCTGAGTCCACTAATCTCTCCTACAACATTCTTTCTATGAAACTTTCTATGAATCATTACTAAGAGTAACATATCTGATCAAGGAACAGTTTCTTACTTGCAAAGCTCACAGACTTAGAGTTTACCCTAAAACTTCTCAAGAAAAAGCTTTGTGGTTTTCATCAAGGCTTTAAGAGGACTATACCTGGAAACAGCAGAAGTTCAAGGCTACGCACCGAAACTGCAGAACTCATAATAAGCATGTGCACACCTTAGAATTTTCCCCTTCCTTCTCCTTTAAGAACTGGTTCTCGGGGCACCTGGGTGGCGCAGTCGGTTAAGCGTCCGACTTCAGCCAGGTCACGATCTCGCGGTCCGTGAGTTCGAGCCCCGCGTCAGGCTCTGGGCTGATGGCTCAGAGCCTGGAGCCTGTTTCCGATTCTGTGTCTCCCTCTCTCTCTGCCCCTCCCCCGTTCATGCTCTGTCTCTCTCTGTCCCAAAAATAAATAAATGTTGAAAAAAAAAAAAATTAAAAAAAAAAAAAAAAAAGAGAACTGGTTCTCAGGGTGCCTGGGTGGCTCAGTCTTGGGCGTCCAACTTCGGCTCTGGTCATGACCTCATGGCTCGTGGGTTCCAGGCCTGTGTCAGGCTCTGTGGGCTCTGTACTGACAGCTCAGAGCCTGGAGCCTGCTTTGAATTCTGTCTCCCTCTCTCTCTGCCCCTCCCCCACTCATGCTCACTCGCGCTCTCTCTCTCAAAAATAAACAAACATATAAAAAAGATTAAATAAAAAAAAGAATTGGTTCTCATAAAGGAATAATTTCCATGAAGAGAGAAACACCTCATTTAATGGATACTGAAAGAGAAGTTTTATAGATGAGTGAATGGAATCTCTAGATAATTAACATTCTTACCATTTAAGGGCCAACATTTTTAAGCCTTGCTGATGTTGGATTTCTAAACTACTAAATTCCCACGACTTCTTCCCTATTGACTGGGGCCATCCATATGATCAGGTGTGAATTGTGACAGAGCACCGTGAAGTCACGAAGAATCCTAGACCAGGTCAGTCGGGGACCTGGGGGTCTAATGAACTCTCCAGTCTTAGGTCCCTCATTTGAGAAAACAAGGTGGATGAAGTCTGTGACCTTTAAGGCCCTGGAGGCTTTTCTACTCAACAGTTCTGTTACTGTTAGGTCTGTGAAGCTCGCAGCCCTCAGCACATACCAAGTAACAAACATCGAATAGGTACCCTTCCTTATTCTTACTCTCACTACCAAAATGACGATTAAGCAAAATGCAGTTAAAAACCATATGCGGCAAATAAAAAGAACAAACAGCTATTCACACACAACATAGACGAATCTCATTGTGTCACACTTCATGCTGTATGATTCTTGTGATGTGGAGGTCGGAACCGCTCTTGCTGGGGAGCAGAGGCAGGGAGTGTGATCTGCCAGAAGGTGGCACAAGGGAGCCCTAGGGTGCAGACAATGGTGAGGCGGGTGGTGGTTAATGTGGTACACACAGGTAAAAATCATCCGACTGCACATTTAAGATGTATGTACCTGCAAGTCATTCCTTAAAAAAGTAAAAAATACAAAAAAAAAAAAAAAAACTTTAGACAATGAAAATACAGGGGCTGTCAAATTACTATTTTATCTTTACAGTACTTATAACATTGAAAATGAATGTAGACTAATACAGCATTGTATTATATACAATTGTACTGTTCAGTTCTAGCAAAATAAGAACTTTAACTTCATTAGTGTCAATTCATACTGCGTTTTATCAGCTCTTTAACGTTTTTTAAAAAATGTTTATTTATTTTGAGAGAGAGCGAGTGAGTGAGCACTGTGAGTGCAGAGCCCTATGCAGGATGTGATCTCACAAACTGTGAGATCATGACCTGAGCTGAAACCAAGAGACGCTTAACCAACCGAACCACCCAGGAGCCCCCAGCTCTTTAACATTTTTAAAGTTCCTGAAGCTTTCAAGACTCTGCCTAATAAGTATTTATTTTTACTACCAGAATATAGCAGAGCAAATGCACAAAACACAGAAAGCAAAGAAATCTGTATGGTATACTAGCAAAGCACTAATATCTGTGGTTATAACTAATCCCATCAGGCTTAGATACAAAAATATTTAATCTTAAATTCTGCAAAATGTAGCAACATCCAAAACACCATGCTGATGCAGACTGCAAATGACCTGGTTCATTACATAACAGTTATTTAGAAAGCCAATGTTTCTCTAAGAGGCCGAATTTAACTATAAAAGCACACAAAGTACAATTAGAGCTTATTCACTTACTTTGAACCAAATGTTTTTATGATAGTTAATGGAATTGATTTAGACCAAATGTTTTTATGATAATTAACAGAATTGACTAATTTAGTTTAATGGAACTGATAGTTAATGGAACTGATTTAGGTTCCACCAAGCCCCCCCCAAATACAGAATTTCTACTCAAAAAATGTTTCCTTGTCTATCTTTTGTGAGCCGGGCAGTATGCTAAAAGCACCAGAGTCAGAAAGGTAAAAATGACAAACCGTGCCTCTGCCCTAGGATCTCCCTCTCTAGGCAGGGAGACACATGGAACTACAGAAATGCAGAAAAACGTGAGGAATAAAGAGGCAGAAAAAAGTAACTAGAAGCCTTCAATGAGACGGCTTCTAAGAGGATGATATTTGACTTGGACACAGAAGGGGCAGCTCAAAAATCAGCCAAAAGAACCTAGCAAGGAGCATAATGTGTCCACAGAGGCAAAAAGCAGAATATTTGGGAAACTGTGGTTTCTTGAGGTGTCTAGAATTTAGAAGGACTGAATCAGGGTACAGTTGAGAGGGTTGGGGCAAAAAAGACGTGCAAGGCAAGTATCTGTGAGAGGGAGGCACAAGACAGAACACAGACCCCCCCCCCCCCCCCGCAGCTGGCTGTGTGAGCCACACTAGACTGGACACAATACCAGGTGAAAGGGGAAGCCAGGGTTTTTAAAGTAAGTTGGGATTTTTTAATCATAAAAATACTGAGAAATAGAGATCTTGAAATATCAAAAATGCAAGGGAAAAAAATCACCCATAACACCCTCCCTTAATTAATTTTTTTTTTTTAATGTTTATTTATTTTTGGGAGACAGAGAGAAACAGAGAACGAGCAGGGGAGGAACAGAGAGATGGGGGAGACACAGAATCCAAAGCAGGCTCCAGGCTCTGAGCTGTCAGCACAGAGCCTGACATGGGGCTCGAATCTACGAACCGTGAGATCATGACCTGAGCCACAGTCGCTCAACCGACTGAGCCACCCAGGCACCCCAACACCCTCACTTGAATACAGACACTGTTTAGACTCTTAACTTTTTAGAAACACAGAACTGTGGTTATTTTGTACATAGAGATTTCGGATACGGTTCACGTGCAGTATATACAGAGACATAAGAAGGATCCGCTAATCTGTAGGATTTGGTCAATATATGCCTTATACTCACACTGCATTGCATACCAACACTAAGCGGGCCTCTGTTGGAGACACAGAGATTCTATAACCAGACCCACTATTCAAAAAAAAAAAAAAAATCATTTGAAGCTAAGGATAGCTGAGTTCTCATCTAAAATATTATCTGTCACATAATAAGAAATTGGGCATTTTGCCTCATACACACATGACAGATCATTTATTCCATCTCTACTCTCTTCTGGAGACATGAGAGGCTACACACGTTCCAATGATTGCCGCCCTCACGCTTTTTACCAGAGGGCTCGACAGATTACAAAGGATAGAATTTTCACGTAAAATGCAAGAAAAGGCAGGAGTTAAAGATGACTTCCCTGAAGGCTACGATTCCTTTGGTCTTTTATTTATGGATTGAAAAGAGAAATCCTTCAACGTAGGCCGCAAATCCTATTCCCCTCACTCTAAGCCATCCATAGTTGGAAAGTATCCCAGATTCTTCTGGCTATAGGAAAGCACCACAATGTACCTGTGTATCTACAGTATCTATTATGACTCAGATTCTATCTGAAAAAATTTAAAAATCCAAATTACATTAGTAAAAGGGGAGAAGAGGCATGTGAAGAATAGAAAGAAAGCCGTCTGGGAAAGTTTCAATGTCAGATGCTTTTTTCTCTTTACTGTCAATGGTAATGAACCAAATCCTGGGTCCATACCTGGCCTAGAACCCTAACTTCCCAATGAGATCACAAGAACTCTCAGACAGGACACCTGTTCTGAGCGTATTACAGAACCACCTATGTGCAGAATTACCGTCGAAAAACTTATTAATTTTATGCCCAGTCGGAAGACTGCCTTTCTTAAGAGGCTTTACTCATACCTAGTTCCCTAAGATATATGAACGATGGGGTTTTCTTTTTGCCTATACTGGGAAAGCTGATGAACTTAGTAAGACTCCAGGGGCTGCTAACTCCATAACAGTATTCCAGTGTGGTGCACTTTATTAATTCAACAGAGTCCACCTACCTTATTCAGCATTTCAAAATGTTGAAGAACCAACTGTTCAAGATTCACCAACTGCGAACATTATGAAACCTCATTCAGCCCAAGATATTACTCTGAATTTGATGAACTGAAATGTCTTTGATCTCTATACTTGATGCTTCTGATGTCATCTCATTACTCTGGATGTTATGACTGATGTTCTATCAATAAGGCATTGTAAATATATCTGTAAGTATGTCCACAATCCTTGTGTCAGAGAAAGAATGCTCAACTGCTTTTCATCCTGGATAAACATGTAGTCAACAATCAGTGAATATACACTTCATATTACAGGATTGACTCAAAGTGTTCAATCATATCTAATCAGAAGCAAGGGTATGTTTATCTTATTAAGGGACACATTTTTCTTTTTTTTTATTTTTTTTAAAAAAAATTTTTTTTTCAACGTTTATTTATTTTTGGGACAGAGAGAGACAGAGCATGAACGGGGAAGGGGCAGAGAGAGAGGGAGACACAGAATCGGAAACAGGCTCCAGGCTCTGAGCCATCAGCCCAGAGCCTGACGCGGGGCTCGAACTCACGGACCGTGAGATCGTGACCTGGCTGAAGTCGGACGCTTAACCGACTGCGCCACCCAGGCGCCCCAAGGGACACATTTTTCAAAGGAACCAAACTTTATATATAAACAGTGGGAAAGTAACAAACATAATTAGACAAAATTAAACAATAAGCAGATTTGGGCACCATCATTTATTTTCCACTTATATAACATCTTTCATCAAAAATTTCAATAAATCTTGCCAAGTGTTCAGTGTTCGTGTCCCAACCTGGGATATGATTATCTGAAAGTGTTACAAGTCTACTATGAATTTCACACTCAACAACAGGCATTCAGTCTTTAGAACTCGTTAATTCTTTCCTCCCTCTTGCTTCTCATATCACTAAATCCTCTTTCTTTCTTGATCATCTCTCCAACTCCTAACCCCTCCCTGCCCTCCACCTGACACTGCCCAGTCTAGGTCTTTTATTCTGCACACTGGGCCACTGCAACCACCTCCTTACTCAACCACCTCCTTACGCGTCTCACTATCTCAGGCTGCCCCTCCCAGTGGCAGCACTCGGGTTGTCTACAGGAGGAGGTCTAAATTCAGTTCGCTGGAAATCAAGGCCTTCTGTGTCTCAACCTGAACCTGCCTCTCCAGGTTCTGTACTCACACCCCATTACCTGGACCAAATGGCCTATCCAGGTGACCTTTGACCAGATCAAAAGCGACATGCCCACGTGGTTTCTACTGGCTCGCCTCCCCTTGGCTCATGAGCTCCCCCATGGATGCAGTCTCACTACCCCCTCCACCTCCACCATCTACTTGGTGCCTGCCTGTTGGCATGACAGGTGTCTGACATATTTTGTCTCTATTCCTCACCCCAATTCTACAGGTTATGTTTAGTCTATCATAAGGAATATCAAGGACGTCAAGGACCCTGAAAAGGTCACAAGCCAGTGAGTGATAAGCCCGAGTTCCAACTCAGGTCTGAGTCCACAGCCTGTGTTTGTTGTAAAACCTCAGGCTTCCTCGACCGCCACCCCCAACTTTTTACTTACCAAAACCATGGGTTCCCTCAATCTGGCTCATGTTAACCTTTTCCACACGAAGTCATTTATCACCTCCAATCTAGAAACCACTGCTTACTCAGAACTCCTGCCGCTTTGAGTCCTTCCTGCAGCACTACATTTTCTACTGCCTCGTATTATTAGTTATCTTATTCTTTCCCCCGCTTTTCTGCAGTCCTAGAGCCTCACAATGTCTTCTGAACACAGCAGGCACAGGGCTGTCTTACAACGTTGTTTTGTACTTTGTTATTATTTCCTCTGGGTGAAATGCCAAATCAGGTAAAAAGATCAGACAAAAGGGCTAATTTTGGTGACTTAAAAATGTTATCAAAGACCCAAGCTCTCTCCATTTTTCCGTTCCACCACTCTTGGGACATCTGCTTGTTCTCTCACGGAGGCAAAAAGAGCTACTGAGGTTCTAAGAATCACATGCAGACCATTTCTGGCTGCAGACAAGCAAACCACTTTTCTTGCACATTTTATTAAGGAGGAAAACATTTTTCTAGAAACAGCCCAGCAGATCTCCTCTTAGGGCCCTTTGGCCAGGGCTGAGTCACAGGTCCATACACTAGTTACAAGGGAGGCTGTGGAAGCAGGATCTAACATTTTCAGCCTCTACTTCAGGAGCCAGCTCAGCCAGCCAGAGAGAAAGAGAAAGAATCGTGCTTGCACAGGCAACCTACAGTGTTTGCAAACAACACTGTTAGAGAAAATATTAATGCGATGATAAGCTCTGTAAAAGGAAACCCCTCCATATCCACACAGATGAATCAGCAAAAGTTTGCTAATCGGGTAGAACAGTCCGGTGCTCACTGCCCTAGAGGTGGGAGAGAATGGAGCTGGAGTCCCCCAGTTCTTGAAGCAGGAACTTATGAATACGTTTCTTTCCCTCAGAAACTTAGATACCACAGTCTCTTTCACCACAAGGAAGGGCGGGCAAGGAGGAAAAAGAACCTAGTGCTTCTGAGCTTCCTATGTTCTCCAAAGAGCTGCAAAAGGAAAAAAACAAAAACAAAAACAAAAACAAAAACAAAAACCTCAAGAGATTTAAAGAACAGAAGTGATATCCAACTATTTATAGGTCTTTGCCTCTTTTTCCTATTCTTTGCTGTTTTTTAAAATTTTTTAATGTTTATTTATTTTTGAGAGAGAGAGAGAGAGAGAGAGAGAGAGAGAGAGAGAAATGAATGAGTGGGGGAGGGGCATAGAGAGAAGGAGACACAGAACCCAAAGCAGGCTCCAGGCTTCGGGCTGTCACCACTGAGCCCAATGCGGGGCTCGAACTCATGAACCGCAAGATCATGACCTGAGCTGAAGTCAGACGCTTAACTACTGAGCCACCCAGCTGCCCCCCTCTTTGCTGCTTCTAACTGGACAGTCTCCTTGAACCACCACCACCAGCACCGTCATCTATTTCCAGTTCCAGAATCAACACAGACACCTATCAGAGGGGAACCGCTTAAGAAAATTCCAGCACAATGGAAAACAATGTAGCCACTAAAACGGAGGTGAATGTGAATGGGCTACACGGACAGCTATCCAAGTCTCATTGTTAGGGGAGAAAAGCAAGATGCACAGCTAGCTCATTTGTGCTTTAAAAGAGATAGAGTTTTGGGGTTTATATATATACAAGCGTACTTTAGTTGTCTGGAAAATTTCCAGAAGGAAATCTCAGGAAATGTGAATGGTGGTTACCTCTGGGAAACAGGGTTGGGAATTTGGGGACAGTGATACTTTTTGTTATATATTGATTTCTGGAAGGGTCTGTTGTTACTCACTTTGATATTATTTTTAACAAAGTTCCCAGGGCTTGTACTCTCAAAGTCAGACTAATACGCAAATACCTTTAAAATTTCATTAGCACTCTCAAGATACTTTCCTGCTCACTCCTCTTAGGCCCTATGATTTTACTAATAGCAAAATAACATATTTTTTTAAAAATAGCAAAATAACTGACCTCAGTATTCAGGATAGTAAGTCGAAGAGAGTCACAGAGTGACTACCTGGTGACTGTTTGCATATATACAGCTCATGTGACTCCTGAGGGCTAGACTGCTTTATTTGTGACTCTCAAATTTTTTTTTTTTTTTTTTTGAGAAAGAGCGTACACAGCGGGGGAGGGGCAGAGAGAAGGAGAGACAGAATCCCAAGCAGGCTCTGCATGCAGAGCCTGATGGGCTCAAACTCACGAATCCTGAGATTCACAAATTCTGAGATCAAGAGTTGGACGCTCATCTGACTGTACCACCCAGGCATCCCTGTGTTCTCAATTCTTAAAGTTTGGTTTTGCCCTTCAAAAATGGTTTCTGTAACAACTACGAAAAGCAGTAAGGGTATCTCCTTAAGGTTAAAGTGTCTCAGGGGCCAAAATAGGGTGGCCCTACTATTTCAATGTAAAAACATTTTTGATGGCTCCAGGATTTAAACAAAGCAATGCTGAAATCAGATTACAAGATATATTTAAAATGTTCATAATTTAATGAATTCTTAAAACATTAAAAATTGTTTGCCACATGCTCTAGAGACCCAGAAATTCCATTCCTAGGACCAAATGCTCACGTTAAGAAAGTGTATTAAAAATATTCATAGCGGGGCACCTGGGTGGCTCAGTTGGTTGAGTGTCCAACTTAAGCTCAGGTCATGATCTTGTGGTTTGTGGTTCGAGCCCCGCGTCAGGCTCTGTGCTCACAGCTCAGGGCCTGGAGCCTGCTTCAGATTCTGTGTCTCCCTCTCTGTCTGCCCCTCCCCTGCTCATGCTGGGTCTCTCTCTCTCTCAAAAGTAAATAAACATTAAAAAAAAATTCACAGCACAGGGGCATGCACTTTCAAATGTTCCCTCTGTAAAGAGAGCTTTCTTACTATTCTTCCTTTCTAATCTCATACTCTAATAAACTTTTGCCTGCTGCTAAAAAAAAAAAAAAAATCATAGCCACAATGTTCACAACAGAAAACCACCACCACCCAGAAATAACCCAAAGGTCTATAGGCAACAGAATGAATATATATACACTGTGTGCATTTGTTACATGGAAGGAGATGAACCATAGCTACAATGTACAATTAAAATAGATCAATCTTAAAATAATCAAGTGGAAAAAACTACATGCAGTACGAATACTACTTTCTAAAGTTCAAGCCAACACTTATTTAGGTATAAACACACAGGTGGTAAAATGATGAAGAAAAAGCAAGAAAATGGTTAACACATACCTTAGGACAGCCAGACCTCAGGCTGGGGGCAGGGGGAGAGACAGGGGTTGTGATGGAGGGGATATGCAATCCCGGAAAACGTCATGGGATCAAGTTCAATTTCTTACCCTTGGTTTTAGGTGCAGGAGTGTTTCATGTTATTTTTTAAATGCAATCTTTTATGTTTAGTATTTCACAATCTATAAACATTTAAAAAATAGGGGCGCCTGGGTGGCGCAGTCGGTTAAGCGTCCGACTTCAGCCAGGTCACGATCTCGCGGTCCGTGAGTTCGAGCCCTGCGTCGGGCTCTGGGCTGATGGCTCAGAGCCTGGACCCTGTTTCTGATTCTGTGTCTCCCTCTCTCTCTGCCCCTCCCCCGTTCATGCTCTGTCTCTCTCTGTCCCAAAAAAATAAATAAACGTTAAAAAAAAAAATTTAAAAAATAAAAGCCATG
Source organism: Puma concolor (assembly GCF_028749965.1). NCBI lineage: Eukaryota > Metazoa > Chordata > Mammalia > Carnivora > Felidae > Puma > Puma concolor. The sequence goes on along the minus strand of NC_141673.1, from coordinate 26,349,621 downwards.
GAGTAAGTTACACCGTGTGATAAACTCTGTGTGGGTATGTATCGTTTAAGTTATGCATTGAGTGACATCGATCTTTTAATCCTTTTGGTCTATCTCTGGTTCTATGCTTAACTCTTGGGTAATAATGTTAAAATCTAAATTTGAGGACCTGCTTAATGTGACCTGAACTTAAAGGCCTCCTAGCCATCCCAGGAGGGGGTCCTGACTTGGTCCTCTGGGTCACACCCAGGAATGTAAAGGGTATAGTCTAGATAAAGAGAGAGAGAAAGAGAGAGAACGTACAGGAGACCAAATTTCCCTCAGGCTACACACGAACCCCCAGGCAGCCTGCAAACCACCCTTGTCTGCGCTTGAGACAACTCCTCTGTCAGCTGCAGGACTGCAATCAGGAGGAGGCAGAGCCGGGAGGGGCCTGCCCACATTGAGGAGGCTTCTCCAGAACAGCCTGGTAGACCAGCAGCTGGCAAGAAGAGACCCCTTCCTACATCCTCTTGAAGAGCGGCCGGCGGCAGCAGCTGTATTACAAGCGGTGCCCTCGCGGTCTGGGCGGCCATCTCCCCTTTCATTCCAACCCAAACTGTACGTGACTGTTGCACTCACTATGCTGGGAGGCTACTAAGATGCTTTGTTGTTAGAATAGGCTCTCCATTTTTTTTTTTTTAATAACAGAAATTTAATCTTCAAGATGCAAAAGATCAAATGATAAGCAGCACACTCCTCCAACTTTCCACACCCCTCCTCCATCACCAATTGTTTGTTCCCAAAGGCTAGGGATCATTATCAACAGTAAGCCCACCTTTGGAATATTCTAGATCAACCTTTGAGACCAAACTAATGTGTTCAAATAGTTTAATGTCCAGGAAATGAAACAGTATAGGCATTTTGTAGCAATGTACAGAAACCTTCCGTGGCCCAGGCACCCATACAAAGTCACAAATTGAATACAATTTCCCAGGAGATCGGGCAGCTCACAGGGGCAGAGCTCGGGTGACATGAACGTTCTCCAGCCCACAGGGAGCCCTGCATCCATCACCACGCCCTGCCTACAGACCTACACTTCCCACTGCTGCTTCCTCTCCCGGCCCACAGCCACCACACCCATCTTTCTCATGGGGCACTGACAGTGGCCGACACTGTCACACAAAATCTGTTTTATGGAGTCTGAAGTTTTCAGGAAAGGGAGGATTCAAGGATATCCACTTTTCAAAAGAGCCAAAGTCAGGATACAGAGTTAGACCCAACTCAGTCTGGGTAGAGCCAGGGGAAGCGGATGGAGAACCAGCTCGCTTCGGCCAGGAGCTGGCACACTCAAACACCGCGCGTATTTGCTCATTTCTTAAATCACACAGGCTGGGTTTACATTCTTAAAGGCCCCGGAGAGACGGTTTGGTGGTTCAGGAATTTAGGCAGTTTAAATACCTAGAAAGCCGCTGGGCAATTAGGGAGGATTTGGGGCAAGCACAAAAATAATTTGTATTTCTTTTAAGCACCTCATAAACCATTAATGACCACAAAGCTCTACAGTATATATTTACACAGGCTGCCTGGAATGGGAGAGCGGGTGAAGAGACTTACCGAACACCACACGACAAATCAGAGGGCAGAACAGGGTCAGCAGCCTGCTCACCTTCCTGCCCGAGAGGCATCTGAGGCCGTAAGGCAGACGGGCTTGATATTCCGACAGCACCTACCATATGACTCACCCCGGACTTTGGAGATACTGCTCACATATCTGAGTAGTCCTGTGCTTGTCTCAGGGAAACTCCACGCCCTGCAGTGGGACCGATCCAACTGCCAGCAATAATATACTGTGTTCAAGCCACTGCTGGACAAGTGGGCTCTTTGTGCTGCCAGAAGAGGCACATTCTGTATCTGTGCGGGGGGGGGGGGGGGGGGGGGGCAGACAAGAAGGGGGTCCTGTCACCACACAGCCCGGGGATGGCAAGAGGACCCCAGAAGACACTCAGTCTGGCGCTCCTGGTTTACTGACGAAGAAATGGGCTCAATTCAACACACTCTGGGAAGAGCCAGGGCAAAGGGGTGAACTGAGCACAAGAAACACCAACATGAACGATCGCGGAGCAAGCAGTGAATGGCTCCAACGCCGAGGGAAGGGCAGTCGCCGGGATGAAGTGAGGAGTCAGGAGACTCTTTCCTCTGTCGCCTCATTCATGAGACAAATGCTCACTGGTGCCTCTGCGTGTCAGGCACAGCAAGGCGTGCTGGAGTTGTAAGGGGACAGTCCCTCCCTTCCCCCATTCTCAGTCTGGCGGCCAGGAAAGCACTGACAGCCTGTGATGAGCGCCCTGGGTGTACCTGTTGCTATAAGGCAGCACTTGGGAAGGGGAGCCCAGGGGGCAGCGAGGAAGGACAGGGAAAGGGACGAGGTGGATACAAGGCAGGAAGAGACTTGTCAATCAAAAGGTGCTTCAGGTAAAGTGAGTTCTGAACCGGTCAGCCAGACAGCAGGTAAGGATTTGGAGGACTCAGGGCAAGGTGGAGAAGGCAGAAGAACCGGGCTGGCAGAACAGAGATCAGACCTTGAGAGTTCCCTGAAGTCATGCTAAGGTGTTAGGATTTCATCCAACAGGCCATGTGGCAGTTGCTAAAGGGATTAGGATGACCAGACCTTGGCTTCAGACAAGTCGTTCTGAGAAGCAGAAGGGAAAACACGTTTGGTGCAACAGACTGGAGCTTGCTGTAGGCATCTAAGGCAAGAGTCGGTGAAGGCTGGACAGTGGTAGTGGGGAAGGAGGGCAGAGCGCCTGAGGTACACCAAAGAGGCATCGTCAAAAGGATGTGCCACCAACTGGATGTGGAGATTAAAAGGGAGAGTCAAAGAAAATCTCACTTCTTTTGCATTTGTTCTGGTGGTCAGGAAGATCATTTACAAGACAGAAAAACTGGGGAGAGGCAGCAGGAGGAGACTGGGGGCAGAGGATGGATGTGAGGTTCCTGTGGGCCATTCAAGCACAGATACCTAGATGGACACTCAGAGAAAGGCAGGGCTAAAGAAACAGAACTGGAGCCTATTGGCGACAGTGTCTGGGGGGCCAGTTACTGACGGGATATGCGTGGACTTTAAGGTCCAGCGGATCTGATCACATCCCAGCTGCCATCTAGTAGCTTGGAGTAGCTTGGATCTTGCCTTAAACTACATGTTAAGTCAATACCATACGTTTAATATAAGAAGAACATATTTTCTTTGCTGAATGCACTTGGCCTATTCTAACTCTTAAGCTTGCCTATTCTAACTCTACTAACTGCCATCTAGCTGCCATCCATGTGACCTTGGGCGATGAAGTTAATGTTCTTGAGACTCTAGTCTCATCTGAGGAAATTCCTCCTAGAAATTAATGAGATCAGAAAAAGAACTTGATGTCATACCAGACACAAGATATTCCTTATTTTTCTCTTGCTCTCTCGTGATCATACACTGGCTCTTATTACAATAACTCGAGTACTAACCCCTGCAACGGATTACAAGCTTTCCTGCTGTCAGTCATTTGTCTTTAAATCCCCTTGACCTTCCTTGTATGAAAAGATTCTCAAATATTTGAATTGCCATAAGCCACAAGAAAAAATCAGGCCAGCATGGTCAGAGGACCAGGGGTTTCCTGCCCTTCACATTAAATAACTAATGCAAAGATCTCAAAACTGCTGTGTGGCTTAAGTGGTATTGATTTAATTCTGTGTTGGGGGCAGGGTGTGATGGAGGACAGAGACACTGGGGTCTGGAAAAGAGACAGAATGTTGTCAGTATAATAAAGCCTAGTCAACAGAACTTTACTCTTTACGTAAAACTATACTGTAATATTTCAGAGGAAGAGTGTCTACCAAAGTTAATATTGCATAATAAGCTTCTGTTCAAGTAAAAGTCTTAAACAAATGTTAAAGATAAATCTAGCAAATGGATCTTGCCTTAAACTAAATGTTAAATCAATACCATACTTTTAATATAAGAAGAGTATATTTTCTTTGCTGAATGCATTTTGCCTATTCTAACTCTTAAAATGAACATCTTAAATCACAATAAGATTTAAAAATCAGACCACTACAGCATACAGAATTCAATTCCACATAGCCAAGCTCATTCATTTTTCCTCTGGGTTTTGACTTCAAATTTGGGCTCCAATTTGTCTTACCTATTTTTATGGCTGCCTTCCTAGTCTGAGAATACCTTGGTCACTGGATACTTTATGTTATCTCCAACTTACTTGCTAAAAACACATTCACAATCACCTCTTCCTCCCTTCCTAGTCCTTCCCTGGCAGCTTCAGATATCCACTCTTTCATCCATGGCCCAGCTCTGCATACCTACTTCAGGTCTGTGTCTCAGTCATAAATATCTCAAAAAAAAAACAAAAACAAAAACAAAACACAAAAACCCCAAAAACCAAAACATAAATAAAAACAAAAACAAAAAAACCTCTCTCAAGTTTCTAATGTGAAATTACTTGACAATTGCCTTGAGGCTATCTAGTCATTTGGTTCATTTACCAATTTTGATTAAAAATAGAGAATGATTCAATTCAGAGCTATAGACTTCAGAACTTGTTTTACTCCTGGCTGTCTTCCACCTGCCCAGGTGTGGCTCGGCTGAAGCATGACCAGTCTGAGAGGGCACTTTGGTCCCTGAGTGCTGAGAAAGAACACACACTCACTCTCCAACATGCCACCTCTAGCCTGAGGCTCTTGCTGCTCCCCGACTGTCCGGACTCTGGATGGCTCCTTTTAACTCACAATCCACCTGGCCATCCCTCTTAGCCAGCTGTAAGGTTTCAACTCTTACTGACATATAGATCCAGGACACCTCTTCATTCTTCTCTGCCTTGAATAGATTTGAATTTCCCAGACTTGAATAAATTCAACTAATTTTCTGGGTCTAAAAGATCCCCTCCTATCTTGCTGCCAGTAGGAGGCAAAATGAAGGCACGTCGATGGCCAGATTAGATGGCATCTGCCACTAAACCAGCAACACCCCAGGCCACAGGGCTCCTGATTTGTGTTAGTTATCTCTCAGACACTAAGGACACGCACACAGTCTGGGCCAGAAGACTACTGAAAAGTAATTCTTTTAATTTAAACATTACCTTGAAACACACACACACACACACCCTAACTAGACCGTGACTTGCATCAGAGGTTATGTAAAATGAACAGCATCTCATCACCACGATGCTTCACTCACAAGTGCCCTACAAGATCTACCAAGGGAGCAGCACCATACCCAGGGAACAGGCCATGGCTTTCTCACAGTATATGATGCTCCAAGATCGTCTTACTTTCTTCAGAACCCAATTCAGGTTCTGGGACCTCATGTGACCCAAAGAATTCTATTGGCAAATTCAGGGTTATTTGCTTTACTAAACTATTTCTCTATTTTGCTCTCCCAGGGAACACCTTAAATACCTTTTAATTTTTTTTTTTTAAGGTTTATTCATTTTTCAGAGACAGAACGTGAGCAGGGGAGGGGCAGAGAGAGAGCGAGATACAGAATCTGAAACAGGCTCCAGGCTCTGAGCTGTCAGCACGGAGCCCAACACGGGGCCCGAACTCACAGATGGTAAAATCATGTCCTGAACTGAAGTCAGATACCTAACGACTGAGCCACCCAGGCATACTTCTTAAATACCTTTTAAATTCTTCTCTTTATGAAATATCTCTACTCATCCCTCCAACCAGAGGACCTGAGGTACGTCTCAGGTTTTGTGTAAGTAGACAAGGACAGTTAGCTCTCCTGCTCTATTAGAATAAACTGGGACAGGAAAGTCTTTTGAAAATCAAAGATTTCACCAGTTAAATTGGCGAAACCTTTGGAAGGGCACTGTATTGCCATCTTTCCTTATTTGAAAGACACATACCCCTTGACTCAACAATCTCTCTTTTAGAAATCTATCCATACATGGTTACAGAAAAAAAGATGTACAAAAATATTCAGTACAGTATTACAAAGCAAACAAACATGGAAAAAACCATCACCCTAGAAGGCACTTAAATTGTATATCAATAGGAGACTGGTTAAATAAATAATGGATATATATGTTTTGTGCAGAAAACATTTATGTAAGAATACATAAGAAACATTAACAGTGCTTATCTCTGGGTTAAAAATTCTAAGAACATTTTCCACCTTATGTCCTTTATGAGATTTTTCTCCTATAAACTTGCACTTTTTTAGAAGTTTATTTATTTTGAAAGAGTGAGAGCGAGAGAGCAGGGGAGGGGCAAAGAGAGAGGAAGAGAGAGAATCCCAAGCAGGCTCTGCACTGTCACCATGGAGCTGACACAGGGCTTGAACTCATGAACCATGAGATCATGACCTGCACTGAAATCAAGAGTGAGCCACCCAGGCGCCCCTAAACTTAACACTTTTTTAAGTTAAGCTAGTTAATAGGGGAGAAAAGTAAACCTTCATAAATTCAGGCTTACACCAAAGTTTTACTAAACTCTTCATTTTAACAATGTTATTCCATCTTTGTTAAACAGTAAATAGAACAAACAAGGCACAAAACTCTACAAAGCAGATACACATTAAAATGTGTTTGCTCCAGCAGCTAATGATTTCATCGTTCAAGTTTAGGAATTTTGTCTTAGAGTCTCAGAAGATCAGTTGTTTTTTTTTTCCTCAAGCACCTGCTGTATGAGTTACAGACCCTTTTTAAACTAAATGGCTTGATTTAACCACAGAACTTGTGCTAAACATGTGTTTACACTTAAAATCGGTTTTACTCTGGAAATTGGGGTGAGACTGGGGAGAGAAGCCCACAATGTTTGTCAAACCTAAAAAGAGGGGCGCCTGAGTGGCTCAGTCCATGAAACATTCGATTCTTGATTTCGGCTCAAGTGACAATCTCACAGTTCATGAGATTAAGCCCTGTGTCCCTGCATCCGGCTCTGTGCTGACAGCATGGAGCCTGCTTGGGATTCTCTCTCTGTCCCTCCCCTGCTCGCTTGCTCTCTCTCAAAATACATTTAAAAACAAAAACATGGGAATGCAAGCTGGTGCAGCCACTCTGGAAAACAGTATGGCGGTTCCTCAAGTAACAATAGAACTACCTTATGACCCAGCACTGGCACTACTAGGCATTTATCCACCGACACAGGTGTGCTGTCTCAAAGGGACACATGCACCCCCATGTTTATAGCAGCACTATCCACAACAGCCAAAGTATGGAAAGAGCCCAAATGTCCACCAATGGGTGAATGGATAAAGAAGATGTGGTAAATATATATACAATGGAGTATTACTCAGCAATCAAAAAGAATGAAATCTTGCCATTTGCAACTACATGGATGGAACTGGAGGGTATTATGCTAAGTGAAATTAGAGAAAGACAAAAATCATATGACTTCACCCATATGAGGACTTTAAGAGACAAAACAGATGAACATAAGGGAAGGGAAGCAAAAATAATATAAAAACAGAAAGGGGGACAAAACAGAAGAGACTCATAAATATGGAGAACAAACGGAAGGTTACTGGAGGGGTTGTGGGAGGGGGGATGAGCTAAATGGGTAAGGGGCACTGAGGTATCTACTCCTGAAATCATTGTTGCACTATATGCTAACTAATTTGGATGTAAATTAAAAAAAAATAAAAAATTAAATTAAAAATAAATAAATAACAACAAAAAAACAAAAAACAAACCCGGGGCAGCTGGGTGGCTCAGTCAGTTAAGTGTCTGACTTTGGTTCAGTTCGTGAGTTCAAGCCCTGCATTGGGATCTGTGCTTTCAGCCAAGAGCCCCCTTCAATCCTGTCCCCCCCTTCTCTCTCTCCCCTTCCCTTGCCTCACATGTGCTCTCTCTCTCCCTCTCTCAAAAATAAACATTAAAAAAAAATTTTTTTTAAACCCTAAAAAGAAATACACACACACCCTCAAATAAGGAAAAAAAAAAAAAAGACCGATGCCCAGCCCCTTTTATAGGACTTACAATATCTTTGGGTCTGGGAGTCCAATTTCTATATGTTTAACAAGTTCCCCAGGTAATTCCTATGATGGTGGTACTGTCTCGTGCACACTGGATGTAACTATGCTTAGCAAACACTGTCTTATCCAATGGAAACAACACAGCATAGAGTCGAAAATTCTGTGAATTCTGCACAACTCCAAGATTTTAAAGCAAGTAACTTTTACAAAAAGCAATGTGGAGTTTGGAGAACCCTCCAAACCGTGCCATCAACCCACATCTTTGGGCTTATTTGTGGTTGTCATGGGCGACATGTGGAAGGGCTATCTTTGTGGCTAGGAGTGAGCATGATTAGTACAGACCAGTGTTTCTCAAATTATGGCCACATCACCTGACTCCTGGGCCCCGCCTAGACCAATGGTGCAGGGGCAGAACCTGGGGGTCTGCATCCAACCGTCTCCTTTCTCCCTCCCATCTCCACCCACCTTCTTACAACCAAGTCAAGTTTCCTAACTACTAAGTTAGTCTGGTATTTCCTGAACATCTGATTGTAAGTCACCTTGGGCCCCTGCTATGCCAGCCCCACCCCAGACCTAGAGAATCAAAATCTCTAACAGAGGTTCCGTGTGTTAAACCAGGGCCCCAAGTTAATCCCATAAACAGGGAAGTTTGGGACACACAAATTCAGGTCAAACTCATCTGAAGATAAAGAAACCAAGGCCCAAGGAAGTTAAATAATTTCCCCAAAGACTTAACACCTGATTAATGATTGCCGGGACACCGAAAACCTGGTGAGCTCATTCTTTGCTCTTATACCAATACTACTTATTAATGTTTATCATGAGTACCTGTGTGGTTTCTGATTCATCATGGTGAGGCTGTAAGTGACTCATGAAGTCTGAACCCAGGGAGCATGTCGGAACATCTACCTGCTCTTTGGAGTTTTTCCACTTTCAATGTCAGGATGAGGAGAAATATAAACACAGCACATCTGATAAAAAAGCAAAGACAGTCCTACACATTCATAACCGGGGAAGAGGATTCGAAATTCTTGCTATTTCTTTGCCAAATATTAGAACCTTTAGCAAAAAGGTCTCTAACAAATTACAACACTTTCGGTCAGAACATCAGCCTGCACCTTGCTGTGGGAGAGCACAGAGGGCGTCTCCTACCGAGATTCTACAACCTTATCCTGGAACCCGTACCTCTACACCCATCAACGAGGAACAGGGATGGAAACAAGACCCCCAGCTTGGAATGCACACAGCAAGCTTTAATTCAGGGGGCGTTCAATCGAGTTATAATTGCCTCTAATTGGCCCTCCCACACAGTCTCACAATTTACAGCTGTAATCAGTTGCACAAAGAATGAGCTAAATTTCTTTTCTACCTTTGAAATCAGAATCCTCTCCGGTTAGGTTCCTACCATTACTGTTTTGATTTTTTTTTTTAATATACCAAGATATAAAAAAGGATGAATGAAGATGCAGGCAGATCTTTTGGAAATAAGCACTGATCCCTATGACCTAATGATAACCCGGTGGGATTCAAATTTGCAACAGAGACTGATGCCAATTCGGGGAAATGTTTCGTTCCAGGACACGCCATCCAAAAAAACACATTCATCTGGTCAGACATTTTCCATACTCTGATTTTTATCTTTCTTGGCATGCTCGACTCTTCTCTAATAAAGTCACAACCCTTTGTTGCCATGGAACCCAATCAGACATGGAGCCTGTTACTATGACTTCCCTGCAAGTCTAAAAAAAGACCCAGTGACCAAAAAACAGCCCTTTCTAGAAAGAAAGAAAGAAAGAAAGAAAGAAGAGAGAGAGAGAGAGAGAGAGAGAGAGAGAGAGAGAGAGAGAGAGAGGAAGGAAGGAAGGAAGGAAGGAAGGAAGGAAGGAAGGAAGGAAGGAAAGAAAAGAAAGAAAGAAAGAAAGAAAGAAAGGAAGAAAGAAAAAATATGTATTTCCAAGGCAAAGAAGCTCCAAAAAATGACCCAACCCTTTCATACCCATTGATGTTTAAGATTTTATGCAGGCTAACTTGAACTCTTGAGCCAAAGCTCAGCCAGTGTTTTATAGAAAAATTTTCAGCTGGGTCATTCCATAGAAGACAATTTTATAAATAAGTACCTGGCAAAGAGGGTAACTCTTCTTAGGATTTTTTTTTTTTTTTAATTTCTAGGCAAGCTTCCTGAAATTTGAGTAGCTATTTAGCAAACATATGTCAATCAGCAGCAACCAAACTGCAATATTCATTTCCATCGATACTTAATTTTAGCCAAATGCTCATTATTTCTCTGTGAAGAAAAGATAAGCAAAACAGTACAATCGACCCTGTGTTCGGTCATATCTAGAGCTGGGCTAAACCTGTAGAGAAAAACATGAGACGAACAGCAGAGCCACTTATGGAAAGTGAATTAACATTTACTGAGCGCGTACCAGGAACCAGGCGCTTTTATGTCACCGTGGGAACGCTGCAGCAGAGGCACTTGGTATCTCTCTCTTACAGATAAGGTACCAAGGCTCGGGGAGCTTAATGGCTTGCTCCAGCTGCGATGCTCGAATAGTGTCTGCCTCCCAAAGCCAAAGCAAATCATTCATTAAACCAACATTTACTTTTGGCCTCACAGGTGCTATGCATTTTGTTAGGCTTCTTGTTCCTTACAAGGGAATCTGCAGGCTGTAAAGCTTGTCTGTAAAGAGGACATGGGAGTCTATGTGTAATGTTCGGGCTGTACCCATTTATACTCCCCACCCTATCTGCCCGGCAGCAGCTAACCCTTGGGAGAATCAGGAGTAAATGCCCCGGCCAATTACATGTGATGACAAGGGCCCGGACACCTGCTACCATCCCTCAAAAGGCTGGCTGCTGACGAAGCCTCCCCACCTTCAGCTCCGCAGTGGGAAGGACCCTGACGCTCCAGGCGCCTGTTCTTGTGCAGTTTGAGCAAGGAAGTAAGTACAAGCCGCACTATACACACTCACAACTATTCTATCCAACACTGGTTTGGGATGATCGGCTTTGACAAATGACTAGTAAAGAAGGAATAAGGAATGGGGGGGCGCCTGGCTGGCTTAGTCGGAAGAGCACGCAACTCTTGATTTCAGGGTTGTGAGTTCAAGCCCCATGTTGGGAGTAGAGCTTACGTTTCAAGAAGGAATATGTAAAAGTATGGAAATTAATTTAGAAGTTATATTATTAATTATACCAGACTTTTCAGCTAGAGATATTTCACTTATTTCCTCATATAATGAATACAACTACTTTGATTAAAAGAAATTTCAAAGGGGCACGCCTCCCAGGCGGGTTAAGCGGCTGATTTCAGCCCATGTCATGATCTCACAGTTCATGAGTGTGAGCCCGCGTCTGGCTCTGTGCTGACAGCTTGAAGCCTGGAGCCTGCTTCAGACCCTGTGTCTCCCTCTCTCTCTTCCCCACCCCTCTCAAAAAAAAACATTAAAAATAAAACTTAAAGAAATTTCAAGGGTTGCCCGGGTGGCTCAGTCAGCTGAGCATCCAACTCTTGATTTCGGCTCAGGTCATGGTCTCCGGGTCTTAGGATAGAGCCCCACATCAGGCGCGGTGCTGAGTGTGGAGCCTGCTTAAGATTCTCTCCCTCTGCCCCTCTCCCCTATTTGCTCTCGCTCTCAAATAAAATTTAAAAAAAAGAAGAAGAAAGAAAAATGAAATTTCAAAGACCAACACCACAGCACAGAGAGACACCACGTCACACCCACCAGAAAGACTATCATCAGAAGACTGGTTGTAAGCGGCACCGGTGAAGACGTGGAGAAGTCGGAGCCCTCGTGCACTGCCCGTGCCATGTAAACCAGAGAGGCTGCTGGGGAAGAACACTCTGGCGGTCCCTCAAAAGGTCAAGCACAGAACTACCAGGTGAGCCAGCAAAGCTACGCCTAGGTAGGTACCCGAGAGATAGGAAAGCATATGCCCATGCAAAAACCTGCACACACACGTTTACGGCAACACTGATCCTAAGAGCCCGACACTGGAAACAACCAACCCAAATGTGCACCAGCTGATGAGCGGATAAACAAAATGGTGCAGCCACACGATGGAAGATCATTTCGCAACAGAATGAAACGAAGTGCGGACAGAAGCCACAACGCAGACGAACCTTGGAAACTTGATGCCGAGTGAAAGAAGGCAGACACAAAAGACCACGTGACATCTGATTCCATTTACAGAAAGTGTCCACAACAGGCAAATCCAGAGAAACAGAAAGTAAATTAGGGCTGGCTTGGCCTGGGGGTTTGGGAGGGAGGAAATGGAAAATGATTGCTAATGGGTAGAGAGTTTGTTTTGGGGGCAATGAAAATGTTTTGAAATTGATTGCGGTGGTGACTGCACAATTCTGCAAATATACTAAAAAACCATTAAGTCTACACTTTTAAATGAGTGAACTGTATGGTACGTGAATTATATCTCAATAAGGCTGTTATTTAAAAGAACAAAAAAGAGGAAAAAAAACAACCAGTTTTTTGTCTGTTCTGTTTTTGTTGTCCTATTAAGAAAAGACCGATGCCTGGGTGGCTCAGTCGGTTAAGTGTCTGACTTCAGCTCAGGTCATGTTCTCATGGTTCATGAGTTCAAGCCCCACATCAGGCTCTGTGCTGACAGCTCAGAGCCTGGAGTCTGCTTCAGATTCTGTGTCTCCCTCTCTCTGCTCCTCCCCTGCTTGCTCTCAGAGGCTCGCGCTCTCAAAAATAAATAAACATTAAAATAGAAAAAAGAAAAGAAAATAGCCCAAATGTCAAGACCACCTGACAAAGAAAACAGCCCAAACAAGATGGCTTGACCTTGGACAAGCCTCTGGGGATCCTCTGTGCCTTAAGGAAACAAGGCTCACACCTGCACCAGATGCTCTCTTTGAGGTAGAAAAACCACTTGGATGAAAACCTCTCAGTGTTCAAAAACAGGGGAATCAGACCCCATCTGACCCCCCAGGCCAGGACCTATCCTACTCTAGCCCTTGTCTGATTCTTACCTTCACCCCAGGATCCATTCTTCAACCAACTCCTGAGCACCTGCCAGGTACAAGGCTTGATGCTAGACCATTTTCATAACCTCTAGTTCTAAGCCCACAACCCACAGGGGAGAGAAGTATCATTCCGATTCTACAGGCGCAAAACAGACTCAGAAAGATTATGCAGTTGGCCAAGTGGCAGAGAGAGCTTTTGAACTCAGAATCAAAGCCTGGGCTGTTTCTCTTATTCCTACATCAGGGTTTTTCAAACTGGCTCCACAGGCATATTCTTGGAAGTTCCACAGGTTTGCTACAGATGATTTTAAATGATGTATTTATTTAGATGGCAAAGAATATTAGTTTAACTGTATTTGGGGAATCCCAGAGATAACCAGCTGCTAACCAAGTACTACCCTGAGGTTCCAAGACCTTCCAGACTTCCACTCACACTGGGCCCAGGTATTAGTATTTCTTCAGTCAACAGGAAACGTGATGGCTGACTCCAGTTTCCTGGGACCGTACCACAAACTGGGTTACTTAACACAACAGAAACGTATTATCTCTCAGTTCTAGAAGCCTGAAATCAAGGTGCCAGCAAGGCCATGTTCCTTCTGAAGGTGCTGGGATTAAGGCGTCTCTCCCAGGCGTCTCTCCCAGCTTCTGGCAGCCTCATCAGGCATCCCTTGGCCTGTAGACAAATCATACCAATCCTGTCAGTCTTCACATTGTAAGTACTTTCCCTGGGTCTTCACATCATCTTTCTTCTCTGCATGCCTGTCTCCAAATCCCCTCTTTTTGTAAGGACACCAGTCCTACTGGGTTACAGCCCACCCTGATGACCTCATTTGGACTTCACTACTTCTGTAAAGACCCTATTTCCAAGCAAAGTCATACTCTGAGGTATTGGGAGTTAGGGCTTTTGTAAAGGGCAAACTCACTCCTGTGTCTCCTCTCACAGCTGGTCACCACACAATCCTCCAACACCCGCTGGGTGTCCTATAATTCAACTCAGTTCTGACACTACCGACAGACAGCATCAGATCACATAGCTGAAGGGTCTGCAGCCCCCTATTTCAGTCACCAATCCTAGTCCAGGTTGTTACCTGTGCTTCTGACCCACCGGCTATAAACTGGAGGTTTCCATGACCCTCTCTCCCGAGTCTATTAATTTGCCAGAGTGGCTCACAGACTCAGGAAAACATTTACTTACTAGACTACCAGCTTATGATCAAAGGATGTATCTCCGGAATAGCCATATGGAAGATATGCAAAGGTGCACGGAAAGTGTGCAGAGCTTCCATGCCCTCTCTGGGAGCCACTGTCCCTGAATCTCCACGTGGTCATCAACCCAGAAGCTCTCTGAACCACAACCTTCTGGGGTTTTATGGAGGCTTCATTATGAAGGCATTGATAGATTAAACCACCGGCCATTGGCGACTACACCAACCCAGGCCCTCTCCTCTCCTAGGAAGTGGAAGGTGGGACTGAAAATTCTAATCTTCAAATCAAGGTCTCTATTCTATTCTACCTGCGGGGGCCCCCCCCCCCCCCGCCCTATCCTCAGGGGCTTCCCAAAAGTAACCTAAATAACACAAATTCCAGTGCGGTTGAAAGGGGCTTGTTATATAAATAACAAAAGACACCCATTTCACTTTTATCATTACAATCACTTAGGAAATTCCCAAGGTTTTAGGAGCTTTGTCAGAAATGGAAACAAAGACCAAATATATACCTTTGCCCCTTGAACAACAGGAGTTGGAAGGACCCAGGTCCACCTACAGGTGGGTTTTTTTTATAGTACAGTACTGTATATGTCTTTTCTCATGATTTTCTTAGTAACTTTTTCTTTTCCCTAGCTTACTTTATTGTTAAGAATACAGTATATAATACACATAATCTACAAAATATGTGTTAATCGACCGTTTAGGTTAGTGGTAACCCATCAACAGTAGGGTACTTGTAGTTTTTTTTTGAGCGGGGGCAAAGTTACACACGGATTTTCCACTGTGTGAATGGGAATGTGCCCCCAACCCTTCATTGTTCAAGGGTCAACTACTTCTTATTTAAATTACAGATATTTAACAGACTTCAACATATCTTTTTGAGGGGACACAATTCAACCCATAACCCTGACTTTAAATATAAACGATGCAGCATTTCCAGATGATGGTCAAAGGGGGTCTCACAGTGAAAGGAGGTGTCATACCCAGAATTTTTCTAACAGGGAAGTTAACAGACTGAGCCTTCTCCATATTATAGAACAGGTAACAGAAGCATTCTAAACGCAAAAGAAAACCTGTCCTGTACTGATTTAGATTATCTGTGTATTAAGCTAGTGTTAAATTGTTACTATCTTTGTATTTTATGTGCACTTGAAAATTTTCATGCTAAAATGTTAGCAAAAATTTCCTTAGACCGTTGATGAAACCTGCCAATGACGTCTTTGTTCTTAAATTTTTTTTCTTACCGTTTATTTACTTTTGAGACAGAGACAGAGCATGAACAGGGGAGGGTCAGAGAGAGAGGGAGACACAGAATCTGAAACAGGCTCCAGGCTCTGAGCTGTCAGCACAGAGCCGACGCGGGGCTCGAACTCACAGACTGCGGGATTATGACCTGAGCTGAAGTGGATGCTTAAGGGACCGAGCCACCCAGGCGACCCATGAGGTCTTTATTCTTAAAGAACACCTAAGTAAAAACACCAATTAGCATCTCTGAACAAACACTTCTTTATAAGCCAAAAGCAGGGAAAAGATAAATTTTAAAACACAAAGATAAGTGTACAGGTCTTCCTAATTAGACTTATTTAAATAACAAATATGGCCAATGCCTTAACTCATCATTTGAGGTCCTTAAACACTGAACTCCGAAAAAAAATAAAGTCCCACCATCTGTTGGAATGTACGAACTCAAATATTACACTAATATCTACAGCGTGGTTTGAGGTGTTGGGGTTTGGAGGCAACGGCCAAGAAAGAATTCTTGAGACAGCTTCGGGGCAAAAGGGTGGTTTTATTAAAACACAGGGGACAGGATCTATGGGCAGAAAGAGTTGCACTGTAAGTGTGAGGAGTGTTTATATAAGATTTTCTAGGGGCGCCTGGGTGGCGCAGTCGGTTAAGCGTCCGACTTCAGCCAGGTCACGATCTCGCGGTCCGTGAGTTCGAGCCCCGCATCAGGCTCTGGGCTGATGGCTCAGAGCCTGGAGCCTGTTTCACATTCTGTGTCTCCCTCTCTCTCTGCCCCTCCCCCGTTCATGCTCTGTCTCTCTCTGTCCCAAAAATAAATAAACGTTGAAAAAAAATTAAAAAAAAAAAAAAAAAAAAAGATTTTCTATCCTATGGAGGGGAGGGTGACGGGGTCCCAGAAAATTGTAATTGAATCTACAGGTTTCTGGAAAGTTTGGTTATTGATAAGATTGCTTTTTGCTTGTAAATCATTAAGACAGTTGCAAACTGAGGTGCTTAGGTGGCTTAGTCAGTTGAATGTCTGGCTTCGGCTCAGGTCATGAGCCCACGGTTCATGGGTTCAAGGCTGACAGCTCAGAGCCTAAAGCCTGTTTCAGACTCTGTGTCTCCCTCTCTGCCCCTCCCCACTC
Source organism: Puma concolor (assembly GCF_028749965.1). NCBI lineage: Eukaryota > Metazoa > Chordata > Mammalia > Carnivora > Felidae > Puma > Puma concolor. The sequence goes on along the minus strand of NC_141673.1, from coordinate 26,333,118 downwards.
ACACTGTCTGTCTGTCTGTCTCTCTCAATAATAAAAACATTGTAAAAAAACTTTTTGTAATAAATAAAAAAGTTAGTTGCAAACTGATAGAAACACTCAGGTCCCACATGACTGTGATCTCCAAGAGATAACCACAAGTTTTTCCCTTTCCTTTGTTCTTGGGCAGCCAGGAGTGCATGAGGAATGTCACACAGATCCCCCCTGGGGGGAGGGGAGGGGAGGGGGCTGTTAGCTAGCGCTGTGCCTTCAGCTTGCCTTCTGCTCCCTTATTATCTATGCATGAAATTCCTTTTTTTTTTTTTTTTTTGAGAGTGAGTGCACATGAGAGTGATGGGAGAGGGAGAAAGAGAATCTTAAGCAGCCTCCACACTCAGAACGGACCCCAATGTGAGGCGCAATCCTACAACCCTGGGATGATGTGACCTGAGCAGAAATCAAGAGTGGGACACTCCATCAACTGAGCCACCCAGGTGCCGCTATGTATGAATTCTTAACTCATTCTTTTCTTCCTTGCTTCCTTCCATTTCTCTATCCATCCAAACATCTATTGTGCATTTTGTGCCAAGCACAGGAGCCACAGTCCCTGCCCACTTTCTGGTGGGGAGAGAAACAAGTCAACCACAAGTGACTAGAATATAAAGGCTCATGGCAGACTTGGGCACAGGCAGGGGGGCCGGCCCAGTGGGAGATGAGAAAGGGAGTGTGGGAAGACCCTTTCAGTATGTTATCTCAGAAGCCTTCCACACCCTTCTAAGGAAAGAATTCTCTTTCTTTTTTACATGAGGAAATGATCTAAGATGAGCTCACACAGTGTGTAAGAACTCAAAACCCAAAACCCTGGCCCATCCTCCCAGGGCCCTGGGACCACACTGCCCCTCAGAGCTCTAAGCACACCCTCAGAGGGCGGGGAAAATGCATTTAGAAGACCTGGCCACTCCTCTCCTCACCTCCGCTGCTGCTAGCACCCTCCTCCCAGGCACCGTCACCACTCCCCACATGCGCCAGCTCATGCCCACCTTTAATCTGCACCCAAGGCAACCTTGGAAAGTATAAACTGGCCTCCCACTACCTCTTAGACCTTGTGTCCTCACTCTGCTCCTGCCACAAAGCCTCTGGGATGTGCCTCGCACACAACAGGCATACTACTGTCTCAGGCAGTCTGTACTTGCTGTTCAGGCTCCCTGGATGGCTCTTCCCCTTAGATAGCTGCCCAGCTTACTTCCTCAGATCCTCCCTCACTGACCTCTCTGGGAAGAGCTTTCCTTGAGTTTCCTATTTAAAACTGATTCTTGGGGGCGCCTGGGTGGCGCAGTCGGTTGAGCGTCCGACTTCAGCCAGGTCACGATCTCACGGTCCGTGAGTTCGAGCCCCGCGTCAGGCTCTGGGCTGATGGCTCGGAGCCTGGAGCCTGTTTCCGATTCTGTGTCTCCCTCTCTCTCTGCCCCTCCCCCGTTCATGCTCTGTCTCTCTCTGTCCCAAAAATAAATAAAAAACGTTGAAAAAAATTAAAAAATAAATAAATAAATAAATAAATAATAAAACTGATTCTTTCTATGGGCCTCCCCAGCCCCCTTTCCTTGGTTTGTCTGTGAACACTTATCACCATTTAACATATTATATGTTTTCCCTGTTGGTCTGGTCCGTCTACCTGGGCTTATCAGAATATAAGCTTGACGAGGGTGATTTCTGCTTTAGTTCCTGGGACGCCTGGCACATAGTAGGTGTTCAATACGTATTTGTTGACCTAGGCTGAAAGCAGGATGGTTACAAGCATGATTCATGCCCGGGCTGCTTATGCATGGGCTCTCCCACACACCACACTCCCGGCTTGGTGAGAGGCAGTAATGAGACAACTGGGCGGTACGGGGTGGGAAGAAGCCAGCCCAAGGTTTGCAAGGAAACTCATTTGTCTTGTTTTTAATGTTTATTTTTGAGAGAGTGAGCAAGTGGTAAAGGGACAGAGAGAGAGGGGACAGAGGATCCGAAAGGGGGCTCATGCTGACAGCACAGAGCCCAACACGGGGCTCGAACTCACGAACTACAAGATCGTGACCTGAGCTAAAGTCGGAGGCTTAACCCACTGAGCCACCCAGGCGCCCTGCAAGGGAACTCATTCTTAAACTCGACGCCGCGAAAAGGTGCCTGAGCGACTCCTTCTCCATGCCACAAGCTGTGGAGATACAGGTACCATCAATCTTGATGCTACTGTCCAAGGAAGCACATTAGAACCAGTGGTCCCACAGCTGTCAATCTCAAGGTGTGGTCCCGGGTGACAGGGACTCAGACAAAGAAATGAGGGGAAGTGGAGAGAGGCCTACATTTTTGCCTTCTCTCAAGGTGCAAATCAACAACAACAAAAAAACCTCTGTTAGGGCGCTCGAGAAAGTCCTTGATTTTCCGAGCTGAGCTCTACCTGTTCACAGAAGGGGTATTTTCTTGCACTGGCCTTTTGAGCCCTGGGTCTCTGAAAGCTCACCAGAGCTACTAAGAGAAAAGCACAAGGGTTCAGTTCTCCAGAAACTTTTGGACAGCAAAGGGTGGACTCTGAACTTGCCTACATGGCGCCTGGCGGGAGTCAGACAGTCTAACCAACTAAGCATCTGCTGAGTCTACAGGGTGACGGACGATGAAGCAGCAGCCACAACAGGATCGCACAGGGTCAAACGGCAAAAGCAGTCCGAGGACGACAAGCGGAATACTCTTCCGTGGGGAGGACTGTGTGCCACAGAATGCACTTCTGCCAGATTCCAAACTCATCCTCATTCTACTCCCCTGTGAAAAATCCTGGCTGCGTGCCGCAGACCGAGTGGGGGGCAGGAGAGGAAATGGGAGTGACACATAATAGTAACAGGAGATCCACAAGCACCTGACTTCGTAAGGTTCTATGTAAGGCACTAGGGTGCCATTCGGCTCTGAAATTCTACGAAAGAACTAAAGTCGCTGCAAGGCTGATTCTGAGAAGCAAATAAAACCCCACTGAAAAACGGTACTATAATTTCTCAAGTTTGCGTCAGTCTGTTCTCTTTAGTGAGAAAAAAGGTGACTGGTTTAAGGTTACAAAGGCAACGTTCCACTATAAAAACCTGCTGGTTGCCATGACAATTAATATCTCTGTTCCTCCCTTTCCTGCAGCATCCTTCTTCCATCTGAGTCAAATCAGAGCAGCTCTGTGACGCCCATGATTTAGTGTTTCCTCTGCACAAGGATATCACAGACGTGCATGGACACAAAACACGTACCAACAAAAGGCTAATCAGAGGTGAACTGAAAAATCTGTCCTCCTCTGCCAATAGTGTCCTACAAACAACTACCAGGGACGCCCCTGCAGCAGGGCGTGAGAAGGGAGGGTGGCCCAGAAAGGCTTAACGGCGGACACCCACTCTTTTCTTCGGGGTGGGCTCTGGGTCAGTCCTTCCCAGAAGGGTCCACGTGAGGCCAGGGCTCCCTAGAGCACCATCATTATTCGTCTGCAGGCTGTCCTCCCCAGCCTGCGCTCTTTGTGAGCACTGCCCACGTCTGAGTCACCTCAGGGCCTAGAGGAGCACGGGGTACAAAATGGAGCACTCAGGACAAGAAGGGGGCTTTGGGATAAAGCAGATGCACCTCACATTTTATGGTAAGATCTGGAGTTTGGGTCTACCCTGCTTCAAACAGGCCCTGTGGGAGAAAAAAGCCAGGGGAGAATTCTAGATCCACGCTCTAGGGCGCGAAGCTTGGGATATCAACAGCGCAGCCCCGGTCCTGGTTTCCACCGCTGCAGTCATGAGTCTTGACCGCTGAGCCTTCCCCAGATCCAGGGCAAAACAAAGAGAAAATCAGAAAGTTATGGCCAATAATGTGATTTATCGTCTCGTGATAAAGGTTCTCATCACGTAGCTACATTCAACTGCAAAATGTTTGCTTTAGAAAAGCTATGAAAATACGGGAAAGCCAGAGGAAAGAAAATAGAACACCCATCATTTTACTACCCAGAGGTGACCAGTAGTCTGCACTTGGGTGTCTGTTATCACCGTCCCCGCTGATGTGGAAGCAGGTCACCTAATGGTCAGGAACGAAGGCTCTGGAATGCAAACCAAGCTGGGTTCAAGTCCCACACTTCTTGTATGACCCTGCACAAGTCATTTACCTGTTTGGGCTTCCATTCTCCAACCACAGAATGAGGACAACTCCCATTCGGCACTGTCATAAGAATTGTTTTAACCCGTGTAAAGCCTGTCACGGTGCTGGCAGAACTTACTTACGCTCGCTCTACTAATATCCTATTTGTACATGCCACTTCATAAACAAAAACGACTGTCTTCTGTGCAAATAGTTTGTAAACCCTTTCAATCGACACAAAAGCACAACCCACTGACATGTCAATACATACACTTCTATAAACTGATGATTTTAATTCTGCAACAAGAGCTTACATGAGACCAGTGGTTCTTCATCTTTTTTACAGGTCACCTGCCACTGACAATCATTCCAAAGAAAGTTGTGGAACTTCTCCCTAAGAAATACATACAAATATACAAAGACCACAGAGCCTAGGCTAAGACACAGAACAGCGGCCCTGATTTCATGCACGTTTAACATTCTGAAGTAATGAAACATTCAAAAGGTAACAGGATTACAAATTAATGTACTGTGGAAATGGATGCTCTAAACTTTTCATTCTGTGGTAGTGACATGAAAAAAACATAAATTCACTCACATGAGAGGCACAGGATTTAAGTCATTTTTCCTTTCTGTTCATACATGCATACTTCAGTACTCCTAAAAATATACTGATTCTACTTATCACTAAAGGGGAGTAAAGCACTAACACAGGCAACATGAAAGAATCTTTTTTTTAAGTTTATTTACTTATTTTTCAAAGAGAGAGCAAGTGAGCACAAGCAGGGGAGGGGCAGAGAGAGGGAAACAGAGAATCCCAAGCAGGCTCTGTGCTGCCAGTGCACAGCCCGAGGCGGGGCTCGATCCCACACACCTTGAGATCATGACCTAAACTAAAATCAGGAGTCTGATGTTCAACAGACTGAGCCACCCAAGCACCCTGCCATATGAAGGAATCTTAAAAGGATTATCCTTAAGTGAGGGGCGCCTGGGTAGGTCAGTTAAGCGTCTGATTGGCTCAGGTCATAATATCACACTTCATGTGTTCGAGCTCCACAATGGGCTCCACGCTGACAGTGCAGAGCCTGTTTGGAATGCTCTCTCTCTCTCTCTCTCTGCCCCTCCCCTGCTTGTGCTCTCGCTCTCAAAAGAAAGAAAGAAAGAAAAAAAAAAGAAAGCATTATGCTAAGTGAAAGAAGCCACGCTCAGAAAGGCTATATACTGATTCCATTTATAGTGCACTCTGGAAAAGAAAAAAAAAATCACAAGAATAGAAATCAGACCAATGGCTGCTGGGGCTGGGGACAGCAGAGAAGATGGTCTAAAAGAACAAAAAGGAATTTTCTGGGGTGAGAGAAATATTCTGTATCTTAACTGGATGGTGATTACAAGACTGTGCTTGTCACAATTCATGTAACTGAACACGTAAAGGGGGAGATTTACCGTATGTAAATAATATCTCAAAAAATAAGACATTGACACATTAATTTTTCTAGACATTAACAAGAAAGGCTAAATTCTTGACAACGTCTGAAAAACTGCCTACCAGCAAATTCAAAATGACTTTATATTTCCTTTCAGGCAAAGTTAAAATGCACACAAACTGGAAACAAATACTACTTAACACCTACACAAAATCTAGCATCATTATGAAAATTTCCTGTGAGAGATATTAAAACGGGGCTTTAACAAATCACTCTTATAAGTACAAGTGCTTGACAAAGCTACTTAAGAGCAGATGGTAAAGTTGAAGATATTCTTTTTCCTCTGCCCCAGTACTGTCACTTCTAGGCAGCTTCCCCAGAGAGACTCTCCCACAGTATACAGACCTCTGAATCAAGCTACCTGTCCACCATGAGGAGAATGGCTATACACACTTTGGTTTATTCATATACTGAAATAATGTACAGCAGTTAAAAAAAAGGGAATGAAGCAGGATAAATTTTAAAAACACCATGCTGGGGGGAGCCTGGCTGGCTCAGTCAGAAGAACATGCAACTCTTGATCTCGGGGTGGTGAGTTCGAGTCCCACCATGGGTACAAAGATTACTTAAATAGAACTTCAAAAAAAAAAAAAAAAAAAGGCTAACCCCCCCACAAAAAAAAAAAATAAAATAAAAATAGGAAGTGAAAATAAAATAGCAAGTTACAAAAGAGATGTCATGTGTATAAATATTTAATACGAGAAACAATATTACATATTGCTTGTGGGTTCATTCAATGCATAAAAGTTTGCAAAGGAATGAAGCACAACAGTGTCAGGTTATGGAGACCGCTGAGGACACTGGAAGGGAGAACAGTATCTGGGGCCATTTATTTCTTAACAAGTGGCAGCAATTGGATGCAAACATGGCAAAATGTTACCATCTGTTAAATCTAGGACACAGGTAGAGGGGCATCATATTTTTAAAACTTTTTCATGTCTGACTCATTTACTAATTAAAAATATATCTGTCTACTATATAACCAGAACTATGTGGTTAATGATTTGATACGGGTTTTCCTCATGCTCAGAACATCCTCCCCTGTGTGGATCTGGTTTACTTTTTAAATATGGCATAAGCTGAGGTTTCTGATGGGCCATTTCATTACCTTATAACCTGAGAATCTGATGTCACTGCATTTACTTCCAGAGAACATACCCAAGCAAGCATAAACTTAAGAAAATGAAAATCCACCAAGAATTTAATAAGCTAGCTGCCCCAGACAAACATCCAGGCTCATTTTAGGCTAATGGGTAAATAAACTAAGGAACAAATATTTTATTTCAGTTTTTTTAATGTTTATTTATTTTGAGAGAGACAGCATGAGCAGGGGAAGGTCAGAAAAAGGAGGAGAGAAAGAATCCAAAGCAGGCCCTGCACTGTCAGCATGGAGCCCAACATGGGACTTTATCTTACAAACCTTGAGATCATGACCTGAGCCACAATCAAGGGCTGGCCACTTAACCGACTGAGCCATCCAGGCTCCCTGGAACAAATATTTTAAAGAATTATTTACTAACAAAGAAACTGTGATTTCTGAAATGTCCAAAGTATCAGAAAAAATAATCTCTGTAGATGGATTTAGAGTCTCTTCCAACAATATGTGTATTATTTAGCAAATCTGTTACCGTTAAAATTACCCCAAATGTACAACAAATTACTTCAAAACAGAAGGTTGAGAAGGTATCAACATTTAAAGACAGCCACGTAAAACAAAACCATTTCATTCATTTCCTATTTGCCCAAAGAAATAAAAGCTCCCAACAACGTCTGCTGGAGTGGGGCTCAGTTTGCAAAACTGTCCTCAAACAGCAACAAGGCTGAAGAGCTCTCATTCTGACTCTAAGACTTCCTTTAAAAATAAGATCTTATGGGGCACCTGCGTGGCGCAGTCCGTTAAGCCTCTGACGCTCAATTTTGGCTCAGGTCATGATCTCACAGTTCATGGGTTCAAACCCTGAAATTAGGCTCTGTGCTAACAGCGTGTGTGTGCACACACTCTCTCTCAAAATAAATAAAAATAAACTTAAAAAAAAAAAATCTTAGGGGCACTTGGTTGGCTCAGTCGATAGAGCATGTGGCTCTTGATCTCAGGGTTGTGAGTTCAAGCCCCATGTTGAGTGAAGAGTTTATTAATAAACAAAAAATAATCTTTTATTTAAAATTTTTAATGTTTATTTATTCTTGAGAGACAGAGAGACAGAGCATGACCAAGGGAGGGGCAGAGAAGGAGACACAGAATCTAAAGCATGCTCCAGGCTCTGAGCTGTCAGCACAGGGCTCGATGTGGGGCTCAAACCCACAAACCATGAGATTATGACCTGAGCTGAAGTCAGATGCTTCACCGTCCGTCTGAGCCACCCAGGTGCTCCAAACAAACAAACAAAAAAATTTAATAAAATAAAAATAAAAATGAGAGCTTAATTTGAGCCCTCAATAGATAAAAACTTTCTTGCCATCAGATCATTGTTAGTCAAATTTCTCAATGGTAGGATTTAATGTGCTCCCACTCACCAAATAACAGAGCATTTCTGAGGGCTGAAAACAGACCGAGATTGGGTAGAAGAGCCTTTGGGGCTTCAAGGTGGTCACAGGACATAAATGAATGAAAGAAGACTCTTGCTTCAGGGCACCTAAGTGGCTCAGTCGTTTGTGTCCAATTTCGGTTGGGGTCATGATCTCATGGTTCATGAGTTCAGGCCCTACATCAGGCTCACTGCTGTGAGCACAGAGCCTGCTTTGGACCCTCTGTTCCCCTCTCTCTGCCCCTCCCCTGCTCGCTCGCTCTCAAAAATAAACAAACATTAAAAAAAAGAAGAAGATTACCCAACAGATGCCAATTCAGTGAGTAGCTCTAAATTGCTCAGTATAGGAGGTAAACTTTGGCTGGCTTCATACAACAAATATTACTTGGTAATTGCTTAAAGTCAGGAGGCTTTATAAACATGATGCCTTTCTCAAATGAAAGCACACACGATGAAGGCAAATTCATTCCACCATTAATATGCTCTTGGGTCAGGTTATGAAATGGTAAGTGTTAGTTTCTGGACACACACAACAGTTTTAACCTCCTTCCGTGTCATATGTGAAGATGACAAGGCAGGTGAACCTCTCAATAACTAACATACGTGCACAAAACAACCCCTAAATACCTAGTGATATTTAGCAAGCCACAGGGGTAACTTACAAACAAGGATAATCAAGCCAAATAAAGGGACAGCTTGGGGCACCTAGGTGGCTCAGCTGGTTAAGCGTCCAACTCTTGGTTTCAGCTCAGGTCATGATCTCGAGGTCCACCATGATCTCGAGGTCCACGATGACAGCGCAGAGCCTGCTTGTGATTCTCTGACTCCCTCTCTCTCTCTGCCCCTCCCCCGCTCATTCTCTCAAAACAATAAACTTGGGGCGTCTGGGTGGCTCAGGTCATGATCTCCTGGTTCATGAGTTTGAGCCCACATCGGGCTCCACATTGATGGCATAAAGCGTGCTTGGGATTCTCTCTCTCTCTCTCTCTCTCTCTGCCCTTTCCACACACACTCTCTCTCTCTCTCAAAATAAATAAATAACCTTAAATAAACAAATAAACTTTTTAAAAAGCTGGGTACAAACTCTTCTTAAATTCATTATCCTAACATGAGTGACAAATGAACTTAAATGTCCTAGTAGGAGGATAGCACGAGGGCACCCGTGTTTACAAAGAGGAAGGCAGGCCTGAAAGAGGCCTGCTGCCCCACAGAGCACGAAGTTGGGCCGAGTCCCTGCCATTCCATCTCTCCAGCTGGGATGGTCAGCTACAGGTGAGGAGGGCAGCGAAGCCGGTGTAGGAAGCAACAATACGCATTCTTCATGCTGTAACAGTATGGAGTGGAAGGTCAGGATTCTACAGTAAATAGAACCTGTTGAGAGGCATTATCTAGTTCGAGAGAGAAAGCTGAAAGCAAATGTTTTAAAAAAAACAACAAACTTCACCATCTCTTCCCCTCCACCTTTTGGTCTTTCCTTACTACAAATGGCACTAGAATCATGTCTGTTTGAAAGTTTCTTAAATGAATGAGCCAGAGTTTTCAAAATGCTCATTTCCAATCCTGGTTTGAGCAGGGAAGGGGATATCAATCCAGAAAAAAATGTACCAAAATTATAAAGTTTGATTCACTAGTCTTTTTAAAAAAGTTTTAAAACCCAGAGAAAAAGTAGAAATTTTTAAAAATAAAACTACAGACGTGGACAGCAGTATATTTTAAAGGCAGGTAACTATGCAAAAAATGATAGAGGAATAACTGTCACTTATGTATAGACTTGTTAAAGGGAAAACAAATTCTAAATGGGCCAAAGATTGGGGCACCTGGCTGACGCAGCACAGCATGCAACCTTTGATGGTGAGGTCATGAGTTCAAGACTCATGTTGGGGACAGAGTTTACTTAAACTGTAAAAAATTGGCTAAAGACAAAATTTATAAAAATAATCATAAATAAAATGTCTTAGAAGAACACGGTGTTTGGGTTTTTAAAAGAATCTTAAAGGCCACTGTAAGAATGATACAAATCCTACAAGCCCTCAAATTTTTATATTTCTTTATGGCAAGGTCTGGTTAATATTCATTGTTTGCTACATGCTAGGCTCAATGCTCAGCACACACACAATATATTGTTGAAACAGTGTAGTAGGTAGAATCCTAAGATGGTCCCCAAGATTCCCACCTGCTGGTATCCATAACCTATATGATACCCTTCCCTTGTGTGTGAGCAAGACTTGTGACTACGAGGAGGCTTCACTCCCAAGATTAGGTTACATTATACAGCAAACATGAAAATATTTTGCAGATGTAATTAAGGTTCCTAATCAGCTGACTTTGGTAAATCAAAAGGTGGATTATCTGGGTATACTTGGCCTAATCAGGTAAACCCTTTAAGAGAGGGTCTAGAGGAAGAGACAAAATGCAAGAGAGTTGTTCCATTGGTCTTGAAAAAACAAACTACCACATTATGAGAGGGCCAAGTGCCAGGGACGAGGGGGCAGCTTCTGGGGCTGAGGGCCACAGTCTTATAGCTGCAAGGATGTTAATTCAGTAAATAACCAGTGAGACTACGGACTAGACTGCAGTCCTGGCTGACACCTTGATTTTAGCCTGATGGAAGTCTGAGCAGTGGATGCATACAGCAAACACTGAATAAATATGAACCAGACCTTATCATGAACAACGTGGAGGATGCGGATAGGCTGCACCTGCCTTCCTGGTCCACGGAAACTGTGACATGGTCATAGGTTTTTATGTTGCTAATCTATAGTAATCTGTTACACAATAATAGAAAATAGAGTCAGGAATGACAAACTGGAGAAGATATGTGGACAAAACAACTTATTTAAGGAGTAAAAAAAATTTCTGCAGAACAATTTAAAAGATTAATAACCCAGTAGATAAATGGCCAGAATTTATTAACAGTTCACAGCCCAATGATGAAATATGCGAAAATATGATCAACCTTTTGTAGTAAGTTACATAAGATGTAGCCACTGGGAGAATCTGGGGGAGGGATACATCCCTATACTATTTTTTGCAACTTCCTCGGGGTCTCTCATTATTCCAAAATAAAAAATGTTTAAATATGACCAACCTAATTTTATCAGGAAAAATATAAATTAAAACGAGCTACCAGTTTTCATGCAGCAGACGGTCGGGATCAAAACATTTTAGAATACACTCTGTCAGAAAGTTTTGAGTTGAGGCATGCTCATACACTGAAGGGTATACAAACTCTTATCAGTTCCATTCACTGCTGCCTAGCTCCTAGCGTGTGACAAAGGAGGTACAGTGTTCAATTCGACAGTATCATAATTTAAAATACACACACTCTGGGGGGCCTGGGTGGCTCATTCGGTTAAGCATCCAACTTCAGCTCGGGTCATGATCTCAGTTTGTGGGTTCGAGCCCCGCGTTGGGCTCTGTGCTGACAGCTCAGAGTCTGGAACTTGCTGTGGATTCTGTCTCCCTCTCTCTCTGCACCTCCCCCACTCATGCTCTGTCTCTCTCTCTCTCTCAAAAATAAATATAAAAAAAAAATTTTTTTTAAATACATACACTCTTTGCTGAGCAATTCCACTTTTAACAATTTAGCCTATGGGCACCTGGGTGGCTCAGTCGGTTAAGTGTCCGACTCTTGATCTCGGCTCAAGTCATGATCTCACAGTTTGTGAGTTCAAGCCCTATGTCAGGCTCTGTGCTGACAGCTCAGAGCCTGGAATCTGTGTCTCCCTCTTTCTCTGCCCCTCCACCACTCACACTCTGTCTCTCTCAAAAAAAAAACCAAACATTAAAAAAAAAAATTGTTCTAAAGAAACAAGAATTTAGCTTAACTAATATATTCTTCACATGTGCACAAGGAGCATGTCCAAGGACAGGCAAGGTAGTCTGGAAGCAACGTACGTGTCCTTCAACAAGGTAGTCATATTAAATAGATTATGGAATACCCATAAACTGGAATCCTGTCAGCAATTAAAATAAGGTAGATTGACCTGCACTGATCTGGCTCAAGAGTAGAGTATCTTTTCCAGCTTCTCAAGTCCCATAGTGCAATTTTGCAACATACCCACATTCACGCATTCATTCCATCAGTATTTACAAAGCCCCAACCGCGTACCGAGATCCATGTGTAGATAAAAAGAACACGACCATCCCATGTGAAAGGATGGAGCAGGTGTCCACAGGCACAGAGGGGAGCCATGGGAGTCCACAAAGAAGGATGCCAGAGTTCCAAGGGCTGAGAGCAGAAGAAAGACAAAAATCAGATGAGAGACTCTGGGCGGCAGGGGAAGAAACTGGCATTCTGTCCTCTTGAAGGATTTAAAGGAAGGATTCACAAGACACCTTGCAAAGCATACGTTGACGGTTTCAAAACCAAACAAAACCAAACAAAACCAAAAGGAGTGGTCCAGTTCTGAAGAAGTTATAATCTAGAGACCATCTCTGATGTCAACAGAGGTGTCTTAGAGTATCTCAACTTGAGCGCCTGAGGTAAGCTGAGTCACTCGGGCACACCTGTTCAGCTCGTGCCTGAAGATGTGCTAATTCCTATAAAACAGGAGGACTGCGTGAAGTCCTCTTCAACCATGCCATCTTGTGGGGTGGATTCAAAGGAGACACTTCAGACACTGTCCTCATCGGGAGAAATATTTACAAGTGGCCCTCTCAAGCGTCTGCACCTGCTTCACTCTACCATGTTCCACTAACTAGCTCTGCGCCCAACAGTGAAGAACTGAATCAAAGCAGCAAACTACTAAGCTCCGTTTCTTCAATCTTCCTCTCAGCCTTCTGTGCTTATGGTTGAAGCTTTCAAGCACTTTGCCTGATGCCAATACGCAGCCCGAACAGCTCTTACTGAATGGGCCTCATATTTTCAGATAAATTAAAACCTATGCCAACTAGAGAGTCAGTCTCAAATACAGGCCACCTGTTCCAATTAGTGAGATTAAAATAGTACACCACTGACTATCTGAGATCGAGTTCCACGCCTTCTGGATGATCACAGTATCTTTACGAAGACAGAAAAAAGGGACTTTTGGCCCCAACACAGTTGCACGCACTGGAGTAAATATGCTGAGGTGCTAAAGCAGAGCTTTCACTGAGGGCTTACTTTATTTTTGGACAAGCACTTGTGTCAAAATTCCCATGGAAGGCTGCAGCTCAAGGCACCATTTAATTTCCTTACAACAAGCCTACATACACATCTTAATTAAATTCAAGTTTACTTCAGAAAAACAGAGAGCTTAAATTTCATTTCCACCCACTTTCTGTCCTTGCCTGAAATTCCCAGAGTCCTTATTTTCTGACATTCCACTCTTTAGCCTAAGGCCTTCTGTGGCCCCTCAGTTTCTCTCAGGTCGTCAGAAGATGAGACATCTGGCTTGGAACAGGTATGTCTTTCATTTTTCCAACCTCTTGCAAGTATTCCCACCCAGACAAGGCTGCCTTCAAATCACTAGAGTGGGTTTCTGTTCACCTCCAAACACTCAAATTTTCACCAGCCATGAAAAAATATTTCCAAGCATCTTCTAAGTCGTGGGTCTAAAAGAAGTATTTCTAAAAGAATGAGAAGAGATGATACATTAAGACCAGTGTTTTCCAAAAGGATTCTGAATTATTTTAGGTGGCATGAAAAGAAAGCAGTAACACAGAATCAGTGAGCCAGTAACTTCCTTGAAAACAACCCTCAAGGCCATGCAGGTGATTCATCCAGGAGAAAGTCTCTGTTCAGTGCTAACAGCGCTCTAGGAAAGCTCCAGCATTTGCTAATATTCTTAATCTCAAACTGCAGGCCTTGGGGGCTCAGACAATATTTAGCTAAAATAGGAACACTGATACTTTAAAAATAAAAAAGTTTGAAGGAGTGAATGGATATGGAAATATTAAGTAAATAATAGTACAGGTGGTACAAAGCTCTGTGTAGGTGTGGGAATGAGTGAGGTTTGGGGAACTCTGTGGCAGACAACGAGTGACTCAATGTCAGAACAATAAACGCCGCGAGGGGTTTCCTAGCACCACTTCTCCTGGTTGTTCACACGCCTGGTAAGTGGAGGGCGGACATTCAGGTTTGACTCCACAGTCCATCTTAACCCTTCACTCATCTTCAAATCCTGAAGTAAACTAAGAGAGTGATGCCGGGGATCAAGAGGAAACAGTGGTTGAGAAAACCTAAGAAGTAAACCACTGGATGTGGGGGGTAAGGGGAGGGGCTGAGGGAGCTCCCAAACATCGGGTTTGGGAATACACTGCACAGGGAAAGTATTATCCAGGTGGGGGGACTTGGGAGAATGAATGAAGTCAGACACGTAGACTTTGAGGTGCCTGTGGAACATCCAAGTGGTAACGTCTTCTATTATGTGAAGCCACACCTTACTTCCTGGCCGTGGAAGGCAGAATTCACATAGTTTCCCTTGGGGGAGGCGCTTCTCTGAGGACGGGCAATGTGCCCGACCGACTCTGCCCCTGTCTTCCTCCCAGTGTGGGGGCAGATGATTGTTTCTTTGGCTAAGAACCAGATGATGTTTCTGGTTTGTTTAGGGGCTATGTTGCATGAAAATTACGTATGCTAAAAACACCTGGTGCTGGAAGATGCCCTCAATTAGAGTCTCACAGGAACAGAAAGCTTCAGAGGTCTGCATTCTAAGTTAAATGTATATATAATGTGCTCCATGACTTACACATCTGGCACATGTGTTTTCCCCAATATCCTATCCCAACAGTGGAAGGTAAAGACAAAGATGAATTCATTTTGCAAAACTTCACTTTTGGGGTGGATGGAGGGGAAACAACAATAAAGTCAGAAAAGGTAATTTTTAAAAGTAGCGAAACATCTAGTGCAGCTACATAGTCTGATGTATGAAATGTCACACCCTCCTCACCCTAGGCCCACCAAAAATTTCCAGGGGCGCCTAGGTGTCTAAGTTGGTTAAGCACCGGACGTGGCTCAGGTCATGACGTCACGGTTCAGGAGTTCGAGCCCCGTATCAGGCTCTGTGTTCAGAGCTTGGAGCCTGCTTTGGATTCTGTGTCTCCCTTTCTCTCTGCCCCTCCCCCGCTTGCTCTCACGCTCTCAAAAATAAATATTTTTTAAAAATGTTTTCATAAAAAAAATCTACAAGTTCATGAAGATGATGGCCTAACACTAAATCATCCAAATTCACTTTTTTTCCACCTAGAAAATTCACAAAAGGTAAAATCTGTTCACCAATTAAATCTCTACTGAAAATAATTCCAAATTTCTCCATCTACTTAAATTTCAAGATATTTATCCCATATAACTTAGCAATTAGCTTGGTATCTAAAAATATTTAAAGCAGTTTTCTATTAAGGAATTCTCTTAAGACAGAGACTGGTATAATGGTTAGTCCTAGTCAGCCAGCATTAGTTGCGTGGTTTGACTGGTTACAGTCTGGCTGCTGTCACTTTTCTACTCGCACAAAGGGAAAGCTCTGCAGTTCATGACTAAATCCCCTTCCAGTTCTAACAGGTTAAAACCTTTGGGTCTACTTTCCAATACTCTGCCTCACATGGTGAGAAGCATATGCCATCAGTCCAGAGAAGCTAAAGTTCTACTGGGAGATCTGCAGAGGCCAGATTGTGACCAGACTGTCACAAGAAGAACCGCCCTTGTTATATATCCTTCAATTGCTCACGTTCTGGAGACCAAACACCAGGCTAGAAGATGGTTCTTTACTGATAATCATTTTACATTTTTTTAGGTTTGTTTGCTTATTCACTTATTTATTGAGAGAGAGAGAGAGAGAGAGAGAGAGATAGCACAAGTGGGGTGGGGGCAGAGACACAGGGAGAGAGAGAATTCCAAGCAGGTCCGGCACTGTCCGCGCAGAGGCTGACATGGGGCTCAAACTCATGAACCACGAGAGTATGACCTGAGCCAGAGTCAGACCCCTAACTGACTGAGCCACCCACGCGCCCCTTTTTCCTGATGTTGTTAAATCATGAGCTTATTTAACAGCCTTTAAGACTTCTCCAAAATAGTGGCAAAAATCTTGTACTGGAAGCATCATAAAAAGTTCATAAATTATCACTCTACACCATTCATTCAACAAAAGTTTCCCAGGCACATAAGACTATATACACCAAAGACTGGCAAAGTGCTGTGTCATAAGAATCCCAAACACAATTTGGCTAGGCACCCTGCAGAAGTTGAACACAACCGTCTTCACAAGGACTGGACAGGTTTACTGAGACTGAGCTGCTTTCCAGTATTCATCTGAGACAGAAGACAGGAAGTGGTTAAAATGCAAGTTCTGCAATTAGATCTGGATTCACCAAATCTTAGCTCTACCATTTCCAAACCGCCACGAGACTCTGGACAGATCATTTAAACTGCCCGGGCCTCAACTTCTTCACCTGTAAAATGGAACTATAAATAAGCTTTGTGAGGATTAAGGAGACAGTGCATTCGAAGTGCTTAACACTGTGGCTGGTATACAGTAAGGAATTGGCACATGCTGGCTGTTAACATTGTTCCTGCACTTTTCATTTATGTTCTTTTTGCCTCCTTACAGAGGAATAATCAACAAATACACCGTTTTCCTTCGGTAGCACCCCCCTTTCCCCAATCCAATGGAAGCAGTTGGATCACGCACAGATCATATATCCTGATGTTCCTTTTCCAAGGAATGTAAAGTCCTCATTCTGATTCACAGTAGAGTGATTCATGGTTCTCTTCCTTCTCTCTCACCAACCCCCTCCACTAACAACTTAAAAATGCAATAAGGAAACAGCAGGGCTGAACGCTGCAGCCTGTCCTAAGTCAAGACATGGGCAATTTCCATCCAGAAAGATCAGGTTGGTTTCTGACCTTAAGAGCAGCCCTGGAAATTCAGGCAGTGGCTCTGAAGCAAAACACATCTTGCCATCCAACTTGGGAGCAGCTGTCTCGGTATTCGACAGCAGATGTGACAAGCGGGTGTGCTGGTGGCTGGCAGTTTGCTCTCCTCTGAAGGGAGAACCGGTGAGCCAGCAGCACAGCCCAGCTCGAAATACACACCCCACATCAACCTATCTGTCCTGAATTTCAGACAAGTCGGACTTGAGGCACTCATCATTATTCGCCGTGCTTGTAATGAACTCTTCGGAGTATAACGCATCACTGATTAAAGGTGGACTCACAAACTACTCAGTTTACCCCTTCGCCAGGTCAGGGCCCCCCCGCCCCCCCCCGAGACGGAAGTCTGTTCCCACTCACTTTTGTTCCTGCCCAGGAAGTAAGCATGCGATCATCAACTTATTACATCATTGCCCAACCACTTCCACTCTGAGAAGGGCTAGGACAGCCTCTTCTTGAATGCTTTTGGCCATTACTCATCAGGCAACTCAGGATCTATTTCCAAACCACAGAACACTTACACAGGTACTACAGGTAGCCACCGTGCCCAACACAGGTTTTATTTCAGATGTTAGAGACTCCTATACTTACTATCATTTCCTCCTGTAAAATAGGAGGGTATTTCCTGGGGCCGCTAGTCTAAATAAAATACAATCACAAAACAAAATACAATTAAGCTTCCAGAGAGAGGCTGTTTCATTCACCATTATATTCCTGATGCCTAGAATAGCAGCTAGCATATAAAAGGTGCTCAGCAAGCATCTGTAGAATGAATGAAAGCTCTTGTTCCCAAAGTGCCAGTGTCTACAGTTTATAAACACAGCGACAAATATGTAAACAATCAATGTGATAAGGAACGTGTATCACAGAGGAGGAACAAAACGCTAAAAATGCAAGAATCTATTCTATTCACAAAATTAGCAGTTTTCCCATTTTGAAGCTTATGATCACTTCTCATACAGTAATAACAAAAATGGCTACCATCGAAGGGCGCCTGGGTGGTTCAGTGAAGCATCTGACTCTTGATTTTGGCTCAGGTCACGATCACACGGTGGTGAGATCAAGCTCCGTGACGGGTTCCACACTGAGCACAGAGCCTGCTTGGGATTCTCTCTCTCTCTCTCTCTCTCTCTCTCTGCCCCTCTCCAGCTCAGGCTCTTTCTCTCTCAAGAAAACAAACAAACACAAAACAAAAAAAACCATCAAAAATAGCTACCATCTACTGGGTTCTTTCTGGGTACCAGACATTTTATAGATGTTACTGCATTTATTCCTCGTAACACCCCTAGGGTGTAGAAGACAGAGAATGATTATAGGGTACATGGCATCACTAGTGCAAGACCTGCCTTCTGGGGGGTAGCCTAAGGAAAGCAGTTCTGTAGGCAGAATACTCTGGCCCTTGGGGGCAGGATGGAATAGGGGCTGATGAAATCATAGAGCAATGAGGAAGCGAATACACCATTCTCTCTTCCAGAGGTCATAAGTGGCTAAACTAAGGTGGGAGATGACTGGGGACATTGGAGAAAGGAACCAATTCCAGAGAAATGTCAAAGAAAGGCCCAGTGGGACGGCTGTCAGATTAGAGATGGACAGAAGGTAAGTACTCAGGATGACGAGCGATTCTGTTAGTCATTTCTTTCTTTCTTTCCTCTTTTTTTTTTTTTTAACAAACGCTCTCTTACTGAAGACTCATGATGCACTCACTCCCTGAAGTAGGGACTACTATCACCTCTGTTACAGATGGGGAACTGGAGACTCAGAGAGGTTAGAACTTGCCCCAGTGGTCACTCAGTTGGGAAATGTGAAGAGCCGGGATATGATCCAGATCACAAGACTGGAGATTCCTAGCTGCTGACCACTATCCACAAGTGGCTCAAAGTGGCATTTTATAACATCTAAAGTTAGAACAAAAATTTGATTCACACATAATTAATAAAAACCAGTTAATCTAAAGCAAAGCAGACTGACTGTGTTCTTAAAATGATGACAGGCTTTAACTATCTAGGGCACAAAAAAAAGGTAGGATTCTAATTATGCATGCTTTCTTTTAAAGTAGGGGGATATTTTGTGTGTTAACATGCATCATTTCTGAGTTCTACACAGATTAAGCTTAAAACTGTGAATGATCCTGACTTGTCAGCTTAGAGATAATCATGGAATTCATTAGTTATATTACATTTTCACTGCGGGCGGGGGGGGGGGAGGGGGGTAAGATATCTAGGTTAATCCACCTGGCTGTAAAAATAGATTTCTGCAATGTTAAAATAGTACACTGCCTCATTATTATTCTAGTCTCAAAGGCTTAACCAAGCTCACCCAGAGAGATGTGTATGTTTCCTGTTATCTCAACACGGTGTTAGTTTTGAACTTAAAAAGTGACCATTCAGTAACCAAGAACTTGATCTCTTAGAGTCTTAAGAGCCTTCCTGGGAGGAAACTGCCTGTCTCTGAAAGGCTAATCAACTCCTCACATGCACCTCCAGTTCTCCTCATAGTATTTTTAGGTGAGCTAATTTACCAAGAGTCCACAAAAAGGTTCTCATAGAATCCTGTACCAGATAGTTTATTGCCAAGGGGAAGGTGACATCAAGAAATTAAACCCTAATACTGCCAGATGTTCTCCTTCTGAATCACATGTTTTCTGAGTGTAAAGAAAATACGTCTTTATTGTTAACTCTAAATGAGTTCCACAAAACAGGAGCTAGAATCATCTGATGGGATAAATACCTTCCACACAGAAGACTGCTGGTACTTTCCTTTCATCACAGCAGGCTTACTGCAGCCTTAAGGACAGACTCAAAATTACATCAGCCTCACCTGAGAAAAG
This sequence comes from Puma concolor, assembly GCF_028749965.1. Classification (NCBI taxonomy): domain Eukaryota; kingdom Metazoa; phylum Chordata; class Mammalia; order Carnivora; family Felidae; genus Puma; species Puma concolor. The sequence continues at coordinate 26,313,336 of NC_141673.1, read as the reverse complement.
TTAGAGGCGTTTACAAAATTTCCTCCAGTTCTATTCCTTGCTACCTCAACAACAAAACCCTAAAAGTAGACAGTCAAAAAGTTTACACAGGGATCGCAGCATCATTGCACAGAATGTGTCATCACTGTCTACTAGAGTTCTAGTCCTCCTTGGTCTGAGTTCCTCTAGTCCTCACTAGACTTCATTTGCCCAATGAGCTAATTTAGCATAATCAGTACATATAATGTCTAACTCAGGTTTAATACACAATCTATTTTAAAAAGCAGGTGTCGGGGCATCTGGGTGGCTCAGCTGGTTGAACACTGGCTCTTGATTTCAGCTCAGGTCATGATCTGACCGTTGGTGACATTGAGCCCCATGTTGGGGCATAGCAGAGCCTGCTTGGGATTCTCTCTCTCCCTCAGTCTGCCCCTCCCCCGCAACCCTCTGAATAAATAAACTTTAAAAAATAAAAACAAAAAATCAGGGGTCCCATGCTAACAAAACAACGTAGTAACTATAACATCACCTGTAGAATTTTCAAGAAAAGAAGAAACCCCTTTCGCATAAGGTTGTGGTACTTTAACAGAAAAGGGGTGTGTGGAAATGGAACACGGGCAGAAACAGCGGAGACAAACTAGGTCTGCAGTTAAGTTACATGTTTGCTTTGCCACTTTCCATCTAGGTAGCTCAGGTGGGAACTCTATCAGCACCATTTCACAGAATACAAAGAGCGGTTTTGCAAAGGTTCAGTTTTGCCAAATCGCTTAAATGAGCTCACAATGAGCCACCCATCCCTCAAAGATTACTAATCTTGTTGTTTACACAAAGATTATCACAGTTGTGACAAGAGAAACCAAGCTTCCACACTTTTTTTCAAGTCTGAAATTTCTTCTGTCAACTGAAACATTAATAGACTCCTCCAATTACAAATGCATTAGAAAAAGATCTTCACCTTTCTTCCTGGTTAACTCTGTGTTAACCAGCAGACATCCTTCCAAAAATTTCTAACTGTAGGTAACCAATGATCTTTCACCAATGTTTTCTTCCAAATGGAGTTCATGGTCATTTTCATAACAAACTGCTACAAAACTTTTAAAGAAAATGCAAAACATATCATGGTGAACATTTTGTAGTGTAACTGTCGAATCACTCATTATTCTGTATACCTGAAACTAAATACAACATTGTATGTTAAAAAACAAAACGAAACAAAACAATGTCAGCTACACCTCAATAAAAAACTAAAGTGCAGAACACAAGAATTCTCTTGGGGAGTGGAGGAGCGTGAAGTGGCTGCAGGACGTAAGTATTACTCCACCAAATAAGTTCATTCTGTAAAAATTTAAACCATTCTGTTAACTCGATTAACAAGATACTAAAGGAAAAAAGGAAAACAGGAACTAGTTACTTCACTTATAGGATAACTGATTAGTTCTCCGAATTGTGATTAAACACCCAAATCCTGCAACACAGGCCGAACTGCATTTGTCACTTTTCCCATCCAGTGGCCTCTCGACCTCGGGAGATGACAGGCCAGAATCTGAGCAAAACTCTACCTGTGGACTTCATACAGGGAGGCTGACACTCAAATGCTGCGATCTCGAACGAGTAGTTAGCAAAGCACAACTCCAGGTTCCTCCGCCAGAACAAGTGCCAGGGTGGAGGACCTGCGGTTTCTCAAGGGGAGGACGACACGCCGAGGGCCGAACTGCCCGGGAGAGCCAAGGTCCCCCCCACCTTCCCGAGCCGACGGGGGCGTCCGCTCCCGGGAGGGACCGGCGCTCAGGCTGCGGCCTCCGTCTTCATCTCGAAGCACTACAGGGCGCGTCTCTGCTGCTTGCTCTGAGAGCTATTTTCGCCCACAGCCAAAATCAGCAACAGCAAATTACACTGCAAACAATGGAGAGGGCGCCCGCTCGGCACGGCTGGGAACTCCGGGACGGCGGCGCGAAGGCTGACTTTTCACTCGGGCGGAGTCGGGGCGGCCGCCGCGCGAGACCGGGAAGCCGGCCCGCCGCCTCTGCCCCGCGCCCGCAACCCCGAGTGCCGGGGAGGCGCGGGCAGCACCGGCGGTCAGGAGGGCGAGCGAGCCGTCCCGGCGGGGCCGCGGCTGGCGGGATTCCCTCGCGTCCGGGCGCCGCGCGGCGGGCGCTCCCTGGCGGAGGGCGGAGGGCGGCGGAGCGCGGGGCCGTCGGGGAGACCGGGCGCCCGGGTCCGGCAGGCGAGCGGGGACCGAGCAGCGGCGGAGGGCGGGGTACGGCGGGCCCGGCTCTGCTCTGCCCCCGACCCGGGCTCCGACGCCCCTCACCCTTCCCAGGCCCTTCGGCGCGGACCCGTGGCAGCAGGGGAGGGGAGAGAGGCGGGGAGCGAGAGTTGGCTAACACCGGAGCCGAAGCCCACCCGGCCTCGCCCCTCGGCGCGGCGCCCCCACCACCGCCCTGCCCGCGCCTCTCACCCGGCTCTTGCAGCGGTGGTGCCGGCCCGGGTCGGAGTAGGTCCGGTCTACGGTGAGCGCCGTGTCGCTGCCCGGCATGTCGGCGCTCGCGCCGGCAACTTTCCCGTCTCCCCCGGCCGCCGCGCCACGAGCCGCCGACCGTGCTCCGGCTCGCCCGGGGAGCCGCGGCCGAGGGGGCGGCGCGGGCTGCTGCAGCTGTTGAAGACACCCGCGCGGCCGCCCTGCGCCGCCGCCGCGGCTGCTGGGGGTGGGGGTGGGGGTGGGAAAGGGGGTGGGGGAGGCGGGGCAGGGACGCCAGAGTCTCCTCCCCCTTCCCCTCTCCCCGCCTCCCCCTGCCCACCCGCAGGGCCCAAGACCCTGCCCGGGTGCAACTTCTCCGCCTCCCTCCCTTGCTGAAACTTGAATCCACCCTCTCCCACCCTGGCCTCGCTTCCTTCAAAATTTGATTGACATCTACCCTATCTGTGGGCTTATTTGTATGTTTATGATAAAAGGTGGATTTTTGGCAAGACGTTGAGGCTTGCCTTAAATGCTTTCTTTTATGTTATTCTATTACTCAACACGCACTTACTGGGCATCTACCATGTGCCACACCCTGGGGCAGGGACCAGAGATTTTTTTTTTTTTTTTTAAGTCCATGTTTTTCTTATCCCACTGAGCACACTCCCATTTAAACAAAGGTCTATGGTGTTGTGTATTTTAATTTTGTGTATCTGGCTCACTATTTTATGTGGAAGTTACTTGGAAGTCAAGATACATCTTTTCATATTAGTATTCCCTATTTCCAGGGAATAGTCCCTGCCCACAAGAAATTTGGAGTCTACAAGAGAAAGCACTGACTAGTGAACAATTAAATATGTTACCTAAGCCAACATCCAGTTATGGTTTGGTTAGGAAGGGTGTACTAGTGGGAGACTGAGTGAAAATACTGAGATTGCAGCTGCTCCAAAGAGGGGTTTGGGGGGACAGGTGACAAGCCTAGAAGGAAGGAAACAAATGCTCCTCCCCTTCAAAGGGTTTAGGGGGAAGGTCTTGCAGGCACAAGAAAAATACTGAGCATAAAAACAAAGGTCCATTGGGAAAACCTCAAGTCACCAGTTTAGGGGGTGTCTTTAGGCACAGGACACGAGCAGAAAAGTAGGTGGAGACCATGTGGTGCTGGGCTTTACCCTCAAGGAGAAGTTCAGTTTTTTCTGTGGGTGCTAGACAGCTGCTGGAGGTTTCTGAACAGGAAAACGACAGTATCAGGATGGAGGTTTAAGGACATCTATCTTATAGCCATGGGAAACACTGACTGATTAGAGATGTGTAGGGGACACTGGTTAGAAGTCCACTGCAAAAGGAGAACAACCTAAATGTCCTTCAGAAGGAGACAGAGTAAGTAAATTATATATACATCCCGTAGGGTATTAGGTAACTGTAAGAGAATGAAGCAGCCCTTTATGCAGAGCCACAGCAATATCTCTAACATACATGGTTAAGTGAAAGAAAGTCATGTGCAGAATAACATACACAGTATCCTACCATCTATGTAAAAACAGAATATATGTATAGGCTTATATATGCAAGGCATATTTTTCTGAGAGGATAAACAAGAAACGAGGAAAACCGACAAGAAACTGATGGCAGGAGAGGGGCCACATACTAGGTGCTTCAATTTATACCTGTGAATGGATGAATTACTCCCATGAGCAGCAGCCCTCCTGAGTTCAAGCCTGACTCTTGGGGAGGGGAGGCACAGTCCTAAGTCAGTAAAGCAGGAAGAGCCATTCCAATAAAGTCAGAGAAGCCACTGACCAAGGAGAAATTCCCTCAGGACTCCCAGATGCAGGTAAAAGTAATGAACAGAGCAGATGTCCCCACAGAGCCAAAGAAAAGCCATCGGACTGTAAAGACAGGCATCTGTGTTCATTTAAAAAATAGGGGTTCTGCTGAGATCAGGGAAGACTCTGACAGGAACAGAATCTCCACACACAGACTTGAAGATCAAAGGAGAACAGAACAGTTGCAGATAGATGGTTGGACCAAACTGACCTCACTCATGTGTTATTTTTTAAATTTGGGATACGGGCACCTGGCTGGTTCAGTCAGTGGAACATGTGACTCTTGATCTTGGAGTTATAAGTTCAAGCCCTACACTGGGTATAGAGATCACTTAAAAATGAAATCTTAAAGAAACAATCTTTTTAATAAATAAATTCAGCATAAAATGGAAGCCACAATATGCCTACCTAGACAGCTAGAAGAAAGGGATGAGAAAAAGATGTATTTGTCACTGTATATGCTTTTGGAACTTGAACACTTTCATTGTGTGCACATATTAACTATTCAAAAAGTAAAATAAAAAAATATTTTTAGGGGCACCTAGGTGGCTCAGTCAGTTGAGCATCCGACTTTGGCTCAGGTCATGATCTCACTGTGAGTTCAAGCCCCACATCAGGCTCACTGCTATCTGTGCAGAGCCTGCTTTGGATCCTCTGTCCTCCTCTCTCTCTGCCCCTCCCCTACTTGTGCTCTCTCAAAAATAAATTTAAAAACATTAAAAAATTTTTCAAAATATTTTTTTAAATAAAGAGGGCAAACTTACTAAATCTTAAGAAGAAATAGAAAACCCTATATAGTCCTAAAACCATTCAAAAATGAAATCAACACTTTAAAACACTGCCCACCACACCCCCTTCCCCAGCCTCCAATTCAAGACACAACTACACAGGTCCGGAAAGTTTTTCAGGCAAGTTCTTCCAAAGCAGAAAGCAGAGAAGAGAGATATCAAGTGTGTGTATGTGAATTTAGCTAGGGTGAGTAGAGAAGGCCTCTCTGATAAAGCGACATATGAGCAGAGACCCGAGAAGTAAGGAAGCCAGCGATGTAGATAAATGAAAATTTCAGACAGAAGGAACAGTAAGTACAAAGGCCCTGGAGCAGGAACATTTTGGGAGTGTTTAAAAAAGCAAGAGGCCAGCTGTCGGCACAGAGCCCGACGTGGGGCTCGAACCCACAAACCATGAGATCATGACTTGAGCCAAAGTCAGATGCTTACCGACTGAGCCACCCAGGTGTCCCCAAAATAAATAAACTCGTTTAAAAAAGTATTAAGCCTTGTTATAAAAGCAAGAAAGGTGGTCTATTATTAGTAAGTCTTTATGTCAATCTGATCTCACAAAGATCCATTCTGAAAATCTGTCAAAGTCCATCTCTGGGTTTTTCCCCCTCATTTGCCTGACGCCCAATTTTTTTTTTTTTCCAGCTACTTAAGGCTACACCAGGTGTACTACTCAGGTGCATTTGTATGTGTAATATGGTGTGCACAACTTTAGAGAGGCCACACCTAAGTGAGGTCCCTGACAAACCAAGGCTGGGCTTTGGTAGTTGTGTCAACAGGCATAAGCTACCCATATCTATTACTGCCTTGGTGTTCCTTAGAACTCCATCCTGGAAAATGCTGACCCTCGATGAGAATGATGAATTAAAACTTCATTAGGCTCACTGAAATTTCAATTAGCAGAGGATGTTCTTTTCTAGATCATTTATGTCATAAACTAGTTAACCAAAAGCTGCTCTATGGGACATTCATACAAAATAATGTTTTTTTAAGACACCAATTAAATAGCACAAGCGCAAGTGCCCTCCAAAAGAAAGAAAACAAGCAGCCTCTCGCTGATCACCATTTGGCTCTCCTACTGGGAAGTGGGGTCCAAATAGACCAATGCCTAAGATTTTGTCAGTCTCTGAGAGAGGGAGGGAAAGAGAGAGAGAGAGAGAGAACACAAATTTCAAATTTCTCCTGTCAATATAAGAATTGTCTGTGCCTCTGACACCTCCCCAAGACCTTCTCTCTACCAAAAAGAAAAAAGATTTTTTTTAGTTTATTTATTTCAAGAGAGAGACAGAGAGTACATGAGCGCATGAGCAGGGGAGGGACAAAAGAGAGTGAGTGAGCACCTGACTCCAGGCTAGACATGGGGCTCGATCCCAGGACTGCGAGATCATGACCTGAGCGGATATCAAGAGTTGGACACTTAACGGACTGAGCCACCCAGGGGCCCCAAATCACACTTTTAATGTCACAAATACATCCATATCAAGAAGGAATACAAAGGTGCAAACTCTAGGGTGTGAGATAAGAATTTACTTCCAGGGGCGCCTGGGTGGCTCAGTCGGTCAAGCATCCGACTTCGGCTCACGTCATGATCTCGTGGTTTGTGAGTTTGAGCCCCGCGTCGGGCTCTGTGCTGACAGCTCTGAGCCTGGACCCTGCTTTGGATTCTGTGTCTCCCTCTCTGTCTGCCCCTCTGCCGCTTGTGCTCTCTTTCTCTGTCTCTCCCAAAAATGAATAAACATTAAAAAAAAAAAACAAAAAAAGAATTTACATCCAAAGTGTAAGCAGCACAGTAAGGCAGCTTACTGTGATCCAAAATGGATCCAAAGATTTAGATCCAAAGAAATGGACCGGGTCTTTTGTGCTGCAATAGTTTAAAGTTTAGAATGACAAGAAAAGGCTTTGTGAAAGAGGTAGGATTCCCCTTGACTTCTGTAGTACAAATCTGTTATGTTTGCCTGCCTAGCGGGCGGCCCTTTATTCTCAAAACCGTGCCTGGATTTTCTTTTTGGGCCCTATGCGACACCCATCCTCCACAAGTGGTTTAGGTAAGGCAGCCCACACCCCACACCTGGCTCCAGGGAGAGGCGTGCCATCCAGCCTTGGCCAGTTGGAGCTACTGTGACTAATGCAGGAGCAGGCACGTGCCCCAGTCTGAGCCCACGGGAGTCACCCCCGATGCCTGCTGCAGCTACTGGGAAAGAGCTGTGCCCCTGCAGGAAGCACTGCTAAGCTGGCGGGATATAAGCCTGCTGCAGTGGTGGGCATCCTTGCCACCATACAAAGACAGCCCCCCTGAAAAAAGCTGAGCCATGAAAGGAGAAAGATTCATTACTAAATTATTAAGGGACTACATCCAGCTTTTCCCATTATCTATTTCCACATGACAAATCATCCTAAAGTGTATTAGCTTATAACAACTACCGTTCAATTGCCCGTGACTTTGCGATTTGAGCAGGCCTCCATGGGGGCGTGGCTTTTCTCTGTTCCAGGTGACACTGGCTGGGGCTGGAGAGTCCAGGATGGCTTCACTCAGTCCAGGGGGTGGCTGGAATGCCTCAGGCTGGCCAGGTCTCTGTATTTGTTTTAAATGTTTGTCCATTTTATTTTGAGAGAGAGAGAGAGAGTGAATAGGGGAGGGGCAGAGAGAGAGGGAGAGAGCGAATCTCAAGCAGGCTTCAAGCTGTCGTCACAGAGCCCAACATGGGGCTCGATCTCACAAACTATGAGATCATGACCTGAGCCGAAATCAAGAGTCGAGCCTTAACTGACTGAGCCATCCAGGTGCCTCCTCTATATTCTTTTTTAATAAAATAATTTTGTATTTTATAGTCTCCTCTTTCCCAAGGCTCCCCTCTCTCCATCAGGGTAGCTGGACTTCTTTACATAGTTGCTGGCTTCCAAAAGAACAAAAACAAAAGCTGCCAAACCCCCTAAGGCCCAGCCCGGAACTGACAGGGTATCACTTCTGTCACACTGTGTTAGTAAAAAGGAGTCAAAAGTCCAGTCCAGACTCAAGAGGAGGAGAAACAGCATCTGCCTCTAGATAGGAATGGTGTGCACATACAGGGAGGGGAGAAATTGCAGGCTTCCATTATGCAGTCGAGCCATCACACCAGACATGGCTAGCCCCCCATATGAAGAAATGTATTGCTTTTTGGGGGGTAAGCCAGGTTTAAGAATCCTGACTAACATGGCATTAAATGCTGACTATGGGTAGAAAGAAGACAAGTAGAAGGGTAGCATTTCAAGAGGAGGCAACAACTATGGACAGCATGAATACAGCAGAGTAAGCAGAGAACTCCGGGGAGTGGGGGAGGGGGGGGCGGGGCACAGAGTTTTCTCAGGCTACTAGCTAAACAGCCTTCCTTGGTCAATCCATGCCAGATGACCCCCAGCGGACGATTATCTAACTATGTCTGTATTTCTCTTTTTAACACAAAAGTTACAGTATCTTACCATGTTATTTAAATATTTTTATGTGAGGCCTCCTGGACGGCTCAGTTGGTTAAGTGTCCCAACTACTGATTACGGCTCTGGTCGTGATCTCAAGGTTTGTGAGTTCAAGCCCTGCATCAGGCTCCACACTGACAGCACAGAGCATGATTGGGATTCTCTCTCTCCCTCCCTTTCTCTCTGCCCTTCCCCCACTCATGCGCATGCTCTCTCTCTCAAAATAAACTTTTTTAAAAATGTATTTCATGTGATAATATGTGATTCCACTAGATTATGGGTTACCTGAAGGACTAGGCCTCTTAGGTAAATGTGTATATTCCTGACGGTCCCTAACACAGCATCATGTATTCAATATATGTTGAATGTATTGTTGAATGATGGATGAACTCAACATTTACTAAATGCCTACTTATTTTCCAAGCACTGGGGCTTAAAAAACAATAAGACATAAGCAAAAGGTAACTCCTGCCCTCAAGGGGTTGGAATGAATAATATACAGGAATAAAATTTGTTGAATAATAAATATTACCGATTTTCAGATGCTGACTAGTTACTGAAGTTTGTGAATTCTCCAATGATTTATCGAGTGCTGTTGGTGTGACAGTCTCTGTCCATTCTTGGTGCTGGAAATAAAAAATGAATGAGACATGGTCCAGTCTTGAATCCATCCAGACAGGGAGGGACACATTAAAAAGAAAAGAAAACAAAACAAAACAAACAAGCAAACAACAATAAAGAAAGAACATTGTTATGGGTGTAAAGATAGCTATGTCTCAGGTTCAGCGGTGGGGCAAAAAAGGAAGTGGTTCCTCACGAACCTCACCTCCTTAGGTGTTACAGGCTTACATTACAGCAGGGAGAAGGAAATAGACAAAAAGAAAAGTCTGACTTTAAAAAGGGATAAAAATGTAAGCCTCTTACAAAGCAAAGGAAAATGTATTTCCTTTCATATTGCATTTTGATTTAATAGTACAAGCATGTGTTCCCTCTGGGAGAAACATTCATAAGACAAAAAGTGCAATAAGCTTTTTTATTTTTATTTTTTGAGGACTTAAGGAAAGAAAAGAATAAATTGGTATTTAAAAATTTATACAAGTAGCTTAAGGTGAATGTACAATCAATCATATATATATGTGTATGATATAAACATATATAAACAACCTCAATATAAATGAGGATCAAAGCTTCTAGGCTGATGCATTTCCAACTGGAAATGACCATTCTTCTTTTTTTTTTTTTTAAGATTTTATTTTTAAGTAATCTCTACACCCAGTGTGGGGCTCAAACTCACAACCCCAAGATCAAGAGTCGCATGCTCCACCGACTAAGCCAGCCAGACCCTCATGGAAATGACCACTGTTAATGTTTATATTTAATTTTTAACATAGGTTCTATATGACTATAAGAAAACAATCACTGCATTTATTTAGCATTAGCAACCATCTGGCAGAGAAGCCCGAAACTTCTAAAACCTTGATGAAAAATAGGGAAGCACAGGGGCACCTGGGTGGCTCAGTCGGTTAAGCAGCCAACTTCAGCTCAGGTCATGATCTCGCGGTCCATGAGTTTGAGCCCCGCGTCAGGCTCTGTGCTGACAGCTCAGAGCCTGGAGCCTGTTTCAGATTCTGTGTCTCCCTCTCTCTGACCCTCCCCCGTTCATGCTGTGTCTTTCTCTGTCTCAAAAATAAATAAATGTTAGGGGCGCCTGGGTGGCGCAGTCAGTTAAGCGTCCGACTTCAGCCAGGTCATGATCTTGCAGTCCGTGAGTTCGAGCCCCGCGTCGGGCTCTGGGTTGATGGCTCAGAGCCTGGAGCCTGTTTCCGATTCTGTGTCTCCCTCTCTCTCTGCCCCTCGCCCATTCATGCTCTGTCTCTCTCTGTCCCAAAAATAAATAAACGTTGAAAAAAAAAATTTTTTTTTTTAAATAAAATAAAAAAATAAATAAATGTTAAAAAAAAAAATAGGGAAGCACAAAGACTCAACTCAAGCTCTACAGGCTGGCAAACTTGTCTTCTAATATTCCTTTTTGCAAATGCAATAATTTCATGCTAGTCATTTCTCAGGAGCAATGAATTTTAAAGAAGATTTTACAGGAAATCCAGAAATTGGTCTCTAACACTGTCTTCCCTATAGACTTGAGGCTGCATTAAGAAGTCCAAAAAAATACATTTTACCATATCAAAATGAAACACTTTTGCTTTGTGTTTCTTGTTGAGAGGATGAAAAAGACAAGATACAGATGGGGAGAAAATATTTGCAAAACCACATATCCAACAGACTAGTTGGATCAGTATCTAGAATACGTAAAGAACTCTCAAGACTCGATAGTAAAAAAATACAAACAATCCAACTAAAAATGGACAAAAGACATGAAGAGACATCTCATCAAAGAAAAAATACAGATGGCAAATAAACACATAAAAGTTGTTCAGCATCATTAGCCATTAGGGAAATGCAAATGAAAACCACAAAATATCACTACACACCTATCAGAATGGTTAAAATATAGTGATAGCACTAAATGCTGGCAAGGACACAGAGAAATGCGATGATTCATATGATGATTCCTATAAAACTAAACATGCAGGGATGCCGGGCTGGCTTAGTCAGAAAAGCATGCGACTCTTGGTCTCTGGGTTGTGAGTTTAAGCCCCATGTTGGGTGTAGGGATTACTAAACTAAACTAAACTAAACATAAAGGGGCACCTGGTGGTTCAGTTGGTTAAGCTTCCAACTCACTCTTGATTTCAGCTCAGGTCTTGATCTTTCGGTTGAGAGTCCAAGCCTCACATTGGGCTCTACGCTGGGCATGGAGTCTACTTTCAAAAATAAAATAAGGGGCGCCTGGGTGGCTCAGTTGGTTGGGCGTCCGACTTCGGCTCAGGTCATGATCTCACAGTCCGTGGGTTCAAGCCCCGCATCGGGCTCTGTGCTGACAGCTAGGAGCCTGGAGCCTGTTTCAGATTCTGTGTCTCCCTCTCTCTCTCTGACCCTCCCCCATTCAAGCTCTGTCTCTCTCTGTCTCAAAAATAAACGTTAAAAAAAAAAAATTTTTTTTTAAATAAAAAAAATAAAAATGAAAAATAAAATAAAATAAAATAGAGGGGCCTGGGTGGCTCAGTCAGTTGAACATCCGACTTCGGCTCAGGTCATGAGTTCGAGTTCAGTTCGTGAGTTCGAGCCCCGCATCGGGCTCTGTGCTGACAGCTTAGAGCCTAGAGCCTGCTTCGAATTCTGTGTCTCCCTCTCTCTCTGGTCCTCCCCCTATGCTCTGTCTCTCTCTCTCTCTCCTTCAAAAATAAATGAAAACATTAAAAAAATTTTTTTAATACAATATAATACAATACAATACAATACAATACAATACAATACAATACAATACAATAAAATAAGGGCACTTGGGTGGCTCAGTCCGTTAAGTATCCAACTTCGACTCAGGTCATGATCTCATGGTCCATGAATTCAAGCCCCGCATCGGGCTCTGTGCTGACAGCTCAGAACCTAGGGCCTGCTTTGGATTCTGTGTCTCCCTTGCTCTCCGCCCCTCCCCCGCTTGCACTCTGTTTCTCTCTCTTTCTCTCTCAAAAATAATAAACATTAAAAGATAAAATAAAAATAAAAGTAAAGTAAACATGCAAATACCACATGACCCAGAAACTGCACCCTTTAGGCATTTATCCCAGATTGAAAAGAAAACGTATGCTCACACAAAAGCCAGCGCACGAAGATTCATGTTAGCTTTCTTCACAGAAGCCCAAAACTGGAACCAGCTCACATGTGCTTCAATACGTGAACAGACTGTGGGGCATCCATCTTACAGACTATGGCTCAACAGTAAAAAGGAACAAGCTACCGCTAGACAATGACTTGGGTGAGTATCAGGGCAATTATACTGAGTGAAAAAGCCAATCCCCAATTCCATTTATGTAGCAATCTTGAAATGACAAAACTACAGAAATGTTGAAGAAACTGGTGTTTGCCGAGAACGGGGAACGAGGTGGGGCGGGGAGGCCATCGCAGGAGGGGATGGACATGGCTATCAAAGAGTGGCATGAGGCAATGGAACGTGCTGTATCTAAATTGTGGTGGTGGACGGGGCCCACTCATGCAAAATAACTACAGAGAACTAAATGCACAAATGAATACAAGAGAAACTGGGGAAATCTGAATAAGATCACAGATTGTATCGATGTTAATATGATATTTCAATTACTATACAGGTTCTGCAAGATGCTGCCTTTGGGGAAACTAGGTAAGGGGTACGCGATCTCTTTCTGTATTACTCCTTATAGCTGCATGTGAATCTACAATAATCTCAAAATTAAAATTCTAATTAAAAATCTATTTTCAACTTAGGCGCAACTGTGATAACTTGCACGGGAAAAACTTTGGGTTTTGGAAGGGGGAACACTACAGCAGATAGGAGTGGGCGGTATAGGGATTTTTTCTCTGGAGAAATTGTCTACAGAACAGAGTTCTTCCAGGTCTGGCCCCTTGTGACATCGGAGGAGGGGCCAGCTGTTGAAACTGAAGGGAAAGGAGAGATGACAGGTGGTGCCATTATGCAGTGAGTCTATAAGGTTTTTGTTGAACAAACAACTGACAATTAAGTCCTGATTTGGTCAGAAGAATGTATTACAGTTCACAGATTTGGTTCAGGTTCATTACATACTGAGTTGTTTACTAAAAATTTACATTGGAAGTTGAGCAGAGAATTCCACAAATTTGTGGGCTTTGTTCTCTTGTGGGCTTCCCATATTGGTTTGAGCCTTTGTTTTCCCTTTTTTTATATTTACTTATTTATTTTGAAAGAGAGAGAGAGCGAGAGAGCATGAGCAGGGGGAGGGACAGAAAGAGAGGGAGAGAGAATCCCAAGCAGGCTCCACACTCAGCACAGAGCCTGACACGCGGCTGGATCTCACGAACCTTGAGATCATGACCTGAGCTGAAATCAAGAGTCAGACCCTAAACTGACTGAGCCACCCAGGGGCTGCTGAGCCTTTTTTTTCTATTATGTACACATGGATTAGAACTTAATGGGCTTTGTTATTTCTCTCCTTTTGATCCTACCGTTCACTACGAAAGGGTCTGACCACCTAATGACTGCACAGGACGCTGGGCTGCTTGCTACTGCATTTTCCCACGAGTCCACAACAAGGTCAGAAAACACCTTCTTTGGCACGAGGCACAGAGCGTTCCATTCAGTTAAGTCTTTTGCTGGAGCCGTGACGCTCAGAGTTCCTACTTCACTGGACCTCAGAGGAAGCGGTTCTCTGGAAATCTCTAGCTGACTCCATTCTACTCATGGCCGGCCCAGGAGAATTTTTTCATCAAGCACATCCTGAATCTGAAGGAAGAGCTAGCTACACCTCAGGAACACACTGTCCGTGAATTCACTCTGTGTTTTATCAGTTCACTTTGCAAGATAAGGATGGTGGGAGGTGAAACTGCCAGAGAAATCTGATGTGATGTCTAAAAAAACAGCCCGAGTCACAGTTCTATCAAAAGAGGAAGCTGCTTGCTGAAGCCTTCCTTGTGCACCCAGTCCACACTCACTTCTCCCTTCTTTGAATTCTGACAGTATCTGCTGCTTCTCTCACATAAACACCTAAGTATAAATGATCCTGCACTCTTACAGGGAGGCAGTATGGTGTGCTGGAAACCGACTGCCTGGATTCAAATCTTGGTGCCGCCACCTATCAGCTATAAAGCTTTGGTGCTCTCATTTGTAAGCTCAGGACAATAACGGAACCCACCTCGGGTCACTGCTGAGAATTAAAGGAGGTAGTAAGGTACAGCACTTCCAAGTAGGAGCTCAATGAATGTCTGCAAAAGACAGAACAAAACCTAAAACCTGTCTTCATGTGTTCTCTTTTCTTCCTTACCAGTGAGACTTCCAGGATTTATGCTGTTATCCTGGAGAAGGTGGCATACCAATTCCTTTCCTCATTGTCACAAATTTGGAAAATAGAACTAGAAAGAAAGTAGAAGCCTCTGGCTAAGCTCTGGGCCCTGACTCAGTTCCCTGCCCTCCCGCTTCTGCAGCCTCTGTGGCTACCACCTGGCTGGGCCAACTCTCAGGACCTAGAAAGACAAACTTCCTCCCTGTACACCCCTCTTCAATTCCCCTCACCCCCAAGGCGACTGTGCCCACGGTTTCTTTTTACTTGTCAACTGTGACCGTACAATTCTACTGTAGAAATTGACCCTAAAGAAATAATACAACACAGGAAACGTTTTACAGGCAAAGATTGTCCGTCACAGTGTTTTATCATTCTGAAAAGTCTGAAAAATAAATCTAAAGGACTGTTTATGAAACAACCGTTCAAGAAAATTAAGGGGCTGATTACACAAATTATGAGACATAAATACTGTACATATATTGCGAATTATACTTAGAATTTGTAATCGTACGGGGAAATGTTCATGCAGTGATGTTATACCCGCCCCCCCCCCACACACACACAAAAACAACCTGAGATTGACAAAAAGTATTATGATACTTGGTGCTGGCAATGATGTGGAGTAAGCAGGAACTCTCACACATTACAGGCGGAGCATAAACAGGTACATCCCCCCGGAAGCATGATTTGGCATTACTTCATAAAGTTGAAGCTAGGTGTGCCCTATGGCCCAGCCACTCCACTCTTAGTACCCTAGAATACACAAGTGGACCAGAACAAGGATGTTCCTAGGAGTAACAGTCCCCATCTGGAAACAACTCTATTGTCATCAACAGCAGAATGGATAAATACACTGTAGGACAGTTCATTTCCCAATTAACATCAGCAGCCTGTTGTCGAAAATCAAGTGCTCTGCATGAAAATGCTAGCCACAGCCCTTTTCCCGTTATCTTAATTCATTTTACAAAGTAGGATTTTTCTTTCATATGGAGGCAAAGCTGATCTGACAGAGCCTAACGAAATGCCTAAGATGAAGTATCACAAATGTTGACGCTTCCTGCCCCACCCTACCTCACCCCTCCAAACATTCGGGGCAAACGATGAAGAGAAGCAAAATGTTCTACTACTGCAGAATAAGAAAAATATCTTTATCCATATTTTTGTGTCTCCCTACAACATCTCTAGTATTCTGTACAGAGTCAGCAAGTGATAATAGCTGTTATTTATTTAGCCTGCTCGGTCTGTACCAGGAACTTTAAATATGCCGACTCTGAGTTACTGCCAAACCCCTTCCCCAACCTGGCCTCTATGATAGGAGGTGCTATAATTTTCCCATTTGACTGAGCAGCAATCAGAATCTCTGAATAGATGAAGTGATTTGACCAAGGGTACCTAAGCTAATAGATGGCAAAAGTGGAATCCAAATTCCAGGCTTACCTGACTCCAATACTCATTTACTAGGTATGTATCCTTGGATGACTTATTTAACCTTTACAGGCCTCATTTTCCTCCCCTGTAGAATGGGAATAATTGCACCCATTAAACAATAACTGTCTTGGGGCACCTGGGTGGCTTAGTCTGTTAAGCATCTGACTTTGGCTCAGGTCATGATCTCTTGGTTCGTGAGTTCGAGTCCCACATCGGGCTCTGTGCTGAAAGTGGAGAGCCTGCTTGAGATTCTCTCACCCTCTCTCTCTCTCTCTCTGTCCCTCCCACACTTGCTCTCTCTCAAAATAAATAATCTTTAAAAACAAAAACCAAACAAAAACAATAACAGTCTCTCTCTCTTAATCAAAGGCCAAAGCTGGCACTACGGAGAATATGAATGGGAAAGAACTTTAATGCATCTGGTAACTCCACTCACATAACATTTACCTGACATGACTTTCACCTGCCCCCACCCCCTGCTCCACCTTTCCCTGCTTCGCCCAAACAGTCTGATGAACATCCAGCATTCCTAATAACCCCATGAAGATGATCTCAATATTCTAAGCCTTTTGTTGCCTGTTCTCTTCCTGAAGAAACCAAACAGGGCTTTTTTAATTCAAAATTATATCATTATGACTTTATCCCCCATCTGAAGGCTCCTTGTAAGTCTTTTTTTTTTTTTATCATTTCCAAGCATTTCCAGATTTTCAGCTTTGCAGTTCAAGTTTCACAAAATGAGAAATCCATTCTCCTATCACTTTGGAAGTGAAGGTTACATTCTTGCAAGTATTTAGAAGTACTCACCATCCTAGCTGACACTTTCAAGAGGTACTTTTCTATTATTTCTCATTGCCTCACATCCCAGATCAGCTGTGGCTGATACACTCCCAGTTAGTATTTCTGACATTGCATTGATTTTTCCTTCCATTAGAAGGAATATCTTTCATGAAAGGAGAAAACTGTCATATCAGGAACAGGTATCGAATATAATCTCATGGTGTATACAGAGTACCCAGAAGGCAGGCACACCACTCACATACATGAGCATGCACTTAACACACATATATGCAGGAATTATCAGAAGTTACCAGGAACGGGGCACCTAGGTGGCTCAGTTGGTTCAGCATTGGACTCTTGATTTCGGCTCAGGTCACCATCTCACGGTTAATGAGTTTCAAGCCCCGCATCGGGCTCTGAGCTGGCAGCACAGAGCCTGCTTGGAATTCTCTATCTCTCCTTCTCTCTCTGCCCTTTCCCCTGCTCGCTCTCGCTTGCTCTCTCTCTCTCTCTCTCTCTCAAAATAAATAAATAAACATTAAAAAAAATTTTTTTAAGTTACCAGGAATGCAATAGGTTTTTCAAAATATTAGCAGGGTTTGGAGTTAAATATTCCTTTCAACAGCTAAAAGGGACTCTTGGAGGCAATAAGCCGGAAAACAAACAAATAAAAGATCTGGGAAGAAACCAAATAGCTTATAAAGCTCAATTTTGAATTTCTGCTCCACCCAAAGAGGCAGAAAATCCATAAATTTCACTGTAGCCTCCCAACACTCCTAACTGCAAAACTATTCTCTAGACAACACTCTACTGAGATGAGGCTTTTTCCCATTCTTGATTACTTCCATCTGATCTTTTTGCAAATGGAATTACATTTTCTTCAATCTAAAATATCAGGATGTTTTAGATATCATCAATTAGAATACAAATCATCAATTAGAATCTGCATTACTCATAAAACCTCAGCCTAGAGACACCTACTTAAATGACTGCACTTCAGGGGCACCTGGCTGGCTCAGTCGCTGGAGCATGTGACCCTTGATCTCAAGGTTGTGAGTTCGAGTACACTGGGTGTAGGGATTACGTAAAAATCTTGCGGTCTGGGTGGTTCAGTCAATTAAACATCCGACTCGTGCTTTCGGCTGCGGTCGTGACCTCATGGTCGTGAGACGGGGCCCAGAGTCCGGCTCTGCACCGGGCACGGAGACTGCTTGGGACTCTCTCTCCCTCTCTCTGTGCTCCTCCCCCACTGGCGTGCGTGACCGCTGGCACTCTTTCTGTCTCAAAATCAATCTTAAGGGGCGCCTGGCTGGCTCTGTCAGAGGAGCGTGTGACTCCTCATTTCAGGGTTGCAAGGTTGAGCCCCATGTTGTATGTACATATTACTTAAAATCCTTTAAAAAAAAATAATAAAATCAAGCTATTAAAAAAATGGCTGCACTATAGATATTTTCCTCATTTAGATATCAAAATTAATTATGTAATAAATGATCGTCTAAAGCTGCACTATCCAACACAGTAGACGCTAGCCACACGTAACCATGAGCACTTGAAATGTGCTTACTAGGACCGAGGAACTGAATTTTTTATTTTTAAGTAGGCTCCACACCCAACACGGGGCTTGAACTCATGACCCTGATGTCAAGGGTCACATGCTCAACCGAATGAGCCAGCCCGACAGTCTAATTTACATTAAATAAACTGTGTATATGCCGACCATTCTCTTTCCTATCAGATTGTGACCTTTTTAAAATAGAGGACTACCTTGCTCATTTATTTATTGAATTTTTTAAAGTTTACTTATTTATTTTGAGAGAAAGCAAGGGGCAGGAGCAAAGACAGACAGAGAGAGAGAATCCCAAGCAGGCTCAACGCTATCAGGGCAGAGCCCAACTCCGGGCTTGAACTCACAAACTGTGAGATCATGACGTGGGCTGAGATCAAGAGTGAGATGCCGGCACCCTTACCTTGCACATTGTAAAAATGCATCAAAACCCAGCACAGTCCCTGCAATGGAAATCCTTCCATAAATATCTGAGTTTTGAACACAGTATACACTACCATTTTTTTAATTCATTGTTTGTTTTTTGTTTTTTGTTTTTTTAACGTTTATTTATTTTTGAGACAGAGAGAGACAGAGCATGAACGGGGGAGGGGCAGAGAGAGAGGGAGACACAGAATCGGAAGCAGGCTCCAGGCTCTGAGCTGTCAGCACAGAGCCGACGCGGGGCTCGGACTGTGAGATCGTGACCTGAGCTGAAGTCGGACGCCTAACCGACTGAGCCACCTAGGCGCCCCTTTAATTCATTGTTTTATAAAGAAAGCCTAACACTAATAATGTGGTATTCCATGCTCATGGAGAGAAAGATGCTGTATTGACTAGATAGCAATTTTCCCTCAATCAATTGATAAATGAAACAGAACCCAATCGAAAAGGTTTGTTCCTAATCTTGACAAACTTATTTTAAAATGCAAAAGAAGAAAACATAACTTTGGGGAAAAATACGGTGAGTGAGGGCAAGCCAGGCAAGTTCTCTGTACCAGATATCGAGACATTTTACAAGCAATAATCACCAGTTAGCATGACCGAGAATAGGCATGTAGACCAATGAGTGCAAAGCTCAGAAGACCCATGCACACTTGAGAGCATAATGTATGACAGAAGCAACGTTATACATCAAGGGGAAAAGGAGAAAACTGATGGCTGACATGGAAAAAAGTAACACTGCAGCAGATCCCTATTTCACACCAACGTGAAAAGTTCAGGTGCGGGGCGCCTGGGTGGCTCAGTCGGTTAAGCGTCCGACTTCGGCCTAGGTCATGATCTCGCGGTCTGTGGGTTCAAGCCTCGTGTCGGGCTCTGTGCTGACAGCTCAGAGCCCAGAGCCTGTTTCAGTTTCTGGGTCTCCCTCTCTCTCTCTCTCTCTCTCTCTCTGCCCCTCCCCCGCTCTCACTGTGTTTTTCTCTCTCAAAAATAAACATTAAAAAAAAAAAGTTCAGGTGCAATTCATCTTTGAAAATTATGTCATATATTCTATTATTGATGATTCAGTGAGAATTCCAAGTGGACTACGCAATCCATGAATTATACATTGTTAAAACACTGTTCCTACCCAACAGAAATAAAAAGAACAGAAATGATAGTTTTTAAGAACTTATTTTAAAGATGCCCACACAACAGGATACGTAAACCGCATTTTTTTTTTCTTCTTTAATGTACTGAATCAAGCCAGAAGTCACTGGGGCTTTATAAAGGTCAAAATTTCAGAACTGAGGTGGAGGCCAACATGGAGGGACTCAGTTACTGTACAAAGTACTTCTGAAGGCTTCTTTGAAGCTGACTCCATAAAGCTAAAGCCAAAATCCAGCTGAACAGGGACAGGGCTCCCGTGCTATTGAACAGCGTGTCTGACTCACCTCCATCTGGTTGTTGTTAACTAAGGCAGAGCTCGGTTTTATCCTCACTTCCCTAGATCTGAGCAAGGTAACCCCCCACATCAGACACGCAGAGCATCGGCACACAGGCGGCTCTCTCTGGACGCAACAGGGCTTTTGCTTGCACTTCTGGCACTTCTGAGCCTGTGGCGAAATTTCCTCCCTGACTTCCAGGGAGACCAGAAACCCAAAACCGGGCTTTGATTGAGAAGAATGTTTCGAACGTGTTCCACATCACGTGTGTTCCAGATGGTCTCTCAAATGAGTTTATTTCCCCGTTTTCTAGATCCCGGATCTTGGATTCGCCTGTTTGATCCTGTGGCCATCTCCAAACACAGAGGTGGTACAGCTGTGACCATGGGTGTTACTAGTCTGCTAGGGAGGCCATCATAAAATAGCAGAGTCGGGGGCCAAAATCAGTGAAATGTCCTCACAGTTCTGGAGTCTGGACACCCAGGATGAAGATGAGCCAGAGGGTTGGTCTCCTCTGAGGCCTCCACCCTCAGCTTGCAGACGGCCACCCTCCTGAGCATACCTGTGCCCTGGCCTGTGCCTCAGTGTGTTCAAGCTTCCTCTTGTTAGGAGGACACCAGCCAGACTGGATTAGGCCCAACCTAATGGCCTCATTTCAACTTAAAGACCCCCATCTCCAAACATGGTCACAATGGAGGTGCAGCTTCAAGTTGGGAATTTTAGAGGAACACAAATCAGCCCAGACGCCATTTATGTGATGACTAATTTGACAAACGCATGCAAGCAGCAGTGCTGTGGGGCCAGGAGGCGCAGCAGCCGGGAGGCGAAGAGAAGGGATCTCTAGACCCACAGAGACACTCCGCATCCCTGGGAAAATGAAACCCTGATTTCTTTTGTTGAGAACTGCTCCTTTTGACTAGGTACTCTCTTAAACTCCTTCTTTAATTTCACACAGAGAGAATTTCATAAAGAATTCCACTCAAAGAAATCACGAGAGGGGTAATGATTCATTAAATGTCTTTAACAGCTCCCGCAAAATATCCCATCTTCGCCTTCTGAGCAGCAACAGCTCTCAGAATGCCACCCCACTGTGTACAATGCATGTGCAGGGCTGGTGGCAAATGGGCAGAAAGTGAGAGTGTGGGGAGAGGAAGAGACTGATGGGAGAAAAGGGAAACCCGCGAGTTGAGGTTTTTTTTTTTTTTTTAAGTTTATTTATTTATTTTGAGAGAGAGCAAGCCCAAGTGGGGGAGGGGCAGAGAGAGAGGGAGAGAGAGAATCCCAAGCAGGCTCTGCACTGTCAGCATAGAGCCTGACGTGGGGCTCGATCTCATGGACCTCATGAACTGTGAGATGATGACCTGAGCCGAAATGAAGAGTTGGTGTCCCCTGACTCTGAGTTTTTAAAGGAAGAAGTATAGTAAGAAAAACAGACACGCTATAAGAACAAACTGCATGGTTTGCCTCAGAATGAAATGCAAGGGCAGGATTATGAAAAAGAGGTAATGGGAAGGAAAAAAAGTGTCAAGTCTTTTCAGACTCAGTGATTCATTTTTTAAAAACTATTTATAGGGGCGCCTGGGTGGCTCAGTCGGTTAAGCGTCCGACTTCGGCTCAGGTCACGATCTCACAGTTCGTGAGTTCGAGCCCCGCGTCGGGCTCTGGGCTGACGGCTCAGAGCCTGGAGCCTGTTTCAGATTCTGTGTCTCCCTCTCTCTGCCCCTCCCCTGTTCATGCTCTGTCTCTCTCTGTCTCAAAAATAAACGTTAAAAAAAAATAAATAAATAAAAATAAATAAAAAATAAAAAATATTTATAAAATATTGGGTGTAATCTGGACGCCTGATGTGGGGCTCAAATTCTCAAGAGTCACTAGCTCTTTCACCTGAGCCAGTCAGGCACCCCCTTCGGTGATTCATGTTTGCAATGAGATGTATCCTACTGAGAAGGACTCGGGACACAAGAAGAGCATGGAGTTATCGGGGCAGATGACGCCACAGCAACTGGGGGACAGCAGAAAGTTCTGCCATTGCCATTGGGTCAAATGAGGAGTGGGTTTTTGGGGTCAAACAGTATCCCTGAAGATGTGAACCTGAGATTAGCAAAGGACCCAACAGTCCCTGATCCTACTGGTAAAAGTTGATACCATGCCTAAAGAAGTATGTCTAAGGAGCTGTGGCCAAAGACGGGATTTTATAATTACATATTGATTTATACTGGATTTCTTGGTCTACTGCAGAGTATGGAATCTCTCCAGGATGACATCGCTGCCAATTTCTAGGTAGCTTATAGCAATTTCAAAGTACCTCCCAATATACATTTTCAACAGATGGGATTATTAAACGCTTAGTGCAAACAATGATCCATAGATGTGTTACCACCCACCAGGAGACAAAGCAGATCCTCTCTCTGTCCCACTCTTCCTTCCAATAAATATTTACATCCTTCCATGTACTCATTTCATGGCTGCAAAAGATGGAATATCATTGCTCTTTTGAGGTGAATAGAAGGCATTATCAGTGCTTTTTGGATTTTTCAATTAATTGCTCTCAGAAGAATTTATTTTTAGCATAAAGAACAGCTAGTTCATGGTCTGTAGATACTTTCACTTACGTATCAGTCATACTTCTAAGCATGGTGTGCATATTTTTTTCCAAGTAGGAACCATTTTTTAAAAATCTATACTTTTTTTTAAGATTTCATTTTCAAGCAATCTCCACAACCAATGTGGGGCTCAGACTTACAACCCTGAGAGCGAGTCGCATGCTCCACCAACTAATCCAGCCAGGCAGCCCAGCATTTGTACTTTCAAAGCCCGGAACGGTAGAATTTTTCAGAACCTTCAAGAGTATATAGTCCAGGGGCACCTGGATGGCTCAGTCAGTGGAGCTTCCGACTCTTGATTTTGACTCAGGTCATGAACTCATGGTTGGTGGGACTGAGCCCTGCTGCTAGCATAGAGCCTGCTTGGGATCCTCTCTCTCCCTCTCTCTCTGCCACTCTCCAGTGCAAATCTCTTTCTCACAAAGTAAGTAAGTAAACATTCAATAAAAAAAAAAAAAAGAGTGTATGGTCCAGCCTTCTTTTTTACATGATGAAAGTGAAGCACAGATATATAAAGTGACTTGCTAATCACCATCGGAGGACGAGGTGGGAGAAGAGGGAGGAGAGGGACTCTGCAGTCATTTTGGACATCTATGGTGGCCAGGTCTCCCTGCACTTTCACACCTCCTTCCCCCAAAGCATCCCAGTCATAGTCATAGGACAGTGACACTGAGACCCAGAGGGGTTAGGAAACCTGCCCACTGTCACTCGGAGCAACTGATTTAAACCCAAATCTGTCTGGTATCACACGCCAACCCTTTCCCATTTCCCTACACTTTCAAAGAAAATACATAGAACCAAGTTATATTATTAAGTTCAAAGCTGAGATTTATAATGGCATTATAGAAAATCAGACTTAATAGCCTCTCAAAACCTTGGGTTTATTTCCTCCTACTCAATCTCTGTATTATTATTGGTTTCTATTGTGGCAATGTAATTGATATTTACTTAAGAAAGTATGAATTAGAACATATTTAAGTGGAAATCAACTTAAATTCTGGCTGTTTGACCTTAATAAATCAGGGTTGAAAATTCCTTAGAGTGCTTTTCTTTTGAATGCGATTATATGAATAAAAATGCAATGCAGTAGGGGTGCCTGGCTGGCTCAGTGGGTAGAACAAGGACTCTTGATCTCTCTGGGTGGTGAGTTCAAGCCCCACACTGAGCACACATCTTACAAAAAAAGGGGAAGGGGAAGGGGAAGGGAGAAGGGAAGGGAGAAGGGAAGGGAAGGGAAGGGCAAGGGGAAGGGAAGGGGGAAGGGAAGGGAAAGGAAGGGGGAAGGGAAGGGGGAAGGGAGAAGGGAAGGGCAGGGGGAAGGGAAGGGGGAAGGGAAGGGAAAGGAAGGGGGAAGGGAAGGGGGAAGGGGGAAGGGAAGGGAAGGAAAGGAAGGGGGAAGGGAAGGGAAGGGGGAAGGGAAGGGGGAAGGTAAGGGGGAAGGGAAGGGGGAAGGTAAGGGGGAAGAGAAGGGGGAAGAGAAGGGGGAAGGGAAGGGGGAAGGGAAGGGGGAAGGGAAGGGGGAAGGGAAGGGGGAAGGGAAGGGGGAAGGGAAGGGGAAAGGGAAGGGAAAGGAAGGGGGAAGGGAAGGGGGAAGGGAAGGGAAAGGAAGGGAAGGGAAGGGGGAAGGGAAGGGAAGGAAAGGAAGGGGGAAGGGAAGGGAAGGAGGAAGGGAAGGGGGAAGGGAAGGGGGAAGGGAGAAGGGAAGGGGGAAGGGAGAAGGGAAGGGGGAAGGGAGAAGGGAAGGGGGAAGGGAGAAGGGAAGGGGGAAGGGCAGGGGGAAGGGAAGGGAAGGGGGAAGGGAGGGGGGAAGGGAAGGGGGAAGGGAGGGGGGAAGGGAAGGGGGAAGGGAAGGGGGAAAGGAGAAAGGAAGGGACAAAGGGGGGTGCCTGGCTGACTGAGCCAGTGGAGCGTGTGACTCTTGATCTCAGGGTTGTGAGGTTTGAGCCCTATATTTGCTGTAGAGAAAACTTAAAAAAAATACATTATAAGGAAAGAAAGAGGGGGAAGGAGGGAGGAAGGGATCCCTTTACTTGGCAGAGAGAATAAATAATTCTTATTTGATAGTGTTTGCTGACCACTTATCTACAACTAAACTTGCAGCTGAACACCAATAAGCCACAGGGCTAATGAAATGCTTCACACCTATTGCCTCAAAGTTCTGAAAACACAAAGGTCATCCTTAAATAATCCCCATATGGTGAATGTGAACTGCATGAGCAACTAGGTAAGAGTGTGACCTGTTACCACAGCCATGAAAACAGCTCAGAGGGCACGTAGCATAGTATCTGTAGGAGTCCAGTGGCATTGTATTAGTTTTCAATAGACCAGCAAGGAACATTTATTGGCAGACTTTTTGTGTCCTTCTGCTCACGTTTAATGAACAAGGTTAGAGTCTAAGTTGTTTTTACCTAACATGACTCAGGTTTCTTCTGGATCACTTAGAAAATCCAAGTCTGCCCTTAAGTCACTCTCAGTAGAATGGAAACTGGAAAGGGAATGAACTGCTTTTGTCTTCTATGTCATCACGTCCATAACTAGGCAGTGTTTTCATAAGAAAACAACCAGAAAGTTCCAGGCAAAATAACCTTATAACCTTATGCAATTTTGAAATTTTTTTTTTTTTCAACGTTTATTTATTTTTGGGACAGAGAGAGACAGAGCATGAACGGGGGAGGGGCAGAGAGAGAGGGAGACACAGAATCGGAAACAGGCTCCAGGCTCTGAGCCATCAGCCCAGAGCCTGACGCGGGGCTCGAACTCACGGACCGCGAGATCGTGACCTGGCTGAAGTCGGACGCTTAACCGACTGCGCCACCCAGGCGCCCCAACCTTATGCAATTTTGTAATCTAAAGTGGTCTACTGACAGCCTGCTTATTACTCTTTTTGAATCTCAGATAGCCTTCTCTCAGTTGCCAAGGGTATGCTCGGCAAATCAAATCGACTTCCTTCAGTATTTTAAATCTCATTTGTACCCTGGCAGAAACACACATTTCCTGGAAAAAAAAAAAAAGGAGCCATGTCTTTAAAAAGGAAGTTGGAAGTCTTTAAGCTTGAGATAAGTCTTTTCAAAAGAGAAAGAAACGTTTGGCAGAACTCGAGTGCATCTTACCCCAGTGGAAAGTGGAAACCTGTCCCTTATTTCATGGACGTTACTATACACATTATGAAATACACCAGAACCACAGCAACCACCTCCACAGAATGTATTTGCAGCTTCAAACGGCAACCTCATCCGCGGAGGTCCGGGGAGGCGGGGGAGGGGCGGGCGAAAGTAACTTAATTTTGGTCTGGGGAGTCTGTGAAGATACTTTCTATCTTCACTATGCCTGACTCCCCTCAGCCCTCAACTCAGGGAGAGCACATTATGAATATTCATTCAAGTCTAGATTGAGAAGAACCCCATGCTACTGGAGCAGGCATTTGAACTCATTAGAGTTTATGAAGCAGGACCAAATGAAATGGAGCCCATAAAAAAGCTGCTGTAAGAGCCACAGGATTACCTCAGCCTTTCTGCTCTCTGAGTTCCCCACCATCCCCCTTGAAAACTCTATTTCCGTTTTTTTAAGAGGTACAGTTCCTACAACCACTGTACCTCTCTCTGTGAATAAAACGGATCACCAAATAATGAGAGTGGCAATTCAATTTCAATCTTCACTTGGAAAACATTTTGTTTTATAAGCTACCCTGAGACTTAGGGCAAACCAGCCAGCTGATATTTATCGAGGACCCACCCACTGTATGTCAGGCTTTGGCCAGGTTGCTGGGAGGGGGGTGGGGGGGGGGAACGGCAGCTGGATGAGACTACCAATGGAGCCCTGCCAAATGGAGCAGAGCACTGATCAGGGAAGACAGACACTAAACAAATCAAGTCTGATTTGGGCTCTGAGGAGGAAATACAGGGTGCATGTGACAGAGAGACTTAACCAGATCTGCAGGTTGGGAAGGATTCCCTGATAAAGAGACTTTTAAGTTGAAGCGTAAAGGAAGACCAATTCTTAAGTGGGTGCAGAAGGAGCAGAGAAAGACAGCTGAGGGGAGAGCGGGGTGAAGATCTTCTTCAACCTACAGTGGGGTTACATCCTGACGAACCCATCGTAACTTGGAAATACTGTTAAGTTGCAAATGCTCTCAATACACCTACCTTACCGAACATCAGACCTTAACCTCGCCCACCCTGACGGCGTTCAGAACACTTACATTAGCCTACCGGCTGGGCAAGATCATCTCACACAAAGCCTACTTTATAAGAAAGAGTTGAATAGCTCATATAATGTATTGAACACTGTACCGAAAGTGAGAATCAGAAGGGTTGCAAGTGTATCAGTAGAGAGACTGATAAGTAAGGCTGGAAGGCAGACGAGAGACAGGCAAGAGAGTCCAGTTTGAGAGTTGTGGGCGCAGAGATGCGACCTAATGCCAAGCATGGGCTAGGAGAGAGAGCAGGGGCGGGGAGCAAGGGTCCGGGACAGACCCAGAGGTGCGCTGGACGATTTCAACAGCCTCCTATCCTGCTCCCTGCTTCTAGCCTTGCCCCCAAGTAGTCTATTCTCCACCCAGAAACCTGGGTGATTACTTATTAAAACTAATGTCATTGTTTTGCTCAAAACCCTACAATGGCCTCTAATTTCACTCAGAGTAAAGCAAAGTCCTCACTGTGTCTGGAAAAGGCCACATGGTCTGCTCTGCCCCTCTCCTAACCCTAGCCTACTTCTCTAACCTCATCTCCACCTCTACTACCCTCCCACTGGACTCACTCTGCTCTAGCCATACTGGTTTTTTGCTGTTCCTCAAATGTACCAACTACTCCTGAACCTCAGGGCCTTTGCACTTTCTGCTTCCTTTGCCTGGAATGGTCTTCTTCTAGGTATTCTACATGTATTAGTCTCTCACTTCCCTGAGGTCTCTAGTTAAATATCATCCAATCAGAAGAAGATGTGAATAGATATTTTTTCAAAGAAGATACACAGATGGCCAACAGACACATGAAAAGATGCTCAACACCACTTAATCATCAGGGAAATGCAAATCAAAATCACGATGAGGAACGTCTGGATGGCTCAGTCGGTTAAGCTTCTGACTTTGGCTCAGGTCATGATCTCATGGTTTGTGAGTTCGAGCCCACATTCAATTTTCTCTTGGAGGTTGGGACACTCTCTCTCTCACTCAAAATAAATAAATCAACTTAAAAAAAAAGAAACTACAATGAGATATTACTTCACACCCATCAGAATGGCTAAAATCACCAACACAAGAAACAGCAGGTTGTTGGGTGAGGATGTGGAGAAAGGGGAACCCTCTTATACTGTTGGCGGGACTGCAAACTGGTGCAGCCACTGTGGAAAACAGTACAGAGTTTCACAAAAAGTTAAAAACAGAACT
Organism: Puma concolor; assembly: GCF_028749965.1. NCBI lineage: Eukaryota > Metazoa > Chordata > Mammalia > Carnivora > Felidae > Puma > Puma concolor. The sequence goes on along the minus strand of NC_141673.1, from coordinate 26,285,345 downwards.
ACCCAACAGTCCAGCAATTGAACTACTAGGTATTTACCCAAAATGCGAATTCGAAGGGATACATGTACCCTGATACATATAGCAGCATTATCTACAATAGCCAAATTATGGAAACAGCCCAAGTATCCATCAATTGATGAATACAGAAAACATGGTATATACATATACCATGGAATATTACACAGCTATGAAAAGAATGAGCTCTTGCCATTTGCAATGACATGGATGGAGCTAGAGAGTATTATTCTAAGAGAAATAAGTCAGAGAAAGACAAATACCGTATGATTTCACTCATATGTGGAATTTAAGAAACAAACAAGTAAAGGAAAAAAAGAGAGACAAACCTTGAAACAGACTCTTAACTACAGAGAACAAACTGATGGTTACCAGGGGAGAGGGGGGTGGGGGATGGGTGAAGTAGGTGAAGGGGATCAAGGAGGGAACTTGTGATGAGCACCAGGTGATGAGTGGAAGTGATGAATCGCTGACTTGTACACCTGAAACTAGTATTACACTGTAGGCTAACTGGAATTTAAATAAAAATTTTTTAAATTAAAAAAATAAATACCAGCCAATCAGTGAGGACTTCCCTGAGCACCTATTCTAAATTGCAACATCCAACATCCAATGGGCAACCTAGGTGACTCAGTCGGTTGAGCGTCCGACTTGGACTCAGGTCATGATCTCACGGTTCGTGGGTTCCAGCCCCACATCGGGCTCTGTGCTGACAGCTTGGAGACTGCTTCAGATTCTGTGTCTCCCTCTCTCTCTGCCCCTCCCCTGCTCATGCTGTCGCTCTCTCTCTCAAAAAAATAAATAAATATTAAAAAAAAATTTTAATTGCAACATCCATCCACCCATTCATCCCCCTTTCCCTGCTTTCTGAAACTTATTAGTGTCTGATATGTCCACTTGACATATAGTTTATAATATATAATATGGTATTGTATATTTGTATGTTATGTGCTACATTTATATTTAATATGTGTCAATCATCACCTGATGTATTATGTGTTAACTGTTATAATTTCCCACCCCAGAATGTAACTCCATGACGGCAGCAACTTGATTTTGTTCACTGCTGTATATACACCTCAAGTCACAAAAATTTCCTGGTATGAACATGTACTTGCTAAGTTATTTGTGGAACAAATTCTAACATTTCATGATACCGCAGAAGAGTAAAAGGACCACGGGTGTAGCAGGAAAATAAGAAAACACAAGTGTCACAGAAAGCAAGGGAAGAACATACTGATACGGGCAATGGTTAGCATTTATTGCCGCTTATCACGGTAGCTGATACGTGCTCACCACTTCCCACGAAATATCTCATTTAGCCATTGCTACAATCTTACCAGGAAGGTCCTACCCTCCCTTTATAAATAATTTAGAGAAGCTAAGTAACTTTCCCAAGGTCACCATATATGCTAAATCCTGCTAAGAGAGGCATTTAATTGAGTCCGAAAAACTCTCCACTGAATTGGTTCACACGGAGACCTTCATACTGGTGACCTTAACAAAAACCTGGTCAATGTCCAAGCGAAGAAAAGTGGGATACAGAAGGGAGGGGAGGAAATGAGGACGGGGAAGTGGCCAGCTCTCTCCAAAGTTGGCTTGAGAAGAGAATAGGAAAGAGAGCTAGACCAGGGGTTAAAGGGAAAGAAGGTTCTATTTTCAGTGACAACCAAATAATTTGAATTTCTAAAACCCAACCTCTTTTCAGAGTTTTGGTTAGCATATCTATATGAGCAATCAGCATAGATAAGGTGTCGTTTTCCTGTTTCCAAAGAAATTCAGATTTTGCTTATCACTTTGGTTTTAAAAAAAAATTCCTAGCTATGCACAGCATTTGCTTTCCACATCCCAGAGGATGGAGAAATCTATAGAAAAGAAGATGTGTAATTGGGTCAACATAACAAAGAAACAAAAAGATGACCTACTCCAGTTCTCTGGGGAAGCTGAATCAGGGCTTTAGAAAAATCAATCAAGCCACACAATTCTGTGACACTGTGTGGGAGAGGCCCACACTGAGTCTGGAGGCAGAAAACCTAGCTGGCTGAGCAGTCTGGGCTGGCCACTGTTTGTCACCTTGTGCAAGTCGCTCAACTTCAGTGTCGGCATAACATTTATAATGCCTCTCTCGGTCCTGGGCCAACTCCAACGAGGTGGAGACAAGAAAAGTGCTTTATACGAATGCAAGATACTCCCAGTATCTCTTGTGATTGAAATTAAGCATTAAAAGCCACCTATTATAACACGCGCAGCCAAGAAGCAATCTGTTTGGATATGTGTACAAACATTCACCAACTGATTCAAGGGGAAAAAAGAGTGAGTGATTAACAATTCTACATGCTGTATATTTAGAAACACCTGCACGTTTGCTTTTCATTCCTACAACTGGTGCTGTTGAAGCAGGCTCACTGTGAATCAGGTTAAGCCATGCCTAGGCTTGAGGCAATGTCTACTCTTAAAATGCTCAAAGTGTGACTTATTTTCAGTTTGCTCTGGATCTGACAATGTAACAACTCAGAAAAACTGGTACAGCCAGTCTAATTATAGACCTGCCAAGGTTTGGGACTCTTCCTTAAACACTTGAGAAGCCAGGCCTCACTTAGGGCAAGATCACACAGGACTCCAGCCCTGTACTAATTCCCCATCTGCGTCCATTTCTTACGGAGACGAGGACATGGCCATCTCCAGATGGAGAGACAAAGAAGAGAACCAACCATCAGGAGTTTACTTTTAATGTTTTAAATGTTGAAACATTCAAGTCCTGCCCTTTAGCCATCGCTGAAGATTACAAATATTGAACATGTTGGAATGGGGGTGGAGGCGGTAGATTAAGTGTTACAGAGACCAAATGCATCAGGTGTGTCTCACTTATGGAACATTCTGGGCTCCTGGAACCTCTGAGCGGGAGTGAATCATTCCCACATCTGGCAGACAGCAGCTAAAATCACTGCCTCAGCACAATTCTTCAGGGACACCTCTTTCATTGCAGCAGACCTAGATGGGCCTCCTGCCTCCCCCGGACTCCCAGCGCCTGGGGGCGGGGGCTGCCCAGTGACAGGAACACCTGCACTGTCCTCTGGGCTGGGCACCTGTGGCTGAGGGGACAGTGGAGCTCTCATGACCTATAAAAGGGTTGAGAGTCATGTGCCTTCAAGAGTACTCCTTGTAGCCTCCTAAGTCAGGCAGGGAACTCTCTTACCCCCAACCCCCCTGCTTCTGATCAGCCCCGGCCAGGATCCTAAGAATTACAAATATAAAAACGAAAACAAAAATGATGAAAAAACAGTGCAGTTCTTCTTTATACCGGACATTAGCCCCCAAGACTGAGGTGCGGACTGGGAGATGAACATCATCATCTCCATGTGAGACCTTCCCCAAACTCCCTGTTGCCCAGTCCTTCCCTCCTCCCTTCCCGCAGGGCGCTGGCCCTCGCATCCCGCATCCCCGCATCCCCGTCATTCCCCCCACACCCCTGCCTGCCCCGGCTCCACTTGGCAGGTTGTCTTCCTGCTGGATGGAATCACCACTCTTCTCACAGAAATTCCTCCCTTCAGAGCCCAGATCAAATGCTCCTCCTCAAGAGAAGTCCTTCCTCCGTTACCAGAAGCAGTATTTCCTTCCTCCTACCACCGATAATATTTTGTTTAAAACAGTGATAAGAGCTGGTAATAAGATTACTGAGCACATGGGGACAGGAATTGAGTGAGGGGCTTATAAATTTCATTCCATTTAGTGCTCCTGATGCCCTCCTTGGGAACATGCTACTATTATTCCCTTTCATAGATGAGAGAACCAGGGTGGAGAAAGGTGAAGTACTTTAAATGTTTTTTTGTTTTGTTGTTTTTTTTGTTTTTGTTTTTTTAGTGTTTGCTTATTTTTGAGAGGCAGAGACAGAGACAGAATGCAAGTGGGTTAGGGGCAGAGAGAGACGGAGACACAGAATCCAAAGCAGGCTCCAGGCTCTGAGCTGTCAGCACAGCGCCCGACGCGGGGCTTTAAATCAAGAGTTGTGAGATCGGGACCTGAGCTGAAGTCAGACACTTAACCGACTGAGCCACCCAGGCGCAGTACTTTATTTAAAAAGGCAATGGGAGCGCTGGACGATGGCGATGGGGATGTGGGGAGTGGGACAGGCAGTCTGACTCCAGAGCTCACTCCACCTGTTGCTTTATATTCTAATGATTTGTGCATAGGTCCCAACTGCTGTATGAATTTCTGAGGCCACATATCCTTGGAAATCCCATTATATTTACTCTGGGCCTAGCTCAAAGTGGGTCCTTGAATTTAAGCAAAAGTAATGTGGTGTGGTTTTATGCATTTCTAGACAGGGCACTGCGGCTGATTTCTCCAGGCTTGCTATCCTTCTCTACTCCATCCTTCATCTAGCAGAAGGCTTTGCAACAGGTCACAAGCAGCAACCGTAAGTGGCCATCCAAAACTGAAAATCCAAGACCGGGGGAAGTAAGAGAAATCTAACCTACCTTCTAGAAGCAAAGAAGGGGCCTTAATTTTGGTGACCAGGTACCTGAGACATAAAAGACCTGCCTCCGTGCACAGCAGAAAAGAGCTCTTAGAATAACAAATCCGGGTCACAGAGAAGGAGGGTGTCTTTCTCTTTAGGTTAGATTTATTATAAAGTTCTGTGTGTTGCAGTCAGTGTTTCTCCAGATTCTCTGATTTTAGTCTTGTGGAGAATAACAATAAATTCTTGTTGAGAGAATAAGGCAGTATGGCTCAAAGGTTAAAAGCAGATGGGCTTTGATGTTAAATGGACTTGGTGGGAACAAGTCCTACAGGGAAAAGTTTTCCTTGACCTTCTAAAGGTCCCTGGCTGGGTTTGAAAAGTAAACTGAGGAAGGAGTTAAACCTGAGGGGTTTTTTTGTTTTTGTTTTAATGTTTATTCATTTTTGAGAGACAAGAGAGTGAGTGGGGAAGGGGCAGAGAGAGAGGCTCCAAGCTCTGTCAGCACAGAGCCCAGCATAGGGCTCGAACTCACGGAGTGCAAGATCATGACCTGAGCTGAAGTTGAACGCTTAACCAACTGAGCCACCCAGGTGCCCCTTAACCTGAATACTTCTAATGCTACGTTTGATGAAGAGTGGACGGTCATGGAGGGATTGACAGGTTACACGGTATGAGGTATGTGTAATAACCTGGGGGAAGTTTAGCAAGGCCTGTTTGTTAGGAATTTTCCCGGTGTCCCCTTGTCTTCAGAGATAAAGATGCTTCTTTCCTCAGGGTATAGGAAGGGCATCCTTCATAGAAGGTTTTATGACCTGTTTGGGGGTGGGGGTGGTGGTGGGGAAAGGTCAGAGCAAACTTTCTGCTTCTCCTGTAGTCTCAAATTCCTTCGGCTTAAAATATTCAATACGCCAAGATGCCATATTTAGGGGTAGCATGTCCTGAACCCCATCAACTCCAACCCTGCCTCCACATTTGTGATGTGGGACAAGTTATTTGACGTCTGTGTGTCAGCCTCCTTGTCTGATAATGGAAATAACATCAGCACCTATTAATTTGTAAGGTTACTGAAAGGACAGAATGGGATAATGCAGACAGAGTGCCTAGTACAGTGCATTTGGTAAACATTAGCTATTATTATTTAATGATTACCGTTATAAATATTGATTGCTACTGTTGGTAGTCCTGGTTTATGGCTCACAAGAGCAATTTTTTCATCTGGAAATTCTTTACTGAAGGGTACTGGTTAGTGCTATTCTTTTCTGCTCTATAGCACCCATCCCTCCGAACATAAAGAGTGAGGAGATGTAGACTGCAAAGGTACTAACAATTATTTTTTTTAATGTTTATTTACTTTTGAGGGGGGGAGGGGTAGAGAGAGAGGGAGACACAGAATCTGAAGCAGGCTCCAGGCTCTGAGCTGTCAGCACAGAGCCTGACGCAGGACTCAAACTCTCAAACCTGACTCTCATGACCTGACTCGAAGTCAGACGCTTAAGCGACTGAGCCACCCCGGAGCCCCGGTACTGTCCAACAATTAAGGCTTCCTGAAAGCTGGGATTGTGAGCTTCCCCCTTTCCCTATCCATCGGAAATGTCTCCTATGGGTGTTGCCTTCGGTTCAACTTAAGACATCAAGGTCCTGCTTCTAAGATATTAGCCAATTTTCCCCAGCTACTCACAATGGTGACTCTCAAACTTGAGTGAACATAAGAATCACTATGGGTTGGGTGCCTGGGTGGCTCAGTCACTTAAGCGTCTGACTCTTGATTTCAGCCTAGGTCAGGACCTCAAGGTTGTGAGATCGAGCCCTGCGTTGTCAAGCTCTACGCTGAACGTGGAGCCTGCTTAAGATTCTATTTCTCCCTCTCTCTCTGCCCCTCTGTGTGCTCTCCCTCAAAAGAAAAAAAAAAAAGTCACATACGGTATTCACCAAATGCATATTCTTGGGCCCAATGCAAGAAAAAATTATGATTTAATAAAAAGTATCCCAGGTGATTTCAATACCAGCGGTCCTAGGAACCACACTCTGAAAAACAAGGACAGTAACTGACGTGTTAGAAATATTTATCCCATGTAAGTTTATTTCCTGAATCAGAAAAGAACCAAAAAACTTCTAATTTTCCAACTCTCTCTCTGCATTTTTAAAAACTAATGTCCATTTCAAGCCCAATCCTTGGATTCCACAGTAATGAGTTTATCTTTTGTTCCTTCCTGAAGTTGTTTACTGGCATAAACTTTTTTTTTTTTTTTAAGATTTTATTTTTAAGTAGTCTCTACACCCAACACAGGGCTCAAACTTACAACCCCAAGACCAAGAGTCACATGCTCTACCAACTGAACCAGGTAGGTGCCCGTGGCATAATTTCTTCAGACTGACCAGGATCTAGACATAGCTCAAATTCTGGAAAGGAGGAATGAGGCTTCCTTTCCAAATGGCTACAGTCAGGATGATGTTGGTGATTACACAGAACAAGATGCAGAGATGGCTGTAGTCTCTGAGGTGGAGGGTGCTCTCAAAGCCTTCTAAAAGTCTTCAGCATCTGATCTGATACATATCTGACATCCTCAAAGACAGTCTGGAGCACAGGCTGTCAGGAGAGAATGCAGTTGCAAAATGGGATCTGCTCCAGGACCAGCCAGTCAGGACATGCCTTTCCCTTCACTCTAGTGACTGGAAGCAGCAGAGCATTTAAGACCAGTAAGCCCGTAAATTCCAGGGGCAGACGACCTGAGTTTCAAGCCACAGCTCCTACACACACTACCGGTGGATCCTGAGCAAGTTTTTTAACCTCTCTGTGCCTTGATTTCTTCATCTATAAAATGGGATGTTGCAAGAATAAAGTTGGTTCCTAGTAAGTATTAAGTGTTATTATTCTTTTTTTTTTTTTTTTTTTTTTGGGACAGAGAGAGACAGAGCATGAACGGGGGAGGGGCAGAGAGAGAGGGAGACACAGAATCAGAAACAGGCTCCAGGCTCTGAGCCATCAGCCCAGAGCCCGACGCGGGGCTCGAACTCACGGACCGCAAGATCGTGACCTGGCTGAAGTCGGCCGCTTAACCGACTGCGCCACCCAGGCGCCCCTATTATTCTTAATGGTTATGTGACCCAAACCAACCCAATGACATGTCATCCCAGGTTTTGCTGGAGATGTTTCTGCTGAAGTTGCAAAATTGGTAAAAAAAAATCTGAGAAATGCCATGAGCCACCTGTGGAGAAAGTCTTCCTGAGAGTGAAGCTACCACAGAGGAGAGACAGCTGACAGATGGACGGGAGCATCTCGGGTCTAATGGTATTGTTTGAGACTGGATCTGGTCATGCATGGATGTCTCGTGTGGAACTCTCCGATGGCATGGGCTATTAACTCCCCCTTTTATTTTTTATTTTATTTTATTTTTTTTTAAATTTTTTCTTTTCAACATTTTTCGGACAGAGAGAGACAGAGCATGAACGGGGGAGGGGCAGAGAGAGAGGGAGACACAGAATCGGAAACAGGCTCCAGGCTCTGAGCCATCAGCCCAGAGCCTGACGCGGGGCTCGAACTCACGGACCACGAGATCGTGACCTGGCTGAAGTCGGACGCTCAACCGACTGCGCCACCCAGGCGCCCCAACTCCCCCTTTTAAAGCTTTCGTCAGTTTCAGTTGGTTTCTGTCACCTGCAAAAAAAAGAATTCTGACCTAGTTTTTTAAAGATATAATGCACACACCATATAATTCACCCATCTAAAGTGTACAATCCAAAGGTTTTTAGTACATTCGTAGAGTTGTGCAACCGTCCGTATAATGTAGGATTTTTGATCCAAAACTCTTCAGAGATGGCTCAATAGGTATAGAATGTGGATGGTAATGGGGATGGACAGGTGCAAATCTGCTTCCAAAGCCACCACAATTTTGAAACCACTTTTAAAGTTGGATGGGGCGCCTGGGTGGCGCAGTCGGTTAAGCGTCCGACTTCAGCCAGGTCACGATCTCGCGGTCCGGGAGTTCGAGCCCCGCGTCAGGCTCTGGGCTGATGGCTCAGAGCCTGGAGCCTGTTTCCGATTCTGTGTCTCCCTCTCTCTCTGCCCCTCCCCCGTTCATGCTCTGTCTCTCTCTGTCCCAAAAATAAATAAAAAACGTTGAAAAAAAAAAATTAAAGTTGGAATCACCAACTTTTCAAATTAGAAGTAGCTTAAAGCTCAGCACAGTCTAATGGAAAAGGAAGATGGTAGGCATCAGAACCCCTGGTTTCTTTTGAGGGAAATTAGAAAATCCCTCTGATCCCTTCATACTCTGTAGAATTGTACAGGTTTAGTCAAATCCCCTCATTTTTCAAGATAAAACTGAGGGCCAGAGAGACTAAGCCAACTGCCTACGTTGACAGAGGTACTTTCGGTCAGACACATTCAAAAGCACAGTTCAGTCTTCTGTGTTGCTAGTTTTAAACACTTCCTGCTTCTTCTGCAGGATTTCATACTGGAGTCCAGGTCAGTCTCTTGAAATGGTGGTAGGTAAAGAGCCTCTTCATAATACCAATCCAATATCCATCCGTTCGTTCAAGAGTACACTGTGACTAAGGGTCTTCCCTGTATTTACGTTCAATTCCAGTGTCTCTCTTTGGGTAAGATAGTGTTCTGCCTACAACCTAGTAGGCTTTCCTTGAAGCGGGACAGGTTAGGGAATTTCAAAAACATTCTATGGTGTTTTAGTGTGTCAGGTGGATGAGATTTGCGAACTTCTACATACATTTGTGCAATAATCTTGGTTTGCCGGATCAGAAGCTTTAATTACAAAGAAGGACTGCTGGGGATAAGATGAATGACAGTTAAGGGAATAACTGTGCTCTTTAATAAAAACAGGTATTTGATAACCAAACTGGGAAATTTCGAATAATTTCACTTCTAACAGCCCTTGAGGCTTCAGATGACTTAGCAAAGACATAAAGAACCCTTTAGCTCTTAGTAATCACAAATCTGTGTATCTGGGCACATAAGAACTCTCTATATAGGCTTTGGAAATTTTTAGAAACACACTTCCTGGAAGAACCTGGGCGGTTTGGATCTGGCCAACAAAATGTAATACAGTCTGGGGCAGGATGCATTGTACTTAGCCGTATTCAAGGACAGAAAGGCATTTGCCTTATCTGGGATATCCTGTGAAAACACATTAAGAACACCCAGGGAAATGTCATCAACAGGGGTATTATTTGTGGTCACTGTTGTTTTTAATACGTGGTTTTTCCTTTGTGAATCTAGACAAAGTAAACTGAACCCTGTAGAAACATACTGGATGTCTTCTTTAAATTACAAGCAAGAGGTGGTAGCATTTTTATTTGTTCTTAAAAAACACTCTCACATTAGTCTGTGAGGTTCTTTTCTTTTTATGTTTATTTATTTTTGAGAGGGACAGCATGAGCGGGGGAAGGTCAGGGAGAGAGAGGGGGACAGGGGATCCAAAGCAGACTCTGTGCTGACAGCAGTGAGCCTGACACAGGGCTCGACCTCACGAACTGTGAGATCGTGACCTGAGCCGAAGTCTGATGCTCAACCGACTGAACCACCCAGGAGCCTCGAAGTGGTAGAATTTTTAAGCTGAGTTCAGTGGTGAGGTCCTTATATTCACTGTATATAGCTGCAATTGGAGGTAACAAAGCTCTGTGATGTCCCGGGACCCTCCCCCACCACACCTACATTCTCAGCCTTCAAAACCAGCAAGACCCATCCCACCAAGACCTTTACCCTTGCCAAGGTCAGTCAATACATACCCAGGATCTCTAGGGGTGCAGCAAATAGATAATCGTCACCAGGCTGCCACCCCCAAAAGTCCTGACAGCTCAAAGCCCCAAACCTTTCCAGTTTGTCCTCAGTACCCATCAGAGGGGCAGAGAGAGAGGGAGAGGGATGGAGGGAGGAAAAGAGAGAGAGAGCAAGAGTGAGAGCAAGAGAATCTTAAGCAGGCTCCATGCTCAGCATGCAACCTGACTTGGGGCTCAATCCCATGACCCCAGGGATCATGACCTGATACAAAAGCGAGAGTCAGATGCTCAACCAACTGAGCCACCCAGTGGCTCAGTTTTTGTTCTAATTGAAACCTGGCTTTTCCCTGAGGACAGTGCTTCCTCTGCTATTTCCTCCCCTACTCCTGTACTACAGGCTCAAGTCAACCTCCATGTCAGTGACTGTCCTTTCTCTCTACCTGCGCCAACTTCTGAGAATTGTCATGAGGCTATACCCTAGGCTTGCCCCTCCTTGTGGCAGTTATCAGTGGAACTGCCCCCCCCCCCCCCCGCCTCCCAACCATCACTCTCCTCTTATTCCTTGAAGATTTTAGCCCCTGATTCACTGTTACCTTTGCCAATGTTACTTTACCAATTATAAAATGCTTGGTGATTTCAACATCCACAGAGGATCCTCCCAGCTTCCCTGCCTCTACTTCCTTGACCAGTTCTCCATCATGTACGTATCATGTTCTCTTCCCTACCTCAGCTTCCCCCATGGTCCCATCATTCCTGTTGGATCACGTCATTACCAAACCTGCACTGTGCCCATTACCCAATTCAAGCATCCCAACCACCACTTACGCGGTTGCCAACGCCCTCCGAGGAGACCTGAGGCATGGATCCTACCACCTTTTCACCATTATTCATATCCTCCCTTAACTTCTTATCACCACTCACTTTCCTATACCTCCAACTCCCTGGCCTCTCCTTCCCGTCACCATATTCACCCAGCAAAACCCCCACCTTGGTTAAATTGGACTCTCCACATGTACTGCGCCTGCCTTCTTACATCTCAACATGGCCGGCTTAAAATATACCCAAGTGGCTGTAAAATTGTGGAGTCAAGACCAGGAACCACAACTGCCACCTGGTAATCCTACTACATACATCTCCCTGGTCCAGTTACTCTCCTTCTCTCCTGGATGTCTGCTTCACACCCTCTCTTCTCAAACCTCCAACACCTCCTTCACCCCACCCCCCGCACCCCCCACCCCCCCAACCCCCGGCTAGGAAAAGGTCACAATCTTGCTCTCTGCTTCTCTGGAAAATCCTGGAGCAATCAGAAGAGAACTTGAGGAGTTCTCACCTTCATGGGTCTGTGCCTTCCTTCCTATAGTCCTGGCTGACCTGTCTGCGATGCTGGGGCCAAACCTGTCTCTTCCTGCTCTACGTCCCAACCAGCCTTCCCTAGTCAAGGGCCTCCCACCAGCAATTCTTCCCACTCTTTCCTACGACATCACATTTTCTCTGGGCATTGTTTCCAATGGAACAGCAACATGCTGTTAATTTTTCCCCATCTTTAAAAATGCCTCTCTTGACCAGTTAACCTCTGTGAAAATAAAGTCACATCTTTTCAGGCCTGCTCAAACCCTTTCATGGGTCCATCTCACTCGGTGAAAAGCCCAAATCCTACAGGGACCTACACAGTCAGACCTCACCTCTTACCTTACCCTCTCCGGCCAAGCTGGGGAGACCTTCCCAGGACACACACCAGGCCAACTTTCTCAGGGCTGCGTACTGGCTGTTCCCTCTGACTGGGACACTGTCCCTCAAGATGTCTGAACGCTCGTTCCATCTCTTCACGTCTTTAACCAAATGTCACCCTCTCAGTGATGCTTTCCTCAGCCTCCCTGAGTAAAGCTGCATTGTAACTGCACGCCGATTCTCCCTCTCTCTCCACCCTGATTTAACTTCTTAGCACTTACCGCTGTGTAACATACCAGACAATTTACTCACTTAGGTGTATTGATTGTTTCTTCCAGCCAATATTCACGGTTCTATAAGAGCAAGACTTTTTTGTCTGCTTTGTTTACCGACCAATGTATCCCCAGCACTGCGGTGTTTGGCACATAGAAGGTACTCGATAACTATCAGGTGAATGTATGGATGATTAGAATTAAACACACATAATGTCTTACAAATTTTAAAGTTTGCACAATCACGCTTATACAAGATTCTTCTATAGCCTCTGCATTCAAGTTCTCTGAATCAAACATGGTCGGACCTTTGTTTTATCATGTTCTAACTGTAAACACGTCTGTCTTTCAAATAGAATTTGACTTCAGAATCAAAATGGTTAAAATCCTGGAGTACCAGTAGCAATTCAGTGAGTCTCTTTCTTTGCTTTCGTTTTGGTTTACACTTAACTTGGTTTGGAGGAAGGAGGCCTTTGTGTCAGGTGTGGAGAGGGAGCAGAGAAGATCTTGGGGAGACCTCAGAAGAGAGTATTTGGCAAAAGAAAGCGTCATTCAGAGGTTAGACGTGATATCCATTCAGAAGCTAAGGGGAAAAAATAGAAGCTGGAGAAAGAAGGCGAATCAGTCATATTGCCTGAGACTACGGTCCTCTGGGTCACAAGGACATTGTGGCCCCAAACAGCCTCCAAGGATCAGAGGAAAAGTGGCAATCCACAGCAGAGATAGAGATTTTAGCCATGATGAAAAGTCAAAACAAAAGCAAAGCCACAAGGGGATGGAGAGTCCAAAACAAGAGGGGAAGACAGTCAGCTCTGGAATAGGAAAGACCCCAGTCTGAGGCTGTCCCCACCACCTTCCAGCGCTGGGGCACAGTTCTCAGGTGGACGGGGATTCGACACAAAGCCCAAGTCACCGTGTGGCAAAGGCAGGGGCTTGGTGGACGTGAGCTGCCCCGCCACCCCAACTCCCACGGAGTCCCCCAGAGCCCAGCACAATGGGAGACACAGACAGCACTTTAACGAACACACGCGTGGGACTCAGGAGGGGCAACTTCTCAGACTCAGCTGTCTCTGCCCCGGTGCCAGATTTCACAGAACTGGCTTGTTTTTTTCTCACTGTACTGTACCCTCACCTCTTTCTGCCCTACTCCCGGGATCACCTTCCCGTTTATTGTTGGTGTCCCGGACTCAGCGACGTCAATCCCCACCAGAGCTGCCAGACATTAATTTCCATTTGAAAACATAGCATTTGGGCAGAGAGTCCTGGAGCGAGGAGGCACCGTGCAGACTGGGAGGCACCGGGCAGACTGCGGGCTCCAGTTATATGGGCTGACGGAAGTTTTTAGCAGGTCCTTGTTGTCCTCCTCGGGAGGAAAGCTGGTTTCCAAGAAGGATTTCCCCCCTTTGTGTTCACTCTTTGTTCACAGTTTTAATGTTTATTTTTGCTTTTTATCTTTGCATATTCCTTGCCCTTTCAGAACCTGAAGAGACTCTGGACCAGAATCCCTCACCCTTCCCTGAAAATATCTCTGGTTCATGCCAGTGGAGGCTGACACATTTTCCTCGTTTCCCTTTCACATCATTGTGATGTGAAAGGATGCTGGTAAATCATGTGAACAATCCTGATTATTTGTTTAAGGAATTTTTTTTTTTTTGTGGGTCATCAGTCAAGATTTTGTGCAACAGTTAAGTTCATTTCAATGGAGTTCCTGGAGAGAGGGGTCCAGATCAGTACAGTTTCCAGAACCACTGATCCATTTAGAAGTCCAGCAAGGCTAAGGACATGGAGGGCCTCCTTGCTTAGAAGGCAAGGAAGCCCCATAGTCAAAGAACAGCTATGCCCACTAAAGCGAGTGGCTGACCTCCCGGACTAGCTCATAAGCAACGGGGGACAGGGACTGAGAATTCCCTCGTAAAACTGGGGCAAGAGAAGCAACACAATGAGGGTACCCCCAGCACAACATAATCCCCATGAATGAAGAAGGAGGCCTCTGTTTGTTTGTTCACAATATCCTCAGCACTTAGCTGTAAGTGGAAGTTATGACTGGTATTCAGTAAATATTTGTGGAATGAATGAATGAATGAATGAGGTACCATAAGAATCCTCTTAAATAAAAAGAAAGTTTTGAAAAAGGTTAAACCTGTTGTCATGTTTAATTTTACTAGAAAATATTTGTAATTCTATTGAAACCCCAGTTTGGTGTGGCCGGGGAGAATAAAACATGAGTCACCAAAGCTTCTTTTCTTCTTCTTTTTTTTCTTTTTGCTATATATGACAAACCAAAAAAAAAAAAAAAAAAAAAAAAAAAGAACTTTAGGCAAAAATCATGGGGCCTAGTGTGTGCCAACTAGGGTACTAGGTAGGAGGTGAAAACCTAATAAGATAATGAGTACAAAGGGGTGCCTGGCTGGCTCAGTCAGTAGAGCATGTGGCTCTTGATCTCAGGGTCATGAGTTCGAGCCCCACATCGGGCGCAGAGATTACTTCAAAAAAGAGATAATGAGTACATACAGCTATATCTACATGAGTTATTATGCATGTGTATGTAGAAATTAATTGAGTTACAATTACTGAGTACTTGCCTCATGTCAGACACTATTTTTTTAACCGAACTACAGTTGACATATATTATTTTCAGGTGTGTCAGGCACTAATTCTTCTAATGTCATTAAGATGTTAGAGCATTGTTATTTCCATTTTATAGATGCAGAAATTAAGGCTCTGAGAAGTTGAAAAAAATTAACATAAGGCAACTTGAAAATAAGGCGATCCTTGCCTTCCAAAGATATGTGATATATAGATAGAGGTATGGCATCTGTATCACATAAGATGATATAGATCATCTTTCTCCATTCATCTATAGACAGACACTTGGGCTGCTTCCATATCTTGGCTATCGTAAATAATGCTTTTACAAACATAGGGATACATGCACCTTTTCAAATTAGTGTTTTTGTTTTCTCTGAATAAATACCCAATAGTGCAATTGCTGGATCATACGGTATTTCTATTTTTAATTTTTTGAGGAACCTCCATGCTGTTTTCCACCGTGGCTGCACCCGTTTGCATTCATTCCCACCGACAGTGCAAGAGGAAGAGGGTTCCTTTTTCTCCACATCCTCACCAATACCTGTTATTTCTTATCTTTTTACTTTCAGCCATTCTGACAGGTGTGAGGTGGTATCTCATTGTGGCTTTGATTTGCATTTTCCTGATGGTTAGTGATATTGAGCATCTTTTCATGCATCTGTGGAAAACTATATATCTTCTTTAGAAAAATGTCTATCCAGGTCCTCTGCCGATTTTTAAATCAGATTATTTGATTTTTTTTGGTGTTATATAAGTTCTTTATATATTTTGGATATTAATCCCTTATCAGACATATCATTTGTGAATATCTTCTCTCATTCAGTAGGCTGCCTTTTCATTTTGTTGATTGTTTCATTTGCTGCACAAAAGCCTTTTATTTTGGTGTGGTCCTAATTGTTTATTTTTGCTCTTGTTTTCTTTGTCTGAGGAGACATACCTATGAACATACTGCTATGGCCAATGTCAGAGAAATTACTGCTTGCGTTTTCTTTTAGGTGTTTTATGGTTTCAGGTCTCATATTTAGGTCTTTAATTCATTTTTAGTTTATGTTTGTGTATGGTGTAAGAAAGTGGTCCAGTTTCATTCTTTTGCATGTACTTGTCCAGTTTTCCCAGCATCATTTGTTGAAGACGTTGTCTTTTTCCAATTGCATATTCTTGCCTCCTTTGTCTAGATTAATTGACCACATAGGTGTGGGTTTCTATCTGACTCTATACTGTTCCATTGATCTATGTGTCTTTTTTATACCTGTACCCTGTTTTCATTACTAAACCTTTGTAAGTTTAGGTTGAAATTTGGTAATATAATTCTTCCAGATGTGTTCTTTTTTCTCAGGCCTAGAGTTTCTTTAACCAGCAATTGCTAGAAAAAAAAACTAAAGTTTTAGGCCATAGACCAGATTTAATTTGTTGAATGTGAATCAGAAACAGAGACTGATCTAAGGCTAAACCAAAGAATATGAGACTATATAGATTAAAGAAAGAAATGTAAGGCCTGTAATATTTTTTCTTCTAGGGAGGTGAATAATACACAATCCGATATCTATTAATACCTATCAACTTGATTCCTACACATATTTCAAACATGTTCATCATCTCTAGAGCTATTTTTGGGTAAACTAACAGTTTTCTGGAGTCTTTACTAGGTCTATCTTGTTTCCTCAGTAGAAACACACACAAATACAAACATAGCCCCTTTCCCACCATGTTGTTTAAATAGCTGCATATTATCACAGCGTATTTACCCATTCTCAAAATTGAACAGTGGATTGTTTCCAAATGCTCAACGTTAAAAAAAGGAAACCTGAAATGAACACCCTGATGGATAAACCTGTACCTATGTTCTTAATGATTTCTATAGGATATTGCTAGGTCAAAAGTGTCAAATGTCAAAACCTTATTCCTATGGTGTTTGTTTTTTTAAGGATTAAGAAAAAAATTTTTAAGTACAATTTGCTCCCCAACATGGGGCTTGAACTCTTGACCCCAAGATCAAGAGTTGCGTGCTCTACCAACTGAGCCAGTCACGCGCCCCTCCTAAAGTTTTTTAATCCACACTGACAAACTCTCCAAAAAGAATTGTATCTCTATGCATACTCTGAAGTAAGGTAAATGTTTCATTGTTTTCCTAGTATTATCATTGCTACATCTGTCAAGGTTTGGCTTTAACACTCAATATACTTTCTAAAACAAACAAGCGTTTTTATTTAAGTATATCATATAGGAAGCTAAGCAGGTAAAGTTCACAATGTAAAAGTATGCAATCTGAAGAATTTTTATATAGGTATACCTCTGTGACACCATCCATATCAAAATATAAGACATTTTCAGCTCCCCAGAAGGTTTCATTATGTCTTCTAAATCAATACCTCCCTACCCCCATCCCAGCACAAGATATAATCTTTTTTTTCCCTTTTTTTAATTTGAGAGAAAGAGCAAGCAAGCAGGTGAGAGGGGTAGAGAGAGAAAAAAAGAATTTTTTTTCTTAATGTTTGTTTACTTTTGAGAGAGAGACAGACAGAACGTGAGTGGGGGAGGGGTCAAGAGGGGGAGACACAGAATCTGACTCGGGCTCCAGGCACCCAGCTGTCAGCACAGAGCCCGACGTGAGGCTCGAACACATGAACAGCGAGATCATGACCCGAGCTGACATGTAACCATCTGAACCACCGCCCCAGAGAGAGAATCTTAAGCAGCCTCCACACTAAGCGCAGACAGGGGGCTTAATCCCACAACCCCGGGATCATGACCTGAGCTGAAATCAAGAGCTGTCCGCTTAACAGGCTGAGCCACCCAGGTGTACCCTCTCCTTTATTTTTTTTAACTTCTATCACCATCAATTCATTTCACCTGTCTCTGAACTTCATACAGGTCCTCTTTTTGTGTCTGGCTTCTTTTACCCAAACATAATAGCTTTGAAATTCACCCACTGTTTTGTATGTGTCATTAGCTCGTTATTTTAATAATTAATTCGTTACTTTTATTGCTGTGAAGTATTTCACTGTATGAATGTACCACAACTTATTTTACCCATTTCCCTGTTTATATCTATTTGGGTTATTAGTTTGGAGCTTTTAGGAACAAGGGTGCTATAAATAATCTTGTACATATCTTTTTGGTGGATATGTGCACTCATTTATCTTGCATATATACCTAAGAACTGCTGTTGATGGCATAGGTATTTGTACGGCTTTAGTGGAAAGTGCCAGTTATTCAAAACCGCTGACCTTACTGACATTCCCAAGAGTAAAGTGTTAAGTCCCACTTATTCCACATGGTTACCAATATATCGTCTAAATCTTAAGGTGCGTGGCAGATAGGTCATGACAGCCCTTACATGTTCAATTTATGTCAGTAATTTATTCTGAGTTTCCCCTGTAGTACACAGACTACAATAATAAAGGAGAACAGGTGATTCCAGTGGTTGACCCTTGGTAGAAAGTGCCCCAGTTATCATGTTGGTCAGCATGTCTGAGACCATCTAACATGCAAAAAGATCGGAGAAAAACCCGTTCAAGACAAGCTACTTATCTCCAGGATGAACCCCTAAGATGGATAGTCCACAATATGCCACAGAGGCAGCGATCTAAGGTCAAGGGCACTTTTATCTCAAATCTAAGTAACTTAAGAGATTCATACCGAATTACTATGACATAGTGTACTCACCATAAGACTTCTCATCTCCATGAGAAATCTCAAAAAAGCGTACAGACTACTAGAAGCCACGTCTGTCTCTGAGAAGACGTATTACTATGTTTATTTTATGTAACTGGGCGGAGATTTTGAAGAGGTATGGCTAATGTGATAGTGAATCAGCCTCAAAAGCTATTTGGAAGTACCAACTCCAATTCTTTGTCCTCCAACTAAAGCACTGTCAGAGATGTTTCTTTCACATGTGCATTTATAAGAAGTAATCTGTAACTGTCTACCCTGGTGGGTCTAGCCATCTGTTCAACAGCTGGAGCAAAGAACATGTGAATCTGCACAACCACAAGGAAGTGTGGTCCTGGTGAACAATGCAGTTCTCTCACCATTTCCCAGTCATGCGCAGGGTCCACAGCAACCGAGTTATCTTCCACCTGCCCCCCAGGACTGCTCCACCTTCTCTGGGAACCCCATCTGCACACACCACATCTAGGGGCTTACAGCTGGGCTTGCCCATGGAGAACACTGGAGGGGAGAGGGGAGGGAGGGAGGGAGGGAGGGGGCTGAGTATTCATCCCTTCATGTTTCTGGTCCATGTCTCGCTCCGGCTGGCTGCATCCCTTAACCAAAGGTCACAGATCTGGTCAGGCCACCCCCTCAGCATGGTTTCTTATCACTAGGTTCTGGTAACCACTCCCTCCCTCTGTGGGTCTGGGGCTGGTGTCAGCACTTCTGTTACCAGACTGACTAGAGTAGCCCTGCTCTATCTCCTGCATTTTCCCTCCCCCTTTGTACAGAGCTTCTTTATTAATTCTCTTTAAATTATCTGATTTGTGTGTATCATCCGGCTTCTGTTTGGACTCTGATACTGTAGTTTTGTCAAAGGTCCAAGCCGAAGCCTTGTATCAATGACTAGAAAGGCATCATTAGAGACCTCCTAGGGGACGTACCTAATCTTAGGAGGTCTGGAGGATGAAAAAGGAATGAATGGGCTTTGCCTACCAACCCACAGACAAACTACCTACAGAGAGCTGACGGTCTCGTTTACAGCTGCTGCTATGCAGGATATGGCGGAGGTGGGGGCATAAAGGGACTTCATGTATGAAGTTCACATGGATTGAGCACCTGTACATGCCAGGCCTGCTGTGGTGATCTTCACATACACCACACAATCATGTGCTGTGTAACCTGAGCAGACTTGTAATGTCTCTTCATCCCAGTTTTTCATCTGTAAAATGGGAATAATAATAATAGGACCTACCTTGTGTTACTGAGAGAATTAAATAATACATGTAAAGTGTCTAAGATAGGACATAATATGTGTTCAATAAATGCTAGCTACTAATAATAATGATATTAGTAATAGTGATAAGAATTAACCCTTACAACAATCTTTTTTTTTTTTTTTTTTTTTTTTAAGAGACAGAGCAGGCATGCACTCATGTGTGAACAGGGGAGGGGCAGAGGGAGAGGAAGAGAGAAAATCCTAAGCTGCTTCCAGGCCCGGCGTGGAGTCCAACATGAGGCTTGATCTCAAGACCATGAGATCATGACCTGAGTGGAAATCAAGAGTCAGATGCTTAACTGACTGAGCCACCCAGGCGCTCCAACCCTTATAACAATCTTCTGAAGTAGAAATCATTTCCCCCACTTTATTTATTTTATTTTTATTTTGTAGGCTCCATGCCCAGCATGGAGCCCAACATGGGACTTGAACTCAGTATACTGAGATCAACATCAGAGCTGAGATCAAGGACTGGACATTTAACCAACTGAGCCACCCAGATGCCCCCATTTCACCTATTTTAAAGATGAGAAAACTGAGGCCTCGTGAGCTATGTAAAGAAGAGGCAGAAAAGAAATTAGGTTTTGTTTGTTTGTTTTAGGAATTCAGTTTTAAGTTATCTCTACTCCCAATGTGGGGCTCAAACACACAACCCTGAGATCAAGAGTCACATACTCTACTGACTGAGCCAGCCAGGTGCCCCAAGAAATTAGCTCTTGATAGCAGGGATAAAAAAGACTGCAATGATCTGCTGATTGTGCTTTCTATGTAAGTGGAAATTCTTCTATGAGCCATAATTTCCAAAAGACAACTAATGGGTTGGTCAACTGAAATGTAAACACACATGCATATGCATGCACAATATATACACATATACATAAAAACCAAAAATAAAAACCATGGGACCTTTTAACTAAGTACCCTTGATTTTTTTGAGTCCCTGGTTAACAAAATACCCTATGCCTACTGAATTCAGCCACCAAGGGCACTTGCATAGAACAATTTGGTTGATGCCTTCTTCAAATATTCTGTGAAGAGCTATGGCACCAGACATCTTAGATCTTTAACTGAGAAAGGATAAAAGTATCCTCAGGGAGTTACAGGAAGTCTATAATTTTACAACCGTGTAAGATAGAAAAAACACTTATGTAGAAAGTAATGCCATTCTTTAAAATTGATCAATGTCTTCTCATTGTTCAATACAACATTTAATTACCCCTAAAGAAGTCTGACTACTTCTCTGTTTCCCATAGATTTACAATCTTAAAATCACCTGTCACTTTACATATACCTATTTCTATTAAAGGCCAGTAATAAAATACTTAAGAGTCTTCTGCTATCCTCCTTTAAACAAAAGTGAATTAATTTTTTTAAAGGAAAGAAATTAATCTGAACCCTGACACCAGATCTGTATCTATTCTACCATCACCACGTCACCCTCCCCGTCAGCTGCCTACCCTGGGCCGGGATTCATAACCCACATAAGAGAGACCACATATGTGACCATTTGCTCTCACACCCTTCTCCCCAACTGAACGACAGAAGAAAAGAGTTCTCTTTCTAGATGATCCTCAGAATGCCTCCTAACATGCTACCCACAGCAGCCACTGACAATCAATCGGAGTTGACTTGTGAGGTGAAACTCGTTTGCCAGCCCTGCAGGAAAACATGACTTCAGATGAACAGGACAAAATCAGAGTCAGCAAGGAATGTGCTCCATAGATCAGGAACTTTGCTTTGATCACTCCTAGGCTTCAGGGCCTAGGACAATGCATGGTACATAAGAAGCGCTCAGTAAATATTTGTTGAATGAGTGAATGAATGAAAGCTGTGATCTATAGAGCCAGTGTCATACCTGCAGGAAATTTACAGAAAATGAAGACAGACAACACTTAAAAAAAAAAAAAAATTTGTTTTAAAGTGGGGGCAGGGGGGCACCTGACCGGTTAAGTGCCTGACTTCAGCTCAGGTCATGATCTACGGTCTGTGGGTTCGAGCCCCACGTCTGGCTCTGAGCTGACCACTCAGAGCCTGGAGCCTGCTTCAGATTCTTTGTCTCCTTCTCTCTCTGCCCCTCTGCCTCTCATGCTCTGTCCCTCTCTCTTTCTCTCTCAAAAATAAACATTAAAAAAAAATTTTTAGAAAATGCAGACAGACAAGAACAAAAACAATCCTAATGCAAATTACTCTAAGATAGTACCATAAAACTTTGTGGGTAAAATGAGAAAAGAGAGTAGTCTGAATTAGTCTGAGTAACACAGCATTTAAAAAGAAATATGGTGGGGTGCCTGGGTGGCTCAGTCAGTTAAGCATCCGACTTTGGCTCAGGTCATGATCTCATGGTTCCTGAGTTCAGGCCCCAGGTTGGGCTCTGTGCTGACAGCTCAGAGCCTGGAGCCTGCTTTGTACTCTGTGTCTCCTTCTCTCTCTCTGCCCCTTCCCCAGCTCACGCTTTGTCTCTCTCAAAAATAAATAAACATTGAAAAAAATTACTTTTAAATTAAAAAAAATATGGTAACACTTTCAAGAAACTAAATCTAGGCTCACAGTCTTCTCAGTCTAATGGGCCTGCTTTAATAAGCAGGTGAAAATATTTATAATTAGTAACACCATTTGCCTTACACTGTTTACAATTTAAGTTAGTAAATAAATGTCTTCTTTTTGGAGTCAGCAAAAAGGACCTTCAGCCCAAATTCTGAGTGGGTGAGTCTGAATGAATGACATCTTGAAGTATTTGAACATGAGCCCCAAGGGCTATCACACATCCTTTTCTCACTGAAATTAGCAGAGCCCTTGTACAGAGACTTTTTTTTCCTTTGACTCTAACACGGACGTATCTTTAATTTTCCTATTGTAATATCCATACATAGATGTTCTTAAAAGTTCCAAGAATACAAACATTCAGAACGTAGAGGGCACAGGGCACCTGGCTGGCTCAGTCAGAAGAGCATGTGACTCTTGATCTCAGGGTCATGAGTTCGAACCCCATGTTGGGTGTAGAGATTACTTAAATAAATAAATAAAAGAAAAGAAACTAGAGGGCGGAAAGCAAGCCATTTCCTCTCCCCCCAATCATTCAACTCTTCCACCACCCAAATGACAACAAGGTCAGCAAACTATGGCCTATGGGCCAGATCTGGCCTGCTGTTTGTTTTTATCTGCTTGGGAGCTAAAAATGGTTTTTATATTTTTAAATGGTTGAAAAAAATCAAAAGAAAAATATTTTATGGCATGTGAAAATTACATGAAATTCAGTTTTCAATGTCCATAAAGTTTTATTGGCACATGGCCATGGCCATGAGTTCATGTGTTGTCTGTGGCTGCTTTCTCACCAGAGTTGCAGACTGTAGCAATCCTGCTCTATCAGAGTATGTCTGGTCAGCCTTTCTGAAAAACACCTTTTTCAAACTCGCTATCTTTTATCCATCCATCTATATGTCAAACAAATTGCCTGACACAACACCCCTTGTTTGTCAATCTGCTTTTTTGTCTTTCGAGTACATACTGTGGCCATCTTAAGTTTTCCTAAGCCCATCAACTTTCTAATAGGTATTTCACCACCAGCCATAACCCTATTAAGTTCCTCAAAGACATTTTACCACCAGCCATGCATTCAAGGGCATTTCTCCCCTTCCCTGCTTATCTTATAGAGAATACTGAGCACAGGGAGTACAAATTGGAAAGGACCCAGAAGAAATGAGAGCGATAATCCCATGACTTCCCTTCGCATAAACATGCCACCCTGGTAATCGATCACTCTCCACCTTGGCCTGGCAGAACACACCCTATGTAATTGTGCTGTCTTGTTGGGAAAATATTTGCCAACAAATGTCTTGGGTGAGTAGGGAGCCCCAAAGAAAAATGTTAGATGTTATTCTTCTGTCCTTTTAACTAATGTGAGGAACTAACTTTAGACTCTATAGCTCTTATACCTAATTTCCAGTGACTCACAGATTCATATGGAGTCTGATTTTATGTTGATTCAGCTCCACAATTACTCTGATGGCACTTTGTTGACATTCCACCAGCAAATGCTTTTTCTTAGAAGATTCCAATTTTGTCAGTAAATGCATACCAATGCGGGTGGTCTTCAGTATTTGCTTTAGTGAGGACAAAGGAAAAAAAACATTTTTAACTATGCGAAAAAAAAAATAGTTTCTGGGACTGATTCTCAGGGATGGTTTGAATTGAGAGTTAAGTTTTTCCTAGAGGAGACTTCCTGTGATAGACTAATATTAAAGGAAATGAAATTCTTTGAGCTCACATTTAATCTAGCTTATATTGGTTCAGCAAAGCGGACACATGTTCCATTTACCCACTGGTGCATAACATACCATCCCAAAATTTAGTGGCTTAAACAATAATAGCCATTTCTTTTCTTTGTGAAATCTGCAATTTGGGCAGTGCTCAGTGGAGAGAGCTCACCTCTGCTCCATGTGGCATTAACTGGGGTCACTTAACTGAGGCTGGAGGATCCACCCACAAGACAGTTCACGCACATGGTTGGAAAATTGGTGCAGGCTGCAGGCTGGGGGCTCAGCTGGGGCTGTCGGTCAGCATCCTTACTTCCTTTCCCTATGGGCCTCTTGATGGAGCTCCTTGGGCTTCCTCACATCATGGCAGCTGGACTCTAAGGGCCAGTGATCAAGGAAGCCGAGGCAGATGCCACAAGTCTTCTTTTCTTATAGCTCACCTCATAAGTCACACTGCATTCTAACAATTAAGCAAATCATCAAAGTTTGAATTCAAAAGGAGGGGAATCTGATCGCACACCTCAACAGGAGTTGCAAAAAATGTACAGCCATCTTTAATCTACCATAGCACATGAAAGAAATAATGTAAATGTGTCTCTGAAAATCATGCTTTGGATACTTAAGTGGTAGCACAGAGAAGCTAAGAATAGAATTAGAATGCCTCCAGACTGAACAAACTCTCCCGGGGTGAAGCAAGCCATAGTGGTCAAGAGCAGAGGCCGCCTGGGTATGATTTAAGCTTGGCCATTGACCTGCTGTATGAGCATGGACAAATTGCTTGACCTTTCCATGTCCCCATACCCTCATCTACAAAAAAGAGAAAATAATGATGTCTACTGCATAAGGTTTGTCTGGGGGAAATCCAGATTCTGCTTTTTAAGCAATTAAAATACTTTTAAAAACTGATGAACACTATGCATAGAAAAATACACAAGTAGTAAGTACTCTGAATTTTCACAAAATGAATGCACTCATCTGACCACCATCCAGACCAAGAAACAGGAACTCTGCCAAGATTGGAACAACAGTGGGTGGTAGGCACTTTGCTCCCTCTAATGGAGACACCAGACTCTTGGCTTTTGGTGCCCCGGACGCATAAAAGTGGCATGGCAAGCTGAACAAACATAGCAGAGGGCCAGACTTAGCCCCCAGGCACCTGTTTAGAACTTTGCAGGAGGGTCTGGAACAGTGGGAAGGGGGTGGGGAGATGGGAGGAGACAGAAGCACAATAAGGGGATGTCAGCACAGAAGTCAACAAGTCAGGTGTAGCTAAGCGTGGCAGGGGTAATGGGTACGGAATGGGCTCAAGGTTCCGGAAGGAACCTTGGCTTGAAGTTGTTCTAATACAGGAAGAAGGTTTCCTGATTCTGGGAAAGACTCAGAGACAAACTTGACACAAAGCCAAGTGCTCCCCCTTCACACAGACCACCTATTTTAATCACTAAACATCCATGACCAACTGTCCTGAATCTATCTCCCTCACGCACCCCCTTCCTGCCTTTCCACTCAGAGGGACACTTTTACTTTCCTTCCTTCCCTGTCTTGTCTTGATTTTTTTTTTCCAACGTTTTTTTATTTTTTTTTACTTTTGGGACAGAGAGAAACAGAGCATGAACGGGGGAGGGGCAGAGAGAGAGGGAGACACAGAATCGGAAACAGGCTCCAGGCTCTGAGCCATCAGCCCAGAGCCTGACGCGGGGCTTGAACTCCCGGACCGCGAGATCGTGACCTGGCTGAAGTCGGACGCTTAACCGACTGCGCCACCCAGGCGCCCCTTGTCTTGATTTTTTATATATTGCCCTTCTGCATGGAATTCCTATGGTTCTCCCTCTTGTGAAAGGTCTCACAGCACACATACTGTTGGAAGATTTGGGCACTTCTGATCCTTTTTGGAAAGAGACAGATACAGGTAGTGAAATGAAAACTAAGTCCTGTTCACAACTCTGTCTCTGGCATCTGGTGGGCCTCTTCAAATAACCCCAAGCCCTCCGCACCCTGGCTGGGGCACGTGGTGTAAGCAGTGGCTGATGGAAAGCCTGGTTGTGGCAGGAGGAGAGAAATCTGGAATTGCTAGCAACGAACTGCACAACCGGCAGATCTGGGGAATGGCTGCCCACGGGATGCAGCTGGTAAGAGCGACATCAGAAAGAGGCTTGACTTATTCAGAACTATTTAGACTGAACGACCACCTGAACACTGTATACATGTGCCTGCAACATCCTAAATAAGAGAGTGCCCAGTCAGAGTTGAGCTTAGTGCCTGGCAAAGAGCAGGTGAGCTCTAAACCTTTTCCCTCTCCCCACACCCTTTCCTCTCTTCCAGGATTCTATCAGGCTGTATGTGGTTACATGAAGCTTTATTCACGTATCAGTCCTGCTAGTTACAGTGGGTTCTCATTCTCCAGCTCTTTTACTGCCTGACTGATCTGAACTGCATGGCCACGCTGGTATTCTGTGGACCTGGGAAGAATGGTGATTTTGAATCACTGCATACATGTGTTAAAGCTGAAGTCTCTAGTTCAGAGATGTTGAGTGTTTCTGGAAGCATGTTTTGTCTTTTACAAGCTGTCATTACCTTGGAGGCAGTATAATGGTACAGCTGGTTTGTTCATGTGCTTGGCACACGTTCTGTTGGGATATTCAGGTACTTTGAATACATTCAGAAAGAGGCAAGATAGAAATTAATAAATCAAAGTGAAAAAGGAGGTTTCTTTCTCCTTCTGAACTCTCATTTTTTTTCACCCAGTATCCTTAAGTGCTTTTGACAAAACACTGTCTTGAGTATTTTAACTATTGTAGCATAAAATAAAACTAAAAAATAACTATGTATTGGTTTCTCATTGGTTAAGAGAGCACTAGATTCTTCTTCACACTGGCAATAAAAATCCTTACTCAATAATTGACAATGAGCTGTAACTTTTATATAAGAAAGTCGGGATTATTTAGGAGAAGGAGAGTATGAGTGGTGATGGGAACATGTTTTAGGTTCTACAAATAGTAGTAATTTATGAGACAAATATAGTTTATAACACTCAAAATTTGGCATGGAGAATCTATATTTTGGTTTATATTTTAAAATATTTTTATTTGCATCTACATTTTGAAGGCATTTAAGTGTAGGCATGTTATTCTAGAAACACAAATGCACACATATGTTTTTATATAAACTGGACTATAAATTCATTTTGAAATATGTTTTTTTCAAAAACTTAATAATGCAAATCTTTATATTATAATAGCTATATCTGCCACGTTAAAATTATTAACTCCAGGGGCTCCCAGCTGGCTTAGTCGGTAGAGCACGCGATTCTTGATTTCAGGGTCGTGAGTTCAAGCCCCATGTTGGGCATGGAGCCTACTTAAAGAAAAAATTAACTCTATGGTTAGATATTAGGTCCAGTATTTCACTATTTTAAACAATCATAATGTACATGTATCTTTACATGCCTATCCCAGTATTTCCTTAGAACAGTCTCTGTTAGAAGTGGAATAACTGGAACAAAGAACTTTTACTTCACTTCACCTCATTTTTTAAAGCAGACTTCATGCCCAGCGCGGAGCCTAATGCAGAGCTTAGTGTAGGGCTTGAACTCACGACCCTAAGATCAAGACCTGAGCTGAGATCAAGAAGAGTTGGATGCTTAACCGACTAAGCCACCCAGGCACCCCAGAATATACACATTTTAAAGCTTGGAATATAGACTCCAAACTTCCCTCCCAAAAGATCTTTTCAATTCATGTACCCACCAGAGTGATCTTCCCCATACCCTTGCCAGCAAAGGATCTTCCATTTCTTTACTATCCTTACCATCTCATTGGAATATATTTTTAATTACGTATCTTTGTTTGTGAGGTTTATTTTTCTCACACATTTACTGCCATCTGAGTTTCCTCTGCTGGGAACTGCCTATTCATGGCCTATGCAGGTATGGGGTCTTGGCTGTGGTTCTACCATCCACATTGTTAACGCACAGCTGACCTCACGGGCCTCCACAGGCCTGTGCACTTCTGAAACAACTCTGGCTGTAAAATGTAAACAGGGCGAGACAGAAGCAATGATTCAAACAAAGCTTTTAACTTCTTGTGTGAAGTAAACAAAACGTGCTCTCCGGTGCAGGTCAATACAATGAATACTTGTTGCTAAAGAAAAAGGGCTGGCTCCAGCTGCTAAGTCACTTAAAATAATGTTCCACTTGGCAACATGACTTTGATTCCTTTTGCAAGTAAAAGGGGCTTATAGCTACCCAACCTCCAAGCAATATATTAATGACAATAGGATAAATATATTCACATCAATATATATCTATATTATGTAGACACATATATACATATATATGAGCTCATATAGATATGAAAAGTCCAGTTTTTTACACAAAGTCTAATCAGTATCTTATTATTTAATCCAGTTAATTTTTCTTTCTTAAATTGGGGTTTAAATGCCAAATACTGCTAGGCTGAAGATCCTTTTTTTTCTTTTAAGTTTATTTATTTTGAGAGAGAGAGAGAGTACGCGCACACGCACGTGAGCAAGAGAGGGGCAGAGAGAGGGGGAGAGAGAGAATCCCAAGCAGACTCTGCACTGTCAGCACAGAGCCTGACTCTGGCCTCGAACTCACCAACCGTGAGATCATGACCTGAGCTGAAACCAAAGGCTGAAGGCTCCTTTTAAACAAAACATCTGAAATCCAAAATCTCGTTTCAAATATTTTACCACTTTAAGTGTTAAACAGTATCTCATAATCAAGGATGTCCCTGGTACTCCAAGTTCATTATTTCCTATTCCAAGCCGATTTACCTCCTCTATTCACTCTTTCTGTCCAATGGCATGGCTATCTTCTCTGGTATTAGACTGAAGACTCTGATATAACTTTTATTTCTTTATTTTTCCTTCTCCCTTGTCCTCCATGCCTAGCCAACTACCAAACTGGAGATTTCTCTCTCTCTCTCTCTCTCTCCATACATACATACACACACACACACACACACACACACACACACACACACACACACACGAGTATATATTTATACTCACACACATATATATATCAGCTTTTAATTTTAAAAGTCTTACATTCACAGCAAAATTGCAAAGATAGCCCAGAGTTGCTGTAACCTGACAACCTAGAGACACCCCCCTCCCCCCGCCAATGTTGACACTTTACATTACCGTCGTACATCTGTCACAACTAAGGAACCAACACTGCTCCAATACTCTTAATGAAACTCCACATATCATTCAGATGCCACTAGTTTTTTCCTAATACTGTCCCAGGATCCCATCTCCAGGACATTACACGTACTCATCATGTCTCCTTAGTCTCCTTTGGTCTGTGACAGTTTCTCATGTTTTCTGTGTGTGTGTGTGTGTGTGTGTGTGTGTGTGTGTGTGTTTTACCCACACTTCCTTGTTTCTGATGACCTGTACAATGTTGAAGAACACTGGTCAGGTATTTTGGAGAATGTCCCTCAATCTGGGTTTGTCTGATGTTTTTCTCATGAGGTAATGAGTTTTCTGGAGGACAGCCACAGAACTGAATTGCCACTGTCATCCCATATCAGGGGTACGTGCCACCACCATGACTTGACTCACATTAACCCCCATCACCTGGCAGAGGTAGTGTTTGCCAGGTTTCTTCCTTCTCAAGTTACTCCCCCACCCACCCCCATGCTGCTTTCCATACTCATTTTGCAGATGAGGAAATGAAGGTCAGAAGTTAAATGACTACGTCACTGCTAAAAAGTAGCAAAACTGAAATTGGCATGTAAGGCTTTTTACTCCTGCTTCTGCATTTCTTCTTCAATACCAGGACTTGGCAAACTGTCATGGTCTGTGGGCCAAATCTAATCTACCACCTGTTTTTATAAGGCCCACAAGCTAAGCAGGGTTTTTATATTTTCAAATGGTTAAAAAAATCAGAAGAGTAATATTTTATGACACGTTAAAACTTATGTGAAATTCAAATCTCAAACAAAGTTTACTGGGTGTGACGATGCTCCTTGTTCAAGTATTGCCTATAGCCACTTTTATAATACAATGGCCAAGTTCAGTAGGGGTGACAGAGATTGTATAGCTCAGAAAGCTTAATATTTATGATCTGGCCCTTTACAGAAAACGATGGCTGACCCTGTACAATACTATCGTGCAAACTACCCACCAAGCAGCCTCCTTTTTTGCCACAGGATGGAGAAAAGAAGACCGTCATCCCTAAGAAGATCAGTTAATTACACAATTCACAAAGTGTAAAACACGAGACCCTCTAAAATGTTTCTTTGGGGGCCCAGGTTTGAGGTTTGCTGTGCTTTTCCACTCTTAGTGATAAAATCATATACATGGGATGGAGGGCTTGGGGATGGGAGAGAGGCAGAGATGCAGACCTAGGGACAGAGAACAGAGAGAAACAGAAACATATACTACTCTGGACATCAGAACTGGTCATTGGAGGAAAGACTCCCTCAATTAGCAGAAGATACATTAAATTTCTGCAAAGAACCAAAAATCTATACCCCGAGAGACTGTATGACAGACAGGGTCTTTAATTCTTTTCTTTCTTTTTTTTTTTTTTTTTTTTTGGTTTATTTATTTTGAGAGAGAGAGAGAGAGAAAGACAGAGAGAGAGAGAGAGAGAGAGAGAGCGAGCAAGTGACCTGGGGAGGAGCAGAGAGAGAGGGAGAGACAGAGAATCCCAAGCAGGCTTCACGCTGTCAGTGTGGACAAGGGGCGTGGACCCACAAACCGTGGGATCATGACCTGAGTTGAGATCAAGAGTCAGATCCTTAACTGACTGAGCCACAGATTGAGCCACCCAGGGGCCCCACAGCTTGAGCATCTTCTAAGGGCAAATCTGCCACTCAGTCCCCTGTAGAACGAAGAGAGAGACTGAACATCCCATTTCTTAAGCATTTTAAGTTAATTCCACTTTAGGGAGTGGATTATATTAATCTCAAAAGGCAAATGTAGACATCACATTATTTATAGAGGATTGGTATTTATAGAGAAGATACTACTTTCTAATAATTGTTTTTTTAATATAATTTATTGTCAAATTGGTTTCCATACAATACCCAGTGCTCATCCCAACAAGTGCCCTCCTCCCTGCCCATCACCCACCTTCCCCTCTCCCCCACACCCCATCTACCCTTAGTTTGTTCTCAGTCCTTAAGAGTCTCTTATGGTTTGCTTCCCTCCCTCTCTGTAACTTTTTTCCCCCTTCCCCTCCCCCATGGTCTTCTGTTACGTTTCTCAAGATCCACATATGAGTGAAAACATATGGTATCTGTCTTTCTCTGCCTGGCTTATTTCACTTAGCATAATATCCTCCAGTTCCATCCACATTACCGCAAATGGCCAGATTTCATTCTTTCTCATTGCCAAATAGTATTCCATTGTATACATAAACCACATCTTCTTTATCCATTCATCAGTTGATGGACATTTAAGACCTTTCCATAATTTGGCTGTGGTTGAAAGTGCTGTGCTGCTATAAACATTGGGTTACATGTGCCCCTATGCATCAACACTCCTGTATTCTTTGGGTAGATTCCTAGTGCTATTGCTGGGTCATAGGGTAGTTCTATTTTTAATTTTTTGAGGAACCTCCACACTGTTTTCCAGACAGGCTGCACCAACAGTGCATTCCCACCAACAGTGCAAGAGGGTTCCCATCTCTCCACATCCTCGCCAGCATCTATAGTCTTCTAATTTGTTCATTTTAGCCACTCTGACCGGTGTGAGGTGACATCTCATTGCAGTTTTGCTTTGTATTTACCTGACGATGAGTGACGTTGAGCATCTTTTCATGGGCCTGTTGGCCATCTGGATGTCTTTTTTGGAAAAGTGTCTATTCACGTCTTCTGCCTTCTAATAATTAAGTCTTAAAGTCGCTTTCCAAGCTTATGGATGGGACTGGCTTTACTTAACAGTTTAGCAATGATAAAGGAGATGAGAATTCTGCAGAATTCTTTAGCATTCTGGTAAAAGTCACATCTGTTTAATAAAAGAGAAAATGCACAAAAAAAGCAGAAGAAAAATCCAGCTGGTTTTTTGTTATTTTCTCATAAAAACAGCCAAACTCACAATCACAGTATATTCTGTACAACTGATTCATTAACCCCTATCTGCATAAAGACACAAGTGTTTTGAGGCCACAACTTTCCTTGCAGGAGGCATGGCTAAAAGCAAATGCCATCACAATGCTACACAAAGTATGGAGATGCCCAGTGGGCAGTGCCATGGGCTTTCGGAGCCCCTTTCAAAAATATGTCTTCCCCTTTCAATCTCTGAAATGAACAGGGGCTTTCTGATAATGCCATCTAAGTTTGTATTTTAGGGACATATTGGGGATAACAAGGCATGAAATTGCTTTGCACAAGAAATCATTTTTCTGATCCAGAAGTGGTGGCTGAGGGGTGGGCTGGAGGGGGAGGGGGTCCATTCAATACCTGATCTGAATTAGGGAGAACAAAGAAAATATTTCATGCTATTCAGGTTAGTCCTGGACTGAGATATTGGTTCTGAGCGATGATAAGAGTTTATTTAAGAAGAAAACCAAAAGAGCAGAGAGACTGCTTTTGTTATTCCCAAGAAAACAGTATATTGTCCTCAGAATTTGGTGACAGGCCACCCTGCTATGATGGGATAACTAAATAATAAAGCCTAGTGTCTGCGAAAAGCAAATTGGCTCCTTAGGCAAAGCAGTAATAAGTCACTGGCTGGATGGTGAAAGCAGCTAAGACAACAGAGAGCTCGTAGTCCCCAGAGGGAAAAGTTATTTTCTTGCCAATATTGGTCAAAAGTGCAATTCTTTAGGAATAATTCAGCAAAGGCTACCTCCCCCCACTCCACCAAGGCAGGCAATAGAAATGTATTTCTAAAGTGAATGAATGAATGTTTTAGTAATACTTATGGGTTTTGATAAATGTGATCACATAGGTTGACTCCCCTTTGCCTTATGAAATGGAGAGAAACTGGAACCGATCGCTGGGGGGGGATTCTGTTGGTTTCATATCCTTCTATATATGCTATGAAATCTCAAGCAGGAACTTGGAGAGGTCACTGATCTGTGTGGATCACTGTTTGCGAATCATCCCCCTGATTTTCAGTGTGGCCCTCAGAGCAGCAGCAGCACCCGAAATGCGGAATCTCAGGCTTCTTCTTGGATCTTATTAATCATTTATAATTAATTTATTTATTTACTTACTTTAGATTACTTTTTTTAAAAAAATTATTTTTTAAATTTACATCCAAATTAGTGCATATAGTGCAACAATGATTTCAGGAGTAGATTCCTTAATGCCCCTTACCCATTTAGCCCATCCCCCCCCCCACAACCCCTCCAGTTACCCTCTGTTTGTTCTCCATATTTAAGAGTCTCTTATGTTCTGTCCCCCTCCCTGTTTTCATATTATTTTTGTTTCCCTTCCCTTATGTTCATCTGTCCTGTGTCTTAAAGTCCTCATATGAGTGAAGTCATATGATATTTGTCTTTCTCTGACTAATTTTGCTTAGCATAATACCCTCTAGTTCCATCCACATAGTTAGCTGCAAATGGCAAGACTTCATTCTTTTTGATTGCCGAATAATACTCCATTGTGTGCATGTATATGTGTGTGTGTGTGTGTGTGTGTGTATATATATATATATATATATACACACACACATATACATACACACCACATCTTCTTTATCCATTCATCCATCGATGGACATATGGGCTCTTCCCATACTTTGGCTGTTGTTGACAGTGCTGCTATAAACATTGGGGTGCATGTGTCCCTTAGAAACAGCATACCTGTGTCCCTTGGATAAATACCTAGTAGTGCAATTGCTGGGTCATAGGGTAGTTCTATTTTTAATTGTTTGAGGAACCTCTGTACTGTTTTCCAGAGTGGCTGCACCAGTTTGCATTCCCACCAACAATGCAAAAGAGATCTTTCTCCGCATCCTCACCAACATCTGTCGTTGCCTGAGTTGTTAATGTTAGCCATTCTGACAGGTGTGAGGTGGTATCTCATTGTGGTTTTGATTTGTATTTCCCTGGTGATGAGTGACGTGGAGCATTTTTTCATGTGTCAGTCGGCCATCTGGATGTCTTTGGAGAAGTGTCTATTCATGTCTTTTGCCCATTTCTTCCCTGGATTATTTGTTTTTTGGGTGTTGAGTTGGATAAATTCTTTATAGATTTTAGATACTAAGCCTTTATTTGATATGTCATTTGCAAATATCTTCTCCCATTCCGTCAGTTGCCTTTTAGTTTTGCTGATTAGTTTCCTTCACTGTGCAGAAGCTTTTTATTTTGATGAGGTCCCAGTAGTTCATTTTTGCTTTTGTTTCCCTTGCCTCCAGAGACGTGTTGAGTAAGAAGTTGCTGTGGCCAAGATCAAAGAGGTTTTTGCCTGCTTTCTCCTCGAGGATTTTGATGGCTTCCTGTCTTACATTGAGGTCTTTCATCCATTTTGAGTTTATTTTTGTGTATGGTGTAAGAAAGTGGTCCAGGTTCATTCTTCTGCATGTCGCTGTCTGGTTTTCCCAGTGCCACTTGCTGAAGAGACTGTCTTTATTCCATTGGATATTTTTTCCTGCTTTGTCAAAGATTAGTTGGCCATACGTTTGTGGGTCCATTTCTGGGTTCTCTATTCTGTTCCGTTGATCCAAGTGTCTGTTTTTGTGCCATAGAACTGCTTTAATACAAGATCCCTAAGTGGTTTGTATTATACTCACATCCCCTCTTTTTCAATCTGAGAAGCACTCATCTAGCCTTCAGATGGTTGGTGGTGGTTTTCGATCTGAAAAAAAGAACTGCTTTGGCCATTGGTAGGATGGGTGCCTGGGTGGTAGTAAAACCAACAACAAATAGAGACCAGCCCTGAAAATTCCCAGTGCAGACAAAACCTGTTCAGTCATCCAGACAAACCTTCATTTAATTTATTTTCTGCAAGGCTAACTTGACCTGAGACACAGTTCACTTACATTTCTGGAAACCATAAGCAGAACTTAAACAATTTCCCAAGGTTGATAGGAGGTAACCACCATTCAATTCCGTATCATTTAAGAAAATTCTAACATTATAATCAGTCATTGTAAAAAATGGTCACAGCTTTCTCACTATATAAGCTGCTTTACAACAATATCCCCCTGAACCTCATTCCATGTTTTGGTCTGAGTGTTCCCAGTTGGCCAACTGTCTCTTTGGTGTTGCAAAATAAACTTTTACCAATGACTACTTCAGTGATTCACTGGTTTTACTTCTGTTATTTCTGAACTTTTGACAGTAGCATGCTCATCCCTAGAGGACTGAGAGCTGAGGGAGAAAATCAATCGAGGTGCTCTTATCCGAAGAACAGGGGATGGATGATGAGCAAGCAAATCAAAAGACATTCCCAGAAGTGATCAGTTGTTAGGGATGAGCATCTGACCCAAGCCAGGTCAATGGGTCTCATTTGTGGGATTTTTGCTGTCTGTAGAGAAGGGAAAGCTCTCTGTTCTGAGGTTATAAAGTTGATGAAACAAAGGCAGAGCTCCGGGGGCTACTCCTTGGGGAAGGCGTGCCTGAGAATAAAGCAAACTCCAAGCAAACAGTGCTAAGAAGTAGAGACAGAACAACTCTTCACGACTTCAGCCGTGCACCTACACTTGGGCCCGATTACAGGGGTCACCATCATTACAGGGAAACATCACAATGTTTCCTAGCACAATGGGAATGCGCCCCCTGGAGATGTGCGACAACATGGCAGCTCCTCCTGGACGCATCTCTGCTTAATCCAAATTTGACTCTGGACTTCTGTTTTATGTGGCAATAAACTCCTCCATTTAAAATTTCTGTTGTTGTTGTTTTAAGATACACTGAGGTAGATTTTCTGTGACTTGTAACTATCTGCAGGGGTGACTTTTCAAAATACTTGCGTTCATATCCAGCTCCAAACCTCCTCCCCTATGATAGGCCAGCTCTGATATGGCCTTGGTGGGGATGGGAACAGGAAAGGCAGTTAGGGGTAAGCACTCTGGGAAGGTATACATGACTAAATCCTGTACAGGAAGGCAACTGGACAACTTTTATACAAAGTTGTCAATACAAAAGGCAACTGGACAACTTTTATACAAAGTTTTGTCAATACAAAAAGGATATACCATTAGGCCTAGTAATTCTACTTCTGCAAACTGATTCAATAGATAAATCAGCACATGTGGCAAAGATACGTGTTCAAGGATATTCGGTTAAGTACTGTTGGGATGGCAAAAGATTATATAGCCAAAAATATCCAACAATAAAAGACTAAGTAAATAACGATCCCTCTAAACAATAAACACTCTATTAAGAAAGAACATGGAGGGGTGCCTGGGTGGCTCAGTTGGTTAAGCATCAGACTTTGGCTCAGATCATGACCTCACACAGTTGATGAGTTCGAGCCCCACATCGGGCTCTGTGCTGACAGCTCAGAGCCTGGAGCCTGCTTTGGATTATGTGTCTCCCTCTCTCTCTCCACTCCTCCCCCACTTATGCTCTGTCTGTCCATCTCTCTCAAAAATAAACAAACATTTAAAAAAATTAAAAAAAAAAGAACATGGCATCTCCACATGTGTCATCCTGAAACAATTCCCAAGATCAATGAGAAAAAGTAATGAATGGAACAATACGTATAGTATGCTACCATTTGTGCAAATAAAGAGGATAATTAAATAAATCTATGTATACATATATATATATGTATACACAATATGCATAAGCATTTATATATGAATAGAATATCTTTATTTTTTTAAGTAAACTCTACCCCCACAATGTGGGGCTCGAACTCATGACCCCAAGATCAAGAGTCGCATGCTCTACCGAATGAGCCAGCCAGCTGCCTCCATATATGAATAAAATATCTTTCCAGGAACAGACAGAAACTTAATAGTGGTTGTTTCTTGGAGAGGGGACGGGTTGAGAAACAGAGCTACTTTATATCCTTTAAATTTTGTAACTATTATATGCATCCATTAAATACTTAATACTCTGACCTGTCTGGAATTGTTCCCTCCTTCCTTCTTCGGAACCCCTGGCCTGGGGAAGATGAAATGCATGCCTCAGGCAAGAAGTCCAGAGACTGAGTGATCAGCGGTCTCCTCTTCTGGAACCAGTCCAGGGGCTGATAGGATCACAGCCTCTCAAAATACTAAACACCACGGAGAGAACTGGATGCAGTGGGCGAGGATGGAGCTACAAGGAGCAGGAGTTATTTGCCCGGGGAGCAGACGTGCCTGGAGACTGGGCCCTGGGAACACCAGGGTTGCTGTCCAGCTGCCGCAGGGCAGGAGGGGCTCCCGGCTGCCATCCAGCAAAGCAGTCCTACCAGTGATTTCTTTCTCTCACGTGGCCTGAGTTCCCTCTGGACGCTGGCCTGTCCTACTGGCCACTTAGAATTACAGGTGTCCCTGCTTATCGAAAGTTCACATCATGCCACCTTGCTTTTACAAAAGACCTACGTCAGTACCTGTTTTCAATAACCCAAAGAAATCTGACGAGGATTTTTTTCGCTTTTAAGAAAAAAGGCGAACAGTGCAGTGAAAACAGTAGTGTTCAGCATTTGTTTTGCAGCAAGCTGTTAGCGAGGCAGGAGAACGCGCCCCCCCCCCCCCCCCCGCCCCCAGCTCCTTCCCCGGGGACTCCCTCAGCATCTCAGCACCACAGCCTTGAACTCTGTGAGCACCTGTGCTTTATGTGGATTTATTTTGTGTAGCCGCTAACAAGATGTGTCCTCAGGTATAGGAAAAGCCTTAGAGAGGTTATTTTTTGAGTCTGGGAATGCTAAAAAGTGTTTTCCATATAAATTAATGGCAATTGCTTCTTCACTTTACATCATTTTAGCTTATGAAAGGTTTAACAGGAAACCTTCTGAATGGCGGGAGAAACCTCAAAGCCCTCCTTCAGAACATTGCATTAGTTTCTGAAGACCTTCCCTTCTAATATGTGTGTAGATGGAAACATTTAAAGCTTCAAGCACAGTGCAAATGACAAGTGTAAGCAAGTCTGTGTGTTGAAGCTCTAACTCTCCTGCTTACCTTGAGGGTCCAGTGGCCTCTGCTGGGAGTCTGGGACTCCCAGCAGCCACCACTGTGTGCTAATTGACAGTGAAACACAAGTGCAAGAACACATCAGGGTGACCGGAGACAAGTAGCCAAGTCTGCCCACACAGTGACAGCTGCTGTTGGGGGAAGCTCGGGGACTGGTATTTGAGTTCACTGTCATTTTACTGCTTTAAAATGTGCAACCCAAGCACGATGATGGTGTTGTTTCCACTGAACTATAAATCACCTACAAATTAATCTCTGCTGCACTGATTCTGTTAAGCCACGGTTTTTTTAATATTTGTTTTTGAGAGAGAGAGAGGGAGAGACAGACAGAGTGAGCGGGGGAGAGGCAAAGTGAGAGGGAGACACAGAATCCGAAGCAGGCTCCAGGCTCTGAGCTGTCAGCACAGAGCCTGACATGGGGCTCGAACTCACAAACCATGAGATCATGACCTGACCCGAAATCAGACGCTTTAACTGACTGAGCCCCCCAGGTGCCCCTAAACCATGTTTTAGAAAACAGTTCCGATCCCAGCTTTGGGAAAGAGACACTCATCCTTCTCCTCCTTTTCCCCAGCTAAGTCTGTCCCCATCACTACCCCAAATTACATATTCTGCTGCTTACGAGAATAATTGCTGGTAGCTTTCCAAAACTGATGTGGGTTAATTCGTGTATACATATGGGGCGGTAGGGGGTGAGTGGGGAAGGTGGCACGTTTGCCATCAGAGAACACAGAAGGCATCCTAATTCTCTCTCTAATGAACGCTCAAACGTGGCATGTTATACCTTTCCACGGCCTCAGACTTCTCATCTGCCCACCCTGGGGCATTCGATAGGTGGTAAGAGTTTCCTGCACTGCACGATGTACCCAGAGAGGAGGGGTAGCATCCCTGTTTTGATTATCACTGTTGGACCTGAGTGTGTGTGTTCTGACCTTTCACAATGCCTCTCCTAGGAAACGCTTAGTAAACACTCGCTGAACTGAGTAACCTTTGACTCCATTCCAGCTATCTATAGGATTGTCTGTGTATTCAGCTTAAACATTAAAAAAAAAAGTGCAATTGTGAAATTTTGCAGAACACACAATTTAAATGTATTAAAAATGGACTATAGTTCACTATTCATTATTATTTGTTGGTGAGTGCAGAGGAAAATGCTGTCCTTTTCACTTTGGGGAGTTTAAAAACCTACACGGGCAGTTCCAATTTAAACAAACTGGCCAACGGGGCGTCTGGCGAGGGGCCTCTTAAGTTTGGGCAGACTATGACGAAGCCCAAAGAGAGCCACACGTCGTGCCCTGGGTTTCTGGAGAAATGGCTTCACCCTGGCTTCAGTCTAAGCCTACCCCATCCCTCATTCACTGCACAGGACAAAATGCAAAGTCACAACAGGTGCTGGATGTCCCATCTGCCCAGAGATTTCTTTATGCACGTCAGTCTGGGCAGCCCCAGACAGAATGTGACCCTGTTCACTTTACATGTGGTCAGCCAGCATGTAGTTGGGTTAGACTGGATTACGGACAACAATCCTAACCAAAAAAATGTCTTGAACAGCCTGTGAGCAAGTCTGAGTCATGGTAACACCTCTGGCAACAATGCCAATGCTGGGGATAGAGTAGGTACTCAATAAAAGTTAGCTGAGTGAGTGAATGAAGTAAAAACCAGAACTAAATTCTTTTTTTTTTTTAAAGTAGATTCCACACCCAACATGGGGCTTGAACTCATGACCCTGAGATCAACAGTCACCTGATCTACTGACTGAACCAGCCAGCTGCCCCTGGTACCAAACCCTTTTTAAAGCATCCATTAAACCAGACTCATAGCAACATCTAGTTTTCATCTCAAGGAATGACTTAGAAAAGTTCACTGTGGATGGGAGATGTGGGGGGCGATGAGACTACCGGCTAATAATTCCTCACATGTGTGCAGTACTAACTTGGTCTTTCCACTTCCATCATCTCATCTAACACCCACAACAACCTGACAACGTAGGTTACGTTCATTCTACAGATGAGCAAACTAAGCCTCAAACAAACCGTGATTTGTTTACTGTCTTTACATCAAACAGAGCCAGGACATAAGCTCTAAGGTCTTAGAGAGATTCTACTTCACCAGCTGCAGAGGAAGCTATAGTTACTGTTGTTTACCTTTTCACACTAAACTACATACAAACGTACTCTCAGACATGTGTATGCTGCTCTGAACACCTTCCTTCTTTCATCAGTGGCTGCCTCAGTGTTTCCACAGGAAATCCACTAACCCCGGAGGCAGGCAAACCTGGGATTATGTCCCCACTTATGTCTATGTGACTTTGGACAAGTAACTTTAACCCTGCTAAGCCTTGGCTTCTTCATCTATAAAACGGGAATAGCAATACTTATGGCCAAGGGTTATTCTGTATGAAAAGAGATAATACAGGTAAAGTGCTTCCATATGAAGTTGGCCACAAAGCCAACATCCATCGAGTGACAGCTGTCATCACAATTAGAACGAGATGAAGGGGAAGAGAAGTCATTGGGGGCTCTGAGTTGGAATGAATAATTACACAGCCCAGCTCGTAGTAACACATGCAGGTCTATTCATGCATGTGTACACACTTAGGCACAATGGAGAAATATACCCTTTCACACATTAAAAGCAAACTCCAAGATACATAACTAAAAGTCACAAAATCAATGGATTTCTTTTTCACCACAAGCAATACTGAAAGTAACAGAGGAAGATTCATTCTTTTTATTTTTAATTTTTTTAATGTTTATTTATTTTTGAGAGGGAGAGAGAGAGAGAGAGAGAGAGCACATGAATGGGGAAGGGCAGAGAGAGAGAGAGACACAGAATCTGAAGCAGGCTTCGGGCTCTGAGCACTCAGCACAGAGAGCGACACGGGACTTGAACCCACAAACCGTCAGATCATCTTCCTGAGCCGAAGTCGGAAGCTTAACCACCTGAGCCACCTAGGCACACCTGGAGTAAACTCATTCGGATAGGACCGTAGACTTACTACAGGTAAATTTTCATCCCCTGAAAGTACCAACACACAGTAAAAAAAAGTCTGAACAATTTTCTTTAAGTCTACAAGTTAGTTCCGACCCCCAATTGCAATATGATATATTACTGTTGAAAGCTCTTCAATGCATTTCACAGCTTGAAAATTCAGTAGTCTCTAGGGATACTCCTATCGATGGCTAACGATCATTAACCATCCTTTTCCTTTTTATTTTATTTTATTTTTTTATTTTTTTTTTCAACGTTTATTTATTTTTGGGACAGAGAGAGACAGAGCATCAACGGGCGAGGGGCAGAGAGAGAGGGAGACACAGAATCGGAAACAGGCTCCAGGCTCTGAGCCATCAGCCCAGAGCCCGACGCGGGGCTCGAACTCACGGACCGTGAGATCGTGACCTGGTTGAAGTCGGACGCTTAACCGACTGCGCCACCCAGGCGCCCCTCCTTTTCCTTTTTAAAAACCGGAAGCCACCAACAGAATGTATCAATGAGCCAACTGATTCCTCAGTAATATTTCCATAATGAGCACAGATTCTGGAGTTGGACTGCCTGAGTTTAAATGGAGATTGTTCCACTTTTTACTGTGTGACTTCTAGCAAATTATTTAATGTCTCTGTGCTTCGGTTTCCTACCTATAAAAGGGGTACAAGAGTACATACTTCTTACGGTTTGCTGTATGAAATATGGTAGCTGACATGAAACTTTTAGAAAGGCATTTAACACATGGTAATATATCATGTACCTATGATAATTGTGCATATACCCAAAACATAGCCATTTAACAAACACTCCCTGCTCTAACCCTAGATCTATCCCTCCTCAATGCCCAACCCTGGTATTTCCACCCAGACAACAATTATGCGGAAACTAATTTATCTTGCCTTCCCTGCTCCCGCGGGCCTGGTAATGTGACAGGCACAGAGTAGTGAGTCTGAAAATATGTGATAAGAGAATGAAATGATGTTAGTATTTTAAAGCATTTTGAAAATATGTTATGAAAAGCATGATATTCACAGTGCTCCTTAGGGGTAAGGGAGAAAGAGGAGGTATTCTAAGCTTAGATCGTCTCTCTCCCATGGGACAAAAAGGAAATGAACAATAGCAGATACTGGAAGGTGCACTAGAATTAAATTGTGTCAATTTCCCAGCAGGATAATAATGGAAAGCTCCACCACAGAGCCAAGGCTGGTCAACTATTCATCTACTGTATTCTTTTAAAAAACAAACCTCTCTCTCACACAAATCCTCTGTCTCACCAACGTGCATGAACTACTAAGAATTCACATTCTATAAAACCACAGAAAAGCAACAGGAATAACAATGCTTTTCCAGATTTCACAAATGTTTGGCTTCCCAACCAGCAGGCAACAGAGAGCACTGAATTTCCAATGGATTTTACAATTGCCGACAGCAAAATCCTGCGGATGCTTCCCATGGGGAGAGTGTGCCAGGAAAGATTCATAACCAGATAAGTGAGAACTGCCCAAGAGTCACGCTTAAAGCTCTGGTGGAAGCGCAGAGGAACTCCCGGCTTCAAACGCAGGTATTCCCCCACAAAACGCTGAAATTATCCCCCAGGGTGCAGAGACTACAATGCTACAGAAGCAAAGGATTTTGTTCTCTTTAGGGGGAAAAAAAACATCAATTCTCCTTGATATACTGTGCTCCCCGCCCAAAAAGAGAAAGTTGTAGACCAACAGAAGTAATGAATCCATTTAATTAAATAAAACCAAAACCAAACCTCCATTACCCTTCATTGTCTCCGTAATTTACATATTAAAAATTTCTAGAAAAATATATGTCAAATTGTTAATACTGCTTACTACTGGAAAGTAAGTAGAGATTTTTACTATTATTTAACCTTTTATCAAAGAAAAAAAAGCAGATTAATGAACTCCTATGTGCCCATTATTACTCAGCTTCAGCAATCAACTCCTGACCAGTTCACTTCCTCTCTTCTGTATTATTTTGGAGCAAATCCCAGATATCATATTATTTCATATTTCAATATGTATTGCTAATAGACAAAGACCCTTCTTTAAAAACATAAAAATAGGGGCACTTGGGTGGCATAGTCAGTTAAGCGTCCGACTTCCACTCAGGTCAGGATCTCACGGTTTGTGGGTTCGAGCCCTGTGCCAGCTCTGTGCTGACAGCTCAGAGCCTGGAGCCTGCTTCGGATTCTGTGTCTCCCTCTCTGTCTGCCCCTCCCCCACTTGTGCTCGGTCTCTCCCTCTCTCTCAGAAATAAATAATAAAAATTAAAAAAATAATTAAAAAAAAAACCATATAAGCAATACCATTATTATATCTAAAAGATCAACACCTTAATGCTTCAAATATCCAGTGCTTACATTTCATATGAATCTTGTTTGAGGGGCGCCTGGGTGGCTCAGTCAGTTAGCATCCAACTCTTAATTTAGGCTCAGGTCATGATCTCGTGGTTCAGGAGATTGAGCCCTGCGTCGGGCTCTGTGCTGACAGCGCAGAGCCTGCTTGGGATCTTTTCTCTTCCCTCTCTCTGTCCCTCCCCTACTCTTTCTCTCTCAAAAATAAATAAATAAACTAATTAATTTGTTTGAATCAATCTTCATATAAGGTCCACATATAGTGAATGAATGTTTTTAAGTATCTCAGTCTATCAGTCTCTTTCCATCTTATTTTTCCTAGCAATTTGTTACATTTTGTTTTACATATCTATTGATTTGAAAAATGACCATAAGTATGTATTTTTTAGTGTGTTTTTTTTTTTTTTTTTTTTTTTTGGAGAGAGAGTGGGGGAGGGGCAGAGAGAGAAGGAGGCAGGTTATGAAGCAAGCCCTGTGCTAACAGTAGAGAGCCCGATGACAGGCTTGAACTCACGAGCCATGAAATCATGACCTGAGTTGAAGTTGGACGCTTAACCAACTGAACCACCCAGGCGCCCCTCAAGTATGTAATTTTTTAGTAAGTCAAGAGGAGGGGACAAAATGGCTGACAGCACAGCACTGAGTTCCTTCGCTGCCCCAAACACAGGAAGGTAAGCAGCGGTAAAAGGTGCAGTTTCACTAGATGGGTCCTTCTCTGTCCTCCAAGATGCAATTAGATAGGAGTACACCAATATATAAAACTTGTTTAAAAAGCAAATGGACAAAATCAGTGGATTACCAATAGTACAATAACATAGGTGGTGGTGCAAGAAGTCATCAGCAATATCACCGGAGATCCATCCAAAGCAATAGGCAGATTCGCTTAGTTCACACAAGTGCATCTTGGTTTAGCCCTGGTAAGAATGTCTACTTTCCTAGACACATAACCTCCAGCCAACGTAGATGCTATTATCACATGTTATGAGACTTTTTGTTGTTATTTTTCATTACGGAAGTAATCCATGCTAACTACAGACAATCTGGCAAATACAGCTAAATAACAGATAAAATGAAGCCTGTAACTCCCACTACCTCAAAATAACCACCATACTGATCACTAAGGCATCTTTTGGTTCCAAGTCAAAGAAGATGTAAGTGAAACTGATTTAAATATAAAGTGAACTTATATATTTGAAAAGTCCAGGAGTAGTTTTGACCCTAGGCAAAGTTTAATCCAGCAGCCAGGTGATATCACCAGAACCTGATTTTGATTTTCTCTATTTGTTAACCTGTTTTTCTTAGCATCAGCTCATTCTGAAACTAGCCTTAACACAGTTGCATGATAGCTACTACCTACAGCTCCTGGACCACAAATTTCTTGCTCAAGTCAAGCAAGGAAAAGAGTATGTCTTCATCCCAGCCTTCTCAGGGAGAATCCTGAAATATACTCTGATTGGTCCAGGTTGGATCATGTGACTGCCTTTAACCTCACAGTAGCAAGAAGAATACAGTGTATGAATCACCTTAGCCTAACGCACATGCTCCACTTCCTGATCAAGGTATAGTCAGGTTCCCCAGGAACACATAGATCCCTATAATACAGAAACGGGGGCTATTAGGAATGCAGAATGG
Organism: Puma concolor; assembly: GCF_028749965.1. Lineage (NCBI taxonomy): Eukaryota > Metazoa > Chordata > Mammalia > Carnivora > Felidae > Puma > Puma concolor. The sequence continues at coordinate 26,240,392 of NC_141673.1, read as the reverse complement.
AGAAATCATGTTGGGGAAGCAAGCAATAGGTGTCCAGAGCCATCACTGTATTTGTTGTGCTGTGACTCCGTTTTGCAACGCGGAAGATGCTGCCAATGCTGAGATTAATTTCTGATACGGAGAAGTCTGGGGAGAAGAGATGTTCAACAAAGTACAAGATGATGCCTCACATTTGGTAGGTACCAAAGATATGATGAGTTGAATATAAACTAGCATAAAAGGTTTAAAGGCAGAATGCCCAAAGATGCTTCCCAAAGTTCAAGACCAAGAGAAATAAACTTACAGACTATCTCTGTCACTCCACCTGTGTTAAAATGCATAGTCCTTATTTACACAAATGTTTGAATTTCTTGGTTGGTTATGCAAACAAGTAGTACTCAGTTATTCAAATATTTGTCATGGTTTCTTTCCTTATAGTAGAAATCGAAGAATCATAACAATCCAAGTTTCTTATACTTTGGTGGTGGTGGGGAGATAAAAATGTACTCTAACACTTTTTTTTTAATTATTATTTTTTTTAATGTTTATTTTAGAGAGAGTGAGAGACAGAGCATAAACAGGGAGGGACAGAAAGGGAGACACAGAATCAGAAGTAGGCTCAGGCTCCAAGCTGTCAGCACAGAGCTGACAGTGGGCTCGAACCCACGAACCTCAAGAGCATGACCTGAGTGGAAGTCGGACATTTAACCAACTGAGCCACCCAGGCGCCCCTGTACTCCAACACTTTAAATACAAGTTTGGTTGGGCCTGAAGTAAGAATGGATCCTGCTCTACTTCCACTTTAGACTAGTATCTCTTTCTTAATGTCAGGGGAGTATGTCTAGCGACAGGGACTTTACCGTCTCACAAGACAGAGTCTTACTCTAATTTCAATTCCTGATGCTAAAACAATTTCTCACTATTGAACAAAAGTGTGATTCCCTGTAAAGTCTAGTCAGGGGTCCCAAACACCCTTCTACGAGCTCATATTTCAACTGTCCAATGAGGGTTCCCATCCCGCTCAGCTGTCCAGCCTTCTCTAGGGCAATGTTCTCAGTTCCTCCATTGCTGCTTGCTGGTTGTGAGCTCCGTTCCTTTTATCATCCTGCTCACCTTCCACTGGGCCTTCTGTTGAGGCTTTAAGAATATGCCCTTGACCCAGGGAAGTGTACCGATTGCTCAATGTCTGTGGAATTTATTTCTCAACTGTTTTCTAACAACACATGCATGTGCGACCTCTGTCATTCAACTCTGTTAGTATCTTTCAGTGTTTGTGTCTCAGCAGCATGGAGAGTGCTCATGGAAACTCAGCTCCTGATCCCATGCTCCACCTCCTGAACTTGAAGTATCTTCTCCCCTCCACACTGTGTTCTCCACAGATGAATTCATGACAAACATCTTGTGTCTGATCTGCTCCAGCAGACAGTGATGCCTGGGCTGACACTGCCACTCTTCCCAACTCCGTCCAAAGGCCTGTAAGGGACTGTGTCTGCTCTCATCTGCGTATCTCCTGAGGAGCAATGCAACTTCAGATGTGCCTTGATCAGCTCAGAGTTCAGGGGGCCTGTTCTTCAATGCAGTGCTTCTTTTTAAGCAGACGGGTGGTATTAGTGAATGTGCTTGTGGTTTTTCAGCAGCTTCCTTTCTCCGTTGGCTCATCTGAAGCTCAAAGTCAGTCAGAGACTGTCAGTCTCCACTAGGCATGGCCCCACCCAGCTGTCTCCAGTGGGCTGGCCACCTGCAGATTTAGTGAGGCCCTGAGCCAGTGACAACCAAGATTGATAACATAGTAAGACAAAGGCTCTCAGAGCTGGCTGCACATTAGAATCACCAGGAGACCTTTAAGAACTATCAATGCCTTGTTCTAACTCCCAAGATTCTGATTCAATTGATCTGGGTATCCATTTAAAAATCAGTGTTGTTGTTGTTATTGTTGTTTTAAAAAGCCCCTGAAGTAATCATGATGTACAGACAGAATTCTGAGTCACCACAGGACATCCCTAACAGCTCCCCGTGTGGAAATAGAGCCCATGATGCCTGACAGAACTTCTACCACACAATTCAGGAACTGCACTAAGACTTCACAAACCACATTTAATTCTCCCAGCAATTGTGGGAAGCAGATATTATAACTATCCCCACCGAACAGATCCCGAAAAACAAGCCTCAGAAATGTCAAGTAACCTGTTCCAGGCACACACAGGAAAAAAGAGATGGACAGAGAATATTTTGGCGGAATCCAAAGGCAGCATCCCTAACCCTGGTACACTTTCTTCAATGGAGCACCATTCCTTGGCCTTGTTGAAGCGCTTAGCACTTCCTCCCAGAGCTGGCTCCCCTCAATTCTTGGAGGGGACTGGAGTCTGATCTTAAACCTCTACCTACTTCCTACCAGCCCTTCTTGCTTCTGATACCAATTTTCTTCACCTTGAAGGAGTAGTGGACCCTTCTTTTTTTTGTTGTTTTTAAGTTTATTTATTTATTTTGAGAGAGACAGAGACAGAGCCAAGCAGGTTCCACGCTCCCAGTGCGGAGCCCGATGCAGGGCTCGAACCTACGAAACCGTGAGATCGTGACTTGAGCTGAAACCAAGAGTCAGACACTTAACTGACTGAGACACCCAGGCACCAAAGGAGCGGTGGACCTTACAGCTTGGATACCTCAGCATCTAGCCATAGGTCACTCCCTTGTGTACAACTTCCTCTGGCCACTGACCTCCTGCCCCTACCTCCAATCCAATCTATCATTTTCTCCCAGCCTCCGCCCATGGTCAGTCCTGGTTTACCCACAGTTGCACACATGCTAATGTGGCAAGGACTGGCCTATTACAGCATCAATTAAATCCCTCTGATTTTTTTTTTTCCATATGAACTACGATGAAGCTGTTTCTCTTTTTTCCCAACTTCGTAGTGACAGGAATGATACTTTCTAATTTTAAGTATCTACAGGACAGCTTTCATTTGAGTATTAAACTGTCACCAGCATTTTTAGCTATGTTAATGCTTTGAAATGTCCCCTAGTAATCTTTTTAAGAAACAGAATCACATCCTATACCTCTCTTATATTTAGAGTGACTGCTGTACCTCACTCTCCCATCACCCATGCTTCCCAGATGCTTTGTCTAAACCAAGGACCGGCCCTTTTTCTACATAGTAGCAGAGAGTAAATATTTCAGGCTCTATGGTCAAGACTACCTTCCTCGCGACTGACCCCTCAACTCTGCCACAGCGCGCAATATGTAAATGGAGGGGCGTGGCTTGTGCCAGTAGGACTATAAAAGCCAGTGACTGAGCAGCAGTTGCCAACCCCTGGTCTAAGCCAATCATGGTAATTCCCTTTCCTCAGCAAGTGACTGGTTTATAAATGGACTTGTGACTCAATCCTAGTGCATGGGACATAGAAAAGTCAGCTGAGGGGCTACTAGGAAAAGATTATTTTACATTTAAGACACATGGAGGAGGCCCCTGGGTGGCTCACAGTTGGTTAAGTTTTCAACTTTGGCTCAGGTCATGATCTCATAGTTTGTGAGTTCCAGCCCTGCACTGGGGCTCTGTGCAACAGCCTGCTTCGGATCCTCTGTCTCCCCCTCTGCCCCTCTCCTACTTGCACGCTCTCTCTCTCAAAAATAAAAATAAAACCATTCAAAAAAAAAAAAAAAAAGACACACAAGGAAGAGACAACCTTTCTTTTTCCTTTGGATATTATCAGATCTGGATGTGAATCACTGCAGCCATCTTGCTCCTGAACAAAAGATGAAGCCATCGGAACCAAGAGGGTGGAGCCATGAGACCCACAAAGGAGAGCGGACACTGGACATAGTGTGCTTGGAGGCTGCCCTACTTCTTATGTCAGACAACACATTTCCTTACTGCCTGAGCCAGTGAAGTGGCCAAAGAGCATCCTCATTACTGTGCCCCCTTTCCTGCTTAGCAAAGTACCTCCCAGAGAAAACACGTCCAGTAAACAACACTTTGTTGGGCTGGCTCACAATCTGAACCATATACACATGCAACTCAGAATTCTTTCCACTGTAAATAACAACCTGGCTCCTCTTAGAATACAAGTTCATTTTTCTATTAAAAAAAAAAAAAACACCAATGAGAGGAAATAATAGTAAACCTTATATTACAGATGAATAGAAAATATTTGACAAGTTTTCATTTTTCTGAAAATAAATATGTTCCAAAGACTATCTCCTCACTGTACTTTTCCTCCCCTTACTCTACACCTTCCTCTTCCCGCCTGGCCCTGAAAGGTATGTTGTATGCAAATGTGCATAGACTCATCAGTCTTATTAGGCAGAGTTCCAACCGGCCACCCCACATGAACACAATTAAAAGTTAAACATCAATTAAAATTCACAAAATCCATTTAGCTCTCTGAAAAAGCACTAAATAACTGTACACATTTGGGGCACAGATTAATCTAGATTGTTTTTCATTACTCTTTAACTATCAAACATATTGGGCCTCATTTTAGCCTCTGTTAATTGTTCATTCAGCTTACGCTGAGTAAGCAATAAAAAAATGAGTCCAGGACAAAAGATGAAATACGTGGAATGAAATGCCACACGGGGTCAAGTTCAGCCAGCCAGGTAGTCTGTGGGTGACCACGGCACTAGAGATACTCTCAGAGGGCAAGCACCGTCCGGGGCTGAAGGCACGTGCAGATCATCTCTCTTCTTTTTTTTTTTCAACGTTTATTTATTTTGGGGACAGAGAGAGACAGAGCATGAACGGGGGAGGAGCAGAGAGAGAGGGAGACACAGAATCGGAAACAGGCTCCAGGCTCTGAGCCATCAGCCCAGAGCCTGACGCGGGGCTCGAACTCACGGACCGCGAGATCGTGACCTGGCTGAAGTCGGACGCTTAACCGACTGCGCCACCCAGGCGCCCCCAGATCATCTCTCTTCTGAGACTTCTGCTGATATGCTCATCTGCTTGTTCCACACTGACGTGGATGTCCACCAGGCATCTCGAGTCTTAACATGTCCAGAACAGAACATATAACTTGCCCTTAAACCAAGCTCTTGTCCCATCTTCCCCCATTTCGATAAATGGCATCAAACCGTATAAGCCCAAATTCAGCATCACCCTTGATTTTCTTCTATCTCCCCACAACCATGCCATCAGCAATTCCCATGGGCTCTGTAACCAAAATCTGTTCACCCCACTTGCTCTATTGCACCCCCTTAATCTGGCCCTCTGTTGTGTCTCTCTCTTAAGATTTCTGCCTCTGCCTCCTAACTGGGCTCCCTGCTGTCCCTCGGGCCTCCCAACAACCCATTCTTTTTATTTTAAATTTATTTATTTTGAGAGAGAGAACCAGTGGGGGAGGGGCAGAGAAAAAGGGAGACAGAGGATCCCAAGCAGGCTCTACACTGACAGCAGAGAGGCTGATGAGGGCCTTGAACTAACCAACAGTGAGATCATGACCTGAGCTGAAGTCAGACACCTAACCAACTGAGCCACCCAGGTGCCCTCAACAATCCATTCTTTAAAAAACTAAGGGGCACCTGGGTGGCTCAGTTGGTTGAGCAGCTGACTTTGGCTCAGGTCATGATCTTGCAGCTCGTGAGTCAGAGCCCCATGTCGGGCTCTGTGCTGACAGCTCACAGCCTGGGGCCTGCTTCGGATTCTGTGTGTCTCTTTCTCTCTGCCCCAACCCCCCACTCGTACTCGGTCTCTCTCTCTCTCTCTCTCTCTCTCTCTCTCTCTCTCTCTCAAAAATAAACAAACATTAAAATTAAAACAAAACAAAAACAAACAAAACTAAATATGATTCCATCCCTCCCCTACTTAAAATGCTCCCCAATGCATTTCAGAATTAGAAGCCTCTACTAGTTTCCCACCGCTGCTGTGACAAACGTAATCTCTTAGTGTTCTGGACATCAGAAGTCTTCAAATTAAGGTGTGAGTAGGGCTGTGCTCCTTCTGGAAGCTTCAGAGAAGAACCTTTTTCCTTTCATTTTTTAGCTTCTAGGGGCTGCCTGCATTCCTTGGCTTGTGGCCCCTTCCTCATTTCTCTGACTCTGACCCTCCTGCCTTCCTTTTACGAGGACCTTTGTGATGACAATGGACCCACTGGGCAATCCAGGATAATTGCCCCGCCTCAAGATCTCAATCACATCTGCAAAGTCCCTTTTACTATGTAAGGTAACATATTTACAGATTCTAAAAATAGGACACAGCCATTTTGGGGGAGTCTTTTGTCAGTCCACCACGAAACCCAAACCAGAAGACAACACAAAGAACAGCTCCTCACCAGGGCTGACCAGCCCTACAGGAGCCCGCCTGTCTCCTACCGCCTTCTCTCCTCTCTTATATTCTCCTTCTACACTAACCTTCAGTCTGTCCCTTCAAACGCCATGCCTGCTCTCGCCTCACCCTCTTGTCTTCAAGTCACCCTCAAGTCTTCACCCTCATGCTACCTCCACCTGCGGCATTCTTCCCCATTCTTGAGAGCTCCACTATCATCTCCTCACTTAGCCCCATCCGAGATCATCTCGATGACTTACATTCTCCTGGTCAACAAGTGAACTCCAGGGCCAGATTCCTTGCCTGTCTTGCTCACACTATCTCCTAGAACAGTGACTGACACATGTAGCAATGTAATATTTGTGGAAGGAATGAACTATATATGACTTCAAAATGTTAGTGATTTCCCCATAATGCACCTTCATAACCCATTCTGGTTTTATAATCTGTAGGTTCATATAAATGTTTTTTAAACTCAGCAACATGTTCATCCTCGATCAGTTCTTAGGGTAAGACTACACAAGATAAAATGTGATAAAAACAGCCACAAAATATTGGGGGGTTAGGAGACAGGGTAGAGTAGAGTGAGCAGATAGGGCTGAGAAAAATAGGAATAATGTAATATATAGAGAAGACTCAGAGGGATTAATTGCATTTGACTCTTAATAGGGCTTGTTAGCATGACACAGTACCAAACACATGGCATTCTGCGCAATGGAGAGTTTCAAGCAAAAAAGAGCAAAACTACTTCTTGGACATGAGTTTGTTAACTAAAATTGTAGCATTTACCAAGAGTATAATATGAACTAGACACTACAGTAAGAGCTTTAAATATCCCATTTAATCCCCAAATACTGTCACAGAGGGGGCACTAATGATTCTTCTCATGTCACAAATGAGAGAGGTATAGCTCTAAGAAGTCAGGGAAGTTGCTTCAATTTACAGAGGATGTGTTACTTAGGATTCATGATTCCAAAGCCTGGTGCACCAGCTGTATTAATGCTCTATTGCACCAGCTTTTAATGGTCATGCTGGACGCAACTAAGGGCCGCTCTCCAGAAGCCATGGGATTTCAGAATCTGAGCAGCCCTATGTTGCCTGCTGAAGCTTATGACCCATGAGCTAGAAGATGACTTATAACTACAGAATATCAACGTGCTGGTTGGCTCCCAAAACACCACCACCTCTTAATCATTCAGGCTTCACACTTCAAAATCATCGGACTCTTCCTTATATTTCATTCTCTGTCTCCAATGGGTCATAAAGTCATGCCTGGTTTGGGTACCTGGCTTGATAATGGTGCTATTTCACTGAAATAGGAACATGAAGGATCAGTTCCTGAGTTCAGGTTAAAATGCATTCATGCTGGGGCGCCTGGGTGGCGCAGTCGGTTGAGCGTCCGACTTCAGCCAGGTCACGATCTCGCGGTCCGTGAGTTCGAGCCCCGCGTCAGGCTCTGGGCTGATGGCTCGGAGCCTGGAGCCTGTTTCCGATTCTGTGTCTCCCTCTCTCTCTGCCCCTCCCCCGTTCATGCTCTGTCTCTCTCTGTCCCAAAAATAAATAAACGTTGAAAAAAAAAATTAAAAAAAAATGCATTCATGCTGTCTAGGAGAGGTGGTAGACATACGGAAATGAAGGTCTCACGCTCAAGAGAGAGGTTAGTCTGGGCTGCTGAAGTCAAGTTCACTCAGGGAGACCTCAGTGCCTAAGCAGAGTAAAAGCAAAACTAAACTGACAGATGGGCAGAGGAAGCACCACCTCCAGGGTCATCACCACTGCACGGACAACGGCGGACTTGCCCTTCCTGGTCTGCCAGAAACCTATTTTTATCTGGAGACAGATTTTGACACTTGCTTATTTTCAGTCCCGTTTTGCTCTTCTATTATTTCGTATGTGTATGCCCTGCTGTCTTGCAACATTTGCAATCCTTTCAAAAATTGAGATTTGGCAGGTTTCATACATAAGGGATGCAGCTTTTTTTGCACTTCAGTCACATTTTCTTAAATTAGGATGTGTAGATGCTTGCGGAAAGGCTGTGTTCAAGCAACACAACATGTGGAGGGCTGAAATGCACATGTACCGTCCAGTCTGCTGTCTGGGTCTGCTGCCACTGGCAGACAGCTGCCCCGGTCCAGTCTGGCACCCAAAACGGGCGTGGATGGGGCAGAGCCAGCCCAGCTGACCCGCAAACCTGTCCAAGAGAAGTAAACGTTTATTGTCTAGTATGTGCCCCTGAGAGGCTGTTATGCAACATTTGTTCATTTCATCTTTATGGAAGTATAATGTATACACAAATGTTCAAATCTTAAATATGAATCAGTTTTGACAAATATGGTCACTTGTGTAATCCACATCCTTAACAAGACACAGGATATTGCCATAAACTCCGGAAAACTACCTGCTGGTCCCTTTGAGTAAATCCCCACCCCACTCCCAGAAGCAAACAATGATTGACTTCTATCGTTATAGCCTGGTTTTGCGGTAAACTGATGAAGACCAGGGGTCAGCCCAGTCCAGCCCACCGCCTGTGTTTGTATGACCTATGAGCTAAGAATGGTTTTTATACTTTTAGGCAGTTGAAAGAAAAATTCAAAGAGGAATAATACCTTGTGACATGCCAAAATTTTATGAAATTCACATTTCAGTGCCTATAACGAAGTTTTATTGGCACACAGCCACCTCCATTTGTTTACATATTATCTACAGCTACTTTTCAAATGCAGCCACAGAGCTGCAGAGCTGAGGTAGAGACCACATGCCTACAAAGCCTGAAGTATTTACCACCCAGCCCACTGTAGAAGTCTCTTGATCCCGGACTAGGAAACTTGCCTCCATCTCCACCATGCATACGGATCCAAGTGCCGGAGCCAATGCTGAGAACTAGGTGTTCTGAGTGCTGTTTTAATTACTTTCATACGAGCCATACATAAAAATCATACATGTTTATGAAAAGCCTAAATATTATCAGAGTAGGCAATGTGAAAGTGAGAACCTCTCTTAGGGACAGCTCCTAATGAGGAACCCGCTAAGGTTTCAAAGAAAACTAAATCGCAAGTTACAGCGAATGCTTCATTGTTATTGTCCTGTATTGTTTTCATATGAAAGTCAACCCCACTAAGATGTTACTATTGAAACTGCAACAGAGTAAACAGGAACAAGCCAATATCAGAAAGAAAAGGTAGGGAGAGTGCCAACATTTCATGTGTAAGATGCAAGGAGAGAAAGGAAACGGAGCCAGATCCCTAGAGGATCACTGCATGAAATGTCCAATTCGAGCCAGCCTAGATTCAAAAGCCCACGGCAGATGAGGCACAGAAGAAAGGAGGCACAGAAAGAGTCCCCGCAGGGCAGGGGAGAGAGCTGGAACCACCACACACGGTGCTGGCTTGGGTTTGCCAGGGTGGAGGGGTGCGCGGCTGCCTCATGAACAGCTGGAGTCTTACCCTAGAATGCAACGTTTGCTCCCTCTTGGCCAATAAAGTGCAATGCTATTCCTCTGCTGGGAACACTGAGAGCATTTCTATTATGCTGGTAGGAATAGCACCATCTGGAGTTGTCCTTGAAGAATATGGCTTTGGTCAGCAACTCCAACTCTCGAAGCCCGTTTCTTCAAGCTGTGCCTCACTACCTCAGCCTTCGTTAATACAAATACCTCTCCTGTGCATGAATGAGTTCTCCTGTAAGAACCCTTTGGATGCTAGAGAAGGAAAGGGGGGCGTGGGGGTAATGATACATCTGGATATCTGCAGGGCTTTTGTTATACCAACCGGCAAACACAAGTAGGGATCAGAGTTGAGTTTCATGGGACAAGAGTGAAAAGCTGAGTGTCAACTTCTCAGGTCATCTCTTTAAAACATTTTTTTTTTAATGTTTATTTTTATTTATTTTTGAGAGAGAGAGTAAGCACATGTGGAGAAGGGGCAGAGAGTGGGGGTAGGGAGAGAGAATCCCAAGCAGGCTTCTGCCCTGTCAGCACAAAGCCCAACACGGGACTTGATATCACGAACCACGACATCATGACCTGAGCTGAAATCAAGAATCACACGCTTAACCGACTAAGACTAAGCCACCCAAGCGTTCCTCTCTTTAAAACATTGTATTTATTTTAAGTAATCTCTGTACCCAACATAGGGCTTGAACTCATGACCCCAAGATCAAGAGTCTCACGCTCTACCGACGGAGCCAGCCGGGCACCACTCACGTCATCTCTTTAAGTATGTGCTACACAAGTATTAAAAACTATCATGTCAGAGGGTGTCAAATTATGAGCCAGCTGTGGATGCCCACACGTGTGTGATCCCCTGAAAGCTATGGACCCTTTCCCCAGAGCAGTCCACACGCACATGCCCAAAGTCACGGGGCTCTCAGACTCCTGGTGCACGGCTAGGGATCCCAAGGTGAAAATCTTACCATACAGTAAGCGAGCATACCCTGAGGGGCTGCAGGAGAGACATCCTAAAATGTCCATGTTCTCACAGTCTGACTACTTGGTTGGTGGAGTTGGCCCTGGATGGAATATGTCCTGGGGGAGGGAGGGTTGATAAAAGGAAAAAAGCCATTTTTAGGCCCTCCGATTGTGACAGAGCTGGTCTTTGGGGAAAGATTGCAGTATCTGACTTGAGGCTAGGTATTTGACTATTGTGTGTGTGAGTGTGTATGTTGCACATATGCGGGCTTATGCGCATTCACGCCCCAAGAGGTGAAACACCCATTTCCTGGTTTGCCAGACTGCAGGGAACCACCTGGGGAACGGCCAGCCTGTGGGTCCCCAGGCAGCCTGCCCCAGGAGAATGCTGTTAATTCTTCCCATCTACAACTGCCCCAGGACACTAGGCCACACCGGAGGCTTTTCAGCAGCTCTCAATAGTCCAATACCTTCTTATCACAGAGGGCTGATCTGCTGCTTCTGGCTAAATCTCCTTCAACTCCATCCCACTGTGATGCCTGAAGGGGATTACCAGCTGTCATGTAGCTTTATCTTTCCACCTACCCAGCAGCAGACAGGAGAGCTCAAAATGTGACAGAAATAAGAACTAAGAGTAAAGGAATTCCCAAAGGGGTGAGTCTGTGTCTCTCCGAGGCAGTGAGAGCATCCTACGCAAAATGTAAAACATGAATCTTAGGCTTTCCTGAATTCTCCTGTCTTTTCTTGGCTGAAAGCATGAGGCCGGGAAATCAGTGTCAGCCAACTGCTAGCTCTGACCGACAGAGGAAAGCAAATCGGGAGAGGAGGGCGCCTGGGATGGGCCTGCACGCGGGCAAACACACACAGGCCCCGGACCCAGGGAGAAAGCAGAGTGAAGGCCACCGCCCTTCCTGAATTTTCACAGACAGACCTCTAATTGTTCCCGAGGGTGGTCTGGACAACACAGGATATCCTGAGAGTTCACCCAAGGAAAGAGAACGTTTTCGTTTCACAGCAGCATCAGATACTGGGGCTATTTCTATGTACACGTACTCACCGCGACGAGCAAATCATTCTGCTGTCCTAGGCCAGCAAAAGTCAGTCTGCTGACCAGCACTCTCTCCCAGGTCTGATACCTATTTCAGTAACCCTTGAGATCAACAGAATGATCAGCAGAGTAAGACAAAACCTTTTTTTTTTTTTTTAAAGTAAGCTCTACACCCAACGTGGGGCCCGAGCTCCCAACCCCGAGATCAAGAGTCACAGGCTCCACTGACTGAGCCAGCCAGGTGCTCCAGCAAAACATCTTTTTTATTGTGCAAAACCAAGTGACTTTAATCGCCCCAGATAAAATTTTAAGATGTGTATTGTTTAAAATCTTTCAATGGATTCCCACTCCCCTAAGGATAAATTCTCAGTTCCCCAAACTGGCTTTTAGGTAGGGTAGACTACATACTTTAATGGCTGAAATTGGGACGTTCTGAGAGTGAAAAGAGGGTGCTCCTGACATCAATGCATAAAGCAGACTGTTTACCCCCGAGCTGCCAGATGGGGGCTCCTGCCTGAGGGTAACCTGGCCTTGCCCTGCCATCCACTCTCTTCTCCTTCGCCACCTGTTTGCCAGCTCTCTCCTCCAGCCGGTGGGCATGGGCGTCTGTTCTTTGAAACGGGCAGGCTTCCTCTAGCCTCCTGACCTTTGCCATGCGCTTTCCTCTCCCTGTTCCACCCACTGGCTGCTGCTTCACCTGGCGCACCCCTACTCACTCCTTCTCCGGGTCTGTCTCCCCACAACCTCCTCCGACCCCCGAGGCAAAGCCGGCTAACACAGCATCTAGAACACACCTCATCACATCTGCAGTCGTTTCTTGAGCGGGGGCTGCCACCTTCTACGATGCACAGGGGGCCTCTGGGCAGGGACGGGGCTGTCCTTACCGATGAATCCTCAGTCCCCAGCACCACGCCTGATCAAAGGAGGTGCTGGAATCTTCCAGTCCCACCTCAGGAATCCCCTTTCTTTCCTTCACCTCACAACCCTTCTGTACCCTACAGAGCTCAGGGCTGTCCTGAATGCTCCCTGGACCCCAGGCGGCCCCTGACGGTAGCTAACATCAATCCGCTCAGCGCTCTGCGAGGTCCTTCAGGGCAGATTGTACTCCATTCATCCAGGCGCAGGGTGGTTGATGAGGGGGATGCTGGTAGACATGAGCACAGGGCCATAAGCCCTCATTTAAAACCTTGGGCCCAGATGCATTTCAGAATTCAGAACTTTTCATCTGAAAACGGTCATAGCACGTAGTATTTGCCAATAGAGCTGGGGCAGCACCCTGCTATCTACCTCGCTGTTTCTGCAGCTACTGGTGTGAATATTCACACCTAGTGGCTAAATCAAGCCTCAAAATGTCCCCACATGCCTTCAGGTCAGGCTCTGCAAGTCATTTAGTACCGACCAGGTCAGAATTTTCTGCCAAAGTTTTGAAGAAATTTTGGTGGTTAAGAGCTTTTGGATTTTTAGAATTGTGCAAAGGGACTGCAGACTTGTAACAGCTGACATTTCATTAATATTCCTTTGCCAGGCACTGTTCCAAGTTTATATACAACTGTATACAATGGAACACATACCACATTAATACATATTATATATAATACACATAGAACGTATATATAAAATCACGTTGAATCCTCAAAACAATCCCATGAAGTATTATCATTTTACTCATTTTGCAAATAAGGAAACTGAGGCATACAGAGTATAGGTAACACACAGGGTAAGTAACAGACCATAAAACTAGACACGGGGTCCGTAGCTGATGTCCAATGGCCACTGTGTAAATGAGTGGATGAAATGTGGGTGTGTATGTGTTAAACACAGAGAGGGGGGCTTGAAGTAGTGGAATAGCAGAACCACTGAAGTGGCTTTGTTGAAAACCTCTTTTCCAGCATTGCTTCTACCCCCACTTAAATGTTCACAAAAATAGCACTAAATGTGGCCCACCCTCCTGCCTGGAGCAGGGGTAAGGTCCTGACCCAAGTTAGGGCCATCCGAACAATTCCCTGGGACCTGGGAAGTGGAATCAGGAAGTCGTTCTCTTTCTGGTGGCCTGGATTATATAAAACAAAAACATTTCAGAGGAAAACAGAACCACCATATATAGCCTAAATATCCAAATACAGCCTGACATATTCTAAAAATTTTTTTTAACGTTTTTATTTATTTTTGAGACAGAGAGAGACAGAGCATGAACAGGGGAGGGGCAGAGAGAGAGGGAGACACAGAATCGGAAGCAGGCTCCAGGCTCTGAGCCATCAGCTCAGAGCCCGATGCGGGGCTCGAACTCACGGACCGCGAGATTGTGACCTGAGCTGAAGTCGGACGCTTAACCGACTGAGCCACCCAGGCGCCCCACAGCCTGACATATTCTAGGGTGTAATCTATGTTTCCTACTTTTTCTTTTAAAATAAAACATTAGCTGGCACACAGGAAATAGGCCAGTTAGGACTGCTTCGGCTCCTGATACACAGCTGATTATTGTCGGGAGTCATCTGGTAATTCAATTATTCGACCAATGTTTACTGGGTACCTCCTATGGGTCAAGCACTCTGCTAAGCAAGTGATAAACCAGAAAGATATGGTTCCTGTTGCAGGAGCCATGGGCAGGTTGCCCTAAGTGAGAACACTTTGGCATGAAGGTTATTCTGAGCCCTCCCTTAACTACATGATAGAACCTAAATTGGGGTCCTTCTCAGAATAAGGATCATACGCAGAGATAAATTTTACCCAACTGACCCATCTGTGTAGCAGGACAAACATCTAATTACCAAACATCTGCTCTTCTTATGGCCTCGCGAGATGCATCCTTTCCTCTGGAGTCTCATACCCCAATACCCCTTTCTCCTTAGTTCTGGATGACCCTTCTGCTTCATTTTGCCTGTCTTTGGAATTTCCCATTCCTGTCGGTGCAGATTCCCCATACAAACGTTACTAAATTTTATTTTCTCCTGTTAATCTGATATCAGTTTGATTCTCAGTCCAGCTAGAAGGCCCTTGAAGAGGGGAGGAACTCTTGCTCCCCTACACTGTCCTCCCAGGTCAATACAATCGTAGTGGTAAGTAAATGAGCATCATGATCCGGGATAAATGTGAAGAACAGAGAGAATACACAACAGTACCTTTAAATCAATCAGCAATTAGAACTGGAGTGTAACAAAAACTAATTATACTATTTATGAGCTTTCGAGTTTAATTCCAACAAATTTATATCACAAAACCAAACAATTATGAAGAATTATTGATACGAGCAGTAAAGATACGAATGAAGTCTCCACGCACACCCTGAGTCACTCTAATGCTTCTATGTCAAGTATAGACCATCCAGACTTACTGTTATTATCAACAGATTAACAAGATTTGCATACATATTATGAACGTCTGATTAAATAGCTTGTTAGTGGAAAAACTAATTGAATTAGGGAGTGTGGTTTCCAGGGTGCACTTAGTCCAACCAATGACTTTTGCCCATTTTTTTTTAAAACCTAGCCCTGGCCCTGGTCCTAACCCTATTTTTTGCCCATTTAAAGCCAGGGCTCTCCAATGTAAAACTGCATTCTGCAGAAAGTACTTTACAAAAGTAGGGGAACACGTTTGAATTTGAAGAGATAAAAGATTAGCACTAATGGGATTTCAACAATAGTAAATGTGATGCGTTAACGACGGCAACAAAAATACATTTGGTGCAATATATGACAGACCCTGGTAGGTGTGAGTGCCCTAATCCTCACTCCTTTTTTACCTTGTTAACATAACCTCAATTCTGTTCAGTACTTTAACACACCCTATTAAATATATTTTCCCAGAGTCCCTCGGAGTCATTGATGGCTGGGTATTGTGATTCTAGTGAATAAAACCTAAGGAAAAGTCTGTTTCTGGTTCCTAATAAAAGGAGACAGAGTTGGTGAAAGGAATCTTCTTCCTACCCTTCTTCTCCCCTTGAATGTAGACCTGATGGCTGGAGCTGCAGCCATCAAGTTGTCACCACAAGGATACAAGTTGCCTACCTCTACATTCCATACTATGTGGGGGGAAAAAACACCACCCCTAATTGTTTAAACCACTGTTCTTTAATTTTTGTTATTTGCAACCAAGCATTCCTAATAGAACAGTCCAAGACAGAAGATTATACTTAAAAGTTTGAACCTTGGGGGACACCTGGGTGGCTCAGTCGGTTGAGCGTCCAACTTTGGCTCAGGTCGCGATCTCACGGTTCGTGAGTTCCGGTCCCACATCAGGCTCGCTACTGTCAGAACGGAGCCCACTTCAGATCCTCTCTCCCCCTCCCCTGCTTGCTACGCTCTCTCTTTCAAAAATAAATAAACTTAAAAAAAAAAAAAAAAGTTTGAACCCCGGGGAACTGTGGCCATGAAGATGGAGAATTCTATCTGATTGGCACCTCGGGGCAGATACTAGGAAGTAACCAGTCTGGTGTGGAGCAGCGTGAAATACCAATCATCACGGGACAACAAAGCAGGATTTTGGCAGAGGGCTGGTGGTTGTTTACTCAACATATGTTCCCCATCTTCTTTCTCACCCACATGTCCTTTCCCTGCCCCAGAGCAAGTTCCATTTCAGTTCATTGCCACCGAGGCAAAGCCTATTAGACTTAAGTGCTCTGCCACCTGTGTAGACAGATAAGCATCTTCCAACCTCCACCTTAGATGCAAGAGATTTCGATATGGCATACAGATTTAATGTGGTTTACCTTAAGGCATGTCCAACGACATTGTCCAAACCTTCAGGTCTTTTTTGGTTTGGGGTAGAAGTAGCTTCTATGTGCCTGGTATATCTGATACAGTGTTGATGAAGGACCATAAGGCAAGCTGAGGGCCAAGCACCAGCTAGCACAACACCCGCCCCTCCCAGGTGGGATATGTGTGATATTCCTCAGGCCCTCCCAAGAACAAAGGAAAGGAAAGAAAACAAATGGTTAACTGATAGAGATCACAGTCAAGCAGGACTTGAGTCTCATCAGTTTACAAATGTCTTAGTAAATTACAAGAAAAAGGCAATCTTAACAATAGCCTAACCTCCAGAAAACTATGGACTCAGTTTCATGGGGCCCTAACATCACCCTCCCCTCCACAGTGATGTGGGGAACAAAGGCAAAAGGAAATGGTAAGTGCAATCAAATTTCTTTATAACCTGCAGCCCACTAACAAATACTTGAGGCAAATACACAGTATACCGTTTCTCCAGGACCCCTACTGTCATAATGTTAATGCCTTACTAGAGAGAAAACAATAACAAGACAATAGCAAGACTCCTGGCACCTTATGAGCCCTCTTTAGCATATCAAAGTCCTTCTGGAGGCCTCCCTTTGGTCTTTACCTCCCCCAACTCTGTAATATATAACCACTCACCCTTCACAATCCCAGTGCAGTTCTTTCTGCCCAGGGGCCCTGTCCCCATGCTTTAATAAAATCATCTTTTTGCACCAAAGACATCTCAAGAATTCTTTCTTGCTTGACTGCTGGCTCTGAACCCCACCACCACTCCCAAACCTCATCAGTGTTACCACTATTCTTGCACTCAACAGCAGCTTTTTAATAGACCACACAGAGGTAGATGTATTTCCCCTGAACCTAATGATCTCATCTTTCCCTTTTGAATTTAAGAAGTAGTCTGTACTTTACTATTATGTTACGCTTCATTTGTAAATTACAAGACTTTATTTTTTTTCTGAAAAGACAGACATGAAGGGGAGTGTTTGAGAACAAGGCACATTCAGAAACTACAAGGTTGGAGAGAATCAAGAGGTGAAGTTGCAGAGACAGGTGAGTGAAGACAGGTAAGTTTTGTGTATCACACATTTGAGTTTTATTCCCATGGCAACGAGTAAGCACTAAAGAACTGTAAGCAAGGGGCTTACATAACCAGAGTTTTCTTCAGAAAGGTCACCTGGGCTGCACAATGGGGAAGCAAATTGCAAGGTGGCACCAGGAAGCTAGTTACAAGATAATAAGAAATTACACAGGCCTAAATTAAGCAGGGGACAGATCTGAGGTGTTTGGGAGGCAAGATGGAAAGCGTTCAGTGCCAGACTGGATTTATGCAGAACAGGAAGATGTTAATTAAGGTGACTCCCGGATGTGACAGGAGGTGGCTGGTGATACAAAGCACAGAGACAGAGAATGCGGGTGGGTCAGGTGAATGGGGTGGCAGGGAGGGGTGACTGGCAGATGATCCACACAGGCTTTTTTTGTACGCTGTGGACACGTCATGGAGATGACCAATAGACAGCAGAATGTATGGGTCAGGCACTCGGGTCTGAGCAGTTAATATGATGATTGCAGATAACAAGTGAAGCCACACGACTGAGATTATCTAAAGAAAACGAACAAAATGAGAAGATGCCTAAGTGAAAGCACAGAGAACTCTGATAATATCCGAGATGGATGAAAGCAGCAGCATTTCTTCCACCAAGAAGAAAATGAAGAGATGGCCAGAGAAGCAGAGGATATAGGACAGGGAGCAGGGTGGAAAGCCCAGGGAAGAAGCTGGAAGGACTGAGTGGTTTGAAGTGTCCAGTGCCACAGAGAGCCCAGCTCACACTGACCCCTCAAGGGCTTCTCTTCCCCAGCACACGGGGACCTTGGCCCGCCCCAAGTGAACCTGTGATCCCGGTCCCCCAGGCCGCAGCTAATTGGTCAAGGGGCGATCACTGACCCACGTGGCACAGAAACCACTCCTGAGAGCCTGGATGCCATCTGCCACACGGCCTGGGCAGCAAAGCAGAGAAGAGGAAGCAGGAATAGAGCAGGGAACCATCCTGGTCTGGGAAGACATCCGTATTCCGATAAACACCTTTATGCTAAAGCTGGCTCCTCCAGTTGATTTCTCTTACTTGGAACTATAAAGATCCCAATATTTATCCAACAAGAGAGGCAGGAATATAAACGGCTGTAGTAGCTGACAGAATGAAGTATGTGCTAAGTGGAGATGCAAGGAGGGGGCTCGAGGAGTTCGGGGAGGAGAGATTAATTTTGGCTGGGTGGAGGGAATGCTTCCAGAAGGGAGGTGGCATCTGGGCGGGTACTTGAAGGATCAGGATTTTAGGGGGAAAGAAGGGAGAGTGTGTACTCTGGCTGAAGGACGAGCGCCAGCAAATGTGGAGAGCATAATGGAGCTGTAAGGCCAACGCGGGCACTGGCCGTCTCCGGTCAGGGGCTGGCACATCCTCCGGGCCCCGGGAAAGGCCTCCTGCCCTCCCACAGTGTCAGCTAGGATGCACAGGGAATTACTCCACCACGGGGCTGAAAGCTACCAGCGGGAGAGAGGAGGGGAAGGGACCAAGGCAGGGAAGACAGGTGTTTAGTTTCACAGAACCAACAGTTTCCGAAAAGGAGAGGCCCAGCTAGGTGTTTCACCTGACGGCCCCCCAGGTGAGCCAGTCTGAGCTGCATTGGAGCTGAGGACCTGCACAGAAGCCCCGCCCCTGGAACTGTCCCCCAAGTTAGGCTTTAGTTCATTCTAATACAAAGATCTCTTAGGGGCACAGGGTTATTTTTTGTTTTTTGCCATTTTTGAACATATGGTGCATACAACTAGCATGCTGATGTGCTAGGTACTGAATCAAAGTGCCCAGGCCACCCTCTAACACAGTGAATAAAAACTTCCTGTACTAACCCCATGGACAGACAGTGCTTTGTGAGCTGGCTGTGTCTCCTCACCTGTAACAAGTAAATGTAACAATGTAAGTGTAACAAGTAAATGTTCTCTGCTTTCAATAGTTCTTTGGGTTGCGGCCATTTGAGGCAGTGAACCTGTGGAGTTAGGTTACCCAGCACACCGCCACCCTGTGGTAGGCCCTCCCACACAATACTGCAATGGTCTGTCTGTGCACCTGCACCCCCGCCAGACTGGAGGCACCCACCCATTTACTTGTGTACGTCCTGCACCTGGCACGGAGCCTGGCATGAGTGAGCGCTCTGTGCAGACTTGGTAATCTCAAGCTGCCTCTACTCAACTGGTGCATTTAGAGGAGGGGTCTACGTAAGACTGAAAAGGGAGAGCTGATTAGGTTGGCTTGTGAAGACTCTCAGTTGTAGGGACAGTAAAACAACTTGTTTTTTAAATTTTTTTTTTTAACATTTATTCATTGTTGAGGCAGAGAGAGACAGAGCATGAATGGGGGAAGGTCAGAGAGAGAGGGAGACACAGAATCTGAAACAGGCTCCAGGCTCTGAGCTGTCAGCACAGAGCCCGACGCGGGGCTCGAACTCACGGACCGCGAGATCATGACCTGAGCTGAAGTCGGACGCTTAACCGACTGCGCCACCCAGGCGCCCCCGTTTTTCTTTTTTTAATGTGGTGAAATAAACATAAAATCTACCAGTTCAACCATTTTTAAGTCTACGTTCAGTGGCATTGTGTATTCATATTGTTATGCAGCCATCACCACCATCTATCTCCAGAACTTTTTCATCTTCTCACGCAGAAACTCTGTACCCATCAAACACGACCTCCCATTCCTGCCTCCCCCAGCCCCTGGCAACCACCAAGCTACTTTCTGTCTCTATGAATTTTATAACCCTGGGTACTTCAGTAAGTGGAATCATAACAGTATTTGACCTTTTGAAAACAACTTCCTTCTAAATGTGCTCTCAACTTGTAAACATTTACCAAATGTGCTCACTTCCTCCCCACAAAGCAGGCAGGACGAAGACTATGGGTCTGGTTTGGAGGCTAAGAAAGCAGAGGCCCAGGAAGGTTAGAGGATTCCTCCAAGCCTGGGCTCCTGGGGATCACAAATGCCCCGGGGCTACTCGAGGTGCCAAGCTCAGCTGACCCTCTCACACACTCCTCGGAGGCTGCTTCAGAATATGGATTGTTGGAGGGCCCTTACCTCAACCCACTTCCCATACTAGCTGGCCTTCCTGTGCCTGAGGACAGATGGTTTGAGCACCTCACTACAGATTAGCAATGGGAGCAGAAATAACCAATGCAGTGGAGTGGAGTCAAACAAAGGTTTGACCTTAGGTCAGGGTGTGTCTTTCTTTCTCTTTTAATGTTTGCTTATTTTTGAGAGGGAGGGGGGACAGAGGGTCCAAAGCAGGTGGAGGGCAGAGAGCCCGATGCTCCATGCGGGGCTCGAACTCACGAACCGTGAGATCATAACCTGAGCCGAAGTCAGACACTTAACCAACTGAGCCACCCAGGAGCCCCCAGGGTGTCTATGGTCGGGTGCTCTCTGTTCTTCAGGAGGCAGCTCACACAGGTCAAAGCCTTTGCCAGCATGAATTACTGATCCGCATACCTGTTTGGAGTCCGCTGGAGCAGGCAGCACAGTAGAGTCACAGCAGAAAACGCTAAATGATTAGTCCTCCTCCTGCCCAAGGATGTGGCGCCTGGGCCAGCTCCCTTTCTCCAGGATATCAGGAGAAAGGGTTTCTTTTCCACAATCAGGTCAAAAGGTTTGCTCAACTTTGGTTTTCTGCATAGTGATGTTCAACGCTAATAACCAGTTCGCAAACTGCCAAGAGACTGTGGGGTTTCTTCAGGGTTGGTTGTTTGCTGGAACTAGAAATGTTTCAAACTGTGCATTATCTTCTAAATCAATATGAAAAGCTCTTAGTGAGTCTGAAGAAAATGAGTCTCATGCATTTTGTTCTCATCAATACCTACTAAAATAACTTATCAGGTGTGTGTGTGTGTGTGTATACATACAGGATCTAATGTTAGAAGCCGGAGATGTTAACACCTGTTTAAAACATGCTTGCACTTTTCCTTTACCTCTAAATGTACCTGTAGGGCAGAATCACAAGCTAATTAGTTTGACCCCATGTGGCTCAGTATGTGGAAACCCCATTAAGGTTATGTCACAGAATTTAAGACTCTCCCTTTGGGCTGGTTTAAAGACAGAAATCCTGGGCATGCCTGGGTGGCTCAGTTAAGCATCCGACTCTTGATCTGGGCTCAAGTCATGATCTCACAGTTCAGGAGTTTGAACCCCACAGTGGGCTCTGTACTGATATAGCATGGAGCCTGCTTGGGATTCTGTCTCTCCTCTCTGCCCCTCCCCAGCTCGTCCTCTCTCTGTCTCTCTCTCTTTCAAAATAAATGGATAAACTAAAAAAAAAAAAAAAAAAAAAAAAAAAAAAAAAAAAAAGATGGAAATCCTGTCACACGTGAAGACTCTGTAAATGAACAGGTGGGGGGAGGGGACAGGTATGACAAGGAACCAGGGAGACTAAAGAAACAGAAGGAGCCTGGGAAGTGGAGCAGGATGACCTAGATTTGCAACCTGCTCTCCGGGGCCACTTTATCTGAGGCTCAGTTTCCTCATCTGTGGAAAGGGATCATAACTTTACCAGAGACAGTACAGAGATTAAATAATAGCTGTAACTCGGGGCGCCTGGGTGGCTCCGTCGGTTAAACATCCGACTTGGGCTCAGGTCATGATCTCACAGTCTGTGAGTTCGAGCCCTGCGTCGGGCTCTGTGCTGACAGCTCAGAGCCTGGAGCCTGCTTCACATTCTGTGTCTCCCTCTCTCTCTGCCCCTCTCCTGCTCATGCTCTGTCTCTGTCTCAAAAACAAATAAACATTAAAAAATAATAATAATAATAATAG
Organism: Puma concolor; assembly: GCF_028749965.1. NCBI lineage: Eukaryota > Metazoa > Chordata > Mammalia > Carnivora > Felidae > Puma > Puma concolor. Next base: position 26,218,130 of record NC_141673.1, on the reverse strand, counting down.
CTATAACAGCAGCAACAGTTCACCGAGTGCTTACAATGGGTCAGGCACTGTGCCGGAAAAATTACCATACGGCACTTAACAAACGTTAGCTGTAATAACAATTTTATTATTGTGGTCATTTACTGACAATTCCTAGGGCTTCAATCGATTTAGGTGGGCAGGTTTCTTCCACCTTATTATTTTAAAAGCTTAAAATCCTATAGTGCTTCAGTACCAAGTGTCTTATCTCCCAAATGCTGCTTTGAGCCCATAAGGATGTGCTGCCTTCTCTCCCCACTTCAAGGGAAGAGATGAGAAATGAGACCAGAAGGAAGAGAACAGGGAGCTAATATATATTAATCAAGGCACCAAACATCTGTGGTCAGAAACTTTTCCAAGTGTGGGGTGTACAAAGATAATAAATAGGACTAATGTCAAAACGTATCACTATGCTCTCCCTTCTGTATGTGAGGGTGGACGGATGGGCAACGTGCAGGGGGCTTGGAGGCTGGTGGCCAATGGCCAGCCCCACGGCTGCCTCTGCTTGTTGCCAACAGGACCCTCTGAAAAGCCAGGCAGCACCAGATGTGTTTCGGCCGCTCCCCTCCAGGAGGAGCCCAGACAGGGCTCAGACAGGGACAGAAGGGTCGGGGGTTTGAGGCCCCACTCTCCCAGCCACTAGGCAGTCATGCAAACCACTCTTCCCACTATACTCAGGCTTCATTTTACACAGCAACTGGAGTGGGGACAGGACTCTGAAAGACTGAAAAAGCCAAACAAAAACTAAGTTACCTAAAGAGCTCATTTCAGTTATATGAGAAGTTATCAGATTAGAATACAACTTGGTTTTCCTCTGCCATCCAGCTTGCAAGACAAGAAGGGGCTCAAACGAAGACTGAGTTAGCTGTAGAAAACTAACTCACACTTTCTCTGCAAATATGAGTGCAGTCTGAGTACATTTTCTGCCCTGTTATCGGACTAGAGGTTACTGAGTAACCTCTGTGCTGGATCCTTCACATACATCCTCCCTTCTCAGCATCACAACATCCCTGTGTTGGGAGCCACTATCACTTCCTCATTTACAGGTGAGCAACCTAAGGCACAGGTTAAGATTAAGCGCTTTTCCAAAGGTTACACAGATAACAAGAGCGGGGCGGTGGGGGGGGGGGGGGCGGGGGGGCTCTTCCAGGAGCTTACAGACTGATGAAGCACAAAACACATAAAGAGGAGATATCTATGTGCTGAGTCCAACGGCAGAGATGTGTGCAGGGAGTTAGGGACCCTACAGAGAGGCTTAACTCCAGCCAAAGCAGGCCAGGGAAAGCTTTCTGGAGAGAATGATGCCCACGCCTTTGTCTGTTTTTTTTTTAAGGTATTATTAACATACAACAAAATGCACACATGATAAATATTCAGTTTGCTAAGTTTTCACAATTGCATAAATTCATTTAGTCACTATCAAAAACAAGATTTAGAACATTTCCATCGTCCCAGAATGTTCTCTCATGCCTCTTTCCAGTCAACCCTTTCCCCTTTGCCAGTTTCTGACTTCTAACACCATAGACTAGTCTTGCGTGTTCTTGGACTTCATAAAAACACAATCATCTGTATGTTGGTTTTTGTTCTGCCTTTTTTGCTAAGCTGAGTCTTAAACACTGAATGGAATGTTAGGTGAGCCAAGGGGCAGTAAAACAGAAGCACAGAGGTGAGAAGCAGCCGGGGGATGTGGCTGGAGTCTGGAGTACTGGGCAGGAAGTGACTGGGATGGAATGGGAGACAAGGGGAGAGGGCCCGTCACCAAGGGCCTGAGACCCTGGGTTTCCATCTAAGGGGCTTGGACTTTATTTCATAAGCAGAGGCGAGCTGATAAAGCCTTAAACGGCTCCTGAGCACCTATGATGCTCCAGGTGTAGCCAATGCTTTGAACATGTTATAATATTTCAAACTCCATAATCTTAGGAGATAGATAATCATTCCCATTTTATAGATAATCCAAGTGAGGCTGGTGGAGGTGAAGTAAAACTTCCTAAGTGACAAGCCAGGACTCAAACCCAGCCTGATTCCAAATATCCTGCTTGTTCTACCTGTTGAAAGCTCCTGGAAGCAAAGGGAGGAACATCAGTTTAAACCGTGAAGAGCCCTAGGACAAAGGCAGTGAAGAGGCCTGGGGAGCATTAGACGTTACTCTGCATGTGACATTGGGCACTGGAAAGAGCCAGAACACTTACTGGAAGATAACAGGCTGGGATCCCGGCAAAACCAGGGAGATCAAGATCCAGACACTTCCCGGTATTCCTTCTTTCTCTTCTTTGGGGGGCTATTTATTACTCAACTAAACATCTTCAGAGAGTGAGGGGCTGGCTTGCCCGGGTGGAACAAATCTAAAGAGATGTACCATCTCTTACTTTGCTGGAATCTCCTGGCAATTCATATGAAACCCAGGTGTATGCTTATGTCGGTGGCTCAGTTGGTTTAGCGTCCGACTCTTGATTCCAGTTCAGGTCATGATTTCACAGTTTGGTTCATGAGCCCAAGCCCTGCATCGTCAGGCTCTGTGCTGACAGCATGGAGCCTGCTTGGGATTCTGTGTCCCTCTCTCTGTCCCTCCCCTGATCGGGCATGTGCACGTGCACTCTCTCTCAAAATAAACTTTTAAAATAATAAATAAACCACTCTCCACTGACACAGAATACCCTGCAACACTTGCAAAAAACAAAAAAAGAAAAAAAAAGTAAAACCCCCAGGATTACTAAAAATTCTTCCAAATCTGTATTTACTAAATTGTTAAAACCAATGTATGCTCTTTTTTTTAAATTTTTTAAATGTTTATTTTTGAGAGAGAGAAAAAGAGAGCGTGAACAGTGGAGGGGCAGAGAGAGGGAGACACAGAATTTGAAACAGGTCCAGGCTCTGAGCTGTCAGCACAGAGCCCGACGTGGGGCTTGGACTCACGAGCAGTGAGATCATGGTCTGAGCCGAAGTCGGACGCTTAACTGACTGAGCCACCCAGGTTCCCCCAATGTATGCTCTTTTTAAAATAAGGGTTTTTTTGTTTGTTTCATTTTTGTTTTTTTAGTTTATTTATTTTGAGGAATGTGTGCACCCAAGCAGAGGACAGGCAGAGAGACAGGCCCAAGCAGTCTTGGTGCCATAAGCGCGGGGCCTGATGTGGGGCTCAATCTCCCGAGTAGTAAGATCATGACCTGAGCTGAAATCAAGAGTCAGACGTTTAACCGACTGAGCCACCGAGGCGCCCCCAAACCAATTTACGCTTTTATCCCTCGTGTCTTATTTCTTCACATCATTCCTTGTATGGCAAACCTAGGGCAACACTGAGAGCCCATGTCCCGATAATGTCCTCAGGATGACCCTTCCCCCAAGTCCAAACTTAAAATCTGCCTGAACATGTGATAAAAAGTAACAGTGACCCAAAAAAGAGCTGGTGATATTTTTAAATTAAAAATCAGGAAAAAAAATGAATTCACCTATGTCACAATTCAATGACACTCAACAGACTAACTAAACATTACACACCCCAAAAGCTCTAGAGAAAAGCAGATTGATAAGATGGCGTGTGGAAAAAAAGAGCTGAGGGACAGTTTGGTACAAGCAAAAACCTGTTAAGCTCCCTTAACTTTATTTTACTTTAATACCTCTTTTCCAGGAAAAATATTAGTATCCCTCAGCCCTCAGACATGCTTTAGGAAAGGCTGTAACTACTTTCCTTTGCCTGGAAAGCAATTCCTTTGCTCATCCCTCTGCACACCTCTTCCTAGTTAGTACCCATTTCTTTTTCAGATCTCTGCGTCGAGTGACCTCCTTATGGAAAACTTCCGTGGAACACGCTGTCCCCACAAGGCCAGGTGAGTGCCCCCTGCCCCACCCGATCGCTTTATCAAAGCAGGGGTCCCTCCGTGTTGTAACTGCTTATTTGCTTGTCTGCCTCCCCAGCCGATGCAAACTTCTTCGAGTCAAGGACTGTGTCATGGTCACCATTATGTTCCTAGTGCCTGACAGTCTGGTAACAAATGTTTGTTCGGTACTGACTGCCAACTGACTGACTGATGACCCTGAAATGAACATGTACAACTGTAAGTATCAACAGTCTGTATGTGGGAAGACAATTACCTGCCAGGGATGGCCAAACATAATACAGAAGGAAGAAGAGGAAACTAGGATGTGGTTGGTTAGGAGGTTTTAAAATTCCATGCTTATTTGGAAGAGGGTCCAGAAAACTAAAGCAACGATTTTTTTTTTTTTTTTTTTAGTATAAATCCCTATACAGGCCACATGTGAGGCCTGGCCATGCTCTGCCTCTAACTGGATGTTGAGACTTGGGATAAGCTCCTTATCACTTACCTGAGTTTCATTTTACACCTAAGCACATCAGCCAGAGCTTCAGGGCTTTTAAGGGGGTGGTAGAGATTAAAGAGAGAATTACTTTAACTCTGTATTGTAAACTTTGAAAATGTAAAACAATGCCACTCAGAAATAAAATTTGGGGGGCACCTGGGTGGCTCAGTTGGTTGAGCGTCCGACTCTTGATTTTGGCTCAGGTCATGATCTGACAGTTCGTGAGTTCGAGCCCAACATCAGGCTCTGCGCTTACAGAACAGAGCCTGCTTGGGATTCCCTCTCCCTCTCTCTCTGCCCCTCCCCTGCACATGCACGCTCTCTTTCTCTCTCAAAAATAAAATAACATTAGAATAAAAATAACATTAGGAAAAAAAAGTTTTGGAGTATGTCTTTCTAGTTTTTTGTTTTTAAATTCATCAACTATCCATTTATTTTATATATTCTAATGGGACTGTGTTGTAAATGTGGTTCTGCCAACTATCTTTGCCACTTAATATCATGTGTCACTGTGTGTTCTGTGACCTAATACTCATTTCCAACCCTCATCTCCCTGTCTGCCTATACTCTACAGTTCTGAAAAGCTAGATACTCACTCATTAGCATCCTTTGCAAACAGAGGTGCCCACGTGACATGGTTTGGGCCAGTAAGGGGAAAGAGACTCCACTGGGAGCATGGAGGAAAGGTTTTGCTTTCCTGAGTAAAGGTAGATATAGCAAGACCATATACTGGGACACAAATCAGCCCTAAGTAAGTACAAAAAGATCGAGATCATACCGTGCATATTTTCAGACCACAACGCTATGAAACTTGAAATCAACCACAAGAAAAAATTTGGAAATGTAACAAATACTTGGAGACTGAAAACATCCTACTAAGGAATGAATGGGCTAACCAAGCAGTTAAAAAGGAAATTAAAAAGTATATGGAAGTCAATGAAAATGATAACACCACAACCCCAAACCTCTGGGACGCAGCAAAGGTGGTCATAAGAGGAAAGTATATAGCAATCCAGGGCTTCCTAAAGAACGAAGAAAGATCTCAGATACACAACCTAACCTTACACCTTAAAGAGCTAGAAAAAGAACAGCAAATAAAACCCGAAACCAGCAGAAGACAGGAAATAAAGATCAGAGCAGAAATTAATGCTATCAAAACAACAACGACAGAAAAAACAGTAGAACAGATCAATGAAACCAGAAACTGGTTCTTTGAAAGAATTAACAAAATTGATAAACCACTAGCCAGTTTGATCAAGAAGAAAAAGGAAAGGACCCAAATAAATAAAATCAAGAATGAAAGAGGAGAGATCACAACCAACACAACAGAAATAAAAACAATAATAAGAGAATATTATGAGCAATTATATGTCAATAAAATGGGTAATCTGGAAGAAATGGACAAATTCCTAGAAACATATACACTACCAAAACTGAAACGGGAAGAAATAGAAAATTTGAACTGACCCATAACCAGTAAGGAAGTCAAATTAGTAACCAAAAATCTGCCAAAAAAACAAGAGTCCAGGGTCAGATGGCTTTCCAGGGGAATTCTACCAAACATTTAAGGAAGAGTTAACACCTATTCTCTTGAAACTGTTCCAAAAAATAGAAATGAAAGGAAAACTTCCAAATTCCTTCTATGAAGCCAGCATTACCTTGATTTCAAAACCAGACAGAGACCCCACTAAAAAGGAGGACTACAGACCAATTTCCCTGATGAACATGGATGCAAAAATCCTCAACAAGATATTAGCCAACTGGATCCAACAATACATTAAAAAAAATTATTCACCATGACCAAGTGGGATTTATACCTGGGATGTAGGGCTGGTTCAATATCCATAGAACAATTAATGTGATTCATCCCATCAATAAAAGAAAGGACAAGAACCATATGATCCTCTCAATAGATGCAGAGAAAGCATATGACAAAATACAGCATCCTTTCTTGATAAAAACCCTCAAGAAAGTAGGGAGAGAAGGAGCATACCTCAAGATCATAAAAGCCATATATGAATGACCCAACGCTAATATCATCCTCAATGGGGAAAAACTGAAAGCTTTCCCCCTGAAGTCAGGGACAACACAGGGATGTCCACTCTCGCCACTGTTATTCAACATAGTATTGGAAGTCTTAGCCTCTACAGACAACACAAAGAAATAAAAGGCATCCAAATCGGCCAGGAGGAGGTCAAACTTTCACTCTTCACAGATGACATGATCCTCTATATGGAAAACCCAAAAGATTCCACCAAAAAACTGCTAGAATTGACTCATGAATTCAGCAAAGTTGCAGGATATAAAATCAATGCACAGAAATCGGTTGCATTCCTATACACCAACAATGAAGCGACAGAGAAATCAAGGAATTGATCCCATTTACAATTGCACCAAAAACTATAAAATACCTAGAAATAAATCTAACCAAAGAGGTGAAAAATCTATACACTGAAAACTATAGAAAGCTTATGAAAGAAATGGAAGAAGACACAAAAAAATGGAAAAAGATTCCATGCTCCTGGATAGGAAGAACAAATATTGTTAAAATGTTAATACTACCCAAAGCAATCTACATATTCAATGCAATCCCTATCAAAATAACACTAGCATTCTTCACAGAGCTAGAACAAATAATCCTAAAATCTGTATGGAATCAGAAAAGACCCCGAATAGCCAAAGCAATCTTGAAAAAGAAAACCAAAGCAGGAGGCATCACAATCCCAGACTTCAAGCTATACTACAAAGCTATAATCATCAAGACAGTATGGTACTGGCACAAGAACAGACACCCCGATAATGGAACAGAATAGAGAATCCAGAAATGGACCCACAAACATATGGCCAACTAATCTTTGACAAAGCAGGAAAGAATATCCAATGGAATAAAGACAGTCTCTTCAGCAAGTGGTGCTGGGAAAACCGGACAGCGACATGCAGAAGAATGAACCTGGACCACTTTCTTACACCATACACAAAAATAAACTCAAAATGGATGAAAGACCTCAATGTAAGACAGGAAGCCATCAAAATCCTCGAGGAGAAAGCAGGCAAAAACCTCTTTGATCTTGGCCGCAGCTACTTCTTACTCAACACGTCTCCGGAGGCAAGGGAAACAAAAGCAAAAATGAACTATTGGGACCTCATCAAAATAAAAAGCTTCTGCACAGTGAAGGAAACAATCAGCAAAACTAAAAGACAACCGACGGAATGGGAGAAGATAGTTGCAAATGACATATCAGATAAAGGCTTAATACGCAAAATCTATAAAGAACTTAATCAAACTCAACACCCAAAAAACAAATAATCCAGGGAAGAAATGGGCAAAAGACATGAATAGACACTTCTCCAAAGAAGACATCCAGATGGCCATCATCAGGGAAATACAAATCAAAACCACAATGAGATACCACCTCACACCTGTCAGAATGGCTAACATTAACAACTCGGGCAACAACAGATGTTGGCGGGGATGCAGAGAAAGAGGATCTCTTTTGCATTGTTAGTGGCAATGCAAGCTGGTGTAGCCACTCTGGAAAACAGTACAGAGGTTCCTCAAAAAACTAAAAATAGAACTACCCTATGACCCAGCAATTGCACTACTGGGCATTTATCCATGGGATAAAGGTGTACTGTTTCGAAGGGATACATGCATCCCCATGTTTATAGCAGCACTATTAACAATAGCCCAAGTATGGAAAGAGCCCAAATGTCCATTGATGGATGAATGGATAAAGAAGATGTGGTATATATATACAATGGAGTATTACTTGGCAATCAAAAAGAATGAAATCTTGCCATTTGCAACTACATGGATGGAACTGGAGGGGATTATGCTAAGTGAAATTAGTCAGAAAAAGACAAAAATCATGACTTCACTCATATGAGGACTTTAAGAGACAAAATAGATGAACATAAGGGAAGGGAAACAAAAATAATATAAAAACAGGGAGGGGGACAAAACAGAAGAGACTCATAAATATGGAGTAAAAACTGAGGGTTACTGCAGGGGTTGTGGGAGGGGGGATGGGCTAAATGGGTAAGAGGCATTAAGGAATCTACTCCTGAAATCATTGTTTCACTGTATGCTAACTAATTTGGATGTAAATTTAAAAAAATAAAAAAGTAAATTTAAAAAAAGGTAGATATAGCAGTTATCACCTCCACACCTTCTCTGCTCTAGAGGTGGACTCAATGCCTGAAGCTGAAGCAGCCCTCTTGTGACCATGAGGTATCTGTCAAACATTAGAAAATTCTCAGAGGGGCACCTGGCTGACTCAATTGGTACAGCACTTGACTCTTGATCTCGGGGTTGAGTCCAAGCCCCACACTGGGTATAGAGATTACTCAAAAAAATAAAATCGTAAAAAAAAAAAAAAGTTCACAGATACTTCAGGGATGATGTTGCTTAACCACTGAACCAATGCCAGTAGCTGACTACATTCCAACTTCTTGTTATGTGAGAAAAATAAATCCCTACTTAACTCACCCACTGAAAATAACTGTTTTTTTACTAAGTGTGGTCAAAAGTATTCCTGACATAAAATATAAACAGCTTCCCATACAATTAAACTTACTCTACAGTATCATTTTATTTTATTTTTTTTAATTTTTTTTTTCAACGTTTATTTATTTTTGGGACAGAGAGAGACAGAGCATGAACGGGGGAGGGGCAGAGAGAGAGGGAGACACAGAATCGGAAACAGGCTCCAGGCTCTGAGCCATCAGCCCAGAGCCCGACGCGGGGCTCGAACTCACGGACCGCGAGATCGTGACCTGGCTGAAGTCGGACGCTTAACCGACTGCGCCACCCAGGCGCCCCTACAGTATCATTTTAAATGGCTATGCAGTATTCTAGCAAAGACGAACCACAATTCATTTAACCACCTTTCTATGGTTCAACATGTAGATCATTTCCCATTTAACACAATGACGAAGATTTTTACGGACAAGCCTTTGCACACAAAGCTGATAGTCTCTTAGAATAAACTCCTAGAGATGGAATTTCCTGGTCAAAAGGCATATACAACACCAATGTGTACTCTAACCAGCAGCACGTAAGGAGTAGTCTTGCTTTTCAACTCAATATGGGGAACAGTCATCTTTTAAAATTAAAAATCACCCCTCCCCCCCAAATACACCTCACTACCACATAACATCTAAGGTTCCCTTCACAACTAACATCTCTGATTCAACCTGTGAAAAATGAGAGATCTGAATGTGGGCTTTAAAGGACTGGGCCGGCTGACTTCTGACTTGCCCTTTATCTATGAAGCGAGGACAACGCGGCTGCCGGTGGGGAGCCCCTCACATCTTCCCCACTGCTGTGAGCATGCTCTCCTTTCAGGGGCTTAGGGCCCCCCGACCAAAAGTCAATATAGAACATGGTGGGCAGGGGGCTCAGGGACAACCCACAAAGACAAACAATGGAAAATGGAACCCAGAAAGAGAAACTGATCTATGGGGAACACACGAATTTTAAAGAGAATAAGGAGAAAGGGAGTGAGAGAAAACGAACGCTACCAAAGACAGGGCCCACGCCTCACCTTCAGGGTGCTCACATTCTGTTTTACCAACCATGTCAAGGTTGCCTTCCCTTCTCCGCACTTCCTGTTGGGAAAGCTGTTCCCCTTGGGTATCACCAGCTGGCTCTTTCTTGTCATTCTTGACTCACCTCAAATTGCACCTCAGTCAGCGGGGTCGTCCCCCAAAATAAAGTAGCTCGGGTGTCTTCCCTGACTTTCACAAGGTCCTGAGTAAGGGTTGTCGTGGCACTCACGCCCACTGGAAATGGTCATGTTCATTTATATGTATATGTGTGGGTTTTTTTTTTTTTTCTAACGTTTATTTATTTATTTTGAGAGAGAAGGAGAGCACAACCAGGGGAGGGGCAGAGAGAAAGAGAGAGATCCCAAGCAAGCTCTGTGCTGTCAGCATGGAGCCCGACACAGGGTTAGAGCCATGAACTGTGAGATCATGATCTGGGCCAAAATCAAGAGTCAGATGCTTAACTGACTGAGCCACCCAGGCGACCCTATATGTGTACATGTTAATCATCACTCTCCCCACAGTGGAACGTATCCTCAACTTGAGCATAAACCTCACTGCTTTTAAGAACATCCTAAGCTTTTAGAACAATGCTCAGTCAGTATTTGCTGAAGAATGAATGAACAAACAAGCTAACAGTTTCCTAACCTCTAACCGAACAATCAGAGACCATGATGGAAAGCAATGGATGAAGTAACTGTTGTGGGGAGCTGGTAAGTCTACAGTTCTTGAAATCACTCCCAAAGCCGAGAGAAGCCTAATCTCCACTGACAGCTGCCACCTCCAGGCATCTCTGCTTCCTCTGGCCTGTCAGCTCCTACTCCACTGAACTCTGGGGTCCAAGGACCCCAAAGGTATCAGAGGGTGTATTGTCATGGAGGGCTTTTCACATTTCCAGTAAGTCTCTTAAATGCTATTTAAGATTTTTTTCTTATGAAAACTTTCAAATTAACAAGGTAAAGGAATAGTATAAAGAACCCCATATGTCCATCACCCTTCTTATTTCATATCCTTCCAAATGCTGGGTGTGTGTGTCGGAGCATTTTAAAGCAAATACCATATGTTATATCTTAAACATAATTTTTAAGTGTCCCCGTGTCTTGAGGAAGCTTTCAGAAGGGCCAGAACCTTAGAAATGCCCAGAACATATATAAAGACTCCCAACAGATAAAGGCTGCTGGCTGATTCCTGATCTAACAGCACATGCTGCCTTTTGATCAACCTGCATGAAAGGGACAGTTTCCAACTAAATGCTTTAAAAACACGATCAGAGGGAACAAAGCCTTTGATCCCTGTGAAAACTCTGAAGGGGCCAGGCAATTTTCCAAAAGCACCAGATTCCACAAACACTTACAAGCCAGGTCAAATGGACACTTCTGCCGGATACCCTGTCATTTCAGTTGTCACCTCTCTCATCACTCATTACTTATTGTTATTACCGCTTCATTCCTTTTGGATCCTGGAAGGAGCCTTGTTCTCTAACTGGCATTGCCTTTGCCTTTTCCTCACATGGACAAAAGGAGAGTATTAATTAACAGTATTTCTGAGAGCAAGTATTTTTGTGCAGCCACAGAGGGAGGGGGTCTCTGAGGCCAGGGGTTGCTGAGCTCTCTGAGAGCTGATTCGGTCAGGGATGGACACACAGACACAACTGATAGCTCAGTTGTGATAGCGGCTGGAACGTGGCAAACATGATGGCTGAATTAATGACTCAGAAAGAAACAGACCGGAGACCCACTGGAACGGCCGGAACCCTGACGGACTAGGAGGCAGTGCACAGAGACACGCAAAACACAAAATACGAATATAAAACAAGTAAAACAAAACCTACAAAGTAACACATTAAAGTGAGTTTTTAAAATATATCACCTTAACACGAGAGTTATTTTCCTTCTTCCACTTAACTTCGAAGCCTTCGCCATCTGTAGATTTCATTTTACACAGCTGAAATCATGGCCAATGGGCAATTATACATATACTTCCTCACGTAACACACCAAACACATTCCCACGCTGTTAGTTTTCCTCAGAATTATTTCAAATGGCCACATGGTCTGTAGGTACGTCTATGAATCCAAACTTAATTCTCTGCTCTATTCCTTTTTCTTCATTCATCTCCTTCATGGGCGGGGGAAGGGGAGTAGGGTTCTAGGAAACTGCTCTTTTGCCTTAGGTGTGTGCTCAGCGCCATCCCCTCTTGCCAAGAGGCGCCCCAACCGCCAAGGTCTCCCTGCCTCGAGGAACTGGTGCTGCCGTAGCCCGCTCTGCCTGGCCGAGTCCCACCTACGGTTCACGGCTCCGAGTGTCACTACCGCCAGGAAGGCTTCTCCTACCTGCCTTTATACGCTGTACCTCAGGGTCCAAGGCACACATCATACTCTGTACTGTCATTGTTTGCCTGGAGATCTGTTCGTCCACCTGACTGCGAGCAGAAGCCGCTGTTCTGAGCGTTAGCTGAGTGCTCGTGGTCTCCCTTGAGCTTCAGTTTCCTCATCTGTAAAAGGGGACAGTTAGGCAGTCCCTCTCGCCTACCAACAAGAATGCTGTGCAGATCACAGAAGGCAGTATTATGAAGATGCTTTGTACAGCATCAAGGGCTATAAAAATGTTAATAATTCTCACTGGGCACGTATGTGCTACCTGATTCTAAGGAATAAAGGCAGTCACATATTTTCCACCTTTGAGGATCACAGATTCAGACAAATAATGACAGCTAATATTTACTGAATGTTTATGGATACTATACTATGCATTTACTCATTGTAGCTTCATTCAAATGGGGCACCTGAGTGGCTCAGTTGGTTAAGGGTCTGACTTCAGCTCAAGTAATGATCTTGCAGTTTGTGAGTTCAAGCCCTACGTTGGGCTCTATGCTGACAGCTCAGAGCCTGGAGCCTGCTTCCGATTCTGTGTCTCCTTCTCTCTGTCCCTCCCCACTCATTCTCTCTCTCTCTCTCTCTCTCTCTCAAAACTAAACATTAAAAACTTTTTTTTCATTTAAATGAATGGGGTAAGATCTACCATCATTCTCATTTTCCAGAGGCTCAGAAGACTCAGCAGTGTTCTTGCACTTTACACTATTACACTGAGAATCCAGTGCAAGCCTCTCCCCACAAAAAAAGTGCTTGCATACACATTCATACAAAATAGTCCAGAGGTTCATGGATCCTAAAGCCCATCTTCTTCAGGCTCCTGTTCAAGGCCCTGCGTACCAAAAGTGAATTCTGCAGAAAAGTTCAAAGATTTATTCACCCCACAGATCAGGCAGATTAAGGGAACAGACCATGTCAGCAAGAATTCTACAGAAAACCTCATAGCCTAAGAACAGGTCATAAATCCCGAGGTCTCACTAGACATTGTTTCCTTGGCAATTTAAGTCACTGGGCTGATTGAAGACTCTGGCCCAATAAGAGCCACATGGCATGAATACTGGTATAAATCAGGTACCGGGAGAAGCTGATGGTACCAGCTGTCAAACTCCAGTCATCAGCAACAACAGCCAGACGCTTCATGGTATAAATAGTTTCTGAAGACACTCATTGCTTGATGTACTCCACAAACTGGAAAAGCAATAGCTAAACAGAACATAAGAGGCCTCAAGGAACCAGAATGGAAGCAGGAACAAGAGTTTGTCAAACCATCTGGCTTTGGCCCGTTAATCTCAGAATGGCTTTGAAAACTATAAGGCACCATCGAGGGAGTAAGAAGTGTGTGTGTCTCACACCAGGCAGGATGAGAGACAGCAGCCTGGTCACCAGGCATGGTGACACCCATCCCTCTGCAGAAAAATCCTTGGGATCGTGCCACGAGCCAAAATAAGCAGTTAAGATGTGAAAAGTAAACCTGTGGGCCAGACTGCATTTTTCAGTGTGGCACTGTGTGGGCAAAGCCTCAGAGACCACCTGGGAATGGAATGAGATGAGCCAAAATGGTTTCCATAGAGAAGGCTCCCCAAAACCAAGGAACAAAAGCTGAGGGAGTGTGTGGCATCCGGAAAAGCAGCCTGCTGAGTCGTGTGAAGCGTGGCTGGTCCTCACCGAGACGATGATGGAAATGGACCACTCTCCAGATCTACTTGGGAGAGGGCACAGGAATGTGGCTGAAGGAACCGGTTCGGGTGGAGACCAGGGAGGGAGCATCCTGAGCACTGTCAGGGTTGGAACTGAGCTTTCAAAGAGGCGCACACAGGAATGGTGCCAAGCGGCCCCTGGACGACAGGGAGGCCGACCCTTCCGGGGAAACAAATTTTATTTTGCTTTTAACAAGGAGTAAGAGGTTCCTCTATCAGACATACTGTTGGTGATGCAAAAAAGGAGAAAATGACGGGCCCACAATCCTTTGTCTGTAATTCTGAAACCCTAAAAGTCCTGAAAACTCCAAGTTTTTTCCTAAGTGTATGCAAATCATTTGGTAACGAAAATCTGACCTGACATTAATCTCATGGTTCAAGCCCCACATTGGGATTCTCTCCTGTCTCTCTGCCTCTCCCCTGCCCATGCTGTCTCTGTCTTTCTCAAAATACACTAAAAAAAAAAAACAAAAAACAAAAAAAACCAAAACTTACCTGAAATGCTTATAGTCTTTATTTATTCCATCTAATGTAAGAATAAGCAATACTGTATGGATATTAACACATCTGATTGCACGGTGCCAGCCCAGTCAGTCCCCTGGGGGTCTGATGCAAAATAAAGTGTAATAAGCAAAGAATTTCCTTTAAAATTTCAGATAAGTGATTATGGACATGGATCTACCTTTCTACACTTCAGTAAAAATGAGAGAAATGTTTGACCATTGGGGATGGGGTGAATATAATCAGAAAGAAACCTGCAGGATCCTATTTAGTCTCTTGGTAGGAACATGGCTTTGGAGCAATCTGTTTCTCCCTCTGGAGACCACTGACGAGCCTACCCTTAAATTTCTGCTTCTAGTTTATAGTTTACCTATGATGTTTAATACTCTTAAACTCTATTTTATTATTTTTTATTATTTTTTAAATGTTTATTTATCTTTGAGAGACAGACAGACAGAACACAAGCTGGGGAGAGGCAGAGAGAGAGAGGGAGACACAGAATCTGAAGCAGGTTCCGGGCTCTGAACTGTCAGCACAGAGCCCGACACGGGGCTTGAACTCATAAACCGCGAGATCGTGACCTGAGCCAAAGTCAGGCACTTAACAGACTGAGCCACCCAGGTGCCCCTAATTCTGTTAAACTCCATACCCACATAAGCCCGAAGCAACAGCAGACTTTTCATTCGTGCAGCAAAATCTGGAAGCCTTTCTATGGTGAAAGTGAGAATGGGCACCAGTCATGGGGTCACTGGCTCCTCCCCCAGCAGAATATGAACCGGTGAACCTGATCCCTTTCATCTCCAGGGGTCTGTGACTTTAGAAGAGGACAATAAAGCTATGTTAAAAATGAAAAGTTTTCTTGAAGATTCAAGAAGTGTTTTCAACGAACAGGAGAGAGGACTCCAGGCTTTTCTAGCAGATGATCTACTTTTCCTCTTCCATGGCAAAAGGACCATTTTGCGGGCTAAGGAACACGGAAAGAAGATGAAAAAAGGGAGTCAAAATAGTCTGTAAGCAAAAGGGATTCAAAGCCAGTCACTACCACTTAATAGCTGTATAACCTTGGAAAGTTTACCTGGGGCTGATCATCATCTGGAACCAGAAGAAAAACAATACTTTCCCCCATAGGGTTTTTATGAGATTAAGTGACATGTAAAACATTCCATACATGGTAGGTATTCAAGAAGGGCAGTTATTATTGTTGCTGCTGTTAGGTTCTGGAACCTGAACAGCGCCTGGCTTCACTGCTTATTTCACCAGATTGCCTGGCTCAGCAGAATGCAGGGGATATTGACTTGATGAACCCAGAGCCAGCGGATAATAAACACACATAGCAACAAATCACACTGGAAAACCAATCTCCCTTAGCTAATAACTGCTTCCCAGGCTCCTGCATTTATTTGCTTTGTTAGAGGAACTAAATAGATCCTAATGCCTATGAAACCAAATCATCTAGAAAAGGGTAAGTTTCATCAGCATTGGAGTTTCTGTGAGAGTCTGGCACTGAGGAAGAGTCCATGCAAAGCCACCCCTTTTTAAAGGAGACTAAGAAAGAAAAACCTATCCATACATCACACCAGTATCCACTAGAGGTGCTTATGTCCTCTGCCATGTTTTCTTGGGTTCGTCTTACTCTGTGTTCTTCCGGGTAACAAACATTTACTGAGGATGCACTAGGCGCCAACGCATATTAAGCGCTGGGGCACAGAGATAAAAAAGCATGCCCCTTCCCTCCAGGAACTCAGGCTTGTGGGTGAGACAGATGTGTATCTCAGAATGGTACATGCTCTAAGTGCTAAAGAGAGCATGCTGGGCGAGAAGCACAGATGAAGATTATCTGAAATACAGAGATTTAAATTTGTTTTTTAATTTTAATTCCAGTAGGGTTAACATACAGTTAGTTTCAGGTGTACATATATACACAGGTGTACATATGTTAGTTTCAGGTGTACAATATAGTGATGTAAGAGTTCCATATATCACTCAGTGCTCTTCAAGGTAACTATATTCTCAATCCCCTTCACCATTTTCACCCATCCCCCCACCCCCCCCATCTCCTCTCTGGTAACCATCTGTTTGTTCGGTCTCTTTTTTCCCCCTTTATTGGCCATTTTGTTTCTTAAATTCCACATAAGTGAAATCATATGGTATTTGTCTTTCACTGACTGACTTATTTCACTTAGCATTATACTCTCTAGATCCAACCACATTGCTGCAAATGGCAAAATTTCATTCTTTTTTGTGGCTGAATAATATTCCATCATGTATATATAACATGTCTTCTTTATCCATTCATCAATCAATGGACGCTTGGGCTGCTTCCATATTGTGGCTATTATAAATTAGTGAATTAGTGTTTTCATATTCTAAAAATACAGATATTTTATATTTCCTTAACATAAGGTATTTCCCTAATGTTGGAATTTTATATAGCTAACATGGGTTACTTTTGAAATCAGAGAAAAAGTTAAAAGGAAAAATAAAGATGGTGGTGATAGTGGACACAGATTATTTAACAAATATTCAAAAAATGGAATGAGCACCCAACATCACTCATCATCCGGGAAATACAAATCAAAACCACAATGAGATACCACCTCACGCCTGTCAGAATGGCTAACATTAACAACTCAGGCAACAACGGATGTTGGCCAGGATGCGGAGAAAGAGGATCTCTTTTGCATTATTGGTGGCAATGCAAGCTGGTGCAGCCACTCTGGAAAACAGTATGGAGGTTCCTCAAAAAACTAAAAACAGAACTACCCTACGACCCAGCAATTGCATTAGTAGGCATTTATCCACGGGACACAGGTGTGCTATTTCAAAGGGGCACATGCACCTCGATATTTATAGCAGCACTATCAACAATAGCCAAAGTATGGGAAGAGCCCAAATGTCCATCGATGGATGAATGGATAAAGAAGATGTGGTATATATATATATACAATGAATTATTACACAGGGATCAAAAAGAATGAAATCTTGCCATTCGCAACTATGAGGATGGAACTAGAGGGTGTTATGCTAAGTGAAATTAGTCAGAGAAAAACAAGTATCATAGGACTTCACTCATATGAGGACTTTAAGAAACAAAACAGATGAACGTAAGGGAAGGGAAGCAAAAATAATATAAAAACAGGGAGGGGGACTAAACATAAGCGACTCTTAAATATGGAGAACAAACAGAGGGTTACTGGAGGAGTTGTGGGAAGGGGGATGGGCTAAATGGGTAAGGGGCATTAAGGAATCTACTCCTGAAATCATTGTTGCACTATATGATAACTTGGATATAAATTTTAAAAAATGAAATGAACACTTCAAAAAATAAAATGAAATGAAATGAAATGAAATGAAATGAAATGAAATAAAATAAAATAAAATAAAATAAAATAAAATAAAATAAAATAAAATAAAATAAAATAAAATAAAATAAAATAAAAAATGGAATGAGCACCAAAATTCAGGAATACAGTAGGACTTTAGGGCAACACTGGAGTAGATAGGAGGGGTACCCCACAATGCCTGGAGGTAAAAGTGACAAGTCAGGCTTCCCTAAAAAGGTGACCCTTCGGGTGAGACTTGAAGACTGAATGAGGGTTTGCCAATGGGAGCATAAATTAGCGTTAAGTACCACCTCTTTTGAGGGCAATCTGGGAATATTTATTAGTATTTAAAATGTGCATACCCTTTGAACCAGATGTTCCTTTCCTATGCAGAAGAATGCCAGGAGTCGTACACAAAGGTCTATGTAAAAAGATGTTTACTGCATCACTGTATATAACAAGAGGACACTGGAAATAATATAAACACCCAACAATAAGGGATTATTTACATAAATTATGATGTAGCCATACACCAGAACAATACAGCCATCAAAAAGAATGAAATAAAATTTATATATAGCATACCACATTTTATTGTATTTTTGTTTCATTTCATTTAAATACAAGTTAGTTAACAGAGTGTACTAATGTTTTCAGGAGTAGAACTTAGTGATTCATCACATATAACACTCAGTGTTCATCCCAAAAGTGCCCTCCTTAATGCCTATCATCCATTTAGCACATCCCCCCACCCAACACCTCTCCAGCAACCCTCAGTTCGTTCTCTGTATTTAAGAGTCTCTTATGGTTTGCCTCCCACTGTTTTTATCTTACTTTTCCTTCCCTTCCCCTTAGATTTGTTTTGTTTCTTAAATTCCACAGACGAGTGAAATCATATATTTATCTTTCTTTGACTGACTTATTTTGCTTAGCATAATACATTCTAGTTCTAGCCATGTTGTTGCAAATGACAAGATTTCATTCTTTTTTATCGTAAGTAAGAGGCTTAACTTTAATCAGAAAGAGTGGAATTTGGTAGTATGTTTTTTTCTTAATAATTTATTGTCAAGTTAGCTAACATACAGAGTATACAGTGTAGTCTTGGCTTTGGGAGTAGATTCCCGTGATTCCTCATACATACAACACCCAGTAGCATACCACATTTTAAAAGACAAGTCAGTGTGTGATTTTTTTTTGTAGAAATAATTTTGTATATTTTTACACATAAAAATGTTAGTATATGAATAGGAAAAGTCTGAAAAGATATACAACCAACCATATTAGACATATTAAAGCTGGTGCAGTGGGGATGGAGAGAGGGAATTTCATTTTCTCATTGACCCTAAATTTACATTTTTTAAAATAATACATTTCACATATGTGTGTGTTTGTGTGTGTGTGTGTGTGTATACACATACATATAATATATATAATTTTTAAGTAATCTCTACACCCAAAGTGGGGCTCAAACTCACAACCCTGAGATCAAGAGTCTCATGTTTGATCGACTGACACCACTGACTAAGCCAGCCAGGCACCCCGATTGTTTTTATATTTTAAAAAGAGGTTCTTGTAGAGGCACCTGGGTGGCTCAGTCGGTTAAGCGTCCAACTTCGGCTCAGGTCATGATCTCGCAGTTCGTGGGTTCGAGCCCCACGTTGGGCTCTGTGCTGATGGCTCAGAGTCTGGAGCGTGCTTCGGATTCTGTGTCTCCCTCTCTCTCTGCCCCTCCCCATTCATGCCCTGTCTCTTTCTCTTTCAAACATAAATAAGCATTAAAATGTTTTTTAAAAAGAGGGAGTTATTGCAGTTTTTTTTTTAAAGAGTTTACTAATTGGACATTTATGGATGCAAAAGAACATTTTAGATTTTAGAGAAAGTGTGCATTCAGTTTAGCGCTGCTTGAACACAGGAGGCATCAGAGTCCAGAAGATGGGATTGAAGGCAGACTCTGGAGAAGAAAGAAACCGCAGCAGGGGCTTTGGTGTGGAGGACTGAGAGCAGCAGCAAAGGCAACACAGTGAGGGCGGCAGAGCAGGGAGGAAACAGCCCAGGGACGGGAGCTGGGGATACTGTCCAGAGAGACTAGAGCATTGCAGAGTACAGTGGTCTTGGTTCCAAGAGTGGAAAACAGCTGCCTCACTCAGTAGGAAGCATCTGAACAGCAGATGGACATTCTTTCAAAGGAGGGCATCTCATAAAGAATTAGAAACCAAATGTTCACTAAATACCTATCATACCTTTGTTAGCACAGCCAGAGAGGGAGGCAGAGGGAGACAATTCTTCTTTGCAACAGGACAAGATAGATGAAATAATTAAAATGCCAATTTATTCACAAGTTGTTCCATTACAAATACCAGTGACACATGGGAAAGGCCCCTGAAAAGCATATCTGTCATCCAAAGTGCGTTTTCCACCAAACTGTGCTGCTCTATACCCTGGATTCTCCTTTCTGGTTCTTTCTTCTTGATGAATCACACTCACCTCATCCTGTTTTGGGGGCCCAGCCCTCTTCTGAGAAAGATCTAACATAAGTCACTTACACTTTAGTGTGAACTTATAGCCATTCTTACCTTTCTTTTTTCTTTTTTTCTTTTTTTCAACGTTTATTTATTTTTGGGACAGAGAGAGACAGAGCATGAACGGGGGAGGGGCAGAGAGAGAGGGAGACACAGAATCTGAAACAGGCTCCAGGCTCCGAGCCATCAGCCCAGAGCCTGACGCGGGGCTCGAACTCACGGACTGCGAGATCGTGACCTGGCTGAAGTCAGACGCCTAACCGACTGCGCCACCCAGGCGCCCCAGCCATTCTTACCTTTCAATGCATTCTAATTTTAGGCCCTAGCTCAAAATGCAAATCTCTTAAGAGCAAGCCCATCTTTTTTTTTTTAAATATATTTTTTAATGTTTATTTCTGAGAGAGAGAGAGATACAGTGTGAGTGGGGGAGGGGCAGAGAAAGAGGGAAATACAGAAGCAGGCTCCAGGCTCTGAGCTGTCAGCACAGAGCCCGATGCGGGGTTCAAACCCATGAACTGTGAGATCATGGTCTGAGCCGAAGTTGGACGCTTAACCGACTGAGCCACCCAGGCACCCCGAGAGCCTATCTTATTTAAAGCCATTGTGGGCAGGAGGGAGAGGGAGGGAGAGGGAGGGAGAGGATTCTTGGTGGCCACAGAGTAGAGGGTCACCTGCCTTTGGAAGCCAGTTCTCTTTTCATATGCCTAAACAACTTAGAAACCTCTCATTCTTCGATTTTGGTCCAGTATTTACATGCTGACTTCTAAAACACTAATGAGGTAGAAGGAAATACTCCTTTGCACCACACTTCCCCAAAACACATCAGCAGATGAACTTAAGATATAGCAATTTTCTGGTTAGTCAATTGTAGACAAGAAAACTAGATAATTCTGCTGAAAAAGTATCCCTCTGTGGTTAAATGGTCTCTTTGGCTGTCTGCATCCTTCAAATTAATTCAATAACTCTAAGTTCTCATTTCATATTGTGTTACAGAAATACTACTTTGGCAGGTTTAAATGCTGACATCCAAGCATCTTAACATCATCGCTGAACAGTCTGGCAGCTACAAAGTATCTTTACCCATTCCTAAAAGAAGTCTAAAACAATACCCAACTAATCCTGGGGCCAGTACCAGAAATGGCACCATTGAAACACGACCCTACTTTAGGACAGGGACTTCAATTAGGAAAATGTAATGGCCGAAAACGCTTTAAGTTGACTTTATGCTTCCCATTCTAAAGAATAATTTTAAGGCATTTGGCGACAGAAGGAGTAAATGTATAGCAGACTGATTTTCCTAAACTACAAATATTTGAAACAATAATAAAAGGAGAAGTTAAAGAGCAAATACATTTTTTAAAGTTCAATCTAGTAAGATTAACATGAGTGACCTTTTTTTTTTTTTTTTTTACCTATCAGATGGGCAAATATTTTTCTTTAATATTCTTTCCAGGGTGGGAGAGTATTTAAGAAAGCAGATGCTGGTGGGAGTACAGATTGCTACACTTTTCTCAAAGACTAATTTGAAGTTTTGTTTTAAACATTTTTTTTTTAATGTGCATACCCTATGATTCAGCAATTCTATTTCTAGAAATGTACCCTAATAAAATAAACAAGTACACAAAGAAACAAGGACAAAGACAATCTTTAGAGGGAGGTCTATAATGGTAAATAGTTGTAAAAAATCACAAGTGTCCATTGCAGTGAGCTGTAAATTATAAAATGGAACACCATATAGTCATTAAAACTAATAATGCATAAGTATATATACACATTTGGAAATATATTCTTAACATGTTACTAATGACAATGGTAGCCCAAAAAAACATGTATAGCTTTTGTTTACTTTTGCTAAGCAATATTAACAAAGAATATAAATTTAAAAGTGTTAAGCAATTTATATATACACACACATATGTGTATGTATGTATGTGTCTACACATTCATAAAGTGAAAAAGTATCTTTAATTCTCTTCAAGAAACTCCAGCATAAACCGTGATATAGAAATGTATGAATTTTAAATTATACCCTAGGGGTGGCTATTTAGCATTTGAATGACTCTAATCAAAAGCTGACACCCCAGAGATGGTTAAGGTTTCAACTACCTTTATGTTTGATCAGTATCAGAGGGTTTAATTAGCAAAATGGGTATTAGAAATGATTTTTATCGATAAAAAGACGGGTTTCAAAATGTATGGATCAGCCTGAAATGCTGTACAGGCAATTCTGCTTCTTGTGACCCGCATGTGAGAACTGAGTGGGCCCAGCAGCCTAAGCCCTTCCAGAGCTGTGTCATGGTGGGTGCTGTGGTCTGAGCCCATCCCCGAGGCTGCTGAATCCTACTGCCCCAACGCTGCCGCAGCGTGGACCACAGTGTTCTCCTGAGCACCTAGAAGGCCGGAGGCCGGGGCCTCACCAGCCGTGTGCCTGCTTCAGGGCTGCGTGCCCACGTCAGGCAGGTTTACCCCCGTGAAAGGACTGGTTCTGAGAACTGCTTTTACTTTACCCGTCTGTTCTTCAGGGAGGTTGTGGAAGTGGAGGCCCATGGCCCACACCTCCGACGATCTGTAATCACCAGAGACTACTGAAATCTACCAAAAATGACTATTGCCTACATAGCAGGAATAATGTACAGGGGAGCAATTATGTCACTCCTCCCACCCATCCCCAACGCGCTTTGTAAGTTTAACAGGTAGTGTGTCTGCAAATGATACATAAATAACGAAAAGGACACGGAAACTGCAAGACAGCACTGTCACCACCTGCTGGCAGACACTGAGAAGGGCCACTCAGTTCAATGCAGGCCGATTCACCGCACAGACAGCCCATTTGCAATTCTTCTCATTGGTTTCTGCTTGTTGTTAAATTGAAAGTGGAACATTTGTTTTCTTTTGGGAAAAGATCACCTCTTACAATGGAAAACATACTTCAATGTAGGAAGCTATCTTTAGGCATGTACAATAAAGAATTCCGACTTTCAAAAGCAGAATACAGTTCTGCTGACCATGATGTAAAGTACCAGAGAAAATCGTACTCTGCTGGACATTACTCATTCAGTCATCTGTCATATAGTCTACATGTTCTTAAACTCAGGCCCCCAAATATAAAAATGTAAAGCTAAGTATGTGTCTACTGGAAGCTTCTTTACAAAGATGTTTATTAACTGAGGACCGTAAATTAGGTTTAAATTCTTCCAGTTGTCTACCTTTACTGCTTCCTGATCTTTGCCCATCACCTGAGGCACTCGCACCCACTGCTGTGTGTGCCCCACTCCCCCAGCAGAAAAGGCGAAGGTATTCCCTGGCCATACCATGACCCATGTACCATGAGATAATCTACAGGTTCGCTTCACAGCACCACTCCCTGGGCAAAACTCTCCCCACCTCTTTATTCATGTTTTGTTATCTTTACCAGCTCCCCTCTACCCCACGCCATCTTCTTAGGGCCCAGATCAAATGTCCCTTCAGTAAGGCCTCCGTTCATTTCTCCACCTAGAATTAAATGCTTCTTCCTCTGTGATCCTTGAGCATTTTGTGGATCCTTGACTTAGAGCCCTTGTTTAACTGTAACTTGCATGACAACTGTAACTTACATGTAACTGTAGCTTAATCATACGCGTGAGTAGACATGGACACCTACCGTTCACAGAGAACGAGGCCCCCCATGATGCTCGGCAAATAATAAGTGCTCCACAAATACCCACTGAGTATCTGTTGAGTTGAAGGTGCTGACTTTTGATGACAAGGTGCAGATGCACAATCGACAGGAGCCACAGACTTGGATATGTGTGAGCACATATGTGCACACACACATACACCAAGGAAAACTGGCTCACATGGTGGCAGATGATACTGATCACAAAAACAATGTCACCAAGGGCAGCAGCTTCAAATGCAAAGCAAGAACACTGACCAGGGGTTACATCCAGTTGAAGTTACCTGGTCTGGTCCTCTGCATGTTTTTAATCAAGCAGTTGTCAAAAGTGACACGATCAGTAAGGCCATAATCTCTCCAGTCTTAGTATCTCTGCTGAACTTCTAATGGACACATATGAGCCTTAGCCCTAGGGTCTGGATTTTTATAAGCAAAGCAAATTGAGGACAGAGGCGAACAGCAGGAAAAGGCAGCAGTTACAACACGCTCAACCAGCCAACATCTTTTCAGGTTGCTGCCTGGTGGCAGAGGCCTCCTGGTGCTCGGTGGCCCTTGCCTTTTGGATCCTTACACAGATGGCCAGCCTATGTCTCCCCTGCTAACCCCAGTCCCTGACAACCCACCTCAGAAAATGGGGGGGCTGCTGCTCTCAGAACATCCATCAGCCACCACCCTCAGATGCCTCCCATCCCTTTCCTGTCTCCGGTAGAAGAAGCCACTACAAGAACATCCACCCCCACCCAGCCCCCAACCATCTCTCTCTCCTACCATACCCTTCATACACGACTGATAACTTCTGTAAATGACTTACACACCATCTCTCATTAGAAATATGGTACAACACATGACTCACAATAGTTAAATTTACGATTTTTCTACTTTATGATGGTGAAATACACATTCAGTAGAAACTGTGCTTCAAATTTTGAGTTGTCTTTTCCCAGGCTAGCAACACATGACATGACATTCTCTGGTGATGCTGGGCAGAAGCAGGGACCCACAGCTATCAATCATCCATGCGATCTCAAGGGTCAACAACCTCTACCCTCACGACCCTCTGAACCCATCCTTACACCCATTCTGTTTCCCACTTTCAGGTCAATAAATTCCATGATTTATCCAATACTTTCTTATAAAATCGGCTTTGTGTGAGATGACCTTGCCCAGCTGCAGGCAAGCCTAAGTGTTCTGGGCACAGTTAAGGTAGGCGAGGCTAAGCTGTGATGTTCCACAGGGTAGGCGTATTGAATGAGTTTTTATTTTAAATAATATTTTCAAGTTAGGATGAGTTATCCAGAGAGAACCCCACAGTAAGTCGAGGATAATCTGTGCTTGGAATCCCTATGTGAAATAACAGAAAATGCACAAATCCTTTTAACAGAAAGGGTGGTATAACACATGTACACGTGCTCTGGGGAGCAGCGTGCACATCCACATACATGGGGACTTTCTGCTGTCACAGCTATTCACACTGAGGCCAAACGAGATCTCACCTCCAACTGTTAAAAGCACTCTCCACACTGGAAGGAACCACAAAGGTCCTCTAACAGCAGTGGAGCCTGGACTTCTGGATTCCAAAGCAGGTGACATTACCTCTCCTACACTATCATCCCTACATAACAACATGGGCCTGCAAGCACTTTACTTTGCCAAGTGAGACTTTTTTTTTTTTAAACGTTTATTTATTTTTGAAGGAGAGAGAGAGAGTGTGAGCAGGGTTGGGGCAGAGAGAGGGAGACAAAGAATCTGAAGCAGGCTCCAGGCTCTGAGCTGTCACCACAGAGCCCGATGCAGGGCTCAGACTCACGAGCCACAAGATCATGACCTGAGCCAAAGGTGGACACTTAACTGACTGAGCCACCCAGGCCCAAGTGAAAATTTTTTTAAGTCAGAATTTTTTTTTAAATCACCATCTATTTTAGAAAAGAGTACTTTAATATTTAAAAAGGACACACTATCAGAATGACAATGAATACATTTGGCTTTATGAAACTCTCACTTAATTGCATTTCTGTTGCCATGAACCTGAACTGGTCTGGGGATGAACTAAGTTGTTCCAAAATTTCAGACCCTTCGGCAACCAAAATTTCAGTAATTCAAGAACCACTGTCATTACCATTAACTGTACTACTTAATGTTACTCATCAAAGAAAATCACATTTTTACTTACAGATTTTATTTTTTTAATGTTTGTTTATTTCTGAGAGAGAGACATCCAGTGAGCACGCACATGCATAAGTGGGAGAGGAGCAGGGCAGATAGCCCGATGCAGGGCTCAAAATTATGACCTGAGCTGAAGTCGGATGCTTAGCCAACTGAGCCACCCAGGAGCCTCTACAAACTTATTTTAAAAGAAAACTTCAGATCCCCTCCATAAAGTAAAAATCAATCTCATCACAAATAAAAGGCAACCTACGAATGAATATGATGATAACACAACATGTTATTAAATTCCAGCTAGACTGTGTCGCTTGCTGAGGCCTGATCTCTCACTGCATTGACAAGAGAGATTGGCAGGTGACAGACTGGCAGTTACAGACTGTCACCAAACCAAACTGTTCTCTTTGACAAAATCAGAAGGACTGAAAGTAAAGTGAAAAGAAATCACTCTCACACAAGGTGATACAGCATTATTTGGTTCTAGATCCAGGGCCCACGCAAAACCTCTCCTAGTGGTTCATGTCCCACTCTCACGGTATACTAATCAAGACACTTTGGTGCACAAATCTCATTAATTCATTCATGCATTAATATGTTTAATGAGCACCTACCATGTTTCAAGTGCTGAACACAAGAGAATCCAGGAATGAAAAAGACAGGGTACCTTCTGCAAAGCTTATCTTCTTGTGGTGAAACATACATTAAACAAATGGTGATACAAATTACATTTGTATTGTTTTATATAAACGTGTGTGTGTGTGTGTGTGTGTGTGTGTACACATGTGAGATACAGGATATCGCCTAAGTTTGGCAAGTGCTATAAACGAAAAGTGCAAGACATTATGGTACAGTTTTAACAGGAAGATCTTCCTTAGACAAGAGGGTCTAAGGAAGGATGAAACCATTACACTGAGACCTCAAGAAAGAGCAAGATTTCACAGGCTGATGATGGTGCGAGGGACATGGGCATCCCAGACAGAGGTCAAAACAGTGTGGAGAAGAGCTTGGCTCCTTTGGGGATCTGAAAAAAAAAGAGTTGTGGCTGGAGTGTAGCAAGCAAGAGGAAGATACAATCAGAAGGGAGGTCAGGCAGTCTCCCTGCCTCTGCCTAGTGACCAGAAACTTTTTGCCTTTAGGTGCAAAGATCTCTTTCCATCTTTGTACAGCTCCCAGAAATGTCTTCTTACACTAAAGAGAAATCTCCCTCTAGAAGTTTCACACACTAACATACCAGTTCAACCCCTTTGCCT
Source organism: Puma concolor (assembly GCF_028749965.1). Classification (NCBI taxonomy): domain Eukaryota; kingdom Metazoa; phylum Chordata; class Mammalia; order Carnivora; family Felidae; genus Puma; species Puma concolor. The sequence goes on along the minus strand of NC_141673.1, from coordinate 26,190,775 downwards.
CACACACAGCAAAAATTTAATCCCTCCTCTACATGACAGCCAGTGTGCTTGTTAATCCTGAACCTTCTCTTCCAAGCTGAAGGCCACCAAAGCTCCTATTGTGCATGTTGTCTGCGTCACTCTTTTGAGGAAGACAGATTTCCCAAGGGCCATTTCTGTTATGGGACTGGAATTTCCTTCTCTACAAATAATTCAAAATTGATTTTCGACCTTGGATGTCGTTTCATTTTTCTCTTTTTTTTATTACTAATTTTTTTAACATTTATTTTTGAGAGAGAGAGCGAGAGAGAGAGAGAGAGAGAGAGAGAGAGAGAGAGAGAGAGAGAATGAGTGGGGGAGGGGCAGAAAGAGAGGGAGACACAGAATCTGAAGCAGGCTCCAGGCTCTAAACTGGCAGCACAGAGCCTGACTCAGGGCTTGAACTCACGGACCGTAAGATCATGACCTAGGTCAAAGTCAGGTGCTTAACCGACTGAGCCATCCAGGCCCCTCTATTTTTCTTTGTTTCTAACTGCTTTTCTCAGTAACACCCAAATAAGTTATGGTCACGCCTGAATTTCTTGAGAACTAGGAAGTCCCAAATGCATGCCACCACCAAGATTTATTCCTCCTTTCATGTCTCTTTCCTGCATTCTGGGAGACAAATTCTATTTGTCGGGGTGGGCTAGGGATCTTTTTCAAATAATGGAATGGCACTGGACATTGATCTAAGCTAAATTCAAGAAAATCACATTCAGGGGTGCCTGGGTAGCTCTGTTGGTTTTGGCTCAGGTCATGACCCCATGGTCGTGAGACTGAGCTTCATGCAGGGCTCTGTGCTAGGCATGGAGCCTGCTTGAGATTCTCTCTCTCTCTCTCTCTCTCTCTCTCTCTCTCTCTCTCTCTCTCTCTCTCTCCCTCTCTCTCTCTCTCTCTCCCTCTTCCTCTGCCCCCTCTCCCCATGGGCATGGATAGGCGGTCTCTCTTGCTCTCTCTCTCTCTCTCTCTTTGTAAAAGAAAAAAAAAGAAAATCACACTCAAAGTTTGTGGTAGAAGAAGATAAATACAATATTTACAATTTGAACTGACCTTCCATTTATTTGGAAGGGGTACGGGAATATTACTTTCAGGGAAGGTTAGTACAATGAGGAAAAACTGCCCTTAGTTGATTCAGCTACAGACCCAGATTCCCCTGAAACTAGGGCCAGGTTACAGGGATGGTGTGTAAGCAGGGCATTCTGCCAGGCAGGGGTCATACATCTCCACTTCAAAACTGGACTGGAAAAAGACACGTAGAATTTCATGAATAAATATAGCAGCTCTGGCATGCTGAATAAAGGTTCAATGGCCTTTAGTGACACATTTTATCCACATAAGTGAAAGTCTCTCAATATTCCTATGCTCTGCCTGCTCTCTTGCCTCTTTGATCACATTAGGTCAGATTTCTATTTTTTTTTTAAGTTTGTTTATTTAGTAATCTCTACATCCAACGTGGGGCTTGAACTCACAACCCTGAGATCAAGGCCCCCCCCCCCCCCGAGCCAGCCAGGCGCCCCCAGATTTCCAGGATTTCTTGATGCTTCCTGTTGCAAGGTGGACTGTCCCAGCAAAGAAGGGCTGGCTTCCAGATGATCTGTTACTCCTAAAGTTCTCTCCCCTCTGTCAGCCGTTCCATCTGTGGCTGTCATATTGCCCATTAGGCTTTAGTCAGTCAGAATGGCAGGGGTGGCAGTGCAGCTTGAAAATGAGCAGGAGAGAGTCAGAGACACAAGATGCTTCTCCCTATCAGTTCAGGTGCGGTTAGGGTAGGTGGTCAAAGAAATGAATATTAACAGGCAAAGTCTACCCTTTCCTCATTAGCGCACGAGAGCCCTACTTCTACACATAATTCACGGAGAAAGTCTTCAAACACAAGCAACATTACATCACAAATGGCATTAAAACTCTGCAGATTTAAGCAACAGATGGAAGGACTTCTCTCTCTCATGGGAAGTACCTGATGTGTATAACTATAGGGAACGGTATTTACTATTAAATTACCAATTCCTGGAGGGCAGAGACCGTGTTTACCCACCTTTATACTCCTTCAATGGTCAACACAACCTACAGATTAGTTGTTCAACCAAATACGCTCCATGAATTTGATTCTTAAAAATAGTAACATATGTAAGCATTGAAAAACATTAAGAGTTACCTTCTGGATGGTAGAACTAAGGTGATTTTTATTTGATTTTGCCTTTCCACATGGTTCCTGATTTTCTCTAGTGAACATGAATATAATTAGTCAGAAAGTTACCATTAAAAATAATATTTTGGGAGGGGCATCTGGCTGGTTCAGCCAGTGCAACATGCGACCCCTGATCACGGGGTTGTGGGTTTGAGGCCCATGTTGGGTGGGGAGATTACTTACAAATAATAATAACAATAATAAAATTTCAGAATTCAAAGAGATTGCCTCCCTTACACATGGAAATTGAGGCTCAGAGAAGCTAAAAGACAAAGCCACACAGCTTGCTCGGGAGAAAGCTGAATAAATAAAACCCTCATTCGTGTTTCCCAGCCCAGTACTGGGCTGGAAAGTCCCACTAACCAAAGCCCTCACCGAGGCCATTCTGGGCTGTGGGCTCCTGTGATACAGCCCCTAATCCTGTTTGATCAGAACATCCCAGATTCCACCAGGAAGAAGGCTTATTATTAGACAGACTTCCTGCAAGAATCAGATGGCAAACTCAAATTGCATAATTAGAGGTGAGATTAATAAAGGGATTGTTTACAAAGGTGTGGGTAGGGTGTAGAGAAACTTCAAGAGGGAGTGCAGGCCTCAGGACTCATAACCAAAGGGACTCTCACCACCCCCAGGTCTGCCAGGTTGAAGGGAGGGAACATTTACTGACCCTGGAAGGAGTGAGTAAGATTGACAGAAGCTGAAACCTGTGGTCAAGGGACTCAGGAGCCAGAGGTGACTTAACAGATGAAGGTGGGGGAAAGTTACCCTAATACCACTCTTCTCCCTCCAACCACTCTCACTGGCCTCCCCACTGGGTGAAACCAATGGCAACAAGAGGGTGAGAGAGTCTGTATCTGGTTCACACCAATTAACCTCCCAGGGCCCAGAGCAGGATGCAGAAGAGGGATCTGGAGCAGCCAGTGGAAGCTGTCCAGCACCTAAGGGCTCTCAGCCACCTTCCGGACTATATTGAGCAACGGCTTAACTGGACAGATACTCAGCAGTGCCAAGGATTCCAGCTCTCCAAACACTTCAATAAGCAGCCCTCTCTGCAGAAAGACTTTCCAGGATTGTCCTTGACCCCTGTGATTGCTGGTCAAGTCTGGGGCAGCTGGTGCATTCGAGGACACTTTAGTAGTTGTTCTCTGGGTCTGAGCCTGCTCCCAAAGATCCCCCTCCCCAGACCTTGGGGAGAAGAATCACGTCCTTTTCCATCTACTCCCACATGCAACATACACCAAGTTTGTATCTCTGACTATGGTGGCTCAGAGCAGTCAGGGTGATCAGATCATGCCAGTTTTCAATTTAAAATCCTCTAGCAGTTTCCACCTCATTTAGAATAAAACCCAAAGTCCTAACATGGGCTGACTTGCACAGTCTTCAGTGATCTGGCTCCTGCCTACCTCTCTAACCTTATTGCCTGACTCACATGAGCAAACACTGGTATCTGCTGAATGAATTAAAGTACACATGCAGACAGGAGAAACAGAACAGCTTTGTTTCAGCTAAGCTCCACTCTTGAATTCTCATCTCACTGGTCCAAAGCACTTGACCAAGACCTTTAGGCAAGCTGTCCTCTTATTAGGTCTATTTTAATGCCTTTTCATAACTACAAAGGTAATTCATGTTCACTGTAGAAAGTCTGGAAATACACAAAGAACAAAAATTTGAACATTAAAGTAATTCAGAGATAGCCACTGTCAACACTGTTTTTTATACATTTAATATACAAAATTAGAATTCTATTCTTACTGCTTTGCGACCCACTGTTTTAACAATGTGGCATTAACTAAACTGTCTTCCAAAGCACATTGTTGTAAGACTTCACTGTGTCCCACCCTATGTCCAGACAAGCTGGTCACTACTTCCCTACACTGCTGGACAATTCATTTGTTTCCCCCTTTTTTGGTTATCATAAAAAACAGTAATAAACATTCTTACACATTATGTACATTTCCATTACTAAATGCTCCAGATAGATTCCTATAAGTGGAATTGCTTGACAAATGGAAATATAAATTAGAGCAACTTTAAGTGTTATTAAATTGCTCTCCAGAGCAACTGGATCAATCAATACTCCCAGGATCAATACTGAAAGAATATTCGTCTCCTTTTTCCCTAACACTGGGTGTTAATATATATATTGTTTACTTCTGATATGCAGCATTTGTCAATGGATGAATGGACAGATGCATGAATGGACAGAAGGACTGGATGGATGGACAGACAGATGGATGGGTGAGATAAATGAATTTTGTCAAGGAGTATCATGAAAGACACAGAGTCACATGAACAAGTTGTCTTTTTCCAGTTTCTAGGACTCTCCTGAGCAGTTTGTGTGTTTACCATGGGCCCAGTCCCTCCTCCCTCGTTAAATTCTGCTGAGCATCCCTTGGCTTTTGGGCCTAGAGCATTAGGCTCACATTCCACCAGATCTGGCTCTCACTCCCATTTGGCACCAGCAGAAGAGATATTAAAATTACAAATTTTGGCTTACATGATGCTTACTGTCTCAAGTAGAACTAATTAATGTTTTAATAGCAGAGTAACAAGTCCCAGATTTCCCTTAGCAAAGCAAACCTAAAAGTAAACACCACACTGGACTGCTCCATAGGATCCAAACCTACCAGCTGGAAAGATACAATCACCAGGGGCTGAATATGACCCAGAATCTGTGTTAAGAAAAATTTAACCCCATAATGCTGTGCTGGAGAGCTGCCGGATACCCACTCACCCCATGTGTTGACCCTAACTTGTCAGTCCTCAGAAATCCCTACAGACAGGACCAGGTTTTGTTTGATGGCATAGCCCCTGTACTTGGCATTGTTCGACATATGGAAAATACCTATCAAATGTCTACTGAATAAGTAGACATCTACTGAGTAAGTAGAGGGAATGTGGGATAAGAAGATTCATGGAAGCCTGGTTACATGAGTGAGTGGCTATATACCTCATAAATTCTAGAATCTAGATTTGGACCTGTGTCAGACACAATCCCATTCACTTTCTCTGTGATATGTTGCTTTCCAGCATTAGAGAAAAGCGTTCAATGCCCACAGTATGAGAATTTGTGTTGCAATAAATAATCTGAATCATAGTTTTGAATTTAAAATGCCTAATGGGTACGTGGGTGGCTCAGTAGGTTAAGCTTCTGACTTTTGATTTCAGCTCAGGTCATGATCTCATAGTTTGTGGGTTCAAGCCCCTCGTCAGGCTCTGTGCTGACAGTGCGGGGCCTGCTTGGGATTCTGTCTCCTCTCTCTGCTCCTCCTCTGCTCGCTCTCTTTCAGAATAAATAAATAAACATTTAAAAACAAATAAATAAAAATAAAATGCTTCAAAAAATCAACTATATTTTACCTACTGTGAAGATGTTCTCATAGCAACATTCCCCTTGAACTTCTAAATGGTCTCTATATGCTCAAAAGATACGGAAGTGAGAACAATTATGAACCCACAGTAAAATCATAGTTTCTTGGGATAGAAAGGCAGAGAGCAAAATGAACAAGGGACTCTCCAGTTTGCTCTTCTTTTTAATATGTACCCTCTTTGGTTGGAGACAGGAGTTAATTTTAATTACATAAGTTAATTATAATTAAGTACCAATATCAACTTATGGGCAAATATATCACATGAAGTTGTATAACTTATCCATTCATTTATCTGGTGTTAGGAACTATGGAAATAAAGACCATAAGTTCCTTCCTATGTTCGTAAAGCTTATTGCTGACTAGTGAGATCCATAAGTAATCTATCATAGCATAACATGGTAAGAGCTAAAAGAGACCTATGCTCATGGTGTAACAGCAAGTTCTTTATCAGGTTTCTCTAGGAAGTGAGAAGTTGTGGCAATAGGAGAAAAGAATGGATTGAGGAAAAAAGAGGAACTATGAATTATGTTAGTTGAGAATATTAACACGACTGGTTACCTATTTACTGAGTACCTTACTATGAACCAGGCACCTAAAACAACTCATTGAGGTAGAATCTATTATTATCCCCATTTTAGAGAAGAAGCAACTGAAGCTTAGATGATTGAAATAATTTAACCAGCTAGGAAGTTCCTAAACAAGAATAAACTGGAAGTCAATGAAACTAGCGTACAACAATCATTGCCCCAAATAGTACTCAAAAATTAGTTATGCACCCATATTGATTATCTATTGCTACATAACAATTTACTCCCAAAACTTAGGGGTCTAAAGCAACAAACATTTATATAATCTCACAGTTTCTGTGGGTCAAAATTCAGGAGCAATTTAGCTGGGTTGCTCTAGCTCAGGATCTCAAGAGTCTGCAGTCAAGATACTAACTGGGGCAGTGTTCATCTGAAGGCTTGACTGGGGCTGGAAGAAGTACTTCCAAGATGGCTCAGTCTCATGGCTGTTGGTAGGATGCCTCCATTCCCTTGCCAGGTGAGCCTCTCGGTAGGGTTGAGCATCCTCATAAAATGGTAATTGGCTTCCCCCAGAACTAGTAATCTAAAAAAAGAGCAAAACAGAGGCTGCAATGCCTTTATGACCCAGTCTCCAAAATCTAATGCCATCACTTCCTCTACTTTCTATTAATTAGAAGTGAGTCATCAAACACAGCCTATACTCAAGAGGAAGAAAGTTTATCTCAACCTTTTAAACTACAGAGAATTTCTGAATATATTTTACTAAGTTTATTTGAGAGAAAGAGAGAACAAGCAGGGGAGGGGCAGAGAGAGAGGGAAAGAGAGAATCCCAAGCGGGCCGCACCATCAGCACAAAGCCCAACACAGGGCTCAATCTCATGAATCATGAGATTGTGACCTGAGCCGAAATCAAGAGTCAGACACTTAACCAACTGAGCCACTCTGGTGCCCTGTCAGTATATTTTTAAACTATCACTATACTTCAGGCTGGAAACTAGAATCAATTGTGAGGACCCAATCCAGAGAAAAAGGTTTGCATTTCAAAAAGCGGGTGGCAGGGGCGCCTGGGTGGCGCAGTCGGTTGAGCGTCCGACTTCAACCAGGTCATGATCTCACGGTCCGTGAGTTCGAGCCCCGCGTTGGGCTCTGGGCTGATGGCTCAGAGCCTGGAGCCTGTTTCCGATTCTGTGTCTCCCTCTCTCTCTGCCCCTTGCCCGTTCATGCTCTGTCTCTCTCTGTCCCAAAAATAAATAAACGTTGAAAAAAAAAAATTAAAAAAAAAAAAAAAGCGGGTGGCAAATAAATCAGATCTCAGATGCTGGGAAAAGAAAATGGCACCTACAGGCCAGCAAAGGGCTAGCGGTCTGCTCACATCCATTAAGTGCTGAAAGGGGTTGGGGGCTCAGTAAAATCCATAGTTTTAGAAACAAAAATATGAAGTGAAAACACACTTCTTTTCTGTTATTAATTTCTTTTGGTTTTCCCTCCTGAGCAAAAGTTCTTTTGAAAATGCCAATTTCCTGTTTAGATGTGCCTCAAGAAAGGGGTCTGGGCTAGAGAGAAAAGTAGAAATTGGGATCTCCAATGGGCCAGAGGAGGGGAGTGGCAGCAAGGATCAAAGGGAAGGTGACCAAGAGGGGAGAGGAGGAAGAACAGGGTCCCTCGGTAAGCTGCTCCCACCAGACTCTCCTTCAGGCCTCATACTTCTGAACACTCTGTGCTCTGTTCAAAAGAGGGAGGCTCCTCCTTTTCAGAGCATAAAGGAATTGGATGGACATGAACCTCCTGGCACAGAAAGCCACTCACAGGATTTCACCAGTGCAAAATACAAAGCATGAAATGGTCTTAATGTTTTGCAGGCAGCATTTGCACTGTGGAATTAGGGAAGAATTGAGGATGGAAAGCCAGGGGATAGTCAGCATCACAGCTAAATCAACGATGTGGCAGTTGGACCTGGGTTCAAATTCCAGTGTGTCTCTTACTAGCTGTGACACCATGGGAAAGTTCATCTTTCTCAAATTTGGTTTCCTCTTTGTAAAGATGGGAGTACTATTAATTTCCTCATAGCGCTGTGAGGTTTAATGAGAAATCAAAAGCTTAATGAGTATCAGCTATTACTAATGCATGACAGGGACAAAGCCATGAAAAGCTGACCTTGAGGAATAAAAACAGAGAACGTTTGTTCATTTTCTGCAACTCAATGTACAGTTTATGAGAATCCTCTGGACCATTGTTCAGAGAATAGAAGGTGAACCACTATACCTCCTCTCCCTCCTCAACCTCTCTGAACTCCAATCTCTTTGCTTGCCAGGATAAGGGAGGGTCCCTACCACTCTGAGCTGCCATGGGAAAACACAAGGAGCTGCTGTCACCTGAACACCAGCCACGTTTCCAGATACAGTAAGTCTCGGGAAGGTGCTGTAGCACAGATTTCCCATAGCGCTTCCATTCCCATCTTTATGAGACCCCGTGGGGGTGCTGTGTACAGCAATAGTCCCGTACAATGGCAGCTTTCCAAATTCCCAAAATTAGGTATAGGGGTGCCACAACGGGGCTCCTGGAATTCTAGGGAAAGGGACCCTGGGACAGGTGTAAAGGTTGGTGAGGAGCCTCTCTGGAGCAAAGGGTGGGAAATCATCCCTACAGGACTATCATCAACTAAGCTTCACAACACAAGCCACAGAACAATACCAGCTCAAGACCAGCAGGGTTGTGTGCTTGTGTCCAGCATCATAGTTCCAAGGCCCTTACAAAGAAGAAAACAATTGTACAGGTATTATAAAGTACATGAAAAGAAGCTGATGAAAGAGTAACTGCCATTTCCCACCCTGCATGACCAAATGTGAACAGGTTAAGTGATCACGTCGGTCTCTTGCTCCCACTTTCCAGTAGGGAAGGAGATGAGCTGACGCCTCAGGCTGACCAAAACACCGACATCAGAAACATCGGCTGAAATTCCCCTTCCAGATCTAGCCCTTTAATGTTTTCCACATCTCATCAGGGAAACACTCCTTGGTGTTCCTAAGCACCTTGCGAGCCAACCAGGTAACCTCAGGCCCATGCAGCCTCACTCAGTTAATAAGTGAAGTGCTCTCCTAAAAGCAGGTAAGCCCAACTTTATGAAGGGTCAATCAGCAAATCTAAAACTTTCATAAACTGTTCATGCCTTTCTGGAACTTAAATAGGACTTCCAGAGAACAGTATGAGGGACTTAGCACTTAATTACAAACGTTGCCTAGAAAATCAATTTATTCTGGATTCTTGAAAGAAAAATAGAGTGTGTTGGTATTTACTTTTAATAATAAAACTGCTCAGCATCTTAAGACTGTCTCCGGCCTTCACTGGACACACTGCCAGCTACACGTGGTCACACACCCATGAGGCTTCTGAGACTGATTCTGGGCCACCAGCTCCAGGCTGCTGAGACTGATTCTGGGCCACCAGCCTTGGCCCTTACCAAGCAGCCATGAAAATTTGAAGTTCTCTAGCAATACTCTCTACAGCCTCAGTAACAGTAATAGCAACAACCCCCAACACTTACTGAGCCTTTACTATGTGCCAGGCAGTGTTCTCAGTATTTATGAGTATTAAATCTTTCCAAAATTTTCACAGCTACCCTGAAGGGTAGGTTCTATTATAATCCCTGCATTTTATAAATGCAGAAACTGAGGCATGGAGAAGATAAATAAGGAAGCTGTCCAAGGTCCTAAAGCTGACAAGGCTGTAAAGCAGGGGTCCAAGCGCACAGTCTCAGATGCTGTGCACCTGCCACTGTGTTATTCAAACTGGCTTGCTGCATTCTGTATGTCTTCCTGGTGCTTCTCGCGACACTGCAGGATGAAGCTCCTCTCCCCTTCACTGGCATCCTAGCAAAACATCAATCTGGCTTAGATTGGGGCCATCTAATAATACCCAGTGTCTATACCTCAGTTGTTTCTACACTGGAAAGGATGGCTGTTTCATGTTTTTTTTTTTTTTTTTTAACACAGACTCTTTTAGATTTCTCACCCCACACTTTTTTTTTTTTTAATGTTTATTTAGTTTTGAGAGAGAGAGAGACAGAAGACAAGCAGGGGAGGTGCAGAGAAAGAGGGAGACACAGAATCCAAAGCAGGTTCCAGGCTCTGAGCTGTCAGCACAGAGCCCAACACGGGGCTCAAACCCATGAACCACATGACCTGAGATGAAGTCAGATGTTTAACTGACTGGTGCCCCTACTTTCTTTTTTTTAAGTTTGTTTATTTATTTATTTTTAAGAGAGAACAAGCAGGGAAGGGGCGGGGGGGGGGGGGGGGACAGAGAATCCCAAGCAGGTTCCACACTCTCAGTGCAGAGCCCAATCCGGGGGTCAATCCCGCAAACCATGAGATCATGACCTGAGCTGAAATCAAGAGTCGGACACTTAACCAACTGAGCCACCCAGGCGCCCTCTCACATGCTGTTTTCTAGTGATGACCAAAACTTCATTTCCCTCAAGGAGAGCAAAATAGTAGAACATGTGTCTTGAAGACAAAAAGCTAGGTTTCACCTGCCCTTCTACTAGTTCCCGATGAGTGACCTTGGGTAAGTTATTTAACATCTCTGAGTCTTAGATTTTTTTGCCTGTAAAATGTGAGTAACTACATTTATCTTTTAATATTATTATGAGAAACAAAGGATAGAAAGCATATAAAGCACCTATGATAAGCAGTAAAGAGTAACTCCCTAAGATTCTTTCCTGTTCTGAAACCCTATAACTATTTGAGTGTTATTGTTTGGGTGGTTATATTATCTCCAAGGAAGAAAAGGCTTAGGTTTGCTGGCTTATTTCATTCTAAAGTATGTCCCTTGGGTGTGGAAAATCAACAAACGACTTTCCATTACCTACCAGTCAAGCAGCCCTGAGTTCTAAGGCCAAGGAACTTAGATCCCAGGGAGCAATAAAACACCTGTGCATGGAAAGAAAACCAAGTGTTCCAAGAGGCGAACAACTGAACAGGACACTTCCCACTGAGCCCTGTGTGAGGTTAGAGGAGAGACATTTTGGAGAAAGAACAGTTTGGAACAGGCAGAGAGGACGGGGAGAAAAATTCCAGGAAGGGTCAGAGAGAGAGAGGGAGCAAGCAGCAAGGTCTGAGATAGGAAGAAGGAACGTCACCCAATGTATGCAGTCAATCGTAAGGCAGCCGGCTGGGCAACAGAGTTTATGGTAGGAAGTCGGGATTAAATAATTAGTTGATGGTGGACACATTATCATTGCATTTCGCTAAACCATTTGCCAAGTGCTTCACGTGTGTGACCCTTACTTAATCCTGACCAGGGTTGTGTTAAGCTGGCATTCCCTCTATTTTGCAGTTGAGAAAACACAGCAATTCACATTATTTCCACATCTGATCCTCAGATATAATTCCGAGAGATGGCCAGAGCAGTTGTTATCTCCATTTCAGAAAAAGGCAGATTAAGGCTCAGAGAGCCCAGTGATCTAACCCAAGTGGTTCTCAACACTAAAACTAAAGACCCACCACCACCTTTTCATAATCAGTATTTACAATACCACCTTTATTAACCTGAAGTGAATAAAACTCATAAATAATGTCATACTCATAACTGTAACAACTAAAACTGCTCCCACAAATATCCAAAGTAGGGGACAGGATTCCTTAGGCTAAGACTCCTCCAAGTCAAAGGCAGAGCCTGGTCTCAAACTCGGCTGTCTGGACTTCTGGAGCAAGACCCTTCCTCCTTGAGAAGGTGGGATGTGGCCAGAATAGAGGACACAGACGGGAAGGGTAGATACCTGTACTGTCAGGCCTTCAGTTTCTTACCCCCCTCACAATGGCCACCAGTACTATGATGGCAACAACAGCAGGCTCATCCACTTACCTCCTCCATTGTTTAATCTCTCAAACTCATCTTGCTGAAACAGAAATTAAACCTTTGTCTTCTGTTCTCTGATGGTAAATATTCCACCTTCTACTTCTAAGAGCAATAGCCAAAAAAAGTAGCAACTTGAGAAAAATCACTTACATTCTTTGTGGCCAGCGCAAATCATGCTACAGTAGGAAACAAGATGTCAGGAAACAAGGTATTTGTTTTAAAAGTGCGTGCGCGGCTCTGGATTTGGTTTATCTTTCTCTTGGTTAAAGCACTAACAGAACTGATGTCTTTGATCTGCCCCACCAACAAAAACCAAAAAGTCATTCAGAGCTCGCATTCCAGAGGTGCCTTTGGGAGACTCTGCCCTGACAAATTTCATGCACAGATTGTCAGGAAGAAAAGTCAAACGTTATTTTCATGCTTGTGGTTTAATTCTTGTGCTTTAACCATGTTGGCATGCTTATAAACCTATGTCATGACCAATCAAACAGTAAGCGGCATGCATTTTTCTCAGCGGGTTGTGTACATTCTTTTAGCAGACATTAAAAAATAAAACAAAGTTACCACATGGAAACTGCTTTTCTATGGCTCACATCTTTAAGTTCTACATAGAATTATTCACACAGCAAACGATTACTAAGCACCTACACAGTGCAAGGCACTGTGACAGGTTTAAAAAAGGCACTGGTCTTCCCACAATTCCTCAATCAATGAGCCAGGTACCTAGATACAAATCCCGGCGGGGGGTCGGGGGGGGGGGGGGCGCTGTGTGAGGGGCAGGATGGGAGGGCAATGGGAACTAAGAGTTAAAGCAGAGGCCGGCAGAGTTTGGCCACATGTTAACCAAAGCCAGGAATAGTGCAGATAAATAAAATCTACATACAATCCCAAATTTAAATTAACAGGTATTTTCCAAGGCATAACAAGTAAATCTCTCTCAGTTAGCCTTAACCACACCTGCTGGTAGACTAAGAACAACTTATTAGAAAGAAGACGGACTGTTGGTTTATAAAAAGTCAGTTGACTATTAGGGGCCAAACACCAACTGAAGAAGAGAATCATGTGCGAAAAGGAGGTAATTGTAGGCGGGAAGTGCAGACATGCAGTCATATGGGTGCACACCGCCTCGCCTACAAAGTCAGAGGCAGAAAGGCTTACATGCCAAGGGAAAGACGGAAAAAAAAATATCTTTAAAGTTTGTTAAAGTTCTGTGATGCAAAGCTCAATTTCATTAATTGTCTCTATTTGTAAAAGGAAAAAAAATGCTACATTTTTAGGAGATGGATAAATATTGTCAAAAATCTGTTTTATTTCTTGCAACCATGGGAAACAAAACAGTTTAATTTTCTTTTTTCTTCATAGTTCCTTTTTTTTTTTTTAGGTATTATGTATTTTTTTTTTTTTTTTTTTTTTTTGAGGTGTGGGCAGAGAAGACAGGATTGGAAGTGATACTGCACTGACAGCAGTGAGCCCAATGCAGGCTCCAACAAACGCAAACCATGAGATCATGAGCCGAAGTCGATCGCTCAAACGACACACCCAGGAGCCCCTTCTTTCCTATTTTCAATGGCAAGTCTCTAATCTATCCTTATTCTATTTTATGGAGGGTGAGAAAAAAGACTGCTTTAATGATAGCACATCATCCTGTGGAATGCTAGGATCCCACCGCTTAACGTTGTTAACACCTTTTTAAAAAAAATTTTTTAAATGTTTACTTATTTATTTTTTTAATATAATTTATTGTCAAATTGGCTTACATACAACACCCAGTGCTCATCCCAACAAGTGCCTCCTCCATGCCCATCACCTATTTTCCCCCTTTTCCCCCACCATCCACCCTGTTTGTTCTCCATATTTAAGCGTCTCTTGTGGTTTGCCTCCTTCCCTCTCTTTTTGTAACTATTTTTTCCCCTTCCCCTCCCCCATGGTCTTGTTCAGTTTCTCAAGATCCACATATGAGTGAAAACATATGATACCTGTCCTTCTCTGACTGATTTCACTCAGCATAATACCTTCCAGTTCCATCCACATTGCTGCAAATGGCATGATTTCATTCTTTATTTTTGGAGAGGGAGACAGCATGAGCCCGGGAGGGGCAGAGAGAGAGAGGCACACAGAATCTGAAGCAGGCTCCAGGCTCTGAATTGTCAGCACAGGGTCCAACATGGGGCTCAAACTCACAGACTGCAAGATCATGACCTGAGCCAAAGTCAGACGCTTAACCAACTGAGCCACTCGGGTGCCCTGTCACCTTTATTGAGATATTACTCATATACCATAAAGTTCACGATTTAAAGTATAGAACTCAATAATTTTTAATGTATTAATATATTACAATCCTCACCATGATCTAATTTTAGAATATTTTCATCATTCCCAAATTAAATCTTAACACACATATTAGCAATCGCTCTCCATTCTCCCCTGACACCTTCCCACTTCCCCCACCCTAGGAAATTATTTATCTATTTTCTGTTTCTATAGAGTTGCCTACTCTGGACATTCCATATAAACAGAATCACACACTATGTGGTCTTCTGTGACTGGCTTCTTTCACATAGCATAATGTTTCTGACGTTCATTCAGGTTATAGAATGTATCAGTATTTCTTTTGACTGCCAAATAATATTCCATTATAAAAATAGACCTCATTTTATCTGTATACCAGTTGAAGGACATTTGGGCTATTTCCAGTTTTTAGATTTTGTGATTAGAGTTGCTATGAATATTTTCAGACAAGTTTTTATATGGACATCTTTCACTTCTCTTGGATATATACTACCTAGGAGTGGAACTGCCGTGTTATATAACTTTATGTTCAGCATTTTGAGGAAGTGTCAAACTGTACTCCAAAGTGGCTGTACCATTTTCCATTCCCACCAGAACTCCACTTTCTCCACATCCTTGCCAACACTTGTTGTCTTTGTTTATTACTGTCATCCTAGTTGACGTGTTTGGATCTGTATGCCATGATAAGTAACGGTGTTGAGCATTTCTTTGTACTTGTTGGCCACCATTTGTATATCTTCAGCAAAATGTCTACTTAAGTCCTTTGCCCATTTTTAACTGGATTATTTGGGGGGTGCTCCTTGTTATTGTTGAGTTATAAGGGTTCTTTACATATTTTAGAAATAAGTCATTGAGATATGTGATTCACAAATACTTCCTCCCACCCTATGAGTTGTCTTTTCATTTTCTTGATGGTGTCCTTTGAAGCACAAATTTTTCAATCTGATGATGCTAAAGGATTTTTAAGTTGCTCTTGGATGCATACCCTTTGCAGGGGGGGGCGGTGAAATTAAGAGGCGGGCCTATTTCTACACCCATATTCATAGCAGCGTTTTCACAAAGCTAAAAAAGCACAAAGTGCCCTTTGACTGATGAATGCATAAATAGACATAACTCAACCTTAAATAGCAAGGACATTCTGACATATGCTACAACATGAATGAAACTTTAAGATACTATGCTAATGTGAAATAAGCCAGTCAAAAAAGGACAAATACTGCACGATTCCACCTAAAATAGTCAAGTGTGTACATTCATAGAGACAGAAAGCAGAATGGTGTGAAAGCAGACAGGGGCTGCAGGGAGGGGATGCAGGAGTTACTGTTTAACAGGGACAGAGTGTCATCAGTTTGGGAAGATCCATCTGCAGATGGATGGTGGGGTCAGCTGAACAACAATGTCACTGTACTTAACGCCCCTCAACAGTACACTTTAAAAATAGTTAAATTAGCTAAACAAACAAACAAACAAACAAACAAACCTGAGGGCAGCAGTTAGTTAGTTCTCCATCCTTGGCTTCTGGTTTCATCACCTTGCTCTTTCCTGGCAACTTCTATGCCAATAGGTAAATAGGCCAATAGCACAAAAGTGAAAGGCTCAAACAATCTAAGAATGAGCAGCCTTCCAAGTTAAATGAGACAGCAGATGATTCCTCCTGTTGATGCCCATATTTGATTGAGGAGGCTCTATACAATGTCAAGGACTGCACTGAATGTTGGGGATTCAAAGATACAGAAAATGAGGACCCTGTGCCCTATAGGAATTTACAGTTAAGAAATAATTTTCAATCCCATGAATGGGAGTCAATTAATTCAAGCTCTCTGAATGACAATTCGGTAAAGGCTGGACTGAACAACGATGCATCAGTCTGACTACCCAGGAAGCTCTAGTTTCTTCCCTCCTCTGACACGACAGCACATCTTTCGACAATACGAAGAGCCAAAACCGCTTATTTATCCTATCCATTAAATACGAAAAGAGGATAATTATGTAATTTGGGATCCAGGCAGTCATTTTTCTGAATGAATTTATGCATATGTGTGTTCGCAACTATCTCATTTTTCTCCTGACTGCATGGAAAAGATCACTGCAGTCTATTAGTACACAAGTGGATTCATACTGCGGAATCATTAACAGCAGAGCCATCCCACTGAGAAGTAAGAGGAAATGTCACATATGACCAAAGGCTAAATTATCTATTAAATCAAGTCTTTGAAAATTACAGACACATTTAGTAGGTGCAAGACTATACGAGAACAAGAAAAATTCTAGCAGACTGACTAGTCAGAATAATCTGTGCCAAAAAACAACTTTTAAAAAGTAGCAAAAACATCTTTTGGACAGCAACAGGAGTTCATTCAACAACTCAACAAATATTTATTCAGCATCTCTTATGTGCCAAGCGCCATGCTAAGTTCTAGGGCTATGATAAAGAATGAGACTCAATCTTTCCACAGGACCTCAGTGTCTAACCATGGGAGATAAATATCACGTTCAGGAAGATGTGATAAATGCTGTGAGAGAAGATATATACGGTGCTATGGTGGCAACAGGATCATGGAGTGGCACAGAGAAATCAAGGAATGCTTGCCGGAGAAGAGGAAACTCAGGGAGCATAGAAGCAGCTAGGCCAAGAAGGTAGAGGGAGGGCTGGTGTTCCCGGAAGAGAGAACAGCACATGGAAGGAGACGGCACAGGTGAGACGCTGGGCCGTAGAGTCAGGAAGATCCAGGATACGTTGCCGCTCCACCACTGGTTACGTAAGTGACCCTGCAAGTTAATTAATAGTTTCCAGCCTCATCTTTTTTATCTGTAAGATGGAAATAGCAAATTGTACCTCCTCATAGGGGATTCGATGAGGTAAGCACATAAGAAAAGCCTAATAAACACAGCTATTCTCATCAAGATGATTTTAATAGAAAGGGGTACAAGAATTGAGAAAAACATTTGATCTTTGCACTTTGCCTTGAATTTGATCTCAACTTTCCGCCGTATCGTCCAATATTCACGTCCAATAAAATGATGATGTCTGGGAATGTAAACTGATGTAACCTCTTATATATAAATACACGTGTTACAGCCAGGGTTAGATTCATTTGTGAGGAACCAAGACCCAAAATGATAATTTAAACAAAATTGAAATGCATTTCTTTTGTATGTCAAAGTCCAGAGGTAGGCAGTGCAGCACCAAGGAAGCCAGCTCTGGTCCATAAAGTCCTCACAGAACCAAAAGTCCTCCGGGACACGGTGCCCACATCCTTCGAGGAGGCCCTTGTTCTCATGATCCAATGTGGTGGCTAGAGCTCGGGTGACCATAACTGTGTTCCAGGCAGAAGGATGGAGGAAGAGGTAAACAAGAAAGAGAAGGCAAAGGGCACACACCAGTTTTTTCAAAAGGATCCGAGAGGTTCCCCAACAACCCTTGCACTCACATTCTATCAGCCAGAACTAGCCACCTAGCCTCCTCTGGTGACCAGGAAGGCTGGGAAACAGAGTCTTTATTCTGGACGGCTATGTACCAGCTAAAACTGGTGGATTCTGAAAAAGAGAGAACGAATGTTGTGCACAACTGGCAGTTGCTGCCACAACATTCCATATACCAGAAACTCAAAATACAATAAATGGATATTTTAAAAGGAGGGCATCATTGACATCACTAAATGCTAGTTATGAGAATTTGCTGCCAGGAATGCCAAGCCTATCGGGAGAACTGGATACACAGAGGTGAGCCACAAAGGAGATGGAAAGAGCTGTTCATAAGTTGCTTGGAGCCTATCAACAGCTCTTTTTCTCCTCTTTGTGGGTGAGAATGTGAAAAAGTTAACTGATGCTTTCAGAGAATAATACAATGGTCAAGGTAGGCATATTCTTTGATCTAGTAAACCCATCACTTGTATTTTCTTCAACAGTGAAATGTACTATATGCACATATGTTTGCTGAAAAATATTCACTGAGAAAACAGATACTTAAATATACTGTAGGACTGAATTACCATACAAAACACTGGCATATATTATATAGCCATTAAAAATTAAAAAAAACATGTATGGGGTGCCTCAGTCGGTTAAAAGTCCAACTCCTGATTTTGGCTCAGGTCATCATCTCGTGGTTCTTGAGTTTAAGCTCCATACTGGGCTCTGTGCTGACAGTGCAGAGCCTACTTGGGATTCTTTCTTTCCCTCTCTCTACCCCTGCCCCCACTGGTACACACACGCTCTCTCTCTCTCTCAAAATAAATACACTTAAAAAAATGTTCAAAAATTTTCTTCTGAAGCAAATAGAAATTTTTTTGATTATACTACTTTAAATTATTATAGATGTACATTAAATGTATAAAGATGTGGACATGAATTTAACTTTTTAACACTGACAGACTGATTAAGGGTTCCAAACCCCAGCCCAGTGAAAAGCTAGACGGGTTTATATAAAGTTACAGGGATTTAAAAAATATAAATAACTCTCTGTTCTGTGTTCTCAAAGAATAAAAAAAAAAAAAGTCATCAACAGTGCAAACTTAGTTAAAATGACATCATGTATGACTTTAACCACAATAGTAACTAACTACAAAGCTGACTATTCTGAATTCACCTCCTTTCCTGTCTCTGTATCCTTGATGGAACTAATGAGTGGATTACTGACAATATGGAAACTATGAAGCAAAGGAGTAACTATAACAGTTAAAAAAACAACAGGGGACAAAGTAAGTAAACCAAATGATCAAAATAAGATCCTCAGTTTCAAAATAATAATAATTAAAACTGCAATCTTTTCTTTTTTTATTAACTAAAAAACTTTTTTTTTTGTTTTATTTTATATTTGAGAGCAACAGAGCGCAAGCAGGGGCGGGGCAGGGAGACGGAGACTGAATCTGAAACAGGCCCCAGGCTCAAGCTGTCAGCACAGAATCCAAGGTGGGGCTTGAACTCATGAGCAGTGAGATCATGACCTGAGCCGAAGTCAGACGCCTAACTGACTGAGCCACCCAGACGTCCCTATTTTTTTTAATGTTTACTTATTTTTTGAGAGAAAGAGAGAGAAAGAGAGACAGTGTGAGCTGGGGAGGCGCAGAGAGAGGGAGACACAGAATCGGAAGCAGGCTCCAGGCTCCGAGCTGTCAGCCGTCTCACAGAGGCCATCCAACAGAGGCTGTGAGATCATGACCCGAGCCGAAGTGAGACGTTTAACCGACTGAGCCATCCAGGCGTCCCCAAACTGCAATCTTTTACAAAAGGTTTGCTTCCTCTGAAAAACTCACATGCTCTCTTCTCTCCAAGAGTGTGAGTTACGTACCTTATCATGACTCCCTTTGGCCATGGCTGCCAGGAAGTTCTCCATAACAATCAAAGAGCCTACCTTCGCTCTTTCTCTTCAGTGAGGCAGCTGAGCGGTTTGGCAGTGGCGGTGGCCCTGTGCAGATGCAGAGACACAGATCTTTGTGAAGACCCTGATGGGCAAAGCCACCACCCTTGAGATCAAGCCCAGTGACACCACTGACAATGTCAAAGTCAAAATCCAAGACAAAGAGGGCACCCCACCTGTCCAGAAGCATCTGATTTTCGTGGGCAAACAGCTGGAGGCTGGCCACACTCTGTCAGACTACAATATCCAGAAAGAGTCCACCCTGCACTGGTGCTTCGCCCATGGGGCGGCATCATGGAGCTTTCCCTCCACCAGCCGGCCCAGAAACACACCTGTGACAAGAGGATCGGCTGCAAGCCTCATGCTCACCTGCACCCTTGTGCGATCAACTGCCGCAAGAAGAGCAGCGGCCACACCGACAACCTGCACCCCAAGAAGAAGGTCAAGTAAGGTCCCTCCACTGGCTCTTCCTTTGCCCACGGGGAAGCCTCCTGCCTGAGCCCCAAGGCCCTGGGGCCTCAATAAAGTTTCCCTTAAGCACCATGGACACATAATAGTTTGCATTCTCTTTCCCTTGGTTCTGATTTTTCATTTTCTAGACCCACTTCATTAATGTCATTATTATACATCTGTTGAAAATCACTTCAATTTTTTTCTAAAGGAGTAGCGTAAGTCAAATAAACAAATTCTCTGGAATCTTTTACGTTCCATCAAAAATTGCACATACTTTAGCTCCTCCTAAGAGAGCTCGTCAGAACTATCCACTGTTCCCAAGCTCCTATGACATGCACTTGTTTTTCCACTGGGGTTAGTCTGGTATTCAAAGGCCATAGAAGTTTTATTCGTTATAGAACAGATACTGCTTGACTTGGCCAAGCCGGCTGCTGCCTTCATCATCACCGCAAAGAGACATTCTGCCTTAACACACAAACACCATGTTTCATCCCGATACCGTGCCTGTGGTTACAAAGTGATCGCTATCATTTTCTCAGCAGAAAAAGTACGTTCTATTGCAATTCTCCATCACAGATATTTCAAGCCACCTAATATATGCCCCCTTAAAACACTGAACTAGCTGCCTTTGTAAAAGACTGTTGATTTTTATCCTGCATGAATTTTACAAGATAGACAACAAAGGTAAAAATACCAGGAGATTCAACAGCTCTCTCTGGTTTTATTTAAAAGAAAAATTATTCTTTTCTCTCTACAAGGACATCTTGTTTTTCCTTTCCTATCCATACCACCATTTCACATTTTGAAAATCACATAATATACAAATAATCCCAAACCCAGCAAAACGCAAGAAGGGTCTCATGGAAATTAACTCTTGTAGCCCAAAGGGAGGATTTCTGATACACTGTTTCATGGCACGTGCATTTATAAATTCTCTCAGGAATATCTGTCAAGCACCTGCTGTGTGCCTGGCACCAGGCAAGGTCTACACTCTACCTGCTCTTTTCCTACACAATGTCGTTGTGGGGAACACACACATCAGCCGAGTTGATTTTCTGCTTGCGCACTACGGTACGGTTGCACCGGCTTAAGTTTTTAAGGATTCTTGTACCTCCAGCCTCTTCAGTGTTCTCACGCAACCGGTGTCTTCTCCGGCACCCAGACCTCCTCCATGAATTCATGCCTGCACACCAGCAACTCTTGGGGCACTGTTTCAGTGTCGCGGCCCGTAGCAGTTACGGGGTGGTACCTGTTTTGTACCAGCTGGTAAGTATCTGCAACAGCATCCCTGGTGGGCTCCACCTTATTCCAGGTTTGGCCCACAGAGCCAACGCTGCAGCCCCATTTGCCCACCTCACCCATTTCTCCCCGTCCTCTCATGCCCCCTCCACCCTTCGGCTGCACACAGCAAACTCTGCAGATCAAAGACTCCCTCTTCGTTTCTCTCCAGGGGATCGAGGTCTCAGCTTCTCCATTCTGTGACAACTGAAGACGACCAGCTGGGGCTTGTGCCCCTCCCCACAAGGGGATGTTCAAAATGTCCACTTTGTAGGTAGCACCAAGTAAGTAAGAGCATTCTCTCTTTTATTATCGTGACAAATCTGGAATCATCACAAGGACGCTGCTTAAAGCAAAAATGTGCCACAAAGAAAATGCAACTGTGGGTAACTAGACAATCCACACCAGGGTTTGAAAATTATTCCAACTAGTGACCAGCACTTCGCGCAAGCAGCAACCCCAAATGAAGGCACTGGAGGATGAGGGTACCAGGTGCAGAATCTGAGAAATTGCTCCAGCAATGCTCATGCAACACTGGCCTTCATGCTTTGATGGTAATGCACTCATTTCTCCAACTTCTAGCACACTAAACGCAAGTGTAGTTTAATGATGGCAACTGGATTGAAAGGTAATTGGAAGCTGAAAATAGACACTTTGCTTCATTACAATAATCCTCTACCAGAAATGTTTGTTGTGTAAAAAAAAAAAAAAAAGCACTATTCCCTAGGCACCTGTTTACAAAGGAATTGCCATTCAAGATTTTAAGGGTATAACCATTAACACTTTTTAAGTCATGAATGCTAATAAGCTTATAAAAAAACAAACACATCTGCATTTATTTAAAAACTTTGATTTTGATCAAGGACTCAACATGACTGAATCCTATTTCAGGTACATAAAAATGTGAGAGCGATAAATTCAAACCATAAGCCTATTCTGCTCACCTGATTTCTTTCTAATGCCATTTTCTTCTCTCTTGTTCAAGCAGGCATCATGCCCAGCACACAGCCCAGTGCGGTGCTTAAACTCAGACCCTGAGATCAAGAGTCAGACACTCAACTAACTAAGCCCCCCAGGTGTCCCAAAGCAATTTTTTTCTACTCCTCTTTTCATTCCTATTCATTCCCCAAAATCAGGCACCCTACCATGCTTCATACAACTTCTTATGAGAGGCAAGACGTGAACAGCTAATATCATCCTAAATGGGGAAAAACTGACAGCCTTCTCTCTGTAGTCAGGACCAAGACAGGGATGTCCACTCTCACCACTTTTATTCACCATAGTACTGGAAGCCCTAGCCACAGCAATCAGACAACAAAAAGAAATACAAGGAGTCCCAATCAGGAAAGAAGAAGTAAAACTTACACTATTTGCAGAAAACATGACAATACATAGAGAAAACCTGAAAGACTCCACCAAAAAACTGCTAGAACTGATAAATTCAGTAAAGTGGCAGGATACAAAATCAACATACAGAAATCTGTTGCATTTCTGTACACCAATAACGAAGCAGCAGAAAGAAAAATTAAGGATTCAGTCCCCTTTACAATTGCACCAAAAATAATATGATATCTAGGAATGAACTTAACCACAGAGGCGCAAGACCTGTACTCTGAAAACTATAAAACACTGATGAAAGAAACTGAAGAGGACACAAAGAAATGGAAAAACATCCCATGTTCATGGATTGGAAAAACAAATATTGTTAAGATGTCAATACTACTCAAAGCAATCTACAAGTTTAATGCAATCCGTATAAAAATACCAACAGCATTTTCACAGAGCTACAAAAACAACCCTAAAGTTTGTATATATATTACAAAAAGACTTTGAATAGCCAAAGTAATCCTGAAAAAGAAAACAAAGCTGGAGGCATCATAATTCTGAACTTCAAGTTAGATTACAAAGCTATAATATTCAAACCAGTATACTACTGGCATAAAAACAGACACAAAGATGAATGGAACAGAAGATCCATAAATGAACCCACAACTAATGGTCAATTAATCTTCGACAAAGCAAGAAAGACTACCTACTAGGGAAAAGACAATCTCTTCAACAAATGATGTGGGAAAAACTGGACAGCAACACACAAAAGAATGAAACTGGACCACTTTCTCACACCATACACAACAATAATTCAAAATGGATTAAAGTCCTAAATGTGAGACCTGAAACCATAAAAATCCTAGAAGAGAAGACAGGCAATAACTTCTTTGACATCGGCTGTAGCAACATATTTATGGATATGTCTCCTGAGGCAAGAGAAACAAAATAAAAAATAAACTGTTGGGACTACATCAAAATAAAAAGCTTCCGCACAGCAAAGAAAACAATCAACAAAACTAAAAGGCAACCTACTAAATGGGAGAAGATATCTGCAGGTGACAGATCTGATAAAGCGCTAGTATCCAAAGTATATATAAAGAACTTATAAAACTCAACACCCAAAAAATGAATAATCCAATTAAAAATGGGCAGAAGACATGAATATACATTTTTCCAAAAGAAAAATACAGATTGCCAACATACACATAAAAAGATGCTCAAAAAGAAAAAAAAAAAAGATGCTCAACATCCCTTATTATCAGGGAAATGCAAATCAAAACCACAATGACATATTACCTCACACCAATCATAATGGCTAAAATCAGTAACACAAAAAACAACAGGTGTTAGGATGTGGAGAAGGGGGAACCCTCTTGCATTACTGGTGGGAATTTAAACTGGTGCAGCCATTCTGGAAAACAGTACGGGGGTTCCTCAAAAAGTTAAAAATAGAACTACCCTATGATCCAGCAATCACACTACTAGGTATTTATCCAAAGAATACAAAAACACTAATTCAAAGGGATATATGCACCACGATATTTATAGTAGCTTTATTTCCAATAGCCAAATTATGGAAACCGTCCAGATATCCATTGACTGATGAATGGATAAAGAAGAGGTGGTGTATGTAAATGTGTGTGTGTACATATATACATACATACAATGGAGTATTACTCAGCCATAAAAAGAATGAAATCTTGCCATTTGCAATGCCACGGATGGAGCTAGAGTGTTATGCTAAGTGAAATAAGTCAGTCAGAGAAAGACAAATACCTTATCATTTCACTCATATGTGGAATTTAAGAAGCAAATAAGGGGCACTGGGTGGCTCAGCTGGCTAAACATCCAACTTCAACTCGGGTCACAATCTCACAGTTCATGAGTTCCAGCCCCATGTTGGACTCTGAGCTGACAGCTCTGAGCCTGCTTCAGATTCTCGAACTCTCTGCCCTTCCCCCACTCGCATGTGCGCACGCTCTCTCTCTGAAAAAAAAATTTTTTTTTAAATGAGCAAAGAAAAAAGGAGAGATAAACCAAGAAACAGACTTAACTACAGAGAACAAACTGATGATTACCAGAGGGGAGGGGGGATGGGTGAAAGAGGTGATGGGGATTAAGGAGCGCACCTGCTGTGATGAGCACCAGGCGATGTATGGAACTGCTGAATCATTATATTGTACACCTGTAACTAACAGTACTCTGTATGTTAACAAATTTAACTAAAAACTTAAGAGGCACCTGGTTGGCTCAGTCGGTAGAGCGTGTGACTCTTGATCTCAGGGTTGTAAATTCAAGCCCCACACTAGGTGTAGAGATTGCCTAAAAATAAAATCTTAAAAAAGAGAGAGAGAAAAAGAAAAACTTAAAAAAAAAAAAAAAAAGAGGCTGGGTGCACAGAGTAAGGGAAGAGACAAAATCGTCCAACATTTTTTTCTCTTATGCTACCCCTACAGTCTGCCCAGCCTGTGGAGGTACACTGGGGGGTGATGGTGATGTGATGGTCAGGTAATGGCAGCAGCCACAATTATGTATATACTCTGTTCCAGACATGTCAAAAATATATTCTAACTCTCTCTCTCTCTCTCTCTCTCTCTCTCTCTCTCACACACACACACACACACACACACACACACACACACACACACACACACACACACAAACACACACACACCAATAAGGAATACTTTTAAAATCATTTTTTGGGGGACACCTGGGTGGTTCAGTCAGTTAAGTGTCTGATTCTTGATCTCGGCTCAGGTCAAATCTCTTGGTTCATGAGATTCAGCCCTGCATCAGGCTCTGCATTGACAGTGCAAAGCCTGCTTGGGATTCTCTCTCTCCGTCCCGCCCCCATGCTCACGCACGCGTGCTCTCTCTCTCTCTCTCTCTCTCTCTCTCTCTCTCTCAAAGTAAATAAATTCAAAAAACACTTTAAAAATATAATTTTTTGATTGCAAGTAACAGAAAACATGGCTAACTGTAGCTTACAGAAATGGGGCTCTATTTTCCTTGTGTAACAAGAAATCTGGATATAAAGAATTCCAGGGATGCTTGGGAGCATGCTTAGGCCAAGGGGCTGCTGTCTCTGTGACTCTCCGGCTCTCCCCCATCGCAGTCATGAGTGGCTGCAGTGGTTTCCACACATCACATCCAAGCACGGCTACATTCAGAGCAGGAAGCAAGAAGGAGCACAGGAGGAGGTTCTCCTCCCCAACCCCCCTCTTGCCCAGGAAGAAAATCTCCCAGGAGCCCCCCTGCAGACTTCCCCTACATCTCAGACCAGAAGGCACTCATGTGCTTGTCTCTAAGCCCAGGGGCATGGCCCATTTTCCTGAGTTTAAGTGACTTTTGCCTGATTTTGGTAGTGGCTTTGGGGCAAACAAGATACAGCTCGACACAGTGCTATCATCTCTAACCTATAGCTGAGCAGACCAGATCTCAGTGAGGTGAGGTGACCGTGACCTGCCAAAGGTCACAGGTGGTAAGTGGTGGAGCAGGGATTCAAAACCAGGGATCAGGCTGTTTGTTATTCCACTGAACAGCCTCTCTGACTCCAGCAGTCCCTCCTGCTGGGACCCAATCATCTCTACTTAGGAAGCCCCCTCTTTTTTTCTTTCATTTTTTCTTAAGATAACCACACTCAGTCTGTGAATTCAACAGAAGAACTAAGTCCAAATCGGTTGGGTCAAAAGCACCTGAGGTATGGATGTTTCTGCTCTGCAGAGAACAGTCACATCCTAATCACCTGGGTCAGGGGTTGGACCCCTTTAACCCAAAGGTCACCAGGGGAGCAGCCATCCTGTTAACGGAGCCACAGGGACTGCAGGTAACAGAGACATGGGGCAAGTGAAGCCTAACAAAGACGTCATCCTCAAGAGTGAGGAGCAAAGCCTTTTGTAAAACTGCAGGCGTCCAGCGTGCACCTCCACCTCGGTCCCAGGCGGCACTGGGCATTACTTAGCGTTTTACTGCAGGCGCCGGGAGGCAGCAGGGGGGGCAGACAATGAAAGGTTCCCAGGGCACACACTACTGCCTGGGCAGCTTTCTTAACCCCTCGGAGCTCTGCTGCCTTTAACCATACAACGGAAATAACAGCAGAACGTAGGTCACAGCACTTCTTTGATAATTAAAAGATACAATACACGTTAGAGGATTAACCAAACGCTCACTGGAAGAACATCAGTACAGGAGCGGTGGAGTGATACTGGCAGGAGAAACAAATGAATGCTTGCCCCGTAACCTCCAGGGTTTGAAAGATTTCAAGGCACTATCAATTTGCCTCACTATCCTCTCAGCTCTGAGCTTAAAAGTCTGCCTACCTTCTCCCTAAACTCACTCGACTGTGAACAATCACCCCCCAAAACAACCCACAGATAAAGTGTAAAATTTGATATCACGCATCTTGTTTTATTTTTATTCTGTGTATATGATTTCTTGTGTATTTGTGCGTGTGTATAAAGTATCCCAAGGAATCAAGAGAATGTACATACATTTTACGTGCATTTTACATAAGAAGAGAATAATGAAACACCCACATACCCACCCCATAGTTTACAAAAATGAGTGATATCAGTATATTTGAAGCCCTTTGTGTCTTTCTAGAATTCCTGGGCCCTTCCTCCCTCCCCCACGACCCCCTCCCTGCATAGGTAAACATCAATCTGGATTCTGAGTTAATCATTCTGCTTTCTTTATAGCTTCATCACATATATATGTATTTGTAAGCAATAAATCATTTAATTTTGCTTTATTAAACTTCACGTAAGTGAAATTACATAGTAGGTATTCTTCTGCAACTTGCTTTTTCACTGAATATTCATTTTTTTAGTTTTACGTGTTTATACACATAATTATACTTCGTTCATTTTCATTGCTATTATAATATAGCAATGTAATCTGTTGTAGGAATATGTCACTCTTTACTCACCCATTCTCCTGTTTTTGGATATTGCCTTGTTAACCTCAAGATAGACAGGCTTACACAGATCCTAAATATTTAGCATAACCATACAATTTACTCTCTAAACTGAGCCACGTTTGAGAGTGAAGGGGAATGCTATTAATAATTATACCAAGGGGTGCCTGGGTGGCTCAGCTGGTTAAGCGTCTGACTCTGGATTTCAGCTCAGGTCATGAGGTCACTGTGGGACTGAGCCCTGCGTTGGGCTCTGCACTGAAGGCACAGAGCCTACTTGGGATTCTCTGTCTCCCTCTCTCTCTGCCCCTCCCCCATTTGTGCTTTCTTTCTCTCTCTCTCAAAATAAATAAAAAATTACAAAATATATACAAAGACAACAGGCATAAACAAGATTGCATGTCACACCATAAATACTGAATATTTTCTCAGGATTTCTTTTTTTTTTTTTAATTTTTTCTATGTTTATTCATTTTTGAGACAGTGAGAGAGCGAGAACACAAGCCACGAGCAGAGGAAGGGCAGACAGGGAGATACAGAATCCGAAGCAGGCTCCAGGCTCTGAGCTGTCAGCACAGAGCCCGACACAGGGCTCAAACCCACAAACCATGAGATCATGACCTGAGCTGAAGTCGGACACTCAACTGACTGAGCCACCCAGGCGCCCTGATTTTCTCAGGATTTCTTAAGCATTCTCCTAAAGTGAAGACTGAGGCAGTGAAGTCCAAGCCTGCTTCACTGTGGTTATTAGTTCACACTTCAGAAGTTGTTAGATTCTGCATTTGGTATATAACCCTGAAGGAAAGTCCTAACAATTATTCTTTCTATCCTGGGAAGAAGAAAAGCAAATTCTTTAGGAGGTAGATGGGAAAAATGCAGAGCTTACCAGCCTCTGCTATCTCAGATATTCAGTTTATCATCATGGTTTGTAGAAAATTCCAACTACAATGATAACAGCAAAGATAAAATTTTATTTTTTTATATGTTTATTCATTTTTGAGAGAGAGAGAGAGAGCACGCAAGTGTGAGCACATGAGCGGGGGAGGGGTAGAGAGAGTAGAGGACAGAGGATCTGAAGCAGGCTCTGCCCTGACAACAGTGACCCCCATGCGGGGCTTGAACTCATGAACCATAAGATCATGACCTGAGCCAAAGTTAGATACTCAACCAACTGAGCCACCTAGGTGCCCCAAAGATAGAATTGCAAAGGCCTTAAAATCTAAGTCCTTGTTCTGAGCCAGGACAGGAATAATGGCTTAGTACGTACTGCCTCACTTAATCTTGACTACAACCCTATGTGGCAGATGTGGAAAATGAAGCTCAGAGAGGTAGAGGAATTTGTCTAAGGTCACACTGCACAAAAGGGGTAGATATCAAACACCATCTCTAAGTAGGTAACCATATAATTTATTACACACCCATTTTGTATAATAAATGACATGTTGGGGAGTGAAAAGGGGGTGTTGTTACAGCAATGGCACCAGGAAGACAGGTGTAAACCGGGACTGTCCAAGGCACACGAGGACATGCGATCACTCCAGTTCTAGCTTTCCAAGGCGCTGTTGTAACCTTCCACGTTTAGACACAAGTGATTGGGGGACTGGTCAGATTTTGGATCCAAATTTCTGCTGTTCACATTCCTTCTGGGTGGAGATGCACCTCCCCTGAAGGATATTTATAGTCCCTTACCCCTTCCTCTTCAGGACAGCTGCAAGACCTGGGAAGCATCCAGTAGCATCCTTGCATCCAGCACAGAAGGTTGGAGAGGATCATAGTTTGCATCCCCGAGATTCGTAATTAAATTAGAGCAACACTCCTCCCCCCGAAGCATCTGAACAAGCATCGCCTGTTCAGGGCTGCCAGCAGCAGAATTAATGTCCCATTCACTGGAGCAGTCACAGCTCTGAGAGGCCGAGACCACATTCTCTGACTGGGGGATCTGCAGCCCCCTCCTTCAGCAGGTCCCTTGAGACCCCCAGCCTCACTCCTATCTGCCCACATGTATGCTCACACTCTGTCTCCCCCTACCCTCTCTCTCTCACACACATACACACACACGATAGTTTTTTTTTTAAAGAAACGTTTTGTCATTCATCAAGAAACACCACTGAAGATATGTACACTTTTCTGTAGGTTTCTTGTAAGATTTTATTTTTAAGTAATCTCTACGCTCAACGTGGGGCTTGAACTCCCAACCCCGAGATCAAAAGTCACACATTCCACTGAATGAGCCAGACAGGTGCCCCTTTATATATGTTATACTTGAAGATAAAAGGTTTACTTTCTAAAAGTCTAAAACTAAACAAAACAAAACAAAAACCTAAAACTAAAGCCTCTTTTAGTCAAGTACTCTGTTACCTGTACCAAAATTATTTTCACTGTTAAACTATCTGTGTGACCTTGGACCTTGGGCAAGTCCCTTAATTTCTGTGTGTCTATTTATCTGTAATATCACCTAATGTTGTAGAGTGGACATAAGAAGTACTGGATACAAATACATGAAACATGCTTAGCGAGTGCTTGGCACACAAGTAAGCCCTGAAAAAATGTTAGCTGTCTGACTTAGTGGTATTCCACCCTGGGACTTCTATCTCTATCATTTTCTCTGGACAGGGCAAGGGCGAGGGCATACTGAAATGGACAAATTCATCTAACCCTATTGGGGGGCAAAGGAAAGGAATGGGTGAACCCCTTCTGGAGGACAATCTGGCCATATGTACCAAGACCCCAAAAATGTGTGTACCCAGTAATCACGCTCTAGGAATCTATCCTAAGGAGATGAGGCATGCAAACAAGATTCATGTCCGGCATCACTGTTACTTATGGGCACTTGCATGTTACATATAAAAGTCAATATCTGGAAACAATTTTTATACCAGGAAATCGTTAAAGAACTTCGAATGACATGGGAAAGTTGAACATAAAAGCAAGAGGACAGGGCGCCTAACTCAGTGGGAAGAGCATGTAACTCTTGATCTCAGGGGATGTGTGTTCAAGCCCCATGTTGGAGATAGAGCTCACTAAAAACAAAATAAACTTTAAAAGCAAGAGGCCTATCCATACCCATTAAAAAACAGTAATATGCATAAAAAAGATTAGAAGAAATTAAACCAAAATTTAAGCTAATTAGGAGGATAGTAATCTATCCTCTACATTTTTTCCTTATACTTTTCTATATTTTTAATTATTTTGTAAGTTTATATTACCATTTATAACCAGAAATATAAATGTTAAACAAAGAATCTGTGTCCTCCCAAGGCCTCTGAGGTTACGGCCAACTGCAAACGATCATATCTGACGAAGGACACTACACAATGGAAGATGCCTGAAGGAAGGTGACAGTCTGGCAAAAGGCTTGAACAACAAGCCACGGAAGAATGGCAGAAGGAACGGGATGTGCACCCTGAGGAAGCTGTCATGTGGAAGAAGGATTACACTCACTCCACGAGGCTCCAGGGGGTCGAACCAAGACTATGGGCCAAAGGTGTGAGAAGGGGAGCACACACACACTGTGTGATCATGCTATCAACCTCAGGCTTCCTTCCTGCCCACCAGTAAGGAGCTCCGCCAGAGGTGGCCAGTGGATTCTTTTGCGAGCATGTGGGCAACAACACAACACCGTCCTGAGTCCATCCTCTACCAGCCTCCCAGACCAGTGCACTGTGCACAACCAACCACATGAGTCAGGATCCCTGAAATTCATACAATGAACATCAGCCTGGGCTTAAGTACCTGGCTCTCCTTTTAATCTCTCTCCCGTGCCCTGTAAGCAAGTGTCCTCAGATTTTACACATATTGGGCCATTTCTCTCCATTTTTTCTGCTTGACCATCTTAGCCCAAGCTGCCATCACCTCTCTCTTCCATGGACCACTAAAAATGGCTTCCTAACTAGTGTCTCTTCTCTTTCCACGTGTGCCTCCAGTCCATTTGCTACACAGAAGCTCGAATGGTTTTCTTAGGCTAAAGTAAAAAAATGATTCACACGACCACAAGACTCACACTGGAGACTCCAGACTTTAACAGGGCCCTTTCTCACTGCCCCCGCACTCCAACCAAGCTGGCCACCTTTTAGGTTCCTCATTTGCACTCAACTCTTTCCACATGCCAAACCACTCCATCCCCAACTGTCTTCACCCCTCTGGAACTCAAACTTCAGGTATCATTCCCTAGCTTAAATCTCACAATGGCATCTCAATGCCCTAAGGATCCTTCACGTGGCTTATAGGATTTCTGTGAGCTAGCCACAACTAACCAGTCAGCACCTATAGCCTCCAGGCTCTCAATGAAAGAGAATGCCTCTGAGTCCTTCAAATGCACCAGCATTCCCTTGTCCCTTGGTTTTTATGCATGTTGGTTCTTATGCCTGGAAAAATCTTGTGGCTAATTCTTATCACCTTTAGGGTTCAGCCTAAATGTTACTTCCTCAAGGAAGCTGTCCCTTAGCTCCAAATACTGGCTTAAGTGTCTCTGTGTGCGTGCCTACACCACCTGTAATTATTCCATCATATCATTTATTATACGCCACTGTAATTTTATTTCCTGCTATTTGGTAAACTATATGCTGGCAGGGACGGCATCTGTATTGCTCAGAACTGTTGAGTTAATGACTTCATTAAATACACGACTTTCCCTCCATGAATGAGCATGTTAAGGTAAAAAAAAGGAAAATAACAGATCTCAATAGGAAATATTCTAATAAGTGGTATTGTCTTCCTAGAATAATGAAGCAAATCTGATTTCACTCAATTACCTTGTCCTAAACAAAGGTTCATGGGTTGTCACTTTTATTTTCACTACTTGGCACAGTAATTATTTTCCACCAGCATCTGAATGCCCTGGGGCAATCTTCAGTATGCACACAAAAGAATCAATAGGTACTAAACAGACTAAAAAGATGTATAACACTGAATTCATAAAATGGCAGGATATACAAGGAAAGTAAATCAGGAAAACACTGCTAGACATAGGAGTAATAAGCAAAAAATAAATCTTCCATAGTCTGCTTCCCTAAAGCCATAAATAGCTCCTATGGATTCGATAAAATTATTCATGCGAAAGACCTTCAGAATCCCAAACCCTGGTCTGGGTCCTGGCATGGATTCAGGGTCGAAGTTACAACAAACAGGGCCACCGCCCCATGTGCCTGTACCTGATGACCTTATGGAGCCATCATAACTAACTCTGGATTGCCTACCTCCAAACCTCTTTATATTTGAGAAAAATACATTTCCATCTCATTTCATAGTGGACAGTTTTGTGAGAAACATTGTCCTTTCCACTTATCCCAGGTCAGTCTATTTCAGTGCACTGGTACTAGCTCTCTACTCTGGAGCAAGGCATCCCAGTTTGCTCCCCTTTACACATCAGCCCTACAAATGTCTAGAGACGCCGTGGGATCCACCCTCACGGAGGAAAACCTCAGTGTCCATGTAACCTTGGGCAAGTTGCCTGAGTGTTCTGTGCCTCATTCTTCACCTACAAGGTAAAGGAAGACTCCTTCCTTTTCTCTCTCTTTTCTCAGAAATATTGCTCACAGGTGGGGCGCCTAGGTGGCTCAGTCAATTAAGCGTCTGACTCTTAATCTCAGCTCAGGTCTTGACCTCAGGGTCATGAGTTCAAGCCCCACACTGGGCATGAAGCCTACTTAAAAAACATATACATATATACGTGTGTGTGTGTATGTGTGTGTACAAAGAGAAGAGCAAAAGTTCTTGAGTCAGATGAGGTTCAAATCACTGCATGGCTATGTGATCTTGGGCAAGCACTTAACCTTCACAAGCCAGTTTTCTCATCTTTAAAATGGCTTGCTTTGCAGGGCACTGTAAGGATCGGATGAGATAGTGAACGTGAAGCACTTACCATAGAGGCTGATATTCGTAGGCCCAGGAGCTCTCACCACAAAACAGCAGCTATTATCATCTCCTTTTCCTCCGTGTAGTACTGTCAGCTATGGCAACAGCAGCTAACAATTACTAAGCACTCGTGTCGGGCACTGCCTAAGCATATTTCACAAACATAAGTCATTTAATTCCCACATCCAGGCAAGCACTAATATAATCTCCATTCTACAGATGAGGAAACTGAGGCATGAGATGCCAACTACCTTGCCGAGGTCACACAGCTTAGAGAGGCGAGTCCAGTCAATGTGACTCCAGAGCCCCTGCTGTTACTGCCAGAGTACGCCATACTGCTGGCTATCTATAGGCACTGTCATGTCTCCCCAAGCAATGTGAGAGGTTCCTCAGGGCATGGCCTGCACCGTCTACTTCTCAGTGTCCTCCATAGCAGCCACCAGGGAATCTTACCCACCACAAGCCCTTCAAGTCCCTGTGGTAACAGATTAGCAGACAAGTGACAACAGAATCAATTAACCAGTTTCCAAAACACCTATATTGTCAGATGACCTCGCGGTAGACCATTTGTCTCCTGAACCAAGATGGGCCTAAAGTGAGGCACCAAAGGGTCTGTGCCACAGGAATGGAAGATCCCTCCACCCAGAGCACAGCTCTTGGATGTTAAGAATGAGATCCCTAAAGCCTTGACAAACTCTGAAAACAATTCTGACCAGTGTTTATATGCTTCCAGAGTCTGAACTGTCTGAGTTTAAGGCCTCTGTCTTTCATTTAAATTAAAATACCTGCCAGAGAGAAAGAAATGCACCCCAGAGTTTCCCCCTTGGAACTGATGGACCACAGAACTATTCATGCTGTTATTATCAGGGACATTTCTGAGTATATCACCATGCAAATAAGGGGCTAGGGAATGCAGGTGATAGGACACAAACCTCATCAATACAGAATCTATTAATTTGGAACATTATCATTCATAGTTCTGAATTTTATTTTAAATTATCTATAAAGAAAAATGACATGAATAACTGAATAAACACAATCAATTCATCCATTCTATTAATACTTATGTGAATCTATCATGGGCCAGCACTAGAGTAATATCATAGATGTTATTCCATATAATTCTCTTTAAAAGAGAACTCTTTAGTGCAGAAAGTTATGTCTACAATTCAAAATAAGTTTTAAGTCCAGAAAATTCAATTGTGGTATATTCACATAATGGAATGCTACAGTAACATATTCATAAGAAACTGCTGAACAGAAAAAGCCAGAGGTGGAACTCTAAGTATCCCATTTGTACTAAAAAAAAAAAAAAAAAAAAAAAAAAGATGATGAAGAAGATACATACACAAGTGAATATGTAGTGATATGATTGGGAAGGCTAGTCAAGAACATCCAACAGTCTGAGATGAAAAAGGAATTTGTTGTTGTTGTTGTACTACTGTAATGTGGAGTTTACCATTTTCACATTGTTTTCATAATATTAAAGTTTACTAAAAGAGGCTAGCATGAGTTATTATTTATTGGCTCATGCTGAGCACAGCATCTGGCACATAATTGGAATTTTAGTATTTAGTGCACAAATGTAAATAAATGATGCTATTCATTACCATTTAACACATTTACATTTTCTATTCACTATATCAGGTTCCCACTCTAATCGTGCAAGTGAAAACACACTGGAGTGAGTCCAAGTCCCTGTATGTGTTTAAAGAAATACAACTGCAATGAATCTGAAAAATATTCTGTAACTCACACTTTTCCTTTATGCTCCCAGCCCTATTCTCTCTCGAGCTCTCCTCTACACTCTACACACACACACACACACACACACACACACACACACACACTCTCTCTCTCTCTCTCTCTCTCTCTCTCTCTCTCTCTCTCTCTCAGGAAAACAGTTCACTGACAAAAGAAAAAGAATTAAGAAATGCTTTGCTGCTGTTACTAAAAATTCAGGTTGGTCAGTAATGTTTTTTTAACCAGATGCTGATTTGAGGAAGGCAAATCTATAAATATGCATTACCACTTAATTGGCCCTACCAATTAATTTTTCATGTATCTTTTGAAAAGCGTTGGTACAGATTCCTTTGGAAAAAATCTGCACCATTCCTAACAGTAAGCACACAGATGTTCTGAGCAGTGAGAGGAACCCTTAATGCACCCTGCAGGCCTATCAACAGCACTACACTCCGGGTTAAGAAGTTTGGGGCGCCTGGGTGGCGCAGTCGGTTAAGCGTCCGACTTCAGCCAGGTCACGGTCTCGCGGTCCGGGAGTTCGAGCCCCGCGTCGGGCTCTGGGCTGATGGCTCGGAGCCTGGAGCCTGCTTCCGATTCTGTGTCTCCCTCTCTCTCTGCCCCTCCCCCGTTCATGCTCTGTCTCGCTCTGTCCCAAAAATAAATAAACGTTGAAGAAGTTCTTAAGGTACACCGGACAGGACCAGCCTCTCCCGCTGCAGCAGTGACAGCCAGCCGGGAAAATGGAAACTGACAGTGCTTGTTTTTCTCAGTGATGACAAAGGTAGAACAAACTATGTATCTGCCGGGAGTGTGCATTAGGTTGTTTTTTTTGTTGGACTTCCTCTCCCAGTAACAGCAACTAGGGGGGGAAAAAAAGACATCTGGTAACTTCTTTAGGGAAAATCGTAACAGATTTGTGGGTGTAACTCTATTCAATCTGTTTCGTAAATAAACCCCAGGCAATAGCATCAATGAAAAATTTTTTAAAAGACAATTTTAATAAGAGCAACGTCCTGGAAACTAAAGTTTTGATATTCCAGTAACTGTAAGAACCATCCTGTATGGAACTCATTACGTACTGGCACAGTGTAAAGCACTGGGTAGGCAAGTGAAAGTTTAATTCTCACAACTCCATGAGGTGTCACTACTATCCCCATTTTGTAGTGAAGAAACTGAGGCACACTGAGATGAACTTATCTGCCCAAACTCACACAGCTAGTGAGCAAAAGAACTGGAATTCAAACCCAGTTTGGAAGAACCCCAGGGCATTCTGGAGCATAACGTTCCAACAAGCTCAACAAGCCTATCAGAGAGAGAACAGTAAGAATTAGAGGGACAAGGAAGGAGCTCTCTTTATGCACTGAGAGAGCAAAAGGCAAGCTGAACCCTGCAAACTACCCCACCCCCTAAAGTGGAATATATATAACATTCCTCAGGTACTAAGAACAAAGGCAGGGGAAAAACAAAATGTTCAGCTGATAAAGATCACAGTCATGTAGGACATGAAACTCCACAACTGTCTGTAACTGTCTTACTGATCTACAAGAAAAACACAATCTCAATAATAGTCAGACCTCCAGGAACCTATAGACTCGGTTTCCTGGAGCCCTATCATCACCTTCACCTCCACAGGACAGAAAACCCTGTGAAAAATCAGTCACTCCTCATAATCACAAGGCAGTTCTTTCTGCCCACGGGTCCTGTCCCAGTGCTATAATCAAAACACCTTTTTGCACTGTAAAACGTCTCAAGAATTCTTTTTTGACCGTTGGTCTTGATGATCCCACATTACTATGACTTCGGCACTTAAGCACAGCAGGCCAGGTACGGCAGGCAGAACAGCAGGCCTGGCACTCGGAAGCCTGGGGTCATCTGGTTCTACAATGAGCAGACCTGCTTGCACCACTTAGCCTGTCCAAGCCTTGTTCTCTTCAGCTGTAAGACAAGGCAGCTGGGCTGGAATACACTTCAGCTCTAAAACTGCACATCAAGTATAAACACAAATATATAGAAATGATCTGGCCGCAATGGTAGAGAAGAAAGTTGAACTGTACAGAGCATACAATTGAGCACATCACGTCAACTTTGCGAGAAAAACCCTGGCAGATGGCATCCATCAGCAGTCATCCTCCAATATAATTGCAACAATGACCTCCAGTGGCCACTGCTAAATCCAGCTGTCAATTTTTGGTCATCTCTGACTGATCAGCGGCATCTGATAGAACACACTACTCTTTGAAACCTTTTCTTCACCCGACTTCTAAGAAACTAGCCTCTCCTCACTTTTCCCCTGCATCACTGGCTGCTCCTTCAAGTCTTCTCTGCTACTCGATACTCACAGTCCCAGCCTGTGCAGGGCCCCAGGGTCTAGTCC
The DNA here is from genome assembly GCF_028749965.1 of Puma concolor. Lineage (NCBI taxonomy): Eukaryota > Metazoa > Chordata > Mammalia > Carnivora > Felidae > Puma > Puma concolor. Next base: position 26,153,219 of record NC_141673.1, on the reverse strand, counting down.
CAGACCTCTTTGCTCTAACATTCTTGTAATCCACATGCTGATGACTCGCATGTATCTATCTCCATCCCAGAACTCCTGGCTCTTACATTCAGCTGCCTACTCAGCACCTCTGCTAGGATGTCTAACCGGCTGTGTCCCCAGATGAGCTCCTACATTTCCCGAGTAAAGGGTCACTGCAGGAAATGAACACTTCGCTCTTTTGGGAGCTCAGACTAGGGGATCTTAAACCCGAAGTCTTTACAATAGTTTGCCAGTCCTTCTTGGACATATCCCTGCTCACTCCCCAGTTATCTCTCAGATCTCTTCTCCAGTTACTCTTCTCCACCCCCAGCCACTCTAGCCAGCCAAGCTTATGCTTTTACCATACTTGCTACTTAGAACACTCCCCTTCCCCGCCACCAGCCCCGTGGAGTCCCACCGGCTCATTCCCTCGCCTTCTCAGGAATTTGTTCAAATATCACCTTTCAGTGAGGACTTTCTATTTAAAATTGCAACCTGCCAGGGACACCTGGTGGCTCAGTTGGTTAAGCATCCAACTTTGGCTCAGGTCATGATCTCACGGTTGGTGGATTCGAGCCTAGTGTCAGGCTCTGTGCTGACAGCTCAGAGCCTGGAGCCTGCTTCAGATTCTGTGTCTCCCTCTCTCTCTGCCCCTCCCCTGCTCATGCTCTGTCTCTGCTTCTCAAAAATAATAAATAAACGCTAAAAAAAATTTTAGTTGCAATGTGCCCTTAGGGCACTCTTTTTGCCTGTTCTTGTTTTATTTTTTTTTTAATATTTATTCTTAAGTTAGTTAACATACACTATAGTTTTGGCTTCAGTGGAATCCAGTGATTCATCACTCACATATAACACCCAGTGTTCATCCCAACAAGTGCCCTCCGTAATGCCCATCACCCATTTTCCCTACCCCCATCGACCTCAGTTTGTTCTCTGTATTTAAGAGTCTCTGATGGTTTGTCTCCCTCTGTTACCTTATTTTTTTTTTATTCGTAAACATCTACCATGTGATAAATACTATATTCCTGTATTTCATTACTGCCTATATTCTCTAACTACAACATAAGATCCAAGAAGGGGGAAGGGTCCGTCTTGTTCACCGATTATCTCCAACACCTAGAACAATACACACAACGTGGTAAGCATCCCTTATGGAAAAAAATGCTTCAAACTACTATCTCCACACATAGTTTGTGAAGGGTAGCAGAATATGCCACCCCAAAATATGCTACTTTAGAACAAGGATTATTTTTGAGCTGAAGACAACTGAGAGGAAGCAGATACAGAAAAAAACTCTCTGCTTTCCCCCTATTTGCCTAAAAAGAGGACCTGAATTTGTCAAGGTGCCCCCATCCCCTCTTTACCAGGAGGAATGGAAGTTAATCGCCAGAGGCACTAGACCCTCACCAGCCCAGGGAAGGCACCAGAGGAATCTGTATTAACAACTTTACTAAAACTAACCCTTCTCTACCATCAGTTTCCCCGTAGATTTGCCTTCCCACAACTCGCCACAGTAGAAGCTCAAAGACCTTTTGTCTGGCTGCTTCTCTAAAAATGTAGTGTTCTTTGGTAAGATGGTACATAACCCCAAGTTCTAAGTACCTCTTTCAGTTACTCATCTGCAGGGCTCCCACATGTATGCATAATGCTCAGGGTAACATACTCGTTTTTCTCTTGTTCATCTGTCTTTTGTCAGTCTGACATGCAGGGCCCCAGCTGGAGATCCTATGAGGGAAGGAGGAAAGTTTCCCACACCCTTACATTTGGGTACATCAGAGAACACACCGAGAAACAGAGGAAAATGATGAAAGCCTGTCCCAGACGCTAGTTTCTTTTCCTCTCCTCTAAAAATAGTGACCACTTTGGGTTCAAGGAGAAGTGTATACTGTGGTGTCCCAATTAGACTTCACAGTCCCAAATAATAAAGAAGTATAGTATCTTTAAAATAATGTTTTAAAAATATCTAAAGTAGGATCAGTATGTTATCACACACAGATTGACTTTTAACATGTGTATGACATCATACACACATTTTTTTCAAGTAAAGTTGGGGAACTTGGATTCCTACAGCAATCCTGAAACTGTTTTTACATATCAATAGCCTATAATGCTATATAACTGTAGCAGATTATAGTGTCTGATTTTTCTTTCGTTTTTGTTTTGTTTTGGTTTTTCAAATTTGAAATCTGTCTTTCACACATCAGGATTCTGTAATGGCAAATGATGGTAACCAAGTAAGCGGTCAAAGTTCAAACACACCATGAAAGAGCCTGGGTCTAAGTCCCAGGTCCACAACTAGACCAGGTCTTACTATCTAGAAGAACTCTGCCGACACGCTGGACTTTTCTGACCTTTGGCTTGCTCACCTGTGGAATGGAGGCGTTAGACCCCTAGTACGATTTCCATGAGGATGAATGAAATGTTCCACATCACACACTCAGGCAAGTGCTTGGCAAACAGGAAGCACTCAACACATAACAATTTGTCATCTTCAGACTTCACCTGAAGGCTCTGGCTCTCAAAGACCTTGTAGACCCCAAACTGAAGTCCTACTCATTGCAGTAAAATATTCCCTTCTTCAGTTTATGCCTAATGAAAATGCATCCATTTTACAATAAAGATAAACAAATCAAATCACCTTAAGTGCCCTAATAAGATATATGAATGCAGATCTTAAAGATAAAATTCTTGAGGGTTAAGAACTGGCCAATGCGCAAATGAACCAGTTCTTCCCAAATAACAAAGAGGAACTATGACAATATCTTTAAAATAATGCTTTAAAAGTATCCGAATTAGGATCAGTGTGTTGTTTTCATATGCAGAAGGAAGTAGAGAACAGGAAGAAAAGAGGAATCGTAAGAAGAAGGTATTTGCAAATGACGTATCCAATAAGGAGTTAATATCCAAAATATAGAAAGAACTTATGCAACTCAACACCCAAAAAACAAATAACTCAATTAAAAAGTGGGCATAAGACCCAAATAGACATTTCTCCAGAGAAAATATACAGATGGCCAACAGACACATAAAAGAAGCTCAACACCACTCATCATAAGGGAAATGCAAATCAAAACTACAGTGAGGTATTACCTGACACCTGTCAGAACGGCTAAAATCAAAAACACAAGAAATAACGAGGGTTGACAGGATGTGGAGAAAAAGGAGCCTTCCGTGCACTGCTGGTATGAACACAAATTGATGCGCGGTGGAAAACAATATGGAGGTGCCTCATAAAGTTAAAAACAGAATTACCATACAATCCGATAATTCCACTACTGGGTATTTACCCAAAGAAGATGAAAACATGAATTCAAAAAGATACATGTACCCCTCCGTTTAATGCAGCATTATTTACAATAGCCCAGATATGGAAACAGCCCACGTGTCCATCCACAGGTGAATGGATAAAGAAGATATGGCACACATTTACAATGGAATATTACTTAGTCAGAAAAAAGAATGAGATCTTGCCATTTGTAACACCATGGATGGAGCTAGAGAATATAATGCTTAGTGAAATAAGTCAGAGAAAGAAAAATACCACATGATTTCACTTAGAGTGGAATCCGAGAAACAACAAAGAAAAAAGAGACAAACAGACTCAAATACAGAGAACTGGTGGTTTCCAAAGGGGTGGTAGGTGGGGGTAGGGGTGAAATAAAGGGGATGAAGAAAACACTTATCTTAAAAATTTTTTTTTAACCTTTATTTATTTTTGAGACAGAGAGAGACAGAGCATGAATGGGGGAGGGTGAGAGAGAGGGAGACACAGAATCTGAAACAGGCTCCAGGCTCCGAGCTGCCAGCACAGAGCCCGACGCAGGGCTCGAACTCACGGACTGAGAGATCACGACCTGAGCCGAAGTCGGACGCTTAACCGACTGAGCCACCCAGGCACCCCATGAAAACACTTATCTTGATGAGCACTGAACAATGTATGGAATTGTTAAATCATTATGTTGTACGCCTGAACCTAACACAACACTGTGTGTTAATTATACTTCAATTAAAAAAGAAGAAGAGGAAGAAGGAAGAGGAAGAGGAGGAGGAGGAGAAAAAGAAAAGACACTATGTAGAAAAAGTGTGAATTTGAAAGGATTACTTCAGCATTCAGGCCAGTGTCAACCTTATTCCCTTTTTAAGTAGGGTTATCATAGAGATAAATCAGGAGGAAGCTATATATTCCACAATACCAATTTACTAATTTGTACACCCGAAACTAACGTAACATTGTGTGTCAACTACACTCAAAACAAAACAAAAAAACCCACAAACTACAATAAATAGCACCCACATAGCTTGCATCTACCATGTGCCATGCACTGTTCCAAGTGCTTCATGTGTCCTGTCCCATTTCACATCCTCACAACATCCTCTGAGTGGGTAGGAAACTAGGGCACAGACAGCAACATGCACAATGTCCAACAGCTGGCAAGTGGCAGAGTCAGGACTCCAACCCAGGCAGTGCAGTTCTAGGGCCTGAGCTCAGAGCCACTATGGTACACTATCCCTGATTCATGTTCCCTGATTTCAGAGAGGGACAGGTCTTTTGCTCCTAACCCTATGTGATTCTGAAAGAGGTAAATTTGCCCCCTACCCTACTCTCAGCCACAAGTGTAGTCATATATCGTGACTCAAAGTAACCAGGCAGTCTACCTCTGAGATTTATTCTGCTGAAGCTAGGGGAAAAAAACTATCCTTCTCCTCTCTTGGACTGAGAGCTGCAAGGTTATGACCCCAATGCGGTGAGGTCCCTTGTACCCCACTACATGGAGATACAAGGAAATGCTTAGAGCATGGGACCAGCCATAGACAGGGGCCAAAATGGAGATGGATAGATAGAAAGAGGGGTGGGGTAGGCTATGTGAGTCCCTGGATCTGGCTGTATCTGAGGCACACTACTTCCTGCTTTTCTAAGTTCTGGTAGGCACAGGGGAATAATAACCAATAAGACACCATCTTTATTCTTGAGGGGCTCACAGTCTAAGGTAGGAGAGCACATATGAAAACAAATAATTACACTACAGCGAGCTAGCTGGTTAATATAATTCCTGCCATGGGGCTTTTGCACTTGCTATTTCCTCTCCTGGAAACAGTATACTCCAAGATCCATAAACTGGTATATGAAGTTCCTAAGGCTGTTGTCAAAAAATATCACAAACTGGGTGGCTTCAACAACAGAAATTTATTGTCTCAAATTTCTAAAGGCTCAAAGTCCAAGGTCACAGTGTCTCTTTGAGGGCTATGAGAGAGAATCTGTTCCATCCTGCCCTCCTACCTTCCAGTTGTTTGCTGGCAATCTTTGGAATCCATTGGCTTATAGATCTCTGCCATCATCATCACGTGGCATCATCCCTGTCTACTGTCTGTCTCTAGATTTCTTTTTTAAATTTTTTTAAAGTTTATTTGACAGACAGCAAACATGAGTGGGGGAGGGGCAGAGAGAGAGAATCAGAAGCAGGCCTCACGCTGTCAACATAGAGCCCAACACAGGGCTCAAACTCACCAACTGTGAGATCATGACCTGAGCCAAAATCAAGAGTCGGACACCTAACCAACTGTGCCACTCAGGCGCCCCAATATCTCCTTCTTAATAAGGGTACCACTCACATTGGATTAGAGGCCTATCCTACTCCAGTATGACTTCATCTTGACTAGTTTCATCTGCCACTACCCTATTCCCAAATAAAGTCACATCCTCAGGTACTGGGGGCTAGAACTTCAACATGATTTTCTTACGGGACATAATAAACCATAACATCTGGCCTCTTCTTACTATTCAAGTCTCAATCCAAGTATTATCTCCACAGACAGGCTGTTCTTGATCTCCAAATTGAAAGTGGCTCTCCCCCAGGAACCAGTTACTCTACCTAACTGCCCTATTTGATTTTCTTCATATACTTAGCACTACCAGAAATTACTTGTTCATTTGGTTTTGGTTTGTCTCTCCACACTAGAATGTAAACCCTATGAAATCAAGGACTTTGTCTTGTCCATTTATCCAGCGCCTAGAGCAGTGCCTAACACATGGGGGTGGTTCAATCAATACCCGTTGAGTAAATGAATACATGTACCAATAAATATCACTTGTCCATTCATAAACATAATGCCAGAGAGTGCACGACTATGAATGAAAATAAAGCAAGGTAAGAGGACAAAGACATGCCACTTTGAATGGGGTGGCAGGGAAGGCTTCAGAGACACAACAATGAAGCAAACCAGAGATAGTTTCAAAGACAGTGAGGATGACTGTGGGTTGACAGCGTGACTGGAGTGAGCTCCAGGTATGACTAAGATATGAGGAAGAGTGGGGACAGCGAGGAGAGGAGGCGTGCCATAAAGGAAGCCGCGAGTCAAGGTGCCTGCATTTACTACCCTGTCTGGACCTTCAGCTTACAAAGCACTTTGATATTCCTGGCCACATAAAGTGCTCCCTTATTCGTGAAGTTGTCACAAGAGTCCTGAACCCCTCCCTCTCTGTCCCCTGGCATTTTGTTCTTGCTTCTGCTACAGCATTTCCAGCACTTTTGCACAATTGTAAGTTTTCTATCTTACGTGCCTCTTGGCCCCCTCCAGTGAGCTCCTTGAGGGCAGGGACCCCAGAAGTTACTCAGCAGACATGGAAGGAAGAGAACTTTTGGCTGGCACTCCTCCTCCCTGTGGACGTTCCTTCTGCCATACAGACCAAGTTTTTCCCATTTAAAAACAAGGCTTTGGGGAGTGACCTCATGCAAAATGGCACAGCAGGAACCTCTAAGAGTCGTCCCTCCACCAACATGGAAGGAGGTGACTAGAACCAACTACCTGGGAACCCTGGAGCCTGACGGACGCGTATGACAAGTGGGGCACAGGCTGCTGACCTTTTCTAGGCGAGCAGGGTGGGTGAACCAGCCACTGCCGCCACTCCTCAGCCCTGCGCAGCTATGGGGAGGGAAGGGCAGCCCACGGTGCCAGAACGGCTGGCTGGTGCGGGGTGGACGGTGAGGACCTCGCCTCCTAACAATCTGCGGTTGTGCATTTTGGTTGGAAAGCCTGTGTTGTCACTGCTGCTACCACAGGATATGTGACAGGAGATAAACTGTCATGTTGCTACCCAGAGAGCCAAAATGTTTAGCCATGGGATTTATACATTATTAACTCATTTTTTCCCAACAAATACTGAGTAGATTTAATGTGCCAAGCACTGGGAATACAGGAATAAACAAAACAGACAAAAATCGGAATTTACATTCTAATAGGGAAAGTGATGGTTCACTGAAGCGTGAGGGAGGGTGGAGGCAGGAAGGGGTGTATCATTCTTATCTTGAGTCACTCCAGGCCCCTCTGATTTGGGACCATATTATCGTATCACATTTTACTCATGCCAGGTCTCCTGGCCTAAACGTAAAGACCATGCAAGTTAATTCCTTAGGTCTCTAGTTGCTTCTCACCCCGACACCCAGGCCAGAGACCCAGAAACCAAACGTGACTCACAGTCTCTTGGTCAGGTCCGGAAACAATCACATAATTTCTCCAACAATAAAGATGATATTTTGTTTCTTTGTTTAATTAGAGCTGTGTACCTATATATTTTTTTTTTTTCTTAAAAAAAAAAAGATCTCCATCTTCCCAGGATGACTTAACTGAATTCCTGCCTGAGGCAGAAGCTAAAACCACTGTTCTCCAAAAGCCAACTTCCTAATGTGAGCCTTGGTTCAGACAAGTCATTCAAGCTCTCTGAGGGTCGGTTTCCTAGTCTGTTAAGTGGGACAGTAAAGCCTCACCTCATAGGGCTGTGTAGATGCTTCGATAAGGCAAGGATGTGAAAATGCTTAGAGCAACACCTGGCACATACGAAGAACTCAATATACATTACTGGAAGAAAAAAAAAAAAAAGAAAGAAAGAAAGAAAAAGGAAAAGCTTCCCAACATCCTTTCAGCCCATCATTTTACTGAGAGAGCATCACTATCTGTCAACTCACACAACCCAACAGAAGAATATTTCATTATCACAGCACACTAAGCAGCAAGACAGATTTGGGGAGTGGGGGTCAGGGGAAGCAGGTTCCAGGTGACAGTGAGGGTCTGGGGTGGCTGCTAGATTTGGCTTCTCCAACAGCCCAGGGCCCTGCTTACCAACTTGAAATGTACCTTTGTGCAGAATCTCCCAGGGAGACTCTTGCCTCCTCCCCTTCTTTCCTCCTGTTTTCCTTCAAAGCTGATTCAACCAAGGGAAGCAAGGCCTCATTTTTCATAAGGGCATTCTCCCCACACCTTGACTTTCTTCTCTTCATTTGCATTAGGAACAGTACATCTGACCCTTTATTAAGGCAATGCTGGTGGCTCCTTTCACAGCATGTGATTCTCTCTCCCTGATAGTCCCTCTCCCCAGCAGCTAGAAGCCTGAGTTGAGTAGCATGAAGCTATGACCTGAGGCTGACTGCTTTGGGAGGAATCAAGCAAGGGCTGCAGAGCAACTCAAAAGTCATCTGATGGACCCATTATGCTAGGAGAAAGAAGTCAGAAAAAGACCAAGTGTGTTCTCACTTACACGTAGAATCTAAAAAAAGCCAAAGTCATAGGAAAAGAGAGTAGAACGGTGACTGCCAGAGAGTGGGGAATTGGGGAGAGGTTGATCAAAGGGCACACACTTCTAGCTGTAAGATGTGTAAGTTCTGGGGATCTAAGGTACAGCACACTGACTGTGTCTAACACTAATGGATTATATGCTTGAAAGTTGCTGAGAGTAGATTTTTTTTTTAAGGTTTATTCATTTTTCTGAGTCAGAAAAAGTGTGAGTGGGGGAGGGGCAGAGAGAGAGGGAGACATAGAATCCGAAGGAGACTCCAGACTCCGAGCTGTCAGCACAGAGCCCGACACTGGGCTCAAACTCACAGGCTGCAAGATCATGACCTGAGCTGAAGTGGGACAGTTAACTGACTGAGCCACCCAGGGGCCCCAAGTAGATTTTTTTAATGTTTATTTATTTTTGAGAGAGAGCACGAGAGGGGGAGTGGCAGAGAGATTGAGAGAGAGAGAGAGAGAGAGAGAGAGAGAATCTGAAGCAGGCTCCAGGCTCTGAGATGTCAGCAACAGAGCCAGATGTGGGGTTCAAACTCACAAACTAGGAGATCAAGACCTGAGCCGAAGTCAGATGCTTAACCAACTGAGTCACCCAGGTGCCCTGAGAGTAGATCTTAAATGTTATCACCACACACGCAAAAAAGTAACTGCGTAAGGGGATCAAGGTGCTAACTAACCTTATTTTGGTAGTTATTTTACAATACATACACTTATCAAATCATCACACTGTGTACCTTAAATTTACATGTATATCAATATCTCAATAAAGCTGGGGAGAAAAAAATCATCCAAGACATGTGGCATCTCCCCAGCTTCTTGTCCCACCACAGCCTACAGACCTTTTTGGTTAGACTTTTTTTTTTTTTTAAATAAAATGCAAGGGGCACCTGGGTGGCTCAGTCGGTTGGGCAGCCGACTTTGGCTCAGGTCATGATCTCGCGGTCCGTGAGTTCGAGCCCCGTGTCGGGCCCTGTGCTGACAGCTCAGAGCCTGGAGCCTGCTTCAGATTCTGTGTCTCCCTCTCTCTGACCCTCCCCCGTTCATGCTCTGTCTCTCTCTGTCTCAAAAATAAATAAACGTTAATAAATAAAATAAAATAAAATAAAATAAAATAAAATAAAATAAATAAATAAAATAAAATAAAATAAATAAAATAAAATAAAATAAAATAAAATAAAATAAAATAAAATAAAATAAAATAAAATAAAATAAAATAAAATAAAATAAAATAAAACGCAAGAAACCACCTTCCCTGTCATGGCCTAAGAAATGACAACTATTGGGAGGATTACACCTCCTCCCCAAGTGATAACATCTCTATGAGAACAGGGTCAGGGGCTCAGTCATTAAACACAGAAACTGGCCCAAGAACAGGCTGTTGAAAGAAACACGTTAAGTAAATTCCATTTTTATAGCATTGGCTGACATCTAAAAATTCCAAATTAGAAGCTATAAAATGTATGACAGGTATCTTCAGAACAAATTAACTGTGGGGTGCCTGGGTGGTTCAGTCAGCTAAGCAGAGGACTCTTGATTTCGGCTCAGGTCATGATTGTACGGTTCATAATTCAAGCCCCGCATCAGGCTCCACAGACAGTGCGGAGCTTGCTTGGGCTTCTCTCCCTCCCTCCCTCTCTCTCTACCCTTCTCCCCTTCACGTGCACATGTGAGTACTCTCCCTCTCCCAAAATAAATAAATAAACTTAAAAAAAAAAAAGAATGTATTCATTGCAAAATCAATTATGTGCCACACACCACTTGGGATTTTATGAAAATTAGCACAATCTCAAAATTGAAGAAAATGTACTATAAAGTATGCTTTGTTATTTTCATTGGTATGAATACAGACCCAATACTTAATTCTCACCTTCACTATTATAAAGTGCCTACAGTATTTTCCCATTTTAAAGTGAGGAAAATAACAGCTACCTCACTGCATTTTGGTGAAGATTAAATGAGTTACCATATTTATATACTCAGAACAGGGCCTGTCAGATGGTGACTACTTATGAAACGTTAGCTATTATTGTTGCTGTTGTTATCAGGCACTAGCCTGGCTAACACTATTAGACCAAGTTAAATAGAAGTTCATTTACTTAATCTGTTCAAAAAAGCATTAATAGAAGCAAGACACACATATAATCCATGGTCCTGACAACAAAATTTGTCCTCAGAGCTTCAGATGTCTTCTAAAAGCCATGACCAGATCCTCATCACAGAATTGCCTATAAATTGCTTATTTCTTAGAATGTGATTGTACCTTGAAGCAGAAACATAGATTTAGTAGACCCGAAATGTACGCCAGAGAGAAATGAATTAGCAACTTCACTAAAAGGCTCCTTTAAAAAAGGAAAAAAAAAAAAAAAAAGACAGCAATTTTTACCTTCTCTTCATGCCAGATGATGTTCCTGATTCCATAAGATTTGGGACACCTTTATCTGATAAGGGCCCAAGAGTTTATGAGAGCTTCAAACGACCACGCTCTGGGTTAAAAATAATCAGTGAGAAACAAAAACTGAGAAACAAGTGAGAAACGAAAAGCAGAAGTATGCTCAAGACTGCTCCATTTGCACTCTCCCACAGTGGGTGTTTTCCTGTCTATCAGATACCATCCTCCAGCCCAGCAGTTCCCTAATGGGTGACCTGCAGGCCACAAAACCACAGGATGCCGGGCCACATAAGGGTTTTAGGGTCTGGTGAGCTTCTCCTCCTGGAAAGCTACAGTGCCTACGGAAACCACAGACCCCCTTTTCCAAGGAACATTACTAGAATCCAGGTTTTGGAAATGCTGAAACAGCCTGAAATTAATCACTTCATTCCATTGAGGAATGACTGTGGGCTCATTCACCTGGCCCGGCAAAGCCAACACTCACTTAAAAGCAGATGGAGAAGAATGTTAACCCTATCCATACACACGGCCCCTCATTCGTTGCATGATTTCACATTTTGGATCAAGTCAAAAAGAAACTATCCTCGGGATTGATCTGGGAAGGTATAAATTATAGGAATGGTTTATGAGAAGCCATTCTCATAAAAGAAGTGATTTTAGAAGATGTGTAGAATAATGGGGCTCAGTCGGTTAAGCATCCGTCTTCGGCTCAGGTCATGATCTTACGGTTCATGGGTTCAAGCCCCACATCAGGCTCTGTGCTGACAGCTCAGAGACTGGAGCCTGCTTTGGATTCTGTGTCTCCTCTCTCTGCCCCTCTCCCACTCACGCTCTGCCACTCTCTCTCAAAAGTAAATAAACATTAAAAATTATTTTTTTAAAAAGATTTGTAGATTAAGAGAAAGGAAGAAGATGTAAGAGCAAACCTGTCAACAAAATGAATTTAATTCTCCTGTTTTTTGTGTTTTTTTTTTTTTTTTGGTTTATTTATTTCAACAGAGCAGGGAAGGGGCAGAGAGGGAGGGAGGGAAAGAGAGGGAGAAAGAGAATCCCAAGCAGGCTCCACACAGTCAGCACAGAGCTCACCAAGGGGCTTGATTTCATGAACTGTGAGATTATAACCTAAGCCGAACCCAAGAGTCAAACACTTAACTGACTGAGCCACCCAGGTACCCCTCTCCTAATGTTAATTTTTAAGTCAAAGAGAAGACTGCAGGTGCATGGCAACCTGATCAGAATATGTCCAAAGTCATCAGGAAGAAATCTACTGATGTTAGTTTAGTGGGGTGACAAACGGAGAGGAATATTCAGGATTCTTTGTCAAACTTTGTCTGGAAAAAAATTCCAGAATCCGAAATATCTGTTTATATTATAGGTTTCCCTTTTTTTTTCTAGCACCCGATACATCATAGAAAATTAGGGATTTGGGGAAACATCTTGCCACCCCTCAGGCCACAGTGGTATTCATCCAACCATAACTGCCCAAAATGGCTCCACTTCTACCCTTCCTATTGACCAAATGTACGAAGGCACAGCATCAGCAGAGGGGAAGCTGAAATTCCTGAAATAATAAGAACCTAGAACAAAGCCATCTTGGGTTATGTAGTTGTTTCCCAAGATTCAAAACCACTCAGAATCTTAAGCCTGGGTCCCCTAAGTGGGGCAGGAGAAGAGCTGGGAAGGGGCTGCTTAGCTGAGGTTATAGAAAAGCTTTATTCCACAGGCTCTGCAGTTGAACAGAAAGTCACATAAAAGTGCCCATTTTGTTCCAGCACTGTCCAACTGAACCTTCAGTGACAATGAAAATGTTCTGTACAAACAGCGTTTAACATGGTAGCCACTAGCCACATGTGGCTATCCAGCACTTGAAATGTAACCAGTTCAACTGAGGAACTAAATTTTTTTATTTTAATTCATTTTAGCTTAAATAATCACATGTAGCCTGTGGCTTCTGTATTTCGTAGTGCAACTAGCTCATACATTTAATATTCCATCAACATGAATTCCACAAAAATGGAGACGGTTGGGGACCAAGAAAGGTTCTCCGGAAGTCCTGGGAAACGGGCTATTTGCCTTATCAAAGAAGTAGGGAAGAATCAAGTCTATTATCTCATGAATCTCTAAGTATACTAGATTTAAGACAAGCATCACTCCCATCTTACTAAATGGGGAAACTGAGATAGAGATTCAACTAACTGATATAAACAGGAACTGCTATTTGTGGAATCTCTACATGTATGCAGGTTTTTACATGCAATCGTTTACAACCATCTTCCAAGGCAAACATTACTGCCACTCTTCTCCTGGTGTGGTAACTGAAGTTCACTAAGGTTAAATGCTTAGGAAAAGCCACACAGCAAGTGAAGCTGAGATTTGAACTCAGAACTATTTTTAAAGCCCAAACAACATACAGCAAAAATCAATTCTCCCTTCCAGATTTAGTCAACAAGTATTTTTTTGAGCCTCTGTTATATGCACAACAGCATGCTAAGTGCTTGGAGGGGGGAATACAAAGATGAGGAAAGAAAACCATTGATATCACTGACCCTCATAGTTGTGTGGGCTTGCTATTCTTCTCTAACAAGGGACATGAATTATTCAATTACTCACAGCTAGCTCCTCTTGTATATTACATCAATCAACTGGTCTGGAATAAAAAATAAGCTAATATTTTTAGCACTTCAAAAACACGCAGAACTAAAAGCACATGTGACGAGAGAAAAAAACAGATAAAATAGACTTCATCAGAATTAAAAACTTTGGGGCACCAAAGGACACCAGCAACGAAATGAAAAGATAATCCAGAGAATGGGAGGAAATACCGGCCAATCACATATCTGACAAGGGACTCGTATCCACACTGTGTTTTTTAAAAAACTCTTACAACATAATAATAAAAAGACAAATAACCTGCACACATGTTTGGGTGTCCAGCTCTTTTTGGTCTAGGAGTGGAATACCAGATCACACAATAACTCTATGTTTGGTATTTTGAGGAAGTGCCACACTGTTAGCAAAGTGACTGCACCATTCAACAACCACAACAGCAAGGTATGAGGGGCTCAAACTTCCGTGCAACCTCACCAACACTTGCAGTTGCCTGTCTTTTTCATCTTAGCCATTCCTGATGGTAGGAAATAATATCTCAGTATGGTTTCATACGCATTTTCCTAACAACCAGTGATGCTGAACATCACTTCTTGTGTTTACTGACCATTTACTTATCTTCTTTGGAGAAATGCCTGCTTAAATCCCATGCCCCTTTAATCATATTCATTACATAAGTCCTATTCAGTTCAAAGAAACATGATGGAGAGGAAAAACAATTTTTTTCTTCTATTCATCAATACAATTTCTTCAGGTATCTCAAAATGTGAAGCTATAAATCCCCAGATTCTCTTATAATGTGCCAGGTTGAAGGTGGGGACTGTGGGCTCACCTGAGTCTAAAGCCCAGTTCTCCTGCTTCTAGGTGACCTAGAGCAAGTGACTTAATCTGAGCCTCAGTTTCTCGTTCCTGCAAAACACAATTCACACACACACCTCAGAGATGTCTAAATGAGCAGGCTATCTAGCACGTGGTGAGTACTCAACAAATGCCAATGTTACTGTTTTATCAACAACATGGCATCATTACTGTTGTTATAACCCCAGTTCCCACAGGAAGCCTGAAAATGTGACTGACACATATGTTTTCCGTGTACATTTAGTGCTTCATTACTGCTCTACTCAATTTAATTCAGACTCCCAATGCCCAAACATAAACAGGGCTCACTGTCACCACCACTTGTTATCCCAGGGACTTAGACTTTGAAATAAGGCCCCCAAATATTTCACTGGATAGAACAAAGGCTGCCCTGTCCCCTGGCAAAAGCAACAGGGGATATTTCCCAAGTCAACAATAGAAAAAAATTTTTTTTTAATTTTTTTAAAATGTTTATTTATTTTTGAGAGAGACAGAGACAGAATGCGAGTGGTTTAGGGGCACAGAGAGAGGGAGACACAGAATCCGGCAGGCTCCAGGCTCAGAGCTGTCAGCACAGAGCCTGATGCGGGGCTCGAACCCACCAGCTGTGAGATCATGACCTGAGCTGAAGTCGGACACCTAACCGACTGAGCCACCCAGGTGCCCCAGAAAAAAAAAAATTTTTTTTTAATAGGTATGCTTTTGTTGTTTCTAGGAGAACTGAATGAAGAAGAAAATGTCTGCATCTCCTCAGAGATGGCTGGCAAACAGGGGGAAAGAACACTAGAAAATGAAGCTGCCGGCCAGGGGGAGCTGGCAGAGGAACATGAGTACCACCAGTCTCTGTACCAGAGGATCACCAACACCCACAGAGCAAAGTAAGGGGCTGTGATATAGCTGGAAGCCAACCAAGTTCAGGAACCCCCCCCCCCTTTTTTTTTTCTTTAAGTCTACATGAAAAAGGAAGAGAAACTGCACAGGAGTGAACTCTCTCCTCTGTAGGACAAACATCCGGTTCTCCTTTCCCTCTTGCCGAGTAAGGGTGGTGGAACAGGAGCCTGGATTAGTATCTGCGGTTCCAAGTGGACCACACCTCATTACCAACGTCAGGTAAAGTGCAGCAGTAACCTCGGGCTTGCCCAGGCCACCCCACCAGCCCAGCCACACACACTGCCCGCCGAAGAACCCAAATCTTCCAATAGCTCCTTCTAGCCACACATCTCCAAAAACATCTGGGAAGAGACAGCAACACTGTGCACTAGTGAGGAGCACGTGTGCTTTGGTCTCCACACTTGTTGGTTGGGCACAAGAGCCCCAAATCTCAAAATATTAAAAGGAAGTATGTCATGGGATTTGCCTATCACAAGGACCTCTTTTAGCACCCGCGAAAACCTCACAGTCTCTGTGGGGACTTCTCCTGGGCACTATCTACCTCCTGCTCAGTAAAATAGGGAGAAGTTAAACAACTTCCTCACAGGAATGTCTGCTGGGGCCAAATGTAAGTGCTCCTGAAATCTGAGTGGATAATAATGTTCTTGTCCTTCCGGGTCTGTCCCTGAATGCTGCCTCTGTTTTGCGTTTTTCCACAATAAAGGCATAGAACTTGAGAGCTGAGAAGGCCCACAGGAGCTGAGAAAGCCGAAATAACTTACCACAGGTCACAGAGAATGGAAGGGGCCGAGACAAGACTTAACTGGAAAGTACATTGTTCAGATTATAATCCACTTTCTCCATAAAGAGTATGTCCCTGACCCGGAACTTAAGTGCTCACAAGGCAAATGTCAAGGGAATTAGGAATATGGATTCTGAACCAATAACAAGGTTCAAATTCAGTTCTGTCCCTTACAGAAGTGTGTGGCTTCAAGCAAGTTCTTAAACCTTGCTTTCCTGATCCATCACAAGGGGCTAATAAAGGCACCAACCCTGTAGACTACTCTGAGAATGAATGTACCAATATAATTTCCAGAATAGTGTCTGATGTAAATACTAGATAACTCATCATCATCATCATCATCCTAAAACAGAGGGGAAATGAGAGTGAAAACATTGGGGATTACATGAGAAAAGACAGAAAGTGTGTGGTCACTAAGTAGGTAGAGCACCATTTAACTTAAAAAATGTAAACATACACCAAAAGTCATCTTAACAGTGGCTAGTGGAACAGTGAAACATGAACAGGTTATAAAACGTTAGGTACAATACGACTCCAATGATGTTAAATAATCATATCTGCACACATACGTATTCTCCAAAAAGAAAGTGAAAACAACAAATGACATGTTAACCACAACTATCTGGGCAGTGGTACATGGATGGCCCTTACTGTCTTCTCTATTTCCAAAGTCTTATGCAGCAGATGTGTATTACTTCGGAAGTCAAAACAAATGTATGTTTTAAAGATTATTTTTATTTTTTTATTTTTTTAAAAGTTAATCTGTTTTGGGGCGCCTGGGTGGCGCAGTCGGTTAGGCGTCCGACTTCAGCCAGGTCACGATCTCGCGGTCCGTGAGTTCGAGCCCCGCGTCGGGCTCTGGGCTGATGGCTCAGAGCCTGGAGCCTGTTTCCGATTCTGTGTCTCCCTCTCTCTCTGCCCCTCCCCCGTTCATGCTCTGTCTCTCTCTGTCCCAAAAATAAATTAAAAAAAAAAAAAAAAAAGTTAATCTGTTTTAGTAATCTGTATATCCCATGTGGGGCTTGAACTCACAACCCTGAGATCAAGAGTCGCACTTTCTACTGACTAAGCCAGCCAGGCACCAGTAAAGATTATTTTTAAAGAAGAAACTTGATAACAAGCCAGGTCTCAAATGGCTGAAGGGCTATTATAAGCAGGAGCAATGGGATAGGTGGATTCCTTACAAGCAGTGTTTGGGAGGGGAGACCAAGAGAGGGGGAGTAGGGGGAAACCTCAAACCACTATGCAAATATGGAAGGTGATGCTGGAAAGTAGCTGGTCGGGAGGGGCAGGAACGAATTTTAAAAAGAAAAGGAGAGTGATGACTTCCTCAGTCCCTCATTTACATGAGAGAGATTACGAAGACCTAGAAAAAAGGCCAAAAGAGAATCCTGGAGATAGCTTATCAGCAACCCACTTGCTTTCCCTGGCTAAGACAGAACAGTCACCAAAATAAAAAGGAAAGATCAAAATGGCTGGAAAAAAAGGAACCGTGGGTCCCCACTGGGAGCAAGGCTGAGATACACCATCTGTGGTGCTTTGAGCCACTCTCCAAGTCTGAAATCATCGCCTGATCCCAGGAAAGACCAAGAATTTCCTTCTTTTCAGCATCCAGATGGAGGAAAGAGATCTGCCAACCCCAGGCTACTGACAGACGCAAACCAGGGCCCAGAAGGAACTCACCGTGGGGTCTAAGAAGGCTGAGGTAACTGGCATCTTTCTCTGGAAATCTTCCTGGCTTGTCTTCAGTCCCCACTTCTAGTGTGGGTTTTCGACTTACCTCTTTTGCAGAGACTCCTTGTAGCTCATATGAAGGGGCGGAAAGATGACAGACAGTAAAGCAGAAGAGACAAAACAGAACACACAGAAGAGATGGCAGAGCAGCAAGAGGACCCTCCCAGCTTCATTTGGTTCAAGGTCCCTCTCTCCTCTGACAAGCCCCCAACGCTGTGGGAATATGCACCCTTCCCAGTGCCCCGCCCCCCCCCTGCCCAGCACGTCTGTATCTTTCCCACCAGTTGTATTTTTTGAAGAGTAACCTAGGATCATAGCATGTTAAGGTTCATCCAGGTCACCACACAAGTTCCCCTATTTCAGAGATGAGGAAAATGAGGCAGGAAAAAGAGGACAGTGCGTCTCCGCCTATCAAAGTCAGATGAGAATACACACTAGCCCGAGGTCTGTTCAGGGTCTTGCCAAGGTGATAAATCTTTGTACTAACAGAACCAGGGCAAGGAGGGAGCTGTTGGGAACAACTGTTGCTGTTCCGGCACTCACTGCTGCCTGCGAACTGGACTGCACTCCCCACTGTTCACTGGGAAAGCCCCAATCCAGTCTACAGGCGCCTCCTGGACAGATGTCAACACATAAAATAATCCAGAAGGCTAAATCAAATTCAGGCGTAATGCACAGGAGTGACTCTGCCCTTCTCATAAGGGGTAATTACAACAGAAATATCTCAATATAGGGGCACTTGGGTAGCTCAGTCAAGTTAAGCGTCTGACTCTTGGGTTTTGGCTAAGGTCATGTTCTTACGGTTTTGTGGGATCGAGCCCCATGTCAGGCTCTGCATTAGAAGTGCAGAGCCTGCTTGGGATTCTCTCTCCCCTCTCTTTCTACCCTCCCCCATTGTCTCTCTCAAAATAAATTAATCAAAAAAAAAAAAAAAAAAGAAAGAAAGAAACATCTCAATACAAAAAGTGACCCTGCAATAGTGTACTATTAGGACCTATGATGACCTATGGGTGATAATTTATGGATATTTGCATAGTCTAAAAGAATCTTCCCCAAAATATTAATAAATATGAATAAAAACACCAATTACTGTGGTGGTTTTAAGATATGCCCACATATCCTTTGATACTCTTTCCTCCAGGAGGTGGAGCTTAAATTCCCTCCCTCCCCTTGAGTGTGGGCTGGACTCAGTGATTTTTTTTTTTTTTTTTAATGCAAGAGAAGGAGAGAGAGAGAAAGAAAAGGTGCATGCACAAGCAAGGGAAAGGAGTTGAGGAGGGAAGGAGAGAGAAAGAGAGGGAGAAAGGGAGGGAGGATGGATGGATCTTAAGCAGGAGCCCAATGCAGGGCTCGACTCAAGGACCCTGGGATCAAGACCTGAGCCGAAATCAAGAGTCGGACACTCAACCCGCTGAGCGGCCCAGGCACCCTCAGTTGATTCTCTTCTAGTGAATAGATCACAGAAAGGAAAAACTAGTAAATTTACAGTAGTGAAACCTGGCAGACCCCATAACCAAGGGATCAAAGTTAATATCATCAGTGGTTAAGTCATGCTGACATCATGTACTCCCTGATATGACATGATGACAAGGGCATATCACCCCTACTATACTCTTCCCAAAAATCCATAACCTGTTTAATCACAGACTAGTGAGGCCCAAATCAACAGACATTCTACAAAGCACATAACCACTACTCTCCAAAAGTGTCAAGGTCACATAATGCAAGATAAAACTGTCGTAAGTTGGAGGAGTATAAGAAGGGATGATAACTAAGTGCAACATGAACTAGATCCCGCAACAGAATATTAGTAGAAAACCAGGGAAAACTGAATAAAGTCTGTAGTTAATAACTAAAGTTAACAATTTTACCGATATGAATTTCTTACTTTTGAAAAATGTGCCGTGGTTATGTAAAATGTTAATATTAGGGGAAGGCAAGTGAAAGATATACAAAGAATTCTCTAAATTCTACTTCCAACTTTTCTGTGAGATTCTATTACTTCAAAATAAAGTTTTAAAATGAAACAAAACAAAAGTGATGCTCCAGGAAGATGCACATGCTTACACTAAGGCTTCTTCAGGTCCCCACAAAACCCCTAAGTGTGCCCATCGCCCCCAGTTTGAGAAGCATCACAGGATCTTTTGGTTATCAACCACTTACTAATGCTACTGCCATGACAAATGCACATCAAGAAGGAATGGCATGTATGATCCTAATTACTCAGTTGTCTTAAGTAAAGACCTCTTCTTCTAAATTCCATTTATATGAAGAGCAAGAGGGAAACAGAGCGATAAGGCTCTGAATATGGGGAGATTCCAGTCTGCTGTTTCTGGCCCATCACTCCACACTTTGCTTAAGACCTACACAGGAATACACCCAAAGGACAAATTCGGAGTGTGCATCAATATTAATTCATTTAGAGAGAAAACTTTGCTTTCCCCCGTCTCTTTCTAAAAACAGCTTGATTTAAATGCCTACTTCTACCTCAAAAGATAAGCTGTCACTAGACTCTCAACCATCCATGAGTGACAAGATAAAATCTATCCAATAACCTTCAAGGAAAACATTTAAAGGTTCTCATCACCTAAATGTTTGCATTTTACTTCATAGTTCTATTTCTGTGATTTGGAGGTAGAGTTTTTCTGTTTTGTTTTGTTTTCCTTCATTTTTTAAGATGCAGCAACAGATTGCTTTGCAAAAGTGGCTCCAAATGGTGCACCTCTCTTATATCCACGTCCTTTATTCAACATGATTGTATGGCCTCTTCCATCAAGGGCACAGGGGTGGAGAGTGTTACTTCCCTACCCCTTGGAACTGGCTGGCCTTGTAACTTGCTCTGACGAACACAATAAGGCAGAATTGACAGTGTGCCAATTCTGAACCGAGGCCCAAGGGGATTTTTTACTTCTGCTCACTCCATTGGAACCCTGCTCTACAGCCATGAAACCAATCCAGGGCTGGCCTGCTATAGGACAAGAAAATCAGAGGCTTAAAGATGAGGCCCCCCCACCTAGCCCCCAGCCAACCCAGCAGTTGACTCAGATACATGAACAACCTCAGCCAAGAACAGCCCACCCCAAACTGTTGATCTGTCAGATCACGAGCTAAGCAAATAAATCACTAACTTGAGGGGTAGTTTGTTACACAGAAAAAGTGCCTTGGTGGCTCAGTCAGTTAAGCGTCTGACTCTGGTCAGACCCTGACCACCACTGGTTTTTGAATGGAATATTTCGTACCATGAGACACAAGGAAAAGTTTTTGGGGAAGCTTTGAGAAAGGTTTTCCTTATAAAAGATACCTGTGCAGGAAAGGATGGTCCCTATTCCCAACTTTAAATATTCATGTGTGAGGATATGTTACGTGAAACTAATGCAGCCATCTTGTGACCACCAGCAGCCAAGCCTGTGGAGAAGAGCCAATACACTGAGGATGGCAGAGCAGGAAAAAGAAAGAACCTGTGTCCTTTGTGGTGGTGTTAAGCCTCGGAACTCTCCGGAAGCACCCTACACCTCTGGACAGCAAGATAATAAACCTAAGCCTCCTGAATAGACATTTCTCTAAAGAAGACATACAGACGACAGACACATGAAAAGATGTTCATCATCATTCATCATCAAAGAAATGCAAATCAATACCACAATGACATATCACCTCAGGCTGGTCAGAATGGCTAAAATCACAAACACAAAAAAACTAGTGCTGGGCAAGGACGAGGAGGAAAAGGAATCCTTGTGCAATGTTGGTGAGAATGCATTTGGTGCAGCCAAAGTGGAAAAACACTATGGAAGTTCCTCAAAAAATTAAAAATGGAACTACCCTATGATCCAGTAATTCTACTACTGGATATTTACCCAAAGAATAGAAAAACACTAATTCTAAAGGATATATGTGTAATAGGCCAACTTATAAGATATCAGAAAGCTTTTTGTATATAAGTTCGGCTTAAACTCACCTTTCATGAATAGTTGAGATGAAAGGCTTATGTAGTTCCCTATTAGGGTTACCAGAAATTACTAACCGCCCTATCTCGCTTCTGTGACCTTGCCTGCTTCTAAATAGATAACTTAGGATGCAAAACGCCCCCCCACCCCTTCTACCAAAATCTGGCCTAGGCAAGACCAACATGTAAAAAGTCACGTAGTCGCGGCCCTACGGAATCTCAGGTGTCTAACTATGATTGGTCATTTTAAACCCTCTTAGGACAAAGACCTTTAAATTGATAGGTTCCCACCAAAACTAACGTCTGTGTGTCACAATATAATTGGCTACCATGAAATGCTGTAAATTGTAATTGGTTAACCAAATAATGACATATTCTGACTTGCTAAAATCCATATAAGCTCACTGCTGCCTTTGTTCGGAGCCATTCTCTGCACTTTTCTGCATAAGATCAGGAGATCGGGTTTGGCCCGGCCGTGAATAAAATCTTGCCTTGCTTCTATTCGGCGTCTGGTGGTTTTCTCGGCAGCACCCTGTTTCAATATGCACCACTATGTTTACTGCAGCACTACTTACGATGGTCAAATTGTGGAAGCAGCCCAAGTGTCCACTGATAGATGAACGGATAAAGAAGACATGGTTTACACACACATGCATAGATACATACACAATATTATTCAGCCATAAAAAAGAATGAAATCTTGTCATCTGCAACAACATGGATGGAGCAATAGAGTATAATGCTAAACGAAATAAGCCAGTCAGAGAAAGACAAATCCCCTAAGATTTCACTCCTATGTGGAATTTAAGAAACAAAACAAATGAGCAGGGGCGCCCGGGTGGCTCAGTCAGCTGAGTGTTCTGACTTCAGCTCAGATCATGATCTCATAGTTGATGAGTTCGAGCCCCACATCAAGCCCATTGCTGTCGGCATAGAGCCTGCTTCGGATCCTGTGTCCCCCTCTCTCTCTGCCCCTCCCCTGTTCATGCTCTCTCAAAAATAAATAAACATTACAAAAAAAAGGGGGGGGGGGAGAGAAGGACACCAAAAAACAAACTCTTAACACTTATCTTGATGAGCACTGAGTAATATATGGAACTGCTGAGTCACTATATTGTACACCTGGAACTAATATAACACTGTATGTTAACTACACTAGAATTAAAATAAAATAAATAAACCTAAGCCTCTTCTTGTTTATACCATGGTTAGCCAGGTTTTCCATTACTTGAGGCCAAAACAATAGAGACTCTTTAAAGGCTATCAACTCACACATTACCAAATTGAAAGACTGTAGGACTGAACCTCTTTTTCAGCACTCTATCGGTTTTATATAAAATCTATGAATTAACTGGAGAAAAAGAACAAATGTAAACTATTCACTATTCTAATATCCAGAAGCATGATGTAGTTTTCATTTGTTCAAATTAAAAACTACCTGCTAGTAAATTCCTTTTACAATGTGTTGTAAGAGTTTTTCTATAGGTCTTATGCTTTCTGTTGCTATTAAGAATGGAAGCATCTTTCCCATTATAGCTAACAGATTATTGCTAGTATACAACTATTGTTCCTCATATATATACTCACAAGTTGAACTCCCATAAATTCTAGGAGTGTTACCAGACTTTTTTTTTTTTCTTCCAAGTGTTTATTTAAATTCCGGTTAACATATAGTGTAATATTAGTTTCAGGAGTAGGATTTAGTGATTCAACACTTACATACAATACCCAGCCCTCATCACAAGTGCCCTCTTTAATAGCCATCACCCATTTATCCCATCTCCCTGCCCACTTCCCTTCCAACAACCCTCAATTTGTTCTCTATAGTTAAAAGCCTGCTTTATAGTTTGCCTCTCTTTTTTTTTATCCCTCCTAAGTTCATCTGTTTTGTTTCTTAAATTCCACATATGAATTAAATCATATGGTATTTGTCCTTCTGACTTACTTCACTTAGCATAATACTCTCTAGCTCCATCCACATCATTGCAAATAGCAAGATTTCATTCTTTTCATGGCTGAATAACATTCCACTGTATACACAACTGTGTGTATGTATATATACGTATCACTTTTGGATATTCACAAACAGATATTTCTTTATCCATTTGTCAGTCAATGGACATTGCTCTTTATATAATTTGGCTACTGTTGATAATATTGCTATAAACATCGGGGCACACATATCCCTTCCAATCAGTATTTTCGTATCCTTTGGGCCAATACCTAGTAATCATACTTATTTTTTACTGGTATGTAATTATGTCATTTTAAAAACCTGTTTTTCTTCCTATAACCAGCTACACTTTAAATACATGTTTCATGCATGTTTCATGCTTTATTGTGCTGGCAAGCAATGCCAGAACAATAATGAGTATTATCTTAAGGGTTTTTTTTTAATGGAAATCTCTAGTGTTTCCTACTAAGTATGATGTTAGAGGCTGGTTTGGGGCGCCTAGGTGGCGCAGTCGGTTAAGCGTCCGACTTCAGCCAGGTCACGATCTCGCGTTCCGTGTTCGAGCCCCGCGTCGGGCTCTGGGCTGATGGCTCAGAGCCTGGAGCCTGTTTCTGATTCTGTGTCTCCCTCTCTCTCTGCCCCTCGCCCGTTCATGCTCTGTCTCTCTCTGTCCCAAAAATAAATAAACGTTGAAAAAAAAAATTTTTTTTTAAATAAAAAAAAAAAAATAAAATAAAATAAAATATATGTACATGCTGTGGATACACATACACACTTTTTTTTGTTTACAATACACTTTAATCATCATGCTAAAGAAATATTCTACTTTCCTAAGAATTTTATTTTTTAAATTAAAAATTTTTTTAACGTTTATTTATTTTTGAGACAGAGAGAGACAGAGCATGAATTGGGGAGGGTCAGAGAGAGCGGGAGACACAGAATCCGAAACAGGCTCCAGGCTCTGAGCGGTCAGCACAGAGCCCGACGCGGGGCTCGAACTCACAGACCACAAGATCATGACCCGAGCCAAAGTCGTACGCTTAACCGACTGAGCCACCCAGGCACCCCCAAGAATTTTATTTTTTAAATTAAGAGTGGGTATACTAAAGTTTATCTTACTGGGACAACTGACTATAGGGTCTACTTATAGACTTCCTAAAAAACATGATTATATTCCTGGAAAAAAATGTTATCCCAATACCCTGAATGATTCCATTAGAGTCTCTTTTTTTAATTTTTTTCAAATGCTTCATCAGGTTTTTAAAATCACATGACTAGGGTAGCTCTTCTACTTCAGTGTGATAGCAATTACATACATGGGAATTACCTGATTATTTGGAAATTTAAGTAAGTTCTTTAGTAAAATTCCAATACCAACTCATTATCTCATGGTAAGAGGGGGGAAATTCCAACAGGTTAAGTTAAACAGTTTATAGAGAAGGAAAGCAGGGCTGTCTTTGAAATACTCGCATTACAATGCACTAACATTTCCACAGCACAGGCTAGATATAGCCCTGCCTAAGGGATCACTGACCCTTTGTACTCCTGCATCAACTCTACAATACTTTCCTGAGGCTGGGACTACTTAGCCCTGACTTCGTTGTTTTGCTTTGTTCTACTTTGTTCCAGACACACTTCTCCATCTTTTCAAACAGTGTTACATAGGAAGGGAAAGAAAACCTTGGTTTTTCCATTTCTAAACACAAAGCCAACCACTTGTCTGTTCCCCCCCATACCCATATGCATATATTTGCACAACAATGCTGCACAGAAAGCAAGGTAAAGATGTCCCTGGCATACAACAGTAGGTGCTTACAGCTCTTACTGTTAGGCGTGGTGGTCAGTTACATGGCTCTGCTGATCTTGGCTAGGATCACTTACCCTACTATAATTATCACCCTGGAGTCAGCTGGTTGTTTTGATTTAGGGGACCCAAGGAAGCCGCTGGGTCTTATGGTCAGGGTGAGGAGCAAGAATTGCTAAGGGAGCCATTTAAACATGTCTCAGGTGAGAGGGGAGGGAAAAGGGAGAAGAGAGACTCCATGGCCAACTACAGAGATATGGCTGGGTATGACTCAGGGGAGAGTGACGGTTCGGAAACCTTGTTCCACATCTCTGCCTTTTAGTGAGTCAGGAATATAGCAAAATAGAGGCTGAGACTATACACAATAACACCCATTAGAGCCTTCTCTATGTCAACAGTATATGTGAGGTTTGGGTAAGTCTGAGTTAAAGGTTTTACCATCACCAGGTGCCTCCCCTTGGGCAGGCTCTATACCTCTTAAGACACTGATAAAAATAAAATAAAAATAAAAACCCAAGGAGTTGGACAAGTCTCAATGAACCTTCTAGCACCAATACTCCATGGCTATGGAAATTATTTTATTACCAAGCTAAACTTTGCATCATTCTTCAGGTCACCTTATAGTATGGCTGCTTACAATTTAAAAAAATTTTGTGATATTTCTTTTTAAGAAAGAAAGAGAGACAGAGTGCAAGCAGGGGTGGGGCAGAGAGAGAGACACACACAGAATCCGAAGCAGGCTCCAGGCTCCAAACTGTCAGCATAGAGCCCGACGTGGGGCTCGA
The DNA here is from genome assembly GCF_028749965.1 of Puma concolor. NCBI lineage: Eukaryota > Metazoa > Chordata > Mammalia > Carnivora > Felidae > Puma > Puma concolor. The sequence continues at coordinate 26,126,911 of NC_141673.1, read as the reverse complement.
ACTCACAGACTGTGAGATCATGACCTGAGCTGAAGTCAACGCTTTAGCAACTGAGCCACCCAGGTGCCCTTGCTCACAATTTTAAAAATCAGAAGGAACAATATCAACAGCAGAACCTTAAACCCAACTTCTAGAGATGGGTATTCTACCATCTTAGGTTACCAAAAGCTGAAAAAGGATTATTATTCTGTCAAAGTGCCTTTGTGTGAAGAGAACCAGATGTGTACATGTCAGGGCAGCGTGGGTTCACTTGTGATTAAAGAAAGATTCAAATCCATTTCAAGTAACAATATCTTTGAATTCACTCATATTGAGAATTATCGTTACTTTCTCCATTGCAATTCTTTTTTAAAAATTCAATTTTCTGAGTAGCTGATACATGCACATGACATTAAACTCATAAGCTACAAATAATATAAAGTTAAAAGTTCCCTATCATCCTTATTCCTAAAATACTCAAATTACCCTCCTCAATGATAACCATAGTTACTAGTATTCTATAGGTATAATAAGTGCAAGCACTTGCGTGTACGTGTGTAACCACAGGCATGCACACACATTTTTCTTTTTACACTAATAAATGGCATTGTTCTAAAAACACTGTTTTGCACTTTGCTATTCTCTGTCTTAATGGTATATCTGAGGCATTATTCCATATAGAGCTGCCTTGTTCTTTTAAAAGACTCTATCATACTCTATGTGGACTTGTTGTTATTTAACCAGTTCCTATCAATGGATATTTAGGTTGCTTCCAGTGTTTTGGTATCTCAAACAATGCTATTATTAGTAACTTTGTACATGGGCCATTTTTCACAGATGTAAGCCTATCTGTATGATAAATTCCAGCAAGGGATCGCTCAGTCTATGGATAACTGTGCAGTTGTAACTCAGATAACATCAAACCACCTTCCAGATACACAAGATCAGGGATTGGCAAATTATTCACAGGTCAAATCCAGCCCATCAGCTAAAAATGTTTTTGCATTTTTGGGGTGCCTGGGTGGCTCCAGTCGGTTGGGCATCTGACTTCAGCTCAGGTCATGAGTTTGAGCCCCATATCGGGCTCTGTGCTGACAGCAGGCCTGGAGCCTGCTTCAGATTCTGTGTTTCCTCTCTTCTCTGCCGCCCCTCCCCCACTCTCTCTCTCTCTCTCAAAATAAATAAACATATATTAAAAAAATTTTTAATGTTTTTTGCATTTTTAAAGAGTTTTTTAAAAAAAGAAAGAGGAGGGGAAGAGGAGAAGAATCTGTGACAGAGACTTCAACGTGACCTGTAAAGCTTAAAATATGTACTGTCTGGTCCTTCACAGAAAGTTTGCTGATCCCTCCACTAGGCCAATTCACACTGCCATTAGCAATGCCTGCCAGTGTTTCTCCACTATTTCAGTTCTAGTCTTTGGTCAAATTGAGATTGAATGTAATAGTTCAACCACCTGGGTGGCTAGGTTGGTTAAGTGTCTGCCTCTCGACTTAGGTTCAGGTTGTGATCTCAACAATTTGTGGGTTCCAGGCTCACATCGGGCTGCACGCTGACAGCCCTGGAACCTGCTTGGGTCTGTCTGTCTGTCTCTCTCTCTCTCTCTCTCTCTTTCTCACCCTTCCCTGCTCCCGCACTCATGCGCACGCGCTGTCTCTCAAAAATAAATAAATAAACATTAAAAAAAATAAAGCACTGCTTCAGGTTCTGTGTCAGTTGAAGGAAAAGTTGAAGCATCTGTAACACTTATGTACTGGCACTGTGATTTTTCCAGGCCAAAACACAGTCTGTTTCAGGATGCAAACATCAACTGACACTTGAGTTGTCACCTCGCGGTCACAAGTGGCAAGAAAAGGTTAGAATCCCCAACTGTCAGAACTGAAAGCAACTTTAAAGGATATCTGCTCTGAATATTATGGATTGTGTGCGCCGTTAGAATTTCAAGAAGAATTTAAAGGATTAAAACAATGGTGCCAATTTTCATCTTGCCAAGTCATTAAAAGATAAAACAATCCAACCACCATCTACTGTCACCATCGCTTCATAAGAGAAAGGAATTTAACACCAAAAACTAGGACATACTCAATCCTAGCATAAAGGAGAATCCATCACACTGAGTACCCTTAGCTTCACGACAAGCCGACCACAGTCATTTTTGTTCTGTCAATTTTGCCTCAGACTGAGGAAAATTCCATGTCAAACCCATGTCAAACCCCCCCCACCCCATCTCCTATGTTCCTATCTTCTCCCTAAACCACAATTCCTCATGTGTCCAGAATCACAAAACAAACAGCGCAACTAGTCCAACACTCCAGCCATTTGCTGCCTTCCACTTCTCACTGTCTTTAGGTCTTAGGTCTGACCTGCTCATGTCTCATCCAAAATGTGTTTTTAGTCCTCTTCACGGGGGGGGGGGTGCAACAAACAACAGCATACAGAAAACTTCCTCTATTCTGAGTAGCTGGAGAATTCTACAATCATGTAGGCCCAAACCACACTCATCCACCCGCTGTAAATGTGTCTCTCTTCCAACCATCCTTATAAACAGCCTTTACCTCGCTCTCTTTCTTTATGCTGTCAGAGCCTGGCCTTCCCTACAGTGCCCATGGTAGACAGGGAGAGGGGAGTCCAGAAGTACATGCATGAGTTTTTACCAAAATTAATCTGTTGTGATGGTTAATTTAAAAAAAAATTTTTTTTTACATTTATTTAGTTTTGAGAGACAGAGTGAGACAAAGTGAGAGTGGGGGAGGGGCAGAGAGAGAGGGAGACACAGGATCGGAAGCAGGCTCCAGGCTCTGAGCTGTCGGCACAGAGCCTGACACAGGGCTTGAACTCACAGACTACGAGATCATGACCTGAGTCGAAGTCAGATGCTCAACCGACTGAGCCACCCAGGCGCCCCATGTGATGGTTAATTTTAAATATCAACTTGATGGGGCTACAGGATGCTCAGACAGCTGGTGCTTCTGGAGAAGATGAATGGGCATCACCCAATCAGTTGAGGGCCAGGATGGCACAGAAAGTCAGAGGAAGGGTAAATTCATGCTCTCCACTGGAGCTGAGACACCCATCTTATCCTGCTCTTGGACATCACATCGGCACTCCCGATTCTCTGGATTTCACACTCAGTTCAAGACTTACACCATCAGCCGACTGCCAGGCCTTCGGACTCGGACTGAATTACACCACAGGCTTTCCTGGTTCTCCAGCCTGCAGACAGCAGATCACAGGACTTCTCAGCTCCACAACTACACGAGCCACTCCTTTAATAAATCTCATGTATGTATTTATACATATCCTATTGGTCTGTTTCTCTGGAGAAGCCTAGTATGTCAGAGCCAAGAAAACGTCAATGGTTTTGAACATGGAGTGAGAGAAACATGATGACGTCTACAACCACATCTGAGCCCTCACCTTCCTCTGCCCTCCCTGGGCCCCGTTCATTCAATATTCCACTTTCTTCCGTGTGCCAGGCACTGCTGAGTTTCCCGTGACTGCTCACCCACATCCTGACATCAAGTCAGCCTCCTTTTGCACCACCTGCTACGTGGGCAGAACACTTCTTCTGGCACAGCTACGTTGGCCTCTGCCACTTAGCCAGACCCTGATCCTTGCCCTGTCATCTCCAGTAGGCCCTGAAGCTAAAGCTAAATGATGCTCAGGGCTGCCAAGCTTCCTGCAGTTCTTCCGGCATCACGCAAAGAATGCATTCGAGCAGTCAGCACGAACAGTAACTTCAGTAAGTACAATAGTGGCTCAATCCATTTTCTTTTCAATTAAGATTTTAGCTTTCACACAGCAGGGCTTTAACAGAAGTCTCAAGCCTGGGAGTAGGTCACCGAGAATGTACAATACCTATTTTAATGAGCCATATAGCAGGACTTTTGCTGCCATTCCAGGCGTTTTTCTCCTCAAGTCTTCCTGTCACTCATGGTTCTGGTGCACAGCTGAAAATAATTTTTTTCCTTCCCAACACCTTGTTACTCCTTCCTCTCCAGTAATTACTACCTCAGTTTTTTATTCCCTTATAAAGCATTTTAATAAGACTAGTGATCCAAGGGAGAAACCAAGTAGTGGATGGAATTTTTTGTTCTTTGTTAAATAAGCTGTGGTGAAAAACACCCAAATTCTCACCAAGAAATGAAACAGGTATCACAAGGAGATGGGACACAGGGAAAAGGGATGTGATCCCTGCCGGTGCTCCATGCTCTCTGCAAAATGACCTCTTCCTGTTTTGGCAGCAGGCTCTGGATAACATCACGTCTCTATAAATCACCTCAGTCATGCAGATATGATTCAGTCATTTATCCCCCAGAACCACAGGATGTGGATTGATTTAGATTTGACGTTTGGAGATAAATGAGGAAGCCAGGCCCACAGACTGTCTGCTTCCTTGTCGGGGTGCAAAAAAATCCATCTTGCCCACTACACCCAGGTGTTCGCTTCCTGGCTTGGGGTTTACATTTCCCAGGCATCTCCCGTTAAACAGATGAGGGAGATGGCATGGTTTAAACAAGCCACCAAAGCCACGCAATGGTAGAGGTAGAAGATACCATAGGAGTTATAAGAAAAGCAGTGAGCTACATGAACACATTAACAGAACAGTGAATAAAACAGGGCAGGTATGTGTATGTAAATGAAGTAAAAGCATAAATGCAGTTCTGTCTGTCCAGGTTTGTGACATGCCGCATGGTCAGGTGCCTTTTCACAAAGTTCCATTCAGGCACCGATTCGCTCATTCAGCAAACAACTAGTGAGTGCTTGCTGGTGTCAGGCACAAGTACGAAGCCCCGGCGATATGATGGTGAGCCAGATATCCCTTCACATAGCCTATAATCCAGGGTTTACAGCTTACTTAAGCGTAATTACAACAGCTTCCCACTAAAAAATAATAAACTGACATCCTGGACAACTGAGAATTACCATATAGAGCTGACCCTTGAGCAACAACACAACACGGGTTTGAAGTGCACAGCCCCACTTACAGATTTTTTTCGATACAGTACAGCACTTGTAAATGTGTTTTCCTTATGATTTTCTTTTTTTTTTTTTTTAACGTTTATTTATTTTTGAGACAGGGAGAGACAGAGCATGAACAGGGGAGGGTCAGAGAGAGAGGGAGACACAGAATCTGAAGTAGGCTCCAGGCTCTGAGCTGTCAGCACAGAGCCCGACGCGGGGCTCGAACTCACGGACCACGAGATCATGACCTGAGCCGAAGTCGGCCGCTTAATTGACTGAGCCCCCCAGGCGCCCCCCCTTATGATTTTCTTAATAGTTTTCTTTTCTCTAGCTTACTGTATTGTGAGAATACATAATACATATAAGATACAAAATACGTGTTAATTGACTTTATGTTACCACTAAGATTTCTGATCAACAGTAGGCTATTAGTAGTTTTGGGGAAGTCAAAAGTTATGCACAAATTTTTGTGGGAGGTATCAGTGCCCCTCACCCCTACGTTGTTCAAGGGTCAACAGTACACCATAAATGAATTCTCAATTTAAAAATAAGTAGACTTACAGGGCACCTACGTGGCTTAGTCGGTTAAGCGTCCGACTGGCTCAGGTCATGATCTCACAGTTGGTGGGTTCAAGTCCCATGTCAGACTCTGTGCTGACAGCTCAGAGCCTGGAGCCTGCTTCAGATATTCTCTCTCTCTCTCTCTCTCTCTCTCTGCTCTTCCTCTGCTTGTGCTCTGTCTCTGTCTCTCAAAAATAAATAAACGTTAAAAAAAAAAATTAAGTGGCGCCTGGGTGGTTCAGTTGGTTAAGCGTCCGACTTCAGCTCAGGTCGCGATCTCATGGTTCATGGGTTAGAGACCTGAATCCAGCTCTGTGCTGACGACTCAGAGCCTGGAGCCTGCTTCAGATTCTGTGTCTCCCTCTCTCTCTCTGTCCCTCCCCTGCTTACACTCTGTCTCTCTCTCTCTCTCTCAAAAATAAAATAAACATTAAAAACATTTTTTTTCAAAAAAACTTTAAAAAAAATAAGTAGACTTACCTATAAGTACTCCACTTGTAAATGAGTAACCAAAATAATAACCCTGTTCATTCAGAAAACGTTTATTGAGGACCAGCTACGTGCTAGTCACTGTATCAAATGCCGGGTTACCCAACTCACAAAATTCCTATCCTTAATGAGCTCACAACCTAAGTGAGAAGATAAAATAACAAAGAGCAGCGCCTGAGTGGTTCAGTCAGTTAAGCATCTGACTCTTGATTTCAGCTCAGGTCACGATCTCACAGTTTGTGAGTTCAAGCCCCATGTCAGGCTCTGTGCTGACAGTGCAGAGCCTGCTTGGGATTCTCTCTCCCTCTCTCTGCCCCTTCCCTGCTCGGTCTCAAAATAAATAAAATAAAATAAAAATTAACAAAGAGCTTCTATATAAGTGACAAAGGCTTTAATGAAGGGTGGAAGACATTCTGAAGGAATGGTGGGGGGAGGGGCAGGGACGACAGGCACCAAGGTCTGAAGGAGAGCAGCACTGAAAGATTGGACTGAGGTCTGATGACCGAGTAAGGCAATGCCAGGCAGGCATGGGGTTGGGGAGTTCATTTCAGATGGAGGGAACAACAAGTACGTTCTCAACTGAAAATAGTGCCTTCGGGGTGAGCAGAAAGTGCATCTGGGCAGCAGCCAAAGATAAGCCTAGAAAGGGAAACAGAAGCCATGTCTTGAAGGGCTCTGAATGCCCTGACTGCGGAGCTGGGCTTTATCTCGCAGGTGATGGACAGCCTCTGCTGTATTCTCGGCATGATTAGATTAAATGATTAGATTTGCCTGTTGAAACATTGCTCAGGCTGAGGTACGCTTCACAGACTTCTGAAGGTGTGACTGAAGGCAGAGAGAACAGAGATGGGGGTAACAGTCTGGGCAAGCAATGACAGAACGGTGGCAGAAGCGGGATCGTCATCATTCGTTCCTTCTACTTAGATTCCAAATCAAAAAGAGTTTAACTGAAAACAAAAGACACTTATCTAAAAGAGATCATACATTACAGCTCAGCCTGGTCTTTTCGTTTAAATTAAAAAAAAAAAAAAAAAAACTACAATATTATTACAAGAGGAATAAAACTGCTTGTGCCTTTTGACCTGGTAATTCCATTAAGGGATTCCTAAGAAAACCTAAATGAGAGAAAAATAACTTTCTTCAAAGATGTTTCTAAATGTACTACTCAAATAGCCAACAAATGAAAATAATCCAAACATCTAAAAATAAGGGATGGTTTAAATCAAATGTCATCTATCAACATGACTAAATACTACATAGATATGAAAATAACCAGAGCCATCCATGGGAATGTGTATGCGAAGAAAATATCAGACTCCAAAACAATATACAGTTGACCCTTGATCAACAACACAACATGCGTTTGAACTGCACAGGCCCACTTATGGGCAGATTTTTTTTATAAATACAATACAGTAAATGTATTTTCTCTTCCTTACGATTTTCTTAATGATATTTTCTTTTCTCTAGTTTACTGTATTGTAAGAATAAATTACATAACATAATATACAAAATATATACTGTGTATGTTATTGGTTAAGTTTTTGGAGAGTCAAAGGTTATACATAGATTTTCAACTGCATGGGAGCGGGTGTCCGTGTCCCCTGCATTGTTCAAGGGTCAGCTATACATACAATGACAACAACCGTAAGTACCTACTATGTGCTGGGCCCAAGGCTAGGTTTAGGGAATAAAAAAATAAGCCAGACATGGTCCCTGTCCTCTAAGATCTCAGAGTCCACTGGGAAAGCCAGACGCACATTACTGCAACAATGTGAGGAGTTCTCGACAAAGCTGGGCACCATGAGAGCCCAGAAGAAAACTTGCCCAACTTAGAGCCAACACACAAACACAACACAAATGTGGGTATTAAAATCAGTGGCAGAACTCAGTTGCAAATCTGGAAGACCCCAAACATGTACTTGTTCATTCTGTTTGATTATCCTGGGCATGAATAGAAACTGTGAAACTTATGGTGAAGAACACTCAAATCCCCAAGAGTATCTGCATGGAGCCCCTTAAGAATCCTTGGACCCTGGTTTGAGAAACAAGATCTAAAAATGGGAGGGTAGCAGCGGAAGGGAAAGACAAAGACATGCCCAACAGTATTTATCTCCTGAAGAGGATAGAGAAAGTCAGAGACAATGTCAAAGATTGAAGCCTCAGCATCTGGAAGAATGCACTGAGGCTCCCTGAAATAAGAAACTCAAGAACAGGATCAGGTGTGAAAGTAAGAAATAAGTTCCGTTTTTGACACTGAGTTTGAGGAACTTTGGGAAGAAGAAAGATAGAGGTATTTAAGACTTTGCTGGAAATTTATCTCTAGAGATTTGGAGCCACAGGGTAGAGACTCAGTATCCAAAGTCATCTTCTGGAGACAGCTGAAGCTAGAAATGGATGTTGAACAATAGCTATGAACATATTTAACATTACTAAATGTAGAGTATCTACCCCATTTAGTCCCTCAAATATCTGTTAAGCATTTACTTACTTTCAAAGTAGTATTTCCATCAAATTAATAAAATTATGGAATGAATACAAGATAATAAATTATATTAACGAACTACGGAATTAAAGGATCAGGCTATACACAGAGTAGATACATCAGTCTCGTGTTTTTCATTGGAAAAACTCTCTACTTTTAAAATAAATGTAATTTGGAAATGCAATTTGATTAATATAATTAAATGAAAGCTAACTTTTTCTACAGTGATATATTCATGACCATCTTGCTACCAAGCCTGTGAGCCTGAGATAAGAACTCTGGGGATTTATGCCTTATGTAAATGTATAACAAGGTATCTGGAAAAACAGCAAACACCTAACACTTGTGAAGGAATTTTGCAAGTAGGGGAATACTTAAACATTAGGAAATTGCAAAGTCCTAGAAGAGAGCATTTGTGCGTATGTACACACTGCAGAGCTCTGCTGTTGAAAACAGTCTGGGCTGCCAACGGTGGAGGTGGCTGCTTTCACTCATTTGAAATCTACAATTACTCCTATGTAAATTAGAGGCAAGGCAGAAAATGTGAGAAATTCAGAATCAATTTATCTTCTTAGTACTGCTGAGATTCTTTTTGTGTTTGTGATCTGTATGTGCCAACATTACAATTCAGTTATTTCCAGAAATAATTTAAAAAAAAAAATTTTCAATGATGAGTTTTGAGTAGCAAAACTGGAAAGCATAGTGTCAATCTGTTGTACATTCATGGAGTGCTGACTCTCACACTCTTCCTTTTGCAAACAGGCTTCAACACACAGAAAAAAGTGAAAACCACACTGTAAATAACAGGGCTGCAGAGGGAGAGGTAAAGGAGGAGAAACACAATTTGGGTTCAAACACCGGGTTGACATCAAAACATGAGTGCTCCTATTTCCACTTGCTGAGACAGACATTCTCGAGAAGATAAAGTGAAGATAATTCTTGCTCTTCCTCACCTTCACTCTTCTGACTGCCTCACTGTCTGTGAAGACAAACGGCACAAGCCATTTTAGGGGGAAAGTCCAAGCTAGGATTTAGAGGGAAGCACGTATATGGTTTTCTTAAATCCATCAGCCGAAGCTTATGAACAAAGCAAAGCCTCCCAAACACATCATAATTACCTAGGGGGCCTATTAAAAATATAGACTTCGGGGCACCTGGGTGACTCAGTCGGCTGAGCGTCTGACTTGAGCTCAGATCATGATCTCAGCGTTCATGAGTTCAAGTCCTGCATCCGGTCCTCTGCTGTTGGTGCAGAGCTCACTTCGGATCCTCTGTCCCTCCCTCTCTGCACCTTCCCCGCTCAGGTGCTCTTTCTCAAAAATAAATAAAAACATTATTTAAAAAATAGATCTATTTCTAGGTCCTCTCACAGAAATTCTGATTCAGCAAGTCTGGGGTGAGACTGGAAATCTGTGTTTTCCCAAAGCCCCACCAACCCCATCGACTCCCACAAGTGACTCTATTAGCTAGCCAGGTTTGTGAATCATGAACAAGAGACCGCACTGAGACTTAGTTGCTCTGGAAGGAGTGATGGTTTCCATAAGGGCAGCAGTTTAGAGTTTACGAAAAGCACTTTCACATCAACTATTTCATCTCCAGTTCACAGATGAGGAAAATGAGGCTCAGAGTGGTCCACGGTCAGACCTCACTTCAGAGGCCACAGTACAACGTTGTCTCCACTACACCATCATTCAAGCACCAAATTTGTGAGCAATGGTGAACTCTTACCTGACCTCAGCTCTTCACAGAGAAGCCATGCAAACAACCAACAACTGTGGTGCACCTGGGCAATTCCTGCACCTGTCCACAGTTCAGAAAGACCATCTGCATCCTCATTAACCACTTTTTCCTATCTATTCAAATGGAACTTTAATAAATTGTAATGCATAACTTGTAACACAATTTCACTGTATAAATGTAATGAGAAATTATCTGAAGATTAAAAGTGTATCCACTTCTACAAAGAAAGAAATGTCCATACTCTCACTAACTTCTGTAACATTCTGCTGAAAGCCAATTGCTTTATTTTTATTTCAATGCATAATTCTAAATTTCTAGTTAACATAACTTATCAGGAACCTCAAAGGATAGGAACAAGACCCCTTGCAATTGGGAAAGGGTGCCATGAACATAAAAAAAAAAAAAAAATGGTAGGGGTGTGTGTCTATGAGAAGGCAGCAAGTGAGGCAGATAGGAAACTGAAATATCTGGGTTTGGAAGAGGTTTCTGGTTTTCTGTCCATGTAGCTTTGTGTAACCTATTGAGTATGAGGATGGGCTATGGGAGAAAAGGTTGGTTCACATACCAGAAAACAAATTGCAGACATACTGGAACACAAGGGAATCTCTAATTATATATTATGGCCCACAGGCCAAATCCAGTGACCTGTTTTTTAACGGCCTAAAAATTAAGAATGGTTTCAACATTTAAGGGTTGCCTGGGGGTGGGGTGGGGGGCACCTGGGTGGCTCAGTCGGTTAAGCGGCCGACTTCAGCTCAGGTCATGATCTCACGGTCCGTGAGTTCGAGCCCCGCGTCAGGCTCTGTGCTGACAGCTCAGAGCCTGGAGCCTGTTTCAGATTCTGTGTCTCCCTCTCTCTGACCCTCTCCCGTTCATGCTCTGTCTCTGTCTCAAAAATAAATAAATGTTTAAAAAAAAAAAAAAAAAAAAGGGTTGCCTGGGTGGCTCAGTCAGTTAAGTGTCTGACTTCAGCTCAGGTCATGATCTTGTGATTCGTGAGTTTGAGCCCTGAGTCGGGCTCTGTGCTGACAGCTAGGAGCCTGGAGCCTGCTTCAGATCCTGTCTCCCTCTTCCTCTGCCCCTCTCCTGCTCACGCTCTGCCTCTCTCTCAAAAATAACTTTAAAAAAAATTTTTTAGGGGCGCCTGGGTGGCTCAGTCGGTTGAGTGTCCGACTTCGGCTCAGGTCATGATCTTGCAGTCTGTGAGTTCAAGCCCCGCGTCGGGCTCTGTGCTGACAGCTCAGAGCCTGGAGCCTGTTTCAGATTCTGTGTCTTCCTCTCTCTCTGCCCCTCCCCCACTGATGCCCTGTCTCTCTCTGTCAAAAATAAACATTAAAAAAAAATTAAAAAAAAATTTTTAAAGAATGTTTTTAACATTTTTAAATAATTGAAAAAACCTGCATAATATTTTATGACATGAGAAAATTATAGGAAATTCATATTTTAGTGTCCCTAAATAAAGTTTTATTGGGACACAGCCATACTTACTCATTTTATGTATTCTCCATGGCTGTCTTCACACTATAATGGCAGAGTTAAGTAGTTGTGACAAGGATCCATATGACCCATAGAGCCTAAAATATTTATAATCTGCCCTTCAAAGAAAAAGTCTGCCAATCCCTGCTTTAAGGGAGGTGTTTGGCTGCTTCCTGAAAACTGATTTTGATCTAGCCTTTGTTTGCTGAATATGAAATAAAATACTGAACTTAGAATCACCTCACATTTTCTTTGATACTGACCTAAAAAGCATACCACAGTCTAGATACCTCTGCCTGAGTATCCCAGTACTGAAGTGACATTACTCCTGTGGTTTCCTAACCCAGAAGCAGGGGCAGGGAAGGGCTTCTGCACATTCAATTCTATTATCAGAATGACGGATGTATAAAGAGAAGCAGCCAGGCATGCTAATCCTGCAGGGCCCTCTGCATGAGCCATGTCTGAGCCTTCCTTTTATTGAGGAATGGAGAGCTTTACCCTGTCAACAAACACTGTTGCCATTTTCCCAGCATTAATATTCGAAAATAGGAAATGCAGCACATAAAGCATAATTCAAAGTACAATGGCAGGAGCTGCTGCTGTCCTCATTCCACTGAAGGCAGGAGGGTCGCCTATCAGAGTCCAGACGTTTCTGGTCCATTATCAGCAGCCCAGTTTTTGCCATTTCTGAAGGCAACACGAATTATAAAGCATTTGCTATTGTTGCACCAATCGGCTAATTCAATGGTCAGAACATTTCAAACCTCGTAATTTACGCTGGAAAAAGTGGGAGTCTCCCTCCTTTGAACTGCCTGTTAGACTACCCCATGTCACAGCTTGCCTGGCACCAGGAACAAGAAAAATTCTCCGTTAGGAAATTAATGTTTATAAATACCCTGGAAAGCCAAATAATAAGCATCATGATTTAAAATAAAAGTAATCAGAATGGCTTATACTACTAACTTTGCAAGTACATATTTTCATTTGTGACTTTATCACACACATTGATTGTTGGCTCAACTTTTTTAAGCACTCGACATTAGGTTTTTTGTTTAAACTGGTCCAACCCTTAAAGTATTTTGCTCACATTTCAAGCAACACTGAATCCAGAAAAGAGAGAAATGGTTTAAAGAGGCAATGAAATATCTTGTATAAGCACAGTGCCTTGTGCCTTGAATGTGCCTTGCTTGCGTAAAAAGCATTAAGTAAATGGTGGCTCTTTTTATATCAGTAACAAAACATGCCAGGGTGCCTGTGTGACTCAGTCGGTTCAGTGTCAGACTCTTGATTTCGGCTCACGTCATGATTTCACAGTTCATGAGTTCGAACCCCACATCAGACTCTGCACTGACAGTGTGGACCCCTGCCTGGGATTTTGTCTCTCTCTTTCCCTCTCTCTGCCCCTCCTGCACTCTCTCTCTCTCAAAAAAAAATAAATAAATAAGCAACAACAAAAAACATGCTAAGGAGAGAAGTCTATTTTGAAGCAACACTAGCCTACAAAATATAGATGTTCAAATGCAAAGAAGACCTAATCTGAGGTGACCCCCCATTTTGTTTCCAAGGCTTAAGGGCCTAGTTACTGGACAAATTTCAAAAGACCTCACAGAACTATTTACCATCTGTGATCAAGGTCACAATCAGCAGCCACCCAACTCTCACTAAACCTTGCACTCGGCAGGCTATAGCCATACTGGTAGTGGTTGGGTTTGTTGGGGATTTGTTCTTCAAGATTCTGTTCTGAATGAGAAGGGACAAAAGGCAACTAAGAGCAAGGGAGAAGAGAAACAAGAGACAGTAATTCCCACCTGCCTCCTCTTCCTCTCCCCAAAGGGCAAATACTGTCCAGCACGTCAGGGAACTGCTGGGCTACTTATTCAGCTAGTACAAGATGAGATACCTTCAGTCACTCAGCAGGTGCTTACAGAGCCCCTACTAAGGGCCTGCTGTTGTTCTGAGCATTGGATACATCAGTGAATAAAACAAACACACTCAAGCACAAAAAAGTGGGGTGACTCTACCTATCTGACATTAAGATGTAATCAGTAGTAACTAAGATCCGAATAAAGAGCTTGCACACTCACGCATATGGAAACTGGCTGTATGACAAAGGTGGCGTGACATGGCACATTGGTGGGGAAAGGACAGTACTCAGTAAGTGTTGCTGGAATACCTGGTTATCTATCTGGAAAAGAAAAGTGAACCCCTACCTCGCTTAATACATTAAATTTAATTCCAATTGGATTAATGGTCTAAATATTAAAGGCAAAACTTGATCTCTCATTAGAAAACAGGTAAATATCTTTAGCCAGCAGACAACAGAAAGATTCCTTATGAAACAAAAAGCACAAATCACACACACACACACACAAATAACTTCCAATACATTAAAATTCATCAAAATATTCCATTTAGAAAAAGACACACATTGGAAAAATATATTTGCAACTTGGTAAGAAAATGTACAAGAGAGAAACGAGTAAAAGATATGAACTGACAATTCACAGAAGTAAAAACTCAAATGGCCAATGAATACCTAAAAATATGTTGGACCAAAGGTGCCTGGGTGGCTCAGTCGGTTAAGCCTCCAACTCTTGGTTTCAGCTCAGGTCATGAACTCACGGTTCATGAGATGGAGCCCCGTGTTGGTCTCTGTGCTGATAGCATGGAACCTGCTTGAGATTCTCTCTCTCTCCCTCTCTCTCTCTCTGTCCCTCCCCTGAGCATATGCATGCTCTCAAAATAAATAAATAAATAAATAATTGTTTAATATGCTGGACCACACTTGAATACATAAAAATATGTTCAACCATCCGAGAACCACAAACTAAAAGCATGATGAGCTATCCCACCTCTGTCAGATCTGCAAATAAATGTAAAGTCTGACAGTACCACGTGTTTGGTAAAAATACAGGCCATTCATAAACTGCTCATAAACCTCTCTGGAGGAGAATATGGCAATATTTAGCTGAATTGACAATATGCTTACCCTACAGCCCCACTACCCCACCCCTACATGCCCTAGCACTCACAAACAAGCACATACGCAAAATCAGAGCAGCACTGCTTTAAAACAACCAAAATATATGGCAAAAACAGAAAGAACAACTTAACTATGTAGTATTCCACTACATAAATATACTTAGCTCCAAAAATGCATGCTGAGCTACTGGTATCAGATGGTTAAATCTCACATATACAAGTGTTATGCAAAAAACCAATATGGGCATGTATATATGTTGTGATTTATATACATATAAAGTTTCAAGACATGCAAAATAATGGCATATCTTGCTTAAGGATATATGCATATGTAATAAAACTATTAAAGTGCACAGATATGTTAAATTCAGGACAGAAGCTTCCTCTGCTGGCAGGAAAGTATGGGGACAGTACCATCTCTACTGGGGTTTTTCTTCCTTTGTAGTAGGGTCTTTTATTGAGGTATAATTTACATATAGTGATATAGATGTCAAGTGTACAGTTCAACGAGTCTGACTGACACATACACCCATGTGAACCTCAAGCCTGTCGAGAAGTAGAAAATCTCCATCACACCAGAAAATTTCTTCACGCCCCCTTCCAGTCAGTCCCCACCAGCAACCACTATTTTGATTCCTGTCACCACAATTTGGTTTTTCCTGCTCTAGAACTTCATGTAAATGGAATTACACAGTATGCACTCTTTTGTGTCTAGTTTGAGATCCGTCCATGTTCATGCATAAACAGTAGCCTGTTTCCTTTTTATGGCTGAGTAGTATGCATTCCATTTTATAAATACACTACAGCTTTTCTTAGTCATTTTTTAAGTTGTGGTAGATACATGAATGCCAATGTATTATTCTTTACACCTTTTTTTATATGTTAAGTATTTCCTTCTTTAAAAAGTGTAGGTCCCAGAGTGCTAGAGATTCTCTAGAACATACACCTAAGGGTAAAATAGCTGTGCTGTAGGTTACGTATATTGTCAACCCTATTAGACACTGCAGATTCTACTTTATGACCACAGACCTACTGAATCAGCAGCTTAGGAGGTGTTGTTCAGGAATCTGCATTTTTAACAAGTTCCCCAAGTGACTCTTATGTAAAACATGTTTTGTAAACCAGTTTATAAATACATTCTTTATGTATATTCTCTGTGTTCTGTAACTCCAATGGCTTCAATTATTACCACTTATATGCCAATAACTCATAAATTTATATCTTTCAATAAAACTTTCTCCTAAACTACAGACCTCTGCTATAAATATCTCTACATGAAGGGCCCACTGGTGCCTCTGTACAAAACTTCCCAAGTCCTACTCCTTGGTTTTCCCTCCAGTTTTATGTCTCAATTCATGGCACCACTATATATCTGGTTTCACCAAACCAGAAATCTGAGAGTCTGCCACTCTGAACTCCTCTCCTCCCTTATCTTCCACATCCTATTGGTTACTACGTCCTCTTCATTACACTAAAATACGTCTTGAATAGAACAGGTCTCTCCATTCCCTTTACCATTGCCTAGTCTAGGTCATCTGGATCACTGTAATGGCCTCCTAACCAGTCCTGCCCCCTCCAGTCTTGTCCCTCCAGCCCATTCCCTACCTTGCAGCCAAAGGAACCTTCTGAAACAAATATTTGATTTTCAAAACTGCTTATTTAGAATCTCTCAATGGTTTTTATATTTATTTATTTATTTATTTATTTATTTATTTGAGAGAGAGAGAGAGAGAGAGAGAGAGAGAGCGAGCAAGCATGCACACAAGCTGGGAGAAGGGCAGAGGAAGAAAAAGAAAGAATCCCAAGCAGGCTCCATGCTGAATGTGGAGTCCAATGTGTGGCTCGATCCCACAACCCTGGGATCATGACCTAAGATGAAATAAAGAGGCAGACATTCAACCAACTGAGCCACTCAGGCACCCCTCTCCATGGCTTTTTTTCATTGCCTTTGGGACACTCAAGATGGTTTACACAGCCTTTCATGATCTGGCTTCTCCCGACTTTTCCAACCTCAGCTCTTGCCATTACCCCCTTGCTCTGTATCCATTTAGCTGCTCTGAATGCACCTCACTTCCTTAAATGTGCCATTCTTCACTCTTCCTTTGCATAAGCTGTTCATTCTACCTAGAATGCAACCCTCCTCCTCTTTCCCTGGCTGCCCTTGCTTGCCCTTCAAGTCTCAGCTAAACAGTCACTTCATCTAGAAGGCTTTTATGAACCCGCCAGATTACATTAGAAACTCCCACTACAATACCCTAGCAACTTATTTTCCCTTTGCAACAGATTATACCATAATTCACAGAACTGTTCATCTTCTCAGACAGACTACAAATTCTGTGAGATCAGGGCCATGCAGAGCTTGCTAACCCACAACGGATTCCTAGCATACAGTAGGAGGTTCATTTTAAGTATTTGTTTCATGAGTGTTACCGTATTACATTTAGTCTACATGCAAAGAAACCTTATCAAATAGCCTCAGTTATTTCTTTCAATTGAAGATGTGAATAATTCTAAGTTCAGAAAGTTATGTATTATATGCAATATTTATGTTTTACTCTCCTGTTGCTTTGGCAAACACAATCTGCCACCAGAGAAATAGTCCGTCAAAAGGAGCAAGAAGTACATGCAAAAGAAACTGAACCACTTGCTTTCACCATACACAAAAATAAACCCAAAATCCAGTACAGACCTAAATGTGAGACCTGAAATCATAAAAATCCTTGAAGAAAAACAATCAGTAATCTCTCTGACATCGGCTATAGCAACATTTTTCTAGATACGACTCCTGAGGCAAGGAAAACAGAAGCAAAAATAAACTACTGGGACTATACCAAAATAAATAATCAACAAAATTAAAAGGCAACTTACTATGGGGGCACCTGGGTGGCTCAGTCGGTTAAGCATCCAACTTTGGTTTAGGTCTTGATCTCACAGTTCGTGAGTTCAAGCCCTGTGTCAGGTTCTGTGCTGACAACTCAGAGCCTGGAGCCTGCTTCAGATTGTGTCTCCCTCCCTCTTTTTGCCCCCACCCCACTCATGCATGTGCATGCGTGTGTGCGTGTTCCCTCTCTCTCAAGAATAAACATTTTTTAATTAAAAATAGACCTACCCTATGACCCAGCAATAGCACTGCTAGGAATTTACCCAAGGGATACAGGAGTGCTGATACATAGGGGCACTTGTACCCCAATGTTTATAGCAGCACTCTCAACAATAGCCAAATTATGGAAAGAGCCTAAATGTCCATCAACTGATGAATGGATAAAGAAATTGTGGTTTATATACACAATGGAGTACTACGTAGCAATGAGAAAGAATGAAATATGGCCCTTTGTAGCAACGTGGATGGAACTGGAGAGAGTTATGCTAAGTGAAATAAGCCATACAGAGAAAGACAGATACCATATGTTTTCACTCTTATGTGGATCCTGAGAAACTTAACAGAAACCCATGGGGGAGGGGAAGGAAAAAAAAAAAAAAAAGAGGCTAGAGTGGGAGAGAGCCAAAGCAGAAGAGACTCTTAAAAACTGAGAACAAACTGAGGGTTGATGGGGGGTGGGAGGGAGGGGAGGGTGGGTGATGGGTATTGAGGAGGGCACCTTTTGGGATGAGCACTGGGTGTTGTATGGAAACCAATCTGACAATAAATTTCATATATTGAAAAAAAAAAGAATAAACATTTTTAAAAAGGCAACTTACTAAATGGGAAAAGATATTTGCAAATTACATATCCAATAAAGGGCTAGTTTCCAAAATATATAAAGAACTTATACAGTGCAACACACAAACAATCCAATTAAAAACTGGGCAGAAGACATGAACAGACATTTCTCCAAAGACATACAGAAGGTCAACAGACACATGAAAAGAAGCCCAACACATTTGGGAAATGCAAACCAAAACTACAATGGATATCACCTCACATCTGTCAGAATGGCTAAAATCAAAAACACAAGAAACAAATGTGTTGACAAGGATATGCAGAAAAAGGAACCCTCTTCACTGCTGGTGTGAATGCAAACAGGTACCACCACTGTGGAAAACAGTATGGAGGTTCCTCAAAATGTTAAAAATAGAACTATCCTATGATCCAGTAATCACACTTGTGGGTACTTACCCAAAGAATACAACAACACTAATCCAAAGGGATATATGCAACCTTAGGTTTATTGCAACATCACTTACAATAGCCAAATTATGGAAGCAGCCCAAGTGTCCATCGAATGATGAATGGATAAAGAAGTGGTATACATATACAATGGAATATTATCCAGCCATAAGAAAGAATGAAATCTTGCCATTTGCAACGACATGGATGGAGCTAGAGTGTATTATGCTAAGCAAAATAAGTCAGTCAGTGCAAGACAAATACCACAGGATTTCACTCATACATGAAATTTAAGAAACAAAACAAAACAAATGAGCAAAGGAAAAAAGAAAAAAGAAAGAGAACCCAAGAAACAGACTCTTAAATACAAATTGGTGGTTGCCAGAGGGGAGGTAGGTGGCGGGATGGGAGAAATAGGTGATGGGGATTAAGAGTACACTTCTCATGACGAGCACTGAATAATGTAAAGAATTGTTAAATCACTATATTGTACACCTGAAACTAATATAACACTATGGGTTAACTATACTGGAATTAAATTTTTAAACTTTAAAAAAAAAGGAGTAAGAAGTGGCAAGACTCAGAACTGGCCAGCTTGAGTCTCAAACCTTAAAAAAAAAAAAAAAAAGCCCCATGTATTTTTCAACAGTGTTGCACCTGTCACACCTCAGTTACAAGGGAGGCACAATGCTTGAAATCTTGTTAGGTTTATAATGATTGAAGTGGAAAGGCTTTTGGCAAAAGGATTGAAAGTGTGTATTTTTTGTTCTGGGATTTTCAGTCTAAGGCACAGCTGGGTACACTCGGCTGTTGCCAAGGATGGAGGCTGCGTGCAAATTCACCGGCAGTTTACCTACAGCAAAAGCTCTCAATTTTAACTCTCCAACCTTCCACCCACTTTTTGAGGGATATAAATATTAAAAACACAAACTCTGATGCCAGAATGCCTGGTTTAAAATCCCTGCTACATCATTTATTAGTTGTGGTATGCTGAACAAATTACCCAGCCATTCAGTATTTAACTTCCTCATTTGAAAATGGGAATAAAACAGCATTTACTCCATAGGTTTGTTGTGAGGACTGAACGAGTTAATCACACATAAGGCACTCAGAGTAAGGGCTCGGTAAGTTTTCCATACATCTAGGGGTAGAGGAACAGGTTTGCAGGAGAAAGTAGGGGAGACGGACAGGGAAAACAGAAGCAAAAGAAGTGTGCTATGTAATTTGAATAATCTTTTCAACCTCAGACAAGTCCTTTTAATGTACATTAACTAATCCAAGTCATACAGCTAGTAAACAGCTGAGCTGGATTTGGAGTCAGGGAGCTCGTCTCCAGAGATCAAGCCCTGAACCACTAAGAAATACTGTCTCCCGTCTTCACATCTGGCCCTTGGGGAACAGAATTCCTGTCTTGTAAAGGAGGAAGGGAAACAAAATGATGCAAGGAATGGAAAGGAAGAAAGAATAAGTAAAATAAGGCCAGACTCATTTATTTTCTCAATTTAAGAAAGGTAAAGTAACAAGTTTCCCTTTATCTTCCCTTCGCAGACCTGAGAGAGCCCACCATATTTGTGGACGCTTTGCTTTCAATTCAGGAAGGCGGGTTGAAATCAAAATCACTGTCAAAGACTCCAACAGATTGACAGATCCTTCTGAACATAAATCCAAATGTGAAATGGAAATACGGGACATGAAATCCAAGAGTGAGCAGGAGAGCAGCGGACAGAAGGGTTACAGAAACCATACTTCTGTCTAGAGTGGAGAGACAAGATGAGGTGTTCTAGAGTCAGACAAAGTATTCATATTCTTGTCTGGCCTGTAACATCAGAAAAACAACATCCCTGAGCATCACTTTTTTCACCTGTAAAAAAGGAACAAGAACATCTGCCTCTCCATGGATAATACCTGCCTCTCCACGGATAAATAACTCTGATGCAGTTTTAGGAAGAAACAGAGAGACAGGCACCCTCACACATGAAAACTGAGGGTAATTTGGCACTCTCTCTCCTTTCAATTTAACAAACTTATATAGCACTTACAATATGCCAGGCGCGATGCTAGTCACTTTAAATATATTAACTTGGGGTGCCTGGATGGCTCAATCAGTTAAACATCCAACTCCTGATTTCAGCTCAGGTCATGATCTCGCAGTTCGTGGGTTCGAGCCCTGCATCAGCCTCTGCACTAACAGTGAAGAGCCTGCTTGGGATTCTCTGTCTCCCTCTCTCTCTGCCCCTCCCCCGCTTGCTCTCTTCGCACACATGTGGCTCACTCTCTCTCTCTCTCTCTCAAAATAAATAAACTTAAAAAATGAAAATATTAACTTATTCAACGTTTATGGTAGACTGTCTGCAAAAATGGTGCCAATGATTCTCTTCACTGTATCCTTGTCCTTGGAGAGTCCCCTCCCACACAGACTCAGTGCTTTGTGCTCTGGGCTTTGCCCTCTCTTGCTGCCTTTGGAACCCTGAGGCTACCACGTAAAGAAACCTGAGCTAACTGGCACATGAGAGATCACACGCCATCCCATGAGCTCCCTACAAGCCAACTCATCTGTCAACTACCAGGCAGGTGGGTAAGGCAGCCTAGATCCTCCAGCTACCAGCTGACCCACCAGGTAACCACAGAAGCATGAAAGAACCCGGCAGAGCTCAGCTGGGCTGGCCCAGATAAGAAGAGCCACCCAGACAACCTACCAACTCATGAGCTAAGCAAAACAGATATTGTTTTAAGCCAGTAAGTTTTGGGGTGATTTGTTATGCAACACAAACTAGTAACAATCCTCATAGCAATCCTTTAGGTAGGTACTATTATTATTCCTATTTCACAAATGAGACAACTGAGGCAAAGAGAGGTTGACTTGCAAAGCCTGTAAATAGCAGAGTCAAGATTCAACCCCAGATAATCTGGCTCCAAGTCCACGCTATTATGTGGAGATTTTATTTATAAAGATACATGTAATAGATACAAAGATATCTCTAACATATATAGCTAAGTATATATACATATATACACATATGCAGATACATATCTCCTCTATACTATGCTGCTTCACCTAACAAAAGTAAAGGTGTTTTTTCATATTAGCTGACTCAGAAATTTATCATACAGATATACTCACACAAATGTAAAATCACATATGTATAAGATTATTCCCTGCAGCACTGTTGATAATAGCAAAAGACTGGTACGATCCTAGTACATCCACATAAAGGTATCCCATATGCAGCCATAAAAAGAACTGAACTGACAGATCTACAAACACTGATCTTGTGTACAAGGAAAAAAAGCAAAGTGTACTTACATACTACATTTACCTTTGTATGTCAAAAAAAAAAGGGAGAAAGTATGAATATATAACTGCTTGTATATGCACAGATTATGTCTAGAAAGACACAATAAGTGGGTTTAAAATCAAATTACTTCTGGCTAAAGGGAACCAGCTGGCTGGGCAACAGAATATGAGGAATGATTTTCACTGTAAATATTTTCATGTATTTTTAATTTTTATACTGTATGAATGTATCATCCATTAATTTTTTTTTTATTATTTTTTGCTTAGAGAGAAAAAGCACACACATGGGGGAGAGTGAATCTTTTTTTTGTTTAGCATTTTTTTTTTAAAGTGTGTTTATTTAGAGAGGGAGCGCATGTACACACAAGCAGGAGAGTGGCAGAGACACAGGAAGGGAGAGAGAGAATCCCAAGCAGCCTCCACGCTGTCAGCTCAGAGCCCAACCCAGGGCTCGAACCCACAAACTGGAAGGTCGTGACCCAAGCTGAAACCAAGAGTCAGATGCTCAACTGACTGAGCCACCGAGGCATCCCAAGCATTTTTTTTTTTTTTGAGAGACAGAGAGTGCGAGGAGTGGGGCAGAGAGAGAGAGAGAGAGAGAGAGAGAGAATGAATCTCAAGCATGTTGCATGCTCAACACAGAGCTCAACGTGGGGGCTCAATCCCCTGATCATGACCTGAGCTGAAATCAAGAGTCAGAGGCTCAACTGACTGAGCCACCCAGGCATCCCAATCACCTATTAATTTTAACTTAAAATGTTGTTATGAACATTAAGGGAGACCATAAATGCGTGGAAGAGAGAAAGCAGTAAATAGTATTGTTACAATAATTATATACAATATTTAAAAATTATAATTACATATATTATAAATATAATTTAATTATTATAGTTATTTTTCCACAAATGACTTCTAACTCTAAGGCAAATAATTTCTTAAAGTAGCCAATCCTCGGGGTACCTGGCTGGCTCGGTCAGTAGAGTATGCGACTCTTGATATCCAGGTTGTACGAGCCCCACATTGGATGTAAAAATTAAAAAGAAAATCTCTAAAAAATATATACAATAAAAAAAAGTTGCCAATCCTCTGAAACTCCTGGCTCTGTACAGGAAAGAACTCGTTTGGGATGCAAAGTAAAGAAGGAAATATTTACTAGCTATGAGAACAGGTGAAAGAAGAATCGAAAACGTGGCTTCCCTGGTGGTCATGACATAAGGTTCAAAGCACCGGGCAGAGTGGTAATGCCCCATTTCTGCCTCACTTCAGAGAAGCCCAATTATTGGGCATCTTCTGTGCTCTGACTTTGTACGTTCTCTGTGCACCTTTTCTTTCTTTCAGCATCAAACGAAAGCAATTACTTTCTATTCTAATAGTGTGTCTGCCCTCCCTCTGCAGTTACTCATCTACAAAAGTTGAAATGCTGCCACATGCATTTGCCAAACTGCTAAATTATCTGCTTCTCCAGAACCAGAAATGATCTGGGGCAGGAGCAGGCAGTCTGTAGCAAGCAAAGAGTAATGCCAAGAACCAGGGCTTTGGAGTCAGGTAAACAGGTACAAATCCCAGCTCCAACACTTAGCTGAGTGGCCAAAGCAACATATCAACCTTTCAGAGCTTAGCCCATCTGCAAAACAGGTGACTACAGTTCCTATTTTACAGGACTCCTGTGAGCACATATACCACAGTACCAAGTACAGAGTAAATGCTCACTAAATGTTAGCGATACTCATTATCATTGGGGACATTCCAACTGAGGTCCAACCACCTGCCTTTCTCCATCTCTCCCCGCCCCTCTCTCTCTCACACACACACACAACAACGATCAGCAAGTTTAGGCGTATGCTAGAGGATTCCCAACTCACCCTCCACATCAGCAAGTTCAAATGACCGTACCTCCAAAATCCATCCGGTCTAACTCTCTCCATCACCCCTGCACACAAAGGTGGTCTCTCTTTACATGACCATCCCCATTCCATAATTCACTCTACACACAATAGCCGTGTAGATCTTCGAAAAAGTAAACCAGATCATATCATTCTATTCCTCTGCTTAAAATTCTCTAAATAACATTCCTCTGCATTTAGGTTGAAATCCAAATTTCTTACCATGACCAACAAGTCCCTATAGAACTTGGCCTCTATCTCTCCAACCTCTCACTTCATCCCATTCGCTCCACCCCATGGACACTCCACTCCGCTTCAGCCCCAGTACTGTTCCTGCCTCAGAGCCTTTGCTCACACAGGCCAAGTCTGTTCCTGCCTCAGAGCCTTTGCATCTGATGTTCCTCGGTCTGGAACACTCTTTCCCCAAATTTTCACACAGGTAACTTCTTTTCATCATGTAATTCATAGTTCAAATACCAACTCTCTAGAAATGTCTTCCCTGACCATGGAAATGAAAATGGCTTCCCTCCCTGATTTGCTTCCCATTTCATTATCCTGCTTTATTTTCTTCCTAGCACTCATCACTATCTAACATCACTTGTGTATGGGTTTACTTTTTTATTATCTAATTTCTCAACTAGAATGTAGCCTCCAAAAGAACAAGGATCTTTGGCCATCATCTCCCCACTACTCCTAGAGCTTAGAATGGTCCCTGCACACAGTAAGTGCTTAATACATAGGCCTTATGATGGTGGCAGTGGTGTTTAAAATGCAAAGTGCAAGCTTCAGTCCAAGGGATTCTGATTTAATAGGTCCGAAGTACGGCTCAAGAATCTGAACTTCTAGCAAGCATCCATCTTTTTCATCCTAAAACAAGCAGGATACAAATCACTATTTTAAGATATTCTGGTCAATTCCTCCATTACCAAATCTCGCTTCTCCCTCTAACACTCCCTTGCTTAGGCCTACAGATCCCTTCCCAGCTGCTTTTCTTAATTAACCCAATGACACTAAGGTAAAAAAAAAAAAAAAAAAAAAAAAAAAAAAAAAAAAAAAGAAGGTTGCTGACCCCTGAATTTGGAGTTCAAACAAATAACCCCGCCCGTTTCCACTTCTGCTGCTCCATCAACACCAGGAATGCCAAACTAGCTGCCCAGCCTGGCTGGAATCCTGTCCTCCCCAGAAACACCTGAGCAGGTCTGGACTAACTCCAAAAGGTAAGCCAGGTAAATTTCCATGTCAGCTCACTAATAGACTTTCCAGAGGCAGCTGGGGCCAATTCATACTTGCTCTACAAGCCCTCCAAATACACCCCCCCCCCCCCCCCGCCATCAACATGTCCAGAAGACTTAACTCTGGCACCACCTGCAAAACGACGGCCAGAATTCCCTTTGAAGCAACCTAGCAGCTGAGAGGAAGAGATCTTTGAAAGGGCTACTCAGGTGACCAAACAGGCACATACTGCCATTGTACAAGGCAACCCCTAACTCCAACGCAGAGAAACTCACAGGCTCTGGCGACAAACAGTCGTGTTTTGTTTTTCCCATTTATTCTCAGACTTGTCTCTTCAGAAAACATCCAACACCCTTTCCCTGACGCCTAAACCGTCACTGGGCTTGGCCTCAGGGTGTCTGGGAAAATGTCAAGGGTACCTACTTGGGAGTTCCCTAAAGTTTCCTCTACTGCTACCCAGTCTGAGATCCCGCATTTGATTAAAGCAGCCCCCACCCCCCCACCCCACCCCCAGGTTAAAATCCAAACGGCATACTGGGACTGGTAACTTAGAATCACCAACACTTATGCGTGCATTAGCTCCCCAACAGGGTAAGATCAAGCTGCGCGGGGGGCCTGCGTGCGTGCTCTTCCTGGCTGACCGCAAGCAGCACCGATCTTCCAGGCTGTTCCTTCAAGGGGAATAAACCCTGTAGAGGGGAGTTTTTCCGCTAAGAGCCACGAGCGCAGGGGCCTCTCACCCCTGCAGTTCCGGGAGCAGCCGCTGCCCCGGACTCCCCCAAGCGCACGTGCTGAAAGTCCGCCTCGGGACTCCGCGGGTTCACATCGCAGCAGCGCCTGGCTCGCTAGCACAGCCGAGGGAGCAACTCGAGTCCACACGCCCTTGCGCCTTCCAAACGCCGAAGCAAGGGCCTTTCCGCAAACGAGGCGTGAGGCCCACCTCTCCGAAACACACACACACCCCTCCACCCGCCACCCACCCAACTCGGAATGGGGCCCGCCCATCCCTGGGGCTTGCGCCTAGGGAGCCCAACGGACGGCCGGCGGCAAAGTTTACGGGGCTCTCGAACTGGGAGCGCGGCGCTAAGCAGCAGAACGCAGCGGCCAGACCAGCGAGCAGGCGCCGGGGGCGCCGGGAAGGGACTCCCCTAAAAGCTGGAAGCGAAGGTGCTGGGAATAGCCTGCCCCGGCCTCGAGGAGGCGCAGGCGCTGACAGAGAGCCCCGACGTGTCCGCGCTGCCGCTGGGAGCGCTGGGCCCGGCGGGCGCCCTCCGGCTGCAAGTCGCCCCACGGCTCCCCCGGCCCCACCCCCCCAGAGTCGTCCGCTGAGTGCCCCCCGGCCCGCCCCGGCTGCGGCCGCGGCCCCGCGAGGCCCCGCCTCGACCCCCACCCTCAACCCTTCCCTCCAGCTACGCTGGCCCGGCTCCCCGCCGCCTCCCGTGGCCCGGAGCCGGGCGAGGGAGACGCGCTCTCACGTTCGCCGGCACACTGGCCGCCTGCCCCCTCGCGCCCCCGAGCGACGCACACTCACCCTCCGCATGGTGCCGGGACGGGCCGGGCTCGGCGGCGAGGGCTCGGGCTCTAGGCTGGCAGGGACGGCGGCGGCGCACAGGCGGCCGGGGAGAGCCGCGCTGCCCCCTCCCGCACACGCGTGCGCCGCGGCCGGCGAGCGGGCGACGGCCTCCACGGGGGCGGGGCGGGGGCGCGCCGGCCGTGGGGTCCCCGGGCCCGCCCCCGGCGTGCGGAGTTCTGGGCCCTCCCAGCCCCGAGGCTCCTCGTTCCCCGTCGTGGCGTTCCCCACCTTCCCCGGCCCGCTTCGCTCCTCTCCTCCCCCTCGAGTTCCCGCCCGACAAGGTTGGAGTTGAACGCAGGTGCCGACCCGGTGGGGAACCAAGTTCAAGGAGCCAGAGGAAATTGATGGCCTGCGGTGGGAGTTCTCACCCCCCTTAAAAGTACATCTCTTCTCCCCGTTGGATGGGAGGAGGCCCGCTGGTGTCCCATCCCTCTCTTTAGATTCTGTCTTTTGGAAATCTTGAGCATTCATAAACCTTTTTTGGAGGAGGGATGGGGTGAGAGTTAAGGGTGGGAAACAGCAGATCAACCCAGGGCCGGAGGAAGGACAGCTTCATGGAACAGAAATGGTCTAGTTTTACTCAGGTAGAGGAGCTCATCAGGGGCATGTCTGCATCCCCGTTACTGCAGAACCCACAATTCTTCCTGACAAACCTCTGCGTGCAAAGCTTCCTCTTCACAAACGGACTCCCCAACTTCTCCAAACAACAGGGAAATCCCATCCCAAATGCTAATGCCTCTGAGAAAATGATGAGGCAGGATATATTCCTCCTAATCAGGAAAACCGCTGAGCCAGGGGAATGCAGGACCCAAATCCTCAAGAACAAGAGTAGGATGGAATGATGTGAGAGTCTCCCTGGACTTCTGGACTTCTCCCGATTTGGCTTCGGCTGAACAAAGTAAATGCAATAGCACAAAATTCAAGGCAGAGTGAATTCAGTGTGAGGGGGGACAAAAACCCTTGTTTACCAAAGGATCCTTTGAACAACATACAAGGACGCCTGCGTTTTCAAAACGGGCCGTGACAGGTGAACAGGCAGACAGCAATGGAAACACCAAGGCTTGTGCTGGGTAAACACTTAACGACGAATGTTTCAGCTTTTACATTGCTTGGCTGCCAAGTATCCTGGCAGATCACCACTTACCAGCGCTGTCAAAGGAATATGGTTATAATTGCCTAACATTGATAGAGTGTCAGCAGTGCTATCGAGACCAAATGTTAAACAGACTAAGTATCTTTATGATCTAATGAATAAAAAGTTTCTCTGGATTTCTCTTTGGTGCCTACCAGCATAGATAAAAGGAGGGGTAGCAGATATATTAGGGGAAAAAATGAAGGAAATGAATGAAGCCTGTTAACCCCCTTTTGACTTTAACTTATCTGCATACAATGGGTTTTTTCTTCTCTTGATATGAATCTCTTCAGATTGGCCTTTGATGTTTTGCTTTTGGAGAAATAACAAGTTTTGGTAAGTATACTTACTTAAGATGCACCATGGGCTTGATCTATGTTATCACGTTCAGTCCACACAACCCTATGAAGTAAGTACTGTGATTTTATGGTTTTTCTTTTCTTTTAAAAAAATTTTTTTAACATTTATTTATTTTTGAGAGACAGAGAGAGGCAGAGTATGAGCAGGGGAGGGGCAGAGTGAGAGGGAGACACAGAATTCGAGGCAGGCTGCAGGCTCCGAGCTGTCAGCACAGAGCCTGTCACGGGGCTGAACTCACAAACTATGAGATCATGACCTGAGCCGAAGTCGGACGCTCAACTGACTGAGCCACCAGGCGCCCCTGATTTTATGCTTTCTCAGAGATACCAAGGCTCGGAGAGGGTAGGTAATTTGCCAAAGGTCACACAGCTTGTTAGTGGCACAGCTAGAATTTGAAATCAGGTCTAGCCACTTAACACCCATACTTTACTGCCCTCCTGTGCTCTACCTCATAGAAAAGGTACAGCAGAGGGGGGGGCGCCTGGGTGGCGCAGTCGGTTAAGCGTCCGACTTCAGCCAGGTCACGATCTCGCGGTCCGTGAGTTCGAGCCCCGCGTCAGGCTCTGGGCTGATGGCCCAGAGCCGGGAGCCTGCTTCCGATTCTGTGTCTCCCTCTCTCTCTGCCCCTCCCCCGTTCATGCTCTGTCTCTCTCTGTCCCAAAAATAAATTTAAGAAGTTGAAAAAAAAAATTAAAAAAAAAAAAAAAAAAAGGTACAGCAGAGTAAAAACACGAGCTCTTGAAATAAACCAGTGGCTTCCCATCTCTGGGCCTTAGCTTCCTCATCTGTAAAATGACAGTTAGGTTAAATAGGTGGGAGGACCTATCCAGAAGTAAAGTTTTCTAGTTTTAGAGTGTAACCATGTGAATATTCTATTTTTAGTATTGTGGGAAATCCTAACCTGGAGGTACAATGTTAGTAACTTCATTGGTTTGTATAATTTCTTGCCGCAGCCCCTGGTCTTACACTGCTTATGCTGCTTTCTGCGACACTACCTTTTCCTCCTCCTTCTTATTAATGTTCTTCCCTTTGTGAATCCACTAATCCAATTAATGTTAATTTCTTATTTAACTCAATTAACACCCCTAGTGTGAGGGGGGCAGTGTCCAGGAAGGAATTGTTGGGTTATCTTCGAGCGTTAGTTAGCCTGAATAATTTTTAAACTCCCTTCAGAAACCAAAGCAATTGTTCAGCTGTACAAAATAAATGACAACACATCAGATGTTAAAAACAGTCATACTGCTCATCTACGGAAATCCCCGTGTTTCCAATGCTATTGTGAACTCACTTGAAGAACTAATTTCAAAGTGAAACTAGACTGGAACAGATTTTTGTTTTTTGAGGGTGAGGAGGAGGGTCTCTATCTCCTCCTATGTTTAAAGGATCTTCAATGATAAGAATTATGTCTCCAGTTATCACAGCTTGACTAGCCTTCTAAACTCTGACATTATTGTTTCCTTGAAAACCGCCAAATAATTGAGAACATAGTACTTTTTTTTTTTACTTTTTTTTTCATTTTTCTTAATTGTGTAACAACATCTTCACTGGTTACAAACATCTCCACCACTTACAAGAGGGCACAGATCAGCCCTCTTGATCTGTAGGGTGAATTCATAGGTCTCCGTCTAAAATACAACAGGGACGGGGCGCCTGGGTGGTGCAGTCGGTTAAGCGTCCTACTTCAGCCAGGTCACGATCTCGCGGTCTGTGAGTTTAAGCCCCGCGTCAGGCTCTGGGCTGAGGGCTCAGAGCCTGGAGCCTGTTTCCGATTCTGTGTCTCCCTCTCTCTCTGCCCCTCCCCCGTTCATGCTCTGTCTCTCTCTGTCCCAAAAATAAATAAACGTTGGAAAAAAAAAATTTTTTTTTAAAAATAAAATACAGCAGGGAGTATACTAGGTCAACCTAACTTCTTTCATTAGTTATTAACATAAATAGGCATTCTGATATACCATTGAGTAAAAATGAACCAGTTTACAATTTTACATAAATAGTAAAAAAGCAATGAAAAAGTTGGTTGGCTTTTCGTAGATAAGAAATGTTACCAATTAACATAACTTCTCAGTCTGTCATCCTCCATTTGGTGACGCGTTAGTAATGAAACGCTGTTTTTCTTTGCCATGTTCTTAAGTTAGAACCCTTGAGAAGTCATCTATCAAATACTTACTACAGGGGACATAATTAATGGTTGAATCAATTAGTATTTTCCCGCAGTAGATTGAAAATAATTTCAAGGGAACGTAATGATCACATCTACATGTATTGAGCACATTATATGTCCCAAGGACTGTGACAAGCCATTTTACATGTATCAGTCTGTTTCATCTTCACAAAACCCTACTAGATAGTTGTTATTATCTCCATGTGATAGATTAGGAAACTAAGATTTATTGAAATTAAACACTTTCCAAAGGTTACATGGCTAATAAGTGATGTAGATCTAACCCAAATCCGTCTGACTCCAGAGCCTATGAGATTGACCAATCATAGGTGGATGTTCATGTATCACCAACTCCTCTCTCTAGAACTTCTTCAAAGCAGTGAGCCAGGAATTTTATATCCAATAAAACTGAATTTCCATTGTTTATGCTAGAATAGAATGGAATTAGGTGAGAAAGGATTCTTAAAGGAAATGAATCCTTAGCTTTAAAAAAATGTACAAAATTTGAGTTAGAAGAATGAAGACTACTCTTGATAGGAGACAGCCACATGACCCACAGCACAGAAGTCATGACAGTAAAAAGACTAGATCTCCTAGAGAATCCTGGGGCACATGACTAGGGAAGCAAGCCTAGTGGCCAGTTAATGAGGGGCTGGGGATATCCATTAGGGTACCATTATACATATTCCCTTCAAATTTTTTATTGCATTATTACAGTCACTCAAAAATATTCCTGTATTTTGCTATAGAAGGTCTGCATGGTTGCTATGCCATTTCTCCTCCTCATGCCCTTGTCAAGGTCTATTGGAATTCCCTGAGCACTCCATTGATCCATTGGGGGGGGGGGGTGGGGGGGCCTGAAGGCAGGGGTGGAGTGGGAAGAGCTTACCTGGAGCTGTGTGTAGTCTTTGTCAGAGGAGTCTGATACTGCTCTTCCCTCTGAGGTTTTGTGCCAGAGTTTACCCCCTAACAGATACTTAGAAAGACAAAATTCACCCACACTCCACCCCTAATACTATTTCCATATTCCTTCCTACTCTTTGTCCAAATGCATATCTATTTACATGGCTATCTTTCCAGCTAGATTCTGACTTCCTTTAAAGAAGGGATTGTCTTAATAATTTTTATATCTCTAGGGCCTGTCACAAAATAGGTGCTCAATACATGTTTAATAAATGAATGAGGGGCGCCTGGGTGGCTCAGTCGGTTAAGCGTCCGACTTCAGCTCAGGTCATGATCTCGCGGTTCGTGAGTTCAAGCCCCGCGTCGGGCTCTGTGCTGACCGCTCAGAGCCTGGAGCCTGTTTCGGATTCTGTGGTCTCCCTCTCTCTCTGCCCCTCCCCCATTCATGCTCTGTCTCTCTCTATCTCAAAAATAAATAAACGTTAAAAAAAAATTTTTAAAAATGAATGAATGATGTTAAAACCATATTGTAGTCTGCTATTTCCCCTCAACAAATAGTTTTCTATATTTTTATATGGTCTTAATAATTACCTAATTATTATGCTTAATATGCATGTCATGGGGCGCCTGGGTGGCGCAGTCGGTTAAGCGTCCGACTTCAGCCAGGTCACGATCTCGCGGTCCGTGAGTTCGAGCCCCGCGTCAGGCTCTGGGCTGATGGCTCGGAGCCTGGAGCCTGTTTCCGATTCTGTGTCTCCCTCTCTCTCTGCCCCTCCCCCATTCATGCTCTGTCTCTCTCTGTCCCAAAAATAAATAAACATTGAAAAAAAAAAATTAAAAAAAAAATATATATGCATGTCATTGATATGTTATCACGTAACCATGTGACCATTTGAGTTGTTTCTACTCTTTTGAAATTCCTTGTCAATCAGTAATTAGGGACATGACTTGATATGAAGAAATATTTGAAAGAGGATAATGTGAAGATGGTAAATCAAATGGTCCAGAGGTAGGGGCACCAGTTAGGAGGATGACCTCAGTCACACAAAATGAAGCCGATGAGGTGGCCAAGGCCAGGACTAGGATGGTGGTTGTGGAAATGGGAAGGGAAAGACAGTTTCTATATTCACAATAAAAAGATGTAATCATGGATTTACCCCGTAATGGGGCTAAATGTATGCCAGATGGTGGAGGCTGTCCTGTGACGAAGAGCATTGTTTTAGCACCATGGACAGGCCCTGGGTTGTCAGGGAGGGGCTCTGGGTGGTATGGGGCCATAATTGCTGTCAGAGCAACAGTAATAAATTAATAAATATAAATAACCAAAAAACATTTATTCAGCATGTGCTCAATGACAACTTCACATGCATTTACTTAATTCTCATAAGGAAACAGGCACAGAAATGTTACATAATGGCCCCCAAAGTCATACAGATAGTAAGTGGCAGAGGTAATTTCTGAACCCCAGATAGTTGGGCTTCACAACCCATTACACCATACTCTAAAAGGAAGCTCTAATCAAGTGTGGAAAATGTTATAAGAGAAAAGCACAAAAGAGGGGTTTCTGAAGTACTTGGAGGACAAAGAAGGGAAGTGTATTCTGGGGAAGCTTCTCAGAGAAGAGAACACTGCAACTAAGTTTTGAAGGATGAATGGGATTTAACTAGAGAAGAGGGCCAATAAGGCCACCTGGAGCCCTGTGTTGTAGAGGGTTCTGAGGCCAGATGTAGGCTCAGCCAAAAGCTTCCTGTGATCAATTAGCAAATGAGGTGGAGAATGGTGGGAGACCTAAGACTAGGGAGGTAGGTGAGCCAAACAATGAAGGATCTTGTATGCAAATTAAGAAGTTTAGACATCTCCCCTAAAAGCTGTGAGAAACCACTGAAGTGAAGAGATT
This sequence comes from Puma concolor, assembly GCF_028749965.1. Classification (NCBI taxonomy): domain Eukaryota; kingdom Metazoa; phylum Chordata; class Mammalia; order Carnivora; family Felidae; genus Puma; species Puma concolor. The sequence continues at coordinate 26,093,692 of NC_141673.1, read as the reverse complement.
TAAGCAATATGTGGCAGGATAAAATCTGCTTTTTAGAAAAATCATCTTAAGATTTTAGGGTAAAGATAGCAGAATAAAGCATGATCACAGATTCCCCTTTTCCTAATACTTAATGTCATGAACAAAGGCTAGCTTGGAGAGAGGGCAAGGGGGTAAGGGGGCCAAGGAGACTTCATCCACACTACATAACAGTGGAGCTACCCCTCTTAAACAAAAATGAGAAGAAAGAAATTACATGGTGATCATGTAATTGTGGTATAGTCAAAAGAGGGAAGGATAGGGAGGAAGGAAGATAATGGGTGAACTATGAAGAAACCAGTCTGGAAGACAACATAACCTGAAGATACAGGAGATCCCCAGGGGGTGCCTTGCCCTATAAAGACCTCAATAAGAACATGAACCTGAGAAAATAAGACCTCAAAATTGAGCTGATAAAATGGCAGAGGGAGAGTGAAAAGGAGATTTCAGAACTAAGGAAATGAATCAAGAACTGAAACAAAACCATTATATATCTAATACATAAATTAGATATGCCAAATAGCAGGAAAGACATGATTGAAAATTGAATTAATGGCATGGATAAAAGGCTTGAGATAATTATGGCTAATACAAAGGGAAAACGCAGAGGGACTAAAGCAATTAGGGGGAAGATAATAAGAGAACCAAGAGATAATCAAACATAAAGATAACTGGTGTCTAATTGGTGTAGAGAATCCAATAAATGCAACAAAATATGCATTCAGAAACACAACACAGGAACGTTTTTCCTTTAATGAAGGACAAACTAAATCTGCAAAGGAAAATTTTTACTGTATGCCAGGGAAAAACAACTTTGACTAAACATCAAGATATGCCTTAGTTAAGTTCCTAGTTTTCAAAGGAAAATAATTATTTAAACATCTGAGCAGAAAAGGCAAATTATCCACGAAGCTGAATACAAACATTTCCAAACAACCTCAACGCCAGAAGACAATGAGGCAATGTCTACAGAGTTTGGAGAGAAGAAAGTATGACCTAGGAATATGATACCTAGCCACAGGTAGATGTCTTAAGCATGAAAGAACTCAAGAGAGTAAAACATCCATGAGTCCTTGAAAAAACATCTAACCAATTAGGACCAAGGGACGAATTTTTAAAAAGTGGAGAGGGGGAACGGGGGGGGGGGGGGGAACACCTGGGTGGCTCAGTCAGTTAAGCGTCCTACTCTTGATTTCAGCTCAGGTCATGATCTCAGGGTTCGTGGGATCAAGCCCCACTTCAGGCTCTGGGCTGACAGTGTGGCTCCTGCTTGGGATTCTCTGTGTCCCTCTCTCTCTGCCTCTCCCCCACTCGTGCTCTCTCTCTCTTTCAAAACAAATAAATAAATGTTCAAAAAAACAAGAATTCAGAAACAAAAGTTACCAAAATAAGAGGTAAAAGTGCTGCAGATAGGCAGGTAAGCTATTTAAAAAAGAGGAATTCTAGGGGCACCTGGGTGGCGCAGTCGGTTAAGCGTTCGACTTCAGCCAGGTCACGATCTCGCGGTCCACGGGTTCAAGCCCCGCGTCGGACTCTGGGCTGATGGCTCAGAGCCTGGAGCCTGTTTTGGATTCTGTGTCTCCCTCTCTCTCTGCCCCTTCCCCCGTTCATGCTCTGTCTCGCTCTGTCCCAAAAATAAATAAAAAACGTTGAAAAAAAAATTTAAAAAAAAAATAATAAAAAAATAAAAACAGGAATTCTAGCTGTGGAACAAAATGTAAATGTGATGAATCCTGACAAAGTAAAAACAATAGAAAGATTTTTTAAATCAGGAGGTGGGAGAAGGAGAGAGGGAGGAAATAAAATGCTAATGACTTCATCTTTTATCTGCGAGAGGAACCAATTGCTATCACCTAAAATTGAAACATAATCGGGGCACCTGGGTGGCTCAGTCTGTTAACCCTCCAACTTCAGCTCAGGTCATAATCTCAGTTTGTGGGTCTGAGCCCTGCATCAGGCTCTGTGCTGACAGCTCAGAACCTGAAGCCTGCTGTGGATGCCATGTCTCCCTCTCTCTCTCTCTGCCCCTCCCCAGCTTGTGCTCTCTCTCTATCCTAAAAATAAATAAACATCTAAAATTTTTTAATAAAATAAAATTGAAACATAATCAATTATACTTAAATAAAAAATAAAAATCAAAAGTTTTTAAAAATGAAATTGAAACATAAATCAAGAAAAATATAACTTCAACCTCTTAACAATTCCCTAATTTTTTTCTCAGCCTGAGGAATGTCTTGTAAAACACTCCTTCCATAGTGGGAAAAGGTATCTGAAGCTGAATTACTTTGGGGTGTTGGGGTGGCTCAGTCGGTTAAGCATCTGACTTCAGCTCATGTCATGATTTCATGGTTCGTGAGTTCTAGCCCCGCATCAGGTTCTGTGCTGACAGCTTGGAACTCAGAGTCTGCTTCAGATTCTGTGTCTCCCTCTCTCTCTGCCCCTCCCTTGCTCTCTTTTTCTCTCTCTCAAAAATAAATAAACATTTTTAAAAATTAAAAAAAAAAGAGAGATGAAGCTGAATTACTTAAAATTTCTCCCCCCCCCCCCTTATTTTTCTTTTATGTATAAGTACAAACTCCAGATCCTGAGATCAAGAGTCACATGCTTTACTGACTGCACCAGCCAGGCATCTCGAAAGACTTCTTAAATTACGATAACATTCATTATTTCCGGGTGGTGAGATTCTTCTTCCAGTTTTACTGAGATATGACATAACACTATATTGGCTTAAGGTGTACAACATACTGATTATATATATATATATATATACATATATATATATGTTACAAAATTATTATCATGATAATTTTAGTTAATATCCATCATCTCACATTATTACAATGGCAGGATTTCCTTCTTTTGGAGTGGTGAGATTTTTGTGCTGCTTTTCTCCTGGTACTTTCCATATTGTTGAAGACTTTGTCAAGGAACAGATATTTTTATTTAAGAATAATTACTTTTTTGGGGGTGCCTGGGTGGCTCAGTCGGTTGAGTATCTGGCTTCGGCTCAGGTCATGATCTCACCGGACGTTGAGTTCGAGCCCTGCATCAGGCTCTGTGCTGACAGCTCTGTCTCTCGCTGTCTTTCAAAAATGAATAAACAACAAAAAAATTAAAAGAAAAAAAAGAATAATTACTTTTTTATATAAATGTTACTCTATACGATTTGACATGGAAAGATGTCCATGATATATTGCTGAGTGAAAATTGCATCTGCCATATAATCTCATTTAGGTAAAACCTACAATATCATACATGCTTATGTATGCATTAAAAAGTCTGGAAAGACAAATGCCAAAAATGTTAACAGTACTTATCTCTGAAGTTGGGACAATTAAGGGGACAGTTTATCATTTCTCAGTATCATTTTTTAGATCTTTTTATTTGAAAAAAAACAGACACACAAACAAAACACAAATATGTGATTTATTAAGTTCTAAGGTGAAGATCCTTGCAACCACACCCCAGTTAATAAATACAAACTTGTCAGATAACCCAGAAACTCTTCTTGTTCCCCATCTTCTTCCCTCCCCACAAAAATAAACATTATCCTGACTTTTTAAGTACTAATTTCTTATGTTTCTTTATAGTTTTATCACTCAATACACATACATTTTTGGATGTTGTACCAATTTTTTACATTTTTGATATGTTAAGTCTCTTTTTTTTAATTTTTTTTTATTTTTAAATTTTTTTTTAATGTTTATTTATTTTTGAGAGAGAGAGAGAGACACAGACAGAGCGCAAGTGGGAAGGGGCATAGAGAGAGGGAGACACATAATCCAAAGCAGACTCCAGGCTCTGAGCTGTCAGCACAGAGCCTGATGTGGGGCTCGAACCCACAAACCGTGAGATCATGACCTGAGCTGAAGTCAGACGCTCAACCAACTGAGCCACTCAGGCACCCCCAAGTCTCTTTTTTTAAAAAGATTAGTTTTTAAATTTTTATTTATTTATATTTAGAGAGAGAGTGAGACAGAGAGAGAGAGGGTGAGAGAGAATCCCAAGCAGGTTCTGCACTGTCAGTGCAGAGCCCGATGCTGGTCTCGATCTCACAAACCATGAGACCATGACCTGAACTGAAATCAAGCGTTGGACGCTTAACAGACTGAGCCACCCAGGAAACCCTGAGATTTTGTAACTTTTAAAAGTAATCTCTACACCCATTGTGGGGCTCAAACACACAGCCCTGAGATCAAGAGTTACATGCTCCACCAACTGAGCCATTCAGGCACCCCTGTTTAAGTCTTTTTAATCTACAGTTCCCCCCTCCATTCCTTTCCTTTCCTGTATCTGTTGAAGAACACCAGGGCATTTGTCTTCTCCAGTTTCCCAAAGTGTGGATTTTGCTGCTTGCACAGTTATGTTGCATTTCAGTTTGTTCCCTGATCCTCTGTATTTCCTACAAAATGGCAGCTGGATCCAGATTCTCCTTGGCGAGACCACAGGAGGTGCTGCTTTTTTATCAAGGCATATCATGTCTGGTTGTCTCTCTTTTGGTGACGTTGATTAACAACCTCAATCCATTTTAAGGATTGCAAAATAAAGATTTCTGATTTCACATTTCTTTTTCTTTCATTACTTGAAATGCTTTTATAAAAAGGTAATCTCCCCCTATTGGTTACCCGGTATTACAGTTTATAGAGAGAAGGCAAGACTCTATGCTTAATTCTATTTCTTTCTTTGTCAGTTTTCAAGATAATAAATTGGTTCTCTATCCCTTTTCCAATGAATTGGAACCCCATTTATTCCCCTGAAGGTAATGAATTTTTTTTTAATATTTGTATGAATTCAAGGATTTAAGCATATTAGATGGATTTCAATCAATAGTAACTATTACGTTCCATCTTTAGCCAGTGAGAGTTTCTTCAATTTGGCTTCTGAGGGTTGGTTTTGTTTTGTTTTATTTTGCTATGTCCCTAGAAGTGTTTGACACTTTCTTTGCTGTCAGGTATAACAAAATGTTCTGGATTCGTTTTGCATATTTTCCTTTATTTTAAAATTTTTTAATGTTTGTTTTTGAGAGAGAGAAAGAGCACAAGCAGGGGAGGGACAGAGAGAGAAGGGGAAACACAGAATCCGAAGCAGGCTCCAGGTTCTGAGCTGTCAGAACAGGGCCCAATGCGGGGCTCAAACTCATAGCATGAGATCATGACCTGAGCTGAAGTCGGATGCTTAACCGACTGAGCCACCCAGGCACCCTTCATTTTGCATATTTTCTCTCCCAGGTAGCAATTAGCTATTTCTCTGAGAATCATCCAGTTTTCCAAGAAGCCTTAATTTCATTTAGTGGTAAATGGTATCTCAAGACCATAATATTGATATTTGGGATGCTCCATGCTGCTGTGGTTTTTGTTTTTTTGTTTTTTTAATTTACATCCAAGTTAGTTAGCATATAGAGCAATAATGATTTCAGGAGTAGAATCCAGTGATTCATCCCCTATATATATAACACCCAGTGCTCATCCCAACAAGTGTCCTCCTTAATGCCTTTGCCCATTTAGCCCATCTCCCCACCCACAGCCCCTCCAGCAGCCCTCAGTTTATTCTCTGTATTTAAGAGTCTCTTATGTTTTGTCCCCCTTCCTGTTTTGATGTTATTTTTGCTTCCCTTCCCTTATGTTCATCTGTTTTGCATCTTAAATTCCACATACGAGTGAAGTCATATGATATTTGTGTTTCTCTAATTTCACTTAGCTTAATACACTCTAGTTCCATCCACGTCGTTGCAAATGGCAAGATTTCATTCTTTTTGATTGCTGAGTAATACTTCATTGCGTGTGTGTGTGTGTGTGTGTGTGTGTGTGTGTGTGTATAACAACTTCTTTATCCATTCATCTGTCGATGGACATCTGGGCTCTTTCCATACTTTGGCTATTGTCAATAGTGCTGCTATAAACTTTGGGATGGATGTGCCCCTTCGAAACAGCACACCTGTATCCTTTGGATACAGTAGTTCAATTGCCTAGTAGTGCAATTGCTGGGTCATAGGGTAGTTCTATTTTTTTATTTTTTGAGGAACTTCTATACTGTTTTCCAGACTGGCTACACCAGTTTGCATTCCCACCAGCAGTGCAAAAATTTCCTCTTTCTCCATATCCTCACCAACACCTGTTGTTGCTTGAGTTGTTAATTTTTCCATGCTGCTGTCTTGATCACAAATTTTAGACTTCTTCAGGAAACAGAGCTAAGATTATACACACATACACATAGACATATGGTATTTATATGTGTGTATATGCATACACACTCATGCTATATAGTATATATATATAGTCTTAGCTTTGTATATGTATATATATGCATATTTACACATAGACATACTATATATACTGTATATATACACATATATATGTATATATACACACACTCACATGCTATAGACTACACTGCATGCATAGAGAGACAGAGAGAGTGTATCTTCTGTGATATAGATAGATGTAAACACAGACAGAGATACAAACACATATAGATATCATACAAATACTTCCAGTTTAAATTTGTGTTTGTTTTGGGGCGCCTGGGTGACTCAGTTAAGCGTCCAGCTTCGGCTCATGTCATGATCTCATGGTTCGTGAGTTTGAGCCCTGCATCACACTCTGTGCTGACAACTCAGATCCTGGCACCTGCTTCAGATTCTGTATTTCCTTCTCTCTGCCCTGCCCCCACTCACACTGTCTCTCTCTCTCTCTCTCTCTCTCTCAAAAATAAATAAACATTAAAAAAATAAAATTTTTTTAATGTTTATTTTTGAGAGAGAGAGAGAGGGAGACAGAGTGCGAGCTGGGGAGGGGCAGAGAGAGAGGGAGACACACAATCTGAACCAGGCTCCAGGCTCCCAGCTGTCAGCGCAGAGCAGGACGCGGGGCTCAAACCCCCGAACCCACGAACTGTGAGATCATGACCTGAGCTGAAGTCGGATGCTTAACTGACTGAGCCACCCAGGCGCCCCTAAAAAATTTTATTTTTAAAAATTGTGTCTGTTTTTCCTTAACTTCTTTTGTATTATATTCATATATTCATTCTTCCAAATGAGAATCTGGTTCTTAAGAATGCAGTTGATAGAATATCCTATAATAGCTCATCCCACAACTATCTCAAAATAGCAATATTAATACTGCTCAATATTACTGAAAACATTTGGGGACGTTTTTGTATTTACTTTCCGTCCTGCCCCCTCAGTTTTAAATAGTTGTACTATATCTATAGACCATAGTCTCTTCCTTTTTTATTTAATGTAAGCTCTATACCCAATGGAGGGCTCGAACTCATGACCCCAATATTAAGAGTTGCATGCTCTACTGACTGAGCCAGCCAGACACCACTATACTCTTCCTTTTAATACCTGTTCCATCTTAATCAAAAACAACTGCATTTTTAATTCTCACCACCAGTCTCTCTTGTCTGAAGCTTGTTCTCAAGTAGAATCCTTTGAAAGGGAACAATATTCCCTGAGTTCTTAAATGTTGAGAACGTTTGTCTATAGATAACAGCTGTCACGTAAAATACATACTTGAAAGTCAGTTTTACTGTATACTTTTTTAATATTTTCCTTCCTTAAATTAGTTTAATACATTATTCTGTTATCTTCTAGGGAAAATCATTGCTCTCAAAAAGTCCAACACTAATATAATTTTCTTTCCCTTGCTGTTTTACCTAAATGCTCAAAGGAATTTTCTCTTTTTCTTTAAAGGCCAGTCATTTTACCAGAATATGTCTAAGAGTTGGTAGTTTGGGTATTATATTCTCAAAGGTGCAGTATGTTGTTTTCACATGTAATTTCAAATCATTTTTTTAACTTTGTGAAAATTTTCTTGAATTATAATTTTAGTATGTGTTCTATTCCCTCCCTCTAGTTTTTGTCTTCTGGAATTCCCATTGTCTGTATGTTGGATCTTCTTTTCCTATCCTCAATATTTGTCACTTTCTTTTAAAATCTTATCATTCCTTAATTTCTTTTTTTAGTTTTATTTTTTGTAAGTAATCTCTACACCCAGCAACCCCAAGATCAAGAGTCACATGCTCTACTGACTGAGCCAATCAGGTGCCCCTCTTAATTTCTTTCTGACTTAAAAAATCCTTCTTTCATAGTCTGTTTTTCTTAAAGGCATACCTATTACATTCATTTGTCTTTAGTTTTTCGTGTAGTCTTCATTTTATTCATAATTCTCTCTTAAGTCCTATCACCTCATTTAAAATGTTTCTTCTAGGGGTGCCTGGGTGGCTCAGTCAGTTGAGCGTCAGACTTCAGCTCAGGTCATGGTCTTGCTCTTCGTGAGTTTGAGCCCCACGTGGGGCTCTGTACTGACAGCTCAGAGCCTGGAGCCTGCTTCAGATTCTGTGTCTCCCTCTCTCTCTCCCCCTCCCCTGCTCATGCTCTGCCTCTCTCTGTCTCTCAAAAATAAATAAACGTTTAAAAAATAATAATAATAAAATGTTTCTTCTAGTTTAGGTTATTCTTTCATATCACTTTTGTATCTTTAGCTGGCTTTTAAATAGAAGGTTATAGTTTTGATCTAGTCTGTGGGCATGTCTTTCTGGTGTGGTTTCATTGTCTCAACAGGTGCTCTATTCCACATACCTTTTTTCTTAAAATGACCTGGTGTGGAATTCCATCTCGATACTTTTTACTGCTTCTTTTCACGTACAATTAGTTTTCCTGAAAATTGAGAAAGAAGGGTGGCCCAAGGTAGCTTTTTTTTTCCTTCACAGAACTCCCTCTTCTGATGTTTTTACGAAGATCTGAAAAAGATGGCAGCTTGCTTTCTGACATTTCCTGGCCCTCTTTCCTTCCTCCACTTACGGCTGAGCTTTTCCCCCATCTCCACGGTTTACTTCCACAGTTTCTCCTCAAGACAGAAGCCTATCCTGAAAAGGATCCCTGGCTGGTCAGTTTGGAAAGTTCCTAGAGGCTGGACTGTTCCAGCTCCTTCCATTTTTACCGCAAACCCATTCCACTCTCCTGCTACTGGAGTTGGCAAATCTCTTCCAGTTACAGCTGCTGTTCTCAGAGTGGCCTCTGCCGTGCTTTCCAGTGAACGCCTGCTGATTGTTTTTGAGATTCTTCTGTTTTCAGATCCACCGGCTGTCCCACTGCTTCCCTCTCTTCTGCATAGATGTTGATATAGCCAGGTCTTTGTGTATTCGGGGGCTTGGGGGATCTCTAGTCACCTAGTTTTGTTATAAACGTTTCTTTAAATGCTTATTTATTTGTTTTGAGAGAGAGAGAGAGAGAGAACACAAGAGGAGGAGGAGGAGGAGAAAAAGATGGAGAGAGAGAGAATCCCAAGCAGGCCCTGCGCTCAGCGTGGAGCCCAACGCTGGGCTCCGTCTCACAACCGTGAGGTCATGACCTGAGCCGGAATCAAGAGTCGGATGTTTAACCAACTGAGCCACCCAGACTCCCCTTGTTGTAAATGTGTCTGGGGAGTTTAGTTTTGCCATCTAGTTGTTCTGTCTGTATCTAGAGACTCAAAGAAATTTCAAAAACTCTGCTGCAGCTACCATCTTCCCAGCTTGCTTTCTTCTATTTTTATAACAATAGTGTGTCGATCTTGGGAGAAAAGCAATGATATTTCCATGTTGGGAGGAAAAGAAGTCTGGCTGCATTGTACTGGATGGCTATGGGAGAATTAAACAGGGACGGTCAGCTGATACTCACTAGTACAGCTGTCCCATTATTACAATATTTAAATACAGGGACTATCTGGCTGGCTCAGTCGGTAGAACACGAGACTCTTGATATCAGGATCATGAGTTCAAGCCCCATGTGGAGCGTGGAGCCTACTTTTAAAAAGATGATAAAATATTTAAGTACTTCCATTTCAACTGATAAGTAGCCACTGCTCTAACCCCTGTTCCCCTTCCCTTGGGTGTCCCATCTCTATAGCCCCCTGAGTGAAACAAGAACTAAAGAGTTAATGTCTATCCCAGGAGGGGTCCTTCAGGATCCTGTTCTCGCCCAAAGGCTGACTGGTCAGTGCCCATGCTGAGCTGTGGGTTAAATATATTGAATATTTCCTCTGAAGACACTCCATTGATTTGGAGACTGATGGTATTTGGGAAGTGAGAGAGAAGATGACACTTGTGTGTACCTTCTAAATGGGTTTCAGTTGAGGGGCGCGTGGGTGGCTCTGTCAGTTAAGCATCCCACTTCGGCTCAGCTCATGATCTCAGAGTTTGTGGGTTTGAGACCCGCGACAGGCTCCGTGCTGACAGCTCAGAGCCTGGAACCTGCTTCGGATTCTGTGTCTCCCTCTATCTGCCCCTACCCCGCTTCTGCTCTGTCTCTGTCTCAAAAATAAATAAACATTTAAATGGACTCAGTCGAATAGTTCAACCAACATTTCAGCACCTCCTGTGTGCTAGGGGGATACAAAGACAGCAAGACTAAGTTCTTGCCACTGAAGAGCCCAGAACATAGTGCTCTGTCTCAGGGGCCACTTAGCCACTGGAAGGATGCCAATTTGCCATATTAGATTATATAGAGCTCAGTCCCTGAGCAGAAACGAGAAGAGGAAGAAAAATGCCTAATGACAAAGCTTTTACTTAAGCCATCACCTTAACAAGCTCAAATCTCTCTACCTTTAGAAATCAGGACGGCCGTAAAAGGCCTGGCAGCTAATTAAAACAACGTGGCAAATAAGCAGGCAAGGAACGCTCTGTCCTTGTACACAATGAACCAAGCAGTCTCCTCAGACACAAGAGACTCTATCCTTATCTATAGAGTGAATCAATTATTTAACAATCATCTGCTGTGTCCTAATTGGACTGGCAGTACTTTCTTTGAATATGGAAGAAAAAGAGATCTAGAAGAAAAGCAGGCCGGAAACATAGTGTGTCTAAATAATGACAACGGTGCCTCTTAAAGATTTTTTTTTTTTTACACTCAGGAATGCAATACAATTGAGGAGATGATCGAATTTTTGTTTGCCCAGTTACGGGGAAGCACAAATCTCTTGAAGGAAAAAAAATCAAATAGGACTGGCACTCATTGTCAGAGCTCAGAAAGCACCAGAAGGGAAAATAAATCCCTTGACATCGTCGTTCCCCCAAAGCCAATAAATCCCAATTGATCACATGTATTAGGTAAATAGGTATGAGCACCTGAGTCCCTGCTATTATCAAATTCCACCTTACCCGGCAAGAAAGTTAATATGCAGAAATCTTTGCTGTAAAGCTCAACTTTGCCCCTGTCGAAAAGTTCAAGAAATTCAATAGTTCCCACAGCAGAGGTAATACTTGAGCAGGAACCAGATACATATTGTGAGTAGGACATTACTGTGTGTACCTTCAGATGGGACTTCTGAGAGAATGAACACAGTCCAAGCAGCTTGATTATCTGTAGGAGTTTATGACGCGGTCGGGAACCCCCACCTCAGAGCCTGTTTCTGAAGCAGAAGAATCGGACACTACAAATTGTCAGAGGACAAAATGAGAATATTACTTTGGCAGCTGCTACCATTAACTTCTAGTAGTATAGTGTCTGGCAACATGGGAGGAGGAGGCATCAGAAATCTTGGTGGGGAGGCCGGGAGAAATAAAAACAGCATTTTCCAATTACAGATCCCTTCTTAATAAGAGATTTTTATACGGAAATGGTCGAAAGCACAGGCTTTGGAGCCAGACTAAGTTCAAACTCTGGCTCTGATGCTTCTTAGTTGTGTGACTCTGGATAAATTATGTAGCCATAAATGACTCATTTTGTGCATCTGTAAAACGGGAACGATGACATTCGTGGCACCTGCTCATTCATCACTTTTGAAGGTGAAATGAATTAACATATACAAATCACTCAGAAAAGGGCATCTCTCCCAGGTCCTATTGCTGCCTCTTGTTGACCTAAGTCAACCATCCTAGGAAGCGCTCCAAGCCTCAGACCATGATAGAATCAAGAGGGGGAAGAAATCTTGGCGTTCTCCGCCCTTATCCATTTTGGAATCCCCTCTCTGAAATCTTGGCCAAGTCATCTGGTCCCTACTTGAAAGTACCGTAATGACAGGGTTTCTGTCTCTACTGTTCTGTACTATTCTGTACTGAAAAACCCGTTCCATCTCTGGGCACGTGAAAGGTTTCCCTCGCATTGAACAGAAGTCTGTTTCCCTGTTTCCTCTGGCTGTTGCTCTGTCTCATGGAATCAGAGATAACAAGATTATTAATATCCTTTTAAATAACGGAGGACAGGGGCGCCTGGGTGGCGCAGTCGGTTAAGCGTCCGACTTCAGCCAGGTCACGATCTCGCGGTCCGTGAGTTCGAGCCCCGCATCGGGCTCTGAGCTGATGGCTCGGAGCCTGGAGCCTGTTTCCGATTCTGTGTCTCCCTCTCTCTCTGCCCCTCCCCCGTTCATGCTCTGTCTCTCTCTGTCCCAAAAATAAATAAAAACGTTGAAAAAAAAATTTAAAAAAAAAAATAAATAACGGAGGACAGCTAATGGTATACAATTAAGCTCATGGGCTCTAGAGGCAGATTGCATGGATTGAATCTCAGCTGCCCTGTTTATTGGTTGTGCGATCTTGGGTAACTTCATCTTTCTATGCCACAGTTTCCTCATTTGCAAAATGGGCGTACCAATACTACCAGTTTCATAGGGTTGTGGTGAGGACTGAATGGGATGATATATTTAATGAGCTTGGTCCACAAGTCTCAGTGAATGTCATCAAGAACTGATGCTGTTGATATCCCTCTTGGGCATTTGCTTCTTCAGGCTAAACATTCCTATTTCCTTTGTTCCTGACACAATTCCCAGTACCCTTCAGCCCTCTCCTATCAGTCTGGTAGCCTGTCTTCCTCTTTAACGGCATCCCCAGTAACAGAGTCCGGGACTCTGGTGGGTTCTGATCCCCCAAAACCAGGATAGACCATTCTCCCTCTTGATGGTTTGTTCATTCACTGATTCATTCACACATGATTTTAAGCATCTATGTTTTTATAAATAGTTCCCAAGAGAGAACTGGCATTTTTTACTACATACATCCCACTCTTGACTTAACACTGAACTCACAGTGGGCTAGACCAGGGGACAGCAAACTTTTGTCAAGAGCCAGATGGTAAATATTTTTGACTTTGCAGTCTCTACAATCTCTGTTGCAACTATGCAACTCTGCTGCTGTGGCATGAAAGCAGCCATAGACAATACAGAAGACTTTATTACAGAAGCAGGCAACTAGCTGAATTTGGCTGATGAGCCATAGTTTGCCAACTTCTGAACTAAAACATATAGTACGAGTAAGTGTGTTTCACCATTTGATCCAGCAATTCCATTTCTGGTTACTTACCCAAAGGAAACAAAACCTCTATCTTGAAAAGATATCTGCATCCCCATGTTCATTGCAGCACTATTTGTAACGGCCAAGACATAGAAACAACCTAAGTGTGGGGCGCCTGGGTGGCTCAGTCGGTTAAGCGTTAAGTGTCCGACTTCAGCTCAGGTCACGATCTCGCGGTCTGTGAGTTCGAGCCCCGCGTCGGGCTCTGGGCTGATGGCTCAGAGCCTGGAGCCTGCTTCTGATTCTGTGTCTCCCTCTGTCTCTGCCCCTCCCCCGTTCATGCTCTGTCTCTCTCTGTCTCAAAAATAAATAAACGTTAACAAAAAATTAAAAAAGAAACAACCTAAGTGTCCATCGGTGGATGAATGGAAAAAAGAATGTATTTTATTTGTTACATAAAATGGAAAATTTTCATCCATAAAAAAGAAAGACATCTTGCCATTTGTGACAACATGGATGGACCTTGAGAGCATTACACTAAGTAAGATAAGTCAGATAAAGACAAATACTGTGTGATCTCATTTATATGTGGAATCTAAAATCAAAAAGGAAAAAAAACAAAAAACCTTCACAGGTACAGAGAACACACTGGTGGTTGCCAGGGGTGAGGATAGGGAGTTGGCAAAATGGGTAAAGGAAATCAAAAGGTACAAGTTTCCAGTTATAAGATAAATAAGTCCTAGGGATGTAACATACAGTATGATGACTATTGTTAACGATGCTGTATTTATTAGAAAATTGCTAAGAGGGTAGATCTTAAAAGTTTTCATCACACGCACAAAAAATTGTAACTGTATGGTGATAGATGTTACCTAAACATACTGTGGTGGTATACATCTCAAATATGTGTGTGTGTGTACACACACACACACACACACACACGTCTCAAATCATATATGATCTATCTATATAGACATATCAAATCATTATGTTGTACACCTAAAACCAATACAATGTTATATGTCAATATCTCAATAAACAACAATTAAAAAATTATTTTCCCCACCTCTCACTCCCTGCCCAGCTTGTTTTTGTTGTCATTTTGTTTTGTTTTTTAACACAAGTGTAAGGATATCCATTTACTCCAGCTTCATTTTTTTGGACTCGGCCCAGCCTCTACCCTGCCAAGATCTGAGCACTGATTTTGCTACTGTCCAAAGTAATTCCCCTATCCCTTAACTTTGTTTCATCTGCCAGTAATAAATGAGCCTTTCATACGTTCATCCAAGTAATTGATTAAAGTTTTGAACTGGAAAGATCTGAGGACAGAGCCTGTCTGTCCATTGAAACATGCAATCAGAATATCCCTCCTTGTCATCTCTGCTGTATTCTTCACAATTCAGCCCAGTGTTCGCTTTTAGGAAGCTATCCTGACAACTCCTGTCTCTTCCCAAGCCTTCCTGCCCCAGGCTGAACAGGATTCCTGAATTAAGTCTGGGTTCTCCAGAGAAACAGAACCGACAGGATAGCTATCTGTCTCTCTACCTACCTACCTACCTACTTATCTACCTACTTGTCTAAAGAGATTTACTATAAGGAATTGGTTCACACAATTATGGAGACTCAGAAGTCCAAGATCTGTAGACAGAAAGCTTGTGATGCAGGAAACTCAATAGTTTCATTGCAGTCTGAGTCCAAAGGCCTGACAACCAGGACAGCCAATGATGCAAGTTCCAGTCTGAGTCCAAGTCCAAAGACAGGAAGACACTGATGTCCCAGCTCAAAGACAATCAGGCAAAGAGAAGATTTTTCTTAGCCTTTTCTTCTATTCAGGCTCCAACAGATTGGACGAGGGCCACTCACACCAGGAGGGCCATCTGCTCTACTCAGTCTACAGATTCAAATGATAATCTTATCCAGACACAACCTCACAGACACCCCAAAGTAATGTGTAAGTAAATATCTGGCACCC
This sequence comes from Puma concolor, assembly GCF_028749965.1. Taxonomy (NCBI): domain Eukaryota; kingdom Metazoa; phylum Chordata; class Mammalia; order Carnivora; family Felidae; genus Puma; species Puma concolor. The sequence continues at coordinate 26,078,496 of NC_141673.1, read as the reverse complement.
TGTGGCTCAGTCAAGTTGATATACACCATTAACCATCATGATGCCTTTTGAATTTGGCCCGTTAGTAACCTACACATGCCTCTACCACAGCACTCTCACTCCTCTGTAATTATTGTTTCTCCAACTAGACTACATCTTCCACCCCAGGGCATGGCACAGAGTCAGTGCTCAATGAATGCTGGCAGGATAAATGAATGAATGAATGAATGAATGAATGAATGAGTGGCTTTGAGAATGTAGTTTCTTCCTTCATCAAAAGTGACTTCCCTCTCACTTGTTGGGATGAACATTGGGTATTATACGTAAGTGATGAATCCCTAGGTTCTACTCCTGAAACCGATACTTCATGATATGTTAACTAACTTGAATTTAAAGAAATAAATTTAAAAAACAAAACAAAAAACAAAAACAAAAAAATGACTTCCTTCTTATTGTCTTCTTTTGAAAACCAGCTAGGTATAAGGTATACCAGCTAGGTATAATGGTACAACTCAATGTACCATTTCTTCTGGGCTTCCAGGGAGGTGATATTTTAAGAAGGGGGTCTACACCCTTATTGCAAAGGTCTGAGTAGCATGGCAATTTCAGGCACAATGGAAAAGAGATTTTGGAAGATGTGAATACATTGTCATTCTCCCCAAATCATACCATGTTGTCTTTTCCTTATTATGCCTTTGTATAAGAAAAGCCTCACTAAACACAGTCTCTTTGAAGAATATACGTTAATGATTGTTGATTACAAATAATATTAATACATACCATCTGTGGCCCACAGAGTTCTTTCAGGCTTGGCTCCTGAGAATCTCTGACAAAGCAACTCACATCCTCACTTTTGAAACCATTATCATTCTGTTCAATGACCAGAAAAAATGCCTATCTCGAGATCTAGTCTCATCCTGAGAATAAACAACAATAAAGATAGAGCTGCTGTTATGTTACTGTCATGGATAATAAATTATTGAAAACTGTTGACTATCTCATTCACACTGGTAATAGGGTAAAACAATCCTTTACCCTGAAATATTCAGAGTGGCCTGATTCCTCTTTGGGTAGAAATTTGTTGGGTGCCTGGGTGGCTCAGTTGGTTGAGCATCGGACTCGATTTTGGCTCAGGTCATGATCTCATGGTTCTTAGATCAAGCCCTGCCTCAGACTCAGTGCTGAGCGTGGAACTTGCTTGGCATTCTCTCTCTCTCTGCTCCTCCCCTGCTCATGTGTGCTTTCTCTCTCTCATTCTTAAATAAATAAGTAAATATTAATATTTTTTGATAGGGAGTTTCCTTTGTCACTGACAGTTGAAAACTTAGAACATCCTGGGGCGCCTGGGTGGCGCAGTTGGTTGAGCGTCCGACTTCAGCCAGGTCACGATCTCGTGGTCCGTGAGTTCGAGCCCCGCGTCGGGCTCTGGGCTGATGGCTCGGAGCCTGGAGCCTGTTTCCGATTCTGTGTCTCCCTCTCTCTCTGCCCCTCGCCCGTTCATGCTCTGTCTCTCTCTGTCCCAAAAACAAATAAAACGTTGAAAAAAAAAAAAAAAAGAAAACTGAGAACATCCTAAGACAAATCCTAAAACCTGAGATTCGTTTCCCTAACGGAGCTCACTCAGCTCCTTCATATCAGAGCTAGGGTTACAAACTAGGGCTAAATCCAGCCAGCCAACATGTACGATGTTATCTTCTTTCCTCCCTCCCTCCCTCCGTTCCTCTCCTTTCCTTTCAGTTATAAAATTTGACTTTCTTTTAGCAGATCATGTGCTCCCCCTACTTCATCGTGGATGAGCCCATTCCCAAAGCCCCAAACCAGTTAGCTTTATACATTTAAATTACCTTCCTGGCTCCTGCAGACATTTGAGTTTTAGAGCCCTGCATTTGGGACATTGAGCAATTTGTAAAAGGGAGGGATAGTTATAATAGTTATTACTTTAGAGCATTTACCCTGGACAGGCACTGTGCTATATGCGCTTTTCATATACCCTACAACTTTATGAAGCTAAGAAAGATTAACCAGCCCAGAGCCACAGAGCTGATAAATAACCTGGTACCCAGGCAGCCCTCTCCAGGGCAAGCCGCCATGACACTACATGAAAATGGATACTATTCTGAAGCAGTCACAGCCGGTCCTGTTTATTCTCAAACTTTTAAGGAAATACCTACAGAGGCTTTAACAGGACAGCAAATGGAAGTCCCAGGAGAATACGCCACCCCCAGATATGCCACTTTGCATACTGACTTGTCCACCTTAAAACGGCCAGTTATTTTACCAGCAAACTGGGTTTATTCAGAAATAACAGAGGACTTGTAATTCAGCTTGTCATTCAAGCTATAGCAAAAGTCATAGGCAAGTGCAACAAGCAAAGGAAAGGAACATTAGCTTATAGAGAAAGAGGAGGAAGTGGGAGGGGCTATTCTGAGTCGAAGTTCACTGGAGGCAGGCGAGGGTTCAGAGTAGTGATGGCTTCTCATTGGCTGAGTTCCTGGGCAAGGAAGGGAATCTCTCTTCCTCCTGCTGACACAGAAAAGTGGTATCAGATTGCAAGGTGAGTCACTCTCCGTTGAGCTGCGCTCGGTATGGACCCCGCTTCCTGTTGCCGGCTGGAATCCATGTCCAGGGGTAGTGCGTGAGGGCTCCCCCTTCTGGCATCCTGATTCCATTTTCAATGAGGTTTCCTTTGATTCATTTTCAAATTATTTTGAATTAAAATTATTTGAGAGTCAGTGCAAGAAGAACACTCCGATCCGCCTTTGTCCCCCTGAAAGCAGGAGACGAATCTCCCATGTGAAAGATGTACCAGGAGGGTAGAAGGGATCCTTATCACCAAAAATAGGGAATTTAGGGCTGAGAAGGCTATACAAACAAAACTTGTTATTTCTTCACTAATTTACTACCCCAAGCCCAAACCCCTTTATCTTGCTAATTCTTTATAAATTTACTGTTTCTCTATCTAAAAGGTATAGGGGCACCTCAGTGGCTCAGTCGGTTAAACGTCCGACTTCGGCTCAGGTCATGATCTCACAGCTCCTGAGTTCGAGCCCCGAGTGGGGCTCTGTGCTGACAGCTCAGAGCCTGGAGCCTGCTTCCGATTCTGTGTCTCCCTCTCTCTCTGCCCCTCCCCTGCTCATGCTCTGTCTCTCTCTGTCTCAAAAATAAATAAAAACATTAAAAAAAATTTTTTTTAAATAAATATTTAAAAATTAAGAAAATAAAAGGCATAAAAACTGTCTGCTTGGGTCACTTTTTTGAGTCTCATAGCTTTATGGGGCTCTTTTATGCATGAAATTAAATTTGTTTTCCTCCTGTTAATCCGTCTTACATCAATTTAATTATTTGGCCAGCCAAAGAACCTAGAAGAGAAGAAGGAAAAATTTTTCTGCACCTACAAAACTGTGACTGAATCTGAAATCCAAAACCCGGAAAAAAGAATAAGCAGGCAAGCCCCTGAACAAAACTGTAAAAGCTGTGCTAGATTTTAGGAAGAAATCCTAAGACACACGAAAATGAGAGCTTTTCTGAGGCTATTTTTAAAGCAACTGATCATGTGTGCATGTGTGTATGTATTTTATTTTGTTAAATAAAATGCTCTTGTTACACAGTATCTCAAGTGCAAGACTTTATTTCCCAGAAGACAGGGCAGACAGAGCAACAGACCTGATTATTAGCAGCAGTGTCTTAAGAACCAGGACGAGACAGGAGAAGCAGGAAACTGCCTCTTAAAAATTCAGGCAAATCACCCCTCAGTGACAAAAGGGAGTGTCCACCCTCCCTTGTTTTCCCAACAGGGATCAAATGAAGCTCGGATAATAATGCCTTTCAAACCACTGATCTTTGTACATCTCTAGGGAAGTCCGGCTTTCCTCAATTCATGTGTTTCTCAGGGCCAACTGCTGATCTCAGAGGCACAGTCCCTGCCCCCACGGAGCTTCCAATCCACAGGCAATGTAATTTCTTTCCTCCTGAATCCCACTTACCTAGAATTTCAAATACTTTTTTTTTTTTAAAGTTTATTTTGAGAGAGAGAGTGGGAGAGCATGCAGGAGGGGCAGAGAGAGAGGGAGACAGAGAATCCCAAGGAGGCTCTGCACTGACAGTGCACTGACATGGGGCTCAAACCAACGAACCACAAGATCATGACCTGAGCCAAAATCAAGACTCAGACGCTCGACCGACTGAGCCACCCAGGCGCCCCTCAGATATTTCTGACTATCATTTTCAAGCATGAGGTGTCTCTCAGAGCACTGAGATTTTTGTAGAACAGAGGTAAACTGTATCTTCAAAAAAGTATCTAGATCTCAGGATGCTATGGGCTGGATTGTGTCCCTTCAGAATTCACATGTTGAAGCCCTCGTCCCCCATGTGACGGTGCTGAGGCCTTTCAGGGGGATTGAGGCTAAATGAGGGCATCAGGGTAGAGTCCTGATCCAATAGAACCAATGCCCTGTTTGCAAGAAGAAAAGACACCAGAGCCCCCTGCACGCACTGAGGATGAGAAGAGGCCATGGGGGCACACAGGCAGCCACCTGCGAACCAGGAAGAAGGCCCTCACCAGAACTCAACCATGTGGCACCCAAATGGCAGGCTTCCAGCCTTCAGAACTGTGACAGGTGAATTTCTGCTGTTGATAAGTTACCCAGTCTATAGTAATTTTTACGGCAGCCCCAGCAAACTAATAAATGTGATATATGGGATCATTGTCATGTTTAGAGTAATTAGGGGCACAAAAGGATCACTATGAAGGTGGCATCTCTCAGACTCTCCTTGTCAGTTCCAGGGCCTAGTGGGCATCTGTTATTTTGTCTGCTCTGCCTCCCTGATTCCCTTGGGGAACTCCTTCAGCTCGTCTATCTAGTTCACGTAGAATCATCCATCACAATTTGCTGCCCTGCATTGACCACGGGCTCACTCGTCACCGTACCCTATCACCCCGACAATGGTGATCATAACTGGTACAGTGGCATGGTGCTATACCAACAGGACTTATCCGAGCCCTTCTCTACAGTTACATTCAGTCCTGCCATGTATATTTAGTATTCACTGAGACAACCTGCTTTTTCTGCAAGTCTTGCTGAGCTAGGATCATAAAAGCCTGGTTGAGTGTAGAAAGCCTGACTGTAATGGGAGAGGATGAGGCCGAGACACAGAGGAGAGGGAGGAAGAGAGCAAGGGAGTGTTATTTAAATGCCTGATTCCAGCTGTGAGTCACGCCTCTGCCAGCCCCAGTTGGATGAGCCAGTAGATTTCTTCTCATTAAGCTTAAGTTAGCTTGGGTTTGATTTCTGTCACGTGCACCCAAGAATCTTGACTTACACAAGAGGCTCACAAGTCTCTTTGTGTCCTTTGTGGACCAGATTTGGCCAGAACCCAGGCTGAGGGCTGTTTTCATCCTCCCAAATGGACATCCGATCCTTTTCTTTTCAGACAACAGGAAAGGGAGGGGTTGTTATCCCCAAACTTCCCATGGCCAGATATATGCTTTCCCTGCTCTAGCCTTAGGGTTTTCCTGGCTAAAACTCTCAACTTTTTATCTTTGAAATGGGAAGAACTGCTGTGAAATAATTTCATAAAGTACTTAGCACATTGTTTGGCCGTAGTAGGCGCTTGGGGATATTAGCTCCTATCATGGAAAGTTCTTTGCATGGTAACTGAGGCTCTCCCCCAGCCTTCCATGTAACAATCTTTTCCTCTTTCTCATGAAAAGCAGAAGCAATGAACAGATTGAGATCAATATCTATTGTTTTTGCAATAAGATCTCTATCCTCTCCCAGAGAAAGTTGCCTATCTGCAACCAGGGAGGAGAACATATGTTCATAAATCCTCTGCTTAAAATCACACTCTGTTTAGAAATCATTCTTGCCCGCTTTTCTTGTTTCAATTCAAGAATGGGAAGAAACCATCAGTGTCCAGTAAGGAGTGTCGAAATGAAATGTCACCATGGGTGCTCAATTTCTGCTCTGAGAAAACTAATGAAGAGACTTAGCAAGGCTTCCTTCCCCGGCACAGTCACTCGGATGGGCTTGCAGACTTGCAACCATCCCCACCAAACGGGAGATATCACCCCTGGGGTGAGGACGGCTTGCAAAAGTGCAGAAGCCCGCATTCAGGCTGAAGACAGAAGCAACGGGGCACTTACCTGGAGGATGCACCTGGTACGATAAGGGATAAGGGGGATACAAAACCCTTCTGACTGGTCTTGGCCTCCTGAGATCCTGCCATTTCCATTATTTGGGATGGAAAAGAACTGCCACACAGAGGAGAAGCTTCTGTCATCAGCCTTGTCTTGCTCAACAACCAACCAGAACAGGGCGGGGCTCACACCAACTTGGCAAACCATCAAACTATCACACTTGTGAGCCAGCCTCGGCCTAGGCCTACTTCAGGGCCTCCCCTGCCGTGGACAAAGGTCTGAGTGACACTGCCACTCAGGCAAATCCTCCCGTCACCCCTGACGGCGACATCACCCCATCGCAGCCTGAGACTTTCACTTCCCCTCCGTTCCGGCCCCAGCAGCCTTGGGAAACCAGCACTGTCCGTCCCAGACATTGTTGCACAGGCACTTAGCACGTTTGGTCCCCACCCTAGGAAGTGCGTACCTGCCCCCATTACAGGGTGGAAGAAACCGAGCCTCAGAGATATTAAATCACCGGTTGATAAGTGGAAGAGCTTGCAGGTCTGTGTGACTACAATACCCATGTTCTTCCCCACTGCAGGAGAAAGTTCCACATATTTAAGACTCTTGTTCCTATGGCCTGAGAAGAGCAGAATAGGCCAGCACATTCTGGCTCATCGAATGGGCTTCACGTCCCTCACTCTTCAATAGGAAGATACCCTATTAGCACCATTCAAAATATCTACTCTCTCGGGAGAGGACAGACTGTCTGTCCCCCAGGCTTCCTCAATTAACCCTAAGAGTGCCCGGCACATCATTCCTCAGTCATCACGAGCTGCTTTCATTCTCAGCTGTGTATTCACTAAATAGTCAGACTTCTTTGTGCGATGCCCTGCTGTCCTCAGAGTGGCCTGCAGCCCTTATTATTATCCCTCATTTGGCCTGGCCCAGAGCCCAGAGCAAATGGTCCGGCTCCAGGGGCCAAGCTCCCCTGGTTTCCTCACTTGAAGACCAGTTGGTCACCTGCCATACCCATTCTGCCTGCTGCTCCATGCAGATGATTCTTCAATGGACATTTCCTTTTTTATTTTTTTTTCAAATGCACCATGCTTCTTTTTAAATTTTTTAAATATTTATTTATTTTTGAGAGAGAGAGAAAGAGAGAGAGAGAGAGATTGAGAGTAGGGGAAGGGCAGAGAGAGAGGGAGACACAGAATCTGAAGCAGGCTCCAGGCTCTGAGCTGTCAGCAGCGCGGGGCTCAAACCTACAAGTGGTGAGATGGTGACCTGAGCCGAAGTCAGACGCTTAACTGACACTCAACACCACATTTCTTGAGAAACCCCCTGGTTTACAAGGCTTTGAAGAATTTTCAAACAGCCATCACTTGGGCTTCCGTTGTGCCCCTGGAGTATCAGCCAGGAAGGACAGAGAATCGGGGCCACATTTGTTGTCCTGTAATGACTATCAATTTCAGTAATTTCAGGTATTGGCAGCAAGAGGGGATAAAGCCTTGTGTGTTTGCTTCTTATTGGCTTAAGGCCTTTGCTCACGCCATGTCCAGTCTCGTTAATCAGTAACTGCAGACAGCTGTCTATGAAGGATGTTTTTATGGTGTTTTAATGTCATTTTATTTTCCTAAAATGTCAGTAGACAGCCAGGGAAATTTCCCTCCAGAGTCCTTGGAGGTCGTTTTGAACTGAAATCACCACTACCATGGTCGGCTGAGCAGTAAATGAAAAACAGTGTTATATGTCAAATTAATATTTTAGGGAAGAAATTGTGCAAACCTGCACGGGCAGGTCTGCCCACACGATCTCCAGCTTTAGCCACAAAGCTGTGCAGTGATGACCGAGAGGCTGGAGCCAGATGTGGCCATCAGTCAGGAAGCTAAAATCAGAGATGGGAAGAAAGAATAATGATGAATGGGGTCTCTATTCATCAACTGTGGCAGACTAGCGGGACAAGAGAAGGCAGGAGTGGTGACATTTTTAAATGGATTCATTTTGAGAGGACCGCTGGGTGAAAAGCAGCACTTACTGGAAACCACTGCCGAAGCCTTAAGAAAAAATAAGATATTGTAGAAGAATAATGAGCGATAAGGCAACTCGATAAAAGCAGGTTACAAAACCAAATGTACAATATTATTCAATTTTTGAGAACTGTATGAGGGAGAAAGAGAGCACATGTATGAGTGAGTGGCAGGATTTTTATGCCTGATTTTACAATAGAATGTTCTGGAGTTTTAAAAAAACATGTTGTTTAATGTTTTATTTGAGAGACAGTGAGCAAGCAGGGAAGAGGCAGAGAGAGAGGGAGAGAGAAAAACAATCCCAAGCAGGCTTCATGCTGTCAGCTCAGAGCCTGATGCAGGGTTCGATCCCATGACCCCTGAGATCATGACCTGAGCTGAAATTGAGTTGGAGACTTAACCGATTGAGCCACCCAGGTGCTCTTAGAATTTTTTATTTTTTTAATACAGATCCCTTGCCCCTGCCCCTAGAGGTTCTGACTTTTTAGATTTGGTTTGGGGCCCAGGTATTTGTATTTTTAAATCTTCCTAGGTGGTTCTGATGCACTGTCAGCATTGAGACCACTTATACAAAGAAAAGAAAAAGATCAGAGAGAGCTCTTTCTTAAAAGATCAGAGAGAGATTTACGAAGTATTTCTGATTTAATATTTTTCCTGTGGTTTTTCTATACTCTTACATACTGGTCTATGAACACGCATTCTGTCTACCATCAGAAAAGGTTACTAATAAAAATTATAACTGAACTGGTTAGGAAAAATTGTCCCAAGCAACAATGACAATGACTAACATTCATTAAGTGCTTCCGGGGAGCCAGACACAGTTTTATTAATGTCATTTAGTCCTTATAATAACTCTGTGACATAGCCACTAGTATTTCAGCCATTTTACAGATGAAGAAGGCGGAGGTCCAAGAGGTTCTAATCCAGACAACGAAAGAGTGAGGGACACAGTATGAACCCAGGAACTGTTACTTGAGAGACTGAGGCTTACCCCCACGTGCTTCTTTGTTCCAGTTGGAAGAAGTCCTGTGGTCCAGATGCCCACACCATCCCCAGCCCTCTGGATGCTGGGCCTCACCTTTGCCTGCCGTGAGCTTCCCAGGAGTTGGAGTTATGGGAAATTTCCTCTCTGCATTCCCACTGAGTTTGCTTCTCATCTAAAAGGAAGAATTCTGTCACACCACACAAGCTAGAGAGAGGGAGAAAGGAGAAATTGAACACCACGGGATGCTGGCTGGCTATTAAGGCACATCATAAGTAAGAATCCTTTGAAACAATTCTTAATTGGTTTTTTACTGGAGTGGAGAATGAAGTTCTATGAAGTGCCCCAGGCCATTATGCGTGTGGATAAGGATGTGAAATTCTCCAGGGTTTTCCCCTCCTCTGAGAGGACAGAATCAGATTATTTCCCCATTTCACAGATGGTGGTGCCCAGTCATTAAGGGATTTCCTGAAAGAAAAGAATGAGCTGACACCTCCAGCCACAGATCTTGGCTAGTCCAAAAGGGGTTGGGAAATTTTAAAGATTTTTAAAAATCGACAGGGGTTTAAATTCTTTGTCTTCATGGTAAGGCTGCCAGATAAAATACAACACGCCCAGTTAGATTTGAATTTCAGATAGCAAATAATTTTTCGTAAAAGACATCCCAAACATTGCACAGAACATAATGATACTAAAAAATTATTCATTGTTTATCTGAAATTCAAATTTAACTGGGAGGCTTGTGTTTTTGTTTGTTAAACATGGCAGCTCTATTTCATGGGAAAGAATTTTATTTTCTCCTTGGGGATTGCTTTCCCTTCTGAGTGTCATTGGCTCAATGATTTGAAGAAGTATAAGCCAGAAAATTAATCCCAGCTCATCCTTTTGTGCCAAGCACCCAGAGAGCCACCTCCTTTGGTAGCCAGTAAGTATTACATATTCCCAACGCACATGCGCGTGCACAGCCTATGCACGTACCATTTGCATATGCTCACATACCTTCAAATACACTCGCTAACACGCTTTCACATATACATATGCAAATGCATAATGCAGGGTGCAAACGGACTTCTCCGAACATTCTAAAATGCAAATCTCTCACTCTGTTCAGATTGTCATGGCTTTCTAAAAACATAATTTTCCTTTTTGGTCAGTTCTTGCCTATTCAAGAAGAAAGTCATATGCCCGGCTTGCTTTATATGCCCAGCTACACTGACTGGCTTCCCACAGGAAAGGTTGGCAGTAAGACCTTATCTCTTGTATTTCAGAAATTTTGAACTTTTCTTTCCTTGCCATTGCATTTAATTGCTTCTTTTAAGTATAAAGGGGATGACAATTGTCTTAGCATCAGATAATGAGTATAATTTACTAACAAGGAAAAATACAAACTACGAATTGAAACCTTGAGCCATTTAATAAAAATACTTGAAAATAAGAGAGAAGAAAACATTTTTTTAAAGATTTGTTCATCTTTGAGAGAGAGAGCACAAGCAGGGAAGGGGCAGAGAGAGAGGGGAACAGAAGATCCGAAGCGGTCTCTGTGCTAACAGCAGTGAGCTGGATGCGGGGCTCCAACTTACAGCCGTGAGACCATGACCTGAACTGAAGTCAGACACTCAACCAACTGAGCCACCCAGGTGCCCCGAGAAGAAAATGTTTAAAGTATTCTCAAGAAGCAATATAGCATAGTGGCCAAATGAATAATTCCTGGAGTCAGGCTGCTTGAGGAACCAGCGGGCCAAGTTATTTAACTTCATCTGTAAAGTGGAAACAATAAGAGATGCATGAAATAGTGCCTGGCACACAGTATTTACTATGATAATTACCTCTTACTCGCTAGACACAGGGGTAACCTCTTTACCCATATAATCCCATTTGGTTGTCAAAATAAGCCTGTGAAATATGTGGACATGAGGAAACTGAGACTCAGAGAGGTTAAGAGACTTGCCCAATGTCACACAGCTAACATGCAGGAAAACCAAGATTTAAGTACCAGTCTCAGTATTAAGCCACTGTTCTCTTGATTACCCAATGTTAAGATGACAACGAGTAGAAAGCACACAGGTGGCAAGGTGGTAGGTCCTCAGGGAGGGGAAAGAAGGTCATTGCTTCTGTAGAATAGGGCTGGGAAGGTATCAGGAGAAGTTTGGACTAGTGTATTTGGTAGAGAGGACGGTACCCGTAGTAGTTATAATACAGTAGTGCAGTTACAGACCTTACACAAACATTTGCCAAGCAGACCAAGACCTCACTCTCTTGTGACCTCTCCAAGCAAATCCCCAGGAGATGGAAAGCCCTGACCCAGGACTCTGCCTGACCTTCCATCATGAAAAAAAAAATTTTTTTTTAATGTTTATTTATTTTTGAGAGAAAGAGAGAGTGCGAGCAGGGGAGGGCAGAGAGAGAGAGCGAGACATAGAATCCGAAGCAGGCTCCAGGCTCTGAGCCATCAGCACAGAGCCCGGCATGGGGCTTGAAACCATGAACCATGAAATCACGACCTGAGCTGAAGTCAGAAGCTCAACCGACTGAGTCCCCCAGGCGCCCCCTGACTCTCCACCATTAAGGCAATACAAGCACTGGGTCCACCAGCACTGGGCATGTTCTAGCAGCAGCCCCAGGACTCTATCCTCAACTTTCTTCATTTATAGACTTACCCTGGAAAATTCCATCCAGTCCCTTTAATAACATCTATAAACTGATGAATTCCACATTTATGGCCCTACCCAGACCTCTCCTCTGTACTCACACTCACAACTGCCTAATCAGCCTCTCCTTGGATATCAAGTAAAGATCCCAGGCTTAACAAGTTCAAAACAGGATTTTACCCCAAAACCAGGCTTTGCCTCCAGTGCCCCGGACTCAACATTTGACAACTCCATTCCTCCGGCTGTGCACGCCTAAAGATTTGGAGGGGCCCTTCCCTCCCCATTTCTTGTGCCCCTGCGATCCAGTCCACCAGCTCCCCCTCCTTCAGTCCCATTGGCTCCACCCACAATCAAACCACCTCCCACCTCCCACCCTTACCAGCCCGGGCTGCGCCATCTTGTCTCCATCAGGACCACCGCAGCTGCCCCCCAGCTGCCTCCCTGCTCCCATTCTCGCTGGGACATGGTATGTTCTTCACACCACAGTGGGAGCATCCGCATTAAACTGTGCTGCAGGGGGCGGGGCGCCTGGGTGGCTCAGTCGGTTAAGGACTTTGGCTCAGGTCACGATCTCATGCTTTATGGTTCCAGCCCTGCATTGAGCTCTGCACTGACAGCTCGGAGCCTGGAGCCTGCTTCGGATTCTGTGTCTCCTTCTCTCTCTGCCCCTCCCCGACTTGCACTCAGTCTCTCTCTGTCTCTCAAAAATAAACATTAAAAAAAAAATGTGATGAGGATCACCTCACTCCTTTCTCAGACCCCCCCCCCAAACCCTGTCATCTCAGGAAAAGCAAAGTCCTTACAATGACCCCAAAAGCACACCACAAACTGAAGCCCTCCCCCAGCTGTCTCGGACCCCTGCCCCACCACTGTTCCCAGCTCCATCTGCTCTAGCCATGAGGCCACCAAGTCAGTCTTTGCCACACGGGCTCATGCACTAGGGCCTTTGCACTTGCTCTTCTCTCTCCAGGACACCCCCCCACCATTGTGTCCCTGGGACTCACTTCAAATCTCCATACTTTTCAGTCTCACCCTATCACCCTCCTTTGATAAGACTACCCTGTCCCCATGCTGCCCTCAGCCTGGGCACTCGCTCTCCCTCAACCTGACTCTTGTTTCTTACAGCATTTATCACATGTCCCTCTCTGATGTGAGCTATTCATTTATTTGCCTATGTGGATAGGGATTTTGTCTGTTTTATTGACTGCTATTTCCTTCATATCCTCAATGTCCAGAAGCCTACACTCACCCAGTAGGTGCTCAATAAATATTTGGTGAGTGAGTGACTGGAAGGAGCCCCCTGGACATTCTCAGGCCGGCTGAACAGAATACCTCTGCTGACTGCCTCAGCGTCCCCTCCCAAAAGCCAGGCTTTCAGAAGACCCCCCCACTCGGCACTCCTTTCCACCTCAGCAGTCAAAATTCCAGGAGGATCCTCAACAAATCTTTTCTGGCTGGCTTGCTTTTTGTGTTGTGTATTTCTGCTTGGTTTGCTTTGGCAGACGAGACTCGTGGGCAAAGGCACGTGCAAGTCTCCCCACGTGTCTCTGGCTCCCCGTGTGCTCTTGATGACAATGTGCCTGGGGACACTGTTCTAAAGGCTCAAGCAGAGAGGGAAGCAGATCCATCTACCCTGACGGCCACTTCCATGGAAACTCCAAATGAGTTCAAAAGGCCAGTGCTGGCAAGACTTTCTGCTGTTATGATCCCTTCTTGTGGTTCCAGGGTTGTGTCTGCAGGCACACGCTGAGAGGAGGCCTTTTGAATCGAAGGCACCAAGAAGGAAGCTTTCCAAAACCCAAATTAATTATCTTCAGCAGCATTGAAATAATTATTATTACGTGACGAGTTTGCCAGTCAGACCCTCTGGCACATCCACTAGGAACCCTCAAACCATGCCAAGTGCTCAGCCTCTCGGCTGCAGAAATCCCTTCACCCCCAAAATAAGCAAGGCTATTAGAAAAAGGCTTTGCTGGGGCGCCTGGGTGGTGCAGTCGGTTAAGCGTCCGACTTCAGCCAGGTCACTGTCTCGTGGTCCGTGAGTTTGAGCCCCGCGTCGGGCTCTGGGCTGATGGCTCAGAGCCTGGAGCCTGTTTCCGATTCTGTGTCTCCCTCTCTCTCTGCCCCTCCCCCGTTCATGCTCTGTCTCTCTCTGTCCCAAAAATAAATAAACGTTGGAAAAAAAAAAAAAAAAAGAAAAAGGCTTTGCTGATTCGGCTGGGAGGCCTCGTCCACTCCTCTGGTATCTGCAGTGTCTCCTAACAGCTAAAGTGTCACCTACAGAAGCCTGGGATGAACACCGAACATTGCAAGTGTTCAACACACAACATTTAAATGTACATGGGATCTTTTCCTAAAAGGATCCAGGTAATCCAATCACAGCCGTGATTAGCCATTTCTCCAGAATTATACCGGCCAGACTGCCTATTCTTAATGGGTCCCAGTTTCTTTTAAATTAAAAAAAAATTTTTTTAATGTTCATTTATCTTTGAGAGAGAGAGTGCAAGGGAGGGGCAGAGAGAGAGGGAGACACAGAATCTGCAGCAGGCTCCAGGCTCTGAGCTCATGCCAGCTGAACAGAGTGCTAGAACCCACAAAATGTGAGATCATGACCTGACCTGAAGTCGGAGACTCAACTGAGCCACCAGTCTCCCCCGGGTCCCAGTTTCAAGGATGCGCATTCTATTCGGATAAAGAGGATGATGTCCCCATGGAGTTGCTTGAACTCTGCTTTTTTCCGACACTCAGATCAGTCATGACCTCTTTAATATTTCTGAACATGCAACCAGCACAAATTCTAGGTCATCCTTTAAGTACATACATGTCTATGTACACCATACCTTCATTTGTCATCCATTTCAAGATTCACCACTATGTTACATAAAGCTAAGAAAGAAAATGATGCTGTCAATTAAATTAGAATCAAGACTTTGATAATAAGATGTGTCCTGATCAGAGATGTTACATTGTAATCAATTGTGTGTGTGTGTGTGTGTGTGTGTGTGTGTGTGTGTGGTGTGTAGGGAGAGAGAGAAAGATGTAGTTGGAGGGAAAAAAAAAAACTCATGTAAGCGGTTTGAAACAATTTTAATAGAATTTTAAAATTAAGAAGTGTTGGGGCGCTTGGGTGGCTCAGTCGGTTAAGCAGCCGACTTTGGCTCAGGTCATGATTTCGCGGTCCGTGAGTTCGAGCCCCGCGTCGGGCTCTGTGCTGACAGCTCAGAGCCTGAAGCCTGTTTCAGATTCTGTGTCTCCCTCTCTCTGACCCTCCCTTGTTCATGCTGTCTCTCTCTGTCTCAAAAATAAATAAACGTTAAAAAAAATAAAATAAAATAAAATTAAGAAGTGTAGGGGTACCTGGGTGGCTCAGTCAGTTAAGCGTTCGATTTTGGCTAAGGTCACGATCTCGCAGTTTGTGAGTTCGAGCCCCGCGTTGGGCTCTGTGCTGACAGCTTGGAGCCTGGAGCCTGCTTCGGATTCTGTGTCTCCCTCTCTCTCGGTCCCTCCCCAGCTCGTGCTCTGTCTCTGTCTCTCTCTCAAAAATAAATAAACGTTAAAAAAAAGAATTTAAAAAAATAAATAAAATTAAGAACTGTATGAAGTTATTTCTATTTCAGACTCTAGTGAGCACACGCTGACTTCTCTAACTCAAAAGTCACGCAATGGCTCTTCCACTCGCTCTGTTTGCAAAGGACCACACCAGGTAGGGTCGGGTGCTGCTTCAGCAGAACACACAGTTAAGTGATGTGGCAAAATGGCTATCCTTCTGAGATCTCGAATTCACTCATGCACCCACTCACTCTTCCATAACTGCCTTTGAGCCACTGTTCTCAGTGGTAATTTTCTGGGTTTACCACTCATTTCTCACTTGCTGAACGAGAGGCTAGAACGAGATTGATTTGTAAACTTTAATGTCTGGCTTCATATTCCACTTTTATTTTGAAAATGTAAGAGTCAGCTGGAAAACATTTAATGGGCATACTATGACAAGAGAGTCAAACTTTTTTGAGCACTTACTATGTGCAAGGTGCTACAGTAATTGCTTTCCATACAGTATGTCACTTAATCCATGAAGCGGCTTTGAGGTAGATGTTACAATGCCCATTTGACAGATGTAGAAGCTGTAAATTCATGCCAAGTAGGGCCTTTTTTTTCTGTTACAGATTTATTAAGATAGGCTTCACATACCGTATACATCACACTTTAAAATTAACATTCGGATTCTGTGTCTCCCTCTCTCTCTGCCCCTCCCCAACTTGTGCTCAGTCTCTGTCTCTCGAAAATAAATAAAACATCAAAAAAAAAATTTTTTTTTGAAGTTTAAAAAATTAACTTTCAAGGGGCGCCTGGGTGGCTCAGTTGGTTTAGTGTCTGACTTCAGCTCAGGTCATGATCTTACTGTTGGTGGGTTCGAGCCCCACATCAGGCTCTGTGCGGACAGCTCAGATCCTGGAGCCTGCTTTGAATTCTGGGTCTCCCTCTCTCTCTCTCTCCCCCTCCCCTGCTTGCTCTCTCTCTCCAAAAATAAATAAACATTAAAAAAATTAACATTCAAGGGGCACCTTGGTGGCTCAGTACGGTGAGCATCTGACTCGGCTCAGGTCATGATTTCGTGGTTCATGAGTTTCAGCCCTGCATGAAGCTCTCTGCTGTCAGCGTGGAGCCTGCTTTGGATCCTCTTTCTCCCTTCCTGCTCCTCCCCCGCTTGCACTCGCACGCTCTCTCTCTCCCTCTCTCTAAAATAAAAATATTTAGGGGCGCCTGGGTGGCTCGGTTGGTTAAGCATCCAACTTCAGCTCAGGTCATGATCCCATGCTCCACGGGTTCAAGCCCCGCGTTGGGCTCTGTGCTGACAGCTCAGAGACTGGAGCCTGCTTCAGATTCTATGTCCCGCCCCCCCCCCCCACCCACCCCGTCCCTCCCCTGCTCATGTTCTGTCTCTCTCTGTCTCAAAAATAAATAAAAACATTTAATAAATAAAATAATTTTTTTTAAATTAATATTCAAGGGGTGCCTGGGTGGCTCAGTCTGTTCAGCATCAGACTCTTGATTTTGGCTCAGGTCATGATCTCATGGTGTGTGAGTTTAAGCCCTGAATGCGGCTCTGGACTGACAGTGGGGAGTCTGCTTCTCTCTCTCCCTCCCTCTACCCCCCCCCCAAAATAAATAAATAAACACTTTTAAAAAATTAAATTAAATTACCGTTCGATGGTCTTAATATATTCAGAGTTGTGCAAGCAGCACCACATTCGATTTTAGAACGTTTTCATCACCCCGGAAGGAAACCTCATACCCTTTAGCAGCCATTCCCCATTCCCCACTGTCCCAGCCCCTGACAACCACCGGTCTACTCTATGTCTCCGTAGGGTCGCCGATTCAGGACGTTTCCTATAAATGAAATCACGCGATATGTGGTCTTTTCAACCAGAGTCCCGACCCCAAATATTCTGGACTGCAATGCCATACACTATCCTGCCTCAGAGCTAGCTAGGTGTTTGAGGGACAAAGATAAAGTAGGAAACTAAATGCCTGCTCAAGTCTGGGGGGAGAAAACATGGGTTCAAAATAATAGCGGACGATACGAGACCACATACAATCCACTTTTGGATTCAGAAAGAGGAGACAGAGAGTGAAGACAGCTCGCCCTGGCTTCCCCGCTCTGCTCCGGCTTTACCTGCTCGCCCCTGCTCGCACGCAGGTGGTAGAAACCTGCACGGAGGCTCGTGTGTTGCGAGCAGCCGGCCACCCACTCACTCTTGCACACTCTGTAGCTCACCGGACAGCTCTAAAACAGAAGAAAGGGGAAAAGCAGCTGACTTTCCGCGCCCTCCCTGACCAGAGAGGGGACAGGTGGTGGTCTTGTTTCTGCCCCGAGTCTGGGGCTGACCGAGCTCTCCTCAGTCATTTACAAGCCGCAGCTGGGGCCCCTCCCCTCCCGTAGCCCTGCTGGAAGTTTAGTCTTTCTTTCAAGTCAAACTGCTGCAGATTCTCTCACCAGCTCGCCCTGGTAGGTGGAAAGACGCAGGGCTCAGGGACACCTGCTCAGGTGACTCTCTGCTGGGTATTCCCCATGTGTCCTCAACTGTCCTCTGCCCTCCTCTCCTGGCTCAGGGCCCCTGGAAGGCCCGTCTCTAGGGCTGCGTCACCCAGGCTCCCTTGCCCCCAGTGTGACCCCGGGGGGCTGCCCGCAAAAGGGAGGGCAGGAGGAGAGAGAGGCTGGCCCCATCGCTGGCCCTTCTCTCTCCCTTTGGGGCCAGGGCTGAGAGCAGCTGCCTTCTGTTGCTAGCTTCTGGATGTCTCCTCATCCCTTTACGGTTCCCTCTACAAGTCCCTTCATCTTTCCCAGACCTTCGAAAATAATCTCTCCATCAACTTCTTTTCAGTTAAGTTCTTCTGAGAGTGCCATCTGTTTCCGCTCGGCCCCTGACAGCCCCAGTAGCCTTCTAAGATTGATGCCAAAAGGGGAGAGGCAGAGCTTACTAATCCTACCCCACTATCGACTTTCCTTCTGCCTTAATAAAGTAACACTTCATTTCTAGCTGGGCAGGTGGCTACCCTTAATAAAGATCTCTTTTCCCAGACTCCTTTGCACCTAGCTGTGGCCATGTGGCTTAGTTCTGGTAAGACGGAAGCAGAAGTCAAATGTAGCAGCCTCGGGGAGACCTTAAAAGATAGCTAGATCATAGGTATCTGACCTTTCCTTCTGTGTTTCTTCCTCTATCCTACTGCTTGGAACATGATTATGATGGTTGGCGCTCCAGCAGCTGTCTTAGACCATGAGAATGAAGTTTCACCTTAGGGATGGTGGGATGGAAAGCCTAAAGGAGCTTGGGCCCTGCCTCTATAGAGTCTCCATACCAGCCTGGATTGCCTACTTCTGATCCTCTTTTACAAGCCACTCTGGCTTAAGCCATTATTATTTTTGACTGCCTGTACTACGCAGCTGAATTCAATCCTAAAACGGGTGAATTAAATTGGAAGAAAAATGTGGTTGAGCAGAAAGAACCCTAGACCTCAGAGCAGCAGATGTAGGTCCCAAAGCTGCCTCCACCACTTACTAGCTGTGTGCCTTTGGGAAAGTCATTTGACTTCTCTGAGCCTCAGCTCTCTCATCTTTTAAAGTGCGTGATAATAATACCTGCTTCCTAGGACTCTGCAGATAAAATTAGAGAAGGCACGTAATGGTCTTATTACCTGGCACCTATTTAGTACTCATGAAACACATAACTACTCTGTTATGGTCGTTATTGCTATTATTTTCTAATCATTATTATTCTCCAATTACATGATTGTTATCATTTTAAGTCTCGAGATCTCATATTCCCACAAGAGCAATGGTTTATGTACCATTATAGCCTCCAAAGTTCCTAGCTCGGTGCCAGCTGCAGAAGTAAGCAATCAAACAGAAGATGAATCATCTTGGATGATTCAGCTAAAGAAGCCCAGTTCTGGAGTGGGGTTGAGATTCCTGTTCTTAAATTTTTTTTAAAGCAGGCTCCATGCCCAATGTGGGACCTGAACTCATAACCCTGAGATAAAGAGTCGCATGCTCTACCGTCTGAGCCAGCCAGGCACCCAAGAGATTCCTGTTCTTAGACAAAGCCACATGTACCAAAGACGAAGGGTATGGGGGTGGGGTGGGGTGGGAGAAGAGGTTGAGAAGCCGGTGAGAGTTCGGAGTTAGTAGGACACCACACGAATTAAAGTTCTTGGTTGTAGACAACAGAATTCATTCCAGCTGGTTTAACCAGAAATAAATATGTGAAAGGAACGAGAAAGCTCACAGAATCTTTGGGAAGACCAGAGAACCAGGCTTGAATGCCACACAATGAGAAAAAAACGCCCTACTTCAACATGGAACTGTTTTAACGCATGCCCCAGAAGAACCAAGTGCCTCTACTGCTGAGCGTAGCAGGGAATCTGCTCTCTTTCTCTCTGGGCTCAGCTGCCATCTTGTATCTAAGCTTTGCAGGTTGGCAGAAACTATGTCTCAAACCTCAATCTAAATGGAAGGGAATTTAAGACTATAGTTTTTAGCTTTCCTGAAAGAAAGGGGTTGGAATATGTGTTGAGTAAGCCAACCTACAGTATTTGCCACATGAATGTTAGAGCTTTCTACTTGCCTATGGCTTTATCCATATGACTTGCATCAGAAAGACCATGAGGTACAGTGCAAAGATTATGGGCCACGATGCCAGATAAATGTACGTTCTTTCTTCTCTTTGGACACACCAGATCTCTTCCTACCCTAGGGTCATTGCATTTGTTCTCTGTTAACTGGGAACTCTCTGCCCCTGATGATTTATCCCTTCCGATCATTCAAGTTCCAGCATAAATGTCACCTCCTCAGAAAAGCCTTGTCTGACCATCTGACTTACGGTGTCCCATCTGACCCAGGCTCCCATCATACCACACTTTTTAATTTTCTTTTTAGCATTTATCTCCTAGTTTCTTGTCTGTTTGTTTTTGTTTTTGCTTTTGCTGTTGTTGTTGTTGTCATGGTTTATGGTATGTCCTCCCCTCACCTCAAAACAGAATGGAAATTTCCTTAGAGCAGGGATTTGGTCTATCTTGTTCACAGCTGTATCCCTATAGTCCAGAAGAGTGGCTGAGATAGGACGATAATATCATTTGTGATATAATTACCATGGCCATATACTGTTTGATCCTCATGAAGTAATTACTGTTATTATCGGCATTTTACAGATGAGGAAACAGAAGCCCAGAGAGGGTAGTATCTTGCCCAAGGTCATACAGCAAGTAAATTGTGGGACTGTCATTCAAATTTGGGCAGTCTGGCTCCAGAGTCTGATGTGTTCATAGCTAACACGTGCTGAGCATAGTAGCTGCTCAATACATACTTGATGACTAAATGAATGAATGGACATGTTAGTCATCCCACTGACACCCTGTTGTATTTAACACTGCTAACTATCTCTTCTTCTCTCTCTTTCATGGGCTTCTCCTCCTCAAAGCCTTCTTCTCCCTCCCTTTAAACGTGGGTATTCACCAGGCTTCCATCCTGTGTCAACTACTTTTCCTAATACACGTTCTCCTTGGGTTCTGTTACTCACTACCATGATTGAACAACCATATTACATGGTGACAAGTCCCAGATCTACCATCAACCCGCAGTGCTGCCTCTCCCAGAGTGACAGAATTAAATGTTCGTGGCACCTGGACATTACTATGTGAGCATCCTTTAGGCATCCTAAACTCAACAAGCACAAGGTTGATTCAATTTGCTATTTGTACAGTCAGGTTAATCCCTCCAGGCTGTGAAGAAATGTGCCATTTTACCTCTCCCCAAACAAAATCTGCTTCTTTTCCCACATCCCCCATTTCAGTCCATATCACTACCATTCTCCTGGTAAGGCCAACAACCTGGCAGTCTTAGAATTTCCTCCCTCTCCTCACAGCCAATTTATGACCAAGTCCTATAGATTCTACCTCTGAGACATTTTCCAACCCATGCTTTCCTCTCTGTTCCTGCTCCCAGCAGGACTTCTGAGTCTCCTTCCAAGACTGTATATTGTGAGAGTGTCCTAACTACCCAAATCCCTCAAATCCATTCTCTGAATACCACCAGCATGAACTAGAATTTTGTTTGCTCTACTCTACACTCTTCAGTGGCTCTGCCATTCATTGCCTTTAACATAAAGTTCCAGCCTGATAAAAATCAACCTTGATCTGGCCTTCTCCCACATCCCCGAAATCTACATCAGCCTCTCCTCTACTCCCCACCTTCGCCATCACCTTATGCTTCGGAAGTGGCCAGTTCACTGCATTTCTCCCCACAAAGCCCACATAGAGCCCTGTTTTTCTCCATGTGGAGTAGGGATCAGGGAAAGCCAGTCAACTCAAGAGGAGAGGGAAACATAACTTTTCAGTCCCCTAAATTTTATTCTTGAGGCCCAGCTGCAGTCCTGCCATTTCATTTCAGCAGACACTCCTAGAGCTTTATAATTCAGCCCTCTTAGTCACTTCTGGCTCCAGCCGATGTCTGCTATTTGAAATCAAAAGAGTTACAACAAACGCACTGATGAACTGAAAGAAAAGGCATCTGTTTACATGAAATGATTTGCATGAGAGGAAGAAAAGAGTCCTTTCACAGGAAGAGGGAGAGGACTGGGGAGGACCCCTGGCCAGCCCCAGAGGGTTCGTGTCTGAGCAGTGTGGTAAGCCTCTATGCTACAAAGTCTCCTTCCTGAATTAGGCACAGCTTTCGTGCCTAAGTGACAAAGTACCAGAGGGGCTGGGCCTTTTCCCTCTTCTGTGAGGGGTGCAGCCCAGCTCCAGCACATTTCAAGTTCATATTTAGGGTTCAGCACATTTGGGAAACATGGGACGGCTCTGACATCTCAAGGGCTGGCTGGCTGGGAGTCAATGAACAATGGCATTCTTGGCACGACCTTCCGTGCTGTCCCCATGGACACCAGTAGCATGAGTGGTGGAAACACACCATCCTCAAATGGCTCAGTGGGCAACAGATATCAATGGGAAAGGTGGTCAGGGCATGGGAAGAACACATCGTGGATGCCCCATGGTAACTGTAGTGGACAGAAGTATTTGCAGTACACCACCCCCGGAGACCCTCAAAAATAAGTGAGTTAGATCTGAATTGGGGGGGACTGGGGTGGGGGGATGAGCCTCTGAAACTTAAAGATGCAAGACAAAGTCAGCGAAATGTGGGTTATTTATCACCATTTATGTGACACCATTTCAACCCACAGCCCAGGAAGATCTGAGAAAACTCAGGATCATAGCATTAGATTTACTTTAAAAAGTTAAAAAGTGAAGGAATAAAATAACCTGGGAAAACTAAAATGGAATTCCCTACGGGACTTTCCTTCAAAGCCCTCTCTACAACAAGATATTTATGACACGTCATCTACTAAAAGAAATAGCTTATAATTTAGCATGCTGAGATTTTT
Source organism: Puma concolor (assembly GCF_028749965.1). Lineage (NCBI taxonomy): Eukaryota > Metazoa > Chordata > Mammalia > Carnivora > Felidae > Puma > Puma concolor. Next base: position 26,055,805 of record NC_141673.1, on the reverse strand, counting down.
CTAGTAACTCAACAAAGTAGAAAGGAACAACAGAAAGCTTCCAGGGTTATAGGTCTGAAAGTCACCTTTATAAAATCAGTGGCTTTGGGGAGATAGGCACAGAAATCTTGCCAGTTTGGCTTGAGCTCATTTGAGAAAGAGGGGGACCAGCATTTTCAAAAGCTTACTCTTAGCTCTGCATTTCCCACGGAGCGCTTGACCCAACTGTGAAATGACACATTTTCCACAGCCTGGTTGGGATTAACACGACTGGATATATAGCAAATCAATTCACCCATGGAATGGACATCAACCTAGCCAAGATCTTGTCCTTTCTTACACGTGATGAGGTACTGAGTTTTAAATTGAAGCTGATTAGTCATTAAAAAGAAAAACAAAAACTGAAAACATCTTAACTGTGTTTACAGATACTCTTATGACACCCAGGAGACACGAAATGAAGGATCGCTTGTTCACTGGAAGATGAGGGCTTGGGGAATTAAATGTTTTTCAAACATAAACTTTCAAGTAAACTAAATGCAGTAACCAAACTTCCTATGTGATAGGAATTGTCCAAAACGGTGAACAAAACCTTTGGAGATAGACACTGTTGTTAGCCCTATTTCATAGATGAAGAAATGGAAGCTTGGCAAGCTTAAGTCACTTGCCTAAGATCCCACAGCTAGTAAGTGGCGGGCTGGGGATTGAAGGCAACGCGACTAGAGAACCCACGTGGGAAACCAGGGTAACTAGATAGCTTCCTAGTTTCTACTATCTCTTTTCTTTACCTAGCGTGTAAAGGACTGTCTTGGTGTCACCTCTGGTCCCATCTATCTCTGCTCTTACCTTTCAAGTACCTACCTCCTTCTCTAGAAGTAAAGTCTGACTGGCTTAGCTTGGATCAGTGTCCACATTTCGGTTGTGGGGATGTGGGCCAGAAAGCCCCTCAGAGGCAGCTACATCTTAATGAGTTCTTTATAGTCAGGATGTGAATAACAACCATAAACAATACTTTTAGGGAAAGGACAAGTGGGGAGGATTACCAGCATGGATAAGCTGTCATGTGCCAAGCACTCTGCTAAGTGTTGTAAATACAGTACCTCACTTATTTTTATAACACAAGGAATAAATGAGATTGAAGATTATCAAACACAATTGCCAGCGTGGGGGCACTTGGCTGGCTCAGTTGGTAGAGGATGTGAGTTTCACGCTTGGGGTTGTAAGTTGAAGCCCTATGTTGGGTGCAGAGGTTACTTAAAAATAAAATCTTTTTTTTTTTTTTTTCAATGTTTTTTATTTATTTTTGGGACAGAGAGAGACAGAGCATGAACGGGGGAGGGGCAGAGAGAGAGGGAGACACAGAATCGGAAACAGGCTCCAGGCTCTGAGCCATCAGCCCAGAGCCCGACGCGGGGCTCGAACTCCCGGACCGCGAGATCGTGACCTGGCTGAAGTCGGACGCTTAACCGACTGCGCCACCCAGGCGCCCCAAAAATAAAATCTTTAAAAAAAAAAAAAAAGAAAGAAAGAAAAGACAATTGCCAGTGTGAAAGAACAAGGACAATGCAGGACGGCAGAATCTGCCAGTGGCCTAGCGGGAGTGAGGAAAAGAAGGAGGATCCAAAGGAGGAGTACTGAAAATTTACATTAGATTTACATTTTTCTTAATTTATATTTTGAATAGGTATTGTACACAATGGTAGAAATTTCAAGAGGTACCACAGAGGGCATTTTCTGTATGTTGATTTATCTGGTTTATATAGTCAAAATAATTTATTCATTGGGACCATAAGCTTTTTTTTCATAAGAATTTTGTAGTAGATATCTGTCGTTTGTGTGTGCCCCAAATCTTTCCTTTGTAGTTCTTCTATATCATGAACTCTCTTTTCCATAGATAGAAACAAACAAACAAGGACAAGACATTTCTCAACATCCTTTGCTGTCAGGATATAGACATTTGACTATCTTCTAGCAACCCCCCCCAAACTAAGCATGACTTGGAATATGTGCAAAAGGTTGCAAACACATCATTCTTTTAATAAGTGTGGACATAGGGGCATGTGGTTTTCTGCAAGAATTGTAATGGGAATGGGGTCCTGGTCAGTCCTGGCTTTACAGATGTGGAGCATCACCTGGAAGCCATACCAGGATTTCTGTGATAGCACCCTTATCATGTGTTTGGACATCTGTGGCGCAGTGGGACATTATTCCTGGCTGCTTTGCTTCAGACTGTGTGACATCCAGGCCTTGTCTCTTGGCTTTCCCAGAAATTCTGATTAATATCATGTAATAAGTTTCTACTGAAATTAGCTAGAGGGGATTCTTTCTCTGAAAGAGACCCCAAAGTACTGGGAAGCTGGGATTGAAAAAGTGACCCGGTTGGATTTGAAAGCAGTAAGGATGAGAAACAGGTAACATGCCGGTACCGAGTGGCGAAAAAAGTCACTATAACTATTGTAATAGAAGGCAGGGCGATATTACCCCTGCCTCACTTTAGACAGATGCATCAACAGATTATCTTGGGACGCCAAAATTACAGTGAGACCAACCCCCTGCTCCCCAATCTCCTCTCTGCTCCCCAGGATTTATAATGGGAATGAAGGAGAACCTGTTCCACGTCTCCCGGAGCTCTGAGTGAAATCCAAGAATATAAAAGGGGGTCAAAGAGAGGATTTGGAGAAGATAGTTCAGATTTTTTTGCAGAGGCTTTTGCTCTGCTTTAACCCCTCTCCTCTTTGAACTTCAGCCAAAAGAGGCTAGGCACACACAGCTGGATATCCAGGGGCAGAGTTGAAAGACACCACCCAGAATAGACAGCCATCCACTTGAATCAAGGGAACTGCAGGAGAGGGGCCTGCAGGGGACCTCCAAAATTCCTATGCAAGAGCCCTGAGACAAAGAATTAGCTTGAGCCATCCTAAAGGCTCTGAGGAGTCACCAGCTTTAATCATTTCCAAGGCCCAGAGAACATGAAGCCACAACTCACTTGCCCTTCTCTCCATCTCATCTCTACCCTACCTTCAGCCTTGGAGGAGAAAGAAGACGACAGCCAGCAGGTGGAGGTGAAGGTAAGTGGGGGAGAGAAAAAGCCTTAGAGGCTGTCAGAAGTTTCATCCTGGTGGAGAGGAGGATCCTCTCCTCCTCCAGCCTCTGAATGAAGTTTAAAGAATTAGTGGAAAGTACATATAAAACTGTGTTTTTTGAAAGTAATGTCTCTACCCAACACGGGGCTCGAAATCACAACCCCAAGATCAAGAGTCTCATGCTCTACCGACTCTGCCAGCCAGGCATCCCAACATAAAATTGCATTTTGATTGTATCATGAGTTGTGCTCATAGTAGTCCCTGGCACCCAGTGGCAGAACAGCAGAAATATCCCCTCTAGTCACACAGAGTGAAGTGCCTGGGAAAAGCAAGACTCTGGTGGATGGCAGCAGGAGGAAGATAAATGCTATGAGGTGAGTGGTTTCACCTAACTACAAGATCACATTTAATTTTTTTTTTTTTTCAACGTTTTTATTTATTTTTTTGGGACAGAGAGAGACAGAGCATGAACGGGGGAGGGGCAGAGAGAGAGGGAGACACAGAATCGGAGACAGGCTCCAGGCTCCGAGCCATCAGCCCAGAGCCCGACGCGGGGCTCGAACTCATGGACCGCGAGATCGTGACCTGGCTGAAGTCGGACGCTTAACCGACTGCGCCACCCAGGCGCCCCTGCAAGATCACATTTAAAGAAAAAAGAAATCACGGGCTTAGGATTTAAATTCTGGCTTCAAAGCACGATCGGTGAATGAGGAAGCTTCTGTGACTACCCTAAAATACTTTTTATGTCACTCAGGCAGAGGGCTAATGAAGCCAAAAATCAGAGGAGATGGATCCTGAAGGCTGATGAATTACAACACAGATTGGATGCACAGTCGAAACAGGCCTTTCATGGTATTTATTTGGAAAAAGAGGTTCTTCCCTTGAGTACTGGGATGGAGATACTTCATAGTGTCAGATAACCCTGAAACTCACAGAGCCTCCTGCGCTAACAAAAGCAGCCTTTCCTCCCATTCTGATGAGGCTGGCCCTGTCGTATTCAGAAACACCGCAAGTGCATCGAGTGGTCGCCTTGCAAGGGGAGATCCTCATGGCCCACCCCACCTTTGTTCACTGACTCCAGACACACCACTAGAGTCAGATTCCAGTGTGCCCTGAAGTCAAAATCAGACCTGGGGCAAGAAGGCTTATACACCCAAAGCATTGTGAGGTGATGGGCAAGAAGAATTCTGAGAGTGTTGGCAAGAGAAGAAAATGATCATATTTTATTTATCAAATCAAATTTATCTTATAGGTGCCCTCACCAAAACTTCTGGATTCAACATGCTAGATGAAACAACCGGAACAGGTTTAAATCTCTTGCTTGGTTGTCAGACACTGAGTGTTTGTGGTGGCCCGTGCACATGAAGTTCAGATGCTATACTTCCTTAATGAGAAGGGAATCCAAAGACTTAAGGAGAAAGGAATATCAGAGTGGATTTATAATACCTGAACTATGCACCCAGCTTCAGAAAGAGGGGGGGAAAAACAAAACAAAACAAAACAGAACAAAACACAGCGCCCACATAGTGGGGAGAAGAGTATTAACATTCTGGAAAAATACTGGCCCTCTGCAGGCCAAGGATGATAGTGGGAGATACTTCTATGGAAAACGGTTTCCTGAAGAGGTCCATGTGAGCCTTAACCTTCAGAGGCAGCCAGGTCCTGATTCCCGAAACAGGCAGAAGGCTTAGGTGTGACTGAGGGTACCTAATAGATCCTAGGATCTTTAGGGCTAAAATACATGGCACGAAAATGTTTGCATTTTTTTTTTTTTTTTTTTGCATTAACTTGGCAAATAGCAACACAATCTAAGTTTGGGGAACAGTGAACTGACTTGAGCCACGATGATGCAGAGTCAGTCTTCACCCAATTCCCAGACCTGAGTCACCTTCCAGACCCAGAGCCCCTTGAATAAAGGGAAAACCAGAGGCTCTTGAGGACATCCCCACAATAGCACCTCAAGGGTAGACCAACGACTTCCTCCTTTTCTTTAATAAAGGCACTTGGAACCATTTGCCAGGGCAACTGGGCCCTGAGCAAAGGGACTTAAACAGGCCTCACAGGGTCATTCTTGTCTCCGAGCTAATGCTAATCCCCAAAGACTCCAAACGCCACCTCTGTTTATCTGGTAAGTATAAGCAAATTTATGGCAAACAGGTACCAACAGGGCTCACTCACAGTAGTGAGCACTAGTGGATCCTCGAACCCGTTGTATAGTTATTTCCTTGGTTCTTGAGTAGTTGCAATTGAAGTTTGAGCAGAATAGTCACACTGGCTCCCTGATCTGCGATGTGAATCTTACCATGGTAGGAAGGGTTAAATGGAAGCCTCTGGAATGATCCCTCTGTACTGAAATAATAAAGATGTTTTGGGGGCACCTGGGTGGCTCAGTCCGTTAAGCATCCGGCTCTTGATTTCGGCTCAGGTCACGATCTCACAATTTGTAAGACGGAGCCCCGCATCGGGCGCCACACTGACAGCACAGAGCCTGTTTGGGATTCTCTCTCTCTCTCCTTCTCTCTCTGCTCCACCCCCACTCATTCTCTCCCTCTCTCAAAATAAATAAATAAACATTTAAAAAGTAATAAAGATGCTTTGTACATGTTAAGTCATGTGATCTTCACAATAATCCTACGATATGGGGTCTGTTATCATCTCCTTCGGCAGATGAGGAAACTGAGGCGCAGAGAAACTAAGTAATTTGCCTGAACTGACACAGCTGGTAAGACTGGATTCAAACCAGGCAGACCCTCCGCCAAGTAAAGATCCCTAGTCAGCTGAGAAGCCTGCTGCTGAGAAAAGGAATAGGAAACAGGTGGTAGAGGAAGGGTGCTGTAAACACCGATGGTGCGTTTGTGAATGCCATAGAAGCAAGGGTAGTGGTGCCTGTTCACAGTGACAGGAATATGGAGAAGTGGTTAAATGCACAGAATTGGAAGTCAGGCTGCATGGGTTCAGATCTCAGATTCACTGCAGAAGACTCTGGGCAAGTTTCTTCTCTCTGGCTCAATTTCCCCCATTTGTAAAATGATAGTCCCTGCTTAGTAGAGTTATTTTGAAGAGTAAATGAGTTACAGATAAATAAAGTACCGGAGGGTAGTGTTTGCTGTTATCACCCTCCTTGATTTATCATGCATACTTTTACCCAATTAGGTGGTTTTATATTTTATATCCTTTCGTTCTTCTATTAGTTTATATAGGTTGTATTAATGATGATTAACCTTAAACTTTAGTCCATAGGTCATGGAAATAACCAAATGGGCTCCTTAAGAAAGAATGTCCAGTAGTCAGAAATCCTGAACTTAGAGCCAGAATCAGACTTGGCTCTGACTTTAGTTCCCTCCTCCTGGAGAGAAGGTATGTTCTCATTTTTACAAGGAATAGTGGCATTATCTCAGGTTACGGGAAACTGCATGGCTTAACAGCAGATTTTCTCCGGATGCTTCACTGAAAAAAGCAATTATGATTACGGCAGGTATTCAATGATATGAATCCATAGTATCCAACTCATTATGATACTGGTCACTGACTGAAATGCCGATGGTAGGATTAAAGTGCAGAGTTTATATGGTAATTATTGGTTCAATATCTTTCCGATGTGTTTTTTCCAACACCATCCACCAATTCTCCAATTCTCAGCAGACGCTGACTGGGTGTTCTACAAATTTAACTCAATTCTGACACTATCTACCTGCAGATAAGCGTTAGATCTCACAGGTTAAGGGTTCAGTCCCACAAGACTGCCCCCACTTCAGACACCAATTGAAGGTCTAGGCTTTTGCCCGAGCTTCTGACCAACTAGCTATAAATTAGAGAGTCCCATAGCTCCTTCCTCAAGTCTAATTTGCTAGAACAGCTCACAGTACTCAGAGAAACATTTCCTTACATTTCCCAACTTATTATAAAGGATAGGAATGAACAGCCAGATGAAGAGGTACATAGGGGGAGATCTGAAGGGTCCTGATCTCAGGAGCTTCTTTCCCCATGGAACTGGGGTGCACCACACTCCCAGAATGTGAATATGTCCACCAATTATCAAATCTTGTTGCTTAGCAGTATTCATAGAGCTTAATCTGCAATAACCCCTCCTCTCCTTCCCAGAGGTCAATGGGTGGGGCTGAAGTTTCCAAACTTTTAATCACTTGATCTTTCTGGTGGCATCGCCATCCTGAGGCAATTTAGGGGGTCCCACCCTTAGTCACCTCATTGACATAAACTCAGGCGTGCTTAAAAGGGGCTCCTTCTGAATAACAAGACACTCCTATCGCTCAGGAAATTCTAAGTGGTTTAGAAGCTCTGTGCTAGGAACCAGAGATGAAGACCAAATACATACTTCTTGGTATAAGTCACAATACCACAGTCATTTATTTCATTAGATTGCAAGTTCCACGAAGACCCATTTTTTTCTCTCGTTCACCAAGGTATCTCCAGAGCTAGTGCAGGGTTCTGCACATGTCATTATCTCAATAAATTTTGGCATTGATGACCCATTGGTTTGAATATAATAATAATATTATCTATTGCTGGGTAACAGATTACTGCAAATTTAGCAGCTTAGAACAGCATACATTTATTTCACGATTTCTGTGGGTCAGGGGTGCAGGCATGGATTCGTTGAGTCCTCTATGCCAGGGACTCATCTGAAAGCTACAATCATAATGTCGGCAAGAGCTGCCGTCTTACTTCAACATGGGGAACAATCCACACGATTTCTGGCAGAACTCAGCTCCTTGTGGATGTTTGGGCTGAGGGCCCCAGTTTCTTACTGGCTGTCGGTTGAAGATTCCCCTCAATTCCTGCTATGTGGCTCTCTTGGTAGGAGAGCTCAAAGTGTGGCAACTTGCTTCATCAAAGCCAGCAAGGAAAAGGGGCTGTCAGTAAGGTGGACATTGCAATCTTATGTAACATACCAATGTACATATTCTCACATACACTCCATTACCCGTTGGTTAGAGGCAAGTCACGGGACCCACCCACACTCAAGGGCAGAGAATTATACAGGAGCATGGACACCAGGAGGCAGGGGTCATTGGGTGTCATCTTAGAGTCTGTCTGCTTCAATAACTCACCAGTAAACACCCTCATCAAATGAGCTAAGCTGTAGCCAGCCTTTCTTTAAAGAAGGGAGGATAGTTAATGTCTGTGAAATGCCAGAGGGTCCTCATTAGCTCAGCCTTCACTATCTAAGTCCCTGCTGTTGTCGGGTTGCATTGGGAAGCAAAGGCCATCTTAAGCAGAAAATATTCACTAATATCAAATTGGTCCCCACTAAACAAACATTTCTCCTTATGACGCTAGTAAACGTCCTTGCACGTCTCATTCTGCCAAAGGTGCCTCTTGCTACTTGTGTGAGTCTGTGATGCAAATACTAGGGAGCCAATTGCACAGGTGCTACAAAAGAAAATTGTCTCAGTACCAGAAGCGTAGGAGAGGCTCTTGGGAAAACTGATGAAGCCTTCAAATAATTTTGCAAAACTGATTCTTGTTTTGATCATCTTGGGCAATTTGAGTATAAAAGACTATACATAGGGAGTGCCTGGGTGGCTCAGTTGGTTGAGCATTCGTTCGACTCTTGGTTTTGGTTCAGGTCATGATCTCATGACTCATGGGTTAGAGCCCCACATCAGCACAGAGCCTGCTTCAGATCCTCTGTCTGCCTCCGTCTCTGCCCCCCACCCCCCTTAAAAATGAACAAACATTAAAAAAAGGCTATATATCCTACTATCATACCATTTTTGGATAAATATAAGGAAGAAAATCAGCAAAATGTATCTCTTTTTTTCATTCCGAGAAAATTTCCTGGATACAAAATAACCTAACCTTAAATATGAGAGAAAACAACACTGTCCCATAATTTTTTGTTATTTTTACTAATTACAAATTTGGGTCTGATGTGAGCTGTGCCTGGGTTCAAATCCTATGTCAATTACTAGCCGTATGATGTTAGACAAGTGATTTAACTTTTCTGTGCCTGTTTATACAAATGTAACACGGAGAGGCTGGTAATAAGGTACCAATGTCACCTATCATGCCATTTGATCCTACTGACAATCCTGTGAGGCCAGTGTTGATGCAGGTGCCTTTGACAAAGTAAGTGACTTGCAGTTGGGGTGAGATGTCCAGATGTCCTTTTTTGCCTCCAAAAGGCTAGGCTTCGGCAGCACAAAGCAGAGTGGCCAAGTAATTAAGGTCTGGGGATCTGCAAAGTTTAGGATACCTTCCTTTCTAACTGGTTTTGGGAAAAGTCCATCTAACATGAATCTACCTATAACAAAGACCAAATAATACGCTGCACCTTACAAGATGCGAGAGTATATAAATGACTTGCCAAAGGTCAATAGATTGGAAGTGGTGGATTCAAAGCCAGGTGTAAGTAGCTCCAAAGCCCAATCTGATGCTTTTTTTCCTACACTGCTCCTGGCACAGCCCTACGGATTGGAGGATGGGCAGGGAGCACGGGCCTGACTCGGGGAAATGCAACAGCATTCGGAAAATAAAGGGTCAGATCAATAGCTACCCCAAGAAAATCACTAGCCTTGCTTTCCCCTCCCCTCCTCAACTATCCCTTTCATCTTTTAGCTTTCCCCTGCCTCCACCCCCACTGCTTATGTTGCTCCATGATGCTGCTTGAGAAGGTTTTTGAACAGCACCCTTGAGATCTTAGGAAAAGAGAAACAATCTAAATCAAAACAGCAAATAAATCAATATCAAACCATCTTCCAGCCGTTCTGTTTGAATAGACAGAGAAACCCAAAACGAGGCCCAGGAGTGTTGGAGTTCATCTTCAAAACACAGTGCACGCAGTGTTCATTCTTACTGAACCAATGGAGGGAGACAGAATCTAAAGGAACTGAGGGGAGGGTCATTGCTTGATGGATCAATGACACAAACATAAGCGGCCGAATCCACAAAACATGCAACATAGGAGACTGAGGTGCTGTTTGGGGCTATGAAGGATCCACAGCACCTTTGGAACTTGGGATTCTGAGCATGAAGATAGGCCTTCCTCTTGGCAAGTTACAGCATCTCTGCTTCTTCAGACGTGAAGTAGAGAATAAACAAAATCCTTGGAGGTCAAGCTTGGAATGGAAAAGGAAATGCAATGCCGGAATCCAAGTGGTATCGCCTTGGAATACAGTCATTCCATGGCTGCTGCAGGTACAATCTGAAGGCTAAAATCAACTCCTGCCGCTGCGGGGATAATCTGATTCAGCTTTGACTGAACCTAAGCGACTATAGGTAACATGCTACATGGTATTTACTTCTGTCTCATTGACAAAAGCACAAGAAGAATTCAAAATCCTGGGCTTATACTACAGTTCTCAATAAAATGATGAAAGGGGATTGGAGAATCTTTACCCCCCAGAAACCTCAGAAAAACAAAGAGCAATGGATAAATGGGTAAATGGGCAAATGGATAGTGGGCAAATATCTTAGGTCAAAAATTCTTAGGTTAAAAAGAATTTCTAACCTAAGATCACCACAGTTTGACTATTTCGAATAACCTGATGACTAGTTTGAATATTTAAGGATAAAAAAACTCTCCAATATAGCTACAATTAATTACACATGTGTTAAAACTTTCAAAACTATACCCTCTAGGGGCTCAGTCAGTAGAACATACAACTCTTGATCTCGGGGTTGTGAGTTTGAACCCCAGTGTTGGATGTAGAGACTACCTTAAAAATAAAAATCTTAAAAAATAAAATATTTAAATGTATATATATAACCTTTAAATATAAATATATATTTATATATATATAACCTTTAACCCTCAATCTATAATGTCTACAAAGTTTGTAAAATATGTTTGTTACATGTATTAAATTATAAACTACATGTATTAGAATATGATAGGAAATTACATTTTCTTACTATCATATCCCCTAGAAGCACGGGATTGGGATGCGCACGGTTTGCTGAAGGAGTACACTCAGGGGAAAGGGAGCGAGGGAGGACAGGGCAGGAGAAAGAGCTAAGCAAAGGCAGGGTCTCAGCTGGAAATGAGCTTCAGAATGATCCCACAGGGAGCTCAGCAGCATAAACGGGTTCTCAGAATTGGTCCCATGTTGCGGTGAGGGAGCCAGTCTTCCATACCTCTATGTCAATCAGTCATTGGATGCTGGTTACCACTAGGGGCGGGTGTAATTTCCTGGGTGGGGTGGTTCCTGTGGGCTGAGGGCCCCTTATTTGGAGAAGGGGGAAGCTGTGAATGTTTAGCAGCTCAAACTCATAGTACCTGGGGGCTAGGGGCACGAGCCAGGAAAAGGCATGTGGCCAGTGCTCCAGCAGCATTAGTATAAACTCGTTATAGCTGCAAAATAAACTCACTTGCCTTGGGATGATTAACCCACTGTCTAGAACCTCATTAGCTTTGTGTTAAGGAATCTTACCTCACTGTCAGTACATTATAGATTTCTTGGTGGTCAGTCACTGGTATTAGCTTCCTCCATTTAAGCCTGTTTGAGAGGTGCCTGGGTGACTCAGCCAGTTAAGCATCTGACTCTTGACTTCAGCTCAGGTCATCATCTCACAGTTTGTGGGTTCAAGTCCCGCATTGGGCTCTGCGCTGACAGTGCTGAGTCTGCTTAGGATTCTCTCTCCTTCTCTCACTCTCTCTCTCTCTCTCTCTCTCTCTCGGCCCTTCCCTTGCTCACATTCTCTCCCAAAATAAATAAATAAACTTAAATATTAAAAAAGCCTGTTAGAGATAAATACTTTGGCAGATTCCAATCCAAATACAATAGGACTCTATTTTTCCACAGCTACAGACAAAAACAATTCAAAAGGGGTAAGAGTAATATTAAAAATCAGTGAAAAAACTGGATGAAAATAAAATTAAGTATTTGCCATCATTCTCAAAGGGGGATGATTTTTTGAGCTTGGAAGTAAGGAGAAAAAAAATCATAAAGGAAAAGATTCAGTAGTTTTTACTGCATAAAAACATAAAACTTCTATCCATCAGGGAAAAAGAAACCACTCTGCATAGACAAAGTCAAATAGTAAACAATAATTAGGAAAGAATGTTTCTGCAAATTTGAAAAAAAAAGAAATCTGACAAATAAAGATTACTAATTTGGCAAGGGGAGAATTTCACAACATGCTCCTTGCCAGATTCTGGAATAAAATCCTCACCCAGCAAAAGGGTTTGAAAAGGGATTAAAATATCCCTTTTCAAGTGCAACCTGGGACTAACCTCGCACGAGTTACTTCATTGTTCTCCACCTCAGTTTTTTTATCTGCAATATGGGGATAATGATAAGATGGGGATAATAACAATACCTACCTCTTTTTTGTTATTGTTCTTGGGGCTGCAAGAACCAGATGGTCTACTAAAAATCAACTGCCCATGCTTATAAAAAGAGGGAGGCAAGAGTTAGAAAGAGAAAAGGGAGCTACTGTGGGCACCAGAGCACAAGTACCAGGGAAAATGATTGGAGGGCCGTGTATCCTGCTAGATTCCACCAGGCCCTGGCGTGAAGCTGTCCTTGGCAGAGCTAAAGCTCTAGAACTTAGGTCAGGAAACTGCCACAGGACCCTTGACACCCAGAGAGAATTCCTCCTTACCTACTATGACACACACAAAATCTGTTTCTTCTCAGGCTCCCTTTTGGTTAGATGCAATCATGAAACCAAATCCCACTCTATAGAGTATGACAGGAAGTGATGTGTACATTTGTGGGCAGGCACACATCATGTTCTTTCACATTCTCCTTTCCTTTTCAACAGCTGGAAACTGGATGTTAGTGACTCAACTTGGGCTGTGCAGCTGAGAACAGGTCCTGTGATAGGGCAGAGCCACGATGTGGAAAGAGTTTAAGTCCCAGATTACTCTGCGGAGCAGAGCTACCTACCGACTGGGAACACACACACCAGTTTCATGAGCAAGAAGCAAACTTCCATATTCATGCCACTGAATTACTGGGAGTTGGGACTGGTTACGATTCGGTCTGCCTTAACACAGCAACGTTGAGCTAAACCTGTTCATAAATGATGCTCAAACCCTTTCCTACAGAGACATCCTGGGCACTGCAGGATAGTGACCCTACCAACAAAAAGTAGGCAACGACACACGCATGTTGAAGGCCAAACATACAATTCGAAGGCTGTTGTCAAAAGAGTTTTGGCCCCAAATATTTCCGCTCTTGGCCTATAAAAAAGATTGACAAACTTTTTCTACAAAAGGACAGAGAGTAGATGTTGTAGGTGGCTTTGTGAACTATACAGTCTCTGTTGAAACTGTTCATCTCTGCCATTTTGTAGCACAAAGATTGTCACAGGCAATGCCTGAAACAATGGCCATGGCTGAGTTTCAGCAAGTCCTTATTTTACAAGAGCGGGATGCAAGGTGTATTCGGCAGCAGGCCACAGCTTGCTGACCTCTAGCCTACAAGGATCCCTAGAATTCCCACTGTTAGAGAATCATTTGTTTGGCTTATACCCAGCAAAGCTATGAAAATATAAATAGGTAGTAAAGCAAATGGTGAACTGTTCCATTCTTGGTGTTTTAATGACCGCCTTATGGTGTACCTCCTTTTCTCGAGGGAGCTACATTATAACAGGTGGACATTCCTGATAAGAGCCTAAAACTAAACTTTTATTAAAATGATGAGCATCAAATTTAATTAGTAACTCTTTAATTGCCTAGCTTAAAGCTTTCTAAGATAGATAAACATCAATTTCACAGGACAACTGTTGGAAACGTACCAGTGTTCTTTAAGATATTTCTGGAGAAAGTCATGATAATGGGTTGGCCACTGCGGTCCAGAGGCTGATCTAGGTACTTTACATGCATTATATCTAGTCATCACATAAACTCCCAAGACACCTTCCAGAGGGGGAAATTGAGACTTAGAGAGGTAAGCAATTTGTCTAAGATAGCATAACTGATAAATTGCAGAGGTAAATGTGTTTAGATTCAAAGCCTCTATGCTCATATCACAGCCTCCTGGCTTGGAAATTGAAGGACATGGGCAAAAATTCTGATGGAAAACTAGTGGCTGGCCAGGAGAGAAGGCCACTTGGTTCTGGACCTTGAAGTATAGGTTTCTGTGGTCAAGAGCATCGGGAAGCAGAAGTGTGGTCACTGTGTGTTGTGAAAAGGTCATACCATGAATAACTAGCTGAATATTCCAAGTGTGGATTGTTTTAAATATAATGGGGGGCCTACAAAGAGCAGATATGAAATTGTTACATTTCCTGAGTACCTACTATGTGTCAGGCATCATTCCAAATACTTTACATGGATTTACACCGATTCTATCGTGCAATCTGCACAAGACCCTTCTGATGTAAGTACTATGATGATCTCCACTGTATAGTTCAGGAATTGAGGCACAGAGAGATAAAGCAATTTATCCAAGGTTTAGAAATAGCAGAGCTAGGGGCACCTGGGTGACTCAACCTGGTTAAGCCTCTGACTTCAGCTCAGGTCATAATCACACGATCTGTGAGTTTGAGCCCCGCATCAGGCTCCATGCTGACAGCTCAGAGCCTAGAGCCTACTTCAGATCTGTGTCTCCCTCTCTCTTTGCCCCTCCGCCGCTCACACCCTCTCTCTCTCTTTCTCTCAAAAATAAGTAAACATTAAAAAAAAAAAAAAAGGAAAGAAATGGCAGAATTAATGTTAACTTCGTCAAGTCTCAAAGCTCACATCTTGGGGTGCCTGGGTGGCTCAGTCGGTTGGGCGTCTGACTTCGGCTCAGGTCATGATCTCACGGTTAGTGGGTTCGAGCCCCGCATCGGGCTTGGTGCTGACAGCTCAGAGCCTGGAGCCTGCTTCGGATTCTGTGTCTCCCTCTCTCTCTGACCCTCCCCCGTTCACGCTCTGTCTCTCTCTGTCTCAAAAATAAATAAACATTTAAAAAAAAAAAAAAAAAAGCTCACATCTTAATTCCTATGCTATATGGCTCCCCAAAACAGCAAATAGCAAACCTCCATGTGGCTGTAATCATTATCACTGTCTTGCACAGCAGGTGCCCATTCCTACATCCAATTGGCCTGGAGTCTTTACTACACTTGGGAAAACCTCTCTCTCATTTTTATGTCTCATAGATGTAAATAGCTAGCATGATGCAATGCTTAGAGGAAGGATAGTGGGACTGTGGAGCCAGCCTTAGAGATGAATTCTGCCTCTTTAAATTACTGGCTTAGGAATTACTTAACTTCCGTGAGAGTCCATTTTCTCAGCTGAAGAATAGGTTCATATCAACTTATTAAGGTAACACTATATGCCATGTAATGCCCATTAGGTCAGCAGGTAACACCTAACAGATAATACCTATTAAGGTGATTATCTAATATCATGCCTAGCACGTAGCTACATGTTCCATACATGTCTGTTTTCTTCCCTCACCCACAATTCTAGTCCTGTACCTCACCTACCCCCAAGAGAGCAGAAATTGCTGAGTTGCATGTATTCTGCTGGCTGGGTTTGAGATGTCAGAGGTCAGCGTCAGCACTCTCCTTTCTTTTGCTAGCACTGTTACAGTTTGCCTCCTTTATGTTTGTATGCCCCTCCGCTGAAAATCTCTAAGGATTCAGAAGACTCCAGAGGGAAACATAAACCATTTTTATTTTACTAAGAGGAAAGCTAGGACACAATGCAAGACCAATGGCTTTTCCAGAAAAATTCGAGAAAAATTCCAAATTTCCTTCCCTTCCCACAGTCCTTCCCACCATTTGAACTGCTCTCCTGGAAGCCAGATGAAAGCAGCTGGCAATCAGGAACCCCCTGCATGGCCCACAATTTTAGCAAGAGCCCGCTGGGCCTGTTTTTTCAGTCATCACGTCTTCTGAAACCCTCTCAAACTGCCTCTCCTGCATGACGGTGGTTTCAACTCAAGGGTCCATTTCATTCTGAAACAATTGCCAAGCACTAGGCGTACCCAGCGTGTGGCGTTGGATAGGAGTGAGCGACGTGCTTCCTCTGATTTATGTCTGTCCAGCCCTTTGAGAAAACGCTTATTGCTAGTGATGCTGACCTCTTGTATCATACTCTATTCTTAGCCTTCAAGTGACTGATGAATCAGGCTATAATCTGACAGTAGGCTTACAGACATATTAGACGCAAATTAAATTATGGTGCCTCAGACATCACATACATTACTAAAGAATAGAGCCAGAAAGCATTATTCCTGCCCAGCTTCAATCTGCACCCATTACATCCTAAATTTTTTTCTAAAGGACTCATTATACATACGGTCAAATACAGCTCTAACATTTCCTCTGATTTTAATCAAACCTCACATGCCCACGTAGCTTATTCCAAAAACTGGAGCTAGAAATGATTTCTCTTGGATATTATTATGCTGTGAGCTCAGATACTGCTGGTAGAAACAATATTTTCAATCATTCAGATACATATGGAGCATCTACTCTGTGACAGGTACTGTCTTGGCACTGGGGAGACAATGGTGAACAAAAACAAGACATAATTCTTACCCTGTGGAGCTAGTTTAGTGAGAGGATAGATGGTAACCAAATAATGCAATAAAGACATGGTAAAGGTTGAGTGTTGAAATTGTTATTAGGTCTCTGATTCTGTCTCTCTCCATCCATCTCTTGACTCTGCTGTCTTCTATTTGGCCTCCTCTTCCAGCATCCTCTCCCTATGTGGCCACTCCCTAAGATGGCCACTTCCAGCTCCTGACTACTCTAGTGCTAATAAATAATGATCCTAGAGGGACGACTGTCCCTAAAGTTCCAGCAAGGTCCCAGGGAAGATGCTGATTGGCTTGGTCGAAATCACATGCTCATTCTTATACTCATACGGAGACCTGGGAAAGGAATAGTCTGATTGGCCAGCCCAGGTCACGTGCCTACTCTCGGGCTGGGGAAGGGAGGGGCAGTATGGCTAAGCAGGATTCCTATGGCATGGGAGAAGGTAGTTTCCCCAATGAAAGGATGATGGGCTAATAAATTGTCCACCAAAATGTCAAAGGGATGATGTTTAAAGTCAGTCAAGTAAAAGAAGAAAAGAAGTAGCATTTTAAGTTATGCTTTCTCTGTGTTCCATCTGGCTCCTCTAAGGGCCAGAGATGGAGGCAAGCAGCATGTTAGAGAAAGGCTTTCAGAACCACACAGACATGCTCTCAAATCCTACCTCCCTGATGTCTTTGTGTCTATGTGGCCTTGGATAAGTCATCTACTGTCTCTAAGACAGTTCCTTCACTGGTAGCATGAGGATAATAACTCCACTGTAAACAAAGAAGTACAGTGCTGGGGGAATTGGAGGTGCTTGGTGGATATGGGTATTTAGGAATCTCCTGGAAGTATCATGTTGTACAACAAACATTACAGACAGGCTCCTAACTCGTGGGGTGGAGGGAGGGAGTGGCACTTGGAGACAAGAGGAAGAAAAAAATATATAGACACATTAACAAGCATATATTCATATTCTGAAAAGTTCTCTGGTAGGAATAAACAAGAAAACCAACAACAAAAAAAATCTGATAAGTGGAAGCCTCCTTTAGGTAGGATAGACAAGGAGGGACAACCTAAGAAGGTGACGTGTGAACTGAGTCCTGACGGATAAGAGAGATTGCCACACAAAGAGTTTGGGGAGGGGGTTCTAGACAGAGAGAACAGTGAGGACAATGGTCCTGTGGCAGGAAAGGGATGAGTGTGTCCAAGGAACAGAAGGAAGATCAGTGGTTGGAATGGTGAGATTAAAGAGGTGGGTAAGCAACAGATCAGAGAGACCTTCCAAGCAATAGTACGAGTTTCAAGCTCCATTCCCAATGACATACCTGGTTAAAAGTCTAGTAGGACAATTAGAATTGTCGAGTGTAGAATAGAATGGATAATGGTATGTGTAGGGAGACCATCTAGAAGACCACTGCAATAGTCTAGATGGTAGACAATGGGCACTGAACCTAAGGCAGTGGTAGTAGAAATGGGGAGAAATGGATGGACTGGAGATATGTTTTGGTTGTAGGACCAGGAAGCCCCTGGGATGAATTTGTATGTGGAAGAAGAGGGAAAGGGAGGAATTAAAGATTGATCTTGACTCAGGTTTGAGCAACTACTTGGGCGAATGTGAGACCATTTACTGAGATGGAGAAACCTTGGGAAGTAACAGGTTTAAGATACTGATTTTGAGGTGCCTATAGGGACCAAGTGGCAGGTGATGAGGCAGTTAGATGAACAAGTCTGGGTCTCAAGTGAGAGGTCAGGGCTGGGGTACAAATTGGAAGTCGTGGGACCAGATGAGATCATCAAGAAAGATGGGAGATAAGAGAAGGGGGAAAGCCCCAGCCTTGAGGCTCTCCTGCACAAGTCTGCAACTCATAGAAGAAGATTCAGCAAGGAAGAGAAGCCATGACCCAGGGGGGAAACGAGAAGAGTTGAGGTGATAGCAAGGGAGAAAAATATTTCAAAAAGAAGGACGTGGTCAGCTCTGCTGAGGGCTGTGATTTGTAAAATGAGGACAAGACATGAACTTTACATTTAGAACAAAAAAAAAATCCACTCTTTACAGCCGTGTTCTCAGACTGATCTCTTTCTAAAACAGATCTGGTCTGCGCCGCCTGGGGGGCTCAGTCGGTTGAGCATCCAACTTCAGCTCAGGTCATGATCTCTCCATTCACGAGTTTCGAGCCCCATGTTGGGCTCTGTGCTGACAGCTCCGAGCCTGGAGCCTGTTTGGGATTCTGTGTCTCCCTCTCTCTCTGCCCCTCCCCCACTCATACTCTGTCTCTTTCTCAAAATTAAATAAACCTTTTTTTAAAAATTAAGGGGCGCCTGGATGGCTCAGTCGGTTGAGCGTCCAACTTTGGCTCAACTCATGATCTCATGGTCTGTGAGTTCAAACCACGCGTCGGGCTCTGTGCTGACAGCTCAGAGCCTGGACCTGCTTCGGATTCTGTGTCTCCCTCTCTCTCTGCCCTCCCCCACTCATGCTCTGTCTCTCTCTCTCTCTCTCTCTCTGTGTCAAAAATAAATGTAAAAAAATTTTTTTAATTAAAAATGAAATAAATTTAAAATACGGCACAAAAACAGACACTCAGATCAATGGAACAGAATAGAGAATCCAGAAATGGACCCACAAACGTATGGCCAACTAATAAGCAGGAAAGAATATCCAATGGAACAAAGTCTGTTCATCAAGTGGTGCTGGGAAAACTGGACAGTGACATGTCCAGTTGAACAAATGAACCTGGACCACTTTCTTACACCATACACAAAAATAAACTCAAAATGGATGAAAGACCTCAATGTAAGACAGGAAGCCATCAAAATCCTTGAGGTGAACGCAGGTAAAAACTTCTCTGACCTCAGCCACAGTAACTTCTTACTCAACATGTCTCCAGAGGCAAGGGAAACAAAAGCAAAAATGACCTACGGGGACCTCATCAAAATAAAAAGCTTCTGCACAGCGAAGGAAACAATCAGCAAAACTAAAAGGCAACTGATGGAATGGGAGAAGATAATTGCAAATGACACATCAAATAAAGGCTTAGTGGGGTGCCTGGGTGGCGCAGTCGGTTAAGCGTCCGACTTCAGCCAGGTCACGATCTCGCGGTCCGTGAGTTCGAGCCCCGCGTCGGGCTCTGGGCTGATGGCTCGGAGCCTGGAGCCTGCTTCCGATTCTGTGTCTCCCTCTCTCTCTGCCCCTCCCCCGTTCATGCTCTGTCTCTCTCTGTCCCAAAAATAAATAAACATTGAAAAAAAATTAAAAAAAAAAAAAACAAATAAAGGCTTAGTATCAAATAAAGGCTTAGTATCCAAAATCTGTAAAGAACTTATCCAACTCAACACCCAAAAAACAAATAATCCAGGGAAGAAATGGGCAAAAGATATGAATAGACACTTCTCCAAAGACATCTAGATGGCCAACCGACACATGAAAAAAATGCTCCACATCACTCATCACCAGGGAAATACAAATCAAAACCACAATGAGATACCACCTCACACCTGTCAGAAGGGCTAACATTGACAACTCAGGCAACGACAGATGTTGGCGAGGATGCAGAGAAAGAAGATCTCTTTTGCATTGTTGGTGGGAATGCAAGCTGGTGCAGCCACTCTGGAAAACTGTATGGAGGTTCCTCAAATAATTAAAAATAGAACTACCCTATGACCCAGCAACTGCACTACTAGGTATTTATCCAAGGGATACAGGTATGCTGTTTTGAAGGGACACATGCACCCCAATGTTTATAGCAGCACTATCAACATAGCCAAAGTATGGGAAGAGCCCAAATGTCCACCGATGGATGAATGGATAAAGAAGATGTGGTATATGTATATACACACACACACACACACACACACACACACACACACAAAGGAGTATTACTCAGCGATCAAAAAGAATGAAATCTTGCCATTTGCAACTACGCAGATGGAACTGGAGGGTATTACGCTAAGTGAAATTAGTCAGAGAAAAACAAAAATCGTATGACTTCACTCATATGAGGACTTTAAGACATAGAACAGATGACCATAAGAGAAGGGAAACAAAAATAATATAAAAACAGGGAGGGGGACAAAACATAAGAGACTCTTAAATATGGAGAACAGAGGGTTACTGGAGGGGTTGTGGGAAGGGGGATGGGCTAAATGGGTAAGGGGCATTAAGGAATCTACCCCTGAAATCATTGTTGCACTATATGCTAACTAATTTGGACGTAAATTTTAAAAAAATAATAAATAAATAAAATAAAAATTTAAAAAATTTAAAAAATTAAAAAGAAAAGAGACCTGGTAATGTTGCTCCCTTGACTACAAGATTCAGTGGCTCACCACCAACTCCCTAGCAGGGCATATTGGTCTGCTTCTTCGCAGCTTGGCCTCCGTCTGCTCTCCCCACTCCTTTGCCCGCGCTTCACAGATGGGTCCTGCCTCTCTTAGCAACACCGCTCTCTGGGTCTGTGCAGTTTCTCAGACCTGTGCTGCCCTGCCTTCCCCCCAGTGGATGCCGCACCCCTGACCCAGCCCTGATTCCACTTCCAGACTGTGTTGTTTGAGCCATTCTCTAGGATCTCACAAATCCCCTGCTGGGATCTCTAATACAACACACTCCAGATTGCATTAGAATGATTCCTGCTTGGTTTCCCCCATTAGACTATGAATTCCGTTACAGGTAGGACCTGTGGTTTGTGTATCCGTAGTGCCCAGAATAATACCTAATCTATAGTAGATGCCTACTAGGCATTTGTGGAATAAATTTCTTAAAGGCTATTATTCCAAACAGAAGTTCTAACAATTATTGACAGAAAAGCAAAGTAAAGGTATGTTTTGTACCTGCATACACATACAAGTTCCCTTGCTCAAAAAATCATCTTAGGGGTGCCTGAGCGGCTCAGTCGATTAAGCATCTGACTTTGGCTCAGGTCATGATCTCTTGGTTCATGAGTTTGAGCCCTGCGTTAGGCTCTATGCAGACAGCTCAGGGCCTGGAGCCTACTTCAGATTCTGTGTCTCTCTCTCTCTCTCTGCCCTCCCCCACTCATGCTCTGTCCCCCCCTCTCTCTCTTCTCTCTCTCTCTCTCTCAAAAATAAACATTAAGATTTTTTAAAAAATACATCATCTTAAAATGTACAAACACTCCCAGTTAAGGGCTGAATTGTGTCCTTAACCCCCAACCACCCCCATATATGTTGAAGCCCTAACTCCAATACCTCAGAACAGACCTTATTTGGATATAGGGTCTTTACAGAGGTAATCAAGTTAAAATGAGGCCAGTAGGGTAGGCCCTAATCCAATATAACTGGTGTCCTTAGATAAAGGAAAACTTTGGACACAGAGGCAGACACACACAGAGGGAAGCCATGTGAAGACACAGGGAGAGTGCCTTGTGAGGATGGAATATTGACACAATGCGTCTATAAGCCATGGAGTGTCAGAGGCTGCCAGAAGCTAGAAGAGGCCTGGAATGGTTCTTTCCTAACACCTTCAGAGGGAGCGTGGTCTTGCTGACACCTTGATTTAGGACTTCTGGCCTCCAGAACTGTGAGGCAATATGTTTCTGTTGTTTTAAGCCACCCAGTTTTGGATACTTTATTATGGCACCCTGGGAAATTGAATGCATCCCCCAACATGGAGACAGCCCCAAATGTATTCTCTCTGCTTTGTCACTCTGGCACTCCATGAACTTAACTCATTCTTTACGCTGAAGAGTGAAAAAATACAGGGAAAAAATTTTGCCTAACAGGGAATTGAGGAGAATCTCCAAAGACTTCCTTTAATCAGGTTTAAATTAATCTACATTTTGTATTCATAGTGATATTAAATTAACAGAATTTGTTTTGATAATAATGTATTCTGAAGGGTGGAATTGATTATATTAATTTGAATGCTATATTTTTATTCAGTAAAGGAAAGTTAAGCATTTCTTCTGCTCATTTTATAAACTTGGGTGAGTCTCGTTATAAAATAAAATAGTTTATTAATTAAAAAGTTATTTATGGGGGCTCCTGGCTGGTTCAGTCAATAGAGCACGCAACCCTTGATCTTGGGGTTGTGACTTAGAGTCCCATGTTGGGTGTAGCGATTACTTAAAAATAAAATCTTGGGTCCCCATTGGTCAAGTGTGACTGTTGATTTAGGCTCAAGGCATGATCTCACAGTTCGTGAGTTTGAACCCCATGTTAGGCTCTGCACTGTCGGCACAGACGATGCTCTGTCTCCCTCTCTCTCTGCTTGGGATTCTCTGTCTCCTTCTCTCTCTGTGTCCCTCCCCCACTTGCTCTCTATCACTCTCTCTCAAAAATAAACATTAAAAAATTTTTGTTTTAATCTTTAAAAAATAAAAAAATAAATAAACAGTTATTTATGAAAACTCTAAAGGTCTGGACTGAAACAGTGGGGTGGTGTGATGGTCAAGTTTATGTGTCAAGTGGACTGAGCTAAGAGATGCCCAGGTAGGTGGTAAAACATTATCTCTGGGTATGTCTATGAGGGTGTTTCTGGAAGAGATTAGTACTTGAATCAGTAGACTGAGTAAAGCAGTCACCAGAGCAGGTGGCATCCAATCCATTGAGGGCCCAAGTAAAACAAAAAGGCAGAGGAAGGGCAAATTTGCTCTTTGCTCGAGCTGGGATGTCTATCTTCTCCTGCCCTCGGACACTGAGGATCCTGGTTCTTGGGCCTTTGGACTCTGCCCACTGGCTTTCATGGTTCTGTAGCTTGCAGACAGCAGATTAGGAGATTTCTCAGCCTTCATAACTGCATAAACCAATTCCAACAATAAATCTTCTTTTATATATAGGTATCTTTATACATATCCTATTTTTTTCTGTTTCTCTGGAGAACTCTGACTAATACATATGGGGAGATGAAAATTTCCAGAATCCATGGGAAGGTGGCAGAGAAATTATCACTGACAGATTTGAATAGAAAAGAAAAAGGAAAAGAAGTTCATACTTTGGGGAGGCATTACTCAATCTAACCAAGAAAACAGAAGCCACTTTGAGTGTTTACATAGGGGGGATTTAATACAGGGAATTGATCACACATAAAGGAAGAGCTAAGTACCAAACAGCACCATGAAGCAAACCTGAAATTAACAACCGAAGGAGCCACTACTGCCTTAGGCTGGAGCAGGTTTCTCCATATGGGCTCTATTGACAATTTGGGACAGATAATCCTGTTGTGGAGACCTGTCCTGTGCATCATAGAATGTTTAGCCTTTATCTCTGGCCTTTACCCACAAGATGCTTAGAAGCCTTGCCTACACAAGTTGTAACAACCAAAAAGGTTTCTGGACATTGCTAAAAGTCCCTTGAGTTGGGGGAGGGGGGAGGAGAGAGGAGGGGTAGACAGAAATGTTCCTGGTTGAGAACCACTGAGCTAAAGGGACAAAAGGAGGAGGTGGTGTCACCAGAACCTGGGGTCATCCAGCATCACCCAGGAAAAGCTGGAACCATGAGGCAGAGAGGTGTGTCCAATAAGAGAGGCAGGGAAAAGAGGCCCCAAGCAGGAAGGGAAAGGGACAAATACCTTGGCTTCTCTCTTGCCCCCTCCATCTCCTGCAGGCTGGTGCTGCCTTCCTGACATGGAGAGCAAAGGAGAGGCATGGAATGGTTTTGAGAATGCAGGCCCAGGATCAGCACAGGGACTAACTTTCAAACTGTAGCTCTCAATGAAGACAAGATTTTAAATCTGAGGTCGAACTCTGAGATTAGTGCTCATTCAATGTGCCAGGTCACCAAATGATTGCTGCACACCGTCCAGAGGCAGCTTATTTGTGACACCAAGAAATCCCTCACTTGTGCTGGTAACTTCCAAGGCCTCGGAAGGGCCCTAGGAAAGTGTTCAACATTCTCTCACTTTTTTGTAAAATTTGTATCACGCTTCCCCTCATGTTGGGTGGAACTGGAGTGGGTGTGGATATTTTGAAGAGCTGGTTAAAGAAAAGTTGAGGGGGGGCGCCTGGGTGGCGCAGTCGGTTAAGCGTCCGACTTCAGCCAGGTCACGATCTCGCGGTCCGGGAGTTCGAGCCCCGCGTCGGGCTCTGGGCTGATGGCTCAGAGCCTGGAGCCTGCTTCCGATTCTGTGTCTCCCTCTCTCTCTGCCCCTCCCCCGTTCATGCTCTGTCTCTCTCTGTCCCAAAAATAAATAAACGTTGAAAAAAAAAAAATTTAAAAAAAAAAAAAAAAAGAAAAGTTGAGGTGGGTATCAGCCCTACCCTTGGGCTTGGACAACAGGGGCTCCTATCCTGGGCCCGTACTTCAGAGGGCCTCAATCTGGTTCTTCTGCTGTACCCTTCCCTGGAAATGAGAAGTCTGCAGGGTCAAGGGGATATGTCCACTCAGAATTTATGCCCTCCCATTCTTGCCCATACTTTGAGTACCTAGGACCCTAGAATTTCCTGCCCAAATGGCCATGAGCCTGCTTCTAGAATCTACATGGGCCTCTCTCCTCAGTCCAGCCTTCTGGGAGTGGGCCGTGATGTAGCAATGCACGCCTCTAGGCCCAAGAGGAGGCCAAGACATGGCTGATTGCTGGAGGTTATGGATAAATCTTGGATGTGTGGACAAGAGTGTCCACAGAAGTTTGTGAGAGGTCTCTCATGGTATGGAATAAAGTTAGGAATGGGAACAGAAGGGGGGGGTCATAAATAAACAATGATAACATCAATAGAAGACACTCTGACATTGAGACACACATTGTAAGCCAAAATAATAAATTGTTTCAAATTATATCCAAAGTAGGAATTCAATTAAGAGGAAAAAACACATTTTGAGTAGTAGTAAAAAATGGACGTTTATATTGTTTGATAATCTATTTCTTCTTGATCTAACATGAAATAGTGACATCATAATCCACCATCACAATGGGGTTACATTGACAAACTGGTTAATAAGAGTCATCAGTTCAAAAAGTATCTAAGATTTGTTCTTGTGCAAGAAAACATGAAACGTGCATGAAATCTTAACAGCTCGTATATGAAAGAAACTCAATATAGGGCTTCCCAAATTTGACAATTTAAAAAATTAACAAGACTTACCAATAACCAGTTCTGAAGCTGAAAACCCTTTTCTAATATAACAACAATTTCAAAAAATTAGTCAATCATTCTAAGGGAAAAAAGTGATTTATCTTTCTATAGAAAATGCTATTACAAAATCACTGTCATGTAAAGGAGTGTATGCAGGTATGTCACCAAAAAATATAGAGATAATGATATTCAAGAGATACGTCAGGCTGTCAAATAATAAAAATATTATTTTTCTAGATTTTTGTAGCATTTGTGAGCTTTTCAAATTCTGTAATTTGCTATAATTTCTCTTTCCATTTTAAGTATATATTCAATTTCATACTTAATTTTATATTCACAGTTTTCCATTCTCTTCCCTAAGGAAGGAACCCACCTGTTCCCAAGTTGTATAAGCTTTAGTTTCCACAAAACCCGGATCTTGTCCTGGCGTCTGATTTATCATGTGGTGTTTGGGCGTGGACAGGTAAATCAAGAGTTGTTGAAAAATGACCTCTGTGCTTTTCGGAGCCAAAGACAGTTTGGGATAAAGAGGAACAATAGCTTTATTGCTTTGCCAGGCAAAGGAGGCTGAGCAGGCTAAGGACTTCAAAAACTGCAAGCCAGTGCAGAGGGAGAGGCAGGGGTGGGGTGGGGGTGGCGGGGGTTATAGGGAAATACGTGATCAAGCTTATTTGAACAGGAATTGTGTAAGTGCTGCCAGCCTTGTTAGTCGTTTTCAGGGTGGTCCCGGGTTCCTGAAATAAAAGGTTAAGGGGGCGGGGGGGGGGGACGGGGAGGTTTGTGTTTGTGGAAGAGAGCAAAAAGGTTACTTTAAAATGAAGATTTGGGGCACCTGGATGGTGCAGTTGGCTCAGGGCATGATCTCACAGTTTGTGAGTTCGAGCCCTATATTGGGCTCTGCCCTGGTGGCTTGGAGCCTGCTTGGAATTCTGTTTCTACTACTCTCTTCCCCTCCCCCTTCTTGTTCTCTCTTTCTCTCTCTCTATCTCTCTCTCTCTCTCTTTCTCCCTCCCTCTCTTTCAAAATAAATAATAAAAATAAACTTAAAAAAGTAAAATAAAATGGAGCTTTGCTGAAGCATTAGTGCAGCCTTTTGATTTTTGTTCAACTTTATGCTTGTAAGCATAAAGGTTGTAAGGTTTCCAGAGGGGCTTGGTGGTTACGCCAGGAGAAATGTATAGAAAATTATCCGAGTGGGCAGCTCATCCTAACCCCCAAAATGTCAAGATGTATTATTTTAAGGTAAACGAGTCAGCAACTGACACTTCCTGAATGCCATTTTCAGATGACTGAATTATGTCCTCGTTTCTCCTTGTTTCTGTTCTGTAGTCTCGGAGGCAGCTGATACAGGAGGGAGAACTGGGCAAGGGGCAGATGACTGTTGGGCTGTGACTGCACAGCTTCTCTCAAGGTACACAGCAAAGAAAGACAGTGGTTAAAAAACAAAGCCAAAAAAGTAACCCACAGGCTATCAGAACACGCCATCAATCCTGACAAAGAGCTGGTATGTTTGGGTGTCCCGAGAACAATCCCCAAAGCAGACAAAGGAGTGGGTAGGAGGCACCAGGAGCCACAGCAAACTGGTTTCATTTGCAAGACTATAGGCTGCGGGGCCAGACCCTTCTTCTCCTTGAACAAAGCACAGGGATTAATTCTTACTACGGAATTTATTATTTCCTTTAAAGTAAAGACATTTCACTCTGAAGCGTGTTAGGTTTCTGAGTGTTCACATTTCCTCAAAAATAGTTATCCGGATTTGAGGATGTAACTTCTACCCACGTTGGTGTACTTTAGGGACTGGTAAAAGACAGGCTGCTCGGGGCAATGCTGCTTGTCCATTTTCCAGCAAAGTTCTTTTAATTCCTCAAAAACCTTATGATTAAATAAAGTGGGCTGAACACAGGCTTTTTATCTCTTCCCCCTTCTGAAATCCCAATAACACGACTGTAAAAGAATAAACTAGGTGTAAGTCCACAAGGACAAAAAGAATGAGAGAGGAGCTGACAGCCAGCTAACGATTCAACAACATCTGGAGCTGTCGTCCTGAGAAGTGGGACTCGGCAGGACAGAGGGAGCTGGATCAGAAATCCTGGCTCGGCTCCTATCACTTCAAAGCAGAGCAGACAGCTTTCGCAAGTTAATCTTGACTTTATTTATTATGGGTATTATGAGTATTTTCTTTTATAAAGTGGATCACTTAAATTATAAAATGAGCTTTGAGGGGCCCCTGGGTGGCTCAGTCCGTTAAGCATCTGACTTTGGCTCAAGTCATGACCTCAGGGTTTGTGAGTTCGAGCCCAGCATCTCTGCTATCAGCACGGAGCCTGCATCTGATCCTCTCTGCCCCTGCCTCTCCCCGGCTCGTGCTCTCTCTCTCTCTCTCTCTCAAAAATAAATAAACATTAAAAAATAAAATAAAATAAAATAAAATAAAATAAAATAAAATGAGCTTTGATTTACTAAACAGTGGCAGTTAACCAAAGGCAAGTCAACTGTTACCCTGGATCCACTCCCTGGCCAAGTTTTCTTCCCGGGGAGATTGGGCCAGCAAATCCCCTGCTCGGGCAGGGCTCGGGTGCCAGACGGCAAGCCAAGCCGAGGCAAAAGTGAAGCTGCTCTCTCTGAATCACATAGGCTGAGGGAAGAAGGGAAGAGAGGTTTCTCCAGGGGAAAATGGGGGTAACAGTAAGAACAGCTCATACATAAACTGTGTGTCAAGCAGTGTTCAGAACACTTTATACACATTAACTCAGTTAATTCTCATAACAATCATGTGCTGGAGGTACACATATCCCTTCACTTTACGTGTAAAGACCTGAGACACAGCGTTTAGGTACATTCCCCAAGGTCAGTTAGTGAGTGGCAGAGCTGGGGATGAACCCGGTCTGGCTACGGTGAGAAGGAGACATGGACCCCGGGTGGCAAAACCATAACAGGTCTACCACAGACGGAGCCATGAATTATGTTCCAAAATTTTAATTAAATTGTGTGCACTGTATACAGCGTTATCATATTGCCGACAGTTACAGTGTGGGACAAGAAAATGACATAATGCTAAGCCTGTTCTTCCTGAGCAGCAGCAGGACCCCTACAGTCTGAATAATGGCCCCCAAAGATGTGTCCCAATCCCTGGAACCTATTCTCTTATATGATAAAAGGGACTCTGCAGTGTGATTAATTAAGCGTCTTGAGATGGGGATTCTCTCATCCTCACAGAAGACTCTGGGCCCCCTTGCACCTTCTACAGCACAGACCACGAGGAGCTCACAGACTAAGACACACCCTTCTTCAAATGCTACATCACTATTCCAATCACTAGTGAGAACTTGTTCACAAAGGTGAGGGGGACCTCAAACAAATCTGTCCCTGAGCTGTGATACTAAGTGAAAGTTGGCACTCATCATACACTACATTGGATACCCATATGAGAAATAGTTTATAATCACAAGACAGAAAGTTCTCCCATTAGAAACAGGACAAATATAGTAAGGCATTTGTAGGGTTCAAATGCCAATAAAAATTGATTTTGTTCAGGGATCAGAATTTCTACACTGCCAAAGACTTTGCTGTGGTTTTGAAGAAAGAATCATGAATAACGTCTGGGTCGGTTATGCCTAGAAAAAGGAGGAATCTTGATTAGTCATGGATGGGGGTTGGTGTGTGATAAACAGTCCACATGTTCTCTTGGTGGAAATCATGTCTATTTGTGCTTAAGATATTTTTCTATTGTAAGTTTGTAATTCTAAGATGAACTTCGTAGCTGGGAGAAAAGGGGAGGAACCCCACTGGAACACTTGAATGAGCCACCAGGCACTTGAGCAGATGGAAGGAGCAAATAATACAAACCAGGAAGGGTTTGCCTTAGGAAAGGTCAATCATTTCAGTCTGCAAGAGGACTGTGAACTCAACGTGTTCCTTAGGCAAGGAGCAAAAGCTTATTGGGTGCACCCATAAGAGTCATGAACCCGGAAAGGACACATTTAATCACTGGGAGGCCATGTGACTACTAGAAGAGCAAGGCTCAGACCTTGACTAAGAACAGTGATACCCAGGGGCGCCTGGGTGGCCCAGTCAGTTGAGCGTCTGACTCCTGATATCGGCTCAGGTGGTGATCTCAAGGTTGTGAGATTGAGCCCCTCAACAGGCTCAACTCTGCGCTGACAGTGCGGAGCCTGCTTGGGATTCTCTCTCTCTCTCTCTCTCTCTCCTCTCCATCTCTCTCTACCCCTCCCCGGATCATGTATGCTCTCTCTCTCAAAAATAAGTAAATAAACATTTTTTAAAAAAAGAACAGTGATAGCAAAAATATGAGGTATACATGGTCACTCTCCATTCCACTCACGTGGCAGACATTACTAAGTGATCATCATACCTTTTCTTGCTGAAGCCAGAGGCATCCTCACAATCTTTCTCAGCACAGATCCCAGAGAACGAATACTTACGGATCAGGACCCACGTGATAAAACCTATTTGCTATCCCTGGTTTAGAATAAGAGGTAAAGGAACCAAACGTTAGTTAGAATAGAATCTGCATTAATATCTGTCTTGAGAAAGCACTAGAGGCACACTGAGTAGGACAGAGAGAGATCTGGACATGAAAATAAGGGAGGACTTCCAGGGGCTGAAGCCAAGGCATCTGTAAAGTTGCAAGAGATGATAAAGAACTTCAGCAAATATTTCCTCATGTCTCTTTGGCCTTAATAGGGTCATGCGCCCATCCTGAACCAATCACTGTAGTCCGACGTGTGGGCTTTACTGATTAGTTTAAGTTAATCAGAGCCCACCTATGGAGTTAAGGGCCTTTTTGCCCAAAGCACATGAGTACACGTTGCGGAGAGGTGTCTCTAGCCGGGTACTCTCACCTTGAAGGAAGAAACTTAAGGCGGAGGAATAAACAATAGGTGTTATTTACACTAGGGTAGGATTTCCAAGGGCCAGAGCTGGAGAGCTCTCCAGAGGGCAGATGAGGTATCTATAATGTAGGTGAAGAGCATGGGGAGGAGGTCGGAAGTGCTTCCGTCATCTAAGGAGACCTAGAAATCCACACCTGCTGCAAAAATGAGGAAGCAAGTTTAGGTTGCAACTTAATATGTCCCCAGAACTAGTAAAGGCACAAGCTTCCATTATCCTGAACTAATCCATTTGGGACAATTATCTGTTGTCATATAAGGGGAAAACCTTGGAACCAGCCAGGAACTAGGTCCTACAGCCCAAAGACAAAAATAGCCAAGTGCTTTCTGCAACCCATGCAAACACCCCATGTTTACAATTTTGTTTCCCCAAATGTTTTCCCCCAGCGGTTAGCAACAAACTCAACTCAGAAAGATCCTGAGTGCTTGCCTTCTAAGGAAAGAAGAAGGAAACTGGGGGATTGTGTCCCATTTCTTTGTAACTTCTGGAAACAGAAGATCTCCCAGGGAGAAGGAGCTGGGGGCTTTGAAAAGAAAAGGAGGCTGGCTGGTTGCTTGGGATGTATGGAAAAAAAGGAGAGGTACATAAAGGCAGTGATGAGAAGCAGCTCTGTAGGCTTAAGGGGCGGAACCCCATGGGTTACTGAGGAGGAAGAATTTGTAAATAACAAGAGTGTCAACGGAAAGAAAGCTGGAAACTATACCACCTATAGTTTCTTCACAAATGGCATCAGCTAGTTTAGGGATCTTTCAGCTGTAAGCATTTCTAGAAAATCTTTCCCAAACTGGCTTAGACAGAAAAAGAATTTATTGGCTCACAGATTTGAAAGGGACAAATGTAATATGGATTTGGGGAAGATTTGATCCAGCAGCCCAAAGGAGGAGATGCTTTCTCATTACAGTCTCCTCTTATCAGGAGGGGATATGTTCAGAGACCCCCAGAGGAATGCCTGAAACTGCAGGTGGTGCTGAACCCCTACATATGCTGTTTTTCCATATACGTACACCCCGTGATAAAGTTTGACTTATAAATTCGGCACCGTAAGAGATTAGCAATAATAACCAATGATAAAATAGAACAATTACAACAACATACTGTAATAAAAGCTGTGTGAATGTGGTCCCTCTTTCTCTCAAAATAGCTTACTTTTCTGTGCTCACCCTTCCCCTTGTGATGACGGGAGGTGATAAAAATGCCTATGTGGTAAGATCAGGTGAGGTGAATGACGTAGGTACCATGTTATGTATGTTATGTTTGGCTACCACTGACCTTATGACAATCCATCAGAAGGAGGATCCTCTACTCTGGGACTGCAGTCTGGAGTAACTGAAACCTCTGAAAGGGAAACCATGGATAAGAGGGGGGACTACTGAACTATCAAATAGGAGAGAATGGACTCTGTACCCCAGAACCCCAGAATCCCAGTCAAAGGACCTCTGATTGGACTAGCTTAGGTGTTGTGACCAACTCTGAGCCAATCACTGTGTCCGGGGGGGAAGGAAATCAGGTTCTAATCAGAGGTGGCTGTGGAGTCCCTCACATAAATTCTCCATGGCTGAGGATGGTGGGGGTGATGGTTTCCCAAGGTAAATAGGATATTATTACTATGAAGGAGGGGGAATAATGGCTGGATAGCCAATAATAGGTCACTGAACATCAGATGTACAGGAAAAGGAGAAATGTGTGTAATATACATTCTCAATCAAAGAGAAAGGCAAATAGGGAAAGTCTCTCTCCTGAACGTGGCTTTTGCTTAAAAAAAGGGTGGGGTGGGGGGGAGGTGTACTGGAACGGATGACTGGAAGAGAAGGCATGCTCAGCTGGCTAGCAGCTGCTCCATCACATGAAATGAGACATAGGAAAACAACCCCCATGAATAATCTCTGAAGATGGATCTTGATACATATACTTTACCCGGTGTTCTTGGAAGGACTCATGGGGCACACCCCAAAGAGCAAGTTAATGTTCTGTTAAGTTCTTGCTTTATTTATTATCAAGGATGGTTGCTTCCTGAAACCCAGCACTATATTAGCATTCTGCGTATCACGGTGGTTCAAGTATGCCATGGGAAAATGGATCGCCATTCACTCACTGAAGAATTTCCCAAGTTAGAGATACAATTAATAATGTTAGCATAGCTCAGTTCAAAACTCTAATGTTACATAATATGGAAGATAGAAAATAATGAGAACAATCATTCCTTTGTGCTTGGAAGAGAAAAGTAAAATAGGTTTGGTAGTATGATTGTTCAATAGATTTCTTCTTACTTCCTGAGCTATGTTCTTGATTCATGCCAGGGGTCTGCCAGGCTGACAGAGCCAATATATTTATCTGGAATAAAAGTCTCCAACTAGTATGTCAGAACATAGCAGATTTCAAAATCTTGTCTGGTAATCAGGTTAACAATTTAAATAAATTATGATATATCTCTATAATAGAATTATTATTTATTTATTTATTTATTTATTTATTTATTTATTTATTTATTTATTTTAAAGTAGGCTCTACACTGGGCTTGAACTCATGACTCTGAGATCAAGACCTGAGCTAAGATCAAGAGCCAGACGCTTGGGGCACCTGGGTGGCTCAGTTGGTTAAGCTTCTGACTCTTGATTTCCGGTCAGGCTGTGAGATTGAACCCTGCAACACACTGAGCGGGGAGCCTGCTTAAGATTTTCTCTCTGACACTCCCCTCCTCACTCTCTCTCAAAAAATAAAAAAATTAAATAAAAAAGAGTCGGATGATTAACCAACTGAGCCACCCAGGTGCCCCTCTATGATAATGGAATATATAATGGAATTCTATTCAGTCATTTAAAATGATGCTATAGGGGTACCTGGGTGGCTCAGTCGATTAAGCGCCCAACTCTCGATTTTGGCTCAGGTCATGATCTCACAGTTCGTGAGATCGAGCCCCACATCAGGCTCTGCACTGAGCATGGAGCCTGCTTAGTATTCTCTCTCTCCCTCTCTCTCTGCCCCTCCCTCCTTTGTGCTCTCTTTCTCTAAGATAAATAAATATTAAAAATAAATAAAATAAAACAAAACGATGCTGTAGATGAAAATGTATTTGTATAATGCTCATAATAAATTGTTGAATGAAAAAAAGTTATAAAACAACATGGAGGTTATAATTACACTTATAAAATACTAAAATATTTACATTTTTTGCACCAAAAGCATCCCATAAAGTGCTTCTAGTGGTTTTCTCCAGGTGGTGGGATAATGCATATTCTTTTTTTTTATTTTTTTATTTTTTATGAATATTCTTTTTGAATATTTCTCTTGTTATATTATCTAAGTTTTATACAACACTCATTTATTGCCTTTGTAATAAGAAAAATACAGCAGAGATATTTTTAATTAAAAAATTATACCCACTGCATCTGTAAACCTCTAAGTGTACTTATATTTTACTCCTTAAAAATTTTGGTATTCTTCTTGTAAGCAGCCACAAATCCTCTGTGAAACGAGGTAAGGGAAGAAATGCATACATGCATGTAAAAATGAGTGAATGAATAAACACAGCACCAATTAGATCAGTAAAGGGAACTCTGGGGACTTCCAAGGCTGACTGGTTTTTCCCTTACTTCACATCTAAATGAGATCCCATTGTAGGAGAACAGTCCCAGGCCCAGCCATGTGGGGCATTTTCATGTTTCTGGGTCTGGAGATGGAGTTTCCTTGCTCTCAGGAGTGGTATCTCAAGAGTCTAGGCTCTCCTACTCTAGTAAGGGGGCAGTCACCTTCCCCCTTCACCCCCTGTGGAATTTTTCTTCCCACAATCCCTAGATCCTTCCAGTCCTCAACCCCCATCAGGAGGGAATGCTACGCTGAGCTCAGGGGCTCCTTGACCACTCATGCCAGGGTTTCAGGTGCTGTCCATTGTTTCAACCACCTTCTCCAGAACTGCCACCCCTACACAGCCCACATTAGTGGCCACCATCACTGCAGCCACCATGCCCCAGATGTGTTAGAGATCACTCCCTTCTTGAGTTCAGAGCAAAACAGACAAAGAAACTCCCTCTCAACAGACTCCAGAGTGTAGAAATGCAAAGGTCCCCATCACAGGGCTTTTCCCAAGTAGGGAAGGAGGTAAACACATCAAGCTTTAGCTCAGTCCCCCAATGCCTCTCCTTTCTGCTCACCAGCCTGCTGGACTGGGGGACAAAAAGTAACAAAACGGCGGTGAAAGAAGCTCAAAAGCCTGTAAGTAACACAAATTAGTTATCCACCAGTGGTCGGGCTTTAGCAGATTGTCACCAAGGGTAATACAGGCCTGGGGTTGATAGGTTTGTTTCTCAAGAGAAAGCAGAAATCTAGATTATTATGTATAACCACCCAATTTTTAAATACTGGCAAATAGTTTATTTTTTTAATCCCAGTAGAGGTTAGGAATTCTGTTAGGGATTCCTGGTTAGGAATAGGTTAGGAATTCTGTTCAGCTGCTAGTAAAAAAGATGAGAAATAATATAGCTTAAGATAGAGCCTTGGTACTCTATCTTGGTGAGAACCTGAAAGTAGTTGAAAGGTGGAGAGTCCAGGGCTATGTGCAGCTCCATGAGGCCATCATGTTCAAATCATGTTTCTTTCTAGTGGTTGCTAGAATGCCCTGGAACTTGAATTCAAAATCAACTAGCTGAGTGTCCCTGGGCACAGCCATTTACCTTGCTATGCCTCTGTTGCCTCATTTTGTGAGATAAGCACCTTGCCTCACAGGGTGGTTTTGAGAATTGAATGAGATACACAGGGAAAAAGCACTCAGCACAGAGCCTTACAGAGCACTTAGCACAGCAAGCTCCCAAAATGTTGACGTGAGACGAAATGAACGCAAACCTGGGCCTTTATACACTCTAATGACAAAGCAAAATTCTTAGATATGCAAAGAGAGTTGGATATAGGATAGATGAAAACTGAATTGCTCTGTATTATGTAAATGAGAACTCATTTTCTTTTTTTTTTTTTTTTTTTTTTTTTTTTTTTTTTTTTTTTTAGCTCCTTACAGAGCAGGAAATAACAGGAGAAGAGGAAAAGCAAGCAACACAACAGATTTGAGGAGGACATTTACAAATACCTGATGTTAATGTTGAGATTGATAATCTTTTTGAAGAATAAGACCATCGGTCACCCCAAATCGTCTTTTTGAAGTCTGCTGGGCAGAAAAATATCTATTGTGAGTAATTTTTTATGGAAATTAGGAGAAGGGGCTGAGGTCTGTATCCATGCTGTTGTAGAATTGCAATGGATAGCATATATAGGACTCTATATTCTATTGAATGGACTAATTCTGAATGGATTAGTTCAACAGAAATAGGAATCTGGAGTCAGAGCTTAATCTGTATGAACATAAACTGTACCCTTCCCCGAATCTTTGGATAGATGACTGGATTTTGTTCAAATGTGAAAGGAATGGGGAGGGTTTAAGTCCATTTTTTTTCAAGTCTGAAGGGCCAGGAAGATCCTACCCAACATTTGAGTCTCAGGGCTAGAGCACCTGCCCTCCCCAAGGCCCCAACAACATTCCTAATGACCCTTCACAAAATCAAATGGGAATCTTCTGACATTGCCTCTGCTTTTGCAATACTGAGAAGTCAGGAAAAGCCTGAGTTGGCTGTAATTCTAAAGGATGAATGGATGCTGATGGCGTATCCTAGCAACGGCTGAAAAGAAATCAACGTCAAGTGATACAAGCTCCACGAGTGGAAGCAAAAGATCCACTGCAACACAGTCAGAAGTAACATGGCCTAGGTAGTGACTGTCAGTCCCATACTGGCATTTGGAAGCTGACCTGTCGTTAGGAGGCTGCAAAGATAAAGCAAGAGCAAAAGGCTGAGTTGGGCTAATGGAGGCCTCATACAAATGACCCAAAATAACAATGCTCAATCAAAGTCCAGGTTTGGAGTGACAACTTAGCCAGAGAAAGCCATCTGTAGAAAACTGAAGGTCAGTGAAGGCTGTCAAACACATCTCTTTAATCTAATTACAAATGACATTTATTCCTTTAAAGCCA
Source organism: Puma concolor (assembly GCF_028749965.1). NCBI lineage: Eukaryota > Metazoa > Chordata > Mammalia > Carnivora > Felidae > Puma > Puma concolor. The sequence continues at coordinate 26,019,371 of NC_141673.1, read as the reverse complement.
CATAGCATTAAATAAGACACTAATAATCCTATCTCACAAGAATGAAAATAAAAATTACTCTCTTCCATAACCCGCTTTATAAGCTTGGAAAGCACTGATTGTTAGCCAAGTACCATTGAAGACTACTAATGCCCTCTTTTATTTGTCAGGGCTGTTTTTCCTTCCAGTAAAAGAAATTCAGCTGGAACTTCATTTGAGCAAAAAGGGACTTGTGGGAAGGAGAAAGTCATAGAATCAAAGGAAGACATCCAGGAATTGGGCAGCCCTAAGGCTCTCCAGAGCTAGGAATCAGGGACTTAACACACCTGGGACTCTTTTCATTCTTTCTTTCTTTAATTTTTTAAACTATTTTTTAAAAAATTGAAGTATAATTGACATACAATACCTTCTTCACTTTAGGTATATATCATAGTGATTCAATATTTTTATACATTATGAAATGATCCCCACCACCTGTCGCCATACAAAATAATTACAAATTATTGATTATATTCCTTATGCTGTACATCACATCCCCATGACTTATTTATTTTATAAGTGGAAGTTTATGCCTTTTAATCCCCTTCACCTATTTTGCCTGCTCCCTAACCCCTCCCTGCTCTAGTAACCAACAGTTTATTTCCTGTATCGATGAGTCCGTTTCTGTTTTGTTTTGTTTGTTGGTTGGTTTCGTTTGGATTTTAGATTCCACATATAAGTGAAATCATATGATATTTGTCTTTCTCTGTCTGACTTATTTCACTTAGCAAAATGCCCTCTAGTTTCATCCATGTTGTTGCAAATGGCAAGATTTCACTCTTTTCTATAGCTGAGTAATATTCCATCATATATACATAGTAAATATATATATGTAAATATATACATATATATGTATATATATACATATGTGTTTGTGACCGTGGTCGGACAGAGTAATTTCTCTACCAGTTTCACTTAGAAAAATTCCTAGAGAAGGATTTGATTAGCCTGGTATGGGTCACATGCTTATTTCTGGGCCACTAATTGAGGATGGTCCTAGGATTGGCCCGGCCTCAGTCATATACTCACTCCTGGTGTAAGGATAGGAGGTGGGGTACTCTGGGACTGGGATGGGAAGAACTTCCTCAAAGGAAGGGGATACTATTTCCAAAGAGAAAAAACTGGTGCTGAGCGGATAAAGAACAAATGTACACCACTTTCATTGAATTAGTTATTAAAGTCATTTTCATAACCTGCTACTATCCTAAGCTGGTCTAAGTTGTCTTGGCAAAAGCAAAACATTACAGAATTACAGCTGTCTGGAATGTACTATGGATTTGGTTTGATCTTCCTAAAGCATTTAATTAGCCCCCAAAGGAGGTGGGAAATTAACTGTACATTACTGAAAATATCAAATATAAATTTCCCATAATTAAATTAAATTAAAGGAGATACTAAAAAGATAAAAGCTAATATCATAGCTATATTTTGATCTTTATTTCCAAATATAAGTTACATTTATTATGGATTTTTTAATCAGTAAAACAATAATTCAAAATTAAGTTTTTATTAAAACTTAAAGGAGGGGTGCCTGGATGGTTCTGTTGGTTGGCTGAGTGACAGACTCTTGATTTCAGCTCAGATCATGACCTCATGGTTGGTGGGTTTGAGCCTGTGTGGGGCTCTGTGCTGCTGGTGCGGAGCCTGCTTGGGATTCTCTCTCTCTCTCTCTCTCTCTCTCTCTCTCTTTCTCTCCCCCACCCTGTCTGCCCCTCCCCGACTCATGTACAAGCGTGCATGCACACGCTGTCTACCTCTCAAAAGAAGTAAAATAAACTTAAAAAAATACTTAAAGGAATATTGCATGAAAAAACTTTCAAAAGTATCTCTAAGTCATTCTTGTATAGGTGACCCATACTTTTTTATTAAGTTTAAAATTTTAATTCCAGGAGAGTTAACCTACAGTGTTATATTAATTTCAGGCGTACAATATAGTGATTCTATACATTACTCAGTGCCATCATGGTAAGTGTACTGCCTAGTGACCTATATTGACAGCTAATATAAGGTTTCGTTGAACTAGTTAGTATTTATATGATTCTATTTATTAAAAATAAGTAATAGTAAAAAGGCCTAAAATTGGTTATACTTTTGAGAACTATTCATCAGTAAACTAAATTATCATTATTCTAGAATTTTTGTTAGGTGTTTGGATCTTTAGCCTGTGAGCCTATTTTTTTTAAACATTGTTTTAGACGTTCATTTATTTTTGAGAAAAAGAGAGTGTGAGAAGGGGAGGGGCAAGAGAGAGGGGGACAGAGGATCTGAGGCGGGCTCTGTGCTGACAGCAGGGTTTAAACATATGAACCACGAGATCATGACCTGAGCCAGAGCCAGGAGTCGGAGACTTAACCAACTGAGCCACCCAGGCGTCCCTGCCTGTGAGCCGTTTACAATAATTAAGGTATGCCCTCTGGAGATTCACTATACAGCATAATGCCTGTAGCTAACAACGTTAGATTCCATACTTAAAATTTGTTATGAAAGTACATCTTGGGGTACCTGGGTGGCTTGGATGAGCATCTGACTTTGGCTCAGGTCATGATCTCACGGTTCAGTTCGTGAGTTTGAGCCCCACCACGGGCTCTGTGCTGACAGCTCAGAGCCTGTTGCCTGCTTCAGACTCTGTGTCTCCCTCTCTCTCTGCCTCTACCCCTCTCTCACTCTATCTCTCTCTCTCTCTCAAAAACTAAATAAACATTAAAAAAAAAAACTTAAAAAAAAGAAAGTACGTCCTATGTTAAGCATTGTTACCACAGAAAATTATAATAATAACAATAAAGAGTTGGGAGGTGATGGCTAGTTTATAGCCTTGATGATGATGATGGTGGTTTCACGGGTGTATACTTATTGCTAAGTTCATCGAGTAGTATACAATAAATATGTACAGCTTTTTATCTGTCAATCCAACCTCAATAAAGTGGTTTAAAAACAAATAAAATTAAATTACCAAAAAAAAAAAAAAAGGTATGATAATAACAGTAATGGCTCCATATATCAGGTACTTTACCTGACAACTCCGTGAGGAGGGTTTTATTATTCATGTGTTGTAAATGAGGAAACTGAGTTCCTAGAAGTTAATTGTTCAAAGCTACATGGCTAGTAACCTCTAGGGTGGTCTTAGGTCCACTCTAGAACCGATTGTCCCTCTAACTGTCACCTTGCTTCCCGGACTAAGCAATGCTGGAGAGAAGAACAAAACCGTGCAGGGTGTTTGTTAATAAAATAGGAATCTAACAACCAAGTGTTCTAAAATAATCATTGAATCATTAATTGTATAAATATGCTATAAAGTTGGGCAAAGAAGTTTATTTCTTAGATTCCAAGATGTTCTCCAAAATGTGGTGTGCAAAATGAAAGAGTGGCTAATTCTAGGACCCTAAAAGAATTTTCAACATCAAACTCAATCAGCAAACACAGATGAACAAGAAACAAGAAGGCAAGGCAGCCATTACTCAGTCAAAAGTCAGGGAGAAACTGCTCTAAGGGACCATGAGGGAAAATATGAGATCTTTGCTCTTCTTCAACAATGGAAAATTAGTTAAGGGTTTTAATTTACTGTGTGAGGACAATAAGGAACTGGAGCAAGCACAGTCATGACAGTATTAATGGCCATCTCAATTCTCAAACTGAAACATATCCAGGTCAGCCTGCAGGGCAAGCTGTCTCCAAATGCAACCGCCTTGAGATTCTCTGGTAAAGCCGACCTAAGTAAGGGAGGTCGTCTGAGGTCACCTATAAGTACATAGTTCAAAATAAAAAGGTTTTTGTCAAAAGAGCCTTACATTTTTGGACAAAGTCCCAGGAAAAAATAGTATTTTTTTCAGCAGACAAGGCCGCTTTTCTCCATTATGACACCACGAGAGCCAGTAGGGCACCACCAAGCTCAGATTAGGATTCTCCATGACAGATATCATTAATGCAAACCAAGAGTTATTCCTTCAGTCTTTGCTAACAGAACCTTAATTTTGTTTGCCTTTCATGTCTTTTAACAAAGCTGAGTCCTTGTCTGGCCTCTGGGGATGACTGTTGATTAATAAATCAGATTTGGTCATCTCATGATCCTTGTCCAGTGACTGACTGGCATGGGCAAGAGGTGCAGTTCCGACCAAGAGAATGCTGGAAGTTTCTGGGAAGATTTTTTGTCCTTTCAAAAAAGGGTAGAAGACATGGGCATCCCCCTTCTTCTGCCTCTGGATGTTGTCATCTGCATGTGACGTCCAGAACTGCAGTAGTTAGGACTATGAAAGGAGCCAAACTAAGAGAAGACATCACCGTAGTGAGGAGGGGTAGAGATGGGAAAAACCAGAGTCCTTGATAATGGTATTAAGCCACTGAACTTAGAAACTACCTATTTGCTAAAGTCTAACTATAGATTCTTTAATATGTGTATTATTAAATATTATTATTATTATTATTAATGGGATTTTTTTGAGAGACAGAGTGCTAGTGGGGGAGGGGCAGAGAGAGAGGGGGGGACACAGAATCTGAAGCAGGCTCCAGGCTCCGAGCTGTCAGCACAGAGCCTGATGCGGGGCTCTAACTCAAGAACCACAAGATCATGACCTGAGCCAAAGTCTGACACTTAACTGACTGAGCCACCCAGGTGCCCCTAAATGCCTTATTACTGAAGGCACTTTTAAATTGGTTTTCTTTTTAGCCAAAGTTTCCTGAGATTCTCTCCTGGCCAGAGGTATCAAAATCTAATATCAGGACATCCTGGTCAGATCAGCATCCAGCCCTCCCCAGTGGCTATCCAACTTCTATATGGTCTTATAATGCTTAGGCATTTGGCATCCTCACTTACCTTTTTCTCGTTCCCTTCCTTTCCATTCCCCTCCCACACCTTTACTCCATACCTTATCCGGCCTCAAGTCACATTGCTCTTGCCTTCAGGTAAGGGAATTTGCAGAAGACTAAACTCAACCTATTGCCAGAAGATGGAATAATCATGTCTCCTGTCTGCCCTGGAGACAAGTTGATTTTAAGAAGATCTACAGTAGGAGGTGCCTGGATGGCTCAGTCAGTTAAGCGTCTGACTCTTGATTTCGGCTTGGGTCATGACCTCACCATTCGTGGGATTTGAGCCCCACGCGTCCAGCTCCATGCTGTCAGCGTGGATCCTTCTCGGGATTCTCTCTCTCCTTCTCTCTCTGTCCCTCCCCTGCTCTCTCTCTCAAAATAAATAAACTTTAAAAACATTTCTAGGGGCGCCTGGGTGGCGCAGTCAGTTAAGCGTCCGACTTCAGCCAGGTCACGATCTCGCGGTCCGTGAGTTCGAGCCCCGCGTCGGGCTCTGGGCTGATGGCTCAGAGCCTGGAGCCTGTTTCCAATTCTGTGTCTCCCTCTCTCTCTGCCCCTCCCCCGTTCATGCTCTGTCTCTCTCTGTCCCAAAAATAAATAAACGTTGAAAAAAAATTTTTTTAAAAATAAAAACATTTCTAAAAAAGAAGATCTATAGTCAGATAAACATCACTTTTTTTGTGTGCTGAAGATCCTGGATCACTGTCAATAGTCTATTAGAACTAAGTTTCTTACGGGGTGTCTGGGTGGCTCAGTCAGTTAAGCCTCCGACTTCAGCTCAGGTCATGATCTCACAGTTTGTGAGTTCGAGCCCTGCGTCGGGCTCTGTGCTGACAGCTCAGAGCCTGGAGCCTCCTTCGGATTCTGTGTGTCCCTCTCTCTCTGCCCCTCCCCCACTCACACTCTGTCTCTCTCTCCTTAAAAAATAAATAAACATTAAAAAAAATTAAGAACTAAGTTTCTTAGACCTTTTTTAAAAATCACATGGCATAAATTTTAAAGTGTATAACTCAGTAGTTCTTAGTATATTCACAATGCTGTGCAACCATTATCACTAACTGATTTTAGGATATTTCCATCACCTTGGAAAGAAACCCTATACCTATTAGCAGTTGATCCTAATTCTCAATTTTCTTTTTTTTTTTTTCAACATTTATTTATTTTTGGGACAGAGAGAGACAGAGCATGAACGGGGGAGGGGAGAGAGAGGGAGACACAGAATAGGAAACAGGCTCCAGGCTCCGAGCCATCAGCCCAGAGCCCGACGCGGGGCTCGAACTCCCGGACCGCGAGATCGTGACCTGGCTGAAGTCGGACGCTTAACCGACTGCGCCACCCAGGTGCCCCTCAATTTTTTTTTTAACTCAGATGTCTGAACAGCCAAGAATTTGACTGAGTTTTGTTCCTTGCAGTTTGTATCATGAAAATAATACGGTGGATTGTTTTATTCATTTTACCAATGCAAAAGTATGTTTTAATACTATATATTCATCTTTAAAATATAGATTCCTCCCAGATTCTGAAAACCAACACCCTCCCCCATAGGCATCCTCTCTTAGCCCTTATTGCTGTTTGATTAGATAATACTTGTGAGATAGCATATTTTGTGTGGATGCCTTTTATATAGCAAACTGCTTCTTCTATGAGTAATTTTTGACATTAACATTGTAAATTTATTAATCCTACCTGCAAACAGACAGCTTTTCATGAATGAGAAAATAATTTTTTATGGCAACTTAATTTAAATTTCAAATTAGGATGCAGATTTTCTGGTACATAATTTTTCATCCTCCCATTGCTTTGAAAAGAGCATTATAAATCACTTAAAATTGTGGGGCTGATGCTTAGCCTTATTTAGTGACATAAAAATGATTGTCCATTTAAAAAAAAATTTTTTTTTACTGTTTATTTATTTTTGAGAGAGTGAGAGAGAGACAGAGCACGAATGGGGGAGGGGCAGAGAGAGAGGGAGACACAGAATCCGAAGCAGACTCCAGGCTCCTAGCTATCAGCACAGAGCCCGACGTGGGGCTCCGACCCACAGACTGCGAGATCATGACCTGAGCTGAAGTCGGACACTTCACTGACTGAGCCACCCAGGTGCCCCATGATTGTCCATTTTTTAGCGATTTTATTGTGGCTCAAAGTTCCAACTCCAGAGTACATGTAGCTGAATCTCCAAATCCACAGACCTCCCCAACTGGAATCATCCAGTTGAGCCATCACATACAGGAATTTCAAAGACCTGGATATATCCTCAAACGCATATGCAGGAGCCTCACGGAATGTATGTACCCACCCTAGCACAAATTTTAGAAATCTTAAAGCTATTAGTTTATAGTAATAAATCCTAACAACCACTGGCCCACAATATACCCACATTTACGAGTCAGAAAATTCATACTCAGGGCTATATCTGACAAGAAAGATGGTGCATACCAATAACAAATTTCATGACTATAGAGAAGTAATAAAGTCACACAGATGTCATGTCAGTGAGGACAGTCAGTTGCAAGTGGAAGAACCCTACGTCATCTAGATTCAGGAGAAAACGTTAAGGGAAATTTCTTGGTCCACTTTCCTGAGAAGTCTAAGTGAGTTCTAGCTTCAGGCTCATCTGGAGCCAGGTGCTAAACAGTCATCAGGAATCTGTCTCGTTCCTTCTCTTGGCTCCACTTTCCTTCACACTGACTTTACTTTCAGGCTGCCTTCCTTAGCGGAGTGCCTCCCGGCCCCACCTGGCACATATCTTCAAACCTAGCTTCAAATCTTATAGAATGAAGAATTCTGCTTTCCAGTATTTCCAACTAATGTCATGTACTTGAGTTTCATTGGCATGTCTTGGGTCGTGTATTTCCTGAATCAATCACTGAAGCCAGTGGGATACATACAATATTTTGAGAATTGGAGAGTGGGTAAAAATCCACTGATTCATATAGACTAAAAGTAGGGGAAGGATGGTCCCCACAAGAAATCAGGATTCTATGACAGAAGACAAGAAAAGCAATGCTGGGCAAGCACAAACAACAGATGCCCAGACATATGCTTTCCAGGAACTGGATTCTCTCTCTGACACATCCTGGTGAGTAACCCAGAACTAATGCATTGTGCATGCAGGGGGCACCATTCACACCCTATGCACGTAGGTGAGACATGCACGGTGTCCCTTGCTCTGGCACAGGAGGGTTGGACATCAGCCCGGGAAACAACTTTCCTTTCTTCTTATTTTTTTTAATGTTTATTTATTTTTGAGAGGATGAGAGCGTGAGCAGGGGAGGGGCAGAGAGAGAGGGAGACACAGAATCTGAAGCCGTCTCCAGCCTCTGAGCAGTCAGCGCAGAGCCGGATGTGGGGTTTGAACTCACAAGCTTCAAGATCCATGACCTGAGCCGAAGTCGGATGCCCAGCCAACTGAGCCACCCAGGTGCCCCGGGAAACAACTTTTCTAAGGCCTGTTCTATCCCAACGGATTTGTTAAACAATCCACCACAGGTCCACTTCTGTCATTTCGTTATTTGCTTCAATCTTAGACATTGCCTTCCTGGAGCCAGAGCTGGCAAATGTGGCTTGATTACTGTGCACTTAGGATGCAACAGCATTTCGTACTAGTGCACAGCGGGGTATGGATTCCATTGCATGTGAGGAGAATATTATAGATGGGGTTTCTCCCCATGTAGGAGTGAGATTTAAAGCTGTGAAGCAGGCCTAGAGGTCTTTGCAGGCCGATCACACGAGTGACCACAAACCCTGAAAATAATTACCAGTCTTTCTGGAAATGCGGCACAACATCATGGCAATGAGTGTACTTTTTTCTTTCTCTTATAAAAATTGGTCGATGCGAGTTTTTTGGTTTCCTATTTGTAACTATTTGCATGCTCTGCTGTTATTCTCCACAAGGGTTTTTACCTCCTGAAATCACAGAATTAGCATGCTGTTCAAGGCTGCTGCTACTTAATTTCAGTTGTTATCTCTCCTGTAGCAAACTTATTAAATCTGATCAGTACTAGATTACTTTATTATGTCTATATGTATAGTGCCTTCACAGGTGTATTCAGTAAATGCTTAACACACAGAGTATTTACTGGAATTCTTTACTGGATTTACAGATTATTTACTGGGATAATTTTATTCATGCCTTTTCTCAAAAAGAAACAGTAAGTACTATGAAGAAGGTAAAGCCAGCAAATTTATATAACTGAAACTAAAATAATAGGATGTTTCACGGGAGCTCCTTTAGGTTAGGCAGACCCAGAACATCTTGTTGAGGTGATATTGGTAAACTGAGACATCAATGATAAAAAGGAGGAAGCAGTACAAAGATGCTACTGTTCCAGGCAGGAGGAAGAGCAAAGGCAAAGGCCCTGAGACCAGAGTGAACCTGGCTGTTTTCAGAATAGAAAGGCTGATGTGGCATACAAAATGGGTGATAGAGGGAGAATAGAGAAAGAGGAGGTCTGAGAAAGAGACGAGGGCACCTCATGAACACAAGCGGGGACTCCAGCTGACACGAGTTCATTGCCTCTCGTCTTTTCTGTGAAGAGAGTTTCTTGGCCAGGGGCACTCTCCTGTGTATGATGAAACAGAAGGCTTTTTTTTGTTTTTTGTTTTGAAGGTTTATTTACTTTGAGAGAGAGAGAGAGAGAGAGAGTGCACACATGCGTACGTGTGGGGGAGGGGCAGAGAGAGAGGGCGAGAATCCCAAGACTCTGAGCTAAGCACAGAGCCTGACATAGGACCTGAACTCACAAACTCTTGAGATCATGACCTGAACCGAAATCTCGAGTTGGTTGCTTAACCAGCTGAGCCACCCAGGCGTCCCAAACAGAAGGCTTTCTAAGCCAAAGAATGTTGGTGCTGACCCAGATATACCAGACAAGGAAAGCAGATCCTCATTTAGAGTAAGTGCCTATTTCCTTGGAAACAAATCAAGCTCCCTCCAAAATGGAAGCAGTCCAATGAAATGAACTTGCCGTGATGAGGCTGCTGGTCTTAGATGTGTGTTTTATGTTGGCTTTCCCCAGAAGCTGGCATACAGGCAAGGGTTTGTGCTCAGGAGGTGATCCCTATAAACACTTAGCTGCTTTGCTCTAATCTTCCTGGACTGTGGGTCCAATTCTGAAGGTGCATTTGCAAAGCTTGTCCCAAAACCTTCACACCGATTTTCAGTGTTGCTTTTTTCAAGTCTTTGACCATATAATCGGTGATTGGTTATGTAACCGGACTCAGATCATGTTTCCTTCAAGTCAAAGTACATGATACAAGGCATTGCTTGAAATCCTGCCTACTGAGTGAGATTTGCCTTCTGCTGTCCTTCGAGATAACTGCTCACAGGGGCTGTGGTATACCAGAGTATGCTTGCAGCTGGCAGTAAATATTGTTCCACAATACCTATAAGCCAGGCTTGACTTTCTGCATTCTCAATTAGCCAACAACTCTCCACAAGAGCAAAGGGACAGATCGGTAGCAGCAGGTGTGGGAATAGGGTGGCACAGAGTGGGAACAGAGTGGGGAGAATTCTGCTCCCACAAACTAGAAGTGCCTTCCTGGCCTGCTCTGTTACCATATGAGGTGACACAGTGCTATGGTAACTTAATCAGTAGGTGGATTAGAGCATACATGGTGTCCCATGGTCTCTAACATACCAGAACAAATGGAAGCTGTTTCTCAAAGGGAAAAGAGTAATCTTCCAAAATGGGGTCATGGCCTTGCTCCGCAGTCCTGTGGGCTTCCACTGTGACTCTTGCGGTTTCTGACTTCAGTGAGCATCCCGATCATCCCAATACTTGGAGAGCTGAGCAGCAGAGCTGCTTGGACTAAAGCCACCGAGAGAGACTATTTTTGCACTGCCAGGTTCTCAGGTCACCCGGTAAATAAATAAGTGCAAGACACCTGTGTGCTATACGCTGTCCCTAAAATCCAGGGCGCCACAAAGTACCATGCCTTTCTTAGTTGTAGCAATTTGTCCTTAACACTGGAGGGGCCATCTCAACATGTGCCAGGCTACTGAATCCCTGAGGATTTTACTAAGGAGTCAAGTCCCTACATTTCTGGAAGAATCAGATTCATCTTTTGGTATATGTGTGTCTCACCGAGGCTTTAGGGTTTCCGGTATTGTCTGTTCTGCATCAACACAGTAGACTAATGTAACATCTTATGGTTCGGTGAGGCATTATGTGTCCTTGTGTAGCAGATGGCTGGACTTGACATCCGTGGGACAGATTTATAAAGCTATTTCTGTCCCTGCCATGTAAAAGCAAACAGCTGCTGATGGATTCTACAAACCAAAATGGATAAAAATGCAGTGGTTAGACCCATAGTTACCTCTCCAATGCCAGAGGCTATATTAAGCTGCTCCAATAAAGAGACCATTTCAGGAACAGGAGCTACAGTTTAGATCATCTTAAGATTAGTTTTATCGTACAGCCCACTGTCATTCTCCAAGACGATCACTCTTAACTTACCAGTCAAATGGAAGTACACTGTCCCTTTGGGGATATGACAGGAATGATCCGCATCTTTCTACCCTCTGATGGTTGTACTGACGTTGCACCCCAAAGAGATTCTGCTTTTTCACTTATTCTGGCAGGAAAGGAACACACAATGGCTTCTCCTTGTCCTTCTGCCACTGGAGCACTTACTCCTCAGGGCAGAGACCTAATGCTGAGGTTCTGCAAAGGATGTCCAGCCCATCTACACTTAGGAACTGAGGAAATAAACCAAGGGATGGATGGGGTGAAGACAGAAGAGTTCATGTTCCGGTGAAATGAGGGTCCCATCTGCCTCCCGTGGTCTCTATTCTGACCAGTGAGTGGGCTATAGTGTTCTCTCTTCCCCCTAAAGTTGGGGCTAACTTGGAGCAAGTATCCGCGGATCCCTGAAAACTTTAGCTATTTCTCCATTCCAAGTATACATCACCTGAAGAAGCAGCTGAGCAGAAGGTTCATAGCACACATATCTACTATTAGGGCACGGCTCTTAAGTCGAGGGTTCTGGTCCTAAGAACTACCTCACGTCTAGGAGTTAAGGGAGAAACTGTGATCTTCTAGCTTGACTCAAGCGCTCCTCACCTAGATCTGTAAAGTTGTTTACACACACACACAAATCAGGTTAAGACCTAAGGTGGCTGCCTGGTGCTCTCCTACCGGGAAGCCCTAAGATTACTTAAACATAGCCAGAGATTGCTGCAGCTCAGGTCATTTCCTAATTATCACCTCTTTCTACCTTTCCCCTCCCCATAAGTACTACACCCATTTTTCTCTAACAGGTGAACTTCCAGCATATCTGATCCATAAAGAATAGCAGCCAGGACAGAATTTCTAATTGCTCACAAGTCTGATGTGTCCCTAATGGCATTAGAAAACAATGTTTTGGGCCCTGACGGAACAGTTAGTGAAGTGGCAGACGGACAGAGCGTAGGAAATCCAATCTAGCACAGGCCAGCTTTTAGTGTTTGGTTCTGCTCTTCATTAATCGGCAAACTGCCCAACACAGCACAATGAATACAGTATCTCCTGAGGGCACCAAATATAATCTGATCCAGCTAAGTAAGGGATATTGAACAGTGAGGCTGTGAGCAACCTCTGGTGTCTTATGATCGAGAACGTTTCAGAAGAATGTTTGGTGTATTGATTTCTTTAGCTTAGTAATTCACAACCTTGGCTGCAAATGGATTCATCAGGTGGGGGAACACTGTGGGGAATGTTAAAATATACTGGTGCCTGGATCCCAGCCTCAGAGATGATTTAGTAACTTGGATCTCTGTATTAAAAAAAACAAAACCAGAACCAAAACCACCCCAGGTAACCCTAATGTGTAGCCAATGACATTCTAACTTCTTCCAGATGTCCCTATATCAACAGTCAGTCCGTTCTATCCCTTCATTTTCATATAAGAACCCGAGGAGGTTAGCAAAGTCATGTAATTGCCCTGAGTTTTACTCAATGCCTGGAGTTGCGATTTGGGAATTGAGGTTCACTTTCTCCTGTAAGTTCTCCAGTGCTCTTGCAAGCAACCATCTGGTTTCAAATTCCTAGCATTTTTCTCCTCTCACCGTTAAATTGTTCTGTGGTGGCTGCTAACCAATATCCAAAGGCCTTCTCAGGGAGCTCATGAAAACTGGTGACTAAAGGCAATAATCTGATAGGCTGTCTGATCACCGAAGCTGCTAGCTTTCCATCCAGAATACAGAAGGGTGTTGCACTGCCTTTCCTAGTACCCAGATACGACCAATTCCGAAGATTCCACATTTCCCTGAAGGTCTTTTGTCTACAGCCCATTCTCTGGAACCAATCTGGATATTAGCTAAAGTTCTTTTATTTGCAAACAACAAGAAAAATCAATGATCCCAGTTAGCTTAAGGAAATCAGAATATATTGGAATGGATCCTGTGATAGTTCACAGGTCCAAATAAACAGTGAAAGAACCAAAACTCAGGAAATAGGAAATCCCTGATAACCTTCCCCTTAGAGAGCTACCATCAAAGCCATTCAGCTCTGGTGACTCAGCCTGTGTCCCACCATGTTTCAGATTCCCACAATAAAGTCTGTTGGACTCAGCTCAGCTTTAGGCCTTCCCGTCGGTCAACTATGTGAGGCAATGTCCTGAAGCACAGCCATGCCCGCGGCAGCAAGGAGGGAATACACCCCAACAGAGGTCTACTTCAATTACACATGTTTGTAAGCTTCTATTTTGCAGTTCATAAATGACAAAGGTAAGGGCAAAAAGGCATAAAAGACATTGCTTAATCAAACAATTTTAATCAGTAAAAGTGCAATTACATGAAGAGCCCCATATTATACATGTTTAAATTATTTTCCATCGTCTTTACTTGTAAGGTGTTGAAGGTGGGACCCACTCTTGAATCTTCTTTCTAGTGGTAGAATAAGGTACATATTGTTCTGGAGTGCCACTCACATTGAACTTATGGTTTGTCCAAATGAATTTACGAGCGGTAGGTGGTTTTGTTGTTGGAGGATCATCAGTCATAGAGTGAAGCCAACGATGCCTTAAAGAGGAAAAGAAAGACAGTTATGAAGAGGCAGGATGGTGTGGTGGCAGGCGAGCTAAGCGGGCAGCTCTGGGGCTATTCTGTGGCTTGAGCTCAAATCTCAGCTCCCTCACTTACTAGCTGCACTTCTATGCCTTAGCTTTTTCAACTGAGCATCCTGACTTCTGAAAGATAGCATAAGGATGAAATGAGATAATACACATAAAGGCCCTAGAAAAATTCCTGTTCACAGTAGGTACTCAAAAGATGTTAGCTATTGCTTTTATTGTTACTATATTTCATCGTATCTACGACACTATCAATTTTCAAATATACACCATTTTATATGTTATCTCTAAGAAAAACATGCTGCCGATTAACTCATGATACTATTGATTATAATATGTACCCTAATTTTAGAGGTAAAAATGTATTTCAGAATTGATGAAATACAGCACTGCTATTAGATGCTAGAGGCTGATCTGGAGTTTCGGTATGCTCAGGCTGCTCTGGCTGATGAAGCTCTAATTTAAAACTGAGAGGCTCTTGCTGAAGAAGAGATCTCTGCAAGCACCTTAAATTCAAGCTTCAGATGAATGCTACAGAACATACAATTTGTTATATTAAAAACATTAAATCACAGCCTAAAGTTCACAAGTATTTCAATTTTTAAGTGTTTAACAATTTAAAGGAAGCTGGGTGCATGGAGTAGAAAGGAAAAAGACAGTGAAGCTGTCGCTAAGGGCAGAAAAAGCAGGGATCAAAGGCCAAGGGACAAATAGAAGAACTGAGCAGGAAGCCACACTGAGTTTATATGGGACAGGAAGTGGAAAGAGGATTCGTACCAGATTCCCCAAAGCTGGAAGCTCACAAGAAAGGATGATGTTATGGGAAAAGGGAATGAGGGGAGGGAACAGGCAGAGAAAGGCAGCTCCAAGAAAAAAAAAAAAGGAAGGGGGCATTTCCTAGCTATAGAGAAAAGGACAAGTAGAGGAGGTTTCAGTAAAATAAGACTACATTAATGAGAAAAGTTTATGATGCTACTTATGTTTAAGAATATGTTAGTAGTAATTGATAGATATAGCTAGGTATTGGCTAAAACCAAAAAGAGAGGAGATAAATTATTATTACTATTGCTTTATTTGTGTCTAAAGACATTGTATCATGATCAGCTAACACAATAAAGAATGAAGACATCTGTACACACTGCGTTGGTGTCTCTCTCACATCCTCCAACAGAAACTGGGGATTAGGGAAAATGACGTGGACCAGTAAACTGTGACTATGAACATGAGCCCCAACTGAGATGCTGGCAGGCAGTGAGACAGGCTCTACTAGCCACTCAAAGGAGGGATTAGTTGTCAAAACTAAGGCTGATACTTGTCAAGGGGCTTTATGTAAGCTTAAGGCACAACAGAAATATTTAACTTTTACCTTGCTGAGGCAGCTTAAGTAACTAATTTATGTGAACAAAATAACAGAAAAATTTTATTTAAATAATTGCTGTCAAGACTCTTGAAGGTTAAAATGATATTTAAGAAAACAGAGTCCAAATCTGATATATGTCTATCCAGTTACTTAAATGAGGGACTGAAGATCTCAGGGAGAAATAGAAAATGCTCAAGAAAACTAAAAAATATTTTTACCATAATACATAAAATCTGAAAATGTTTATCCAGCAAGGCTACAGGCAAGAATCAAGGAATGAGTGAGCAACAATTTATTCTCATGATGGCAGTATAAAGAGCTATAAGAAACAAGAAAATGTTTATAATCTGCTAGATTGATGTAACCTTTCTGTTGTTGTTGGTATAGTATTATTAAATAAAGGCTAAATAAGTCATACCTTCTAGATTTCCACACCAGTTTTTGCAAAGCAGATTTTCAGCTGGGTCATTAAATTTTTTTTAGTATTTGTTTGTTCATGCATTCATTTTTTAGAGAAAGAGAGAGAGCACACAAGTGAGGGAGAGGGGGAGAGGCAGACAGAATCCTAAGCAGACTGTGCTGTCAGCACAGAGCCAGACGCGAGGCTCGAACTCCTGAAACGTGAGATCATGACCTGAGCCAAAATCAAGAGTCAGACACTCAACTGACTAAGCCACCCAGGCATTAAATAATGGTTTTTTTTAATGGATATGAAAGACTAAAGAAAAACATGATTGTTTTTTGAGGTAAAAATGTTCATCATACTAAAACTAGTATTCTTTCCCACTTTAGTTTATGAAGCATATCCACACATACCATTCAGTTACTTACTTCATGCTAATCTAAGTATCTCATATTTCAAAACTGAGTAAACAGAATTGAAATGACTTTCCCAAGGTCCCAAAGCACATATGCCACCAAGCTGAGGCTTGAACACAGCTTCTCAATGGTTGAAGAGAACCTTCTGGTCAAGAGACTTAAATTACAATCAAGAGATGAAATAGGGTTAGGATTATGATAGCATCTAAGTATCTGCCAAAATCCTGAGAGCTATCTAAATAACCCCAGGATGGGAATGATAAATCTAACATGTAAAAGACAAAAATAGTTCATCACAAGATAGCCAACTCAAACCTTGTTGGCTCAGTAACTGTTATTTCTAAATGCAAGCTGAATCAAAATCCCAACGGAGTTTGACAATTATATTTCTATGGATCAGCTGAAAGCCTACCCAAGAAAATTTTGAAAACCCCTAACAATCAGGAAGAATGGCATTATCAGACATTAAAGGTTGCAAACGTTAGAATGGTATAAAAACTGGTAAAAAAGAACAATAATATGGAATAAAATTCTCCAAACAGACTAAAGTATATATAAGGTAAGGCTGGCATTTCAAATTATTGGGGCAACTAAATATTTTTCAACAAATTATGCTAGAACAATGAATTTTGTTGAAAAGAAATCAAGTTAGATTTCCCTAGGCATACATCAAAATAGATTCCAGACAGATTAATAATGCTCAGATACAACATGAGTGAATATTTATATTCATAAAATATTGATATCTATAGAATGTGAAGAACCATTTCTAAGATTAACATTAAAAGCAAAAAGGCATAAAGAAAAAGTGTTAATTCTACTACATAAAAACTGAAATGTCTACATCAAACAAGATTAAAGGATAAAACAAATAGGGAAATATTTGTCATATACAGAAAAGTAGTTCACCTATCATTACAAATCAGAAAGAAAAAGTCAAATGTCCACAGGAAAAATGGACGAAAGCCATTAAAGGATGAATCATAAAAAAGTAAAAATGGCAAACACAAAAAGCTCAATCAAGGCAATGCAAAATAAAGTCAGATATAGTTATATTTTTATTTGCTGAACTGGCAAAGATTTTAAAAAGTAGTAATACCCAACACTGATGAAATTATAGAGACTAACACTCACATACAACTGAATGTATATACACTAAGAATATAAATCGAGGGCAATTTGGCAAGAAGTACCGAACACTTTCAAAACATGTTCATTCATGGATGCAACAATTTTACCCACAGAAATGTGCCTTAAGGAAATGGAGACATGTGGGTAAATGTTTAAGAACAAGGTCACTGACCACAGCTTTATTTATATTAGTGAAAAAAATGGAAAGAATAAAACCAAGAATGAAATGGAATACTTAAATAATTCATGACATAGGGGTGCCTGGGTGGCTCAGTCAGTTGAGCATCCGACTTCGGCTCAGGTCACGATCTCACAGTTCCTGAGTTCGAGCCTTGCATCGGGTTCTGTGCTGACAGCTCAGAGCCTGGAGCCTGCTTCGGATTCTGTATCCCCCTCTCTCTCAGCCCCACCCCTACTTGTGCTCTGTCTCTGTCTTTTAAAAATGAATAAACATAAAAAAAAAATTTTTTTTAAATAATTCATGACATATACATGACAAAAGACTAAAACATCATTAAAAATTGTATTACAGAGAATATTTTATGACTTTGAGAAAATGTTCACCATATGTTAAGTTTAAATGGCAGATTATTCACTTAATTTATTTAACAGTATTTACATAGCATTTATAAGTCATGGATACCATTCTAAATACTTTAAAAAAAAATTTTTTTTTTAACGTTTTATTTATTTTTGAGACAGGGAGAGACAGATGATGAACAGGGGAGGGTCAGAGAGAGGGAGACATAGAATCTGAAACAGGCTCCAGGTTCTAAGCTGTCAGCACAGAGCCTGATGCGGGGCCCGAACTCACGGACCGTGAGATCATGACCTGAGCCAAAGTCAGCCGCTCAACCGACTGAGCCACCCAGGTGCCCCTCTAAATACTTTACAAATATTAACTCCTTTAATCCTTATAACAACTCTATGAGATAGATATTATTATCCCAATTTAATAAATGAGGAAACTGGGGTACATTATTAAAAACTTGCCCAAGGTAGTAGGGCTAGAATTTAAACCCAGGCTACCTCTTCAAAAGGCCTACTTAACATTAAAAACAAAAACAAAAGGATTTGTATGAATAGAAAAAGAGATCAGAAGAATATATATCAAAATGTTGAGATGCCTGGGTGGCTCAGTCGGTTAAGCTCCAACTCTTGATTTCAACTCAGGTCATGATCTCATGGTTCATGAGCTTGAATCCTGTGTCAGGCTCTGTGCTGACAATGTGGAGCCTGCTTGGGATTCTCTCTTTCCCTCTCTCTCTTTGCCCCTCCCCCATTCATGCTCACTCACTCTGTCTCTCAAAATAAATACTTTAAAAAATATGTCAAAATGTTAACAGTGATTTGTCTGTGTGAATGGTTTGTCTGTGTGATAGGATAATAGGTTATTTTTGTTTCCTTTGTTACTTTCTGAATTTCCTATAATGAACATGTACTACTTTATAAGAAGAAATTAAGCTATTAAAAAGAAAAATCCTTCTTCTAATTCAGACCAATTATAGGCAGTTTTAAAATCTTCCCCTAGTCATTTGTCTTTTACTTTGAGACCATAAATAGGTCCTGTCCATTTCTAATCTAACTCCATTTCATACCACTTAAGCCACCATTTCTTTTGTTAAAAAATCACTCAATCTAGGGGCACTTGGGTGGCTCGGTTGGTTAAACATCCAACTTCAGCTCAGGTTATGATCTCACGTTTCGTGGATTCAAGCTCCACATCCAGGTCTGTGATGACAGCTCAGAGCCTGGAGCCTGCTTCACATTCTGTGTCCCCTTCTCTCTCTCTGCTCCTTCCCACTCGCACTTTGTCTCTCTCTCCCCCTCAAAAATAATAAACATTAAAAAAAAAATTTTTTTTAATCACTCAATCTAAAGTATTCCCAGATGTTTCAGTGGCAGACAGACTTTCTCTCAGTCTACCTTAATGGAATTTTTTTCTAAGCCAACTCCATCATGCAAAGTCATTCACTGAAATTACATGGAAAAAGTTCAAATAATGAACTTTTAATCTAGAAACCTCAAATTTTCTACATGAGACTATCTCTAGCATGTACTATATACACTGACAACCTTTGAACACAATAAAGATTTATTCTGGAAACTGAAATTAAGAGCAGTTCCTTCTGCCCCAAGACTAATAGGTAGTTTATTTCCTTATTTCCAGCTATGAAAATTGCCAACAACCCATCTTTGAAAAATGTTAGAATCACCAAAAACCATAAAATCCCTAGGAATAAATAAAACCAGGAAGGTGAAAAATCTATACACTGAAAACTACTGAAAGCTTATGAAAGAAATTGAGTAAGACACAAAAAAATGGAAAAAAGATTCCATGCTCCTGGATAGGAAGAACAAATATTGTTAAAATGTTGATACTACCCAAAGCGATTTACATATTCAATGCAATCCCTATCAAAATAACACCAGCATTCTTCACAGAGCTAGAACAATCCTAAAATTTGTATGGAACCAGAAAAGACCCCAAATAGTCAAAGCAATCTTGAAAAACAAAACCAAAGCAGGAGGCATCACAATCCCATAATTCAAGCTATACTACAAAGCTGTAATCATCAAGATGGTATAGAACTGGCACAAAAACAGACACTCAGATCATTGGAACAGAATAGAGAACTCAGAAATGGACCCACAAATGTATGGCCAACTAATCTTTGACAAAGCAGGAAAGAATATCCAATGGAAAAAGACAGTCTCTTCAGCAAGTGATGCTGGGAAAACTGGACAGCAACATACAGAAAAATGAATCTGGACCACTTTCTTACACCATACACAAAAATAAACTCAAAATGGATTAAAGACCTCAATGTAAGACAGGAAGCCATCAAAATCCTCAAGGAGAAAGCAGGCAAAAACCTCTTTGATCTTGGCCGCAGCAACTTCTTACTCAACACGTCTCTGGAGGCAAGGGAAACAAAAGCAAAAATGAAGTACTGGGACCTCATCAAAATAAAAAGCTTCTGTACAGTGAAGGAAACAATCAGCAAAACTAAAAGGCAACCGACGGAATGGGAGAAGATAGTTGCAAACGATATATCAGATAAAGGCTTAGTATCTAAAATCTATAAAGAACTTATCCAGCTCAACACCCAAAACACAAATAATCCAGTGAAGAAATGGGCAAAAGACATGAATAGACACTTCTCCAAAGACATCCAGATGGCCAACCGACACATGAAAAATGCTCCACATCACTCATCACCAGGGAAATACAAATCAAAAACACAATGAGATACCACCTCACACCTGTCAGAAGGGCTGACATTAACAACTCAGGCAATGACAGATGTTGGCGAAGATGCAGAGAAGATCTCTTTTGCATTGGTGGTGGGAATGCAAGCTGGTGCAGCCCCTCTGGAAAACAGTACGGAGGTTCCTCAAACAATTAAAAATAGAACTACCCTATGACCCAGCAATTGCACTACTAGGTATTTATCCAAGGGACACAGGTATGCTGTTTCTAAGGGACACATGCACCCCAATGTTTATAGCAGCACTGTCAACAATAGCCAAAGTATGGGAAGAGCCCAAGTGTCCATCGATGGATGAATGGATAAAGAAGATGTGGTATGGGGCGCCAGGGTGGCGCAGTCGGTTAAGCGTCCGACTTCAGCCAGGTCACGATCTCGCGGTCCGTGAGTTCGAGCCCCGCATCAGGCTCTGGGCTGATGGCTCAGAGCCTGGAGCCTGTTTCCGATTCTGTGTCTCCCGCTCTCTCTGCTCCTCCCCCGTTCATGCTCTGTCTCTCTCTGTCCCAAAAATAAATAAACGTTGAAAAAAAAAAAAAAATTAAAAAAAAAAAAAAATTAAAAAAAAAAAAAAAAAGAAGATGTGGTATACACACAAACACACACACACACACACACACACACACACACACACACACACACACAATGGAGTATTATTCGGCAATCAAAAAGAATGAAATCTTGCCATTTGCAACTAACTATGTGGATGGAACTAGAGGGTATTATGCTAAGCAAAATTAGAGAAAGATAAATATCATATGACTTCACTCATATGAGGACTTTAAGATACAAAACAGATGAACATAAGGGAAGGGAGGCAAAAATAATATAAAAACAGGGAGGGGTACAAAACATAAGAGAGTCTTAAATACTGAGAACAAACAGAGGGTTATTGGAGGGGTTGTGGGAGGGGGATGGGCTAAATGGGTAAGTGGCATTAAGGAATCTATTCCTGAAATCATTGTTGCACTATATGATAACTTGGATGTAAATTAAAAAAATAAATTAAATTTAAAAAAAAGTGAGAATTGACCTTAAATGAAGCACTGAATAGTAAGTGAAATGTATTCAACAAAAGCTGAACTTTAAAAATCAAAATCTTGTCTTCTGCATATAATTAATACACTTTGACAGAGAAATGTTATAGAGTAACATTCTGTAACACAGGAAAATCTACCTAAGCAGGCAGTCTGCAGTTCTTAGAGCACAGTGGCTTAATATTCTGATTTTCTGGAGCAGAAAATAAAACACTAGGAAGGATCTGTTTTGAAAAGAATCTCGCAGCACAGTGTACTGAATAACACTCATTTTGGTTCAGGTCAAGTAGTATTTTACACAACACCCCTGACCCGAAAGAGGCTGGATTAAGCAGATGTACCCAAAGGAAGACATCCTCTGCTGCTGATAGCTGGCAACTTATTCAGGGGAATATTTTTAAAAGACTGTAACAAAACAAATGATTCAGTGGGAAAAGGTATTAGAAAGGACAGGTTGGGGCACCTGGGTGGCTCAGTTGGTTAAGTGTCTGTCTCTTGATTTTTGGCTCAGATCATGATCTCATGGTTTGTGAGTTCGAGCCCTGCATCAGGCTCCACACTTACAGTGCAACAGCCTGCTTGGGATTCTCTCTCCCTTTATCTCTGCCTCTCCCCTAATCACCTGCAGGCTCATGCAAAGACAGGTTAAAGTCAGAATAGAATTCATATGTAAATCTACCTTCAAATTCAAATATAAGTTGTAAAAGAAGTGACAGACGTAGCATTTCTGGATCAACTAGAAGAAGCAAAGACAATTACTGTATTCAAATTACAAAATTAGGAAACAACCAACAAAACTAAAAGGCAACCAACGGAATGGGAAAAGATATTTGCAAATGACATATCGGACAAAGGGCTAGTATCCAAAATCTATAAAGAGCTCACCAAACTCCACACCCAAAAAGCAAATAACCCAGTGAAGAAATGGGCAGAAAACATGAATAGACACTTCTCTAAAGAAGACATCCGGATGGCCAACAGGCACATGAAAAGATGTTCAGCGTCGCTCCTTATCAGGGAAATACAAATCAAAACCACACTCAGGTATCACCTCACGCCAGTCAGAGTGGCCAAAATGAACAAATCAGGAGACTATAGATGCTGGCGAGGATGTGGAGAAACGGGAACCCTCTTGCACTGTTGGTGGGAATGCAAATTGGTGCAGCCGCTCTGGAAAGCAGTGTGGAGGTTCCTCAGAAAATTAAAAATAGACCTACCCTATGACCCAGCAATAGCACTGCTAGGAATTTACCCAAGGGACACAGGAGTACTGATGCATAGGGGCACTTGTACCCCAATGTTCATAGCAGTACTCTCAACAATAGCCAAATTTTGGAAAGAGCCTAAATGTCCATCAACTGATGAATGGATAAAGAAATTGTGGTTTATATACACAATGGAATACTATGTGGCAATGAGAAAAAATGAAATATGGCCTTTTGTAGCAACGTGGATGGAACTGGAGAGTGTGATGCTAAGTGAAATAAGCCATACAGAGAAAGACAGATACCATATGGTTTCACTCTTATGTGGATCCTGAGAAACTTAACAGGAACCCATGGGGGAGGGGAAGGAAAAAAAAAAAAAAAAGAGGTTAGAGTGGGAGAGAGCCAAAGCATAAGAGACTGTTGAGAACTGAGAACAAACTAAGGGTTGATGGGGGGTGGGAGGGAGGAGAGGGTGGGTGATGGGTATTGAGGAGGGCACCTTTTGGGATGAGCACTGGGTGTTGTATGGAAACCAATTTGACAATAAATTTCATATATATATAAAAAAAAAAAAATTACAAAATTAGGGGCGTCTGGGTGGCTCAGCTGGTTAAGTGTCCAACACTTGATCGCAGCTCAGGTCTTGATAACAGGGTCATGAGTTCAAGCCCTGCATTGGGCTCTGTGCTGGGTGTGAAGTGTACTTTAAAAAAAACAAAAAAAAAAAACAAAAAAAAACAAAGGTTGTTTCAAGTAAGACAGTATATCCACATTCATTCAACAATTTTTTTTTAAATTCTTGAAATGTTTTTATTTATTTTTGGGAGACAGAGAGAGACAGAGTGCCGGCAGGGGAGGAGCAGAGAAAGAAGGAGACACAGAATTTCAACCAGGCTCCAGCGTCTGAGATGTCAGCACAGAGCCTGACGCGGGGCTTGAACCCACAAACTGTGAGATCATGACCTGAGCCAAAGTCGAACACTTAACCGAATGAGCCAGCCAGGCACCCCTCATTCAACAAATATTTATTGAGCATCCACTATGTGTTAAACACCATTTTAGGCATTAGCGACACAGCAGTGAACAAAGTTGCTATGATCAAGAAGCATGGTAGTTGGGGAAACAATAAATTAAATACTCTATAACAAAACACCAGGCAGAGATAAGTGCTACCAAGGAAAACACTAGAGCAGGGGAAGAGGACACAGTGTGAAAGGAAAGGGCTCTTCTGGATAGGGTAGACTGAGGAGCCACCAGAGGACGCACTTGTATAAGGTAAAGGTGTGACCCATGTTGGATCTGGGAAAACAGGTGGTACAGAGTGACGGAGGTGGGTATGCTCACCATTCAAGGGAAAGCGAGGACAAAGTGGCTACGTCAAGAGTTGGCAGGGCAGTGAACAGGACAGTGTATGCAGAGCCTGGCAGGGCCAACAGCACACAAGGCCTTGTAAGGAGTTGGGGTTTTCACTGTCATCATGACAGGAAACTAATGTAGAGTTCTGAGCAGAGATTTGTAAAATAACCACTCCAATCACTGAGTATGTGGAGAATACTAGTGCGCTGCAAGAATGTAATCAGACCAGTTGGAAGGTTGTGGTAGAAGTTTCCAGCAAGAGTTAACTGTGGTTTGGACCAGGGTAATAATGACAGAAGTAGTGATCAGATGTGGGACATATTCAGAAAGTAATCACATGGAACCTGCTGATTGACTGGATATTAGAGAAAAAAGACCTGTGAGGACAACCCTTAAGTTTCTAGCGTGATTAAACATGAGTCATTTAAGGGCTTAAGAACATTTTGCTTGATAGGTCTGTTCATCTACCTATGTTGGGCATTTGAAGATATTGAAAAAATATATATCCTACATTTATAATTGTGACCTAAAATGTTGAAAGGAATGTAATTAACTAAACTGGAAAAAGGAGATAATTGTTTAGGAGATTTTAATCCTTTCCATTTGAGTTTATCAAACAAGAGAAAATAATTGTTCTTTATTTTTATGCAAAAATGTTCAATTTACTAATCTTGTTATCCTATTTATAAATTGGACCTCAAGGCTGAAGAACAAGTAGGTTTTAAAAA
The DNA here is from genome assembly GCF_028749965.1 of Puma concolor. Lineage (NCBI taxonomy): Eukaryota > Metazoa > Chordata > Mammalia > Carnivora > Felidae > Puma > Puma concolor. The sequence goes on along the minus strand of NC_141673.1, from coordinate 25,994,588 downwards.
CTGCAGCTGTAACTCTTAATTACAGGGAACAATCGGATGGTTACCAGAGGGGAGTTGGTCGGGGGATGTGTTGAACAGGTGATGAGGATTAAGGAGTGCATTTGTGATGAGCACAGGCTGGTGCAGGGAGGAGCTGAATCACTATACCCCTGAAACTAACAGTTCACCGTATGCTAACTATACTGGAACTAAAATAAAAAATGATAATAGATTGCAGCTGTAATAAACAGTATATTCATTTTAAATCCAAATTTCCATTAATCTTTATATGATTATGTATATAATCAAAAGCCCCTTAGACGCTAAAAATCTCAAACTGACAAGCAGAATATTTAGTGAAATGGGGAAAATGTTTGTGATTTATTAAGTGAGAAAAGGAGGCCAGCAAACAAAATACTGTTACACACACATATCTATATATAGTTATTTATAATCACAAACCTTCTTCTAAAGAGGGTATGATCAACAAATCGTAATCTGTTCTCCACACTGTGATCCATTTGAAATATTCCTTCTCTTTAAATGCAGATCCTCAGGGGTGCCTGGGTGGCTCAGTGAGTTAAACGTCTGACTTCAGCTCAGGTCATGATCTCATGGCTCATGGGTTCGAGCCCCGTGTTGAGCTCTGTGCTGACAGCTCAGAGCCTGGAGCCTGCTTTGGATTCTGTGTCTCCCTCTCTCTCTGCCCCTCCCCCGTTCATGCTCTGTATCTCTCTGTCAAAAATAAATAAACATTAAAAAAAAAAAAGAAAATGAAAAAAAAAATGTTAACAGTGTTTATTTCTAGGCCAAGGAGTTTATTTTTATTTCCACTGCATGTATCTCTGGGTTTTCCAAGTTTTCTATAACAATTACACATTTTTATAATTAGAAAAAAATTAACAGTAATTGTACTGATTGTTTTAATAACCTGGAAATTTGCTTATAATATTAAGAGAAAAAAAACTGAATATGATTATGGACACAACAATGACATAAAACATTATTTAAAAGGACTAAAGGAAATATGCCAAATGTCGACAGTTGTCTCTCAGGGGTTATGTAGATTATCCCTGGCCCCTGCCAGATTCTTTAAACTTTTCTGGTCTCTCACATTCTTAAGAACAGATTCCAGGGGCGCCTGGGTGGCGCAGTCGGTTAAGCGTCCGACTTCAGCCAGGTCACAATCTCGCGGTCCGTGAGTTCAAGCCCCGCGTCAGGCTCTGGGCTGATGGCTCAGAGCCTGGAGCCTGTTTCCGATTCTGTGTCTCCCTCTCTCTCTGCCCCTCCCCCGTTCATGCTCTGTCTCTCTCTGTCCCAAAAATAAATAAACGTTTGAAAAAAAAAAATTAAAAAAAAAAAAAAGAACAGATTCCATTTAGACTCAATGAACTTCACACTGCCAAATCAAATGGATGCTTCTCTGTCCTTACTTATCTCAAGGAATCTCTCAGCATCAATCAATTCAGCTAGCCTTCTCATCTTTGTTGAAACACTATTCTCTCTTGCCTTCCCTCTTACCTTGCTAGGTACTTCTCATTTTTCTTTGCCAGCTCAACCTCTGTCCTAAACTCCAGATTTATATACCAGCTGGTCACCTGACACATCTATTCTCTTGGATTTCTGATAGGTATCTCAAATTTACTATATCCAAAGAGAATGTGACCACAATCCTCCACTCCCCATCCTACTCTTCTCCCAGTCTTCCCATCCCAGTGAATGGTGACACCATCCAGCCTCTCAAACCTAAACCTATGAAGCAACTTTGATTCCTATCACGCTCAGTCTCCCTAACTTGCACCCTATTTTTCTACAAAGGCATCTAGAACATCATATGCTAACTGAAAAAAAGCTGACCACAAGGAAAAGGGATCCTCACAAGAGTAAAAACGTGTTAATTATGCTATGGCTATGGAAAAATCTTCAAGGCAAAAATAATTTTCTGTTAAAAATAGGAAATTTTCAACATACACTATTATTTGGAAAATAGTGTATTTATTGTATTACTTCAGTAATTTAACCATTAATCTTAATAAGAAAAATCAATATACAAGGAGAGACTGGCTGTACTACATTGAGGGAGAAAAGATGTTACTTAGAAATGAACAGAAGGTGCCACCAAGTGGGGAAAAAAGTATATACATAGTAGAGAAAAATCTAGGTAAGCCATATTTGTTTAACTTGATTTAAAGGATTTCAGGGTTCCAACACTTCAAAAAACTCTTGATAGAAGTAGAAACAGTAATTTTATACTATTATGCATAAAAGAGCCCAAATTTTCCACCATTTTACTCTCAACATTTTCCTTTGTCAAATTTTATACAGATACTAACTACTTACTTGGTTTATCTGTCACTAATTCTTTTGTTTTAATTTTTTTTAACGTTTATTTATTGTTGAGAGACAGAGAGACACAGAGCATAAGCAGGAGAGGGGTACAGAGAGGGGGAGACACAGAATCTAAAATAGGCTCCAGGTTCTGAGCTGTCAGCACAGAGCCCGACGTGGGGCTCAAACTCACAAACTGTGAGATCATGACCTGAGCAGAAGTCAGTCACCCAACCAACTGAGCCACCCAGGCACCCCAATCTGTCACTAATTCTATGCAAAAGCTAACAAGCATAAAAATGAAAATAAAGGGGCACCTGGTGCTCAGTCAGTTGAGTGTTCTACACTTGATTTCAGCTCAGGTCACGATCCCAGGGTCATGGGATCAAGCCCCATGGCTCCGTGCTGAGTGTGGAAGCTGCTTAAGATTTTCTCTGTCTCAAAATAGGAAGGAAGGAAGGAAATGAAGGAAGGATGGAAGGGAGGAAGGAAGAAGGAAGGAAATAAAGACTTTGGTGCATTACTGTATAGCTGGTGGCTATAGAGATAAAATTAAGGATAATCAAAATGGTGTAAGAGTATAATGGCATAAAAGACTATTTGTGATCTACTGAAATACTTTGAGCATTCTGTTCAGTCAGGTTAAGCTCATATAAACTCCTGAAAAAGAAATTAAAATCTCACTGCTGATTGTATAAGAGAATAGAACTTACATAAGAAAATAAACGTATTATAAGGGGCACCTGGGTGGCTCAATCGGTTGAGCATCCAACTTCAGCTCAGGTCATGATCTCACGGTTCGTGGGTTCAAGCCCTGCATTGGGCTCTGTGCTGACAGCTCAGAGCCGGGAGCCTGCTTCAAATTCTATGTCTCCCTCTCTCTCTGTCCCTCCCCTGCTCATGCTCTTCTGTCTCTCTCTCTCTCTCTCTCAAAAATGAATAAACATTAAAAAAGATTTTTTTAAGAAAATAAAAGTACTGTAACAAAGAAAAATAACAGACACTCAGTTATAGTACAGTCTACCAGCTAGCATTCATTAAATGATATAAACTCCAAGATAGCAAGGACCATCTATTTTGTTTACCACTGTAATGTGTAAATCTATCAGTGCATGATACATACTGGGATGCTTAACATTTGTTGAATAAGTGATTTGTAAGCTGAGTACGGTGCTAGGTTCTAGGCATTCAGTTTTTTATTTTCAAGGTACATGGAGCTCCACTGCCCATCCAGACATTCACATCAGCACATACACCTTTTGTTTATCTATTGGTAGACCCAACAGCCTCACTAGCTGCTGACAGTCAAAGAAATGAAGGCCTTGCGATGAGATAAAGTGAACTCTTTTTCCCACAAGATTTCTAATGTTCCCACTACATTAGGGAACAGTATGTGAACCACAGAAGTTTATTGAAGAAATTCCCTGTTTCTAGAATAAACACTTGACACTTCAGAAGGGAATCCTTCTCTAGTTGAGATTATGCAGCTACCCTACAGATTCATATACTATCACAGGCCATCTCCAGCACCAGACGTCTCAGAAAGGGGACAGAACTATAGCTCACCCCATAGGCAACATCAGGTGTTCCTCTCATTGGGAGACTTTGCGATAGTTTGTGCAGGTGACAGCTGCTCACCCTGCTGTTCAGGACCCATTTTCTTGGACTCCCTAGGCTCAAGTGAGAGGAGAGCCACATCAGGTGCAGGAGCTGCCATGACTTAACGACTTCATGCTCTACAAAAACTAACACCTCTAATAACAACAACTCCACAGGCGCAGCTTCAGGATTCCCATTCTCACAAGGGACATCCCAGATCTAAGAGCAGCAATACACAAGGAAGCTCAAACAGCTAACTCACCAGGCATTTATAATTGCTCTCATCCAGATGCAATGTACCAATCAAGGATCAATTTTGTCTAGCAGTATATAGTAGTCCCCCTCCTTGTTTGCAGGGGTTATGTTCTAAGATCCCCAGTGCATGCCTGAAACTGTGGACAGTACCAACCCTTATAAATACTATGGTTTTTCCTACATTTACACACCTGGGATAAAGATTAATTTATAAATTAGTCACAGTAAGAGACTAACAACAATAACTAATAGTAAAATAGAACTGTAATATAGTAAGTTATGTGAATATAGTTCCCTCCTCTCAAAATATTATTGTACCATTCTCACCCTTCCTCTTGTGATGTGAGATGATAAAACACTTTTCTGATGAGAGGAAGTGCAGTAAATGACGCAGGCATTGTGACATAGTGTTAGGCTACTACTGACCTTCTGACCATACATCAGGAGATCACCTGCTTCTAAACCATGGGTGACCAGGGGTGACTGAAACCATGGAAAGCAAAACCGTGGATAAGAGGGGACTCCTGTAGTTGCTACAATCAAATCTGGTTTCCAGGGAAACAAAGCTAGGCATTTAACTGAAGATCAGATTCACTTAACCCTTTTACCTACAATTCACTAAGTTCCATTGTATACTACACTAGGTAAAATGACAATGAAGTCCTATCTCCATCACCAACCTCTATCCTGACCTAAAGACTAGTGTTTAACTGTCTACCACCATTCCCACTTGGTTTTCTAATAGGCATCTCCTACTTAACATAGACAAAGTAGAATTCTTCATTACCTCTTCCAGTTCTGCTTCCCCCACCCTACCCGATCTTCCTCACCTCAGTTACCACCAGTTCAGGCCAAAAATCTTGAAGTCATCCTTGACTTTTTTCTCTCAAAATTCACTCCATCCGCAAATCCTCCATTTTACTTCAAAATATACCCCTGTGGTAGGCAGCCTCTAGGATGGCCTCCGTGACCACAACCTCTGGGTATACATACCCTTGTGTAATCCTCTATGGATAACAGAAAATATATATACTGGTCTCTGTACCCAACTCCTGGCACAAAGCTCCTGAGACTTTTGTAACTTCCTGATGATAACACTAGGAGCATCTATTGTTTTAATATTTGTCTTTTTTTTTTTTTTTAAAGATTTTATTTTTTTGGCACTTGGGTGGCTCAGTTGGTTAAGTGTCTGACTTCGGTTCAGGTCATGACCTCTCTGTGAGTTCGAGCCCTGCATCAGGCTCTCTGCTGTCAGCATAGGGCCCACTTTGGATGCTTTGTCTCCCTCTCTCTGCCCCTGCCCCTCTGCCTTGCACATGGTCTCTCTCTCAAACATAAATATTAAAAAAATATTTTTTTAAACATTTTATTTTTTAAGTAATCTCCACACCTAACATGGGGCTGGAACCCACGACCCTGAAATCAAGAATCACACATTCCACCGACTGAGCCAGCCAGGTGCCCCTTAATATCTGTCTTTGATCTGACCCTGACACAGGGCTCCCAACACTCTCATAAATTCCTGAGTAACAAGAGCAGTAGGAGCATCTCTTGTTCTAATGAGGTGACTCTAGATAGGCTTCAAGATGGTCCTGGATGAGGGCAGTCACCAGGAAGACCAAGCCATGATCAAAAGCTTGGAATTTTCAGCTTCACCCCCTAACCTCCTGACCAATCTATAGCTGGCTGCTCAGAAGCACTGGGCTTGTGAGTGGCATTAGAGGAAGAGGTAGAGGGGGCAGTCTTGTGGGACTGAAACCTTACCTGTTGTGGGATCTGACACTATCTCCAGATAGACAGTGTCAAAAATGAGTTAAACTGTAGGACACCCAGCTGCTGTCAGAGACTTTCTTGTTGTTGTCGGGGGGGGGGGGGGGGGGAATCCCTACACATTTGGTAACCAGAAGTGTCAGAAGTGAAGTGTCTGGTATGTACAGGAGACTCACAAGAGAAACACACAGCAGGGAAGAGTTTTTCCCTATTAGGGAAGAAAGAAACTGAGGTTTTTTTCCCCCACTTTCATCCACTTTCCATGAGTATGGGCTGTATTTACTGACTCATTTCTAATAAAAATAATGCAGCATTAAGTGTAGGATGTTACTTCTGAGATTAGGTTTTAAAAGACTGGCCTAATGTAACACCATGTTAACTATACTTCCAAAAAAAAAAAAAAAGGAAAAATACACACGCACACACACACACGACTGTGGCTTCCATCTCAGGTGTTCTCTTCACTTGCTCTTAAGAAGCCAGCTGCCACAAGAGATGGCCTTGTGGAGAGGCCCACATGAGTGAGCGCGGAAGCAAATCTCTGAAGTCTGTCTACAGCCACGTGAATGAATTTGGCTATGGAGGTGACTGCAGCCTCAAATGATATCTCGAGTGCAGCCTCGTGAAAGACCCTAAACCAGAGGCATCTAGTTAAGTTGCATCCAATTCCTTACCCACAGAAATCATGAGAGATACTGTTTACTGTGTTAAGCTAAATTTAAGATAATCTGTTAACACAGTAATGGATAACTGGTACAGTCCCCAAACTCACAACTCGCAGCACTAGCACGTTAGTCCAGCAATCAGCCTGCTCCAACACTGCCCCCCCTTCCTCATTCTTCATGGCAATGACACAGATGCTTTAAAAATGTAAATCACAGGGGGCTCTTGGGTGGCTCAGTCGGTTAAGTGTCTGACTTCGGCTCAGGTCACGATCACCCGGTTATGGGTTTGAGCCCTGTGTCGGGCTCTGTGTTGACAGCTCAGAGCCTAGAGCCTGCTTCGGATTCTGAGTCTCCCTTTCTCTGCTCCCTCCCCACTCATGCTTTGTCTCTCTCTCTCTCAAAAATAAAATAAAATGGTCAACAGACACACAAAAAGATGCCCGACATCATTAATCATCAGGAAAATGCAAATCAAAACCAAATGAGATATCATCTTAGAGCTGTCAGAATGGCTAGCAACAAAAAGATGAGAAATAACAAGTGTTAGCGAGGATATGGAGAAAAAGGACTCTTGTGCACTGTTGGTAGAAATAAAATTGGTACAACTACAGTGGAAAACGGTATGGAGCTTCCTCAAAAAATTAAAAATTAAATTACCATATGATCCAGTAATTCCACTACTGGATACTCACCCAACAAAAACAAAAACATTAATTGAAAAAGATATATGTACCCCTACGTTAAGTGCAGCATCATTTACAATAGCCAAGACATGAAAGCAATTCAAGTGCCCATCCAAAGATGAATGGATAAAAAAGATGTGGTGTACAAATGCAGTAGAATATTACTTGGTCATAAAAAAAGGAATGTGATCTTACCATCTGTGACAACAGATGGGACGGACCCAGAGGGTATTATGTTCAGCAAAGTAAGTCAGACTAGAAAAGACAAATACCATATGATTTCACATATAAGTAACTAAAATATACAAAACATACAAAAAACAAAACAAACAAAAAGCAGAAATGGACCCATAAATACAGAGAACAAACTGATGGTTGCCAGAGAGTATGGGGGTAGGGCGATAAGCGATATAGGTGAAGAAGAGCAGGAAAATAAGTCAAGTCAGTAAATAAACAAATGGAACAAGCATAGTAATGAATTATAACTCATTGATTATAACAGGAGTTCATACTGATACAATAAACGAGTAGACTGAAAGTTTGATGAGTAATGGGAAACTTAAATAACTTCAAAGTTCCTCTACACAAAATGCTAATTAATTGCAAAGGGAAAACTTTAGAAAGGAGAAACTTCGCAGCTATACCCTATTCAAGTGAGAAGATATCATCAGTAATAGGACTAATCAAAATAGGGTGCCACCTAATGGGACACTGCTTCTGTGAAATTTCTGCCAAAGACATAATCTGAATCTAGTCATGAGAAAACACTTGACAAACCCACACTGAAGGACTTTCTACAATATAACTGGCCTGTAGGGGCGCCTGGGTGGCTCAGTTGGTTAAGTGTCCAACTTCAGCTCAGGTCACAATCTCAGGGTTCGTAAATTCCAGCCCTGCATCGGGCTTTGTGCTGACAGCTCAGAGCCTGGAGCCTTATTCGGATTCTGTGTCTCCCTCTCTCTCTGCTCCTCCCCCACTCATGCTCTGTCTCTCTCTCTCTCCTTCAAAAATAAATAAAAACATTAAAAAAATAATAACTGGCCTGTAACTTTGAGAAGTGTGAAGGTCATGAAAATTAAGGAAAAGCAAAGGAACAAATCCAGTGTTAAAGAGACTAGAGAGAAATGAGATCCACATGAAATGCACAATTAGACCCTCTGGCTATAAAAGACATTTGTTGGCACAACTGATGAAAACTAAATGGGATCTGAAGATGATATGACTCTTAATTTCCCGACTTTGACGGGCAAATTGTGGTTACATAGGAGAATATCCTTGTTTGTAGGAATTACACACTGGAGTATTCAGGACATCCTTTGGGAACTTACTTTGAAATGATTCATATACTTCCAACTCTTCAGGAAGTTTAGGATTGTTCCCAATTAAAAAAAAATTATAAAACAGATCACATCCTACTTTACCTTCCAGTGACTTTCAAAGAAATTTAGGGAAAAAAAGCCAAAAAAGCATGGCTTACCACATCTACATGATCCAGGCCCTAGCTATTTCTCCTAGTTACCTAAAATCTTCCCTGCAGTCATTCCATTCCAGCCAAACTGGCCACACTGCTGTTCTTTGAATACATGAAAATATATCTCAACAGACAGGCTTTTGCACTGTGGTTTCTACTGCCTGGAGCTCTTTGTCCCCTTCCCTGGTTTGCTCCCTCCCCTCTTCAAATGTCATTTCCTCAAGGAAGCCTTTTCTAACTTCCAGAGAAGACAGCATTCCATTACTCTTTATCCTTTTATGAATGCCAACTTCATATTATCTTTCTTGCATTTACCATTACCTAAAATATAGAAACATTTGTTCTTCTGTCTCCATTTAATGAGAGCAAGAACTCTCATTATTTACTATTGTATTCCCAGTGTCTATAACAGTTCTAGGCATCTGGTAGGCATGCAATAGTTATTTGAAGGTCGCCTGGGTGGCTCCGTTGGTTGAGTATCCAAATGCAGCTCAGGTCATGACCTCACGGTTTGTAAGTTCAAGCCTCGGGTCGGGCTCTGTGCTGACAGCTCAGAGCGTGGAGCCTGATTTGGAGTCTGTGTCTCCCATTCTTTCTGCCTCTCCCCTGCTCACTCTCTCTCTCTCTCTCTCCCTCTCTCAAAAATAAGTAAACATTAAAAACCAAACAAACAAAAATAGTTATTTGAATAACAATGATAAACTGTTTGCTATTCGCTACTTTGTATATAATACCTGTCTCTCTAATTAAAACTGAATCGAGGCACCTGGGAGGCTCAGTCAGTTAGGCTCCAACTTTGGCTCAGGTCATGATCTCATGGTTGGTGAGAGCCCACATTGGGCTCTCTGCTGTCAGCATAGAGCCTGCTTCAGATCCTCTGTCCCCCTCTCTTTCTGCCCCTCCCCTGCTTGCGCTATTTCTCTTTCAAAAATAAACAAACATTAAAAATTAAAAAAAAAAAAATCAATCAACCCAACTACAAATTTACTCATGGATCAAATCAAAAGTAAGACTCCACAAATTTAGAATTCCACAATGTATTACACTTAGCAAAGAGGGGGTCTTCTTGAGAAACAAACAGCTAAACTTGTCCGACAACACTTCTCCCTACATCATAAGCCTTTAAGCTTCCCTTATAAACAAGGGTCATCAAAGGTACTCAGCCATTAGGAGGCTGCTCTCCACAAAGAAATTCAGCTTTATATCCTCAATTGTCCTCAGGCACCTGCTGCAATGATGTTATCTTCTACAGCTTTCTACCTCTTTTTCATGTGATCTCAGATCATATAAAAGAACTTGCTTGGCAGAATAGTACTTTTATCTTTTCATAGTTTTTACCACGTTATCATTTCAAATATGTTTCATCACATAATTTAAATCAGTTCCCTCCCGCACCTCCCCTCACATTCTCCCAAAATATAGACCATGAGCGCTGAGTAAAGATGAGTGCTTTGAAGGAAATAGATCTCAATCTATCTGAAATCTGAAAGAGATAGCCCACAGGTCTTCTGCATCCTCCTAAGACCAATTCCACCCCGAAACAATCAACCAAACAAATAACCTGGACACCTTACCTCCTAAAGCCAAATTCCACTTTTGAGTCCTGGGTCTCAAATAGTGCCCCTAACATATAAAATGCCCCTCAGTGAAAGTAGACAGCTCTCGATCTAAAATCACAGTCCCTTGGATCTTAAAAGAATGATACGCTGGGGCTCCTGGGTGGCGCAGTCGGTTAAGCGTCCGACTTCAGCCAGGTCACGATCTCGCGGTCCGTGAGTTCGAGCCCCGCGTCGGGCTCTGGGCTGATGGCCCAGAGCCGGGAGCCTGTTTCCGATTCTGTGTCTCCCTCTCTCTCTGCCCCTCCCCCGTTCATGCTCTGTCTCTCTCTGTCCCAAAAATAAATAAAAAACGTTGAAAAAAAAAATAAATAAAAGAATGATACGCTATGGTAACATGTAATATCACTGCTGCTTTCTCACAATCAGAGGCAATGAGTATAAAGACAATTCATTACAAGCATACCTTGGAGATATTGCAGGCTTGGTTCCAAACTAACACAATAAAGTAAATATTGCAATAAAACAAGTCAAACGAATTTTTGTTTTCCAGTGCATATAAAAGTTATGTTTATACTACACTATAGTCTATTAAGTGTACAACAGCAGTATATCTAAAAAAAACCCACAACATATGCCTTGATTAAAAAATACTTTATTGCTTGCTGAAAATACTAACCACCATCTGAGCTTTTAGGGAGTTTTTAATTTTTTGGCTCATGGAGGGTTCTTGCCTTGAAGTTGATGGCTGCTGACTGACCAGAGTGGTGGGGTGACAGTGGCGATTTCTTAAAATAAGACAACAATGAAGTTTATCACACTGATCCACTCTTCCTTCTCATTAAGGATTTCTCTGTAGCCATGTAATGCTATTTGATAGCCTTTACCCACAGTAAAACTTCTTTCAAAATTGGAGTCAATCCTCTCAAGCCTGCCACTACCGTATCAACTAAGTTTATGTTATATTCTTTTTTTTTTTTTTTAATTTTTTTTAACGTTTATTTATTTTTGAGACAGAGAGAGACAGAGCATGAACGGGGGAGGGTCAGAGAGAGGGAGACACAGAATCTGAAACAGGCTCCAGGCTCTGAGCCATCTGCCCGGAGCCCGACGCGGGGCTCGAACTCACGGTCCGCGAGATCATGACCTGAGCTGAAGTCGGCCGCTCAACCGACTGAGCCACCCAGGCGCCCCAGTTTATGTTATATTCTAAATCCTTTGTCATTTCGACAATCTTCACAGCATCTCTGCCAGTAGATTCTAGATCAACGAACCACTTTCTTTGCTCATCCATGAGAAGGAACTCCTCCTCCATTCAAGTTTGATCATAAAACTGCAACAATTCAGTCACGTCTTCAGGCTCCACTTCTCGTTCTCTTGCAATTTCTATATTTACTTCCATAATTACTTTATCCACTGAAGTGATAAACCCCTCAAAATCATCCATGATCAATGGGTTGGAATCAACTTCTTCTAAACTCCTGTTAATGACGGTATTTTGACCTCTTCCCATGAAATCACAAATGTTTTTAATGGCATCTAGAATGATTGAATCCTTTTGAGAGGATTTTCCATTTACTTTGCCCAGATCCAGCAGAGGCAGCTATAGCCTTATGCAAGGTCTCTCTTAAATAATACTTGAAAATCATGGGGTGCCTGGGTGGCGCAGTTGGTTGAGCGTCCGACTTCAGCTCAGGTCACGATCTTGCAGTCCGTGAGTTCGAGCCCCGCGTCGGGCTCTGGGCTGATGGCTCAGAGCCTGGAGCCTGCTTCCGATTCTGTGTCTCCTTCTCTCTCTGCCCCTCCCCCATTCATGCTCTGTCTCTCTCTGTCTCAAAAATAAATAAACGTTAAAAAAAAAAAAGAAAAAGAAAATCAAAATTACTCCTTCATCTGTGGGCTAAAGATATTGTGTTAGCAGGTATGAAACATGAATCTCACTGTACATCTCCATCAGAGCTGCTGGGTAACCAGGTGCATTGACAATGAACACTAATATTTTGAAAGGAATCTTTTTTTCTGAGCAGTAGGTCCCAACAGCAGGCTTAAAATATCCAGTAAGCCATGCTGTAAACAGATGTGTGGTCACTCAGGCTTTGTTGTTCCATTGGTAGAGCATAAGATTTGGCATAATTCTTAAGGGCCATGGGATTTTCTGAACAGTGAATGAATATAGGCCTCAACTGAAAATCACTGGCTGCATTAGCCCCTAACAAGAGAGTCAGCCTGTCCTTTGAAGCTCTGAAGCCAGGCACAGACTTTTCTCTAGCTATGAAAGTCCTAGATGGCATCTTCTTCCAATAGAGTGCTGTTTCGTCTACATTGAAAATCTGTTGTTTAGTGTAGCCACCTTCACTAATTATCTTCGCTAGATCTTCTGAATAACTTGCTGCAACTTTCATATCAGCACTTGCTGCTTTACCTTGCACTCTTATGTTATGGAAACAGTGTCTTTCCTTAAACTTTATGAACCAAACTCTGCTAGCTTCACTTTTCTTTTGCAGCTTCCTCACCTCTCAGCCTTCACAGAATTGAAGAGGTAGGGATTTGCTCTAGACTAAGCTTTGGCTTAGGAAATGCTGTGGTTGGTTTGATCTTCTGTCCAGAACACAAAAACTTTCTCCGTATCAGCAATAAGGCTGTTTCACTTTCTCATCATTCTTGTGTTCACTGGAGTAGCACTTTTAACTTCCTTCAAGAACTTTTCTTTTGCATTCACAACGTGGCTAACTGACACAAGAGGCCTAGCATTCAGCCTATCTTGGCTTTCAACATGCCTTCCTCACTAAGCTTTATCACTTTTAGCTTTTGATTTAAAGTGACAGATGTGTGCTCACTTCAGCAGCACATGTAATAAAGTGACAGATGTGCAACTCCTCCTTTCTCTTGAACACTCAAAGGCCTTTGAAAGGTTATTGATTGGCCTAATTTCAATATTGTGTTTCAGGGAACAGGGAGGCCTGGGGAGAGGAAGACAGGGGAATGGCCAGCTGGTGGAGCAGTCTGAACGTAACATTTATTAAGTTCACCATCTTATATAGGTGTGGTTCATGGCACCCCAAAAGAATTACAACAATAAGCTCAAAGATCACTTGATTACGGGTCACCATAACAAACATACAACAATGAAAAGTTTGAAATATTGTGAGAATTACCAAAATGTGATACACAGACACAATGTGAGCATATAGTGTTGGAAAAATGGCGCCGACAGACTTGTTCATGGCAGGGTTTGCCTCAAACCTTCAATTTGTAAAAAACTTCTCTGATTTGTGCAGCACAGTAAAGCAAAGCATAATGAAACTAGGTATGTCTGCATCGTGGCCTTCAAACTACATCACTGATATAGGTCAATGCTCCTAATTTGTCCAAGTAGTAGAAGCTGAGAACTAGTTGTAGGTGAAATGTGATATATGTGCTTAATTCACAATATATATATTTTTAAAATTTACTTAAATTCAAGTTAGTTAACAACACAGTGCAGTACTGGTTTCAGTAGTTCACAATATACTCTTAAAAACCCGTTCTGTTCAATCAAGTAGCCTATTTAATTTAAATAAAATAAAAACTTTAATTCGGTCACATTAGCTAAATTTCACAGTGTCCTGGGCCAGATGTGACTAGTGGCTACCTTATTGGACAACACAAACATATAATATTTCTATGATCATGAAAAGTTCTACTGGATAGTGCCGTATTTAGAGTGACAAATATTTTAAACTAACATTTAAAAAACAAGAAATCTCACCATTGAAATACACATTTCCACTTTCTCTTGAAAAATCCTATCTAGAAACTGTTGACCAAACTCTCAGCTGATGGAACCAGGGAGTGATGAATAGCACTGCTGCCCTCTTTGATGGGATGTGTGCTTTTCAGTCCTTTACAGTCCCCACTACACCCTACTGTCTCACACTGTATTTCATTAACTTACGTTATATGCCTGGATTTCTAATCGAGTCTTTATGAGCACCCCTGAGATTATTCCAGTTCCTACACAACAGAGCCTCAAGCAGTTTCTGATGATCAAGTTCAATTAAATAAAATGTCACAGGTAACCTAATACACTTATTTCTAGTTTTCTGGTGAAATTTTCTAGACAAACTATAACAGATACCTAGAATTTAATTATGTATCAAACAAGTGGTATTATTTTAGCAATCTATGAAACAGGAGTACTCTGCTTTGAAATATTTTACACAAAATTTGATAATCCACGTAAGACCATTTAGAATTTCATTTCAAAACAGATATATTATAAAATTACTTTTTAGAGACCTAAGGAATTTGAGGGCTCTCATTTTACAGATGAAAAAACTAAGCCCCAGAGAGGTTAAGGAACTTGCTTAAAGTCCAATTGCCAAATATTCAGAGTCAGAATTCGTTTTGCTTTTCCCTTCACCCATAGCCACGTGATAATGTGGCATACTGTTTTTCCCCAAAGACAGCCACACCATCATATACGCCAACGTGTAATGTGATGTTGACATGCCTCCATTAAGACACAGGGTTTATGTTCTCTTTCTTAAGCTTGGGCAGAGTTTTCAAATTGCCTCAACCAACGGAATGCAGAAACAATACAGGATAATTTCCAAGACTAAGTCAGTTAAGGCCACATGGCTTTCTGCCTGGTGCTTTCTCTTAGAGCACTTGCCTGAAGCAGTGCAGGCCACCGGAGGGTGTACCAGCCCAAAGCCCCAGCTGTGCTCCCTGGTGACATCCAGCACCCGCTGCCAGATACTGAATGAACAAGTCTTCAGATGATTCTGGTATCCAGCCTTTGAGTCTTCGACCTGACATTCTAGAGCCAAGATAAGCTAGTCTATGACTTGCCTAAACTCCTGACCCATAAGAACTGAGAAATAAATGCTTGTTGTTTTAAGACCCTAAGTTTTAGGGTTATTTGTTACACAGTCACCGTAACTAGGACAGACGCTTTCAGATCACTGACTGTTTTACAAACAGATATTCAATAAATATTTGTGTAATGAAACAAATATTGCCAAGCCAAATAAAATAACATGTTGACTTAGCTTACCATTCAGGGGGGACCATGCTTCCATCCACATCCCAAAACGTGTTCTTGCCATTCATTTCAGTTGTATATATAACCCATCGGTGACGACCTGGGTGGAAAGATCAACATTTATAAAGATGTGAGGAAATAAACACAACCTTAAAAAAAAAAAAAAAAAAAAAAAAAAGTATAATTCTATATCAAAGAAGACTTTTTTTTTTTTTAAATAAGAGACTTTTATGTGCTTTCACATAAAAGAAACATTAAAGGAATAGCACCCCGGGTATATCAGTGAGGACAAGCCTCAGGAAGTGTATCGCAAGCTTTCATCAATACCCCAGAAGCTGCCAGAGCAAAATCCCTACACTGGGACTCAGCCTCACTCTATGGGTGGGACTCAGGCATTTCCCACAGTGGAGAACTCTTGCTTCTCCCCCTGTACCGCTGCCAAGGGAGTAGAGGAGAAAGTAAAGGAGTGTGTTTCCAACTGTTAAGGGTATTCAGGAAATAAAGTGTTCTTCCTGAGACTGGGGCAGGAGAAATGTATTCACAGCAATCATACTTGAATTATATGTTTCCATATAAATATTTCTAAATGACCACCAGAGATCCTCTTGGAAACTGGTGATCACACATAATAGGCAAACATTATAAATGATGGTTAGATAAATAGGATAGCTCCTGTCATCAAAACAGTATGGCTGCATTTTTTTATTTAACAAATTTCTGTGAAATAGTTGGGGATCTAACTACAATTTACACAACTGTTTCTTGGAGCACCTTGTTGGTTCAGTCAGTTAAGAGTCTGACTCTTAATTTTGGCTCAGGTCATGATTTCATGGTTAGTAAGTTCAAGCCTCACACTGGGCTCTGCACTGACAGCATGGAGCCTGCTTGGGATTCTGTCTCCCTCTCTCTGCCTCTCTCCTGTTTGCTATCTCTCTCTCAAAATAAATTTCAAAAATAAACTTTAAATAAATAAATAAATAAATAAATAAATAAATAAATAAATAAATATTTCTATTGGGTCCTTAAGTTGAGCATCAACCTGGATTCTAATCAATACTCTGTCACTTATTACTAATGAGGTTTAGGCAAATTTTATGAGCCTCAGTTTCTTCACCTATTAAAAGTAGATGAATACAGGGCAGTTGGCTGGCTCAGTCAGTACAGCATGAGACTCTTGAACTCAGGGTTGTGAGTTTCAGCCCCATGATGGGCAAAGAGCTTACCTTAAAAAAAAAAAAAAAGTGGGAGGGTGCTGCCTGGCTGGCTGAGTTGGTGGAGCATGGGACTCTTGATCTCAGGGTTTTAAGTTCAAGATCCTCACTGGATGTAGAGGTTATTGAAAAATAAAATCTTTAGGAGCAACCGGGTGGCTCAGTTGCTTAAGCGTCCAACTCTTGGTTTCAGCTCAAGTCATGATCTCATGGTTCACAGGTTTGAGCCCTGAGTCCAGCTCTGTGCTGACAGGGCACAGCCTGCTTGGGATTCTCTCTCTCCCTCTCTCTCTCTGCCTGCCCATCCCCTGCTTGAATAAATAAAAAAACATTAAAAAAATCTTTAAGAAAATATTTTTTAAAAAAATCTTAAAAAACAAAAGTAGATGATTATACTTACATCTTAAGGTTGCTATGAAAATTAAATATCACACAGACACCTAGTTTAGCATTGGTCAAAAAAGCGCATATATTAATTCCTTCCACCCCTCCCTTATTGCCCCTAACCCCACAAATAGAAAATACTGAATTCATCCCTATAATGGGTTTTAAGGCAATGAACAAAAAGCAATCTGCATTTACTTTACAGAATTTTCCTGGGTAAATACATAATCAACAAACATCAAGGAATGCTATTTAAATATGACCTTCTCGGGGCGCCTGGGTGGCGCAGTCGGTTAAGCGTCCGACTTCAGCCAGGTCACGATCTCGCGGTCCGTGAGTTTGAGCCCCGCGTCAGGCTCTGGGCTGATGGCTCAGAGCCTGGAGCCTGTTTCCGATTCTGTGTCTCCCTCTCTCTCTGCCCCTCCCCCGTTCATGCTCTGTCTCTCTCTGTCCCAAAAATAAAAATAAAAAAAACGTTGAAAAAAAAAAAAAATTTAAATATGACCTTCTCAGGGCGCCTGGGTGGCTCAGTCAGTTAAGTGTCCAACTTCAGCTCAGGTCATGATCTCACAGTTTGTCAGTTCAAGCCCCCAATCTGGCTCTCTGCTGTCAGCGCAGAGCCCACTTCTATCCCTCTCTCTGCCCCTTTCCAGATCATGCTTGTGCACATGCTCTCTCTCTCAAAAATAAATAAACATTTAAAAAAGATAAAAATAGGGGCGCCTGGGTGGCTCAGTTGGTTAGGTGTCCGACTTTGGCTCAGGTCATGGTCTCACGGCTCATGAGTTCAGACCCCGTGTCAGGCTCTATACTGACAGCTCAGAGCCTGGAACCTGCTTCAGATTCTGGGTCTCCCTCTCTCTGCCCCTCCCCACTCATGCTCTGTCTCTCTCTCAAAAATAAATAAACATGAAAAAAAAAGTCTTGTTAAAAAAGATCAAAATAAATGTGACCTTATCTATTAAAGGAAATACAGATTTCAAGTGCAACTAAGAGCCTCTGGAGCCCATGCCTTTGAGGGCGCTCCTCTGGCATGCCTGAGCCTTTCCCGGCAACCACTAGGTTGCTTCTACACCATCCTGGAGCCTTCTCCCAAGCCCTGGATCAAATGGAAACAACAGAGCTTTCTGCAGAAAAAAATAAAATTTCAAGATTTGCTTCTTCCATTAGAGAAATCAATTTTGAGAATAAGTAACTAATAGTAAAGTGTAATCCAACGAGGCAGGGGAATGGGAATGTGAAGGCACATGGAGAAACCTTGGAAAAGATTTCACAGTTAGGCCATGATAACAGAGAAGAGCCTTAACAATCTCACAGTATATACATCAAAATTTTATTTTATTTTTTTTTTTTTAATTTTTTTTTTTTTCAACGTTTATTTATTTTTGGGACAGAGAGAGAGCATGAACGGGCGAGGGGCAGAGAGAGAGGGAGACACAGAATCGGAAACAGGCTCCAGGCTCTGAGCCATCAGCCCAGAGCCCGACGCGGGGCTCGAACTCACGGACCGTGAGATCGTGACCTGGTTGAAGTCGGACGCTTAACCGACTGCGCCACCCAGGCGCCCCTATACATCAAAATTTTAAATGTGCATACTTAGACTCAGCAATTCCACCCCTAGGAATTTATTCTTGGAATATTTAAACAATGAATGTGGATGTAGTTACCAGCAAGTCACTGCAGCATTGTTTCTAATAGCAAAAGGTTGAAGGCAATCAATCTAAATGTCTATCAATAGTGAAGTGTTTGAAAAAATAATGATTCTTCCATACAGTTGAGAATTGTGTTGCTATTAAAATGAATGTTGCTGGGTGCCTGGGTGGCTCAGTCGGTTGAGCACTGAACTTTGGCTCAGGTCATGATCTCACAGTCTGTGAGTTCAAGCCCAGCGTCGGGCTTTGCCCTGACAGTGAGGAGCCTGTTTGGAACTCTCTGTCCCAATCTCTCTCCACCCCTCCCCTACTCACTCTCTCTCTCTCAAACAAAAACCAACATTAAAAAAAAAAAAAAAAAAAAAAAAATGCTAAATTTTTTTTAAATGAAAAAAACACAAACAAATATCCAAAGAATGCTGTATATATATCCAACTTAGTAATATGGAGAAACGGGCCATTATTTTTAAGTAAAAATATTTGTTTACACACAACATACATAATCCCATGAAATTAAAAAGAAAGTGTATGCTGGTTTATACACTCATTAAAGAAGCTCCTAGTATATTATAGGAATTTCTATATTACAGAAAACAGAGTCAAATCCAGGCTCAATCTCACTCCCATTATTTATATCAAAAAGTATTGTACTCACCAAAAAACTGCTTGTTGTCCTCATAGTATTTGTTTCCATATTTGTCTTCCCCCACTAATGTACCAACCCTCACATCGTTTGCCCTGTTAATATCAAAAGAAAACAAGTTTTAGAATGATTCTTTGTTCAAAACACAAAATACAGTGAGTATAACAACTTTCAGTCAGTCAAGGCTGCTGCACCAACGAGAAAAATGAAGAAATCTGGGGATGGTCACTAGTTGTTCACTTCTAGCCTTCATCTCCAGGATTAAGCCACCCACTGTTGAAGAATCAAGCTTTCAGGTAGGAGCTCTAGAATCCCTACTCATGTGGCCCCCAGCACCACGTAGACAGGTAAGATCAGAAAAGACAGATCGACTCAACCGATATGCTTAAATTACACTAAATATACAGACGCAGTATCTTCAAGTTACAAGACTACTTTTATCTATTATCCCTACTAGACCTTGAGGACTGGAGTTAGCAAAAACCCTCAGGAAATCAGGAGGCCAAAGTACTTCATCTGAAAATGATTCGAATGTCTCCAGGCTTTCATTCGACTGTGGGTCTCCGATTCGGTGTCCGCGAACAATGTTGCTCCCCCAATTCAAAGAATGTGAGGACTAGCAGAGACCATTATGATCTTACTGCACAGAGGAAACTGAAGGCCAGTGAAGGGAAAAACTTTCCCAAGGTCACACTGTGAATACTGGACAAAGCTCACTCCTCTCCAGGAAGCCGGCCGGGCAGCCCACACGCCCTCTACTCTTACAGCTCGGTCTCTAAACCTGGTTTTGATCTTGTCTCAAGGAGACAGCTCCCCCCCGCCCCGCACCACACACACACTTCGTCTTGGGGAAGCCGGGTAGAGATTGGGTGGATTGTCCTTGACAAAAATTGCGAATTCTCCAAGGGGACCCAAGCCCAGGACTCTTTCCAAGAAACCAGCTAACTCAAGTCCAGTCCCGGAGGCCAAGAGCATGGCTCTGGCCACCCACCTGAAGAAAACTCGTAGATAGCCGCGGAGGCCACCGTGGCCGCTGAGCTGCTGCAGCCCGCGTTTCAGGACCTGCAGGAACTCCATCTTGTCCCGTAGGACCAGCCCCCCCCGGGTGCTACGCTCAAAGTGCACCGGGAGGAAGCGAACACTGCAGCACTGTGCCGACCACAAAATATTCCGACTCGCGCACGCGCGCGCGATACGCAAACATGGTTCTACGCATGTGCGGGGCTGGCGCCCCTCTGCGCGACCACTTTATGGTTTCCGGAAAAACGCTCGGCTAGTTTCCCCGGGAAGCAAAGGCGCGATGAACTTTGAAGAGCCGTCGGGGTCTTTATTTAGAGCGCGGGGCAGCTGGTGGTGAGCTCATGTCGACTAGGCTTCCGCAGATGGAGGTTCTTTCTTTGGGGACCTCAGTTTCCCCATCTAAAATGATTGGCTCAGGCTACTTCAGAAATTGTAGCGCAAAGATTCTTAATTTTTTTTAATGTTTATTTATTTTTGACACAGAGAGAGACAGAGCATGAACGGAGGAGGGGCAGAGAGAGAGGGAGACACAGAATCCTAAGCAGGCTCCAGGCTCTGAGCTGTCAGCACAAAGCCCGACGCGGGGCTCGAACCTACAGACTGTGAGATCAAGACCTAAGCCGAAGTCGGGCGCTCAACCGACTGAGCCACCCAGGCGCCCCATCTAGCGCCAAGATTCTTTAGAAACAAAATACCAATAACGAATTCAATATTGAGCACAAATGATATTGAGTACATTCAATACTAAGTACATATACTAGCGTTGTGTCGTTGTGTAAGCAGGGGAGCGAGGAGAAGGTATAGAAAAGTATAAGGTTAAATCTGCTCTCAAGAATTTAGTTGAAAAGTTAAAATTCGAAACGTAAACACTTAAAATATATTAGAAAACTAAATCGTGCATGAGACTTAAAATTGTTAATTAATGAGGCGCCTGGGTGGCTCAGTCGGTTGGGCGTCCGACTTCGGCTCAGGTCACGATCTCGTGGTCCGTGAGTTCGAGCCCCGCGTCGGGCTCTGGGCTGACAGCTCAGAGCCTGGAGCCTGTTTCAGATTCTGTGTCTCCCTCTCTCTCTGCCCCTACCCCATTCATGCTCTGTCTCTGTCTCAAAAATAAATAAACGTTAAAAAAAATTGTTAAATAATAAAGAAGGATATTTAATGAATATTATTTATAATTTTCCAGTGCTGATTTTATGATTTTACATAATATGCTTTTAAACCTGTATTCCCATCAACTAACATTCTCCTTGATTCTCAACTATTTGAGATGAGAAATTCAGTACATGGGCACTTCCTTCACCTCTTCTCATTCTTTCCTCTTCCAGAATCTAGTCTGCCATATCATTTCTTTAAAAAGGTCAAGGTTTGTAAGATTTACATTCAAATCTGTAACTGCAAGCTTTCATAATTGTCTATAAGAATTAAAAAATTGAAACAATATTATTTCTTGAAAAGACCAAGTAACATGACTAGACCCAGAGAAGGGATTTAATTATATGCTATTAAATCTTCAACCTCAAAGCAGAAACTTCCAAATATCAGGATCAGATTTTTTTAGATTCCATCAATTCCTCAAAATCATGTCACATTTGAATTTGTTCAGCTGTGACTTTTCATGCACTTTTTTTTTTTCAGAAAAATTCCATGTGATACATTTCTATATACCTATGAGCTTTTTAAAAAACAATCATGGGGGCGCCTGGGTGGCGCAGTCGGTTAAGCGTCCGACTTCAACCAGGTCACGATCTCGCGGTCCGTGAGTTCGAGCCCCGTGTCGGGCTCTGGGCTGATGGCTCAGAGAGCCTGTTTCCGATTCTGTGTCTCCCTCTCTCTCTGCCCCTCCCCCGTTCATGCTCTGTCTCTCTCTGTCCCAAAAATAAATAAACGTTGAAAAAAAATTTTTTTTTAAATAAAAAATAAAAAAAAATCAAAAAAAATCATGGCCAGTTGGGGGGGTTGGAACCATAATCATCTGGGTGCACCTGGGTGGCTGTTGAGGGTGGGACTTCAGCTCAGGTCACCATCTCACAGTTAATGAGTTAGAGCCTACATCGGGCTTGATGCTGTCAGTGCAGAACCCACTTCAGATCCTCTGTCCCCCCCTCTGCACCTCCTCCACTCACACTCTCTCAAAAATGAATAAGCATTTATAAAAATAAATAACCATCTTACCATTATCTCACCTCAAGAAGTTAATAATTTTTATATAATCAAATATCCTCTGAGGAGTGTTTATATTTCAGCAATTGTTTCATAATATGTATTTTTAAAGATGTTATTTTTTAAGTAATCTCTACATCCAATATGGGCCTTGAACTCACAACCCCAAGATCATGAGTTGCCTGCTCCACTGACTGATTCAGTCAGGCTCCCCTACAATATTTTTACTTTGTCCAAATAAGGTCCATATATTGTAGCATCTTTTTTTTTCTTTTGTGTCAAAAAACACAGCATAAAATGGATTACCTTAACCATTCTTTTTTTTTTTTTTTTTGAGAAAGGGTGGGGAGGGGAAGAAAGAGAGGAGGACAGAGGATTGAAACCCTCTCTGTGCTGACAGCAGAGAGCCCTGTGTGGGGCTTGAACTCATGAACCGTGAGCTCATGAGCTGAGCCGAAGTCAGATGCTTAACTGACTAAGCCACCCAGGTGCCCTTTGACCCTTCTTAAGTGTACTGTACTTATGCTTACATACAGTTAACACTATACGCACATTGTTGTTCAGCAGATCTCTAGAAACTTTGCATCTTGCAAAACTGAAACTCTGTGTGCATTGAACAACTCCCCTTTCCCTCTATCTCCAACTCCCAGCAACCACCATTCTATCTTCTGTTTCTGAAAGTTTGGTCACTTCAGATCCCTGCTATAAGTAGAATCATGTAGTACTCGTCTTTCTGCAGCTAGCTTATTTTACTGAGCAAAACGTCCTTAAATTTAATCCATGTTGTAGCATATGTCAGGATTTCCTTCTTTTTAAAGGCTGAATAATATTCTATTGCATGTACATATCACACTTTCTTTATCCATTCATCTTTTGATGGACATTTCAGGTTACTTCTATTGCTTGGCTAATGTAGATAATGCTGCGATAAACATAGGAGTACAAATATCTCTTCCAGATTCTGTTTTCCAGTCTTTTGGATGGATCCCCAGCATACTACGTGTGTTTTCTGCTCTATACCTAGGGAGACCTTCCCTAGGGTTTCTTGCTTCTTCAAATCTTGGCTCTGTCACTTACTAGCTATACTGGGCAAGTTGCTTAGCTTCTCTAAGCCCTACTTTACTCATTTGTAAAATGGGATTAATAATATTGCCTATATTATGGGATCATTGTGAGGATTAAATAAGAGCAGGCACATAAAATACTTAACCCAGTGGCTGGTATTATTATAAGTACTCAACAAACATTAGTTTGATAAATTACTTTTAAAAAAATTTTTTAGACACAGCACGTGAGCAGAGAAGAAGGGCAGAGGCAGAGAAGGAGAGAATCTTAACTAGGCTTCACACTGAGTGAGGAGCTCGATAAGGGGCTCGATTTCACAACTGCGAGATAATGACCTGAGCTGAAATCAAGAGTTGGACACTTAACTGAGCCACCCAGGTACCCCTTGAGGCATTAAAAAAAAAAAAAAATGTATGTAGGAAATAAAATTTTCCTTTTGACTGATCATTTACTTGAACATAGAATTTTAGGCTCAAAATGAATTCTAGGACATGGAATTCTTGTAGAACCTTGGAAATACTGTTCCATTGCCTCCTAATATCTGGTATCACTGATAAAAGTCTTTCTGCCAATCTGATGCAGTGACGCTTGAACAACACAGGTCGGAGGTGCTGACCACCTCCCCTCCATGCAGTTGAAAATCCACATATAACTTTTGACTCCCTAAAAACTTAACTACTAATAACCTACTGTTGACTGGAAGCCTTACCGATAATATAAACAGCCAGTTAACACAAGCTTATATGTATTATATATTCTTACACTAAAGTAAGCTAGAGAAAAGAAAATATCAATAAAATCATAAAGAAAATACATTTACAGTACTGTAAAAAATTGGCATTTAGGGCGGCCGGGTGGCTCAGTTGAGTGTCTGAATTTGGCTCAGGTCATGAACTCATGGTTCATGGGTTCGTTCGATCCCCACATCGGGCTCTGTGCTGACAGCTTGGAGCCTGGAGCCTGCTTTAGATTCTGTGTCTCCTTCTCTCTCTCTGCCCCTCCCCTGCTCACACACTCTCTCTCTCTCTCTCTCTCAAAAATAAATATTAAAAAAAAATGTTTAATTGGCATTTAAATGGACCCTTGTAGTTTAAACCTGTGTTGTTCAAGGGTCAACAATTATTTATTCCTTTGCAAGAAACTTGTTTTTCAGATTTTTCTGTTTGTCTTTAAAGTTCTGAAATTTCTTGGGGTGCCTGGGTGGCTCAGTTGGTTGAGTGCCCAATTCTTGATTTCTACTCGGGTTGTGATCTCACAGTCCATGAGTTCAAGCCCCACATAGGGCTCAGTGCTGACAGTGCAGAATCTACCTTGGATTCTCTCTCTCTCCTTCTCTCTCTGTCCCCCCCCCCCCCCCGTGTGCACTTGTGCGCTGTCTCTCTCACTCTCTCTCTCCCTCTCTCAAAATAAGTAAATGAACATTTTTTTTTTTAAGTTCTGAAATTTCATGTAGATGTATCTTGGGCTTTTTCTGGTTGATCCTTGGTGGAATTCAACAGCATCTTTAAATTTGGAGATGTGTCATTGTTAGTTGTAGAAACTGTTCTTTTGATACTTTCCCCTATCCATTTCTGGAATCTGGATATTAGGTGACTATTTGTCCTTCTGGATTGATCTTTTATGTTTTAAATTTTTACCTGCATATTTTCCCTTTCTATGTCCGCATTTTACATTCTGAGCCACTCCTTCACCTTTATGTAGCAGTCCACTAATTTGTTCCTTATGTGGGTACAGTCAAGACTGTCTTGGGGCGCCTGGGTGGCTCAGTGGGTTGCGTCTGACTTCCGCTCAGGTCATGATCTCACGGTCCGTGGGTTCGAGCCCCGCGTCAGGCTCTGTGCTGACTGCTCAGGGCCTGGAGCCTGTTTCGGATTCTGTGTCTCCCTCTCTCTCTGACCCTCGTCCCGTCTCTCTCTCTCTCTGACCCTCCCTCTGTCTCTCTCTGTCTCAAAAATAAATAAACGTTAAATAAATAAAAACTTTAAAAAAAAAAAAAGACTGTCTTGGTAGATTTTTTTCCATTTCAACATTTTTGTATTTGATTTCAAGGACTCTTTCTTAATGTCTGATTGCTTTTTTTGTCTTAGTACCCTGTTCTGATTTTTGTCATTAGATTGATATTAGTTTTATTATTACAGAACCAAAGAAACCTGAAGAGATATGTAGAATCCATTCAAATAATACTTTCCTGCTCATGTGAACAAAAATATTGCCAAAACCCTTCATTCTGTTTTTAACAATCTAATTTGCTGTTTAGCCCTTCCATTTTTTTTTCTTTTTAAGAATTGAATACATTGAACATATGTACATGGTCAGGAGAATCATATAGGACTGCTTCCTTATGCAATTTCCAACTCCCAAAATCAATCTGGGAGTCATTTCAACCATTTAGCTGTCTATTTTGCTATTCACTAACATATTGCTAGATTACATTCTTACATTGTTTCTAGATTTTTAAAATTTTAGCTAGAAGATAAGAATTTAGGTCTTTGATAACACCACACACACACACACACACACACACACACACACACACCACATATATTCATGTTACATTCTCCCAATACAATTTACTGAATTTTCTGGTACGTATCTATTTAAGGGCCAATTTGTGCTTAACAATCTCTGAAGGACT
Organism: Puma concolor; assembly: GCF_028749965.1. NCBI lineage: Eukaryota > Metazoa > Chordata > Mammalia > Carnivora > Felidae > Puma > Puma concolor. Next base: position 25,968,486 of record NC_141673.1, on the reverse strand, counting down.
TATTCCCCTCCTCTAGATACAGGAAATTGTAGAAATGTCTAAGAGTGCTTCATTTTTTCCCATTTAAGGACTTTTTCTATCAAATATTGTGAAATATACATATAAAACTGTCCAATCTTAAAGGTCTACAACCAAGCCTATGAGAACACTATATGTAATGGATTATTTTCCAAAAGTGGCCACAAAAAAAATTCTGGTTCCTTACACTGTTCCAGAATTTTGCCACTGTCTCATCAAGAGGTATAGTTTATTTTATCTCCCTCTGAACTTGAGAGGCCTTTGTGTCTGCCTCAATGAATAAAATGACACAGAAGCAATGAGGGTGGAACCCTCATGGATGAGATTAGTATCTCCAGAAGAGGTTCCAGAGAGATCCTTAGCCCCTTCCATTATGTGAGGACACTGTGAGAAGTCAGCAATCTGCAACCCGTGGCAAGAAGTCACTAGAACTTGACCAGACTGGCACCCAGATCTCGGACTTTAAGCCTCCAAAACTGTGAGAAATATATGTTTGTTGTTTATAAGCCACCTGTTGTTGAAAGCCAACCTCTGTGCTCCAGAGCCAAAGCATAACACAAAGACATAGTATGGGGACACAGAGGAACGATAGTTTATTACCTTGCCAGGCAAAGGAGGCTGCAGCTGGCTAATGCCTTCAAAAGTGCACACCTGCCCTTTATTATAGGAAAATATAAGATCTGGGCGGTTTTGAGAGGAATCTGGTACATGCTGCCAGCCACATTTGTCATGTCTTTAAGGTGGTTTCATGACCAGTGCTAGTGCTGGCCATCCGAGTCTCGTTACTAAGTATACATTGAGGTCAGCGAGATGCCAATACAGATACTGGGTTCCTGGAACAAAGGATTCTACAGAAAAACAAGTGAAAGGGAGGAGGAGGCTTCAAGAATGAGGAAGAGAAAAGTTTGTTCAGTTTAAAGTCAAGCCTTGCCTGGGACGCCTGGGTTGCTTAGTCGGTTAAGCATCCAACTCTTGATTTGGGCCCAGGTCATGATCTCACAGTTCGTGAGTTCCGGTTCTGTGCTGAAAGTGGGGAGCCTGGTTGGGATTCTCTTTCCCTCTCTCTTTGTCCCTCCCTCACTCACACATGCTCTCTCGTTCATTCTCTTTCTCTCAAAATAAATAAACTTTAAAGTCAAGCCCTGCTAAAGTGTTAGCATGTCCATCTTAATTTCCATCCATCTTTACATCTATAGTGGTTTCACACCCAGTCTGGTATTTTGTTACAGTAGCCCAAACAGAGGAAGACAAGCTAGGTCACAAGACTGTCTGGCTTTCCATCTATCTCTCCTCTTTCTGTCTCTCTCATCACTTGTGCCAATTGCCACATGGAAATTATCTTTCATTTCTCACAAAGAGAGGAGCCCATGTCTATAGCTGAGTAGTTTTCTTAGCCCTTCCCCCCCCCCACATAAGTTTAAAGGTTCAAAAGGTCTCTTTTGTACTGTTCTGTATCTTTTAGTCCAAAATGATACAATTGTTACAACTTCTTACAATTTATTTTTTTTATTACATTTATTTATTTTTAAATGTTTATTTTTGAGAGGGGGTGAGAGAGTGGTGGACGAACACAGAGAGAGGGAGACAGAGAATCCCAAGCAAGCTCCATGCTGTCAGCACGGAGCCCCATGCGGGGCTGGAACTCATGAACCATGAGATCATGACCTGAGCAGGAACCGAGTCAGAAGCTCAACAGACTGAACCACCCAGGTTCCCCCATTTATTTTTTTTTTAATTTAAATTTTAGTTAACATACAGTGCAATATTGTTTTTAGGAGCAGAATTCAGTGATTCATCACTTACATACAACACCCAGTGCTTATCACAAGTACCCTCCTTAGTATCCATCACCCATCTAGCCCATCTCCCACCAATCTCCCTCCAATAACTCATAGTTTGTTCTCTATTATTAAGAGTCCCTTGTGGTTTGTTTCCCTCTTTCCTGTTTTCTCCCCCCCTTCCCATATGTTCATCTGTCGTTTCTTAAATTCCACATATGAATGTAATCATATGGTATTTGTCTTTCCCTGATTGACTTATTTTGCTTAGCATTATATATTCTACCTCCATCCGTGTCATTGCAAATGGCAAGATTTCATTCTTCTTGATGGCTGAGTAATATTCTATTGTATATATTTATCCATTCATCAGTTGATGGACATTTGGGCTCTCTCCATAGTTTGGCTATTATTGATAATGCTGATAAAAACATTGGGGTGCATGTACTCCTTCGAATCTGTATTTTTTTAATCCTTTGGGTTAATATCTAATAGTGCAATTGCTGTAGTTCTATTTTTAGTTTCTTCAGGAAACATCACACTGTTCTCCAGAGTGGCTGCACCAGTTTGCATTCCCACCAACAGTGCAAGAGGGTTCCCTTTTCTCTGCATCCTCACCAAAACCTGTTGTTTGTGTTGTTAATTTCAGCCCTTCTGACAGGTGTGAGGCGATATCACATTGTGGTTTTAATTTGTATTTCCCTGATGATGAGTGATGTTGAGCATCTTTTCATGTGTCTGTTAACTATCTGGATGTCTTCTTTGGGAAAGTGTCTATTCATGTCTTTTGCCCATTTCTTAACTGGACTATTTGTTTTCTGGATGTTGAGTTTGATAAGTTCTTTAAAGATTTTGGATATTCTTTATCAAATATGTCGCTTGCAAATATCTTCTCCCATTTTGTTGGTTGCCTTTCAGTTTTATTGTTTCCTTCACTATGCAGACGCTTTTTATCTTGATGAAGTTCCAATAGTTCCTGTTTGCTTTTGTTTCCCTTACCTCGGCAATGTGTCTAATAAGAAGTTCCTGAGGCCGAGGTCAAAGAGGTTGCTGCCCATGTTCTCCCCTAGGATTTTCATGGTTTCATGTCTCACATATAGGTCTTTCATTCATTTTGAATTTATTTTTGTGTATGGTGTTAGCAAGTGGTCCAGTTTTTTTTTTTTTAATTTTTTTTTAACGTTTATTTATTTTTGAGACAGAGAGAGACAGAGCATGAACGGGGGAGGATCAGAGAGAGGGAGACACAGAATCTGAAACAGGCTCCAGGCTCTGAGCTGTCAGCACAGAGCCCGACGCGGGGCTCGAACTCACGGACTGTGAGATCATGACCTGAGCCGAAGTCGGCCGCTTAACCGACTGAGCCACCCAGGCACCCCACAAGTGGTCCAGTTTCATTCTTCTGCATGTCGCTGTCCAGTTTTCCCAACACCATTTTGTTGAAGAGACTTTTTTCCATTGGATATTCTTTCCTTTTTGTCAAAAATGAGTTGACCATATAGTTGTGGGTCCATTTCTGGGGTTTCTATTCCATTCCATTGATCTATGTGTCTGCTTTTGTGACAGTACCATACTATCTTGATGACTACAGCTTTGTGATATAGCTTGAAATCTGAAATCATGATGCCTCTAGTTTTTTCTTTTTCAGTGTTGCTTTGGCTATTTGGGGTCTTTTGTGGTTCCATACAGATTTTAGGATTGTTTGTTCTAGCTCTGGTGGTATTTAGAAAGAGATTGCATTAATTGTGTAGATTGCTTTGGGTAGTATACACATTTTAACAATGCTTGTTCTTCCAATCCATGACCATGGAATGCTTTTCCATTTCTTTGTGCCCTCTTCAATTTCTATAGTTTTCAGAATATAGATCTTTTACCTCTTTAGTGGAGTTTATTCCTAGGTATCTTATTGTTTCTTATGTATCAATTTATGAACAACTCTATGAGACAAAGACCCATCAGGAAATCTTGTCAAGATGGGCTCTTCTCTACACTGGGCTTCTGAGGCTGCTGAGCTATATCCTTTCTCAAGAATGGTTGCAACATTTCTGGTTCTGCATGCTCTTCCAGATGTTTGCCACTCCTGCACAACAGCCACTATCAACCTCCAGATGTGTGTGATTCCAAAAATTCCAACCCCTGCCCTTTGAGCTGACCCAGCTGTGACTGTAATGGAGCAGAAAAGTGGTCCATGCCAAGCTCTGACCTCATTGTAGATTCCTAAGCATAACAAGTATTTTAAATCACTAAGTTTGAGTGGTTTGTTACAAAGCAAGAGAATTAAACACTATTAATACTTTGAAAGCCCCTTGTATGTTCCTCCTTTGTATCTTCTTCCTAATCCTCTAGAAGTAACTAGTATTCTAAATTAAGTACTAATAGGGGTGCCTGGGTGGCTCAGTAGGTTAAGCAGCTGGCTCTTGGTTTCAACTCGGGTCATGATTTCACAGTCCGTGAGTTGGAGCCTTGCAGCAGGGTCTGGGCTGACAGCCAAAACCTGCTTGGGATTCTCTCTATCTGCCCCTCCGGTGCTTGTGTTCTCTCTCACTCTCAAAATAAATAAGCTTAAAAAAACTAAGTACTAATAATCCCTCACTTTTTATTGATTTTTAAAAAAGTTTTATTTAAGTAATCTCTACACCCAACATTGAGCTTGAACTGAGGACCCTAAGATCAAGAGTCACACGCTCTTCCAACTGAGCCAGCCAGGTGCCCTTCCTTTGTTTTTTAAGTTAATTTCACTACATATATCAGTAACTCTCAACAATGTTATTGTATTTACCTGTTTTCAATAAACAGGTTAAGTCATACTTTTGGGCTTACTTTTTTGTACATGACTTTTGGGATTCATTGACACTGGTATTTTGTTCCTTTTTGTGCGTTACATAATAGGCCATTGGGTGTTTGCACTGCAATTTACTTATTCATTCTCCTGTCAATGGGTATTTGGACAGTTTTTCTTTTTTTTTTTTTGCTTTTACAGTGCAGACGTGAAGACTTTAGTATGCCTCCTGGCACATGTACAAGAGCTTCTGTAGGGTAAATAAGCAGATATGTGCACATACTTTACAATGTAATGTAAATTTACTTTCTGGAGATGGTTATTATCAACAGACACTCCCATCTTCAACACACATTGTGTTGCTTCACATACTCTGCATGTGGTAATTCAACTTCAAATTCTATCATTCCAGTGTTTCTGCCTCTTTAACAGACTTTTAATCTCTTATTTCCCCTTCCCAAGCAGATGCTGCAAATCCTAGAGCATTCTGGAGGATGTGTGGTGCACATCAGGCTGCTCCTCAGCTTTCTCTACTGTAGGCTAAGTCAGCCTTCTCAGGTTTGCTAAAATGATCACCACTAATGTGTTTTCCAGCTTTCAAATTTTTGTGGCTTTCATTTATTTCTCTCCCATTATTTTTGTCTTTATGAGATAATGCCTTGAACAAACTTTTGGCTGTTTTAATGATGTCTAAGGGAGTTAGAATTAAATGTATGTGTTGGAGGCATGATCTTCCACCATGGATTTTTAAAATTTGTTTTTCATTTCTAAATATTGTTTTGGCTTGCTTTTATAATTTACTTGGTCTTTTTTGCTATTCCCTTTTCTTGCTTACTTTTTGGTCCTATTTTTTTTTTTTTCCCTTAAAACGTATCATAATTATAATCTGGATGTGACAATTTTAGTATCTCATACTGTCTTTCAGGATCTATGTGTGTTGCTTATCTCTGACTTGTTCAAGTGGCTTGTTTCCTTGTGTTTGGTAATTTTGTCATCTCATATATGGGTGAGCTTAATTAGGGGTGAGGTTCTAAATTACAGGTCAGCAAACTATGCCCCAAGGGCCAAGTTTGGTCCATTACCTGCTTTTTAAGTGTTCTACTACACTACAGCCAGGCCCATTCATTTATGGACTGTCTATAGCTGCTTTTGCACAATAGAGTTGACTAGTTGCTAGACACAGGATGGCCCACAAAGTAAAACAAATATTTACTTCCTGGCCCTTCACAAAAAAGTGTTGGCACACTTCTGATTGTGTTGGCACTTCTGATCTAAATTATGGATATTTTGGGGGGGGGGGCCTGGGTGGCTCAGTTAAACGTCCATTGTTGGCTCAGGTCATGATCTCGTGGTTGGGGAGTTCATGCCCCCATGTTGGGCTCTGTGCTGAAAGCTCAGAGCCTGGAGCCTGCTTCAGATTCTGTCTCCCTCTCTCTCTGCCCCTCCCCCACTCACACTCTGTCTCTGAAGAATAAATGTTAAAAAAAAAATTACGGATACTTTTTCCAGAAAAGATGTGTATTTGCTTCTGCCAGAACAGGGAGTGGGGTAGGGGGTGAGGGGCAGAACTCAGGACCTGCACCAACTTTAGACTTCTTTGAAAATTCATGTCAGACTCATGAGCCCAGCAACAGATCAAAGGCCTTCATGGTACCTACTGATTCCACTATATTGCTAGAAGCAGCAATATGGTATCTTCTCTGACTATATTGTTCTGATATTAAGACAGTAAGGATCTTTTTCATTTAAAGCGTGGATCCTTTCAACCTAGAGACACATATCCCTTCGTGGACCTTTTCTTGTATTATCTAATAATTGCCTTACCTCAGGCCTTTGTTTTCTTTAACTCTTGTTATAAAATGTTAGGCCTCCTGATTTGATTCTCTAATTTTATTTTTTCTTACTTTATCTTTTGGTTATACTTTCAGGGGGAGTTTCTCAAAAACTTTATCTTCCAACCCTTCTAATGAATCACTTTGGCTATCATTTTTAATTTCCAGGGACAGTTACTTGCCCCAAATTTCCCTTTTCTTTAATGTTTATTCATATTTGAGAGAAAAGAGAGTGTGAGCGGGGGAGGGGCAGAGAGAGAGGACACAGACCAAATTTCCCTTTTCAAAGCATCCTGTTCTCATTTAATGGATACAACATCTTTCAAAATATTACCTCTGGAGGTGGATGTTTTTCTTTAAAAATTTTTTTTAATGTTTATTTTTGAGAGAGAGAGACAGAGCATGAGCAGGGGAGGGGCAGAGACAGAGGAAGACACAAATCTGAACCAGGTTCCAGGCTCTGAGCTGTCAGCATAGAACTCACAAACAGTGAGATCATGACCTGAGCTGAAGTCAGATGCTTAACCAACTGAGCCACCCAGGCGCCCCTGGAGGTGGATATTTTTCTGATCCCTGGATTATATTTGCCTCCCTTGGGACCTAAGAATGTCTGTTCTTTTAGGTACTGGAGATTCTCCTCAATTATCTAGTGATCCTGGTTCTAAGTTCATATTTAATAGTAGGCACTAAAGACCTGAATAGAAACCCTACGTATATGTATGTATGTCTGTATATATGTGTGTGTATATATGTTTATATATATACATATATATAATTTGGAAATTAGTTGGCTTCACTGAAGAGTGATAAAGTAGCAAAGAGGCTTTTCATCAAGGTACAACCAAAAGTGAGTACCTGGAGATCTTTTCTCTAAGGGCAATTAATTTCTCTGAAGAAAAAAAATCCTGGCAGAGAAGCCTATTCCAATGGCCAGCATTGTGGGAACATGATTAGGGAGCCCATATTCAGAATGCAGATTTTCACTTAATCTGTATTTTCAACCCTTAATATAACTAATCCAAGCTGTTATCCCTGGTACCCTGGAAATCCTCGGCTCTTCCAGTTCATTTCTAAAGAGAATTAACCTCTACCTCCTGCTCAAAAAGCTGGAAGGACAAAAGTGGTCACTTGACCTGAGGGTAGAAAAAGATAATTCAATAATTCTGTACACAGACCTGCAACCAATCTTTTCTTTCTTTTTTTTTTTTAAATGTCCCAAGCATCATCTCTGAATATGAACACCAGTTCTTCCAGATACCGAGCATCTTTTCTGGCTACTGGCATCTTTCTCAGTGAACTGCCTTTTGCAGGCACTCTGATTAGAGCTTCCTTGATTCCGGCTCTGCTAATAAGTCAGTTAGTCTCTCTCTACCTCCATTTTGTTTTCTAAGAATTTACTGAATTTGCTTTCCTTTGATTTCTTGTTTCCTGTTTCATTTCTCATTGTGTGGTTACACTTTACACATTGTGTTATTTTACTAAGACTTCAGGAGAGAAAATAAATTAATAGTTAATCTGCAGTTTTAGCTGAAAGTCTTCAAACTGAGTTGTAAATAATCCTAAAATACTGGATATGGAAATGTTTTCCATGCATTTCCCTTCCTAGAAGTACTTTAATAAATTCTGTTAGAGATTTCTTAACAGAACAAACAAATGGATGACCAAACACTCTGAAATCAAATAAATCGACATTTTTAATGGTCACATTTTAATAGAGTTTTAAAAATACTTCCAAATATAACTACAAATTTATTCAGGAAAAATACCTGAAAGAAAAATGTATCTTAATTAACCATTAGTATATTATTTTAAAGAATTATTTTCCTGAATCCTTGGCTTATTTCAATGGGTTTATAAAGATATAAACCTACTGATTTTTCCATTTGAATATTTTATACTAAATGTAGTTTTTCCCAGTTGATAATTATAAATAAAACTGTTGATAAAAATTACATTTACAATAGGGGAAAAATTTTCCCTTAATAAGTTGGTAAAGACTGAAAGTTGATACTTTTAAACTTCTGATTTACTATAAAGTAACAATTAGTAAAATCCACATCCTCCCCTAAATTCAGCTTTTCTTCTGTTGCAAAAATCTTTATAAAAATGTACTCTGAGTGCAATAAAATCTCCATATTTTTAAAAAATCAACAAATAGATAAACCAAAATTCATTATGACAATCAGAGCAAGGAAAGATTTAACAGTTAATCAGGTTTGCTGAGGAAAACATTACTGTGGAAGGCATCCAGGGAGTCTAAAATGGTTTTGTTGTGGCAACAAGGCTTCAGGTTGATGTGCATACTCTTGTTAAAATAGCTTTCCCTCCTTTAGGGTGAAATATCAAATATCAGTGCATATTCCTTTACATGTTAAAAAACGTAAATTTTTGAAAATTACCAATTTGCTTTAAAATAATTGTTTAACTCACCTTGAAAACACAGATTGGCTATGAGAAATCCATTATTTAACAAATTGGGTATTTCTAAGGCCCTAAAAGAAACTGGCTAAAACTCACGGAAGGGTCAGGAAGTTATAATGCAGGTCAGGAAAGAGGGAGAGAAGTCAAATGCCATTTGTGGAATGGAAAAGCAATAATTTTAATATCCATTTGGAAATACTGAAACATTTGGGGCTCAGTCTCTACTACTTTAAAACATAGCAGTAAACCAAAAATATTAAAACATGAACCCTACCTCATTCTCAAAAACAATTTTCTGCTACATACATAAATAAAAAGTGCTTGTAACTAATAATATACAACACTAAAAAAAGTCTTGAGACATAAATGGCCTATGTCTCATTGCCAGCAATGAGAGTGGTATATGCTAAAGGTTCCATAATATTTACAAAAGACAAAAAAATATATATATTCAGTTATTATTTCCTATGGTTCTAATGTTACCATTATGTCACTGAGAATAAAAGAATCTTCTTTTACGTGGTAATTAAAACAGATTATATATTAAGAGTAAAATGCAAGGAAATCCTCCTTAGGTATTTCTGACAATTAAGTGTTTGTACTAGTTCATAATGAAAAATATGAATAGAACACAATTCTGGAAAAAAAAAGACTAATTTATTTGTTTTATAAGATAAAATATAATAAGAGATCTTAGTGTAGATGCCAAGAAGTGACAGCTTAAGGTGTCCTCTTAACCAAGAATAAATTCATAATATTTCTTATTCACTTAAATAAGGCAGGAAAGGAAATTTTGATTCCTGATACCTGCCCAGTCACTTCAAAAATTCTTAAGAAGTTAAAATAAAAACACCTTGGTTTTTGGTTACTCTTTAAAGTCAAAATTTCCAGATACCCTGGAAGTAACTAGTTTAATTTGGTGTCATTTTGTGTTCCAGGAAAGAACAGTAAGTTTACACTGATATCTCAGATTTCAAATGCTGTGACCAATTATTTGTGAGTTATAATCTGCAGGTTCCATTTTTAAAATATGTGGGATGACACTGTCAATTCGTACATTGCCAATGAGGCCTTTGAAAAACAATTCTTCAGTGATAGTAGCATTCATCAATCGCAAAGCTGGTAATCTAAGTAGTAGTCTGGACAACCTGAAAAATAAAGGGGAAGGAAAAAACAAGGGGTAAATAAAAAAGAGATTTAGTAGAAAACTAGGAGCAATTTCTGCATGTACCTGGTTGAAGTCTAATTTAATAAAGATCTAATTTTCACCAGTTAAAATAAAAACTTAAATAAAATAAAAACTTAAATAACTTAAAATAAAATAAACTTAAAATAAATAACTTAAAATAAAACTTAAAATAAAAACTTATTCTCGGGGTGCCTGGGTGGCTCAATTGGTTAAGTGTCCGACTTTAGCTCAAGTCATGATCTCACGGTTTGTGAGTTCGAGCCCCGCGTCAGGCTCTGTGCTGACAACTTGAAGCCTGCTTTGAATTCTGTATCTCCCTCTCTCTTCCCCATCCCTGCTCATGCTCTGTCCTCTTTCTCAAAAATGAATAAACATTAAAACAAAACAAAACTTAAGTATTCTCAAGCCTCAGAATACATGACAATCATCTGGCTATAAGTGCAGTCTGACAGACTTCACTGGAAAGCCTTGCTCTTAACTGCTACACTGTGTTGCCTCCACTTGGTCATATGGACCATGGAACTAAGTTATTAAAACACAGATCACATTATACATTTAAGGATGGCTTAGAAACTTGGGGCACCTGGGTGGCTTGGTGGGTTAAGCATCCAACTCTTGATCTCGGCTCAGGTCGTGATCTCACAGTTCGTGGGATTGAGCCCCACATTGGGCTCTGTGCTGACAGTACAGAGCCTGCTTGGTATTCTCTCTGTCTCTCCCTCTTTCTCTGCCCCTCCCCTCCATGTGCATATTCTCTCTCTCTCAAAATAAATAAATAAACTTAAAAAAAAAAGTGGCTTAGAAACTCAGTTGAGGTTATAAGAACAACAATATTTTGTGTTATCAGGACACATGGGGCTCAATGGTAATCAAAAAGACAAATGGAAATGGTAAAGCAGGCAACAGTTACTACTGGGAAGAGCACAGAATATGGAATCAAGACCACTGGGTTCAAATCTTAATTCACCTGCTCCCCTACCTCTGTGAATGTGTGTTAGCCATCTCTCGGTGTTATGATGAAGATTAATGAAATGATCCCTGCCAGTTTCTATGCTATTGAGGATCTTAAAGGCAGGCCCATACCTTGCATGAAGGCATATTATAAGTTGAAAACTGCTGCTAATTTATTATTATTTTTAAGTCTATTTTTGAGAGAGAGCATATGCATGTAAGTGGGGGAGGGGCAGAGAGAGAGGGAGAGAGAGAGAATCCCAAGCAGGCTCTGTGCTGTCAGCACAGAGCCCCATGTGTGGCTTGATCTCCTGACTGTGAGATCATGACCTGAACTGAAATCAAGAGTCAGACACTTAACTGACCAAACCACCCAGGTGCTCTGATAATTTATTATTTTTAAATAAATCAGAATGTAAGAAACTGAGAAAGAGTTCCAGCGATCAGTCAAAGCACCTGGAACCTAATGGAAGAGAGGTCAGCAAAAACTATATGTCAAAGAGGAGGAACAATTTAATTTGTATAATGAGGTATAAAACAAGTTTTGAAACATTAAAAAACTGAAAGCAATCACAACAAAACCTACAACAACAACAAAAACCATTCCAAAAAGCTTGGGTATGTTTATCCCGCTCATAGTCTAAGGTCTTGTACCCAAACATTTGAGACCAACTGAAACCAGGATTAAGTCACCTTCCTGTAGCCAATACTCTCCTCCTCAAATTACTCAGTTCCTGTTTATTCCCAACAGCTGAGCTGCAGCAATAAAGCTGGTAGGAAGCAGGGTAGGAAAACCGGTTAGATAAACTAAAGCTGATTTTCAAGGTGGAACTGGCTTATAAATCCATTACACACTATCTATAAAATGTTATTTTATTTTTTAAAAATGTCTATTTTTGAGAGACAGAGCACAAGTGGAAGAGGGGCAGAGAGAGAGGGAGACACAGACTCCGAAGCAAGCTCCAGGCTCTGAGCTGTCAGTAGAGTCTGATGTGGGGCTTGAACCCTGGACCGCAAGATCATGACCCGAGCTGAAGTTGGACACTTAACCAACTAAGCCACCCAGGCACCCCTGTAAAAAATTATTTTATGCAAAACATTCTTTTATTAGTTTGAAGCATGTAAAATTAAGACTAATATTAGTAAACACATTTATATAGCCCTTACTATAAATATATATACTATATATTATATTAAAAGATGTATACTATATATGTAACATACTATGTAGTAGGCACTGTCCTAGGCTATTTACATATATGAACTGATTCAACCACTATACCAATTGTAAAATGTGGGTACTGTCTACATTTAATAGAGAAACTGAAACACAAGTTGAATAACTTGCCCAAGGTCACACAGCTAGGGTCAAGAGTCAAACCCTGCCTGGTATTCTGGCTCTGAAAGCCATGTGCTTCACTACTGCTCTCCAAGATTGTTTCCTCTTCAAAAACGGAGTTGGATCTTCCAAAAATTTTTTTCAAAGGACGTTATCAAGAAATACCTTGGTAGAAATATCATAAACCAAATTTCTAAATTACCTATAAAATAGTCGAACGGTGTTTTTATTCATTCATTCCTATTTTTTCCCTTTTACTAATAAAATCCCTTATTTCAGTTGAAGAAAACAGAGTTTGGGCACTAGAGTTATACAACCTGGGTTCACAGACAGGCCCTGCCATTTATGTGTAACCTTGAGTAAGTTATTTAACCTCTCTCTTCAGTTTTCTTATAGCATTGTAAGAATTGTGTGAAATACTACCTGTTAATCACTCACAACAATGCACTATTGCTTTTAAAAGCATTAGCTATTTCAAAGGTCCATGGTGACCAAAACACTGAATTACTCTTGGGATGGAAAAAAAAAAATAACAGATTCACAAAAAATTTTAGGATGTATTTAATTAACTAATTTAACTTGTAGATACCTGTAGGTGTCATCTGGGTATGTTTTGGTTATATAATCTTGGAATTCCACATATGCCTTTTCCTGAAATTTCTCAATTTGTTCCATGTTTTCTAGGCCTGGATGATCTGAAACATCGAAGAATATATTGTTACCCTACTTTTAAATGCTCATTTAGTAAGGTACAGAGCGGGGCACCTGGGTGGCTCAGTCAGTTAAGTGTCTGACTCCTGGTTTTGGCTCAGGTCATGTTCTCAAGGTTTGTGAGTGTGAGCCCTACATCAGGCTCTGTGCTGACAGTGTGTAGAACCTGCTTAGGATTCTCTCTCTGCCCCTCCCGCATGTGCTCTCTCTCTCAAAATAAATTAAAAAAAAAAATATTGAGAATATTTAATAAAATAAAATTACATTGTATCAAATCTGTGTTCTCTCAAACTTAAGGAAAATGAAGGTGGCAAATTGGTTGTGATTAAAATGTAGATATATATTATTAACTTACGTGAAACATTATAAGAAACGGTTTAAAAAAAAAAAAAAGCTTTAATCATCTTATTGGAATCACTGAGTGTAAAAAGCAGGTTTTCTCAGATAATTTTATTATGATGCACAGGAACAGAAATACATACCAAAATAAAAAACAGAGTCTAAAAGAACAGTCACTTTTCCTTATTCAGAAATTGATCATTGAACTTACTGTCATTTTACCATATGTGAAAGCTACAAACTGTCAGGAAAACAGGAGACATTTTTCTACCTGTTGGTAACTCTAATCAGATGTTTAGAAGTTTAACCCATTAACAAAACAATACTCATCTTTCATTTGCCTATTAGCGATGCCTAGCAAAATATGCCAAAGAATTCAAATGCTGATGTGACCATAACTATGTCATTTCGATGATTTCTTCAACTTTCTCATACTTAGATAAATGTCTAACATCCATAAAATTCACTGATTTAAAGTGTATAATTCAATAGTTTTTAGTATATTCACAGTTAGGCAACCATCATCCCAAAACATTTAGAACACTTTAGATTTTTGTTACCCCAAAAGAAACTCTGTGCCTGTTAGTAGTCACTTTCCATGCTCCTCGCTCCTTAGTCCCTGGTAACCACCAATCTATTTTATGTCTCTACAGACTTGCTTATTCTAGACATTTCATAGAAATGGAATCATATAAAATGTGATCTTTTGTAACTGGCCTCTTTCACTTAGGATACTGTTTTCAACCATGGTGTAGCAGGTATCAGAATTTCATTCCTTTTAATGGTGCAATGATATTCTGCTGTATGTGGATATGTAGATGTTACATTTTGTTTATTCATTTGTTGATGGACACTTGGGCTGTTTCCACTTTAACTGCATCATTTTACATTCCCATCAGCAATGTATGAGGGTTCCCATTTCCCCATACCCCCAGCCACTGTATGGTAAATAAGAAGTAAATGTTTATGTAGTACCTGGACTGAAGAGTACTATTGCCTTCAGGTAGGCATATTCATATCCATCAATGCAGAGTTTAACCATGCTGTTGCAGAACTCCTGTAGTTTAAAGATGTGCTCCATCAATAATTTTCTTCTTTCTGTTGACATTTTATCTTTAATTAAAAACAAACAGACAAAAGCTTCTAGTTTTTGGCTAAAATGTATATCTATTTTTACCCAAGACATTTCCTTCTCAATAATTTCCAGTTTTGAATACAGCCAATCTATAAATGTTTAAAATTCTGTATCACTGCAAAGATGAAACTAATTAATGATCTTCAGATAGTGCTCATTCAAGAAAAAAACAAGCTGCTAGTAAACAAAACAAAAACCTCAACAAATTTAGTGTTTCCTTTCAAGATACATCTTTGAGAAGATAAGCTGTAAAGATAACCTCCTGAAAAACTGGCCTACAAGACTCAGATCTTGATAACAAGATTTAATTTAAGCTTAGAGTTTTTAAAAGTTACCAACACTACTAAAGTAGAAACAAATACTTAGCAAAAAACACTACCAAGACCAAAAGAAAAGTTGAATAGTTTTATAAGAACTTTTAAAATTTATAGTGTTTAAAACACATCTGATTAGTCAACCATAGCTTTAGTGAAAGTAGGCTGTGTATAACTCATTACAAATTCATGAGAAATGAATCAAGACCAGGAGTCCATAAGTAAGATAGGAATGTAGTGCTACCTTCTAGCAGGATCTACTGTTGATGACATTAAGGTGATTTTTCTGCCCTCAAACAGGAAATGGAAGATGACTTAAAAATAATGTATGGGAATGCAAGCTGCTGCAGCCACTCTGGAAAAGAGTATGGAGGTTCCTCAAAAAACTAAAAATAGAACTACCCTACGACCCAGCAATTGCACTACTAGGCATTTATCCATGGGATACAGGTGTGCTGTTTTGAAGGGACACATGCACCCCCATGTTTATAGCAGAACTATCAACAACAGCCAAAGTAGGGAAAGAGCCCAAATGTCCATCGATGGATGAATGGATAAAGAAAATGTGGCATATATATATACAATGGAGTATTACTCAGCAATCAAAAAGAATGAAATCTTGCCATTTGCAACTATGTGGATGGAACTGGAGGGTATTATGCTAAGTGAAATTAGTCAGGGAAAGACAAAAACCATATGACTTCACTCATATGAGGACTTTAAGAGACAAAACAGATGAACATAAGGGAGGGGAAACAAAAATAATATAAAAACAGGGAGGGGGACAAAACAGAAGAGACTCATAAATATGGAGAACAAACTGAGGGTTACTGGAGGGATTGTGGGAGGGGGGATGGGCTAAATAGGTAAGGGGCACTAAGGAATCTACTCCTGAAATCATTGTTGCACTATATGCTAATTTGGATGTAAATTTTAAAAACTAAAAAATAAAAATTAAAAAAAAAAAGTACACACACACAAAAGAGTTGGCACTCAAAAAAAATAACTAAATAAAAATAATGTAAAACATGCTAAGGAAATATCACATGACTCCCAATTTGTAAATTATTCCTGAATTCGAAAAGCAGTTCCTCCCATTTGAGGATGGGGCATGCTGGTGGTTAGTCACAAGCCAACCTGAAGTTAAACATTTGTAAATCAATGACTGCCTATCTCCTCAAATAAATGAAAGCTGTAATCATCTTGGCATCAAGAAAAGGAAAGAGAGTCAAGATTGTTCTGGGACTGTTTAAGTGAGAGAATATATCCCAATGAATAATTTTGTTGTGCTGATTTGAAAATATTTTTGGGTGATTAATGGATGAATTTATCAAAATGTAGAAATTATCTCAAGCAAAAAGGGGGCTGGTACCTAAAACATTAATCAGATATTTAACTTCTACTTTATAAAACTGATGCTCTCCCCTCCTCTTATCTCCTAGAAAAGGAAATAAATAAAATGCTCCTTACCTTGAAGGCTACCGTGAAGACAATTGACAAACGTTGCTAATATAGTTGCCACGTTCATCACTTGCCAGCACTGGGCAAGACCAAGAGTAAAAAGTTCATTCCAATACGCTTTCACCAAAGATATGCTATTTTCTTGCCTATTAAAACAAACACAACACATATCAGATATTAATATGTATTTTATAAACTTTACAACTGATTCATCTATTTAAAAATAAAATATTACTTAACTAAAATTATTCTAGAAGGACCAATTGGGCATGGACCTGGTCAATTCTGTCTTATATAATGAATAGCAACTGATGAGGAAGGCTTATAAATTTAAATATTAGCTAGCTTACTAATTAATCAGCCAGTTTATAAGAACAGTTGTAGGTAGTATTGCAAACTAAAAGTTAGGGCTTTAATCCCACATTTCATGGAAACAGATGGAATATAGATTATTTTTAAAAATATTAAAAGCAAAAGCATACATTTAAAAACTCTCCCAAGTTTTCTTTCGGTTTAAATTCAGGTAAGTGCTTTTTTTATGTAAGGGTAACTAGAATGATTTGATGATAGGTAAGCAACCAACTTCCTGGGAGAAATGGTTTGTTCTGTATGTTTCAGATAGGATATTAGTATTCCTATAAATGAGATACCTAGGGGTGCCTGCTCATGCTCTGTCTCTCTATTTAACAAAAATAAATAAATGTTAAAAAATTTTTTATTTTTAATTTAGTTTTATTTACTTAAAAACAAAATTTTTTTAGTATTTATTTATTTGTGAGAGAGAGACAGAGTGTGAGTGGGGGAGGAGCAGAGAGAGAGAGGGAGACGAAGAATCCGAAAGCAGGCTCCAGGCTCTGAACTGTCAGCACAGAGCCCGACGTGGGGCTCAAAGTCACAAACCACAAGATCATAACCTGAGCCAAAGTTGGACGCTTACTGACTGAGCCACCCAGGTGCCCCCCAACTGCAACTTTTTTTTAAAATGAGATAACGAGGATTTTACTAAGAATAATGAAAATAAGGTCCTTTCCTGAACTTCTGAATAAGAAATTTCAAGAGCATGAGAGAGTAGAAAAAAATATTGGAATAGAAGTCAACCAAGGTTTTTAAACCTACATCATCCACTGATTATCCATTTGAAATCTGGCTAATAAGATTCTCAGGTCTCAGCTGCTTAATTATATAAAATGAAGAGACACTGTATGTCCTATATACCCTGCTCAGTTACTACAAGATGCAAACTTAAGAGTTAGGTGAGTAGGGCATAAAATAAAGTATATGCCAGGTAGTATTCAAGGCACTGGAAAAATAGCAATACATAGGATGGATTAAGTCTGCCTCCACGAAAAAGATAAACATAGTAAAGAAATATTATTTCACATATTTTATATAAATATTATACACACATGCATATAGTTATACACACATTAAGTTAGTTTCAGGTAATAAAAATTCTCCATTACTATAATAGGATGATGCATCAAAAAATGGGGAGTGTTCAGATAAGGTGGCTAGAGAAGGTCTGTCTGAAGGGCTGACATGTGAGTAGAGAAAGCTGGGAAAGAACTTAAAAAACAAAAACATGTAGGGCAGTGCCAATTTGTTTTGCAAATCAAAATTTATCTGAAAGTGAAGTTTAAATAAAAAGAAAATCAGTATTTTCAAATGTCCATATAAAAAATGATGTAAAATTTCAATCTTAAAATCGAACAAAATAAAAGAGAACAAAATACTATTTTCATGTATCAGAAAACAAGGATAAAAATCCAGAATTGAGGAGGGTGTGAGAAAATAAGAATTCATTCTCACACAAGCACTGCTGATGTATTAACTGGCTCAACATCTTTTTGGGGGACAATTTAATAGTACCTATCTTTCAAAAAAATAGAACCTATTCTTCTATAGGTTCAGCAACCTCTTCGACTCAGCAACTCCTTTTGTAAGAACATATTTTACAGAACTACTCGAAGTAGGCAAAAGTATACATACAATGCAACAATGCTTATTGTAGCAGTGGATAGAATAACAAAGAAAACTAGCAAGAACCTAAATGTCTACTAATAAGGAATAAGTACGTAAATAATAAATCCTGTAAAAGGGAATACTAGGCAACCACTAAGAATAAATTTACATGTGTTGACATAGGAAGAAATCCATCATCTAAGTGTAAAAAGAAAGGCAAAGAATATGATATGTAAGTACGTATATGATTATTATTTCCGCACGGAAAAGATGCGGTAGGATGCCAAACTGTTAATATTGGGGTTAGTTATCTCTGGAGAATGAAATTTTACTTTATGTTTCTATATTCCAGTATTTATTTTTTTGTTCATTTATTGATTTTGAGAGAGGGAGAGAATCCCAACCTGACATGAGGCTTGATCTTGATCCCATGAACCATGACATTATGACCTGAGCTGAAATCAAGATTCTGATGCTTAACCAACAGAGCTACCCAGGCACCCCCTCAAGTTTTATCTTTATTTATTTTTTAAATATTTATTTTGTGAGAGAGTGCATGTGGGGGAGGGGCAGAAAGACAGGGAGAGAATCCCAAGCAGGCTCTGTGCTCTCAGCAGAGCCCAATAGGGGGGTTGATCCCACATGCCATGTGGAGTTGGGTGCTTAACTGACTGAGTCACCAAGTGTGCCTGACTCTGAAGATTCCAAGAGGAACAGTTAACCAAAGTAATTAGTGGACACAAGAAAGGAAAATGAATACAGCCAACAGACCAAAAAAAAAAAAAAAAAAAAATCAAAGCTCTTACTGGCCTGTGCTACACCTAGTACTAAGAAAGTACTTTGACATTGTCGTAGGAGATTCAGAGAAAAGGTTAAGGAGTAACTTTGTAGAGGGTGAGGAATAACAAAATTGTTTTGAATACCTTAAGGGAAAAATGATGAAAAGTGGCAATTGAGAAATAAGCCACATTATTTTGTTTCCAAAGGAAAAGTAAAAGAGCTAAATATGGAGATTAATTCTGCAAAGATATCTATATTTACATCTTCATCCAAAACAAAACCCAAAATATCCTTGTATAATAGTTAGCCATGCTTTTCAAATACGTTTTCAGAAAGTTCATTAGGAAAGGAAAACAGCAAGTCCTCTTTAAAAGGAAGGTTCCTGAAAGAACGATGGAAAATGAGCACTGATAATCTACTTTGCAGCAGTACTGCAAAGTACTGGGTCAGGTAATTTACATTCATCACTCTCAGCTAAGTAGCCTATCCAGCAAGAAAGCATTTCTGCTTCTAATTTACAGATGTAGAAATGGAGCTGTTAATTAAGTAGCAAAGCTAGCAGATAAATAAATCCAGCATTTGAACCCAGGTGTTCAAAGTCTATGTTTTTGTGTAATTCACAACAAATTTTAGCAAGTAAGATGCTAAAGTGCAATTTCACAGTAGACTCCCCATTTATAGCTAATATTTTGTGATGGTAAGGGCATGTTTGCTGTCAACTTTCTTCAGTTAAAAACAAATGATTATTATAATCACATAATAGTACCTATTTTCAAAACTTCTTTCTTTTGAAAAGCAAAAGGAGCTGGACAGAAGTAATTAATGTATCAGGTACACCGAAAGCAATGCCTGTGTTGATAAATAAAAACACTAGGTTGCATAACAGTAAGTGGGTCAACTTCTTTTACAAATAGGTAGAGGTACTTGTCTCTAACTATTGTATTATACTGTTAAGTTCATTAAAATATGTACATAGTACTCATAATTAGAGATCAGATCATCGTTTACACTATTTATTTTGATAAAGTAACAGGACTTTGGAAGTCACTTATGCCCGGGGCTAACATAACCATTTGTCTTCTTCACAAATAAACCCAAGGCATTGTACTTTACCTAGCAGCATTTGTTTGAAAGGAAGGCATGGTCCTTAGAGAAAAGTAGTCAGTGATAGGGCAATAGAGCTGGTTTTAAACCCCCAGCCATAGTAAACATTACTTTGTTTCAGTGGGATTTAAAAAGATTCAACTTTAAGGCTCAGCATTTAATGGAAGGTTTCTTGAGTTATTCAGCAAATAAAATCTCCTATAGCAAATAGTGATGGTTTAGAACTTTTGGTTATGTGACAAGAATCTAGGTAGACGGGACTGCTGACAAATCTTGCCAAGCGCCCATAACTGAACCTACTACTGTGTAGTCATCTAAATTATGCAGACAGAAGTGAAAAACAACTGAATTCCTGTAAGTTCTGAGACTTCAAATCTTGTAACAGAAAAGTAATATCCTTGTAAAGCATAAAGTACTATAAAATACAAACAGAATTAACCACCTACTGTTTAAGATTCTTGAAACTACTGTTCCCTTCCATTCAAGTAAGTTATCAACACAAACTCAACTTTTAGAAAATGATTAATGTTGCTTATCTGTTTCTGTCTGTATAATTAGGGCTTTGTTTCCAAATTTTGTGTCTATAAATAAAAATGCAACGAATGTCAGTTTCTAGGAGATTCAGAGTAGCGTTTATTACCACACAACAGGATTTTCCACCATTAGTACCTAGCCTTCTTCCATCTGATTAAATCAAATTACAAATTATCTAGATGTGTATAGTTAAGAGTTTCTGTAGCAATTAATGGCCTCAAATACTATACCAATGGTTAATTCTAATTGCAAGGAATCCTGTGGCTGTTACATTGAAACCAATTTTCAGTACAGGTCACAGGGAAATGTGGCTGCCAATATAAAATTGTATTATGATTGGAAATCTCAGGCTTTATTTTTGGTTTCTTTAACATTTGGAGAATGTTTCCATAGGATAATCAAACTTAATTTAACAGAAGTACTTAAGATCAACAGTGTTATAAGATCAATGGTGTTATGTGTAAATTTATATATTTTAATTTTTTGTTAAAAAAGACTGAAGTAATTCTGAAAACTCTGTTATTTTGAGAGAAAGGGCTAACAATAGTTTTAAAGGTTAACCATTTAAATCCGGCTTTCAATCTATGTAATTGTATTAGTTAAGTACTGTGATTTAACTTATGGTATATCCAACACTAAATTATAAACCAAATTATGGTGGGGTTTCTATGTATGCTTTTTTTTTTTTAAATCTTTATTTATTTTTGAGAGAGAGCTTGTGAGCAGGGGAGGAGCAGAGAGAGAGAGGGAGACACAGAATTGGAAGCAGGCTCCAGGCTCCAAGCTGTCAGCACAGAGCCCGACGCGGGGCTCAAACTCATGAGATGTGAGATCATGACCTGAGCTGAAGTTGAACGCCCAAACGACTGAGCCACCCAGGTGCCCCTCTATGTATGTTTTTTAAAGTCATGACTGAGATATGCTTCTTAGTTATATTAAAAAATATTCTTTAAGAATTAAGGATGGGAAGTCATTGCTCCTATTTGGCAAATGGGAGAACAGATGTATAGGATATGAAAGTGTATTGTTCACGAAATCATATTGGTGAGTAAGGTCCTGTGACTAGAAAAACACTTTTTTAACTATGAGCTTATTTTTCCATGGTCTCTTTGTCTCTTCATACTAGTTACTTTAAAGCAATCTAAATAAGCCTGGCAAATTTTAGGTAATATTGATGGAATACAGATTATTGATATGTTCCTCAGTGGTAGGTACTTCTAAATTATCAGAGTGGTACTATGGGGTTTACATTTTCTTCCCCTTCCCCACTTTTTGTAACCACAGTTGAAAAACAACTTTTTTCTACTTTTAAACATATACACTGTGTGCAAGTTTCAGCTCCTTATTAACATGCCTGAGATGAACACTAAACAGGGGGTGGGAGGGAAACAACAGCCCAAGACATACCTACAGCCTCACAATCTTCAGGTCAAAGATGGCCTATTTCAAATGCTGGCCATGATTTATCAGCTCCACTGCACACATTTCATTTGAATTATTAACTCAAATTATGAAACATGGATACCGTTCCTACATAAAAAATAATATAATACTAATTGCCATAATTTGTCATATAAATAACAAAACTTTAAGTTATAATGTTATATCATTTTCTTTCTTTAATGCAAATCCATCCAATAAAAAAGTTCTTGCTTAGTGTATATTTGTGCTATAAAACCACATTTATACTCAAGGACTTTAAAACACTTACCCTAGAGCCTGGAAGGAAGGAATCGAAAGTGCCCAATGCATTGATAAGAACAGCAGTCTGGAAGCAGACTCCCCAATGTAGTGCACATTCAGGTACTCAGGCATAGGAGAAGGCATGGTGAGCTAGCGTGAACAGGGACTGAGGTAAATGATCTTACGACAGTTCTAAATTATAATTTCTTTGAAAAATATAAACATATCACGTAAGTTTGATATAGTCACCAAAGGCAAATCTTGAAATAATCCAAGTCACTGAATTTTACAGCTAAAAACAGGATTTAGAATGAGTAGATCATAGCTGCTAACAAAGCAATATTTAGACAAGCAGAATCCTACTTAATATCAATCGTGATATTCTTCGGTTGTGTTTTTATTAAAAAAAAAATTATGTTTATTTTTAAAAAAAAATTTTTTTTTTTCAACGTTTATTTATTTTTGGGACAGAGAGAGACAGAGCATGAACGGGGGAGGAGCAGAGAGAGAGGGAGACACAGAATCGGAAACAGGCTCCAGGCTCTGAGCCATCAGCCCAGAGCCTGATGCGGGGCTCGAACTCACGGACCGCGAGATCGT
The DNA here is from genome assembly GCF_028749965.1 of Puma concolor. Lineage (NCBI taxonomy): Eukaryota > Metazoa > Chordata > Mammalia > Carnivora > Felidae > Puma > Puma concolor. The sequence goes on along the minus strand of NC_141673.1, from coordinate 25,945,556 downwards.
GACCTGGCTGAAGTCGGACGCTTAACCGACTGCGCCACCCAGGCGCCCCTTTAATGTTTATTTTTGAGAGAGAGGGACAGAGTGTGAGCAGGGGAGGGGCAGAGAGAGGGAGACACAGAATCCCAAGCAGGCTTCAGGCTCTGAGCTATCAGCACAGAGCCTGACATCCTGACGTGGAGCTCGAACTCATGAACCGCAAGATCATGACCTGAGCAGAAGTCGGACGCTTAACTGACTAAGCCACCCAGGCGCCCTTCTGGTTGCGTTTTTAAAAGTTACTTTCTGTCTTGGTCTAACAATGTGCTTTTTTTTTTTTTCTCTTCCTTTATTAATAATGATATACCACAAATTCAGTTGAATGAGCAATCTTGTATGTTAAATATTCCTTTCATTCAGGCTGTGGGGAATAACAAATTTAAATCTTACACAATCAGGAGAATAATAAGTGAACTGGGCCTGCTGGTGCCATCTGGGCAGTGCCTACTCCCAGATAAAGGGCAAGCTGTGACTCGAATTCCATACACTGAAAACATATGTCAGTTTGGGCTAAAGACTGCCTGCTCTATTTTTCAAAGAGCAGGTTCTGTGTGAAATCTCCCCACTTAATAACTACAGGTAAAACAAAATGTGTCTGTGGCTATAATACAGTCAGTTTGTACTGCTGACCTCAGGTAGTGATTTTATTTTATTTTTTAAAGTTTATTTATTTATGAGAGAGAGAAAGAGAGCGAGTGAGAGTGCACGAGCAGGGGAGGGGCACAGAGAAGAGGGAGAGAGAGAATCCCACGCAGGCCCTGCACTGATAGTGCATGACCTGAGCCAAAGTCAGATGCTTAACCAACTGAGCCACCCAGGTGCCCCTCAGGTAGTTATTTTAAATGTACGCCAACTGTAGAAAATAAAGATCCCACATTAAAACACTTCTAGGGGCGCCTGGATGGCTCAGTCGGTTAGGCATCTGACTTCGGCTCAGGTCATGACCTCACGGTCTGTAAGTTCGAGCCCAGCGTCAGGCTCTGTGCTGGCAGCTCAGAGCCTGGAGCCTGCTTCAGATTCTGTGTCTCCCTCTCTCTCTGACCCTCCCCCATTCATGCTCTGTCTCTCTCTCTGTCTCAAAAATAAACGTTAAAAACACACACACATTTAAAACACTTCTAAAAGTATTTTTGAAAATCTTGTTAAAGAGCACTTTTGGGGCTCCTGGGTCACTCAGTTGAGTGTCTGACTCTTGATCTTGATTCAGGTCATGATCTCACGGTTTGTGGGTTCAAGCCCCACGTCAGGTTCCGTGCTGACAGTACAGAGAATGCTTGGGATTCACTCTCTCCCTCTCTCTCTGCTCCTTCCCCACTAGGGCTCTCTCAAAATAAACTTAGAAAAAAAAAGAGCACTTTCACTGCTATAAATGAAATGTAATTTCACCCATAAGAAACACTAACCTAAATTTCTATTACTAAGGAAAATCCTCTATGCTATAGACAGTCTACTCTGTAGACAATTAAAATTAGTGAGATAAACTGAGATGTAATAGCATTGAAAAAAAATACCTCACAGACATCTAAGTAGAAACAACTGTGAAACAGTCTCTAGATGACCCAATATATGTTAAAGAGAGAGGGACAGTGTGTGTGTGTGTGCACATACATACATATGTATATACACAAAGGACAGAAGGAAATCTACCACACACTTAACAGTGGCTACCTTGGCAGGGGTGGGGTAGGTGGATGTACCCATATGTATTTTTCTGGGGAATGGATATATAACTTTAATCAGATTCTCAAAGTTGTCTGTGATCACAAATGATCAAAAAGTTTTCATTAAAATGATATAAAAGTTCTCCATTTTTATAAAAATGTAAAAATATGAACTGCCTTTGTTTATTAGTATCAACAATTGTCTTACCTATTTATAAATGGTGCCAACTAATAAAACAAGAGAAATTAACAGTTGAAATTCTATGCATGGGAAGAATGAATTCATGTATGTATGTATGTATGCATGTCTGTCTGTCTGTATTTATTAAAAAAATATTTTAAAGTAATCTTTATACCCAACATGGGGCTCAAACTCACAACCTTGAGATCAAGAATTGCATGCTCCATTGACTGAGTCAGCCAGGAACCCCAAGAATATTTTTTAAATGCTTGAGAAATGTTTACTGGAGTAGTCAATTAAAATGCCATTATTTAAGACAATTCTTAAGAGAACTGTAGGCAAGCAGATATTAAACATTTTAAATGTAATTATTAGGATGCAACTGTTTCTACACATAAGTATATAAAACACAAACTGGGAACTATCATACCTTTTCAGAATTGCCCAAGGTGATTAGGGGGGGAAAAAGCCTGAAAGATTAGGGGAATTACCAATGATTACTAGTTTTAGGGGGGGAGGTGTAAGATGCAAAACAGTAATTGTTTAAACAAAACAAATAGATTAAAATCACTTTAAAAAAGGTAAAATAGTTACAGTATTAAAATTAGATATAAGGGCTAAAAGATACAGATGTACCTTGATTGATACAATAGTGGTGGTAATGTTGAGAATTTTCTGTGCTTTAATCAGAAAATTGAAATCATTTGCAATATAAACTAGAGGAATTCACTATTTAAAGTACTGCCATGTTGTGTCATAAAGAGAAGACATATCTTATATCTGTTTCACATACTTAATTTTCTTAAAGCAAGATATACCTCTAGCATTATGAATCAGTCAGTTATGGCTGAAGAAACAAGAATTTATTTGACAAGTCTTTTAAATTGCAAAGACAAAGATATCTTCCTCTATATAGAGAAGATAAGTTTCTACTACAAAGATGTTAAAGAGATTCCCAAAAATGCCTGTGAAATTTTAGGTTTATAAATGAATCATACACATTGAATTTATTCACATTTAATATATTGAGATGATTTTTAAAAGTGTTGACATCAACTAGGCTACTCATTTTAGAAGTTCCTTGTCTACAATTATCTTTCTAGTAGTTTCTGTAATTCTGATAATAGGCTAAATGATAGCTTTTAAATTTTTTTTTCAACGTTTTTTTATTTATTTTTGGGACAGAGAGAGACAGAGCATGAACGGGGGAGGGGCAGAGAGAGAGGGAGACACAGAATCGGAAACAGGCTCCAGGCTCTGAGCCATCAGCCCAGAGCCCGACGCGGGGCTCGAACTCCCGGACCGCGAGATTGTGACCTGGCTGAAGTCGGACGCTTAACCGACTGCGCCACCCAGGCGCCCCTAAATGATAGCTTTTAAAACATCGTTTGAATTGAGTTAGGAGATCTGAATTCTACTTCTCAGCAGTCACTAATTAGTTGTGTGACCCTGGATTACACATTATAATATTATAATTCAGCAACCACTCACTGAGATCTTGACAACCCCAAGATCAAGAGTCACATACTCTACCAAGTGAGCCAGCCAGGCACCCCAACTGAGATTTCATTGTGAGGTACGAAGTTAAGTGCTCAAGTCTCAATATAAGAATAAAATGGAAACAAAATGAGCTATAGAAAGGGCTAAAAAAGGGATGGCACGCCTAAGAAATGACAGGCAACAGAATCAGAATGTGGAACGTCCTAAAATGTCATGAGCTTGGCTCTCAAACGGGTAATGGGAAGCTAAAGAAGGCTTGCTGGGTAGCAGAGTAACATAACCGGATTGATTTTTAACACACATCACTTTGCTACCAGGGCACAGGACAAGATGAAGAGACTGGAAGCAGAAATATTACTGTAACAGTTTAAGTAAGAAATTTTAAAAGGCCTTGAAATATGGTGATAAAAATGAAGAGGAAGGGAGAAATTAAAACAAAAGAATAGTTAGGATTCAACTAGGGAATGGAGGGGAGTAGGATGGGGGGGAGAATGATGATGACTCCTAAACATCAAACATGGTGACCAGAAGGATTGTGATTTTCATACTGAGATGATACAGAGCAGAGAACAGTTTTGAAAATCACCTACCTCTGCCTCACACACTTATTTCTAACTGCAAATTCTATCCACCTTGATTCTTTGTGTAATCACAATGCAAGAATCAAGAATAAAGTACACGAGGGGCGCCTGGGTGGCTTGGTCGGTTGGGCGTCCGACTTCGGCTCAGGTCATGATCTCACAGTCTGTGAGTTCGAGCCCCGCGTTGGGCTCTGTGCTGACAGCTCAGAGCCTGGAGCCTGTTTCAGATTCTGTGTCTCCCTCTCTCTCTGCCCCTCCCCTGTTCATGCTCTGTCTCTCTCTGTCTCAAAAATAAATAAATGTGAAAAAAAAAAAAAAAGAATAAAGTACATGAAATCACACCAAAAACTGAGTTTAATAAAAATGTTAAATATTTCTATAGTCTTAGATTCTCTGGAACCAAAATCCAAGTTGCATTATTAGACTATTTCTCCTTTCTGTTTTGATTGCTTTGAATAAGACTCTGAAAACCTCCAAATCGTTTTTCATTCACAAAATGACAATAAAAATCCGAACCTTCACAAGGGACTGTGGTCAAATTTAACAACGCACACATAAAAGCACGCTGCAAACTACACAGTACATAAAAATGCAAGTCAGGAACAAAATGTTACTTAGCCCAGATATTAAGAGATTAAGTGAGTTTCTGATTACAGATGTCAGGTTTTGAAACTCATGACCATAAAACCTCAATGAGAAAGCCAACCATGACAAAGTGCTGAGCTGGGAAGTGTGGGAAAACGGAAAATCTGCAAACAAGACTTTCACAAAGTCTGCAAACAAGAATCAGAGAAAAAAGGAGCTGTTTTTTGTCTGGGGAGCAAGAAATTTCACAGTGCTTATTCTGAGGATACTGAGCACAGCAGGTCAAAAACTGCACAGAAAAAAAACCGATTCTGGAGAGAGGAAAAAAAAGTTCTAATTTGCCTAATTTGTCTGTCCATATCAAATATTTGAAAGAAAAATTTTGAGGACCAACAACAGTAAAAAAAGGACTACTTCTACATTTCTATAAACTTTTTCCTTGTAATCTTCCTCCTTTTACCCACCCTTTCTTCCCATTTAAATCCAAAGGTAGAAAATAAAACTAAGATGACAAAAGCAGGTATTTTATTTAGAATAAGAAAGAGCAATGGGGGGGGGGGGAGCTGGGTGGCTCAGTTGCTTAGGCATCAGATCCTTGATCTCAGCTCACTTCATTATCTCATGGTTTGTGAGATGGAGCTCCAAGTCAGGCTCTGTGCTGACAGCGTGGAGCCTGCTCTCTCTCTCAAAAAAAAAAAAAAAAAAAAAAAAAAAAAGAGCAATGTGGAAAAAATCAGTTTTGCTTTGCTCCACCTTTGTCCATAGCTCCTACCATAATTTTTTAAGGATAGCATTGATTATTCCTATTGTAATTTTTAATAGTCCCCATAAAAAGTTTTTGTTTACAGTACAAATAAAGCATTTCTAATTTTTTTCATATAGATTATCTTTGGTAAAATTTTACATGAAGATTGGTTTCACTGATGTTTTACTGATTATATAAAGTTACAGCAATTATTAAGTCACTGTGAGTTTTCTCTGTGGCTATTTCTAACCAAATCAAATTTTATAAATGTAAATTTTAAAATATGCAGTTTTAGCCAATGGTAGATTTTTGTTATTTCTACCAGTCACACAAACATTTATTTGATAACTGTGTATATTTTCATTAGAAATCCATGGAAATTTATAATCTACAGTAAAGTTGGTAGCAATTTCTTTCAGATATTCCAGGACTTGCTATGACTGCTTTAAATCACTTTGCATATGATTTTCTAACAGTACTCATAGCTAGTAAAGATAAAGAATGGTTAAAATGGAGGGATCAAAACATCAAGATCTTAATGTAGGGCCTCAATGGTTAGTATTGCTATAGCTGTAGTCCCAACATTATTTGCATGACAAATCAAACACTACAAAATTATTTTCTAACATTCTACATGTATTGTTTCCATCCTACATGTATTTAGGAGAGTAAAAAAGGAACTACAAATGTACCTCCTCCAAAATGGTTAAAAGCCAAAAGTTAAAATGTGTTAACTAATTTTTACCTTCTTAAAATAATACTGAAAGCTAGCTAATTGGGGCAATACATAATAATGGAGTTCTCTCTGGGTCTTACATATGGCTTTGCACTAAAGTAGTAGGAGGTGGGCACTGAACAAAACCAGGGTATTCAATACATCATGAATGACAATACTAGTGTTAACAACAACAGCAACATCCAAAATTTATGTCTAAATGTTCTAAAACCTAGCTCTTATAGACTTAAAATCATGAAACGATATTATAACCATGATTTATAAACAGGATGCTTTAATGAGCTATTATTTTATATAGTCAGATGTGTATGTTTTAGCTGCTATTCTGAATTTTATCAGGAATATTTCTGACTTTAAAAGCACAACAAATATACTTTGATTTTTGAAAGGAAGATTAAAATCAAAATGGTAACACAACATAAAAATTACATAAAAAATATATGGAAATACCCTGAAAGCTACGTGTGAATCGCTGAGAAGTGGCCCCTCTTTTTCGATGTAATTTATGTTTGAGTCTCCGGCAATTAGGTGTATGCTTCCTTCCATGCCTTCTACTGCGTTCTGACAGGCTGTGCTCTCTCCAGGATTCAATGCTTTTGCAAGAGTATCAAAAGCCCTGTAAGGAAACATCAGATCTGTGAGCTTGGCCAATCTCCACAATAAAATAAAAATTCTACATAAAATTCTGGAATTAAGATTTAGGCCTTAAAAAAATAGTTTAGAAAACAAACCTTTGGAGTAGCACTGAGTACTCTATTTCAGTGATAGCTATGACTGTCTCCAAAAGCAACAAATTAAACTTCAATATATATACTATGAAAAACTATATTAATGTATTGTCAGAGAACTAAAGTCTTTAAGAAATCTTACGTAATTATGAGGAAAAAACCTTATACTTTGGTCTAAAAATATGCTTTTATGTTATATGCTTTTATGTTATGTTATACATTTGACAGTACAAGATATTAGCCCGTTTACAGTACTTATAGAAGTTATTTAGAAAGAACAAGGGCAAGAACTTATGTCAACTTTACTATATTCTACACGACACAAAGTTAGATTTTATTTAAAAATTCGGAGAATATTTTAAAATTGTGTTAACACAGCTACATCTGAACTGTAAGAATTTGAGATTACGATGGCAAATAATGAACTAATGTTAGCAAATAATTACTTAAAATAGCCCTCCATATTTTTCAACGAGAGTCCTTTTAGAGTTTCTTAAGATTTCAGGTTCAACAAAGTACTTCTTGAGACTCTTAAGTGCAATTTCCTCAACATTTACATAACGAGCAGTGTAAAAAAGCCTGAAGAGATCTGGGTTCTACATCTCATGTATTAATATCAAGAGAATGAAAACCAGAATTCTGATACAAGTTTCCTGAAGCGTAACTTAAAATTGTAGTTTATTCAATGAAGTCATTTATTTATTTATTTTTAAGTAAGCTCCATGCCCAGCGTGGAGTTCAATGCAGGGCCTGAACTCACAACTCTGAGATCAAGACCTGAGTCACCCACGCACCCCTCAATCAAGTCTTTTAAATCTATTTTCATCATTAGAAAGTGGTGGGGAAAATGAACATGACTGCCTGGGGTAAGACAAATGTTTAAATACACAGAAAATAAAATAACTGAAATGTCAGACCCAGATTATCATCTTTAGTAAGAGAAAAATTCCTAAATTTTAGGATTACATTTCTAATCTTATAATATTCATTTACTGCTCATTATTTAGAATGCAACCTGCTAGATAACATTTTACACAGAATGTAGTTCATTCAGTTAAAACTTACTATGCTTTAAATTTTCTAAGTCTAATAGAAATATCTGTTTTCTGAAACTTCTGTAAACAGTATTCAACATAAAAATATTGTGGGGTGCCTGGGGAGCTCAGTCCATTAAATGCCCGACTCCCGTCTTCAGCTCAGGTCATGACCTCGTGGTTCGTGAGTCTGAGCCCCACATTGGGCTCCATGCTGACAGTGCGGAGCCTGCTTGGGATTCTCTCTCTCCTCTCTCTGCCTATCTCTTCCTCTCAAAATAAATAAATAGACTTGAAGAAAAACATAAAAATACTGTAAGAAATACTAATAATTAAGATCAAAACAGGGGCACCTGGGTGGCTCAGTCGGTTGGGCGTCCGACTTCGGCTCAGGTCATGATCTCGCGGTCCGTGAGTTCGAGCCCCGCATCGGGCTCTGGGCTGACAGCTCAGAGCCTGGAGCCTGTTTCAGATTCTGTGTCTCCCTCTCTCTCTGACCCTCCCCTGCTCATGCTCTGTCTCTCTCTGTCTCAAAAATAAATAAATGTTAAAAAAAAAAAAAAAAATGTTTTTAAAAGATCAAAACAGACCTTACCTTGAAACATCACCATTAGTCTGCATTTCTTGATGAAATTCACACAAAGAGGTATCACCATTACTTAAGCTTTCAATCATAGATATTTCATTACTATTCTGAGAAAGATCTTTACTTTTTCCAAGGTTTGCTAATGATGTAACCACACTGGCCAATGTACTTAAGTCTCCCTGACATGATTCAGCCTTAAAAAAACAAAAAACAAAAAACAAAAAAAAAAAAGATTAAAATCTGCAAACTGGTATTGGTGAACATTTGAGTCTGAAATACCCAATTCTAGATTATAAAGTGCCAAAAGTAAAGAACTCTAATTAAGATGAATGAAACCTAGAAAGTAAAACCAAAGAGCTTTGAGGTTTTAGAAACTTTTGAGGAAAATATAAATTTAAAAACATCAGGTACATTCCCTAGGAAATGTTTATACACAAAAATTACATTAAAACCAAAAACTGTACTTAATGACTAATCTATTCACATCAACAATCCTTTCCTCTGTAAAAGGATACTAGATGATCTTTTAAGTTCTTTTTAGTATTAAAATTCTGACAATTTCCAGAATTTAAACTATACAAACAAAAATTGTATAGAATGTATTAAAATTATTACTGAAAAGAGAAAAAAAAGTAAATGTATTATTGAACAGAATTCCTAGAATACCAACTATTACCAGCCACTTTGTTAAATGTGTTAAACACCAGGGACCAGGTAGGTGAAAAATCTCTTTACTAAGATAATATTGGCTTTTGGTATACATTGCATATTTTCCCATTTGTCTTTAGTTTTTATTTTTGTTAATGACGTATATATTCTTTATTCACTAATTAGCTATAATTATTTTGTCAAAAAGAATTTTCTTTCCTTAACTCTTTGACTATCCAGAGATATAATTTCTGTATGAAAAGCAGGTAAGTGCTTGATTGTTCTTCCTTTTATCAATTTTTAGAGCAATGAATCAATGCCCTTAGTAACCTCTAATGGTGACAGATGAATTTTAAGTATCATTTTAAATTCAGAGATTTTTATATATTTGCTATGTTTAAATGCATTATTTTTTCCAGTGTTCAAATTATCCCATCCTAACCTAATGAGAGTCCTTTCAATTGCCTTCTATGGCCTATTGACAGAATCCTTTAATGAAATTTTAATTCTTCTTTTATGGTTTTTAGTTTTAGTGTTTTAATCCTAAGAAAAGACAGGTTTCCTTGATGTTTCATGTTATATCAATTCTTTATGTAAAATTGATTTTGGTGAACAGAATGACACAATTTTTGTGTTCCCTAAATTAATGAATGGTCCCAGAATCATTCAGAGTAACCTAACAGTTGCAGAGTTCTTAAATGGTTACTACTCATATATGTATTTTATTTAAACCTCAAAACAACCCTGTGAAATAGGAATCATCATCCCTTTATTACAGACAAGAAGAATTATCCATGGTCACTCCAGTCTGATGGAGAAGACTATGCTCTAACCACTGTTCCAGGCTTCTTAGAACATAAGTAAAAAGAGTTAACATTTTTAAGTGTTTTTTCAACTAAAACTTCAACAATTATACATTCTCTTGTATTTCATTACATGTCTATCGAGCTAGATTTTTAAGTTTTTGCCACTGAAGACTCTTAGGCAATGTGAAAAGACCTCATCTTGTGACTTGCTGGTTTTGAGACTGCTTGTCAGAAACTTCTCACAGAAGGTTGTTATTACAATTTTAATACAAAGACATACAGAGAAGTAGTGTCTGGGCAAATAGTAATTTCTCAACAAAACTTAGTTCCCTTCTTCTCCTAAAAGAGTTAATCATGTCAGTGCAATGGTAACTACCATCCTAAGCTTGAATCATGTGCACAAGGCTAAGTGCAAAATATATGGTAAAAGGCCAAATCTCTCCAGTCAATAACAACATGCTACAAACCCCAACCTGTAAGGTCGACACTCCTATTGGCCCTATTTTACAGATGAGGAAGGAAAGTAAAACACTGAGAGGTCAAATAACTTGCCCAAGGTTATGCACCTACTAAGTGGCAGATGAAATTTGATTCTAGAGCTCAAGTATGAAGAGTGCCTTTAAAGTATCAAATAATAAAGGGGCCCCTAGGTGGCTCAGTCAGTTAAGCGTCTGACTTTGGCTTAGGTTCTGATCTCCTGGCTTGTAGGTTGGAGCCCGGGTGTTGGGAGTCTGTGCTGACAGCAGGGAGCCTGGAGCCTGCTACGTCCTGTCTCCCTCTCTCCGTGCCCCCTCCTGCGCTCAGGCCCTGAGCTCTCTCAAAAGTAAATGAATGTTTAAAAAAAAATTTTGAGGGGCGCCTGGGTGGCGCAGTCGGTTAAGCATCCGACTTCAGCCAGGTCACGATCTCGCGGTCCGGGAGTTCGAGCCCCGCGTCGGGCTCTGGGCTGACGGCTCAGAGCCTGGAGCCTGTTTCCAATTCTGTGTCTCCCTCTCTCTCTGCCCCTCCCCCGTTCATGCTCTGACTCTCTCTGTCCCAAAAATAAATAAACGTTGAAAAAAAAATTAAAAAAAAAAAAAAAATTTTGATACTTTTTAGTATCAAACAACAAATGTATGATAAATCTGGCCATAATTAGGATGACCAGATCACATTACAGGCTGAGAGAAATACTAGTCGTAGGCTCCCTAAAATCTGTTTATAGACATGAGTCTTCAGGAGAAATTTTTGATTTTTGTTCTCAGAAGGGTTTCTGAACACTACAGAAACTCTACGTGTTCCATCTAAATACACAAACTTTTTTTCCTTTAGACAGACCTCTTGCTCAATAAAGAGGCGTCCCAACCTCTAAGAGAACCCAGATAACTTAGATATATAATGAGTGCTCTTGGACTTCTATTCCTACTCTTGACTCAAGTCAATGTTTTGAATAACGCGTGCTAGAAATTTCCCTTTACTTGAAATATTTTAAGTATTTTGTTACTATAAAATCTATAGGGCAACATAAAAGGAATATTACGAATTTTGTACTTAATATAAATTATTCTTCTGAGGCTTTCTATTTCAAGGTGAAAGAAGCCTAGAAGACTTTTGTCTGTCACTCTCACATTGAAGCTGTACTTGTCCTCCTGGAATAATGAACATTTCTACTGATAGTTATTCGTATACGAGGACCCACAAAATGGAGGCCATACTGGTCACAAATCTAAACCCAAGTCAGCATGCACATATAGAAACACCTGTCAAGGAAACCTAACATACACCAATCACGATCTTGCAACTCTGCCAAGTTAGCTCTCCTCACCCTAGAAAACAAGACCCACTAGCCTTAGTAGGAAACCTTCAACTTCCTAGGCAATAAGGCCATTTCCACATTCTGCTTCTAATGCTCTGTAAAACTCATTCTTGTCCAAAATCCCTTGGCAAGAGTGCTCCACTGTTTATGAGGCACTGTGCTCTGCTGATCTATGGATTCTTTTGCCTTGAATAAAGGCATCAAACTTGTTCCTAAATTGTTTTAGTTTTGTCATTTGACACTATCAAATAGTTGATAATTTATGTTAAAAAAAAAAAAAATTTGTAATAGGGAATATTTAAGACCAGATCAACTGACCAAATTAATGGAAATTAAGAAAAGGAAAAAATATTAAAAGCTTAAAAAAAATTTAAGCTTTGAATTAATTGCACTACACACACCTTATCTGGTGTCATCAGCACAGTTGACTCAGTTTTTATTCCAGACTGGTGAATATTCACAAACATTCCTGAATCTAACAGTCCTGCTGACCTGTAACAAACAAGTATAAATTTTAGCCTTAGTTTCACTGGGAAGAAAAACAAATGACCAGCTACTTAATGTGGTTGTTTTGTGTGTGTGTGTGTGTGTGTGTGTGTTTGTTTGTTTGTTTTTTTTACTATACCTTGCAGTTTCACTATCTGTTACAAAAGTTGGAGTTGCAGCTAATGGGCTTCGAAGGTCTTTTCGGATGTAGATTTTTTCTGTTGAAGCGGCACAGTTGGAAGATTTTTCTCGAGATACTTCAATGGGTTTTCTTTCACACTGAACAGCTACAAAAATGCATTAAACTATTACATCACAATGCAGAATTTATAGGCAATTTTAAATGTAACCTTTAGGTCAGCAATTCTGCTCATGGGAGACAGTTACCATAACTGAACTCTAAAGACAATCATAATCTTTAGAAATTCTTTCCAAGCCCAACAAAGTTGCTTCAGAATAGTAATTTGCATCTCTCATTCTCTTTTCTCTTCCTGATACAGCTGTGGTAGAAATGTAGAGAAACTCTTATTTTTTAAAAGCTCACTGTCAAGAAGGAAAAACTGAAGTCAGGAGTCTCTCACCTATCTATATGAGAGTTAAAAATATTTAATTAAAAACAAGACTAATAGAGAGCCACAAAAGACTAAAATTAAATCTTATTTTAGTTAAGGGCAGGGAGATTTTTGAGAACTAATTCAACTGTTTAATCTTAATTTATAAAATATAGGTAATATATTTCACTTATTTATAGGAATTTTATTTCATAATACCTAAGAGACAGTATAATGTAGTTGTTAAATGTATATTTTCTGAGGGAAAAAACTGCCAAGATTCAGATCCAAGTTTTGCCACTTATTAGTTGTGTGACCTTGGGCAAGTTATTAAATCTGTTTACTCTGATCAAATGGAAAATGCGTAACAGTTGGTACGTACTGCAGAGAGTTCTGCTATGAGAATAAATAAGTTAACTCATATGTTATACACAGAGTTAGGCATGGTAGGAGCTCAATCAATATCAGCTATACCTTTTATCATTTTAGGAGTTTAATCAAAAGCTAGACTGGTATCTAGTTAGTTGTGCTTTTTTTTAAAAACACCGTATTCAAACATACATACATACATGCAAAGCGGATAGGAACTCAACATCTGTTGAACGAATAAATATTACATGCATATGTACACATTTCTATGTTGTTAGTTGGAAAACTGTAAATGAAAAAGCACATATATTTGACATACTGTGTTAATTTTGACATACTTCTAGTTTGCCTGAACCCTTAAAATTATTCTCTCCTTTAAAGCTAATACATACAGTCTTGTCTCATTCCAAACGCAATACATCTCTGTAACCTGCAGTATTGACAGCGATTTCGATGGTGTTTATTAATAATACAGTCCTTTGATCCTCGACATGAATAAACTAAATTTTTTCGGATGCTTCTTTTAAAAAATCCTTTGCAGCCTTCACAGGTTACTGCTCCATAATGACGCCCTAGAAACAAGATGTTTAAGAAAACACAAAAGTCACATATTTTAGAACAGAAATGGAAGTAAGCCCATTTCTTCCCTTTAAGTAACGATATATGTGATGAGACAGAGATTTTTGAGTTTCTGACATGAAAAAAAAATTTTAAGGAGTTACTAAACAGAATGAAACCACCATATTCTTTGATAAATATATTAACCAGTATGAATTTTTAATTTTGGTATTTTTTTAAGTTTATTTATTTTGAGAGAGAGAGAAAAGAGAGCATGAGTGGGGTAAAGGCAGAGAGAGAGAGGGAGAGAAAGAAAGCCAAGCAGGTTCCGCACTGTCAGTGCGGAGCCTGATGTGGGGCTTGAACCCACAAACCGTGAGATCATGACCTGAGCTGAAATCAAGAGTCAGATGCTTAACTGACTGAGCCACCCATATGCCCTATGAATTTTTATTTTGTAAGTAACCTTAACAACAGTATGGAAAATTTCACAAAGAAAAGAAGCAAAACCATCCATAACACCATGATATGTAAAAACTATTTTCACTTCTGAGTCACTTACAAATTATAATTCTCATATATTATATAAAGATATTTTATTCTGAAAACTATGCTCTAAAACAAGCACACTAAGTAGTATTTGAGCTAATCTCTTCTCATTGTGGGTTCCATTTTTTAAATTTCTGGAGAAATGTTATACTTTGATTAACCTACCATTTTATAAATGATTTCTTTGGCACAACATTTATTTATTTATTTATTTTATTTATTTTTGCAGAGAGAGAGAGTGAGAGAGCGAGGGAGCATGAGTAGGGGAGGGGCAGAGAGAGAGGGAGACACAGAATCTGAAACAGGCTCTAGCCTCTGAGCTGTCAACACAGAGCCCGATGAGGGGCTCGAACTCATGGACAGCGAGATCATGACCTAAGCCAAAGTCGGATGCTCAACCGACGGAGCTACCCAGGCGCCCCTGGCACGACATTTATTAAATTGAACATACTCTTGGGAAAAGGTGTAGTGGAGACTTTTGTAATGACGCTATGGAAAAGATCAAAGATTACAAAAAACAAATGAGGCCCTTAAAGTATATCCCACTGGCACATGGGTGCTTTCCTAGCATAAAGTAACAATAAACATAACTAAAATGACATAACCCTGATATTAGACTTGGAGAAATGTCCGCTCAGCTGTGCACAAAATTAAATAAAGGGTAACCAGAAATTTTTCATCTCAGTAATTCAAGTTACTCTCTATCCCTGGACTAGCAACAGGACTCAACAGGTAAGGTAACAACTTAACATTTATATTATTAAGGACCACAACTCATTTTTAAGCAATTCCTTTGACAAACCGGTTTTATATTTTTAAAAAATTCCACTTATTCATTCAGTTTACATTTTAAAGGAAAAACTGCTTTTCCTAATTCTTCAAAATATGCATTTTATGTCATTTCAAGACCAAGTCAAACTGCATTCAAGTGAAAAAAAACCTTAGGTGAATAAAAAACTTGGGGATAAAATCGGTTACATTTCATAGGCTTCAAATATGGACCATAACAATGACATCCTCTTGGGGCGCCTGGGTGACTCAGTCTGTTAAGTGTCCGACTTCAGTGCAGGTCATGATCTCTCCATTAGTGGGTTCAATGCCCACATCAGGCTCTGTGCTGACAGCTCAAAGCCTGGAGCCTGCTAAGTAAGGTTGTGTCTCCCTCTCTCTCTGCCCCTCCCCTGCTCAGCTCTGTCTCTCTCTCTCTCAATAGTAAACATTAAAAAAAAAAAAAAAATGACATGCTCTTTTTACTTTCAGAAGAAGAAACGTGGTAGTGTGGTAGTTACAACACAATATATATAGGTTATTTTTAAATGTTACCTGATGCTTTGTCTCCACATACTACGCAAAGATCAAAAACCTTATTTGGTCCTTGGTCTGGAGAAGAATTATCTGTTAAGAGCTAAAGAAAGCCCCCCAAAACAAAAAACAAAACAATAGTGTGTTAATAATGCTCATAAGTAAAAAGTAGAAGAATATTCAGTCTTAATTATTGCTTTCTTTCAAGTTATTCTGAAACTTTGAACTCTATTATACATACATATCAATTAAACTATTCTTATTTTTCTTTATGTAAGTAAAAATATCAATGTTATTAGACACAAAGATAAGAAGAATACCTTTTAAATTTACTCTATAACACTCTAATTTAACAGACTATTAAACACACAAATAAATGCAGGAGTATTTAACGTATCTTACCCATTAGGCACTTATTATTCATTCAACACATCAAATGATTGCAGAAGCTATCAGCCCCATCATGACATCTGTCTTTGAACAGCTCAGAAATTTCCCGTATGACTGACTAAAATAAGCTATAACAGCATAAAAAAGATAACTGATTTTTAATAAATAAATATTTATTTTGAGAGAGAGAAAGAGAAAGGGACAGAAAGAATCCCAAGGAGATTCCATGCTCTCAGCACAGAGTCGGATGTGGAGCTTGATCCCGTGAACCCTGAGATCATGACCTGAGCCAATATCATGAGTCAGATGCTTAACCAACTGAGCCACCCTGGTGCTGCTGAACCTTTAAATGGAAAAGGGGTTAAAGTTTTTGTTAAAGTATTTACTTATAATTATGGAAATATGATTGATTTATGAAATATAAAATTTTCATCAATGAGTTGTCTAGGATTAGGTGGAGTGGTTGACAGCATGGGTGGTGGAGTCTGGTAAATGGCAGAAGGTCAGTGAGACTGAGTGGGGAAGCCTTGGGCAAATTACAAACTCTCCTTAAATTATATACAGGGCTATATATCACTAGGTATAGCTACTATGATGCTGGCAAAGAAATACACTAGTCTCTTCTTTTAGATTTATTTTCTAGTATTTTCATCATTTTCTTTCAATCTTTTGGAATGTGAATGAATTAATTTAATCCCAAAAATGTGATAGGGCATTCCCTATGATAGTGGCATCATTCTTTTAAAAAAATTTCTTTAATGTTTATTTTTGAGAGAGAGAGAGAGAGAGAGAGACAGAGAGAGAGAGAGAGAGGGAGAGAGAATAAGTGGGGGAGGGGCAGAGAGAGAGGCAGACAGAGGATTCAAAGCAGGCTGGGCACTGACAGCAGAGAGCCCCATGTAGGGCTCAAACTCACAAACCGCGAGATCGTGACCTGAGCCAAAGTCGGATGCTTAACTAACTGGGCCACTCAAGTGCCCTGGCATTATTCCTTCTTATATCACTATAAAAATTAGTCTTCAACAGAAACGTAAGAAAAAACCTTCTGGTACTAGCTGTCCCTTGAAAACATCTATGAAAAGTATCACTCCTTTCCTTAATAGCACATCTACAGCAAATGGTGTTAATCTTTTATCCTCTATTATTCTTATGGGTAGAAGAAATATTGAGAGATTAAGGGACACTAGATCACTAGATCAGAAATCCAATCTTTTTGGCCCAGGGGGATTCTATCCTATACCTGTTTCTCTTTCTCTGCCCTGAGAGGTGCTCCATAAAGTAAGCAAAGTACCAATATTATCTTTTCTTCTGGAAACAGAATTTTTCTTTTATTTTAAGAGTAACTTTACAGTGGAGAAAAGTGACACACACTACTTCAGCCAGGTGGTCAAGATCAATGTCACCAGTTATCAAACATGATGATACTAAGTACACTTGATACAATGTGATGAAAATGGCACTCTGTGATCCTCCTTACCCAAACCAACAAGCCCAGTCTAACCATGAGATGTCGAAGTCCCATAGCAGGGTCACCTATAATATACCTGAACAGTATACCTCAAAACTGTCAAGGTCATCAAATACAAGAAAAGTTTGAGAGACTGTTACTGCTAACAGCAATCTAAGGAGACATGATGATTAAATGTAATATGGTATCCTGGAATCAAAAAGAATATTAGGTAAAAATTAGGGAAAGCTAAAAACATTTATGGATTTTAGTTAATTATCAAAATTAGTTCATTATCAAAATAAAGGTATCATATTAATATAAAATGTTAATAGGAGAAATTGTGTGTTGAGAGGTTATAAGAGAACCCTGTACTTCCTGATATTTCTTTAACTATTGGGGAGTCTGGGTGGCTCAGTTGGTTAAGCATCCGACTCTTGATTTCAGCTCAGGTCATGATCTTACAGTTGTGAGATGGAGCCCTGTACCCAGCATGGAGCCTGCTTAAGATTCTCTCTCTCCCTCTGCCCCTCCTTGCTTGTGTTCTCTTAAAAAAAAAAAAAAATCTGTTAACTATAAAACTTGTAAAAAATCAATTCTGTTAATAAGGAAAAAAAAAGGTATTCATAATGTTATAAACTTTTTGGGACTTCTGTCTTGTTGATAAAATAACTTCTTGTAAATCCCATCTATTTTTTACCTTAGCCATTCCTAAAATTAATACAGATGATGTAATAAGAAGAATAATAGAATCAGGCAAAATTTTGTATTTTATGAATTAGTTTCTCAATCCTAAAAGGAACTTTCCTTGATTAGGTTTTCAGCACAAAACATGGAATTCAATTTTAAGTGGGTACTCCACCAAAAAGTCTCCAAAGGCAAACTTAGGGGGTTGCTGAATTTGTATTCAATCATAGCAACCAGCAGTGAAAACATCTATATAACCACAGGTATGCATTGTATATAAGCCTTAACTGGCTCTTTGAAAAACAGTGCATAACTTGCAAAAATTAAAATGATGTGAAGTTAATCTAGACTACTGACTGACTTCCAGTGTTAAAGCAGACCATGAGGGTAAACCACCTGTTACATCAAGGAAGACATAGATGACAACCAAGGAGGCACAGTGACAAAGCTGCAGCCATAAAACCACCTTCTTGATCTGGCAGCTTGTTTGAGGCCTAGGCAGTGTGCTCCTGGGAAGTGCTGCTACCACAGAAGAGGCTCTTGATTTGGCAGTTTCCTAACCGAGCAGAAGCAGCAGGTCTCTTAGAAGCCAGTTCTGCAGCACATCCAAGTGGTTATTCTTGGAAACTGACCTAGAGCTGTTTCTTCAGCCTTCCCGACAATTCTATGAGTTCTCCATATCCTTTATTAAACCCCTCCCTGGACAAACTAGCCAGAGTGAATCTTGCTGTATGTAAGAGCCCTCCAAAATACACGGAAGGGAGGGTGTGTGAGGAAAAGTACAGTGGCATATAGGAGAGGGCAGTCACCACAGATAATGTGCACACCATGTAATTTTATGCAAGATTTTTTTTTCTATGGACCATGCAGGATATAAAGTCTTAACACCAGGACTTACACTTATGACATGCTTTTAATTCTTTCAAGTGTGATGAAGACACTGTAAAGTTATTTACCTGGAGATGTTGTGCAGACAGATCAGGAGTTGTAAAAAATAACTGATTAACACCTGCTGCATCTGGAGTAGTGAGGAATACTTTCCCTGGAGTGGAATCTTGCCTGGCCAGAATGACTTTGCTTGGAGTAGAGCCATCATGATTTGTCAGAATGAACTGCTTCCCTTGTGTATTATGATCAAGTGCTGTCACGATCTGGATTTTCTGGCCAGTTTGCTGCTCGGTAACAATCTAACACAACCATGTCATATCAGTAATCGATTCGACTTAATCTTTTTTTTTTTTTTTTTTTTTTAACTATAAGGACACAATTTTCTCCTACCTTCGGACAATGTTAGAAAAGTGTAACATTACTTATATATTCAATACATTACACATAGACACACACCTTTTAAACTAGCAATTCTACTCCCACAAAATCCTATCCTATAGAAAAACAAATGTGCAAATGAAGGTACAATCACTATTCTGATTCGTTCCTTCCTTCTCCTTCCCACCCACCTTCCATTTACACAAACCTATATTGGGTGCCTTCTATTTGCCAAGCACTATTTGTTCTGGTCCTGGAATACAGCAATAAATAAAACAAAACCTTTTTTTCTCATCAAGTTTTTATTTTAGTGAGGAAAGGCAGATAAAAAACAAGCAAATACTGTTGTCAGACAGTATTAAGTGCTATAAAGAATAGATAAAACAAGGTAGAGATGGTAAGAGTCACTGATAGAATAAAAGCCATGAGGAAATGACATTTTTGCACAGACCTAAGTGCAGTAACAGACCAAAGCTTAGGACTAGCTAGGGGTAATGCATCCCAGGTAGAGAAAAAGAAACATGAAAGAAGGCTGTGGGGCAGGAGGAGTGTATCTGAGGCAAGAGGCACTACAAGGGAGCTATGTGAGTGAAAGAGTGGCAGAAAGGATTATGGTAAAAGACAGGATGTGAGAGACAGCAGGAGCCAGATGGTATAGGGCTACACAGGGACTCCAAAGTCTGGATTTCCTCCTGTGTGAAATGGAGATCCACCTTCCTCTGGAAGGTCAGAGAGCAGAGTGGCAAGATCTTTTTCAAAGAGGGTGTTCTAGATTTAGTGTGTAGGCTAGCCTGTGAATGTTGAAGAGAAGAATACTCAGACACCGGCAATATCTGGAAATTATATATGGGCAGAGATGCTGGTGGGGAACAGGGTAGCAGCCAGGCCAGAGGAGAAAAATAATTGGATTTGGGATATTTTATGAAGGGAAATGTGACAGGATATGCCAACTGCCTGGATGTGGAATATGAGGAGAGAAGAGTAAAGGATGACTATCAAATTTTTGTCTGAGCACATGAGAGGACAGAAATGCCATCCACTTAGTTGGAGGAGTCTGGAGAAGTGCAAGTTCGTGACTAAAGAGAACTAGCCAGTGTTGAGGGCTTTGGTTGTTGAGCAAATATTTTACAGAGTAAACTCATTAAGGCAATTTAATCCCTTGATTCAAATTTAAAATGGCAAATTTGGTTTGTTTCCAACTTTTTCTCCATTTCCCTGAAATTATTTTCATCAAGATTCTTTTCTATGCAAAATTTACAACAAAATGCTGAATTACTAATCAGTTTTTGTCTAGGGCAGATTGTACTGACTATAGCTGCTGCCAACTCAAGTTTTCTTTGTTGACCGTTATTTCTAGCATGTCCTATTTTTCTGGGTATACTTTTCACCATTGTCAATTTTATTTTACACATAGATTATTTACACCAAGTCTAGTCTCCATCTTATCCTAACAATTTTTGCTATTTCCTTAAAAAAACTTTTTTTGGGGGGTGCTTGGGTGGCTCAGTCCGTTAAGTGGCCGACTTTGGCTCAGGTCATGATCTCTCTGTTCCGTGAGTTCCAGTCCCGCATTGGGCTCTGTGCTGACAGCTCAGAGCCTGGAGCCCGCTTCAGATTCTGTGTCTCCCTCTCTCTCTGCCCCTCCCCTGCTTGTGCTCTGTCTCTCTCACTCTCAAGAATAAATAATAAAACAAAAAAAAATTTTTTTTTTTTAAGAGAGAGAGACAGAGAAAGAACACAAGAGAGACAGAGAAAGTATGGGGTAGAGGGAGGGAGGGGGGAGGGAGACAGAGAGAGAGACAGAGAGAGAGAGAGAGAGAGAGAGAGAGAGAGAGAGAGAGAGAGAGAGAATCTTAAGCAGGCTCCACACTCAGTGCTGAGCCTGATGCAAGGCTCAATCACACAACCCTGGGATCGTGACCTGAGCTCAAATCAGACGCTCAACCAACTGAGCCACCCAATTTCCCCAAGAAACTGTATTAAGATCTATTGGTCTATCCTGCAATTTGAATGGATCCTTTACTTATCAGTAATTTTGTAACATCACACATTGGTCCACTGATTTATATACATCTTTTATATGTTGACATGTTTCATCATACAATATCATCACATGTCATGTAGCCTCTGGGGAAGAAAAGGTAACTAATGTTCCAGTATTATTATGAAAACAGTTTTGACCTTGCTGACTCTCTGAAAGAATCCCTAGATGATACTTTGAAAACCTCTGGGTTATGGTACCTCTTCCTAAGAAATAGGGCATAAGATCTGTTATTTGACATGGATCTCCTCCCACTGGTCCATTAAGACTGGCCTCAGATTCTGTACCTCCAAAAATATTCCATGACCAGATCTCCACAACCCTCTGTGACTCTTCATTAGCTGTTTTTCTTCTGTGCTCCCATAACACCGTATACAATAATCTATTACAGCCCTTACCACTGTATTGTGACTGTCAGATGATTCAGCTATCTCTTACTAGATTTAAAAATATCTTAATGTTGAGGGTATCTTTTATCTCTGTACCTCTAGAACCTAGCATATACATTTGATGTAAATAGGTTGATGGATCAGCAAATGAACTATAAATCACACATACCTCTCCCATTTGTTGTTCAATAATTTGATGTGCAATTTCTTCTATGGTTGCCATGTTCTAACTGCCAGAATGTCCTGCCAAGATAAAAAGACACTTTTCACAAAATAAAACATATTTACCGAAGAATTTACAAATGAAATCACATGCTGGTGCCTGGGTAGCTCAGTCGGTTAAGCATCAAAGACTCTTGATTTCCGTTCAGGTCATGATCTCACAGTCATGAGATCAAGCCCCTTAAGATTCTCTGCCCCTCCCCGGCGTGTGGTTCTCTCTCTCAAAAAAATAAACTAAAAACGCAACCCTCCCAAACAAATGAAATCACATGATAGCTAAGATCTGCTTCAAAATAATCCAGTTGGGGTGGGTGGTGGTAGGATGGAATAAACAAAACAAGGTTGGCCATGAACTGACAGTTGCTGAAAACTGTTGTTTATACAGGGGTTCATAACAGTATTCTCTGTTTTTATATATTTTGAAAATATCTACTTAGAAAAATCATTCAGGGTGACTGGGTTAAGTGTCCAACTCTTCATTCTCAGCTCAGGTCATGATCTCATGATTCATGAGATTGAGAACTGACTTGGGCTCTGCGCTGACAGTGTGGAGCCTGCTTGGGGATTCCTCTCTGTCCCTTACCTGTTTGCTCGTACATGCACATTCTCTCTCTCAAAATAACAAACTTAAAAAAAAAAAAAAGATTCAATACCAAACAATTTCACTTTTCAAAGATATTGAAGCCTAACCAGGACAACTCTACAAATCAGGAGTAGTTTATTAATTTAAATAAGGTAACCCTATCTGTAAACAAATACATCATGGTAACCACTTAACATACTCTTTTTACCAATACATTGTAATAACTGGCATTCGTTCAAAAGGAAAGAAGGTTTCTCTAGAATCTTGTAACTGTTCTTCATTAGTGGAAGTTTCTTATATATTAAGGTTAATTTGAATTTAATGTAAAACTTTCTCCAAATGGATCTGAGAGCCTGAAAGATCAGTGGGTTGACTCTGATTTTTGCTCTTTTTCTGTATCAGTAGATAAGAACACAAAAATTATTTCTCACTTTATCACATTATATAATGTCTGTCATAAATTCACTAATAGTCTACAATTATAAATAACATTAATTGCCAAATTATCTGAATTGTTTTTCTTTCAATTACTTTAAAAATTTTAAATGTTTTGGGGCGCCTGGGTGGCGCAGTCGGTTAAGCGTCCGACTTCAGCCAGGTCATGATCTCGCGGTCCGTGAGTTCGAGCCCCGCGTCGGGCTCTGGGCTGATGGCTCAGAGCCTGGAGCCTGTTTCCGATTCTGTGTCTCCCTCTCTCTCTGCCCCTCCCCCGTTCATGCTCTGTCTCTCTCTGTCCCAAAAATAAATAAACGTTGAAAAAATTTTAAATGTTTCAATTAGCTGTGCCAAAAGCAGTATTTAATATTTAGCTTCATTATTCAACTATCTCTTACTAGACTGAAAAGCAGTGGCCTCAACCATTCTGGGACCAACTGAGGAAACAGAGCTGCTCCTCAGGTTTGTGTCCTCTGGGGCCAGGGTAGCAGTGACAGCCCTGATGACCTCTGACCCATCTTTGAGGTCTTCCTTCCTTTTCCCTGAAGGATAACTTATGTTTAAAACTGAATAGCTCTACTGACCCATCCAGGAGAATCCCACAAGTTCGAGAGCTTTTCTTCATTTCATCCCATATATGTCCCCCTCGGTCCAAGCTGTCTACATTTCTGCTGATATAAAATTCTCAGAAATCTTGTTGCCTTCCTTGCAATTCATGGGGCTTTAGGCCATCAGATATAAGAGTCCTATACAGATCTCTCCCGAATAACCCCCATCTCTATTCCTGGCTTCTGTTGAGATGGCTGCCTGGATCCATAAATCACATGTCCCTAATTCTCTTTAGCAAATTGTTGGTTGTCCAGTCATACCCAAGAGAGTCTTTTAAGAACACACTTTCTCTTTTTTTGCAATATGGATAGGTTATTTTTCAATTCTTTAAGTCCTGATTCCATTTTTCTAAACAATTCCTTCTTCAATTTACCTCTTTCCTCTCACATTTTACTGTACGCAGCAAGGAGAAATGGCCATGTCTCTAACTAACACTTTGCTTAGAAATCTCCACAGATAAATAGCTTACAAGTTCTGCTTTCCACAGAACGCTGGAACACAAGGACAAGTTCTTTGCCCTTCATCATAAGGTTCATTTTCCTCTGGTTACCAAAACTGTAACATGTTCCTCATTTCTGAGCCCTCACCAGAAGCATTGTTAATGTCTATTATTTCTATCAACATTCTATTTATGAAAACTATATGTGTATCTCTAAGATGATGGCAGCTTTTTCCACAGTTCTCTTTTTTTCTGAACCCTCACCAAAACTGCCTTTGATATTCGTATTTCTATCAACGATCTCTTCAAAGCAATCTAGGCTTTTTCTAGCATGCATCTCAAAACTCTTCCAGCCTCTACCCATTTTCCAGTTCCAAATTTTTAGGTATTTGTTATAGCAGTACTCCACTTCCCAGTACCAAAATCTGCACTGGTTTGCTAGGGCTGACTTAACCAAGACTAACAGGGCTAATTTTGGCTGGGTGGTTCAAACAACAAAAATTAATTTTCTCACAATTCTGGAGGCTAGACATCTGAGACAAGCCGTCAGTAGAGTTGATTTTTTCTGAGACCTCTCTCCTTGTCTTCTCTTTGTCTCTTCACAAGTCTTCCTTTTGTTTGTGCCTGTGTTGTAATCTCTTTTAATAGGGACAACACTCATATTGGATTAGGGCCTACCCTAATGACCTCATTCTAACTCAATTACAAAGGCCTCATGGCCAAATATGGTCACATTCTGAGGTATTGGGGGCAGGACTTCAATATGAATTTTGGGGGGAGACAATCCAGCCCATAACACTTAGACACAAATCTAACAAGAAATGTGCATGCTATATGTAAGGAAAGCTTTAAAATGACACCTAGAGGGGCGCCTGGTGGCTCAGTCAGTTAACCATCTGACTTCAGCTCAGGCCATGATTTCAAAGTTGGTGGGTCCGAGCCCAGCTTCAGGCTCTATGCTGACAGCTTGGAGCCTGGAGCCTGGAGCCTGATTCAGATTCTGTGTCTGTCTGTCTGTCTGTCTGTCTGTCTCTGCCCCTTCCCTGCTTGCGCTGTGTCTTTTTCTCTTAAAAATAAACAAACATTAAAAAAATATATTAAAATGATACCTAGAGAGAGAAAAAACTAGCTGAAAGAACACAAAAGAAAATGTTTATAGTGACTATCTTCAGGGAGAACTGGAAGTTTGGGAACAGGGATGGAATGCAGACTTTTCAGTGAGTGTCTGTTCTTTTTAAGTTTTACTTATTATTATTATTATTTGAGTGAGAGAGCAAGCATGTGTGCTAACACAAGTGGGGAAGGGGAAGCGGGAGAGGGAGAGAGAGAATCTCAAGCAGGCTCCGTGCGCTGCACTGAGCAGGGCTCAATCTCAGGACTGTGAGATCATGACCAGAGCAGAAATCAAAGAGTCATACACTTAACTGACTGAACCCACCCAGGCACCCCAGTGTGTATTCCTTTCAAATTTTAAGTATTACCACAAAAAAATGAATTGTAAGTAGGAAAAAAAAAAAAAAAAAAAGCCAAACAGTTTAAAGGAATCTTGTCTAGAAATCCTAAAATCAAGCAGCATTATCGGCACATCAGACCCAAAGAAGCTAATTCATAATGAAAACTTACCATGATATCATGACCGGAGCCAAAATCAAGAGTCGGACACTCAACCGATTGAGCCACCCAGGTGCCACTAAATCAACTATTATTTTAGCCAAAAAGACCAAAGACTATGAGGGTATATGTGATACACATATATGCCTGGTATATATGCCTGTAAATGTTCATGCTTAATTGTATACTTTGTCATTAGCAGCGTTACAGGTAATACAATGTTAAAGGATTTGAATGCTGATACTCTTGAAACAGAATTCTTGAATACTGAATTCAGGGATATTTGGATTTTTTTTCTGTTTCAGAAGAAAAGAGCAGGAAATGGCAATGGATTCCTAATTTTTGGAGTTAAAAACTTCTAGGAGAATCTGACTAGGAGAATCTTCAGAAAAATATACACACACATATGTATTTGGTAGATTCCGATTTGTGATTCACCATATCAATTTTCTACTTCTTTCTATATAAACTCTCTGCATTACTGCAGTAGCCTAGAACCCTTATCTCCTACTGTTCTATAGATCCATATAATCCAAACTGGTTTGCAAAAGAATGCTTAGGGAAAGTTTTTAGAATACTTACCTCAGTGATCATACACCTTAATTTGTATGGAACGGAACACAAATGAGAGGAATTTAGGGAATAGATTTGACCAGAAAGGTGGAGTAAGAACAACTTTTTCCCTCTGGACCCTCTCCAACCAACCATATCTTCCACTGCAATCTCAAACTATTTACCTTATCCTACTTGTAAAGCCTGTTAGGTGTCTGTCAAGCTGGTTCATTAAGATTTAAGTCTAGAAAGGCACAGACACAGGATATAAAGTCAAATCCATAATCCCATTTTCCTTATTACTTACTTCTCTCATTAAACTATCCACTAATATAATACATCTTTATATGCAAATAAATCCATGAAATAATTCACGTACACCCTACAATCTTGTTGATCAAAAATTTTTTTTCCACCATTTACAAAAAGGATGCAGACTATCTAAATTAATTACATAATTACAAATCATATCCAAGTGTATTAAGTTTTACTAAAATTCAGAGATTCCCAGAGGTTAGTATTTTATTCACTCTGATAAACAAAAGTATTAGCAAGGGGGAAATGATGAAAATTAGTAAGAATTAAATAGTTATTTAGCATCAAAGCAAGGATTTATGACAATGTATTAGTCACTTTGGTTGTGATAAAAGCTCAACTACTGCTAGTTTAAGCAAAAAGGAAATGGCCGGGGGGGGGGGGGGGGGGGGGGGGGACAGGACAGACACTGCTAGGATCCAAGTGGAGCGGACCTTAGGAAAAACTGGAGTTAGTTTCCTGATGCTGTCAGGAATCTCCTTATCTCTATTTTTTTTTTTCCCCTTATTGCTGTCCTTATTCTCCCTATGTGGCTTCTTATTTTCTACTTTGTAGTAAAGCACCAGGAAAGTAAAAGTAGTCTTCTCTAATTTCAATTTTAAAATGCTGGTAATAGATTCTGATTGGGCCAGCTTAGGTTATATGCTTATCTCTGGAATTAATCACTGTAGGCGGGCCAGGAAGAAGGAAAGGAAGGCTAATATGATTCTAGCATTGGCAGCTTCTACTTTTGGAAGGTCTAGTTATCAAAAGATGAAGACTAGTTGGGGTGCCTGGGTGGCTCAGTCGGTTAGGCGTCTGACTTCGGCCCAGGTCATAATCCCGTACTTCGTGGGTCCAAGCCCTGTGTCAGGCTCTGTGCTGACAGCTCAGAGCCTGGAGCCTGCTTCCGATTCTGTGTCTCCCTCTCTCTCTCTGCTCCTCCCTCCTTGCACTCTGTCCCCGTTTCCCAAGAAATAAATACTAAATAAATAAATAAAATAAATAAATAAAGACTAGCATAGACATGGCTCCTGATAAAATCACCATGAGCCAGGCAACCACCTCAATTTGTTTCTACTACAGACACACAGAATTCTTCAACCAGAAGTCCACTGAACACTACACTACTCAAAACATTTAATTCAGCATTGACTCCAATTTTCTGTTGTCAGTTGGATAAATCCCAAAAAGGAGAAAGAATACTTACTCTAATAACATATTGTCAAAAGTTTTCCTTTCGGCTACTTCCAGATTAAAGTCCTTCTAATTTCTTGCTCTGTGAGTTCTTCAGTAAAAGACAAATTTAGTTTTATAGCCATTTCTTTTTTTTAATCTTAAAAAAAATGTTTTTAAGTTTATTCACTTTTGAGAGAGAGTATGAGTGGGGGAGAGGCAAAGTGAGAGGGAGACACAGAATCCCAAGCAGGCTCCGGGTTCTGAGCTATCAGTACAGAGTCAGATGTGGTGCTCAAACCCATAAACCGTGAAGATCATGACGGTTTCATGAGCTGAAGTTGGATGCTTAACTAAGCCACCCAAATGCCCCTATGGCCATATTGTTTTAAACAATCTCCAGAGTTTCTAGAGAATTCATAAAATTTTTGTTGAATTTTTTCCCAACATCCCCAATTTTTTTTTGTTTGTTTGTGTTAAGCTGGTAAAAAGGCATAAGGAGTGAGGGCAGGGCAGCCTTTGAATCCTTAATATTAAAAACGTGAGGCCTGGAGTCTTCAGGACTGGAGGGTGTTAGACTAATGAAACAAAAAGATAACAGGAGTTACCGGTTACCCTGATGTACTGATAAATGGAATCTTTCTGATGAGAGACTACTGACAGAGTTATGAAAAGAATCAAATTAGTTTTGGATTACCAGTCCAGATTTTATTCCCAGACTTATTTTTTTAAACAATTTTTTAAAGTTTATTTATTTATTTTTGATAGAACGAGAGTGAGCAAGGGAGGGACACAAAGAGACAGAGAGAGAATCCCAAGCAGGCTCTGCACTAACAGCATGGAGTCCACAAACTGTGATATGAATCAACAGTTGGATGTGTGGTGCCTGGGTGGCTCAGTCAGTTTAAGTGGCCGACTTCAGCTCAGGTCATGATCTCACCGTTTGTGAGTTTGACCCCACATTGGGCTGTGTGCTGACAGCTCAGAGCCTGGAACCTGCTTTGGATTCTGTGTCTTCCTCTCTCTCTGCCCCTCCCCCGCTCTCTCAGTCTCTATCAAAAATAAACATTAAGAATTTACGTAAGAAACAAAATTTTATTTACAACTGATTTTAACTATGCAAAAACACACAGGGACTAAAAAGAAACATTCTCATATGTTTAGGTGAGATTTACAGGCCACTTATTTTCTTCTGCTTTTTGAATGGGTATCTATGGTTGTAATCGGAAGCATTCTCTCATTTTTAGCCCATCGTACCTTGTGCCTATTTACCTTCTACAGCACCCTGTCCTTACTTGCATAGACGACCCATCTCTAATAGACTTCTAAGGAAAAGAACCGTAGTTTCCCTTGATTTCGGCTCAGGTCATGATCTCAAGCATTCATGAGTTCGAGCCCCACATTGGGCTCCACGTTGACAGTGCAGAGACTCCTTGGGATTCTCTATCTGACTCTCCCCACTCTCTCTCAGAATAAATAAATAAACTTAAAAAAAAATGGTAGCTTTCAATGAACTAATTTTTTCAGTGAACCTCTGGTATTTAACAGTGCCCAGTATTCACATCTAACTTCAGAAAGTATTTACTGAAACACATTTACCAGGCACTATGAGACTTTGGGACTCAACAGTGAACAAGCCTGAAAAGATCTCTGCCCCACAGAGCTTATATTTTAGTGAGAAAACAGATTTTAAAAAATTATCATGAACTAATGCTATGAAGCGAACTAGGAAAAAGTGATAAAGAGAAAAACAAACAAACAGGAGGAGGAAGTTTATATAGGTAATAGTGTCCTAGACCGCAAATCAATAGATCAGAGCTTCAATCCCATTATTACTATTTATTAAATGCGTTACTAAATGTCAGTCACTGTGAGGCTCAGTTTCCTCACAAATGAAATAGATTCAATACAATCTACTTTAAAACGCTGTAAAACGTCAGTGTCAGGGAAAATATCTATACCAATGGTTAACAGTTTCTTTAAAGGTAATAGGTATTTCCTGAAAGTTAGCTGAGTGAACAAAGTGCTCCATAAATGAACAAGAGGAGCTCAGAACCACTGCACTAGAGATGGAGTCTCTGGAAAAACCTTATCGAAGAGACATCCGAGTTAGGCACTGATGGTTAGGTTTGTTCACCAGCCCAAGGGACAAAGCAAGAAGCTTGAGGATGGGGTCTTCACTTCTCTAGAGCTAATTAACATACAAAAGACAAAACAGTCTTACATTTTTGGCCCTGATTGTTTTTTCAATTTACCACGATCTCACTTCAACTTATCTTCACCACAGAAGAAAGCAAAACATGAATGG
Organism: Puma concolor; assembly: GCF_028749965.1. Lineage (NCBI taxonomy): Eukaryota > Metazoa > Chordata > Mammalia > Carnivora > Felidae > Puma > Puma concolor. The sequence goes on along the minus strand of NC_141673.1, from coordinate 25,915,670 downwards.
TGCTATCCTTCTTCCATTCAGATTCAAAATTTTTAGTGTGTGCTCTCTGACTACATCAGAAACAGTTCATTCTCTCCTCACCAGCCCCACTACCATCAACTGAATGTTAGGCTGCTGTCATCCAAAGCACACTTTGTGCTGTGAGCCACTTATGGGTGGGGAAATTAATTTAGTAGGTCAGACTTTAAGTTAAATAGAAAACAGTGCATCAGATATAGTGACGGTAACAATGGTCTCAGGAAGACTTGATTTCAGTTTAATCTCTGAGTGTGCTGAGCTATGGAGCAAAATGTATTTCCTTCTGGGGGATGTGAAATTTGAAAATATGATATAAAACGATGATTTTTTTTCCTGTGGAGTAGATCTTTGAAAATTTTTGGAAGTTAAGGTTTCTCTCACCAGAAAACACATATTCACATTCACCCACACTACAAAGGAGTATGCTGAATTTCAAGGGGGTCATAAAACTTCAGTAGCCTAACGGCCTTCAAGTTAACCCTTCTGGTAAAATTGCAGCTACTGTTGAGTTTCCTGAACACATATTTAATATATGACTTTGGGGCGCCTGGGTGGCTCAGTCGGTTAAGCGTCCGGCTTCGGTTCAGGTCACGATCTCACAGTCCGTGAGTTTGAGCCCCGCGTCGGGCTCTGTGCTGACAGCTCTGAGCCTGGAGCCTGCTTCCGGTTCTGTGTCTCCCTCTCTCTCTGCCCCTCCCCTGCTCATGCTCTGCCTCTGTCTCAAAAATAAATAAAAACATTAAAAAAAATTAATATACATGACTTTGTGTACATTAGCCAAGAACCATCTTTGTGTAGATTTGAAGTGCCAATGAGGCATAAACTATCTGTGGGTCAGCACCTCTGACAAGCAGCAATATTAAATATCTCAAAGCTCACAGAACTGAAATATCCTTATTCTCCTGCTTCGGAACCATCAACGTCTCTTTAATGGCCAAAGGATGAAGTTTCGGTCCTTCTATTTTTTCAGTATTTATTACACCTCTGAAGCATGCCTGCCACTGTGGACGTAGAGGGTTCCTTTATAGTCTGACTTCCTCATCTTCCCACTTTAGCCCCTATCCTCCCAAGAGGGGCGTCTCTTCAAGTCAAAGTGGGATGTTCTTTGTACCCACCATTCCAAGTTCCTCTTCCCTCACTTAAATACCACCTGGCCTTTCAGACTCGGTTGAAATTTTTAAAAATCCAATCCTTTGAGATGGGTTCAGCATCGATTTTGAATGCTAAAGCTCTTAATTACAATTTACTAACAGACTTTTTTTAACTTCTGATATCATATTCAAAATTTATGTAAAGATGCATTTTCCCAGCGCTTTCATAAAAGATTTCCAGATTGCAAAGGGTACTACGAATCAAAAAAAAAAAGGTAATGATATTTATATTATCAATTCTTTATGCTGCTTCTTTTGTCTTTTCTATTCCCCAAGGGCAGGAATTAAACTCGTCGGGTGACAGAAACACCAACGGTACCATATCTTGGGAATGTTTGGTGCCTTTGATTTGTGTCTCCCTCAAAACCCTTCCAGAAGACTGAAATGCCTCTACCAAAAAAAAAAAAAAAAAAAAAAAAAGAAATTCGTTACATTTATATGCGATCCACCTTTTTTATAAGAATGGAATGATCTACCAACTGGGCACAAGCAAAATTTTAAAACTGTCATCGTGTACCAACCAACCATACAACAGACACTGATGAAAAATGATCAAAATCAAAGGCCTATTTAGAACATCCAGAGGAACAAAAGCCCCAAAGGCCTTAATTTCCAGTCTTTTTTGCTTTTCCTTCCCATTTATTTATTTTTTTAAAACAGGCCGACCTACTCAGTGAAGGTTACGAGACAACTTGGCAACAAAGGTTACGAGACAACCAACCTGGCGACATTTGTAATTGTAATCATAAAACGGCACGTGCGGGAGTCGGAGGCAGGGGTTCTCAACAAAAGAACTTAGAAGTTTAGACTCGCCCAGGGCAGTGAGGCCCCTGGACCGTTCCATTTTCCTCAAAAGATACGAGTCCAAAGACAGCGGCTGCTGTCGCCCGATTTGTCGTGAAAGTTGAGCAACCCGTTGCTCGTCCCGTGTAGGCACGAGAATTACTAAGCGTCCTCCTAAAGGAACGGAGGCCTCGGCTTGCGGGCGCTCGAGCCCCCGCTGCGACCCCCGGGCCCCGCCGCGCCGCGCGGCTCTCCAAGGCGGGGGGGAGCGGCGGCGCCAACGCCGAGACGGAAGCTTTTCCTGTAGGTGAAAGGTCAGAGGCGCCGCAGGAGGCGCCGCGGGAGAGGCTGCCGTGCTCGCCGGGCCGCTCGCGTACTTGCCTTTCGCGCCCCGACCCCGCTCCGGGCTCCGCGCTCCCGCGCCGCACCCCGGCCCCGGCTACTGCCTCAGCCTCCCGCAGGGACCCACACGTTCGGCCATTCTGCGCGCCCCGAGCCCAACCCGAACAGCCTGCCGCCGCGCTGCCGGGCGGGCCGGCCCTGCCGGCCGAGGTCAGCGGGCTGTCGGGGGAACAAGGGGTGCGTCCGTTGGCTGTTGGGAAGAAGGGACACCCCATCCACCCCCGTCCCAGGCGCGGCCACGGCTGCTTTTCTCCCCACCCGGGACTTCTTACCGGTGCTTCTCCGACGAGCTACGTCCCGCGTCGGGCTTAGACCGGACAGTCCCGTTGCGGTGGTTGCTTGGGGTTCCGGGAAGAGACAGGTTAGAGAAAGCTGAAAGGGATGGGGTAAAGAAAAGTGGGGGCAGGGAGCTTTCTGGGTTTGTGTATTTGGGGGGGGTCAGAGTTCGTGACCCCTCCCTCGGCTCTGCGGTGCGTGCTCCCATCCGCGCCTGCGCATTACTAGTGGAGCAGCAGTAAGGAGGTCGTGACGTTCCCTGGGTGGAGGAATGAGAAAACCGAGCCTCTGAAAGTCCACTGCCCTCTATCAGCTGGGAGGGAAACTGCCCCGCCAGAGCGGCCCTATCAGGGACCTTCCGAAATCGTGTGCCCTTAGCATCCCAGTTTGCCAAAGGCGGTCTTTAAAGGAAGTTTTGAGACTTTTCAGATTTGAGTAATACTAGATAACCTTATCAGTTTTAGGCGGTTAGAAACTTGTGGAAAATTGGACTCTGTTTTAGGGTATCTCTTACCTTAGACTAAAGTTTATTGGAAGAGTTAAGTCTGGATAGGTTCCAATAAAATATTTAAAATTCCCTTAAATAAAGGAAGCTAGGGTAGAATGCTCCACAGTAAGGCAGAGATTTACTATGAACTCTTGTGGGTAAATAGGTATAGTGGCTAAATGGGGCAAGAATTATCACTTAGAATGTAAACTTCTTGAAGGCTGGCTTTTTTGTTCGGTGGTGTATTTCCAAGCATTTAGGACAATAGCTGGTGGTCAATAAAGATTCATGAAACCAAGAGGCGTTGACAGAACATCATGACAGTGACCACCTGTGGCACTGAAGTGTGGCCGAAGAGCTGTCCTGTGTGTAAAGCACCGTATGGTTTGGACTTGAGAGAAAGGGTCTTTGAAATTTCTTTAGTACCGACCAACATTAGAAAAGCAGTCATGGGGGCGCCTGGGTGGCTCAGTCGGTTAAGCCTCCGGCTTCGGCTCAGGTCATGATCTCACGGTCCGTGGGTTCGAGTCCCGCGTGGGGCTCTGTGCTGACAGCTCAGAGCCTGGAGCCTGTTTCAGATTCTGTGTCTCCCTCTCTCTGACCCTCCCCCGTTCATGCTCTGTCTCTCTCTGTCTCAAAAATAAATAAACATTGGGGCGCCTGGGTGGCGCAGTCGGTTAAGCGTCCGACTTCAGCCGGGTCACGATCTCACGGTCCGTGGGTTCGAGCCCCGCGTCGGGCTCTGGGCAGATGGCTCAGAGCCTGGAGCCTGTTTCTGATTCTGTGTCTCCCTCTCTCTCTGCCCCTCCCCCGTTCATGCTCTGTCTCTCTCTGTCCCCAAAATAAATAAACGTTGAAAAAAAAAATTTAAAAAATAAATAAATAAATAAACATTAAAAAAATTTTAAAAAAAGCTCTTAGGTGTATAAAAATATATCAGATGGAATTAAAAATTTTTTGTTTAATATTTATTTTTGAGAGACAGAGAAAGATAGAGTGTGAGCAGGGGAGGGGCAGAGAGAGAGGGAGACAGAATCTGAAGCAGCTCCAGGCTCTGAGCTGTCGGCACAGAACCTGGCACAGGGCTGGAACTCACAAACCACGAGATCATGACCTGAGCTGCAGTCAGATGCTTAACCGAGCCTCCCAGGCATCCCTGGAATTTTTTTTTTTTTTTTAAACAAGAAAACAGGGGCACCTGGGTGACTCAGTCGGTTAAGTGTCCGACTCTTGATTTCAGCTCAGGTCATGATCTCACAGTCCATGAGTTCGAGTCCCGTGTGGGGCTCTGTGCTGACAACTCAGAGCCTGGAGCCTGCTTCGGATTCTGTCTCCCTCTCTCTCTGCCCCTCCCCTGCACATACTCTCTCTGTCTCAAAAATAAAAACATTAAAAAAAAAAATTAAAAAAAAAAAAGAAAAGAAAAGCAGTCATGGATTCAGGCCAGAAACCCAAGTCAGGAAAAACAAAAGTGCGCTGGGAAGAACATTTCCTCTATCATTTCCCTCTGGAACTAGGCGGCTGGACACAGAAAAATTCCCCAAGAAGAGGAATATGCTTCATGTCTCAGTCTCTGAAAACAGGTCTGTGTGGTTCATCTTTAAATATGTGACTCTAGGGGCGCCTGGGTGGCGCAGTCGGTTAAGCATCCGACTTCAGCCAGGTCACGATCTCGCGGTCCGTGAGTTCGAGCCTCACGTCGGGCTCTGGGCTGATGGCTCAGAGCCTGGAGCCTGTTTCCGATTCTGTGTCTCCCTCTCTCTCTGCCCCTCCCCCGTTCATGCTCTGTCTCTCTCTGTCCCAAAAATAAATAAACGTTGAAAAAAAAATTAAAAAAAAAATAAATAAATATGTGACTCTAAAAATACATATGGCTTAGGGGCGCCTGGGTGGCTCAGTCGGTTGGGCATCGGACTTCGGCTCAGGTCATGATCACACGGTCCGTGGGTTCGAGCCCCATGTCGGGCTCTGTGCTGACAGCTCAGAGCCTGGAGCCTGCTTCAGATTCTGTGCCTCCCTCTCTCTCTGCTCCTCCCCTGCTCATGCTCTCTCTCTGTCTCAAAAAAAAAAACAAAAAACAAAAAAACATAAAAAAATTAAAGGATTAAAAAAAAATACATATGGCTTAAAAGACATCATCACACCAAAAGTAGATACAGTAAATTTATTTTGTATAAATACATATTGACATTATTTACAATACTAATATTTATTTATAAGGGATCTATATGTGTACGATAAGATCAAACTATTACCACTTTAAGTAAAACATGTTTCTAGAAACTCATGTTATTTAAAAAAACAATATAGTATTTCAAGATTGGTTCTTAACATGCTACGACCGACTCATACAAAAGAGAAAGTTGTCCCTCTTTCTCTCCCCTCACCAAGGGAATTTGATATAGAGACTTCTTGAAAATTTTCTATTATATAATATCTTTAAAAAAATAAAATCCTACTAGAAATTATCTTTCTTATAAAAGGGAAAGTCATAGATGATTTTCCTTTACAGAATATTAAATGTGGGATAGGCCCCAGAACATTTGTATTTTGAAAGCACTTAAAAAAATAAAAACCAGAAGGGATCCATTTGGAGTAATTTAATTCACCAAACAAATGCTGAGTGTCCAGAGCACGCAAGGTACTCTGCCAGATGCTGAGGAGTCTCAAAATCTCAAGAATAGAATGTGATAGGCACCATAAAAAAGTGTGTTTCCTAGTTAAAAGGCTATAGAGGCATAGGAAAAGGAGAGACTAGATGTGGTCTGGAGGAATAGTGGGGGGGGGGGGATATGGGAGAGGACTAGGACCAACTGTTGCAAAAAGAAAAGTCTTGGATAAATAGGCAGAAGTGGGTTGGGAAGAGAATGAGAAGTAAACCTTATAAACAGAGAAGGGTTGGGGTGGGTTTAGCTGGAGTGTGTGATACCTGAGGAAAAATATTCTATGCCAAGCCACTGGAAAGCCATTGGAAGTTGCAAAGACCACGGATGAAACTAGGTTAGAGCTCCGCTTAGAAGACGGCTCTGGCAGAGTTGAAAATGGGACCATGAAAAGATGACACTGGAATTAGAGGAAGAGTTACTCTAATCATTGGGAAGAGGTAACAAGGACTTGAGCCAGGGTCTGTGCAATAAAAGTGATGAAGATGGAAAGGACCCAAGAGCAATAGCAGAGGGTCTTGTTGAGACTTAGAAGCAGATTCTAGAGCCTAGAATGGTGTTTTTCCATTACAGAAGAAGATAAACAGATCTGAATGAAAAGAAAATGAAGTCTTGTAAAGTTTAACATGCCTAAAAAGGACTCGTGTAGATGTCCAGCAGGTAGTTGCAAATATGGCCTTGCAGGGTGGGGGAAAAAGTAGGTCTAAGATCTGAGTTATAATGAGGCCATTGGGAGGGCTGTGTTTGAGTTGTAGATGACAAGAATCCAGTCCTCACATTCTGTGTATTTCAACAAATATTTTGTCTTAAAAGACACAGGATAGGTATTTTGTGAGGCCTAACAGGAGAAATAGGATTTATCTCTCTGAAAATCTCAATGACTACATTTGACTATGGTAGATCTCAGACTTCAAAAATGGGAGTGCAAATGGATGCATATTCCCAAGACATATCAACATATGTTGTAGTAACATTTACATTTTAACTAAATTTCTAAATAGCAGGCTTTCCCTATTTCCTGCCAACATCTGGCTAACAAAACTATACTGTGTGTATTTTTCTAATGTTTATTTATTTTTGAGAGAGAGACACAGAGTGTGAGCAGGGGAGGGGCAGAGAGAGAGGGAGACACAGAATCAGAAGCAGGCTCCAGGCTCTGAGCCATCAGCCCAGAGCCCGACGCGGGGCTCGAACTCACGGACTGCGAGATCATGACCTGGGCTGAAGTTGGATGCTTAACCAACTGAGCCACCCAGGTGCGCCAAAACTACACTTTAAAGTTATCTTCCTTGGGTGGAGCTAGAATGTATTATGCTAAATGAAATAAGTCAATCAAAGAAAGATAAATAACATATGATTTCATTCATATGTGGAATTTCAACGTTTATTTATTTTTGGGACAGAGAGAGACAGAGCATGAACAGGGGAGGGGCAGAGAGAGAGGGAGACACAGAATCGGAAACAGGCTCCAGGCTCCGAGCCATCAGCCCAGAGCCCGACGCGGGGCTCGAACTCACGGACCGCGAGATCGTGACCTGGCTGAAGTCGGACGCTTAACCGACTGCGCCACCCAGGCGCCCCCATATGTGGAATTTAAGAAACAAAACAGATGAACATATGGGAAGTGGGCAGGGGGATGGTGCAGGGAAGAGAAGAGAGGGAAACAAACCACAAGACTCTTAACAGAGAACAAACTGAGGGGAGGTGGGTGGGGGATAGGCTAGATGGGTGATTGGTATTAAGGGGGGCACTTGCTGTGATGAACACTGGGTGTTGTTTGTAAGTGGCGAATCACTGATTTCTATTCCTAACACCAATATTGCACTATATGTCACCTAAAATTTAAATTAAAAAAAATTATGTTATCTTCTTCATTTAGTTGTTTCATTACTGTTTTATATTAAACAGAGTTGCTCTGATGATCTCATTTTTAGGAATGCTACTACATACTCAAAGAATCAAGCTTTTGGTTGAAGAGAGAATTAAGTATCTTGGGCAGAGGGTAAATAGGAGGATACGGGGTACATTAGGGAACAGGGGAAAAGAGGTGGGAGAGAGGTTCAGAAATGTGGGATGATGCCCCAGATAACCTTTCTCATTTTTCTAGGACTCTGGTGGATCCTCTACATTTACAGCTTCACAGCTAAAGAGGAAGCTTGATTGAGGGGACACACTAAGAACACCAGCCTTCCCCCAGTTTAACCTGGCATTTCTTGCCTAGGTTACTTTTAGTGCCTTTTTGCTTAGCTTTACAAGTGTTCTTCTTTCTCCTCCTTATGAATAAAAGGAGAAACTTGAACAGAGTGTGATGGAAACACATGTATAATAAATACATGTTGGGATTTGGGCACTGTGTATATTTTCTCATAGAATGCACCAAATAATACCATTTTTTTCCTCTAAAATGTTAGCTATCAAGAGATATTTTTTTAAAGTAGCCTGACAACAAAATGTATATAATTAGGTTTCTCAGTTGATATTGAATGAGCCAGATTAAATAAATAATTGAGCAGCTTTAGTATGTTATGAAGGATTGATGAAGGGATAAGGGAATGTAATACTATTCCACATTTAAAATACCTTTTGGGGGGGGGGTGGTAATCTGATAGCTTCCTCAAAAAGCTATATGTATTTTATATTTTTCAAAACCCTCCATGGGGCTAAGCCAATAGGGAGTATAATCATACAGGAGTTTCACATACAATCAGAATTACTAGAAGTTTGTGCAGTTTTTTTGTATTTAGATTTATAACTGGTTCTTGAATGAGCCAGCTGTTGGAAGACAAAATAGCCTGGCTGGTATTTTTTAGATTCTGAGGTTTAAGTCAAACCTTGCAGTCAGAAGTTTGAGAGCTCAAGAGGAGGGGGGAAGAACTCCAAATAACTTGTCATGTGCAAAGTCCTAGACCCAAAGAAGCAGAAGGAAACACTTTATAAGGTATAACCTTGGTCTCTAAAAAGGATACACTAAAAACTGCAAGGATTTTAACATGGAAGCCTTATTTATGCTGTCTCGGTTAAAATTAGTGAGCTGCAAAGAAGTATTAGTTTACTTACTGTGACAGAAAGGCTGGGGAGACAGTGAGGATTGTGTGTGAGGGTGCAAGAGGGTTTAAAACGATTCCACAGCATGAAACAGCCAGAAAAAACTACAGCAGCCAACTCTAGATTTAGTAGAGACTCTGGTGCTGGAACAAACAACATTCAAAAGGCTTCAGAAAGGCACTCAGTAATTCTCTTGACGAATGTAAATATCACACCGAATTAGGAAATCCTTTATATAAAAGCAGTAAGGAAAATTCCTGTGCCCTTTAAGATAATTTGTATTTAAAGTTCAGTCAATAAGTGTAAATTATGAACATCAAGAATGACTTTAATCACTGTGTGAATTTCATTTTTCAAACTCTATTCATCAACAATTTTATGTACAAAGCAGTTCACGTTAGTAGTAAGTGCACCCGAATTATGAATATAATTCTTTCCTAATGAGGTGTGCATTGGCAACTGGTTACAGAAATAAAGGATTTGTTTTAATTACCAGGGAGGACATAACACAAAGTAGTATTAAATAACCTTTAAAAAATGAATACAATTTCAGTAAACACTGGCTTAGAATATGTGCTTTTTTTTTTGTTTGATATGGTAATTCCAGTTCATTTTTTAAAGCACAACATTATAGGAAATGGAACATTTAGATGCAACCACCACCACTGACGGGCTCAGAACACTTATAATAGCAAAGGATATTGTGGAATATGATGCTTACCATATTTTGCTTTAAAAAAATAATACAGTTATGTTTCTAGCTTTAAAAAAAGGATTAGACTTAATAGAAAGACCACAGAGTTAATTATTTGTATTCCTCTGCAAATGAAAACATCCTCTTTCCTACTACTCATAGCTCAGTTCAACGAAAACTTTCAGAATCTATCCCTTTGCTATAATTCCTTGATGATGTAACATTATCTCATGCCAAAAGAGGTATAACAGAAATACTCTAGATAATTTACTGGAATTTCATTTCACAGTTGCTGAGGTAGAAGTTGGCCACGTGTTTTTCCATTAAAAGATACAAAAATTCATCTAAGTTTATTGATTCAAAAACATACATTTTTTTTTCTATCAGCAGTTTTATAATAATTTCTAAACCAAACACTGCATGGAAATTTTCTCCTTGATGTGTATTTTTGTATTTACAAAGACTTATTACCTCAGGTGAGAATGTTACAATGAAACACTATAAACACATGGAGAAATCTGTGTCACAAACGGTTAATACAGTATACAGTATTAAGATAAGTTTTCTGGTTTCTAAAGAAAAGGTACTTTAGAATTCAGTGTGAGTCTCAGAAATAATTCTGACAATTAAGTAAACATCAAAATTTAATAAATAACACACATGAAAAACCAAACACTTAAAAAAAAACCCCTTATACCCAACAAAATAATTTCTAATATTTGATGAAGATTTTGGCTGGATTTTCTTGGCAGTGTTCATTTATATACAATCTTTGTACTGCATTTACTCCATTCTGATGAAATTCCACCACGTGAAATCACAGAAGAGATGAAACCAGTATCACTACAATATTGTGCCTTCCTGAAATGCTTCTATCCACCTATTGGTAAGAGAAATTTGTTAGAATTACAAAATGCAATCATCTGGTACACGTTAAGACAATATACATAATAGCTGTACCTGTGGATCCAATTACCCTGCCTGTATATTTAAGATCTTTCCTATACTATTGGGGTGCCTGGGTGGCTCAGTCAGTTGAGCAACCAACTTCGGCTTGGGTCATGATCTCGCATTTCGTCAGGCTCTGTGCTCACAGCTCAGAGCCTGGAGCCTGCTTTGGATTTTGTGTCTCCCTCTCTCTCTGCCCTTCTTCCGCTCACACTCTGTCTCTCTCAAGAATAAGTAAACAATTGGGAATGCAAGCTGGTGCAGCCCCTCTGGAAAACAGTATGGAGTTTCCTCAAAAAACTAACAATAGAACTACCCTATGACCCAGCAATTGCACTACTAGGCATTTATCCACGGGATTACAGGGGTGCTGTTTCGAAGGGAGACATGCACCCCCATGTTTATAGCAGCACTATCAGCAATAGCCAAAGTATGGAAAGAGCCCAAATATGTCCATCGATGGATGAATGGATAAAGAAAATGTGGTGTGTGTGTGTGTGTGTGTGTGTGTATATACACACATATATATACATATATACACACATATATGTGTGTATATATGTATACACACACACATATGTATACACATACATATATGTATATGTATACATATATACATATGTATATGTACACACATGTGTACATATACATATGTATATATGTATATGCATACATACATATATGTATGTATATACATACATACATATGTTTGATCAAAATATGTGTGTGTATATATGTATATACACACACACACATACATACATACAATGGAGTATTACTTGGCACTCAAAAAGAATGAAATCTTGCCATTTGCAACTACATGGATGGAAACTGGAGGGTATTATACTAAGTGAAATTAGTCAGAGAAAGACAAAAATCATATGACTTCACTCATGTGAGGACTTTAAGAGACAAAACAGACGAACATAAGGGAAGGGAAACAAAAATAATATAAAAACAGGGAGGGGGACAAAACATAAGAGACTCATAAATATGAAGAACAAACTGAGGGTTACTGGAGGGGTTGTGGGAGGGGGGATGGGCTAAATGGGTAAGGGGGACTAAGGAATCTACTCCTGAAATCATTGTTGCACTATATGCTAACTAATTTGGATGTAAATTTAAAAAATAAAAGAATAAAAAAAAGTAAAAAAAAATTTTTTTTAAAAGAAATAGACACTTAAATATAGAGAACAACCTGGGGGTTGGTTGAGGGGAGGTGGGTGGGGGGGGATGGGTTAAATGGGTGATGGGTATTAAGGAAAGCATATGTGATGAGCCCTGGGTATTGTATGTAAGTGATGAATCAACTAAATTCTACTACTGAAAGTAATATTACACTGTATGTGAATTAACTGAATTTAAATAAAAACTTGAAAAAAAAAGATCTTTCCTATACTAAACTAGAATTCTGTGTATATGGAATTATACTTTATGTGGTAATATGGCCCAAAATCTGGCCTGACTTCCTTCTCTCTTAACTCCCTGGGGATCCGTAATTGAAACCTATTTTAGTATTTTCAGTGAAAGAGAATCTATATCTGGTCTACTTCCAGTTGATCAAAATTTTGTATGCAATATAAAGTGTCTCAAAAAGAAAATGTGTCTCAGAGTTTCATAGAAGTCTTCCCAGCATTCATTAGTCTCAAAGTTTATCTGACAATACCCACAGTTTCAATTATTCAGAAGACACTTGGAGGTAGTCACTTTGTACCTCCCTAGGACTGTAATTACTTCTGTGAACATCTAAAATCACTCAGTTAATAGAAGCAGCCTATAACAGATATAGCTCAAATTTCAAGGACAGAATTTTCAAAAATTTAAATGCAAATGGCATGTTATATCATGATAAAGAAACTTTTAAAGAGTTAAAAATTTTCATTAAAATTAACACATTTTAATATTCTATACTATGCAAAAAAAACCCATTACATTAGTGACTTCAAAGAGAAACCTGTAATTTATCCTGTATTAATTCTCAATTACAAGAGGGCAGATTCCCTTTACTTAACTACATTCAATTGTCTTAAGGTTTTTCTACCTTGTTGACTTAATGATATAAACAAAAGATGTATATTCAAAAGCAATAATTTTTATCAGTTTGATGATGAATACAGATAAAAATCATGAGAAGTGTAATACCTAACAGAATATTAGAGCAATTACTCTTTTACCCAAGTAGTTTTTACAGAAAAAATAATGGTTAAGTGACAATTTTAAATATTCTTCAATTCAAAAAAATTTATTTATAGTAATAGATATACATAGTAGATGTCCTAACATAGACTGGAAAAAAGAAAAAAGTGTTCCAGAGTATTTGCAACATTGTACCTGATTAATATGCAAGAGCATATGCAATTCTGGTACATTAATTCTAACTGCATTAAGAAAAGATAAGCCTTGCTGAATTAAAGCATTCTTTTTTTTATCTGCATGCACCGTTTTAAGCCTATGGAGAAAACATAAGCACATCTTAGTGAAAACAAAAACATGTAACGTGTGAGACCAAAATAAAAATCAAGTGAAAGATTTGGTTAAAGGTTATCTGCTCTATTTTGTTTACAAAGGACCTGGGTTCCACAGAGGTATGCTTCTCTATGTCAAACCACATCACGACATCAAAACAAATGTTCTTGTTGGAATTTTGAAGAGATTGTTTAAAAACCTTTACCATCTAAAATGATATCCATTTCCTTTTACTCAGTTATTGGGAACAGCATGGGAGCCTCTTAATGTGTTTGACCTTTTTCCCAAAGAAGTAAGTTAGCAAGCAGCTGTTTAAACTCCTGCTGTTCCATGGCACAATTGAGTCACTGGATTGCCAAAGTCCTGGAATGTTTCAAGAGATGATCCTCACCCTCGCTGAAGGAGAGGTCAAATGCCTCGGCTTCCTTTCCTTGCAGCAGAGCAGTTTCATGCTGCTTCCTCAGAGGTCAGTATAGACAAAATATTTTGGACAGAACTACCTATTTTCTTTTCCCCTCTGCCTCCTGAAAATGTTCCAGATCCTCTTGCCCGTCCTTAAAACAATTCTAAAGAGTTTGAAAAATATGTTAAATCTTCCTAATTTGGATCTTGGATTTAAATTCTTAATGAAAGTAGGTTATTTTAAAATCAATCATGTAACAACTTGAAACTCATGTATAAAAGAAAAATATGCCTAAATTACTTACTTCTGAGCTGAGTGAGCATCATCTGCTTTGAACAAATAAAATAACATGTTTTTGTGCAGCAACTGGAACACTCTAGACTCTGAATTCTCATCTTTGACTTGAGTGACAGTGAATCCTAGTAAAGGCTGACTCTCCAAAGCTGCCACATCCTAATTTAAAAAGACACAAAGGGAGATGGGACTTTAAATGGACACAAAATTCAGATTTGCAAACTCTTAAAACTATACAGCTTTAATTTTATATGCACACTATATAGAAAACAATGATAATTCTAACAACTTACTTACTTTTCACTTATTCAACAATATTAAGATGTCCCCCCACCCCTGAAGCTACCCCATGAGCCAGACACTGTGCTAAACAGTTTTCCTTAGGTTCACACTCATCTAAGTTCACATATTTCCCCACAACCATGGGAAGCAATTATATTACTTTCATTTTATGGATGCAGAAAACAAGCTCAGAAAGAAAAGTGATTTACCCGGTCCCACTAAGGAAAAGCTTGGCTCTTAGAGCAGTGGTTTTTATAGCCAGCCAGGAATTGTTTCTAACCCAAACAAAGTCTATCTTATCGAAGTTTGAAGCCTGATCAATACAATCTGGGAATAGTCAAGGGACTGTCTTCCATGAGAGCTTGGCAGAAAGGGTAAGAACCTTTGCCTTTAATGAAGTTGTTAGTAGTCACATGACACCAAAAAAAGTTACATCTTAATACTATGGAAAATTCCTAACATTTTTTGAGTAAGAGCTCTAGGACATTGTTGACATTAAAGGTAACAGCAAAAAGAATCTCCCCCTCCAAAAGCAATGCAAAACAAAAAAAATACACAAAACGAATAGATCAAACAAATATTGTGATTATTTCTAATTGGCGTTATAAAACCAGACTCCCAAATAATTCATCTTTAGATTTCAGATCTTACCTCACTTGCAGCATATGTATACAGCACTTTATTTTTTATGACAAACCACAAGTGTTTCCAGGGTTTTTTATTGCCCTTTGATCTGTACAAATAGCCACTCATGGAAGAATCTTCTGTATTTGCTGATACCTAGTAAGTAAACCCCATACATAGTTTAATGGTTTTCAGACAGCAACAAAATGTAAAGTAACAAAACTGCTTTTGATCATTGGTGCTGAAAGCAATAACCATAATACTATAATGTTTCAGAATGAAATTGTTTACGTTCAAAGTCTGCTACTGTACAAATTGAATACTGCCATTACCATGGGCATAAAAACCCCTTTCGTTTAGAAGCAATTCCAGCATTCTGCTTGGTTTAATTGTGCTTCCACGTATGTATTTCTTTGTGGTGCCACCTGTGTTTTCCTGGTTCCCAGAAGAAGAAAAATAATTCTAAAGATCAGAAATGCTTTTTGAAAGCTGCATTTTTGGGAACCGTGTATGTTGTTCTTCGTATTTTGCAATGTTAGGGAAAATTACTTAAACCTTTAACTCTTTCTGAAATAGCTCTTTGGACTTATAAAAACTGTATTAGGGGCACCTGAGCGGCTCAGGTCATGATCTCACAATTTGTGAGATCGAGCCCCATGTCAGATTCTGCACAGACAGCACGGAGCTGGCTTAGGTTTTTCTCTCTCCCTCGCTCTCTGCCTCTCCCCCACCCAGACTCCCTCTCTCTCTTTCTCTCAAAATAAATAAATAATTAAAAAATAATAATAAAGTTTATATTAAACAATAATATTTGATCCTCCTCATAAAATTTGTAAGAAATTAATACAATTCATACACGATTAAAGGCAGACTTTAAAAATTCATAGAATCCACTTGTATTTGTTTTCTGTTGTCACATACAAATTACCACCAACTTAGTGGGTTAAAACAACATACATGTGTTGTCTCAGGAGTCCGGGCACAGCTTAGCTGGGATCTCTGTAGGGCCCCAGTCAAGGTGTTGGCCAGCACCAGAGTTCTCATCTGACAGCTGACGAGGGAAGGGTCTACTTCCAAGTGGATTCAGGTTTTTAGCAGTATTCATTTCCTTGAAGTTATGAAACTGAGGGCCCTGGCCTCTTGCTGGCTTTTGCCTGGGGCTCATCCTCATTTCCATGCCACACAAGCCTCCCAAGACAACTACTTACTTCTTCAAAGCCCACATGAGAGAAAGTCTCTAGAGCCCATCTACAGCAATATGGAGTCTTCCATAACATAACATAATCATGGGAGTGACATGCCATCATCTTCCCCATATTCTGTTGGTTCAGAGCAAGTCACAGGTCCTTGCCCCACACAATGGGGAGGAGACTGTACAAAAGTGTGACCATCAGAGGAAGGGATCATGGAACCACCTTAAAAGTCTGCTCACCATTCTACTAATAACACAATTCCTAAATTTGGTCTTATATTTCTCTCTTGTTCCTATGTTAAAAACAAAAGTTTCAACTGCCAGATTATAATCATTGAAACCTTACTACCTTTTGGCCTAGAGATTAAAACATTTTCATCCTTTTATGAAGCAAACTAAGTTTTGCTCAGACCAAAATTTGAGGATCAGAAACTGATCCTTAAAATCACCATAAATAATAGAATTTCCATTTACCTCTCTGTTAATACAGTTTTGTTTTTTAATGTTTATTTAATTTGAGAGAGCATGCATGCAAGCGGTGGAGGGGCAGAGAGAATCCCAAGCAGGCTCCATGGGATCTCACAAATTGTGAGATGTGACCTGAGCTGAAACCAAGCCACCCAGGTGTCCCAGCTAGTGGGAACTTTAATATTAAGTGCAAACAAATTTATATAAAAAAATAACATCCTTGTAGAAGATTACAAATAATTTTTTTTCAATTAGAATGTCTATGTTCAAATGAAATTTTGCTGGAAATGTAGTTATATTGGGATGCTACTATGTACTTAAGTGTTACTATCATTGCTCAAAATATTTTGTATGTTCCTTTTTTGGAATATTCTTAAATTAGTTTTTTAGCTATGAAAGAATACCAATCACAATCCTGAGTCGAGAATAGTCCTCTATTATCTTTTTAAAAATAAAATTGGTCTTAACCAAATTAATCATGTGATTCATAAAACTTTCCAACGAGATATATATATATATATATTTTTTTTTAAGTTTATTTATTTATTTTGAGAGAAAGAGAGAGAAAGACAGCACAAATGGGAGAAGGGCAGAGAGAAGGAGACACAGAATCCCAAGCAGGCTACTCAACATCAGTGCAGAGCCTGATACAGGGCTTGAACTCACGAACTCTGAGATCACGACCTGAGCCAAGATCAAGAGTTGGATGCTTAACCAAATGCACCACCCAGGCACCCCTGATTTGATTATTTAAAACATAAATCAAATCTAACTCAAGAGACATAGCCTGCCATTACTGAGGGTACTGAGAATCTGAATGTAATTCTAAAATAATGAGTTTCTGAAAATGTATTGAACATTTTTACTGGAATAAAAACACTTCCCAATCCTTAAAAAGTTAAACATAAAATTATCATGTGACCAAGCAATTCTACTCCTAGGTGTATAACTAAGACAAATGATATTTATAATAACCCAAAGGCAGAAACAACCCAGATGTCTATTAACAGATGAATGGATAAATTCTGACACATACATACAATGGAGTATTATTCAGATATAAAAAGAAACAAAGTACTGATAATGCTATATAACTTAGCTTCTAAAATATTGTACTAAGTGAAAATAGCCAGATACAAAAGGTCACATATTGTAGAATTCCTTTTTTTTTTTTAATGTTCATTCATTTTTGAGAGAGAGAGAGAGAGAGAGAGAGAGAGAGACAGAGCATGAGTGGGGAAGGGGAAGAGAGAGAGGGAGACACAGAATTCGAAGCAGGCTCCAGGCTCTGAAATGTCAGCACAGAGCCTGACGCGGGGCTCGAACTCACTAACTGTGAGATCATGACCTGAGCCGAAGTCGGACGCTCAACCGACTGAGCCACACAGGTGGCCCTGCAGGATTCCTTTTATATGAGATATCTAGAATAGGCATAGAGACAGAGAGCAGATTAGTGGTTACCAGAGAGGGTGGAGAGAAGGGACAAGGGGATTGATTATTTAATTGATACAGGGTGTTTTTATGGGGCGATGAAAAAATTTTGAAACTAGAGCAATATGGTGGTTGCACAATATCGTGAATACACTAAATATCAATGAATTGTATTGCTTTATTTTTTTAAAAAAAGATTTTATTTATTTTTAAAGTAAACTCTACATCCAATGTGGGGCTCAAACTTATGACCCCAAGATCAAGAGTTGCAGGCTCTACCGACTGAACCAGCCAGGTGCCCCTGAATTGTATACTTTAAATGGTTAATTATAAATTAGGTGAATTTCAACTCAATTACAGATAAAAAGACAAAAACTACAGCTTCCCAAGTACAACACTTGTACTTTTATAGCACTTAATCAGATAAATTAATTTTCCCAATTTGATTTCAAAGGAGCAAAGCAGTGGTTCTCAAACTTTAGCATACACCTGAATCACAGAGAATGCTTATTGAAATTTCTGATTCTGTAGACCTTGGGTGGGGCCTAAGAATATCCATTCCTAGTAAGTTTCCATGTGGTGCTGATGTGCTGCTCTGGAGGACACTTTGAGGACCAGTGGAGTAAAGGAAGAAATGGCTGCAGTCAGGAAGTAGAGGTTTGACAGCAGAAGGTCTGTTTGTATGGCTGGTTGGAAAGATACACAAAATGGGGTTGGAGTTAGGCTGGCTCTAGTCAAGAGCAGAAAGAGTTTTGCAACCAGTCCTGTAGAGTTTAGACTGACAAGGGGAGCAAGTGTAACAACTGTATCTGTAAATTGTGACATCAGCATGGAGAGGCAAACAGTTATTGAGAACTGAAAATTACTTCAGTTTGTTAAGAACCTTAAAGTTCTGAAAGTCAGTTTAGATTTAGGAACTGAGTGATGGAAAGGATAGTTGAGAGTACTAAATCCCCTTAACTAGGGTGGCTCAGTCAGTTGAGCATCTGACCTCAGCTCAGGTCACGATCACACAGTTCTTGAGTTCAAGCACAGAGCCCACTTTGGATCCTCTGTTTCCCCCTCTCTCTGCCCCTTTCCCGCTTGTGCTCTCTCTCTCTCAAAAGTAAATAAATATTAAAAAATAAATAAATCATCTTAAGTAGTTTAAGAAACTTGGCAATTAGAACTTTAAGTCCTAGTCTTACTATTTCATGAGATTGGCTATAAATCATTTCCTAGTGTTTTAACTGCCATGATGGAATACATTCCACTTTATATAAAGAACACAATCTTGGTCAAATTTTTAGAGTTGTCTGCTTCCACATTCCACAGAACACCTCCAGAGTATCCAAGGAAGAGAACAAAATTCAAAATTCTGCTGGCCAAAAAACTGGCCGGAAGTGGAACTAATTAATAAACTAATCAAAATGGTGATAGATATGTAGTGCTGTGTGTTACATGACACTGGCTGACTGAACACTTGAATTTGAGGAGATGGGATAGGATATTGGTGATGCCTGTGGATTACACCACTGGCAGTCTAACTGTGTAGACAGACTATCCTAACTTTTTAAAGTTTTCTTTTAAGTTGAAAGGAAAGACAATTTACTATCAGTGCAGCTGTATATAGCCAATGAATCCTTACAAATAACAAACTGTGCAGATCAGGAAATGCTAATAAAACACCCCAAATATTCTATAGACTCTTCCCTCTGGTAAGGGTTTTCCTCAAAGTAATTTTAAAAATTCACATGTGTCTAAATTATCTTTTACTTTCTATCATTGCTATAAAATGTTCTCCAAACCTTTCAACTGCCATTTTCTAAATGACTCAGGTCATATGGGAGACCAAGCAAGAGAGTGAGGCATCAGCCACATCCATCACCAGTATTAAAATGCCATGTCTTAATAGTAGTGGGAAATGACATCTTCCTTTATGAAAGAAAACAGTGTATTATATGCATATGAATAATTCAGCCTGTATCAGGTTGCAAGTTTAATGGAAACACTTACTTCCTTGAGAGCAGCTGGGATTTTTTTCTGTTTCCTCCCTGATGGAATACTATGTAAGACTGATGATAAGGCACTTGAAGGAGATTTGTGATTTCCAGGAGATCCAATCTTAGGAGAATGCTGGTGATCTAAAACAAATCAGATGCACTCATGTAGCCAATGGTAAGCATTTTGCAATTCAAGTTAATTCATATCAATAAACACTGTTGCATAAAATATCCATGGAAGGATACTTGAGAAACTGTGGACACTGAGACCCCTGGGAAAAAAAAGATGGCTGGCTGAAAGCTGAGTGGGAGAAAGACTTTCTACTGTCTAGGAATTTAAGCTTTTTCAGGTGTGAACCATGGTAAAGGAATACCCTTTTGTGCCTTCACAATTCTGAAACATGTTAATATACTACTTAATGTACTAACCATGTCAATGTACTAACTGAAATTAATTCTATAAATTTTCTTTAATGTTTACTTTTGAGAGAGAGAAACAGAGTGGGTATGGGGGAGTGGCAGAGAGAAAAGGAGACACAGAATCCCGAGCAGGCTCCAGGCTCTGAGCTGTCAGCACAGAGCCCAACACGGGGCTCAAACTCACAAACCGTGAGATCATGACCTGAGCCGAAGTTGGACACTTAACCAACTGAGCCACCTAGGTGCCCCCTAAACTAATTCCATAAACTTCTGAAAAAAAGCTCCTGACTTAAAAAAACCCCAACAACCTAAAAGCACTGTTTAGTATTGAGATATATGTTGAAATAAGAATATTATAATGAACAAAATGCTAGAAAGGGGGCTATAAGACAAGATAAGGAAGCCATTATATTTGACTGTAGAAGTTCAGTGAAAGCTGGGAAGAGAGTAAGATGTTTGAGTTGGCCATTAAGGTATAAGTATGAGTTTGCCAAGTCAAAAAGAGGAGGAAAAACACTCCCTGAAGGCAGCATAAGCAAAAGCAGAGGTATGAAATTAGATCATCTATTTGGAGAATAATAAAGCTGAGGAAAAAAAAAGGCTGGTTCTAAGGAACATGGACTGTTGTTTAAGTCATGGGAAATTAATGGTCTTTTAAGCTGGGAAGTGACATGAGCAGATTGAATTTAGGAAAAAAAAAGTCTGGCAGCAGGAAGGAAGAAGGATTTGCAGCAGAAAACCTGTTAGGAAACTATTACAGTAGACCAGATGAAAGATAGGGCTGAAATGAAGGACAACCTTTTTGCAATTTAGATCCTATAGGTTTCAGGAATTTAACCAAATCTCTCTTTTCAAAATGTAGACCTGAGCAGTCCTGCTAGCTGCATTCATCTTAACTGTGGGAACGGATACCTGCAAATAATGAGTAGGCAGATATGAGTTATCATTTTGTATTTGGTGAAAAGCTGAACATGTAGATATACCACAAAATCTCACCAAATCAGTCCAAGTGGTTAGAAATAAACTAACAAAGTGCCACCTAGTATATTTCCATAGAGAATTATTTTACAGATAGACAAAAATGATTTGTTAATGAGCAGGCAGTTGTAAAACTGAAAACTTCAAAATTACTTGAAAGTTAAAGTTCCCTTGTAACTGTTTTAATGCATTTCATCCTGTAATTGCATTTCTACAATTAGTATTCTAAGAGTTAAGAAAGCTTAATTGAATTAAGAAAGCAAAATTCTTTTTTTTTTAATTTTTAATTTTACTTTTGAGAGAAAGAGAAAGAGAGCGAGTACACATGCATGCACGGGTGTAGGTGGGGGAGGGGCAGAAAGAGAGAGGGAGACACAGAATCCGAAGCAGAATCCAGGCTCTGAGCTGTCAGCACAGAGCCCAGTGCGGGGCTCGAACCCACGAACGTGAGGTCATGACCTGCGCAGAAGACGCTCAACCAACTGAGCCACCCAGGTGTCCCAAGAAAGCAAAATTCTTAATATTTTGAGATGAGTATCACCAATCATCTTGCTCACTTGTCTAAGATGATTCTTTCGGAAGGTTGTTTGAAAGCATCTGGGAATAAAGGAATTTGTTAAATCTACTTATATATTACCTAGTTTCTGCAGTTCTTGGAAACAGTGTTCACATACTCTTGCTGGTTGATTTTTCAGGTAATCTAAACCATACTTATTTGATGAACAAGCTTGGCATACAATCTGAAAACACATTGGAATTATTTCATTTAGAATAACAGTATCAAACCATCTAGTTTGCTACAATTTATAATGCTGTCTACCTATAGTGTTTTCTAAACCTTTTCACAACCACTGACTCTCAATTACACCGCTATGGAGTTCAGGCCCGTAGTGAACTCACACACTGGAAGATGAAGAGGCCACAGATTATTATGACTGTGTGCTAAGTCCATAAAATAAAATGCTAACAGTGTTAACGTGTGCAAAATATTTGGAGCCATGTATGGCAAGCACTAAGTCCTCTGGTAGCCATATTTGTCATCATTGACATTGCCCCTGTCATCATTCCTGCTGTAACCACAATCATGTCTGCTGCACTTCTACCAAGCATTTGGCCCTGTACGAAATGCTCTCAAAACAGACCTTGTTTAATCTTCACGGTAACTGTCTGACGTCATTGCCATTTATGCTCATTTTACTAATGAGGCCATGAAGGTCTAGAAACGTCACTGGTGATAACCTCAATACTTAAAGTATCTCTATTAAATACTTAATACTTAAATAATATCTCTATTAAATACTTAGTATCTATGTAGTTTAAACAAATATCAGTAAATATGGGAGTCTATTTAACTGTGAATTTTATTTTAGTGAAAATTATCTATCATTGACGTTCTACAATAACCTTGGTAGACAGCGTAACGACTGACCTATGCCTAAATATTTAGAGAAAGTATCATCCATGATTCAGTATCTTTTTTCCCCCTGCCATGATTTACAAGAGGAAATATGCTTCCTCACTATGTACAGCCTGGAGCTATAAAAATTCACAACGGAGATGGGTGTCATCTTCTCCAACCTTTCCGCAGGCTCGGCAGTGGTGTCGTCGCCAGGTCAGAGTAAATTCACTTGTGCAGATCATACACATTGTGGCTCTGGTATCAGGGATCCAGATGGGAGCCTTTGATCCAAGAGGACTAACTTCCTCTTTATTTTCTGCATCAGCCTGGGGAAGAACAACTTTTCATTATCTCCATGCACATTGAGTGCTATAGATTCAAGTCTTTTTTTTTTTTTTTTTTTTTTTGGGCAATGCTGATGGAATTATCAAGGATGTGGGACAAATCATGGGCCATTATATTTTTCATGTTCTCAGGATATTAAGATTAGCTATATTCTAATAATCCTTTAATGCAAAATTAACTTAAAAAGACGTCTGTGGTAGTGCCATGACAGCTGATTAGTTTCTTCCTTAAATTATGTTATTTCCCAAATTTTTTACAATGAAGTTTTACAACCAGAAAAAATAAAATGTGCTGTGTGTTATCACAGACTTAGTTAGACATTAATAGGATATTTAGTTCTGAAGTTATACACACACATGTATCTTTCTGTGAAATGCATGTTGCTTTTCTAAACCCCTAGAAAAGTTTAAGGCAAAAACTGTTTGAAATGCACTGAAAAAAAAAAATAAGAAGGAAAAGACAATACCTCATCAAGACTCCTACTAGGACAGAATGTGATTCTTTTTTTGGCATACTCTTCTATTGACCTGGAAATCGCTTCTAGCCATTCATCCCTTTCTGTGGCAGAACTGTTGGGGGCAAAAGAAGGTTCCATCAACCAGATGTCAGCATTTATTCTTTGCCTTCTTCTTACTTCTTTTCCTTCTGCCATGGCGACAGATTCCACTACCCTCCAACAATGCTAGTGGCGGGCAGCAGCTCGGAGATTTTTTTGCACAAATAATCAGAGCAGGCATTACAGCACACATGGCATTTTACCAAACACAATGTTTTTTTTTTCCCCAATGTACTGCTTTATACTTTTGAAGTCTCTTAAATTTGGAAGTTTTTTTGCTGGCTTAAAAGCTAGTCATACAATTAATAATTAGGGTTATTTCCATAACCTGAGATATTATCCTAGAATTTAAAATTTTTCCAAGGAATCAAGTTTCAAATCCAAACTTACAGCATAGCATACTAGCTATTTTTAGGTTATTAATTACTAAAAATTTCTACAAAGGATACTGGAGTAAAGGAAACATGTATCTGGCATCATAAACAAATGTTTAGGAAGTGTTAACAAGGAAAATAACAACTGTAGTTGTTGTTAGGGCTCCCCTAAACTCTTCATGTTTTTTGTTTCTACCCTCAGGTCATCAGGAGCCACAGGATTCAAATCTAGACAGAAATGGGCCAAACAGGGGGAAAACTTGTTCAGAAAAAGGCATTCTCGTTCTGCTTTTTTTGCAACTACACCTCCTCCAAAAAACTCTGATGAGTGGCATTAGCACATTTAGTTTTGTATACTCAAGAGTGAGAGGCACATTTTAGGTAGTGCGTGTGTGTGTATACATAATAATCTCTCAAAATAAAATCTACCATTATAATGGGAATGGGACTGTGTAAGGAAATGTGTGTTTTAGAGAGGCATATGAAGTATGTATATAGGAGTAAAATGACCTGATATCTGCAATCTGCTTTGAAATACTTTAGGAAAAAAAATTTGTGGCAGAATCTGGATAAGATTTGAATCTGGGTGAGTGAATATGGAGTTTCATTGTATTATTCACTCTAATTTTAAGAATATTTGAGCTTTTAATTTAAAGTTTATTTATTTATTTTGAGAGGCAGTGCGCGCATGCACATGAAAGGCAGCAGGGGAAGGGCAGAGAGAGAGAGAGAGAGAGAGAGAGAGAGAGAGAGAGAGAATCCCAAGCAGGCATCGCCTGGCTCCATTTCACAAACTGAGATCATGGCCTGGGCCAAAATCAAGAGTCAGATGCTTAACTGACTGAGCCACCCACACGCCCCTAAATAATGTTTTTATAATTAAAAATCCCATTATGCAAATGGTATGAATGGGCATATTCTGTTGTATTTTGCTGAGCACAGAGCCAAGTCAAGGAGATACTAAAAAATCACTCACCTTCCCCATAATAATTATACTCAGAAATGTACCTTCCTACTAAATGGCTTAAGTGTCATTTAGAATATACACTCACGTGGTTATTAAAAAGTAGAAATCCACTTTTAAAAATAAAAATTTAAAACCAGTATAGTTCTCAAATTTTCATTATATATCAGGAATAAAATAAAATAGAATAGCTCTTATTTCTCTAATCCAAACAAAACTTGCCTCACTTACCTCTACTGCTCTACCATTACTGCCCCAGCTAGCTGCCATTTACTTAACGGTTACTACATGCCAGCCAACTGTGCTAAATGCTTTGCAAATGTCATTATATCTCACCCTCAGAGCTACCCCATGGACTATATTACTGGATCTTACACTCCTTGTCCCCAACCCCATCACTCCCACCAATCAGCATCATTTACAGATAAGCAGTCTGAGGATTTGAAATGTTAGGCAATTTTCTTTAGCCAACAACATGACTTGGTATCAGACCCAAGTGTGGCTAAAGATTGAACCCTTCACCACCATGCCATTCATCTCTGTTCTCTGAACTAAGTTCTGAAAATACATGCTCAAGCTTCCAAGGAAACATTCATAGAATCTTACTGTCCCTCCTTTTCTCTTCCCTTCCTCTACTTTTTAGTGGAAGAGGTAAGAGAAAGTAGAGAGGCAGATGGCTAATTTGAGCTTTGCCGTCTGATTTTTCTGGAGCCCTGGGAGCATGTGGAATGTGATTTGACTGTGCAAATCATATCACATATGCTGTTCTTTCATTTAATCATTCCTGGCTCTCTCTTGTGTGGGGATCTGCCAAAACAATGTTTACCAGCTCTTGATAACACATTTTTCACAGACCACACACATTTGTCTGCAGTACTGAGTAGAGACATTCTAGCCCTTCTTTTGTAACATGGTTAGCAGAAGAATCAGCATCTTCCTCAGTTAAACCAACTTAAAATGCAGTTAAACCAAGTATTCTTTTCTTTATGGAATGTGCCTATTACCTAGAAAGCAAATTTGTATTAAACAAGCACATTCTCCCATTGACTGGGATGAATTTCCAAAGGGAAAAACCTCCAATAGAAGAGATTTCAGGTATGTTAAGATCTTGCCATGCTATCTAGTACCTGTGTAACTGTGGAATGCTATTCCAGCGTCTAAAGTCCACATCACTTCATTTCAATTCATCTGAGTAGCATTTAGCAGGAGCCTGCTGAAGGCCAGGTACTAAGCTATGAACTTACATAGCATACAAAACACACACTTGTAAGGGCTCATATCTAATTAATTGAGTTGAGACATAAAAACAAGTAATTACCACATTATACAATAAAGGCAAAGTAGATGAGTAACATAGAAGCAGTAAACTACCTTATTCAGGTAGCAGGAAGGCTCTACAGAGGTGATGACTAAGTTAGGACTAGAAGAATTTAGGCGTCGACATAAACTCTGCAGTGTCTCTGTGCATCCTCATTTGCCCTCCTAGCTTTGCTTATCTTCTCTAAGCTGATGACTCCCAAATATATGCCAAGTCTGGGCCCCCTTCTGACCTCCAGATCCTTACAGACACTGTCTCATTGATGGCTCCGTCTTGATGATTGATAGGCACCTCACATTCAACATGCACTTCTGAAACTATATTCCTGATTGTTCCCCCAAAGCTGCTTTTCTCCCAGTGTTCCTTAACACAGGGAATGACACCACTATCCGACACAGTGTGCAAGCTGAAGACTCGCTCTTAATGCCTCTCTCTCTCAATCCCCATGTCCACTTAATCACTTTACTTCCCCTCCCAAACCATTCTCCACCCAGCAACCAACTTTTAAAAAGGCCAATCTGATCACATCAATCCCTAGTACAAACTTTTCAGTGGTTCATCATCCCCTAGTACAAGCTTTTCGGCTCAAGACCCAAATCCACAAGCTCTTTCCCCTGTCCCTCCAGGCTTACCTTTGATCACTCTCCCCCTCATTCTCTATTTTCATGCCATTCTGGTCTTTCAGTTCTTTGAATATGCCATGCCCCTTTCCACCTCAGCACCTTTGTACACATTACTCCTAATGAGAGCCTCCTTTCCCCTTTGCCTTGCTATCCAACTCCTACTTACCCTTCATAACTCGGTGGACACAGCAGGTCTTTCAGGAAGCTAACCTTGACTTCCCTTTCTCTACTAAAATTAGTTCAAGTTTCCTTGTTTTACAGCCTCATAGTATCTGGTAGTTTTCCTGTGCAATACTTAATCATAATAATAACTGATTGTGTTGACATTTTGTTAAGTGTATGTCTTCCCTAATGGACTGCAAGTTCAGGAAAGGAAGGGCCCTTTTAATTCTCCACTGTATCCTGATGCTTAAAACACTGCCTGGCCCAGGGAAGAGGCTCCATATTACTTGCTGAATGAGGGAATGAATTCCAGGCGGAAGCAGCTGCCTGTGCAAGGCAAAAGGATGTGAGGTAGGCTGGCATGCATGGAGAATATGTAGATCCATCTGGCAGAACATGCCATGTTTTGGTGGGGGTGGAGACAGGGAGAATGGATGGAAATCAGGCTGGTGAGGTAGACAGGAACCAGATCACAGGAGACCTTCTCAACTCCTTCCTACATGTTACAGAGTACCCAGCTCTCTGTGGTTGGGGGAACTCAGAAGAAGAGCATGGTACACTGGTGGCATTCAGTATGTGTCAGTTCTCCTTCCCCCAGGCCACCTTAATCCTTCCTTGGAAACTTACTTTCCCCTTACCTAGAACTTTCCAGTTTATCATTTCTCCTGCATAACCCACATTCAATCCATCAATAATCCTATTAACTCTGATTCTGAGCATTTCTACCATTCTAGTACAAGAAAGCATCATCTAGTTTCCTGCCTGGTCTCCCAACTTCTACACTAGACTATAATGGTTTATCTTCCACAAAGAAGCCTGTGTCCTCTTTTTAAAATATACATTAGATCATACCAACTCTTAGCTTAAGATACTCGGATGGTTTCCCATCACACTTAAAAATCCAATGACCTTATTAAGTTTTAAGATGCCCAAAGAAAGATTTACTATCATTTCCTGAACAATTTCATTTTTATTTATTTTTTAATGTTTATTTATTTTTGAGAGAGAGAGAAAGAGACAGAGTGTGAGCAGGGGAGGGGCAGAGAGAGAGGGAGACACAGAATCCGAAGCAGGCTCCAGACTCTGAGCTGTCAGCACAGAGCCTGATGTGGGGATCAAACTCAAGGGGCCTGAACTCACGAACCATGAGATCATGATCTGAGCCGAAGTCGGATGCTTAACCGACTGAGCCACATAGGCACCCCAACAATTTTTAATAAAATAGAATTTTGTTTTCACCAAAGCGTGTATGTGTATGTGTGTATTATATATATATATATATATATATATATATATATATATATATGCACATATATACATGTGCATATATATATGTATATATTTAATTTTAGAGAGAGAGCATGGGTACAAGTGGGAGGGAGGGGGTGGAGAGAAAGAATCTTAAAGCAGACTCCATGCTCAATGTGGAGGGAGCCTGATGTGCGGCTCAATTCCACGACCCTGGGATCAGGACCTGAACTAAAATCAAGAGGTGGATACTCAACCATCTGTCATCCAGGCACCCCAACCAAAGCAGATTTTTCCTTAGGATATTTAAGTGTAACTGAAAACTTGACTTTCCTGTAGGTAAAATTTCTCTGGATATTTGAAAATAAGTTTCTTGATTTTAAGAACCAGGCTTAAGTATTTGTCAGGAGCCTGTTGCATAGGGATGTGATGTTCTTTGCACTTTTGTTCAAACTCAAACTCAAACTCAAACTCAAAAACAAAAAAATCCCAAAAAAACAAAAGTCACAGTTCCAGGTGATCAAGAGTTTACCATCACTTTCCAAGTATTAATCTGGAGGATGCTTCAGGTACCACCTCCGCCCCAACACCCACCCTGAAACTGCTTGCTCTGGTGGGTAGCTGGGAAGCATGTCACAAAATCCTGGACAAACCCTCTCTCTCTTCTGTCTTCCTTAGATCTAGTGTCAGGCAGCAGTGGTCATTCCATCTCAGAAGGGTGACAATGACCCAGGGGGTTGTTCTTGTGGTCCTGATTATGGGAAGTCAGACATCTGGTCTGAATCTTTGATATCCATAGACATAGGCAGTAATATAATGGTTAAAAACATGATTTTCAGTGTCAGATATACCTAGGTTAAAATTTCAGCTTAACTGCTTATTAGTTCTATAATCTTGGATGTGTTATTTAACCTGAGTCTGCATTTTTCTCATCTGGAAGGTCAAGACAACAACACCTACTCCACTAGTTATAATGGAAATTAAAAGAGAAAATAAATATAAAAGTTTAGCATTGTGCCTGGTGTAGAGAAATAAATGGTTCCAGTTAGAACGCTCGCTGCTACTATCCAGATGCACCAGTGGAGCATGGCTGCTGGTGTCTCTTCCTGCACCAGCCAAATCCTGCCAAACATCCACTTCTGCCACTTGGCCAGTAACTCAGTAATGTACATGCACGAGTGATACAACTTCTGGTTTCCTTGGCACTTGATTTAAATAGTGGTTAATATTTTTTGATTTACACATAAGTCACTGCAGGTTCCAGTGTGAAACAATGTGGTATCATAAATAAACAACAACAGATTTAAAAGTAAAAAATTTTCATTTGTATTCTGCCCTTGCCAGTTATGTATTGTTTTTTTTTTTTAGTGTTTATTTATTTTTGAGACCGAGAGAGAGTGTGCGCGAGCAGAGCAGGAGTGGGGGAGGGGCAGAGAGAGGGAGACACAGAATCTGAAGCAGGCTCCAGGCTCTGAGCTGTCACCACAGAGCCTGATCTGGGGCTCGAACCCACAAACCTCGAGATCATGACCTGAGCTGAAGTCGGATGCTCAACCGACTGAGCCACCCAGGCGCCTCTCCAGCTATGTATTATTAAGACAACAATTGACTTTTTCTCTTAGTCTTCCTCATTTTTATGAGATGACATCCACCTCGTAGATTTGTTATGACCTTTCAATGTTATATGAAAACTTCCTAGTGAATTATAAAGCACTAGATGTCTTTAAAAACATTAGGTGCCATTGCAAAAAGATTTGAAGTATTCACTAAAATAAATAAATAAATAAATAAATAAATAAATAAATAAATAAATAAAAATTAGCAAGGCACTTTCAGCATTATTATTCTTTTCATAGGAACATTTTTATCTTTGTGCTTCTAACACATTATTAGATCACCTCTCAGACATTTTATCTACATGATAAACCAAAAGTAAACTGCATGGTTTTAGGGAAGAAAAAGAAATAAGCCTAGTAGTTAACCTAAATGTAAAAGCTATTGGAGATGTATGACTCTATAATACCAGCAAATGTTCATGTATACATGTTTTAAAATTTTACCTGGCTGAAAGGATAAAGGAACGTTCTACACTTTCAATCTTTAGTTCATTCTGATACGCTTCTTGGGTAGGTTTTCTGACCTGAAAGAAAGCAAGACAATTTGAGCAAACTCATCCTATTGCAAATCTCATCTCTGAAGCATAGCTAAAGTTGCTCAATGCTCTTGGTGCAGTCATCAACCACCAACCCTCATACCCAGCTTTATCTCCCCCTGCTGTCCCTCATCTACTCTGTGCACCAGACAGAGTTAGATACCTGCATATGCATAGGCCCAACTTTCCCACCTTCAGGCCTTGGCTCCCACCTTCAGGCCAGTATACTCGCCTCTACCTGGAATGCCTTCTCCACATCTCAGTATGGCCATACGTGACCTACTCTTTAAGGCTCTTGGCTCTTCCTCCAAAGACTTCTTCTCTGTTTCCTAGCTGCCACAAATTCCTCCACTGAGTCCCATCGAAAGTTGCACATTCTTTATTTTCTGAACTCCCCCATATTTTAATTATGCCTTCATTGGTTATTTGTACCCTTATAGGTATTTACGTATAGTGTATTATCTCACCTCTGGGTGAGGCAGAGACAAAAATCATGATTCACTTCATCTTTGTAGTTTTCACCAAACTTATTACCATGCTTTGTTTATAGTAGTTCTCAATAAATACCTTATGAATAAATTAATGTGTGAGTGAACAAATGACTACATAAATGAATAAATGAACATATAAACAGTAACACAGGGAGAGAGAAAAATTAAGGATGTGAAAAAGATGATTATCTTAGGGCTTCTTCTCTAAATATACTTGGGTTAAGAAAAGAAGTATCTTCTAACAGATACACAGACCTTCATTCCAGCCAATGAGAGCATGTTGTTCAGTTTATACATCCCAGACTGCACCGGTGTTGTATACAACAGGGCATCATTAAACTGAAAGCAGAAATATTTTACAGGGTCAAGTAAATAAACAAATTTCAGCTACAGAGACATTGGCAAGACACTGAAATAAAAAAGAAAACACTACTTTTTAATTAAAAGCTCTTTGAATAAAACACATAAGCGTGCTTATATAAACTATAACCACCCAGAATGCTTTATTAAAATTATTATTATTAAAATACAATTTCGGGGGTGTCTGGGTGGCTCAGTTGGCTGAGCATCCGACTTCAGCTCAGGTCATGATCTCACAGCTTGTGGGTTCGAGGCCCGCATCGGGCTCTGGCTTGGAGCCTGGAGCCTGCTTCAGATTCTGTGTCTCCCTCTCACTCTGCCCCTAACCCATTCCCATCCTGTCTCCATCTCTCTCAAAAATAAATAAACACTAAAAAAAAAAAAGACAATTTTGGGGCACCTGGGTGGCTCAGTAGGTTAAGCATCTGACTTTGGCTCAGGTCATGATCTCACAGTTTGTGAGTTCAAGCCTGGCATTGGATTGTCTGCTGTCAGCACAGAGCCCGCTTAGGATCTTCCCTGCCTCTCTCCTGCTCACTCTCTCTCTAAAATAAATAAACATAAAAAAAAAGAAAAAAGGTGGGGCGCTTGGTGGCTCAGCAGGTTGAGTGTCCAACTTCGGCTCAGGTCATAATCTCATGGTCTGTGGGCTCGAGCCCCACATCGCACTCTGCAAGCTGGGAGCTTGCTGTGGATTCTGTGTCTCCGTCTTTCTCTGCCCCTCCCCCACTCACACTCTGTCTCTCTCTCAAAAATAAATAATAAACATTAAAAAAGAATTTTAGGGGGCGCCTGGGTGGCTCAGTCGGTTGAGCGTCCGACTTCAGCTCAGGTCACGATCTCGCGGTCCGTGAGTTTGAGCCCCGCGTCAGGCTCTGGGCTGATGGCTCAGAGCCTGGAGCCTGCTTCCGATTCTGTGTCTCCCTCTCTCTCTGCCCCTACCCCGTTCATACTCTGTCTCTCTCTGTCTCAAAAATAAATAAACGTTAAAAAAAAAAAGATTAAAAAAAGAATTTTAGAAAGAAAAAAAATAGAAAAAAGGCATTTTCTAGAAAATGTACTCTTTTCAAGTTCTGTAACAGATACAATATTTTCTGAATTCTAAATCCCACTAAAGTATTACAATCTGACTAAATAATTGATTGAATCAATTTTCCACATTAGAAAGACATAAACTAAATTCAAAAAGGAAATAATTTCTGGTTATGCATGCATCACAAAAGACTTTGTTTCCTACATTTGAAATGCAAATAAGCAAGACAGTCAGTCAAAAATCCCACTAAAGCTATATGAATGTGTTAAGCTTATCTGTCATGTACAAATGTCTCCTTCCATTAGGCGATTATCCCTTCCTCCGGCTCATCAGAAACACACATGGCCACTTACCAGGAAAAACACTCGGGGCTGCATGACTTTCCGAGACAGCTTCATCAGAGTTCCCTCTTTCAGAAAAACCTGATTCATCCAAACAAATACGCATTTAATCCCACCATCATAACACAACTATGATAAATATCTAATTTGTTTTTCAACTTTCTTTACCCCGAATTTTTTTTGGGGGAACAGGGCTGGGTGGACATAGTTGCCATGTCACTTTTTACAGTTATGGTTTCTTTTTAAGCTGCTTAAGGAACTGGACAAGCCAGCAGAGTTTCATAAATCCAGTATTGGTCCCAGGGGTACTATGTGGTCTGAAATGTAACTGACTGAGCGTGTACTTGATCCTAAGGCATAGCCAACATCCTGACAATTGCACTTTGTAATTTTCCTGAACTCATTTCCTACGCCACTGTTGTGCTCTATGAGGAGCACCAAAATACCAATTTTCTCCCTCCCCTCTTAAAGATTTTAAATGAAATTGTCTTTAAAGCTGTGTGAGGTCAGTTAGTATTACACAATAAAATGATCCTATTTAATCAGATACTCTGTGGGGTTCCTTGCCTTTCTCCTAATTGAATTGAACTTCTTGTCACAGTGACTTAAATCATGAATGTTTTGAATGGATAGAATGAGCTTGGTTGATCCAGATTGAGTCAGTGAAGAGTAACAACAACAAATAAACCTATTTTCGTAACTGAAATGAAAAATAGCTACAAACAGTGTCTAAATACATTGTATTAAGTTTGCAAAAGGCAGTCTAAAAACACTTACTCGTCCAGGTTGCACTATTTCATGGTGTCCATTTAAGCTGTATTGAATTTGCATAAGTTTCTGAAAGTTGT
The DNA here is from genome assembly GCF_028749965.1 of Puma concolor. Lineage (NCBI taxonomy): Eukaryota > Metazoa > Chordata > Mammalia > Carnivora > Felidae > Puma > Puma concolor. Next base: position 25,882,449 of record NC_141673.1, on the reverse strand, counting down.
CCTACAGAAAGAGAATGTATAGCATATGAAAGGCCTGGGCTTTTAGGTTCAATAGTATAACAGCTACTGACATCAAGACACTTACCCCTTGCTTCATGGTGTCATTGGCGTGGTTGGCTACCTCAATAACAACAGCAAGGGCATCTAAAATGTATAGGAACAGAAGGGACATCAGGTTATTCCAATGAATGGCAACATTAAGCAATTCCAGAGGGCCAGATAGCAAGTTTATAGCAGCAAACCCTGGAGGAGCTTGGGTCTGATGAGGGCAATACCAACGAAAAACAGTACTCATGAAGAAAAATGAGCCCAATACTCTAATGAGACATTATAGGCTGTATGTGTCAATAGTATAAATGTCAGGGTTGCTTTGTGCTAAGATTTGATTACCCTATTGAATGTTTACAAGGATAAGGAAAGGATTTCACCTGGAAGTTAAAGACCATTCCAGTATAAAGTGCCTTGGGAGAGAAGTACCGTGGCACAGGGGACAGGAAACCAGAACTATGAAAAGTAACGATTTAAGAGGTTCAGGGCTTCGCTGCCTTCTCTTGGTCTGATCCCAAGGGGAAAGAAATACCACAAAGAAGCATGTGAGGCTTTAGGAAATTACATGCACTATTTTGTGAGCTGAGTAATTTATCTGTGTTTATTCTTATTAACCCCTCGCCTTTAACAAAGTGTTTTTGAATGCTCTAGTCTTGTCATCTTCATAACTAGATATAAAGGGGAAAGTCTGCACTTTGTCTCCTTTTGGGCTATAGTTGTTCTTAAGACAGTAATGCTTCCCTACAGACATGGGGACATATGGAAAGACAATTTTTGGTTGTCACAGTGACTGGGAAGATCCACTGGCCTTTAGTGGGTAAGAGCCAGGGATGCTAAGCATCTTGCGAGACTAATTACAAGTTCATATAAAGAAGGTTATCCGAAATGACAGTAGCACTCCCACAGAGAAAAAATGGTAGAGTATTATTTATTTTATTTTATTTATTTTTGTTTCTTTTAATATGAAATTTATTGTCAAATTGGTTTCCATACAACACCCAGTGCTCATCCCAACAGGTGCCCATCTCAGTGCCCATCACCCGCTTTCCCCTCCCTCCCACTCCCCATCAACTCTCAGTTTATTCTCAGTTTTTAAGAGTCTCTTATGGTTTGCCTCCCTCTCTAACTTTTTTTCCCCCTTCCCCTCCCCCCTGGTCTTCTGTTAAGTTTCTCAGGATCCACATAAGAGTGAAAACATATGGTATCTGTCTTTCTCTGTATGACTTATTTCACTTAATGTAATACAAAAACTGGTAGAGTATTAGAGAGGGAAGTATGTCCCCCTGAGGCTGGTGTGGTAGTGGCAATAATCATCAACAAAAGAACTATAAAAAAGAAAAAAAAAGAAAAAAAGAAAAGATCAATTTCTGGCAAGAGGTTGAGGTTTTTTTGGTCCCATTACTGTAACCTACCAATAGATTCTCTTTCTGGTGTTAGCCTTAGAGGGTTCTACATTCTTCAAACATGTATTATTATCACCATTATCAAAGAAAAGCAGTACTTCCTTATAGATACCCCAGGCATTTATCAGAATTTACTGCACATGACACTCAGCACAGCAGACATTCAAGAGTGATCCCGGACACATTCCCTTCCTTCTGGCCCATGTGAATTCCCAGTGCGCAGGGAGAAAAGGTTTAGGATTTCACAAGTGGATACAATGATAAAACGGCTGCTATCTGGTCACCAGGCCTCCAAGCTCTACCTTCTCCTATCCATTTTGCAATTCTATTTTCCCCATGTCACCCCTTTAGGGATCCCTTTAACTTTTCTGCCAGCCTTCCAAAGGCATATTTGTCTCATTTTCTCTCACCTCTTGGGCAATCTCATCTACAACTTGTCACTGTTTTACTGCCATGCTTCTGGCCACACAGTGCACTTCACTGTTCACTGCTTCTTTGAACCTATGTCTTTGCTGAAGGGTGTAATTTCCTTTAAGCAAGCTCCTTCATCTCTGGTGCTATATTTGTTTTATCTGGAAAATGGAGCTAATAACTCACTTTCCTTGAAGGCAGGAGCCCTGGGAGAGATGTTTTGAGGCACTAGTCACTAAGTTGTGGCTAAAATTTTCATCTTCACGAGCCAGACTCTGGTCTGGAATGCCTGCTCTCCCTCTCGTCCACCCTTCAACTCATCTCCAGCCCCACTTCTCTCTAAGCAAAGCACTGTCTCTTCAATCTTTGCATCTTCCCCACTCTTTGAAATGATTCTGTACTGCTCACTACATCCTTACTTTAAATTTTTTTAATCTTTATTTTTGAGAGAGAGAGAGAGAGATAGTGTGTGAGTGGGGGAGGAGCAGAGAGAGAGGGAGACACAGAATTCGAAGCAGGCTCCAGGCTCTGAGCTGTCAGCACAGAGCCTGATGCGGGGCTTGAACCCACAAACCATGATATCATGACCTGAGCCGAAGCTGGACGCTCAACCGACTGAGCCACCCAGGCGCCCCACATCCTTACTTTAAAGCTATCTGTTTTGTTCTTTATCTGATGGGTATTACGGACTTTACTCTTCAACTAGATTACATGTTCACCTAAGACAAGAAGCACACCACATACTCCACTCCAAACTTTGCCTTTTTTTTTTAAAAGCACCTTTAAAAGCAAAACACTTGCAAAGAGAAGATGTTAGATTAGAAGTAAAATGATTAAGAGAATGAGTAAGAATCTCCACAAAATGGGATAAAAACCTATTCAGCTTTGTAATCTGAAAATGTTAAGGATGTATAAGAATTGTAATCAGAATTCATAAAATTAATGGAGTATGGACATGGACTTCAGATTAGAGCCAGGGATATACCTATGGCATTTGAAAGAGGTACTTTGGGGATAAATAGAAAGAAACACCAGTATCTGGAACAGAATTAATCCTTGTGTATGTGTGTGTGTATGTGTAAGAGAGAAACATACATACACATACACACACACACACACACACACTGTGGATTAATCTGTGAATATCAATGAGTCCCTTGTATTGTAATGGAAGTTTTCCTTTAAGTGCTACTAGGGGCGAGGGGTAGAAGGGTGGTAAGGCAATTGCCCAGCATCAAGCAGTCTTAGAATATGCTATTTTAGAATTTATCCCTGATTTGTGTAGTTGATCACTTCACAGAATCATGATTTTAAAGCCTGAAAGGACCTTGCAGATCAACTGGTTCAATCCCGGCTTTTCAAAGCAACAGACACATCTACAGAAGGTGAATTTTCCACTGGCATGGAGTGACTGAGCATAGAAGGAACCTTCCTTATTCTAGAACATGCGGGGTCCTCTCTCAGGAGGCCAGCTTCTGTGGCCAGCTATAATATAAGAACTTCTACAACATATAATACCACAAAAGTTATTTACCTTGAGTGTCTCTGAAATCTCCAGAGTCCTCTAGAAGATTTTTCAAATAATCTAGAAAAGGAAAAGGATTATAGTATTTAGTAAAATAAAGCACTAAGGAAAAAAGCATTTCATCTTTCTTATTCAATACTTTAGTCAGTTTTGTTGGTTAATATATGTGCTAGTTCAATGTGCACTAACTTAAAAAAAAATTTTTTTTTAATGTTTATTTCTGAGACAGAGAGAGACAGAGCACCTGTGGGGGAGGGGCAGAGAGAGAGGGAGACATAGAATCAGAAGCAGGCTCCAGGCTCTCAGCTGTCAGCACAGAGCCTGATGTGGGGCTTGAACTCACAAACCGTGAGATCATGACCTGAGCCAAAGTTGGTTGCTCAACTGACTGAGCCACCCAGGCGCCCCAATGTGCACTAACTTTCTAAAAATGTGAAAGAATAAAGCCCCAAGATGCATTTGAAATTAGAACACAGGCTCAGAGCTAGAAAATCAGGGGCCACACTGGTCATTTTCTTTTCTTTTTTAATGTTTATTTTATTTTGAGGAAGAGAGAGAGGGAAAGAGAGAGGGAGGGAGGGAGGGAGGGAGGGAGGGAGGGAGGGAGAGGGAGAGAACGAACCCCAAGCAGGCTCTGTGCTGATGTGCCCCACTGCGTGGGGCTCGATCTCATGGCCGTTTGACCACGACCTGAGCTGAAACTAAGAGACGCTTAAATGACTGAACCACCCAGGCATCCCCACACCCGTCATTTTCAAGATGAGGAATCAGGTTATGTAACAGGGTTTCACTGAAGTTACAACCTCTAGCTAAGACTAGAATCCAGGTTTCCTGATGCCCAGTTTAGCACTTTTACTCCAATACACATGAAATGCCTTAATCTCAAATCAGCTGTGTGTCCAGCACAAAATTCTAAGCATTAATAGACTGAATACCTAAGGGATTTGTCAATCTGAGAGTCTAACAATGCAGAGAACATCAGAGGAATACACTACATATGTCTAGAGCAGTGGTTCTCAAATGGGGGTGGAGTTTGCTTGCAAAGGGACATTTGGAAATGTCTGAAGACATTTCTGATTGTCACAACTGGGCAAAGGGGGTTCCATTGGCATCTAGTGACTAGAGGCCAGGGATGCTAAATATCCTACAAATGCACTGGACAGCCCCACAATAAATAATTATCTAAGCCAAAATGTCAATAGGGTTGTAGTTGAGAAACTCTGGTCTAAATGAAGATGTTTTTTAAATAAGCTATGTGGGTATACAGTTCTTATAATACAGAAAAAAAAATTAAGGCAATAGGTTATATTTTATAAGTCTTTAACACTAACAGATGTCATGGGATTTCAAGGTACTTCAATCTCTGTTGAGAAATGTTGGATGATTTCAATTATCTCTCAAAACAAATTCTTAAAAAACAAAACAAAAACAAAACCACACATACAAACCACCACCCCACCAAAAAAATTCTGTTCCCTGGAATTTAAATTCACCCCACTACATGGTCTCTATGGACTTTTGTGATTTTCTGTCTCGCTACTGCTTAACACAGGCCCTTTGTCCTTACCAAAGTCTGATTCTGCACAATGCTTGAATACTTCCCATGTGGTCCCTGGCTCCAAACTTTTGTCTCTAATGTTCCCTTCTACTGAATCCTTTTCTCTGTCTCTGCACATAAAAATTCTCCCATTCTTCAAGGTTCATCTTAAATTCCTCTTCTCTTACCAAACTTTCCATTTGAAAGAAATATTCTCTCCCTTTGAATAATGTATTACACAGTAGTTACTCACTTTATGCCTTTTATCATTTTCTCATTAGACTCAAAGCTCCTTGAGGGCAGGAGCCATATCTGATTCATCTTTCTATCCCTCATAGTACATAGCCTGGGTCTTTGAATACCAGAGACAAGAAATGCTTGATGAATAAAAATATAAATAATTTTTTTAAGACAGGATTATGTTTAGGAAAAAGGCAGTAAAGGCTGAAACCTTTGTTTCAACTCCTAGTGCCAGTGGGAGTTGAGAAAATAAAAAGAGGAAAGGCATATTAAGAGACTGAATGCATTTTTATCAGAATCAATCTCCATTCAGCAACATTATAGAACTGGTTAATTTCATCTCATGGATTTATGAAGTCATGCTCAAAGACACAAAGGGAAACCTGGATGTTAGTGTCAGCTTTTTTAATTCAATAGCTGACACAAACACACACACCCAATTGCTGAAACTCTGTACATCTTTGAAACAGTGATCCAAGAACTCGTATGAGTTTAGACATGTACACTATAAATACCCAGCTCTGGCAATAAGCCATGGGGAGATACTGTGTATGACGACATTAAGCTTCTATGCACCATCCCTAGCAATTTAGCTCTTAAAGTAATCCGAAAACAAGTTGGAGAGTATGGTACCAATCAAATAGATTTAAAAAACCCACAAAAACTAACAAAATGCACTTACTACACATTACACTTAGCCTCACCTGGAGATGAAAAATTAATCTCACTCTGACCCCACTCAGAATGCATTCCATTTATAAGCTGTGTTCAGTGGGCCCAAATATTTAACTTTCCTATGAGTAACAAGGCTGGGGAGAAAAACCTACTCTTCTTCTTACATCTTCTCAACACCTGGGCTATCGCATTAATCAAAAGTGATGTCCCTTAGAACCTCTAGTTAGTGTAAGAGTGTAGAAAAGCAAGCAGATTTATTTAAATATCAGATTCATGGCAAGTTCCTACTTTGTCTTCAATTTTTGTTCTTTAATACAAAAGTATGCCCAAACAAACAGAGACATTTCTCTAAACCAAGAGGGCTCACTGGAAGATGTCCGTATTAGGAAATCCTGACCTCCGAATCACAGGGCTGAGCTTGATAAGTTTGAGTTGCATTTTCTTTCCCTGAACTCAAGCTCAGCTGCTGTCCACCAACCTGAACTTGAGGCACAGAATGGAAATACACAAACTGGCTGAGCAGAAAACCCACCACTAGAATGCTGCAAAATCATGCTTTTAACCAAGGATGGAATGGAGTTAGGTTTACTTTCCTGGCCAACTAAAAAAACAAAACAAAACAAAAAAACCCTTAAATTTCAGCTTTCAAAATCCAGTTTTCCAAAACTGAATTTTCCAAATTCAACTTTCTCATGGATCCATCCATCCATCCATCTATATTTTCAGGGCACCATGTTGCAGTATATCATCTTCACAAGTTTTTTACCTTTTCAAAGAAGACCAGACCATGAATCCCCTTGGTTAAGAATCACCCAGTGCCTTAACTGCAAAATGAGAAGAATGTGGCTGTTCAGCCTCTGAGTCAGATGGGAGGAGCACTGAAACCACGAGCTGCCCTAGTGACTGTTATGACCCAGGTGAAACCCCAGAACAGAGACCAGACAGACACGCTTGTGTTAGTCACAGGGAATTCTTACTACGTACCATTTAGAACCTAGTAATCTGCATGAGCTTCATTAGAAACAATGAGAACAGAATAGTCATTTCAATTTGCCATGTTACACTTACAGTATCCCAAGATTTTCCTACTTTTGCCAAACCAAACTAGGCATTTAAAAAATTTTCATTAATAAAAATGCTTCAAATGCTGCTAAGGTTATTTATAACAAAGGAAAAAAAGTTGGTGCAGTGTGCACGGGCACCACAAAATGTACTTTCTGGCCACCAGGTGGCATCATTGATTAATAAAAGTTAATTAACCCCTATTATTACCATTAGAAGCACAAAATTAGCCAAAACCTAGCATGTACCTCAAGAGATATACAAGTTAACTTTGTTCTCATCTATGAAGCCCAGAGTGAAAGGATAAGGACACAACAAATACTATATGTTGTGAGAGGTCTACGTTTTCTGTATATATAAGCCTTATCACCCCCTGATTACCTAATCAAAAAATAATCAACTTAAAGCAGAAAACTGTTCAGAAGTACACTTAACCTTTCCTAAAAATGAGTCACTTGTGGGATTGGGATTCTGGGACATTTTAATTCAACAACACCCAGTTGGATTCCTGGACTATGTGCTGAGAAACGGCTGGTGGCAAAGCACAGAGGAAATGAACATACAAGGACAGTGACATTCCAAAGTCAATCTGTTTTGAACTTGAGAATGTGTCTTACTTTGTACTACCCACATTTCTTGTTTCCTCCTTAAATATGCACTGAAATCAGTGACACATCCAGAATTATGGGATCCAGAGAAAAATAAGTCTAGTCAATAAGCTTCTTTGCCAAAGTTTCAAATTTTAAAGGCAACCAGAAATTATCCTGACTTCTGAGACAAATAAATTATTTTAAATACCAAAAATAAAAGTCAAGTGTTACGTTGCAAGACATACTGCTGCCATCTTCAAGGCAGCTTGGTGAAGTGGTCAAGGGCACTCACTGGCAGTGTGAGAATAGACTCTTCATCGTCCAGCTATGTCTAGCTGAGGCTTTTGACTTTGGCCATGCCCTGTAGCATTTCTGTGTGTCAATATCCACATACATAAAATAAGTAGGGTGGACCAGACTGGAAAACTGTAATGATTATCATTCTAATGTATTATGAAGCACATTTAAAAAAATATTCTAAAATGCATTATAGGAAATCTGGAAAATTAAACAATGGAGAGAACTCAAACCACGCACATCTGTTAAATAACTATTATGGAGGCGCCCAGTTGGCTCAGTTGGTTAAGCACCCAACTTCGGCTCAGGTCATGATCTTGTGGTTTGTGAGTCTGAGCCCCACATGGGACTCTGGACTGACAGTGTGGAGCCTGCTTGGGATTCTCTCTCTTCCTCTCTCTCTGCCCCTGTCTTGCTTGTTCTCTCTCTCAAAAGAAAATAAAAATAAACTTAAAATAACTATTATGATTAAAAATATTTCCTTGTTTTTATAAATGCTTGATTTTAATTTTAATAATATATAGGATTTTATAGCCCATTTAAAATCTTTTGGCCCACATATTTTTTTCCCATAGGAATAGCTGAACAACATCCTGTGACAGGGATGTTATTCGGTGCTTAGGTACTAAAGGTCATTTAAAAATTATCTTGTTTTGGCTGTTCTAAATAATATAGTCCTATATCCTAATTTGCCCATAATGATGCTGCTATACACTTGTTGCCCTTGTCTAACTATAAATAGTGCCTTTCACTCTTTGAATAATAAATTGTCTAATCATTTTAATTATAAGTAACACTGATCAGTATCTTCATATATTTGTCTTTTTTTACATACTTGAGATTATTTCCTGATCAGAGAAAATAAAGTTTTTTTAAAATACCTGATATATATATATATATATATATATATATATATATATATATGAGAGATCCTCCCTAAAGGGATACACCAACTTAAAATATCATTATAAATACATGAGAATATCAAATTCACTAATGATCCAGTTATATGTATTGTAGTTTTTTACTGCTGATATAGTAGGGGGAATTAAAAACTTGTTTTAGGGGCGCCTGGGTGACTCACTCGGTTAGGCGGCCGACTTCGGCTCAGGTCATGATCTCGCGGTCTGTGAGTTCGAGCCCCGCACCGGGCTCTGTGCTGACAGCTCAGAGCCTGGAGCCTGTTTCGGATTCTGTGTTTCCCTCTCTCTGACCCTCCCCCGTTCATGCTCTGTCTCTCTCTGTCTCAAAAATAAATAAACGTTAAAAAAAAAAAATTTAAAAATAAAACTTGTTTTAATTAATACTTATGATTTAGAGGATGTTAGATATGCCACTGTGTATTTATTATGCATTTTCTTAGTGAATTATTCCTATGTTTAGTCTAGATATCTAAGGGAATTTTAATATTCTTAGTGAAAAAGCAATTTCTTTCATATTTGCTACTAAGATATTTTCTGACATATTGTTTATCTTTTAATTTTGACTGTTTTAAACCTCTATAATGCTTTTATTATTTAGAATAGTATAAAGGTATCAATATTTTCCTTTATAATTTCTTTATTTTTCTGGGCTTAGAAAACCATCTCTCCTCTTCTCCCTATCCTTAGTTTTAATAACCAATTTTATTTTTTTACCTTCTTTCCCCCTGTAGTTTAATGCTTTATATTTTTTATTTTAATTAAGGCTTTCTTTTTTTTTTTTTTTTTTAAGAGCAGTTTTACGTTCACAGTAAAGCTGAGAGGAAGGAACAGAGATTTTCCATACACCTCCCACTCCCACATGCACAGCCTCTCCCATTAGCAACATTCCCCACCAGAGTGGTACATTTACTACAACTGATAAAGCTATACTGACACATCATTATTACGCAGAGTCCATAGTTCACTGTTGGTGTTGTATATTCTATGGGTTTAGACAAACATAAAATGACATGTATCCCTGATGGTGGTAATGTACAAAGTATTCTCACTGCCCTAAAAATCCTCTATGCTCTGCCTATTTAATTTTGATTTTAGTGTATTCACTAATGTATGAATCTCAATTTTTTCTTTCTTAAAAAAAATTTTTTTTAATGTTTATTTATTTTTGAGGGGGGTGGTAGGGAGAGAGGGAGACACAGAATTTGAAGCAGGCTCTAGGCTTGGAGCTGTCAGCACAGAGCCTGATGCAGGGCTCAAACTCACAAACCATGAGATCATGAACTGAGCCGAAGTTGTATGCTTAACCGACTGAGCCACTCAGGCGATCCATTAATTTTTGCTTTCTTCAGTCTTACACTTCCTATCTTGCCATACATTACATTTTTATAAACAGGGTCATTTTAAAGTTACCTCCTTATTCTATTAATAGAATAATAATTTTCATTTTTCAAATGTTTATTTATGTTGAGAAAGAGAGCATGTGCATGCATGAACACATGCAGGAAAGGGTCAGAGAGAGAGAGGGGGAAGAGAGAGAATCCCAAGCAGGCTCTGCATTGTCAGATCTCATGAACCAGGAGATCATGACCTGAGCTGAAACCAAGAGTCGGATGCTTAATCAACTGAGCCACCCAGGCGCCTCAATAATTATTACTGTTCAATTAATAGGTCTTTCTTTTATACATATATATAATTTTCCCCCCTTACCTTCCCCCAGGGTCTTCTATTAAGTTGCTCAAATTCCACGAGTGAAAACATAGATATGTCTTTTCTCTGACTGACTTATTTCACTTAGCATAATACCTCTAGTTCCATCCACATTGTTGCAAATGGTAAGATCTCATTCTTTTTCATTGCTGAGTAATATTCCATTATATGTATGTATGTGTGTATGTGTGTGTGTGTGTGTATACCAATCTTCTTTATCCATTCATCAGTTGATGGACATTTGAGCTCTTTGGATAAATTCCTATAGTGCTACTGCTGGGTCATAAGATAATTCTATTTTCAAATTTTTGAGGAACCTCCACACTGTTTTCCAGAGTAGCTGCACCAGTTTGCATTCTCACCAACAGTGCAAGAGGGTTCCCCTTTCTCCACATCCTCGTCAACATCTGTTGTTGCCTGAGTTAATTTTAGCCACTCTGGTGTGAGGCGGTATCTCAATGTGGTTTTGATTTGTATTTCCCTGATGATGAGTGATGTTGAGCATCTCTTCATGTGTCTGTTAGCCATCTGGATGTCTTCTTTGGAAAATTGTCTATTCATGTCTTCTGCCCATTTCTTCCCTGGCTTATTTGTTTTTCAGGTGTTAAGTTTGGTAAGTTCTTTATAGATTTTGGATACTAACCTTTTATCTGATATGTCATTTACAAGTATCTTCTCCCATTCTGTTGGTTGCCATTTGGTTTTGCTAATTGTTTCCTTTGCTGTGCAGAAGCTTTTTATCTTGAGGATGTCCCAATAGTTCTTTTTTGCTTTTATTTCCCTTGTCTTTGGAGACATGTCAAATAAGAAGTTGCTGTGGCTGAGGTCAAAGAGGTTGTTGCCTGTTTTTCTCCTCTAGGATTTTGATGGTTTCATGTCTCACATTTAGGTCTTTCATTCATTTTGAGTTTATTTTTGTGTATGGTGTAAGAAAGTGGTCCAGTTTCATTCTTCTGGATGTTGCTGTCCAGTTCTCCCAGAACCATTTACTGAAGAGACTGTCTTTTTTCCAGTGGATACTCTTTCCTGATTTGTCAAAGATTAGTTGGCCATACATTTGTGGGTCTGATTCTGGATTCTCTATATTATTCCATTGGTCTATGCGTCTGTTTTTGTTCCAATACCATACTATCTTGATGACTACAGCTTTGTAGTACAGGCTAAAGTCCAGAATTGTGATGCCTCCAGCTTTGGCTTTCTTTTTCAACTTTACTTTGGCTATTCAGGGTCTTTGTGGTTCCATACAAATTTTAGGATTGTTTGTCCTAGTTCTAAGAAGAATGCTGGTGTTTCAATAGGTCTATGCTTGCAATGGGATTATGTGCTTTTAATTATTGACGTTGTAGGATATGTATTGGCTGATGTTTCCCTCCCAGAATATTCTTTAATGATGTACTCTATTTTGCTAAACTGTGGGCTTCATGAAGACAAGGAGCTTGAATTATCCTCGATTCCAGTACCTAGAACAAGGTCTGGTACATATTCAATAAATGTTTCCTGAATTTATGGTGGACTAAATGATACTCCATTTAGGGTAACCACTTCTTGCTTTCTACTTTACTAAGCAGTTGAGATAATACCTTGAGGGTCTGACTAGTGTAAAAGTACTCAGGCCCCTACTCTCATTCTCTTGCCTCTCAAATATTAATTCTATTCTGGTCCTTGAAATGTGGCCCCGGGCTGCCTCTTGTACATACAGTGCTTGTCTGAATTAGAAAAAGTGACCTTTCTGGGCTCTCAGAAAGCAGCCCATGCCTTTCTGTGAATTAGAAAAGGCCACCTCTCCTGGGCTGATGCACTCCCACCCAGAGCACACAAGATGTCGAGCAGAGTGCAGGCTGGACCTGGACATCAGCCAAAGCCCTTGTACAGGACATAGCCAATGAGGCAGCCCTGGTCTATGCTAGACTTTGGGTCAGGGCCCTGTTCCTGAGGTGGCATGCCCAAAGGACTTACAAACTAAATCTAACTCCACGGGCTCATCTTACGCAAAATTGTGTAGCAGATTTTACAATGGACAGAATCTTCCTGTGGTCCCTTTTTATTGGGACAGACTGGCTAGGCATATCCAGGATGCCCTTAGAGGAATCCAAACGGTAGGAAGTCTCTCAACAAAAGTAAACATCCATTATTTTGACTTGGTTGATACTGCTTTTTTCCATGGATACATTTTCCAGCCCTTAGGCCTGCCAGTTTACTAGGTGACAATCTCAAAGGTACAGAAATGGTTTTGGCACAGTGAAGTTTCATTTACAGAAGTTCTTATCCATATTTGGTCCTTACCACCCTAATTATCAACAAAGAACAAATTTAGGTTTAGGGAACTAAGTATATTTTATTTTATTAGCCAAAGAATAGCCAAGAAAAGAATAAAGCAAATACAAACACTAAAGTGAATTCAAGTTTGAGTGAATTTCAGCATTTTCTTCAATGGGAACAGTTCCCGATGTAAGCCCATGACTAACAAACACTAAGAGGAAAACTCAGTCAGCTTGCTGGATCTTTGGCAAGGCAAGTTTCAATGATAGAGGCATTTGGCTATCTACAGGGAATCTGAGTCAAACATACACAGAGAACTAGAACAAAGAATGACTTTACAATGATGTCTGTGGGTACAGTTCTGGGGATCTACAAACTTGGATGGGCAAAGAACAAAAAAACAAACAATATTTTCACTAACTTCGACATGAAATACAGAATTTCCTTCTATTGTGAATGTAGGCAACAAACCACAGTATTACCAATGATACCAATGACTTTACCACCAGGGAAGTCACATAATTTTTTATTATCACATCACAGTTGTTGCAGATATCTCAAAATACTGTTTACCATCACCACTATATCAAAATCATGGTAGTTCTTATATCTACCACCAGATCTTTTTAATGCATTACTAAAGTAGCACATGTATTACTATGTAACACTATAAAACTATTTTAATAACTGTATTTCAGGCTAATTGGTTCCTTTTAATCTTATGTATATTATTCTGTAACTTTAAAAAAAGTATTCTAAGAGATCCATAGACCTCACCAGATTACCAGAGGGATCCAGGCATAAAAAAGGTTAAGAACCTCTATTCTGTAGAGAAAGTGAGATTACATTTAAATGCTATAATTTAGGGGTGCCTGGGAGGCTCAGTCGGATTGAGCATCCAACTTTTGGTTTCAGCTCAGATCATGGTCTCATGGTTTGTGGGTTTGAGCCCCATGTCAGGCTCTGTGCTGACAGTGCGGAGCCTGCTTGGGATTCTCTCTCTCCCTCTCTTTCTGCCTCTCCCCTGCTTGCTCTCTCTGTCTCTCTCTCAAAATAAATAAATAAGCTTAAAAACATTCAAATAAAAGTTATAATTTAATAGAACAGGCAGATGAAATGTGCTTATATCCTAAAGTCTTTCCATAGTACTAAATATTTCCACAGTACTAAGATATTTCATGGATAGAATTTATTAAATACCATCTCTCAAAATACCTTGTTCACAACCATAATTAAAAAATTAATTGTAACATGTTGAGAGTTGAGCTAATAACAACAGGAATTCTGAATATTATCACTGCCTTACATCAGGGTCTTTGGGTTCTTCAGAAACTAAATTCCTTGGCTGGTGATTGGGACAGCCCCACCTTTCATCACGTTCTGCCCTAGAGAAAGTGTTAGAATGACTTTGAGGAAGACAATTAGCCCTGGGTTATAAAACAAATATTTGCTAAGCAGAAGTTTCATTTTTCAGTAAGAATTTTTTAAAAGTCATGCATTAATTTGACTGTGATCTTTTGTTGAATCTGCTTATTAGTCTGTTCATAGCTCAAATTAATAGCTTCAGAACACTATAACAGATGTTTTTAATATCCCATTTTCTACCAACATGGGAAATCCTGGATTTCTAAAACCTAGAGGGAGTTAATACCATCCCAGACTAAAGGCAAAGATTACAGGAAAAGTAATATAATATGTCGTTAGTCACTTATAACATAAATATTTAGAACAAGATCAAAGAAAACTACCTGATCCAAATTTAATCAAAGTTCAAAGGACTGTTTTTTCCTCCTAAATATAGAAATGGAAAAGATATTTCAGAGGAATTTTTAAATTATGTTTTTCATTTTATTTTACTTTCTCAACATGATCCTCACTGATTTAACTTTTTTCAACACCAATGTAGTAACTTTCCACAAATAAAAGGTTTTTTTTGTTGGAAAAATTTATACTGCATATAACACAGAGACAAAAAAAACCTAAAAGGATCTATGATAGTCATCTCTGGATGGTAGAAGATAAAGAAGAACGATGTTTTATAATACTTATGTATTTTTTAATAGGCACAAAAGACCCTTACAAAAACAAATCCTCAAAATATAGTCACTCAAACAAATGACGAGATCAGTTTAATTTTCAGGACTCGAGGAGAGGACGCTCTTGGTGAAAGCCTCAGTGGTTGGGCATGGCCCCAAAGAGGAGGACTAGAAGCTCCACCAGAGCAAGGACCACCTTGGTGTTGGCCAGTGTATACAGGTGTCCGGCTCAAGTTCAGTCCATATAAATATTGATTAATGAAAGACAGAATCTGGCCTTGAGGACATCTTTCAGTACAGAGTAAAAAAACCTATTGCAGTTAGAGCAAAGGAAAACAAAGTTTGGGAAATTCTGGGTTATAACATGTGGCCTTTGTATTGTGAATAATAATGTCCCCCCCCCTCCATTAAGACTTTTTTTTTAGAGTGATTTTATGTTCATAGCAGACCTGAGAGAAAGGCATAGAGATTTCCCATATACCCTCTGCCCCAGACATGCACAGACATTCCCATTACCAATATCCTCCACCAGAGTGGTATGTTTGTTAGAATAGAGGAAGCTACATTGACACATCACAACCCCCCACTCCTCCCAAAGCCGATAGTTTACATTAGGATTTACTCTTGGTGTGGTATATTCTATGGGTTTGGGCAAATGACAGGTATCTGCTATTATGGTAGGATAATGTAAGTTTTCAACTTTCCTGGGCTCTCCTCCCAGTTCCTGGCAGGGCTGCTAAAACCCTTGTGATTTTCTAAGTGATAAGAGCACTAGGAGCATCTTTTGTTCTAACATCTGGCCTCTGACCCTAGTTCTGACAGAACTCCTAAATCCTCTGAAACTTCCTAGGTGATAGGAATGTCTTTTGTTATAATGAGCTGACTCTGGGTGGGCTCCTGAATAGCTCCTAGATAAGGGCTGGTCACCAGAAAGATCAAGCCATGATTATAAGCTTGAAACTTTCAGCCCTACTCTCCATCCTATAGGAAGGGAAGAGGGCTAGAAGTGGAGTTAATATTGGATCATGACCACATGATGAAGCCTTCATTAAAATTCTGAAGTATAGGGGTTAGAGTTTCTGGTTGCTGAACATGTGGAGGTGCTGGGAGAGTGGTACCCAGAGAGGGCATGGAAGCTCCAAGATCCTTCCCATATACTTTTCCCTATGCATCCCTTCCATCTAGATAGTCACTTTTTTCCTTCATCATACCTTTAAAAAAATTATTTATTTATTTATTTATTTATTTTTGAGACAGAGAGAGAGAGAGAGAGAGAGAGAGAGAGAGAGAGTGTGCAAGCGAGTGGGGGAGGGTCAGAGAGAGAATATCAAGCAGGCTCCGCACTGTCAGCATGGAGCCTGATGTGGGGCTCAAACTCACAAACCATGAGATCATGACCTGAGCTGAAACCAAGTGTCAGACACTTAACTGACTGAAGCCCCCCGCTTTTACCATATCCTTTAAAAATAAACCAGCAAATGTAAATAAGTGTTACTCTGAGTTCTATGAGCCATTCTGGCAAAGTAGTGAATCCAAGGAGAGAATCAGGGGAACCCAGATTTATAGCTGGTTGATCAGAAATACAGGTGGGGCGCCTGCGTGGCTCAGTCGATTGAGCGTCAGACTTCAGCTCAGGTCATGATTTCGTGGTTCATGAGTTTGAGCCCATTGGGCTCTGTGTTGACAGCTCAGAGCCTGGAGCCTGCTTCAGATTCTGTGTCTCCCTCTCTCTCTGCCCCTCTCCTGCTCACGCTCTGTCTCTCAAAATGAATAAATGTTAAAAAAAAGAAAAGAAAAGAAATACAGGTGACAACCTGGGACATGTTGAATGGCATGTGAAGTTTGCAGGGGGGTAGTCTTGTGGGATGGAGCACTTGATCTGTAGAATCTGGCACTATTTCCAGGTAGATAGTGCCTGAATTGAATCAAATTGTAGGACACCTAGCTGATGTTAAAGATAATTGCCTAGTATGGGACTAAACTACACATCTGGTGTCAGTACTGTGAGTGTGGTGGTGGTGGTGTGTGAACAGGAGAGACACAGGAGTGGGTTTTTCCTTTTGGTATCCTTGGAAAAGAGATTAAGTGACAATGTGCCAGGGGTGGTGGTGGTGATAAGAGGTAGCATGACCAGAAGGAAGATACTGCCACAATTTCACAGGAGTTTAGGAAGGCCTGGCCTAGAACAAGGGAAATGGAAACAGCAGGAATCAGAGGCAAAGGAAAACTGGTCAGCATATCCTATGAGAGAGAAAAGAAGAGGAAAGGGAAGTATTTCAGTCCTTTCCACAATTTTGTGCTTGGGTAACTGGAAGAACGTTTCAACTCTTAATAATTTATTGACCTACTCATCCATGAAACATTAATTGACACCACAGCATGGGGATTCTCAACCTTATAAAAAGGAACAATGTTTAACTCCCTAAGCCTTTCAGCTCACTGAGTTCCTGTTATGTGCCAGAGTCTATGACAGACACAGAATCAGGATAATAAAGACGGTCTCAACACTGAAGAGATGAGGAAGGAAATAAACAGAGGTAAACAATTAATGTTGCTCCTACAGTAGCACCTGTTTCTTTCCATTACTTCTTCACTGCTGCCTCAAGACTCTCATGCTCCTGGGGCACCTGGGTGTCTCAGTCGGTTAAGCATCTGACTTCAGCTCTGGTCATGATCTCACAGTTTGTGGGTTCAAGCCCTGCATCATGCTCTCTGCTGACAGCTCAGAGCCTGGAGCCTACTTCGGATTCTGTGTTTCCCTCTCTCTCTGCCCCTCCTCCGCTCACACTCTGTCTCTTAAAAATAAATAAACATAAAAAAAATTAAAAAAAAAAAAAAGACTCTCAGGCTCTTAACTGCAAACAGGTTCTGGGCCCAACATAGATTTCAAGATCTGACTAGATCCACTTGCTTTGAGTGGCCAATATAAAGGTAAAATTTATAAGTTTTCCTACTTAAATTAAGTAAACCAGTTACTTTATTTTACCTTTTAAATAAAATAATTCTAATATTAAGCATTTATTATACAACATATGCATTTTCTTTAATCTTATTTTGAGTTGAGTTAAAAAAAAAAAAGTACTACCAGGAATTTAGTTGAAAGTGCTTTTCACTATGCTGAAGGAAGACAAAGCTAAGTCAAATATCCAACTAAAAGCCAAATTATGTCCAGGAAGAAAATTCTGCAAGACAACAGGATGGTTGTCTGACTAGTAGGGGCAGGTTGCAGTATCTGGGGATTTCCATCCACCTTTCTTTAAAAGGATTCCAAAAGAAACTATCCTATCTTATCTGTACTTCATCTCTACATTTCTCAGTCTTTCCCTCCTGAAACCAAGGGGGTCACATATCTATACTGAGTCAGGCAGGGATCCTTCCCCTAGTCTGCCTGAAACTCATTACTAAATCAAAGTTGTTAAAAGTTGCCCCAAATAGTCTTGCTGTTCCTCTCTGTTCCTATATATTTTGTGCTCTTGGAATTACTCCAAATTCTAAAATGAAAATGAAAGTTATATAACCCCACAAGGTTGTTCAAAGGATTAAAACACTGAGCTTGTTTATCCAAAAAATGAGGATCCCGTTTGAATAGATGCAAACCTAAAGATTTAAAATCCAACTTCTAAAAATTTAAGTGTATAGACAGGGAGCACTTTGATAGCAACTGTAGAAATATCTTGCAAAATAGGGAGTAATCAGAATATAACAAAAATGAGTACCGGAAAATCAAAGTAAAAAAAAAAATTCTTTTTAATGTTTACTTATTCCTGAGAGAAAGACTGAGTGTAAGCTGGGGAGAGGCAGAGAGAGAGGGAGACACAGAATCCAAAGCAGGCTTCAGGCTCTGAGCAGTTAGCACAGCACCCGATGCAGGGCCCGAATTCACAAACAGTGAGATCATGACCTGAGCCGAAGTCAGACACTTAACCAACTGAGCCACCCAGGCGTCCCTGGAAAATCAGAATTTTAAATAAAAATATAAACAAACCCTTAGCATCACAGCCTCCATATGTCCTTATAGGATTCTAGGACCATGTGTATACTTCAGTACTATCTGTGTAGTTTGGGGAAGGACAATTCACCTCTCGGAATATGTCTTCCATTATTTTTATTTTTTATTATTATTTTTAAAAGGCCTAAGTTGGGGCGCCTGGGTGGCGCAGTCGGTTGAGCGTCCGACTTCAGCCAGGTCGCGATCTCGCGGTCCGTGAGTTCGAGCCCCGCGTCAGGCTCTGGGCTGATGGCTCAGAGCCTGGAGCCTGTTTCCGATTCTGTGTCTCCCCCTCTCTCTCTGCCCCTCCCCCGTTCATGCTCTGTCTCTCTCTGTTCCAAAAATAAATAAACGTTGAAAAAAAAAAAATTAAAAAAAAAAAAATAAAAAATAAAAGGCCTAAGCCTATTTAAAGTTTATTTTGAGAGAGAGCGGAGGAGGGGCAGAGAAAGAGGAAGAGAGAGAATCCCAAGCAGGCTCTGCACTGTCAGCGTGGAGCCAGATGCAGGGCTCAAACTCAAAAACTGCAAGATCATGACTGGAGCTGAAATCAAGAGTCAGACACTTAACTGACTGAGCCACCCAGGAGCCCCTAAATATGTCTTCCTTTAGGAGAAGACATCATCTCTGAAATTCTTTATCTCAATGTCATCCTTTAGGCTAAAGATGTTTTAGCTTAACGGGATATTTTAAACCTATCTTAAAAGCAGCCAATATTATTTCCTGAATGGCTTCCAATGTAATCAAAACTGATCCAGAGAAATTGAAGTGCACTAAATTATTGGTAAAAGACCCACTCCTTGACCTTGAGGAGTTCATAATCAAATTACGGAACCAATTTTCAAATTACAAAAATACTAGCAAATTCACAAGGCACCAAATACAGTAGTACCCCTTATCCATACTTTCACTCTCTAAAGTTTCAGTTAACCAAGTCAACAGCTGTGAGTGTAAGGAGGCAGAAGATCCTTCTAACATGTCACATAAGGTCAACAGCAGCCTAGGGATACACAGTGCCTAATGTCATTCATCTCACTTCATCTCATCATGTAGGCATTTTTTCATTTCACATCATCATAAGAAGGGTCACCATAGTATAATAAGATAGGAGAGGAAGATGAGGCACCCAATCAGTTAAGTGTTTGTCTTTGGCTCAGGTCATCATCTCACGGTTTGTGAGTTTGAGTCATGCATCGGGTGAGCTCGATCCCTGAATCAGGTGAGCACGAGCCTCACTTCGGATGAACACGAGCCTGGCTTCTCTCCCTCTCTGCCCCTCACAGGATTCTCTTTCTCTGCCTTTCACTCATTTGCACTGCCACCCCCGCCTTTCAATTAAAAAAAAAAAAAAGATATGAAAGAGACCATATTCATTTAACTTTTATTACAGTATATTGTTATAATTATTCTATTTGCTATCATAAAATACATGAAATCTGTTCTCTTAAAAAATAATTTTTAAAGCTTACTTTGGCTGTTTCATCACTTCTCAGTTAAAACCAAACTTCCATGAATCATAAATTAAATGTATAACTTTACTTAGATCAATCATAGTGTGGGGGGAGAAACATTTTTACATTAAAATTTCAGAATCTTGCTCTATCCTTCTCTCATTTGAAACCACAGTAGTCTTTTGCCACTAAAAACACTCCACAGCTGTAGAAACAGCCTAAGCCGTTTAACAGCTTCATTTACGACACAGCATTGAATTTATCTAGCAAAAACACAACACATGCATTGGTACTTCCTTTTTGTCCTGTGTTTTCTAAATCTCTGCCAAAAGCAGAGGAAAGAAAGTACAAATGGACAGGATATCCTCAAATTATTTGGTTTGCCTTATGGCATTCCAAAGAAAAATCTAGTGTTTGATTCACAGTTCGAAATTCAAACTGCACACTTGAAACACCTAGAGTGGCCAGTTCCAGATGCTGAGGGCAGGCATTCCTCAACAGCACTTTGTCTTTTAAAAGGCAACCTTGGAAGGCTTTGCCTAAAGGAATATCAGGAAATTCTGGCTTTCCAGGACTCACACGTACTACATCCGATATAGTTTTTGGCTCACAAGAAAGGATTTAGTGAAGGAAAGGAGCATGTCCACTCTTTCTTAAGAATACCAACAGGAACCAAGTACCTCAAAATCTATTTACATGAAATCACTACAGACTGAACTTAGAGTTGTGGTGGAATTTTGATATTCTTATCCATTTGACACAATTCTTAATGCACATAATATATATATACTAAGTTGCTGCACATCCAATTATTTCACCAAATACTCCAGGGGACCTAGCAGAATGTGTCAGACACTAGACTTGGTGTGAGACTGTACTAGCTTTTCTGTGACACCAAACCACTTATCTCTATTATTACATCTATGTAAATAATACCGTGATATATGGATGGCTACGGTGAAGACTTGGAAGGGCCAAGGAATATAAAGCCCTGAGCACAGTGTATACCTTCACTCAAATCATAGCCTCTTGGCTTCTTCTTCCCTTTTTTTTTTTTTTTTAACAGTTATAGGAGTAAGCCAGATAGACACAGCCCTGTAATCTTGAAGCTTACAGTCTACTAGAAGATATAGATAATGATCATGAGAACAACATGATGATGATGACGATAAGGATACTACTATTATTAATAGCAGCCGATACTGGTTTAGAACTTAGTATGACCAAAGCACCATTCTAAGCACATAGTTCATTAATCAGTCCTTACAACCCTCTGAGGTAAGTGACCAGGGCAACAAATATGTGTGAGTGACTCCCTAAACCTCATTCTTGAGCAGCTGGGAAAGGTCATTCTTGGGATTAATAATATTAATCAGGTAAAATGTCACAGGGATGTGGGGTTGGGATGGTATGATGTACATGTAAGAATAATGCCCACGCAGAGAATGCATGCAGGGATGATCAAAGAACTGATCAAAGAACTGGTTGGTTGGCAAACTGTCAGAGAAGCCTACCTGTCAGCAGCAGCCTGTACTGGGGGATCCTCTGAACTGGCTTGAGTAGGTAGTGCTTGAGGGCCAGATTAGCACAGCGTGGGCTCATCTGAAAGGAAAAGGTATCCAAAGTCAACAGGCATTCTTCTAAAAAGCATGGGACCCAGATTCAAGTGCCCAGGAAGCCAAACTTGAGGTGGTCATCAACTGTGGAAGGGGATTCATGGAAAAGCCTGCTGTAACTTAAGGCTCAGCTGTTATGCTAAGAGTGAAACCATAGCCCACTCAGCACCTAGCCCACCCTTTTCTGCAGGTAGGTCTCTGAAGTCACAGGCTCACTGCGATCATTTGTTCACGGCCCTCTCACAGACAGTGGTGGCTGCAGCCTGTGCTCTAGATCAATTAGAGAGCACCACACTCTGCAGCTGCCACTTAGCAGAGCCTCTGCCAGTGTTTTCACAAGCACAAACCCAACGAGCAAGAGAGAAATGCATGGCACTGAAGATAAGGTGACAGAAATCAATCTACTGGGAACTGGATTCAAATAATAATCAGAGTCTATGGTCAATGTACTTACGATAACAACAAGTGGTAGTGGGGAGAATTGCAGAAGTGAAAGATGACCTGAAAAGTAGCCTAGCTATGTGTATCTTCTCTAATAAGCCCAATGGATGTAAAATTTCTTTCTCAGATGAATGGCCATAAAAGACAGCTCCCAAATCAGTGTATATAGAAACTTTGATTCCGGAGCCATTTTGATTTGATCAAAATGACAACTGATTCTGCCTTGAAAGCTCTTTTCCTAAGTAAGTACAACAGACACTTCAGCCCAACCCTGGGCCTCCCACACATTCTCCGACACAGGAATTTACTGTGAGGTGGCATCAAAATGGCTGAGTGAAAATGTTCCTGCATCCTAAGATGCTCTGCACTTCTTCCCCAGCTCAGGTGGGTGGGGAAGAGTTTTTTAAGATTTGCTCAGATTGTTTCATCTTTTTCTAGATACGCACCTCTAGGGTCTGGTACACAGAATACTTACAAAATAATAATGATATTGCATTTAAGAAAGCATCTACCATGCAAGCATCATTAACCAAGACAGTTAATTTTCCTGTCTTATGTTTTCTTTTGCTGCCAAGACAACAGAACAATTAATTCTCTGGACACTGATGAAACCCTGGGTCAATTATCAGTTGCCATAGCTACATAAATCACACTTCCTTTCTTAACAACATGAAGACATCAGGAGAGGAAAAGGAAAAAAAAACCCAGAAAAAAGACAACAAATGATTTTAAAGTTTAATTACGTGTCTAACGTAAAAATAAGAAATCAGCAATATCATAATACCTCTAAAACCTTTGCATGACTGGAATTTTTTTTTAGTTTCAAAAGAGAGAAGTAAGTATTCAAACATATAATAATTCACATTTTATCCAAGACTGGGGGAAGGACTTAAACACAAAAGCTTTGGCTATAAAACGTTATTAATTTTTCCTAACTTTGACATTGAACCTGTGTCATTTATTTATCTAAAGGGAAACAAATTATATTTCCTACCCATCATTGTAGATTAGTTGTTAGAAGAAGAAAAGGAAAGGCTGAGTTAGAAATAAGAAATGTTTCTAGAATAGTCAAATCCATGGAGACAGTAGGTAGAATGGTGGTCACCGGGGGTGAGGGAGGGGAGGATAGGGAGTTGTTTTAGGTATAGTTTCAGTTTTGCAATGTAAAATGAAGAGTTCTAGAGATTGGTTGCAAAACAGTATGAATGAACTTAACACTACTGAACTATACACTTAAAAATGGTTAAGATGGTTGTTTTATTTTGTGTGTATTTCCTCACAATTAAAAAAAAAGACCCATTAAAGTATTCTAACATGCAATAAAAGATTTTCAAAATTAAATCTGGTACATACTTTTTCACCTTTTAATTTGTTTAATTTCCTCTTTGATTCTGAAGGAATTAAATATCAGTATCTTTTTGTTTTCAACGATGGCAAATTATTACAGCTTTAAAAACAACAAAAGAAGAAAAAAGGGTTCAACATTATATGGCAGCAAAAATACCTCAAATTCTCTAACAACAGCAGCAAATGCTGGGTTCTTCTTGCACTGCTCATCCAGCAAAGCTATATTCTTATCAAATTCTTTGATGTATGTGGAGTACATTTTTAGATATGGTCCCTTCTTTACAAAGATATCAGCAATTCTGTGTTGTTCAGTCCTAAGAAAAGAAATACACAAAATATAAAAAGAGTCATTAGTGTATCCAAAACATATCTAATAAAGAGCAGAGTCCCAAGTCTAAGCCATCAGCTTCGCCTCTTTTCTCTTCTTGTAAGATATTTCCTATCTCCAAATGCCTACTCTTCACCATTCCCACTGCCGCCATCACATCTTGCCTGGACTTTGCCAGCCCTCTGACCGGTCCTCCTGCTTCTACCATCTCATCCTCTGTGCAGCCTGAGAGTCTAAAAACAAATATTACTCATGTGACTTCCAATGGCCTCCTAGGGGACTTAGCAGAAAAACAAACTCCTCACCTTGGCTTACAAATTTGTAGCCTCATTGGTCCAGCTGCTGCCTACTTTTCTGACTCATTTCAGGCTTCTCTCTTTCTTTCACAGTACTCTCCAATCACACTGGTCTTCTTTATATTCCTTTGACATACAGAGTCAATCCCACTTTGCAAACTCTTACAACAACATGGCTTTGCATGCCTGGAAATATGGAGGAACCCTGGCTGGCTCCTTCTTTTTGTACAGATGTCACTTTTTTTTTTTAATTTTTTTTTTCAACGTTTTTATTTATTTTTGGGACAGAGAGAGACAGAGCATGAACGGGGGAGGGGCAGAGAGAGAGGGAGACACAGAATCGGAAACAGGCTCCAGGCTCCGAGCCATCAGCCCAGAGCCTGACGCGGGGCTCGAACTCACGGACCGCGAGATCGTGACCTGGCTGAAGTCGGACGCTCAACCGACTGCGCCACCCAGGCGCCCCCAGATGTCACTTTTAAAGTGCTTTGCCTTTTCAGAGGGTCTTCTTGGCCATCCAGTCTTCACTTGCTAGCACGTCATCTTATTTTACATCTTTCTAGATCAGAAGTTGCTTTCATCTAATGTTTCTTGTCTATTTTTCTGGCTCTTCCCCCACTGAAACATCTACTTCATGAGAACAAGAGCCTCATCTGTTTTGTGCAATGTGATATTCCCACCATGCTTAGAGCCCTGACTAGCACACAGTAAGATACTCAAAACTTTGTTGAATGCAGAAATGAAGTATTGCAACAGCTGTTATTAAAAGCCAATGCAAAAATAAATGTTATTTCAGAAAGCATACTAAAACCAAAGACTATGTCTTAACTTGAAGACCCCAGAGAGAAAAATATTTTAATAAGTAGAAAATACCTTATCCAAGGATTAGAAGAGTTTTATGTCAGTAATAAGTGTAGCTTTTGCCATAATTACTGTTTTAGCTGTCCCTTTCATCAATTCAGTCTGTTTCTTAAATTAATACTTTAATGCAGAACATCTATAGATCTAAACTTGGGAAAACTTTTAGCACAAGCGAAAAATATATTTAAGCCTCTTTATAACGCTTGCACAAATATACATATCTGTTAAAGGCAATGCAGGGTAATTTTAAAGATAATTTTTACAAGAAGAATGACAAAGTATGTATAGGAAAACTCTGTGGAATCACATTTTATTTCTATCATGACCTTAAAAAATACCTTTCAGTGATTCCTCAGTTCTTAACCCTTTGTTATTTTACATTCGGGCTGCAGCTAGGAATTAATCACTTACCTAACATATTTTGCTAACAGGCACAGGCATATTTCTAAAACAGGCAAGAGGTATTTTTCTTGGTTATATGTAAAATAAAGCTTACAGGGAAATTTTGAATTTTGTGCATAGCTTCAAAGATGTCACCAAAGTTTCTGCTTACTCTCTACAACCCAAGGAAGTACTTAACCTTTTGGTATTCTTTTCTACAGTCTACAATAATATCATATACATGTAAATTTTCTAAACCAAATAAACCTATTATTCCAGTGAATGGTCTCTTTTCCAAAATGCAAAGACAGATTCATGAAACTCCAGAAAAGATAATAAAGCATTTAAAAACATTTCAGTGTGAATATATCAACTAAACTCCCTCAATCTCAAAAACCTTGATTATCAGAGGTCTCCCACAGAAAGTTAAATTGGCTAAATATGGGTCCTTCTTGCTTTTGAGGCAACATTACCAAAGAATTTGAACAGTTTTAGAATTGAGCTCAGTGCATCAAGGTTGTGAATTTTGGCCACCTAAAATGACCAATCTACAGGTAACCACCAAGAAAATTTAATATATTGAAACAACTCAATGTAAGGAATACCACCTCTCTGTCACAAGCAGGGCCCTTGTGGCCTCGTCTAAAATTGGAACTTAGGGAAAGCTGGTCAGTCCATTTATACCAGTTTGACATCCTTTCCTCCAGTTCCTTCAGGAGATCCCGGTTGAGCTCATACAGTTGAGGCAAGTAGTACAGGATCTGATTTAGGATCCGGTCCTCAATCACGGGTTTCCCAAGTTGCCTGGAAGCATGGGCCACTGCATCTCGGAAATCCTATTATAGTTCAAAGAAGGAAAAACAACATACACACACATATAATTTGATGTAAAGCTTTTCATCCCAGTGATTCTCTTTTCTACAACAATATAGATCACAAACTGTATTTTCTGATGTGAAAGTGCTATGGCTTGGAGCGAACAATCAAGAAAGAATTCTTGTGGTGTCTCTGGTGCAAAAAGGGTGATTTTATTAAAGCACAGGGACAGGACCTGTAGGCAGAGAGAGCTGCACTGGGGCTATGAGGAGTGGTTGATTTATTTTCAAGTAGGGATAGCAGTTCTCTAAGGAATTTGGAAGTAAGATTTCCAGTACCTTGAAAGGGTAGCTGTTGTGAGGAAAAGGTCATTTACTACTATTGTCTAGTAATACCTTAGTCATGAGACCCTTCATGAAGATGTATATCAGTGGGCCATATGCTTGGAGGATGACTGCTAACATATATCTTGGGGGGTGGGTAGAGATAAAGGAAGCTTCCAAAGGAATTTTTTTTTAACGTTTATTTATTTGGGGGTGGGGGGGAGAGACAGAGACAAGACAGAGAGAGAGAGAGAGAGAGAGAGAGAGAGAGAGAGAGAGAGAGAATCCTAAGCAGGCTCTGCATGGTCACAGCAAAGCCCAAAGTGCAGAGCAGGATGAAGGGCCCGAACTCACAAACCCTGAGATCATGACCTGAGCCAGACTGAGTCACTCAGGCGCCTGTCCAAAGGAATTTTTATCCCTTAAAAGAGACTTACAGGCACCTAGGTGGCTCAGTCAGTTAAGCTTCCGACTTCGGCTCAGGTCATGATCTCACAGTCTGTGAGTTCGAGCCCTGTATCGGGCTGTGTGCTGAAGCTCAGAGCCTGAAGCCTACTTCAGATTTTGTCTCTCTCTCTCTCTCTCTCTCTCTCTCTCCCCCTCCCCCACTTGCACTCTGTCTCTCTCTCTCAAAAATAAATAAAATAAACATAAAAAAAAAAAAGAGAGAGAGACTTACAGGATCCTGGAGGTCAGGCTAATGTCAAACTAAGGCTGCCTTTTGTCCTTAGCAAAGTATTAACATTGAGGCAGTTGAATTCCTATAGGAAGGTCACTCTGACTGTCTCAAGGACTTGTCAATGGCTGTAAGTTTTAAGGAAATTTAATTTTTTTCATTTGCCTTTGTTCTCCATACCATTTTCCATGTAGAATTACAAATTGAAAGTACGCACTTCCTCCTATCCTACTTAGCTAGACAGGAAAAAAAAAAAAAACACAAAAACAAAAACAAAAACACCACAACAAAGTGGCTGGGGTAGATATTTGGTCTTAAAACAGTCGGTGTGAGATTTCTCTTACATCTTTTGGTCTGATCTTCAAACTCGGTAATTATATTAAATCTGGAAACTGTATTCCCTTTAAACTTATTCCAATACTGCTATATGAACACAATCCATTCATTTTAGAAGTCCCCAAGAGATCTTAATTGATTTTATTCTGGAAAGTCCCTTTGTTCACTTTCAGTAATTATTTCCCAACAAGAGCATTCTAGGTAAGGCATGTGGAGGAGAATGGCACATTTTTAATAATCAGAGAATACTGGATCCAGTATTACTGTGTTTCCTTGGGCTAGCTGCATTTTCCTTGTCTGCTAAGTGGTTTCTGAGACTTTCACAATGCGCATCGCTAGATAACACACTTAAAGCTTTTTGCAATGTGTTTGGCACACAGAATCAACAAAATATTTTAACCATGGACTCTTCTATCCCTCTAACCAACTTACCAATAAATTCATCAGGATTTAGATCTTTCACAAAACAAAAAATTTTCTCCTTACATTTTCTTTCCTGTCAACTTTTCCCTAGAAAATTATTTATATACCATGTTTTTAAGACAAGTCCACACCAACCTACCCTGTCATTCCAGTGGACTTGGAAAGGGTGGTGGTGTCTGGGATCCTATTTGTCTAGTTTCACACTATCTTGAGGTCCACCCTCTGGGGATAAGTAAAACAATAGTGGAATCTGTTCCACAGCCCTAAGGACTCAAAAACAAAGATTGTTCATTCTTAGAAACAATCTTTAGGTTTAATTAAAACCTTAAAGCAAAGCTTAGGCAAAACAGACTCTATACTAGGTTTCATCTTCCTTTACCTTTATTTCTAACTATTTTTCCTTCAGGGATTCACTGGGCAAATCAAATACATCAAAAAAAAAAAATACCCATTTCTCCCCTGATCCCTTCAACCACTTGCCTCCTGTACATTAACCATAGGCATTTCTTATATTTCTTGTGAAAGACAAAAACCTTATATAAATTTTTTTTATATAAAAACCTTATATATAAAACCTTTTATATAAAAACCTTTTATATAAAAACCTTATATAAAATTTAAAAGTAATGAATGGATTCCTTGCCTAAAGGATGGTTATTTCAGACAACTCAAATCCTCCTGTGCTAAACCAGTGCTAATAAACCCTTCACTTTAGGCCTCAGGATCTGGGACTATACTTTATTGGCCCAACAGTCACAATACTTGGCCCAAAGGAACCCAGTACTTAAACTAGTAACTAAAGAACTACTTTTACAGCTAATTACTGTAATATAAAGATGGGAGTTTGTAGCTCGCATAAACTCCAATTCAGAAAATCACACAAAACATCTCCAGAAACCAAATGGATATTGGCCAAATTCCACCTCCCAGCAGCTTGTTTCTATCAGCATTCACATTTACTAAGACAAAATAGACCTTTAAACTTAATGCTTTTGAAAGTCATTAGATTTTCCACCAGGCACAACAGAATATATTTACATGTCAGTCACAAATTATAACACAATTATAACAGTATTCAAAGCACAGTTAAACATCTTCCATAGTAGTCTTTTTTTTTTTTACCAGTTTAATAATTAATATAACTTAAATGCAAGAATTCCTTGTTCAGCAAAGCAATAAGCACTGCCCTTTCTTCTGGTAGAAGACATAATGAGTATATTTGTCCCTTGGCAGCAACATGACTTTTATTTTCCAGTTGGAAGATACTTCCTCAGTCACAACAGTGACAGTAGCCGTTAGTGGCTAAGTAGCTTAAGGACCCTCTTTGACACAGCTTTTGTCAGACTCTGCATTCCATATGTCTGCAACTATTGCCAAAAGGAAAACTTGCTTATTTAAGACACATTCAACAGAGACCAGCCAAATTCACACTGGGCTGACCAGTAAGATGGCCACCTCTAACTGGAGGTGTCTGTCACATACTAGGCAAAATGTCACTTTTTCCAGTACTACTGGATGATTGTAGGTAGCTCTGAACGAACTTGTGGCCCATACTGTCATTGGCAAAAGAGGACCATTTAATAGAGACTATAGGAATTTAGAGTTTCTATCCAGGTATCTATTACAAATTATTCCTAGGACCCAGGAGGTTACATATTCTAAGCAAGCACTACCAGGGCCATCAACTTGTCTTCATTGTACCTTTTTGAAAGCAGAAAAGGGTACCCCTTACTCCAGGCCAATGCAACTCACACCAAAGACTCTACTTGCAACTCATGGCCTTTAATTATACACAGCAGCTCTGGCCCAAATCTCATCCCCTCACCTTTTGGGCCACCATCCCCTAAAAGCCATGTGCTATGGCCCCAGTGCCAGATGTAACTAATTCACACAAGAACTACACACAGAATCTTTCACTTATCAGCTCTTCATGAACCTCAACCATTTCCAGAACTGGTGCCACTAGAAGGAAGAAAACATCTTTTTTTTTTTTTTTTTTTAAATAAAAAGGATGGTTACAACATATGTCTGGTTATTTTTCTAAATGCTAACAGCCAGGATAATTTGGGAAAGTGTGATGACACTTAGGAGCCAGAGGCAAAACTATTTTTGGGCAGAAGAATTTAAATTCTCCAACACCTCCTTGACTAAATCAGTGAGGATATAAGACCACACGACTGGCACTTCAAAAATTAGATCCAGAGTTTACTTTTCTACACTGGAAAATCTGGGTAATTAAAATGAAAGGGGTATGGGAACCAGGATATAAAAATGTTAGGCAGGCAATAGAGTTTATTGATACCGACTACACATACTTTGGTCTATTCTTTCAACATAAAACCCACCAAAAATTCTGTATGTAAAACTGAACCATCTAACAGTCTAGTTTCTGATTACAGTAACCAAATGCATGTTCAACTTGGCATTTTTAGAAATAGGCTCCTGAATTATAAAGTGTATCATATTATTAGTAATTCCTAGAAAACCTACAAATGAGAACCAGATCAACTTTTAAAACACAGTGAATATAAACCACAATTTCTTTATCCATTCGTCAGTTGATGGACATTTAGGCTCTTTCCATAATTTGGCTATTGTTGAGAGTGCTACTATAAACATTGGAGGTACAAGTGCCCCTATGCATCAGCACTCCTGTATCCCTTGGGTAAATTCCTAGCAGTGCTATTGCTGGTTTACATACACAATGGAATACTACGTGGCAATAAGAAAGAATGAAATATGGCCTTTTGTAGCAACGTGGATGAAACTGGAGAGTATTATGCTAAGTGAAATAAGTCATACAGAGAAAGACAGATACCACATGTTTTCACTCTTACGTGGATCATGAGAAACTTAACAGAAGTCCATGGGGGAGGGGAAGAAAAAAAAAAGAGGTTAGAGAGGGAGAGAGCCAAAGCATAAGAGACTCTTAAAAACTGAGAATAAACAGGGTTGATGGGGGGTGGGAGGGAGGGGAGGATGGGTGATGGGTATTGAGGAGGGCACCTTTTGGGATGAGCACTGGGTGTTGTATGGAAACCAATTTGACGATAAATTTCATATTGAAAATAAATAAATAAATAAAACCTTACATAAAATAAAAATAAATAAATAAAACAGTGAGTTCCTTTGAAGTATTAACATACTAGCCCTACAAGCTCTGATCACTTGGGCAAGACTTAAGCAAAAATCAATGCAAATAAAGTCAAGTATGAACATCTAAAGCAATGAAGCACAAAACAGATGGTCTTATTCTTAGGGTCAGGATTTACATCTCCAGTGCCAAAGAGAAGTAAGTGACTTAATGAAGCTGTCCTGACTGGGTGTCTTGACCTGAGGGTATGACTTAACCACTATGATGACACAGTGAATTACAAAAACTAAATGGACATATCGATAGACAGGGAACTCTGCAGGGCTCCCTGCCTTCAAAAAGGGCATTAAGAAATACTTCATATTAAGCCAAAGCAAAGCAGCTGGGAAGGTCAGAGAGCTTTGATAAATATGCAGAAAGAGTGTGAAACTATGAAGTAAATGTAGAAGGGGGAGGAAGTCCTAACATTAACAATTTGATTTTGTTTTTAAATTAAAATATTGACCAATGAAATGATTTCTCCCTCTCCCTATGATCAGACTGATCACAATCAGGTGATTGTGTATAATTATCAATGCACGCTATAAACTATATAAAACATGACTGAAATCAATCCTTTATCTCCAGTCTCTAACTCCCTTAACAACAAGTAATCATAATGTATCCTAAGTGAAAATATGTAGCTTCATTCTCATCTTCAAAAGATGCAAAACTAGAATTTCTCTGATTTCTTGGGCCACTGAAAGAATTCTGAAAACAAGCTAATATATCCAAAGATATACTACTACCCCCTATACAGCATGTAGAAATGTCAAGTTAATAATTTTTAATCCATTTCTGAACAACTGCCTAAGTTCAAGGTCTCAGACCAGAATTCAAAGTATGGTTTTGCCATTTAGCAGCGGGTTACTTTCGGCAATTAGTTTTCTTCATTTTAAAAAACAGAAATAACAAGTATTTGATAGGGTTGTTATGAGGATTAAAATAGACAATTTACATAACACAGCATGTTTCAAGTCACACAGAGAGTGCTCAACAGAAGGCCATTTATTTAAGTAAAGGAGATTTGGTTAATTTAAGTGATCACATGAATATCATTTAAGGTCAACAAGTCCTGGAAGCTTGGAGACAGAAGGCTGAATCAGAGGCATATAACAAGAAGCAAATACCAAACCAAAGTAAGGAAACCAAACACCTCAGCAGCAGGACAAAGGGGCTCTTAATGAACTTCATTCAGTGAAGGACAGTCCTAACAAGAAGGAAGCTGCTCAAAAAGTGAAGGTTTGGCAGCCATGTCAATAGATGCTAAAGGAGTATTCGTTACAACTAAGGAACAAATTAATGATCATTAAATCATTAACAAGACTCAAAAAACAGTCTGTATTCAGTAGAAAATGATGAAGTTAGGGGAGCCTGGGTGGCTCAGTCGGGTAAGCATCCGACGCTTGACTTTGACTCAGGTCATGATCTTATGATTCATGAGTTTGAGCCCCAAACTGGGCTCTGTGCTGACAGCTGACAGCCTGCTTGGGATTCTGTCTCCCTCTCTCTCTGCCCCTCCCCTGCTTGTTCTCTCTCTCTCTCTTTCTCTCAAAATAAAAGAATAAAAAACAAAAGAAAAAAAAAAGAAAATGATGAAGTTATTTAAGATAGGAAAAACTGGAGGCTTCTATGAGAAAGCCTTCTATTCTTTCTATGATTCATTTAAAAAAAATTTTTTTTTTAACGTTTATTTATTTTTGAGACAGAGAGAGACAGAGCATGAATGGGGGAGGATCAGAGAGAGGGAGACACAGAATCTGAAACAGGCTCCAGGCTCTGAGCTGTCAGCACAGAGCCCGATGCGGGGCTCGAACTCACGGAGCGCGAGATCATGACCTGAGCCGAAGTCGGCCGCTTAACCGACTGAGCCACCCAGGCACCCCCCTATGATTCATTTTTTAAAAAATAAAAGATACATTCTAGTTACTAACAGACATATGAATGTCCAAATAACTGCCTCTAACTCTATAGATTTTAATGAGAGTCCTTAAATTTTCAAGGTAAGTGGGTCTCAACCTTAGGAAATCAGTGGAGCAAAGATGCTTCATTACTAGTATCATTTTATTACTTAATCAGCCCATCTTTGTCAAAAAAGACCTCAAAGTCTCTGATCATTCTCTTGTCAAAAAAAAAAAATGTTTTTAAGTCATCCTATTTGGGCATTCATAAAATAAATTTATAGCTGTTTATTAAAATAGTCTCCCATCAAAGGGAAAATAAAATAATAAAAACAATGCAATTACTATTATTATTATTCCCATTTTCCAGAAGAAGAAACTAAGGCTTGACTAATTTGTCTAAGAGCACATAGCGGCAGGGGCAGAATTCTTAACCCCTAAAGAATTAGTCACACTCATGCATTCAACAAATGTTTACTAAAAGCCTTCCAATGAACAGGAATGATGGTAGGTACTAGAGAGATGATCCCTGCCCTCAGCTAGCTTATATTTTAGTAGAGTAGACCAAAAATAAACAACTAAACAAACAAATACACAAATTATATTAAGTGTCAAGAAGAACACAAAGGGAAAGGGAAAGAGAAAAGGATAGTCAAGAAAGGTCTCTATGAGGAGGTCACATTAAGCCAAAACTGGAAGGATAAAGAAAAAACTAGCTATGAAGAAAATGAAGACCAAACGTTCTGGGAAACTGCATTAGAAAAAGCTGTGAGCAGGAATAACCTTAGCAATGAACTAAGAACTGGAAGGAGGACTGTATGGCCAGAACATGGTCAGTGAGTAAGAGAATGCCCCTCTCTTTCCCCAGCATCTCATCTTAGTAAGAGGCCAAATCACATAGCATCTTGTAGGCAGGGGGAACCATAATTTGATGATCCAGCAAGACAAAAGGAACACTGATAATAATTACTATTAGTTATTAGTTATTAATAGACAATAGACAATAACCAGAATTGTCAAAAGCAGACTGGGACATAAAGTCATCCTATTTACAAGCCTTGGTAAGTAACATGGACTTTATTCTTTTTAAAAAAAATTTTTTTTAATGTTTATTTATATCTGAGAGAGAGAGAGGGACAGAGTGTGAGCAGGGAAGGGGAACAGAGAGAGGGAGACAGAACACAAAGCAGGCTCCAGGCTCTCAGCTGTCAGCACAGAGCCCGACGCAGGGCTCAAACATGTGAACTTTGAAATCATGACCTGAGCCAAAGTTGGATGCCCAACCGATGACTGAGCCACCCAGGAGCCCCGGACTTTATTGTTAATGCAATGGGAATCATTTAAAGGGTTTTAAGAAGGGGAGTGACATGTTCTAATATAGATTTTAATAAAATCACTCAAAATTTTGTAAGGAAAAAAGATTGTATAAGAAACAGGTTGGGAAAAGGCTGAGAATGGAAACAGGAGTGAGTATCTGTTAGGAGGCTAGAATGGTTGTCTGTCTGCGTAAGAGATGATATTCTGAACTAGGTTGGTGGCAGTAACAGAAACAAAATCAGTAGGTTTGCTGACGGGTTGGTTGGAGAAGTGGGTGAAAGAGAGAAAGAAAGAACAGATTCTACTTTTCTGGCTTTTGCAGTCATAGGGATGGCACTACCATTTTGTAGTTATTATTATTATTTTTTTAATGTTTATTTATTTTTAGAGAGAGAGTGTGTGCTATGTCAGCGCAGAGCCTGATGCGGGGCTCAATCCCACGAATCATGAGACCATGACCTGAGCCGAAATCAAGAGTCGGACGCTCAACCAACTGAGCCACCCAGACTCCCTGGCACTACCATTTTGAAAAGGAAAATACTGGTATTGGGTATTGGCTGGGAGACACTGTGTACACTGGGCCTTTAAAAATACCTATTTTAAAGTCCAGAAGCTCATGGAACATACTGCAGAGCATACATCATAAAAAAGATTAGTTGTAAAGTCTCGCCACTGCTGCTACAGGCCCAAATTTTCCTCACAAACATCAGGCAGATGAATCAAAGGCCTCAATTGGATATTCCTTCCAATGTCATAATAGCTTGAGTGATAAAATTCTTTAGTTTACACTTTAGATTTTATAGTTAAGATATGAGCTGTATCACCTAGGTCAGCAAATTATAAACAAAGAAATGTCGGTAAACTACAGTAACATATTTAAATTTTAAAAATATTGGACATAGTGGACAGTGCAGATACTGAATATTTCTGTCATCTCAGAAAGATCTATTAGTGCTATTCTAGAGTCTCTAATACAAAAAACTATTCATAGGAGGGGTGCCTGGCTGGCCCAGTCAGCAAAGCATGCGACTTTTGATCTTGGGGTTGTAAGTTCGAGTTCCATGCTGGATGCAGATAATACTTAAAAATATAAAATCTTTAAAGAAAATTATTCACAAGAAATCATGTATAACTGAAACAGCAGAATAGCTTCCCCCAAGCCACTTGGATACCTGGTTCATTTCCAAAAAAAGTATCCACTGGATTATCTAAAGCCTATTATTTAGGTATTGTAAAGCAGTCATATTCTAGGGCATAACACAGACACTGACTCATTTATATGAAATCAGACAGTAAGTAATGCTCAGGATTGAAACTATCCATGTGTTACCTTTGTGGGGCACTTTTGGTAGAGGGGTAAATATGAGCTTTAACAGTGTGGTGGGGGTGGTGAAATGAAACAAGACTCTTGACTTCACCCACATTATGCTGGTAACAATCCTCTCCTAATAACGGCTCTCACCTGGTTAATGCTTTGCTGTTAAAATTCCCATTAGAGCTGGGCTCTGCTGAGTTAACATTTACACATACCAGATAGGACGTTAACAAGACGTAGGCAGATGATCTACTCTTACCCACGCATTAAAGGCTTAGGAGGTTTTGAAAATGTACAAGCCAAGGTGGGTTTTGGATGATTCACTGCTCAACACCAGCTGGGGAAGAGGCCAAGGCCATCTATGAGATTTATCAGATCTGAGATGATATGGGAAATCCTTTGGTCTGACTGTCCATTTTTACAGTGTTTATGATTTGTTCCAAAAGTATAGAGATAAGAACAAGATACACTGTTTTAGGTAATCAAATAAAGAAACTAATGAAGCTCTTAATTGGTTCTCTCTACTGCAATCAGAACTTCATTACAGTGAAATTTTAGGACAGAGGAAAAAAGGCATTTGGAAGGGACAGAATTATAAAAAGATGAAAAAAGCGGTTAATGAAAGTCAATCTAAGCACCTACGTACACTGTGCAAAATAAAAGGCTCTTTCACATACTTTATTCCACTGATTCCTCACAACCAGAGAGAGTGATATTTGTATCTTACAAATAAGGAAAGTTAGGCCCAAAGGGTAGACTACTTTCTGATATTCATATAGCTGTTAAAAAACAGAATCTACATAGGCAGAATAGATGCTGATATTTTTGCCAATATTCTCAAAGTGTGGTCCTTTTTATTATTATTGGTCTGCAAAGATATTAGTTAGAAGCATAAATAAGGGATTGGACACTTTTATGTCACTTCGACATGGCCATGACATTTGTATCGTATTTTTAAAACTTCTGATCCAACACGGATTGGAAATATTTTAGATCCAGTCTCTCACCACATTATGAGAAGCACTACGCTAGACTATAGGCACTATGAGGGCAGGGACTCTGTTGTTCGTCATGGAATCTTCAACATGTGTTCCATGCAAGATTTGTTGAAATAGTGCACTGAATTTCCAACTCCAGTTTTTCTGACTCCATAGCATTTTTTTTTTTTTTTGCCTCCATGAGCTTACCAATTAAATTGCAGATGCTGCAAATTTCCTTAGAGTGGTCTAATTCTGTTTACACGTGTCTATCAGAAAATATGTCAAATAGGTACAATTTGTTTGTCCTACAGATATGTTAAGCTTTCCAGAAAAAGGAGTTTAGCTTTTTTCCTTTTCCCTCTGCAATGGTTTAAATACAGAGGTTCAGTAAAAACTAGAATTCATTCAGTTCAAAATGGAGTTTATTTTGAGAAGTTATTTATTCATCCTGTTACATATTTGAATTTTTTTTAATGTTTATATTACGCATTTGAAATGGCAATATACTTCAAACTCAATAAATTTATTTGGGTGACCAAATGCCGTGCTACAATTTTTAAAAAGTGAATTACAAACAGAACTAAGCAATACAGTCAAGATTTATATAAGAAACTATTCACAAGACAGTAATTTCTCAACGTTTATTTATTTTTGGGACAGAGAGAGACAGAGCATGAACGGGGGAGGGGCAGAGAGAGAGGGAGACACAGAATCGGAAACAGGCTCCAGGCTCTGAGCCATCAGCCCAGAGCCTGACGCAGGGCTCGAACTCCCGGACCGCGAGATCGTGACCTGGCTGAAGTCGGACGCTTAACCGACTGCGCCACCCAGGCGCCCCACAAGACAGTAATTTCTCAAAACAAATCAGTAATGTTAAGAATTGTTTTAGAAAAGGTTCCAAAACTGGAGATTCTTCACACAGGATTTAGAGCTCCAGGTTTCTGTTGTACCAAGCACAGAGCACAGAGAATCATTTAGTGAATGTGAATCAGGCTTAAGTGCACCCTACTTTTCATGTTCACATGTATCTTTTAAGTGGAAAACTGAAAATAATGATACTTTTAGAGATATTAATGGGTGTGAACCTACCATTTCTCAGTAATTAAGATGAAGATGATGTTAATAATTATACCATCTAAGTAAATTTTCACTTCAGTTGCTTTCTTCATTGTTTCCTCTACCTTAACCCTCTTTTGTTAAGTCTTAATAACTTGCCAAAATATAATTCAAATAAAGTAGGATTAAAAGCGCTTTCACTGCTAATGCATAATGAAACTTGTAAAAACTTGCAGGTGCAAAAGAGTGCATGAGAAAAATGAATATGCTGTCAGACACATCCTAATTGTTTCCCAACAGGTTTGTTCAAGTTGACAATTATAAAAATGGAATACAAAACTTTAAAAAGTTAGTTATAAAAAGGTCTATTTTAAGAGTCTATTTCTGGGAGCTTATTCAGATAAGAGAATGGTTTTGAACACTGAGCATGACATTCTTTATACATTGCTAGTGCAAAGTTCTCCTTATAGACATCTTCTGCAAATGCCCAAGAAGAAATACTCTAAAAACTGTTATGAAGACAGAAAGTTTAAAGACTTTGGAAATATGGATATAAAGGCCCTGGAGCACTTGGGTGGCTCAGTCAGTTGAGCATCTGACTTCGGCTCAGGTCATGATCTCATGGTTCGTGGGTTCAAGCCCCGCGTTGGGCTCTATGCTGACAGCTTGAAGTCTGGAACCTGCTTCAGATTCTGTGTCCCTCCCCGTCTCTTTGCCCCTCCCTGTCTTGTGCACGTGTACTCTCTCTCTCTCTCAAAAATAAATAAATAAACATTAAAAAAAAAAGGCTCTATTTTTCGGAAATAATCTCGGTATACTACCTACCCATTAGAATACATACATTTTACAAAACATCTACATTCACATATATGTATGAATTTAAAAATGTAACCATATATTAGGAAGCACATATATATATACACACATTAACTTAAGTATATTTAAGTTATGCTGAAAATTTTTTGACATAGGGAAAGACGCAAAAGAGGATAGTCTCAGACTCTAAGAAAATATTTGCAGATACTTACAATATGCAAAAGTTTTAACACATCCACAAACCTGTAAAAAAAAAAAACAAAACAAAAACAATAAAAGAAATGTTTTCAATGAACCAGTAGGGAAACAAATGGTCATTTGAATTATAAACTGAATGAATACCTACACTTTCTCTGAGCTCATAATCTCCTTGGCAATATGATGGACTTTACTTTTCATTCCAGTATCTTCATCCTGTGGATAAGACTACATTAAGAAAGCATAAACTCATAAAAGGATAATGAAGATTGGGTTTGAGCTGGTCAGATGTAAATCCAAGCTCTGATACTTATAGGTTTCTGATTAGAACACATTTCATACTGCATAACATCTCAAATGGCAAATGCGGAGCATGAGATGTGATTATTAAAACATAATACAGGAAGTGCTGAGAGCTATCGGTGATCCTCACTGTCACCAGCACAGGACTGATGGGACTGTCCTGGGGAGCCTGAGTCCTGGTGGAGCACAAATGCCAACGGTTCAAAACTGACAAGTCATATTCTGCAGGAGAAATGACCCTTACAGATATCACATAAACATGAGTTCTTCCCAATATGTAACCTAGGAATTTTTCTACTACCCTGAATTTCTCTTCATCATCTGCTGGTAATCATGGCATCTCCTCACAAACATTCATTGCTAAACATATACCCAGACATATCTTCCCTCCACTCCCTTCAAGATTTAACAAATCGCAAACATTCTGCAATATCTGGTTTAAATCTGTCTATGAAACAAATGGTTATATAACATTAAAGTTCCACTCCACCTCCAAGAGTAAATACTAATCCTGCAGTGTGCATTTGTCCCTTCCATGTTTTCATTTTAGTACAGAAGAACTTAAATACAATAGAAAAAAATCCTGGGGCACCTGGGTGGCTCAGTCAGTTAAGCGCCCAACTCCGGCTCAGGTCATGATCTCGTACTTCGTGGGTTCGCGCCCTGCATCGGGCTCTGTGCTGACAGCTCGGAACCTGGAGCCAGTTTCGGACTCTGTGTCTCCCTCTCCCAATCTCTCTCTGCCCCTCCCTGGCTCTCACTGTCTGTCTTTCAAAAATAAATAAACATTAAAAAAAAAAAAATCCTAACCTTTCCATTAGAAATACTGTTACACAAAAAACATTCAAGGTAGGCTATGAAACGAATTACTTACAAAAATAATCTTTAAAGACCAACAGTTATTAATTCAGAATGTACTAATACTCCAGCCTAGTTAGCCTAGGATATTCTGCCTTGCTACTTGACCTTAGCTCCTAAACTCTATCTTTACTTTTTTATTTTATTTAAGTTTATTTATTTATTTTGAGAGAGAGTGAGGGGGGGAGGGGCAGAGAGAGAGAAAGGGAGAGAGAGAATCTCAAGCAGGCTCCTTGCTGTCAGCACAGAGCCAGATGTAGGGCCCGATCCCACAAACTGTGAGATGATGGCCTGAGCTAAAATCAAGGAGTTGGGCACTTAAGCCACTGAGCCACCCAGGCGCCCCTTAAACCCTATCTTTAAAGGAACAATTAGACAGATGAATTTGACTTCCATTCCCATTATTATTCCTCTTTTCTTATTTTTTTTTAAAGCTTATTTATTTATTCTGAGAGAGAGCAAGAGAGGGGGAGGGACAGAGAGAGAGAGGGAAAGAGAATTCCAAGCAGGCTCCCAACTAAGAGCACATAAGCTGATGCGGGGCTTGAACTCACGAACCCGAGATCATGACCTGAGCCAACATCAAGAGTCAGATGCTTAACTGCTTGAACCATCCAGGTGTCCCTTGTTCCTCTTTTCTAAGACCAGTTGTTTTGGTCAACTGAGCAAGATCCAGCATAAGATACTCAGCTCCATTCACCTACCTTTTAAACTACATATAGCTAACATTCCTCAGGAAGCAGTCTTAAGCACAGCCTGATCTTGCAGACTATGTATCAGTCATGTGCTAATAACTATCACTATGTACACACACACACACACACACACACACACACACACACACACACACACACACGTGAGGATAATTGTTACTTTGAAAAATTTAGCAAGGTAATACTTTTCTTACTATTATAATGGGTTTCTCCATATCATCTGTAGCTAGAAAGTTTAATATTTCAAAAATACAGTTTAGGGGCACCTTGGTGGCTCAGGTCATGATCTTGCAGTTTGTGAGTTCGAGCCCTGCGTCAGGCTCTGTGCTGACAGCTCAGAGCCTGGAGCCTGCTCTGGATTCTGTGTCTCCTTCTCTCTCTGTTCCTCCCCCTGCTCGTTCTCTCTCTCTCTCTCTCAAAAATAAATAAATATTAAGGAAAAAAAGAAAAATATAGTTTATATTTTGAAAACTGAAAGCCAGAAGAAATGCATTAAAAATGAAAAAAGAGGGGGCGGCTGGCTGACTCAGTGAAGCATGCAACTCTTGATCTTGGGGGTTGTGGGTTCGAGCCCCATGTTGGATACAAAAATTACTTAAAAACAAAAACAAAAACAAAAAAACAACCAACCAACCAACCAACCAAAAAAACACCAGAAACCTAAACCACTGAAAGATCTAAAGCTTTCACTGAGCACTCTTATTTTCAAGTGATGTGAGGTCCCTTAAAGATCAAGAGGTGCTTTCAGCAGTAACTTTCAAGAAATGCATGCTATAGATGGTAAAGCATTTCACTAGCAGAGCCACCTGAA
This sequence comes from Puma concolor, assembly GCF_028749965.1. Classification (NCBI taxonomy): domain Eukaryota; kingdom Metazoa; phylum Chordata; class Mammalia; order Carnivora; family Felidae; genus Puma; species Puma concolor. Next base: position 25,841,052 of record NC_141673.1, on the reverse strand, counting down.
ATGTGTACCAGCTTTATACAAAAATTTCAAGTAGGTGTACTTTATTTTTGACATCTACCATTTATTTCCTTTCCTCTTTTTATGGCTCTGCCCTTATTAAGTCTCTATTCCAGATTTTTTTTCCTCTTCAGGACCCTGCTCTGCCAGGCCTGGTTTAGAGAGAATTGTGTGGTGATTCCATGACAATAAATGTTTATCCCCAGACAGATATCATTCTTCTTTCTGTTCCAGCATGGGACAAAAATACTTTAGCTTAGAAAAACAACAAAGGTGGGCCTGACATTCCTTATCTGTAAAGCTAAAGTGTTGAACTTGCAACTTTAAAATCTTAAGATTTAAACGTTAAGTGTCTCAGGGGTGGCATGGCAAGTCAGTGAGACAGGGTGGCAGCGATTCAGAGGTAGCACTGGAGCTGGAGACTATGAAGCAGGTGTTTCCTTTCTAGAGACTGAGACTGTAAACTTTGGGGGGGAATATAGTGAGTACTGGCATAAAAACAGATGTAGGTCACAGGGAAAAATTAAGAGAAGTCCTTAAATTTTGTCAATGGATTTTTAACAAAGTTGTCAAGACAATTCAGTGGAAGAAAGGATTGTTTGTCCCCGCCCCCCAACAAATGGTTGAAAATTGCTGGACCAATTAGATGTCCATGAGCAAAAAGATGAATTTATAATCTACCTGACACAAAGATGTATCACAGGCTTACACATAAGAGCTAAAACTATAAAAGGTCTAGAAGAAATCCTTTTAGGTTTAGGCAAACAGTTTTTAGATACAACACCAGAGGCATAAACCATAAAAGAGAAAAAGAAAACACTGATAAACTAAACTTCATAAATTTAAAACCTTTATGCTTGAGGGGTGCCTGGGTGGCTCAGTCGGTTGAGCGGCCGACTTTGGCTCAGGTCATGATCTCGCGGTCCGTGAGTTCGAGCCCCACGTCGGGCTCTGTGCTGACAGCTCAGAGCCTGGAGCCTGTTTCAGATTCTGTGTCTCCCTCTCTCTGACCCTCCCCCATTCATGCTTTGTCTCTCTCTGTCTCAAAAATAAATAAACGTTAAAAAAAAAAAAAGAAATTAAAACCTTTATGCTTGAAAAGACACCATAAAGAAAATAAAAAGATAAGCCCCAGGTTCTGGGTCCAGAATACACAAGATGTGAATAGATATTTCACTCAGTATGTAAGAATAGCCAATAAGTATATGAAAAAATGCTCAATATAATTAGGAATATGCACATTAAAATGACAGTGGGGTTCCATTCCATATCCAAAGAACGGTAATAAAAAAATAAAAAAAAATAGTAGGGTGCCTGGCTGGCTCAGTCAGAAGAGCATGCAACTTTTGATCTCAGGGTCATGAGTTCAAGCCCCACACTGGGTATAGAGATTACTAAAAAAAAAAAAAAATAAACTTAAAATCAGAAAATAGCAAGTATTGGTGAGGATGTGGAGAAACTAGAACCTTTATCTTACTGCTGGTGGAAATGGTAGCCTTTATTCATATATTGTGATTGAGGGTTTTAGTTGTTTCCTAATATCACTCAAGGTAGAATTCCTATTTCTTATCTTTCTTGTTATTGAGATCACTCAGAGAGAAGGAGTGATCACCATCCTTACTCCATCATTTAAAAATCTACAGTAACAGATTATCCATCATTTGATAGCACGGTTAGTAGAAGAAAACAGCTCTACCCTCAGCTGATTCATTGCTCTACAACCAAATTTGAAAACAAACTGATCATCAGAACCCCCAAGCAGCTCTTAAGTTTCAAATTCCCACTGAACTGTCTTGGAAATTCTGATTCTATAGGGGCAGGAAAGTGGTTGTCAGAAGAGGAAATTAAGGATAAATTTTTAAAAAGCCCTAGATTTTAAGAAGTAAATAAGGAGAGCAACCAAATATCCAAATAGCTATACCTATAAACACCCATGAAATATGCTAACATCTTGAAAGAGAGAAAAATGTACAGTTTAGGAAAATATTCACAAGGAATAAAGCATCCAATGACCTTCAGTCATTCTTTGAACAAGTCATCAAGTATCTGCATACTAGATACTGTAGAAACACACTCATCAAAGCCAGAAACCTGGACTCCTTTCTTCTCCACCTTCTGTGATCACAAGTGAGTCTTCAAGTCCTATCAATTTATCATTCTGCATATTTCTTTAAAGATTTATCAATCCTTACCTCTTCTTCAATACTGCCTCCTTATTTCTTGCCTACACTACTGCAGGAACATAAGTACAGTAAAACCTTGGTTTACAAGCATAATTCATCCTGGAAATATGCTTATAATCCAAAGCACTTGTATATCAAAGTGAATTTCCCCTTAAGAAATAATGGAAACTCAGATGATTTGTTCCACAACCCAAAAATATTCACATAAAAATGATTACAATACTGTAATACAAAATAATAAAGAAAATGCAAAATATAAAGAAAAATAAACAGGGGCGCCTGGGTGGCTTGGTCGGTTAAGCGTCTGACTTCGGCTCAGGTCATGATCTCATGTTCCGTGAGTTCAAGCCCCATGTTGGGCTCTGTGCTGACAGCTCAGAGCCTGGAGCCTGTTTCAGATTCTGTGTCTCCCTCTCTCTCTGCCCCTCCCCTGTTCATGCTCTGTCTCTCTCTGTCTCAAAAATAAATAAATGTTAAAAAAAAAAAATTAAGAAAAAAAAGAAAAATAAACAAATTAACTTGCACTTACCTTTGAAAACCTTCGTGGCTGGTGTAAGGGAGACAAGAGAGAGGAGGATTATTGTGTAGGACGACTTTCACTATCACTATCGGAATCTCTGCTACCTATTGGCTCAATGGAATCTTTTTCTGCATGGAGCTATTGTATACACTCACACGTATGTTTGACTACAGTACAGTATTATTATTAATAAACTCTTGTCATATACTATATTTCATGTAACTGGCAATAAGGCAACAAAGGAAAGGGTTTATACCTGCAGGCAGCCTGACCTAGAATGAAGCAAAGCATTCCTAAGCTTACTCTTATATGGAAGAGCAAAGGACTGTCCATAGGTGCTTTGAAGTGACAAAAATTACACTAGTGCCATTTGTGGGCACCTTCCAATGTTCTGAAAAATCAGTGATTTTTGCCAAACACCGCGGCCTGAGACCGAACATTCAAGCATGGGAGACAATCACCCACAATCCTGCAGTGAGAGCGAGAGAGCGAGAGCAAGAGCGAGAGAGACAGAACCACTGGCTTGGTTGTGATCATGTGACATTCAGCATCACATACTACTTGTATTGCAAGATATCGTTTATCAAGTTAAAATTTATTAGAAATGTTTGCTCATTTTGTGGAACACTCACAGAACAAGTTACTTGCAATCTAAGACTTTACTATGGTTTCCTTGGCTCTAGATTTTATCCCACTGCAATCCAGTCTCTATACTGCCACCAGAGTAATAGTTCTTATTTATTTATTTATTTATTTATTTATTTATTTATTTATTTATTTATTTAAATTTTTAAAAGTTTAAATCCAAATTAGTTAGCATATGGTGCAACAACAATTTCAGGAGTAGATTCCTCAGTGCCCCTTACCCATTTAGCCCATCCCCCTTCCACACCCCTTCCAGTAACCCTCTGTTTGTTCTCCATATTTAAGAGTCTCTTATGTTTTGTCCCCCTCCCTGTTTTTATATTATTTTTGTTTCCCTTCCCTTATGTTCATCTGTTTTGTCTTTTAAAGTCCTCATATGAGCGAAGTCATATCAGTTTTGTCTTTCTCTGACTAATTTCACTTAGCATAATTCCCTCCAGTTCCATCTATGCAGTTGTAAATGGCAAGATTTCATTCTTTCTGACTGCCAAGTAATATTCCATTGTGTATATATATATATATATATACCACATCTCCCTTATCTATTCATCCATTGATTGACATTTGGGCTCTTTCCATACTTTGGCTATTGTTGATAGTGCTGCTATAAACATTGGGGTGCATGTGTCCCTTCAAAACAGCACACCTGTATCCCTTGGATCAATACCTAGTAGTGCAATTGCTGGGTTGTAGGGTAGTTCTATTTTTAGTTTTTTGAGGAACCTCCATACTGTTTTCCAGAATGGCTGCACCAGCTTGCATTCCCACCAACAATGCAAAAGAGATCCTCTTTCTCCACATCCTTGCCAACATCTGTTGTTGCCTGAGTTGTTAATGCACAGTAATAGTTCTAAAATGCATTTTAGGGGTACCTGAGTGGCTCAGTCAGTTAGGTGTCTAACTCTTGATTTAGGCTTAGGTCACACTCTCAAGGTCCTAAGATCAAGCCACACATCAGGTTCCATAATGGGCGTGGAACCTGCTTAAGATTCTCTCTCTCCCTAAAAAAAGTGGGGGGTGGGGGGGCACCTGATGGCTCAGTTGGTTAAGCATCTGACTCTTGGTTTCAGCTGAGGTTATGATCTCATAGTGTGTGAGTTGGAGCCCCACATTGGGCTCTGTGCTGACAGTGTGGAGCCTGCTTGGGATTCTCTCTCTCTCTCAAAATAAATACTTAAAAAAAAAGACTCCCTCTCACTGTCCCTCTCCCCCACTCAAGCTCTCTAAATAATAAATGAACAAATAAATAAATAGGCTGCCCTCATAAAAAAAATAAATGAATAAGAAAATATTTTAAAGAAGGCAAATATAATTACCTTAGGTCTCAGGTTGAAACACATTAGGAACTCCCTATCACCTATGGGCAACAAAGGCTCAAATTTCCTTTGCCATATATCTAAAACACTCCACAGTGTAGTCTAGTTATCTTCACTAGTCCCTCCCCGCTCCCACACACTGTATACTCTCTACTCCAACCAAATTGGAACCATCTTGCAACCCCAAGTATGCTCTGCCCTTGCATGTCTGTCCCTGTATGCCTTTCCTTCTGTTGTGATTTCCTTCCTCATCACTTCTCCCCTCCGCAAAGATTTCTGCCTGTCGTATTCTGACTTACCCTTTAAGATGGCACTCAAAGGTTTATCCTTTATGAAGGCTACCTTGATATTCTTTCCCTGCCACTGCCACAGTGCCGGTTATTCTCTTACTCATGTAGATTTATAGAACTTAACCCAGTGGATTGTGTTTACTTGCTGACATTTTTGATTCTCTCTAGTTTAGGACCTTATTTACCCTGTATCCTGCACCTAGCACAATGCCTATGCACTGTGCAACTGATATGCATGAATAAGCAAATATGTCCAAAGGTGGCTGCCACCTTCTCAGAATGTAAGAATGGAGCACAGTGCTTTTGAATGTGTATTGAGTAACATGAAAATGTAGACTCAAACCAACTAACAGGTATTATAGATATTTCATCATGTAAAAAACAAGGTGGGGGGTTGGCCTAGATGTTTAAGGCCTTTTGCAATTCTAAAATTCTAGGAGTCTATGTATGTATTCTATTGTCTATTTTACCTTTTAAACTAGGAAAACTACAGAGCTAACAAGGGATAGTAACTACTAGAAAATGATTCAATGGATTACATTCATCTTCAAAGTAGACAGAAAGTCAAAGATAACTAAAAACCAGAACAAAATAAAAAGTTTTGGATTATCTTCAACTTGTAAGAACAATGACTAATTCTGACCCAAGTCAAACAGTGATGGAAAAATACACCCCACTGTAAAACCTCAAGAGAGAGGCCATATTTGGCATCTTAACTTTTCAGATAATGATAGTCCTCATTTCAATTACATCACATTTCAAAGCAGATTGCTTGTTAAATAGCTGCATCTCCTAAAAGCACACTGCTGTGGAAGCTGAAACATTAGCCACAAATGAAATTACTTTGTGAAGATCATAAAGTAAGTCAAACAAATTCAAAAACAGAACCTTTGATTTGAAACCCAGTTTTCTGTTCTGATCTCTTGATAACAGCCCACCCAGCTTTGTAAATTCTTAACTGTGTTCTCCTTTATTAATATTTGTTTGCAAGCAAAAATGTGGTGAAATTTGCCCATTACTTTTTAATAGAATTCTTAAAAGGCCTTTGTCATTCTACTCAAGGGCTCTACTAAAAAGCAAAAACCTGGGGCACCTGGGTGGTTCAGCTGGTTGAGAGTCCAACTCTTGGTTTTGGCTCAGGTCATGATCTCAGGGTTGTGGGATCAAGCCCCCATCAGGCTCTACACTGAGTGTGGAACCTGCTTGAGATTCTATCTCCCTCTGCCCCTCTCCTTCCTGCTCCCACACTCCCTCTCTTAAAAAAATAATTAAAAAAATAAAATAAACTGAACAACCAGATCTGTCTGAGAAACATGTTTATTATTAATTTCATTAAATTATCTCCCAAATGAGGTAACACCATGATTAACCTCTAAAGGACAAAGTTCTCTTAGGTTTTCACCCCACTCTTCATAAAGAAAAATTTTAAGGGGCGCCTGGGTGGCGCAGTCGGTTAAGCGTCCGACTTCAGCCAGGTCACGATCTCGCGGTCGGTGAGTTCGAGCCCCACGTCGGGCTCTGGGCTGATGGCTCAGAGCCTGGAGCCTGTTTCCGATTCTGTGTCTCCCTCTCTCTCTGCCCCTCCCCCGTTCATGCTCTGTCTCTCTCTGTCCCAAAAATAAATAAAAACGTTGAAAAAAAAATTAAAAAAAAAAAAAAAAAGAAAAATTTTAAAAAAGGGGCATCTGGGTGGCCCAGTAGTAAGGGTCCGACTTTGGCTCAGGTCATGATCTCACGGTTCACGGGTTCAAGCCCCACATCAGGCTCTCTGCTCTCAGCACAGAGCCTGCTTCAGATTCTGTGTCTCCCTCTCTCTCTGCCTCTTCCCCGCTCTCTCTCTCTCAAAAATAAACATTAAAAATTTTTTTTAAAAAGGGTAATTTTAAAAAGGAAGAGATAGGGATGTCAACAATCAGGAAAGGTGAACAATGGTGAATATTCTAATCATAATGAAGGGAAATGAACAGATCTCATTTTCAAAAAACCATTTATTATTTTTTTGACATTTTGTTGTAAAATTTATTTACTGATTTTGAGGGAGGGGGAGGGAGAGAAGGAGGAAGAGAGACAGAGAGAGGGGCAGAGAGAGAAGGAGACACAGAATCAAAGCAGGCTCCAGGCTCTGCGCTGTCAGTGCAGAGTCCAATGTGGGGCTTGAACTCACAAACTGTGAGATCATGACCTGAGCTGAAGTTGGATGCTTAACGGACTGAGCCACCCAGCTGCCCCTCAAATAACCATTTATTATTAAGCACTGAAAGTAATGGCCAAAAACCATAAAACTAAAGACTTGGAACAGAAAAAAATAGAGATTACCATGGCTATTCACTACCATCCCAAACACATTCCACTAACATCATTCAACTTCTATGGCTTATCCCAAGTTTTAGTAAAGACAGATTTTGGTTAAAAGAACAACAACAACAACAACAAAAAACCAAAAAACACCAATTCAGGGAGCTCCAAGGCAAGTTACTTAACCTGAATAAAAAACTCCTTTTCTTCATGTGAAAAAAAGAATAGTACGTATGTCAGACCTATATCCTAGTATGTTTTTATTTATTTTTTTAATCTTTTTTTTTTACATTTATTTATTTTTGAGAGACAGAGAGAGAGAGACAGCGTGAGCAGGGGAGGGGCAGAAAGAGAGAGGGAGACACAGAATCAGAAGCAGGCTCCAGGCTCCAAGCTGTCAGCTCAGAGCTTGATGCGCGGCTCAAACCCACGAACCGTGAGATCATGACCTGAGCCAAAGTCGGACGCTTAACCGACTTAGCCACCCAGGGGCCCCTCCTACTATGTTCTATGTTTTTAAAGATTAAGTGTAATACCTGCACTCACAGTACAAAGACAAGCACAGGCACACAGGTGTTAAGATTCTTCCCTGTCTGGTAGCACTTTTACCTTTCCAGGAGTATCTTTTTGAACATGTTTGATTTCTCTTCACAAAGTTAAAACTAGGGCATAGTGGCACATATCCTTTATTTTCTCTTCCTACTGAGTCTGGCAATTTCGTAAGGAAATATTATTGTCATCGAGACTTATCAGTTATGTGCTCATTATCTGTCCATGGAATATGGCATCTGTTATGGATTGAATCACGGCCGCCAAAAGATATGTTGGAGTCCTAACCCCTAGGACCTCAGAACATGAACTTATTTGGAAATAGGGTTGTTGCAGATGTAATTAGTAAGTTAAGATGAAGTCATACTGGACTAGGATGTGCCCCTAATCTGATTGGTCCTTATAAGAAGAGAAGAGACACAGGCACACATGAAGGGAGCACTCTGTGATGATGGAGGAAGAGACTGAAGTAATATAGCTATAAGCCAAGGATTAGCGAGGATTGCAGGCAAGCCACTGGGAAATAGGAAGGAAAGAGTCTCTCCTATAGGCTTCAGAGGGAGCATGGCCTTGTCCACACTGTGATTTTGGACATCTGGCCTCCAGAACTGTGAGACAATAAACTTCTGTTGTTTTAAGCCACCCAGTTAGTGATATTTTGTAACAATAGCCCTAAAAACCAATAAACCTATCACAATCATAATCACAATCATAGAAGTGTATTATACGTGCCTAATGTGCATAAACTTTCTTGACTTCAGAGTGTTTTTACAATTATTAGCCGGTATGTTACAACTATGTATCCTGTATTATCTTCACAACAACTCAGGGGAGTATTATTGTCTCAGTGTGTCAATTAAGAAATTGAGGATCAAAGAAATTATAAAAGAAGTGGTCTTACTATGCTTCTACTCCAAAGACTTTTTCCTTTGGAAACTGCTACCACCTTCTTTACTTGGTTGTGAGAAAGCCAAATTTGTTTCCTCTTCTTGGCTGATGTATATAGGACTACACCACAGGCACTACTCTGTACAATCTTCCACTTAGCTTTACCGTTTTCCTTTAGCAGGATTTTTTATTTTAATAGATTCATTAAAATATTCACATTCCATAAAATGAATTTTTACTCTTCTAAAGTATAAATTCAATGGTTTTCAATATATTCAGGGTTATGTACTCATTACCACAACCTAACTTTAAAACATTTTCATCACCCCTAAAGGAAACTCCATGCCTGTAAGCAGTCACTCACTCCCCATCCTCCCTTCTGTCCAACCCCTGGCAAGCATTAATCTACTTTGTCTCCATGGATGTGCTTATGCTGAATATTTCATGTAAATGGAATCATAAAACATGAGATCTTTTGTGACTGACTTCTACTCAGCCTATTTTTAAGCTTCATCCATGTTGTAGCATGCATGAGCACATTTTCTAATTGCTAAGTAATATTCCACTGTGTGGATACAGTACATTTGTTTATACATTCATCAGTTGATAGATCCATTTATCAGTGGAAGGGCACTGGAGTTCCTTCCATTTTTTTTGCTTATTATGAATAATGTTACTATGAACATTCTTGCACAAGGTTTTTATGGACATATATTTTCATTTCATGTGGGTATATACCAAGGAGCGGAAATGCTGGGTCATATACTAACTCTAAATTTCACCTTTTGAAGAACTGCCATTTGTTTTCCAAAGAGGCCGTATGTGTCATTTTACATTCTCACCAGCAGTGTATAAGGCTTCCAATTTCTCCACATTTCTGGCCATTTGTATATCTTCTATGGAAAAATGTCTATTCAGATTGTTAGCCCATTTTTGTAATTGGGCTATTTTTTATTATGATTGAGTTGTAACAGCTCCTTACATATTCAGGATATAAGTCCTTTATCAGAGATGTGTGCCAATATTTTCTCCTCTGTGAGTTATCTTTTCATTTTCTTGATGGTACTGTGTATAGCACAGAAGTTTTTAATTTTGATGATGTCCAGCTTGTCTATTTTTCCTCACATCACTTATATCTTTGTTGTTGCATCAAAGAAGCCTCTGCCTACCCAAGGTCATGAAGAGCTATTCCTGTATTTTGGTTATAAGGGTTTTATAGTTTCAGCTCCTACATTTAGGTCAATTAGACATTTGAGTTAATTTTTGTGTATGGTAAAAGGAAGAGGTCTAACTTTATTCTTTGGCATGTGGATGTCCAATAGCTCCAGCACAATCTATTAACTCTTTGATTTCTTTAACTACATATTTTGACTTTTTGTACTACATACATTTTTTTATTGTCACTTGAAATCCATTGTGATAGGAGATTGGTGCAAATAAACTAAATGACTTAAAATAATCATTTGACCGTGGTCAAATGGCTAGTAAGTGGCAGAGCTGGACTGAACCACAGATCTTACAATGCCAAATTTCATGTTTATTTTAGAACATATTACTGCCTTCTATGTAAACATGCTTCAGATTTATTCATCAAAGATAAGAAAAGGCAAGCTTGAAATTATATTTGGTTATATAAGGAATGACTGGAAATACTAAGCACTCAATTTGTGTAAGGAACTGTTTTAAACAGTGTATCATCTTTATTCATCACAATAATCTTAAAGAATAAAAACAAGTGTAAAAAAAAAAGAAATAAAAGAAAAACAACTATCTACCCTACTCCCTCTTCTTCCCACAGATGAGAAAACTAAGGCATAAAGGTGTTAAGTAAATTGCTCAAGATCACAGAGTTGGTAAGCAGTAAGAATGCAGGCAATCTGGCTCCCAAGACCGTGTTCTTCTTAACCACTTTGAAAGCAGATTACTTAAGAGGAAAGCATTCACCAGGCTATGCTTAGATGGATCAGCAACTGTCTAGAAAGGGAGAGTTAGCTCTTTTTATTATTGCCATTGCTGACTCAAGCTTGTCATGATGGCTGACACTTCAAAAAGGGAAATCATTAATACACTAGAATCAGGTATAAAAAAATCTTATTAAGTGTCCGTGATTAACTGAAGAAATAATCTCATCAAAAAAATTTTTTTAATGTTTACTTATTTTTGACAAAGAGAGAGTGAGAGAGTGAGCGTGTGAGCTTGGGGGGGGGGGGGGGGGCGGGCAGAGAGAGAGATACAGAATCCGAAGCAGGCTCCAGGCTGTCAGCACAGAGCCTGACGTGGGGCTCGAACTCATGAACCGTGAGATCATGACCTGAGCTGAAGTCAGACACTTAACCAACTGAACCACCCGGGCACCCCAGAAATAATCTCATTTTAAAAACAGAAAAATATTTAACAGCAGTGTGGCACAACTAAAGACAAAAACTAATAATATAAATACCAGAAGGTAAAGGAAAGGCCAGTACAAATACAAAGGAAGGAACTCTGGAAGTCTCCAATGACTACAAAACAAATGAGTCAACCAGGCAGTGTTGTGACCGGATGTGGTGGAAAGATGCATAATACAAAAGGGTTAGAGAGAAATCGTTCTTTTACGCATATGTCAGTGAGATCCCTAGTAGAATGTGGATACCGCTTTTGGTTACCATACTTCAAGAACTATGGGGAGAAATCAAAAGGGTTTGAACAAGAGAAATAAAACAGATGCAAACAATAGGAAACAGTACTTGTTAGAAAAAGAAGAACTTGCAGCTTATCAAAGATAGTAAAGGTTGATTTAATTATAGTCCTTTGAGAAGAAGACCATTTTCCAATGGGCTCTTCCCCAAACTCCGAAGGATTTGGATCTTTCCAGTCATTTATTTCTCAAATATCACTTTCTTAGAGGCTTTTATTCTAAGTAGCTTCCTCAGTTTCTAGCACATTGCTCTGTTTTATTCTTTTCACAGCATGTAATTATCTGAAAATCTCACTGTTTTCACGCATATATGGCCCCTCTTGTCCCGTTAGGATGTAAGCTGTTCAAGAGCAAAAACCTTAAGCACTGCTTTATGTCTTGTACATACTTTTTATGTCTGGTATATCTGGGAAGTAGTATTTTATAAATACTTGTAGAATCTATATCTTTGAAACAGTAACAAGGAAAATGAGCTTTCAAATCAGAGATGGCAGCTACCAGTAAAACATAGGAGGAGTTCCTTAATGATCAAAGTAAAACGATGCTGTGGGCCTATAAGAAGTCACTCAATCTGTCTTAGGTATCTTACAAACTCAACTGCCTTAATGCTAAATAATTTCTAGTGGTTACTCCCAACTCTTATGAGTCAGTACTTTGCAGCATGAAATATTGCAAGAAATAATCATTGAGTTCCTACCATGTACTGAACAGTGTTCTAAGGCTTTACACATATCAGATCATTTAGTCCTGACAATTACCTGAGATAAATTCTGTTCTTTTCTTCATAAAATGGAGGCTCTTTAGCTTAAAGAGATTAAGTAATTTGCCCAGTTATCTACCCTGCTCCTAAGTATTGGAGCTGGGATTTAAACCAAGATACTCACATAACTTATGCCATTCATTTAAGGCTGAAATAAATTTAAACAAAGTAAAAATATATTAAACAGGAAACAATGGATTGATAAATTATGGCATAGAAGTTGGATGACAGGGATTTTCTTCTCTATGGTTTGATACGCTTGCTATGCGGATCCTTTCAAATTCTATTTTGCTGTAACATTCCAACACATTTTAGGGTTATTGTTAATATACTATTTTTCCCCTTGTAAGTATGTCTTTATTAAAAAATATATTTAAAATGAAGCACTCATGTCAAACTAGAGAAACAATATAATAAACCTCCATGTATTGACATATCTTAAATAATTAACAACACATGGACAATCTTGTTTCATGTATAGTGTAAATACACAAAAACTGACTCACTTCAAAGGAAATCCCAGTATGTTATTAACAAGTCTTTACTCTATCTCTGAAAAGACTTCATTAAATCTGAAATGCATCTAATTCCTTTCTTTCAAGTAGACTCACTTGGATTCAAGGAACAATCCTAAGAGGGGATTTTCATTATCAAAAAGAAAACCAATGGACATTGCCAAAAATAATTTCTCAAAAATTACTAGTCTCTAAGTGATGTGCATTTAGAAATATGATTATCTTAGGCACTATATTATACCAAGAACTAAATTTGAATTAGAAAATGTTTTATAAAGGGGGCGCCTGGGTGGCTCAGTCAGTTAAGCTTCCGACTTCAATTCGGGTCATGATCTCATGCTTTGTGGGTTCCAGCCCCATGTCAGGCTTTGTGCTGACAGCATGGATCCTGCTTCAGATTCTCAGTTTCCCTCTCTCTCTGCCCCACCCCTGCCCCTCCTTCTCTCTCAAAAATAAACACTTAAAAAAATTAAAAAAATAAGAAAATGTTTTATAAGTTTTAAGAAAAAATTAACTAGGGATTTTGTGCCTATCATGCTGATAAATATTATCTCCAAATTACATGAGAGACCAACAAATACAAAAGTAGAAACAATTAAATACCAATATATACCTGTTTGTCTCCCAGGTCAGGGTCCCCTTTACTAGAATCAGAACTGACATCATCTTCGTCAGAACTGTTGAGGTCTTCTTCCTCATCTGAAGGAAGTTCACCAAGACCAAGGTCAAGATCATTGTGTCCCTCCTGGGATGTTCCAGAACTGTTTCAATAAAAAGTATTGCATTAGTCACCTTTAATAACAAGGAATACTACCAAAAAACAAACATGATCAACCATCTTATTCCAGGTATACCTAAGGGATGTAAACACAGGGATGGAAATAGCCAGACCAACCAAAATTCCCCTCTCTTTCCTATCTCAGCTGTCAAAAACACAAACTCATCTTGAGATTAAAATAAACATCTTGAAAAACATGTATCTTCATGATAGGAAGGTGGCTGAGAAGCAAGTTTTCTAGCTGCCCTAATCCTATGCTTCCATATCTCCTTACTCGAAAAGATCAGGTCTCTCTAACCCTATAAACCAAGAAGCCTCATGGGATATGGACTGTATTACCACAAAAGGGCACTCACTGGCAAAACAGGAACATTAGAAAAGGTGGTGTTTCCCTGGGTCTCAGTTTTTGTTTATTTGTTTGTTTGTTTTAAAGCAACTAATAAATCTACCAGAATTGGGAGGTAATGACGGTGAACACAATAAACCACGCATGTGCTATTATGAACATGTGCCCAACCTCCCTGATTATCACCAATTCCTTTTATGTAACCACATTGTAAGACATGGGAAGGGACAAGGATGTTAAAAATTCTTGGGCTCTGATCCAGACCTGCTAAATCAGAAACTCTAGGGGTGCAGGGCCCCTAGGAGATACATGTTGGAAGTTTGAAAACCACTGTACCAGCTCATTTACCAACTCTGCCTCGCCAGCCTGACGTCATCAACATTTCCCATTTTGTATTGAGACAGATCTCTTGAATCTAAGAGCTATTGTTGCAATCCAGTCTGTAGGGGGGAATTCCACAGCAAAGTTCTCCAGGAAGACAACAGAAATAATTCTTTCTAACTTTGGTTGTAAAGGCTCAGGAAGAAATTATCTGTAGCAACTGCTTTCCTGTCTGCAGTCTATAAGAATATCTGCAGAAGAGTCAGTAAAAGATCACAGAAAATCATCAAGAGAAACATTCACACGGAATAAAGAGAGTTGCATTTCACCCTGGCAGGCCCCTTTACAGATCAAGGTCAGGTCATTCAACTGCCAAGGCTCCTACAAGTTATGAAAGTTTCTAACAGGAATCTTAAAAGCTAAAGATGAATTTTCTGCCAGTTCCTGATTACACATTGTAGGATACAGACTAGCCTCAGATGCCATTCCTGGAACTCAAATGTTACACAAACCAGTTGGGTGAAGGCAGAATGCCAAAAGGAACACCTCCCTCTGCCAAAGACAGGGGTTCCTTATTATTCAGTAGCTAGAGGGCCTCAGAGAATCATATTGCAGCCTCAACTAGGTGGGTGCGCGCCTTATCATAGCTCCCCATGACATGGAGGAGACTCACTCTCTAGGGAGGAGGTGGGGGTGGAGAATGGAAGCTTTCTAGTCAGATCACTGGCAAGATTCACTGTCTCTGGTTGCAGGGACAGGAGCCCAACCCAGCTGGGTAATTAGGTGATTTAAATTAGCTAGCATAAAATAAAGTTAACAGGATGCAGAGACTGCAGGATCCATCCATACAAATAAAAGAAAACGTACCTTCACTTCTTTTTATCTTAATTCTTTATCTTTCGTCCTCTAAAACCCTGTTACTCATAAACACATTCAATCTATGACCAGCTTCAGCATCACCAGGAAGCTTTTCAGAAATATAAAGCCTTAGGCCTCACCCTGCTGCAATGAATCACAGTCTGGTTACAACAAGATCCCAGTAATTTGGTTTTTTGAATCAGTGCACTCTTTTAGACTCAACAGTATCAAAATTTTGAATAATCAGTAACAGAGCTTGTAGCACCTGTGAGGAAATTAGGTTTACTTTGTCTGAAGAGAGAGCTGAGAGGTGCTTCCTGGTCCAACATTTGGAAAGCCATTATTAAGGATACAGTAGGAAGCTAGTAGCCACAATTGTTAGGGATATAAATATTTACAACAGTTAATTTAAGGACAAGAAAAAAAAAAGCTTTAAGTATTAAAAGGACATGGATCAAAACGTAACTGCCATAAAATGTTGGGAGTTGTTAGTTCTGAAAGTTGCTTTCCTACAGAAAACCTTCCCTGACCAAGCCCTCCCTAACCACATTGGTTTACTTGTCTCTTCTGAATCCTACACCATCTCATTCAACTGCACCTGGTGATATATTTGTTTCCCTCCCTAAAATGTAAACTCCTAAGGACAAGAAAATGGTCTTTTTCAGCTGAACCCCCAGGATCCTGCTTGACACATAATGGGCCCTCAGTAAATTTTTAGTGAGTAAACAAAAATTATATTAGAAAGCAAAGAGTGTCAAATTTCAGACGTTCAGACGGTAAGTATTTATGGCAGTGATCATAAAGAAAGGTTTGGGGGGGAATACTGGAATAGTGTATGGTTTAAAGGAGAAGGGGCATCCTAAGCATCATACTCAAAGGTGTGGAAGTGGGAATATTTGTTTTCAGAAAACAAAAAGAACATTCAGCCTGCAGCAGGAGTCTCCTACACATAATGGAAAACAAGCTTGGAGAAGATAACAGGTACTAGCCTGTCAAGGGTCATGAACAATAGCAGAGTCCATACTCAGCTTGTAGGCCTTCAACAAGAAGACTCAAATCTTCCAGTAGACCTCAAAGATTTCCTTAATCCATACTTCTCTCCCATTAATGACAACAGAAAAGAGAACAACATCCCTTCCATCAACCCAGGCCTGTAGGCCCAGCCCATGCCCCAGTCCCCCCACCCAAACAGTGAAAAGGATAGCCCTAATTAGCATCAGTGAGGTCCCCCTGATCTCAAAAGATTAAATTGAAGTAAAAGGAGCTCCCTATATATCTGGAAAGTAAATGGTAGACCATTTACAATTTCTGAAGCTTGCAAGGGAGGAATGTGAGCAAAGCAAAGCAAAGCAAGGTTTTAGGAAGACTAATCTTGTAACTCAATGGGGGCTGAATGGGGCGGGCACAGGGACAGAAGTGGATAGGGATCTGAGAGGTAATTTCAACAGTATAGACAGCCTGAATGAGGTTGGCTACATCAGGAATTAAGAGGAAGGGCTAGATATAAGAGTTAAAAACTTCATCAGGGCTATGGTAAAGAGGTAGGGGAAAAACCGGAGTCTTCCTTCAAGTCACCAGCAAAATGAGGGGGACATCAATTGAAACAGAAATTTCTTAACAAGGGATATGATTTTAAAGAAAAGATAATGGGTTTGGCAGCAAAATCAGGAAAGATGGCATTTAGCATCCATATTTACACGTTTGTGTCTACATGTTCAAACAGAGAAAAGTTGTTGATTAATCTATTTTCCTACATAATTCTTAGCAGCTTTCAAATCTATATAGATAACTTTAGATCTCAGATAATGAAATATGGACTTCTTACTGATGCCAGTCATTGAGTTGGGGCTCATCTATTCTTTACATTTCCTTCCCACTGTCAGGAAGATATCGTCCTAACACTGTCAGCCTTGCGGGTTAAAGGAACAGGACATAGTGTTTCCTCCACAATTTCCTGCCTGGTTATTTCACAATTTGATAATCGAAGTAAAAGGAAAGTAAGCTGCAAACACAACCCAAAAAGAATCAAGACTGGGCTCTACCTCCCCAGGCCATCCTTTCCAAGTCTGGATGAGGTAAGGGCAGAGAAAAGTAAAGCCAGAAGTAAATTCCCACTGATTAGGCAGCTGTCTTCAATTCCACACGTCAAGGATCTACATACACATTTGGATCTGCACATCTGATTACTTAACGCCATCACTTTTTAAAAAATTACGTATTTTGGGGGGCACCTGGGTGGCTCAGTTGGTTGAGCGTTCGACTCTTGGTTTCAGCTCAGGCCATGATCTCATGGTTCGTGGGTTCAAGCCCCAAGTCAGGCTCTGTGCTTACAGTATGGGGCCAGCTTGGGATTCTCTCTACCCCTACCCCAATCACACTCACTCTCTCAAAAATAAACTGTAAAAACAATTTTTTTAAATTATGTATTTTTTATGTTATTTGCTATATAGGCACAGTACACCCTCCCCTGTAAGTACATGAAATTTCTCTTTTAGGTACGATATCACACGAAGGAGGGTTTCTCTTTTAGAAGGAACTGTCTCTTTAAAAAGACTCATTTAATCTATCTCCCCTAAGAGTTTTTCAGAACATAAAACTGCACAAGGCCGAGCCAGACATCACCAACAAAACATCCCTGTGAACCTCCATTAACCTGAAAAATTCCAGCAAAGGGAGGGGAGAACAAGGAGAACAGAGAAAGGAAAAGGAGAAGCACAGTGAACTGAGGAGCACTTTCAAAGCATTGAATCCTGTCCTCTTTGTTGATGAATCTAGTTATCTTCTTCCTCTCTTATCTGAGCCCCCGAAACATAGAATATTCCATGTAATTCCTCCTAAACTTGAAGAAAAATGTTATTCCAGTGTCCTCACCTTCAAAGTTTCTTTCTAATTTTCAAGTCACAACATGTAAATCTGAACTTCTGAGATCTTTCTCTTCCTCTTTCTACCACTCCTGGACCAAACTGAGCAGAACCTGCTAGTCCTCAGGATGTTGTTATAATTCTCCTACAAATGCTGTCTCATTATGACTTAGTGATTATGTGTTTCCTTTGGCTGCTTTCATATTCATCACAGAATGAACAGAAAAAACTACTGTTAAGCACTTGAAGGATGAACACTACATAGAAACATAAAAATGTTTTTTTAATAAATTATGTATTATTACATGCTAACTACATAATATTGGTTCACAATTTTCACCAGGAAAGTGTTTACATTTAGTTTCACCAGAAAATGTTCTACTCTGTTATTTCAGCTCCTTTACTGAACTTTTGATTTAGGGGTCGGGTTGAAAACCATAAATCAAATCAATAAAAAACGGTTTAGAAACCACTCATTCTTGTTTTCATGTCCTCTTTTCAATTACCCAGTACTTGGAGAATTTTCTCCATTTTCCACTCAGATGATTTTCCTGGGAACTATCTTTAAAATGAGTAAGTTATCTCTCTACTACTCTTAGGGAATATGGCACAACTGTAAATGGGTATATGTGGCCATTTTCATCCTTGAATAACGAAAGATGCATATATTTGTGGCATGTTTTTAGGTTTTCCAACTGTAGGCTCTTGCACAATTATTGTTAAGTATGTGCAGAGCCAGGGTGACAGAGCATAAAAGCCAAGAGATAACACTGAGTCTGCAGCAAACTTATCTGACCTCAACAAAAATCAGGTTCTTCAAGTGTGACCTCTACATGCTAAGAGGCAAACCAGATCATCTGCTAGGTCTTCTCTATTCCTAACTGCTTTAACTAAAAAGAAACGTCAATGGTTCAGTAATATGTAAGCCGTGGATGGCTGATGTTCTAATTATAGTGTAACAGCAGAAATCCTTCCCCTCAAAGAAAGGTATATACATTAGTTTTTAAATATATATTAATCTTTAATCTTCTTTTGAGTGACAGACTAAAGGTTAGAACATACCTTATTTTCATTTTAAACATTAATGGATTTTATTATCTTGATTTCAGTAAAAATAATCTTTAATTTCACACATGTATATAATGCATTAACTTTCTTGAATTAAACACTTTGATTAATAAAACATACAATACAAATAAAATCACTACAATAAGGGATAGCACAGCAGGAGTATGTTACCAAAAAAGGAAAGGAAATGAAAAAGAAACCTGCAGCATAAAATGCATATGGTTAGTGTTTTACTCTTTGGGTCATGAATTTAGAGGTGTTAACAACCAAGCCTTTAAAACTACCAAGCTGGAATTCTATGGCTTCAGAAAAAAGAAACCACAGAGAAATACCCAGCTTCCTTGAAATATAAACTGAAGGATGGTTTAAAAGCTGATTTGAGGTGACACTGTCAGGAAAGAATACCAGGCTTTAGTGATGCACTTTGAAAAACATGCCCACTTCATTTTCCAGGGGCAACATTAACCTTTTAAATACCATTTCCATTTCCTTCCCTAGATACGCATTTGTTACTAGGATTCTCTAAACTGCAGACTGACAATTAAAAACAAAATCAGGATCAGTACCCTGAGGCTGCTATTTAAGATACAGTCATTACAGGACTACTCCAAAAATGGTTTAAAAGACAAATGGAAAAGGGTTGCCTGGGTGTCTCAGTCAGTTAAACATCTGACTCTTGGGGCGCCTGGGTGGCGCAGTCGGTTAAGCGTCCGACTTCAGCCAGGTCACGATCTCGCGGTCCGTGAGTTCGAGCCCCGCGTCGGGCTCTGGGCTGATGGCTCAGAGCCTGGAGCCTGTTTCCGATTCTGTGTCTCCCTCTCTCTCTGCCCCTCCCCCGTTCATGCTCTGTCTCTCTCTGTCCCAAAAATAAATAAACGTTGAAAAAAAAAAAAATTTAAAAAAAAAATAAATAAATAAATAAACATCTGACTCTTGATTTGGGCTCAGGCCATGATCTCATAGTTTCTGAGATCAAGCCCTGATTGGGCTCCGCACTTGACAGCACGAGCCTGCTGGGGTTTCTGTCTCTCCCTCTCTCTGTCCCTCTCCCGCTCGTGCGCACATGCACGCTCTCTCCCTGTCTCTCAAAATAAAATAAACTTAAAAGAGAGAGAAAAAGAAATTGTAAAGGGATTGTTCAACATTCTATAGGGGCCACAGAATAACCACACAACTTGTTGACTATGCCACAGCGAACAGCACCATACTATTAGGCATCTCCCACAGCACTCTGGGTTGTGGGAGAACTCCTAGCCTGTAAATAAGGATGATCATGCCCTCCAGGGTTCCTGGTGCAATCCTGATGTCATAAGAGGAGCCTGAGGCTGATCACAGTCCAATAGGCACTCTTGTCACTCTAGCTTAGCTGGGAGAATCTGGTTCAATCATGAACTGCTCCTAGGTGGAGAGGAATAGATTGTGATAAAAATGTCTCCTGATACAAGCACTAGCTAAAATAAATACCAAACATTTAATTACCAGCAATTTTGCTTTCTTAAAATTTGGTTTGAGAATGATTCCCTAAAATACTTTTCAAGAAATGTGGACCAAAACCTTTTTGTTAATACATACAGAAAAGCGTTCTATTAAGCTTAGAAATGTCTTCTCCAAATAAAAGAGCCCAAATGTCCATCGATGGATGAATGGATAAAGATGTGGTGTATGTGTGTACACACACACACACACACACACACACACACACACACACACAATGGATTACTACTTGGAAATCAAAAAGAATGAAATCTTGCCATTTACAACTACGTGGATGGAACTAAAGGGTATTATGCTAAGCGAAATTAGTCAGAGAAAGACAAATATATGACTTTACTCATATGAGGACTTTAAGCTACAAAACAGATGAACATAAGGGAAGGGAAGCAAAAATAATATAAAAATAGGGAGGGGGACAAAACATAAGAGACTCTTAAATATGGAGAATATAAGAGGGTTGCTGGAGGGGTTGTGGTGGGGGGGGTGGGCTATTTGGGTAAGGGGCATTAAGGAATCTACTCCTGAAATCACTGTTGCACTATACGCTAATTTGGATGTAAATTTAAAAATAAAAATAAATAAATAAAATATATTAGATGGGGGTGGGGGGGTGGGAGAAATGCTTCCAAATAAAATATAGCAGGTTGCCAATCCAGTTTTGTCATTGTAGCAAAGTTTATTGTGTTGAAAAATAAAACAGTTTTCAATAAAGTTAGGGTTGACCCAACATCCTTTCTTCCCTTTATGTAACTCATTAGTACCACACAAAGGCCACTAGAAATAAAGGGGTTGGGAGGGCTACATGAGGGTGCTTCATATTTAGACACACATACACACACGGATGCTTCACATTTACACACACACATATTTACACACATTTTTACATATTTTTTAAAAAATATAAAACTGCTATGCCATTTATTTCAATAAATGTTGAGGACTTATTATGTATCATATTATTTTAGAGGCTGGATGAAGATAATCTAATAGAATTAGTTAATATTCAAACTGTAAATTCTATTGGTTGCTTCTCTTTTTACCTGCTGAGTGAAACTTTTCTATACAGATAAAGGCAGAAGGAATTAATACCACAAGAATTAGGATAAAGGCAGGGACTATTTTCTGAAGAGTACAACTAAAAGTTAGTGCATGCTAAATGTTAAAGTCAGTGCACAGACATTAAGGGCTACAGAACCAGAGAAATAGATACTTCATGCAGGCTGGGGCAGTCAGAAATTTAAGGCACAAGCACATGAAAGACTCCAATGAATAAAGAGGAGCAAAGGCATCCTAAGTTGGAGGGAAGGGAAGCAGTATAAGCAAAGGCTTGGAGGTAGGAATTGAAGTGTTGTGGAAGGTGCTGGAGGCAGGGTGGTGGTGGGGACTTCTGTGTGATGAGAGGCTAAGAGTGTCTACCAAATTAGAGACAGATCCCTCTCTTGGAGGGCAGCCATGGCAGAAAAGACAATCATCCATCCATGATAGTAAATGGGGATACCCACTCCTCTCCTTGGCTTTGCCAGGTTCTAACACTAGAGTAGGGAACCTAGTCGGGGAGCTGGGCCAGAGGAGTGGGACTCATTGATGAAGACATAAACACCTCATCCTTTGACTATCTTCTTAATCAGGATGACCATGTGTTTTTCTGTCTACTATACATGCCACATTGCTCCTGCCAATATCTCTTTATCATAATCCTAACAGCCACTGAAAAGGTGGTGGGCCTTTTGGAAAATATGATCATTCCCTCTGCCCATGCTCTGCTCTTGATTGTGAGTTCAGTATGAAACTACTATGGTATAATACCTATTGTATTCTGTCTTGACATCCATGGAAAACGAAGAGGATGCCAAACGGCCTGACTGCAAGTTGCCTTTCCTATTCTGTTCCCACAGATAGGGTGCCCTAGCCAAACAACCTTTTTTATCACAGGGGCAGTTCTGGCTACACCTGAGTAGAGGATTTTAGTTCCTTGCCAACATATGGAATTATTCAAACCAGCCAATCATATCCTCCCATGGGAACCAAAGGGGACCCATTATCTTGATACTGTATAGCCTGCTTTCCACGGCCCCTGGTGACTCATTCTGTTCCCAAGTGCAAGCTCAGTGTGGGCCTATATGGAGGGCTATGTCCTCCTCCCCTGTATATGTGACCAACCAATTACTGTCTATCTCCTCTGTCAGGTGTCATGCGTTTGACCATCTCCATAATGGAAGGACAGAAATCCCTCCCTTACCAACAGGGTGAATAAAAAATGATTAAAACATCAGTAATTAAGTTATTAATTAGATTATAAATTAAACACTAAGTTTTATTAGAAATTACATAACATATTATAAATAAATGTTAGATAACAAATTATTAATCAATTATTCATTAAAAATAAACCACCGCAGAGGGTGCCATTTTCTGGGATCCTTAAGTACAAAGCAGTTGCACTGGTAGTTTTGGATATAATTATCCTAATAAATCCCATTGAAGGGTGTATCAAGTTAGCTTCATGTACACCTAGTTATATTTAGTATATGCATCTGAAGTCTGTCATGATAAACTTCAGCAATTTTCAAATTAAAGGTATTAATGCTATGTGTTACAGAAATGACATATTCCATGCTACAGAATATTAAATGTTACATTAAATACAGACCCCACTATAATAAAGTAGTAGGGAATTACAAGGAAACCAGTAGTTAAACTCAAGAGACATCTGCTTTCAGTCCCAGATCTTATTTTAGCCAAGCCTACTTGAGTGTTTCCATTTTCTAATAGGAACTACAACCTGTAATTGGGATTTCCCACTGCCATGGGGAAAAGGATAGTAAGCTTCTTGGGAACCCATAAGTAGTCAAAGATGAGGAGGTTAAACTGTCACTCATGAACACATCAGTTCACTTCCTTATTTAAAACTAAACATGAACAATTCTACTTATCATTTGTCTTCTTCAGGTACTGTCCACAAAAGAACTGTCCTAAAAATCTACTCCAGGCCCCCTATGAATCATCAATAATCCCAAAGACTCATCTGGAACCCATTTCTTTCTCAGAGCGTGCTAAGGACACAGTCCTATTCTTTCAAGACTTGAGAGGCAGTAGAGGGCATCAGGAAAGGACATGGGTTTTCTTCCTCCATTCTTCCTCCCATGCATCTTTCTACTAGTTAAATTATTAACTTGTTCTGTGTTTCCTTTTTCCTTCCTTCCTTCCTTCCTTCCTTCCTTCCTTCCTTCCTTCCTTCCTTCCTTCCTTCCTTTCTTCCTTCCTTCCTTCCTTCCTTCCTCCCTCCCTCCCTCCCTCCCTCCCTCTTCTTTCTTTCTTTCTTTCTTTCTTTCTTTCTTTCTTTCTTTCTTTCTTTCTTTCTTTCTTTCTTTCTTTCTTTCTTTCTTTCTTTCTTTCTTTCCTTTGCTTCCTTGATTGGAAAACCAAGAAACATCTTAACATTTCTATCAAACTTGTATAGATAGCATCTTTGAAAGCTAGAGTCAGGGCAAATGGAAGGGGAGTAAAAATAAGCATGCCATTTTAGAAGTGAGATACACAAATTCCCTTTAGACAGGGTCAAAAGCATTTCATCATAGCTTCATACATTCCCAGGAGCAAAGAGGAAGCAGCAGTGAAGCGAACAAAAAAACACCTAAACCTAAGACAGACTTGCATTTGAATCTAGGCTCTACTTCTCACCTGGCTGTGTGTAAATGGCTGCCTATTTAGGTTCTTTTATTTTATACTTCTCTAAACTATAAAACAGATAACACTACTGGCTATGAAGATTAAATCGGATAATATGAACATGTCTGGTACATGCAACGGACAGGAAATAAAAGAGAATTTTTTTTTTTTTTTTAAGAGAGAGGGAGTGGGGAGAGGGGCTGTGGGAGAGAGAGAATCTTAAGCAGCGTTCAATCGACAACACAGTGCTCAATCCCACAACCCTGGGATCATGACCTGAGTTGAAACCAAGAGTCAGACACTCAAGTGACTGAGCCACCCAAGAGCCCCGAAGATAAATTCTTAAAAAAATCAGACATGAGAAGAAGTAGAACTTAAGTGGAATGGCAAAAGGAACTGGAAGGTTTTGTTCTTGTTCATCCTTGGTAACCTAGAATTTAGTATGATACCTGATCTCTCTTTCCTGCATGGATGAATAAATTAGTGGACTTTATCCTAATATCTCACACAAAAATAGTACAGTATGAACAGACAAGTCCAGTCTGCTTCTTTTTGTAAGGCCCATGAGCCAAGAATGGTTTTTACATTTTAAATGGTGAAAAAAAAAATCAAGAATAATGTTTTGTGATATGTGGAAATACACAAAACTCAAATTTCAGTGTCTACAAATAAAGTTCTATTGGAGCATAGTCAAGCACATTTGTTTTTGGACTGTCTATGGCTGCTTTCATGCTATATCCACAGAGCTGAACAGTTGCAACAGAGATTACATGGTAAAAATATTTACCATCTGACCCTTTGTGGAAAAAGTTGGCTGACCCTTGCTTTAGTAGATTACCCAGAAGGAGCAGAATATCTGCTTTGGAGCAAAATGGCCTCTGTTTTTTTGTTTGTTTTTTTAAATGTTTTTATTTATTTTTGAGAGAGTGAGAGACAGAGCACGAACAAGGGAGGGGCAGAGAGACAGAGAGACACAGAATCCCAAGCAGGCTCTGGGCTCTGAGCTGTCAGCACAGAACCTGATGTGGGGCCTGAACCCACAAACCATGAGATCATGACCTGAACTGAAGTTGGACACTTAACCAACTGAGGCACCCAGGTGCCCCCAAACTGATTCTGTTTTAATCTTAGCTCTTCCACTTACTATCTAAGTGAAAATGAGTGATAAGCTCTTAACTTCAATTTGCCTCAGTTTCTTCATCCATAAAATGGGGATAATAATAGTGCCTACCTGAAAGGGCTTTATGAGAATCAAACAAATTTATATGAATAATGTACTGACAACAATGCCTGGTATTTGCATGCATGCTCTCTCACTTCGTACATGTAGAGTGTCATCTGTAATATTAAAAAACCAATTAGTCCAGATACTTAAAAGTCTAGACTTGGGTAAAAAAATGACTTCAGACAGAAGCTTCTGCATTATCAGTCATGTGAAACAGCTCATCATCAGTGTACATGGCTGAGTAAAGAACTCCTGCAATGAGATCATATGAGCCATGATTTTGTAGCAGGTCACCCCTACTCTTGTTATAAATGTTTTACTTCACTGATTCTTTTTGGGAGTTTATTACTTGTACAGTAATATCCTGAAGCTTGGAATAATCACACTTTTACCCATATCACAACACTGTTTCCTATTTCTAAAAGAATTTCAGTCACCACCTAATTTAGAGGTGTCCTATTAGATCTCAAGATACTTTTAAAAGCACCTTTCTAAACACTAGCTTTATCCCTCTTTGGTAAATAAAGATCACAATGAGCAACACAGGCTACAAAGACCTCTGAAAGTTATAAAAAGCACATGTCACTTATGCATTGAAGTTGCTGATTCTTTTAGTTATGTGAACTTTACTTTGTAATGTAAAGCAAGGTACCTGTATTTCTTTTCTAATTACAGATGTTCATCCTACAGCAGAAAGTCTAGTAGACAGCACTTCAAAACCTTGATCCCCTGCTCTGAGCCACTAGCTAAAGGCACCAAAAAAGGAGAGGAAGGAAGTAAGGACAAAGTAAGGTACCAGAAAATAGTAAGAAAAGAGGGAAAGAGGAGAGATACAAGGAGCAGGTAGAAAGACAAAGCGTTATCCAGGAACGTGATCCACTCTTCCATCTGTGACATGTGCCTGTACTACCCTAGCTGTTCACTGAGTTCCTGGTGAGTTAAGCTTTGTGTTAGGCACCGAGGTAACACAAGAAGGAAGACTTCCTGCCTAGGGGAAACAGTTCTGACAGCCTTTGCCTTTCTCAAGTACCTCCAAGATAAGGCCTCCTGGGAACAGAGATTAACTACCCCTAAAATTTCCATTTATTCTAAAACTTTCCATATCAAAAAACAAAACAAACGAATCCCCAGAAAACCTTTTCTCTCAACTAGAATGGAGGGGGATAAGGAGAGGGAAAGGAAGGAACATTTTACTTTTCGCTTTATGTACATTTAACTTTAAAAGAAAAAAAAAAAGGATTCTATGTAATGCTTATAATTTAAAAACTTAATACAGAAAATCCCCATTCTCCTTCCCCCAAGCTTACTAATTTCAATTATTTCAAGCATTCCTCATATACAGTATATATATACATACATATATATATGTGTGTATATATATATATATATGTATATATATGTATGTATATAATAGGAAGAAAAGATCAAAGATAAGGGGGAAGGATGGGCTGGAGACAGCCATCCCTATCTAAGCCTCCTATAAAATGCAAAACAAAACAAAACAAAAATCAGACCATGTTGACATGTAAATTACAGCAGTAATTTTCAGTATACTTCCTGTAGACAGACTATAAATGAACACACTTCCAACCCTCTAAATTGTCTACCACCTGTCAAGGAAAATGATAAATTCCCTGTATGGTAAACCCAAGGAAGAAAGAACATCTTTACCCTAACATCAGGTAAGTATAGTAAGATAGAAGCTACTGTAAACTCCAACAAACCCTACTCACAGTCACAGATTTTAACTTATGGAATCAACCCACAGGGCATTAGCAGAAAAGCCAGCAGACATATTTACTGGAGCCAAGACTTCAACAAGCAGGCTGAAAAGACAGTAATCTGTAGAGTACAGGAGAGTATGCGAAAATACTTTGCTCCTTAGCAGTGGGAAGGGCTCAGTAAGAATTAAAGATGCTTAGAATTACTACTATTGAGAATCAATCTAACAAGGCTACATTCAATGGAACGGTTAAGATCTCATGTTAGCCAACTGTACAAAACCATCAACAGGTAATCAAGTAAACACTGGGTATGAAAACATACTTAAACTAATTTTACCATCAAAAAGCCCCTGAACCTATTAGAGCTAATGTATTTGCTTACTTTCTCAGTGTTTAAATTTTGCTCAACAAAGAGTTCATATATTTTAATGAGACCAAAACTAATTTCTTTAATAGTCACAGAAAACTTTCACCCTTCAGACCTTTATTTTATATTCTTTGCTAAAACCCTAGTACCAATTCTCATTTTATTTACTTATTTTTAAATATTTGTTTAATCTTGAGAGAGGGAGAGGGTGGGAGAACAAGCACAGGAGAGGGAGACAGAATCTGAAGCAGGCTCCAGGCTCTGAGCTGTCAGCAGAGCCCGACACAGGGCTCAGACTTACGAACTGTATGATTATGACCTGAGCCGAAGTCAGACGCCGAACGAACTGAGCCACCCAAGCGCCTCCCAATTCTCATTTTAAAAGTTTCTTTTATCCTTCCCCAAATATGGTACTTAGCATATACTTGGTATGCAGTAAGCACCTGTAATTGGAAACACAATTTAATATAACTGGAAACACAATTTAATACTAGGATGAAACGTGTAATCTATTAAATAGCTTTCTCAGGTTATCTGTACAAGTTCACAAACATATCCTATTATTTTATTGGTCTTCTTAATAGCTAGAACATCAGCTTTTATCTGTTGTATAGTGAGAACACTAAAAGATAAGGGTAAAAAGTTTTCTTAAGTTAACATTTTTCTACAAGATTTCATAGTTTAAAAAAAAATTTTTTTTTTAACATTTATTCATTTTTGAGAGACAGAGCATAGTGGGGAAGGGGCAGAGAGAGGGAGACACCGAATCTGAAGCAGGATCCAGGATCTGAGCGGTCAGCACAGAGCCTGACGCAGGGCTTGAAATCATGAACTGCGAGCTGAGCCAAAGTCAGATGTTCAACCGACTGGGCCACCCAGGTGCCCCAGATTTCATAATTTTTTTTGTTTAAGATTCTTATATTTTTCTCATCTGGATACCCAACTACTCGAGATTGGTGTTGATAATATACTTTATTTGCAGACAACAGAGTTTAAATAACATATTTCGGCAGACCAGATGTTCAAATCCTAAAATAATGATATGGGTAATTGACCCCATAAGAGAAAGCACATTTTCTATAGCTAAATCACTCTAATCATTTCCTCATATATATAAAAATTGCACAAGGCCTTCACCAAGCTCTTGATTTTGGGACATCCTAACAGTTTGGCTAACTCCTTTGGGTACCTACAAACCACTTAGATTTTTATTTTTTAACTTTCAGTTTTCTTACTACATGTAAGACATAGAGACAGATCTTTCATTTAAGAAGAGTTTTATAAAAATATTTTTTTTAGTATTAAATTATCTGCATTTTCTGAATCGCACATCACATCACGATAGGCACCTTAAGATACATACTTTGAGAGACTGTTAAAAATTGCTTTTAGATTCGTGTGGGAATTTAGGCCTATGGCTTCTTTCTGCAGGTTTGTAACATGACCAGTGGAATGAGTGGAATGGAAAGTTTCTTGCTTAACAATTCTACAACATGTAAGGATGCTCACTATCTAATAAAGACAGACTCATGTGAGGTCTTTTAGCCCAATTTCTCTTCTTCAAGGGAGCTTTGTTTTAGCAAATAGCAATAATTTTCCAAATCAGTGTAACAGCTTTCCAAAATTAACAGATGTTTCCTGTGCATTCTGGAAGCCTAGTCAGTGGGACACTGGTTTACTCAAAATGCAGCTGGATTCTGACCTCACACAAGTAAAAGCAATATATAACCTGACAACTATTTACTCAGATGTGACCACTTATTTTGTGCCAGGTATCTGCTGAGGCCAGGGACACAAAGATGCTTATAATATTTATTCTTATATTTCTTATATATTATGTTTCTTTTTTTGGAGAGAGTGGTAGGGAGAGGCTAACAAACTGCTAGGATAGAATAATAAAGTAGTGCTGTGCAAAAGCAGACGAAGGAAAGGGGTGACCTGTACTGCTTGGTATACAATCAATACAGTAGATGGTAGCTATTACTTTTATTACACTGTAAACAGGGTATGTTAGGTAACATGCTATGGAAGGGAGTGGCAACACAAGTATCCACAAATTCACTTCCTCAGTCTTTCAAGAACTATTTACAATGTGCCTATTATACGTCAGGCACTGTTCTAGGCATGGGGGAGAAAGTGATGTAACAAAGTTAAATGCCTCACTCATTCATGCAGGTTGTATTTTAGTAGTGGAGAGAAGTGGGAAATAGATAATATATTGATGGGAAAAGAAAGTGTTATTAGAAAGAAAAACAGAACCGGGTAAGTGGGACAAGGGGATAGGTAGAAGAGGTAGGGGTATTTTCTTACCTTTCCTACACTAGAAAGGGAGAGTTCCGTGAAAGGTAACATTTGAGTTAGGTCTAGAAGGATGAAAGATAATCTGTCTGGAGGAGGGTGTGTCAGGTAGTAGAACAAAGCTATGAAAGAGAACAGGGTGCTTAGGAATGTTGGTCAATCTTATACAGGTAGGCAAACTCATGACATTACAAAGGCCAACTGGGGCCAGACCACAAAAAGTCTTATTTACTAAGGTAAAGAGTTTGAATTTTATTCTCTAGGGAGTAGGGCACCAAATGATGCTTAATTATGAGATAATTCTTTAAAAACAATAAACCAATGGGGCGCCTGGGTGGCTCAGTCAGTTGAGCGTCCGACTTCGGCTCAGGTCATAATCTCGCAGTCTGTGAGTTCGAGCCCTGCGCCGGACTCTGTGCTGACAGCTCAGAGCCGGCGGCCTGCTTCGGATTCTGTGTCTCCCTCTCTCTCTGCCCCTCCCCGGCTCATGCTCTGTCTCTCTCTCTCTCTCAAAAATAAATAAAATTTAAAAAATATACACATTAAAAAACAATAAACCAAAAAGTCTCACTTGAAAATGGGCCAAAGAAACAGAGATTTCACCTGAGAGGATATATAAATGGCAAATATGTGCATGAAAAGATATTTAACATCATTAACCATTAAGGAAATGCAAACTGCACCACAACGGGATGTCACTACACACCTATCAGGATGGCTAAAAATAAAAGTGGCAAACACCAAGTGCTGAAGGGGGTGTAGAGACACTGGACCACTCATACACTGCTGGTGGGAAAGTAAAATGGTACAGCTACTCTGGAAAACAGTTTAGGAGGTTAGTTTAGGAGGCAGCACCTCCTAAAACTAAACACGCAATCACCACATAACCTGTAATTGTACTTTTGGGTACTTATTCCAGGGAAATGAAAACATATGTTCATACAAAAACCTATACATGAATGTCGATTATAGCTTTATTTTTAAGAGCCAAACAGTAGAAATGGCCCTTTAACTGGATGTCCTTTAACTAGAATATTACTCAGCAATAAATGGAAAGAGCTATAGAGACATACAACAACTTGGATGAAATCTCCAGAAATGATGCTGAATGAATTATGATTCCACTATATATAACATTTTTGAAATGACAAAAAATTTGAAATGGATTATTGGTTGCCAAGGTTGGGACTGAGATGGGTGAGAGGTGGGTGTGGTTATAAAAAGGTAACAAGGTGGGGGCGCCTGGGTGGCGCAGTCGGTTAAGCGTCCGACTTCAGCCAGGTACGATCTCGCAGTCTGTGAGTTTGAGCCCCGCGTCAGGCTCTGGGCTGATGGCTCAGAGCCTGGAGCCTGTTTCCGATTCTGTGTCTCCCTCTCTCTCTCTGCCCCTCCCCCGTTCATGCTCTGTCTCTCTCTGTCCCAAAAATAAATAAACGTTGAAAAAAAAAATTAAAAAAAAAAAAAGGTAACAAGGGGGATCTTTGCAACGATGGAATTGCTCAGCATCTTCACTGTGATGGCAGACACACAAACCAACATGTGGCAAAATTACATAGAACTAAATACATATATACATACTGAGTACACGTACTGGGGAAACCTAAGTAAGATCAACAGATTGTATCAATGTTAGTATCCTGGTTGTGCTATTTTACTATAATTTTACAAAATGTTACCATGAAGAGAAACTTGTAAAAGGATACTAGTTTTTCTCTGTACTCGTTCTCTTTTTGTTTTTAATTTTTTAATGTTTATTTTTGAGAGAGAGAGTGCGTGCGCACAAATGGGGGAGGAGCAAAGAGACAGGGAGACACAGAATCCGAAGCAGGCTCTGGGCTCTGAGCTGTCAGCACAGAGCGCGATGCGGTGCTCAAACTCACAGATTGCGAGATCATGACCTGAGACGAAGTTGGATGCTCAATGGACTGAGCCACCCAGGCGCCCCTCTTTCTTTTTTTTTTAAAGAGAAAACTTTTTTTTTTTTTTTTTTTGATAGAGAGAATGAGCTGGGGAAAGGGTCAGAAGGAGAAAAAGAGAATCTTAAGGAGGCTCCACCCTCAGTGAAGAGCCCAACGTGGGGATTGAACTCATGAGTCGTGAGATCATTACCTGAACCAAAACCAAGAGTCAAAACCAAGGGACACTTAACCAACTGAGCCACCCAAACACCCTGCCCGTGTACTATTTCTTACAACTGTACATGAATCTACAGTTATGTCAGTAACACTTTCAACTTAAAAAAATCATAAACCAGATTAATCGTAAATTCCTTGTGAATAGGAACTCTCCTTAGTTTCTCTGATTTCTTGTCTAATTCCCCTATCCCCGCCCCCCATTTCCAAATGTTGAGACCAGCCTGAGAGAAGGACATAGTAGGAGGTAATTATTTGGTTTCTGGTTTATCCAAGGGGAATTAAGTTTATTAATTTCTATAAAAGTAAAATTTATATTTTACCAAAATTCTCTATATAAATTCTATAAAATAAAATCTAAAACACCAACTGTCTCTGAAGTAGTTGATTATCTGCTATGGAATAAAATGACTTCAAAATATCCCCGTTAGCAGTTAAAATGTCACTATGTTTACATGGGAATCAGATGCCTTTTA
Source organism: Puma concolor (assembly GCF_028749965.1). Taxonomy (NCBI): domain Eukaryota; kingdom Metazoa; phylum Chordata; class Mammalia; order Carnivora; family Felidae; genus Puma; species Puma concolor. The sequence goes on along the minus strand of NC_141673.1, from coordinate 25,808,800 downwards.
AATCAACTGTCATTAGGTAGGAGTCTTTGGGAATCAGAGTCATGGAAAACTGGCAGATCGAGGCCAACAGGATTTCAGCAGGCTCCTATAACAAAAGCCTTCAGAGCATGGCACTCCACTATCCCCTCTTCATCCTGTTTTAGCACAAAACATTTGAAGAGGAGAGGCAGGAAACAAGTGATATAGGGCAGTGAAACATGTATCCACATCTGTAGACTAAAAAATCCATACTTACATGCTCTTTGGTAATGAGACATCCTCACAATGGAGCCAATTGGGGAGTTATTTCTGGATAGATTAATTAATTTGGATTGAGAGAAAAAAACTACAAATATATCAGAAGTCTGAATTATCAGAAGTCCTATAATTCAGTTTGAGTTATTTCATACACATGTATCTACTTTTCATACCTAAGTATAGGTCTTACTTACCAGGCTTGCTTTGGAGAAGCCATAATTAGCACTGTAATTATTTTACACGAGATACAGTGTTAAAATGCCCAGCAGGGTGTACACAAAAGGAATTTAAATATGTTTTCTACATGACTTTCAGCATTTATTTGCTTAAAATAAGACTAGCTAAATTCAGTTGAGCCTAGGCAGAATGAATACAAGATACCAAATTAAAAAGTCACAGAGGCATCATGATCAGTGTCACCTTGGAGGTATATTCCACAAGCCTCTTGGTAGATGAAGCCAGTGACTGTGACCTATGTCAGCAGCCCCAGAAATGATGCTAGCAGTGCTCATCTAAGATTTTCTCTCAATCTATAGCCTAACTGAATGTGCTCCTTGTCCAGTTTCCAGGTCTTGCCCTCTCATAATTCACAAGACTGCAGAAATCCTATCTCCTCCAATATTCAACCAGAGAGTGTATCACCTGCCTCTTTGGGGGAAAAAATCCCCTACCATTCATTTAAATCTGTTTTTTTTTCATTACGATAATAAGGATATATTATTATAAAAGGTATTTCAGCCTTACAAAATTATTTACTTTGGGGATCCATAAATAGTAATTAACTATTAAACTACAGTGTTTTAGAGGTCAGAAAGTATTTGACAAAGAATGAAATCAGGAATAGTGATAATAGCTAAAAAAGTAACTTTCACGTAAATCAGTGGGAAAATATGAGACATGCATAGTCCTCCCAGTGTCATTAATTTCCCCATAAAATGGTACTAAATGACAGGAACCCATTTTAACACCACTACCTTGACTAAATGCAAATATGGCATGAATAGTTCAGTTTCCAAACACTGAAACATCAATTTCCTAACCACAAAAACTTTCCAACCAATGAGCTCTTCTAGCATGAAAAATCTGGAGCCTCTGAAAATGCTCAGTGACGTCTATACATATCACTGCAGGTGTCCTTGTGTTTTCCTTCTAGACACTGAACAAATTTGGGACAGAAATACTTTGTCCATCAAGGTTTCCTGGAGAGAAGATTCACAGACCTCTACCGATATCAAACATAAAAAGAAAAAAAAAAAAAAAAAAAGGCAAAACCAATGCCTCACAGCACAGAACAATATGAACATATCCTGATTTAAAATCAGTATGTCTCAGGAACTTGGTTCCATATTGAGTTCACCTACACAATACCTGCGTGCCCTTGGGCAAGTTACTTAAAACTCATTAAGTCTTAGTTTCCTCATCTGTAAAAGAAGATAATATCTGCCTTATAGGATAGAAGGGACTATGAGAGAGCTCCTAGCATGATGCTTGGCATAGCAGAAATACTGAGTAAATAGTAACTATTACTATTTAGTATAGAGTCTGTGCTATTTGATGTTAAGATCATTTCTTATCCTTGATATTAACTGGTTGATAGACTTTTGGTGAGGTGGGCAAAAAACTGGATTGATGGGGAGTCAGATAGTGGAGGGAAGAAAGTTTTGTTAACATATATTAGTAGCACAGATATTTGTTGGCTAAAAAGTTTCTGCTTAGTTTGAGCCCTTATCTCTCTGAAATCACCTGAAATCATCTTAAAAACACGAGCCATATAATCCTGTGTTCATAAGCTGTGTGCAGCCCTCCTTCCTAATAGGGATAACAATATCTGTCATAACTGAAGAAAATAGGCAATGTCACAAGCAAACCTAAACCTTTTTTCAACAACTAAGATCACTTGAGTTTTCTAAATCTTGCTGACTTTCACTGCAATGGTTCCACAACAGCATTAGAAGGGGCAATGTGGTATTCTGAAGCAGCAGGTTGGAGTCTTGGTTTTGCAATTTCCCATCTCTGTGGCGTGGAAAAAGTCAGCATGTCTTGCTGGGCTTGGCTTCATCAGTGAATGAGGAGATTGCACTGGATGATTTGTGATGACTCTTATTAGTTCTAAAATTTACATTTAACCTAGAACCATTAAAAGACATATATGACTTTCCAAATTTCTCAAAATACCCAAAAGGTCCCCATTTAAGTTTCCTCACCCAAACGTGATACCAAATAAATCATATCTGGACTCATGAATGAGCTCATTATTCATCCCTCCCTCCCACCCCAAGTACTTCCCACAACCTAAAAGGGCAGTAGTGAGGAACTGTGCTTTTCCCTCATGTTTCCATCAGTGGAACTATGCAAAGAAAATTTAAGAAATGAAACAGCTACTCATTTAAATTGAAATATCTGTTTACTTGTGACTGCAGATACATCTAAAGACCAAGAGAAAAGACAGAAAAAAAGTCACCAATTATTCCTTCTGTATATATTACACCAACTTTCCTGGACTTGAAATTACAATTGCCAAAGAGTTCAAATCGGAACTACTTTTCAGATGACGAAAGAAAAAAGAACGAGCTATTCTAAATTTATCAAAAACCAAATCTATTCTTTAATTCCTAATGTTTCAGATGATACTAACATATGCCAAAGTATATCAACTTGTCAAAAATATGTTACCAAGAAACTGACTTCAAAAAAATATATGATCTAAGTAAAACAAAGTTTTCTATGGAATCCATGGGAGCTCAAGAATAAGCAGTTACACCATTTCAAACAGAAAAAGGCTAAATGTGTTTGTTTTCCTTTTTATTTTTATCCAAACATTCAGGGGGAACTGATTTTCTTTGTTCGGTGTTTATTATTTCACCTTTCCTGAAGCAGAAACCAAAATACTTTGATAAATGGGAGAGTCTGGTAAACAGACACTTGGACATTAGGGCTCAGAATCACGAATCTCATTGTATTTTAATTGTCCATTTTTCCTGAAGTCACCATCACCGTGATTCGATTTCTTCTTGTATAAAAGGGTATGATAACACCAAATACAACCTTACTCCAATGCACACTTATATGGAACCAAAATGGCTCTATAATACATGCAAACAAGAAGGGCTGAGAAATGCAGAAGACAGCTGTTCTTCCTGGAAATACTATCATCACACTTTACTCCACTGGTAGTCTATTTGGTCAACCCAATTTTTATAATTCCAAAGATAGCTTATCTCTGTCTGACGTCAAAACTACTTGCAAATACTTTTTTTTTTTTTTAACCTTCAGAGATCCACAAACACGATTACCAGACTCAGACTAATCCAAAGTAGTTTTTCTATACCACCCAGAGGAAACTAGGCAGTGCACTTCTTGAACTTAACTCAGAATTTAATTAAAAAAACATCTACTTTGTAGCTTCCTACACCCAAATGTGCTACAACTCAAACTGCTCTTTGAGTTGTGGCACACTTTGCTACACTTCGCTACTAATATAGTTTCAAAAAAGTATTAAAATAAATAGGCTCATATAAACACGTCTACTTTTTTAATAAAGGGCTTGCCCTAAATACCAAATTAATCTATGTAATTCCAGGAAAAGATGATGCATTTAAAAGAAATGTCTGGAAGAACACAGAAAGCTTACAAAAGTAATATACAAAGCACAGGCATTACTTACGAATACCTGAAATATGAATACACTCATCACCCTACAAAAGAACATGAGCCTAGATTTGGAATTCCCCTGAACCACCTGGAGGAATGGTGAGCCAAAGTTCATCTTCTCCACTTCTTCATCCTGTTCCTTCCTAATAAGTTCCTCAACACACTACCTTTTACACCTCCTTGAATGTATCAGCATTTAAAAGTTACAAAAATCTTATTTTATTGTTCTGTTTTGGTATTGCCACAATTTCATTTGCTATTAATTTCCATTGCACTTTTCACATATCAGAAGCTAAATAAGTTCTTGTGGGCTGGCTAGGAACCTAAGACCTACTCACAGTTATTTCTATTGCAAAAATGCATTAAGTTCCAAACATCCTATTAACAGGCTTAATCCATTTACAGATTGATGGATTACCAGATTATCTTTACCAATCAGGTCCTTACAGGAATTAAAAATGTTTAGGAAAACAATGAAGGCCATCCTTGTTCCCTCCCCACAGGTGTCCTTTCCCAAAAGGTTCACACTGAGAATGTTTTTCTAGGAAATAGGTCAGAAGCTCATTTTGCAAAGCAATTTCTGTCTCACTGATATAATTGATTATTAACTTTTAAAAAGCAAAATTATGATATCCTTGGCTAAATTACAAAATTTTTAGATTTTTACTATTCAAAAATTTAATAAAAATCTAGCAATGGAATACCAATCATCTCTAAAAATAATGCCACCCACCCGCCAAATGTGCAAATATCATCTATCTCAACACAATGTATTTTTACCATGACAGGATATTTAGGATATTTGTTCTTCTATCTCTTGACTAAAAATATGCATCCAAAAGTATAAAGTGACATTCCACCACAGAAAAGCATAATGTTTGATAAAATATCACTTATCTGTTTTGGCAAAAAATGAGACCAAAGTGACAGCGCTGGAAAAAATACTGCAATTTCACTAATTGCTAATAATTAATTTGAAAGGAAAAAAGAAAAACTTTATTGCCAAGAAATAAAATCCAATGCTTCTAGCTGCAGTTTCAAATGCAGGGTAAGTATGTAAACAAACAGATTTGCCAAAATTGTGAGGTTATGATTCCAACACAAGAAAGCCAAAGTTAAAGAGCCATACAAATGTTTGATATTTCCTGAGCTGATGATGCTGTAAATAACTCCCAGTAAAAGGCTTCTGTTGAGATACAGGAGTCCTAACCCTTACCCTCTAACAGTGCATAATCTTATCAGTGCTACAATAAGGTGGAAATGCTTATTAGGGCTATTAATTTATACTTTAATCATTACATTAAAATCCAACACTACCACCAGATGGTAAATGCAACCCAAGAGAGACTAGGTCTGATGATTTACAACACAGAAGCCATAACAGGATTTTAGACGATTTGTCATTTGGCCAGCTCATTAAGCCCAGTTTTGTGCTTAAAATGGGGAGAAAACAAACAAAAAACTTAATACTTTCCTTCATCAGAAATGAGGGTCTACTGATTAAGAAGAAATTATTTTGAAGTTTATTTTATTTTGAATCTTGGTGCTTGAGGAAAACCAAAAGATAAATCCAAACCTGTCAAGTGATGGGGACTTCTGGGCAAAGTTTCAAGAACAGCCATCTACATTGGCTGATTCCATTTCCTCTCTTTGAAATCCTCCTCAGTCTGCAATCTGGCTTCTTCCTCTAGAGCAACACTGACACTGTTCTTATCAAGGTTAAAAAATGACCTCCTAAATGCCAAATTCAATCTTGTCCATTTTTATAAGCCTTGGGTCTAGTCTTACCACCTTTGTGAAGTCATCTTTATCTTAATTTATTTTTTTAAGTAATCTCTACACCCAACCTGGGACTCAAACTCACAAACCTGAGATCAAGAATTGCATGCTCCTCCCTGACTGAGCCAGCCAGGTGCCCTGTGAAGTCATCTTTAACACCCTTCTTGGGATATAACTCAAAGTTTGGAATCACAAAACCATGCTGCCCTGTAATTGTCTGCTGCCTCACTGGACAGAAACTCTGGGGGGTAGGCACTCTCCTTTCACTTTTGAAGGCACAGTGCTTTACACACGGGTCAATATTGTGGAATATATAAACTGAGGGCTTGCTAGGTTACCCAGGAAAACTCAATAATCATTCATTTTCTTTGAAGTGCTTATAATAAGAATTAAACAACAGAGGAAAAAGGTAGAAAGGTTCCAGGGAAAGTTTTTCTTGGTTAGAGAGTTAAGAAATCCACTACAATTTCAAAAGGAAAATTCCCATATTGGCATACTATTATTTTGCTAATTTGTCTATAACTCTTTAATATTAACAGCCCAAATTTACAAACTTTCCTATGAAAATCAAACTTCTTAAATAATATTAATAAAGAAGCACTCATTAACCTGAATGCCAGTGAGACAGAAAGGCCTCCTGCCTGCTATGTATTTGAGGATAATCATGTTTGAAACATTTCAGCCAAGAGAGCTCCTAACTATACCCAAAAGGCACCAGAATACTCCAGAGTTTCTCACAATCTGGCTCCCAACAAAACTGCTTTTGAGAACCCAGGGCAGTAAGCAAACGGTGACCCATCTGGGAACACCAAAAGCTACAGTTTCTACGGCCAGGGGTATTCCCTTCACCCTCCTTTACCTTCATATTTGGCTATTCACCCTTCTTGGCTGCAGGGCTTCCCAGCACCACTCCTCACAGCAGCCAACTCCCCTCCTCCAGTTTCCTCTACTCACTCTTGCCTGAGGTCAGAAACCCAATTAGCAGAATCCTGCAGTGGAGAATGGGGAGGGAAAGAGAGGAGGGATAGGAATAGTGAGGAGAAAGGAGGGAAAGAAAATCCACTGCACTCTAAATCCCAATCACCCAGCCCTTCCCTTCTCCTTATCACTCCCAATGCCTTACAGTCTTTCTCAAAGCAAACCCAGCCCCCGATTTCCTCATTCTTTAGTCACCTCACCCTTTCCATAAACACTGCCTCTCAGACTCAGTGGATTTGCTTCTCTGACATGGGGGTACTCAACTCCACCCTGGCCAATGCTCCTGCCTCAGCACAAAGAGAAGCTGAGAGGAAGAATTCACCCAGGACAAGGGAAGTGGAAGCCAGTACAGTAATGGTTAATATAATTTGGGTGCTAAACTGAGTCCTTTACCAATGTTTCCAAAATTGTTTCTTTGGACAATACACTCTAAGTTCCAAATTACAATTAACTTTTAGAATACAATCGTATTTGTAACTGGGAACTGTATACAATAATTTCCTGATAAATGACAAACATGTTATGAATTAGTAAATATTAAGCTGTTGGATTCATGAAACATCTGTCTTCTAAAGAAGGTGACCATAGCTTGGCAGTGTCTGTTTACTAATCCAGAATCTGGTTGATTATATATGTGGACTCTGTAAAATTAGTAAGTCTCTGTGAGCCAATCTCCTCTGAAAGAGCCAGAATCTCTTCCCTGAGGATCGAGAAACTGTTAAAGACACTTGTCTACTCTTTCCAGCAGAACGATCTTACATAGGGTTAATAATGTGTTTTTTCTAATCATTTTAGAACTTTACTGGGTTGGACTTTAATTACTGTAAGGCAGAGGTCTATATATTTTCAACAGCTAGATTACCAAACAGGATTTCCATTTGGATCCACTCAACTCACCTGAAATGTATGTCCCACTTCTCATTTACCTTATTTTAGGGTGTCCAGGTATCCTCCTCATGAGGGCTTGGATTTTGCCTTCTCTGTCTATTCAATGTTGTTTACAAAAGGTACAACCTCCCAGGAAAAGCTGTTAGTCTGACCCTATGACTGAAGGCTTTTGATTCAGCTGGCACATTTCAAGAGTCTCAAGCCTGGCTCCCTGCTCCAGGCCTAAACAAAAATCTCTGTGGAAAGCTAATTCAAAAGCAGAGCTCACTCACTCTTCACCAGACTGCCCTACTTGACAGCCTGTAACCTGTCCAAAGCCGCCCTCAGTTTCCTGTGGCCTTGAGAAAGAACCCTCCTTAAGAATGCCATCCAGCTGCACAGGCTGGCTGTGTACATTAACCCCTTCCAACCACGTTTCCCACCACCACCAGAGCAAAGCGCCCTGCGTACGAAACAGCAGAAAAAGGCTGAGTTCCAGAAGTTTACAGCTGGTGTTAGCAATAATGACAGATCCTTGAGATTTAAGCCTGAGGGCCAATGGGATGGCCAAACCTCCAGTTTCAAGAAAAAAACTTCATCTTAGGTAAGGACAGTAGTATACCATAAAGAAGCCAAATTAATTTCCCTTTCTCACAGACACACTATTCATTATACAAAAGAATATTAAAAGGAGGGCAATACCAACAAAACTGTTCCATGGACAGAAGAGGAGGCATGAGAATACTTTTTTTTTTTAAGTTGGGATACTTAATTTCAATTCTCTGTCAAAATATTTATACCAAGAAAAAGGCTTTTGCCTAGGTACTAACGTTCAGAGTAGACAGTTGTAAACAGAATGTAGTCAGCTATGAGAAAAGTTAGGCAAGGGAGGCTAAGTCTTTCATGGGTCAAAGGAGGAAGGACAGGGTTTATCAGTAAAGAAAAATGTTAGGAGAGCATCTGTAAGCTAAAAAAAATTAGAACAATTTTACTTGGTACACTAAGATTTTGCTTGACATTTTTATTTATTCAATTCTCCTGATAATCCTTTAAGCCCCTACTACGTGCCATATGTGTTAACATTTCTACAAAAGTCCCACTGTAGATCTGAGTATTCAAAGGCTTGAGGTTTAAATATAAGAACACGAAGACTTCAAAAAGGGTCTATGTGCTTTTTGTTAAACACAAAACACTTTAAATGCAATGCAAAAGCCCCTCTTTGTGACTACAGAGAGAAAAAAGCAGCTGCAGTGGTAGTGTTGTGGGTTGGGTTTTTTTTGGTTTTTTTTTTGCCTCTTTTTTATTCATTTTATCATCCAACCAACACCTACTCATTCCTCCTCAGCCCCTTGGTTGACCTCATGAAGGATAAAAAGGTATGACTCAAACTCTTCTTGGAGCTTAAAACTAAAAACAGAACATCAGACATACCAATAAATAATTACACCATAAAACACACAGAGAAAGGCTGTAAGGATACCACAGCATAAAAGGGAGATCAGAATAGGAAATAAACACTTGCTACCAGGTCTGTAAAAGCTTCATGAAGCCAGTGGTTGCTGAGCTGGACCATTAAAGATGGTCAAGGTTTTAATAAGATGGATGGAGTAGGTAGGTATATCAGAGGTAGCATGTACACATACAAAACTGAGAAAGAAAGGATAGTACCTTTCCACTTCCTGCATTTTTCCTATCTCCATATGAAGTCAGCAATTAGTCCTCAACAAGCAAAATAACTAATATCAGAGAGGAAATTTTGCAAATTTAGAGGTTTTAACTGACAAGGGCACCATAGGCAAACACATGGATTTCAAACTTTACAGATTCCTACACCTAACAAATAAACCTCACTGAACTGGCCAATTTCCTCTCCTAGTTTCCTGCTATGACTTCTAAGTTGGTGCTTTGGAGGCCCTGCAAACTCGCTCTTCTAGGTCTCTCTTGTACTATCTACACTACCACTGGGTCAAATTCTTTGAATCAGCTACTAAAATAACTCAACTACTTCAAGCTTGCATTGAAAACATCCATTCTGGCTATATGATAAAAGAATACTGTAGTTTGGAATAATTTAATATATGCTTAACTAAGCCACTCTCTCACCAAGTGATTTTCCCCATCTCACAGGGTTGGTGCAGGTTAATTTCAGTTAAAGCGCAGTGCCTGTCTGGCACCTAAGTGTTACCTGGAATGCTGATGTCTGGGTTCAAGTTGCAGCTGGCCATCTGAAGCTTCATATGGCTCTTCTACCTCATACACATTTGCATCGGTGTCCTCCATGCTTCTGGAATTTTGCCATTCTAACTCGGGAGTTTTCCCTACAGCCATAATAAATGGCAAGTTCTCATACTCTGGTATTTCCTCATAATGGCGTATATTTTCATACTCTGGTGCATAGCCACTTGTAATAGATTTGCAAGGTGTCTGAGATGATGACTCCCTGGAGAGCATTTGGTCATCCAAAGACTCAGATCTTGGTCCATTAGCTGCACTGGTCTGGCCCCGAGACTTTTTCCTCTTCTTCTGGGATTCTAGGCTGTAATTATCTGCAGAGTATGCTTTGATGGGCTTACTTTTCTTTTCTTCTACCAACGTGCCATGCCAATCACTTTCAATCCCTTTCCGCTCCCCACCTGAGAGGCTGCCTGTGGTTGTATCTCCAACTTGGCTATTCTTGAACCAAAATTTCTGGAAGTCACTCTTCATGAAACAGATGGACAGTTTCATGTTCAGCAACTTCTTTAAAGAGTTCTTCTTTTGAGAGTCTTTGCAAGGCTTAGTGCACCTCTCCACATCCATAGCAGATAATGATTTCGCTCTAGGCTTAGTCGTGGCAGTTGAAGGCTCACTATTTGATGATATGGTGACAGATTTTAAGGATTCTGGGTTCCCCGAAAAGGGTAAAATAGGATGAGGTAATTTCCACACTGGCTTTTCTGAAGTCTGTTTAGTCATATCAAAGGAGGACAACATACCATGGTTTTGGGCACACAAATGTCGAAGGTGATTTCTTTCTAGACCCTTCTCTGAATTGTTTTCTTCATTTGAGGGATAAGAAATTTTCTCCACCAGCTCCTCTGAGGCAGCTTTTTTAAGTACTCCTGCAGCAGGCAAGCTGTGTCTCTGAGGTTTTTTGGGGACAATTCTGGAGGAACTTTCACCTTTTATTATAGATTCTTTTTGCATTTGAGGGGCAGACGCTTCCAGGTTACAGGCAGTAGGCAAATGTTCATTGCAAGTTAATTTGAGTTGCTTAGGCAGGCTCATAGATAAAGTACTGCATCTTATAAAACTGGTCCCTTTGTCCATAGCAAGTGACATACTGGAACCATCTACTGTCTTGGTGTCAGAACTCAAATTACAATCTGTTTCTATTTTGTCAAAGGAAGATGTTTCATGACACATAACTTTCTGTGGATTGAGTAAATTTTGTCTGTCACTGTTGCAGTACACATTCAATTCACTTTTATTTCCTGGCTTCACTTTGTCCACCTGTTCCTGGTTACACAAAACATTCTGATGAAGAACACCAATTTTACTGTTTTTCAAACCAGCTTCTAAAGGACAAGAAGGGTTACTGTCTAAATTCTCTGGTTCTTCAGTACTTTCACTAGGAACATCTATATACTTTTGGCGTAACAGACGAGCAGCCCGTGTCTTTCTGGGCTTGGGAGTTGGAAATTTGGGGGTATATGGTACTAAGTGAATTTCTAAGGGACCAAGATCTTTGACTTCTGATTTCTTACTAACTCCATCTGAAGATGGAAAAGTACTTCTTTTATCATTTTCCAGAGTTTCTCGTTCAGATGAATGAAAGCAACTGTTGCTTTTTTCACTGCTATGCTGATAAGTTTCATCACTAGGAATCTGTAAGTGGCAGTGGTGATGATCAGGAACTTTTTCAAGGCTGGACAGGGAAGGTGACAGGTCTGCAAACTCAATTCTGAATTGTCTGTTGGAATTATAGCCATCAGTCATTTCTGGGCTGTCTGTGGAGCTGTGCTTCTGTAGGGAAATAAAAGGTGATGCTCGTTGTGTTAAAACATCTTTAAGCTTCTCCTCTAGGATGTTTGCCTTTAAAACTACTGCATTCTGGCTCTTGACTTTTTCAAAGTTAGAATCACATTTACTCCTTGTTTTTATAGCTGAAGAGGACTCATCAATTTCACTATTTTCTAAATTTTCATGCATTTCCAGGGGCTCTAAGATAAGCTGCTTTACACACACATGTTCTCTATTCCCAAGTTTATGGATACACTGAGAATTACAGGAGCACATTGGTAAAATATAATCGCTGCTCTGATGCCCTACATTTTTACAATTAGAGTTGTCAGCATTTTTAGGTAATTCCTGTTTATGCTCTTGCAGGTTCACAATGATTTTCCTTGATGGTGACTGCCCGATGTCTCTAACAGGTGAGCCTTTCAGAACCTTTGGTTTCGGGGCTATTGCTGGTTTGGTTTTCTTTGTTGACTGTGGAACACTAGAAATCACAATATCAGGTTTAGGCGCAACAGGAGGTGGAGCAGGCTTATTATTTGCTACCACAAGCTTTGGCTTGGGGGCCACTGGTGGCTTCTTAATCTCTAGAAAGGAAAAAATAATAATTTGATGACAAAAACAAAAAACAAAACCCAAAAGATGATAAATGATTAAATTTGATAACATTTTTACTTTTTTTGACAAAATGGTGAACTTACATTTTACTAGGCAGATTATGTTAAAGAGTCAACGTTACTCTCGAAAATTCCTTAAATTGTCCTTCAATTCCAATATACAAAGCTTTGGGTAGAGTGTACATTTCTTATCAAGTCCAAAACAGTTTTTCTTCTAACTCTAGAACAGATTACCATATCTTCAGTAGACACTAAATGAGATCATTGGCTTCTGCTTTTGGGACCCTTATAGAAGAAAAGTACTTCATTTGCTGAGTGCTAAGTGAGTGAATTTGCCTAAGTTATATGTAGATAGAACTCTTTAAGTTTGCCTCTCAGTAAGCAGTAGTATTCTTCAACTTCAATGATATACCATAGAGTTATATAAATGCTTTTTCTCAAGATTCTACCCCACTAGAACCCCAAAACTATCTTAAAAAGGAATACAGAAATCAAAAATTTTCCGAACTTAAAAACAAAAGTAATTCTTCTGTATTATTGGATTCATTTTAAAGTTGTATTTCTCTGTACAGAAATTGTCATTGGGAATTTTCATTATAATCCTTCCCAGAGCTTTATTTTTTAAAAAGTCATGTGTATAGGTTCTACACCACATCTAATCAATCAGAGATTCTAGGAATACAGCCTGGACACGTGTATTCTTTTAAGTTCCACATGTGAATATACTGTGTACCCTTAATTAATAATGACTACTGTAGTACATTTAAAAGATAACCACACACACACACAAAAGATGACCACAATTTCAATTGTAGCAATCCTCCCTTGACACTATATAAAAAGTACTTAATAAACACCTATTATACAATGCTAGGTTTATACAGACCTAGTCCTATCCTAAAGGTACCTAATAAAAGCCTCACTCAAAAGACCTATAAAATAAAGATATACAGAGCCCGAATATCTGTATTTTTTTTAAAGTTCTTTAGGTTTTTCCACCTAAACTATCTCTTATCACCTAGTCACATTTCCCCAAGGAGACCTAAAGTAAAAATATTTTATCTTATACTTCTTACACTGCATGTTTGTTCCTCCAACAGGATCTAATGTCTAACAAAAACTTAATTTACTAAACAAAAACCATAAATCTTTCCGAATAACTGTTGGACATTAAGTACTTGAATACACAGAGGCTTTGATACTTCATTTAGTGATGATTTTCTTTTCAACAAAGGAAATTAGTCACGACACTTGGGAAGCTATGACATGAAAGTGTGGGGGTGGGTAGAGAGAGAGGGAGAGAATAGGGTGCTCTACTTCCTTTTACCAATCATTTTCCCAAACCAAGGTCACACAATGACATATGCCCTCTCATTCAATTCCTGGTATAATGTCATAATAAAGAAGATAATAAAAAAATACTTCCAAAATAATTTAATACAAATTCCCAAAGCTACACAATTTCACTTAGCTATTTAATACACATGCTATTACTTTTAAGTAGAAAAAATTGTACAACCATTCAAAACCTAATGATAAACCTTGTTATAATAGTCTATTAAATTAAACTCTTGACCTATTAAGTCTTAAGGGAAAGTACGATTGCCCTAGGCCTCTTCCCAACCTCCCACCTTACCCAAGGTAATGAAAACTGACAAACTGTCATGTTGATTTCATTTTTGTAACCATTCTTAAAACATCTTATCTTTGGGATTTTTGAAGGAATTAAAAAAAAAAGTCAGTTTTGCAAGATGGAAAGAGTTCTGGAGATTGGCTGCACGGCAACATGAAGGTATTTAACACTACTGAACTATACACTTAGAAATGGTAAAGATGGAAAATTTATGTGTATTTTACCACAACTAAAAAAACCAAACAAACCCAAAAAACAAAAATCCAGTCTCATCAAACTAATCTTTTACTTTCTTAATCTTATAGCCTGTCAAAAGCTTCAGGGCCATCTAACCAATCAATTTTTGCTTTTTAGTTAAATTGTTTTTTACTCTTTGGTAACAATTTCACTATTTTCTTTAAATGTGCTTTATACACATTATCAGCATATCAGCATATTATACACATATCAGCATCCAAGGGCCATAAATACCTGTTCTCCGTTAGTTTTGTAGAAATTCAAGCAAATACGTATGAGTGGTGGTTGATTCCCGACAAACACAGCATAGCATATGTACCTAACACTTTCAATGCTCACTCACTGAATTAAATAGATGACTGTGAACATTAGCTTACCACTGTTAACTATGTATTGGAGGAAGCAGATTAACATAACTCAGCTGGCTAACCTAATTCTGTGCCTTTGTGAAGATCTGGTTGCCTCAGTTTCCTTACTTGTAAATCAGATTTGAACAGATTTCTAAAGCCTATATGATTCTGAGATTATAACTTCTGTGATCCTTGCTTCAGGAGAATCCTTATATTCTCTAGTCCCTTATCTTTATATGATATTTCTTCAGTAGGACTTTGTCAGTCTTCACCATTAGAAGGCAAGCTCCAAGAGAGGCATTTTGACATAATGCTCTATCCCCAGTCCTGAAAACAGAGCCTGGGAATAGTCAAAGCTGCCACATACATACCCTTCAATAGGTCTCAGTAACAGACAATTTCTTTAAAAAAAAAAAAAAAAAATCAATATCCATTTAAATGTAGAATAATATTCTGAAAAGTTAGCAGGAATCAACTTCAGTAGGATTATTAAATGAGTTATTAATCATTAGTAAGAGCAAATATTTAAGTCACTGGTATAGCAATATCCAAAATCCTTTTAATTTATTAATTTTTTAAATTAAATTATTTAATTTATTAAACTACATTTATTTAATTTATATTATTATTATTATTATTATTATTATTTTTTAGTGGCTCTATCTCAAAAGAAACACAACTCAAAAAATAACAAGTCATTATGGCCTGCTCCTATGTCACTCTTGAAATAAGTGCATGATGTTTGGAAATGAACCCAGCACCTTTGGATCTTAATACTGTAACAACATTTAGACCCAAAAGTGTAGAGCAAAGCAGCAACTCTTTTATTTACACAGCTGTTTGGCTTCAGGGAAAAATAAGGTAAGAAAGTAAAGCACTAGTACCATTTTACTATTACAAACATACGCGTCATCTGTTAGACACAGATGGCTGTGGTTCACATGTGCACACCTTCTTAGCTATTGGCCAGCCCAAAGGCAAAGCACATTAATGAGGCTGTATATGTTTTAAAAGATACAAAATATACACTGATAATTATCTCTCCCTTTTCATATACTGACTAGAATAATTCTAAAGTCTCTATTACGGGCCTACTCTTTCACAGATGCAGAAAAACGAAGAAAGCTCTTCTTCAGGATACATATAACTTAGATGTTCTACATTTATCTTATTTTTAAAAAATGAAGCCAAACCATCCCAAATACATCAGATTAGATTTAATGTAAACAAACACCCCCTCCCCCAACTGCAAATAACACTCTTAATGTTTTAATTAATTTGATTATTGTACCAAAAAGCATCATAAAGAGCTTACCAAAATGATAAACACATAATTTTATAAGAATGGAAACAAAACCCCAGTTCTCTTCCATATTCTCCATTTAGACGTGATAAAGAATAAAAAATCTTAACAGACAAAAAGATAGTTAATGTTCTCAGCAAGCCATGGTAAAAACCAAGTAACTCAGCTAAACACAGGAAGTGTTCTTTTAAACACCACAAAAATGTCTGTGGATTAATTGTAAAGTTGATAAAATATAAAAGTAGCTTGCATTATTCTAGGGTAATTCAAATGAAAGAATCAAACTTCCAGACTGAGCCCTGAATCAGATTTACATACTTAAATGCTTCTGGACCTGTTCATTATAAACTGTTAGGACTAGAATTGAAAACGATACATTTAAGGTATGAATATTTTAAATGTGTTTGAAACTCCAAAGGAGGTGAGAGCTAAAATGGCTGGCAAGACTTTTAAATTTCTAAACATTTTAAATTTAAGTGGACTGGGTCAGTAATAAAAATTAAAAGGTGAGGTACAGAAATTTAAGATGAAAATAGTTCACCTCAAGTACGTAGAAAGTCTCCGCTTGGTAACGAAAAGAGTTTATAAACCTTTTAGTGTATGATAACATATCTCTTATACATACATGTAACATTAAATAGGAAAGATCTGCAATATGTTCAGGAATACTTCACTCCTTGCTTTCTTATCCTATTGGCTAACTTTTTACCTGGTTAGCTGTAATCTGATTACACCTAGCAATGCAACACTCCAATATATCTATGATTTAAAAATAATACAAATCAGAACATTGAGAGTGCTGTTTGACAGCTTCAAGTTGCAGAAATTTAAAACAAATGCCATGAAAAGCAAAGAAAAATTGATCATACTTAAGTGCTGATTTTAGAAGCAGCTTTGAGGGGAAGCCTAACACTATTGTACTACAAAATTCTTAATGAAGCGTATTTCTTTAAACATGGGCAAAAGCATAAAGAAAAATCCGCAATACTTAATGCATTATTAAGTTCTGGTTTAAAAATTAACCTATAGTCTTATAAAGTGCTTTTTTTTTAAAGCGCTTTTAACAGTAATTAGCAATTACTTTACTAATCATGTTGGAAAATAAGAACTGTCCCTTAAGACTGTTTAGAAACACAACGCCAAGAAATGCTCAAAATTCACACAAAGGTAAATTACAGGCTTTGTCATCTGGATGAAGAGAAAGGACTATGGGAGGCAGACAGAAAATAAGGCTTCGACGAACAGGTAGAAACAGAAAAAAAACCCATAAAAACTGGGTGAGGTGAGGAAAACATTGCTATCGACAATTCTACTCCTCTGCTTCTCAGGTAACAGGAAAAACCACCAGGAGAGGAGTCACAGTGTCTAAACCTCCGCATCTAATAAGGGTCAGGGTTTCCAGTTGGTACTGGGTTCAAAGGGACTCAGAGCGGTGGCTGAGTTCAATACTCCGGGAACACTGCCCTTTCCTAGAATAACTGATTTCTTAACATGGGAATCTAAACTATTTTCACACGCAAAGCCAAAGTCGCCCAAACTTTGGGACACACGAGCAGATGTTTCCCTCTTCACATTTAGTGATTCACCTGGCGCAGAGCTCCCAATGCGGGTCTCCGTTTCAAGGGGGATCCCAAGAGAGACACGATTTCTAACCAGCCCCTCTGGTTAGGAAGGGTCGAAAATATTCGGCAGCACACGCCGTCTGCTCCGTATTTGCCACAGCCCTCGGGAAAGGCAAGGGGAACACCGTTAATCCACCCGTGAGGAGAAAGTTGCTCCAGAGCCCAAGACTAGCAGCGCTCGCTAGAAACTTTCCAGCGGCAGCGCGAGCGCCGTCACTTACCCGCGGCAGAAGTCATGATTCCCTGTGCAGCTCGCTTCCCCGTTAGCCCCCCTCAATCCATGCTCCTCTTACAGTCCATTGTTTCAAGAGTTCTCTTCAAGAACAGAAAAGCTTCTGCCAGGGGCCGCATTCCGTCCGAAGGTCCCGCGGCGCAAGCAGAGCGCCGCACAAAGGACGCGACCGGCTCCAGGGACCCAGCGGCGCTCCCGGGCGCGAGCCGCAGGCGGCGGGCAGGCGAGCACGAGCGCCTCCCAGCAGAGCTCAGGGAGGACGGCCAGGCACGGGCACGAGCAGGGCTCACCGCGGCTTCGCCGGCGCGCGCCCCACTCCAGCTCCAGAAAAAAAAAAAAAAAAAAAAAAAAAAATCTGTACTTCAGGCGCCCCCTGCTCGTCGCAGCCGTAAAAGGCGGACAATAGCTCCAACCTCCTCCAATCAGTGGGCTCGGGCTTCCTCCCGCTCCTGCCCCTCCCACGCACACGCTCATCCTTTGCTCCAATAAGTGGCCCTGAGAGGGGGCGTGCGCTGCGAAGCATTCTGGGAATTGTAGTTTTCTGGACAGACGGGACAGTCGGTAGCAGACGCCGTGGTGCCGCCTGTTCTCCCGCCTTCATTTCCCATCGTGCTGAGGCGGGTGGCATGGCGGAGAAGGATGACACCGGACTTTGACGAAGAGGTGGTTTTTGAGGTAAGGGGAAAATGGCGGTGGATGTGGATTGCCTTTGTTTGAGACGGACAGGGGGGAAGGCGAAGGGCCGATCCCGGGACAACGGATTGGGTGACGCTCCTGCCCGCCTAGGTCCTCGAATCTCGGCGATTTCTGGGCCTAGTGTTGGTGGCAGCCTGACAGGTGTAGCTCCAGGCACCCTTGCCGCGGCAGCCTCGGCCTCAGGCCCGCCCAGAATTCCCAGCTGGGGCTCCGTTGCTAGGCCGGTGGACAGGCGCCCCCTGCTTGTTCCTTCCCCGGGGATGGATATGCTTGCGGGCGTACTCTGCCCGAGCGGGGCGGGGTCCTATCGTGCCTTTTGGATACTCCTGAATACAACTTAGCCTCCCCCTTTTTCGTCCCCGATCTTTTGGGTCAGTATCCAGAAGTGCCTCAGGTCATCCTTCACGGTCGAGGCGTGGCCCTCGTAATGAAGGCAGCAGGTGCCCGTTTTCTAACACGTTTTAAAATCTATGTGTGGGACCTACTGCGAGTATTTAGGACCGAGGCACATCAACATCTAGGTCTAATTCTTTTGTCCTTTGCTGTTGCGCTAGGTGTAGCCCGTTCTTCTGACTCGAGGCTCTGGGTGTGAGTGCTTTTGTGTGGGACTATTTTAAGACGTTCTCTGCCATCTTGAATGAAACACACACGCGCGCGCGCGCACACACACACACACATACACACACACACACACACACTCACACACTATGGCGAGTATTTTGTTGCCACTTATCTATCAGATGCAGGAGAAAATTCACACCCGTTATAGATACATTGCAAATATGTATGCTTTATGTTCACTCATCCAAATAGATTGTAAGAAATTTTTAAAAAGAAATGGCCTATTCCATACAGTGAGAAAGCGAGGCACTAAGTGCAGAATGATAAATGTTGAAATATGTATAAACTGCCGTTGGAGGATTGATTTGGAAACAGGAGTCTATTCTTGTGGCCTCAGAGAAGCTACACCCAGTAAATGATACCGGAGATAAATCTTGAGCTATGAATCGGATTAGACAGATCGAAAGGAGAAAATGCATTACCGGGAAAGAACTGAATATGCCAAGGTTAGGAGGTGTGAAAGTACCTGGTGTGGATTTTTTTAGGGGCATGAGTGGGAGGGTCGCTATATAAAGTGGCTTCATGTGGCTAGAATGTAGCAGTAGTGAAAGATAGGGCCATTTTATCAAAATGAGGAGTCATTTGGAGGAGTCATTAGGGAAGACAAGTGTTTGAATTTTGGAAATGAGAGAAAAAATGATGGAATAATGGTTTGGACAGATAATTCTAAGGTAAAATCAAGGAAGCAGTTACAGATTGAATGTGGGAGCTGAAGGAGAGACAAAAATGTAGGTTACTCAGATTTCTAGGGTAAAGAAAACTGGGCGGATGTTATTTTTTTTTACCCTATTTTCTTAGATTTCTGAATATAATAGTAATGAATGCCCAAAGAACATTTCAGTATAGAAAATAAGCCACAAAATTAAAATTATCTGTTAATCTACCAGCCAAAGATGGCCCCTATTAACGTTATAGTATTGTGTTCTTACAGACTTTTTTTATGCAAATGTATGTTTAATGTGTGATATTTTTTAAAGCAAAATGTATCATACGTAGAATTCTGAATGTATTTTTCACTTAAATTTATCATGAGTCTAACTATTCATTACTCTTTGAAAATATTGTTAATAACATAATATCCCTGCATGCATGTTTATCATAATATAACCATTTTCCCATTATTGAATAATTATATGGTTTCAAAATAACCATTGTATCAACACTGATATGATTCCATCTTTAACTGCAACTCTGGTTTTTCCTTAGAATAATTTCTAGAGGTGAAACTAATGGGTCAAAGGATATGACAATTTTTTAAGACTTATATAGAAAGGTTATACTAATTTATGTTTCCATTAGGAATAAGAGCATTGATTTCACCAAATCCTCAGCAACAGCCTTCTTAGTTTCTTTTAATCTTTGATAATTTGATAGGAAAAATAGCATTCCATTGTTCTAGTGTATATTCAATGCATTTATTGGGACCATTTTTATTTCTTTACTTGCCTGTTTCTTTTTGTGTTTTTTTGTCCATTTTCCTATTGGATGCTAGCTTCTTAAAAATTGATTTGCATGAGTTCTTCATATGTTACTTAGACCTTGTAAGAAATTGTAGAAAATTTCTTCCAGTTTGCTGTTTAATTGACTTGCCTTTTGTCATGTACATTAATCTTTTCTGTAGCATAATAGTAATGAGGAAAGTGTACAAATCATAAGTGTGTGCAGATTGATGAATTTTAACATGTTGAATACACCAATGTAAGCAGCAGCAGCCAGATCAAGAAACTGAACATCACCATCACACCAGAAGCTACCTCTTATTTTTGTCAGTTCTGCCCACTTCAGATATAACCATTATTCAGACTTGGAATAACGAACTTAATTTTGTCTATTTTTATAGTTTATACACTGTGCAATTCTATTTGTATATCTCTCTTTTGGCTAACTTTTTTTCTTTCTGGTTTTGTTAGATTCATCCATATTGTCATGCGAGCATTTGTTATTTCTCCATGGTATTCCATGTGAATGTATGACAGCTTTTTAATCCATCTTACTGTTCATGGTCTTTGAGTAGCATCCAATTCGGGACTATTATGAATAGTGCTGCTTAGTATGTATGTTTTGTTGAACGTATTTCTTTATTATTATTACTATTCTTATTTTAAGTTGGGGCAGAGAGAAAGGGAGAGAATTCCAAGCAGGCTCCACACTGTCAGCCCATTGCAAGTCTCGAACTCAGGAACCATGAGATCATGACCTGAGCCAAGATCAAGAGTTGGATGCTCAACCAACTGAACCACCCAGGCACCCCTTGTTGAACATATTTCTGTTGTATATATATTTAGAAATGAAATTGCTGAGTCATAGGAAATGTATATGTTTACCTTTTGTAGGTACTGCCAAATATTCCAACCCAGTTATACCAGTTTATACTCCTACCAGCAGTCTATAAGAGGTCTAGTTGCTCTACATCCTCACCAACACTTGCTAATATCAGTCTGGTTTTTTTTTTTTTTTTTTAGTGTATTTATTTATTCTGAGAAAGAGAGACAGAGTGCATATGTACACTTATGCACCTGTACCTAAGAGCTGGGGAGGGGCAGAGAGTTGGAGGGGGAGAATCCCAGGCAGGGTCTGTGCTGTTAATTTGCATTTTCCTGATAAGGAAGTTGAGAGTCTTTTTTATATGTTTATGACCCCACCCATTGTTTATCTACTTTTGAAAAGCCAATTCAAGTTTTTTGCATATTTTTCAATTGGGTTATCTCTTTTACTGATTTAAAGGAGTTCTTTACATATACCTGATACAAGTCCTTTGTTGGATATATGTACCTCAGATGTCTTATCTCAGGATATTTGTAGCACTCTCTTAATTGTGCCTTTCAGTGAACAGAAGCTCTTAACTTTCTTATAATCCAATTAAACCATCTTTTGTAGTTAGTACTTTTAAAGAAATATTTGCCTACTTTAAGGTTACAAATGTATTTTCTCTCAAAGCTTTATTTTACCTTTTGCATTTAGATCCGTCATCCACGTGGAACTGATTTTTGTATGGTATCAAGTAAAGGTCAACATAATTTGTTTTTCAAATAGATGTCTGGTTAACCTGGCATTTACTCAACTGACCATTCTTCCACTGAACTACCATGTTGCCTTTGTAATAAATTAGGAAACCTTGTATGTGTGGCTCTATTTCTGGATGCTCTCTTTTCCATTGGCCAATTTGACCATTCTTATGCCAGTAACATTATTTTAACCACTATAACTTTATAAAAAATGTCTGATCGGATAAACCTTTCAGCTTTATTCCTTCAAGGTTGCTTTGGCTATTTTTGGTCCTTTGCATTTCCAAGTAAATTTTAGAATCAGCTGGTCAATTTCAGTTAAGAAAAAAAAAAGGCTGAGATTCTGATTGGGATTGCTTTGAATCTATTGATTGATTCAACAGATTCAATTGATTTGGAGAGACTTGACATCTTTACAATACTAAATCTTCCAATTTGTGAACATTTTTACTCTCACCTTCTAAATGAGGCAGTTTCTCATCTCTGTGTTCTAGAACTGATTTTACAAACAGGGAATATAGGGGAGAAAAATTATTTTCCCTCTACCCTTCTACTTCTTGGCTGAGAACCCTGTATTAAAAGATACATTAACAGAGAAAAACAAACAAGTTTATTAACATGTATACCTCATTTGTTCATGGGATATATTGTGAAAAACCAGAGCTAGACAATATTTAAGCAGTAAAAACAGATTTTAATCCTGGCTATCACAATAGGTGAAAAGAGACCTCAGTGAGAACCAGACTTAGTTGCAAATATAGCCTGGGCAAGAGGGAATTTAATTACTAAGAGGAAACACTGGGATAAGAGGGGTTTTGGAGAGCCTGGGTGGCTCAATCAGTGAAGCGTCCGACTTCAACTCAGATCATGATCTCGCTGCTTGTGGGTGCGAGCCCCTCATCGGGCTGTGTGCTGACAGCTCTGACAGCTTGGAGCCTGGAGCCTGCTTCGAATTCTGTCTCCCCCCCTCCCCTGCCACTCACATTCTGTCTCTCTCTCTCTCAAAAATACATAAACATTAAAAAAAAAAAAAAAAAAAGAAAAAGAGTGGTTTTGGCTAAACTGATCTAATAGAAGAATTCTTGCTAAAGACAGGGGTGGGGTGGGTGGGGGTTGGACATCAACCTGGGTGGGTGATAGAAAATGAGGAACCCAGTATCTATCAAGGTTGTTATGCTCATGAAGCTGAGAACACATGATCACGATCATAAGCAACAACGTAAGAGTCAGGAAACCATCACATCTGCCTCTCGATAACCCACAAAGCTGGTACAGTGGTACTGGAATTCAGAATCTATCCACTGTCTCTACCGCAACTGCCTCTGCATTACCAGAAAGCTGGTAACACATATTGGAAGAAAGGAAAGAAGGAAGGAGGAAGAGAGAAAGAAAAGCCCACTTATATCTAGAATCCTAGCTGCAAGATAATTTGAGAAATCTTACATTTAGCTTTCCTGTCTCTTAAACCTCTCCTACCCTAAGAAAATTTGACTGGATATTTTTGGTGTATTTGTTTTAACACTGTTGTTTTAATGATTTTTAGAGTCAGAAGTCAAACGCATTTATGTCTTAAGACTTACTCAGGGGGCGCCTGGGTGGCTCAGTCGGTTGAGCAACTGACTTCGGCTTAGGTCATGATCTCACGGTTTGTGAATTCGAGCCCCACGTCAGGCTCTGTGCTGACAGCTCAGAGCCTGGAACCTGCTTCTGATTCTGTGTCTCCCTTTCTCTCTGCCCCTCCCCCACTCATGCTCTGTCTCTCTTGGTCTCAGAAATAAACATTTAAAAAAATTTAAAAAAAAAGACTCAGAATGTCATATGCTACATTAAAATTAAAATTTTAGGGGCGCCTGGGTGGCGCGGTCGGTTAAGCGTCCGACTTCAGCCAGATCACGATCTCGCAGTCCGTGAGTTCGAGCCCCGCGTCGGGCTCTGGGCTGATGGCTCAGAGCCTGGAGCCTGTTTCCGATTCTGTGTCTCCCTCTCTCTCTGCCCCTCCCCCATTCATGCTCTGTCTCTCTCTGTCCCAAAAATAAATAAACGTTGAAAAAAAAAATTAAAATTTTAAATTTTAAGTCAAGCAGAGTTTTGGAAAGTACTCCCAACTATATCCTTTCCCTACTTAACACTCTTTTTTAAGTGCCTTGATTTAATATCAATTTCCTGGAGTATTAGTAACTCTACTATCTTTTCTTATAATATTGACCCAGAGGTCATCTTTGAGTGCTGCTACTTTGGGAGGACCAGGGCTACACTGAAAGATGATGTAGTAGAGAATTAAGACAGAAAAGAAAGAGTGAGATTCCCAGGTCCAGGTCCCAGTCCTTGCCCCAGAATCTGACCTTCTTTTTATCAGTACTAGACTCCAAATATACCTTCAAAGTTAATTCCGTTATCTTGGAACCTAACAACCCCAAGAGGCTCCAGTGGAAAGGAGTGGAAAGCATAACCTCAGACTTGGACCTCTCAGGCAGAACAACAACAGGACAAAGTTTCGAAAATGATGAACAGCATGTCTAACATGGGTACTCTGCAAAATAAATACTGAAATGCCAATATCATCATTTTACTCTGTAATTGTTATCTGTAAGATCTTTTGAGAGTATGTAGCCTCTATTGGCCTTAGGCAGGTGTTATAAAGTTCTGATGTTGCTCTTTTGTAGCTTTCAGATTTTTTCATTATAAATTAATTGTAGAACTTTGAGCCATTCATCCTTTTTTGAATCCTTCCATGCCCAGAGGAAAGAGTACCTGAAAATAAGAAGTTTTTATCTGAAGGACAAATATTTCTACCTCTTTACATTATTTGTAGTGTATCTAAACCATTTCTTTGTAACTACACTATAGGGACAAAGTTGTCCTCAAGGGACTCTTTACTCTTTCATATCTGTCCACGATAACCCTATTTCGGTGGCTGAATTCTTTGGTTTTTGTTGAAACTCATTCTCTTTTCCTTTGTTCATGACTGGGAAAGCTAATTTTTGCACCTCTTATCTCTATCTCTTTCCCTGCTACGTACTTCTCAGTAAATTATTAAATGTTAACTCTTTGTTGCCATTATGTTCAGGTGTACCCCTCCCCCTCCCCACACTAAGTCAGATAAATGTGAGATGGCTCTCATCCAATCTCTCACACGTAAAAGTCAGTTTAAAAAATCCTTCCTTACTTGAGAGATTGTCCTTTCTTTATGTTATTTTTATATATTTTAATTTTAAAACTTTTAATTCCAGTATCCTTTCTATATTTGAAGGTTAAATACTATTTGTAGATTCTTTCTATTTGCATTATTGATTTGACTAATGGAAGAAAATTGTTTTTTGTCTGTGAATGTATATATTGACAGTATTTGGTATTTTGATAATGGAATTGCTGTCTGGAATAATTATAAAATTTAAGGTATTGTTGTGTCATCTCATTTTCACTTAAAATTCATCTTCAGTTTTCTGTGGTACATAAAATTCCACAATTGTATAAAATACTCTACTTCTAAATAGTAGCTGAGCTTGGAAGCATAGCAAAACTCATGCTTTTATCACTATCTGAAATTGAAAGAATACTTATTAATGAGTTGTTAAGTTAGAACCCTATTGACATAAAAGATTAATCATTAAGGCCAAAGCTAGTTTATTACCAGATGTGCAATAATAAATTTGTTTAACACAAGTTGTAAAAATTATTCTTGGGGAACAAGTCTTTGCTTTTTTCTGTCTGGGTGATATTCCTTCCATTTTGGCTTCACATATCCACAGATCTCTAATGAGGATTTTAACATTTAAAAAAGTAAAATAAAACCAATGAAACAACAGATTTGGGGCAAAAAAAAAAAAAAGAGTTTAACATTAAAAAAATTTAAAAAAAAATTTTAATGTTTATTTTTGAGAGAGAAGTGGGGGAGGGGCAGTTGAAAGAGGGAGAGAGAGAATTCCAAGCAGGCCCTACCTACACTGTCAGCACAGAGCCTGACATAGGGCTTGAATGTACAAACAAATCATGACCTGAGCTGAAACCTAGTCCGATACTTAACTGACTGAACCACCTGGGTGCCCCAGTGCTTAAATTATTTTTATGGTTGTCTTGGTATTTTTACACAGTTCTATTAAAGGCTTTCTTTTTTTTAAAGTTTATTTATTTCATTCTCTACACCCAGGATGGGGCTTGAACTCATAAGGTTGAGTAAATAAGAGTCAAGCCCTTAGAGTTCTCCATTAATTAGGAAATACAGGAAGAGATTCGGCTCATTTCCAGTCCATTTTTAGATCAGGAACTCTTACTCAATTTTAGTTTTCTTGGTTCTGTACCAGTGTTTCTGTAGTTCCCAAAGTTGGGATTTTGTTGATTAATCCACACCATTAATTTCATGTCTCTTTAACAACTTTATTGAAGTGGATTTTCTACTTCTATATAGATCTTGCCCTATCCTTTTAGTTTCACTCTTCCTTACAGATTCTCCCTTTCTGATGAAAGTGCATAATACATCATTTTGAGAGAAAAATCTCTCCTTTCTCTCTTAAGGGAACCACAAATTCTTTTTCTACTCTTTTTATTATCATTTGGGATAAGGAAAAAAGACAATAAGGTTGGATGTGATCTAATAATATCCAGACCTCATTCTAATGTTTATTGCATGCTCTTCTCACAACATGTTGCCTGTGTGTTTGACTTGGTTCTAATTTTTTTTTTTAAGTAGTTAAAAATGAGTTTTACTTCCTCACCTTGCTTCTGCCCTGCATCCAATAAATGCCCATTATATGCCAGTTCATTAATCAGATACTAAATGATATTAAGGGTAGCATCAGAACTAGGGAGCACT
Organism: Puma concolor; assembly: GCF_028749965.1. Classification (NCBI taxonomy): domain Eukaryota; kingdom Metazoa; phylum Chordata; class Mammalia; order Carnivora; family Felidae; genus Puma; species Puma concolor. The sequence goes on along the minus strand of NC_141673.1, from coordinate 25,782,163 downwards.
CAATCCACCATTGCTACCTTCCTTTCTCTTAGTTAAGACCAAGTCATTGTCGTTCTTTATATTTAATCAGTTGAGTGTATAAGCTGTGCAAGTCAGTTTTCTCCCTTTGCATCTCTTCAAGCTTTTTTTTTTTTTGATGGATTTTGTTTTGTATTATATACAATCGTACTTAAGTACATTTGTGCTATTGTATGGAAAAAATGTGAAGTCACTCTTTTTAAAACTTTTTGTTGTGTATAACACTTCATATGATTAATTGGATAAGATTGATTTTGATTGGAAAATCTTAGAAGCCTGCAACCAGGAAAATTTATGAATATAAGTCTTACCTGCTGCTAGTTTACAAAAAATTTTTAAGTAAACATAATTATTCAGTAATATCCTTTAAAGGCGTTTAAAAACCCCTACTCCTTCTATTACTTCTGCAGTTACTGAGTGGTAGTGAAGGAATTATGTTGAGGTTTTTTTCAAAGAGCTGCTTCTGATTGGAAAATGCTTAGTAATGATGAAGACACACCCTCCAGTTCAGTGGCCATTTTGTAGTGTGGTTCTTCTGGAGAAACAAGTGGGAACCATCAAAGAAAGAAGTGTATGGATCAGAAGAATATGGGCAAAAGGCAATAAATTTTTCATCTAGGTCAATTGGAGAAATTATAACTATGCTGTCCGTGAGTAGTTTAATTAGTAAGACCAATTTTTCTGGATGCTTTTAGCTTACTTAATCTTTTTGATTTCTGTGATTAGATTTGCTTTGCTCATATTGAGGAACAATTAAATTAATGCTTGGATTCAGGGCTTTGGGTATAGTAATTTAGAAGTTACGTTGAAATATGTAAACTACAAAAAGTATTTCCTGTTATTTTATAAGTAATTTTGCAAGGTACTTTTTATGGTATTATCTATCCAAGGTTTAAGGTTGGGGGTAGGGGAAGCAGTGAGTAGTTATTTTCAAATTAATGCTTTCTGATTGTGTACTGATTTAAAGATGAGTGAAAAGTCTGTAGGAATTCAGTATATTGACAATATAATTAATTGTAATGGGTAAATTTATTTTCCTTTATAGAGTTTGTAAATTATGACAATTTTAGCTCTTTATATCTAAAAGCATTTTCATTAAAAATAGAGAAAACAGCTACCTTGCATAATTTGGTAATGACAGTCTTCCTCATCAGCTTATTTTGTGATGTTCTGCAGTTAGCCTGGAAAGAAATAAGGAAATAATAGCAACTAACAACAGGAATTCCTCCTTTTCCCTCATAATTTCCCAGAAAATTGCTGTTTTACATGTAATAATTACATTTATACCTATAGCTATAAGCTATATTCAAGGAGAAAAGACTTCTAAAATATTTTTAATAGCTAATAAATAATTGTTTCCAGGCAAATATCCTCCATCAAAGCCCTTAATTATAGAAAATCTTTTTTTCATGAAGATTTTGTTTTGAATAAAAGATCTTTTAGAGATTCCTTTGGCATGGCAGAAACTTTTAAAAATATATAACTTACATTACAGTACTTTCTTTTCTGAAGAAATTAAAAAACAGATATAAATCTTTAAAGAAAAGTTACCTGTAAGTAATTTGATAGATTGCTTTAACAAGGGACTGGAAACAAAGCCTTCTAGGTAAGCACAGGTTTATTATAAATTGAAGTCTTCATTGACAAAGTCACTCCTACATTATACACTTTCATATCTCTGTGCCAATGCCTCCTGTCTTCTACTGCCTTCTGTTAGTAGCTAACTGCCTTTTCCTACTGCTTCTTGTGTTTAATAATGGACTTAAAGAGATCAGATGACATCTGACAGCAGTTAGCATTTGATATTTTACTGACATTTTAAATAATGGAACTGTGTAATAGTTGACTAGATGATTAATTTTCATATAGACAAGTGCACAGGATCATTCTATTCATTTGCTAAACTAACAATTCGACACCTTTTTTATTAGGCCTTACACTGGGCACCTTTTTCCGCACAAATAACACATGAATGTATTCTCATTATGAAAAAGTCAAATAATACAAGGAAAGCATCAGCCCTCCCTTAATCTTCATTTTCTTCCTAGAAGTAACCACTCTCCTCAGTTTTCTGCCAGATCATTTTCAGTGCAATTATATTCATATATACATATAAGCAAATATATACTCATAATACACATAGAAATGTTGTATAAGATCTATAGGATCAATGCCTAGTAGAATTGCTACATCAATGGATATATTAATATTTTTATATACTCCCATTAATGGCATCTGAAGTATCTTTTTCCTTATACCCTTACCAACAGTATACATGACCAAACTTAAGCATTGCCAACTATCAGGTTGAAATTATATCTTTGTTTGAATTTGCATTCCTTCAATCAAGGGTAAAGTCTAGCATGTTTTTATTTGTATTCACCCATTTGTGTATTTTTTTTCTTTGAACTGCCTCTTTATATCCTTTGCCCATATTTGTAGTTTTTAATATTTTCTTATTGGATTATATGGTTTTATCATAAAGAAATTAGTTTTATCATATGTTGGCCATATTTTCTCTTAAGTGTCATAAGAGTTGTTTTAAAAACTCAGTGAGGGGGCGCCTGGGTGGCGCAGTCGGTTAAGCGTCCGACTTCAGCCAGGTCACGATCTCGCGGTCCGGGAGTTCGAGCCCCGTGTCGGGTTCTGGGCTGATGGCTCAGAGCCTGGAGCCTGTTTCGGATTCTGTGTCTCCCTCTCTCTCTGCCCCTCCCCCGTTCATGCTCTGTCTCTCTCTGTCCCAAAAAATAAATAAATGTTGAAAAAAAAAATTAAAAAAATAAAAATAAAAATAAAAACTCAGTGAGATAGCCTTGAGAATAATTTGGAAGAATAAGGTACTGTTGTTTTTATAGTCCCAGGATTCTTTGCAGCCAATTTCAAGGTTTGTGTAATCTGAGGTAAATACATACGAATTATAACTTATCTGAAGAGAAATGATTGGGAATAAAAGTAGGTATTATCGGGAGAATTATGCTTTGTTGAATTTTCTAACTTAATCTGTTAGATAATTTTTAAATTACAAGTCCAGTTTCTGGTTAAAAAAAACACAACTATATAAAATACTGTATTAGACTGAGTTAATGAATTTATTTACTCTAAATTAGTTGCAACGTAGTGAAATAAATAACAGTTTTGGCTCTCTGTTGGCTTGTGTAGATTCAAATTCTGGCTCTCTTATTTCTGTGACCTTGGCTAAGTTACATGTTCTTTCTATGTCATAGTTTTTCTCTTTTCTCAAACGAGCTCTGCCTCATAAAGTTATCATAAAGGTAAAATGAGTTAACACATAAAATGCTTAGAAATGTGCCTGGTACTTAGAAATAAACGTAGGTAATCAGTAAATGTTTGGTGCTGCTGTTTGGGGATGAATTAGTGGGGGAGAGAATCAACCCAATAGATGTGAACTGACACTGATCATTCTCCTGTGAGAAGAAAAGTGCATCTCAGTAATATTGAACAGAATCCACAGCCTCCACTGACATTTCCAAACCAGAGATAAACACTGTTGGAACCTATGAAATGAGCCGGTGGAGCAGGTCAGGGACCGTTTCCGGACTCCCCCCTGCTTGTGGCCCCCATAGCCTGTGGGAAACTGCAGCACTGGAATACTTGCTTAATTTTGTTTGTGTGATCTTGATCATGTTTGTGCCTGCTATGGCTCTATCACCCTTGGTGAGTGGATTTCTAAATTGATAATCTATCGCCTGTAGATTATTTTTCCTCTTTGCATTTATACCTGAAAATTTCCCTTTGGTTTTTGCTTGAATTATTCCCGATTGTACTTTGTTAACCCTAAGATAATAAGTATAGAACTCTTTTAAGAATGAGTAAACAGAAAAGTCATGGAGCCTGAAACAATTCTATGAAGATTTGGAGTTGCCACACTCCAACAAAGTATATTCACAGAAGGGGAAAAAAAAATCCAGATTTGTGTTTCCAGATTAAAGTGGCTATAGTTCTATGAAACCTAAAGCCACCAGTGAAGGGGGAATAATTTAATAATTTGAGATGAGGACAACCTGAAGAGAGGAAACAATACCCCTGAATTAAAAATTGTACCATGCAGGATCAGCATTTTGGACCTTAAGTGAATAAAATCTGATAAATAAGTATGTTGTTAACCATGTCTTTTACTTTCTGTATTCTGATGCATTGATCATCTCAGGACCTTACTGACCCTGGAGGGATTGCCGCTCCCAGAGTTAACCAATTCCTAAGAGATAGCAAACCGTTCATCTAGGTGACACACCTCTCACCTGGCCACGACGCATCTGCCCTAATCATCACAGGGTCAGATACCAGACCTCACTAGGGACAACCCCTATGCTTCAGAGCCTGCTGAAATTATGCAAACTAGCCAGTTTTAAGCCTGCTTCCCTTGCCTTGCTCATTCCTTCCCAAAGAAACCACAGTAAAGGCCGTGATCCATAATTTCCTCCCTCTCCCCTCCTGACCAACCCTGGTGCTGCCCACCGTGACCTCCCCTTCCTCATGGCATGGCCTGCCTCCATCTTTTGAGATCTATGAATATAACTGTCTTTCCAATGGCAGTCATCTCCTGATCTGTTGGCCTTACCTGAGCAATGAAACTTATATTTTAAAACAATAAGGGATACCTGGCTGGCTCAGTCGGTGCAGCATGCAACTCTTGATATTGGGGTCGTGATTTCAAGCCCTATGTTGGGTGTGGTCCTTACTTTAAAAAAAAAAAATAAATGAAAGAAGACTTCTTCTAGATACCCTTTTTCCTCAGAGACAGTTTTATGTTATTATTAAGGGTGTAGGCTTTGGACTCAGACCAAAGCTGGTTAGTCTTACACTATTTAACTTAGCCACGTTTTTGACTTCATATGCCCTAATTTCCTTCTAAAATGGTAGGAGTAGTAATAATTTCGCTTTAGAAGTTTGTTGTTGAGAGTAAAGTATTATAGGGGCGTCTGGGTGGCTCAGTCAGTTGGGCGTCTGACTTCGGCCCAGGTCATGTTCTCATAGTTCGTGGTTCGACGGCTCAGAGCCTGGAACCTGCTTCAGATTCTTTGTCTCCGTCTCTCTCTGCCCCTCCCCTGCTCACACTCTGTCTCTCTCAAAAATAAACATTTAAAAAAAAATTTTTTTTGGGTAAATAAAGTATTATAAAACATCCTTAACTTCATGCCTACCATATAAGCAACTCAAGAAATGTTAACTTTCTTTACTATTACTCTATTTTCCAGCTTTGGCTCTACTCTTTTCTGAAATACTGGCCTCTTGTAAGGCCTTCTTATCTTCTCATCCTCTGTATTACCTCTAGCTGATCTCATCTACTCAATATGTTCCCATACCTGTACCCTACTATGTGGGTTTACCACCATACCTATTTGCTAAAAGCTCAGATCTGTGCGTTCAAACTGGGCCACTTTCCTGATCTCCAGATATTTTAGGTCTAAATTATTCACATTTGAGTATCTCATAGGCTCCCTCTTCAGCCTTGTTGTGCTGCCACTATTTTATATTTCAGTGAATAACACCATCTAATTGTCCAAACCAGAAATCTAGGAGTCACCTTGCCCCCCTCTGTTGCCAGCCACTTTCAAGCATAAATGGGTAGTAAATTTGAAGAGACGGTATTCACAAACTAAAGAGTGTTTATTACATTTTGAGAAAGGGAGTAGGGGTGAAGGGTAAGATAAAGGTATTTCTTATTTTATATCTTTTTGTGTTGTTTGAAATTTTTATTTAAAAATAGCAATATGGTCAAAAAATTTTTTTCGTGAAATTGAACAATTGAATTTCCTTTTATAGCATAAAAACAGTTAACTTTTTCTTAAATATTCCCAGAGAGAAGTTAATGGCAGAAAAGTCCTATAATTCTAGTGCCAGACATATAGAAGGTGCTCAATAAATATTTGATTAGTGATAAATGAACAAATTGATGGTTGGATTGCCATTTGTTTTCCCTTTCTAGCTAAGTGATTTTTCTAGTGGAATGCCGCCAGCACTCAGTCAGTGGCATCTAGAAAACAGCAGATAGTTGGTGAGAAACCAGAATCAGAATTTGACCAGTAGTTGTTGTAGACTACAAAGGCTTTCTAAAAGTGTGTCTGCGAACAGCTCCTTCTGGGAAAGAGAAGGAGAGAGTCCATAGGGTACATAAGAGCATAAGAGTTAGTGTGAAAGAGCATCTAAGGTTCTTAGCCTGACACATGTGCTTGGTTGTAAGCCTATAGCATTGAGATGTGCCCATAACCAAACTTTGCTCTTGGTGGCTGGTTAAAATTTCAATGCATAAATTCAGATGTAGTTATTTTGAACATAACTCATTTCACTCTTAGAATGCCTATTGAGTTTTAGATTACAAGTCATGGAAAAATAAATAATTTTCCATTTAGGTGTTTGGTTTTTAAATCTATCATTCTCCCAAAATAAGAAGTGAGGAAAACAGCTGTTGGGCTACTTAAGTTTTGTCAATTTTTCAATCTATGATTGCTCATATTCTAAAACAACATTTCTCAACCTTAGCACTATTGACAGTTTGAGCTGGATGCCTCTTTGTGGGGCTTCTCCTATGCATTGGAGGATGTTACATAGCATTCCTGTTCTCTGCCTACTAGATGCCAGTAACATTCCTCCCCTCCTCAGTTATAACAGCCAAAAATATCTTCAGACATTGGAGTTGGGGGATGGGTGCAAAATCTAGTTTGAGGACTACTGCTCTATAGGAACGTACTGTTTGGTTTTTGTTTATGTTTTTTAACTGTCTTAATGGTATTTTTAAAACATGGCTCCAAAAATCACAAAATTGAGACTTTTTATTCCACAAACTTTTAATTAGTTTGTGGAAGGTAAATATGAATAATTGACTTTGACAGGTGATTAGTCATTTTTTTGTGACTAGTAAGTCACAAGACTGGTAAGTCTCCACTAAGACTGGTTACTTAAAATCTTATTGTTAGAGGATACCTTTGACATTTGTTATCCTTGGTGGGAGTATTGAGTGACCTGCGCATTGTTGTAGAAAGTTTGCAAATCCAAATATTTGCCCAATGTTATATGAATACTTTTTATGAATACGTAAAATATCACATACATATGTTGCAGTGGGTTAATTGGTGCTAGTATAATTAACTCAGAAATTCATTTAAAGATGAAGCTAAATTAACATTTGCTTTTTGTCATATTCTCTTTCAGCAGATATTAGAAGGACCACTACCATTATATGGAAATTTGCAAAGACTTGAGTGTTCTAGTCTAAAATTTAATAAGCTATTCTTTTTCCCAGAGTAAAATAATAAATGGAATTTTCTCAATTTTACATTTTTCTGCCATATTATTTTCTTAAATCTTTTATGCCAGACTCTAGGAAAGCCTGGCATCTGATTTTTTTTAACTTATGATGGACTTTTAAAATTATACATAAAAGGAGAGAATAATACAGTGAAAGGTCTCTATACCCACGACCCAGCTTCAGCTTGAACAGCTGTTAATATTTTGCTAAACTGTCTTATATGTTTCTCTCCCACCCCCACCTTTTTTTTTTTTTTTTGGAGTATTTTATGAGACTGATGCGCTGCCCACTGTGCCAAGAGGGCCACTTTCTTGGAGTATTTTAAAGCCGATCCCAAACATTACCTGATTTTACCTGTAAATTCTTTAGTATGCATCTCTAACAGACAAATGTGCTCTCTTCTTTTTTTAAATGCTAACTCCAATATAATTATTTAATAAAATTAGTAATTCCCTAATAATTGTCACCAGCCAGACCTAACGACTGGACCTTTACTATTCACCTGCTTGTACTCACTGACCTTTGTCCCACAGTTTTCCTTACGCTCTTCTTTCCAGCTTATATCTCTGAAGTCAGGCAAAAGACCAAGGGGCATAGCATCCTGTGATAGAAACTGGAACTACTCCTTAAGCAATAAGGACTGCCTGGACAAACAATTCTAGCCAGCCCAGACCGCCTAGACCAGTTTGAATTGAGCCCCCAACTCATGCCTATGCAGGTGGACCATGGATGGAGTGACCCATAGAGTGACTGTCAGTTACCTTTACCTCATTGTAATGACAAAATCTCTGCCCAAGGAGAAGCACAAGCCTCATTTACATAACCTAGGGTACATGTAAAGGCATGTTTCCTTAGGATGCATGTGCCACTTGATGCTTGCCTCTAAGTGATGACAAGGCTCCCCTATCTAAATATTCATTGTAATCCTTAATAAAAGAAACCCATTCACCCTTGCTCAGGGAGTTAGGCTTTGGAAGTTATTCCCCATGCTGTCCTTATTTGCTGCAAATAAAGTTTCCTTTGTGTGACAACTTACCTGTTGTAGTTCTATATGTGACTCATCAAGGAGCAAACTCACGTTTAGTTAGATTACAGTATCACCTAATATCTAGCCTGCATTTGGATTTCCTCGAGTATCTAAAAAATGTCTTTTTATAGTTGTTCAAACCAGGATGTAGGCAAAACTCATATGTGACATTTGGGTGATATTTGGATGTCCCTTTAGTCTTGAGCAGTTTCCTCCACTTCCTTTATTATATGGCTCATTTGTTGAAGAAACTGAGTAATTTGATATGTAGAATTTCTGTATTCTGGCATTGGCTGATTGCATAGGATAAGATGGCATTTGGTTTAGCATAAAATTATAATATTTTAACATACCACTTTTTTATCTTGTTCTCACAGAACATCATAGGGTTTTTTTTTGTTTTTTGTTTTTTTTTAATAATGTTTATTTCTTTTTAAGAGAGACAGAGTGTGAGCAGGAGAGGGGCAGAGAGAGAGGGAGACACAGAATCCGAAGTAGGCTTCAGGCTCTGAGCTGTCAGCACAGAGCCCAACGCGGGGCTTCAAACCCAAGAACTGCGAGATCATGACCTGAGCTTAACGCTTCACCGACTGGGCCTGAGCCACCCAAGCGCCCTGATGAGTTTTGTTTTACCACTTGAACAAGTTTAAGAAAATAGCATTCTTATTTTGTACTTAAGGAAGCTGGGACCAAGAGAGGATTTTCCTGAAACATGGCAGCCTATCTGGAAAGTATCAAAACACTCAGTATTTTCTTTGGTAGTTGAAAGCAGTGGCCTTATCAGAAGTAGCATAGAAGGAAGCTTTTTAGCAAGGACCTCACCTGTTTTGTTTTGTTTTCTTCCCTATGCCTAGATATTGCTTGGCACATAGAAAATGTTCCATTAGTATTTATTAATGAATGAGTTGCCTAATTTTGCCATTGTTGCCAGGTTGACTATTCTTACTTTGGCCTAGAACCTGGAAGGTTACAACGTATTCTCTCTGTAAGTGTTTAAAGCAGTTCAGAAGAGAGAACCTAATAATAAAAGTATTTTACCCATCACCTCAATTTCTGCACTAGTTTGTCTTCCTTTTTAAATGCAAACCAGCAATAATGGTACTGGCACTTATGCAGAATGCACCACAAATCATGCAGAAAGCAAACAATGCATTAAATGGGTGGTTCAAGCTTTATATGCATCAGTGTGGGATCTGATATCTTTAATGTGTGGGTGGGCATGAAGGGCAGGTAGTCATGGACTTAAATGAGTCATTTTCTTGAAGTGCTTGTTCAGCAAAAATGTTGGGGTTTCCTGTCTATTTTTGTTTACTTTTCTTACAAAAATATGTTTCAGCCATCACAACAATCTTAGCACAACCAGAGACTCTTGGCTGTCTTTCATTTAGCAAAATTCTTTCTGGTGCTATGATGTGTGTTTTCTGTCAGGCTAAAATTTACAGGAATAGTGAACCACAAGGATTTCCTGGGGAGAAGCTCCCACATGCTGTGTCTGAGGTTTCTCGTATTTCTTTTGGCAACACTATCATTCTACAATACTACAGAATTATAGTTTGAGTCCAGTGCTAATAATTTTTTACAAGAAAACAACTTAACTGAAATATTTATGGTTCTATTTTGCTTGAACCAAGGAAAAAAGTTATAACCAAAAATTACCTATCATCACCTACTCTACCTTGCCCTCTACAAAAAAAAGTCCCTTTCTGAGGCTGCCATCAACCTATAATAATATTTACCATATGAAGCATAGAAATTTCTATGTATTCATTTATAAACTTAATACCCCAACCTACAAATACAGTGATTAGGGCTGTTGCAACATGGAGCCTGATCTTGTCGTAAAAGAAGAAATACATTATTATATATTAGGCCGTCACATTTTAATAACTAACATATTTGCCTTTTTCTTTTTTTTCAAGTTTTTTTAAAATTTATTTTGAGAGAGAGAGAGAGAGACCAAGAGCAAGCAGAGGAGGGGCAGAGAAGGAGAGAATCCCAAGCAGGCTCTGCACCAGCCGCATGGACCATGATGGAGGGCTTGATCTCCAAACCATGAAATCATGACCTGAGCAAAACCAAGAGTTGATAGCTTAACCAACTGAGCTACGCAGGCAACCCCATTTGCCTTTTTCACTTCTCACTCGTGCATAGGGTAGAAAAAGCTTATCTATATGGTTTCATGTTCCACATTAAAATCAACCTTTTCTAAACTATCACTTGTTGAGTTTTGTTATGGGTATTCTTTGGTAATACAATTGTCAGAAAAGACTTAAAAAATATTCCCTTTCTAGGGGTGCTTGGGTGGCTCAGTCAGTTAAACGTTTAACTCTTGTTTTTGGCTCAGGTCATTATCTCATGGTACAAGTGATTGAGCCCTGCGTAGCTATTAGCGCAGAGCCTACTGGAATTCTCTGTCTCCCTCTCTGTCTCTGCCCCTCCCCAGCTTGTGCTCACGTGCTCTCTCTCAAAATAAATAAATACACATTTCAAAGAAAAAAAAGAATCTGGCTCTCTCCTGTTAAGCCAGGTAGTAAGGAGGTTTGCAAAAATGTAAAACAATCCATCTTGCTCAATACCTTTCTTTTTCATTTTGGAGAAATAGTGTTCTCATTAAAAATTACATTATTTACATTAATATTGTAATGGGTTTACTGTTATCTTAAGTAAATTAATAAATATTTTAATTTTTTTAGTTTTAATTTCTAATATGATAAATGTTGTTGGACATCCACAAAAACTCTTTGGGGCTCTCAATAATTTTTAAGATCCTAAAGAGGTTTTGAGACCCAAAAAAAATCTGTGAACCGCTAGTCATGATCTGGTTTTCTGAGATCTGTCAAATAGTACACAGGTTACTTGGCAGTTTCAGAGAAAATGTGATGGTAATTTTAGCCCCCAAACACTTTTTTTAAATTAATAAAATAATAATTTTACCAACAATCACTTTGCACTCTTAAAATTTGCTCAGTTGTGCTATGAGGTCTAATTTGGTCGGTTCATCTTAGTTAATGTTCAGTTTGTTAACCAGGGGATCTTTGTTTTTCATTTGCGTGTTATCATTGGTTAAATACTAAATTTTATTTTGGCTCTAAAGCGATTGAAGCATAAAAATAGAAATAAAACAACAAAATTAAGGATGCAACTCAGAATACTAAAATAAACATTATGAATAAGAGCTTTAGAGTACATACAGTCTGAGTTTATGTTTAGAAATGGTCTGATTTGCAATAGCAGTCTAAAAAAGTAAAGTGTAAATAAGAAATACAATGGTGCCTGGAATTATATTCTGTCAGACCTGCAGTACCTTCATCCGTAGTCTCCAAGGATTGTCTACTCTGAAATTTTGTCTAACTAGTTACACAAAGCCATGAAACAAGGCACAGTGATAGTCTTGGCAGGCCAAAATTTTCCAGAACTGTAAAACAGTGCTTTCTAGGGTGAAAGTGATGAATTCTGTCACTAGAGATGGGGAAGAAACCAGAATTACTACAGCATCATTCATAGTTGCATTGCTCATATAAATGGATGTCACACCTTTGATAAGAACGTTGTGAAACCAACCAAAAAGTTAATGAAAAGTTTTACATTGCTAGAAAAGGCAGAATAAGGTACTGACAGAATTACTGTATCAAATGACACCTCTGGACGTTATTGGTATTATTCAAGGTACATGATTAATGCTGCTATTTTGCAAAAAGTGAAATAGCAAGTGTTCCAGATTATGGTGTTTCCAACTGAGTACATATGCTTTAGTTGATGTGCAGAACACGTATGGAGAACAAAGTATTCATTGTTTCTCTTCTATTTAATCACTTTAAAAATTTTCCATTTTGTTATTTTGTGAGCTGTGATATGAACTGGAAAAGGAAGGGACTTTGGGGTCAGTGCTGACACTCATCAGCTAAGTGTGGAGTAAGAAAGGTATTAGAATTTGAATGAAAAAAAATTTAGCCCCCATCCCCACCCTGAAGCCTGTTGCCACAGAACAGTTAGCAATCAGAGTGTGCCTCAAGGTCTTGACTGAGCCTTTAATTAAAACTGGGGTCAGCAAACTAATGCTTTTGGAGCAGATTTGTCCTCTGCTCCTGCCTGATTTTCTGTGGCTGGTGAACTAAGAGTGGACTTCATGTTTTTAAATGGTCGGGGGAAATATCAAAAGAATGATATTTTGTGACATATGAAAATTATAAGAAGGTCAGTATTTCCATAAATAAAGTTTTATTGGAGCATAACCACACTCGTTGTTTTATGTAGTGCTGTGGCTGCTTTTGCACCACAGCAGCAGAACTGATTAGTTACGAGACCATATGGTCTGCAAAGTGTGAAATATTTACTGTCTGGCCTTTTACAGGAAAACTTTGATGACCCTGGAATTAGAGTAACTCTGCTTTGATCCATCTTATTTATTGTTCTTCCCCCATGGGAGTTCACTTGAAGAAAGAGTTCTGCCTTAAAAACAAGTTGTGTTGTGTTTTTGTTTTTTTTTTAAGTATGTAAACTTTTCAAAAGGTCAGCCCAACCGAACAAGCATTCTTGTTCTTTTGCCACTATGGGGACAGAGCAGGGTGGGGTTCACAACTCATTTTGAAAATATTTGAGTAATTCAAGGCGATATTTGAAGATCAAGGCAATATTTGAAGATACATTACGGGTGATGTTAAGATTAACCGTTTGTGCCACCAAAGGTTTTAAGTCTGGTAGAGAGATAAGAACATATCCCTCCTTTTATTATAATTTTTTTGTATACTTTTTCAAAAGAGTATTAAATGTAGCTTTAAAAGGAGGCATTTTACTTATCTTCTATTCTGGCAAATTGATACCCAGCAAATTGCTACCAGTACAAGCAAATTCCCACTCTGCCTCATTTTCCCAAACTCAAGGATATATTCCCTAGAAATATTGGTCTCACTTAACTGCCTCTTCTGTTTCCGTAGTATCCAATACAATTCTGCAATTATTAATTTGCTTGATATTTCTATACTAAATTATAAGGAAGTTTCCCTGGTGTCTTTCTCTCTAAACATAGGAGGGACTGTTTGTTATTTTAGATAGTATAGTATAATATTTCAGAGTGTTGGCTTTGGAATCAGACCTATCCTGCTTTCTGTATCTAACAGAGTGAGTCTGTTTCCTCATTTATGAAATGGGTATTAACAATAACAATGATCATAATACTTTTTAAAGTTTGTTGTGAACCTTAAGTGAAATGATGCAAGTAGAATGTTTAGTTAAGCTTTTGCCACATGATACTACATTAGCTGTGTTGCTGTTTACTATTGTTTTCATGGTGGTTGTTATTTTATCTCTACTACCTAACGTAAGGTCTTTTTTAAAGTATTAAATATTTTTGTTGAATGGAATCAGGGTTTATTTTTAAATTTTTTTTTTTCAACGTTTATTTATTTTTGGGACAGAGAGAGACAGAGCATGAACGGGGGAAGGGCAGAGAGAGAGGGAGACACAGAATCAGAAACAGGCTCCAGGCTCTGAGCCATCAGCCCAGAGCCCGACGCGGGGCTCGAACTCACGGACCGCGAGATCGTGACCTGGCTGAAGTCGGACGCTTAACCGACTGCGCCACCCAGGCGCCCCACAGGGTTTATTTTTAAACATGTCACCAACTTTGTGCTTTAGAGAAGACAAAGTTAAAATTAAAGCTTGCTATTTATCCAGAAAGAATTGTGCCATGTATTTTCATCCAACAGTGATGCTGATGCATCTGATGATTGGAGTAATTTTGTTTGTTTGTTTGTTTGTTTTGTTTTGTCTGTTCCAAAACCTGTGCTCTTTCCACCTGGCTTATATATAGTTGAAGTGTAATTTGAGTGATTACCATGGACCAGGTACTGTTCTAAGTGCCTTGTATGTATTTAGTCCTTGAAAAGACCCTATGAACAAGGTGTAATTATTATTCCTATTTTAAGATGAGACAGCTGAAGCGAAGAATTTAAACTGTCATAGGATATTCAACCAATAAGAGGCACAGTTGGGATTTGAACCTGTAGTCTATCTCCAGAGTTTGTGTTCTTAACCACCATGTTCTAATGCTTTTATTAGCCACAGAATCTCTTGTTTGCCTTATGGTTGTATGTGAGATACAGCTTATTTTAGGTAATTTTCTTGGAGTTTTAAGATTGTTTACAGTGGCAGACATATGGTAGGTCATACATACTTTTGCTTGAATGAATTAGTGAATATGATAGTATAAAATTATAATTAATGTAGTATAATCATTGCTTAATTCTTAGCTTCAAGTAATAACTACTTTTCATTGTAGGCCCTCTTAGGAGCTATCTATAGTCAGGCTTGGCTATTTTGAAGTAATCTACTCTAATACTACAAATATTTGGGCAAAGAAATTGCTTTACAAATCTATTTATATTCCTAAACCCATTTTTTCTTGCTGGTACCCACTCAGAAAAATCTGTGTTTAGAGTTTTTCCTTTTTTGGGTCCCTCTGTTGAATTGTTGATTTTTTTTTTTTTTTTTAATGTTAAATGGCATTGTGACAGATAATTCACTTTTTAATAGATGAAGCCTTAAAGAATTGGGGCATACTGGTCATGATAGTGAGTTTCCTATTGAATTTGACCTCTAAGCTTTTTAAATAGCAGTGATCTTGAAATTTGCTTTATTTCATATGTCTTTTTCAGAATTCTCCACTTTACCAGTACTTACAGGATCTGGGACATACAGACTTTGAAATATGCTCTTCTCTGTCACCAAAACCAGAAAAAAGCACAGTGACAGAGGGACAACAAAAGCCTCCTGCAAGAGCCCTGCCAAAAGTAAGAAATCACGCTCATTCTCTCTGATTAATCTCTTGTTCTTCACCTCACTAATTATTCAAAGTGCCTTTACCTTTACCCTTGCAAAAACAAAAAAAACCACATAAGTACCTCCATGTCTTCCTCAACACTGGTTTAAGATATTATGTTTTATTTCATCAGTAGTACAAAACTGTTTAGATAAACATAAATCCTTGCTGTTTTGGACTATCTCAGTAACTTCTATAATAAATGGAAATTAATATGGTTGAAGATTAAAATATATTGTTTATTCAAATATTGAAGTTGTTTACAGGGAACCAGAAAAATATACTAAAGCCTTAATAAGAATTCAACCAGTAGGACTCATATTAATTGAAATTTTTTTCTTTTCATATATTTTTTTTTTAATTTTCTTTTTTTTTTTGAACGTTTATTTATTTTTGGGACAGAGAGACAGAGCATGAACGGGGGAGGGGCAGAGAGAGAGGGAGGCACAGAATCGGAAACAGGCTCCAGGCTCTGAGCCATCAGCCCAGAGCCCGACGCGGGGCTCGAACTCACGGACCGCGAGATCGTGACCTGGCTGAAGTCGGACGCTTAACCGACTGCGCCACCCAGGCGCCCCTCATATTTTTTAAAAGAGAGCACAATTAACGTCACTCCTAATCAGGGAAATACAAATCAAAACCACACTGAGATACCACCTCACACCAGTCAGAGTGGCTAAAATGAACAAATCAGGAGACTGTAGATGCTGGAGAGGATGTGGAGCAACGGGAACTCTCTTGCACTGTTGGTGGGAAAGCAAACTGGTGCAGCCGCTCTGGAAAACAGTGTGGAGGTTCCTCAAAAGATTAAACATAGATCTACCCTATGACCCAGCAATAGCACTGCTAGGAATTTACCCAAGGGATACATGAGTGCTTGATGCATAGGGGCACTTGTACCCCAATGTTTATAGCAGCACTTTCAACAATAGCCAAATTATGGAAAGAGCCTAAATGACCATCAACTGACAAATGGATTAAGAAGATGTGGTTTATATATACAATGGAATTCTAGTTGGCAATGAGAAAGAATGAAATCTGGACATTTGTAGCAACATAGATGGAACTGGAAAGTATTATGCTAAGTGAAATAAGTCAGGCAGAGAAAGACAGATACCATATGTTTTCACTCATTTGTGGATCCTGAGAAACTCAACAGAAGACCAGGGGAAGGGGTAGGGGGAAAAAAAAGCTACAGAGAGGGAGGCAAACCATAAGAGACTCTTAAATACTGAGAACAAACTGAGGGTTGATGGGGGGTGGGAGGGAGGGGAGGGTGGGTGATGGGTATTGAGGAGGGCACCTGTTGGGGTGAGCACTGGGTGTTGTATGGAGACCAATTTGACAATAAATTACATATTAAAAAAAAGGAAGAAAAAATCAAAAAAAATAAAAGAGAGCACAAGTTATAAGAAAGCAAATTGATAACATATTTCACAAACAGTTTCAAGGGTATATGATGGAGTGGGTATATTTACCTCAATTTCTGATGCCCTTTATATCTGTGTAGTATCTTTTTTTTTAATGTTTATTTATTAATTTATTTTGCGAAAGAGAGTGTGGGCGGGGAAGGGGCAGAAAAAGAGGGAGGAGAGCATCCCAAGCAGGCTCTGCATTGTATGCACAGAGCACTACATGGTGCTCGATCTCATGAACCATGAGATCATGACCTGAGCCAAAATCAAGAGTCAGATGCTTAACCAACTGAGCCACCCAGGTGCCCCTGCACAGTATCTTTTTATACAATAAATATCTCAGTTGACTACAACATTGTGAGGCTAAGATACTAAAAAGAATCTCCATTACCATCAATTATGTTCTGTAAAATGCATTTAATAGATTCATTTATGTTCTATTAGCCATATTTATTAAAATAAGAAGATATTCCAGTACATTTCAGTTTTAACAAAAGGAATTCTAATTTAATAGGAAAAAACCCCAGATTACCTCATTTCCTAAACATTCTAGTTTAATCATTGTTTTATTACAAGACATCATTATTTTGGGGAGGAGGATTTTAAAGTTTTCAATTAGTTATTTACTCTGTGGTGATAGGAGAGAAGTATCTTTTCTCCTGTTCTTAGAAAAATCCCTACAATGTGAGATGACCAAGCTGGTCCCATTTGTCAGAGCAGAATAAATACTGGAGAAATGTTTTTTTGACTGACACTTACAGGGTGGGAGTTAGGGAGTTAGAGCTCACACAGATCAGAACCAGTTTGCTATTCCTCTGCACTTAAACCCTTTTTTCTCCCTGACCCTTTCAAATGTGGATGTTCCTGGGAAGAATTTTGAAAGCAAAACCTAAGGATACAGCTAACAGGTTATTTATAGATTAAGACTTGGATTTGAGATTACTTGGCCACAAAAGACAAAAAATGGGCCAAAGGATAGTCTTAGCCAGGATATGGGCATTGGCCTTTTTTTGTTGTTATGCAAAAACTTGGGTTTTATAGGTTTTAATCCTTTTCATTTATGATAGGTATTTTTACATATAGAAATGTTATTATTAACTTATAAATAAATAAATAAAATGAGAGTTGAAAATTTCATCCCTCAGAAATTAAGGACCAGTAAAAAACATAGCCAGAGAATGCGTTTCAAAATTACCACAGGTTGTGGCACCTGGGTGGCTCAGTCGGTTAAGTGTCCGACTTTGGCTCAGGTCACAGCTTGTGGGTTCGAGCGCCTCATCGGGCTCTGTGCTGACAGCTCAGAGCCTGGAGCTGGCTTTGGATACTGGAGCCTGTTTGGGATTCTGTGTCTTCCTCTCTCTCTGTCCCTCCCCTGCTTGTGCTCTGTCTCTCTCCCTCTCTCTCTCTCAAAAATAAACATTTAAAAAAAATTAACACATGTCCAGAAAGTTCCTTTAGCCTTCATATTACACATTTCAATTGTATGAGCTAAATTTTTCTAAAATGGAGTTTTTCTAAATCTGGGGCAGCTGAATTTTAGAAAGATTTGTTGTATTACTTAGTTCCTTCTCAGGGGATATATTTTTAGAATTGCCCCCAAAGTTCTGTTCAAGCAGTGAAGTACCGATTATTTTCTTTTGAAAGCAGATTTTTTATTATTATATGAGACGGTGATGAAGCTATATTTAGGATTAATCACCCTTTTTTCACTTTTATTTTTTAATGTTATTGTTAAGTACTGACTGAGTAGCTATATTGGGATTCTCACTGTGAATATTTATTCTCTGTATATTTTTCTAGTTTCTTTTCCTGTGATTATTCTTAAACGTTCCTCCCATAAACTTTGAGCATCAGGCCTCTTTGCTTGACCTGTTTCTCTGAGTGATCTCATGTACTTTCTTGCCCTCATTGGCCACTTACATGCATTCTGTCTTCTCTCAGTTCTGGATGCTTGTCAAACATTTTCACCTGCCCTATACCCCAGGAAACTCAGATTCAGAATATGTAAAACAGAACTTTTTTCCAACTCAGCACTCCCAAAACAAACAATATTCTTTCCATATTCCCAAATTACCACTCTGTTATCTTAAGTTTCCTATCACTCCCACATTAATTTGGTCACTAAATGATAAGTCAACTTCTTATGTCTCTAAAATCCAACCCTTATTCACTACCATTTTTTGTTACCCTGCTTTAGGCCTTTATCATTGTTTAGCTGGACTATTAAATATCCTTCTAATGATACTTCTTGGCTACAATTATTTCCTCCTAGTACCATCTCTGTGCTGTAGCCAGTTATTTTTCTAAAATGCTGATATTTATTGTTTCATATCCTTGCATAAAAATCTTATGCAAGGTGCTCCTCATAGCCTACAGTATAAAGTCTAAACTATTATGGCATATAAGACCAAAGTTCTTTAAAAACCCTCTCAGTGTTCATTACTATTCCCTTCTTCCCTTGGGTCATAGCCCAGACTATGCCACCATGACCATGGCAAGTGGTTACATGGCTGTCCCCTTTACTCATTCTGTCCCCTTGCCCAGAATGTTCTCCCTCCTTTGTTAAAATTTCTGCTCATCTGTTAGGGTATAGCGTCAGTGTTAACACCTATCGACATCTTTTCCCACACTTTCCGAGACTTTACATTGATTTGTAATTATTTACTTTCTCTTCTAAGTTTTTGAAAATAGCAGTTATATGTATTTATCTTTGTTCCTATGACCCTTTTTTAGTACTCAGGATATAGTAATCACTCAATGAATGTAAACTGCATTTACTCAGATAATAGGCTATTAACATTAAGGTAAATTGAATTTTTGGTTGGTTCAATAATAAAAATTATTTCAGTATGAGACACTTTTTCTAAAGTTGATTAAAATATCTTTATGCCCTAGCATTGTGGAATGAAAATGTTCTTAGTATTTGAGAACTTGGAACACCCTGTGGTTTTCATTAAAATATATACTGTCATCTTGACATAGATAGTATATAGGGTACCGAAGACAAATGAGCTGCATCAGGATAACTTCTGAGTGCTCTTTTAAAAATCTGCTGTTCAGGGCACCTAGATGGCCCAGTTGGTTAAGCATCTGACTTTGGCTCAGGTCACAATCTTGCAGTTTGTGGGTTCGAGCCCCATGTCTGGCTCTGTGCTGACAGCTCAGAGCCTGGAGCCTGCTTCAGATTCCGTGTCTCCCTTGTTGTCTGCCTTTCCTCTCCCCCTTTGCTCACGCTCTGTCTCTCTCTCAAAATTAAATAAACATTAAAATTTTTCAAATAAATGAATAAATAAGAATTTTTTTTTTTTAAATCTGCTTTTCAGGTCTCATCCAAACCTAATGAATCTGAACCTTTGGTTTGGGGACCCAAGAATATGTTTCTAACTAAAATCTCTAGGTGATTCTGATGTGCAAGTAAATCTGGGAACTATTAAGGAGCCTGAGACATACTGACAAAGGATATAACCAAGATGATTTTTTTCCTCCCTTTTTCTAGTAAAAATTTTGGTTAATTAGAAGTAAGTTATTTGCAGTTTTTCTGCTGTGTGGGTGTGGTTTAATGTATCCTGTACAATCTCATTAATCTCCTTCAGCGAAGCATCCTGTTAAAAGTGGCTGAAACCATCAAAAGTTGGATTTTTTCTCAGTACAATAAGAAAGATGACTTACTTCACAAGTTGGTAAGTGTTTGCTCTATTTCTTTTAGTCAGTTTTCAGGACTCCAGTTTATTAATGACAATACAATGAATCAGAATTTGTTTTGCTACTGATTTGGGCAGTGATTGATTCTAAATTCTGAGAAGTTCTCTGAAAGGAGACTGCCTGCTTCATAAAGTGTTTAAATAAAGTGTGTTTGTATCACCTAAAAAAAAAAAAAAAGAAATTCTTCAATAACTGTGGATCTTGAATTTGGACTGTTTAGTATTATTTCATAGCTCTTCTAAGAGGTTATTAGCCATTTAGAATAGAATATTCTAGTTGTTATTGAAACCTTATTTGTTAGATTACTAATTTCCTGCTGCCATCTTCCTCCATTGACAAATATTCCTCTCATTAAGGAAGAGAGTATATCAATTAGTGGGACCTTCTTTTTTTTCATTAGGAGCTTGACTGTATCCTTTTTTTCTTTTCTTTTCTTTTCTTTTTTTTTTTTCTTATTGACTGTCTGTATCTTTATGCCATAGTCTATGATTAGAGTTTGGGCAAAATCAAAGTGGTTCCCCCCCTAATTTATTTATCATTAATCTATCATTCCCTGACAACTTAACATGTAAACTTTAGTCTCCCGAGACCAATAATCACAGAATTTCCCAGAGACTTGGAATTGTGACCATTGAGAGTCTCTCTGATTCCTGTGAGGCTTGCTTTTTTTTCTTCCTGCTCTCTGCTGTAGTATATCTGGTATTTGACCTGTGACACCCCCCCACCCAAGAGGGAATGCTTCAACTTTGTACATCTTAAGCAAGGCAAAATCCAGGTAGTATAGCTAAAAAATTGAAGTAACGAAGTTCTCATGGTTCTCCTAAGGAGCGATCAAGTATGGGTAGGCAGATTTCAGGATCTTCTGCTGGCCTGTGACCTTAAGATGATAATTATCATTCTTGTAAATTACCATTTGTAAGAAGATGTTTACAAAGTGCTTTCACATTTTGATTTGCTACTTCAAGTACTGTAAAGTTTAGTGCATTTTGCCATTTGGAAGTGGTAAGATTTCCAAATGTCTGAGATTCAGATAGTTCAGTTTGGTTTAAGAATACTTAGTGAGTTGTTCAAGAATGTTCAGCTAGAAATTGATAGAGTTAGAATTTGAATTCAGGTCTCCTGTTTCCAAGCCCAGGTTCTTCATTATAACATAGTACCTCACTGGCTTGAGTGTTATTATGCCTTGACTGACTAAAATTACTTTTTTAGCAATCCAAATGGGCAAGTTCTCTGTTCAGGGTTTCATCTTTGTAGGTATGTTGAGAAGGTCAATGAAGTGTCTTGTCACCTACGTAGAATATCATCTCTATCCAGGTGGAGCCATCCTCATTCTTCAGTGATACTAGGATTGTGGTAAGGTATACGGATCCATATACATTTTTCTGTGGTTTAATCATAGTGTGCATAGTCCTGATCTTTTCATTCTTGGTTCTTTGTCACTGGCCACATGTTTCACTGTAAAGTGCCAACTTCTGTATGCATCCCTTTTGTGCCTACATTATAGAGAACTGTAGGAAGTACTTACCAAAGAAATCATTTAATAGTAATGGAACGAGGAATTACCCCGTTGGCTTCTGGCATGAGATGCTTGACTCTTCCCTTTGTCAGACATACTTAAAATTTTATTAGCTATACAGATATTGAACCAGTCCCTTTTTCCTTTTATTAAAATACTGACAGTTGCTCCATGATATCTGAACCTTTTCCTTTTTATTAAAGTACTTCTTAAAGATTTTTAAAAAGTTCATTTATAACAACTATAACGGTAATGGTATTAGTACTTTTGAAGCACTTTTTAGCCTGTAAAGTGCTTTCACACATGTTACCTCATTTGATCCTCATCAGCTCTATGAAACAGAACAATGTATTAAAAAGTATAGAAGATCGTTGAAATATATTGACACATCCATAATTCCCTTCTCCATGCCTAGGGGTAAAAACAGAAATCTGTCTATTCTTTTTTAGCTGTGCTTCTCATACCCTTTCATTCCATACAGGCAGAAATCTTCCTGAGTTACCGTCTCATACATTTTCCTGTTTAGATCCTTAAAATATCACCATTACCCATTGAATCAAGTCCAGTTCATCATGTTAGCATCAAAGAGTCTGCAAAATTTGGCCCCAAACTACCTTTCCAGCCTTACCCACCAATTTGTTCATCACCCAACCCAGTCTTCCTTTTCTTTTATTCCATACCTGTTCTGCATGTCTGTGTTTGTGCTATTATACTATGGTAGAACCCTTTCCGTTTTTCCTCTATTACTGTAGTCTGTTCAGTAAGCAGTCCTAGCTCTTCCTTAAGGCCTTTCCCACAAACTTCAGTCTATTGGATCTCTTATTTTCTTCAACACTATAGTAACAATTATCGGCTATGTTTTAAGTTTATATATTGTATTATGGTGCTTTTCTTTATTATGTTTTAATTATTTCATGTGTACTAACAACATTAACAGCTAAGACTTACATAGTACTTAATTTGCACCAGTACTTACTATGCATCAGACACTATATATTGTACAAATATTGACTTATTTAATTTTCATAGTAGGTACTATTGAAGTAGGTACTATTCTTAACCTCATTTTGCAGATGAGGAAACTGGAGCAGAGAAGTTAATAACTTAAGATATGGAACCAGGATATAAACCTAGGTACTAACTAGGTCTCAGCACTCAAACTTGTTAAGGGTGAGCCAAAGTTCACCTAGTGCACTTCCCCACAGCACAGAGCATCCGACCATAAAGATGATAATCTAATATCTAGTCAATCAGTATTAGTAGCTTTTAAATTTCTTCGCTTGTTTGACACTTGGACCTCGGTCCAAATAAGGCTGTTGTGAGATGTTTCTTAATATAGCAGGTGTCTATTTTCCCACTAGTTTGATTGGCATATTGCAACAGTTTCCCTATTTTCTGCAGTTCTCATTTTTTTTTAATGTTTATTTATTTTTGAGAGAAAGAGAGACAGAGCACGAGCAGGGGAGGGGCAGAGAGAGAGGGAGACACAGAATCTGAAGAGGCTTCAGGCTCTGAGCTGTCAGCACAGAGCCTGATGTGGGGCTCGAACTCATGAGCCATGAGATCATGGCCTGAGCCAAAGTTGGACACTTAACTGAGCCACCCAGGTGCCCCTGCAGTTCTCATTTTTATAATTAAAGAGTAATATACAATTTTATAATTTATCCTTAAGAAAAAACTTAATTCCTCAGTGTAATCTGATTTAATTTTATAGCTACTGTGATCAGAATATAGTTCAAGTTCTTCCTTTGTAGAGACAGTCTAGTCACTAGATAATACTGCTTTAATTATTTAGAGTGTCTTGGTCCCTTTCAGGTTCATTTGTATTTATAGGTAATTGTAGGTAGTTTGTCACATTCTTGAATCACATATTCCTAAAGCTACTAGTACTGCCTCAAAGCACAATGGTTTTGGGGAAACATTATCCCAGTTTTGCAAACAGTTCTGATGCTAAGGATGGTGTTAAAGAAAGTGTACCTGATTAAGCAGCATATCTGTACAAGGGGCTATGAAGAGGGAAAGCTCCCATTCTGTGTTAATAGCTTTCCCTCTCTTTGTGAGCCTTAGCCTTCCTTTAGTTAGGCTTCTTTAAACTTACCCAAATGTAGGTACATTGAGGTCTCATAAAAGGTAGGATTTAAAGCTTTTATAGCAAAAACTTGATTTTTAATACTTAATGTTTTAATATCTCTCTGTGTGTGTGGAATCCAAATCAGATAATAAGGCCAGTGTGTGAGGATTTATTTCAAAGATTACTTGAAAAGCTGCCATGCTCCTCCTTTTGCCCTCCTCGCTTCCACCCCTTCCCTAACAGTAGTATAAAGTGAATTGTGCTCTTCTCTTTGTGAAAGTGGGGTGGAATGTCAATTAATTGGTTCCTAAGCTTAGAATCATGATTCTAAGAAGAGTGAAGAGACACATGGAAAGATGTGCAGCATCCCTAATCATCAGGGAAATGCAAATCAAAGCCATAATGAGATGTCACCTTACACCTGTCAGAATGGCTGATATCAAAAAGACAAGAAATAACAAATGTTGACAAGGATGTAGAGAAAAAAGAACTTTCAGTACTGTTGGTGGGAATGTAAATTGGTGTAGCCACTGTGAAAAACAATATGAACGTTCCTCAAAAAATTAAAAACAGAAATACCACACAATCCAGTAGTTTCACTAATGGTTATTTACGCAAAGAAAACAAAAACACTAATTTAAAAAGATAAATGCACCTCTATGTTTATTGCTGCATTATTTACAATAGCCAAGATACGGAAGCAACCTAAGTATCCATCAATAGATGAATGGATAAAGAAGAAATTATAGATATAGATATAGATATACATATATATGTATATATATATATATATATATAGAGAGAGAGAGAGAGATAATGAATATTACTCAGCCATAAAAAGAAGAATGAGATCTTGCCATGTACAACAACATGGATGGACCTACAGGGTATTATGCTAAATGAAATAAGTCAGACAGAGAAAGATAAGTACCATGTGATTTCACTTATATGTGGAATCTGAAAACCAAAAGAAACAAAACAAAAACAGACCCATAAATACAGAGAACAAACATGGTTGCCAGAGGGGTGGGGTTTGGAGGGATGGGCAGAATGAGCAAAGGGGAGTGGGAGGTTCAGGCTTCCAGTACGGAATGAGTAAGTCACAGGGGTGAAAGACACAGCATAGGGAATTCAGTCAATGCTAACTGTAACAACACTGTATGGTGACAGATGGCAGCTGCACTTGTGGTGAGCATGGCATAATGTATAGAGTTGTCAAATCACTGTGTTGTGCACCTGAAACCTAATGTAGCATTGTATGGTAACTAGAACTCAAAAAAACAAAACAAAACAAAACAAAACAAAACAAAACAAAACAAAACAAACCAGAGAGAAAGAAAGGAAGAAAAAAGAAAAGGAGAGGAAAGAGAAAAAGAAGAGAGAAGAAACAGTGGTTCAAATATGAAACAAAAGTGATACACAGGCACATGCAAGGTGTGTCAGTAGATGGTGAAAAAAAAAAATAATGCCAGGCTAAAGGAAGACCAGTGTTCCAAATGTTCTTATTTTATATAACTGAAAATCAATAAAGGGGTGCCTGGCCGGCTTAGTCAGTAGAGCATGTGACTCTTGATCTTGGGGTCATGAGTTCAAGCTCCACATTGGACATAGAGCTTATCTAAAGAAAGAAAATTAATAAATATATCCATATGGGACTAATATTAAAAATATTCTTCTCCTTCTCTAAAAGGAGTGTACGTGGTGATACATAACCCACAATCAAGGACATGCTCTCATAGTTGGATATATGGATCACTGCATTCCTATTAAGTTCCCATTATGAGGAGCTAGGGCAGGGTAGGCTCTTGTGTGGGAATGATTAACTGGCTAAGAAGAGCAAACCCATTGCCTTCAAACCCTGGACCTAATTGGTTTTACTTTAACTGCTAAAGGCCTTATCCGGTAAAAGTTCTATTTTTCTTAAAATAGGATCATTCTGTTCTTACATGTAATGCATAATAAAACTTCAAATTTTCTCATACAGCAGGCTATATGTAGGAAAGTATAATTGACTACCAAAGACTTAGGATTTGAAATCAGAATTCTAGAAGTTACTTAATCTCTTTGGGCATCAGTTTTCTCCTCTATAGAATGGAGAGGAGGATGAAATGTACATCACAGGGTTACTGTGAAAGTTAACCTATGTACTCTTAACATTGCTACTTCATCTCTCACCCTTTTTGTTTTGTTTGTTTGTTTGTTTGTTTGTTTGTTTGTTTGTTTGTTTGAAGTTTATTTATTTAAGTACTCTCTACACTCAACCTGGGGCTTGAACTCACAACCCCAAGATCAAGTCACATGCTCCTCTGACCGGGCCAGCTAGGCACCCCCTCATCTCTCACCTTCTTACCATACATTGTATGGAAAGCTAAAAGCAGTAACTTGCAGTTCTAGAGAGGCTTTTGCTCTTCCCATCCCCGTCTTCCAACTCTTTCATCTGGTCAGTTCTTGTTCATGCTTTAAGACTCAGCTCAGGCAGGCATCACCTGTTTTCCTTTCTCGGACTTCATTACAACTTTTGGTTCTTCTGTGCCATTTTCATAATCCCAGGTATACCTTATTGCACTTCTTTGCACATTATATTGTAACTGTTTCCTTTTCAGTCCTCTTCATTAAACCGTTAACTCTTTAAGAGTAGAGACCTTGTATGTTTTGTTCATTTTTTGTGCCTTTGGTCTCAAGCATGGTGCCTGGTATATATAATATTTCTTGATAGATGGATAGAAAGAAAAGAAGAAGGAATAAATGAGCTGGTATATGTGAAAGCATTTTGTAAACTATAAAGTGCTATGCACATATTAGCGAGGTTTTGCATTACATTCCTTAATGTTGTGTTTGTCCATTTTTAGAAGGCCTTGATCCTGCTGATGTAATTCTTACATTTTGGCTATATTGTTACAGTATCCAGGGACAACATCTTATGTTACAGGATTATACTTTCCATGCTCTGTTCCAGCAATTTAATTAATTAGGCTTAACTAGACAGGCTTATTAATATGTAGTTACTACACATTTCTTTATTAAAAATTTATATATCACATCTGGTGGCTCAATAATGTCCATTGCAATTTTTATTGTTTCACATTTACAGTGAAACTGAAACCCCATATACATAATACTAAAGATAGATTGGACTGTTGTATCTTCTTGGAGGCTATACTGAAAATATATATAGTACCCCTAAATTTTGTTAGTACATTAGGAGCTTAGCATTTCATACAAAATTATGTGTGTATTAATGCCTCTCTTCGGGTTTTTTAATGGCAAGGATATTGGATTCCGACTCGACTCACTACATACCATCCTGCAGCAGGAAGTCCTGTTACAAGAGGATGTGGAGCTGATTGAGCTACTTGATCCCAGTATCCTGTCTGCAGGGCAACCTCAACAACAGGAAAATGGACACCTTCCAACGCTTTGCTCCCTGGCAACCCCTAATATTTGGTACTGTCCAGAAAACATCTATCCTTTGCTTTCATATACAGTATTAGCAGAGGAAATCCACTATGCTCTCTATTGTAAATTATAAACATTCCATACATTTTAACATTGTAATTAATGATAACCCAGAAGTTTAAAAAAAAAGTACCTTTCTAAAATAAATACTATTTAAGGTGAAACTGGAAAAACATCCAATTATTACATATTTTTAATTCAATCTAATTAGTTCTGTGTTTAATAACCCAACAAGCAGGCATAACATGTGCCCCAAGAATCTCTCTTACCCATACACCTATACACATGTGTGCATGCAGTCATAGCCACTCGCTCTTTTATGTTTCTTTAAAATTAATAGATTATATCATAAACACATTGTAGAGACATCAAAAATAGAATGGGATGTGGAGGTAAACAGTCAATTCTTGCTTTGTTGACTGAGAAGCCGTAGGAAATATAGACTGACAATTCAGTCCTAAAACTTTTCTTGAAGTATTTGGGTCTAATACAGAAGTCCCAGGCCATGAATACCAAAAAGAGACTTTATATATATATATATATATATATATATATATATATATATATACACACACACACACACACACACACACACGTGTATATACATACATATATGTGTATATACATGATATGTATATACGTGTATATATATATATACATACATACATACGTATACATATACACACACACACACAGAACTGAACTATTAAAGTATGAGTTTATTAAGTGAACAAAATCATTGCTTGAACTATTCAAGTTATATAGGTGATTACATAACATTGGCCTCAGTGTTCTGGATGTGTCTTTCTTATAATATTGACAAATGCTTCATACTGTAAGGGATAACAAAGTATGTTTTCCAAATTTGTAGGCACTCAGCATCATGATGGAGTAAAGCATCATCTTATCCTTTACAAATCTAAGAATGCAAGGAGCTGCTAGAAGGAACCAAGGGTTTTAAGAATTTTCTAGCTTTAACTTCTAAGTTTGCTTTAGCCACAGGTGTGATTAAGCAACACTGAGGCCTGTAAATACTTTTAGACTTCATTATTCATGCATGAAAGTATAGGGTAAGATTTTGCTTTATGATGTTACCAATATCACCTGAAAGTAAAGGATTCCAAGGGAAATTAGAACAGGTAAATATTTATTAGGAAGCATTCTTACATGTGACTTTCTTTTTAATTTGATTATAACTGTCTTTAAGTATTATTGATGTTTTTTTAGACATCCTAAGAGACATCTCCGTATATTCACCTCTTTCTTATTACATTTTTATCAAAGCCTTCATTGCTTAAAAGATGTATTTTAGTCTATATACTTGTAATTTGCCTAGATTTAAAAAGTTTCATATATACTTTTACTTTAGTTAAAGCAGTGAAAAAGTACAAAGTATGTGCATATTATCAGCTGCAGTATGTGTATTCCAGATTTATGATGATGATTATTAGATAACTTGAAACAATTACTCAAGTACATATTATTTCTGATTGGAAAAATGCTTATATTTTCTTGAGATATTTGTTTCTGTGCAAATAATTAAAATCTGACTTTTGGGAAAAGAACTGATACTATCTTAATATTAAAATGTACTTTAATGTTAAAAATTAGTAACAATTACTTTTACTTTTAAATTTGTAAAATTGGATTTTAGGGGCGCCTGGGTGGCTCAGTCGGTTAAGTGTCCGACTTCAGCTCAGGTCACGATCTCGCGGTCCGTGAGTTCGAGCCCCGCGTCCGGCTCTGGGTTGATGGCTCAGAGCCTGGAGCCTGCTTCCGATTCTGTGTCTCCCTCTCTCTCTGCCCCTCCCCCGTTCATGCTCTGTCTCTCTCTGTCTCAAAAATAAATAAACGTTAAAAAAAATTTTTTTTTAATTGGATTTTAAACTCTGTACTTGGTTTTTAGGTTAGAAGAGTCCATATCTTTTTTTTTTTTTTTTTTTTTTAGTGTTTATTTTTGAGACAGAGACAGCATGAGTAGGGGAGGGGCAGAGAGAGAGGGAGACAGAATCTGAAGCAGGCCCCAGGCTCTGAGCTGTCAGCACAGAGCCCGATGTGGGGCCTGAACTCATGAACCGCAAGATCATGACCTGAGCAAAGTTGGACACTTTAACCAACTGAGCCACCCAGGCGCCCCAGAAGAGTCCCTATCTTTAAACAAAAAGTCATTTCAGAGGACACCTGTTTCTTACGTCCTTTACAAAATAGCTTAGATTTTAATACCTAAGACACCGTTGTTTAGTTGCTAGATTTTTAAAAAACTATTTCACATTACTTATTTAAATGTTATTTTTTAAAGTCATAGTTTACAAAGAAGCTACTAGCATTTTGTCTATTTTGGTAAACCTGAATTATGGACTAAAGTAACACATCCTTCTCTAATCTGATGGGTATCATGTTTCTTGGTTTCTGTGTTATAGGGATGTCTCAGTGCTGTTTGCCTTCATTAGTTTGCTCATTATGCTTCCCACTTGGTGGATTGTATCTTCCTGGCTGATATGGGGAGTGATCCTGTTTGTTTATCTGATTATAAGAGCTTTGAGATTCTGGAGGACAGCCAAACTACAAGTAACTCTAAAAAAATACATTGTCCGTTTAGAAGATACGGCAACAAATAGCCGAGCTTTTACTAACCTTGTGAGAAAAGCTTTACGTCTCATTCAAGAAACTGAAGTCATTTCCAGAGGATTTACACTGTGAGTTCATATTTCATTTTATTTTTTAAATAATTCTTTTCTACTACATAGTTAAATTAGAATATTTATTACCTATTTTCATTTCTGTGTTGCATTTACAGAAAAAAAGTAAGTTTTTTCTTTAGCACTTATTAAAGTCTGTTAACTGTGAAGGAATGAATACATTATATGCTAGATTTAATATGTAGTATGATTCTGCTTATCTACTTTGAGAAACCAAAGAGCTTAGAGAATCATAATTATTTGTGTTATGTGATTTCTTATGAGTTAATATACAAAAAGAGCCTAATATTGAAGCTGGCATGCAAAATTACCCAACAAATGTTTGTTTCCTTTGTCCCAGACATTCTCTTTCCTCAGTTTAAATGATAGATGTATCTGACTTGAATTCATTTTGAAAAATGTTGCCATGCATTAATAATATTCTTTAGGTAAATGTTAGCAGATATTATGGCACTGATACTCTCAGTATATCAAACAAATATTCACATTCCCACAGGAACTTAAATACTCTCCACTGTAGTCCAGTCTTAATTAAATATTAAGGTATAGGATATATAGGATATTTATTCTGTTATTAAAAGGATAGTTAATGTTTATTGAGCACGAATTATGGTCCAAATACTCTGCTAGGTAATTCTGTATACAACTAAAAGCATACAATTACATATGGTAGAACAAACGTTCAAGTCCATTCCATCTGACTCTAGAGCTTGTTTCCAGTCTGCTAGGCTGCCTGCTGAACACTAACAAATGACAGTAGTACTATAGTATGTTTAATCATTTATTTAACTTACATAACTTTCCAGTCTGTAGGTGGGAGAAAGTAAGTATATGATGAAGAATGATTATTACTCTTAATTACTTATATCTGCAAAATCACGAAAAGGGAGAGCAGAAGAACCTTGGGTAGTAATCTCGTTCTTCACTCTGCTGTGCTCTAGAATAGCACTTAAACTGTCCTGACAGAAAAGCCGTATCTGGAAAATAACAAAACAGTAAAGCGAAAGAATCTCTAGTAGTCACTCATTCTTTACTCTGTTGTGTTTTAGAACAGTGTTTAAACAATCCCAAAACAGGAGAGAGATTTTGTAACTTTTTTTTTCTGCTTCTTTCAAAATGTAATAGTTCTCCGTGTCTGTTAATATTTGTCCTTCTATTATAAAGTCTATTTGTTGATAGAACATAGCAAATATTAAGTTGTTTGAGCATTAGATTTTAAAAGTTGAAAACAATGCTAAGTAATAGCTCCTTTTCATTCTTGATTTGTACAGTATTTCACTGAGCAGACTGGTTAAGCTAAATGGCTATGTGTCCAACTAATGCTTAGGCACATAATAGAGGATTCTGTGCTTTTTGTCATTTTCCAACTTACATTAAAAACTATGTCTAGAATTGTCACGAAGAGCTAAAATGGGCCAGCTACACATGACTTACATCCGGATTATGATTCCTATCCATTGACATGCAGTCAGGCAAAAGAAATGTTGGAAAAAATTGTTTGACTTGTCTCCATCTAACTGGATAATGGACTGAGAAAAATTACGAGTAACAATAAATCTTGAATCATAACTTTTTTAGAAATATGTTCATCTTTAAAACTGATTTATTAGTAAAATGGAGCGCACACAAGAGTTCCATATATTGAAAACATGTGCTGTGTTGTTCTGCCTTAATTTGTCCTCTCTAGCGAAGAATTTAACCATTCTTTGCCTCATTCCCTTATTTTAAATTAAGCCTATCAGTCATTGTCCTCTGTTGTTGTTTTTTATAGATTTTTAATGTCTGAATACATTATGGTTTGGTTAACATTTTAAAAGTTTTGATTTAGATATCTTGTTTTGCAAATTTGTGGTTATATTGTAAGAAATTTATAAATTCCAATATTTTGTATTGCTACTGGGAGAGGTTACTGGTTAGGTGGAAAAACTATTATCCAATAGCTATGTAATATGAAATCATTCTATGTTTCATTTATCAAAGCATGATATATTATACATCATTGTTGCAAATAGGTACTCCCCATTTATCTTTTGGAAAGTACTATGAAATGTGCTTCCTCTTGAATAGTTTGGAGAGTAGCTATGCTACTGCCTAGTAACCCTTCCTTTGCCTTTCTACTTGCATTCCCCTGTTGGCCACTGGTCCTGTTATCTCTCTGCGTCCCCTACTTCATTTTGAGTAGGTAAGTGCCAGTGGCAGCAGGTGGGTAAGTCATTTTACCCTACTTTTATGAATGTACAGAATGTATTTCTATACAGTATTTCATTGTTCTGTACAAGTGACCAAAAATATGAGTGATGAACATATGTAAATGCATATTAAGAATGTAAAAATTTTCATACTTACTGTAGATACAGGTTTTAAAAACTAAATGTAAAGCAGTACCACTTTAGTATATTTTACCAGGTAGAGTGTCTGTATCAAAAAGTTGCAATGTCTTACCTAAGTATTCTACATTTCTACCATATTTTGACTACAATATATTGTTTCCCGTATCAGAAGAAGCCTTTACTCTTTGAGATTTTGATTTTTCATTTGTCTTTTTTGGAGGGGGGCTATACATGTATCAGGGAAATGGCTATTTATGAGACCTGAGCTGGGATATTTACAGTCTTTTTCTAATAAAAACCATGAAAAAGGTTTTTTTCTAAGTTGAATAGAATTGGGGATTTAGAAAACAAAAACTTTAGGACACCTGTACAGTTGTATCACATTTTACTTTTCAAGTTTGCTTGACAGGGTCAGTGCTGTTTGCCCATTTAATAAAGCTGGACAGCATCCCAGTCAGCATCTCCTCGGTCTTCGGAAAGCTGTCTACAGAACTGTAAGAGCCAACTTTCAAGCAGCAAGGCTCGCTACCCTATATATGCTGAAAAAATATCCTTTTCTGTCTTCATGTAAGAATAAATATGCTTCCAGAGTCCTGAATATATAGATAGTATAGCTGCATCCTGTAAAAGTTAAGTGTGAACTGAGATTGCCTGTTTTGGAGCTAATTTCCATCATCACTTCTATTTTAAAACTGGAAATGCAGTCTAGGGGGAATAACAATAACAGACAGGAAAAAAGGTTTTCTGTTCTCGTGTGGCTCAGTTTTAACTGAGGAAAAACTTGAAGGCCCTCCCTCTACTGGTCCAAAGAATAAAGTCAGAAGAACCTGGCTTTGCTAGGTCTGACATTTTTAAGAGTTACTGGACACACAAATTTGCGTCATGACATGGAAATAAACTGGTAACAGGAAATCCTTCCCCTTTGAAGAAACAGAGGCTCTCAAGTCAGATTGGCTAAGTTTAAATTTTGGCTCTATCAATTACTGCCTAGGTGACCTTAAGCAAGTTTCTTAACTTTCTGTACCTTGTGTTATTCATTTTAAAAATGGCAGTAACAACATACTCTTCCTTTGGTTTTGTTGACATCAAATAAGTTAGTGCATATAAAGTGCTTAGACAGTGCCTGGTGTGTAATAAACACTCAGACTGCATGACAATAAGTCAGTCACTTACATTTACTAAATCAGGAAATTAGTTCTGTTAATCAGTAAATAAAGGTGTGTAGGATCTTTATTTCAGTTAAGATTCATAGATAAGTTAAATTGTGAGTAAATAGAGTACAAAAATACTTCTTTGTACCTTCAGTATTTGGGGTACTGTAGCATGGATAAATATGCTTTAACGTTTACAGAGTGCTTTATTATGTCTTTGTATATACCTTTCCAGCTAGATCTTATCTCCATTTTATGAAAAAACTAAATAAAATCTCCATTTTGTGTGATTTGCTTGGTGTTACACGACTAGTGAGAGGTGAAGTTGTGTCTTAATAGGACTTATTAAGTGTCCTTAATAGGACTTATGACTTAAAACCTTTTCAATATGTGTGTGTGTGTGTATATATATATATATATATGTATGTATACATACATATATATACACATATATATATATACTCTTTTAACTGTATGACTTCTTTGGAAATTAAAAGCATTTTATTTTTAGTCATGAACTTGTCCATTCAATTCCCATGCTGCCTGAATACCCATCTGCTATGTGCTAGACTTTTGAGTATACTCAATAGATTAACTGGAATTCATAATACACTAGAAGTGCCCAGGGTACCTTCCAACATAGTAGGACAATGTACTTGGCCTAAGGGGTCAGAGAATGCTTTCAAGGAGTTGACCTTGAGGATAATAAAAGTCTGCATTCAAGTATAATGAAGCAAAGATAGGGGAAAAAAATAGGGGTATGGTAGTATGGCATGTGAACTTCAAGTAGTTACTCATTCAGCAAGTATTGAGAATAAACTCGGTGCCAAGCAATATGCTAGTCACTAGATATATGATGGTTCACGTAATAGACACGGTCCCTGCCTCAGAATACTTCTAGCTTGACAAACAAGATCATTGTACTCATGACTCTTACCTTCTTGTGGATGAGGTAATGAATAAAAAAGTGAGATTTTCACATATCTGTTGTATAAAAACCCAGCAGAATAGGATAGAGTGATTGGTGAGTTACTGCTTTTGATTGGATGATAGGGGAAGGCCTTCCCAAAGAATTGACATTTAAAATGAGATTTATGGGGTGCCTGGGTGGCTCAGTCGGTTAAGTGTCCGACTCTTAATTTCGGCTCAGGTCATGATCTCACAGTTTTATGGGTTCGAGCCCCACATCAGGCTCTGCGCTGACCATGCAGAGCCTACTTGGGATTCTCTGTCTCCCTCTCTCTCTTCCCCTCCCCCACCCACTCTGTCTCTGTCTCTCTCAAAATAAATAAACACAAAAAAATTAAAATAAATAAATAAAATAAAATGAGATTGTAATGAGGAGAAAGATCATGTTCCAGTTTGACGGACCAGTGAGTATAAAGATCTTGTGACAGGAGTTATTTTAGCAGGACTGGAGGACAGCAAAAAGGCCATCATGTCTGGAGCACAGTAAATTGGGAGTTGGGGCATTAGGTGACATTCAGAGGTAGGCAGGAACCAGAACATATTTACCACACAAGAAACCTTAAGGAATCAAAATAAAAAAGAATCCACCAACTATTTCTTCAAAAAGACCAAACAGTATAAACCCTCACATGTCTGGTCAAAGTAAAAAGAGTACAAATATACAAAATTAGTAACAGAGCTATAACCATAGATATGGAAGAAATTAAAATAATTATAAGGAGATTGTATATACAACTTTGTGGCAGCAACTTTTAAAAAAGAAAACACCTGGGAGCACCTGGGTGGCTCAGTGGGTTAAGTTTGACTTCAGCTCAGGTCATGATCTTATGGTTCATGAGTTTGAGCCCCACATGGTGCTCTCTGCTGTCAGCACAGAGCCCACTTCGGATCCTCTGTCCCCCTCGCTCTCTGCCCCTCCCCCATGCATTCTCTCTCTCCCTGTCTCTCTCTTTCTCTCTCTCAAATAAACTTACAAAGAAAGAAAGAAAGAAAGAACGAAAGAAAGAAAGAAAAAGAAAGAAGGAAAACACCTGATTTTATGTAAACAATGGAAAATTTGCAGGTATAGAAAAGTGATAAAGTTCTTGATGCACTACTATGGAATGATATCCAAATTGTTGAAAAAAAGAATGAAGTGCACAGCATTGTTCATGCTACCCTTCGATTACGCGTAAAAGTGTGTATGTATACACACATACACATATATATGAGACTATTTGTATATATGGGAGATTATAAATACATATGAGGGAATATGTGTATGTGTATATATCCACATACATATTTATATTTGGATTTGCTTTTATGCATGCATAAAGTATCTTGAAAGGTGCACAAGAAGGGGCACCTAGGTATCTCAGCTGGTTAAGTGTCCAACTCTTGGTTTCAGCTCAGATCATGATCTTCTGGTTTGCGAGGTCAAGCCCAGCATCCAGTTCCACGCTGACAGTACAGAGCCCTCTTGGGATTCTCTGTCTCCCCTCTCTCTTTCTGCTCCTCCCCTGCTCATGCTCTCTTTCGCTCTCTTTCGCTCTCTCTCTCTCTCTCAAAATAAACTTAAAAAAAAAAAGAGACACACAGGTTATCTTGAGAGATACTAATCACAGTTATCGTCTGTGCCTTTAGCTAGGGGAATGAGGTAGCTAAGGGACAGGGGTAGGAAGCAGTTTTTACGGTGCCCCTTAATACCTTATGAATTTTTTTATACCTTATGAATTTTCAATCCTGTGAATATATTACATGTTTAAAAATTAAATGAATAAAGGAAATTTTAACTACCAGGTTCAGATGGTTTTATAGTTTTTTTAAAAAACTATTTCAGACCATAGGAAAGGTTAGGAAGCCTCTACTACCTCATTTTATTTATGAAGATTCTGTAATTGCAATACCAAAACATGTATTATAAAGAAGAAAAAACTAGACCAATCTCACAGATGGAGATACAAAATATTTAAGTGAAATATTTATATATTTGCGATAGCACTATATTAAGATATTATATGATCAAATAAGAGTATGCTGGAAATATAAAAA
Organism: Puma concolor; assembly: GCF_028749965.1. NCBI lineage: Eukaryota > Metazoa > Chordata > Mammalia > Carnivora > Felidae > Puma > Puma concolor. Next base: position 25,745,691 of record NC_141673.1, on the reverse strand, counting down.
TAGTTCAGTATTAGGAATTGTATGGATATATTCTTTTTTTTTTTAATTTTTTTTTTAATGTTTATTTATTTTTGAGACAGAGAGAGACAGAGCATGAACAGGGGAGGGGCAGAGAGAGAGGGAGACACAGAATCTGAAATGGGCTCCAGGCTCTGAGCTGTCAGCACAGAGCCCGACGCGGGGCTCGAATTCACAGACCGTGAGATCATGACCTGAGCCGAAGTCGGACGCTTAACCAACTGAGCCACCCAGGCACCCCAAGGAATTGTATGGATATATTCTTTATAAAAACTGTTGAAGGCGGAAAAAATCACATATTAAGCTGATAGATGCCCATGAGGAAGAGAAAGAGGAAACAGGCCAGTAGTCTGAGTGGGACAACCTAGATAGAACAGGCTTAGTGCTAATGGTGTTCTGCAGCCTGTGCACTGGGAAGAAGAGAAAAGTATGTACTGTAGTGTAGAAAGGGCCTGAGCCACGATACAGCGAAGTACACAATACAGTTTCAAAAGGTACTTGTCAAAAATAACTAAGTTAGCACGTTAGCACTTGTAAAGAGTTGAACTTTTAACTGTTTAGAGATGAAGGTATTTTATTCACATGTATACTAGTAGTAAGATACCTGAGGTTTGTTAATATAGTAGATTTTAAGATTGGTTTCTTTTTTTTTTAATGGATATTAATCACCTCCCGTCAAAGTTCAGGATAAGATGAGTAAAGGTAATTTGGGATGATATGACTGTACCCTTTATACTTTAAATGAAAAGGCCTTAACTTAATTTAACCTACCCCCTGAACTCTGAGAGTGACAATGTAACCAACTACATCTGTGTGGTGCCTTTTAAGGAGCTGGGCCTGGGCCTTAGTGAAGAGCAGATTTCAGAAGAGGAAGCACATGACCTTACAGATGGCTTCAGCCTTCCTGCTTTGAAGGTACTCTGCCTGTGGAAAGGGCTGAAGAAAAGACAGTTGCACTCCGATTGTGCCTGTGCTATCTGAATGTAAATGGGACACCGGTCCCTTGCTGAACCGTCATCATAATAGCCTTCCTGATGTATGTGATGCTGTCTTTAAAAGTTGAGAGCATCATAAAGATTGAATGAGGAGATCCTTATATTCTGATATCAAAATACTTAAAATTCTTACTGTAAGCATATCTTGCCTTAAATCAGAGTTATAGATAGTGAGTTTACATTAATAGAAAACCAGCATGAGTGACTTTATGACTACTTGTTTTAACAAACATGGGTAAACAGCATATAAGATCTGTACCTTCCCTTGGAAAATCTACATAAAAGGATATATTTGACTATATAAGAATTAAGCTTCTAAATGAAAAAAATTGCAATGATTTTTAACAAAGGTAGATAGAATTCTTTCTATATAAAGAGCACTAAGTTATGTTAAATCTAGACAAGATAGGTGGTGCATGAACTGGTTTCACAAAGGAAGAACTAGAAGTGGCCAATTCAGTTTCAGAGCGTCTGGATGGCTCAGTCAGTTGGGCGTCTGACTCTTGACTTTGGCTCAGGTCGTGACCGTAGGGTTGCGGGATTTGAGCCCTGTGTCAGGCTCTGCGCTGAGCATGGAGCCTGCTTAAGATTCTCTCTTCTCCCTCTGCCCCTCTCCGCCACTCATACATGCTCTTGCTCGCTCGCTCACTCGCTCTCTCTAAAAAAAAAAAAAAAAAAGCCAATTCAATCTCGTTAGTAATAAGTAGACATTTTGCCAAGGTTATTGAAAGTTGATAATATTCATTATCTGTGAAGATCAGTAGTCACACACTATTAATAAAAGTATAGATTGGCTCACTTTAGCAGTTAATAAATACCAATCTTCAGAAAGATACTGTATTCTTCAGTAATCTTAAGCTTAAAGATAAGTAATCAGAATATACTCGAAATATGTCCATGATATTACTACAACAGCAAATATTGGAAACAAATTAAAAGCTAAGTAACATGAGATTGGCAAATTCTTTGGGATTAGTAGTCGAAAAATTGTACGATGGAAGAAACAAAATAAAGCAAGTTAGAAAAACAGTGTATGTGGTAAGATTCCAGTAGTAATTTTATTTTTATTTTTGGCTTTTTGAGAGAGGGATAAAGAGGGCACAAGTGAGCAAGGGGCAGAGAAAAGTGGCAGAGAGAATCCCACAAGGGGCAGGGAGAGAGAAAGAGAAGTGAGGCTCACCTGAAGCGGGGCTTGAGCTCACCCAGTGCAGGCTTCAAACTCAGAAACTGAGATTAATACCTGAGCTGAAGTCAGACGCTGAACCGGCTGAGGTACCCATGCACTCCTATGTTATTTCTTACCTATTTTCTAAGCCAAAATAATGGTATAATTTTGAATCCTAAACTCTGGATGTATCACTGACTCATTTCTTTGGACTTCTACAGGTCCATTATTCCTACTGTCTTCTTTCCTACTTTGTGTCAAATTTGTAAATAATTCATCAAGGAATATTCATTTACAATAGATGTATCTCATTATCAACACTACTTTTCTGGGTTAGAACTGTTCTAAAATATATACTGGTATTACAAGCTATATTGGTATTAGAAGTTCCCACATGCCATGACTACATAATTTGATCAAACATTCTCAGCCAGTCTTGAGGGTTAGTTCAAGCTCAGCCGTCCGTATTCATTACTTAGGATAAAGTGAGAAATTTAACCAGAAGTTAAGATAAACAAATTATTGGTTTGTTTTGAATTTTGATCAGTTTTTTTTATTGATGTAGTCCCGTTTTCTTTCTAGGTTTTGTTTCAACTCTGGGTGGCACAGAGTTCAGAGTTCTTCAGACGGTTAGCCCTATTACTTTCTACAGCTAATTCACCTCCTGGGCCCTTACTTACTCCAGCACTTTTGCCTCATTGTATTTTATCTGATGTGACTCAAGGTCTACCTCATGCTCATTCTGCCTGTTTGGAAGAGCTTAAACGCAGCTATGAGTTTTATCGGTACTTTGAAACTCAGCACCAGTCAGTACCACAGCGTTTATCCAAGACTCAGCAGAAGTCAAGAGAACTGAATAACGTTCACACAGCAGTACGCAGCTTTCAGCTCCATCTGAAGGCATTGCTGAATGAGTAAGTTTAGAAGCCAAATAAGAAAATGTACCCATGTTCAGCAAGCTTCATTCTCCTGCCATTGTGATGATTGGCTTGTGTCCTAACTGGAAGGTAGCAGCAAAATTAAGACATGCAGCATGAAGGATAGTTTATAGCTATGAATGTAGCAGAGAAAGAATGATTTGGGGAGTCATTTGTCGTTTTCACTTTGTCTGATTTCAGCCCAGAACCTAGAAACATAGGACAAAAGCAGGTGTTCATTCTGTTTGAGAGCTGAAATGGAGATGTTTATGAAAACTGAGCTTGTTTTAACTCTTTTTAAGTGGGGCTCTTAAACTGGAGCCTGCGGTCTAAGAAAAGTATCTGCCAGCACTGGAACAGTAAGTTTTAAGAGGTATTGTTATATATAGTTGAAGAATAACATATTGCAATTTTTAAAAATAAAGCATATTTGGACATTTTCTACATCAGAGGACCAACTTTTTTGGCCCCAGTTGAATAGTAAAGTGCAGGGTCCATAGTTTATATTTGTTTATCTTCTACTTTGCCTGGTATTATTGGTACTCTGCCTTGGTCAAATGTAGGATCCAGTCACTCCAGTGAAATTTTTCTGTAACGGATACTTGCAGTGTAGGGCTGGATCAGATGGATGGTTGGGTTCATGTTGTGTTGGTAATCAGGAAGGTCATAGGAACTTAATGAGTTGATGAGATTGTAGTTGATGTACTCAACCCTGGATACCAGGCAAGAAGTAGAAGGGGAGGGCAGGAGTCCGTTTTGTAAGATCAAAATAGAACAAAACAAGTCAAAAGCATTTGAAGTCTCAGTAAAATCAAAGGGCTAGTTCACTGGAGTGAGGAAGGATATGATGAATAAAAATAGGAAATTAAGGTGAGAAAAACATTTTGAGAAGGTAAGTTTTTACCCATCTGTTTACTGTCTGAGCTGGTCTCTAGCTGCTATTCTAAGAAAGCAGATGAATGAATGCTAACCTGACTCAGTCTTATCTCCCACAGGGAGTATGGGAGACAAGGCAATCTCTACTTGAGTGGGCAACAAAGGTCGGGCCTTTGTCAGGAAAAAATTTCAGTGGAAAGGTTGTATTGGGCAAAGCTAGAGTCTCTAAAGAATTAATTTTTGGCAGTAGAATCAGAACTACACAAGACATAATGGAATGCATTAGAGTGAGGGAGGATGGCTCAGGGAAGAAAGGCCGCACTGGATGGACATGAACAAGAGGGGCTTTGTGCCTCGGGCAGAGATTGTGGATTATGCATGGGAAGGATGTCTCCAGCTTAAAAATGAAATATTCTATATATGCTACTATACGTCACCTTTCAAACAGTATACCGGTCACAAACCATCATCTCTGATTTGCTCTATAGCACAGCTACACAAAATTTTTTAGAAGTGTTGTCTGAACACTTCCAAAAACATTTGTTTTGTGTTTCACTCCTCCTCCTCACTTGTCCCCATTGCTTTTCCCAGTTGCTGATACTAGGGCATTAACCCTTTAACTGTTCTCCCTGCCTCCAGAGAGCTCCCTGCCAGATTAATGTTTCTGAGGCATATATTTGCTTTCTCCCTTAAACATCTTCACTGGTTACGGAGTACAAGCAGCAGAGACTGAAGTCTGTAAAACATTCTATTGAGAGAATTTGCTATAACTCTATTATAGTCTGCTTTTCAGTCCTTCTCATTCTTTTCCTTCAGTCCAAACAAACTGCATAAATGCCTTTTCCCATATACCATTTAGAATGAACTTTCTCATCTTTTGTACATGTTCACATTTTATCCATCCTTCAATGCTTCCTCAAAAGTACCTTTTCCTTAGCTGTTCCCTGTCTGTACCCATAGCTGGTAGCACCTTCCCCCTCTTCTGAATTCTTATAACACTATCTTTCTGTGGTATTATACTTTGGGGCTTAGCTTCAGCCCATATTTACAGCTAACAGCTGTATAACTCTGGGCAAGTTTCTTTAACTCTCTGGACCTAATTCCTCATCTGTAAAATGGAAATAAAATGTTAGTTATAACTTTTTATGATATTGTATTATATTTCTCTATAATGCATAATTTCCCTGATTTAGCTATTTTTCCTATTAAGTATGAAATGAGGTTAATTTATCATTTCAGCTCATAAAATGCCTCATATATGTAAAAGAAATATTGTTGAATAAATAGGTGATACTCTTTATAAGCTTTTTACAACATTATGATAAAATACACGTAACATGAAATGTATTATTTAATCATTTTTAAGTGTACAATTTAGTGGCCTAAAAAAGTAAACATACATTGTTATGGAACCATCACCACTTTCCGTCTCCAGAACTTCATCTTTTAAGCTTATTTCTTAAATAAGTCCTGTGAGTTATAAATTTTCCACTTAATATTTTAGAAATCAGTTTCTGTTTTTCTTTATTACTCAGGGTAATAATTCTTGAAGATGAACTTGAAAAGCTTGTTTGTACTAAAGAAACACAAGAACTAGTATCAGAATCTTATCAAATCCTAGAACAGAAGTTGAAGTTGATTCAGCCCCATGTTCAGGCGAGCAACAATTGCTGGGAAGAGGCCATTTCTCAAGTGGACCGACTGCTCCGAAGAAACACAGATAGGAAAGGTACCAATGAGTGCTTCCTTTCATACACACTTGTCAGACATGCTTACTCCACTCCAGTAGGGTTTTATTAGGTAGATTTCTCATCTCCACGATGAAAGCGACATGACAAAACTTAATTTACTAAAAGAAAGTTGAACTTATACATACAAACTGACACTGAATATATAGTCTGGCTCTTACTTTGTAAACAGTAAGTGAATATATTTTGAAAGTTCTCTGAATCGTAAACCTCCTTTTCAAAAACTTCAGTGAGGGGCACCTGGGTGGCTCAGTTGGTTAAGTGTCTGACTTTGGCTCAGGTCATGATCTTGCGGTCCGTGAGTTTGAGCCCCGCGTTGGCTCAGTGCTGACGAGCCTGCTTCAGATTCTGTGTCTCCCTCTCTCTTTGTGGCTTCCCCACTTGTGCTCTGTCTCTCTCTCTCTCTCTCAAACATAAATAAACATTAAAAATAATAATAATGAACTTAAATGAAGGGATAGATTTTAATAGGTAGTATTCCATAATTAGAACTTTTAGAAACTCTTTTCCCATTAGTGTAATAATGAGTTTGATAGTTAGGGGCCAGAAGTTGAATCTTGCTTTTAAGATAAAATACTTCAGCCATTCATAAATGATAAATAAATGCTATAATAGGTGGCACTGCATACTTGTTATTAAGAGTCTAAAATGTATTAAATGCCATTATTTAATGGTAACATTGGAATGCTTTGTATTGCTATGCAAATGGGCAATCTTGAAATTTTATGCGAAACTGCTTTAATTTGACCCATTTTTACTAATCACTAATTCATTGTAAATATTTGGCATATTAATTTCTGAACTTGTGCTACCAAACAATACCATGTTTATCCCTTGGACCTTTATGATAAAGTTAATCAGATTTATGTATAGAAATTGTATTGCTGGCAAAGATGATTAATGCTTTATCATCCTGTTAGTCATTTTTTTGTTTCCAGCTAGATCTGTAATACTTCAATGTCTTTAAGAAGCTGAATAAGTCTTTACATAGGGAAAGTATTAACTTTATTCAAAGGAAATGTTAACATGCTAATTACTGATACATCACCAATAGATTTCCTTTATATCTAAAATGTAATTGGCAAGTAATTTTTTTCTTCAAAGGGTAAATTTGCCAAGGATTTTTAATATGTGCAAATATTTATGCATGTTAAACTTTCTGATGTGACTTAAGTCTAGAGCTTTTGAGTACATTTTCTTCAAATGGAAACATTCAGAACACCACTGGGTATTAAAAGATACATCCCATTCATCCCTTCCCTTAGCATACTCTGAGATGCTGAATCTTAGTCACTTAAACATAATTGTCAAAACTATCTCCAAATCATCGGGCTGGTGATAAGTCATTATGTTCTCCATATGTGGCTTTTGCTTATAGGTGATAGTGATAAGAATTAAGATACAAGTCATTTTCAAACTTTTCTCCGTAAAACACTTATAGTGGCCATGGCTATACAACTTTGAATAAAATATTTATATGATATTTTTTAAGAAGCAGGTGATTTATTTAGCTGTTAGCTGGTTTTTTTTAATGTTCATTTGTTTATTTTGAGAGAGAGAGTGCTCACGCATGCATGCTCATGCAAGCGAGGGAAGGGCAGAGAGAAAGAGAGAGAGAATCCCAAGGAGGCCCCTGCAGAGCCCACCACAGGGCTCAAACTCACAAACCGTGAGATCATGACCTGAGCCAAAATCAAGAGTTGGATGCTCAACCACCTGAGCCACCCAGGTGCCCTAGCTGTTAGCTCTTTTTTAAGTTATTTTAAAACTACAGAGGTATCACCATAGCTCACGGTACCCTTCATCCATATTCCTCAGTTGTTGACATTCTGCCATATTGGCCTTACCTCCTTATGTATCCATGTATAAATTCTTTTGGTAGTATTTTTTTTTTTAATGTTTATTTATTTTTGAGAGAGAGTGAGCATGAGCAGGGAGGGGCAGAGAGAGAGGGAGACCCAGAATCTGAAGCAGGCTCCAGGCTCTGAGCTGTCAGCACAGAGCCTGACATGGGGCTCAAACTCACAAACTGCGAGATCATGACCTGAGCTGAAGTTGGACGCTCGACCGACTGAGCCACCCAGGTGCCCCTCTTTTGGTAGTATTATTCTGAACCATTTGAGAGTAAGATGCAGACATGAGACCACATTACCCCTAAATTTTCTGTTTGCATTTTTGAAAAATGGACATTCTCCTACATACCCACAATATACCACCAAAATGAAGACATGAGCACTGATATAAATTGCTTTCTAATCCACAGATCCCATTCTAATTTCACTGATTGATACAATAGTAATGCTATATGTCCAGATTACACATGGCATTTAGCTTTTATGCTCTTCATTCACTTTAGCTTTTCTTGTCTTTCATGATAAGTATTTTATTAAAAAAAAATATCCTGAGGTTATATAAATATCCTTTCTTCACCAAATATTTACTCACTATTAAGCATATACAATCTATATGATGCACTAGTATTCCAGATATTTACTCACAAGATATAAAAATTTAATGTTCACATGAAAATCTATAAACAAATGTTTATAATGGCTTTATTCATAATCACTAAAAACTAGAAGCAGACCAAGTGTCCTTCAGCTGGTGAATAGATGAACTGTTCTATCCATCCACACAAGGAATAGTGCTCAGCAAAAAAAGAAGAAATGAACTACTGATACATCAAGACGGAGGAATCACTAATGCGTTGTGTTAATCACTACATAGTCTATGATCCCATTTAAATGACATTCTTAAAACAGTAAAATTTCATGGGAACAGCAAACATACCAATGGTTATTGGGAGTTGGATATGGAGAGATGAATAACATAAGAAATGTTTTGAGGTGAAGGAACTGTTCTCTATCTTAGTTGTGGTGATAGTGGTTATATGACTCTAATTTGTCTAAACTCATAAAATTATATACCAACAAGAGTGAATTTTATTGAGTAAAAGAAAATAGCTTAAATGTTTTCCCCCCACTAGTTTTAGCATCCATTTGTGGATCTTGCTTGAATTAGATATTATTGTGATGGTTGCCAGATGGTAATTTTCTAATTCCATTTTTCCTTTTATACTTACTAGTTGGCATTCTATTGTGAGCCAAAGCATCCCCCTTTTCTGCTTATTTATATCAATATGAATGTATGGATTCTTATTTTATTCTGTGGATCATAATTTGTTATTTTGTTGCTCAAATTGTACAAAGTTTGACCAGAGGGAACCCATTTAAAGTTTGTGTCATTTTTTGATCACTTCTTTATACTTTACTTGCCCCTAGCCCTAAGGGGTGCCCCTTGTGGGTGCTAAGTATGCTCACAGCCACTGGGATGTTCTTGTTTTTACCAATTTTCAGTGTAGAGGACAGTGAAATATATCTGTGTATATACTTATACATACATATTCCTACATCTGTCCATATATGTTATAAACCATGGGTTCACATCGATACCTCCAAATCAGTTCCATGGTTCTTCCTGTACTTCTCCCTCTGTATATTTGTACCACCATGAGAAACTTGGCTCTCATTATCTTCGGTATTAACTTACTTATTCAATGCCTTGTATGTAAGCAATCACCTGATAATATGGACTGTCTCCTAAGCCACATTGCTGCTGACTCACACCTAGTGAGAGTCCTTCCCATCCTATCTCATTCCAGTCCAGCTTGCTTTGTCCACACTAGCCCTTGACAGCCAGGAGTCTCCCCTAACTCTGGTCCCAACCAGTTATCTGTCATTACTTTTAAAAGGTAGAAATCTAGATGTCTAAAGCCTAATTCTTTTTTAAGTTTATTTATTTTGAGAGAGAGAGAGAGAGGGACTGAGTGAGCAAGCATGGGCAGGGCCAGAGAGAGAGAGGGAGAGAGAATCCCAAGCAGGCCCTGCACTGTCAGCACAGAGCCGAAGTCTCACGAACCGTGAGGTAATACCTAAGCCAAAACCAAGAGTCGGACACTCAATTGACTGAACCACTTATGCACCCCTAAAGCCTACTTCTTTTTAATGTTTATTTATTTATTTTGAGAGAGAATGAGTGAGCAGGGGAGGGGCAGAGAGAGAGAGAGGGAGACAATCCCAAGCAGGCTCCACACTGTCAGCGTAGAGCCCAACACAGGGCTCTAACTCACAAACAGATCATGACCTGAGCCAAAACCAAGAGTCAGATGCTTAACCAACTGAGCCACCCAGGTGCCCAAGCCTACTTCTTTTTAAGTAGAGAGATAATGTTGGAAGGTAGAGAGCTAGGTATGAGAATATGAGAACCCCATGGTTAGATACCAAATACCAATGTTAAGTAATTAAAGTTAACACCTGGGTGATCTTTTCAAGCTATGACTTGTGAAACCCATTTCCAAGTCTAACTTCTGAGAGTAAAAATAATATAAGGGAAATGTAAGATTGAAGTTTATTTTTTGTGGGGAAGAGTGATGGTCTGTCTTGAGATTTCCCATGCCATGAACAAAAGTTGATTTGTTTAGCGAGTATTTAGAGAGGAAGTACCTGTTGTGAACCAGATACTATGGTGAGGTGAAGAAGGGAGAGGAAAACAAGTTTCTCCTCTGAGAGTTTAACTTACATTGTAAATCTACCGCTATTACCATTGTTAACTTTAACATCCTTAATTTTTTTATAAATTGAAAGTTATAATTAGAATGCCAGACTATGAAATTGGCAAAATATTAGTACTAAAAATGTTTTTTTTTTTTAATTCGATGTTCACTCATTTCTGTGTGGCTTATTGCTTTTTAAGGCAAGCCTGAAACGGTGTGTGAAAACCCACATTGTACTGTGGTACCTTTGACGCAGCCAACTCTACACATCGCGGACAAAGATCCAATCCCGGAGGAGCAGGTAATGGTGATAATTGCTGTTTTCTTCCCCCTAAAGAAGAGTTTCCCATACAGAGTTTACCTATCTATCTCTGTAAGTGGTGTGGATCATTACTGACTAAGTTGTTAAATTTATGTTTGTAATGAGCTTCAAAATTACCACACAATATATTGAACTGATAACAAATCATTAATTCTTAGTACCTTGAGTTTGAATCCACTGAATCTACCAGCAAATTTTTATAAAGATTTTTTTCTTTAATATTTTATTTATTTTTGACAAAGAGGGGTGAGGGAGAGAGAGACAGAAAGAGAGAGAATGAATGAATGAATGAGTGGAGGAGGGGCAGAGAGAGAAAAGGGGACAGAGGATCCCACGCAGGCCCTGTGCTGACAGCACCAAACCTGATGCGGGGCTTGAGCTCACAAATGGTGAGACCATGACCTGAGCCAAAGTCAGACTTTCAGCCAACTGAGCCACCCGGGTGCCCCTACCAGCAAGTTTTCATGTTATTTGTATCTTACTGTCTATTTCTTAGACACTTAAAAGTGATTAAATACCTTAAAAATTAATGCATTGGCAAAGGTGCCTTCTACAATACTGGAAATGTGAGTGGTGGTTACCAGACTGTATACATATGTAAAAATCCTGTACACTTAAGATTTGTGTATTTGGCAGCATGTATGTTATACCTTGCTTAAAAAAACCAATTTTTCAATGATTTCTTTCGATACTGACAAAGATTTATTTTGTTTATCCTAAGGAAAACTTTTTTTCCTTCAGTCATATTGTCTACTCAGCATTCTTAATTGCAAAGGGAGACCAATCTGTTTAACAAACAAGAAATTTGTTTAAAAAACCAGGAGGTGACTGACAGAATATCTCTGAGGGCCTCATAGTTATGTTTGAACTAGGATGGGGTAAACAGCCCAATTTACTCAAAAGAACTGTTCCAGTTCCAGCAACATCATTGCCCAGTCACTGGTTGCAGACATTGTCACTCGCTCCATCATTGCTGAATAATAAAAACTACCTTCAGAACCTCTACCTCTGGAAACTTGATCTGCCACCATTCTTGCCAGAGTGGATTCCTTAAAACGCCTGCTTCCCTTGTAACAAACTTCTGGGTCCGATCTGATCTATATACATATGATTAGAGGATCCCGAGTCATTTGCCTGAATCATAACTGCAAGGGAGGCTGGGTAAGCAAGGGGCCTCGTCTGTGTCTTAGTGATAAGAAGAACCATAAGATGAGGTATTCCCCAATTCTAGGAATAGTGTTCAAACCTCCTGGGAAGTCAGAAAGAACCACAAATACAGCCACAAGAAGGCTAATATACCTGACCACTTCCCCAAACCACCAGCCCTTCTAATTTTGATTTGTTTTGGCAGAGCTAATAACTATAATATTAACTAGATCTACAGGATGGTATCAGAGCAGAAAAATAATGATTGAAGTTATTAAACTTTCTTATCCACGGTCCCTTTCATTATCAACTGCTAAGTTTTTTTAAGACTTCAATTTACCTATAATAATATGTTTGCTTTGTTTGCCCACCTTTGCTTTAGTGACCTGTGCCAAGAGTCTTCATTGTTTAATCTTGGAGATGAGTAGGTACAAGGTAATGAATGCTACTAGAAAATTGTCTGCTTGAAGTAAAGTGCTTTTTCTTTATTCATTTTCAGGAATTAGAAGCTTACGTAGACGATATAGATATGGACAGTGATTTCAGAAAGGATGATTTTTATTACTTGTCTCAAGAAGACAGAGACAGACAGAAGCGTGAGCATGAAGAATCCAAGAGGGTACTCCAAGAACTAAAATCTGTGCTGGGATTTAAAGCATCGGAGGCAGAAAGGCAGAAGTGGAAGCAACTTCTATTTAGTGATCACGGTAAGCACTGACTTCAGAGTAAAAGGTTATTTTAATGAAGGGGACTCTTTTTTCTTGAACTACGACTTTTATTTTAGCTGTAATTCTTACAGCTTTAATTTTAGGGATCTCTCAGCAAGTATAGTGCTTTTTCTTCTAGACACAAAATCAATATGATCAATAAAAGACTAGGTATATAATCAAATTGGGAATATGAAATCAAGCTTTTTCATCAGTAACTTGATGTTTTACTAAATTATTTTGGAATGGCAGTGAGTTGAATAAATATGTTTTCAAATTTAGTGAATTTGAGATTCTAAACTCTTCTCTTTATGTGGATACTATCAATACTTCAGTGAAGCATCAGATTAGTGAATTTGAGATTCTAAACTCTGTTCTCTTTAGGTTGATATTATAAATACCTCAATGAAGCATCAAATTAGTAACTCCACGTTCATCATTGAAACAAGTGGATTAAGACCTAGGCCAGTTAGCTACATCATTAAGGTTTCTCAGTTGGTTTGAACACGTTAAGTAGATGGGACAAGAGGAGGTGCTTCTGCGCAAGCTGTCTCCGTACTTCAATATTGACAAAATTGGATGATTTGACAATACTGACGATTAGCATTAAACTCCTTTATGTTTGCCACTCTTTTCTTTGGTTGGACTTCATGCGAGGTGAGGGAAGGAATGAGGGTATCTTGACAGTATCAGACTAGCTAATTTCTAATTGAGGAATTAACTCCTGTAGATTTCCAAGAGGTAGAGTGCGATTCCTCTTCCATTTTAGAGTACTTACCTGAAACCTCAAAATCAACTGCCTTCCTTTCCCATTCTTTTTTTCATTGGGAGTATATAGATTACCTGTACTTCTGGAAATTTCCTCAGATTTCTCTTTTCTTCTCTTAGGAGTCCTGCCATTGTCCCATGTCCAGATACACCTTTGTTGATTTCATCCTTCCTCTTCCCACTGGCCCCCTTTATAGCCCAGATCCTTATTAGATTATGCTCATACATTGTAATAGCCTCTTAACTGACTTCCATTCTTTTTTTTTATGTAAACTCTACCCCCAACATAGGGCTCAAATTCACAACCCCAAGATCAAGAGTCACATGCTGTACTGAGTCAGCGAGGCGCCCCAGCTGACTTCTATTTTCAATACCTTTTTCTTCTAAGCTTTCCTTAGAAGATAGCTTCTAAGCTAGCTTCTGTCCTTGCAGGCTGCCTCCAGATTTTTCTCAAACAGTACAATGATAATAGCTCTCTGCTTTTTTTTTTTTTTTTTTTAATTTTTTTAATGTTTATTTTTGAGAGAGAGAGAATGAGAATGAGTCGGGGAGGGGCAGAGAGAGAGGGAGACACAGAATCTGAAGCAGGCTCCAGGCTCTGAGCTGTCCGCACAGAGCCTGACAGGGGCTCGAACCCATGAGCCGTGAGATCATGACCTGAGCTGAAGTTGGATGTTTAACCAACTGAGCCACCCAGGTGCCTTGATAGCTCTCTATCTTTAAAACCTGCAGTGGTTCCCCCTTTCCCACTCTATTAAATCTAAACTCTTTTTCCTGGTTTCAAGCCTCTCTATCATATGAATCCATCATATTTAATTACATTTATCACTCTTTCTGATATGGATATCCTCCTCTGGTTATATTTATCTAATTAGACTGTGGTCCCACAAACTTACTATTTTTATTCATGAAAAACATTCATGCTGCGGTGCCCGGCTGGCTCAGTCGATAGAACATGCGACTTCATCTTGGGGTTGTGAGTTCAAGCCCCCACATTGGGTGTAGAGTTTACTTTAAAAAAAAAAAAAAAAAACCAACTTAAAAAATAAAAACATACATGCTGATCTCTTTGCTAAGAATTCTGTCTTCTCCACCAAGCTGTCCTTTCTACCAGTTGCTCCTCCATGAATCCTCTGTTCCAGCCCTGCTACCTCTCCCACCACTACAGACCCTCACACCAGAGGGGCCCTGGAGGGAATTGTAACCGTGTCTTGAGCAGCAACATATGTACCAGATTAAAAACTTCCCAGGTGCAGCAGTAAAGAGTTCCTGCAGCCTGCTTGTTCATATTTTGGGTCTGCATGAATCAGGGATTGAGAGTATGGTTTTAGGCACTATTGTTTTCTGTGCATTCAGTGTTTTTGTCTCTATAATGAAATTACAGTCTCTTTCAGTAGGAGCTTTATTATCCCCCACAGTGTTCATTCAGCAAATTATTCATTCAACAAGTAGTTACTGAGGCACTGTTTACTGCTATATCCCTAGTGCATAAATCAAGAGACAAAAATCCCTGTACTCCTGGAGCTTTACATTCTAGCAATGTTAACACTTGATCCTCCAGATGTGCAGATTATATTGCCCTATTTAATTAGCAATAATCAGGGATATCAATCAACATCTAATACATGTTGCATTCTTTAAGAACTAGATTTATTGCCTAAAAATGTAATGAAGACTGAGAATAGCCTTGTATATACATTTGTATCCTTTCTATTGTTTAGTATTTTCTCCATATAGCTTTAAAATTATCCTACTGACAGTATGGGCAAAGATATAATGAGAGAAATGTGTCTTTTTTCAGGTATATGCTTTGGGTAGCTACGTTAGAAACCGCAGTATTGCTGATTTTGTTTGTGAAATAAGTAAAAAGCTGCTGATACCATAAAATGCTTTTTCCGTGAAAAATTTCAGTACATCTTCCAGAGTTGTTTTCATCTCTGCCTACAGGGGTAAAGTCCGCATGGAATTAGAGAGGGATATTCTACACTGGAACCTGCTGTGGCCATTGTTTTCTGTTGTTGCTGCTTCTCTAGTGGAGTTACTGCAGCTTAGGGATCTGTTTCTTGGAAATGGACACCTTTTACAAATTATTTTTTAAATAAACGCGAGATCTTCAAGAAGCACTTGTTTTTCTTCCGTCATGCTTCCTAATATATTGTATTGTACTAACCCCTCATACTGGGAGGAGAGACTGCCTAGCAAGCAACCCACTGCCTACTAACATCAAGAGGGGCTAAATAAAACTTCATTTTCCTTGAAAGGACACCTTCTGCCGTATGGATATAATGTTTATGTATTATGCTTTGTACAGTAGTTGATCTTGAATACAGATTTTATTTTGTTTTATACTTTTATGTGACATTACAAAATGTGTGGAAGTTATGGCTTTACTTTCATCCGGGTCTTGTTAGGTGGTTGGCAAGCGAATAGGATTGTGTGCATTTTTTTTTCCCCATACTGTTTTCACTTGTAAATATATATGTGTTAAAGATATGATTATTATCTGGATTACTTCAGGCCTTTTATCTGACATATTATCAGTAAAAATCATGCTGCTTATTCTTTCATAAGATGGTTCTCAAACTTTAGTGTGCATCAGAATCAAGCGTAGGGTTTGTAAACACAGCCAGTCCTCATTCACAGTTTGCCATTCAGTAGGTCCTGGTGGGAATTTGCATTTCTACCAAATAACTGATGCTGTTGGTTCGGGGACCACACTTTGAGAACCACTGCTTTAATATTTTGAATAATACAATGTGTGAGGTGTTTTAAAATCTTCATTAAAACCCCATCTCATTTCATTTCTTAGGCATTTTATCTCTTACAAAGTTCTCTGGATTTATAAATGTATATAGATTTAATAGAAAGATTTATTTAGCTTTTATTTATTGTTCTTTATTAGAAAAATAACGACTGGAAGTTTAAATTAAAGTTCAAATCATTGTTGGGTCCTTAGTTATTATTTTTCTTTCTTTTTTTTTTCTTTTTCTTTCTTTCTTTCTTTCTTTTTTTTTTTTTTCTTTGAAGCTGTGTTGAAATCCTTGTCTCCTGTAGACCCAGTGGAACCCATAAGTAATTCAGAACCATCAGTGGATTCAGATATGGGGACAGTTGGTAAAAATGATACTGAAGAGGAAAATAGTAAACCCTCCACAGCTGACAATGAAATAAGTAGTAGGACTGAGTATTTATGTGAAAACCCTCTAGATGGTAAAAATAAAGACAATTCTGCAAATGAAGTCTTCCTCCAAGGAGCTGAAGAAAGAGTGTGTTCCCAATGTGAGAGTGAAGAGGAATCTCGGCAGGCGGACGTAGGGAGCCTGTCCACTGCCCATCCAGCTCCCGGGGACTTATTACAGCCTTCCATTAAGCAGAGGCTGGCACGGCTCCAGCTGTCACCGGATTTTACCTTCACTGCTGGTCTTGCTGCAGAAGTGGCTGCTAGATCTCTCTCTTTTACCACCATGCAGGAACAGACTTTTGGTGATGAGGAGGAAGAACAGATAGTACAAGAAAATGAAAATGAGGTACAAGAGAAGTAGGAACCAAGATTTACATGGAGGATTTTAAATTATTGCTTTTATGCAAGTGTTTTAGCTTCAAGGCTAGATAATCCACTAGAAAGGGAAAATGAGTGTTAAGTTTACTATATATAAAGCTAAGATGTGAATTTACAGCAAGAACCCTGGTTTGAACAACTGATCTGAAAATAGTAGTTAACCTGTAAATGGCAAATCTTTTAGGAAAATAAGAAAGGTAAGGGCTCTTTTGAATAAACTGCTCTTTTTTTTTTTGCAGCACAGCTGATCGATCTTGGAAATTCTTTAGGTACTTTTAATAAGAAACACATTTATCATTTCTTGCCAGAATTTGCTACCATAAAATGACTGGGATAATTCTGTTGCAAGAACATTAACATTTAGTATGACTCCTTTTTACTGTATTCTTGCAGTTCATAGCTGCAGCTATTATGTTAATAACAACTTGTTTGTATTTTATTTTTGTTTATACCAGTCTTAAAACAAAGATACAGGTTCTGAATAAAAAAAAAAATTGACTTCATACAATTAATGTGTACTGGGGTTTGGAACTAAAAAGTAGTTTCAAAAATACTGGGGTTATGACATTTTTTTTTATGTTTCCTTGTTCATATGTGTATTCGGTAGTTAATTTTAAGGTGCCCTAATAATCTTTAAAAGAAAAACATTGTACTGTTTTAAAAATTACCCTTTCAAATATATTTTGTGTTTTTCTTCTGTTCTTGTTATAACTAATAGAGATGATGTCAAAGTCGGATCCGTATAGTCCAAAGCCCCGTGGGCACCTTTGCAGAAAGTTCTTTGTATCTATTTGCCTACAGATAATTGGGTGCCGTTAACACAAGCAGATCATTTCAGCTGATTTCTAGCCTGAGGCTATATCCTCTCCACCTTAATGAGATTCTGGAAACATCCTGCCTGCTTCCTGGAAAGCATCCTTGTCTCCTCAGTACTTCATTTACAACTACCTCTTAAAAGAGGTTGCTTTCCAAATTGTCCAGTGTCATGATTGCATTTTCAAAATGTGATATTTTCAGGAGTATATTGTTTCTTGAAACCTATAGCTCCTACGCACTGACATAGTTTATAGACATTATTTGGGGAAAGTATAGGAATAATAATTTATGCTGCTGTCCTAGAAAGGAAGTTACACAACGAATATAGATTGTCTTTAGAATTAAGAAACACATTCAGATTCCTGTAAACTTAGTACTTTGAGTCAGTAGATTTATGTGTACCGAGGAGATTTTTATTTAATTTTTTCCAGTAATCTTAGGAAATTTATTTTTTATCCTGAGGAAAAACTTGATTCTGCTTTGTATGAAAAGTAGAGATCCTTTGTACTATAAGTGATTCTGCCTATTGCCCAAAATTCTGGGACTGTCCATAATCAAGCTCTTAGAAATATCACAGGGTGGGCCCAGTTTACCACTTAGAAGTAGCTAAATTTCAAAAACAAAAATCTTGTTTTGAAACTGACAATCGTATTCATAAATAATAATATTTTCTTTTTAGATTACATAGTTTGCCAAGTCTGTTTCCCCTTGGATTTAGAAGAAGCAATTATGGGAACACTTGGTAATTGTTCCCCTAATCTGTGACCTTACACAGGAAGAATTAGAGTTTAATAATTTTTAATTCTTTTATTGTATTATTTTTATTTACACCAGCTTGGGGAAAATGTCTTCATAATATTTCATCAGTTTTATTCAATGCTCTCTAAGCATTGAAAGACTGATTTTGTTATAAATTTTTAAAAACTAATTTTAATGAGGAATTCCTAATCTTCCAATCTGATCTGTTTTATCTGCAAATATTCTTCTTGTTGAAACCATAATATAAGGATCTTGGGACTTTAATTGAAGGTTCTTTTTTTGTGTAGTTTTTAAAATGTCTTTCATCTTATAAAATATTGCTGAGATAAAATAGTATCTTCCCTGTGAATATTCCTAATGTTCTCTTATAGTAGTCTAAAAGTCAGTGTTTCTCAGTTTTTGTTTTTGTTTTTTATAGGACGCCTATATTAGAATAAACTGGAGGTCTTATTTTTAAAATGCAGATTTGGGGCCATAACTCCCAGTCATTCTTAATCAGTCATTTTGGGATGAGACCTAGGTGGTGTGTATGCTCAGTCAAATCTAAGAACCTCTGTCTAGGACTTTGTTTTCCTTGCCATGGATATCTTAGGAAATTAAAACAAATACGCCAATGTGACATAAGTAGGTATTCTTATTACTTTTCTAAGAATATTTCACTTTGTATTATCAGGCTTTTGACTAGTTTTAATAGTTGACATCCTGCATCTAAAAGAAGCCCGCTGGGAAAAATATTTTGTGATGCAAAACTTGTAATTATGCTTTCCAAATTTTACAGTGATATTTTGACAGGATAATTCTTGTTAAGAGTAATATCCTGACAGCTTTTGATATGAACATTTCCAGAGTTTATTTTATCAGGACAGAGCCGGTACAGAAACTATTTAGGGTCACTCTTGAGGACAAAATTTTTACACTCTGCCTACAGTGAGGAAAGTCATGGCAGTAAATGACCTAATAATGGTTATCATACCTTAAATTCTTATTTTTTTTCACCTGTCATTATTAAAACCCGCATATCGGGACTATCTAGGACCAGACTCTTACTGGTCTTTGATTTGTGATCTTTGGCTTATTTTTTAAGTTGTCTGTATTATCTGCCTTCACTAGTTAAGTCTTCTTTAAAATTGTACTTCATTAAAATTGTATGTTTGAATATATTTAATTAAGAACTCATGTATTGACTCAGGTTTGATTTCTGAAGTTATTGGAGACAAGTCAGGAGAAACACATTTAAGGCAAATTGCTAAGGAAATTTAAGAATATGGTTTTAAGGCTTTAATACAAAAAGGCTTTAATACAAAATTAAACTTTAATCTAACTTTAAATCTCAGAGCCATCATTTAAAAGCTATGGGTGCAGTTGACCTAATAATGTCATGGGGAGTTTTTCCAGCAAAAACCAAATTCTCTGGATTGCTAAATCATGTTGGTAAATTCTTACTCCTCAGAAATAGTTAAAAAAGAAGTGAAACTTTTGAGGCTGAAAAACAAGATCTGGTTATAATTATGTTAGTAAAATAGGTCAATTTTCTTTAAAAAATGAATGCTAATATTCTGATTCACATAATAAAGGTGGTGAATGTTAAAGCATAAAAAATTATGTTTTGATACATTTCACAAAATTATAAATCAATGGAGTGTTAATTGGAAGGGAGCCTAGGAGTCATTTCACTCCGGTGACTTATAGTGACTTATACACTATAAGTAATGTAAAATATGAAGTATTTTGATAAATTATTAGAAATCATGTGGGAGGAAAAATTCAACTGATTTGGTTTAATCATAGGACATTGTTTCCATACCCAAAAAAAACAAGGAAATAAGAACTAAATGCCATGAGACTATGCTATAGCTCAGCAGACTCGTTATTTGAACTAAAGTAGATAGCATGCTATGAATGAAACACAGACAAAGCAAAAATTGATTTATTCTTCCATTTCTGTTGATCACAACATGTCTCTGTAATTCACACTTATAGTAGAAAATGAAGCTGTAAACATACTAGAAACAAAAATATAGGAAAAATACCATAAGTACAGTAACAATTTATTGACAGGTAAATAACTGACAGTAATTATTGACAGGTGACTAACTTGCATGAGTTAATTTTTCATGTAACTGAGGCAAATCCATTTAATCATAACAGTTTTTAATAATTTAATAGGAGGGGCACCTGGGTGGCTCAGTCGGTTTAAGCATCCGACTTCGGCTCAGGTTATGATCTTGAGGTTTGTGGGTTTGAGCCCCATATCGGGCTCTATGCTGACAGCTCAGAGCCTGGAGCCTGCTTTAGATTCTGTGTCCCTCTCTTGCACTGCTCCTCCCCTGCTCATGCTCTCTCTCTCTCTCTCTCTGTCTCTCAAGAATAAGTAAAACATTTAAAAAATTTTTTTAAATAATTTAATAGGAAAATTTTTAGAATGTACTTTCTGTACTTTTTTCTAGAATATTTAGGATATAATTTAACTTTTTCTCAGTCATCTTTAAGGATATCAGTTCCTCTCACAGGGTAATAAACAGAAATGCACCCTCAGGAGCAACTGAGATACATAATGTTCTATGCCCCTTTACCCCGTGACCCTGCAGAACTTTGCTTTTTGAGCTAGGTCTGGTTTTCACAGTTTCTCTATCTTCCCTTAAAATCAGCTGTCACTTTTTGCTGCTGTCTTGTGTGCCTGCCTCTTGCACTAGGTCCCCAGTCTGCTGCTTCTCATCTGCTGTGGGCTGAGAAACCAGATTGCCAACCTTGCTAGAATTGTGTCTAAAATAAGAGTAGACTGAAAGAAGGCTAAGGGACTTTTCTGTCAGTTATGTGCATGGCCTTTGTGGTACCTATTTGGCTGCTTAGCATACTTTTGTTTGCCTGATCACTCTTTACTAAGAACTTGCTAAAAATACTTGGTTGAATATGTGATTGCCGTATATTTAAAGTATTAATTCAGTTTTTATGTGTTGGTGTTTCTAGGACTTTCCATTAATGAATTCAGCTATAAAAGAGAATTTGATTATTATCTTTGTATAAATCATTGTGTATATTTTAGGAAAGTGTTTTGTTTTTGTTTTTGTTTTTTTGGTTTTTTTGCTCATTATTCCTAGTATAGGACACAGACTGAAAACTTAAACATTATAAATATGACTCCAACTCTGTCCACCAAGATTTATATTCTAGAACTATAGGTTTGAGACTAAACATGCATGGCTAATTTAGAAAGAACTGGCTAACTGGATATTTGGAGAATGACTCATTCTAGATATCCCAGTTTTCTATAGAACTTAAACCTCTTTAAGCATTAAAATTTTTCAGAATAATTTCTGAAGGTGATCTTTTTAAAACAATATGCGTTGCTATCTTATTAAACAATATATGAAAATCATTTAAATCTTTTTTGATGTCAAAATGATCATTATTAACAACAGTTATTCTACTGTGATAGTCTAATTAAGGCACTGAGAGCTACATGCCCTTTTACTAAATGGCTCCATTCTGATGTGCTTTTTTCATTTTCTTGTCTTTGTTTTCTGATAGCAGTTCTCATTCCTCCAGTTTCTCCAAATACCGCTTAAGTGTGCCCATAGCAATGGCCTTTCTCCACCTTCGTTATGCTCCTTCTAGTCTGTTTTGGTTTCGGAAACCAGGTAACTAAAACAGCTAGAATAATGTATAAAGTAAGAACAAACTGACTCAGTGAAGACCTAAAAACCTGGATTATACTTAAATGCATGGATTTTGTGGGTATCTATTACTACCTATTTCATTGCTATCTTTAAGTGAAGTTACTAAATTAGGTACCTGCTCTCAAAATAGAAGAGCTGTTATTGTACAAAAGGAATGATTGTGTTTCTATACTTTACCTTCTCTACATTCTATTCTTTAATTTTTTGGCTCTGATTAAAACCAGCCAACTCAAATTAGCATTTTCTACAGTACTTTCTAGTTGAATCAGATACCACATGTTGCTAAGAATTTCTTTGGCTAGGTTGGTTGTTGTTACTTTGGTTTTGTTTTTAGAGAAATGTATTTTCATTTCTGAAACAATGAAGTAGGTTGAGTCCTGGAAAATAAGAAAACTTTCATAATTGATATCCTAGAGAACTGAAAAGTAATAAGGTCTTTAGACTCTAGGCAGTTTTACCACAAAGAATTTATTCTTTGATGTGCAGGATTTTAACACAACATCTTTATTTTTATTCAACGCAATGTATGTTAAAAGTTTGCCAGAAGTTATCAGTGTTAGAGCTAATGATGTTGACAGATGTTTGAATGACTAAATACCCAGTGTCATTCTATATTTTGCGTGTTTAAATTACCATTTGATGTTAAGCAAACATGATGATTTTTCTCTCTTGAATGAAAAATAAACACGAAATTCACATGTTACAATGTTTGCAAGTAAAATTCAGATTTGTCTAGAAAGGGATACCCTCACCTTGAATAACTTAGTTTTATAAACAGGCTGATTATGTTTTAGTCCATACGTTGATTCATCTATCCATCATATACAGGGTAATTGGAAAATCAGTCTATGGCCATGACACAGCTTAACATTATTCATATGCTACTGGGAATTGTGATATAATATTCACTTAAAAATAGAGGATCCAAACCCGTTTCTTTAGTTGAGACTGCCATTACAGAATAATTATGACGCCAACCCCTGGTTGGTGGTACAAAGAGAGAAATTCTCTTTGAGTATAGTTGTAAGAGGAAAGTGATTCTACTCAGTATAATTGCTATAAATTGAAAAGAGGATGAAGTGATTACAGGATTCGCATATACAAAGGTATAACATGAATAAATTCTAAAATGTGTGATCAATTAAAATGCATATGGTATTTTTTAAATGCTGTACATTTTAATATATTTTAACCTGTCAGCAGTTGAGTTAATTTGTTTCATCCCTGTTTACTGAATTTCATTTGGCACATATCAAACATGTTATTGAAACAGGACAGTATTTAAGTTGTGTATACTTCTGATACACTGTTTTTCAAAGTGGGTATATTCTATGAGCCATTGTTGTAGAAATATGTATTTCCCATCATATTTGTATCTTAAGAGTTTCTCAAGATAAAGAATAATTCTATTGTTTTGAACTTTACATTTTTCACTTTTATAGCATTTCCTAAAGGTTGGCTACCTACAAAATGAGTTTATTTCATCTTTGAAATTTTTTCTAAAACTAAAGCATGTCTTTCACAAGTTTTTTGTTTTTTATGATATCCTAAGAAGTTACATATCCTTTACCCCTCCCAAAGTAAATTTTAAAATTAATTCCAAGTTTAAGTCAAAGTATTTTCTGCACAGTACTGGCATCTGGCAACGTACAGAAAACTCCAGAAATGTTACTCCCCTTCCTTAAACATTGTATGGTCTGGTACAGCCCTGGAGGTCCATATGAGTGAAAAGCCCAGAAGTCACCTGAGCTGAAAGCACTCCCAAGGAGTTTCGTTTTGTTTGGGTTTGTTCTAGGTATGGTCCCAGGGATCCCAGATCAAACCAGGCCCCTGGGCCTATCCTAGAACCAACCTAAACTCGCGCATCATTCCCGGAACATCAAGAGTGTGAAGACTGAAGATAACCTGAGGCTGACTAGACTTCCTACGTTCACCAGAACTCACTTTTTTGTATGTGTGCCTACATTTTAGCAAAAATTGGTTCATTAATCCTTCCAAAATTAGAGGAATGACAGTGGGTAACAAGATAAAGTCTTACCAGACTTTGACATTACAGTTATCACAGTAGAAATGTGATCTATAATATGGTTATTATTAATTGCTAGTAGGAGAATTGTTCTTGTAACTTATCAGATTTCTATTTTGTGGTTAAATGACATTGTCACACAAAAAAATTTCTCCCCTAAATTAATGGTTTCTTTTTTCTTTGGCTTTGTCAAACACTTTCTACTCAACAATATGATTAACAGTCTTGTTTAATTATGCATCATCTCTGAAAGGCATTTGGTCTTTGCCCTCTGACTCCAATGCCGAGTAATTTTAAAATCTTTTTTCTGGAGACCAGTGCCTTTTTTCTTGTAATCTGTTGAATCCACCACACTGCTTTGAGCTTGTTTTTTAGGTTCAGTTCTGGGAAGAACAGCATCATTTCAGACTCATTGTAGAGGCTACATTTCAGAATCTGCTATGGTTGATAAAAAGCATGATAGAGTGAAAATGGATTAATACTTTACAGATTACTGAAGTGTTTTGCAGAATAAGGTTTTTATTATTATTATTTTGTTGTTGTTGTTGTTCCCTGCTGCTCTGGGTTTTTAAAAGATTGTGACCTACTTGATTCATCACATGGTCTCCTACCATAACTGTGACATTGCTGTTTTATTTCGTTTGAGGACAGGATTTCTGAAAAGGCATGAAAAGACCCCAAACCCAAAGGTTATGATACACAATGGAAATGTATACTTTTGGTAATACTGGCATTTCAATAGGTTTAGACCATGTTTGAAATAATTGCAGACAAATCAGGGATTCCAACTGTGAAAAGAGCCCAAAACTGTGCTGTTCCTCCAAGCCTTGTTACCAGAAAAATTGGATCACTGAGTTATCCTTTAAAAGAGGACTGTGAGTTTGAGGCTCATTCTGAAGAACTGAACCCTGGGATTAGATCTGTACTGCCTTCATCACATAGATGCTTCATCCCATGGCTTCTATTATTTTTGCCTTTTAAATCATATTTTGATTACCCTTCTCAGTGTTTTCTTTTTTGCACAGTGTTTCTTGTTTACATAAATCAAAACTATACATGTTAGTACTGTATATGTATGTATTTTTTTGATAAAACGAAACCTTGGATCTAAAGATCTTTGGATTTTGATTCCTTTTAATGTCAAATGATTAAAATGCTTTTACTGTCTTATAAATTCACTCTTAATTTATGCCTCAATTCTTCCAATTAATTTTTTCTAATGAACTACATTACAGTTAAATAGGTGAGCCTTATATCAGTTTCTTCCAGAATTTATGACATTTTGCATTCACCCAAACATGACAGTGTTCTAACATCAGCAGTCTTGTATCCATGCACTGATCTGTAAGCATAGGTGACTATTTCTTGACATAGCCTGAAATGTATGAACCCATCTTATGTTTATGTTCAGTAAGTGTTCTCAGTATTTGAGGAGCATTTGCATTCTCTTTTGACATTGTTAATTATGAACACCTAAAATAGGAATGTGAGAACTGTCTTACAGAGTTCAGGCTTGTTTACATAGTAAGTTTCTAAAGTCAGTCTTCACTCCAGTCTTAACACTGGAGTGTGTTAAACTGTATTTTTTTAATACCATTTAAGAATATCCTTTATTTTAATTTTTACTTTTTGACTACTTATATTTTATGTAGAACTGTACATCTCCTGCCCTACCTAAGATTTTCTCATCAATACTTTCTTTGCTCGCTTGATATATCTTACCATACTGAATTTTTAAAGGATTTTTACAAAAACCAACAGTAGGTTTGTATATGTCTGTATTATTGTTGTTCCTCCTAAGCTTAACTAGTCTCTAATAAAATCTGTACTTCTTTGTGTCTTTTGTGTGTGTGCCTTTTTTTTTGATTCTGATGTTTGCCACATGAATTAGCCAAAAAGTAAAAATTCTTTTTCTCTTCCTTCTGTCTGTATTTTTCAGAATATGTTAACAAAACCACAAAAGACAGTTTTCTAGGAAAGCTTTGGATTCATTAGTCTAAGTTTTGTTTGGTCGGTCATTAAAGTGCCTCACATGATATTTTATCAGAGTGAAACAGCAAATGAATTTTAAAAGCTTGCTTTTCACCCTTCTCAGTGACTGTCAGCCATTGGATACATTCTAATCATGTTATATTTGTTGACTTGTACGACCTTTCTGACAGAAAATACCTACTGAATTAAGAAGGAAGCTAACATCCAATGGATCATACTTTGTCCTATGTAATTGAATGAACTATTTGTTTATACATTTCTAAGCTTAGCTACAGCCTTGGGAACATTCGTGGTAGCTCCAGAATGGCTCTGCAGACCGAATGCTGGTTAAAGAGAAAGTGGCCTTCCTTGAACAACTTTTATTTACTTATTTCTTTTACTATTACAAAAGTTTTATTTAACAGAAAAGTTCAATATGAA
This sequence comes from Puma concolor, assembly GCF_028749965.1. Lineage (NCBI taxonomy): Eukaryota > Metazoa > Chordata > Mammalia > Carnivora > Felidae > Puma > Puma concolor. Next base: position 25,719,228 of record NC_141673.1, on the reverse strand, counting down.
AATGCACATGACCTGATTTTTATTTATTTTATTTCAAGTTATTTAAATTCTAGTTAGTTAACATATATGGTAAAATTGGTTTGGGGATAGAATTTAATGATTCATCACATACAACACCTAGTTCCCTCCTAATGCCCATCACCTGATTACTATCACCCCGCCTGCCTTCCCATCAACCCCTCAGATTGTTCTCATAGTTAAGAGTCATATGGTTTGCTTCCCTCTCTTTTTTCCTCCATTCATCTCTTGTGTCTTAATTTCCACATATAAGTGAAATAATATGGTATTTGTCTCTATTTCACTTAACATAATACACTCTACCTCCATCCACGTTGCAAATGGCAAGATTTCATTATTTATGATTGCTGAGTAATAAGACCTGATTTTTATACTGTATTAAAACAAGTTCGGGGGGGGGGGTGTGGGAGCAGTTGATTTCTTCTGGTGAATATATCCATTGTTTATTTTTTCAATTACCACCATTCCAATATCATTCTGTTGCCCAATAGCCATTTCCACACATTAATCTATCACAAGATTCATAAAGGGATCGAATCCCTACAATATTCCTTGGACCTACCACCATTTAATTTCAATGATAATTTCTTATCCATAAATTTTTTCAACCCTGAGGGTGAGCTTTGCTCAGGATGTCTACTCGGCAAGTTAAAAGATGCCTCCAAACATTTGAACTGAGCTTTTAAACTACCTCTTTCCAGAAAAGATTTGAAGCAAGGAACACACATTCATAAAGGCAGTTCTTGAAATTTGGCCCTTATCTGGGATTTACTAATTAAAAGTGTGAGACAAGATAGAATATATTAGTTACTCTACCGGATCCTGAAGTCATTGGGTAGGAAATATCCTGTATGATAATCACTCTTTGTCTTCACAATTTGCTTTTGAAGGTCTTTAGCAGATGTGCTATAGCCATTGAAAATAAAGTTGGCAAATACTAATTTTCCCCTAATGTACATCTGTAAAAATTAATAGAAGAGTTTCAGAATCTGTTCATGTGAAAATCAGTCCTACTTATTTTTTAAAAATTGGTTTTTTCTTTATTTGTTTTTAATTTTAACCAAGCTCTATGTCTAACATGGGGCTTGAACTCATGACCCCAGATCAAGAATCACATTCTCTACTGACTCAGCCAGCCAGGTGCCCTAGTCCTACTTATTTGAAGAAAGACCTTAAATGTGTTCTTATGAGAAAATATTTACATTTATACACAAAATAATATTAGGCATCAAACATGTCCCTAGAACCTGAATACATTGAAGGTCAAGAAACCGGCTTAGTTTTCTCACTCAAATTTGTACATGTGAAGTGTCAGAACCAGTATCCTCCCCAATTCTAAAAGACTTCTTTATGATAAGCTGCCTGTGGATACATTTCATTTTACAGCTAAACTCTAGGGGAGAGTACAGAGCCTTTGAATTTAGAAGTCCGTAGACTTGGATTATGGACAAAACAACGTCTCTAAAACTCACAGAAATCATTTAACTATGTCAAGGCACCGTTTCCTCTGTTAAATAAAAAGCATTGGGGCGCCTGGTGGCTCAGTCGGTTGAGCCTCCAATTCAAGACTTCAGCTCAGGTCATGATTTCACAGTCCTGGGATTGAGCCCCTAATGGGGCTCTGCACTGGAATAGAGCCAGTTTGGGATTCCCCCTCTCCTTCTGCCCCTCCCCGCCACACACGCGCACATATGTTCTCTCAAAAAGAAAAAAAAAATCATGATTTGTGAATTGGACTAGCCCTCTAAAATTCTTTTCCAGGGCTAAAATTCTCAGATTCTCTTTTTCCTAACAAAGAGATACAACTCTACTGTGAAAAGCCAAGGTTGTCATTCTTTTCCAAGGTGCAAGAGGACTTATATTTAGGCACAGGTGAGCAGCCTACTAAATATTCAACCTTAAGATTAAGAGGCTAAGAGGTGGTAGGGGTGGAGAAGATAGTAGTTGAAAAAGTATAGGTGGTTCCAGCTCAGAACTTAAACTGCTAAGAACTAAGTATATCTTACGTCTTAAAGCAGTCTAATACTAGTACGTGAAAAGCAGGGTATAAGAACTTAAAAGGAACAGTAGTTCCCTATGATTGCATGTTACTCCTTTCCTCTTAGATGGCGTAATCTTTTCATCATGAAGGGATGTCCTATTACAAGGTTTTCTCTATAGGAATAGAATTTTCTGCTTTATCTTCATTTCAGTAGCAAAAGAACCTATCTCTTGTTTCATATCTTGTTCCTTGATCTGAAACACTTTATTCTTTAGCACCCATGCCTAGCTATTAGCCATGAATCCACTTATCTTGCCTGAACTTAGAAGATTAAGCTCTGACAGGTGGGTAATGATGGCCAATGACAAAGCTACTGTGCAAAATATGTACACTGGGATCTGAAGAGTTGAACAGTGTTAATCTCTTAAACAGTGACATAAGGGCAACTTTTAGCCAGTTTTTTCACCTCAAAAAGTGTGAAATACATATGGGGGAAAAGTGTAATTTAAGAAATTGGTAAGTTGAGGATATGTAGGATTTTGTTGCAATTTTGGGCTTCTAGTCACACACAGGCAGAAAGCTTTTCATTTTGTGTATATTCAAGCCATCCCCTCTTAGGCTAATCCTGGGGTCTGGAGAAAAAAAGAGACAAGGCTGCAGTGTTTATTAATTCTTGCAGAAATAACTTGGTCAAAATACAGAAAAATGTTGAACTGGAAAAAACCTTAAGTTTGTATATGTCCAGAGGCCAGTGTAGGACCAGGCTCAGTACCAAAATTCAAAAATTATCCTTTCTGAAATCATATTGAGTTGAAGTTCAGTTGAAATTGAAAACCTAGAGTAATCTAATCCAGAGGTGCCCAGCATTTTATCAAGCTAGGACCCCTGATATTATTTTCCCCATGGGTAACATGTTTTGAATAATTTTTTTATCTAGCACATAACCTACATGAATTGAAACTCTGTAAGTTGCACTCCCTCCCTCATATTTTAACTAAGGCTATAATGGCCATTCAGTTTGAGTGTGTGCTGCATGCCAGGCACTATTCTTGTGCTCAGGGCAGAGCAGTGAACAAGGTGAATACTAGAGGGGAGAGCCGGACAATATATTGGGAGTTAGATGGCGGTAAATGCTCCACAGAAAACAAAGCCAGGGAAGAGGAATATGGAGGGTGTAGAGTGCTTTTTATACAGGGCAGTCACGTTTGAAGGGAGTGAGGGAACCAGCCACACGAAAGCCGTAAGTGAAAGGGCCTTGAGACAAGAACAGCAGAGAAGAGGTAAGTGAAACTCCTTGAGAAAGGGGCTGGCTGGTCGAGGAGGGCCTTGTAATGTATATGCTTTGCTTTGAGATAGGAAGCCATTGGAGGGTGTTAAGCAGTAGACTGACAAGACTTGACTCAGGTTTCAAAAATATTAAGTTTAAAAAGCATTCTTCTGTGTGGAAGTCTGACAAGGATGGGGAAAGGGACATCTGTTGGCTAATGCAGTAAGCTATGTGACGGATGGTGCTCATTGGTAGTGAAGGTCTTGAGGAGCAATCCAAGTCTGGATATATATGTTGAAGATAGAGCCAATAGGATTTGCAGATGCAATGTATGTGCAGTACAAGAAAGAAGTCTAGATGATTCTGAGGTTTTTGGCCTGAGCAACTGGAGGAACAGAGTTGTCATTTCCTGAGATGGAGCACCAAGTGAAGTTTGGGTAGAAATTGAGCTGGTTTGGGATTGGTTAAATGTAAAATAGTTATTAATTGGGGCGCCTGGGTGGCTCAGTCAGTTAAGCATCTGGCTTCGGCTCAGGTCATGATCTCGTGGTTTTTGGGTTTGAGCCCCGTGTCAGGCTCTGTGCTGACAGATCAGAGCCTGGAGCCTGTTTCGGATTCTGTGTCTCTTTCTCTCTCTGCCCACCCCCCGCCACCTCCCACCATGCTCATTCTCTGTCTCTCTCTGTCTCTCAATAATAAATAAACGTTAAAAATTTTTTTTAAATGAAATACTTATTAATCATTAGGTGGAAATGCTGGATAGGCAATTGAATATGTGAATCTAAGTTCAAGAGAAAGATCCAGAGTAGGAGATGTCAGTATTTTGGGTGGTGTTTAAAGTTGTGAGCATAAGTCAGAGGGGTCAGCACACTGAAATCTTTGGGGAACCTATGGTTCATAGGCCAGGAGATCAAAAGGAACCTAAAAAGGAGACTGAGAAAGAGCAATTAGTGACACAGAAGGAGTGGTGTCCTGGAAGGCGAATGAAGAAATTATTTTATAGAAGAGGCAGTGATTAACATATCAGTTGCTGCTAAAAAATTGAGAAAGATGAGTCCATTTGTATATATTTTTTGGAAAAATGTCTGAGTTCAAATCCTTTGCCCATTGTTAAAATAGGGTTATTTATTTTTGTTGTCCTTTATATATTCTGGATATTAATCATTTATCAGGCATATGCTTTGCAGATATCTTCTCCCCTTCTGTGAGCTGTCTTTTCACTCATGATAGTGTCCTTTGATACACAAACATCATAAATTTTGATGGAGTCCAGTTTATCTATATTTTCTTTTGTTGCTAAATTTCCTTGACTTTTCAAAAGAGGCAATAGTACCACCTGATTCATAGGATTATCATGAAGATTAAATAATACGTGTGAAGGCGTGTAAAGGGACTGGGACAATGTCTGCCACATAAGGAGCATTCAATAAATACATTATTATCCAGGCTAAGTCTGTAGTATAAAAACCAAGGGTCAGGGGCGCGTAGGTGGCTCAGTTGGTTAAGTGTCTGACTCTTGATTTCCGCTGAGGTAATGATCTCACAGTTTGCGAGTTTGAGCCCCGTCTTGGGCTCTGCACTGACAGTGCGGAGCCTGCTTGGGATTCTCTCTCTCTCCTCTTTGTCCCTTCTCCCTCTCTCAAAAATAAATAAGTAAATAAATAAATAAATAAAGCATAGGGATAGAAATACAACATGTGACATAGAAGCCGAAGAAGTAGAGGGTTTCAAGAAGAGCATGATCAGTGCAAAATGATGCAGAGGTGTCAAGAAAGATCCAAAGAATAAACTTAGACTTGGAACCTACAAGTTCAGACAGTGGGGTGACAGAGGCAGATGCCAAATTATACTGGATTGAGAAAATCTATTAGGCCCTCTTTGATCTTCAAGACCAGGTCTGCTGTTTTGGCCCTCACAGTGATCCAACCAAAACTGACCCTGTGGGGGCTGCTGAAATACAGTGGGGGGAACACTTGGGTTGGAGTGAGAACAACTGGGTTAAAATTCCTGGTCTTCTACCACTTGACACCTGTGGTCCTCTCTCCGAGCTGCAGGTCCCTCGCTCTTAGAGGACAATTATTCCTATTTTACAGGGTCAGTAACATGCTTACATGAAGACTTGGCATAATAGTAATTCTTTAGCTATTAGTGTTATAATAAATGGTTCTATTCTGATTCCTCATTTTATTCTAACATTCTAACTCAGTAGTTCTTCCTGAGTACCAGGTTTTGTGGAGTATTCCCACTTTATAGACACTTGGCTTAGAAGTTTGCAATGACAGTAAGATGAGATTAATACATGTCAAATGCTTATGATGATTTGGATGCTTATGATGATTTGGGCTACTGTTGTATTCTTGTTTTTATTCTTATTTATTTTTTTATTTTAGAGAGACAGAGAGAGAGAGAGAGGGCATGAGCAGGGCAGGTGCAGAGGGAGAGAGAGAGAGAGAGAGAGGATCTTAAGCAGGATCCACACTCAGCTTGAGCCTGACACGGGGCTCAATGACACGACCCTGGGATTGTGACCTGACCCAAAATCAAGAGCTGGATGTTCAACTGACTGAGCCACCCAGGTGCTCCAAGGGCTACTCTTGTATTCTAATGGAAATTTTTTGCCAGATTTTTAGTAGTGCCTCTGTCTTCAAGTCTGCTTCCTAAGCCACGGCATTTCTCATAGTTTGTGAGTATTTACCTAATCTCAGCTGTTGCCATAAGAAGCTAGTGTTTAAATAGTGTTATTAACCACATCAATGGATCTTTTTGTTTATTTTGGTTGGCTATAGACATGAAAATCCATCTACCTGAGTTGTGAGTGCCCTGAAGAAGTCTGAGGATTTCATCTGCTGTTCAGTAAACAGAATATGGGGCTTCCATTGAGTTCCTACAGCTACCAAAGCAAAGATGTTTTCTATGGAGTAACAGTCAAGTCCTGACTTTCAGGGAAGGATGTAAGACATATTTATTTAGTCTGGTTTGTACCTTGTTGTGTGCCTCCTATTTATTTATATTTCTTTTTGGTTTATTACATATCCCAAGATATCTTAGGAATGAATACATCTTGAAAATATAATAAAAATGAAGTCTATGAAGAATACTTAAATAACCATTCAAAAAATCCAAATGAGCTATGACTTTACAATATCTTGTTTGTTAATAATTAATGGTGAACAAATGGAAAGAATTTTTAATTCAATACACATTTACTGAATGGTCTTCATACTAGACACAACAATTACCTTTGTGAAATAAGTATTCTTATGTTATAGATGAGAAAAGTGGCTTTCAAATAAGTTCAGTGTCTAGACCAAGAGCCCAAGACTCTTAGCAAGAAAAAATAATAGATTAGGTTCTCCAAAAAGGCTTTTTTACTTCAAATTAGGTGTTTTTTCTATGTATTTTGTCCATTTTATCTTCTTTTCCGGCATAGGTCATCACATACAAGAACACACATGCACATAAATGCATGCATGCACACAAGAATCCTAATTTCCACTTCAAGAAGCATAATCCCCTCAGTTTGTATTTAATTTAATCACTAGATTCCTAAAAGAAGTCAATTAAGTAGGCAATTAATTTCCTCTGTGCATTGTTCATTCACATATTAAACTGGTAATCTCATTTAAACATTTGCTTCCTCCCGCCCCGACCTGTCCCACTGTCCTCAATGTTTAAGTTCCCTATACTCATCAGATCAGTGTGAGAATCTTTGCAAAAACCCTTTATAAACTGAAAAGATATACTAATTATCTAGTGGGATCTAGTCTGTCCCATTTAACCTGGCTGGCTATGCTGAGAGGTGAAATGTTTAAACCACACTGGCTATATCATTGTTCCAGCAGTTGAATGCAATTGAAAGACTTGTCCAAACTGCTCAAACCAAGCAAACAGTCCCTGATTTGCTCTCTCAAACTAAATATATTAGCGTTGTGGTGACCAAATATTGACCTAGTGACTAAATGAAAGGAGAGGTTCTAACTACCCTCTAAAGCACTCATCACTTACTCTTTCTTTTTAGTAATTTTTTGTCAAGTTAGCTAACATACAGTTTATACAGTGTAGTCTTGACTTCGGAAGTAGATTCCCATGATTCATCACTTACATACAACATCCAGTGCTCATCCCAACAAATGCCCTCCTCAATGCCCACCAGCTATTTTCCCCGCTCCCCCCCCAAACCTCCCACGTCCATCAACCCTCAGTTTGTTCTCTGTATTTAAGAGTCTTTTATGGTTTGCCTCCCTCTCTATTTTGTAACTTATTTTTCCTTCTATTCCCTTATGGTCTTCTGTTAAATTCCTAAAACTCCACATATAAGTGAAAACATATGATATCTGTCTTTCTCTGACTGATTTATTTCACTTAGCATAATACCCTTCAGTTTCATCCATGTGGTTGCAAATGGCAAGATTTCATTCTTTTTTTCTATCACTAAGTAGTATTCCGTTGTGTGTGTGTGTGTGTGTGTGTGTGTGTATACATATATATATATATATATATATATATATATATATATATATATCACATCTTCTTTATCCATTCATCAGTTTATAAATATCTGGGCTCTTTCCATAGTGTGGCTATTGTTGATAGCGCTGCTATAAACATTGGGATACATATGCCCCTATGAATCATCACTCCTGTATCCTTTGGATAAATTTCTAGTAGTGCTATTGCTGGGTCATAGGGTAATTCTATTTTTAATTTTTTGAGGAACTTCCACACTTTTTTCCAGAGTGGCTGCACCAGTTTACATTCCCACCAGCAGTGCAAAATTGTTCCCCTTTCTCCACATCCTCACCAACATTTGTTGTTTCCTGAATTATTAATTTTAGCCACTCTGACCAGTGTGAGGTGGTATCTAATGTGGTTTTGATTTGTATTTCCCTGATGATGAATGATGTTGAGCATCTCTTCATGTGTCTGTTAGCCATCTGGATGTCTTCTTTGGAAAAGTGTCTATTCATGTCTACTGCCCATTTCTTCCCTGGATTATTAGTTTATTGGGTGTTGAATTTGGTAAATTCTTTATACATTTTGGATACTAACCCTTTACCTGATATGTCATTTGCAAGTATCTTCTCCCATTCCACTGGCTGCCTTTTAGTTTTGTTGATTGTTTCCTTTGCTGGGCAGAAGCTTTTTATCTTGATGAGGTCCCAATAGTTCACTTTTGCTTTTATTTCTCTTCCTTTGGAGACATGTCAGGCAAGAAGTTGCTGTGGCCAAGGTCAAAGAGGTTGTTGCCTCTTTTCTCCTGTAGGATTGTGATAGTTTCCTGTCTTACATTTAGGTCTTTCATCCATTTTGAGTTTATTTCTGTGTATGGTGTAAGAAAGTGGTCCAGGTTCATTCTTCTGCATGTAGCTGTCCAGTTTTCCCAACACCATTTGCTGAAGAGACTGTATTTTTTCCGTTGGATATTCTTTCCTGCTTTGTTAAAGATTAATTGGCCATACATTTGTGGGTCCATTTCTGGGTTCTCTATTCTATTCCATTGGTCTATGTGTCTGTTTTTGTGCCAATGGTATACTGTCTTGATGATTACAGCTTTTTAGTACAGGCTAAAATCCGGGATTGTAATGCCTCCAGCTTTGGTTTGCTTTTTTCAACATTATTTGGGCTATTTGAGGTCTTCTGTGGTTCCATACAAATTTTAAGATTGTTTGTTCTAGCTCTGTGAAGAATGCTGGTGCTATTTTGATAGGGATTGCATTGAATGTGTAGATTGCTTTGGGTAGCATTGACATTTTAACAATATTTGTTCTTCCAATCCACGAGCATGGAATGTTTTTCCATTTCTTTGTGTCTTCTTCAGTTCTTTCATAAGCTTTCTATAGTTTTCAGCCTACAGATCTTTTACCTCTTTCTCACCATGTACTCTTAAGGAATCCTTCCCAATATGCTTCCAGATAGCAACTCTCATTCAAATAGAGACCAGAAAAGGGATATGTGTTAGTAGAGTGAGGAGACCTCCAAAACACTCTCTCCCAAGAATCCTAAAATGTCTCATTTACATGAAAACAAAGAGAAGGCCATTTCTACCCTATCTGCCCTTGTACTGCATCGTAATGCTGCCAACAGACACTTCCTATTCTACACTTTGGACTATGAGTCCAGGCACCTGGGCTCCGATCTCAGCTCCACATCTCAGCTTTGTAACCTCCTTGAACTCCCTATTTAAAAAGAAACAGCATCATCACCTCCTAGGATTGTTGCCAGGATTCACAGCAGATATTCTTTTCCTTGTAGAAGTCCTGCCTTTTGTCCTTGCCAAAAGCTGGGGCAAAGGCTTGGTTAATAAATGAAAGGCGCAAAGCAAAGTAAAAATATGTTTGTCATTCCTGATGGAAGGAATGGTGAATGTTCATTCACTCTATCAAAAATTATTTATTGAAAATCTATTTGGGGGGTGCTGGGGTGTTCAGTCGGTAAAGCATGCAACTCTTGATCTCAGGGTTATGAGTTCGAGCTGGACGTTGGGTGTAAAGATTACTTAAAAATAAAATCTTAGGGGAGCGCCTGGGTGGTTCAGTCAGTTAAGCATCTGATTTCTTTCAGCTCAGGTCATGATCTCACGGTTTGTGAGTTCAAGCCCTGCGTCAAGCTGTATGCTGTCAGCGTGGAGCCTGCTTCAGATCCTCTGTTTCCTTCTCTCTCTCTGTCCTCCCCTATTCTCTCTCTCTCTCTCAAAAATAAAATAAACATTTAAAAAAGAATAATAAAATAAAATCTTAGGGATGCCTGGGTGGCTCAGTCAGTTAAGTGACTCTTGATTTCAGCTCAGGTCATGATCTCATGGTTCATGGGATTGAGTCCTGCATCGGGCTCCATTCTGGGAGTGGATCCTGCTTAAGACTCTCTCTCTCCCTCTCCCTCTCCCTCTGTCCCTCCTCCACTCGTGCACATGTGCTCTCTCTCTCTCTCTCTCTAAAAAAATAAATTAATAAATAAAATAAATTCTTTTAAAAAAGAAAAAAGAAAATCTACTATTTTTCTGGGCACCTTTCTAGGCACTGGGATGCAGGAATGAACCAAACAGACAAAGTCCCTGCCCTCATTGTGGGGATCAGATAATAAAACAAGTAGTGATCAGTGCTATAACCCAAATAAAGCAGGTAAGGAATGGAGAATGAAAAGGGATCTTTTAGACAGAACAGAAAAGAAAGGCCACTGAGGGAGTATAACCTTTGCCTAAGACCTGATTACATGAGAGAATAAACTGTGCAACTATCTGGAGAACAACCAGCAAAGACAGCACCATGTGTAAAGGCTCCAAAGGGGAACAGCAAGGGGGGCAAGTGGGAAAGTGGAAGAGAGGGAGGGTCAGATTACACAAAGACTTGTGGTCCAGAGAAAAGATCTGGGATTTTACTTTAAGAGTGATGAGTACCTATTAGAGGGTTCTCAGCAGAGAAGTGCTGTAATCTGATTTAGGTGGCTTTTTTTTTTTTTTTATGTTTATTTATTTTGAGAGAGAGAGCAGGGAAGAGGCAGAGAGAGAGGGAAAGAGAGAGAATCCCAAGCAGGTCCCACACTGTCAATGCAGAGCCTGATGTGGGGGCTCAAATTCAAGAACCACGAGGTCATGACCTGAGCCAAAATCAAGAGTCAGACACTTAACAGACTGAGCCATCCAGGTGCTTCTCAAACTCAAGTTTCTGCCCCCAAGGCTTATGTTCTCATTTCATCAAAATTTTGATCACTATTCTAATTTTTGTAATGGTTACTAAGCTGTGTTGGCTTTTAAAGTACAGAAGCATTATAGTCTTCCAAGAATGGATAAGGAATAGCTATCTATTGGGGTTTCCCTGATTTTGAAATAACTGTTGTGATATCAGATACTGATATGAAAATCAGTAAGATTTTCATACTTCTTTTGTAGGTATTGGTTTTACTCCCATGGTCTTTTGTAAGAAAAAATTGCTTCTTTTGGTTTGTAGATAAAAGATATATAAGCACCTGATCAAATATGCCTCTAAAATCAGAAACTAGAAATGAGAAAATAGGGTGATTGGTTGCCCCTACAACAAATTTGCTGGTAGGATTTGGTGAGGGAAGTTATAAATTTATCCACACTAAGAGAGAAGTTTCACTTCCCTTCTAATCTGTGATTAGCCATCCTCTATAACATTGCGACTTTTCCCTAAAGTCAGCATTACAAAATCTATGTATCTTACTAGTAAGTTTGATCACTAGTTCTTAAACTAACTTTGATAATCACATGCTTTCCTGACTTGCCATATAGTCATAGGAGAATTTCTTTTTCTTTTTTTTTAAGTCAACTCTTTTTTTTTTTTTTTTTTTTTTTTAATGTTTACTTATTTTTGTGAGAGGAATAGAGCACATATGTGCACTCAGGCCTGAGAGCTGAGGAGAGACGGGGGGCGGGGGGGGGGGGTGGAGAGACAATCCCAAGCAGTCTCTTGGCTGTCAGCACAGTACCTGATTTGGGGCTCAATCCCATGAATCATGAAGTCATGACCTGAGCCGAAATCAAGAGTTGGATGTTCAACCGACTGAGCCACCCAGGCGCCCCAGTCACAGGAGAATTTTCTGCATGCAACTTTATTTTAAAAAAGAAAACTCTAACCCCAAAGTGGGGCTCAAACTCACAACCCCAAGATCAAGAGCTGCCTGCTCCACCAAAGAGCCAGCCAGACGACCCATGCACGCAGCTTTATAGGATAAGACTCCTAGCCAAAAGAACCTGCATTGTAATTCCTCAGAGTCAAACCAGACATGCCTAAACAAGCTGCTTCTAGATATTTTTCTTAGTTTTCACTACACCAGATTCACATACTTAAAATTAACTCTAAAGGTTTCAAAGCCATGTCTTAAGTAGGTGCTGGATTTGGAAAGAAAACAGAATGAAAAATTCAGTTATTTATAATTGCCTAATTAGTTGGTTTTATTCAGGTTAATTCTTTTCTTAAACTCTACACAGTATTTTTTTTTCCTTGGAGGAGAAATAGGAGCCCATAAAAATAAGTAAGTAATTATGTCTCCAAGGCCCATCTTTTATGGCTCCTCCTGCATAAGGTGTTAAGACTAAAGCTGTTTGCACCACTTCTCCCTGCCTAAGCCTCATTTCCTCAATTCTGCTACCCAGTCTCTATGTTACCAGGCAGGGAAACATAGTGACACTGTAATTTACTTAGAAATGTAAAGAGCAATTTCACTCTCAATACTTCACACAGTAAGACCCCAGACAGAGGGGTCATACAGCTTTCCCAACTAGAAGCATGATAGGAAGGAAGCAAATTTTCAAAATCATTCAACTCCCAATGGCTATGCTTCTCCATTCATATTACACTTTGGAATTTGGATATGCACATACTAAGACTTTTTCAAAACTAGAGTTCATGGCTACACATATGATCTTTGAATGTATTTTGCATGTGATTGAGGTTAGGCCAATCAGACTTTATCTCTTATAGACTGCATAGGAAATATAGTCAAACTTAGATGGACAGGGGGTGCCTGAATGACTCTGTTGGTTGAACTTCCCACTCTTGATTTCGGCTCAGGTCATGATCTCAGGGTCATGTGATCGAGCCCTTCAACAGGCTCTGCACTGAGCATGGAGCTGCTTAAGATTCTCTCTCTCTTCCTCTGCCCCTCTCCCCTTCTCGTGCACTCTCTCTCTCTCTAAAATAAAATAAAATTGAAAAACAAAACAAAGAACTGAGTGGGACAGCACTAAAAACTGATGCCATCTGGTGGCAGTGCACGTGACTGCTGCTGAGGTCCTTGCAGCTGCCCTTGTTCCTAAGGCAGCCAGCCAGGGTCTTACAAAGGAGCTAATGAAGTCTGTCTTTGATTCTGTGGATTACCCTAAATCCTTCAAACACCACTCCCCTACCCCTTATATTAGTCAGAATTGGTTTCTGTTGCTTGCAACCAAAGATCCTTAATAAATTAAAAAATATATGCCTTCATGCCCATAAAATAGAATGAAAGGTAAACTAGAAAAACATCAGTTTCTTTCACTGTCACTGCCTCTTATTATTCACTGTGTTTATGATTAGAAGTTACACTTAGAAATTCAGAAAGAAAGGAAGACTTTGAACTTTGGTACAGAATAGTTTATGCAGGAACATTAGCTGGCTGAACCCAACAGTTTTCTAGTTCGTGTGCTCTTAGTATAGCTCTACATGAGACCTAATTCATATTGTCTACAGCAAAAATAATTTTTATGACTCTTAACCTTGATCTATAACTACATTCTATCCTTCTTGGTATTTCTTTTTCTTTTTTTTTTTCTTTTGAAGGTGGCATGGGGAAGAGGTCCTTTAAAAAAAAGAAAGCTATATGAACTAATTACAACTCCATTTTAAATTGTACAATTCCGTGGGTTTTAGTATATTCACAGTGTTGTACAACCATCACCACTATCTGATTCCAGAACATTCTCATCCCCCTAAAAGAAAGCCCATCCCCGCTGGGAGTCACTCCTCATTTCCTCTTTACCCACCTCTGGAAAGGATCTGCCTATTCTGGACATTTCATATATGTGGAACCATACAGTATGTGGCCTCTTGTGTCTGGATTCTTTCACTTAGCATGTTTTCAAGGTTCGTCCAAGGGGTCTTTTTAAAACACAGCACTTGGGGTGCCTGGGTGGCTCAGTCAGTTAAGTGTTGGACTCCTGATTTTGGCTCAGGTCATGATCTTGTAGTTCATGAGATTAAGCCCCACATCAGGCTCTGCATTGACAGTGTGGAGACTGCTTAGGATTCTCTCTCTCCCTCTCTCTCTCTGCCCGGGCCCATCTCATCTTTTCTCTCTCTCTCTCAAATAAATAAATAAATAAATAAATAAATAAATAAATAAATAAATAAAATATTTTTTAAAAAAACCCACAGCACTTAATCGGGACTTCATCAAATACAAATACATATCAACAAAAATACTCTTGCTGGATGTAGGGACCCACCTGGGATCCTTTTAGATTTTATGAGAGCATATGATTTTGTATTCTAATGACTTGTTAGGGGATGGGGGGGAGAAAGGAGGGAAGGAAGGAAGGAAGGAAGGAAAGAAAGAAAGAAAGAACAAATGAATGAGTGAATTCTTACAGGTAACAGTCTCCTTAATTAAAACAAAACCCAGAGCTTTTAAGCAGCATGCTGGGGCCACCCTTTTCTGTTGTCCCTCTGTCTCACTATCACTCTTTTTCCTTACTGTATAGTGTTTAGCACATAGTAGGCACTCAATATTCTGTGTAAGGAAGGAATAAAGGAGGTTTGGTGTGAGACGAGACTCTTTAGGTGGAGAGAGGGCAGGTGACCAAGCAGCTCTGGCTCTGTTCCCTAGAGTTTTCCTAGGATTATGGGCATCAACACTTGTATCACCTTGATGTCCACTAAGGCACTCCATTCCCTCTCCAACATTCTCATGCAGAGTCACTGCTCTGGATCCACTGCCTACTTCCTCTCTCACACTGTCTCAAAAGCTACCTAAAAGTTCTCCCTGCCCACAGTTTTGTCTCCCTCCAATTCATTATCTATATTGGACTGATAGTGATCTTTCTAAACCATGGCTATATACTCATGTCACTCCCTATTTAAAATACTTCAGTGTTCCTCATTCCTCTTAGGATAAAGTTCATGCTTTTCCTCCTTTCTGTACCCCTCCTCCTTGCCTTCCTCTTCTCTCCCCTTCCCTTTTTCTTTGCCCTCTTCCTCTCCCCTCTTTCTCCTCCTCCTCTCTCCTCTTCTTCTCCTTTCTCCTCCTGCTCCCCCTCCCCCTCTTCCTCTGGCTCTCCCTCCTCCCTCACCCACTTCTTCTCTTTCCCCTCATGACTCACTAGCATGATATGGCTTAGTCTCATCTTCTGCAACTATCCTCACATCTTCCCCACCTTACACTTTATGATCCAGATGGATTTTGTCTTGGACATGTTGAGTCTGAACTATCCAAAACACCTCTGAGTGGGGTGAACCAAGAGGCACAGGTATATGGGTCAGGTAAGAAGCTGGGACCAGGGTTGGAGCTCTGGGTGTCAGTAGCCTACAGGGAGTGAGTGTGTTGAGTTTGAAAAGGATTCATGGCAGAGCACCAAGGAAAGCCAGCATTCCCAGAGGAGGCCTCAACCAGGAATGCTCTCTGAAATATCTTCACTCCTTCATGATCCAGATCAAAAGAACTAAAAAGAAATGTTTCTCCTATTTGCAGATCATCCTTCCTCACTCTTATTTATTCATTTTTTGGTAAGGAGACAAAATTCTAAGCCCTGTGTCTTTTAATTCAACAATGGCTACACATTATTACTGAAGCAAGTCCCAGCAGGCAGTTCAATAACAAATCAGAGTATTTGACAAGACAGACACTCAGACACTCAGCAACTTAGACTTGAGAAATAAGATTAGGCACACTCTAGTTACTCTGACCAGACAGCAGCACTGATCCCCAAGTGATTCCCCTTCCTCTGTGTCCCCCCTCTAAGCCTCATCCCTGACAGATCACAGCTCCCTGCCTGCTTGGCCCTGATTTGTTTTAATCACTGCCTGGGGTGCTCTAGTGTTGCTCTTTTTTCTTCTTTTATTGAAGTATAGTTTATGACATAAAATGTTATATTAGTTTCAGGTTTACAACAGTGATTGGACAAATCTGTATATATGCTATGCTCACTGCAGTGAGTGTAGTCACCATACAATGTTATCATAATACTATTGACAATATTCCCTATGCTGTACTTTTCATCCTCATAACATATTTATTTATAACTGGAAGTTTGTTAGTGTTGCCTCTTAAGGTAGCCCAGGCCTGTGGAAGGACCAGGAAGGCAAGGAGGGATTGGGTCAGGGCAATTAAGTCATCTCTACTTGTCCCATGGAGTGCTCTCCTGTCAAGTGGAAGCCTAGAAGATTTGTTATTTGCAACATTAGAGCGTGGAATGTTAACAGTTCTACCAAAAAAGGATTCTATAGCTAAATGATAGGGAATTTGAACAGAATTAATTTGAGCAAAATTAAAGAGGTCTCTTTAAATTAAAAAAAAAGGAAGAAAAAAAGATTATGAATATTTACATATGAACTACCATCAAGTTTATACTTATTCTGTAGTTGAGTTTTTCAGGCTGTTTGCTAGAAAGGGCAAAGAGCTTTCTGGGGATATAGAAGGTCAGTGGTAATGGTTCCAAGAATGGTTGGTTTCTTTCCTTGAAATTATAAAAATTTCTAATAGGAAACTATGATTTTTTTTTTTTTTTTTTTTAAGTAGGCCTCATACCCAGCATACAGACCATCTGGGGCCTGAACTCAAGAACCTGAGATCAAAATTTGATCTAAGATCACAAGTCAGATGCTCAACAAACTGAGCCACCCAGGTGCCCCAGGAAACTGTGATTACTAAAATGGTATTTGTTTTACTTAAGTTATAAATTATATTTGTATAAGAGATTGATTTTTACCAGCTAAACACAAAGACTATCTGCTTCACTAACTTTGTTCTGGAGTGTCTCTAGACTCTAATTGTCTTAATTATTTCTTTCTTTCTATTTTTATTTTACAGAGACAGAAAATGGGAGGAGGGGCAGAAGGAGAGAGAGAATCTCAAGCAGGCTCCATGCACAGTGCATCCATGTTCATCAGGGATATTGGCCTGTAATTGTCCCTTTTAGTGAAGTCTTTGTCTGCTTTTGGAATCAAGGTAATTTTGGCCTCATTGAATGAAGCTTTCCTTCTACTTCTATTTTTTGGAACAGTTTGAGAAGAATAGATATTCTTTTATTTTATTTTATTTTACTCTTTTTTTTTCTCTTAAATACAGAGAACTGAGGGTTGATGGAGGGGAGGCAGTGAAGGGATGGGTTAAATAGGTGATGGGCATTAAGGAAGGCCCTTTTTGGGATGAGCACTGGGTGTCACATATAAGAAATGAATCACTGGGTTCTACTACTGAAATCAAGACTACACTGTATGTTAACTAACTTGAATTTAAATTAGAGAGAGAGAGAGAGAGAGAGAGAGAGAAGGAGGGAGGGAGGGAAGGAGAGAGAGAGAGAGAGAGAGGGGGAGAGAGAGAGAGAGAGAGAGAGAGAGAATAGATAAGTATTCTTTAAATGTTTGGTGGAATCCCCCTGGGAGGCCATCTGGCCCTGGACTTTTGTTTGTTGGGAGATTTTTGATTACTGATTCAATTTCTTTGTTGGTTATGGGTCTGTTCAAATTTTCTATTTCTTCCTGTTTCACTTTTGGTAGTTTGTATGTTTCTAGCAATTTATCCATCTTTCCAGATTGTCCAATTGTTGGCATATAATTTTTCACAATATTCTTTTATAATTGTTTGTATTTCTATGATGTTGGTTGTGATCTCTCTCTCATTCATGATTTTATCTATTTGGGTCCTTTCTTTTTTCCTTTTGAAAAGTCTGGCTAGGGGTTTATTAATTCAATTAAATATTTCAAAGAACCAACTCCTAACTTCATTGATCTGTTCTATTGGGTTTTTATTTTGTTTGTTTGCTTCTATATTATTTATTTCTGCTCTACCTTAATTTGCTGTTACTTTTCTAGCTCCTTTAGGTGTAAGTTTAGGTTGCATATTTGAGATTTTTCTTGCTTCTTGAGGTAGGCCTGTATTGCTATATATCTCCCTCTTATGGCTGCCTTTGCTGCATCCCAAAGGTTTTGGGCTGTTGTGTTTTCATTTGTATTTGCTTCCATGTATCTTTTTATTTCTTATTTAATTTCCTGGTTAGTCCATTCATTCTTTAGTAGGATTTTCTTTAACTTCCATGTATTAGCAGTCTTCCAAAATTTTTTCTTGTGGTTGACTTCAAATTTTATAGTGTTGTGGTTGGAAAATATGCATGGTATGATCTCAGTCTTTTTGTATTTGTTGAGACCTGATTTTGTGACCCAGTATGTGATCTATTCTGGAGTATGTTCCATTAGCACTCAAAAAGAACATGTATTCCACTGCTTTAGGATAAAATGCTCTGAATATATCTGTTAAGTCCATCTGGTCCAGTGTGTCATTCAAAGCCATTGTTTTCTTGTTGATGTTATGCTTAGATGATCTGTACATGCTGTAACTGAGGTGTTAAAGTCTCCTGATATTATTGTATTACTATCAATGAGTTTGATTGAATAATAGTATCAATTATATTATTATTGATTTATATATTTGGCTGTTCAAATTGGGGGCATAAATATTTACAATTGTTAGATCTTTTTGTTGGATAGACCCCTTTATTATGATACAGTGCCCTTCATCTCTTGTTACAGTCTTTGGTTTAAAATCTAGTTTGTCCAGGGGTACCTGGTGGCTCAGTTGGTTGAACGTCTGACTTTGGCTCAGGTCATGATCTCACTGTTCGTGGGTCTGAGTCCTGCATCAAGCTCTGCGTTGACAACTCAGAGCCTGGAGCCTGTTTTGAATTCTGGGACTCCCTCTCTCTGTGCCCTTCCCCTGCTCATGCTCTCTCTCTCTCAAAAATAAACAAACATTAAAAAAAATTAAAATCTAGTTTGTCTGATATAAGTATGGCTTCTCTGGCTTTCTTTTGTCATCCATTAGCATGATAAATCATTCTCCATCCCCTCACTTTTAATCTGCAGGTGTCTTTAGGTCTAAGACGAGTCTCTTGTAGGCAGCATATTAGATGGGTCTTTTTTTTTTTTTTAATCCATTTTGATACCCTATGTCTTTTGATTGGAGCATTTAGTCCTTTGACATTCACAGTGATTATTGATAGATGATGAATTTAATCCCATTGTATTACCTGTAAAGTCAATGTTCCTGGAGATTTTTTCTGTTCCTTTCTAGTTTTTGTTGCTTTTGGTCTTTCTTTCCCACTTAAAGAGTCTCCTTTAGTATTTCTTGCAGGGCTGGTTTAGTGGTTACAAACTCCTTTAGTTTTTGTCTGGGAAACCTTTTATCTCTTCTTCTATTCTGAATGACAGCCTTGCTGGATAAAGTATTCTTGGCATATTTTTCCCATTCAGCACATTGACTAAATCATGCCACTCCCTTCTGGCCTGCTAAATTTCTGTGAATAGATCTACTGCTAACCTTAATTGTCTTCCCTTGTAGGTTAGGGATTTCTTTCCCTTACAGCTTTCAGGATTCTTTCCTTATCTTTGTATTTTGCAAATTTGACCACGAAACGTCTTGGTGTTGGCCTGCTTTTGTTGATTTTGATGAGGGTTCTCTGTGGCTCCTGGATTTAGATGTCTTTTTCCTTTCCCAAATTAGGGAAGCTTTCAGCTATAATTTGCTCAATTAATTCTTCTTCCCCTTCTTTCCTGTCTTCTTCTGGGAGTCCTATGTTATGAATGTTATTATACTTTATGTAGTCACTGAGTTCCCTAAGTCTACCTTTGTGATCCAATATTTTTCCTTCCCTCTTCTTTTTAGCTTCATTTTCCCCCTATAATTTTATCTTCTATGTCCCATATTTGTTCCTCTGTTTCTTCCATCCTTGTATTCATTACTCCCAGTCGGTTTTGAATCTTGGTTACAGCATTTTTTATTTCAGCCTGGCTAGTTTTTGGAACTTTTATCTCTGTGGTAAGGGACTCCCTGGTGTCTTCTATGCTTTTCTGAAGCCCAACTGGTATCCTTATGATTGTTGTTTTAAATTATGGCTCAGGAATATTACTTATATCTGTTTTGATTAGATCCCTGGCTGTGACCTTTTCTTGCTCTTTCTTTTGGGATGAATTCCTCTGTCTTGGCATTTTGTCTAGGTCTCTGTCTTCTCTGTGTTACGAAATACTGTTATGTTTCCTGTTCCTGAGAGTAATGCTATATTAAGAAGAGGTCTGGGCTCTTCTGTCCTGGGCCTGGTGCTTCAGGAAGTGTTTCTGGTGTATGCTATGTGCACTCTGCTGTTGTGTTTTGGTTGCTCTTTCCCTCAGGTCAGTCCTTCGCAGAATTTCTCTTTACCAGCAGTGGGGCGTGTTTGGACTTTGTCCAGTGTGTTGTGAGTTTTAACTAGGTGAAATTGTAGTTTTGGTCTGCTTGTTAGAAGAGGCTAGATTCTTTCTACTACAGCTGAAGCTTTGCAGCACCCGGCAGTCGGTGAATTTGGTGAATGCAGGAGAGGGATGCTTAGTGCTGGTCTTCTGTGGGGAAGGCACCACTGCTGCTCTGGCTCTCAGGCACACTTGCCCTAGTAACAAAGTACCTGCAGAGTATAAGGGGGTCAGACTTGGATTGAAGTCTATCTGTACTTCCAAGATGTGGCCTCTTTTCTCCCTCTGGCTGTGAAGTTTATTCTCTTAGTCCTCAGATTGATTTCTTGGGTGTTCTGAATGATTTGATATTTATCTAGCCAAGGCGAGCATAGGGTCCACCTACTCTAGAACATTCCTCTCGAATAATCTTTGGTCCTGGCCTCTCACAGAGCAGCCAGTAAGCCTCCAAAGAGGCTTCATTAGAAAATGAAGAAGGAGGAAGAAATTGGAGGAAGAACACATCTTGTGCACATGCCCACAGAGATAAACAGATAGGGTGTTCCTGGAGCTCCTGTGGGTGCACACCTCTACCTCATTCTCTGTTTGCTTTCACCATCCCTCGCTGGTGGAGCACACAGACACAGTGGGACACACTGCAGATTGGCTCTGCTTCCTAGGAGAATCCATTCTGCTCTGGTGAGTCCCAGAAAGTTCTCAACTTCCCCTGCTCAAAGCCACCTCTTATAAATCCTTTTACTCTCCCTGCTGATGAAATGGTAGATCCCTGCTGAGTAGAGAATACCAAAGCTCTGATAAAATGTTCTTAATATGCACTGAAGAGAATATCATAATGCTTGTGGTTATAGTTTGCCCTAAATAGGTCCATGCTGTCTGAATGGCCTAGAGAGGCCTTTAAGTGTCAAGGGCAGTGACAAGGAAGTCATTTACAGCTCAAGAGCTTCACATTCTGGCTTCTATGGCCCCTTGTTCCATGTTGCTCCATGTTTATGTGAGTCCTAGAGAGTGAAAGCCCAATCTTCAAGCAACCAGACAATGTGTTTGTATTTCTAACCCACACTTGAAGGCCTCAGAACTCCAGCACAACTCCCTAAGAAAATACTACTGCAGTTTTAGTGTATTTTTAAGTATGAAAGAAACCCCAAAGCTTTGTTATGTTAAGTGTAATAATAAAATATAAATGTGCTAACTTATCAGCACAAATAGATCTGACCAAGCAATATAAATAAAGCAAAGGAGGGGGGAAAAAAACTTGTTAGATGCTAAATTTTCTTAAATTGATAATTCATTCTATTTTAGTCTTTCAACCTGACTAAAAAAGAGTTTGGAACAGAGTACCACATTAACATGACTTTATTGCTCACTATATAATGAGGAGTCCCCATATTTTAAATCATTGTCCTTGCCATGTTAGGGGTGAGGAGCAGAAGAGAACAAAAAATTGCACAAACCAACCCTCTTAGCATCTTGAAGCAAAGAGTCAACTCACTTTCTGTCTTGTCCTTTTAAAGTAGGAGTATGGATAGTTCCATCATCCACTTTCCTCTCTTGTATTATGACATACCTCCATCATTCTACTGATCACATCAAATCTTACTACAGTATTTGTTCTAGCTTATCTATTTCTCCTCCTGAAGACAGGGATCACGTCAGAACAGATGGAACAATGTAAAACTGTGCCCTCGCAAATTGGAAATGATTCTCCACAATCTTGTCCCTCTTTAGAGCTGTGGGCAATGCAAATCCCATCAACTAGCACATTTGTATATGAGTGAACACCTTGGGTAAAGAATTGATCCATCCCAATGCATCTACGTAAACAGCTGAAATGGATTTTCAGCTGGGTTTTCACAGTGCTCTTTGCAGGCTTTTTGCCTTTGTTACATTGTGAGGAAAATGAGGGTTAATATATTATGGACAATCACCTCCCTTCTCTGTACCACTTTGCCCAAAGAAAAGTGGCAACATTGGAACAATTCTACACCTCACATTTTTTCCTTGAAAAATAAAGAAAACAATGATTCTGCCATGCTCTGAGAAGAAAGACAGTGCCATTCCCCAAGGCCCTCAGAAAGCCATCTGGCTGCAATCTTTCCCCGCAGGTTTTTGGCCCAGAGACAAAGCACACTTGTATCAGATGGATCAACACTGTCACCCAGTGGACAAACAGGTAGGTGGGCTGAGGCCTTAGCTTTGCTCTTGGCTTGGCAGCCAGCATTTAAATAGGACCCTGTTTGTTTTAGGTGATCACAAAATAATTGTCAATATTCTCCTACCTGGAATTGGGAGGATCTCAGCTAAAAGGACTTTGATTTGGCTGTCACGGATGAATGCAACTTAAGGAGGACATACATTTTCATTTTGCCCATGATTTTTTTTTTTTTTTTAACCACTAGTAAATTTATAGGAAGCATAGACTATAACCAACCAAGCAGGTCTGCTAAGACTCACAGGCTCAAATAGGCTTGCAGAAGCAGGGAGGTATTTGATCACCTGCCAGGTACTGTGGGAAGATTTTCCTACCACAGAATAAGACTCATTGTTCATTGTTCATAGTGCCAGTGGATGTTTACTTTGAAAAGTAAAAAAAAGGTTTTTTTTTTTGGTGTATATGTGGACTGAAATCTGAGGTTATTCCCTTCACTGGAGGGAAATCAGTAGATGCGCTCTTGCTATCTGTTTTGTATACATCTCAGCAGACATGCGTGGATGCAGCCTCTGCCCCGTTTCTCTCTTCCTGCATCACTGTAGTCTTCACTGTCATTTGACGCTCCCAACAAACAGGCTTACTTTTCATGTTAAGGTGCAAGGCTCTTTGCCTTAAGTCTTTCTTGCTAAATGTGCCTTTAAATTAGTTTCTTCTCCCCAGCTGGAACCCATAAACAAGCTGAAAGCATCCATCTGGTATCACTTTCACTTCTTCTGAAGTAGTGGGGGCTGAAACTTCACTTTGTGGGAAGATGCTTTTGTAGCATCTTGATTAAAAGTAAAGTCTCTGTTTATTGGAGGGAAATCTGGATTTGAATCCTTATCCCACCACTTGCTAGCTAGCTTCTTGGCCCTGAACAGGTTACTTAATCTCCCTAAAGATTAGTTGCCATCCCTATTATCAGGAACAATATTAGCACCTACCCCCTCAGAGGTTAATTCCTGCTGTAGGGGTTTAGATAGGAAAATACAGATGAGTAACAGCACAGTGCCTGAGCACATAGGAAAAGCTCAATAGGCATTAGTGTTAGTGTTATCATAATTATTACAATGACAGCAGTCATACTTATTATTACTAAAATGCAATTTTTATAAAATATCTCTAGCCTAGCAGATGAAACCATGATATTTTTGGGGCTAGAAGGATCCTGAGAGATTATCCAGTCTATTGCTCCTCATTAAAATCATCCAGGGAAGTTTAAAAAAACATTGAAATCTCAAATAGCCAGATGAAAGAATGCTTATTATTTGAGCCCTTTCAGATGAAAATCTGGAAAAGGCAAACCTAATCTATAGCAACAGAAAGCGGATCAGTGATTGCCTGGGGATGAAGGTGGAAGAACTACAGCTAAGGGGCTGAGGGAAACTTCCTGTGGTGGAGGCAGTTCCTCAAGTATGCGCATTGTCAAAAGTCCTCGAAACTGTACAATAAAGTGGGTGTATTGTATTGTATGTGAAATGTATCATAATAAGGTTGATGTAAAGCTGATACTCAGGGCCCCTGGGTGGCTCAGTCGGTTAAGCATCTGACTCTTGATTTCGGCTCAGGTCATGATCTCATGGTTCGTGAGTTTGAGCCCTGCTTCGGGATCTGCACTGACAGGCAGAGCCTGTTTGGGATTCTCTCCCTCTATCTCTCCGTCCCTCCCCTGCTCATGTGAATGTGCTCTCTCTCTCAAGATAAATAAATAAACATTAAAAAAAAAAAAAAAAAGCTGATGCCGATCTCATCCAAAGGAATTCTGATTTAACTATTCCAGTGTGAGACCCAGAAATCATTTTTTCATGCACCTAAGGCAGGAGCCAGTGGTGAGAGCCACTGATCTAATTCAGTCCTGTATGCTTGCCAATGAGATCATCCCAAACATGTACAGCTGGTTATAGTGGAAGGTGCAGGACTAAAATCCAGGTTTCCAGATTCCTTGTGCTCTGAGCCTTTGCCTTTATTAATAACATCCCTTCTCCCTGGAACATCCCTCTCCTTCTTACCTCTCTGTATCAAAACACTTTTAGGTTCAGCTCACATCTCATACCTCTCAGCAAGCTGCAGACTGCACCACACCCCCCACCCCCCCGCCCTTGGACTAGGAGTCCCTTGGCAGCAGAGACTGTGGCTTTTTTTTTTTTTTGTATCCGCAGTACCCAATATTGTGCTTGGCATAGAGTGGACATTCCATACACATTTGTTGAACTGAAAAATTGGTGGAAGGGAATTAACATTTATTAAGTATCCACGATGTGCCAGGAATTGAAACAAACACTTTATGCACATTATCTCACTGAATTTTTATAATTTTATGAATTGGTTACATTTTCCCTTTTTGTAAGGGAGGAAACAGGCTCAGAGGCTTAGTAATTTGCCCAAGGTCATATAGCCAGCAAATAGTAGAACCAAGGTCTGGACTCAGGTCTGTTTGTTTTCAAAGTTCATGCTTTCTGTACTGTACTGGGCTGATTCAGTCACAGTAGTTATTCTGTTCAGTCTTAAAATATGGATATTATGTAGCCTATCTCCTTGATTAGGTTATAATCTTCTTAAATGCAATAATTAAATTTTAGCATTTATAATCCCATATCTACTCAGGAGGTAGAGGATTTGATCACCTCAGTGTTAACAGAGTTTTTTGTTTTTTTGTTTTTTAAGTTTATTTATTTATTGGAGAGAGAGGGAGAGAGAAAGAATGAGCAGGGAGGGGCAGAGAGAGAGAGAGAGAGAGGGAGAGAGAGGAGAGAATCACGAGCAGACTCCACACTGTCAGCACAGAGCCTGAAATAGGGCTTGATCTCACAAACCATGAGCTCTTGACCTGAGCTGAAATCAAGAGTAGGACACTTAACCAACTAGCCACCCAGGCGCCACCAGCTAATCAAGTTTTTAACTTCACTAAAGTAACCAGAACGATAGCCCAATAGTTATAAGAATATCTATAACTATTAGTCAAGGGGGTAGTCAAGGGGGTACCAAGGAAGTTTGTGATTTGAGCTTATCTATTTCCTCATTCTCTCCGTTCTTTTGTGTACTCTATGAATAATCTCGACATCATGCACAACATCATACACATATACAACATAGTAGGCTGGTTAAAAAAGTCATATATCTCAAAGTACATACCAAAAAAATTCCTGGAATGACATTGTGCCTTTGAACCAGAAGTGGACAACTGTTGCCAGTAAATTTAGATGCAGAGGTCATGTTGTATTTGAGCAATCGAAAGGGATCTGAACAACTCTAAAAAAGCAAAAAGTTGTAAAGACATTAAATCCCAAGTAAAAAATCCCTTGCTCCATTCAGCAGTATTTGTATCTGAATCAACAATTCTAAACTCTATTCCTACCACTCATCAGGAATGCCCTCTTCAAAAACTCATCAAAGACCTCTGTATTGCCAAGGCCAGTGGACATTTTCATGTTTCTTCTATTTCTTGACCTCTTTAAGACATTTTAAATTACTGAACAGTCCTCCTTCTCAAACTCTTTCCTGGGCTTTTCTGGTCCCACTCTTCTGTTTTCTTTCTCTATGTGTTCCATCCTTGTCTTTGTCATGCATAATTTTTTCTCTACTTCTTTAAGATTTTTAAAAATTAATTTTTGAGAGAGGGGAGAAGCAGAGAGAGAGGGAGACAGAGGATCTAAAGCGGGCTCTGAGCTGACAGCAGAGAGCCCAATATGGGGCTCTAACTCATAAACCACAAGATCATGACCTGAGCTGAAGTCAGATGCTTAACCACTGAGCCATCCAGGAGCCCCATTGCTACCTGACTTCTAAATATCTAAAAATCTCCATTCTTGCCTCCTGCTATTCACTCTCTTCACATACCCCTTTGGTCACTCATACTTTTAACTACTATTTCTGTCTACCAAATGTCCTCCAAAGCTAGTGGCCTCCTCTGAGTGTTGGACTTGTGGGTTGAACTGCCTACTTCTTGATGTCCCATTTTGATGTCACTCTGGTACCCCCAACTCAACATGCCCAATCTGAATTTTTCCATCTTTCTCTTCATTCTTTTTAAAAAAAAATTTTTTTAAATCTTTATTTATTTTTGAGAGAGAGAAAGAGACAGAGTGCGAGTGGGGGTTGGCAGGGGGTGGACAGAGAGAGAGGGAGACACAGAATCTGAAGCAGGCTCCAGGCTCTGAGCTGTCAGCACAGAGCTTGAAGTGGGGCTTGAACCCATGAACCATGAGATCATGATCTGAGCTGAAATCAGACACCCAACTGACCAAGCCACCCAGGTGCCCCCATTCTTTTTTTTTTTTAAGTAGGCTCTACACTCAATGTAGGGCTTACATGACCCCAAGATCTAGGGTCACAAGCTCTACCAACTGAGCCAGTCAGCCACCCCTCTTTAAACGTTCTTGTGGTAGCCTAAAGATGTCTATAAATTCTTTACCACTCTACCCATCAAGAGATGGAGGTCTATTTCCACTCCCCTTGAATCTGGGCTGGCCCTGTGATAGGTTTTGACCAAGAGTATAACTGTATAACTTTTGAGGCCAGGCCTTAAGAGATCTCCAGATTCCATATTCACCTCTGGAACATTCCTTCTCAAAATATGGACACTGCTTTGTGAGGAAACCAGAATAACTCTGTAGAGAGGCCTTCAAATAGACGTCCCTGGCCAATAGCCATTCCTGAACTCCTAAATGTCAGCAGTACTACCTGCCAGCCATGTGAATGAGGCTATTCTTGAATCCTCCAGCTGTACTCAAACTGCCCAAGCCAGTGCTATGTGAAGCATATTCCGGTCATCCCTGCTAAATCCCGAGAGGGTCATGAGTAAATATGTGGTTGTTGTTCTATGTTTGCAAGTTTTGGGGTGGTTTATTACTTGGTAATGGATAACAGATATTTCTTATCCTTGTCCTTCTGAATTCCCTATCTCAAAACAAAATAGTACTGCCATTCTTCTAACTGTCCAAACAAGAAGGTAGAAGATGTCTTAAACTCTTCCCTCACTCAACATATCAAGTCTTACAGAGTCTCGCTTCTATCCATCACTCAGACTCAGCATCCTTTTCCACTCCCACTGCTACTGCCTGATCATTTCTCTCCTGTGTAAATTGCGATAATAGGTCTCTTTGTCATTCCAATCTTTTCCAGACCATTCTGTCAAAATGATCCAACTAAAATACAAAATCTCTTACTGTCACTTCTGTGCTTAAAACCCTTTAATGACTCCTCTTCCTCTTCAAGGAGAGTTCAAATTCTTTATCAAACCTCATAGTCAGTCTTTCACTAACTTCTTTGGCTGCTAGCTTCCTCAACATGCACCCCCTAATACTGATTCATTTCCTATTTCCCAGATTCATCCTACAGTTTGCTATCCTTTTGCTTTCCAACGTACAGTTTTCCAACATGCCTTCCAAAATGCCATTTGTGGTAAATATTCACCCAGTTAATTCTTACTAGTCTTACTAGTCCAGCAAGCCACTTCTTGTCTAAATGCTCCATTGATACTTCTGACCAGGCACTCATTTCAACATGTCATGAGTCATGACTGTTCTCTGGATTGTCTTTTCCTTGAGGACAAGATCAGAGTCTGATTCATTTTGCTATCTCAAGTTATTATCACACTCCCCAGCATGTTGTAGGAACTCAGTGAATGTTTGTTATCTGAATCAATAAATATTCAGAATTGTGCTATCAAAAAGTTTCATCCTCAAGTAGATATTAGGAGCATTGGGGACTTATTTCCTCATTATTAGAAGGATTCAGTGAGACATGGCTCCTTTTATCAGATGCTCTGGTCTCTACAATTCCTGCTGAGCATACATACGAAGCCCCTTCCACACCTCCTGCCTCCACATGCCCAGGCACACATTTCTGAGGTGCTGGATATGAGCCATTCCTCCCAATCCATTCATCTCATTTGATTTCACTCTTGCCCCCCTAAGCCACTGCTTTTCCTACTCCACAATGCTATATGGCAGAGCGTGGTGCTTAAGAGTGTGCTTCCTGGAGTAAGACTGATTGGTGTGAATCTCAGCCCCACCACTTTTTAACTGAGTAACCTTGAACAAGTGACCTAACTGTCCTGTGTCTCAGTTATTCACCTGTGCTCAATAGACTCACGTGCAGAGAGCCAGCCATTTGCAATTCTTTTGAGAACTAAATGATATTCCAGGTAAATAGTGGTTGCAACACAGTAAATGCTCAATAAATATTGCTTTTTTGATCTTATTCTGACTTTGTCACTTCAGATCAGTTGAACAAACATTTCCTGAGTGTCTACTAGATGCCAGGTATAGAGGGAGAGGGGGGATGGCAGGTACTGTTTGCACCAAGGATATTAGAGCCCTTGGGATTTGGTGCACATCATTGTCTTTTTCAGTGAAGAGTTGAACTCTTCCTAACTATGGTCTTGCTCTCTCATCCACTTGGCTTGTCTGTCTCTTCAGGGGAGCCCTAGCTCCGTTCACAAGCCCATAGTCCCAGAGCATCTCCCATGAAACTAAGAAAGAAGTAGCAGTGACCATATACCCCCATAACTGGCGTTTAGGCTAAAAAAACATTTACTCATTCGTTGGTTCATTTATTCATTTGACAAATACATTTTAGATGTTAACCATGCACTAGGCCCAGTGATAGGCACTAGGGCTACAATGGTGACCAAGACACGGTCCTGCCATCAAGAAGATTCCAACTGTGGGCAGAGGAATCTGGATTCAGTGCAGGCTGGAAGGGTGGGGCTGCCACTCCTAGAACCAGTTCTCCCTGAGCTCCCAGAACCCATCCCACACACTCTGTGGCTCAGGCTACCCTTTTAGGAGCTTTGTCTACACCCTTGAGGCTTCCATCAGAGCATCCGGTGAATTCTCATTGCTGTCCAGCTTCCAAGTGCAGCTTAACAATTTCACCATTGTGCAGGCCTCATGGTTCCCTGGTTAGGTGGAATGAAAGAGAATGAAGAGAGAGCCAAGACCCTAGTCTGACCAGGCAACCTTTTTGATGGAGACTGGAGTTCTAGGGTGAACTTTCTGTGTTTTACAACCTTCCCCATTCTTATTTGTATTCCCTTTAGGGGCTCTGGTATGAGAATATTCCCTTCATTTTTATGATCTAAAAAAAGAATCTACTTTATGGAAGTCTAGGGTACCCAGCCAATTACACCCATATTCTCTTTCTTCACCGTTTAGAGTTACAAAATGACATGTCACTTTCTTGCAAGGTTGCTATCAATTCTGTTAGATGAAATATTTCTTTCATCAAAACTTACCTTTTAAACTTGTTTGTTTATATTCTACCTTTTTAGCAAAAGATGCAAGGAGGTTTATAGGAAGCAAGAATAGTATGAGAAAATTATAAATAAAAAAAAATTATGATGAGAAAATTTCAGTATCAATACAAGCTCTGGATCCAAAATAAGAAATGGATTTCAGATAAGTGGCCCATAAGTTCTTAATCTATTGTTATAAGTCAGTTTAAAACTTTTCTCTGTACTTTTAGGCCAAGTAAAGAGAGAAACCCAGTTGGGTACCAAAAATCTCATTACCGGGAAAGAGGAAACATACAGGATCCTCATGGGAAGTAAAGCTCTTCTAGCTTCTCATTCAGAAAGACAATTTTCACATCGGGCTTCATCTAGGGGAACACTAGGCCTGGGGAATATAATGTAACATCCCTCAAAAGAAGCTCAGGGCTATTTAGGGCAATGTCTCAAAAGCCCAATCAGTGGACGCAGCTCTGCAAGAGGTGACACGGCCCTGCCCTCAGCTTCCACATGCTTCAACCTGATGCAGAACAAGACCTGAACCCTGCAGAAGTTCTTTAATATGTCCCCTGGGGCCATTGCTGGGGTTAGAACAGGGAATTGGTCAGGGAGGGAAGAGCCCCACTGGGAGGGGCCCTCCATGTCACATGAAAGAACTTGGATGTGGCCTGAAAGGAAGTCCTTAGAAGATTTTAAGCAGGAGAATGATGCAGTCATGTCCATGTATTAAAAAGAGCACCCCGCAATGTGTAGGAAATATCACAGGCACCAAGACCAGAAAGCAGGAAAACTAGTCAGGCCACTGGAGAAAATCAGATGGGAGATGATGAAGGCCTGAAATAAGCAGAAGCAGTGGGACTGGAGAAAAGGCACATATAGGAAAAAAAGTGACATAGTGATACAATCAATAAGACTTAGAGAATACTCTTGAGGGGAAAGGCTATCATAAAGAAGAGGCTTCATGAGTTACTACTCAGATCCGCTGGTAGTAGTTACTAGCAGTGGAGTCAGGAAAAAGAGTTAGGGCCCAGTCTAGGCTCAGTTGAAAAGAATGATGGATCAGTAATGTCCACCATGGATGCAGAATGGGAGGATATTGGCATGCCTGGTATTTACCATTCCTAGCCTCTGGCAAAAGAGGCATAAAAATGTACTGTGTGTTTCAAAATGTGCATACTGTGTAATTCCATGTATACGAACATCTAAAACAGATTAAACTAATTTATGGTGATGGAAGTCAGAAAAGCGGTTACCAGGGGTGGGAGGCAGGGCGATTGCTGACTGAAAAGGGTCAGAGAGAACTTTTTGGGGTCCGGAAATATTCTATATCTTAATCTGGCTGGTGATTATATAGGTATACACATACACAAAAATTCATTAAGCTATATGCCCTTAAGATTTGCAACCTTTATTATATGAAGGTCATACTTCAATTACAAAAGCAGGGGAAAAATTCCTCCACAATCTTTTGTGTGGCTGAGGAAATGTATTAAGATGTAACATGCAAGTAGACATTATTCAGTTTGCCTTAATACACATGATACCCACCTGAATGCAAGGCATGCTTTTGGATCTGTTCAGTTTCCTATACACTTGGGCCATTTCTTTTATAGTCTTGTCTGTTTCCTTAGCTGAGGTCACGTGGACTATAATGACCTGATCCACGGAGGACAGCTGGGTGCTTATAAGGTGATCATACTCCAGGTCTGTCACTTCAGGGATGCTCTAAGTGCCACATTGGCATGTGCCCCCTTCCTTCCCACACAGTGTCCTCCTGAGGACCACAGGACAAAGCAGCTGGGAAGCAAACCATGCGTCCTTGCTCTCAATGGGAGGAAGGGGAAGCCTAGAAATGTAATGGTTAGAAATCATGTTTAAAGAACTGAATGGACAGAAAAAACATCACTTTGAAAAGAACCAAAGTGGCTACTTTTGTAAAGCATTTACATTTAATTCTGGACAGAATTTTATGTGTCAGCATACTAAAATACTTGTCAAAACACTGAAAGAGTTCAACGTAAGGCTTTTCAGTTATATAAGCACCTGTGGCTCTGAAACAGACATAAGCTATGTCAGTTCAGAGGAATTAATTAATCCAAATGATTGCAAATAATTGACCAATAAGGATGAGATTTAGAGCGTTAATTGCAGTTTAACAAATGCAAGAAGAATGCATTGAGACTGGTCTGTAAGATACTTACTTCATTCCCTCTTACAAGTGGGGAAAACTGGAGCTCAGGAAATTCAATAATATAACTAAAGCACACAAGTAGTAACTGATAGAGCTGGAACGTGAACCCGTGTGTATTTTTTTCTGTTACAATACTGCTGTCTCACTGACTGGAAGTGAAATATCTACAGAATACTTTTGAGTTGATTTATGTCTATTAATAGACTGGATAAATTATGTAACTCACTAGCCAGAATGGACATCAGAAAGCTAAATTTGGATCTGTCATCCATCACTAACTCTCAGTGTCACTGTAAATCTTCTGACTTTTTTATGCTTTAGTATTAACATCTGTAATGTAGGGATAAGTTTCCACAAAACTTCTGGGAGGTTATGAGGCTTGTAAAAACAAACTCTGTGAATTTTAATTACACCTAAAGAATTTTTGTGTGATGCTGAAATTTGTTAAATAAAATATTTTAATTAAGTTACTGAAAACTGGCATTCCTGGTAGCTAGGAGAGTATTTTTTATTATCATTAAAATATTCAGTGTTGGCTTCATCTTTTCTTTTTTTTTAATTTTATTTTAAAAATTTATATCCAAATTAGCTAACACAACCCCTCCAGTAAACGTGTTTGTTCTCCGTATTTAAGAGTCTCTTATGTTTGTCCCCCACCCTGTTTTTGTATTATTTTTGTTTCCCTTCCTTTGTGTTCAACTGCTCTGTGTCTTAAAGTCCTCATATGAGTGAAGTCATATTATGTCTTTTTCTGACTGACTAATTTCGCTCAGCATAATACCGTCTAGTTCCATCCACATAGTTGCAAATGGCAAGATTTCATTCTTTTTGACTGTCGAATAATACTCCATTGTATATATATGCCACATCTTCTTTATCTATTTATCCATCAGTGGATATTTGAGCTCTTTCCATACCTTGGCTATTGTTGATAGTGCTGCTATAAACATTGGGGTGCATGTGCCCCTTCGAAACAGCATACCTGTATCCCTTGGATAAATACTTAGTAGTGCAATTGCTGGGTCATAGGGTAGTTCTATTTTTAGCTTTTTGAGGAACCCCGTACTGTTTTCCAGAGTGGCTGCACCAGTTTGCATTCCCACCAACAATGCAAAAGAGATCCTCTTTCTCCGCATCCTCACTAACATCTGTCGTTGCCTGAGTTGTTAATGTTAGCCATTCTGACAGGTGTGAGGTGGTATCTCATTGTGGTTTTGATTTGTATTTCCTGATGATGAGTGATGTGGAGCATTTTTTCATGTGTTGGTTGGCCATCTAGATGTCTTTTTTGGAGAAGTGTCTATTCATGTCTTTTGCCCATTTCTTCACTGGATTATTTGTTTTTTGGGTGTTGAGTTGGATAAGTTCTTTATAGATTTTGGATACTAACCCTTTATCTGAGATGTTGTTTGCAAATATCTTCTCCCATTCCATCAGTTGCCTTTTAGTTTTGCTGATTGTTTCCTTCTCTGTGCAGAAGCTTTTTATTTTGATGAGGTCCCAATAGTTCAGTTTTGCTTTTGTTTCCCTTGCCTCCAGAGACATGTTGAGTAAGAAGTTGCTGTGCCCAAGGTCAAAGAGGTTTTTGCCTGCTTTCTCCTCAAAGATTTTGATGGCTTCCTGTCTTACATTGAGGTCTTTCATCCATTTTGAGTTTATTTTTTTGAGTGTGTGTAAGAAAGTGGTCCAGTTTCATTTTTCTGCATGTCGCTGTCCAGTTTTCCCAGCACCACTTGCTCAAGAGACTTTTTCCATTGGATATTCTTTCCTGCTTTGTCAAAGATTAGTTGGACATATGTTTGTGGGTCCATTTCTGGGTTCTGTATTCTGTTCCATTGATCTGAGTGTCTGTTTCTGTGCCATGTTGGCTTCATTTTCTTTATGCTGAACCTGAGGAACTTAGTAAATGTGATAAATGCCCAGTTGTGTTTTTTGAAGTTGTGCTTTTCAAAATATCTTGATTCTTCCCCTTGGTAGAAGCACATTTCTGAGAAATGATGATTATATATTTCCTTGTGATAATAAAACCCACACATGTAAATATAGTATGTTATTTCAGTTCTTGCCTTCATGTTCTACCCAACCTATTTTCAATGTCACGTCTTTTTCCCCTCCTTTCCTGCCATATTGTTTACTAGTGAATTTAGAAACAGGCCAACTCAGAAATGGACCTTCTTTTTTTGGAAAGAGAGGCAAAAAATTTCAATAGAATACTGTTGCTCTGAAACCTTCAGAATCTGAGTGCTTCTGTATTCATTATAGTAAAAGTTTATATATATGCATATCAGTGTGTGCACGTAGAACACTTTACATACTAAAAAAAGAAAACAAACAGCTGTGTACATACCACCAAGCTTTATCAAATCTTAGTATTTTACTACATTTGCTATATATATTTTTTTTCATTATTATAATTTCAGATACAACTTATAGCCCCAAGGACATCTCCTGATTTCACTCAACTTTTAACTCTGATTTTGATGTATGCCATTCCCATGTATGTTACATAAATATATCATAATTCATAATCTATCAGGGTTAGGGTTTTAGTTGCAAGCAGCAGAAACAAACTGGCCAATTTAAGCAAATGCACAAAAACAAAGGAATGCACTAAAGAGCTTAGAAAATCTTTGGAAAGGTGGAAGAATCAGGCTTGCGGGGTCCACTGCCAGGGAAAATGTCCCCAGTCGTGCTGTAGAACTTGTCCAGTTCGGACACCACAGCCACAGCTGCTGGGCTGACTCTGCTGGGGGACCCTGCTGACCCAGAACACTGTCCTGAGAACAATAGCCGGCACAGCCTCTGGGAGCCATGTAGAGCTGATGCCCCTTCCTGCCTGGAGGGTCTGGGCAGCCCCTGCAGCTGCATGGAAATCTGGGCCAGGTTCATTGGATTGGCAGAAACTGGGTCATGTGCCTAGGCCCCAGTTTCAGAGGGAACTGAGAAAGCAAAAATCTGGCATTGTGGTCATCTATACTGGAAGTGTGCTCCACTTTGGCAAGTAGAGGAGTTCTCAAAGATAGAAAGTTGGTTCAGAGGCTGGATGGTCAAAACAAATGGCAGTTGTCCACAACAAAAAATCTAAATATCCCCTTGGTTATGGACATTTAGGTAGTTTCCTATTTTCACTGTTGCAAACTGCTTCAGTGAAATTTTTGTGCATTTCCTTCTTTTGTACATAAGACTTTCATTTTAATGTAGTTAAACTTATCATCCCTCTCCCTAATTTTTGTGTTTTTTTGTGTGTTTGGTTTAAGAATTTATTTTCCTGCGCCCGGGTGGCTCAGTTGGTTAAGCCCCTGACTTTGGCTTAGGTCATGATCTCACAGTTTGTTTATTGTGTCTGAGCCCCACATCGGGCTCCCTGCTGTCAGCACAGAGCCCACTTCAGATCGTCTGTCCCCCCTCTCTCTGCCCATCCCACACTTACACTCTCTCTCTCAAAAATAAATAAACATATAAAAAAAGAATTTATTTTCTATCTCAAGGTGATAAAAACATCCTCTTTATGTTTTCTTCTAAATAGTTTATTATTTGGCTTTTCATATTTAGCTCTTTAATCTGCTTGGAGTTTATGATGGGTAGTAGGAATATAAGATAGGTAAGTAGATAGATAGATAACCAATTGTCCCACCACCATTGATTGAATAATCCATTCTTTCCTCACTGGTTTGTATTGCTATCTCTATTGTATATCAAATTTCCATATGTGCCTGGGTCTGAACTGGGGCTCTCTATTCTGTTCCATTGATCTAACAAGTCTGGTGCCCATACCACAATATCTTTGTTACTATCACTTCCTAAAAGGCCTTGAAATCTGGTCAGGCAAATCCTTTCACTTTGTTTTTCTTCTTCAAATGTATTAATGCTATTTCTACAGTTAGCTACCTTATACCTCAAAGAACACAATGATTAAAAAAAAAAAAACTTTTAGCACGTATGATTTGCTATACAATATGAGTGTTAAAGAGTAACAAGAGACCTAACGATACCACCATTGCAAGTGGCTGGACAGTAGCAGAGAGCTCTGAGAGCAGGACAGGGAGCTACCATCAAATAATTCAGGCGTGTTTGGATTTAAAGTTCTGATCTCCATCCTGTAAAGAATAGGCTGCTAGAATTCCCAGACCCAGTAACACCCTCTTGTTTTCACATGATCACTTATTCCTTCATCCCCAGCTTCACCTGCAAGGACCCTATAACAGGTGAACACAGAGCATACCAACATCAGAGGCTCTGAAGAGGCATTTTGAGCATCCCTGAGTAATTCTAATGTGTCAGCTAGTGTGCCTACCAACCAAGCTGCTTGGTGGCCTGGAGACTTGGTCTGCTCATATTCCTAATATTCATGGGGCAGGACACCACCCCACCATTATTGGACTTGATTATGAATGTGAGGCCTTGGGGTTCTGAGTACTGGCCACTGAAAACCCACTAGGCAGGGAGGGGTAAACACACACACACACACACACACACATGCACACGCATCAAGGTTTTAGCACTCTCTACCACCCCATAACTCCCCAATGTGAGGCAGTTAACATAAACCAGGCTGTCAGTGAGAGATATATACTATCTTATTTTATGCTTAAGAAATTCAGATTGGCTCTCTATACCTGTTGATATATTGAGAGTCTTAGTAATTTCCCTTACTTTTTGACAAGCTTATTTCTATTTTAGCTAGCCCACAGACCCAATTCTTAGAGGACTGAACTGATTTCTTTCTAGCACATGGTTTCTGGGCCTTCCTCGTGGTAACTTTGTCTTTCCATTCCCTCCCAATAAGTCGGCACTTTCTATCATGATGCACATTTGAAGTTATAATCGCCAATGCAACCATCAGATAGTAATTTATTGAATAAAGCTGAAAAGAGCAGTAAACAGATTAAAACAATACATCCATTTAAATTTTTTAAATGTGTGTATTTATAAACTTTAGTAACTGTTAAGGTTTCACATGCAGAGTTTAATGCACAGGAAAATGCTGGTAGTATAGTAATGTTTGGATGTCCCGAAATGCTGAAAGAAATGAAAAAATACACAAACGCATTAAGGTGTAGCTATAGGTCAATTAACAAACCTATAAAGTCCCCATAGAGTCACATTCTAGCTCTAATTTCTCCTGTTAAGCACAAGCAAGTTGCTACATCCTTTACAGTGTGGTTCACAGTCATTACTGATGGGGTTGAACTACAGGAGTAAGTTTACATATCCCTTTGTCCACAGGACCATCCATCTTATCAGGAAAGTATGCAATGTGCTTCAAAGAGTAAGAACCGAATTTTAAAGTTTATTTATTAATTATGAGCAAGAAAGACAGAACACATGAGTGGGGGGTGGGGGGATACAGAGAGAGAGAATCCCAAGCAGGCTCCACACTGTCAGGACAGAGCCCAAAGCAGGGCTTGATCTCAGGAACCCTGAGATCATGACCTGAGCTGAAGTCAAGCGCTGGTTGCTTAACCAACTGAGCCACCCAGGTGGCCCTTAGGTGTTTATTTTTGAGAGAGTGAGCAGACAAAGGAGGGGCAGAGAAGGAGGGACACAGAGGATCCAATCTCCCTGCTAACAGCAGAGTCTGATGTGGGGCTTGAACTCATGAACCACGAGATCATGACCTGAGCCAAAGTCAGACACTTAACCAACTGAGCCACCCAGACGCTCTAAGAACAAAATTTCAAATATGAGTGGAGTAGTACCTGTGCAACATAGTGCAGTATTTTGCATAGAATGCTGCTAAAGCTAAAGCAGTCTATAAATTAAAATGGAATTCAACTCCAGAACTTACTTTGAGCACTGTCTGCATAAGTGCTGTTTGACAAAAGAGATGAAATCGGCTATAGCGTGAGGCAGCATATAAGCAGTGTCCCACTGTAGGTTTACCTACTGTAGCAGTCTGTATGAATGACAGTTTATAAGCGTGCTAATATTAATATGTCGTTTCCCTAACTTTTTATGCTTTGTCTCTAATTTTGCAGAAAATGTATATTTTATTTATTTTTAAAAGATATTTTAAAAGTTTATTTTTGAGAGAGAGAGCAGGGGAGGGGCAGAGAGAGAGGGAGACAGAATCCCAAGCAGACTCCGTGCTGTCAGTGCAGAGTCTGATGTGGGGCTTGAACTCAAGGAACTGTGAGATCATGACCTGAGCTGAAATCAAGAGTCAGACGCTTAACCGACTGAGCCACCCAAGGCTACGTTTTAAATCATGACATTTGTGGTGGACATTAGTGAACAATTTTTTTTTAGTTGAATACCAGGAGTCATTTTCATCTTCAACCTTCCTAATAAGACCCCAAGTTTATTTAATATCTGCCTGTCCCTTTTGTAGCCCAGCTGCCTCTGGACCAGCTGACCCCATGCTAAGCTCCAAGGATGGGCCCTGGATGGTTTAAGGCAGTGAGAATTTTTTCATTTATCCAGCCACGGCCATTGGGGAGAAGGTCAGAAACATGTGACACCAGACATAGTTTATCCCAGGCCTTTTGTTTGGAGTGCTGGGAACAAAGTCCCCCTCTCTTCCATGGTGGTTGTTCTGAGTAGATATGAAGCCTGAAACTGTTCGAGCATCTTTTTCCTGCTCACAGACTAAGCTGATGCATAAATGAGGGAAAGGGGGATGGAGTGGCCCAATGCTTCCCTTGTAGCTCTACCTCTCGATTTACAAATGTGTAATAAGTGTCCTTGTTTGAGTTGGATTCTCTGTTACTTGCCCCCCAAAGAAAGCATTCTAATTAACATAACATGTAATGTAATAGGCCTTAGAGGTTTTTACAGTCATTATAGTAAGGTGTTAGCAAAGTTGAAGTAAACCTGAGTGTGTTCAATACACTATATCTTAACTGAATGTCTTCGAATTCTTTTTTTAAATTATTTATTCCATCGTTACTCACCCTGAGGATTCTAAACGTACCTGTTCTTAAGTACTTTATAGATTTGCTCTATTATTTTAATTTTGTCTAGATTGAATCCATCTTTTGACTATTGATTTTTGGATTGTCTTTGTTAGAATTAGCTTTCTTAAAAATTTTTTTTTTAATTTTAGAGAAGGAGAGAGAGAGAGAGAGAGAGAGTCCCAAGCAGGTTTCATGCTCAGCACAGAGCCTAACAGGGGACTTGGTCCTATGTTCCCGGATCCATGACCTGAGCTGAAATCAAGAATCAGATGCCCAACTGACTGAACCCCACAGGCGTCCCAGAATTAGCTTTTTTGATATGTTTTGGAATTTTGGATTCTAGGCTCATCTTGAGTGGAACGTTTTTTCCTCTCTCTTTCTGTGATGTGTGTGTATCTGTGTATTGAGTGTGTGTTGAGTATGTGTATTCTTATCTTTAAGTCTTTCACAATCTTGTGAAGTAGGTATTATTACCTCCATTCTACGGATAGAAAAACAGAGGCTTAGAGAGGTATGTGATTACCAAAGTCTCATAGCTTGTACACTCTGCTAATGTGTTATCAGGACATTATGCTGTATTCCCTCTGCCAGGTGTCAGCCTGTCCTCCATGCACAGGATTTGGCTGGAAATTGAATTGGAGCATGGAAACCATATGTAGAAGTGATGGACATAATAACACGGATTTTCTCATGCACAGTGCTTAAGCCTTTAGGCTTTTTTATTTCAGGATTTAGAGTTCAACGACAGATTTAAAAGTTTCCATTAAGTTTTTACAGAAATAAATGGGGTCTTTATTAAATTAATATTAATCTCTTCAGATGTCATTGCAACATATAACTGAGCCATAAAAATAATTCTACATTTAAATGTGAAATGATTATGTTTTGACTTTTCACAGCAAATTTGAAAGTCTAAATAAACATTTCAGACCTACCTCACATAGTGTCTGCTTGCTGCATCACTGCAGATTTTAAAGCATTTACTTAATTTTGCTATTTATACCCAGTTCTGGCATGGGGCCAAAACCCTCTGTGATCTAGCCCCAATCCTGCTTATCCTATCTTCCACACCTGAAGCACGAGCAAAACCAAAGTGCTCAGCATTCCTCTGATTTGCCTGCACTGTTCTCTCTACATGCCTTTGGTCAAATTTCTGCTCTCCTGCTCGCTAGCTGTGTCTTTGAGGGGTGGAGATGGCGGCATGGGATTAATTATAATTTTACCCCTTAGGTGTGTCATGAGAGTTAAATCCGGCAAGTACAGTGTTTTGCATGGTACTTACTGTATAGTGAGTGCTCAGTAAATGTTAACCATTCCTGACATTATCAGTACCATCACTGTCCTTATAACATGTCTCTCCCCCTAGAGTACCATCTCTCCCTACTTGCATATCCAAATTCTCCCCATCACTCCAGACCCTATTCAAAGTCTCCTGGAGAAAGTCCTTTAAAAAAATCTCTCCCTCCACAAAACTCCAGCATTCTATCTCTACTGCTCTGGTAGCACTTTCTTCCTTAGTTTCCATTGATTAGTGGTACAAATTAATACTTTGAAGTTTTTGGAGGACAAGGACCAAGTCTTTGTATTGCTGATTGCCCACATGCCTATAGGTGGCAGATGACAGTGTTTGGTAGAATGAATTCATTCCGTGCCCAGGTGTCAGGCAGCACGGCTTGCTTAGTGGCACTCGTGAAGTCTGCTAACAATGCTGCAAATACAAGAAATGTCCCCCTCATGGTATTTGCCACTTTTCTTTATTTTTTTTTAACAATAGTGTTTATTTTTGAGGGGGTGGTGGGGCAGAGAGAGAGAGAGGGAGACACAGAATCTGAAGCAGGCTCTAGTCCAACGCGGGGCTTGAACCCACGAACTGTGAGATCATGACATGAGCCAAAGTCAGACACCCAACCAATTGAGCCACCTAGGTGCCCCATTGCCACTTTTCTTTAAATTTATTGTTTTCATTAATGTTACTGAAGCAATATTAGGATTGGGAACCCTAGGGATTTTCAGCTCCTGGCCATCTTGGCAGATTATCAGCCCAGCTGGCCTGCAGTTCACTCGGTGGTAGGGGAGGCAGCTTCTCCTGTGGCTTGCAAAGGCTGCCACCCAGTGTAGATTCCAGTATAGAGACCAGCCCACTCCTCCAACAAGCCCTCCCCTCTCCCCTGCCACCTGGACCTGGATGGAGGTGATGGCTGGGCCTTTTCCACCTGAGGTGAGAAGCATCCCTATTTGGCAGCTAGTCCCAGAGATACAGATGCAAAGAGAACCTGGCTTTTTATGTTGATGAAGAAAACAAGGGCACATTTCTCTCAGGAGAACTGCATGAGACAGCAAGGGAAGCAGTAACTCCTGGCCCTCATTTACCATCACCACACAGAGAGTCAAGAGTTTTCAACCCAAATATAGGGTCAGGTTTTAGACATGTACTCACCAAAGAGGTGAAAACAAACTGAGTCTTGATTCCTGATAGATTCAAATTCCTCTACTAAGTGGACAGCCTCTAGGGAAGCAGGGTGGAAAAAACTCAAATGCTTGAATCTAGACATATAAACGTGTCCCACGTTTAGGAAAAACGTTTCACTGATAGCATGTAAGTGGCAACAGCTTAACCCACCCTGCTTAGAAAGAACTCTTGTGTGAAGCAATTTAACAGCTCTTGCTCAGCATTTGAAGGTGGACTAAATGAGACATCCATCTGAAGCTCTTTCAAACATAACCTGGACTATGAGTTAAGACAAATGAGGCTGGTACCTGAGGTACTGATTGCTGATTGGGGTCTTCCGGATGCAATAGAGAGGCGAAGGCTGAAAGATACCTTTCAGTTTTAGGAAGGTATTTTGGTATTGAAGATACTCCTTATTCTCATCTTTTTCCTTTGTACTTTGTTTCAGAGGAAATTTTGCTGATGAGACTTTTTGTTTCTTGATCACTTTTTGTGGCGACTTGGGTATTTTGCAAATGTACAGGGATTCAATTCCTGAAATGTAAACAGAATATACATCACTGAAAACCTTTAGTGGACCAGGGTATGTGTAGGCTGAGCTGTATGGGTTAAACTGGCTTCAATAATCTGGATGGTCCTTCATCCATTTACAGAAGGGCCTTTCTGTTGTTTCTCTTATTTTAAATGTACTTCTTGGTTGCCCAGGGGATACATAGCATCTATGTAATCAGAAAAATGTCTAGGTTATCAACAAATCTAATCCATGGGAGTTTGATTGTCTGTGCTTATCTTGTGCCAGATAATGTGCCAAACACTTTAAATGCACTATCTGACTGAAATAAGTTCC
Source organism: Puma concolor (assembly GCF_028749965.1). Taxonomy (NCBI): domain Eukaryota; kingdom Metazoa; phylum Chordata; class Mammalia; order Carnivora; family Felidae; genus Puma; species Puma concolor. The sequence goes on along the minus strand of NC_141673.1, from coordinate 25,677,232 downwards.
CTCTTGAGGTGAGTACTCTTATTTTCATGATATCACAGATAAGTCCATGTACACTCAGCTAGAAAAAGCCAGAACCAGGCTTTGAACAGATCTGTTTAATTTTGAAGACTGTGCTTTGACCATGCAATAGACCAGTGCTTCCTAAACTTTTTTTTAAAGTCACACAGAAAATTGTAAACTGTTGACCCCTATACATGTAGATTCTTATCACAGGAAATATGATATAAAAGAGAAAATACAATGTATTGGTATGGCACGTTGTGGTAAACATGGCATGGCAGGTGGAATCAACTACCCAGGGGGCTCAATCACCCCAGCCCAGCCACTTCCCTAAGGGCTAAGGATATCCACTTCTTAGTACCTGTGTAAAACATTTGTGGCAAATCCTTTGGGAAACTCTACTGTATATAATAATGACTAGCAAATTATTTCCTCAAATGGAGAAGCTTACTTTTTGGATGTAGCTTACATTCAATCCTCATTATTCACAGATTCTGTGCTTATGAATTTGCCTACTTGCTAAAGTTTATTTGTAACCCTAAATCAATACCTGCGGCACTTTCACAGTCACTTGTTGATGTATACAGCTAAGCAAAACTTAAGTTGTATCTTGCATTTTCCCAGTTGAGCTTGAACAAGGTGATGCTCTGCCTTCTTGCTTCCACTCTCACGCTGTAAGCAAGTGTCCTTTACGTGGTCTATTCAGTGCCAATGTTCTTGCATTTTTGTGCTTTTTGTTGGTGATTTTGCTATTTAAAATGGACTGCAGGTGTAGTCATCATTCCAAAGTGCAAGACAGCATTCCAGTGGCAAGAAGGCTATGATGGGCCTTATAGAGAATATACATGTGGTAAATAAGCTTAGCTCAGGCATGAGTTATAGTGCTATTGGCCATGAGTTCAATGTTAATGTATCAAGAAAATATATTAAATAAGGTGTCTTCAGACAGACACACATAAAATAAGGTTACATAATGATAGGCTGACAAAAATACTGTGACCAGAGGCTCAAAGGAACCTCATCCTGTGTTTATCCTAGGAGCAATGGTTCAAGATTGGCTAATTCAGTGTTTGTAGAGATTTTATAGAACCCAACTACTGTGAATAATGAGAATTGGCTGTGACCTGACTCTGTAATCAAACACCAGCTATGAGTTGACATTACAACAGTACATTCTAATGGAGTACACAGGCTTCTTCTCAACACAACAAATGAACAGAAGACATTAGCAAGGACTGAGGCTTTGGTGGGGAGACTGAACTATGGTGGTTGATGAGTAAGAGTATCTTCTGATCCAAAATATGAATATGAAAGCACCTTCCCTTGTGAAAATACAGAAGTGATCAAATAGATGATCTTCTCTAAAAAGAAAAAGGAGGGGCGCCTGGGTGGCGCAGTCGGTTAAGCGTCCGACTTCAACCAGGTCACGATCTCGCAGTCCGTGAGTTCGAGCCCCGCGTCAGGCTCTGGGCTGATGGCTCAGAGCCTGGAGCCTGTTTCCGATTCTGTGTCTCCCTCTCTCTCTGCCCCTCCCCAGTTCATGTTCTGTCTCTCTCTGTCCCAAAAATAAATAAACGTTGAAAAAAAAATTAAAAAAAAATAATAAAATAAATAAAAAGAAAAAGGAAATAAAATTAAGGTCAGCTCCTTTGATTTTCTTGCTATGGCTAATCACCTGGACCCGAGATAAGAATCTATATGTATAGTGCTTTACAGTTTACAAACTTACTACCTTGGGAACCATGGAAGGAAGAGGCATTCAAATGTTGATCCTCTGGAAGTCTGAATGATGGGAACAGGTTATATGGAGCAATTCAGTGGATTCCATAACTGACCTAAAGCAAATCTGTAGTAATCCAGCCAGTGAAGTAGGATGTGCTTGACCTTTTTCTGCAGTCTTCTTAATTTAATAACTGTTGTGATGTCAGACATAGGGCTTATGTCCATTACGGGATCAAACGTAGCTATTTTCATTGTGTCCGTTAAACTTGAAGGCTTCAAAACAGGAAATTACATATATAGTATAATTCATATAGACACTTACTATATGGTTATAAAACATTAATTCATTCATTTGTTCATTTATTTATTCATCATTCAGTAGCTTGTCCAACAAATGTTTATCAAGTAACATTTACAATCAGGCACTGCCAGAAACTGGGATTACAGATACATATAAGTCATGTTCCCTTGTTAGAATACTTCATGCCACTGAATTATGCACTTAAAATGGTTAAAATTTTATGGTTTAAGTTTTATGTAATGTATATTTTATCACACCAAAAAATGGGTAAGAAAAAGCAGTACTCCCTATCCTCAAGGAGGTCACAGTCTGTGGAAGAAGTAGATGGGTAAATGATTGCAATTAAAAAAATAGAAATATCATACGATCCAATAATTCCACCATGGGGTATTTACCCAAAGAAATAGAAACACTAGTTCAAAAAGATATATGTACCCCTATGTTTATTACAGCATTATTTACAATAGCCAACATATGTAAGCAACCTAAGTGTCCATCAATAGATGGATGGATAAAGAAGATGTGATAATATTCACGATGGAATATTATGAAGCCATAAAAAAGGATGAGATCTTGCCATTTGCAACAAAATGAATGGACCTAGAGAATATTATACTAAGTGAAATAAGTCAGACAGAGAAAGACAAATACCATATGATTTGCTTATATATGAAATCTAAAGACAGGGGCGCCTGGGTGGCTCAGTCGGTTAAGTGTCCGACTTCAGCTCAGGTCATGATCTCGCAGTTTGTGAGTTCGAGCCCCATGTCAGGCTCTGTGCTGACAGCTTGGAGCCTGTATCCTGCTTCGAATTCTGTGTCTCCATCTCTGTCTGCCCCTCCCCTGCTCATACTCTCTCTTATGTCTCTCAAATAAATAAATTTTACAAAAATTAAAAAAAAAAAAGAAATCTAAAAACAAAGCAAATGAATAAACAAACAAAAAGTAGAATCAGACCTATGGATACAGAGAACAAACTGAAGACTGCCAGAGAGAAGGGGGTGGGGGAGGAGCAAAGTGGGTAAAGCGGAGTGGGAGATACAGGTTTTCAGTTATGGAATGAGTCAGTCACAGGAACAAATGGCACAGCATAAGGAATATAGTCAATGATATTGTTACAGGGTTGTATGGTAACAGATGGTAGCTACACTTGTGGTGAGCATAGCATAAGGCATAGAGAAGTTGAATCACTATGTTGTACCTCTGAAAATAATGTAACATTGTGTGTCAGCTATATTAAAATGAAAACAAAACAATTACAATACAGCACAAGGGCATGGTTAGAAGCACAGAAAGTTACAAAAGCTTAAGTAGGAAATTTAACATTTGTAACGTTGAGTTTCTAATTAGCAGAAGAAAGTTTCAAAGAAGTACATCATGAGGCTATTAAACTTTAAAATATACAGTTATAGTGAGAAGTATATGTGATCTTTTCACAATAATTGGGTATATAGTTACTTAGGTTTGGATGAGCTTATGTGACTAGGAAAATTGTTGATAACTCAGTTATATATATATTAATTAAGTATACATAATTATATGGACATGTTCATATTTACATATAAAATATGTACATAATTGTATACCTAACTCATTATCCAGTTGTCATTTGCTTAATTTTAGTGTGTTATGACAGAGCCTGATGAAGATATGAAACATGAGCAGAACCTAGGAAGAATTTATTTTTTTAAATGTTTATTTTTGAGGGAGACAGAGAAACAGAGCATGAGAGGGGAAGGGCAGAGAGGGAGGGAGATACAGCATCTGAAACAGGCTCCAGGCTCTGAACTGTCTGCACGGAGCCTGACATGGGGCTTGAATCCACAAACCATGAGATCATGATTTGAGCCGAAGTTGGACGCTTGACTGATTGAGTACCCCAGGTGCCCTTTACCCAGGAAGAATTTGAAGAAAGTACAGAATTCAATGACATGAAAAATTTAATGAAGTGAGTAGCAAGAGTTTTAAGAAATTTGGTCTACAGAAATCAGATAATAAAGTTGAGATTTTAATTTGAATCTGGGAAAAATCAACCCTATCTGAAGGGCTCAGGCTTGAACTCCCTTGTTACAATGACTCTAAAAAGGACTGAGAGAATCCACCTGAGATGTTGATAAAAATTACCTGAAAACATATGTCTTAGGTCCTGAGTATCAGTCTCAAAAATTTGGTGGATTAAATAATCCCTAGAAAAGTTTAGAATTCAAATAGAGAGATAAAGTAATCTGACAATGTTAAAACTTTAATGTGTGTAAGTGAATTTTGAATCATTGGGATAATATTGTGTATTTGTTACATTTGAAATATTAAAGAAATTTTGGTAAATTAGAGAATCTAAGGTGACTCTTGGGCTTTCAATTTAAATTGAGTCAACTGATTTTAGACTTGTGATTATTAAGTTTTAAAGTTGAAGATAATTTGACTAAGTTCAAAAATATAATTAGAATATTTAAGAGAACTTGAGATTCCCCCAATTTAATTTGCTTTACAAAAATTAATAACTTGAGAATATTTTGCTTAGTGTTATAAATATGCATTTGAGGTAAAGGGGAGCAAGATATATTAAAAATATAAACACTTTAAAATATATGAGATTGTGGGGCACCAGGGTGGCTCAGTTGGTTAAGCGTCTAACTTCCGCTCAGGTCGTGATCTCACGACTCATGAGTTTGGGCCCCGCATCGGGCTCTGTGCCCACAGCTCAGAGCCTGGAGCCTGCTTCAGATTCTGTGTCTCCCTCTCTCTCGCTGCCCCTCCCCTGCTTATGCTTTGTCCCTCTCTGTCTCTCAAAAATAAACATTAAAAAAAATTTTAATATATGAGATTGTTTTTCATTAAGTTGTATGTGAGTCTAATTTGGAACTATAGTCAGTTCAATTTGAGTTAATCAAACATTAATTAAGAAGAGGTAAAGACAATTGTTATTTTATTTATTTATTTATTTATTTATTTATTTATTTTTGCTGGCGACAATTTTATTGTGTTTACAGGTTGAGGGGCAGGAGGCCTCTCCCACCTCCTCCTCTCTGGCCCTGAAGCACTGGCCCAGTCTCGGGGTCTTCTTCGTGCACCCAAATGGAAGGGGAACAGGAGGGGCCCCAGGCCTGCAGGTCTCTCTGGGAACATGGACAATTGTTATTTTAGTAGAGTTTATAGATAAAATAATTAGATTTTTAATAGCCTTAAACCTTAATGCAAACTGGGTTTTTATATAGGTCACTTTAATAAAATGAATATTAATTTCAAAACCAAGTGATTGCATTTTTCTACTCACAAAAATCTCTTAGACATCAAAACCTTTCACCCTGGTTCCTCGCTTTTGAAAACTTCTCCCTATCACATGTTTACTGAATTGGTTAATTACAAGCAAAGCAAATTTCTTTAGAGGTTTTCTTTTAATAGAATAAAATTGACAAAATTCCCCAAGAGTTGTTAAAAACCAGAATTTGCTAACAAGGGAAGATGATAAATGGAATTGATGAAATGAGATAGTTCACAGGCATGACCAACATCTGTGAGAAATACATTTTTGAAAATGTAAAAGCAGAAGGAGAAAGAAGCATTTTTTTCAAATGATTAGTAAATGTGTTACTAAAGAGGTAAGTAACACATGAACCTAAAAGTTCTAAAACATCCTGTCTCTCTCACAAGAACATAGACTCCGGAGGAATTATTTCTTTGAGTTTGTATAACAGACTGAGACAGAAGAACAAATAGGTGATAAAAATGAATAAAATAACATGAAAAAAAATAAACCCTGCATTTCCCCTTTCTGTACCATTTCAAAGAATAAGGGCTCATAATTGGATGATTTGGCAACATATTCCAGTCCTCTCAAATTCATGTTGCTTGCTGTATCCATTTGATGTTCAAAGTGAGACTCTTCTGCAGATCTCTTCTTCTACTTGACCCTATGCTGAACCTTCCTCTTTTTTGACATTTTTTTTGTTTTATCAACTTTTTTAAGGTATAATTTAAATATAATAAACAGCACCCATTAAAGTGTATTATTTGGTGAGTATTGACAAATGTGAACACCACCATAATCAAAATCTAGAGCATTTCCAACACCCCCCAAATTTCTCTCCTTCCCCTTTGTAAGCAATCCCCCCCGGACCCAGAGGGTCTTAGAGTTTCACATGACTGGAGTCATATAGTATACAGTCTTTCATTTCTGGATTCTTTTTGCTCAGCATACTTTTTCTACGATTCATCTGTTTTTGTGTATCAGTGGCTCATTCCTTTTTATTAGTGATATTCCATTGTATATATATATATATCATTCATCAGCTGATGGATGTTTGGGTTGTTTCCAGTTTTTTAAAATTATGAATATAGATGCTACATTCATGTAGAAGTCTTTATGTGAAAATAGATGGCTGGCCTTGAGTAAATAAATACCTAGGAATGGAATTGCTGGGTCACCCAGTAGGTATAATTTTATAGAATGCTAAAAATTTTCCATATTGGCTATACCATTTTACATTTCCTCCAGCAATGTATGAAAGTCCTGTTGTTTCACGTCCTTGGTAACACATGGTATTATCAATCTTTCATTTATAGCTATTCTAAAGGGCATTAGGTGGTAACTCATGGTTATAATTTGCATTTCCTTGATGACTGGAGATGTTGCATATATTTCTACGTGCTTTTTGGTCAACTGTATCTTAGTTTTCAAAATATCTTTTCAAATCTATTGCACATTTTTTATTGGGCTGTCTTATTATTTTATGATTGAGTTGTAGGAGTTCTTCATATACTCTGGGTGTTGGTCCTTTGTAAGATATGTATATTATAAATATTTTCTGCCTTTATGTGGCTTGTCTTTTCATCTTCTTTCTGGTATCACTCAAAGATTTTAATTCTGACAAAGTCAAATTGTTCCCTGAAGCTTTTTAGGAAATGAAGTATATAGCTGCTGCTTTGGGTCAAGTACGAAGAAGCTTCATAGTTCCATAAAGTGATTTAAATTGGCTGAAGCCTGACTTTTTATTAAATTCACTCTAAATTTTTACTTTTGATCTTCCTGTGCACGGAAATGTCATGTTTTACAGGGTATATGTGTATTTTAGAATTAAAATTTAGAGAATAAAGTATAAAGAATAGTAAAAGGAACACTCATCTGCCCACTGCCCAGCTAAATAAACAGAACATTATCAATGCAATTAAACTTTAGCTCTCTGTGAACTCCTCCCCATTTGTATTTCCCTCTTCCCCACAAGGGAAAGTATTTGTACTATTTTGATTTTGGTGTTTTTATTCTGTTGCTTTTCATATAATTTCATTTCACATGTACAGATTATTAAATAATAAGACAATGTCCTTTACTTTCTTGTGAATTTGGTAATGCATTAAAATTTTTATTAGTTATAATGTATTCAGTTATAGGTGTTTTGCAGTAAAAAGGCTTCACAGAATATCTCTTCTGCTATACAGCCAGATTTTTTAAAAATTGCTTTATTGAGATATAACTCACATATCAGTCCATGTATCCAATTAGGGTATAGAATTCAATGGTTTTTAGTATATTCACAGAGTTGCACAGAGTTGTGCAATCATTTTCACAATCTAATTTTAGAGTATTTTTGTATCCTCCCTCCCCACACACTCCAAAAATATTGTACCAATTAAGAGTCTATTTCTCCCTGGCCCTCCAGCCTTAGGCAACCTCTAACCTCCCCTCTGCCTCCAAAGATTTGCCTGTTTTGTATATTTCATATAAATAGAATCATACAATCTGTCATCCTTTGTGACCTGCTTTTTTCACTTAGGATAATGTTTTCAAGATTCATCCATGTGGTAGCATGTATCAGTACTTCATTCTCTTTTATGGCTGAATACTATTCCATTATTTGAATATAATACATTTTCTTTATCCATTCATAAATTGATGAAAAATGCTGTTAAGTACAAGTTTCTATGTGGACATGTTTTTATTTCTTTATGGAGGAGTAGAATTGGTGAGTCATATGGTAACTCCATATTCAACTTTTCGAATAACTGCCAGGCTGTTTTCCAAAGTCGCTGTACCATTCCTCACCAGCAGTGAGGAATGAGAGTTCCAATTTCTCCATATGCTTACCAACAATTGTTATTGTCTTTTTAATTTTAGCTATCCTAATGGGTGTGAAGTGGTATTTCATTGTGGTTTTAATGTACATTTTCCTGATGGCTAATTTTGTTGAATGTCTTTTCATGGGCTAATTTGCCATTTATATATCTTCTTTGGACACTTGTCTATTCAGATCTTTTCCTCATTAAAAAATGTATTATTTTCCTTTTTATTATTGAGTTGTAAGATTTCTTTATATATTCTGGACACAAGTTCCTTATCAGACATATGACTTACAAATATTTTCTTCCATTTTGTGAGGGTTTTTTTCACTTTCTTGATGGTATTGTTTGTAGCACAAATGTTTTAAATTTTTATCAAGTCCAATTGATCTATTTTTTTCTTTTTTCACTTGTGCTTGGTGTGGTATCTAAGAAACCACTGTCTAATCCAAGATCGGGCATATTTACACTTGTGTTTTCTTCTCAGAGTTTTAGCTCCAACATTTAGGTCTATAGTTTAAGGACGAGATCCAATTCCATTCTTTTGCACATAGATATCCAGTTTTCCCAGAATCATTTGTTGAAAAGACTATCTGTTCTTTAATTTTCTTGGAAGCTCAGCCAATTTTTTATTAAGTGAAGACCTTATCTCCATCTCCTCAGATTTCCATAGAAGGGTCCTTCATCTCTTCTCTTCAAGATGTCTTATGAGGATGGGCATGTCTGTTTTCTTCTTCCATCCTTTCATTGCTCTTTACAGGGAAAGACAGAATTCAGCTAATGGAAGAGCAGACAATAGTTACTTAACTGACCATATTTTCTAAAGTGGCACCTTTTCAACAGTTTTTTTTTATTTTTTATTTTTTAATGTTTTTTTTTTAAATTTATTTTTGAGACAGAGAGAGACAGAGCATGAGCGGGGAAGGGGCAGAGAGAGAGGGAGACACAGAATCTGAAGCAGGCTCCAGGCTCTGAGCTGTCAGCACAGAGCCCGACGTGGAGCTCGAACTCACAGACTGTGAGATCGTGACCTGAAATGAAGTCGGACGCTTAACCAACTGAGCCACCCAGGCGCCCCAACAGTTTTAAAGATAATATGTTGTTCAGGCAATTCCTGTGACTAAAATGAAAAAGACTTTGTTGAAGCAGTGTGACAGAAAGACTCTGAAACAAATAGGGAAGACATCAGAAGGTGGTGCCTTTTTGCTATGTACCTTTCTCACAGCCAGGGAGGGCAGGTGAAATTCTGCCACACCAGACCACCTTTCCCCATTGGCTACATTGATTGCTCTCATTGACCACTTCTTATACAGTTTTCCTTGTATATCCAATCCTTGTGTGATAAGACTACCAACAGGCATGTCTCTCCCCTGTTCAAGTTTTCCAGCTTGCACTTTGATGGGTAAGGTAACTGGTTTTCTTCCATTTAGGGAGTCTCAGGTCCAAACTACCTACAATCCAGCTTCTCCAATATAGCTCTACTAGTGAAGCCTGTTCTTTCACCAATTAATACCTTGATTTAGGTGAAGGTGATTAAGAGCCACAGACTTCTAGTTTTAAATAAATAAGTCACAGAGATGAAAAGTACAACATAGGAAATATAGACAATAATACTGTATTGTATGGTGATAGATGGTAGCTACACTTACAGTGAGCATTTCATAATGTATATAATTGTCAAATCACTATGTCATACACCTAAAACTAATATAATATTGTATGTCAACTATACTTCAATTAAAAAAAATTTCAAGTGGGGCGCCTGGGTGGCTCAGTTGGTCAAGCGTACAACTTCGGCTCAGGTCACGATCTCACGGCACATGAGTTTGAGCCCCACGTTGGGCTCTGTGCTGACAGCTCAGAGCCTGGAGCCTGCTTCGGATTCTGTGTCTCCCTCTCTCTCTCTCTACTCCTCCCGCCCTCATGCTCTGTCTCTGTCTCTCAAAAATAAATAAACATTAAAAATTTTTTAAAGTAATAAATGCCTTTATTTCTATTTGGCTCCTTATCTCTGCCTACAATGAGATTAAAAAAGGGAGATGAGGGAGCAATAGGCATTTCTGGATTATCAATATTTTTGTTTCATTCAGTTATACATTCTTTGGATAGGTTATGTATCACACATTTCTATTTCATTTTTTAAATGTTTTATTTATTTATTTAGATTTGCTTGAGAGAGAGAGAGTTGGGGGTGGGGTGCAGAGAGAGAGAGGAGGAGAGAGAATCCTTAGCAGGCTCAGGCTGTCAGCACAGAGCTGGATGTGGGGCTTGATCTCATGTGAGATCATGACCTGAGCCGAAGTCAGACGCTAAACCAATTGAGCCACCCAGGTGCCCCTATTTATTTATATTTGAGAGAGAGAGAGCACATGTGCATGTGCTTATGCACATGCATGAGTAAAAGAGGGAGAGGGAGAGAGAGAGAGAGAGAGAGAGAGAGAGAGAGAGAGAGAGAGAGAGAGAATGAATCCCAAATGGGCTCTGTGCAGAGTTCGAACTCACCACCTGTGAGATCATGACCTGAGCAGAAATCAAGTCAGGTGCTTAACTGACTGAGCCACCCAGGCACCCCTCTATTTCATTTTTTACTGGGAGAGAGAGAGAGAGAGAGAGAGAGAGAGAGAATGAATCCCAAATGGGCTCTGTGCAGAGTTCGAACTCACCACCTGTGAGATCATGACCTGAGCAGAAATCAAGTCAGGTGCTTAACTGACTGAGCCACCCAGGCACCCCTCTATTTCATTTTTTACTGGGATTTTTCAGTTGAGTTGGATTCATATCATTCATTCTATCTTAAATACATTTTCCCAATTCATTTTTTTTTTTAATCTTCAAGATTAGTTTAATTTGCAAACATACTGGGCAGAGTGAGGAACCTGTGAAGGGTAAAGAAGTTGAAAGCAGCTTGCCTTTCTTTCATGTCAGGCCACAAAGAAAGCAGGTTGCAAGAAATGTTTGATGGAGACAAATAATTCCCAAAAGTGTCAGACATCTGTCTATGAATTATGTGTACAGCTTCAAAAGTAGGAAACTCAACAGTACACTTGTTAAAAATTGTTGGTGTTTTGGTATGCTAGAGTTAGCTCATCAACCACTCATGTGAAAACTCAAATTATTGGGAAGAAATTAAACAACAAAAATAAATCTTTGAAAGGTCATACCTTAACATTCTTCTCTGGAAATACTATTCAAAGAGCATATGAAACATCTAAAAAACAAAAGAACTCATCTTTCAGGAAGATTTGAAAAAGGACTAAGTTGTCACAGTTGAAAAGATGATTCATTATTCTTGCTTGCACGACCTTGAACATTTATTTTGGAGGGAGGGGATATCTGGGAAAATTGCTGATTGTAGGAGTTATTTAGAGAAGTTACAAAAAGGGACTCTCTTGATTATTTTGTGCTATTTGTGAATGCGAGAGATAAATACATCAGTTCTCTATTAAGAAAGTAACACAAGAAGCCGTTCCATGCCTTGAGAAGAAGGTGTCCTCGTTCTAAGTCTTTGGAAAGTGTAGGTTTCATGAAAGAAATGAATATAAATTATGGTGTCAAACCTTCAGAACTGCAATAACAATTTTTTTCCGATTGATTTTCCTTGGTAATATTACTCATAATGTTTCATCTTTGTGGGAACTTCACACATTTCAAAAATATTTTTTTCTTATTTCAAAAGTAATGTACTCAACCCCCCAAATTAGTCATACATCCTTCTAGTCTTTTAAAATACATAATAAGAGGGGCACCTGGGTGGCTCAGTCGGTTGGGCGTCAGACTTTGGCTCAGGTCATGGTCTTGTGGTTCATGGGTTTGAGCCCCACATCAGGCACCGTGCTGACAGCTCAGAGCCTGGAGCCTGTTTCAGATTCTGTGTCTCCCTCTCTCTCTGCCTCCCCTGTTCACACTCTGTCTCTGTCTCAAAAATAAATAAACATTAAAAGAATTAAAAATACATAAATAAAATACATAATAAGAATATATTTTTCTTTTTAAAAAAAGAGTATATTTTTCTTTGTGTTGTCTGGTTCCACTTTTGATCATACTATTTCATCATTTAATTCCCTCCCCCCCACACACTTAACAATATTCTATGAATATCAAAGGGATTTTGTGATACTACTTCCCCTAGAAACCAAAGACCATGAATTTTTTTATATTGGAAAATGATGATGGTAAGCATACTTCAATCAATTTATAAATATTATAAACAGCATCATTTCTAAATATTATTTTATAGTAAGTAACTAATAAATGATCACCAGTTTAATAGTACCAAGTTCTCTTGGAAACTTAAGAGCTGAAGATCATCCAACTCTAGGCTAGAGAAGCTTTAGAGGCCTGGACCAGAGGGTGTGGATTTGCATTCCTCCATCTGAGACAGAAACCAGCAAGGGCCTTCTTACATGGCATCGAGTAGTGGAGGCATGGGAATTATGGGGAGAGGGAGACACTCCAAAAGGATCTAGCAGAACAAATAGGGGAAATTAGACTTGGGCTCCACATACAAGAGATCATGTCACCTCAATGCAAGCTTGTCAGATTGTTCCCATCCAGAACACCCCAAAACCAAACCACAAGGATGCTGCTAAGTTTGCCACAATGAGGAAGAAGAAGAATCTGGACTATTGTGACTATCATCTGGGATGGCAGAAAGCTGCCCCAGTGCAGAGTGAGCAGTTAAGTGGTTTGACACTTAAGAAATTAACTGGTCTAGGAAAGCTTGAGAGCAAGGACCTAAAACATAGGTTTGGGGCACCCACTCCTCTTTTCTCATACTATACAAATCCAAAGCACGAGAAAATGCCAGTAATAGCATAAAAGTTTCTACATTTTCAGGTATCTGTTCTTCAGCTCACTATAAAAAGGTTCTCACTTCCACCTGTACCCTGAAATCATTCTTGCTGAAGTCACTGTTGATCCTCCTAAGACAAACGCAATGGATGCTTTTTATTTCTCATTTGTTTGGCTTCTCTCAAAGGCTCATTCTATAACCCCTCCCTCATTTTGAAATTCACTTTGTTTTGTATGTTATTATCAATTGTAGGAAACAGAAAACTCTCTAGCCCTTTTGTAAGTATCTGATTATAAAATCACCGAAAGAGGGGAAATGGCAGTCTCCAGCTGTTCTCAGAATGCCAACTGACTGACCAGGTGAGGTGCTGCCTCCACCTGTTATCAGGCAGGTGTGGTCAGGGAAGTGCCACTGGAGCTGTGGGGCTCTGGAACAGTCTACTAAAGCTGTGAGGTTAGAACCAGGAAGCTGCCACAATTGTGTCTCATTATCTATGATGCTAGTGACTAGATAATACAGTACTGCTGTGAGAAAACCCAACTTCTCCATGATCTTGTTTGCAAAAGCAAGAAAATTGTTTCTCCTTATTTCCATCTTCCAAATCCCATATGAATACGTCTAATTAATAGGGCTTAGTATGCATCTAGAAATCCACCTGCAAGAGAGTCTGGAAATACAGTTTTTAGTTTTCCAAACCCAGCAGTACAGAATCTGTCATACAAGAGGGAGGGGAAAGGACATGGATCTTACCATGTCCACCACAGTAACATGGTTCTCCTCCTACCTTTCTACCTGCCCCTTAAGTGTTGGTTCGCAATAATCTGATGATTGATCTCCCCATACCGTATACCCAAATATTCCCCCAGGAATAATTATAATATGAAACAGTTCTCAAACCAAGTGAGTACCTTGGGAGCATTCACAAGTGTGCATGGGCCTTTTGACTGATGGCGCAACAGGCATTTAGTTTGTGGGGGCCAGGGATGTATTCTGTAATGGTCCTGAACAACTAAGAATTATCCTGCCCCAAATGCCATTAATGCCTCCTTGAGAAACAAAGATTTCTAGATTCAGGATTTCATGGACCACTAAATATTGTTAAAATTCATCAAAGTATACACTAAAAGTGGATGCATTTTATAAAACTGTAAACAAATCATACTTAAATAAAGTTAATTTTTAAAAAGTTAAATACACCACCTCACACCCAATAGGATGGATACTATTTTATTTTTATTTTAAAAAATTCTTTTAATGTTTATTTACTTTTTTTTATTTTTTTTTATTTTTTTTATTTAAAAAAAATTTTTTTTTTTCAACGTTTATTTATTTTTGGGACAGAGAGAGACAGAGCATGAACGGGCAAGGGGCAGAGAGAGAGGGAGACACAGAATCGGAAACAAGCTCCAGGCTCCGAGCCATCAGCCCAGAGCCTGACGCGGGGCTCGAACTCACGGACCGCGAGATCGTGACCTGGCTGAAGTCGGACGCTTAACCGACTGCGCCACCCAGGCGCCCCTTGCTTTTTGAGAGAGACAGAAACAGAGAGAGAGAGACAGAGACAGAGGCGTGAGTGGGGGAGGGGCAGAGAGAGGAAGACACAGAATCTGAAGCAGGCTCCAGGCTCCTAGCTGTCCCCACAGAGCCCAATGTGGGGCTCAAATTCATGGACCACGAGATCATGACCTGAGCTGAAGTGGGATGCTTAACCGACTGAGCCATCAGGCACCCCAGATGGCTACTATTAAAAAAAAAAAAAAAAAAACGCAGCAAATGACAAGTATTTTTAAGAATACAGACAACTGGAATCCTTGTGCACCGCAAATGGGAATGTTGCATGGTGCAGCTGCTACTGAAAACAGTACGGTGGTTCCTCAAAAAATTAAAAATGTAGTCATATATGATCCAGCAATTCCACTTCTGGAAACAAATCCGAAAGGACTGAAGGTAGGGTCTCAAAGAGATATTTATACACCCATGTTCATAGCAGCATTATTCACAATAGCTAAAATAGGGAAGCAATCCAAGTGTCCATCAACACATGAATAGATAAATGAAATGTGGTATAATGAGATATTATTCAGTTTTAAAAATGAAGAAAATTCTGACACCTTATACAATGTGGATGGACTTTGAGGACATTATGCTAAGTAAAATTAGCCAGTTACAACAGGACAAATACTGTATGATTCCACTTATGTGAGGTAGCTAGAATAGTCAAATTCATAGGGATAGAAAGTAGAATGGGGGTTGTCAGAGGCTCGGAGAGGGAGGTAAACAGAGCTGTTGTTCACTAGGTACAGAGCTTCAGTTTTACAAAATGAACACGTTCTGGGGATGAATGGTGGTGATGGCTGCATAACACTGTGAATTGTGAACTTAAGCTACTGAACTCTACACTTAAAAATGGCTAAGATATTAAGGAAAGTTAAACACCAACAAACAACAAAAGTCATTCTATGCTCCTTCCAGTAACTATACAAATAGGCCCATCTGTGTGCAATTGCTTGACTCTTCAGCTCTCTATAACAAATCCAGCATATGTCGGAAAAGGAAAATAACTCTAGAATAATATGAAAACTAAAAGTTACCTTTGCCTGCAATATCAAAATAGTGACTGTTTAACACTTACATCTTTGTCCTGTGTTGCAGATTTCATATGTTTGCACTTCACTTTATAGGCCTTGAATAACTCCATGGCTTCTTTGGAGATGGGGTTGACATCAGGGAATGGCTGAGAGAGAGTATTAAGCTCTTTTCAGATGGGGACATGGTCATAAAAAACCAAGGAGGCAAGATAGCTTCATGTAAAGGCTTTATTTATGGCAAAAATTATACAACTTCAGCATATGTGAAATAAACATGGTATTTCTATGCTATAACCAAGAGCAACACAGTTTTGATGCCCATCCCTAAAACTAGAGATTTTTTATTAAAGATTCATACATGTTCTGTAATATGTGTATCATTCCCATAAACACACTCAAAATTTAAAAATCTTCAAAGGTTTTATTAGAATTAGTCAAGCTAGCCCATTATTTGACTACACGATATTAGAGATACTGACTTTTTTTTTTTTTTTAATTTTTTTTTTTCAACGTTTTTATTTCTTTTTGGGACAGAGAGAGACAGAGCATGAACGGGGGAGGGGCAGAGAGAGAGGGAGACACAGAATTGGAAACAGGCTCCAGGCTCTGAGCCGTCAGCCCAGAGCCCGACGCGGGGCTCGAACTCACGGACCGCGAGATCGTGACCTGGCTGAAGTCGGACGCTCAACCGACTGCGCCACCCAGGCGCCCCCTGACTTTTTTTTTTTAAAGGTTTTTTTTTTTAATGTTTATTTATTTTTGAGACAGAGAGAGACAGAGCATGAATGGGGGAGGGGCAGAGAGAGAGGGAGACACAGAATCGGAAGCAGGCTCCAGGCTCCGAGCCATCAGCCCAGAGCCTGACGCGGGGCTCGAACTCACGGACCGCGAGATCGTGACCTGAGCTGAAGCCGGATGCTCAACCGACTGAGCCACCCAGGCGCCCAGAGATACTGACGTTTTAATGTCTCATCTCTTGACAAAAGTTTTAGCATAAAATTCTTCAATAGAGAGTTAGTGCAAGTGTCAAGTGATTAAGAAACACTCTTCTGAGCCACAGTTTTTGCAATGCTCATCTTCAAGTGTCTTTAGAATGTTACTTATGCTGAAAAATAGTGACTTTAAATCAATTTAGTTTTGCTTTAGTTAAAAACAATATATGAACCCCACTCCATTTTAAGAAATCATGATTATATAAATGCAAACAATTCACCCAAATAGGAGACAGAAAATTAATTCACCGAAGCTTAGGAATCATGACCTTAGAAGAAACCAGGTGTTCATTTTTCTCCTAAGTCTACTTTCCCCTTCTAAACTCTCTTCATTCCAGTTACTTCACAGGTAATGTCCAGTAACAGCCCTGGCAGGATTTTTAATTAGCCAAGATTCCAGCATCCTTACTGTAGCAATTGCCAGGAAATACTGCAAGAATCTAAAATCAAGGATGCCTGAATGGCTCAGTTGGTTGTGTGTCCAACTTCCACTTAGGACAAGCCCCGTGTAGATCTCTCAGTGAGATCGAGCCCCGCGTCAGGCTCTCTGCTGTCAGCACAGAGCCCACTTCAGATCCTCTCTCTCTGCCCTTTCCCCACTTGCTGTCACTCCCTCTCAAAATAAACATTAAAAAAAGAAAGAAAGAATCTAAAATCAGTCAGCATTGCTCTTCCTCTGGTCTGCACTGAGGTGGTGCCATGAAGATGATTAAAGAAACCTCCGGACCTACCTCCTCAGGTAAGCCTTGATGGAAAAACTTGCATTTTACAGGTGCCAGAGATAGCTTTAGGCTTTGGGGATGCCATTTGTAGACCAAGGTTATGGCAAAGCGCCCAGAAATCTCCACTGTAATGAACTCGTTCACCTGGGGGCAACAGAAAGGACTGTCATTTCCTACACAGAATTCTCATGCTCATAATTCAAGTAGAAATCTTAGACGTTTGCACGACACATGGAAAGAAATTTGAGATCCACATTCACGGTTTCAGTCTGGTTCCATTAAAGTCAGGAGTGGCTTTTAGGTTTTTATGCTGCAAATTCGGGCTTCTTAAGGGAAGGAAGAGGAATGGTGAGAGACTGTTAGCAATTAATGTAGTCACGTCTTATAAGGAAAGTCAGATTCACTTTAGACTGAGAAAATTCTGGGTCAATTTGCAGGTACTTCTGAGTTCTAATTCTAGCTCTTGAGACAGTGTCTCTTGTAAAATATAGCTGACAACATCTGACTCCCTTGATGATCAGAAAAGTCATTAATGGCTGTCAAGTGCTTAGAAGTTTTACAAGTCTTCCTATTACTGTGAAACTTATTAAAGCTGGAGAGATTTTATAAATGACAAGGATAGGAAAGTAATGATGAACAACTTTTAAAGCTCAAATGAACATCTGCAGATTTGCAGAGCATATTTTTAAAAGGCTTGCTGCAGATAAAGCATCCTAATTAAGTCAACTGTTCCAAGCCTGCAACTTGTTGGGTTACGAGTTACACTCCCTTGCTTCCTGAAGGCTGCCAGCTGAGGTAAGCTGAACTGAAAAATCTATCCCATTTAGTTATACTGACTTTTTTAGGAGAGGAAACTCTTGACTCCTGAGTATCAGGAAACTTGCACATACAGGTTTGCTGCACAGTTTCTCTACCCACTCTTTACTTCCCTAACCTTTCAGAGCTAAGCACTACTTCTTTAAAAATGGCAATCCAAATAGTATATGTAGGATACATGGCCACCATGGATGGTTTTGTAAATTGTATAAAACAGAGACCTGGAGGTAACTTCCACACAACAGTGTGTACAGTATAAATACAATGTGAGCCACAAATGTGAGCCACATAAGTAATTTTACATTTTCCAGTAGCTGCATTGAAAAGTAAAATCAGGTGGGGGTGCCTGGGTGGCTCAGTAGGTTGAGTGTCCAACTCTTGATTTTGAGCCTCATGTCAGGCTCTGCGCTGACAGCGCGGAGTCTGCTTGGGATTCTCTCTCCCCCTCTGCCCCTCTCCCCCACTCATGCTCTCTCTCTAAAATTAAAAAAAAAGTAAAATCTGGTGAAATTAATTTAAATAACATTTTATAACTAAATACATCCAAATAGTAACATTGCAACAATGTAAACAATATAAATAATATAAACATCAATAAGATATTTTATATTTTCATTTTTTGTACTAAATTTTTGAAATCTGGTGTGTATTTTATGCCTACAGTGTCGTTCGAGGGTTCCATAACCACAGGGTAGACGTCTAGTGGCTGCCATACAGGGACAGCACAGCTCTTTATAATTGGTACCTCTGGGGCTGACTGTACAGTGCACCTGCACAGCCCTATGCAGTGGCCCTGGACACAAAATATAGCCCGTGATCACACGCACATACACATAAAGTAACTACCTGTAAATCAGTGAAGTCTAGCACAGAGGTTACAGCCTGGCAGCTTACGAGTATTTGGTTTAGTCCTGTCAGAGTTTGAATTAATTGCAAATCTGAAATATCAGGATATTTCATCAAAAAAAATCTGAATTCATGGCTTTAAAAAAAATCATAAAATACAGCAGGCCGAGGCCCACACTCCCATGTGGCAACAGTCTTCTGCCCTGAGTAAAGGCTGTCTCCTTTAGGGGAGACATACTTTCCAGTTCACTGAAGTTCCCATTGGTAGGCTCACTCTTACATTATCTGAATTTCTGATCCTTGATCTGACAGAAATGCACATTAAGCTATTGACAAAGGTAATTGTGCGAAGTGAGACTGAGGAGGAGGAGACTTTTACTCTGAACATTATATATTTTCCTGTTTCTAAAATATTTTCTATGATAAACAAAATGCTTTTCTAATAATTTTTAAAAATTACTGTTTAAAGTAACTGCTGCTTAGCAAAGACAAGCCCATCAAGAAAGAACCAAGTAGTAAAAAACTGAAATAAAGATTTATCAGATTAATTGGCTAGTGTACACAGCCAAACTGAATAATTCAGTCTTCCCAATCCTCTTTTTCCCTAACAGTATATTTTAAAAACTCAAAGTAAATTATTGGTATGGCATAAGAAATAGACATAAGAATAAAAAATTGTAAAATAATACCCAAATTTCAACTGGATCATCAAGTTTTCCCTTTGAAGGCCACATCCATTCCCTTATAATGTTTCCTTTTTTGCCGATCACCATGCCACCATCCTGATTAAACATCATTGATATTATTAGGCTACAAAAAAGACAGAAATATGACTTATTTAGAAGAAGAAAAATTCATGGACTCATTGATTTGGCTGAGGCGACAGAAGTCACCAGGTCATATTAAGGACTCCTTCCCATCATATTCTTGGAACACGGTCACCTTGCCTTTGCTTGAATATTCTTAAAGGGAAGGTTGGTATATATCTGCTTGAATATTCTTTTTTTTTTTAATTTTTTTTCAACGTGTTTATTTATTTTTGGGACAGAGAGAGACAGAGCATGAACGGGGGAGGGGCAGAGAGAGAGGGAGACACAGAATCGGAAACAGGCTCCAGGCTCCGAGCCATCAGCCCAGAGCCTGACGCGGGGCTCGAACTCACGGACCGCGAGATCGTGACCTGGCTGAAGTCGGACGCTTAACCGACTGCGCCACCCAGGCGCCCCTCTGCTTGAATATTCTTAAAGGGAAGGCTGGTGTCAGAATCTGATGGATTCCCCTTTCTGAGACACACCTCCTCTTGTTTCAGCACCTCCCATCTATACAGTCATATAGATGACTCTGCTGGCCATGATTATTGTATCATGTGGTACCGCTGCCTGGGCTGTGGCTCATTGGATCAGGGGTGGACATTTGCCCAGAAATGTGTTCTAAATGGTTGCAACAATACATACAAAAGGCCATGAGGAAGGTGGTGGGCATAATGCATTCAAGGGACTGAAAGAAAGCCAGTGTAGTTAGAGTCTGGAGTGGCATAGATGAGACTAGAATAATTGGCAGGAAGAGGTCAGACGTGCAGGGCTTCCTACACTGTACCATAAAGGTTATCTTAGGAGCAAAAAGTCATAGAAGGGTTTAATAATAGAGCAAAGAGGTGACAGGATCAAACAGATTGCTAAGGAACCAAAGTAAGTGCTAGCGACCAGTTAAGAGGTCAGAGAGAAGATGGCAGCTTGGACTGGAGCAGGGATGAGAGAGATGGGAGATACATGTGTGTAGATTTATGAAACATACAGATTTGGAAGGATGGGATTTGGGCGATGAAGAACAAGGAGGTGTCAATTTTATCTTCCCTATACTTTATGTCTATTAATGCAGTCTAGCATTTTATAGCTTTTCTGGATCAGTAGCATCACACTACGTGTTCATATCTCGATTATCTTTGTATCTTCTCTTTTCTCAGCATAGCACCTGGTACAGAGAAGGGACTTAAACTCAGAACTTCCCTGTGCGGAGTCTACTTGGGATTCTCTGTCTCTCTCGCTCTCCCTCTTGCTCTCTCCTCTTTCTGCCCCTCCCCAGCCCCTCTCAAAAATAAATTAACTAAACAACAACAAAAAATCATAACTGCCCTGACAAAATGGATTCAATTTAACAAATACATTTTGGGTAATTATTGGATGCAAGACACTATTTAGGCATGGTTAAACATTGAGGGATGCCCCAGACTGAGGTGCTATCTTTATTTTCAGTCTTGTGACATTCATTATTTTGAGAGATAATATTTACTGGGAGCCTACAATGTGCCAAGCCTTAAATATCTGCTTTTAGTAGGCAGTGTTACTTAATGGTTACAAACATTGTAGAGCCAGATGGTTAATGATATTGAACCTGGCTCTTCCATTTCCTAATTGTGTGAACTTGGACATATTTCTTAATCTTTCTGTGGCTTAGTTTCCTTGTCTTAAAAATAGCGATAACAATAGCCTCTACGTCACAGAGCTGTTGTAAGGACTAAATGAATTAATTATGTAAAGCACTTTGACAGAGTCAGGCACCTTGTAAGTTCTCTGGAAGTGTTGGCTTTTATTATTATTAAGTTCTCACAATTCCATCTATAAGTATTATGGGTCCCATTTCCCAGATGAGGAAACAGAGACTGATGGAGGTTGGTTAATAGAATACCTGCAGCCTAATGTAAATTTCAATGGGGGGGGGGGTGGTCACTATCTAATAAAAGAATAAGAATAGTTCACAGTATAAAAGGGGTGCTTTTGACTTAATCGAGAAGCCTGCAGTCCTACAGATGGGTAGGAGGAACAAAGCCACCAACCCAGTGAAAAAAGCAGAAATAGAACTTTCACACCTTGGACACCTGGAGTGCATTCCTTTCCTGAACAGCCTACCCTTTCACTCCCCTGGGAAGTCCAGCCTTCAGCTCTTCTCACTCCTTGGAGGGGCCCCAGGGAAGACCCTAAAGGCCTACCTAAGCACTACAGTAGGAGCTCTCTTCCCACAGGCTTGGCGTTTCCCTACACACTGGATCGTGGCAACAAGGGTCCCAGCCTACATCCCCTTTCATTCATCTTCCTGCTAGTATGGGCTGCTGAGCTTTCTCACCAAGACACCCCTTTGGTGGGATGACAGGTGCACAAAAGGAGGATTAGTTTAAAAGACTGTTAATGGGGGCACCTGGGTGGCTCAGTCAGTTAAGTGTCGGACTTCAGCTCAAGTCATGATCTCATGATTCATAAGTTCAAGTCCCGCATCAGGCTCTCTGCTGTCAGTGCAGAGCCTGCTTAGGATCCTCTGTTCCCCTCTCTCTCTGCCTCTCCCCCACTCTCTCCCAAAAATAAATAAACTTTAAAAAAAAAAAAAGATTGTTAATGATTAAATAATGAAATCCCTTTGAAGACAGCTTTTTGTTTTGTTTTGTTTTTGCCTTTTCTGTTTCAGAGGCTTCAGTTCTGTATCCTCTTCCAAGGAATGGTTTCTGGTGCCCAGGATGAAATTGAACAGGGGCAGGATTCAGCCATGAGGCTTAGTGTTTTGGGCTTCTGTAAAAGTTCCCAAAATATCATCAGCAGATGGTGTTGTATTCTTTTGCTTAGTTACTGTTAGCAAAGAAGACAGGAAGAGGATGAGGAAGCAACCACTCCAGAGCTGCAAGTGGAGGGAAATCACCTCCTGTTTTATGAATATAATTCTCATCTTAGACATTTAATTTTATGTAACAAATAATTGAAGTTGGGGGGGGAACCTAGGTGGCTCAGTTGGTTAAGCATCTGACTTTTGATTTTGGCTCAGGTCATGATCTCATGGTTTGTGAATTCAAGTTCAAGACCCGAGTCCAGCTCCATGCTATGAGTGCCGAACTGCTTGGGACTCCCTCTCTCCTTCTCTCTCTCTCTCTTTCTCTTAAAAGAGATAAATAAATTTAAAAAATAATCAAGGGGGCAATTTCCCAGTGTACGCCTAACTCTTGAGCAATATTAAAGTTTGATCAGGGCACTAAATATTCTGGCTTCTACCCAGAATGTAAAGATTTGGGATGTATTTTAATTTCAATTTTAACTTTGTTGATTTATAATCCTGTAAAATTACCTGTAAATTAGTCCTAAAGGAGATCTCAAAAATCCTTTGGCCCAATTTTTGTATCAACCACTATTATATTTTATGTATAGCTTTTTATTTTATTTTTAAATGTTTATTTATTTTTGAGAGAGAGATAGAGACAGAGCGTGAGCAGGGAGGGGCAGAGAGAGAGACACACACAGAATCCGAAGCAGGCTCCAGGCTCTGAGCTGTCAGCACAGAGCCCAACGTGGGGCTCAGACGAACAGTGAGATCATGACCTGAACCAAAGTTGGATGCTTAATCAACTGAGCCACCCAGGCGTCCCTTTATAGCTTTTATTTTAAATTTAATATTATTTAAGTGACAAGGGGAATTTTTTAAATATTTCATAAAATTTTTGCAAACAGTAAACACCACATTTAGGTCCAGTTTTGTTGTAGGTAAAAGGGAAATAATGACATATACTTTAATGATGCAATATAGGACAGCAAATTATATACTGATATTTTGAGTTCTTTCTTTTATATATAACAGCTTTATCAAAATATAATTCACATCATACTAGTCACTATTTAAAATGTACAGTTCAGGGGCACCTGGGTGGTTTATGACTCTTGGTTTTGGCTCAGATCATGATCTCACAGTTCATGGGAGCCTGCTTGGGATTCTCACTCTCCCTCTCTCTGCTCCTCCCCACTCCCCTGCTCACTCTCTCTCTCTCTCTTTCAAAAATAAATAAATAAACTTAAATTAAAAAAATTTTAAATGTACAATCCAATGATTTCTAGTATATTTGCAGAATTGCACAGCTATCACCTCAGCCAATTTTACAACATTTCCATCCCCCTCAAAAAAACCCACATGCCCATCCATTAGCAGTAACTCCCCATTCTTTCCTCCCCTAGTTCCCCTGGCAACCACTAATCTACTTTCTGTCTCTATAGATTTGCCTATTCTAGACATTTCATACAAATGGAATCATACAATATGTGGTCTTTGAGACTGATTTCTTTCATTTAGCATAATGTTTTCAAGGTTCATTCATGCTGTAGAATGTATCAGTACTTCATTCCTTTTTATGACTGAATAATATTCCATTGTACAGATATACCACATTTTGTTTATCCATTCATCAATTGAAGGACATTGGGGTTGTTTCTACTTTTGGCTATTATGAATAATGCATTCAAGTTGTTTTATGGATAGACTACGTTTTATTTATTAGTTATCAGTTATTTGTCAGTTGAGCTCTCTTTTTGAAAATGTGTTAAGGGTGTTGCAATGGAATTATCATAGGGGCTCACAAATGGGGACTCTAATTTTAGCTCAGACTTCAGGACAAGAAATGCTTTTTTTTCCACTAGGAATTTAAAATGCCTGTCATAAAAAGTAGAAGAGAAAACTAAGCAAACATGTGTATGGATGTGTGTGTGGATGTATTTTGTAGAATAGACAAATACTCTTTTCTGTGGATACACTGACAGAAGGGATTTGAGATTCAGAGGAAGAGAAAATTTTAATTTCCATGCAATACGATTTTAATTTTACTTGGCAAAAATTTTTTTTCATGTGCATGAATTTACTTTCATACACAAATAACAATATACTCTCACTCCTACCTCATAGTGAGCTTTCTCATTGGGAAGCTGTAAATAGTGAGTTCTCTGGTTAGAGCTGCAGAAAGCTTCAACAACCTTTAGCCAGAGCCAGTATTTGCAGTTTGTTGGAGGAAAGTGAAGTTTCACACAGGAGTCAATTAATAAGGATTTAACATTAATAAATAGTACTTAAGCAAAGACTTTGACTCAGTTATAAGAACACTGATGCAAAAAACAGGCATTTCAGGAGAACCTAATACTCTAGAGTCGGTGCAATAGGGTCCAGCCTGCAGTGAACTCAGCCCTAGTCCTGCCAGTTAGATGTTTTCACCTTCTTAGTTATGTAAAACCAAACACTGATCTCACATGCCTCTGAACATTCTTTGCATTCTTTTTATATCCATATATTATAGGGGTTTATTTGGAGTTTATCACCATAGACTATAAGCTTACACCTTCTCAACCAATTCTTTTTTATCTCCACACTGTCCCAAGTGTTATTATATATTGATACCTAAATGAGGTTGACCCTATCAGACTAAGGGTCGTATTCAGATGCCAATACTAGGAAAAACTAGTTCCCATAAGGGAATTATGTCTTAAAGGGGGTTATTTTTGTCTGGGTGAGTTATATATTATATCACCTAATAGGGTGATTTGTGAGAGACAAAATTAGACAAGATATACTTCTGGAAGGGGAAGGGGATCAGAATCCAGAGTTGTTACAATATATTACCTAGAATATCTAGTTTCAGTAAAAAATTATAAGACATACAAAGAAACAGGAAAATGTGACACACAGGAAGAAAATCAGGAAATAGAAGCTATCTTTAACGGGTGCAGATGTTGGGCCAGACAAAACCTTTAAAGCAGCTAATATGAATATGTTAAAAAACCCCACAAAACTAAAGGAGGGTGCGCCTGGGTGGTTAAATCGGTTCAGCGTCCAACTTCAGGTTATGATCTCACTGTTTGTGGGTTTGAGCCCTGCATTGGGCTCCATGATGACAGTGCGGAGCCTGCTTTGGATTCTCTCTCTTTCCCTCAATCTCTGCCCCTGTCCCACTCACTCTCTTCCTCTTTTTCAATGTAAATAAATTAATTTAAAAAAATAAAGGGAACGGTGTTTCAATTAAAGAAAAATACAATTATAATGAGTCATCAGGTAGGGATTATCAACAAAAAGAAATTTTATTAAAAAAAAATTTTTTTCATGTTTATTTATGAGACAGAGAGAGACAGAGCATGAATGGGGGAGGGTCAGAGAGAGAGGGAGACACAGAATCTGAAGCAGGCTCCAGGCTCTGAGCTGTCAGCACAGAGCCCGACATGGGGCTCGAACCCACAGACCGTGAGATCATGACCTGAGCTGAAGTTGGACGTTTAACTGACTGAGCCACCCAGGCGCCCCATGGAATTTTAAAAATCTAAGTGGATATTCTGGAATTAAAAAATATAATAATGGAAATGAAAACTTCACTAGACTGGCTCAAAAGCCTCTCTGAGTTGGCATAAAAATCAGTGAACTTGAAGATAACTCAGTAGGGATTATCCAGTCTGCAGAACAGAAAGGAAAAAGAGTGAAGAGAAACAGAATTTCAGAGTCCCATGGGATCCCATTAAAAACATCAACATATATTAAACAGGAGTACCAGGAAGAGAAAAGTGGGCAGAAAACAAATATTTAAAGAAATAATGGCCTAAACTTCCCAAGTTTTTTGGAAAACATTAATGTATACATCCAAGAAGCTCAGTATTTCAAAGCTCAAGGAGATCCACACCTACACACATTACAGTCAAACTGTTAAAAGCCAATGACAAACAAAATCTTGAAAGCAGCAAGAGAGCAGTTAGAGAAAGAATAAAATGCAAATGGACCTGACGCTTAGTAAGCACTCACTAAATATTAGGTAGTTATGATTTAAATCTTCAAACTTAGAGGAGAATCAACCAGTATCCTTATGTAAGAGTATATATAAGAATGAAAAGGCTGATCCAACTTTAGGGAAACATGGGTTCTAAGTTGTTTTTTCAATAATGAGCATAATGTTATTATGTTAGCCATGGTCTAGGTCAGAAAGAGGTGAACTTCAACCTACAAGCCAAATTTGGCCTGCTGCTTGTTTTTGTAAATAAAATGTTACTGGAACAGAGCATGCCCACATGTTTACGTGTTGGGTATGGCTGCTTTCATGTTACAATGGCAGAGTTGGGTAGTTGCCACAGAGACTGTATAGCCTGAACAACCTAAAATATTTACTATCTGGCCCTTTATGGAAAAACTTTTGCCAGTCCCTGGGTCTAGGTACTTCTCCCTCCCTCCCTCCAATAAATATCACCACATCTTTAGAAATTCTGCTGCTGCCATGCCCCTTCCTACTGGATCAGACCCTTAGAGATTGCTGATCCAAATCAAGTTCTATCTGCTCCACTGTTGGTTGCCTAGCCAGCATCCATTCTCTATCCCTTCCTTCCTTTCAAACAAATTTCTGTTTATTCAGCTCTTCACCCTTCACTGAGTCTACCCCCATTTACAGGGGTAGATGTTGAGTATCTAAGCCCATAGTTGCATGGCATTCCTTTGACAGGTGTTTTTAATTCAGGGGTAGGCCTGTTGGTCTGAAGAGACTCAAAGGAAGGACATATACTTGATCCATGAAAAAAAGAGTTTTAAAATTTTTCCTGCTAGACATAAAAAGGAGCACATAGCCAGTGTCACTGGTAGCCACCAGGGGAACCACCTCAGAAGAAAGGATGCCAAGGATAGCTGAGTAGAAAGATGAAAAGAATCTGGATCTCACATGACATCACTAAGTCACAAATTATACTGCATCTAGAGCCCATCTTCTCTATAATTTGAAATGGAACTTTCTGTTATTTGCTATAGTAAAGCAATATACATATATATTGAATATATATAACTGCTACAAATTTTTTGATTATATTTTTTATGGCTGTCTGTCTTAGAATCCCAGCAGATCTAGCCTCCCCCCACCACCTATTCCCAATAGCCTGATACAAATATTTCCTGGAGTCTTGTTAATTCACTGTTCAATCATTCAACAAACATTTTATTAAGCACTCAGTATGTACTAGGCACATACTAAGTATTTGGGGATAAAGCAGTAAACGAGATATAAGTGGTGTCTCCCATCATGGAGCTCACATTCTAGTTACACAGACACAGTAAATGAACATTTAATTTCATATTATAATTAGTGCTAATAAGCAATACAGTCATCACTAGAATAACGAAAAGGATAAGCCTTCTTAAAATAAATGGTCAGAAGAGGCATCTTTTGGAAAACAGTCTGGAAGTTCCTTAAAAATTTTTAAATCGAGTTACTGTATAACCACACAAAAACTTGTTTGTGAATGTTCACAGTAGCATTATTCATAGTAGCCCCCAAATGGAAACAACACAAATATTTGCCAACTCAGGAATGGAGAAATCAAAGGTGGTATATCCATATAATGGAATATTATGTGGCCATAAAAAGAAATGAAGTACTGATACATGCTACAACATGGATGAAACTTGAAAGCCTAATGCTAAGTGAAAAAAGCCAGTCACAAAATACCACAGATTATAGGACTGCATTTATGTGTAATGTTCAGAATAGACAAACGTGTAGAGGCAGAAGGTAGATTAGTGGCTGCTTAGGGTTAGAGGTGAGAGTGTTGAATGGTGAGTGAATGCTAATTGTACAAGGTATCTTTTCAAGGTAACAAAAATGTACTTTAAAAAAAATTTTTTTTAACGTTTATTCATTTTTTTTTAACGTTTATTCGTTTTTGAGAGACAGAGAGACAGAGTGCGAGAAGGAGTGGGGTAGGGAGGGCAGAGAGAGAGGGAGACACAGAATCCAAAGCAGGCTCCAGGCTCTGAGGCATCAGCACAGAACCCGATGTGGGGCTCAAACCCACGAACTGCGAGATCATGAACTGAGCCACTCAGGCACCGCAAGGTGACAAAAATGTTCTAACATTAGATTATGGTGATGGTGGCAAAACTCTGTAGACATACCGAAAACCATTTAATTGTACACTTTAAATGGGCAAATTTTATGGAATGTAATTTTTTCTCAATAAAGCTATCTAAAACAAAAAGAAAAAAGAAAGATCTCTCCTAGCAGGTGATATTTAAACTGAGACCTTGGGGCGCCTGGGTGGCGCAGTCGGTTAAGCGTCCGATTTCAGCCAGGTCACGATCTCGCGGTCCGTGAGTTCGAGCCCCGTGTCAGGCTCTGGGCTGATGGCTCGGAGCCTGGAGCCTGTTTCCAATTCTGTGTCTCCCTCTCTCTCTGCCCCTTCCCCGTTCATGCTCTGTCTCTCTCTGTCCCAAAAATAAATAAAAAACGTTGAAAAAAAAATTTAAACTGAGACCTTAAAGATAAGAAACCTGTTGTGCAAAGAGTTGGGACAAGAGCTTTCAGTCACAGGGAACAAAGGCTATGAAGGCCATGAAGAGAGACAGAAGTTTAGTAAACAAGGGGGTAAGAGATAGGAGATAGGTTGGAAAGGGGCCAGAGCAGGGAAGGTTTTCTGAAACTTTCAAAGTCACCAAGTTCCATTTTGATACATACTCTTATTAGGCAGTATAATCTACATGGCAGTCCTCATGAAATATTTAACAGTGAAACCCATGGATAAGGCCACAAATGGAGAGCTGTTAATTCCAAATGCCATATAGCTGCAAAACACCTTATTAAGAAGAAAAGAAGTATTAAGTGTTAAAAGGGAAAAGTATTTAAAGCAATAATTAGCCTATAACTGGGGAATTCCATTAAATTACTTTCACCATTGTCATAAATATCAATTTCTAGGAGATATTCACATTCCAGGGAGCACAAGAAGAATTCCCATCTCCAAATAGTTCAGAAAGTAGGGATCCTATAGAATATCAGGCAGGAAAAGAAATCACTAAAGCAATACAAATACAGATTTCATAGTGTCTAAACTTTGTGTGCAGTTGTGCAGTGTCATACTTGAGATCTGAAATAAAAGGACATGACCAATCCAGTCTGGACCAACACAGAATGTAGAAAGGAATCAGAGGATGACACAGAATTCTAAGTGAAAATGTAAGAATATCTGGACCGAAAGCAGGAGAAAGAAGACACCCAAGCCTTGCAAATTTTCATGAACACTCTTGAGAGGAGGGATTGGTGGTTAACAGACTAATACTGTTAAGTGATCATCTTATGTACTTATAATTCTCAAATTCTATTATACATTATTGATCAAAATAGAACAGGGGGTGAAGAGAGGCAGAGAGACAGAAGTCATAATTTAGATTCAGTGTTGCCCTTGTGATCATCTGCAACAATGGCTGCAATATTTTTGCAACTTCTTCCAAGGAAAGTAGAAGTTCTATTTTTCCACCCCTTGAATGCAGGGTTGTTCACATGACTTGCTTTGATCAAATGAGTCATTAGCAAACATGATACTAGAGAAGGCTTGAAACGTGTGTATGCACTGGGATTTGTCTTTACTCTTGCTGCTTTTAGAACCCAGCCACCCAGTCAAGAAGCCTGAGCTTAGTCTGCTAGATACTGGAAACACATAGCCCAGTTTCTCTGTTGCTCCAGCCTATTGCCAGATACATCTAACCCCAAAGCCCATGCTCATTGTCACAATTATGACTATGATTATTACTACTCTTATTATTGCTCATATATTGTGTGCTCAGATCTAGACCTCTGTCTCAATGCATTAAGGGTTGGAAAGGTGAAAATTACACATTGGGATTAGAGTGTGCAAACTGGCTCCAATGTTTTTCTCTACCATGCAGACTTGGAAAAGGTTTCCATTTTCTATGAGCCTCAATTTGTCTCAGCTAGGAATTACATTTAATCAAGACGGTTCCTGGGAAAATTAAATAACATGAAAAAAGTGCCCTCTCAACACAAAGTGACACCCATTAGCAGTAATAGGCTGAGATGTTTCAATTGAGCTCACCAGAAACAGTTTCCAAAGAATCTAACTTTAACAATCCCTGGAAAAATGAAGTGAAAATACGTTTGTTCTTCATGAAAGCAATTGTTAGTTTTCTGCTCTGTGATGTCACAGAATAAAATGTTCAATTAAAATGCTATAGAATTATGCAGTGTTTCTTAATCTTTCTTTTGAAACTGTTGAGTTACTAGGGTTGGGAGGGGGAAAGACTTGTTGAAAGTATGTGCTTTCTCAACCTTTGAAATGCTTCCAGATTCTGTCATCATCTTTTCATCTCAACATCAAAGTTGGGAAAGTCTCTTCCACAGGGAGGGCAGGTGCTCACATGCTGCTCACCAAGGCACTTTGCTACCCCATAAATCTGTCTCTCTCTACCTGCATCTTGAGAATCAAGCATTAGTTTTTGATTTCTTTTAGATTTTTACCTACTTGTACTCTTTTGCTAGTAAACTTCTGACACATTCAACAGGTGATTTGGCTTACAAAAACAGCCAGGGAAGGGGCTTCACCAGAAGCATGGTCAGCACATATGAAATGCTTACCATGGCAGAAACACACAAAAGCATTTTTCTGAAAGAGCTTAAAAAACGGACGAGGGGGTTCTTGCTTTCTACATAACCTAACTTTCAATTCGCATTTTCTTGAAATCAAGAGAAGTCAAAATACAAAGGATGGGAAAATATGTGATCAGGACTCATTCAAAAAATTCAAATTCAGCAAATTGGGAGGGTGAGTTTACTCACATAGTGTCTTAGTTCACTGAAAGGCTGCCTTATGAATAAACTACAATGTAAATCTCTTCCTAAAACTCCAAAGGCCAGAAAATGTTTTTCTAAGGCCACATCTTATGCTTTTCTTTTATTTGCTACATTTATATACTTAAGGTACCTTTGGTGCAAATTTTCCATTTGTGGTGCTTTAAATATTAAAGTCACCAACTAAATTGAAATTAAGTACATGGGAGAGGAGCAGACAGAGGTATGGGGGTAAGTAATATCCCAAAGAAGGGTAAATATAGAGGAACAGTAATTATTGTGTCTGCCGGATTGTTCCCCCCAAATTCATATTCACCTTGAACCTCAGAATGTCACTTTATTTGGAAATAGGGCATTTGCAGATGTACTTAAGATTTCAAGGTGGATTTAGAATGGATCCTAAATCCAATGGCTAGTGTCCTTATAAGAAGAGAAGAGGTCATAGAGAAAAAAGGCAATATGAAGATGGAGGCAGAGATTGGAGTGACGTGTCTACAAGCCAAGGAACACCAAGGATTGCCAGCAACCACCAGAAGCTAGCAAAGCAGCATAGTATGGATTCTCCCTCGGAGCTTTCAGAAGGAATCAACACTGCCAATACCCTGATTTCTAATTTCTGGGCTCCTGAACTCCAAAGAATAAATTTTTGGTATTCTAACTCACCCAGTTTATGGCAATTTGTAATGGCAGCCACAGGCAGCTAACAATAAATTAACACATGGTGTAGGTGGTCTTGAAGAGACCTGCAGCATCTGTTACCTGCAGTTAGTTGGCTGTGGACATTTTGACATTGTCACCTGATTCCTTTAGCCCACCTTTGACCTCACCCTGATCCTTGCTGACAGTGCTATACCTTACCCTCCTTTTCCTGAGCTTCTGAAATATGAGATGGAGAGGGATTGGAGTTGGGGAAGGCTGCAGGATATGGTGGAAATCAGGAGAAGATTTGGGTCAGGTACTGGTTAGGCTCAGGAATACCACTGGGATAAGAATTTGAGGTCAAGATCCTCGTGAGCAGTTTCCAAGGACAAAGAGAAACTCCAGAATTATAGAGAACAGGACAGGTCTTCCTGGTCAGTCCTTATTCTTGGGCAGTGTTTTATTTCTACACTTAACCATCTCTGACTTTACAAAGAAACATTTAGCTGAGGCATGTTTCCTAAAGCATTATAGAGCCATAACACTTTAAAACACCAACTTTCGGGGCGCCTGGGTGGCGCAGTCGGTTAAGCGTCCGACTTCAGCCAGGTCACGATCTCGCGGTCCATGAGTTCGAGCCCCGCGTCAGGCTCTGGGCTGATGGCTCAGAGCCTGGAGCCTGTTTCCGATTCTCTGTCTCCCTCTCTCTCTGACCCTCCCCCATTCATGCTCTGTCTCTCCCTGTCCCAAAAATAAATAAACGTTGAAAAAAAAATTTTTTAAAACACCAACTTTCATGATCCCTATGATGGCATCTCTCAGTGTTGTTCCTGCCTGTTTACTGTCACATGTGCACACATTCTCAGCCTTGGTAGTCTCAAAACTCCCCACTCCATACATCCTCTGTACCCACTTCCTGCTGCTCAGTATCTCTGTCTTAGAACTTTTCAGATCTTTACCTATCTACCTATTTCCATATCTGTCCATCCATCCATCCACCCACTCATCTGTCTTTCTTTAAAAAAATATTTTGATGTATGACTGACATACCAAAAGTTATACATATTTAATACATATAACTTAATGATTTTGGAGATAAGTATACATCCATGAAACCATCACCATATTCTATGCCATAAACATATCCATCACATTCAAAATTATCTATATCTGCCTTAGCCTACCTGTCTTAGAACACACTAAAAACCGACATGGTAATTTGTCTTATTTAGGTCTCATAACCACACAATAGGGTAGTTACAATGTATATATAAATTCTAAAATAATATTTACATTTTTATTATTATAAAATCAATAATACCTATATATTTCTTGCTAAATGACTATAAATACTATGTATAGATTGCTAGTTTTTTTTACAGTACTATATATAATATATATGTATGTATATGTATACACACAAATGCATACACACACACACACACACACACATAAATTCCAAGTATTTACATTGTTCCTGTACTTGTCATCCTTAATGGGAATGCTATGTAATGTAGTGGGAGAAATTCACACTGCTCTCTTCCCAGTCTTTCCTTTTTACCCATGGCCCTCTCCCACTCACCTAGATCTTGAACAGCACCTGTGGCTTCAGGAAAGTGTTGTGAGAATAACAGTGTCAAATTCTTGACTTTTGAGATTGAAAAGCTGAGATCTAGACACATGGCAATAGGGATATGGGAGAATACGTAATCTGTCAGGAGCAGACTTTCCTACCGCAAAGGAGTAGGGGGTGGAAAGGAGTATCAGAGGCTAAGTAAGGAAGCTCAGTGAAAGAAACCTCTAGAGAAAAAGCTCTGTGCCATCCTCCTAAGGCCAGTTGCAGGGTGGGTGTGGGGTGGGTGGGGTGGAGCCCTTAGTAGAGTAGTAAATCCCATATGAATTTGAGGGATTTGAAAGCCTGGGTAGGTGGTGAGCCTTGGGGCTGACCTCAGGCCCAACATAACTCAAGAGTAAGAGAATAGATGCATGAGGCTTCTACACAGACGGGAGTGGAACAGCCTTGATTTCCCCATGTTCAGGGTAAGACAAAGCCAGACAAATGTTTCTTGTGTGCTCATAAAGATGTGGGAGTAGCTGAGAAAAAGCCTGGCCTTGGAAGACCTTGCAACTGGAGCCAGAGGGATGCACCCATGAGCTTCAGAGACCAATCACACAGACCATTTAGAATGAAGATGCCTGAGAACCAAACGACACTTCCCCAGCCACTAATGCTTTCTCATTTTATCAGCTCCTTGGAATGGAAATGAACTCTCGGGGAAAGGATACCAGGGTTCTAAGTTTCTGCCACCCTCTGGTAGAATCTATCTAGAAATTAAATTGAGTGTTGAAAAAATAAAGTTGTATTTCCTGCTCATCTGAACATGTGGACTGAAATTTGTATCCATGATAACGGAACCTTGTAGCTCACTCTACTATTCCTCAACCAGTAGATTTTTGGGTTGGCTTCTCTACTCACAGGAAGTGAGATTCCATCAAGGTAGTGCTCTCCCTTGCCTTGGTTAGAACAAACTTAGCTTTGTCTTATCAACAGGTTGATATTTTGGTGATATTTTCGGGGATTTTTTCGGATATTTCCAGCATTCCAGAGATCACCATTTAGTTTCGATTTGTTAAGCACACTCACAGCTGAGGGTCTTAGCTCTGGCTTTTCCCTCTGCTTATAACACTTTTCCTGTCCACAGCACGGTTTGCCCTGCACTGCCATATGTTTCTGCTCACATGGTCCCTTATCAAAGAGGCTTTCTTTGGTCATCCAATATAGAATAGCAATTCCCCATTCCCACCACTCTTCAGTTCCCCTTACCCTGCTTTATTCATTTATTTTTTAAAGCCTCTTTCATCACTTGATATGATATATATTTGTTTGTTTACTCTGTCTCCTTTCACTAAAATGTAAGCTACTTAAGGACTTTGTTTTGTTCTCTTCTATATCCCCTGTGACTAAACAGTGTTCATGCTAGTAGGTCCTCTGCAAATATTTGTTGAATCAACGAATATTTTTTTTTAATTTTTTTTTAACGTTTATTTATTTTTGAGACAGAGAGAGACAGAGCATGAATGGGGAGGGTCAGAGAGAGGGAGACACAGAATCCGAAACAGGCTCCAGGCTCTGAGCCATCAGCACAGAGCCCGACGCGGGGCTTGAACTCATGAACCGCGAGATCATGACCTGAGCTGAAGTCGGATGCTTAACCAACTGAGCCACCCAGGCGCCCCTCAACGAATATTTTCTACAGATACCTTTTTGTTTCAATGTTCTGCATTCATTTCCCTTTCTAAATATTGCTCTTCAGTTTCCCTGTAACAAATCTCCTGACAAACAGGAACTTTATATTCCTCTCTACTCTAATCTGACATATGATAGATGCTCAATAAATATTTACTAAAGGAACAAAAAGAAAGGAGAAATGCATAGATGAATGAATAAGACATGTGGTAGCAATGGTGTGGCTGATTGACAGCAGTGTGAGGTGGCAAAATAACCTCACACCCTCTTCTTTGATCCCTCTCTCATCTCCTCCCCTACTCCCAGGATGGCTTATCCAGATTGTTAGCTAAGTGCTTGAATATGCAAAAATTAGTTGGATGGGGCATATAGCTATAAAGAGCTGAATTTCTCTTTCATAGGAAAATGAACAGATTTGGAGGGTGGGGAATGAAAAGGGACCAGGGGCTTTTAAAATAGAAGGGATAAGAATAAAAGAGGATCCTGGAGAGGAAAATGAAAAAGTGGACATGAAGCACTTTTAAAACATGTTTGTATATTTTACACTTCATTTGAGATGTTTGATGCAGCATGCAGTAAGTTTCCTGTGACCCAAACCACCAACAAATGTGGCCATCCTCACAGAGGGGTTTTTATGTTTGAAAATCAAAAAAAGGAGCAAATTTCCCAATTGTCTCAAATAAAAGAGAGCCAAAATAAACCCACAGTTACAAGGCAGAGTGGAGAACAAGATTCAAAGGAGGCAGGGAGTCAAAGTCAGAGGAGACCGTGAGATTATAACCCCTGAGAATTTTGCAGCAATCTTGAGAAGGATGTGAGACTTTTTCTTTTTTTTAAATTTTGTTTTAACGTTTATTTATTTTTGAGAGAGAGAGAGAGAGAGAGAGAGAGAGCACGAGAGGGGGAGGTGCAGAGAGAGAGACACACACACAGAATCCAAAGCAGGCTCCAGTCTCTGAGCTGTCAGCACAGAGCCTGATGTGGGGTTTGAACCCATGAACCGTGAGATCATGACCTGAGCCGAAGTCGGGAGCTTAACCCACTGAGCCACCCAGCCCCCGATGTGAGACTTTGTAAGGGTATGGGATGGTGGTACTGCCAGTGCAACCAGTTCTTAAGGGGGCAGAGAGGCCCAGCTGACCCCTGGCCCACCTAAATAACAGTCTTCCTGTTTCAGTTCCCAGCCTTTGTATTCTTGGGGCCTTGCCTTCGTATAGGTCCCTCTGCTCCTGAGAGACAGCATTATCATGTGGATGGTGC
This sequence comes from Puma concolor, assembly GCF_028749965.1. Lineage (NCBI taxonomy): Eukaryota > Metazoa > Chordata > Mammalia > Carnivora > Felidae > Puma > Puma concolor. The sequence continues at coordinate 25,640,865 of NC_141673.1, read as the reverse complement.
AAATGGATTCTTTGAGACCTATGGTCTTCTGGCCTGTTGAAATTTGAAGTCTCAACCTGGAGCAGCCATGAACACATGCGTATGTTTCATTTTCCTTACCTAGTTTCCAAATTAGATTGACCATTTAAACGATTACTTTCCTGTCCTTGCCTCCGTTGGGATGTAGCTCTTTCTCCACCCCTTAACTTACCCACAAGTTCTAATTTGTCTGGAATCTCACATACCTTTTAGGAAAAGAAATGCTACCATATCCAAAAGGTGTAAAGGTTCCCAGGATAACTTGATTGGGCAGGTCACTGAATATGTTGGTGTACATGCCACCCCAAGGGAGAGCTGAATAGCTTTGGCAGACAGCGAGGCGGCCAGAAGGATAGGTAAAATCCAGGTTAAGGAACTGATACTGATAAAAACCAACAACAATGGTAATAATTATTCTTATATGGAATGATGTTAACTCTTATCCTATTTAATTAGAAAAAAATTATTTTAATGTTGATTTATTTTTGACAGAGAGAGAGAGAGACAGACAGAGAATGAGTGGGAGGGACAGAGAGAGGAAGACACAGAGTCTGAAACAGGCTCCAGGCTCTGAGCTGTCAGCACAGAGCCTGACACAGGGCCTGAACTCACGGACAGTGAGATCATGACCTGAGCTGAAGTCGGACGCTCAACCGACTGAGCCACCCAGGTGCCCCATATTTAATTTTTTTCTAATCAACTATTTACAGATGAGCCGACAGAAGTCCAGAGGGGGTGACTCGCCTTCCCATGGTCACTGAGTACAATAATGGTGGTGCCAGGCCATGCCGGGTTCCCTGACTCCCACTTCCATATTCTTCCCATACGTTCACATTACTTGCACCCTCATTTTTATTTACTTACTATTTATTTATTTATTTATTTATTTATTTATTTATTTATTAGCTTCAGGTGTAGAAGTTAATAATTCAACACTTACATACAACATCCAGTGCTCATCACAAGTGCCCTCCTTAATACCCATCACCCATTTAACCCATACCCCCTGCCCACCTCCCCTCTGTAAACATCAGTTTTTTACATGCCCATTTTAGTCCCAAACTCTTTGAAACCAGTCTTGTGGATAATAGCAAGGAAGTCTGGTCAGATTGGTTCTATTAATGGAAGAGTCACTAGAAAACAAAGTTGCCCATTGCTACCCAGTATGGCCTGACAGCATGCAGCAGGAGGACTGTGTCTCCCTGCCAACATCTGTGGACAGATGAGAGCAAAGGAAGGCTGAGGGATAATTATGGATATGTGAACAAGTTCACAAAACCTAGCTGCACCAACCTCTTGAGGTCTTTTTCATTTTGGATTTGCAGGAATTTATCACAAAATCTCTTTTCTCTCTAAGCTAGATCCTCTTGATGCTCAATGCCCATGTGGTTCTCTCTACTAACCAGGAAAATGAAGGAGAACTCATTTTCTCAGAACCATGTGAGCTGTTGTAGCCTAACAGCTACAACCAGAGGTTCCCTTAAATAGAAGTAAGTCTTGCAAACTAGAGAACTTGCCCCAACCTCTTTCTTGCATTGACTTCTCTTGTCTCCAGCAGGAGGGAAAGTGGACCCTTGAGAGCAAAAGATTGAGGCAAGGCATCAGACTTCCTGTTCCAATACTCATGCGATTTTCTGTTGAAACAGAAATGCCCTACCTCTCGAGATATCCTTTCCATCATGCCCAGCCCCTTCCATCCTCCTTTCCTCTTGGGATTTCAAAAGGATATTAGGTCAAAGAGGAACCGTCTACCAGGGCATAATGGAACTTTTTCATCTCTGGATCAGGCTCTTTGACTGTTGGCATCTTAGGCTTCCTCTTCAGCAGCTCTAGCCAGAAACATTGGGAAACTTTGGGACTGTTGTCTACCTTCACCATGCCTTTAGGATCATTATAGTGGCGCAGGATAAGACATTTGTTGAATCCTTCTTTTTTAAGCTTTGCTTCTTCTGCTTTTCTGTTCAAAGAAAAAAATTCCAGAAGTAGTTAATTTCCTGATCTTATCAAGGGCTAGAGGCTGGGCAATGGCTGTTCTGGCCTCTGTGACCTCACCTTTACTGCCAGTCTAAGAGGCTTCCTTAGATCTGGACAGCTGGATTTTGAAATCTTTAGCTAAGTGTTTATTGAGTGCCTATCATTTGTAAACAGTTTTTGAGGACCTGCTGTGTGTGAAGCACTGGACCAGAAGCTGCAGAAAATGCAGGACTAGTAAGGAGTCCTCTCTCCCCACAGGAGCAACATGATTCAGCGTAGACCTTGGACGAGAACTGAGGTGAAACCTGGTGCTAACACTTGGGACTGTAAAAAAGTATGCAAAATACTAAACTCTGAGTCTTAGTTATTTTTCATCTGTAAAATGGGGGTAACAATGCCTCACAGAAATATAGGGAATCTCTGGTTAATTAATACGCACAGACCTCTAGGCATGGACCCCAGTATTTAGCATGCCTTCTAAATATACTAGTTGTTTTTGTTACAAGTTAGTGACACATACATACATACATGTTCATTAATAATAAGGTGGTAGAGGGGAAGAGTAGGTGAATATGAAACTACATATGTTCTGCATTTCAGACAGAGACCTTGAAATTAAGGCAGGCCCCTTGGAACAGTCATTTAACTATTCACAGATATTCACTAGGTATCTTCCACAGGCAAAATTCATACGTTCTTATGAGATAGGTGCTATTTATCCCCATTCTAAAAAGTCCCTGAATTTTGCAGCTGCATGGTAAAGCCAGGATGCAACATCATGTATATCAGCTCCAAACTCTCTACTTTCTTCACCTCATGAGACTGTTCCCCATATTTCTAAGTGTCAGGAGCTATAGGAGTTGTGGGCATACTATAAAATGTAGACCAACCAGTTAGAGTGGGAGAGATCCAAAGCATAAGAGACTCTTAAAAACTGAGAACAAACTGAGGATTGATGGGGGGTGGGAGGAAGGGGAGGGTAGGTGATGGGTATTGAAGAGGGTATCTTTTGGGATGAGCACTGGGTGTTATATGGATACCAATTTGACAATAAATTTCATATATTAAAAAAAATAAAAATAAACAAACAAACAAAAAATGTAGACCGACCAGGGCTTTGTATCTGAGGGTCAGCCAATGAAACAGAACGTCCTAGTTCTTGCCCAGCTTCCTGACCACAACCCACATGCACACACAGCTATGCACACACATATACACTCATGTGCACATACATACACATACATATGCACATATACTCGTGCACTCAAGCATGCCAGATTAGAGGTGTTGGCAACATGCCATTGGAAGAAGCCTCCAGAATCAGGCTGGAAGAGCAGAGACATTCTTGGCCCTCTAGGAGACCAACACCACCTGTTTAACATCCACATGGACTGGATGGCTTGCCTTTACTCCATGGTCCCAGCTACTAAAAGTGGGCTGCAGGGCCTCTGGGTTTAAGACATAATGCGGGGATGGAATTGGGTAGGTAGATCTATAACCAACATTTGAAAATAACCAGAAGTGTCAGGACTCTAATTAGGGGAAATGGTAGCTACCTTTTCAGAGAAGAGTTAGGCATTTGGGCATTTCTAACATGGGTATAGAGTGGAATGCAAAACAAACAAACAAACAAACAAACAAACAAACAAGCTTCAGCAACAGGGTAAAAAAAATATTTAAGGCTGCCCTCAGCAAGTCCCTTCAGATTCAGAATACATACAAACAGGAATCCTCAATGTTTCACATTCTAAGGTGCACTTGAAAAGTGCTAAAGTTGAGCATACCTCAATAAGGGTCTTGAAATGTTTAGAAGAATTGGTTTGTGTGCGTGCGTGTGTGTGTGTGTGTGTGTGTGTGTGTGTGTGTGTGTATGTATGTATGCACATGTGACATTTATTGGTTGAGTGTGGGTTTTGGGGTGTAAGAGCTATGCTGAAAGAAAAATTTTTAAATGATTAAAACCCAGAAATTGGACAGGGTGCCTGGCTGGATAAATCAATAGAGCACCTGACTCTTGATCTTGGGGTCATGAGTTGGAGCCCCATGTTGTGTGTAGAGTTTACTTAAAAAATAAGTAATTAGACAAAACTGGAGGTATCACAATTCCAGATTACAAGTTTTATTACAAAGCAGTAGTAATTAAAACAGTCTGGTACTGGCATAAAAAGCAGATACATAGATCAATTGAATAGAATAGAAAGCCCAGAAATAAACCCACAATTATATGGTCAGTTAATCTCTGATGAAGAAGGAATGACTATAAAATGGGAAAAAGTCTCTTCAACAAATGGTGTTGGGAAAACTGGACAGCCATATGCAAAAGAATGAAACTGGATCATTTTCTTATACCATACAGAAAAATAAACTCAAACTGGATGAAAGACCTAAATGTGAGACCTGAAACCATAAAAATCCTTGAAGAAAGCACAGACAGTAATCTCTTTGACATCAACTGTAGCAACATTTTTCTAGTGTCTCCTGAGGCAAGAGAAATAAAAGCAAAAATAAACTATTGGGACTATATCAGAATAAAAAGCTTCCGCACAGCAAAGGAAACAATCAGCAAAACTAAAAGACAACCCATGGAATGACAGAAGATATTTGCACATGACATATCTGATGAAGGGTTAGTATCCAAAATATATAAAGAACTGATATAACTCAATGTCCCAAAAACAAACAATCCAATTAAAAAATGGACAGAGGACCTGAAAAGATATTTTTCCAAAGAAGACATACAGGTGGCTAACAGACACAGAAAAGATCTCAACATCACTCCTCATCAGGAAAATGTAAATCAAAATTATAATGAGGTACCATTTCACACCTTTCAGAATGGCTAAAATCAAAAACACAAGAAATAACAAGTGTTGGCAAGGATGTGTAGAAAAAGGAACCCTTGTGCACAGTTGGTGGGAATCTAAACTGGTACAGTCACTGTGGAAAACAGCATGGAGGTCCCTCAAAAAATTAAAAATAATGCTGCCCTATGATCCAGTAATTTTACTACTGGGTATTCACCTCCAAAATACAAAAACGCTAATTCAAAGAAATACATGTAACCCTATGCAGCATTATCTACAATAGCCAAATTATGGAAGCGACCCTAGTGTTTATCGATAGATGAATGGATAAAGAAGTTGTGATATATACACACCGGAATATTATTCAGCCATAAAAAGAATGAAATTTGTTTGGCAACAACATGGATGGTGCTAGAGAGTATAAAGCTAATTGAAATAAATCAGTCAGAGAAAGACAATACTATATAATATCACTTATATGTGGAATTTAAGAAACACAACAAACCACCAAAGGAAAAAAAAGGGAGATAAAGACAAACCAAGAAGCAGACTCTTAACTATAGAGAACAAACTGATGGTTACCAGAGGGGAAGGGGGTGACAGGATATGGGAAATAGGGGATGGGGGGATAAGAGTACACTTACTCAATTTTGAAAAAAAAGTAATTGGAAATAATATAGCTGATTAATGAAAGGCGGGAGAGGTATATAGCCACACTGCTGTTGGCTTCGGGGGTATTGGGGGTGGGAGTCCCTAGCAATTAGCAAGGTTCACTGGCCCCTCTAAGAGAAACAGGAGCGGGCACTTCTCAGTAAGTTCTGTGGGGAAGGAACCAGAGCCAGGAGGGTGGGCAAGGGCCAGATCTGCCACTCAAAAATGGAAATGCCTGATTAAAACAACTGGTTTCTTTTGACATTTGTTTTTTCTTTTGCTTTCCTCCTCCTCCTGCCACTCCTTCTTCTCTTTTTCACATTCTCATGAAAATGTATCCCATTGTCAAAAATGAGATGAGTAGGCAGAATTTTTGAGCAATGTGACAAAAAAAGGAGCCCTTATAAATTGCACTCTTCCCCACACCAGAACACACACACGCCACTCCATTTATAAGCATCAAACGCTGGCAGGAATTCAGCCTAAGAGCACACATTTATAGACCAATTGGAAACCTGAGTCTAATTACCATTTACCAAGCCCACATCTGGGCTCTTTCATTCAACGCCTAGACATGATTCTATTTTTCTGTGAGTCTCTACAAATGGACCTTTTGGATTATTCTTAAGAAAGGTAAGTATGCCTCTAAAGTGTAAATACCTATAATCTTTGGGAGAAGAAAAGGCATGCTCCCCCTTCTTACTAGCAAGGCCAAAAATCGAGATACAACAAAGCTCTAGTGCAAAAAACTCCAGTGCAAAATCTCCTACCTTATCTGAATGTTACATTATTCAAATACTCAGAGTTGGCAACTATAATTCAGGGAAGTTCCCCATAACTCTTCTTCTTTTTCTAACCCCTTTAAAAGTCCCTAGACAAAGAGTCTTGATTATTGTGTAAAGACCAATCAGTCTCTCTGCCAAAAAAAAGGCTGCCCTTCACTGTCTTTTCTCGAGGAATTGGCAATGGCAGTAGTTTTGTTCTCCTCTTGCCTGAGAACCAGAAGTTGAACTCTGGATTCTCCAGCAGGTGATAATTAACACCAAATTGATTAGTTCAACAAAGGAGCCCTAATACTTGCATAAAAGGTTTCTTCAAAGTTTTGGGTGGCTGGTCATTCCCACGAAAAGTCATTGTTGGGCTTACAAAAGAGTTTTTCTCTAAGTCAGAAGTTACCCAATTATCCTAGCCCTCTGGTATCTGGACCACTCTAAGAGAGGCTGGAATAGAAAGGGAACTGCATTTCAAATCATCTCAAATCAAATTTGCCTAAGAATCTAAGCTAAATTCAATATGGTGGGGACATTCACTGAATGTCAGAACTGAAGGATGCTTGGGCAATATCTAATTCCATTTTACAGATGAAGGAGCCAAAGTACAGAAAAGGGAATTGATACTTGCTAAATAATAGTTACTGTTTATTAAGCATTCATATATTCTACAGATTGTGCTAAGTTATTGAACTGGGTTATTTCATTTAATGCTTTCAATAACCCTATAAGGTAAATTCTAGTAGAACCTCCATTTTATATGAGGAAGATAAGGTTTTGAGAAGCAGAATAAGTGCCCCAAATACTATGGTTGGCAAATGGGAGCATAAGACTTCTGTGAACTTCAAAGCTTGAAGTTCTGCCCCTTTACAGACATAGCCTCTTGTAACACAGGTCACACAGCTAAGAAATGGCAGGGTCTGAGTTAGGAGTGAGTCTGGATTCCCAGTCTAATGCTTTTGTACCACCATACTCTAATAGTACATATGAATAAAATCAGAAGACTAGAACTCTACCAGCTACAGCCCAAAGATCTGATTCTCTGATTCAGGCCCAGACAAAAGGTCTAGGTAAACCCAGTGTGGAGGATGTGCTTTGCTGTAAGGAGTGTTTTGGGTTCTGGTCTGGGATGGGAGGGTTCACTACATTTGTCAGACCAGACTTCCTGTGCCAAGAAAAGAGAGTCTATTTCAAGTGTGCACCTGCCAACAGAGTTAGAGAAGATTCTTTCTTCTCTCATTTCCCTGAGTCTGACTTGATATAATGTTCTGTATTGAGCAAATGTGGTAGAAATTTGGTAGGGTACAAAGGCCAATAGTTATGATTTGCCAAAAACTGCATTTCATCCAACAAGCATTTTTTTTCAATCTACTTACTAATCACTCACACTGGGAACCAAGGGATGTTAAGATTTGGCTGATTTTCTTGCAGAAATGTTTTGTAATGCACATAATGTAAAGTTACATGTGTTCTTTTTGAAGCTTGGATTCTGTATATGATAAATCCCTTGGGAACAAATTTTCATTGTTAAAAACCCACTCCCTTGAGATAGTTTATTACTATGGGTAATGTGTAACAGCATCAGACTCATCCCTGGTGCTGTGTGCCAGCTAAATTCACCTCCTCCATCTACTCTGCCAAGCCATCTCTTCTTCAGTCTAAACTGACTTGTCTCAAGAAACCACTTCTGACAGTACTGGGTTATTATTAAAAAATGCTTTTAGCTTGCTTAGTGCTTTAGTGTCTACAAAGTACATTTATATACATATATATATATAGTCACAACAACCTGCCGTAAGCAGAAGACCTGTTATTATCCCTAAATGACTAAAGAAGCAGAGGTTCAGGGAGTTCAACTGACTTACACAAGATCCCACACCCATTGACTAATGAACCTAGATGTTTTGACTCCAGTTTTTTTTCTTTCAATTTTTGCTTTAGTCTTTATTTTTTAGAGCAGTTTTAGGTTCACAGCAAAATTGAGTGGAAAATACAGGGAGTTCTCATATACTCCCTACAAGTTTTTTTTTTTCTTTCGTTAAAATTTGCTGCCTGGTCCACATCACTTGAGGACTTATTTAAACTTGAAAAATTAATTGTAAGCTCACCTGGAAGAAGAAATTGGTAAAATTGGTTCAGATGTTTTTGATGTAGAAAGAGTAATCATGGCACAAAAACAGTCACTGAGATCAACAGAACAGAATAGAGAACCCAAAAATGGACCCACAAACATATGGCCAACTAATCTTTGACAAAGCAGGAAAGAATATCCAATGGAATAAAGACAGTCTCTTCAGCAAGTGGTGTTGGGAAAACTGGACAGTGACATGCAGAAAAATGAACCTGGACCTCTTTCTTACACACAAAAATAAACTCAAAATGTATGAAAGACCTCAATGCAAGACAGGAAGCCATCAAAATCCTTGAGGAGGAAGCAGGCAAAAACCTCTTTGACCTTGGGCACAGCAACTTCTTACTCAACATGTCTCTGGAGGCAAGGGAAACAAAAGCAAAACTGAACTATTGGGACCTCATCAAAATAAAAAGCTTCTGCACAGGGAAGGAAACAATCAGCAAAACTAAAAGGCAACCGATGGAATGGAAGAAGATATTTGCAAACAACATCTCAGATAAAGGGTTAGTATCCAAAATCTATAAAGAACTTATCCAACTCAACACCCAAAAAACAAATAATCCAGTGAAGAAATGGGCAAAAGACATGAATAGACACTTCTCCAAAGAAGACATCCAGATGGCCAACCAACACATGAAAAAATGCTCCACATCTCTTATCACCAGGGAAATACAAATCAAAACCACAATGAGATATCACCTCACACCTGTCAGAATGGCTAACATTAACAACTCAGGCAATGACAGATGTTGGTGAGGATGTGGAGAAAGAGGATCTCTTTTGCATTGCTCGTGGGAATGCAAACTGGTGCAGCCACTCTGGAAAACAGTATGGAGGTTCCTCAAAAAATTAAAAATAGAACTACCCTATGACCCAGGAATTGCATTACTAGGTATTTATCCAAGGATACAGGTATGCTGTTTCGAAGGGGCACATGCACCCCAATGTTTATAGCAGTGCTATCAACAATAGCCAAAGTATGGAAAGAGCCCAAATGTCCATCAATGATGAATGGATAAAGAAAATGTGGTGTGGAGAGGAGAGAGGGAAGATGGCGGCGTAGGAGGATGCTGGGCTCACCGCGCGTCCTGCTGATCACTTAGATTCCACCTACACCTGCCTAAATAACCCAGAAAACCACCAGAGGATTAGCAGAACGGAGTCGACGGAGCCAAGCGCAGATGAGAGGCCCACGGAAGAGGGTAGGAAGGGCGGCGAGGCGGTGCGCGCTCCACGGACTGGCGGGAGGGAGCCGGGGCGGAGGGGCGGCTCGCCGGCCAAGCAGAGCCCCCGAGTCTGGCTTGCAAAAAGCGGAGGGGCCTGACGGACTGTGTTCCGACAGCAAGCGCGACTTAGCGTCTGGGAGGTCATAAGTTAACAGCTCTGCTCAGAAAGCGGGAAGGCTGGAGGACAAAGGGAAGGAGAGCTGCTGAGCCCCCGGACGACAGAGCTCAGTTTGGTGGGGAACAAAGGCGCTCGCCAGCGCCATCTCCCCCGTCCATCCCCCAGCCAAAATCCCAAAGAAAACCAGTTCCTGCCAGGGAACTTGCTTGCTCCTCGCGCAAACACCCAACTCTGCGCTTCTGCGGAGCCAAACCTCCAGCAGCGGATCTGACTCCCTCCTGCTGCCACAGGGCCCCTCCTGAAGAGGATCACCTAAGGAGAAGCAAGCTAAGCCTGCCCCTCCTGCCCCTGTGCACCTTGCCTACCCACCCCAGCTAAGACGCCAGATCCCCAGCATCACAAGCCTGGCAGTCTGCAAGTAGCCCAGACAGGCCACCCCACCCCACAGTGAATCCCGCCCATAGGAGAGGGGAAGAGAAGGCACGCACCAGTCTGACTGTGGACACAGCGGTGGGCTGGGGGCAGACATCAGGTCTGACTGCGGCTCCGCCCACGAACTCCAGTTATACACCACAGCACAGGGGAAGTGCCCTGCAGGTCCTCACCACGCCAGGGACTATCCAAAATGACCAAGCGGAAGAATTCCCCTCAGAAGAATCTCCAGGAAAGAACAACAGCTAATGAGCTGATCAAAAAGGATTTAAATAATATAACAGAAAGTGAATTTAGAATAATAGTCATAAAATTAATCGCTGGGCTTGAAAACAGTATAGCGGACAGCAGAGAATCTCTTGCTACAGAGATCAAGGGACTAAGGAACAGTCACGAGGAGCTGAAAAACGCTTTAAACGAAATGCATAACAAAATGGAAACCACCACAGCTCGGATTGAAGAGGCAGAGGAGAGAATAGGTGAACTAGAAGATAAAGTTATGGAAAAAGAGGAAGCTGAGAAAAAGAGAGATAAAAAAATCCAGGAGTACGAGGGGAAAATTAGAGAACTAAGTGATACACTAAAAAGAAATAATATACGCATTATTGGTATCCCAGAGGAGGAAGAGAGAGGGAAAGGTGCTGAAGGGGTACTTGAAGAAATAATAGCTGAGAACTTCCCTGAACTGGGGAAGGAAAAAGGCATTGAGATCCAAGAGGCACAGAGAACTCCCTTCAGACGTAACTTGAATCGATCTTCTGCACGACATATCATAGTGAAACTGGCAAAATACAAGGATAAAGAGAAAATTCTGAAAGCAGCAAGGGGTAAACGTGCCCTCACATATAAAGGGAGACCTATAAGACTCGTGACTGATCTCTCTTTTGAAACTTGGCAGGCCAGAAAGAATTGGCACGAGATTTTCAGTGTGCTAGACAGAAAAAATATGCAGCCGAGAATCCTTTATCCAGCAAGTCTGTCATTTAGAATCGAAGGAGATATAAAGGTCTTCCCAAACAAACAAAAACTGAAGGAATTTGTCACCACTAAACCAGCCCTACAAGAGATCCTAAGGGGGACCCTGTGAGACAAAGTACCAGAGACATCACTACAAGCATAAAACATACAGACATCACAATGACTCTAAACCCATACCTTTCTATAATAACACTGAATGTAAATGGATTAAATGCGCCAACCAAAAGACTTAGGGTATCAGAATGGATAAAAAAACAAGACCCATCTATTTGCTGTCTACAAGAGACTCATTTTAGACCTGAGGACACCTCTAGATTGAGAGTGAGGGGATGGAGATCTATTTATCATGCTACTGGAAGCCAAAAGAAAGCTGGAGTAGCCATCCTTATATCAGACAAACTAGACTTTAAATTAAAGGCTGTAACAAGAGATGAAGAAGGACATTATATAATAGTGACAGGGTCTATCCATCAGGAAGAGCTAACAATTATAAATGTCTATGCACCGAATACCGGAGCGCCCAAATATATAAAACAATTACTCATAAACATAAGCAACCTTATTGATAAGAATGTGGTAATTGCAGGGGACTTTAACACCCCACTTACAGAAATGGATAGATCAACTAGACACACGGTCAATAAAGAAACAAGGGCCCTGAATGAGACATTGGATCAGATGGACTTGACAGATATATTTAGAACTCTGCATCCCAAAGCAACAGAATATACTTTCTTCTCGAGTGCACATGGAACATTCTCCAAGATAGATCATATACTGGGTCACAAAACAGCCCTTCATAAGTTTACAAGAATTGAAATCATACCATGCATACTTTCAGACCACAATGCTATGAAGCTTGAAATCAACCACAGAAAAAAGTCTGGAAAACCTCCAAAAGCATGGAGGTTAAAGAACACCCTACTAACGAATGAGTGGGTCAACCAGGCAATTAGAGAAGAAATTAAAAAATATATGGAAACAAACGAAAATGAAAATACAACAATCCAAATGCTTTGGGATGCAGCGAAGGCAGTCCTGAGAGGAAAATACATTGCAATCCAGGCCTATCTCAAGAAACAAGAAAAATCCCAAATACAAAATCTAACAGCACACCTAAAGGAAATAGAAGCAGAACAGCAAAGGCAGCCTAAACCCAGCAGAAGAAGAGAAATAATAAAGATCAGAGCAGAAATAAACAATATAGAATCTAAAAAAACTGTAGAGCAGATCAATGAAACCAAGAGTTGGTTTTTTGAAAAAATAAACAAAATTGACAAACCTCTAGCCAGGCTTCTCAAAAAGAAAAGGGAGATGACCCAAATAAATAAAATCATGAATGAAAATGTAATGATTACAACCAATCCCTCAGAGATACAAACAATTATCAGGGAATACTATGAAAAATTATATGCCAACAAATTGGACAACCTGGAAGAAATGGACAAATTCCTGAACACCCACACTCTTCCAGAACTCAATCAGGAGGAAATAGAAAGCTTGAACAGACCCATCACCAGCGAAGAAATTGAATCAGTTATCAAAAATCTCCCAACAAATAAGAGTCCAGGACCAGATGGCTTCCCAGGGGAGTTCTACCAGACGTTTAAAGCAGAGATAATACCTATCCTTCTCAAGCTATTCCAAGAAATAGAAAGGGAAGGAAAACTTCCAGACTCATTCTATGAAGCCAGTATTACTCTGATTCCTAAACCAGACAGAGACCCAGTAAAAAAAGAGAACTACAGGCCAATATCCCTGATGAATATGGATGCAAAAATTCTCAATAAGATACTAGCAAATCGAATTCAACGGCATATAAAAAGAATTATTCACCATGATCAAGTGGGATTCATTCCTGGGATGCAGGGCTGGTTCAATATTCGCAAATCAATCAACGTGATACATCACATTAACAAAAAAAAGGAGAAAAACCATATGATCCTGTCAATCGATGCAGAAAAGGCCTTCGACAAAATCCAGCACCCTTTCTTAATAAAAACTCTTGAGAAAGTCGGGATAGAAGGAACATACTTAAAGATCATAAAAGCCATTTATGAAAAGCCCACAGCTAACATCATCCTCAACGGGGAAAAACTGAGAGCTTTTTCCCTGAGATCAGGAACACGACAGGGATGCCCACTCTCACCGCTGTTATTTAACATAGTGCTGGAAGTTCTAGCAACAGCAATCAGACAACAAAAGGAAATCAAAGGCGTCAAAATTGGCAAAGATGAAGTCAAGCTTTCGCTTTTTGCAGATGACATGATATTATACGTGGAAAATCCGATAGACTCCACCAAAAGTCTGCTAGAACTGATACATGAATTCAGCAAAGTTGCAGGATACAAAATCAATGTACAGAAATCAGTCGCATTCTTATACACTAACAATGAAGCAACAGAAAGACAAATAAAGAAACTGATCCCATTCACAATTGCACCAAGAAGCATAAAATACCTAGGAATAAATCTAACCAAAGATGTAAAGGATCTGTATGCTGAAAACTATAGAAAGCTTATGAAGGTAATTGAAGAAGATTTAAAGAAATGGAAAGACATTCCCTGCTCATGGATTGGAAGAATAAATATTATCAAAATGTCAATACTACCCAAAGCTATCTACACATTCAATGCAATCCCAATCAAAATTGCACCAGCATTCTTCTCGAAACTAGAACAAGCAATCCTAAAATTCATATGGAACCACAAAAGGCCCCGAATAGCCAAAGTAATTTTGAAGAAGAAGACCAAAGCAGGAGGCATCACAATCCCAGACTTTAGCCTCTACTACAAAGCTGTCATCATCAAGACAGCATGGTATTGGCACAAAAACAGACACATAGACCAATGGAATAGAATAGAAACCCCAGAACTAGACCCACAAACGTATGGCCAACTCATCTTTGACAAAGCAGGAAAGAACATCCAATGGAAAAAAGACAGTCTCTTTAACAAATGGTGCTGGGAGAACTGGACAGCAACATGCAGAAGGTTGAAACTAGACCACTTTCTCACACCATTCACAAAAATAAACTCCAAATGGATAAAGGACCTGAATGTGAGACAGGAAACCATCAAAACCTTAGAGGAGAAAGCAGGAAAAGACCTCTCTGACCTCAGCCGTAGCAATCTCTTCCTCGACACATCCCCAAAGGCAAGGGAATTAAAAGCAAAAGTGAATTGCTGGGACCTTATGAAGATAAAAAGCTTCTGCACAGCAAAGGAAACAACCAACAAAACTAAAAGGCAACCAACGGAATGGGAAAAGATATTTGCAAATGACATATCGGACAAAGGGCTAGTATCCAAAATCTATAAAGAGCTCACCAAACTCCACACCCGAAAAGCAAATAACCCAGTGAAGAAATGGGCAGAAAACATGAATAGACACTTCTCTAAAGAAGACATCCGGATGGCCAACAGGCACATGAAAAGATGTTCAGCGTCGCTCCTTATCAGGGAAATACAAATCAAAACCACACTCAGATATCACCTCACGCCAGTCAGAGTGGCCAAAATGAACAAATCAGGAGACTATAGATGCTGGAGAGGATGTGGAGAAACGGGAACCCTTTTGCACTGTTGGTGGGAATGCAAATTGGTGCAGCCGCTCTGGAAAGCAGTGTGGAGGTTCCTCAGAAAATTAAAAATAGACCTACCCTATGACCCAGCAATAGCACTGCTAGGAATTTATCCAAGGGACACAGGAGTACTGATGCATAGGGGCACTTGTACCCCAATGTTCATAGCAGCACTCTCAACAATAGCCAAATTATGGAAAGAGCCTAAATGTCCATCAACTGATGAATGGATAAAGAAACTGTGGTTTATATACACAATGGAGTACTACGTGGCAATGAGAAAAAATGAAATATGGCCTTTTGTAGCAACGTGGATGGAACTGGAGAGTGTGATGCTAAGTGAAATAAGCCATACAGAGAAAGACAGATACCATATGGTTTCACTCTTATGTGGATCCTGAGAAACTTAAGAGAAACCCATGGGGGAGGGGAACAAAAAAAAAAAAAAAAAAAAGAGGTTAGAGTGGGAGAGAGCCAAAGCATAAGAGACTGTTGAGAACTGAGAACAAACTAAGGGTTGATGGGGGGTGGGAGGGAGGAGAGGGTGGGTGATGGGTACTGAGGAGGGCACCTTTTGGGATGAGCACTGGGTGTTGTATGGAAACCAATTTGACAATAAATTTCATATATAAAAAAAAAAAAAAAAAAAGAAAATGTGGTGTGTGTATACACACACACACACACACACACACACACACACACACACAATGAAGTATTACTCGGCAATCAAAAAGAATGAAATCTTGCCATTTGCAACTATGTGGATGGAACTGGAGGGTATTATGCTAAATGAAATTAGTCAGTCAGAGAAAGACAAATATCATATGACTTCATTCATATGAGGACTTTAAGAGACAAAACAGATGAACATAAGGGAAGGGAAGCAAAAATAATATAAAAATAGGGTGGGGGGGACAAAACATAAGAGACTCTTAAATATGGAAAACAAACAGAGGGTTACTTACTGGAGGGGTTGTGGGAGGGGGGATGGACTAAATGGGTAATGGCATTAAGGAATCTACTCCTGAAATCATTGTTGCACTATATGCTAACTAACTTGGATGTAAATTAAAAAAATAAATTAAATAAGAATACAAATTAAAAAAAAAAAGAAAGAGTAACCAGAGGAGGTTTGCTGTACCAGTAATTAAGATACAAATATCTAATATTTACCGAATGCCTAGTTGTACTAGGAAGCTTTACAACTGCCCTAAAAGGTAGCTACTATGATTACCTTCATTTTACAGATGAAGAAAATAAGGCAAAGGGAAATTAGTGACTTTTCCAAGGTCACATGCATGGATGGAGCTGGGATTTTAGACCAATCAATTTGACTTTAAGCCCTCTTTCTTAACACCATACTTGTTTCTCTCATATTATATAATCTGAATAATTAAAATAGCTGAAAACTCAGGTAGATCAATGAAATAGAACAGACAGCTCAGAAGAAGACTCTAATATATATAAGACTGAAGATTAATTTAAGCTGAGAACTCAAATCTGTGGATAACACAGACTGTATTCAATACCTGGCTCCAGAGTGATGATAGAGTGCTGTGGTTAGATGCACAGGCTTTGGTATCAAACAAATCTAAGAGTAAATAGCAGCTCACTCACTCCCTAGCTTTCTGACCTTGGCATAAAAGCAGTGACTTACTCATGGAGGCATGTAAATTGCTTCGTGTGGTGTGTTACACAAAAGAAGCACTCAATAAACATTAGCTATTTTTATTAGCACTCAGTAAACACTAGCTGTCATTATTATTGGCATGGGAGAATTAAAGCTAGGATCTTCATACCATACACAATTTCCAGTAAGTGGAGAAAAAAGAAGTTAAAAATAGAGTAGGTCTATCTAATTTTAGCATGAGGAAAATTTTTCTAGTTATAAAAACAAGGGGAAAAATCTTAATACAAAATATTGATATTTGTACAATAATAAAAGTTAATTTAAATACTATGCCTAGGTGTTTTAAAACAGTTGAAATATGATGTAAAATTAGATACTAAATTTACCAGTATACTGAATTTACTAATTTAAATTTAAAAATTCCTGGAGATTCAACCAATAAAGAGTAATTTCTAGTGAAACTAAGTTTAAAATTTTAAATACAATAATAATTGCAATTTTTAAAACAATTCACTAGAAATTACTCTATGGTGATTAAATCACCAGGAATTTTCAGCACAAGATCTAACAATTTAACATGACCACTGTGGCCTGAGCTCTGGGCTTGCTCTGCCTTTCCTAATCCTTAAAGGGGTTTAAAGAGAAAGACACCATTAAAGAGAATGAGTAAGATGATTGCAGGTCCTTCTTTCCCAGTCATTGCACAAGCTGCTCAATTCTCATCCAGAGCAGGAAAGAGGCAGTATTTCTTTTCTTAATGTTTATTTACTTTTGAGAGAGAGAGAGAGAGAGAGAGAGAGAGAGAGAGAGAGAGAGACAGCATGAGCAGGGAGGGGCAGAGAAAGAGATACAGAATCTGAAAGAGACCCCAGGCTCTCAGCTGTCAGCACAGAGCCTGATGTGGGGCTTGAATTCATGAACCATGAGATCATGACCTGAGCCAAAGTCGGACACTTACCACTGAGCCACCCAGGAGCCCCAGAGGCAGTATTTTAGAAAAATCTAATAAAGAATTTGACATTACATTATAAAATCTCTCTTAATTTAGATTTATCAATAGTATTAAAATTTATTTGCTTCTGATCTAAACATTTCTCATTTTGCAATTTACCTTTTTGATGTAATTTTATTTTATTTTTTAAAGTTTATTATTATTTTTTAGTAATCTCTACACCCAACATAGGGCTCGAACTCATGACCTTGAGATCAAGAGTCACATACTCTTCCAACTGAGCCAGCCAGGTGCCTCTGTGTGTATGTAATTTTAAAGAAATGTTTTAAATACTAAGTATGTATCCCATTTAAAACATAACCCACAAAGCAATAGTAGTTATTTTCTCACCGAAGTCCAGGTGGGAACCTGGAGTGAAAATAAAGCATGGTTGAAACTGGGTGCACTTTGGAGTCAGATAGACCTGGGGTCACCCCTGGCTCTGCCTTTTTCTAGCTGTATGACTCTAAACAAATTGCCACATTTTGTGGCACTATTAGTGTCCTCCCCTGTAAAATGGAGATGATAATCCCCTCTCTCTCTCTCTCTCTCTCTCTCAGTTGTTCTAAGTAGTATAGATAATAAATGTAAAGCATCAGCTCCACTGTCTAGCCAGAGTAGAAATTTTGTCAATGCTTGCTGTGGTTACTATCACCTCCTAATTGTTTGATTCTTACCACCTCCTAATTGTTGATAGTTAACTTGCTGAAATGTTTAGTTTCCCATTTGAGGTACACGGGGACTAGTTTCATATTTCCTTGGAACAGTGCTTTCCCTATGGCTGGCGCTTCTTTCCCTGACTTCTTTTCTTCTCTCCCTCCTCTCCACTGTTTTCACACAGGATCCTGTGCTGGTCACCTGACAAGGCTGATTGACTGGTAAGTCGGGTAGCACAGACTGACTTATTTCCGTGAGTTACCAGGAAAAGAAGGGTTGTGTGTGCATGTATGTACATACTTTTTTCACATTACAAACACGACAAGCAAAGCAATAGAGTGACTTGCCCAGGGTCCCACAGGCTCTGCATCTCTTCTTGCCTATCTATGCATCACACGCCTCATAAAAGTATATGATTCTAAAGATTTCAGAGGGCTCCCTACATTTGAATTATGGCTTCTTGTAGTCTCTTCACAGCAGTATTGAGGATTGTCTTCCATTTCAGAATTTCCAATTTTGAGTGAGGATGTTGAAAGATCCAACCTTAAAACAACAACAACACACATAGTAACTCAAAATGGCTATTTAAAAATTTATCTCCACGTCAGTACTCACTAGATAAATCCTGCTCAGCTATCAGTCTACCCAAGCCTACTTGAAAAAGGAACCAAAATCCATTCATATTAAAGTGTAAGCAATTAGCTTAAGAATTACCTCTTCTCAGGAGATTTTAACTAAAATGGGATCAAAGCTTTAACCCCAAGGAATTAAATCCCTATGATGACATCTGAAGAAGTATGGGCCTTTTAAAAATGCCTACATACCCGTAGAGCTACAGATCAGATTCTTCAGCATTCCCCAGTCCCGGGACAGAATCCCATCTCTCAAGAGAGAATATTTTATTGGTAGTCAGTAGACGTGGGTTCTGTTCCTGAGTCTTCTCTGTGGACACTGGAGGAAAAGAAGCACTTTCTTTCTAGGCAAGGAGCATGTGACTCTAGGGGCAGTGACCATCTCCTTATCTTCACTGTGTGAAGCAAGCCTAACCATAGAAATCTGCCAAGCAGGGATGGACAGAGAAGAATCCCTGCAAGTGTTGAGTCATACATCCTGCCTTGGACCTTTGCTCCTGTGGTTCTTCCTTTAATCTTGTGAGTTACCCCCAATACACGAGCACAGGATTCTCCTGTTGCTGAAGCTAGTGTGAGTTGGGTTCTTGTCACCTACAGCTTAAAGATTCCTGACTAACATAATCAATCACATTCAGGTTCATCATCACTGGATCAAGAGAACCATCCTTACCTCAGATTGGAAAGGCTGAACAAATTCTATCCTCATTTCCTTAGGGTTAGATAATGCATTGTTGCCAGCCTCCCACTGTGGGATTTCAGTTCTGCCTTTTAATGACTAAAGGCTGGCTCCTTGCTCACAGACTATCTGCTTGTCATTCAGTTTCCTGCTGAGGGATTTCCTGTCACTGACTTTACCTACCTATTTGGACTCCTGGGCATTTTCATGCAGAACTCTCTGGATACCTTATAATTTACTTCATTCCTATTTGCTGTTTTGCCCTACTTACTGTGCTTATTCTTAGCATATGCGTATTTCCTCAATATCTATCCCTCTTCAGTGAGACAGTTCCAGTCCTAACTTGATTCCTAAATACATCAAATTCAGAAGCATATGTAGGGAATGGGGAAGTATGGGAGGGACACTGGACTCCTAAAAGCATATTCCCTAAAAGCAGAAACTTCAACAGGTCTTAAAGTTCTTAGATTATGATGAAAAGATTATGAGAAGCAAATCTATGAGACCCATGGCAGTCAGCCCCAACTCCTACTCACTCCCTGAGCCACACAGCTATATTATGTCTGTATTTCAAGGGATGACGAGGTTCCCTTTTCCTAACAACCTATATCTTATCCCTTTTATAACCTCATAAAGGGATCATCTGTATTCTTCCTAGATTTGTGTAACCATAATCTTCCTTGGGAAGTCTCCTTTGTAACATTTAAACAATTTAAGAACCAATTTTTGCCTTTTAACCCAGAAGGTTTGGCTCCTAGTCCAAGTTAGTATGTTTTTGTGATGGAAGGCCCTGGGTGCTCTTCTGGGGGGACAGGCATGTCATTGTTCCTGAAGCTAGTTTCTCAGAACCATGAAGAAAAAACTCCTAAGATACAAGAGTGGAGAAATCAGGGAAGGCTGGGGGTGGGGTGGGGGTGGGGGCTGCATTTGAAAACTTTTTGACTTGGAATCCATGAACTTAAATGTCTGGCTCTGACTGAGGTTATACTGTGAGGATGACTGAGAGAGTTTTCAAATTCAGGGAATGTAAGCGATTCTCTGCTTGCTCATTAGAGTCGACCCTAATTTGGGTGGGTAAAGGGATCTTACCATTTTCTAAACAGATCTTGGATAGCAGGGAGAAGTGGATGACAACAGGTAAATGGCTATCCTGCGGGATCTGTGAATACTGGTTTTGTTTGACAAGAGCTAGGAAAAAAGGAAGGAGGAAGAAGATGAGAGGGCAGAGGGGAAAGAGAAGAGAAAGTGAATATTTTGCTAAATCATCATCAACACAAAAAACAGTTGTCAATATTTTAATATTCTTATGAGGGCATTAGCAAAATTTTCCATAAGTACCCATAGTGACTCATGAAATATTTTAATTTGCTCTAGAAATGAAACCGCTTTTTAAAATTAAATATCTTTGCATAACTTCTTGATTTACTAAAAGATTGTGTTTATGCTTTGTTCTAAGAGTTGCCCTGTCACATGAGAACCACTAAAAAAAATTCATGTTTTACTTTCATTTATTTTTTTAGCAATGGGATAATAGTTAGCAGCCTGTTCTGGTTAAAAAAAAAAAAAAAAAGGCTACATGGACACAAAGCCTCTCTGTATCATTAAGTTTTGTGCTAAAATGTAAACCTAATTCATTTTTTTTTAAGTTTATTTATTTACTTTGAGAGAGAGAGAGAGAGAGAGAGAGAGAGTGATCTGGGGAGGGGCAGAGAGAGAGAGAGAGAGAGAGAGAGAGAATCCCAAGCAGGCTCCCCACTGCCATTGTGGAGCCCGGCGCAGGGCTCGAACTCACAAACCATGGGATCATGACCTGGGCCAAAATCTAGAGTTAGACACTTAACGGACTGAGCCACCCAGGCACCCCAAAATGTAAATTAAGACAAGAAATTCTATTAGTGTATGAAGTGGAATGAAGTCATCTTATAAAATAAAATTAGATCTTAAAATCTATCTAAAAATAAAATATTTAGGGATATTTTGAAAAGAAAGCAAAACTCATGGTAGCTTCTTAAACTTTATATATGAATTGGGAAGTCCTTATTTCCAGGAATCCATACAAATAGTCTGCATCTAAAATTTAAAAAAATAAAAATTAAAGTAAAGTAAAGTAAAAAGATGAGAAAATTACAATGATAAAAGTAAAAGAAATAAGGGTACAAGTAAGAATATGCACAATAACTATGGCTAATATTTATTAAGCACTTACCATATGCCAGGCACTATGCTAAGCACATTACATGCATTATAAATTAGTTTATTTCTTTCAACAAAATTCTACAATTAATCATCCTCATTTTACAGAGGAGGAATTCAGGTAAGTCTAGAATAAGAGCTAGAAAATTTGCTAGTACTTGTTCTAAGTTCCTAGTGATGTTGATGCACTGGTTCCGGAACCACACTTTGAAAACTGCTACAGAGCATTCCAATCTTTTTATTAACAGCAATCACGTGTTCTTAAAGAGTAAAAATTGTATTGCTAGAATTATCTTGTTCAAGCAAATGCATTAGGCTTCATGAACCATCAGGAACCTGTAATAATACCTATATACCAAAGGGTTACTCTGAGGATAATATGAGATAATGGAAATAATAATAATAAAATAACAGGGGTGCCTGGGTGGCTCAGTCAGTTAAGCATCTGACTTTGGCTCAGGTCATGATCTCATGGTTCATGAGTTCAAGCCCTGCATTGGGCTCTCTGCCATCAGAGCAGAGCCTGTTTGGGATTCTCTCTCTCTCTCTCAAAATAAATAAACATTAAAAAAATAATAAGATAACAAATACATAAGTAGTGTCTACCACTGGGTGATGAATGGAAGTGTTTAACCAGTATATTGCACACCTGAAACTAACATGACACTGTATGTTAACTGGAATTTAAATAAAAACTTAAAAAAAAAAGTAGTATCTACTATATCTAGATACTTTTCCAAGTGTTTTAGTGTTAACTTATTTAATATTCAGAACCACCCTGGAAAGAGATATGGTTTCTAGTACGATGTTACAGATAATGAAACTGAGACAAAGAGGGGTTATGAAGTGTGTTCATAATTATATGAGCTCAAAGTTATATAAGCAGTAATGCAATAGCCAGGATTTGGACCCAGGAATCCTAAAAGCAAAGGCTTAATCACTACACTAGTTTACTTCTCTATCTCAGAGGGGTCATTGTAGAGATAGCAACCACTACTATTTATTCTCATTGTCAAAATCATTATCACTATTACAATAGCAGAATGAGAATTAGGGATAAGATAGCAGAAAGGCTACTATATTGGGAGTTAGAAGACCAGGGTTGGGATCACGGCTCAATCAGAAACTGTATGACTTTGGGCAAGTTACTCAGCCCTTTGGAATCTCAGTTTTCTTCTTAGTGAAACAGAAACCCTATTAGCTGCCTGACAGGGATATCTGGACAACTAAATTAGATAATAGCTAGAAAGATCCCTATGATCTATAAAATGTTATAATCGAATATGATTTTAATATTTAAAATATCAGCTCTTTTGCTATGTTGAAACTAGCTTGTATATATCAACACAATAGAAGCTAAAGTGAGAAATCTTAAAAGTACTGAAAATAAAGCTTCACTCTGGGGGTAAAAGTGGGGTCTACCTGTACTCTCCAGAATGTAGTGCTAAGCTCTGGTGAGGTTCTTCATCCTTTTTAAATTGCATGTTTGTGCCAGTCACTCATATCTCCCTATTAAGTTTTCTGAAATTATTATCAGCAAAAATTTCAGACCCCTAAGACTTTATTATTATTTTTAACATTCTTGGGTTTGGTACTTGCAAATGTTTTCAGCATCTGAGAAGAGCATCAATGTCTTGGAATTAAATAGGTAACTTCATCAAAAAGAATTTTTTTTAACATTTATTTTTGAGAGAGAGAGAGACAGAGAATGAGCAGGGGAGGGGCAGAGAGAGAGGGAGACACAGAATTGGAAGCAGGCTTCAGGCTCTGAGCGGTCAGCACATAGCCCGATGAGGGGCTCGAACCCATGAACCATGAGATCATGACCTAGCCAAAGTCGGACGCCTAACCGACTGAGCTACCCAGGCACCCCAGTAACTTCATCTTAACAGTGAAAAATCTAGAGGCTAAGAACAGGCAAAGATCAGGTGGCAGGAGAGAGCAACATTCTGAGAGGACGATGGTCCCTCAGAAGTGAGGGAAGAAGAAAGCAGAATTGATTTCTCCAAGAGGCACATGACATGTCTAGAAGCCCCCCAAAATGTTTTAATTTTAGTTTCTTTTAAAGCAGAAGAAGAAACTGAATAAGACAATAATGAATAAATAATAGTGAGTCTAGCTGGATTAGATTTATCTTTGTAATAATGCAGTCGTAAGATATAGTTTTTAATAACTTCTATGAAGTAAGGGACACAGTGAAGGGAAAAGCACCAGAGCCCACAAAAGCCCTAATTTGGCCCAGGGAGTGAGGGAACACAAATGTGATTGTAGGCAGAAAGGAACTGTGGAAGCAGCATCAACTCAAGTGTCTCTAAAATGGGCCATTTTGTACTATTTCACATATATATCATATTATCACAAGTTCCTGGTTTTAGGCTTACAGACTCAACTCTTCTCACTCTGAAATTAAATGCCCCCTTGTGTATATATACCTGCCCTTTCACTCAGTTCCTTTTATTTACCACCTTATAAGAAGGAAAGCTTCCTTTTTCACAGTTAGCTTAGTCCCCCATCTTGTTTTCTATTGTGATAAAGTATACATAATACAAAAATTTACCATTTAACCATTAAGATATTTTTATTGTGGTTAAATTTGCATAATGTAAAATTTACCATTTTAACCATTAAAAATTTTTTTTAATGTTTATTCATTTGTGAGAGACAGAGAGAGACAGAGCGTGAGTGGGGGAGGGGCAGAGAGAGAGGGAGATATAGAATCCAAAGCAGGCTCCAGGCTCCAAGTTGTCAGCATACAGCCCGACTTGGGGCTTGAACTCACAAATTGTGAGATCTTGACCTGACATGAAGTCAGATGCTTAACCAACTGAGCCACCCTGGTGCCCCCCATTTTAACCATTCGTAAGTGTACAGTTTTGAAGCATTAAGTTCATTCAAGTTCATTTACATTGTTGTACAATCATCACCACCACCATTCATCTTCAGAAAGTTTTCTTCTTCCTCAATTGAAATTCTATAACCATTTAACAGTAACTGCCTATCCTCCCTTCCTGCCAGCCCCTTGCAACTACCATGCTACTTTCTGTCTCTACAAATTTGATTACTTTAGGTATCTCATGTAAGTGGAGTCATGGTATATTTGTCCTTTTGTTCTGGCTTACTTCACTTAGTATAATATCTTTAAGGTTCATCTACATTATAATGTGTATCAGAATTTCATTCCTTTTTAAGGCTGAATAACATTCCACTGTATATATATACCATAATTTGTTTAACCATACACCTGTCTATGGACGTTTGAGTTGTTTCCACCTCTTGGCTATTGTAAATAATGCTGCTATAAGCATTGGTATACAAACATCTGTTTGAGTCCCTGCTTCTAATCACCTCCAGTTGAAGATAACTTCTTCTAGGCCTCAAATTATTTTTTTTAGTTTATTTAGTTATTTGGAGAGAGACAGATTGGTAGAGAAAGAATCCCAAGCAGGTTCTGAGCTGTCAGCACAGAGTTTGATGCAGAGCTCGATCCGCAAACCATGAGATCATGACCTGAGCTGAAACCAAGTGGGCTGTTTAAACGACTGAGCCACCCAGGCACCCTTGGCCTCAAATTATTTTTAAAAACAATGTCTGACACAAGACAAAAATAATCATATTCACAAGGAATCAAGAGAACATGAATGAGAGCCAGCAGAAACAAAAGGAGGACCCCACAATAGATTCACATAAATATGCCCATCTGGGGGCGCCTGGGTGGCTCAGTCGGTTAAGCATCCGACTTCGGCTCAGGTCATGATCTCACAATCCGTGAGTTTGAGCCCCGCGTCGGGCTCTGTGCTGACAGCTCAGAGCCTGGAGCCTGCTTCACATTCTGTGTCTCCCTCTCTCTCTGACCCTTCCCTGCTCATACTCTGTCTCTGTCTCAAAAATAAATAAACATTAAAAAAAATTTTTTTTTGATAAATATGCCCATCTGATTTGTGAGAAAGATACAAAAGCAATTCAATGGAGGAAAGACAGCATTTTCAACAATGATGCTGAAGCAACTGGACAACCATAGGCAAAAAAATGAACCTCAGTGTAGGTCTCACACTTTATACAAAAGGTAATGCCAAGTGGGTCATGGACTTAAATGTAAAATGTAAAACTAAAATGTAAAACTATAAAACTTTTAGGGAAAAAAATAGGAGAAAACCTTCAGGATTTAGGGGTAGGCAGAGAACTAACTCTTAGCCTTGATACCAAAAAAACTGTTCATAAAAAGATTTTTCAAAAGTTGGACTTCATCAAAATTTAAAACTTTTTCTTTGCAAAGGACCCTATTAAAAAGATGAGAAGACACTGGGAGAAAATATTTGGAAAGCACATATACAACAAAGGACTAGTATCTAGAATATATAAAGAACTCTCAAAATTCAACAATTAAAAAAACAATCCAATTAGAAAATTAAGCAAAGACATGGGAGATATTTCACTGAAGAGGATATACAGATGACAAATATTCAATATCATTAGCCATTAGAGAAATGCAAATTAAAACTATAATGAGATATTACTACACACCTACAAGAATGGCTAAAATAAAAAGTGGTGATAATACCCAAATGCTGGTGAGAATATGGAGAAATGGTATCACTCATACAT
Source organism: Puma concolor (assembly GCF_028749965.1). NCBI lineage: Eukaryota > Metazoa > Chordata > Mammalia > Carnivora > Felidae > Puma > Puma concolor. The sequence continues at coordinate 25,614,796 of NC_141673.1, read as the reverse complement.
TGCTGGTAGGAATGTAAAACAGTAGAGCCATGGAGTGCCTGGCTGGCTCAGTCAGAAGAACATGTGATTCTTGATCCTGGGGTCGTGGGTTCAAGCCCCATGTTGGGTGTAGAGATTACTTAAATAAAACTTAGAAACAAAAACAAAAACAAAAACAAAACAAAAAACCAGTACAGCCTCTCTGGAAAATAGTTTGAAAGTTTCATATAAAAGTAAACATGCAGTTGCCACATAGCCCAGCAATTGTACTTCTGGGCATTTATCAAAGAGGAATCTAAACTTATATTTACATAAATCCTATACCCAAATGTTTTAGCAGCTTTCATAATAGCTAAAAACTAAAGGAAAAAAACCCCAAACAAACAAACAAACCCAAATACCTAGATGTCCTTCAAGGAAGGAATGGTTAAACAAACTGTAGTACATTCATACCATGGAATACTACTGGGCAATAAAAAGGAACAAGCTACTGATACATACTACTTGGATGTGTCTCCAGAGAATTAAGCTTGCTGAAAAAAGGCAATCACCAAAAGTTCTACATTGCATGATTCCATTTATATAACATCCTTGAAATGACAAAAATATAGAAATGTATAACACGTTGGTGGTTGTCAAGATTAAAGAGGGGGTGGAAGAAGGAGGGAAGTGGGTGTGGTTGCAGAAGGACTCCATGAAATGATTCTTGCCTTGATAGAAATGTTTTGAATCTTGACTGTATCAATGTCAATATCCTGGCTGTGATATTGTACTATAGTTTTGCAACATGTTGTCATATAGAGAAAGGGTAAGGGTATATGGTATCTCTCTGTATGTGGATCTACAATCATCTTAAAATAAAAAGTTAATTAAAAAAATTACATATGTGGCTAGCATCATATTTATTTTGGACCCTGCCACTGTAAAAGTATTTGTAGGATCCCTTAAGGCAGAGAGTTCATATCACATGAATGTAAAGTGTAACAGATGCTTACAATGAAAGCACTATAAATTTTTGTATCTTTCTCCTGACAGTCACTAACACTTATTAAAATTATTAACACAAACCAAATATATATCACTAATATAATGTTTTGTCAACATCTCACTCACTTGCTATTTTTATTCATTTTTTTAAAATGTTTGTTTATTTTTGAGAGAGAGAGAGTGTGCAATAGTGAGTGCGCATGAGTGAGGGGGGAAAGGCAGAGAGAGAGGGACAGAGAGAATCCCAAGCAGGCTCCACACCCAGTGCAGAGCTCCACGTGGGGTTCAGTCTAACAAACCTGAGCTGAAATCAAGTCAGGCGATTAACTGACAGAGCCACCCAGGCGCCCCTTTATTCCTTTAAAAAAAAAAAAAAGAAACCTGGAGGATTATTTACAAATCTAATTAACTTCTACTCACCCGATGAAACAGGGTGGTCTTTTTTTGCTTTCACAAGATGATTTTCCTTATGATATTCCTCTTTTGCACAGGTGCTGATTTGGGTCATGTTTTTGGAATCTCTTTTTAAGGCATTGTTTTTCTTCAAATTTTTCGTTGCACACTTACAAACACCTTCAATAAGATCATGCCAGCTGTAATTCATAAGATTTACAATTCCCGCAGGGAAAGTAATGTTATACTCAGCATATTTCTGCAATATCTCCCCAAGTTCACTCAGTATTTCAGCAGCAATCAGTTTATATTCTTCAAATAGATTCTTTTGCTGGTATATTTTGGTGAATCGAAGGTTAGATGAAAACTTGGAAACACCAGAAATTTGTGAGATCCCAGATGAATGGAATTCATCTTTCTTCTCACATTCAGATACTGTAGATAGTCTTGCTTCCTTTTGTTCTTTAGATACTGTACTGTTTGTATGACTGTAAAAAACATATGTAAGCCTTAAAAGATATTTTATTTTCTTTAACTCAGTAATTCAACTTCTGGAAATCCATCTTAAAATGTAATAAAAAGGATGTATAATATCTGTGAATAAAATTGCTAACTGTAACATTATTTGTTGATATTAGAAAAAATTGAAAAAAAAAAATAATGGCCCATAAGGATATAGCTAAGTAAATAGTGCCATGCTCATACAATGGGTAGCATGAAGAATTGTTTGGAAAATTGCTCTTAATAATTTGGGAAAATGCTTACATTATAATATTATATAAAGATTATACACGGTTATATATGTGGAATGATCTCAAATGTAAATGTATGCACCATATATCTGCTAGTACAGAAACTAAGCAAATATCCTCCAAAAAAGTAAATTGATTATGGGATTGTATAAGTCATTTTTTTTGCCTTCTTTTATACTTTATACTTTTCTAACTTTTCTACAATTAATATTTATTACATTTATGAACAGAAGATAAAAACCAGTATGTGTGTGTACTGCTTATTCATTACCTTAATTATAAGACAAGACAGAGGTCGTTTCTTCCAAAGAGCCTTCCCTGAATTTCTTAGGTTAGACTACAAACACGTTGTATGTTCCCTTAGCCTGTCCTACACATCCCATCAGATGTTACTACATTATACTGAAATTCCAAAGCAGCAACAGAAACAGATCTGCAAAGGTCTAGATATCTCATATATTGGAATTTTCAGCCACAGTTTACAAAACAACTATGCATACCATGTTTAAAACTTGCAAGTGATCTACTTCTTTTGGTAATAGCATCTAGGTAATTCAAAGTAACCCTTTCTTGGAGACAACTAGAAAAGCTGGACCAAAAAAAAATTTTTTTTCTTAAAGGCTACAGAGAGCTAACAAGATAGTGAGGAGTTACTATCAGTATCTGGAAGAAGATTGAAATCCAAAGAGAAAAACCCCATATTTTCCCCCTTTGTGGAAGGTCAGAGGTATGGAAGGAAAAGTTACCAATTCTATAAGATGCATCTGAGAGGCTTAAAGACTGGTCAGGACTTTTGATAGCTTTGTGGGGGCTAAGTGTTCAAAATTTGGAATCTAGGGCCTTCCATGGCAAGGTTATTGGTTGAGACTCGAAAGGCTGTGGCCTAGGAGTAAGGATTTTCCAGAAGTACACCTAGATCAGCACATTATAACACAGCTTCAAATTATCTCATTTCCTGACATTGAATTAAGGTGACCCCTAAGTGTTGCTATCCACAAACTCCTGACGGAAACAAATGTAAATCTCGTCCAGTAGAAGTTGACTTCATCCTAGCCCTCAAATAATTTTTTTAAAAGTTTTTTTAAAGTTTTTAGAAGTTTACTTTGAGAGAGAGAGAGAGAGAGAGAGAGAGAGAGAGAGCTGGGGAGGGGCAGAGAGAGAGGGAGGGAGAATCCCAAGCAGGTTCAGCACTGTCAGTGCAGAGCCTGATGCAGGGCTTGAAATCACAAACCGTGAGAACATGACCTGAACCAAAATCAAGAGTCAGAGGCTTAACTGAATGAGCCACCCAGACGCCCCCAAACTATTTTTAAAAATAGTTTTCAAATACAATATGTGACACAAAGTGTTTTAAAACACAAGATTTACAAGGAATCAAGAGAACGTGAAATGAGAGCCAGTAGAAACAGCAACTAATAAAATAGAACCATAGGGAGATATATAGTTTAAAATAACTCTGCTTACGATGACCAAGGAAATTGAGAATGTTTGCAAAGAACTGAAAGCTACACACACACACACACATACACACATGAGCATGTTTGAAAAAGAACCAGATAGAAATTATAAAGCTGAAAAATATCATAAGCCAAATTAAGAACTCAGTAGATGGGTTTAACAGCATATTAGACACAAAGCTGAAAAGAAAATTAGTTAAACGAAAGACAAGTCAGAAGAAAATCTTCACAATGAAGTATCGAAAGATAAAATTGAGCAGAAGTAAGATCATAAAATACCATCTGTTTATAGTCATCAAAATTTACTATTAATTTAAAAAATAAAAGGATAAAATGGAGGGGGATCCTGTTGGTAAATTAAAACATGTGTGTTATTTGACTCACCCCATGAATTTATATATATAACACTAACCAACTCAGCCACTCAGGTGCCCCTCATATTGACTTCTAAAGATGTAGAGCTACACTGTATGTATACTAGTATTTCATGCTAATATCTATATTAATATGGAATGTATATAAAAGGGAACATACAATTCCATGGCCATTGCTACCCTGAGAGAGAGTGTTTGGCACTCTCTTGGGCCAAAGTTGTTCACCTTTGATAAGACCGTCTGAATTCTTAATGTTTTAACTCTACTACCAAAGTGATTATGGTTAAGATTTGGCCTACCATGTATCTAAACTACCAGGAGAGAGAATGTACTGCTGATCAAGTGGCATTTAAGTCTATTGCTTCCTAGAGGAATTCTTCCAAAACAACTAGAAATTAGTGGCACCCCCACGCCCTGCCCAGTCCCACAGACATTTTTGGTTGATAAGTCCATATCCCAGGTGCTGATTACCCCATCTCTGGTCCCTTAAAATGCACAGGGTTTGAATCTAGGGGGTAGAGACTAAAGGAAGGTCAGACTTCAGCTGACTCTCTCTTACAAGGCATTACCAACAGCCTAGTTTTACAAATTTCTTCAGTGTTTTTCTCCACACACTTTTAGGAACTGATACAGTTCCTGCCAACTACAAATCATTTATCTGCCCCCTTAATGGCAAAATTCCTTTTCTTTATTATGATAAAATTCACATAAAATTTACCATTTTAACCAATTTTAAGTGTACAGTCCTAAAGCATTGAGTATATCCACATTATTGTGCAAACATTGCTATCATTCATCTCCAGAACTTTTTCATCTTCACCAATGAAACTCTGTACCCATTAACACTAACTCTCCATCCCTCCTGTGGAGGTTCAGAGCATACCACCCCAAAATATGCCATTTTAGCATATTGATTATATTGAGTTAAAGGCACTTGAAAAACAGCAAATGGAAGAAGTGCATTCTGACCTTCCTTTTTCTTCCTGAAAGCAGGAGCTAAAACCCTCTGGTGAAACATACCCTCCCTATACCAGGAGGAAGAAACATTCTTACCACTAAAGATTAAGTTGAGGTCAGGAAAAATCTGTACAAACAAATTTTGTTAAACTCTTACCTTCTGAGTCATTTCTCAAGGATTAATTGCTCTAGCCTACCCCTTTGTCTTCTCACATTTTCACAGTTTATTATTTTGTCCGACCTAGCATATAAGCATTCAACTCTGTTCCATTGGGTGTTTGTTCTACACTTAAAAATTACTAGATAAAAATGTTTTTCTCCTACTGATCTGTCTTATATCCATCCCGGTAGGAGATCCTGAGAAGGTAGAGGAGACATTATATACCCTATATCACTCACTCCACCCCCAGGCCTGGTAACCACCATTCTACTTTCTGTGTCTACAATTTTGACTACCCTATGAACTTCATATAAGAGGAATCATACAATATTTGTTCATTTGTTACTGTCTTATTTCATTTAGCATAACGTCTTCAAGGTTCAGCCATGTTGCAGCATGTGTTGGAATTTCCTTTTTAAGGAGTAACATTCCATTGTACGTGTATACCACGCTTTGTTTATCCCCTCATCTGTCAATGGACTTGGGTTGCTTCCACCTTTTTGGCAATTATGAATAATACTGCTATGAACATGGGTATATACTACCTGTTCAAGTCCCTGATTTCACTTCTAGAATTGTAATTGCTAGATCATGGTAACTCTATGTTTAATTTTTTGAGGAAATGTCATATAATTTTCTACAGTCACTGCATCATTTTACAGTTACACCAGCAATGCACAATCCAATTTCTCTACATCCTTGCCAATACTTGTTACCTTCTGTTTTTTGTTTTAATAGACATCCTAATGGGTGTGAAGTGGTATACAGTAAAAGTGGTTTTGCTTTGAAAAAGCAAAGTTTTGAAAGTTGTTTATACTTGCTCCCATTCTCTATTCAACCCACTCTATGTGTCCCCACCTCTCCACAGAGAAGCCTCTTTTAAAGTCACCAAAATCTTGATCATACTGAACCAAACAGTCACTATTCAGTCTTCAACTCATACAACTCCCATGCAGCATTTGACATAACTGAACATTCTTGAAACATTTTCTTCATTGGTTTTTTGAACATCACTTTCTCTTGGTTCTCCTCCCTCACTGGATATTCCTTCTCCAACCCTTTGCTGGTTTCTCTTCATCTCTGAGTTAACTTCTCCCTCTCACACCTCCCTTCTTCTCTCTACCTATACTCCCTTTGTAAGCTTACCCATTTGAAAGGCTTTAAAAACTATTTAGACCCTGACAACTCACAAATGTACATATCTACATCTGACCTCGCACCTGACCCCCAAACTTTTATACCCACTTTCTACATAACATCTCTGAAAGGCATCTCAAGGTCAATTTATCCAACATGTCCAAAAATGAACTCCTGGTCTTTCCCACCAAACCTGTTTTTCCCTTAGTTTTTACTTACTTCAATAAATAGCAACTCCGTTCTTCTAGCTGTTCAGGTCAAAGGCTCTGGTGTTATCTTTGGATATCTTTATCCTATCTTTTTCTCACATTCTATATCCGTTCCATAACAAACCTAGTCATCTCAACCTTATTGCCCCTCTTTCAGAACTATCACACTAGATGATCTATAATCATCCCTTGCCTAGATTATTACTATAGATAGGCTCTTATCTAATCTTCTGCTTTTCCCCCCAGTTCTTAAAATTGAATCTCAACACACAAGCCTAGTCATTTAATCAGGTCCAGTGACCCCTCTACACTCAGATTCTGCAATGGCTTCCCATGTCACTCAGTATAAAAGCCTGCATAACAGTGGCACCCAAGGTCTTTCATGATCTGACCCTCTCCGTCCCCTCTTTTTTTTTTTTTTGCTATTTATTTATTTATTTATTTATTTATAGATATTTATTTATTTTGAGAGAGAGAGAGACAGAGAGAGAGAGAGATAGGGAGTGAGCAAGGAAAGGTCAGAAAAAGAGGGAGACAGAGAATCCCAAGCAGGCTCCACAGCTATCAGCATGGAGCCTGACAAGGGGCCTGAACCCATGAATCATGAGATCATGACCTGAGCTGAAATCAAGAGTCCGATGCTTAACCGACTGAGCTATCCAGGCGCACCTCTCTTATTATTATTTTTTTTAATGTTTATTTATTTTTGAGAGAGAGAGAGAGAGTGAGTGGGGAAGGGTAGAGAGAGAAGGGGACAGAGGATCTGAAGTGGGCTCAGTGCTGACAGCAGCAAGCCTGATGCAGGGCTCGCTCGAACTCAACTCATGAACTCTGAGATCATGACCTGAGCTGAAGTTGGATGTTCAACCAACTGAGACACATAGATGCCTCTCCCTTTCCTCTTATTCTTATAATCTTATCTCCTACTACTCTCTTCCAATTCATTCTTCTTCAGCCACACTGGCCCCCTTGTTATCCTCAAATAGACCAAGGATGCTTCTCACTGTTATGTACCATACACCCTTACATCCATCTTCTGCTCAAATATTACTATAGAAATGGAGCCATTTTGAACACCCTATACAATATAGCATCACCCTCTTCCCCTTGAACCTGTTTTTTTCTCTAAGGCACATATCACTATTTGATATTCTATATATTTACTTGTTTATTTGGCTTTAATTTGTTTCCTTTTGCTCCAATGAAAGCCATGAAACAGAGGCTTTGTTTTGTTCATTACTGTTTCTCTAGCACATATTTGCTCAACAAATATTAGTATAAAGAGAAAAAAGATAGATTTAGGTCCAGATAGCAATGTTAGTGGGTTAGTGGCTTTGCTCAGATGTGATCCTTCTTTAAGATGGGAGCCATGAGGGGCACCTGGGTGGCTCAGTCAGTTAAGTGTCCGACTTCGGCTCAGGTCATGATCTCACAGTCCATGAGTTTGAGCCTTGCATCAGGCTCTGTGCTGACAGCTCAGAGCCTGGAGCCTGTTTTGGATTCTGTGTCTCCGTCTCTCTCTGCCCCTCCCCTGCTCATGCTCTGTCTCTCTCTGTCTCAAAAATAAATAAAATCATTAAAAATTTTTTTTAAAAAGATAGGAGCCATGAGTTGGATATAGAACATTTATATCCCAAGCACATATTTTACTGAGCAACATCAAAGGTATCTTCAAGCCTCTGATAGTTGATATAATAAAATCTAGGAGGACAATCAAGCATACATTGCATGGACACTGTGTTACACAGAATACACAGAGAAGACACAGTCCTTCCCTTTCAGGAGCTTAAAATCTATAATCTGGCTACTATCTTTACTCATTTATTCAATCAGTATCTATTGCATAAGAAACCAAAACTGATTTCACTACACTATCAGAGGTATGAACAAAAGTACTTTAAACGAGCTGTCCTTTGAAATGTTCCCTAAACCAGTTGCTCAAAGACTTCTAAGACAGCTAACCAAGTCATTACAATTTCAAAGTGTTTTCTTCCACCAAGTCAGTGTGGTAAAACATTATCAACACTCGATGGAATTTCACTTGCATAAAGTTTTTATTAAATGGTAAACAGCACTGGGACACCTGGGTGGCTCAGTTGGTTAAATGACTGTGGCTCAGGTCATGATTTCAGGGATTGTGAGTTTGAGCCCTGAATTCGGCTCTGTGCTGATGGCTCAGAGCCTGGAGCCTAGAGTCTGCTTCAGATTCTGTGTCTCCCTCTCTCTCTGCTCCTCCCCTGCTCACACTCTGTCTCTGTCTCTCTCTCTCTCAAAAACAAATAAAACATTAAAAATTAAAAAAAAAAAATGGTAAACAGCACTAAAGAGTTACTTGTATTTCTCTTCTAAATAATAATTCCATTCACATAATGTGAAAAATAACAGTACTTTCCCAACTAAGTATTTAAGTAAAGTAAAAGGGAATGGTTTTTAAGATGAAAAGGTATTTTAATTTGCATAAGAATTCTAAATGTAGATCTTAAATCTTTGATCTTCAGGCATTAGTTATATTTTCACTGATATTTAAAAGATGGAAGACCCATTTTTGAAAACTTTAAATATAATAACTCATGAAATTTTTATATCTCTTTATAGCTTTAAAGTTGCTTTCATAAACATCATTTTACTAAACTCCAATACAAACTGTATGAGCCATACTGTGTTATCTTCACTTTAAGGTATTTTTTTTTTGTTAACATCCTGTAAATATGCATTCATAATTGTCAGATTTACCTATTGCTCAAATGAAATGATAAAAACTACTTATTTCAATAATAATATTAACACCTACCATTTATTAATTGCCTCAGTTTTATTATATGTAAGATAAGGTCAATAATTTTACTTCCTTCAGAGGGTTGTTGAGAAATTGAATGTGCATTTTAAAAATAATACTTACCTGTCTGGTTTATTTCTCAGACAGAAGCTCAAATAATGGACTACCCATTTCAAAACCAGACTTAAAAACCTTAAGGAGATATACAACAATGAAGGTCTTGGCACCTGGCTCAGTGTTAAAAGTAGCCCCATTTCTCTAGGAACAGCACATATGAAGAAATGACTCACTCATTCAAGAAATATTCATCAGCACAGTTCTAGGCGCTAGAGAGACATGGCAAAGAGAACGGAACTCTACCTCATGGACCTTAATGGGGAAGACAGGAAGGAAAAATGAAAGGAGGAAGAAGGAGGGGAGAGAGAAAGGAAGGCAATGAAAATTACAGATGGTGATAACTGCAATAAGGAAAATAAAACAAGACACTGTAATAGAGTGACGGGGGTGGTGTATGTTTGGCTTCCTTGGATTGGGAGATCAGGGATGGCCTTTCTGAGGTGGCATTTGCAATGAAACTAGAATAATGAGGAGGAAGAGCCAAGCATAAAACAATATGGCAGAAAAACATTCAAAGGAGAGTGTACAGCAGATGCAAAGAACCAAAAGCAGGTGGCCTTGGTTGTTAAAAGAATAGATAGGCCATAATGTCTGGGGAGCAAGTGACAGGCAGTGGCATGCAAGGAAGTCAGAGGGCAGGTAGGAGAGGAAATGACAGAAGGACTTGCAGCTCATGGTAAAAAGTGTGGATTTTACTCCTGGTACAGTGGCAGCAGTAGGATAGCCAGTGGAAGAAACAGGGTGTTTCTAATTGGAATGAACAGAAGCAATGCTTAAGACATGCATCAAATAAGAAAGCTGGGCAGCCAATAAAGCCCTGGAGCCTTATGATAAACAGACCTACTTATTGCCCCTATGACAACCTGAACTCATTTACTGAGTGCCAATTATAAGCCAACTACTGTGAATGTAAAATAACCAAGTTATGTCGAATTGTTTTTCAAACAGAAAGAGTTGGAAATAAAAAGACAACAGACTTCTGAAAAGAGCAGCAACTTGCAGTGGTCTTGAGAAAAGTTATAGCAGGCTCAAAACAACAAACAAACAAACGAACAAACAAACTCTACCACATGAGAGTATACTATGGTTTCTCAACCCTGGCCCTATTGACATTTTGGACCAGATAATTCTCTGTTGTGGAGGGCAGTCCTGTGCATTGTAGGATGTTTAGTGTTGCATCCTTAGTTATGGCAACCACAAATGTCTTCAGATATTGCCAAATGCCCCTTGTGGGGCAAAGTTGCCCCTGCTCAAGAACTCACTGGTATAACTGACAGCTTTTAACTTTATACAACCTTGTGATACATGTTCTAAGATGAGTTGGAATATTTTAATTTCCAAGTTAAAAAACGTAGTAATTAGCGGGTAAAAAACATTGTGAAATGACTAGTTCCATCATCTCATTTATATTTAAGGGCGGACACAAATCTGTATTAAGCCCATTCTGTGTGTTAAGCATTGCTTTTAGGACTGGGAATAGATAAGTGATCAAGTAGATTTAAAAAAATCCTTCCCGGGGCGCCTGGGTGGCGCAGTCGGTTAAGCGTCCGACTTCAGCCAGGTCACGATCTTGCGGTCCGTGAGTTCGAGCCCCGCGTCAGGCTCTGGGCTGATGGCTCGGAGCCTGGAGCCGGTTTCTGATTCTGTGTCTCCCTCTCTCTCTGCCCCTCCCCCGTTCATGCTCTGTCTCTCTCTGTCCCAAAAATAAATAAAAAACGTTGAAAAAAAATTTAAAAAAAAAAAAAAAAAAAAATCCTTCCCTATAGACCTGATACTCTCACAAGGGGAGGGAGAGCAAACAAAGAAATAGGAATGACATTTATAATGTTATAGAAAGTGATAAATGCATGAGGAAAGTTAGGAAGAAGAATAGGGAATGCCAAAGTGAGGCCAGGGTAGAAATTTGAAATAGGATAATCAAGAAAAGTCTCATCAAAAAGGTAATATTTAAGTAAAATATGAAAAGGAACAGGAAGAAGGGTCCCTGGGTGGCTCAGTTGGTTAAGCATCTGACTCCTGATACCAGCTTAGGTCACAATCTCATTGTTTGTGAGCCGATGTGGAAGCTCTGTGCTACCAGTAAGGAGCATGATAGGGATTTTCTCTCTCCCTCTCTGTCTGCCCCTCCCCTGCTCTCTCTCTCTCAAAATAAATAAACTTAAAAAAGAAAAAGGAACAGAAAGTAAGCAATGCAGAAACCAAAGGGTGCATCTAGTACAAACCCTGTAAAGCAAAACTGAGGCTGGGTTTGTGTGGAAAGCGGCAAACAGAGTGACTGGTCAGATATGACCAATTATGCTTCAATTAATCACTGATCTAGCTAAAATAAAGTTCTTTGATTGGCTTCATGGTCAGCTTTGAAATAGGAAATTCCTTGATATAGTTTCTTAAGGGATGGGGAACAGGAAGCTCTTGTCCTGAGCACCTATAACTCTTTGAAAATGTAAAGTGATCCCAGCAATTGAAAAGTAATTCCAAATATTTTACCTATAAATAGCTCTTGAGGTGTATTTCAAATGGGGGAAATGGCCTTCATGTTCTCTTTTTTCCCATATTTTCCTTTTTGGTTTCATCTAAAATGAAAGAAAACTTTCTGATTAAAAAGCAGAGAAAAATACTGGTCCAAAGCTAATTATTTTTAGAAATGCAAACTACAATTTGATGAGACTGAGGTATATTATTACCCGATCAAAGAAATAGATGGGCCCAATATCCAAAGATTTGGCTGCAGTAAAGTCTTCCATTCTGCCATGAGACCTAAGAAGGAGAAATTAGAACTCTGAAGACAAGTTATCATGTTTATAGGTGATTTTTCAAAGCACTTTACACTTTGAAAGTTTAGATGTTGTATTTTCAATGAAATGTAAAAAAATTTGGGGTGGGAAATGCAACTGTTCTTTTATCTCTATCTTTGCTTCATAGGCTATCAACTTGACATAGATGCAATCAGAAGGATTGCATGCTATGGGCAAACAAAGCAATAGCACATCCCTGCCAAGTATCTTAACCTGGGCACTACTGACATTTTGGGCCATATAATTCTTTGTGGTAAGAAGCTACCTTGAGCATTGTAAGATGTTTAGCAGCATCTCTGGTGTCTACCTACTAGACACCAGTAGCATACCCTCCCAGTTATGGCAACAAAAAGTGTTCCCTGACATTGTCAAATATCTCTTGGGGATCAAAACTGCCCCTGGTTGTGAATGGCTGTGCCAATGCAATGACCAGGGAAAAAGGTTTGACAGGGAAGGAACTGGTTAAGATAATTAACACTGCTGATGACAGGGCCATTTATAGCAATGCCATTCAAAATATGGTCTGTGGAGGTGGGGCCTCAGGATCACCTGGGACCTTGTTAGAAAGGCCAATCCTCACTCAGACCTCATGTATAGTGTATCAGAATCTCCAGAGGTGGCATCTAAGAACCGGTGGTTGAACAAGCCCTCCAGGTGATTCTGAAAAATGCCTAAGTTTGGGAAGCATGGACTAAGAGGACACATTTTACCTAGTAGGCTGTGAAAACCCACTTGTGACTGGGGGCAGTGGGGGGGAGTCTGGGGCTGGCTAAACCATAGCTAACTGGCCTAATGGATTTGTAGTAGAAGGATGAAGGAGCACACAGTGGAGGACTGAGTAGCAGCAACAACATCAATGGACTGGGAAATGGGATGGACTGAGGATCATTAGCTATTACTATTATTAATAAAGAAAAATTTCAGAGGCCCAGATTGGATTAGCCTATCCTTTAAGTAGGAGAATGTCTTTAAAATGAAGATTTGAAGGACAGCAAAACTCCTATTTATCTACACATCTCCATCTCATTGTCCTGCCACTGTAGCTGAAGATTCCACTTTAAGTGAATCCAGTATCTCAAAAATCCTTGGTTAAAATGTAAAAATACAGGCATTTATGTTGTAACATGTTATGTACATTCATGAAAAACCTTATGTCTTGCAATATTTTGCACTTAGAAATAATAGGGCTTATGGGAAAAACAGGGTTATGGTGCACCACTTAAAATCCATGCTACTTTGGAACCAGAGCACAAAAAAATCACACGCCAGTAATTGGCACCTGAGGAGAAACTTAAACGACCCTAGCAGGCGCTTGTAGCAGAAGCTGCTTCAGGGATATATTTTTTAAAAAATGTTAAGAGTAGAAATTCAAACTGATGGGTACTGAAATAATGTAGATGAAGTAGAGCTCCTTGCCAGTGGGGTTGCTTTAAGGGATGCACAGAGAGAAGTGAAACCTGCTACAGTGTGAGAGAGTACCTTTCTGAGGAGGCATCCTGGGTACTAGTGCTCATTTTTTATTTTTTTTAAGAGTTGAAAGATTTCTTGCCTGTGTCGCAGCTGAGCTGAAGGCCTTTTCCCACCCTAATAAAGGTTACAATTCTATTACCTCTGCTGTGGCCTCCTTTCACTAGAAAAATCAAGTATGGGGGCGCCTGGGTGGCGCAGTCGGTTAAGCGTCCGACTTCAGCCAGGTCACGATCTCGCGGTCCGTGAGTTCGAGCCCCGCGTCAGGCTCTGGGCTGATGGCTCGGAGCCTGGAGCCTGTTTCCGATTCTGTGTCTCCCTCTCTCTCTGCCCCTTCCCTGTTCATGCTCTGTCTCTCTCTGTCCCAAAAATAAATAAAAAAACGTTGAAAAAAAAATTAAAAAAAAAAAAAGAAAAATCAAGTATGAAAATTTGAGGATGACAAATTCCATGCTAGGCTGAGATCAGTCTCTCATTTAATAATTATTAGTTAATTTGCTTTATAAAAACACAAATTGTGGTCAAGCATGCTACAGTTGACCCTTGAACAGCATGGGTTTGAACTGTATGAGTCTACTTATAATGTAGAGATTTTATAGTACTATAAATGTATTTTCTTCTTTTTCTTAACGTTTATTTATTGATTTTTGAGAGACAGCAAGCTAGCAGGGGAGGGGCAGAGAGAGAGAATCCCAAGCAGGCTCCATGCTGCCAACACAGAGACCAATGTGGGGCTCGAATTCATGAACAGTGAGATCATGACCTGAGCCAAAACCAAGAGTCGGATGCTTAACCAACTTAGCTACCCAGGTGCCCTTATAAATGTATTTTCTCCTTATGATTTTCTTAATAACATTTTCTTTTCTCTAGCTTACTTTATTGTAAGAATATAGTATATAATATATACAACCTACAAAATAAGTATTGATCAATTATTTATGTTATTGATAAGGCTTCAGGTCAATAGTAGGCTATTAGTTAAGCTTTGAGGAGTAAAAAGTTGTAGGTGGATTTTCAGTTGTGTCAGGGGTCAGTGCCCTTACCCCCAGTGTTGTTCAAAGGTCAACTGCAGTTGATCAATGAATTAGAACTGAGTCTAGAAATAAGCCCTCACATCTATTGTTAATTAATTTTTGGCAAAGGTGCCACAATAATTCAATGAAAGAAAGAATAGTCTTTTCAGCACATGGTAATGAGACAACTGGATATCTACATACAAAAGAATGAAATTAGATCCCTACATCACACCATATACAAAAATCAATTCAAGGGGTGCCTGGGTGGCTCAGTAGATTAAGTACCTGACTCCTAATTTCAGCTCAGGTCATCATCTCACCCCACACTGGCTCTGCTCTGATAGTGTGGAGTCTGCTTGGGATTCTCTCTCTCCCCTCTCTTTGTCCCTCCTATGCACACATGTGCTCTTTCTCTCTCTCAAAACAAACAAACTCTAAAAAATCAAAATGAATCAGAGAATGGGAAAAATAATTGCAAAGCATACCCTATGTAATAAGAATCTAGTATCTAGAATATATAAGGAACTCTTAAATTCAACAAAAAGACAAAAGATGAATGACTCAATTTAAAAATGGACCAAAGATTTGGAAAAACATTTCTCCAAAGAATATATGCAAATAGCCCATAACACATGAAAAGATGCTCACCATCATTAGTAATTAGCTAAATTACAATCAAAACCACTACATACCTATTGGGATGATTATAATTTAAAAAAAGACAATAATAAGTGTTGACAACATATGGAGAAATTAGAAACCTCATACATAGCTGGTAGGACTGTATAATGCTGCAGTTGCTTTTGAAAATAGTCTGGTAGTTCATCAAAATGTTGAACATAGAATTATCCCATATGACTCAGCACTTGTACTCCTAGATATATATCCAAGAGAAATGAAAACATGTATGTCCACACCAAAACTTGTACAGGAATGTTCATAGTAGCATTATTCATAATAGCTAAAAAAATAGCAACAACATAAATGTCTATTAATTGATGGATGAAAAATATTCTATAATTAAATAGCAGTAGTAATATATTAAAAACTACAGAATTATATCCTTAAAATGATGAATTTGTGACATGTAAATTACCACTTTAAAAAAAAGAGTACCCAAAAGTCTCTGCCAGTTCCAACTTCTACCCATAACAACCTAAAGATATCAAATTCCAAAGTTCAAGCCCTCAAAAATATCTGAGTGCCTTAAAAAGTACCAACCTTCTGTCTCACCAGTTGCTGCAATTTTCAGACCCAAGGAATATTAGAGATCTGTTGGTTCTGACTCCAAAATAACTTTGTACCAGAGTTCCGTTCAGAACTTCAAGACCAACTGATTCCATTCATGTCTTTTATTTTGGTCATCCTCAGTCACTGGAAATGTAAACTTGGAATTTCTGGATTAAGAGAGCCAGTTAAGCACCAAGTCGTCTACATTCTGGAATTTGTATAAAGTTAGAATGTCTTTATTTATAATTACCAGAAATTTAACAACACAGAAATATGATATCTCAGATGTTTGGAGGTAGAATAAGTAGCCTATGGATTCCAATTCAGTGGCTGAATGACATCACCAAGGATCCAGCATCATCCCATCTTTCTGTTCTGTGTTCTTCAGATTTCATCCCCAAGGATCATGTTCAGCTTTGAAAACACCTAAAAGAAGGGACCATATCTTCTTTTGTGTGTGTGTGTTTTTTTTAACTTAGGAAACGTTTTCCAGATGTTCTCAATGGGTTTTTCTTTTTAAAATTTTTATTTATTTACTATATATTTATATTAAGCATTTTTTTGAGAGGCACCCAGGTGGCTCAGTCAGTTAAGTGTCCGACTCCTGGTTTCAGCTCAGGTCGTGATCTTGCAGTTCGCGGGTTCAAGCCATGCCTCAGGCTCTGCACTAACAACATAGTAGCATTATTCATATGACATATGACATATCATATGACAGAGCCTGCTTGGGATTCTCTCTCCTCTTTTTCTCTCTTTCTCTAATAAGTAAATAAACTTAAAAAATTTTTTTTGAGTATAGCTGACAATGTTACATTATTTCTAGGCGTACAACATAGTGATTCAACATCTTTATACATTATGCTGTGCTCACCACAAGTGTAGCTGCCATCTGTCACCATACAATGCTATTACAATATCATTGACGATATGTATTCCCTATACTGTACCCTTTTATTTTTTTTAGTTTTTTAAAGATTTTAAAGTAATCTCTACTTGCGATTGAGGCTTGAACTTACAACCTCAAGATCAAGAATTGCATGCTCCAGTGATCAAGCCAGCCATGTGCCGCTATACCTTTCATTCCCAGGACTGATTCATTTCATAACTGAAAGCCTGTATCTCCCACTCCTCTTCACCCATTTTGGCCATTCCTTCCACCCGCCTTCCCTCTGGCAACCTTCAGTTTGTTCTGTTTATTCATTTGCTTTGTTTTTTAGATTCTACATATGAGTGAAATCATATGGTATTTCTTTTTCTCAGTCTGACTTATTTCGCTTAGTTTAATATCCTCCAGGTCCATCCATGTTGTTGCAAATGGCAAGATCTCATCCTTTTTGTGGCTGCATCACATTCCACTGTGTGTGTGTGTGTGTGTGTGTGTGTGTGTGTGTGTGTGTGTGTGCGTATACACATATGTCAATAAACATTTAGGTTGCTTCCATATCTTGGCTATTTTATTTTTTAACATCACTTTTTTTTAGTTAATTATTTAATTTTAAAATTTACATCCAAGTTAGTTACCATATAGTACAACAAAGATTTCAGGTGTAGATTCTTTAATGCCCCTTACCCATTTAGCCCATCACCCCCTCCCACAACCCCTACAGCAACCCTTTGCTTGTTCTCTATATTTAAGAGTCATTTACATTTTGTCCCCCTCCCTGTTTTATTTTTGCTTCCCTTACCTTGTGTTCAAGTGTTCTGTGTCTTAAAGTCCTCATATGAGTGAAGTCATATGATATTTGTCTTTCTCTGACTAATTTCACATAGCATAATACCCTCCAGTTCCATCCACGTAGTTGCAAATGGCAAGACTTCATTCTTTTTGATTGCCAAGTAATACTCCATTGTATATATATACCACATTTTCTTTATCCATTCATCTGCTGATGGACATCTGGGCTCTTTCTATACTTTGGCTATTGATGATAGCACTGCTATTAACATTGGGGTGCATGTGCCCCTTCGAAATAGCACACCTGTATCCTTTGGATAAATACTTAGTAGTGCAATTGCTGGGTCATAGGGTAGTTCTATTTTTAATTTTTTTGAGGAATCTTCATACTATTTTCCAGAGTGGCTGCACCAACTTGCATTCCCACCAGCAATGCAAAAGAGATCCTCTTTCTCCAAAACCTCGCCAACATCTGTTGTTGCCTGAGTTGTTAATGTTAGTCATTCTGACAGGTGTGAGGTGGTAGCCAATATGGTTTTGATTTGTATTTCCCTAATGGTGAGTGACGTTGAGCATTTTTTCATGTGTTGGTTGGCCATCTGGATGTCTTCTTTGGAGAAGTGTCTATTCATGTCTTTTGCCCATTTCTTCACTGGATTATTTGTTTTTTGGGTGTTGAGTTTGATAAATTCTTTATAGATTTTGGATACTAACCCTTTATGTGATATGTCATTTGCAAATATCTTCTCCCATTCCTTTCCATACTGTTTTGCTGATTGTTTCCTTCTCTGTGCAGAAGCTTTTTATTTTGATGAGGTCCCAATAGTTCAGTTTTGCTTTTGTTTCCCTTGCCTCTGGAGATGTGTTGAGTAAGAAGTTGCTGTGGCCGAGATCAACGAGGTTTTTACCTTTCTCCTCTAGGATTTTTATGGTTTCCTGTCTTACAAATAGGTCTTTCATCCATTTTGAGTTTATTTTTCTGTAAGGTTTAAGAAAGTGGTCCAGTCTTCCCAGGACCATTTGCTGAAGAGACTGTCTTTATTCCATTGGGTGTTCTTTCCTGCTTTGTCAAAGATTAGTTGGCCATACATTTGTGGGTCGATTTCTGGGTTCTCTGTTCTGTTGCATTGATCTGAGTGTCTGTTTTTGTGCCACATATCTTGGCTATTTTAAATACTACTGCAATAAACATAAGGGTGTATACATCTTTTTGAACTGGTATTTTCATTTTCTTTGGGTAAATATCCAGTAGGGGAATTACTGGATCATATGGTATTTCTATTTTTAATTTTTTGGGGATCCTCCATACTGTTTCCCACAGTGGTTGTATCAGTTTACATTCCCACCAACAGTGCAGGAGAGTTCCTGTTTCTCCACATCCTTGCCAACACTTGTTTTTTATTGTGTTCTTTATTCTAGCAATTCTGATAGGTGTAAGGTAGTATTTCATTGCGGTTTTGATTTGCATTTTCTTGATATTAGTGATGTTGAGCATCTTTTCATGTGTCTGTTGACCACCTGTGTATGTGCTTTGGGAAAATATCTATTCAGATCCTCTATTTCTTAATCGGATTGTTTGTTTTTTTGGTGTTGAGTTGTATAGTTCTTTATATATTTTGGATATTAGTCCCTTATTTAATATATCATTTACAAATATCTTCTACCATTCAGTGGTTTTTCTTCATGTCTCATTGACCAAAATTGTGACACATGTCCTTCCTAAACAAGTCACAGGAAGGATCAGAATTGTTGTGTATTAGCTTAGCCCAATCAGGGTGTACCCTGGAGGATACATTCATCTGGTCAGGCACATGGTTAGGCAAAGACAACTGACCAAAAGCAGGGTTATGTTAGCAAGGAAAAAACGAAAATGAATTCTGGGTAGACTTCCAACAGTGTCCATTACAGGCATCCAATGTCTATGGTTAGTTTTTTCATCCATTCACATTAAAGCAAAACTTCCCAGTTGGCAAAGCTCTGCCCATGGACATAGATGTCACAGTTCTCCCACTGCATTATTGTAAAATACGAACACGTAAGCAACACCCATCAGACATGTAAGGAAAATGTCCAACATGAAAATGAAAGATCATAATAAAGAATTCTACTTTCAATCATCATAAAGCAACTGATACTGGATATAAGCCTTTCCACCAAAAACAACCATCAAACTAGGCAAAATAAATGTTTTTAGACATTGATCAATAGGAAACACAGAACTATTATCCCTACAAAAGAGAAACAAATGAACAAGCTTCAGGATTGCAGTGGCTTTTGTCTGGGGGCACCTTCCACTGGAAAGGCCAAATAAAGCATGGTGGTGTATCTGAGCTGAGGAGATGGAGACCAGATATCATTGAGAAGGAAGTTGCACAGAGAAGTCTGCACAGGAAAAGACTCTGCAAGACTAGGCAAAGGGCAACTATTAGGAAGAGAACAACTATGGAGAAACTATGGGTTGAACAATGATCAGAAGTTGAACAGGAATGGGAGATGTTGGTGTTCCAACCAACCACAGTGGAAAAGTCTATTTAACTATCCGAGAAATTTAGTAGAAATCCCAGAAAGCCTAGGTTTTATGAATGGGGTTAAACTAGCACTACAGTAGCATACTTCATGAGAAATATAATGACATAAACGTTATTTAAACTTTTTCTAGTAACCTCTTGGAAAAAAAGTAAACAAAATTAATGTAAATAAAATATTTTACCCAATATGTCCAAAAATGATCATTTCAACACAGAAAATTATTAATGAGATAGTTTACAATCTTTTTCATACTAAGTCTTTGAAATTCAGTGTTCATTTTACACTTACAGCACACTTCAATTTTGACTAGTCACATTTCAATTATTTAATAGCCCTATGTGGTTAGTGGATTTCATATTGAACACTGGTGTCCTAGAGTAAGGGGTACTCTAGCTCTAAAAACAAAACTTAAAAACAAACCTTGAAAGTATCACACTGAGATGCAAGTAAATTAACTATTTTAGCAATATTCAATACTCCATCAGGAAAGAGAATAAAAGTCTTTCAGAGTAGTGTCTGTAGTTTCTAGCCTAAGATAGCAAATTACAAGACATGAGAATTGGAAAATGTGACTCTCGACCAGGAGAAAAAATTGTAAACTCAGAAATGAAAGAGATGACGAAAATAGGGGATAAGGACTTAAAAGTAGCTATTATGTGTTTAAATATTTAAAGGAAAACATAAATGTAGTAAAACAACAAATAGAAAATCTCAATAGAGAAATGGAAACTATAAAAAAAGAACAAAATGGAAATTCTAGAACTGAAGAAAATAGTATCTGAAATGAAAAGGTAACCAGATAAGCTTCATCGGAATTAGACACTATAAAAGTGACCTTGAAGGCAAAGCAATGAAACCATCCAAACTGAAGCAAAAGAGAAAAAAAAAAAATCAAAATCAACCAAATAAGACAATTTCAAGTTGTCTGATTCTGTGTCTGGTGAGGTCCACCTTCCTGGTTTATAGACAGCTGTGTCCTCACATAGTGGAAGGGGCAAGGGACCTCTTTGGAGCCTCTTTTATAAGAATACTAATCCTAATCATGAGGGCTCATTACAACCTCATTCACAATATATTCCTAGTTCAACTCAGCCCACCTTGATCTTCAACACTAAAACAACCTTCAGTTCTTTTATAAGTAGTAGGGAACCATGATCAGGAGAGATGGGAAGAGGGAGTCTATGAATGGTACTGTCATTTGTCCTCCAGTATTTCATGTAGTTTTTATCTTTCGTTTATGAACTCTTAATATTGATTCCTATGTATCCCTGACTAATAAACACTTGAAACTTCCATGTAGGTAATGATACTCCTGACATTTTGGCCATAGGAATATTTCTTGGAACCATATATGTCTTTCCCAAAGTTCAGCCTAAATACATGGATGCTACATAGAGATTATGGGGAAGGTAAAGTTCTATTATTAAGTATCTATTCTCCAGTTACAAAAAGAGATAATAATATGTTTGAAGACATAGGATGTTGTTGGACAGAACTAAAATAGGAAAGGAATTATACCAGAGTACGTGGCAACAGAGCCACATGTAATTTCAAGAAACACTCTCTCTAGAACAAAAGAGGAGAACACTGCAAGAGTCACTAATAAAGTAAGTTTGGGATAAAGGATCCTTTGCTCTTTGAGCTGGCGTTCAGGATAGTGCATCCCAATCTCTTGTGAGGATCCCTCTTTTGGTGCTAACAAAATTGCTGTCACTAAAGTTACCAGTAGCCTCCTGATAGCTAAAATCAATGCTCTAGTTTGAGACTTCATACTACTTAATCTTTCTTCAGCAGTTGATATAGTTGACCAAACTTTTATTCTGTAAACCCTTTTTTTCTCCTTATTTCTATGTGATTATTCTCTAAAGCATTTTCTCCTTCTTGTCCTATTATTTCTTTGTACTTTTTTTAACAGAATTTTCCACTCTTGTTTGTTGTAAACAAAATCCTCAAACATTAGTGTCCTTCTGGGTTGTTGTTTTGGGTCCTGTTCTCTTCTCCCTGAATTACCTCATTCATAGCCTTCTACCCAAGTCCTAATAACTCACATGTCTATATCTCCAGACCCATATTTCTAACTGACTACTAGATATCTTTGTCTGGATGCTCTGCAGGCATCTCAAACTTAAAATGCCCAATGCTTATCTTCCCCTCCAAC
Organism: Puma concolor; assembly: GCF_028749965.1. Classification (NCBI taxonomy): domain Eukaryota; kingdom Metazoa; phylum Chordata; class Mammalia; order Carnivora; family Felidae; genus Puma; species Puma concolor. The sequence continues at coordinate 25,592,628 of NC_141673.1, read as the reverse complement.
TCCTACAAAACCTCCTCCTCCTCCTTTATTCCCTATCTCAGAGAGTGGTACCACTATCCACCCAGGAACCCAAGCCAGAAACCTGGGTGTGATCCTCAATTTCTACCTCTCCACATTTAATGGACCATTAAGTTCTTTTAAATCTATGTTCAAAATGTTTCTGCAATCCAACCTCTCCTCTCTGGCCCCCCAACAGCCTTCTGTAAGTTCTTATCAATACTGTTATCAACAGTAACATCTTAGCAAGTCTCCTCTACTACAAGGCTCTGTCATTTCCAATGTTTTCTTTAGGATAGAGGCCATTAGACTTAGAGATCTCACTGTTCAAAAAAGTCTAAAAAATGGTTTTGAGAACTGACATAGTATGGTTTTCTTTTTTTAAAAATTTTGTCAGGGCACAAAACCCAACATCATCTACTCTCACTACCATTTCATAGTAATTTAAAAGACTATTCAACTTCAAAAAATAGAAAGTACCATACCCTCGTTGAAAACAGTTCTTTAAATATATTTGCCTTTTTATTTTATTTTTTAAGTTTATTTATTTTGAGAGAGAGTGAGAAAGAGCAAGTGTGTGAGCCAGGGAGGGCCAGAGAGAGAGGGAAGAAAGAGAATGCCAACCAGGCTCTGTGCTGTGAGTGCACAGCCTGACGGGCTTGATCTCACAAACCATGAGATCGTGACCTAAGCAGAAATCAAGAGTCAGACACTTAGCCGACCCCTATTTGGCTTTTTAAATGAAACCGTTTATTGGATGGCAACCATTGCTCTAGAATTTAGACTGCCATCACAGTGATCTTTAGCTAGCTTGAAAATCTCTGTTACATAACCATTTAAATTTATCCATATAATCTACATGCATATCCTTTTCTGGCTTTTAATGGCACATAGTAATCATTTTATTTACATGTTATTGACATGTCTATTATGGCCTTCTATTTTAGACTTTTTTCTAAAATAATAAACTTTAAACGTCCCTGTGACATATCACCTTCAGGCCTTACAATACAAGCTATCCTCTAGGGTAACACAAAAGGCCCTTTACAATCTAGTTGTAATTTACTCCTCAGCAAGAACTTACCATAAACATTCCATATTCTTTCATGCCTTTATGCCAGTGGCTCTCAGCTGGGAATAACTCCCTGCACCCTTCTATAAGAAGGCATTTGGCAATGTCTGTGTTATGATCTGAATTTTGTTCCCCCCCCCAAATTCACATGTTGAAGCCCTAACCTCTATGTGACTGTACTTGGAGACTGGCATGTACGTGTATACACACACACACACACGGCATATGCCATGTCATCTATAGATTTTTAAAGAGTTATATCACATTTTAAACATAAAGATATGAAAAAAATATCCTTACCCTTAACATTAAGAAATCAAGCCTTCTCAATTTTTTTCCTAATATATTTCTTGCTAACCCATTGCCAGAGGTCAATAAAACATAAGAGTGCCTTAGGATATCTAGGCCATCAAATGATCCAGACAAATGTAAAATTTTTAGGAGCATGGCTTACTAACAGTAAAGTTAGCTAACATTTATCACTATTGTGTAAGACACTATGCTACCATGAGTGCTTTCTCTCCATATTGAAATTTAATTTCCATATTCTATGTAGTACTATTATTATACTCATTTTAGAAATAAGGAAACGTATGTTAATGTTAATGTTAGTTAACACAAGTAAGAGAAGTGCAATTTGGAGAAATTAAGTGACTTGTCCAAAGCCATACCACTATCAAGGACTTCAAAATAAAAAGTAAGACTGGGACTAAAAATGTCCATTTTTTGAATCGAGGTTTTCTTAGCAAAAAATACATTTCTGGACAAAATAATAAATATGTCTTATTGTATCCACGCACCTGGATGGCTCAGTCAGTAGACCATGTGAATCTTGACTTCAAGGTTGTGAGTTTGAGCCCCATGTTAGGTATAGAGATTACTTAAAAATCTTTAAAAAATATATGTCTTATTATAATGCATTGACTTTATAAATGGAAAAGTATCTCCCTAAGGAAAAAATACATTTTTATCTGCTTATCTAGTTAGTCATCTGAGACAAAATTACTTCATGTAGTCAGCTAGGAAAAATATTTTAGCCTGTACTGGTATTGAGTTACATTATTTACTTAGATTCTTAGTTCTCTTAGATTCTTTGAGATTTCAACATTTCTCATTCCTTTATCCTATTCAATTTCCTCTTGTAGAGAAACTAAATGAAGAAAAATGATGGAAATAAGGAGTGTAACGGGCTATTATTTTAAGTACTCACTCAGTTATCTCAAACTCTGGAATTTCCTGGAAAACAATCATCCAACAAATATCGACTACCATACTGTTGAGATATATATTGTTTTTATACAACTACCTTGAAGTTTAGTTTTCTTGCTTCTTTTCAGGAAAAAAAGGGGGAGAAGTAGAGTACAATCCCTTTCCAACAAAGAATATTTTGTCTTACTGCATTTTAGTAGCTTATTTTTTTAAGTGAACAAATTTTATTTTGACGTTGATAATTCTGTCAACCTATACCAGCACCCCTTTGTGAAAATTCATTTATCAACCCTACAGTTTCTGTCCTCCAGGATCCTGTGTCTCCTCAACTGGGTCTGAGATAGTAGCCACAGTACAAGTATTCCCAGAATTTACAGAAAAACCGGGAAGATTTACAAAAAAATTTTGGAGGCATTTTGACGTAGCAGTATTAGCTATAAGGATGTTAAAAAATCTTCTGCAGTAGCCTTGCACCTCAAAAGGGTGAGCTTTGATTTCTCCTGAGCTTAGTCACATCCTTGCCCCTAGTCTGAATATCTTCTAGACTGTTTTAAAATTCCTCACCTTTGTGATAGATTAGCTTGGAATAGAAAAGAATTAAATGACTTAAGTATTAGCGTAAGTATTATTTTATTCTTATTTAGTTAAATTTTTGTCTCATTGAATGCTACACTTTCTTGAGGGTACAGATTTGTCCTTCATTTTTTATCGCCCATCAAGAAAAAATATTTCTAACCTACAATCAATAAATGTTTACTGATTTGAAATTTCATTTGGGAAGGCAGAATACAGAATTATTTAACTTTTGGTGCCTGATGCCTGTTTGGATTCTATTCACTTGCTGTGTGACCTAAGTTCACAAAACTTTCTAATTTCCTCAACTCAGAAGCGGATAAAATGAGAAAATAAAGTACTTGGAGCTTTTAAAGTGCTATTGATACAATGACTATTTCCTGAGCTCAGACTATACTTCTCACTATCTAAGTAGCTGTTGCTAAGGTCACCAATGTCTTCCATGTTACTATATACAACAGACATTTTTCAGTCCTCTTACTTGACTTCCTAGCAGCACTCTGCGGTTAATCACTCCCTCCGTGAAACGCTGTTTTCCCTTGCCTTCTCTAATAATAAACGCCTCTTCAGTCTCCTTTGCAGGTTCATCACCGTAAGTGCTTGGACAGCCTCGTCGTGAACTGTAACTGTGAAAAACAACGCAGTCCTTCTGAGTCCTAAAAAAAAAAAAAGGTGTACAAGTGAACACATTTTGGGGCCCTCTTCTCGCTTTCGGCACGCTTCATAAATCCGCTAATATGACTTTTCGGTTTCACCACAGATGTCCCTCTCTCTTGAGCGCTGGGCAAGCACAGCCATTCAATGTGCCGGGGGAATGCCCAAGGCGCGGGACAAAAAAGATGTATGAGGCAGCCCCACTACTTTAGCAGCCACAGTCCAGCATTCCTTCGCAGCCTCGCCCAACACCTCTTCGCGCGCGATTCGCGCCGTCGAGTCCTCCGACATCCCAGCATTCCCTGCGCTCCTACCATCGAGAGCAGCTTCCGGCGTCGCTCGTGTAGGTGGGTGAAGAAGGAGCGGGCCCTCACCGCTCTGTCTCACTGTCTCGCGCTCTCTCGGGCAACATGGCGGGTGTGGAGGAGGCAGCGTCCTCCGGGAGCCACCTGAATGGCGACCTGGATCCAGAAGACAGAGAAGAGGGAGCTGTCTCTACGGCTGAGGAGGCAGCCAAGAAAAAAAGACGGAAGAAGAAGAAGAGTAAAGGGGCTGCCACAGGTAAAGGGAGTTTTGTATGTTCCCAGTCCCCGCCAGGGATTGCCGAACGGCTCGGCCCAGGCCCGGCAGGGGTGACAAGAGACTGGGGGACTCGGAACACTGCACTGGACTGATTCCCAGGACTGAATGTGTGTTGAAATCGGACTACAGATTCCCAATCCCGGGGGGAGGCGGCTTCTCTTTAGCTGGGACTCTCAGAGAGTTGGTGGGGGTGGGGTGGGGGAGAAAAGTGTGCTTCAGCCTGTGGTGAGGTAGTTCTGGGGTTGCTGGGCCCTTATAATTGCCAGAACTCAGCTCCCACCCATACATACCGTGCAACGAACTTGAAGCTGTGCACAGGGCCGAGCTCTACTACCCTCCTCGCGGTGTGCCTTCCTCAAAAATCCGTTCTGACCCGGACTGTCGCCTCTTTGCTGAAGCAACCTGGAGCATATTTTCGTCAAGGATAGGAGAGGAGTGGGCAAATCTTAGTGCCTTGACTGCGCCTCCCCCCACCTTCCTGGTTTACAGAAGGATTTTTGTTGCGGGCTGCACTTCTGGGTGTGTGTATATGTGTGTTTGCCCACGCGCTCATGTCACTGAGTAGTAATTGCAGAATATATGATAGTGGTGCGAATTTTCACCTGCCTCATCCCCTAGCATCACCAAGCTTCAAGGCTTTTAGGTGTGAATTATGATGCCATTTGCCGGCAGTCCAGGTAGAATATTCTGTGGGTTGGAATTGAACTTCTTTAAATCCATTGGCAAGGTAAGGAAAACAGCTGAAAGTTTACACTTGGATTACATTATGAGTTAGGAACTTAAAATATTTTGAGAAGTTGGTGTTTTTGTTGTACGTGGTCCTTCATTTTAGGGAAAAAAATGTTGTACCTGTTTCTAAAATCAGCCACACAAAGATTGAGGGACCAATGGAGAGGCCACAAGTGATGAAGGTGAAGTTGAGACAGGTTGGAAAGGGTTAATCTATAACTTTATGAAATTTTGATTAAATGGGAGTTGTAAAGGGAAAGTTGTGGGTGCTGAGACACTTCAAGAGAAAGTTTAATCCCTGGACATAAGTCGGCTGTTCCTGGCTTTCGGATGAAATCCAAACTCTTCAGTTTGTCCATTCAGGTGTTCAGTAGACTGACCCTAATATATTTTAAGCAGTTGTATCTCTCAATATGAACCCTCTACAGTAGCCAGAATATCACTTCAGTATGTGCTAAGTGGGAAAACTATCCCTTTATACACACAGCTATTGCTCCTACAGCTAGATTGTTGTAATCACTTGGGTGAGGTGGGGGGAGCTGGTCTTGTGCTGTTCAAGAATTTAGGTTTTATAGTAATGGAATTATCTTTTCCTACTTGTTTTGATTTTACCCATCCTGGCTTGGCAACTTCTTCATGAAGATTTGAAGTTCCCAGTGTCTTGTACAAATCCTCCTCTTGCTAAGACCTTCAGCATTTACTACCTATCTTAAGTACCTGTTTGGTTAATAAAGTGTTTGCTGTAGTCAAATTGTTAAGTACTTTAAAAAGTGAAACAACTTAAGGCTAGGGACCAACTCACATTTTCTTTTATTGTTTAGTTACTAGTACAAAGAAGGTGTAATGGATAGTTTATTGAATGGACAATGCTACTTAGATGTGGCAGATTTTTGTTAAGTAAATTCGATTATGTTCACAATAACGTTTCTGTTTTTGTTTCCTGAATACTTATCAGACGGGAAAGGACTTGTGTGTTCTCCAGGATCCTTAGAACATATTCAAATTGGAAAGTATCTTTATTAGATTTGACTTATGTTGTATTTGATCAGCAGGGCAACAGGAACCTGATAAAGAATCAGGAGCCTCAGTTGATGAGGTAGCAAGACAATTGGAAAGACAAGCATTGGAAGAGAAAGAAAGAGATGATGACGATGAAGGTAAATGGTAAATTTGATTTTTGTGGTTAGAAAAGCAAGGAAATATGATATTCTTTAAACAAAATCTGCTTGTGTCCATATAGTTTTTGATTCTCTGATGTTTTACTTAATTAATTGACATTAAAGCCTCAGTATCACAGATAAAAAAGAAAAGGTATTTATAAGTAACTTAAAAAGTGGGATAGGCTGAATGACTGCTCAAAAAACAGATCTCAACTTTTAATAATGTACTTGGTAAAATACTAAGTAGTGGGTATCAAGATGAAATAAAAGGACTGTTTATTCAACTAACATTTATTGAGCAACTAATATGTACAAGGCGCTGTCTTAGAATACTTTCACATGTGTTCTCATTTTACCTTCACAAAACCAAGCAAAGTAGGTGCTCTTTTCAGGAAATAATAGTTATGTCATTTGCCCAGTGTGACACAGCTATGTGTAGAACCAAAAGTTTCAAACCTAGCACCTGATTCCAAGTCTATTCCTTTACTCTGTATGAAAGCTCCCTCTTTTTATTTTCAAAGACTATATGGAGTGCCTCTAAACTCTATTACAAATTTCCCAACCCTAGCTTCTTGCCGTATGTTGGTCCTATAAAATTTCTTTAAAGACAAAAACTGTTGGGATTCTAACAATTGATGTTATCAGTAAGACAGTGGAGGCAGTATTTGCTAAGAGAACTTATTCCGCAAGCTTTTTTGGCAGAAAGGGAGATGAGATTTTCCCATTCTTAATTGTACCGTTGTGACTTGCTGCTCTTCCTCAAGCACTGCCAACTTGGGCTTGTGCCTTATAATCCTTAGCAACACAAAAGCTTGCTGTACTTTAATTATTGTGTTAGGATAAGGCCGAGTAGTTGTCTCTCCTTTAGAAAGATAAACACTATGTCTTCAAGGAGCTTATAGTCAAAATTTGGTGGAAAATATGCCAAGGTTCAAGGGAATAGTTAGCTCTTCCTTAAGCAAATCTCTTGTCCATTTTACCTTGGTTTGTGCTTCAAATTATGACCATATTTTGAGCTCTTAGCAAGAAAGAAACTGTTAAATTCAAGGTTATATAATAGATTGCTGTAGGCCTTTGTAGAATATCAAAATGTTAATCTTGAAGAGCATTCCTTGTTTCATTGCACCTCTGCAAAGTTTTGTGAATCTCTTGACATTGAAGGAGAAAACTTTGATTGTCGGATTGGAAATCATCAATGTTTTAAAGACAATTTTTGGAGTATTGGTTTTCTCTAATTGAATTGTTTGCCTAATTCGTTTCAATAATAGTAATTATTGAAATGAATTAATAATTCGTACTAATTCATACTAATTAGTAGTACCAATTAATAGATTAATACTACTTATCTATTGTGAGAGTTGTTTGAGAGGATAGAAAGTTAGTATTTCAGAATCTTTGTACTAAAGAAAAACTGATAGTGGGATGGAGAGACAAAGAGCGGAAAAGATACACTGAAAGCTTATTGGAATTTGGAGATGGAATTACGGGCTCAATGATGAAGGAACACTCTTTGGAAGGAGTGGGACTTGAGTGAATGAAACCAAACAGAAGAGGCCACTTTGGGTCAGAACAATGCTGAGAATGTATTCAAGATGTAGTGAATAGTGCAGACCAGCCATATGAGATGATTTGTTCAAGGAGCCTTGGAGCATTTTTAAAAGAATGTTATAGGGGAGCCTGGCTGGTTCAGGCCATAGGGCATGTGACTCTTGGTCCTCGGGGTCGTGAGTTTAAGTCCCACATTGGGCATAGAGCTTACTTAAAAGATAAAATGTTAAAGAAAAGAGAAGAATGTTATAAAAATAATTTAATCTTTATATATATGCAGGGTTGCTAGAAGAAATATACAGGAAAGGCTTGGAAATCATTTTGGAGGGCACTTAACAGCTTAGGCATGTGTTAATGATGATTTAAATTGGTGGGCATAAATGAGAATGGAAAGGAACGGTTCATTGGAATAGTGGTTGTGGAAGCAGAATTCAAAGGATGCAAGAGACTTTAAAACTGGGGAGAAGGAAGAAGAGGCATTAGTAGATTCTAGAGGTTTGAACATGGGTGACAATGTTGGTGCTGTTCACTGAAATGGTGAAGTAGAGAGGGAGAGTGGGTGGGGATTGGAGGAGGGAATTTGTAGGCAAAGGAGAAGGTATTGTGTTTAATTTTAGATGTGTTTAATTTGACACTGGAGTATTGGTGTGAAAAGTTAGTCCCATGGGCAATTGGCAATGTTTTAGAAGTAATTCAATAAAGTTTTAAGTTAAGTTTTTTAAAAAAAATTTTAAGTATTTAAGTCCAGCGCAGGACTTGAACTCATGACCTTGAGATCAAGACCTAAACAGAGCTCAAGAGTTGGACCTTTAACCAACTGAGCCACCTGGGTCCCCTAAGTCAAGTTTATTAAGGTATAATTTGCCTAGGACTATATTCACCATTTTCAAAAAATACACTTTGTTTTGGAGAAGTTTTACTTGGGGTTCATAGCAAAATCAAGCAGAAGGTACAGAGATTTCCCATGTACCCCCTACCACTACACATGCACAGCCTCTCCCATTATCAACATCCCCCACTGGAGTGGTGCATTTGTGACAGTGGATGAACCTACACTGATATATCATTATTATGCAAAGTCCATAGTTTATATTAGGGTTTACTCATGATGTTGTACGTTCTATATATTTGCCCTTTATGAGTAATCGTTTGATGGGGCGCCTGGGTGGCTCAGTTGGTTGAGCATCTGACTTAGGCTCAGATCATGATCTCACCGTTCATGAGTTCGAGCCCCGTTTTGGGCTCTGTACTGACAGTTCAGAGCCTGGAGCCTGTTTCGGATTCTGTATCTCCCTCTCTCTGTTCCTCCCCTGCTCACACTCTTTCTCTCAAAAAAAAAAAAAAAAGATTAAAAAAAAATGGTAAGTATATCGTTTGGTGAGTTTTGACAAATGTATGCATTTGTGTTACCACAACCAGGATGTAGACCATTTTCTTTTAATGTTTGTTTATTTTTGTGAGAGAGAGAGAGAGACAGAGTGACAGAGTGCAAGCAGGGGAGGGGCAGAGAGAGGGAGACACAGAATGTGAAGCAGGCTCTAGGCTCTGAGCTGTCAGCACAGAGCTTGACGCAGGGCTTGAACTCAGGAGCTGTGAGATTATCACCTGATCCGAAGTCGATTGCTTAACCAATGGAGCCATCCAGGCACCTCAAGATGTAGACCATTTTCATTTAACATTTCCATCTCCACAGAAAAGTTCCCTTGTACCCCTTGAAGTCTGTTCTCTGCTCTATACCCTGATCCCTTGAAACCTTTGATACATTTTTCTGTTACTGTAGTTTTTTCTACAATATTATATAAATGGAATTATTGTAGTGTGTGGCTTGTTTGGCTTATTTCCCTTAGCATGATAATCTGAGTCATCCAGTTGTTGCATATGTGTCAGTAGTTCATTACTTTTTATTGCTGAATAGTATTCCAAATTCGTTTATCCACTTACTAGTTGATGGATATTTGGATTGTTTCTAGTTTTTGCCTTATGAATAAAGTTACTGTCAACATTTGTATACAAGGCTTTGTGTAGACATTTTCATTTCTCCTGAGTAAATACCTAGGAGTAGGTTTGCTGGTCATATGGGAAGTATATGTTTATAAGAAACTATCAAACTGTTACTTAGAGTAGCTGTGTCATTTTGCTTTCTGGTCAGCAGTGGTTGAGAGTTCCAAGTGCTTTGAATCTCTTAAGCATTTGGTATTGTTAATTTTTAAATTTTAGCTTTCTGACAGGTGTGTAGTAGTATGTTATTGTGGTTTTAACTTGTATTTCCCTAATGATTGATGATGTTGAACATCTTTTCATGTTTTTGCCTTTCATATATCTTTGGTGAAATGTTCACATCTTTTGTCCATTTTTCAATTGAGTTATTTGTTTTACTGAGTTATAGTAGTTCTCTATTCTTGATACAAATTCTTTATCTGATAAATGTTTTAATATTTTCTTTCACGTTAGTATTTGCAGCAGAAAAGATTTTAATTTTTAATTTTTTTTTTTCTTAACATTTCTTTATTTTTGAGACAGGAAGAGACAGCTCATGAATGGGGGAGGGTCAGAGAGAGGGAGACACAGAATCTGAAACAGGCTCTAGGCTCTGAGCCGTCAGCACAGAGCCCGATGCGGGGCTCGAACTCACGGACCGTGAGATCATAACCTGAGCCGAAGTCGGCCGCCCAACTGACTGAGCCACCCAGGTGCCCCAGAAAAGATTTTAATTTTGATGAAATCCCATTTTATTTATGGGTCATGTTTTTTGTGTGTTATCCAAAAAGTTAAATAATTGCTGTCTCTATGGTCATGAAGATTTTTTCTTACGTTCTCTTCAAGAAGTTTTATACATTTTTATTTTTATTTTTATTTTTATTTCTTTATTTTAAAGAATGGAAAGTTTTGTTTTTTTTTAAAATCTTTATTTTTGAGAGACAGATAGCATGCAGGTGAGTAGAGATGGAGCAGAGAGAATTTTGAGCAGGCTCCACACTGCCAGTGCAGAGCCGGATGTGGGGCTCGAACTCATAGACCATGAGATCACGACCTGAGCCAAAATCAAGAGTTGGGACATTGAACCAACTGAGCCAACCAGCCACCCCAAGAAGTTTTATATATTTTTAGCTGTTATATTTAGGTTTATGATCCATTAGAATTCATTTTTGTATATAGTGGAAGGTAAGAATTAAGGTACCTTTTTTTCTTGCATATGGATGTCCAGTTGTCATTCAACAAATGTTAATTGATTTGGACATGGTGCTAATCCAGCAATAAATATGAACAGTCTATACCTGTTAAGAATATCCTGGGATGCTGTGAAAGACTTACAAAAACATAAGTTGTGGGGCACCTGGGTGGTTCAGTGAGTTAAGCGTCGGACTTCAGCTCAGGTTGTGATCTCACTGTTCATGAGTTTAAGCCCCTTGTTGGGTGCTGTGCTGACAGCTCAGAGCCTGGAGCCTGCTTCCGATTCTGTGTCTCCCTCTCTCTGCCCCTCCCCCGCTTGCATTCTGTCTGTCTCTCAATAAATAAACGTTAAAACGTAAAACGTAAAAATAAACATTAAAATCAAAAATTTAAAAAACGAAAAATCAAAAATAAATAAACATTAAAAAAAACATAAATTGTGGCATGGTATAATGCATGGGAGTATAAACATATATAGTTGAGTATTCAGATCCAGGCTCTACTACCCTTCTGGCAATAAACAGTAGCTATTATTCCATACCGAATACAGACCTTGAACATTGGATAAAGTAATTAGCCTCAGAAGAATGAGTATCAAAGGAGGAGCTTCTTCTTACCTCATTTTCAAGATAAAGAAACCATGGTAGAGAGAGGCTAAATAATTTGCCTAACATCACACAGCTGGAAGGACTTTTAGGGTGTATTTAAAACTGGATATATATCTTGAAGCATTTGTTTTAGGTTGAGTGTAGTGTTATGTACCAGTATGCTAGACATTGAATGTTCTTCCAGAATAAAGACCATCTTGTTTGCTATTTTACTCCTTTTACCTATTTGAGAAGTCAGCAAATTATTATTATTATTTTTTAATGTTTGTTTTTGAGAGAGAGAGAGCGTGTGCACACATGAGTTGGTGAGGGGCAGAGAGAGAAGGAGACACAGAATCCAAAGCAGGTGCCAGGCTCTGAGCTGTCAGCACAGAGCCCAACATGGGGATCAAACTCATGAACCATGAGGTCGTGACCTGAGCCAAAGTCGGATGCTTAACCAAGCCACCAATCCCTAAGCAAATGTTTATTGAATGAATGAAAGTTACTATTAAAATTGTAGTGCAGAATATGTGAATTAGTGTTTTCTTTTTTAATTAATTTTTTTTTTTTTTTTTTAGAGCACCTGCAAGCAGGGGAGAGTGGTGGAGGGGGAGGGGAAAGGGGGTGAAGGAGGGAGAACCCTGGGATCATGACCTGAGCTGAAATCACTAGTCAACCACTCAACTGACTGAGGTATACCAAGGCACCCTGAAAGTTGTGTTTTCTAAAAAAAAAAAAAAAAAGAAAAAAATTCATGTTAGGGGCTCCTGGATGGCTCAGTTTGTTGTCTTGATTTCGGCTCAGGTCATGATCTCTAATCAGATCAAGCCCTACGTTGGGCTCCGCTCTGACAGCGTGGAGCCTGCTTGGGATTCTCTCCCTTCCCCTCCCCTGCTCATATGTGTGTGTCTCAAAAATAAATATGTCTCATATGTCTTAAAAATAAATAAAAATAAAAAAATTATTTTACTGTTATTTTTCTTGAGCTTTTGAATCTAGAAACCAGTAATGCATAAGTTGGCAATGTTGTGTTCCCACTGTGTTTCCATGTTTCCTGTACCCAATTTCATGAGGTTGAATGAACATAAGAAATTGCAAATTTCTGGGGCGCCTGGGTGGCTCAGTTGGCTAAGCATCCGACTTCAGCTCAGGTCACGATCTCACAGTTCGTGGGTTCGAGCCCCGCGTCGGGCTCTGTGCTGACAGCCCAGAACCTGGAGCCTGTTTCAGATTCTGTGTCTCCCTCTCTCTCTGACCCTCCCCCGATCATGCTCTCTCTCTCTCTCTCTCTGTCTCAAAAATAAATAAACGTTAAAAAAAAAAAAATTAAAAAAAAAAGAAATTGCAAATTTCTAAGTCAAAAATTGTCAAATATTGGCTGTTTTCTATCACTCAATCCATTAAAGCCCTATATCATGTTACCTCCTTCTTTGTTAAATTGCTGTTTCCTATTTCTCATTTAGGTGAAAATAAGTAGGATAAAATAAGCGAAAAGAACATTCATTTGTTGAATAGAGTGAATATTTATCATATGCTTAGTCCTGTGCCTTAGTTTAAGAAATGGTGTATAATCTTTAAGGAGCTCACAGACAAGCAGGGTCATTGTAGCTCCCTTATCATTTTGCAGACAAAAAAAAAAAAAAAAAAAGATTATAATTTTGTGTGATAATTATAATAGAAGAATATAGGTGGTAGCATGGTGAGATAATTTATGACTCCTGCTTATCATTCTGGGAGTAGAAAATTTAAGCATTCGTTTGACATTGTTTTATGAGTGTGGATTTCGTGATCTAAAATTATTGATGCTAGCCATGAGTTACTGCCACTAGGGGAAACATTTAAAAGAAGACTATATGGTGAACATACTATTAAACTGTCAACTTCTAATTGTTGCCACAGCTTCCTATTCATCCCTGTTTCATAGCATTGTGATTTGTGGGTAGATTGGCATACTTCATGACTGTTGAAATTTATTGAGCAGCCTTTTTTAGAAATTCAGAAATTCCAGTCTATTTTTTGGTACCCTTTATTTGAAATGTTTTAAGTCACTATTTATTTAATCTTGGCCATAATAGTATCCTTTATCTTTTCTCCAAGAGAATGGCATGGGCTTCATAAAATATTGTTATAAAAACTAACAGATAGTGGTTACTTTAGTTACTCTTTTGCCAACTATTTTTTCAGATAGTTCTTAATCTCCATTTTTGGGCATCAGGTTCTTTTGAGAACCTGACAACTGAACCTAGGAAAAGCATATATACCCTCTGATTTTTGTGTACATTTGACCCAGAAGAACTCTTTCTTTAATAACAACTATACAGGAAAATATATTTAAAAATTTTTAATTTTTTAAATTTATTTTTGAACAAGAGAGAGCGCAAGTGGGGGAGGGACAGAGAGAGAAAGAGGGAGACACAGAATCTGAAGCAGGCTCCACGCTTGGAGCTGTCAGCACAGAGCCCAACGCGGGGCTCAAACCCATGAACCGTGAGATCGTGACCTAAGCCAAAGTCAGATGCTTAACTGACTGAGCCACCGAGGTGCCCCAGGAAAAGATATTTTAAAATAAGACCCCCGAGGAAGAGGGAAGATGGCGGCATAGGAGGACGCTGGGCTCACCGCGCGTCCTGCTGATCACTTAGATTCCACCTACACCTGCCTAAATAACCCAGAAAACCGCCAGAGGATTAGCAGAACGGAGTCGCTGGAGCCAAGCGTAGACGAGAGGCCCACGGAAGAGGGTAGGAAGGGCGGCGAGGCGGTGCGCGCTCCACGGACTGGCGGGAGGGAGCCGGGGCGGAGGGGCGGCTCGCCGGCCAAGCAGAGCCCCCGAGTCTGGCTTGCAAAAAACGGAGGGGCCTGATGGACTGTGTTCCGACAGCAAGTGCGACTTAGCGGCTGGGAGGTCATAAGTTAACAGCTCTGCTCAGAAAGCGGGAAGGCTGGAGAACAAAGGGAAGGAGAGCTGCTGAGCCCCCTGACAACAGAGCTCAGTTTGGTGGGGAACAAAGGCGCTGGCGAGCGCCATCTCCCCCGCCCATCCCCCAGCCAAAATCCCAAAGAGAACCAGTTCCTGCCAGGGAACTTGCTCGCTCCGCGCAAACACCCAACTCTGCGCTTCTGCAGAGCCAAACCTCCGGCAGCGGATCTGACTCCCTCCTGCTGCCACAGGGCCCCTCCTGAAGTGGATCACCTAAGGAGAAGCAAGCTAAGCCTGCCCCTCCTGCCCCTGTGCACCTTGCCTACCCACCCCAGCTAAGACGCCAGATCCCCAGCATCACAAGCCTGGCAGTCTGCAAGTAGCCCAGACAGGCCACCCCACCCCACAGTGAATCCCGCCCCTAGGAGAGGGGAAGAGAAGGCACACACCAGTCTGACTGTGGACACAGCGGTGGGCTGGGGGCAGACATCAGGTCAGACTGCGGCTCCGCCCACCAACTCCAGTTATACACCACAGCACAGGGGAAGTGCCCTGCAGGTCGTCACCATGCCAGGGACTATCCAAAATGACCAAGCGGAAGAATTCCCCTCAGAAGAATCTCCAGGAAAGAACAACAGCTAATGAGCTGATCAAAAAGGATTTAAATAATATAACAGAAAGTGAATTTAGAATAATAGTCATAAAATTAATCTCTGGGCTTGAAAACAGTATAGCTGACAGCAGAGAATCTCTTGCTACAGAGATCAAGGGACTAAGGAACAGTCACGAGGAGCTGAAAAACACTTTAAATGAAATGCATAACAAAATGGAAACCACCACGGCTCAGATTGAAGAGGCAGAGGAGAGAATAGGTGAACTAGAAGAAAAAGTTATGGAAAAAGAGGAAGCTGAGAAAAAGAGAGATAAAAAAATCCAGGAGTACGAGGGGAAAATTAGAGAACTAAGTGATACACTAAAAAGAAATAATATACGCATCATTGGTATCCCAGAGGAGGAAGAGAGAGGGAAAGGTGCTGAAGGGGTACTTGAAGAAATAATAGCTGAGAACTTCCCTGAAGTGGGGAAGGAAAAAGGCATTGAAATCCAAGAGGCACAGAGAACTCCCTTCAGACGTAACTTGAATCGATCTTCTGCACGACATATCATAGTGAAACTGGCAAAATACAAGGATAAAGAGAAAATTCTGAAAGCAGCAAGGGGTAAACGTGCCCTCACATATAAAGGGAGACCTATAAGACTCGTGACTGATCTCTCTTTTGAAACTTGGCAGGCCAGAAAGAATTGGCACGAGATTTTCAGTGTGCTAGACAGAAAAAATATGCAGCCGAGAATCCTCTATCCAGCAAGTCTGTCATTTAGAATAGAAGGAGAGATAAAGGTCTTCCCAAACAAACAAAAACTGAAGGAATTTGTCACCACTAAACCAGCCCTACAAGAGATCCTAAGGGGGACCCTGTGAGACAAAGTACCAGAGACATCACTACAAGCATAAAACATACAGACATCACAATGACTCTAAACCCATATCTTTCTATAATAACACTGAATGTAAATGGATTAAATGCGCCAACCAAAAGACATAGGGTATCAGAATGGATAAAAAAACAAGACCCATCTATTTGCTGTCTACAAGAGACTCATCTTAGACCTGAGGACACCTTTAGATTGAGAGTGGGGGGATGGAGAACTATTTATCATGCTACTGGAAGCCAAAAGAAAGCTGGAGTAGCCATCCTTATATCAGACAAACTAGACTTTAAATTAAAGGCTGTAACAAGAGATGAAGAAGGACATTATATAATAGTGACAGGGTCTATCCATCAGGAAGAGCTAACAATTATAAATGTCTATGCGCCGAATACCGGAGCGCCCAAATATATAAAACAATTACTCATAAACATAAGCAACCTTATTGAGAAGAATGTGGTAATTGCAGGGGACTTTAACACCCCACTTACAGAAATGGATAGATCATCTAGACACACGGTCAATAAAGAAACAAGGGCCCTGAATGAGACATTGGATCAGATGGACTTGACAGATATATTTAGAACTCTGCATCCCAAAGCAACAGAATATACTTTCTTCTCGAGTGCACATGGAACATTCTCCAAGATAGATCATATACTGGGTCACAAAACAGCCTTTCATAAGTTTACAAGAATTGAAATCATACCATGCATACTTTCAGACCACAATGCTATGAAGCTTGAAATCAACCACAGAAAAAAGTCTGGAAAACCTCCAAAAGCATGGAGGTTAAAGAACACCCTACTAATGAATGAGTGGGTCAACCAGGCAATTAGAGAAGAAATTAAAAAATATATGGAAACAAACGAAAATGAAAATACAACAATCCAAACGCTTTGGGACGCAGCGAAGGCAGTCCTGAGAGGAAAATACATTGCAATCTAGGCCTATCTCAAGAAACAAGAAAAATCCCAAATACAAAATCTAACAGCACACCTAAAGGAAATAGAAGCAGAACAGCAAAGGCAGCCTAAACCCAGCAGAAGAAGAGAAATAATAAAGATCAGAGCGGAAATAAACAATATAGAATCTAAAAAAACTGTAGAGCAGATCAACGAAACCAAGAGTTGGTTTTTTGAAAAAATAAACAAAATTGACAAACCTCTAGCCAGGCTTCTCAAAAAGAAAAGGGAGATGACCCAAATAGATAAAATCATGAAGGAAAATGGAATTATTACAACCAATCCCTCAGAGATACAAACAATTATCAGGGAATACTATGAAAAATTATATGCCAACAAATTGGACAACCTGGAAGAAATGGACAAATTCCTGAACACCCACACTCTTCCAGAACTCAATCAGGAGGAAATAGAAAGCTTGAACAGACCCATCACCAGCGAAGAAATTGAATCGGTTATCAAAAATCTCCCAACAAATAAGAGTCCAGGACCAGATGGCTTCCCAGGGGAGTTCTACCAGACATTTAAAGCAGAGATAATACCTATCCTTCTCAAGCTATTCCAAGACATAGAAAGGGAAGGAAAACTTCCAGACTCATTCTATGAAGCCAGTATTACTTTGATTCCTAAACCAGACAGAGACCCAGTAAAAAAAGAGAACTACAGGCCAATATCCCTGATGAATATGGATGCAAAAATTCTCAATAAGATACTAGCAAATCGAATTCAACGGCATATAAAAAGAATTATTCACCATGATCAAGTGGGATTCATTCCTGGGATGCAGGGCTGGTTCAACATTAGCAAATCAATCAACGTGATACATCACATTAATACAAGAAAAGATAAGAACCATATGATCCTGTCAATCGATGCAGAAAAGGCCTTTGACAAAATCCAGCACCCTTTCTTAATAAAAACCCTTGAGAAAGTTGGGATAGAAGGAACATACTTAAAGATCATAAAAGCCATTTATGAAAAGCCCACAGCTAACATCATCCTCAACGGGGAAAAACTGAGAGCTTTTTCCCTGAGATCAGGAACATGACAGGGATGCCCACTGTCACCGCTGTTGTTTAACATAGTGCTGGAAGTTCTAGCATCAGCAATCAGACAACAAACGGAAATCAAAGGCATCAAAATTGGCAAAGATGAAGTCAAGCTTTCGCTTTTTGCAGATGACATGATATTATACATGGAAAATCCGATAGACTCCACCAAAAGTCTGCTAGAACTGATACATGAATTCAGCAAAGTTGCAGGATACAAAATCAATGTACAGAAATCAGTTGCATTCTTATACACTAACAATGAAGCAACAGAAAGACAAATAAAGAAACTGATCCCATTCACAATTGCACCAAGAAGCATAAAATACCTAGGAATAAATCTAACCAAAGATGTAAAGGATCTGTATGCTGGAAACTATAGAAAGCTTATGAAGGTAATTGAAGAAGATTTAAAGAAATGGAAAGACATTCCCTGCTCATGGATTGGAAGAATAAATATTGTCAAAATGTCAATACTGCCCAAAGCTATCTACACATTCAATGCAATCCCAATCAAAATTGCACCAGCATTCTTCTCGAAACTAGAACAAGCAATCCTAAAATTCATATGGAACCACAAAAGGCCCCGAATAGCCAAAGTAATCTTGAAGAAGAAGACCAAAGCAGGAGGCATCACAATCCCAGACTTTAGCCTCTACTACAAAGCTGTCATCATCAAGACAGCATGGTATTGGCACAAAAACAGACACATAGACAATGGAATAGAATAGAAACCCCAGAACTAGACCCACAAACGTATGGCCAACTAATCTTTGACAAAGCAGGAAAGAACATCCAATGGAAAAAAGACAGTCTCTTTAACAAATGGTGCTGGGAGAACTGGACAGCAACATGCAGAAGGTTGAAACTAGACCACTTTCTCACACCATTCACAAAAATAAACTCAAAATGGATAAAGGACCTGAATGTGAGACAGGAAACCATCAAAACCTTAGAGGAGAAAGCAGGAAAAGACCTCTCTGACCTCAGCTGTAGCAATCTCTTCCTCGACACATCCCCAAAGGCAAGGGAATTAAAAGCAAAAGTGAATTGCTGGGACCTTATGAAGATAAAAAGCTTCTGCACAGCAAAGGAAACAACCAACAAAACTAAAAGGCAACCAACGGAATGGGAAAAGATATTTGCAAATGACATATCGGACAAAGGGCTAGTATCCAAAATCTATAAAGAGCTCACCAAACTCCACACCCGAAAAGCAAATAACCCAGTGAAGAAATGGGCAGAAAACATGAATAGACACTTCTCTAAAGAAGACATCCGGATGGCCAACAGGCACATGAAAAGATGTTCAGCGTCGCTCCTTATCAGGGAAATACAAATCAAAACCACACTCAGGTATCACCTCACGCCAGTCAGAGTGGCCAAAATGAACAAATCAGGAGACTATAGATGCTGGAGAGGATGTGGAGAAACGGGAACCCTCTTGCAGTGTTGGTGGGAATGCAAATTGGTGCAGCCGCCCTGGAAAGCAGTGTGGAGGTTCCTCAGAAAATTAAAAATAGACCTACCCTATGACCCAGCAATAGCACTGCTAGGAATTTATCCAAGGGACACAGGAGTACTGATGCATAGGGGCACTTGTACCCCAATGTTCATAGCAGCACTCTCAACAATAGCCAAATTATGGAAAGAGCCTAAATGTCCATCAACTGATGAATGGATAAAGAAATTGTGGTTTATATACACAATGGAATACTACGTGGCAATGAGAAAAAATGAAATATGGCCTTTTGTAGCAACGTGGATGGAACTGGAGAGTGTGATGCTAAGTGAAATAAGCCATACAGAGAAAGACAGATACCATATGGTTTCACTCTTATGTGGATCCTGAGAAACTTAAGAGAAACCCATGGGGGAGGGGAAGAAAAAAAAAAAAAAAGAGGTTAGAGTGGGAGAGAGCCAAAGCATAAGAGACTGTTGAGAACTGAGAGCAAACTGAGGGTTGATGGGGGGTGGGAGGGAGGAGAGGGTGGGTGATGGGTATTGAGGAGGGCACCTTTTGGGATGAGCACTGGGTGTTGTATGGAAACCAATTTGACAATAAATTTCATATATAAATAAAAAAAAATTGATCTGAGGAAAAAAAAAAGAAAAGCATGAACCAGAAAAAAATAAATAAATAAATAAATAAAAATAAAATAAAATAAGACCCCCTAAATATCCCTGCCTGGATTAGGAATCAGGTGATATATTCTTGGTCCAGTTCTGCCATTATCAGTTAGGATTACCTTGGGCATGTCCGTTAAACATTCTTTGTTTTACCTCATAAAGTTGTTTTGAGGATCACATGAGGTCATGAAATACTAACCTGCAAAGCATATGTAAACAAACTATTAATATTTTAGGTGAAGTCACCCAGTCATTAGCATTAAACTAACACTGGTTATTTTTCCTAGTTTTTGAAAAAGAGTGTTAATATACTTTTTATTCTTAAAAATACCTTTTTCAAAATTCTTTTATTAGAGTGAGTCAAAGTTTCCTTAGTGCTTTTGATTATACAAACCAAATTTTGATACATTAGCATTATATAGAATTCTGTTCTAAGAATATTGGATCAACTCTGTTGTATGCTATTTAAGGTGCTTTGTGTGTGTGTTACTTGTCTGCTTATGCTTGTTTTGTCTCTCTGTTTCTGAGGTTTAAATAAATGTGTACTTGAAATGGTCTTTTCTTAGATGGAGATGGGGATGGAGATGGAGCAGCTGGAAAGAAGAAGAAAAAGAAGAAGAAGAAGAGAGGACGTTAGTATCTTAAGTTGGTCTTACTTAAAAAACTTGAAGTGTTTGTTAACCAGCTGGTTTGAAGAGTAGGTTTGAAGTTGCTTAAGATCCTAGTGTATGTCAGGGAAATAAATTTAGGCTTAACAGAGGTAGAATTTAATGAAACAACTATTCTTTCATTTAATAGTCCTGTTGGTATTTTCTTTACCTATTGTTGATATAAGGGATGTTAATAATAAGTTGGTTGCATTTTACCATAATTTAGGGATGAGTTTATCATTTAAAACTTGAATAATGCAAATAACAATTCTTTCAGGGATGACTAAAGTGATGCCACTGTGTGGTAATAGGGTAAACATAGTTGGCAGTTCACCTGCCAGCTTTGAAATTACAAGATTCTTGATGAGTATTTAATGAGGATTCCCATTATTTAAAATTTGTGCATATGGTAAAATGTTACTAATGACGTATTGCACGATTTCATATTACTTAAAATATGATCCTACTTGCGTTTTGTCTTATTTTAAATGGCAAATCAACATCTTCAGGGACCTGGAATTCTATTAGGGAGACCAGGGGGAGAATGTATAGTATTGGGGAATAAATGTTGGGTTGGGTTGAGAATCAGAACAAGTTCTAATCTTGGATGCCCTTTGGGCTATTAGGGAACATTGAATGTCTGGTTGCACCTTTCTTTAAATCTTTCAGGCGAAAATTTTATGAATTAGAATATTGGGGCTTGACTCATTTTTATCTCTGTGTTGAGAGAAATACGTAACTTTTTTAAGAAAGCTTTTGGCTCTGCCAGTATTTTTCCTGATGGGTCTCCAGATGAAGATAGGATAGCCTTCTTTCTATTCAGGCATCTACTTTTGTTAGGTCCTTCTACACATAGGATGTCAGTTCTGTCCCTAGCATAGTCTGTATTAAAAAAAAAAATTTTTTTTTAAGTTTATTGTTTTTGAGAGAGAGAGCAAGCAGGGAAGGGGCAGAGAGACGGAGACACAGAATCGGAAGCAGGCTCTAGGCTCTGAGCTGCTAGCACAGAGCCCGACACGGGGCTCGAACTTACAGACCACGAGATTATGACCTAAGCCGCAGTCAGCCGCCCAACCGACTGAGCCACCCAGGTGCCCCCATAGTCTGTATTTAATGAGCATAGGCTACCTATGTTCTAGAAGTCTTCCAGGGATTATGATATCATATTCCTTCTGTTCAAAAATTGTTAAGTGTGCCCATGAGACAAGGTATTGTCTGGAAATGGTTTGAGAGATAACTCTTTCTCCCAATACTCTTAAATTACTCCCTAACAGAAGTAGATAAACAGGGAGTAATGTTAAGGGGCTACTTTGTATATGCCACTGGTAGAATTCTTCCACTGACAGATGTTTTACTATGATGCCATCAGCTTTTATTGTGCCTCCTCTGAGGATGTTGTTGAACCTATTGTTCATTACATTTCTTTATGAGTACTTGTAAGAGACACTCTTTTGTTTGGTCTTAGTATCAAGAATAATTGTGCTTTTCCTGAGTACTTATGTATTTATCTCATAAGCATGATCTATATGCAAATAACCTAGCTTTAAAAATATATATATTGACTACTAGAGGGCTTAGAGCCAAATCTGTGGTTTTGTATTGGCTGTATTTCAGGTTCTACTTTATGTTCTTTCCATGTTTTGATTTTCTCTTATTTACTGTTTCTTATTTGTTTATTTTTGATCTCCTTGTAGGCTATCATAAATCACTTCTGGAATAAGCCAAATAATGTAATAACGAGCCATTCACTGCCCTTATTTTCCTCATTTATAAAGTGAGAGAATTACAAATGATAGTAATGATAACCGTAGTACAGATCGTATAATTATTCATAGTTTTAGATAAAACTTGGGCAGGGTACATTAGTATTTTCAAAGGTTATCCAAGATTTCATCTGGTTCTTCATTTTGTGGATGAGGAATCTGAGGCTTGGCACATTTGGCCATTTGTCCAAGTCACAGTTAATAAGTGGTTAAGGCTAGTCATATTTTTATTACAAATTTTTTTCTCTAATGTTCTTTTTGAGTCTTTTGCTTTAATAATTTATGGACAGTATAAAAGGCATCTGTCAGATTTGTAGATGAAATAAAGCTGAGGGTGGTAATACTTTTGTTGATAAACTCAGGATTTCAAAAGATCAAAAAAACTGAGAAATATACTAGGATTAGCAAGCTGAACTTTTATAGATGTACATAAAATTAGAACAGGGTAATAGGATCTAAGGATTTTGAGTGCTAGTACATTGTGAGCCAAAAAGCAGGGAGTCTTAACTATTTAATAGCCCTAAGATTTTTAGAATTAAAAGTATAGTCTTATATTAATTATACCGTATTTGGACTATTAATATAAATCAATTCTGATACCAACTTACAAAGAACATTGACAAATTCAAGGCTGGCACATAGGGGTGAAAGTGTTAAGAACCATTTCCCTTAAAGTGGTTTCTTATCATAGAGAGGAAGGAATCAGTTGAAATGAAAAGTAAAATGTTTTCAACTGCAAAGAATAAAGCTGGAACTAACAGTATAAGTATAGGAAGAGGTTTCTAATAGTTACAGTTCTTTCAAAATGAATGGATTTTTGCTTGGGAGATAAAGACTGCCTTCATTGTTAGGAGTTCACTGCCATCTGTCAGAGGCATTAGGGGATTCCTAGATTTAAGTGTAAAGCTAAATTAGTTGACCTCTAAGATCTTTTTTTATTTTAAATTTAAATGTTCCCTTTTAGGAGGGCCCTAAAACAGTGTTTTCCAAGTTTACTTGCCGATAGGACGCTTTTAAACATTATGTAAAGACAGAAAAACATTTGGTGCTCATGAGATACTATTTGGGTTAAAGGAAGGAACTGAACATGGTTCCATAGATAAATGATTTGGCTCAATAAAGTCATATTTTTATTTATATAGTTTTTTCCCCCATTGCAGAACAAAGAGAGCAAAATATGTGTTAAAATTGAAGACAAAAATCTGTAACATAAGACCAGTTATAATCAAAAGAAAACCACATATTTCACCTCAGTAGTTGAAATGCTGCAGATATACATTGAATGTCTTATATCACTGCATAAATTAACTCAACTTCCTGGCAGTCTTTGGAAATAGCAGTCATTACTAAAAGGTGATTCTTCATATAATAAGAACTATGTAAATAGTTCTTTTGTATTTAAACATTTTTTTCAGAAGACAGATCTCCAGATATTTTTGAAAGTCATCTTGGAACACTGGTGTGTTTTAGAACATAGTTTGGGAAATAATGCTCTTAAAACATATGTAAGAACTCTACCTTTTTTTAAGTATGTGGAAATTTGTGTATGGCTACCTAAATTCTTTTAGCCCTGGGTATGTATATGCTTAACTTTTATACCTTATTATTTACTTGAAATAAGTTTTTCACTTAATTTATTAATACATAGTAGTTTTATATTTTTATTTCATCCTTATAGGATTTCTTTCATATTTTCTTGTTGCTTCTTTGATTTTTATTTGTGAAAAACAGCCTTTATGCTATTCCATTTCCAGTATAGTAAATGAAGACAAAAACATTAGAATGTGCTTTCTGCCAAGGCATATACTATTTAAATACATAATGGAATTCTAAGGAGTTGAATATTTCTATTCCCAAGCAGCAGTACATCGGAGAGGAGGTGGCCAGCATGGTGAAATATCTTCTGTTTTTAACTGTAAGACAGCAAGGAGATTCTTTAAAATTAGGTCATATAACAACCATTAGGAACTGAGAAAAACTGTAATGATAAGTGCTTAATTTTATTTTTAACTGCAGGAGTTAATGCTTTATTTGTATCTCACAGCAAAAGTTCAAACAGACCCTCCCTCAGTTCCAATATGTGACCTGTATCCTAACGGTGTATTTCCCAAAGGACAAGAATGCGAGTACCCACCCACACAAGATGGGTAAGGATCATAAAATAACTTCCAGTTTGATTTTTGAAAATTGTAGCTTAGCAATAAAGCAGATTTGATTTTTCTCAGAGCTTTGGTCCACCACCTTAATAAAAGCTTGTGAATTTGTTAACCAAAAATACAGTAGAAGCCCTCTTATCCAAAATAATTGGGACCGGTCATAGTTTAATCAAAAAAGTATGTTAAAGTGGGGAATAACAAAAAATAAAAATCTTTATTGATAAAAGTTAAACATTTGTTTTTTATCATTCTTGATATTTGAACATGTTTTTTCTCCTCATAAGCTATAGCCATAATGCATTGTCTTTGAATGTATTCCATTTTGAGCTGCTGTGAATAGAAACTATGTAGTCTGAGGTCTGATACTTGTAAGTTTACATTTTTTTTCCTGAAACCATTTGCAGTTCTTATCTACACTTAATGTGACAAGTTTTTTTTTTTTTTTGATGACTTGCCTTTATTTAGACTTTTCTGAGTAGTCAATTTAGTTTTCATAGGGATAATTTTTTTTATGTACTATATAACAAAATTACAGAATTATAGTAACTGATAATTTACACCGGTTTGTGAGCAAATCACCTGATTGTTCTGAAAGGCAACATTTCCGCTGGTCAGGAGACACTCATAGTGGCATTATGTTGACTGGCTAAGAACATGGAAGCTGGGATTCATTTGAATACCAACTCTAATGCTTATTAGCTTTGTGACTTGGGCAAGTAATTTATCATGTCTTTGTTTTCATTTCTTCATCCATAAAATAAGCACTTCATAGGGTTGTTGTGAAGAATATATGTAAAGCATTTAGGAGGGTAACAGACACATGTAAGCATTGTTAGTTGCTGCTATTATTATTCAGAACAGGAACCTGTCAGCCCCTAATTTTCAGAATACAGTGGCCATTGGTCAGTATATTTTACAGAGGGAATTGAGACCATCAGTTAATCCAGTGGTTGCCATAGTTGGTTAAGAAAGCTTCTACTGTAGCCTTGTTTCACTGACCTGTAAAGACATCATTGTTTTTCTTTAAATTTAGGAAAGAACATGATATTGTTATATTTTAATCCCCCTCCTTAATTCCCAGTACCTATAGGGAATAAGTCTATAAAGTTCTGAAATTTTGTGTCATGAGCATCTTTTCTTTGGATTTGAATTCATCAATCACCATCCCTATCTTAAAGCATCTGTTTTTGAAATGTTACAGGCATGTAATTTAACTTTTTGTAGTACATACGATATAATCAACATTTATTTTTTAAATATAATCTTTTTAATTTTTTTTTTTTTTTTTGCTTGTTCCCTCTTCCTTCCCTTCCTTCCAGACCCATGTAACCACCTAGCAGGTAGCCTTCCATATTTTTATATGCTCCTATATGTACACATCTATGTCTGTTTATGTAGGGGGAGTGTTTTGGTCTTGTTTGTTTTCCAAAATGGAATCCTGTGCACATTTTCCTCACCTTTTCTCATTCAGGAAGGCTCTCCAAGTCAGTCAGAAGACCTGTTATTCTTTTGAATGGCTTTATAATATTCCATAGAATGAATATGCTATATTGTATTTCACCATTTTCTAATCGATGAGCATTTACTTTGTCTCTAATATTTTCTGCCATATTATAAACCATTCTGTAATAAGTATTTCTAAGATACACATATGTATTTATGTATACGTGTTTATGTATGTGTCTCCTTACACTCTGGCAGTTTTACTGTGTGATAGTTTTCCAGGAGTGGAACTGCTGAATCAAAGAATATGTTAATACTTTAGTTTATGATTCTCGAACTGCTAATGATTGTGAGCATTTTTTGATTGTTGGCTTTGTTCTTTTGCTCTTCTAAAAGTTTTAAAACTTTGAATATGGTATATTATACCTCTGGATTCCTAGCAGTCTCTTAGATTTTTTTCAAACTCTTCCTCTGTGTTTTATTATGTCTTTAGTTAGTCTGGAATTTTTTTTGTGTAGAGTTGGGAGTGCTAATTTTATTTTATTTCAAATGGACAGCCAATTGTGCTAGAATTGTTTATTCATGAAATAATTCACTCTACTCAATGGAATAACCACCTCTGCCATATACTATATTCTCATATTATGGAACTATATTTTCTTAGTCAACCAATTTCTATTATTCTACGGATCTGTTTGTATATTCCTGTGCTAGTATTTAGATTTATCAGCAACTTTATATGTTGATAATTCAATAAGGCAAGTCTTTCTCCTCTGCCATACACGCCCAAACACAGTTCTTTTTTATACTAAGCTGTTTTTAGTCATAATAGTTTTAACACATATACCCACAGAAAAATGCTCTCATTAGAATTCTGATCAGAATTGCATTATACTTATGTATCTTTTTTCAGAAAATTGACAGTTGTGTCACTTTATCTTATCCATTGTCATAGTATATTTTCCCACTTATTCTGATTCTTTTCAGGTAGGTCCCATCCCTTTGTTAAATTTGTTAAGTGTTTTATGGTTTTGTTACTGATGTGAACAGGATGTTTTTATGTTTCCATTTTTATGTGTTTATTGCTAAGTGGAAGAAAACCATTGATTTCCTATACTTATTAAAAAATAGATTAATATTTTTAATAATGTGAATATAGTGGAACAGTTGAAGTAATGTTTAATACAAAGAAAATTGAGATTTTATAAACCTTAAAAACTATCTTTCCCTCCTTACTATCATCTGTTGCAAATTAAACATTGTAGAGGTAGAATAACCTCTGATTTTGAAACAATAGAGGAAGATATTAATTATATGTTATATTTCTTAAGTAATACTTAAATATTTAAAAGCAATCTTGTATGCTTTTAAATATTTATGGGGAAATGAAAAAGAAGTTTATTGTGGTTATGTTTGCTTTTTAGTAAGTTTTAATTTTTTTTTTTTTTTTTAACGTTTATTTATTTTTTTGAGACAGAGACAGAGGATGAACAGGGGAGGGTCAGAGAGAGGGAGACACAGAATCTGAAACAGGCTCCAGGCTCTGAGCTGTCAGCACAGAGCCCGACGCGGGGCTCGAACTCACGGACCGCGAGATCATGACCTGAGCCGAAGTCGGCTGCTTAACCGACTGAACCATCCAGGCGCCCCAAGTTTTAATATTTTTTGACATTCATATAACCAGTTTTGACTATTTGCAAATAGATCAGAATCAGTATTCTTACAGGTTTGGTAAAGTATTAAATACAGTTTTGTATCTACCCCTTTTTTTTTTAAGTTTTCATTTAAATTCTAGTTAGCACACAGCATAATACTAGTTTCAGGTGTATAACATAGTGATTCAGCACTTCCACATATCGCCCAGTGCTTGTCACAACAAGTGCACTTACTCTCCATCACCTGTTTCATGTATTCCCCCCACCTCCCACCTCCTACCTCCTGTAACCATCAGTTTGTTCTCTACATTATAGGGTTTGTTTCTTTGCTTGTCTCTTTTTTTCCTTCATTATTTTTTTTTAATAAACTTACTAAAAATTACATGAATTATCACAAAGAACTTGCCTGTGTAACTACCACCCAGGTTGAGTGCAGCATTTTATTTAGCTTTTTATTTAAAATAATTCTGTACTTAAGAGAAAGAATTCCTGCATACCTTTCACTCAGGTTCTCTTTAACATTTGCCTCATCTATTGTTCTCTTTCTCAGGGGAATATGACAATTACACCGAATATATATATTCTGTATAATATACCAGTAACATTCCATTTTCTCCTTGGAAGACAGAAAGATAGAGGGCAGATGTGGAAAATGTTATATTGGTGAATCTCTATTCATCTACTTTTTCTGAATTATTTGAAAGTAGTTTGTGTATTTTTGGATGGAATACTAGACAAGTAGATATCATGTCCTTTGAAGGATTGTCACATCTGGAGACACATGATATCAGGTTTTATCACTTGGATAAGGTGTATCTAGTTTCTCTAGTGTGCCATTACTATTTTTTCCTCTTATAATTAGTAATTTGCACTTCTAAAAAAACTGACTTTCTCTGTGTCTTTCCTATGTTAGTAAAAATTTTTAAACCAATTTTGAATGAGTATAATATTCTATTTTGTATCTAGTATAATTTTATTAGTGATTTCGCTCTATTTTCTGTAACCTGGAATTAGTTGTAAAGGCTTAGATTATATTTAGATTTTGACAGGGACATATAAGCGATACTGTGTTCTTCATATTGAATCATAGTCTGTTGCATCAGATACAATGTCAGATTGTTCTGTTACTAGTTTTACTGTATGTGGTCACTTGGTTAATGTGATACTAGCCAGCTGTTTCTTTTTTAAAGGTACTTTTTTCTTTTTGCAGTTTCCAAGTAATCTGTGGGTAGTTTGGTACCATTGGAATATCCTTTCTTTCAACAGCCTTTTTCTTAATTATTTTAATATCCATTCATGCTTTATCAGTTTTTTCATTGGGGACTGCAAAATGGTGAATTTCTAATTCTGTAGTTCTTTCTACATTTATTAGCTGATTTTCTATAAGAAGAATTTTCCTCTATCAGCTGGGTCTCAATTAACTTTATCAGTTAACTGTAGTTTCTTATAGGCAAAGTTAAAACATGCTTTATTTTTCTGTTTACCAGTTTCAGAGGAAGGAATTGATCTACATGCAATCTTAATTTCTAGGTTAAAGACATGCATTTTTATATGATTTTTATAAACGTGGTATTTGGTGCTTTAAAAATACAAATGTAAGTAGCTTTCAAGTTATCCATGCAGTGAGTTCAGAAATGTTTACAACTGTTTGAAACTAATAATCAGATTCCTTTGTATCTTTTGGTTTTACTTACATTTTATGCTCTTAACACATCTAGTAAAAATGATGAAATATTGAAAAGACTCCAAAATATGAAAGAGGTGTGGGAAGTTTACATACTCTGTAAACACTTCTGTAAAGATTCTCTTTCGAGCAGTTATTTTGATAGTTTTGTTGTACATACATAATTTATTTAAAAAGTATTTCCAACCCACCTCTGTCACTTGGATGAATTAATTGCCTTTTCAAATAATTATTGGCTCAGAATGTTTTTTTCATTTTATTGATTTCTATGTATTTGCTAAATAGACTGAACGTCAAAATATCAAATTTAGGAAAGAGGACAGTCTCCTTGATAATATTTTTTGTCTTTAGAACGAACCTGGAATTCTAATTTTAGATGCTGGCAGTGTATTTCTTGAATATTACTAATGGCTTTCAATTTGAACTCAAGACTTAGGAAAAGAATTTCTTTAATCTAGCTTCTGATTGGTACCTCTTTAGCAACAATGTAGAACATTCCATAACCTTTTGAAGAATTACTGCTTCTAAGAATCAGCTATGCAGCTTCAGAAGTATAAGATGTTTGAGACCTGTTGATTTCATTATTGGAGATCTTTATTGTGCCATATTCTGATTCTAAAATGTAGTTAGATAGCATTTGAAATTTAATTATACTTAGCATTTTAATCTATAAGAAATGGATTCGAAGAATTGAAGAGAAAAAATGGGAATTGATAATGACCAATTTCATTTTCATGGCCCCACTGCATGATATCCATCAATTCCCTGTGGACATAGTCTTTCGTCTTAGCCATTCTAGAAAAAACATTTGGGGATATTTTTGTTTTTCACAAAATGTTTGGCTTTTGAGGCAAGGGGTGCAATAATGGTATGGCTATTGTATATGTGCCAGAATTATGGCCCATGTAAGAGACAACTGTGATATGTTTTGTTTAAAAACTGATGTCTTTAGCCAGTATTCTTATGCCTGGAATGATTGATTCTTAGAATGTTTGGGTTCTTGGTTTCCAGGAAAGATTTTTGGATTCATGGGAGAGAATAAACTGGAGTTATATCTGGAGGTCAGGAGATTGTGGCTTGTCTGTCCCATCTTGGAGTGAGCAACTATAAGTGTATTGCAGCTAAAAAAGATTGGGCCACATGTTGAGAATATACTTTTTAAAGGATCGTATCCTGTTAACCTTCTAGTCTGAGGATGTTCCTTTGAATACTTGTAATTGTCTCTTGAATCTTCACTATTCCGATTAAAAGTAATTCATACACATTTAAGTATTTGTGGCGTTCAAAACTGACCTTAACAGATGGTGCTGCAATATTTCATTTCTTTGTAATGTCAGTATATAGATCCAAAATACATTTCCAAACAGAAAATAAACCAAAGAAGCCTCTGTGATGCTTAAGTATCCCTAAAATGACATAGGACGGCCCCTTTGTGTCATTGTAGCAAATTAGAGGTGCTAGATGTTGGCACACAGGTAGCTGTTGCGGTAGGAAGTAATCATAACTTGACAACGACCAAGAACTCACAGTATTTGGAAACAATTTAGGGGCATACTCTAGAGCAGTTATATTAACTTTTTCTATAAAGAGCCATGTAGTAAATATTTCAGGCCATGAGTGTTACTCACTTATGCTTTTATAGCATGCACGTAAGTACCTATAGACAGTATGTACACAAATAGACATAGTTGTATTGCAGTAAAATTTTGATTATGAGACACGTACCAGGCTGTATTTTGTATTTGCCTGCAAGCCATAGTTTGAGGAAAATAGTAATCTTGAAGGCATCACTTTATTTCTTTTATTTTTAAATTAAAACATTTTTTTAATGTTTATTTATTATTGAGAGACAGAGAGAGCATGAGCATGGGAGGGGCAGAGAGAGGGGGAGACGCAGAATCTGAAACAGGCTCCAGGCTCTGAGCTGTCAGCACAGAGCCTGATGCAGGGCTCCAGCCCACAAACTGTGGGATCATGGCCTGAGCCGAAGTTGGACACTCAACTGACTGAGTCACCCAGGCGCCCCAATGAAGGCATCGCTTTATACTGAGTATAATTTATACCTCAGTGATCACTGAGTTGTGAACTGTGTATTCAATATTGCCAGTAATGTATGAAAGTTATAAGAACTTTTTAAAAGATTTTCATTTGAAAAGTTACTATTTTTGAAAGGTGCTGCTTAAAGGGAGTCCGTGTATCTTCTCATTTCCCAGATACTGAATAAAAAATATTTGTTATCCCTGGCAGTTTTCAAATATGAGCCATATCCTTCAAGGAGCATTGCCTCTTACATTAGAAGGATCCTGCAAAAGCACATAATATTTTATATTTTGATGAAAGTGTATGTAGATTTCTGGTCAAGTTTTCATATTAGTACTTACCCTGTTGATGAAATTAAACGTTAATTTTTGGTGTGGTCTTTTGAAGTCTCTCAGAGTAACCTTGAGTGGAAGGATAATTTTTTTTCTTCCACTGCTTGGTTTCCAGGACTCTTTTCTGGCTTCTCTGTTTTTTTTTTTTTTTTTTCCTTTTTGTGTTATTTTTGTGTGGCAAAGTTTTAGTCTCTGACTATGAATGAAATTTCACTTGAGGACTTTGAGAGTCTTACAAAAAAGGTTTAACTTGATTTGGCTTGATTGCAAGTGTGTGACTACTCGTATTTCAGAAACTTTGCTGATGTTTAATATAAGAAATTGAATGTGTGACATTTTTATCTAAAATGTCTTATATTAGTGTATTTTTATCTCTCAGCTTTTATGCTTATCTGCTGTTTCTAAAGTGACTAATACTATGCTATACATACTATAAAGGCGAACAGCTGCTTGGAGAACTACAAGTGAAGAAAAGAAAGCATTAGATCAAGCTAGTGAAGAGATTTGGAATGATTTTCGAGAAGCTGCAGAAGCACATCGACAAGTTAGAAAATATGTTATGAGCTGGATCAAGCCTGGGATGACAATGATAGAAATCTGGTAAAAGGAATATATTTTTGTAAGAATGTGATAAAAAAAAATTTTTTTTTAAGTGCTAACTGTCCAGTTGTAATGTTTGGCTTTCTTACTACTTTGCTTAAACTTGAAGTGAGGGTTCTAGAAATATGAGTTCTTATACTGTAAATGTAATGAGGAAACCATAAGAGGACATTTATACCTCAACAACCCTATTTTGTACTTTGTACACTTATATGTGCAAATGCACACATTACTCTGATTCTTACTTTCTGTTTGGAAGTCTATTACTTCACTAACAATTTGTATTAAAATTATTGGTCACAAAACGGTTACAATGCAATGAAGAAACCAATAAAAGTACTTTGTCTCTAGTTTTCCTTTCGAGTAGTAATTAGCTATAAAAGGCAACAGTTCTCTAATTCAGACAGTTTTTTAAATGTGCAACATTGAGCAAATAAAATGTAATCAACATTTATATTAGTCTGAGTGGAGAATCTCACTTCCTAGTAACTAAGTTAAAAGTGGATTGTGTGGTTCTGTTTCTCCAGATTTCTAGTGGAATTGAATTTTTTTAATCTTTTATCTTTTAGAAATGAGCTACTATTTTCATAGCATCAGAGAACTATTAGTCATTCACATCCAGGAATTGTTCAGATCTTTCCCAGAAAGTAACTTAAGAGTTTTAGTAAATTCTCTGGACCTGATGACCTTTAAGGTATATAAAGATAAAAATGTAAATAATTTTTTTTTTTTAAATAGTGAAAAGTTGGAAGACTGTTCACGAAAGCTAATTAAAGAGAATGGATTAAATGCAGGCCTGGCATTTCCTACTGGGTGTTCTCTAAATAACTGTGCTGCCCATTATACTCCAAATGCTGGTGACACAACAGTATTACAGTATGATGACATCTGTAAGATAGACTTTGGAACACATATAAGTGGTGAGTTTTTGGAAATAATTCCCCCCCCCCCACCTCCAGAAAAAAGTAGTCTTCTCTCTGTTAGATGGGGCTCAGGTACTTGAACTCCCTAATTTTCTTCTTTATGCCTCACTTTTTTATTTTTAATTTTTTTTTAACTTTTTTTTTTTAATTTATTTTTGGGACAGAGAGAGACAGAGCATGAACGAGGGAGGGGCAGAGAGAGAGGGAGACACAGAATCGGAAACAGGCTCCAGGCTCTGAGCCATCAGCCCAGAGCCTGACGCGGGGCTCGAACTCACGGACCGCGAGATCGTGACCTGGCTGAAGTCGGACGCTTAACCGACTGCGCCACCCAGGCGCCCCTATGCCTCACTTTTCAGTAGAGTTGTGTTGAGCCAGTTTTTGAGATTTACTTTTAAGTATCCTACTACATTGAGTATAATGCAAACCATTGGGTAATTGAGGTTTATAACTCTTTGTATCAAGGTGAGAAGAAATTAATCTTGTTTATTCATGTTGTTTCAGAAATTTATCTGTTAATAAGAACAACAAACATTTACTTAGAACGTTTAAGTTTACCAACCTTTATACACTTGCTAGCTTTTCTAAATTCTGCCCCCAAACCTTGTTGGGTGAGTACCTTTTATCTCACTTAGGTGAGAAAATAAAGTTCAGATAAAGAAAATAAAATTCAGATAAAGTACTTACCTGAGGTTTTGCTAAATTGCAGCAGCTGCACTGATTGGTGTCTGTAGACCTTTACATTTTCTCTGCCCACATTACTGCTCCTTAGTCCCCAGGTTTTTCTCTTTTTGATTTGTTTCTGTTTATATTTTGCTTATCCACCTAGGTTAGTACTATATTGGTGCTATCTTGAAATGTTACATACTGACCCTGGAATTAGTCTTTGCATTCTAAAACTTTTATATAACTTATTTATACTTCTTTTCACTTTGATTTTGAATGCTGTGTGGGTACTTGGACTGCTGCCTTCATTTGAGCCCATCGTTTTATTTGCATGTTAACTAGGCAGATTAATAGAATAGATGCAATAAAGTAGACAAATTGACTAGCTGATACAACAACTTAAAGAATTTTCTCTTTCAGGTAGGATTATTGACTGTGCTTTTACTGTTACTTTTAATCCCAAATATGATACATTATTAAAAGCTGTAAAAGATGCCACTAACACTGGAATAAAGGTATGTGAACTGGAAGCACAATTTCATTCAATGTATTTTGAGCATTTTATAGCCTGTTAAAGGTCTTTGGATTATGTAAGACTGGTCCACTGCCCTTAGGATTTTAAGTGGACAATTCTAGTATAATATACCAAGGTTTTATAAAGGAAGTTATAATATACAAAGCAGTTTTATCTAATTGCCCTTTATTTTAGAATACTAATAAATTGTAATAAAATTATGCATTTTGAGTAACAAGTATATATATCATTTTGTTTTTAGTGTGCTGGAATTGATGTCCGTCTGTGTGATGTTGGTGAGGCCATCCAAGAAGTTATGGAATCCTATGAGGTTGAAATAGATGGGAAGACATATCAGGGTATGTTTTTAAAAAATGAATATTATTTTGAAATGCATGTGACCTCTTGCAGAATTAATTTTACAAAGTAGTATTGAGTGCTTTCTTTATCTCCTGGGAATATAAAGAGGGAAAACGGAGGGAAAATAACTTCATCTTATTAGGAAAACTGGTCACTAGGTGGGAACTCTTGCCGAGCTGCGGTGGTAGCTGGTAAGATACCCAGGGATTTATCTGAGAATGGCCAAAATGTAGACTTGGTTTTCTGTGACTAAGTCAAATTGAGGCTTAAAAAGAAGCCAGGGACTCATTCCATTGATGAGCCCTTCACCTTTTTTTTTTAAGTTGAGTTCAGAATTTAGAGCCCAGTTAATTCCTTGTGTGTTTTTTCTTTAATCTTTATTCCCTTTGCCTCTTGGTCTTTCCCAGCCACTGCCTTAGGTACACAGTCCCAGAGTCACCTGTGCTTTGTGCTGCTTTCCCAGCTCTCAGGGTCTAACCACTGTCCTCCTTCCTGATCTGTGCTCACTGCTCTCTGTAACTACTGTTCTAATAACTTTTTAATTTTATTTTTATTTATTTTTATTTTTTAGTGAGTATATTTATTCTAATAACTTTCATAAGGAGTGTTTCCCACATTTCCTTTAACCAAATCCTGTCTCTCCCTTGTAGTCATCTGAGCAGAGACATTCATACCTCCTTGACCTCTGTAAATTCACATGATTTATTTAGCATTCTTTGCC
This sequence comes from Puma concolor, assembly GCF_028749965.1. Classification (NCBI taxonomy): domain Eukaryota; kingdom Metazoa; phylum Chordata; class Mammalia; order Carnivora; family Felidae; genus Puma; species Puma concolor. The sequence continues at coordinate 25,557,284 of NC_141673.1, read as the reverse complement.
TGACCTTGTTGATACTGATAGACTACTGTGTCTACCAACTGCAGAAGGTATTCTTCCTCTGCAACCTGATGGTGTATGTCCTTGTTGCTCACAAATCCATAATCCTGTGAACATCAGTGCAAATCAATCATTTCTACAGTACAATCAATATAATTGTCATTGTTTCATTGTTGTAGAGTTGAAAAAACCTTGCTACCTAATTCTGCCTTAAAAGAAAGGCAACTTGTACTGGAATTCTAGCACTGCAGAGATAGATTTTTTTTAAACCATTTTTATTGTGGAATATCACTGAAAATACATGCAACACAAAAATTCAGTTAAACAATTGTAAAAGTTATGTAATTTTATCCCTTGAGAAATAGAATATTGTCAGCATTCCAAAAGCCCTTCAATTCTGTATACTCTTTTGAATTACAGCAGTCTTCCTCTAGCAAACCACAGTCTTGAGTGCTAAAGTATTTACATTTGCTTTTCTTTATGTCTTTAGTATCTAACTATGCGTCCTTAAACAACAGTATATTTGTGCTTAACTTTTACGTATATAATAATAAAACAACATGTATATAATTGTGCCTGTTGTTCTTTTTTCTTTAGGTTTTATTTTGTTGTTCAGTGTATCCCCAACCTTTCATTTTTATTGTTGAGTAGTATTCCATTGTGTGAATATACCACAATTTGTTCTGTAATTGGTCTCAAGACCTTGGAGTTGTTTGGATTTTCCTTATTAACATTTGGAATGTGCTATAATTGTAAAATTTAAGATTGGGAGGTGTGTGGATTCCATTATGTAGGCCAAAGCTTTCTGGAATTTTCTACACCCTGGTGGCAGTCCTGCTAGATTCATTTTGTGTCCTGGGATCTTCAAGCCCTAGGACTGGAAGTCCAACACCCCCCTTTGTCAACTGAAGAAAAAACTGTATGAGTTGGTTTGTGAAAAAAGTAAAAAAATGTATGGTTTTACATCCTATCATTTCGACACAGTATCCACATTTTCACATTACCTTTTGGTCCATAACTGTAAAAATATTTTTTGTTTGTAATCACTGTGTACATGACATGTACTGTGTAATATAACTTTATATTAACAGTACCTCCTTAAGGGCACTTGGCTGGCTCAGTCCATGGAGTGTGTGACTCAAGGTTGTGGGTTTGAACCCCATGTTCGGTGTAGAGATTAAATTAAAAAAAAAAGTTAAAAACGAATGAAAAACAATACCTCCTTAGATGACCCCCCATTGTTACCTCATCACATAGTTTTTTTTTTTCCCATCATCCCCCTTTACTCCGTTCTAGTTTTTAGTAAATTGCAATTAACATCTTTTCTGTATTCTGCTAGTTTTCCAGTTTGTATTTAACTATGTCAATGCGAGGTTATTTAGTAGTGCAGTATCGTTTTTAAATCAATGCTTGAACTCTGTGCTAGAAAGCCAAGAGATCTGTTTGTGCTTCTGGAAACCTTGAATAACTGTTTTCCTATTATGCCAGTGAAACCAATCCGTAACCTAAACGGACATTCAATTGGGCCGTATAGAATACATGCTGGGAAAACAGTGCCCATCGTGAAAGGAGGAGAGGCTACAAGAATGGAGGTATGTATGCCATACATACAAAGTGTTTATTGTGAAGCATTCTGATTTTTTTTTTTTCCCTAAACTAAAGTTAGTGATAGTTGAGTATATAGTATGTTGAGCAAAATTAACTTGCCATCTTTACTGGTCTGTGTGAGTATGCAAATTGTGTCTGGTCAGGCTAGGGCTCAGTCAGCTATGGAAGTTGGGTATGTCAGAGGATTGTTCATTCAACACATAATGAGTATTTACTAAGCATCTCTTAGATGCCAGTCTCTTTAGTAGTCACTGAGGATGTAGTAGTGAACAAAATAAAATTCCCTGCCTGTATAAAGCCTACATTCCAATAGGAGGACATAGACCAAAAAGTGCTAAGGAGATAAAGCAAGGAAGGGTGGATGACTACCAGGGGGTTATTTCATGTTGTTTCTTATATGAAGTAAATAATAACCTCAGCCTGAAGTTAACAAATGGCAATTTTAATTGGTTCTGAATTTTTCTTCTCTCCCCTTGACCTTACATATTCTTTAGGAAGGAGAAGTGTATGCCATTGAAACCTTTGGAAGCACAGGAAAAGGCGTTGTTCATGATGATATGGAATGTTCACATTATATGAAAAATTTTGATGTTGGACATGTGCCAATAAGGTGAGAGACTGTAGTTTTTATAGGAGTATTAAGCTTCTTTTCCCAGTTAGTAGCATTTTTAAAAATGTGACAAACATTCACAGTGGTATATTCATTAATGTACAGTTCTATAGCCTACCAGTAAGTTGTGTGGATTTTTATAATACAGCAAGGAAATTGGCCTGTTAAAAATCTTAACTGAAATGAAAATGATATAGGCAAGTATTCTCTTCAGATCCAGTTTCTAATAATTGTTAATACTTTCAGAATCATTTTGCTGGCATTTCTAGGTTTTTGTTCTTAATATTTTCCTATTGATAAACTTTCTATTTTTAGCTTTTTTTCCCCCTTAAACTTTTTGGAGAAGATGGTTGAAGGATGGATTTATACCTCCTTTATGTGCAGGTCTTTCAGCTTGGTGCACAAAAAAGGAAATTACCACCATAATACTGTTGATGAGTCTCTCTACTGGGAATTTAACACACATATGTAGACACATAAATAAATACGTAAGATAGTCTTCAGGTGGTCTCCCATTCAGCTGCCATCTATAATTAGGTATGGGCTGTTATACATTCTGACTTTTGAATGTTGAAAGAGACAAAAAGTTTTTTGAAGTTAATTACCAAGTAAAACCACAGCTACCATATGAGTTTTCCTTAATGGGGAAAATGAGTTGGTAACTTTTTAGCCACCTGTTAATTTTGGATTTTCTCCTCTTAGGCTTCCAAGAACAAAACACTTGTTAAATGTCATCAATGAAAACTTTGGCACCCTTGCCTTCTGCCGCAGATGGCTGGATCGCTTGGGAGAAAGTAAATACTTGATGGCTCTGAAGAATCTGTGTGACTTGGGCATTGTAGATCCATATCCACCATTATGTGACATTAAAGGATCATATACAGCACAGTTTGAACATACCATACTGTTGCGTCCAACGTGTAAAGAAGTTGTCAGCAGAGGAGATGACTATTAAACTTAGTCCAAAGCCGCCTCAACATCTTTTATTTTCTAAGCTTTGTTGGAGTACATTATACCACAATTAATTTGCAACATGTTTGTCTGTTTAACAGTGGACCTATGTAATGCTTTTATCCATGTTTAAAAAGGAAGGACTTTGATCAAATGCAAACCATCTAATGTAATTAGCCAAGGAAAAAGCTTTCAGGACTTTCAAATGTTAACTGTTTTTCCCATCTAGGAAATGCTATAAAGCTCAAATTAGTTAGGAATGACTTACACATTTTTTGTTTTAAAACACCTAAGAGATGCTTTTCAATATTTATATTGCCATATTCTTAATTGAATGCTTTGAATGACTACATCCAATTCTGCACCTATACCCTCTGGTATTGCTTTTTAACCTTCCTGGAATCCATTTTCTAAAAAATAAAGACATTTTCAGATCTGAGAGCTACATTTCAATGTCTGTGGTTATAATTCTGCACAGGAAATAGCTGAACTTAACGTAGGGAAATGTAGAGCCTTTTATCTGGATTGTAGACCTCTACACTGAAACTTTTCTTCTGACATAATGGCTAAAACAAGATCTACACATGCATAATGTGGGAAAATCTTCACAAATTAATACAAAGCTTTAGGAAAGGTTTGCCTTTATTTTCTTTTTAGAACCATATTAGTCTTTGTCTTTCATTTTTTTCCCATGACATTATGAAGATTAATTGAAACATGACCTGGTAGATACATTGTACCAACTTGAAACCTTGATTTAGTAAAATCTCAACATTTAGATCCTTTATCCAGTGGTAGTTTTTATCAGGAAATGTATTCAGCTTGCTCAATAAACCAAAAGGGCATTTAAAACTACAAATACTAGAACAGGAAAACTTCCCATACTTGGATCTTGCTATAGTTAGAAAAGTTAAATTGAACTATTAGGCTTTTCCATTAATGAATCAAATTCACCCTGCCCCTTGACTGGCTTGAATTAAAAACTAGTGGCATTTCAGTTACACTAATTATGGCAGCTAAGTGCGTAAGTTGAATGTAAGATACCTAATACTTACTTGTTTAAACTGAGTCCCACTACAGATTCTTGAACAAATTGCCTGAATTCTTTGTAACCGATTTGTTGGGAATGTTCCAACACAATTTCAAAATTGTTTATGTACCAAGGTAAAGCCTTAATTTGTATATGCTTTAGCACAATAAGATTCACTGCCTCTGGGATGCTGTTTAGTTTGTATTTTGTTTAATGTTTTTCTTATAGGAAGAAAAACTGGATTTCTGTACTTAGATCATTTATTATATATATAGCATTAGAGCTATAAATGTTGTCTTGTGGGGTAAACAATCTAGTTTTCAGTTATATGAGCCATGTTTATTATGGTGCTAATGTTCAATAGCTACTTTCAAATTATTTTCTCCAGTTTCTGTGATGTGCTAGTGGCAGAGCTCACAAGCTCATGCTTAGACATGTTATAGGGCTTGGGCCCTCCAGCTAGTTCTCTTGGGGTTCTGAGTCCATACTACTTTGATGTGTTTTGGTGGAAGATATAAAGTATCTCAATTAATATGCTCAAGAGTTTTATAATTTACCCTGTGAATGAAGAATATTGGAGCATTATAAGACCTCTCTTTAGCAGTAGGGATCTCAAACCAGTTATGACCTCCAAGCTCTCTTCCTAGTAACTCTTGTGAGCAGTAGCATCGCTGCATGCCCCTGGAATAGCTGGAAGAAATATGATCTTGTAAATAGGAAAGCTGTCACTTAAAAACATTGTATTGTTTACCTACTAGCCATGTATCTCTTGAAATCATTTTGTTATGTTTACAATGATGTACCTTATTAGTAACAAATTATTAGTTGATGTTTAACAAATAGTGCCTTTAGTAAATTATTTTACAACCAAAACACGTTGTTTTTTGTTAGATCAACTTAGCCGAATGTAGAAGTCTACACTAAGATGTACAATAAGAAATTTAAGTTTCTGTTCATTGGCTAGGTTTTGGTTTTGTAAATTTAATACACCTCTTTATATCCATTTTAGATTTGTAGCAAAATTGAGCATCAAGTACAGGATTCCCATATACCCCCTTGACCTCACACACATAGTCTTCCCCTTAGGTTTTAGTTTTGAGGGATTAAAAAGTAAAAGGGTCGGGGCACCTGGGTGGCTCAGTCGGTTGAGCGTCTGACTTCGGCTCAGGTCATGATCTCACAGTCCGTGAGTTCGAGCCCCACGTCGGGCTCTGTGCTGACAGCTCAGAGCCCAGAGCCTGGAGCCTGTTTCAGATTCTGTGTCTCCATCTCTCTCTGAACCTCCCCCGTTCATGCTCTCTCTCTCTGTCTCAAAAATCAATAAAGGTTAAAAAAAAATTAAAAAAAAAAAAAAAGCTATGTGCATACATATAGGTGTGTATACCTTAAAAAAAAAAAAGTAAAAGGGTAAGTCACTTTCTTTCTCATATATTTTTATATTGAAATAAGTACTGAAACATCTATACCATTACAAACAGCATATCTTGCAGAGTTGTCTTTAAATTATCTCCCTAAAACCAGGTGCTAAAGTGTGTAGCAGTTTACCCAAGTATAAAGTAATCCTTGAAATTAAAAAAGGCTAGACTCAGGTATCTTGACCACATAAATCTTTAATGAGGTATAATTACATTAACAGTTGAGGTAACAACTTGCATAGGTAATTAAGTGAAAGATTTTAAACTTTAGCCATTTAATACTCAGGCTGTATTTTGGCATAAATGACTTGTCTGTTCAGTGATAAATTCTCATTGCACTTCATGATCAGCTGCCCCAGCAACTTGCTCTCTGAAATTTAAGGAAAATTTGCTAATAGAGGTCCTTTTCAAGCTTATACTTAATAGATGAACACTGGCAAAAAACAGCATTCTATAGGGTATTATCTTTCATGAAGATTTCAACCTACAAGCAAACCTAAAAAGAATAAATGATCTTCCAGGGGTTAACACTGAGCCAAGATGTGAAATAGCTGATCTATAGAGGTTAGCGGATGATAAATTAGCAGCAGTAGGAATTTAAAGAGATCTAGTAAGATTATTTGGGAAGAGCAAAGAGTATTTCATAACATATTTATCATAAAATGGAAGTTTAGATAGTTTTTTTAAAAGGGCCAAGTATTTGAACATCTGAGGTTCCTAGTCTTCACATAATCGGAGCAAGAGTGAGTAATCCAAGCCTATTTAGAAAATGAGATTTAGAAAAATTATTTAGAAAAAATGAGATGCTGAATATATTGCCCAGTTGCCAATTTTGAACAATTATCTTCTCTGTCCTAAGCAATTTTTTCTCTTAAAGAAGACTTATTTTTTTCCTTTAAAAATCTCAAGATATGATACAGTACAAAGCTTTTAAGAGATCTAATGTTAAACATACAAAAAAACCTCACATCCAAGTTAAACTGTACTTGCTTACCATAATACACTGCTGAATTCAGATTTTTGATAAGACTGCTTTATTAGAATCTGGACAAACCTGTTTGCTGCCAAACAAATCATTATAAGTCCGAGCTATCATTGTTTTCATGTCCACAGTACTGAAGTAATTTAAATATACTATTTATAAAGCTGTCATTTTCATTTGTATGAAGTTTGACTATGCCAAATAAAGAACAATTATTAAAACTTACTACATTTTTGAAAAAAATGAAGTTCCTTTAATCAAAGGAATGTTCTGAGTCCTGTAACACACAAAGCCTCAGGAGTATCAATTAGTGTGACTGATGAGTATTTAGGTAATACCTTGGTATTTCACAGTGAATGTAGTAGTTTAACTGCCGTCAAGGGGCAAAGGTAACTTCACTATGCAAATGGACTGAAAGAAATTTTTTCTTTTTTGGTAATATCATTAGTGAAGACTATCTAATTTCCACCTAATAAGAATTTGTATAGAAAATACCTACAAAAGCTAAATAAAAAATGTATAAAATGATGCCACCTGAACTTCAGTAAAAGATTGCACAAATTCATGATCTGAGCCAATTAAGACATGAAAATATAAAAGAAGTAATGCCAGTATGAAGTAAACACTGAAAGTTTAAAACTCCCAAGTACTTGAGAAAAGTTTAGTTACCTGCTGTCATTGATATACATGTTTATGCTAGTTTTGTCTCTGTAAAAACCGTTTTGTTGTGGATACAAAATGTATAAACTGTGCACTGATTCCTAAGTAAAAAATTAAAACAATGAAGCTCAAAATTGTAAGCCCTTTTAAAAAGTATATATAAAATCACAAGAAGAAAGCCCCACTGTCTTTGGATCAGCTAAGGATTTCATTAGAAGAGGTATCAGCTTCTTCATTGGGATGTTGGCTACCAGACAGGAGTTCTGGAGGCAAGAGTTTAGAATGTCCATTCTCAGTAACTCGCTGGGTATAAAACAAGATATAAGCTTGGGCCTTGCATACTTCATCCATAGTGCACATGCTTAGCTTGGAATCATTGCAGTGTACCCAGAACCCTAGAGTGAAGCACAGAAATATACCTTAATGTTTATAAAGGAATTTTAGAAGTTTCTAGTATAAATTAAAATGGATTTAAAGGTATTAGTTTCAGTAAGAGTTAAAGTTTCTTTGAAGGGAAAATAATTAGCCAACTCCTTTCTTTTAAATAGTTTGGGCAGTATGTTACTCTGGATTTATCTACCTTTATTCTACAAGTAGTTTTAAGTTAAAGAATCTGATTAGTTCACCTGACACAATCTTTAATTCCAGGTATCATTTTACCAGTTAATGCTTTTGCTACTAGTCATACTGTAAAGCAAACAGTGTACAACTCGCTCTTGGTAGTTTATTGTTAAATTAATTGCCTTCGTGGATTATGTGGGCTTTCTGTCCACACGTCTTTTGTGTTTATTTTGTGTAGGGTGAAGGGAAATGGTATGAATGCGGAGGCTCAGTCGTCGTTCAATAGTAGGTAGGGAAGGGAAATAAAAAAACCCTAAGTCACTTGTTACCTATGAAGACTGTCCTTGAGGGTCCATGGAGGCAGTAAATTAAAGTGAGTTTTGTTAAAACCTAAACTCAGGGTTTATTCTAAGTATCTGTGATCCCAGTTTATTAGATGGTCTGTTCTCTAGCAAAATTAACTAGATGAAACCAGTAAACAGAGGACTTGCCCTTAGAAATATGCCTGTAATAAAAGATAGCACTAGGGTGCCTGGGTGGCTCAGTTGGTTAAGTGTCCGATTTCGGCTCAGGTCATGATCCCACAGTTCGTGAGTTCAAGCTCTGTGCTGACAATTGGGAGCCTGGAGCCTGCTTTGGATTCTGTGTCTTTGTCTCTGCCCTCCCCCACTAGTGCTCTCTCTCTCTCTCTCTCTCTCATAAATAAACGTGAAAAAAACTATATAAAAAAAGATAGCACTGAATTAATGCAACCATTCTTACTATCTTATTGCTACAGCCTTTGAAAGTCAAAACTACTACAATCCTGCAGAAAATATCCATTTTCTGCACAAACTCTCAGTTTTTTTTATGAACTATAGAAGTATTCTTGAAAGAAAACAAAAGGTCAAGTGGCTTCACTTAAGATGATTTAGTGGTCAATTTAGAAATTGTAAAGCCTAAACTCCAGCTTCCAAATTTGACCCAAGATAAAATACTTTTCCCCATCTACCCATCTATACCTCCTTCAGAATTATAGCAGTAGGCAGTGTAGTGTCCTGAGCCAAATCCTTTCCCATGGTGCATTACTACAGCAGATAAGTCATAGATAAAACATTCTGGTCTGAGGGATTTCAGGGATTCCCTGCAGCAATAAGGCTCCATGTTTAAGATTTCTTCAAAGCCAACATGAACACCAATTTTCTCTCGGTTATTACGTCCTGACCACCTGTGAACAAACCAGGGTAAAATTATTAAAAAAAAAAAAAAAATCAATGGAATATAAACATGTGCCAGGTTCAGACAGTCATAATAATAGGTCTCAGTATAGAATACAAAGTATCATATGTAAAATAATGTAAATATAAAATCCCTTCAATGCTGAAGGTGGCTATAAATGGAAGAATTTAGGCTTATTAAACAGGTCTAGTCAGGTTTTAAAGTATTTGCCTTCTGTAGTTAGATGATAATATAGGAAGAAAATTAATATAGGAAGGAAATTACGGCCCTATGGCAGTTTCCCCCTTCTAATGGATTAAAGTACCAAAGGGTTTTTAAATTTTTATTTATTTTTTTTAGAGATTGTATTTATTTTTCATTAAAAAAATCTTTTAAAGGTTTATTTATTTATTTTGAAAGAGACTTACAGAGTATGAGTGGGGTAGGGGCAGAGAAGGGGAGAAACGAATTCTAAGCAGGCTCCGCACTGTCAGCACAGAGCCTGACATGGGGCTGGAACCCACAAACCTAGGATCATGACCTGAGCTGAAATCAAGAGTCGGATGCTCAACTGACTGAGCCACCCAGGCACCCCTAAAGATTTTAAATAATCTCTACACCCAACACAGGACTTGAGCTCACATCCCCAAGACCAAGAGTTGTAGGCTCCACCAACTGACCAGCCAGGTGCCCACCAAAAGGTTTTTAATTCTCTGTTGCCTTGTCACACCATAAGGGAGATACCCCAGAAGCTAGAGTTTGTACTTGGGAAACATACTCTGGATCCTTCTTGGCCAGATGTGGAGAAAAAAACAGAACAAAACCTCTAATTCCTCAGAACACTTCAGAGCTCTTCAAAAAAAAAAAAAAAAAAAAAAGGAACTGTGACCCTTCCTTGTAGGTCAGCAAAATACTCATTAGGGATAGAACTCTAATAGTGCCTCTATACTGTCATTTTCCCAGCCTGTTGGTCATCCTTCTTGGTACTAGATCAAAACATGGCAAACAATGTTTTTATCATACACAGAGTATGAGCTGGTGCTACAAGGGAAAATAATGTAATACACGGTTGTTCTTAGAAGGGATTATAATGCAGCTTGGGTACTGTGGTGCAGGGACAAAAGACAGCCATTGATGAAAATATAATAGCATTAAAGTACTAAAACATGAAGTTATAATAGATAAAAATAAGTAGACAAAGGAGAAAGGAATATAGATAGGTTTTGTGAAGTCCAAATATGTGAAGATGCTATCAGTACAATATAAACTGGTATGGAACTAAAGGTGAGACTTGCAAATTAAATGGACTAAGACTCATATCCCAATCCTTCCCCATGAAATGTATGAAAAATCCTACATCCAGTGCACCTTTAGTCAGGATGGAAGACCAAGCACGTTAAAAAAAAAAAGGGACTTGCTTAACGTAAGTTCCTATAATTCTTATCATTCACAAGTTTATATTTTATTTAACCATAAAATTCAAACCTTACATTATTTAATAATGCTCAATAAACACTTGTATGCCATCTAAATAGACAATTGATTCCTATTGATAAGTTTGGCACCCAGTTTTTTTCTGCTGATACAGTAAAATGTGGGTGCCTGGGTGGCTCAGTGGGTTAAGTGTCCAACTCTTGATTTCAGCTTAGATCATGATTTTTTAAAAAAATTTTTAATGATTATTTATTTTTGAGAGAGACAGAGCACAAGTGGGGGAGGGGCAGAGACAGAGGGAGACACAGAATCGGAAGCAGGCTCCAGGCTCTGAGCTGTCAGCACAGAGCCCGACGTGGGGCTTGAACTCACAGACCATGAGATCATGACCTGAGCTGAAGTCGGACACTCAACTGACTGAGCCACCCAGGCGCCCCTCAGATCATGATCTTGAGGTTTGTGAGTTTGAGCCCTGTTTTGGGCTCTGCACTGACAGTGCGGAGCCTGCTTGGGATTCTCTCTCACTCTCTCTCTGTCCCACTCATGCTCTCTCTCAAAATAAATAAAACACACACACAAAAAAAGAAATAAAGTAAAATGATAACAAGATAACACTATACCCTAAGTGCACAGTGGTTTACTTCAAAGAGAAGGGAGAGAATAGACTGGGAGGCACACGTGGGGAGCTTTTACGGTACTAGAAACGTTCCATTTCTTATGCCTTTTCAGAGGCTCCTGTATGCCCCTCTGCAATCCCATTCTCCCTTTTATCTTTTATATATCCTATATATTTTATACACTGGCAAATCTTCAAAGATGAAGAAAAAGCAGAAAGACAAAGTGGTAAAGGCAGCATAAACAAAATCTCTGAATCAGAAATAAATATGGCATGAAGGGTCAAAAATGTTTTGGGCAGAAGATGGAAAGGGAGTCAAACAGGTTTAACTCTAAGGAAAGCTTCAAATACCAGGTTAAAGCAGCAATTATGAAGAACAGGAAGTTCTTTAACAGTTTACAGTAGCCGATTCAGTACCAATTTATGTAACCAAAATTTGAGTCCTTTCAGTTTTTTCTTTACAGAATCTCATTTATGTTCTTACCTCTCCATGCTCCCTGGCCCTGGAATACAACATTAACCTCCTAATTAGTCCTCCAGTTTCCACTCCACTTGATTTTATGCACAATGGCAGGTCTTGCCTGACTCCACTAAACCTTTTGTTTATACCCTTCCCTGTTCCTTCCTCCATACCTTTGTTCATGTTGCTCCCTTAGGCTAAAGTGCTCCTCCTTCTGTACATGCCCCATTCGTTCACTTAGTAAATATTTTCCGCCAAATACTATGCACAGAATTTGGTTCTGGGCCTTGGGATACAGGAATGAAATAGACAACATTCCTGTCCTTACTGAGCGTCTGTTCCACTAGCAGAGGAAGAGAAATAAGTAAACTACTAATTGCAGGTGATGGGTTCTGTCATTTAAGCAGAAACAGGGTAATATGATAATGAGGGTTGGGTGGTACTACCTTTTTTTTTTTTAGAAAAAAAATAGAGAGCTTGAGCAAGGGTGAGGGGCAGAGGGAGAAAGAATCTTAAACGCTCAGCATGAGCCCGACACAGGGCTAGATCCCACAACCCAGGGATCATGACCTGAGCCAAACGCGAACCCTTAACTGAACGGGCCACCCAGGTTCCCTGAGTGGTGCTACTTTTAAGTAGGATGGTCAGGGAAGTCTGCTCTAAAGAGATGACATATAAACTGAGATCTGAATAATATAAAGACCCCTATGCCATAAGAGAGGCTTTGGGAACATCAGCTAACTCCCTCTTCTAAGTCTCTGATAAATCAATTTGTATATAATTTGTGATACTTAGTATTTCTATTTCACCACTATTTCTGTGCATGCCTGATTATAATCTTGAGAAAAGGAACCTACTTTATAGTCCCCAAAGAATATAGAACAACATCTTGCATTAACCAGCATTCACATGTTATTTGCTTACTGTACCTTTAACAGCTTCAATAAGTAACTGAAATAACTGACTAGAGTTAACAGTGAATATCTCTGGGAAGTGGGACTGAGAGGAAAGAGGTACTTATTTTGGGCTTTTACTTTACCTTCTGTAAAGTTTGAATTAAAAAAATATATTATTGGGGCACCTGGGTGGCTCAGTTGTTTGAGTGTCTGACTTCAGCTCGGGTCATGGTCTAGCAGTTCGTGAGTTCGAGCCCCGCGTCGGGCTCTGTGCTAACAGAGCAGCCCGGAGCCTGCTTCAGATTCTGTATCTCTCTCTCTCTCTCTCTCTCTCTCTCTCCCTCCCCCTCCCCTGCTTATGCTCTGCCTCTGTCTCAAAAATAAGTAAATAAATGTTAAAATAAATAAATATTTTAATTATTAAAAAAACTTTACATTTTTTAATGTTTATTTATTTTTGAAGGAGAGAGAGACAGAGTGTGATGTGGGGAGGGGCAGAGTGAGAGGGAGACAGCAGGCTCCAGACTCTGAGCTGTCAGCACACAGCCCGATGTGGGGCTTGAACTCACAAACCGTGAGATCATGACCTGAGCCGACGTCAGACCCTTAACCAACTGAGCCACCCAGGCGCCCCAATTATTAAAAAAACTTTAAACAAGCAAAACCCAATATGTATGAAAAACATGGTCTCAGTAGTTTTCAAGTCCTAGCACATAAAGTCATTTGAGATTAGAATAAGCTTTAAGGTTATTAAGAAAGGTTAATAAGAAAGCTTTAAGGTTAACATGGTTATTACAAAGTATGAAACCATATGCTTTGCTTAACCAACAGTTTTGCAAACTAATTCACCTGACTAAACATATTTCTGAACACTAGAATTTTTTTTTTGTTTTTGTTAACTGCTCTTAGTTGAACTTATTTTTCTGAGAATGAAGCAATTGAGCCAAATCCTCTAAGTTATAAAGACTTTTATACCCTCACTGAGCATATTTTAAACTCTATAAGCAGAAACTTACATGGAGAATAAGATTACTGAGCAGACCAAAATGGGAGGGGTCGACTCATTAGCAATGTATTCTACAAGGGAAGCAAATCAGAAGTTTAGTTATTAAATGTAGTGTTTACTGGTCAAGGCTAGAGATAATGACAGGATTTTTTTTGTCTTTAAAAAAAAGCAGAAGTAGGGGTGCCTGGGTGGCTCAGTCAGTCAAGCATCTGACTCTCAATCTTGGCTCAAGTTATGATCTCATGGTTCCTGATATCTAGCCCCACCTGGAGCTCTGCTTGGGATTCTCTCTCTTCCTCTCTCTCTGCCCCATGCACACACACTCTCAAATAAGTAAACATTTAAAAAGTAAGTAAATAAATAAGTGAATGCAGAAGTAGGTAGATGTTACTAAGTCATCTGCTAGCCCAGTATATACTACTAAAATTTGATTCATTATGTGTGTTAAGTTTTAAAGCATGATAAGCACAAGGAATGATTAAATGAGAAGTGTAAAGTTGGAGGGGAGCCTGGCTGGCTCAGTTGGTATATCATGTGACTCTTGATCTTGGTGGTGTTAAGTTCAAACCCCACGTTGAATGTAGAGATTACTTAAAAATAAAAAATCTTTAAAACAAACAAACAAATGAAGCATGTAGTTATAATACCACTACTACTAACCTGAATCGTTTGAGATGTAGTCTGAGAACCTGAGGTAGGTGACAAACCATAAGCTGTTTTCGTGCTTCTGTGAGTACAACTGATTTTGAGGAAAACCTTCTACGTTTTGCTGTGATATCAAAGACAGAATGAGAATCAAATTTAAAGATACAAAGAAATGCTGAGTAAATACTTTAGACATGTATTATTAAACATCTTCTCTGTCACAGGCATTGTACTGCGCTAGAGATAAGGACATACTTGCTCTAAAAAAAACTTGTAAGTACAAACATGCATACACACAACTTAAGAGCTAGTCAAGGTAGATATGTACACAATTCAGTACATGATTTTTTTTTTTAATGTTTTTATTTATTTTTGAGACAGAGAGAGACAGAACATGAGCGGGGAAGGGGCAGAGAGAGAGGGAGACACAGAATCGGAAGCAGGCTCCAGGCTCTGAGCTGTCAGCACAGAGCCCGACGCGGGGCTCGAACTCACAGACCATGAGATCATGACCTGAGCTGAAGTCGGACGCCCAACCAACTGAGCCACCCAGGCGCCCCAATTCAGTACATGATTTAATATAATCCTGCAAATAAGGCAACAGAATGATATAGTGCTACAATATTTAAAAATGGATTTGGCTATGCCAATTAATAAGAAAACTTTCCCTAAACATACTTTAATATACACTTCCCAAATTCTTCATTTAAACAATTATCATGGTCAGTTCATTTACTGAATTTAATCAGAATCCCAGTGGGGACAGGTTCATAATTGCTCAGAACACCCTTCCCCACTTCCTGACACAGCAGTCCTTTACCAGCTCTGTGTCTGAGGACTCCCTCGGTGTCTTGCTTTTGCTATTTTAGTACAAATCTTAAAACAGGTGGCATTTTAGATTCTTTCTGTTGTCTCCTCTGCTTCTCTTAGAGGTTCACCTATGAATTGTACCCTGCAGCTTCAGGCTGGGCCATTATCTACAAGTTTGCTCTGGACGCCTAGGAGCTGTCCTTCAACTTATACAGCAGCTCTGACTCCAGTCACAGCAATAGCTGCTTCTCCTGTAGGGGGTGGAACCAGTCCCCTATGAGGCTATCCTCTAAGCCATCTCCACTTGCCACCAGAAGACTTTCCTCCAAGTCTCTGCTCCTGACATCCAGGAATCCAGCGCTGCTGAATGTCCTAGACCTACATTTGGATTGTCTCCCTGAATATATGGCCCATGTATAGCTAGATAAGTGATGTCAACTCCCTGACTTATAATTTTAAACACTTGCCTGTATGTATTAAATTAGAGTAGCTCTTTTAGGCCCAACACACACACACAAACATATTATAAAATCATATTCTGTATTCATTCATAGTATCTTTCTATTCCCAGATTTGGTGATGAAAGCATCTAGGACCATTCACATTTATGTCCAAGAAAAAAAAATACTTCACCATTTGAATTTGATAAGGTTTATTTTGTTCTAACCTCATAAATGTTAGGGTTATATATTTATAACAGAGTTCATATTAGACAGCACTCAGAAAATGTCAGCATAAGCCATTCTAAGAAAACCATCAATTGATGTGACATTTCTTCAATGCTGGAACATCCAATATTTCTTTTATATTACTTAGAAGTTTAGTATCTAAAACCCTAGAGTCATTTTTTCCAGACATGGAAATTAGAAAGAATACTTGAAAATATATGGTATAAACACTAAGATGCCACATGTACATTGATAGAAAAGATAGACACCAGCTAAAGACACAACAGATCTGTCATGGTTTTATATACAATTTCCCTGGAGGATGATGCTTCTCTTTAACTGCAATGGCTGTTTCATCCCCCAGTGCTGGGTTCCTGTGCTCACCTCTATGACAGAGTTTCTCATAATAGATCTTAATTGTCTGTTTCTTCCATTAGGAATGTAAGTACCTTAAAAAGTATTTTATTTCTATCCATAGCAATTAGAACAATGACTAATATAGAAGAGACAGTAGATGGTTTTTGACTAATTCTTTGTTTTCATGAAACCAATTTCCATACAGCAGTCCGCCTATATATTATGTCCTATTATCTAGCTATGCATACACACACTTATACGCATATATTATCTATAGATCAGTGTTTTGATATGTAGCTAAAAGACTCAGCAAACATTACATTCAGTACTAAATAATATGCCTTCTTTGACTATTCCCCGTTGCTACTTTATTCTGTCTCACATATTAAGTTTAAATTTCTTATTTTATGAATTCTTTCTCTCCACAATTGACTATAGGATAAATTCTTTTAATATCATCAGAAGGCAAAACAAACACATAGTTCACAAATGCCAATTATAAAGTAGAAACATCTATCCCAATTTCTTTTGATGAACTACCAAACTTTATTTCCAGAACTACTACTTGAGGAATTTTTTACGCTTCCTCTCATTTGTGTTTCTCTTTGCTAATCTTAGAAAAGCAAAGAGAATATATAGTCTCTACTTACAGTTACACTGGTCACATACGTAGATTTTTCCTTCTAAAGCTTCAGTTTCTGTGAATTTGGCCAACATTTCAGTAACCAGACATGGCTGGGAAGTAATATCTTTTCCACTGCATTGGTATCTTTCTGGAAATTCCAATGACAAGTCCCAGAAAGGTTCTATGGTATTTGATTTGTTGTCACATGCAACACATGTAACCTGAAAATAAAAATATTAGTTCCTCAGATTACAATCCTTCTGTCAAAACACTTACTCCTTTCACTATAGAGGTCAGTAAATTAGTTTTTCTTATGAAAATGCACCATCAGAATTCTGAATAATTTGCTTTGTATTATTTTCAGGGATTTTTTTTATTATTATAATTTTTCCTTTCAATGACTGTCATTAAACCCATTATGTACTGGTGGGCTTTAACCAGTAGGCATTTAAAAAACTCCAAGGCCATTAGTCAAATCTGAATGTAGGTTTAAAAAAAAAAAAAAAAAGACAACTGTGGACTCATTTAATTTGGTATATGTGTGTGTATGTGAGAGAGAGATTTATGTGCATTTAATTTAATATGTTTAGATTATTAGACTTGTTCTTTGTCCTTTTTCCTTCCTCATCTTTCACTAATTTTCTCTCCAAATCCCTATAACCTCTTAACCATGATACAAATAAAATACTATTTGTATATTTTTATATATAGTATATTAGTACGTGTAGATTTTGAAGCCCTACCAACTGATAATTTCAAAAGCCAATACATTTAATGTAAATGGTGTCATCACACTCTCACTTAAAACAAACATCACTACATCAAAATCTTCACCAAATATAGGAACTACAAAGAATACGGGGCAGTTCTAACAACTGACATAGGCAATAGAGCAACTGGAAAGGGAAAGACTTATAACTTCAGTGAAACACTCAGCAGGACTTAATGTTGAAGACAGACTACAAATCTAATAATCCCCACATGATAGATTACTAAACTCTTTCATAAAGTTACATTCCTGGAACAGGCAACAAAATAAAGAAGCCAGGTCTAATGTAGATTTTAGATTTAACAAATTGACACAAAGAAAAGAACACTCTTGGTGTTTGTCTGGGGACTCATTTGGGCCAGGTTTTAACCTTTTGAGAACAGTTTATTAAAGGAACCAAGCATCTGAATCTCCTGAGATAACCATATTCCTAAGAGTTTATTACATGTCTAAAGGAAGAGAGCAAAAAGCTGGCATAAAAATTTTTATTAATTTCAAGTCATCCATAAAAGAAAAATAAACACACAGGCACTCTTGCACTATTCAAAATATAAAATATAAAATTCTGGAAAGAAATTTGTACTCAAGTATCGAAAGACCTACCTTTTGACAAAGTAATGCTACTTCTAGGGTTCTGTCTTAAAGAAATCATTAGAAAAAATGTCTTATAACTTTATAATAACAGAAAAACTGCAACTATTTTACAAGTCAACAATATGGGAATGGGTAAATAAATTATGGTATATACATATAATGGACATCGACATGCTGTAAAAAACAAAAAAAGGATAAAACATTTTAAAGACTGAAAAATCTTTTTTTTTTTTTTTTTTAATTTTCTTTTTTTGAACGTTTATTTATTTTTGGGACAGAGAGAGACAGAGCATGAACGGGGGAGGGGCAGAGACAGAGGGAGACACAGAATCGGAAACAGGCTCCAGGCTCTGAGCCATCAGCCCAGAGCCTGACGCGGGGCTCGAACTCACGGACCGCGAGATCATGACCTGGCTGAAGCCGGACGCTTAACCGACTGCGCCACCCAGGCGCCCCAAGACTGAAAAATCTTTACATCATAATGAAAAACTACAGGCACCTGGGTGGCTCAGTTAGCCATCTGCCTCCTGATTTTTGTTCAGGTCATGATTTCACGATTGTGAATGTTGAGCTCCAGTCAGGCTCTGTGCTGAACATGAAGTCTGCTTAAGATTCCCTCTCTCTCCCTCTCTCTCTCTCAACAACAACAACAACAACAACAACAACAAAAAAAAAAAAAAATGAAGAAAGGAGATAAATTCATCATGACCACACAAGTTGGGGAAAATATGTATAAATGTGCAGAAGAAAAAAAACTAGAAGGAAATATACCAAACTATTAATAGTTTTTATATGTGGATTGTGGGGTTATGGGATAAGGGGATGGTTTTTCTTTTACTGCATAGATTTATTGTATCATATAGGTCCTTGGGGACTATATATTACCTCTATTTATAATAGTGCATTAAAAAATTTTTTTTTTAATTTTTAGGTAAGTTCTAGGCCCAACATGGGGCTTGAACTCACAACCCCAAGGATCCAGAGTTGCATATCCTACCGACTGAGCCAGCCAGACACTCCTATAATAGTGCATTTTATTATTTTTTTCCTCTCTCTTTTTTTTAAGTTTATTTATTTATTTTGAGAGAGAGTGTGTGTGCAGATGGGGGAAAGGCTGACAGAGGGAATCCCAACCAGGCTCTGCTCTGTCAGTGTGGAGCCCAATGTGGGGCTTGAACCCATGAATCATGAGATCATGACCTGAGCTGAAGTTGGATTCTTAATCAACGAAGCCACCCAGGCACCCTTAATAGTGCATTTTAAGCTTTTGCATAAAAATGGCAGAAAAATAAAATTGCATGCAACACAAGAAACAACTCTAATTTGCTATTTGGCACAATGTAGAATCTTTACATTTCTGAAACATTAAGTGGAATAAAGATCACAGATACACCCAAGGAATAATTACATTTGAAATACTTAAACTACAGGCATGCATGGCTGGCTCAGTTGGTAGAGCATGTGACTCTTAATCTTGGGATCATGAATTCAAGCCCCACTTTGGGCACAGAACTTCAAAGAAATTTTTTTAATGTTTATTTTGAGAGAGAGAGAGAGTGTATGCACAAGCAGGGGAGGGGCGGAGAGGGAGAGAGAACCCCAAGCAGGCTCCATGCTGTCAGTGCAGAGCCTGACACGTGGCTCCATCCAATGACGCTGGGATCATGACCTGGGCCAAAATCAAGTCAGACGCTCAACTGACTGAGCCACCCAGGTGCCCCAAGCTTCAAAAAAAAAATTTTTTTTTTAATATTTAAGCTACATTCTAGCAAAGTATGCTAATGTTATAAAAACAAAAGGTGGTATCATTACTGTGAAAGTTGAAATGAGGAACAGAGGCAGGTGTGCAAGAGGAAGGAAATGACCTAACAGCCAATTGCCTAAAACAAAAAAAAATTTAAGATCTATGCTATGGAAAAGTAGAGAACCTTATGTCTAGTAATAGTTTACCAACAAGTCATTAGAGTTATTAATTGGATTAAAGATCCTGGTTTTGTGATTCCTTTTCACAACAAGGGAAACTTTTACAACAGTAATTAAAATAAAGGAAAATCATTTAGGATTATTTTCAATGAAATCACACTTACTTAAAATTTCCCTACCTACTTATTAAAGCTTTCAGACCTTGCCCTCGTGGATTTTATAGAAAGTCTTCCAGGGCTACCTCTTGGTTCCTAAAATTATTCAAGTGTGTACCAAATCCATTCCCAGTACCGCAGCATCTTCAAATCTGTTCCTTCCCTAAGGCATTAAACCCTCTCTTCTCAATCTCTCAGAAAATGAATTTAATATTATCAACCTAAGAAGCTTTGTTTCCTGATTCCCTCTTCCCACAAAAAAAGCTTTTTAAAAAATGTTTATTATTTTTTTTTTTTTAATTTTTTTTTTCAACGTTTATTTATTTTTTTGGGACAGAGAGAGACAGAGCATGAACGGGGAAGGGGCAGAGAGAGAGGGAGACACAGAATCGGAAACAGGGTCCAGGCTCCGAGCCATCAGCCCAGAGCCTGACGCGGGGCTCGAACTCCCGGACCGCGAGATCGTGACCTGGCTGAAGTCGGAGGCTTAACTGACTGCGCCACCCAGGCGCCCCATTATTTTTGAAAGAGAAAGAGTGTGCGTGTGCATGCGCAAAAGAGTGGGCGAGGAGCAGAGAGAGAGGGGGAGACAGAGAATCCCAAGCAGGTTCCACACTGTCAGTGCAGAGCCCTGCACAGGGCTCGGACTCAGGAACTGTGTGATCATGACCTGAGCTGAAATCAAGAGTCGGATGCTTAACCAAGTGAGCCAGCCAGATGCCCCAAAAGCTTTGATACCATAGATGAAAAACTACTTCCAGTGATTCATGAAGGAAACACATAAATGAGTGAAACACTGTAAATGAATAAGCTGACTTCTTGACACGTATTTGTAAAAGCAATCTATTTTGACCTGAAAACAGTCCTCTCTAACACACTAGATAAACAGAGAATACACATTTTTTAGGCTTCGTTTTATGAATTCCCCAAGATGAAAGTAAGATTAAAAACAAATCCATACCTGACTAAGTAGTTGTCCATGAAAAATATTATTCACAACATTCAGAACCTGTTTGATAAGTTTCCTTTGAGAAGTGGGGATAAGAGCTGGTAACCTAGTACCAGTTGTCTCTAGTTCATGTTGTATTTTATCCAAAAGTTCACAGAGAAATTCCTGAGCATCCTGTTGGGCATAACCACGAAAAGCTGGAATTAGTCTCCACACGGAGTGTAGCATAGCAAATGGTGAGACTAAGGCCCACTTTCCAGACCACATGACTTGGAACAAAGTATGCAATTCATGACAGAGAGAAATGTATTGTGAACTTGGTTCCTTTGGCTGAATAAGTTCCATCTTTCTACTCTTTGATGCTCCACCACTTAGTCCTAATGATAAACTTGGATGTCTGGAGGGAACACAGCCTGTATCTTTTTCTTGGCATTCATTCATTTGATATACTGTATCTGTGACTGGTGGATGCTTATAAGGTGATCTTGTCTTATCACTAGCTGTCACTGCCAGCCATCGGTTCAGATCAAGTTTTAAAAAACATTGCCGAAAAATAAGTAAATGACTCAACACTTGAAGAACAGAATTCATATAGCAAGTATTTCCCAAATTTCTCAATCCAGTTACACCAGGAGTTACTATTGGCCTTTGTTTACCTGAGGAGTCATTGGCTTTTTTTAATTTCACATCTTCTGAGGTAGGTACTACTTTATCTTTTGCTGGTGATGCTGGGGTTTGCAGTGGTACTTGAACAGGAACTATTTCTACTGTGGTAGACTGAGCTAGACCTTGCAAACGTAAACTCTTTCTTGGATGTATACTTTCCAATTCTGTTTTAACTTGATACTCTAATTCTTGTCGTCTTTTCTTCACTTCTCTTTTTGCTATTTTTTCCTGAAATTGTTCCTCTTGTCTTTTTCTTCCAATGGGTGATTGTTCAAACCAAGTTCGAAAGATTTTACCCATTAATATTCTTCTTCTATGCCAAAGAGCAGTATACATTTGATCTTCATTTTGAAGCAGAGATTGGGTGCTATCGTGTAAGTAATAAGTATCATCACTTGTACCCACAGACTGCAAAACCCTTCCACTACGAGTCGTGCACTGATAATTTTGACTTTTGATTGCACTTAAGGTACTTCGTAGTAACTTCAGGTCTCCAGTAGCATTATCATTAAGAACATAATCATCACAAAGGTAACAAAAAACATACATCTCATTCACCTCCAAGGCAACAGGATGACTGCTATCTTGAAAGTGCCTGACTGCATGTTCTTCAATATATCTTCCACAGGCAACATGAGAACAGCTAAGGCAAGCCCAAATCGACTCAGTTGTATTGCAGTCCACACAATGCCATTTCTGAGGGTTGAGGATGGAATGGTCTTGAGCAAGCCGCAACTGCCCAATGTGTTTGCACTTATCCATTGTTAACATTTATTCAGTCTAGCTGAGAAACACATAATCCAAACAAGTCTCTGTTCACGATACTTGAAACATCTGAAAACTAAGCAGAACAATATCAATTTTTAATAAAAGCCAATATTTTTCTTTTTTATAAGGTATTTTTCCAAGAAAAATTTTTATAAATCTGCTTCCTTTGCTCCCAATTTGTGGGCTGCCTGTCATAACACCATAGGCAGTTCTTACTTTTCTTTTGTTCCGAAGCTCTCTAATCTCTCATCTGCCTTCCTCTAAAAAAATACACACTTAACTTTCTCCAACAGGTTCCCTTTAAAAACTGTTTTTAATTTTCTGCCACCATCTACTGGTAGAAAGGGGGTAGTGCCCTCTTTTCAATGAACTAGAATAAGATCCATCCTTTCACCCAATAGTTGAGGGCAGTTTAAAGAACTACATTCCTTTTCTTAAAAATTAGGGTCGGCAAGACTCAAATATATCTCAGTAATGTCTACATTCTGAGACCCCTATCCAAATTGTTACTAAAGCATAATCATATTTAACAGCATGAGTTCTGAAACAAACACTTAGAGATATGAATTCTACCTCTGCAACATACTGTTATATGTCTGATTTGAGCAAATATTTTAACTTCTCTAAATTTCTGTAAAACAGGGAAAAGTCATACCAACTTCAATGAAAAACTGAAAAAATATGAAATATTTAACACACAGTAAACCCCCAATAAATGGTAGCTATAATGGTAGCTACAGTGAAAAAATATGTATTTTAAGTAGGCTCTACGCCCAGTTGTAGAGCCCAACATGGGGCTTGAACTCTGAGATCGAGACCTGAGCTGAGATTAAATCAGATGTTTAACTGACTGAGCCACCCAGGTGCCCCTAAGATGAACAAATCTTAACATTCTATTATATTCTATTTATTCAAATAAATCACATCGATATTTACTTAATTACCATTTTAAATTTAGCTTTCCACTAGTAAATCAATAATGACCTTTTAATTCATGGCTCTGTAACATACTTTGAATTTGACAGACTTGACAGTTTACCTTAGGGAGGGAGAAAGACAGAGACATGCTTTTGTGTTTGAATAGCCTCTTAGGAATGTACAAGGATACATAAGCAAAGAGAAAAAGAAAAATATGAAGTGGATGGCAATATAATAAATGTTTACATTCTGGTGGGCCTATGGACTATCTGAAATTATAAGCTTATTACAAAAACAAAAACAAAACCCCATCCCAACATAATAAAAACAAAACAAACAAAACCTATGTGGTTTTGACCCAGAAACACGTTCCTTTATGAGTTAAGAGTCAGGAAAACTTCTGCTACAGGATCTAAAAATAGAGGCATTTGGCTGACTTAGTTGCTTTAGTGTGCAACTCTTTCTTGATCTCAGGATTGTGAGTTTGGACCCCACATTGGGTATAGAGATTACTTAAAAGTAAAATCTTAAAAATAGATAAATAAAAATAAAGATAGTAGGGGTGCCTGCGTGGCTCAGTTGGTTGAGCCACTCTTGATTTCAGCTGAATGATCCCAGGGTCATGGGATGGCCTGAGTCAGGCTCCAGGCGTAAGCAGTGGAGTTCTGAGTTCCAGAACTCAGAACATTTTATGTAGTATGATCAATACTTTCAAACTTTTAGGGCAGCTGATAAAAGGACACTATCCAAAATCTATAAATAACTTATCAAACAACCTCCCTCAAAAACAAACAATCCAGTTAAGAAATGGGCAGAAGACATGAATTGATTTTTCCAAAGAAAACATCCAGATGACTGTCACGTGAAAAGATGCTCAATATCACTCACCATCAAGGAAATACAAATCAAAACCACAATGAGATACCACCTCTCACCTGTCAGGATGGCTAAAATTAACAACACAGGAAACAACACGTGTTGGTGAAAATGTGGAGAAAGGGGAGCTTTCTCGCCCTGTTGGCAGGAATGCAAATTGGTTCAGCCACTCTGGAAAACAGTATGGAGGTTCTTCAAAAAGTTAAAAATAGAACTACCCTATGATCCAGCAATTGCATTACTAGGTATTTACCTAGTAAATACAAAGGATACAAAAACAGTGGTTCAAAGAGGTATGTGCACTCCAATGTTAATAGCAGCATTATCAACAATAGCCAAATTGTGGAAAGAGCCCAAATGTCCAACAACTGATGAATGAATAATGAAGATGTGGGGTATAGGTAACAATGGAATATTACTGAGCCATCAAAAAGAATGAGATCTTGGGGCACCTGGGTGGCTCAGCTGGTTAAGAATCCAACTCTTTTTTTTTTTTTTTTAATGTTTATTTATTTATTTTGAGAGAGACAGACAGAGACAGAGAACACAGCAGGGCAGGGGCAGAGAGAGAGGGGGAGAGAGAATCCCAAACAGGATCCCTTGGAGCCTGACTCAGGGCTCAATCTCATGAGTAAGATAATGACCTGAGCTGAATTCAAGAGTCAGATGCTTAACTGACTGAGCCACCCAAGCACCCCAAATGTCCAACTCTTGATTTTGGCTCAGGTCATGATATCACGGTCTCATGTGAGATGGAGCCCTGAGTTGGGCTCTGAGCTGAGCGTGGAGCCTGCTTAAGATACCCTCTACCTCATCCCCATTTGTGCATGTGTGCGTGTGCTCGCTCTCTCTCTCTTTCTCTGTCTCTCTCTTAAAAAAAAAAAAGAATGAAATCTTGGAATTTCCAATAGCATGGATATAGCTAGACTGTATTATGCTCAGTGAAAGAAATCAGTCAGTGAAAGACAAATACCATAGGATTTCACTTGTATGTGGAATTTAATAAACAAAACAGATGAATATAGGAGAAGGGGGAAAAAAAGAGAGGGAAGCAGATGGTAAGATATTCTTTAAATTACAGACAACAAACTGAGGGTTGCTGGAGGGGACATGGGTGGGTAATGGGCTAAATGGGTGATGGAGATTAAGGAGGGCACTTGTGTTGAGCACTGGGTGTTATACGTAAGTGATGAATCACTAAATCCTACTCCTGAAAACAATATTACACTATGTTAACTAACTAGGATTTAAATATAAATTTGAAAAGATAAATAAAAAATACATTTTTTTAGGACAGCAATATGAATTTCAATGGTACTTAGGTGCCACCTCCAGGCATCTAAGAAAGCTGCAAAGGTGAAGTTGATTTTTGGTTCCTTCTCACCAATTTTTTTTTTTTTTTTTTTTTAGTAAAATCTCCTAGCAATCAGAGAGCCTCTCCCCCTTCATTTCTTAACTTTCAAATGTAGGGTGTATCCTGAATATGGACTTAAGGCTGACCAGTCCCAACACTCACATGTGTACACATTTCAGGCACACATTTTTTTCTTAAAATTTTTGAAGTTTATTTATTTATAAATAAGTAAACAAGCACAAGTGGGATAGGGGCAGAGAGAGAGGGAGAATCCGAAGCAGGCTCCACACTGTCAGTGCAGAGCCTGATGCAGGGCTCGAACTCATAAATTGTGAGACCATGACCTAAGCCAAAATCAAGAGTTGGACACTTAACCGTCTGAACCACCCAGACACCCCTTCAGGCTCATATTTCAAGTTTATTTCTCTTCCTTCAAAATTTCCTGAGGTCCAGAATCTGTTCAAATACAGTATTTTATTAGAACTCCTAGCATTCAACAGTAGTTGCTAATGGCAAAATTAAGACATCAAAGATTAATATGCTCCATTATCCTAAATCCTTCCACGTACTGAAGCTAAATATCTCATCCTTGACTCCTTTTTCTCTCTCCCTACACCAATCCTTCAGGAAAAAATGGTTGGCTCTATCTTAAAAATATATCAAGAACCCGACAATTTATTACCTCTACTGCTCTCACCCTGGTCCAAGTCACAATCAAGTCTCACCTGGATTACTGCAATAAGGCTCCTAAATGGTCTCCCAGCTTTGATCCTTGTTGCCAGCAAAAGTTTACACAGCAACAGCATGCTCTTCCTATAAACCTAGACCACCAGGGCCCAGACCTGACACTTAAGGGGGTCCCTGCCCTAACCCTCTCCCATTATGTGCAGTCCGCAGAGTCAGGGGGAGGTGGTCACCTGGAGCCTGCACACATCCCAACTTCCCTTTTAGATCCATTCATGGGTACCTAAGACCCAGAAAATTCCCTGCCCTAATCATCCCCAAGCCTGCTTCCAGGAACTATGGGCAATAAGTCACTGAAAAACTGTAGAGAAGAATGACATGATCAGATATATAGGTCACAGATGGATCTGAAATGCAGACCCAGAGGAAGGATGAATGATTAAAAGAGATTATTACTCCAGATATAAGGAAATTAAAGCTGCAGAAGTGTTGAAGGAAAGATGGGAGCAGAGGTAGATTAGCGTCAAACAAACTTTGGCTTAAAGAACTGGTTCAATATGGAGATTAAGAGAAAAATCTAGGGTTCTCTTCTATCTACTTTAATGTGTTTTTTGTTGTTGTTGTTTTGTTTTGTTTTGTTTTGTTTTTTTAAGAGAGAGAGAGCACATGTGAGCTGGGGAGGGAAGCAGAGGGGGAGAGAGAGAAACTTAAGCAGGTTCGACACTCAGTGCAGGGGTCAATTCTGAGCCCAAAATCAAGAATCAAATGCTCATCCAACTGAGCCACCCAGGCCCCCTCTACTTTTGTTTTAAAAAGATTATATAAAAAATAAAATAAAAAGGATCATATAAAGAATACAGAGACAATTTAAACATTCCTTTCTGGAAAGTCAGACAATAATGATTAGTTCAACTTCTTGAGATGAAGATGGAAATGCTGCTTATTTACTCAAGGGAAATTATTTCATTCTAAAATTTTAGAGGTGGTATGAATTACACCTTGCATAACATTCAGAAAAGAAGACTCAAAAGAAAAGAAACTTCTAGAAAGAATGTATAATATAGTTTATTTTGGGGTTATCCATATTTTCAAATATCTAAATAAGCATGTTACTTATACAATAAATTTTAAATATGCATACTAGTATATAATTTAGCACATATGTAGCTAAATTATACACGAGCCTCTTTAATCTCTTCTCTGTTCTGCAAATACATTCCTAATTGTTACTAAAAAATCTATTTACATGATGATGGCAAGGTTCTCACGGCCCTTCAACAGGAAGTGGCCTAAAATTGAACATTGTGATTCCATTCAATGAAAAACCCTGAAAAAAGAGAAATGCTGATCAGATGCCATCTCTCTGAGAGGCAATATAGCAGTGGAGAGGTATCACAACAAAATGGTTAGAAAGGACACTCTAGAATACAAATGACTGAGTTTAACACTTAGCTATATTTACCAAGTGACCTAGACAAATTATTTATGCTCTACTTACCTCAGTTTTCTTATCTTTAAGAAACGGTGGTAAGAACACCAATAAGGTTGTTGAGGGAATCGGAGAAATTTATATCCATAAAGCACTTAGAATAAACCCTGGCACTTAATTATGTGGCTCTCAGTATCTTAGTTGACAATACTACTATGACTACTGCCACTGCTACTGCTATTATATAGGCTAATTTTCTTCTAGTTTTATCACTTTTAGCCAGGGATTCATTCTTCTCAGCCAAATGTATACTGAGCCCAACTAAGGTGCTAACTGAAAATGAAGGTATTAGCTGAGAACTAAGGTCTAACCTCTCCCAGGAGTATTTACTTTTTAAAAGGGGAGCTCTCAAAGATAAAATCTTTTTAAAAAAATCTGAAGAAGTGAAACCAGGGGCACCTGGCTGCCTCAGTTGATAGAACCAGAGACTCTTGCTTGATCTCAGGGTTGTGAGTTCAAGCCCTACACTGGGTGTAGAGATTACTTAAAAATAAAATCTTTTATAATGTTTTTTGATGTTTATTTATTTTTGAAGGAGAGAGAGACAGAGCGTGAGGGGAGAGGGGCAGAGAGAGAGAGAGACACAGAATCCGAAGCAGGCTCCAGCCTCTGAGCTGTCAGAACAGAGCTCGACACAACTCGAACCAGTAAACCACGAGATCATGACCTCAGCCGAAGTCAGAGGCTTAACCGACTGAGCCACCCAGGCGCCCCAAAAATAAATCTTAAAAACCAAAACAAAAAAACCCACCAAGAAGTGAAACCAGAATGGTTGAATGACCAATAAGATTAATATTTTAGAGCAGGGGGTCCACTTACCCGGTCAAGTTATGAAAGAAACCAGGAGGGCAGATGACCAAAAGAGGGGCAGGGAGGTAAGCAGAAACTAGAAAGCCAGGTTGCTGCCACCTGAGGCTTCCAGTTTGCTCTGCTGCCTGGTGTCAAAGCTCAGAGACACTTAAAAAGGTATCCCCAAAGGGGTCTCATCACACAAGATCTAAAAGCTTGGAGGAAAATTAAGGGGTATGGGAGTATTTCCTTGACACTTCCTATTTTCCTCTATTGGGTTCAGAGCACTTTTCATTTGCTAATCCACTGCGGAGAAGCTATGTATTAAACTCTGTTTAGCTTCAGCAGGTTGGTTATGTAATTTTTATCAGTATATTCACTTTATTTTTTTTTTTTTTATTTTTAAAAAAAAATTTTTCCCCAACGTTTATTTATTTTTGCGACAGAGAGAGACAGAGCATGAACGGGGGAGGGGCAGAGAGAGAGAGACACACAGAATCGGAAACAGGCTCCAGGCTCCGAGCCATCAGCCCAGAGCCTGACGCGGGGCTCGAACTCCCGGACCGCGAGATCGTGACCTGGCTGAAGTCGGACGCTTAACCGACTGCGCCACCCAGGCGCCCCTCAGTATGTTCACTTTAAAGAGAGAAAACAAAATATTTTTGCATACTCCATGTAGAATCTGATAAAATATTACCTTATATAATAGCAACACACAATTAGTCAAGGTGTTCTGAATGGAATCTATATACAAGGATTAAAATAATCCATACTATCATTTTCTCACACATTTAAAAAATGTTTCATACTTAAAGTTCCAATTAATATCTATGAAATTTTTTTTTTAATTTTTTTTCAATGTTTATTTATTTTTGGGACAGAGACAGACAGAGCATGAACGGGGGAGGGGCAGAGAGAGAGGGAGACACAGAATCAGAAACAGGCTCCAGGCTGTGAGCCATCAGCCCAGAGCCCGACTCGGGGCTCGAACTCACGGACCGCGAGATCGTGACCTGGCTGAAGTCGGACGCTTAACCGACTGCGCCACCCAGGCGCCCCTATGAAATGTTTTTTTAACCAAGTATGCTACCTTTATTTGAAAAGACAGATGGATTTATAATATTCTGAAAGCTCTGTTATTCTTCACTGATTAAAGACAATGAAATTTTTAATTGGTTCAAAGAAAACCATCAAGCTATTTAAACTTTCCATGGCATATAACTGATGAACATTTTTATTTTTAAAATTCCCTGCTACTGCTGTTATATAGCAAATCTCTACAGTTTAATAATTGTATTTGACTTATTGAAAGCTAATTATTTTATACAGTTAACATATAACAAAAGCAATTATAAAATAGAAAACTAAAATGACTAGAAGAGAAAGAAAACATAAGATCTTATTAAATATGGTATTTTTAGTTAAAAATTTACATCACACACAAGTATCAAATACATGGGTAAACTATTTAACTTGTAACAGTTTAACAGCACTAAACTGCTTATACTTACCACCCAGTGGAGACTCTCTGAAATTGATTTTCATTTACTCAAATGATAGCCCTTTGCAACATACAATTCAGGCTTTCAGCATGTAGTAATACCCTTCTGACATCTATTTCAATGGCTCATCCTATTGGCAGAAGTTCAATAACAGATGTAGGTAGCTGACCACCAGAACTTTTCTGAACCAGTCTCAGGCACACTGCAAACTCAGCTTACCTGTACATCTTGCTGTCACAGAGTTAGTTTCTCTTCCAATATTCTCGTATTTTTTAAAAATATTTTTAAATGTTTTATTTTTGAGGGAGCGTACGTGAGCAGGGGAGGAGCAGAAACAGAAGGGGACAGAAGATCCAAAGGGGGTTCTGTGCAGTAAACCCAATGAGGGGCTCAAACTCATGAACTCCAAGACCATGACCTGAACTGAAGCTGGCCGCCCAACCAACTGAGCCACCCAGACCCCCCTAATATTCTCTTATTAAAGATAGAGTAGTATTATTTAAGTACCCAGGCTATTTTGTTTTGTTTTGTCTTTGGTTTTACTCCTCCCTCCCATCCTTTCTACTCAAACATTCTTATCACCTATGTATAAAAGGTTATCACTCCCCAAGTCTTTATTCCTTTTCATTTGCAGAGCTATCATTCTTATTATGGACTTTACTGTATCATTCCTGAGGTACAGCAGTAACCTCCAAACTGGTTTCCCATCCTCCAGACTCTCATTCTCCTCCACAGTACTATCCTGCCAAACTAATCTTCCAAGTTTCCTTTGAGCCTTTAACTATTAGAATCCTCTGTTCCCCATAGTTCAATAAAACAGAGGATTTCTGGGGCACCAGGCTGGCTCAGTTGGTAGATCATGTGACTCATGATCTCAGGGTCATGAGTTTGAGCCCCATGTTGGGTATAGAGATTAAAATCAATTAATAAATTAGCAAATTTTAAAAAATGTCTAACTTCCTAAAGGACTTGGGTTGTGCCAAATGTGAATCCTTTGTTTGTATATACATCCTTACTGCCATTGAACTGTTGGATAGGTTCCCTATGGCCAGGGAGGGACTATATGTCAAACATTTTTTTAGCGTCTTAGTTAAAAAAAAAAAAAAAAAAAAAGCCATCTTACTTAAAAAAAAAAAAAATCCTATAGGTTTGATAGCCATGTTGTTTTAGGCTACCAAATTCTTGGCACAAACAACTAGTATTGAATGCAGGTCTTGCTTCAGTTCTCTTTATGACATTTGAATAAGTGGTTAAGAATAGGAAGCCAATTATACTTAGACAAAAAGAAAGAATAGGAGGTCACTGATTACTAGTGACCCAAACTGCCCCCCCACCCTCAACCAAGTGGCTATTTTTCCCTCAAGGTCAGTTAAGGAACAGTTTCCTGATATTTTGTGATATCATTATCCTATTTCTCCATCCTTAACCACAGCCTACCACGTGTCTAGTACCATTCTATGTGCTTTCAGACACCCCAAACAGACTTTATACAAAAGTAAACTGAGATATACTTCCCTAACCCTAATTATTTTAGGTGCCTGGCTGGCTCAGCTGGTACGTCAAGCAACTCTTGATACAGCATGTGACTCCTGATCTCAATTCCGTGAGCTGGAGACCCATGTTGGGAGTAGAATTTATTAAAAAACAAAACAAAACAAACACACAAAAAAACTAGGTGGGGTGCCTGGGTGGCTCAGTTGGTTAAGTGTCTGACTCTGTTTTGGCTCAGGTTATGACCTCACAGTTTTGTGAGTTTGAGCACCACATTGGACTCTGCACTGGCAGTGAGGAGCCTGCTTAGGGTTCTCCTTCCTTTCCTTTTCTTTCTTTCCTTTCTTTTCTTTCTTTCTTTCTTTCTTTCTTTCTTTCTTTCTTTCTTTCTTTCTTTCTCTCTCTCTTTCTTCCTTCCTTCCTCCCTCCCTTCCTTCCTCCCTCTCTCCCTTCCTTCTTTCCTTCCCTTCTTTTTTCTTTTCTTTCTTCCTTTCTTTTCTTTCTTCCTTCCCTTCCTTCCTTCCTTCCTTCCTTCCTTCCTTCCTTCCTTCCTTCCATCCTTCCTTCCTCTCTCTCTCTCTTTCTCTCCCTCCCCTCCTCATGCTCTCTCTCTCAAAATAAAAACTTAAAAACAAACAAACAAACAAACAAACAAACAAACCACAACAACCAGAGGCACCTAGCAGGCTCAGTCAGTAGAGCATGCAACTCTTGATCTCAGGATTGTGAATTCAAGCCCCACATTGGGTATAGAGATTACTTGAAAATAAAATCCTTAAAAGAATAAAAATAAAATAAACAGGGGCACCTGGCTGGCTCAGTCGGTAGAGCATGTGACTTTTCATCTTGGGGTTCTAAATTTGAGCCCCATGTTGGGTGTAGAGATTACTTACAAATAAAATCTTTAAAAAAATTAAAAATAAACAACAAAGTTAAACAAAAAGGTTAAATTTTGGTATGATATGCAGTGACCCTTTAAATAAATATTTGTGCTCCAAATACAAATATTACTAAGAACTACAAAAATCACTGAAAACTTAGAAGGATAGCTAATTTTTTTACTTCAAAAATTAACATTCCTCTATAAATTCGTTACCTTCAACAAAATGGTCTTTTCAGCTGACCACCCCATTCCACCTATTTTATCTTAAAACACTTAGAAAGAAAATATGGAAAGGTACAATGACAGTATAAACTTTGGAAGTTCCTAGAGGAGGACAGGTACTAAAGATCATTCACATAAAAGTAATCTTGATCTTCTCACCAGTGCAATTAGCAGCACAGTTTCCATATTCTTTGCTTTAAAAAATGTTTTCATGAAAAAACAGGAAGTTACCATGAAAAATAAACACACAAAAATAGCCAAACTAAATTACTATTTTAAAAAGTGACACAGGGAGCTCCTGGGTGGCTCAGTTGGTTAAGTGTCTGACTTTAGCTCAGGTCATGATTTTGCAGTTCATGAGTTTGAGTCCTGCACTGGGCTCTGTGCGGACAGCTCAGAGCCTGGACCCTGCTTCAGATTCTGTATCTCCCTCTCTCTCTCTGCTCTTCCCC
This sequence comes from Puma concolor, assembly GCF_028749965.1. Lineage (NCBI taxonomy): Eukaryota > Metazoa > Chordata > Mammalia > Carnivora > Felidae > Puma > Puma concolor. The sequence continues at coordinate 25,524,272 of NC_141673.1, read as the reverse complement.
CCACTTGCACTTGGTCTCTCTCTCAAAAATAAATAAACTTAAAAAAAAAAAGCTTAAAAAAAAAGTGACACAGAACGAGGGAACTGGCTAATATACACTCCTAAAAGAAAATCTATATTTAAAAATCTGAACAGACACTAAAATAGGATCATTATGCTCTATTAAACTTCTCCCAGGGCACCTGGGTGGCTCAGTCAGTTGAGCCTCCGACTTCAGCCGAGGTCACGATCTTGCAGGTTCGTGAATTCAAGCCCCACATTGGGCTTGCGGCTGTCAGTCTGTCAGTGTGAGCTCACTTAGGATCCTCTGTCCCCCTCTCTCTGCCTCTCCCCCACTTGCGCTCTTCCCCCTCCCCCTCAAAAAAAGCTTCTCCCTTTTCAGAGTCATAAAACATTTGCATTTTACATCATTTCTAGTGTGTCTCATAGAACAGCTTTGCAATCATTGAAAATTTGTTTAAAAGTTTTGAAAGACCACAAGATCAGTCTAAACTCTTTACCATGGCCTGTAAGTGCCTTCAAATTGCCTTCAAATTGTGGCACAATACATACTTTTCTATTCTCATCTATGACCAGCCACTTTTCACACATCTTTTATTAAAATGTTTTTATATACAAATGACCATATTGTGAATGAAAAATTTTTGTAACTGGGGTATTTACTACTGTTTCAAAGGCAATGGGTGTGCACATTTTATATAAATACTTATATACATACATAACACTGGGCATAAAGAATATTTAAATAAAATTGCATCACAGTAATCATCTTTGTCTCATTTGAGAATTCCTAGAGGGATAGATATTAAAGATTCAACATATGCTGAATCTTTATTTTAATAAAGATAATTTTTATAACAAAATTTAATTTTCTTTTAACAGTACCAAATAACCTAAACAGATCCTCTAAAAGCTATTAAAAGTAGGAAGATTTGTTATTTTCCATAATAAAAGATAGGAGGAAATGGCAATTTCAATAGGAAGTTGGCCTTAGGAATTACTAACCACACCAATCTTTGCGTTCATTTGGATAAGAATGAAAAGAACCTTTATGCATAGTAATTAGGGCAAATCCTACCCCACTTCTTATAAGCAGGTTCCAAATTTCCATGGAACTACCATAGTAACCTGTGCTCTTAGGAGATGTTTGCAAAATGCCAAGGGTCAAGTATAGTGCCTGGTACAAAGGGGTTCAAAAATTTGAATGAACAAATGATTGAATGAATTAACAAAATGGCCTCTCAAACTCTCCCATACTCTTAGGTATGCTATCATGCCTCTTAAGTGCTTTGGCACCTCTTATCAATCATGATGTATTTCCTTTCCTTTATCCCTAGAAAGGCCCTAGTTATTCTTCCTTCCTCTAGAAATCTAGAATCTATAATTACCCTGATCTCGCTTGAAACTCTTCATTAAACAAAAAAGGATACTCTTTTTCCCTGGGCCTTCTTCACATCTCTGACATTGCCTCCCCAGAAGCACAGAGATTGAATCTAGTTCATGTTCTAAGAAAAAGAACTGGAAATTAAGTTCTGCCACCAGGTTTATTTGATTTCCTTACCCATAACTACTTACAGGTATTTCATTCATGGGCAATTTTGTTCCAAAATATTTATCATTAGTGTCACATCACCATACTTATATATCAACATACTGCAGCTAACTTCATAACAATGGGACAAATGTTCACAAAAAGATTGAGTGGGGCACCTGGGTGGCTCAGTTGAGCACCCAACTCTTGATTTTGGCTCAGGGCATGATCCCAGAGTCGCAGGACTGAGCCCCATGTCAGGCTCTGTGCTGAGCATGGAGCCTGCTTAAGATTATCTCACTTTCTCCCTCTGCCCATTTCCCCACCCCACCTCTCAAAAAAAAAAAAAAAAAAAAAATTAAGCATTCTATTATGGGTCTAGAAAATTGAGTTCAAATACTTTGTGTAAAATGCTTAGACTCTATCATTCTAACACATCTATAATTTGGCCTAACAAATATATTCTTGGACTATAAATAAGCTTTTCCCATGGTATGTAAAACTCCACTGAAAGTAAAGTTTTATGGTCTCTGAAAGCGCTGTGAAAAACCAATGTACTTCAATAATCTTAATTTTTGCCAGAAAGCCAGTATTATAGAATCCTCCTATATTTTAGTGACCTGTCACTTTCTATTTCGATTAGGCCTAATGGCAAAACTGTCCATTACTGAATCCAGAAAATGATGGGCACACATTTCCTACCTTGATTAGTCTCTTAACCCAGTCTCTGTCTAATCTCCCTCAACCAGACAACTCCATTAGAATCCGGCAACCATGTTTGTTCTGCCTAACATTACAGGAAGGAGAAACACTTCAAAGCACCCTTTTTCTGCCTATAAGAAGCCAAGACGTTGCCTTTCTCTATATCTCTGCACCATTCAAAACCACAAGTCGACACTTACAGGGATTTTCCCTCATGATAAGCAGATAGTCAGGTGCTGGGGATACAAACAAAATACAATCAGACTCTGCCCTCAAACAACCCAATGAGCAGAAAATCCTCTTACGTACCACCAATGCTATAATACTCAGTAAGATTTAAGCATGTAGAGGAAAATTTTGGTAGAGGGTATATATGATAAATTTCTGTAGTACAGAAAGAAAAATCTGTGAAAAGATGGGGGGAGGGTAAAGACAGGTAGAAACAATATATTTCAAATATTTAACCCAAATCTTCAACAGATTTTCCAATTTAAATATTCCAAAAAGTGTATCACTGTATAGTATACTCAACACAGATTCACTTATCACTTAAATGTTTTTAAGCTAAAAAGTCTGGGATAATTAATATTCTGGAAGAAAAACAAGGTGAATGTACAATGAAAACAGCCAAAACATTTCAACTTTCTACACTGTATGCGCTCAACTTTGTTCAATATTAGAATATCTCTAAATTTCAATATAGATAGACTACATGAAAATTCCTAGAATGAAAAATCTGCCATCCTTTGCAAAATGAACGGCTAATATACAAAAAGCTAGAGAAATCGGAGCAGGGTGGAGAAAAGGTAAACAAGACAAAATGTTTAAAATCTCTTTCAAATCTGTGTGGGGGTAGGGGTTGGAAATTAAATAAAATAAAAATCTCTTTCAAATCCCGAGATGGTAAATTAAGGATAAAAAGATTAGGGCTCCAAGAACACAAAGTTTTCCTCTCTTTCAAGACAACTGAATATTGAATCTCACTGAGATGATGAAATATTCTATAAACACGTGCTTAACTCATGTTTGGCTTTCTGAATTTGATCACAGTGAACAGCTATTTTTTTTTTCATTGTTTACACTGAATACTGATTTTAAAGACAACTCAAAATGGAATTCCAGGCCCTATGTTACCACCCCCTACTCCCCCCCCCCACCCCCCCACCGCCCCGCACAGGCTACTTCACAGATAATAAGGAATTCAAGTGCAGGGTCTGAAGGTCCTATTTCCATGCTAATTTCACAATCCCGTTACTTGCAAGATAGGACCATTAGAGTTTAAAAGTGGGGGAAATCAGGAGGGCTTAAGGACAAAGCGACTCTCCTAAGACTTGCTAAATTGTCTACTTCCAAAATTAAAACTGCAAGAAATTATCCGGTTACATGCAGAATGTACAACAGCTCAAAATTGCAGTTGAAACAACCACTACGTTTCACTTTCTTTTTTATTGGGAGTGGGCGGACGAGGGTCTCCTACCACCTCTTAAACTTGAACATTTTTTTCTTCTCATGCTAACACGTTTCTTACGCCCCCAAATGAGTTTAGCCCATTAGCATTCCTTCCCCGAAGGCCAGCGGAAGCTGGTATTCAAAAATCCTAAGTGTCTCTAAGTGGCAGCAGGTGCTGGCAACGCTGGGACCCGATCGATGGAAGGAAAGCAAGCCATTCCTCATAGACGGCTAGAAAATGCCCTTCCAAAGCCTCCCAGGGGATTTCGAGCATCACCTGGCAGCAATCAGAGCCAGGGGTTAGGATGCGGTTTTATTTCGACAGTACCAGCTCTGCAGAGCGCCCAGCGCGCATCCCTATTCATGATCACATCTACATAGCGCTCCCCAACGCGGGTCAGAGCACATCTCCCCCTCCGCACCCCCCAAAGTCTTCCTATTCCGCCTCTTCTCCTCCCAACTCATGCCCCTCCAGCCCCGCTCAGGGTGGCTACGCGGTGACCCTGGCCACACGGGACGCGCGGCTGCTCGCAGCATCTCTGGGCACTCCTGAGGTGGCCAGCCACCAGGACGCCGGCCAGGGCATCGCACGACCCACCGAAACTTCCCAGAGGCGCCAATTCTAAATTCGCCGGACCCGCCGCCACTGCCACTGCCTTCTCCGCGCGCCCCTCGGCCCGCTCCCCTCAGTCCGTCCGCAGCCCCCCTCTCCCTCCCTCAGGACCTCCCCGCGCCCTGCGAGGCGGGAAAACACCGCCAGGTGCCCCCAGGCCCCGAAGGCTCTGGTCGGACCTCCGCTCCGGTAGAGAGCCTCATTCCGCCAACCGCTGCAGCCGCGCGCGTCCGTCACGCACACTCACCAGCCCGAGCCGAAGCGGCCATCTTTGCGCTCACCCCCGGGCCCCCCGCCCCCGGTTCAGCGGCGGCGGCGGCGGCGGCGGCCCGGTCGAGCGGCTACGTCACAGGTGACGCCGTGCCGCCCCGCCCCCCGGGCCTTTGGCGTGCCGGGGGTGCCGCTCCGCTTGGCTAATGCCACCCGCTCGGCTGCCGCTGCCGGGGGCGCCCTGAGAGGCGAGCGGCAGCCCGGATTCCGGTCGTGGTCCAGGGATGGGCTTTGCTCAGCGCGGCATGTGGCTCTGAGTGGATAGTAGCCGTTTCCTCCCCAGGCGGGCTTCGCACCTGTCCTCATCTCCCGGGCACGGGAGGGTGCAGCCAGGGTTTACTACAATTCTGTGAGATGCAAAAGATTCCGCGGGCGTCCGAACCCCTCCACTGAATTTCTGCGACTCACACAGCGTCAAATTGGCAGGAAGGCGCGCCCATTCCGTTGTCTTCAAAATCAGCGCAAATGGACTGGCATAGACATTCGTTGAGAAAACGCTTCCTTTCTGAGGAGGCAACCTAGGTGTGACCTCAAGGGGATCGTGACTGCTTTGAATTCAGCTTCCTCAGACAGCAGTCGGGCAAGAAAGGTTCCAGAATGGGACACTTACTGAGACATAAATTTGAGGGACACGAAGAGACTCCTGTGTCCAAAATTAACCTGAAGCTGTCGATTTACCTGAAATTGCCAATTTAAGGTAATGAAACAGATACCGAAAAGAAGAGCTGAGAGAGAAAGATCTAGAGAAGAGAAGGTCAAACCCACAGGTACATGAAAATTAAGCCGTTAATATTTCTTGAGCTTGTACTCTGTGCTCAGCTGTGTGCCGTTTCTACCTCCGCTACCCTGTGGGGAATATTTAAAATGAAAAGACCTATCTTTTTAAGGAGAGGTAGAAGCAGCAAGACAAACATGCAGAGTTAATAACGTGTCCGTGGAGTACATGATCTTGCAATATATAAGGGAAGCTATAAAATTATGCATATGAACAACTCCACTTCAGGGAATATCTTTCCATGGTATGAATGGGGGAAAAAAGAGCGCACAAAGGCATTCATAGCATATTATCTAAACAAAAGTTTGAAGGGAAATGGCTAATTTTAACATCGGCATATTAACCTCAGGAATTCTTATGTAGATAACAAATGGCAACAGTCTAATCAATTCACATTATAAAAAGTACCAGTTGAAGATTCAATTGCATAAAATGTAGTTTTGCACATATAAATGATAAGGGATGAATTTTCATAGTTTAATACTCCTTTCATTCTTTTTTTTTTTTAATTTTTTTCAACGTTTTTTATTTATTTTGGGGACAGAGAGAGACAGAGCATGAACGGAGGAGGGGCAGAGAGAGAGGGAGACACAGAATCGGAAACAGGCTCCAGGTTCTGAGCCATCAGCCCAGAGCCCGACGTGGGGCTCGAACTCACGGACCGCGAGATCGTGACCTGGCTGAAGTCGGATGCTTAACCGACTGCGCCACCCAGGCGCCCCTCATTCTTTTTTTCTAATACAAGTGCATATAGAATTCACTTCTGTCCCCAGTGCAGTCCTCCAGTTCGAAACACATAAACCACTGTCTTGTAATCTTTCCCATCACCTTAATTTCTAAAATCCATTACATGAGAGTATCTCTTAAGAGGAAGTATTTCATTTAAGTATTTTTGGCATACAATATAGTTTTTCCTGCATTTCCTAGAAAGCAAAATGTAACTAAGTTCAAAAACCTTGCTCTCCTTTTTTAAGGTCAAAAAACCCACCTAGAAGGTCTTTGGCAAATATTAAGAATCTGCCGCCACTGATCTAGTAATTTTGCTTTTAGGAATACAAACAATTTTTTACTTCTGCTCAGTGTTATTTAGAATAGTGAAGACCAGAAACAACCTAACTGTTCAGTACCATGGGAAAGGATAAGTATATCTGATATAGTCATAGGACAGAATATTATATAGTCATCAAAAATCTTATTTTCAGGGGTGTCTAGGTAGTTCAGTCACTTAAGTGACCGACTCTTCATTTTGGCCCAGGTCATGATCTTGCAGTTTGTGAGTTCGAGCCCTGTGTCTGCTCTATGCTTACAGTGCAGAGACTGCTTGGGATTCTCTCTCTCTCCCTCTCCCTCTCCCCTCCCCTGCTCATGCATTCCCTCTTTCAAAATAAATAAATAAACTTAAACAATTATTTTAAAAATTCTATTTTCAGGGGGTGCCTGGCTGGCTCAGTTGGTAGAGCATGTGACTTGATCTCGGGGTCATGAGTTTGAATCCCAAGTTCAGCATAGAGATTACTTTTAAAAAATCTTATTTTCGGGGCACCTGGATGGCTCAGTCTGTTAAGCGCCCGACTTCGGCTCAGGTCAAGATCTCACTGCTCGTGAGTTCGAGTCCTGCGTTGGGCTCTGTGCTAACAGCTCGGAGTCTGGAGCCTGCTTCGGATTCTGTCTCTCTCTCTGCATGCACCTCCCCTGCTCGCTGTCTCTGTCTCTCTCTCTCAAATATAAAATAAAACATAAAAATTTTTAAAAATCTTCTTTTCTACAAATATTAAATGAAGGATTTATAGGTCAAGTCAACTGTGTCTCCCATTCCCATTCTTCAAAGAGGGTCCTTCTTCATAAATTATCTTACTGGACTGTATGACCCCTTCTCCCTCTTTTCCAGAGTTTATTAGTCTGAGATGAACACCAGACCCAAGACCAATCAATCTGTAGGAAGCTCTTTAAAAGCTCTCCCTGCTCACCCCTGGGGACCTGGCTGGCTCAGTCAGTGGAGCATGCTGCTCTTGATCTCAGGGCTTGTGAGTTCAAGCCTCACATTGGGAATAGGGATTACTTAAAAACAAAATCATAAATAGATAGATAGATAAAACCTCTTCTCAAACACTGAGGTAAAAGGGGTTGAGATGGGTTGAATATTGATTTAAAGGCACATTGAAATAAAAATTAATTAATTAATTAATTAATTAAAGGCACATTGAGAAGGCAAACAGTGGACACCTGGAAGCAAGAGGCATAAAGAAAGAGGATATAAGGATTAACAGCTGAGGTAAAAAGAAGCAGTAGCTGGGGTCTTCAGATTCTGAGTAGAATGGTTTGGATGCCAAGAGTCTGTAAAATAACAATGTAAAAGCAAAAACTAAATGCAGGATGCAAAAATGTATATATTGTATTTAAAAACGAATGTATATACTATTCACATTGGACACTTGGAATACATCAACATTTTAGTAATGGTGGCAGGATTACAAGTGCCGTTTTTAAAAGATTTTATTTTTTAAAGTAATCTCTCCACCCAACATGGGGCTTGAATTTACAACCTTGAGATCAGGAGTCGCTCCACTGACTGAGCCAACCAGGCACTCCACAAGTAATTTTTATTTTCTATGTGTTCTGCAATGATCATACTTATTTTTTTAATGTTTATTTTTTTTAATTTTTTTTTTCAACGTTTATTTATTTTTGGGACAGAGAGAGACAGAGCATGAACGGGGGAGGGGCAGAGAGAGAGGGAGACACAGAATCGGAAACAGGCTCCAGGCTCCGAGCCATCAGCCCAGAGCCCGACGCGGGGCTCGAACTCACGGACCGCGAGATCGTGACCTGGCTGAAGTCAGATGCTTAACCGACTGCGCCACCCAGGCGCCCCTAATGTTTATTTCTTTTTGAGAGTGCGTGGGTACATTCGTGCAGATGAGTGAGAGAGGGGCATGGAAAGAGTGGGATAGAGGATCTGAAGTGGGCTCTGCACCAACAGCAGAGAGCCCGATGTGGGGCTCGAACTCATGAACTGTGAGATCATAACCTGAGCCGAAGTCCAACACTTACTCGACTGAGCTGCCTGGGTGCCCCATGATTTTTAAAAAACTGTTTTAAAGGGTTAAATAGAATGAAGATCATCAGTATTCAAAAATTGTTCAGGGGCGCCTGGGTGGCTCAGCGGGTTGAGCGTCCAACTTCCGCTCAGATCATGATCTCATGGCTCGTGAGCCCCATGTTGGGCTCTGTGCTGACAGCTCAGAGCCTGGAGTCTGCTTTGGATTCTGTGTCCCTCTCTCGCTGTGCCGCTCCCTCGCTCATGCTCTATCTCTCTTTCTCTCAAGAATAAATAAAACATTAAAAAAAATTGTTCAGAAAATGAGCTGCATGTGGCCAAAGTGACTAGCAGATAGAAGTTCAGATAATTTCCTGAGGTCATAAATGACTTCAAGGAAATGGTATTTAGGCTGGGTCTTTTAAAGACTAAGATGATATTTTTTCATTTATGGGAAGAAGACAAAGTAAAGACAAGTTGAGTAAGTCATAGGAGGAGGGTACTGAATAGATGTCCTCAATAAAAGGTCTTGAATACAAAGATGTAAGCTAGAGAGAGATGCTGGATGGGAAGGAATGAGCTAGAGATAAGAAATTATCTGGAGATTGTCATTAATTGTGTTAATAATTAAAGAGATCGATTGTAGCATAACCTTATATATATTTATTGTTATTACTATTTACCCAACTTTGAAAATTTCCTTATTGTGAGTCTTAACAACGTAGGCCTAAATTATGCCATGTCTAACTTGTTTCTAGAGCTCCAGAACCAGAACCTCATTTTTACATAGCTGTCTTAATAATTTTTCTCACGTAATTTTCCTCTTTGTTTTACACCCATGTCATGAAATCTAAGCTTTTTACTATAACAAAGAAAAAAATGTCTTCTTCCCTTCACACATCATCAACAGGCTTCCCCAAACTTACCTACATCCTCAAAATCAGTCTTTCCCCTTATCGGCCTTTGACTGCTAGGAGGTCAGTCTCTTTACAGTCTTGCACACTTCAGGCACTTCCCACCTTTAAATCTGCGCAGATGTTTATCTCCTAAGTAGAAGCCCCTCCAACTTTCACTCCTGCAAAATTACAATCAACCTCTTTCAGAGCTGGCCTAAGCTCTTACCTCCTGGAAATTGCTTTCCTAGTAACTAGGCTTTCAGATCCCCATCCCCCAACCCCCAATACATTATTATGCAGTCACAGCTTTTGTTCTGAGTTCCGCGCCTGGTTCTCTCTTTGCATTGTAACCTCTTTGGGGAGAAGGAATGTGCACTGGCTCCGCTGTGTGTCTCTCTACAGCTCCTTAGTATAGTGATGGCCAAAAATACTCTTAAAATGCTTAATGAATTAACAAAATTAGATGTTCTCTCGCATAATAGGGCATTGTGGAAATGATGTGTAGTGGTTTCCCTTGTTTCCACAGTCCCTATATTGGGAGAAACGTCAATTTGCTTTTTTTTCTAAGGTAAGTACAGTTTCCTAACAAGATAAAATTTTAATGACTTTGATACCTCCACTCTGAGGCCAGATCCAACTTCTGAAGTAGATACAACACTAACTGGTTGTTTCTTGGATCCTCAGAGTCCGAATGAATTAAAGGAAGACAAAACACAAAATTTTGTTAATCTTAGGGCTGCTTTTTAATCTTTGTGTTGATTTTTAGAATTTTCTATTCCAGTCTTTTATTAAAATGAGAAATATCTTGGGAATCCTAATTGTCTATTAAAGAAGAGTTTAGGGTTTTGTTAACTTTGAGAAAACTGCTTCCAAGAATTTTCAGTTTTACAGACTAAATGTTCCTATCAATAATTTTAAAGCTATGAAAGATTCATTTGACAAATATTTTTTGAACACCTATGTGCCTGGCACTATGCTAGGCACTGACATGTCCATGACCTTCATTTCAATGTTAGGAAGAAATAAAGGATTGAATGGAGAAAGTAGGTAAAATACTAAAAGACTCAGACCTAAAGTTTGATTAAGGTGTAACAACACCCTGATGTTGATTTTTTAAAAATAGAGTCACCCAAAAACCTTAAATTTGAGGCAAATATGTAAGAAAAGAGTTGAGAGAGAAATATTAGAACAGCAGATGACAACATATGGTCTTAGTAGGTGAATATAGAGAGTGGAACATGAGCAGAAAGAAATGGCTTTAGAATTAGCTCTTTTAAATTCTTTCTTTTTTTTTAGTTTCTTTTTCTGAGTAGGCTCCATGCCCATTGTGGGGTTTGAACTCACTACCTTGAGATTGAGAGTCACATGCTCTACCAACTGAGCCAACCAGATGCCCCTAGGCTTTTTTAATTCTAAGAAACAAAGAATGAGGGTGGTGGCAGGTAAGGGAGGCAAATGCAAGTTAAGAAGTAGAAGACCCCCAAACTGATTTAATTTTAAAGGGCTGGTAAGTGTTTATTTAGTGGCCTGTGAGGGAAGCTTATACCTTGAAAAGTACAACATATGCCTACTGGAAATTGAAAAGGACCCCGGGGGTTTTGTCATTAACAGCAGCAAAATTGTAAAGCTAGTCATTTTGTCTCTCCTTTTAATATCTTCTCCACCTCCATCCTACTCAATTTTTTCAGGAATCCACAGGCTGCTTGTGCCCAGGGCTTTATATCAGTTTATCAAGGCTTTTTTTTCTTTTTTCCCAATAAATCGTTTCCCACGTTATTCTAGGACTCTTTACTCCAAACTTCCATTTTCTAAGGAGCCCAGTTATCATGTAGTAAATTCTAGTGTTTAGTAATGTTTTTTGCATTTCTGACTATTTATAATGGAACCTATAGACACTGAGTATGGGATTATAAAATGAGGTCCATGAGGACCCCCATAGGGGTCCATGCTGGCTCAAGTCGGTGGAGTGAGAGACTCTTAATCTCGGAGTTGTGATTTGAGCCCCACATTGGGTGTAGAGATTACTTAAAAATAAAATCTGAATGAATGAATGAATAAATAAATAAATAAATAAATAAATTTAAAAGATGAGATTTTAAGCATTGTGGAAAACAAATGAGATATTTTCTTAAGCCTGGATGCCTTTCTAAGGATAAGTTAAGGATGTATGTGTGTGTATAATGTTATAACATGTTTATCTAGTTATAATCACAATGTATGACAGTTTATCTAAATATTTTTAGTTCTTTAAATGTGTTGCATGTTTTACTTTTATCTCCTCTGTAAAGTTAGGGAAATAGTATCTGTCCTATCTTCCTTACAAGGATGTTTTAAACATCAAATGAACTTTTGCATGTTTAAACCCTTCCTAAAGTATAAAGAGAAAAGTAAATGTACTTATCATTATTTCTCTCAGGATCATTACTGCCCTGTAAAGTTCCTTGAGGTCAGGAACTGAGATTTGTTCATATTTATAACCCTTTAACCTGAGGTTTACTTTTTACTAAAGTAATAGCTAATTGGAGGATAAATACCATAAAGGTTAAAATTAGTTATGATATTATGAGAAACATGTAGAACAAAGTTTTAGCCTCCTTTTCTCATAGCAAGCAGGGAAAGGATCTGGAGAAGCAGAGAGAGAAAGGAAAAGGGTTAGAACTGGAAATTCTAACTTCTGAAGCTTTAGTAAACCATGCCAAAAAGATACTAAAAGTATCTTTCATGAGGGAAAGTAATCTTTTTTTTTTTTTTAAGTTTTATTTAAGTAATCTCTATACCCAATGTGGGGCTTGAACTCATGACCCTGAGATCAGGAGTCACATGCTCTTCCAACCGAGCCAGCCAGGCATCCCTCATGAGGGAAAATAATCTTTCGTGAGGGAAGATGATTGGGGTATCTAAATTTATTTTATACTGTACATATTTTTAATTAATTAAAATGTTTATTTAATTTTGAGAGGGGGGAGGGACAGAGAGAGAGAGAGAGAGACAGAGCATCTGAAGTGGGCTCTGCACTGATAACAGGCAGCCTGATGTGGGGCTTGAACTCACAAACCATGAGATCATGACCTAAACCAAAAATCCTGTGCTTAACTGACTGAGCCACCCAGGCGCCTCTGTACATATTTTTAAACCCGTATTTTTTTTTTTTAATTTTAAAAAAGTGTTTATTTTTAAGAGAGAGCCAGCAGGGGAGGGGCAGAAAGAGAGGAAGACAGAGAATCCCAAGCAGGCTCCCCAGCGTCAGTGCAGAGCCTGATGTGGGCTTGAACCCATGAACCATGAAATCATGACCTGAGCTGAAATCAAGAGTCAGGTGCTTAACGGACTGAGCCACCCAGGCACCCCTAAACTCATTTAAAAAAAACAATTAAGAAAAGTGGTTAATCATAATTGTTTGTATAATTATTTATATCTTCACAAACCCTTTGGAAACTGAAATCCTTTAGTGTTGCAAAAAAACAGAAAGCTGAGTATAAAGCAGCAATTAATGTAGTAAGGTACTGCATCATATAAAGGAAACCTCATACTGTAGATTCAGTATATATGCATACAGTAAAAAGAGCTAATGATTCTGGGGTGCCTGGCTGACTCCATAGATAGAGCACGTGACTCTTGATCTCAGGGTTGTAAGTTTGAGCCCCATGTTGGATGTAGAGATTATTTAAAAATAAAGCTTAAAAAAAAAGCTAATAATTCTTCATGTGCAAGAGCTAGGATGATCACCCTGCTTTTCTCTGTTGTCTTAAGGTGACTTCCTTTCAGGCCATAGGGCCCTCTTGGTGACAGTCATTGGTTTAGCCATCTGTTTGTGTCTGTAAGCTTCTCCTTGCTCGGTTAACCAGAGATGAAGTTCTAGAAAACCGCATTTCCACAGGAAATTCTTAAAAGGAAAGGAGGTTGTATGTAAGGCAGATAGCCTCCATCTATTTCATTTTATCTTTGGTCTTTAAACTAATATTTACAAAACTAAGCAGAATGGATGCTTGGTAGAGGTTTCTTAATTTTTAAACTAAACACATGATTCCTGGCCTATAGAAAAATAATGAAAGATGAGTCAATCTGAAAACAAAAGGTGGCATAAAGAAGTCTTTTTAGCAACAATGAAGTTTTCTTTCATCTATTTGCATGAAAATTCTAAAATGACTTGGGATTGATCACAGAAGGAAATTTGTATAAATTCACTATTGAATACTTATGAAGTTACTTCTTCTTTTCATAAACACCAATGATAATATTAAAGAATGACTTAAACATTTAACTTATTTGCTTATGCTTATAACATTTTATTGAATTAAGACAAAATCTAGTTTTAACATTATTATTAGTCAATCACACTGGGCAAGAGGATTATAATTTTGACTAGTCTCATTATGAATAGTTTTCTCCCTTTTTGTTTAATATTGATGTACATGTAATGTACATTATTTGTACAAAAAGTACTATAAAGTATGCCTTTGTTGTGTTGGTGTGATGGGATGCCAGGAAAAACCAAATTGCCTTGGCTCCATTATGAGGGTCAGAAATGCCCATATTATTAAAACAATTTAAGACCCCAGGTTAAAATGCAAATCTGGGCGAGAGGGGGATAATTTGTTAAGTTCCTATTAGTTTGTTGTTGTTGTTGTTTTTCCCCAAGAAAGCTCCATGCCCAACATGGGGCCTGAACCCATGATTTCACGATCAAGAGTCACATGTTCCCTGATTCTTGAGCCAGCCAGGCACCCCAAGCTCCTAATAGTTTTAGTGTCTTATTGCAAATTAGTGAATTAGATAAATGAACAGTGCTGTGAAGATAATGGGAAATAGGTTTTTAAATTTGGGGGATGACAGAGAAAATGGGAAACACACATAGATATTGTGTTGCCTTGGAGAGGCCTGATTAGGGGTGGAACAGCATCAGGCACTCAGTGGGTCTTTGGGGAAATAGAGGAAATCTGAATGAACATAAAATGTTTTATCTTAAGGGGCACCTAGGTGGCTCAGTTGCATAAGTGTCCAACTCTTGATTTCAGCTCAGGTCATGATCTCATGGCTCATGAGTTGAAGCCCTGCATCAGGGTCTGCACTGGCAGTGCAGATCCTGCTTGGGATTTTCTCTTTCTCTCCCTCTCTCTACTCCTCACCTGCTTGCGCTCACTCTCTCTCAAAATAAATAAGTAAACATTAAAAAAAAACCCACAATTTTATTTTAAGATGAATGCTAGTTAGGAAGTCCAACCCTTTAAATATCTACCGAAAATGTAAGAATTCTTTCTTCATAATCAACTGTGAGCTTAAGAGAAACAAAAAAAAGCCTGGGTGGCTCAGTTGGTTAAGCCTCCATCTCTTGATTTCAGCTCAGGTCATGATCTCCTGGTTGGGGGACCAAGCCCCACTTTTGACTTTGCGCAGGGCATGGAATCTGCTTGAGATTCTCTCTGAAAATGGGAATTACAAAACTGATTCAGCAGATTCATGTCGTTTTGAGGATTATGTAAATGCTTTTGTAAACTATGAAGTACTACATGAATTCAAGGTAAAACTTAAGTCCAAAACTTAAGATAAATGATCTTTCTATATAATTTGCAGATTTTTTATTGACACCAGTAAAAATCAGAATTGTGGTATTTCTACTAGCTGCTACTATGCATAACACAAAGATATAACAAAATTTTTAAATGATGATAGTTCCCAATAAATGTGAGGTGCTATTATTATTATTGAATCTTATCCTATCCTAACATGTGAGGTACTTTGTTGCTAAGCTTTTCTGTTTCTTCTAACATTTCTTTGTTCTCTTCCTTTTCACTGGCTCCTAAGCCTCTGCTTTTAAACATCCAGTTTTCCACATCTTGAAAGAAATCGCTTGATGTATAGCTTCCTGTCTCAACCCCTTAATTTCTCTTCTCCCTTATATCATCAATGAGAGGCTTATATCAGTAGATCTCAAAGGCACAGAGATAGTTGCCATAGTTCCGAACATAAATGATGCCGACTGGTGATGCACTGGTGCAGCTTCTGGGAAACCAAAGTCTTTGGATTCTGGTTGGGCATGGGAGTAGGGGAGGGGCAGGGGGAGAGTATGGTTGCAAAGCTGAAACTTAAAGGAATTGGCAGAAGGTTGCCACCAGGAGTGGAACCTACTGCTTAATTTGACTCAACACGGGAAACCAAAGGCATGAACAGGATTGACAGATTGATATCTCTTTCTTGATTCTGTGGGTGGTGGTGCATGGCCGTTCTTAGCTGGTGGAGTGATTTGTCTGGTTAATTCCAATAATGCATGAGACTCCGGCATGCTAACGAGTTACAAAACCCCGAGAATAGTTGCCTTGAAACCATGTTTCATTACAATCAATAAAAATTCATTTTTCTTCAGTCTCCTGTCTACTTAGAGCTATGGTTTGCCTCCCCCTGCCCACTTTACCTATCAGTTTTAAATTCATCATCAATGTACTCTTTACCAAATAACCTCAATAGTTTTCTACATTGTCAACCACTAATAGAACATTTTGTGAGTTAGAACAATGGCAACAGGACAATCTTAGTAATTATTTTTCTGAATCCTAAAACTCTCTGTAAATGAGAACTATAATAAAAAGCCTAGAAATATAAGTCCTTCTCTGATTTAAAAAAAATCATCATGACTCTATGATAGTGATTGGTGGATGTTGAAAATACCTGGTTTATACCTGCCATCTCCATTTTCTTTTCATTAGCCACCTACAATCAGGCTTCTCACCTTACTGCTTTGAAAATATTCTTTCATTTACTTATTTTTAAATGTCTATTTTTGAGAGACAGAACACGAGCGGAGGGGGGCAGTGAAAGAGGGGGACAGAGGATCTAAAGTGGGCTCTGTGCTAACAGCCAAGAGCCCAATGTGGGGCTTAAACTCAGGAACCTTGAGATCATGACCTGAGCTGAAGTCGAATGCTTAACTGGCTGAGCCACCCAGTTAGGTGTCCCTGAAAGTATTCTTTTAAAACAAGCTCCCCAGCAATTTCTTCCTGGTCAAATTCAAAAACCATTGATCTTCCTTTACCAAAAATATGCTAAAGTTGATCACCTTTTCCTTCTTAAAATACACTCTTAGATTTTATTCTTAGACCTGTACATGATCCCCTATGTATTAGGACAGAATGATAACTATGGCTGCTGCTGCTGCTGCTGCTGCTGCTGCTGCTGCTGCTGCTGCTGCTGCTACTATTATTGCTGCTTTCACTTAATAGTTAGCTTATAGTCACTGCTTACTGTAATTCTCACAATTGTCCTAAGGAGGTCAGTATTATTATCCTCATTTTACAGTTGAGGAGGAAACATGCTCAGGATTTAATCAATTTATTTATATTCACACATCAGACTAGGATCTTCTCTGGAGGTGTTAGATTTAGCAGTGGAGAGGCAGACCTAAACTGGATCACGACATGCTCTGTTCCCTATATTTAGAGAAGGAAAGTTTGTTTTCTTCCATTTATTTATAGTTTGAGGGAGTACTGTACTTTGTGAAGGTGGCATTTCAGGTAGTTTTTTTACACAGGCTATTCATCCACAATTTTATCAAGTGTCCTTTGAACTCAGTTTTCACCAAAATCAGAGAAAGTGGATAGAAAGCAAGCTGTGCTAGGTTACTGATATTTTTCTCCTTTTCAAGTCAATTGGCTCCAGTAGGAATGGGAATGCAACTTTGGACTTGTTGAGTCTAGGCAATGCTCTAACCACATACACTAAATTGCAGGGTATAGTTATCAGAATTTGATGAATGACAACATAGATTTTAAATTAAGCTATGTAGTATAATTTGCTCAAATTTTGACCAAGTAGATTTTATTGGAGCATTTGCAGTGATACAGTAGGATTTAGATACATTAGTTACATACATGTTTTAGTTTCTCAAATAAATGCGTAACAGTATAATCTAGCTACAAAAGATTTCCTTAAGGTTTTTGTTGGCATTTCAGTGTTAACAACTGGGACTTGAGTATTTTAGATTTCATCTGAAATTAGTGGTTCACATACAAAAATAAATGGTTTTCACAGTTGTCAGCTTTGATTAACATAATATTAAACCTCTTGAGTATATTACACCACTACTTTTTTTTTTTTCAACGTTTTTTATTTATTTTTGGGACAGAGAGAGACAGAGCATGAACGGGGGAAGGGCAGAGAGAGAGGGAGACACAGAATCGGAAACAGGCTCCAGGCTCCGAGCCATCAGCCCAGAGCCTGACGCGGGGCTCGAACTCAGGGACCACGAGATCGTGACCTGGCTGAAGTCGGACGCTTAACCGACTGCGCCACCCAGGCGCCCCAACTACTTTTGTTTTTTAACTGACAGATCTGAAAAATAATAAAGACGGAGTATGTCTTACAAACACATTAAATGTATATATAGTCTTTGATTTTTTTCATTTAACATACCCTTACCTTTTTTCAGAGGCATTTGGCTTTCTTCTTTTAGCAGGTTTTGCCACTAAATTTTTTACCTATCTACCAAAGTACTTTCAAAAAATTTTTTTGTTTATTTTTATTTGTGTGTGTGTGTGTGTGTGTGTGAGAGAGAGAGAGAGAGAGAGAGAGAGAGAGAGAGAGAGCGCATGAACATGAACCGGGGAGGGGCAGAGAGAGGGAAACACAGAATCCAATGCAGGCTCCAGGCTCTGAGCTGCCAGCACAGAGCCCGACACACGGCTTGAACTCATGAGCCATGAGATCATGACCTGAGCCAAAGTCGGACACTCAACCGACTGAGCCAGCCAGGCACCCCATCTACCAAAATACTTTCAATCGTTTGATTAACAAATCTAATGGAGGGAGGAGAGGATTATGAGTTATCTCAAAGATATATTAAGGACCTCATATCTATATAAATAGATTGAGGAAAGGAGGAATTGTGCATTAGTTATAAAGCCTTTCACTGCAGACAATTTATATCTCAAAGAATTTTCACATTATCTTTCTTCATATTTATCATTATATAGCTGAGGAAATTATTAAGATATAAAGTGACTTGTCTGAAGCCACACGGCATTGATCAGACCTGGGATTAGAAAACAAATCTTCCTATGACCAGCCATTGTTCTTCACAGCATGCGTACCTTATAGATACCATTGTTCTCTGCAGTGTACTTTATAGATACCATGGAAGTGATTTCTTTTGAGAGATAGTTATTAAAGCACTTCCCACCTCTCAACTTGTCTACTTTTGAAAAAAAGTCCTTAAACCTGACTGTCTAAATTAAACAGAAGATAGTGTTAGTATCTCCAAGAAGAATTTGTATAAATATAATGAGAAAAATTGATTTAGAGAATTTTACCTGTAGTTTATTTCCTGCTAGATTGCTTCCTTGCCAAGCTAATTTGACCTACATTTAAAGGTGTCCAAATCAACTGAGATGTCATTCTATCATAATTATAGAAGCTCTTCCACCAAAATGTATTCACTCATAAATAGGTAAACTCATGACCTTGGAGAAAGGACAGAAAAACAGATAAGACAGTCTCAAAGAAGAAACAGAAATGTATTTGCTTTCTTTTTTTTTTAAATTTTTTTTTCAATGTTTTTATTTATTTTTGGGACAGAGAGAGACAGAGCATGAACGGGGGAGGGGCAGAGAGAGAGGGAGACACAGAATCAGAAACAGGCTCCAGGCTCTGAGCCACCAGCCCAGAGCCTGATGTGGGGCTCGAACTCACGGACCGCGAGATCGTGACCTGGCTGAAGTGGGATGCTTAACCGACTGCGGCACCCAGGCGCCCCAGAAATGTATGTGCTTTCTAAGCTACTCATTGTAGGATGGGTGTAGGGATCAACTGGTTCATAATTAAAACTTTACTCATCTTCCTGATCTGAGCTGTATCCTTATTTACTCCATCTGCATTTTATGTGAAATGCATTGATGGTCACGAATCTGTTTCTTTGGTTATACTCAGTGATACAGGAAGTGTCCAATAAGCACTAGAATCTGAATAATAAGGATAATGGCTTTGGTCTGAAATTTGCAGATAGGACAGTGGAAGCTGGGGCAAAATGACTGGTCCAGAGTCATACAATGGGATACATAGCTCCCTGGATCCCAAAGGACAGCTGTTTCCTCCAAGATTTGGTGACTCAGAAACCTCATGTTTTTAGAAAATTCTTCCTTAGGGCAAATAAAAATTTCTTTACTTATAATATTTACCATCTGGGACTATTTCTGCCCTGCAGGGCCTCACTGGACAACCTGCTTCTGTACCCTCTCTGCCCCACCTCAGTCTCTTTTATATCTTGTACAGCTTAGGTTCAGAAGCTGCTTTATTTCCTGAGGAAATTTCTCCAACCAAGAGTTTTCAGTATTTTAGATCTTTTTCTCTCTCTTTTTATTGACCACTTGTGCCTACTTGCAGAAGATTTAACATGTCTTTAATACCTTTTGTCCTTCCTTCTCCCACTCCCAGTCTCCAATCTCTTCTTTTTATTTTACTCCTTATTTTAGATAATAGAATCATCATCTAGTCAACCATTTATTTTAGATACCTTACGATCATCTTTTATTCCCCAACCCAGCATTATCCATCACATTGAATCAGGGGCCAAATCTTGCCAGTTCTATCATTTAAGTGTCCCTGAGACCTATTTCTCTTTTCAATGCCACTGCCCCAGCTCTCATTCTTATCATTCCTTGTCAGCGCTATTATAATTAGCCTCTATACTCAATTCTCTGCTTCTATTCTCTCTGTGCTACCCTATTACATATTACATATTACCCTCATTACATTGTCAAAAACCTTACAATTTGATGGGAAAAATGAGATATGTGCATAATAAAAAATTAGAGAATAGCACAAGATAGAATTTATAATCCAATGCTAAAAGTTGTGTATTGGCCACTCAGTATTGTGTGAAGTCAGGAAATAGCGGTTATCACTCAGAAAATTTCTAGAGAAATCTGCCTGGAAATGGTTTAAAGGACAGGTGGTATGCAGGGAGAAGTTGAAAAAATGCTCCATGTTGTAATGAATGAATTCACTAATTTGTTAATTAACAGTAACAACAATAACATAACGACCCTTTAATTGAACACCTATAATATGCTAGTTTGCAGGATAGGTGTTATTACCTGCCCTCTTAGCCTTTCTGATCTGGGTTACAGGTGAAGTAATTGAGCTCTGAAATTTTAAATAATATGCCTGACATCACAATAAATTTCAGAACTGACATTTAAACTCAGGTGTGTTTGGTTTTAAAGCTCAGAGTTATTTCACTGTTTCACTAAAATTCATTCAGATTATCTCCGACAGTGTGGAAATTAGTATAGAAGTGGTGTTAAAGGGGATTGCAAACCCACATATCTGATTTTGAGGTCATTTTTATGGCACAAAGGACTATATTCATTACCTTCAGCATTTATAATCAAGGGATAGATTAGAGATCAATAAGACATTGTTACTGCCTTCAAGGAGCTCGATGTGCCGGGGAAGACTGGCAATACAGTGTGATCAGTGTTATAATGATGAGAAAAGATCAGGGAAACAAAAAGTTGAGGTTAATAGACCTGTTGTGTTCTAGCCCTGCTTCTGACATTAACTAATTTGTTGTTGTTGTTATTGTTTTTTTAAGTAGGCTCCATGCCCAACATGGGCTCAAACTCATGACTCTAAAATCTAGAGTCATATGCTCTACCAACTGAGCCAGCCAGGTGCCCCTGATAGTAACTAGTTTAGACAAGTCATTTAACTGATAACAAGTTTGTTTTTTCTTTCTTTTTTTTAAAATAATTTTTAATGTTTTATTTATTTTTGAGAGAGAGAGAGAGAGAATGAGCAGGAGGGGAGGGGCAGAGAGAGAGGGAGACACAGAATCCAAAGCAGGCTGACCTGAGCTGAAGTCAGATACTTTAAACGACTGAGCCACCCAGGTGCCCCACAAGTTTGTTTTTTCTTCTGTAAAATGAAGGGGTATGACTAAATAAAGGAACTTCTTCGTTATTGAAAACTCATTGCTTTGTTTAAAAGTATTTATTTATTTTTTTGTTCGTTTATTTAAGTAATCTGTACACCCAACATGGGGCTTGAGCTCACACCCTGACATTGAGAGTCACATGCTCTTTGGACTGAGCCAGCCAGGTGCCCCCTCATTGTTCTTTTTATTCCTAACTTTTAGTTCTATTTTTGCTTTTCCATTTCATTCATTCATTGAGTCATTCATCAGTCCTTCATTCCATCCACGTGTTCCAGGCACTACATGGTACACTGGGAACACAAACATAAGATATGGTAACCCCTTCCCCCACAGGCTTGAGGTATGGATAGGTAAATTCAATGTAGTGTCACAATAGAGGCATTTACAAAGCGCTATGGGAAAATGGTGGAGGGAATGTGGGGTGGGATGAGGATGAGGATGGGGAGCAGAATATTTGACAAGGAGGTGACATTTACAAAGACTCTCAAAGAGTCAGTAGGAGATTGCTAAAACAAGTGCACATGGGACTTCAAGGCCAACTTTTTTTTGGTGAAGCTGTGCTTGTACTGTCTGTGATCAGCTGCTTCTAGGATTGATTTAGCTAATTTGGCTGGTTGGACAAGCATCTTTTCCGTGTTTCTCACTTCATGTTTTCTTCCCCCAGAAACTATTCTCTTTCAAAGAGGACTGCCTTCCCAGACACAGTTGTATTTTATAAGCCTTTATCCCTCTAAAAGTCTAATATTCTAGCATGAATCTAAAAGATTGTATTAGAGGGGCACCTGGGTGGCTCAGTTGGTTAAGTGTCTGACTCTTGATTTTGGCTTTGGTCATGATCTCACAGTTGTGGGATGGAGCCCTGAGTCAGACTCTGTGCTGATGGTGTGCAGCCTGCTTGGGACTCTCTCCGTGCCCCAACCCCCCTCTAAATAAATAAATAAACATTAAAAAAAAAAGATTGTGTTAGAGTATTATGAAATGTTATCGTGTCAAAACTCTGGAACTAGGTGTGACCAGGAAGGATTTTCAGAGTATTAATTAGAAAAAAATTTCAGTGATTTTGGAGTCAAAACAGACCTTCATTCAGATTCCCTTTACCTGTGAAATGGGTGATCTCACAGAGTTGTTTTGAGGATTGAATGAGCTAATATATGTAAAAATAGACGTAGCCAATTACTTAGGTGCATGATAAATGGTATGTGTTTGCTGATAGTGGTGATAGTACCTTATTATGGTGATGTATTTTGTTGCTGAAGATAGCAATAGCTATAGTTAGAATGAACTACAGAGTTAAAAGTACTAGATTAGAGGGTTGCCTGGCTGGCTCAGTTGGTAGAACATTCAACTCTTGATTTCAGGGTTGTTAAGTCTGAGTCTCATGTTAGGTATATAGATTACTTAAAAATAAAAAATATATACATATATTTTTTGAGAGAGTACACACTTGCACACAAGCAAGACACAGAGGGGCAAAGGGAGAGGTAGAGAGAGAATATTAAGCAGGCTCCACTCCCAGTACAGAGCCCAATGTGGGGCTCAATCTCATGGCCATGAGATCATGGCCTGAGCCGAAATCAAGAGTTGGATGTTTAACCAACTAAGCTACCCAGGCACCCCAAAAATAAAATCTTGAAAAAAAAAAGGTACTAGATTAGATGGTAGCAGATGATGATTTGTAACTCTGACAACCATTGTGCCTTATTATAGAATAGAGATCAATTTCTTGATGATCCAATTTAAAGTTATATTGGTCATACATCTTTATTTATTTGTTCTTAATTTTTTTTAAGTTTATTAATTTTTTTTAGTAATCACTATACCAAATGTGGGGCTTGAACTCATGACCTCGAGATCAAGAGTTGCATGGCCTTCTGACTGAGCCAGCCAGACGCTGCTGTTTGCTATACATCTAATATAGGGACAAATGGGTAATTATTTCTATGAATTTTTGTGTAATTTTCAAAAAATCTTTATTTATTTTGAGAGAGAGAGAGTGCACACGTGTGAGTAGGAGAGGAACACAGAGAGGGAGGGAGAGAGAGAACCCTGATGTGGGGCTTGAACTCAAGAACCATGAGATCATGACCTGCGCTGCAATCAAGAGTCGGATGCTTGGGGCACCTGGGTGGCTCAGTTGGTTAAGCGTCCGACTTCGGCTCAGGTCATGATCTCACAGTCCGTGAGTTTGAGCCCTGCGTCGGGCTCTGTGCTGACAGCTCAGAGCCTGGAGCCTGCTTCAGATTCTGTGTCTCCCCCTCTCTCTGACCCTCCCCCGTTCATGCTCTGTCTCTCTCTGTCTCAAAAATAAATAAAACATTAAAAAAAAAAAGTCGGATGCTTAACTGAGTCACTCAGGTGCCCCACTTTATGTAATTTTTATAGTTAAAAAATGTTAAAGGAAATCATGGTGGGAAGAAACTCCATTTCTAAACATCTGTCTCCACACAGTCCAGGGGAGGAATTCTTCAGGGCCAGTCTGGCATTGGAGAAAAAGGGAGAAGAGAAGTTTGGGTTACAGAAGTGGGTACCTCACCTCCTGAGGTGCTTACATTTGAAAGTGAGAAAGTTTGCATTAAGAAGCCAGGGAGGGCACCTGGCTGGCTCAGTTGGTAGAACTAGAGCATGTAACTTTTGATCTTGGGGTTGTTTGAGCCCCATGTTGGATGTAGAGATTACTTACCAATAAAATCTTAAAAAAAAAAAAAAAGTAGCCAGGGATTACAGGGCTCTGTCTTTACTATGTAGATAGTAAAGTCCTGGGAAAAAAAGATAATGAAAAAGAGGAAAATATAGTTTTTCATGGTATCTGTCATCTCACCTATGACACTGAAGAAGGTGCAGCTCTAAACCTATTCCTCAGTCTACCAGACTGTGAACATAAGATCCTCAACCATGGAAAAATATACAAGAAAAAAATATTTAGAAGGAATACGCCAAATGTAATAGTCCTTTCTTTAATTGTTAGGATTATGGGTGATTAATATCCTTTTTAAATTCTTTGTAGTCATTTCCACATTCTACAATAAGCATATATTGTTTTTATAAACAAATTTCATTTAAAAATATTTAACAAGTCTATCACCTATCCAGTGGGAGCTATTGTGTTAATGGTACCTATTATTTCATAAACACTCACTTTTATGCCCAGGGACTATGCATGCAGCTTTGTAAGTATTTTGTCATTTAATCCTCACACTAAGCCCATGAAGTATATACTGTTATTCCCATTTAGAAATGAAGACACTGAGGTATGGAGATCAAGTAACTTGTTTTAGGTCATGTAGTTAACAGGTAGCAACACCAGGATTTGAATCCAGAAAGACTCCAGAGATTCCTATGTATACTTCTACTATGTACAGTGCTTTGGTCTATACATACACTGAGACAACTGGCAGCTCTCAACTTCAGGTCTGCTTTTAGGTATGCCACACACAACATCTATTTGGTGGCTTATAACTTACTTTAATGTTAAAAGCCTTCAGATGCTCTGATAATATTTTTGTTTTTCTTACAATTCTTCGGAAAACAGGTGATTATTTCATTAGGAAGATAAACTAGAGAATTGAATTCAAATATATACATAAAAGTTTGTTTCATTTCTGAACAAGCTGAACAATGCTATAAAATTCATTTTTTAAGTCATTAGTGTAGCTTTTGCTTTTTAAAAACACTTTATTTCACTTATTTTTTTTAAGTTTATTTTTTTAGTACTGTCTACACCCAATGTATGGCTCCAACCTCAGTTTGAGAGTCACACGTTCCATTGATTGATCCAGCCAGGCCCTCCTATAGCTTTTGATTTTTAAGCCACTGTGTCCTAGAGCTAGGTTTCTAGCTCCTGTGAATGAGTGTTTTTAGGAATACAGGACTTTGGATTAAACTTTGGATTGGAATAACTTGTTCTGCAAGTGTTCCTTAAAATGAGCAAATATTTGTAATAAATTTTAACTTGATAAATGAGTGATGTCTTGCAATGCAAGTAGTATGTGATGCTGAATGTCACATGATCACAGTGGGCCAATGGTTCTTGAAATTTGCTTTGATATGCAAGTGCTTTGGATTGCAAGCATGTTTCCAAAACTAAACTATGCTCACAAACCAAAGTTTTACTGTAATTGCAAAGAAGCAGAAAATGTGAACATTTTTTCTTCAGTTAGTGTAACCACTGTAGGAAGATGCTTTTTTGGAAAGTTGAGCAAGAGTAGTAATGTAGATCAAGAGTATAATTTTTGTTTTTGTTTTTAAGTAAAGTCTATGCCCAAAGTGAGGCTTGAACACACTACCTGGAGATCAAGAGTCACACACTCTACCAACTGAGCCAGCCAGGTGCCCCATGAGTGTAGTTTTGGTATAGAATATCCTTCTGTAAATCTCTAGCAAACAGTTTTCATACCAAAAACCATAAAGTACCTAGGAATGAACCTAATCAAAGAGGTGAAAAATCTATACACTGAAAACTATAGAAAGCTTATGAAAGAAATTGAAGAAGACCCCCCAAAATAGAAAAACATTCCATGCTCATCGTTTGGAAAAATATTGTTAAAATGTTGATACTATCCAAAGCAATCTACATATTCAGTGCAATCCCTAAAAAATAACACCAGCATTCTTCACGAGCTAGAACAAACAATCCTAAAATTTGTATGGAACCACAAAAGACCTCGAATAGCCAAAGCAATCCTGAAAAAGAAAACCAAAGCTGGAGGCATCACAATTCCAGGCTTCAAGCTGTATTACAAAGCTGTAATCATCAAGAC
The DNA here is from genome assembly GCF_028749965.1 of Puma concolor. NCBI lineage: Eukaryota > Metazoa > Chordata > Mammalia > Carnivora > Felidae > Puma > Puma concolor. The sequence continues at coordinate 25,498,320 of NC_141673.1, read as the reverse complement.
AGTATGGTACTGGCACAAAAGCAGACACATACATCAATGGAACAGAAGAGAGAACCTAGAAATGGACCCACAAACATATGGCCAACTAATCTTTGACAAAGCAAAAAAGAATATGCAATGGACAAAAGATAGACTCTTCAGCAAATGTGTTGGGAAAACTGGAGAGCAACACGTAGAAGAATGAAACTGGACCACCTTCTTACACCATACACAAAAATAAATTCAAATGGTGTAAGAAGGTGGTCCAGTTTCATAAGTAAACATAAGACAGGAAGCCATCAAAATCCTACAGAAGAAAACAGGCAACAACTTCTTTGACCTCGGCCACACCAACTTCTTACCTGACATGATTCCACAGGCAAGGCAAAAGCAAAAATGAACTATTGGGACCTCATCAAGATAAAAAGCTTCTGTACAGTGAAGGAAACAATCAGCAAAACTAAAAGGCAACCGATGGAATGGGAGAAGATATTTGCAAATGACATATCAGATAAAGGGTTAGTATCCAAAATCTATAAAGAACTTATCAAACTCAACACCCAAAAAACAAATAATCTGGTGAAGAAATGGGCAAAAGACATGAATAGACACTTCTCCAAGGAAGACATGCAGATGGTTAACAGACACATGAAAAAATCCTCCACATCTCTCATCACCAGGGAAATACAAATCAAAACCACAATGAGATACCACCTCACACCTGTCAGAATGGCTAACATTAACAACTCAGGCAACAACAGATATTGGAGAGGATGAGGAGAAAGAGGAATCCTTTTGCACTGCGGTAGGAATGCAAACTGGTGCAGCCACTCTGGAAAACAGTATGGAAGTTCCTCAAAAAATTAAAAATAGAACTACCGTATGACCCAGCAATTGCACTACTAGGTATCCAAAGGATACAGGAGTACTGATTCAAAGGGGCACACACACCCCAGTGTTTACAGCAGCACTATCGACAATAACCAAAGTATGGAAAGAGCCCAAATGTCCATTGATGAATGAATGGATAAAGAAAATGTGGTATATATATACAACGGTTATTACTTGGTGATCAAAAAGAATGAAATCTTGCAACAAGGTGGATGGAACTAGAGTGTATTATGCTAAGTAAAATAGGTCAGTCAGAAAAACACCAATATCATGATTTCACTCATGTGGAATTTAAGATACAAAAGAGATGGACATAAGAGAAGGGAAGCAAAAATAATATAAAAACAGAAAGGGAGACAAACCATAAGAGACCCTTAATACAGAGAACAAACTGAGGGTTGCTGGTGGGGTGTTAGGTGTGGGGATGGGCTAAATGGGCAAGGGGCATTAAGCAGGACACTTGTTGGAATGAGCACTGGGTGCAACATGTAGGTAAGGGTGAATCACTAAATTCTATTCCTGAAATCATTGTTACACTATATGTTAACTAATTTGGATTTAAATTTAAAAAATAATTTTAAATAAAATGCAAATAATTTGAATTCAATAGTATGTAAACCATGAAAAAAAGAGAATCTGACGTTTTAAATATATCTTAAATCAAAAGTAAAAAACCAAAGTTAAAAAAAAAAAGTTTTCAGCTTTGGAAGAGACCTGATAAAGTCCAGCCAAGTGGTTGACATCTGGACATCTTTGAGTGCCCTCCTCATTTCCCTCCCATCATCTTCCCTTGTCCTATGATTCTAGTAACAAAGGACTCACAGTTTCCAGAGGCAGCCCTTCTGTTTTAGGACTGCTGTTGGTAACTTTTTCTGATGTTGAGTAGAAACAAGTCTTCTGGTAGCTTTTTATTTGTCCTACAAATGATTGAAAAAACAATTTTAATAGATCTGCAACAAATTTTAGTCTATTTTTATTATGTGTGATGGCAGAAGTGAACCCTCAGTGTGCTCTGTATCATTATGGATTTATCAGTTAGTGTTCTTTATACGAGACTTTTGTTTCTCCAAGTGTTTTCTGTAGAGTACACTGTATTTTGGCTTACCCTGTCATCTGAGAGGAGGCTGGGATAACTCAAGTACACACACACCTCCTTTCCTAATCCTTACAAAGTAGATCTTATTATTTCTATTTTACAGATAAGGAAACTGAAGTTAAATAATTTCAAAATCACAAAACTAGAAAATAGCTACATTGGCACTTAGATCTTAGGGTTTCCAAGGGATTAATGCCTGGACTTTGAATCCTTATACTTTACGTTGTAATTAATATGCTAAATATCAGATCAAGTGGAATATCTGTGGTAGCAAGGTAAGAGACCTGAGAAGGTCACAGAATTTGTTTGGAGTTGGAATCAGTCTTGCAGTGTATCTTGGTTTTGTTTCTACTTGTTTGTGTAGTCTACTGGATGTTATTGGCTTGAAAATATAAATTTGGCTCATTTTTTCCTAAGTGCTTGTACACAGAGGTGCCTGTTTGATCCTTTGATTTAAAAAGAACCTGTTTAGTATCTTTAGGACTATACGGATGGCATACTGCTACAAAATTAGACTATGCTTCTATTTTGAGATGATTCCATTCTAGGATTCCGGTTAGACTGCTTTTAAGACATAGTATAAAACTTTCCATAAGCGTGACCATTTCTGAAGAAGCCCAGTGCTGAGACAAGTGAATATAGTCATTTCCCCAGAGGATTAGGGAGAGTATTTTGGTACAAGGATACCTAGCACCATCTTCAAATGGACAGGATTTTTGCTAATAAGTTAATAAGTCAAATTTAATTAATAGATGGGAAGGATCAGGAGTAACCGTCAAAAACAAAAGCCTTTATTTTCCAAAATATCCTAAACTCTAAACTCCCCAGAGATGGTTTAAGTATATATCAAAGCATCTTCCATCCCTAATGGGACAGAAATAAATCACAGTTCTCTGAATTCTCTTTTCTTTCAGGCTCACCTGCCCACACTTCAGAACTTTCTGAATTCTCAGACTTTATACCGATGGCAGACCCCAGCTCCACTCATCCAAAGCTTTCCATTTTGGTCAGTTTGAATCCCTATGAGGCAACTGCTTTCAGAAGGGTAGGTATTATGAGCTCACATAGGGCTGTGGGGGAGGGGTGAGCTGATCTGTGGGGACTCCCCTATTTAGTAGCTGGTCACTCCACTTCAAACAAATCTGCATCACACTGAGGGTTTCCACCCCTTTTTCTAACCCATTTGTCCCTAGTGCCTGGGGTTTTGGGTCCTGGGGAGCCATTCTCATGTTATCTTCTCTTTGTTTTTAGGTTGCATTCTGCCTTAACCATAATTATCGTTTATTCTGTACCTTTTAGTTTGGTGGGGAATGCTGAAGTTTTGCTAGCCTTTCAGTTGCTGCCACTCAGGTCCTTTCTAAAGGACAGAGGCTCAAATATCAATTCCTTGATCTGTCTCTGGCTGGCTGAGAAAATCTTAGTGTTGGAGGGGGTTTCTGAGCCCAAATTTCTCTTTCAATTTTCTTTGGTGAAAAAAAAGCAGCTCTTCCCATTTCTGAGTCTTTCATCTCTTAAACTTCTTTGAGGATCGTTCTATCCTCAGAAAAACACAATTTTAGAGGTTCACAGACCTTCCAATACCTAAGAATACACCATCTCCAAATTAGGAACCCTGCCTGCTCTAGTGTCTTTGTGGAGTTATATGGGTTCTGGTGTAGTATGAAGGAATAAGTGATGAATGTGGCTTTTAGGAAGCAATAAATTGATTTCCTCTCAATTTTTTATAATTTCCATAAGCACTTTCAGCCTCCTGTGTTTGAAATTCTGGGAGCACTCTGCACTGTGGCATGGAAAGACATGGTAATTCCCAAGTTGTTTTCATATTTTCTTGGAACTTTAACATCAACACTTTATTTCATAACCATTTTGGGGGAAATGAAACTGAAATTCCCTATCCATTGCATGTGGCAGTAAAGTGACCTCTAGTGGACTTTTCTGGTAGTTTCCAAGAAATTCTGGAACAAGGAGCTGGAGGGGCAGTCCACCGAAGTTAGATTAGCTATTCAGCTACCTAGTGCCCTGAAGTTCAGTTGGATGCATGGTAAGCTTCAATGCCAAGGCTGAGGCAGGTGAGGGAGGTACTTTTGGATGAAGCAAGGTTCATCACTGGTAAAAGTGGCTGCAAGAGACCTTGAGTTCTTTGGAACTAACATTTCTCTAGAAAAGGAAGGACTGAGGATCAGATTATGAACGATGAGTCAGGACGAACCCATTGGATTGATTTTAGAAAAAAAAGTTGTCTCTTTGAAATAATGAATAGTAAGAATGATATGAAGTCATGATAGACCTTTAGGCAAAGTGAGGGAGGAAGTGTTCCACATTTTATGTTTTGTGTGTTTTTTAAAGACACATGATGAGGCAATTTAACAATCAACAGCATGGGTGCAAAAAAAAAAATCTACATTAAAACCCTTTGTTGGAATACTTTACATTTTCTACAGAAGAGAAACTAAAATAATCTGTTTACACTTAGTCACAAATACAGTCCTCGAGTTTTTTGCCCATGTGTATGGACGCATGAGTATTGTCTAAAACATGTCTTCTTTGTATACAGCAGCTAGGCCCTGCCACCACTGTTCTTGGCTGAGTTCACAAATCTGTGGTAACCTGTAGCTTCCCTGTCACTTCTCTGGCTTCCCTCTCCTGCTAAGCTTTGTTTCTTGGCAGTAATTAAAACCTTCTGCCACTGCCATAGCTACTGCTGCTGCTGGAACCACCATAGCCACCTTGGTTTCATTGTTTGGCAAAATATTGGCCTTCACCGCCATAGTGGCCAGAGCTTCTGCATCCAAAATTTCTTCCTTTCGAGGGTCCAGAGTTTGAAGACTGATTGTTATAATTGCCCAAATCATTATAGTTCCCATTGCTTCCATCATTACCAAATCCATTATAGCTGTCTCCACTGCCACCATATCCACCACCACCTGGACTTCCACTAAAGCCACCAGCTCACTGAAGTTTCCTCCATAACCGAAGTTGTCATTCCCACCAAAACTACCTCCACAACCACCACCAAAGTTTCCACTTTGGTGGTTGAAGAACCACTTCAACCTCTTTGTCTGGATGAAGCACTAGCCACCTCTTGCTTAGATAGGGCTTTTCTTACTTTGCAGTTGTGGCCATTCACAGTATGGTATATATATTTTGAGAGAGAGAGCACACATGAGTGGGAGAGGAGAGAGAGAGAGAGAGAGAGGGCATGTGTGAGCGTCGGGGAGGGGCAGATATAGAGGGAAAAAGAAAGAATCCAAGAAGGCTCCACACTGTCAGTGCAGAGCCTAACACAGGGCTCCAACTCACAAACCATGAGATCATGACCTGAGCTGAAATCAAGAGTTGGATGCTTAACCCACTGAGCCACCCAGGCGCCCCAAAGTGTGTTACTTTTGAAAGACAATCTTGTCTACGGAGTTATAGTCATCAAATGTTACAAAAGCAAAACTGTTCTTGGCACTGCCTTGGTCAGTCATGATGTCAGTCACTTCAGTTTTCACATACTATTCAAAATAATCTCTTAGATGGTGTTCTTCATCACCATCTAAGAAGATGGTGTCTTCTCTATTACCACCAACAAAAATCTTTTTCACAATTAAGTGGGCACCAGGTCTTTGAGAATCTTCTCTTGAGGCAGCCCTCTTTGGTTCCACAACTCTTCCATCCACTTTGTGTGGCCTTGCATTTGTGGCTGCATACACCACAGTGGCGTATGTGACAAACTCAAAGGGTCTGCAGTGCTTGGTGTTTGGATCTCTGATTACCACACAATCCATAAACATTCCCCATTGTTCAGAATAGCCCCTTACACTCTCATTGGTTGTTTCAAAGCTCAAACCCCTGATAAAGAGCTTCTGCAGCTGTTCAGGCTCTTTGGGAGCCTCTGACTTAGACATGAAGGTGGTAGGAGGGGAGACTTTAATGATGGTTACTTGGTGGCATCCAGGGGTGGAAAGCTTTATGTTCTATTGTTTTTTTTTTTTAATGTTTATTTATTTTTGAGGGAGAGAGAGTGTGAGCTGGGGAGGGGCAGAGAGAGAAAGGAGGACAGAAGAACTGAAGCTGGCTCTGTGCTGACAGCAGTGAGCCCCATGTGGGACTCGAACTCGTGAACCATGAGATCATGACCTAAACTGAAGTTGGACACTCAACTGACTGAGCTACCCATGTGCCCCTGTTTTGTTTTGTTTTTTAAAGATTATCTACTTGGGGAGAGAGAGGGAGAGAGAGAATCCCAAGCAGGCTCTGAGCTGTCAGCACAGAGCCTGATGCGGGGCTCCATCCAACAAATCATGAGATCATGACCTGAGCTGAAATCAAGAGTCAGATACTCAACTGACTGAGCCACCCAGGTGTCCTTTTATGTTCTTTTTTGAGTGCTGTGACTTCTTGTTGGGAGGAAGAAAAGGAAGCGAACATTTTAAGAGTTCCAACTTGGAGCTAAACAGTCTGTCAATCTGTTAGTCTCTGTCTCTCTGTTTCTGTCTCTCCCACTCTCACCCTGTACCTTTTATCCAGCCCTACACAACAGCCAAAAAATGGGCAATTTCCATATATGGTCATTGCCCAGGGCCTACCCTGGCTCCTTTACTGGCTCTAGATCATGCTTTCTTTCCACTGGACCTGCACTGATCTTGATTACCTGGCTTGCTACTTGGAACTCTTCAAGAACATTGACTGGGACTTACCTCTCAGCAGGTACCAACTCTTGGATGTTTTAGGGAGGTTACTCTGCCCCAACTCTGTCCATGAGGATCCAAACCCTGGTGGTAGCTGGCCCACTCTTACACTGGGGAATAGCTGGTTTGGACATTTGGTTTGTTTGGGCCTTTTGTCTAATAATAATCCCCTTGCTCCCCTCTTACCTGGTATTTAGTCTTGTACCTGTGAGCCTATTTCTCAAGTCACTACCCCCTGGGTTTGGTCCTATGTTGAACACTGAGGTCTCATCTAGCTTTAGGACTAAGGCTTCTAAGGACTTAGGGTTGTAGGCCTGACCTTTTTGGAACTCTGTTATGATGGGATTAATATCATGCCCTCAGAATAAGGTGATTATAGATTAATAATGAGGATGTTTTCTCAGAGGGATATAGAAACTCAATATCGAATATTCTTTTGATTAGCATTTAAAGATACTGTTAAACCAAATTCTATCATACATTTAAATTTAAATGCTTTTTTCTAATGTTTAACACAAGAACACAGAGATGTATTCTTAACACATATAGAAAATTTGGAGAATCTAATTAATGAGTTAGAAAACCATAAAAGACTCTTTATGATAGAGAACAACCCAGGGTTGATGGGGAGAAGTGAATGGGGGATGGGCTAAATGGGTGATGGGTATTAAGGAGGGTACTTGTTGTGTTGAGCCCTGGGTATTATACGTAAGTGATGAATCACTAAATTCTACTCCTGAAAACAATATTACGCTATATGTAACTAAGTAGAATTTAAATAAACATTTGAAGAAAAAAATGTATAATGGATTAGAAAAACAGAAGTTATGTATGAATTTCTGGTTGTGCTAAATTATTATAAACATTTGCCTGCTTGGGGTAGAATTATCTCATTTCTTGTCTTTCTAGCTTCAGCAAAAACCCACCAGAGAATCACGCTTATAGCTGCGACAGTTCATGATCTATCTTAACAATAGGACTTAATGATTCTGTTTAGTAAATAACAGCTCATATGGCACTTGTAACATGTATGGGTTATGAAGATGACACCCAAGAGGAATTCAGAGGCTAGTGGGTATGCATGGTTTAGTGAAAGATGGCACTTGACAAAATACTTCAAGTTCAGCTGGTGGTAGAGGAAAGCCATTTGAGAATTAAGTTCAACAGAAGTATAAAAACTGGGTTAATTTAGGTTTGCCATTATTGGGTGAATCTAAAGTATAGGATTCCATGTTCTAGCATGAAAGAAATTATTTTTGAAGTAGTAAATAAATCTATCTATGAAGTGAAATGAGACTGTTCTTTTGAGTGGCAAGATGATTTCTAATTTCCCAACAAAAATAAAGAAAAGGGGGACCTGGCTGTCTCAGTCAGTAGTTCATGTGACTCTTGGTCTTGGGGTTGTGAGTTCAAGTCCCACACTGGACATAGAGCTTATATTAAAAAAAAAAAAAAAAAAGAGGGGCACGTGGGTGGCTCAGTCGGTTGAGCGTCTGACTTCAGCTCCACTTAGGCTCAGGTCGTGATCTCACAACTCCTGAGTTCGAGCCCCGCGTTGGGCTCTGTGCTGACAGCTCAGAGCCTGGAGCCTGCTTTGGAGTCTGTGTCCCCCTCTCTCTCTGTCCCTAACCCACTCGCATTTTGTCTCTGTCTCTCTCAAAAATAAATAAACATTAAAAAAATTTTAAAAAAAAGAAAAGAAAGAAAAATGAAGAAAATATCTTAAGAGTGGAAAAGCAATATTTACCTCCGTATACTGAAGGTTTGAAACACTTTTTTTTACTTTTCCTACGGAAGCACTTGCATTAGTGTGTTTGCCATAAGGGGGTGCTCTGGGATAATAATTTTTAGCAAACAGCTATCTTTTCTGCTCCGCTACCTGAAAAAAAAGCAAACATATAGATTTGTTAATTCTGTTAATTCTGAGGGTTAGCATAACTAACCCTCAAAAGGTGTCAATTTAAATTAAAAACGTGAAAACTGTTTAAAATGTAAATAGCCAGTGTCTGGCTTCAAAGGAAAAGACAGACATTGGAAGATGTATTTTTTTTTTTTTTTTTGTAGACCCTTGTTACCTTTTAAGGGATTTGATTCACAATAAACCAAAGCTGCACCTGAGTTCTGCTAGGTTGGAAAATGAAAACCATATCTCAGGGATTAGCATTTGCTGTTTCCTTTAGTTTTTGTTTTTTTTTGCAGCATTACTTTCACTATGTCTTTGGCCAATGCTGTGGTGATATAGTTGAAATTGCTTTATTCCAAAGTTGTGTCAGTGTTTTGTATTAGTTTATTCTTAAGGCAGGGGGTTAGGAACCAAGAATTCCGCAATAGTTTCCCTGTCACCCCTGCAGTATTTGTTGATCAATTCTTAGGTTCTATTCTTGCCTCTCTAAGGTTGGTGAGGTGGGGGTTGAGGCAGTGAGGAGGAGACTCCCTTCTGTATTCAGACTGGAAGGGAGAATCAGAGGCAATCATAGTAGCTCTTCCAAGTATAGAATGCTGTGAAGGGGAACTAAAGAGTCAAGGTTACAAACAGGACATTTAGAGAAATGGCTACAACATCTGGTGGCCAGAATGGAGGGTCCTCACTGTTTTGGTCTAAGTAACTCATAGGGTTCTGCTGCAGATGTCTGTTGACATTGGCTCCTTCCTGCCTGGGTGGCAAATGGCCATGGCATATAGCAGAAGGATAAAGAGAAATGTTACATATTTGAATATGAAAGATTATATAGTCCCTAAACTCATCTCCTTAGGCAAAAACAGGAGAGGCTTTTTTAGTCCTGTTTATGACCATTTAACTCTCTATATGCAAAAGGGAAATTTAGCTGAGGATTTGTATAGTATAACTTGTGAGATTTTCTTAAAAGTTTATTTATTTTGAGAGCGAGAAAGAGTGAGTGGGGGAGGGAGAGAGAGAGAGAGAGAAAGAGAGAGAGAGAACCCCAAACAGATTCCACACTGACAGTGTAGAGTAGGATGTGGGGCTCGAACTCAGCAACTGTGAGATCATGACCCAAGCCAAAACCAAGAAAGAGCTTGAGGCCTAACTGACTGAGACACTCAGGCACACCTTAATTTGGGAGATTTTATTTGAGAATAATGTCCAGACATCAGTCTTTAGTGCACTCTTTATAGACTACATTAAGTGAAAAAAATATATATATATTCATATCATCTATATTTTTATTTACTTATTTTTAAAAAACATCTATATTTAAAAAATACATTTTCCTCAAACATGTTTTAGGTTCTACTTTCCAAATTGGTTGCCTTCATGGCTTTTCTTTCTAGAGGTGATGCAGAGGAAGGAGGAAAATGAAGACTTTTGAGTAAAGGAAAATGTACACAAGCTTTCCCCTCCACTTATTTTGATATTTAAAATTATATTTTTCTTGTTCTTTTCTAATCATAGAAAAAATAACCCAATCTTTTCTTAGACTCTTGATTATAATAGAACAGCCTAAGGAAAAGATTTTCTTTAAGAGTCTAATATTAGACACCATCAGAGATTACCAAACGGCCAAGAACTAAAACAGAAGGAAAATGTTCTCCAAGATTTGTTTTTGTTTTTTCATTTTTCTCGTGGCCTTCCCATCTATAAGTTTAAAAGATTTAAGGTTTAAAGTAGGCCATAAACTCCATATGGCTGATAGTTGTCTCATACATTTTGTGAGCTGATGAAGCATCTGAAGGGGGATGTGCAGTCACTAGACTAGCTTCTGACCTGCACACACATTTTTTTTTCATTAATCCTTTGCACAGAACAGATGCTCTGGGTGCAGTTTTAGGCCAGAAGAATGTCCAAAATATGTGGGTGTGAATTTGGCCAAAGGGTTAGTTGAATGTGGAGCACAGATACCAGCCTGGAAACAGGTCACATTTTAATGAAAAATGCACATTCAGCATGGCATTGTGTTTTTCAAAGAGGTGGTTCCCAGCCATGGAGAACACAAGGGAGAAATAGGCATTCATGTGGAACTGCTTTAAAACAGAATTCTTGTGTATCCTGGCTGGTGGGGCAGGGCTCTAGTACCCCTTGGGAAATGAGATAATGGAATTTTGCCAGGCATAATTGAGTTTTTTGGAGCATCAGTCGTAATTCTTCAAAAAGAAAAAGAAACCTTTATAATTGAATAAAGGAAAGACTTCATAATTATGACTGGCTATGCTAGAAAAAAATCTTTCTGAGAGGGGCAAAGGTGTTGTCCCATTCACATGCTGAGAATGTGACTAAGCAGAGAAACAGAATTTTCCTTGCCTCACTAAAAAAAAAGAATAGTGAAGAAAAAAAGTGGCCAAAAAATCTCTACATGTTAAAGAGTGAAATATAGAACTCACTTAGATATATGTATTACTAGAAGTGATTTTATTTCCTCTCAAGAAATGTGTGTGTGTGTGTGTGTGTGTGTGTGTGAATTTTAAACCATTTGAAATGAACTGTAAGTACACAGGCAGCATAATTAAGGTTACTTTTAAGAATGAGAGAAATATAGGAATATTAGACTCAATCACTTTTAAAATAGGAACAAAATGCTATTTGCTAGTGTTAACAAATAGATATTTAATTTTATGTCATTATTATGATTAGTTGTGGATGGCATGCAAAAGCAGCAATGAAAAGTAGCTTCTCAAAAAACAAATACGTTAATGGAGGTATTATATGTGAAGTAAAGAAGGTGATGGTTTATTCTACTTTCTGCTGGTCAGTTAGGATGATGAGGGGATATGAAATTAGGACATCAAGAAGAATGAAAGAATCTTAGTGTTATTTAGTGTGAAGAAGGCAAGATTAGAAAAGTCAACAGGAGGAAGAAGGTTGCTTCTGGGTGGAACTCCAAGTCGAATTTTGTTCAGTAAATGGAAAAAGTACAGATCAGTCAAATTCAATATTGAGTCTTCAAATTAGTTGACCATTGGGCAATAATGTTGCAGAGAAGATTCAAGTATGAAGGTGCCATGACAATAGGATAGAGTCTATGAGATAGAGATATGGCCTCAATTCTGCCCAAACCTTGAGGGTAAAACAAGTCTCAAAACTCTATTTATTTACAAAGATAGCAAAAATAAAGAGTTAAATGTGCATAATCTTTAGGTATAAAATAAATGTTATAAAATATTTTACTTAAGTGTTTGTTGAATTGAATTACGTTAAATGTTATAAGTCTAGGAATATTTTTTACCTGTTGTTTTATTTTCAATATAGTTTAAGCCTATTTTCTATACTATAAGTTAGGCAAGTTAGATATCTGTTTTAGATAGAAAAACCCATGGGGCACCTGGGTGGCTCGGTCGGTTGGGCGTCCGACTTCGGTTCAGGTCATGATATCGCGGTCCGTGAGTTCGAGCCCTGCGTCGGGCTCTGTGCTAACAGCTCAGAACCTGGAGCCTGTTTCAGATTCTGTATCTCCCTCTCTCTGACCTTCCCCCATTCATGCTCTGTCTCTCTCTGTCTCAAAAATGAATAAACGTTAAAAAATTTAGATAGAAAAACCCATTTCCACATTTCAGCCTCATATTACTACAACTAACAATTTAAAGAAATCAACTCTTTTGAGTTTTAGCAACTTTTGGAATAAACTGAACCCCTTCTTGTTGCCTTCTCTATGAGCTGAAAGCAATTGAGTTAAGGGCTAGAAGTTTCCTACACCTACATTAAAAGAAAAGAAAGAAACAACTCAGAAGAATTTCTTCTTGCTCTGGAATATTGGTGCTGGAACAATTGGGTATCTATATGAAATAAAAAGAAATTGAGTTCTACTTCATAACATAGACAAAAATCAATACCAGGTAGATTCATGACTTAGGTATGAAAGTCAAAACTATAAAGCTGTTAGGAGATAATATAGCAGAATACCTCAAGGGTAGTAAATGATTTATAAACAAGTCACAAAAGGCATTAAACATAAAGGGAAAATTGACTACCCCCAAATTGTCAAGACAGCCCCAGGAACCTCTTCAGACCTGCTTTCTGCACCCAGCTCTCAGGTGAGCTCAGGAAAACGGCTCCCAGCCCTACCCTCCAGCTGTGTCATAAAGAGAGTGACTTGGGGCCTTCTATTCACACTGGCAGGGCTGCCGGCCTTGGATGCCAAAGTCCCTTCTACTATGACAGGGAAAGCCTGCAGGTGGGTGGGATGATTTTTGGAGGGCTCCTGTGCATTGCTGGAATCTTGATCGCCATGAATGGAAAATGCAAATATAAGTACAATCAGAAGCACAGCCCCTTACCTGAGAAAGCCACCCCACTCATCACTCCAGGCTCTGCCAGTACTTGCTGAGCACACAGCCAGCTTCGTGGCACGCTTGGTACCAGCTCCAATGCTGTTCTCTCCCCGCTTGGAGGCTTTACCCTTCATGATGGCCTTTCTCTCCAAGGGTGGGCCTTTAGGCTCTCTTCTGATCAAGAGCCTGTCCTAAAATTTTTTTTTTTAAAGTGTCAAAAGACAGTACAAAAAGAAAAGGCACAGAATAGAAGATTTTTGCAACCTGTAACATCAATCAAGTACATACTAGTATCCAGAATAAAGAATTTCTTAAAAAAAAAAAAGACTACCCTATAGAAAAAAGGGCAAGAAAAGTGAAGGGCATTTCACCATTTCATAATAAGGGATATCTAAATGGTTGATAAAATATATGAAAAAAGTATTCAGCTTCCTTCCTAATTAGGGTTATTTAGACTAGTGGGATACCAATGTATACATACCAGATTTTTGAAAATTAGAAAAATTTGAGGTTGGTCAGGATAAGAAGCAACAGGAGCTCTCATACACTTCTAGTAACAGTGTAAGTTGGCACAACCACTTTGGAACTTAGTTTGCATTATCAATAAAGCTGAGACACTCATATTCTATGACACAACAATTCTCCTAGGAATATATTGTGTGCTTATGTTTACCAGAGTTCATGTTTAACAGTACTTATAATAACAGCATTGTTCATAATGATCCCCAATGGAAACATTACAAATATCCATTAACTGTGCAAGGGAGGAATAAATTGAAGTATACTTATATCCAGAAATTAAAATGAACAAAGTACAGCTATCAGAAACAATATGGAGAAAAAGAGAGTATGTACAGTATGATTCCATTTCTATAAAGTTCAAAAATAGGCAAAACTAAATTCTTTTATTTAAGGATATACATATGGGTGGTAAAACTAAAGGAGAGCAATCCAGGATCATGATAAAAGTTAAGATAATGCTTAGCTCAAGAGGGATGGGAGAATAAAAAAGGATCTATTCTTCAGAGTTAGCAAGTATTGATGATTTCTAGAAGGAACAAGATATAGAAAGTTCATGAGTTAAAAAGAAAATGTGCCTAAGAGAAGTGATATCTATAAGTAAGTCATTCTCTAGACTTATCAGATTGGTATTTTGAAATGTTTTAGAAGATAAGTTAATATATAAACCTGTTAATATGTATTTATATTTCTGATTCATTTATTACCTGAAATGTTATGAAAGTAGACTATTGATAAAATTGAAAAATTGGCAAAAAAAATTGTTTTTCTCTTGATTTTATCTCTGCCCAAATCCTGTGTCTCATTTCTAAATTGTTTAATGAAGATGGTAGTTGCTCTCTTGGCTTAAGGGATTAACTATTCCAGGAATTTGTATTTTAAGAGATTTTTTTAGAAGACTAAAAGTCTTTAAAGACTCCAAATAAAATCTCAGATGATGGAATTTAAGCTATTTTCACAAGGTGGTTCACTTTTAAGATTTTGTGAGTAACAAGCAGCCTCTGCTTGTAGATGATCCACCGAAGAAGAGACCTCCCCCTCTTTAGCTTGAAAGAAAGTTGGTTTCTTTTGAAGCTGACAAAGATTTAAAACTTTGCCTGAAGTTTCTGCTATGTGATTCAGAGGTGGAATCTCTACAAAATCTCTACTAAGGACTGTAAATAGAGATACACATTTTAGCTGCTCATGTATGAGATGACTATTCTCCGCTTAGTCAGATGAAATATAACCAACTGCTAATGTATGAAACTTAGAAGTCCTTCATAAAAGAAATTGGAAAAAAATTATACTCTTGGCTGGAATGGAATAAATTTCTTTGATTTATGAAGTATAAATTGTAAGATCACTAGTTTGGCAAAGTTAGAAAAGATATATTATTATGTGGAGGTGTAAGAATAACTTATCTGTTGAATTTGAAGTGAAGCCCTTAATTAATCTTAAGATTGGGCCATCTCTTGGGATGGAAGTAATCATCAGAAATACTGAATAGGTAACTGATATACTTGGTAATTTTTGGAAGCAGCCAACAGAAGACTTTTAAATAATTTGTATTATATTCTGACTATTGAATACCCAAAATTTATTCAGTGACAGTACTAAGCCAACTCAAAACTGTAGACAAAAATAATTGCTCTTATATTGGTTTAAATGTTAGTGCAACAGTATTAAGTGGTAAAATATGTACATATACACACATTCTCTCAAGAGTTTCATTAGTTTCTTTTCTGAGTGGTTGGTGGGAGATATTTGTAATAGATTTCAGAATGGTTCTTTGAGCCTCTTGATGCATCTTTGTTCTAGGGTAGCCAATCTAGTTGTCATAGTAGATATCTTATTTTCTATTTGTATTTTTAAATTTTTTATGGAAATCTCACAAGTGCACAAGGATATATATATTCATTCATTCTCTGGAACATTTTAAAAGCAAAATAAAAAAAATTGGAGGCAAGCTAAAAACCCATTACAATGGGATAGTTTTATGGTATAAGGATAAAATGGAATACTATCCAGCTGTTAAATGAATGAGCTACATTCATAGTGCAGATATGAAAGTATCCCCAATCCTACTATATTGCTTTCTCTTTCCCAGCCTGTGCCTCTGGCCTCATGGGGACTTTCCTACAATCAGTTGACAGAGGAAAAGAAATCGTAGGCCTGGTTTATAGGTAGTTCTGTGCGATATGTAGGCACCACTTGAAAATGAACAGCTATAGTACTACAGCTCCTTTCTGGGACATAAAGGACAATGGTGAAGGGAAATTCTCTCACTGGACAGAATGTTAAGCAGTGCACCTGGTTGTTCATTTTTCTTGGAAGTAAAAAATGGCCAGATTAGTGATTATACACTGATTTATGGGTTGTGGCCAGTAGTTTGGCTGGCTGGTCAGAGACTTGGAAGGAACATGATTGGAAAATTGGTAACAAAGAGATTTGGGGAAGAGGTATGTGGATAGACCTTGCTGAAAGGGTAAACAGTGTGAAGATATTTGTGTCTCATGTGAATGATCATCAGAGTATGTCCTCAGTAGAGGAAGATTTTAATAACCAAGTGGATAGGATGACATATTCTATGGATATCAGTTAGTCTCTTTCTCAAGCCACACCTGTCATTGCCCAATGGGCTCATGAACAAAGTGGCCATGGTAGTGGGGATTGAAGTTATTCATGGGCTCAATGACATGGACTTCTACTCACCACAGCTGACCAGGCTAAGGCCACTGCTGACTGCTCAATCTGCTAGAAGCAGAGATTCCCCAGTGTGGCACCATTCCCTGGGGTGATTAGCCACCTACCTGCTAGCAGGTTGATTATATTGGACCATTTCCATCATAGAAGGGGCAGCATTTTGTTCTCACTGGAATAGATACTCTGGATATGGATTTGCCTTCCCTGCATGTAATCCTTCAGCCAAAAGTACCATCCATAGACTTATAGAATGCCTTATCCACCATCACTAGTATTTCACACAGCATTGCTTCTGATCAAGGAACTCACTTCACAGCAAATGAAGTGTGATAGTGGGCCAATGCTCTTGAATTCACTGGTCTTACCATATTTCTCATCATCTTGAGGCAGCTAGTTTCATAGAATGATAGAATGGCCTTTTGAAGACTCAGTTACAATGCCAGCAAGGTGGCAATATCTTGCAGGGCTAGGACAGGATTCTCTGGGAGGCTGTATATGCTCTGTATATTCTGCTGTTCTCCCATAGCCAGGCTTCATGGGTCTAGGAATCAAGGAGTGGCAGTGGCACCACTCACCATTAGCCCTAGTAAACTACTAGTAAAATTTTTTTCCTGTCCTTATGACCTCATGCACTCCTGGCCTCGAGGCCTTGGTGGCAAATGGAAGAATGCCTTTACTAGGAGACACAACAATTATTCCACTGAATTGGCAGTTAAGACTGCCACCTGGTCTTTAGGTTCCCCATGCCTCTGAACAGGAAAAGAAAGGAGTTACTGTGCTGGTTGGGGTGATTGATCTTGATTACCAAGGGGAAATTGGGTTGCTACTTCACAGTGGAGGGGAGGAAAGGTATGTCTGGGATTTTAATTACTTATTTATATTTTTTATTTTTTTAAAGTTTATTTATTTATTTTGAGAGAGGGAGAGAGTGCGTGAGCAGGAGAGTGGTAAAGAGGGAGAGAGAGAATCCCAAGCAGGCTCTGCACTGACAGCATGAAGCCCAATGTTGGGGCTTGAACTCCCAAACCGTGAGATCATGACCTGACCCCAAAACAGGAGTTTGATGCACCCTTTTATTATTTTTTAAATTAAATTTGAATTTGTTTTAGTAATATGCACACCCAACATGGGGCTTGAACTCACAACTCCCAGATTAAGAGTTGTGTGTTTTAGGAGTGCTTGGGTGGCTCAGTTGGTTGGGTGGCCAACTTTGGTTCAGGTCATGATCTTGTGGTTCATGAATTTGAGGCTTGCATTGAATTCTGTGCTGACAACTTGGAGCCTGGAGCCTGCTTTGGATTCTGTATCTCCCTCTCTCTCTGTCCCTCCTACACTCATGCTCTCTCTCTCTGTCTTTCTCTGTCTCAAAAGAAAATATATTAAAAAAAAAAAAGATTTATGTGTTTTACTGACTGAGCCAGCCAGGTACACCTGGCTATCTTTTATTATTATCACACAGTTGAAATTGATGGAAAACTGCAACCCAATTCAGGCAGGACTAGAGATGACCCAGACCCTTTAGGAATGAAGGTTAAATTACCCCACCTGGTAAAGAACCATGAGCAGATGAGGTGCTTGCTAAGGACAAAGGGAATACAGAATACAGAGTGGAAGAATAATTTTAAATACTAGCTATGACCAGTATTATATTCAGTAATAATGAGGTCTGGAATTATCATGAGTATTTCTTCTTTATTTTGTTATGAATATGTTTATGTGTATGTGTGTGTGTAGCAAGTATCTTTGTTTTTTTCCCTCTTATCCTCATCTCATATAATATAAATGCTTTGACTTTACATCATAGTATTTAAGTTATATGATATCAAGAAGAGTGAACATCACCCAAGGACTTTGCATTTTCTTCTGGGGAAAGGGTTAATGTTTTTTAAATTTTATTTATTTATTTTTAATTTTTTCTTTTTTAATGTTTATTTATTTAGAGAGAGAGAGACAGAGACGAGAGAGAGAGAGAGAGAGAGAGAGAGAGAATGAGTGGGAGGGGGGCAGAGAGAGGAAGACACAGAATCCAAAGCAGGCTTCAGGCTCTGATCTGTCAGCACAGAGCCCAATGTGGGGCTTGAACCCACAAACCTTGAGATTATGACCTAAGCCGAAGTCTGATGCTTAACTGACTGAGCCACCGAGGCACTCCAGTTTAATGTTTTTTTTAGTTGTACGAAGGATAGTTGTATCATGTTAAGTAGAAGTATAACCACATTGTTATGGACTGAATGTTTGTTTCCCCTGAAAATTCTTATGTTGAAACCCTGTCTCTCTAATGTGATGGTATTAGGAGATGGGGCCTTTGGGAGGTAATTAGGATTAGATGAGGGCATGAGGGTGTAACCCTCATGAATAGCATTAGTGCCTTTATAAAAGTCATAGGAGAGCTTTCTTACCCTCTCTGCTCTCTGCCCTGTGAGGATATAAGAAGCCAGCAGTCTGGGATGCCTGGGCTGGCTCATTTGGTAGAGCATGAGACTCTTGATCTTGGGGTTGTGAGTTCAAGTCCCACATTAGGTGTAGATCTTACTTAAAAAAAAGTCAGCAGTTTGCAACCAGAAGATGGTTCTCATTAGAGTTCAACCATGATGGCATCTTGTTCTTAGATTTCCAAACTTCAGAACTTGAGAAATAAATTTCTGTTGTTTATAAGCCACCCAGTCTATGGTACTTTTGTATAGTAGCCCGAAGATGCTTGTCTTAAACATTTAAAAAAAATTTTAAAGTAAACTCTACGCCCAACGTGGGGCTTGAACTCACAACCCCAAGATCAAGAGTCACATATCCTATTGACTGCACCAACCAGGTCCCCTAAGACACTTGTTTTATTTATTTAGATATCAAGTATGGTTTAAAGAGTGCCAAGTTGACAAGAGGTGGTCTTGTGATGATTAATTTTATGTATCAACATCTGTGGTGCCCAGATGTTTGGTCAAACACCAGTCTAGATATTGCTGTGAAGGTAGTTTTTAGATGTTATTGAGATTTTTTGTTAAGTTTATTTTGAGAGAGAGAGTGTGTGAGCAGGGGAGGGGCAGAGAGAGAGAGGGAGAGAGAGAATCCCAAGCAGGTTTCTTGCTGAGAGTGAGTAGCCTGATGTGGGGCTTGATCCCACTAACTGTGAGATCATGATCTCAGCAGAAATCAAGAGTCAGACACTCAACTGACTGAGCCACCCAGAGGCCCATATGTGATTGACATTTAAATCAGTGGTTTGAGTAAAGCAGATTACCTTCCATAATGTATGCTGATGAACAATGCATACTGTAAATTCCATTTTTATTTAAAAAATCACATTCAAACATATACACACCTATAATTAAATACTCATGGAAAAGGTTCTGAAATTAATGCACACCACACCAACAGTGATAACCTCTGGGAAGTGGGACAAGAGTTGAGGTGAAGAAAGAGTATATCCTTCCTTTTTTCTTTTTCCTTTTTTAATTTTTTTTCATGTTTATTTATTTTTGAGAGAGAGAGAGACAGAGAAACAGAGTATAAGCAGGGAGGGGCAGAGAGAGAGAGAATCCGAAGCAGGCTCCAGGCTCTGAGCTGTCAGCACAGAGCCTGATTTGGGGCTTGAACTCACAAACCTTGAGATCATGACCTGAGTGGAAGTCAGATGCTTAACAACTGAGCCACCCAGGCGCCTCTCCTTTTTTCTTTTTTAAGTTTATTTATTTTGAGAGAGAGCAGGCAAGAGAGAGAGAAGAGAGAGGGGGAGAGAGAGAGCAAGAGAGCAAGTGAGTGCACACAAGTGGGGGGGGGGAGAGAGAAAGACAGAGAGAGAGAGAGAGAGAGAGAGAGAGAGAGAGAGAGAGAGAATCCCAAGCAGGCTCTGTGCTGTCAGTTCAGAGCCCAACTCCAGGCTCAGACTCACCAACTGTTATCATGACCTGAGCCGAAATCAAGAGTCAGACACTTAACTGACTGAGCCACCTAGGTGCCCCTTTCCTTTTTAATTTTGTAAAATTTCTATAATTAAAAATTTCCGAATCGGAATGTATTACTTACATTTGTCCTTTATTCCAGAGGAAGACCCTACTTTTCTTTATTTTTATTTTCTTTTGGTTAGAGGATTAGTTATCACCTTCAGTCTGTCAAATTTTGTTTCCCAATGTTCAACTACACTGTATGCTAGAACTATTTCTGTGCTCTGTGTGTCAGAGCATAGCTATCCCATGGCCATCTTCTCTACATCCTGTGGACTATGGAAGTGTGCAGAATAAGACTAAGAATAATATAACTTGTTTGTGATTCCATATTTTACAAGAAGTAAATTAGGAACATGTATTATCAAAGACATAAGATATTTTGTGTGAGTAAAGATAGTCTTTTGTTAGTAGTTGACTTGCAGTGTTGAAAGTTGGGTTTCCCAGGCAGCAGACTCTGAGACAGAGTGAAGGATGTTTATTAGGCAGGGCCCTTGGGATCAAAACTTGTCAAAACATGGGGAAGGAAGCAGAGGGATAAGTCCAGCTGTGATGCGTACCAACCACAATCTCATCTGACCCCACAAAGAGCTCTGAAGCTAGACTAGCCCTTCAGTGGTGTCCTAAGTTGGCCCTAGATAGCCAAGTCTTTATACTCCAGCAGCAGCCAGTCATTGGAGATGGGCTACCCTGGAAAGGGCGTGGTTTCCGGCAAAGCTGCTCTCTGCTTCTCAGACAATCCTGGAAGGGGCTGGCTGACAGCTGACGGCTGGCTGATTGAGGCAATTTCTGAAAGGTGTTAACACATGGTAGGGCTGTCTGCCAACAGTTCTCCTAGCAGCTGGAGCAGCAAGTCCTTCAGTGATGAGAGATCTGGGTGGTACATCATAATGTCTATCTCATTCACCCTTCTTATTCTTGGGATCAACTTCTTAAAACTGTTCATGTATTTTTTTTTGTTTTGTTTTTTGTTTTTTTTCGTATATAATATGTATCAGCATGATAATTCAATGAGATAATCATGTGGAATACTTATGGTACTGATTAAGTGCTAACTATCTTTATTATCAATACCATTATTAATATTATTGTTCTCACCTAGTTGGCAGATATCTTGAGAAAAATGTTTTTTTCTAAGCTTCATTTTTTTTTTTTAACATTTTATTTATTTTTGAGACAGGGAGAGACAGAGCATGAACAGGGGAGGGTCAGAGAGAGGGAGACACAGAATCTGAAACAGGCTCCAGGCTCTGAGCTGTCAGCACAGAGCCCGACGCGGGGCTCAAACTCACGGACCCTGAGATCATGACCTGAGCTGAAGTCGGCTGCTTAACCGACTGAGCCACCCAGGCGCCCCTAAGCTTCATTTTTTAAAGAGTATTAAATTTTATATTCACTTCACATGTATTTCAGCACACAGTATTATTTTGTGCTACAAAGATTTCTTTTTAATTCTTTAAAGTTGCAATTTATAATATTAAATTATTACATTATACACTTGAAACTAATATAACATTGTATGTTAATTATACTTCAATTAAAAGAATTTCACTGCATCTCAGAGATAGCAACTCTGAGACAGAGAGAGACAGAGTGTGAGTGGGGAAGGGGCAGACAGAGAGGGCGACAGAGAATCTGAAGTAGGGTCCAGGCTCTGAGCTGTCAGCACAGAGCCCAACATGGGGCTCGAACTCATGAACCGTGAAATCATGACCTGAGCCGAAGTCAGACACCCAGCCGCCCCAGCAACTACAGTTTTAAGTGTTTTCCAAATTCATAATCTCTAGGCCTTTAAGAGTTTAAGCTTCATTTTTATTAAGCATGGAGAAGAGTTGGTAGAAGTGGAAATGAATATTATTATAACATTTCTGTTGTGCATACATTATATCAAGTTGATCCTGAAGAAGTTTCAAATTCACAGGTTGTTTTCCTGTGGTATGAGTGCTAATCTCTTTTCACATGATAAAAGGAATTTTATTCTTCCTTTTGCTTTTAAAAGATCTAATTCAGTGTCATTCGATGATTCCTGAGGAACTCTCTTTCCTGGTTTATTAGGGGAAAAGCCAGGCCCAGATTTTAAATTCATTCCCTTGACAAATGTAATCCCATCATAAATCATAACAATAAATGAAAAGCTGGCTTCTGCTCTAGAAAATAATAGTCATATGAGACTATTGTTTTAATGCTGTTGACATTTGGTTTTGTACATTTGACTGCTGTGCTGATGAAAAATATCTGTTAACTAGGGAAAAAAATAATAGAGGCTAACACTTACTGAGCATTCTAAGTATTTCACCTGCATTAGCTCATTTAAGAATTGTATCAGTCTTATGAGGTAGATTGTGTTAGTTTCTCTCTATTATAGATTGTGAAATTGAGACTCAGAGGGCTAAGTTAAAGTAAAACGTAGTTAAGTGGCAGAGCAGGAATTAGAACCCAGGATAATCAGACTACAAGATTCACTCTTCTGGCCAGGGGAGCCTGGGTGGCTCAGTCAGTTCAGCCCCCAACTGTTGATTTTGGCTCAGGTCATGATCTCACGGGTTTGTGAGTTCGAGCGCTGCATTGGGCTTTGTGTACTGAGGGTGCAGAGCTGCATAAGGTTCTCTCCCTCTCTCTCTCTCCCCCTCCTTCATACCCTCTCTCCCAAAGTAAACAAATAAACTTCATATAAAAAAGATTCATACATCTAGCCATTCCACTTTAGTGACATGAAGGACTGATTTGAGTCCATTTCTCTCAATTAATGAATCATTTATTGAAAACATACTCTGAGCCCAGCCCAGTCCAGCTTGGGGAGAATATAAAATTATAAAAGCCCTCTCTCCATGTTTACAATCTAGTTGAGGGGTTTCAAGATAATCAAGGGGAGTGTTTCCTGAGCCTTAATTATTCTTTTACTATTTTTCTTTGTTGTCATGTGTGCCACATCAAGTATTATTTCCCTATCTCTGAATGCTCTTACTTCCTGAACTTGTACTCTCAAATCTCCTAAAAGTATTTTTTAAAAAGCTTAAAAAAAGACTTAAAGATAGTCTTCCCTATATTTTTTATTCTTCTTCTTTTTTAGATTTTCTTTTCTTTTCTTTTTTTCTTTTTGAGAGAGAGAGAGAAAGCACGCAAGCAGGGAAGAGGGGCAGAGGGAGAGAGAGAATCTTAAGCAGGCTCCATGCTCAGCTCAGAGCCTGACATGGGGCTTGATCCCATGACCCTGGGATCATGGCCTGAGCCAAAATCAAGAGTCAGGACTCAACCTACTGAGCCACCCAGGTGGCCCTAGATTTTATTTTAAAATAATCCCTACACCCAACATGGAGCTCGAACTCACAACTCCAAGATCAAGAGTTGCTTGCTCTAATGACTCAAAGATGATTCAATACTTTGAGTTTTTTTTTTTGAGTACTTTTTTTTTTCTTTTTGAGAGAGAGAGACTGTTCATGCAAATTAGTGGGAGAGGGGCAGAGTGAGGGGCGATAGAGAGAGAATCTTAAGCAGGCTCAATGCCCAGCTCAAAGCTCGATATAGGGCTTGATCTCACAATTGTGAGATTATTACCTGAGCTAAAATCAAGAGTTGGAAGCTTAACCAACTGAGTTACCCAGGTGCCCCGAAAGATGATTTAATACTTTGGTCAGTACAATAAGAAACTGAAGAAAAGGAAAATGAAGTGGAAGAATGTTATGCAAGCGGTCATTTTTTCACTATTGCTATAGGTAATTTAATATTTCTTCCATTTTCTTATTATTTTACTCTTTAAAAAAATTTTTTTTAATGTTTATTTTTGAGAAAGACAGTGTGAGTGGGGGAGGGGCAGAGAGAGAGGGAGACACAGACTCCAAAGCAGGCTCCAGGCTCTGAGCTTTGAGCACAGAGCCTGACCTGGGGCTTGAACTCATGAACTGTGAGATCATGACCTGAGTCAAAGTCAGACACTTAACCGACTGAGCTACTCAGGTGCCCCATTATTTTACTCTTTTTAAAAAATATTTATTTTTGAGAGAGAGAGAGAGATAGAATGAGAGCAGAGGAGGAGCAGAGAGAGGGAGAGAATCCCAAGCAGGCTCCCTAGTGTTAGCGTGGAGCCCAAAGAGGGGCTTGATCTCATGAATCATGAGACCTAGACTTGAGCCGAAATGGAGTCAGTAACTTAACCGACTGAGCCACCCAGGTGCCCCTTGGTTTAGTCTTTTTTAAAATCGCAGTTGAGAATAATTGGTTAGCAGTGATGAACTTATTCTAAGGTTGATGAAATAGCAAAATATTTCAAGATACAAGAAAAATAAGATCACTAAGATTCCATAATTTATCATAGATTTTCAAAGGATCCAGTGGACCTTCATGGTAGTTGCAAAATAGAATGAATTTTAACCTATTAAAAATAAAAAAGCAAAATTTCTCTTTGTTTTTTGAAGACATCTAAGATAAAACAAAAGTCAATATTTGAGGAAGACCTCTATGAAAAATCAATCCCTTGGGGCGCCTGGGTGGCGCAGTCGGTTAAGCGTCCGACTTCAGCCAGGTCACGATCTCGCGGTCCGTGAGTTCGAGCCCCGCGTCAGGCTCTGGGCTGATGGCTCAGAGCCTGGAGCCTGTTTCCGATTCTGTGTCTCCCTCTCTCTCTGCCCCTCCCCCATTCATGCTCTGTCTCTCTCTGTCCCAAAAATAAATAAACATTGAAAAAAAAAAAAAAATTAAAAAAAAAAAAAAAAAAAAAGAAAAATCAATCCTTACAAACAGAACAGCGCAGAAAAGAAAATCAATAACCAAAAACGAGTCCAGTGGACACTGACATTATACCAAGTTGAATTTTATAACAATTTTATGATATAGGTATTATTATTATCCCCATTTACAGATCAAAAAACTTAGTGTTTACATTTTTTTTTAATTTTATTTTTCAACGTTTATTTATTTTTGGGACAGAGAGAGACAGAGCATGAACGGGGGAGGGGCAGAGAGAGAGGGAGACACAGAATCGGAAACAGGCTCCAGGCTCTGAGCCATCAGCCCAGAGCCCGACGCGGGGCTCGAACTCACGGACCGCGAGATCGTGACCTGGCTGAAGTCGGACGCTTAACCGACTGCGCCACCCAGGCGCCCCAGTGTTTACATTTTTAAGAAACTTGCAGGGAGTACAACTCTGGAGCCTGTGCTCATAATCATTATTTTATCTCCCAGGTCAGTGGTCCTCCTATTTTAATCTCTCATATCATCCTATAGTTTTTTTCAAAAACTATACATATGTATGTATTTATATTCTTTTTTTTTTTAATTTTTTTTTTTTAACGTTTATTTATTTTTGAGACAGAGAGAGACAGAGCATGAACGGGGGAGGGTCAGAGAGAGAGGGAGACACAGAATCTGAAACAGGCTCCAGGCTCTGAGCGGTCAGCACAGAGCCCGACGCGGGGCTCGAACTCACGGAGTGTGAGATCGTGACCTGAGCCGAAGTCGGCCGCTTAACCGACTGAGCCACCCAGGCGCCCCTGTATTTATATTTTCTTACCATACTATAAGGACAAAAGCTATGTTTGTTTTACTGATCTCAGTATGTCATTACATGTAGTGTAGTGTCTGGCAGAAAGTCAATATACAGTAAATGTCAGTTGAATTGAATAAATGAACAATTATTCAATCATCATGCTTAGCATACAATCAGTTGCCATGGGCAAAAGTATCTAAACACTTTCTGTATTGAACATATTCCGTTGAGAGCAAGTTGTAGATGCTGGGAAAAGATCAAGACATAATCCTGCCCTCAAGAAATTTGCAGTCTAGATGGGATATAGGGCAGGGAGCAAGAGCAGGGGCATAAAAGGGTTATGCAGGTGGAAAGGTATAGACAAGTGACCTATAGAGAACTTCACTATTCCCTAGTAGTTTCAGTTTCATAGGAGACGGTCATCATGGAGGGTTCCTTTTTTCCAGGGAAGAAAACCTTTTTCATATATTTAATTGTAGCCTCTCAAGGATTTTTGGAAAGAAATTTTTATTTCTCATTTTTCTAATCCATCATCTGTTCCAGGAAATTCTTTCAACCTAAATCTTATATGATTGATTTATTAACATTTAAAAAGTGTGTATTTATTTTGAGAGAGAGACAGACAGACAGACAGAGACAGAGAGAGGGAGAGAGAGAGAGAGCAAGCAGGGGAGGGGCAGAGAGAGAGGGAGAGAGAGAATCCCAAGCAAGGTCTACACTCTTAACACAGAATCTCACTGGGGGCTCAATCCCATGAACTGTGAGGTCATGACCTGAGCTGATATCAAGAGTCAGATACTTAACCAATGGAGCCACCCAGGCACCCCTTATATGATCACTTTAAACTGCCATCCTCTTTTTCTGTTCTTGGAGCATAGAAATTGGTGATGAATGTTGATAGACTGCTTTGAGGATCATTATTCAGTCACTCCCCAGTCTCTTTTCTCCAGGTATATAATTTTATTTTTAAAAGTTTTCATCATAATTTTATTTTCCTATTCTCTAGTCCTAATTACTGCTCTCCTCTGACTTATCTCTAAAATTTTTAGGTTTCTTTTAAGTTGTGAAGCTGTGATTTGACCATGGTCCTTATAATGGGATCATTATTTTACTCTTTCTGCCTATTTTCCTTTGTCTTTTTTTTCTTCTTTTTCTGTTCTTTTTCTTCTATGTTGGCCATACAAAACAGTTCTCTCTCTCCCTCTCTCTCTCTCTCTGCCTGTCTGTCTCTTTTCCCCTATGCTTTATTTTACAGGCTTATTAGCATCAACTTTTCCTCTAATTAATAGTAGCATATAGTTAACTTTGCATAAGTCACATCTCCTCTGTGGTAAACTGAACCATGGCTTCTGTATTCATCACCTGTGTGGTGTTCTGTTGGATCTGGGCTGGCTCTACTTTAACCAAGAGAATTTAGAGGAAGTGACACTGTGCTTGTTCCAGGCTTAAGCCTTAGGAAGACCTAGCCTTCTGGGGAAAGCCAGCTGCTGTGTAATATGTTTACCCTGAAACTGCCATCTGTGAGCAGTTGTCTTCCACATGGCCTCTCCATGAGCCCAACCTAGCCACATGGAGAGACCATGAGGAGGAGAACCAAACCCTGGCCAACAGGCCCAGCTGATCTTCTAACCGACAGCTACACCAACTTGCCTGCTTCTGAGTAAGGCCATCTTGGAAGTAGATTATCTAGTCATAGTTGCTCTGCCCTAGCTGACACCATGTGGAGCAGTGACAAGCTATCTTTGCTGAGGCTTGTCCAACTTACAGAATTGTGAGCAAATAACCAATTTTAAGGCACTATTTTTGGGGGGTAATTTGTTAAGTAGCAAGAAACAATGGAAACATCCTCCCTGGGCAAGACTTTGTTTTTATTTTCATTTATTTATTTTTTTAAATCTGTGCATTAGTTCAAAGTGAATTAGTTGGACAAGATACTCTGTACATACTATAAACTCTCTATTAGAGAGTGTGGTATACTTTGCTCCACTGCTGCTCAACTTCTGCCTACAGCCCTATGTTGGTCCTTATTGATGCTTATTTGATACTAATTTGTTACTGGTCTTGTTGAATTTTTTTTCTTAGATCCAAATCTCTAAATTGCCAGAGTCATTAGAAATAACTTATTTTGTCCTCCAGCATGCTAACACTGCTCTCAGCTTGGTGGCATGTCATTTCATGAGCTTGCCTTTTACTTCATCATTTCCTTCAGCAGTCTCACAGCTGCATTCTCACAGCTGGACTGGCTGATTCATTATCTTTTTTTGGCCCTCAGAAAATCCTACTGGCATAGTTTCTAGGATTCATAAACTTGCCTTTCCCACCATTTTGCTGTTTCTGGCTCAAGCATACCCTAAATGGGTCATTTTTCTAAGACATAGCATGCCCATTCCTGTGAATTTCTTGTGAATAATATGTGCTATTAGAAAGCTAATGAGAAAAGTACTACTCTTTTTTTGGTGGAGTCTTGGCTCAGAATATTTCTGAAGCAATCATCATCAATTAATTATGCCTCAAGACTTCTGTGATAGGGGTATGAAACCAGTAATTCTTTTTTTCACATCACTTTGAATTCATGTCTAAGAATATTACAGCACATTTGCTCTCCTTGAGTTGAATTCATTCCAGAAGGAACATATTTCTTAGTAAATACTGTCCACTCATTTTTGAAGGATATTTAAGCTTGGAGAATATTAAAGTAATTGATTCTCAGCATTTTAAAAACTACTTTCAATTTTAGCCACTGCTAGCCATCTGTTTATTCACTTCAGAAAGAGTTCCAAACATAGCCTAGAGTCATCATGAGTAATCTTAACAGGCTCACTGGAGCATATGCTATAACCCCAGTCTTCCCAGGATTTCAGAGTGCTTTAGAGAAGAACTGCATGCCATATTAGGGCCCATTTATCCTGTCTCATACATGATATACTCAGAATAAGAGCTAAACATGTTATCTGAGGTAACAGCAAAATAGAAGAGTTGATCTGTGGAACAAGTAGCCTGTAAGGTTGGCACAATACAAATTCCCATGATGCAAGGTTACTAGTTCTAGGATAGAAGGTTGCTGTTTCCCCTTCCCACCAACCCTCTCAACCTTTGAAGAGTACTAATTGTCAAAGGCCCCATATGCAGGTCTAAAAACTTTCTGGGACTATATGTATTACCTGATGTTGTGTTTTTCTACTACTGTACTAGACATTAAACTTTTTTTTTTTAATCCAGCATCTCTTCTTTACAGGAACTCCTCCTCCTCCACTTCCTATGATTCTCATGGGCTACAATTACAAGGGCCTCACTCATCTGGCCATAGCTGAATGATGGTAGAGAGGATTCCTTCTGCAGAAGTTGCTAGCTTAGGATGTAACATGGAGTCACACATGATAATTTTCTGAAACCTCATGGAGTCTGTCTTATATTAGGAGAAAACTAACAAATGGGAGCAGGGTGGAGACAGAGAAAATAAACGTTGCCAATATTGGTCTGGCCTCAGGATACAGCTGTATTTGAACTTTCAGACAATCTACTCATTTGCTCTTTTGCTTAAACTCATTTAAATTGTGTTAGTCTCATTTGCAATCAAGAGTAATAATTAATAGCAACCTATTCCTTAAGGAAAATTTATGCAACCATAAAAATAGCTTTCTTATCTAGCAATTCAACTTCTGGATATATACCCAAAAGAAATGATGGGGCACCTGGGTGGCTCAGTCGGTTAAGCGTCCAACTTCAGCTCAGGTCACGATCTCGCGGTCCGTGGGTTCGAGCCCCACGTTGGGCTCTGGGCTGATGGCTCAGAGCCTGGAGCCTGCTTCCGATTCTGTGTCTCCCTCTCTCTCTGCCCCTCCCCCATTAATGCTCTGTCTCTCTCTGTCTCAAAAATAAATAAACGTTAAAAAAAAGAAAAAAAAAGAAATGAAACCATTTTCTTGAAGAGATATTTATACTCCCATGTTCACTGCAGCATTATTCACAATAGCTAAGATACTGATTGATCAACAAATGAATGGATCAAGAAAGTTATATATGTAGCACCAATATAGATGAACCCTGGGTGGGGTTTTATACTAAGTAAAATAAGCCAGACAGAAAAAGACAAATATTGCCTGGTATCACTTACATGTGGATCCTAAAAAAAAAAGGTCAAACGCATAGTAACAGAGTAGAATGGTGATTACCAGAGGCTAAGGGTGGGGGAAAGGGGGAGATAATTGATAAAAGGGTGCAGACTTTCAGTTATAAGATGAATAAGTTCTGGAGACCTAATGTACAGCATGGTGATTATAGCTAATAATAATGTATTGTGTACTTGAAATTTACTGAGAGTAGATCTCAAGTGTTCTTACTACACACACACACACACACACACACACACACACACACACACACAACTATGGGAGGTAATGGATACATTAATTAGCTTGATTGTGCTAATCATTTCATATTTGTAATGTATACTTGTATCAAAACATCATGTTGTACACTTAAATATTACAACTTTTATCAAAAAATGAATGAATAAAATACATTGTTTAAACTGAAAATCACTAATCAAAGTGAGGAGATAAAATTCAAGTCCAAAAGGTGGGAAGGGAAGTAGTAGAAGGAAGGAGGAGATGGTCTTAAACTTTGAAAATTCTGAAGGATTACTTTAGTTTTCTTTGTAAGGATAAAAATATGTAATTTCAAAGCTGGCAGCTAGAGATGCATGAAAAACAAGTGTACTGATCTGGGCTTAGAAGTCTCCTTTTCACTGTTCCTGACACACCCATCAGAAAATAACTCATGCTCAGCACATTCATCACATCATCAACACAACTGAAAATCAATATTGCCTATCTCTACAGGCATTCCTAAGGAGGTACGGTGGCCAGGGTTTGTTAATTCCATTTATTTCTCTAGGTCCTATATTCCTAATATTTCAGGCTAAAATGAAGCTACAACTATATTCCTTGGGCTAAAGCCTCCCAGTGGGTAGCAGTATATTTTTTGGAAAAAAAATTAGGATGCAGATCCTTGTCAAACATGGCTCTACCTGTCTGGATTAAGGCAGTCACTTCCACCTACTGAAAAAGTATGAAATTATATGAAAATTCTGTTCTAAAATGTTAACAACTGTCACTTACATTTCCCAAAAAAAGCCCCTGGCAACAATTTTTCTTTTCTCTGTTTCTATGAGTCCTATATTTTATAATATTGCAATGAAATATATATGTATGTATGTATATATATATATATATATATGTATATATAATATTCCATGATATCTGTCTTTCCATCACATTGTTTATCCATTCATCTGTCAAAGGGCACTTACGTTGTTTCCACACATTGGCTATTAGGAATAATGCAACAGTAAACATAGGGATGCAGATATCTCCTCAAGACAGTGATTTTATTTCCTTTGGATATATACCCAGAAGTAGGTTTGCTGGCTCACATGGTAGTTCTGTTTTTAATTTTTTGAGGAATTTCCAAATTGTTTTTTATAATGGAGGCACCAATTTATATTCTCACCAACAGTGCACAAGGGTTCTCTTTTCTCCATGTCCTTTCCCATATTTGTTGTCTTTTGACTTTTTGATAATGGCCATTCTAACAGGTATGCGGTGCTATCTCATTGTGGTTTTGCATTTTCCTGATGTTTAGTGATATTGAATGTCTTCTCATATATCTGTTGGCCATTTATATGTTTTCTTTGGAAAAATATCTATTCAGGTATGTCTGTATTAAAAAAAAATTTTTTTTATTCTGTGTCTCCCTCTCTCTGCCCCTCCCCCGTTCATGCTCTGTCTCAAAAATAAATAAATGTTAAAAAAAAATTAAAAAAAAATTTTTTAATGTTTTTATATTTGAGAGAGAGAGAGAGAGAGAGAGAGAGAGAGAGCGAGCATGAGTGGGGAAGGGGTAGAGAGAGAAGGAGACACAGAATCCAAAGCAGGCTCCAGCCTCTGAGCTGTCAGCACAGAGCCAAATGCGGGGCTAGAACCCACGAACAGCAAGATCATGACCTGAACTGAAGTCAAATGCCCAACTAACTGAGCCACCCAGGTGCCCCAGGTATGTCTGTATTTTAATTTTCAAGGTACCTTAAACACATTTTGGAAGTACAGCAAATACACACTCATACATTACTAGATAAGGGTGGAGACTTCTATCAAATAGGAAGAAATATTAATGGATATGTGTATTGCATTTGAACTTTTATCCTATAAAAATCATTAGGCACATCAGAGAATCTAGTAAAAATGATTCTTTTGATAAGTATTTAGATTAAATTAACCAAATATTGAACACCTGTGTACAAGGAGTCATGCCAAATATTGAGAACAAGAAGATTAAAATGATTTGAATCTTAGCCCTTAAGGAATCTAGTGAGGGAGATAGACTTGATTTCCCAGGCAAGCAGAACTAATACTTCTTCCATTAGGCTCACATTGTACCTATCTCTATTATAACATGTATCATAATTATTTCTTTTGGGATACCTGCCCTGTTTTAGAATAAAAATTCTACAATGGGCCAATTGGCTGTCTTATTCACTTTTATATTCTCAGTGCTGAATACTGTCCTTGATATAGTAGGCATTTAATAAAATCTTGAAGTTGATGCAACTCATGGAATATGTAACTCAGACTTTAAAAATGAGGAAGTGTGTTATTTTATATAAAAGGAACTCCAGTGGCAAGGTAGATCCAATGGTCTCAGTAGATCATCAAAACCAGAGGTTCTTCATACTGCTCTGTTCTATTTTAATCCTCAGGCAGTTTCCTCTTATGGTTGGAGGATGGATGATGGAGTGATTAGGCTGCATACTAATTTGGCATGTGACGTGGCAGGAGGTGGTGGGAGGGGGTACAGGACTCCTGATCTTCTTAGGAGAGATGAAAGTTTTCCCCAAAGCACCTACAAAACCTTTTCCCATATTTCATGGATTAGAGTTGCACATAATTGTGAAGGGCTATCCGTGCATTGTAGGATATTTAGCAGCATCCCTGTTTTTTTACCCAGTAGCGTCTTCCCACCAGTTGTGACAACCAACCAACCAACATTGCCAAATGTCCCTTGGGAAGCAAATCATCCTGACTGCAAGCTATTGTTTAGATAATTTAGGATTACTCCCTAAGCTAAGAGTGAGTCAGGTTTGTGTAAGGCAGATGGGGATATATACTTGAACCAATCAGGGTTCTGTCAGGAAGATAATAGATCTGGTTAGGTAGCTAAAATGTCCACATCGCATGCTAAACATAGAGGCAAACAAGTTCAGCATGCAATTTAAAATTTTAGTTTTCCTCCATCTTACATGCCCTCAAATTTCTGTTCAGTGAAATTAGAAGTGAAAAAAATGAGCTTATGTTGAAGGGATTGGTTCTTGTCTCTTAGCAGTTTCTTACAAAGTAATTGGAATCAGGCCACTTTAAGTTAGAAGTTATAGAAACCCAATCCAAACTGCTTATACAAAAATGGAATTCACTGGCTCACGATAATAATCATAGCCAAATTTTATCAAGTGCTTCCCCTGTAACAGGAGTTGTTCAAAATGCTTCCCAAATGTTAACAGATCTTATTCTCATAATAATTCTATGAAATCTTTACTATTATTTCCATAAGGAAAGTAGGTCATAGGGAAATTAACTAGTGATCAGCCATTAAATGGCCATACTTTGTAAGTGCTACGGGAGCCCCGAGGAAGAATTGAATAATTCTGACCTGTACTGAGAAGGTCTCATGGAAAAGGGGCATTTTTACTTTGCTTGGAGGGAGGGTACAATATTTATATAACTGCAAGTTGAGGGATAGAGAGGAGAAAATGGTCCCTCTCTCTGTATAATGCTCTTTCAGGGCTGTACTCTGGCACAAAAAAACCTCTCTGGATTCCAAAAGGTAGAGCTCTACTCAATTTATAAGCCCCAAGCCATTTCCCCCACAGGTACACTCACAGCTCTGTTGTGACTGGTTCAGGATGGATTCTGATATTACCTACAAAGTACTAGGGGCAGCACTCTGATTTACAACCTTTCTTGAAAACCCTTCTAGACTCTTTCTACCTGTCTTCTAATGGGTCTCTTGCCATCCTGTAATTTGACCTTAGTCAGAATCAGGGTCACCACATAACAGCCTTGCAGGTTGTGCACTATACCACTCCAGGGGCATCATTCACAGAAACCTATTAAATGTCTGCAAGAAGCTATACACCTATGATTTTGTAACTGCAAATACAACCTCTGGGGCGTCCAAGCCCACACTAGTAGGAAACTTTTTTTTTAATGTTTATTTATTTATTTATTTATTTATTTATTTAAAAAAAATTTTTTTTTCAACGTTTATTTATTTTTGGGACAGAGAGAGACAGAGCATGAACGGGGGAGGGGCAGAGAGAGAGGGAGACACAGAATCAGAAACAGGCTCCAGGCTCCGAGCCATCAGCCCAGAGCCCGACGCGGGGCTCGAACTCACGGACCGTGAGATCGTGACCTGGCTGAAGTCGGACACCCAACCGACTGCGCCACCCAGGCGCCCCTATTTATTTATTTTTGAGAGAGAGAGAGAGAGAGAGAGAGAGGGAGAGAGAGCGAGAGAGAGAGAGAGAGAGAGAGAGAGAGAAAATCCCAAGCATTCTCCACACTTTCAGTGCAGAACCCAATGAGGAGCTCAATCTCATGAACTGTGAGATCATAACCTGAGCTGAAATCAAGAGTCAGATGCTCAACCAACTGAGCCACACAAGCACCCCCAGGCTGAGAAATTTTTGAATCTCCAAGAAGGACATAGTCTTCATTACTGATTTAAGAGGTGGTTACAGAGGATAATGGGCATGAAAGAACCTCCCAGATAGCAGAATCAGGGTAGATCAGAAGGGCGGGGAATTGGGCAGACTTACTCTCTGTCAGGGCAGGGAATCTTTGCATTTCCTGTGGACCAGTGACTACTATATATTTCCCATTCTTTCCTTTTCTGACTTGGAGTTTTTATTATGGTTATCATATCTTTCTCACACACCAGTGCATATTGGGTGCCTTAGTTTATGAGTCACTCTTCCAAAAGGAGCCACATCCAAACTTGATGGAGAGGACTAATTCTCAGAGATCTTGGACTCTGAGATGGGTGTGGTAACTTGGTGGGAGGTCATATTGGTTCTCTTGGGATGGAGGTGAATGTGTTCTTGTATATCAAAAGAGTATATATCAATATTTGGACAGCCAGAGAAGTGGTTTGTAGAAAAGCCTACTAATTGGCCTATGATATCCATTCTCTCAATCTTCCTTTTAGGAATAGAACTTTCAAATTTTAGTTAGACACATGGTTATCAAGCTAGAAACAACATTTTCTAGCTGTATGTAAGTGGGCCATAAAGCTATGTCCTGGCCAATGAGATGTGAAAAGAGATGATCTATGTCCTTAAGAAGATATCATCACTTCTCCTTTTACCCTTTCATACAACCTGCAATGTGGTAGTAAATTATTTGACTGTGTGGCTGGGAGCTTCATTTAGTAAATTTTCTTTGCAGGGGCTGGCAAATTTTCTTAAAGGGGCTGATAGGAAATACTTTGACTTAAATGCCATAGAGTCTCTGTCATAACTACTCAAATCTGCCATCATAATTCAAAAGCAGCCACAGATAAAACTTATACAATTGGACATGGTTATGTTCCAATTAAACTTTATTTACAAAAACAGGTGTCCAGCTTACCAACTATAATTTTTCTATCCCTGATTTGATGGAACAATAAGATAGGTGAAATCTAGGTCCCTGGATGACCTCATGGAAGAAAGCCACCCTACATTCTTCCTCATCTACTAGTTCAGACTTTTATGTGGAGAAATAAGTCTTTCTTTCCTTTTCTTTCTTTATTTTTTTTTAATTTTTTTTAACATTTATTTATTTTTGAGAGAGAGAGACAGAGCATGAACAGTGGAGGGGCAGAGAGAGAGGGAGACACAGAATCGGAAGCAGGCTCCAGGCTCTGAGCCATCAGCCCAGAGCACGACGCGGGGCTGGAACTCGCTGACCACGAGATCGTGACCTGAGCTGAAGTCGGACGCTTAACCGACTGAGCCACCCAGGCGCCCCTCTTTCTTTTTTTTATTTCTTTATTTCTCTCTCTCTCTCACTCTCTCTCCCTCCCTCCCTCCCTCCTTCCCTCCTTCCCTCCTTCCTTCATTCCTTCATTCCTTTTTCTCTCTCCTACCTCCTTCCCTCCCTCCTTTCTCTCTCTCTTTCTTTCCTTCTTCTTTTGAGTGAGAGGGGAAGGGGCAGGGAGAGAGGGAGAGAGAACAAGCAGGCTCCACACTCAGCACAGAGCCTGACTCAGGACTCAATCCCATGACTATGAGCCGAAATCAAGTTGGATGCTTAACCAACTAAGCCACCCAGGTGCCCCAATAAGTCTTCATTCTTATTTAAGTCACTGTTATGTTGGATTCTATTAAGGTGCTCAAAGCAATATCTTAATACAACTATATCTTACTGGAAGAAATCCCTAAATGATCCACTGTAAGCATTATTACTTTATTTTAATCACCGATCTATTTCTAGAAAAAGAAGTGATGATTGGAAAAGTAACTTTCTTAAAATCCCATGGCAAATCTGTGATGGTATGAGGAAATGCTCCCATTTCCCGTGATTCTGAAGATGTCCGTTAGAAGTAGCAACTAAGATAAAGTTTCTTTGTTTTTGTTTTTAACCCAAAATCATTTCGAAAGTGATTAGAAGATGTTAAATGACTGCTGAACCATGTATTTACGAGTAAAGGTAGAATGAATAACATTTCATTAAATGCATGTTAGTTGCAGGTTCCTACCTGCAATTCTGGTTAAACATAAATATCCTAAAGGCAGCATACTTGTAAAGGAAATTCCAGTATGTTGCATAACATATTCACATTTTACCCATCATTCAAGGCATTGTATGTACTATTATCAACTTCTCTAAGTACATTTTTTTATTCATAATCAATATGAAATTGAGAACACTGCAATACTTCTTTTCATGCTGCTGACAGCCCACTGTTTTCTGAAGAGCAAGATAATCAAAACAAAATAATTGGTCATTTTGAAAAACAAAATTACTAAATGAAGTAGGCAGTTGCGGGATGGCTTATAATTATTTTTGAGAAAGTTTCCATCAGTTGTTCATATTAAAAAGTAGATCTTTGGGGCACCTGCATGGCTCAGTGGGTTAAGCAGCTGACTTGATTTCGGCTCAGGACATGATCTCATGGTTTGTGGGATTGATTCCTGCATCAGGCTCTGCACTGACAGTGAGGAGCCGGCTTGGGATTCTCTCTCTACCTCACTCTCTGCCCCTTCCCCCCCGCCACACCCCCACTCACTCATGGTCTCAAAACAAGTAGATAAACGTGAAAAAAAATTTTTTTTAAGTAGATCTTCAAAGTTGTCTTTCTCTGTTTTGCTTTCTCTCTTTAGTGAAGGTATCTGTGTTTACTCTCTTTATGTTCTTAGTAGTAATTACTTTCATTCATTTGCTTAATTTCATCTTTTGGCTCCATTGTTTTAAAAGTGCAAAGTGATGCATATATTGCCAGCTTTGAGTTTTGCAGCAGTAGGTGTGGTGCAAATGTCATGTTTCTTATTTGTGTGTTATTTTCTAAACATATTCAAGGCAGCGCCCCCTGAGACAGCTGTGACAATAATGCCCCACCATGACAACAGAGGAACAGTGCCAAAGCTCAGCAAAACAACATTTACTTGGCAGGGGAGAGAGAAATAGAGGCTTTTCACAGCCTTTTGGAAATGCTAATAAGGTCTCAACCTTGAATCATGTTTGCTTTTTATCTGGGAAACCCTTTCTAGTTATGATACCATCTGTATAAGTAGAAGGAACAGCTTCCAATTTTGAAGTATATATCATAGCAGATTTCTGAGAAGAGCTAGTCCAAAATCCAAGTGCTTCCTTTTCACCTGGGAGAACAGTGCATTTGGGAACATTTAAAGCCCAAGATCTACTTCTTTGGGTCCTTAAACTGAAGACAGTCTGAAGCTTGGCAGGCATCACCACCAGGGGTGGTGTTGTGTTAAAGTTCATGAAATACATTTGCGATGTGTAAACAGTTGACTCAGAGCTCAGATTTTGTTCTCATGAATAGCTCTTTTAAGCTTCCCTGCCCTTTTTGTTCTATGTTGCATAGTTGGAAAAAATATTATTATTATATGATAGCTCAATTTAAAGACCCACACGAAACCAACTAAACTCAGCCTTCACACTTACATCCTCCCTCTGATATCTGTCAGTAATCTTTTAAACACCTTGTCAGAGGAATACTGTTTTGTGGCTGTATTAAAACAGGTCATGCTGTATGTCCCAACAACACATGAAGGCTTAAATCTGGGTTGTTGGGTGGAAGCTCTCAGCTCCCTTACTCCGCCTCATCCTCACTGGAATAATTATATGGATGGTGCTTTTCTTCTGTGATTTATCTGTGTTTTCAGTGGCATAAATCCCATGAAGAGATGGGCCATTAAGGAATTCTAAAAGTCAACACTTTAAAATATGTTTGAAAATTTCTATTGCTTCTTTGCTGTTTCTGAAAAACTTAGGAACTTGGGGAGTTATATATAATAAGCTGTAACTCTCTTTTTGATCATTTTTAGAGTTACTAATTTATAGCCCAAAGAATTATATGACACTGTTTACTATAAAGACAGATAATACAGGATCATGGGAAACCCGAGCTGTATTACTGCATAGCAAAGGCCACCTGTTGGTTATGATTTACTGTCTTAAAATTTATCTTTTCCTATAGAAGAAGCAATATTATTATTAGCCAGCTCCTTTGAATGTTTACTATTATTACTTTTTAGTACTGGATGTCAGAGAATATTTTTCTCTTTATTATTTTCACATGTTTTCAAATAATAGGAAAGGCAGATAGAATAAAAACAACATAGGAATATTATTTATGTGTATGTAAATGCATGTGGCTTAAATAAACATGATAATTTAGTAATATGAATAATAATATAAATACACTTAGTAGTCTCTGTAAAAAAATGTGGAAAGTTCTGTTTACATGGATTTTCAAATTAAAGTGATTTAGGGACCAAAGAATACTTTCATAATAAAATCATTTCTCAGTGTTTCAACAAACCAAACTATATGTATGTATCTGTATATAAGTAAGAGAATGCTTGTTGTAGAAAATGTGGAAAATTTTCACCTGACATTGTATCAGAGATCATTACAAATATTTTTTTTAATCTTTCTAGTCTTTCTAAAGAAATGCACACAAGCATTTTCTCTTCTACAAAATTGATATCAAAGTCTGTATAAATCCAACAGTGTTTACTATTTGCTTTTCCTATCACCATATATTTTCAACATTTAATTCTTTCTTAAAATATTATTTGGTAACATGATCTTAAAGCTT
The DNA here is from genome assembly GCF_028749965.1 of Puma concolor. Classification (NCBI taxonomy): domain Eukaryota; kingdom Metazoa; phylum Chordata; class Mammalia; order Carnivora; family Felidae; genus Puma; species Puma concolor. Next base: position 25,459,452 of record NC_141673.1, on the reverse strand, counting down.
AATCAAATGAACATACCACAATTTAATCAAATTACTACTGTTAGACATTTAGATTGGCCTCAATTTTTCCATTTTATAACAACATCTAGCAGTTGAACATAAATCTAGTGGAACATAAATTTTAGATGTATCTTATTTCCTTAGGATAAATTCCTAAATCTAAGATTAATGAGTTCAATGTTATGGTCACCTCAATTTTAATGGGTGAAATAATGAAAAAACTTGTTATTTTCAAGTTTATAGTTCCTTTCAGCTTCTATGTGTGAGAAATGAATTGTCTAACAAAATAGTTTTGTTTCTTTTAAGACAGGAAAGTTTCTTTGGGGTAGTCCAAGAAATGAAACATTATCAGTTTCATTTGTTTGTGATTTTGTAAGCATTGTAAATATATTTGGGGGACAAATTGGCATGGAGTTTTCTCCTGCTGCTGTGAATGCACCATTGCTTCATTCACAGCTACCCACTTGCAGTTATAGACCTGATATTATTACTCATGTCATTTGGGCAAGGGTTTAGAGGGTAGAGAAAGAGACAAAGACTGGTGACCAAAGATAGATAGGAATTAATACCAAGTCAGGCAAGAAAGACATAATAAGTAAAGGGTAATAACTGATGTTGGTCAGAGTGGGTCTGAGAAATAGAGTAGATACTTTAATCTGTTTTAAATTTTTTTTTAACGTTTATTTATTTTTGAGACAGAGAGAGATGGAGCATGAACAGAAGAGGGTCAGAGAGAGGGAGACACAGAATCTGAAACAGGCTCCAGGCTCTGAGTTGTCAGCACAGAGCCCGACGCGGGGCTTGAACTCACAGACCGCGAGATCATGATCTGAGCCGAAGTCGGCCGCCCAACCAACTGAGCCACCCAGGCGCCCCTTTAATCTGTTTTAATGAATGCTAATCATCTGGCTTAGTGAAAACATCCTATTGATACGTCAAAACACAATGGCTTATACAAACATTTGATAAGCCATTCTCAAGTGTGGATACAGTTTAGTCATTAAGACAGATTGGATGGTTGTATTCTTCCTCAATCATTTACAGCACACACACACACACACACACACTGCATGTACACATACCCAAAAATGTAGCTGTGTGAATAAAATTAATTATTAAAAGCATTTATTTTGCTGGGTGGTGCCTGGGTGGTTCAGTTGGTTGAGCTCTGAGTCTTGATTTCAGCTCAGATCATGATCTTATGGTTCTTGAGTTGGAGCCCCGCATTGGGCTCCATGCTGACAGTATAGAGCCTACTTAGGATTCTCTCTCCCTCTCTCTCTGCCCCTCTCCTATCCATGTACACACACTCTCTCTCTTTCAAAAATAAACTTTGAAAAAATAATAAAAATAAAAACATTTATCTTAGAAGTGGTAGTATTTTGAGCTCAAAGGTAGTGAACAAGAAATAATCAAAGGCATTCTGCATTGAGCCCAGGGAGATGGTCTAAAAGCTATTTTGTTCTTGCATTGCTACTTTGGGAAGAATGGGGAGTTTTTTTTCTTTTTTTAAGAGATAGAGGACCAGCCCACCCAAGAAAGTTGTCTGTTGTTACCTAGGACAGTTTCCCTAGTGGTAAAAATCCCTCTGAAACTATTCTTTTCCACCTGAAACCAGAGAGTAGGCATAAGTAATTTCTCCTCTCTAACACAGAGATCAGAAGGATAATCGAAACATTGTGAGTCAGAGTTTATCAGAGGGATGAGATGGTCAGGGATGAATGCACAGAGAGGGAGAGGTGATAATATTAGGACCAAACAGATGTAATCACTGTTTTCACTGACCCTGTGGCCCTCTGGGCAGGCCTTGGGTCTCTTACTGCAGTGGTTTCCACATCTGAGCATCAGCCACAACTGGGGTGTTAACATGTTCTAAGTTGGAATTTGGGGGAGTGGGACTTGAGATTCTATCTTTTAAAAAAGTTTTTCAACTCAGTCAGATTAGGAGCTGCTGTCTTGGAGTTTTATAACTTTTAAATTGTGAGATTGCTGATGCTGGACATCAGACCTAAGTGAGAGTTTCTTAAAGTGATAGTCTCCAAAGTGGGATGTCAGAAGAAAATATTAGAAGTATTTTATATATTTATATTTAAAATTTTTAAATGTTTATATATTTATAAACATTTATATAAATATATAAAATATATAAATAATATAAATATATAAAATATATATTATATATTTTAAATGTTTATATGTATTTTTGAGAGACAGAGAGACAGTGTGACAGGGGAGGGGCAGAGAGAGAGAGGGAGACACAGAATCTGAAGCAGTCTCCAGGCTCAGAGCTGTCAGCACAGAGCCTGATGCGGGGGCTCAAACCCAGGAACTGTGAGATTATGATCTGAGCTGAAGTCAGACACTCAATGGACTGAGGCACCCAGGGGCCCCTGTATATTTATATTTTAAAAATCTCATTTAAGGGGCGCCTGCGTGGCGCAGTCGGTTAAGCGTCCGACTTCAGCCAGGTCACGATCTCGCGGTCCGTGAGTTCGAGCCCTGCATCGGGCTCTGGGCTGATGGCTCAGAGCCTGGAGCCTGTTTCCGATTCTGTGTCTCCCTCTCTCTCTGCTCCTCCCCCGTTCATGCTCTGTCTCTCTCTGTCCCAAAAATAAATAAACGTTGAAAAAAAAAATTTTAAAAAAAAAATAAAAATCTCATTTAAAATGTTCTACTTTTTCATGTATTTTATGAAATATATAAGTATGTATTATATAATTTATAAATAAATATGCATATGGTGGGACTTAGGCTCAAATGTTTTACTGATAAGGTTGAGCAGTGAAAACAAAATTTGGAAACCACTGCCTTATAAGGCAGGGAAAATTAAAACTTAGCCTTAAGAGGCAGGTATCCAAAAAGAAAGTTGGCCTCCAGAAGTAGATGTAATGGACAGTATACTTCTAGAGTCATTGGTATCTTCGAAAATGCCAATCCAGATAGGACAACGGTAAAATGCCAGGAAAAGGAGGAAGTGGATAGGAATTGGGGCTCTGGCTGCTGATAGCTTGAGAGGCAGTATGACATAGCCAAAAGAGAATAGGCTAAGAGTCAGCAGATCTGATCTTTGAATTCTGCCACCTCACGGCTGTGTTACCCTATCTCTCAGTCCCACTTTCCCCATCTGTAAAACAGGGATAGAGATACTTAACTGGCAGGAATGATTTGAGAATTAAATGAGATAATGTATGTATTTAAAAGAGTTCAGCACATAGTAGGTACACTATAAATGATAGCTATTGTGGAGCACCTGGGTGGCTCAATTGGTTAAGCATCCAACTCTTGATTCTCTCTTTCTCTCTCTCTGTCCCTCTCCTGCTTGTTCTCTCTCTTTCCCTCTCAAAATAAATAAATAAACTTAAAAAATGATAACTATTGTTATTGCAGCTATAGTTGGGAATTGTACCATTTATAGAGGCAATATAAGGCAGTGGTTGATAGTTTGGGCTCTGAAGTCAATTTGCCTGAGTCGGAATCCGGGCATTGCCACTGATTAACTGTTATATTGGGCCGGGTGATGGTAATAATAATAATAATAATAATAATAATAATAATAATGCCTATCTTCTGGGGTTTTTGTAAGGTTTTAAAGAGATTATATATGTAGGGCATGTAGCATGATGTATGGCTGATAATATATGCTTGATAAATATTAGTTGCTGTCATCATCATGGTCATCACCATCATCGTCATTGTCATCATAATCATCATCATCATCACCATGTTTGCACCAGGTTTTTTTTTTTTTTTGAAGTGAGAAGGTACATGATAATTATACAATTGTAACCATATAGTTACAATTCTGTAATTAATATCTAAGTAAAATGACCAGTAAATCTGTTGGTATGGTTCACATACAACATTGATTCTTAAATGTTTCTATACACTAAAATCATCAGTGGGGCTTATGAAGAATACACCTGAGTCCCACTTTAGATTTCCTGAATCAGATGGAGTCCAGGCAGCTGTATTTGCCACAGGACATATGAGTGCTTCTGATACATAAGAAAGTTTGAGAACCACTGATTACAGCGTTCTCCTTTTAATAGTTTTAGTTCTCAGTTACTGAATTTTCCTCAAAGCCCAAATAAATCATTCAGGTAGTGTTAAATTAGAAACGCCTCAGGGCACCTGGGTGGCTCAGTGGGTTAAGCGTCCGACTTCCGCTCAGGTCATGATCTCGTGGTTTGTCAGTTTGAGCCCTGCTTTGGGCTCTGTGCTGACAGCTTGGAACCTGGAGACTGCTTCAGATTGTGTCTCCTCTCTCTGCCTCTCCCCCACTTGTGCTCTGTCTTTCTCTAGCAAAAATAAATAAATGTAAAAAAAATTAAAAAAAAAAAAAGAAATGCCTCCACGATCCAATTGACCATCTGATTATTACTTGGCGCTTAGCAAATTGTACTCTGGATTTAGACTGTTAGGCCACTGGTTGGGAGTTTTAAAACGCTTGCCTTTCATTTGGAGGTTACATTTTACTTTTTATTTTCACTAAATCACCATCTAACTTTACTGTTGGAGATAAATGAAAATATTCTTAATCAGGATTGAGAGAATTTAGGGGTTAACTAATCCAATGTCCAAATTGCACTGATTAAGAGGCTATACTTTTCCCTATATCTAGTTAGTAGCAAAACCATCCTTAAGATTCTGTTTCTTGATTTCTGCCTTTGTGGTCTTTTTGTTACAACATGCTGCTTCCAATTTTTTTTTTTTTAATTTTTTTTTTTTTAACATTTATTTATTTTTGAGACAGAGAGAGACAGAGCATGAACGGGGGAGGGTCAGAGAGAGGGAGACACAGAATCTGAAACAGGCTCCAGGCTCTGAGCTGTCAGCACAGAGCCTGACACGGGGCTCCAACCCACGGACCGTGAGATCACGACCTGAGCCGAAGTCGGCCGCTTAACCGACTGAGCCACCCAGGCGCCCCCCAATATTTTGATGACTTGATTTGGCACTGAAAAGGCAATATGTTCACCTTTTGGAACTCTGTTTAAGTCACTAAAAACATCATTTAAAAACATTCTCTCTCCTGCATCTCTGAAGACATGAAATGGCTAGTACTTTCAAAATGAGAAGAGTACTCTTGAAAACCTAATTTCTTTTATTACTTGTTCCCAATTTTTGGCTTCATTGTCAAATGAAAATAATAGAAAATTACTTCCCATTATCATTCAAGTCAGTTGGAGTGATCAATATACTTAAAATACCCACTGACACGTGCTGATTCTTTAAAGTACTATGTCACTGAAAACTTTTGACTTATTTGCATTTATCTACTTGGAGTAACTCTCATCTAACAGTGGGAGTTGGTCCATCAGTTGTCTTTAAGTTCTGTTGTTACTATCTCATAATATAGTCTTTCCCCTTTATAAACTTACAAAATAATTTAAGCATATAGAAAAGGTAAAGAAAATCATATGACAAGTAATATATACCCACTGTCCAGCTTTAAAAAGTCTTAGCATCTTACCACAGTTTTTTCGTATCTTTTTGTTTCATTTTTTTGGAATGAGAGTACCAAAAAGTAAGATATAGTACCTATATATATCTGAAATACCCTGTATAGCCTTCCTCTGCCCCTCTCCTGTGATAACCACTATTGTGAATTTGGTGTTCATCATTCCATGCCTGTTTTTTTGCTTTTGTTTTTATTTTTGCTTATTTTTTTGTTACGCTTCTTTTTATTATATGAGTTATGCACCCATAAATAATAGGTAGGATTGTTTGCATGACCTTAAACTTTATATAAACAGTATACTGTACCTAAAGTCTTCCAATTACTTTTCTTTTTTGCTTAACATAAAAAGATTTATCCATGTTGACAGGTGTTGCTCCAATACATTTATTTAAATTTCTGTAATAATGGAACAAAAAACTGCTGTATAGTGTTCTATTGCTTAAATATACCTTAATTTACTTATCTAGTCTTCTGTTGGTGGATATTTAGGTTTTTACTTGATATGCTTCATTGTGCACATGTGTGGGAGTTTTTCTATGGTATAAATCAAGAAATGGGGTGTAGCTTTAATTTTGTTAGTTATTGCCAAATTGCTGTTATACAAATTATAGTGCCTTAGAATTCCTATTTTTTTCCACCTCTTCAATATCATTGGATATTATCAGATTTCTTAATTTATGCCAATCTTATATCTCATTCATTGTTTAAATTTACATTTCTCTGATAACTAGCAAGAATGAACATCTCTTCGGGGCGCCTGGGTGGCGCAGTCGGTTAGGCGTCCGACTTCAGCCAGGTCACGATCTCGCAGTCCGTGAGTTCGAGCCCCGCGTCGGGCTCTGGGCTGATGGCTCAGAGCCTGGAGCCTGTTTCTGATTCTGTGTCTCCCTCTCTCTCTGCCCCTCCCCCGTTCATGCTCTGTCTCTCTCTGTCCCAAAAATAAATAAACGTTGAAAAAAAAAAATTAAAAAAAAAAAAAAGAATGAACATCTCTTCATACGTTTACTGATCATTTTAAAAAATCCTATATATTTTTTTCTAAGAGTGTTAAAGTTTTGCTTTTCATATTTAAATTCTTAAACTTCCTGGAACTGATTTGTACTGTGTATGTGTGTGTGTGTGTGTGTGTGTGTGTGTGTGTGTGTGTGTGTATGCTGTATTTTTTCTAAATGTAAAACTACTTATACATGTTCTTTGTGTTAAAAAGTAGATCCTTTAGGGGCATTTGGGTGGCTCGGTCGGTTAAGCATTCGACTTCAGCTCAGGTCATGATGTCGTGGTTCATGAGTTTAAGTCCTGCAATGGGCTCTCTGCTGTCAGTGCAGAGCCTGATTCAGATCTTCTATACCACCCTCTCTCTGCCCCTATCCCACTCATTCTCTTTCAAAAATAAATAAACCTTTTAAAAAGCTATAAAAAAGTAGATCCTTTACAGTACCGGTAGAGTTGTATCTTTGCAGTCCCCCGCCTTTTATATTTTAGTGATTCTGAAATTGCCAACTACCCATCAGAGCTCTGCATCAAAAATAATTTTTTACATAGTTACCATTTTATATGTAAATGGAAACTTAACCCATGTATACAAATTTCTATAATCGGATTGTCACTTGGTTGAATTATTTGCATGATACCATAAATATTTAAATTTAAATTTGGGTCCCTTAGTGTCACTTAAAATAATTTTAAAAAGATTACACTTTCATGTGGCATTGAAAAGAAAAGTTAGTGTGTATTTGAAGGGCATGAAAATAGATCTATGGGATATACGTTTTTTCAGGGAACAAAAGTTTGTCATTCTAAGATTGGCTTGCTGTCCATAGTTTCTTGGGTTAGCAAAAACCACATGCTTTCCAGGTTCTAAGAAAAGGAGCCACCCACAAATACTTTGTTTTATTTTGTGAGTGATGTGTGCAAAAGAATTATGTATTGTGGGCCTAGCAATGCAATTACAGGCAGTGGAAATTGCTATATATAGGAAAAACTGGTATGACTGATTCAGATATCATGAAAGACTTGGGCACTAAATATATGTCAAAATCTTCTGGATAATATTCAAGGGAAGCTTGAATTTTCTGGATAACATCCAACTAAGAAAATAAAAACAAATGCAGAGTGCAGAACACATCCTGGTATTCTTTAATTAATCTGCTTTGAAATTATTCTGTTAATCCTAAAAGTGGTAAAGAGGATCAGCAAGTATTATGCCAAATCAAGGTCACTGATGCCATGTATTGTGCATGGCATGATCACTGTAAAAAGTGAATTGGAAGTATATGAATAGGAAAAGTCTTTAACTTTGACTGTAATACTACATAATACAGCGTAATGTAATTGTATGGATAAATACATGTTTAGTAAACATTTTTGTGTACATTTAATATACTGAGTTTTTAAGTTTTTAGTTTTTTAAAAATATTTATTTTAGAGAGAGAGCGGGGAAGGGGCAGAAAGAGAGGAGGACAGAGGACCTGAAGTGGGCTCCACACTGACAGCAGAGAGCCGACATGGGGCTCAAACCCAAGAACCCTGAGATCATGACCTGAGCTGAAGTGCGACACCTGACTGAGCCACCCAGACACTCCTATATTGGGTTTTTTAAAAAAGTGCATTATTATTGATGGTCTCTCTGATAATTGATGTCATTTATTTATTTATTTACTTACTTACTGTTTTTAATGTTTATATATTTTTTTGAGAGAGACAGAGAGACAGAGTGCAAGCAGAGGAGGGGCAGAGAGAGGGAGACACAGAATCTGAAGCAGATTACAGGCTCTGAGCTGTCAGCATAGAGCCCGACACAGGGCTGGAACTCACAAATGATGAGATCGTGAACTGAACTGAAGTCAGATGCTTAACTGACTGAGCCACCCAGGTGCCCCTGATGCCATTTTAGAATCAAAGAATTTGAAATGCCTCTTTACCAGGTATGGATCAAGACTTCTCTGTCTGCTACCTCTTGCTTTTTCTTGGAAAGAGCTGTTAAGGACCCAGAGAACTACAGGAAAGGGGTATAGGCTTTTTTTTTTAATGTTTATTTATTTATTTATTTTGAAAGAGAGAAAGGGAGCGAGCAGGGCGAGGCTGGGGGGTGGGGAGAGAGAGAGAGAGAGAGAGAGAGAGAGAGAGAGAGAGAGAGAGAGAATCCCAGGCAGGCTCTGCACTGGCAGTGCAGAGCCCGAGGCAGGGCTCAATCTCACTAATGGTGAGATCATGAGCTGAGCTGAAATCAAGAGTTGGACACTTAACCAATTGAGCCACCCAGGTGCCCCAAGGCCTTGTCTTTATCTTACAACAGAGGAGAGACTATTAAAAAAACTTGCTTGGACTTGGTGATGCTGAGTTTGGACTGTTAATTCCTAAGCTGTGATGTTATTTAGGAAAGGAATGACCCAGACTTTTGAAAATGTATTGAAGTGATTATCCTTGAGACTCTCAGAGCAAGAGCATACCTTTGTGAGTTGGAGTAGTGGTTTCCATGATGACAATGGGAATTCCCTTGTCACTCCTATCAGAAGAAGCATTTCCTGGGACTGGAAAAAAAGGCAGGACATGGGTGAGCCTTAGACTGAAGGCAAGAGAGAGAATTCTTCTCTCACTGGACCTTTTGGCATTTTGCCTAGGCTTTCTTGTATAGATGTGCCAGTACACTGCCAGTGGTGGGGGGTGAGCCAAAGCTTGCCACATTTAGGCAGGTTGAAATCTAGGCAAGGAGATACCCTGAGGGTCCGTGAATGTTGGCTCCCTGTCCAGAAGGTTCTGGGAGAAACCATAGCAGTTATAAATTACTTATAGCAGTTGTAAATTACTTCCCATGCCAGTGATTCAGATATTGGTGTGCAAGAGATATCTTGTGGAGCTTTTTATAGACTCAGATATCTGAGACCCACTTCCAGAAATTCTAATTGAATAAGAGTGAAGTGGGGCCCTTAACCTTGTTTATAACAAATATTCCAGATAAATCTAATGCATTTAGTTCACATTTTAGGAAATAATCTTAGGCTGCTTTCCATTTGGCTACTTTTGAACCTTGGTTGAAGTCTTGTTAGAGCTGCTAGTCTGCTGTGATGGAATACCAGAAGGGCCTGTTACATACTTTAAAAGATGTGGCAAAAGGGAGGGTGATGCCTTACCCCCAAGGCCAGAGCAGCAGGAGCAGTGGTGGTGACCAAGCTGAAGAAAGCCATGCTTAGTAGAGTAGCTGTCTCATGAGGGACATCATGGGAGGCAGTGGACTTAGGCTGCTGGGGAGGTGGCAAGGTTGAAGTCTGCAAGAATTTTTCATGGAAAAAAAATAACAGGAAATGATTTTGTAGTCAGGGTCCACATGGTTTGGGGTTAAAGGGCTTGAGAGCATAGAGTGGCTTCCAAAAGAAGAAATCCTTTTCCTTCCCTATACCACACCCAGATGTTAAATAGCTAGTAAAGACTGACTTCAGTATCCCTCAAGGGTGACAAGTAGGAAGAAAAGACAGAGTGTGACACTGCTGCTCTTCGGAATCATTCCTATCAGCCAGGGCTTCCCTGGTAGCTCCTAGTGGTACTTCTGGTCTTGGGGACTTTTCTCAGGTTTATGTATTTGGTAACCACCCCTCACGCCCCTCCCCAAACATCCTCAAGCAACACAGTGACTGGAAACCTCAGTGTCACCTCCAGAGGGCGCTTGGGTCTCTACCAAAGTCCTGAATGGCCTTCACCAGTTAGGGATTCCACTTTCTTCCAAGAAATTCCTTTTTTAAAGATTACACAAGAGGAGCAGGACTGTGGAGTCCTAATCAGTCCTGTGTTCTCTGTATTCTTCAGTGCCAGGCTCAGGGCCAGCTTCCCTTTCTCTCCCTTGGCTCAGGAAACATTCTTGAATTTTCCATGGGTACCCCCTTCCCAGTGTTCTTCCTGCACTGCAGGGTGTTGATAGTAGAACCCATCACTTTCCCTTGGCACATCCTCAGGGATCTGTTGGCTTTGGTAACAGCCCTAATTAGCTCTTTCTGTGTTGCCTCAAGTACAGGACCATAGAGACAGACTGGGCTCAGGTACTAGTCTAGGGATGGATCTCAGAGAACCTTAAGATAGATTTACAGACTAAACCTCAAAAATCATCCCCAGGAAGCACCAAAAATATCAATTTCTAAACAAGAATAAGTAAAAAGAAGTTTTTCTGTGTTAACCTCAAAGAAAGGCAGTTTTGACCTTTTGTTCTCAATAGATTGTTTGCTTGAGTTAAGAAATGTTCACATGGAATAGTTGTCATTAATATGGGTGACCTAAAGGTTAATATAGCTTAGGGAATGCTTTTCACTGTTTTGTATTGTTGGTTTCCCTTTTGTGAAATTCTGTGGCCAGGGAACTGCATAGTTCCAGTGTGCAGTCCAGTAGCACATTACTAATTGCATTCTTTAAAATACAGATTTATGTTGGTTTGTTTGGCCATATCAGGAGAGAAACCAGTGTAGGGGGTTATAAAATGTTAAGGTCATAAACTTCATGGGGCTTTCAGGCAAATGAGGAATTTTTATTAATTCTTTAAATGCAAATGTCCAGTAATATCTCCATTTGTCACACCCCCTGCAGTGCTCCAGGTAGGAAAGGATTTCAACCTGCTCAGTTGGGGGCCAAGTAGAGAAGAAAAAAAATTCTGATTATTCAGAGGCTCTCTGTTGTCAAATAGTATAGCTAAATATAATAATATAAAACATCCCCCCTTTTCCCCTGACTGTCCTTGGAAGAACGTATATCAAATACAGATGCAAAACTAGAGGAATCACTCTCATTTTGTACCCCCTGGAAGGACATATTTTAGAATGAAATCAGCAAGTACCTTGGCAGGCACCCAAGATATCAGGTAAATTGTTAACCATCTGACTATTCTTTTACAAGAGGAAAATTGAGTGTGATATTAAAGCAAAACCTCTTTATTTTAAACTAGTGGTTCATAGTCCCATTTTAGATGCCCCTAAATACTCCTTCCTAAGACCTTTTAAAAACACTTTAAAAGTGCTTTTTTTTCCTTTTTGTACAATAGGAGCAAAAGTCCAAATCTGGAATGACAAATCATCATGTTATCAATCACCTTCCTATTCTGGTCAAGGGCATATTAGGTTACATGAAAAAGATCCTAAATCTGTCTTCTTGTGACTAATCAGCATGGGATGAAGTTTTCATACTCTACCACCTTACCTGTAGTCAAATATTATTCCTGACTTGGGTTTTTGTTTATAGTCACACAGTAGAGAGTTAAAGAAGATTAAAGAAGGAGAATGTTGCTGTATACTAGTAATTTTCAACTTGTGGGCTCAGGACTCCTGAGAAACTGGGGAAACTAGAGACAGGGTTCTCTAATCAGCATGTGAAAGCACTGTGTGTAGATCAATAAATAGCATGTCTTGCATATATATGTGCTTTCTAAGGTTGGGCGCCATATTGGTTTTCACTCATTTTTGTATCATCAGTGCCCACTTCAGTGCCTGGGACACATTAGACATTCTGTAAATAAATAAATGAATAAGGGAATAATGAATATTATTTTTCTAATATATGTGAATGCTGTCATGATAAATAAAGTACACACTTATTTAAAAAGCACTACTAAAAAGGGGCGCCTGGTGGCTCAGTCGGTTAAGCCTCCGACTTCAGCTCAGGTCAGGATCTCACGGTCGGTGAGTTTGAGCCCCGCATCGGGCTCTGGGCTGATGGCTCAGAGCCTGGAGCCTGCTTCCGATTCTGTGTCTCCCTCTCTCTCTGCCCCTCCCCCGTTCATGCTCTGTCTCTCTCTGTCTCAAAAATAAATAAACGTTAAAAAAAAATTTTTTTTAAATAAAAAGCACTACTAAAAAATAAAAAGCACTACTAAATTAATATTTTGTCATCATGGTTTCTTGTTTTTTACTATGGTAAACCATAAATAACATAAAATGTACCATTTTAATGATTTTTTTTATTTAATTTTTTTTTTAACGTTTTTATTTTTTATTTTTGAGACAGAGAGAGACAGAGCATGAACGGGGGAGGGGCAGAGAGAGAGGGAGACACAGAATCGGAAACAGGCTCCAGGCTCTGAGCCATCAGCCCAGAGCCCGACGCGGGGCTCGAACTCACGGACCGCGAGATCGTGACCTGAGCCCAAGTCGGGTGCTCAACCGACTGAGCCACCCAGGCGCCCCTACCATTTTAATGATTTTTAAATAGACAGATCTGTAGCATTAATCATCATGTTTCTTAATGGATACTAAGAGCATGAATGCTAACCTGAGGGTCATAACTAAACTTCAAAGTGGTCCTCATTGCCCTACCAGGGTTGAAACCACTCATGTTCAGTTTTTCTGATAGGAAGTTATCTATTCTTGACAATTTCCAGTGTCATGCATCTCACCCGTTCAAAGAGTTTCATGATTGGGTTGATAAAAGTGTTAAAAAATGTTCTTGCTTGAGTATTGAGTTGAAATCTATCTTCTTGTACTTTCCCACTGGTCTAAATGATTCTAGTTTGAGGAAACAGAATCAATATATTATGCCTTCTTCCAAGGAACAACCCTTATCAGTTGCCAGGTTTTTAGGGTTTTTTTCTTTTAAAGCAACTTATTATAGAATCTGGATCGCATCTAACCAAAATTCCGTCTTTTGAGATTTGAAATTGAAGGATTAAAAATTGTGCTGCTTTCTCTTAGTTCTAGGCCTTAACAAACACTAATAGTTATACAAAGCATTTGTAGATTGAATGGACTGGGCTTGTCTTGTCCACACCCCAAAGACCAAGACCAATGGAACAGCTCAGCCTTTTGCTTCTGCAGGAAAGGCCTTACCCAAGACAGAGCCTCCTTCACTCCTCCTATCCATATGGATGAAGCACATACTAGGATACTCTTCATCTCTCCCCTCGTCCCCACAATCAACCCAGCATGTAGGAGATTTGGAGCTTCCCCCTGCACCCCACAGTCTTACATGTGCTAACTTTTTTTTTTTTTAAGTTTATTTATTTTTGAGAGAGAGACAGAGCATGAGTGGGGAGAAGCAGAGAGAGAGAGGGAGACAGAATCTGAAGCAGGCCCCAGGTTCTGAGTTGTCAGCACAGAGCCTGACGTGGGGCTTGAACTCATGAACTGTGAGATCATGACCTGAGCCAAAGTCAGACATTCAACCGACTGAGCCACCCAGGTGTCCCTATATGTGCCAACTTTTAAAAATGTCTTTGAACATAACACAATCACTATAATTTCCTTTCCTTTCTTTCTTCCCTTTCTTCTATTTTCCTTCTTATCAGATATTTGGGATATTTAAAAATAAAGCAAAACAAAAATTTTCTTTCTCCTGTCTGTTTTCTTCTCTTGTCACTCTCTTTTCTCTCCACCATCCTGCCTTGTGTTCAATAGACCACTAATTTCCTTTTGTGGTTTGTTTGCCAACAATAACATCTTTCTGAATTATCCATATTAATTAAAAGTGAATGTCAGTGTTAAAACAGACCCCTGGCTTCACATTTTGATGAAGAATTATTATACTCAGAACACAGTGGGCCTAGCACGAGGTCATACTCTAATGAATGCCCAAGATAGGTTGATTATTGAGTGAAAGACAAAATGACAAAACAAGCTAGTTGGGGTTGCCAGTCCATACTTGGCTGCCTCTTGTGTTTCCCTGATTACCAGAGCCAGAATTAGCTATGAGTGGGAGACCGTGCTTTCTTTTTCCAGTTCCCACTCCATGTTGACTCACATGGACATTTCAAAAGAATCCCCAAGTCCAAAATAATTTGTAATGAATACAAACACCTCATTTATAATTTTGGCCTTTTATTACAGTCTATAAAAAAATGTTATATTTGATGGCTAAATAATGCGTATGGGAACCAATATCTAAATTTAAGTTTTTGACTTGCTTCCAGAAGTCAATTCTTGGTTAAGATCTTGAAAGTTTATCTCCTTGGTAGTTATTTCTTCAAGCGATCCTTTGACAAAACCTATTCATACCATGATACAGAATCAACAGGGGCTACATTTACCTTGTTTTTTTTTTTCCCTCTTATCTCAGAAAATCTCTTATGCTCATTCAGAATTTATCAGTGTCCCTTTAATTATTTTGGGTATTATTCTATTGAATTACCTGAAAGAATTGATGAAAGCCAACTAATTCTAGTTAGGACCTCAGAGTTGAATTTAGCCAAACCCATTTGGGCCATCAGTTTTAAGGGCAGTATAGGCTTTCATAGTAATAACTGACCTGTCTCCTTTAACTAGGTCAAGAAATACTCTTGTCATTTCTTATCAACAAAGAAGAACTTTTTTTTTAGGTTAAAAAAAATTTTTTTAATGTTTTTATTATTTATTTATTTGGAGAGACAGAGGGAGAGCTAATGAACAGAGGAGGGGCAGAGAGAAAGAGAGGGAGTGAGAGAATCCCAAGCAGGCTCCATGCTGTCAGCACAGAGCCCAATGTGGGGCTCCAACCCATGAACTGCGAAATCATGACCTGGACCCAAATCAAGAGCCAGACGCTTAACTGATTGAGCCACGCAGCACCCCAAAGAAGAATTTTTGGTTGCTCTTTAACAAAATGGGAAATTCTGTTGGTCATTTTGCTATGTTGAACATCTAAATACCCATCTAATGATAGGTCCCAGAGAAATCTAGGACTGGAAGAAAGCCCTCAGGTCTTATGATCCATTTCATGATAGTCCTTTATGTCCGTCCATGTTAAAGAATCTAAGGCCAGCTCCTTACCATATTAAGGCATTTTCTCTACAAGAGTTGATAGTGTTAAGTTCCTCTCTTGGAAGCAGAAAACATTCTTCTCCTCTCTGAAAGCACTTGGAATGCTATAGTGCAAAATGTAGGTTTGATGTTCTTTGCATATGGAGGGAATATTACTAACCTGCCATTAATAGAGCATATCTTTCAAATGAAAATTTCTTCCAAATCCAAAATCATGGGGGGAAAAATAGAAGGAGAAACTGTCGCAGATAAAAGGAGACTTGAGAGCCTTATCAGCCAAGGGCAATCTATGGACTTGGTTTAGATCCTGATTTGAGCAAAACATTTGTAAAACAGATACTTTAGAGGTAGCTGAAAAATTTGACCATGGACTGGATTCCAGAGGATATTAAGAAATGATTGCTAGTTTCATTAGATATGTTCATTGTATTGGGTTATGTTAAAAAAAATTCTTTTCTGTTAGAGATGCAAACTGAAGTATTTATAGTTGAAAATGATAATATATTTGGGATTTGCTTTAAAATATTCCAGAAAAATAAGGTGAAATAAGATTGGATAAATGCTCAGTATTGAAATCGTATACATGACTTTCATTAGATTACTTGTATTAGTTTTGTGTATCTTTGAAAGTTTCCAAAAATACAAAGTTTTTAAAAAATTTTCTATTGTTATTATTCTAGAAGCAGAGAAGAAATATTATCCAGTGTAGGTCTTGCCTGTACTATTTTTAATAATGATGAAATAATTCAATAATTAATCACTAAATTAAATACAATGGCTGGTTATTTTTATTTTTTAGGACTGTTAAAATATAGTAATATTTTAGGTGCTTCACACATATCTCATATAATTAATAATTGTGGAGTAGGTTATATTATTCTCCTTTTGCAGTTGAGGAAACGGAGGTTCAAAGAGGTTAAGTAACTAGTGCAAGGTTAATAGAACCAGCTAGTGATGGAGGCTGAGGTTTGGACACAGATCTAATTCCAAAGCTCGTGTTCTTTGCACTACTGTTCTACCACTCATTCTGTTTATAGTTTGGGGTCTTGCTGACTAGAGGCATCCAAGTCAACTGGCTAATTAAGAGTGATTTTCTTAAAACATAAGCCAGTATGTCACTGTGCCGCAAACCTCCCAAAGACTTCCCATCTCACATGGAGTAAAACCCAAAATGTTTATAGGATCCAAAGGGCCTTTCATGGTTGTCTCCCTCCTTGCCACCCATTCCACCTCATCTCTTTCAACTCTCTTTGCTAACTCTGCTGCAGCCACGCTGGGATCTTCGGTGCTTTCCCCTAAATGTACGGAGCATCCTGCTTAGTTAGACCCTTCACTTTGTGTTCCCTCTGTCTGAAATGCTCTTTCCCCACATCTGACATGATTCACTTTTTACTCCCTCCCCTCATATCCTTCAGACTTTCCTCAAATGTCTTCTTATCAGAGAGCACTTCCCTGACCATCTAACTTGATGGGCACCCCCACTGAAGTTTTCTCTTTTCTCCTATCCTTCTTTTCCTTCATAGTGCTTATCACTTCCTGACATCATGTACTTGTTTGTCTGTTTCCCCTCAGTAGAATGTAAACTCAGTGAGGAAAGGGATTTTGTCTATTTATTCACTACTATATCTCTAGCATCTAGAACAGTGCCTGACACATAGTAGTTGCTCAGTAATATTTGTGCTGAATCAGTAAATGACTCTCTTCCTCATCAGCCCAGTGATCTGAATCACCTGGTCACATACATCATGCCCAGGCTGGGCAACCTATGGGACTGAAATGGAATCACTGACAAAACCAGCACACTGTCTGATATCCTATGTTATAATGTGGACATTGTAGAAAGGTTAGCATTGCAGATCCAGCATTTCCTAGCTACCCAACTATGAACAAATTTCTTAACTCTTTTTAGTCTTAGTTTCCTTATCTGTAAAATGCAATAATAATTATTAGACAATCACAGGATTATTAGATACTTATGTAGAATACTGAGCAATCTGTCCAGTTTAAATCTTTTTATGGTAAGTCAGAAGTTCCTCCTTAAGTTCCCAAAACTTTCTTTGCTTTCATAATTCCAGACATCTGATCAGGCAGCCAAGAGCTCTGAAAGGCCTTTGGCTGGAAACTGAGGATTTATTAAAGCCAATGTGCTCTCCCTCTTGTTTGAGCATGTAGATGACATAGAATAACCCCTCCGATTTATTGAATTAGCTTTTCCAGTGTTGTTTATGCTGCCACATGATCACTTCTCAATTTGACAAAAATTACTTTATAATAGGGATTAGATGGTACAGAAATGACAGTGGTCTCTGCTAGATCTATCACATTCTTTTTTTTTTTTTTAACCAAAAATCTCCAGGATGCCAACTTTACACAAAGACTTATTGTTGTTATAATTTTACAGGACTTAATAAATTAGCCATTGTTATGAGATAACCTCAAAACATTAAGAGATCCTGGCTTGTAAAAAAAAAATTAATGGAGCAAAAGTATGGACACATTAGTAAAAAAAAAAATTTTAATACCAAGTAGTATTTTTTTAAAGTTCGAGTGGAAAGTGGTATAACCACAGGAATGTACATTAACAAAAGCAATACACTAATTAAATAACACACAAATGTTATATTGTCTGGGCATTAATGCTTGAAGGTCATGTCTTAGTTTATAATAGTGAAGGGAATTTATGAAGGGAGGATTATTTGACAGGAATCTTTCTGTCCTACAAGTTATGTGTAGGTTAAGATAATCAACAATTCTTTTTTTTTTTTTTCCATATGAGTAGAACTACAAAGAAGAGAACTGTCTGCATTTATACATTCTTGCTTATTATATGATGATATTTAGCTCACAGGATCTTGGGAAGAAAAAAGAAGAAGGAAGAAGAGAAGAGGAGAGGACTGTACTCATGGGACATTAAGCTGGGGGTTAGTGTTCTAGTTAGTTAGCTATAGTAAGGGACACTGAGACTTGGGCAGGTTGCTGGGGTTTAATACCTAACAGAGCAGGAAGCAAATGAGCACTGAGCCATGTGGCACTTTTTCCCTGCCATCTCTAAACAAACATAGCAATAGTCCAAAAGCACAAAGGTGGGTCTGGCACATGGAACTGGGTTTCCTGGTGACTTTGTCTGTGTCTTGGCATTTGGTCTGTGTTTACAGTCTAAGCAACAGATATGAGGTTGCTTGACCTCAACAGATATGAGACACAAAGGAGAAAATCACAAAATAGTGACCATAACATAAAGGTACTGTTTACTCTGAGCTTTTTGAAGGATACAGGAGGGATGCGGGAATCAGCTCTACTGCATCTGCTTTTGGTTCATCTGTGGCCCAGGCTTGCTCCCTTCAGCAGTCACAGCTACCCAGTGTTGCTCCATAATTACTGGAAGGCAGTGAGGCCTATGAAAAGCATGTGATGTAATCACACTTTCAGGGAAATCTGTTGGGGCTAGTGATAATAACTGGGTGCCAAGATCTCCTTGATATTGGGCATAAAGAAGGTGCTCAATAAATATTTGAAGTCACTTGACTCTGACACAGGCTTTAGTCATGGGCTCCATTCCTTTACCAATATAACCGAGGGTGTCACAGGTCTGTGTTGGAGAAACTAAGAGATATTCAAGGCTGGTTTTCTCATGTGTCCCTGTTCCATCTGGGGGTGGTAGTACAGACAGGTGGGAGTCATGGAAGAAAGGCCAAGAACACATTTCAAGACATAGGCCATGTCCTGTCTCAGAGACCCAAATGACAGCATCAAGTGGCAGCTTTGAGTGTGACTCTGGTGTGTTCCTTTAGCTAGCTTCCCTACTGTGATATTTTAGGGCCTTATGCAAGTTAAATTCAAAAAGGTTGTTAGGAGAAGCTATGAGATAGGATCTATGTGAGCAGTAGGGATCCTCAGTGGAGAAAATGCCATGAACCACTCTTTGACAAAGGTAGTGCAGAGCCACTCTAAGAAGTGTAACTAACTCCTGAGGCAGCAAAGGACATCAGAGTTTATGAGAGCTTTGCCACGAGGGGGTTGCATGGCTGAAGGGAGCAGCATGGATCATCAGCCTTATACTCTGGTCCCTATTAGACAAGAGTAATTCAGTCTAGGTATCACAAACTCTGAAGTAATCAAATCATGAAATATTCTGAGAGCAGAGACCAGAGTTAAAGCTGCTTCTGAAGATGCCTAATGTAATGTGAGAACAAGTCAGCTTTGAGTGGCTGTGTCATCAGGTGGGCAGCATAGTTATTCTTTGCCTTATTTCCAGAGCAAAGACTGAAGAGACCACAAAAGGATTCTATGGCCAGCAGATGCAGCTAGATCCCAGGAGTGGTGCAATTGGAGAGAGTTCACGTGTCACTGCCAATTTCCCAGTGAGCACTATGGCCAGATGAAGTACTACTGAGGTCAGAGAAACAAATTTTTACTAAATGGTAGTGACTGAGAAGAGTTAGCAAATATCCAGTTCTGCCATATTTAGTCTTTCATTAACAGTGCAAATCAGGGTTAAAGCAAATATTTGTTTCCACCTAGTCTTTTGTGATTTGAACACTGATGTCATTGCTTCCTAGTTTCCAGTTTTATGATTTTCTCCATTCCCTGCTAGGACCAGTCAGCTAAAGAATATTTGGCTAGCAGACAACAGGAAAATACTATGCATAGCAATTGAAGAAATATGTGTTAGGGAAAAATATCATGGCCCTATAAAAATAACAGGGGAAATCCTGGCATTTAATCAATAATGACTTCTCATTTTAAACCATAACTCATTTCAAGTAATTCTTGTGTTCTAGAAACAACACCTGTTCATCTTGCTGTAGAAAGGCATGAGAACACGTAGCCCAGGCATGAGAACATAGGAAAAATTTTCCAAGCCAAATCACTACGAAATACCAATGGTAATATTTCACTATGTGGGATATTTGTTGATATATTTGCCTTTTAGGCTTCTTAGAAAATGGTGCAGAATTGAGCCACAAAATGGTTGCTTTTCAGGATCATTGCTTGCCTACACCCTATTGCTACCTCACCCCCCTGCTAAGAGTCACTAGAGGCGCCAAATGGGAATTTAAGGAAGAAGAGCATTCGCACAAGGTAGATATCCCTCAGAGACCAAGCCTGAGATGAGGACTAGAGCCTATGCTAGCAAGCTGGAGGCTACCACCATGTTCTGAACTCCATGAACTAACTTTCAATATGCTCTGGGAGAATGGACAGGAGTGGGCTGGGGGAAGGAAAGCAGCAGGGACTCGGGGAACAAGTCTGAATAGCAACACCCTGGAATTGTGAACAAGTCAGGCTGTGGTTTCATGCTGCCATATGAAGCCCATTGGTGAAGGAGTTTCCTGCGTGGACACAAAAGGAAAGGTGATACTTCTAAATGAGTGAGTGCTGAGATGGAAGGTGGAGGCAGAGGGTCAGGACCCAGATTTTGATTAGAAAGTTACCGTAAGTCAATTAAGGTCAGCCAGGCAAGGAGAAAGCAGACAAGAAGGATTTTAATAGCATCAAGCATCAGAAACTTGATCTAAGGGAATCTAAGTCTCTCTGAGAGGTGAGGGTCTGGGAAAGAGGTCTGAGTAACAGATCTAGGATAACCTGCTTCTTTGTCACCGGTCTCTTCTCTCTCAAATCCATCTTACGCTGCAGTTAGAACCGAAAGTTGGTATTTATCACTCCTCTGTTCCAAAAGCTTTGAATGACTCACGGTTGTTTAAAGAACCAAGTTCCAGCTCCCTAGGCAGGTGTTGAAGAACTTCAGCAGTCTGGCCTTAAACAACCTAATAATTAATCAGTCACCATCCTATTCCCACTGTTCCTGACAGAATGGTGTTTTTAAATTTTCCAAACATAATTTGCTTTTCTGCTGTTGAGAACACAGGATGGGACAGTAGGGTCTTACCCTCTCACCTGTCCCAGCGTCCTATTATGGAACACCTGGATTGCTGGGCCTTGTTGCCAGTTACCATAAACCTCTCTCTCTGTTCACATCCTATTTGATGTCTCAGCAACATCAGATGGTTTCTTTGAAACACTGTTCTCTCCTACCTCTCTTATTTTCTCTTAATTATTCTCCAACTGCACTTACTCCTCCTAAATCCTTGCTAGTTTTTCCTCTTCTAGCTGAGTGGTAAATGCTGAAGTACCTTGGGAATTTGTCTGAGCCTGGCTGTGTTAACTATGTTCTTACCCTGGCTGATCTCATCTCTGGCAGACTAAATTATGGACCCCAATTTCATACTCTCCCTCCTGACGCCCCCGCCCCTGCCAATTCTTGCATCCAGGTTGTCATCACATACAGTCTTGGATGTGTAACTTGCTTTGGATAATGATATACTGGTGAAGGTCAAGGTGTATCATGTGTCCAGGACTTAAAAAAATATTGAGATGTAATTGACATGTAACATTGTGTTCTAGAGACAACACCTGACCCCACAGATAGAAGCAGAGATGGTTAAATTGAACCTCAGCCAATCTGCAGATGTGAGCAGAAATAAAGTATTGTTGCTTTATGCCACTGAGTGGTGGGAGTGGTGGCAGTAGAGACCATATAATCTATTTGTTGTATGACTTCCAAATATAAATATTTAGCTTCTCACCTCTCTTCTTCTGTACTCCAGACTTGTGTATCTGGCTGAATACTTGGCATCTCTACTTGATGTTTAATAGGAATGGGACTCTATATTCATCCCTAAATTTTCCTTTTCCTATATCAGTATATACCATCATCCTTCCAGTTGTTCAAGCCAAAAATTTGGGAGTCATTTTTAATTCTCCTTTTCTTCATTTTGACATTTAATCCTTTAGCAATCTCTGCATAGTGTCCTACAGAGTTCTGAGTATAAATATGTCCACTTTTCTCATCTTCATCAATATACTATCTTTTGGGGGCGCCTGGGTGGCACAGTCGGTTAAGCGTCCGACTTCAGCCAGGTCACGATCTCGTGGTCCGTGAGTTCGAGCCCCGCGTCAGGCTCTGGGCTGATGGCTCGGAGCCTGGAGCCTGTTTCCGATTCTGTGTCTCCCTCTCTCTCTGCCCCTCCCCCGTTCATGCTCTGTCTCTCTCTGTCCCAAAAAAAAAAAAAAAAAAAAAAAAAAAAAAAACTTTGAAAAAAAAATATACTATCTTTTGTTTAGAAAAGTTCGGTAAATTTTTAGTTGTTTTTTCTGCCTTCACTTTTATCCTTTCTTCACCCATTTCTCACATAACATCCAGAGTGATCTTTTATTTTTAAAAAAAAAATTTTTTTTTAACGTTTTATTTATTTTTGAGACAGGGAGAGACAGAGCATGAACGGGGGAGGGTCAGAGAGAGGGAGACACAGAATCTGAAACAGGTTCCAGGCTCTGGGCTGTCAGCACAGAGCCCGACACGGGGCTCGAACTCACGGACCGCGAGATCACGACCTGAGCTGAAGTCGGCCGCTTAACCGACTGAGCCACCCAGGTGCCCCCAGAGTGATCTTTTAAAAGAGTAAATCAGATCCTTCCACTTTCCTCCAGTTGCTACTCATCATTACTTAGAATAAAATCCAAACTCCTGAAGGTTCTCATGTTTCTCATGTTCTGGCCCGTGCCTGCCTCTTCAGACTCACTTTATACCAGTCTCTGGCCTCACTGCTCTTCCTTTCTGTACTTGGAACACTCCCAACTTATTCTGACCGAGGGGATGTTATACTGGCTATTTCCTTTAGGAAGAATGCTTTCGCCCATCTATTTATTTGACTGCTGCCTCCTCACTGTGTAGTTATATCAGCTTAAGTATTACCTCCTCAGAGAGGCCTTCCCTAACCACTTTGTTTTAGGTAGCAACTCACACTTACCTCATGTCTGCTAGGTGGAATGTGTATGGTGTTGTGCTGCCCTATCCTCCCTCATTGGAGGCTCTGCCGCCCCAGCTGCTGTGTGTGCTGTTGGCAGACAGTCTTCAGCTGTCAGCCCTTTTAGGGATTGCTTCAGCTGCAGAGCACAAGGCCATGCCCTTCCCAGGGTGGCCCACCCCCAGTAGGGTAGAGTGGTCAGGACAACTGTGAAGGGTCATTCCTCTTCAGCTTTCCCTGTGGGGTAGGCCGAGGCTGTGGTTGGGCCTGTTTTGCCACCACCTTCTCTCTCTGCCCACCTTCCAGTGTTTTCTCCTCTATCACTGATGCTGGTTTTTTGTTTTTGTTTTTTAACATTTATTCATTTTCAAGAGACAGAGTGAGAGCAGGGGAGGGGCAGAGAGAGAGGGAGACACAGAATCCAGAGCCGACTCCAGGCTCTGAGCGGTCAGTACAGAGCCTGATGCGAGGCTCAAACCCACTAACCGTGAGATTGTGACCTAAGCGAAAGTCTAATTAATGCTCAACCGCCCCACTGATGCTGGTTTAAAGGACCCTCCTTAGTAAACATTTTGAATGCTAACCTCCACCTGAGGGTCTGCTTCTTAGCACCAGGGAAGCATTATTTTCTTCATGGAGTCTAAAACTATTTGTAATCATTTTATCAAATCATCAGGAGGATGATCGTTTCTCTTACTAGAATGTGAGTTGCAAGCACTCAGAGACCTGCCTTCTTCACTATTATATCCCCAGTGTCCTGAAGCCTGGAACATTATCATCATCATAACATCAAACACCTAGTATTTACTATGTGCCAGGAGCTGTTCCAAACACTTTACTTATGGAGCACCTGGGTGGTTCAGTCCTTTAAGTGTCTGACTGTTGATTTTGGCTCAGGTTGTGATTTCATGGTTCCAGAGATCAAGCCTCCCATTGGGCTTTGTGCTGACACCACTGAGCCTGTTTAGGACTCTCTCTTTCCCTCTCTCTCTGCCCCTCCCATCTCATTCCCTCTCTCTCTCAAAAATAAATAAATAAACTTTAAAAATAGTTTACTTATATTAATTTACTTCATGCTCACAACAACACTGTGAGTTAGTACTATTATTTCCCCCATTTTGCCATTGGCTAGCTCAGAGTCACACAGCTGGTGACAGAACCAGTATTTGAATCCAGGCAATTAGAGTCTAGATTCTTTGTACTTAATCAATCCATTATGCTATTTTTTTGCAGCAGCTTTCAATAAATGTGAATGAGTAAATAAAGAAAAGGGAGTAGTTGGATATGCTTTTCTAATTTGGGGATATCACCTATTTATTCATTTGACAAATATTTCCTGAGCACCTACTATGTGCCAGGTATTATGGTATGCACAGGGGATACAATGTGAATGAAACAGATATGATCCCTGCTCTCAAAAATCTTGTACAATCTAACACAAGAGAATAGATTAACAAAATGTAAAAATGAGCAAATATATTACTTGCTGTCACTTTCCCTCCTTCTAAGGTGGTGGTCTAGAAGTATAACCAGTACCATTGCTACCCACGATGTCTGGTTTCCCTTTCAGATATATCCTTTCAGGCAATCAGAGTACCACCCATACCTGTTCTATAGGGTATACTATTCGGTAATGGAGCCTTGATGACATTTCCTACACAGCGACTTCTTAAAAAAGATTAGAAGGCAGTTATCATTTCTTAGTTGTAGTAGGGAGAAGAGAATGGAGATGCTGAAGCTCCTATTGCTGATGGAGCCTAGCTATAGGAAGAGTTATCAGGTCATTGCCTCAGGACTCAATCCCTGAGTCTTGTCAGCAGAGAACCAAAAGGAAGAGAGAGAGCCATGGAGAAGCAGGGCAGTTGGCCGTCCCTGCCGACTGAAAATGCACACGTGAGGAAGAAGTGCTGTAATATGGTGACTAGAAGCACGGAGTCCGGGGCTCAGACCTGGGCTTGTACTCTCACTTACTCACTTACTGCTTGTAATACAATAGCCTAGTTGCCTACTTGAACTTCCTTTTCCTCATGAGTAAAATGAGTAATAACAGCACCTGCCTCAGAGGTTAGCATCAAGTTGTTGTGAAGATAATGCATCTAAAGCAGATCTCAGTGACAGCAGTATTTGGATTTCAGGAAAGTCTGGGCATCTGAGTCATCACAGTTGTTCTAAAATCACAATGCAGACTCTATCTCTGCCTGGTGAAATTCAAAAGCTCGGAGGTTGCTGATAGATCCAGTTAAAACCATCTTCTCTGTGGGGCTTTCTACAATCTCTTATTCAGGGCTTCCTCAGCACTGTTTATTTGTAGTTCATTAATAGTATTTCTCCCGGGGTGACACACTATTGCTTGTCTGTGTCATTTCCCCAAAACAACGTCTATTTGCTTGTGTTTGAATTGTATTAATCTTCTTCCTCTTCCGCCCCTCAATTTTTGGAATGAGGGCATCTGCCTTCTATATTGAAGGAAATACATACTGAATCTGTGGCACAGTGAAGAAACGGTTTCTCTTGTGGAAAGAGAGAGCCGTGTTATCTCTGCCATGTTATCAAGGTCAGTGCTTTTGACTCCTAGTAACAATAGCCAAATTTGTATCAGTTGAAGATCCTCAGGGCCACTTCTTAATGATGGGAAAATTTTTTTCCTTTGCCTTAAGAAAAATTGGAGCAACTTCTTTTGTTTTTCTGTTTATTTTTCTTCCTTGCTTTGTAGAGGAAGAAAAAAGCAAAGAAGAGTTAGGAGGTAAGCAAGAAGTAAGACATCTTCCTAAATAGAATCACAGATGAGAATGAAATTTTCAAGGGAGGTTCAATCAGGAGTGATTTGGGGGAAGCAGTTGGGCCTAGAAAAAAAACATTTGGCTTTCTGGACCTTGAAAACAGTGAAGACTTTTTCTATAACAGTCATAAGATGTCATGGATGTGGATTTCCAAAACTTATGGAATGAAATATTTTGCAAAATTTCCAGGTCACAAACAATTGGCTCAGGGCTCTAGAATAGCAGTGCTTCATGTTGAGAATCTTCAAACTTCTGAAATCTGTCATTGCTTGAGGATTGTCAAAGTCTGAGGATAATTCACCAAATCACAGATTGACCTCCTATAGAATCAGCTTCTGGTTCATGATAAAAAAAGGCAGGGAATTGGGGCACATGGGTGGCTCATTTGGTTAAGCATCTGACTCTTGATCTCAGCTCAGATCTTGATTTCAGGGTGGTGAGTTTGAGCCCTGTGTTGGGCTCTGTGCTGGGCATGAAGCCTACTTTTAAAAAAAGGCAGGCAGAGAATTTGCAGTTAATTACTAGGCCTTGGTCTAGTAAATGTACAAAGCACACAATGATGGCACTGGAGTTTTGACATGAGTGGAGGGACTTGAATTCTTTCACAACTGGAATGTGCTGGAACTTCCCAACAGCTTGAAAGAATGCCTAGAATTTTTTTTTCTATTATGGTCACTGTTATTTCTCACAGAAGCAAGTGAATCTCCCCGAGCTGCCCTGGTTCCAGTAGATGAGCCCCTAGCAGCTGTGGGGGAGCAAAGCTGGCCAGTGCACCATGGCTTGGGCACTTGGGGATCCCTATGTTTCTCATGTATAGATGCCAGACAGAGCTGTTGTGAATCTTTAAAGCCAACAAGAAAATTAAGGAGCACAGCACAGAGCAGGACCTTGTTAGCTCCATAATGGGCAGCGGGCAGAAGAATTCTATTTTCCTCTAAACGCTCAGTATAACTCAGAAACAAACAACAACAACAACAAACAAACAAACAAACTTCCCCCCCCCCCAAACCCCTCCTGCTTTGTGGTCATTATCCAATTACAACAGCTTTTCATTTGGATTTAGTCATTTATTGCTTTTAGTTCACCTGAGGGATAATGGTATTCAATACAATCAGGATAATGGGGTCTATGGCATTGAATTTTCCCTCAGTGATGGTAAAAGAATATTTCACTTAAATCATTCAGGGCAATAAATACCTGAGAGATAAGGCCTACATTGTGAATAGAGAGCAGGGATATTATAGCTATCTTCTGAAGTTCACCCCCCACTAGAATGCGAGCTCTAGGAGAGTAGGGATTTTGTTTTGTTCACTGCTATATGCCCAGGGCCCAGAATAGTGCACAGTGCATAGGAAGGTCATAAGATATCTCTGTGAAATTAATAAATAAAGGTCTGCAATCCAACAAATGATGTTGGATTGCAGTTGATTATGCAGTTGATTATGCAGTTGGATTATGCAGTTGAAGGAGCATAGGATTTGGAATAAGACAGACACCTGTTTTGGATACTTGGTTCTGCTTGTTACTGGCAAAAGTAACCTGGGCAAGTTACTCTTCTTAACCTCATGTTCTTCATCTGTAAAATGAGATAATAACACCTACTTCAAAAGGCTGTTCTGAGGATTAACTGAGATGAAGACTGTGATGGTGTTGGGCACTCCAAAAATGCTGGTGCTACCCCTATCCTTCCATAAATCAAGTAAGATTTTTATATGATGAACTCCCTATGATGGGAGAATAACATAGGCAGGCATCTATTTATTACAATAAAAAGATTATAAAGAACTTTTCTTCATGTTGTATAGCATTTATTATTTTTTTTCACATGTGCTATTTGATTTTTCTGCTTAAAAAGGGAAAACACAATTCATAAATATATTGAATGGGAATCCTGAAAAGTCAACTATGGCTAATATGAAGCTTTACACATCACTTCACAAATAGATTTTATCTAAGCCTAGTAGGATAACATTTGGGGACAAGTGAAACCTTGGAGCGGTCTTTTCCTTTCCTTTCCTTTCCTTTCCTTTCCTTTCCTTTCCTTTCCTTTCCTTTCCTTTCCTTTCCTTTCCTTTCCTTTCCTTTTCTTTATTCTTATTTTTTTTAACTTTTATCTTAGAGAGAGAGAGTGAGTTGGAGAGAGGGGCAAAAGAGAGAGAGAGAATCTCAAGCAGGCTCCACTCTCAGCATGGAGCCTGTTGCGGGCTCAATCCCACAACCCTGGGATCATGACCTGGCATCCCCAAATCAAGAATCAGACACTCAACCAACTGAGCCACCAAGGCACCCCAAGAGTGGTCTTTTCTAAACTTGGTCTTCTTTCCTGAGACATTTGGTGAAACCTGTAAAATTCTGGAGGATGCTAATTAAGAGTTCTTTTAGATACCTTATTAAAAAAAATGTATTCATTGTGTTTTTCTTCAAATTGCTTAGTATAACATTTATCAAAGGCAGAGCACGTGCTGATAAAAATATCCAGTTGTGCATTCTCAAATGTTATAAAAAGCTCTCTAGGTTGTTGAAGGTCACTGCTGGGCAAGTCTCCATGAGTAAGAGGTTGGAGTGCATGTGTGTATGCAACATGAGTATTTCTGAGGTTAAGGAATTCTATTTGCTGTGATGCAAGTTGTGTGCATTTTCTTGAGTTTTTTCTTCATACCTATCAAGGAAAATGAATCCTGACTTTTATTTCTTATTTACAGGAATGGGAAAGAAACATGTGAAGTCTGTGTGGATTATTATTTTTTTTGTGGCTTGAGTCCTCAGTTTTGAGAGAGATTAAGTTAGGCGGTCCCCCATGTTTTCCTTTCCCAATGTCGCTGGTATTTCATCTTTCTCTTTACTTCATAAGCCTCTGACTGTGGTACAATTGAGTGTGTCAGCAAGACAGGCACTGCCTAAACAGATATTAGGAAGCTGCCTAAGCAGCCTGATTTATGAGGCATTGAAAGGCACATGTGACCAAAAATATCTCTTCCACCCGCCTGCCATCAGTGCTTGAAATTCCCATGATAAGAATCACCCATTAAAAATTTTCTGCAGTCATGCATGGTTTATTTGGGTCAATAAAGCATTGTGTTAGGGAGAAAGAGGGAGGTGGGAAAATAGGAAAGCATCTCATTAGAATGATTTTATCTTCTGAATCTCTCAATCTTTTGGTCAAAGGTAGCATCTTGACAAATCAATATTCTATTTAAAGATGTGAGGGAAATTGGGAATTGGAGTCTTATGTAGTATCTTCTTGTACACTCTGAGCAGTATGAAGCCAATGAGCCCTGGGGAGGAGATTGCCCAAAGTAGATTGAGGAGCAAAGATATCAAAGACACATTTACATATTTCACAATTCTATTTAAGGCCAGATGAGGAAGTAGGGTACATAATAACTGAAGGGATCTCCTTTTAATTCCCTTTTCTACCACCTTAGTTCTTGGGTAACCATAACAAGACTAATGATTCTCTTATTCATAAAATAACATTTTGATGAAGGCCAAGTAGATTTATGACCAGAGGGCAATACATTTGTAGAAACAGAACAAATGATTAATTCTATGACTTTGTTCAGACTACTCTATAAAAGTGCCTAGAGCAGTGTTTCTGGTACTTATTAAATTGTCCCTCCCTGGTCCCCACCAGACCTTCTGAAACAGATGTTCAGAGGTAGGAGTCTGGACTCTACATTCTAACAAACATGTCTGGTGATTTTAATGAACATTATTTGAGAGTTATTAGTTGAGAGCATTACTAGATTATAGAGGTTAAAAGTATGAGTCCTAAAGGATAATTAAGGTTCAAGTCCTTGCTCCACTACTTACTTGTTTGGTGACCTTGGACAAATTATTTAACCCTCTGGTTCTCAGTTTCCTCATAATAATAGTAGCAACTTTGCAAGGTTATTAAGTGAGGTCTGAGGACATAAGTCATGTGAAGTTTAGCACAGCACCTGGCACCTAATAAGAGCAAAAATGATAATCATTATAATGATGAGTATGTATATTGAAAAAGACTCTAAGGCAATGCTTACTGATGTTAAATATTTTGTGGAATATTTACTTTATAAAAGATAAATTTAAAATTCTGTTTCAAGGGATGCCTGGGTTGCTCAGTTGGTTGAGCATCTGGCTTCGGCTCAGGTCATGATCTCGCAGTTTGTGGGTTCGAGCACTGTGTTGGACTATGTGCTCACAGCTCGGAGTCTGGAGCCTGCTTCGGATTCTGTGTCTCCTTTTCTCTCTGCCTCTCCCCGACTTGTGTTCTGTCTCTCTCTGTTTATCAAAAATAAATAAAATATAAAAAAAATTAAAACTTTTTTTAATGTTTATTTACTTTTGAGGGAGAGAAGAGAGAGAGAGAGAGAGAGAGAGAGAGAGAGAGAGAGAGAGAGCGCGTGCGTGCACGAGTGGGGGAGAGGTGGAGAGAGAGGGAGACACAAAATCTGAAGCAGGCTCCAGACTGTGAACTGTCAGCACAGAGCCCAACGTGAGGCTCTAACTCGTGAACTACAAGATCATGACCTGAGCTGAAGTCTGACACTTAACCAACTGAGCCACCCAGGTGCCCCACATCTGATATCAGCTCAGGTCATGATCTCACAGTTCGTGAATTCAAGCCTTGCTTGGGCTCTGCACTGACAGCGTGGAGCCTGCTTAGGATTCTCTCTCTTCCTCTCTCTCTGCTTCTCCTTCTCTCTCTCTCTCTCTCTCTCTCTCTCTCTCTCTCTCTCTCAATATGAATAAATAAACACTAAAAAAATAAAATTCTCTTTCAAAATATGATAAAATCAATTGATTTCCTAATTTCCCAATTATAATTACCTAAAGTTTCTCTGTTGCTTTATCATCCTTAGCTTTTCTGTCTCCTCAAACATAACTAATGGCAACAGACTTGGATGGAAAAATTCTGTAATAAATATTCAGAACTATCTCACATAAATCATGGTTATCTAGCAATGGAAGAATTGGTTAACTGAGTATGTTCTACTTTGAAATATTTCACATATTGTTACTAGAACAGAATACCTGGTTCCTTTCCCAGCTGTTGCTTTCCTTTTTTCTTATATATATATATATATATATATATATATATATATATTTAATACTCTTTAAAAAACCTTTTAGGGGCGCCTGGGTGGCGCAGTCGGTTAAGCGTCCGACTTCAGCCAGGTCACGATCTCGCGGTCCGGGAGTTCGAGCCCCGCGTCAGGCTCTGGGCTGATGGCTCGGAGCCTGGAGCCTGTTTCCGATTCTGTGTCTCCCTCTCTCTCTGCCCCTCCCCCGTTCATGCTCTGTCTCTCTCTGTCCCAAAAATAAATAAAACGTTGAAAAAAAAATTTAAAAAAAAAAAAAAAAAAAACCTTTTATTTTTAAGTAATCTCTCCGCCCAGAGTGGGACTCAAACCCACAACCCCAAGATCAAGAGTTGTATGTTCTTCCCACTGAACCATCTAGGCACCCCTATTCTTTTATATCTTTATGCCTTGTTTCCTGCCTCTTGCTCTCTCTCCTTGGTTGACAAAGTGCCTACATTCTTTTTTTTTCCTGTTTCCTTGTCCCTCTCTCTGGTGTAATTTCTTCTCATTCATCTTGCAAGCAGAATTACTCTACACAGCACAAGTCAGAGCTGAGAGAATTGATTTGAAATGCTACTGAATTTCATAGCAGCTTATTCAGAGTTGGTACTGATAAATGCAAGAGAAGATCTTATGCCTAAATAGATCTCAGAAAGCCAGACCAAGAGGAAAATAGCAAAGGTAAAAAACAGACATGTACTATTTTATCTTGGTATCAATTATGATAAACAGTATTATCCTAATGGCAATGTAAAAATGAGAAAGTTAGTAGAAAATTATGTAATTGCAGGGTGGAATAATGGGATACACTATAATTTGGAGTATGGAGAAGGAAAACTGGGAGAAATGCTGACTTTCAGGTGTTGTCCCCACATCTACGATCTAAAAGAAATAGCCAATGAGGAAAATGGTGCAGTTGGCATCACCTCACATGAATTCCTTTCTAAATGCCAGAATCCCTTTTCAGTGATTAAAATATGAACTCTGGGAAGTATAATTCATGGATTCAAATCCAGGCTCCGCAATTATAAGCTGAGTGTTCAATTTAGCCAGTCTCCTTGTGCCTCAGTTTCCTTATTTGGGATATAGAGATAATAATAACACACACTTTAGGTGTGCTTAGGAAGATCAACTGGGAATAACACATGTAAAGCACTTAGAAAAGTACCTACCTTGAAGTAAACTCTCAATTATCAATTATTATCTTTCGCATTTTTTTACTTGCTGAGCTTGAAACCCTTGCTGGTATCCTGACTGAGAAGGAGGTGTCCAGGGAGTTTCTGGGCAGACCAATTTGCTCATACCTTGAGAATTTGCAGACAGTAGTTATTTTTCTTTCTGTGAAGCAAGGTTCTCTGCCTGGCTGATGTCCACCCCTTTATTTAGATAAGTATACTATGATTTGATCATTTCTAGTAAATCTCGGATATTTCTGGTTTTATAAATTAATTCATTGCTAGTGATCACACTTTGGAACATGGTATCCACCTGTGACTACAAATTAAGAAACTAGACATGTATTCACTCTGTACTAAAACCATCCCTTAATGGAACATGCATCTCAATTCTGGAAATATCTATTTGGCCTATGGCATATTTTTTTCTCATGAATAACATTCGGCTATTTTTGTTATTCAGCATATGTAAACTAATAGTAAATCTGGGAATTTGTCATTTTAAATATTGCAGGTCTCAAAACACAGTCAATAATGCTCAAAAAGGTAGAGAAATGTTTGCATCCTTTTGGTGAAAGTGTAGGAAAATAAGGAAAAGGGCATCGTTTTTCAGAAAGTATTCTCAGACAAATCATTCTCTGAGAGACTTAAAAATAATATCAGTCATACAAGGCACACCCCTTTACTTCTATTCCATTTTTATCATATCAATCTCCCATGCAAAATTGAAGTTGTTCATAAATATTTTCCTTCCAAACTGTGGGAAATAAGTCATGAGTAACTTTGGCTCTTTGATAAAGTTAGGTTAGGGGACTGCTTATCATTGAAACAATGAACACAAAAGCAATTCAGTCCTGGGGCCTCTGACAAAACTCCTCAATACCAAGGCAGTGCTCACACTCCTTGTTCTCAGACATTCCAGGGGAGTGGCTAAAAGGACAGCCAGCACAAGGAATTCTCAAGGTTCTTTTTCCCACCCTTCAGAGTTGTTAAGTCTTGATCTAAATGATCAGTTTAGAAAAGGATTTGTTCCGCAAGAACCCAAAGTATCCCAAAGAACTATGTTTACCCTAACCCTAACAAGCCTTGGTCTCTGTTTAATATAGCCAGATGGATGCTGCTTTTTGGACTCGTGGTCACATCCCCACAGATTTGACCTCACTTGGTGGACACTATTAAAAGATTATCCTATTATTGAGAATTTCCATTGCATCAAATACTAAATATTAGCAATATTCCTCTACGGAGAAAGTGATGTAATAAGAGGGCATAGTCTGAGTTGACCTCAGGCAAATTATACAGATAGGTATGTGGAGATTATGTAACGAATCTGTTGACTAATAACACCCAGTGGAACAGGGTAAAGCTCTGGGGGCAGAGACTTTCCCAGTAGCTCTTGAAGGAAGTGTTCACATTCATATAAAGCCATAGATGGAAGTTTTGTTTGACTTGGTGCTGTGATGGTTATTTTGAAAGACGCCAAGGAAGAGAAAGTGTATATAGGAAGTGTGGCAGAATGATGGAATAATGGAAAGGGAGTGGGGTCCTGAGGCAGCTTGCTCACACTTTTAAGGATGGGGGACGTAGGGTTTCTTTTTTTTCCACTTTGGAAGCCAAATGATGCTCATAAGGAATGAAAACTTCAGTGGAAGGGCTGCAAGTGACCTAAGAATGAGGATATTAAGAAACGATTATAACAA
Source organism: Puma concolor (assembly GCF_028749965.1). Classification (NCBI taxonomy): domain Eukaryota; kingdom Metazoa; phylum Chordata; class Mammalia; order Carnivora; family Felidae; genus Puma; species Puma concolor. Next base: position 25,425,761 of record NC_141673.1, on the reverse strand, counting down.
TGATCTATTTTTTTTAATGTTGCCAGAAAAGGCATTGAAAGAGCACGTAAGGAAGAAGATTCTAGTCAAAAAGGAATAGGAAGACATTAAGGACCCAATAATTTGGCGAACTACTTAAAACTGAACTTTTAGTTATAACTTTGCTTGAACATACTTTATAAGCAATGGATTAAATTTTAATTGTCAAATAAATTACAAAAGTGGTACATGATCAATGAGAGAATATAAAGCAATACAGATGTATACAAAATAAAAAGTGAAAATCTCCCTCCTTTCTGTTACAGGGGTAAATACTGCTATAATCTATCTTTCAGGCCTTTTAAAACACTGTACATAATATAAATGTGTTTTGGGGGTGGGCTCTGTTACTATAAGTATTGTTATGCAGTTTTTTTAAGCTTAATAATATACTATGGACATTTTTCTACTCTTAAAAAATAGACATTATTTGTAGTCTCTTTTATAGGTAATACTTATTTAAAAAAATTTTTTTTTTAATGTTTATTTATTTTTGAGACAGAGAGAGACAGAGCATGAGCAGGGAAGGGGCAGAGAGAGAGGGAGACACAGAATCCGAAGGAGGCTCCAGGCTCTGAGCTGTCAGCACAGAGCCCCATGTGGGGCTCGAACTCACAGACTGTGAGATCATGACCTGAGAGCCGAAGTCGGACGCCCAACCCACTGAGCCACCCAGGCACCCCAGGTAATACTTATTTTAAATAAAGTGATATGGAAAACAAGGCTACTTGGCAATTCTGAAACTTAGGAAAATCCTATATTTGATGTACTTAAGATATTTTTCTTTTTTTTTAAATTAAAAATATTTATTTATTTTTAACAGTTAATTTATTTTGAGAGAGAAAGAGAGAGAGAGAGAGAGAGAGCGTGCGCATGATCAGGAAGGGGGCAGAGAAGGAGGGAGAGACAGAGAATCTCAAGCAGGCTTTGCATTGTCAGCACAGAGCTCGATGGGGAGCTCCAACCCAGGAACTGTGAGATCATGACCTGAGCTGAAACCAAGAGCCAGACGCTTAACTGACTGAGCCACCTAGGCGCCCCTGTTTGTTTGTTTGGTTTGGTTGTTTATTTATTTATTTTTAATTTTTTTGGTAATGTTTTTATTTATTTTTGGGAGACAAAGACAGAAAGCTCACATGAGCAGGGAGGGGCAGAGAGAGAGGGAGACACAGAATCTGAAGCAAGCCGCAGGCTCTGAGCTGTCAGCACAGAGCCCGATGTGGGGCTTGAATTCACAAACTGTGAAGATCATGACCTGAGCTGAAGTCAGATGCTTAATCGACTGAGCCACCCAGGTGCCCCTGTTTATTTATTTTTGAGAGAGAGAGAGACAGAAAGCTCACAAGTGACCAGGGAAGGGGCAGAGAGATGAGGGAGACAGAGAATCCCAAGCAAGCTCCACATTACTAGCTAGGAGCTTAACTCAGGGGCTTGAACCACAAACTGTGAGATCATGACCTGAACCAAAATCAAGAATCGGTTGCCCAACTGACTGAGCCATGTAGGTGACCCTAAAATATTTTTCTTGATGTGATATACTTACCCACATTTTTGATAAGTTGTTTGTAAATGATACCCTACTATATAGCATTCCACCTACCAGGATAAAATAGGAAAAGATAAGAAGCTGAGAGACATGTTACAGGTTATAAAAGCAGATTTCATGAGAGTATGTATAACATAATTCCAATTCTCTAAAAGGTATGTACATGCATAGAAAACAGTCTAGCAGAATAGGCACTCAAATGCTAATGCTGTCATCACAGGATGGTTTAAACATAGGATTTTTTTCCTGATACAATTTTCTGTATTTTCAACAATGAACTTCCATTGCTTTTTAAAAAGGTAAATATAGTATAAAAATGCATTGCATCTGATAAAAAAAAAAATTTCATGTGACAGAAACTAAACCTGTAGCTTCTACTCTATCTCCATGCACCAGAGTAAAAGAGTCAAAATACTGGGCACTTGTTTGATTTTTTTTTTTTAAGTTTATTTATTTATTTTGAGAGAGAGAGTGCAAGTGGGGAAGGAACAGAGAGAGAGGAGAGAGAATCCTAAATAGGCTCCACTGTGCTGTCAGCATAGAGCCCAACATGGGGCTTGATCTCACAAACCGTGAAGTCATGGCCTGAGCTGAAATCAAGAGTCAAGACACTTCACTGACTGAGCCACCCACGTGCCCTGATTTTCTTAATTTAAGGAATTAGGTTTGTGTTCCCTCATTAAGAAAAGATAATCTTTAGCATCATTGAAAGAATTGATCAGGAAATGAGACAAAAATCAAGAGATCATATTCCTTTATTACATATATGAAATATAAAAAAAATTAACAGAGCAATATATATATATATATATATATTTTTTTTTTTTTTTTGCAAGTCCACAGGACCTCAGGAAAAAAGTATGTTCTGTATGTGAAGTTAATCTTATGGCACTGTGGTTCATGTTTTGTATATTCAAGTACAGAAGAAACTGTATGTATTGTGGTTATGCATGGGTACAGATGAATAATAATGAAGACTGTAGTTTGGTGAACTATCACATACATTGTGTCAAAAAAGTGAGCAAATATAATGACCATATATTGTTAATAAAGATAAGGAGAAAACTGTCTCAACATTCAGGTTTAAATACTAAACACAAAAATAAAACAAATTCTGTGTCTATAATAATTTTTGCAGTGTTTACAAGTGCATTGCAAATAAACGATCTTTTAAAAATTTAAAGTCAATTTCCTCTTTATCCAAGCATATTTCTACACTTATGATTTCTTCTTCCTCTAGTTTTAAAGTCTCATCTTGTTTAGTTTTTAAAAAAATTTTCATCATGGTTGGTATCTGTGGAATCTAACCTCTAGCCTGAAGCTGAGATTTGATATGCAAACATGTTCTTTTAGGTTGTATCTTCACATATTTTTTTCCCAAGTGTTCAGAGTTAAAACGTACAACTTCCTTTTGTCCACATGTAGTGGCAGTGCTTCTGTTTCAGTAGGTTTTCTTACACGCCCTTTATTTTTCTTTGTGTCAACAACGGTTTCCAAACTTTCACAACACAAGTGGTAGGTAGTAAAGTGCTTTATACAAGGAAATACTATATACATGTGGAGAGGTTCCATTTAACACCCCACAGACCAAAGTTCACACACATCACGCAAAGGAAGGCTCTTTTTTAAGAAAAACCTTTTTTGATACTAGGGTTGGGGAGTCCTTAAAATCTCCTTAATTGCTTTAAGTAGCACAAATATAAGTAACATATCTGAAGCTGGAAGGAGTCCTTGTTAGATGTACTGCCCTTAATGGATTACTGCTAAATATCACACTGCTGTTAAAAACTCTTAATAGTTATGAATTTCAGAATCAGTCCCATAGAAACCAGGTATCAGCATAGGAGTTTCCATTTGTCTTTATGAAACAAACTGTATTTAAACATGGCCTCCCAAAGAGTCAGGTTAGACAAGGCCTATGCATTGGAACATTTCTATATGTTTTGGCACTTAAAAAATTCCAGTTTCATTTTTGAGGTCTCCATTCCATGAAGTTTGTGTTTCATACATAGAGAAGTGCCATTATGTGCTATATACCTTTATTGCTACTTGCACTCTCTTTTTAAAATATCCATCACTTTTCTTCCAAGGGATGGCTTCCAGTGCTGGACAAAACTTTTCATATTCACGACTAATTTGCCTGTTCTTACATCTTCATGTCCTGCCACAAGGTACTCCAAACCTAAAAGAGAACAAAGTTAGGGGCTATAGAGTATCATAATTTATTGAAGGAGAGAGATGTGACTTCAGTAATTTTATATGCACGGTTCGTGCTTTTATATATTCATAGTCGAAATAGGGAGTCACAGGTAGTAAGAGCTAACACTTAATAAGCATTTACTATGTGCTAAATGGTTTACATGTATTATTTATTTAATCTTGAAAATAACCCTATGAACTAGGTCTTGTTTTTCTTCTTGTTTCACAAATAAGGGGACTGAGGCTCAGCAAGATTGCACAAGTTGTTCAGTGTCTCCCAGTAAATAGTTAACACTCTGACTTAAGCTCAAGTCCGTCTGTAGAACTTTTACTTTATACTGTACCACCCTTCATGGTAAAGAAGTGAGGATTCTGTGCGTGCTTAGCACACTGCCATAAATTACTATTTCTTGGAGACTCACTATGTATGGTAGTGTATATTGAGGATTTTATAAAAGTGAAAAACCATTTGGGAAAACATATTGGAAGAGAGTTATAAATTATACAAAGTAACACATATTTCCTATAGAAAGTCAGTGTTGGGGTGCCTGGGTGGCTCAGTCGGTTAAGCGTCTGATTTCGGCTCAAGTCATGATCTCATGGTTCGTGGGTTCAAGCCCCGCGTCGGGCTCTGTGCTGGCAGCTCAGAGCCTGGAGCCTGCTTCCGATTCTGTGTCTCCCTCTCTCTCTGCTCCTCCCCTGCTCACACGCTGTCTCTCTCTCAAAAATAAATGAAGATTAAAAAAAAAAAAAAAAGTCAGTGTGTTTTTGGGATATAGGATATTTGTTTGTCATATATTAAAAAAAAACTTGAGACTTAACTGGACCTAGTGTTGACTTTGTAATTAAAAATTCTTTTCAGACTTCAAATAAAAAATTTTGGGTAACACAGAAAAATTAAAGGATGGTCTCATTACCTATACACTATAAAAAGGAAATATGTTAATCTCCTTTAGGAGATGTTTGTAATAATATCAATATTGGTATTTTGAAATAATTTTCTTTAATATTATAGGGTAGAGAAATAAGTAGTTATGTTTATAAGACAGCTTTCCAAGATAAAGAGACGTATACTTTAAAACTTAAGGGAAAATAGTAGATGCTAAAATTAAGCTGAAAATACCAATTTAAACTCATGGCTTTATATGTACATATAAAAATTAATATATATTAATAAAATAATAAAAGTAAAACATATGAATATGGTATATATATATATAACACTTGTCCACTGAAATGACCTAAAAAAAGGCATTCAAGTAGCAGTGAACACCTATAATAGATATACTGTAGTCTCTAATTAAACAGATCTCACCAAAACAAAACAAAACAAGGCTTCTTGGACAAATGCTATTGCAGGTCCAGGGCGGGAAGATACAAGCTAGCATGGGACATCCTATTGTGCTAAAAGGCACAGAAGCTTTCAAAGATTAATTGGGATCAATTCAGAAGGACATGGGAGTTATCAAGAAAGGGTTACAACTTTTTAAAGTTGTGATAATCTGAGCACCAAGGAATATAATAATTTGTACCTATTGGTATCTATCTATTTGAATCAACCAATATCCATAATTCCAAAATGATACTCAAAAAAGAGAAATCTAGAAAAAACTAAATTGTCATCCTTTTTTTTTTTAATGTTTATTTATTTTTGAGAGAGAGAATGAGCAGGAGAGGGGCAGAGAGGGAGATAGCTCTGTTCTGACAGCAGAGAGCCCCGTGCAGGGCTCAAACTCATAGAACCCTGTGATCATGACCTGAGCTGAAGTTGGTTACTTAACCCACCGAGTGACCCAGGCACCCCTAATTTGTCATCTTTTGAGGAAGCTATTAAAACCATTACTTACTTTGAAAATTGGAAATTATGGGGAAAGAATTTAGCATTTATTCTGCCTTTTACAATAGGAACTATATTGAATGGTAAGCTAATAGTTACCCATAGTTGCCCAACTGCCCTAATAGTTGCCCAGTTTCAAAGAGACAGTCCCCTTACAGAAGCATAAACTAATAAATGAGGGAAGTTAGAAAAACGTCATTTCTCAAACTCTAATGAAATTGTTGATTCAGGAAGATTACCAATCAATGATAATGTCATTAAATCAATAGTTACTGGGAAACTGGATGTTTGTATCATGACTAAGTAATACCACACTCATTATTTTCTAGTCTCAAAAGGGAAAACAAAACTGCCCAATGGAGAGACCAGACTGTCATCAGTCTAACCCAAGGATCAAGTTGAGCAACCCTGATGGTGAGTTATCCGGTTACTATATGTCTTCTGATATGATTTAACATGAAGTACACACACAGCAATATATCTAATGGATTCTAGTCCAAATATTTATCTTGAATCTATCAAGCTTTTCTTTAGAGATTACATAGGCAGTAGAGGGACAAGATAAATGACACCACAAGGAACCAACCAGACAAATATAGAAGGTAATACGATCTACAGGACACTTGGGCTGGTTTCTTCAACACTAATAATTTTTTCAACAATGAAAAGAGGAACTGTACTTGAATAAAAGAGACTTGAGAGTCTTAAAAACCAGATACAATGTGTGATCCTGGATTGAACCTGACAAGGACAAATCAGTCCTAAAGGACATTTTGGGACCAGTTGGGAAATTGGCATGTGGTCTGAGTATTATAGTATATGAAAATAAACTATAATTGAAGGCAAAGATCACTAACTGAATAAAGTAGGTTGCAAAACAGAGTATAGTATGAATTTATTTTGGTTAAAAATTATAATATGTACATGCACAGAGGAAGACCTGGAAGGATTTACACTAAGCTGTTAACAGAGAATCTTTGGAGGTAAGAAATGTGACATTTTAAATTTTCCCCTAAAATTTTATAATGTACATGTATAGCTTCTATAGAGGGTTATATATTTATTTTTAAATATTTATTTATTTTTGAGACAGAGAGAGTGAGAGAGTGAGCTGAGGAGGGGCAGAGAGAGAGAGAGAGAGAAACAGAATCCTAAGTAGGCTCTGTGCTGTCAGCGCTGTCAACACAGAGCGCCATGTGGGGCTGGAACTCAAGAATCATAAGATCATGACCTGAGCCAAGATCAAGAGTCAGACGCTTAACCAACTGAGCCACCCAGGCGCTCCTTAAGATTTTTTAAACTTTTAAAAGTAATCTCTATACCCAATGTGGGGTTCAAACTCACAACCCCAAATCAACAGTTGGATGCTTCACCAGCTCAGCCAATCAGGTGCCTCAAGAGGGTTATTTAAAAAATTATTAAAAGAATTCAGCACTAAACTTAAAAACAGCTATGATGGTGTTTAAAAAAAAAAAAAGAAAAGAAAAAGAGAAAATAATGATAGAGATTTTAAACACACTGTAGAGCACAAATGTAAGATGGATTATAAAATATTAAAATTCTTGGAAGAGTAACCTTAGCTTTTGCATGAAAAAGAATCCCAATATTTAATTAACAGTCTAATTAAAATATAGTGGTCTTGATATAATATCACGTTTGTATCATACCTAAAGTAATAACATCTTCATTTAAAAACACAATACATAATTTTTAGGAAACTTCATTGCTAAGTCTAGTATTTTAAATGACTTTACTTTGAAACTATAAACAGAACAAATACGATAGGAGCTTGCCATTAATTTAAAGTATAAATATAAATTTGGGACACCTGGATGGTTCCGTTGGTTGAGCATCCAGCCCTTGGTTTCTGCTCAGGTCATGATTGCAGAGTCATGGGATAGAGCCCTGAATCAAGCTCTGTGCTGAGCATGGAGCCTAAGGATTCTCTCTCTCTCCCTCTGCCCCTCTCCCCTGCTTGCTCTCTCTCTCTCTAAAATAAATAAAATGGGGGCGCCTGGGTGGCTCAGTCGGTTAAGCGTCCGACTTCAGCCCGGGTCACGATCTCACGGTCCGTGAGTTCGAGCCCCGCGTCGGGCTCTGGGCTGATGGCTCGGAGCCTGGAGCCTGTTTCCGATTCTGTGTCCCCTTCTCTCTCTGCCCCTCCCCCGTTTATGCTCTGTCTCTCTCTGTCTCAAAAATAAATAAACGTTAAAAAAAATAAATAAATAAAAAATAAAATAAATAAAATGAAAAAAATTAAAGTATAAAAATAAACCAATAAAAATGATACTGAATAAATCCATAAATTATGGAGCAGTATCATGCCAAAAATTAGCATGGAAAACAATGTTATCTGTTGCATCACTTACTAGCATTTACATTTTGCTTTCCTATTTTTATGCTTTTGACATCTACTTTGCTACACATTTGAGGGCACAAGATTTATTTTGTTTCTTTAGAAAAAGAAAATATAATACTTTACTGCTAGTCTTGATATCCTAAATTGATTAATGAATGAGTAAATGTATGTATGAATGTAGGAATGAATGAATTTGCAGGGATGCCAATTAGATTGTTCCTTTTCAAAAAAGTAGCAGAGGAAGCAAGTTGGCGTGTAAGGTTTCCAAATTTTCTTATCAGCTTTCTTTGGCCTTGGCTATTGAACTTGTAAAAATGGAAAAACAAAGTGAAATGAAAGAGTGTCTGGTTTTGCTTTGGCAGGTTCCAGTCTTTTCTTCAAAGCAAGTAAACATGTTTTTAAGAATTCTTTGAATAATTGCGCTTATGTTTTCAATTGTGATGAACTCAGTTGATTCTTTGACTCTGGAAGAAACCTGATTAGGAAGTATAGTTTACTTCCTGGAGGGTGGCTCAGATGGTCAAAGCTTTTTTTTTCTTTTAGTGGCTTACTAAAAGACTGGGCATATTTTTTTTTCTTTTGCCAAGATAGTAAAAAGTGCTTATAGGAAGAGCCTCTACATACAGATTATTAGGAAATAGAACTTAAATTTATGACTCTTAGTTTCCTGTATTCAAAATCCAAGATTCTAATTACTTCACTTGTTCTTTGGAAACATATTTATTTATTATTTAAAACGTCCCCTTTTCCTTTTCCTTATTAAAATTTAAAATAACTTAAATAAAATACTAAAGGGGTATAAAAGGATGTAAGAGATTAGTCAACGGGTCAAAACTTCAACAGTTTTATATTATTTTAGATTGTTTAGGGGGTAATATTTTATTGACTGATTTTTTTCTTTTTCTCTGTCACTCGGTTATCTGTTTCTCTCAAAGTTATTAACCAAAGACTACAGTAATTTCTTATTAACATAACTGGGGTTTCCTGGGCTTTTATTTTAAAGGAATTAGATCCAGAGCATAAATTATGCACCTGTTTTAGCAGTGCCACTAAAATACAGATGGCAACTACATAAAGTGGAAAATACAGAGGATTTTTTTTTAAAATATTTGTTTTGATAACTTACTATCTGGGTACTATGTTATTTTTTAGGTACTAATGGTAGGTACTAGAGATGTTGTGATCGAAAATCTAAATCCCATCCTCAAATTTAATGAAGGAGACAGAGAAATAAGCAGCTTATGGCACAGTATGAAAGTGTACTTGTAGAGGATAAAGGTAAGAATCCCATGCTTACTCACTTGTCTCTACCACTGTAGTAACATTTTAAGGTGCATATTCCCTTAATTTCCAGTTTTTCTAAGATTCTACAGTGTTTTATTTTTGTTTTTTTTTACATTTCTGCTGTTTCTAATTTGGAACCAGAATGATCATTTAATGAAAAACAAGATGATGAGAACTTGAGAGTTGTTTTCTATCCAGGAGGAACAGATGCTTCTCATGCAATCGTAAAAATGAATTCAGTATTATTTGCACAGATGGAATGTTGCATTTGAATTTCCTTTGGGAGAAAATTCTACCCAGGGCACCGTAATAGGACCTAGCTTTCAGATGAAGTATTAGTGGTAACTAAATTATGAAAGTGTTTTCTATGCTACTGGCACATGGAACCAAGCTAAGACTTCTCTTTTAGGACAGAAAATATTATATTGCTGGATTTTAAAATGTTTCACTTTTTAGAACATGTGGAAGAGAAACAGTTTTTTGATGTCAGTTCAAAGAATACCATTTGGATTTTCCCCCAGAATTCAGATGGTGAAAAGGAGACATACTCTTGGTGAGTTGATTTCAGTTGTGGTTTAGAGAATAAGACAAGGAGCAAATCAGCAGAGACAAAGTAGTTACTAAGCTAGAAAAGTCTAATGCTTACCAGGATTGAGGATTGGACAAGTGCAGCCTCTGTTAGTCCACGATTCTGGATATAATGTTCGTTTTCCTCGTAAAATTTTCAATTTGGTAGATTTTAAGACTTTTTTAATCTTCACATTGACCTCAGCATGAGATCCTTTGTCATGAGCTGATAAAATCTTTATTTTTAGCACTGTAACAACACAATTCCAAAAGTCAAAATGTATAGGATTTCATGTTACCTGTTGAACTCTGAATAACTTAAATAAGCATTTCAGAGTATAATGGAAAAGTTAACTAATGATGATGTAAATGTGGAAATTTGCTTTTAAAATCATTAGGTTCATCTTGATGAACAGTGAATAATATGTAGAATTGTTGAATCACTATAGTATATACCTGAAAGTAATATGAAATGGTATATTAGCTATACTGAAATTTGAAAAAAACTAAAAAAAAATCATTAGGCTCACTAACTTTTGCATTGGCTTCACCTTATTTATCGATATTAACTATACTCTTCTTTCTTCGACATTTTCATCTGCTTCTGTTACTCCTATCATTATGCTAAGAGAAAATCAGCCATTTGCCTACTGCAAACATATCTTAAACACATTTAGCTATCAAATCCAAATAGAAAAAAGATGTATAGGAAGTAGAATTGTTATCCTGGTTTTTATTTAGATTCTGATTATATTTTACTCTGCGGCTCACTGTGTATAAAGTTATGACAAAAAACAAACAAAATGTTACTGCCAGAATATATTTTACATATTCTAAAGAGATTAAATAATTAAATATTTAAATAATAAAAATGGAGTATTTAATCTTCTTCCCAGACGTAAAATACAAGCCAACTGGGGTTGGAATGGCTGTCCTTCTATATGATGGCAGAGCTTCAATATTCTCTATAACTCATGATTCTATTACGCTATGCTCTTCATCTATGAAATGATGTGGCTAGGGGTTAAGCAGTTGGAATAACTTGGGGTGAGGAAGAAAGTAGATCTAAGGAACACTGGATGTATATTCTATACTATTAGAGGAGTTCTTACTGGCTCATCTATATCTTGATGGAAAATTCTGTGTAATGAGAGAACCCTACACTGGCTGGTTCCATTTCCTAAGAATACTGTTGTCAGATATCAGATATCTTTATAGAATCACCAAATTTTAGACTTCTAAGTGGTCTTAAGAGGTCATCTAATCTTGTTTTATGTATGAGGAAGCAAGTAATAAGAAATCAAGTGAACTTCCCAAATTTGCATGACCAGTCAGAGAGGTATCAAATCCAAATAGATAAGATAATACATGAAGGGTACTTAGTTCCTCACACATGGCTAATGCTCAGTAAATGTTCACTGTTATTTTTCCACTAGACTGTATGGTCAAAGAGAACAGGGACCTCATCTATTCATTATTATAACTTAATAAATATTTTCTAAGGAATAAACAAATGAATCAAGTTTCTTTTTTCCACTAATAGAATGGAGAAGGGAAACCATTTTTCCCCCCAAGTCTGTAGATGTGTTAATAAGAACAAGGTATTTCAGGATGTCTGGGTGGCTCAGTCAGTTGAGCCTTTGACTTTTGACTTCGGCTCGGGTCACGACCTCATGGTTCATGAGTTTGAGCCCCGTATCAGGCTCCGTGCTAACAGTGTGGAGCCTGCTTTCAATTCTCTGTCCCCTCTCTCTCCCCCCACTGCCTCAAAATAAATAAAAATAAACTTAAGAAAAAAAAAGAACAAGGTAGGGCGTTCAAAGTTTCTTAAGCAGAAAATAGTACAATTGTATTAAAAGATGCCAGTGCAGTTGTTTGTAAATTCAGAGAGCTACCAAATATATGTAATATTGAAAACTAGTTGATATTTCCACTAAACTGACCATCTTTGAACTAAATTGTCCTGTTTTTTGCTTTTGATAGTAAATACCATTTTCTCAAAATGAATTTTTCTTTATTGGGCACTATACATTTCAAAAGTTTTCTTCTGTTATTTAGCCAAGTTGTCAAATGAAAGGAGGGAAATATGCATGTAATTTTAGATAAAAATTTATGAGATTTTTTTTTTTTTAGCATTTATTCATTTTGGAGAGACAGAGAGACAAAGCATGAGTGGGGGAGGGGCAGAGACAGAGGGAGACACGGAATCTGAAGCAGGCTCCAGGCTCTGAGCTGTCAGCACACAGCCCGATGTGGGGCTCGAACTCAAGAACCGTGAGATCATGACCTGAGTCGAAGTTGGATGCTCAACCAACTGAGCCACCCAGGCGCCCCAAGATTTATGAGATTTTTAACATTTACTTAAAAAAAATCTTTTATGAGATTAAATACAATGTTATCAAGAACCTAGGAGGAAAAAAAGAACCTAAACACTTGGTTTCAGAGATCATGACTTAAAATTTTCTCTTCATTGTAAAGTGTATTTCAGGCAGTATGAATTATGGAACAATAAAAAGCCTCAGATACTGGTGAAAAATATGTTGGCAAGATAAGGCATCTAGTATATTTAATAGTAAGCATAAAGCCATTTAGAGTTTGAAGATAGGAACAGTCTTTACATAGGCAGTAACATTTCCCTGTGTCTGTATTTCCCTGGTATTTGAAAAGTAGAGGAGTCTAGAATATACAGAGAGGGCAGGGAAGAGGCTTGAGTGGACAGCTCGTCTCAGTGCTTCCTAAATATATATCCTCTTCCTTCTCCCTACCAGTTACTGGGTGCTTTTCAAAACTCTCATTTTATGGGAAAGGTGGCACCATCCAACTTTATAGATGAAGAAGTCTAGAGAGGTGAAGTTACCCAATAAACCAGAAATCCAACCCACGTAGGTCTGAATCCAAAGCTCGAACTCTTAATCACTGTGAAATAGTGTTTAAACTGATTTTTGCTTCATATTACTACATGATAACTGGCACAGGTTATTACTCAAAACTGGTAATACTACATAAAACTGGCACAGGAATCATTTTAGTGGCTAGGGACTTCCTTTTTAGGTTCCTAAGACAAGAAGCATCCATAAGAAAGGGTTATGTGTGATGGTTTTCTTCTTTTTGTTTGCCTCTTTTCCTCATGGTAGGATGACTTTGCCTTTGCTCTAGCAGCCTCCTGCCCTCACTAGGACCTTCAACACCATCTCTATTAGGTATTATTATATTAAGACTAATGCTTTGATATTTTGGGAATGTCATAGACTGGACCTCCCATTTCCTAAAAAACTCTTTGGATTTAGTTTGAATAGATTCTTAGAAGCATTCAGGATTTCAAACTCACCATATGAATATTTCATTCCACAGAATGCCTTGGGGTTTCCTAACACCTGTTCTTTACATTCACATTTACCTACAAAAAGTAAGTGAAAAATTGTGTCAGTTATTTAGAAACAAGGAAGAGAAAAAAAAAAAACAAAACAACAACACAAGTAAATCCAGGTAGCATAACTCATTAAAAAAAAAAACAACATTGAAATATAATTAACATAAAGTGTTATATTAGTTTCAGGTGTCAGGTAGCATAACTCTTTAAGACTTGAGTGATTCACATAATCCATAAATACTAAGAAATCATAAACAGTCATTCAAACAAAGTAGAGTCACTTTCTGAATTGAATTAGTTATCATCCAATAAAGTACTGACTTAAGAGAAATATACAAAGGTAGAAACAATGATATATTTTAATGCTTGTAATTGATGTTATGATAGATATAGTCCAGTATGAATATTCCATGCTAATGGAAAAGAAAAACTAAATGAATAAACTATAGAAAAGACACTTTCTTTTTACAATTAATGTTCACTACAGCAGCAAAAGTCAAATAGAGTAAAATAACTGGGCAGTCCTTTGAAGGTAATGCCATCCAATTTAAAAGTATTTATTTCACCTATTATGTGCAGGACATGGTGCTATACACTTCAGAGTATATAAAGATGAGCAATATACAATTCTTGCCTGAAGGCTTACAATTCAGTAAGGTGAATAAAGCAAGTGTATAAACAGTGTTCTAAGACAGATACAATATGCTTGGGTGAGAGTCACATGTTTGGAAGGATGGAAAAAGGCTACATGGCTGAAGAAGGATTTGAAATGGACCCTGAAGAATAAGTAAGATATTTCCCCAACAGTTTAAATTATGCATTACAATTATTGTGTGTGACACATTTGTCAGGCCCTGTGGAAGACTTTTGAAATGCCTTTGTACATAGTCTATATATAGCATTCTTATTTATCTGTTTCCTCTCTAAAGTGTGATCCTTGAGGACAACAGTTATGTCTTATTTATCTTTAAATCCCTAGAAGGAATAGGATTTCCGTTCTTACATATTTAATAATTCGATATAATTTTATCATCCCTCCCCTTCTGCCTTCACGCATTACATTAAATAGGCATTGAGTGGTGTAAACATAGGTAACATTTACTGAGGAAGAGCTACTATGTGCCAGGCACTATTTAAAAAAATTTTTTTTAATGTTTATTTATTTTTGAAGGAGAGAGAAAGAGACAGAGCATGAGTGGGGGAGGGGCAGAGAGAGAGAGGGAGACAGAATCTGAAGCAGGGTCCAGGCTCTGGGCTGTCAGCACAGAGCTTGATGCAGGGCTTGAACTCACAAGCTGTGAGATCATGACCTGAGCCGAAGTCGGATGCCCAACTGACGGAGACATGCAGGCGCCCCTGTGCCAGGCACTGTTTTAAGTGTTTTACATTTATTTACTCATCTAAGATTCTAACACATAGAAATTTGACAAGAATATAGAGATAAAAGGGTGAGTAAAGGGGGCGCCTGGGTGGCTCTGCCAGTTAACCATCTGACTTCGGCTCAGGGCATGAACTCATGGCTCATGAGTTTGAGCCCCATGTTGGGCTCTGTGCTGACAGCTCAGAGCCTGGAGCCTGCTTCAGATTCTGTGTCTCCCTCTCTCTCTCTTTCTCCCCCACTTGCACTCTGGCACTCTCTCTCTCTCTCTCTCTCTCTCTCAAAAAAAAAAAAAGATTGAAAAAATTTTTAAAAAAAAGATTAAAAAAAATTTAAAAAAAAGAGTAAAGAAATGTAAGAGAGAAAGGCAGAGTGTGTTCATGGAAGAATAAATGTTTCTGTTTTTCCTGGGTACAGATTGAGTTGTGAATAGTAGAAGGCATCATGGAGGACCTTGACTGATAATACAGTTAGGGCCTGAATTTAATTTGTTAGATAAAGGAGAAATTTTTTAAAAAATTTGAGTACAAGTCACATACAATGTTACATTTGTTTCAGGTGTACAGCATAGCAATTCAGCAAGTCTATATGTCATGCTGTGTTCACCACAAATGTAGCTACCATCTGTCACCATGCAATGCTATTACAGTATCATTGACTATTCCCTAAGTGGTGGCTTTTATTCCCATGACTTATTCATTACATAACTGGAAGCCTGTATCTCCTGCTCTCCTTCACCCATTTTGCCCATTGATAAAGACGAATTTTTGAAGTTTATCAGATTAAAGAAGTTACATGAATTAAATATATATACGTATATATATACATATATACATATATATACATATATATGTATATATATACATATATATATATATACATATATACATATATATACATATATATGTATATATATACATATATATATATATATATATATATATATATATATGAAAATTAACCTGGCATTACCATATCAAAAGTACCGGAAAAGAGAGAAAATGGAGATGGGGACCAATTAGAAGATGATGATATTGATGGTAACAACAGTAACTGAATTGAGTGCCAACTATAAGCCATAAACTATGTAAGGAACTTTATATGGTCTTGTTTAATATTTATAATAACCTTATGGGACAGGCTTTATTAACAAATGAAAACATAAAGGCTCAAAGAAGTTAATTAGCTTATCCAAGGCAGCAAAGCTAACAAGTAGAAAAGCCAGATTTTAAGCCAGGGTCTGGGAGAATCTGAAGTCCCTGATCTTTCCACTGTACTGTCTCCCTAAGTCAGATGAAATGTAGGTCTGAACTAAAGAAATGGCTGTGGGTGTAGAAAAGAAGGAATATTAAGGGAGGATGCAGAGTTAGGGTCTACAAATCTTATCAATGGATTGGATTACAGCAAGGGAAGAGGAAGCCTAAGGATGAACTTGGAGTTTCAGCTAAGATGACAGAAGACTAAAGTATTACTAACAGAAATAGAGACGTTAGGAGGAGAACACTTCAGGAGTGTGTAACTTATGGTTTTTGGTAGCAACCAATGGTTTAACTTAATTTTTGAAAGGATATGGAGTAGCTCATAGAAAGGAGAAAAAGCTGAAGAACCAGAACTCAGAAAAGACAAGAATCAGGACAGTGCCAGAGATCTAGGTACCAGGAACTGTTATACAGTCTCTTTTATGGCTGTGTCATTGGAATCACGAACTGTGATCACTTTCAGACTTTGTCACTTTCAGCTCACAATTTAAATTCCGGGGAGAGAGCCAAAGCATAAAAATAAATAAATAAATAAATAAATTCCGGGGAGAGAACATCTGATTGGCCTCACCAAGACTTTACTAAATGGGGGAAGGCTGGTTCCCTAGAGAAAGTTTGGGTTAAGCTGCCACAGAAATAGCAGGAATAAAGAGGGGGAAATGGATCTGGGTAGGCAGAAACAACAGAGGTCTAGTATGAGGAGAATATAATGACTTAGAGTTGCTGACAGAATACGCAGGTGGAAATGGGAGTAGGATTCCGGTGAGATGAGGTTGGGTAGACATGGTAATGTGGCAAATAGTGACATGCTGACTCTGACCAAAGCTGTTAGAAACCAGAGAATGAGATTTTGCCAGTGGAAAATCACAGTGGAATTAAATAGTGGGAATGAGAAATCACAGGTGCTTAAAACTAGCTGTTGTGATTTGTTAAATAATATTGCGTATCATCTAAACATAGCAGAGATGGTTACTCCTTCAGGAATTGTAGTAACCTAAGTAGATAGCCCAGGGCCTTTGATAATTCCACCAAAGCTGGAGAGTATGGTAACCACCATGCTAAAAAAACCAATTGAGCTCCAAAGGGCATGTATTATTCCTTAACTTATGTTCTTTTTAGTCCTTCAGCCAACAAGAATATACAAAGTTCTGTTATTTGAAGATATTCTGTGGCTGCTTTCCAATACTCCCCTTTTTCATGTTAAGAAATCAGACATTCAAATTTGTTTTTGAATGAATCTCTGTTGATCAGGCTTTATTTAACCCAGAGGTGTTTTCTTTTTTTAAAAATTTTTTAACACTTATTTATATTTGAGCGCGAGAGAGACAGAGTGCAAGCGGGGGATGGTTAGAGAGCAAGGGAGAGAGAATCCA
This sequence comes from Puma concolor, assembly GCF_028749965.1. Taxonomy (NCBI): domain Eukaryota; kingdom Metazoa; phylum Chordata; class Mammalia; order Carnivora; family Felidae; genus Puma; species Puma concolor. Next base: position 25,408,571 of record NC_141673.1, on the reverse strand, counting down.
AAGCAGGCTCCAGGCTCCGAGCTGTTAGCACAGAGCCTGACATGGGCTTCAAACTCGTGAACTGTGAGATCATGACCTGAGCTGAAGCTGGGCGCTTAACTGACTGAGCCACCCAGGTGCCCCCAGATGTGTTTTCTAAAAGGAAATCTGGAAGGGGAGAAAAACCTAGTTAGTTAATACTGGGTTATGAGAAACATCATTTACAGTTCTGTGGTACCAGCTAAAGCCAGTTGTGTTGAACAAATTCTATAGTACTAGTTCAAGCCAGTTTTGTTATGTAAGTTCTGTGGTACTAGTTAAAGCCAGATTTGTTGTACAGGAGGTAAAAGTATGTATCTAATGTTCTCTGTCTCACAAGAAGTGGTAGAAATTAAGGGTATCTTGCTGGTATAGTGCATTACACTTCTAGTTATGGAAACTTATGGTACGTAAATAGGTAGGCAGGCACATGTATTCGAGAATGAACTGTGGTGCTTAGGAAACTGATTATCACTTCTTTGTTGGTAAAAGGTGCCCAGGAGCATTATTCTATATCCAGTGGGAACTTTGCTGTTTAGCAGGAAACTGAACAATGTCTTCCTCAATCTGGAGCCCCTCCAGATGAATTTCAGAGACTCTCTGGGGGATATCACAGACCTAACAGCTGTTGTGGATGTGAGTCTGGAGTCATTCTGATGCCAGCAAGTTACGTGCTTAATTGGTGTGTCGCCAGCTCCCTAGTAATGTGATTGGCTTAATGAATGTCCTATCATGCTAAAAAGTTGATTTTCACAGATTTGGCTTAGCAGACAAAGTTGGATAATTATGAAAATCATTGTGTTAGAGAAATAGAAGAAAACTTTCGCAAGTGGTTAAAATTAAAATTATAGAATTCAGACTATTTAGCATTGAGGCAAAAAATTAATGAGAAAGATTTTTTCTTTTTCAAATGCTGAAAAGATAAATATGACAACTTTGTGTTTCTTTATCTTTCCCACCTTCTTTCTTGTTGTGACCTAAAATGAAAACATTAGGATAAGGATCCTAAGATCAGGTTAAGTGAAAAAAAAAATGACACAGAATTGCAAATACCAGTATTTCTCAAATTTGGATTCTTGATTCTTGAAGAGTCCACAAGTTCTCTATGAAAATGAATTAAAATTGTGGTTTCTTGCTCTGCCCCAATCACCCTGGTCTCTTTGCTCACCACAGGGCTTTTGCACTTGCAGTATCTTCTGCCTAAACTCTCTTCCCTCTTTTATCTGTATAGCTCACTCTTACCTTTTTCAGGTGTTCTTCTGCAAACATCACCTTCAAAAGACTTTCCTTGATCACCCTATTTAAAAGTATGCCCCTCCCAACCATTTATTATCTCCCTCCTTGCTTTATTTCTCTATTATATTAGATAACATGACACAAAATTTTATTTATTTATTTATTGTCTTCCTCCACAAGAATGTAAACTCCTTGGAGTCTGGGATTTTTGTCTGTTTTGTTCTATTACTATATTTACAGTACTGACACATAGTATGGGTATGCAATAAATATTTGTTGGATAGATGAATGAATTTACAAAGAACTACTAAGTAGTGAGAAAATTACGAATTGGAAATACACAGAATAAGAGACCTGAATGGCCAAGAAACCGTGAAAAGCTACTAAAACTGTTAGTAATCAGGAAAATACAACTTATAACGGCAGGGTCCCATTTCACACTCACCAGATGGGCAAAAGTTGAGAGGTTTGATAATGTTAACTTTGGAAGTCGGAAAATGTTAAAGGAGTTGAACTGTGCCTGAGTGAGTGAGGTAGAATAGTCCTTGGCCCCTCATATGTGTTACACACAAGTTTGTTACATAAATACGAAGTATCAGTGAGGATGTGGAACAAGCAGCAGGATGTCATCTCTGGTGGTGGAATGCAAATCTGTACAACTGCTTTGGAGAGCTACTTGGCAGTATGTGGTAAATCTGATAAAAAGCATACTTGTGACCCAACAGTGGCTAGGTTGTACCCTAGAAGAAGGCTCAGCAAACGTTTTCTATAAAGGGACAGATAACAAATATGTTGGCCTAAGAGACAAAATTAAAGATTTTGATGTAGGTACTTATATAACTATTTATTTTATGTTTTTAAAGTTTATTTTGAGAGAGAGAGAGAGAGAGAGAGCATGCACACACATGAGAGAGTGTGAGAGAGAGAAAGAGAGAGAGAGGGAGAGAGAGAGCACAAGTGGGGAGGGGCAGAGAGAGAGAGAGAGGGAGACACAGAATCTGAAGCAGGCTCCAGGCTCTAGGTTGTCAGCGCAGAGCCCAACACAGGGCTAGAACCCATGAGCCGTGAGACCATGACCTGAGCCAAAGTTGGACCCTTAAACAACTGAGCCACCCAGGTGCCCCACTTATGTAACTATTTAAGCTATAACCATCTAAACCTTAGAGCAGGTAGTTTGTGGGCTGTAGAAAAACAGATGGCAGGCCCAATTTGGTCTGAGGGACAGTTTACCAGCCCCTGCTCTAGTGAAAGTCCTTCTCAAGTGCACAAAGTTACATTTAAGAGGACATTTGTGGTAGTATTACATGTAACAATGGAAAATTAGGAATTGGAAATATCCTAAATGGCAAATAATGAGAGAATAAAAAGTGATATATTCAAATAATAGAATGCACAAATCTAAAAAAATACATATTTAGGTCAAAAAAAGCTTTAAAGGGGTAGGTAAGTTATGTACATGCAGTCCTAAAAACACTCTATGTATATGTGTATTAAAATAGTAAAAATATGAAAGTGAATGATAAATACCAAAATTCAGGGTGGCGATTACTCTGTGGAGTAGGGGAGGCTAGTGAAGTTGGAGATTGATACAGGCCTTCAAATGTATGTATAACACTTTAAAATTTAAATGAAAATATAAAACAATTATGGCAAAACTTAAAGTTTGATAGGTGTGTGTATATGGGTGTTCATAATACATTTTGGGCATTTGTAATGTTTAATACAAAGAATTTTTTTGGTGACCATTTCACAGTACACACAAATATTGAATCATTATATTGTACACCTAAACTAATATGATATATGTGAATTATACCCCAATAAAAAAGTTAAAAAACTTATTATAAGTTTCATTTGTATCATTTGGGGAGCTCTTTACAACCAAATGCTGACACAAGATCTCATGCCCACATTTGTGTTTGTGGTGAATAGCACCAACTTTCTACAAGAAAAGAATAGAGGCAGGATGAACACAGAAATCATGTATTCACACCAATATTATGGCATACTCATCAAACGAAGGAACAGATAAACATCATAGGAAAACTGAGAGGAAACAGTAGTATAGACCTGGCAGACTTAAAGAACCATATTTATGTAGTGAAGAGTGCTTTGGCTTCAGTAAAATTATTTTTCATCTTGAATTAATGGTGTTAATTTGAATTTTGTTAGTTTTATTGTCTTCTAGTTGTATAAAAGATATAAACATAAGGAGTTCACACCTGCCTTTGTGCATATTAAATTACACTAGGTCTGTAAGAACATTTTTCCTTTAAAAGGATCTCTACATTTCCAAACGTGACATATTCAGTAGCTCTCACCTCTGTAAAAGAGTGTATTTTAGACAGAGAAAGACACACCAAAACACTAACAGCTTGGGTAATGAGATTTGGATTTTTTTTTTTACTGTGATGTTTTGAATTTTCCAGATTTTCTATACTAATTATATATGTTCCTCTAATAATCAGAAAATAAACAGAAGCTTGTTAAAATACTCCTTAACTAAATTGAATAGTTCTATACTTACGGGAGTCACTACTGTATTAACCTCAGAGCTAAAGCATCCCCCTCATAGGATACAAGAGTTGTTTCCTGGTTTGTCACAAATCACTGTTACTCAAGACCAGACCTGGAAATATGGTATCTGGTTATATCTATCATCTCACCTGAGTGTCGAAGTGCAGAAAATCCTTGCTCACCCTCCCACTCCCAGGCTGGTTCACTTTTATTGTTCATGGAATGGAGGTCAGGAATTTCATGATACCAGTCCATGTCTGTGCTGCTAATAAAATAGAAAATGATGAAGTTAAGGAATTTCTTAGAACTTGAATGAAATGAATGTATTTATGGAGCTGTAGATCTAATCAGGTACTTTCCCATCCCTTTAGTTTTCAGAAATAGTGTTTTAAGGGACTATTGTTAAGATTAATAATTTATTTTGTAAAATGAACCAGACCATCTCGAGAATCTTGCAAGAACAAATTTGACGAAGATTCTTCAAAGAGCTGTGCAAATGCATCTTTGCTCCACTGACAGCATGTAAGACTTTCTAAGTCACTACTAGATCTTCAAAAGAATCCAAAGGACACAGAGACAGAGCAAGAGCCATGTGCACTCACCTGCTGATGCAATCGCCTGTGAGTGGGTCACAGCTCCCTGCGCAGTCACAGGGCCTGCAGCCATAGTCTCCGAAGCCCCAGTACCCCACCATACACCTGTCACAATGTGGCCCTGCCACCCCAGGCTTGCAAGGGCAGTCACCATTGCTGGGGTCACAGAAGGTCACTGAGCTGAAAGGAAGGACAGCTGATCCCACTGGATGACAGGAACACTCTACAACAGAGAGGACACACAAGGACTGATGAGTAACAAGGTTATCTGTGAAGATCAGGCCTGGCAATCCTGAAATAGTTTCCCTTTACCACCCAGCGTACCTCTAAGACTCCTCCTTTAGCCAGTTGGTATATGCTGAGAATGAAAGCTAATTAAATTACAGATAAGAAGATATAATCAAGAAGGCAAATTTGCTGAAAAACAAACTACATTATTTATTTTACATTAGAGGGCATTAAATGTGAATGGCTTTTGCTTGGGGTGTTGAGAATGAACCAGCAAAGGTAACAAAGAAGGAACAATTAGCGAGAAAGGAAAAAAAGTCATGAGTGTGGTGTTCTGGAAGCTAAACAAGGTTTCCACATCAGGTAGGCAACATTCGCTGGGTTAAATGCTGAGAGGCCCAGAAGATGGGGCATGGGGATATATTTTTGCATTTGACAACATGAAGACCATCGGTGTCCTCGATAGGGACAGTTTCACCATAATGATGAGTGGTGAGCCCATCTGAAGAGGATTAAGGAGGTCGGAGTAGAGGAATTTGAGCATGGGAACAGATAACTCTTTTGAGGAGCTTTTCTAGAAAGGCACAGAAATGTGGTGGTAGCTAGAACTGGAGGGGATAGGAATGCAAGTGAAGGTTCTAGTTTTTGCTTTGTTTATGGTAAGATGAAATAGATTATAAATGTTTGACATTGAATGGGAATGATCCAATAGAAAGGGGGAGAGAGGAGGTGTTGGCCTTGGGTAGGAACATGAGCAGTTCATAGTAACAGGATGCAGGGCAGAGCATATGGGCACCGATGCAGGAAAGTGGATAAATGCAGTAGTGGGAGTTAGTGGAATTGTTCTTCTGATTGCTTTTTTCCTGATTTTTCTGGATGAAATAGGAAGCAAAGTCACCAGGTCAGAGCGATGAAGAGTGGAAGCAGGAGAGTGAATGAGAGACATAGATAGTGAAGTATAATTGCTGGGCACAGAAAGGCTACACTTGAGGTCAGTAGTCATGAATCTGTAGTGATAGTGATATAGCCAAGAGGGTTCAGGTATGGGATAGGGAGAAAGCTGGATTTAATTCACATGGTGCTGTGGACCCTTCCAGATTCATATGTTGAAGCCTAATCTCCATTGTGATGGTATCTGGAGGTGGGGTCTTTGGGAGGTTTGGATGCAGTCTTGGGGGTGATGAGATTGGTGCCCTTACAAGGGGATGGAAAGCTCAGCACTCTCTTCTCTGTGAAGAATGTGAAGCTATGATGAGAAGTTGGCAGTCTACAACCCAGAAGAGAGCTCTCACCAGAGCCCAGCTGTCCTGAACTTCAGAGGGATATCTGGGTCTCATAGAGATTTCAGGAGGATGAAATTATTTTACTTTACTTTACTTTACTTTACTTTACTTTACTTTACTTTACTTTACTTTACTTTACTTTACTTTATTAATGTTTATTTATTTTTTAGAGAGAGAGAGAGTGAGTGGGAGAGAGACAGAGAGAGAGGGGGATAGAGGATTTAAAGTGGGCTCTGACACAAGGTTCGTGATCTGAGCTGAAGTCGGACACTTAATCTCCGAGGATGAAATTATTTTAAATGAAATGACTTCAGCAAGGTACATAGCACAGTCTGACACCTACTAGGCTAACACTTCCTGCTAAGTCTTCTCAACTAATATTGTAAGATCCCACTCCCTCCTTTATTCCCTTGGAAACATCTTTTTACTGATTATTTTCTTTGTCATTAAAATCACATGGCACAAAAACAGACACATAGACCAATGGAATAGAATAGAAACCCCAGAACTAGACCCACAAACGTATGGCCAACTCATCTTTGACAAAGCAGGAAAGAACATCCAATGGAAAAAAGACAGTCTCTTTAACAAATGGTGCTGGGAGAACTGGACAGCAACATGCAGAAGGTTGAAACTAGACCACTTTCTCACACCATTCACAAAAATAAACTCAAAATGGATCAAGGACCTGAATGTGAGACAGGAAACCATCAAAACCTTAGAGGAGAAAGCAGGAAAAGACCTCTCTGACCTCAGCCGTAGCAATCTCTTCCTCGACACATCCCCAAAGGCAAGGGAATTAAAAGCAAAAGTGAATTACTGGGACCTTAGGAAGATAAAAAGCTTCTGCACAGCAAAGGAAACAACCAACAAAACTAAAAGGCAACCAACGGAATGGGAAAAGATATTTGCAAATGACATATCGGACAAAGGCCTAGTATCCAAAATCTATAAAGAGCTCACCAAACTCCACACCCGAAAAGCAAATAACCCAGTGAAGAAATGGGCAGAAAACATGAATAGACACTTCTCTAAAGAAGACATCCGGATGGCCAACAGGCACATGAAAAGATGTTCAGCGTCGCTCCTTATCAGGGAAATACAAATCAAAACCACACTCAGGTATCACCTCACGCCAGTCAGAGTGGCCAAAATGAACAAATCGGGAGACTATAGATGCTGGAGAGGATGTGGAGAAACGGGAACCCTCTTGCACTGTTGGTGGGAATGCAAATTGGTGCAGCCGCTCTGGAAAGCAGTGTGGAGGTTCCTCAGAAAATTAAAAATAGACCTACCCTATGACCCAGCAATAGCACTGCTAGGAATTTATCCAAGGGACACAGGAGTACTGATGCATAGGGGCACTTGTACCCCAATGTTCATAGCAGCACTCTCAACAATAGCCAAATTATGGAAAGAGCCTAAATGTCCATCAACTGATGAATGGATAAAGAAATTGTGGTTTATATACACAATGGAGTACTACGTGGCAATGAGAAAAAATGAAATATGGCCTTTTGTAGCAACGTGGATGGAACTGGAGAGTGTGATGCTAAGTGAAATAAGCCATACAGAGAAAGACAGATACCATATGGTTTCACTCTTATGTGGATCCTGAGAAACTTAAGAGAAACCCATGGGGGAGGGGAACAAAAAAAAAAAAAAAGAGGTTAGAGTGGGAGAGAGCCAAAGCATAAGAGACTGTTGAGAACTGAGAACAAACTAAGGGTTGATGGGGGGTGGGAGGGAGGAGAGGGTGGGTGATGGGTATTGAGGAGGGCACCTTTTGGGATGAGCACTGGGTGTTGTATGGAAACCAATTTGACAATAAATTTCATATATAAATAAAAAAAAAAATAAAAAAAAAAATAAAATCACAGTTTGGCCTCAATCTGGCTTCAGATCTCAACTACTGGCTGTGACCTTTGGCAAGATACCTAGCTTCTAGTTATCCCAGTTTTCTTGTCTTTAAAATGGAAATGAGAACAATATCTACCCTCATACGGTTGTTGTATGGATAAAAGGAGATCATGCATGTAGCATATGGCTACATTCGTGTAGTGGCTGGCACATGGTTAATTAATTGCGGATTAACTAACAATTTAATTCAAGAAATAATTCTTGTAGAGGTGTAGGATCTATGCTTGTATAAGTAATGGTGCCAGCCTTCAGGGAACTCATAGTATTGTTGGGGAAACAGAGGAGTAAACAAAAACTTTCCATATGCTGTGACTAGGTACTCTAACAGAAGCCTAGGAGTGCTATAGGGAGCATAGAAAAAGGAAGACAGGCTGAGGGAGCCACATAGGAACTGCAAAGGAGGGGTCATTTAGACATGTGAGCTGATCCTAAAAGATGAGTATGAGTTTGCAAGCTGAGAAGGAGGGAAAGACGGGTTGTTGTTTATCCCAGTCTTTGGATGCTCCCCGCACTGCATTTATTTTAAATAATGAAAACAAAATTTAATTGTGGCCAAAAACAGATATGACAAAATGTAGCATCTTAACCATTTTCAACTGTAAAGTTCATCCCCATTGCATTTTATGTTTTCACATTACATGTGGAAGCTTACTGCTTCCTGAAAATGTGAAGCTCTTTCCTGCCCTGGTGCCCCTTGTTACACCTGCATTGCCTTTCCCACCTTGTCTGTCTGGATCTTGACATGTTTCCTTGTCTGGCTCCCTCCAGACAGTTTACCACGTTCTCCTCTGTGCTGCCTCTGCTTTTAGTATATACTTCTATTCTGTGTGTATCATAGTACATCATCATTTGTTTGTATGCATGTTGCCCTTACTACCAGACTTTGGACTCATTGACAGATGCATCTTTATCTTCTTATTTTTGTTTTCCAGTCCCCAGAACAGTGTCTGGTATATGGCAGATGCCCACATTAGTATTTGTGGAATTGACCTGAAGGACATTCCAGGCAGTGGGAATCATATGTGAAAGGGCATGGCCTCCTTGGAGAGCATGAGAATTTTAGAATGTCCATTGAGTGGAAAGTAGTTGAAGTTGATGAAGCAGAAGAAAAAGTCAGAGTTAGGGTTGGAGCCAGATTGAGAAGGGCCTAACCCAAGAAGTTGATTTTTGTTCTATGGGTAGAAAGAGACATAGGAAGTAACTCTTTCTTCCTTTCTTTCTTCTTTTAATGTTTATCTATTTTTGAGAGAGAGACAGAGTGCAAGTGTGGGAGGGACAGAGAGAGAGGGAGACACAGAATCCAAAGCAGGCTCCAGGCTCTGAGCTGTCAGCACAGAGCCTGACATGGGGCTCCAACTCATGAACTGTGAGATCATGACCTAAGCCGAAGTCGGATGCTCAACCAACTGAGCCATCCAGGCACCCCGGAAGTAACACTTTCAAAGAGCAGAATTATGACATGATTATGATTTAATTTTGAAGATACTTTGGTGGCATTGTGTGAAATAGTCTAGAGTAGGGAGAGACTGATAAGAAATGACAGAGAACAAGGAACTGGGCTAAGAGAGTAGATGTGGGAACAGGAGGAAAGGTTGGATGTGAAAAATCAATTTTTAGATTGAAATGATAGTATTTGGAGGTCATTTGAGGAGGAAGAAGAAACTGTTGAGCAACAAATAGAAATTGAGGAACATTTTAACATTTCTAGCTTATGAAAGTGGATGACTAATATTTCTCTCATGTTAGCAAGGCATTGTTGATTTGTTATTTGTTCTTAATTAATTACCTAGGAAAGAACTTGGAGAGTTATATAATATGTACCACAAAATGTACCAAAATGTATCAAAGTGCTATGTGATGATACTAAATGAGATCACATAATCCAATATAAACAGTGCATCATTTTGAGATGACTAAACCAATAGTTACTGCAATATTCAGTTCTAAGCTTGGTTCTTTTTTTTTAAGAAAAAATTTTTAAATATTTATTTATTTTTGAGAGAGAGAGAGAGAGAGAGAGAGAGAGAGACAGAGTGCGAGTGGCAGAGGGGTAGAGAGAGAGGGAGACACAGAATCTGAAGCAGGCTCCAGGCTCTGAGCTGTCAGCACAGAGCCTGATGGGACTCAAACCTGTGAACTGTGAGATCATGACCTGAGCTGAAGTCGGATGCTTAACTGACTGAACTACCCAGACGCACCTAAGTCAACTTGGTTCTTGAGAGCAGATAAGGGAGCCAGAAGAAAGACGTCTTAGACTTCCATCTATTGTAATATATGGTTTTCCACTGTCACCATTATCTTTTACTCTAATAGAAAATTCAAGCCTTTTTAGGATTTGACCTCTGTGTACTACCATATACTTTAAAACTTACACATATTTCATGTGATTCTATCACATGTGCTGTGGATTTCTGTCAATGTGACTTTTTGCATAATTACAAGATAAAAATACCATTTGGAAACTATGCAGAACTAGCTCCAGGCAGATGGCACTGACACCTTTCACAGCATATTTTTCAAACTGCACACCAAGGCTTGCCTTGCATACCTCTCTCCTGAAGTTTGTGAAACAGTCAATATTTGACACATAATCTACATTTCTTATTTTCTTCCAAAATGGAAATATATTTTCATCTTGCTTGGGGGAAAAAAAGGTTCTGCTTAAATTCTGGTTGAGGTTCTGATTCTTCAACATATATTTCTCATTGGCTGTTGATTCTAAAGTGCAACCCAAGCACTTAACCTTTTACATATTCATTACGATGAATGTCAGTTACAACCCAGTTGGCATACCTAAATCCTTCCATCAGCTTTGTCTTCTTGTTGGAAGACAATAGAATAGTAAAGATTGAACTATTATCATATACTGTCATTCTGAACTTATTTTTCTTTCATTATAATTTTTGGTGTGTACAGCTATGGTGAATTGTCCTTAAAAGCCAAAATGGTGGGGCGCATGGGTGGCTCAGTTGTTCCAGTCTTCGACTCTTGGTTTTGGCTCAGGTCATGATCTCACAGTTTGTGGATTTGAGCCCTGTGTCAGGTTCTGTGCTGACAGCATAGAGTCTGCTTTGGATCCCCTGTCTCCCTCTGTCTCTCTACTTCTCCCCCTCTCGTGCTCTCTTTCTCTTAAAAATAAATAAACATTAAAAAAAAAAAAGATAAAATGGTGCTTTGAGTGGCAGCCAGATGGCCTGTCTAGGTATTAAATGATTCATTATTGGAATAATTTTCATCCCTCCCAAACCTTTTCCCCAAACCACTTGCCCACTGCTGCTCTCTCAACCAAATTGACAGAATAAAGTTATTAAAAATGTCATTTTAAATTCCTAAATAATGTCACAAGGTTTCTTTAATAATGCAAATGACTACTTTTAAATAATACATTCTGTACTGATGTGTCCTGTTATAAGAAAACCTAAAATAATAATACAAAATATTCAAAACAGGTGAGGGAAATGGGTACTTTTACAAAAGATTTCATGACAGGTTCTTTTCAAATAACGAATATAAAATTGCTAAATATTATCCAAATTTTATTTACAGATATTTGTTTGCAGAAGTACATCTATTATGTGAAACACTGGCTCTCTATGAGCATTTGCAGAAAAGAGTTAGGACATGAGGCTGTTCTGGAGTAACTTCTACCAGAAAACATACTGTTCATGAAATAATGGATGAACACATTTTTAAATAACCTTGTTTATGTGTATGGCTCTGAAATTAATAATTGTTTTAATCACAATACAGCTTGATTGGAATTTGCCTGTAAGATCTTTTAGGAAGACAGAAAATAAAACAAAGGTGGTGTAATACAATTTGTAAGGGCACAAACTTAAAAGTCAGGCTCATGAGTCCAAATTCTGGTTTACGAGGGTGATTCTTTACAGGATTTTGTGAAATTAACTTCTTCAAGTTTCCCTTTTCTTATTGATGGAGCAAGATTAATAATACATATGCCATAGGGTTCCTGTATGAGGACTGAATGAGATATTGTATATATTTAGCAATGTATCAGGCAGTTAGTACATCAAATGCTCAGAGAATGACTGTTATTATCTGGCTGAAACATACTGGTTAAAAATTTTTTTTTTTTATTAAGTAATCTCTGTGCCCAACGTGGGGCTCAAACTCATGACCCTGAGATCAAGAGTCATATACTCTACCAACTGAGCCAGTCAGGCATCATCAACATGCTAGTTTTTAAATTTTTTTTTTCAACGTTTATTTATTTTTGGGACAGAGAGAGACAGAGCATGAACGGGGGAGGGGCAGAGAGAGAGGGAGACACAGAATCGGAAACAGGCTCCACGCTCTGAGCCATCAGCCCAGAGCCCGACGCGGGGCTCGAACTCACGGACCGCGAGATCGCGACCTGGCTGAAGTCGGACGCTTAACCGACTGCGCCACCCAGGCGCCCCAACATACTAGTTTTTAAAAGTCCACCATTCATTCACTAATTCACTCATTCATTCATTCATTCATTCACACCTTTGCCAAAGAGTTTTTGAAGTTTAGTGTTAACATGAGCTTTGCTAGAACCTGAAGATATAAAGAGGAATACAGTCATAACTAGCTCTTCAATGAATCAAGAGAGATATGCAAATAAATAATTACAGACAGTAAATGCTATATTGAGTAGCCCCCCCCTTCCCCGCCCCGGGGTGCATGGGAACACAGAGGAAACAGCAACAACTACCTTATTGCAGATATGGATTGTTTTTAAAAGAAATTTTAATAATTTGATTGGTTTCCAAAATATCCTGAAATTCCTCACTTTGCATCTGGGAGGAATTTGGTGGCAAACAGCTTTCTTGCCTACTTTGTCTTACAGAATTAGGTTAGCCTATTGCATGTTCCTTTCTTTGGATAAAATAAATTCATCTGCTCTTACTCTCCTTTTGTGGGTGAGAGCATATTGAAAAAGAGTAGGTCATGATCCATGATCCTGCTGCTTATAGGGAGATATTGTACCATGTAATTTAGGACTAGAGTCCCAGCTGTGAATCTACATGAACATAATAAGTATGTAAACATGAGTACAAGATGGCCAGGGACAAAATGCGAGAGTTATGGCTTCCTTTATTCTGATGAAGTTGCTAAAGCTTTCACTGCCTTCTCTCTTTATTTCCACCTTCACCACAACTCCAGAAGTCATTTGCACATCTTTCATTCAGAGAGTGGTCCACGATGCCAAGCTTACTGCAGAAACAACCAGTTGAGTTCAGCATTGTACACCTTTTAAAAATTGCCAGGACTCCTTACTATTACCTGATGGCTGTAGCTTTTGCTATTCTGCTAGTAAAAGCTACGCTGGGAGCAAAACACCCTCAAAGTATTTGCTCCTGATTTAGCTTTTCTAAAAACAGAACTCAAAGTTCAAGGCCCTCAGCTGGGAAAGCAGCAGCTTGTCAAGGGCTTTCACCACTGCCCAGTAGCCACTCCTTCAGCAGAGCCTCCCAGCCTCCCAACACCATCTTCCCCTGAAAAGGCCAAGGTCCTACATAATTTCTGATGGGGAATTTTAAATATCAAAATCATTTCAAAAGCTGCCCAGCTGCCTGCCGAGGTTCTTAGAGGGAACTGGAGCTATGACCAAGACAATGACTGAGAGGTAGCTCTAAACAGAAAAGAGGCAGTATGATTTGTTACTACTGTATCAAGTGTGCAGTTAAATTAATATAAAATGAAGTCTTCTACCTTTTTGGGTACTGTTTTCTCCTTCTACTATCAATTATTTTTGCTAGTGTACAAACAGCTATAGGAAAATAAAGACAAAGTTATAAACAAAGGTAATTGCCCATTTTTAAAATTCATCCTTTATATATGATATGCATTGTGTTCAAAGATAGCTAGTTTAACAATATTCAAGATGAATATTAATTTGAAATAAAATTATATGCCAGAATAAATCTAATAAGAAAATAAATTAAGACTTGCCTTTCACTTACTGAAATGCAGTGTCTCTTGAGTTATTGTACATCACACAGTGAAAGAAATGCAATGCTTTAAGAAAAAGTAAGGTATTTAAGTATATTTCCCATGTTTTCTATATACTTTAAATGAGTAATGCAAATAAATACAAAAGACATACCCTTTATTTTTAATGCTTTACTATGTGACCACTACTCAGACCCTCAATTTGATTTCTGTATCATTCTTTTCCTGTTTACTAGTTGTAACTGAGCCAGTTACTCTTTATTCCTGGGTATATCTAAAAGATCTTAGATGGCTAAATAGCTAATTTTATTTTCCTGGGTTGCTACTTCAGTTAAAACTGCAGAAAGTACTTTTGAGTGTAGAGATACATTTTGTTACAGGAAGACTTAAGTCAAGTATAATTTTAGACACGGTATTTTGCTTTGAGGAATTTGGTTATATCAAACATCATTATCTTTTTGCTGAAGAAAGTCTTCTGTATTTCCATTCTACTCAGCCACCATCTAACCAAGTGCCTAGCCAGGAACTGTAGTCATCCCTAACTCCTTTTTCTTTTGGATAAAGAATGCCTACTGACCCCATCTGTCTTCTCCTTTCAACTGATGTGGTTCATCCCTGCTAAAATCTATCATGGTACCCTTTTCTTCATAACACTTATTACAGTTTTAAATTACATATTTACTTGGATAAATTTATTTATAGTCTGTTTCCATGGACTTAGGGACTCTGTTTTATTGTATATATACAGTGAATAGGATGGGACTGCCACCTAGTAAGATTTACTGGTTAAATAAATCTGTTTGAGTTTTTAAAAAATGGATGAATTATAGTCACTTAATGAATATTTGTTAATGATTGATGGTCTTTTGGCCTCCAGTTTAATCTCTTTATGATTTTTCACCTCCCTGCTATCTATATAGTACACTGTGAAGGCCCAGAAGGTAGAAACCACATCTTTTCATCTCTGTATCCAAAGAGATGAATGGCCTAGGACCATGCTGAACCATTTTAGTGATTCAATCTTTGTTGAATGAATGTGCCTTGGAATGAGTGACAGCCATGAAATATGTTTTGATGAATCTCCTAAAAGGGTCATATTATTTCTTTTATAGGTTTTTAGTATTTTAGCACCACAGCATTGCAATCCTAAGATACTAGAAATAGAACACACACACACACACACATACACACACCCCAAATCCAGAGAAAACTGAAATGGTTAAACAGAACAGATTATTCTGAATTTTCCTAGTGCAAGACGGTTCCCTACATTTAATGCTTCACTCAGTCAAATTTTATTATTTATTATTTGTGATAAAAGTTCTTTATTCCAACTCTGTAGGGGACATTCCCCACCCATAAATGCCTTTCACTGGCAGTGAATTTTTTTTTTTTCACATTAATCAATCTGTTTTCCTCACTTTAATCCAATTATATCTAATTACAACTCTTTGTTCTAGGGCAGTAAATTACGTTTTGCTGCTCCCTATGTCCCCTTACACCCTTTGAGTGTTTGAAGAAAGTTGTATTCTTCTTGAGCAGTTTCCTAGTTGAGTTGAGACTATTTAGCCTCTTTCATATTTGTTCATTAGTATCTCTGTTTTCTTGATTGTTGTGTTGGCCCATGTGGAACACTCTTCAGTTAGCTCCATCTTTCCTGTACGAAGATTCCTTAAGATAAATGCAGCTCCTGAAGTTCAAACTTTACACGGCAATGTATGATAATACATTTTTTCAAGAGGTTAAGGCCTTTAAAAACTATATTTGGTTCTAATACATATGTTCACTCATTTATGCATTTAAAAACTCATTTTGTTTTCATCCACCAGACCACAGTGTAGAATCAAGTTCTTGAGATCTCTGTGTGTATTTGGATCAGTCTTTAAGGTCAGACAAACCTGGGTTCAAATCCCAGCCCTGCCTCTGACCAGCTGTGTGAAGTTGAACAAATTATATAATTAATTTAAGCCTCAGTGTCTCATTTGTAAAATATAAAAGTCACCACCTAACTCCTAAAGATTGCTAAATGAGGTAAGTTATGTAAATTGCCCAGCACAGTGTCTGGCCCATAGTAGCCATTCAACAAATGCTACTTCTCTTCTTTGTACCCTATCTAATTTTGTCCAGGCTTTCTGAGAGTTTTGATATTTCATAATTATTTGCCTGATTATTTATTGCTTGTCCTCATGAAACACAGAATGGTGTATTGTTTATTTATTCAGTGAATTACACTTTCTGTTTTGGAAACATCGTAGAGAATCTCATGATCTCTCCCACTTCTCTTCCCAAATTTGACTGACTTTTATTATTCATCAGTTCATAAAATTTCTCCTTTTTGAGGGGTGATTTTAATTTATGTCATTTGATCTTTTTAAGGGATAGTCCCAGTATGATTACTACAGTATGATATATGTATTTTTCTCTATCTTTTCCATTTCTTAACCCTCTGGTTTTACATCCTAGATTTTTTTAAAGCTGACATTAAAGTTTCCCAACTATGATTGCCAAGTGACTGGTTCTATTTAAAGTTTTCAAAAACAGTTACTTCATATTGATTCTATGCTGAAATCATTCACAGTTGCTTTCAGCATAAAACAGGAATGTCTAAGTTGTTTATATGACATAAAATGGACTCATGTGGTTTTGCTGAAACTGTAATTTGAAAGAAAAAGCCCACCAAGCTACTATAGGAAGAGACTTTAATGACCCTTGGGAAACAATCCTTTTCTGATACGGACTGGAACATAGGTACAACAATGAAAAGTGGGGAAGTGCTATGGGCTCCTAAATGTGGTAAGGTATCTGGATTTAATTATTTAAAAATTTTTACTTCTGATACAATTTGAAGGGAAAGTATAACCATCCTAGAGGTAGAATGAAACAATTAATAACTAGAGGTACAAGCAAGCAGACAAACACAGAAATTCTTCTTGGGAGCATGATGAGAGGGTGATATTTGAGTTGACTGTGAAGGATGGAAAGACAGTCTGCAGCAAGAGAGTCACCCATTCTAGACACTGTGTTTCCATCAGTTGAGCAGTTTTCACCTAAGACAGAAAGAAGAAAAGAAGAAGAAAAAAAGCAAGAAGGAAAAAAAGATAGATTTGGATGGATGACTGAGCTCTTTACAAAGATAGCTGGCTAATCAGGGTAACGGTAACCAAGTAACAAAATGGTATCTTGGTAAACACTTGGTTTGGGTTTTAGGGCAGAAGGACCAAGTTTATTTTTGTTCACTCTTTGCTGAAAGGCAACAGACTACATTTATTTTGGACCACCAGAGAGGAAGGAAGGGCATGTCAGT
The DNA here is from genome assembly GCF_028749965.1 of Puma concolor. Lineage (NCBI taxonomy): Eukaryota > Metazoa > Chordata > Mammalia > Carnivora > Felidae > Puma > Puma concolor. The sequence goes on along the minus strand of NC_141673.1, from coordinate 25,391,532 downwards.
TTTTCAAGAGGTTGTTTACTTTGACGGGGAATAAATTCTGCTTTCTTTTCCATTTGCTGATTTTTCTTTATGGAGAGAGACGATGCAATAGTTAAAAATATGTCATAACATAAAAGCCAAAAATTTATTGTAAAGGAACTAACTGGCTGTTTCCTAAAACAAAGAGCTATTCTATTCTTTAAAAAAATTTTTTTTTTAATGTTTATTTATTTTTGAGAGAGAGAGACAGAGTGTGAGCAGGGAAGGGGGAGAGAGAGGGAGACAGAATCCGAAGCAGGCTCCAGGCTCTGAGCTGTCAGCACAGAGCCTGACACAGGGCTTGAACTCACAGACCAGCTCATGACCTGAGCTAAAGTTAGGCACTTAACTTACTGAGCCACCCAGGTGCCCCAAGAGCTATCCTATTCTATAAGTCATTTCTTCAAACATCTATTTCAAACCATGTGTTGTATGGGAACATGTGTGTGTATGTAAGGGAAATTTTCTGTAGAGAGGTGTCATAGAATAGCTGTCAATATTTCACACCCAATTTCCCATGAATCTAACATTTAAGATATTCTTTGGTGTTAAAAGGTGGGGGGGAGAATGGGGCTTCATGAAGAACTACATTCAACGATTATTTAAATCCAACACAATAACATAGTAGTTTAGTGCACGTTCTGAAATATGTAAATACAGAAGTAAAAGTAAATTGTCAATGTAGTGGTAAGTTAATTTTATTATAAATTCCAGTCTTATTACACAATAATGAACTCTAAAATATGAAGTACTTATGGTAAATCAATGTATATACTATGAACAAGAGGGAGTTCTCTGAATGGAATTGCTAGATATTTATTTTGAAACTGTTACATGAAAAACAGGTATCTTAGAAATCTGCCATAATTTTTTTTTTTTTTTTTGAGAAAAGCAGAGGTTCTAAGTTAGACATTCTTAAGAGGGAAAGATAAGTGACATGAAAGCTTTTGAGCATATATATCTATCATTGAGTCAGGAAAAATGTCTAGTCAAGAGTTTTAGTAATCCTTTAGGATTTTCTGTCAGAGTTATGGCTAATTCAGTGAGCAGATTGAGTTATAGATAATTATTAGCTCAAAATCTTTCATTCAAGGATGGAAGTGAACAGAGCGCACATTAGAAACAATGGTATATGTAATGGTTCTCAATTGCTGGCCAGGAAACCAAAAGGCTGAATCAGAATCACCAACCTTGCTTTTAAAGACAAAAACAAAAACAAAAACAAAAACAAAAACAAAAACAAAAAACAGATATCTGCTCCGGATCCCTGTTGGAGATTTTGATTCAGAAGATATAGGGAAAGGCTCTGAGAGTTTATATTTTCAGTAAGTGCTCCCAAGTGATTCTGATCCATACACGGGTTGGGGAACCAATGACTAGATTGGAGTAGTGCTTGAGATCAGAGAAAGAAGCTGTGAAGGTGGAGGCAAGACTTCTTTCAAAGGAGGGAAACCATTCCACTTGTGGTATAGAGTATGAGTCTGTTTGAGTTCCTGATTTGAAAATGATCTGATAGCTTGAAATTGGCCTTGGGGGAAATACTTAAACCATAGAAATTGGCCAATGCTATAAATCTGGGCATTTTCCCTCCCTAGAAAGCTAGCACACCACAGTTCAGTGAGGTCATTCTCATATTTTTAATATGTGTGCCAAAGGAAAATCTACTTAGGTGATAGGATACAACAGGTACATAAGTGACATTCAATATTTCAAGTGAGTTACTCTAAAAGAGACTGCTCTTTTAAAACATAGAGACAGTGTTCTTCAAAGTATCTTAGTACACAGTGATAATTATATTTTCCATTTTACTTCTGTACTTTAGCAACCAGCTGGTCTGAGCCTCCATTCTCCTCTCAACTCTAGATTCAGCTGGAGAGATTCACATTTTCCCTTGTGTTTACAGACCTTAAATGCACTGTCCTTTACATTTTTTTTTTCTGAGTTGTAGAAATAAATTTAGTTCCAATGATCTCTACTAGTCTTAAAAAAACAAACATCTCTAGAATCCTCAAAGTGCTTTCTTGGCTATGGAAATGTGTTGTTGATTGTTTGTGTCCCACAGTTGATCCTACTTAAGATTGTAATAAAGAGGAAGCGAGAACAGAGATGATTTAATTATAAATCTATTGGCCAGTAGATTTGGTTTAGAGCTCTTTTTACTCAGGTCTGATGAATTTATTACCATCAACTAAAAAATGTATATGTAAGGACAATAGCATTCAGCATAGAGCTTGTCAGGAGAGTGGAAGGGAAAAATAGCCTGGAACATCAATGGAGCCAATAAATCCTTGGCTTATTTGGCAGAGAGTTAGCTACCTAACTGTGAACAGAATCTCAAGATTAATGTCACCAGTATTTGTTGGATGGAAAAATGTGTCCAGGTAAGTATTCTGTTAAATGTATATATATGTAATCTGTGAGGAAGAATAACATCAGTTCATTTTATTTTCTAGATCAACTCATTAAAGTCAACAGAGGCAATCATTGATTAGAAAGTAGTACAAATATTGTGTTTCAGTACTTTTAGAGGAAAAAATAAAAACAGCCACCAAAGAAGTATCAGAGGCATCTCTTCAAGGAAGTCTTCCCTTAATTGCTTTCACTCTACCCTACACTCTCTCTAAGAAGCTTGATGTATCCCTTTCATTGCATTTGCTCATATAGTGGGGATAATAGTACCAACATCAAACAGCTTTTGTGGAAGTTAATACATATACAAAGGCTAATACATATACAGCCTTTTGAACAGTAAACAGAGAATAGTAGGCACTCAATAAATGTCAACTATTATTTATTATATCATCACCATCACCACAGTATATTGAAATAATCTGTTACTTAAATTTCTCCCCATTTAGAATTAAAGATCTCTTAGGGAAGACCTTTTTATCTTTACAGACCTAGTGCTTACCGCAATGCCTGGCATAGAGGAGGCACTCTGTAAGTGTTTCCTGAGCTAAACTGAGGTATAATTTATATACTTCTAGTAAATTTTGTCTGGGCTGCTGCCTCAGGTTTTCAGTGGTTCCAGCTCCTGAGAAGATAACTAGGAAATAAGGGAGAGATGTTTTCATAAATCATCTCTGGAAGTCCAACAGACTATATTGCCCTGCCTTACTTAATATTCTGTTTGTGATTATTTCACTGACGGAAATAGAAGGTTTACTATTTCCTTGATATACAGTTGTAGGCTCTAGCACTTAGAAATGAGGAAGAAATATACAGAAGGAATATTCTAGGATATATCTTCCCAAGTGAAGTCTTTCCATAGATATGTCACTATATAATAGCGGTATTTTCCAGCATTTTCCAATATGAGGCATAGCTTGAGCATAGCACAGTAACAAAAAGAAAACAAAACAAAAATTTTAAAAGGTATTTATCTTGGCTCCTTAGACGCTCTGTAAGAAAAGCATTCTTTGGTTAAATCTGAGAGACACACCTCAAAGTTTTATAGGAGGTTTATAATGAACATTATTAGCATATGAAATGCTTGGAGAAATCCTGAATAAGTACTTGATTAATTCATCATTTCTTAAATTTTGAAAGTCATAGAAAACATTTTCCTTATCTAATTCCTATTGACATCTCATGGAGTTAGTGTTGCATGAATCAAACTTTGGAAAATGCTGCACTATGGAAAAATATTCATCCAGATATCTATTTTTTAATCAGTACATCTCTATGTAATTCATTTTTATAAATTCTAAGTTCATATGCATACAAATAGAAATGCAAATCTTGGCTAACTTGGATGTTCTGGGAATGGTAGGATGTTCTAGCCGACTTAATTGTAGAGTAAGTGCTAAGATGCATTTAACCTTTGTTGAAAAGCATTCTGAGTGTGCCTGGCTGGCTCAGTCGGTAGAGACTCATGTTCTTGGGGTTGTGAGTTCAAGCCCCACATTGGGTGTAGAGATTACTTAAGAATAAAATCTTAAAAAGACAGAGAGAGAGAGAAGAGAAGCATTCTGAAGCAATCTTAAACTTTAGTATGATACAGTCATCTGGGAATTTTGTTAAAGTGCATATTTGGTTCATTAGGTCTGGGATGGGATAAGAAGTTCTGTATTTTCTAATCAGCAACTGAATGATGCCAACGGGGCTGGCCTATGGACCACACACTGAGTTGCAGGTTACTTTTCCGCCTTGGTAAGCACAGTAGAATAAATATAATAAAATTGTTATTTTGAATAACATTGTACATGTTGATATAAGCACACACTGAGATAGTTTAAATTTTTTAATATCATATCATAATATTGACTTGTTTTCTTGATACGATCTTCCTCAGAAAAGTAGGAACTAATGGGGGGAAAGTTCTAGTTACAGCAATATCTCTATCAGCATCTAGCATGAAATCTGGTACACTGTAACGTTAGTAAATGTTATCATATTAGTAAATTTATCATAAACATTGTCAAAGTTAATAACTCTGAAGGTGGCACATAGACACATCTGTTAAGGAGATAGTCGATGATATGAAAATATTACTAGATAAAAAAATGAAAACTCTGCCAAACATGTTGACAATCAAACAATATATTATGGAGAGTATGAAGGTAGAGAAAAGAACTGGATGTACGAATAAGTATTGGGAGTTCCCCCTAGTTCAGAAAAGTTGAGAGAAGAACAGAAAGAATAATATTCTGGAAGAAGGTGCCAGTAAAGAAATCCATGCTAGGGAAGTTGACACAGATATCTTGTCCCAAACATATGCCAGAATAGCCATAAAATGAATGGAGATATGCTTTCCTCAGCTGTCTAATCAGTGGATCAGGGGGCTGTCCGGAGAAGGAAAGAAGGAAATATGGATCTTCCCTACTAATCCATCTACCACCTACAATTACGCTAGAAGGACTAAATTGGTATCAGTTATTTTCATAACTTCCTTACTTGGTGCATTAAATACTATGAAGGTATTTGTTTAGGAGTGATTAGCAATTTCACTTAGCAGTAGTATTTTCTATCTTTCAGTCTTTCAGAATCTCATGACAACTTAAAGAGTTGAGTAAGTCAGGCAAATATGTTCTAAATACCTCATAATATTTCAGGTTTTTTTTAAATGTATTAATGTGGTCTTGATGGCGTTTTCACTGAAATGGCTTTGGTGCTTTATTTAGGTCTTCTAATACTTAGATAATGCCTATAAATATCAACTTGGTAGGGCCCAGGAAAAATTATGCTAAATGATATGGTTGACTTTCAACCACTTGTGGGTAGTGCAGTCAGCTCCATCTCACTGTCAAAGATGAGGACACCAGGCAACCACCCATATTTTCTACTATTCTCATTCCCTTTTGTGTTGTTGCCTTCCCCCCTCTTTCTTGCCTTTATGGCCATTCTGAATTTTTTTCATTTCTCAAAGTATGTTATGTTCTTTGTCCTTCTGTTCCATTTTGGCTCTGGTTGTTTTCTCCACTAGGAATAAACTTAACCGTGCTATGTTGATTCCTATTAAACTTCAGGCCTCAGGTTTTATATCAAAACTCAAAACATTCAACTTGTTTTTTTAATTAATTTTTTAAAGTTTATTTGTTATGTAGAGAGAGAGAAAGTACAAGCAGAGAAGGAACAGAAAGAGAGGGAGAGAATCCCAAGCAGGCTGCACACTGTCAGCACAGAGCCTGATGCAGGCTTGAACTCACAAACTGTGAGATCATGACCTGAGCCAAAACCAAGAGTCAGATGCTTAACCAACTGAGCCACTCAGGCACCCCAAAACATTCAACTCTTGTTAAATGCTCCTCCTATGAGCTCCCTCCACACTCTCTAACACAATACTGAGCATACTTACGTGATCTAACATACATGTGCACACATACATACCACTATTTGCTTACATAAACACCTATAAAACAGACATATATACTTTTACACAAATTCTCACATAAATAAACACTGTGAAAAGACTGTGTCTCTCTTATGTGTTGTTAGTTTTAGCTACATTCTCACATTTTGCTTATGTTTTTATAGAACTGGTAGTTTGGGGACCAAAACCTGTAAATTCTTTTTTTTTTATACAAGTCTCTAAAAGAGTTGTATAAGTAAAGTAGTGATCATTAACAAGGAGTCAGTCACTTTTTAACTAATCTCCTTTTTCATGATCTTTTTGTAAAATTCTGAATTTAAAATTCTAGGATTTAAAAAGCTCTCTAGGATTTAAAAAGCTAGAGCTGGCAACCTTTTTATATTTTGTAAGAATATGAGCCATAGCTTGAACATAACACAGTAACAAAAAGAAACAAAACAAAAATTTTAAAAGGTATTTATCTTGGCTCCAGGTCTGCCAATAAACCTTTTACATTTCTTTAAAAAAAATTTTAATGTTTATTTTTGAGAGAGAGAGAGAGAAAGAGAGCACGTGCGTGCAAGCTGGGGAAGGGTAGAGAGAGAGGGAGACACAGAATCCGAAGCAGGCTCCAGGCTCTGAGCTGTCAGCACTGAGCCTAATGAGAGGCTTGACTCCTAGACTACGAGATCATGTCCTGAGCGCAAGTCCAATGCCTAACCGACTGAGCCACTCAGGTGCCCCAAACCTTTTCTATTTCTATTTTTTTTTTTAATTTTTTTTTCAACGTTTTTTATTTTTATTTTTGAGACAGAGAGAGACAGAGCATGAACGGGGGAGGGGCAGAGAGAGAGGGAGACACAGAATCGGAAACAGGCTCCAGGCTCCGAGCCATCAGCCCAGAGCCTGACGCGGGGCTCGAACTCACGGACCACGAGATCGTGACCTGGCTGAAGTCGGACGCCCAACCGACTGCGCCACCCAGGCGCCCCTCTATTTCTATTTTTAATGGTTAAAGAACTTGTTTAGTTCCCTGATGTGTCCCTAGCTCTTGGCACTCAATAGGCACTCAATATATATACATTGAATGTTTGAATGAACAAATATATGTTAGGTACATTGTACAACATAGTGTTTCAAGTCAATGCTATTTAATAGTATCTTTGAAAACGAATTTGAAAATGTTCCCCATTGGGGTGCCTGGGTGGCTCAGTTAGTTAAGCATCCAACTCTTGATTTCAGCTCAGGTCATGATGTCATGTTTGTGAGTTCAAGCCCCTTGTCAGGCTCTGAGCTGAGTGTGGAGTCTGCTTGGGATTCTCTTCCCCCCTCTCTCTCTGCCCCTCCCTTGCTTTCTCTCTTTCTCTCTCTCTCTCAAAATGAGTAAATAAACTTTTTTTAAAAAGCAATAAAAAAGGAAAAATGTTGCCTGTTGTCCAACAAGAGAGTTACCTTATCTAAGTTACTCAACGATAAATTCCTTTTCTATATTATTTGCTTAGTAGTTAGTACATTCTTATTTTTAGACATTTCTACTAGTGGTCTGAGGATATGCAATACACATATATACATATCTATCTATTATATATTTTTAAATATATATCTTTTCTTTTTAAACTTTTATTTTTAAGTAATTTCTATACCCAACGTGGGGCTTGAACTAACTCATGACCCTGAGATTAAAAGTAGCATGTTCAGGGCACCTGGGTGGCTCAGTGGGTTAAGTGTTCAATTTCAGTTCAGGTCATGATCTCACAGTTCATGGGTTCGAGCCCCACATCGGGCTCTGTGCTGATAGTTCAGAGCCTGGAGCCTGCTTCAGATTCTGTCTCCCTGTCTCTCTGCCCCTCCCCTGCTTGCTCTCTGTCTCTCTCTGTCTCTCTCTCTCTCTCTCTCAAAAAAGTGAATAAACATTAAGAAAAAAAAAGAGTCGCATGTTCTAGAGACTAAGCCAGCAAGGCACTGCTCTATCTATTTAAATATATCCTGTAGAAAATGGTATTAGGACTGAATATATTGTGAGTCTAAGCAATTTTATAAGCAGACCCTTCATTGAGCACTTGGGGCTGGGTCTTTATTTTATTTCCCAAGGTACTGTGGATTTTAAAGATGTAATTATCTTTGACATAAAGTGTTTTAAATCAATAAAGAGTAGAAATTCTGTAGCATTATTTCCCACCTTCTATCTTATAGGACAATAATAGCTATTATAATGTTAGTTTCCATTTCTTGAGAGCTTTCTATAAAGGCAATGTGCTAAATAGTTTACATACTTTATTTTATATAATTCTCATTACCACCCTATGGGGAGAAAAAAAAAAATCAAAATCCAAACAGCTTTAATAGCTGGCATAAGATCACATAACCATAAGGATCAGGGAAAGCTTCTATTCCAGATCTGTTCAAAACCTACTCAAATGAAAGGAGCAGGAGTAAAATGGAATTCTCAGAGAAATATTAAGATGCAAATCTAAATTTTGGGCTCAATGTTGAAAGTGAGCTGTGCCACCTTCTGTCTTCTACAATTTAAGAGAGAAAGCTTGTAACAAGCAAGAGCACTCAAATTTCATGTAGATATCTCCTGTCTGATGTTAAAAATATCTATTTTTCAAGAGCATTAGAATTTTTTTTCCTTTAAATTAAAAAAAAGGCAAGATTTTAAATGATTCTTTCCCATTGTATTGCTCCCTTCCTGTCTCTGTTTTTGAGCCAGAACATGGAGTCCTTGGTGGGGAAAGGAAATGCATGATCATCAATCTCCATTAACAGTCTTGAGTGGTTTTTGTCGTCTAATAATTTCTGAGTTGATAGATGTATAGCTACTCATGTAGTTAGATGAGCTATTCATCCACATTGGACATCTCCTTAAGCTCTGACTGTGCCCTTCAGAGTCACATGTTTCAGATAATGTCTCATTAATTGAGCAGATCTTTTAAATTCTACTCTTTTTTCATATAAACGTCTTCTTGGAATTATGCTAACAAAAAAGCAAAATTCATTTTATGGTGTTTTGGGGAAGAGTAGGGGATTATTGTTATGTTCTAAATTAGTCTGTAATACAGGAGTACATTAAGGCAGTGTCAACCAAAGTATATTCATAATGATATGAAAACCTGTGGTTTTTCAGGTTTCACATTTGCTGTAGAGATGAAGCTAGAATAACCCAAGTGCAGATAATAACTCTTTATTTCATCAGTTTGAGTTCACTTATTGTCTAAGTCCTACTCATATATTTAGTCTTAAGATAATTTTACAAGAAAAGAAAACACTTTTCTTGGTAATCTCTGCACCAAATGTGGGGCTTGAACTCATGATCCCAAGATCAAGAGTCACATGCTTTACAAACTAAGCCAGCCAGCATCCCCTTAAAAAATTTTTAAAGGGCACCTGAGTGGCTGGGTCAGTTGAGTGTCAGACTTCGATTCAGGTCATGATCTCACAGTTCCTGAGTTCAAGCCCCACATCGGGCTCACTGCTGTAGGCACAGAGCCCTTTTCAGATCTTCTGTCCCTCCCCCACTGATGCTCTTTCAAAAATAAGTAAAACATTTAAAAATTTATTGTAAATATATCTTTCTTTCAGCATCCTTTTTTTTTTATCTTGGGTCATCTAGTTTTCCAAAATGTGATGCTATGGGAAAAAATTTTACTTCATGCAGAGTGATAAAGGAGATTATTTTTATGAAGTTGAAAGTTCATGCCTTTTATCAATGAAGAAATGAACTAGTGTATGTGAGTGTATTGTCTGAGAATTTCATGACCTCTCTCCCATGGATCAGCATATAAAAGATGGAAAGATTCATCTCTTTTGTACAAAGCAAGTTTTTTTTTTTTTTTTTTTTTTTTTTTTCAGTAACCACTAGTTGACTTACTTTTGCAAGCATCTGGAGCAGAAAAAGGTCTCCGGAGGTCCCGGTAGAAGCCTGGCTTACATCGCTGGCAATGCTGACCTTCTGTGTTGTGCTGACAGTCATTGCAGACACCCCCACTACGATTACCTGATGCCTCCCACACCTTAATGTCAAAGTGACAGGCATCAGCATGCCCATTGCACTTGCAGGCTGAGGGGGGAAAAGGCATGGGAGGAAACCAAATAATTAAAAATAAAACAACAGGTTCTCTAATATTCAGGCAGTTAAAAATAGGGTAAGCTGATTGCTAATTTTTTAATTCAAATATAATTAACATATAGTGTTATTTTTAAAAATTTATTTTTAGTTTTTTAAATAGTGTATATTTTCACAATACATGCTCAAAACATATAAAGTATATAAAAGGCAGACAATGAGAACTCTAGTATCCCTATCCCTGTGTATCCTGTCCTCCCTATTTTTAACAGGTTACTACTTTTTTTTTTCAGTTTCTTGTGTATCCTTCCAGTGTTTCTTTGTAATTTTTAATTAAAAAATAATTAAGTTTTGGGATATGCCTGAAAGTCAGCAAGACATAGATCCATCTCCTTAGGCAGAGATGTTACTGTTTCCTTAGCAACTGGGGTTGACATTTATTGTGGAAAAACTATTTGAGTGGCTACCCATTTCCTACCCGCCAAGGACCAGAGTCATCACTGTGGGTCCCCTGACCATGCTTAGAAAACTCCACATTGTCAGGCATTATTTGAAAATGAAAATTCATATTGCAGATACAGGTCTGAATTCATGCTCACTGAGAAGCCTAGAAGGAACCTTATGGGGACAGGGATTAGGAATTTGTCAGGTAGATTGATTTGTCTTTCATGAAGTACTATTCCTTAGCTATTGATGTACTGGTGAGTACAAGATAGTTTCCTATAGAAGCCTGAATTTTTTTTAGAGAAGAGACCCACATTGTTTCTTTTGTAACAATTTCTCTAAGTCATTTATAATATCAATAGCACCACGTGACAAGTCTCTGTGTTCTACAGGTCTTTAGATACGCAGTTGGTGTCTGTGGAAAGGACCAGGAATGGCACTCTAGGAATTTAGGAGAAATTCTTTAGATTCTTTTGATGAGTGATTTAGAATAAGAATGCAGACATTTTCGTGGACGTCAACCCGTGTTTGTGCTATTGTTTTTTCATTGTTTCCTTGATGTGTTGTTATGATATTTTGACCAGATTCATAATCTTTAAAAAGCATAAGATAATTCAGGATTTATGCCTAGAGGAAATCCTTTACTTTTCCTAGAAACTAAAATAAATCAATTATGATTCCAAATTATGTATGGGAAGAGACTTCCCACAATGTTACCCACGGTGCTTGCCTTTTAAATCCTTGTAAAATTGAAGTTTGTGAGTATAAACATTGTTATGGGTATGTGTATGTGTCTGAACATTTTGAACTGCAAAGAAAAAAATCGTTTTTATTCCCATATTTTTTACCCTTTTATCTAATCTTGAAACTCCCAAGTTAGCCTTGGTAATGTAGTCCAATTCTTGACTAACTGGCTTAATTTCAAATTTGATCTGTCATTTCAAGTATCATAAGTGAAAAGAAAGGCATTATGGCATTATTGAAAAAAAAAACACAAACATTTAATTTGGAGTCTGAAGAGCTGTGATCAAGTCCTGACAATCATTTACTAACTTTGGCAAGTTACTTAATCTTACTGAGCCTCAATTTCCTGATCTCTAAAATGGGATTAACACCATCTGCTTTATAGGTTTGTTTTGAGAACCAAACTGGAGATAGCTATTTTCATGGTTATAATTCAATATTTCAGCTGTGAGGGTAATTGTATGCCATAATCCTCCTGTTGCTCTTGTGTCTAGCTATGTTTTTATTATGTCAACTTCTCAAGAAGGGTGCTTAGATTCTGCAAAGCATCCAAGCATTGGGCAACACATTGTTGGTAAAATAGTCATATTGGCAACTTTGCAAGCAGCAATTGTTTCCAATGGTGGAGGTTTTAGTGGGCAGTGATATGGGCTATATTTGTGTAGGTTACAGTGCCTGTCATCTACCACTTTATATTGTATTTCTAGAGACCAAGGAGTCCAGAGATAAGTTTACTTTACAAAGAAGGCTTTTAGTCTTGTGGGCTTGGTACTCACTTCTGCACTCTTTAGGAGATCCTGTTTTGCCATCAGCTGCCTCCCAGGGGCGGTCATTGTATAATGGTGCACAGTGTTGGCAGTGGGTGCCTGCTGTGTTGTGCTTACACATACACTTCCCATGGACCTACAAAGAAAAATAATTAAGAGCTGTGAGGCACAAACAATGCTGGGAAGGAATATTCTTCCCATAGTCTTATCTCATTGGTTGGCTTTAGCAATATGATATTCATACACTTCCCTAAAAAAGCCATCAAGGTGGGAGATCCTTTCTTTAGTTTGTCTTGTGATTAATTCAAAAGGTTACATAATATATTTTTCTTGGCTGTAAATTATGTGACCCTAATGAGCAGTTCTTAGGTACTGGTTAGATATTTATTTAAATTTTTAATGCCTTAACATTTTTAAAATTCTTTACACAAGAGTACTACATCCTCACTATAGAAAATTTGGAAATCTGTAAATATGATTATCTCATATCATAATCATAATCAACATTTGAAGTTTATATTTCTAGTACTTTAAAATATAATTATATAATTCTTTTTTCATATAACAATATATTGACATCATCTTTCCATTTCATTAAATATTCTTGTACAACACACATTTTAATGGCTCCCTTGTATGGTGTACAACTTATTTTACCAATCACCTATTTTTGGTTAATTAGGTTTTTAATTATTTTTACATATATTTTAATTCTATAATGAATATCCTTGTAGCTAACTATTTGTGTACATCTTTGTTTGGAATGTGTTTTCTAGAAGTAAAATTGATCAATCAAAAATGTATATATTTTTGAGGCAGCTGGGTGGCTCGGTCAGTTGAGTGTCTGACTCTTGATTTCAGCTCAGGTCATGATCCCAGGATTGTGGGATTGAGCCCTGAGTTGGGCCCCACGCTGAGTGTGGAGCCTGTTTAGGACTCTCTCTCCCTCTGCTCATCTCTCCCGTTTGTGTGCTCTCTCTCTCTAAAATAAAAATAAATAAATAAAATAAAAAACTTTATAAAAAAACAGACGTGTGTGTGTGTGTGTGTATAGTTGTTTAAGACTTTGAATATATTTTGTCATAATTACCATAAAATTTTCTTTTCATCCTACAATTCAGAGTAGTTGAGGATTTATTAAAATAGTGATTCTCACAGGGAGGAATACTTTAGTAGAATTCTTTAGGATCTGAGAGTTTTATGAGGATTTTAATATTTTTTGTATAATCTCACCAATAATTTCTAAAAATTAATATCTTGGATCATTTTGAATACTCCCTAGTAACTGTTGCCATGAATTCTAGTACCAACATGCACTTACTGACATGTGATGTCATGACTGTACAAATGAGAGTTTTGTAAAGTAGCTCAGAATGGGGTTTCCAAATTTGGATCTATAAGGGTTTTTTTTCTTGAGAAACAGTAGAAAAGGTAAATTAGCATGAAAGTAATAAATTATACCAACCAGTCAACAAATATAACTACCAAAATAGGCAATATGTTAGGCAATGTTTGGTACACAAAGCATTACAAAACATAATTTGTGTTTCAGAATAGTGTAATGTAGGTGGATAAAATATTTACATATAAAAATATTATAGATAAATAAGACAATAAATACCTAAGAAAACAAAATGATATGAGAATTTAAAAGATGCAGAAGTCATCAGAGATTAGCAGTTGTGGGGGCTTTAGAAGGGGGTTGAATTTTAAGCTGGTCCTTAAACATGGGCAGTATTTCTGACAGGCAGAAGGGAAGAGACTTTCCAGGAAGAGGAAACAAAATGAATCAAGTTGTGGTGCTAGGAGGCTACGGAGAATCTCTGAACAAAGTTTATTTCAGTACAGCTAAAATATTTTGATGGCAATGATAAAGGAACTACTAAAAATGACATGAAATGACATGTACTTGGGGTGGGCAGAATCAAAATGAGTCCCTAGAGTTCAACAAATCTGGAAATAGCTACATCAATACATTGATGAACTATGCCTGACCTAATTTAACCCTAGAGTAAGTTGTGTTTTCTTACCCAGGAGCCCCTTTGTCTTTTAATTCTCTTAGTGCCTCTTCACTAGTAGAGGCATTCTGGATTATGCATTATCCAAGTGTGTGATATGATTACTACAGACATTATGCTCACAAAAAGTTCAAGGAATTATATAGGCATGGAGGACTGAAGACTCCTTGTGAATGATCTGTATGAAACCTAAGTGTTATAGTCTGGAAAATTTAATAAATAATGATTTTGATGGCCATCTTGCTAAATTTCATTTCTTTGTATTATAATGTAAGTTTTTTTAGTTAATGAAAATTAATTATAGCTGCTCTTTCAGTTCTTAGGGATTAATTAAAGAATATAACTTTTTTAAGAGGGTGGGATTAGCTCCTTAGAGTATGATGATGCAAAAATTTTTGTTGATTTTCCTTATAGAAATGGAACTAGTGTTATAGATTCAATTTACTGATTTGGGTACTGGAAAGCCCAAGTGTGAGCTGAGTTACAGTCACCTATTTTCTTGGGCTTCTCTTTGTGACTTTCTCTGCTAGGAGCTGTTTACATGTGAAGTTCCATGGAGTTGTAAGATACATCTCCATTCACACATTCAGGTAAATTCTAAAAATAAATTTGCACTTCAATTTGGAATCTGTAGGAATTCAATTTTTACTGCTCTATAAGAGTGTGGTCTTTTTATCCTAGCTCTTGGAAATCTGGTTTTTCATATATTCTGATAGAAATCCTCCAGTCTTACTGTTTTTATTAAATCTTTTAAATTCAACCTTCCTTAGTATGATGAAAAACAGAAACTCTTTATTATATAACTTTGGTGTGGTAAGATTCTCTAAAGGCTCTTAGTAAACCCGGACAGTTCTTTGTTTACTTGTGCTAGATGTTGATTTCAAGCAAAATGGAGTCTTTGGAAAAACTGAGAAAGAAAAATCTCTCAAAGTTGAAGAGTTTGGTAAAGTGAAGATACACTTATATAGCTGGCAGAAGTCGGTAGCATAATGAAAATAACGAGAAGAGTAGTTTTATAATTAATTCCCTAAGTTCTATAACCTATTTTAAAAAAATACTACACACAAAACATCTAGGATACAAATATTTAATGGCATTAGAGTCAGAATTCCTAGAATAAACCATCCCTAATTCACCACTGCTGTTATATGGAGTACTATCTGAGGGGGGCATTTTAGAAAATGTTAAATCTAACTAACATAAATATGGTAAAGACCAACATCAACAAATGCTATTTGCGTAAAACTTCTTAGTCCTTGAGGCTGTGTCTTAAAGAACACATAGGATTTTCCTTAGAGACAAGGACAAGAAGATAAGAATCCCAAAGGAATATTCTAGAAAAAAAGTCAGTAAATAAAGAGGGCATGTGTTGGGGGATTGGTTCTATATAGATCATGAAGCACATTAAATATTAGCTTAGGATGCTGGAATTTACCCTGTAGGTACTGAAGATCTATGAAAATCTTTGTGTAAGGAAATGATTAAAAGGTATATTAAATACACTTCTTTTCTTCTTTTAAAAAAAAAAAACTTTCTACCTCATTCTTATCTTGTCTGTTGTGTTCTTTCTTCCCCTTCCTCTTTTACTATTTCTTGTAATATATATATATATATATATATATATATATATATATATATATATAGTCATTTTATACATATATATATAGTAAAACCTTGGTTTGAGAGCATAATTCGTTCCAGAAACATGCTTGTAATCCAAAGCACTTGTATATCAAAGCAACTTTCAAGAACCATTGGCTCAGTTGTGATCATGTGATGTTCGGCATCATGTACTACTCATACTGCAAGACATTGCTCATTTATCAAGTTAAAATTTCTTAGAAATGTTTGCTCCTCTTGCAGAACACTCACAAAACAAGTTACTCACAATCCAAGGTTTTACCGTATATTTTTTTACCCCAGCTTATGCTTTCCAACAGTCAATGGCACTCAAAACTCACATATCTTTTCTGATAATGTTCAAAATTTTTCAAGGTTGTTAATTCTTATATTATTGCTTTTTAGCATCCTTTCTACTTTTAAACAACCACTTACTAAGTACTATATAAAGATAGATGCTACAAAGTATTGTTCATTCTCTTTGGAGGAACCAAACTATCATTATAGGTCAATTTATCAGGTTTGATCTTGGAATGCCCCAGACTTATAAGTAATTTCACCCAGCTGATAGGTTAGCCCTGGCCCACAAATTCCAGGCCTCAGGAGGCCACAGACATATAGGGAAACTTCATCAAACATTCACATGTATTACAAGATAATGGGGGCAGGTCAATTCCCTCTGGAGTAAGGATTTCAGAGCATTCCCTTGCTCCCACATGCTGAGAATTGGGATGAACCTCCCAGGGTCTGAAAAATGCCAGCTTAGCAAATTTTTCTGCACACAGAAAAATTCAAGGAGCTGTCATTTTGAGAATTACCAAAAATAGCTGTAAATCATTACCTAGACCATCTGAAACAAGAAGTCCTTCCTCAGCAATACAACTGTTACTGTTCAAGCTTGAAAGATCACCCACTATTTGATGCTTGTGAAAAATGTGCAAGTAAAACTAGGTCTTTATTGAAAGAAAAGAAAAAAAACAAAAAGGAATCTTTAGTAACAAGTTAAACATGGCTCTTGTTTGGTCACAAACATGAATTAGATAAAGGGCAGGAAAATGGGATTATGTACTTAAGGTTTAGTTGAAGAAGAGTGATGTCTGGCTGTCTAATTGGAAAAGGAGAAATTGACTTTAATAACAAATTTATAACTCCTAATTATATAAGAAATATTCCTTGGCATTTTGGATATTCTATGCATTTCATAACTTCCTCCCTTATACTAAGTACTTTATTCTATTAATGTCAAAATTTTTCCTACTGGGACGCCTGGGTGGTTCAGTCAGTTAAGCATCCAACTCTTTATTTCAGCTCAGGTTATGATCCCAAGGATCGAGCCCCACTGTTAGTGCAGAGCCTGCTTGGGGTTCCTTCTCTCCTTCTCTCTCTGCCCCTTCCTCATGTTCTCTCTCTCTTAAAGAAAACAAACATTAAAAAATTTCCTACTTGTATCTAATATTACTTATTTGTTACTAATATTAATCTATTTGCAAGTAATTTTTAGCATACTTATAGGGAAGGACTCATGCAAACTTTGAACCAGTAATTTGAGCAATTATTGGAACAGAATGCTCATTAGTAGCTATGCACTTCAGTGACAAATATATATTAGAGCCAAAAAGATAAGGAGAGAAAATACAGTTTCTACATATTTGAGGATCAAAATATAGGAATCTGGGTGGGGGCAAAATGAGGAAATTATTATCTTTCAAATCCATCCCTATAAGACAGATAGTCTTGCTTAGAAAAGCTGCTTCTTCATTGTTGCTTTTGAGGCAGAAAGCCTTCTAGTAGTCTGCAGCCATGGAATTGAGGAAGTTGGCCACAGCAAGAGGTTGTGAGAATTGGATGACTGGTAGTGTCAGGCAAATGGGCTGGACAATCACTTATCAAGATGTCGTAAAACATTTAAACATTAGATGGGAGATTGCCTTAGACAACTTTTAGGGTCCTACCAGACTTAGGGTTCTATGATTTTTTTTTTAAATTTTTTTTTTTAACGTTTATTTATTTTTGATACAGAGAGAGACAGAGCATGAACGGGGGAGGGTCAGAGAGAGAGGGAGACACAGAATCAGAAGCAGGCTCCAGGCTCTGAGCCATCAGCCCAGAGCCCGACGCGGGGCTCGAACTCATCACAGACCGCGAGATCGTGACCTGAACTGAAGTCGGACGCTTAACCGACTGAGCCACCCAGGCGCCCCATGGGTTCTGTGATTTTAAGGCCTGCTTCTCTGTGTTCAGAATACTGAACTACTAAAGAAGACTCATGTGGCTGGGTCTTATTATCTCACCAATGCAGAACATTTCCAGATCATCTGAAAACCAAACAAGGGAGAGCAAAGAAAATATGTATGTCTTCATTCCTGCAGCACTTCTTGTGACACAAAGGAAAAGGTAAATAAATGTTAATAATCTCTGAAGACAGACTTTCATTTGTTGATACTGACTATACCTAAGCTAACATAAATTCTGTTCTTTTTTATTTTTCTCCTCCTGTTCTCCTCCCCTGCCTCATTTCCCCCATTGCTTGTGACTAAAGATATCATAGACTAAATATCATCCTAGCTCCTGCCTTTTAAATAAAGATATATTTCATCATCTAGTGATGCTTACTACAGACATTCACCATAATGGAAATTACCAAAGCAAAAAATCAATCTGGTTAATTCTTTAGAGGACTCATATTAATTGAATTCTTTTAGGGATGCCTGATAAAATTTGCTTCCCAACTGCTTTCCAAGAAAGAAAGGAACAGCTGTTGTTCGTGTCCTGCTAAAAATTACAATGAAAGTTAGTGGGGGGGGGGGGGGGGGAGGAGACTTTACAGCTAAGTATTCAGAAATTCTTGAATTTCATAAATTAAGTAATTTACTTGTGCTATTGTGCCATTATTGTTTACATATACATGATTTTATTTTCATTTTTACCATTCAATTTTGAATTTTGATGGAAGAATGAGTCTTCTATTATACTGTCATTGGAACTTTAAAAAATGTTTGTGAAAAGAGAATGCAAACAGTGCCTACTCTATGAACCAAAGGAAAATGCCCACTTAAAGGCAGCTGCAGCAATTCATGGAACTCCATTTAGCTATGACAAATGATTTAGAAGTGGAATAATGCTATGCAGCAATTTAAGACAAAATGTGAAGGCAAAAACTGATTAATTTATAAAGAGATAGTATGTCCCTTTTAAAGAAAAGGATTAACTTTGAAAAGAATGAACTTCTTATGCATGAAAAGAGATAAATTCTAATAATGGGCTAGCCTGTTAGAACCTGCTCCTCTAATACAGGACAAAAACATGGGCAACAATGCTACAGCACAAACCTTTGAATAGAGAGTATTGTCAGGAAACATGTCTTTTCATTAACAAATAAAATATTCCTTTTCCCCATTAAAGGTTTGCATGTTTTAATTTAACAGAAGATGTGGGAGTTCTATGGTGAATATGAAGCATAATAATTGAATTTGGTGGAAAAGGGGGCTTGAAACATTCTGTCAGAATGGGGCAAAAGAGGTTGAAGGCTGGTTCCAAACCCTTGCCCAATAATACATATAGCAAGAATGCAACGAATTGAAAAAGTTTTATAAGGGCAGCTTTTGGGATGAGCACTGGGTGTTGTATGGAAACCAATTTGACAATAAATTTCATATATTGAAAAAAAATACAAAAAAAAAAAGAAAAAGTTTTACAATCTATTCATTGGTCTGAAGTTGGACACTAGAGAAAACAGCTCTTGTGAGAAAGTATGGGCAATAAAATAAAGATAGGTATAGAGCAGAAAAAAATATGTCTAAAGAATGAAAATTGGCCAGTACTTTGAGACTTCTCTCTTTTCAGTTAGTCAGTTGCCTGCAATTCTTAGCTTTTAAATGGGGTTGTAGGTCCAGGAGCCCATAACAATGTACTTATGCTCAGAAGGGGCAAATCCTTAAGTATTAGTAACAAACATATCAGCTGGGATTATAACCATTGGTTCTCAATCCCAGAACTGGACTCAGAGTTGCCTAGATAGAGAACGAACTGGCTTCCTGATGGAGGGAAAGGGAATGTCTTAAGGGAAGGAGCTAAAGACAAACTATGCCTATATTCACTATCTTGCCAAGAATCTTGTTCTGGTTGATAGAACTGGAAAAAAGCATGAATGGAGCCAATGTAATTTCGCAAGAAAATTGCATTTAGTACACTGCATGGTAATCATGTGTTTATCTGCCTCTTTCCACTACATTGTAAGCCCTTGCAGGAAAAGAACCAGTGGGTTAAATTTCTTTGAATCTCTAGTAACTGGCATAGAATATGTTTTCAATAAATATGTGTTAATTTTTTGCATTCAGGAAATATATTTTAAGGGCACATTGAGAACCTTAGTTATTGAATTTACTTCCATTTCATAAACTTGCCAAGAAAAGCAGGGTACCAATTATGCATTTAAAGTGGGAATGGGAAGGGGCACCTGGGTTGCTCAGTCAGTTAAGCGTCCGGCTTTAGCTCAGGTCATAATCTGTGCTGACAGCTCAGAGCCTGAAGCCTGCTTCAGATCCTGTGTGTCCCTCTCTCTCTGCCCCTCCCCCCACTCTTTCTCTCTCTCTCTCTCTCTCTCTCTCCCCCCCCTCAAAAAAATAAACATTAAAAAAAAGACATTTAAAGTGGGAACGGGATACTTTCAGTTGTTTGTCACAAAACAGTATTTTGTGTAGAGTAGGATTGAAACACATTCAGGTTTGTCTAGAGTGCTTCCTATAAGGTATATAGTAGTTCACAACTGGGCAAGGCATGTTCGTAAATATGTTTTTATCTCTAGTAGTCATCAATAGTTGCTCTGGGAGATTTGTAAGCTTAAGGAACATGGGTCATTCATGGAGAGTAATAATAACAATAATGATGATGAGGATAAATAATAACAAGATAATAACAACAATAGTAGTAGTGGAAGATAATAACAATAATGATGAGGAGGATAAATAATAACAAGATAATAACAACAATAGTAGTAGTAGAAGCTAATATTGAGTAGCACTATGTACTGGGCACTGCTCTGGTTCATTATATAAGCATTAACTCAATGGATGTACACAAGAACCCTATAAGGTGAGTACAATTATCATTGCCATTTCACAAAGGAAACTGAAGTTTGAAGAGTTTAGATGACTTGCCTAAGGTTACAAAAGCCAGGAAGTGGTGGAGCTGTTGTATTTGAATTCTGGCAGTCGGTTATGAGTCTTAATCCCTAACCTATGCTAGGATAAAAACCCTGGGGAATAGGATTTTGAGAGATCTGCTTTGGCCAAGTCCCTTGAGGGTGTTACCTAAATAAAATAGCTGTGTTCCAGGGCGTGCCTGGGTGGCTCAGTCGGCGTCCGACTTCAGCTCTGGTTGTGAACTTGCGGTTTGTGAGTTTGAGCCCCGCAACAGGCTCTGTGCTGACAGCTCAGAGCCTGGAGCCTGCTTCAGGGTCTGTGTCTTCCATTCTCTCTGCCCCTGCCCTGCTCATGCTCTGTCTCTCTCTGTCTCTCAAAAATAAATAAATGTTAAAAAAAATTAAAAACATAAAATAAAATAGCTGTGTTCCAAATCAATTTGTCCTTGAAGAGCTCTTCAGGACAGAAGCTGTTTTGGACTCAAAGTGAGCCATTTCATGGGTGTTCTGGCCTTGAGTGGATTATTAGTCCTATTCCTCTGGGAGAAGCCTCACAGTTTTGGAGATAGGGGAATACAGGAAGATTGGCCCCCCATTTCCCTCACCTGGCTTCAAAAAGTTTAGGGTACGTTGAGATGGAGAATACTTTTAAAAATCTCCTTGGTTCAATGTAAAACCTATCTGAGCACTGAAAATTCTGATGCCTCCTAGGGGCATCTCTGGGCCACTGCAAGTTTTACTTATCAAACTCCAGTGAATAAATTTACAAATGGAGATGATAACAGGAATGTAAATGAAGTCTAATTAAACATTTGCTCTTTGTGGATAGCACCTCTTTTATGTTATTTACTCTATTAGATGTGATGTGGTAGGGATAGTAATAACACATAGTGTGATGGTTTTTATAGTCAGTATTAATTTAGGTTATGGAGAATGGTTAAGGAGAACACTGCATAACCTGATTCAGATACATTTTGAGATTCAGGTTGCTGGGTTATTTCCATTTTTTCATGTACAAAATTCCATAAGCCCCCAAACTGTGATTTGTGTATCTAAGTGGCAGTTTATTTGTGCCATTGTGCATGCTCTTCACCATAAAAAATCAGGAGTATTCAGAAACATACATATAAGACACATAAAATTTCCAAATGCTACCAACTTTGTGTACTCCAAATTACGGGCATTTATTCCAAGATTACTCAAAGATGTGGTTCAGCAGATCTTTTTTTAATAGTATTACAGCTAGAACTAAGAACTAAAAATCAAGTTTTGTGGGTTATCTTTCAACGTACCAAGACAAAAGAAAGCAAAAAAACCAAAAAACCAAAAAACAAAAACAACAACAACAACAAAAAAACCAACCTCCCAAACCTACCTATCTGCATAAAAGAATGCAGAAACTGCTTCAGGGCAGAGAAAAGCATAATCTGGGTCTTTCAAATAAATTGCAAAACACTTTTGTATTTAAAAATATTGCTAATAAAGTAACCTCATTTTAAAAGCCAAGTGAAAGAAGGTCTTAAAATATTCCCATTGTTTTAAAATGTACTATTGTTACAATAGTGTTTTGTTTTGTTGTAAGTGAGCACTGTAGTTTAAATTTTGGGTCCTTGAGTAATTTTAGGTAGGATTCTCTCTCACCTTTCTGAGTAATGCTTTTCTAGAACAAAGAGAAAAATCTCTTCTTTTTGCAAGTCCAGGGATAGGGACTACTTTTCTTTATTTCCAGGGGCTTAAGAGCTCTTCAGGACAGAGGCTGGTTTGGACTCAAAGTGAGCCATTTCATGGGTGTCCTGGCCTTGAGTGGATTATTAGTCCTATTCCTCTGGGAGAAGCCCCCCATCTTTAAAGGTATCATCTTTTGAGAAAGATGCTTTGCATCTATTTGTAAGTATATTCAATATTCTTTGTCTTTGTATGTATGGTTCTTTGAATTTTCCTTTGAACAAGTTGTAACGTCTTCACTAATTAATGAGTTAAATAAAATTGTTGACCTATGTTTATTTATATCTGTATGAGAGTCATGGCTTCACTTTTGAAAAACTTACCCTTTAACACTGCCATTTCTTATCCCACATGTGTTCATCTATCCTAAAGTTCTTCTATCAAGACTGCTTAAGCATGTACTTCTAAAAGTGGAATTTCAACTTGCTTTGTATAGCTAAATGGGTTTTGAATGTCTTATATTTTCAAAAGATTAATTCTACTAGCTTCCTCTTTTCAGTATCATCAGGTACTTTATCTTTCCTCTGGGGACTGTAATAAATATTTCTGCCTTAAAATTACAAATAGCATTGAACTAAATATTGTGATGCCCAGGAGGCTTATGAAGATTACATTTAGATAAGATCATTCTATTGTGTACGTATGCAATTTTTTCCCCACCATTACTTCATTGCATAGAACTGTTTATTTATTCTCTGTTTCCAATGGATTTTAAGAATTACTTCTGACTACTGGGCTTTGAAAAATGATGTCTAATAGACATGTTTATTTGGATAAATCCTATAAGTGAACAGAGCTAGATTATATGCATAATTTGGTTTGAGATTTGCATGTGTACAATGACAATAAAGTCAGACACTATGATTTTAAGACATTTATTTCAGTGTATCTAAGGCTTTCTTGCCTTATAATATCAAATTAGCTTCTCTATAACAGCCACAATTTGTTCAGCTGTAAGATATAGAACAAGAGAAGATTGGCAAATATTATTAGATTCTTGCTATACTTCTTGTCCTTAGGCAAAGTTTGAGTTTTCTATAAAACTGTATGAGAAACTATATCAGTGTATAGCTAAGTAATTTGAAATTTCTTTCAAGCCAAATTGCTATGTGGTCACTGTATTAAGTTTCTAGGATGGTTGTTACATAGCCATTTGAGCCACTTCATCTCTGTTCTTCATTTGATCTTAGTTAAGTCTTGTTTTTGTAACTTCACTTTGCACTTGTCTTTATACACTGAAACTTTCCCAAGGTGACAATGCAAATCAGTGATAAGATAGGGAACAGATGGGAATGCAAGGTGGTGCAGCCACTCTGGAAAACAGTATGGAGGTTCCTCAAAAAACTAAAAATGGAACTACCCTACGACCCAGCAATTGCACTACTAGGCATTTATCCACGGGATACAGGTGTGCTGTTTCGAAGGGACACATGCACCCCCATGTTTATAGCAGCACTATCAACAGTAGCCAAAGTATGGAAAGAGCCCAAATGTCCATTGATGGATGAATGGATAAAGATGTGGTATATCTATACAATGGAGTATTACTCGGAATCAAAAAGAATGAAATCTTGCCATTTGCAACTACATGGATGGAACTGGAGGGTATTATGCTAAGTGAAATTAAAGAAAAAAATCATATGACTTCACTCATATGAGGACTTTAAGAGACAAAACAGATGAACGTATGGGAAGGGAAACAAAAATAATATAAAAGTGGGGAGGGGACAAAACAGAAGAGACTCATAAATATGGAGAACAAACCAAGTGTTACGGGGGGGGGGGGGGGGTTGTGGGAGGGGGATGGGCTAAATGGGTAAGGGGCACTAAGGAATCTACTCCTGAAATCATTGTAACACTATATGCTAACTAATTTGGATGTAAATTAAAAAAAAATAATAATAAAATTAAAAAAAAAATACAGGGGACAGAACTCCCAAGACAGTCCTAAAATATTAGAGGCTCCATCTTAGAACAGTGATGTAATCATGAGGATTCTTTTCCTTCCCACCAACACCTAAAATAACTTCTCATGATAAACTCTTTGAGGGGAAAAGGGATATCACTTCCAATTTCTTAGTACCTATTTAATTTTAATAATTTTAGAAAAAGATGGTGGAATTAACAATAATAACTTCTAATATGCTGTTAAAACTATTAACACATAACTATGAGACAAGAACCTGGGAAATTAAGTGAAGGTAAAAACTAGTAGAACTCATTTTGTAAGTAACTTATCTGTCAAGCAGTGTTTGACATGAGAATGAAGGAAGGATTTGTGAGGATTTATTCAATGTCTTTTTGGATTTAGATGGTTTTTATAATTAGTTGGGGGCCAGGTAAATTCTATTAGAAATGCTGTGGGGGATTAATAAGTACTTTTCATCCCATTGACATTCACTTGCTCAATGTGTTCACATAGCTTCTGGTTATATAAAGGAAAATTCCTTGTCACAGACTATTTTGCATTTTCTTACAAAGTTTTTTTTTTCTTTTTTTTTTTTAATTTAATTCACTCTAGTTCACATTTCCCACTGTTTTCCTTCTTTCTTGACAGCTCTGTTTGACTGTCACTCAGTATTCTATACAGTACAGAGGGTGTTACAAAAGTTGACTTGTTTAAGATAAATGAGCCCCTGATTGTAGTACAAGAAGCCAGTTGCTAGAGCATGTTTTCTTCCATAGTCTTTTGTTGTTGAATTAATTAATTCATTCAGATGCTTTTCATATTGCAAAAGTGCTTGTTTCTAGGTGAATCTTATAAAATGTAGTTTCATTATTGAGTATTCTCATATAAAAAAATTATGCTTGTTTGGCAACTCTGTCAGAATGCAGAGTCATTAAAGAAACCTGTGATCATCTGTATATGGCCAGAAAACGATAGCCACAGCATTTAGAAGAATTAGTTTTCTTTAACACCCACCCATTCAAAGCTATTGCTTTTAAAAACAATCAGCTTAATGACCAGGACTTTAAAAGAAATTCTGCAAAATTCCTATGTAACCAGCCATGGAGTTTTTCGTTTGTGTTTAGCTATTAATTTTTCTTATTATAATTATATTCATGTGACAAAAAATTTATCATTTTAACCATTTTTAAAGTATACAATTCAGTGGTCTTTAGTATATCAAAATGTTGGGCAGTAATTACCATCGTCTAATTCCAGAGCATTTTCATCACACACCAAATAAACTTCATGCCCATTAAACAGTCACTCCCCATTTCTCCCTGACTCCTGGCAACCATTACTGTCCTTATGGATATGCCTATTCTGGACATTTCATACAAAAGGCATAATGCAATATGTGGTCTTTTGTGGTCTTGCTTCTTTCACTTAGCATCTTTTCAAGGTTCATTCATGCTGTAGCATCAGTACTTCATTCCTTTTTATGGTTGAATAATACTCCTTTTTAAAAAAATACATAGCTTTCTTTGTGTGTGTGTATTTACTTGTTTGTTTGCTTATTATGTTTAATGTTTTTATTTAAATTCTAGTTAGTTAACATATAGTGTAATATTAGTTTCAGGAGTAGAATTTAGTAATTTATCACTTGATCACCCATTTAGCCCATCCCCCTACCCACCTCCCCTCCAGCAACTCAATTTGTTCTCTATAGTTTAGAGTTTCTTGTATGGTTTGCCTCTCTTTTTCCTTTCTCCTATGTTCATCTGTTTTGTTTCTTAAATTCCACATATGAGTGAAATCGTAGTATTTGTCTTTCTCTGAATGACTTATTTAACTTGGCGTAATATACTCTAGCTCGAGCCACATCATTGCAAATGGTAAGATTTCATTCTTTTTTGGGGCTAAGTTATATTCCATTATATATCCATTCTTTATCCATTTATCAGTCTGAACATTTGGGCTCCTTCCATAATTTCACTATTTTTGATAAGGTAATATTCCATTGTACAGATAAACCACATTTTGTTTATTCATCAGTTGAAGAATATTGGGGTTGTTTCCACTTTTTGGCTATAATATAATGCTGCTATGAATATTCATGTCCACAGTTTTATGTAGATATATGTTTTCAGTTCACTTGGGTATACGCCGAGGAGCAGAATTCCTGGGTCATATGGTAACTCTATGTTAAACATTTTGAGGAACTGCCAGACTGTCTTCCACAGCAGCAGCAGCAGCAGCAGCAGCATTTTACATTCTCATCAGCCATGTATTAGTGTTCCAAATTTCTCTATATCCTAGTCAACATTTATTACTATCTATCTTTTTTATTATAGTCATCCTAGTGAGTGTGAAGTGGTATCTCATTGTGGTTTTGATTTGCATTTCCTTAGTGACTAAGGATGTTGAGCATCTTTTCATGTGCTAATTGTCCATTTGCATATCTTCCTAAGAGAAATGTGTATTCAAACCTTGCCAATTTTTAAGTTAGGTTATTTGTCTTTTTATTTTTGAGTCATAAGACCTATTCATATATTCTAGATATTAGACTCTTATCAGATATATATGATTTGTAAATATTTTCTCCCATTGTGTGGATTGTCTCTTCATTTTTTTTTCTTTTAGACATTAAAAATTTATTTGAAATCTTTCTGCTTGAAATATGGTTGTTTCTCATACAGTCATCTTTCCTTTTTTTTTTTTTTAAAGTTTTTATTTTAATTCCGGTATAGTTAACATATGGTGTCATTTTAGTTTCAGATGTATAATATAGTGATTCAACAATTGCATACATCACTTGGTGCTCTTCACGACGAGTGCACCCCTTAATTCCCATCACCTATTTCACCTGTTCCCCCCCTCTGGTAACCATCAGTTTGTTCTCTATGGTTAAGAATCTGTTTCTTGGTTTGTCTCTCTCTTTTCTCGTTGCTCATTTGTTTTGTTTCTTAAATTCCACATATGAGTGAAATCATATGGTATTTGTCTTTCTCTGATTGACTTATTTCACTTAGCATAATACATTCTAGCTCCATCCACATCGTTGCAAATGGCAAGATTTCATTCTTTTTTATGGCTGAATATTTCATTGTGTATATATATGCCACATCTTCTTTATCCATTCTTCTATCAGTGGACACTTGGACTGCTTCCAGATCTTGGCTATTGTAAATAATACTGCTATAAACATAGGGGTGCATGTATCTCTCTGAATTAGTGTTTTTATATTTTGGGGGGTAAATACCCAGTAGTGCCATTGCTGGATAGTAGGGTAGTTCTATTTTTAACTTTTTGAGGAACCTCCATACTGTTTTCCAGAGTGGCTGCACCAGTTTGCATTCCCACCAGCAGGGCCAGAGGGTTCCTTTTTCGCCACATCCTCACCAACACCTGTTGATCTTAACCATTGTGATAGGTATGCAGTGATATCTCAGTGTGATTTTGATTTGCATTTCCCTGATGATGAGTGATGTTGAGCATCTTTTCATGTGTTTATTTGCCATCTGTTTGTTTTCTTTGGAGAAATGTCTGTTAATATCTTTTGCCCATTTTCAAATTGGGTTATTTGTGTTTGGGGAGTTGAGTTGTATAAGTTCTTTATATATTTTGGATACTCATCCTTTATAGGATATGTCATTTGTAAATATCTTCTCCCATTCTGTAGATTGCCTTTTAGAGTTCTTGTTTCCTTCACTGTACATAAGCTTTTTATTTTGATGTATTCCTAATAGTTTGTTTTTGCATTTGTTTCCCTTGTCCCATGGGACCTATTTAGAAAAAAAGTTGCTACATTTGATGCCAGAGAAGTTACTGCTTGTGCTCTCTTCTAGGATTTTTATGGTTTCAGGTCTCACATTTAGGTCTTTAATCCATTTTGAATTTATTTTTATGTATGATGTAAGAAAGTGGTCCAGTTTCATTCTTTTCCATGTTACTGTCCAGTTTTCCTAACACCATTTATTGAAGAGACTCTCTTTCCCATTGTATATTGATTCCTCTTTTGTCAAAGATTAATTGACCATATAATTATGGGTTTATTTCTAGGTTTTTTATTCTGTTCTATTGATCTATGTGTCTGTTTTTGTGCCAGTACCATACTGTTTTGATTATTATAGCTTTGTAGGATAACTTGAAGTCTGGAATTGTGATGCCTCTGGTTTTGCTTTTCTTTTTCAAGATTGCTCTGGCTATTCAGGGTCTTTTGTGGTTCCATACAAATTTTTAGGATGATTTGTTGTAGTTCTGTGAAAATTAATTTGTTAATTTTCATGATTTGTTGTAGTTCTGTGAAAATTAATTCTGCATTAAATGTGTAGATTGCTTTGGGTAGCATAGACATTTTAACGTGTATTTGTTCTTCCAGTCCATGAGCCTGGAAGTCTTTCCATTTCTTTGTGTTGTCTTCAATTTCTTTTATCAGTGTTTTATCATTTTCAGGGTATAGTCTTTTCACCTCTTTGGTTAGGTTTATTCCTAAATATGTTATTATCTTTGGTATAATTGCAAATGGAATTGTTTTCCAAGTTTCTCTTTTGGCAGCTTTATTATTGGTGTGTAGAAAAGCAACAGATTTCTGTACATTGATTTTGAATACTATGACTTCACTGAATTCATTTATTGGTTCTAGCAGTTTTTTGGTGGAGTCTTCTGGGTTTTCTATATAAAGTATCATGTCATCTACAAATAGTGAAAGTTTGACGTCTTCTTTCCAATTTGTTGTCTGATTGCTGTGGCTATGATTTCAGGTACTATGTTGAGTAAAAGTGGTGAGAGTGGACATCCTTGTCATGTTCCTGACCTTACAGGAAAAGCTCTCAGTTTTTCCCTATGAAGGACGATGTTAGCTGTGGGTTTTCATATATGGCCTTTATTATGTTGAGATATGTCCCTCTAAACCTACTTTATTGAGGGGTTTTATCATGAATAGATATTGTACTTTGTCAAATGCTTTTTCTGCATCCACTGAAATGATCATATGTTTCTTATCCTTTCTCTTACTGATGTGATGTATCACGTTGATTGATTTGTGAATATTGAACCACCCTTGAAACCCAGGAATAAATCCCACTTGATCATGGTGAATGACTTTTTAAAATGTATTGTTGGATTCAGTTTGCTAGTATTTTGTTGAAGATTTTTGCATCTATATTCATCAGGGATGTTGGCCTGTATCTCCTTCTCTCTCTCTCTCTCTCTCTCTCTCTCTCTCTGGTATCTTTATGGTAATGCTTGTCTCATAAATGAATTTGAAAGTTTTTCTTCTTTTTCTATTTTCTGGACTAGTTTGAGAAGAATAGGTATTAATTCTTCTTTAAATGTTTGGTAGAATTTGCCTATGAAGACATCTGGTCTTGGATTTTCATATGTTGGGACTTTTTTTTTTTATCACTGATTCAATTTCTTTGCTGGTAATCAGTCTCTTCAAATTTTCTATTTCTTTTTGTTTCAGTTTTGGTAGGTTACATGTTTCTAGGAATTTATCCATTTCTTCTAGATTGTCCAATTTCTTGGCATATAGTTTTTCATATTTTCTTATAATTGTTTGTACTTCTGTGGTGTTGATTGTTATTTCTCCTCTCTCACTTGTAATTTTATTTATTTGGGTCCTTTCCTTTTTTCTCTTTAAAAAAAATTTTTTTTAATGTTTATTTTTGAGAGAGAGAGAGAGCACGAGCAGAGGAGGGGCAGAGGGAGAGGGAGACACAGAAATCTGAAGCAGGCTCCAGGCTCTGAGCTGTAAGCACACAGCCCAACATGGGACTTGAACTCATGAACCATGACATCATGACCTGAGCCAAAGTCGGACACTTAACTGACTGAGCCACCCAGGTGCCCCGCTCTCTCTTTTTCTTGATAGGTCTTATCAATTTATTGACTTTTTCCAAAGAACCAGCTCCTGGTTTCATTGATCTATTCTATTGTCCATTGTTTTCCTGGTTTCTGTATCATTTATTTCTGCTCTAATGGTAATTATTTCATTCCTTTTGCTCGTTTCAGGTTTTGTTTGTTCTTCTTTTTCTAGCTCCTTTAGGTGTAAGGTCAGATTGTTTATTTGATATTTTCTTATTTCTTGAGGTAGGCCTGTATTGCTATAAACTTCCCTCTTAGAACCACTTTTGACGCATCCCAAGTTTTGAACCATCCAGTTTTCATTTTTGTTTGGTTCCATGTATTTTTTATTTCTTCTATTTCCTGGTTGACCCTTCCATTGTTTAGTGGCATGTTATGTAACCTCCATGTATTTGTGGACTTCCTAGATATTTTCTTATGGTTGACTTCTAATTTTTAGTGCTGTGGTCAGAAAAAGTGCATGTTATGACTTCGATTTTCTTGTATTTGTTGAGGTTTGTTTTGTGGCAAAATATATGATCCATTCTGGAGAATTCTCCATGTGCACTTCAAAAGAATGTGTATTCTGCTGCTGTAGAATGCTGTAGAATATTCTGAATATCTCTTAATCCGTCTGGTCCAATATGTCATACAAAGCCATTGTTTCCTTATTGATTTTCTGTTTAGATGATCTGTCCATTGATATAAGTGGGTGTTAAAGTCCCATTCTATTGGGGCACCTGGATGGCTCAGTTGGTTAAGTGTCTGACTTTGGCTCAGGTCATGATCTCATGGTTCACGAGCTCGAGCCCCACATCAGGCTCTGCGCTGACAGCATGGAACCTGGAGCTCACTTTGAGTTCCGTGCCTCCCTCTTTCTCTGCCCCTCCCCCACTCACACTCTGTCTCTGTATCTCAAAAATAAACATTAAAAATTAAAAAATTTAAAAAATAAAAATAAATAAATAAATAAATAAAGTCCCCTACTATTGTATTATTACCGGTTAGGTCCTTTATGTTTGTTAGTAACTGTTTTAGGCATTTGATGCCTCCATGTTGGGTGGAGGCCAACTGTTATATCTTCTTGTATTGTCTTGTCTTGTATTGTATTGTCTTCTATATCTTCTTGTATTGTCCCTTTTATATTATATAGTGTCCTTTTTTGTTAATAGTCTTTGTTTTAAAGTCTATTTTGTCTGATATAAGTATTGTTACTCCACCTTTCTTTTGACATCCATTTGCAAGATAAATGTTTTTATATCCCCTCATTTTCAATCTGCAGGTATCTTAGGTCTAAAATGAGTCTCTTGTAGGCTGTATGTAGATGGTTCCTTTTTTTAAAAAAAAAAATACATTCTGTCACCTTGGCTTTGATTGGAGCATTTAGTCCATTTACATTCAAAGTAATTATTGATAACTATGTATTTATTGCCATTTTATTACTTGTTTTGTGGTCACTTCTGAAGATTTTCTCTGATTCTTTCTTGTCTTTCTCTCTTTCATGGTTTGCTGGTTTTCTTTAGTCATATATTTGGATTTCTTTTCCTTTATTTATTTGCATTTGTATTAGTGGTTTTTATTGTGGTTATCATTAGGTTTGTATACAATATCTTTTGCATATAGCAGTCTATATTAAGTTGGTGGTCATTTAATTTTGAATCCATTCTTCACTCCTCTCCTCATTTTTAGGTATATTTTATTATATTTTACATCCTTTTATTTTGTGAGTTCCTTGACTGATTTTTTTAGAAATATTTATTCTTATTCCTTATGTGTTTCCTACCCTCATACTGTCACTTTTGATCTTTCCTTTCCACTCACAGAGTCCCCTTTAATATTTTTTGCTGGGTTGGTTTAGTGGTCATAAACTCCTTTAGGTTTTTTTGTTTTTGTTTTTGTTTTGTCTAGGAAACTCTTTATTTCTCCTTCTATTCTGAATGATAGCCTTGATGGATACTGTATTCTTGGCTGTAAATTTTTTCCATTCAGCACTTTGAATATATCATGCCAGTCTCTTCTGGCTTGGAAAGCTTCAGCTGAAAAATCCACTGATAGCCTTTTGGGGTTTCCCTTGTATGTTACTGTCTTCTTTGGTCTTGCTGCTTTAAAGATTTTTTTCTTTATCACTATGTTTTGCTATTTTAATTACAATACACCTTGGTATGGATCTGCCTTTGTTGATTTTGCTGAGGGTTCCCCATGCCTCCTGAATCTGGATTTCTGTTTCCTTCCCCAGACTAGGGAAGTTTTCAGTTACTATTTCTTCAAAAAAATTTTTTGCCCTCTTTTCTCTCTCTTCTTCTGGGACTCCTATAATACAAACGTTATTACATTTGATGGAGTCACTGAGTTCTTTAAGTATATTCTCATTTTGCATAATTCTTTTTGCTCTCTTTTGTTCAGCTTGATTACTTTCCCTTACTTTGTCTTCTAGGTCATTAATTCGTTTTTCTGCTTCTTCTAGCCTACTGTTCATTCCATCAAATGTTTCTGACTGTCTATTGAGCTCTTTATTTTATTTATTTTTTTTTAATTTTTTTAAACGTTTATTTATTTTTGAGACAGAGAGAGACAGAGCATGAATGGGGGAGGGTCAGAGAGAGGGAGACACAGAATCCGAAACAGGCTCCAGGCTCTGAGCGGTCAGCACAGAGCCCGACGCAGGGCTCGAACTCACGGAGTGAGATCGTGACCTGAGCCGAAGTCGGCCGCTTAACCGACTGAGCCACCCAGGCGCCCCTGAGCTCTTTATTTATACTATGTTATTCCTCATCTCTGTGTTAAGAGTCTCACTGGTGTTTTCCACTCTTTTCTCAAGTTCAGTGAGTATCTTTATGGTCATTACTTTAAATTCTGTATAAGGCATGTTACTTATATCTGTTTCACTTAGATCTCTGGCCATGGCCTTTTCCTATTCTTGCATTTGAGACAAATTCCTTTGTTTTCTTATTTTGTCTGAGTCTCTGTGCCTGCTTCTCTGTGTTAGAAAAGCCAGCTATGTCGCCTCTTCTTGACCTTATGAAGAAGAGGTTTTGTAGTGCCCTGTTCCCCAGGTCTGTCACTTCAGGGAGTATCTCCGATGTGTGCTCTGCTGTTGTGTTCTGGCCACTTTATCCTTCAGGCCAGTTGTCTGCAGAGTCTCTCTTTGCCTGTTGTGGTCAGTGTTTGATCCCTGGCCTGAATGTGGTGGATTTTAACTAGATGTGCTCTGGTCTGCTTGTGAAATGAGATCTATTGCCACTGCTGCAGGAACCTGCAAAATTCCCAGATCTTGAGACAGTGTGGGTGGGAGTTTGGTCTGGTCTGGGGGAGAGAGCCTGTTGCACTGGTACTAAGGCAAGTATGACTTGGAAGGGCAGTTCCACCAGAACACTGTGGGGCAGGGCTGGATGTAAGCAAGTTAGGTAGTGACTACTGTACTGGTTCTCACAAATGGCCCTGTGCTTGTACTGCAGGGTGGGGGAGAAATGGCACCTGCCAGTTCCTTTGTTCCTGGAAGGGTGTCTTTGTGAACATTGCCCCTTGCTGGGAGATGAGTAAATAACCTGCCCACTGTGTGCCTAAGGGGTTCTTTAGATCGCTGTTTCCATGCTGTATGTCCAAGGGCTGTTTGCTCTGTCTTCTCTCCAAGAGCAGCCCCAATGCCCTAGGGGCTTTCCCTGAGCCAAGCCTACTGACCTTTAAAACTCCAGGCTTTAAGCCCTGCTGGTTGCAAGAACTCATGAAATTCAGTCCCTCTCATTTTTCAAGCAAATTACTGTGAGGCTTCTTCTTCCCTGTTCACTCCCCTGTCCATCTCTTACCCTTCTCCATGACCATGGCTCCCTCCCCACTGCAGTGGCCATGATCTCTTTCTCTCCTGAACCAAGTCTCCATACTTCCTACTTTCTTCATTATTGCCTCTTCTCTACCTTTAATTATGGAGTTTGTTCTGCCAGTCTTTGGGTCAATCTCTGGGGTATTTAGGATAATTTGATAATTACCTAGTTGTATTCGTGGGACTAGGTGAACCTAGGGTCCTTCTAATTGGCCACCATCTTGCCCTCTCTGTCTTTTCACTTTTAAGTGAATCTCCAAACCCAGTGTGAAGCTTGAACTTATAACTCAAGGATCAAAAGTTGCATGCTCTACCAACTGAGCTAGCCAGGAACCCCAATAGCATCTTTTGATGCACAAAAATTTTTACTTTTGATGAAGTCCAATTTATTTATTTTTTCTTTTGTTGTTCTGTGCTTTTGGTGTCAAATCTAAGAAACCATTTCCTAATCCAAGGTCACAGAGACTTACATTTGTTTCCCTCTAAGAGTTTTATAATTTTAGGTTTACATTTAAGTCTTTGATACCTTATAAGTTAATTTTTGTATGTGGTGTAAGAAAGGGGTCCAAATTCTTTTGCATGTGGTTATTCTCTTGTCCCTGTACCATTTATTGAAAAGACTCTTTCCATTGAATAATCTGGACATCTTTGTTAAAAATCAATTTACCACAGATGTATGGATTTATTTCTGGAGTCTTTATCTTATCAATTTTTGTGTCTATCTTTATGCCAGTACCATACTGTTTTGTTATTATTGTAGCTTTGTGGTAAGTTTTGAAATTGGAAAGTGTGAGCCCTCCAACTTCATTGTTCTTCAAAATTGTTTTGACTATTTAAGGTCCCTTTCCTTTCAGATTGTCCATTTCTGCAAAGAAGGCATTTAGAATTTTGATGGGGTTTCATTGAACCTGTATATTGATTTGGGGACTATTTCCATCTTAGCAATATTAAACCTTCCTATCCATGAACACAGGATGATTTTCCTTTTATTTAGATCTTTAATTTCTTTCAAGAATATTTCAGAGTTTTCAGTGTACAGGTCTTACATTTACTTGGTTAAATTTATGCCAAAGTATTTTATTCTTTTTTTGATGCTATTGTAAACAGAATTGTTTTCTTAATTTTATTTTTGGATTATTCATCACTAGTGTATAGAAACACAACTGGCTTTTATGTATTCTTTTATATCCAACTTTGCTGAACTTGTTTATGAGCTCTAACAGTTGTTTTGGCTGTTGCTGTTGTTATTTTTTTTTTCTTTTTGTGGATTCTTAGGGGTTTTCTACATATAAGATCATGTCATCTGTGAACATACATAGTTTTACTTCTTCCTTCCAATCTGGATGCCTTTTATTTCTTTTCCTTTTATTTTTTCTTTCTTTCTTTTCTTTTTTTTTTTTTTTTTTCCTAATTGCCCTGGCTAGAACTTCTAGTACAATAATAAGTAGAAGTTATGAGAACAGGCATCCTTGCCTTATTCCCGATCTTTGTAGGGAAAGCATTCAGTCTTTCACCTTTAAGTATGATGTTAACTGGGATTATCATAGATGCATTTATTCATGTTGAGTAAGTTCATTTCTATATATACTTTGTCGATTTTTTTTCCCTTTTTAGTCAAGAAAGAATGTTGAATTTTGTCAGAATCCATTGAGATGAGCATGTGGTTTTTATCCACTGTTTTATTATTATGGTGTATTATATTGGTTGATTTTCTGATATTAAACTAATCCTGAATCTTAAAATATATAGTCATCTATATTTTTACTGCAATAAAATATTATAGCCAAGAATATGCTGCTCTTCTCTTTCCTTACTAGGGAAGTATAACTGCTCCTTCTAATACTTACAGTCACAGCTAGGTTAACAATGTCTAGACAAAAATATTTTAAGATTTTATTTTGATTAAAAAGCAAAATTAAACTTTCATAGTATAAAGGTGTTGGAGGATTTGAAAAGCAATCTTTCTGAATATCTAGTATAATAAATTAAGTGTTAATATTGTACTATTTATTATGTTGGGGGACAGCTGATATGTCACGGCAGTTTGTCTCTTAATATTTATAAATTTTATTATTCTGTTCTTCAAGTCATACAATTTATGCAAAATGGCATAAAAGTTGTTGAAATCTTAAAAAAAAAAACTGTTTTAAGATACCTTCATGCTATAGAAGCTCTTTGGTCTCTGAGCATTCCATTAAAGCAGGTATTACTGTGTTAGACTGATATAATTAATTCCTAAAAGTTGAACATTTTAAACTTTATAATTACCTATTATTTAATATCTAAACCACTGTGAGCAGGATCTTGCTTTCCATATATTGAATGATAACAGTTTAATTTTCTGGCAAAGCCATCTCAATCCCATTGTAATCTGAAGACCAGATTACAGATGGATTCACAGATCTTTTGTGACTTCAGGTCTTTTAGTAACAAAATGTAGCAGGTTAACTTAGTGGCATAGGTTAGTTACTTTGTAAATGGTTTTTTTGGTTGCTATATTATTTATAAACCAATGTTTTATGATTGGATAATTAAAGTTTTTTATATTAAGAAAAAAGGAAATTAAGATTGGAATGACATTTTAAAAATTAAAATTTAATATAGATGATATAACTGTGAATTTCTATTACAATTTTTTTCTGTATAACCAAGAAAATCATGTTAAAAATGTCCCAAAGCATTTTATGTCATCTATATTCTGAAAAGATTTTAAGAAAAACAATGGCAATATTGGAAATGGTCTCACTATGTGCTTTTTTGCCTCAATTTTAAGAAATAAATAATTAAAAAGAAATACTGAAGATAATTTAGTTATTCTCTGAGAAAATGTGAGTCTGGATCAAAGATACAGTAATCCATCTGACACTCCTATATTTGTATGATTATGTTTATTACAAAGCTTGTTTGACAGGATTTCCTTTTCTCTAGATGATCTTAAAAGTCTTTATCTTATTGCCTTAATAAGACCACAATAATTATCAGTGAAAACAATAAGCACCTTAATATAGATGAAACTCTACTGAAGAGTTCTGAGATTTTTTTCCTTAGCATTATGAGGATAAATGTGACATAAAGAGAATAAATTTTGGAATTAGATACATGGGGTTCCTAATCACTGCTCTCAATAATTTTGGACAAATTCCTTAAAGCAAGACCTAATTTCCTACCTATAAAATAAGGTAATAATAACAGCTCCATGTATTTGTTCGAGGATTTAAAGAAAAAATGTGTGTAGAAATGTGACACAATCAAGAACAGTCGTTACTGTTAATATTATTGACATTATTAACTGAAATGAATCTCTTAACTTTAAAATGCCATTGATTAATTAATTCATTTAGCAATTCAGGACTTTTTGAACTTATGTTAGACATTGTGAATGTTCCGGTATGTGCCATTAAAGAAGAAAGTAGCTTAGCAGATAGGGAAAGTTGGATATGTAAGAAAATAATTACAATACGGTGAAGTAAGTATTTTAATTAGGAGTAGTACAGGGGAGGGACGCCTGGATGGCTCAGTCAGTTGAGCATACTCAACTTCAGCTCGGGTCACAATCTCACGGTATCTGACTTTGGTTCAGGTCATGATCTCACGGTTCGTGAGTTCAAACCCGGTGTCGGACTCTGTGCTGACAGCTCAGAGCCTGGAGCTTGCTTCAGGTGCTGTGTCTCCCTCTTCTCTGCCCTCCCCCACTCACACTCTGTCTTTCCCTCTCTCTCAAAAATAAATAAATGTAAAAAAAAAAAATAAAAGAGTAGTACAGGGGACTGTGAGAGGCCTGAAGAATGATTTGAGTTTTGTTTTCAAGGCCGCTAATGACCTAATTGCTTGATAGCATAAGCTATAATTCCTCATCTTTTATGTTAGTGAAATTGGGTGGCACAGTTTGGAGCACATTCCTCTTCAGTGCTCCTATGCCTGTGTAATCTCACAGAGTTAAGTGCCCACCCCCCCTTTTTTTACACATGAGAATTGAATTAAATGGCAAATAAGAATTAAAAGATAAATATGTTATAACTACAATATTTAACCTCTTTTCAGAATACTATGCTATGGAAATACTATGATTCCACCTTCTCTTTAATTTTAATACCTACCAGAGCCTTATCTGGGAAACAAAGAAACCTCTACCCTTCAGGAATTCTGAGAGCTGACTGAGCCAGCCAAATTACATGCCTGGTAGTGGTGCCCTTAGAAATGCAAAAATAAAAGGCAAAGGACGTCTGATCAGTGTTTACTCTTACAAACTTCATAACTGTTTGTATTATATATAAAATATTTAATAGTGGAACAAATGCAATCATTTTCCCATTTCTAATATGTGAACTCCTTTAAAGCTAAAAATATATTTTAGTTTTTGAAACCATAATTTTCTCTGTTTTTAATTTCTATCTAAAAAGCTAAAGTGCTAAAGAGGTATCAGAATTCCATATGGCTAAAAAAAATCTTATTATGAGTTAATAAATACTACAGTCCTTTCATATCCCCACACATGTAATATTTTATTCCATTAACATATTTACATTGCTAAGATATAACACAATTGTAGTTTCAATTATAGCTTTAAGGCTTTTAATGCCAAAATTAGAAGACCTTGTTTTCCTCACTATTTGAAATAGCTATGAATTTTCTGTCTTGTGGAATCATTAGGACACTGTGTGTGTGTGTGTGTATGTGTGTGTGTGTGTTTGTATTTTAACTTTGTGTGTCTGGTGACTAAAAATTCTTGTAAGAGGGAATAAGGACTTAAATTACAGCTTATCTTCTACTGAATGTAATTGTTTTAGGACAAATTGAAGTACATTTCCAGCTCTTACAGAATTGGCAAGACGCAAATGAAATACCACAGAGATATGAGTTCTGGGGTTGTGAACCAGAAGTGAGATATCTATCTGTAACCTCAGCTTTTCTCTTTCCATGTAGCTCCCCCCCACCACCACCACCTCCTCATTATATTAGCAGTGAAACGGCACGACTAGGCCTTGCAGACCCAGAGATCTCCCAGATATCTGCAGAATGGATCCAAAAATGCTACACTGAAAAAGAAATATTTATAAGAAAAATTTTCAAAGTGAGATATACCTTGAATATCTGACAAGTACTTACAGTAGGAAAAATGTCAAATTTAAGTTGTTTCTTCCCAAATTTCTACTAGTTGCTCAAACTTGTTAAAGAAACTTATTTTTGTATCTGAAAAATGCTCCAATTTTGACATAAATATAGATGTTTCACTTTCTGCAAAGCATGTTCATGAAAAGTTGAATCGTATATATATTATATTTTGGAGAACCAATTTCACGTTTCTATTGACTTTATATTTTACTTTCAGAAATGTCAGCTCTGACACCAACAATTTAGTTTTCAGTTGTTTTTTCATTTAACCTTTCTGTGAAATAGTCAAAGACCTGCAAATAAATATTTAAACATTCCGGGAAAACCTTTGAAAGGAACCCCATAGGTAATTCTTTCATGAGTGCAAAAATCGTTTTGTAATGAATGAAGTCTTCTGGTTTCCTGATCTTCAAATAAAAAGAATATACTTAGGCCACTTTTGCCACTAAGAGAAAAAGTATATCTTGCTGTCTTAAGCGAAAATAAAGCTAGATTACTTGGGAAGTTTTACAATCAAAACACTAACAATTTCCAGCCATGAACATATTTTACTAGCTTGTCCTTCTACTAGAAAACACAAGGTAGTAAATGAAGTATAATCAACATTCTGTACACCTTCTATGGTATCTGTAGTTACTCATTGCCAAGGGACTAATGACAAAGCTATAACATAGTAACACTCAGGAACATTAAAATAAGAAGGTCAAGACCTTGAAATGGATTAAGGATAATCTCACACTAACTGTATCAAATTGGCAGGCTTCATAATAAGTTTGTTAATATTTGGAACACAACACTGTGCACCATTTTGGTGATAGGATTACCCTTTCCTCCAGATCCTAATGTGACAAATGAAATGATTGGATTGCTGCTGCCTTCATTACTGTTTTCAAGCCCTTGTTCTTTTCTTTAATTCCTTGAAGAGTTAAGAGGTTTCTAATTATTATTTTTGGCTTATTCCACAGCACATTTAAAATTTTTTTGAAGATGAAAAATGTAGTCTTAAACCTGTTCTGACAATATAAAACTTGATATATGAGATGTGCAAACATAAATATATAATGTATTCAGATTCAGATGAGAAAAATGTTTGTAATGAAACTATATGAGTAATTCTAACACTTGCCTTACAGAGTTAGGTAGCTAAGTGACATTTTCCTCAAACCCCACTATATGGTTCTACATATGGTTTCAATGTTTACTCTTAGTTTTAGAATACACCAGTTAAAATATTGATAACTCTTTTATAATGAGTTTCTGATTACAAAGGAAAAATCCACCTTAACAAGTATAGAGCAAGGTATTTAAACAATTCTTCACAGTATTCTAAGGCTTCTGTGGTATCCAATGAATGATATGTTACTAAAACAATGAAATGTTCCATGTTCCTTATTACCATCCATCATCCAACAGCTGTAAAATCACCAGCTGCTAGGAAAAAGAGAACTACATCAGTCCTTTCCAGCTGCAAAGAGAAAAAGCTTAAGATCTCCTTTTTGCATAATGTCTGGGATCCAAGCAGACTGGAGTCAAAGTTTCCTTGTCACAAACACCCAACCTTGTGAACATGTCAAACAGCACATAAGCTACGATTTATTTTTGTTGTTACGGGGAAGAAGTGTATGTGGGAGAAGAAGTAGAAGTGGCTGGGGTAATACAATATAGTAATAGCAATGTCAGTAGTGGCTACTATATGCCAGGCACAGGCTATCATAATTTTAAAACTCACAATAACTATATAAGGTAGATCTTATTTTCTTGGGAAACTGAGGTTCAGTGAGACTGAGTAACTTAGCAAATGGTGTGGTGAATCAAATCCAGATCTGACTCCAAAGCTAGGGTCTTAATTACTTCACTGTTCTGCCTTCCAGTAAAATGAACAGATGAGAAAAATCTGAACTGGTAAAGAATAAATGGAATGTATTTGAGAATGTATCTGGGAAGAAGGGGAAGCATGAAGGTGGTAGTAAAAGACATAGGAAGAGTGTTTCAAAGTAAATGAGGGTGCCAACTTGCACTTTGTGCCTTTTTCTGCTCCCCTCTCTCACAGGGAGAAAATGACCCTAACATCTTAGATAACTTGAGAAACAGATTAAGTATCATTTCCATTAACTTCCTTAATTGTCATTGGCCATCAAAAATGCTAGCGCATAAAATCAGACTTCATTAATTAATTACTCATCCTGACAACAATATGAGCTGTAGATGAATGGGCACAGTCTATTAAGCAGCAGCTCTCAAACTTTAGCAAGCACTGAAATCACCTAGGCCCCATCTCT
Source organism: Puma concolor (assembly GCF_028749965.1). Taxonomy (NCBI): domain Eukaryota; kingdom Metazoa; phylum Chordata; class Mammalia; order Carnivora; family Felidae; genus Puma; species Puma concolor. The sequence goes on along the minus strand of NC_141673.1, from coordinate 25,350,256 downwards.
AGAGTTTCTGATTGAGAACTGATAATTCTAACAAGTTCCCAGGTAATGCTCCCAGTGCCACTGGTTCAGGACCACCAACTATAAGAAAAACTGTGCTAAACAATGTTATATTTATACACACATACCTATGACAAACTGACTAGTAAAAGAATAATGTTTTTCAAGAGGCTACCTTCCATTGTACAGGCACAATTTATGAATCCAGTTATTTATACCTGCATATGTAAAATGAATAGTGTTCATACAAATGTGGGAGGACAACTGGCCTTATGGCCATGTTATTAATTAATTACACAAAAGAGTATGCTTTTAATGTGCAATTTGCTCACCTAAGCAGTTATGGAAATAAGAATATCACATTTAAAAGAGGCAATCATTCCCAAATTTAATACCAACTCTTTATAATCCAGAAAAAAATACATAAAAATAAAATGCACTTGGGGCGCCTGGGTGGCGCAGTCGGTTAAGCGTCCGACTTCAGCCAGGTCACGATCTCGCGGTCCGTGAGTTCGAGCCCCGCGTCAGGCTCTGGGCCGGTGGCTCGGAGCCTGGAGCCTGTTTCCAATTCTGTGTCTCCCTCTCTCTCTGCCCCTCGCCTGTTCATGCTCTGTCTCTCTCTGTCCCAAAAATAAATAAACGTTGAAAAAAAAATTTTTAAAAAATAAAAAATAAAAAAAATAAATAAAATGCACTTAAGCTTAGGGATGGGAAAAATCTGAAACTAGAACTATTCCTATTTCCAATCATAAGCGTCTGCTGGTCCAATTGCTTATGGCTTAAAAAACAAAAATAACTTTTTTTAAGCAAGTAGAGACAAGGATTTTCATAGAACTGGATCCTGGAAGCCAACATACCATTGGCCACTTAGCCTGTTTCTTCTCCCTTACCCTGCCCTGGCTCTAAGTTTGACTTGATCTTGCCTGGTTTTGGCACATGCTGTAGTTACAGTACTAGGGGCTACCACCACTGCTGCTGAAATTGATATGAAAATTGGGAAGCAGCATGGCACAAAACCAGTATTATTTTTTTTTAAGTAGGTTTCATGTCCAGTATAGAGCCCAATGCAGGGCTTGAATTCATGACTCTGAGATCAAGACCTGAGCTGAGATCAAAGGTCAGACACCTAACCAACTGAGCCACCTAGGCGCCCCCAAACTAGTATTATTTTAAAAGGAAGTTGCTTCCAATTTCAGAGTGACCTGAGATTAGTAAGGAAGTGAAGTTTCAATCCCCTAAGGTCTTCTAGGATGGAGACTTCTCATTCCAACATCCTTTTAAAATGAAAAACACTTACTAAATAACCCCCTTTACTTGGTTATCCAGATCCTTTCTATAGGCTACCAGTTTTCTTTTTGGGGATGGGAAAGGTCATCCTACAGTAACTTTATTATGACAGAGAACCCAGGCTGCAATAAGTCTACATGATTAGAACAGATGGTTGTTATCTTTCCAAAGGGTGAAGCCTGAGCCCAGCTGGCAGCACACAAGGTTAAAACCAAGGTCCAGAATATCCTCTTTCCTAGTATTACCCTGCATTACCCAACTCATGATGTGAGATGCAAGACTGTACAACCACACTGAACAGAAGTATGAGGTCCCACCGTGCAGAGGCAAAACCCAGTGGAAGAAAATTGAACATTCAATCATCGAAAACGATGCGGTGGGGCGCCTGGGTGGCGCAGTCGGTTAAGCGTCCGACTTCAGCCAGGTCACGATCTCGCGGTCCGGGAGTTCGAGCCCCGCGTCGGGCTCTGGGCTGATGGCTCAGAGCCTGGAGCCTGTTTCCGATTCTGTGTCTCCCTCTCTCTCTGCCCCTCCCCCGTTCATGCTCTGTCTCTCTCTGTCCCAAAAATAAATAAACGTTGAAAAAAAAATTTTTTTTTAAAAAAAGAAAAGGATGCTGAAATAAAGTGCAGTTGCCTACTCTTCCACTATTCATTGCTGAGAAAGACGAGGGTATGGGATGAATAGCAAATTATGTCCTTTACTCTTCAAATAAATAGATCCTGAGAAAATGGGGTTGATGGCCAATCAGGCAGTAGAACAGGATGAAAATCTAGGCTAGTTAGAGATCTTTGTGCCGTAGGCAAAGAACAGCAGGGATAAGGGAAAAGAGAGGAACATTAAAATGCCTGGAAACATTAAAAAGGGAGAAACTTCTTTCTCTTTTCTTAAACAAGATAGGAAACAGCATTTTTAATTTTCCTTGCTGCAGTGGCAGTAGATTCTGGTTTTCATAAAACACGATTTCAGTAACATGGTCTATTGATAAGATTGCTCAGTCACGGGAAGATAAACAGGCTGACCATTAATGTTAGGACTAGGTCTTCTCACAAAGCCTTTAACAAGGGCTATGTCTCAACGCTGGGTCCACAGAGGAACTCTTAACACTATAAGGTGCTTCAGTTAAAGCTTCTGCGATATTACAATGGCATGATTGATGGTTTTCTTTTAAGAATGTGACTCTCTTATACATGTAAACTACTTTAGAAAAGTTATAGATAAAAAGCTGAGGGAGAGTTTGGTTTCAAGCCACACAGTTCCAGACACCAGCCACAGATGCCCCTGTCCTGTTTAACTACATGTTATTTTCTGAGCAACATTCATTCACTGAGTGGTTGAAAGAAATGATCTGCCAGTCACCTCCACCCTCCCTCATCCTGTGAATCTCACAAATACAGAGGCTGAAGACAGGACAGTTGACTCTGTTCCCCCTCATCAGGAAAATCATTTGGTGACTGAGTGGATGTCATGAGCAAGATAGCCCAGTTGTCCAAGATGATCCTTGCTACAAAGATGAGGCTGACTCATGTAGATGAGAACTCCTTGGTCAGCTGCTCCACCTGTTTGGGCTTTAGCCCTGTGAAACAAAATATGCCAGTCTGGTCAGCGATGTGCTGCCCATTGTGGGAGAAGTCCTCCTTCTTGAGGTTGGAGACCAGCCGAATCTGCATGCTAATGATGCAGCTGGCCATGACTTGCGCTTCTTAACAACCATTGTTTTTGAAAATCTAGATGGTCAGAGTGGTCGAGGCAACTCGGGCTCCATTGAGAGGAGGGTTGGAATACACGGGATGGATCAGTGTCTTCATCTGTGATTCCACCCCTCTGACTTCATCAGCATCTTTACAGACCACAGTGAAGTCTCCCACACACTTACCATATAAGCCCATGTTCTTGGTATAGGATTGGCAGAAACAAACATTAATGCCCTCTTCAGTGAAGTGGTGTACAGCCTAGGCATCCTTGGTACCATCACTACTGGCAAAGTCTTGGTAGGCCATGTCAAAGAACGTAGAGAGATTCTTTTTGTCACTGTTGTTGCTATTTCCTTCTATTTCTCAGAATGAGGGTCCACTTCCACAGGATTGTGGGCATAGGTGTGCAGAAGAACACTTTGCTGTGGCATTTTTGAAATGTCCTCCATAGTGCTTGTGAAGTCAAAGCCACAAGACTGGGGGGGGGGGTCATAGTATTGTTAACCTTGCAGCTGCATGTCAGTATGTCTGATGGTTTGGGTGGAAGAGACATCTTGGCTGATCTTAAAAAAATCTATGCAAAAAACCAGTTTGATACCCAGGGCCTTAATTCCAGAAATGGTCTGCACAGTGATATACTGGCCAATTTTCAACTCTTTGCTGTCCTCCACCGGGGTCTGTCCTATAGATGTCTTGCAAAATTCAGCCAGTCCTGCAATGGGCAGATATTCTTTGTCCATATTTTTTACATCAGTCTGGGCCTCTGCCTTCCAGATGCTAGGGAGGACATAAGGCTCTCCTATACTGGTAGACACCTCCTACCAGATTCTTTCTGCTACTGGTGTCTCTCTTACAGTATTTTGTGACTCTCGGGATGGGATCTGGAGGCCCCATCTCCACATGGGCCCACCAGGAGCTGACTCTTGCAGAGACCAGGTGGTGAGGCTGAGGTGGAAGACTGGTGATTTTGGAGAGGATGCTGTCAGAGTGCAGCAGTACCAGGTGGCAACAAGAGGTTCAGTGGGTAGTGGCAGAATGGAGTGGAGGGCCAGTGGTGCAAACATGGGGCTCAGGCTCATTGCCTGACAGTTTTCTTGCTGGCAGAAGACTGTATAGAATAGTTATATTTTGAGACTTTTATAGAAGTTTCTCATAACTCTGTATTTATCTCTTTTCAAGTTTAGCAAAGTTAATAGAATTCCCTCTCCCTTTTTTTAAGTCAGAAAGCCATTTTTTAATTTCTAAAGCTCTAGCATATATTTCTAGGTTTTGCCCATGGTCACCTGCCACACCTGTACCAGGTTGTCTGGGTAGCCAGCAAACAGTCTGGCTATCAGAAGACCAGGTTGGAGAGGTACACTGGGGTGGCTCTGCCTTGCTGCTAATACTGATAACTTCTTGTTTCGGCTAATCTACAATGATCTTGACCTTAAAGTTCCAGATCTTAATGCTGTGGCGTGTGGCAACACAGAGCCACAGTGGTGGGGGCTGAATCACAGGGTATTGATGACATCCTTGCCATCTAGTGCATGAAGGTACTTGCCTTCGTTGAGGACCCACAGCATGACCTGGCCATCTCTGCCTCCAGAAGCACAGAGGAATCCATCCGGAGAGACAGTCACCACATTCAGGTAGCCTGTGTGGCCAGTGTGGTTGGTCTTCAGCTTGTAGTTTTCCAGATTTTATCCCTTGACCAGCTTGTGGCTTATGAACAAAAGAAATTTACTTCTCACAGTTCTGGAGACTGGAAGTCTAAGATCAGGGTGCCAGCATAGTCGGGTTCTCATAAAGACCCTCTTCCAGGTTACAGACTGCTGACTGCTCACTGTATCCTCACGTGGCAGAAAGAGAGCTAGCTAGCTCTCTCAGCTCTTAAGGCCACTAATCCCATTCATGAGGGCTCTACTCTCATGACCTACTTACCTCCCAAAGGCCCCACCTCCACATACCATCACACTGTGATTAGGTTTTCAACATATGAATTTTGGAGGGACACAAACATTCAGTCCATTGCAGCCTGCATGCTCTCCTTTCACTAATTCACTTAGTGGCAGAAATTTATTGGTGCCCTACTTCACATAAACTTTCTAGTTACAGTCTAGTAGATTGACATGTGTCTAGAATGTCTGGGTTCTTTTTTTTTTTTTTTTTTTTTTTTTTTATGTTTGCTTAGTTAGGAGAGGAGGGGCAGAGAGAGGGAGAGAGAATCCCAAGCAGACTCCACACTGTTAGCATGGAGACCCACCTGGGGTACAACCTCACGAACCAATGTGAGATCATGACCTGAGCTGAAATCAAAAGTCAGATGCTTAACCAACTGAGCCCCCGAGGTGCCCCTGGGTTATTTTCTATTTCAATCATACTTGAACCCAATTATCTTAGGTATTACAAATTAGTCCATGCTTTATTTGAAGCAATGTGAGTTCAGAGATCCATTAGTGTTTGCAAACTAGTTTGTTGGGTGAATGTTTCATTTTCTCCAACTTGGGAGCCCCAGTTTCATTTCTAGAGTGATAGCATTGTTTCTGTTTTTGAAACTCTGGCTGATTCCCTAGTCATTTTTGTTACCCCAATGTTGTCCTGCACCCCAGGGACTTAGCCCAACAAACACAAACTGTCCTGCTGGCTAACTGGTTCATGCTCCCTTATGGCCCTTTCCTCTATCAGGGCTGGGAGAAAGATGACACATGTGGAAGTCTACTCTACAAAATGAAATAAGGATACTTTGAGATCTTCAAATTTTTTTTATTTATTTTTGCTTTGATCTGAAGTATCAGAGAAAAATATAAAATTTAAAAATTGAAGTGCTCTCCTACCTGTCTTCCCCTTGCCTAATCCACATAGCTTTGGGTGCATCCCAACAAGGCACTTGCTGTCTGAGCTACTCTGTAACCTTGTTTTTTGGAAGAAGGTGATGTGAGGACAATGACAATAGGTTTTGATTATCTTTTTATTCCTATGTTGCTATCACTCAATCAAACACCTAATTCTGGCTCCAGTAACATACCAGACTAAGGCAACAAAGATCACGCAGTCCCTGTCATCAGGAGTTTGTGATCTCCTGGGAGATGCAGACAAGCAAAAGTTGAGAGGAAAGCCCAAGGAGATATGTGAATACAGAGGAAAGGGAGTTTAACCATGGTTAGGGTGAGAGGGGGTCAGGCCAACTCTTCACAGAGGAGAATTATTATTCATTCTATTGGCTGAACAGCAAAAGATACCAGGCATTAAACTGAAGTTCTTATTTTTTCCACTTTAAAATGTCTTCAACAATGGTTCCCATTTACTGTCAAAGCTGGCTTCTGAGTGATAATGCCACTAATATGATTATGCCAACCTCTCTTACTGCTCACCTTACACTTCATATCTGAAGGTCATGGCACTAAAAATTGGCATGGATGTATTCCAAGGAATCTGGTTATCATACTTGACTATTTATAATTCTAAAATTGAAGACTAAATCACAAGTTAATTGGCACTTTAAAAGATGGGTATGGAGTCGGAGGAGTGAATCAGCAGAGGAAGAAACAGGGAGGACTATGTGAGTGCAGACCAACTCTAAGGGAACTTCGATTACCAATGTCCAAAACTGAAAGTAACTTATGGTTTGTTTTTCACAGGTGAGGAATTGTTTTACATACCACATGGAATGCTCCTGGGGCTTTGACAGGTCTGAAGCCATCAACAGGAACGCATTGATCCGCATGGCCGTTACAGAAGCAGCTGCCCTTGACAATGAAATCATAGATTGCATAATGTGTAAAATGTTGAGGCTTTGTGGTCAGGTCATTTCTCTGACAGGGGCAAGACTGTCGTTTTAGCAACTGCACACGGAGGTTGGTGATCTTCAATTGCTCCTGCACTTTGGCACTATAAGGGTTCTCTGCATCATATGGTGGTGACAAAGCTCTGAAAATAACCTGTAAAGAAAGAAAAAAATACCATGAGTATATACGACTGTGTGCAAACCCCAAATTGTTTGCCTCATACAGTCTTGGTTTGATTTACACCTTTTGTCATCTGCAAGTGATAAGATAAGAGATTTTTAGACTTTGATCACACAGGTGTGCTGCCTGTTCAGATGCAGAAGTATAAATTGAGTAACCAGCAGAGACCTTACTCTTGAGATGAAGGCAGCCATGCAAAGATCTTGGGGGAAGAGCATTCTGGGCAGAAGGAACAGCAAGTTTAAAGGCCTTGAAGCTGAATCCAGCTTGGCTTATTAAAGGAAGAACAACAAGGCCAGTGTGACTGAAGTCCAGGAAACAAGGGGACAGTTTTTAGAGAAGAGGACAGAGCCAGTGCATAACACATCATGAATAGAGAGTCCTTTAAAGGCCATGGTAGTTATTCTAACTGTAGTGGGAAGGCACTGGAGGTTCATATGCAGAGAGCTGATACCATCTGATTTACATTTTTAAAAAAGATAACTCCCACTTCTATAAGGAGAATGGATTAAAAAGGGGGAAGAAGAGAAGCACCAAAATCAAGATCCAGACACTTCTATTTCCAAATGAGGTGTGACCCTTCAAAGACTAATCAGTTATTAATTGGGGCCACTGTTGCTACAAATACCTTTGGTTCTCCTTTTCTGGATCTGCCTTCCAAGCTTGTGGTACATTCTTGGAATATTCTTATGAGTAGTAAATATATAGTCATTTCAGGGTGGATTTGATTTCTGAAATCAGTTAAAAGTCCTTTAAATCCAAATGTAGAAAATAAAATGGCTGATCAAGTTAGTTAACAGTATTTTGGTTAAATGTAAAGTATAACTAATAAAACTTTTTATTGTGTATATTACAGATAGACTTGAAAGGCAATTTAAAACTTTAGTTCTGAGGAGGAAACCAGAGGGAGGAAGACTCAGAAGGGACGGACTTTGGGCATGTGTGTGTGTCCATACGTTATATGGGGGTAATAAAAGGGCCCCTGGGGTGGAGGGGTACAAACTTCTCTAATGGATGTCTTAACTTTGGGGGAGTAAGGCTGGTGGGAGAGAAAATCACTGCCAGTAGAAAGCAATGAATATAAAAAAAGGAATTCCAAACTATCTCACAACATAAAACAGTATCATAAGGAGACCGATACCAAGTTATACCTTATTATGCAGGTTAAAAACAAAACAAAACAGAACAAAACCTTAAGCAATCTTGTTAATTTATATAATAAGAGACACAAAACTCCCCTGAAAAAAATTTTAGGCATCTCTTGGCTTTTTAAAGATATGTTAAAAGTCTACTCACAAGAAATCCAGAAATATTTTGATAATGGAGTAGTATGAAAGTAAAGTAATTATTAAAAAGTAGGCTTTGGATAAACTCCCATTTAGAGAGAATGTATCTAAAAGTAGCTTTCCAGGAAAAAAAATCCTTAAGGAATACTTCAGATATAAAAATTTCATTTTAAGAATTGATTTTGCAATGAAAGGATGAAAAGGCAAGAATCAACTGTGCAGGACCACATCTCCAGCCATACTTAGGTGCAGAACTGTCCTAAATGAAATATAACTTAAGGAGGAGTGATAATTCAATGGATACTTGGCCTTCACGGCCAATTCTCCATCCAGCACTATAGTGATTCTCTATAAATAGAAGTTGGATCATGTCACTGCTTAAATCTGCCCCCACCCAAGGACCTCCCATTTCTCTCAGAATAAAATACAAAGTCCTTATACCAGCCTGCCTCATTTTTGTTCTTAGCGCTTATTTACCAATTGATACATTGTAGTTGTACTTTAATGCTTTACTGTCTTCCTGGTCTAGAAAGTAAACTTCTTGAGGATAATTGCTGATCCCAGGACAGTGCCTAGCACAGGGGAAGTATTCAATAAATTCTTAGTAAATGAATTGATTGATTATAACATTGTTCTTGGCATTTAAGTAATAGGTGAGAATTTTAAATAACTTAATTTCCTTTTCTAAGGTCCTAAACAGATTCACACACTGAATTCATATTATAGCACTAGAAGGGAAGAGGTAGGAAATTATAAAAACAGTTAGAAATAACTGAATCATTAACCAACCTCTGCATCTCTAGCTATTTTTGAACTTGCAAACCTTGGAAAAAGTTGTATCCTAAACTTTAACAATGTTCTGCCCCATTTATTCACATGTAAAGTGGTGGAAAGCAACATATGGAATACTGTTTTCCAACAATACTATGTCACCTACTTGAAAGTCAATATGGAAGTAATGTCTCTTTTAATGATAGCCTATATCACAGCATGTTTTTACATTTTGAATCATTAAAAAAATTAAAAAATTGAACCCATTGTGAGTTTTATGTGACACTTATTTTTCAAATAACACCCCCAATACTGGCATTCTGTTAGACATTCGTGAAGGACACTTGCTCTAAATAAAATCAGTAATGTGGCCACCTCCTGGTTTATCAACCACAGTAATACAAGGACATGGAAAAGGGTCACAGTGCTTACCAAATAAGTATTCCACTGAAAAGCATATGGCATCCTTCTCTAAACCGTGGCCCACCCTTCCTTTTCCTCAACATTGGTGGTACTGTTTGCTCTCTGTGTTCCTATCACGTATTTATCCTTGACATTTACCCTAGTTCCCTCTCCCCCACTCCTTATAACCCCTGTCCTCTGAGAATTGTTTAGCATATGCAAGGCTAGAGGAAGATCTGTCAAGGTTTGTAGGAACTAGAAGCTCTTTTGCTTCCTGAACCCAGACTGGAAGCTGAATGGCGGCTCTGTGCTTAGTGTGCATGACACCACAGTTGGCACGCTGATATCAGCAGGGAAGGGACATCATGACCCCTGAGGCTGCATGCTGGAAAGGAGACAGCAGAGTGCCACAGACACAAAGTGAACGGGAATTTAAACCATGAAATCTTTTTTCCAGAAAGGAGACGCCTTAATCTGATACTCTGGGAAATAGATCTACCCTGCGTCAGGAAACAAAGAGTGCGCCAATCCAGATGCTTCAAACTTCTGGCAGGTCGCCCTTTGGGTCCCACCCAGTTTTTCTTCAAACATCTCCAGAAGAATCCCGCATGGCACTACTAAAATGAAGTAAGAAAAAGTGTAGAAGCCCTCATATATCAGCCTCTTCTGTTTTTGTCCCCATCAGGAACAGGATGTATCTATGGGCCCACCACTGTTCCTCTGTCTATGAGTGCGTCTGAAGGTACACTCCTGCAAGACATAGTTAACAAGCCAGAGGAGAACTAGGATTGAGCCTATTTCAGTGTTTCCAGCTTGTTAGTGCTATTGGCCAGGACTTCCTGATACTATTTTTCAAATTAAGAAAGTGGGTTATATTTCAGTGATTAATACTATGCTCATTACAGAGAAATCTGTCACTCAAAAATGTAGAAGACACTAAGAATCTACAGTGCAGTCCCAAGGACAGCCAGGAATACCGACTCCACAATATTTTCCCATCTAATCTTCTGTATATATACATATAGAATATAACGTAAACCGCTTTGTTTCAGCTTAACAATACCTTGTGAATTTTTTCCAATTCAGTGAAAATAATTCTACATCAGTGGTTCTCAAAATGTGGCTCTCAGACCAACAGCATCAGTGTCAACCTGGGAACTAGTTAGAAATGCAAATTCATGAGCCCTTATACCAGGCTGACTGAATCAGAAACTCTGGGGATGGAGCCCAGCAATCTGGGTTTCAACAAGCCTTCCAGATGATTCTGATGCACAATAAAGTTTGAGAAACACTCTTTCATAATTAAAAAATCTGGTTAGGATTCTATTGTGCGGATATGACATAACTTATTTAACCAGGTTGCTGTCGTTAGGCATCTAGATTGTTTTCAACTTTTCGGTATAACCAACTACAGTGAACAATCTTATAGCTAAAATGCAGAAGTTTATAATAATATCCTGAAGATACATTTCCAAATGTGAAATCAATGGTTTAAATGAAATACATAATTTTAAAACCTATCTGAGCTTCTGAGTGAATCACAAACCCTTTCCTACTTAATCTTTGGAATTTTCACATTTCTCTGGTCTTGGCCTGCTTTCTAAGCCTGGAATCCCTTAAACTTTGCCTAAGGATCTGGACTTTTGGCTTAGGCTCTGCCATTTCTTATGCCTTAGTATAACAAAGAGATCCTTAAAAAGTTCTGAACAGGTTAGAATTACCTATATGTTCTTTTCTAACTCTCAATAATAGTGAGAATTAGTTAAAATAGAATTCCATATGTCCTATTTTTACTGAGATGAAACTTTCAACAGAGTTTAACACAATGTGAACAGAATAAGAAGTAATTATTAGGTACATAATAGACAGGAAGTCTTTTGAGTACCAAACTCATATTTACATATTGCTCCATAATTAAAATTTTATTGCCTATGTTAGATCACAATAATTCAAGAAACTTAGTTATCACATTTTAAAATTTTTGTTTAGCTACTAGCTTGAGAAATATTTCAGGTCCGAGGTGATTGCCCATCTTGTGGACTCTGTTGGCACTTGTGTTTCCATGAAAGCACTTTCATGCTAGTACATTGTATTTTATTTTTATTTTTATTTTTATTTTTATTTTTATTTTTATTTTTATTTTTGAGAGAAAGAGCATGAGTGGGGGAGAGGGGCAGAGGGAGAGAGAGAGAATTTTAAGCAGGCTCCATGCCCAGCACAGAGCCCAATGTGGGGCTCGATCCTATGACCCTGGGATCATGACCTCAGTTGAAATCAAGAGTTGGACACTCAACCGACTGAGCCACCCAGGTGCCTGGATCATGCTAGTACATTGTTATTGCCTATTTACTTGTCTGTATCGCAAAATAGACTCTGCTCAGTAGGTTTGTCTGGTTAACAGCTGTGTCCCCCAGCACGTCCCTGGCATATTATAGCATTTCATAATTACATTGAATGAATAAATAAATGAACTGTTTTTCCAAATAGCATTTTTAAAAAGGAGAAGCCAAACAAGTAATAGGATTTAGAAAAATAAAAAAGGAAAAATGTTCTTACAATTATGTACTCTCGATGAGAAAGTGTATGAATACATACATATATGTATAAATACCTACATAAAAATATGTAATATATTTCAAATGGTTTTATGGATTCCTTCTCTTCAATAGTACACACGGTCTTTCACATTCTTAAGAAAAGGGATCAAGGGGCGTCTGGGTGGTGCAGTCGGTTAAGCGTCCGACTTCAGCCAGGTCACGATCTCCCGGTCCGTGAGTTCGAGCCCCGCGTCGGGCTCTGGGCTGATGGCTCAGAGCCTGGAGCCTGTTTCCAATTCTGTGTCTCCGTCTCTCTCTGCCCCTCCCCCGTTCATGCTCTGTCTCTCTCTGTCCCAAAAATAAATAAACGTTGAAAAAAAAAATTAAATTAAAAAAAAAAAAAGAAAAGAAAAGGGATCAAGCAGGCATGATCAAGCACCCAAACACATACAAATATTACACCTTTTCCATGGTTTGTGGTCTAGTTTTCTTATTTACCAAAAATGGAAGCTTTAAGATCCTAACTGCAATTGTTCTTTAGTGGTTTTTAAAATTCCCATATCTTTATGTTATCAAAACAGCAGCTTTTGCTTTCAATGATTTCTCTCCTGTTTTTCTATTTCATTTTTGCTTTTATTTTTATTACTTACTTTCTTCTACTTACTTTGGGCTTAATTTTCTCTTCTTTATTTACTAGTTTACCAATTTTTTCTCCCAAGTTTTTATTTAAATTAAGGTTAGTCAATATATACTGTAGTATTGGTTTCAGGAGTAGGATTTAGTGACTCATCACTTACATATAACACCAATGCTCATCACAATAAGTGCCCTTCTTAATGCTCATCACCCATTTAGCCCATGCCCCCACCCACCTCTTCTCCATCAATGCTCAGAGTTCTTTTGATTTGCCTCCCTATTTATATCTTATTTTATTTTTCCTTCCCTTCCCCTATGTTCATCTGTTTTGTTTCTTGAATTACACATATGAGTGAAATCATATAGTATTTGCCTTTCTCTGACTTATTTTGCTTAGCATAATACACTCTAGTTCCATCTACCTCATTGCAAATGGCAAGATTTCATTCTTTTTGATGGCTGAGTAATATTCCATTATGTAATACCAAACTTCTTTATCCAATTATCAGTTGATGAACATTTGGGCTCTTTCCATACTTTGGCTATTGTGGATAATGCTGCTATAAACATTGGGGTACATGTGCCCCTTCGAATCAGTACATTTGTATACTTTGGATTAATACCCAGTAGTATAATTGTTGGGTAGGGTAGTTCTATTTTTAACTTTTTAAGGAACCCCTATACTGTTTTCTAGAGTGGCTGTACCAGTTTGCATTCCCACCAGCTGTATAAGAGGGTTCCCCTTTCTCCATATCCTCACCAACATCTGTTGTTTCCTGAGTCGTTACTTTAGCCATTTTGACAGGTGTGAGATGGTATCTCATTGTGGTTTTGATTTTTATTTCCCCAATGATAAGTGATGTCGAGCACTTTCTCCTGTGTTTGTTAGCCATTTTTATGTCTTCTTTGGAGAAATGTCTGTTCATGTCTTCTGCCCATTTCCTAACTGGGTTATTTATTTTTGGGGTGTTGAGTTTCATAAGTTCTTTATAGATTTTTGAATATTAGCCCTTTATCTGATGTGTCACTTGCAAATATCTTCTCCCATTCCATAGGTTGTCTTTTAGTTTTGTTGATTGTTTCCTTCGTTGTGCAGAAACTTTTTAACTTGATGAAATCACAATCACTTGATGAATTCATTTTTGCGTTTGTTTCCCTTGCCTCCAGTAACATGTCTTGTAAGTTGCTACAGCTGAAATCAAAGAGGTTGCTGCCTGTGTTCTCTAGAATTTTTATGGTTTCCTGTCTCACATTTAGGCTTTCATCTGGTTTGAATTTATTTTTGTGTATGGTGTAAGAAAGTGGTCCAGGTTCATTCTTCTGCATGTTGCCGTCCAGTTTTCCCAGCAATATTTGCTGAAGAGACTATTTTCCAATTGGACATTCTTTCCTGCTTTGTCAAAGATGAGTTGGTCATACATTTGTGGGTCCATATCTGGGTTTTCTATTCTGTTCCATTTCTCTATGTGTCTGTTTTATGCCAGTACCATACTGTCTTGGTGATTACAGCTTTGTAATATAGCTTGGAATCTGGAATTGTGATACCTCCAGCTTTGGTTTTTCTTTTTCAATATTACTTTGGCTATTCAGGGTCTTTTCTGGTTCCATATAAATTTTAGAATTGTTTGTTCTAGCTCTATAAAAAAATGCTGGTGTTATTTTGAGAGAGATTGCATTGAATATGTAGATTGCTTTCAGTAGTATACACATTTTAACAATATTTGCTCTTCCAGTCCATGAACATGGAATGTTTTTTCATTTCTTTGTGTCTTCTTCAATTTGTTTCATAAGTGTTACATAGTTTTCAGAGGACAGTTCTTTTACCTCTTTGGTTAGGTTTATTCCTAGGTATCTTATGGTTTTTAGTGCAGTTGTAAATGGGATTGATTCCATGATTTCTCTTTCTGCAACTTTGTTATTGGTATATAGAAATGCAACAAATTTCTGTACATTAATATTATATCCTTTAGCTTTGCTGAATGTATTTATCAGTTCTAGCAATTTTTTGGTGGAGTCTTTCAAGTTTTCTACATAGAGTATCATGTCTGCAAAGACTGAAAGTTTGGCTTCTTCCTTGCTGATTTGGATGCCTTTTATTTCTTTTTGTTGTCTGGTTGCTGAAGCTAGGACTTCCAGTACTATGTTGAACAACAGTGGTGAGAGTGAACATCTCTGTTGTGTTCCTGACCTTAAGGGAAAAGCTCTCAGGTTTTTCCAACTGAGGATGATATTAACTGTGGATCTTTTGTATATGGCCTTTATCATGTTGAGGTATGTTCCTTCTACCCTTACTTTCTTGAGGGTTTTTTATCAAGAAAGGGATGCTGCATTTTGTCAAGTGCTTTTTCTGCATCTATTGAGAGGATCATATGGTTCTTATCCTTTCTTTTATTAATGTGGTATATCAGGTAGATTGATTTTTGGATATTGAACCACCTTTGCAGACCAGGAATAAATCCTACTTGATTGTGGTGAATAATTCCTTTAATGTCCTGTTGTATTTGATTTGCTAGAATCTTGTTGAGAATTTTTGTATCCATGTTCATCAGGGATATTGGTCTATCATTTTCCTTAGCTGGTTTTGGAATCAAGGTAATTCTGGCCTCATAGAATAAGTTTGGAAAATTTCCTTCTATTTCTATTTTTTGGAACAGCTTCAAAAGAATAGGTATTAACTCTTCTTTAAATGTTTGCTAGAAACCCCTTGGGAAGCCATCCAGCTCTGGACTCTTATTTTTTTGGGACATTTTTGATAGCCAATTGAATTTCTTTGCTGGTTATGGATCTGTTCAAGTTTTCTATTTCTTTCTGTTTCAGTTTTGGTAGTTTACATGTTTCTAGGAATTTATCCATTTCTTCTAGATTGCCCAGTTTGTTGGCATATAATTGCTCATAATATTCTCTTACAATTGTTTGTCTTTCCACAGTGTTGGTTGTGATCTCCTCTTTCATTCGTGATTTTATTTGAATTCTTTCTCTTTTCTTTTTGATAAGGATGGCTAGGGGGTTATCAATTTTGTTTATTCTTTCAAAGAACCAGCTCCTAGTTTCATTGACCTGCTTTCTATATCATTTATTTCTCCTCTAATCTTCATCATTTCCCTTCTTCTTCTGGTTTTAGGATTTATTTGCTGTTCTTTTTCCAGCTTTATTTGCTGTTCTTTTTCCAGCTCATTTAGGTGTAAGATTAGGTTGTGTATTTGAGACTTTTCTTGCTTCTTGAGGAAGGCCCGTATTGCTATGTATTTCCCTCTTACAACCACCTTTGCTGCATCCCAAAGGTTTTGAGCTGCCATGTTTTCATTTTCACTTGCTTTCATGTATTTTTTAATTTTTCTTTAATTTCTTGGTTCCATTCATTCTTTAGTAGGATGTTCTTTAACCTCCTTGTATTTGTGGTCCTTCCAAATTTTTTCTTGTGGTTGACTTAAACTTTCATAGTGTTATGGTCTGAAAATATGCATGGTTTGATCTGAATCTTTTTGTACTGGTTGAAGCCTGATTTGTGACCCAGTATGTGATCTATTCCTGAGAATGTTCCCTGGGCACTTGAAAACAATGTGTACTCTGTTGTTTTAGGATGAAATGCTCTGACTGTATCTGTTAAGTCCATTTGGTCCAGTGTGTCATTCAAAGCCATTGTTTTCTTGTTGATGTTCTGCTTAGATGACTGCTTGATGATGTTCTGCTTATTGTTGTAACTGGGTGTTAAAGTCCCCCACTATTATTATATTATTACCAATGAGTTTCTTTAAGTTTGTTATCATATGACTTACATATTTGGCTGTTCCAAGTTGAGGACATAAATATTTACAATTGTTAGATCTTCTTGTTGGATAGACCCCTTTATTGTGATATAGTGCCCTTCTTCACCTCTTGTTATAGTTTTGGTTTTAAAATCTAGTTTATCTGATATAAGTATGGCTACTCTGGCTTTCTTTTGACATCCATTAGCATGATAAATGGTTCTCCATTCCCTCACTTTAAATCTTCAGGTGTTACTGGGTCTAAAATGAGTCTCTTATAAGGAGCATATGGATGGGTCTAGTTTTTTTTTTTTTTTTTAATCCGTTCTGATATCCTATATCTTTTGATTGGAGCATTTAGTCCATTTACATTAAGAGTAATTATTGATAGATATGAATTTAGTGCCATTATATTACCTGTAAAGTTGCTGTTCCTGTAGACTGTCTCTGTTCTTTCTAGTCTTGGGTGCTTTTGGTCTCTTCCCCGCTCAAAGAATGCCCTTTAATATTTCTTGCAGAGCTGGTTTAGCGTTCACAAACTCCTTTAGTTTTTGCTTGTCTTGGAAATTATCTCTCCATCTATTCTGAATGACAGCCTTGTTGGATAAAGTATTCTTGGTTGCCTATTTTTCCCATTTAGCATGTTGACTATATCATGCCACTCCCTTCTGGTCTGCCAAGTTTCTGTGGACAGGTCTGTCGCTAACCTTATGTGTCTACCCTTGTAGGTTAATGGCCTTTTGTCCCTAGCTGCTTTCAGAATTTTCTATCTTCGTATTTTTCAAGTTTCACTATGATATGTCTTGGTGTTGACCTGTTTTTGTTGATTTTGAGTGGAGTTCTCTGTGGACTTCAATGCCTATTTCCTTCCCCAGATTAGGGAAGTTCTCAGCTATAGTTTGTTCAAATAAACCCTCTGCCCCCTTTTCCTGCTCTTCTTATGGTACTCTTATGATATGGATATTACTGTGTTTTATGGAGTTTCTGAGTTCCATAAGTCTATATTCATGATCTAATAGTTTTCTTTCCTTTCCCTCTTCTTTTCTGCTCCGTTATTTTCCATAATTTTATCTTCTATGTCACCTATTCATTCCTCTGCTTCTTCCATCCTTATTGTGATTACACTCAGTTGGTTTTGCATCTTAGTTATAGCATTTTTTAATTTCAGACTGACTATTTTTTAGGTCTTTTATCTCTGTAGGAAGGGTTTCTCTGGTGTTTTCTCTGCTTCTTTCAAGTCCAGCTAGTATTCTTATGACTGTTGTCTAAATTTTTGATCAGATATATTGCTGATAACTATTTTGAGTAAATCCTTGGCTGTGAGTTCTTCTTGATCTTTCTTTTGGGGAGAATTCCTCCATCTTTTAGGTTTCTGTCTTTTGCGTGTTATGAAAGCTTGTTATGTTTTTTGTTGCTGAGAGTAATCCTATGTTAAGGAGGGGTTGTACACTGTCCAGGGACTGATGCTTCAGGAAGTGTTTCTAGTGTATGTTTTGTACACTCTGCTGTTGTGTTTTGGCTACTCTTTACCACAGGTCAGTCCTCTGCAGAGTTCCCCCTTTCTTGCAGTGAGGAGTATTGCAGTGGACCTTTAACTAGAATGCTTTGATTTGTTTGTTAAAATGAGCCTGATTAAAAAAAAATCCTGACCCAAAGAGAGAGAGAGAGAGAGAGAGAGAGAGAGAGAAGGAAAAGGAACAAACACAGACAAACAAAAAACTATAAGCCTGATTCCAAAGGAAAAAAAGAAGAAAGCCTGGTCCTATTTCCACCAGAACTGAAGCTGACACTTTGGAGCACTCTATAATCAGTAGACTTGGTGCATGCAGGGGGCCTGTGCTGATCCTCTGGGGGAGAGGCCCAGCGTGCTGGCCCATAGTCAGACCTGCCTTAGTAACGATGCAACTGCAGGGGTGTAGGGGGGGCAGGATTTGATGTAAACAGCTTCAGCCTCCACTGGGAGTGCTGTGTTGCTCACTGAAGTCTGACTGTGCTGGTGGGGGGGGGGGGGAGATGGCATCACTCTGTCACCCCGCTGTCTCATCCCCAGAGAGGGGACCTCACACCCACCACTGTTCAGGAAGCCCTCACAGAAAAGCGAACAATCTCCCTCCTGTGTCTCAGGCTTACATCAGATCCCTGCCCCCTCACCCTCTCTGTGCTGAGCCATTGGCACACCTGATGACATAGTTCCTCTATGTTTTATCTCTGGCACACAGCCAGGATTCAAAACTCCAAATCTTAAAGGACCAGACACAGTGTGGACCACCTCCCTTCCTCTGGAGGAGAGCCTCACTGTGCTGTGTCTGGTGCTGTCTTGTGTGCCTGGTGCAAAGCAGCCATACTGCCATGCAGGTGGTTGGCATTTATGGTGAAGCACAGCCAGTAAAAAGTAGCAACCAGATTACCTGCCATCTGCATGCGGTCCTGTCCCTTGCTAATGAATGGCCACTCAAAGGTGCCCGCTGGGTCTTTTGTCCTTATGGAGGCAATATACCCTCTTCCACGTGTACTTCAGGAAAGGGAACATTCTTTCCCAGTGCAACCCAGGGAATCCCTACACCATGCTGTCTACTCTTGGGTCTCTCTTGGGTCTACTCTTAGGTTTCTCCAGGAGCACTGCTGCCATCCCAGCTTGAATCAAGCGAATGGCAGGGACTTCTAAAATCTCAGAATTTGAGCTCTGCTATTTGTAAAAACTTGGTGATAGTTCCTCTCGATTCCCCAGTCAATGGTTTGGGGCAGTGTTGTTCATGTACAAATCCGACACACTTCTCTCTCTACCCCTCTCTCTTTTTGTCTTTCTCCTCTCTCCATGAAAAGGGCTCCCTCCCCTCCATGGCACCGCAGCTTTTCTCTTCCCCCAATTCAGGTCTCTGCACCTTGTACCTGACTTATTCTTAACCTCTAATTGTGCAGATTGTTCTCTTAATCCTCGGATCAATTTCCTAGGTATTCAAAATGATTTGCTGTTATTCTAGCTGTGTGCAAGGGATGAGGAAGCCCAGGGTCCCCCTACTACTCCACCATCTTAACGTATCAATCTACTAGTTTCTTAAAGTAGAACTGTAGATCATTGATTTAAGGACTTTCCCTCCCCACCAAATACTTCTTTAATTGCATCCCATAGATTTTGATATGTTGTGTTTTAATTTTTAATTCAGTTCAAAATCCATTCTAATTTCCCTTTTCATTTCTTCTTTGACTCATGAGTTATTCAAAAGTATGTTATTTAATTTCCAAATATTTGTGGATTTCCCTGATACCTCTTGTTATTGATTTCTAATTTAATTCCTTTGTGGTCACAGAACATAGCTTGTATGATTTGAGTTCTACATTTATCAGTATCTGCTTTGTGGTCTGTCTTGATAAATGCTCCTTGCGCCCTTGAGAAGATTGTGTATACTACTGTTTTCGATGAAGTGTTATATAAATGTTAATTAGGTCAAGTTGGTTGACAGTGTTATTCAAATCTTCTGTATCCTTACTGATTTTCTCTACTTTTCTCTAATTTTATCAATTATAGAGAGAAAGGTCTGGAAAACCCAACTATATTTATCAACTTGTCTATTTTTTTTGCAGTTTTTGCTTCATGGGTTTTGAAGCCTGGCTATTAGGTGCATAAACATTCCAAGACTGTTATATCCTCTTGATGAATTGGCTCCTTTATCAATATGAAATGTCCCTCCTTATCTCTGGTAATATTCTTTGATCTGAAATCTACTTTGTCTAATAATATATCCACTATCAAAAGCTTTCTTTTGGTTAGTGTTAGCATGGTATATCCTTTTCTATTCTTCTACCTTTGACTTAGTTATGTCTTTGTATTTAAAGTGAATTTCTTACAGTTGCATCTTTTAAAAATTTTTATCCAATCTGATAATCTATGCTTTTAACTGGAGTGTTTAGACCTTTTACATTTAATGTTATTATTGATATTGTTGTGTTTAAATCTGCCATCTTGGTTTTTGTTTTATGTTCTATTCCTCTTCTTTTTCTATCTGTTGAATTGAGTAGTTTAGGGTCCCTTTTATTTCCTTTTTTTTTATTAGTTGTAACTTTTACTTTAAGTTGTTTTAGAATTTGTAGTATTGTTGCTTTAGAGTTTATAATATACATCTTTAACTTAATGCAGTCTACCTTTAGGTAATATTTATCACTTCACATATAGCATAAGAAACTTAGAACACTGTACTCCTTTTTCCTCCTCTTGACCTTTGCTCCATTGTTGTCATGCATTTGACTTCTATATGTAATATAAACTTCACAACACATTGTTAATATTTTTGCTCTAAAAAGTCAATTATCTTTTATTTATTGTTATTTTTATTTTTTTTAAGTAAACTCTATTCTCAGTGTGAAGCTCAAACTCATGACCCAGAGATCAAGAGTCTCATGCTCTACTGATTGAGCCAGCGAGGCTCCCCTCAATTATCTTTTAAAGAGATTTTAAAAATAAGAAAAAAAGTACTTTGTATCTGTCCACCTATTTTCCCTTTTTGATGATCTTCATTCCTTTATATAGCTCCAGATATCCATCTGGCATCATTTTTCTTCTGCCTGAAAGACTTTTTTCAGTATTTCCTATAATGCAAGTCTGCTGGTAATGAATTTATTTTCTTTTGGCTTTTCTATGTCTGAAAAACTATTTCATCGTAGTTTTTTGAAAGATATTTTTATTGGGTATACAATTGTAGGTTGACAATTCTTTTCTATCAATAATTTCAGGATCATGCCCCACCGTCTTTTGCCTTGCATTCTGTCAAAAAGCTTTCATTCTTATATTTGTTCTTCTGTTCATAATGAGTTATTTTTTTTTCTCTTTAAGAGATTTGTCTCTTTATTATTGTTTGTTATGCAATTTGATTATAATATGCCTTGGGGTAGTTTTCTTCTTGTTTCAGTGCTTAAGGTTTGTTGTACTTCTTGGATCTGTGGATTTATAGTTATAACCAAATTTAGAAAAATTACAGTCTTTCTTTCTTTCTTTCTTTCTTTCTTTCTTTCTTTCTTTCTCTCTTTCTCTCTTTTCCTGTTCCCTTCCTTTCTTCTCTCTCCTTTGTGGACTTCAACAACACGTATATTAGACTGCTTGAAATTGTTCCTCAGCTCACTGATTTATTTATTTAAATAACTGATTTATTTATTTTACTGTCTCCCCCCCCCCATTTCATATTGAATCATTTCTTTTAGTGTGTATTGAGCCTCACAAATCTTCTCTTCTGTAGTGTCTGATCTACTGATCCCATTCAATGTATTTTTCATCTCAGACGTTGTATTTTTCAACAGTGGAAGTTCAGTTTGGATTTTTGCCATATTTTTCATGCTCTGCTTAACATGATCAATCTTTCCTCTACACTCCTGAACATAAGGAACATAGTTATAATAACTGTTTTAATGTTCTTGGCTAGTAATTCCATCATTTGTGTCACTTTTGGATCTATTTCTATTAATTTTTATATTTATTATGGATTGTATTTTCCTGCTTTTTTTGCATGACTTGATGGGCTGCAAGATACTGTGAATTTTATCTTGTTGAGTGCTAGATATTTTTGTATTCTTGAGCTTCTTTCTGGAATGCAGTTAAATTACTTGAAAATAGCTCAGTCCTTTTGAAGCTTGCTTTTAAGTTTTGTTAGGTGGGACCAACGTATTCTTTAGTATAGGCCTAATTCTGCCCTTGCGCTGAAACAATACCCTTCTAATTACTGATGCATTACGAGGTTGAATTACAAGATTTTCCACTCTGGCTGACTACTCCTGATCCTACGTGACCTCTGAGGGTTTGCTCCCTCTCTCCTTTAGGGTAGTTCTTTCTCAGGTCTCAGGTAATTTTCTCATACAAATCTATTGATCAGTACTCAGCTGAAGACTTGAGGGGGACCATTTGTAGATCTCTGGAAGTCTCTTCCAGTGCACTGTTCTCCTCTCTGGTACTCTGCCTGCAGACTCTAGCCATCTTTACTTCCCAGACTCTGAGCTCTTAAATTTAAAAAATCCATTAGACTCCTCCTAGGTTCCTGCTCCCTGCACTAGCCTGGAAGATGTCTCCAGGTAATAAGCTGGGACCATCAAGGAGCTCACCTCATTTGCTTCTCATCTCTCAAGGATCACTGTTCTCTGCTGCCTGATGTCCAAAACCTAAAAACAGTTGTTTCATATATTTTGTCCATTTGTTTAGTTGTTTCAGGAGTCAGGGTTAGTCTGGTACTTGTTACTACATGTTGGCTAAGAGCTGAAGTCTAAAACATCAAGGCAGATTAACTTTACTGAAGTACAATTTATAAAACTGTAACTGGATTAAGCCCTTATTTTTGCATAAAAATATCATAGAAGTGACATATTGGAAGTTTTATAATGAAGCTAGTAGTTAGATTTAGTAGATAAAAAGTCCAGAAAAATGAATTCGTTTTCTTTTTTTTTTTTAAGTTTATTTATTTATTTTGAGAGAGAGAGAGCAAGCAGGGGAGGGGGAAAGAAAGAGGGAGAGACAGAATCTCAAGTAGGTTTCATGCTGTCAGTACAGAATCCGACATGGGGCTCGATCCCATGAACTGTGAGATCATGACCTGAGTCAAAATCAAGAGTCATATGCTTAACTGACTGAACCACCCAGGTGCCCCAACAAATTAGTTTGCTACTGGGCATTTCAAACTAAGAAATGTGAAAAATAATTTAAAATATAAGCATCTAAACTGTGTAAGTTTATTCAAGCATTCTATTTTTGTAATTTGTATCTTTTTAAAAAGTTTATTTATTTATTTATTTATTTATTTATTTATTTATTTTGAGGTGGGGAGGGGCAGAGAGAGAGAGGGAGAGAGAGAATCCCAAGCAGGCTCCACGCTGTCAGCATGGAGCCCAACACTGGGCTGAATCTCATGAACCGTGAGATCATGACTTGAGCCAAAATCAAGAGTTGGAACACTTCACTGACTGAGCTGCTCACATGCCCCAGTAACTTGTTTCTTTTTAAGATGGGTAAACCCTCACTGTAACTTTCTTTATAATTTATAGTACCTATTATATTCTTCTATCTTACATTTTTTATGTTTATGCCATGTTTTGATTCATGTTTGTATTCCCATCTAATACCATATCTTATAGATTCTCAAAAATGCATCAAAGGAGTGCATCACTATAGAATTATGTTAAGACAGGTTTATAATTTTCTGATATAAGAATAGCAATATAAATATAATAAAATTTACTTATATAATGTGCATTTTATTCACAAGAGAATATACTAGGTACATAGCATTTCATAACAAACTTTATCATCTTACAAAATATCTTATGACTAGTAAAATTTTACCTTATAGAAAAAATGAATATTAGTAAATATTAAAATACTTTTTGAGTGCCAAATTTAATAATGCATTTTTAGTAACAAACTTACACAAACTGTAAGAATGACAGCAACACATTTAAAGAGGAATCCCTGGAACTTTGGCCTAATATAATCTAATGAAAAGACAAGTCACCTCAATGTTACAAATGATTCTATAGAACAAAAATAATCACACTTCTTCCTTACTCTGTGTAAGCCTAGTTAGAATAACATCTATTTTGAGGAACATTTTTAATTGTATTCATTTGTTTTATGTGGTTGTTTACTAGTTGTTTACAAAAATAACATCTAGTTAATTCAGTGGAATCTTGTTACACATTGACAACTGTTCTGTTTATTGTTAGGTAGGTGCTATACCCAAGACCTAGGCATGGAAAGTGATACATTTGTCTCCATTTCTACTGTTTATTTAATATCAAAGTTGATATTAAATATCAAGCTCCTGAATTTAGTAGGATTCATGCATTCTAGTTTTGTATTGTCACCCCACCAACAAGGAAGGTTTTATGTTAATTGACTTCTGAAGCCAGTTGATGGCACCCCTTAAGTTGAAGTTGTAGGTATTTGAGATGAAAGAGCATAGATTCTTTGAATGAGTACATGTACCCTAATATGTTCTTGAAACAGGCTTCCTGCTTTTTTGATAGGCACCTGTGGGAAAACATGTGATGTTTCAGGCTTTTAAAGGATTGCAGCGAGTGGAAGTTTTGGGCTTCGTGGAGAGAGAAGATTGGACAAGGAGAAGGTAGCATAATTGACAGGTGGGCGTCTGCGGCTGAGCAGCTGGTTGGTTTAATTTTAGAACACTCGCCCTTGACTGTGCCACTTTAAGTGGAGCACCTACTTGTCTTGAGAAGTGTGTCTGTCTTTTGGGCAGGACCAAAATCCTTTTTGCTTACACTCTGGAGCATTAGGCACCCTGTTTCATCAGATAGCCCACCTTTTAAAGTGGGAGAGTCTTATCTGCTCAACTAGTCCTTCTAAGATAGGACAATATAATCTAATAAAGCTCTCAATGGAGCAAGCTGAGGAATGCAGTGCACTCAAGTGACTTGCTTGTACGATAATAACCTCGATTTGGAAGTACACAAAAGCCTCTTTGCATGTTTCAAGGGCATATTTACAGTTATAAAGTGATGAAAGGCAGCTTCTTAAATATCTTCAGGGGCAAGGGAAGTGACAGACTGCAAGGAGGAACAAGATACAAGACAGAAGACCAAAATAAAAATAAAGATTCAGGCTAAAAATAAAATTTAAAAATTCTCTAATATTTGGAATCCTAAGCTTTTCCTTTTCCCTCAGCACTTGGAGTCATAGGATTTGAGTGTCAAAAAAAGTCCTTACCAATCAATGGTCTGGCCCAACTAGAAGAAACTGAGGCACAGAGTACTTAAAGTGACTTGCCAAAGGTCAACCTACAGGTGTGTGACAGAGCTACGACTAGAACCCAGTCCCCGATATCCCACTCTATACTTGTCAGCTAGCCATTCCTGGATTAAAGTTAAATTTAAAATGTAGGACTAAACAAAATATAACATATGATTGATCACACCTCCATTCATCATCTTAATAATGGATAGGACTAACAGTGCCTCCTTTATTCTAGTAATGGAGAGACTAACTGTGCCCTTGATAAAAGTAATGATACCTGCTCCCACTTGGCTCACAGGGATGCAGTGAAGGTTTTTAATAAGGTATCAGATGTAGAAATGCCTTGAAAAATCACTGCTCTTTATAAGTACAATTGAATGAAGAATAGCCTTTTACTAGGGATTTGCCTTGTTTTTTTTTGCCAATATTCCTTCTTTGGGCACTATCAGTGAATGCAGCCCAGTGGTTAGGATTCATCAACTGGCCTCTAAGATGCTAACTGTCTGTCTACCTGGGTAACTTCCCAATACTGATCACCTCTGTTTCTTATCACTATGACTGGCCCACAGTACAGAATACCCTCTTCATCTTGGATCACCAATACCTTCTGCTTGCCTGACCAGTGCTGGAAATTGCATGCATGATCTCTCTGCTTTCACTGCCCACTCTTGCTCCCTCTCTTTGTACTCAACTTTATATTCCAGGTATACTGAACTTCTTTCTGTTCCAAGAAAGCTCCATGGTCTCTCTCCCTTCCTGGTCTTTGCCCGTGCTATTCCCCCTGCCTGTAATACTTTCACACCTCTTTGTCAATGACACCCACTGCTCCACCCCCTTACTTGGCCCACTCTTGCCTATCTTTTAGGTGTCATCTTAGAGGTCACTTTATTCAGGAAGCTTTCTTCACCATTTCACTCCACTGCAAGCTTAGATGAGATCTTCCTATGTGCTACTTCAAACACTTATTATTTCTTTCACACTTAGAAGTTACCGGGGCTCCTGGATGGCTCAGTCAGTTAAGTGTCAGACTCTTGGTTTTGGCTCAGGTAATGATCCACGGTTTGTGAGTCTGAACCCCGCATCAGGCTCTGTGTTGACATTGAGTAGCTTGGGATTCATTCTTTCTCTCTCCCCCCCAAAATAAGTAAATAAACTTAAAAAAAAAAAAAAAGAACTTACCACATCTATTTTAATTGCTATATTCCTTTCTGGACTGTCAGCTCCAAGTGCAGAGGGCTTTGTCTGCTCGCCCATTGCTGTAGAGTCAATTCTGGCCACATATAAGAGTTAACAAATGTTTGTTGAAAGATCATGGTTAATAATGATTTATATTTTATGAACTGCCTTCATTTTTATTTATCTCATTTCATCCTTTAAAAAAATGTTTATTTATTTTTGAGAGAGAGAATATGTGCAGAGGAGAGGCAGAGAGAGAGAGAAGGAGACAGAAAATCCCAAGTAGGCTCTGTGCTGTCAGCATAGAGCCTGACACAGGGCTCCACCTCACGAACCATGAGATCATGACTTGAGCCGAAATCAAGAGTGTGACGCTTAACCAACTGGGCCACCCAGGCACCCCTATCTCATTTCATCCTAACAGTAAAACTACTGTGTAGTGTTACTCATTCCCATTTTTCAGATACCAAAACACTCAGAAGGTGTTCATTGACTTGTCCAAGGTTACCTAGCTAGTGAGTGACAGAGCTAGTGTTTGAACTCAGGTTATTGGAGTCCAAGTTCCATATTATTATCATAATATCACAGCTGACTTTGTTTGGTTATAGAATAATTGAAGGTCTTAATCAGGTGATCAGAGGGTTGAAATGATCAGAGCTTCCCTTCAGGAGAATAAATCTCATAAAGAGGAAAGCCTGAACCATGGTGGAAGCAGTGAGGGCAGGGTCGGCAGAACAGCCACGTGTGAGAGGCAAAGAAATGAATATCAGAACAAACACTAAGGACTAAATGCTAAGCTTTAGGGGCCACTCATAGTTAGAGTCAGGAGGAAAGAGACAAGCCAGAAATAATACAAAAAAAAAAATCAGTGAGAAACGTAGGAAAATAATGAAAATTATTTCAGAAACCAAAGGAAGTAAGAATGTAAAGAAAAAAATGTAATTAATAGTGGCAAAAGCAATTGGGGAACCAAGAAAGAAGAGAAAATATTTGGGAGGTTGGCTGGTTCACAGAAGACTTTTGAAAGCCTAGATGGAATAAAGGACAGTTTGTAGAGCTTTCAAGAAAGAATAGGGGACAAGGAAATGAAAGCAAGAAAGAAGTGATTGAAGAATTTTGGCAGTTTGTTTATTCATTCATCAGTTGATAGACATTTGGGCTGTTTGCAGATTTCAGCTATTATGAATAAAAGTGCTATGGACATTCACACAGAAGTCATTGTGAGAACATAAGTTATTTCTCATGGGTATTTAGGAGAGGAATTGCAAGGTGGTATGGTAAGAGCATGTTTAACTTTATCAGAAACTGCAAGACTGTTTTCTAAGGTGATTGTACTATTTTGCATCTCCACTAGCAACGTATGATGAAAGTATTAGTTGTTATACATCCTCACCAATACTTGGTATTGTCAGTCTTCTTAATTTTATATTTGATAATGAATGTAAGCAGCGTCTCATTGCGGTTTTAATGTGCATTTCCCTGTTGTCTAATGGTGTTGAGCATCTTTTATCTGTTTATTTGACATACATCTTTGGTGAAGTGTCTGTTCAAATCCTTTGCCCATATTTTTTCTTGTTGTTTTTCTTCTTATTGAGTTATAAGAGTTCTATATAAATTCTGATATATAAATACATATTCAGAGACACGATTTGCAAATATTTTCTCCCAATCTGTGGCTTGTCTTTTCATTTTCTTAATAGTGTCTTAAGAGCAAAAGTTTTATATTTTTATGAAATTCAGTTTATCAATATTTTACTTTTATGATTAGTACCTTTTGTGTGCCATCTAAGAAATGTTTTCTTCTGTGTTTTCTTCTAGAAGTTTTATATTTTCTGCTTTTACATTTAGGTCTATAGTCTACTTCAAGTTAATTTTTCTGTATGATGTGAACTAAGTGTTGAGGTCTCTTTTTTTTTCTTTTTTCTTTTGTGCCTATAGATGTCCAATTATTCTAGCACCAATTTGTTAAAGAAAAACTATCTTTTCTTCATTGAATCACCTTGACAACTTTTTTGATATTGTTTTCTTTATCGTTCTTTTGTTTGAGGTAGAGCTTCTTAGATCTGTAGATTTATAGTTTCTAT
The DNA here is from genome assembly GCF_028749965.1 of Puma concolor. Classification (NCBI taxonomy): domain Eukaryota; kingdom Metazoa; phylum Chordata; class Mammalia; order Carnivora; family Felidae; genus Puma; species Puma concolor. The sequence continues at coordinate 25,321,971 of NC_141673.1, read as the reverse complement.
CAAGTTTGGAAAAATTTTGCCTCCTATCTCTTTAAAGATTTTTTTTGGTCCCTTGTTTCTCCTTTTAGACTTTAGTTACATGAATGTTAGACCCCTCAATATTGCCCCACGGTTTACCAATGCTCTTTTTCTTCAATTCTCTTTTCTTTGTGTGCTTCACAAATATACAATTTCTATTTCTCTGCCTAATCTTTTCTTCTGCACTATCTAATCTGCTGTTAATCCCTCATAGTACATTTTCATTTCAGATATTGCATTTTTCATCTTTGGAAGTTCCACTTGGGTCTTTTTTATATCCTCTATTTCTGCTTTCAACATATTTGCTGAACATATGGAGTATATTTATAATAGTTGCTTTAATGCCCTTGTCTGTTCAACCTACAAGCTATGTTATTTCTGGGTGTGTTTCTATTAAATGAGTTTTCTTCTAGTCAGGAGTCATATATTCATGCCTGTTAATTTTTGATTGAACATTAGACATTGTGAATTTTATGTTGTTGGTTGCTGGATTTTGATGCATTTCTCTAAGAAGGATTAGACTTTGTTCTGACATGCAGTTAATTTACTTGGGGTCAGTTTAATATTTTTGAGGGTTGTTTTTAATTTTTGTTAGGGTGAATCCAGTCTAGCTTTTATTCTACAGCTAATGTAATCCCACTACTAAGGTCATCTGAGGACTCTAACAGTGCCTGTGAATTATGAGATCTTTCCACTTTGGATGGTAGGAACATGAACTATTCCCTGTCTTGTGGGAATACTAGGAATTGTTCAGCTAGCTACTACTTTCTGGAGGTTCTTTCCCCACTCTCATAGACTTTTAGCTCATGCATATGCGGTTCATTATTTAGCCAAAGATTTGAGGAGATCTTTGTACAGGTCTCTGGACTTCTTTCTTTATGCTTCACCTTCTTCTCCAGTATTCTGCCCCACAGATCCTAGCTGCTTTGGCCTCCTAGAGCACTGATCTCTGTCTCCCAACTCAGTGAGACCATTCCACTCTGGTTTCCCTTCCTGTGCTGTGGCTTGGAAATGTCCCGTTAATAAGCTGGGCAATCAAACAGCTTGCCATGCTTGTTCTCCCTCTCTCACAGATCAGTCTTATGCTGCCTGTTGTCCAAAGTCTAAAACAATTGTAACAGATGTCTTTTCTGGTTTTCTAGTTTTTTAATGTGGGAAGGTAATTACCATAGCAGTTAATCCTTCATGAATAGAAGGAGAAATCTCATTTCAAGCTGATAACTTCTAAGATGTTGCAACTTCTGAGATGCCAGAAATGAGAGAAAAGGAAAAACTTAATCTGATTTTAAGGAGATCAGTTTGAATACTTAACTTTCTTATTCCTTCTCTACCCATGTCCTTTTCCTTTCTACAAGGTAGAGGATCCTACTTGAGATTTTTCCCTTGAGCAAATGAAACTGCCTTTGATATAATCTGTTGAATTTGGAGGTGTAGTGAAGTATTTAAGTAGCAAAAACTATAGTGTTGCAGATATCCTTTTTGTCCAAAGTAGATGAAATTACAACAGCTCTGGGTGGTTATTTCACTTACTGAATTAACATTTCCTAGGATTTCATTTTGTCCCTGATATCATTCAACATGATCAGAACAAAGCTATTTATACTCTTCTGTGCTTGAGTCACTTAATTGTAATATCAAGATAATTTAATGCAGAATGTAAAATTATGCATATAGTAAAAAAGCCAAAAGATGAAAAAAAAAAGCCAAAAAAAGTAAATTTTCCTGCAGCAGGATAACAGAGATATTCCTTTAAATGAAGTGCATTAAAAGAGTCATCCTTGAATCTCCAGTTTACTTCTAAAATCTAGTCACATTAGAAAAAAAGATAAACCATAAACACTCAGTTATTAGTATCCAGAAATTCTCTGAGTCTACCTAACTATATCTACATTTCTATGAACACACAGTTCTTTTCTTCTTTTCTCTTCTTTAAGAGTAAGATAACTCTTAAACTCTAACAAGACCAAATGCGAATGAAATTATCCATTGGGGCAAAAGCATTCAGCCATTTTTCTCATGTTAAAGGCTTTAAAATAGTTTTTCCCCTTCTGTTTATTCCCTCAATTAATTTTTCTTATTAAAATGCATATATGTATACATTAAAAATAAACACTTTGTTAAAATATTATAATGTTACAAATAAACACCTTTTCTAACTGGATGCCATAGAAAACCACAGTTGGCAATTAGTTTGACTTTAAAACTAGCTTTCTGGTTGAACATGTGTGTGCCTATTGGGGGATTTCCATATTGCAAACCTGCCCTACACTGTGCTTTCAACTTTTCATCCAAGACAACCAAAATGTCCTGATTAAGATTTGAAAAAATATAAAACTTTAAACACTATTACCCTGGTGGGTAGATCCTGGCTACCAAACAAATAGACTTCAAAGGGACCTCCCAACCTTCTGTAAACCACAGACAAATGTTTGCTATTACTATTGTTCCAGGTAGCCTTGGGCCACCTTGTCCTTCACTGGTAGGAGACCTTGAAGATAGGGTTAATCACTACCATGAAAAGTTTTTCCAGTAGAGATGAATCTCATATACCTTTTCCCATAAATTCCAGTCTGACATACAAAGATTAGTTGCAAGAGTTAAATTAAGGAAGAGGACCAAAAGCTGGATTAGAAGGAGAGACTTGCGGAAATAAACACCAGTAATTGGGTAAAAAGTAAAAAACATATATTATTTTCTTTACTTTGACCTATATGTAGTGACTTACAATCAGTTCAACTAAAAGACTTGTGGCCTAATTTATGTGATTCATAAAATAGAAAACAATAAATTCTTTAAAATTAGTCTACGTTTCCTTCTGCTGAGGAGTAGGGTAGAGAAGAGCTAGAAAAACAGAGGTTTTTCAGGATGTTTAAACCATTGGGCTTACAGAGCAAAAAGCCCACAACAGAAATTCTGACATTCAAGGCAAAACAGGACAACAAATTAAATCTAACTTCAGTTTTTAAGGATTTCTTTGTTAAACATTATATAAGAAAAGGGCAGTTCCAACCTGGATAGACTGCAAGCTTGTTAATATAAATCCTAATTGTGTCTCTCATCATCAGTGTCATTTTTGTTTCTATATGATGACAAAGCCATGATTAAATAAGATAAAATTCCAGGTCTCTGTGACATTAAGCCTTTTGATAAAAGACTCACATTTATTAATTCACCATTGCTTAGCTGAGGGAACACTTTCTATCAGGCATTGTGCTAGGTACTCTGGATACAAAACTGAATAAGAAAATCAAGAATGCATAGGATGTCAGTTGTCCCCTAATTCTTAAAAATTGAGCTCTGTCAAAAGTGGTGCTAGAAGGGGCACCTAAGTGGCTCAGTTGTTAAGCTTCTGACTCGGGTCAGGCCATGACCTCACGGTTCATGAGTTTGAGTCCCACATCGGGTGAGATCGAGCCCTGCTTCTGGTGAGCACAAGCCCCCCTTTGAGTGAGCTTCTCTCTCTCTCTTTCTCTCTCTCTGCCACTCCTGGGATTCTCTCTCTCTGCCCCCCTCTCACTTGCACCCTCTTTCATTCTCTCTCTCTCTCTCTCTGTCTCTCAAAAAAAAAAAAAAAAAGTGGTGCTAGAAGATAGCTTGACATTTTTAAAAATCAGAAGAGAACATACGGCTATTTAACCCAAATTTCTCAATGCAGGACATTCCTCTAGAATAACTGATACCCGTCCATTCTCTGCTAGACCCCACACCCTCATAGAGCAGCATGTTTCATTTTTTAATGGTTCTAATTATTAAAAAGTTCCTCTGTGTTAAGCTAGGATCTATCCTCTGTAACTTCTAACACTGGTCTTGGGCCTATACAAAAATAAGTCTATTTTATCTTCAATAAGGAAGTCCTTCAAATATTTAAGGCCAGCCATCAACTTAACTTTCATTCTCCAGGTAAAATATTTGCAGTGTCTCATATCACACAGTTTCTAAACTATGGCTGAGTAGCAAATGACCTTTGTTTTATTTATATATGTAAGGTACATGACAATATTTTCCTCTCTGAGATGTTAAACTCTTAATTTCTGAGGATTTTTTTCTAATTTTATTTTGTTTAATCCAAATGCATTTCAAAGGTTTTTTTCTGTAATCTAAGGGATATTCAGATTTTAAAAGATTTATAGTATTTACAATACAGCAGTTTGGGAAGAAATGGGATTGATGAGTGAAGACAGTGGTATGAGAGTAAGTAAATGAATTCTTAATGGGAATATTGTATATGTAACCTCTTGAGCCCCCGTCTCCAATCATGGTAGAACAGGGAGGCAAGATTGCAGTTCCAGTGTCATTATTTTGGGGGATGGGGAAAGGGAAGAAAGAATCACGTTTACATCTGAATAGAACATTGTGATATCTGCATATTTCCATAGCATCTGTCATTGTATTAATTAGTTCATGAAAAAATATTTCTGGTTACATGCCAACTAAACTGACAGGCAAACTGACAGGTAAGGCTGAGGTTAAAAGGGTTGTGGGAGGCTGCAGCACTCTAAATGTTCAGTAGCTCCTAGCAAAGGAGAATCCCTTCTCCTTGTCATCAGAGAGAGGGAGTGAGGAGAGGTGGAGGGCGGGGCAGAGAGAGAGAGAGAGAGAGAAGCATTTGAAGGGATGAAGGTGACTGGCTGGAAACTGACCAGGGGATTAAAATGGCTTTTGAGGACGATAGTACCAGGGGCCAGACCTGTAGATAACATATCCTCCTGATTACACTCACATCACCTCTAGACCATCTAGAAGTAGCTAAATGCTTTATCAAGTGGACTTTTTAAAAAGGAGAACTAAACAGGAGCAGAAATAATTTATCACTGAACTCTTGACTGTGAATTTCCATGTGCACCTGGTGCATGTTTTATAAAGTCCTAGGTAAACAGGTGCGTGTGAGTTCTGGCTATAAAATTTTAAATTGATAATCCTTTAAATATAACTTCTTAACTTGAACAGGACCTCAAGAGAGACTTTTTAAAACATATTGTTTTAAGATCATTAATCTTAACAACAAACCTGCCACACAAAATCACAAGTATATGTTCTTAACAACAACAAAAAATAAAGGCAAGTTCAAATAGGGAATCTAGACAAGATCCAGGAACCTAACTGCTTGCTCACTCTGAGTTTGCTACCAAGCAACCTCTTACTAGAATCACTTGGAAATTCCTCCTTGAGTCTGAAATACCAACAAGGTGTAGGTGGATACATATTTCTCAGTTTTGATAAGAAATTTTAAGCTCATACTTATGTCTTACTGTAACACTGCCATCTAAAAATATCTTTAAAAACTTAGTTCCTTATCTTGTACTTGACGTTCATAATATAGTTTTAAAAGAATTTATAGCGTCACAATAGATATGTAAGACTAAATATGGAATGGAGAGACATGAAGGGTCCTTTGTACATCTGATTAGTTCATTTTTCTTTAAATCTAACTCCTTCCAGTTAATTTTGCCTGTCTATGAAAATGACTTGGCCACTGCTTTAATAAAAAGTATATAATTCTTTATATTCACTTTATGTACTATTAAATGACCAAGGCTGATGTTCTCTCCAAAAGCATTAAGCAAAAGCGTAGACTTTCAGTGCTTTTGGAAACATTGACAGTTGACCAGTGTTAATATGTGAAGTCCCTAACTTACAGGTGGTTTGCGTTCTAAATTTTTTGTGTAAGTCATTGCCTAGGCTTAAGAATGCATTTTGTCTGTTTTTGCTTACTACTCTATCCCCAGAGCTTATTCCAGTGTTAGACACACAGTAGGAACCCCAATATTTGCCAAATGACTAGATAAACTGGCCTAAAATCCCACTTCACTACCAAAGTAATTGAATTATATTATTATTAATAATTAGTATTTATATAGTACTTAGCTATTTGTAAAACACATTTATGTATGCCTTATCTTAGTCTTTCTCACACTGATTCAGTTTGCAAATGAAGAATCTAAGGCCCCTAACTTAATGAGAGAAGCTATTGAGAGGTTCGAGCGTGAGATAAGGGAGCTTGAACTAAAGGGGTGACTGCAGGTGAGAACCAGCTTAGAGATGGAACCAGCAGAGCCTGGTGACAGACTAGACCTGGCACTCCATCTCCTGTACTTGTGCTACCACCTTGCATCTTGTAATATTATCAACTACAGATAAAATGTCATCTCTGAATATAAAATAGAGACTCAGGGAGTACGGGCTCATTTCTTTTCCCCTTGCCTCCCTTTTCTTAACAGTTAAGTGACTTCCTTTTGCTCAGTGATTAAGAAGGACCATTCACTTTGCAAAAAATGAGACCTCCCCAAAAAGATTACACCAAAATTGAGGGCTCCCACCCAGCTGGCAGGAAGACTGATGTGACTAGCTAAGTAGTGCCCATCCAGGGATCCTTGCTATCGGAGTAGTTAGGATGTAAAGGATTTTCTTAGTCATTTACTCACTCTATGGCATAATCTATGTGTTCAGAGGTGGATGAAACCCTAAGAGTAATGAAACAAGCCTTCAAATCTGTACATGAATCTTCCCTGTAACATCTCTCACTGGGGATCACTCAGCCTTTGCTGAAACATTTCATGGGATCAGAAACTCAAGGTAACTCTCTTTGCCTCCTGGATATATCCAGTTTTTAAGAAAGTCTTTCCTTGGCCATATTCTTGCCTTCTGAAAGCATCAAAGTCCATTTAATCCCTCTTCAAACATCTGAAGAATGCTAGCAATTCCTGAACATCCATAAATCCTCTCTCATAAGCAAAATATCCTAAGTTAATTGTTCATTATATAATGAGATTTCTAATTGCTCTTACCAGTTCTGCTCAGCTTTCTCTAAATAGGAGTATCTTGACCTCAACATAATATTCTAGGTATGCTTTGATGAGAAAACACAATAGAAGGACTATTCTCTCCTTTGTTTGAAACTTATTCTATTAACGTAGCCTAAGATTGCATTAGCTTTTATGGCAGTCAATGATATATTGTTGACTCACATTGAGATTACAGTCAACTGAAACCCTGAGGTCTTTTTCACATGAACGCTGATAAGTCACACCTCTCTGGTGGCAGTAGAGTTGATTTTTTGAAAAGAGGAATTTATATTTATCACTATTAAGTTTAGTCTCATAAATTTTGCCCAAGAATGTTTCACACTGCTCCTTGAGTTGTCTTTCGTAAACAGTTCTGATTAGGCCATCCCTACCCAGAAGAGCTGTTGATTGGTATCCACTACTCACATGATCGAGTCTAAAATATTGACATACTAGACCATGTAAATCTGACCTGACCCTCCAGGGCCAGCCTCCTCTTTCCCCCATGCCTCACTTTCCCCATTCCCCACCCTACCACATACTCTAACCATTCTGAGGATTGGCTTTCCTTATACATGTGCACTTTTCCATGGAACTCCTTTCTCTGCCTTTCAATTATTATTCATCTTTTAAAAGAGAGCTATTCAGAAGTCCCAATTAGACTGTAAACTCTTTCAATGTGGGAATATACTAACTACAATGAAATTCAAGCAACTAGAAAGAGACATAGCTTCCACATTTTATTTTTTTAAGCATTTTTGTATTGTCAAAGAAAATATTTAAACTTTCTTCAAAGCTAGTTTCTCATCCCAACTCTAGAAATGCAAGTGAGTTGGCTTTGACCTACTTGAAATACAAATTCTTAGGGAAAAGAAGTAACAAGCTTTTCAGTTTCCCAAGAGAACCAAATACCTACACAGTTTGTCCAGAGGCAGTGCCATGAGGTGATTGTTTTCTAGAATCATGAAACAACCACCCTTGTACCCATTATAGCATTGTGAGAAGAAGCCCATTTGGAAACACAGCAGAAGCATAATTAGGAAGCCCTCTATGCAATCATTTCCAATGATACTGATGAAAAATTAAACAAAATCTCCAAGTTAACCTTAGATGCACCTTTCACTGTTTTCCAAGAGGTGGTGGCAGATTTGTACCTTTCCATTTGTGCCAGGCCTTCACAGATTAGGAACACAGCCTCTGGTTTGAGTTTGGAAAGACATGGTACCTGTGACATTATCCTTACTGAGAAATTGTAACAATCAACTGCCTTAGGATCTGTCATCCTAAATAGCAATTTCAGAGACACGTAACAAGTCATCTCTCATACTGTTTAGTGTGTCTGCACACCAGATACTTTGCACACAAATGTTTTAAGCCACAGAAAGCAATAAATAGTTATCACTGATAATAATAACAATACTAATGCCTCAGAGTCTGTTTACTTGAAAAACAGCGATTTAATATGTCAGGCAGCATGTTAGATGCTAAATAGTTGGTCTCAAAGCACGATCTGAGCTGATTTAAGGGGTTCACAAAACAATGTGATAAATGCTGTCATAGAGGTAAACATGTGCTATGGGTGCACCTGTGTGACACACATGTGTAGTGCACTTAACCCAGAATTTTAGGAAGAGGTGAAGTTTAAGCAGCTCTTAAGGATGGATCAAACCATCCATCCAAAAAATATTTGGCTGACAGTTTGGTTAAATGAATGAGAGGTAAGACTGGGGGAGGGGAATAGAAGAGAAGAACATCAGGACAACGAAGCATGTGTGCAAGGGTCAGAGGGTAGGAGAGAGCCTGGCACCTTGGAGTAATATAAGTAGTTCAGTAGGTACAGTTGGAAGCTAGGGCAGAAGAGGCAGTGATGAGAGATAAGGCCGGGGCATTTGGAAAGAGCCTAGCGTGCCACATTAAAGAATGTGGACTATGGTATGGGGGAACTGGGGAATCACAAAAGACTCCTTAAGCAGGGAAGTGACATTTTGGATTTCAAAAAGCCCCTGTAGAGCGTGGCATACAGAACAGATTGGAGAGCAAGCAAGACAGAACAGCAAGAACAATTGGAGGAATATTGCAATAATGTACATGATGAGAAATCATGGCAGTTTGCACCAGGATGGTTGTGTATAGATGAAGAGAAGCATGCATACTCAAGACAGACTACAGGAGCAGAACTGGACCTGGTAAATGACTGCTACTGGCTGAGGGAGAGAAAGGAATCGAGAATGAATCTCAGCTTTCGCCTTGATGGGCCTTTGTGGGTTAACCTTTGAGGCCATACACACACTTTAATTTTCTCAGTGAGGTAGGAGGCAAGCTCTTTACCTGAGAGCCATCGGGAGTTGGGGGTGGTGGTAATGTGGGTGAGGAGTGGTCTCAGAGACAGCAGACAAGCTCTGCAAGATTCACTACAGGAATGAAAGAGGGCTGAAGAAAAGAGGATTTCGAGATAAATTTGAGGGCCAAATTAGACTAGAAAACAAATTTGTAGAGGCATCTCTCAGTATAATTATGTTTTTATTTTTCCCAGTAGAGTTCAACTGTCTAGCTGAAGGACAAGAAAGTGAACAGTAGAATTGGAATGTGATGGGGGAGCACAAGGGGGCAATGGAGTTGGGAGAAGTGATAGAAGATTCCAGAGAGAAAATCATGGGGGTAGGCTAGATGTCATGCTCATTTTCACAAATTCATATTTGGAGCCAGAGAAGACATAAAAGAAGTGGTCTAATGTGACAAAACAAGGTTCTTTGAGGAAAGAAATGAAGATTTTGAAAGAAAAATGGCCATAAGTAACAAATCAGAATTGATAGCACACATGGGAAGAAAAGAAGTTGGGGAGTGGGAGTTGACAGTCACCTTGCAATTTTGTTTTTGTTTTTGTTTTTGTTTTTGCAAACTATACCTCTTCACTACCCTGTGTCCCAAGGAACCCCAGTGGGCTTACATTCTCCTGAACTTTGAGAATCATCAGAGAGGAAGCTACTGTTATAAAGGGGTAAGTGTTGCTCCCCTTTGTGTGTGCCAGGATGGGAAACAACAAAGATGAGGATTCTTGGGGAGTGAGGTGCCTGGGTTCTTCTGATAGATCACTGGTGTTAAGTGTCCTCCACTGACCTTTGCTTTCATATGGAGATAGGGACAGAGGCCATTTGTTGGGACATAGGATATGAGAGAAAGATAGCATTGACTGACAAGAGGAATTGATTTAAAACCTCAAAGATTTCAGAAGGATCAGATTGGCTAGAATAAAAGGAAACAATAATTCTTAATGGAGATTAAACAATATAAAAGAGTGACTACATTTTCTCCAATCTAATTTTAAATCTAGAAGCCCTGTTCAGTGGCAGCCAAAAGATACAGTGTTAGCACAAATGAACATGATGTCATGTAGAAAGGATGTGAATATTTCTCACAATTATTTTATTGTCTTAGAAACTGTAATTATGAAGTGTAAAGTAACATCAGCAAACATAGCTGATGCCTAGAAAGGCATCATTTGCAGGAAGGTTAGGGAGAGAAGAGAAATATGATATAGAAAGAGGGTTGGTGTTTTGTTTTGTTTGTTCCTTAACAAGCCAAACCAGCCAAGCCAAAAGAGCTTGTTCCTTAGAGATAAAGAAAGATATATGCAAAATGCCTGGTCCAGAAACTGGCACATTCTACTATAATCTCTAAATGTTGTCTTTCTCTTTTCCTTCTTAACAAAAAATTAAACATTAATTAAAACATTAATGACACATTTTAAAAACTGTGACAATGTAAACATATGTACTTAAATGGGAATAACTGTATAGCTCCCATGCCTTGGGTAGATGACCTCCATCACATTCTGCAAACCAAATCTCACAACACCCTAAGTAGAAAAAAAAATGGGTACAGTGCTAAATTTTAATTTCATTTCCAAAACTGTGATGGCCCAGGGACATTCAAAAAATATTTTTTTATGATCATTCCAAAAAGTCACTCTGGTAGCTGCAATTTTGAGTCAGAAAAGGGTGAAGAATTGGATAAACCAAGATGCAATGGAATATGAGGCCCTTAACATCTGAAGGTCGCTAAGATCAACATTTCTCTTTTAGCATGGTACTTTCAAAGGTATCTTTCTCCGTTAGTATTCTTCCCTCTCCCTTTTCCATCATTACTCATTATCCAGCCAGCACTTTCCCTTTTCCCTATGCATTTTGGTCTTTTGATAACCCAGAGTTGCAGCTCATATGCCTTCCCTCACACTAGTCACGTTAGAATTTGCACCCACCGTTCTGACTGTGAAAGTCAATGTTATTTGACGAATGCTGTTTCTTAATTAAACAACCATTGGACCCCTAGACTGGCAAGACTGGTTTTCATATAAACCTCGGGTTTGGCAAGAGTGGTTTGTTTTTTTGGTAATGGCAGCATCAGTTGGACTGAGTTTGATCCTCCCCTGTACAGTTCTTGGATTTTCCTCTTTTCCAGCCACACCCACTTCCCCTGACAATCTCATCCAGTTTCATGGTTTTAAATATCATCTCTATATTGATGAGTCCCAAGTTTATACATTTAGTCCAGACCTCTGAACTCTAAACTCACAGATCCAGCTGCCTACTGAGTATCTTCTCTACTTGGATGTCTCATACGTAATGTGTACAGAAATGAGCTCCAGGCACTCCTCTCCAAATCTGCTCCCCTAGAGTCTCCTCCACCTCAATAAATGGCTATTCTATTCTTCTAGGTGATCAGGCTAAAAACATCCTTAATTCTCTCTTTTTCCCACACACTACATCCAATTTCTCAGCAAATGCTGTTGGCTGTAGCCATAAAATCAATTCAGAACTCAACTACCTTTCATCATTCCCATTGCTCTCCTCTGTCCATGCACTGTCAGATCCAGCCTGAATTATTTTTAATCTTTATTTATCTTTGAGAGAGAGAGACAGAGTGTGAGCAGGGGAGAAGCAGAGAGAGAGGGAGACACAGAATCCGAAGCAGGCTCCAGGCTCTAAGCTGTGAGCACAGAGCCCGACGTGGGCCCGAACCCACAAACCATGAGATCATGACCTGAGCCGAAGTCGGACGCTCAACCGACTGAGCCACCCAGGTGCCCCAGCCTCAATTATGACAACAGCATTCTAGCCAGTCTCCTTGCATCCCTCTTTGGTCTTTCTTAATACATAAGCAAAGCAAAACAAAACATCAGCAATAAGAACAACAACAAAAAAAACCCACACAAACAAAAACCCCCACAAATCCACATAAGCCAAAGTGATCCTATTAAAAATAAATTGATCATTTTTTCCCTCTGCTTAAAACCTCCAACGGCTTCCAATATCATTCAAAGTAAAAACCAATGACTTTATAATAATGACTTAAAATATAGCCCAAACTGGGATTACTTAGAGAATGAAAGGGGATACCAAAAATAATTAACAGGCTTTAACTGATCTAGGTGTAAATTTGGGCCATCCTGACACCTACTTCAAGGCCCCACATTCTAATTATCTCTCTGACCTCTGACCTCTGATACTATACTGCACCTCCATCCCTCTGCTTCAGTGCCAGCCTCCTCACTATCCTGATGGCATTGGGCACACTTCTTTGGGGCCTTTGCTCTTTCCCTGGATATGTCCACTGCTCACTTCTGCTTTCCTTCAGGTCCTTATTCAAAAGTCTCAGTGAGGCTCTCCCCGGGAGTTCTTTCTAAACATTAAAAACCTCCTCCCCACTTTCTAGCCCCTTCCCCTGGTTTATTTTTTTTTTCCTTTAAATGATCACTGTCTAACATTCTATATACTTTACCTTGTTTAGCACCTTACATTTGTAATGTAAGCTCAATGACAGGAAATTTTGACTTTTTGCTCTGTATTCCCAACTCCTAAAATAGTGCCTGGCACATAGGAGACACTTTATAAATACTCATAGAAAGAATGAATGAATCATGACTACTTTGAAAAGATCAGCACTTAGTAGATATGTAGCATCCAACATAGTTAATAAATGGTATTATTATTTTATATATATTTATTTTCATATGATTCAATTCAATAAATGTGTTTTGGACAGTTAGGCCTTGCAGAGACATATGCCAGGTACAGAGGTTGGGGGGCTGGGAGCCACAGGGCATATACAGTGATAGATGGGACAAAGTTCCTCAAGAAGTGAACACTAGAGGAGTAGAAGAGATAGGGGACATGATATTATAGTTACATATGAGTGACACAGAGTGCATGCGTTGGGAAGCGGAAGGAGAGGATACATTTATTACTGAGTTTTCAGATACTTCTAATTACTGATCAGAAGCAATAACTTCTTTATTCTCTGTCATGATGCACGTTCCTCATCTTCCAGAAGCCCCAGTCCCTAATACAACCATTCTGGTTTCTAGGGTTCTCCATTCCTTGGTCAGAAGCACCTCTTGTATGCCCAGATATACCTGACCTCCAGGTGCCTGTTCCTCTGCTCTTCATTGTCTGGCCTTAACTTTTCGGTGTGAATCCTTCATTACTAACTCAGCATTTTATATTCTGATTTCTCAAAATTTCCAGAATATTCTAATGAAACATTGGCAAAGCTAAACCATCTAATTGAACAAATGCAAAGCAAACAGATACTAACAGATTTTCTTAATAGCTAGAAAGGAGGTATTTTTGGAGGAAAAGTCTACTCTTTGAAATCAATAAGTCAAAGTTTGATTTGATCAAAGTTGATTTGATCTCTGGGTTTGTTTTAATTTTTATGTAGCTTCTTTAAATAATTCTAATTAACAACTACTCTCTGGATTTTCTTTAAACTAAAGGCATTATTTTTTTGAAGAGTGCTGTTAATCTCTAGCCCCACCCCTACAGGAAGGGAGTACCCCAAGGGTATGGATAATCGAAGCACTCTAGACAAATATATACAACATTTTATTTTCAAGGAAGTTCAACAAAATTATAGCTAAGAATATACTTCAGAGCGAAACATTAATACATTGGATGACTAACTTTAGTTAGAAAAATTACTTAAAGCAGTAACTAGCTAGGTAAAAACAAACCACCCAAAACCAACCAATCAAATAAAAAGTATATTAAATGGTACTGAAAAAAACTATGGTACTCATTCCCATATAGCTTATTTTATTTTATTTATTTATTTTTTAGAGTTTATTTATTTTGAGAGAGGCAGAGAGTGAGCATGAGTGGGAAGGGGCAGAGAAAGAGACAGGGAGAGAGAGAGAATCCCAAGCAGGCTCCATACTCATAGCTTGAACTCACTAACCATGAGATCATGACCTGAGCCAAAACCAAGAGTCTGATGCTTAACCAACTGAGCCACCCAGGCTTAAACACCTTTTTGCACCTAAATAAATAAATAAATAAATAAATAAATAAATAAATAAAATTTTAAAAAATGATCTTAGGTAACCTTAAGTGCAGACAGTCTGCTTGTTATATGTAATTTTTCTATCTAATGTAAAAAAAATAATTGTTATGCAAAGTTCATGGTACCATATTACAAATTATCAATCACACTGTAAGTTGTATATCATACCTAATAATTACTAGAGCAATTTAGTTTTAGTTTACTTAAAAAAATTTTTTTAGTTATAATAAAACCTAATCATCTAAATAATTTTGAGGTAAGCTAATAATCCCAGCTCTGGCATGGGTTGGTTCACTTCTTATTTGAGTCTGACCAAGTTACACTAACTCACTAAGTCTCAATTTCTTTGTCTGCAAAATGGGGTTAATACTAGTACCCAACTAACAGGGTTCTTGTGAGATTAAGGGATATGGTGCATTCTGCAGAATGCCTGGCACACGGAAAGGCATCAGTAGACATTCGCTGCGACCATGACTCATGACCATTGCTGCTGCAAAACTGTCACATGCAGATTTCAGTGACTGAAGAAAATAAGTAGCTAACCAAAGAGTAGTGATTAGCAAACATTCCAACTCATGTATTACTTTCTCTTTTCAGCTAAAAATCTAAATATTGCTTAGCATATTATAAATGTAAATATCTATAAAAACCTGATTAAGCAATTTGCCATCTTCTGCACCCTTGTGCCATACTGACTTTACCATAAGGTATTGAAGTAGAATCTTTTCAATGGCCAAAGAGACATCCTTCAAAGAGATAAATGAATACTCAGATTTTGAAAGGCATATTATTTGCACAACGTATCTGGGAATTAATCATTCACTATCTCATACTATTTAGTAAATCAGTCCATTAATGATCATGTTTGATCTCTTACCCAGTGGATTGTAAGGACTGTGAAGGAAATGAATGTATATCATTTTTGTATCCTTCACACTACCTAACTCAGGACAAAGTAATTTCCAACTAGTATAGTGGAAACAGCACAGGGCTAAAAGTCAGGAAACACAGATTTCAGCTGAGTAATTACAGACAAGTCATGTAACTCTCTTTAGGCTTCAGATTACTCATCAGTCATGTGTTTTTCCATTGATGACATTTAGGTTCCTTTCCAAATGCTCTCATTCTAAGAAACACTAGCAAGAGGGATTTTTGCCAATGTTTGTCATTTTAATACACAACTTCATTTGTCCATATCTACAGATTGAAAGAAATGGGACCTTTCATTACAGATTTTGTTCACTCAGGAAAACTTGCCAGGAGCTCAGAGTTCTTGTCATTGACTATTCCATCAAACACGACTCCTTCAGCCTGTTTCAAAAAGAGCAGGCCTTCCAGGTTAGCACTCCCCATCCTCTACCCTGTTTTATCTTCTCCTTGGTACTTATCACACTCTGACATACTGTGTATTTTACTTAAGTATTTGTTCTCCATCCTCCCTCCATCCCCCTCCCCCAACACCTAAGCTTCATGGGGACCAGGACTTTTATCTCTTTGGTCCACCACCATACCCCAGCACTTGGAATGGCATCAGACATATAATAGCCCCCAAATTGTTTGATGAACAAATGGGTGAAAAAATATTATTGAAGGTCCATCATTAATTGCCTTTCTCCAACCACAACTTAATCTCATATTTTTACCAATTGAACTTTTCCATGTTAACCAGGGTTTCTGAATCTTATCCCCTACGCAAGGCTTATATTCATTCCTCCCTTAAATTCCTGCCATTTAAGGATATTCTCCTAGTCATATCACTCATTTGTTCCTGCTCATTTATGCAGTCACAGATTTATTGAATGCCTACTATGATCCAAGCAATGTGCTAAATGCTGGGGATACAGAGGCAAGTAAGATTGACACAATCGGGGCGCCTGGGTGGCGCAGTCGGTTAAGCGTCCGACTTCAGCCAGGTCACGATCTCGCAGTCCGTGAATTCGAGCCCCGCGTCGGGCTCTGGGCTGATGGCTCGGAGCCTGGAGCCTGTTTCCGATTCTGTGTCTCCCTCTCTCTCTGCCCCTCCCCCGTTCATGCTCTGTCTCTCTCTGTCCCAAAAATAAATAAAAAACGTTGAAAAAAAAAATTAAAAAAAAAAAAAAAGATTGACACAATCCTTCCATAGTGCTTCACCAGTCTTCTTCTGCTCTGTACCACTGCCTCCCTTTGAATGTTTTATAATCATAATGCCCTGGAGGAAAAAAAAATTTGTGTGGCTTGGTTGGTTGCTATCCAATTTTGAATAGAGCGCTTCTAACAGTAAGTTAAAAGAGTAGAGGGCAGCAATGCTCACTTCTAAGGAGATAATAACTCCATCACTTGAGAGGTACTTTGGGGTCACTTGGAATTTCCTAAACAGTGATAACTGAAATTCCAGTTCCAAGAGGCCTCATTGTTTGGAACCTAAAATGACTTGCTACATCTCCTCACTTCCCTCCATTTTCTGTACCCAGAGGGGATCTGAGGCTGCTTCTTTGAATCCCAAAAAAGCCTAATCAACCTCTCATCTTTAGCTTCAATGTTATTATTACCTGCTGCTACAACTAAATAGGAGATTAAACCCCCAATAGACATAGAGCCTTGATGTCAAACCATGCCAAGCATCAGGCCTCTCTGTGCCTTTTTAAAAATTATCAAGGCATATTTGAAAATTGAGAATTGTGTGTATTTAAGAAGTATGATTTTATGATTTGATATACACATACATTGTGAAATAATCACCATGTTCAAGCTAATTAACATACCCATCACCTCAGTTACCACTTTTTTGCATGTGTATGGTGAGAACACTTAAGATACACCCTCTTAGCGAATTACAAGCACACAACTAAGTATTGTTAACTATAGTCATGTTGCTGTACAGTAGATCTCCAGAATTTATTCATCTTGCATAACTGAAACTTTGTACCCCTTGAACAACATCTCCCCCATCTGTGCCTTTTACCGGGATTTTGGGAGCACTTAATACCTCCAAACCAGCATTTTCCAACTTGTGCTCTGTGGATCTCTGGGGTTCCAAAAGCTAGTAATTGGAGTTCTGCAGAAAGAGGGTTCCATGGACAGATAAGTTTGGGAATGTCACATCCTACATTTCCCACTTGAGGATACAGAACATTAATGAGAACATTTATGTATTTATAGATGTTAATTTTGTTAACCCCAATGTTTCCCAACCTAGTTTAGATATGGAACCTTTTTATTCCCAAAACACTGCTGACATCTCAGAGGACATTCCTGCTCAGGAGAAAGCTGTTTGGCAATGCCTTTTTAACCTTCATGTCACATCCAAATGAATAGCAAATGGTTGTGAGAGAGTGCGAGAGAAGAGAGATATGCACACATCTCTCTGCAAGCAGTTCTTGGGGGTCAATAATGAAGAGAAAACATAGTTTTGTGGAACAAACACTAGACTTACAGTCAGAAGACTCATGATTTAGTCCTGCCTCTGCCATATAACTAACTATGCACTGTTGTTGGGTAAATCACCTCTGAGCCTTAATCTCCTCTCCTGAAAAGGACACACATTTTCAGATAACCAGTCATTGTAACTGCTGACCAACTTAGGAAGTTGCTGTGTAGCAGATTTAACTTTGATTTAACTTAAATTAAAGAGTATTCTTATGGGTGGCTTTTGGGGCCTATGTTTTTAACAGCCCTCTTTCAGATGACTGGTGCCTTCAACTCCAAAGATGGAGGTATCTGACTTCTTAAACATGAAGCTACAGGTCTAAGGCCCTAAAATCCCAAGGAAGAATGAGTAATAGAAAAAAATAAGTCTGGGATATATTTATGTTAGTTTGAGTAGTAGGAAAATACCTTGAGAAGTCCTCAGAAGTCTTATATTGATTGGAGGAAGATCCAGGTCTATAATAATATTATAAATAAGCAATAAATGAAATTTAAGACTACTTATTTGACCCCACGTTAATTGGCTTATTTTTCTGATCAGCCAGTTTCCAAAGATAGAGATTGGGGATGTAGAGTTGTACTGCAAAATTAATTTGTAGCTCAGTACTAACTTATATTCCAAAGCAACACAGGAGAAGTAGGCAGTAATCAGTCCCAGGCAAGCATCCTCTGATCCTTGTCTTTGAAGAAGACTCTCTTCTACTCTCTAACTCAGGAGGCAAAGATTCATTCCCAAACCTGTGCTCTGAAAGGAAGAAATTCTATGATGGTTTAGAGTATATATGCAAAAACACTCTAGGGGGAACCAGATGGTCCTTGATTTTTTTTCTTGCCATTGAATTACAAGTCTGCTGAAATAACAGCTACAATGAAAAACAACTTTAAGAAGTTTTTTAATGTTTATTTATTTATTTTGAGAGGAAGAGAGAGCATGCCAAGGAGGGACAGAGAAAGAGGGAGAGAGAGAGAATCTCAAGCAGGATCTGAGCTGTCAGCACAGAGCCCCATGTGCAGCTTGATCCCATGAACCGTGAGATCATGACTTCAGCTGAAATAAGGTTGGACACTTAACCAAATGAGCCACGCAAGTGCCCCGACCCCCCAATTTTTAACTGGATATAAAGGTGACTAAAACTGGAGATCAAAGGTGAAATATCTAACGTAAATTTTAGTCTCTCTCTGCTTGAAATTTGATGTAATAACCATTGATGACAATAAGTAGTTTGGCTTTAAAGAAGATTTTGCTTCCACTGTAAGTTAAATAAATGTTACTTTAGTCATCGCTAAGTAATTGCTGGGCCATTATAATACGGTTAATGTGATATTTGCTAAGCAAGCATGCCTGCCATCTGGTTACTGAAACCGTATTTTTGCTACTTCCTAGGTACACATGGCCCAGTAGCACTGAGATGTAGGGAACTGATATGAGCATGTGGATCACTTCCAAAGCCATTCATTTGTTTGCAACACAAAGTGTTCTCCACATAAGAAAACAATGAGTCTAACTTATCTGTTTCTTTCCTGTCTGGTATCTTTAAAAATGTCCATCATGACAGGGTGCACACGAGTTTACAATATGAAGCCAGCTTTAGAGACCAAGAAGAAGAATGAAACACAGTCTGTAGGCTATTTGTGCCACATCCCACTTGGTTCCCCTGCCAGCAGCACGGGGCCTGGTCTGCAGGGAGCACACAGAAGAAGGAGGTGGATAATAAGGCAAAAGTCCATAGGTGTCTATGGTAATAGGAAGAAGAAATTCTCAAACCTGCTTTTTCATTAGGCCCCTCACAAGCAACCCTTTCCCCAAACCAAAGGCAGGATTACTGGCACTGACTACAGTGCCTGGCACATAGTAGGGGCTCACAAAATGTTCACTAAGTGCAATCATCTGGGAAGTCTGTGAATAGTAATACAAAGGACTGCTAGAAGGCAGCTTATCTTAGTATTTGTAGCCATTAGTACTACAGGCATGGGACATATGCCTCACACCCAGTCCAGGCTTCCTCAGCCTTGGTGCTATTAACATTTTGGGCTAAGAATTCTTTGTCAGGAGTGGGAGTGGGGTGCTATCTTGTGCACTATAGGAGGTGTAGCAGCATCCCTTTCCTTCACCCACTACATGCCAGTAAGTGTCCCTCCCTGCAGCAAAAATGTCTTCAGACATTGCCAAATGTCCCCTGGGAGGGGGCTTGGTGGGGGGGTGGTAGTGGCAAAATCACCCCTAGTTGAGAACCACTTATTTAGTCTGTGTGTTCATGATATGTACCAGAATTATAAAGATTATATTCTCTCTTCTCTTTTTTCTGAATCAATATTTTAAAAATTAAATTAAATTTTATTTTATTTTAATTTTAGTTTTTAAGTAAACTTTACACCCAATGTGAGGCTTGAACTCATGACCCTGAGTGAGTGCTACCTACTGAACCAGCCAGACACCACTCTGAATCAATATGTCTTTCTTTTTTTTTAAAAAAAACGAAGCATCATGGGGTTTTTTTTTTTGTTTGTTTTTGTTTTTTTTTTTAATTAAGGGGGGGATGGGCAGGGAGAGAGGGAGAGGGAGAATCCTAAGCAAGTTCGGCAGTGTCAGCACAGAGTGCAATGTGAGGCTAGAACCCAGGAACTGACAGACCATGCCCTGAACTGAAATCAAGAGTTAAGAGTCGATGCTCAACTGAATAAGCCATCCAGGTGCCCCTGAATCAATATTTCTTGATCTCATGAAGGTATTTTATGCTCTTAATTTGTTTTCACTTAACTTAGTGTTCTCTAAATGTTTTCATAATGCTCTGGGGAACGGGGGTGGGAAACTTCCCAGGTATATCCATATATACCTAGGTATATCTTATTAAAAAGACTTGTTTCCCCTTTAGGGAAGGGGAAATATGAAAAAAGGAGAAAACATTCTATACAGAAATTGGACTAGTAGCTAAGGAAGCTGTTTTGCAAAATGAGACTGAGACGGTTTTGAGTCCAAAAAGAACTTTTATATCTCAAAAGAAACTACCTTCATTTGTTTACTATACACTCTTGTAATCTTACCAATAAAACTCTTGTTATACAAAAGTATCCTGACAAACAGATTTTTTTTCTCCCTTGGCTTTATTTTTATTTACTTCCTATTTATGTTAACAGGAAGATACTAGCATGTGTGGACTCCAGGAACAGGCAGTCTCAGTAACTCTTGCCCCTTCAGAAGCACAGTAAGTAGACCCGCTAACTGAAGAAATTATTAGCCTTTCAAACCTCTAAGATCAAGTGAGGATGTTGTGTGTCTACGCTTTCTTCAAATTAAAAAAAATTAAAACCTTAGAATTCCACCTTAAACCCAGCCAGTGGCCAACCTGCTTGAAAATGACTACACGTCCATATCTAAGGGTGAGAAATAATTTATGACAAATAAAGCTCATGAAAAATTCTAATTTCATTCATGTTGCTACAAGTATACCTTCATGCTTTAAAAAAAATGTGGGCTGGTAACATTTTTCTACCTTACTTACAGTGTAGAGTTAAACATGTGCTCTTACCTCTCCTCCAGTGCACGGAAAGGGATTGGAGTATCTCGAAGTGCAAATCGCTCCCTTCTTGACAACATCATCTTCCAAGCCAAATGTAGCCGAGCAGTTCGTTGCAAAGTACTTGTAAGGCTTCCACGTCTTCCCAAAGTCCTGGGAGCGGTCCAGCACCATGGCTGCTGGCCTGGGGGACTTGAACACCATAATGAGATGAGTGAAGTAGAATTCGGCTTCCAGGTCTAACTGGATTTTTTCTCTGTGCACATCCTCAGCGGACTGCCACCACGTGCGAGGGAACCTGAAGGATGAGTCTGCCATGGCAGCTGGCAGGTGAGCCACGTGAGGCTGGGCAGCATTGCATTTGTCACATTTGGGCTGCCGACAAGTCAGATCAGCGTTCTCACTGTAGGAGCAGTACAGCTCAGTGGCGTTCTGACCGCAGGTGGTGTCTGCCCAGAGTTTTCTCCCTAAAGCCAAATTTCCCATCCGAGGGTTGCAGGCTTTTTCACAGCGGGAACTCACTCCAGCTACTCCACTCAGTCCTAGGGAAGGGAAAGCATATGTTATTCAAGACAAACCCATCTGGAAAGCTCTTCTGTCACCCTAGTCTGTCTTCGACAGTCAAGTTACCCCCAAAGAGCTTAAGACTTTTGGTAAAGAGGAAATTCTACCAAATTTGGGCATGGATACGGTTCTGGATTGATACATACAAGCATGTGAGTGTGCATGTGTGTGTGCACACATTTCATGTTTGGTTATAAAATTCACATAAAAGGGAAAAATCATTTCAGATAAAGGGCAAAGGGAAGAGAAATGGAAACACTGGGGGAAAAAATGGGCCTCAACCTTTTAAGTACTTTGCTTTCTAAATGTTCTCTATATTCGAAACACACTTCTTTGTTTTGAAGCCATGACTTAAATAATACCAAAAAACAATAGTGTGTTTAAGATCACCCAATTTAGTCTTTAAAATATAATTTAAGTCCTTAGCATTATCTAACATGCTTATTAGAAGACATTAAGGAGGAAATATAGAATCCTATTATATTTTTAAGCCAAAAATGTGAGGGAGCCAATTCCCTAGGAAAAGCAATAGGAGATACTTAATCCATATCCAACGGGATCTCACTTCGGGTAGCAAAGCTAGACATCACTGAAGCTCAGATGCATAATATCTATTTTTAATATTTAGTAAATATAACTAAGGGAAAAAAAACCTCTCTCAACTGCCAAATGGCAGAAAGGCCTATTTGACATGCTCTCTGCCTCTTGAGTGCTGCAACCTATGACAGGTTATATAGTCGTTGCCTGTTTGCTTAACAGGAGAATGCGTACAGTCTGGCCGCCACTAACAGCACCTTTAAACATTATCTGTGAACTAAAACACCTTCTTAAAGAAACATGTGCTTCCACCCAAACAAAGGTCCAACAGACTTTAATGTTTCAAAATTACTTAAAATGATAAACATTATCCACTTATTAACATCCTGACTACATATTTTAATCCTTTAATTTGGGTTTGTCATTTTAATTATGACTACCTTAAGCAAAATCATCTATTTTAAAAGTTAAAACAGAGAAGGAAAGAAGGAAAAGGACGTTAAACCCTAAATTCTGGCTAATTGAATGTTTCTGCTACTTAAGAGAGAGCACCTCCGAACTATTGTCACTGTACTGTTGGAGAAGCCAATTGACAGCTTAGACTAAAACAGAGACATTTCACATGCTGACAACCACCAGCCCCACATAACCTCTGCAACCAAAGGAAAGGGCTTCCTTAGGCATATGTTTTAAATGTCAAATTCAAATGTGCATTATGCCTAGACTCTGCTTGCCACTGTTCTGATTAGCTGGGCAACAGTTGCTTGTGGCCAGGATCACCCAAACACACAGTGTGCTATGACTCACCTGTAAAGCATTTCGGGGAAAATCATATACTGCCCGTACAAGTATTTTTGACTTGAAACACTTGCCTTGTGATATTTATTTACAACCTCTTGATTGCTTGCATGTTTTTGCCATAACATGGTTTGAAAAGGGAAAGGTTCAATAAAGTTCACTTTGTGGTCGGGGGAGCACGTGTTAAGTGCAGGCAGGGGTGCACGCGTATTCCTGTACTCGTAAGAATTCAAGTAAAACCTTAGACCTTTAATGGCTCCTCGGGGAAGTATTGAATACTTTTAAACGCCTCAGAACTAATAAGTACAGAAAAGATTGGAGCCAGATATTGGGTGGACAAAAATACTTCGATATCCCTAAAGAAATCAAGTATAGCAAGGATGCTCCTCTGAGTCACACTGATTTGGGGTGAAGATTCTAAAACTTTTTTTTTTTTTTTTTTAACTGTGTGCCAGCGTCTCTGGGGGCAGAGGAGAAGAAGCCTTAGGGAAGGTACAAGTGCGCCGATGCTCTCTACCCACCAGTCGGTCCCTCCAGCCCACACTCCCCTTTCTAGAGCGAATGAGAAACGTTTGAGAGACTGGATGGCTGAAGAGTCCCTCACTTTCTTTCCTCCTCACACCCTGAGCTGAGCTAACCCCTAACTGGAAACCAGGTGACCCGTACAGGGGAGGGAGAGGAACGGAAGAGGCTCCCGAATTTAGAAACGGCGCGCTAGGAACCGGTGGCCAAAGGCAGCCCAGGAAAGCCGGGATGGGAATAGGAGAGAGAGCCTCTGACGACGCCTCTGCAGGTCATCCAGTTACCGAGACTAGGAGCAGACCCGCCTCCGACCTCCCACGGAGCCTCAGCCAGGGTACCAATTCCCCAGGGGCGGCCAGCCAGCTCCGTTCAACCCAGGGCAGTCACCACCTATCTCCCCAGCCCGGCGTCTCAGTGCGTTCCAGCCACTGCCACTGTGAAAGGGCACACACCCCGCCCAGGTGTCCCTACCTGGTTCCCTAGTGCCCAGCGTGAGGCCAGGGACCTCAGGGTTAGCTCTCACCCAGAGGGCGGCCGCGGCCCACGCGCGCCCAGGGTCGCTGGGCCATCCCTCCCCATCATTCCTCAGGCCATGAAGTGCCGGGGGATGGCGAGCTTGGTCCTTTGTTCCCTCACAAAGTGGAAAGGCAGTTTTTTACAAGCCCAAACCGAGAAAGAAACCAAGGCCGTGGTATCTCCGGCAGGGCGTACCCAGGATATCGGGTTAGCCAAGGGCATGTGTATCGCAGTTGCAAAAAAATCAATAGTATTTTAAACTGTGGAGACCCAGGGAAAAGAGGCGGAACATGGCCACTCATTTCATCCTCGGGAGCCGAGCTTGGCGCTCCCAGCCCGCACTACCCTGCACCCCCGAGTCCCGAGGTGGGGAACAGAAAGAGCGAGGGAAGGAGGGTGGGGGCCCTGCAGCGTCACCACCCACCTGCGGCCACCGCGGAGCAGCCCCAGAGCAGCAGCAGCCGCGCGCAGCTCCCCATGGCCGGGAGGAGCCGGGAGGACCGGGGCCGGGCGGGTGCGGGAGGGAGCTGAGCCCTCTCGGCTGTGGGATGAAGCGCCAACAGTCCTCAGGAAGAACTGGGGCTCTTTATTTCTTCCCCCTCCTGGGGCTCCAGGCTCGGTCAGCGGGCGCCGGCGGCTGGGAGCCGCGGGCCGGGGCCGCGCCAGGCGGTAGGGTGACCCTCGCACACCGGCCTGGAGGGGCCCGGGCACCTCGGGGGCGACGGGAGCCCCCGGACCATAGCCGGCCTGGCCGCGCTGCCCCTGCGGAGCGGTCCCGCGGGCTCCTCCGCCGCTAGCCCGGGGCTCAGCACCCGCAGCAGCCGCTGAACTTTGCGAGACCTTTCACTTCCCGGCCGCCGCCGCCGCCGCTGCCGCCGCCGCCGCCGCTGCTGCCTCCCGGCCGTCCTCCGCCGCTTTTACCACCTCCTCTTGCTGCTGCGCCTCGGTCCCGTCCTTCTCCATGGGCAGTTCCATGGGATGCATTTTTATTGCACCGACACCGCGGCGCTCCGGTGCCAGCCCTCCTCCCCTTGCACCTCCACCCCTTCCTCCTGCCCGCCCCCCGCGCTCGCTTGACAGCCGGGGCGGTGCAGCCTGCGCTGCCGGGTCGCCGCCGCCGCCGCCGCCGCCGCCGCCGCCGCCGCCGCCCGGGGAGGGGGTCCCCTGGCCCAACGGGCCGCCCCCGCAGCCTCCTACCAGCTCATCCCGCCCGCCTTAGCCCCCACGCGCACGGGTCACCTCGGCCCCTAGCTTTCCTCGTGCCCCTCCCGGCGCTCTCCCTGTAGCTCCCTGCGTGACCCCCCTGGTGCCCTCCAGCACCCACAGGCCTCTTCTGGGAAGCAGTCTCCCACCTTCTCCCGGAACATTCCAGAGAGCAGTTGACTCCCTCTTGATCAGGTCAGGGCATGCCAAGGGGCTTAAAAAACCGCGAAACAGGCTAGCGCCTACTTCCCACATCCCCCAGCAAAACAAACCCTGCTCTCCACTCCCCATCTCCGCCACCCCTTCTCCCGGAGTCTCACGATCCAGGAAGGGAACCCCACCAGCCCTGCACCGGGCTGTGGGCTTTGGAGAGCGCACTAACTGCTAAGTGGCCTTCGCTGCTTCTCTGCTGCCTTTGGGGGGCGGGGGAGGGCATCTCGACTAAACAATCAATGCTTGCTTTATCCGAGGTGTATTCATTTTGATGTAAAAATGTGCCCTCTAACTCAAACTCAAGGTGCCAAAAGAAAAGGGTCAGAGGATTAGCTAATGGGCAGTTTAAAACATCCTTGTCTAGAGGCAAGGGCAATTCAAAGAGAAAACTGGTCTTTCCAAGTACTCTCACTCCATATACGCTGTGTTGTGGTGTGTGTGAAACGACGTTGTGAATTAAGTTAAGGCAAGCAATTTAACAGCAACCAGAAGCAGCTAAATGTGGATAGGATTGCTCAGGACTGCTGCTTATGGAAGGAGATTACATCGCACTGGAGTCTGGGACATTTGCAAGCACTATGAAAATACCATTCTATGCACACATCCAGGGGGCTAGGCAAACGTTGAGTAGAAAACCATGTTTTATTGCTGTGTTCATTTTGTGTCTTTGAATATTTTCCAGAAAATTAACTACGTTACAGAGACCATTCAGTTGTGTGTTACTGATGATGACAATTCAGATTTGGGTCTCATGCACATATTTTTCAAGACTCACCTGGGGATATATAAGAAGTTTGTATCTCCCAGGAAGAAATGGGATGAGATCAGCTTCATCCACTTGGGAGGCATTAAAATTATTCTTCTGACCAATACTGGGGAGTGGCAAAAGGTATGGGGCAGCAATTTGTATAACACTTTAGAAAATAAGCCTTTTGAGTTTTCAAATATTGGCAACGTTGGGACTTTCTTCACGTCTTATGGCTATGCTCCCATTGGAGTCACTGAAACACCTCTCTAAATTATTCTTTTTACCAAATAAATGATAGGAAATTATAACAGTCAAGGCATTGTGGCACCAATATTAACCTAATAGCCAAAGCAAATGAAGGAAGGAAAGAAAGAAAGAAAGAAAGAAAGAAAGAAAGAAAGAAAGAAAGAAAGAAAGAGAAGCACATTTATCATTAACCTGAGTCTGCTGTATTGAGGCAGAACTTCTCATTACAAATTTCAGAAACATTTGCTATATGCACCAATCCTGCCTTGAAAATATACTTCCTTGATTGCTCTATAACTGATTCTTGTTCCCTTTAACAAGACAATGGCAAAGCAGTCTTTCATATTTAGTCCATACAAAACATGATTGTGTTTTTCTTATATTCATTATACTTAACTGAGGGCACCTGCTAGATATAACAAATTTTCATTAAATATTTTTTATTGAGTTATGTTAAAATTATTGCTATATACTAAGAACAGGGCTAAGAAGAAAACTAATGAAACCAGAATGATTCCTCATATTCTAAAGGAACCTGTACCCTTTATACCAATACCTTCCATACAAAGCAGCTCAGGAGAGAAAAGTAATTAGCATTCTAATCAATTTCATTTGGTTATACAGTCTAGCTATAAATTTTATTTCCATTTTGAAGAAGCTGTCCAGGGGAAGTTTAACTACATAAGAAAAATTGGGGTGCCTGGTGGCTTAGTCCATTAAGCTTTCGACTTTGGCTCAGGTCATGATCACGAGGTTCAGTGAATTAGAGCCCTAGGTAGGGCTCTGTGCTGACAGCTCAGAGCCTGGAGCCTGCTTTCAGTTCTGTAACTCCCTCCCTCTCTGCCCCTCTCCTGCTTGCACTCTTTCTCCAAAACAAATAAGCATTAACATTTTAAAAAAAAAATAAGGAAAATCATGCTCAGTAATGAGTTGTATGTCATTGCTTATGATTATTTTATAAAATTTCAGTAATGTTTTCAGAATTTTCTTTTTTAATTTTATGAATTAGTAGGAAGCTTAGAAAACCTATGAAATTTCAATAACAAGTTTCCAGAAGCCACATATTTGACAAATTAAATCTAGAATACTCCCAGGAATTTGGAAGAAAGCTAAAAGGGTTGTTAAGAACTAAAATAGATGGCAAAAAGTCCATGCACTAAAGACCTTATTCATGGGAGAGCTCTTCAGATGTTCACTTAAATTATTCATGCAATGTTAATAAGTTTGGTTATGCTGTTTTCTTAGACCACAACATATTAGAAGTAACAAATTAGAATGAAGTGGGATGACATTAAAACAAGGAATGAGTTGAGACAAGCTGGTAATAAGGAGAATGAGAGAACTATAAAAAGTAACCATAAGGACAAAAAAATACACAGCAGTCTAAGTGAGGCCTTTCAGTGCAGAAGCAAAGCACCAAAAGGCTGAAAAGGTGTCACCCTGTTATAACTTATCACAATGAGTCAGGTTCCTAATGGAATCTAGAATATTCAACATCAGAGAAGACCTTAGGGATCTTTGAGCCTAAGCTTACCCCATAGGAACTCTTTGAGCCTATGCTTACCCCATAGGAACCCTCTTCACAAAATCTCTGTCCAATAGTCATCTAGCTTCTGTTCTAGAAACCTCAGTAAACAAAAGCCTAAAAAGCAGTCCTTTTCATTTTTGGTAGTGTTCTATATAACCATGACATCTCTCTTCTTAAAATTCTACTATGTTCAGGGGTGCCTGGATGACTCAGTCAGTTAACCAGTCGACTTCAGCTTGGGTCATGATCTCAGTTTGTGAGTTCGAGCCCCGCATCAGGCTCTGTGCTGACAGCTCAGAGCCTGGAACTTACTTTGGATTCTGTGTGTCTCTCTCTGCCCCTCCCCTTGATCACTCCCTCTCTCTCTCTCTCTCTCTCAAAAATAAATAATAAACATTACAATTTTTTTAAAAAAGCTCTACTTATGTTCATAGTTTAGCTTTCTGCAATTATACAGAATAGGCCCAATTTCTTTTCTGATAGATATTCAGAGACTTGAAGTCAAATTTATACACACACACACACACACACACACACACACATATACATATATATATAATTTATTGTCATGTTAGCTAACATACTGTGTATACAGTGTGCTCTTGGTTTTGGGGGGGTAGATTCCCATGATGAAGTCAAATTTTATTGCTCCTCTTAACTATTCTTTTCTCCAGGTGTTTAATAGTCCATTTGGCATGATTTTCAAAACTTTCACCATCCTAATCCCCCCTTTCAGGTATACTACAATTTGTCAATGTTGTTCTTATATTGTGCATCTAGGACTCAACTCCGGGTTTACCTGTACTGGTGTAGAATAAAACAGAACTGGGGTCCCTTAACTTAGGTCTAGGGCTTACGTTTCTGTAGCCTAAAAATGCATTAGCAGCTTTGTGGTGTCAGCTGATATTATCCTTGAAGCAAATTAAAATCCCCTTTTCAAGGCAAGGGAATTAAAAGCAAAAATGAACTACTGGGACCTTATGAAGATAAAAAGCTTCTTCACAGCAAAGAAAACAACCAAAAAAACTAAAAGGCAACCAACGGAATGGGAAAAGATATTTGCAAATGACATATCGGACAAAGGGCTAGTATCCAAAATCTATAAAGAGCTCACCAAACTCCACACCCGAAAAACAAATAACCCAGTGAAGAAATGGGCAGAAAACATGAATAGACACTTCTCTAAAGAAGACATCCGGATGGCCAACAGGCACATGAAAAGATGCTCAACGTCTCTCCTCATCAGGGAAATACAAATCAAAACCACACTCAGATATCACCTCACGCCAGTCAGAGTGGCCAAAATGAACGAATCAGGAGACTATAGATGCTGGAGAGGATGTGGAGAAACGGGAAGCCTCTTGCACTGTTGGTGGGAATGCAAATTGGTGCAGCCGCTCTGGAAAACAGTGTGGAGGTTCTTCAAAAAATTAAAAATAGACCTACCCTATGACCCAGCAATAGCACTGCTAGGAATTTACCCAAGGGCTACAGGAGTACTGATGCATAGGGGCACTTGTACCCCAATGTTTATAGCAGCACTCTCAACAATAGCCAAATTATGGAAAGAGCCTAAATGTCCATCAACTGATGAATGGATAAAGAAATTGTGGTTTATATACACAATGGAGTACTACGTGGCAATGAGAAAGAATGAAATATGGCCCTTTGTAGCAACGTGGATGGAACTGGAGAGTGTGATGCGAAGTGAAATAAGCCATACAGAGAAAGACAGATACCATATGGTTTCACTCTTCTGTGGATCCTGAGAAACTTAACAGAAACCCATGGGGGAGGGGAAGGAAAAAAAAAAAAGAGGTTAGAGTGGGAGAAAGCCAAAGCATAAGAGACTCTTAAAAACTGAGAACAAACTGAGGGCTGATGGGGGGTGGGAGGGACGGGAGGGTGGGTGATGGTATTGAGGAGGGCACCTTTTGGGATGAGCACTGGGTGTTGTATGGAAACCAATTTGACAATAAATTACATATATTTAAAAAAAAAAAAGACCCTTTTCAGGGCACCTGGGTGGTTCAGTCAGTTGAGCGACCAACTTTGGCTCAGGTCATGATCTCACAGTTTGTGAGTTCTAGCCCCGTGTCAGGCTCTGTGCTGACAGCTCAGAGCCTGGAGCCTGCTTCTGATTCTGTGTCTCCCTCTCTCTCTGCCCCTCCCCCATTCATGCTCTGTCTCTCTCTGTCTCAGAAATAAATAAACATTAAAAACAAATCTCTTTTTCATATATTGATGTCTTAAAGAGTTATTGATAAAAGATAAAATACATTTGTCTAATCAGAAGAGTTCTATTAAAATACATTGAAGGTGGTAAGCATTCAATAAATATGAGTTTAAAGAAAAAAATCAACAAACTCAAATTGGAAAATTGGAAAAATGGTGAAAACTTCTAAAAACAACTGTTGGTCCTGAATGGGATAAGTATCTATTTTCTGAAAAAAAAAAAAATCACTTCTATGGAAAATTTGACACTTCAACAACACTGTATACATGTGGTATTACTATACATTTGCAAAGAAAGGAAGAACTTGGCAATAGTGATATTTTTAGTGTACCTAGTATCTTTCCTCTGTGAAACTGTAAACATGATCTCATTTATCCTTGAAGCATCAGTGTGAGGGAGGGAACAGAAATAGTTGCATGCATTTACAGAGAGAGAAAGTGATATGAAAGATATAAGTGCCAAATTTAGATCATCCAATAAATATACACTGGAGATAGAACATGGTTTCCAGATTGGGGAAAAAAAAATCATTGTTTATCCATCAATTTTCCATGAATACTATCTTATCTCTCTTGGAACAAGAAGACTACTGGGAGAAAATTAAATGGAGAATTCTTTCCATTGAAATAATCCTATATTTTGTTTCCTACCTGGTCTATGCCCTTTAAAAGCATCATCTTGGGAATTTCCTTAAGCTTTAATCTAAGCCTCCTGCCACTGGCACTGTTTCTTATTTCATGTGCTTCCTGGCTACAGCTGCTCATTCCTAGGAAGGGAGTGAGAGCCTTTGAAACTACATGTACTCTTCCAGGAAGGTAAGCAGTACTTTTCTTAAAAAAAAAAAAAAAAATGCACGCATGCTCTCTCACGTTTAAATTAATTATATGGAGCCTAGAAAGTTCGAACAAACAAGAGCAGTTTTGTTGTTGCAGAGATAACTACTCTGGACAGTACTGTATTGACACAAATTTTAAACGCTTTCTCCTGTAAGTGGCTCTTAACTAGAACTTTCCGTACATAATGCTATTTCTGACACTGATGAAAAGATGTCAGAGACAAATTATTACTCTTTTAACTGTAAGAAAATAGACAGAAACAATTACTAAAGGCCCCGTGAGGATCCAATAAACAATATGGATGAATCCTTCTATCCATTCGTGTCTTTTACGTAATAGTGTTGTGGTTAGGAGCATGGACTGGTCTGACTCCCCAGGTTTGATCTTGGCCCTGCCACCTACTAGCTGTGTGACTGTGGGCAATTTATTTAACCTGTATGTGCAACTATTTCCACAGCTGCCATATGGCAATCATAATAGCACCTAATTAATAAGGCTATTGTTAATATTGAATGAGTGAATATTTATGAAGTAGTAGGCAAGAGCAAGACACAAGAAGCACTTTAAGTTTTATTAAATACACACAATAGTAAAATACAAATCCATCACGTGCATACACTCTTTTTTGACCTGCTCTGGAATTTCATCTTCAAGTTATATAGAAATATTTAATAGGCAGAAGCTAAACCATTGTCCTGGCTTAATTTTAAACTTCCTTTCTTCCTTTCTTTTTTTAAAGGGAGAGAGTGCGACAGTACATTAGTGAATGTGGAGGTGGGGCAGAAGGAGAGAGAGAGAGAGAGAGAGAGAGAGAATCTTAAGCAGACTCAATGCCCAGCTCAGAGCCTAACCTGGGGCTTGATCTCACGACCTGACCATGAATGACATCATGACCTGAGCCAAAATCAAGAGTCAGACGCTTAACTGTCTGAGCCACCTGGGCACCCCTACCCTGGCTTCATTTTAAATGTTACACTACATCTATGAAAGCATCACACAGGAAATGAAAGTATGAAGCAATAAATCTTCTCTAGCTAGAGGGAGAGGAAAATTAACACTGGTGGAACAGCTATAACTTCCAGGCACTTTACAATTCTCACAACTATTCAAGGTTAGGTCATCAACTCTTTGATGAAGAAACTGAATGAAGCTCAGGGAAAGCTAGATACCTGAGCCAGGTTGTAGAGCTAAGTAAGCAGACAAGTTAGGATTTGAACTCTGGTGTGTCTGATTTTATTTAATTTTTACAATTTTTTAAAATTCGTTTCAAATGTTTATTTAAATTCTAGTTAATTAACATGTAGTATAATATTGGTTTCAGGAGTAGAATTTAGTAACTCATCACTTATATACAATACCCAGTGCTCATCATATCCAGTGTGTCTGATTTTAAGTGGAATCTTCTTCATTTCCTTTTACAAGAGAGGTAGCCTGACGAGGCAGTTAGAGGAAGATTTCAACAGTAAACTGCCAATGTCTTCATTGGTTAAAAACACTCCTAGAATGTTTTCTACTTTGACAATACAGTTTATTAACCGCATCTTCCTGCTTATTACCCAATCTCACTTATGAGATTTAGGGATGAATATCCAACTGTCAATGAACAGCTCTACTTAGACACCTCAAATTCAACACATTCAAAACTAAACTCATCATCTTTCTCCCCTAACATGTCATTCCTCCCATATTCCCTATCCTGTGAAATGTCACAACTACCCATCTACTAAATCAACACAAAAAGAGTCGCATTTTCCAAACTTGTGCAGAACACTCTTGTACAGTGAGATATACGAAGTGTTCTGAGGAAAAAGAGTTCTGTAGTCAAATAATCTTAACGTTAAGTTAAAGTTAAACAGACTTCTCAGAATCTTTAACACTAAGTTCATTTCAAACCCCCAAGAAATGGATATGATATTAGACAGGATTACAGTCAGTTGCATGAACCCAACTCAGTAGCTTAACCAAACAGATTGATTTTCTTCTCATGATAAAAGGTGTACAGGAGGCATAGAATCTGGTACTAGTGCAGCTGCGCGAGAAGGTCATCAGGACTTGTGTGGTTTTCTTCCTCATGGTGAAAATACGGCTGCTCTACCTCTAAGACATGTGTTCCCATTCTAGGCAAGAGAAATGGAAAAAAAGAGAAGGGAAAAAGATATATTCCGGGTCAGTCTTAAAAAGCTTTCCCAGGGGCGCCTGGGTGGCGCAGTCGGTTAAGCGTCCGACTTCAGCCAGGTCACGATCTCGCCGTCCGGGAGTTCGAGCCCCGCGTCGGGCTCTGGGCTGATGGCTCAGAGCCTGGAGCCTGTTTCCGATTCTGTGTCTCCCTCTCTCTCTGCCCCTCCCCCGTTCATGCTCTGTCTCTCTCTGTCCCCAAAATAAATAAACATTGAAAAAAAAAAAAAAGCTTTCCCAGCAACCTTATACACCTTCTTATATCTAATTGTCCAGAACTGGGTTCTGTGGCTTCTGCAGGCCAAAAGGAAATCGGGGGGGGGGGGGGGGGGGGGGGCGAGTATTTTATTTTCAAATGTTTATCTGTTTTGAGAGAGGGAGAGAGAGAATTCCAAGCAGGCTCTGCACTTGCTGTGTGGAACTTGATCCCACAAACCACGAGATCATGACCTGAGCTGAAATCAAGAGTCGGATGCTCAACCGACTCAGCCACTCAGGAGCCCCAAAGGGAGGTGTATATTTTAATTGGGCTTGTTGCCACTCTGAACAAAACCAGGCTCCTACTGGAAAGAAAAGGAGGTTGAATATTGAGTAGACAGCTGTATATGTCATCAAAAGTTAGCAATTTCATCAGTGTATTTGGCCCAAGCACCTATTAGCATATTTCGTGGCTCCCCATCATTGACAGATGGAATTCATGCTGCTTGCTTGGCGCTCAGACCTTCTGTGATGTATCAATCAGCTCCCTGCCACAGGCTCTCTAGCCCCACCCACAGTGAGCTACCTGTGGTCTTTGAGATGGACAATGGTACTTCATGCCCCTTCTCTCCTCCTTCTGGCTAACTCTGGCAAATCCTCAAAACTTCAGTTAAACTGCTGTGACACCTTCTCCCCCTCCAACTGGGTTAGTAGTCCTTCTATCCTCCTTTGTATTACTATATTATTCTCAACTATGTTGTTTTTCCCCTTATGTACTGAGTGGGGGGGCGGGGGGGACCCAGGAAGCACAATTGTATTTATACTATATTATCCTCAACTATAGTTTTTTTTTTTTTTTCTTATCCATTGAGTGGGGAAAAAAACAACAACCAGGAAACACAATTATATTTTTGTTTCAATTATAACTATGGAAAATATACATATGAAAAAGGCATGGAATATATCAATATGTTAGAGATGATTGTTTTTCTGGCTTCTAAAATTTTAGCAATACCATATAACTGTTATGGTTGCATTTTTATTTCAAAAATAGAACAGCTTAAGGCAGAATATGATAAAGCAGGACCCGAAGAGTGGCAATATAAAGTAGGCAATTAGCAGCAGGTTGAACACCATGGGCTTGGGAGGTGAGAAGAGCTATGTGAAAGATGTGGACCAAACTCGGTCCTAAGATTGGGTAGGTTTGGAGGGCTGTGGTGGTGGATATAGGCAAGCCTTGCTGGTGCTGGTCAGACAAATGCTCAGGCCACACCTATATGTTCACAATATACAAAGTGCCTTTAGGAGAATGAGTAGCATCCATTAGAAGGGAATCCATGGGATCAGGAGGAGACGGGGAGGAAAAAGTATGCTAAGACCAGTTAAAGGCTTTGGTGAGTCAGGCTGATTTGTGTTGGGAAATTACATTATCATAGTTGTCATTATCTGGAAATGGCATATAATAGATAAGAGAAGAGAGGATCTAGAAGAGAAGTGAAGGGCTAGTCTATGACAAGAGCTGAGTCCAAACCAAGGTGGTGATAGGGAAAATGGAAAAACAGAGAGCAATTGAGAAAAAAAAAAAAAACAAAAACAAAGGATTGACAGGACTTTGTAATCGTTTGATGGTGGGATTGGCCAAAGAAGTTAAGAATGACTTGGTGGCTCTGAATCTGGTTAGTTGAAAAAAATGACAGTTTCTTTTTCAGAAATAGGAGAACCAGGAAATTTCAGAATAGGAGAACCAGGAGAACCAGCTAGTCTGGGAGGTGGACCAATAGGAAATGGCCGATTGCATTTAGAAAAAGTTGATTTAGATAGAATAGCAGGCTAGTCACCTCCAGCAGACAGTTAATCTGGCTTCGGAGTTTAGCAGAGCAGTGAAGTCTCCAGATACAGGTTTAGGAATCATTTACACAAGGTTACAGTTGAAACAATAAACAGAAAGGAAATCCCCAAGAGAAGCAGGATATTTTATTTTATTTTATTTTATTTTATTTTATTTTATTTTATTTTATTTTTCAACGTTTATTTATTTTTGGGACAGAGAGAGACAGAGCATGAACGGGGGAGGGGCAGAGAGAGAGGGAGACACAGAATCGGAAACAGGCTCCAGGCTCTGAGCCATCAGCCCAGAGCCCGACGCGGGGCTCGAACTCACGGACCGCGAGATCGTGACCAGAAGCAGGATATTTTAAAGAACACTTACCATCAGTATTATAACTTTAGGTAATTTGTAATTATCATGATAAAACATTAGTGTAGGAAAGACCTTGGAAGTTATTTAGGCCAGTCTCCTTTTTCAATATGAAAAAAAAAAAAAACCAACAACTGAGGACCATTGAGATTATACATTTAAAACCTAAAGCCTATCTATTGTAGGCTCGAGGGTATTCAAAGTTAGACAGCTTGTTAGGGTTAGTGACTGAATTGGGATTGAGCTTTCTCTGTGTCCAGTGACTCTTACATCAGCAATCAAGAATACAAATGTTTTGCTAAAGTTTTCTGGCTCTTTAGTTTAAAATCAAAGAAACTATTCTCAAAATATTAGAAAAACAGTGTTTAAAAGACCACAATTTCCTAAAGAAACAATTTGATTAAAAAAAAAACAAAACACCTTTGTCTATAGGTAGGATTTCAAAATAAATAATATAGGACAATGTATTCAAGCTACTTATTAAGCTAGCTATGCTTCAGGTCTAACTTTAACATGATAGATCTTAATTTCCCTGGATATTTCCCTTAATTTCCCTGAAAAATTGCACTGCAATTTCAAATGTAAACATGTTTCTGAAAATTTTTAATTTAAACCTCACAAGGTTACAATGCAATTTAGAGGGCAAATCTCTGACACCATTTGCTTTTACCCTAAATTCAGTATGATGGACCTCATCATAGAAGAGAGATTCAGTTACTAGGAATATCACAAGAACTTCATTACACAATGCTTACAGCTCAAGTAATAGCTTCAGGGTATCAATGCATTTTAAAGACCTGCACGTGAGGGGCAACTGTGTGGCTCAGTTGGTTGAGCATCCCATTTCGGCTCAGGTCATGATCTCCAGGTTGGTGGGTTCTAGCCTAGCGTCAGGTTCTGTGCTGATAGCTCACAGCCTGGAGCCTGCTTTGGATTCTGTGTCTCCCACTCTCTCTGCCCCTCCCCTACTTGCTCTCTGTCTCTCTCTTTCTCTCTCTCTTTCTCTAATCCCTTCTCAGCCTTTTGGCTAAGATCAAGTGTCTCTCTCTCTCTCTCTCTCTCTCTCTGTCTCTCTCTCTCACAGGTAAATAAACATTAATTTAAAAAAAAAACCTGCAAATGAGTGGTAAAAGACATTGGAAGTCCATAGACATAGACATCCAAGGCTATAATAAAAAGTTCATTTATGTTCGTGCAAAATTCAAAATAACACCTTCAATTTTCTACCTTAAACCTTCTCTACTTATAAATGCTATTTACTCACAGAAATATTCCCTATGAAATTTGAGGAATTAAAACCTCAAAGCCAAAGTTAACACAAAATCAATACAAAAATATTCATTGTTTTGGTGAAGTCCAAGCACTTTTTCGTGCATGCAGTTGGTCTCTGTAACATAACTATAGAACATTTCTTCATCATAAAGGGATAGTACATCATTTTCCCACTTTCTTCCCTCTTTCAGGAATCTTTGAGTAAATGCAAGTTTTATTGCAAGCAGAGAAGGAATCTTCTTTAAAATTACTAATAATTGTTAGAATACATGATATTCCTATTATCGACAGAATTCCGTTTTTGGTGACAAAAATATGGAGAATTGTATTAACACTGTTTAAACAACATTGAAATTTTTATTAAAAAGAATCCTGAGGCATCAGGGGATTTCTTAGTCTACTAATGACCCTATAGGAAATTTGTTCTGTGAAACTATCATTTCTCAGGCCTCACATCCAGCCAGCAGGGGAAAAGAAGGAAGTACAGATTACTATCTCTTACTCTGAAAAAACAAAACAAAACAAAACCTGCACACTTGAGGTAATAAGTAGCTAAAGCCAGTAGCTTCAAATTCTTTTCTCCGTCTCACTGGTGTGGTCCTGGATATAGTACTTTTAAATACACACAGAGAGTTCAGTACACTTAAGGTTTCCTAGCATATGTTTTCTTTTTTCTTTTCTTTTCTTTTCTTTTCTTTTCTTTTCTTTTCTTTTCTTTTCTTTTCTTTTCTTTCTTTCTTTCTTTCTTTCTTTTTTTCTTTCTTTTTTGTACACAAAAGGATATTCAATTGCCCCTTTGTGGACTCAAAATATCCTTCAATCAGTAAATAAATGTCTTGAATATGTATATCATCCAAAGGGATAAGTAAATAGAGTCGTATATAGAAGTAAAAACTCCCCTGTGCAAATGTGAATGAACTTGAAATTTTGATAGGGCTTTTTTCCCCCTTATTATAACCAATAATGATAGCTAGCATTTACTGGGGACTCAATGTATGGCAGGCCCTGTGCTAAACACTCTACATACATTATCTTCAATCCTTGCAGTCACCTAGGAGGAGAACTTTAGTCATCATCCTCACTTTAACAAATGAGAATTGAGACTAGCAGCAGAGCTGAGACTATAATGCAAGCCATGTATCTCCAAAACTCATGAGCAAATCCATCATGTCCTTCAAGGGTCTTTGGGAAATGTAGAAAAACGGCAAGAAGGGCAAACTCATCATCCCAAGAAACTAGTTTTCATTTTGGCACATTTCTTTCTGATCTTATTTGTATTCATACAATTTTTGTTCCATACTCTTTTTCACTTACTATTATTATTATTATTATTATTATTATTACAAATTCTCCCAAAACATCAATTTTCATGACCACATACTGTTCCAGCAAGTGCATATACTTTGTTCTACTTAATGCCACATTTATTTGGACACTTGGGCTATTTTCAAATTTTTGCTGTTATAAATAATACTTTTATGAATATCTTTGTGATTTAAATATTTTCTTAATCTGGGATTATTTCTTTGTAATCATTAAAATGGAAACACCAGGACAAGGAAAAGTTACATTAAAGCCACATTGCCAAATTTCTTTTTCAAAAGGGTTGCACTAATATGTGGTGCCTGTTTACCTCACTCCTACCAGCACTGGGTATTATATTTTAGAAATATAAATTTCTTAATTCACTATGTGGAAAGTGATATTTTAAAATTTGCATTTCTTTGATTGGATTGTATGTAAATTGAAATTTTTTTCTGTGCTTTCTAATCAGTTTTATTTCACTCTTTTCACTAGTTTCCTAAGGTGGGAACTTAGCTTTTGATTTTAGATCTTTCTTCTTCTTTTTTTTTTTTAATTAATTTTTTTATTTTTCGAGAGAGAGAGAGAGAGTGCACAGACAAGGGAGAGGAGCAGAGGGAGAAAGAGAGAATCGAAGCAGGCTCGTGCTCATTATGGGGCCTGATGTGGGGCTCAATCCCACTACCCTGGGATCTTGACCTGAGCTGAAATCAAGAGTCGATTGCTCAACTGACTGGGCCACCCAGGTGCCCCAGATCTTTCTTCTTTTCTAGCATATGCATTTAATGCTGTAAATTTCCCTCTAAGCAGACTGGTTTTGCTTTGTTCCACAAATTTTGGTAAACTGTGTTTTTATTTTTTAAATTCAAAACATTTCAAATTTCTCTGGAGATTTCTTCTTTGACTCATGGGTTATTTAGAGGTATGTTGTTTAATTTCCAAATATTTGGGGGTTTTCTAGCTATCCTTCTGTTATTTATTTTTTAGCCTAATTCCATTATGGTTTCCATTTCATTCCATTTGAGAAAATGCATATTCTGCTGTGGTTGGATAGAGTATTCTATAAATGTTAACTCAATTAAATTGATCTCTTCAAGTCATCTATATCCTTACTGTTTTCACCCTTTTCAAATTCTACTTACTTTTAGCAACTAGCGAGCAAGACAACAGAAAAGTAAATAGAAAGCTAAATTACACTTAAAGCTTATATTGTAGGAAACAGATTTCCATATGTGCTTTCCATGAAGTTTTTAGTTTTTGTCTATTACCTCTTTCTAACAATGAAAAGGATGTATGAGAGGAAAAGCTGGGTAAGAGGGTGAGCCAGAAACACAGAAGAAAATGTTGAAAGGAAACACCAATCACGTCACTAGTCTGAGATTTTTCCATATTCTGAATGATGCCTATTTGAAAAAAAAGAAAACTTATTGCCCAAGGATTTTATCTTTATCAGTCTTCTTTAGAATTTATAATTTTAATGAAAAAAAGCAATAATATGACACTTAAAAAGAGCATCTATAATCTTGTGTTTTGAACTGAGCCTGTTTTCACTGTAAAATATCACAAACTCATGGGTATAGAGTTGGAAAGGTAATAGCCAGTAGAGAAAGTTTGGTTGATTACATAGTATGATAGTTTTAAAAGCTGCTTCAAAAGCAATAAGACTATTTGGGAAATCTTTTTCATAATAAATGTGTTCTTCCTTTAAAATGTAAACACTGAGCCAATCTTAGAAGCAAACATTGACTGCATACTTATGTTAAGTCAGTTGTTGTATTTTAGTTACAACAGTGCAAAAACGTGAAGCATAGGTTTACTTTTTAACTCCAATGCTGTTCAAAGATCACCTATTGGCCTCTGAAGGACAGGTGGCATGTCTGTTATAGTTTAACAAGTGGCCTTTGGGTGAAGTATAGTCATTCAGATACCTCTGGATGCTTTCGATGCTCTCATGTGTGGCAGGGTGCACTTGCTAAAAACATTCTCCTCTCTAGATCTGGAAACATAGATTCTAGATCTTAGGCATGGAGCATGTATTCCAGACTTCCCTTTTGAGTCACAGATGAAAAATGCCATCTTGCAATTGAGACAGCAATTCCTTTGCCAAGAAATAATTCTTCCTTTCTTAATATTGACATAAGTATTCCAGTTCTTGGTAAATAAAATAGCTTCCTGTTTGCAGTACATATCTGAGCATTTCATCCTTTCGATAATAGAGTTTACAGGTTTTATTTTTTAGGAATACAGGTTTTATTTTAGAAGTACTGGTAACTCTACCAGGCTCCCCAAAGAATTTCATATTCACCTCAAATACCAGCAACTCAATTCTGTTCTACTACTCACATTTGTTTGGTTGGGTTGAATTGGAATTATATTATGTTTATAGTTAATTTTAGGAATGTTTACATCTTTAGGAAATTGAATTTATTTTTTTATGGACATGGTATAACTCTCCATGTATCTAGGTCCTCTTTTAGACATTTCAATAGATTTTTATAATTTTCTTCATAAAAATCTTGCCAGTCTTTTATTAGACTTACTTCTAGACACTATTTTTGTTTTTTTTTTATAAATTATATCTTTTTAAAAATAATATTTTTTAAGTCTCTGTTGTTGGTATATTGGAATGTAATTGACTTTTTTTTGTATATTGATCTTTTATCTAACAACCTTATTAGATTCTTGGTTCTAATAATTTGTAGTCTTTTGGATTCTTCTCTATAAACAACCATACAGTATGCACAATAGTCCATTTGTTTCTTTGTTTACAATCCTTATAACTTTCATTTGTTTTTCTTTGCTAATTACAATGGCTAGAACATTCAGTACATTTTGAATAGTCACAATATTGGAAGGCTGGTCC
Source organism: Puma concolor (assembly GCF_028749965.1). Lineage (NCBI taxonomy): Eukaryota > Metazoa > Chordata > Mammalia > Carnivora > Felidae > Puma > Puma concolor. The sequence goes on along the minus strand of NC_141673.1, from coordinate 25,280,956 downwards.
TCTTCTTTATTATCTCATGAGGTAAGCAGTGTGTTTAAAAGATGTTTTTCTTCTTTTTTACCCAGCACTAGGTGTTTTGTGCTAAGAGAATTCAAGTTATCTTCACTATTGCCAGATTCTTATCTTATCTTTAATTATTTCGCATATCTTTACCTTTTCTACTAGTTGAATCGTTCTTTATATACTTTCTAAGTCCATGTTCTAAATTAACTTTTCTCATTTCCAATGGTATATTTTTGTGAAACTGAATAAACACTGATTGTGAAATCAATTCCTTAGTGAGAAATTATCTCTCTTTTTATTCAAATTACTTCTTAACAGTCATGGCTTCCAGGAAAAACTTAATTTAAAAATAAAATTTCTTTGAGATGACTATGGGTCTATCTAACACTTTTAGTGAAGTGCTCTTTATTTCTTCCTGTGATGTTTCCAGTACTTCCAAACATGCAGATTGCTTTGTTGTACAACATCGGAGGCATCACTCGCATCACCGTCTCTGTGAATGGCATGCTCTGGAATTGTGCAGTGCACAACCTACAAGGCTAATGTGGGAACCTTGTCTATGTATTTTACTTTTCTGTCTAATTAAGACTATGAGTTATCTCTCAAGCAAGTAGTGATAGTCTACAAATATCTGACTCTAAAATAACCCTAAGTGGGTTTCAAAAAGACTGTATGGCTATAAGCAGAAAAATATTCTGTTTGGAAGACATGTTACTATAATATAACTTTAGTATGGCAGTCTCCTTCTCCTATCCCAAATCAGTATTTATTCAATGTTCTTTACTTTAGTATTGTGTAATTAAGTAAATCGTCACTCTATTTATATAAATACAATTAGGATGAGAAAAAAATGGGAAGAGTTGGGGAGGAATTCTTTGGGGGGAAGAATCAACATAAAACTAATATAATTATTATTAGTAATAATAATATTTGTGATGAGATAAGGATAATGGTAAGATGGTGATAATAATAATGAATGCTTAGTTCCAGATTTAGGCTACATTGGAACATAGTTTCTGACATTAAAAAGTCTTTTAAAAAGAGAGAGAAAGGTTTACATAGCATAGTTGCTACTTTCTCACTAAGAAATGTCAGTGATAATGAAGTATGCCAAACATACAATGACACCAGATTTTCAATTGCAACCTTTTGAACTCTCATTGGAGTATGCCCAAGCAAGGTCAAAATTAATTTTATCTGATTGAAACCATAAAGTTCTCTTTAGAAAGGTAGGTCTTAATTTTAGAGAAAAAAGATCAGAGATTATACCCAGTTCATCTTTGTAGCTGCACATCTAGAGCTGTAAATAATATATACATATATATGTATTTTTTCACTCACTCATTCATTCAGTATTGGGTATCACAGGTCAAGACCTCTCAGAGGGGTAATGCCACAAAGGAAATAACATATGTTAGGTACTTTGGTAAGCACATGCAATTTTCACTATCAAAAACAAAACAAAACAAAACAAAAAGCATCTGTCAGATGGAGCCAAAATAAGTGTAAATCAATCATGACCTTGATAGAAAAGGATAAATTTGGGTGCTCTAATGTATTGGCAGATAATGATGCTAACATAGGAGTTAAAGCGAAGGCAAAAATCTAGACTACAGGTTATAAGAAAATGTTGTGAATAGTCAAGAGTTGGGAAGCAACTTAAGTTTTAAAAATAAAATAATTTGTCCTGGGAATGTATAAGGCATATTAGGCTTGATGCTACTATGAGGAGACCAGGGGCAGCAACTGTGATGAATTCATATTTATATCACTGGTGCTGGGCAAAAATAAGTTCTCAATAAATATCTGTTGAAAATGGAGGAAGGATGATCTATTAGATAGCTATGTGACCTAGTTAAAAATATTCCAACTCACCAATGTCACATGCGGCTAAAGCAAATCTGTTTCTGAGTTGTTTCTGTGGGTGTGGTTCTCAGCCAGGATTGGTGACACATCAGAAAAGATGGCAAACAGACTGAGAACAAGTGCTGCAAAAAGTGATCTCACTATAACAGCATGGGTGGGCCTGGTAGGTCAGTTCTCATACAAGCACATTCGTTCTAGAAAATTCTCATACGACTAAGAAGAAGCTGACAGAAATTGAACAGATTTCATCATTAAACAAATAGAGAACATCAAATAGGTAATGGAAAATGTTGAATGACAGTAGGAAGAAACATTTTTAGATACTTGCATAACCTCCTGCCTCTTTCATTCCCTTTCACATTCAGTTTTCTCCTCCCATTCCTACACCCCTACTGTCCCTTCCCTACAAGGCAGAGATGCTTCCCTATAATCAATTCAAGAGCACTGTCTTTGGAGGTTAAGTAACTTCCACAAAACCACCTAAGAGACAGAGTCAGGGTTTTGAAAAGTTCCTCGTCATTACCATTCTACAAAACTAGATTATGCAGTAGTTACATAGCAAGTAGAAAGTAAAATGCCTTAAAGGGTCCCCTGCCCCCTACATTCTGTCATTAAGCAGCAATTATCCTTCAACTCAAAGATTCCAAACTTCCTTACCAGAAAAATCCATCTAAAAGTTTCTAAATTAGGGGCACCTGTGTGGCTCATTTTGGTTGAGCATCTGATTCTTGACTCTTGATTTCGGCTCAGGTCATGATCTTGGAGTCAAGGGATTGATCCCCACATTGGGATTCACACTGGGTGTGGAGTCTGCTTGGGATTCTCTCTCTCTACCTCCCTCTGCCCTTCACCCCGGCTTGCGCACTCTCTCTCTCTCTCTAAAAAAATACAATACAATACAATACAATACAATACAATACACTTTCTAAATTACCCACCAAAATAAAACAAGAAAACACCAAAGATCCAGAAATCTCCAGGAATAAAGAATAGAGGTGGGCAAGGACAGGGTGAGCATGTTACCTTTCACTTAACCTCTTTCATAAAGTGGGAATAGTAGTAATATGTATCTTATAGGTTTTGATAGGATTAAATAAGTTAATTAAAGAACTTAGAAAAATGCTTGGCACTTAGTAAGCATTTAATAAAAGCTAACTATTATTTATCTTTTTCCTATCAGGTGCAGTGGACATTTTTTTTCCTAATTAGCCTAAAGAAAATTTCAGTATCACTCTGTGTCTTCAGTTTCTGTAGCCCAAGATGTGATTTCTAGCATATGCTCATGTTTTTAAAAACTCTATGTAACTTATTTGGATATTCTGTGTTGTAATGTGATACAGCATACCATGAGTTACCATTTTCATCAAACACATATTGCTTTAACACAAGTGAATTAACAGATTACTGATCATCCTGCAAAGGCAGAATGGTGAAATGGTTAAGAACCCAGACTCTGACATTTTTACTGTAGTTTAGAACCCCAGATATTCTTCTCACTAGCAGACTGACTTTGAGTGAATTATCTATTCTCTGTATGCCTAAGTTTCCTCATCTGTAAATTGGGATAGTAATAATATCTTCTTAATAGGTTTGCTATGAGGATTACATGAATCAATATATAGACAGTCCTAGGAATAGTGCCTTGCACATACTATGCACTTATGTGAGTTGTTTCTTTTATACTTTGTCCATCTACTTGCAAAATTATATTTTGTTAATTGATTTTTTAAAATTTATCAATAAAATGTTCATAGGGAAACAAATATCTCCACTCTAAATGCCTAAATATATTTAACATATGATTGAAATTCAAGCCCTTCTGTCCATCTGCCTGATTTTATTATATTGTAATCATTGCTTTAATCCTATTTTGAACTTCAGATACTTAGTTGGAAGTTGTTGTCTTTTATTATCTGAGCCTGTAACTTTTCCCCAAATCCATGCATATGTTTAAACTACAATATTTATATAATTTCCTGACAAATTCCCTAACAAATCAAACTGTTAGAATATAGTAAATGTGATAAACACTTAGAATATTTTATCTTTTTATACAGATCCTGCTAAACATCACAAGTCTTAGGGCTCAAAGATAAAATAAAACACACGGACATATTTTTAATCTTTATGTGTAACTACTGTTTATGAAGAATTGAAATGAACAACAGGCTCAAATCAAGCAGGGAAATATGCTAGTGACTCATCACATTTTAATGCTGCTTAATTTTCAGGCTTCCTGTGTGAATTAGCTAAGAGATACAGCAATTTAAAGAATAATGACTAAAACCTTTTCTATTTCCTGCTTAATTTCCTTCTGAAGGAAAGTATTCATTTTTAAATATTTTTCAGACATTCTCTATGTAAAGAAAAACCAGTGAATTAGAATTTTATTAACAAGCACATCTTTTAGAAAGAAGAATTTCAGATGAAGGAACAAGTGAATAGAATAAAAGTATTTTTGCAAGTTCAGAAAGAAGGGGTCTATGTAGATCTAGATAAAAAATTCAATCAAATATCATCTGTGTCATGTTGATGTGATTTGTATTGTTGTTATTCTGCGAATCTTCCAATCTTGTCCCAATGTCTGGCATCATTCACATACCTGCACACCAGGTGTAAGTGAATTAGGGCAGCCCAGTAGAAATAACCTCCCTTAGGGAAAAAGGATAAATAAAGAAGGTTTGCCATTTGGGTCACTCCTTGGAAAATGCCAGAGGTATAGTACAAAAAAGAACTAAAACCACAAAGACATTAAGAAGGTAACTTACAAAGAAACCAAAGTGATTAGCTCTCTTATTTGTAATTATGGAAAAACATTACATTCACATTACTAAGGGTGTAGATGAGATTTTCTTCAACTACAGCTAAGTCCTCTCAGAACTGGATTTTTTTTAATATTATGTACAAAAGTTAAAACTCTACTTATTTAATATCAATTGGCTATCCAAAAATTTGTGTCTTCCTCTGCTTCCGTTTCATGAATTTTAAGGAATTAGCTTTAGCATTTTTTAGAGCATAGGTTGAAAAGGCATTTTAATTTCCACCTCAGAGTAATTTTAAAACCACATCAATTATTTCTCATGTGCAGCTGTTTTTTATCCACAAATTATTGCTCTAGGCATTTTTACTTTACCACACATTTCAGAAGAGAAGGAATGAAGGGGAACCAGCTAATCTACAAATGTTTCACCAACAGTAGACCAGACCCAAAAAAAAGTGTGTGTGGGGGATTATGAACCAAAACTTCTTTAGTAATAAGAACTGCTCATTAATTGTCTAAACATTGAATATACACTCCACCTAACTTGCATTTAATTATCACCAGAAGGTGGATTCCCAGTTTATCCCCCCCCCCATTTATTCATCCAACAAATACTTATGTGCCGGGAAACATTAAGTGAGGTGTCAGACTATTCTCAAGAGACTTACAATCTGATTGGAAAGACAATAATTGCACATTAAACAATGAGAGAATCATATATAGCAATGAAACACTCTATAGAGACTGCGCTGCCCAGAAGAAGAAAAGTGGAATGGAGAGGATGATAGGTATGGATAAACTAGAGAAGGGCAGGCAGGTCCATTCTCCAAAGGCACAAGTGAAGGTTTAAAGTGAATGGAGAATGTTTGGGATGCACTGGGTAGGCATGTTTTAGAGGAGCAGGGTACACGGAGGTGAGCAAAACAGCAGAATTTAGCACTGGCAGGGAATTTAGAGGTTATCTTTCTGAACATGCAAAAATCTCTTTTATAACATCTCTGGGGGCACCTGGGTGGCTTAGTTGGTGAGGCATTTGACTCTCTATTTCAGCTCAGGTCATGATCTCATAGTTCGTGAGTTCCAGAACCCCTCATCTAACAGTCTGGAGCTTGCTTGGGATTTTCTGTCTCCCTCTCTCTCTGCCCCTCCCCTGCTCCTGCTCTCTCTCAAAATAAATAAATAAACTTAAAAAAAAAAAAATCTCTGGATGAAAGCCATTTAGCATTAACTATTATGCATTTCTTGTTTGTTTGTTTGTTTGTTTGTTTAGCAGAACATTTATGTTCCAGTTACTGTTCTAAAGCTTCTAAAACATGAATTCCGGCAGTCTCATAACAAGCCTATGATAGTGGTATGACAATCGTGCCCACTTTACAGATGAGAAAGAAAGGCAAGGAAAGGACAAGTAATTTGCTGGTGAGTGACTTGTCTAGGGTCCTCTCACATATACTCTGGCTGCAGAGTTCATGCTCTGACCAGGTGTTCACCCTTTCCCAGGATAGATGGCCTTTCCGCCGTTGACAGGCTCAAATGATTAGACACGAGTCGAAAAGCTTCTAAAATTTCCCAGAATTATTGGTGATGTAGATTTTCCTCATAAAAATCCAGATTTCAAGCAAAGAACACTTTGGAACTCTAACGATTTGAGTCTAAGTGAGTTAAAACGGCCATGAAGTACAGTTGTCTAGTACTTGTTTAATACTAAACCCAGTGATTTTTGAAAAATTCTCTTAAAATATATAAAGTGAACCTAATTTGAAAAATTTAGTGATTCTGTACATAAAAATAAATGTAGCTGATGTATTCACTTGTGAGGGTCTTTAACAACTTAGCAGCTCAGGATACTATAAAATATATAAAGGCCATGGGATCACTTCAGAGTAGAATTTTCCCTGTGAATTTGAAGAATGTTTATAATTAAGAATCTTCTTAGTAATCTTTAAGAACCTCGATGCTACTTGGGAACTTAGGCTTCTTATCCTAAAGCCAGATTCATATAATCCTAACTACTGGATTCGTTCACTCATTCAGCCAGTTCTGGCTGAGTTCCCTCCATGCACCAGACATTGTTTCAAGCATTGAGGATTCCGTAGGGAACAGAACAGACCATATTCCCGCTCTCATGACACTTAACACCCTTTGGGGTGAGGGGCACAGCTAGTATTTAATCAGGAGTGTAACATATTTTCTGCTTTGCCAAAATTATACTATATCGGATTCCCATCTGCCCCCAATTACTTCTCCTAAGAAGGAGAAAAGACTGTAAGACCTTGAGATATATAACTCAATAAAAGGAAGATATAACTTGAGCCAGAAAGTCAGTCCGTTTTTCCACGGAGCAGCATAAGGAAGTGGAGCCAGCTTTCAGGAACACCTGGGTCTAATGCTATCTCCCAGCAATCCTTCCTGAACTTCTCCCCAAGCTGAGAAATTCTAATTTTTAAAAAATGCTAATAAGTTTTAAATTGTCAAGAATGATGATAAAATAAACACTTAAATTCAGCACCTGGCATTAGCATCTAAAAACAAAACATTTTATCATAGAACCAGAAATTGACAGTATGATCACATGTCATTATTGGATTGGAGCTTGGAGCTTGGCTGTAGAAATGGAAATATAAGTCTATTGATTAAGTCTACTGTGATTCACAGAGGGTGATTTCCTCCACGGAAAAGGCTGGTCATTCAGTTACGCGCTTATGATGAAGCGTTTATAAAGAGAAGTCACATGTTTCTAAGTTCTGAGGCCAGTGAGAGAGAGTTAAACCAATAACCGAAAATGTACAGATTTTATTGGATAAATGGTTAAATATTTAGTTGTGAAAATATAAGCTTTTCTCCATAGACTTAAAATGTTTATAATGATCACTTTATTTAGGAAAAACATCCTAGAGACATTGTTAATTATAAACAAAGAAGGATCAGTACTCAAGCTCTTTGGTTTAAGGAAGCAGAACTCTGAACCTTTGTTTAATTGCCTAAATAAAACTACTGCATGGAGCCCTTTTTGCCTCTGATAAAAGCCACATGTTCCTGTATGTCTGTGAGAAAGGGTTGTGGAAGTTTTTGGTGGTCATGTAGTCATCCAACTAGATTCTGTTCTTTTATAGATGCTTTTATTTTCCACGTGTAATTTCACAATGGGTGCTATAACCAGCTATTCGGTCACTGCAACAAACCAGGTCTCCAGAATACTCTTGTTTTACTTTACCGAGCCCTAGCACACATGGCAGAATTGCACAGTACTAAACTCTGGTACCATTTGATACCATTCTCACGGAATTAACAATTTTTAAAAAGTGATCCATTTCATCTATTGTAACTATAGCTTAAGTAGTTCAAACAAAAGGGTTGTCATGATAAAGAAGAATCCTGCTTGTTATTTAACACCTGATATTGGTAGATTGACAATGTGACTAACAGAACCATGAGTCCCTGGAAAGAGGAGGCCTTTTGAATAAGGAAAGAATCTGGAACAAAGAAGATAAAGAGGTTTCAAGCTTAGCTGATTTTGAGTATCTTCACACTATGTAGTGAAACTTCATTAACTTGTATTCATAAAATCGATTACCATCACCTAGTTTGGGCTAAAGATTGCTTTAGAAATATTTATGATACATGGCACCTGGATGGCTCAGTCAGTTAAACATCTGACTTTGACTCTGGTCATGGTCTCACGGTTTGTGAGTTCGAGCCCTGCATTGGGCTCTATGCTGACAGCTCAGAACCTGGAGCCTGCTTCAGATTCTGTCTCCCTCTCTCTGCCCCTCCCCTGCTCACACTCTGTGTCTCTCTCTATCTCAAAAATAAATTTAAAAACATTAAAAATTTTTTAAAAAAATATTTATGATGCAAAAGAATCAATAATAAAATTGTAAAGTAGTTCTTTCCAGTTAGAATGTGTACAGTGAAAACAGTTGGAAAAATAGGCACAAGGAAATATTTTTAATTTGTGGAGCAAATCTGGAAATTTAGTTTGCTCCCCATGGAATATCAAGCTTCCAAGTAAATATCTTAGGAAACAAATGTATTATTATATATTTTTTCTTTTCTTAAATATTCTGGTAGAAAAAATATACAAGTACTTTGATTAGTATCTATTACCCACATATTTCTAAAATAGATATTGCCTATTTTTGGTCAATACCTGAATTTACAGGGTTAGTTTCCATTCTATTTATTCACACAATCAAACTGTGTAGCTACATCATGTGTACAGGCCTCAACCACACTTTCTCAGTTATTGTCAGAGTAAAAGCAGAGTTCAAGAAGTTTGGGGGAAGGGGCACCTGAGTGGCTCAGTTGGTTGAGTGTCTGACTTTGGCCCAGGTGGTGATCTCACGGTTTGAGGGTTCAAGCCCTACATGGGGCTTGCTGCTATCAGCCTAGAACCTGCTTCAAGTCCTCTGTCCCCCTGTCTGTCTGCCCCTTCCCTGCTTGTGCTCTTTCTCTCAAAAATAAATAAACCTTAAAAAAAAAAAAAGGATTTGGGGGAAGTAGGGCAAGTGCTTTTGCCTGTCTCAAGGATTCCAATCTGGCATCCATGCTTGAGCTTTAAGGAGGTCTGCAAATCTGCAGAATTAGCCTGAGACAATTTTTATGTGTTTATATACAGTTTTTCATAAAGTCCATGTTTTTCATGATTATCAAAGGTCTTTATCCCCCCAAAAGAGTAACAATTATTGATTTAAGGAGTCCTTGTTTGTGGAAAATGTAGTGCTCCCTGCAATAAACTGCAATACAACTTTGAATTAAAGGATCTAAGATGATGTCCCTTCCCCATTGACTACAAATTGGGCTTTGAAATTAGAGTCACAATATTTCCCTAGCAAGTCTTCCACACCTTCCTGCCATTTGAAAGAAAAACAGTTCCAAATGTAACTTTATACATTTTGGCGATATTAAACATTTCTTCTGTTAAAGTTTCTTGTATCTTTTTTCTGTTGAGCCAACAGTATTTCTACAATCCTGTTTATGTGCAGTAGATATTGAAGAAAAGATGATGAACTACAACAGACATGTCCCTAGCCTTCCGGGATGGATATATAGCAGATAGCACCTCTTACTTTTCCTCATTCTCTATATCAACTGGAAAAAAAACCATTATAAAACATATCCAAGTTCATCTAATTTCAGCTAGAAAGTGCTCTTATTAAACTAAATACATGAAGTAAAGTGACATCTAGTGTTGGTTAAGTGGAATTGAACCATAGGTCAGGACACTGAGTAGTTAACTTATTCTTCCGAAACAATGTTTAGCTTGGCTTAACCTACTGGTAAAAGCATGGTTTTGTCTCCTTAAAAAAAATATTTTAGAGTAAAATTTAATAATCTGAATTGAAATGTTAATAATATTGTTTTTTTCTTTCTTAAAAAATAAAGTACTCAAAGTGTAGAGAAAAGTATAAAGAACAAAATAACACTCATGTTCTATAAGCCAATTTTGGCAAATCTTAAATTTTGCTATATTTGCTTTAGGTGGTTTAAAAGTAAAAGATAGTAGACATATGTGATGCCGTATGAAACTCCTGATTTTATTTCCATCATTTTCTCCTCAGAGGTAACCACTCTCTGGTTTATTATCTTCATGATTGTTTTTATACTTTCATCATGTATTTTTGTACCTATAAAGTTTATAATACTGCATTTTTTACACTTGATATAAAAAATAACATATTTTATAAATCCTGGTGCAGCTTGCTTTTTCTAGTTCAGTAGTATGTTTTTCACATTTATTCATATTGGTCATTAGCTCTACTGATTTATTTTAACAAATTGGCTGGATTATACCATAATTTATTTTACAGTTGATGGACATCTGAGTTTTTTCCAGTCTCCTGCTCTTATAAACCATGGTACAATGAATACTCTTGTATGTTATCTCTTGTGTGCACATTTGAGAGTTTCTCTAGTCTGTAGGCCTAGAACATGGTGCTCAGGTATATACTTTTAAAAACATCTGTAGATATTGAGAATTTGCTCTCCTAAAGAGTTGTACCAATTTACATCCTCACCAGCAGTGTAAGAGAATTTCTATTGCTTCTCACCAACAGTATTCTCAGGCTTTTAAGGTTTGAAAATCTGCTGGGTGTACAATGTTATTTCATTGTTATTCAGTTTGTATTTCTCTGATTTGTAATAAACTGAGCTTCCTAAAAAATATGTTTTTCCCACTCAAGCTTTTGTGAATTGCTTATTCCTCTCATGTGTTCACTGGATTCCTGACATTTTCCTTACTGAATTGTTAAGGTTTTAACATATTCTTGATATAAGTACCTTGTAGGTTTGATGCATTGCAAGTATTGTTCCCCTGTTTATGGCTTGGCTTTTCATTATGTTCATGGGATCTATCCATTTTAGTGTAATCAACGTTATCAGTATTTCCCTTTTGGTAGCTTATTTTAAAAATCTTTCATTAAGCTTTTCTCCTTTATTTTCTTCTAAAATGTTTAAAGTTTTGATTTGCATGATAGGCTTCTGTGTTGTTAACTGTTGTGTATTTTATGAGGTAGGGAATTGTTCCCTCCCATGTGGATAATTGTTCCAACATTACTCCCTAAAAAGACTCTCTTTTCCTCATTGTTTACTTTTGTCTTACCATCACAGTCACTCAAGAATTTAGTTGGTAAAATTTCTCTTGTATACTAGAACCTTGAGTTTTCCTCAATTGAGTCAAATGTTTCTACTGACCTCCACCCGAGGCTTTATCCCTACTCGTACTCCAAACCTGGTTTGCCATCTGTCTGAGAAATATGAATTGTGGGTGCCTGGGTGGTTCAGTCCGTTGAGCGTCCAACTTCAGCTCAGGTCCCCGTGTCAGGTTCTCTGCTGTCAGTGCAGAGCCTGCTTTGGATCCACTATCTCCCTCTCTTTCTGCCCCTCCCCCACTTGTGCTCTCTCTGTCTCAAAAATAAATACACATTAAAAAATAATTTTAGGGGTACCTGGGTGGCTCAGTCAGTTAAGCGTCCGACTTCGGCTCAGGTCATGATCTCATGGTTTGTGAGTTCTTTGAGCCCTGCGTCGGGCTCTGTGCTGACAGCTCAGAGCCTGGAGCCTACTTTGGATTCTGTCTCCTTCTCTCTCTGCCTCTCCCCACTTGTGCTCTCTCTGTCTCTCAAAAATAAATAAATGTAAAAAAATTTTTTTTAATAATTTTAAAAACTTATAAAAAAAGGAAATATTAGTCAATCTCAGGACCATTCTTCCTAATATTCTCAGACTTTGTGTCTGTGTTCTGGCCACTAGCATTTTCTTCTTAGTTGTTCGCACTTCTTTTCTGGGTTATTCTGTTCTATTCTCAGTTAGGGTGAACAACCACCCCAGTTTGCCAAGGACTAAGGGGTTTCTCCAATGCAGAACTCTGTGTGTTAAAACAGAGACAGTCCCTGGCAAACTGGGATAGGACGGTTGGTCACTGTAGTTCCTACTTGCAGTTTCAGCTTCCTTCTCGTTGACTCCTTGACTCTAACCAGGGTGCTATATCTTGCTTACAATCATCTTTACATGGAACTTATATTTGTTGAGGTCCTATATTAAAGACTGAAGCATTTTCACATCACATAGTATCTCATTGAACAGTTATAACAGCTCTGTGTGTCTTTCTTTTACCCATGAGAAGAATTGCATTTAATTGGCAAGGATCACAAAATTAGTGACATAAAACAATGAACCCATGCCTAAAACGTATTTTTGACTAAAAATATTTCCTTTCTACATAACTTGCTGTCTTCCTAACCTAAGGAAAACACAGCTGTAGTTGCATACATGGGTCGACACCTATCCAAATGGAACTTCTGGGGGAACCCTATCATACCTAGTCTCGCTGTCTATTCATTTTGGTCTAATATGATTCCTGCCACATTTGACACTACATGAAATCACCATCATATGTTATAAAGCACCAGCCACAATTCCATTTGGCATGCAGCAGGACAAACATCTCAAATGTTACATTAAGATAAAAACTAAGAAGAAAGATAAACATGAATAGTATCACATGGCACCTCACATTGCCACAGTAGAGTATCAAAATGTCACTGCATGGCTATGGGATCTTTCCATTTTAATGCATCTATTTTATCAATCTTTTCCTTTTTAGAGCTTTTTAAAGAAATCTTGCAATAAGTTTTTCTCCTTTACTTAATCCAAACCTAAATGTTATTTATATGTTAATGCAAAATCATATACAAAATACAAAATAGTATTATTTGTATTAAATTAGTCCCCCCAAATATTAACAAGAGTTGGGCAGGAGAGCAAATGATCCAATTTGTTTGGGAAACAAATTTTTTCTAGAACTTCTCAATCTTTATTTTGTTAATTTGCTTTGTGATGTCCCTACACAGAGATAGTGTAGCATTTTCCAAATGATTTGACCATGAAGACTTTTTGTTTTGTTTCATGACTTCTCAATGACTTTGAAATATACATGGGGAAATGCTGTTGTCATCTGTAACAGCACAATACCCTCCAGGGGGCAGCAGATTCCCTTGGCATATGGCCAATTATCTCTTCATTGAACAGAATGACAAAGGTTTTAGAACATGGTCTATTATTTCTGGTAATGGATGTAAAATTTTTAGTTCCTGTGGCAGAAATAGGCATTGAAATTTAACTTATGGTTAATAATAAAATAAATGTATGGCACTGAGATATAATAATCAATAATAAACCAGGTGAGTCTCTGATCACAATTACATCATTGGACTGTAAAGTTCAGATCACAGGTCCAATCTTTTCCTTCTTATCTTCAAACAACAAATATTAATTGAATGTTTCATAAGCAATAAAATGAAGTATTAGAATCAGTTCCTTTCCCAAGGAACTTACTAAGAGATGGGGCGAGGGGGGCAGTAATATTTAGATGGGACAACAGCCTGGCTGCAAATTAGAAACACCTAGGGGACTTTTAAACAACAATAATGCCCGGGTCCCACCTCAGAACAATTAAATTGGAATCTCTGTGGTTTTAGGCATGGCATTTAAAAAAATGTTCTCTGATAATTTAATGAATAGTCAGGATTGAGAACCACTGTATTAAAATGATAAAATAATGTTTTAGGTAAGCAGTTTCTGGTGTTTTCAAAGAGGAGGAAAAATTTAGGCTTTTTTTTTCCCCAGATGGAATGTTTTAAATGTAAAAGTTGGTAAAGCATGTGACTTTTGATCTCAGGGTTGTAAGTTTGAGCCCCACGTTGGGTGTAGGTATTACTTAAAAATAAAATCTTGGGGCGCCTGGGTGGCGCAGTCGGTTAAGCGTCCGACTTCAGCCAGGTCACGATCTCGCGGTCCGTGAGTTCGAGACCCGCGTCAGGCTCTGGGCTGATGGCTCGGAGCCTGGAGCCTGTTTCCGATTCTGTGTCTCCCTCTCTCTCTGCCCCTCCCCCGTTCATGCTCTGTCTCTCTCTGTCCCAAAAATAAATAAAAAACGTTGAAAAAAAAATTAAAAAAAAAAATAAAATCTTAAATTCCACATAGGAGTGAAATAATATGGTATTTGTCTCTCTCTGACCAACTTATTTCACTTAGCTCCATCCACATTGTTCCAAATAGCACGATTTCATTCTTTTTGTACGTCTGAGTAATATTCCATTGTGTACATACTGCATCTTCTTTATCCATTCATCAGTCGATGGACATTTGAGTTATTTCCATAATTTGTTGATAATGCTGCTATAAACATTGGGGTGCATGTATCCCTTTGAATCAGTATTTCTGTATCCTTTGGGTAAACTAGTAGTGCAATTGCTGGATGGTAAGGTAATTCTATTTTTAACTTTTTGAGGAACCTCCATACTGTTTTTCAGAGTGGCTGCATCAGTTTGCATTCCCACCAACAGAGTAAAAGGGCTCCCCTTTCTCTGCCTCCTCACTAACATCTGTTGTTTCCTGTGTTGTTAATTTTGGCCATTCTGACAGATGCGACGTGATATTATAGTTTTGTATTTCCCTGATGATGAGTGATGTTGAACATCTTTTCATGTGTCTGTTAGCCATCTGTAAGTCTTCTTTGGAAAAATGTCTATTCATGTTTTCTGCCCATTTTTAACTGAATTATTTATTTTTTGCATGTTCAGTTTTATAAGTTCTTTATATATTTTGAATACTAACCTTTTATCAGATGTGGAATTTAAGAAACAAAACAGATGAGGGGCTCTTGGGTGGCCTAGTCGGTTAAGCACTCAACTTTGGCTCAGGTCACGATCTCATGGTTTGTGGGTTCAAGCCCCATGCCAGGCTCTGTGCTGACACCTCAGAGACTGGAGCCTGCTTTGGATTCTGTGTCTCCCTCTCTCTCTGCTTCTTTCCCACTTGCGCGCTCTCTCTCTCTCAAATAAGAAAAACATTAAAAAAAAAAAAAAAAGAAACAGATGAACACAGTGGGGTGGGGTGGGGTGGGAGATGAGAGGCAAGCCAGGAAACAGACTCTTAAATATAGAGAATAAACTGAGGGTTGATAGAGGGAAGGTGGGCCGGGATGGGTTAAATAGGTGATGGGTATTAAATGAGGCACTTGTGATGAACACTGGGTGTTGTTATGTAAGTGATGAATCACTAAATTCTACACCTCAAACTAATATTACACTGCATGTTAACAAACTGGAATTTAAATAAAAACTTGAAATAAAAATATAAAATCTTTATTTAAAAAAGATAACCTTTGAAAATAAAATGCAGGCAGAAATAAGGGCTCGGGAAATAAAGCAACTGAGAGATTTTTTTTCTTTAAGTGTTTCTGTGACTATGTAAGTAATATATACACTGATTTCTGAACATTTGGGGGAAAAAACAGAAAAAAAATCAAAATAACCCATAATCATATCACCCATGAGAGCCACCACTAACATTTTGACATATTTCTTTTGAGAAAGAGGAAAAGAGAATTGAGACAAGTTAGGAATGGAGTATAACCAGGTGTATAGATAAAATCAACCAATAGGAGAATACTTACTAGTACTTAGTGAAACTAAAACAAGACATGAATGGTTCCTAAGAAAATATAAATTACATCAGTTGACTCAAGAATAAATAGCAGAAAACCTGAATAGATCTCTAACTATGAAAAACACTGCAAACATTTGCAGAAACCTAATTCCATGAGATAAATATCACTACAATCCCCATTTTACAAAATGGGGAAATTCGAAAGGCTACATGTCAAGAAATTAGCAGAGCTGGAACTTGTCAATAGCTCCCATTATTGCAATCACCATACTCTAAGAGGTCTGGACCCCAACAAGAAAAAGCTCATCCTATGGTAGGGAAGTCATTTAACCATCAGTAACCCAGCACCTAATCTGTGCTAGGCACTGTTCTGAGTGTAGGCAATGCGAAGATGAATAAGCATGCTATGGTCCCTGTGCTCAAGAAGTTTCCAGTTGAGTCCAGACAGACAAATAATTATACAGACTACACTGCAACATGCTAATTGTTATAATAGAGATAGAAAAAAAAAAGTGTGGTCAGAGCTCAGAAGCAGTGATGCCATGGGAGACAGGGAAGAGCTCCTATTGAAAGTGCCATTTGAACTGGCCCTAGAAAGGTAGGCAGAGAAAGGAGAGAAAGAAGGCATTCCATACAGAGGGAGCAGCAGTTGCAGAGGTAAAATGCTATAGATAGTTGACTTCTTCATGAAATCTTTCTTTCAAAAACAACGCAAAGAGACATTGGGCTGCTTTTGACAGAGGGCAGCATCCTTTCCCTATTCCATCATGACAAAAACTGCTGTTAGTTCATGTTAAAATGGTAGTGATATTTGGCAAAAATCTACTATATTCTTCCTTAATGAGTTGTCAGAGATTCTGCCATGCCATTTGTCTTCTAAGCAACGTATTATGAAGGCTGTCAGTAAAGAGTAAAGATGAGGATAAACAATGTATTCAGCAGTCAGCAGGGGGCTGAGAATCTGTTCATTCAGAATCAGCAGGGGGCTGTGGGAAAATGTCTATTCTTTAAGCAAGCCTATGAAGGGCTACCATTCAAAAGAGACGGTAGGTTTGTAAGAAGCTAAGAAAGTCTTCCTCTAATTTAAACTCCCAGGAGCTTTCTGTGGCCCTCTGCTTACAGATGGAGGATGAAATGAAGCATAGCAGACATTCTGATATAAGAGTGATCTTAATTTGACCACTCACCAAAACCTAATTCAGAGACTGACAGATGAATCTGATACTACACAGAAGGTTATGTGTATGGGTAATTAAGTTGACAGTCACATATGTCAAAATAATTCACACTCAGTCTGCAGTATAGGGATTTCACTGTCTTAGTGAGGCTATTAACTATGCGGGTAATTAAGAATTAAAATTGCTTGTTTGTTTTTCCTGAAGTTCTTACAGTTTGGGTTAGAAAAGCAAAGGAACAAAGTTTAGAAAATGACAGATTTGGGCTCTGAGACTTATTCCTTGTGGGACTTTGAATAGGTTGCTTAGCAACTCTAGCTAATAATACCTACTTCACAGACTCGCTGTAAGGATTAAATGAGATAATATATGTAAAGGGTTGGCATGTAAGTATTCAATAAAGTGCAGTCATAATGATGCTGCTGCTGGCTTAAATATTATTATTACATAGATTCAAGGACAGTCTAAACTTTTCTCTGAACACCGTATGTTCTGATAGGAAGAAGAAAATTTGTATTAAACATAACTATTGATAAATTAATTATATTATGAATAAAAATTATTATGCTGATAAGTTTTATCTCGTACTGTCACTAATATGATCTAACCTGTTATCTATAATCAAGCAGAAATAGAACCAGTTTTAGTTCCCCTTCTTAATTTATCACATTTCTAATTGTTCTACTACACTTTAAGAATCTAGGTGTAAGTATTAGCAGCATTGAAAAATACCATTTTTCAGTTTATCATTTTAAAACAATCATAGTTTAATGCTGAATGTTCTCAACATACATGGTAAACTGAAAGGTTTAACCTACTAGAAACTTATTGTTACTTAAACTGAAAAGTGATTCTGTCCTTTATTTGAGAGGATAAAGGGTTACTCTCCTGTGATTGAAACAATAGTTACCACCCAAGGGATATTATTTATTATAATGTTCATTTTCTCCCGTTATTAATTTAAACTATTAGAGAAAAACAGTAATGTATTGAAGCTGACAATGTCCTTAAAATGACCTATTTCAATTCCTCAATTTGATGCAAAACTAAGCCTGGCATTTAACCAAATACTAAGTGTGATACTTTTAACATTTTTGTTTTCAGAATTGCAGCATCTATAAATAATATACCCTATAATTGCTAGAAGTAAATAATATAACTAATCTGGTATGAAATAAACCTGACTTCTTCTAACTTGACTGGTTCTCACACCTAAGGATAAATATCAGCTATTTGGAACATTGTAAATAACATTCAGTGCTTCATTTCTACAGTTCTTTAAATAACAGCCCACATTATTTTGGTAATACATGGAAACATTGTCTAATGCCTGAAAAGTTACAAGTGGTACTCAAACTCCCTCATTTTAGGTGTTGGATAGATAGCATTGGATGCAGAATATTTGACTTTGGGAAATTTTACACGTTTCCTGTAATACAATTAATATTTTTCTCAAATACTTGTCTATATTGTCTTGTTCACAGTAACTACATTACATATTGGTCAACAAGATCAAATAATTTTTTAACAGGAGATACTCTTTCAGTCTGAGAATAACACAGAATGGGTTTTTCCTGCAAAAACAGTTGATGTCTATCTATAAAACTTGCAGTAATTATCACAAAAAACTGAAATAGACTTTTTAACCCTATACTTCAACAATTTTTCACCCATACACATTCAGTCATGCATGTAAAGCTGTCATTTCCAATCTAGACCTTTTCTGATTAGTCTTAGCTATTCTGAAGCAATGCAAATGAGAGTGATTATGTTATTGCTGTTGGGGCAATTAAATGCTCTATTTGTTTACTACTGAAAGCCCAACTGATCTGACACACAGTCAAGTTACAAATAGTTCTGTGTCTGATATTAATGAATGCCCATAATGCATTTTTCCAAAGTTATTTCTTCACAGTTAAATGGCAGAACTGTCTATGAAAATCCTTCCCCTCTAAATCAGTGGTTCTCAACTAGGGGGAACTTTGCCTTCCAGAAGACATTTGGAAATGTCCAAACACATTTTTGATTGTCACAACCAGGAGAAGAGGAACGATACTCTTATCTAATGGATAGAGGCCAGGGATGCTGCTAAACATCATACAATGTACAGGTCAGGACATCCTCCCACCCCCCACCCCCGCTACCACCCCAATGAAGAATTATCTGATCCAAAATATCAATAGTTTAAAAGTTCTGGGGGTGGATGATGGCGATGGTTGTACAACAATGTGAGTGCACTTAATGCCAATTAACTCTACACTTAAAAATAGTTAACATGGTAAATTTTATGTTTTGTATATTTTACCGCAGTTAAAAAAAAAATCAATAGCGCTGAGACTAAGAGCAAACAGGAGAAGGGATTTCTAGATGGAGAGAATATCAAGTGTAAGTACATGGAGTTGTAAAAAAAAAAAGCGTGGCCTGTGATTCAAAGGCAAGTGTTGTGGTTTGTGGGACAGAATGGAAAGAGATGAAGTTGGAGAGAAACTTTGGAAAGGAGTTTGTTTTAGGCTGCTAGTAATCGGGAACCATCCAAGGTTGGCTAGCAAGAGAATAGTATGTCCAGACTTTCATTTTGTTTGGGAGGATGGAGCTTAGAGATACCTCTGGGAAAAGGTGGGTAACAGATAAAAAGGTAGAATAGCAAGTTTTGTTTTTAAAAATTTGAGTCAGTGTAGGGGCACCTGGATTGCTCAGTCGATTAAGCATCTGACTCTTGGTTTCAGCTCAGGTCATGATCTCATGGTTAATGAGTTCAAGCACTGTCATCGCAGAGCCTGCTGGGGATTCTCTCTCTCTCTCTCTCTCTCTCTCTCAAAATAAATAAATAAACCTAAAAAAATTAAAAAAAATGATTCAATGTAAACCTTCAGACTATGAGGAAAGGTGGGAGAGATTGTATGGAACAGGAGACTGTAGGAGAAATTCCATGAGATTTTGTTTTGTTTCCTCTGTGTTCTGCAAACACTGAAGTTTCCATTTGGACACACTAACTTGTTAATGCCTGTGTGTCCATTAGGAATTTTACTTGAAACTCACCACTGCCACCCCATGGAAGTATGGCAAAGAACAGCAGTATGTTTAAAGTCAATATTTAATGTTGATCATCTAGTTGAGGGCTCCCAGTTTTTTTACCCCCAAAGTCTTTTATTATCTACCTTTCACCACCCCATAACTTGATGCTATGATTTATGAAACTAAAAGACATCATTTACTGACCAATTGCTTTCCCATTTTTATAAATTAGATACATATATAAATGCCAATCAGAGCTTCTGATCCATGATAATCGACCAGTATTTAGAGTTGATTTCATTCTAATCAAAATCAAAGAAGCATGACATTTCAGTCTTATACAGTCTCCATTAGCTAAATGTACAATTGTTTGACTATACTTCATTAGTTGTTTTGTTTTTTGATAATAAAAATAGTTTGCAAAATCTCAATACTACCTACAAAGTGATCCAAGTCTCTAAAAACAAAACAAAACAAAACAGAACAAAACAAAACAAAACAAAACAAAACAAAAACAAAGTGATCCAAGTCTAGGGTTGTGTGTTTATAAACCACTGATCTAATCCACTGATTTTCATCAGGGGGTGACTGTGCCCCCGTGGAGGACTTTGGGCAATGTCTGGAGACAGTTTTGGTTGTCACAACTTGGGGGGGGGGCAGAATTGCAACTGGCATCTAGTTGGTAGAGGCCAGGGATGCTGCTAAAATACATACATTCTACAATATAGGGACAGACCCCCAACAAGAATTGTTTGGCCCAAAATGTCAATAGTACCAAGGTTGAAAACTCTGGTCTAGTTTAGTCCCTCTATTGTATAAATTAAAAAAACGAGACCCAGAGTTGTTAAATTCTTCCTTTTATTTCAGAAACCTTACTTTTTTGAGGGAGAGAGAGAGAGAGAGGGAGAGAGAGAGAGAGAGAATAAGCACATGTGGGGGAGGGGCAAAGAGAGAGGAGAGAGAGAATCTTAAGTAGGTTCCACGCTCAGTGCAGAGCCCTACAGGGGGCTCGATGTGACAACTTTGAGATCATGACCTGAGCCAAAATCGAGAGGCAGAGGCTCAAATGAATGAGCCACCCAGGCACCCCTTGTTTAATTTTTAATTAGACAATGCATTCAAGGATTCCAAAAATAGTACATATATAAAGGTATTTAGGACTTGAACAGACATTTCACCAAAGATATACTAGTGGCCAATAAGCACATGAAAAGATGCTTAACATCATTAGTCATTAGGAAAATGCAAATCAAAACCACAATAAGAAGGTTTTTAAAAATTATTGTTAGGATTACTAGAAAGGCTATAGTATAACTTTTTAAAAATTGAAAATAACAGGTGTTGGTGAGAATGTGTAGAAGTTGGGACTCTTGTACATTGCTTATGGGAATGTAAAATGGTGCATTATTGGAAAATGTTGAGTAGTTCTTCAAAAAGTTAAGCATAGAATTACCATATGACCCAACAATTCTTCTTGTAGGCCGATATCCAAAAGAATTTAAATACAGGTTCTCAAACAAATACTTGTGCATGGATGTCCATAGCAATATTACCCATAATAGCCAAAAAGTAGAAATAACTCAAATGTCCATCAACAGATGCATGGATAAGCAAAATGAGGTTATATATACACAGTGGAATATTACTCAGCTATTAAAAATAATAAAGCAGTGCTATGTGCTACAATGTGCATACCTTGAAAATATTATAGGAAGTGAAAGAAGCCAGATACAAAAGGTTGCATACTGAATTATACCATTTACTTGTATAAGTTTATTTATTTTGAGAAAGAGCATGATTGGGGTAGAGGCAGAAAGAGAGGAAGAGAGAATCCCAAGCAGGCCCTTGTGCTGTCAGCAGGGAGCCTGACTCAGGGCTCAATGCAGAGCTTAAACTCATGAACCATGAGATCATGACCTGAGCCATATCAGCAGTCAGATGCCCAGCCAACTAAGCCATCCAGGTGCCCCTATGTGATTCCATTTATATGAAACATCGAAACTAGGTAAATCTAGAGAGACAGAAAGCAGATTGGTGGTTGCCAGTGCCTAGGGGGAGGGAGAAATAAGAGGTGACCACTTAATGGGTACAGGATTTTCTTTTGAGGTATTGAAAATGTTTTGGAACTAGATAGAGGTGGTGATTGCAACAACTTTGTGAATATACTAAATGCTACTGAACTGTATAATTTAAAATAGTAAATTTCATGTTATGTGAATATCAGCTTAATAAAAGGAAGTTAAATATATATATATAGTGAATATATATATATATATATATATATATATATATATATATATATATATAGTGAAAAGCTTATCTTTGTCTGTTTTCAGCCGAGTTCCTACCCATAGGTAACCAGTTTTCTTAGTATCTGAGGAATCTTCCAGTATATTGATGCACAAAGAAACAAATGGATAGATTATCTCCCTCTTTTCTTTCATACAGAGGTAGCACATTATATAAGTTATTCTATGCAGGATTTTCTCAGCAATTTACCTCTGACATGGACACTCTTGAACATCACAGGCCAGTTTATTTAGTGAAATGTTCCTAAAACTGGTTCTTCTGATATTTCCTGGTGATTAGATTCTGATTGTGTGTCTTTTGTAAGAATAGCACAAAAGTGCATCTTCTCATTGCATCTTATCAGGTGGCACACTATTTTGATTTGTCCCATGGCTAACAATGGTCATTTGATCATTGGATTAAGGTGGTACCTGAAAGGCTTTTACCATAAAAGCAATCAATCATATAACATGTGCTATTAAATCTACTGTAAGTGTTTTCAAAGACATTTTCTGCTATCTTATATATTGACTTTTTTAATATAACCTCATATATATAAATAACTTTTATGTGTCAACTCAGATTTTCTCAGTGTTGTCTGTGTCTGGGGTCCTGTCTCTATAGTTACAGACTACTTCATGAGGTCCCAGGTTCCTCCACCTGTGGCTCCTCCCATCACGCTAAACTGAAGCCGGGGAGTTGATTTCCTCAGCTCCGCTCTGCCAGGAGATAAGATTGAAGTGGTAGGTAAATTCCCCCTCAGTGCCTCCCTTTGTTGAACTGTTTCAAAGCATAATATTTCAATAAACTTGTCCAGAGACAGCCTGCATGGCCAACCGTGAGTTTCTGTGAAGGAGCTGTGGCCAGCTCATTAATGTAAAACCTAGCATCTGTTTCTCCTCCCGCGTCTTACCTTTTTTCTTTTATGCTTACTGCCCTGGGATTGTGCCTGCCAATAAAGCATTCACACTTAAATTTTTTCTTGGGGTCCATTTACAAGGATCATGGGCCTGACACCATGGGAGAAACTTCTTTTCAACCAGAGTAATGGAAACAAGTGTGCTTTTCCTGAATTATATGGAAATTGGATTATGTAACCAATCATATTTCTCTTTGCTGGACGCCATAAAGTTTAGAGACAAATGTACAGCCCATCTCTAGCCAGTGCATAAGGCAATATGGTGTAAATGTGTATTCCAATCTTTTTTTTTTTTTAAGTTTATTTATTTTGAGAGAGTACGCACACACGTGCGAGTAGGGAAGGGGCAGAGAGGGAGAGAGAACATCCCAAGCAGGCTCCGTGCTGTCAGCACAGAGCCCAAGGCGGGCTCAATCTCACAAACCTTGAGATTATGATCTGAGCTGAAATCAAGAGTCAGAGGCTCAACCCCCTGGGCCACATCCAAAGTCTTACCGATTACTACAAATGCCTCCATACACATTTAAACCTCAATTCCAACTCCATTTTCTTAGGGCCGCAAAAACAAAAAGACAAAAAAACAAAAACAAAACCCATCAATGCTCAAAGGTTTACTCTCCAAGAACCGCATTTAGTATTTCAGATCAGAGAAAGGTAAAAGTCTGCATCTGGAAAAAACAAATGAGATTGTGATCAATACTGTTACATCAGAAGGATAAAAGACTGCGACTGCGTCGGGTTTCTGGTGGCAATGCAAAAGAAATAGATCTATAGGGAGGCCACCACACCATATTCTAGACTCAATTTGACCTCATCTTAACTATATTCTGTACTTCACTTTCTTTGGTGAGTTTCACCTTGGTCTAGTCTTGCTTCTCGCATTCCCTTGAAAGTGGGTTGAAATGAGCATTACAGAACAGAGAAGGAGACTGTGGCAGAGGGGCGCCCAAATCACAGAATCTGTGGGAAAGCGAACACGAAACTCAAGAGCCCAAACCCCGTTCTCACAGCTGTGAAAGGACAAGCTGGTGAGAAATCACGTCCGCTCTACAGAGTACACAGCATTTCTCAGTGGAACTCACAAGGCAGGTGAGCAAAGGAGAAACCCCCGTCCGCCTCACTGGAGAGTTTCCCTAGCAAGGGCCCTGTAGCAAGTGGGGCTACAGAAGTTTCCCACAGGGCTGTGCGCGGCGCGGAAGGCTCAAACACTCAGGCTACCGCTGGTTGCCAGGGGACACTTCACAGCCACCTCCTCCAATCAGGACTCATCTCTCTGTGCCCAATCACAGAAGCCAAGAGAGCTGTAGTCGGAGGTGAAAGGTCACGCTGCTGTTTGGCGGCCATTTCTCTGGAGGCTCCGCGATTCGCGCCCAACTGTAGCTACTCCAGTCACGAGGGACGGACGACAGCTGGGTCGGCGGCGAGTGGCCTGCAGGATTTGCTTATAGTCGCGATGGTAAGCAGGAAGAAAGCGACCGGAGTCGAAGAGCCAACGGAGAGCGGGTGACCGGCCTCGCCGGGCCCGGGGCTTGGTTCGCTCGATTCCCATTCATCCGCGTGGGGAGCCGCGCACCCGGTCGCCTGCCTCTTTCTCCCTGCTCTGCGAATCTGAGGCGCGCGCTCTCCTTCCCATGCCCTTCCCTCCCCAGAAGTGCCCCTGACCCCATGCCCCTGTTCGTTTGAATGTGAGCCTGAGGTACCTTGCTGTCTGGGACCACAGGGTCGAGGTAAAGATGAAGCGGTCTTTATGCCCCACTTATCCCACTCCAAAATCGGCTTTAATTTCATCATGTTGGGATTCCTGGCCCTGCAGCCCACTGGAACACAGAGTGCAGGCTTTGGAGCATTCATTTGTTTGTTTAGCAAAAAAATTTTTGAGCGCGCGCTACCAGATACTGTTCTAGGCGCTAGAGTATAAGGTGAAAAGTACTGAGGCGGACCCCGCCCTAGCTTTACTCAGTCGGGTGAGAGAGATAGACTTTAATCAAATAACATAAACATGTAATTACAAATAATGTGAAGTACTGAGAAGAGAGCAAACAGGATGCTGAGAGGGTGCAAGATGGTACATTAGAAGACAGGTCAGGGATGGCATCCCTGGTAGGATTTAACTAACTAAATAGGAAATAGGAAATCCAGCCCCTTAAAGAGGAAACGTGTAGGAAGCACGGGGAACACGAGCATATGGGCCCCAAGGCTGGAAAGAAAGCTTGACCAGTTGGAAAAATTGGCCGAAAGCTACACCGCTTGAACAGCATGGTTATGAGATAGGATGGGGAAGACCCTTAGGTGGTGGTAAGAGGTCTGGATTCTACTTCAAGTGCAATTGAAAGCCATGGAAGCATTTTAAGTAGAGATATCACATGATAAAGATAATACTTATGTGCATAAGTTGGAGAAAGACCAGAGTGAAAACTGGAAACCCATTAGGAGGTTATTGCAGTAACTCCCATGTTCTTTGAGATTACACTGCATATGCTTATCTTAGAGGGGTTTAGTAGCCAAGTTCCTTGGTTCTTTTCTTTCTTTGGGCTGATGGGTGAGCAGATGAGAGAAGGAAAAATCTGAATTCACTGGGAGATACTACTACTGGTTTGTTGAATAAAAACTATTGATTGCCCATATGTAGCCCGGAGGCTTTACTAAGTCAAATAAGACCCAGCAGACCACCTAGCTCCTGGATTCAAGTGAAAGACTGAAATGTCATCTGCCCCCTCCTTACCTCTGTAGCCTCCTGTTTGGGACTCTGACACCACTGGATTGTTTGTCCCTGAGATTGACTTGTTGCTTCACTCTTTACTCCTTTTACATAGGTAGCCTCTTGTATCTAGAACAGCCCTTTCTCCCTCTAGGAATACCTCTCATCCTTTAGAACGGAAGCATTACTTTGGGCAACCTCTCCTTTTGACTTTGGATTGATTGGTACCCTTACACATGCTATCTCTTCTTACTATATTGCAGTGCAATACCTATTTGTATGTGTTTTGCCTCTCCCCCTCCCAGTGTGAGCTTCTTGAGGACAAGGACTATAGTCTACATTATTTTTTTCGCAGCCTTTACTTTGTTTTTTTATAGCCTGGAACAATGAGTGATGTATAGTAGGTATTCATTGTTTAAGGGAATACTGAATGAAATTGCCTAACCGGGTATTTAAATTTCTCATATGCTCTTCAACAAATAAAAGTGAAAATTAATGCAGTAAGTGAGAGTCAAGAGCTTGCTTTATTTCGATACCATAAAATATTGGTGATTTTGGTAGAGGGGAGTAAGTAATGAAAACTGAGCTAAGGAAAAATAACTGATTGAGATCTTTTTTTATTCTTTGTGCAGAGTTTGCCCCTCAATCCCAAACCTTTCCTGAATGGATTAACAGGAAAGCCAGTAATGGTGAAACTTAAGTGGGGAATGGAGTACAAAGGCTACCTGGTATCTGTAGATGGCTATATGAACATGCAGGTAAGCTAAGGAGATAAAGGATCATTAAATTATATTTATTTTGCTTTACCTTAACTCCTCAAGGGCTTATAAAAATACAGTCAACTAAATTGATAAACATAAAACAAAATTCAAGAAAAAAAGTCAAGGTCAAGAAGGCTGTTATAATTGTGATAAACTGTGTACAAGACCTGTTAAACCAAAATTCAGCCATAGAATTGACTTCTAGTGGTTAAAATAAAAAGAACTCAGATACTTGATTCATAGTGGTATGAAGGAAACACAAATGGTTTTTTGTTTTTTGGGGGGGTTTTGTTTTTGCAGAACAAACAAAACTCTCCAAGCATTTAGCTCTGAAAGACATTTTTCAAGTGACATTTTAAAGTCTTTTAATGAATGCTAAAGACACAAAATCAAAGTAATTCAATAAAAGTAATTCTTGAGGGAGAAGATAGGCCAAGCCAAAGGAATTGTTGAACTGACTGCATGTGTGTTAAGCTAGCTTCTGTAAATGTTTAGGACAGGACTTTTTTGTTTTTGTAATTGAGGTAAAACATATGTAACGTAAAATTTACCATTTTAACCATTTTCAAGTATAGAACTCCGTGACATTAAGTACTTCACATTATGGTGCATCCATCACCATTATCCATTTCTAAAACTCTTATATCATCCCCAACTGAAACTATACCCATTAAAAGATAACTCCCCATTTCCTCTAACCCCTGGTAAACATTATTCTTTCTGTTTTCATTCTGGTACCTCACATAAATAGAATCCTACAACATTTGTCCTTTTGTATCTGGCTTATTTCATTTAGCATAATGTTTTCGAGGTTCATCCATGTTGTAGCATTTATCAGAGTTTCATTCCTTTTTGTGACTGAAATAATATTCCATTGTATGTATAAACCACATGTTAATCCATTCTGTTGGTGGACATTTGAATTGTTTCCACCTTTTGGCCTTTGTAGTACAATGAACATGGTTATATAAATATCTGTTAGAGGTTCTGCTTTCACTTCTTTTGGATATGTATCCAGAAGTGGAATGATTGGATATAAAGTAATGCTTTGTTTAATTTTTTGAGAAACTGCCATACTATTTTCTATTAGCAAAACATAAAGGATCAATTTCTCCACATCCTCACCAATATTTGTTACTTTCTGTTTTGATAATGGCTGTTCTAAAGAGCGTAAAATATCTCATTGTTTTGATAATCATTTCCCTGATGATTAGTGATACTGTGATCTTTGTGTGCTTATGGCAATTTATACTCCTTTGGAGAAATGCTTGT
The DNA here is from genome assembly GCF_028749965.1 of Puma concolor. Lineage (NCBI taxonomy): Eukaryota > Metazoa > Chordata > Mammalia > Carnivora > Felidae > Puma > Puma concolor. The sequence continues at coordinate 25,253,250 of NC_141673.1, read as the reverse complement.
TCATGCCCTTTGCCCATTTAAAAACTGGGGTGTTTTGTTTCTTTGTTACTTTTGTTTCTTTGTTACTTTGTAGTAGTTTACGGCCGGGTTTTTGATGAAAGAGTTTGAAATTATATTTTCCTGAAGCATAGGTATTTATGTGACTGATTAATGGCAGATGGATTTTAAAGGTACTTGGTCAGTCCAATCATGACTCTAAGTATTCCAAACTGGTACTTCTTGTAGGAAGAGTATTAACAGGGGCACCTGTAGGCAAAAAGAGCTGAGATTTTCCTTAATTCAAGAGGTTACCACTTGAACAGATGATGCTTAGGTCCCCAAAGTTCTTGTAGAGCATGGTTTTGGCCTGGATAATTCCTCAAGCAGGAATCATTTACCAAGGCCATAGAAAAATCTGAAGAGTAATACCAGTCTGTTGAAATGTTCCAGACTTAAATAGTGGTAGTGATTACACAACTTTATGAATATATTAAAAACCACTGGGGGCGCCTGGGTGATTCAGTACAGGTCACAATCTTAGGGTTTTTGAGTTTGAGCCCTACACTGAGCTCTCAGCACAGAGCCCACTTTGAAGCCTCTGTCTCCCTCTCTCTCTGCCCCTTCCCACTGTCAAAAAATAAACATTTAAAAAAAATTCGGGGTGGGGGGAAAAACCCACTGACTTGTATCCTGTAAAAGTAAATTTTATGCTGTGGGCATATATCTCAATAAAAGAAAGAAGTAAAGAATACCCACAGAATATTTGGTTTTAGAAGTAATGTAGTTCCTAGTGAGCCTACCAGAGTTGTGAAGTGTATCTGAATAATTACAACCATGTTAATGAGGCTTTTGAGTTTGTTTATTGAATGAAAATTTATTGACTGCCCATTACGTGCCTGGCTGTGTGAATATACCAATGAACAAAACAAAGTCCCTACTTTGAAGGAGTTTGTTTTAGTAGTGGGAGATGGTAATATAATGTGATATCAGGTAATGATAGATGCTATGGAGAAACAGAAAGCAGAAACATAGTGTGCAGTGTTAGATAGAGAGCCAGGGAAAGCTCTGAGGAAGTAAATTTAATCCGAAAACAGAATTGAGTGAGGAACTGAAGAGAGTATCTGAAGAAAAAGCATCTCAGTTTGAGGGAACAGCAAGTACCTGGGCTTTGTGGCAGGAACTTGTTTGGTGTGTTTCGGGCATGGCAAGAAATCCAAAGCAGAATGACTTAGAATGATAGAAGAATGGGATGGTAGTCATAGAGGACTTTTTACGTGATTGTGATTTGTAAAAGTTACAAATAAAGTTTTTTACCTATGTGTGGAAGGAAACCTAAACTTTTTGACGTAAAGTTAGAAATAATAGTTTCCTGAAATAACTATAAATTATGGTTACTCTGAATTGTTTAACTTTCTCTTAAGAACTTATTTCTGTTTATTAGCACATAATTTTTTAAAATTCTTACTCAGTTCTTTGGTTTGGTTGTTGACTAATATAAAAGTGTTAGATATTTTAGCTATAGATTTTGTACCCATTGGGTTCTTCAATGTGCTATGGTGTTATTACTCAGTTAATACCTGGTTCCTTAGAACTGAATTTTTGGAAAGCATTTAAATCACAACTTATTCATAAATTGGAGACTGTCTTCCTTGACATGCTGTTTTAATGTCTAATACAAAGGAGTGTTACATAACTGAGAGATTTAAAAACTTACATTGAAACAAGCTTTATTATATATTCTATATCCATCGATGTTAACTTTACTGAATGTTTATATGAAACCCAAAAGTACTACAGTGGTAAAAGAAAGCTAATATCCTGTTAATTATAGGTAAATGTGAGTTGTTGGTATAGAAAGGTTTCAGTTAATAAGTTGTCTCACCAGTATTACCTAACATTTTAGGTAGTGTTACACTATTTTTCTCCTGTATTATTATACTAATATACTTTCTTTTTATTTAAAGCTTGCAAACACAGAAGAATACATAGATGGAGCATTGTCTGGACATTTGGGTGAAGTTTTAATAAGGTAACAAGAATAGTAGTATATGTAAGGAGTTACTAGTGAGCACTAGAAATCCCTGTTTTAAATTAGTGTCTCAATTTCAGAATTACTTTCTTTAAGTCACTATTAACATAATATTCTACAGTTAGACTTAAAGAGTTTTGAAACCCTTAAACTTGTCAAAGAAGATGGAAATTTTTTGGAGTTATCCTTAAGATTTTTCTAGTGTTGATACTAAACTTTCTAGCTCTCGGTGTAACCTTTTTCAGTGGTTTAGGTGGAAGAGCTTGGTTTTGAATTTTAGTTGGGTCTGGCTGCTATTAGGGATTTTCACTATATTCATTTTGAAATAGCTTCACACCTTCAAATTTGAATCATTACCTTTGGAAGATCATAAAGATACCATTTCATAATATCTACTTGGTAAATAAGTGCCATGTGCTTTTGTAAAACTTTTTTTTTTTAAAAAAGAAAGAAATGATGCATTGTAAATATTGTAAATATCTAACAATAGTAATTCAGATCTTAATGTGGTTTCCGGTTGGAACAACAAAATGGACTGTTTTTCTATTTACAGGTGTAATAATGTCCTTTATATCAGGGGTGTTGAAGAAGAGGAAGAAGATGGGGAAATGAGAGAATAGCATCTTTTGTGGGGAATTTTTTTTATATATATTTCTAGACAATAAACTTTTTTTTTCAATTTGTCTTGTGAACTATTCCTATTCAGATATTTAAACGCAGAGCTCAAATGTTGAAACAGTTGAAAGATTATTCACAGAATTAATGCTTTAAAAGACACTCAACTTCATTCAAGTTGGTTTTCTTTTATAAGCTCAGTATTCTTTTTTTTTTTTCTATAGGGAGAAAATTATATGCTTAATAAACACTTATGAAGGTGAATTTCAGTGCTTTTCTTGTAATACTATAGTAACTGAGACCTTTTAAAACAACTTTCTTTTAAAGTTATTGAACCACTTTTGTCATGTATAAAGTTAAATATTTCCTTAGAATTAATGTATACTGTTTCATTTTACTTAGTAGTCAACAAATTACCTGTTAATTTAAGTTTTAAACTCCTCAAAACCATTTAGATGTTTTAGAGTTATACACTGTTAAAATGTATACTCCACAGTGATAAAATGTACACTATGAACTGTGGACTGGTTGAAAACAAATTAGATCATTTAAAGTCCTAGATTGTCAGAGAATGCCATTATTGCACTTTAATGGTCATTCACCACATTGTTAACGCAATGTTAAAGGAATGTAACATAAAGTAATGTAAGTTAAAGTACACTTTGGATGTGTAGCTCCAACTGGGATAACCCAAAGATATAAATGTTTAGCTTATGGTATACTACTTAGGATATGGTAATAAAAGCCTTCAACAAAAGAAAATAACTCCCATTGCCAATCCTATAACCACGAGAATAAGTGCCTGTCTTCCTTAAATTGGTTAGGCCAGCATATGGGGCAGAATATTGCCATTACTGAAAACCAAAATCTACAAAATGCTTAAAACATTCTGGCAGTAAATGTCTTAGTGCACCTATTCAAGTGAAAAAATATTCTTCCTCTAGTGATTTTGTTCTTGTATCCTTGACCAAAAGTAGTTCATGTTTGTTACCAGATGGAGGTTTTGAACGATAGGTAAGTCTTCTTCCCAGCTGAAACAAAAGAAACAATACTTACTATTTTTCATCATAACTATTTTCTATTGAATTATAAGTAAAATAATAACATTCACTTGATTTTTCCCAGGAATTACATGGCTCAAAATAGTAAAAAAAAAAAAAAAAAATCAGTTACAAAGGGATTGATAACCTAATGGGTGTCCAACATGCTAGGCAAAATTACATAATAAATAGAGCACCATAGTGTGCAAGAGACAGAGCAGTTAGGTTTTATGCGAAGTTGGGTGATTTAGGTAAAGTCATCAAAAAGCATGTTTCACAATCAGCAAAACTAAAAGGCCACCAATGGAATGGGAGAAGATATTTGCAAGTGACATATCAGATAAAGGGTTAGTATCCAAAATCTATAAAGAACTTCTCAAACTCAACACCCAGAAAAACAAATAATCCAGTGAAGAAATGGGCAAAAGACATGAATAGACACTTCTCTAAAGAAGACATCTAGATGGCCAACCGACACATGAAAAAATGCTCAACATGACTTATCATCAAGGAAATACAAATCAAAACCATAATGAGATACCACTTCACACCTGTCAGAATGACTAACATTAACAACTCAGGCAACAACAGATGTTGGCAAGGATGCGGAGAAAGAGGATCTCTTTTGCACTGCTGGTGGGAATGCAAACTGGTGCAGCCACTCTGGAAAAGAGTACGGAGTTTCCTCAAAAAATTAAAAATAGAACTACCCTATAACCCAGCAATTGCACTACTAGGTATTTATCCAAGGGATACAGGTATATGCTGTTTCAAAGGGGCACATGCACCCCAAGGTTTATAGCAGCACTATCAACATAGCCAAAGTATGGAAAGAGCCCAAATGTTCATTGATGGATGAAGATGTGGTATGTATATATACAATGGAGTATTACTCAGCAATCAAAAAAAAAATGAAATCTTGGGGTGCCTGCATGGCTCAGTCAGTTACGCATCCGACTTCAGCTCAGGTCATGATCTCGCGGTTCGTGAGTTTGAGCCCTGCGTTGGGCACTGTGCTGACAGCTCAGAGCCTGGAGCCTACTTCAGATTCTGTGTGTCCCTCTCTCTCTCTGATCCTCCCCTGCTCTCACTGTCTTTCAAAAATAAATAAACATTAAAAAAAAAATTTTTTTAATGAAATCTTGCCATTTGCAACTACATGGATGGAACTAGAGGGTATTATGCTAAGCAAAATCAAAGACAAATATATGACTTCACTCATATGAGGACTTTAATGTACAAAACATGAACATAAGGGAAGGGAAGCAAAAATAATACAAAAACAGGGAGGGGGACAAAAACAAAAGACTCTTAAATATGGAGAACAAACAGGGTTACTAGAGGGGTTGTGGGAGGGGGATGGGCTAAATGGGTAAGGGGTATTAAGGAATCCACTGAAACCATGTTGCACTATAAGCTAACTAACTGGAATGTAAATTAAAAAATAAAAACAAACTTTAATAATGAAAAAAATCATATGTTTCAGATAGGGCCAGCCTAGAAAAGCACCATATTTGAGGCCAACATTGCACTTCTCAGTAAGTACCATAGCCGGTTTCTCCCCCATTGGTTAGAAGAGATCACTTTTCTTGGCTGAATACCAATTGATTGGCATTTAAAAATCCTGTTAGATAAAAACGTGAGAAAACCATGTACATCTTCTTAAACATTAGTAATCCTGTCGGCTCTTAGATAAACCTTACAAATGTGAGGAGTGTGGGAAGGGCTTCTGTCGGTGTTCCACCAGGAGAAGCTTAGGGAAACCTTCGGTTTGTACCTATTCATTCCTTCTAAGGCATTGACTCAAGTATATCAATTATTCTTCTCTTTTAGTCTCCTTTTTTCCTCCTTTATTTTGTTTTGCTTCTATATCTGAATTTGTAAATTAACTGGATGAGAAAACTTCTATTGAAGATGAGATTTGATGGGACATCTCCAGTGTCTCAAAAGGGGCACTAACCCTATGTAAGACTGCCTCCTGCATCGCAGAATTTGACATTCCTGGCCCAAGGTAACTAACGAGAGCAGTCCTCCCCATCATTTTATCAACCAAAGTGTTCTTAGGGTCTAGAATCCCAGAATTCCTTGTAACATCAACTTTTTTCTCTGTCCAATTTCTTTTGGTAACCTTTGTCTTTAATACTGAGCAAATTGCCAGTGATGAAGTGCCCTGACTGGGTAAGAACTATCAGAGGTCTTTGTACATTATCAACTTATCAGATTGCTATTGTTTTTCCATTTTTCTTCTAGTTTTAGTTCTCTCATTTTTAGCCTGTTAATTCAATTCAATAAGCATTTATTGAGTATCCACTATGTGCTAAGCTTTGGGGGTACAAAGTCATAAAAATTCACAGTTTGGGGTGCCCGGTGGCTCTGTCAGTTAAGCCTCATTGATTTTGGCTCAGGTCATGATCTCAGGCCAGTTGTTGAGATTGAGCCCCATGTTGGGCTTCACACTGACAGTGAGAAGCCTGCTTGGGATTCTCTCTCTCCCTCTGCCTGCACCCCACTCATGCACGCGTGCTCTCTCTCCCAAAGTAAAAAAACCCTAAAGACTCACGGTCTAGAAGGAAAGATGGATATATTAAGAATAATCATTTCAATGTGATGGGTTTAGTGAATAGTGTGTATATGTGGATGGGTGATGAATGGTAAATTCTCCTTTGGGAGAAAGAGGACAAGTCAGGTCTTCATAGGAAAAGCTAAACTAGAGAAGTCAGACCCTTTTAAAGATGAAATGCTTATTTAAAGTAATTTAAGATCATCACTTTTTGACATATATATTAACAGTTACCACACTTCAATTTTTTCAAGTACTTGGCTCAAAAGACTGGTTGTGAGGCACACAATAAACCTTCCCTGTAGGTTAGAGTGGTAAGAAGTGGTAAGGTTACTGTGGTAAGAATCAATGTCCATGGTAGCTTTGCAGATAACCATGGAATTGGCTTCTCCGAATATATTTCAGACCCTAACCCGAGGAAGGAGAGTAGCAGATAGAAACACAAGGCCCTCCATACCCAGTGTGAAGTCATGGACCACATGGACTCAGTGACTGCCCAATCCCATACTTATTATTGGACAGGTGATCTTGCAATATAAAGAGCCTTGACTTCTGGTCCAGAATCTGCTGCTAAATCTGAAGCGACTCTGGGTAAATCATTTTAACTTAAACTATTAATCTATTTTTACAATATGAAGATGAGAAGACCCATCCAATTATATGTAATTCTCTGGGTTTGCCGTCTTTGTTGTTGAATGAAAGAAGCAAGGTTCATGGTTACTATTTGTAAGAAGGAGAATATATACAATAACTACATAGAACATTTCCAGAAAGATGCAGATGAAACTTAGGTGGTTGCATCCAGGGAGGGGAATTGAAAATGACTTACTTTTCACTAAATACTCTTCTATCTTCTGAACTTTGAGCCATATGCTTGTTACTATCTAAAAAAATTATTTAAAAAAATTCTCTGGTTTCATGAACCTGGAGCTAAAAGAAGTGAGGCGAAAGGTTTTTACTAAAAAGTGGGTCTAATGGAGAATCGTAGACCCAGATATTTGAATTATCCTAAAAGTAACAAGGAATCAGAGACCAACTGAAGCTGTGACCAGGAAAGACTATTTTGCTAAAGTTCACCCTTGATAAATTAGCTGAATTAGGTATTTCACAGAAGCATTCACATATTAGATGTAGCTGGACCTACTGATAACAAAACACAAACCTTTTTCTTTGGTTGTGCCACTGCCCTTTCCAGAGCAGCTTTTAGCCTTTCCTCTTGGTGTCTTTGTTTTTCTTTCATTTTATCTTCACGTAACCTGTCAAAAAAGGAAAATATTTTTGCAACTATGAATCACAAAAAGTAGAAAAAAGACCTATAGTATTTGGTAATGAACTACCTAAATATTTTATGATTTCCCTTAAAGTTAAATAATACTTTACCTTCACTCATACTATGGCTTTTGAATATTCAGGGGAAATGTCAACAACAGATCCCATTCGTGTTAAAGTGGGAGAAAATGCTTGTCACCATTTTGGAAGGAGTAAATCTATCTACCTAGATCTTGGTCTAAAACAACCACCTCAACAAAGCCTTCTTGTTACTCCACTTCTGTTTTATCACTTTACAGTTAATGTGGACAAGGCCACTTGAATTAACACCCAGCCTCCTTTAGTCTATTTACTAAAGTATAATGTGTAGAAAAATGCATGAATCACAGTGTATATTATATAGTTCAGTGATTACCACAAAAGTGTACTTTTCCAGTTAATCTTTTTGAATGGTATCCTGAAATTAAGACCAAGAAATGCTATTTGTCTTGTTCTCTTTAGAGTTCTTGTAAGGATAAAATTATATAAAATGACCTCTGCATATTGGGCCAATGCCTAATGCAGAATAGGCCCTCAATAAGTGATAGCTATTTTATGGACTCCTATAATTGTAAGTGTAACATTTACTGAACATTTTTTATGCAAAATTAGGTTTATGTGTCTCTAACTCATGGGAAAAATAAAATTCGTTTTGATAAGAATGACAAGCAATTAGAATTAGATTCATGTATCACTATTGAAAATAAGTTGTAATTACAGTCCAATGAAAATTATTTCCTATTGTAGAAAAGAGGCAAGTACTGTTAGTGTAATCACTCATAGAGGTCTTCCCCCCCATTTTCATTTTCATTTTATTTTTATTTTTTCCATTTTCATTTGAGAGAGAGAGAGTACACAAGCTGGGGAGAGGGGCAGAGGGAGAGAGAAAGAGAATTCCAAGCAGACTCCACACTTGGCACAGAGCCCAAAGCAGGGCTCCATCCCACAACCCTGGGGTCATGACCTGGAGAGTTGGACCCTCAACTGACTGAGCCACCAGGTACCCTAGTCATAGGTCACCTTATGGAAGGAGTAATCTTTTATTTACAATTTAAAAAAATTTTGCTTTATATTCAATAAAATCCCACCAAGATCACCTTTATATATACTCTGGACTTCATTTTTATATGGAGGAAACAATATCCCCCAGTAAGCAATAACAAAATATCTAACATTAATGCTAAATATTTGAATACTTATGTGTCAAGCATGCTTTAGTACTTTTACATAGATTATTTAATTTAATCCTCACAGCAACCCTATGAAATACTATTATTAACTGCCATTTTAAAGAAAACAAAACAGACTTGAGAGGTTTTGTGGTCTACCTAATACCTAAGGTCACAAAAGTTGTAAATGGCAGAACCTGCAGGTCAACTATAGTGCTCGTCTGCCTCTTAACATGTTTTTTTTTTGCTTTAGCATGAATGTTTTTCCACCTATCAGCATTCTGTACGTGCCACATTATACTAGGGATCATATATTTATAATCATTGCCTGAAAGGTAGTATGTACATAAAATCCTTGGGGCACCTATGTAGCTCAGTTAGTTGAGCGTCCAACTTTGACTCAGGTCATGATCTCATGGTTTGAGAGTTGGAGCCTAGAATTGGGCTCTGTACTGGCATTGCAGAGCCTGCTTGGAATTCTCACTCTGTCCTCTCTCTCTGCCCCTCCCCTGCTTGCACTTTCTCTCAAAATAAACTTAAAAAATTAAGATCCTTATTTAACTCGGTATGGAAATTTGTAAATCAGTGCATTCTCCTGGAAAGGCCCCCAGGTAGGCAAGGCTGTGAGGGTGGGAGGGGGTGCTGTTTGAGGGATGATAATCCTCATGTAGTTGTCTTGAGGACCCTAATGAGTTAATATGTAAATGCTGTGTGTGTGAAGTGTTGGCAGTTTGCGCTGAGGAAGAGTTATGCCCTCATTGCATGGCTCTTTCAAACAATTCCTTCATATGTAGTCTCCTTCCAGTGAAAGGCTCTAATTCTATGCTTTGGGCCCTCCATAACGAGTGCAATTCCCCTTCCATAAGATAGCTGTTCAAAAATTTTTGTATAAGTAGTGAATATTCATTCTGAAAATCCATATTTTCAGGGTAAAATGACCCTTCACCCATCCCAAACTGGATCAGTTGCCCAGGTGAACCAGTGCTCATTACCATTGCTAGTGACACATTATTTCATAAGAATATTTGATGACCGTGTCTCCCACATTAAATAATAGCTGTATGAGAAGGACATACTCTACTCATACTCATTGGGTCTACTGCATTTCTATCGCGATCCTTGCCATGTCATAGGGGCTTGTTCAGTGTTTGTGGAATCACAGCAAAAAGTTTCTCAACTCATTAAGTCATTCACTACCCTCATATCATAAGACTTTGACTATACTTTTGCCGCCGTTCTTTCTGTTTTATCCTCTCAATTGTCTCCACATTTTCTTTGGGAATGGATTCAATGAGATCACTCAATTCCACCAGGCGAGACTCTACTTTTACCAGCTTTTGAACTGGGTTGAGACTGCCAACATCAGCATCTCCAATGCAGACCTTGTATACTTGATTAATTTTTTTACTAAGAGATTCTATCAGTTTTTCCTGAGATTGAAAAGGAGAGCAGAAAACATAAGATCTCATCACTATTTCCTTGTTCATTCAATAAATGTAGAATTCCATTTTACTACATTGCAATGAAATATAGTAGCTCTTATATGCTACTAAACATTTCTTTTTAAAAGAAAAACTAATAGAACAGTGAGACGATGTAACAGTGATTATATCATAATTTATAGTCACATTATTACTATAGTAACACCTTGGATTATTTTAAAAATATTTCAGTCTAGGTATAAAAAGCAATTTTAATATGACAATACCTTTTTGCTTGAGTGTTTTCGTATATCTGATTCCTTAAGCATTCAAGTAGAGGCACCATATGTGTACATTTTAAATCCTTTTTCGGCCACTCCAATGCATTTCCTTGCAACGCAGCACGTGAGCTTCCTTTTTTTGCACTTATTACTCTTAATGAAACTGTAATCATCCTGTATGCAAGCTATCTGTATACATGCCTTATCTTCCCTTCTAGACTGTAAACACCTGGAGTTATTTTGTACATTTACACGTATATCTAAAGCAGCACTTTGCATATAACTATGCACTTAATAAATGTTTGCTGAATAAATGAGTGCATTCTCTCTGAGGGAAAAAAAAAAGTTACCAGCAAACAGATTCCCAGGTTGGCCTGCAAAGCCTACTGAATTTAATTTTCATTCATTCCATTGGAAGCCATTGCAGTATTCTGATCCAAGCAGAGGCTTAGGCCAAACCTTGCTGATCCCTGTGCCTGGCCACTGCGCTGTTTTAACTGTTGGTAGAGATGCTCAAGCTTGTAGGTAATGTGTTTCAAGACCATAAAATTCTCATTCTTTCTCCACCGTGTACCCGTCATTCGCAGTTAAGAGGACCTCAATAAACTGCTGGGCAAAGTAAATCATTCTCCAGGTAGCATCCTGCCCCCATGCCTGCTTCTGCTCAAGAAGATGAGAATCATCATAAAGCCAAGGACAAATAACACTCAAGACGTGGCTCCAGGCCATGGGACACCCCTCCTGGAATCAGACTCCTTACAGAGCTACCAACACTTCATTGCAAGTCAAGATCTGTTACTAACGGTTTACTTCCAACAGCTTGTCCCTCCAACCTCCTGGTTTAACCACCTTTCTGATGGTCCCATTTACCATTAATCACCCCTTTTTTTCTCTCTAAAGTAACACTTACTGTATTTCCTGTTTATATTACAAACATGTTCCTTTTTACACCTGAAACTAATATAACTGTATGTTATACTATACTGGAACTAAAGTTTAAAATTTTTAAAAAATTCTCCTTTTAGAAAATTGAAGAAGCATAAAGTAATATTAAAGGAAAAAGTAAAAGCAAAAGCAAAAGGCCTATTTGCCATAAAGCTCCTTTTTTCTCTCCCTTTCTAAATAACATTAATTTCCTATTTATATTAACACTTCTAGGGGCGCCTGGGTGGCGCAGTCGGTTAAGCGTCCGACTTCAGCCAGGTCACGATCTCGCGGTCCGTGAGTTCGAGCCCCGCGTCAGGCTCTGGGCTGATGGCTCAGAGCCTGGAGCCTGTTTCCATTCTGTGTCTCCCTCTCTCTCTGCCCCTCGCCCGTTCATGCTCTGTCTCTCTCTGTCCCAAAAATAAATAAACGTTTAAAAAAAAAAAAACAAAACACTTCTAGAAAACTTTAGAAATAGAAAAACTATAAAAGGAAAAATAAAAGTACACCCATCCACCAAGGAGAAGTGTATATTAGGTATGTAAAAACAATTTTGCTGCAAGGGGAGTACATTAAAAAAAATTTTTTTTAAAAATATTTTGAACACTGATACTGAGAAAAAGCAACTTTAATATGAGAATGGCTAGTAGTTGATGAAAATTTCTGAAAGAGACCTTTTGAACACTTAGAGTTTCAGAGGTGGATGGACTTTCAGGATGTCTTCTGTTTTTCAGAATGTTTTTTTTTTTTTAAGTTCCCCCTGTGAAACAGGAGAGGAAAAGACAAGGAGAGAGATTTTCCTGACAAGGTAAGAACAGCATAAGAAATAGGATTGGGTAATGAGGTTAAAAAATAAAGACTCACGTATGAGAAAGAGATTGAGGGCCTGGCCCAACAGTGCAGAGAGGCAAAGGAAGTGGGAAGCTCAAGCTACAGGCCTCCTGATGACAGAAGTGAAGTGTCCAATTCCTGGAGCTGCCACTAGATGGCAGGCCCAGCCCAGAGTCCCCCGGAATAGGGGCTACCTGAGAGTCTGCAAGGGATGGGAGGAGTTCCACCTGCTCCCCGGAGGTGGAGTTGGCCAGGATTGTGGAAGACCAAAACTGGGATAAGGACTTTGTATGCCTTCCAAAAGGGGAAGGGAAATGATCTGACTAGAGCGATGCTTAGGAGTAATAATTACATCAAAATTGGATAGAGGAGCAGGAAGATGTCTTGATGTCAAAGGATTCTGTAATTCTAAGCCCTGCCACATTCTGCTGTGTGCTGACTGTAAACAAGTCTCAATTGAACTGGATCAGCTCCCTGTTTGGAAGAATAAAACCAGAGATGAATACATTCTGCAAACTGCACAATAGCTTACATTCCATTTCATGTTCAATGAAAATGAACAAGTAACTGCTACACAAAACAACGTGGATGAATCTCACAAACGTAATTTTGAGAGAAAGAAGCCAGGTAAGCCAAATATATTACCTGATTCCATCGATATCAAGTTCAAAACATGGAAGCTAATTGATGGTAAGAGAAGTCAGGATAGTGGTCACCTTTGAGGGATGGTAGAGACTGGAAGGGGGCATGAGGATTTTAGGGGTGCTTATGACAGTCTATTCCCTAATCTAGGGGTTGGTTACATGGGTATGTTCACTTTGAGGAGATTTCTTAAGAGAGAATTTATAATTAGCTTATAATTTGAGCACTTTTCAATATAACTTTATACTTAAATTTAAAATTTTATTTTAAAAGTAAATATTGAATCCATAAAAAATGTTGTTAGGGATTAAATAGGAGTGTGGACATTTTAAAAGAATAAAATCTTGATTTTATAGTTACAGTTCCAAAGTAACTATGATGATTTATGAATATCAAAATTAGATACAACTATGTTTACTCATAAAGGATTATGTTTTGCACATTTTGAGATCTGAAAGAATGGGAGTGATTCTAAGGATACTTTTTCCCTATCAATTTTCCTGCTCTGTTCCCCCTTTTCCACCCTAGCACTTCCCATCTCTAGGAGACACTATGAATTACTGGCCCCATTTTCTCAGAGTGTGCAATACACGAATGCCAAAATGATATTTGTGACCAAAATTTATAGATAATCTTTTAAGAAGTAATTTTCAGATCAATCCTACCTTCTCTGTTTAGGGATCTGGTTCCCTCAAAATTTAAGAGTATTGAAAATGTTACTGTTTTTCACAGCCATCCTAAACATGGATGAAAGGGGTTTGGTAAAGGAAGGGTGAAATATCACTGATATTTATCTGACATTTTTTTATGTCAGTAAATTTCAGAATTATTTAAAACAATTGAAGAGTGGAAGCAACCCAAATGTTCATCAATGGATGAATGGATAAACAAAATGTGGAATATGAATACAATAGAATACTATTCAGCCATAAGAGGAACTAAGTTCTGACACATGCTATAGCATGGATGAACCTTGAAAGCATTATGCTAAGTGAAATAAACCAGACACTAAAGGACAGCTATTGTATGATTCCATTTATATGACGTACCTAAAAACAGGCAAATTTATAGAGACTGTAGGATAAAAGTTAACTAGAGGCTGATAAGATGGAGGTATGAAGAATAATTGTCTAATGGGTAGAGAGTTTCTATTTTGGATGATGAAAAATTCTATAGTGATGGTTACACAGTATTGCCAATATACTTAATGTCACTGAATTGTACACTTAAAATGGTTAAGTGATAAATTCTATGTTACGTACATTTTAACACACACACACACACACACACACACACACACACACACAAAAGATTAAAAAAAAAAAAAAAGCCAGCATTGAAGAACTGCAAGGTGACTGTCATCACACTTCCTGCTTTAGCAGTGCATGACCCCACCCCCTCCTAACTCAGGGTACTATATACCACCCTAGGAAATGTGTGTGTGTAAACAAGCCATAAGCAACCTTTGCTTTTGTAACCCTGCCCATCTTATGGTTAGAGAGGACAATCATCTGATTGAGTTACCCCAAATCTACCTCTTTGAAAATCAAGTTCATAACCATAAATGTGGTATTAGCTTCACATATGAGATTTGAATTTTTATTTCATTTGAGATTTTTTACATGGAAATCATTGTTAGCTGAAGTTTGTTGTGGGTCTAGAAACTAATCATTCATTCAACAAACATTTATTGAGCACCTACTTAACAGGGACACTTAACATATCTAACTAGGAAGGGGAATACAGTCCCTGCCCTGGAGGGGTTTGCACACAGCTGGGAGAGACTCATACATAAATAGATCCAATAATGGATCTATGTCAGCAAGAGAGGCTGACATCTGTTAAAAGCTCAGTGCTGGACTGATGTTGCAGTGCTTCATGTGTTAGTTATTTGCTCTTCAAATTACTAACAAAATGATCATAGACAATGAACTACTTCATGTGTATACACTTGACTAAAATATATTTATGGGCAGAACAATTTCAACATCATACTTTGTAATAATTAGAGCACATTTTAAGAGAATCCCAATGCCAGTTTGAATGCTTTCTATCTACTATGTAAATTGACTATTACATATGGACAAGATAACTCTAAACTGGTTTTCTACCTCTGTCATCAACCCAGGACTTGTGGTGTGCTTTAACTCCCCATTCCAATGCTTAGTGGACAAGGAATGCGAATTATTATTAACATGAGCTAAAATAAAATAACCATTGGCAAAGACTGATTACCTGAGCATCTGATTTAAATTCTCCAAAACTAAATAGCCTGGACCTTAATTCCAGGTCTGCAGCTTTTTCCTCTTCTCTCACACAGTTAGCCTTGAGCATTTCCTTGTGCTCCAAAAGAAATGCTATGTTGCTATTTCTATTGCAAAAGAAGAAAGAGACCCATGTCTGTAATTTGTGGTTTAGAAATACACCATCATTCCAGAGCTTCAACACACTTTCCAGATCATATGTTGGCATCCTATGTCTAGTAAGCCAAATACAAGTTTGTATTTTAAGATGTCAAACTACATGCAACTTTTCAGGTAAAATGAGAAAAATGAGTGCACAGATAACTGCTTTTAACTTCCATCAGGAAGAATTTTCTTCCTTTGATTCCCCTGAGACCTCCAAATAGCAGAGTTGACATGTCAGGAATCCAACCAAGTTGTGGTGTGATCTAGAGATAGATTCTGACCTAGATCCCCTTTTCCTGCTCAATCACACCCACTTCCTTCCCCAAACTCATATTGTCAGCATGCAGGTGCCATATGCTATGAGGATTGGGAGAGAGGAGGCCAGGATTAAAAGGATACACTAGTGGTAAAGGGTAGCTGTGAGATCATGATTTGTTAATCATTTGTTTTGAATAAGTTAATTTGCTCCAAAATTGTGTCCAAATTCAGACCTACTGTTTGAAAAGATTGCCATCAACTGGCCCAGAAAACTGTTCTGGAAAAGGCTTTACACATCTTTATAATGGGTGGATAAACAGATTTATTCTCTGCTATTTGAAGTTATTTTCCAAAATTATATAAAATTTTAGAGAAGGAATTTTGCGAGGTATCAAATCCAGCCCCCTTCCCCTGACAGAAATCCTTTTTATGAGAGCCCTGATATATCTGTATGTATGTTATAAAATGGTATAATATTTAAGTCACATAACTTTGTGAGAGTCACAGCCAAGGAAAATGCATTTATTAGCATTATCATCTAAAGCCTGATTTGATTAGGCAGGTGGCAGAGTGAAAACTGCACCAGGCAAAACTTAATGAATTGTGGAATGACTATGTTGTACACCTGAAAGCAATGTAATGTGTGTCAACTATGCTTCAGTATAAAAATAAAAATTAAGGCAGGTGATACTATAATTCTTTTTAATCTTCCAAACTGCCTTTTATTATTGCTAGCTAAGAAAATATTTTGACAAGTGAAAGGATGTAGGGACTAAAATTAAACTAAAACAAGTCTACTCTATGTAATTATAACTTCTACATTTTACACCCTGCAATGTAAATTATTATTAATAAAAAATCCCACACTAAATCCAGAGAGACCGTGAGGAAGGCTCACACAGGAATAAGTTGGATTCTGTCTCTGGTTAGAGACAGAATTGATTAATAGAATAAATCTGCTTGTTTTTAATAACTTACATTTTATCCTGTATAAGTTTTTCTCTTTTATTTATATCTTCAAGACTTTCATCTATATCTTGGGAATATTGTACCAAAGTTAGATTCTGCTCTTCCAGCTCTGTGAAGACTTGAAGTAACTCTTCTGGTTCTTTGAAATAAAGTTCTGGCTCCTAATCAACCAGTAATGAATATGATTTACTTAAAAATATGCTACTTATGCACATATGACTCATCTAGAAAAATACATTGGTGATGGTGGTGGGGAGAATACCATTCTGATTATAAGAGAGGCATGGGCAGAGAATGGCAAAGAGGCCTATTTCCATTTGAGAGGTGGCCTTCAAAAAGAGGACATTTGGGGTATTAGGGGAGATGAAAGGTATTAGAGAAGGGAAAAAGGAAGGTGAGGAAAAGAGAAAGGAGGGATGGAGCAGAAGAGGAGACAAAGGCAGGAAAAAGGGAAAGATGGGTCTAGGGAAAGGCAGGAGAGAAGGAATAGAAAAAAGAAAAAGGAGGCCAAGTGCAGGTCATTTTCTCCCCCTGTTTTATTTTATATTTTCCCAAAACTTAATAAATACGTATTACTTTAAGTAAATTTAGTTTTTAAAAAGGTGACTTGGGTATTTGCACACCATGTTCATCATATTTACTATAGCCAAGAGGTGGAAGCAACCTAAAAGTCCATTGATGGATGAATAGATAAAGCAAATGTGGTATATCCATGCAATGGGATATTATTCAGCCTTAAAAAAGAAGGAAATCTTGGCACATGCTACCACATGGATGAACCCGGAGGACATTAGGCTCTGTTACAAAGAGACAAAATACAAAACTTTTAGGATGGAGTTAGCTCAAAGTTAGCCTTATAACATTAAAGGGCTGTTTTGTTGAAGGTTGATTTATCTTACAGTATAGATACCCAGTATATCTCAAACTCCAATAAAATGATAAGCAATCAAAAAGTGGAATTTTTACAGGATGATTGTAGATAATATATATATATATATATATATATATATATATATATATATATGTATGTATATGTATATGTATATGTCCTAAATTATTACCTTCTTATAAACATTTATTTTTCATAAAATGATGACAAAGATGAACTATATAGGCAACTGGGAAACACTATCAAAATCATAATTTCTTCTGGAAATTTGTGGAATATTTGGAGTAAGAAATTTAATTCTTAAAAAAAATGAGCATTTATACTTTTAACCAAACGCAATATTCAAATCAAGAAAGATAATCTGATTACCAGATCATAGTCCATATCATCATCTAAAAAGAATTCCAAACTATCTTCTGAACTGATACTTTCAGTGAGACTGTAAAAGAAAGAAAATGCCTGGTTTCTGAGCCATTTTTAGAACAGATTTGCTTTTATTTCTAAGTTGTCTTTGGAACCTAACTATAATATAGTTCTTTTTCAATAGCCTTTTTAGCCTTTTAGGAAACTGCTGTTTGCAGGAATCAATGGATTTCACAGGTATGCAAAAGAAAATCCGATTTAGTCCCAGACAAGGCTGACATATGCAAACAAGTGAGACCACAAGGAAGGGCCAAACCATATGGTACCAATTATTTGAGGTGCATCTACAAAAAAATTTTATAAAGAAACACATGACAATGTACATTGCTGCATGTGTTTTGTCACTTCTAATGCAGTCTTGACAAACTAAACATGTGCTCCAATGCTCAAAATAAAGCTCATTCCTAGAGTAATACAATATTTGTCTTCTGAAGAGCTGATTTTTTGAAAATATTTTCTGATCAGGCTGAGGAAATGTTGGTTGGTGGGATGGGAGATGAGGTACATTCTTTTTTTCTTTTAATATTTATTTTTGAGAGAGAGAGAGAATGGGGAAGGGGCAGAGAGAGAGGGAGACACAGAATCTGAAGCAGGTTCCAGGCTCTGAGCTGTCAAAGCAGGGCTCCAACTCACAGACTGCGAGATCATGACCTGAGTCGGACACTTAACCTACTGAGCCACCCAGGAACCTTGAGGTACATTCCTAAGGAATAATTATGTGGTTTGCAAAGTGGCTCTGGAAAAGTCCTTTAAGAAGGATAAATTGAAAATGATTGGAAAATAAAAAAGCATGGGCTAGGGAGAGAAAGCTGGCTATTGGTGTGATCTATGTAATTAAAACTTTCACAAAAAATACTTTAGGCTTCCCCAGGGACCAAGATGGTGGAGAAGTAGGGGGATCCATACTTCCCACGACTCTCAAACAAAGAAGTGCAGAAGCCAAAGGACTTTGAACACCAGAGTCTGAGAGGAAAAGAGACTGAATCTACTAGGAAGAAAATGGGAAAGCTGGAAAAAAGGTGGGTAACTGCGAACTGGGGGAGATAAAAAACGGCCACGTGGGCACAGAGGGGAGGGACCCCTTTCTACAGAGAGACAAAGGGAAGAGAAAGAGTGGCTAGGGGAAGTGTCTGACCATGTCTGGACAGGAGAAAGACCTGGGACTGAGACTGAGAGGGATCCGATCTCTAACTGTGGGGCTTTCTTCAGACTGGAGCTGGCTCCCTGTTCACACACCTGGGGAGGAGGGGAGCCAGGCCTCGGTGTGGTGGTATGTCAGGGGCTCAGTCCACAATCAGAAAAAGTGGTTCCCTCCCTGTAAGGCTGTGCGATAGCACTGAACCTGCCTGCATCTGCCACTCCCAGGCGCAGTGGCTGGGCTGAGGGCGCAGTCTGCAGGAGGATAACACCGTTGATTCCCTGTAGTGCTGTGGGAAAAGACAAAGCCTGCCTGTGTCCACCACCCCAGGGGCTTGAAGTAAGGGTGGCGACTCAGTTGAAGTGAGGGCAGCGACTCAGTTCTCGGTAAGAGAAGGCGGTCCTCCCTGAAGTGCAGCGGCGCAAAGCCAGCTGGGACCACATATCGTCACACTGAGTGGCGCTTCCCCAGTGCCAGAGTGCATGGAGCAGGACTTTGAATCCTAGCCAAGCGCAGGGTTAGGGGAGTTGGCCGAGCAAGAAGGACCATCTCATCTGTGCTCACCGCACAGTGAGTATGACTCAAATGGAGTCCACCAGGTCCGGCTCCGTGGAGAAGAGACTGGGGGATCACCATTCCACAACCTCCCCCCACCACCAAGGCGGGTCCTCAGGGATCACTCCCGGGGCCCATAATAGAGATGGGTTCGGACTACGCCAAACCAGGCCCCTTGCACTGGGTAACTGCCTATCCACTGGAGTGACACAGACCCTGCAGACAGCTACTACCTACAAGCGATGCAGCATTGCCTGGATTAACTCTAGGTCAACTCTGGATATATAGATATATTCTTCCCCCTCCCCCATTTCTCCTCCTTATCTCTTCCCTCCTCTAGGCTGGATACTCTAGTTATTGTTCTGTCTAAATAGACATATTTAATCCATTGCCTTGATACATGTTCTACATCTCCTTTTTTACACTCCTTTCTCTCTCTGAAATAATCAAGCCATATAGTTTCTCTGTCTGGGTAACTTTATCTTCGTGTCATTTTCCCTGCCTCCTTCTTTATTTTCCTTTCTCCCTCTCTGGATTAAGACTTTTAGTCTCTGCCTAATCAATGTTTATGTTTTCTTCCCCCTCCCCACCCCAGTCATTTCTCTCTTTGTATGTGCTCTTCCATCAGCACCACCTCCACCCTCTTCTTGTAGTCCGTGTTTTTGGGTTTTTTGTTTTTAGTCTTTAGTTTTTTGTTTTTGTTTATTTGTTTGTGTTATTTATGTGTTTGCGTGTTTTGTCTCCAGTTTGTCTTTCTGTTTTCCTTTACAGGGCAACTCCAAGGAACAAATCAAAGCACACCTGGTGGAGGGTCCAAAATATCACTACAAGTAGGGTAATAAAATAACTAAAGTCACAACAACAGAGAGCAAGTAACAATCTCCAAAAAAAACACCTCCTGAAAGGCCAGGCCCTGGACAGTGTATGACCCTCCTTTAATATAGCAGTATTCACAGGTGCAGAGCACACAACAAGCTTTTAAAACACATAAGGGACAAAAAAACTAGCTAAAATGACGAAAGGGAAGAATTCTCCTCAAAAGAAATTCCAGGAAGTAGCTAATGAATTGATCAAAACCGATTTAAGCAATATAACAGAACAAGAATTTAGAATAATAGTCATAAAATTAATACCTGGGCTTGAAAAAAGCATAGAGGAGAGCAGAGAATCTGTTGCTACAGCGATCAAGAACTAAAAAATAGTCATGATGAATTAAAAAATTCTATCAATGAGGTGCAAAATAAAATGGAGGCAGCTGCAGTACAGATTGAAGAGGCAGAGGGGAGAATAGGTGAATAAGAAGATAAAATTATGGAAAAAGAAGAAGGTGAGATAAAGAGAGATAAAAAAAAAAATCCAGGAGTATGAAGGGAGAATTAGAGAACTAAGTGATACAATCAAATGGAACAATATCTGTATCATAGGAATTCCAGAAGAAGAAGAAGAGAGAGAAAGGGGATGAAAGTGTACTTGGCCAAATCATAGCTGAGAACTTCCCCAATCTGGGGAAGGAAACAGGTATTGAAATCCAAGAGGCACAGAGAACTCCCTTCAGACATAACTTGAATCAATCTTTTGCATGACATATCATCGTGAAACTGGCAAAATGCAGGGATAAAGAGAGAATTCTGAAAGCAGCTAGGGATAAACGGGCCTTAACATACAAAGGTAGACACATAAGGGTAGTAGCAGACCTATCTACTGAAACTTGGCAGGCCAGAAAGGAATGGCAGGAAATCTTCAATGTGATGAATGGAAAAAATATGCAGCCAAGAATCCTTTACCCAGCAAGTCTGTCATTCAGAATAGAAGGAGAGACAAAGGTTTTCCCAAACAAACAAAAACTGAAGGAATTCATCACCACTAAACCAGCCCTACAAGAGACCCTAAGGGGGACTCTGTGAGTGAAATGTTGCAAGGACCACAAAGTACCAGAGACACCATTACAAGCATGAAACCTACAGATATCACAATGACTCTAAACCCATATATTTCAATAATAACACTGAATGTAAATGGAGTAAATGCTCTAACCAAAAGACATAGGGTATCAGAATGGATAAAAAAAACCAAGACCCATCTATTTGCTGTCTACAAGAGACACATTTTAGACCTGAAGACACCTTCAGAGTGAACGTGAGGGGACGGAGAACTATCTATCATGCTACTGGAAGTCAAAAGAAAGCTGGAGTAGCCATACTTATATCAGACAAACTAGACTTTAAATTAAAGGCTGTAACAAGAGATGAGGAAGGGCATTATATAATAGTTACAGGGTCTATCCATCATGAAGAGCTAACAATTATAAATGTCTATGCACTGAATACAGGAGCCCCCAAATATATAAAACAATTAATCACGAACATAAACAACCTTATTGATAAGAATGTGGTAATTGCAGGAGACTTTAAATCTCCACTCACAACAATGGACAGATCATCTAGACAGAGAATCAATAATGAAACAAGGGCCCTGAATGATACATTGGATCAGATGGACTTGACAGATATATTTGGAACTCTGCATCCCAAAGCAATGGAATATACTTTCTTCTCGAGTGCACATGGAACATTCTCCAAGATAGATCACATACTGGGTCACAAAACAGCCCTTCATAAGTATAAAAGAATTGAGATCATACCATGCATACTTTCAGATCACAATGCTATGAAACTTGAAATCAACCACAGGAAAAATCTGGAAAACCTCCAAAACCATGAAGGTTAAAGAACATCCTACTAAAGAATGAATGGGTCAACCAGGAAATTAGAGAAAAAATTATTTAAAAATATGGAAACAAATGAAAATGAAAATACAACAATCCAAATGCTTTGGGATGCAGCAAAGGCAGTCCTGAGAGGAAAATACATTGCAATCCACGCCTATCTCAAGAAATAAGAAAAATCCCAAATACAAAATTTAACAGCACACCTAACAGAACTAGAAGCAGAACAGCAAAGACACCCCAAACCCAGGAGAAGGAGACAAATAAGATCAGAGCAGAAATAAACAATATAGAATCTAAAAAACAGTAGAGCAGATCAATGAAACCAAGAGTTGGTTTTTTGAAAAAATAAACAAAATTGATAAACCTCTAGCCAGGCTTCTCAAAAAGAAAAGGGAGAGGACCCAAATAGATAAAATCATGAATGAAAATGGAATTATTACAACCAATCCCTTAGAAATACAAGGGATTATCAGGGAATACTATAAAAAATTATATGCCAACAAACTGGACAACTTGGAAGAAATGGACAAATTCCTAAGCACCCACACACTTCCAAAACTCAAACAAGAAGAAAAGAAAATTTGAACAGACCAATAACCAGTGAAGAAATTGAATCAGTTATCAAAAATCTCCCAACAAATAAGGGTCCAGGACCAGATGGCTTCCCTGGGGAATTCTACCAGACATTTAAAGCAGAGATAATACCTATCAAGCTGTTCCAAAAAATAGAAAGGGAAGGAAAACTTCCAGACTCATTCTATGAAGCCAGCATTACTTTGATTCCAAAAGCAGACAGAGACCCAGCAAAAAAACAAAAACAAAAACAAAACAAAACAAAACAAACCCAACCAACCAACCAACCAAACAAACCCCAAAAAACCAGAACTACAGGCCAATATCCCTGATAAATATGGATGCAAAAATTCTCAACAGGATACTAGGAAATCGAATTCAACTGCATATAAAAAGAATTATTCACCATGATCAAGCAGGATTCATTCCTGGGCTGCAGGGCTGGTTTAATATTCACAAATCGATCAATGTGATACATCACATTAATAAAAGAAAAGATAAGAACCATATGATTCTGTCAACTGATGCAGAAAAAACATTTGACAAAATTCAGCATTCTTTCTTAGTAAAAGCCCTCAAGAAAGTTGGGATAGAAGGAACATACTTAAACATCATAAAAGCCATTTATGAAAAGCCCACAGCTAATATCATCCTCAATGGGGAAAAACTGAGAGCTTTCCCCCTGAGATCAGGAACACGACAGGGATGTCCACTCTCACCGCTGTTGTTTAACATAGTATTGGAAGTTCTAGCATCAGCAATCAGACACCAAAAGGAAATCAAAGACATCCAAATTGGCAAAGATGGAGTCAAGCTTTCACTTTTTGGAGATGACATGATACTATAAATGGAAAACCTGATAGACTCCACCAAAGGTCTGCTAAAACTGGTACATGAATTCAGCAAAGTCACAAAATACAAAATTAATGCACAGAAATCAGTTGTATTCTCATACACTAATAATGAGGCAACAGAAAGACAAATGAAGAAACTGATCCCATTCACAATTGCACCAAGAATCATAAAATATCTAGGAATAAACCTAACCAAAGATGTAAAAGATCTGTATGCTAAAAACTATAGAAAGCTTATGAAGGAAATTGAAGAAGATACAAATAAATGGAAGTTTATTCTTCTGATTGGAAGAATAAATATTGTTAAAATGTCAATACTACCCAAAGCGATCTACACATTCAGTGCAATCCCAATCAAAATTGCAGCAGCATTCTTCTCAAAGCTGGAACAAGCAATCCTAAAATTTGTATGGAACCACAAGAGACCCTGAATAGCCAAAGTAATATTGAAGAAGAAGACCAAAGCAGGAGGTATCACAACCCCAGACTTTAGACTCTACTACAAAGCTGTAATCATCAAGACAGTATGATATTGTCAAAACAGACACGTAGACAAAAACAGACACATAGACCAACGGAATAGAATAGAGACTCTAGAATTGGACCTACAAATCTTTGACAAAGCAGGAAAGAATATCCAATGGAAAAAAGACAGTCTCTTTAACAAATGATGCTGGTAGAACTGGACAGCAACATGCAGAAGAATGAAACTAGGCCACTTTGTTACACCATTCACAAAAATAAATTCCAAATGGATGAAGGACCTGAATGTGAGACAGGAAACCATCAAAACCCTAGAGGAGAAAGCAGGAAAAAACCTCTCTGGCCTCAGCTGCAGCAATTTCTTACTTGACACATCTCCAAAGGCAAGGGAATTAAAAGCAAAAATGAACTATTGGGACCTCATCAAGATAAAAAAGCTTCTGCGCTGCAAAGGAAACCATTAACAAAATGAAAAGGCAACCAACGGAATGGGAAAAGATATTTGCAAATGACATATCAGATAAAGGGCTAGTATCTAACATCTATAAAGAACTCACCAAACTCCACGCCCCAAAAACAAATAATCCAGTGAAGAAATGGGCAGAAAACATGAATAGACACTTTTCTAAAGAAGACATCCAGATGGCCAACAGGCATATGGAAAGATGCTCAACGTCACTCCTCATCAGGGAAATACAAATCAAAACCACACTGAGATATCATCTCATGCCAGTCAGAGTGGCTAAAATGAACAAATCAGGAGACTATAGATGCTGGCGAGGATGTGGAGAAATGGGAACCCTCTTGCACTGTTGGTGGGAATGCAAATTGGGCAGCCACTCTGGAGAACAGTGTGGAGGTTCCTCAAAAAGTTAAAAATAGATCTACCCTATGACCCAGCAATAGCACTGCTAGGAATTTACCCAAAGGATACAAGAGTGCTGATGCATAGGGGCACTTGCACCCCAATGTTGATAGCAGCACTTTCAACAATAGCCAAATTATGGAAAGAGCCTAAATGGCCATCAGCTGACAAACGGATAAAGATGTGGTTATATATACAATGGGATACTAGTTGGCAATGAGAAAGAATGAAATCTGGCCATTGGTAGCAATGTAGATGGACCTGGAGAGTATTATGCTAAGTGAAATAAGTCAGGCAGAGAAAGACAGAGACCATATGTTTTCCCTCTTATGTGGATCCTGAGAAAATTAACAGAAGATCAGTAGGGAGGGGAAGGGGGGAAAAAAGTTACAGAGAGGGAAGGAGGCAAACCATAAGAGACTCTTAAATACTGAGAACAAACTACGGGTTGATGGGGGGTGGGGGAGAGGGAAAAGTGGGTGATGGGCATTGAGGAGACCACCTGTTGGGATGAGCACTGGGTGTTGTATGGAAACCAATTTGACAATAACATATATATATATATATATATATATATATATATAGTCAAATATATATATATATACACACACGTATATATGTATATATATGCATATATAGTATATAGTATACTATATGTATATATGTATATATATGTATACATATGTTGTATATATGTATATATATGTATACATATGTTATATATATGTATATATAGTATATAGTATACATATATAGTATATATATACATATATGTGTGTGTGTGTGTGTGTGTGTGTGTGTGTGTGTGTGTGTGTGTATATATATATATATATATATATATATCGCTTTCAAGTAGAGGGTAGTGATGAAGGGGAAAGTGAATAAGTGGGTTAGGGGAGGGAGGAGATTCTAGAGCTATATGGAAGAATGCAATCATGGGGCCCAAGAGTAGAAAGAGCTACTAGGGCCAAAAGAGAAGAGACAAAGATGACTCCAACATTTGTAATCTGTGAGCCTGGAATAATGGAAGTAGCCCTAACAAGATGGAGAACAGTTTAAGGGTAAGATAAGAAAGAGATTAATATTTTCTTTGTTCGTGTTGAGTTTGAGGGGACAAAATACCTACCTGGAACTGCCCTTTAAGCCATGGGAAAACAGAGAAAGAGCCATTGACGTAAGCGAATATTTGGGAAATGTCCCCTGAGAAAGCATTTGATAACTATTGTCCTACCCAACTCTTCTCTTGATCCAGTGGTATAATTTTCTTTTCTTTTTCTTTTTTTTCAATGTTTTATTTCTTTTTGAGAGAGACAGAGCACAAGACGGCTCTGTCAGCACAGAGCCCGACGCAGGATCTCACAAACCATGAGATCATGACCTGAGCTGAAGTTGGATGCTTAATTGGCTGAGCCACTCAGGTACCCCAGTGGAAGTCGGATACTTAACTGACTGAGCCACTCAGGCGCCCCAGTGGTATCATTTTCTAATTAGTCTTTTCCCGCCTCTCTGAAATTCTTGTTACCTTTTTGGTTTCCTTTCTGACATAATTGTCTGTGGTTTCTCAGCTTTCTTCCTGTCTCATTGTACCCACTCTTTTGGGGTTATTTCATCCTCTCTCATAGATTCCACTACTGCTAATATACTAATGGCTCCCACATATCTATCTCTTTCTCTTGAGCTCTAGACTTCAATGTCTAACTTCCAGTGGACATCAATGTCCACTTGGCTGCCCTACAAGGAGCTAAAAATAAGACAATCCAAAATCATACTCCTTATTTTCCTTTTCAGGCCTGCTCCCCTTACTGTGATCCCAAAATTATTGAATGACAACGCTATATACCCCATTGCCCCCCAGAAATTTGAGAGTTATCTTTGACAAAATTTGTGAGTTTTTTGACCACTCTCTTTTCCTCACACTTCCCCCAATCTTTTATGTGAGCCTTTCAAAGCCTGTCAATACCACTTCCCTGAGGTGTCTCACAGCCTTTCCTTCTTTGTTCCTACGGCCACTATCTTATTGAGGCAGTTCATTATATCTCCCCTGAATTGTGACAACAGGCTCCTAACTGGCCCTTCTTATCTCTAGTTTTGTCTCTCCCTCCATTTTATTCGATAAAATACTCCCACATCCAATTTGCTAAAATGTAAATCCAATTGAGTCTCTGTTACACTCTTGCTTAAAACACTCAGTGTCTCCCCAGGACCCCTGGGACAAATCCAGGCTCCTTAGGATGGCACCACGCTTACCTGCTCATGATACAGTACTTATCTGCCCCTTGAGCCTCTCACTTTCACAGAACCAAGCTCTGCCACCTCTGTGACAAAAGGCTCCAACTTCTCCCAGAGCTTGTCTTCCCCGATGCCTCCTCCTCTCACCAGACTCAGCTTGGATGCCATCTGTTCTGGAGAGTGTTCACTTATCCTGCCCTTGCTCTCTTACTCCCTCACCTGTCATCTGGGTTAAGAGTTCTTTCTTTGCATGCCTGTGGCACTCTGAGCTTATCCTTCCAGTGGTATTATCTATTATATTGTAGCTGACTAATCCCTTGTCTGTTTTCTCACTAGATGATAAGCTTCTTGAGGGTAGAGACTGTGTTTTATTTACTGTTGGGTCCACAGGTCATTCAGTAAGTACTGGTTGAATGAATGAAAGAAACTATGAGAGTGGTGAGCTTTCTGAGGAGTGAATGTGGTGCTTGCATGTTACTGTGTGTATTGATAGATTCAGAAAAGGCATTTGACAAAATTCAATGCTCATTTATGATAACTCACAGAGAAATTAGACTAGAGAGGATTTCCTGAAGTTGATAGGTTATCTGTATAAAAATCCTACAGCTAACATTTTACTTAATGGTGAAAACCCGAACCCTCTTAAGACTGGACAAGGCAAGGATGTCTGCTCTCTCTACTATTATTCCACATAGAATGTTCTACTCACTGCAGTAAGGCAAGAAAAGGATATAAAAGGCATACGTATCATAAAGGAAGAAATAAAACTGTTTCTATTTGCAGATGACATGGTGGTCTACGTGGAAAATCCAAAGGAATATAAAAAAACCCCAAAGGAACAAACCCAAAATTCCTGGAACTAATAAGTGAGCTCTTCAAAATCAGAGTATATGAAAGTACAACAATCAATTGTATTTCTATATACTAGCAATGAACACAAGAACACTAAAATTAAAAATACAGTTCCATTCACAATTTCTCAAAAAGAAAAAAAATAGGAAAACTATTATGTTTAAATCTGACAAAATATGCACAGGGCCTGTATGCTGAAAACTATGAAAAGCTGATGAACAAAAATCAAAGAAAATCTAAATGAATGGAGAGACATACTATGTTCATGGATTGTAAGAGTTAATATAGTTAAAGATGTCAGTTCTCCCCAAATTGATATACAGGTTCAAATTTGTTTCCTAGGGCTGCTGTAACAAAGTACCACAAACAAGGTGGCTTAAAACAACAGGAACTTATTCTCTCACAGTTCTGGAGGCTAGAAGTCCAAAATCAAGCTGTCAGCAGGGCCATGCTCTCCCTGAAGTCTTCAGGGAAGAATCTCTTCCATGCCTTTCTTTTAGCTTCTTGTGTGGTTGGCAATCATTGGTGTACTTTGGCTTGTAGATGCATCACTCCAATCTCTGCCTCTGTTGTCATATGGCGTTCTCCCTGCATCTCTGTGTCTCTTAAGGATACCAGTCATACTGGATTAAGGGCCTACCCTCATGGATTCAATTTGCTTATACCTACAAAGATCCTATTTCTAAATAAGGTAACATTCATAGATAGTACCATGGATTAGACTTCAATATATCTTTTATAAAGATATAGGGAGACATAATTCAAACCATAAAAAGGTTTTAACACAATTCTAATGATTCCAGGAAGTGTTTTTTTTTGTAGATATAGATAAAATTGTTCTAAAATTTGCATGGAAAGCCAAAGGAACTAGAATAGTCAACAAAATTTTGAAAAAGGAATACAGTAAGAAGAATCAGTCTAAATGATTTCAAGACTAATAGCTTATAGTAATAAAGACCATGTGGTATTGGTGTTAGACGGCCACATAGATCAATGGAACAGAATAGAGAATCTGGAAACAGACCTGAACAAATATGCCTGATTTTTGACACAGATACAAAAACAATTCAGTGGAGAAGCCATTTCAACAAATGGTGCTAGAGCAATGGACATCCATAGGCAAAAAACAAACAAACAAACAAAAAACCTCTCAATCTAAATCTCATACCTTATTCAAAAATAATTAACCTAAAATCGATCACAGACTTAAATGTAAAACTATAAAAACTTTTCAGAGAAAACATGAAAAGTAATCCTTGGTATCTAGGACTAGTTTAAAAGTTTTAGACCTGACATGAAAAGCATGATCCACATTAGAAAAAATTGATAAATTGGACTTCCATCAATATCAAAAACTTTTGTTCTACAAAAGACCCTGGTAAGAGAAAGGACAATCTGCAGACTGAGGGGAAATATTTGCAACCTACATATCCACAAAGGGCTAATATAGAAATATATAAAGAATTCTCAAACTTCAACAGTAAGAAACAAAACCAGACAATCCAGTTAGAAAACTGGCAAAAGACGTGAACAGACATTTCACGAAACAAGATATAAAGTTATCAAGTACATGAACAGATGTTCAACAACATTAGTTACTAGGGAAATGCAAATAAAAAGCACAAAAGATAGGAAGATTATGCATCCAAAAAAAAAAAAAGGAGGGGCGCCTGGGTGGCGCAGTCGGTTAAGCGTCCGACTTCAGCCAGGTCACGATCTTGCCGTCCGCGAGTTCGAGCCCCGCGTCAGGCTCTGGGCTGATGGCTCAGAGCCTGGAGCCTGTTTCCGATTCTGTGTCTCCCTCTCTCTCTGCCCCTCCCCCGTTCATGCTCTGTCTCTCTCTGTCGCAAAAATAAATAAACGTTGAAAAAAAAAATTTTAATAAAAAAAAAAAAAAAAGGATGAGATAATGCCATTTGCAACAACATGGATGGACATAGAGTATTATGGTAAATGAAATAAATCAGACGAAAAACACAAATACCATGTGATTTCACTCATATGTGGAATCTAAAAGGCAAATGAATAAACAAAAAGGAGAATCAGACCTATAAATACAGAGAACAAACTATTTGTCTTCCAGAGAGGAGGGGGTTGGGGGATAGGCACAATGGGTGAAGGGGAGTGGGAGATACAGGCTCCCAGTTATGGAATGAATAAGTCATGAGAATAAAAGGCACAGCATAGGAATATAGTCAAAGATATCATAATAGTGTTGTATGATGACAGATGGTAACTACACTTGTGATGAGCATAGCATCAAATTACTATATTGTACACCTGAAACTAATGTAACATTGTATGTCAACTATACTCAAATAAAAAAGAACCAGAAATAAGATTTTTTTAAAGAAAAAGCACAATAAGATATATACATCAATCAGAATAGCTAAAATTTTTAAAAATCAAAATGGTAAATGTTGGTGAGAATGGAGAGAAACTGGATCCCTTGTTCATTGCTGGTGGGAATGTAAAATGGTATAGCCACTCTGGGAAACAAATTGGCAGTTTCTTTAAAAACTGTGCATGCACCTGCCATCCAACTCAACAGTTGCACTCTAGGCATTTATTCCAGAGAAATGCAAATTCTGTGCACACAAAAAAATTGCACAAATATATTTATAGTAATGTTATAGCTCCACTCTAGAAACAATCTGGATGTTGTTCTATGAGTGAATAGTTAATTTGTAGTGTGTACATATCATCTACAGTTGGCTCTGGAACAACACAGGGGTTAGGGGAGCCAACCCCCTATGCAGTCAAAAATCCACACATAACTTTTGACACCCCCAAAACTTAACTACTAATAGCCTACTATTGACCAGAATCCTTACCAATAACAGTCAATTAATACATATTTTGTGTGTTATATGTATTATATACTATATTCTTACAAAGTAGGCTAGATGAAAGAAAATGTTAAGAAAATTATAAGGAAGAAAAAATACATTTACAGTACTGTACTATATTTATTGAAAAAAATTCCACATATAAGGGAATCTTGATAGTTCAAACCCATGTTGTTCAAGGGTTAACTGTAAATACTACTCAGCAATGAAAAGGAACCAACTATTGATAGATCCAACAGCCTGGATGAACCTTCAGAGAATTATCCTTTGTAAAGCATCCAATCCCAAAAGGTTACATAATGTATGATTGCATTTATATAACATTCTTGAAATGACAGAAATCGAAGCAATAGAGAACAGATTAGTGGTTGCCAGGAATTAGGGAGAGGAGGAGGGAGGGAAGTGGGTATACTGCTAAGGGGCATGATGAAGAATCCTCATGGTGATGTTCTGTATTTGATTGCATCTTGACTGTATCAATGCCAATATCCTGGTTGTGATATTGTACTACAATTTTGCAAGATGTTACCATTGGGGGAAACTGGTTACGGGTACATGAATCTCTGTATTTCCTAAAACTATGTGAATCTACAACTATCTCAAAATAAAAAATTTAATTAAAAACAAAACATTGATTGTTAAATGCCACAGAAGTGGAGCGACTTCAGGGTCCCTAGAATTCAGAGTATGGTATCTGCACTGACTTTTGTCATGTGTGATTGTCATGGCCCAGATCCTTTCCTTGGGGCCGGTGTACCCATCCTGGGCAGCAGTATATTTTCTTAAAGCTTCCCTGGGATAGGCAAGGTTGAGAGCTAGCAATTTATTAGAAAAATAATGAGTATAATTGAGTCAACAAACAAATAAGGGGCAAAACAAACAATGCTTTATGGTCCTATTGCAGCGATTTTGAATGACCTTGTAAAACTGTAAACACAGGGGTTGGCAGAGTAGCTTAAGAAACAATTAAGCAATGGTTCTGAGAGGGCCAGACCCAAGATGCAAAGGGTAGGCAATTTCTGCAGATGGCAGTGGCAGTCACTCATGAAAGAATGAGGGGAGCTCTGTGAGAACTCCCATCAACTCAGGAGCACCCAAAAATGGCAACCACTACCTCCAGGATCTGTTAGCATGGGTATAGATACATGGTATATTTGTTGAAGAAAGGCTAAAAGGGATATATGCTGCAAAAACATTCACAGTTCCCAAGAGAGTCAATCAAGTGTGTACTGTACTTTGATAAGGATGATTTCTTATTCTCTAGGGTGAAGGTGGTCTTCCTGCGGGGTTTTCCTGTTCAAAATGTCCAGGCGAAGTCCATGTCATTGGTGATGGTGGAGGTGAAAAGAAATAACACGTAATTAGAAATGATTCCTTGTTACTTGGTGCAAGATATTCATTTCTCTGCATGGATATGCCCATTACTTCTTTTTATCATTATTAGAATAATAATCACAAAAAGTGGAGTTCTTTTATTCTAGTGAAAGTGGGTTCCAAGCCTAAGAATAAAATCAAAGGCAGTGGTTGTGCAGGGTGCAGGGGTTGCAGAGTACATATTGTCAAAAACATGATACAACTATTGACAGTCACAATCAGGAACATAAATAGTGAAATATTTATGGTTCTATTTCTTACCTAACCATATATATTTCTTGTATAATCACTGATTTTCAATAAAGGTAAAAATTACAAATGATGTACACTTGTGGAGGGAATGAGTTGTATCAGGTCCTTTGCCCCTGATTTCTCTGCCTGTCTCGTCCATTCACCCACCTCTCCAAGTTTTGTAATAATGTCAGAGAGAAAGAAATGGAACTCCTAACTCCCAAGGATTATGGGTGATGTGGACACCACGTCCTGTTTTCCAGGTTAGCTTATAGGTCCTGGATTTCCACTTTGAGATGGACACCTTCTCTGGTTTTACTTTTGTCAACGTTTATTTATTTTTGGGACAGAGAGAGACAGAGCATGAACGGGGGAGGGGCAGAGAGAGAGGGAGACACAGAATCAGAAGCAGGCTCCAGGCTCTGAGCCATCAGCCCAGAGCCCGACGCGGGGCTCGAACTCACGGACCGCGAGATCGTGACCTGGCTGAAGTCGGACGCTTAACCGACTGCGCCACCCAGGCGCCCCCTCTGGTTTTACTTTTGTAAGTGAAGTCTCAAGTCTCTAGTGTTACCTTGGCTACCTCTTCCCATAGAATTGTCGTCTGAAAAAGATGTCTTCCTGGAATCCTCAATACTGCGCTCATTTTTCTTTGTATTTAATTCTAGAAATGGAAAATAAAAGGGAGAGAGAAAGGGGGGGGAAACACTTCTGGGAATGAAGTTTGTCTCATGGTGAAAACGTACAGAGACAGAAATAGAGGATGGGAGTATTGCAACAAGCAATGAACGATGCAGACAGCAAGCACTGGTCTCTGAACAGGCAGAATGGATGGGAATGGACCTAGGGGACATGAGGAGGTCTCTCTGCAGACAGGTCTCTGCATCAGTTTGTCATAACCTCTGTAATCCCAGTGTCAGCCACTCACTCTGGACTGAGGGACTCACTGGTTTCTGAGCATCCTTCAGATGCTAGGAGCACTGAATTTTAAGCTGTTAAATGCAAATACTTCCTGGCTTTCCTTTCTTTTTGTTTTATCTCTTGTTAAACACTGTGTACTGAGTTTAACCAAGTGCCATCACTGTGCTCCGTATTCTGAACACATGATCTAATTTCATCACAGCACAGGGAGAGATACAGGGAACTGAGTAGAGAAGCCATCCCTGGTGTGCTGGTAAATGTTTAACAGTCAGCTCTCTGGAAAAGACTTCCCCCTGATTTGTAGTTTACTGACTTCTATGGGGTAAATGCTCTTACCCCGGAGTCTCAGGATCAGCTCTCAGCTGAAGACTTTGCCAAGAACTCTCTGTAGCTCTCTCCTCGCCATTACTCTGCTCAGGGAACTCCAGCCTCCCTGGACCTGTACCTCTCTTTTCAATTCATGGTGACTGCTGGGCTCCTCCTCCTGACCTTGCATCCTGGAAAAGCTCCCCAGGCAGTATGTTGAGGCCTTCATTGGGCTCTTCTCATTTGTCTCCCCTATCTCACGGATTATCTTCTCTCCTTGCTTCTCTCCTTGATGCCTCATACCTGAAACCTGTTGTTTCATATATTTTTCAGGTTTTTTTTTTGTTTGTTTGTTTGTTTTTTTTAGGCAGGAGGGTGAGTCTGGTCCTTGTTACCCCAATGTTGCTGGAAGAGGTAGTTTTCCTCTTTGATTTGTAACCCTATTTTGATCACTTACTTAATTCTTCTATATAATACATCTATTTCTGGTTCATCAAGCTAATTTCCTAACACCAGTACCAATGCTGTGTTAACTTCCGAGACTTTGTGATATTATTCCTTAAAAGATTAGTAACACCCTATATTCTCTTTAACTTTAGAAGTATTTATCTTTCTAGATGGACCTCAGAATCATTGTGCAAAGTTCTCCCCAACCAACACTCAATTGCCTGGCAAGTTTTTGGTAACATTTTTATTATAATTCCACAAAACTTATACATTAATTTCAGAAAAATTGGCACCTTTGCAATATCAACCTTCCTCTATAAAAACACGACATAGTTCTCTTTTTGTCAAATCTCCAGGTCACACAATTAAGGTTATTGTTGCCTTCTTGAATTTGATTTTCTTGTATATTTTCTGGTTAATAAAGTTAGTCTATCTAAGTTAATATGTGAGGTTAGTAAAGTATAATTGAGTTTGTGTCCATTTACTCTGCAGAAACCTTTAATAAAATCAAATAGCTTTTCAGATTTCATATAGGAGGGTGAGGGGGTTCTAGGTATGCTATCATATCATCTGCAAATAAATATTTTCTATTTCTCTATGTATATCTTTTTATTGCTTTATATTTGAAATTAACTTGAGTTTCCAAATTAATAATTTATAATAGAGAGAGTGGGAATCCTTGTTCAGGTTCTGCTTAAAATAGAAATTTTGACTATTTAATAAAGAACAAATAAATATTGAAGCAGAATATTTGAGAATTAGGGATATTTACTTCATTGAAATTAAGAATACGTGACTCACTTGTTAATACCGGAAGAGTGACATTCATACTTTCTCTACTTTTTGTCATCTGTGCCTTTTTCAGCGCTTGTTGGATTTGCCAGTGTTTTGGAGACAATTTCAGCAGAAAAAATCCATATTTCGTGTATTCTCTAAGGAGGAATTCTGTTTTTGCTATCTCACTACTCAAAAGAAACAAAGGTATCATTAAAAATATCCATTGAAAGTATGTTCATTTTTTTAAAAGGTTTTATAAAATCTGTTCCTTTGATTATATATTTGGATAATAATTTATTTAATAAAAATTGTAAGTACGGTCATATGATGAGATAAGAAAAAACCACGTAGGAATGCTATTTGAATGAAATATGCCACGGATATGCACTCACAGAATAGACTGATGATAGTTTTACTCTACTTATTTATTTCTGAGGGAAATGTATTCAATTTTAGACATAGGAAAAAATTAGAAGGTAGCTAAAGATGGGACTTATGTAAGAAAAATAAAGAAACCGAACACTCAGGGAGCTCCTACTAGGAAGTGGGGGCAATATTCAGGACACACTACAGCTTTAAAATAGGTGTCATTCCTGTCTTTTGGAAGAAGAAATGAATGACGTGCAAAGTCATCTGTCTAGTAAACGGCAGAACCAGCGCTCAAATCCAGGTCTGACGGACTCAGATGCCCAAGCTCTCGCCAACAAAATCCAGTGACTTGGACTGAAAACCTTTCCCCTCAGCCTCCGATTACTTTCCCATAATTATGTTACAAAGTGGATTCTCAAGGAATGTTTAAATTAACAATGAAGGCCTTCATGAAAGGGAGCTTCACAGTTGTCCTTCGAAGCTTCCTTAATCATCCCCTCTTCGATATCTCTATCAATATTACTCCTGTATCAATATCCTCAGCTTCAGTACTTTTCTCAGTCAGTGCCTTCCTTAAGCCCTGATGTGAGAGTGATATTCAAGAGTCAATAAATGGCTGGCTCACACATCACCAGGTGAAAGATGTTGGGAGCCCCTCATTCTACCACCACTTTAGTTTTAGTCTGAAAGCCACCCAGAAGTGCTACAAGAAACAAGATTCAAATGGCTGGAATTGCACAGCTTCCAAGCAAAAGCTTCAGAACAAGCTCCCTTCTGCCTTGTGAGCAGATTTCCAGCCCTACCTGCAGTGGAGGAACTTCCTGGGCGATCTCAGGCCCATAAAGAGAGAAAAGGGAGAGGAGGCTGGGTGACTCAATCAGTTGAGCATCTGACTCTTGATATTGGCTTAGGTCATGATCCCAGGGTTATAGAATTGAGCCCCTCATCGGAGGGAGGATCATGGAACCTGCTTGGGATTCACTCTCTCCCTCTTTCTCTCTCTGCCCCTCCCTCTCCTCGTGTGCTCTCACCTCTCAAAATAAATAAATAAACTTAAAGAAAAAAAGGCAATAAATAGCAGTTGCCTGCCTCCTCTGTGCTGTTACCAGCTTGTTTTTCATTGCCTTTTACACCTTTCTAGGATGAGGAGACACATAAAAAATAAGCAAGTTCTTTTCAATAAGGCCATTTTGCCATTGTGCAAAAATGCAGTACTCTATGCAAACATAGAGGCTGCTACTCTGGTTCTAGAAATAGAACAGAATCTTCTAATTATGTGATGGAGGAAGGAGGGAAGGGAATTCTCCACCTTGGAATGCCTTCAACTTTAGGCTCCTAAAATAGAAGAGGCTTCTGTAGCCAGAATGTGTTTGAAAACACACATTCTGTTAGTAGCAATTGGTTTCAAAGAAACTGCCATCCACTTCGTTTATTGTATTTTAGAGAAGGTGTTGTCCTCTTTTCTGAAAAATCTAGGACTTGGTTTTGGAGGAAAGTTAAGCATTAAATCCTCAAAAAGAAAAAAAAAAAAAGTTTTAGCATGACTTGATACAAAGGCTAGTGTCTCCTGGGTCATGAAACTACTGTCCAAGAATGATGATAGAAGGAAGCTTCTTTAGATATTTGAAATTAGATCAAATGAGATACACTTGGGGCGCCTGGGTGGCGCAGTCGGTTAAGCGTCCGACTTCAGCCAGGTCACGATCTCACGGTCCGTGAGTTCGAGCCCCGCGTCAGGCTCTGGGCTGATGGCTCGGAGCCTGGAGCCTGTTTCCGATTCTGTGTCTCCCTCTCTCTCTGCCCCTCCCCCGTTCATGCTCTGTCTCTGTCTGTCCCATAAATAAATAAAAACGTCGAAAAAAATTAAAAAAAAAAAAAAATGAGATACACTTGACCACAGAAGAAAACATCTGGGCTTGAAAAAAAAAAAAAAAAAAAGAGTGTGGTGAGTGGTATAATAGTTTTATCCCAGCTTCCCCCTCCTGTAATTTTTGTCATTATAGATCCCAGTTTTTAAATATCGATTCTAGGTTCAACTAAGTGTAAGTATAAATATAAAAAATTTTGCCAATTATAGTTTTAAGATGGCTGTAAAATTGAACCCCAACTTCAGAGATGTTAAAATGTGGGAAGAAAAATGCCTTAGAATGAATGAAAGAGGGCACTGAGAAAATAATTTATGGTTTACTCTTAATGTTGGCTTGCTTCTTTTCAACCAATTTCTAGGTTTTTATATTGACAAGTTAGAGGAAACTTTTCAACCAGAGGTCACTGTACTCTGATACCCAGGCAGAGACAGACGATCCTTGATTAACAGGTTACTTATTTTAAAAATGAAGTCATACTTACGGAATCATCAATAGATAAGGAATATTCCCACCCAGGTCTTGCTAGGCACAAGTAGGTTTCAATGGGGCATGGATATTTGAGAAGGAAAAGATGGCACCCTGGGCTCACCTTTTCACTGCCTGTACCTCCATATTTGCTTTCTTTAGCTCTGCTGTCATTTGGAGTTTGTTTATAGTTTCCTGTGCTGCACTGAAAAGTAACAGAGATTTGTTAGTTTGTTTTGTGTTGTATTGTGTTCTGAGAAACTAAAAAGAAAGACGGAGGAAAAAAGGCAATTTGGCTAGAGTGAAAACACGAACATTTTAAGGGCGTCTACAGATCTCTGGTCATTTTCTCGAAGGAACTCTTCAAAGGCCATGGCGTCTTCTTGGAGCTTTTTTTCTGCTTTTATGAGTTGCTGTTCCTTCACTGCTATGAGTTTTTCAAACTTTTTAATTGTATTTCTTTTGGTTGAGAGAGCATACTAGGAATGTTGAAAACAGAAGTGCAACATTATTCCACGTTTCTAGCCTGTTGCTAGTACGTTTCTTTCAAAGTAATTTTTTTGTTAAGTTTATTTATTTATTTATTTATTTAGAAAGAGAGAGCAAGCATGAGATGGAGAAAGGCAGAGAAAGAGAGAGAGAGAGAGAGAGAGAGAGAGAGAGAAACCCAAGCAGGCTCTGTACCTTCAGCGCAGAGCCCGATGTGGGGCTCGAACTCATGAACCATGAGATCACGACCTGAGCTGAAATCAAGAGTTAGATGCTTAACCGTTTAACCGATGGAGCCACCCAGATGTTCCCCCATTGCTGCTACATTTCAATAGTCTCATAATAAAGGGTAAAATAAATTGCATACTAAGTGATCACTTGTATTAGAAATAAAAGCATGGGGGCTCCCAAGTGGCTGTTGACTGAGTGTCGAACTTCAGCTCAGGTCATGATCTCATGCTTCCTGAGTTCGAGTCCCACATTGGCTCACTGCTGTCAGCACAGAGCCCACTTCCCGTCTCTGTCCCCCTCTCTCACTGCCCCTCCCCCACTCATGCTCTCTCCCTCTCAAAAATAAAAACAAAACATTGGAAAAGAAATAAAAGCATGCCAAGTCTTGAGACTATATAGCCTTTATCTCATGAGGGAATTTATTTGGGGACCACCAGGAGACTGTTTCCTTTCTTTCACTTTTATGAAGAGCTCAGTATTGTTCCCAAATGGCTGTGCCCCACAAATCAAAAGTAGCTGCATATCCCCTCAGGCTCTATGCTAAGAAATAAAAATAAAAATGAAAAAAGCTACATGTCCCTCCAAAGAGCAGGTCCATCTGGTACTATCCACAATAGCCCTCCAGTATTTCTGGGCATTGAGAAATTGTGCTGTCTGTAGTCACAAAGTCTCCTCCATTAGGAAGTAGCAGGAAAGAATCAGGTTTCCCTGCCATGCCTATAACACATTTCTCCAAGCTGCCCAAGGGTAGGGGTGTTTAACCAGTCTCCAAGAGCCCTGTTTAGATCCCAAAATAAACTTTGACATCTAGGTTTTATTTTTTTAGTACATAATGTAAGAATTTGCTTGGGTTTTTAATGCCGTGCATGAAAAAGAAATTATAAAGTCACATAATAAAAATGAATTTAAAATATTTAAATGAGGAGATTTTAAAGAAATATCAATAATTACCCCAGATTTATAACAAAACAAATTTCATTCATTACTTGACTTGACAAGTATTTATTGAGTGCCTACTGTGTGCTGGGACTGTTTCAAGTGGTGCTAACAGAGCAATGAACAAAATAAACAGATTTGCTTTTATGGGATATACATTCCAGTGGAGCGGGGAGTCCATTACAGGGGGATAAGTGGTCCAATGGGCAGGGGGGCAAAGGCAGAGGGTTGCCATTATGTAGAGCCAAGAAATGCCTCCCTGATTTGGTGAAAATTAAAGAGAAACTGGAAGGAAATAGGGACCAAATCAGGGGGATATCTGAGGCAGGAATGTTCCTCCCAGAAGGAAGAGCCTTCTGTGCAAAGGCCCTGAGGCAAGGGCAAGATTGGTGTGTCCTAAGAACAGCAAGGAGGCCAGTGTAGTTAGAGGAGAGTGAGCAAGGTGGGGAGTGGTAGGAATGAGGTCAGAGAGAGAGAGAGAACAAGCCAGGGACAGATAAGTCACTAGAGGTCTTCAGCAGAGGAGGGGCATGTGTGGAGAAAAGACTCCTACCGCTGTGTGGAGAACAGACTGAGTGTAGGGAGCAAAAGCGGAAGCAGGAGACCAGTGTTCAGAAGTTATAACAGTAATTTGCACAAGAGATATCGGTGACGTGGACTACAGTTGCAGCAGGGGAGGTCATGAAAAGTAGTGTGATTATGGATATATTGGGAAAAATATATTTGAAAGTATATTTGGAGTTGGGTTGTAAGTAGGGGAGTTGAGGATAGCTTCAATATTTTTGTCCTAAGCAACTGGAAACGTAAAATTGCTACTCACTGCAATGGGATCACTACATGAGATGGAGATTTTCAGGGGTAGAGAAGAGTGTAGAAGGGACAAACTTTTGGAAAGTCTGAGTTTGTGAAGTCTGAGGTGCCTATTGGGCATCCAAATGGAGCCGTTAAGAACCGTAGTTGCCTTTGTAAGTCTGGAGTTCTGGGAAGAGGATCGGGTAGAGAAATAAATTTGCAAGTTGTTAATAGGGAAGCGGGATTTAAAGCCATGGGCCCTGAGGGGTGTAGATAGAGCACAGGGTGAGGAGTGAGCCCTGGGGCACTCCAACATTTGGAGATTGGAGAAAAGAGGAACCGGAAAAGAAAACTGTGAAGGAGTGAGCAGCCAGTGATGAAGAAGAACTAAGAGACAGTGGGTATTGGAAACCAACCAAAAAAAGCATTTCAAGAAAGAAGAAATGACCAAATGACCTAAGTGCTGCTGACGGGCAGTGAAAGGAAGACTGTGAAATGACAAATTGAACTTGGCGATGGGAAGGTCACTGGTCACCTTGACAAAGTAGTTTTGGTGGACTGATGAGGACGAAAGCCCAACTGGAGTTGTTTAGGAAAGGAGAGGAGGGACAGTAGCTCTGGAGACTGTAGTGGAAAAATAAAATGTCAAGGTGAAAATTTGGCAGTGCTACGCAAGAAGTCTTCTATTTGACTAATGGAAGGAAGAAAGAAATTATTTTTACTACCTCCAGCAGAAACCTGTCTCTCTGGTCATTAATAAATTCATGAATGGTCCTTTTTGCGTCTGCACCTTCAAAGAAAATGGGAATAGACTTAGGTTTAATTCATTATCCCTCAAAAGCCTGTATAAAACAAAAGCCATGTAATTAAATCACTGTATACAGTATGTATCTGACTTTAAAAAATCATTATACCTTCAAATAAACATTTTTCCTAATCACTCAAAAGCTGATTTCATAATAGTAACTATCATTTATTTTATGCCCATCATATTCCAAGAACTTTATTAGACACTTTATTTTTTTAATGTTTATTTATTTTGAGAGAGAGAGATTGAGTGTGTGTGTGTGTGTGTGTGTGTGTGTGTGTGAGCTGGAGAGGGGCAGAGAGAGAGGGAGAGAGACTCCCAAGCAGGCTCTGCACTGTCAGTGAGACCATGACCTGAACCAAAATCAAGAGTGGGACACTTAACCAACTGAGCCACCCATTTGCCCCTTGGCAACTTAAATAGATTACTTTATTTAATTTTAACAATAACCCCAATGAGGTACATATTTCTATCCCCATTCTATATGTGACCTCAGAGATGTCAAGATACTTGCCCAAGATAATAGAGCTAACATGTGGTGGAATGGGCATATGACTCCTCAGCCTGTGCTAAAGAAGACTGAGCTGTTTTAAATCTTAGTGTTTTGGCCAATCTAGCTATAAAACTGAAGTCCTTTGGCAAAATATTCTTGGGGGTCACAAACCAAATTTACGGCAGGAAAGAAAAAGATGACTACCTTTACCATCTAGCAATCAAAAAGATCAGTTTCCTTTCAAGGTTTCTTCGTTCTAGAAAAATTATACACAGGCTGCATTTCAATAATGTTCACTTCATGAAGAACCACCAGAATGTGGTATAGAACAGTCTTTTGATTAAAATGTAAATAGAAGTAGAAAATAGTGTTTTTCTGTTTGTTTTTAAAGTTTATTTTTGAGAGAGAGAGAGCACGAGCTGGGGAGGCAGAGAGAGGGAGAGAGAGAGAATCCCACAGGGCTCAAACCCATGAACCGTGAGATCATACCTGAGCCAAAGCCAAGAGTCAGACACTTAACCGATTGAACCACACAGATGCTCAAAAAAATCTTGTTTCCCAAATGACCAGTGAGCCTGTACTGCATGCACTAGGAAGGAAGCCCACAGTCTTGGACCGTATTCTGCCTCTGCCTCTGCCTCTTACTAGCTATGAGGATGTGAGTAAATTACTCACCCTCTCCAAGCCTCAGTTTTCCCATCAGCAAAAATGAGGACACTAATTGTGGTAAATTGTATTATTGTTCCAAACTATTTTCTGCCCCCCTCTGTAAGAAGATTATCTCCCCCCTACCACCCCACCCTGCCCCGTATCAGGCTTGACCATTGACTGGATTTGGCTCATGCAATACAAGAGGAAGTGATCTGTGATGCTTCCAAGTACAAGTTTTAAGAACCACCACTGGTTCTCTCTTTCTCCTTCTGCAATAACTCCAGCAACATATCAGACAGGGGTTGTTCCTTCAGTGCAGGACCCAATGAAAAGCACCAAAGTTGAAAGGTGAATGAGAAATAAACTTCTGTTGTTGTCAGTCACTGAAATTTAGAAATGGTTTATGACCACAGCATAAAGTAGCCTAATGGATCATTACTATAATTTCTACCTCATAGTGGTGTTGCGAGAAGGAAGTGAGGCAACATGCTAAGAAACACATCATAGCTTCTTAATCGCTAGCTATTATTAAAAATACAATTAGAACGAGTAATCACTTAATTTTCCCAGGTCAGTAATAATAGCAATTATGATTATTATAATCATTAATAGTTCTGTGATTATGGGTAACAAACAACAAGATTTGGAGTCAGACATTGGTTTGAGTTCTGTTCCACCTAGTGACCTTGAATTAGTGATTCAACCTCATTGGGCAATTTTCATCAGAGGAGGAGAGGAGGCAACAATATCTAACAGCATTTTGTTGAGGATTAAGTAAAATAACATATGTGAAAGGAATAAGCACCTGGTTATAACATAGTTTTCTTTTTAATGCATAAACAAATTGATTATAAAAAATCCTCAACATTCATAAAATTAGAGTCATAAAATGAACTGCCATGTACCTATCACCTACTTCAACACAATCAACATTTTACTAATCTTGTTTCATCTCTTGCCACACCTCACTTTCCCCCTCACTGGAATTTAAAAAAATTTTTTTTTTATGTTTATTTACTTTTGAGAGAAAGAGAGAGAGAGACAGAGACGTGAGCAGGGGAGGGGCAGAGAGAGAGTGAGACAGAATCCGAAGAGACTCCAGGCTCCGAGCTGTCAGCACAGAGCCGATGCGGGGCTTGAACTGACAGAGTGAGAGATCATGGCCTGAGCTGAAGTGGGCCGCTTAACTGACTGAGCCACCCAGGTGCCCTGCCCCTCACTGGAATATTTTAAAACAAATCCAAACCATTGTTACCATTGGATCCATAAACCCTTTAGTATGTAACTCCAGATAAAAGAGTCTTAAAACATAGTCATAATACAACTATCATACCAAACAAAATGAACAATTCCTTAGTATCATCTTTACCTACTCTGGGTTCAGATTTCTCCAGTTGTCTTAAAAATAACTTTTTAGAATTAAAAAAGTTAAAATATAAACAAAGATCAGTTTGGTTGGCATAAGTCCTAAAGTCAATTTTTTATGTATAACTTCCATCCCCATCCCCCCATAAACACTACCTTTATTCCATGCCATTTATTGGTTTAAGAAACCAGATCAATTTCCCTGTAGAATTTCCTTTATAATGAGATTGCATCCTCATGGTATTATTTAACATGTGCTCAATCTCCTACGTTTGTTTGATTAGATTCAGTCTCAATTTATTTAAAAAACATTTTTAATAGAAAAAAAGCATGAAAGCGCTTACTGTAGCTTTGATTTGGTCACTTGTGATGGGTCAGATGAATTGGAATCAATTTCAACATCAAAAAAAAAAATCTTATACTGTCCTTTCTGTTTTTTCACCAATAGAATTTATTAGAAACATTTCAATAGTGTATGACACATCCTATCTTTTCCTTTTGTCCTCGCAGAGCACAGATCACATGAAAGGAATGATTTTTTTTAATCAGGAATTTTGGAGACAAATTCTGTGTATGCTAAACTTATACAGAGACTGATAAATATTAAGTCTAGAATTCAAAGAGAAATGCCAAAGTATGTAGGAACAGATACTTTTTTCCTAGCTGTATTGAGATATAAT
The DNA here is from genome assembly GCF_028749965.1 of Puma concolor. Classification (NCBI taxonomy): domain Eukaryota; kingdom Metazoa; phylum Chordata; class Mammalia; order Carnivora; family Felidae; genus Puma; species Puma concolor. The sequence goes on along the minus strand of NC_141673.1, from coordinate 25,209,175 downwards.
CGGCATATAACATTGTTTCAGTCTAAAATGTAGAACATGATGATTTGATACACATATATTATATAATGATTGCCATAATAAGATTAGTTAACACACCTTTTACCTTACATTACTCCCATTTTGTTGTTGTGGTGGTGGTGAGAACATTTAAGATCTTGGCAACTTTAAAGTATATGATGCAGTATTGTTAACTGTAGTCCCCATGCTATACGTCAGATCTTCAGAACTTACTTATCTTATAACTGGAAATTTTTACCCTTTGATCAACATCTTGCCATTTTCCCGACTCCCCAGTCCTTGGCAATAACCAATCCACTCTGTTTCTATGAGTTTGGCTTTTTTAGATAAAAAAAAAAATTCTATACAGTCCTTTTAGTAAATATTATAGTCATGCTTACTACCTTAGGCTGCTTTAACATGATACTATCTGGCTGACTTGGTGTGATTTTATTCTTCCACGCCTAAATAGACTGGTTGTAGTGGGTTTTCCATTTTGGCTCTTCTAGCTATCTGGAAGGTTTTTGACAAAGAGGCCACGTATGATAAAACCCTCCCGGAAGCACTAGTGTTCCTCAACGCCGGAATACCTCATCACTCACTGGGGATGTGGTCAAGAGGTGTCGCCCTTTGAGAGTAAAACCAAAGTCAAGCTGCCAGCTGCATTTAGGTGGAAATGACACATCTATTATGCAGCCTAACCAATCTGTCTATGACAGTTTCTGTGTAATTTTTTGAGGTGATCTAGCAGTTGGCGGCTATTGTATACAGAAAAATAAAATAACTGGGCTCCCAAAGTAGGGGTCACTTGCTCATTTCACATCATGTGGGTCTGTTTCTAATGAGGATCCAGGCAGGAAATGTAAGGTTGGGAAATGGGGGTTTCAACCAAATCAACTCTTGATTGGAAGGAGTCAGAGGGGGATTTATTTTCAATGAAAATGTTCAAATTGCTTAACTGTGTAACTGGCAGAAACTGGCAACCTGATTTCCATTGTTAACAGAGCCCAAATTGCCTTGGATAATACCAAACAATTGTACCATTTCCTTTTTGAGAGTTTACTGTATGTCATTTACTCTTAAGAGGCCAGTAACTCCTCTGTCAACTGGCATGGTGTTAAACAGGGTCATCCGCAAAACCACACTTGCTAGGTGTCTCAGAAGTGGTAGTGTCACAAGGATATTTGAAGGTGGCCACTTTGTGTAGAACTCTAAAACATATCCCATATAATTTTAAGTGCTCTTGATAACTTAAGGATCACCATTCTACAAAGGTAAACTATGAGGCACACTACTGAACCTAGCTATTCCCTACTAGAGGTATAGTCACTGATATCACTATGTTGCCTGTCATTCGCACTTTTTCATACACCTATGTGCAGGACATGTGCCTCTAAGATCTTCTAAAAAGAGATAATGTGGCTTTCTTCTTCTACACTAATTATAGTCTCCAAAGTTCTTTCCTAAGTGGCTGGTTTTTTTTTGTTTTGTTTTGGTTTTTGTTCCCTAAAGATTTTATCACAATTTGGGAAAGTTACCAAAATTTTTAAGTTTCCACAACAAATCCTGGGCATTCAATGTATCTTCCTTCCTTCCTTTTAATTTTAATTTAAAAATTTGGACAAAACTTATTTTGGGGGAAGATTTTATGACCCCCATCATCCTAGCATTAATAATATCAATGTCATTGGCTTCAAACTGCTTTCTATGTCATTTGTAGGCACTTCTTGATTCAATAAGTAAGAAATGTCCATGACATTTTGATGAACAAGTTGCCCTTTTTCATAGAGCAAGAATTAAAGAGCCTATAATAACAACATGTTGCCTTCAAGTGCCCTTGAAACAGGTTATGTCTTTGCAACAACAGGGCTCTTAGCATTCTGATTCCGGATATGTGAGTTTTATGGCCTGGAAAATCAAGACTTCTCTTAGAAAGTTTTCATATATTTCTACATCTAGAAACAAGTTTAAATGGCCCATGCCATAACCTTTAATACTGTATCATTTTGGGAGTGACTTTCTTCCTTAGAACCATGAAAAGGAGTAACAGTCTATTTCCTGGAAAAGTGTGTTTTCTTATTTAAAATAGATTTTTCTCCCAACTCTCAGCCCCCATTTACAAAGGCTTCCCCACCTCCAGAAAAGCCCCCAAACCTGACATAACAGTAAATATTCAAAACAATGTTCTTAACCAGTAATTTAGACTTACCTTCTGTTAATCTGAGAATAAGAGTGGGATCTAGCCCAAATTTTTCAAATGAGTCACCAGCTGTGTCAGAGTAGAATGCTCTTTGGCCCAGGTGTGAACGACTCTTCATTCGAGATGAAAAAGTAGACTTTTGGTAGACTCTCATGCTGCGGTTTATAAATTTTTCCTGCCCAAGTGGAAAAGCTTAATGGAATTTTTACTATATAAAATGTTGTCTTTAAAAATAGTGATCATATATAAAAATGTCATTTACAACAAGTCTTGTTCTCATTACTGATATATTTCTCAGTAGTGATACATTAAACAAGCAACTTTGAGTTCTTAACTCTGAAGGACTGGGTCTAATTTTCAGTTCCTTCTTTAGGAAGCTGAGCACAGATATAAAGACATTGAACATTTCCCAAACAGGTGCATCACAAATATGAGCCTGGAAAGTGCTCTGGCTTTATTTTCATTTTCATTTTTTAATCTTATCTTGCCCAAACTGCAGGTAACTTGGAAATTCCACTATTTTGAAAGGACTGGTTCTGTGGAATTGAATTGAAAACTTGAGAGGAAATGGACCTCTCCAGTAGACAGGAAGAAATCAGCCTTTCAGTTTCAGAATCTTTGCTCAAGTTAATTTTGGATTTTCAATAAAACTATACAACCCAAGCATGAAACCACCACCTTACAGATGAATCAGTTAGTGAGCATTTCTAGATACTTTTTCATTCTAATTAGGATTTTAAAAATCCTATAACCAATCTTTACCTCTAGGAATAAGGAAAGCCAACCTCATGAAATCCAAATTGTGTAATATAAGGTGCAATAATATAAGTAGTGAGATTAACTGCAAGGCACACACCACCACCATCACCACCACCACCCTTCTCTCCAACAAGGATGGGCACTCCTTTCTCTACATTTCTTTTGTATGCCTCTATTACTGTATTTTATCAAGTCTAAGATGTCACTTATTATTGATGCACTATCACTTTATGCATTGCCAGTTATGCATGGCACCCCATCTATATATGCTGGATCCCAATTTCAGGAATGAGAAAATGTGAAAAAAAAATGAACATTAGAATCAGTGAAGTGGGGTATACCATACTTGTCATATGCCATTGTCATGGTGCGTCTGTCTTCCCCCAGTAGGTGGTGATCCCTAGGTCTTTACTGTTAGATGATGTTCCTTTTGTGTGTGTTTATACTCCAGCACAGTGTGCAATGCATAGACAGACATCTGACTCCATGTCTCAACCCAGCAAAATTAATAAAAGTGATAGATAGGAGGATAGGTTTCTAACATCAATTGGGTTTAGGCTTTAACAAAACTTTACCTTTTTCTTTGCTGCCACTTCATTTTCTTTGAAAAGAAAGAGATCTTTGAAAAAGATCTTATATGGCCTTTCCTTTTTGACTGAGCCTTCTTTTCCTTTATCTGTTAAAAAAAAGGAAAGAGAAACATCTGTCATCCCTGCTCTGTTGACCAAAAGGGCGAGGCTCCCCCTAGCCAGGGCACAGCAAGTGGATAGGTGGGTCTCTGAGGAGGACACAGGCAGCCTTTGCCTCCCCAACTGAGGCAGGGATGCAGGGCCTGGATCTCAAGGGCAGAAGACACAGCTCATCTGTCTGTTTCCCATGGCATCAAGCACAGTGCTTAGTACTTCAAGGGGGATAAGTCTGTATTTGTTGTGTGAATAGATAAGTGGGCCAATTACAAGATAGTGGGATCATATTTTGAGGCATTAAGATATTGCTTCTTTCCATCACTACAAATACAACTACATTCTCTTATACCACCATTTCAGCAGCAATAGACACAGCCAATATCCTTAGGGACATCCTCACTCCAGACTCGAGAGTCTTCAAAAAAAAAAAAAATCAAAGATAATGATGAGTATTGGTGAGGATCGGAGGAATTGGAATCTCAAACGTTCTGCTAATGGGAATGCAAAATAGTGCAGCCACTTTGGAAAACTGGCAGTTCCTCAAAAAGCTGAACATCTGGTTGCCATGTGACCCAGTCATTCCACTCCTAGAAATGAAAATGTACGTTCACATGAAACTTGTACATGAATGTTTATAGCAGTATTAGACATAATGGTCAAAAGATAGAAACAATCCAAATATCCATCAACTGATGAATGGCTAAACAAAATGTGGTATATCCATACAATGAATAATAATCGGCCATAAGAAGGATACATAATACAAGACTGATGAAACTTGGAAATATATTAAGTGACAGAAGACACATTAATTCCCTACATTATAAGATTCCATTATATTTCATGAAATGTCTAGAATAGACACATCCATGGAGCCTAAATGTAGATTAGTGGTTGCTGAGGGCGGGAGATGAGATGGAGGAGGGTAAGAGGTGACGGCTAAGGACTGCAGGGTTTCTTTCTGAGACGATTAAAGTGTCCTAAAATGGACTGTGGTGATGGTTGCAAATATCTGTGAATACAAACCACACACTTGTACACTTAATAAAAAAAGAAGCCTGGCTATAAAGGGGTTGGGGTGGGGGGGAGATGGAAAGGGAGAGGAAGAGAGGGAGAGAGAAGTCAACTGAATTTCTGAATGGATTTTTTGTTTTTATTTATAAAATCTGAAATGATAAAAGGTCTTTCTCTTTTTCTTTCTTTCTTGCTTCCTAATGTTTGGGGGTGGAAATTTTGACTTTAAATACCACTGGCCAGAAACAGGAATACTGGAGCTTGGAACTGTTACCTTAAGTCAGTGAAAAGGAAAGGATAACTGAAGACACATCTCCTCTCTGCCCCAGCCCCTGCACCTACTCTCACCTCCCCAAATATCAGAATGTCTTTAAAGCAACACTCTTCTCCAAGTGGCTAAGAGATTCCCAGCAGGGCTGGGAATTATTGGTCTGGAGTTTATAGGCTGCCTGAGAACTGGCTCTTTGCCCAGGGATTCAGTTGGGAAAGTGGGAGTGTCTGGGATAGAAACCTCAGGCACATTTTTCTGCAGGTAATGGATTAGAAAGAAAATTACAGAATAGAAGCCTTTGGCTCAACATGGAATGTGGAATTTTCTGATCACCTCCTATTCACCTTGTGGGTAAAGGAAGGATCCCTTGCCCTAAATAGGATGAGATGGATGAACATATGACACTCAACACTGGACTGATGAGATAGACAGCAGTTGATTAGTCCCTTATATGCCCAGCCCAGGGGAGGAAGACACCGCCTGCCATGCAGGACCACATCATGACTGCACTTAGGAGCAGAGTGAAACAGCAGGGATTGCAGGAGACAGGCTTTGTAGTAATAAGAGGATAAGGTGCCCCCTGCTTCTCGTAACAGGATGTAATTGACTTATGAAACCCATTAGGTTGAAGACCAGTGGGGTGTAACTGGTCCAGTTGATGGGGAAAATAGCTAGATGGGGAACCTTTCTTACTGAGTGGAGGTCGAATCTGGCAAGAACAGGGAGACTTACAGTTCGACCTTTGGGGATCTGTGAAACTCAAAGATGTCAATGCAATACATGAAATTTTAGGCTTTGTGATACATGAGCAAAGACAGGTGAGGGTAGGTCCAGGCAGCTGGGCTTGGAGACAGCAGGAGTATAGAAGGGCAGAGCCAACAGACTGAGGCTCAGGAGGAGACAACAGAAGTCAAGGACCCAAACGGACTTGGGGTTGAGTGGCATTGCCAGTCTATGACCTGTACCCTATACCACCACTCTGAGGCCAGAGCTGGACCTGACATCCCAGGATGGGACCACTGATGTCTTCCAAAGGGTGAGGCATTGGTAGGCTGGACATCTCTCCCTCCACCAACTTTCTCTCCTCCTAAGAAAAACCTTACAAACTTAATGTCCACCTCACCCTAGGTGGCTTAAAATTTTAAATGCCTGATTTAAATCCCCTCTGACCAAGTTTAAGTACCCTGGATTGATAAGATATTTTTTCCCTTCCAACTCCCAAGCCAAATTCTTTTTGGTTATAGAGAAATAGAAAAACTAAAACTCTGAATAACAAGTATATTAATTTTCTTTGGCTGCCCCACTAAATTACCACAAACTTGGCAGCTTAAGACAACAGAACTTTATTCCCTCACAGACCTGGAGTTCAGGAGTCCAAAATCAAGGTGTCGTCAGGACTATAATCCCTCCAAAGGCTCCACCTTAGCTCTTCCAGCTTCTGGTGGCTTCAGCCATTCACTGCCTGTGTAACTCCTGCCTCCATTCACAGGGCCTTCTTCTATTTTTTCCACTTGTCATTGGATTTAGGACCGACCTTATACCCGGGATGATCTCATCTTGAGATACTTCCATTACATTTGCAAAGACCCTTTTTCCAAATAAGGTCACATGGCAGGGACACAGACAGCTACCACCATTCTGGAGGGCCACATTCAACTTGCTCTAGCAAGTTTCCTGAATTATAAACTCACTATAAGAATTGGCTCTTAGCCAACCTTTCTCCCCACCTGAATTAATTCCTAGTCACATAGAACTAGGGCTGCTATAACAAATCACCACAAATTAAGGGGCTTAAAACATCAGGTATCTATTCTCTCACAGTTCTGGAGGCCTGAACTGAATGCATTGATTTGGTTTTCTTTGGGAGTTTCTGAGGGAGAATCCATTGTATGACTTTCCCCTAGCCCATGGAAAATGCCTATGGAATGCCTATTACCTGTAACATACTCTTGGCATTACCCAATTTTCAAATCTTTGTCAAATTTGTAAGTGAAAAAGAATTTATTCTTCTATACCAATAAATATGAATTTCTTGTATATTTGTAAAGAAGCAGGAGGAGGAGAGAAAGGCTGGATGAGGAAAGGAGAGAACAGATTTTGATAAGATGTAGTTATTCATGTCCTTTATTATGACAAATAATTGAGTTAATTGTTTTACGTCATGAAATTCCCTAGCAAACTAAGTATGACAACTTAATGCCCTTCCGATGTGAAGATTTGTCTTTGCAGAATTAAAAAGTGGAAGAGAACTTTCTCAGCAGGCCATTTATAAACTCTTTACATAGAAAGATGCTTGTCTTGTGGCATTCTCCTTTTCCTGCTCTCCCAAGTCTACCATGGAGACTGACCATACCAGGCACAAAGCAAGAACTCATTGACAGATTCCTTCTTTACCTTCAGGAGTCAGTGGTATCGGCAAAAAATATGATGACATTTTGTCTCCTGGCCCTGTCCAAAGAAAAGGAAATACATTAAAAATAAATTCTGTAAACCTGTGCACACCGGGTGATGTATGGAAGTGTTGAATCACTAAATAGTACTCCTGAAATTAATATTACACTGCATGTTAACTGGAATTTTTTTTAACTCACTGGAATTCAGATAAAAACTTAAAAAAAAATAAATTCCATAAACCTTGTATAAAGAGGCTAAATTCAACAACCAGTGGTTCCAAATAGCCTTCATTGCTTTTAAAAGTAGTATATGCATAAACTCTTTGACCCAGCAATTCCAAATCTAGGAACTTATCCCAAGAAAATAATCAGGTAAGTGGGCAAAAATATATGTACAATAATATTTGTTGACATGTTATTTAATAAACAGGGAATTGATTAAATAACTATGGGGTACCCATAACATGGATCGCCTTGTGGCCCCTCAAAACGATGCTGTAGTCACTGTTTAGCTCTGTTAACAATATATTAAAAGTAAAAAACAAAATATTTCAAAATGGTGGGAATGGTGTGGGTTTTAAAAAACACAGGCCAAATCAGATGCTTTAAAAGTTGTTCAGCCAAACATTAATAGTTGTTGTCTTTGATTTGGAGCAAACTCTCCTTTCATTTTTATCAGGTGTGGGATTAAGGTTAGGTGCAAAATTTAAGGAAGTAGCCCCCCAAACTCAGTTATCAAGATAAATAACATGTCAATGCAAGTTTTTTAAAAATTCCAAGATAATGCAGGAAAAAAAATCTATGGTGAACAAAATATTAAAACTTTAAATACAGACAGGATTCGACTGTGAATTCATGTGACCCTGAGAGTGCGTGCCTCACTTGTCACACTCGCGTCCTGGCCCACAGATCTTGTCTGTATTTACATTTCTGATATTTTGTTCATCGTGGAACTTTTTGCATTAATTTTTATTTTTAAAAAATACTGAATTAAAATGTTTGGTTTTGTCCATGCTGAGCATGGAGCCTGCTTGGGATTCTCTGTCTCCCCCTTTCTCTGCCCCTCCCCTGCTCACGCATGTGCATGCACTCTCTCTCAAAATAAATAAAATTTTAAAAAAATGTTGTTTTTGCCTTCCCCTTTAGGCTTTGCACCAAAGGCAAATGTTTGACTTGCTTCACCCTAATCCTGTTCTTGAATTTTTATACTTTTTTGTGTTATTTTCAATGAGTTTGTATAATTTTTACAATGAAAAAAGTATCAATGATATTTTCATCAAGGAGGAAAAAGGATGTTTAGTATTTGATATAAAAACGTGTGCCTGGGGGTGCCTGGGTGGCTCAGTTGGTTGAACATCAGACTTCAGCTCAGGTCATGATCTCATGATCCATGAGTTCCAGCCCCTCATCGGGCTCTGTGCTGACAGCTCAGAGCCTGGAGCCTCCTTTGGATTCTGTGGTTCCTTCTCTCTCTGTCCCCCCTGCCCCCACTCTCTGTCTCTGTCTCTGTCTCTGTCTCTCTCTCTCTCTCTCAAAAATAAGTAAACATTAAAAAAAAATTTTTTTTTCAACATTTATTTATTTTTGGGACAGAGAGAGACAGAGCATGAACGGGGGAGGGGCACAGAGAGAGGGAGACACAGAATCGGAAACAGGCTCCAGGCTCCGAGCCATCAGCCCAGAGCCTGACGCGGGGCTCGAACTCACGGACCGCGAGATCGTGACCTGGCTGAAGTCGGACGCCCAACCGACTGCGCCACCCAGGCGCCCCCAAAATTTTTTTTTTTTAAAAAGGTGTGCCCTCGTCAGAATGGCTAACATTAACAACTCAGGCAACAACAGATGTTGGCAAAGATACGGAGAAAGAGGATCTCTTTTGCATTGCTGGTGGGAATGCAAACTGGTGCAGCCGCTTTGGAAAACTGTATGGAGGTTCCTCAAAAAATTAAAAATAGAACTACCCTATGACCCAGCAATTGCACTACTAGGTATTTATCCAAGGGATACAGGTATGCTGTTTTGAAGGGACACATGCACCCCAATGTTTATAGCAGCACTATCAACAATAGCCAAAGTATGGAAAGAGCCCAAATGTCCATCGATGGATAAATAGATATAGAAGATGTGGCATATATATAATGGAGTATTTCTCTGCAATTAAATAGAATGAAATCTTGCCATTTGCAACCATGTGGATGGAACTAGAGGGTATTATGCTAAGCAAAATCAGAGAAAGACAAATATCATATGACTTCACTCATATGAGGACTTTAAGAGACAAAACAGATGAACTTAAGGGAAGGAAAGCAAAAATAATATAAAAATAGGGAGGGGGACAAATATAAGAGACTCATAAATATGGAGAACAGAGGGTTACTGGAGGGGTTTTGGGGGTGGTAGGCTAAATGGGTAAGGGGCTTAAGGAATCTACTACTGAAGTCATTGTTGCTCTATATGCTAACTAACTTGGATGTACATTTAAAAATAAGTAAATAAAATGGTAAAAAAAAAAAAAAAGACACTTGTTACGATGAGCACTGGGTGTTGTATGTAAGTGATGATTCACTGAATTATACTCCTGAAACCAATATTGCATTGTATGTTAACTAACTAGAATTTAAATAAAAATTCAAAGAAAAAAAAAAGGTGTGCCCGCAACAGGAACAATGGGACAAACATCCTGTTTCAGGTTGCCCATTTATTTATTTTTAAATGTTAATTTATTTATTTTGAGAGAGAGAGAGAGAGAGTTGGTTAAAGAGAGAGGAAGAGAGAGAATCCCAAGCAGGCTCTGAGCTGTCAGTGCAGAGCCCCACTCAGGGCTCCAACTCAAACTCACAGACAGTGAGATCACGACCTGAGCTGAAATCAAGAGTCAGATGCTTAACCAACTGAGCCATCCAGGCACCTGTAGCTCCTTATTTAAATTTTGCCTCAGTTCTCTCAAAGAACCACCTTGAAGAGCTAAGAGTCCCAGGAGCATTTGTAGCAGGTGATTAAAGATACAGACTTTGGAATGGAGAAGCCTGTTGGTTTGACATTTACAGATGTGTGGGCAAGATCACTTAACATTCAAAAAATATTTATTGAGTACCTACTATGTGCCAGGCACTGTTCTGGCTGCCAGAGACAGGACAATTTAAAAACAACAGACAAAAAACACAGTTTCTTCATGGAACCTACATTTAATTATTTAGCATCTCTGAGCCTCAGATTCCTATTCCAAAAAATTGGGATATAATCTCACCCCTTAAAGCTTTCATGAGGATGCAATGTAAATGAACAACCAAGCAGGGTGCCTAGCATGCAGACCAAACTCAGTAAGTGGAAGAAATTTTGCACTAATATTTGCTCATTAGAATGTGATTTTACGTTCAGTGATTATGAAAATGAAAAAGAGAAAAGAAATTACATTACAGCTTAAAAAAATTTTTTTTAATGTTTATTTTTGAGAGAGAGAGAGAAAGCAGAGTGTGAGCAGAGGCGGGGAGGGGGAGAGAGAGAGGGAGACACAGAATCTGAAACAGGCTCCAGGCTCTGAGCTGTCAGCACAGAGCCCAATGCGGGGCCTGAAGTCACAAACCGTGAGATCATGACCTGAGCCAAAGTTGGATGCTTAACTGACTGAGCCACCCAGGTGCCCCATATGTTAAAGCTTATAATAGAGAAAAGATTAACAAAAACCTACATCACTGATATTATACTTTTCAGATTACTGAAGATTTTTTAAATGTTTGTTTATTTGTATGAGAGAGAGAGAGTGCACAAGTGAGGGAAGGGCAGAGAGAGAGGGAGACAGGATCCAAAGAGGTTCTGCATTGGCAGTAGAGAGCCCCATGCAGGGCTCAAACTCACAAACTGTGAGATCGTGGCCTGAGCTGAAGTCAGACACTTAACCAACTGAGGCAGCCAGGCATCACTGAAGATATTTTTCACAGGCAGTGGATTCATTCTGATAGTGGAAATTTCATGGGCCCATAAAAAAATTGATTTACTATTGGATGGCCAATAGTTAAGATTTGTAGGGGATTTTCTTATATTTGTATACTCAGCACTCCTCCAAATCCCTAAGATTTGGTTCTGTTCACTTCTCTCTTGACATACTTTAAATCTTTTAATTCTTCTATCTATCTACATTCACTCCCTTATCCATCCCCACTTTCATTCACTTCTCCCAAGTCTACCTGCAATAAAAATCTTTATCCATGGGTTCTGGCACTTTCTCACTCAGAAAAACCAGAAGTTCCCAGTCATCTAAGCCAACCAATAGCAGGTATCTGCTCTGATTCCATCTTTCTAGTAACTCATAGAACATTGAATGGAATCAGTAGTCTCTAAAAGCTGTTATACCTCTGTACTCCTGTACATATTAATCTCCCTATTGATCAATGAAGGGTTGGTAAAGAACATAAGAGAGAAGAAGAGAACTGGCTATTCCTAGAAGGGATTATAAAGTTCTCTGAACTAAACCAATATGATGTGTCAACCAGGAAAAGGAAGCCAAAGCCATGAATGTCTTTGTTGTGCAAAATAAAAATAGCACGATGACTAAACAAAAGCTCTGTACTGAAATCGAGGGAAAATGTCATTGGACTGCATAGCAAATACTTGCAAGTTCACATCTAAAATATTTGTTCAAATCCAACTTCCAACAGACGAAAAAGATGAAGAACTCAGAAAAAACTAAGGCTTCAAAATGGTGGTATGTGTGTGTGTGTGTGTGTGTGTGTGTGTGTGTGTGTGTTGGGGATCACCTGCATGGCTCAATCAGTTAAGTGTCCAACTTCAGCTCATGTCATGATCTCACGGTTCATGAGTTTGAGCCCCGCGTTGGGCTCTGTGCTGACAGCTCAGAGCCTGGAGCCTGCTTCGGATTTTGTGTCTGTCTGTCTCTCTGCCCCTCCCCTGCTCATGCACTGTCTCTCTCCTTCAAAAATAAACATTAAAAAATGGTGGTGTGTGATTTCAAGCCATCATTTTTAGAGGTGGCATAAGCTAGTGATTAAGCATAGTGAGAGCATGGACTTTCATTGTGCTCCTTAATTCTCACACTTCAATTTCCCCATCTTTCATTTCTTTCTTTCTTTCTTTCTTTCTTTCTTTCTTTCTTTCTTTCTTTCTTTCTTTCTTTCTTTCTTTCTTTCTTTCTTTCTTTCTTTCTTTCATTTTAGGGAGAGAGAGCATGAGCAGGGGAGAGGAGCAGAGGGAGAGAGAAAGAATCCGAGCTGTCAGTGTGGAGCCTGACACAGGGCTTGATCCTGCGGCCCTGGGATCATGATCTGAGCTGAAATGAAGAGTCAGATGCTCAATTGACTGAGCCACCCAGGTGCTCCTCAATTTCCCTATCTTTCAAAAGGACTGATAAGAATAACACCTACTTCATGAGATAGTTAGGTGAGTTAACATGTGTCCCTCACTTTGGACAGCATCAGATGCACAGTAAGTACCATAGCAGTACTTGGAGAAAGCATTCCAAAGAGGAAGGATACCCGGTGTGTTTGAGGAATGGCAAGGAGATTAGTGGGACTTAAGCATAGTGAACAAAGCAGAGAGTGATAGATGAAGTCAGAGAGATAGCAAGGGCCCTGTGGGTCATTTCTTCAGTGAAATGAGAATCTGTAATGAACCACTCTGATGGCTGACCTGGGAAGAGACTGTACAAGGGGATGGGGGTGGAATAAGGACACCTGTTGGGAAGCTACAGTCATTGGGAGGCACGAGATAATGGGGACAGTAGTGGAAGCGGTGAGAGGTGGTCTGATTCTAGATACGTTTGGAAAATAGAGCCTATAGGACTGGCTGATGGTTTGGATGTGGGGTATGAGATAAAGAGCCCAAGAGAAAAAGGATAGTTTCCATGAATGGAGACAGAGAGGCTGTGGGGGGAAGATAAATTGGGAAGATCAACATTTCAGTTAGGAACATGTTATATGTGAGATATGTTAGATGTCTAAGGGGACATGGGTGTAAAATATACTGTTCTTCCAAGTGAACGCCGATCCTGGCTGATTAAATCAGTGCTAGCCTTCCTCTAACATTATGCAATTATATGTGGCCACCGAGTCAAATTTTTTGATGTGGATCATCACAGGGGCAACATGGATGACACCGTGCACCGTGGGAAGACCTTAACCTTGATGGCAGGCAGGTTTAAATCCTGCTTCTGCCTCTTATCAGCACTTTCTTCTTAGGTCTATCCTGTTAAACTCAATGCACCTTCCATAAGGTTCTTCTTACATCAGGTGTGGATGCGAATACTTTTCTTACAGGCTCGTTGCAGTTTTCAAGCACAGATAAGGTATGCAGTGTGCCTACTTATGGTGTGCTGATAGGGAAATAATTGCCTATCATTTCTTCAAGGTAGATATCCAGATCTTTCCTCTTTCTAGTCTGTTCTGCCTCGTGAATAACTGCCAGCATTTGACAAGAATAGGAGAGAAAACTGATAACCAATTTTCGTAAGAAACCCTGAACTAAAATTCCTGAAACTGGTTCATTTGAGAGGACTCTCCCAGCAATATCAGTGTAGATTTGGGGAACCTGACCCACCTTTGTGCGCATTCTGAACACTCCAAGCTTTATGGAAGTGGAAAAAGAAGAATGGGGTTTTATAATGCCTAATCCTAAAGTCAGACCAACTCCTAAAATGGACAATAACAGTATCTCCCAGATACTATTCAGAGCAATTTGTGTTTGATTTTCTCAACTCTCTTTATAACTCGGTGAAAATGGATTTCCAGAGTCTCTCAGTAGGAGATAAAAAGCTTTGTTTATCTCCCATATGCAAAGATTTAGACACATTCATACTCAATGGCTTTCAGTTTTTTTTTTTTTTCCCCACCTCCTTCCCACCCACTTGGACAAATACTAGGAGAAAGGGCTGTGAACTGTGTCCTTGGATGGTGTGGAGAGACCAGAACTAGCAATTTTTTGTTTACCTGAGAGCCAGGAACCACTAGGTCCTTGGCCTGCTTAATGATCTGCCTCTCTTGATTAGGTCAGAAGCAGAGCACAGTGATGAGGAAATTACCTTCAGCTTGACCTTTAAGGCCTTGCTGGCGTATTTTGTGTGGGCTTTTCTATTGACATTTCTGACTGCCCCTTTTGCAAACTGAAAAAAAATAACTGGGGGTCAAGAGGAAGAAAGAGTACAGGAGTAGAAGTCAGCCAATGTGAGTAAGATGATGTGAAAAATACTGTGTAAACTAAGAAGTGCTATAGGGATGTTGGTTATTGCGAAGGACATTATCTATAATTAAGTATTTAACAATGACCAAGGAGGAGAGAAGTTCTCTCTTATCCTTCTTGCTTGTCTGCAGGGGCTTTTCAGGCAATGTTGTATATCTGGACTGTAATTGATGCACTCAGTTCACTCACAAATAAAAATCCCCATGAAAAGAATGACTATTTCTTTTAGACTTCCCCCCAAACTTGTAAGCTTTAAGTTCATAGTACATTCTGTGAACTTAGCAGGGGATCTAGTGGCTGAAATCTTTAACTTAATTGATTCGTAAGACAAATAACAGGATTAAAATGAATAGTAGTATAATAACAAGTACACCTATAATTTGAGCTAGGCACTGGGCAAAGTGTTTTACATTTCATCTTATATAAAGCTCAAACAAATCCATAAAATAGAAAAAGGCATGAGAAAATGGATGAAAAAACTGAGGTTTAGGAAAGTTAAGTACATTTCCCAAGGTCAAACAACTCATAAGTAACAGAGTAGGATTAAGACAAGTTTATCGAACCCCAAAGCCTTCTATATTCCTATAATTTTACCCTCTCCTTTACGTCTACAACTTCATAAGTCTGCAAATAGACCTGTAATTGCAAAATGTAACAGATTCAAATCTTTAGCAAAAATTTTATAATTTAAATTTTAATATTTTTCTATGAATTATGACTTTATGTTTGCTTTTCACTATTTCTATTTCTCTTGTATTATCTATTATACATTTCTCTTTAAAACTATAGGGGAGCATGGGTGGCTCAACCGGTTAAGCATCAGACTTCGGCTCAAGCATGATCTTGAGGTTGGTGGGTTCTAGTCTCACAGAGGGCTCTGTGCTGACAGCTCAGAGCCTGGAGCCTGCTTTGAATTCTGTGTCTCCCTCTCTCTGCCCCTCCCCTGCTCATGCTCTGTCTCTTTCTCAAAAATAAACATTAAAAAATTTTTTTAAAAAAACTGTGTATAGACACACACATCTGTTTGTGATTATGTGTCTGAGCTGTGAGGAATATATGGGTCCCCCCCCCCCCTTAGGGTCTCTTTTATTCACATTCTCTATTGAATTCCTCTCTTTCCTACCAATTGGTTTCTCTCTTGAATGGCCAAAATATGAGAGCTAAAGTATATTCTTACTTATTTGTTCATCTAAAGGATTTTTTGCTTTCTCTTCTTTATTTTTAAATGGCTTTTAAGTAACACTAAATTGACTTTCTTTTACATTTTATGGTCTTACAGGTCTCAGCCTGCGTTTATGGTCTGTTATTCGTGTTTATCAGATGCCTTCCTTTTGATTATAGTCTTTGCTGGGCAGGGAAAGTGCCTTTCCCGTCTTTGTAAGTTCCACAATCTAACACAGAGCTTCTAATAAAAGCGTCTAAACAAAATAAAATGATTAAGAAACTTAAAACCCAGTGCCTGCCAGTGTTTTCACAGCAGTTGATAGGCAAGAAGAGATGTCGGTGAGAATTACAGACCATCTTCCGTAAACAAACTTGATTCTGTCTCCAACCTTGGGGGCAAACTGAGGGTAGGCCCACCAGTCACAGCTGGGTGTGAGGATGGGAGGTGAGGGGGGCACTGAGCTGAAACCACTTTTACCTCCAAGAGTTCGGACCCAGGAGCCGGTCCAACCTATCCTTCAGGAAGCCGTTAGTAACGGGACGAAGGACAGAAACGCCAATCGATTCTCTAGGCTCGGCTCTATCCTCCCTCGCCTGGATCCCGCTTCATCTCGGGGACCTTCTGGTAGGGGAATCTGAAGCTGAGCTGGCCAACCGAAAATTGCGCGTGGCACCCGCCACCCGGCTTCTCGGCCGCGCGGACCCAGGAGCAACTCTCCCACCGCAGCCCCCTCCTCCCCATCCTCAGGTTCCCGCGGCCCGTCGCGTCCCAGTCGGCTGGGCAGAGCTTCCCCGACACTGCGCCTCCCGGCTCTCTGTGCCTGGTTCCCGCACCTGCCCCTGAGCAGAGGTTTTCCCCCATTCGGCCCCATCTGGGCGCCCTTGCCCCTCGGTGACTCCCTCGGCGACTCGCCTGGGCACGCGATCGACGAAGCCCACCCTTCTCTCTCCCGGTGACCCAGCTTCAGTTTCCTAATCTGGAGAGTAGGGACAACAGTCTCCACATTTACTCGGAAAATAAGAGGGCGACCAAAAAAAACACAAGAGATTCCATGATAACATTTATTACTAATCCTCATTCGGGTTGTTGGCACAGGCACTGCAGCTGCGACGGTCTTGGGGTGGGGGGAAGGCGCGCGTTCCCAGCGGATTGGGAAGGCGGTGGCTTCGAGCGCCCGCCCCGGCTCCACCCTCCCTGCCCCGGGCGCGGCCCGCCCACCCGCACCCTCCTCCGCCCGCTAGCCTGCCGCCGCTCGAGCTCCGCGGCCACCCGGAGACCCGCGGCGCGCGGCGACATGGCGGGCGGCCACCGCCTCCTGCTGGAGAACGCGCAGCAAGTGGTGATGGTGTGCGCCCGCGGCGAGCGCTTCCTGGCGCGGGACGCGCTGCACAGCCTGGCCGTGCTGGAGGGCGCCAGCCTGGTGGTGGGCACGTAAGTGGCCGCGCGCTGGGGGGACCGGCTTGGCCCCCTTTCCCTAACTTGTGCGCTCTGGAGGCAACCGGGGAAAAAAAAGCTTTCCGGCATCCAGAGAGCCATTGCAGGCCTGTCTTTTAGGCACCTGTTGCTACCTACCTTGTGTGACAGCTTCCGGTTGCCGTTTGGTGAAAAAACGCTCTCAAGCTGAACCCCACGCCCTCCCTGCCCCCTATCTCCAGATCTTTGGAATCTGCATCTCTGCGGTGGAGTTCTGGGACTTTAAGTTTTTACAAAACACTCTCCAGCCCAACCCCCTTTGTACACTAAAGCTTGAGCACCACGGAAGACGTTCAGATAGTGATGGTTTGGGGTGATAGGAAGTTAAGATTCAGCTACCAAAAAAAGAGGACATTTTCAGTTTTCACCAAGCTTCTGTGCTTCCTGCAATGACGTGAGTAAAAGAACAGCCAAAGTTTGGGAGGGTGAGCCTGCAGTGGGAATGGAGTTTGGATGCCTGTTTGAATTGGAGAGCGCCACGGCATCGCGATTGCGCAAGATGGGCTCGGCCCTTATCTGAGGCTGCTTAGGGTTGTGTAAGAGTCCAGCTTTTAGGGACTGTGTGTTTTATTTTTAATTAACAAAGTGATAAAAAAAAAAAACACATTCCCAGTGTTATTGCTAAAAATTAGTTAAAAGCATAACAGAACCGCACAGAGGTAGGAATCCAGACCTAATTGATGGCCGTACTCTATAGAATCCAGAGGCCCTAGTATCTTGCTCTCCTGTGCACAACCCTCTTTCTTCCTCACTTCATCATCCAAGATGGCTGCTATGCCTCTCCTTATGGTGTCCACCTTTCAGACAGTAGGAAATAGGATGAGAAAAAAAATCGTTTTGGTTACAATTTAGTCACATGGGCCACACCCGGCTGATGAGAAACCCATAAATGTAGTCTTCATTCTGGGTGGTAATGTGTTCGGCTAAAATTTAGGAATCTAGCACTGTGAGGGAAAGGGAACACTGATCTTAGCAAACAACTGGCAATCTCAACACATGATTTGGCTTTTTGCCTTGCATGTGGCTAGAGTCTTTTTTTTTTTTTTTTCAAAGACACAGATGCAAGTAGGAAATACAACAAATGTTGACTGATACCAAAAGACATGGGCAACATATTTTAAATCATTAGTCAGCTTTTCCACAGTATTTCCCCAAACTTTAGTAATTATTTCTTGATTTTTATTCAGGGATGGGTTTATAAAAGCCATTGGTCGGGCTGATGCTATCCAAACACTGTTTTCTGAAGAAACGTTTGAAGAAAGAATTGACTGTTCTGGGAAATGCATCTTGCCAGGTATTAACCTCTTTTTCAGTAAAGCCCTGCATCCGGTTTTAGTAACATAAAGAAGAGTAGCAGCTTGTTTTAAATAGGGTCTCAAAATAATACTAAAATATAATAGCTACTGTGCATTGAGTTTCTACTATTGAATGTCTAAGCTGCTTTACAAACATGTTTTCATCTTGAATCCTTATGACTGCCCTATAAAGTATCATTATCTATATGTTACACATTAGAAAGCTCCAGTTTAGGGATGAAATATCTTACCCAAGATTGCTGGACAGGTAAAGGACAAGCTGGGAATCAAACTTATTCATTCACTTCACTTCTTCCCACTCACATGCTAGAGAGAAACCAGCTGTGGTGTGTTTAGGTTCAAAGGCTGTTGGAAGAACTTTACTAGTCTATTTCATATGGGAGGCAGATAGGGCAAACTGCTGTTTCTAATACCAGAATATACTCTAAATTTACAGAGAGTGTGAAACAACACATCTCTAGGCAGAAAAGTGTGTGTGTGTGTGGGGGGGGATCCTTAGAGATTTCACTGAAGTTTATTTAAATCTTTAATGATTGACAACAAAATCAGTTTGTTAACCATCATCTCCTACATAATGTTCTATAGCTTCATGAAATCATCTGAAGCAAGTTTCACAAATTTTGAGTTCTATACAAAACATAGAGGCTAAAATTTACGTTTTAAAAATGTATACTATGTATATCTGATAGAACTTCTACCTTCTGGCTCTTGGGGGTCAGGAACTAAAGTCAGAGTGAAACCTTATGAAAACAAGCAGAAAATAGTAGAAAGCAATCTGAATAGAGATTCTTGATTTTAGTCCAATCAGAACTATTTATTAATGAGACTTTTAATCCACAAGGTATTTAAAATATTCTGGAAAGACACACTTTACTGAGTTAGACCTGGATAAGCAAACAATCCAAATGATTGCTTTATAGTTTCTCTTCAGTTAAGCTACATTTTTTTTTTTTTTTATTTAAAAAAATTTTTTTATGTTTATTCATTTTTGAAAGACAGAGACAGACAGAGCACAAGCAGGGTTGGGGCGGAGAGAGAGGGGGACACAGAATCTGAAGCAGGCTCCAGGCTCTGAGCTGTCAGCACAGAGCCTGAGGTGGGGCTCGAACCACAGACTGTGAGATCATGACCTGAGCTGAAGTCGGACACTCAACCGACTGAGCCACCCAGGCGCCCCTACATTTCTTTTTTTGAAGAAAGATTCATATTTCTGATTTCATATTTTTCCTTCTCAAAGTTGGGAGGGATTGTATTCTGTTTTCACACCCACGTTATTCCTTGGTGATACAGTCCTTGGTTTTGCTGAACTAATAGCTATGACATCCTGTTTTAAAACAGGATGCTTAGTGAGTATGGGCTTAGTGGGCAGAAGAAGCTGTGTTTCTTTATTGGATATACTTGTCATGCTGAGTCACCCTCCTCCATTAGAGGCTTCTAGACTGGCCATGCAGAGAGGCTTCCTTCCTCTTGGTGGAAGAAACCATACAAATTCTTCTTCCTCCATCATCCTCCAAGATGGCTGACCATCACCTGCTTTCCCAAGAGTGGTTCGAGATAGTCTGCCTACTATCTAAGGGCTTTCTATTTCTCAGATTTAAAAATGATTTGATTTATTGGTTACAGGTTTGGTGGATGCACACACACATCCAGTCTGGGCTGGTGAAAGAGTTCACGAGTTTGCAATGAAGGTAACTGCAATAAATGATGGCAAATCAAAATAAGGCACAATACAGACACATCTTTTTCTAAAGAGTGGATAGGCTATCAAGCTTTGCAACAACATATGTCTACATTTCTTTTTAATGGATATTTTTTACTGACCTGGACTATGGAAAATAAATTACAACAAAACTGACTTATAACTGTCCAAATCTTTATACTATGCATAGGGCCAGCAATCTTTAGGTATGATAGTTTTCAAAAAATTTTAGCTGTAGAATCCTTATGTATGTATGTATGTATGTATGTATGTATGTGTGTGTGTGTTTTGTTTGTTTGTTTTAGACTCCTTCTTTTAAAACAGAGCTGGGCTGCCTTTTTCTACTAGTTTCTCCTCTCCTTCCCTTCCCCCATTTCACCTCTCCACCCCTACTAGCCTTTGGAGGGGCTCCAGGAAACAGTTTGAAATTCACCATTCATTGGTTCCAACTTGGAAAAATATATTGCTAATCATAAAAAATAAAATAAGTCTTGTATTTTTTTTTCCCTGAAAAATGAGACTTATTAAGAAATATAAGGTGTAGTCTGTGTCACAACTCATTAATTAGCCATGGTCAGCCCTCAAATCCCTGGTTGGAGCCATTTTCACATTGTTTCTTTCTAATAGATTTTATTTTTTAGAGAAGTTTTAGGTTCATGGCAAAATTGAGTGGGAGGTACAAAGATTTCCCATATACATCCTGACCCCATACATGCACAGCCTGCCCCATTATCAACATCCCCCACCAGAGTGGTACCTTTGTTACAATTGATAAGCCTATACTGACGCATCATTATTATGCAGAGTCCATAGTTACTAGTGTTCTCTCATGGTGCTGCATGTTCTATGAGTTTGGACAAATGTGTAATGACACGTAACCACCCTTATAGTATCAGAGTGGTTTCACTGCCCTAAAGTTTCTCTGTGCTCTGCCTATTCATCCCTTTCCCTGCCAACCCCTGAGAGCCAATAGTCACTGATCTTTTTACTGTTTCCTTAGTGTTGCCTTTTCCAGAATATCATATAGTTGGAATCATACAGTATGTAGCTTTTTCAGACTGGCTTCTTTCACTTAACAGTATGCATTTAAGGTTCTTCCATCTCTTTTCTTCACATTGGTTTTTAAGTGTACATCCTAACAGCTAAGAAATTTCTTCAGATATTGTGTACCTTCTTCAACACATAAGAGCTGTTTTTGTTTTGTTTCAGTTTTGCTTTTGAGAGAGAGAGAGAGAGAGAGAGAGAGAGAACCAGCAGGGAAGGAGCAGAGAGAGAGGGGGACAGAGGATCCAAAGCAGGCTCTGTGCTGACAGCAGTGAGCCTGATGCAGGGATTGAACTCACAAACCGTGAGATCATGACCTGAGCCGAAGTTGGACGCCTAACCGACTGAGCCACCCAGGCGCCCCACACACTAGAGCTGTTTTTAAGACTTCTTTATTAAATCACAGAATTTCAGAGCCAAAAAAACAATCCTAGAGATTTGCAGTCCAAACATCTCATTACATAGATGGGGAACGTGAGGCCCAGAAAAGGGATGGCTGTTGAGTGAGTTCACCAGCTCGCCATGGCAGAACCCAGACGAAAAACTCTGACGGGGATCCCAGGTTGGCATACTTTGTTTGCACCACACTTCTTGCTGCCTAGAGTAACTGGAGCCCCGTGGGATCCCAGGAAGAGCTTCTCTGCTTGAGTCACAGAGGTCAGGCCCCAAACTCTAGTGGCCAGATACTGAGAGGTGGAAACCCCCCTGGGTCTCTTTAGTAGATGTTTGGAATAGCTGCAGTGGGGTTCCCAAATTGTCTAAGCTTTGTTTTCTCATCCATAGGTGCTACGGATAGACAGAGTCTTAGCTGGCACACATTGGGGCCAACTGGGTTCTTAAAATACTGAAATACTCGTGGGCTGGTTGGTAAATTGTTGCTGCTGCCTGAGATTGGAAGTGCTCCCCACCACATCTCCCATTTCTGCCACCCCAGTCCTTCCTGAGGTACCCATGTTCCTTCGGCCCCCCCATCACCCTGGCAGAGTAGGGGCTTCCACGGCTATGTGTCCCAGCATCCTTTCCCATCTGCTGGTGTCCCTGACATATCAGTTGTTAAATCATTTTGAATATCACCCCTGGAGGTAGGCTCTGTGGACCTGCCTGCAACCTCGTGCCTGTGCCCGGCCTAAGGGTGAGCCCTGTGTTCAGTTGGCAGGAGCCACGTACATGGAAATTCACCAGGCTGGAGGAGGCATCAACTTCACTGTGGAGCACACGCGCCAAGCCTCGGAGGAGGAGTTATTCTGCTCCTTTCAGCAGCGGTTGCAGTGCATGATGAGGGCGGGGACCACACTGGTGGAGTGCAAGAGCGGATACGGCCTCAACCTGGAGACGGAGCTCAAGATGCTGCGTGTGATTGAGCGCGCTCGGCGCCAGGGGCCCATCAGCATCTCGGCCACTTACTGCGGGGCTCACTCAGTGCCAAAGTAACCTCAACCTGGGGCACCCAGCTTTGATTTGGGGCATTGACAACAGAGAAGGAAGGGGGCAGGTGGTGCCTAAGTGGGGATACATTCTCCTGGGAGTGGAGGTGAATCCACGCTTTAGTTCTTGCAGAAGAGTCCGGTAGAAGCCATTAGAGAGGTGTTCTGATTCTAATAGACATCTCATGCTGGTGGTTTTAGGAAGGTGATCCCCACTGGACCTATCAGTTTGCTAGTCCCTTAATGATGAAGGAGGAAGAGATGTTCAAAACTCTTTCGGTTAACAAAAAGCAATGCCCCCCCCCCCCCGATATAGATCCTTTAAAATGACAGATGCTACTTTAAATAGTTGCCCGTGACAGCATAATCACACATTAGAGATTCAGAGAAATACTCTGTAGGAGATAGATCACATCTGTAAGGCAAGAAGACTCAGAATGGTTTTTAATTTTGTTCATCTGTTTACTTGTTTAGCACCAAACATGTTTGTTTTCTTGTTGTAAATGTTTTTCTAGCTTTCCCTTTATCCAAAAAGTTTCTCCTATATGGCTTTACTGTAGAGAATTATGTCCCTTTCTGCCTTTGTACTTTATCTGTCCTGAAATTTCTAGACCCAAAAGCCCGCAGTTCTAGAACTAAAAGGTCCAAAGAAATCCAGAACTTAACAATTAACAGGGCAAAGTCTTAGTGCAGTTTTGAGTTTTGATAATGTAGATACAGAAGTGCCACAAGCTTACCGAAATTCTTTGAAAGTTTAATAATTTATATGTTTTTACATTTATTCACTTTTGTGTATTTGAAAAATAAGTTTAATGTGAATTTTTGGTTTATCATTTTTAATCAGAGAAAATTTAAAAATTAACATTAAATTTATTATTTAAAATTCACAGAGCTAATTAAGTTGAAACATAAATACTTAATATTTCCAATGATGTTTTTGTATGTGTTTAGCATTTCTACTTCTGAGATTATTATTAAAGCTTAAAACTGCACTAAAACTTTTGGGACATCTGTCTACAGAAAATGGATTTTTTATTTTTCCCCAAATGGAACCTAAGGTGGATGAAAGGCAGTGTAACATGGTAGAGAAGTCTCAGGCTTTGGAGCCATACCAGACCTGGGTTTGAATCCAGCTTGGCTACTTTCCCACTGGGTGATTTTGAGGGCATCACTTAACTCTTTTGAACATTGGTAAAGCAGTGAGAGAACACACTCTCTATATGATTGTCTTGAGAATTGGAAACAGTATATGTAAGTGCCTGTCTCCTCATGGTCCACCTCTGTCTTCCTACCAAAATGGTTTTTGTGGAACAAGAGACTTTTATGTTCCAAATATAGGGCTAAAGTGTAAAAACTTTTTAAATGTTTTTTTATTCACTTTTGAGAGACAGAGAGTGAGCAGGGGAGGGGCAGAGAGAGAGGGAGACACAGAATCTGAATCAGGCTCCAGGCTCTGAGCTGTCAGCACAGAGCCCGATAAGGGGCTCGAACCCACAGACTGTGAGATGATGACCTGAGCCAAAGTCGGACGCTTAACCAACTAAGCCACCCAGGTGCCCCATATAGTGCTAAAGTTTTACAGAATGTTCTCCATCTGCTAATGAGTCTCTGAGGGCTACATCTTAATCCCCAAAGATACATACAGCCTGAGCCTCAGAGTATGCCAAATGACGGCTAAATAGCATGTCCAAAGTTGTGTAGCCAGCAAATAGTAGAGCTCTGTGTCCGTCTGACTTCAGAAGCCCAGCCCTGTCTAATACATAACTATTTCAGAATCTTAGAATTTCAGGGCCTCTCATGATCCTCTTTCCTCGTGGTTCCAAATGGTGAGATAGGAAGCCTTAGGCTGATGCTTCTAGAAATAGTGTGGAAGAAGAAAATGGCAGAGTGATTGCTAGGGCCCAGGTAGGGGGCCCTGCAGTTGGTTGTCAGGGAAGCATCCAGGATGCTCTCTAAGTGTCTTTGAAAAGAGTGTTTAGTTTCTCAGGCAGGGAGCCTTGCTGGCATTCTCAAAGGCAACATGGCTGAACCAGAATGGATGAGCCATTTGAGTCTCTGTGTCCAGGGTCTGTGTGTACAGAAATCTTGTCAATATCCCTGCTATGGCCCAATTGTTAAGACTCCTGAGTTATTGCTTTAATTATTTCTCTATCTATCTTAGGGTCATTTGCCTACAGTTTGTCAGGTTCTTCAAGTGCCAGAAAAGCCTTTCTTCAATTAAAAAAATTGTTTTTCCCATGTAACCTCATTTTCTTCCCTCAGAGGAAAGACTGCTACAGAAGCTGCTGATGAAATCATCAATAACCACCTCCCAAAGCTGAAGGAGCTTGGCAGCCGTGGGGAAATACATGTGGACAATATAGATGTGTTCTGTGAGAAAGGCGTCTTTGATCTCAATTCCACCAGAAGGATTCTTCAAAGTGGAAAAGATCTAGGATTACAGATTAACTTTCATGGGGATGAACTCCATCCTATGAAGGCTGCTGAGGTGTGGTTGACCTTTGGCTTTTCCTTTGTCAAGACTCGTGCGGTGGAAAACTTCCTTAGTTTGTTCAGAGTTAGGAATAGCCTCTCGAAAAGATAGAGAATGGGAGAACTCGTTTGAACAATGCGAGGGCTGGTCTGGTTGAGACTTGGAATCACTGACCTCTATTAGAAATTTATTTTTTGCCGGCCATTTACTTTTATTATCACCTGCTGGTGGTATTAGTAGGAAGAGAAGTACCTTTGTGATCTTGTTTATCAAATTCAGAACATAGCTTGGTTGGAACACAAAGCTACACTGGCAGAGTCTACTAAGTTCACATGTGGCTTCCAGGGGTTTTCTGTGGCAGCCTCCAGGTGAATGTTGGTGGAGTGCCCCATTAGTAGTCACCGGATGATTTTCTGATCTGCATGTCTTGCTCAGATTCATTTATTCATGCTTTTAACAAATATTTGAGTGTGTGTCAGGCACTGTCCTAGGCATTGAGAATTCAGCAGTGAATAAAACAGACAAAATTCCCTCAGTTGTGAATCTAGATGTCACTCCTCTAAACCCTGGAGCAAAATAAATAACTGCCGTTGGGGCAAAAATACAGATGTGGATACTCCACATGTGTCTCAACGACAGCACATGTAATGTGATCTCTTAATATCACTTCCAAATCTTGTCCCGTGTTTCCTGCCCAGTGGATGACCCCATTTACCTATGTATTGCCTAAGCCAAAAACTTGGACATCACTTGGTCTCCTCCCCACCTTACCTGTCACATTTCAACCAATCTGCAAAAGCTCCCAGTGTATTTCCTGAATGTCTCTCGGTTTACTTCTCTTAACCCTACTGCCTAGTTCAAACCACCATCAGCTCTCAGCTCCTGCAACAGCTTTTTCTCCTTGCATCCACACTTTCTGCACTTCAATTCATTCCTTTAATCCATTCCCTACAGTGCATCGTATTTTCCTCTCTGTTGCTGAAAACCCCTGCAAAGCTCACCAGTGCTGGCAGGATGAATCCCAAACTCAGCACATGTAGACTTACCAGATCCAGCTCTCGCTCACCTCCCATCTTCCTCTTTCTCTGCCCTGTTTACCATGAGCCAACCACAGTAAATAGTTTTAGTATACCTAATACCCCATGCCTCTGGATATGCTTTCTCTGAGTGTCCTTTGTCTGGCTCACTCTAACTCCCTTCCATGTTTCATCTTAGCTACCACTTCTCTGGGACCCTTCCCAGAGCTCTCCAAGAATGGGTTATAGTCCCTCCCTATGCTTGCCCCACTGTGTTCAAATTGCCTCTGTGATCCCTACTGGGCCGTAAACACGCTGAGGACTGTACCCACACCTTCACAGCCCTATCCCTGGGGGTTAGCACAATACCTGGCATACAGATGGCCTTTAGAGAGTAAATATTTGTTGAATGTTGAATGAATGTGAACTAGGTGGTCAACAAGATACTCTTGGTCATAGAGAGTGACTGGCCAGTTAAATCAATAGAGGTCAGTATCCAGGATGAACAAATCAAGTTTGGAAAAGTGAAGGTGATTCCAAGGTTGGAAAGAAACTCCCCCTGGGGAGCAAAGTCTGTCTATGGAACATTGGACTCTCCAGAAGCCCAAACCAAAAGGCTATTAGACCTGAGTTCCTACTGATGTGGGGCCAGCTCTTTCCTGCCCTGGTGTGGGCATTGCTGCCTCCCTGGGCCATGGTGTAATGTCAAAAATTAGTCTACTTTCCTTGCCTTGGAGTGCTTACCATATCACCTTTCAGACTGGGGCAGTGTGTATGTGTGTGTGTGTGTGTGGGGGGGGGGGGTATGTCAACCCGAGAAGAAACCCACTTAAATGCCATGTTCTCATTATTACTATAAGATTACCTCCTCTTGGTATTCCTCTGACAATCAAGCCCAGACTTTTCACCTGGAGAGACATCAAGCTCAAGTAGATATTCTCGAATTATACATACAATTCCATTTTTAAAGTTTGTTTTCTTAATTGATCTCTTTTCACTGAGTCAATGCAATCCAATATGCCTTTATGGTGTTTTTATGATGCTAGAAGAATCAGATTTTATTACCAATGTCACTCAATGTTCTATTCTGATCCATAAGATTCATGAAGTTTTCTTTTTTTAGCAAATGCCTGAAGAATATCAGTAAGCCCTTATATTTAAGAATAGTTTTTAAAGTAGCACACTAGCTCATTTTCAAGTGAATGTCCTTGACAGAGCCTTTACCCATTTGGGGGCTTCTGTTTTCAAGAGGCAGTTGCCAAGAAATTTTCATAATAGAGTGCTGTTTATTTTTGCAGGGAAAACAATGTTCTGGCACTTTGTTGATTATTGTTGGTGGTGGTGAAACCTTTCTCTCTCTGCCCATTCTGCTTAGCTGGGAGCTGAGCTGGGAGCTCAGGCGATCAGTCACCTGGAAGAAGTGAGCGATGAAGGCATCGCTGCTATGGCAACGGCCAGGAGCTCCGCTGTCCTCCTGCCCACCACTGCCTACATGCTGAGGTGAGCTGCCCGTGCAAGCTGTGAGGATGCAGACCGAGATGCCTAAATAGTATTTCATTGTCCTTCCAAATTCCTGAAAAATGCAGATCAGGAAAACTGAGCCCATGGGAGATGCCAATTCTGGAGTCAGGTACAGAGATGCATTATTCTGAGGAAAGAGCTTGGACCCAAATGGCGTTTGAGTGGTGGGATTATTGGGAAGAGTGGAGCTTTCTCATTCTTTTTTTCCCTCCTTTTTGGGATTTTCCAATTAAAAATCATGCATAACTTTTATCATTAGAAAACAATGTAATGGACTTTCTACTTAAAAAAACATGCATAAGATGTTAGAGATATTTAGCAATATTCAGAATCTGAAGGAGCTGTTTTCTAAGAGGATACAAGTAGGTACCTCAATCTTCACAAATCCCGGAGGTGGGAGGAAAGAGGAGATGTCTAAGTATATTTTGTGAAATCTTCCCAGGAATTTTGCTGTTTGCCCTCTATGGATTCAATGCACCTAGTCCATAGTTCATCTTCATAACTGCCGTTTCGGACATTGGACCATGTCTGGAGGCAGTTTGGGTTGTCATAACTAGGGGGCGCTGCTGGCATCTAGTGAGTAGAGGCCAGGGATGCACCTAAACCTCCCCACAGTGCACAGAGCAGCCTCCCACCACAGAGAGTTGTCCTGCCCAAGAATTACGCAGCCACAATATGAACTGTGCCGGGATTGGGACACTCGGCCTTAGCGATTGAAAAGCCAGGCTTTGAGTAACCTTTATAAGAGAGAAGAAAGGAATATTGCAGTGCTTTTCTCAAATACAGTATGATCTATACACATATGTATAATATTATACATTTCTCTTATTATTACTATGCTCTTAATGTAAAGAGTAGACATAATGTAGATTACGACCAGGAAATATCAATCAGTAACCGTCCTTGGTATCTTGGCATTTACAGCAAGTCTCAGCAATCATCAACTGAAGTCATCAATCAATACTTAATCTGGTTAATTTTCCATCAACCAAGGAACATTTTTAACTCACTTTGAATCTCTTAAGATGGAGCGAAACTCTGACACTTGAAGTATGAAGGGCAGCTCAGCAATAAAAGTCAGAACTTTGTCCCGCTGCCAGAGGGGGCTGCCATCTGTGGTCACCGCAAGATGGGTTGGTCACGCAGTTTGGACAACAGGAAGAATCACAGACAAGGCCACACTTTTCTCTCTGGCTTCTCTGTTCTGGAATTTTTCTGATCTCTCCAACAGGAGCAATTTGCAGGGCTCTCTGTCATGCCCTGAATTCTCCCTCCTTTTTTTTCCTCTCTATATGCTTATTTATTTTGAGAGAGAGAGAGAGAGAGAGAGAGAGAGAGAGAGAGAGAGAGCACAAGTGGGGGAGGAGGGTGGAGAGAGAGGGGGATGCCATAATTCTCTCTCTTTTTTTCTCTCCAAATGTTTATTTTTGAGAGAGAGGGAGGGGGTGGGGAGAGAATGTGCACAAGCGGGATAGGGGCAGAGAGACATGGGGACAGAGGATCTGAAGTGGGCTCTGTGCTGACAGCAGAGAGCTTGATGTGAGGCTTGAACTCATAAGCCATGAGATCACGAACTGAACCGAGGTCAGACGCTCAACCAACTGAGCCACCCCGGTGCCCCTGCCCTGAATTCTCTTGACTCTCATTTCCAGAGTAACAGTTGCCTTACGCTACTCAAGGACTTGCTGTAATCATTATTTTATGCATCTTTGTGTGTACTGTTTAAATTTATTCTGGAAACATTCACCTTAGTTTTTCTGGCACTCCCTTGAGACTTCTACAGCCTCACTTTTGCTTTTTCTTTTTTTCTTTTTTTACCTCCTGAAGTATTTCTGGAAGGGGAGGGGAGGCCATCAGAATGAACCGTGGGGAAATTTTAAGCTCTACCTTTCCTCACCCTTATCTCTGCTTCACCCACCTCCTCTCATATATTATCCTAGTTGAGGAACATTATCTCAGGTCATCCTGCAAATTGTCAGTCATAGACTGTGAATGTTTCAAGGACCTCAGTCTTGGCCTGTAAAACCTGTAGACTCTCAGCACAACCGATTTTATCTGTCTTCCTCCCCCCGACACTGTGAGCCTGAGTAAACACTAGCGTAGAGTCTGATAGCTCAAGACTGCATCCCTAGGATGACCCGTGCCCCTTATAGTGCCTGCCTGAGAAAGCCCAACCTGACAGGGGAATTAAGTGTTTGTTCCAACAAAACCAGGCGACAGGCAGCTGGACCCCTGGACTTCCTCTTAGAGCAGTAACTTTACAAAGCTTGCAATTGTAAATTCTTTCTCTGCTCCTTTTTTTTTTAATTAAAAAAATTTTTTTAAATCTTTATTTATTTTTGAGAGAGAGAGAGAGAGACAGAGAGAGAAAGAGACAGAGCAGCAGGGAGGAACAGAGAGAGAGGGAGACACAGAATCCAAAGTAGGCTCCAGGCTCCGAGCTGTCAGTACAGAGCCCGATGCGGGGCTCAAACTCACCAACCGTGAGATCGTGACTTGAGCCAAAGTCGGACGCTCATCTGACTGAGCCATGCAGGTGCCCCTTTCTCTGCTCCTTTGAGATATAAATCTTCCACCACCCAAGCAGGATTGTCTCCTCAAGGACCTTAGAGCCCTCTCTTCAAAAGGCAAACATTCAGGAAGACAACTCCGTCCCTAGTTCCCAGCCTGGTGGGTACACTGCACCAGCTTACGCCCCTGCCTCTTTTTGTAAAGGTAGTGAAGTTTGTTTCTCCTCCAGAGAACAAACCAGTGCCAGTGAACAAACGCAGATCATACTGGCCCATCTCTCATGCTTTTAGAAAATTTTCACTTCCCTGGCTCTACTCAACTCCCTCTGCCCCTTTTTCCTCCTGATCTCCTCGTTCTTTCTTAAAACACCCAGTTAGCACTGCACAGGTCAAAACAGTCCAGTCCACATGGGACTCTTTTCCCTTCTGCAATTGTTATTACTGAATACAGTTTGTCTTCAGCATTTTGACTCGTGTTTGGCTCTGTTTATCTCTGACATAACTTTTGAGTCATGTCTTAAAGAATAAATAATATTGTGCCAAGGAGGTCAGGGAGACATGTACCCTAGGAAGAAGCACAAATATTTTACATATTAGATTCTTGGGCCTTCAGGATTTTAAAGGGCCACAAAAAATGTTCGAGACCCTTCTCCCCATCCCCTGCCCAAGGAGGGAGAGAAATATGAATAAAAAATTGCAAAATTGAAGTTAATAGAAATAACATTTTTTAAAACTTCATTGTTTATATTTGGGAGTCAAAAAAAAGTTTGTTACATTTGAAAAAATTTAAGTTGTATTTTTCTTCCTTAGCAGGAATCTCTGGATGTATATAAAGATTGCCAAAATAGGGGCACCTGGTGGCTCAGTTTAAGTGCCGCCTTTGATCTCAGCTCAGGTCACGATCTCAGGGGTTTGTGAATTCGATCCCCATATCGCGGCTCTGTGCTAACAGCGTGGAGGCTGGTTGGGATTATTTAATGTGAATAAATAAACATTAAAAAAATTGGCAAAATGAACACTCCCAAATTAAAGAAGTTAATCATAGCCAAGTCATTTCAAAAGCAGAATGATAAAAGTCAGAAGTCCTAGGCTTCCACATCACCATTAATCACTTAACCTTGAGTTTCTGTTTCTTCTTCCAGAACACAAAGGGGTTGGATATCTTAAGTCTGCTTCCATTCTGAACATCTAGTCTGCAGAAGCTCCACTTCCAGAGACTGACATCTTTTTTTTTTTTTTTTTTTTTTTTTTCTTTTTCCCCCTTGTCTTAGACTGAAGCAACCTCGGGCTAGGAAGATGTTAGATGAAGGGGTAATCGTTGCTCTGGGCAGTGATTTCAACCCTAACGCATATTGCCTTTCAATGGTAATTATTTTTAATGTGCCTTTCTGCGCAGAGAATCAGTCTTCCACCAAGTGTATAAATAATTTAAAACTAGTTCACTAACTGCTAAAATGTTTCAAAGATCTAAAAAATATTTTCCTGTGAAACAAGAAAAAAAGTGTAGACGACAGAATAATTGGATATTTCTGCCCCACATGAATGCCTCCAGGCGTAGAGAGGGGAGAGAAAGTTCTACCTGCATAATTTTTTGATTCTGCCTTGGGCGTTGTGGTTTGGCAATAGCTTATTCCTGTCTTGGAGGTTAGCACAAGCTCAAAGAAGTTTTAGTGAGTGAGTGTGGAGGGGAGCTTAGTGGTCTTGAAAAGTTGTGAATAAATACTCCATACGTGGCGGAGGTGGGGGTGGGAAATATGTATTAATAAAGGGATCTTCTCCAAAGCATAAGAATCTTTACATGTGAATTATAACTTTTCTCATACTAGTTTAGCCAGTTCCTCCTATATATTTAATTTCCATTATTGGTTGTGCTGCGTTGAGAAATGTCCAGGTAGAAGTTGCCATTTTGTTACTTTCCTCTAACACTGTTCTTTCTTGCCTTAGCCAATGGTCATGCATCTGGCCTGTGTGAACATGAGAATGTCCATGCCTGAGGCCTTGGCGGCTGCCACTATCAATGCAGCTTATGCGCTGGGAAAATCTCACACACATGGATCTCTGGAAGTTGGTAAGCAGGGAGATCTCATTATCATCAATTCGTCCAGGTGAGTGCTCTCCCAACTGAACTAGTTTCTTTTATGCCCATTGTAATATATAAGACTGGGATTAAATGCCTTTTCTGCTAATTATTAGCATCAGGCTCTGTGTAGGCTCGGATGCCCCCCAATCTCCTTTATCATCATCCCTTTCTAACCAGAAAGTCTGCCTACAGATCCTAAACCGCACAGAGGAGACCAGATTGTCTAGTGTTTTCATCTGTCTTACATCTTTCATAGATCTTCAGGTTTTTGTTCTGTTGACCTGGACTTGGGACTTGTGCCCCCCAGCACAAGTTTTTCTGCTGGAGTTCTGACTGATGCTTGTGCTGGGCACGCATGTCCCAACTCTGGCTCGCCACCCTGGTTCTGATTCATTACCTCTCTGGCGTCTTCTCGCTCCTACCAGATCCCCAAAGGCTTAAGTTTTCCTGCCCCTGGTTACTCACCCACAGCCTGCTGCTAATTGGGCCCCCAGTGTGACAACTTAGTCTTACTTTTCTGTCTTAAAGTTGTTAATCCTATGGCTCCTTGACCCTAGCCAGCCTATTGCAGTCCTTGGACTTCGTGTTCGACAGAAGAACGAGGCTCTGTAATTCTACTCCTCACTCTCTCTATTGAAAATGATACTGATGTTACTTTTTGTACATCACTTAATAGGATCAAATATGTTAAGATCAAATACTTAAATAACATCATTAAACCGTATTTAAGTCGTAGACCAGTTATCATGTAATCTATTTTTTCAAAAGCCCAAATATCAATGACAAAGTATGAAGAAATTTTGAGAGAATGTATTTTTAAATTAGCATTTATTGACAAAGGGATAATTTTGGCTTGTATACATTAAAGTACGTTTGATTTCTTTCTAGATGGGAGCATTTGATTTACCAGTTTGGAGGCCATCACGAATTAATTGAATATGTTATAGCTAAAGGAAAAGTCATCTACAAAAAATGAAAGATCTGAAAGGAAAGAGAAGACTCTTCGACTGTATAAGTCAATGCAGTTGTAGTAAAAGTTAAAATACCATAGTAATTTACCAGGGTGATGTCAGATATATTTCAGTGCTTTGTTAATCCACTTGAAAAAACCAAGAGATAAATTTATTTTCTTTTAACATGTGTACCTGGACATACAAATAGGTAAATCAATTGGATCATAATCTTATAACATTGAATCATCTCACAGAGATTTGTTACAAATATTTTGAAGATTAATATGATGGAGTATCACCAAAATGCCTTTGTGGGGAAAGCAGATTGGCAATTAGGTAGACATGGCTTGGAAATCCCATTTTATTTCTGCTTTTCAAGTTTCAGTTTTTAAACTACATTTAGTGAAAATTAGGGGATGGTGAGAAATCCAAGTGATATGCCCCAAACTAAGCACGGGTAGCCTTCTATAATAGGCTAGTCCTGGGGCGCCTGGGTGGCTCAGTCGGTTGAGTGTCCGACTTCGGCTCAGGTCATGATCTCGTGGTCCGTGAGTTCGAGCCCTGCGTCGGGCTCTGTGCTGACCGCTCAGAGCCTGGAGCCTGTTTCAGATTCTGTGTCTCCCTCTCTCTCTGACCCTCCCCCGTTCATGCTCTGTCTCTCTCTGTCTCAAAAATAAATAAACGTTAAAAAAAATTAAAAAAAAAATAGGCTAGTCCTTTCCCCACATAGTTTGTCTTTACAGATGTTATTTGAATGAATTAGTGTCTCCTATGGGAGGGTGTCCCTATATTTCTAATTTCTTCTCAATTCTAACAATAGAGCTGCACAACAGATTTCAAGGCTTGTCATTTTATACATGGGTACAGGGGCCTTCCTCGAAAGGATGCATTTTGACCAAATCTATTAATGTGATTTTTAAAAGTCATTTTTAAGTTTTTGATTGTTCACATTACAAATGTGTAACAAAATTTTTGTAGCTCTCAATAAATTTTGTAGTCACTATTATTGTTGTTTCCAGCCCTGGAAGTAGATCAGTGGTATTATCTATTGCAGCTATTTGGGAGATGAACAAATTACATAATTACACATAAAGAAATAGTGGATGACTATATAAATCGGTGTTTCTAAAGCCCTATGAGTTTACTTGAAATATTTTAATTTTTTAATTTATTTTAATTTTTTTTTTTTATTTTAGAGAGAGTGTACCAGTGCTCATGAGCTGGAGTGGGGCGGGGGGTGGGGGGCGGGCAGAGGAGGAGAGAGAGAATCTCAAGCAGGCTGAGATTCAAGCACCCCTCGAGCACGGGCTCAGTGTGGAGTCTGACACAGGCTCCATCCCACAACCCTGAGATCATGGCTTGAGTTGAAATCAAGAGTCAAATGCTCAACCGACTGAGCCACCCAGGTGCCCCAACTTGAAATCTTTTTAAATGTTTGATCATCCTTATAATCACAACTGCATTATTAAACTTTGTCCTATTTATGAATAAATGATTTGAGAAGTAAATGTTAACCAAATTATCACCCATTTCAGGTTAATAAAGCCTGAATCGATGAGGCTTTACTGTATTCCATATATATTGAACCAAAATACCCCTTGTTGGGAGGTTACGGGTAACATTGCACATTACTGTCACTACCTGATAGCATGGGGTCTTTGGAGCATTGTCCTTCATATGCTTGGTGAAGGAGTTTGAGGAGGTGTGGGAGATGGATGGTTGCTGTGGGTGATGCCTCCCCAATGACCAAGCACCTGCTCAGCAGTCGGAGTTTGGGATGCAGGCGATAGATATAAAGGCCAAAACTAAAGACTAGGTGTGTTTAGCACAGAAGTATATCTTTACGCCTATGGAATAAGAAGGAGAAGTGCACCCTATTTTCCCTCTAGGAGGCATTCACTTTAAACAAATAGCATTAATGTCTTTTTAAAATGAAAGAGAAGAGGATACCCACCCAGAACCGCCTTAGTCCTCCCAGGCCAGTGTCCTGTAAGCCCTAGCAACTTGGGATCCTGCTAGAAATGAGAACTTTGGCTTCCCTCCAGACCTACTGAATCAGGATCTGTGTCTTAACCAGCCCCCAGGTTATTTGTACGGTAATTAAGTTCTGAAAAGTACTGCAGTCTAGACCCCTAGCGACCCTGGCTTTCACACTGTGCCTCAAAACACAGTTTGCTTTTGCTGTTCCAGGCCTTGCATCACTGTTCCCTCTGCCTGGACTGCTTTCCCTCATTTCTCTATGTGGTAAATCTAGTCCCTCCACACCCCCACCATGCACCCATCCTCCATGATAGATTTAATAGCATTGTGGTTTTAACTGTCTTTCCCTTTAGAATGTTAACAGAGGGCAGGGACCTCATCGTGCCCCAGGATCTAGTATGGTGACTGGTTCATAGCAGGTGATCAAGAAATGAATTAATGAACGGCTACACAAACATACTGATAGTCACAGTGAAAGTGACTTATTAAAACATACTAAGTAGACCACCCCAGGAAGGCAGTGATAAGGAAAATGTTCTGTGAATTGGAAAGAACATATGAATTCCTTAAGTTAATGCCAAAGAATGATGCTCATGGAGGAGTAAATTGTAAAAGTAAACCCAAAGAAACAGTTCCATGGTTGGGTGGGGAGCTGGGCTGCCATGTTTACCTTTGGGGGTTGGAAGGATGTTGATGAGAAAGAAAGGCTCCAAGACGGAACATTATGAAGTGTTCAGAAGATAGGTGATGAGCTCTCATAGAGCAGAGGGCTCGTGGGGAGCTAGGGCTGGCTCAGATTTCACAGGGCTTTGAATGTCACCTTCACTAGGAGGAACCTCATTCTTAAAGTCAGGAAAAGCCCCTGAGAATCTTTGAACAAGTTAGGACCAGGACAAGAATATTATAGAAAAAATTAATCTGGTTTTAGTGTACATAGTAGGCACTCAAACATTTGTTGTATGCGTGGACTCTGGCAAGACACCTTGAACAAGTCCTTTTGGTGGATAGAGTAGGAGGTATCGGGGCTAGAAGTGGAAAGCTCTTGCAGTGGCACAGTAAGATGTCAAGATGCCTGCTCTGTGCTCCACGCTGGGCTAGACCAATGTTTCTTTTCTCAGCCTTTTAAAACTATCAGGCCACCCCCCGAAATTAGATTTCTCCCTAAGGAGTAAGATTTCGTCAGATAGGGCTGAGCTTGGAAGACCATAAACCCTCATAATATATAAGTTCTTTTGCATCTCAAGAACCAGTTTTTGCCTCATCGTGCACAATCTCACCCCCACTGAATTGAGGGTGCACACACCAAATGCCGTGGGAGACAGGAGACAACATGGTATGCTGGAGGGCACACACATCTGGGACTTAACATCTGGGCTTTGATTTCTTCTTGAACTCTTCATCTGTAGAGGTTGGACTCCCTCCATCTCTGAAATTCTGATTCTAGACTGGGCCCTGCCTTCAGGGAATTTACAACCCAATTAGGGCAGTAAGACTGACATTAAAGAGTAGAATCAAAGCCAAAGTGTATTAAGAGCTGATTCTTCTAAAAGGAACTCGTGAAACACAATACTTTTAAAATTTAAACTGGTTTTGCCAGATATCCCCCCTACCCCCAAAGCATGAGCATCTGGGTCTTTATTACAGTAAGCAGTAAAAGGATAAATTCAATGCCAGCCCCTGAGAGAGATTTTTTTTCTGATGGGAAGTTATTCTGAAATATGAAGGCACATGTTTTCCAAGTGATTCTACTGCAGCTACTGCAGGAATCAAGAGCCTGGCACCCAACTGGTAGAAACCAGCAATGAGCCATCCGTGCTTGCTTACTCGCCCTCCACATCTGAGGTGTTCTGTGCTGGTAGAGTTTTGCTTCCCCTACCATACATTAGCATGAGTTCTCATGCTCTCAATGACCTAGCATCTACTTACTTCCTAACCTTTCCATCTTGCTGCTTGCACAGTGCTATTGTTTGTTTAATCCTCTGGCCACTGCCTACCTAAGCTATAAGCTGTGAGGGCAAAGACCAGGGCCATCTTGGTCACCCTTTGTTTAATGATTGAAATTGACCAAACGTAGAATTGGTTTCTTGGCATAAATGTCTTCTGACGTTGATGTTCAGCTCACATTTCTTCTTTTTCCTCCCTTCTCCCTCTGACTGCCATCACTCAAAACATAGTTCAGTTACCTCTTCCAGGAAGCCTCCCTGATGATCCAAAGGTTTGTGGTTATTGTACTTTCCTCTAGGACACACACTTGGCACATTAATTGGCCTTTCATGTCCCCGACTAGATGGAAAGTCTTCGAATAAAGGACTACATGTGATATTGATGTACCTTAGCCCCAGTACAGCACCTCAGAAATAGTAGCTGAGGTAGGGAAGATGCTAACAGCTATAGATTTCAAGATCGGATGAAAATTGGCTTATAAAATAAGGAAGTATATTAGATCACCTTTGGAAATTCACCTGAAGGACAGGCTTCAGGACTGCTTTTTCCAGCAGCTCCTTAACGTTGAAGACCCAGATTCCTTCCTTCCCTCTCTGCTATGTCATCCCGTGTTGGCGTTACCCCAAGGCCAGATTCCCCAGTGGGTTGGACTGGCTGTCAACAGCCCTAGGTGTTCTATGCTTCCTCCTCATTTAAGTCAAATAGGTGGATGAGAAAGCCTGACTGCTGTGGCTCTCAGGAGAGAATGCTTTCTCAAGGCCCCCAATAAAACTTGTCTCTGTCTCATTGGCCCAAATGCAACCTCAGCCATTTCTTGAACTAATCACCAAGCAAAAGAAATGTGGTATCTTGTGGACTCACCAGGCCTATGCTGTACTCCGAAACACATTTCTTCCAACTCTTTTTCTGGCTTTGTTTTTTGGGTATATTTTTAACGTTTACATTTAATAAATTAATATCTTCAACCAAAGTAACACCCCAAATGCAAAATGATGCTATTCATAATTAGAAGGTTTAATCAAAATATAATAATCCAGTAACCAGATCCAGAAATGAGACTCAAGTTTAAAGTAGTAATGAAAAGTGTCTTGAATTGTTCAGGTTATGTTTTTGATTTCATGTATAGTGGTAAATTGTTACAGTAATGTTCTGCACATCACATGCCCATGCCATTGACTATTATTTTCCAGATTGACTTGGGCTTGAGAATGTGACTTGCTTTGGCTGAAAGGATACTAGCAAGTATGGCAAAGTAGAGGCATAAAAGCCCCAGGGCTCTGGCTGCCCTGAGACAACAGGTGAAGCAGCTCAGATTACCTGCTGGGGAGGAAGTCACAGTACCATTAACTCTTGCTGCTACTCAGGGAGAAAGAGAAAGGATAAGGAATCAATTACACTTTCTAAAGACACTTTGTTAACAATCATTGAGGAAATCTTTAAGAAACTCGATTAACTGCAGTTAGAATAGGCTTTCCCCAAAGAGGTGCTAAACTTTGTTACAAAAATCTAAGAATGTAGTGACAACATAAGACAATTGAGACTGCATTTATTCTGTGTTTACCTTGTACTCTCTTGGAGGCGTGTGATAATCAGTTTCTAACAGAGCTGTATCAAAAACTCCATAATAAAGTGCCCCAGCAGACGAAAGTGGCTCGTGGGAATCCAGCCCTCTCCAAACTGAAGTGGAGAGCCGTCATCAGACTGCTGGGTATACTGGCTCCACTGCAGTTAGTGGCTAAGAATGAATAAACCTTACTCGTGCATGTTAAACAACAACGCCAAGAACAACATTTCAGTAAACAGGTTCTCAGCACATTTTTTTTGGTCACTGAATTGATGTAGGCAACAGTTTTCACTTCTGTCTCTGCCTTTCCTATGGACAGGTGCAATCTAAAAAGTGAAAACTCTATTGTGAAAGGTACTGTTGGACCCATTTTAGACTTTAATCAAGTAAGCAAGCTGGCAAGTGTGTCTGTTCTTTCCCTGGCCTCCTGTGGTTTTTAGAGGCACGGTTTCAGACTCTTGCGCTTGGGGTGCCTTGCACATATTTGCACAAATGGATGCAAAATGGAAGGTTAAGATCTTCCCACAGATCTTAACCTTGGGAAGCCAAGAGGTCATCTGACCCATCCTTCATCCAAATGATTATACTTAAGCCTTCCCAGAAGATCCCTTATCTTATTTTTTGAGGAAAAAACAGACTGGGTAACACATCCAAGGCCCCATCGACCTTTATCAATAGTTCCTCATTTTAATGATTACCATTAAAGAGAAGGGGTTGGCTAACTTTGAACATAAAATTCCTTATTTGTGAGACAGGAGGTTCCTTAACAAAGGGTTACTATAGGAATGTGAGTACAGTACTAACACATAGGAAGAAAGTAGTAATACTAACCTCTAACTCCAGTTTAAGCATCTAAGATTTCTTTTGAGATATATAGTGATATTTGATAAATATCACTAAGGGCCACTCCAATGGCAATCTCTTTATTCATTCCTCAGCTCCTTTGCACAAAACCTCTTGCTGACCTCTTGACTAGACTATGATTCGATCAATAGAAGAAAGAGAAGCTTAAGGACAAATTATGACTTCAAAACAAGTTGTTTATCAAGGCCTATTAAAGAACATCCACCATATTGTAGTGTAATTCGATCAGTTATCTAGTGAAGAGCTTGTCAAACAAACAAACAAAAAAGATTTACAAAAGTCTAATGCATTTGGAAAAGAATACCATCAATCTGTTTCCAGATACCATTTGAACTGTTTGAGTTCAAATAATGTTAAGTGGCCTGTGGCCTGTTAAGAAACAAAGAAAACTATAATCTGAAAACAGCTGCCGTGTCTCAAACCAAGTCAACAAGAACACAGCGCTACAGTCAGCAACTAATACAGTCACCAGCCTAACCAAAGTAGGTTTTAGAAGAATGGAATAAAATAATGGGTTGATCTACCCAGGGAAGTTCTCAGGTCTTTTCCTCAGCATAATACTGCTTGCTGTTAAAGTACCATCTGATCTGCTAATCCATGACAAAGCCCATTAAAGATCCCCAGACTCTGGGATTTTGATGAAATTCTTATGTAGGAATTCCAGTGAAAAGGCCGTTGGAGAAACTGGTCTGGATTCTGGAATATGTTCCATTCTGTATTTTTCTATGTATGGTGCAGCTACTTCCCAAACCTGAGAAGGACAAAACAAAGTCAAAATGTTGAGGACACTGTTCTCACATGCCATGGAACATCAACCTGGTAGGACCAAAACGTCTATCGCTGACTAGACACGTAGCGGCTGTTTCCTTGCTTTTGTTCTAAGCCATTTGACATACGATCTGTGTCAACTGCTCTTTGGTTGCATTAACAGATTTTAAAATACAAAGTCTGAAACCTTTCTATTAGCAATAATCGCACCTCGGATAAACCTCATTAGCAACGATACTGCCACTGCGCAAAGCTAGTCTGAAACCTTTCTGGAGTTACCACGAAGGTTTTCAGCTGCTTACTCTTCTGGAGCAAAACAAGCTAACAAACACACAAAGCCTAGAGAATTCAGTGTGGACAGCATTAAAGAAAGTTGCTCAAACGATGACCGTGTGTTTTCTAAAACAAGCTTTGAATAAGGCGGTGGATTTCCTCATTTGCCAGATTTCCATGCTGTGTGTGTATTCCTTACACTCTTGCTACTCAAAGTGTGACCTGTGGAGCAGAAGCAGCAGCATCTGGAACAAGATCCCCAGGAGATTCACACGCACATCACAGTTTGAGAAGCCTGCTTCAGACCCTTGTTTATACCTCCACCCACCAACCTATTCTCTTTCAAGCATCATGTCTTCTCACGTTAAGGTCCTGTTTTTGGTTTACAACTGCTTTTTATCAGCTTGCTGACAACAACCAAGGAGGATTTCCTATTCTTTTGTATTACCATAAAAAATATATTCTTTCAAAGGCTAACTTCCTCGAAAAGATACGTGCATCTCCAGGTTTAATTGCAGCATTATTTGCAAATAGCCAAGACATGGAAGCAACCTAAGTGTCCACAGACAGATGTATAACAACTCCACCCAGTCTTAAGAGTTAACTTGAGTTAAGGTAACACACTTCCTGCTTGCCCACCTAAGGCCCTTGATCTATAACAGAATTAATTTGTTTCTTTTGAGATTTGCCGACCACTGGCCTTGGGGAATGAAGGACCAAGAACTTTCCCCGCCTGCAGAGGCCAGCAAGTATGTTTGAAGCCACCTTGGCTTTCCAACTAGCCCAGCAATGTTTTAGCAAAATGTTTTTCTTTTTTAAGATCACACAGTGATTATTGACCTCCCTTTGGTCATCTGTAGATCTTGCCCTCCTTTGCAGAAAGAACAAAGTACTCTTGGGGAGCCTGGGTGGCTCAGTCAGTTGGGCATC
This sequence comes from Puma concolor, assembly GCF_028749965.1. NCBI lineage: Eukaryota > Metazoa > Chordata > Mammalia > Carnivora > Felidae > Puma > Puma concolor. The sequence continues at coordinate 25,167,670 of NC_141673.1, read as the reverse complement.
TGACTTCAGCTCAGGTCATGATCTCACACTTCGTGAGTTCGAGCCCCACAACAGGCTCTGTGCTGAAAGCTCAGAGCCTGGAGCCTGCTTCGGATTCTGAGTCCCCCTCTGTATCTGCCCCTCCCCTGCTCATGCTCTGTCGCTCTCTCTCTCTCTCAAAAATAAATAAACATTAAAAAAATATTAAAAAAAAAAAAAAGAACAAAGTACTCTTGCACAACCTCTGGGTACCAAGAAACCAGACTTCCTTGCAGCTCCCCCCACTCCCCTGGGCATCAAGAAACTGGAACTTCTTCCACAACCTCTAAGAACTGAGATAACTCTGTAGCTGACATCATTGAGTCTGCATGTAAGTAAGAAATGTCATAGACCACTGCATTCTCTTAACTGTTTAACTCCCTTTAAATACCTCTGTGCTAGGCAGAAACCTGGGAGTTGGCTTTTGGACAAGAGTCTATTTCTCCCCAGGTGGCTGGCCTCCTGAATAAAACTCATATTCCTTTCTAATCAAAACTCATCTCTTGAGTATTGGCCTTTCAAGCGATGGACAGCTAAACTTGGTTTTCAGTAACAGACGAATGGATAGAGACAATGTGGTATGTATGTATGTATGTATGTATGTGTGTGTGTGTGTGTGTGTGTTAATCATCCATAAAAAAGAAGGAACTCCTGGCATTTATGATAACATCGATAGACCGTGAGGGCAGTATACTAAATGAAATGAGTCACAGAAAGACAAATACTGTATGATCTCACTTATGTGTGGAATCTAAATAGCAACCACAACGGCAAAAACTGAGCTCATAGATAGAGACAATAGATTGGTGGCTGCTAGAGGTGGGGGTGGGGGAGTTGGAGAGTGAGCGATATGGATAAAGGGGGTCAAAAGGTACAAACCTCCAATTATAAAATAAATAAATCTTGGGGATACACAACATGATAACTATAGTTAATAATACTGTATTGTATATTTTAAAGTTACTCAGAGATTAGATCTTAAAAGTTCTCATCACAAGAAGAAATTATAACTATGTATGGTGACAGATGTTAACTAGATTTATTGTGGTGATCATTTTGCAATATATACAAATATTAAGTCATTAGGTTGTACTCCCGAAATGGATATGTTATATGTCAGTCATATTTCAATTAATAAAAAAAGGCCAACCTCTCTCATCTACCTCTCTATGTGCATCAAAGTTGGCAGCAAGCAAGGGGCGTCCCCTCAAAGGGTGTAGGGCACACTTAGAAATGACAGATGTGAAGATCAAAGGGAAAAATCATTCCCCAAGAACAGAGCAATGGTTCCAGGGGAAATCAAGAAATTCTAGAGAACATGATACTCACAAATTATTACAAAAGGCTTAAAGAACTTTAAAAAATATATACAAAAAATGAGTCAGCCTATGAGGCATCTGTCCCTATCAGAGAAATCTCTAGTCAATGAAACCAGAGAAAATAAGCAGTAAAGAGAACCTGTAGTACCTCAATCAGGGTGATGATGGGGTAGGACACCCCACGGCACTAGACAGACCTATAGACCTTTGAAGTAAAAACCTGGGACTTCGTTTTCTCTTTGAATCTATTTAATCATTGGACCAGTTGGAGGTGGTGGTGATAACGTACTTTTGAATGAAAGAGAACGCTCTTGGTGAAGGGGATCCATGAAACTCTCATCTCATTTTTTCTCCCCATGAATACCTGTCCCAAACTCCATTTAAAATCATTTCAGTTTCTAATCATTAGATATTTAATGTTTGGGTGCAACACAGGACACTTAAGCGGTTATCAGACAGCTTTTTAAAGTTGCACAAGAAGTTGCCCAAGTTCCTTTTTGTTCACATCCAAGGCATAGACGAGAAACAAAAGAATAAGACAATATTTCTTCACTCCCTACTCCCACTTTGCTTTCCCATAATGACCCAAAACTAAGAAATAAGCCAAGTGGCCAACTTGCCTTCTGTTCCAGGAGCAGCCTGTGCGCTGCCTCAATGTCTGGGGCCATGAAGCGATCTTTTATCCAGGGCCTACAGAGAAAGTACATCAAACCATCAGCCAAACATTCACCACTGCCAGGGTTCACAGATCTGAAATGATGGCATCTCCAGGGACCTGTTTGACTTTACCTTACAACAGAGCGCACCAGGTCATATACTTTTTCCAGAGGAGTAGTTGTTCTCAGGGGGCGTAGAAACTCTATGCCCTGGCAGGCTGCCAGAAGTTCGATGGCCAGCACTACAATAAGAAAGGTGGAGGGATGATTAAAGCCTGACTTCGTGCTGGGGGGATATAACTCACGAGGAAGTCGACACTGCTAGCCAACTAAGAGATAGTCGGTTCTCTGTCTAGTGGTAGAATAAAGCTGCCTTGGTGTTTGGTTACCATCTTAAATTTGCTTTTCTAACCTATTGGCTGTATCTTTAATGTTAAGAAGGAGAGCACTATCCAGCTAAATGTCTTAGCCCCCCACTTCCTGTTTATCTGATCAAGATGGATGATATCTTTGTCCTATTTCCACCTTTGCATAAATTTCAATTTGTTTTTAGTCTTGCTATTTCTTTTGGCTTGAAATACCTGGCAATAGACTTTCATCAAAGGATTGAAGGAGCCAGTGAATGAGCAAATGAGTTTTTTGTTGGGCACTGATTCTATAGTGCTCATTTCAAACCTTCAAACTCAAAGGCTCCCAGGCCCATTAAAACTGAAATTCTAGGGGCGCGTGGGTGGCTCAGTTGGTTAAGCGTCCCGACTTGGGCTCAAGTCCTGATCTCACGGTTTGTGAGTTCGAGCCCCGCATTGGGCTCTGTGCTGACAGCTCAGAGCCTGGAGCCTGCTTGGGATTCTGTGTTTCCCTCTCTCTCTGCCCTTCTCCTGGTCCTGCTCTGTCTTTCTCTCTTACAGAAATAAATAAACATTAAAAAAAATTAAAAAAAAATGCAATTCTAGAAATTGGTACTTTGCCAACTTTCGGCTTCTTGATAAAACAATCCTTACACAGGTTTTTCCTAGCTAAGAACTTATTAAATGTACCATACCTTGTGATTGGCTTTGAATATTGACATCTAAGTTTCTCTACATTTGGATTCCATTATTTGCCAAGAAAAAATAGTTTAGAAGGGTAAAGTTGATCAAACCATTTAAGTGGTTAACTGAAATGGAGTATTGAAAATATTTGACTTTTCGTCTTAGAATTTATGAATTGCATCACAAACTCTGGTGAGTACAGACAAGTCACAATAGGAGAGGATGAAATAAATGATCTATTTTGGACCTGGAAGAAACTTTACATCTTCTAGTCTAGTCCCCTCACTTCATATGTAAGGTATTGGAAACTTTAAGAAGTTGAGCTGGGGTGGACAGGGAAGGCATCTGAGGTGAAATCTGCACAGCTACAAAGATAGAGTGAAGAAGTGAACCATGTGAAGTCCTTGGGGAACAATGTTGCAGGCAGAGAGACCAGCGAGGACACAGGTGCTGAGGTACTGGCAGGTACAAGAATAACACTGTGGCTCCAAGGTATCGAATGGAATGGAGACAGGTGCCAGTGAGAGCCAGAAGCCAGATCACGCATGATCCTGGTAGGCTACAGGAAGGGGGCTGGGTTTTGTTTTGAGTACGATGAGGAAACTTGGCAAATTTGAGCAGGAACATGGTGTGATCAAAATTACATTTTAAGAAGTTCACCGGGGTTATTTTATGTGGTGACTATGGAAGAACTGTAGTAAAAACAAGGAGATATCAATCAAAAGGAGATGATGGTGCCTTGATTTGGTGTCTTTTGACAGTAAGGTTAATTTGCTGAAGAACTGGCTAGAAGATCCGATCTGGATAGGAGTCTGATAAGGGTGTCTCCTTAACCTTCTGGCCAGAGCCACATGTTTAATGGGGAGACCATCTCAAGAATGGACATTAGGAACACACTCCGGTAGGCAGTTAATAACCAGTGTTGGTGAGGATGTGGAAAAATCAGAACTCTCAAATACTGCAGATAGGAATGTAACATGGTACAGCCACTTTGGAGAATAGTCTGGCAGTTCCTCAAAAAGATGGAGGTCAGTCACCATATGACTCAGCAATTCCACTCTAGAGAAATGAAAATATACGTCTTCATAAAAACTTGTACACAAATGTCTATAGTAGCATTATTCATATTAGCCAAAAGGCAGACAAAACCCAAACATCTCTCAACTGATGAATGGATAAACAAAATGTGTTAAATCCATAAAATGGAGTGTGTGGCCACAAAAAGGAATGATGTACTGATACATGCTACACCATGGAGGAACCCTGAACACATTATGCTGACTGAAAGAAGCCAGATACAAAAGGCCATATATTGTATGACACTTACGTGAAACGTCCAGAGTAGGCAAATCCACAGAGAGAGAAAAGTACATTAGTGGGTGCCTAAGCCCGGGGACAGGGTGGGACAATAGGAGAGGGATAGGTAAAGGGTACGAGGTTTCTTTCTGAGGTGATGAAAATGTTCTAAACTTGGTGGTGGTGACGGCACAACTCTGTGAATATACTAATAGCAACTCAAGTGTGCAATTTAAATGGGTGATTGTATGGTATGTAAATTATATCTCGATCCAGCTGTTAACAAGAATACTCAGCTCTCCCACATTTATCTTAAAATACCGCAGTGTTTGCTTATCTGCTGTTCCGCTTTCCACAGTTTTGGTGGCCTGCAATCAACCACCGTGTGGAAGCAGGTGAGCCTGATGATTGTCAGGTTCCTCTTTCTGACGAATCATCAGGTCAATAGAAGCCTGATGCTACGTCACAACGCCTGCGACATTCACCTCACTTCATCTCGTCTGTAGGCGTTTTATCCTCTCACATAGTCACAAGAAAGGGTGAGTACAGTCAGGTATTTTGAGAGAGTTCACATTCGCATAACTTTTATTTCAATATATTGTTATAATTGTTCTATTTTATCGTTCTTGCTTATCTCCTACTGTGCCTAACTTATAAATTAAACTTTATCATAGGTATGTGTGTATACGTAGGACTTGGTACTACCCGTGGTGTTGGGCATCCACAGGGGGTCCTGGAACGTTTCCCCCGTGGATAAGGTGGGAATTACCGTAGTGATACTCTTGTCAGCCAACTGCTTCCAATACAGTTGCAAAAATTTAGAAGCTTAGATAACAATGCTTAAAGGAAGGCAATTCCTTTAAACAAAACAAAACAAAACAAAACAAAACAAAACAAAACAAGAGGGGCGCCTGAGTGGCTCAGTTGGTTAAGCCTCCCACTTCTGCTCAGGTCATGATCTCACAGTTTGTGAGTTCAAGCCCCGCATCGGGCTCTGGGCTGACACCTCGGAGCCTGGAGCCTGCTTCGGATTCTGTGTCTCCCTTGCTCTCTGCCCCTCCCCTGCTCACGCTCTGCTCTCTCTCTCTCTCTCTCTCAAAAAATAAACGTTAAAAAAAATTAAAAAGCTCAACAAGGGGTGCCTGGGTGACTCTGTTGGTTGAGTGTCTGACTCTTGGTTTCAGCTCAGGTCATGATTTTGCAGTTGGTGGTTTCAAGCCCTGCGTCAGGCTCTGTGCTGACAGTGAGAAGCCTGCTTGGGATTCTCTGTCTCCCTCTTTCTCTGCCCCTGCGCAATCTCTGTCTCTCTCTCTCTCTAAATACATACATAAACTTAAAAAGCAATAAACAAAACAAGCAGTAATTTAGAAGGCAGAGAGAGGTTGGCCTAACTCAGTTCCACCCTAGAAGTATCTGCCAGAAGGTTTGGATCTGAATCTCGTCAAGCCTTTAGGAACAACCGCAGTATACAGGGAATGCAAGGGCTAGAGAACAACTTAAAAGTAACACCATAAGGCAGCCAACAGGTAAATCCAGAATGTCGGTTTCTAACAGAAGACTGACCTGGTTTTTTGTTTTTTTGTTTGTTTTTTGTTTTTTTTTTAATCCAGTCCATGGCATGAAGAAAAAAAAGGGAGAGGGGACTGTTCTAGATAAAAAGAAGCTTAAAGCTTTTAACACACCAAATTTAAAATGTGGGCCTTAAATCTAGATTTGAAAAAAACCCACTGTAAGGGCATTGAGATAATTGCGAAATTTTGAATATGGACTTATCAGTGACCCCAAGACTTGTTGACTTTGTTGGATGTGATAATGGCATCATGGTAGATAAAAATGCAGGAAGAAAATAATGTGATGGGATTTGCTTGAAAATAACTTGAGAAAAGTAAAAGAAAAAATGAAGCAAATGTGCTGTTGAGTCAGAGTGAGGTATAAATGAGGGCTCATGGTACTAATCTCTCTACTTCTGAATATGTTTTAAATTGTTTGAAAAATAAAGCCAACTAATAAACCTGATAGGTCAGCAGGTGTGGTTCTTAATTTTCAGCGAGCATCAGAATCACCTGGAAGACTTGTTCAACCAGATTGTCCTGCTCTCTCCCCTAGAGTTTCTACTTTAGCAGGTCTTGAGGGGTGGTGCCTAAGAGTCTGCCTTTCTCAAGTTCCCAGGTGATGCTGATGCTGCCTGTTTTGAGGCTCACAGATGTAGAAATTAATCAGAGAGGATTGCCATCCCAGACTGGCTGGGTTTACCTTGCTCCACATGCTCGATGACCCGAAGTGCCTTCCTTGCTGCCCATCCTCCCATGGAGACATGGTCCTCTGTGGCCGCGCTGGTGGAGAGAGAGTCCACCGACGAGGGGTGGCACAGAGCCTTGTTCTCAGAAACTGCAAGAAGCCGTGCAAGTTAAACATGCTTCTAATAGGAAAAATGGCCACGTTGGCTTCTCCCCGTGCCCAACGTCATGGAGGAGCCCCTCCAGGAGCTCTAGGTTGTTATCCAAGCACCAGATGGTCCAAAATTATTTTGGGAAATGGAAGCAGGTTGGGTTTGTATCAAAGTGAGAAGGACTTGGAGCCAATAATGAATTCTGAGATAAGACCAGATGGGAACCCTAATAGTACAAAGCCCAGTTGAAAACACAGGAAACATTTAGCATGCTAGGGAGACTAGGAAAAAAAAGACGTGATGGTCTTTTCTAAGTACTCAAGAACAACTGACTGGTACTATCACCAGAGGAGGCCTTGGAATTCAGGGTGGTGTTTGGGGATGGAGACTGGACCCCAGATCTTGAGCAAGGATATTTTTCAGTTCAGACTGTTCAGTGATTATATAAGTGGAGGCAGTGGGTTAAGCACAGGCTTCATGACTGCCGGAGATAACTTGGGGAGGCTGGGGAAATCCTAGTGATGGCCTGGATTGGTGTCTCCCAAACTTTATTGTGCATATGACTCGCTCCATCTTGTCAGAATGCAAATGTTGAGTTTCGCGTGGGCCTGAGATTCTGATAAGCTCCCAGGTGGTGGCTGGAATTTTGGCTCGAAGACAACACGTTAAATATGGAGGACCTAGATTCCAGAGCTCCTCCCCAGCTCCAGAAGCCAGGGAAGGCCAAACTCAGAGCGTTTTCTTCCCTACATTTTTGACCCTGAGAGTGGCTGAGACGTCAGTTGTTTTCTGTGCCATAAGGGGTCCTGAGGTAATCTAGCTACGTGAACTAGGGTGGTCAACTCGTCCTGGTCTGCCCAGGACTTGCCAGGTTTCAGCACTGCAAGGCCCAGGTCCTGTGACCCTTCACCTGCCATTAGATGGATAAGCAGGCTGTAGTGAGGCTCATTCAGAAAGAGAAGTTACACGTCCCCCTAAAAGAAAACTACCCATTTCATTATAAAGAAAGCAAGTTGAGCGACTTCAATAGGCAGTTTAGGGAAGCCAAACACATTCAAACAAAACTTTCTGAAGTCCCTAATATTTTCTAGAACTCAACCGCAACCTCCCTATGTTAATGTGAGAAGTTGCTGTCCTTTAAGGGAGTATTTTCATAAGGGGGTTAAGTGAGCAAATAGAAGATCCTCGGCAGAGGACATCATGAATTCAGGGTCTCTGTTGGTTTTATTGAGTTTCCATGTGAGGCTTTGGTGAGGAAAGGGTTAGGAGTAATCCTAATAGCAACTAATATTTACTTACTGCTTAGAGACATGCCGGGCATAGTTCTAAGGCTTTATATGCATTAATTCATTTAACTCTCAAATTAGCCCCATTAGGTAAATTTATCACCCCCATTTTACAGGGGAGTAAACGGAGGGTCAATAGGATTAAGAAACTTGCTCCATATCACACTCCTGGTAAATGGCAGAGCTGGGATTTGGACCCAGAGTCTATGCTCTTAATTAACCATGTGATCTCCTGCCTCATGGGTAGGTTTGCCAGAAAAAATACAGAATGCTCAATTACCTTTGAATTTCAGATAAAAAACAAATAACTTTTTAGTATAAGCATGTCCCAAATAATTCAAGTTTAACTGGACATCCTGCATTTCTTTTGTTAAATTTGGCAGCCATATTAGGATTATGTACTCATTAAAATGAGATCTGCATTAATTGAAGTGAGAGCATAGATTTGAGGACAAAAATGCCTGGGTTTGAATTCAGTTCTACTTGCGAGCCGTTCAATGTTGGGTAAGTCACCTAACTTCTCAGATCATCTGGTATTCATCTATGCAATGGGGGTAATGATAGTGCCTTGCCTCACGGTATTGTTGTGACCGTGAAGTGAGTAATTATAAATTAAGTCCTTAGCAGGTCCTTTGTACCAGGCCTTGTTCTGATGTGTTACTTAAAGTTTTAATTCAGAAATCAGTGACACTGAACCTCAGTTCTCATAGAGGGCATCTTGCTTCTTATAAGCATTTTTGCATATTGTAATCACATCTTTATGCTCTTAGAGGTCAGTATATCTACTGAAATGTATCCAACGTTTAATCATCCAAGTCCGTTCATGTTTCACCTTAATTATGGATATCTTTGTCTTTTTCCTTCTGATAGTCCCCAAATTGCGATTAGGGAAAAAGCTACAAACATGACATTCGTATGTGACGTTAAGTTGCTTCCTACAGAGAAATTGTGGAAACCTCATTATTTACAAACTCATTGGGGTATTATTCTGTTTTACTTCAACTTTGTTTAGATTTTATTATATATATATATATATATATATATATATATATTTTTTTTTTTTTTTTTTTTTCCTAAAATATGTCAGGCTTCCTTCTGCATTTGTATTGAGACAGGTAGGATGCAAATGAGGTGGGGAAAAACCTGATGCAAGGACAAAATTTGACACTTTCAGATAAAAAGGATGGGCTCGCATTCTGAGAAGTGGGCAGTGTTCTTACCGAGGGCTGCAGCTGTACAATGTGCAATCATGAATCCCGAGTTCAGACCACCCTCAGCAACCAGGAAGGCAGGCAGCTCGCTGAGGGAGGGGTTACAGAGCCTTTCGATTCTTCTTTCACTAATAGCAGCAAGCTCATGAACTCCAATGGCCAAATAGTCCAGGGCCTAGAAAGAGTGACTCAATTCAGTTGAATTGAGCCTAAATTGGAATATGCTTTCAGGGTCAGGAGCAATTCTAAAAAGCTTACTTTGGCTGGGTATTCACCATGGAAGTTTCCTCCAGAAATAGTCTCTCCCCTACTGGCAAATACCATCTTTCAAAACAGGTTAAGGCTTGAATATAACATTTGCTGATCACTGCAAGTAGAGGTCTCCCCCACCATCCGAAAGTAGAGCGTTCCTATGAAAATCTTTTCTAAACCAAAATGGCATAAAGGGAAGAAGTGCTTACCATTAATTTACATGGAAAATTTTTGAGCATTCCCAGACCCTCAAAATCACCTCTTTTAGCCTTCTGATACCAGAGGACACATCTTGCTAATGGATGCACAAAATAAATTAAGATAAAGCACAGATGCTCATACAGTTCAAAGCCCTGGCAGCCTGATGCTGAGATGCTGAGTATAGTTCCCAGGGAAGGAGCTCGGTGATACTGCTACCGCTTCAGATTTCTTTCAGTCCGTGAAAACAAGTACTAATGTAGGTCTGTAATGCAGACTTTCAAGAAGCAGGGGATACCTGTGTGACTCTTTTCCCAACCCACTAATTTGTAACACTGATAGCCCTTGTACAAATATGGGTGGAGGGAAGGAGATTCTCTCTACAAGCAGTTGTTGACATAAAGGGACAAAAACCCAAAAACAACTAAACAAATATCCCAAACCTTAAAGATGAATCATGTACACCCAACAGGGGGCCAAGAAAACATGAAACATCAATTTTTTTCCCCTGAGATTAGAGATTCTCAAGCACCACAACAGTAGTAATTTTAGCGGTTAGTACTTTCCCTCAAAACGGTCTATATCTGAAACTAAGAACAGAGACCGGGACGCCAGTTTAAAAGCAAACTCTTTTTGTCAGGGGGCAATGTGAGCTTGTGCTCCGTAGAAGAATTTGCTGAATGGAAGACTGTTGATGAGCAACCACCAAATTGTCTGGAACAATCAATCCTGGGAACGTTTTCAACCTCTCTACTCAGTGATCCTATGCCAGCATTCACAGCATATGGCAGCCAATAGGCTGTTGCAAACCAATCTAAGTAGGAGGCAGCTTAGACTCCCTGCATATCAATGCCCTGAAGGATCATTCCTTTGTATCATGCACTTCACTTGGATCAACAGGCACTCAGACAAAAGGCAGTAACAGACCCTCCTTGCAGATTCCAAACAGCTAATTTTCACCTCCTGGACTAGAGAATATGATCTATGAACTAGGAACTCTGAGACAGGTTCTGACTTCCAAGGAACTGGAGATGCACGTATTACACTAACTTAGTCAAGTTTGGAGTTACTCTTTTCTGTACATATATCCGTGAGCCTATTAGGCCCAATGCTGGCTCTTCTGTACCAAGCCACCCCCAGTCACAGGCCTTAGTCTTCTCTCCATTCTCTGAATCCTTATAGCAAGTAATATCTGCACCTATTTAAAACTTAAGCGTGTTCTGTTGTTCTCCAGTTGTTCCAAATTTGGTTGCTGGCTATCAGATTATAGCAATTCGAATTTAGTTCCCATAACATCTAGCAACTATGTAATAGGTGCTCTATATCTACAACAGAACAATTCAGAAGACTATTCTTTCAAGTGACACCACCATTGTAGGTGAACTCTCAAATATGGCCTTATTGGAATTTCATCAATAATTAAGAATCTTTAATTGAGAAAGGAAAAGACTGTTGGCTGAAACTTTTGCTGGGGAAAGTGGTAGTGTAAGAATTTATTAAGGAATTATCCCTCTCCCATATCCAATAATTTAATGGCAAATCTTTCTTTGTTTTTTTCATTTTGTTTTGTTTTGTTTTACTCTATAAGATACCCTTTCAGGTCTAAATTATCTAAGTGTAGAAAGGATGCCTTTCCTCACAGTGCCAGAACTGACAAGAACTGACAGATGAGACAGACTGCCTAGACTTCATGAAAATTCTAGTCCATTTTGGGGGGTGAAGTATGTTGAGGTGAGTGAGTTGAGGATTACTTAGTGTGGGTTTGACTTAATTGTGAAACAATCTGAGAGGACATAAAACACACATCCTGAAGTAAACTTGTCAGAGAAACCACACTAAAAGGGTCTTGTGATGAATCTTTCACAGCTGTTGTGAAACCTGTCTGCTAAGCTAAGCTGTGAGCTACTTCCAGGGTTGCTAACTCAGCACTTTGTCCCATATTAAGAACTGAGGCCGACATGGGATAGGAAGGCATATATTCCTAAGGGTTGGGTGGTCTTCAAAGGCAGTACTGGGTACCTCTGTGACAACTTTGCCAGTGTGACTCCCAAGTGATCACATCAACGTCTGGGAGAACTATACCCTCAAAGAATATTCCATAGCAAAAACAAGATGGCTCTAAGATAACCACACCATGAAGGAAAGAAGGGCTGCATCCTTGAAAAATAGAAGCATTCTTACTATTCTCTAGAATATGGAATATTTTCTAGTAGAAATATGGAAATACTGATTTGAGTACACTCCATGTCAAAAATAAAAACTTGAGATGAGGAAAGCCATAACTCGTTAATCAATACTTTGGTAAGTGTTAACAAGCTGCCTTCTGTTTCATGCGTCACAAGAACTGGGAAGCCTTGCATAAATGCAAACCTACCCAGGATCCCCATAATCACACTTGTGACCTCGGTTTTCATCTTTCTATCAGCAATCTCAGCACTGGGTTTTAGGGCAAAGGTTTTCATGAAACCTCTCAGCCAATGCCGGAAATATGTGCGTTAGCTTTTAATGAGTCCGTTTGGAAAGCACAGCGTGTTCATAGTCTCTGAAGTGAAATTAGGTTCACAGACCTGCCCCTGCCAATCATCAGCTCTGAGGTTCCTCTGAACCTCAGGTAGTCTATGAAATGGAGTAACAACAGAGATACTACACAAAAGGATCACTTTAGCATATCTAAAAATTACCAGCTTGATTTCTATAACTACAGTTTAGTAAGCAGTCAAAAGATACAGGATTGTCTGTTGCACTATTAAGTTCTGTGGTAATGATGTTCTTCACAAACGCTATTGTGTCATTCACCACACCATGGACCTAAAATACAAGATTAAATGAGTTAATACATTGAAAACACTGATAATGGTGTCTGTCACACAGAGTCTGATATTCTTATTAGAATAGCAAGAATGTTTTTTTTAATGTTTATTTATTTTGAGGCAGAGAGAGAGAGAGAGAGAGCAAGCGAGCATGAGCAGGGGAGGGTCAGAGAGAGAATGAGAATGTCAAGCAGGCTCCACACTGTCAGTGCAGAGCCTGATGCGGGGCTTGAACTCATGAACCATGAGATCATGACCTGAGCCGAAATCAAGAGTTGGATACTAACCAACTGAGCCACCCAGGCACCCTGAATAGCAAGGATGTTTTAAACTGGGATTTATTTGTACTGTAGAGCTAATTTAGCGATTTTCCATAGACGTTTTTGATCAACTAGCTAGAATAGAACTTGATGAGTTAAAGGAAATAGGGTATTTATTCTAGGGAGGACCCTATTACACTACAGAATCTGGCACCAGATCAAATATTGTTTCATTCTTGAGTTGTGTGTTAATTTCTTACTCAACTAATTGCCATTCACAAATGAGTTATAACATCTGCAATACTGGATGCCTCATGCCCACTCAGGTCTTCTGCATTGTTTTAGTCTAAAGTTAAGCCTCACAGATTTATTTATGGTGGTTTATATCTGCTTATTAAATGAAGATAAAGTACAACCATGATGTGCACTTAATTTTGATTAGACTTTCCTGCAAACATCTCTGAAAGCTGGTTCTTGCTATATCTAGAAGGGAGAACCAGTAAACTTCCATTAACTGGTTAGGATGATGTTATCACTAAGAATTTTAAAAAGTTACGGCACTAAACCAACACAGCAAGTTGTCTCTTGTGCTTCTGTACAAGGGAATTGAGCAAAGCACTTCAAAAGGAAACAAACAGCTTAATATATAGAATAGAAACTAAAATAATTGGACAAAGGGAAGTATGACACACATAATTTTTAACAGAGGCAGTAAAGAAATTTGGATTATAATTGACCATTACATGACTTTTTAACACTTACCTCTTTTTCTTTTCACCCCTCCCTGAATTGGGAAAAAAAGAAAAGGCTTTTTGTTTGTGTACCTGTGGACAGCAGCGCAAGGTATATGCGTCCTGAACACGATCACAGAACCTGTGACTTTCTGTGGAAGAGGTGGAAGGGATAGCAATTTTTTCAAAGTTATCAATTTTTTCCCACAAAACATAAAACCAAATAAGCTCGCTCACAAAAACATCCCCAGACCTGCTATTTCAGAAGGGTGGTGATCCGAGTCCAAGAGTGACCGAAACCGAAAAGCCACTTCAACTTGCCCACGATGAGGGCGAACAGCATGAATGTCTAGAATTGATGGAGAACAAGTCTGAGCACTTCTTCCATTAGCACGAACTACCATTGGTGATGGTTCAGGACCATCCACGGTGCTGACACAAGCCTTCAAAATCCCAGGGGTTCTTACCACCACTCACAGTTAGAACCTCAACTCCAAAAGCAAGCTTTTCCTTTGACTGTACTCTTTCTACCTTAAATATCCGAGTGCAAACTACGTGTTAAGTCCCCTGGGAATTCAACTCAAGACCTTGGACCTACCCTAATTTAGGATTTAGGCTCCTAATGGAAGGAACCTCCACAGTGGCCAATTGTAGACAGTTTTACATCAATTTTAGGCAGATTTCTGTCCTACTACATAGAATGGTAGGGAGTCTTTCAAATTCATTACTTTCCAGGTAAACTACAACTTCTATGGTTTTTCTCTCTCCATTTTCTAATGGAGACCAACTTTAATCCTACTCTGCTTCTAAAACCCTGTGAACAGATTCCTAAGACAGTGCACAGTTTGATGGGAGTTGGGCCTGGATGATCCAGAACGCTGGGTGAATTCTAGAGTCAGCATCTGTAAAATGTGGTCATTCCAAGGATCAAGCGTGGCATAACTTAGATGAAGCTGTGGCAGTATTGTGTATGCCATAGGCCCTTGGGTTTTCTCTTTTTCCCCTACCACGCATCCCCACCACTCATGTTTAAAGACCTGGACCAGCCCACCCAACCAGCTCTGAATGACTGAATAGCAACCAAATGGAAGAACCATGCTGACCAGTATCGAAGGCTTTGGTGGTGCCTTTCAGCACCTCAAGGGTCAGGGCCGCCACGATGTCAGCCTGACGTGCAATAGCACTGGCTCTCTCCACAGCTTCGCAGCCCAGGGAGGTGATCATCTGTGTCCCGTTGATGAGTGCCAGACCCTTTGGAAAGAAAGAGAGAAGTTCCTTGCTACATTTATTGTAACCTATGTACAAGTTGATTTCATATCTTTTGCATCCCTAAGAGAAAAGTTAACCCGTCAGCTGAAGGACATTTATTTATGTTTTCTAAAGTGCAAGGCAGTAAGACTTATTTAAGCACTTGAGGATTAAGTGCTATCCTAAGTGAAATTGCTAGTATAAACCTGGCAAGTGGAATACATGTTAAGTATCCCCATTCTCAAGACAACAATGAACGTCCAGTGTAGCTGCATATAAAATCTTTAGCTCCTAATTACGCAGCATTTCTTAACTTGTCATCATTGTGGACAGGACATCCTAAAACATTTCTGGCCCAAGACTCTTGGCTGAGAGCACCCTGAGGAATCTTGACTTATAGCATCTGTTAAGGATCCTTAGAGATCCTGATTTGAAGTTTGAATTAAGTAAGAGAACCCCTAAACATTTGTGGCGGGCAGAATCTTCTGAATGCTTATGGATGAGTCCTTTCTTCAATGACAAACTTTTAACAAACATGAAAGCCACATTTATTTTAAGAAATCAGTGAGACCGACATTAAGACTGAAAATAGTATATAAATAAAAACTTGTTAAAATGAATACATTTTCCTTGAATCTCCTTACCTCTTTTGGTTTCAAAACAACTGGTTTCAATCCATGAGCCTCCAAGACCTGCAGAATGATTAAAAAGATAAAAATGGGTATCAAATGAAATACTAGCCTTTTTCTAATTTCATAAGGAATCAATAAAATATCTTTAAAGCCTAAAGATCTGTCTTATAAAAGAGCAGACCTCATAAACTGGTTCTGTTCATCCCCCTCTGGTCTATTCTCTAGTTCTGTTCTTTAATCTGAAAGCAGACTTATATTTCACATAATTTTTGTACTTAAATCAGGGGCGTTAGTGTCTACAGAAGTAACCCCGAATTTTGGGTTTTAGGTCCTTTGTGTTCAGTTTCCACATTACTGACTCACTTTTTCTTCTGCTGCTTCCTGAGTACATGTTTACAGAGTAAGAGTATGTGAAATGCCCTAGGAGGCAGGAAGTAGGTAGGACAGCACAAAGGAAGGGCAAATAGCATTTGGAGGGAAAAGAACCAGGGGAGCAGAGATGGAAGTTTCCCAGAGGACTTATCAGAGGGAGGAACAGGAGTGAGTGAATAAGAGTGGAATGAGCACGAGCTGGTCCCTCTGTCCCGGGCACAGCATATCCCAGCTGTAAGGAACCCCCAGTTTCTGTAATGTAGAACTTAGTGGGAGGGAGTAGACCAACAAGACTCTTATAAACCAGTCTAAATTTAGACTTTATTCTAAGGACAACGGGAAGCATTACAGGCTTTAGCCGGGACACGCTTGAATTTGCTGTGTGACGGTGGCTGGGAAAACATTGTACAGAGAAATAAAGATCAGGCTTTAGGGAAGAAAGGTGATTTGGAACCCGTACCCTCCTAAGGATTATCTGTTCCTTTAACTTCTTCCTTCCCCTGGGTCCTCTGCCCCTTCATTGGGGAACCTCTCAGCAATTGACCTGGGATGACACCTCAAATAGTTCTTTGGGCTGCTCTGACGGAATTTGGAGATGGATGAGGAAACATTAAAGCTTTACTAAAAGCAAGCCCTTCTGATTAGCCATTGGGGTGGAAGCTTGGAGGAAAATGGAGCCTGCTTTCCAGAGGCCATACAGCAGGTACTATGATCCACAGCGCTATACTGTGAGACCAGCAACTAAATAAATTTGCAACAGTGTGTGGCCTCCGGGATGGACACTGGAAGATTTTTGGCTGCAGAATAAAATGCTGGGATTAACACTGACTGCTGTACCTTTTCACCAAGGTGACCATCAAGTCCAAAGGGCCAGTAGTAAAGTATGGAAGCTAAGAGCCTTACCTAGTTTGACTAATGGTGGCTCCCTCATGGGGTTGCTGTAAGGATTCAGTGCTATAAAGTATGCAAGTGCAGCCGGTGCCCAGCCTAGGGAGATTACTGCAGAATGTAAGTTATTAAAGTCTTACGTATTTAGCATCAGCCCAGCCACTCTTTGGAGACCACATCTTCCCTTCTCCAATTAGCCCAAGAGCAAGATGAGAGAGTGGCGCAAGGTCTCCACTGGCACCAACCGTTCCTTTCTCTGGAACGTAGGGCAGGCAGGAGGCTGGGAGAGAAGTAGGCACCAGTTACTTGTGGCTGTCTTCACTTTGCCAGCGAGACCAACCTCTCCCAATAGGATGTAGTATCACTTTATGGCACAAATACCTGGGGAAAGACAGTTCCTGGAGCACAACTAATGCTTAATGAACCTGGCCGCACTGCTATTAAAAAAAGGCAGAGGGGAATAAGGGTGGGTGGGAGAGAGCACCTTCCCAATAACAAAAAGCCTTCCTTCCCTTATAAGCCGCTTTAAGTTTAGACTATAAAGATCTGTACTCTGAAAATTATAAAACATTGATGAAAGAAATGGAAGCCAACACAAACGGTATGACATTTTGTGCTCGTGGAGCGGAAGAATTCATATTGTTAAAACGTCCATTCTACCAAAGCAATCTACAGGTTCAGGGCAATTCCTATCGAAACACCAATGGCATTTTTCACAGAACTGGAACACAGAGTCCTAAAATTTGTATGGAACCACAGAAGACTCCAAATAGCCAAAGCAACCTTGAGAAAGAAGAACAAAGCTGGAGCTATCACAGTCTCAGATTTCAAGATACACTTCACAGCTGTAGTAATCACAATGGTGTGGCACTGTCACAGAAACAGACAAACAGATCAATGGAAAGACTAGACAGCCCGGAAATAAATCTATGCCTATATGGTCAATAAATCAATGGCAAAGGAGAGAAGGATACATGACGGGGAAGACAGGCTTGTCTGATGCTGGGAAAACTAGTCCACTTCCTCACACCACACCCAAAACTTAACGTGAAATGGACTAAAGGCCTAAATGTGAGACCCGAAACCATAAAACTCCTAGAAGGAAAACATAGGCAGTAATCGCTTTGATACTGGCCTTAGCAACATTTTTTAAGATATGGTTCCTCAGGAAAGGGAAGCAAAAGCAAAAATAAACTACTGGGACTAGACCAAAATTAGAAGTCTTACGCAATGAAGGAAACCATCAACAAAATGCAACCTACCGACTGTGCGATGTTTGCAAATGATATATCTGATAAGGAGTTAATACCCAAATATACAAACAACTTACAGAACTCAACATTAGAAAAACCAGATAATCCAATTAAAAAGTGGGCAGAGGCTCTGAATAGCCTTTTTTTTTTTAAAGAAGACATACAGAAGGCTGACAGACACATAAAAAGATACTCAGCATTACTAACCATAAGGAAAATGCAAATCAAAACCACAGTGAGCTATCACCTCACACCTGGCAGAATGGCTATAATAAAAAACTCAAGAAACAACAAGTATCGGTGAGGATGTGGAGAAAAGAGAAACTTTGTGTACGGCTAGTGGCGCAGCCCCTGCGGACAATGTATGGAATCTCCTCAAAAGATTAGAAACAGAACTACCACATAATCCAGTAATCGTACTATTAGCTATTTACCCAAAGAAAATGAAAACACTAACTTGAAAAGACATATGCCCCTCCTATGTTAATTGCAGCATTATTTACAATAGCCAAGACACGGAAGCAGCCCAAATGTCCATTGCTAGATAAATGGGTAAAGGAGAGGTAGTATTTATATACAATGAAACACTACTCAGCCATAGCAAATAATGAGATCTTGCCATTCGTGACAATGTAGATGGACTTAGTGGGTATTATGCTAAATGAAAGTAGTGAGACAGAGACAAATACCAGTTCACTTATACGTGGAATCTAAAAACCAAGATAAAAAAAGTAGAAACAGACTCATAAATACAGAGAATAAACTGATGGTTGATGGGGGTGGGGGCATGGAGCAAAATGGGTGAAGGGGAGTGGGAGGTACAAGCTTCCATTTATGGAATGGATAAAGCATAAGGATGAAAGGTACAGCATATGAAACATTTTTTTTTTTTTTTAAGTTTAGACTCTTTCCTAGGGACATTACAGATTTTAGCCAGGACATGCTCAGATTTGCTGTGTGAAGCTGGTTGGGGGACACGGTACATAGGGGACTAATACAGATCAGGCTGCATGGAAGAAAGGTGATCTGAAACCCATATCCCCATAAGGATTATCTATTCCTTTAAGTTTTTCCTCCTCCTTGGTCCTCTGCCCCTTTGCTTTTACTGTGCATGTCCTAATCAGACCTAGAAATTTTTAGGAATTGTAACAATGTATCTTAAAGATCAGGAGTTAGCTGTTGTTCATTACAGCCTTGCTTCTAAGAACAAAAAGTTAGAAATGATGTCAACATAGAATTAAGAGACTTTTGGGTGGCTCAGTTGGTTAAGCATCTGACTTTGGCTCAGATCATGATCTCATGGTTCATGGGCTCTGTGCTGACAGCTCAGAGCCTGGCGCCTGCTTCAGATTCTGTGTCACCCTCTCTCTCTGCTCCTCCCCTGTGTGTGCTTTCTCACTCTCTTGTAAAAATAAACATTAAAAAATTTAAAAAAAAAGAATTAAGAGACTCTCATATAACCAAAGAGTGTGTGCAGTCATTAAAAGCTATTGGGGGAAAAAACACTATTGGAGAATGTTTGGAAACATGTAAATTTTAACATTAGAAAAGAATTATAAAATGTTCTAGAAGGATAAGGCACACCAAAGTATTCACAGGGGTTCTCTGAGGAGGTAAGCATAGACAGCATAGTCTCTGTTTCTACTTTTTCCCAGATTCCTAGGCACCCAGCCTACTACCTCACCACCACTTATAAACAGACATGTACTGTTTTGGAGGAAATTCTCAGTTAAAAAAAAAAAAAAAGTCCTGTTCTTTCTAAAGTAAACTCAGACTCCTATAGCAGTGTGTTTTCCATCTGTAGATAAGGTTAGTGGCATGAAGCAATGCCATCCACAGGCCAGCTTCCAGATCATAGTTCACCTAGGGAATTCTCAGAACTCTAGGGACCCAGGGGGGTCCTAGACTGACCCATAAAGCATAGGTAGGTTTACAGCCAGAGATGTACTATCTGCGATTGTAGGGAAGACCAGGGTGGGAGGAGGGACAGGTGGTGGAATCACTACTGGTCTGCTCAGCACAGCCATGTCTACCCATAGATACCCCGTATACCTTCACCCCAAAGAGCTTCCCGAGCCTGTGCTGATCTATGATGTTCATCTTTGTGAGGAGGGACAGTGGCCTCCTAAGCATTTCAAATCTTGTCTCCACATTGGAGTTTTTCTACCCTGAGAAGTAAGCTCCAAAGAGCTGAACGGTATTGTATCCTGGCACGAGATGGCTTCCTGGTCCAGAAGCAAGTCTTTGATCTCTTTGATGCTTCTGTTTTATCTTTGCAAGAAGTTAAGTTTCAGTTATTTAAGTCTGGGTATTCCACTATCTGGGGAGCATTAAGATGTCAGATTCCCGGGCACTTAGCAGAACTACTGAATTGGTCTTTGGGATGGACATCCAGGAATCACTGTGTTTCCCAGATGATTTGATGCAACTTCTCTAACCACATCTGGGCATCGCTGAATTAAAAGTTCTTTCCAGCTCTGAGCTTTGGGCCAGACTTGAGGGGTTTGTTCCAGACTTAAAGATACCAAATACTAAGTGAAGGGTGATGAAATGTGAGTTGAAGGTACACAGGAGTAAGCATCTCTGTCCCCACCCCTGTCCCCTCAGGTAGTCTCCTTCCCACCAAGCCCATTTCCATTTGTCTCCATTATTCTATGTCATCTTGTCTCTGTTAGTCGTCACCCTGCCATCAACCAAGTCTACCTGTGGTATATGCCCAGCCTTAGGGGAGGGTCAGTCTGTGGATCCATGGCATTACCATTAAATACTTCAATAACTTGCTTGAGGGTCTCCAGGGAAATGCCACTGTATCCTTTGGCTAAGACATTGATCCTTAAAGCCAGGAGCATCCGACATCTCTCAGGGATTAGTGGTTTCCCAACACCTGCAAAATGGAATTAATGTTTTCTTCTAGAAATCTTTTCTACCTCCATCTCTCAAATCTTTTTCCATTTCAGTCCAGTCTCCTACCACCGTCAAGAAGAGACTTGACTCAGTCAAGATGCATTTGCACTGCTCTCCTTCCTGATTGTCCTGTTTGTTAAAGTCCCATCTTCTAGAAAAAGGAGAAGCCCCAGTTTTGCCTTCTCAGTTCTCTTTCCTAGAATGCTTCAGTGAGTCCCACCCTTCCCAACACCCTTAGAATAGCATCCAGACTCCTCAGAACAAGCTCCCTTGCAATCAGGTGGGACTGGATTCTTGACATCTCACCTCATCCTGACCAACTCATTCCCTGAGTTCCAGCCTTAATTTCGTTCCCTAAATACACCACTCTTGACATGATAGTATAGCTGCTCCTGCCCCAACCCCATCTCTCCACCTGGTCCATTCCTTTTTCTCAGATTCAGCTGAAAGGTGGTCTTGTCTGATGCTTTCCTCTTTCCCCTCCTCCCCCGAAGCAGAATTGGCACTAGTTCTTGGAATGCATTAGCTATTCGTGGCTGTTACAGGATGCCTCACTCTGTTTGGAATGATTTACCTGAAGAATGTGAACGTACTAGGTTGACCTGCAGCTCTCTGGAAGAGAAAAGGAAACAACCCTCTTAGATACCTTGCAGTGAAAACGTTTCCTCAGCTGGGAAAATGAAGGAAAGAACGGTTGAATCTTTGGAGAGGCAGGATAAGGCAGCGTGATGCAATGTAAGAAACCAGCAAGCCCGTGTTTTCAAAGCCAACTCATATACAAGTTAACAGGAGACTTATCCTCCTCATCTGTAAATTGGGGCAAATGTTAATTATTTCTCTTGTTGAAAGAAGTCTCAAAGATGGGGACAGGTGGCATGTGAATGCTTGTGTTTGCTAAGGAGGGTGGGAATCAGACTTACTCTAGCTTATTGACAGGAATTATAGTTCTGGCAAATTTCCCAAAACCTGTAGTGATACCGTAAACAACTACAACAAAAAAACAGACATTGTACAATTAGATGCAGGCCGTTTTGTTCGGTTAATAAAAAGAATTGTAGGACACAAAGAGAAAACAATACCAGTTTTTTCTTTTATGATGCTATCTATGACTTCCCTGGATTTTTGCACCTTCTTTTCCGCAGTTGGGGTGAGCTAGGAAAACATTGGTCAAAGCAGAGCATGTGGAAAACTTCCATACGCAGTGAAAGAGGTCAGAGGACATCCTTCCCCTGCCCTCCCCCATACCTTTATTTTGTAGTGTCCTTTTCCCAAGTTGACCAGATCCTCTGTGGTCAGGCTGTCCCCATCTAAGGCGATGTACTGCACAAAAGAAGGGAACTTCCATGAGCTCGAGCAGCTTGGCGCTTGAACAAGAGAGTAGGGAAGCCTCAAGCAAAACTACATTTTGACACCCGAGAGATTTTACCCTTGCTCTGACACATTCATGTGCTAGTTTAAACGACCGCTTGCTCAAGAGGAGGCTGAGTAAAGAAGGCTAGCAATGGAAGAGCATAATTAATGCATTTGCCTACTCCACCGAGCAGGATAAAGCCCCGCCCTGACAGTGTTCACTCAAAAATTTTGCTGGCTCCACCCCTTCTTAAGTGAGGGGGACTTAATTTTCTTTATAAACAGAGAGCGGCTGGAAGTTTACCTTTTCAGGCTCCCGGTATTTGCTGTATCTGAAGCCAGGTAAAGGAAAACACTGGGTAGCGTGAGAAAGCCCCCACCCCATCACTGGCAGGGGCAGCCCCCCGGCGCAGACCCACCAGCCTGCAGGAAAGGATACAGGTAAACTCCTTCTGGTTGTGATGGAATGAAGTCGGGAGACATGGCATCCCCTTCTATAACTGAAACAAGAATGCAAGACAGGCTCCTTACAGATGGCAAAGGAGACGCGCATTGTTGCTGGTAAACCAAGAAAGGGCTCTTCCACTGCTCTGACTTCTATAGAAATGGCTGCTTTAAAACCACTTCAGAGGCCTTCAAGTGCTCCTAGCATCTTTACAAACGACAGCGAAATGCAGAGATGCAGGTATCAGGCGTGGACCGGGGTTTACATGGAAGTTCAAGATCTAACGCCCACCCCCACCCCCATCCTCACCCCCAGCTGTATTTTGTATTAAATCCGAACCGCTTAGGCCACTGGCCTCCAGTCCGCTGAGGTGCTTTTGAAGGGCAGAAGGATCTTCAAAATGATTCTGTACCTGCAGAGGCATTCAGATGTTGCCTTTGCTACTTCCTAGCGCTCGACTCTAGGTAAGCCACCTCATTTCTGGGTCTGCTGCCTCGTGGTAAAAGGGGGATGAGAATCCTGCCCTCTCCAGGTTATTGTTGGAACCTAAGAGACAGCACGACCCCCCCCCCCCCCCCCCCCCCCCACGGAGGGCAGAGAGGACACCAGGACCTCCTTCCCAGGGATGCGGGGACTGGGCCGCCGCCCTCCGGCCACTCACCCACTTCCACGAACTCGTTGTCCTCCAGGGCCACCTGAAGCGGGTCCTCGTCGTCCAGGAGGCCCAGGCCTTTGCATCGGCGCACGAGGAAGCGCACGTCGTCCACCGAGGCGAAGCCGCCGTTGTCTGGCTTATTCTTGACGTACCTCTTGATGGCCTCACGGCCCAGCCAGCCCACCGTGAGCTGCGCGTCCCGGCAGGGCACGGCCAGCCATTCCCCGCGCACGTGCACCGTGTACCTGGGCATGGCTCCGCGCGACCCGAAGGAGGCCCTGCCACCAGGCTGCCTGCTCTTCTGCCTGGGCAGGAGCCTGGCGGGGGCGGTTTTATCTGGGAGGGACTTCCTAGGTGTGGTCGGCGGGGAGGACACCGCTGGATTTTCAAAACACGCCCCTTCCCTCGCCTTAACTCATCCACACGTTGGACAAATATTTATTGAGGGCCGCACGGGGTTCCTGTGGGTTTTCGCAGCCGAGAGAGGGGCGGGAGAGGGGGATGCAGGCAGGCGAGCGGCCCGTCCAGCCGGGGTACAGCCCTGCTGGCGGAAAGGCCCGGCTTCTCCCACGCTGGGGGTCCCAGGTGCCCTCCTGCTGGCCTCTCTCTCAGGGTCCCGGATTTCTTCCTGCTCTGGCTTCTGTGTTCTCCATCGAGGGCAGCCTATAAACACCATGTTCCTGTCTTTATCTAGAATTACTCAACAGTAAAATGCACCTTCTGGCCTACTGTGACACCACGGAGTGTGGCAATCTTCGTTTTCTTGTTTATTCCACAAACATGTGTTGAGCAACCACCCCCTGCCACCACTAAGGTTTTCCCATGCTGTCCCTCAACGAAGGGAGATGGCAAAGGCCAGAGATCATTCTCACAGCTGAAGGTCACGTCTGGATGAATGAGCTATCATGGCTTGGAGGTTAACAGCTCAGACCGCCACAGTGGGACTCCAGCTCCACTATGTATTAGCTTTGAGCAAGTAAATTATTAATTAGCCTCTGTTTCCTCTTCAAAAGGGAAGAGGGGTGAGCTGCCTCACTGCTGTATTTGCAGTGTCTACCTGGGATCAAATCCTGGCTTCGCCATTTGCTAGCGATGTGACCTCTGGGCAAGTTACTTGACTTTTTCACGGCCTCAGTTTCTTCATCTCTAAGCTGGGGACAATGATTGTGCCTATTTCAAAGGGCTTTATGGAGGATTAAATGAGCTCATATATGTAAAGCCCTTAGCTCAGCACATGGTAAATTGGAAATGTTACAGAAGTGTGTGTAATCACTATTATTTGGACTCTAATGCTCTGTATACCTATATTAGCTTCTAAATGTTCTTGCAGCTTGGTGCATGGATATCCCTAATCTAATTAAGCATCTTCAACACAGTTAACTCCTCTCTGCACCTAATTCATTACCAGTGTATTAAGGAACTCCAAAGAGAATGAAAAAGGAATCAAAGAAATGTGGGCACTGTTTTAACTAAGCAGCATTTTAGTAATAAGCCAGTTTCTAGAGGTTTGATTATTGCAACAGAAAGATCCTGAAGACTGTTTCCACTAAAACAGATTTGTGTTCTGAATAGAGACATAGTAGTTCATGGAAAACACCAACACCCCAAATCTCTCTTTCCTCCACAGCTTCCTGGGAAATGTACAAAGAAAGAGCTACCGCTCCTTGAGTGTTATTGAAACTTGCACTTTAGCCATCCACATCCCTGCAATTTGTCACCACCTGAATTTATTTTATTTTATTTTATTTTATTTTATTTTATTTTATTTTATTTTATTTTATTTTATTTTATTTTTTATTTAATTTACATCCAAGTTAGTTAGCATATAGTGCAACAATGATTTTAGGGGTAGATTCCTTAATGCTCCTTACCCATTTAGCCCATCCCCCTTCCCACAACTCCCCCCAGCAACCCTCTGTTTGTGCTCCATATTTAAGAGTCTCTTATGTTTTGTCCTGCTCCCTGTTTTTATATTATTTTTACTTCCCTTCCCTTGTGTTCAACGGTTCTGTGTCTTAAAATCCTCATATGAGTGAAGTCATATGATTTTTGCCCTTCTCTAATTTCGGTTAGCATAATATCTTCTGGTTCTATCCACATAGTTGCAAATGGCAAGATTTCATTCTTTTTGATCACTGAGTAATACTCCATTGTGTGTGTATATATATATATATATATATATACACACACACCACATCTTCTTTATCCATTCATCCATCGATGGACATTGGGCTCTTTCCATACTTTGGCTGTTGTGGATAGTGCTGCTATAAACATGGGGGTGCATGTGCCCCTTCGAAACAGCATACCTGTATCCCTTGGATAAATACCTAGTAGTGCAATTGCTGGGTTGTAGGGTAGTTCTATTTTTGATTTTTTGAGGAACCCCCATACTGTTTTCCACAGTGGCTGAACCAGTTTGCATTCCCACCAGCAGTGCAAAAGAGATCCTCTTTCTCTGCATCCTCGCCAACATCTGTTGTTGCCTGAGTTGTTAATGTTAGCCCTTCTGACAGGTGTGAGGTGGTATCTCATTGTGGTTTTGATTTGTATTTCCCTGGTGATGAGTGATGTGGGGCATTTTTTCATGTGTCAGCTGGCCATCTGGATGTCTTCTTTGGAGAAGTGTCTATTCATGTCTTTTGCCCATTTCTTCCCTGGATTATTTGTTTTTTCGGTGTTGAGTTTGATAAGTTCTTTACAGATTTTGGATACTAACCCTTTATCTGATGTGTCGTTCGCAAATATTGTCTCCCATTCCATCGGTTGCCTTTTTGTTTTGTTGATTGCTTCCTTCGCTGTACAGAAGCTTTTTATTTTGGTGAGGTCCCAATAGTTCATTTTTGCTTTTGTTTCCCTTGCCTTTGGAGACGTGTTGAGTAAGAAGTTGCTGCGGCCAAGATCAGAGAGGTTTTTGCCTGCTTTCTCCTCGAGGATTTTGATGGCCTCCCATCTTACATTGAGGTCTTTCATCCATTTTGAGTTTATTTTTGTGTATGGTGTAAGAAAGTGGTCCAGGTTCATTTTTCTGCATGTCGCTGTCCAGTTTTCCCAGCACCATTTGCTGAACAGACTGTCGTCTTTATTCCACTGAATATTCTTTCCTGCTTTGTCAAAGATTAGTTGGCCATCCGTTTGTGGGTCCATTTCTGGGTTCTGTATTCTGTTCCTCTGATCTGGGTGTCTGTTTTTGTGCCAGTACCATACTGTCTTGATGATTACAGCTTTGTAGTATAGCTTGAAGTCCTGGACTGTGGTGCCTTCTGCTTTGGTTTTCTTTTTCAAGATTGCTTTGGCTATTCAGGGTCTTTTCTGGTTCTATACAAATTTTAGGATTGTTTGTTCTAGCACTGTGAAGAATGCTGGTATTATTTTGATAGGGATTGTATTGAATATGTAGATTGCTTTGGGTAGTATTGACATTTTAACAATATTTGTTCTTCCTATCCAGGAGCATGGAATCTTTTTCCATTTTTTTGTGTCTTCTTCCATTTCTTTCATAAGCTTTCTATAGTTCTCAGTGTATAGATTTTTCGCCTCTTTGGTTAGATTTATTCCTAGGTATTTTATTCCTAGGTTTATTCCTAGGTTTTTGGTGCAATTGTAAATGGGATCAATTCCTTGATTTCTCTTTCTGTCGCTTCACTGTTGGTGTATAGGAATGCGACCGATTTCTGTGCATTGATTTTATATCTTGCAGCTTTGCTGAATTCATGAATCAATTCTAGCAGTTTTTTGGTGGAATCTCTTGGGTTTTCCATATACAGTATCACGTCATCTGCGAAGACTGAAAGTTTGATCTCCTCATGGCCAATTTGGATGCCTTTTATTTCTTTGTGTTGTCTGATTGCTGAGACTAAGACTTCCAATACTATGTTGAATAACAGTGGAGAGAGTGGACATCCCTGTCTTGTTCCTGACCTTAGGGAGAAAGCTCTCAGTTTTTCCCCATTGAGGATGATATTAGCACTGGGTCTTTTGTACATGGCTTTTATGATCTTGAGGTATGATCTTTCTATCCCTACTTTCTTGAGGGTTTTTACAAGAAATGATGTTGTATTTTGTCAAATGTTTTCTCTGCATCTATTGAGACGATCACATGGTTCTTGTTGTCACCATCTGAATTTGATGCACATAAGAAATCTTAAATTCCAGTACCCTGTCTTCTGACCATGCCCTTTTAGCCTTCCAGCTCCCCCCTTACTTTAGTCATCTTTGCCCTTGGACCTGACCTCTGGTTGGCTCCTCCTTTCCTCCATTTCCCACCAGCTTCCTCATTTTCTTTCCTAGGAAGCTGGTGTCCCGGTTGCTCACCTGGGCCACTCTTTCTTCAGCACTTTGAAATCCCTTTATCACCCTAAACCTATGCCTTCCCTGAGTTAAATTCACCCCCTGGGTCATCATAACAAACTGCTATCTGTGTTCGCCCTGGTGGAAGGCTCTGCTATAGAAAGTTCTGTGATGATGTACATCATGGCACTGTCCTTCTACTTGCCCCTCCCCCTCAGCAGGTTTCTAAAACATTCACCCACTTCTCAACATCCATCTCCTCTAGTTTTCAGAGGAAGACCTTACTTCTTACGTCTCTGAGAAAACTGAGGCCCTTAGAGGTGAAACACCTTAACCTTCTACCCTCCTCCATTCACTCAGCCAACAAATATTTCTGAATACCTGTTCTAGCCCAAGCACTATGCCAGGTGCTGGGAATGAAATAAGGGACATTCTCTGGCTTCATGGTGCTACTCTGGTGATGGATGCACTTACAAAGAAGACTACCAAGAAGTCCAGCCATCCACTGTGTGGTGAGAAAACACAAACCACTTGGGCACTCCAGTTGCCAGGCTCAGCTGAGCCCAGCTTGTGACTAATACCAGGTCAGACTTCAGACATGTGAGGGAGGAAGCATCTGGATGATACCACCCAGCAAATTGAGCCATTTGAAGATTTCAAACTCATGCCCTAGACAACATGGAGCAGAGTCAAGCTATTTTCACTTCCCAATGACCTTTGGGTCATTCTTTATCCATCTGGAACACATTTCCAACTTTCTTTGCTAAGTTAGATATTTCTTATCCCTGAAGACTCAGTATAGGCCTTCTCTTCCCCCAGAAGCATCTCCTAAACCCTTTGGATGGGTTAAGCAGCCCTTCCCCGGGTTGCTTTAGCATATCTCTTCTTTAGCAGTGTATAGAAATTATCTTTGTTCACCCAGAAATTATGTGTATATCCAGCCTAGCACAAATATATTCAACATATGCTTATTAGCTGAAGTGTGTAAATGTGGACTCCACTGAGCTCTGGCCCAGGTAAAGCTGTGATGTTTGTCTCTAGCGCCCTCTACCTTCTTCATCTCATCCTTCACCACCACCCTTCAATTGAAGTGTCCCTTGTCCCAATTCCCTTCCAGGTTCGTTCATCAATGGTAACTGAAACGTGACCTTAACTTAGAGTGTGGGAAAGCTTATGGGGCAGGAGAAGGCTTCAAAAGCATCATTTGGGTCCATAGATTTGCTAAAGTCTAATCATTCAGAACCTGATTACATACCAGGGATGTGAGCTGAACTCTGTCCTATGGACTTTCTGGTACGGAAGACATGTTAAAGCAGAGCCTTGAGAAACAGAATCACTGCGGTGTAGATGTGTCCAGAAGCAGGGAACTGCTAGCGAGAGAGAGTAGGGAGAATCTCAGGATTATTTCTGTGTATTTAATCATAGACCTCCACCCACATTTATACTCTGAGACATCACTCCTCTTGCTAAAGTTTATCTGGCCATGGGTGGACCCAAACTGGGTCAGAGTCTCACCTCTCGGAATTTGGAATTGAGACAGTCTTTCCATGTGACAAGAACTATTTACAACAGCAAAGCTGGAGGGTAGCCAGACTCTACAGTTTGGAGGAGAGAAGCAGAAATGAGAGACAAGAAAGAGTATTGCTTGCTTGGCAATTCTGGGTGTCAGTGCCCTTCTGTTTGTCCACAGGTTCTGACAACATGCCCCTGCCCTGTATTCTTAAAATAATCCTCCTTTTCCTTGTCTGACTTCTAGTCATGAGTCGTTCTCCCTTACAATCAAAGAATTCTAATACAACTGTGGTTCCCAAACCGTGTGCTGAGGCGCCCCAGGGTACATTACACTCATGGGATGCTTTGTTACATTTGGTTCAAGTCGTATCATTTCCAGTGTGTATTATATGTACAGTATATACTATAATTGTATTCTTTCTATGGGCTTTGTGCTCTACAAGGATGAAGAATGTTTGGTGACCACTAAGGAGAGGAGTAAGGTTGAACAGACAGGAGAGACTCTGAAAGGTTGATGGGAAATACTGGTGTTCGGAGTGGTCATTTGACCCTGACAGGACAGCAGGACAAGTCCAGTGGATCAGCAGGTGGATGCAGGGTGGGGGGGAACAATGCTCCCTATAGAGTTTATACAGTTTGGAAAGGGCATTTATACTATGTTCACTGGGCGGGTGGGGGAGCAAATCCAACGGAGTGTTCATGTTATTTAAAAAGCAAAACCTGGGGTGCTAGGGTGGCTCAGTGGGTTAAGCATCTAACTCTTGATTTCAGCTCAGGTCATGATCTCACGGTTCGTGAGTTCAAGCCCTGCATCAGGCTCTGTGCCAAGCGTGCAGAGCTTGCTTGGGATTCTCTCTCTGCCCCTCCCCCATTTGCGCTTGCTCTCCCTCAAAATAAACAAACTTAAAAAAATGAAACCTTTAAAGAGCAAAACCCTAATCATGTTGAATGTTTGGTGTGTAGCAGCTTCATATTAAGAAACTTAAAATGTCAGGTAAATAATATGTTGACACTTTTGTGATCGTGCTGGGGAAAATAAATATGTAATTACAAATTTTACTTTTATAAATTAAAAGACCAAACTTTGTTAAAATGCACTTTACAAAGAACATGCCACTGGCAGGGAGGAAAAAAAAGGTAGCTCAGCTTTATTTATGAAAATCACCGACAAAATAATAAAAACCGAAAACAAAAACATTTTAATTACAATGTGAGCTGAAGTTTTTCCATTTCTTTGTGACTTCAGTTTAAAAAAGAAAAATGTCTGAAATCGTCATTGGTGGGTCCTCAATCCACTTTTAAATCTTTCCCCACCAGCATGGCCGTCACGGGGTGCATGCTAGCTCTGTGCTCCTGGTAGGTACGGACGACTTGATCATGGTATTTGTCAAAGGCAGCAAGGTCTCTGTGGGAGTGAGAAAAAAGGAAGAAAGTTGGATAATGACTTATTATTTTGGCAAGGAATGTTTTATTTGGCAGGTATAATTTTATTCTTGTGAAATTAATGAAAAGATTAATTATGACTGTCTATGTCATGGTTATATATTTTTCAGAATTCCTGCCAAATCCACAGTCAAAATAACTTCATTAAGATATTCGTGGGGCGCCTGGGTGGCGCAGTCGGTTAAGCGTCCGACTTCAGCCAGGTCACGATCTCGCGGTCGGTGAGTTCGAGCCCCGCGTCGGGCTCTGGGCTGGTGGCTCAGAGCCTGGAGCCTGTTTCCGATTCTGTGTCTCCCTCTCTCTCTGCCCCTCCCCCGTTCATGCTCTGTCTCTCTCTGTCCCAAAAATAAATAAACGTTGAGAAAAAAATTAAAAAAAAAAAGATATTCTTAAATTCTAGCTTTTAGCCAAGATACAACTTTCCCCCTCTACCGCGCATTGCTTTATTATATGTCAAGCAACCTATTCTTCCACCTCATTCGGACATTTGAATCAAAAAGGTTTGGCTTTATCTGTTCATTTCTTATTGCATTTGAATAACTTCAGACTCTTTCTCTTGTCCATGCCTATCCACCAATTATCTCCTACTTGCTTTTAAAGACCGTTCGGTGCACATAAGATTGCTTTCTATTTACTTCCTTTTCACCAGTGTCTAAACCTATCTGGCCCATAATAGGTAATTGATATATAAGGTTTCTAAAACAGTTAATCCAATTACCTCAAATTCTAAATATTTTAGAAGTGTTCATTCCTATTCCAAAATTATACCTGTAATTATACCTGTAATCTTTAACAAATTTAAAAATTATTTTTAGATGGAATTTTGCAAAGTATTTTAACAACAGGAAAAACTTAAGATTGTTCTTCCCCATTCCTGATCTAAATTCAAAGCACCATTTGAGTGGGTTCTTACTTGAATAAGGGCCGCGTAAATTTCATTCGTCCTTGCTCAGTTGCCATTTTTAGAGCCAGAGGAACTGCTTCCTCCCATTTCGATTGAATGCAGAGCCGTAACCATCTGAAAGGAAGATTTTTAGGGGGCGTGGGGTAGGAAATGAGGAGGAAGGGGCGGGATATACAGTCACATCTGAAGATTACTTTCATAGTGATAAGTAATCCCATTATAATTCTACTGCACACCTCTTTATATTATGTCTTTATTCTGAGAATCTCAAATCCTTCTTTTTTTTTTCAAATCCTTTTATATACAATTCAATAACTGGAGAAGAGAAGGAAGAGGAGTTTGTTCTTGAAAAAGACCAGACATTTTAAAAGGCTAGCTTACGTTGGTGTTCATGTACCTTATCTGTGCAGTTTCTAAAGGAAATTAAACTTTGGTTTAAGACTCACACTACAAATCAGAATTAAGAAAGATTAGCCACATAACAGAATCAGAGATTTCTAACTATTCCCTTATCAGAGTCAGTTTGGCTAGTTGTGGAAGAACTATCTACCTCTGGATTCCTAATTCTCCTTTTTGTTTTAAGGCCAAGAGACGCTTCGAACAAATTCTAAGAAAAAGATTAATACTCTCATCTTACAGATACTGCAAGTATTCCTATGATTATTTATACAAGTGCAGAAGATTTCATAGGATTTCTTAAAACTCATGTATGACTCCGACTCTGCTTTCCCTTTCTCCACATTTTAAACTAGTTTCTACTTTCTTCCACAGAGACAAGTTAAAATGATGTACCTGAATCGTATTTCAGAATTGTTAACAGCATTCAACTTGTACACCTCTTGCATTCGCTTTATATGCCCCAATGGAAGAGGTGCCTAAGAGCAAAATAAAGAAGTATGACATATCATTTCAACAGGATTCCTTGGAAGAAAGGAGCTGGAGGGAAATTCTTAGCCAGATTAAAATCCTAAATATTTTCAAATATAGAAATAAGTTAGATAAAATGAAAACAAATGCACACTACAATAAATTTTGTGCCAACTTATTCTGGATAAGGATGTTCTGCTAGAAGCGAAGGGATAGTTTAATTTGTGAGGTACCTAGAGAATTAAATGAGAATTTCTCTCCTCAGACCTTCTGGTATATATAAAATCTAACTTTCTAACTCTTTCCAGAGTCCTTCAAGTTTTTCCTTATACTTTATCTATCTTAAATTTATCCCATTCTCTGTATTAAACCACAGTTCTTTGTTTCCTCACAGATTACCCTGAGCTTTATCTTTGCATATTTCCTCTGAAATCCCTTTTAAATGATCTATATGCCTACAAAATAGCTTTTAAAACTTCTATATTACAGGTCCTTTGAGAACCTGATGAGTAATATGGACCCTTTCCTTAGGAAAAAGAGATACATTTACCATACAAACACAAATGCTCTATACAATTTCAGGAGTTCATGAACCTCCTGTGCCTGGCTTAACCTTAAGCTAAAATGGGGAGCAAGTCTGGTGAGGAAAGAAGGAAGACAAGTTCAGTCTGGACAAGCAGGGAGGCTGAGGTGCTGCTAGGTGGGTGGTGACTCTCCTCTGCTGCCACGACTCCTCTTACAAAACCCACCCCATGCTCGCTCCGGAAGCATCTCTGCTCTGAGTGCCAGACCCTTCCCAAACTGTTTGGTCTCAGCTAACCTCCAAGTCCGCCCTGGTAGGTCCACTGGTTAAGGTCCCCTCCTGGACCCCCAATCTTCCCCCATTTTTGCCATGCCTTTTCTGGAAACATCCCGTCAGGTCCTCCCTCTCCCTGGCCCCAAGGCAGCGCTAAAGACATTTATGAAAAATGGCGACTTTATGCCCTAAAAAATTGATTCTCACCAAGCCCGTGTTGCCTAAAATCCATTCCTCCCTTTGTGTTGATTCCTTAGGAAACTCTGTCCAGTCTTCTTTATCCCTCTCAAGGTCCTCAGGCCCAACAGAGCATTTTAATGTGAAAGCCAAGACCCAGTCCTTCCCTCCCTCTCAAAATGCAGCCTCCTCTTTCTGTTTTACATATTCTTTTTATTGCCTTGGTTTGAAACCTTAAGATCTGCTTGGACTCATTCCTGTTAACCGCCAAATCCAGCCAGGCACAAACCCATGCCTTTCACCCTTCACCCCTGCCCCCTCCTTTCCTACCAGTGCCCCTGGTACTGTCTCCCAGATAACTCCACCACCCGTGTTCCTCATGTTGATCCACCAGCAGGCTTGTTTTATAATCCATCCTTTCCTGTTAAAAATGTTAGATCCCTTCCTACCTACAAAATCTGATTCTTAGCTTAGCATTCAAGATTCATCACATCCTATACCAGGCTTTCTAGAATGATCTTCATTAACTTCTGCAACACGGTGGCTTGCTACTCCCTCGGACTTGAATTTCCACCTCTGCATTATGATGCTGCTCTCCTCAAAGCCAGCTCCACTCCCACAAAACCTTTCCTTGATGATGCCATTTAGAAGGGAGTCCTCTTTACTGATTAAGTTTTTCTCAAATGATACCTAAAATATGTCTCCTTTAATTGCCAGATTTTGTATGTGTGACCTTTCCTACTAGATTATAAGCTTTTGTGGACATGGTTTCTTTCTTTCTTGAATATTTTCATATTTATAATAACACTAAACATAATAAGCATTCAACAAATGTCTTTAAAGAAACAAATGAATTTTATAAATTTTTTTCCCATTAGTTTTCACATTAACATTTTTTTTCCAAGTTGGGTTTGACCTAAATGCTGTGCTTTTATTATATCCATTGTAATGTCTCATGTTTTGAGCTAGTACTTACTTTCTGGAGCATCTGTGCTAAGAATTCGTTCAGCTGATGACTAGAGAGGTCCTTCAGGTCTGCTGCGGTGAATGAATTTAAATCATCTTCTTTGGCCTAAAAAAAAATGTTTCCTGGTTATTTTGTATAAAATGTACAAGTTAATAATATTTATTGGTTCACCTAACATAAAAGTAAAAATTAAGAAAAAGACAGAAATACAAGGATGTACAAGATGGTAAAAAATAAATTTAAGCCTTGGCTACTTTCATAATTTTGAGATGATGTTACTGTAACTTAAAGAGCTAACATGACTCCTAAAATTTATATTACTTAAGAGAAATTAGACTATTAATAGTAAAAAAATTTTTACATCCTTTGTACCATTCAAGATGTACAGATTGTCAAAGTAAAGAAATGTTACAAACAGCATGTCAACTAATTTACAGGCTAATTGTAAAATTTGGGTAAAGGATCAAATTGCATAATAATATCTTTTAAATATTACACTAATTAATTGGTAAGGCCACAAACTGATGTTTCCCTCCAACCCCACACATTCTGTTTTCCCCACTTAATCTTGGAAATCATCTTAGAAAAAGAAAAATGAGTCTGTACTTTTTAATTTAGGATTCACTGCCAAAAATCTTTGAAGATATGATTAAGAGATATTAAATGAAGATTATCAAAGTAATATTTAAAAAATCTTTAAGTAGTTTTGAATTCCTTTCAACTAGGGTTTCTTTATTATTATTATTATTATTTTATTTTAATTCTAGTATAGTTAACCTACACTGTTATATTAGTTTCAGGTATACAATATAGAGATTCAACAATTCCACGTTATTACCCAGCGCTCATCGTGACAAATGGACTCCTTAGTGCCCATCACCTATTTAACCCATCCTCCTATCCACCTCCCCTCTGGTAACCATCAGTTTGTTCTGTATAGTTAAGAGTCTGTTTCTTGGTTTGTTTCTGTCTTTTTTCCTTTGCTCATTTGTTTTGTTTCTTGTATTCCACATTGAGTGAAATCATATGGTATTTGTCTTTCTCTAACAGATTTTACCTAGCATTATACTCTCTAGCTCCATCCATGTCATTGCAAATGGAAAGATTTCTTTCTTTTTTATGGCTGAATAATATTCCTCAGTGTGTGTGTGTGTGTGTGTGTGTGTGTGTGTACATCATCTTTATCCATTAATCTATTGATGAACACTTGGGCTGCTTCCATAATTTGGCTATTGTAAATTAATGCTGCTATAAACACAGGGGTGCATGTATCCCTTAGAATTAGTGTTTTTGTATTTATTGGGTAAATACCCAGTAGTGTGATTACTGGATCATAGGGTATTTCTATTTTTAACTTTTTGAGGAACCTCCATACTATCTTCCACAAAAACTAGGGTTTCTTTTAACTTTAAAAGAAACATATGCAATGTTTAAAAAAATCAGATAGGACTGAATGAAAAATTCCTTTGTTTTTGCCACATCTCTGGGTCCTACTCCCCAGTGACCAATATGAATAGTTCCTCGTATATCCTTCCAGGAAATTTAATGCATAAATATATCCTTGTAAAGAAACATTCTTTTACACCTTCCTCCCTGTTCAGAACCCCCTTTACTATCTCTCTTTGGAACCTCACCTTGGTTATCAAAACTTACAGATCTCATGCTCTGCTCAAAAACATGCAAATTTAAAATATTTATTAAGGCCACGTCATAAGTGGTGAAAACATTAAAAGCAATGGAATGATAAACCAAAGTTCAAGGTAATGGTTACCTTGCTGGGAAGGCAATGTGGATAGAGAGGGGAATGAGATGGGGAGGATTGCTCCAAAAGTACCATTGAGGTTTTCTTTCCTATGTTAGTGGCGGGTACACCTTTTTACACCTTCCGATAGGTGATATACGTTTTTTCTTTTGCATTTTTTTTAATATTTAAGAAAAACAATTGAACAATAAAACAAGGCAA
Source organism: Puma concolor (assembly GCF_028749965.1). Classification (NCBI taxonomy): domain Eukaryota; kingdom Metazoa; phylum Chordata; class Mammalia; order Carnivora; family Felidae; genus Puma; species Puma concolor. The sequence continues at coordinate 25,131,547 of NC_141673.1, read as the reverse complement.
AGGGAGAACTAGTGATTATAATGTCCTCAGTCTGTCTCTGACACGACCTGCTCCTATTGATAGTGAACTATTTATAATCATCCGTGTTGGCTGCTGAGCCTAAAGGAATATCTAAGCAGAAATCAAGAGCAGGAGCAGTTTTAGTAGGTGGGCTGGCATACATTTTTCAAATGAACACAGAGGTCCTGGGTGCCTGGGTGGCTCAGTTGGTTAAGTGACCAACTTCATCTCAGGTCATGATCTTGTAGTCTGTGAGTTCAAGCCCCGCGTTGGGCTCTGTGCTGACAGCTCAGAGTCTGGCGTCTGCTTTGGATTCTGTGTCTCCCTCTCTTTCTGTCTCTCTTTCTCTCTCTCAAAAAATAAATAAACATTAAGAACAAAACAAAACCCAGAGGTCTTAATATATCACATTGCTGTCGAAGATCCATCCAAGCATGGATCCCTCATACTTTTCTCCACGACATGTTTGTGAACTACACAAAACATAAATTTAAGACACAGACAGAAGAACCAAAGCATCATCTGTGGCAAGATGTGCCACCAGATTTCCCTCCCTGCATAGGAATAATTAGACCTTTCTAAATTATTTAGCATACATGATTAAACCACTTTTCCAATCATAACTCAACACCTCTGGTCCTTTTTGTTACAACACTGAACGCAGGAAGTATTCCAGGCAAAGTATTGACAGTGGACGTACATATGTGCACAACTACCCTGCTGGGTAAGGAGCTGCCTAGACACTTTCTACCCCCTCAAAAAAATCGTGAACTAGATCTAAAGGGTTAGTAATGTTCTAACTTGGTCATGATGTTATCAGAATCTTCAGAAAGATGTTTGTATTTTATTTTAAATTACAGTATCTTTTCCCTTGGTTTAAGTTTATTTATTTATTTGAGAGAGAGTGTGTGTGTGTGCATGCACACAAGAGGGGGAGGAGGAGAGAAAGGGACAGAGAGGATCCCAAGCAGGCTCCACACCATCAGCACTGAGCCCCACGCAGGGCTCTATCTCACAATTGTGAGATCATGACCCAGGCTGAACTCAAGAGTTGGTCACTTAGCTGCCTGAGCCACCCAGGTGCCCCTTCCCTTGGTTTCTTGTTCCATTGTTCTGATTTGCCTTACTTCTGATTTGTTTTTCTTCCTTCTTCTGGCTCTAAGAGCGTTCCCTCAAAACCTGGAACTTTCTATTCCTCTTTCTTATTCTCCACATTTAATATTTTCAAGATCTTAACTAGCTATTTAAAATTAAACCTCAAAAACTTTTATTTTTTGAGGTTTTACTTCAATCTGAAGTAAATTTCAATTTTATTTTTTGAACTTTTACTTCAAATCTTTTATTTCCTCCTGCACTGTTCTAGTTCAAACCCCACAAGCCTTTTGGTCTGAACTACCATTTTATCTGACCTACTAGCTGGCTTTCTTACTAACTCTCACTTTTCCGTATTAATTGATCCTATATATTACACAGCTTGATTAATGGTCCTAATAAGCAACTCTGATCATTTCATTTGCTATTCAAAAACCTTTAAGGATCCAGTGCCGTTTACAGATTGTTTTACATTCCTTAGTTTGACAATCAAGATTCTCTATAATAGGAAACTAATACATCTTTCCAACCTTGTTTTCCCTCTACCAATTCATGTATTTATCCAACAGTGAATAAATGGGGATGGCACTGGGGATATAGAGATGAATAAAAACAATTTCTGCTCTCAAGGAGCTTATCGCCTGGTGAAAGAAACAGATACAAGCAATACTGTAAGAAAATACAAATACAGTAAAAGCTTTTTAAAAATGAGCTTCACTGGGGCAGTTGGGTGGCTCAGTTGGTTGAGCATTTGACTCTGGCTCAGGTTGTGATCTTGTCGTTCGTGAGTTCGAGCCCCACATTAGACTCACTGCTGTCAGCCCAGAGCCCGCTTCAGATCTTCAGTCCCTCCCTCTCTCTGCACCTCCCCTGCTCATGCTCTCTCTCTCTCTCTCTCTCTCAAAAACAACAACAAAAAAATGAGCTCCACTAAAACCACTCATTGGATTAACCGATACTTTCTACCCTCTCTGTAAAATGAGTGGACTCGTGTCCAGGGTGCGCCCTTTGCTCTGAGTGGGGGGGCCACCCCTTCAATACCTGTGCTTTTCTTCTCCCACCTGTTGATTTATGTGTTAACTACATAAACTTGTTTCCAAATGTGTTTATGTCAATTGTAGTTGTAAGCAGGAAATCCTGTTAAATAATAGGTATACTGATGAAAGAGGAGTGCCAAAAAAAAAAAAAGAAGAAGTCTCTACAAATATTAAGTTTATTGCTCTGGACAAACTAAGTCAACTTTAACTTAAAAAGTGCTGTACAGGGGCGCCTGGGTGGCGCAGTCGGTTGAGCGTCCGACTTCAGCCAGGTCACGATCTCGCGGTCCGTGAGTTCGAGCCCCGCGTCAGGCTCTGGGCTGATGGCTCGGAGCCTGCAGCCGGTTTCCGATTCTGTGTCTCCCTCTCTCTCTGCCCCTCCCCCGTTCATGCTCTGTCTCTCTCTGTCCCAAAAATAAATAAAAAACGTTGAAAAAAAAAATTAAAAAAAAAAAAGTGCTGTACAAAAAATGTTGCTACACAATCTGTAGACAAGATCTTTGTAAACAGATGGGAATAACAACAGAAAAATCTAGAAGGAGCTACCAATTGCTTTGCAAGTGTATTTAAATTCTATTCCCACTTTAAAAGAAACCGAAATTGGGGCACCTGGGCGGCTGAGTTGGGTAAGTGTCTGACTTCGGCTAAGATCATGGTCTCACGGTTTGTGAGTTCAAGCCCTGCGTCAGGCTGTGGGCTGACAGCTCAGAGCTCAGAGCCTGCTTCGGATTCTATGTCTCCCTCTCTCTCTGCCCCTCTCCTGCTTCCACTGTGTCTCTCTCAAAAATAAATAAACATTTTAAAAAAATAGATAAAAAATAAAAGAAACTAAAATTGGAAGTTACAGGTGCATCATGAATTTAGTTTATGCAGTTGATACACAGCTTTGGCCCCATAGTAAAAATCTGAGTAATTTATGTTTTAAAATAAAATGTCTTCCTTCTGATTAGTTTTTATGACACCATACTTTAGCCAATTTTTTCAATTAACTGGTTCACTGGACTGGCTAACTGATTCATTCCAATCTGATAAGAGTACTTTAATGATAGCACACACACGTGCACGCGCGCGCACACACACACACAAAGCCAGAAATGGTGTGATAAGGCTGTTTAGGATCCTATGGGAGAAAAGGAAGGAAAGCCTTACTTAGCCTGGGATGAGGAGAGAGTGAGGGGTGGGAGGAAGCAGAGAGGGCAGCATTATAGAAGGCAGGAAGGAATGGGAAAACACTATCTTAATGAAACCCAATGGAACTTAACAGAAGTCGTTGTGGCTATGGCCCCATGTCAGAAGGGAAGAGGAGGGTTGGGAGATGAACCAGATGAATAGGCTCTAAGCTCTAACCAGGCAGAACTCACCTATCTGCGTAGGTTCCACGTTTTGTTGCTGCTTAAAAAAAAACTTTGTTTGGACTTTGTCCCTTCCACCCAGAATGTCCTCCTCTACCTCATCCATGCCCAAACCATATCCAGTCCTAGCTGAAATACCCTCTTCTGGACAAAGCTGTCCTCCATGCTGCAGCTAACCCCAGTCCACTGTCCCCCGCCCCAGGTGGAGGTACTGGCTCTTTCTGGTGACCTCTTGTGACTTCATTTGTTTCTGTGCATACGCAAGCGGTTGGTGGAGGGGACAGGGACACAGAGAAAGAAAGAATCTTAAGCAGGCTCCGGCTCAGTGGAGCCTGACACAGGGCTCCATCCCACAACCCTTGGATCATGACACGAGCCAAAATCAGGAGTCAGAGGCTTACCCGACTGAGCCACCTAGGTGCCCCTGTATCTTTTTCATGCTGCTCATCACTTACTGCTTAGCATCAGTTACTTATAACTAAACTTTACAAACAAGTGTCAAAAGGCAACATCTAAATTTGTTGCAGATAACAGGATGAAGCAAAATACACTACTCCCAAATATGCCACTTTAGTGTATTGATTATTTCAGTTGTAGGCTCTTGAAAAATAGGAAGGGCAAGGAGAGGTTTTCTCTGCACTATGCTCATCTGCCTAAAGACAGACCTTCCAAAAGGAGCTCAACTGTTTCATCAATCAGGCAAGACTGACTCCTATCACAGAAAAGGAAACTAAAAGTTGACACCACCACAGCCAAACTTTGTCACAAACTGTCATACCTTCCATCTGTTCTCCTGAGGGCCCATTTATCTTTCCTAAAAATCATTTATTTTCCCCACTGAAATGGTGTTTAGTCCTGAATGAGGCACATCTGAGCTAGTCATTTTTCCATGGGCCTCTCCCATGTATGCATGAGATATACATGTTAATAAATTTGTTTTTCTCTTGGTAATCTGCGTTTTATTACAGGACTCTCAGCTAAGAACTCAGAGGGCAGAGGGAAAAGTACTTTTCTTCCCCTACAAGGATTGCTCCTACATTTTCTGATATTTTTCATTAAAGCGCTGTCCAGGGTACATCTTCACTCAGGTTTCTCTAAGGGTTATGTTTCAGTATATACACAGAGAGGCTCTTCTTTAGGAGGCTCCATAGATGTGAACAACACCGACCGACAAAGCAAACGTGCCTTGGTTCTTCCCTAACAGCTGGCATTAGCACTCACCTGAGACCAGTTTAGATCTACCTGGTATGGCTAAGGGCTATATTTGAAACAGTATCTTACAAGTGATTTGTGAGGAAAAGAAGAAAGAGAAAATGCAAATATTTTTGCATACCTTTTTTAAGACTTGAAAAAGGAGCAAGAAAAATGAGAACTAGTACCAAACATCTATTTGCTCCCCCCCCCCAAACTTAACTTCACACATTGAGGGCTGGTATCACTTGGGACAAACTTGACTTATTTTCTGTTGTTGTTTAAGATTTGATTTATGTAAGCAATCTGTCCACCCAACTTGGGGCTCAAACTCACAACCCTGAGATCAAGGGTCACACACTCCACTGACTGAGCCAGCCAGGCACCCCCAGAGTTGATTTATGAATAACGTTTCCAAATACATGAGTTTATAAGTAGAGTCCCTGATGAGTAGAGACATATTTGTACATTTCAACAAGGAGCCAAAAATCACACATCAGTACTCACCGCCATCCACCGCTGACTTAAGGCAATGCAAGCATTTGTCAGAGTCATATCATAGCTGCGAAGATGAAAAAATACTGGAGATTAAATTTCATAAAGATGTACATGCTCTTCCATAAATGCGACGTTGAAACTACAGAACGCACTTAACTTTCAAAGTTCTTTTTAAATAAAGATCAGGAACACCAGAGTGATGGAAACAGGAAATCTTCTACCTGACTTAAATATTCTGGCATCATCTAAGAACCTGGAAATCCACGTGGATACCAAATTAGTGAAGCACCTGACTATCCTTCAGAGAGAACACCCCAACATCTCCGCAAAGACAGATGCTTCAGTAGTGTGTGCTGAAGCAGCTGGGACTCAGTTGGGCAGATCTAGTGTTTGCTGTATGGCAGGCACAGTTCTAGGTGTTCATGACAAGGTGACAACACGCTGCTTTCGTGGATTTTACATTCTGTTGTTCCAGCTATCTAATCATCCCACAAATCTGTGAGTGCCTACGTGTCAGGCACTGTTCTAGACACCCGGGAAATAACGGTGTCCCAGGAGACCCTTGGGAGACTCCGAAACAATGTGATGATTTTATTTCTTCTCAGAAGAAAGTGGAAATAAACTCTGATTGTAAAGCAAAGCAAACTGCATTAACATTTGTGAGTTCTCAACTTCGAAGATAAACCACATGTTTTGCAACGATGGAAGAGACTGTAAAATGTGTGCAAAATTCTTGCAAAACATCCCTATTTGTCCATAAATCATGCTTGCTTGCTGTGAAATGTTTCCATGAGAGAACAGTAGGGAACTTGCCCCTGAGGATCTAAATTAAATAAGTTTTGATTGGAAGTTACCATTGAACCTGCTTAAAGAGAGTTTGTGCCCTAGGGGAAATTACAAATGGGTTAAAGCAGGGAAATCCTTTGAAGCAGCTGCCAGTCAATCTCCATAAAGTAGTCATAAAGTGACTCCAAAAAGTCACATAAAGTGTGGACTGCAGGGAAAGCCTCTTGTTTGTCCCCAAAACCAAAGGGGATCAGAGGCAGTAAACTGCTCAGGCAGTAAATCACCTTCAGCTAGAATATTTCTTAGCACTGATTTCTAAGGAACAAAAGGGCAGTACAAAACCTCTGCTTATCTCTTTCTTGTGCCCTGAAACTTCCTTCTCTGTGTCACAAAAAGAACCTTGTAAGAATTAGCCCTTACTTATGGCAGGAGGAGAAGCAACCCTTACTTATGGCAAGGTCCTAAGAACAGTAGTGAGCAAAACCAGATATGAGCCTTGCTTGCATGGTGCTTCTGTGTAGGGAAGGAGAAAGACTTTGGTAATCACACAAACCAATTTAAAATGAATACTGTGGTAACAACAATGAAGAGGCCATACACAGCACCAGAAAACCCTATACGGGGACTTGACCTGGTCACAGAGGTCAAGGAATGTTCCTTTGAGCAAGTGGTTCTTGAGCTGAGACTGTAATTACCCGGGTCAAGACTACGCCATGTGGCGGGAAGGGCTAATAGTAGTGAACAACCTCAGTTCAGGTCTCTGATCTCAGGAGGGTATTTAGTTTAAAAGGCAGCACCCTGGAGTGCCACCTGGATGGCTCAATGTCTGACTTTGGCTCAGGTCATGGTCTCACGGTTTGTGGGCTCGAGCCCTGGGTCAGGATTTTCTCTGTCCCTTCCCCACTCATGTGCACTCTCTCCCTAAATAAACAAACTTAGAAAACAACAAACAACAAGAACAGCAACAGTATACTGGGGAGTAAAGACTGCCAGGGTTTGAATCTCAACTCTTACTACCTACTGTGCAAACTTAGGGAAGACATTTTACCTAGCTAAGCCTAATGTGTCTTCTCTGGAAATGGATGACAACTTATAACACTGTTGTAACGATTAACATAATACTTATACAAGTTATTTCTCATTACAAAGGTTTTGAAGGAAAGGGAGATATCGTACTCTTCTCTGTATCACCAACCTTCAGCTAAAAGGAGGCATTCCGTAATTACTTGCAATTCATTGATTTATATCACGGAAATGATTCTTTTGACCTCAGGGTTAAGGTTCAAACACCTATGAAGTCTACTCGCTAACTAGTTACAGCTTAAGGAAGTCATAAAACCCTCCCCGGTATCTTGGAGGAGCTTGAGGATTTAGGAGAATGAGAAGGAAAGCGTTAACAGGTAAGTACTGACTTGGGTTTTACAGGAGGCATTCCAGGAGAGTACAGCCAGGCATTCCAATCAACTTGATTGAGAATATCAACCTGCGAACAGGAAGGGCACCCAGTTTGCTACAGAATAGGCTTTTCCATTGGAAACAAAAAGAATCTAAAACAGACTTTTAGGTCCTCAAATCTGTAATTTTGTCTATACTGACATAACTAAAATAAGAAAATTATAATGCATTTCTGAAACATGCTATTGCAGATCTCTCTGAAATATATACACATTAGTTCATGTTGTTGAGATCACATTTTAAATAGGAAAAAATACAATGAAAGGTTGAATCTTAAATTCTAGACCAGTACTACTATTAAGTAATTCAAATCAGCCTAACAAATAGCCATTAGATGAAGATATATTGGGCATGAAAAATAAGGAAGTTTTTAAAAGCCAACCTTATCTTTAAAGTGGGAATACAGGAAATCCTTCCAGTCATCAGTGGTTATGCTCTTATAGGAAAACTTCTCAACATAAGCTTTTAGAAATCCTAGGAAAACCTCTAAGAGTTAAAAAAAATAAAAAGAAAAGAGAAAAAGAAAAGTTGATTAATGGAAAGGTAACTATTTAATATTTTGGGGGGTCCTTAGTGTAGTACTATTAACCATAGAGAACAGAGAATTTTCAGAGAATAGCAAAACCAGTAAGGGCTCCAGTGGTGAAAGAATGTTCAAAAAAGGAGGTAGGACTTAAGCTGGGCCTTGAAAAGTAAATGTAATTTAGTGGAAGGGAGAAGAGAAATCCTAATTACAATTAAGAGGAAGATAAAATGAAGAAACATAGGGGGCGCCTGGGTGGCTCAGTCGGTTAAGTGTCTGACTTCAGCTCAGGTCATGATCTCACGGTTTGTGAGTTTGAGCCCCACATGGGGCTCGGAGCCTAGAGCCTGCTTCAGATTCTGTGTCTCCCTCTCTCTCTGCCCCTCCCCTGCTCACGCTCTTATGCGCACGCTCTCTCTCTCTCTCTCAAAAATAAATAAATATTAAAAAAAAAAAAAGAAAGAAACATAGAAAGAACCCACAACACAAATTCTAAAAGCAATGGCCTCGGTGTGACCCGAAAGGAGAAGAATAATTTGGGACTGGCAGAATGCGTATGGGTGAAGAAGGGCCTTCAAAGTCCACGAGCAAAGGAGAATACCTCAACACCCATTGATAGGGGAAGGTTACATAAACTCAGCACATTTGTATAATGAATGAGTATGGTGGCATTAAAGAACATTAAGACAGATTTGTATGTTCTGACATGGAAGGATGTCTGTGGAACACTGCTGAATTTAAAAAAAAAAGGTAGAACAAATTTTACATATATATACATATATATATATATATATATATATATATATATATATAAATATGATCCATTTTCTATAATTAAAATATATTTGTCTGTTTGTTCATTTATACTTAGAAAAGAATCTGGAGCCATGCACACCAAATGGCTAACAGTGGTTAGCTGGGGAGTGGAAAGGGGCTGAGGGACTCTCACAAACTTCTGTACCACATAATTTTTTTTCAATAAGTACATACTATTTTCATAATTTTTAAAATACTGATGTGTTTTCTTTAAAGACAAGCAACACAATTTTATTTAATTTTAAATAAAATTTAATTGCTCTCAAAAAAAAAAGTCAGAAACTGCCAACTACTTGCCTGGGCCCCCAAGAAGTTGTTCAAGGTAAAAGAGTAAAGCAAAGCCCTTCTCATAGGGAACTGAAGAATATGCTACATCAGGGTCCACATTCGTCAGATCAACCACAAGTTTGGTGTAAGGATGTGTATCTCCAAACGTCTTTATCTGCAAGACACAGAATTCGATGAATGTTCAAATATGAAGACTGGTTACCACCATGCAAGCCCAGAGGCATAACTTTAGTAGGACAGTCTAGAGCTTAAACTGAGAGACTAGAAATTGTAGGGTATGTTAGCATAAATTTCTGGAAGTCTATTAATGGAATGGCTACTTGTGTCATGTTCCATAACATTTCCTGCCCAATAGTGGGTTTTATTCTTATAAAAAACTAGAAAGATGTTTCAATTCCTAGTCAGCAAATTCAACCTTTAGGAGGGAGCACTGAAAAATGACATAAATATACCAAATAAAATTCAAACTAAGTAACTGACTACATTAATTGTAAAGACCCAATGAGGTCCTACTGGTCATGAACATGACCTTACACAGCATAATGATTAGCATGTATCAATAGAATATTATACCAGATCTGCTTGATTTTCCACACCTGTAAAAATGGCTTTCTTGTTGCTACCTAGTAAAGTTAGTTTACAAACTATACTTGAATGCCTGTACAACCTTGGATGAATGCTTTTCACATCATGACTCACTTACTGAATTCTGTAGTTCTCCCCATCCTCCCAGAGCATGAAAATGTCTGAACTTTTCACCAAACAGTCGTCCACAAATGTGGCGTTCCAAGTACACAGTATGTCCTTCGTTTAACCTGAAAAAATTTTTTTGTTGTAAATAAAATAAAAACAGTGACACAGTCGAAAGGAAAGAGCATTTTAATGAACAAAAATTTCCTTTTGGCTTTTCCAGAGTAAAGCATTGTAAAGCACAAACACTACAGTCAAAGCAGATTGCCTAAATGGCTATTCTGCATTCCATTCAGAACAATGGGAAGCCCAGCCCAGCAGATAGCCTAGGGGAAAATTAAGCCTGGGTTCTTGTTTGACGTGTGTATTAAAATGTGACCACACCAGGAACTAAATAACAAGCATAAGCTGAATACTCCACTCTCCCTAACATTGTGACAAGTGTTGCAGAATTTTTTTTTTAACTGTCTATCAAAGAGATGATAACAAAGAACAACAAGATGTTTCCACAAAACAATTCAGAGGGCCAGGAAGTAAGGAAAGAAATTAATAACAAGGACCAATAAAGAAATAATAATATTAGGGGTGCCTGAGTGACTCAGTTGGTTAAGCATCTGACTCTTGGTTTCAGCTTAGGTCACGACCTCACAGTTCGTGAGTTTGAGCCTCATGTCAGGCTCTGCGCTGACAGTATGCAGTCTGCTTGGGATTCTCTCTCCCTCTTTCTCTGCCCTCCACCCCCACCGCATCTTTCTCTCTCTAAATAAAAAAAATAAAAAGAAATAATAAAAAAATCTCACCAAAAGTGGTCCCAAGTTTTGTTGGTCACTAGATTTCCTGTCCAACTATGAGATATTTCATGTGCAATAACCTAAAATGGAAATGATTCATAGTAAATAGTGGAAGGGGTTAGGAGTGAAATGGATCACTTTAATCTAAACTCCATAAGTAGGTACTCTAGGTCTTTTAATTCTATGTTCAATTTTTTTTTTTTTTTTAGCATCAGCTGAGATATTCAGGGAGTTAGTTCAGCATATGAATCATAATTTGGCCAAGGACAAAAGTACAGTTTAAAAAATTAGAAACAGGGATGCCTGGGTGGCTCAGTTGGTTAAGTGTCCAACTTCGGCTCAGGTCATGATCTCACAGCTCATGGGTTCAAACCCCGTGTCAGGCTCTGTACTTACAGCTCAGAGCCCGGAGCCTGCTTTGGATTCTGTGTCTCCTTCTCTCTCTCTCTCTGCCCCTCCCCTGCTTGCACACTATCTCTATCTCTCAAAAATGAATAAACGTTAAAAAAATAATAAATTAGAAACAAAAAACTATTTAGAAAATATTAAGTGGAGATATCACTTCATTAAGACGTATTTCATAAACGTATGAAGATCAGACCATAAAGTTATGAAATCTATTAAATCTAACCGTTAATGTAACAACAATCCCCAAGTTATCTTTTATAGCCATATCTTCAATGTAACAATACAATGGGTATTTTAGAAAAATCAGTTGACTTAATAGTTCTTGAGGGTAAGACCCTGATAACAAATTTTAACTTACATTGGAGAGTGACTTGTCTCCTGCCTAAAAAAGAAGAAAGTTATCTTAGTATTCAAATTACAGACTATATTTAGAAGGCCGCCTGCATCAGGATGTATTGTGGTATCAGTAGTCCACTGTATTTCTACTATGGCACTCCAAAGGGTATGTACAGAGAAAATTAAACAAAAAATGCAGGACTAAAAAAATAGCGTAATGCTTTCTCTCCCTCATCTCAGGAATTTTTCCAGGACCAGGAAGGCCAGTATACTTATCTCTGATTAACTTTTGGGAAACATGTCTCCTACTTCCATTTTTGATATCTGCCCTAATTTCCCTCATGTACCTTATTCTCTCCTTATTGCCCACAGTGCATTTAAGAAAAGTCTGTAGTGATTTAAAGCAGCTTACAAAGGCATATGAGCTATAGCTATATACTGTAGGTCCAATCCTTCCCTATGCACGGTCAAGTAAGCTTTTGTTTATTTTGTTGTACCAGTGCCTCTACACCAAGTGTAAATGGTCTAGTTTCTCTGTCTGGCTGCATCATTCATCAACAGATTATTGTTATACAGCCTTCCCTCCCCCAACGTCTCCGCACACCTTGGACATAATATTCTTTTCTCCCTAAGGGCCATATTATTTTCTTTTGAAAAATAAGATGATGAAAATAACCATAATAAGCAATAAAATCAGGAAGGAGGAGGAGTTACATAAATAAGAGAAAATACGTTTTTAAAAAACATATTATTAGGAGTCTAAGGCTCTTCATGTCTAGCTTTATGTTTGGGGAGAACTCGGTTTCAAAGGAAGAAATATTTATACTTACCAGCAGAGTAGGAGTTACAAAAGTGAGGCAAGGATTTTCCATGCCACCGTAAGGGAAGGATGGTGGCAGGACTAACAGGTCATACTGCCCCCAAACATACGGTCCTCCCAGATCTTCTGCAATTTTAAGCATAGATTCAGTCTGGAAAATTAATGCATATATATTTGTATGTCTTAGTCATTCATCACAATGATGGATTTCTTAAACGTGTATATTGCTTTCTATGAAGGTTATGAGTTAATGATGCTCATTTTAAATGACATTGGCACAAAAAATGCAGCAACTACAAATTCACATAAAATAAGGTGTATTTGATTCTCTTACCACATCACTTAACACCATAACATTTCATCCTTAAAACCTTAAATCTGTCTACCACGATTATTAAAAAGGAGAACTAGATGACCAACCTCAGAAAATTCATAAGCAGACTTTTCCACCTGCTCTTTCTCAGACCAAACCAGTGTTCTTGGGCCAATCTTCCTGCAAAATTAAAAAGCTTAATAAGTGAAATTCAAGACAACTTACCTCCCTGGTTCTAGGAAAGAGCTGAAGTACTATACACAAATCCTTGCAGTACTTGTGTGATTTACCATGTGCTTATGGGGAGGAGGTGAGGTTAAATGGCTTCTCTGAGATACAAACCTGCTGTTGTATATGCAGCTCTAGAAGGAGGCACAGGCTAAGCCAAATGAAAACTGAGACATAAAGTGCCTTGATTGGCTCTGGTAAGAACTTTGGGGACCTAGTTTCCTCCCACAATCTCACAGCTATAGAAACCCAATCATGGCTCAGTAAGACGTTATTCCAGAACAGGGGCAGATGTAAACTTTGTTATGCATTTATAGGTTGAACACTCATATAAGAAGAAACAAGTAGAAAAACAAGGAAATCATGTCACATGCTGCAACATGACTGAAACTTGAGGACATTATGCCTAATAAAACAAGCCAGTTACAAAAGAATGAATACTCTAGGATTCCACTCATGAGGTATCTAAAGTAGTCAAATTCATAGAAACAGAGTAGAATGGTAGTTACCAGGGTGTGGAGAGAAATAGAAATGGGAGTTGTTTTCTAAAGGCTATAGAGTCTCAGTTTTGCAAAATGAAACAGTTTTGAAAATCTGTTTCACAATAATGTGGATATACTGAACACTACTGATTACTGAGCTGTACATGTAAAAATGATTAAGATAGTAAATTTTGTGGGTTTTTTTAAACCACAATTTAAAAAAAAAGGACACCTGGGTGACTCGGTCAGTTAAGCTTCTGACTTCGGCTCAGGTCACCATTTCATGGTCCATGAGGTCAGGCCCCGCGTCAGGCTCTGTGTTGACAGCTCGGAACTGGAGCTTGTTTCAGATTCTGTGTCTCCCTCTCTCTCTCTGCCCCTCCCCCATTCACGCTGTACCTCTGTCTCTCTCTCTCAAAAAATAAACATTAAAAAAAAATTTTTTTTTTTAAAGGAAGAAACAAATGGAACTACATATATCACTTATATAGGGCTAGAACTCAAAAATATTTTTTTCATCTACATTTCATCTTAAAAATTTTATGTAGCACCACCAAACCCTGAACAACAAGATTTTGCCTAGGTGTCCCATCCCAGAGAGGCAGTGGATTCTAGGTTGTTGCTTCTCAAACTTGCATAATGTGCATACAGATGATCTGGGAAGCTTGTTCATCTGCAAACTTTGATTTAGTAGGTCTGGATAGGGCCCAAGAATTTGCATTTCTAACCAACTCCCAGGTGATGCCAAAGCTATTGGTTTCTACACACACTGAGTAGAAATGTAACTCACACTATCTAATACATTTAAAGGGAGCCACAAGTATAAGCTGCCTATTTAATTTTAGATTGCCTAGTAGTCACATTTTAAAAAAAGTGGGGGGCGCCGGGGTGGCTCAGTCGGTTGAGCGTCTGACTTCGGCTCAGGTCATGATCTCGTGGTCTGTGAGTTTGAGCCCCGCGTCGGGCTCTGTGCTGACAGCTCAGAGCCTGGAGCCTGCTTTGGATTCTGTGTCTTTCTCTCTCTCTGCCCTTCCCCTGCTCATGCTCTATCTCTGTCTCTGTCTCTCTCAAAAATAAATGAACATTAAAAAATTAAAAAAAAAAAAAGGTAAGAGCATGCTCATTCTATAATACTTGGAAAATCTGAAGGGCAACTGGTAAAGACTTTAATTTAAAATTAGTTGCTATTTACATTTTATAATTAGATTTGATTTTTCCAGAGCTGTCAGCTTGGTATCTTGAGAAATGCACAAATGAGCTATTAGTTAATCCTGCCAGAGATTCAAGATGCCTAAAGTTTAACCTTTTCATAAACCTCAAGATTTGTTCGAAAGCTCACCTGCTTTCTAAAGCTCCAACAACTAAAGCGATCAGGTAGCAGGGGATCGGAACCTAAAGGGAGTGAAAAAAAAAAACGAAAAAAAATAAAAAACAACCCACACACATGCTCAAATTAGTGCTTAAAAATGTTATAGAGTAAGACAATTCATATTTAAAAGTAAATAAATTCCTTTTCAAATTTCACAGTTCTCATTTTTAGGGGGTCAAATGGTTCAAAATTGTGATGTAAAACATTTCAAAACGTCTATTTCTCTTTCAGTTTACTAGGAAGGACAGATTCTGAAATGTGAAAATCATGATTGCACAAGGTCTATTTCAAGCATTTCTCAAAAAGTAATCTGTAAGAAGGAACTGTGCTTTTTCTCTTAAGTTTTCAGTGTTTTCCTTGATCTAAAACAATATTTTACTTTCTTTTTAAAAACCGCTCCTCGTATATTTGAGAGGCATATAAAAGAATCCAGCAGTAAGAGGATGCTGAAGGTTTGGGAGCCTGGAATCCCAGATGCTGGTGTAGGAGCAAAACTGTCCGCTGTGGCTCAATTACATGTACTGTGACGGAGGTCAGTTAAAAACAAAAACAAAAACAAACATGCACAGGGCCGCCTGGGTGGCTCAGTTGGTTAAGTGTGAGACTTTGGCTCAGGTCATGATCTCATTGCTCATGGGTTCAAGTCCCGCGTTGGGTTCTGTGCTGACAGCTCAGAGCCTGGAGCCTCCTTTGGATTCTGTGTCTCCCTCTCTCTCTGCCCCTCCCCTGCTCGTGCTCTGTCTCTGTCTCTCTCAAAAATAAATAAACATTAAAAAAAAAAACTAAAAGCACTATGTATAAACACACACACACAATTCATCAAAGGTCAAAGATGCAAGTCAAATTACCAGCTTAAATTACACAGGAATTTTAACTTTAAGAATTGTAACACAGTGTTGTTGGTTTTTTTCTTTTTTCTTTCTTTTTTTTTTTTGGTCTAATATAGCCCTTCCATTTATAAACACTAAATAACCACATGCCTGTACTGTGGTACCAAGGCGGGCAAAAGGGTAACTTAAAATAACAGAAAATCTGCTATTAACTGGGATAAGAGAAAATGGGATCAGGCCATGCTCCCCACTTTGCTTAGTACTTAGTACTTTTCTTTAGTACAACTCTGTAAGTAGAACACACCATTTTATAGGCACAAAAGAAAAAAGAAATGAAGAAAAAAGAAGCTGCTTCCTAAATTCTGAAATATTTCAAATGTAATTTTCTCTCTGGATGGGTAAAAGCTATTCGTAGTTCACCACCAATTAAACCAAAAATTTAGACCTAAGAACTTACTTTTTGGCTGAATCTATAGATTTTCCTGCTCGGGTCTTCTGGGTCAGGTGCTTCTCCATCACGAATGGCACTCATAAGTGCCACCAATTCTTTAGGAACAGACACCTAATCAAGAAGAGAAGTCATTTCCAGTTATAAATAAAAGATGCTATGTATCTTAAACTCTGTATGTAAAATAATGTATTCTCCCCTTCTTAACTATACAATAGACTGTTGGCCAGGTAAGTTTGTACATATCAGGTTTATAAATAAAGCTAGCAATACATAAAACTGGCTTCTTTCAAAACAAAGGTGAAGTATCTATCCATTCATCCATCCATATTACAAGCATTAGGTAGAAACTAGTTTAAAATTCTAGCTGTGCTACTTACTAACTGCCTGGGCTGCTGGAATCAAGGACTATCCCCTCAGTATTAACGATCGAGGAAACATCCATTCCAAGTTCTAGACTTTCATATTCTTCTCGCGTGGCCCAGTATTTAAAGCTATCTCTGGGGCAGATACAGAAGCAGGAGCTCCAGAACCAGTGCTACAACAACCGTAATTCTAGCACTGAAAAGCATTTGGGAAATAATTTGGTTCTGCTTCCTCTATTTAGGCAGTGATGTGTTATACAGATGAGACAACTGAGGTCGTGAGGTCATAAGACTTGCCTCGGGTCGTGCAGTTATTAAGTGGTAGAGGAGAGTCTAGAAGCTGAGATTCTTTGCCTCCAAGTATATAGTGTTCTATAGCCCTATACACAGTAGGTGTGGTTTGGTGTGGGATGATCTCAGAATCAAGAAGGCCCCGTTAAGACAGGTTGGTCCTCAATTCTATTTGCTTGGTCCAAATAGGTCTGGCCTGGGAGCTAGTATGTATGTATGAATGTATGTATGTATTTAATATTATTTAGTGCTTATTATTTATTTAGTATGTATTTATTATCATAGTCCTTTCTGAAAAACGATTAGCAGTACCTATGACAAGAACAAGACAGAAATGTATTCAGTAAATCTGCAATATATGCCTGTTAGGATACCTAGATAGAAGTTTACGTGGCTACAGAGCACATTTCTAGAACCTTTAATCCTGCAAATGTTAATTTTTAAAAGTTAAAAGACATTGTCCCCAAGTTCTTGCTTTGAGGTCCTTTATTCTGAATTTCTTTTACAATCAAAATAGTACCCATTTCCTTTTATTACACTTATGTTCAAAACTGCCTTTAAAAGAGAGATGCAGGGGCACCTAAGTGGCTCTGTCGGTTAAGCGTCCGACTTCATCTCAGGTGATGATCTCACGGTTCATGGGTCTGAGCCCCATGTTGGGCTCTGTGCTGACAGCTCAGAGCCTGGAGCCTGCTTCAGACTCGGTGTTCCCCTGTCTCTCTGCCCTTCCCTCTCTCACTCTCAAAAATAAATACACATTAAAAAAATTAAAGAAAAAGAACTTATTTAAAAGATAGATGCAGGGGCACCTGGTTGGCTCAGTCGGTAGAGCATGAGACACTGGATCTCGGGGCTGTAAATTTAAGCCCCATGTTGGATGTAGAGATTATTTAAAAATAAAATATTGAGAGACGCAAAATGAGGACCCCAGCTTGTTTGGTACATATTTCATATAGAATTTAGTTAAGTAAAGTATTACTAACTATAAAAATCCAACTATTTTCTCTGCTTATCATTTCTACCACATTTACTTACATGAGTCATTTAATTTAGTTAATAATTTGTGATACTTACCTCAGCACTATAGGTTGATTTCACAGAAGGAGTGTCCTGGCAAGGAAGAATTGCTCTGCAGTGGATGGCCTTGGGGGGGGGGGGGGGGGGAGGGGAAGAAAGAGAAAGCTATTCCCATTTCTTATAAATCAAGTCATTAAGAAATCGTTAAAATTGCAGCACTGTCCTTAGACACATTCTTTTAAAAAGTATGTCTCACACTTGCTCAGATCTATTGAAGTAGCAAAAACAGACTTGTGGACAAAAAAGTTTGATTTTCCATTTTAATGTATGGTCAGTCGTCACATTTCAGTTGAAGCAGGAAGCAACCTTAAACATTGTTTCCTACTCTCTACTTAGAGTAACAGTAGTGCCCAGTGAGAAGCTGTTAGGGACCCTGAGAAAAAAAAAGGCTCGTTGGTGAAATAAAATGGCAAACCATGCATTCTACATCCCTGTCTTAATGAGTCATTTGGAATATAGCCTCCTGAAGACTCTGAAAAGACCTAGAAAAAAGAAACCTGTTTGAATTCTTACAATTGTTTTTGACGGGGAACTATTTTTCTCTGGTCAGTTATTAACATCTCATGGGACGTCTGTGTTCTGAGGAAAACAGCTTGGGGAATGTCGCTAGAGTCTTGACATTTCAATTTTGCAGCAAACTTGGAAAGTAAAAACGCAGATGAAAAGGAGAAAGAACAGTCTTCCTCAATACCATCTAGACAGATTCATTCACATGAGATGCAGTGTTTTTCTGCTTCCCCATCCATCTGTCACGAGTGCCGGTTCCATCAAGAAGAATGGCCAGAGTACCCATGATTTTGTACCCTGGCCGACAAACAACTCTGGACTGACTGCTGGTGAGCAAAGCAGCCCCAGCCTCCTTGAGACAGTCCCCTGAGCTTAAAGGAGCACGGACACTAACATCTCTGTCTGACTTGTTACAGATCCTAGACATACTTGCTGCCACTGCACGCTCCTTACAACCCCCAAACTCTAGCCCTTTTCACTTCCTATCTAATAGATTCTCCAAGGACATGGGATCCTAAATGACTTCTACCTGGATTAAGTAAGACTAGAAGAACCACCGCCTCTAAGACCATGTCTTTGGAGTTCCTTAACGATCTCTAGTTGGTGGCTCAGCAGCACCAAAGTGGTTTTGACAAGTGTCTCACTGGAAAAGCCCACACCCAGGCACACGTGCGGAGGGCAACCGTAGCAAACTTGTCGAACAAAATCACGTCCAGCTTCCCCATTAACCGCAGTCATTTCTTAATTTAACTGCAATCTCTTTCCTGTATTTCAAACACTGTTGCCAATATGAAGTGGAATACCATATTCAAAATTCACATTCTTGTGACTCTCAAATATTGCACATGTTGCCAACTTTAGATTATGGACATTCTAAAAGAAGTACTGACTGAAAATCAGATGTTTCTAAGAGAGCACACAACTTGTACAGTTGTGCCTAGAAAACTGTATCTCTTTCAGATTACTGAACTAAGGGTTTCCTGGATTAAAAAGGTATTCCAATTGCCAATAGAAAGTAAACATGTCTATTTTGTGTTCCACTATTGCTTCTTTTTTAACAGACTTGTATTCAAATTTGAGCCTAACATAGTATCTATCCCAGAGGAATACTGAGAGGATTAAGTATGCAAAGTACGTAACACAGTGCTAGAAAATACAGTGTTTAACAAAGTGAGTTCCTTTAATTGTAAATTATTTGATTACTAACAGAATTAGGTTTTTTTCTTTTTAGAAGATAGTTTGATATGTATTATCCTTGTGACAGATTGTGTCTAATTATAGGATTCTTTATTCTTAGTTTTTATTTTATTTATTTTTATTTTAATATAATTTATTGTCAAATTGGCTAACATACAGTGTGTAAGGTGTGCTCTTGGTTTTCGGGGTAGATTCTCTTGGTTTTTGGGGAATCCCAACAAATGCCCTCCTCAATGCCCATCACCCATTTTTCCCTCTCCCCAGCACCCCCCCATCAACCCTCAGTTTGTTCTCTGTATTTAAGGGTCTCCTATGGTTTGCCTAACCTCCCTCTCTGTTTGTAACTATTTTTTCCCCCTTCCCTCCCCCCCATGGTCTTCTGTTAAGTTTCTCAAGATCGACATATGAGTGAAAACGTATGATATCTGTCCTTCTCTGACTGATTTATTTCACTCAGCATAATACCTTCCAGTTCCATCCACATTCTTAGTTTTTAAAGAGAAATAGTTTAAGTCGTGTCATTTTAACAGTATTTTAATATATTTACAAAATATATACAGTTGTAAATGTGTAAGAAAGATCTGGAATAGATGCAAACCTAACTCAGTGGTGGTTACTTCTGGGCAATGATGTCTGCAGAAGACTGAAAAATCTGATCTTTCACTTTCCATTTATAATTAACATTTTTCATAACCAGTACATATCACTTTTGCCTTATTAATTTTTTCCTTTCTATTTTATTACCATTTCTTGAGTGCCCACTCAAGAATGCCAAGTTCTGGGGCGCCTGGGTGGAGCAGTCGGTTAAGCGTCCGACTTCAGCCAGGTCACGATCTCGCGGTCCGGGAGTTCGAGCCCCGCGTCAGGCTCTGGGCTGATGGCTCAGAGCCTGGAGCCTGTTTCCGATTCTGTGTCTCCCTCTCTCTCTGCCCCTCCCCCGTTCATGCTCTGTCTTTCTCTGTCCCAAAAATAAATAAACGTTGAAAAAAAAATTAAAAAAAAAAAAAGAATGCCAAGTTCTATGCCAGGTGCTGGGGACAAAAATATAAATATGACCTAGATAGTCTACTTCAAAGGGACATGATTTCAAACTGAAGGGAGTTTCTTTTTAAAAGTAATATATGAATGTGTTAATAATGAGAGATATCAATGAAGATACATACTGTTGTTATAACATACATTAAAATGCTATCTTAGGTGAGACCTGAGACCACTGTCCACTTTGCTTCATTGAACTGAATGTGCTGGGAATTCTATGTATAATGAATCATTCCAGATCTCTTTTACCTGGCACTGACTAAAGAGATATGGGTGTTCCTTCCCAGAAGTTTGTTCAGGAGTGAGCCACTGAAGAGCAGAAGACTTTGGAGATGTCTCAAAAGAAATTTCTATAACGACTTCTTGATTTCTGTATGCAACAAACAAATATATTAGTAGCATATAATTCAATCTAACTAAAGTTTGGGTTCATAATACACAGAGTATATACTATAAATAATATTTTACAAGGTCTCGTGACTGATGGAACGTAAGCTCTAGAATGCTGCCTCCTAAGTAGGTCAAGTTTGCCTCTCACGTTCTTACCTGAATGCCAGCTTCCGGGTCCTTTTCACTCCACCATGCTAACTGCTTACGAAGATGTAACAGGAACAGGAACTAATATTCGTGGAGTACACTACTGATTGTCACACACTTGCGCTTGTGGTATCATGTAATCTTTTATGATAATGGGAAAGTGGAAGAAATAATTTTGGAACCGTGACTACTCCAGCAGTGGATGCCACAGCACGACACAGAGTTGTACTGGCCTGCAAACTTACCGGACAGGTCGACATTGAGAAGAAGCATTTAGAAACTTGTAGTCAGGGGTGCCTGGGTGGCGCAGTCGGTTAAGCGTCCGACTTCAGCCAGGTCACGATCTCGCGGTCTGTAAGTTCGAGCCCCGCGTCGGGCTCTGGGCTGATGGCTCAGAGCCTGGAGCCTGTTTCCGATTCTGTGTCTCCCTCTCTCTCTGCCCCTCCCCTGTTCATGCTCTGTCTCTCTCTGTCCCAAAAATAAATAAACGTTGAAAAAAAAAAAAGAAACTTGTAGTCATTTTTACATCTGCTGAATCTAGTAATCAAAAATGTGTGCTTGCTTCTAATCTCTTGCTTCTAATGCAATTCATTTTTATTGCATTTTATAAAAGAATCAGCCTGTGACAGATTGGAAATACCAAGAACTGGCCCTTTACCTCAGACAGTTTGAGCAGCACTCATAGTGAGGAAATAGCAAGAGTTGTGGAGACTGGCAGCCATGCCTGTGAATCCTGAATCTACAACCTACTGGTTCAGGGAACTTGGGCAAGTTATTCAACCACCCTCTGCCATAGTTCTTTATCTGCAGAAAGAGGTCAATGATATCTACCTGACAAGTTACATGTGGTTGTTTCTTTTTCTTAAACAGGAAGAGGAGGCATGAAAATACTGGCCACTGGAAGGTGAGGGTAGATCATTCTTGTTTTAGGCCAATGGTTTTCCACCCTTTCTCCCCTTCCCAATTTACCAAGGAGTGGGATACACCCCTGATATGACAACTGTGGCTGCCACTTTCTTGAATAAGTTATTTTATTTCTCTGAGGTTCCCTTTCCTCATTTGTAAAATGGAAATCACACCACAACGGTTATTGTAAGGATTAGATAAATTATGTAAATTCGGTAAGTTAGATAAACGTATTTAAAGCATTATCTCAAGATTGGTATACAGAAATGGTTCTATGTTTGTCATTGCCATTATTCCATTAATAAAAGTGGCTGGCCTCTGGGGAAAAGGTGAAAAATGTGCAGCTTGTAAAAGTTTCCCAGGTGATCCTGAAATGCCTCCTTAAGATGGCATGCTCCCATCATCACTCTAGGTATTAGTAAAATGATCAGTAAAGAAGTAACAGTTAGCAAAACTCCTATTCTTCAGGATTTTGTACAATGAATTTCTTTTTTTTTAATTTTTTTTTTCAACGTTTATTTATTTTTGGGACAGAGAGAGACAGAGCATGAACGGGGGAGGGGCAGAGAGAGAG
Source organism: Puma concolor (assembly GCF_028749965.1). NCBI lineage: Eukaryota > Metazoa > Chordata > Mammalia > Carnivora > Felidae > Puma > Puma concolor. Next base: position 25,109,302 of record NC_141673.1, on the reverse strand, counting down.
GGAGACACAGAATCGGAAACAGGCTCCAGGCTCTGAGCCATCAGCCCAGAGCCTGACGCGGGGCTCGAACTCCCGGACCTGGCTGAAGTCGGACGCTTAACCGACTGCGCCACCCAGGCGCCCCTGTACAATGAATTTCTTTAGTATCTTAAGAACATATAACTTTTACCATAAACTTCAATCTGAGGAGATCAGTAAGAGCACCAGTTACTACCTATAGTCAAACTAGAAACAGGAAAGGAAAATTGTTTACATTAAAAATACTTTTTCTCTATTATTTAGCTATGTAAAAGAGAAAGATAATAACATTCATACTTGCTCAGAGCAATAGGAAGAGAGATTTCCATTGGTGATCCTCTGTAACTTTGTCTTTCTCCAAGAGCATATTTAACGTCTTGTCCATTGATGACCACTTTTTCTATTGTGAGGTCCTTTGTATCCAAAATCTAGAATTAAATTAGCGTTTTTAAGTGATAAGAAAATTGTTTTATATGCACCAGAGAAAACTAATATTAGTTATGGGTTAACTATAATGATTACAGAGTAGAACTAGTTGCTCATAGAGAGTAAAATACAGAGTGAAATTACAAGAATTAAGTCAAAAGTTAGTGTAGGTCCTGTCTCTTGGGGCTCTAAGCTTCCTGAAAAATTTTTGGTTCTAAAGTTTGCATGTATATCATTAGGTAATTCCGGGATAGTCCCACAAATTTGAGGTTTTAAGTGGAAGTCAAATCTAATTTAAAATGCCTTTGTTCCTATCTCCTAAAACTTAACTTTCCTGTTATGAAAAACATTCACCTCGAACTTAAAAGTTTCTTTCATCACCACTCCTTGATGTATCTCACCATGTATTTCTTCCTGAAATTCCAACTCCTATGTACTTGCATCTATCCCAAAATTAAAAGAAACCCTGGCACTTGCTGGGCAAATACGCAGGCTGTATACTTGCCATTATGTACCTTGAAAAAGCCCAACCTGGGCGGCAGGGGGGGCAGCTCCTACCACATGACCTACCGAGGACTGGGAGAGGGTGTCTACTTGCCGTGGCCCATCAAGGACAACTGCATGGGGCAGGAAAGGAGTGGCAGCAGGTGTCTGAGTGCTTTCCATCCCCATAATCCTCCATCCGAGCCCTAGAGACCATACCTTTCATCATCTCTCTCTTGCTCTAGAATCTTCAACCTTCCTATGCCACAAGACTGTTTCCAAACAACCTGAACAAGTCTCCCAATGTTACTTTTTAAACTTCACTTGATCAATCTGCCCTGATACCTATTCATTTGTCTCCTTCCTTTCTTTTTTTAAAGTTTATTTATTTTGAGAGAAAGAGAGATCGGCAAAGAGCATGCACACCCACAGGCGAGAGCCTGAGCAGGGGAAGACAGAGAGAGAGAGACAGAATCCTAAGCAGGCTCCGTGTTGTCAGCACACAGCCTGACATGGGGCTCAAACTCACAGACCCTGAGATCATGACCTGAGCTGAAATCGTGAGTCGGACACAACCTACCGAGCCACCCAGGCACCCCTGTCTCCTTCCATTCTTAAACTCTATGGGCAACCTATGGCTGCTATTTCCTCTTCCTCATCAATCTCTCCTCCTTTTTTCCTTTCTCCCTCTTCAGTCTGGCTTCTCCATCCTCTGCTACTGAGAGGGCAGGACACTCCTCCTGATCGAGGGGTCTTTTCTGCTCTGTAATCTGGACCCCCATCCACTCATAGCCCTTATGGGCCACCTCATCTGTTTGATGTCCTTTCCTTGGCTTCTTTGAGTTTAAACATGAATGGTTTTCCTCCTTGTCTAATGCCATTTCCTCCACCTCCTTTCTAGCTCCTAAAAATGGATATGTCCCAATGTTCTAGCTTTGATCCCCAGATTTTCTTACCATATTCGTCACTCTCATTCTCACTCATCCCGTGTCATCAACCAATACCTCTGTGCTGATGACTACAGTCTGTTTCTACAGTTGTTACCTCTTCCCCAGGACTGCTGCTCGGTTTCTTAGTTGCCTGCTTGACATTTCCATGGGAAATATTGCCTCATATTCAGTGGGCTTCTCAAAATTCCAAAAATGAAGCTACCTGGATGTCCCTGAAATCAGTTCTCTCCCTTTATTTCTGTTAACAGAATCCTCAAGGTACCTAAGGTTTGAGACATTCAAATAATCCACAACTGATCCCACTTCCCAATCCCCCATAGCCAATTAACCAATTTTTCTTTCATGCCGTCCTCATACTTTCTTCTCTGTCCTTCTACCACCACTGTAGGCCAGACCCTGCCTTAGAACCACCTGCGGTCTGATCTCCCTACCTCTGGCATCTTTTTACTGAAATCTGGCTGCAGTAGCAGGGGGAGTTAGAGGACCAGCTGCTTCGCTTTCAAGTTGGTTAACTGAACTATAAACTCAGGAAAAGTCACAAGGGCAGTCGTTAATTTGATTCCTACCTCTCTAGAGTCAATGATACTTGGTTGGAAAAAAATCTCCATTCTGGTTTGATCTTTTTTTAAAGCAGCCATATTTGTTAGGGGAGCCACCTGTTTTCCTGCTAATAGGTAATTATTCCTTTGGGGTTACTTTCTTCTGGGGGCACCTCAACCATCTCCCTTACTCTAAATTAGTAGAACTGACTTATCTTCTTGCACTTGCATATTCAGAATATTTGGTTTTATTAGATTTATATCTTATTGAGAATGAGAGGGTTACTCCTTTGTGCCTTCCTATTCCAGTACCCATTTCTGGCTATCTGATTTATTTTAAAAACTTAATTTGAATATCTATGTATATAACTACTCATGTTTACACGACTTTCATAACCAAAAGGATGACTCAACTGGCTCATTTCCCAGAGGAACATATTCTATTGTCTGTATTGCCTAAACTTTTCAAATCTATTCAGAATCAGAGAGTCAGATTACTGTTATGACTATTTTTTTAATCTTTTTCATATCCTCTGAACTTAATACAGTAGTTGGTCCAAATCTCTCCTATAGCATTTATTGTACCATATTATATTGCTATGTTTTCTCTACTAGCTTGAGGGTTCTTAAAAAGACAGAAACCTTCTTAGGTTTGCATTCCCAGAGTTCAGCACAGTACCTGAAAAGTAGTAGGTATCAGTTGATATCAGCATGCAGCAAGTGCTGAGCCAAGAGACAATAGAAAACGCAGTGGTTAAGCTATATATCTCAAGTCTTAACCTCAGCTATCATTCTCAAATTAAGAAATTCCCCTTCAAATTTCACTAATAAACGTTATTAAACAATTGATCAAAAATAGTAATAGGGACAAAAAGGAAACTGGATAGTTGAAAAGCTGGAAATAGTACTTTTCAATAAAGTCTTACTGAACACCAACTGTGTATAAGACCAAGATACCCACATGCAGTTGTAAGAAACAGACCTACTAATGGTAGGAAGTTACTAGGAAGTTACTAATTTACTATATCTCACAGTATCCTCTTTGAATAACACCCCCAAAACCAGCTGGCTAGATGCCATGGAATATATAACCAATTCCCTTTTGCACAGGCTGCTGGGAAGCTCCATGTTAAACCTCGCAACCCACTTCTCTTTTTTTAGGACTTTGTGCCATACATTTGGTTTCCCTACCCTTATTCTCTCTTCCTCCAAATTCTTTAAAAAAAATTTTTTTTAATGTTTGTTTATTTGAGAGAGAGAGACAGAGCGTGAGTGGGGAAGGGGCAGAGAGAGAGGGAGACACAGAATCCAAAGCAGGCTTCAGGCTCTGAGCTGTCAGCACACAGCCCGATGGGGGGCCCAAACCTACAAACCGCGAGATCATGACCTGAGCTGAAGTCTCATGCTTAACTAACGGAGCCACCCATGTGCCCCTCTCTTCCTCCAAATTCTTAAAGTATTTTTAATCTTATAATATTGTATATGTTTTTTTAAAGCAAGCTCAAATTCTTTCTTCAACAAAGCATGGCTCTAAATTAAAAAGCTTTATGGGGCACCTGGGTGGCTCAGTTGGTTAAGCCCCGGACTTTGGCTCAGGTCATGATCTCATAGTTCGTGGATTTGAGCCCCGTAGCAGGCTCTCTGCTAACAGTTCAGAGGCTGCTTTGGATTCTGTGTCTCTCTGTCTCTCTCTTCCCTTCCCCTGCTCACGCACATGTTCTTTCTCTCTCTCAAAAATGAATAAACATGAAAAAAATTAAGTTAAAAAGCTTTATGCCTCAGTGTTATGTCTCTACATTTTCTATTTGTTACTTGCAGGATGCTATAACGAAAAAAGCATGGGGTTATTGTTAAAACCAAAACTAAAACAACACCTTGATTTGATTCCCAGCTCAGCTATTTACTTAGTGAAGACAGGAGGGTTTGCAGTCAGAAAGATCTGTGTTCACATCCTGGCTTCTGCAACTTACTAGTGAATGATCTTGGTCAAGACATTAAAAACTCTTTGAGCCATCAACTGACAGAACACCTAAAAAAATTGAAAATTTTAATACAAGAAACAAATGCTTGGAAGTTATCACAAATGAGTATTAAACTTCAGTGCAAATAACCCAAAACTTCAGAAGAACTTTCAGAAAAGCTGGGATTTAGTCCTAGCGGGGTTCCTTCAACATTCCCAGCATCAAGGACTCCTAGAATGAAGTGAGAAAGGACACTTGATGTCCTCACCCAGCACTGCCACTGGGTCCTCTCTATTGGTGGTGGTGAGGCTGAGGTCCTCTCACCTTCAAGATACACTTAGCACATTTTTAGTGCAGCCCATGTAAACTTTAGGCACTGCTTTCTAATTGAATTCATCCATTAGTTCATCAAACTAACAACACGTCCTCTACCTGCCAGGTGCTATACTAAGAACCTGAGATACAAAGAGCCATGAAACACAGAACTACCTTCAAGAGCCTGTAATCTAGCAGAGGAAAGATGCTAATGTTGAATAAATAAAACCAAACTCTTGGCCTCAAGTTGTTGTGATAAATAAGCAAATTACAAACAGATGCCACTGTATACAACTAGACTTCCTTGCATAAAATCTAACATTATAATTCTCGGCTCTAATTTACTAAACAGACATGCCAGCCAGACATCCTGATTTAAAAACCTTACTTCTCTCAAGATTTGGGGAATGAAGAAAACAATGGGCAAGTTTTTAGATTGGAACACTAAATGTACATTCTTTTCCAAATTGAAGCATCCTGTCTTGTGCTTCCTTAAGGATCAGAGTTCAGTCTTTATTTTTACAAAACAGGTGAGAGTGCAAGGTCGTATTAAGCAGTGATAAACTATCAAAATCTACTTTCTTTTAATAAAAAGAGAGATTGCATTGAAGTGGCCAATCCTACCAGGGCAAAGCTGCCTGCAATAAAAGATAGCATGGTACTTCAGGCAGAACAAAGTACAACCTACAAGGAAATAGATATCTTCTTGCCTGTGATATTAATTTTCTTCCTTGTAGTATTTTTGGTGACTAAATATCAATATATAGAGGAGTCCACCTACTTTTCAAATCAGAATTAGTCTAGCAAGATGGTAAAGGGCAAAGAGTAGGTTACCTGCTACATTAGTTCATATTAATAAACTCAAAACACAGGCCTATTACACAAACAGGAGTCATGAGAACCACCAATTCTTATCTAAACTTATAATTATACCCAACTAATTGACCCCACTAATTTCCCACCATCAAGCCTACAACGTATGGTGATCAGGTTGCTTAATGCTGTGCTTTAGTAGATGCCACAATACTCTATGCAAAATACACTGGGCCTGGCATTTTAAACCCTTGTCCCTCTTATTTCTAAAATGCTCACCTATGAAATTCTTCAGGTGGAAGGTACAATCCAAATACTATCACTTTGAGTAAGAACACTGAAAACAAGTTATGTTGTACACATAAAATAATTTAATCATGCTCCATAAATCTAAACAAACTTTTCATCACTCAAGTGGCTAGCGATCTTGTGAAAGTACATTACTTTCTAAGAAGCGCAATAATTACTCGCTCCTTGGAACCAACTATAATACACTGCATTGAGATACGCTTGGAAAGCCTGAATGGCCCAACGGTCCTTAAATTATTTGAAGAGAAGGGCAATAAGAATCAAAGGTAGAAGGACCATGACCCTGGAGAAAAAGAGCTGCATCTAGAGTTAGCAGAGACTGGAAATACCAAAGCAGTAGGGATAGACGGGTCTGGAGCTGGAAATCCTAAGGGATTTGAGAAACATTGGTAGGGAGGCTGAGGAAAGACTACGATAGGTCGATGGGTCCCGTCCTGCAGACGTGCAGGTTGAAATAAGGTGCCTGGGAGCAAAGGATCAGCATCCGCAGGACATTGGGTGTGAGACCTAGATGAGACTGTGGACTGAGGAAGGTGCGCTGGGGGACTGGAAGAAATCTGGGGCCCGAGGAGGGAGTTCTGGGCTGCAGGCCGAGGAAATGGGGAGGCCACAAGGGGGTTAGCGCCAGAAACTAGGATTACAGGGGAGGGAGGGTTCGTGCTAAAATGAAGCCTGAGCGCTGGGTGAGGAGCAGGGCGTGGATGGGGCGCTAGGATGTGCCCAGGGACTGGGAAGAGGAGTCTGGGGAGAGAGGCGCAGGAAGAGACACTTAGGTATATTCAGGGGCTGACGGAGGGATGCAGAGACATAAGTGGGTTTGGGAGGAGGAGATATAGGGTGAGTGGGGGCTGAGGAAGGGGAGGCTGAGAAATGAGTGAGGGCTGAAGGGGAGGTGTGGAATATGAGTTGAGGGCTGCAGACGGACCGAGGTGCGGGGCTGGGAAGGGGCGGCAGCCGGGAAAGGGACGCGACGCGGGCGGCCGGAGAGAGGCGGACACTGGGCGCTCGTCCCACCGTACCAGGCTGCGCAGATTGTCCTCCTGAGACTGCACCGTGAGCGCGGCGGTGCCGGTCAACACCCGGCGGGTAAAGTCGACGCTGCAGCGTAGGTGCAGGTGCTTGGTCCGGCAGACCGAAGCCGGAGAGGCCAAGGAGCACGTATCCACTACCTCGGGCATGGCTCTGAGGAGTCCCTCCGCACGCCGATCTGCACCCCAAAACCCAGCTGCCAGACTACTCGACTGAGCGAGAGGAGGGAGGGAGGTAAAGAAGAGCTGAAGGACTCGTGGCGCCCGCCGGGAAGGGAAGTTTCTCAAAGTGAGAGAAGAGTAGGTTGCCCCGTGGCTGGAACTACAAGTTCCGTGATGCAGAGCGAGGAGGCGTGCGCTATGCTCCCTGGGAGTGTGTGTGTTGGGGTGGGGGGTGCTGAAAGGACTGGGGACATTCCTGAAAGGAGAGGAGGAGGAAGAGGAGGGGAGTGGGAGCAGCCGGTGGAGGGGTGGGCCGACGGAAATGATCCCAAGTGTAACGGGGAGATCAAGTGAATGCTTCCATTTTAGTTTCGTCCAACTTCGGTAGAAATTGCAATGGCAATTGAAGAATGTCAGACCTATTGGTAGTAGCGGGCAGTAAAGACAGGGCAGGGTTAGAAGCAATAAGAGGCCTAGCAGAAGGCCTGTCTTCGTGCAGTTCCTCGTTAGTATAGTGGTGAGTATCCCCGCCTGTCACGCGGGAGACCGGGGTTCGATTCCCCGACGGGGAGGCACAGAGAGGTTTTTACGTTTTCTTTTATTACCTTTACAACAACTGTGATAAAAGTGCACCTTCAAACCTTTTAAAAGTTAGTACGGAAGAAATAACCAATGTCGAATTACCTGTAAGTGTTACTTTTTAAGAGTTGTTTGGTTGCTGGCTTGCCGTGTCGGCAACCCAATACACGTGAGCTAAATATTGCATCAATTCAACAGGATTTTCTTTAGTGCTTCTTAGGTCCATTTCCAAGCCCTGGAGAGCAAAAACAGAATAAGCCAATATTCCCGTTTTAGAAATTTAGGAAGGTCATTTCAATATACTGTAATGAGAGAATTCTGTGATGTTGAGTATGTGCTGGCCACAAGATTGGAATTTGGAGCTGGGACATCTAGCTCGGCTCTGGGGCTCTTCCAGAAGGTGAGGAAAGATTGAAGGATGATTTCCTTTGGGATGGGACCTCAGAATTGAAGCTGGAAAAACGGGGAGAGGACAGGATTCAGAGTCCTTTAAATAGCTGGTTCTTTAATCCTGAATTCATGGAGCGGGGTGGGGGGGGGCTGGGGGGGCTGGGGGGGGGAGGCGGGGCATTGAAGAATTTTAAACAAGTGAGGGACATGGTCAGATTCACGTCATGGAGAGAACGCTGGTGGTTATTCAGAGAATGGCTATGAGTTATCAAAAACAGAGGCAGGTGAGTTAGGAAACTATTAGAATAGTCCAGGAAGAGGATGCAGGGGGCCTAACAAAAGAGAATAAGTAAAGATGGAAAAGAAGGAATACTTAAGAGATAAGCGGATTCACAGACTAAGAAGCAGCCTAAAGTGTTTCTCAGATTTTTGGCTTCAGTGTGTGAGCAATCATTCAGGTGAGCAACCATATTAAGAGGACAGATTTAGGCGGGATGATCTAATTTTAATTTTGGACACTCAGAGTTTTAGAATGTATAGGAGTCAAAGTGGAGATGTCTGTGAATCACTTGGATATTTAAATCCATAGATCTGGGGAAGTTTATGGCAGATATCAGAACATCCGGGAATGTGGCAGGTGAAGCTCTGGCAGTGAATGAGCTCAGTCCAAGTAGAGTGTGTAAAGGGAACAGCAGTGAAAACAGGTTGAAAGCTGGGAGAACAGCAGGTTTTAACAAAAAAAGGCTAAAGGAAGGAGGGAATCCTTTCATAATGTATGCATATATCAAATCACCACAATGTACACTTTAAATATATTACAGTTTTATTTGTCAATTATATCTCAATAAAGCTGAAATTTTAAAAAAGGGTCAAGGACAGTAGGAACTCATGAAACAAACTAGGAAGAGCCAACCAGCAATGGCAAATGCAGCCTGGAGGGCCATTAAAATAAAAAATAAAAAGCCTCCTTTGGATTCAGCAATGGGGTGGAAGTAGGCAGGATGGTGGTTTTATTGAGGTTTGTAATTTCGTGGAAGGTGGATGCCGGAGAGCAATAGGTTGAGCAATAAAAGAGAACAGGGAGATAGAACGTGTCAAGACGTTTGGCCAAGTTGAGAAAGGAAGACAAAAGAGGAATGGAGACGAATGTGGCATTGAGAGCGTGTTTTATTTTTTTAGGGAAAGAGATTCCTTAACATGCTTAGATATAGATGTGAACGGGTTTCTAGAGAAGAAGAAATTGAAGATTTAAAAAGTGTGGGAGGTTGTGGCTTAAGCAAGTCACACCACCAAGTGTGGTTGTTGTTGGCTTAAGCAAGCCAAAGGAAAACAAAATAAAATAAAAACATCCAAAACTATGAAATCCAATATTTTACACGTGCAAAAGTCTGAATTTCATAGGACCTAAGAATCCGTGACATAGTTGACATTTGCACACATTTTTTGAGATTTGCATTTTTTGACATTTGCATACATTTGAAGATCAAATGATCTTCCTCATGGAGAAAGGATAGTTTGTTTTAATAAAAGAATGTCAATATCATCATCTTCTATTATCAATTACCAAGAGCCCACAGGGTTTATGCCAATGTGTGCAAAAAGAGGGAGTCACAGGCAACCACAAATGAATTCCTCAAATTGATTAATAGATTAGTCAAAAGATAGATATTCAGTCGCAATTACCTTCTAAGATACCACTGACCCCAAATACAGTGTCCAAAATTAGCAATTCACAAACAATAGAAGTTTTCTTCATATCCAGTGGTGGATTGGGAAGGTTTAAAAACATGAAGCTTGGGCCACGTGGGTGGCTCAGTCAGTTATGCATCCAGCTTTAGCTCAGGTCACGATCTCATGGTTCATGGGTTTTGGCCCTGCGTTGGGCTCTGTGCCGACAGCTCAGAGCCTGGAGCCTGCTTTGGATTCTGTGTCTCCTTCTCTTTCTGCCCCTACCCCACTCACGCTCTCTCTCTCTCTCTCTCTCTCTCAAAAATAAATAAACATTAAAAAAATAAAAACATGAACTATTCCATTGCTTCTATAAAAGAATGATAACAATAAGAATGATATACAAAAGGAGACTTTATTAAGGATGAAATGTAAAATTTTATTAAAAGAAGTAGTAAATATATTTACAGAGCCATTTGAACAGGGAGTATTTTAGCTCTACTGCTCACCTGGAAAAATTACTTAATCCCTAGAATCCTCAATCCTTTCGGGAAAATTGAGATACCTGTGCCTCATGGGGTTGTTGGAAGGATGAAATGAAATAATGCATGTGAAGTGCTAAGCATTGTACTTGGCATAGTGATCATTTGTTACATGTTTGCTGCTATTATTTTTAGTGGTTTTTATTTTGTCCATTTTGGTCACGTTAATATGTGTTTTTCCTTATTTTGTTAGCAAGAGTTTTTAGGAAGACCTGGAAAATGAGAAGCAACCAAGACATGGGAAATCAGCAGATAGTGCCAAAAGAGACCTCTAAAGAGAGTTCCCAACATTAGTGATGATCACCTGTTTTTGAAATATATTTACATTTAGGAAATTTGGGAAATTGCAATAGGTGTATTAACACATGACTTCCTATTTCCATCATGTCGAGCTCTTCAGGGTCACCTTCACACGCCAAACTTCAGCCAAGCTCAGAGTAGCTTGTGCAAGAAAGATCTCAGCTCTCTGGAGCTCTTCCTTAAGACTTAACCTCCACCCAGTCCCCAGGGCTCCTAGAAAGAGTTCTCTCCCAGGAGCTCTCTCCCGTCCCTCTCGTCTGGACAGGAGTCTAGCAGAATCTCTTTTCCTGACAGAACAGAAGTGTACGTGACGCCCTTCCTGTTCTCCTTCCAATGGGTGAGAAAGTGGAAGAAATTATTTTAGCTACTTTTTTTTTTCATGTTTAGTTCACAAAATGGTTGAGGCAGCCCTGACCCATTTCTGCATTTTTCTATGAAATCTGGTTTTGTGTGTTCAAGAATTTTATACTTAATATTCACATCTCTAGTCTGGTCATGCCAAGAAAAGGTGAGGGCAGCTGGGGAGGCCAGAAATGAAGGGAGCACAAGACAAAGTTCTTCCCAGTTAGTAAAATAGCATAAGCGACCCTCTCCACCTGCCCTGACTCCTTCTATCTCCTCTCTCCCCCTCCCCGGCCCCTATCCCTGGTTGAAAGCAGGCTGGGTCTGGAGAGCCTCTCACACAGATTTGCCATTTGCTTCTCTGTTTGTGCCCACAGGAGGGACTGGCCAGAACAGGATAGATTGTCAAGCTGTGCTGGGTGGGACTGCTGGTCACATGACCTTCTCTGTTTCCCCCACACCAAGTAGGGTTCCAAGACCAGTAGTATCAGTGTCTCTTAAAAGCCTCACCAGAAATACAGATCTCAGGCCCTGGCCCTGGCTTGCTGGCTCAGAATCTGCATCTTAATAAGATACTCCCAGGGATCACTATGAATATTAAATTAAACCACTGCCTTAGAGACTCAAAGGATACTTTTGGGATTGGAGGAAATTCAGTTCAAGAGTTATCAAACATATCAGAACTCCTTCTCTTGGAGTCCTGGCCCTGGATCCTCAAATTGGTACTCCTCTAATACTCTAATGTCATCCCCAATACAGCATAAATATCAGTTTATTTGTCCTTTTCCCCCACTCGATGGAGTGTCCTGAATTTCCAGATGGTATATTTTCCATCTCTGAGCACGTTTGTTGGATGGATGAATAAACGTACAAATGAATGAGGCTTTCATATGAGGTTCCAGGGATACTTTTATTCAGTGCTTTACTCTTTGTTGGCTTTGAAGCAAAGAAAAAGCTGCTTCTTGAAATCTTTCTTGTCCTCTGATGTCACCAGGCAATATGTTTGCTTGCAACAGAAAATGCACTTACCGTCCTCTTGTAAATGGTAAACCCTTTACAAACATTTTCATTGAACCATAGTATCTACTCATAAAAGTGCACATATCATAAGTGCATAGCTCACTGAGCTTTATAAACTGAACACACACCAGTGCAATCAGTACCCAGATTAGATACAGAGCATCACCACCACCCCACTAGATGGCCCCCTCAAATTCTCTCCTATTCTTTATAAGCCTCGCTCCCCGGAGGTAATCACTGCTTGATTGCTAACAACATATTATTTCTACCTGTTTTGTTATTTATATTTCCTTTACTTAAAAAGAAATGTACAGTAGGTACTCTCATGCCTGGATTCTTTAGCTCTTATATTTGTAAGATTCTTCCATATTGTTATGTATAGTTCTGGGTTATGTGTCCTCATTGCTGTGTAGTGTTACATGTGTGGGTAGACCACGATATATTTATCTGTCCTAGTGTGGATGGACATTAGGATAATTTTCAGTTCTGCATTACTGTGAATGGTGCTGCTATAGCACATTCCAGAACATGTCTTTTGGTGGACATATTGCAGCCAGGTTTGGATGTGCTGCTTTGACCCATGCCAGGTCCCATTCCTTTGGAACCTCTGCAATAAGCCAAAACTCATTCATTGCAGCAACCCAGGCTCTCTCATTATGGACTCAAACCCAACAAGCTCCCAGCTGGAGTAGGGAAAGGTGGATCAAGCAGGAAGGGAGGCTGTTTTCAAGTTACGAGAAAAAAATTTTCTTCACAGGGACGCCTGGGTGGCTTAGTCAGTTAAGCTGGCTCTTGGTTTCAGCTCTGGTCATGATCTCACGGTTCTTGGGTTCAAGCCCCGCATGAGTTCAAGCCTCACATGAGTTCAAGCCCTGCACGGGGCTCTGCACTGATAGCACAGAGCCTGCTTGGGATTGTCTCTCCCTCTCTCTCTGCCTCTCCCCAGTGTGTGCTCTTGCTCGCTCTCTCCCCCTCTCAAAAATAAATAAATAAACTTGAAAAACTTCTTCCTAAATGCTGATCTAAATCATACTTTATTTTCTTCTCAGTCCCTACTGTTTCTTTTCTAGGTGCACCTGATTGCAAGATTCAGCCTCACTGGGGTTTTTTCTGACTCAGAGATTCCGGCTCTACTTACATTTTTCCTGCTAAGTAGCCAGTGGTATTTCATCAAAGTAGGTACTTACACCTTTTGTTCTGATGGCTTAAAGCATGTGTGGGGTTTGAAAAGTGTCATTACTGATTTCAAAAACAGTATTTCTGTCTCAGGTTGGTTGGCGTTGAGCCCAGTTTCTCTTGTTTGCCTGCAGAGCAGGGGTGATTGCTATTTGCTTGTAAAATACGTTTGCAGCAAAGACCTACCTAAAAGTCTTTCCTTCTAAACATTCTTCTCCTTTACAAATTTGTGTTTGAAGAACTAACTAGTATTTTGTCATTTCTTATAAAAGGCCTCTTGTGCTTTGTATTTGGAATTGAGCAAACCCAAGTAAGAGGCTCATATAGTTGACTTCTCATGTTCTCCAGCAGGTGTGTGCCTTAGTACTTCTCCAGCTGAGCCATGCACGTCCCCTCACCTCCCACCCTGCTTTCCACTTCTCTTCCAAGTGCTGCCTCCTCCGGGCATCCAACACAGACCCTTCTCCAGACAGACTCTACTCTTTCCCAGGGGTGCACCCCACTGTTCTCCCCCAGGCCAAGGTGCTGGACTGATTCCCTGCTCACTCCTCTCTCCCCTGTTTGCTGGCCCCCTTCTCCAGAAATATCTTCCCAATGTATTGTCCTTCCCTTGTTGGTCCTGAAGTTTTCTGAATAGGAACTTTATACACACACACACACACACACACACACACACACACAGTTAACCCTCATTATTTGCAGATTTCATATTTGTGAGTTCATCCACTCACTAAAATTTAGTTGTTACCCCAAATCAATACTTGAAGCCCTTTCATGGTCCTTTGTGGACACATGCAGAGCAGTGAAAAAATTGAGTTGCCTGAGGCTCACATTCTCAGCTGAAGCTGAACAAGGCAAAGCTGAGCCTTCTTGTTTCTGCCTACAACTTACACTGTAAACAAGTGTCCTTTTTGTGGTGTTTAGTGTCATGTTTTTCACATTTTTGTGCTTTTGGGGGGGGGTCATTTCACTGTTCTAAATGTCCTCCAAGCAAATGCTGAAGTGCTGTCTTGTTTTCCTAAGCACAGGAAGGCTATGATATGCCCCATGGAGAACATACATGTGTTAGAGAAGCTTCGTTCAGGCCTGACTCACATTGCTGGGGGCTATGAGTTTGATGTTAATGAATCAACCCTGTATTAGATAAGGTGTCTTTGGACAGAAGCACACATAAAACAAGGTTATGTATTAAGGCGCTCCTGGGTAGCTCAGTCAGTTAAGCGTCCAACTTCAGCTCACGTCATGATCCCATGGTTCATGGGTTTGAGCCCCGTGTCGGGCTCTGTGCTGACAGCTCAGAGCCTGGAGCCTGCTTCAGATCCTGTGTCTCCCTCTCCTCTCTGCCCCTCCCCTACTTGCACTCTCCCCCCCCCCCTCAAAAATAAACATTAAAAAAAATTAAAACAAGTTATGTATTGATTGAAAAATGCCACCAAAAGTTCACAGAACCCCACTGTGTTTCCCCTGGGAGCAGTGGTTCAGGTTTCACTAATTCAGTGCTCACTGCAACTTTATATAGAGCACAACCACAGCAAGTAAGGAGAGTCAACTGTACATATTCTTGCCCTTCCAGTCAGTTCACATTTGTTTCTTTCAACCTCTCTCTGTTCCCAAAGCAGTTAAGGTGGCAAGCTTTCCCTGGGGATACCTTACTCTCTCAGAGCACCCAGCTCAGTACAATGTGGTAGGTGGGTCCTCAGTAGATGGGAAAGGAATCCAAGAAGGAGGGGAGGGAGGATGGGCCAAAGGAAGGAGGGGTGGGGGGGGGGGGGAAGAACAGTGGAAGCTGAGATTATTGCTTGTCAAAGAGAGCTTGGATTCCCGGAATTTCACAGTCCTCAAATGCTTCCTCTTTATTTCCGAGAGGAATCATTGAACTAGAATAACATAAAATTAGAAATTGAGTGCTATTTTGTGATAGCTTTGGCTTTTATTTCTACTCTTTAAGGAATCACACAGAGCAAATCTTCCAGATTCTTTGGAATTTTAAAAAAATGTTTCCTTTTCCTCCTTCTACCCACTCTTCACCCGTTGTTGTTCACTTGGAGCAGGAAAGCCCTATAATTTCCCAACTCTAGGCCAAAGGAACTGTACTCAAGGCAGGCTTAAATACAACTCTGAGATATTACCAGACACCTTTCATGGGTAGCAAGCAGCATGGATATTGGCTTGTCCTTGGGAAGTTCATTACCTTATTGGGCAAATGAAGACCATAAAATGAAACCGCTAGAGAACAGAGTGGGTGACTGAATAATTAAAGGGTATTCAGGTGGACCAGTCCACAAGTGCTGTAGGAGTTCAGTGGAGAGGTCTGTGGGCATCTTTCTGGAAGCAGTGAGGCATGCATGGAAACATAAAGCAGAGGTCTCATTTTTTTAAATTGCTAACCAATATCAATAAAAATTTGGGGGGGCACACCCTCAAAAAATGTGGGTTTCTTTGCTTGTTTATAAATTCTTTACATGTGCTAATGTAACTAATGAATATCTCATGGCACAAAATACATTGGAGGAAGGGTCATGGTCAATGATAGTGAATATAAATCCTTAATTTTAAATAATCATCTTCATAATTTTGCTTTGCATCGTATAGAGCTACCTTCCTGTCAGATTTGATTTGATCATCATTGTTTCATTTTGTTCGTTAAATCGAGGTAACCTACCTTATCTTGGAATAGAAGCATAAGTTCTGCCATTTTCGTTTGCTTACTTATACTTACACGGTAACTTCTGCATTGAGGCTGCAATCTGTGAAACCTAAGCATAGCATTTCCAATTACCTGAGCCTCCAGAAAAGTCATGAGCCTGCATAGGGGTTTGGCCAGGGGCAACAGAAATAATGCCAACCCACCGAGAAAAGTTAAAGGGACAGTAGAAGAACAAAATACGGTTGTTTATGATTACATCTCACAAGTTGTATCTGTGAAGCAGACCACTTTCATAAATAAAATTAGAGGTTTAGTATTTCCTGCCTGTACCCAAATGATTGCTGCATGCATTGTCTATCCTGCTTTGGAAACCTCTCCTGAGTGAATGTGTAAAGTTTGGATGGGTAATTGAAAGGGACAGTAATTCCTAAGACATTAATGGTTAAGAGCATAGTCAGATACCAAATGCAAATTCAGAAAAATAGCTCACACTTCTTGAACCCCCAGATGTATTTCCAAAGGACGAATCCATCACATTTTACTTGTGATGCCTATGTGCACTGGGGCTGTGCATTCCACCCTGGCCTAGTGATCAGGGCAGGGATTCATTGAGGTTTTCTGTCCCCTAGAACCGGAAGAAATCACAGCCACTGGAAACTTACCTTTCCAGGTTAAACTAGCATCACTGAGCCTTGAAAAGTGACGTACCATCACCTCTGCCATATTTGATTGGTCACACAAGACCAACCCTGATACCATAGGAGGGAACTACACAAAGACATGAATACCAGGAGGTAGAGGACATTGGGAGCCTTGTTGGAGCTGGCTACTGCCACGAGGTAGGCATTATTATCATCCCCATTTTACAAAGGAAAAAACCGAGGGTCTGATAAATAAGTAATTTGCTCAAGTCACTAGCTTGGAAAAAGCAGACCGTGGGTTCCAACCAGGGAGTGTGACCCCAGAGCACATCCTTTTTGAGCACAGCACTGTAGCCTGATCTCACCGCAGGCCTTTTTCTAACTTCCTTTCTTCACCCCACTGCATGAAACATTGCAAATGAGATAGATTTCCTTTTGCTTAGACCATTTCAAAAGTCATTGTTTCTTAAGGGTGGAGGTTGGAGGGTTTCCAAAGAAGGAAATACAATGAGAATATCTGGCCAAAGTCCCTAACATGTACACGTTAATTAATTAACTAAGAAAATGTCATCCAGAGACTGAGAATAACAAGACCATTGACCCGATTTCAGAATCTGACATTTACAAAATGATCACAAGGTAGTGGGTTGTGTGTACATCCTGTTCCATTTCTCCCTTCCTGGTTGTTTCGGTCAGGTTGTCTCACGAGTCTGGGTGGGCTAAATTGAGCAACATTTTGCTAAAATAAGTCTGCAATATTAGACCTTAGGAAACAAAAGCCGGAAAGAGAAACTACATTTCCTATAAAAAGTGGAACTATTGGATAACATCTTGCCAACAGTATGACTGGATAGAGGGCAATCTATGTGTGAGAAGGAGTAGGACTATATATGATGTTTAATGTTATCTGTATAAATGATCATGAGAAAGGTAAAGTTTTGTTGTTCTTTTGTTATGATGTTTTCTTAACCAAATCTGTAGTTGCACTGAATTGTAAGCCATCATTTTAAACTAGATATGGCACGGCATTCATCAATAAACACATTTTGTTTTATTTAGTAATTTATGTTAGCATTTTCTCTATGTCAGGCCCTATTCTAAGTGCTTTAGACATATTAACATAATTTTTAAACTTCTTTTTTACAACAGTTTGAGGCATACAGCATAAAGATTTGATATTTGTGTATATTGCAAAATGATCACCACAATAAGTCTAGTTAACATCTGTCACCATACCTACAAATTTTATTTTCTTGTGATGAGAACTTTTGAGATGTACTCTTTTAGCAACTTTAAAATATGCAAGAGTGTTATTAACTACAGTCACCATGCTGCACATTATATTTCCGTGACTTATTTATTTATGACTGGAAGTTTGTACCTTTTGACCCTCTTCATGTATTTTGTCCACTCCCCCTGCCTCCAACCTCTGGCAACCACCAATCTGTTCTCTGTAACTCTCAGGTTGGTTTTGTTTTTAATTCTATATATAAGTGAGATCATATGGTATGTAGGTATGTATTTATCTTTCTCTTCCTGACTTATTTCACTTATCATAATGCCGTCAAGGTCCATTCCTGTTGTTGCAAATGGCAGGATTGTTTTTATGGCTGAACCATGTGTGTGTGCGTGTGTGTGTGTGTGTGTGTGTGTGTGTGTGTGTGTAAGTGTAGGTATATGTGTATATATGTGTGTATAACTGTATGTATACATATATACACACACACAGACATACACACCATATTTTCTTTTTCATTCTTCCACTGATGGACATTTGGGTTGTTTTCATATCCTGGCTATTATAAATAATGCTGTAATGCACATGGGGGTACATATATCTTTTCAAGGTAGTGTTTTCATTTTCTTCAGATAAATACCCAGAGTGGAATTGCTGGATCATATGGTAGTTCTATTTTTTTAAGTTCTTTCTTTTTTTTTTTTTAATGTTTATTTATTTTTGAGAGAGAGAGAGAGAGAGAGAGCAGGGGAGGGGCAGAGAGAGAAGGAGGCACAGAATTCAAAGCAGGCTCCAGGCTCTGAGCTGTCAGCACAGAGCCTGATGTGGGGCTCAAACTTACTATCTGAACCATGAGATCATGACCTGAGCCAAAGTCGGGTGCTTAACTGACTGAGCCACCCAGGCACCCCATATATATTTTTAAGTTCTTAGCTGATTAATCCTCTCATGAAAAATCTGCACCATCACCACAGATACAGTCACTGCAGAACCTTTATTCCTTCTGTTTTCCAATCTCCGGCTCACTTGTTGCCCATACCAACATTGGCTTCTGCAGTCCCCCTGACTTCTTCATTCTGTTCTTATGGTCCTTTCCCTGTTTTCTGGAGGTCTTTTTCTTCTCACACAGGCCATGTCTTGCAAGTCTATGTTTGGGTTCATTTTTCTGTGCATCATCCAAGGAACCATAAATCATGCCAAAGCCAGTTGTCTCGCCACCACCAAAATGGGTTCTGAATCCAAATACAAAGATGGCATCTTGTGTGGTCTTGTCCGTTCTGGCTAGTTTTCCCTGAATTTCTGTCTTAAGTACTGTTGCCTTTCCAGGGTGAAGAACATCAATGAGCAGTTGTTTCCTCTGAAGTAGTTGGTTGGTCATGAACTTCCTGGCCCAGATAGGTACTGTGTCCTTCTTGATGGTGGCTGAGCTTCAAGCAGCCAGGAAGGAAAAGAGAATGACTATATGGTAGTTCTATCTTTAGTTTTTTGAGGATCCTCCAGACTGAGTTCCATAATGGCTGCATCATATTTATATTCCCACCAACGGTGCACAAGGTTTCCCTCTTCTTCACATCCTCACCAACACTTGTTATCTCTTGTCTTTTTGATAATAGCCATTCTAACAGGTGTAAGGTAATATCTCATTCTGGTTTTGATTTGCATTTGATTTTGATTTTGATTTGCATTTCTCTGATGATTAGTGATGTTAAGCGTCTTTTCATGTGTCTGCTGGCCATCAGGATGTCTTCCTTGGAAAAACGTATTTTCAGATCCTTTGCCCATTTTTTTAGTCAGATTTTTTTTTTTTTTTTTTGCTCTTGAGTTGAATACATTCTTTATATATTTTGGATATTAACCTCTTATCAGATACATGATTTGCAAATATTTTCTCCCATCTGGCAGGTTGCCTTTTCATCTTGGTGATGGTTTCCTTTGCTGTGCAGGAGCTTTTTTGTTTGGTATAGTCCTACTTGTTTATTTTTGCTTTTGTTGTCTTTGCTTTTGGCGTCCAATTAAAAAAAATCATCACCAGGACTGAAGTCAAGGAGCTAATCGCCTATGCTTTCTTCTAGGAGTTCATGGTTTCAGGTTCTACACTTAAGTCTAATCCATTTTGAGTTTATTTTTGTATATGGTATAAGATGGTGGTCCAGTTTCCTTCTTTTGCATGTGGCTGTTCAGTTTTCCCAATACCATTTATTGAAGAGACTGTCCATTCCTCATTGAACATTCTTGGCTCCTTTTGCCACAAATTAATTGACCATATGTACTTGGGCTCACTTCTAGGTTTTCATTCTGTTCCATTGATCTATGTGTCTGTTTTTGTGCCAGTGCCATACTATTTTGATTACTATACTTTGTGACGTAGTTTGAAATCAGGGAGCATGATGCCCCCAGTTTTGTTCGTCTCTCTGAAGATTGCTTTGGCTAACGTGGAGTCTTTTGTGGTTCCGTGCAAATTTTAGAATAGTTTGTTCTGTTTCTATGAAAAATACAATTGGAATTTTGATGGGGATTGCATTGAATTTGTAGCTTGCCTTGGACAGTACAGAGGTTTCAAAGATTTTAATTCTGATACTATGTTGAATAAAAGTGGTTAGAATGGTCATCCTTGTCTCATTCCTGATCTTAAATGAAAAGCTTCCAGCTTTTCACCATTAAGTAGGATGTTAGCTGTGGGCTTATCATAGATGACCTTTACTGTTTTACATATTTCTATTAATCCTGACAACGACCCTGAGAGGTAGGTATGATTACTTTTTCCATTTTACAGACGGGGAACCTGAGGCACAAGCGCTGTCCTGGTTAAGTTCCACATTACACAAGTTACAAAATAACCTAAGGTTAAGTAACCAGCCAAGATTACACAGCTAGTAAGTTTCAGAATTGAGACTGGGTTCCAACCAGGCACTAGAGCTGCAGAGCCTGGCTTTTAGTCAAGCTTTTTGCCTGGAACAAAATATGGATGCCTAGGTCATTCTCTTTTGTGACCTCATAGGTCGTTCTTGCCACTAGCATCCCCTCCCTCCCATTCTCACCCCTTCTCTTGCCTGACCAGCAATTTCTACGCTTTTTTTTTTTTTCCCTAAGAGTCAATTCATGTTTACCCTCTACTATGAAGCCTTCCATGACTTGGAAGTCATAAAGATTTATGCACCTATTTCTTTGTGTTCTTAATATGCTTTGATCATTTTATTGAGACATGGGCTATTTTTTAATCTACCCGGCTTCTCGTCTACCTTCTCTGTTACCAGTTCTGTGATGCACCTCTCCCCCATGGGAGGTGGTCCGTGTGACCTGAGGCTTTCCTTAATGCCACAATTCAGAGGCAACCATGTGAACCAGGTTGGTCTAATCCAAGTGAATCCTGGGACATGACAGGAGCTGGTGGAGAGAAACACATGATTCCATTGTAAGTCTAGAGCTGCCGGCAGCCTTCTGTCTTCACACTGTGCCCGAGAATGAAGCCAAACTGAAGACAGGGAGAAAGGAAGGAGAGTGAAAAAGCCTGCTGGAGACATTGTTTGAACCTCTGGGTCAAACCCCACCTAAATTCAAGATACACCTTTGGACTCGATGAGCTAGACTTCCCTTTTTCAGCTTACTCCAGATGGAATTTTCAGTCATTTGCGACCAGAGGAATACTAACCAGTAGATGTATTCTACCATGTATCTATAACTATTTGTACCAATGTGAACTAGACCATAATTCTTTGGGGGCAGCAGATGCTGAATAAATATTTGTCGAATGAATTTAGCTGAGGAGTGTTTTGGAGGGAACTGAGCCTAGAGCAGGGACACCTGTATGGAGGCTGATGAACTTAGCTGGTACAAAATATAATCAAGGGACTGGAGAGTGGGATTGAAGAAAAGGGACAGGAATCAAAGAATGAACCAGGCAGTGGTACAGAATGGGGTGCACAATAGTTACATCGAAGCTCGCGTGCTACCCCATTCTGTGTATTTATGTACCATTCTGTGTGTGTTTTAGTAGACTTCTCTTGAGCAGCCAACTAAATCAAATTTCATATTGCTAGCTGGTTATTGCCTGTCTAAATTACCCATCTCTGCCAGTTTGTCACAGTAGAAAAAATAATGTTAGACAGAGGCTCATGTATGAGCCAATAACCGTGATTATCACAAAAAAAGGAGCTTTATTAAACAACATTCAGGTCTTCCTAGGGATAGGATTGGGAGTTGAGAGGCCCATACAACTCAGCGAGTGGTGATAGGCAGCTCCTGGACAATGTAATGGAGCATCAGCTAAGAGCAAAGGCCCTGAGTAAAATGGAAACTGGGTGGTGAAGTTGCCCTTGCCTTCCCTAACCACCAGCTAAGAGGACATCCAGTAAGAGACCCTGAGAGTTATGTGCAACAGCACCCTACAGCCAGCTCCAGGACCCAGCGGAAGGGAGGAACAAGGCGCCTCTTTGCTTCCCATCAGCTCACCTAAAAAAGGAGCTAAGTCCTACTTAGCCTCATCTTCACTCTCAGCCTGCCCCAGGACAGGCCAGAGGGCAAGGGAGGTACCATCCGTTTTGCTCTGGGATTATTGTACTTTTGGCCTCCTACTTTGTCACTGACCTGCAGACTGCCAGCTGCAAGGTGGATTCTGGATAACTTATGCCCAGATCAGCCATGGAGAAGACTCCATTCTCCGGGATAAAGGATCTATAGCAGTACAGATGGTCCATTCTGTGATGATGGAAATGTTCTGTATGCAGTACATTATGACAGCATCAGCCACAGTGGCTACTGGGCACTTGAGATGAATTGATGGCTAGT
Organism: Puma concolor; assembly: GCF_028749965.1. Taxonomy (NCBI): domain Eukaryota; kingdom Metazoa; phylum Chordata; class Mammalia; order Carnivora; family Felidae; genus Puma; species Puma concolor. The sequence goes on along the minus strand of NC_141673.1, from coordinate 25,086,971 downwards.
GCAATTGAAGCATTAAAATTTTTAATTTAATTTAATTTTTAAAATGAAAATTTAAACAAGTACCAGTGGTTGCCGTATTGGATAGCACAGCTCTATAGTTTCTTTCTCTCTCCTCTCTCTTGGTTTGCCTCTTCTACCTATTTCTTCACCCGTCCCTCTCCCTTCTGCTGAAATAGCTTCTGTGGGATATGGACTTTCACATTCTGGGCCAGTGCCCTAACCCAGTGGATGCACAATGAGTCAGTCAGTCTTTTAGCTAAAGAGGAGGATTCTTTTTTTTTAAATGTTTATTTATTTTTGAGAGAGAGAGAGTGAGACAGAGCGTGAGAGGGGGAGGGCCAGAGAGAGGGAGACACAGAATCTGAAGCAGGCTCCAGGCTCCGAGCTGTCAGCACAGAGCCCGACGTGGGGCTTGAACTCACAAACTGCGAGATCATGACCTGAGCCGAAGTCGGAGGCTTAACCGACTGAGCCACCCAGGCACCCTGAGGATTCTTGATCATGACTCAGAAACATAAAAAATAAAATGGTATGCTATCATTTCAAATTGTTAGTATTTTACACAACTCCCTTAGCTGGTTATTTACTTCTTATTAGGAAGAAACTATAAGAGCAGGAAAGATGCCTGTAAAGAGTTCTGGAGCCAGACTTCCTGGTTTAAGATCTGACTCTCTCACTTATTAGCTGTAGGCTCTTAGGCAACTTACTGAATTTCTTAGTATCTCAGTTTCCTCCTCTGTAAAATAGCAATAATAATATTGCTATATTATTGTGGTGGGTTGTGGTGAATCTTAAATTGTGTGTGTGTGTGTGTGTGTGTGTGTGTGTGTAAAGCACATAGGACAGAGATCAGCACATAGCAGGTGTCAATCAACATTTACTAATATTATTCCCTCTTCTTGGCAACCTTCTTTGCACAGAGCAGGTGCTCAAAAGAAGTTTGAGAGAGTAAGGACTGGATTAAGTGTGTTGCCACCAGGTGGCAGTAGTGCCTCACTTATAAGGACTAACCAAACCACCAGAAGACTTCATTGGAGTCGGGGAAACTCCCTCCTTCATGAAGTCCCAGATGCGGTATGAAGAACTGAACCCCTTTCCTCTTCTGTCCTTCCTTTTCCTCTAATATCTGCCCTCTCTCTACTGTGATAAACCTTTCCTTCCCCTTGCCCCCCGCCCCACCCGTGTATTAGCCTGCTAGGGCTACCGTACAAAAGACTGGATGGCTTAAACAGCAGACATTTTCTCACAGTTTTGGAGGCTAGAAGTTCAAGATCAAGATATCTTCAGGGTTGGTTTGGGTGAGGCCCCTCTCTTGGCTTGTAGATGGCTACCTTCTCACTATATCCTAATGTGATTCTTCCCTAGGCACATGCAGAGAGAGCGCTTTGGTATTTCTTCCTCTTCTAGTAAGGTCACCAGTCCATATTAGATTAGGGCCCTACCCTTATGATTTCACTTAACCTTAATTACTTCCCTAAAGACCTTATCTCCAATCTCCAAGTACAATCACATTGGGTATTAAGACTTCAGCATATGAGTTTGGGGAGACCCAATTCAGTCCATAATACCACTTTTATTTATAAACTCTGTTCTCATACTTCTTACTAATGTAGCTTTTCTTTCTTACTTCCTGTTATTCACCCATCCTTGAATCTTTATATGGCTTTTCTAGGACTTGTACAGGTTGTAGCTGAACAACTCTAGGGGGCATCATTCGTATCATAGCGTACATTTGCATATTACGACAGCATTGAGGCAGACGGCAGTAAGATGTCTTGAAGAAGAGGAGTCTTTTTTAAATTTTTTTTTTCAACGTTTATTTATTTTTGGGACAGAGAGAGACAGAGCATGAACAGGGGAGGGGCAGAGAGAGAGGGAGACACAGAATCGGAAACAGGGTCCAGGCTCCGAGCCATCAGCCCAGAGCCCGACGCGGGGCTCGAACTCACGGACCGCGAGATCGTGACCTGGCTGAAGTCGGACGCTTAACCGACTGCGCCACCCAGGCGCCCCAGAGGAGTCTTTTTTAAATTCACACAAAGGTGCTGGCCCCCTCCACTGTGTTCCTGTCCTTCTCATCATTGTTGCTTCAGCTTCTCTCCTTCCTTACTCTCCTCTTTAGGCTGAACCTGCTCCATGTTCATAAAGAGATTAATTCATCACAACACACATTATTCAGTACCTTAGGGCCAGGCTGTCTTGTGGATACCAAATGGTGCACCCTACCCTTGCACCTTTAACCAGCCAGTCCATCCACACCCAGCAGGACAACACCCAATGGAATGAGCCTCCAACAGTCCTTGGATCACTCACTGCCTGCCTTTCCCTTGTACAGACATTAGGACCCAGGCAGGGAAGGGAAGAGGAGACATGTAGTATTGTAATGCAAACTAGCATTTATTGAACACTTACCATGCGCTGCACACAGTTCTAATTCTCTCTGCGTATTACATTTAATCATCAAAACTATGCTCTCATTTTCTAGATGAGAAAACTAAGCTGTAGACAACGGGCAGAGACTCCTAATTGTTCCCTAATTTCTGTCTTCTCTATTTTTCTTTAAGTAATTGAAGCTGATGGATTTTGGCTAGACCCAGGGGTGCCCAAGAATGGCCACATTTCTCAGCCTCCCTTACAGTTTGATGTGGCCACATTACTTAATTTGGGCCAGTTGGATGTGAATAGAAAAGGCTGCAATTTCAGTGTTCCATCCTTGAAAGGAAGCTTCTTGCTCTCTTTGTCCTCTTTTCCTTGTCCCCATGCTTGGACAGTAGTGAGCCAGCTTTGACCATGGAAACAAGGACCATAGGATGAAGAAGAGAAGAGCAACGACATAGAAGGAACCTGGTCTGTAGATGAGCTTATGGGACAAAGCCATGTACATGCTGACCCTAAATCTATCTTTAGATTATTATGTGAATAAGAAGTAAACTTGTCTTGTTTGAACCACTATAGTTTGGGTGTCTTTATTACAGCATCTTAGCATGTTCTTTCACTAAAATGGAGAAGTTAAGTAACATGCCCAAGATCACAAAGGTAATAAATGACAGCAAAAGGATTTTAACTCAGGTAATGATTTGAATCCAGAACCCAAGCTAATTGTACAATAATCCAAAGCCTAAGCTTAACCACTAACTGTATAATAAGATCTTATTCCTCCAAAAGTTCATAATCTCCAGGCAAGACCACCCCTTGTATTGGGCTTTGAAGGACAGTCAAATGGGCTGTAAAACACAAACTGTATAATCTTTTCATTGAATACCTGGAAACCCCATGATTATTCCCTTCTTTGGGGCAGTAGAGATCTGGTTAAAATGTAAACACAATGTGGGAGGGGCAACACAAAAATCCATTATAACCATGGAACTCTTGGTACTAGGTAATTCCTCATGCTATCTGACCTCTCAAGGTTGAGACAGAAAGGGATAATGGACACGCAAAATTTTTTTTTCAGTATATGAAGTTTATTGTTAAATTGGTTTCCATACAACACCCAGTGCTCATCCCAAAAGGTGCCCTCCTCAATACCCATCACCCACCCTCCCCTCCCTCCCACCCCCCATCAACCCTCAGTTTGTTCTCAGTTTTTAAGAGTCTCTTATGCTTTGGCTCTCTTCCACTCTAACCTCTTTTTTTTTTTTCCTTCCCCTCCCCCATGGGTTTCTGTTAAGTTTCTCAGGATCCACATAAGAGTGAAACCATATGGTATCTGTCTTTCTCTGTATGGCTTATTTCACTTAGCATAACACTCTCCAGTTCCATCCATCTTACTACAAAGGGCCATATTTCATTCTTTCTCATTGCCACATAGTACTCCATTGTGTATATAAACCACAATTTTTTTATCCATTCATCAGTTGATGGACATTTAGGCTCTTTCCATAATTTGGCTATTGTTGAGAGTGCTGCTATAAACATTGGGGTACAAGTGCCCCTATGCATTAGTACTCCTGTATCCCTTGGGTAAATTCCTAGCAGTGGACACACAAAATTTAATGGAATGCCACAAGGGAGGTGGGTAAAATAGAGCATGGGAGAACAGAGAGTCCAGGAAGGAAACAGAAGAATCCTTTGCCTTGAAAGAAGGTGTGGTAGACAGAGTAATACCCACCCACCCTCCAAAGACATCCATGTCCCAATCCCTGGAACTGTGAGTAAATTACACTACAAAAGGGATTTGGTAAATGAAGGATCTTGAGTTAGAGAGATTATCCTGGATTATTTGGGTGGACCCAGTCTACGCTCAGGGGGCCTTATAAGGGAAAGAGGGAGGCAGGAGAGGGAGAGTCAGAGAAGCCAAGAGGATGACAGAAGCAGAGGTCAGAGAAAGAGAGATTTGAAGATGGTACACTGTGGCTTTGAAGAGGGAGGAAGGAGCCATGAACCAAGGAAAATTCTCCCCCAGAGCCTCCAGAAGAATGAAGCCATGCCAACATCTTGATTTTAGCCAAGTCAAGCCCATTTGGGACTTCTGACCTCCAGAACTGTGAGACAATACATTTTTTCAAACCACCAACCTTGTGGTACTTTTTTTAGCAATAGGAACTACTTATACAAGGAGTGTGGTTGTCTGGGTCCCTGAGAGACACAAGTGGCACATGAACAGACTGTAAGTAATGGTTTTATGGAGGTCAAGGGCACCACAAAGTGATGGAGAAGCACCAAGAGATTAATAACAGCAGGAAACCAGTACCATCCTGAGGCCTGAAGGGCATGGAAGGAAGAAGGGCATCACTGAAGACCGGCAGAACTAGAGCCATGGAGAAGACACCCAAGAAGAAGCTGAGGCCACATGGGCTGGGCTGTGGGTTGGGCACATCTCCCAAAGGTGTCTGTTAGGTACAGTAAGCTCTGACGGCAAAGAATTCTTTTGTCCCTAAGAAAAGATTCACAATGAATTCCTCAATCTCTGAGGTCAAATCAGACAATATTAGAGTTAATGAGGAAGGTTCTCCATTAGACTCCCTTATTTTTATGTCTTTCATTCTTGTTCTAGCCTATTCTTTGTCTTGCATATGTAAAAATGCCTTTAGTGATTATGACTTATGCTTCTTATTTCAATACACCCTTTTAGTGGAAAAAATATATATATAAATGGATTATACGGTATAAAAAGAAATGCAGTTATCCATGCATGCAAAAGCTTAGCTCATTGGCCAAAGCTGTAAGCTGAGTACCTCCGTGCACCTTGGGGCAGTGACCCATATTTCAAGCAAAGTAGCAAGGGGAATATTTCAAGTGTCTCTAGTTTTAATATAGTGCATAGGTAGTGGCTACCCTGATCTCGCAAGTCATACCTAGAATCAATTGGGGGAATGTGCAAGGGGACGTGGGTACTTTGATCTTTTCATAGTTTCCTTCTTGGTAAATAAATTTATATTTCAAGCTGAATCTCATCTTGCAATTTCCTGCCAACTTTAGTTCTCTGTAAAACTTATCTTTTCTTTTTCCACCTCTGCCCCCAGCCAACAAACACCTTACCTTTTTAATTGTGTAGATTTAAATACAATGTTTTAGAGAAATGAAGCATGTGATAACAGTTCCTGCAGCCCTTCCCCACAGCATGACATTAATTTGGACCTCTGTTTTCACTCAAACTTTGGAATTGCCCCCTGATTTATATTAAATATACCTACATTTGAAGACTTAAAGGTAATCTAAGTGGAAACAGCTTGATTCTCTAAAGAAAAAATAATAAAAATCAGAGTAAAATAATTATAAGCAAATTGGAAGAACAGACTCAATTTTGTCACCAATAATTTTTAGAATTTGTAGAGTGTCATTTGTTATTACTCTCTGTTTCCACATCTCCAGCCAAAACAAGTTCTAAGCACATTTGAATGTATTTTTATAGATGAAGTCAATGAATTTAACATGATCATTTTTTAAAACTTTTAAATCCAGATAAATTATGTAGTGAAATCCCATTCATTTGGATTTCGCCCATGTTTGCCATGATTTGGATACGAGTTGGTTTAAAGTTTACTTTTCCAGTTACTGGGGGAAAGGGTTTACTAGGAAAATAATATAAATATGATTTCAATCTATTTAAGAAGTCAAATGGCTTCCAAGTACTTGAAAAAGCTTTGACATTTTCAATTTGCATGTAAGTCATTTACTTTGATAATGACAAATGATTATCAAGGTTCCTGACTTCACTGATATTTACGTTGGACTTTGTAAGTCTACAAAACATTTCTGTGAGTAAGAATTTTTGTTCTCACTGTATAGAGACATTCATTCATTTTTTCATTTAATAAATATTTTATTGAGCACCTCCTATGTGCCAAGCATTGCTCCAGGTGCTAGAAAGAAAATGGTCTGATTAAACTGGGACCTATAAACAGGTTATATTCATCCTCTTACCACCACCCCCCCCCCCACCGTGTCATCCCAGTAGGTACTAAACCTGGAGGGCCCTTTAAGCACAGAGTGTATGTCTTAGCTACCTGACTCTCAGAATGCCCCGTATCTAGAACTGAGCTTGGCATATAGTAGCTGCTCAATAAATGTTTGTTGAATGAAACACTTCTGACTCCCCGTCCAGTGCTCTTCTGCTATCACACATCTAAGACTTGTGTTAGGTGCTGGGCTACAAAGTATATCTCAACTAATCCTCCAAATAATGCTAAGAGGTGATAGTATAAGTCTCTTCTAAAGTGAAACTCAGGGGGCTGAAAGTAACTTGACCAGGGTCACGTATCTGGTAAGTGGCAGAATCAGAATTTGGGTGCAGGAGTGTTTAATTCCAATGCCATACTACCCTATACTGCCCCCAGAGCTGACTTGTAACTATTAGGTAGCTATGTGCTAAAATTCAAGATCCACAAAGGCAGGGATTTTATACTTTGCTTTGTTATTACTGTATTTCCAGAGCCAAGAATGTACCTGGAACACTTTGCCACCATGTATGCTCTTAAAACATATATATGTAGTATAAATAAATTATTTAATTAAAATGATCTGACAGGACATCCATTTGGTAACATGTTGTTTGACATTTGTTGTGTTACTGATAATCACAGGCACTGTCAGTTGCTATTTCTTCCATCACTCCCGTTGGAATAGCTCTGATTTTGTGTCCATCTTGCTCAAATATGACTCAAGGAAGAGGCATCCTATTCCTGCTCTAAGCCAGGGATTTTCAAGTAAATGTCGTTTGGCAGTGTCTGGAGACACTCTTGGTTGTCATAATAGGGGGACGGTTGTGCTTCTGACATCTAGTGGGTAAAGCTCAGAGATTCTGCTAAACATTTGGCAGAGCCTAGGATAGCTTCCTACAATAACGAATCATCAAATCCAAAATGTCAGCGGTGCTGAGGTTGAGAAACCCTGGTCGAAGCCAATCGCGGCGTTTCCATTTCTCACGCAGTGAGTGCTTTAGATCCGATCATGTGAAGTAATTCTGGTCAATAAGACATGAGCAGAAATCCATGAGGGGAATGGGGCAGAGAATATTGACTACCTGCCCTTATTCATTTTTCCTTTTTAGTAGTAACACCCCTTCAGTGTGAGCTAGGCATATGCCCATCCACAAAACCATACTGCTCAGCCTCCCTTGCTGCAGGGTATGGCCATGTGGCTGTTTTGGCCAAGGGGATATGAGAAGAAGTGTTGAGTCTCATTTCCAGATCGTGTGTTTAAAAGGGGATTGCTGTGCTTCACTTTTTCTCCTTTCCACTTCCCGCAGACTGGGAGGTGATATTGGTGATTCAACTTGAAGACACAGCGTGACTTCAAGAGTAGTAAGACAGACTTACTCGTATTGGGATTGGTACATGAGAGATAAACACGCTTCTCTCTTATTCAAACCATCATATTTTTGAGACTTTCTGTTTTAGCAGCTTGACTTGTATTCTAATATGGAGTGCTTCTGACTAAGCTTTTCCGCTCTGATAAAAGACACACGTGTACCTACACACACGCACACACACACCTGCACACACACAGGAAATGACTGTCCAAAAGACGATGTGGGGTTTGTGCAGAATGTCTGGAACCATGAATGCCATCTTGTTACCATGAGGTAAGGTAGCCAGAGGGACAAAGCTGACCTTCCAAGTGAGAATGGTATGGGATGGTTGTAAAAAAAACCCCATCTTTCTAGACATTGTTGAAGCATTAAATTAACTAACTTCGCTTCTGCCCTACCACAAGACTTCTTGTTAAGCAACATAGTAAATTCTCAATATCATTTAAACTATTTAAACTTTAAAAAAAAATTATAGCCCTGTCCTAATTAATTCCCTTTATGTACTCAAGCATAAAGATATTACATGTCATTATACGTACTCAGATGTTTTTTGGTTAACTTCTATGGCCTTCTTCCTTATTTTCTATCCACTCTCAAGTTAATCTGAATCTGTGAGATTTCTTTGCTGGAGGTGAATATGTTGGAAAAACATACACTACCAGTCAGTCCCTTGAGGAAATGAGGATACGGAGAGCATTGCCCCTGAAAATGCTTCCCGGTTGGAAACTAGAAGAGCCACTTTGAGCAGGTAGAATGAAATCGAATAAGAGACTCAGCTTCCAAGCAGTCAAGAGTAGGACTGCCACGGGGAATTGTGTAGGCTGTGAGCTGCGGCAGGCAGGATTGGGGCAGGGTGGGGTGTCTTAGGGAATGCCGGTTCCATGTCAACGGTGGCCCCTAGTGTTCTGTAGTGCACGACCTGTGTAACTACCCTAGGTCATCCCACATTAGAGGGTGCCCATGTCCAGTATTTTTTTTTTTTAATTTTTTTTTAATTTTTTTTTTTATTTTTTAACGTTTTTTATTTATTTTTGAGACAGAGAGAGACAGAGCATGAACGGGGCAGGGGCAGAGAGAGAGGGAGACACAGAATCAGAAGCAGGCTCCAGGCTCTGAGCCATCAGGCCAGAGCCCGACGCGGGGCTCGAACTCACGGACCGCGAGATCGTGACCTGAGCTGAAGTCGGACGCCTAACCGACTGAGCCACCCAGGCGCCCCTTTTTTTTAATTTTTAAAAAAGTTTTTATTTATTTATTTTGGGAGAGCACAGGCGGGGGAGGGGCAGGGAGAGAGGGAGAGAGATCCCAAGCAGGCTCCACACTGTCAGCACAGAGCCCAACGTGGGGCTCGAACTCACTAACCGTGAGATCATGACCTGAGCTGAAATCAAGAATTGGATGCTTAGCTGACTGAGCCACCCAGGCGTCCCCCGTGTCCAGTATTTTAAACTAATTACATCCGTCTATTTTGCTGCCACTAAAGCCTCACTCATAACCCTTCCCTAGTTATGCTGCCTGGAGACTCCCTTGAAGCCATTAAGCTCATGCTAACAGGCTTGCAATGTAGGCAAACTCCTTAGGTGATCTTGAAATGACAGCAAAGGCTGTTCCCCGGAGGCAATGACAAATCCTCTTTGCTTTCCTCTTGGCAGGTGATTTAGAGAAGGGTCTTTGCTCTCTCCCTAAGCGCTCTGCTTTTCACATCTGCGTACCCACCACTGAAGGGCCAGTGGGAAGATGAATTTCCATTCACTTCCTAACAGCAGCTGGCTCCTCCTTTTGGACTCATCTTGAATTGTTTGCCAGACCAGCCAATTAGTCTCTTCACCCTTCCTGAAGCTTCCCAGGGAAGCAATTCCACAACCAGCAACTCCCTCATTATCCCACTTCTTCTAAGCACTGTGATTCTAAGTGTGCACCATGAGAAAGAAGCTGATTTGCACAGATTCTTTAACCCTTCCTTAAAAGACTTCAATCTCTCTCTCTCTCTCTCTCTGTCTCTCTCTCATACACACACACACACACACACACACACACACACACACACACAGCATCTATACCCTGATCCAAGGTAGGAAAACAAGGTAAGAGTATGCAGCATTCAAGAGTACATTTGAAAGTGAGACTTAATTTCAGTTGGAATGTAGTTTAGAGAAGTCACAATTCTGCTTAAATACAGTGTGGAAGGCAAAATATAGGGACTATATTTCCTGATCTGCACTACTGGGCACAATAAAGAGTTTTTCCTAATTTATGGATGTTAGTATGGAAGAAATTGTATAAGGGCATAAAATCAACTTGTTATATACATTAAAAATTTTGTGAATGTTTATTTTTGAGAAAGAGAGAGCACGAGCAAGGGAGGGACAGAGAGAGAGGGAGACACAGAATCCAAAGGAGGCTCCAGACTCTTTGCTGTCAGCACAGAGCCCGACCTGGGGCTCGAACCCACTGCCGGTGAGGTCATGACCTGAGTCAAAGTTGGATGCTAGCCGAGCGAGCCACCCAGGCGCCCCTCAACTTGTTACACGTTTACTAAATTATTAGAAATAAGTGGCCCAATTCAATTGAGCTCTCTATTCTCAATTTACTACTAAATCCTCCTTTAGTTCTTAATTTCAAAGTGTGAGTACATCTCTCATTCCCCAAACCCAGGATGAATGATTGGTTACCTTGCAGAGTGGGCCAGAGATTCTCCTGGTTCAGTTATCTAGGGCATCTATTTGAATATTGTTACTTCTCTGATACCTGAGCAAAGTGTCCATAGGCTGCACAGAGTGGGCAACTGTTTCAACTCCACGCACACAGGGGCAAGGGGACGGGGTAAAGATATTTGTAGGGCAAACTCTGTGCACACGAGGGTGGGAGTATTCTGTTCCTCCACTTCTCTGCTGTCATTACTGCAACTTCTTTGGGTCCTGTAAATTACCTCAGATGGGAGAGGAGGGGGTTTGAATTCCTCTGGGTGGCTGGGGTGGTGGTTAAGGCCTGGACATAGGGTGAACCACACGGAGGACAACCCCCACCCTGAGACGAGCTCATTTTCCTGTCAATAATCACAGGATTGTTGTACTTCAGTGAGTGAATATCAGTGAGGCACTCAGAACGGTGCCTGGTACACAGAATGCAACACCTAACACCTAAGAATGCAACACCGTTCCCTTGCGTTTGTTCCTCTCCTCCGGTGCCTTATGCAAGCAGGCACTCGACAGGTGTTTGCTGAGTGGATGGACGTTCCACTCTGTGCACCCTGGTGGCTTGAACTGTCTCAGAAGATCTCCCTTTTGGGAGATCGGTTGGTTCTTTTTCTTGCCTCCCTTAACAAAAGGGGCATTTGCTCAATACCTGAGCTAAATCTTGAACAAAGGGCTCCCCTTGCAGCTCTGTCCAAAGCGAGGAAGCTTCTGACTTTGCAGTAAGCTGGGGACCCCTGTTGGCAGCAAAAGAATAAAGGAAACTGGAAGCATCTGGATAATAAAACTGCCGCAAGTCACTGCAGGAAGTAGCAGCTGGCTCCAAAAATGCCATTGCACCAGATTTTATATATAATAGGGAGGGCTGGTCCCTCTGGAGAGGAGACAGTCAAGGGTTCCTTCAAGAAGGAACCAACTTCTGTAAATCAGGAAACGTCAAAGTACTGACGGTCCAAGGGAAGGCCCGGCACCTCCCCAAAGTGAGTCATTTACTCCCGCGGAACCCGGAAAGTCAGGCCCATTTCTACACCTTTGTGGTGCCCCTTCCCTTACTCTATCCCCCAAGAATGTGGTCCGTGAGCAGATTTATACCTTTCACACCCTTTCTTGCCGGAAGGCTCCCTTCCCATTGTTTCACAGGCTGGCAACTTCTCCAAACTCTCCCTGGGAAGCCCTGCCCTGCATCACACCCTCTCCTGTCAACCACAGCCTCACTTGCTCTCACACCTGTCTTTCTGGGGCCCTTTAACTGTGAAATCTTCCATTTTACAAACCAATTAAAGGTGTGTGATTAGGCTCCTAACAGCCGTGCTGTGCTGCCTCCTTTTCTCTCATTCCCTTACTCCAGCCTCGCAGCGGGAAGCACTCTGTTTTTCGAAGAAACCAGAAGTAAGTCGCTGGAGATTCCTTAATGGGGACGGGGTTTTCTTTTGGGGTGATGAAAATGTTTTGGGACCGGATGGAGGTGGGCGGTTGCACAGTATTGTGAAGGTACTAAATGTTGTGGAGTCATACACTTTAAAGTGGTTAATGTTATGTGAATTTCACCTCGGTACAAAACTTAAATTACTTTTCCGGCCAAGTAATGGTTCAGATTCTCGGGTAACCGGGGTTAGGGAAATACTGTACATGGAGGAATGAGGAGAGACACCCAAGGGCTTGCCTTCCTCACAGCCAGAGGCCAAGAGGGCAAACAAAAAAGAGAAGACAAGCCCAGGTGCCCCAGGGCGTGGGCTGAGGCAGTTCCTTGCCAAGGCCTCAGCCAGCCATTGAGATAAAGCTAAAACACCTGAAGGTTTAACTTTTCTACAAGGGCAACAACATTTCTTTTTCTGTGACAGTCCCTTTGGCTGCGTTGGTGATAACTGGCCATTCAGGTTCTCTGCATGAAGTTGTTCATCCCATAAGCAAACACTGCTGGAGTCTGACAACAGTCTCTAAACTGGTTAATTTTAGCCTCTAAAGGCTAATTATCAAATTTTTAAAAAGCCAGCATTCACAGAGTTTCCTTTCACTTCCGCCTTCAGTAGAAGCTTCTGGAGGCATCCTGCACCTGGGTTAGGGTTTTCAGAGAAAATAAGGGTGCCCTGTTCAATTTGAATTTCAGATAAAGAACTTTTTTAAGCGTAAGTATATCCCATGTGATATTTGGGCCATACTTATATTGAAAACGTGTTCATTGCCTGTTTGTAATTCAAATTTACTGGGATGTCCTATATTTTTATTTGTTACATCTGGCAACCTCTGAAGGACTCTCTGAAATTCTGACTGATAGGGTTGTAGGCTATGCTCAGACCGGGAGTTCAGAGCAGGGACGGTCTCCTCTGGGGCTTGTACTACGTCATCAGCCTCCCTCACCAAACCCCACCTCCACTCCATGAATATTCAGTCTCCCAAATGATTGTCTGGCTTCAAAGACCACAAGCCTCAAATTTGTAACAAATGCCAGGCCTGGTGGCAGTAGTAGCCCCTGTGATGTACATCAGGTGGGCAACAGCCTGCAGCATTGAAGCTTCCAAATGCAAACAAGCTGTGATCAGGCAGAGTGTAGAAGGGGCCAATCAAATCCCACAGCAACCTAGCTCCTGAAGAACATTCTGTGCTGGCAAGACCCACTTCTGGTAGAAAATTTCCTAGAGGGGCGCCTGGGTGGCTTAGTGGGTTAAGCGTCTGACTCTTAGTCTTGGCTCAGGTCATTATCTCACTGTCCCTGAGTTTGCATCCTGCATCGGGCTCTGCACTGACAGCGTGGAACCCGCTTGGGATTTAGCCTCTCCTTCTCTCTGCCCCTCCTCCACTGGGTGCATGTGCATGCATGCTCTCTCTCTCTCTCAAAATAAATAAATAAACTTAAAAAAAAATAAAAAAGAAAAGATCCTGGAGAGTTGCTAGAAGCTGGCCATTCTGGACTTTGACATTCTTCTCCTGCTTTTGTTCTCCTGAGTTATTCTTAGGCCACTGAAGTCTATGTGAGAAAGAAGTCTAATCACAGTGGGAAAGTGGTTTGACAAACAATTAGGAACTCAACACAGCTTGATTATGCTACCCTGGCTGTGGGCTGGATGACCATCATTTAAAAAAATTTTTTTTTGATGTTTACTTATTTTGAGAGAGAGAGAGAGAGCAAGCAAGCGAGTGCAGGGGAGGGGCAGAGAGAGAGGGAGACACAGAATCCGAAGCAGGCTCCAGCCTCTGAGCTGTCAGCAGAGAGCCCGACATGGGGCTTGAACCCATGAACTGCGAGATCATGACCTGAGCCGAAGTTGGACGCTTAACCAACTGAGACACTCAGGTGGCCCTGGACCACTATTAATGCCCACTTGCTTCAGCTAAGATCTAGACTCACGTACAGGGCAATAGAAGGAGAAGAACTCTGTGTCAATATCTAACCCCTGGAAATAATTGACAGGGCTGGTAGTAAACAGCACCCTCCCACTTCATCAAGCCCATCATCCAGCCCCTTTCCTTCATTTGCTTGAAGATTGAAGGGGGAGAAAGGCTTGACCCTCATGATGGAACTCACCCCAGTGTCCATCTTACCCTGAAAAGTTCAAACAAATCTGCTAGAGGCCGAGGTGGCGATCTTGTCATGTGTGTCTCCCTCAATGGAGGCAGTCTGCCAGACCCCCAGAAACACACAATGCTTTGGCTCCCACTCAAAAAACACCAACATTCATTGCCGACAATGTCCCCACCTACCACCAGTCCCTACCCACCCCTTCCTGGAAAATGTGATGGAGGAGGGGTAATGGGTCAACTCCAACACCACCTGGCCCTCAGCAGTAGACCTGGACGCCGGCCCGGAAGCAGCCCCGGCCCGGTGCACAGATAGTTCCTTGGGGACGTGCACGGTGTGGCACATCCTTATTCTCACAGCTTCAGCTTCCTGTGGGCTGTGGAGTCACCTCTGTTGGTTTGGGTCTCTCTGACCTTGGATGATATGGGAAAGAGGCCAGTGGGTGAAATTGGGAGGCTGAGCTGTGATATGTCACAATCCGGCTTAGGGTGGGACACTTTGTCCCCAAAGAGGGAGGGTGACTTCCTACCACACCCAGCCACAGCACAGCCTTTCCCGGGACAACAGGCCCTCCCCTTCTCCCCATCTAACTCTAAAAATATATGCCACGTACGATGGCCCAGTTGCCTTCGGAGGTAATCCAAACCTGGCCAAGAAGCTAACACTCAATTCTTTGTCTACTGCTTCAGGAAGTCTTAACTCCCTTTAGGATAGCTGGGTTTTGGAGACTTTCTGGGGGGTGAGTGGAAAGTATAAAAGCATACTTTCAGAGGTTTGCTCACTAAACAGTGTTTTGCTGAAAACTCACAATGATTCCAGCGGCAACTGACTGAAATCGTACCCTCAAATCGATGTTCGCTAATCCAGAAATCTTGTAAATATGATATGTTTCTCTCAAGCATTTCAAACTGGAAGTGACTCTATCACATTTGCCTGGTCAGACAAAACACCCGGCGGCCTCAGCCAGCTCCCAAAGGGAGACGACGGTAAGTGAAATTTGGCTCACTCAACATGGTCTTGAAAAGACTAAGCAAAACAATCACTAAAATAGTCGGGGAACCTGATGATAGGACAGATCTTCCTTCTTTCATAGACTCAGTGGAGTAACTGAATTTCCTATGCACACAACCTGTTGGGGCCATTCAGATTACTGAAGTGAATGAAACGAGAGAGATTTTATTTCGTCTCAAGTTTTCTCTAGCTGTCCTTTTTGGAGGGTCTTTTATGTGTCCCTCGTCAAATTTCTCCTCAGCCTGGGGCTCCCTATTTGTCATTCCATGCCCAGGAATGCTCCCAGCTTGAAAATTCTTCAGGCCTCACTTTAAGTTTCTCCTCCCCAGAGAAACTTTTCCTGACTCCCTCCTTCTTTCCTATCTCCTCCTGACTACTACCTTAGCTTAGGTTTTCTTGTTATAATGTCTTCCCGGTTCTTGTTACCATTAGAGCATTTACCACAAATGGCATTTTCTTTTTTTTTTTTTTTCCAACGTTTATTTATTTTTGGGACAGAGAGAGACAGAGCATGAACGGGCAAGGGGCAGAGAGAGAGGGAGACACAGAATCGGAAACAGGCTCCAGGCTCTGAGCCATCAGCCCAGAGCCCGACGCGGGGCTCGAACTCACGGACCGCGAGATCGTGACCTGGCTGAAGTCGGACGCTTAACCGACTGCGCCACCCAGGCGCCCCACAAATGGCATTTTCATGTTGAGTTATGGCTCCTTCCTAAGCTATAAACTCTATAAATGCAGTGTTTTAGGGGCGCCCACGTGGCTCAGTCCGTTAAGCAACCAACTCTTGGTTTCGGCTCGGGTCATGATCTCACGGTTCGAGAGGTCAAGCCCCATGCAGGCTCCCCACTATTAGTGCAGATACTCTCTCCCTCTTTCCCTGCCCTTCCTCTGCTTGCGTGCATGATTTCTCTCTCTCTCTCAAAATAAACAAACTAAAAAAGAAAAACCCAAAACACAAAAACAGTGTTGCAGGTTGAATTGTGTCCCCTCAAAAAGATATGTTGAAATTGTAAACTTCTGGTGCCTCAGAATATAACCTTATTTGGAAATAGGGTTGTTATTGGTATGATTAGTTAAAAAGAGGCCATACTGGAGTAGGGTGGGTCACTGCCCCAACATGACTGGTGTCTTTTTATATAAAAAGAAGAGACACAGAAACAGAGGCACACAGGGAGAATGCCATGCGAGGATGGAGGCAGAGATCAGAGGTCCAGCTGCAAGCCGAGTGCCAGCATATCACCAGAAGTTAGGAAGAGGCAAGGAAGGATTCTCCCCTATGGTTTCTGAGCACGTGTGGCCCTACCAACACTGTGATTTCAGACTTAAAGGCTCTAGAACTGTGAGAGAAAAAAATGTTTGTTGTAAGCCACACCATGTGTGCAGTGCTTTGTTACAGAGCCCTAGGAAGCTAACAGAAGCAGGGATGTTACCTATTTTGCTTCTTGCTGTATCCTCAGCATCTAACTCCGTGCCAGCATAGAGTAGATGCTTAATGAAGATTTGCTGAGTGAACAAACAGCGACCTTGAAGACTCGCCTTTTTTAAAAAAAGAATTTCAGTCTGGTTGCTGACTGGGCTTGAGGTCAATTAACATGATCTTGTTTTACACTCCCTTGAAGGACGATACCTTTTTTCTTTAAGTTTATTTATTTATTTTGAGAGAGAGAGAGAGAGAGAGAGAGCGCGCGCGCAAGCGGGTAGGGGCAGAGAGAGACGGGGACAGAGGATCACAAGAGGGCTCCGCACTGACGGCAGAGAGCCCACCTGACGCTCGAACCCACGAACCACGAGATCATGACCTGAGCTGAAGTCAGATGCTTAACTGACTGAGCCACCTAGGCGCCCCAAGATGGTATCTTCTTAAATACAACAATACTGTAACAAGCGAAAGAAGGAACTGACAAAATATTCTTTGCCACCTTTCCCCTGATAGCTCTCCATAGGAAAAGCACTGAAGTGCTTGAAGGATTCTGGCTAAAATTTAGAACTTTACCTGGAGGTTACTACGCGTTAAACCTGGGCTTCATAAGGAAGTGCATAGTGGCTGAGTCTGTTAGCAACACTTATTAGGAAGGATCCTGGACAAGCCCCAGTTAGGTGTTAGGGGTTGGGGTGGTATAAAGAAAGGGAATACATCCTCAAGGCCTCATAAGGCTCAGCGGTGTGTAGGTGGATAGGATTCACACACAGAAATGACAACTAACCTTTCTTGAGGGAATCAGCAAAGTGTTTACAGAGGAGGTGACTTTTGAACTGGTACGTGGTTGGGGCTCAGTGTATATCACCCTGAGCATAGCGATTTCAGGAGCACCATAAGGGTGGAAAACAAATTATAGGAAGTTAAGAAAGTGTTTAGTAAGGTTAAATTATACTTCCAGGCAGTTTGGCTTAAAAGGAAGAAGAGGGAGGGAAGGAGAGAGAGAGAGAGAGAGAGAGAGAGAGAAGACTTTTTTCAGTCTTCCCATCTCAATTATTAGCATCTGGCCAGCTGCTCAGACCAAAACCCTATGTATTAGTTGGGATGTGCTAGCTGTCTTAACAAACAACTCCAAACTCTCAGTGGCCTGAGACAACAAAGGTTTATTTCTTACTCGTGTCAGAGTCCAGTGTATGTTGGCTGGGGAAGGAGTGTTGGGGGAGGGGATGCTTGTGCTCCACGCGGCCAGTCAGGACCCAGGCTTCTTCTACCTGGCTCTGCCGTCTTCTAGCAAGGTGCTACTCAGAATGTGGTCCATAGGCCAGTGCGTGTTCATGAACTCTTTGTCACCATTTTGTGCCAAGATAATTATGGAACTGAGAGTGTTCAGAAATCACAGCAGTTTGACAGGATAATTTTAGGTCTATTGAATCTAATAATAAAACATAGAATTGGGCTTATATTTTGTCTTTTTTAAATGTAATTTTCTCAGGGATTATTTTTACTGTATTTTATAAAAGTAGCAGGCCATGATAGATTAGAACTAAAAAGAAAAGCTCCTCACTACATATAGTTTCGGAAGCACTCTTTTAGCACCTCAGCCTCAGAGTCCTAGGTCTCTCTGCCCCTGATCAGCAGAGAAAGGAGGAGCGGGGGCATGAGGGTTGTGTGGGAGATCTGAGGCCCCAGAATAACAGATGCTATTTCTGACAAAATCTCATCAGCCCAGTCTTGGTCACATGGCCCCGCTTAACTGCAAGGGAGCCTGGGAAATGTAGTCTTGCTGGGTGCCCAGGAAGAAGAGGAAATAGAATTTGGTGAAGTCATAGCATTGTTTGCCATTCTGTAGGTGCCATCTTGACTGGTTTCTTTATGGCCTACGTACAATCCACTGGCTATCACTGTTAGCTCTGCCTCCACGGTATAGCCCCAATGTATCCACATCTCTTTTTTTCCCACTTCTACTGTCTTACTCCAAGCCATCTAGCGGGTCTCCGTACTTCCACTCTGCCCTGCACACTTTTGCATTCCCACTGCCTCTTCCCTAAACAAACTTTCTCTGCCCAATATCAAGGGTAAAGTTTTTACTTATGATTGAAATAATGATGTCCGATTTGCTTCAAATAATCCAGTGGGGGAGGGAGGTTGGTGGGAATATAGATGATAGGTATTAATAATTGTTGGAGCTGGGTGATGGGCACATGGAGATTTAGTATATTTTCTACTTTTGTATTTGCTTGAGATTCCTATAGTAAGGGGTTTTTAAAAGTAAACTTTTAGACCATAAGCAAGGTTATATCCAAGGTGACTGCTCATGGTTGTGCGGTTATGCTGTGCTCAAGTGTGCCAGCCTGGGGGGCAACGGGAGGCAGAAACCTGCAGGACAGCATCTCTCAGGGGGCCCGGCATTCTCCCAAAGGAGTCTCTACAGAAAATGGTGGCCATTATCATGCCTTTCCTCGGTTTAAAACCTGAGGATGATTTTCCACTGTAATTGGTATATGGCGATTTTTTTTTTAATGCCTCAACTTGACAAAAGAGTCCACAATCTGATGTCTGTGGTCCTGTTGCCATTGTTGTTATTATAGGCTGAATAATGGTCCACAGATATGTTATATCCTAATTTTTGCAACCCATGAATGTGATTTTACATGGCAAGGGCAAAGAGGATGCTGCAGGAATGACTGAGTGAGGAAGGATCTTGAATTGGGGAGATTCTCCTGGATTGTCTGGTTTGGCTCAATGTAATCACAAGAGTTCTTTGAAGTGAAAGAGGTGAGGCAGACTCTCAGGAGAGGAGATGCTGGGAGCAGAGGGTGGAGGGCTGTGACTGCTGGGGTTGAAGATGGAGGAAGAGGGCATAAGCCCCTAAATGCCAGCAGCCTCTAGAAGCTGGAAGAGGCAAGGCAACAGAGCCCGTGGAAGGAACGTGGCCCTGTGACACCTTGATTTTAGCCCATGAGATTCGTGTCACACTTCTGACTTACAGAACTGTAAGATAATAAATTTGTGTTATTTTAGGCCACTAAATCTGTGGCAGTTTGTTACAGCTGCAACAGGAGACTAATACAGTTCTATTACTTGATACCCACATGCTGTCAAATCCAGAGGTCGACCTGTGGACATCACACACTCCTTGCTGGCTACTGTCTGCAGACCAGGCTCCGTCAGCATTGCCCATCTCCCAATCTCATCACCTGCCTTTTCCTTTCACTTGCTTTGCTTCAGCCCCATGAACCTTCTTTCTCCCTTAAACTCCTTCAGGCCTTTGTTTGCCATTCCTTCTGCCTGAAATGCTCTTCACCCAGCTCTTACATGGCCAGCTTATTTAAGCATTTGGTGGCAGCATAAGTGTCACCTCCTTAGAGATTTTCTTTGACTATTCCCTCTAAAGTAGCCCTTCCCACCCTTCTCTCTCATTACCCTATTTCATTATTCATTAAGAATAATTATTCTTTTAGAACAATTTTAGATTTACATAATTTTTAGATTTATGTAAATTAAATAAATTTAGATTTACATATACTCCTGCCTGCACTCCCAATATCCCTTATTATTAACATCTTAGTGTGCAGCATTTGTCATGATTAATGAGCCTATATTGATGCATTATATGAAACTAAACCAGACTTTGTTCAGATTCCTTTAGTTTTAGCCCAGGATCCTATCCAGGGTCCCATCCTCATCCAGGGTACCACAGTACATGCATTGAGTTCTCCTGTTGGCTGTGATGTTTTTTTGATGACCTTGACAGTTTTGAGTACAGGTCAGTTCTTATGTAGAATGTTTCTCAACTGAGATTTGTCTGATGTTTTTCTCATGATTATCCTGGAGTTTGGGGGACTCCATGATTATTAAGGGTTTGAGGGAGAAAGACTATAGACGTAAAAGAGCATTTTCATCACATTGTATCAAGGGCTTATGATTTATGATCTGGTTTGGTTTATGACTGTTGGTGTTGACCTTGATCACCTGGCTGAGGTAGTGTTTATTAGGTTCTCCACTAGAAAATTACTCTCCCCCCTCCCTCCTCCATTTGATCCTGTACTCTTTGGAAGGAAGTCAGTATGCACAACCCATACTTAAGGAGTAGGAAGTGACACCCTTGCTACTTTTCGAGTTTATTGTATTTATTTGTTTGATTATGTGTTTTGAACATTGTTACTGGGCTAACCCACAGATATTCCCAGCCTCCTTCTTACCTACTGTTTGCAAGCAGATGCAGGAATCCCAGATGCCTGTTTTCCTTGTTCCGTCCTGACAAATGAAATGGAAGGAAGTCAGTCTTCTGGTATGTTTGGGAGGAGGCTTTTTCTCTCCTCATAAAAGAAGTAGCCTCTGTTGTTCTATTGTTACCTTCTTCTTTGCACACTGAAAGTGGAATCCTGGAGCTGCTGTGGCCACCTTGTGACAATGAGTGACAAGCATAATGGCAAAAAGTCAACATGCTAAAGACACCAGAGTAGAAATACATTAAAAAAAAAAAAGTACAGTTGCTTTGATGGCAACTGATGCCAGCCATCACCTACCTTTGGACTTAGTGTTATTGAGAAGAGTTTAAGCCATTGCTAATTAGGTTCTAGTTCTTGTAGCTGAAAGCATTCTTTTTTTTAATGTTAATATTTTTTGTTTGTGTTTGAGAGAGTGTGTGTGTGTATGCACACATGAGACAGAGAGAGAGAGACAGACAGACAGAGGGAGAGGGCAGGGTGGGGGGAGTAGGATGGGGGATCCGAAGTGGTCTCTGTGCTGAGAGCAGACAGCCTGATTTGGGGCTCAAACTCATGAACCATGAAATCATGACCCAAGCCAAAGTTGGATGCTTAACTGACCGAGCCACCCAGGTGTCCCTGTAGCTGGAAGCATTCTTAACTGATAAGGGATTCCTTGCTTGTCTTCCAAAAATGAAGTTCTATAAGGACAGAGACTTTGTCTTGTTTCTCTCTGTTTCTAGGGGTTGACAGAGTAGATACCTAGTATGTTCTCATTGTATGAGTGAAGAGACAGATGACAGTTTAAGGGAGAGGGAAGATTTTTTTTTTTTAATTTAAGAAAACTAGGGCATATTTGTAAGATAATAAGAAAGCACCAGAATAGAGAAAGAGATTGAAGGTATAAAGAGGAGGGGAGGGAAAAGATACTTCATGAAGGATGGTCTCAGAAAAAGAGGAGGGAATGAGATCCCATGGCCTAGTGAAGGTGTGTGTTAGATAATAAAGGGAGAAACAATCAAATAGAGGCTCTTAATCTCTTCAGTCAGGAATCTGATTGATCTGAGAATCTGATTTGAGAATCAGGAAGCTATGGAGCCTTTCTCCAGAAGAAAGCATGTTGTCACATATAACCATATTTTTACATGTATTTTCATGAAATTTGCCGATGCTGCTCCTGCAATCATCCACGGCTCCTTAACGTTTACATTTTAGGACCAGTGCAAATAAAATGGGAGAACTGATATCAGGTTATTAACTTTTTAATGTCCTAACTAAGGACATTGAAGGATAAAAGTTACTGTTTACAATCTCATCTTTTCATTAAAGAATGGTTATGTTCATCTCAAAAAAGCAGGAAGGACCTAATCTTTTAGAAAGTACTACTATTTATATTGGGTAAATTTAGCATCACAGATAACTCACTGCATTGTCCTTAATAAAAGCACAGTGCAGGTTTTAAAGTCAAACAATTTGAGTCAGCTCTGTTCCTTACTTGCTGTGTAAGTAAGAAACTTGGGGAAGCATCTAAACCTCGCTAAGCCTTGGTTTCCATCACAGCAAAACAGGAGACAATAGAACCTAACTCATGGTTGTTGTGAGATTAAGTATACTAATGCCAGTGAAGCAAATGCTAACACCCAGAGATGACCAGTTAACTCTGGGGAAAACATCCTTCTGAATATGGATATAAAAATGATCATAGAGGGGCACCTGGGTGGCTCAGTCGGTTCAGTGTCTGACTTTGGCTCCGGTCATGATCTCGCAGTTCCTGGGTTTGAGCCCTGCATCAGGCTCTGTGCTGATAGGTCAGAGACTGGAGCCTGCTTCAGATTCTGTGTCTCCCTCTCTCTCTGCCCTCCCCTGCTTGTGCTCTCTCTCTCTCTCTTTCTCTCTCAAAAATAAGTAAGCATTTTAAAAAATTTAATTAAAAAAGATCATAGATACACAGATATAGATACAGCTATAGATACAGCTAGAAACACATGTGCATGTGCACCCATGTGTGCACATGCACGCACACACACACACAGCCACAAGCACATATACAAGTCAGATGCTTCTGTGTGTATTTCTTTGTACTCTGCTTTCTCTCTCTCTTAACAATATATGTGAATATGTATCCTTGTACAACACTATTTTGAATGGTTACATGGTACTCTAGAAAATGGCATAGCATCATTTATTTCACTGATCTTGTTGGATGTTGAATTTATTTCCAGTTGTTTGCAATGATAACTCTGCAATGACCTTCTTCGTAACTGAAGTTTTCTCATACCTATGATTATTTCCTAGGAAAAAATCTTATATGAAGAAATGGTATATTAAAAACATAAATTAAAAAAAAAACAGACTCTGGGGGCGCCTGGCTGGCTCAGTCGGTTAAGCCTCCCACTCTTGATCTCGGCTCAGGTCATGATCTCACAGTTTGCGGGTTCAAGCCCCACGTCGGGCTCTGCATTGACAGTGTGGAGCCTGCTTGGAATTCTCTCTCCCTCTCTCTCTGCCCCTACCCTATTTGTGCTTTCTCTCTCTCTCTCTCAAAAACAAAACAAAAAAAAACAAACAAACAAACAAACAAAAAGCAAATAACAAAAAACATAAAACAAAAACAAAAAACAAAAACAACCCAGACTCTGAACCATAGAGAACAGAGGGGAGATGGGGCAGATCGCTGAAACAGGTAAAGGGGATTAAGAGTACACTTATGATGAGCACTGAGTAATGTATGGAGTTGCTGAGTCACTATATTGTGCACCTGAAATTAATGTAACACTGTATGTTAACTACACTGGAATTAAAAAAAATATATCTAAAAAAAAAAAGTCTTACACAGTTTAAGTTTATTTGCCTTATAAAGTCATTTTGACCTCCAGAAATATTACGTCAATTTCTAGTTCTCCCAGCATGTATGAAACTGCCCATTTCTGAGCTCTCTCACATTACTATTTTACTCTTCTAAATTTTTCCTTTTCTTTGGAGAAAAATTATATTTGATATTTTAATTTATATTAATGTGACGACCAGTAAAGTCAGGTTTTTCAAATGTTTACTGGCTAATTATACTAATTACTTTGTGAATTTGCCATCTGTATCTTTTATATATTTTTAGAATATTTTCATTTTCTTTTTTTTAAATAATTTTTTAAATGTTTACTTATTTTTGAGAGAGAGAGAGAGAGAGAGAGAGAGCAAGCTCAAGCAGGGGAAGGGCAGAGAGAGAGGGAGACACAGAATTCGAAGCAGGCTGTAGGCTCTGAGCTGTCACAGTGCAGAGCCCAATGTAGGGCTTGAACTCACAGACTGCAAGATCATGACCTGAGCCGAAGTCACAAGCTTAACTGACTGAGCCACCTAGGCACCCCCATTTTTTTTAAGTTTATTTATTTATTTTGAGAGACACAGAGAGAGCATGCTCAGGGGAGGGATAGAGATAGGGGGAGAGTGAGAATCCCAAGTAGGCTCTGTGCTTTCAGAGCCCAATGTGGGGCTCAAACTCACAAACCAAATCATGAGATCAGGACCTGAGACAAAATGAAGAGCCATCAGGCATCCGAATATTTGCATTTTCTTATTGATTAGGAGTTCTTTATATAACAAAGCTAATAATTCTTTTCATTCATTATGTTGCAAAAGACTACATCATTTATATTTCTGAAACCTAATTGCTCAAAGACCTACCGAAGGCCTTGGGTGCTAACAACTATCTTGTTCTTTCATAGGCTTGGAGTT
The DNA here is from genome assembly GCF_028749965.1 of Puma concolor. Classification (NCBI taxonomy): domain Eukaryota; kingdom Metazoa; phylum Chordata; class Mammalia; order Carnivora; family Felidae; genus Puma; species Puma concolor. The sequence continues at coordinate 25,062,637 of NC_141673.1, read as the reverse complement.
TTTAAGCCAACACCTTGGGTCTGATTGTTTAAACACTTTTAGCTGTACGAGCTGACCCTCCTTTTTCTACCTTGTAAACAAGAGTAAATTTTTCACCTCCAACCTAGCCATTGATCGATAACAGCACAGGACTTTAACATTATTCTTATTTTCCAAGTCAGAAGTGTCTTGCTTTTGTTGATAGTTCACATGCTATGGCATTCCTTATGATACTCATAAGCATTTTGGATACAAAAAGAACACATTCTGTAATTATCATGGTGTTTTGTAGAACCAAGTATGCTAAAAACAGTCAAACACATTCTAGACCCTTAATAAGTATTTGTCAAACTGAACGAAAGGAAACTTCTCAGAATGTTACAAAGCTGTAAAGTCTGATATAAAATAGCACGATTTGCTTTTAAAAACTTGTTTCAGGATGGAAGTGAAAGGTGTCAGTAATTGACTTTCCCTTTAGAAGGTGATCAAAGAAATTATGGCATGCCTCACTTTTTTATTTCCTTTCTTTCTTTTTTTAATCTTAGATTGCTAGACCAGACTCAGCTAGTTCTGCAGCTGTGTTCTTGGCTGGGTAGAAAGGCATCTCCATTTTCTGCTCCAGTGACCAGCTATTGTACTGACCATCTCTACCTTTCTTTTAGTTATGTGAAGCAAAGCTCTTAAAGTTACCTGAATATTTGCATAACACACATTGTCCTGAGTTTGTTTGAGCGATTCTAAAGTAAACAGTTTTTTGGCTTTCAAACTTACATGGCACTAAAGAATGGAATTTAGGGTTGGCTCAGGGGGCGGATTAGACGAGGTATTATAAATTCCCGAGTGTGCCCCAGGATTAGGGGTCTGGCTCTTATAGACTCCAAGATTTTCAATTAAAGCTAGGAATATTATCCTGAGTTTATGTTGTTTTCCATTGCTGCTGCTGCTTTCTGCCAAGCAAGAGTTCATGACAGATTTTTTGCCTGTTCTCAAGCAAAGAAGAGTAGGCAACACTTACATAGCACCCTTTTTCATATATTAGGCACCAGGCCCCATTTTTCACATTAACTCATTCAATCCTGATGACAAACTTATAAGGTAGGTTGTATGAGGACAATGATAGTTGCTGTAACAAATAAGCCATGGGATGTTATTGATTTAATCCAATAAGTGATTATTTCTCATTGCCTGTAACCCATTTACAGGTGTTTGGTAGAAAGTTTAGGGACCCAAACTTCTTTCATTTTGTAGCTTTTCTATACCTTAGAGCCCCAAAGTCTTTCTCTTCTAACCAGCAAATGGAAAACAAAAACGGGGGATTCTCTGTTGGAGGTTTTAAATGTGTGAGGCCTGAAGGCATTGCACATCTGCCCATGCCATTTTCCAGAACTCAGACACATGGCCTCATCTAACTGCAAGCGTTGTTAAGAAATACAGTCTCGCTGTATTTCCAGGTAAAAAAGAAAGTGGTTTTGGTGAACATACAGATTCTGTCACAGTCCGCTCTTTGGTTGCCAAATAGCCTCACTCAACTAACCCTTCTTCCTACACAAACAACACACTCATTCCTTTCCCAAAAGAGACAACCCAGTGCTCCTTGCAGTTACTGCAGTTATCTAAAAATCCAGCATTTCTGGGTAATGTGTGGCCTTCTCCATCAGGATGGGATGTTTTCTTCATTGCCCATTGATCTCTGAACTGAAGGGACAAACTTCCGTGTCCCACTCGTACCCAATATAAAGTGGCGGGCAAGGACGAGATAAAGTAATAGCTGTGCCCAGTTGGAAAGGGAAGACAGAGACACACAGCGATGCAGATGACTGACAATGGTGAAGGCCCAGTGGGAAGGCATTGTGCTGTGACCTGGTCCTGGGAGTAGGAGTAAGTACCTTGGCTCCTCCCTTCTTACTGTAGCCTGATTTTCTACTCTGGGAGGAATTCCATGTCCTTTGTTTTCTGTAGTCCTCTCTGCTTTCTGGAAGGTTCTTCCTTAGCTGTTATCCTCCATGGCCACCTATGAACCCATGAGATGGGTGTGGAGGAGCCTGTCCTTTCTGAGGGCTACACAGCTTCTGAAGCCCACTTCCTACTTGTGCAAATTTGGAGACTCAGAGGTTGGTTCAAGGTTCTAACTATCAAAAGCCTTTTAAATCTAGGTTTATTTTTCTTTGCAATATCATTCCCTAAAAATTCAGAATGTGCTAATCTTTGCTTCCCAGAAATCCCATGAGCAAAAGTTCATACCCAAAGTTTTTTCCTATACATGCTTCTCAAGCTTCATTTATGTATTTGCTTCCTCTCTCATGCTTCTGTCTGTTGAGTTGAGAGTAACTGTCTTGAGACTATCTGAAACAATAGGCATGGATGGGAATGTCACATCCTTACTCAGATCGTTGTTAGTAGGCTTGAGTCAGAAGGGGATTTTGTTGCTCAAATATAGTTAGCATTTGGGATCCAAAATGAGTAGGCTTTTATAACCCTTGAGACCGACTATTTCTGGACTCTGTAGCCTCTTTTACTTCTGTTTACAAACCAGCCAATCTTTCCTAAACCCCTCTCTTTCTCATAATTCTCACTAAGAACAGAGTTGTACAAGTGCCTACCTCCTTAACTCTGTGCCCTACGTGTCTCATCTCACCCTAGTCCCTGACCTGGGAAAAATGAACACATCCTATTACTCTATTTCCAGCCACTTCCCCTGGACTACAGGCTTAAGTAGGCATAATGTCTGCCATTGAAGGCAACAGTTGTATCAGATTTTTGCCACTTTACGAAACAGGTTTCTTTCTTTCTGGTTTCTTATATCACTTTCCTCACTAATTACCACTCAACTGCTGAGTTTTAGGTTTTGGTGATGGCAGCACTCCACTTCTAGCTGCCATTTTTTATATTGCTTGGCATAACAGTAGCTGCTATAACAAACCTTGGAATTTCAGCTTAAGACAATAGCTATTTCTTCTCATAGCCAAGCCAATGTAGGCACCTTCCACATGGTGACTAAGGGCCTCAAGCTGCTGCCACCTTGACTTTTGCCATATGCTGGGATCATGGAGTCCTTTGCTTTCAGACAGAATCAGTGAAAACATAGAGGATCATCTATGGGAGGGTTTTAATGGCCAGGCCTAGAGGTGGTACACATTAGTTCTGTCACATTCCATTGGCCAGAACCCAGTCATTCCACATCGAGTGCAAAGGAGGCTGAGGGATATAATCTAGTCCTGTGCTCAGTGAGAATAGGGACCAGGCTTTGGGGAATACATGAGAGCCTCATTGATAAATATACAGCACCGGAAAAACTGAGTCATAAACCAGCAAGTTCCTTGTGTTTTCATAGTATGTTTGTCTCTATAAAGAAGGAATGTGTCCTTATAGAGGCTTAAGTGCTTGATCACATCTGAGAGTGAGAGTAAGGACTTTGTTCTTAAATGGTGAGTCATGGCAACCCTTTCCTGGGCACATTTTCTATAAGGATAAACTTAGAATAAATTCTACCTGTACCTCCTCCTCCCCCCCCCCCCTCAATTTTTGTCTTTGCAGATAACCCAAGGATTTTCTGGTGCCAGAGAGCTTGTACTGGATGGCCATAGGGAGGTAGTATCAGGATGGGGAGCATTGGGGCTTTGTCAGAGTAAAGGACTGGACACTCATTTCTTCAGGAATGTTGACTGATGATGTTTTCTCTTAGAGCAGAACTTGAGTGCCTATAGTTTTGGGATGTGATCCCAAAAAGCACAATTAAGGAAGTGGGTGATGTAAGTCCTAGAGGAGAGAAAACCCAACAAATAGGTTATTGTTGGGGCAACAGGGACTCAATCTTAGTAGAGATCTCTTGAGAAACCATGTGGGGCATGCTTTAGAATTCTCCCAGTGAAAATCAAGGAGGCTGGGGCATTTTTACAACAACTCCCAACCATGTTGATTGAAGGTTGGTCCAGGAGGATTAAGTACCGCCTCCCCCATCTATGGGCTATATTTACAAGCAGTCTAGCAAGCTCCTGTGACAGGCCGAGAGGAAGATATCTGCAGACACATTAGAGGGGAGCTGCGAGCCTGATCTAGGGTCTGTCCATTGCTGCAAGAGACCTCGGGTGGTCCAGAGAACATGGGGCACCTGCTGAGATGGGAAGAGGCACAGGGAATGAGAAACAAAGACTCAGATATAACACAGACTCTCAAAATCCGCCTGGCAGACCTCATTGGTTGTAGCTGTCCTCTGGGTGGGGCTGAACTCTGCCTCCATTGTGTATTAACTAGTATTAGCACTTAATATAACATTCTCCAGTTCCATCCACGTTGCTACAAAGCGCCAAGAGACTCTTAAAAACTGAGAACAAACTGAGGGTTGATGGGGGGTGGGAGGGATAGGAGGGTGGGTGATGGCTATTAAGGAGGGCACCTGTTGCGATGAGCACTGGGTGTTGTATGGAAACCAATTTGACAATAAATTTCATATTAAAAAAAAAAACCTAGTATTAGCAGCCAGCAGTAATAGAGCATTTACTGTGTCCAGAAGCTATACTAAGGGCTTGACATAAATGATCTCATTTAATGTTCATTGACCATCTACTATGTACCAGGGGAGAAGCAAGAGATGAATAACACTTACTCTCTGTACTTAATTTAAACTCTGGCAGGAGGGATAAAGAGAACACAAAGGTTTTATACAGCAAAGGATCTATTGGAGTCCAGGACAGTTACAAATAAGTATGGGTCTCTGGGACATGAAACTGACTTCTGGATGGAGGATCAGGTGTCCTTAAGGAAGAAAAAGAAGGAATTTGAACCTATCCTTGAAGGATGGGTAGGAGTTTGACAAGCATATTGGGGGAAGTGCATTTGTGGACAAAGTGATGGAGTGTTTGGGAAGCTGGAGGGGAGGAAGACAAGATGGACATTGCTAGGAAGCTGTCACAATATGATCGAACCTAGGAGTTAGACAAATCTGTAAGCCAGATGTGACACCAAGGTCAAGAAAAAGAAGCCAGATCAAGCATTAAATTGAGGGTAGAGAATATCTCCAGTAGAAAGCAATAAGTATGTGGGAGAAGAAAAGTTTTGGGGAGGAGCGAGATACAGGGGGAGTAGAGGCAAGTGATTCAGGAATAATGTCATGATTGCTAGACGTCTGTAGCAATCCATTCAACTGTTCAGTATATACCCCTCATTCATTGTTCTCATTCATTCAACAGATATTTATTGAACACCCACTGTGTTCCAGCCACCCACTTATATAATGAGGACACAGTAGAGTAGAAATCTATGACCTCATGGAGCAGATGCAGACAATACCATGTTTTAAAAATATCTAGTATTTCAGATAAGTAGCATGGAGAAAACCAAGCAGCGAGGGGTGACAGGGAGTACTACGTGGGGAAGAGGGCTGGTATTTTAATGAGAGTGGTCAGGGATGGCCCTGCCGAGAAAGTGACGTATGAGCAAAAGCTGAGGTTGTAGGGGAGTGAGCTATGCATCTCCTTGGCAGAAGAATGCAACTGTGAAGACCCCAGGCAGGAACAGGGCCTTTTGGTCTGGAAATAATGGGGAAACTGGGCATGGCTGGAGCAGACTGAGTGAAGGACATGATGGCTGGTGTGAGGTTAGAGAGAGGAAGGCAGACCAGATGATGAAGGTCAGTGGTTTTCAGTGGGGTGGCACCATTCGATAGGGCTTCTGAGATTCATGGAGCTGTATTTGTCCTAGTGTAGTTGTGTCTAAATATTTCCATGTTAAAATACATAATCCATATTTTATTATGAATTGCTTTCTCTTAATTCTGCTCTGTAATTTAGATAGGGCATTATGTGATTTTCTTTTTTAAAAATTGTATGTGGAGTGTGGTGATATTATCCTTAAATTTGATTTCTGGACTGTAAAGGAGGTGTTACACAATGTTTGCTACTAATGGAGGCTTTGAGTCCACCAGGGTCAAGAGCTTCTGAAGAAAGACCAGAAAGGCCATTGTAAGGGCCGTGGATTTGACTGCAGAGCAGAGTGGTCCGAGTAGAGTTAAACAGAGAAATATCATGATCAGATAGGATTAAACAGTTCTCACTGGCTACTGTGTAGAGAGCAGACTATAGAGGGCAAGAGCAGAAGCCAGGAGGCCAGTCAGGAGGTTACTGCAGCGTCTTAGTCTGTCCAGGCTGTTGTAACAAAAATACTATAAACTGGGTAGCTTATAAATAGCAGATGTTTATTTCTTACAATCTTAGAAGCTGGGAAGTCCAAGATCATGGTGCTAGCAGTCTTGGCATCTGGTGAGAACCCAGATGGCTTTCCTTTGGCTGTCACATCACATGATAGAAGGGACCTCTCTTATAAGGGCACTAATCCCACTCATGGGGGTAGAGTCCTCACGATGTAATCACTCCCAAAGGCCCCCACCTCCTAATACCATCACACTGGAGATTAAGTTTCAACATGAATTTTGGGGGACAGACATTCAGACAACAGCATGAAGTAACAGTGGAAGATGATGGTGACTTGGATTGGGATGGTATAGTATGGAGGGAGAAGTGGTGTAATTCAGGAATATTTTTTGAAGGTGGGAACTGTAGGGTTTTCTGACAGATTTGATGTGGAGTACAAGAGAAAGAGAGGAGTCAAGAATGACACCGTATTTTTGAACTGAGCAATGAAGGATATTGATGTTATCAGCTGGGATGGGAAGCCTATATGTACAGTAGGTTTTGGAAAGCACCAGAATTTATAGGACACCAACTATGTGCCAGGCACTATTTTAGGCACCAGGAATTTTCACAGGTCTGATGTGGAACCTTACATAAAGAAGTTCTTCAGAACAGAAACTGAGGCTAGCAAGGACCAGGCTGCTCTGACATGTAGGATTCCAGCTAGAGCGTAAGTCCTCTGAGGTCAGAAGCATGATTTGGCATCTTGGTCATCTTGGCCACCCACTTAGTATATGTTTGGTCACTATCCGTTGAGTGAATGATGATTCATTGTCTCTAATTTCCTTGATGATCCAAGTGAAAATGGGATAAAAGTCTACCCTGTGTGAACCCATGAAGGTATTAGAATAGCTGTTATGATTTTAGACAGGGGTTTCTTTTAGCCCATTTTAAATATTCTTATATGGCTGTGGCACCTCCAGGCCACACACAGTGTGTTTTATCCCTGAATCTGCGTGCAGGGCTTACCACATAGGAGGTTTTGTTGAATGAATATTTATTGAATGAATACATTTTATGTATTTTTGTTTTGAGAGTGAGAGACAGAGCTGGCAAGCAGGGGAGAGGGGCAGAGTAGGGGGAGAGAGAGAATCTTAAGCAGGCTCCATGCTCACTGCAGAGCTTAATCCCATGACCCTGGAACCATGACTTGAGCCTAAATGAAGAGTTGGATGCACAACCAACTGAGCCACCCAGATGCCCCATTTTATGTATTTTTAAAGAATATGTTTATTAGGTAGATTTTATGATATAATTATAGTATCTATTTCATTTGTTTCCCAAGTTTTACTTTCTATTTTATAATAGTTATTGTATATATATTCTTTATTAACTATAATTTTTATAGTTGTGTAATAATCTATTTTACCTGGATAAACTATAATTCCATTATTTTCTCATTAGTCAACATTTAAGATTCTTTCAATATTTCAGAATAATAAACAAGATATCGATGAACATTTCCCTTAATGTACTTTTAATGTATGTAATGTATTTTAACGTACTTTAGGTTATTCCAGTAGGGTGTTAAGATTTCTTGAATCAAGGATTATGATAGACATTATTAACATTTGCCAATATCTGTTTCTTCACTCCTTTTGGGCAGGCAGAAAACTTCACTTCTCAGCCTCCTTGCCATTGGGTAGGGCCATGTGATGTGACTAGTTCTGGCCAATGAAACATGAGGGGAAGGGACACGTAAACCTTACCTCTCTACCAACCTGAGGAAGGTAGGCTGAGAGAGCAAGAAGTCAATGTTTGTTATATTAAACTTCTAGGACTCCAGAGTTAATTTGTTGCCACAGCTGAACTATTCTATCCTGACAAATACACAGACTTTGGACCTTATTATGGATTAGGGAATATACAGGAAAATTGCACAACAGTTGGTATATAGTAGATACCCAATAAATATCTACTTAATGAATCAGTGAGACTGCCAAGAATACATGAAAATACCAATTTCATTGTTATCAACAGTAATGGATTTATTATTTGATTGTTCTAGCCAATTTAATAGGCAGAAATATTGCCATGGCCAACAAAAAATCAACCAATTTCTTTGCTTCTTGAAAAGGCTGAACGTTTTTTCATCTGTTGTTAGCTATTTCTTCTTTGGTGTATTATTTGTTCAAAATCTGGGGCACCTGGGTGGCTCAGTTGGCAAAGCATCTGACCCCTTACTTTGGCTCAGGTCATGATCTTATTCTTCATGAGACTGAGCCTGGCATCAGGCTCCATGCTGACAGTATGCAGCCTGCTTAGGATTCTTTCTCTCTCTGTCTCTGTCTCTCTCTCTCAAAATAAGTAAATAAACATTAAAAATCTTTTATTCATTCTCTGTAACTATTTATTGAATGCTTTCACTGTTTTAGATATTGGGGATATAGTGGTAAATGACCTTGTTATCATAGAGCTTTTATTCTAGTATGGGAAAAAACGACATGTAAACAAATGCTTACATATTTTAGTTAGTGGTAAGTGCGATGAAAATCCAGGTCAGTGGCTTCAAGATAGACTAGGTATGTCTTCACACGGGGTCATGTAACATCTTTCTGATAACATCAACTTTTGAAGAAAGGGAATGAGCCAAGAAGATACTGTGAAGAAAGGTGTTGCAGGCGGAAGGAATAGCACATAGGATGGCTGTAAGGTGGGGGTACGCTTGATATTTTGGGGTTACAGTGAGAAACAAGTCTGGCTGAAGCAGAATCAGCAAGGAGAAAGTAGTAGGAGATGGAATTGAAGAGGTAAAAAGCTAGAACATATAGGGTCTCCAAAGCCACTGTTATATCTTTTGACTCTTCTTTGGAGTGTTACGTGAGCCACTGGGGGCTTTCGAGCTGAGGAGTGATGTGATATGATCTACTATTTAAAAGGATTACTCTGGGGGCGCCTGGGTGGCGCAGTCGGTTAAGCGTCCGACTTCAGCCAGGTCACGATCTCGCGGTCCGTGAGTTCGAGCCCCGCGTCGGGCTCTGGGCTGATGGCTCAGAGCCTGGAGCCTGTTTCCGATTCTGTGTCTCCCTCTCTCTCTGCCCCCTCCCCCGTTCATGCTCTGTCTCTCTCTGTCCCAAAAATAAATAAACGTTGAAAAAAAAAAAAAAAAAATTTAAAAGGATTACTCTGGGAGCACCTGGGTGGCTCATTTGGTTGACCGTCCGACTCTTGGTTTCAGTTCAGGTCATGACCTCACAATTCATGAGATTGAGCCCATGTTGGGCTCCACGCTGTCAGCGCATAGCCTGTTTGGGATTCTCTCCTTCTCTCTCTCTGCCCCTCCCCCACTCATTCATGTTCTCTCTCAAGATAAATAAACATTTAAAAAAATAAATAAAAGGATTCCTCTGGCTTCTCGGTAGATGAGATGACATGGGAGAAAGCAGGGGACAATATTTTGATGGAAGATGAAGACAGCTTAGACCAGGATAACACCATGGATAAAGTGAGAAGGGGTCAGATTCCTGATGCATTTTGTAATGGAGCTGATAGGGTTTAATGATAGACTGCACATGGGGCCGGCTAAGAGAAATGAAGGAGTCAAGAATTATTCCAAGGTTTTTGACTTGAATAACTAGAAGAATGTAGTTGCCATTTACTTTGTTGCTTTATTGAACCATATTTGGTATTTTTCATGGCTCCGGAAAAGGCCATGAGAAATCAAAAGAACAGTGTACTGGGGGGAGCATGGTGTTCACTTTCCAGATCCAGGGGTCCACTGATTGACTGAAAGCAGCTGTGGTCTGCGTCCTGGCAGCAGTACAGTGACTCTCACCTTCTCTGGCTCTCCTCGCCATCTCCTTTTCACTTCCAGAGACATGGCCTCTGGTGTGGCTATCTCTGATGGCATCAAGGTGTTTTAATGATACACAGGTGCACAAGCCATCTATGCCGGAGGAGGTGAAGAAGCACAAGAAGGTAGTGCTCTGAGACCTACGGGGGGACAGAAAAGTCCTCTGGGAGGAGGGCCAGGCTGGCAGCAACCCCTATGTGCTTTGTCAAGACACTGCTGGCCAAGGTCTGCTGTTACAGCCTCTGTGATGCAAACTAGGAGATGGAGGAGAGCAAGAAGGGGACCTTGTGTTTATCCTCAGGACTTCTGAGTCTGCACTCCTTGGGAGCAGAACGACACATGCCAGCTCCTAGGATGTCATCTAGAAGAAGCTGATGGAGATTAAGCATGAATTACAAGCAAACTGTTAGGAGAAATTCAGGCACCAGTGCACCCTGGCAGAAAAGCTGGGGGGAGGCAGTATAATTTCTCCCTGGAGGAACAGCCTTTGTCTTCCTCCTCCTTCCATCCCTGATGGTTCCAGCCTTCCTAAACTACTTTTGATCTGATGCCTCTTAGGTCGAAGCAGATCCAGTGTCCCTAGGCATTGCAGTTTATGGAGGGTCTGTATTTTTTCAGCAATAGTTCTGTTCCCCACTTGTTCCTCCTCATTCCTTTTTAAACATTTTTTTAAATATTTATTTTTGAGAGAGAGAGAGAGAGTGCTGGATGAGCAGAGGTGAGGCAGAGAGAGAGAGGGAGACAGAGCATCTGAAGCGGTGAAGTGGGCTCTGAGCTGACAGCAGAGAGCCTGATTCAGGGCTTGAACCCATGAACCTCGAGACCATGACCTGAGCTGAAGTCAGATGCTTAACTGACTGAGTCATCCAGGTGCCCCCCATACCGCCAGCTTCTAACCATGGTAGTGACCGTGCTCCTCTGTTTAGTTCTGTGTGTGAGGGGAATGTTGTGAACATGATCCCTCCCTCTCGGGACTGGTTCCCCTCCCCTTTTCCCATGGTTGCAGCCACTCATGGAAGTAAGACTATAAGAGACTGTCAGTTACACACACACACACACACACACACACACACACACACACACACCAATTAAAAAAAAATTGGATTCGAATTAAAATAAATAAATAAAATAACATAAAAAACAAACAAAAAACTGATTGTGGTCTGCTTATGGCCACGGTGATTGGTTTAGGGGTGGGCATTTGACCTTAGATGACCCCATCAGGGGCCCAGGACTTACATTTAATAATTTGGGACAGCTACTCCTTCTACTCAAAATGAACAAAGAAGCATGCTCCCTGAGGCTTCCAGGAGTCCACTTGCTCTTTTGAGAGGAACCAGCCCTGGAATGAACCTGACATCATAGAAAGCTGAGAAAAGACATAAAAATGCTGGGTCTTTTGTGACGTGGTTGAGTCCATCCTGGCTTGAAATCTACCCAGAGACGATTCAGTTACATGAGTTAACAAACTCCCTTTCATTGTGTATGCGAGCTTGGGCCATGTGTTCTTTTTTTAAAAAAAAATTTTTTTTAACGTTTATTTATTTTTGAGACAGAGAGAGACAGAGCATGAACGGGGGAGGGTCAGAGAGAGGGAGACACAGAATCTGAAACAGGCTCCAGGCTCTGGGCTGTCAGCACAGAGCCCGACGTGGGGCTCGAACTCACGGACCATGAGATCATGACCTGAGCCGAAGTCGGACGCTTAACCGACCAAGCCACCCAGGCGCCCCTTGGGCTGTGTAGTCTATTCCTTGCCACCAGCCCCATCCTAATTGATATAAGCAGCTTTCCATGTAAACGCTGTCCACAATTCTCAGGCAGAATGCTCTCACCACCTGGGATCTCAGAACACAGGAAATAGTCACCCCAGAAAATCTGCAAACCATTTGAGGCTTAGGATTGGAGAGTGACATCATATTCTGGGAGAGGAAAGGCCACCTTCAGAGCAGATGCTGTCCAAACTCCTGAAGGAATGGATCCCAGGAACTGTCAGAGCAGCAGACATCACCGGGCATCGAATGATCTCGGCTGCATCCCCGGCAGTGAGGGCCGGGTGTTCTTCCTTCAAAAAGGGGGTCTTTGGCAACTTGCTTCTGGACACCGAAGTGTTTACAGTCATACTCACCAGTTGCCAGAGGCATGAGATGGAAAGGGATTCTGAATGCGGAGTCTCCATGAACACCAACAGCTTGTGTCAACATTTGTTTCCGAAAACCCTTTACCAATTTATGCTCCTTTCAAGACCGTTTAGGTTCATGATGAGCAGGAGAGGTTGTGGAGTCAGATCGCCTGGACTTCTCTCCTGGCTCTGCCAGCGCTCGTGGACCCAGAAGGGATCTCAGGGCTGAGGTCAGCCGGCAGATAGAGGCTCTGAGACATCGCAGTCTCAGCAAATGCTCCGCACAGGGTAGTCACCCCAGATCGGAGAGCACTGCTGTGCAGTAGACTTCCTGGAGCCTCTTCTCCCCTAATTGTCTTGATTGTCATCAAGTCTGAAACGAATTCTAGTCTAGTGACTAAAAGCATCAACAGTCTGCAGCGAGACCACGAGAGTCTGAATCTTAGATCCGTCACCTACAGACTGTGCAAGTTATTTAACTTCTCCATGCCTCAGTTTCCTCCTCTGGAAAGAGGAGGTAATAAAAAGGTGTCTTCTCAAGTTGCCTGGAGGATAAATGAGTTACTATGGTGACTCTTAGAACAGCGCCTGGCATCAGTGAATATTAGCTATAAAGTTGCCTGCAACTTGCTAATCAGTAATGACACAGAGATGCCAAATGCAAACATGAATTGAAAGAGAAGAAAGATGCATACACAAAGCAGAGTGCCCATTAATGTCTGACAAAAAAGAGAATGGTTGGGGTGCCTTTCAATGAGGCCCAGATCTTCTCTCTCCAGCCAGGGTGGGGTTTCTGGGCTGGAACCAATGAGATGGAAGGGAAAGCCCAGCCATCTCCTTCCCGCCACCATTAGCCTTCTGGCCCCTCGGCCGGTGTAGCTTTTCTTTTATGCTGCGTTACTGCTACTCCGAGTAGTAACAACCATCCCTCACTTTTTAATTCCACCGTAAGTTTAGGGAGCCCTTTCACAGCTCTCTGTATCCCACTGCCCCCCCGCCCCCAGTAGAGTACTGTCTTCCCATTTCACAGATGGAAAAAACACAGCATGAGCTTGCCATCCAGCATCCATAATATTCAAAAACATGCAAGCATCAGGGACTCTATTTTTCCCTTCTTTATGTTTTTTATTTTCAAAATGTTCTACAGTTTAAAAATGGATTGCTATTTTTTTCTTATGTGTTAATAGTGCTGGTAACTCCTGTCGAATAGCCTACATGCCAGGCACTGCTTTAAGAACTTTTTGTGTGCGAAGGCATTTACTTCTCACAAGAACCCAGTTTGATAGCTACTGTTATTTTTCTCCTCTTACAGATGAGATCACAGAGGCACAGTGACCTGCCATGATTAGGTTTGAACTTCCAACAGTTTGACTCCAGAACCAACACATATAATTACTGTGCTAGCCTACATGTTCGTGGTAGAATTTTAATAACACCGGTAAAGAAAAAAGATGAATTTTTAGGAAAAGTATAATGCCAATACTCAGATATAACTGTTAACATTTGGTGTAGGTTAATGGTTATACATCAGGCAGGGGATGGGAGTGGAAGAAAAAGGCATACATGGGGATTATTTGGGGAGCTTTTAAAATATGCCTACGCTTAAGATATTATACCTGAGGGAGAAGGCAAGCATATGAGTATTTGGGGGAAAAAAGTTAGGTGATACTAGTAAACAGCCTCTTTCTTCTTTCACATGCCAATGGCTCCACCCCCATCCTAGTTGAAAGCCACTGGTGTATTCTTCCAATCTTCTATGCATAGCTTCATGTGCACACATAAATATACACTTCTAAATAACAAATCAGAAACTAATAAACAATAGTTAAAAAAAAGCAAGCAGGTGATGCTGGCCTATTATACGGTGAAATTCCTAATTGCCCTGGATTTTGCTGTACCTCAAAGGCACATTAGTAAGGACAAATACGAGTTTCCAGGTTGGAACCTGCTAGGCTTTTTCAGCATCAACAGCCCTTCCTGTGAATTTGTTGTTTTGTGATTTGGCAGGTGGAAGTGGCCAAATAATTCTGTGGCCCAGGTTCTCCCAGGGGTCTTGTACCCTGGGCTGATTTGTGCTTTATAGTCTTACAGACATAGCTCCATGCCAGGGCGTTGGACAACTGCCTGTGCTTGTATTTTTCCCCATTTAGGCCTGCACGAGCACATGGGACAAACCCAGCAGGATGCCTGGTGTGTTCTGGAAGGAGTGAGAGCCTGAGCCGTCGAAGGGAGAGCCAGAATGAGGTCTTCCTGTCTCTGCTTCCTGTGATGGCCCATCATAGCGCCTGTGACAATGCTTCCAGGTGCTGACTTTCTCTCCTGCGCCAGTCAGTGGACCGTGTGCTACTTACGTGCAGGAAGCAGGTCTGGTGATTTTGTCTTTCTTCCTCTTTGTATCTTGATTGCTTGGAAAGGTGCCTGGGACAGAGGGAGCAGTGGCTTCGTGTCAGGATGAATAACAGGCATGACCACAGCGAATGTCTAGAGGCGGCTCTGTGCCTCAAGACAGACTAATAAGACAAAAGTTTCCATTCCAGTCTTTACAACAACCCCGTAAGAGAAAGTCTAGATTCTATTATTCTCCCCATTGGAGAGCTAAGGAAATTAGGCAGGGAGAGGTTGAATAACTTGTCCAAGGTCACACAGATAAGCGGCCGTCTGCAATCAAACCCGGGAAGCTGAGCCCCAGTGTTCAAATTCATCGTGCCTACTCTTTGTTATTTCTGTCATGCTCTCTCCTCTGATTCAGTGGCCGCAGTGATCACTTTAAGATTTTGCGTCATCACGTGACTCCCTGATCAAGAACCTTCACAGCCAGACTCCCCAGCGTGGTGCAGAGGCTATCTGCAATTGTCTCCAGTCCTCTTGCCACTTCAGAGCAGCAAGAGTTTGATCCCAACTTGATTTACAAGCTGTGAAACCCTGGCTATATTGCTTAACCTCTCCACTCAGGCTCCTCAACTGTAAAATGAGGGCAATAATGATACTGACTTCATACCGCACTAAGGAGAACTTCATAACCATCGACATGGGAACTGCTTAGAATGTGGATTTGCAAGCTTTTTCTATAAGGTGTCAGGTGGGAAATATTTTCAGCTTTGTGGTCATACAGTCTCTGCCACAGCTACTCAACTCTGCCACTGCAGTGCAAAAGCAGCCATAGACAATAGGGAAAGGAATGAGTGTGCCTCTGGGCCAATAGACAGTTTTTTATGGACACTGAAATGCGAATTTCAAATCATTTTCATGTGTCATGAAATATTCTTCTTTTCTTAAATTTTTAATGTTTATTTATTTTTAGAGAAAGAGAGAAAAAGGGAGGGAGACAGAGGCAAAGAGAGGGGGAGACGCAGAATCTGAAACAGGCTTCAGGCTCTGAGCTGCCAGCACAGAGTCCGATGCAGGGCTCAAACCCACGAACTGTGCGAGACCATGACCTGAGCCAAAGTTGGACGCTTAACCGACTGAGCCACCCAGGAGCCCCAGAAATATTCTTCTTTATATTTCCCCCAACCATTTAAAAATGTAAAAACTTTTCTTAGCTCATGAATAGTATGAGAACAGGTGCCAAGCTATATATACATGGCCCATGGGCTGTAGTTTGAAGACTCTTAGTTTGGAATATTGTCTGGTACAGAAGAAGAGCTTCATAAATCCAAGAGGCACAGTGTGAAGTAAGGAGGAAAAAGTAGGAGTTTGTAAGGTGCTGGGGGCTTTGACTTGGTAGGGATGTGTGGATGGAAGGGATGGGCCAAATATAAGAGAGTAAGTTGAGGAATAAACATCTGCTGATTCCATCCTTACACTGACCCAGCACCTTCCATCCTAATTACAGAGGAGATGACTGAGCCTCAGAGAGGTTAGGTTACATGCCCAGAGTTGCACAGCTTTTAAATATTAAAATCAGAACCTGAATCTGGTTTTTATAGGATACCAAAGACTGCTTTTTCTACTTTATCCTAGTGCACTGAACAGATAACAAGAACCTATGATGTGTCAGAGGCTGTGACACATCTGGGAACACAGTGGTATCAGAGATTTAGCTCTGACCAAATGGAGTATAGTCTCATAGGAGATCAGATATTCAAATAAGCAATTATAACTCAGGGTGAACACTCCTATGATAAGAACTCATGGGAGAAACTCAGAGTTGAAGGTTCTAACCCACATTGGAGAAATCAGAAAAGGCTTCTTGGAGGGAATAAAGTCTAAGTGAGACTGTAGATCAAGAAGGAAAGACCCAGGAAAGCACCACATAGGGAATAATAATATTAAGGTACAGTGTCATGACTGGTTAGCCTGGTTGTCTGTTGGTGCCTCCTACCCCTGAGAAATCTGGTTCTGAGATTCATGGCCTTTGAAGTTCCAATACTCTTTCCAGGAGGGTCCCTGAGTTTTCTGTCCTTAGGTGTTCTCTGCCCCCACCTCCCTGTTCCTGAAATGCTACCATAGTTTTGCCCCACAGCTCCCTGGAGACAAGACTCAGTCCCTTCTCTGTTTTCCTTCGTTATTTCACGTACTCCATGAATTTGGTAAACCTGACTCGAGATTTTGGTGGAGGGAGGGTGTAAACACGGGGAGGGATCACTTCAGGAGCCCAGGGCTTCCGCCCTCTCCTGGCCCCCCACTTCCTTTCTGGAGCTGCAAACAAAATCCTCCCTTTGTCTTGCTGGGAGGGTCCCACCCACCTCCGGCCCTAAGGATCTCAGTTTCTACTTCTAGCGCTTAGCATTTTCTCCACAAACACAGCTCTACCTTCCTAAGAGGAATTCAGATGAATAAAGTGTTCTCTTTACACATACATCCTCTTATTTGATCCTCCTAGCAAGCCTCCAGAATAGCTGCCATTGTCCCCATTTTACAGATGGGAAAACTCAGTAACAAGCCCAAATGATAACGTTGAGAGTTAAGCGCAGGACTGTCTGATTCCAAAATCTTTCTCAGGCACTCTATTCTAATACCACTGTGATTAGATCTGGAGAAGGGGGGGGGGGGGTGATGATGGATATAATCAGAAACTGGGTCCATAAAGAATATTAATTTCGCCAGGGACGTTGGTTAAGGATTATGGTGTTCGGTTTGGGAAGAGAACTGCGACCTGGCTGCGGGCGCCCCAGAACACTCAAGCCTGGGGCTCATTCCACGGGCTTGGCCTGAGAACATTCCTGAAAATAGCACTGCAGTTCTTTGATAACTGAGCAGACGCTAAGGAGACAGGGAGAAGAGGAAACAGGAAATGAAGAGAGAGGAAAGGAAGCTAAAGAGAGCCGGTTCTGTATTCAACAAACAATTTTAGATTCAAAATGAATCTGCTATTGAAGCCAGAAACTCTAGAGAGGTTCACACGGGCCAAGGTTTTTGGCCAGCTCTTCAGAGAATTTGGTTCCAAGCTGGGGAAATGAGGTTACTACGAAGCCAGAGTCTCAACATATGAATCAAAGCCTCCTTTTCAGCATCCAGAAGGATTTGGGGGACGGAGTCCCTAGCAGTTTCAGTGCTGCATGCCTTGGACCTCGGCCACATGTGGGTATGTGAGTGCGTGGCTCCTTGTGAGCCCAGAGGAAAGCTTGACGTGCACCAGGGAACAGGAGCCCCGCCTTCAGGAAGCCGTGAGCGAGGAGCAGCTAAAATGTGCTTCCTCTTCCCCTCTCTCTCCAGCCCTGAAGGTCACTGTGGGCTGACAAGCCCTTCCCCCACACCCTGCGACTGAGTTCAGCTCTCCTTACCCCACCCCTGCCCTCACAGTGGCCCTCAGCTGAATCTGTGAGGTTGCTCTTTACCCCTATCGCTCTCCTGGCTGGGCTCTGTCTTTGCACTTCTGCTCTCCAAGATGAAGGGAACCAAATGCCACTATCACACTGGCAGACCCTAGCTGGCCCCAGAGTTCTGCTTCTGTTTCATGAGGGCAGTACGGTGGGTAGTCCTGGAAGTAGGAATTCCTCTGCAGCATCCAAAGAGAAGATTGCTTAGAACAGTGTCTGGTCTGCGGTACATGCTGTAGGGCTGTAAGCTTTTATTCCCTATCCTGGCTCAGCTCCTAGGTATGCTAGAGTGAGCAGCAAACAAAAGAGATGGGGTGGGGGTGATGGAACTTGAAGTTTAAACATTTGAGAGCCAGATGGGGCAAGTGCATACACAAAGCCCAGGAGGGGGAATTAGCAAGGTACCTTTGTAGAAAAGCAAGTGGACCAGATGGAATCAAGGGAAACATTCCTATAAGTAGTGGGAACAGCTTAAAACTTTTGGGGCCACACTGTTTAGGGTCTTGATTGCCAAGCTAGGGTGTTTGAACTTCATCCTGTAGGTGATGGGGAGCAGGATGGTTTCAATTTTAACACACACATTATTTTGCTATCCTAGATTAAGACTTGGCATTTAATTGAACCCCTACAAAGTTCAGAGGTACAAAGTTGAGCTTGGTGTGAAGTTGAACTCAACCATGCATTTGGGTTCTGTGTCTTTCCTCTCTCCTGCCCCCTCCTTCCTGTCCTCTCTTCTCCCTTCCTGCTCTCTTACTTTCTCTCCCTGCATTTTACCAATTCTAAAACTCTGTGCATTGCATCTTTCTTGTAGTTGATTCCTAATCCTAGGAATCTGCTCATCAACCTGGTGAAAAGATTGGAAATCTGACATGTTCTTTTCTTTTTTTTTTTTTTTTTAAAATTTTTTTTTCAACGTTTATTTATTTTTGGGACAGAGAGAGACAGAGCATGAACGGGGGAGGGGCAGAGAGAGAGGGAGACACAGAATCGGAAACAGGCTCCAGGCTCTGAGCCATCAGCCCAGAGCCCGACGCGGGGCTCGAACTCACGGACCGCGAGATCGTGACCTGGCTGAAGTCGGACGCTTAACCGACTGCGCCACCCAGGCGCCCCTTTTTTTTTTCTTTTTAAAGCAGGATTAGGCAGCTAATTGTACATTCCGTACAGAAGGGAAAGTATCTAATTTCTCATCTCTGAGGTTGTCAGATCCCGTCCTGTTCTCCCAGAGACTTAATTTATGCTGTCTGGGTTATCATGGGATAGTCCATATGAAGCTCTGATTTGAGTTACCTGTGGGTCCCATTCTCCCCAATCCTAATAGACCAATAGTTTTCAGCCAGGGAGCAATTTGCTCCACAGGGGGCCTTTACAAATGTCTAGAGACATTTCTGGTTGTCACAACTTGGGTAGGGTTGGAAGATAATGTGCCACTGGCGTTTAGTGGCGGGGGTGGGGCAGGGATGCTGTAAACACCCTACAATGCATGGGACAGCCCCCACAACAAGAAATCATCTAGTTCAAAATGCCAGCAGTGCTGAAGCCTCTGAGAGAGAAAGGAAAGTGGGGTGAACTGAGTCACTATCTGTGTGGATAGGATAGGGATGGGGCAGGATGACTGACCTGAGGAAAAGGTCCACTGGGAGCAACTGTTCTGAGAAGCATTTGGCATTAGAAAGAAGACCAGAAATTTTTTTAATAATGCCTGTTTTTATTGTTGAGAAAGAGAGCATGAGTGGGGAGGGGCAGCAAGGCGGCAGGTGGGGCTGGAGAGAAGATCTGAGGCAGGCTCTGAGCTGTCAGCACAGAGCCTGAGGTGGGGCTCGAACTCACGAACCGTGAGATCATGACCTGGGCCGAAGTTGGACGCTCAACCGACAGAGCCACCCAGGCACCCCCAGAAATTTTAATACACTACTTATGAGCAAATGCAATTTGCCTATTTTTAACTAGCTTCCCTCTGGAAATAATAGAAGTTCAGTATATAGCTCCTAATGATAATTAGTCTACCAAAAACGTAACCATTGGAAACCTCCACTTGTTAAGTGTCCTGTGAAACCTGATGTATTCATGGCTTCTGAAATGCTCCCAGCGTGAGTACCTACAGCTGTGTTTGGCTTTATTTTGAAGGCCCTTGTGGCTTTGACTTTAGAAACATAGGTAATAGTCTTGGAAGGGAGCAGGTACCAGACATACATTTTGGTGGGGGACTATGTAGCACCTAAAGCATTTTATATCCAGGTGGTCAGTCCTTGAACTTGATTCTCTTAGTAAGAATGTGGTTGATTATTAACTGCATTTGGAGGAGTAGAGAGTGATCCCAGTGGTTCGCTGGGTCCATAATGTCTCTCACACATCAGCTGGTCTCAGCCCTCTTCATAGTTAAGTTCTGCCCACCAAGCTTGGTCCTTGACCTTGTGTCCTCATTCCCTAGTGTCCTCATCCAGTCCCAAGACATTAATCCTCTCCATATTCCAGTGGCTCCTGATGCTCACAGGCAACCCTACTGCATTGTCCTCCTTCCCTGAAGGACCATTTCACGTCTTCCTTCTCCTCAAACCTCCACCATCCCTGCCCCATCACTCTACATGGATGACCTCATTTCCTGTTTAGAAAACAGAAGCAATCGGAAAAAACTTCTACAGATTCCACCCCATCTACCAGCATCTGTGTCCTTTTGCTTTTCTTCCTCCCCAGTCACCATGGTCCAGCTCTAGGCTCCTCCCCTCTGCCTCCTGGACATCATTTGCCTCCTTTCTCCTGAATTTGTACTTTCCCACCCCTGCATTATTCCTATCAGTTTATGTACAATATATTCCATATTCTTAAAAAAATCTTCCTTGATCCTACATCTCCCTAGCAGTTGCCCCAGTTTCAGCTCCATTTACCAGCCAAAAAAAAAGGTTTGCCTTCTCATCTTCATTCTCTGCAACTTGTCTGTCCTGAACCTTTTTATTTATGCTTTCACCCCATCAAACCAGCAAAACCTACTCTTTTCAAGGTCACCATGACCTCCATTTGAGACATTCAGCAGCATCCACCCCGTGGGGCACAGTCCTTCTTGACACACTCCTGACAGCCTGGGAGAGCTTGATTGTTTCCTTAGCAGTGAAAATGTCTTCCATGCAGGGAACATTTAGAATTTAATTGCAGAGGTGAAGTAAATCAGTATTAAGTTGTTTTATGTTAAATTTGGGAATATCTGTGTATTTGATATTTTAAGACTTGTAATGTTTAAATGAATTTGGTGTATCAGAAGACAAGATGCTATATTCAAAGACTTCTGTAAGAGACTTAACAAAACTAATTTTGTAATCAAAGAATTTTGAACCAGTTACACTTTATTTATAAGCTTAATTTTTTTGGTTTTACAAGAATGACTGAAATAGTCAGGATTTTTTTTTTTTTAGTCACTTAATTCATAGTTAGTGAATTAACATAGAGGGTAAGAGCCAAAATCTGGATTCTGGAGCCAGACTTTGTGTTTCACAAAACAGTTCAGTTATTAGTAGCTAGATGACCTTGTGAGAATTGCCCTCCGTACCTCAGTTTTCCTGTATTTATAACAGGAATGATAATAATATGAGTTATCTGCTGGAATTTCTATGAGAATTAGAGTTAATGATGTAAATTGTTTACGATAGTTTCTGGACATGGTAAGGGCTGTGTTAGCTGTCAGTGAAAAGCAAATAAAATATATTAAATTTATAAATGCAGTTAAAAACCTTTAAAAAGTTGTTTAGTGAACTAAGTCTAAGTGGAACAAACCCTTAATCAAACCCTCCCATAAAACAAGTTGTTAAGATTTCCCTTGGAAATCGCATAATAAGATTTGTAGAAGTCACTTGGGAGCTTGAAGGAAGAAGAGGGATTCTAAGCTTGGTACTCTAATAAATCAAATATGGCTTACAAATATAAGTAGTCCCAAAGTACACTTACTTGGATGACAAAGTTGTCTTCTGGGACATTCGAAATCTCACAAAGGCGAGCTAATTTCCTAAGAGCCCTGGCATCCATTGGTTGCCCCCTGGGATTTGAAAGCTTCTGTGGAGCAGCCCTGGGGCCCTATGGTGAGGAGCCAAGCTTAGGGGAACCTGCAGCTTGAAGCAAAGCTGCCCAGCTAAGCCCCACTCAGTTTGCCAATCCTCAGCTGATGCATAGGTAAGTGAGCGAGTGCTTTATGCATATTAACACAGTTACTCCTTATAATAACTATATGAAGTACGCATCATTAATATTCAGATGAAGAAACTGAGGCCTGGGGAAGTTAAGTAATTTGCCTCAGGCCACATAGCTAATTAGTGGTCACACAGTAGGGATTCAAATTCAACAATCTGGCTCAAATCCGTGGTTAACTACACTTTGATATCGTCTATTCTAATATAATCTATGACATAAAAAAATTGACAGTTGTAGCCCACTACATTGATTTCATGACCCTGTGATTTTAAAAACCTCCTCCAAGGAGTTATTCTGTGAGAGCCAGAACTAAAAGTCAAACTGTCTCTCAAGAATCTTAAAAACAAAATTTCCACAGTTGGGTTGTGTTCCTAGTTTCTGTCATCACTATCTTCCCCCTGACCCCCAAGTAAAAGCCCTCTGAACGTGCTCTTTTGTGCCTTGGTGGTGAGGAGCTCAGCAGATAGAATAACACGGGCCAGACGTGCTCTCCCCCTCACTCACCCACTTCCCCTCAACTCCCAGGTGCTACAAAATCAACAGGAATTCACAACTTCCTGATGAAAAAGAGTGACTGTCACCAGCATTTCAGGGAAAGGGAATGGCTGCCTCCTAGCGCTCTCAGGGGCTCTTTGAGCTGTTGCCTCATGAAGAAGAGTTTGGGTCTAAACCGAAGAATAAAGTCTGATTCAACGACAGGAGTTTCTGAGGGATCCAGAACACCGAGTGGGTCAGGGCAGTGAGAGCCTTGGACAGTTTTAGAACTTGATTTGAAATAGAGGCTATAACTGTAGCATTACAACTTTGAGACAAAGGGAACCAGTTAAAACTCTCATTCCATTTTGTATGGAAAGGCCAGCCATGGGCAATAGAACAGCTCTTTGATTTTGTTTGGACACATTGGAAAAAAGTATTTTTTTCCAGTTTTATTGAGAAATAATTGACCTGCATCACTGTATACATTTAAGGTATATAGCATGATGGTTTGATTTATGTATATCGTGAAATGATTAGCATGGTAGGTTTAGTGACCATTCATGATCTCATATAGATACAATAAAACGAAAAGAAAGAAAAATTTCCCCTCATGATGAAAACTGGTAGAATCTAGACTCTTAACCACTTTTCTATATGTCATAGAACATTCTATGTACTCATCCTGTTGTACATTACATCCCTAGTCCTTCTTTATCTTGTAACTGGAAGTTTGTACCTTTTGGCCACTTTCCTCCGATTCCTCCTCCTCCCACCCCTGCCTCTGGTCATCATGAGTCTGACTTCTTTTGTTGAGTTTGGTGTTTGTGTTTTTTAGATTCACGAGTAAGTGAGATCATAGGATATTGGTCTTTCTCTAACACCTACTTAATGTCTTCCGGGTCCAGCCATGAGAAAAAATAATTCTATAATTACAAGTTCCATGTGAAAAGGAAATAGAAATACAATTTCCAGGTTTACATATATATAAGCCTCAATTCAAAACTGATATCAGAGAGTATTGATTTTTTTTAAAAAAAAGTTAAGTGGAGGCAACAGAAAGTATGTGGAAAAGGTGTTTTATATAACAATCTTTCAAAATTTCTCCTATAATTTAAATATTTTAAGTAAAAGTAATAAGAAAGTAATCAATGCTGTCCCACTGCACCTTACCTCGCAGGGGCTGTCTTCAGGGATTCTTTAAGGCAGCAGATTACAAGCTGGCTGCAGTTGAGAGATTGACTGAAAGCTTCCATACTGTACATTATCTCTTTTTTTCTCTTTCTTACATTTAAAAAGAAAAACCCAGAAGGATGCAGAAGAACACAAATTTGTATAAATGAGGGTATGCCAAGACAGTGGGCAGTTTGACTTTACGATCTCATGAAGGAAAATTCATGACCCTATGTATACACACGCGTATGTACACATACACACATATATACATATATGTACATATCTGTACATATATGACATATACATATGTGTGTGTGTGTGTGTATATATATATATAAAATAAAAAATATATAAAATAAAATACACACACACACACACACACACACACACATCCAGAACCAGCAATGGGGCTTTGTTTATATTGCAAACAAATATTTTTTAAATGTTTTTTTTATGCAAAATAGCACGTATTCACTTTGGTGTTAACCACATCCAGAGTCTCTAACAGAATTGTGAACAGTGTAACAGTCTCGTGCTGATTCATGTTCTCGAGGTGCCTTTGGAGACACAGCCTCTGGGCTGTGACTCCATTTTGCACAGGTGTAATAAACTCTACTAGAACAAGGGGTGGTCTGGGGACCTTTCAGTTCCAGCCTATAGTCAGCTATTGACAAATTTTTGCTTCCTTGTTATCCCTGGACAATCTTTGTTTATCCCAGGATCTAATTTATATATTAAAAATTATATTGTAGCTGTTTTTTAAAGAATTCCATAAGACTCATAAGATAATGAGTAAAACACTCTGATTGCCAATTAATCAATCTTCAATCCATTTTTACCGAGTCATACATCTTCCACCCACTGTGGAAGACACCAAAGTAGAGATTCCTGTACAGGGTTTGGGAGACATGAGATACTCATTTTCTTTTTTAGTTTTGGAAATTTTTGTTTTGACAGGATTTCAAACTTAAAGTTGCAGGAAGAATACAAAGATCCTGTATGCTCTTCCCCCAGATTTCCCAACTGTTAACAATTACCTAATTGTTTTTTGTCATTCTAACATTGTGTTTGTTCGCGTGTGTGTGTGTTCGTGTGTGTGTGTGTTTGTGTGTGTGTGTACTATTTTTTCTGAACTGCTGGAGAGTAAGTTCAGACATAATGCTCCTTTACTCCTAAATATTTCAGTGTGTATTTCCAAAGAATGAAGACATTATCTTACAGTACAGTTTTCATATTTAGAAGCTGAAACTGATACCATATTATTTTCTAATGTACAGTTCTTACATTTCATCAATTGTCCCAGTAATTTCCTTTGTAGAAAAAATAGTTTATTTTTCTGGTCCAGAATCCAATCCAGGGTTACAAGTCATACTTAGTTATCATGTTTCTTTAGTGTCCTTTAATCTGTAAGTGTAATCCTCAGATTCTGTGTCATGGCCTTGACATTTTTTAAGGGTAGTGACTAGTTACTTTGTAGAATGTTCATCAGTTTGGGTTAGTCTGAGATTTCCTCACAATTAACTCAGGTAATGTATTTTTGGCAAGAATGCCTCAGAAGTGATACTGTTTCTTCTCACTGCACCATATCATGAGACCATCATGTCTGTTTGTTCCATTCTTTGCAATATTAGCTTTGATCATGAAGTTGGTGTCTGCCAGGTTTCTCTATTGTAAAATAACTATTTTTCTCTTTGTAATTAATAGGTAATTTGTGGCAGAAACTTCCTTATTAAACTTTTACTAATTTTAGAATCCAACTGATGCTTCTTTCTGAATCAGTAACTATGCCCATTTCTAAATAATAATGATTTTCTTTTTTTCCTAGCTTTACTGAGGTATGATGACAAATAAAAATTGTATATATTTAGAGTGTACAGCTTGATGTTTTAATATACATATGCATTATGAAATGATTATCATAATAAGGCTAATTAACATATATATCACCTTACATTTTTACCATTTGTGTGCCTGTGGTAAGAGCATTTGATCTCCTCTCTCAGCAGTTTTCAAGCATTTAATACATTAGTATTAACTGTAGTCACCATTCTGTATACTGGGCCTCCAGAACTTATTCATTCTTCATATAACTGAAAATGTGTGCCCTTTGATCAACATTTCTGCTCCCCTCAACCCCCCAGTCCCCTTTCTACTCTTGATTACTATGAGTTCAATTTTTTCTTTTCTTTTTCTCTTTTTTCTTTCTTTCCTTTCTCTCTTTTTTTAATACTCCACATATAAGTGGCATGGTGCAGTATTTGTCTTTTGGTGTCTGGCTTAATTAGCATAATGTCCTTCAATGTCATTCATGTTGTTATAAATGAAAGTATTTCTTTCTTTTTCAAGGCTGAATAATGGTCCACTATATGTATGTATATATGTGTATATATACACCACATTTTTTAAAAAAAGAAACTTATTGTCAAATTGGTTTCCATACAACACCCAGTGCTCATCCCAACAGGTGCCCTCCTCAATACCCCTCATCCACCCTCCCCTCTGTCCCACACCCCATCAACCCTCAGTTTGTTCTCAGTTCTTAAGAGTCTCTTATGTTTTGGCTCCCTCCCTCTCTAACCTTTTTTTTTCCTTCCCCTCCCCCATGGTCTTCTGTTAAGTTTCTCAGGATCCACATAGGAGTGAAAACATATGGTATCTGTCTTTCTCTGTATGACTTATTTCACTTAGCATAACACTCTCCAGTTCCATCCACGTTGCTACAAAAGGCCATATTTCATTCTTTCTCATTGCCACGTAGTATTCCATTGTGTATATACACCACATTTTTGTTATCCATTCATCTGTTGATGGATGCTTAAGTTGTTTCCATATCTTGGCTATTGTGGATAATACTGTGATGAACATGGGAATGCAAATATATCCTCAACATAGTGATTTTATTTCTTTTGGATATATACCTAGAAGTAGGTATTTCTATCTAATGCCTTGGATGAAAAGGCAATCCACAGAATGACAGAAAATAATTGCAAATTATATACCTGATATGAATCTAGTATCTTCAATATATAAAAAACTCTCACAACTGAACAACAACAAACAACCCGATTACAAAATAGATCTAAATAAACTGTTCTCCAAAAAAGTTATACAAATGGCCAAAAGATGTACAACCTTGTTAGCCATCATGGAAACTCAAATATTGAAACCTTGATGGTTTCACTCCAACTATGATTACTAGAATAATAATAATAGTAACAAAACAACAGCAACAAACAACAATAGATATAAGTGTTGGTGAGGATGTAGAGAAATCACAACCCTCATATATTTGTTGCTGGTGGGAATATAAAAAGCAACCACTTTGGAAAGGAGTCTGGCAGTTTCTGAAAATGCTAAACCTAGAGTTATCATACAGTCCAGAAATTCTAATCCTAGGTGTTCATCCAAGAAAATTAAAGACCTATGTCCACATGAAAAAGTATACACAAATGTTCATAGCAACATTACTCATAATAGCCAAAAAGTAGAAACAATCAAAATACCTATGAATTGATGAATGGATAAACAGAATGTACATCCATATAACATCCATATAATAGTATAATATATCCATGTAATAGAATATTATTCAGCTATAAAAAGGAATAAAGTACCAACAGATGCTACAGCACGAACGAACCTTGAAAACATCATACTAAGTGAGAGAAGGTAGACCTAAAAGGCCAGGTGCTATATAATTCCCTTTATATGAAATTCCCAGAGTAAGCAAATCTATAAGATAGAACGTAGATTAGTGGTTGCCTAGGGTTGTGGGGCAAATAGAGAGTGACTGCTAATGGGTACAGTTTCTTTTCACAGTGATGAATAATGTTTCAAAATTGATTGTGATACTGTTGTTCAACTCTGTGAGTATACTAAAAACCATTCAATTGCAATGGTAAGTGAATTATATCTAAATAAAGCTGTCCTATAGAAATAAAGAGAAAGGAGAGAGAAGAGGGAGAGAAGAAAGGAAAGGAGGGAGGGAAGAAAGAAAGAAAGAAGGCTAAACCATGGAAAGTCATAGGGGTGGGGTTGCTGGGGATGAGGTCATCCCCAGCAGACAGTAGTTAGTAATAGAAACAGAAGAAGTCATCACATTGTGGAAAGTCCTATAGGCCACAGTAGGGTTTGGCTTTTATTTTAATTGCAATGGGCAGGCATTCGAGGGTTTTAAGCAAAAGGGTGATATGATCTGATTATAAAAAATAACTCTGGCTCTTGTGTAGAGATTATGCTTGGGGTGGGGTGGCAAGCCTGGACATGAGGAACTCAAGTGAAAAGTTCTGTGCTATTTACTGGGTCACAGTAATGGGTAATGACACGCTTTCATGACTGATTCCATCATTTACAACAAATAATCTTCATCCTTCTCTCTGCCTCTGGCCCATCCTCACTTCCTCCTATACCCCCTCCAGCTTCTTTTCCAAGGAAAGGGAACGTGGTAAAATTAGCAAACACCATCACCAGATCTTCAGCCTATTCACTATACTTGGTTTAGAAATAGGACTATTCTAGTCCATTCAACAATTCTTTATGGAGTAGGAGAACAATAGAAGGGCATGTGGACAATGAGATCGTGACTTTTCCCAGACACTGTCAGAAAGGAGTTCATGGTCACCATGCTCAAAGCAAAAGAATGTGCCCAACTGGGGTTTTGAGGATAGAAAGGCCAAAAATAAAAGAAGATATTCTTGATTTTTGAGTTACAGTTAGACAGGAAGTAGGGGCACACATTCATGATGTTTAGGAAACTGCAAAGGATCAAAAAAATACACAGCTCACTCTTATCACCTCTTGGAGGTTAATCACTAACACTCATATAACACACCCCAACCTGAGCATCAACTAGTCTTCCAAGGATTCCCAAGTTCCTGCTTCTGGGGGCTGATAAATGACATTACCCAGAAGGTGTCATGTGACATGGTTAGCCCATCTTCTTCTAAAACACCAATCAAGAAGTTCTCTTCTTACCAAAGTGGTATAAACTCCTAGAAGGAAAATTCAGGTGTTATGGGTCCTACAGCTTTTGGAGAGCCTCTTTAAGGAAGAGTACAGAATTGCAAGTACAAATTTAGGTATGAAATGAGTATTGAAAAAATGTGAAATGTTGACACATACCACAAACACCACAAAATCCATTAACATAACAATATTTCATTTATTAATTGACCACCTGGGATACCTTGGTAATATTTTTCCCCAACAGTTTTGATTGCATACTCTTTTAACCTCTCCATATGAAAACAGTGTTGTAAAATGGTTGTTATGAATAGAGAATAGGAAGATAATCCTGGCTTTCCTTTTGCATGGTTATTTCTTTTCCTTAATGTCCATGGTTTGGAAAAGTTGCTTTGCATTTCAGAATCTTTTGTTGGCAATGCTCCTCCTGCATGTACTCTCACAGTCTCTTGTTTTAGCAGTGTCTTTGATAGAAGCTGCCACCAGCAGCTGGTCCAACTTGGCCAGGTCCTTGACATGCCCATGCTCCTCCAAGTCCTGGGGCAGCCATGAAACCTAGTCACAACAGCTTCTGAGCAGAAAGCAGAGCAGCATCTAGTTCAGTCCTTTCTTCTAATGATCAAAGATAGGATTGGAATGCTCCATGAGGCCCTCTGGGACCACATGGGATTTGGGTGCTGGGTGAATGTGAATATGGTTCAAGCAGCCAGCTAACCCTACCTGAAATCCCAGCACCATACTAGGGCAAGGGGGTGACCTTTCGTCTGGGATCAACTCTGTGCCTCTTATATTGGGCTCCTGCAATCTTATAGGGGAACCCTTGGAGACTTAGAAAGGGGCTCAACCAAATGAAGCTTAAACTCCATTCATTTCTCAGTAAATCTGCCTCTCCAAGCCCCAGTTGTCAACAGTAGAGGCAGCTGTGGCCACTGGACAGGAGGATAATTATAGCCTTGTCCTCAGCAAAAAGAACCCAGATAAAATTTATCTTAGGGTTAGGATACCAATTTGGCTACTATTACAAAAGTCAAAATAATAGTAGCTTAAACAAATAGAAGTTTGCTTTTCTGTCCTATAACAATCAAAGTATAAATGGTCTAAGGCTGATGTGGTGTCTCCATGGTAATTAAAATTCAAGTTTCTTCCACTATGATTCTCCTTTATCCTCAACAGAGGACTTCTATCTTGTAGTTGAATATGGCTGCTCTAGGTTCTGCCATCATATCTGCATCCCAGCCTACAGAAAGGTAGAAAGAAGATGTGGGAGGTGATGTTATCCTTTCCATTTCAGATCGTGGACCAGTATACATCATATCTGCCCAAATCTCTTCTGCCCACATTCCATGAGTTGAAAATTACTCTTTATCTCATTTAGGTGCAAGAGATGTTGGAAAGTATAGTCTTTAGTGAAATAGTCATGTGTCTGACCAAAACTCAGAGGCTATATTCTCAAAGGACGTAGGGAGGATTGGCTGCTGGGGACGGCCAGTAATGTTGCCACAGGGAAAAAACCAGATCAACTGAATGCACCATTTTGTATCCACATCAATGATTTTGTTAGTTTTCTGTACCTTTTAAGACCACAAGGGAACTACTGGTTACTGGTGCCTCTAATGTAAACATTTGCAGAGTTATGTTTTTTAGCAGAGAAGCTAAAAACTCAGTGAATAACCAACTCAATCTATATTCCCGCTCCCACTTAGATGTAAGCATAAAAAGAGTTAAGTATCTGCATAATAGAGCCCAAAGAAACAAACTAACGGGACGCTCCCACGGTCCACTGCATGAGGCTTTAATGGGTTGAATCCTTCTCTATCAGCAATTCAGTAAATTCACTTGAAAATGGAATGGATTCATTTCTGTACAATGCTAGAAACAGCAGGATCACATCTTCTTTTCCAACCCCCCCCACCACCTCTCCATTCAAACTCAGATGTTGGCTTCAACATTAATACAGTGATACATTCTGAATACAAAGAGCACACCCTTGAAGCAAATTGTAAGCTTGGAACCATTTCCTCACCTTGTTTACTCTGGTCTGAATGGCTGGTTCAGGTTATGCCAAAGTGTGCATTAGTATCAGTGTTAAAGAAGCCAGCGACTCAGAACTGAGCTCTAAACATCATGATCAATGCAAGGCTGACTTGATGACCCACAAGCATAATATAATTTATGCATTCATGTCCAAGCTCAATGAGTAAAACAAATGTTATGACATTACAAGTTATGTCAAAATTACTCCCAAACCACCAGTGAATTTAACAATATAATCAATCAAAAGCCATCAAATGTGTAGTTTAGGAAACCAGCCTATATAGGCCACATAATGAAAGAACTGAAATTTTCACCCATCAGCGAATTAGCTGGGCCTTCTGAAGACACAGGCCAAAAAGAATGATGGAACCAGGGGGCTCAAGAAGTCATCACACACAGTCCCCCCGTCTGGGGTCAGGTCAATACTTAACCTATTTTTAGCAAACTTGAGTAATGAGAATTGAACTGTCTTCCTCTGAAGTCTGTTCCAGGGTCCAATTAGGAAATGCTTTCATATTCACAGCCACCATTGTGCTGCAATCTTAACCCATTTCCTATAATTTGCTCCTCCATGGAGATGGAAAACAGCTGGCCATTTTCCCCCCTTGTGATAATCTTTCGTGTTCAAAACCATACATACTCAGGTCTCTCTTTTCCATGTTAAGAAACCCAGACTCCTTTGCCTGCTTTCAGACCACTCTTATTTTCCAGGTATTGTTGTGGCTTTCCTATCTTTCCTATGGATTTCTCCATATCTCTTTTAAAATGCAAAACCCTACACTGAGTGGTTTAAAATAGCCTTGCTCAGTCTGAGGAATGCTGAAGGATGGTCTCAATCTCAGTATTGCACAGTCCTGACCACAGGCCATGTTTAAATGGTAGTCCTCAGTGGCCTTCAGGTCATTTCCATGACCTGTAAGCCTCACTAATTTTTCCCCAATAAGGATTCCATTCTGCTTTTAGAAAACTGCTCCTCTTGTTTGTCACGGTGACTTAGGGCATGATTTCCCTCCTCCAAAATGTTAATATAGCCACCAAACTTGATGTCCTCTGTGACTAATAAACACATTCTAAATGAATTACTCCAGCTTCAGACAAAGATTGTTAACAGCCCTAAACTAGCACATTTGAGTCACCAATAAATACTTCGCTCCACTGGCTGCTTCAGGGCATGAACAACTCCACAAATGCAGTTGGGTTCACTTGGCTTATTGACTACTGGATACTGTGGAAAGAACAAGGAAAGACCCGGCTTTGGGCCAGGCCAGGGTTTCTTGATGTTGGCACTATTGATATTTGGAGCCAGAGAATTCTTTATTCTGGGAGGCTGTCCTGTGCACTGTAAGACACTTAGCAGCATCCGTGGACTCCACCCACTAGATGCCAGTAGCAATCCCCTGCTCAATTATGACAGTCGAAAATGTCTCCAGACATTGCCAGATGTCCCCTAGTGGGGGGGGGTGCAAAATCCACCCCAAGTTGAGAACCACGGTTCCAGATGTTTGACTTCCCTTTCCAGACAGAAAGCAAATTGGTTCAAGGATATTTGCTCCCAACAAAACCTCATTAGCTACGACCCAGCATCCCAGGAACTGCTGGACTGAGTACTCATCACAATGTGGAGGGGCTTTTCTGTACTAATTTCATCCTCTGAGGTCGAGATTATCACCCCATTTCATAGATATAGAGTGGTTGAGCTGGGCATGAGTAGCACATAGCCACCAAGGGGCTTATTTGAACCCACATCAGCCAGGTTCCAAATCCTCTGCTCTTTTTATCATCTAACACCACCCCTCCAGATGGGTGGACCATTGACAGTTCCCCAGAGCCCATCCTTTCCCTTTGCATAAGATGAAGATTTCCTCTTGCAAGAACTCTAGAGCCTTCTTTAAATCAAGAAGCCTTGGTAGCAACTCTGACCCACATGGCCCTGTCTCTCAGAGTGCAGTGGCTCTTCTGACTCTTTATCAGTTTTCACCTCTTTCAGCATATTGGCTGGCTTCCCCTGGCACAAGACCCTGTCATTCCCAAAGCACCTGGTCATGTGCTGTCACGTTTGGTTCAGGGGGACTGAGAGGCCTGATGATTCCCCCAGTGGGTAAATGGCTTGGGCAGGCCTGTAAGTAGGGGTAAGCCTCCTGGCCTTACCTCCAGAACTTACACAAGGGGGTGTCTGTTTTGGTTAGATAGCAGTGGTATTCTTTTTATAGTCTGTGCTTTTGTACTGATACACACTGTTATTTTGTTTCAACATTTCTCCCAGAGGGCTGGTTCCCTGGGTCCTCCCCCCTCCCCCTTTTTTTAACATTTATTTATTTTTGAGAGAGGCAGAGAGGGAGACAGAGGATCTGTGCGCTGTCAGCACAGAGTCTGATGTGGGTCTCGAACTCATGTTAGATCATGACCTCAGCCGAAGTTGGGCACTTAACCAACTGAGCCACCCGGCGTCCCCTCCCTCTTTAATCTCATAGACTGAAGGCAGGTTTTCCACTTGGTTGTCACACAAACCTTTAATAATGGTGTCATTTTCTTCCTTCAGTAGTCTCCCATGGTTTTCCTTAAAGGTGAATTCATTTATTTACACAGTCACTCCCACGTCTCAGGAAACCTGTTCGGGCTGCATCCGTGTGAATGATCTCGCCAGCCCCGCAGATCCAGCACCTCCCTGGGTTCACCCCACTTTCACAGCCACTAGAGATTTCCTTCCCCTTCTTTCTGGTGGCGCATATCCGGCCAGGCCCCAGCTCAGTGCCAGCATCTCCTGGAGGCCCCTAGCCACTCCTCACCACTCGGTCTCCCCCATGCCTATCTCACTGGGCTGAGGTGAGAACTGGACAAAACACTGTATGTGAGCTATGCGGTCCTATACACAAGAAGGGTATTATGACGAATTTAGTATATGATGTGAAAAGGGCATCCTGTTGGCTCAGACCCTTTGTCCCTCACATTTCGTTCCCATTGGCTTTTTCTTGCCAAAACCCTGAGCTCGAAGAACTGCACCTTCCTGCAGCCTGTTTTCTTTATCTCGCTGATTTCTCTCCTTCCTTCCTTAGAACCCTGAATGTTATCATTTTGTAGTCATTTCCACCAAAGTTCCCGGGTATTCTCTTCAAAGATGGGAGAAGTGTGGATATGTTTAGGGTCTGAGCAAGACTCAGGAGTGAGGGAAAAGTTGAAGGTATAGGAGTCAGAGAGCCGTGTTGAAAGAACAAGTCACGGAGGGGATAAGAGAGGATGGAGTCCCAAGAATAGGAGCAAGGGCCGAGTTAGGAGGGACACCAGTAAGATGGGTGGATGTGTGGACAAGTTGAAGGCAGGGTAGGGGGAACATTTCAAGGTCTTCATCTTGTGCAGTAGGAGGCTTAGTGAAGTTGGGTGTTGGGTGAGGCCTTGACTGGCCCAGCAGTGCTCAGTGACCCTATGTAGGGTGGAGAAGGATTGCCGGGGCAGTGAGGTTAGTGGTTTGGAGGGCAGGTGTTGGAAGAAAAAGCTGTGAAGGAGCAGAGCACCCACGTTCAACCTGATAACCGGTAGCCTCCAGACTTGGCAAGAAGGAAGTAGAGCAAAGAGGGTTCGTGCACCCGGTCTGAGTCCTCAGCAAGGGAGACGAAAGGCTAGACATTTGTGGTCTGAAACCTGCAGGTTAGAGTTTCAGATTTCTGACAGAGAACACTTCGAGGTGATGACAAGGCTCAGGCAGGGATACAGGTTGGCTGCCCAAGGACAGTGCAGTGAGGGTCACCCCACACAACCGTGTGAATGCGCTCTGCTCCCATGGCCTGGCTGATGTCACATAAACTGGGGAAAACTTTCCTAGCCCAGTCCCAGGAATGAGTCCTGCACGACCTGAGCCATGCCTTCCTTCCTGTCTCCACTGACCCTCCCGGGCATCAATTTTGCCAGCTTCGCCTTTGGCTCTCTCCTCAGATATCTTGCGTGCTTGCGTGTGTTTTCCTCCATTTCCACAAATGGCTGTGACCATTCCCAACAGCGATCCCGCCTTTCCATCCTGACATTCAGATTCCCTTGGGTAACCCTCTCCGCAAGGACCCTCCTTCTTCGACACCATCCCAGTGCAGGTTGCTTTCACCCCACTGGCCTTGACCTGAAGTGGGATGTGGATAAGCCTCCTGGATATTGAAACCACCCAGACAATGGCAGCCATCTGGGTGGAGAGGAAGATTCTAAGGCAGGTTCTCAGTGAACGTGGGCAGCTGATAGCATATATTTTCCCCCTGCTTGAACTTAAATTCCTACAGGAGACAGGCAAGTAAATAAACAAGTAATGGCACCCAGTGTCATATGATAGAAACTAACGGAGCCCAAGGCCACCTGGCAGACACATGTTCCATCTCTGTGGACCAAGAGTATGCCCCTGCAAAATCGTTGCCGCATAGGCACGTGGGCTCAGTGTTGCCAGGCTTTTTCATCATTTAAGAGAAGCCAGAAATCTAGGTTTACATGTAAAATCTGGCTTTCAAATGGTAACATCTCACTCAAAAGAAAATTTTCAGCACCTTTTTGGCCAAACCACCTCAGATGGTTGAATTTTGGATCAGGCTTGCCAGTGTGCCTGGGTGATGCTGTGGACATGGCAGAGGGGAACGAGGAGGAAGCTTGCTTTCCAGCCCGGAAACCAGGGGGCAAGAGTGGAGATGGGGTGTGCCAGAGAAGCAATTTCCCATGAAGGGTATATTTCTGCCCCACCCGCCTCGGACCCAAGAAACCGAGTTAACAGGAAACTTTAAGTTTTGTTTTTCCTCTCAATGTTTTATTTCTTGTTTTTAACCCTTCTGAAAAGTCTGCTAATCGCGCACAGCCTTGGTTGGTACCATTGTAGAATTGAGAAGTAGGCAGCAAAGGGGAGTCGAAACTTCCCTGACCCAGCCCTCCTTTGGGAGAGCTGTGCTACGTGAAAGGGCCAGCGGGCCTGGAGAACCCGCAAGACAGTGAGTGTGGCAGGTGAGCGAGCAGAGGCTGAGCTGGGAGAGCCAGGAGGCGCAGGGGAGGGAGAAGCAGAGAACCACGCTACCTCCCCAGAGGCGACCACGATGGTGGTTCCTGAAGTCAGGTGGTTCCTGCGGAGGCCGACGCACGTAAAGACCTTCACCATATGTTGCTAGGTGGAAAAGAAGATCCAAGAAACTGTTACAGAACGATGCCTTTTGTGAGAAACAAAAGAACACTTACACGACTGTGTGGGTGGAAAAATAGCAGAAGAAAAACGACACACAAAATATTAAACGTGGCTGCTTTTAGATAATAGGACAGTGGGTGCGTTGGTAATGTTTGCCCACTCCGGGGATGGCTTTTGTGGCGTGGTGGTATAAACAGGCTAAGACTCCGCGTCTGCTTTTTTCCCAAGAACCCTACGCGTGTTAACTATGAGGTCCTCACTACAACCCTGTGCAGTTGGTACTCTTATTGTCCCCTACTTTACTGTCAATGAGGAAAGGAAGGTATGAGACAGTTTAATAACTGGCCCTGGGTCATGCAGGAAGTGGGGCAGCCCTTTCTGCAGCGGTCTTCAAAATGTTACAATGTTGTTTTTATAAAGAAAGAAATTATCTGCACACCAGAGCCCTTACTTGAAAATCTGTGTCATAGGTTTTTTGGTTTTTTTTTTTTTTCCCTCCCAGGTGGTAGTTAGGAGGTTCAAAATTTCTGAGTCTGATCTAAACCAAAGGTTTCCTCAGTGGACATATCTAAGACAAGTACATCTGCTTTCTTCTCGGTAACTGACCATCCAGAACCTGTTCTTGGTCTTTGCTTCTTTCCCATTCGTTTATTGGGTGCATTTTATTTATTTTATTTTTATTTTTGTTAATGTTTTATTTATTCTTGAAGAGAGAGAAAGACAGAGAGTGAGCAAGGGAGGGGCAGAGAGAGAGGGAGACACAGCATCCTAAAGCAGGCTCCAGGCTCTGAGCTGTCTGCACAGAGCCTGACGTGGGGCTTGAACCCATGAGCTGGGAGATCATGACCTGAGCTGAAGTCAGACTCTTAACTGACTGAGCCACCCAGGCGACCCGGGTGCATTTTATTATGTATATAAAATCAGTGTTTACCACTCTCCTGCCTTTATTCTTTTGCTGTTTACCTCAGTATATACTTTATTTTGAAAAAGAGTAGGTTAAATTGAGTTCTTGCTTTAGGTACTAGCCTAAGCACCTTTCAAAATACATCTTACTGGGGCTCCTGTAAGCTCAGTCAGTTAAATGTCAGACTCTTGATTTTGGCTCAGGTCACGATCTCATGCTTTGCAAGTTCAAGCCCTGCACTGTCAGCCCAGAGCCTGCGTGGGATTCTCTCTCTCCCTCTCTCTCTGCCCCTCCACTGCTCACACACACACACTCTCTCTCTCTCTCAAAATAAATAAACTTAAAAAAAAAACTTAAAACACATTTTATTTCATTCTCATACCACTTATCAATGAGGTACTCTGATTAGCCTACAGATCAAGATTTTGAGGCACAGAGAGGTTAAGTCACTTTGCCAAATCCACGTAGCAAGTAAATGGTGGAGCCAGGATTCGAACTCCAGTCCGTCTGATTCCAAATTTTATGCTTTTAAAGGCCACACTCTACTGCTAGCTCTACTCATGGTTCAACATAGTAAGGGTATGAACAAGACTCCTTTGTTCTGCACCTCAGAGTGTGTGTGAACATCCTTGAGGCATAAGGCCGCCTGCTTCCCCTGCCTGGCTCTATTACTTTTGGCTAAAAACCATGACAACCTGGAATAACCCAGGTCCCTTCAGCCCACATTCTTGGCATGTTCGCCAGGCCACTATGTCTCACTTAGGCTGATTACATCATGGCCCTGGTCCTGAGCTGAGAACTCAGAATCTCCTTCTCCTCACATTTCTGTATAAAACTTTTCAGTCAGTCAGTCAGTCTGTCAACATGAGTTTTCCTTTTGCTCCCATTCTGGCCCTGTCCTAACTTCCTATGTCTCTTCTGGAGCTCAGTTTCACTTTGGGTTTGGAAAACCCAGGGCTGACTTTGACTTGAAGCCCTGTGCTCACTGGGTCTGTAAACCAGCTCCTGAAGACTAACTATCTTCCCTTTCTCCGGGACACAGAACCCTTCTCTCAGATCACACTTGTATGGAGGAATTAGAAACACTCTCCTCCAAACCACTTGTCCAAAGAGACATGAACGGCATACACACTCTCCTTTCTGCTCAAAGATCTAAAGTTCCTCCTGGTGTACCTGTTCTAGCTAAGACTGGTCTGTATCATTTAGGCAAACACGGGACAGAAGGCAGTTAATATTCTGGAGGAATACATGGAGATAACGTAGAGGTGGGTATTTAATCAGTAGCCTTCCAGATCCATTGAGGGATTGGACGGCCCCCCCCCCTTTTCCCCAAGCCCTCTGGTTTTCTGTTCCTCTTCTCTGGTAGGAAAAGGTATGTTCTTCTAAAGGCTCCTTTTAATGGGCCGGGAACATTTCTTTTTAGCCACACTGTTTTAGATTGTAAAGACTGCATCCCTAAATTGAGAACCACTTGATGGAGTGGGAAGAATAATGATCAGGACACCAAAGTTGTAGAACTGGTTTTGCTGGCTAGCTGTATGTTTTGAGAGCCATTTAAACCCTGTGTGCCTGAATCTCTTTTTATGGGAAATGCTAGTGATAACCCAGTGGCAATGCAGACATAAAGTCATATTATTCCATCAAGTTTCCAATCTATTTTGTAACACTTAAGAAATTTTTTAAAATGTTTATTTATTTTTGAGAGAGAGACAGAGTGCAAACGGGGGAGGGGCAAAGAGAGAGGGAGACAAAGAATCTGAAACAAGCTCCAGGCTCTGAGCTGCCAGCACAGAGCCCAATATGGGGCTTGAACTCGTGAACCTCGAGATCATGACCTGAGCCGAAGTCAGATGCCCCATCAACTGAGCCACCCAAGTGCCCCCATCAGGTTTCCAATCTTGAAGGTCTATGCCTAACCCTCCAAAACTGATACCTTGACTTCTAGGAGCGAAGTCAAAATCCTTAAGCAGTTGGCTTTATGGACGGAAGGTATACTAGCAACAAGGTGCAGATGGGGGTGTGTGAGGCTGCCTTAGCTCCATCCATTTCATGATATGGATAGTCACAGAGCAAATGCACTTTCCAGACCCCATCTCCCACTTCCCATTTAATTGCCACTTTTAAGTCCCTTCTGTCTAGAAGTTCTGAAATCATAGCAGATCGGAGTCTACTAAATTGTAATGTGAAAGTGACAAAAAATTTAGATAACATATTTTACATATGAGATATCTATATGAATAATCACAGTATTCTTTCAGGTAGATATTCATAATGATCGCTTTATAGGAAGTGGATATAAATCGTGAGGAGCGTTTATATCAAAACACAATGAACTTTTAGGCTCTTTCTCAGACTTACTCTTGTGCTAATGCTCGGTAAAACCCCCACTACTATGCAACAGAAGCATCTCTAGTGTGAGAAAGCCAAGGAGTTAGCATTAAGATCAAGAAGTTAGCTGTTTGTCACAGGTCTATCAGGTAGGAATGCTTTCAACGGCAAGGTACAGTGGGCCCAACAGAGAGTGGTTTCACCCATATTATTTACTTAAGTAATCCAGGGTTGATTTCAATGCTTCAACAATGAAATCAAGGACTCAGGCCTTTCCTTTCTTCTACTGAACCATTTTCCGTATGTTGTTCTTACATTCATCACTTCATATTTGCAAGATGGCTGCCACAGCTCCAAATTTCATATCTCTACCTAAAAGCATCCTCATCAAGAAGAAAGTGTTTGTTATTTAAGAAAAAAAATGAAGAAGGAAGAATGAGGAAAAGCTATAAGGTACAAGAAACGCTTTTTCTCCATGTGACCCTCTCAGGGAGGAATATCTTTCCAGAAGTCCTCCATAGAATTTGCATTATTTCTTACGGCCCAGATTTAGGTTTACATGTCCAATTATGGGCAAAGACGTAGGGGGCTTCCATCATGATTCATCCCCAGGACTGGGTGAATTGCAGCCCTAAGTGGCTGTTGGGTAGACAACCAACAGTATTAGCCACAACAAAGTAATCCAAATGTGGGTTTACATAAAACAAGGACTTTGGGTTAAGTGAAACCATACACTTTTAAATGTAAACTAGATTCATGTTTTATTCATGAACTAAACAATAAGAAACAAATGTACAAAAAGATGTTCTGGGATATGCTACGCAGAGAGTACCTAGATCACTTTAACAGAGTGAGTGTGTCTGTCTCCTCTGGGCACATGAGTCTTTTGAGTGGGTAAGATCTACCTAAGTGGAGCCCATGGAGACAAGAAAAGTTATCACTTGGCAGATAAGCTGTTATGGAGGTATCTTTAGGGAGCAGAATTGCCATGTCAACTGACAGGTCTCTAAGAAAAAAGGATCACTGTGGTCTAATGCAATGGATGTCTGCCTGGTAACCATTTCTTTCAGGATCTGCTCTTCTGTCTTCCATGTGAGGCTCTGCTCTGCAGACAATCCCAGGACTCCAACATCATGGCCTCTAGGGTGGGCATGTGGTCCTAGTTTGGCCAACTGAATTCTCTATTCTAGGCAGGTGAACCTGGAGCAGAAACACAGAGAGACAGATGCAGTTGGAATTAAGTCATTCATGGTAATACCTACAAAAAAAGTTCAGAGTTTCCTGCTACTGGTCGTCCCATCTCCAGTCATTCCTAGGGCTTTATTTTTCAGCACTTTCTACTCATTTATTCATCCCACAATCTTTCCACGCATACCATGTATGCTGGGCACTGTCCTAGATTCTGGAGTTAGAACTACAAACAGTAACAATGTCCCTCCCCTCATGGATCAAGCAGTCTAATGAGGAAGACCAAGGACAAACAAGTAAACAAGATAATTGCACACTGGACAAGTGATGAAAGAAAGAAGTAGGATGATGTGATGGAGACCAGCTGGGGAGGCTACTTCAGACTGAATGGTCAGGGAAGACCCCCCCTTAGCTACTCAGGATCATCCCAATTATCCTCTTTCTTGCTCTTTGCAACCAAGGTCACCTTCTGTTGCTTGCAATCAAATGCTCCTAGCAGACACTTGAAACAAAAGGAATTCATCAGGCCCTATCACAACCTGCAAACACTAGACTCTAGACTATGAGCCTTTCTTATTCTGAATCCGTATGCCCAACCAATCTCTGGGTAACTAATTTTACTTACCAAGGGAAAAACATCTAGGTGATAATTAATATGCATATACCATTAATCTAGGGAGAAGGTGTTCTGAAGGGCAGATGGAAGTTTTCTTACAACTGCATATTCATGAAGGAGCTTTATGGTACAAATCTGACTTGTCTGAGGCTGTGGTATGAGTCAGTTCTTCCAGGGTCTGATCTCATCCCTGAATGGGATGATGGCTTCAGACAGAAAGAACTGAGAGATCAGAGTTAGTACCTGAACAATGCAGCAGGGTACCACAACCCATGAAATCTGGCCTAGAGGGTCTGCACATCTTATCCATCATCTTTAATATTGGAAGTAGTAAATTTGGAAGTCATCTGGGCCTCATGGTATTATTGAAGGAACCTAGGTCTGAAGAAGTGAGAGCTGGCTGAAGGTCACACAGCTAGTTAGTGTTAGGGACCTGGCAATGACCCAGATTAACACTAAGGGCAGTCAGGAGCCTATGTATTTTCAGTTTGGAGCCCTGGTTGTGAACCCCAGCTGATACAATCATGGGACAAAACTTCTTAAGATAAAACATTTTTTATTCAATGCATGGTGACCAAGGACCTGGCATGTGCTGGGAGATGGGACTAGAAAAGTAGGTTTGAGTCAGATGCTGAGGAGCCTTGAATGTCTGGCTGTAGGATATGGCCTTGCCCTTAGGAACAGGGCACCCCTGAAGATTTTTGAACAAGGGAAGTGGTGTCATAAGATCTGTGTTTTGCAGAGTTGAGTCTGGTGGGGACAGGAAGGAGCTGAAGATACTGGAGCAGGATTAGGAGGTATGAAAACAGTTTGGGTGAGGGATGATCAGGTCTTGAAGCAGAGCAGCGAGAACAGAAAGGAAGAATAACATTTAAAAGGTGTTGCAGTGATATCAATAGGCCTTAGAGGAAGCGGGAGAGAGATCTGGTTTGGGGGTACCCAGGCAGGTGAGGAGAAAGAGGGCCAGACCAGCCATAGAGGTGGGGCGAGAAGAAGCAGGTGGGGAGGCAATGGATTTCATTTTAGCCTAGTTTATCTCAGGTGTCAATGGCATATTTCCCTAGATGCGTGACTGGTGAGCCTACCAAACCACAACTTGTAAAGTAGCCTCTGATGCTACACACAGGGAGGACATGTTGTTTCTCAAAATCCCACTGAGGACAAATGGTAGAAATGAAAGAAGTGGAACAAAAGTGGTTTCAATAGGGGCGCCTGGGTGGCTCAGTCAGTTAAGTGTCCGACTTCAGCTCAGGTTCATGATCTCATGGTTTGTGAGTTTAGCTCCACATCAGGCTCTGTGCTGACAGCTCAGAGCCTGGAACCTGCTTCTGATTCTATGTCTCCCTCTCCCTCTGCCTCTCCCCTGCTCGCGCTCTGTGTCTCTCTCTCAGAAATGAATAAACATTTTTAAAAAATGGTTTAAATAAAGCTCAATTGATTTGGAGGAGATGGCTGGGGTAGAGCAGAGGAAGGAGGAAGGGCAAGAATTGCAGGAGGGGGCAGGCTCAAGCCAGCAAGGAATAGATACGTGGCAAGAGTGGCCACACCGGAAGGGAGAAGTTGCGAATGTGCGGAGGGAGAGGGAAAAGGTGGGAAATGGGAGCCTGAAGTGTGGAATTACTTCTGTGTTGGAAGGGCTACAGGACCCAGCTCTTTTCTGTTTTTTTCCCCCAGCTCTTAGAACTACTTGCCTTAGTTAT
Source organism: Puma concolor (assembly GCF_028749965.1). NCBI lineage: Eukaryota > Metazoa > Chordata > Mammalia > Carnivora > Felidae > Puma > Puma concolor. The sequence continues at coordinate 25,020,101 of NC_141673.1, read as the reverse complement.
ATCTGCGCAAAAGGGTTTTAAAACCAAGAGCCTGCCTGGATGGGAGCTGGTGGGGTCGTCTCGTGGCTCACTTGATGCTCATCAATAATCATTTAAAAGACCACCTCTACCTTAAACAATTTTGTGGGGAAAACATAGAAGGTCTATAAGAGGTGCAGCTATCAGACCTCCTCCTGGTGTTTTTCTTTATCGTCTTCCTCCTCACTTTCCTCTTGGTTTCCCAGGTCAAAAGGGCAGAACTTCCTGTCTGAATTTTAAAGCCTCTGTCGCCTTGATTTTGTTCCTGGCTCAGTGGAGATGAATTCCAAGTTGAAGACAAACAATTGTGCCTTGTGAACAGTCACCGTGTGTTGAAAAGACCCCAAGTGCTTTTTTTGCAAACCTGTCTCAGGGAAAATTCCCAGTGGGGGAAGGCAGGAGGGTCAAATCCATCCTGGAAGAAGGAGCTCCAATTGCTCTGAGAATGTAATTTTCTAAGTAAATTTATAAAAGTCAAAAAGATCTAATAAGAACAGCGGAGCAAAGTTGATCACAAAGAGGGAAATAGCATTCCAGAAAACAAAAACTCCCCGAGCTGCAGTATTTCTTGATATTAGAAGAGTTGCTCACATACCATCAGCCTGCTGGTTGGCAACTTGCACCCATGATCACTGGCTGGCCAAGTTATGGTCTCTTCTGAATCATGAAAGGTGCAGCTTGAGGGCTTTCTGGGTAAACTATCATACAGTGCTGTGCAGACACACTGTGTGCCCAGCCTGTGCCGCTCGCCTGGGTGAAAACTCACCTCTACTTCCAATCTCCTGGTTCTCAAGTTACTGCAGAAAAACAGTGGTCCTGGATCTGGGAAAGGACAAAGAAAGTCTCTTGAAATTCCGTTCTCAGGATAGAGCTTACCTTTGCTAATATGAGGACTGATGCTCAGCAAGAAACGTTCATGCAGTATCAGTTATGTTGAGATCAGCCCTCTGTGTTCCTTTTGCCAAGTCTCTGCAGAAATTATCTTCTAGAAACTGATCCTCTTTTCTCCTTTGTTCCTGCCCCAAACAGACCCCAAATAATGTATTTATCATCAACAACAAATATTTCCTAAGTGTCTCCTGGATGTTATCCAGTTGTGCTAACCACCGATGTGAAATTATTTTCTAAAAGCCAAAGTGATTTGAAACTAATTTTCTTCTGGATATTTGAAGTCACCTAGAAATGTTGTCGATTCAAGGATAGATGTCGCTGTCACAGGGAGGTATTTTCTTTTTACTTTTTAAAACAAACTGTCTTAAGAATTCCCTCTCCATGCTATTTTGGGAATCCTCGGTTGAAATATGTATTTAATTCATCCAATAAGTGTTTAAAGGGTACACTGTTTATCAGGCACTAACCTGGGTGCCGACTAACTCAGTGGTGAATAGTAATAGTTATAGTTAGCATATAATGAGTACTTTCTATGTTCTCATTGCTTTAAGCATTACGTTAAAAGTTTGTATGTATTCATTAATTTACTCCTAAAACACTATAATGTAGATACTATTAATTTATCGTAAATTATTGCATACTATATATTATACATTATTTTAAATGAGGAAATGAGCACAGATAGGTGCTTGCACCAAGTCATGCAGCTAGCTAACAGAAGAGCTGGGATTTGAATGTAGCAGTCAGAGCCCTGGCTTTTAGCCACCTGGAGAAGCCCTGCCCTCATGGAATTTATATTCCTAGTAGTTCAAGCATATGCTGGTATAGATTCCTTTGCGAGCACATGATGGCTTCTGAGCGGTCCATGCTGCACCGAAGTGGGGAAACCAATAGCAACAATGAGCACCAGATTTTGAATCACTCTGAAGATCTGGGCTCAAACCCTCCACAAATTATTTAAAATGTTGAGACTCCATTTATATGAGTTGACATGTGTGAATTTTCTTTGCAGACTCTGAAGCACTATATACCTGCAAGGGATTGTTGCATTAATTGCTTCTGTCTGTGAAGTTGACCCATTATGCTGTCTGTCAGCCTGGATGAGCCGCGGCTGTTTGGAGAATCACTAGGGGTTAGGATAGCAATGGCAAGAGCTCCTATAGTCCTTCTTCTTCCAAGTTTTCTCCGTGTGACTAGAGGACACTTTCTGTTCATGCGCGAATGGTTTTCAATAGGAAGAGAAGTTAGGCTCAAATATGCTCAAAATTTTAAAATAATTAAAGCCGAACTGTCAGGTTCACCCTAGTTGATACCCACATTAGTAACAAATGGTCCACATATCTATCAGTACAAAGTTGAGGATATTTTTAGATAGTCTCCATGTGGGACTAGGAAGTACTTCTGTCAGTATGAAGAGTATGACATTCATCATAGATGGTAGGATTAACACTTGTCACCTACTAATGTGGGCTTAGAAGACAGAGAGCTTTTCAAAAAATCCATAAACCTTTATTCACAAACCTTTATAAACTAATTCTTGTTCTCCTCTTTCTAGTCGTGTTCTTTGGGCAAGTTACACATCTCCCTGACCCTCAGCTTCCTCATCTGTGAAATGGGGACATAATATTTACATTGCAAAATTGTTAGGAGGATTTGAGATGATACTTGTACTAGCTCAGGTTGTTGGAACAAAATCCCATAGACTGGGTGGCTTAGATTCCTCACAGTTCTGGAGGTTGGTAAGTCCAAGATCAAGGTGCCAGTGAGGATTCTCTTCCTGGATTGCAGACAACTTCCTTCTTGCCGTATCTGCACATACAGAGAGAGGTTAAGAGAGAGGGGGCCAAGGGAGCAAGCTCTCTGGTGTTTTTTCCTATAAGGGCATTAATTTCATCATGAGGAGCCACACTCCTGACCTCATCCAAACCTAATTACCTCTCAGAGTCCCGATCTCCAAATGCCATCATATTAGGTCTTCAACATATGATTTTGGGGAGACACAATTCAGTCTGTAGCACATGTAAAAAACTCAGTGTAGTGACTAAGAGGTTCTCAATAAATACTAAGTATTTCCAACTTTGGGGTGAACATCAAGATTTTTCCCTTTTCCCAGACATCCCTAATTAGTCTGGGGCGCCTCTGTTAGGTTCCTGCTGAAAGCAATTCATGCCATGGTTTGTAGCCTACAGCACGAGCATTTCCTGTACTTGTCTAATGCCTGGGTATATTTTAAGGGAAAAACAAAACACCTAAGAGCTAATTTAAATTCTATTTTGCCCAAAATAAATAAGTGTAAAATTATATTTAAACTCCTATGCAACTATAAAACAAGCTGAATTTTTAAAAACCCAAACTGCTGCATAAGCAGTACAATTCAGAGTAACAACATCAGTGTGAGAGATGATGTTTGCATTAACCTAAATCATTGACCATGAAGATACAGTAGCTCTGACCCCTGGTGCCAATTCTTTAGTGTGCACCCTGCCCCTCTTTTTCTTGTTTGTACGGTATTCCATAATGTCATTCAGATTTCACAGCCATTACTTATGAATCACTTAGGAATTAAGTTCACCCATGTTCCTTTCTCATTAGCCCAAGATCATTACAATGGTACCACTTTGTGCCAATATGACAGTGAATGCAAACACAGACCTGGGCACTGAAATCTTACAATAGTGTCTGTTGATAGGATAGGTGATCATCCAGGTGATCCAGGATATGCTAATATATACTTCTTAAAGCTGTCGTTGAAATGAATATACAAAATCACAAAATTTTAGAATTATCTTGGCAAACTCTTAGACTTATAAGGATCTACAGACCCTGGTTTAGGAACACTGATGTGATCCTTAGGCCTGTGAGCCTTGCCATCAGATAGTGTGGGTTCAAATCCTGCACCACCACATGGTACTTGTGTGCTCTTGAAGAAGTTCACTCATTTGGTCATTCATCAAACATGCAGCCAGCACCTACTATATTCCAGGCACTTTTCTAGGCACTGGGAATATAACTGGATATAAGACAAATATGGGCACTGCCTCTATGGAGCTTATGTTCTAGATCTAGTGAGACAAGACCTCTGAGCCTCTTCCCTAAGCCTAAACTTTTATATCTATAAGTAGGGATAATAATTGGGTCTAACCAGGGGGTCACTGGAGGGCTAGATTAAATGATGCATGTTTAGAAGGTGTGTTGCCTTATCTTATTTGTTCTCCTAGTTTCTCTCTCCATCCTTCTCACCCTGTTCTGGGCTTCTGGCTGGGCTCTGCTGTGAGGACTCTTATGGTAGAGATCGGAGGGTGGGAAAATAGGGTTGGGGGACTTATTCCCCCGACACATCTCTTTGCTTGCTGGGCTCCTGGTGGACAATGGCTGCTCAGCTCCACCAATGGCCACAGCTCCTGCCATGTGACTCCCTCTGTGAGCTTCAGCCCTTCCAGAAACTGCTTCCTCTGCACACCCGTCAGGTGTTAGGAGTAACCACTCCAGCTTATGGCTCGCTCCAGGTTGCCTCATCGTCTCTTCCTGGTTTCTCCTAACCATGCCTCATCTTTGCAAATCATCCCATTCATCCCTCTGTAGTTACTCCGTTTGAGCATGCCGCCAATTTCTCGCTGGAACCCTGTTTCTGAATCATACATAAAGCATGAACCTTATTTCACAAAGTTAAGTGTTGAAGAATGGCCAGGTAATCTATTTTTGTTGAAGGAAATCAACTTTGCCTCCAAGCTCCCCTCCCGTTGGGTTGGTAGGAAATACTGTGGCAATTCTCTGCTCTAGGGTCTCGTGAGAACATGGGACTGCAGTCTTTGGCCTCCAGCCTCTCTCTGCTGTTGCTGAGATTTCGTCATGGTCCGATCCCATCTGCGGGTCAGGCGGTGCACCACACCGCAGCGTCTCATCTAAGAGTGCCACTCACAGCAGGGACTAAGGTTTAGGGGAGTGGGTGGGTGGACAGGAAGATTCCAGCCTCCCTGCCAAGTCCCGAAGCAGTAAGGCACACGTGGTGATGGACGCGCACGGCAGCTCAGGTGCACACGTGCTTGCTGGCATGCGGGGCCATGCCCTGCCCCACCTCATTCTAGAAGTTGCTCCTTTTCCCCACCCACAGTCCTTGGAGGCCCTCCGAGGGCTGTGTGTCCTAGGCGTCCCTCCCCCTAAACCTGACAGGCTCTCTTCACCGACCAGCAGCTCATGTCCAGATGTACACCGTGGACGTGCACAGAAGAGTCTTGGTGTGTGAGCATGAGTCTGGGCTGCAGCCTAACCAAGGAGAGCTGTTCAGATTGCATCGTACTTGTCTTGGTCTTCTGGGGCCGCCATCACAAGGTACACAACAGGGTGGGTGGCTCAAACATCAGAAATGTATTTTCTCACTGTTCTGGAGGCTGGAAGTCCAAGATCAAGGTCTGGCGGTGTCGGTTTCCTCTGGGGTCTCACTCCTTGCCTTGCACATGGCCTCCGCCTTGCTGCCCTGTCTCAAGGTCTTTCTGTGCACGTGGATTCCTGTTGTCTTTTTGTGAGTCTGAATTTCCTCTTCTTATAAGGACTTCAGTCAGACTGGATGAGGTCCCACTTACGGCCTCATTTTAACTTAATCACCTCTTTGAAGGTTCTGTCTCCAGATGCAGACATTCTGAGGTACTAGAGGTTAGGGCTTCAACAGGCAGAGGGTAGGAGGGAACAATTCAGCCCATATCAGTAACATACTAACCTCACGATAACTTATTTTATATGAAGGAGAGAGTGCCTTTTTCTCTTCTTTTTTTAATTTTTTCAGTATTTGTTTTTGAGAGAGACAGAAACAGAGCATGAGTGGAGGAGGGGCAGAGAGAGAGGGAGACGGAATTCAAAGCAGGCTCCAGGCTCTGAGCTGTCAGCACAGAGCCTGACATGGGGCTCCAACTCAGTAACTGCGAGATCATGACCTGAGCGGAAGTTGAACACTTAATCTACTGAGCCACCCAGGCGCCCCTAGAGAGTATCTTTTTCTACTAAGCACAAAGGCACCGAATGGACTAGTTGTGGTCCAGCTGGAGGTCCCTTAAAGCTCAGTGATTCCAGGGTCTGTGTGTCATGCTTGTGACACAGAGGCTTTGGTAAGGGCTGGGAACTTAGGGCCTGGGACCAGCCTCTATAGAGACACAGACGGCCATTCCCCTCTGGGAATCTTACAGGTAGCTTGGCTCCAGGGAGTGGGGCTTTGTTTTCACCACCAAAAAGACTTTCTGACCTTTATCCTCTTTTCAGTCTGGGGGACTTGCCCCATTCTCTCCTTTTCCTCCCTTCTCTCTTCTCCCCTCCCAGGAGACCTAGCACACTCTCCTCCACACACTTACTTAGCTTTCTTGCAAAAGAAGCAGATATGTTGTCTTTAGCTGATTTCGGCTTTTGGCTCTGCAACACCAATCTCTTCTTATGCAAGGGACCAATGGCCACTTTTCTCCCGAATTTTGGGATGGGGAGGGGGAAAAAGCAATGAGGAAAAAAAATCCTCTTAATGGATTAACCTGGCAGACATGGAAAGACTCTAGCACAGCGCCCCATAGAATGAGAGCTCAACAATGTGAACCGTCATTATTATTATTAATGTAATTATCATTCTTATCACAACTACCGTATATGAAGCAGCACTTAGAGTCTGTGGCCTGAGGAAAAAGCACCCTGAAGCTGGTATCTGACAGCATTGTCCGATAGAACTTTCTGCCACAATGGAAGTGTTCTCAGTCTGCACAGTTTGGTAGTCATTAGCTACATATGGCTCTTGAGCACTTGAAATGTGGGTAACCCAACTTTAAGTTCAAATAGCAATGGAGCTAGCTGCTATCCTACTGGGCAATCAGAATTATAAGATTTTTGTAGCAGCCGACGATCGAGAATGTTCAAGTATTTTCATTTCCTAGCCATTCCCTGAGCCCAGTTTTACTTCTCTACCCACTACAAAGACCAGGCTGCACCCCTATGGTTTCTATAAGCAAGCCAAAAAGTCAACGACATTTGGAAGCCTCAGGGGGACTTTTCCGCATCGAAACGTTGACATTCCCAGTTGGTTCTGCACAGTGGGAACGGCAGAGTGATGCCATCCTCTGAGTCTGCAGTCTGCAGCACCACCTTCCCCAAATTTTATGTGGCATCTTAAAAAAAGATACCAAAGGAATTCAAGTTAATTTTGATTTCGTGCATTGGTGCAGACTTTTATGCCACCCCTCGAGACCCTCTGAGATGCTGCGAGGCACCACTCAGCCAGGCCTGGAAGCTACACATTCCATACCCGTGCCCAGGTTGCCAAGGCCTCTGAAAGTCCTCTGAGCACAATTAGGATTTTTTACTAGATGCCTTAATGGTGTGCCCACTGGAAATGTGTACCTTGGCACAACTGGGCCTCCCGGCTCCTGTCACTTTCTTACTGCAACTGGAATTGGCACTTCAGCCCCTGGAAAATGGGCACCTCTCATCTTTACATTCTGCATGAATCGCCCCGTTCTGTGGAGAAGCAGGGCTTGCCTCAGACGCCTGCAGACATAACAGACGGGCTGCTTTTCCCGCGTCGGACTTGTCTCAGGGGCTGGAAAGGGGCCGAGAATCTCTCCTTGAGCCGCTGGAATTTTTCCTCTCCTCATTCTCTGCCCTTTCCAAATTATATAATTTCCTTGAAGCCACATGTTTTTAAAGTCTCATTCACACACCTTTGCAAATATTCTCAAATGATGTGTCTGTGTGTGTTTTAAAGATACACTTGGCGAATGCATAGAGTTGAATGAAATCTGATGGTCTCTCCCGGTGTGAAATGTTTCTCTGACTCTGCATCACTAACAGAAAATAGTACGGGCTCATAATAAATGAGGCCCTCAGTGATCTGGGTCCGACTTGTGTTGACAGCCTGTGTCTTTCTGTTATTATGTTTGCTTCAGCAATACTGAGCGGCCTGCGGTTTCCCCAAATAAACCCTACTGTTTCACTCCTGCGTACATCTGCCTGTGCTGTTCCCAGACCCAGGACATCCTCCTTGTCCACCAGGGGACTGTCCTTCCTTGATACTCAGCCCAGCAGTCACCTGCTCCCGAAAGCTTTCTCCTAGTCCTCCTTCAGATGGTTGCTCTCTCCCCCTGCAGAGTTTCAGTGTCTTGTATCTTACATGCTTCTGTGTTTCACTTGTCTCCTGTATTGTATTTTATTTCCTTGCCCATATTTCTCCGTTATTGAACTGTGAGACTATTGAGGACTACATCTGTGTCTTTTTCATCTGAACTTCCAGAACCGATCATAGATACAGCTCATCACCACTGATCACAACCCACTGTTGCATTGAAATGCGTAGAAAGAGCATCTGATGTGAAGAGGTTGTATGTTTTTCACACTCAACAAAGTTTTGTTAGATCGACTTGAATTGACTTGTCTTTGGATACAATTATCATCTGTGCACTAAAAAAAAAAAAAAAAAAAAAAAAAAAAAAAAGATGTAAATTACCTAAGAAATACCTTATGCCAAAGCTGAAGAAATGAAATGAAATGGGGAGGTTTCAAGGGAGGAAGGGAGGAAAGGAAAAGTAGCCCCATGTGGAAACATTTATTCAGGGCTGCCCCATCAGCTCCAGCTCCAAAGGACAGGTTGGATCTAATATGGCCACCTAGTTTCACCCATCCTGGTCTAGGCTCCCCACCTCTCACCCAGACCTCTGTAGCAGGTGCCTCTCGTTTCCAACTGCCCTGTTATGGGCTGAATGTTTGTCTCCCCAAAAGGCACACCTTGAAGCCCTGACCTTGAAGGCGTGATGGTGTTTGGAGATGGGACTTTTGGGAGGTGATTAGGGTTAGATGAGATCATGGGGGTGGAGCCCTTGAGATAGAATTAGTGTCCTTATAAGAAGAGGAAGACAGTCCGGAGCTCACTCTCTGTGTTGTCATGTGAGGGCATGACAAGCCAGGTCTGTTAGCTAGGAAGTGGGCCACCAAGAACTGAATCTGCTGTCACCTTTATCTTGGACTTCCCAGCCTCTGGAAGAGTCTTATTGAAAGAATAAACGTCTGTTAAGATACCCAGTCTATGGTATTTTGTGCTAGCAGCCTGAGCTAAGACATGTCCCCCTAGTACTCCATTTTCCACCCAACAGCTAAAGTTAGCTCATACCAGTGTGATAGTTCAAGCCATTCTGCCTTAACCACCCTATTCACACTTGAATATAACCCACTCTCCTTTCCCCAACCTGTAATAACCTTCCATGATCTGGCTGCCACCTCCTTTCTAGAATTCCATCTTAGCCCTCTCCCTCTTAACCACATTCCAGCCACATTACCTTCGTTCGGTCCCTCACAGGCTATGCCCGTGTGTGCTGCTGCCCAAATTCCTGTAGCAACTTGGAAGCCTGGCCCTTAAATGAAAGACATCTTGTCATTGAGACCTTCTCTGGCCACTGTATCTAAAGTCATTCACAGCCATTTTCCATCATGTCGCCTGTTTCATTTTCTTTATAGCACATTTCAAGACCGGATATACCTTTTTGTTTATTTACTCATTCATTCTCCGTGTTCCCCAGCCAGGCTCATGAGGACAGGAACCTCATCTGCTTTGTTTGCTGCTCTATTCCCAGCTCCCAGAACAAAGCCTGGCCCGGGTTGGTGCTCAGAAATGATTGGTTACTGAAAGACTCGTGTGGGCCTGGCCCTGTGCTGGACACTTCCACAAACAGTATTTCATGTAATCACATCCAGAAGGGTTTCTTGCAAAAGTTAGCAGGGAATTGTCAATTATTTCCAGTTTTTTGACATACTTGGTGAGTTCATTCATAATTGGTTGCTTTGAAGTAGAAGTGAGTCAGAGAGTGTGACTTCATACCCAAGTCCATCCACATCAAAGTGTTTATGGATGAACGCAAGGGCAGCAAACTTAATGCGACCTTGCAATGAAGGTGCAGGAAGCTGCAGCCTAAAATAATACTGTGGGCAGTGGGAGCTCCCCACCAGGGTCTGCACTCCCGCTCCTGATCGCTCCGGCTCGATGCACCAATACATTGTGCCCCAATACGTTGTATCCACCCAGAAAGCACCCCTTTCAATGTGAAAAGATGATTGCAATTTCTGAAACTTTGAGATTCTTGAAAACAGTTTATTTTTTTAATATGAAATTTATTGTCAAATTGGTTTTCATACAACACCCAGTGCTCATCCCAAAAGGTGCCCTCCTCGATAACCATCACCCACCCTCCCCTCCCTCCCACCCCCCATCAACCCTCAGTTTGTTCTCAGTTTTTAAGAGTCTCTTATGCTTTGGCTCTCTCCCTCTATAACCTCTTTTTTTTTCTTCCCCTCCCCCATGGACTTCTGTTAAGTTTTGGAAACAGAGTTTAATGTGAAGTTTAGGTTGCACTTCTTTTTTCAGATTTTCTTTTTTTTTTTTTTTTTTCAACGTTTATTTATTTTTGGGACAGAGAGAGACAGAGCATGAACGGGGGAGGGGCAGAGAGAGAGGGAGACACAGAATCGGAAACAGGCTCCAGGCTCTGAGCCATCAGCCCAGAGCCCGACGCGGGGCTCGAACTCACGGACCGCGAGATCGTGACCTGGCTGAAGTCGGACGCTTGACCGACTGCGCCACCCAGGCGCCCCTTAGGTTGCACTTCTAAGAGAGCACTGTCATAGGGAATCATGGGATTTTCTTTAACTGTAAAAAAAAAAAAAAAAAATCACAAAAAAACCCACCAGACTTGAAATTGAATACCTAGATTTCAGCCCAAATGCCGGTGCTTAGGAGCTCTGTGACTTTGGGCACTTAAGCTCACCTAATCTACTTACTCCTCTCTAAAAAGTAGTACTTGTTCTCCCTGCCTCAGAGGTTCGTTCTAAAGGTCAGAACTAGAATGGCTCTCTGTGGGAAAGTGTAAAACCATCAAGTGCCATGCACTGTAGTTTGTTACTCTATTATCAAGATCTCCCTATGGAATCAGAAAATGACAGAATATTAGAAACTATTCATTCAAACCCTTGTACATGACACGCGTGTGCAGGTCTGTTTATATGTTACATGCATTATAGCAACAATACGCCTCTTGATGTTTCCTACGCGCTTGAGAATATTAACACACCTGTGTAAAGCTCACAATAGGATGAAGGGCCAAGTGGTACTTTGGAAACAAATGCTGTCAGATTTGGGGAGGGTGGACTGGAGTTTTGCGACAGCCTCCTAATCAACTTTCCTGCCCTTTAAGTTTCTCTCCTCCCCGAGCCACGCTGTGTAGTAGCACCACAGATATTTCTCCAAAAAAGTAGTGTAATAAAATGGTTAGAGATACAGACCTCATACCCAGACTGCTTGGGCTTATTTCTCAGCTGCGCTGCCTAAATAGCCAGTTAGTTCAGCTCCTTGTAAAATTGGGAAAGTATCCATATCTTCTTCTAAGCTTGTTTTGAAGATGAAATGAGGTAGCATATGCAAAAGTACTTAGCATCCTGTCCAGCACTTAATAAATGTTTACTGGTATCATTAGGTTGCTCTGGTGAGCCTATCACTGGCCTAATAAAATTTTTCTCACAGGATCTCATTTCCTACCAAACAGAAGCCACACCCCGCAGCAGGTTGTCTCTCTCCCATCTGGGAAGCCTTGTCTATTACTGCCTTCACTTCAGCCAAACGGACGAGTGGCTTTCCTTCAAGCCCTTCTTGCCTTCAGGCTTGACTCTGGTTCCCTCTTCTCTGAACTCATAGGACCTTGTCACTGTCTTATAGCACCCCCATTCCAGTTTTTAAGCTCTCTTTATCTTCCTCATAAGCTCTTGGATGGCAAGGATTGTGACCAATTTGACTTGTATTCTTTGCAGGATCCCAAACAGGCCCCTTGACATATGTTTACTAAATGTGTGTTGAATGAATGAATTGCCTAATGTGATGGGAGGTGGCATCACAGAAATGAGAATTGAACTGTGTCCTGAAAGGAGAATGGGCCTTAAAAAATTGTTATTATTTATTTTGATTATAGGGCAGTGATGAAGAGTACACATCGCGTAGCTAAGCCACCCGCGTTCAGATTCCAATTTTCACACTTACGAACTCTGGGCAAATTGCTTGACTTCCCTGTCCTTCAGTTTTCTTATCTATTGGGTAAGGATAATTAAAGTACTTCTTCATGATGTTTTATCCTGAGGATTATCACATGAACTTAGTGGCAACCTGACATATAGTAAGTGCTCAATGAACAATAGTATTACAATGTTTATCATGAACGTAATATATGCTTCTTATAAGAATTCCAGGAATACAGTAAAAAGTGGAGTTCCTCACTCCACACCAGCAGCCTTACCTCACAGACACAGCCACTGCTATTGGTTTAGTGAATAACCTTCCAGAGGTTTTATGAATATAAAATATATTTAACAACATAAACCAAATCATACCACGCGTACTGTTCTCCAAGTTGCTTTTTCTACATAACCGTATATCATGCTTATCTGTCTATGTCAATACATAGTCTTTTACTTCACTCCTTTTAACGCTTGCCCAGCATATCCCTTTACAGATCTGCGATAATTAGTCTGTGTCATATTGGTGGCCACTGAGGCTTTCCCAGCTTCTCACCAGGATAAATACCGTGCAGCAAATATCTCAGAAGTGCAATGTTGGGGACATCTGGGTGGCTCAGTCGGTTAAGCATCTGACTTGAGCTCAGGCCATCATCTCATGGTTCATGAGTTTGAGCCCCACCCTGGGATCCATGCTGGTGGTGCAGAGCCTACCTGGGATTCTCTCTTTCTCCCCCCTCTCTGCCTCTTCCCTGTGTACACTCTCTCCCCCTCTCAAAAATAAATAAACTTCTAAAAAATCAAAAATAAATTTAAAAAAAGAAGTGCAACTTTGTACACTTGTGATAGTACAGCTGCAAGACAGAGTCCTGGGTATGATGCTTTGGTGACTAGATAATATCCATACTGACATGCAAGGACCTCAGTTGCACATCATAATCCTTGGTCCATCTCATTGTCATTGGTCCTCCCATGGCCCTCTTGTATTTTATGTGTTGATCTATGTTTGCTAATAATAACGCAATAATCATGTTCCAGAGTTTCACAGTAATTTCTCCCTTGCTATCTGGAAAGATAGTGACAATTACAATCAAAGAATAGGATTTAAGAAGGCAGAGACCAGTAGCTGTTCTTGTGAGGTAAATAGTGTGAGTACTCTGGGAGGTAGGAATAAATACGGCTTGTTGAGGGTCCATGGTGAGAAGTGTGGTCTGATTTGAGAAGAAGGTTTTGTTAACTAAAGCTGTGGAAAAGAAAGTCAGATTAGAGGAGCAGAGCCAAGGAGCTGGGATTTTAAACCAGGCCAAAGGATGAATCTACTAACACAAGATGCGTTTTTCAAAGGTTTACCTGGGGACCATAGTCAGAATAGACTATCACTATTGTAGTTCACTGTTTAGTGTGCAAGTAGATTTTTACACTAAAGATACCTGCATCAGTCACAAGAGATTGGGTTATGCTGCCATAACATATAACCCCATAAATGGCGGCTTTTGACAATAGAATTTGACTTCTCATTCATGCTCCCTGTCCCCTAGGGACTGGTTGGAAGTGGGGTGGCAATGAGTTGGTTCTGTCTGTCATTTATCAGAGCCATTGAGGGATGCAGGCAGACGGACAGTCACCATCTCCAGCATTGCTGACTTCCAAACCAGAGGGAAGGAGATGATTGGTAAGTCTTACATTGCTGCTGAATGCTTCAGCCTGGAAGTGACCCGTTTCACTGCCTTTCTCAACTCACTGGCCAGAAGTAGCCACCTGACCCTATCCAATGCCCCAAAGGGCCCAGAACTATAATCCCATCCCATCACACGCCCTGCAGGAGGAGAGCTAAAAATAATTGGCAAATCATCACCACTAACCATCTCCTTTCCATTATTTAAATATCCTTCTCAGAAAATACCATGACAATGGAGAGAGAAGGACCGAATGATACTGTGGTATCTAACATTGCTTCAAAATATTGGGCTAAAGACAAGCCTTGAATATGCTTGGAACAGTCTGGTTCTATGAGGCCAAATATTATTTTGAGAATGGCTTTGGATGAGGTAGAACAGCCTGTAAAAGCGTTTAGAATGTGTGAAAACCTGTTCAAGAGAATCATCATGGCAGATCCACTCTCCTTCCACTTGGTGTCTTGTCTTCTCAATTTTCTCTTCCCTAGGTCCTTAGACCTTCTCTGGGGCTTATATGAGGCACATTCGGTTTCCAACTGATTCCCTGTTCAAGATGTTTCCAAGGACAAGAGTGAAGTTATAATGATGAAAATCATCACAAGGATAGTAAGCCCTTTAGTGTAACTTTCCATGTGCCAGTGCTTTCCATATGTTAACTGATGTTTCTTCACAGTAACACTATAAGAGTATTTATTCACTATTTCCTTGTTACAAATGAGGAAACCAAAACACAAAAGGCTTAAATAACTTGCCCCAAGGTCACCAAAGATCAGAAGTGAGGCAGTGAACCTCCTAGGATGGATATGATTGCTAGGGCAATTGGTAGAAGGAATATTCTTAAGCATCCCCCACTCCCAACTGCAAACCCATAGCTACCATAATTTACCACAAAACCTCTGTATTTTAATAAAAATTTTTCACCACCCCCCCCACCCAATGCCCCATTAATTCAGCTAGTATTCAATCCAATAAACACTCATGGAGCCAACAGTTCCTTTAATAGACCTGATGTGAAAATCTTAACATAAAAATCAGTCACGCTGTCACCTTGGTTGAGGACCTGCTTTGTTTTTACTAACTAGTCTGCTTTCATGGTCACTCCTAATAATCCCTTGATGTTTGCTCCTCTCCATTTTTTTTCCCTCTGAATGCTTTTATAAATTCACCATGAAAAAAAATCACCTTTTATGGTACATTCCCTCCCCCCCACCCCGCCCCGATGTGGTAGCTTTTGAAACACGCACTAATATTCCTACACCTTTGACCTTTAAATCTAGTTAATACTCCTTTGGCTTCAGGCTAATTAGGGACGGTGATGGTGCTCACTCCTGTATTTCTTTATAACTTGTATCTGAGACCTGTACAACACTTTATTAACATTAGGCCTCACAACACCTCTGTGAAGCAGGGTGGGCAAAGGAAAAAGCAAAGATGAAAATAAACAATGTGCTAAGTATGTGCCGTAAATCAGAAGTGACACTTCTATTCTACGTTTTCCATTGTCATCTTTCAGTGTAGACATCATCAGAGAACTTTAGCATTGAGGACTCACCTGGTGTCCCTATACCCTTCCTTCTCTAGTTTAAAACTTCAACTGCTGGCACTTGGCTCTCGGGCCCACTTTGTGACCCCCAGGAACTTACCTCTAGACTAAAAGAGAAGCCTTTCCTTAGGGTCTGGAGCAACCCTACTACCCTTCCCTGAGTGAGGAAGAGAATGGGACTGTCCTCAGGATGGTCTAAAGGTACCAGTCACATGGGAGAAAAGAGAGTGAAGAAGGGACCCCATGTTGATGAGAAGTGATCCAGACCAGCCACACGCTCAACCTAGTTCCATTGATCTCATACATTGACTCATCCCAGGCACAACCTCCACCTTCTGGTACTTCTGGCGTGGCTCTGAAGACTCCATTTTATCTGTAACTCACTCAGTCTTAGAGAAGATGGGACAGAGGTGGATTGTCTTCAGAGTTAGAGAATGCCTCGGTGTGTGATTGATGTGACTGATGAGCCCATGAGAAGGAGGGTGGCTGGTGTGTTGAGACTGACACTCTAGTGAAGTTGGAGGCATTAAAGCTGCACAAACCCTCTTGTCCTGGGAGCTGAGGAGAGCAGCGTTCTATGAAGACAAGCATGAGAACCTGGAAAGCCAGGCAATTACCTACAGTCAAAATCAAGGTCAAGTGTTTGTCAGAGGCTAGAATTGCAACACAAGGTAGAATCACTCAAATAGATCACTGGACCACCTCTGTGGGAAACAGTTCAAAGATCTTCAGCATACAAGAGCAATGTAGTTCCCTTAAGAAGATTAGAGGAATCATATAATTAGGAGAGCTTGGATAGAGGTGAGGCTTAACCATGATTTTTGGTCTGGGAAAATCTTGAGCTGATTTCATTCAGCTTTTAATTGTAGACACAGGGACTTTTCCTCCTACTGCAATAACTTGCCAGGTGCCCAAGGGCCCCACCATTCTTGCTGGGGGCCTACTGGTGCCCTAAGATATTGTTTGTTGGGTTGATCACATGGGGTAAGTCCAACTGTGACATCATAGCCAAGCTGGGAGCACAGACGGCTGTTATTCCTGCTAAACAGTCAGTGAGAAACCCTCACCGGATGTCAACTGGTATAGCCCGTGGGCATGAGTGATGCAGAGTTCTGAGTAGATTATGGGTATACTGTGGATGCTGTTTCTGTTCATGCGCATGTGGCCCCTTCAGATCTCGCCCTCTTGTCCCAGACTTCACCAATTTTTTTCTCTCCCCTCTGGCTCTCTCCAACTCTTGAAGCTCAGGGAGTGGGGCTAGTGAGGGATTGTTCTCACTCATGACATTGCTGCCAAATGTTTTGTCCTTTCTGTGGGTCTTTTCCATTTCCCTAATGGCCTAAGCTTTTGAAACTCAAAAGTCAGGAAGAGTCTTTTCCCGGCTGTTTTCCATTGTAACATCCTTTCTCTGAGGCAGTCAGCACAGAATTGCCCAACTGCTTCAAAGAGAGTTAGGGGCATGGGGGAAGCACCAAGGAGAGAAAGGAAATGTTGGGATTGAGGGAAAGCATTGGTTAATACAATACAAGGATGTCAAATATTTTTCTCCCACAAATGTAATCCCTTAGAGGCTGGTCTAAAGTTGGTTGTCTCGCTTGGGTGGAAAAACTATCTGGGGTGGCTCTTGGCAGATCTATCAGACATCTGTATGTGAAGCAGCAGTTGGGTACCCCAGGATGAACACAGAGGGTAAGTATGGCTCTGATCAAACACAGCCAAGGAGGTGGGGGAGCAGGCAGGTGTGGGAGCAGCAGCCACCCCGTGGGCCACCTAGGACCCACATGTGGTAGGAGAGAGTCTGGAGGGTTTCTCCCTGACTGCAAACATCCTCACACAGCAGAAGAGCCACAAACGACCGCCAGCATGAGCAGTGCACGTGAGGAGCTGAAATTCCATAACGAGACTGGGTGGGGATAGAGATTCTTGGATCGGAGGCAGGGTCCTGGATTGAGGATGATGTAGCCCGGGAAAACCAAGATCCCACTAGAGCAGAATAAAGTTGCCTTTTCCAGTTCTTGTAGTCTTGAGGGTAGTTAAGGATGGATTGTTTTATGATTCCATCTAGTAACTGTCCAGGCTCTGTGTCTTAGCTTTAAGGTGAAGTGTTGACATTGAAAGGAAAGATCCTTCTGTTTAGGGAAAACTGTGGTTTACATAATTCCTATATTTAAACTTTATCTAGAGATACTAAAACAACCCAGCCCTTCAAAATGTAATCGTCTGAGGTTGATTTTATATGAGATGAAGCATCTAGGTGGACCTTGATTCTTGTCCCAATTGACTGAATTGGCTGAACTCGGTTAAACAGAAAATACTGGGTCAACCACAGATACACTATGATTCTTGAGAAACTGACTCACCTTCTCCTGAATTCTGCATTGCCCATCTGTAACATATGCTCCTAGGCAGCTGTTAATGTGAACTGCCCTAATTTATGTGAAACGCTGTGTGAAGGATTTCGATTCTCTGAGTGTCTATGCCAATGATGCTATACAACACACACACACACACACACACACACACACACACACACACACACACACACAAACTTGCTGAAGTCAGCCAAAGTCCACAGCCCCAAAAGGCACTTTACAAAGGGGTGAATTAGAAGATAAAACAAAGCTGAGATTCTCCGAGGCAATTTATGGCAATCACCAATCCCAAAGCCCCCCATTTAAATTTGACTTGTTTCCAATTTTGAAAGATGTCATTTGTGTAAATGCAGGGCACATTTGCTTTGGGGAGAGCAGAAATGTCCCCAACTCCTGGTGGTAACGGATACATCTGAAAAATGAAATCAAATCAATTTTACTCCCAGGAGGGACAGGTAGAGGACTCCCATTTCCTGCCAAATCAGTTGGAAACAATGAGGAGAGAGAAAAAAAATGGAGCCCTCCCTTCTCTTTCTGGCCTTAGACGTGAACTCTTGATAAGATCCTGGAAAACAAGCAGCATTTTTAACAGCCGTTTGCCCTCTTCAGCTGAGAAAACAGCACGAGCCAAAACTAGGAACTGGGGCCACCTCTATTGTGAATGTGGCCAGGCTGGCTTATTGTCGCCAAACAGCAAATCACGAAATGACTGAGATAAGGAATATAATAACATTTTCACATGAACCTTACATTCTTACCTCTTCTATAGGAAAGGATATCCCTGCAGGAAGGAGGAAGGTGGGGCCCTGCCCATGTCCTACAGCGGTGCTGGGACTGCATTGTCCAGGCCTTTTGTAGGGACACAGGAAGAGGGTACGGAAGTTTCTACAGGAAAACAGAGAAAAGTTCAAACATAAACAGCATCCAAAAAAATTTACCAACAGTGAACTAGATTTCCTCTTTGGGCCTTCCATGCTTCCATGCACCACTGGGTTGGCAGATTTTAATCTTGGACTCTGTTCACCTTGGTAACCTCCAGCGTGTGTGATCGTGCTGTTTCCCTACTTAATAAGTTAAGAGGATGTGTTTTCTATGGCACTGGAGACAAAAACAACCTCTTTCCAGAGACTGTATCCTGGCCTGGCTGGAGTCCGTTCTGTCTTTTCCATTTGTCATTTCTGGGGAGGGCACAGCTTCCCTGAAGTCCCGGGTGGGACAGGGCGGCTCCCTTTTATAGGAGACTTTGAACAAAAGCTGAAAGGGACCAAATCTCCACTTCCCACAAGGCAAGGGTTTGGGTTCGGCTCCCCCGTTTTGGCCAGAGATGTGCCTGGAGAAGCTCACTCATAAGGGATGTGAGAAGAGTTGTACCCCCACTCCAGGGAGGGCTCGCATTTTCCCTCCCCACCCCTCTTCTCTCCTCCACCCTCCAGGGCTCCGAGGAAGTTGCTACAAGGATGTGTGCTGTCCATTCTGAGGCCACATGGCCCTCTGGCATTAGGGCTGAGTTACGAAAACTACAGTTCTAACGGGGAGAAGTAATTCCATGGTTAAATCTGAAAGAAAGGGGCTAAAATAAAAAAGAGAGAGAGAGAGAGAGAGTGGCTTTGAGGGACTCCCCTCCCCTTATTGCTGGTCCTTATATAGGAAACCAAAATTGGGCTCCTCTCGCTGCAGAGATGGGTGACGATGAATGATAGAAAAAATGTTACCAAATCCCTGATTGGAGGCTTGAGAGAGTCTTCTCAAGGACAACCTCTGAAATGCAAGGAGTTTCTTTCCACTTTTCCCACTGATTGAAACACCTTCAACTTTGGCTAGGAATTGTGGAAATCACTTCCAAACTGCTTTAACTGCCAGGCACTAAAAGGAGCATCCGTTACTTCTCAGATGGGGCCAATCACACATTGCAGGGGCAAATGGTTACCGTGAATAAACTGACTTCCTAGACGATGCCATTATGGGAAATTAAAACACTCCTTACCCCTCGAAAAATAGCGCTTAAGCCCAAGTATCTTTCACAGCCCATCAGAGGAGAGAGTTCTGAGTAGACTACTCTAGCTTTTTAGGTGATATCTTTTTCTGAATTGCTTTTTCCAGAACAAATGACTTCCATTATGTTCAGCCAGGGACCAATTCTTCACTTAAGTATGTAAAGCAAAATACGACTTGTGCTCTGGATGTGTTACTTACCATAGAAAGCTTTTCTGACAGTCGCCCCAGTTGGGTGATTGAAGTGTGTTATATAAAAGCCCAGTTACAAGTAAGAGGGTGACCTTGACTTCTGAGACTAGTTTCAAACGCTGATTAAGATGTATTCAGGACATTCTGCTGCATGTGAGAGATACATGCCTTTTCAAAAAACAGTTGACAGAGAAAACTCGTTCATGCAACACAAATTTAGGGAACAACTGTTGCCTTCATTCATTCATTCATTCATTCATTCATTCATTCATTCGTTCATTCACTCATTCATTTATATAATAATATGCCAAGGATTGGGTTACATTTTAAGAACAGTCAGCAGTGATTTTCAATACATTTCATAACAAGGCATTAGCCCTTGGAGAACTTGCTGGACATTCTATTGGAGGTCCTTCTCTCTGTGCCCAGTATTAACCCTCCAATTGCTGAGTTTATTTCAATGTTTTAGTAACCACCACAGCCGTGCCCCTGCATGCCAGCCGTTATATCACCGAACAAGGCGACATACTAAACACAGTTCCCCATCTCTAGAAGTCAACAACGCAGGGCCGGTTTCTGTAAGTTAGGATCAGCTCACAGAGAGACATATTACAAGGATCTTTTAGTCTCAAGCTGACCTGAGCCTAAAGTCCTCCATAGGCTCCACTGAAGGAGCCTTAATTCCCACTTAATTCCCGCAGCAGGAGTGAGGAAAGGCTGGGTATGAGACGGAGCTGAAACAAACAGGGGAATTACGTTGAGGATGATGAACCTGGGGAGGGACTACCCAGCTATCTATGGGTGCTTTGTTTCCCACCTGGCCCAGTAGGGGTGCAGCTGCCTATGGAATCAGACCTACCACACTCCAAGACCAGCAGATGCCTGAGCAGGGGTGGGGCTAGGGGTCTCTAAAACAACCAGCTGAGCAGGACCACGCAGCTCCAAGCTTCCACCTCATTGCTGGGGCTTCTCATTGAACATTGAGATCCTGTTTTGTTCTTTCCCCGTGTATACTCCTAGATCTGGACTCCCCACTTTCTTCCCCACTCTACCTTCCCAGAAACTGAATTCTGATCCATGATACCTGCCAGTCAACTCCTGGTTAACAAATACCCAGCCTGGGGCTCCCCTGTGCTCTAACGTTCTGTGCCTGCTTTCTCCCCCGTTTTCATTCATTCATTCATTCATTCATTCAACATTTGTGCATTAATTTGATAAATAATTATTTTTTTAAGTTTATTTATTTATTTTGACAGAGAAAGAGGGAGAGAGAGAATCCCAAGCAGGCTCTGCACTGTCAGCTCACTGCCCGAGGCAGGGCTGGATCCTACAAACCGTAAGACCATGACCTGAGCAGAAATCAAGAGTCAGACGCTCAATCGACTGAGCCACCCATTCATTCAATAAATAATTAAGTGCCAATCATGGCCATGCTCTCTGCGGGGGCCAGGGATGTAGCAGTAACCAAGATGGACATGACCCTGCCCTCAGGGGGCTGTCTGGCCAAATGACAGAGAGGTGTCACATTGTATTTGATTCACTTGAAAATTTCTTCTTACATAATCCTATTTATTTATTTTTTTATTTTTTTTCAACGTTTATTTATTTTTGGAACAGAGAGAGACAGAGCATGAACGGGGGAGGGGCAGAGAGAGAGGGAGACACAGAATCGGAAACAGGCTCCAGGCTCTGAGCCAAAAGCCCAGAGCCTGACGCGGGGCTCGAACTCACGGACCGCGAGATCGTGACCTGGCTGAAGTCGGACGCTTAACCGACTGCGCCACCCAGGCGCCCCAATCCTATTTAAATATGCTATTTAGAAGCTAATGTTCTAGACTGGTGAGTTGTTAGATTTCCCCCCATTTTCTTATTGTCCAAATTATTTTAATGTGTTTATATGCTTCTGTAATAATCTACAATAATAAATAAAATATAATTTTGTATATAGTTATATATAATTATAAATCTATAGGCCTTGAATAGCAAGCCCATCTGAACTAGATTAAGCCTTCCTGAGGCTCTAAGAGATTCAAGACATGACCTTCACCTGGTGATACGGTATGCAAATTAATACCAATGATAGCTAGTATTTATGGAGAGGGTTGACATATTTCAGGCACTGTGCAAAACACTTTACATGGATTCTCTCATTTATCATAAGAGATAGTTACTAGTGTTATCCCCATTTTACAGATAAGGAAACTAAGGCTCAAAGAGGGTTAAATAACAGGTTGTAGGAAGACAAACCTTTTAATGGTTGAATCTGCAATTTATTTGGCATTGCCGCACCTAAGTGCAGAGGTGACAAACAGAATATTTAACAACCGGTATGGAGAGAACACTAACCAACC
The DNA here is from genome assembly GCF_028749965.1 of Puma concolor. NCBI lineage: Eukaryota > Metazoa > Chordata > Mammalia > Carnivora > Felidae > Puma > Puma concolor. The sequence goes on along the minus strand of NC_141673.1, from coordinate 24,998,056 downwards.
AGAACAGATGCCGTGGAACAGAAGCAGGGCCTGAAAGGAGTCACTGGGGCAGAAGCTGGGGTAGTTGGATTGGCCAGGTCATGGATGGGGTCAGCTAGGAGAGCATCTGTTTATGGATTTTTATTTCATTTGTTCATTTATTTCAATATGTTAACCACTCAGCCTGCCCTACCTATAGAGCCCTGCACAGGTGAAATGGAACCCCCCCCCCCACCTCCTGTAGATCAGCTGAGTGACCACTGTGTTTATCAGAAAATTGGAGGGTTACCAAGGGTCAGATTGACTTTTCTAGCCTATTTTAAACTCTTAGTGTACTTTGGAGTATGCTGAGATAGTGACTATAATTTTATACAAACTGCCTTAGATTACCAAAAGCTTTCTTTCCTGTTTCTAGACCACAGTGCCCAAATTGGAAATCTATGGGCTGAATTCAGCCTGCAGATGTGTTTTATTTAGCCCACACAATGGCTTCTCATTTTAAATAATAAAAGCTAACATTTCTGTAGCACTAACTATAGGCCAGGCATATATACATTTTCCATATATAAACTCACTTTATCTGCCCATCAAACCTACAAGATCGGTACTATATGACTGTCCTCATTTTACAGATGAGGAAACTAAGGCACAGAGAGGTTAAGTAACTTGCCTAAAGTGGCACAGCTAATTAAAAAATTGCAGAGGTGGAAGTTGAACCCAAGCAGTCTGGCTCCATAATGCAAGTTGTTGACCACTATGCTCCTCTGCCCCTCTGGCGTGTTTGAACTATTTGTCGACATTTAAAAATCAAGAGAACTAAGATAAAAACCTAGACTTCCACCTTGTCAAAACCAAAGATCAGGAGTTCTAATAACCTTGAGTTCACTCCCCTGTGGTAAAAGTTGGTCTCCTTTGCATGCAGAAGTGTTCTTTGACTTTCCCAGTCCCCTACGGTTTCCTACTGCCTTCCAACACCGAGGCCGTCAGTTCTTCACCTTTGTCATCAGGTTGGCACTGTTATCCTACAGACACTCTGTTCACACTTGTGTATGACCTGCCTGGCTCCTGTAGACACTTGTGCCCCCTCAAGTGAAAATGGGGTACATTTTGCTCTAATAACACGTTATAACTTAGGAAGTGCAGAAGTATATGACAGGCTCACTTCTCTTGTGAATTGTTATGAAGTATCATAAAATTAAAGGTGGACATTGAGAAGAAAAGCAAAGCAGTAAGGAACAAATTCAAAGCAGCTACAAGAGAAAGCTTGTTGCAATTGGTAAGAAACTCCTTGACCACCTTCAGCCAAGATCATGGAAGACCTAAAAATGTCTGCTTAAAAACAAAACAGGGACCCCTGGGTGGCTCAGTCAGTTGAGCACCAGACTCTTGACTTCAGCTCAGGTCATGATCCCAGGGTTGTGAGATTGAGCCCTGTGTCAGGCTCCGAGATGCGTGTGGAGCCTACTTGAGATTCTCTCTCTCTCTCTCTCTCTCTCTCTCTCTCTTTAAAATAAAAAAAAAATTAAATTAAATTAAAAAAATAAATCAGAGTGGCTGTGTGGTTCAGTTGGTTAAACATCCAACTTTAGCTCAGGTCATGATCTCACAGTTCGTAGGTTTGAGTCCCACATTGGGTCTCTGAGCTGTCAGCACAGAGCCTGCAACCTGCTTGGGATTCTGTGTCTCCCTCTCTCTCTGTCCCTCTCCCACTCATGCTCTGTCTCTCAAAAATAAATAAACATTAAAAAAAAAACAATCTCATTAAGCTAAATTTAAAATTCGCTACAACTACACTTTTCAGTTTTCTGAGTCTGAAATTGTACAAAATATTACCATAAACCAATATAATTGTCTTTAAAACCCATTCACTGGAATATCTACATTCAGATGCAAACCATTACCTTCTAAGTTGTTCCCTTGGGAGATATGCATCTTTTCCTGTGATGCCCCTACAAGAAACATTTTGGAACTCCTTATGGGGGCCAATCTTCAAAGCAATTTCTAAGCATGCATCCAGCAAATGTCAATCTCATTCTTTGATATTCATGTCTTGCTTTTTATCCAAAACAGTAACACCCACCTTTTCCACCATCATTCAAGTGCCATTCCTGTTCCAAATAAAATCCATCGAAGGATTAATATTTGTTCATACTGAGAATAAAATAATTAGCAACAACCTTGGAAGATAACTCCATAAGTGTATTAGCACAATAACATTATTGAAATGAGAATATCACCTCCCCAGGTGACCTCCTTGAATGGGCTACAAGTTATTTGAATATGTTTCAGTGTGTTCTTTTGAAGGAACCTGGTAAAAGAAAAATAAATATCTAATTCTGTTTTTATTATACGTGTACAAATAGCGAGCACATACACTGAATACTTATTTCTGGGTAGCACAACTATGCATGACTTTTTATTTCATTAATATTCATTCAACATCAATTCAGCACTTACCAACACTATGTTAAATGCTAGAAACACAAAGTAAAGATTTCTTTACAGTTTTTTTTTTTATTACAGTGAGAAGGTATGATTTTGGTAATCATGAAAAAGTAAACTATTTCCATTCTGAAAATGACATATCTATATAGGCTAGATGAAAAAAAATGAGAAGGAGACAATTTCTGTCTCCATAAACAAATCTATGAAGGCAACTGGTTCTCGATGAAACTACATAGTTTGGGTTTAGGCAAAATAGGCAAATGAAATCCCATGCAAAGGCGGTTGTCTGAAATGGGAAACAGTAATAAATTGGGGGCAGAAGAATTAGAGGTTCAAATCCACACCTGCCATTATTGATGTGACTTTGACTAGTATGTTTAATCACTCTGGCCTAGGTTTCTTCTCCTGAAATAAAAGGATTGGACTAAATGATCTCTATGGTCCCTGACAATTTTGACATTTTATCATTATGACAAAGTTTAATCCTTGGCTTAAGTCATGCGACAAAGTGTATGTTAATCACATGTATGTGTGTTCGTCACAAAGAAAACAGCGCTGAGCAAAAGAGATTATAGAGATACACCTTCAGCAAAGACTCACACAAATTACTATAATAATAAGAAGTTAAAACAAAACAAAACAAAACATTAAGCTGGGGTGCTTTTTGTTTCCTGAAAACCGTGTGGCCCCCGCCCAGGAATGGATGGATTCTGTGAGGTTGGAAGCAAGGTAGGAGAAAGAGGTCACTCCTCAGCTTTAGGGAGTCAAACTTGATTTTTTAAATCTGCAAGAAAGTAATCCTAAAAGGCAAACTCTGTGGGAGAAAGAAAAAGTGTAAGGGGCGTGGCGGGCAGGGGGAAGGTGGTGGTTAATTCCCAAAACTTGCCTTTACATATGAAGAGGCAAACCTGCATCGTGGGCTTCATTCGGCGTCCGCCATACATAATCTGTTCAGAGACCACATCACAGATCACAGGGTCCCACAAGACTGGAAGGAAAGGGAAGACCCAACTCCACTAGCAGGAGAACAGAGGAAGAGAAAGACTTGTGTCTCTCCATCCTGAGCACACGGCAGGGATACAGAATAGTCCAGGTAGCAGAAGGGGAGTCAGACCACAGGAGACTGGGCTCTGCCTTCCGCTTGGATATGAGAGCAAATTCTCTCTCTGGGCACCCCATAAACCATGGGGAAGCCACAGTGGAGTCGACACGGTGGCGGATGTGTTTCCGTGGAAAGGGGGCCTGAGATTGCGCCCCACTTCCTCCTGTCCTGTGTGTGGCACGTAGGGGATGTAGAAGTTCCTCAAGACATACTCCCAAGACGTCTGAGAATGCTAGCTTGTAAGCCGGCTACAGCAAACTAAGAGGTGGCCTTGTAGTCAAAGGCTGGAGGGTGGAGCTGACCCCCAGATTGCAGACGTGGAGGCAATGGTAGCCCAAGGCGTCTTGATAGTGCCCAAGGCCAGCAACTTGCAACCTTGAATTAATTGCCTGGGGAAAACAGATTATTTTAAACTGGGGGAGGCTGTTACTTTTCACTGGCAAGTTGAAGATTTCCCCCTACCCCCACTACCACCATCAGCATGAGTGGGAGCAAATGAGACCACTTATAGAAATAAAATACTTATGGGGCGTCTGGGTGGCTCAGTCGGTTAGGCGCTTGACTCTTGATTTCGGCTCAGGTCTCACCCTCAGGGTCATAAGATCCAGGCCCGCATCAGGCTCCATGCTGAGTATGGAGTCTGCTAAAGGTCCTCTCTTTCTCCCTTCCTCTCTCGGCTCCTCCCTGTTTCTCTCTCCTCTCTCTCTCTCTCTCTCTCTGTCTCTCTCTCTCTTTCAAATAAATATATTAAATAAATAAATGAAAATTTAAGCTAAGCATTGGAAAAAAAACACCTGAGCCGTGGTGCATGTTTCCACTCTGCTGGGTAAGTATGCATTATAATTACTGTGAATCCTATGAAGAAAAAGTGCCTAGTGCTTTGAATGCATTTAATCAGGGCATCTAACGCAGACTGGCAGGCACCCCTCAGGGACAGCCTCTAGAAGGAAGTGATATTAGAGCTGAGACCTGAAGGAGAAGTTAGGTAAGCAGGGGAGAGCACCAGGTCCCAGGAGGGGAGAAGGAGGCCGGTACACTGCAGGAGTGTGCACGCTCGGGGGGGGGGGTGAGAGGTAGCAGGTGAAGAGGTGGGCTGGGGCCAGTGCCCCTGGGCACACTGGAGCTCCTCCTAACAGTTGGCTAGTTCGCTTCAACTCAGTTTAATGAATTTAAAACACTTCTCTGTTTTGCAGGGGAAAACATGAACTGTGTTTTAGCAGTCAGGGCAACAATGAAGCGTTTGGATAGTCTGAGGGTAAATCAAGATAGGCACAGCAGCCCCAGGTAAATGGAATGGGGATCTACAGTAAGGCAGCTGGTAGGACCTGAGACCACTGTGGCTGCTGCCCACACCTGCTGGATCCTGCAGTCGCCTCAGCTTTCAGGCATTCCTGTGCCCTGCCAGTCTCTCCAGACCTCTGAAGGGCTGGCACAGAGGCAGAGTTTTCCTTCTTGTGGGGCTGAGCCAGAAGGAAAGGGGCCGAGGAGACAGCGAGAGATGAGAGGATGTGGGCGGCCGGCCAGCTCTGGGTATTTCTTGCCCACCACACATGGGTTTCTCCTGGGCCCTGGGCGTGCAGTGGCGTCGCTCCCCTGGCTGGGCTGATGGTTCAGAATGGTAGTGAGAGCAGACAGAATTGAGCAGGTGCTCATGGGAGCCGTCATCTCCCTTTCTGAAGCCAGCACCTGCTCGAAGCCCCCAGTGAACTTGCCTGGACCATTAAAACAATCCTGGAACTGGTCTTTCTGTTCTCACTCCACCCTCTGTACTTTCTTTTCAGAGAGCTATTTTTTACAAAATAAATCAGATTGTGTCTCTCCTGTGTATAAAATCCTTTAATAACTCCTTATTTTGCTTTTAATAAAATCAGAAGTCCCTCCATGCCTGCAGGACTCCACCTGACCTGGCTTCTGCTTGCCTCGCCAATGTCATCTCGTTCCTCATGTTCATTCCACCCAATGCACATCTACATTCCTTTCAACTTCTCAGAGATGCCCTTTTTTTTTCTTTCCTGCGTTAGGATTGTTACCCTTCCTGTTCGCCTCCTGGAACTTTGTGCCTGATTCCTTCTATCATGCCTGCTAAAATGGCCCCCACCCTCTTACACTGTATCTTATCACCCCATTTATTCCTTTTGCAGCACTTACCAATCTGATATTATCTTGTTTATTTATTTGCTTGTTTATTGTCCATGTGCCTTCACTAGAATTTAAATTTCTTTGTGCCTTGAATACCTGGCACAAAGAAGGCACTCAATTAGTACTTGTTAAGTAATGAATAAACCTTTGACCAAGGATGGACAAAGGTAGTGAAATGACTCTGGGCCACAAACATTTTCATTACATGTTTGGTACTGGAGGGTGTTCATGGATAAAAGACAAAATGTGGGGGGTGGGGGGGTTGCCTGCAATTAGATAGCTTGCCCACAGTCTTGTGACTGACACAGGCACACTGAGCTAACCCTAACAGAAATGCTAAGACACCTTGTGGTCTCGTTAAAAGGCATGGCTTTCGACTGGGGAATTGTAAAAGTTTTCTAGATCCAAACTGAGTTCAATAGCTCAACAAATGGTATTTGGACGTTTACTGGGTGGTGAAACATAGGGACATGTATTGATGAACAAGACGTGGTCCATGTCTTCAGGGGGCACTCGGTGTGGCAGAGGCCGACCCAGACAAAGCTAATCGTTCTGTAAGGTGGTGATAGGTAGGGGAGGAGGGCGGGGTAGGGAAAGAAAAGAGGTCCGAGGAAGAAATGACTGGTTCCATCTGAAGAGGGTGGGGCAGACTTCCTGGAGGAGCTGGCTGTTCCCTGTGCCCTGGAAGGTGAACGGTGTTTATAGCTGGCTGAAAAGGCAAGGGTAGCTGAAGGCAGAACTAAAAATATCGGCAAGGGGGTATAAATGGCCAAGGCATGATTCTGGATGTATGGATTACAACATCCTGTAGTGAGATGGAAATATGAGGGGACTGGAGATCAAGTTTGGGAATCCTCAGCAGGTGTTGAAGCCACAGAGTGCAGATGAGCTCCAGGGGAAAGCATATGGACCAGAAGGGAAGAAGGTGAGATCCAAACCCTGGGTGGAGCAGGGGTGATGGCTGAAGCAGGACTGGTGAGTTCACCAATGGTTAGAGAAGAAAGAGTTATGAGGACAAATCTCTGGAGAATGCCAAGGTTTAAAGGACGAATGGAGAAAAAGGAACCAGCAAAGGAGTGGTCAGAGAAATAAGGAAGTAGAATCTGGAGTCTCAACTCCTAGAAACCAAGGGAAGTAAGACTCACCTTTGAGAGGGCTTCCCCAGCTCCCTCTTTACAACACGCATCCTGCAGGCTGCTGCTTATTCAATGTCTATCCACCTCACTAGACAGGAAGGTCCCTGAGCACTAGAAGTGTTTTTCACTTGTTTACTGCAATTACCACCTACACTTAGACCAGGTCTTGTCACCCAGTAGAATGACTGTGTGGATGAATGAATGAATAAGTATTTTCAAATTATGCAGAGTTGAAAAGGCTAAAACCTGTAAATAAGACCTTGGATTTGGCAAATGGACACAAAGGTGACATTTAAGAGCAGTTTTATGAACAGGGATAGCAATAATACCTATGTCATGTGGTAGTTATGAGAATTAATGAGCTGGTACGTGTAAATACTGAGCCAGTGCCTGGATGTAGTTAAAACTCAATAAATATTAGATGATGATGATTATTCCCTCAGCCTTCACTTTCAGAAGCTGTTCTGGTGAACTAATTCTTGGTAGTCATGTTGTGTCTAAAAGATTGCTTTACTACCTTTCCAATATATTCTAGGGGCATATTGCTTTAAAAACTATAACTACAAAGTGCTATTTTATTAAATGACTATAACAGAGCCCAGTGAAATGGGATTTTGCTGCCAAATCTACCTGTGGCTTGGGAGCCTGATAGGCTCCCAAAGGACCAGAAGATGGACTGGAATCTCCTTTTCTATTAAAGAGGCCCACAGAACCAATACAGCTGTAGCCTTAGAAACAGGACTCTGTTCCTAAATCTGTCACTGGATTGGTCAGCAAATCCAAAGCAGGAAGACTGAGAAGTGCGGTGCTCCCAAAGACTGGCTCTGTCAGAAGGTTTGGGTAAAGAAGATAAGGCTGCGGATGGAAGAGGTCTTTCAACGTGTGGAACTTGGGACTGAAGTGCGGGTTCCCATTCCGCATGTGCCGCTAACTCTCTGGACTTGACCAAGTCACTTAACCTATGTGTGTATGATGAGAGCCCTGCATGAGCCTTGAGGCCTCTGTAGTAGGTTGTTGACAGAGATGGCCACAGTTTCTTGCATCCCTATATGTTTTTCTCCTTTGCAATGTAATCATTACCCTAACAGGAGATAGCATCTTTTTCCCCTTCCCTTGAATCCGGGCTAGCCCTGTGACTTTCTCTCGTTCATAAAATGGAGAACAAGTGACATTATGTTTGAGTCTAAGCAGTAAGGGGCCTTACGGCTTCTGCTACCAACCTCCTGATAAGATGCTGCAGCCACGTGAACAAGCCCAGGCTAGCCTCCTTGAGGATGAGACCACGTGGAGAGAAAGGCTCAGCCAGAAGCCAACACCAACCAGAAGACACTGAGTGAAGCTATGTTGGACCATCCTTCCCCAGTTAAGTCACCAGATGAACACGGTCAGGTGAGCAAGCCCCTGCAAGAGCCCGGCGGAACCGCTCCGCTGAGCCCAGCCAAAATCACTGACCCACAGAACCGTGAGCAAATAAAATGGCTATTGCTTTCATCAACTAAGTGGTGCTTTGTTACACAAGACTAGATAGCTGATACAGCCCCTTTTATAGCTGACATTCTAGAAACTGACTTTATTGCTCTGAAAAAGGAATCAGGCTGTATGACTTTAGTTGTATGTTAGGGTCTGCTGCCCAGAACTCAAACAAAGGTTAGGTGACTATTTTATTTCCTCCCCTGCGCCCCACACTCTTAACCCTGAGGGCTTTCTCCATGTGGCACTGTTGCACGTGGACCCACTAGAGCTGAAACCCTTTGCCGCTTTCCCACCCTGTTAGGACTCGGCGTGGAGGCACTGAGCAAGACAGGAAGTGGCTCGGTGACTCAGTGGTCCTTCCTTCTGAGTCACTGAACTGTCAGTTCCCCCTCTCTGTGGTTCCACTCGTTCACTCAGTCAATACCTTGTGAGCAGCTGCCCTGTGCCAGGCCCTGTCCGGGAAGCAAGCCCTGGGAAGGGCTGAGTATGTCTGAGTGGGCGTGCAGCAGGGGCCTCCCACACATCACCACCGCCTTCTTGGCCGCTTTCCTGTAGCATCTCATGCAAATGCTTTTCTGGGCTTCCACAGACGTGGCCCTCTCCTCAAGGCACAGAGCTGGGGAAATTTTAAGGCCAGTTAGTTCAACCTTTCCTTTATTATACATATGAGGAAACTAAGGCGTGAGGAGTTGAGGGTTGAGGTTACTTGTGATTAAATTAGGCCTACTACGTAGACGTTTTAGCTTAAAATCCAGAACTCTTTCTATTACATTGAAAGGCCCCCTTTAGGCCCACACTCTCCTTCCTTCCAGTTCCTGACTTTCCCACTAGTCCTCCTCAGCTTTGTGCTTCAGGCATAAAATTAGTTTCTTCTTCTGGGTCAAGGTTCAGACATTATCTGAGAAATCTTTACTCAAATAAATTGTAGCCATCGATGATAATGATAATCATTAAAACAGCAACATAAATTCAAAAAATACTTATTGAGCACCTGTTAAGTGCCAGGCAGTGCCTCTGTTTTGGGGATATAGTGAATAAAACAAGGAATCTACCTCTGGGGAATTTATATTTTTGAGGGAGGTAGGGCAGACAATACACAAGGAAGCAAATAAGAGAATTTGGGGCCGATGTTACAAAAACTAAACAGGAATATGTGATAGAAGTGACTGGGCTGAGGGGTGTATGGCCACAAAAGGCCTCTTTGACCTTTGAGTCAAAGAAATCTGAAATCTGATTGGTGAAGGACCAGTAATTCTTCAGGAAATGAAAAGAGCAAAGGCCCTGAGGCAAACTCATCTTTTTGAGAAAGCAGAGGGGAGGCTTGTGGTCTCCTGGTGGGAGTGATGAGGGGAAAGTGGTGATCTTGTCTTCCCAGATCATGCAGGATCTTTGTAGGCTGCCATATGTGGAGCCAGGAGCCTACACATCTGGGTGGGCACATGGGAGTGTTCTAAGTGATATGACACAATTTATATTTTTAAGATCAATCAAAATATCATTCTGACTGCTTGGATGGAGAATGGACATTGAAGTTCAAGAGTGAAACTGGGAGAGGGGGTGTGTGGAATGCTTACCATGTGTGGGTCACCTTCTATACCTTAGCTCTAATCCTCCCAATGCTCCAAAGTAGATCTTATTATGCCCATTCTGTAGAAGAGAAGATGGAGACTGCAAGGGATAAAGGCACTTTCTCAAATTTGACCAAATTTGATCCCATAGGAGCCCTTCCCATGTAGCACATGGCCTTACTAAGCTGGTCAACCTGCCCCTGTGCAAATAAATTTCTCTGATTATCATTGTATTTTGAAGTGTGAAATTTTAGAGCTAGAGGCTGTAGATTGGAAGTCCCTTGAAGGCAGGAATCATATCTTACTCATCTTGCCATTTAGTTGTGGCACACCCTGGTACATGGGAAGCACTAATATATATCTGATGAATGAATGAATGGGTTCCAGTCATGAGAGGTTTCCTGAACCAGCCCCACTTCAGGCCCACCATTTTCAAGATGGGAGGCTGTCTTCCCCAAAATCACAAGACAGGGCTGGGAAGAAAGCCTAGGCTGTTGAATCCATGGGTCCCTCCACCAAACCACCAAAGCTGCTTCCAGTTTATCTGTTTAGGACAGATTTCTTGGTTTAACCTACCATTTTAGCATGGCAAATCCTCAAGGTCAGGTATGGTGTCTATTTTTTTTTGTACCGTGTCAGATTGGGAGTGTGTGGTACCTACAGGGAGGTTGAACCTGAGGCTTGGCAGTAAGTTTTCTCTTGGAAAATTAAACCAAACAAATTAAATCTACATGTGATGGGAAGAAAACAGATATCTTCATGGTCTCCTGGAACAGCTATTTGACTGGAGTTTAATGTCTGAAGAAAGCACATGGAGCACAAAGATGGGGCACCGGGGTGGCTCAGTTGGTTGAGCCTCCAACTGTTGGTTTCAGCTCAGGTCATGATCTCATGGTTTGCACTGTGAGTCCAGAGCTTGCTTGGGGTTCTCTCTCTCTCCCTCTCTCTCTGACCCTTTCCCACTTATGTGTCCATGCATGCACTGACACGTGCTGTCTCTCTCTCTCTCTCTCTCTCTCTCTCTTAAATAAATAAATAAATACACTTAGAAATAAGAATGGAGCACAAAGAGAAAGGCCATCTTGGGCTTTACTGTCTAACAGAATGTAGAGTTGGGGACAATGTATTTGGGGAATGAGCATTTTCTGGTTTCCAGAGAGTACCCTCTATGATAAGATATTCGTTTCATAGTACTTTAATTATCGATCACCAAGCAACAAATTCTCAAATGTTAACTTGGCTTTCTCGTTACCTAGGAGGATCCTCTGGGCAGGAGAGGTAAGCATATCAGCCACTCTGAGAAAGGAATGTTCTCTCTTATAAGTGAATTCACTTGCAAATGTTCCAAGAAAATTGTGTCACCAAATTTTGGGGGTGGGCCTCTCATAGTTGAGAAAGGCATAGACCATGACCATTTTTTGAGGTTCTCAGTATATTGCAAACTGAACAAATGCTAAAAGACAGTTATAAAACTTGTGGTGTATTTTCATTGTTTGCCTTGAACCAACTGTAGCTTTTTACATAGAAAACACAATATACTATTACTGTGCTAGCAGCATATAAATTATGGACCCACAAAAATATTAGTGCACTTTAAGCAGGGTATTTGGAGAACAGGATGGAAATTTAAAGATGTGCAGTGTATGCCTTGTATGGAGTCTGTCAGGCTATCTCTGTAACTGCATAAATAAGATCATTTGGTGATAATATCAGAGCTAAATATGAGGCCTTGTGTGGTGAGGACCAAGACCAAAGGACCACGTGCAGAAGTTTAGGCCCACTTTCTAAACCAAGAAATCTGTCCTAAACAGATAAACAGGAAGCAGCAGCGTGGTTTGGTGGAGGCTCACACCATCAAAGGTGATGCCATCCATAGACCACTACCTAAATCAGCCTTTACCTGGCAACCCCCTGACCATGTCATGTGCCACCCCCTTAAAATATCACATTCCCCCCATGGTAAGTATAGCAGCCTGCTGTGTACACAGGTGAAGTGCTCCTCAAGAAACTTGTTGACTGACCAGCTGATAAGTCAAGCCAGGGATAAACCAAGCTAGGACGCTCAAAAGTACCCTTTAAATATTGCATTTGGGGAAGATACCTTCTCGGCAGAGGTGGGAAAGCGCTTGGTGTGATAGTTGACGATGTGAGAGCATGAAGGGATGTTTAGCAGGACGCCGGCTCATACGCACACAGCCATGTACTCTCCCTTGGCATGATAGCCAATTCTCTTTGTTGCTCTCTCTGGCTTCTGCGATCCTGTCTTCCCATGCTCTGTCCCACCTCTCAGTTTTCAGCTTCCCAATCTGTGTGTCTCATACCATTCACGGGTCATAAAATCAGATCGGCGGGCTTTAACCAACATCTTCTAAACAAATAAATAGGATAGAAAATGTCGGGGCGTCTGGGTGGCGCAGTCGGTTAAGCGTCCGACTTCAGCCAGGTCACGATCTCGCGGTTTGTGAGTTCGAGCCCCGCGTCAGGCTCTGGGCTGATGGCTCAGAGCCTGGAGCCTGTTTCCGATTCTGTGTCTCCCTCTCTCTCTGCCCCTCCCCCGTTCATGCTCTGTCTCTCTCTGTCCCAAAAATAAAAAAAAATAAAAAAAAAAAAACGTTGAAAAAAAAAAGAAAATGTCATAAGGTATCATAGGGTAAATGTTAAAAAAGAAGTTAAGAAGAAAAACTGTTTTCTGAAACCTGTTTCAAGTCCATGTACATGTGCATTGGGTTTAGACGTAAACTTAATTTCCTGCTGTAGGTTGGTTAAAGTTTTCAATCTGCTGCTCTAGGTAACAGACTGAATGCCCCACCTTCCACTGAGCAGATTCTGGGCACCGGCTTCCTAAGTCAGAATTGCTTTGAATTACTGAGATAGGTGAGCTAACACGGAGCACCATCCAGGACCTTCATAGCATGTCAGAGTCTTAGACACTTTCTGGTCCAATGCCCTTGGCTCACCGTTTTCCAGGCACAGAGACTGAAACTAAGAAATGCAGGAAGACTTGTTAGTGGTAGGACCTGACCTGCCAGTGGTTTCCCCACCTCTCCTTCTTGGCCTTTTTTTCTTTAGGTCCCGTGGTCCTCTGTTGTAACACAGCAAAGATTAGTGGAAAGGATTTATATTTTGGTCAGAAAATCTGGATTTTAATTGCAGTCTGTCATTTACTATGTGACCTTGAACTCATTAATCACTTAATATCTCTACTCCTCAGGTTGTATCAAATATAAAACAGGATTCATGCTATTAGGGCCGACTGAGTTCATCTTCTCAATGGCACTTTTTGGACTGAGGCATTATATACATTCTCTAATAATAATTTTTCCTCCTTGAGTATCCATGGTATTTATTCAACAAATATACATTGCTATGGAGATGAAGGAGGCTGAATGTAATATTATCAAGTCTCACCCCCTTTGTAAGAGTTTTTACTGACATTTTCCAGGGAGAAGATGCTACTCCCCTTCATTTCACCCTAGCGTCTGTCCTTAGAGCGCTCACAGAGCCCTACAGAAGTTAGTTTAAAGCTAATTCAATAGCACAACATCACCCAGCTTCCCTTACCTACAAACCACGGTGCCTGGTTCCTGACAGGAGCCTGCAGAATAGTGTTTTTCTTCTCTTCCATCTCTGGGTTACTTCATAGCCTCATCAACTTGTGGGTACACGTGAGGCCCTGTGACCAGGGATGCCTCATTTGTGACATTGTCTAACCTCTGCCTGCTCCTGTGGGAACTCAATACTGTGCCCCTCTCCCCTGCAAACACAGTATTCTCGAGTTATTGCTTGGAATTCCAAGAGCGGTGTCTAGCATGAGCTGGCTGGGTAGACCCCCAGCCCAATAAATAACACCTCTCTTTCCTGTCCCATCTCAGAACCAACTGATAGAGGCACAGGAGCCAGATGGATAGAGATCCAAATGATAGTCTTACTACAAAAGCTAAAGTGAATGATGAACCTTCCATCGATGAGCACAGTTGGCTAGATGTAGTTTCATTCCCAGATTAAACTTACCTAGCTGGGCCAAGCTGGAAAACTGGAGGCATCGCCCGGCGTGGAGAACAGAGACTGTATCTTCTCCAGACAAGCTGGATCCAAAGAGGAAGAAGGAAGGAGCTGGGCCAAACATTGAAGTTTCTTCTCCTACACTTGCCAGTCAGAGACCCTCTCTCTCTCTTTCCTACTAGAGATTCTCCCAGACAGAAACATGAGGGAATAAAGGTGTCCCCCTGTGTCTTAGGGGCATGAGTTATCTGACTTCCTTGTTTGGGGGCTTCCTCTTGATTGCAAGGAGTACGAGGTTCAGAGCCAATGTGGGGAAAACGCCCTCTCCCCATCTGTGTGCTGGGCCCCAAGGGGAAGAAGTACTTGGTTTCAGAATATCCTGAAATTCCAGGTGAAACAACTTCATTTATTCTGATTTTGTGTCAGATCTCTCACTTGGCTCCAGCCTCCCCAGACAAAGCCTATCAACCCATGCAAATAGACCCTTGAGAAGGGATTGAATCATTGTGGTTGGCCCTGGAGTTTTACTTGCTCTGAAGACTCCTACTCTACTATTATCTCTGGCAAGCCTAGTTGTGGCCCCTGGCCTTCCTTTCCTGCTCTCAAATTACTATTCTCTTTTGAATTTCAGGGATTTTTAAAAGGTGATAATCAACCTCCGGTCCCTTAGCTTTTTCTACCATTAAGGAGTTAGTTTTGAAACCCCCTAAATAGCCGCTTACCCATCTTTGCCATTAATGCACAGCATGACGTCCTACCCACCCACCAGGTATCTCCTGGGCTTCCTCTGTCTGATGCTGCCTGAAAAAGAAGGATTGCAGTTTCCTACGAAGTCGTATGCAACCCGTAGGATCAAAACAAGAGATTGAAATACCCTCTTTTTCTCGATCTACACATTTAAAATCCAAAGCAGTTGTTTACACCGGAACTCTGGGCATCACTGAAAGAGAAAAGGCCCAAGACCATTTGCATCTTTCTGGACGCCACATCTCTACAATGAAGGAAGTGATTTTGACCAGCAGCTCGGCACAGTGTCTCTGCTTCACTCATCCTGGAAATTACAGCAGTGACTCACAGTTGGTGGAGTTGTGACACCCTAACACTGTATTTTATTCTCCCTTCCCCTCTACTGATGCAACGTAAACTTGGGGTGGATATGGAGGTTGCAGTGTTAATGAATTTCAATGAGTTTTGAAATTAAAAGATCTGAGGCTGGGAATCAGTTTTAATGCCCTGTGAGAGTCATCAGCTGTCTTCCTCCCGGTGATTGTTCACATCTCAGTCAGTACTGTCCAACATCACTCACAATCTTTTGTGGTATATCATTCCTTGTATTAACAATACGCTGAACAATCCAACCAAAAAAGTATTATTGATGAATTGATTGATTCCACAGCAACAAATTAGCATTTTGGGGCAGGCATTGGTGATACAGAGATGGAATGGGGGGGGGGGGCAGAGTAACAAGTCATATAAATAATGCTAAGTCATAACACTATGCTCTGGGGGTTCAGGAGAAATGGCCTTGTACTTCATCTGGTGGA
This sequence comes from Puma concolor, assembly GCF_028749965.1. Lineage (NCBI taxonomy): Eukaryota > Metazoa > Chordata > Mammalia > Carnivora > Felidae > Puma > Puma concolor. Next base: position 24,982,668 of record NC_141673.1, on the reverse strand, counting down.
TCTTGGAAGACTTCTCAGAGGAAATGGGGTCTGAGCTGACTCCAAAGGATGAAGAAGACATTTATAAAGGTTTCATGAGGAAAGAGGTTGTCTGGGTGGAGAAACACAGATTCCTAGGCTCAACCTCAGACTCTCAGGGCTGAGGCCCTGGTACGTTGGTTCTGATGTGTAACCAGGGCTGGGAATCATCAGGAACAAAGGCGTAGATCTGGTCAGAGACGAGAGAAGGGCCTGAAAGGCTGTCTCAGATGCTGGGACCGTATTTTCCACCTTGTCAGAAGACCAAATAAGAGGAATTAAATGAAGCACAGCAACTTGGTTTCCTCTGAATATGAAGTTCCTGGATGTGAAGTGTGTTAAAGGCACTAAGATTTTTACCCAGTGTGCCAAGGAAGGGCTTTCTCTGGAACATGGAAGAAAATGCAGTTAAAACCAAACCAAAAACCAAAACAGCAGAATCTCATTTGTCTCAGATGCCCTATGCCAGGGGTTGACGAACTCTTCTGGTAAGGAGTCAGAAAGTAAATATTTTCAGCTTGATAGACCACACAGTCTCTGTCACAACTATTCAACTATGCCATTGCAGTGCAAAAGCAGCATTAAACAACATGTAAGTGAATGAGTGTGGCTATGTTCCAATAAAACTCTGTTTATAGACACTGAAATGTGAATTTCATATAATTTTACATGCTATAACATATTATTCTTCCTTTGATTTGTTTTCAACAGTTTAAAAAGGTAAATTCTTATTATTCATGATAGCCAAGTGGTGGAAGCAACCAAATAGCAATCAACAGATGCATGGTTTTTTACAAAAAAAGTGGTATCGACATGCAATGGAATATTATTCAGCCTTGAAAAGGAAAGAAGTCCTGTCACGTGATACAAATGCCTGAATATTGAGGACATTGTGCCATGTGAAATCAGCCAGTCATGAAGAAATAAACACTGTATGACTCCATTTACATGAGATATCTAAAGTAGTCAAATTCATAGAAAAGTAGAATGATGGTTGCCAGGGGATGGGGTAAGGGAGAGTGGGAAGCTGTGTTCAATCGATCTACAGCTTCAGTTTTGCAAGGTGAAAAAGTTTTAGAAATTGGTTGCATAACAACAGGAACACACTGAATTGCACTGTGTACTTGAAAGAAGTGATCGTATATGTTGAGGGTAGAGCTAGCAGAATTTGTGGGTGGGTCAGACAGGTATTCTAAAGGAAAGAAAGAGGAGAATCATGAATAGGCGCCAGGTTTTTGGCTGGGATACACGGATGAATAGAAGTGCCACTTACTAAGATGAGAAAGTCTATAAGAGGAGCGGTTTGGGGGAGGTTTGAGATGATTTTAGGACATATTACATTAAAAATGCTTATCAGAGATCCACTTGGTGATGTAAAATACGCATGGGATTTACAAGTATGGAATTAATGGGAGGGGTCCAAGCATAAGTTATAAATTTGAGAGAGAACAATGAGTAGAATGTGCTTAAAATCATAAGACTGGATGAACTTACCAAGGGAGAGAGTATGAGACAGAGAAAAGAAAATCCATTATTGCTTCCTAAAGTTCTCCGCCATGGAGGAATCAGGGAAATGGCAAGGAGAACACAAAAAACACTGAGAAGCAGTGGTCAGAGAGAATGAAAACCAGGTATGTGTACATTTATAAATGACACGCGGAGAAATTTCCAGGTTGCTGATGGGTCAAGGAAGATGAGGACTGAAAACTGACTATTGGCTTAACGACACTGAGGTCACTGAGGCATTGATAGAGTAGTGGGTTCAGGAGAGAATTAGAAGGGAGAACATAGTGACCGCATGCATAAACCACCCTTTCAAAGAAGAGAACTAAAAATAGAGGCGTATCATGAGAGGGAATGTGGTCAAGGTGTTGTGTATTTTTTTTTTAAGATTGGAAAAATTACAACATGCTGGCATGCTGTTGGGAATAGTCCAGTACAGAGTAGAAACTGACAATGTGGAAGCGATTAAAGAGTAGCTGGGGCAATGAGTTTGAGTAGATGGAGGCAATCTGATGGAGTAGACAAATGAAGGGTCAGCCCTAAGTAGGAACATGGAAAGTGAATCCAAGGGAAGGTAGCATATATGGCTACAAAAGCAGGTAGACAGGTAGGGAGATCATGTGGGATTTCTCTTCTAATTGTTTTGATTTTTTTTTCCAGTGAAATGGGATTGCAAGGTCATCAACAGGGGGTAGGATGGGATAGGAAGTATTGGAGTTTTGAAGGAGTATAGGAAGAATTAAGTAAGTGTGAGAATGCAAGAGTGACTGAATAAAAACTTGTAGCATTGAATAATTCTTGGATAGATTATACTAATGTGAAAACATTCATCATTGTTTCCTACTAGCTCCTCCTTACCAGGCTTTCCCTGTAGGAGCATTACAGTTCCCACATCGTTGATGTTAAGCTTGGCCAGATGACTTTCTTTGACCAATGAAATATTAGTGGAAGTGGCATGTACCATTTCAGAAGAGAAAAAAAAATGGCACATTTTATGTTGTTTTTTTTTTTTTACCACAATTAAAAACTCTTAAAAGAAGTCAATTCTTCTTCACTTGAAAGGCATACAGAAACAGGCAGCAGGCCCTGTTGGCTGTCATTTGCCAAACTCTTGCCAATGGGTGGCCAGTCCGAGGGCAAAAAAGATGGTCTGAATCAATGCTTCTCAAATGTCCCCATTGAAAGACCTCTAACAACACAAAAGGAGGAAAGCAGACTCCCACAGGGGTCTGCCTACAAGTCTATAAAATTCTTCTAAGTACTCTTTCAAATGAAGTTCATGATGTCTTTGAATCCTAGTCTATAACACATGTTGTTTTAATGTAAAATTGGCATTCGCTGTAAAAATCAGTAAAAACTGACGCTCACGCAGGCTCAAAGACGGTGAGTGACTTAGTCAAGTCCCATAGCTAGGACAAGTCAGGTATGGGACTGGATCCCAAAATTCCTGATTCCAAATGTATACTTTCCACCCAAATAGGCTGCCTTTCTATCGGGCTTTGGTTCTCCATTCCCAGCCCCTAAATATCCCTCCATTATAGACGCAGTCTTCAAAGTAGTGATGGCAACCCACTTTTGAGTCTCTTCCAAAATTTATTAATTCATGTTTAATACCATCAATTCATAAGTTTTATATATGATTTGTTCTGCTACATTCTAGAATATTTTAGTTGATATATTCTAAAACTCATTTTCATCTCTTGCCCTATCTAATTATGCTTCCTCATCCATCTGTATTTTTTTTTTTTACTTTTCATCGCATCCCATTCTGTTATACATTGTGAAATGTTATATTATGAAGGACCTGACAGATTTGCTATTTTTGTATATCCAGCATCCATTTTCTTCTTGTGGTAGATTGTATTACTTGTTTAGAATTCTCCCTTCCCTCCTTGTCCTTCCCCTAGTCCCACTGACTTCAGACTTGGCCATATGACTTGCTTTCCCCAATGGATTGTGAGTGAAAGTGAGGGTGTGAGAGTCCTAAGCAGAGGTTTTAAGAGACCTCATGTGTCTCTACTCATCTCTCTTGACCTCCTGACTTCCTAGGGAACCATATATCTCAAGTCGAACATATTCCTTCAGCCTAGGTCCCAAAAGGAAAAGATAGGTGAAGCAGACCAGAACCCAGCTAACCAGACCCAACTCACTGAGGGTTGGAGTTGTTTTGTTACACTGTATTATCCCAGCAAAAGCTGACTAATACATCCCTTCTTTTGGAATGAGGGTTTTTATTTTCTTCTGGAAACCCAGCCCTCCTCCACTTTTTATCCATAGGGTTTAGTTGGGCTGACCCTCCTCCATCCAGCCTCAGCACCCTCCAACACATTATGCTGACTAACTCCCATCTCTGTTGAGATCTCAGCTCTTCTCATCAAAGCTGAGAGAGACTAACACTTTCTTGGCCAGCAGAAATTAATGATTCTGGGCCTCGTTACCTGCTCAAAAGGGGTCCCAAAGAAATTACAGAAATCTTACTCATAACCCATCTAGTCTTAACTCCTGTTTGTTTTGCAAGAAAAGCATAGAAAGAAGAGTGTGGATCATATGACACTAAATGCCACACTTCTTGGCTACTTTTTGATAGTGGGCAGGAAGCATGGAAAACAAATAGCAGTTGTTTTGGACTTAAAGTTTGTATCTCCCAAAAATTAACATCGAGGCCCAAACCCCCAGTGTGGTGGTATTAGGAGGTGGGGGCTTTGGGAAGTAATTTGCTTGAGATGAAGTCATGAGGGTGGAGCTCCCTCATTAGTGTCCTCATGAAAAGAGACACCAGAGAGTTTCTCTCCTCTCTCTCTCCCCACATGTGTCTACTGAGAAAAGGCTATATGGGGTCCATGCTCGGCAGAGCGTTCTCACCAAGAACCACATCTGCTGGCACCTTGATCTTGGACTTCCCACCCACCAGAATGATGAGAAATAAATGTCTATCACTTAAGTCACCCAGTCTATGGTATTTGTGATAGCAGTCCAAGTAACCGCAGTTTTCCCTCAGAATGCTAAGGACAGAACCTGGAAACACATAAAAGTAAAAGTTATTCCCTGTGCCTTGAGGAAGAGCAGAGTCAGCTCTGAATTACTCATTCATATGGAGAGCTGGGAGTAGTGGTGTGGAGAATCGAAAACACCAGAAAAACTTCAGAGGTCTTCATTTGGCCTGAGAAACCCTAGGGCCGTCCATGTTTCATGTGTACTTGAAACAGGGAAGCATTTCTTCGGAACAATCAAACTGCCTGATGAAAGCATGTACACCTTTTCTCTCATACATACTAGGATTCTCCAAAGATATACTGTGAAAAAAAAAATACAATAAAAATCATGAAAGCTACCGGCTTCGAATATACTCATGTTTGGCTTTGGCTTATACTTTTTATTTATTTATTTTTTAATTTCTTTTTTCAACGTTTTATTTTATTTTTTGGGACAGAGAGAGACAGAGCATGGCTTATACTTTTTAAAATAAAGCGATGTGATGTTCTCAATTGTGTGTGAGTGATTTTTTTCCTCCCTGAGAAGTATAATAAAATAAGTTTACATTCTCCCAGTCCACAGATTGCTGGATCACACGGGGACATGGAGTGAACTCTCCTGAGTGACAAGAGAAGCCAACTAGGGATTATAATAATCCCTAAGGTGGAAAATTAGCTGTAGAAAATCAGGGGCTGATAAACAGCTCTCCTCCCCATTCCTTCTCCTGCTTTTGTGCCTTCTTAGCTTGCCCTCACCTCATGTTTTCCCACCCTTCTCAGAGACCGGGTGGGCCATGTCTCACCTCTCTGAACTATCCATACCAGCCAGGAAGCAAACGCTTTGGAATGGACTCAGGTGCTCTGACAGGCACTTAGGGGTTGAGAGCTGGTACCCACTTGAGTAAAATACAATGCCTGCCCTTTAGAAGCCCATAGTTAGTAGACAGAAGTGAGAGATTCACAAACAAATAGTCTTTAGAAAAGACTGCAAAAATAAGAAACCAAGTGGAGGAACTCTTAGCGTGTGTTCCTTTTGAGAGGACTCACGCCCTGTCCCTAGGGAATCTGACTTGATTGGTTTTGGTTGTGTATAGAGACCAGTAGTTTTTCAAAATACTCCCCAGGTGATTCTCACAGGAAGCTGGGCTGAGAACGGCCCCAGATCTACTGAATCAGGAATTCTGGCAGGTGAGACCCAGGTGGCCCGTAGTCTATCAGCCCCAGCCCCCCATGGGATGCTGGTACACACTCAAGTTTGAGAACCATCCGGCTGTCCTGCTAAGGGGTGGAGGCACAGAAATGGAGGGCTTCTGGAAGGTGAGCAGTTGGGGTGGAGCACAGTGCTGGGGGTGAGGGACCCTTTCACAGACCCCCTCCTCCTAAGAGCAGTCTCAGGGCAATGGACAAATTCTCCAGTGACAGCCTGGCCTGAGTCCTCTGGGTGGGCCGTCCTTGAGACATCCTGTGGCGTATAGTCCTGTCTGGCGACCACAGAGCCTCCTTCTGAAGCCTCGGTCACTCGGGCCCCCTTGGTGGCTGCTCCTTTCCCTCCGGAGCTCCTTTGCAGGGCAGGGAAGGTTGGGCCTGTGGTAGTAAACGGCCAGAAAGGTCTCTTCCTGACAAATCCTGGCTTCCAATTTATGGCTCCTTATTCTTTTCCCCAAAGTGGGCCCCCTACTCTGAGCTCTGGCTTTTTTTTTTTTTTTTTAAACTCTAGACAGAAACTGTGTCCATCCCTAGACAGAAACCGTGCCTCCTTTTCTGGACATCAAAACATCTCCTCCTAAGCAATCACGTCCCCACCCACGATAAAAGCAGCCCTTTGCCCAAAGCCACCCAACTCTGCACCCCACTCCCCGTGCCCCACTGCCCCACAACTCAGCCATCCCAGCTAACAGAAAACAGCCAAGTCTAGAGGCCTCCTCGCTTTGGGCCTTCCAGCCCAGGCCAACTGGGCAAGACACGACCCCACTGCAGTGCTCAGCGCAGAGACCCACCCCCCCCCCCCCCCCCCCGCTCAGGGGAAAGGAGGGATCCCCGGGTCCATCGGAGCCGGGGGTCCCCACCCGCGCGCCGTGGGGCCGCTTCTCTGGGTTTCTGGCCAAGCAGTCCCCGGCCTTGGGGAGGGGCTGCGGCCGCCCGGAGTCACAGAGGGTCCGGAGGCTCCTCCCCTGGGGTGGCCGAGCAGGAAGCGGGGCGCGCGGCGGGCGGGGGCGCGGCGCGGTGCGGGGCGAGCGCGCGGGGCGCAGGCGGCGGAGTATGCGCGGGCCTCGGCGGCCAGCCCCGGCGCACAGCCGCGGCCGGGGCGCGCGGCGCGGGGCGGAAAAGCCTGTTTACACAGACTGCACACCGCCTGGGGAATAATGCAGTAAAGGAAGTGAGCCGGCTCGGCCTGACTGCTCCAACTTCCTGCTCTCACACACACACCAGAGGAAAAAAAAAAAAAAAAAAAAGAGGAGCGAGAGAAAGAAAAAAAAAGGGGGAAAAATCAGGATCTCATTACAAGAGCAACAGACCGTCTGCAGACGCCTGTCAGCATGGAAAGTCGGGGGCTTTCGCCCGGTTCCTCCTAGAAATTCCCCCGAAGAAGGATCTTGAAAGCTCCCCCACATCTGGGTAGGTAGCAGGGGTTTCTGCCTGTTGCTCGGACAGTTGCAAAGTTTCGTCGGGGGTGCTTTTTCTTTCTTTTCTTTGGCTTGGTGGGGGTGGGGCTGGTGGGCGCCGCGGGGTGGGCTGCGGGCCTGGGAAGGGGGCGCCGAGGGGGATGCTCCTGCGCCCGCGCCGCCCGCCCGGCGGGAGCTCCGCGCCGTGTCCGACCCCGCGCCGGCGGCACCCTGCCCTGGGGCTGCGCTGCAGCTCGGAGGAGGGGGCGCGCGGGGGGGGGGGGGTGGGGAGGAGGGGACGTGGAGACTTGGGGTCCCTGGGAGGAACGGCGGCGGGACGGGCTGCGTGCCTGGAGGCTGGACCACCGCCGACCTTCCAGCCGGGGCTGGCATTCCCCTGGGGTGGCAGTGGGCACCGACGCTCCGATTCGGGGAGAGGACAGGGGTGGAGGGGGAAGCGGAGGGCGTGGGGAGCGAAGGCGTGGGGCTGGGGGTCGCTTCCATTCTCGTTCGGCAGGTGACCCCCGCCCGGGTCACCGCCCCAGGCGCACGCCCAGGTGGACCTTTAAAAGCCAGTGGAGTCTTTACTGGACACGGTTTGGGCAGAGGTTCGGGGCAGGAGACGGTCTTGGAGCCCCCAGCTCTTTAGGAAGGGGCTCTTCAGCTTGCAACTGAATGTTGGCCTGTAATGCTACTGTAACTTTCGGGAGGGGGAATTAAAATTTTGGAGAGTTAAAGAAAAATAAGAGGTCTCGGTTTTGTTATATTTTCTGAACCGAACCTTCGTGAGGACAAGCTGCATTTAGGTGGCGGGTGGGGGTGGGAGTAAGAAATGTTATTTCAGAAACTGCAAAAGGGGCTTTTTAGAAAAAAAAAAAAACGAGTGTCGGGAGAGTTTCTGGCTTGTCTGGAAACGGCAAGACTAATTGCCATGCGCTTCCGCTTTGAAACTGGCAGCAGACAGCATCTTGAAAATGACTCACTAGAGGAGCTCACAAAGAAACTGGTTTGCTCCTTCTCAGGTTTATGTATTTGTGCCTTTTACAGTTTCCTTTGTAGTGTTCGAGGGGTCCCCCGCCCCTTCCCCGCCGGCCCCCTCCTACCCTCCCGCTTTTGGAAGCCCCTGGCCGGTCTTTAACTACCCCCAGCACCCCAGCCCGACGGGGGCTGGGGGAGGCTGAGTTGTTTTTGGAAGTTGGCTGGGGAGAGGGTTAAAGGGATTCTGCTGCTGCAGGGGGAAAAAGTTCCCTGAATTTTCCACTGGCTGCTGCAGGAAGAGAGAGCCCCTTTAGTCATTGCTAAGTAATGTCTGCACACACACCAACTAATCTCATTAGGAGTTTCCGCTGCTCGGCACAGGAGGGGTTTTGTGCAGCCACTGTCAGCCCGGGGAGCCCTGTGCTGCAGAGGGAGACAAGTTACGGCTTTATTTACTTAGAGGTGCAGCTGGCCAACAACCTTTTCAGGGCACTATCTTGAAACTTTGAAGTCACTTTGGCCATTTTGGATTTCAGACTTACAGGTTTTTCTTTCCCAGTTGTGTGTAGGGTGTGTGTGTGTGTGTGTGTGTGTGTGTGTGTGTGTGTGTGTGTGTGTGTGTATGTGTAAAATTTCTATTGCCCAAGCAGCTTAAACACACCCATCCTCTCTCTTCTGTGCTTATGTCTTTGTTGGAGGGGGTGTGGAAGGTGGGGAGCCAGAGGAGATGAGAAACTAAGCATGTTCCAGGCATATATTAATGAACTCAAATCGATTTCTGAGCCTTATTGCTTTATTGCCAAACAAAATACCCTCTGATCTCTCTCCCTTTTTCTCTGTCTGTGACACACATTTATTTGGGATAGGTCAGTTATGGGTTTCAATTTATGGGGATTATAAAATTACAAATTGTGTTAGGAGGGCATGTGGGTCAGACAGTTAAGAAGACTGTCCATAAGTGTTTTTAGAGTTTCCAGTAATGATCCTGCCTGCAAAACCCCCTGATGGTCTTTCTGTGCCAAATATAGCAAAATAGCAAAGGCCTTCTGGCCTTTTTTTTTTTTTTTTCCTTTTTAAACCTTTAAATGTTGGAAATGTGTAGAGTTGCTAAAAAGGGTAAAGAATTTTAAGGAACCCGATTGGAACTGTGGGGTTGCTTTATTGACAAGAACCTGTTGCTGGGGACATACTCTTGAGGGTTTTTGAGGTGTTGGCGTTTCTCTTATGGTCACAAAGCATGTCCTGAAAACAGCTCAACTAGGGCGTGAGTCAGTGGACACAAGTACAGATGTCCCTAACATGGTGCCTGGCACAGAGTAGATGCTCAATAAATTGTTGCATTGAAAGCTGTGAGTAGGATAACAGAATTTATAATAAATAGATAAGGGGAAAAAAGCTTTCCAAAGGCTCAAGAAAGGCCCCTTGGAGCAAACTACAAACCAGTCTGGATAAACAGACTTTCTGGAGTAATTTTCTCCCCCTGGTGACATTCGGCAATATCTGGAGACATTTTGGTTGTCTTAACCAGAGGGGGTGCTATTGGCATCTAGTGGGGTAAAGAATTAGGAATGCTGGTACACATCTGGCAAAGTACAGAACAGCCCCCCAAAGTAATTTTCCAGCTCCAAATGTCAGTAGTGGCCAGATTGAGAAGCTTTATTTACATTAATGATGATAAGTCTTTTATAGGCAGCCATTCAATGGATAGGACATTTACAAGTTATAAGTTGTACTTTTCTGCCACATATGTAATACAGTGTGCATGAATTTTCTCTCCCTTTCTGTCTTTTTGGTCAGTAATACGTAATAGAAGGACATGTAAGTGACGAATTGTGATGGTTTACCTTTGTGAGCTGAATTAGACCATCTCTGAACCTCGCTCACTTGATACTAATGCTTTTTGGACCAGAATGGCAATAGCCCAGATAGGGAAAGTAGTGATTTTTCAGCCCTGTTTGAATTTTGGAGTTTCCTAAAACATTTATTAAAGATCTCTTTTTCTTATTTAAAAAAATTAATAATTCAAAACTGTAACATACAGTAAATGTAACTCTGAGATCATATATTGAAATTTATATTTGTAATAACTTTTTGGAACTTGAATCTTTTCCTGAAATCGGTTTTAAAGTCCTTCCAGTCAGTGCGTATAAATTAAAATATTCCTTTCTTAGCTGTCAGATACTGGGTTTTGTGTGTTCTGTGCTACCCAATTATTTTTATATACCTATCCAATTCAAAAAACCAATATGGTTATAGAACATTACCTACTGACAAACCCAAAACACTAACAGAAAATTGTCCAAGGATGTGACTTCCTGGAGTAGAGTCCTTTTTTTTTTTTTTTTTTTTTTTTTGGTGATGGTGAATTACTGCCTATGAATTAATACTGCTTTGCTCCTTTCCAGTCCTAGGGAATGATTCAGCCATCTCCATGTTCTCCAGACCTGGGGTTCCTCATTAAACTTTAAAAGAAATGGGTTCTCTATTCTGGCTGTGCCCTGGCTGCAGACAGCTGGCTTCTGCCCCTTCATGAGGGCCTGCACCTACACACACACACACACACACACACACACACACACACACACACACACACACACGGGAGCAACACAGGTCATTTGAATGAAGGACCCCACTCCTGTCAGATTTTTCTGTATGTTTCCAGCAAGAGCTGTTTATGTCCTGGTTACCCATAATTCCCCCTTTGTCTTTGTAGATTGACTTATAGTATATTTGAGATCACACTAGCATAACAATATTTTCTAAAAGTCAGGAGGTTTTACTTCTGTTTTAAAAAATAGTTAATGTGAATTACATTAGGAAGAGTCAGAAAACCACGAAGAAAAATATAAACATCTCCCATAATCCCACCGTGGACATTTTGGTGTATATTTTTTTCAGTCTTGTACAATGTGTGTGTGTGTATGGACACATACCCACGTACATGCACACATACATAAAACTTTTCATTGGAGTCATACTATCCTTGCTGTTTTATAACTTATTTTTACCTAACATATCATGTAACACATTTTCATAACTAGTACCAAGACCAAAATTACTACACATAGAGCATATATTTATTGATCTAATAAATGTGTTGACTCAACAGTGGATTGACATAATTTCTACATGGACTTGTTCAGTGTTTTTGTCTCTGCGGCTCCAAGTAATGTCCTAAGAATGCTGACCTCTTAAAAGACTGAATTCATATGTGCTGTGAAATTTGGGATTTTGATGAGTTTCTCTATGATTTAAGAATGAGTCATGATTTGCAGTAGAATATCAAGATGTAGTAACAGGAAGTCCAGGGCCCTACACATCAAAATAGAATGTTAGATGATGAAAAAAGAGAAGCTAGGTTAAACCGAAAATATACCTTGAACTTTAAAGAGGGAGGAAGAGGTCTCTTGCACACTGAGACGATTCTTAGTTATTAGTGTTTCATTTTATATCCAGAGAGTTTCGAAACTTTGAAATTGGTGTTTTAAATGGATTCGTATCTCAAGATTACTATTGCTCATGGCCAGTTTGAATTAAGATCATCCAACTTTTTGGTTGAAACTGCAGCAGTGAGACTATGACAACTGTCTTTACCACCAAAAGTGCAGCCCCAGGAAATGGAGTTATCAGCGTGTGTGTGTGTGTGTGTGTGTGTGTGTGTGTGTGTGTGTATAAAACCATCTGTTAACGAATCCTAAAGGCCTTCAACAATGGTAGATCATTCAGTTTAAGTAACTATTCTGGGCAGAAATTTGACTCCTTATGACTCCTGCCTATAACCAAAATAAAAATGGCCTTTCATCCATTACCTGAAACTTAACATATGTGTCAGCAGTTTAAAAATAAACCTTGAATTGGTCATTTCAATAAATTGTAATTTGGTGTGAATTGCCACTAGAAATTAGTAACTCATCGATGATATGTTTCAATTTGCATTTCCTGGAAGGTAGTTATTCAATTCTAAGAACTAAATGGGGTTATTTTATAATTCGTAAGACTTATTTGTATATTTTTAAAGAAATTAAGATGATGGTTATAGTAACATCTAATTTGAATTGGACTAAAATTAATTTACTCACATATCTGCTCTAAAAAAGGCTCTAAAGCACATGGTATCATAAGTATCTTTAAAGATTCCATATCTAATAATAATTCCTAATTTTCCACATATAAATATGGGAATGATGGGGTAGATATAAAACACGCTTACCTAATGCCTTCTCTTAGACTGGGGTCAGGAGTCCTTTACTCCAAGCAGTAGAACAAGGAATCTGAGATCGTAGGTGTCCTTTTTTTTTTTTTTTCAATTGGGATATAATTTCATACATGGAAATGGACAGATCTTCAGTGTTTTTGTATACATCCAGGAGATCTATACCCCTTACCTTCAAATATAGAATATTTCTACCACCCCAAAACATGCCCTAGCTATTTCTTTTTGTTCTGACAATTTCATGATTCCACCATGTAGGTTATTAAACCCCAGAACACCTTCATAAAATACTGCAGTATTTTTATTTAATCTGCTTGGTTAAACATAAATCACTAAAATGTGTGGATTTCCTCAGCAATAGGATAGGAGGAAAAGTCCCTTCTACATTATTTAATGCCACTTAAACTAACCCAAAGTAATCTGTGTGCTGCAGGAAAAAAGTAGATTCCTTTAAAACCAGTTGGGTTGAGGGGTGCCTGGGTGGCTCAGTTGGCTGAGCGTCCGACTTCAGCTCAGATCATGATCTCACAGCTCATGAGTTCGAGCCCTGTGTCAGGCTCTGTGCTGACAGCTCAGAGCCTGGAGCCTGCTTCAGATTCTGGGTCTCTCTCTCTCTCTCTCTCTGCCCTCTCCCATTCATGCCATCTCTCTCTGTCTCTCAAAAATAAATAAACATTAAAAATAATAACAAAAAAAAAACCAGTTGGGTTGAGACACTATCCCTCCATCTTCCTGGAACTCAGTTTTCCAGCTGGATGGTGAAGTGATCCAGGTAGAGACTGGGGTAATCCCTTTCAAGCCAAAAGTTGTGTTGTACTATTTTTTTGGAGTAAGGAACTTGAATTCTTCTAAAAGTTGTGAAAATGTGAAAATTTTTACTGTCCTCTGCAAACAGCCGACTTTCAGACATAACACAGCGATTTAAGTGAAGTATTCTGTGGTTGGAAAAGGGGTTCCCCATAAATTTCCCCTTCAATCCCATTCTGGCCCCTTGTTGAGTGAGGAACACTCGAGGAAAGGTTGGTATTAGCTGCTGTGCTTCATTTCCTTCTTTTTTTAAGGTTTGTGACCAGCATCGCAATATCTAAATGGCTTACGGTTGGGTCATTCTTGGAGACACCAGTGAATGTGTGTGGGTCATATGCTGAGTAGGCCCAGATGGGATTTTGATCACAAGGTTTAGTCCCTGCTCCTTCCTTCCTATAGTCTTTGAAAATGGTGTCCATCCTCCACTGCTGTGTCTGAGGGGGTCCCCTGTTCCTTCTTGCCTTCTCTAGTCCCTTGTCTACCCACAAGCTGGAGTGATCCTTTATACACAGGTCTGACTGCCTCACGCCTTTGCTTAAAATCTCCCAGTGGTTTCTGCCAGGGTAAAGACCCAAATCCTTAATGTAAGCTGTGATTTGGGCCAGCCACCCTAGCTTTTCATCCATTCCTCAGACCAGTCGTGAGCTCTTTGGCCACTGGGCCTTTCCAAATGCTGTTCTCTGTCCTGGGAATTCCCTTCCCTGCCCCCACTCGCATAGATTGTTCTCACTCTGTGTTGCCAGTTTGTGGCCATCCTTCAAGGCTCAGCTCCCACTGTCATTTGGTGATCAGCCCCGGCCTCTGGAACCCCTGCCACCTTTATTTACAGGTTTTCTCATTGACCTGAATTCTCCCTCTCCAAATTCTTACTATCCAAACGTAGGTAGTGAACACTTTGTGATCTATATTTCTGGAGATGGGTCTGGTGTCCCTGATTATTCGTTGATACTCATTATTCCAAACTCAGGAGCCAAGTAGATTTGATGGCACAGCCTCCCTTGTTACCCGAAGTCTCTGCCAAACCCTTGAATCCATTAGATTCGGAGAGTGAGGGGTACCCGCGCATGAAAGCGCCATGATGTGTTTCACGTCTGTGAAGTCTGGAAGCTCCTTCTGGGCCTGTTCTGTTTTTCTCATCCTCGTATTTATCCCAGCACGTTGTCCAATACCTGGCATTCATTGAATTAGAAACAATCTGAAGGGGAAAAAACTTGCCACTGGACTTGATAAAGCACTTTATTGCTATGCATAAATCCAACCCTCTCCTGGACAGTGAATTATTTGGGATTAATAAGAGGCATATTTCTTGGTTAAATCATAAAGCCAGCCAGGAAGAAACTCTATAGAGGATATGTCATTTTCCAGAGTTTTTATCCAGACTTATAAGAACGGTACAGAAAACAAGTTTGTTAATATCTGAGAGGACAAACCTCAGCCCTGTTCCTGATATCGGTGTTATTCCTGGAATGGTTGGCTAACAGTTAATTCATAGGTCAGTACAACTTGGAAGGATCTTGATGTAAAATTCTTTCCATGTTAAAATTGATCATTGTATAGCAATCATCATTAGTCTTTATCAAGACTTCAACTGACCAAGTTTTCATAGTTCTTTAGGCTGTATTCCATAATATTTACAGTTCCAAGTCCTTCACTTATACTAAAACCTGCGTGTGTAGCTTTTGTTTGTAACTTTTTGTAATTAACGGATGATGTTTCTGATTAATTTTTAAAATAACAAAAGACTCTGCCTGTGTATTTGAAGGGATGAATGACTAATATCTACATTGCTTTTAGTGGAGGAAGGCTAGCTCTGCTGTGAATTTCAGCTGGTTTTGCCAAATAGCAGTTTGTTGATAGTCAAACCTTGATTAACCAGAACGTATGATTAAGCAGATTTCTCTTTCTGCAGTTAACTGTCAGAAGAGAAGGATCAAAACAACAACAGCAGAATAAGCCCCAGAATTTATTCCAGGATGTGCTCCTGGGTAACTTCAGGGATTCTCTGTAGGAATTAATTGCCAGGATTCTCCTACACTATCTGCACCTGCAAGTTCTCTTCATCCTTAGTAAGATGATACCAAGGCCCAGAAAGGTCAGAATGCTCGATTAAGCAAGAAAAGGGGTAGACGGTCATCCAGTTTCTGAACACTTAGAGTTAAGAAGAGCGCTTCTCTGGTTAATACTCAGTGAACTGGAAATATAGTCTCCCTACTATCTCCTTATTGGAGTTTGGAAATTTTTCCTTTAAAGGCTAAAATATAAGCCTTGGTGATTGGAGTTCACTTGAAAGTGAAAAAGATAAGCATTGACAGGTGTGTGTGTGTGTGTGTGTGTGTGTGTGTGTGTGTGTGTGTGTGTGTGTCTGTCTGTGTGGGTATGCCTTCACATATGTTGGCAATAAGAGGGATGCAGGCATCTAAGAGAACATGGTACTGTATAATCTCAGTTCGTGCTCCTTCTATATCCAGAGCCACTGTTCTCCTGTAGGATCTGAGCCCTAATTCTGTACAGAGGACGGGAGTATAAGGGAACATTTGCTAAAGTTCTCATCCAAAAGCACCATTATTTCACTGTGAGAACCCAGAGAAAACTTGGATTTTTAAAAAATATAATGTATAGGAGAGGAGAAAGTGAATATTCCTGATAATTTCAGCAAGTCCCATTAAGAACATACAAGAAGAGACCAAACCCTTCAGTAGTCTTTGGAAGACCATATATGGATGCAGGTTTTGCATTTTGAAATCTTCTGGAATCTGGAATCCATGAGCGTTAGTAGGGAAGTTATTTCTGCTAATCCAAGCCCTGATCCAAGATACTGATCACTTAGACCAGAAGGTGTTGGGTGGTAGAGAATTACTTTTTACTTCTATTTCATTTTTTCTTTTTAAAAGTATTTTAGAACGAATATCTCCAAATTCTACAGGTGACATTCTGAGTGCAGGTTGGGAACTGATTAAGCCCCAAGCAGACCTAGGTTGTCCTATCCATGCTGAGCCTGTAGCAGAGGGCTAAATTCATCTTTGAGAGTCAAGGCAAAAATACCACTCAGCCCTCGACATTCCCTGACTTTGCTTCATTCACTTCTTTGGGTGCCTTAGTGCTAATTCTCAGTTTGGCATTTAGGATACTTGGATAAAGTGATAAATACTTGGATAAATTTTGAGTGGTGATAACATTTTCTTAAAGTGAATTACTTTCATTACAAAGGTATGGGCTGTTAAAAGATGCCTTGAATCAAACAAATGACCCACGTACATGGAGGTTCTCCAGAGCTTAGAGTGTTTGCTCTTAAATAAGGGCATTGCCCTGCTCTGATTTAAATCAGAGCCGAACCACAAGCACAGCATCCTCTTCCAGACTTGGCCACATCCTTTGCTTTTTTTTTTTTTTTTTCTTAACCTAAATATTAAGACCTACTAATTTGACTTTGGGAAAGTAGGAACTTTAAGACCTTGACATAGGAGATCATATATGCTCCAGCTGATTAAAATGTAGGAAGGGTGACTTTCTTTAGCAAGAGGGAGAAGATCATCTACAGCAAGATCTGGCTGTTATTTTATTTTTTACAGTTACTATACTCTTGCGGAACAATAATTGGAAGAGTAGAGTATCAAGTTGTATGTGACATTCCAGGAAAGGGCCAAGCCAGGTTAGTGGATGGCAGCTTTCTGAATGGGAAGGAAGGCACTTGATGGGAAGGCATACCCATCAAGACACTTTGGGGTATGTATCTGATGTGTGTTTCTGATGCCACCAACAGCCATTCTCTTCCATCAGATGTTTTTACAGAGCTCTTGAAGGTTAATATGTCTGCATTAACCAGACACAAATGAATAAATCATCGGTCTTCACTAGATGACAGTTCTAATGGTTTTTTTGTTCATTTATTCAGTACATTTGGGGGGTTGATAAATAGGTTTAAAATAACATGGCATTGGGCAAAGATTAGTTTTGAAGTCACTCTTTGTCTATTTTTGCGACAGTTTTCTTAGAAATAACTGTACTCCACATGAAGATATTTTAAATGTGCTCCACTTACTGTAGCTTCTCGACCAGTCGGGCTCGATTTTAAATAGACGTTCAGTGGAAAATGAGATGCGTTTTGTGTGCCACTTTATCTTAATGCCATCATATTTTTGCTTTGTGTTAAAAAGAACTTGATTAGAAGTTATTTAAGTTTAGATGAAACTCTGCGTTTGGTACCATAATCACCATATGTAGCAAAATGTACAAAAATGTGAGAGAAACGTGCATGTGGAGACCGTAAAAGCATAAAAGGGATAGTCTACCTTCACGGCTTGAGATGCAGCTAAAATCCCCCACAGGTGTCCACCACATGAGCAGGTGATGACATTTTGAAGACTGCAGAGTCACCGGTTTTTATAGATCCTTGCAAAGTGAATATATTATCCCAGCAGATTATGTAAAACTGGTGATGCCTAGAATTTGCATTTCCTAAACCATGAAAGAGTTTTGCTGAGAAGAGCACCCAACGAGAGCTGAGCAGCTGAAGTGACCACAGAATCTAGAAGCCAGAGGGGCCATTTCCTTGCTTAGCTAACCATCCGTGTAAGGCAGCGCCTTGTGCTTCTCAGCAGTCTCTAAAGATGTCACAAATACCGGTAACTCGTAACTATATTTGCACCAGTACTGTAAACAGCAGGACCCAGACACAAGATGATGCCCGTATTATCCAGCTAAATCGCGGCATTTCCAGGAGCCATCACGTTTTGGCCTATGTTAAATTTCAGAAACGGAAAGGAAGAATGTTTATAATATTAGCCATTTGCAAATTATCAGCGCAAGTATGCTAGATTATAAAGTTTTAACACTGATCATATACTTCTGAAGAATATCAAGATCCATTAACTAGTATCATTTTCTAGATATACTGTTTTAAAAAAAAGACCTATAAAATGGTTTCTGTAGATTTACTCCAGGAAGAGGGAAAGATAACTTTGCCAGGAGTGCAGATGTTGGGGAAAGTTGTCTTTTTTTTGTTTGTTTTTAATGTTTATTTTGGGGGGAGAGAGAGAGAGAGAGAGAGAGAGAGAGAGAAGGAGGAACAGAGAGAGAAGGAGATACAGAATCCGAAGCAGGTTCCAGGCTCTGCTGACATGGGGCTCGAACCCAGAGAGAGAGAGAGAGAGACAAGGAGAGAGAGAGAAGGAGGAACAGAGAGAGAGGGAGATACAGAATCCGAAGCAGGTTCCAGGCTCTGCTGACATGGGGCTGAACCCACTAACTGTGAGATCATGACCTGAGCCAAAGTCCGCTGATGAACTGACTGAGCCACCCAGTGACTTAGCTATCCAGAAATGATAGGAGAAATGATACTTTATTACTTTAAGTTCTATAGAAAAGACCAGAAAAGTTGCTCTGGGAAGACCACGGCTTCTCTCCCTCTCCAGGCTGCTACTAGGGCCGTGAAGGAAAGCTGGAAGGAGGTCAAGGGTTCCTAAGATTAGTAGCCTGATGTGTCATGCATGCGTGAGAAGCAGCCACTGGTGAAGAGAGACGTGTTCTAATGCTAGTAAATGAAGCAGAGACTGAACCACTCCTGGAGAGGGTGTGGGACCCATGGCGGCTTTGGCAGGACAGGGAGCAGAAACAATGGTCATACCGGGGAGAGATTTGGAGGCACGGGAGAGATGGGCCAAGAGGAAAGGCTCTGTACCTTTCCCTGGGTGGAGCTAGGGAGGGAGAATTGCCGTGCAGATGTTGGAGGTGGCCCAGACCGGGTGCAGCCCGGCCAAGGGAAGAGGAAGGCGCACACAGGGTTACCTTTCTGTCAGGAAATGCCCAGAGCTGCAGCAGGTCTGGGATGCTGAGCACAGCTGTGCACATTTCCCCGTCCCCAGGGTCCCTTGGGACTCCTCCAGAGAGGAAGAGATGGTGTCGCAGCCCACACCTGACCCCACCGGGGCCTCCTTCCTCCCCCACCCCGGTGTCCGCTCAGTGTGTGTGGACACGTGTGAGAGAGACGGGGAAGATGATGTTGGTGATCTTTTGGCTGGGTGGCATTTGAGGAACAGTTCCAGGAAGAAGAGCACTGTTATTAGGCAAAATATATCGCTGCTTGCCATTGATGGAAAAAGAAGTGGTGTCCAGATTTTTAGTTAGAAGAGCTAAGGCTTGCATTTTCTTTGACTAAATGTATTTTATCGTGTGTGTGTGTGTGTGTGTGTGTGTGTGTGTGTGTGTGTGTGTATTTTTTTCTAACGTTTCCACTGGGTGGTGCTGCGGGAGTTCCTACCTTTTGCCTTGGATCTACCCTTCCCAGAAAGACGCCTCTAAAGCATAATAGGAGGAAGTCCTGATTTAGAAAGATTTTACAGTTTCAACACAATAGAAGGGTTTGGAGGATGCTCTGGCAGGAAATGTTTTAGTTTCTGGATGTGGAAAATTCACCATCATTTTGTATCATGCAGAAGTTTTCTTACTATGCTGGGTATATATTCTTTTGGCGGTTACCAACTTATTATTTAGCACAGAAAAGCTTTCAAGTTTATCTGAGAGATTACGGTTTCATCCTAGTGAAAGCAGTATGTAAGATTTCCTTTATTTTTGACTTTTGTAAAACTATCATAACAAAAAGTAAGCAAACAAACATTTCCTGATGTTAAGACAACCACAGATTTAAAAAATATCTCTGTTAAGGTTTTATTTGAAGCTGAAGGCATTGTTCCATTCCTATTTTAAAGATAATTTGTACAGTGTATTGGCCAAAAGGATAACTTGGATTTTTATTTTCAAAATAAACATATAAAGTCTTTCAATTTGATAGCACTCATGTATGGAAGGGGATAGGGCTGGCCTTATCCTTGTTTTACAGATAAAAAAAAAGTTGAAACACAGAGAAGTTGACGTCCCTGCCGGAGATCATGCAACTCTTTAAGGCCGTGGCTGTCATGAGAATTTATGTTCTGATTTCCAACTTTTCCCCTTACGCACAGGATCAAGTTTCAAATATAGGAATAGGACAAAGTTTAGGTAAAAGATTTTCCATTCAAAGGCCTATGAGATATAAGAATCAAGGGTAGTATGGGAGAGAAAATACCCACTGGAAATTAGGAAGCTCCACTCAATGGAAGCTCACATTTAAGGATGGTTGGCAAGATTTTAAGTAAGTTGTACTGAACCCAAGGCAGCATTTTGTTTTCATGTGCTTGTTATGATCCTCCACGAAATCCCAAATATTGCTCTCTTAGAACTTGAAACAGGGCTTCCCCAGAGGTGTTTGTTTTTAAAGGAACAAATGTGAACTTCTGCTGGGTGCCACTCTAGGTCCTATCATGTGGTTTCAGAGGGGCTCCCAGTCTGTCCCTATTCTCAGGTGAAGTGACGCCCACGATTCCTTTTATTGTTTGGAGGAATGCAGGCAGGTTTTAGACCCCATCTCTGGAGCCAGGCTCGGTCCATAGAATTTCTATTCTTGACTCGCATCCTCTTGTTCCACCGGCTTGTGTATACACCCCAAGCGAGAGGAAGACTTCTCCTGCTGAGGAGGAGCTGAGTTACAGAAGGTGCAGATTCCCACATTTTGTCTTTATTAGCAAGAGCCAACCTTGATTATTTAGTGTTGAATGAACCTGGAGTGGGTCTAAACCAACATACATGTCTTTTGTTAAGGAAAAAAAAGTTAATTTTTGGGGGGGAGAGAGCGCTAGTGGGAGTGGGGCAGAAAGAGAGGGAGACAGAGGATCCAAAGTGGGCTCCATGAGGACCGCAGACAGCCTGATGCGGGGCTCAAACTCACGAGCTGCAAGATCATGACCTGAGCCAGATGCTTGATGGTCTGAGCCACCCAGGCATCCCACCATGCAGATCTTTTTAAAAGGGAAATGAGTTTAAAAAACGATGGTAGCATGGGTTCAAAGTCTCTTTCTTAAAACAGAACCAATCAGAATAACTGGAGTCACAGAGGAGGCAAAGCCAGAAATGAACAAGGAAATTTCCTGATTTGATTCACAATGGGAATGTTACATGTCCCACTGAGTTAAAATGAGACTTCTCGCTTAGCAGCAGTGAGATGTGCATGCAAGAAATGAAGCCCCTGCTGGAGGAACAATGGTGAGAAGCTGGACGTTGGAGCCAGATTCCTCTGGGTAGGAGTCTCTGTCCATGTCAATTCTGTGGCCGTGAGCATCTTATTTCACCTTTTAAAGTCATGACTTCCTCGTGGAGGATTAAATTGAGATGTGTATGAAGTGCTGAGCACAATGCCTGGCACATGATAAATGCTCATCAAAATGTTAAGTGTTGAAAAAGAAAAGCTCCTATTTAGAGAAGGAACAGATTTTTATTTTGGTACGAGCCCTTTTCTTGATTATTCCATGGACTCTCAGTATTGCTGGTCAGGGAGGATATACCTAACCTTTCCTTTAGAATGGGGCTCTTGGAGCTTTATAAATTATCTTTAGTGTTTTATGAATCATGTTGACATTATGTGTATTTTGTAGTTTACCTCCCCTCCCACCCCCACCCTGGAGACTTTTAGATTCTCAAAGAGATCCATGGACCCAAACACAGGAAGAAGATACTGTTCTGGAGATGTGACTGTGTGTGTGTGTGTGTGTGTGTGTGTGTGTGTGTGTGTGTGTGTGTGTGTGTTCTATGTATATGATTATATGCTTTAAGTTGCCTATGCGAGATTGTGGATATTTGACTGGTTTTTGAGCCATAAAAACAACAATTTCATGTAGTTCAACCTAATGGTGGTAATTGTTAAGTAATGTAATTTGAGACAGTGTCATAATGAAAGAGACTATAATGAGGTATGAGTATAGCTTATTTTCATACGTTATTTACCAGAGCCTCACAAGTCAAACTTTGTCAGGGAGCCTTGGACCACTGGTAATCCTATTTCTCTACAATAACTTCTGTGTACAGTACTCTAAAATAGACTTGATTTTCCCCAGGGGTTTATTGGTAGCTTTACGACATCTAATGAATCATTTTTCTAGTTCCATGCGCTTTTGATCCAAATGGCTACTGTTGAAGAAGAATTTGCTTAGTATTTATTCCCTATTGAATTCATAGGGTTAATTACTCTGAGGAGGGAAAAACAGTCTCAGTGAGTTTTCTTGGGCAACAAGAATAGCTGTGTTCTTCCAGAAAGCAGAGTTTGGCCGTCGTATTGAGGGTTAAAACAGAGCTGACACACAAAGCAAAATGAAACCAGAGCTGCAATTACAAAGTGGGACAGATGTAGGAGGCCAGGTTTCCTGTGGCCCATTTTCCAGTTTCCTGCCTGCAACCTGCAGAAGAGGAAGCTGAGTGTTACCAAGTATGAGAACTAAAGGGGGACGACGTGCTTCAGGCCAGAATTAAGATGTGCTCAAAACACACGGGCAACAAAAACAATTGCAAAGAAAGTGAACGTTTGGGTTTTAGTCCAAAACTGTCTGGGAAGGAACAACCCGTCTGTTTAAAGAAAAGACGTTTGTCAGTAGAGCCTGTGCTTCTCTGTGAGATTCAATGGGGGGTGGGGGGTGGGGTGGGGGAGAGACCTGGGGACTGTCCCCGGTTGTAGGTACCTCTTTTTGCAGTCCTACTCATCTGTCAAGACGTGGTCTGCTTTTTAAATACAGTTGGTTACCTGAAAACATTTCCCCTGCAGTGCCCAGGATTTCTAAATCTGTTTCCTGGGCATGTTGATATATGAGAGAGGTGGATGTGGTTAACCGAGTGGCTATAATGAACTATAGCCTCACTTTGGGAAGGCTGGGTGACCAGTTGGCTGCTTTGATCTAGCAGGCTTGTGTTCCTTTAACTGCCCAATAAAATTTTGTGTGATGTTTTCAAAGAAGAGATTAAATGGAGATGTGTGTGTTTAAGGCTGCAGAACGCACACTCTGTTTGTGTGGCTACCTGACGAGCCAAGTGGGGAGATGCAGGGCTCATGCAGTCAGAAGATACTGGAGAAGTGAGTAAGTCCATCTTTCTCCTGAGATAAAAAAGAGATGAATAAAATTATTCTGTGTTTGGACTCATTACCACATTAAAGAAGAGCCTCCGAAGTCAGATATTACAATCCCCTCCTTATGGGTAAAGAAATTGAGATCGAAGGGTGCCTCGGTGGTTCAGTTAAGCGTCCGACTTCAGCTCAGGTCATGATCTTACGGTTTGTGGATTTGAGCCCCATGTCGGGCTCTGACAGCTCAGAGCCTGGAGCCTGCTTCAGATGCTATGTCTCCCTCTCTGTCTCTGCCCTTCCCCTGCTTGTGCTGTCTTTCTCAAAAATAAATAAACATTTAAAAAGAAATTGAGACCCAAAGAAATTTAGATTCCCTACACACCTGTTTAGAAAATGCCTGTTCGCCAGGTGCCATGTTGGAATTGCTGATGACACTAATGAAATGATGGCCAACATCGAGTAGCTCCCCCTGTGGAAGCTTTGTTGAAGGCTCCATAGAAGGCATATGTGGAGGCAACAGTAAGTCTTGTGGAAGGCTCGTAATGGATAGGGCAGCGTGCTGAGCTTTCCCCATCACCGTCCCCCTCAAATGGACTTGCCTCTTTGAGGTACAGAGAAATAGGTGTGTGCTTCTGGGGCAGCCAATTCTTTATTAATCCTCTGGCTTGATTGCTCCCTGCTGCCTCTTCAAGCGCAGAAAAGAACAAACTCTGTACCAGAAACACTAGGAAATTTGGGGATGTTGCCAAATTAGGGATCATAGAAGTGCCCATGTGAGGCAGCATAGTGGGAAAATAGGCCATTTTCCATCTCAGTGCAGGTCTATCTGAAAATACGGGATGAGATGGGCAGGGTTGTGCAATAGTGGGGTGGGATGGGAAATGGCATGCATATACAGATGAAGGAGGAAGCAGAATGGCTCAAACGTGATTTCCCAGCCCAAGTTAACGTAGTCATCCATTTACTTGTCCAAAGGAAATTCACTTATAAAAAGTCATCCAGTGAACCAATCAAGTTGGTTCTAATTTACCCAGAGACAATACAGTTTCCAAAGTTTCTAGTACAGTGCCTTCCTCCTCTCTTTCCTCAGATGGAAGAGTTATTTGAAAAATTGTATTTGCGAAAACATTGCGAACTTATTATAAAGTGTGAATAAGTAGACTGAGCAATGGCTCCTCTCCCTCTCTTCCTGTTCACCTTGCTCTTTAAAAAATGCACACTGTGTATACGTCTCCAGAATGAATGAGAATACAAACATTTGCTACTAAGTAAAAAAGAGCTTTGAGGGACTTGAACTTGGCCTCACAGATGGCATTTTTTTTTTAATGCAGGGGTTGACGATAATTAAAATGCCGTTGGAAAATAAATTTAAATAATCCTTGTCCCACCTTATAAAATAATGAAAAAGACTTCACGTCTGGGCATAGTTACCAAATGTTATCCTCGTTTACTTAATGCCTTAAAGGTGTTCTGTACTGTTACAACCATCTCAAATAATACAAAGTGTTGTTTTCCAATTCTTGATAAGTGTAGGGTTTGCTTCATATAATGAAATGGTTTCTGCCCTTCCTCTTGGACCTTGATGATTTAATGGTATACAAATGCTTACTAGATGCTACTCTGGACAGAGGAGTGGAAGGTAAGAGAATTTTCAGTACAAAGTGTTAACATTCAACCTCCTTTCTCTAACCATTCAGGTTTTAGCAAGCAGAAAGACATGTACTTATTGAGCATCTGCCTGCTCTGTTTGGGTCTTACATAGGCACTTTTCTTCTTTCCTTGTGCTCTCTAATTTCTGACTGAAAAAAAAAATTTTTTAAGTTGGCTAATTCCTTTAGTTGGCACAATTTGTAAGCTTTAGAAAATCGAATAGTACTGTCCCCTCAACTCCCACCTTAGTGTAACTTTAAAAATGAAACCAGGAACATGCAAAGAGAAGTGATAGGTTGCCATCAATAGAAAGAAGAACAAATACGTTGGTATTTCAACTTCTAAGAATGGAAGCAAAAACCTCACGCTTTGCATAAAGCGGTTCTGCGCAGCCCCATCTCCCATTAAGATGTCTGGCGCCACCTTGTGGCAGACAGAGAGAATGCCCACTTCCCAGAAGAGGAAAAGCAGCTTCTTTCCTGCCAAGTAGAGGCAGCTTGAAGAGGCTCTACAGGGGCAGGCCCACGCTTTGTGGGGCTTGAAGCTTAAGCAGTTTGGAGAGACCCTCTTGGTACCTCTTTGTACCACTCCCTCCAAATTAGAAATAAAGAATTACTAGAACCCCTAGCAATGAGGTGGTTCCTGAAGCGTTAACTTACACTATTAATGTCACTGTGAGTTAGTCTCGGAGCTCAGGTTCCAGGTGCGAAAGCAGGGCTGGCAGTCATGGGGGAACTGACTCTCCCATCAGCCCAGCAGCTGCTGGAGGTTTGGTGGAATTGGAGGGAGCACATCACGCCTGCTACTTGGTGACTTCTTCAGGCTCAAGTGGGGGAGGTTGCCTCTGGGTAAATTGCAGGTGCATTTTGTTCCAGACCCCCATCCCAATTCTTGCTTTGGCCTTTGCTCTTGCTCCTCTTCCTGTGGAAGACGTCTGCTTCTCTCCAGTCACCCCTTTAAAATTATACACACCCTTTAGTTTAAAGGATGAGTGCTCACGCTCGCTCCTCTGGAAGGCCTTCTCCAAAGGAGTCTACTCCAAATTCTCATGCATGTTCCTTTGCGGTATTACAGAGCAGGTAAGAGTACACGTTGTGGCGTGTGCTAACCTCGGTTTTATTTATTCGTCCATTCATGTGACAAATGTCTCTTGGGTGTGTAGTGTGACCTGTCACTGATCTAAGCTGGAGTCACGTCGACAAGCAAAACAAAGGTTGGTACTCACCACGTCGGCATTCGGGAACAGTGCTTCTGAAGCCAGCAGGGCAAGAGGACCAGTGTTTAGAATTTCCAACATACGGTGGACTGATAATTTTGTGAAATGCAAGAAAAATTAGGTTACTAGGAAAATAATGACCAAAGATACCAAAACATAAGCCCGGTTTTTAATTAGTGATTTTATGGGCATGAAATGACATTTCAACATATACAATTGGAATAAATGTAATAAGAAAAAGAATTACAAAAACCAAATATTCATTGAAAATGCATACAAAGGCAAATAATATAGGAGTTCATTATTAGTACTGGTAACTTTTTGCCATCCAGTAATTTTAACCAAACAAAAAAGGTTCTAAGTGAACTGGTGATTCCCTGTATTAAATGCCTGTAAGTACACTTTAAACAAACACCACATTTATCAATACCTCACGTTTAGTGTAGAAAGAGTTTGCTTCTTGCTAACTGATGAATTTAATCTAGGTTGGATACGACACTGCTACTTGCAGGAGATGATGTATGTAAACTATTTCTGTGTTTTGTTTCAATGACACTGAAGAGAAGCCAGTCGGATAGAGGTATGTTGACAGCACTAGAGAGGAGATTTTGAAACCCATTTCCACAAACTTGGCATATTAATTTTTTTAACTTTCATCTAAAATCAAGTATTTGAAAAAATTTTTAATGTTTATTTTTGAGAGGGGAGGAGTGGAGAGGCAGAGAGAGAGGGAGACACTGAATCCAAGGCAGACTCCAGGCTCCGAGCTGTCAGCACAGAGCCCAATACGGGGCTCGAACTCACGGACCGCGAGATCATGACCTGAGCCGAAGTCGGACGCTCAACCGACTGAGCCACCCAGGCGCCCCTAAAATTAAGCAAGTATTAATAACCTAAAACAAAGCAAGTATGGCTGCATTTTAAAATTCCATCTTCAATCCATTAGTTGCCAGTTCCCACAACTTTCTCTGTAAAGTTATAATTATATTTAAATCTTTTAATCAATGAATTCTAGATTTTTTTGTATACTCTTGGGTTACAGTTGAAAAACCTTGAATATCACACATTTTAGCATGGTCCTACTTCGTGATTCTGACTTGTGCATAGCTTGTGCCAGTAAGATGAGCCTACACTGACACACACTCAGATGTAGTGATAATGACAAATTGCAGTAGAAATCTCTATATACTTATTCTGGGTTTTTATACTCCTCTTATCTTGGGCTGGTAACCAACAGTTAGCACTGGTGTGTTGACCACATACTGCATAGACGGTTCTAGGGGGCACCAGCTCTTCCACAATTGGTCCTCAATTTTCTCATCTACAAAGTGGGAATGATAAATATATCTGACCCATAGGGGTGTAACACAAATTGAGATAATACAGGAAAGTGCTCTCCCCCTGTTTCACGAGTGTTGGTTTTTCCTGGTCCTGTGGAGGCAGCAGCGTCCACTTCTTTGTGCAGGGCATTCATTAGGCCCCCAGGAGCCAGAGGAAGTGTGCCTGGAGTTAGTGTGCTGGGGTGGGATTGGGGGCTAGTGCCCTTGACTGCAGGGAGAGACATGGAGATGCTGTAGGTGTGATAGTGGCACGTGGCCTGGGGGCTCTCAAGCGGGCAGAGGAGGGCACCAGGGATAATGAGAGTGATCGCTGCGTTCAGTCTATAGGATCCTTCTCTGTGCGGCTCCATCCAGATTAAAGACTGAATCAAGGGTAGTATTTGCATTCTTTAAAAATAACAGAGTTGGAGACACAGACCGGGGGTGGAAAGTAACAGTCTGCCTCGGTTTCTCTCCCAGTCTGTGCCAGTAGACAAGCCCTTTACTGTCTACTGGCGTGGTGAGCCCCACCCCTCTGCATTCCGCATCTGTTGCCCTGACAGGCCACGGGGAACGTACCTGTGTGGGCTCCATCACCAGTGGTCATAAACATGCCGTCACAGATGTCCCTTCGGTTGTCACTTTAGAACACTTCTCTTTTCCTGACCAAACAGCTTTCATCTATGTGACTCCCTGCCCCACACCCTCCAGGAGCACAAGAGAGATGGAGCAAAACTAGCCCTAAGGGAGGTGTGGGCACCCAGGGGCTCACAGCAGCTTGGAGGCCTCAGGCTAAGCATTTTGAACCGGTGGTTCTTAAGCTGGAGTCCGCAAATATGTGCCCAGGGATCTGAGTTTTCTCAGAACTGAAAAAAAAAAAAAATTGTCCTTTCCTTTTTGATGGTAGTCTAAAAAAATATAAGCATGTTTTGAGTCACTTTATAAACAGCAGTCACTGAATAGCTGAAGATCCTCCCTGGATTCCAGTGACTGTATTGGAGTCCTTGCCTAATGAACAAACAACCAAGCTGATACAGTATCTAAGTGATGCCTTTGTGCCAGGTGAAAGCAGCATGCTCTATGAAGAGGTTTCCTTGTTGCTTGAAAAATAATAGTAAACATTTGAGTAACACTATGTAGCAGGTATAGTTCAAGTGCCTAATTAGTAATTCAAGCAGCCCAGTACTACCATCATCCCCAGTTTACTTATGAGGATGATGAGGCACAGAAACGCTAAGCAACTTACCCAAAGTCCCACAGCCAGACAGGACCAGTACTTGAATTGTAACCCAGGGAGGCTGGCTTTTGAACCTGCTCTGACCCACCGTGTAGACTTCTAAATAGACAAAGTGGCTCACTCCCTCACCTGCTGCGATTTGTAGGGAATACTTGTGCTTTGGTGAAAAACTGCATTGTCTAGAATTCAGGAGAAAACCCCTCTGGGCGATGTGATTCTGATTTTAGGGAAGCTGTTTGACAACTTTGTTAATTATAGATAAGTGACAGCAAAGTAGTGATTGTCTAGAGACATGCAAATCCTGTTCTGTCCTGCAGTGTTCAGTGGGCTTCTCTCCCACCCTCGGTTTTGCCCCATTTGTGCATTCATTTCAATATTTCTAATCTATAAATGCTTCTCTTATTCAGGTATTTTTTAACTTGTTATAAGGTCTGCCTACTTCCCTCCTAGTTGGTCAGTGAGTAAAATAAAATCCTTCATTTTTTTTAATTTTTTTTTTTTTCAACGTTTATTTATTTTGGGGACAGAGAGAGACAGAGCATGAACGGGGGAGGGGCAGAGAGAGAGGGAGACACAGAATCGGAAACAGGCTCCAGGCTCTGAGCCATCAGCCCAGAGCCCGACGCGGGGCTCGAACTCACGGAGCGCGAGATCGTGACCTGGCTGAAGTCGGACGCTTAACTGACTGCGCCACCCAGGCGCCCCTAAAATCCTTCATTTTTATGTCTGCATGAGAAGAATGATTTTCCCCACTTGGAAAATTATTGTATAACAAAGGAATTTCTCGACCTAAAGCTTCTCACCGAGGCCTTCCATGACCTTCTGCTCATGCGCCCCCAGGCCCCCAGGCCCTTAACCTGCTCTGGCCATAGCACTGTTGTTCTACCTAGCGCTGTTCTGACGCTCACATTTGCTGTTTGTGGCCCGTCTTCTCTCACTGGAAGGGGGAGCTCCATGAGGAAAGAGGTCTTCATCTGTTCTGCTCATGGATGTCTCCCAAATACCCTGATGGTGTCTTGGCATAAAGTGGATGCTCAAAAAAATTTTTTTGAAAGCAGTGAGGAGAGAATTGAATCTTTATAGGGAATAGTGGTATAAACACATCTTACTCAAAAGAGCTTACATTGGCTCGGTCATTGCCATAACCTTTTTGTGAGTGTGGGACGTCTTTCAACTAAACATCATCTGTCATCTGTAAAATTGTTAATTTGAGTGGGACGGGAGGAAGCTATTTAATTTGTAAACTTCATTTTATCATCATATAAGAATCGTAAGCCTTGAGCTTAGATCCAGTTTTATTTATACCGAAGGGAGAATATGACAAAAATTTTAATGAAAATAATTTGTCAATATGGGCGACCTATTTTTTTCCCTTTAAAAGGAAGCATGCGTCTTATTCAAATTGGACAAATGGCTTTAAATAACTAAACTCCACTGTGGGTAAATCTAGGCTGTAAATTACAAAGGAAAAGGAGGGCTGGGACAAAGGGCAGGTGGCTTTGTTCTCTGGAGAGGCTGTTGTCTCTGGTTAGCTCCAGGAGAGAGGGTGGGAAACATCTACTGTCAGGGGCAAGATTGAGGGGGGACAACAGAAGACAAAGTGTTTACTGCTGAAAACCCATTCTTCCTATAAGAGCAATGGTGCCTTCAAAAGTGGACTTTTCCTCCTAAATATAAAAAGTGCAGAATTTGATTTTGCATAAAGAATGGCATTACAATACTGGATAAAATGTGTACGTCCAAAATAAAGTCTGGGCAGGGGAATGAGAAAGAGAAGAATTTTCTAATTAGTAAAAAGTTCAGGGAATATTTTTAAAACATTTCTAGAAGTTTCATGTGTTCATTGTATTTTAGGCAGAGAGTTGTGGGGAATCAGTACAGGAGCTTAGGCTGATGAAGTATTTTAACTGAAGCAGGTCTCTGTTTGCATAATAACATATCAAACCTAGGGTGCCTGGGTGGCTCAGTTGGTTAAGCATCTGACTTTGCCTCAGGTCATGATTTCACAGTTTGTGAGTTCCAGCCAGCATTGGGCTCTGTGCTGGCAGCTTAGAACCTGGAGCCTGTGTCTCCTTCTACCTCTCTGCACCCCCCCTCCCTTCTCCCCTTCCCCCCCCCCCCCACGCAAGCACTCTGTCTCTCTCTCTCAAAAATAAACATTAAAAAATTGTTTTTTAATGTATGAGACTTAAATCTCAAGTATCAACAGTTTCTTGAACATTTTACTTAAAGATCCACAGTATGCTCTCTGAATTACCCACATTCCTCATAATGGCAGCCAGGTAAATTGGCCTTTATTGTACCTGCATTTAAAAAAAAAATTTTTTTTAATGTTTATTTATTTTTGAGAGACACAGTGACAGAGTGAGAGCAGGGGAGGGACAGAGAGAGAGGGAGACACAGAATCCAAAGCAGGCTCCAGGCTCTGGGCTATCAGCACAATGCCCGATATGGGGCTTGAACCCACAAGCTGTGAGATCATGACCTGAGCCGAAGCTGGATGCCTGGCTGAGCCACCCAGGTGCCCCTATTGTACCTGCATTTTAAGACCTAGTACTTCATTAATGATTCTAGGCGTTAAAGAATAAAAATTTTAGAAAAAAATCGCTTGGGGGCTCCCAGGTGGCTCGGTTGGTTAAGTGTCTGACTCTTGATCTTGGCTGAGGTCATAATCTCAGGGTTCATGGTGTCTAGCCCCACATCAGGCCCTGTGCTGACAGCCCAGAGCCTGCTTAGGATTCTCTCTCCCTTTCTCTCTGCCCTTCCCCCACTTGCATTTTCTATCTTGCTCTCAAAATAAGTAAATAAACATTTTAAAAAATGGTTAAAATGGTAAATAAAAAAAAAAAAGGATGTTAGACAATGTCATAGTCAACTTTTGCTGCAACGGTGTCATGTAACAGGCAGCCCCAAGAGTCACTGGCTTACCATGGCATTTGTGTTCCTCGTGATGAGCTTCAGGGATGCTGCCTCAGACTGTGGGCTGTGGAACTTAGCTCCAGGCTTTGGGTGGAGTTCAGGTTGGCTCCACGTGTCTCATTTGGGGGCAGCAGCTTCACAGCAGTGACAGGAGCACAAGAGGAAAAGTGCAAACATGTGAACCTTCTTAGACCTGGAATCAGCATGGTTATCCTGTCTACTGAACATTGCATTGGCCAAATTGAATCACATGGTCAAGCCCAAATTGGAGTGGGTGGGAAAAGAGTACTCCACCCACTTGAGCACAGTGCTGCACCGTCTGGTGAATGGGGGAAGGGGTGAAAGATTGAGAACATCTATCCCCCTAAGTCATGCCCTGAGAACATGGTTCTGATACCTGGGGCTGGAATGCCATGGACCGGGATTCCAGGAAACATAAACTGCAGGGAGTCCTGTTTGGTAGAAACAATAACTGTAAAATACATTCAAATACATGAATAAGTTTCTGTTGTCCCATCTGGAACACGATGGTTCGAGTCCCTTAGTGCGGACCGCTGACCGCCTTCCTACCTGGCACGTGAGCCACAGGCCCAGCCAACCCTGCCATCCAGACCTCCAAACCCATGGCAGCCTTCTGCCCTTTGGAGAAGGTTCCTCTGAGCATGTGCTTGAAGTTTCAGAGATATTTTAAAGCTTACTGTCTCAAGTGTTTGGCCAAAAAAACACCCCAAAATTTGAGACGACTGTTAGCAATTCTTAGTGCCAGTGATGAGAAACAACTTTGTGGCTTCCACAAATAGTCGGGAGGGTGGTTCATATTAGGAACTGGAGCCAGCAGGCTGCGTATCCCAGCAGTTGTGCTTAGCAAGACTCGTGTGTGAGATGCAGGGGGGCGGTTTTGATCCAACAACGAAATGATTTACTGTCTTACAGACTGAGCGGCCATTGTGGTGAAGATTGATTTCTGTAAAGGATATCTCCTTTAAAGAGCTGTAAATAAAATGCCTTATGGGTTTTTGGAGAACATTCCTAATCTGCGTTCTCTTACCTGGAAAGCCCCATGGTGGCTTAGGGAAATAATAAAATGTGTTTTTTCAGCTAAACATCTGAAAAGGAAGAAGTGAGTGACTACTTCTCCGGTGGCTAGGTACTTCCACGTCCATTCCCGAGTGGGAGGAACGTAGCTTGTCAGTCTGAAAGCTGCCCCTTTAAGAGAAACGCATGAAAGATGTGAGTCGACCTTATGGGAGACTGGGAGACGGCCGTGGGTGGCAGAGCGCTGCCTGCCTATTTCGTTTCAAAAATTGGTACAGAGAAGTCGCCGCAGGAGGTTATTCTGGCTTCCGGGTCTCCTGGAGTTAGGCACCTCCTCACTGCTTCCTTGTTCTGGGCACCCCGGCTTCAGCGTCTCCTTGTTGCTCTCATAGCAGATGAGCCCTCTTTCTCTCGACTCTGTCCCCCACCTCACAGCTTGCCTTTGAAGCTTCTCTTGGGCCAGAAGCCAATTCCCCCCCCCCCCCCCCCCCCCCCCGTCTGGTCATCCCTGGCTTCCTCATCCTGGTACTGGAATGTTGCCCCTATCCTGCCCAGACTAAAAGCCAGGACGCTTCATGTGTCCAACCATGACAGGTGGTCTGAGGTGAAGCTTTGGAGGCCAGCCCAACCAACTATTCTTTCCTAATATAACAAATGGCTCCCCACCTATAGTTGAGAGAATTTATTGTTTTTATTTTTTAATTCCAGTATAGCTAACATGCAGTGTTATATTAGTTTCAGGTGTACAATATAGGGTTTCAACAATTCCATGCATCCGTCAGTGCCCATCATGATAAGTGACATCCTTCGTCCTACTAATTTAATGAATATTGACAACGTAAGTGGATTATTATTAGTAGTAGAATCAGTACACATTGCCATGAAAGCTCTTAAGTGTCTGAAGATATGAAACTGCCTGGGGGAGTTGGGGAAGAATTTCTTTGAGAAGGTTTCATTATTACTGGGTCATCACAGATAAGTAGGACTTTATCAGGCTCCAGGGCTAGGGAGCAGCATTTTGGACAGAAGGAAGAACACTTACAAAGTCCACACCAGAGAGTATTTTATAAGCAGGGAAGAAATGCTTTTCCCGTCTCGGCGTGTGTGGCAGTGGGTTTGATCTGCAACATGATCAACATGTCCCCAACATGTCATGGGGAAGCCAAGGGCTCTTCGAGTGGCCTTGGTGATTCTTCAGTTCCACAAGTTTTTATCAGTTCTGGAGGCAGCGCGTCCTGTAGTTACAGTGACTGATAGACCCCAGGCCCCTACCTAAAAGCACTCATCATGGAATCCAGCATTTCACAGCAAACCAAGGACTGGTGGCTGACCACCAACGGCGTAGATGGGACGGGTGGGAGCAGACGATAGCGTTAAGTGGGAATCCCTTGACTGGGGACTCATTCTGCAAGTGGGCGGTTCATGAATCTCTCAAGTTACTCCCAGTGCCACCCTGCTGCCCAAGGGGATGTGTGCTGTGACCACAAGGATCACCGGGCTTCCCTGTGTTTCTGAATCGCGGCCATTTACGAAAATGAACTCAGAAGGCACCTGAGTCCAAGTGGCCTGTGAGAGCGACTTTTTTGTTACAGGTTCACTGGGGGAGGAACGGTAGGAGCTGAGGCGCTCGCCCCGAGACCCCCTCCCTAGCACCCTGAGCCGCACCTATGAGGACAGGTTCTCACCCAGCCTCCTTCCCCCAGGTATGGAGAGCGCGATCACGCTGTGGCAGTTCCTGTTGCAGTTGCTGTTAGACCAGAAGCATGAGCATCTGATCTGCTGGACCTCCAGCGATGGCGAATTCAAGCTCCTCAAAGCGGAAGAAGTGGCCAAACTGTGGGGACTCCGCAAGAACAAAACAAACATGAACTACGATAAGCTGAGCAGAGCCCTTCGATACTACTACGACAAGGTAAGCCCTCGACCTTACTGGAGACCGGGAGGCGGCCATGGGTGGCAGAGCGCTACCTGCCTATTTCATTGATGAAAGCAGGTAATCACGGGCCATGAAGCAAATTAGAAAAATCAAATGGAGGCAATTAATGCAGGGGGGTGGCGGCTGGTGGAGGGGAAAGCTGTGCTCTGGGGATTTGTTTTCTGGAAGCCCTTTGGGTGTTCCTGTGGGTCAGATTGTGTTCCCTCTGCGTTTTCGCCTGCGATTGCTGCACACCTTTGCTAACAACAGAGATTGGGGATGGGCCTCCCCATCGTTAGGGCCTCCCTCATCATTAGTTGCTTGAGTGACAGGATGAATGTTAAAATCTAGAAAGTCTGTCTATCCTGGGTCTTTTCCTGGGAATTTGGTAGCTTGGGCAAGTTCATTAACAATCTAGTGCCTCAGTGTCCTCATTTATAAAATGGTTGATCCTAGTAGTTCCATCTTGGGATTGTTACGAAGACTAAACACGTACAGCACTTAGAATGCTTGCTACCAATCTGGGGTTTGCACCTTTCGTGGGAAATTTCTCTCATTGAAAGAAAAACCATTTTCGTTTTTAAGTCTCAGAGATGAGTCAGAGTGCTTTGTTAAGCGATAACACAGCATAGTTGCCAAAGCAGGGACAGTTGGGGTGAGTTTTACTGCATTTCTGGAAAAGTAGTTAATGCACCTGCTGGGGCAAAATTATTGCTATTTAGGGGTAATCATTTCAGGCCTGTGATTTTGGCCATTTCTGCGTGGATCTGTTGTTGCTGTATATTTAGCCCCATAGACATAAAGACTTAGAGTCCTATTAAGGGTAAGCTTTTGTTCTGGTTTTACTGTTCATATTGAAAGGTGAATTAAAAGCTGATTTAAATATTAGTTCCTGATCTATATTTAGTGCCTGCCTTTTGCCAACCTCTTTGGAATTCAAGACAGAAGGATTACACATCTCAGGAAGTGGAGGCATCATTAATTATAAAGTGTTCCTTTATATGATCGTAATTACATATGATTATGTCATTGAAATGTTAAAGGTGCTTTCCTTTAATGTAGCAATTAATTAGTTCTGGCCTAATGCAGAGTCCTACTAAGATGTGAAAGCGCTTCTTGCAAATTGCCTGGTCTGAAAGACTTGCAGAGGGTTTATTGTTTTGCATTTTCCCCCAGGTTCTAAGTTGCACAATGGGAATTGGGGCCCTCTGAAGGAAAACAGTCATCATGCCTTTTGGCAGGGGGCCTGAAAGCATGGATTTGAGACCAAAAAAACGTATTGTTTTAAACTAAGGTGTCAAAGGTATGGAGTCCTGCCTCAGTATCTGTGACTCGTTCTCTCTCTTCTTGTGGCTTGGGCACTGGAGCCGAGGATCATGTGTCTTCAGCATGAAGGAAGGTCATGGGCTGGAAGTGACTCCTCAAAAGACGAGCAGAACCATTGCTATTTAGACTATACTTGATCTCCCTCGGAAGACCTTAAATGTCTAGGGAAAGTAATTTCAGGGCCTCCCGTCACCGGGTGTGTTTTGGTCCCTTCTGTGTCTAAGGCACCGTGCTGCTGCCCTTGACTCATTTAAACTACAGCAGCCTCCCGAGATGGACCTGACGGCCTCTCCTGTTACACACGACACAGGAGGGCTTTGAGGAGAAACATGCCCGCGCTCCTGTCCCCAGGAGACAGTAGTAGAGCCAGGGTTTGAACCCCGCTTGTCTGCCCACATTCCTGGCCAAAAAGCATATGCCCTACCTTCTGGGCCGTTTGTTTCCTTTGCCTCCTGAATATTTGAGTTCCAGGTAGGCAGTCAGGTAGCACAAAAGTTGTATTTCTGTTTATTATCAAATACTGAAGAATCCTGGCGTGCGCCGTGCCTCAGGTTGAGCCCACGGCCCTGGGTCCCAATGGCCGGTGTGATCTACTCACCCTGTTGTCCTCTTCCTCTCCCACGGGGGCCGAGCTTGAGGTTTGGCCACGTGACCTTTGAGCAGCCAGCTGGTGCTAACAGAGCAGGAGCAGCTCTTGTCCAGTGTGTCACGCAGGCTTGGCCACCAGGGCAAGATGCTTTATGTCCTTCCTTCCACATGCGTGCTCAATACCTATGTGTGTACACAATACACACGTGTACACAACACATGTGTCATGGACACACTATACATGTGCGTGCACAATATACACGTGTGTATGTAATACACATGCACGGACACACTATACTTGTGTGCACATTATACACGCTTGTATGCCATGTATGTGTCTGTGTACGCAACATACATATGTATACACATGACATGCATGCACACAGCGTAATATACACACACATATGTGGTATTTGTGTGCACACACTATACACACATGTGTGCAATGTACATGTGTATGTACACGGCGTGCATGTGCATATATGTGATATACACGTACATGTATGCAGTATGCATTCATGCACACAATGCGTGTGCAAAATACATGCACATATGCATACAAAGTATATGTGTATGCACAACTATGTGTACACCCAATATACGTGTGTGTGCATGCTGTATATGTGTGCATGTACACAGTAAGCATGCATGTATGCATGCATGTATACACAACACACATCCAAAGGTACACAGTACACATGTGAGTATATGCAATATACATGCATGTGTGCACAGTACACGTGTGTACACAATATACATGGCATGTACACAATACACATGTGTGCACATGGGCATTTGAATCTTTCTCATGAAATATTCTCAAGCGATGAGTAAGTATGATCATTAGGCTCCTGATACAGTTTAAAATGCAAAGGGAGGAAAGAAAGGGGGCAGAGGATGAAGGGGAAGGGGGGAGTGGAGAGGGCCTGGAGTGGGGAGGAAAAAAAGAGGGGAGGGAGAGGAGACGAGGAAGAGAGATGGCAACAGTCACAAAAATTCTGGTAGATTTTTACATTTCACAGTGAACACTTCTTTCGACTTTGCCGGAGTTACTCTGTGACTGTATCTATATGTTGAACCATAAGAAATTGCTGGTGTCTGACTATTTTTGACCCACAAAAATGGCAGGGTCACATGGTTTGGGTTCTAACCTGAGAGACAGAATTGAGGAGGGTCTTTGTGACTGTGAAGCTCCTGGCCCCATGGACACTCATAGAGGTGCCCCTCCCTCACTGCTGGCGTTCCTCACAGTGACCTGGCTCTCAGAGTGACCCTGCTGCCGTTTGGTGTCTTCCTCAGCCCCCTCCTCCGTCCTTCCGTCCTGTGCATCCTTCGCTTCCTTCCTAAAACTGGTAAAACAGTAGAGCCTGCACCATGGGGCAGCCACGGGGTGGTGCTGGGGGTTAGCTGAGTTCACACATGGTCAGTTCAGAGAACAGTGCTCAAAATACATTAGGTGCTACAAAGTATTAGCCAGAGTAATGATTCAGATGATATTTTCCTTGTCAGTAACTTGAAAGCTTGAGACAGGTGCGCAGAAGAAAATTAGGACCTGTGTACCTCCTTCCCGCACGAGCACACGAAGTCTGGGGGTTAACAGCTTCTGTCGCATATGAGCTACCACGAGTGCTTTGTCGTCATGCTTTTCGGTGGCTAAAGATGGATGACCACGGTTTGTTTACCCAACTGCCTGTCTTTATTTATGTGTGCTGTTGTGAAATTCAGCGACTAAGACGCTTTAATAGTTATTTATTTATTTGTCTATTTATTTATTTAATGTTTACTTTTGAGGGAGGGAGGGAGGAAGACCGGGGGAAAGGCAGAGAGAGGGAGAGAGAGAATCCCAAGCAGACTCTGTGCTGTCAACACAGAGCCTGACACGGGGCTTGAACTCAGGAACCATGAGATCGTGACCTGATCTGAAATCGAGAGTCGGATGCTGAATCGACTGAGGCACCCCAAGGCGCCCCCAAGATGCTTTAATATTTAAATGATGCTTCCTTGCCCCTCTGAATCAAAGTGCACGCCTCTCCGTGCACCCCCAGTTGGAGCTGGTCTCCATCTTCCCTGTGCTCCCTGAGCAGCCAGCAGGGGTGTTACACTCCGCTCTCCGGGCTGGAGTCCAGCAGTCCCTCTGCCTCTGAGTCTCAGTTCACCCCTGGGAGAGGAAGCATCACCGTAGCGCCTTCCCTCATTGGATAGTGTGAGGATTAAATGTGACCACGTGTACGAGGTGCTCAGCACAGCATCAGGTACCTGTTAGGTAGACATTCGATATATGCTTGTCATTTCTCTGATCTGTGCTTATGAAATGCACTGCATTGTGTGACAGTCGCCTGGTTATAGAGCTGTGTTCCTCACAAAACCATCTTCACTGTGGTCTCCCGGCTTACCCACTTTTGTTGTCCTGGCACCTTGTATATGGTCTGGCACATAAGAGTTGCTCGGTAAATGTGAAACGAAAGAGCGGTTGGGTAACGTAATGAAGCGGACGCTACCCAGATACAAATCACTTATGTAATGAAAGGTGACATTAAGTACACGCTCAACTCACAGAGTGTTAGTGTCCTAGGGCTGTCATAGCCACAAAGTGTGGGGTCGGGACAACAGAAGTCTATTGTCTTGCAATTGTGGAGACCAGAAGTCTGAAATCAATGTGACAGCAGGGCCGTGTTCCCTCTGAGACCCTAGGTAAATCCTTCCTTGCTTCTTCCTAACGTCTGGAAGTGGCTGTTGGTCCTTGGTGTTCTTGGCTTTTAGCTGCATCACTCCAGTCTCTGCCTGTCTTGTCACGTGATGTTATCCTTGTGTGTCTCTGTGTCCAAATTTCCCTCTTCCAAGGACACGAGTTCTACGGGATTAGGGACCACCCTGAGGACCTCCCCTTAAATACATCTGCAAAACCCTATTTCCAAGTGAGGTCACATTCACAGGTACCAGGGGTCAGGACTTCCACATTTTCATTTCGGGGACATACTTCAATCTGTAATGTATACATGTATTTCAGACACTACTAGGCTCTTTTAGTTTTACAGAATTACAAAGGGGGAGGCTTGGAGATGATGGTTTGATGCAACACCCTCTGAAGGAAAACTGCGTCCCGTGACATGCACAGTGGCTAGACCCAACAGCAGGTGTGAAGCTAGATTGTGTGCCAGGCACATCATGGCAGTGGCACTGTGCTGGGTTCCCAGGGTGGAAGCAAAGATGAAGATGAGTCTGGCCTTGGAAGGAGTCAGGGTCGTTGGGAATTCAGCACCTTCCTGCTCTGCGAGAGCCAACAGTTCTAATGGAGGACTTGGATGGGAAGAAGAGATCACCCTGGGGGCGCCTGGGTGGCTCCGTAGGTTAAGCGTCTGACTCTTGGTCTCAGCTCAGGTCTTGATCTCAGGGTCGTGAGTTCAACCCTGCGCTGGGCGTGAAGTGTACTTAAGGGGGGAGAACAAAGACTACCCTAATAGCTCCAATCCTGGCTTCGCAGCGCCTGTGGCCTGAGGCCCTGCATTTCTGTGGCTTGCCCATCACACGTGTGTTAGGGAAGGCTGGATGGTCAGGATCTGCTACTGAGCACTGCCGAGAACCTGCTGCCCCATGTACAACGTTTGAAGAGGCTGCTGGGAAAACCCACGTAGAATCCCAGGAAAGGAGCGATGCCCAGGCTGGGATGCAGCATGTTTTGTGTTTCCAGCCTGGACTGAAGGCCCCTGGTCAGCTTGGAAACATGCAGGTCAAGGGAGGAGCCTGTGTCTGAGCCCGCGAGCACAGAAAGCAGAGCTCCTTTGTGCTTGGGCAGTTCAAAATCACTCTCCCCAAACCGCGTGTTTCCTGTGGTCTCCCTGTACGTCCTAGGACATGGCTTTGTTCGTTTTTGTTCTGATGGTTGGATTTTGGGGGGAGGGTTTGTTTTTTACCTTTCTTAGAGTCTTCTGAACTGAATCTTCCGGAAGGTCCTTTTACAATCCGATGTGATAGTAAGGATCTCTTTCAGAGATTTTCCTTGTTAACGAATTTAACAACTATTTTTCACTCTTTAACATCAGACAGACTTGGTTTTTAAATCTATCATCTTGGGGTGGAGAAGCGAGGGGGGTCAAAGCCCAGAGCACACCTGTAAGTGGCCCCGTGAACTAGCCACACCCGAGGGCCCAAGCTCGAGGCACGTGAGGCACTGCCACGATTTACAGCATCTGTCCACCTCTTGAGTAGCTTCTGGGTGGTTTTCAGTCACATGTCCATCTCGTTCTTTCACCCTTTCTTTCACCTCTGCCTTTTTTCTTCCCTGGCTCAGCCTTTCCTTTGAAAACATACCCCCTGCCCTTGAATGGCTCCAGGGCTGGTCAGGGAGACACAACTGCCAGGCAGTTATAATAGAGCGTTAGCCTGGCTGTGACACCAGCATCTGCCAGGACAGGGGAGGGAAGTAAAGGCAGAGAGAAAGCCCCCGGAGGGCAAG
The DNA here is from genome assembly GCF_028749965.1 of Puma concolor. Classification (NCBI taxonomy): domain Eukaryota; kingdom Metazoa; phylum Chordata; class Mammalia; order Carnivora; family Felidae; genus Puma; species Puma concolor. The sequence goes on along the minus strand of NC_141673.1, from coordinate 24,941,997 downwards.
ACACTTGCCCCAGTGTGGAGCAAGGAGAATGGGTTTCAGGCTGAACCAAGTTGGGAAAGGATATACTGAGAAAGGGAACAGCATGTGCAAAAGCAGGGAGGCGTGAGAGAGTTTGACTTTTGGTTTCCCAGGGGAATTCCCAGGCTTTTCCAGGGAATGAAGGGGAGGAGGGGGAGGGAAGAATGAGTGGGGAATAGAGCATGGAGTGTGCTAATGCTGAAGAGTTGGAACTTCGTGGCGAGGGCTGAAAGCGAGAGAGTGCCGTGGCCAGATTTGCATTTTAGAAATAAAAATCTTTGTCTCCTCTTGCTCTTCTTGGTGTTGATGCTGCTCCAGTCCGCACCTCCCCCCCCGCCCCCCACCCTGCTGATCTTTTTGGCCAGTTACCACATACGGATCTCTCTGGGCTGACTGAGTGGGCTCTATCCCGCCTTCAGGTCAGGGTGTGCACCCCCCTCCCAGGGGGAGAAGGAGCCCAGTGGGGCTGCCGCTTGCTCACCCTTGCACACGCAGCAGCTGACTTCCGTGGAAGAAGCCCCAACTGCAGACTCCCTGAGCTGGCTGCGGGAGACCTGGAGGCTTACGCAATCCCTGTCCTTTTTCGTCCAGCAGAGCTCATGTCCTTGTTGTTGTTGGCGGTGAGCATTCATCCCAGGGGGAGGCTGGAGGCTTTGCCAGCTCCCTTCTCATCAGGAGATTGAAATGGCGATATGATGAAAAATCCTCCTGTCTCCACAGCAACATCCCGGCTTATCCTCACAATGTACCCAACGGTCTTTGCTTAATTGGAAGAAGTTCAGGGGAGAACAGTCAAGACAGAGTCATTGGCAGCATATTCCTGGAAGTAGAACGCGTCACCTTCTTAACTTAATTGGATAATTCATTTTAAATTGGGTGTGCAATCACGACAGGAAAATGTTCGTGTTAATAATACATATCGGAGACCGCCTGCCTGTGCCAAGAAGCCTGGCCCTGGCAGAGTTCTTTAATTCCCCAAAATAAATTTTACAAAGATAAAACGATGTATTGTCTGTCAGAGTGGAGAAGGAACAAAAGTCCAGCAAGCATTTGCATCCTGGAACTTTCTAGAACACTCTTGTTGGTTGTGAAATTCCACAGAAGCCCCATGTATCCTGGGCTGTGTTCAGGAGTGTTTTGTACATCAGAGTTGTGCCCCCCTGTGCCCAGCCCTGGATCTGAGTGTTAAGGGTCTGGTGTTTCTGTTGGGTATTTTTTTTTTCCCTTCCTGTCACATCAAGCTGCTCAGATGGTTTGAAGTACCACAGATGGTAACTACACTTTGCTTGGGGGCCGAGGGGAAAACTAGGGACTTTCTGGAAGCTTTTGGTCCTGGAAGCTGCCTAGAGACCGGCGTGGGGCGGGGCGGGGAATGAGCTGGTTGCCTCACGAAGGTCTTCCAGCCTGGTCACACTGCCCCAGGCATGAGCAGCCCGCCAAGGGGGCTGGGCTGTAGGGGAGCACCGCACGTCGGTGGGGGGTGCTGTCTGTTCTGCACATGCTTCCAAGCTAGCTTCGTGGTGGCACTCAGCGTCCCCCCAAGTAGGGCCGTTGCTAGGAAACACCCGGAGTCTTGAGGACCTTCAACACTGTGTTGACGGGGCTGCTGTGGACCGTGTTCAGCTGCCAGTGCTCCCCGGCGGCCTGGCCAGATCCACTTACGTCAGGCAGTTGCCCAAGCCCACACTGGTTTGCCGGCGAGAGTGTTCCTGCTTCTGGGCGGCTTCTCGCTGCAGGAAAATTCAGTGGTTGTGTAGACACGCTGACAGAACCCTTAACGTTCCCATCATACCGCCCACCACCCACCCACCAGCCCAGCTGCTCCTCTGGGCAGGCCTCCTCCCCACCTCCTGCCTGTGCTCTGACAACAGTTTACCCCGGCTCCTACCCCCTGTTTGTGACATAAGGAGCGGAAGCTCGCTTGTGTGGAGGATTTGTCTTAAGCCAGCCCTGTGGTAGATGTTTTTACATTTATTGACTCATTTTTTAACATGTGAAAGGCCTATCGTCACAGTTGGCAACGGGCCCATTTTAGTGGTGGGATACTGAGTCTCCGAGAGGTTAAGTAAGAGACTCGAGACAGAGCAGCTGATAAAGCAGCAGAACCTTCCGTCTAGGAGGCTTGACCCCCCCCCCCCCCCCCCCCCCCCGTTCATGCTGAGGATTGTGAGGCTGGAGGATCGCACAGCTGCAGAGCCACGGGCCCAAACTTGAATCCCGCATTCCTAATATCGCTGGTTATTACCCCGGGGTAGGCAGAGAAAGGAGACCAACCCCTGTTTGTTCAAAATGACAGTGGAAGAACTGCTGGCTGAGTTCTCGGAGCCAGCCGAAAATGTGAGGTTTGGCAGCCCCGGACCCTCCCCCCACCCGCTTCCCACGTGTCCAGTGATGCTTCCTAAAGAAGCCAGAGCAGGGCAGAGCACCCCCCTGCCTGTGCACCTGCCCAGCATCCTACAGCCTCTTGGAAAGACTCCAAACTCCCTCACCATCTGGCCCCAGCCAGACTGCCTCTCCTGCACCAACCACCCCAGCCTGCCACCCCGTCATGGCACCTACTCCGACCTCATCCTTCCCCGGGCTCTCCCTCCGCTTTTCCTGCCTGGCCCACTATAGCTCATCCTCGGATGCCTCTCTGCTTCTCCTCCACCCGATGCCTGCACTTGGCGTTGTCTTCTCCGCTGTGTTCCCCTGCCCTTGTGCCTGCCTCGCTGATCGGGTGCTGGTCTTCCTTACCATTCCTCGTGTCTGCGCATCGCCTGGCACGCGGTGGGTGCCAAAGGAACGTAGGACGGACACGGGATGGACAAGCCTGAAGCAAACCTGATTCTCTGTAGCGTGGAAATAAGTCCGTCATCTTGGAATGTCAGCACTGCCAAGGACCTAAGAAACCTGCCCTGCTTGCCTGCCCGCCCTCCAGTAAGTGAGGAGGAGGTGAATCTGAAAATCCGTGGCAAAGGCAGGGTGAGAACACGCTCCCAGACCACCTGTGGCTCCCGGCCCCAGCGCTGGAGGTGGCGGCTCAAAGTCATTGTTGGCAACTCCCTGCCCCGCAGGGCAAACGGGAAAGCATGTGCTGGGGGAACGGTTTTACATTTGGTTTTATTAACACTCCAGAGGCCTTTAATAAAAATACCCTTGAGTGTTGAAAGAGAGCCAGCAGGGAGACAAGACTCTCAGTTCCAGGGGAAGCAGCCACAAGCCCGGAGGGGATGGAAAAATGCTCTGAATGTCCACTTGCAGGTTGGGCATCCGGCCAGGCTCCTCTTGTTCACAGGCCCCCAGGATAGCACAGTAACTCGGGCGGCGAGGGTGAGGAGCCCTCCAATGTCAGGCTGGCCGAATTTGGAGAGACGGTTCACACGGCAGTTTAGCAGTGCCAGAGAATAAAGAAATCTCAACCCAAACCACAAAGAAACCTCCGCCGGGAGTCCGCCAATTCGAAGACAGAGTTGGAGCCCTTTATTGGCAGCACATTATTCTTAGAAGTTGGAAGGCGGATGTGTGTGTGTGTGCATGTGCTAGTGTGTGTGCTCCAAGCTTAAGCTTTAGACAGAGGACAGCCCTGGCGTCATCTGTCTCGGTGCCTTCGGTAGCCTGGCCGTGTACAGGCAGGCCAAGCTCTCAGGAAGGGCCATGCCTCCCTGCCCTGCTGGACAGAGCCTTTAAGAAGGGAGGGTGGTTATGTTTTGGTGGCTCAAAACAATAGAAATTTATTCTCTCAACATGCCAGAAGCCGGAAGTCCAAAATCAAGGTGTCAGCTGGGACATGCTCCCTTTGAAGGCTCTAGGGGGGAATCCTTCCTTGCCTTTTCCAGCTTCCAGTAGCCCCGGCAGCCCTCGGCGTTTCTCGGCTGTGACTGTGTGGCTTCAGCCTCTGTGTCTGTCCCTCTCCTTCTTCTGTGCCTTCTTCCCTGTGTGTCTCCCTGTGCCTTTCCTCTTGTTGTAAGGACTCTATGTGTTGAATTTAGTGCCCACTCTCTCCCCGATGATTCCAGCCCAATATCCTTAACCGAGGACATTTGCAAAGATGTTGTTTCTAAATAAAGTCACATTGTGAGGTGCTGCGTGGAAATGAATTTGGGGGAGGCACTGTTCAACTCACTAGGGAAAGGAAAGACTGCCCCAGGGAGAGGCAGCTTAAGTTGGTGGGTCGGAGTCCTCACACAGCTGTTCCTTAGGATGGCAGGTGTGAGGTGAGCCTGCCCACGACAGATTCGCAGCGGAGCTCCGTATGGCCCTCCAACTGCTCTGTGTGCCTTTGGGTTCAGATGGCAGTGAGTAAGAGGGGCCAGATGCAAGCAGCCGTCAGATGCTTCAGGGACAGAGGCCGGATTCACTTCCTTTTCTGTTCCTCAGGGCCTACCAAGGAGCCTTCCATATGAAAGCGTCTGAAATGTTGTTGAAAGAATGCTTGCTTGTTAGAGAGGAGGAACTTTGAGCCTGACTCCTACAGTGAGTACTTGTTCTAACTTTGGAGAGAGGACAGTCAGGTTTTGTGTCAGGAAAGAGTGAGTCAGCCAGTGGTCTGGATGGGAACCCAAAATGAGGCGCTGAAGGAAGGGTGTTGGCTGGGAACTGGTGGCCCAGAGACACGTCTCCGCTACCAGTTTGTGAACTAAGCTTGGCGCCTCACGTCCCTCATCTGTAAAATGGGTATCAGCGTGTTGTAAGGATTATGTGAGATTATGCGTAAGCCTTCAGTAAACTATAAGGTGAGGTGCCCAAATAGGGAATTCAGGTTATTTGAGGGGTGCCTGGCTGGCTCAGTCGGTAGAATGCGCCACTCTTGATTTTAGGATTGTAAGTTCAAGCCCCATGTTGAGTGTAGAGATGACTTAAAAGTAAAATCTTAAAGAAAAAAAGAATTTAGGTTACTTGAAGGCAGAATCCGATGAAAAGACACTGTGATACAATGGGGATGCTATACAATTAGATCATTGCTTGCTAAGCAGAATTGCACTGATGAGAGGTCCTGTGTTGAGGACCTCTGAGTGGGGCACTGATATATATTGATTTTTTAGAAAAAAAAATCAATACCCTGTGCAGTATTTTTGTTCTGCCTTTAGAGGTGAGCAAATGGAGGCCTACAGAAGTTCAATACCTTTCTCAAGGTCAGAGGAAGTAGAGAAACTGGGATTTGCAGCCAGGTTCATTCCCCCAGTGCTGGTTCCTTAACATCTGGCCCCCCCGGGATCCAGCCTGTGGACGCTCAGAGATGCTGGTCCGTGCTCCCCATGCTCACCTGCGAGCACTTCTGCTGCTTAGTGGGGGCCACGACCAGGCTGTGGGTGTGGATGCCAGCTTCCTGCTCTTCTTCGGTCAACCGTATCTCTTGGCTGTCACCCGCTTTGAGATGGGCTTCTGAGGTCCGGTCTGCTGCAGTGGAGCCGCCGGGTCCCTGGTGCCTCGTGCAGGGTGACCTGTCAGAGCAGGCCCCTCCTCTCCTCTGTGGGTGGGCAGAGGCAGTTGTATTTCCAGCTAAGGAATAGACTTTAGCGAAAGCTGGTCTTCCTCACGAGGAGCCAGAAATGACCTTTCCTAAGGACCTTGCTTCCTTAGCACAAAGCTGGTTTTCCCAGGCTCTCTGCAGGTACCCCCCACCCCATTACTCTGGAATGCAGAGCCCCAGGGTCCCAGCCTGCTGACTTGAGCAGCAGCCTCCCAGCCAACAGTGGCTGCTTTCTGGGGGAGGGCGTGGCAGGGACAGGATTGGTTTAAGCTTCATCTCCACCCTTTGCAAAGCTGCTGGTCTTGGGCTGGTAAGTGTTTCTTTCAGAGCCTGCTTCATTCTTGAAAAGAAAAACAAAGGGCTTGATTTGACAACTAGTGCATATGAAACATATGTTATTTAATGTGAAAATGCAGAGAAGCAAAAAGAAATATTACAAATCACTGGCAGTCCTACCACTGTTTTATTATACATCTTTTGAGATTTTTTCTTTTCTTTTATATAGTTATTTCGTTAAAATAATGGAAGCATCCCATGCATGCTGCTTTTTTCACTTAATGTGTGTTTATTTTTATTTTTTTAAGTTTACTTATCTATTTTGAGAGAGAGACAATGTGAGTGAGGGAGGGGCAGAAAGAGAGGGAGATAGAGGATCCCAAGCAAGTTCTGTGCTGTCAGCGTAGAGCCCGATGCAGGGCTCGAACTCACCAAACCTTGAGATCACGACCTGAGCCAAAGCCAAGAGTCTGACGCTTAACCAACTGAGCTACCCAGGCGCCCCTTCACTTACTGTACATTTATTTAAAGGCATAGGAAATGTTCACAATGTACTGTCGTCTTCAGTAGCCATGTGGGGAGCACCTGGGTGGTTCAGTCAGTTAAGCGTCCAACTTCAGCTCAGGTCATGGTCTCACAACTTGTGAGTTCAAGCCCCATGTCAGGCTCTGTGCTGACAGCTCAGAGCCTGGTCCCTGCTTCAGATTCCGTCTCTCTGTGTGTGTGTGTGTGTGTGTGTGTGTGTGTGTCCCAAATATAAACAAACATTAAAAAAATTCTTAAAATAGCCACATGGTATTCCACTGTAGGGCCCTCCCAGTATTTAACCCACTCCTGTGGGACAGGAAGTTGGGTATAACCTCCCTTCCCATCAATAGACTTGACTTCTTCATCTTTAAAATGGGATCCCAGTGCTGGGCTGTGGCTGTGCGAGTATGGCATGTGGTAGGCTCTCGTAAATGCTTGCTTCTTGCCTTTGCTCTTTCTGGCCCCGGGTTCCTTTCATGTAGGGTATCTACCGTGGTGAGATGAATGTCCTCAAAATAAATCCATCCTGCTTCCCCTGCCCAGGGATCTTGGTGACAGGCGTGCAGGGCCAGCAGCCGGCACTGCCCTCCCCTGGGACCCAGCCCCAGCAGACACCGCAGAGCGGGGCTGCTCCCTCCTGTCTGGGCAGTGTGTTTCCTGCTCTGAGAGGCAATGGAGAACAGCGGAGATCGGCTGGAGTGTCTGCTTAGTGTCTGTACCGCTTGCCGGGCTAGACGGGCTGCCTCTCTTCCTCCTGAGCGGGACACTTGGATTCCACATCTGCTGCCCTGAGGGCCAGCCCCCTCCACCCCACCCCTGAATTCGTTGGAGTGTGTGAGGTTTTTTTCACAGTGCATGTTGAGTGCTGGCCATGCTAGGTATGATCTGCTGTAAGCCTTGCGTCTATTTTTTGTCTGAACCCAACTAAATAAAACATCGTGTTTCCTCTGTTGGTCGAGATATATAAACCAGATGTAATTCTGTCTTCCATATGACCCAGCTCAGTACCCAGAACTGTGGCTAAAGTAAGGGGAATACGCGCAGACTTCTATGGGTTTAATTTTGACGATTTATTTGTCACTGGGGTGGATACAGAGTGGATTTTATGTTTTGTTTTGCTTTCGCTTAAATGGGAATGTAAAAATAATAATACTAAGAGCTACTGCATATTGTGGGCTTATCATGTGTGGCTATGTCAGGTGTTCTGCTATAAGCTTTAAATGGATTATTTCATTCAATTTCATGAGGCAGGTGGTAGATCGATCAGTCCCCATTTTATAGATGGGGAAACTGAGACACGTGGCTGGTAAGAGACAGGAGCGGTAGTTGAATTCAGACAGTGACTCTAGAGCCACTCCTTATAATCCCAGTGACAGCCTTTGTGACACAGTCAAGTGGGCGTGTGCGGAAGGATCCATCACTCTGTCTTCTCAGCCCTGTTGCTGCTGCTGTTGGATTAGGAGAAGTTTGGGCTGTTAGGAAGAATCTCCTGCGCGGCCTTTCCTGCCGTGTTAGTGAGCCGCTGACATTTTCCAGTTTTGAGAACAAGACAGGTGAATTGCAGAATCAGAGGGTAGGAGTCCTGCCGTTCCTGGAAGCCCTCAATTGGTGGAAAATCAAGGGAGCTGTAGCCATACCTGTGGAGAACCCATAACTAGTCTGGCTCCTCCTTGGTCCAGGAACGGCAGTGGGGAGGGCAGGGGAGCACTGGGATAAGAAGTCTGAACACCGGAAAGCCTGATGCATGACCTTAGATCACAACTGGGGTGCCAGGGCAGAGCCAATGCATGAAGCACATATGTGTTGAGTCCATGGATAAGTGAAATTAAAGTGTATTAAACTCTCTTAGGGGGCGTGGGGTTGTAGTGTTTCGCATATGGCCCTCGGTGTCTGGGAGTTTTCCGTTTGAAAATGCTAGCAAGAAAGCACATGTAGTTATACATGTGGGACACATTCACATGCAGCCTGAACCAGCCTGGGGATTAGCCACAGAAAATTGCATCTCTCATGGGGTGAAGCCTCTGGTTTCCTGCCCGGGTCAATTCTCTTTACAGTGAGAGTCATTCATTCAACAAACATGTAGTTAACTTAATATTATCCTTAATAACATCAAAATTCAGAGGCTAAATTGAATTCCTCAAGCATCTCTTCATTACCCAGCACTGCCTACCATTTTTTGAAAAAGGTCACAATACTTAATAGATGCATTTCTAGTTTATCCACTCTATGGCGTTATTTACACAGGCTCTTTCTTTCTCTTCAGTGGGAGGAGAAAGCAGAGTTGAGTATGTGTGTACATGTTTAAACCACACTTACGGACACCTCTATTTTTATCGGTAAGCCTGGACCTTGTCAGGGCAACAGACAGCACCGGGGGAAATGGAAATTTGACTTGCTCTCTGTGTTTTCCATCCTGTTAGCATGAAATAACTAAGGGAGACTCACTGGCCCCTCAGTTGCCAGAGGTAGCTGGTGGGTCAGGAAGGATTCCTTTGCACAGGATGGCCAGCCACAGTCCTACCCCCAACAGGCTGCTTGCCCTTAGGCTCCTGCAATCTCAGAACACCAACTGGGGAGCGGCAATGGTGGGAGCAGCTTCCCACTGTCCCCTGGAGCTCCCACTTAGCGTGTGTCAGGTGGACGTTCTTTTCCCCTCCTCAGGTCCATCTCTTCCTGGCTGCCTGTGATCTCACACAGAATGCGGGGTCAGGAGTCCACCCTGGTGGTGAATATATACTTACTGGGAAATGACCAGCAGGGAGGCTGATCTCACATGTGTAAAGGGCAGCAGATGTGTGCAACTGTTGGTCTAAAACCACGTTGGAGAAAGTCACTTAGCTCAACTGGACACAGACAGCATTGGTCAGGTTACCAGGCAACTGTAAGCAACACATACTTGTGGCTCTGGGAGGAAGGGGTGAAAAAAAACGGACTTTCTGTAAATACTCTCATCACGTTTCATAATAAGAGCCTGTCCCCAAGTGCTCCTCTGTCCTGAATAGTCTCAGCCTGAGTCTTGTGTCACCTTCCATTGTGGCCAAGCACTCTGGAATCAGACTGCCCGCATACTAGCTTGTGACCAGAGGTCATTTATACTCTCTGAGCCTCAGTTTGCCCATCTCTAAGATGGGGATCATAATAGTTCTAGTCACTCGGAGGATTACATGAATTCACAGCGGTCAGATTCTTAGTACGCAGCCCGATAGATGATATGTGCTCACCAACTACTACCTATTATTCCCCTATACTATGATTGTTCTCAGCAAACTTCTCCTGGGGCAAACTCTTGAAAGGAAATCTCCCTTCGGAGACCACAGAGAGATCTCCGAAGATACATGCCACTGATGTGCTCCCAGGGTCTGTCCTGGAAGTTAAGGGGCTGTGACGTCAGCTTCCAGGCACATACCTCCTCTGAGTCTACCTACTACCTAGGTCTCAGGCCATGGGCATCCTAGTTGGGGAGCTTTCCTTACCAGCTCCCCTCCTGAGCAGATTTTCCTGTGATGTGTTAGGCTCTCAAACAGTGGGGCTACACAGTGCCTCTGACCTCCCTCCTGCACCCTCCACACACCTTCTTGCCCAGCCTCATTTCCAGAGGTTCTAGATTATCTAGGTAGCCAGATCGACTCCATCTTTTTCCTTTTTTTTTTTTTTTAAAGTCTATTTATTTATTTTGAGAGAGAGTGCGAACAGGCGAGTGGCAGGGAGAGGGAGAGAGAGAATCCCAAGCAAGTTCCACAGTCAGCACAGAGCCCGATGTGGGGCTCGAACTCATAAACCATGAGATCATGACCTGAACTGAAATCAAGAGTTGGATGCTTAACCGACTAAGTCACCCAGGCGCCCCATCCATCTTTTCTGATGGAATAGACCAACAAGCCCCTCCCTGGTTCGTTCCCCTCCCTGGTTCTTTTGGTCAGCTCCTTAAATCATCTCCATCCCTGTCACTATAACCTTTTCCTAAAAAGCTCTGGTGGTGTCCTGGCAGTTCTCCCCACAGAGGCAACAGCTACTGAAGGGCCCTTTTTCTGTGGTTGAGTTCAGTAACCTTTGCGGAGGCTCCTTTTTTATATTCAGAGTAGGGTCAAGGCAGTCACCATCCAGCCATAGAAGGCTCCCACTGTCTGCCATTTAAACATGTAAGTGGTTTGGATGGACCTTGAGGGCATTATGTTAAATGAAATAAGAAAAAGACGAATACTGTATAATCACTTACATGTGGAATCTAAAAGAGCAGAAGTCTTAGAGAATAGAGTGGTGGTTACCAGGGGCTGAGGGGGGTGGAAATGGGGAAGTGTTGGTCAAAGGGCAAAAACTTCTAGCCACAGATGAATAAGTTCTGGAGATCTAAGTTATAGATGGTGACTATAGTTAACAATACCCTACTGTATACTTGTAAGTTGCTAAGAGAGTAGATCTTAAATGTTATCACCACCATCACCACAAAATGGTAATTATGTGAGGTGATAGGTGTGTTAACCATCCTTATTGTGGTAAACACTTTGCAATGTGTACGTGCATCAAATCTTCATATTGTACATCTTAAACTTCACAATGTTATATGTCAATTATATCTCAGTAAAGCTGGACAGAGAAGATTTCTCATGTTCTGTTTTAAAGAAACAGTTTCATTGAAGTATAATTCACATACCATCCAATTGACCCATTGAAGGTATACACGAAATGGTTTTGAGTATATTGATTGTGAATCCAAAAGCACAGTAAACTTTAGGACATTTTCACTACCCCTCCCAAACCCTTACTTTTTAGTGTTACCCCGCAATTCTTCCACATCCCCCTCCCAAATCCTAGGAAATGACTAGTCTACTTTTTGTCTCTATAGGTTTGTCTCTTGTGGACATTTTATAGAAATAGAATCTATCACATATGTGGCCTTTGGGGCTGGCTTCTTTCACTCAGCATAATGCATTCAAGGTGCATCCACAGTGACGTCCATACTTCATGCCTGATTGTGGCTGGATGATCTGTTGTAGGAATATTCCACATCTTGGTTATCCATTTGTCAGTTGACGGTCATGTGAGTTGTTCCTTATGTTCTTTGGAACACATCAAAGCCCCACTCTTTGAGACTGCCTTTCAGTTCCCAACCATTTTATCAGGAGGCGAGGCCTTTTTGTTATTTTTATCACAGCCCCAAATTACTCCTTGGTTTCCTTACGAATATAATCCCTGCTCAGATGTTATGTTTTGAATACCCATAATAAAATTAAAGGTTTTAAAGAGAAAGTTTACAAGACGTGCCTGAAGAAACTATTCAGACCATACAGTTTCTCTTTTCTTCTATGTAATTATTTAGGCTCTAATAATTCCGGCAGTTCAGAGGGATGTTCAGACTGGCTGAGGACAAAGAAAGTTTTCCAACCCTAGGGAGAAAAATGTTCGTGAAAACCAAAAATACTTTAGCAGCGGTAGACACCAGGCGAGCATGCTTTCTGTTCGCTGAGAGCCCACTCTGAGTCAGGTGGCTCCAGTGACACCCTTATTTAACCCTGTCCTACTGGGAGCAGATTTCTCCTAGGTGCTGGAACGCCGCTGAGATAATGCCAAGCAGGCCCAGGTGGGACTTGCAAGTTTTGCAAATTTCTCTGAAGGTTTGTGACTTTTTAAGCTTTGCTAGTGTTGAGTGTGCAAATGAGATCACACGGGGGTATAAGTGGCATTCCGTGAGTTAAATCGCGGTCCCCAGCGCCAGGATGCCAGGCACTAGAATTGTTCAGCTTTGAATCTGAAAGTGCCCAGGGGTGGGAGCCTCCTGTGTGTTGGTGCTGAGCAAAGATTCACCAGGATTTGCGTTACTGGGATTTCCGGTGCTGAATGGGGACATTGTGTGTCCCTCCCTTAGATACCTGCCCAGAGGGATTCCTGCTCAAAAATCTCAGTGGCATAGTAAATATGCCCTCCCCTCCTGACTGCTAGATAAATTCACTTCTGGGATTTGATGATCTGTCTAAGGAAGAAAACTGCAAATCAGAATGCTGTGATGTAACAAGAGGGAAGGCAAGAACATAATTACAAACCCAACAATGATTGCAAAAGGAACATCAGCATTTAATTAAATTTTGTCTCTATGGTATATTTGGAAGTTGCTAAGAGAGTAGGTCCTAAAAGCCCTCATCACAAGAAAAAATTTTTTAATTTTTTTAAATGTTTGTTTTTGAGAGAAAGAGGGCATGAGTGAAAGAGGGGCAGAGAGAGAGAGAGAGAGAGAGAGAGAGAGAGAGAGAGAGAGAGGAGACACAGAATCTGAAGCAGGGACCAGGCTCTGAGCTGTCAGCACAAAGCCCAACATGGGGCTCGAACCCACAAACTGTGAGATCATGACCTAAGCCGAAGTCAGGTGTTTAACTGACTGAGCCACCCAGGCACCCCAGAAAAAAAAAATTTAAACTGTGTGGTAATGTTAATTAGACTTATGGTGGTGGTCCTTTAACAATATATGCAAATGTCAAGTCATTACTGGTACATCTGAAACTAACAATATTACATGTCAATTACATCTCCATTTTGAAAATTTCACCTCTGGGAGCATCGGGATGGCTCAGTCAGTTAAGCGTCCACCTCTTGATTTTGGCTCAGGTCATGATCTCAAGGTTCATGAGATCGAGCCCCACGTCGTCGTACTGAGTGTGGAGCCTGCTTGGTGTTCTCTCTCCCTCTCTCTCTGCCCCTCCCCTGCTCATGCTGTCTCTCTCTCTTTCTCTCTCTCTCTCTAAATGAATAAATAAAACTTAAAAAAAATGAAAATTTTACCTCTACTAAGGGATTCTTTGATTCTCTCCACTCAAATTATTGTGGAAATGTGAAAAAGCTTAGGCTTCAGAATGAGTAGATCTTGGTGGTTCTTGGGCAGATGAGTCCCCATCTCTGAGCTTGTGTCATAAGATGACACGTTCCACCCTGCAGGAGGGTGAGTGTGAAAGCAGATAAGAGCTTGTGTGCAACACCCAGTACACAGTAGGTGCTCACTAGGAGCTACTACTTCTAAAGTACTTCTCCCCAAAATTATATATATATATATATATATTTTACTCTCACTCGTACCGAAATTTTAGGAGGAACAGTTTGTAAGGAACCACTCTGAATCTTTTTCCCACAGGATGGCGCTGCTGACTCTTTGTGCTTGAGGGAAGACCATCTTTGTCTCCTGGAGCACCTTGGACCCCACAGACATTTGATAGATATTTGCTGATGTTCCAATTTAATAAACCTCAAGAACGGTATAAAGCCTTTCGTATGAGGTCCCTTCTCCCAAAGGGATGTGAAAACTTTTGCAGTGATTATTGGTTTTCATTTACATCTTAATGTGTGAGGGCTGGAGCCATAAACTGAAGAACCGGAAGTAGATACTAGCAACTGGAAATTCTGTGGGAGTGATGTAAATATCAAAGTAGACACTTTGTTTTTCCTCCAGTGGCTTTCTTGGCAGAAAATTAGAAAGGAAAAAATGGCTACATGATTTAAGAAAACATTGTGGTGTTTGGTGATAATAGCTTACATCTCTGTAATGCTTTCCAGCTTGCAGAATTCTTTCCTATTATTATTTCATTGAATTCTCGTAAGTGAATTACCTCCCAGAGGTGGGTAAGACAATACTGCATCACGGTTGAGGAAATGCTGCTTCTACCACTTACCTACCGTGTGGTTTATGTGGGTTATTTAAGCACTGCAAGCTTATTTCCTGAAGTTTTAAAACGAGAGTTTAATAATTTAGTTTTTAGTTAATCATACCTTCCTTTTAGGATCGCTGTACAGGTTATAGGAGACGATGCGTGGACACTGCCAGCCCCCTAGTAAGTGCTGAATAAATGGTGACTTATGACATTAGGTGTGATAGTCCTTCACAGATGAGGAAACTAAAAATTTAGACAGCCAGTTTGCTAAAGATCACACCATCAGTAGTCAGAACAGGAAGCAAATCGCAAATCCAGTTCTGCGGCCTCCAACTTGAGTCCTCTTTCCACTACACCTTAGCCAAGAAGCGTGAACCAGGAGGAATATTATAGTGCTTCTGCCGGCAAAACTCCCCGTGACCACGTACGTCGTACTCCGTATCTCTGGTGCATTGATCTTTTTCAATGTCTCCTTTTGTATTCACAGAACATCATCAAAAAGGTGATTGGGCAGAAGTTTGTGTACAAGTTTGTCTCTTTCCCGGAGATACTGAAAATGGACCCTCACGCGGTGGAGATCAGCCGGGAGAGCCTTCTGCTGCAGGACAGCGACTGCAAGGCGCCTCCCGAGGGCCGCGAGGCACACAGACACGGCTTGTCAGCCCTCAAAAGCGCAAGCCGCAACGAATACATCCACTCAGGCCTGTACTCGTCCTTCACCATTAATTCCCTGCAGAACCCACCAGAATCCTTCAAGGCAATCAAGACAGAGAAGCTGGAGGAGCAGCCAGAAGACAGCCCTCCCGTGGAAGAAGTCAGGACTGTCATCAGGTTTGTGACCAATAAAACCGACAAGCACACCAGCAGGCCCGTGGTGCCCCTGCCCTCCACCTCTGAGGCCTTCCTGGCCTCGTCCGCCTCAGCCAAGGTCTCCTCTTTAATGTTGCCAAATGCCGCCAGCATTTCGTCCGCTTCACCCTCCTCGTCTCGGTCCCCGTCCCTGTCCCCCAGCTCGCCCCTCCCTTCTGAACACAGAAGCCTCTTCCTGGAGGCCGCCTGCCATGACTCCGATTCCCTAGAGCCCTTGAACCTGTCATCGGGCTCCAAGACCAGGTCTCCATCTCTTCCCCCAAAGGCCAAAAAACCCAAAGGCTTGGAAATCTCTGCGCCCCCGCTGGTGCTCTCTGGCACTGACATCGGCTCCATCGCCCTCAACAGCCCAGCTCTCCCCTCGGGATCCCTCACCCCAGCCTTCTTCACCGCACAGGTAAGAGCCATCCCTGTCATCCGGGCTGCACGCCAGACTCAGTGGCATGGCAGAAAGGAAGAAAGAGCAACCAAAGCAACTTCCTTCTGCCCTTCGAAAGATCACCTTAGGGCCCGTAGACCAAAGTCACGGTGTAGATGTGAAGGGAAGTTACTTTTCATCCCCAGACCAAGGTGTTCAAAGAGAAAAGGTTTGGGATATCGACTGCAGTGTGACACTCGATTGGTTTCTTGCTGTAAGTGGCTGAAAGTGATCATAATATGGAGCATGTGCCCTGGCCATCAAAGGAGATCCAAACAGTCATTTCCTAGGGAAAGTTAAGCAGGCCGAGTGACGTTTCAGAAGGCGTTTGGGCTTTGTGAAATTTGTATGACAGAGTCCTCTCTCGGGGCACCTGACAAAGTAGCTGTTTGTTTTCCGTTAATGAGAAGATAGATGTAAACCGATACCGCCACTGCAGTCATCAGGGTGGATGTGCCTTGTCCTGTATTCTCTGACAAGAAATGTAAGGGCCACACCCAGTGGTGAGAAAGAGATTCTTCAA
The DNA here is from genome assembly GCF_028749965.1 of Puma concolor. Lineage (NCBI taxonomy): Eukaryota > Metazoa > Chordata > Mammalia > Carnivora > Felidae > Puma > Puma concolor. Next base: position 24,926,281 of record NC_141673.1, on the reverse strand, counting down.
TAAAAGCAGTGCTCCTCTGACAAAACCCAGTTTCGCGGGTCCACATCACGAGGGGGAGGAAAGCAAACTTGTGGAGTAAGAAAGTCTTCAGTGTTATTAACTCCCATGAGAAGGCAGCCTTTTCCGCTAAGGTGCTGGTTGTTTTGTTTTGTGTTTTGTTTTGTTTTGTTTTTTAAGTAATCTCTACGCCTGACGTAGAGCTCGAACTCACGACCTTGAGACCAAGAGTCACATGCTTTACCAACTGAGCCAGCCAGGCGCCCCCGGACTTTTCCTTTAAATACGATACACAGATGCCCTGTCTTGTCCAGCTGGCAGTTGTAGGGCAAAGGCAGAGCAGGTGCTGGTAAACCCCATCTCTGCTTCCTCTGGAAAGTGGGGCACACTTTGGTGGCCGAGGTTAGACATATTGGCTTTGGGGTCACAGGCCGGATTCCGTTCCTGGCTACGCTGCTTGGTGGCAGTGTGACGGTGGGCGCTCGCTCCCTGAGCCTGTTTGCACATCTGTGAAATGGGTTGTTGTGCGGGTCGAACGGGAAAATGGGCACGCTAAGAGAGCTAGCTACAGCTGGCAGGTACGATCCTGGAACTCGCAGGCAGGTGGGGGCGCCATCTCTGGCCTCTGCACTCGTTGCCCTAGACGTCCTTGCTGTAACCGTCACGGGGGGAGGCAGCGCCATGGATTTTCATGTCTGCCAGCTACTGTTCTAAACGCTGGCCACGCACCACTTCAGTTCTTCTGCACGGCAGGCCCGTGAAGTAGTTGCCGTTAGGTCCCGTTTTTCCAGCTGAGGTAAATGAGGCACGTGAAGTCAAGTAACTCATCCAAGGTCACGGTAACAGGTGGGAGAAGCAAATGTGAACCCTGTCAGTCTGCTCCAGAATCCATCCTCTTCGGTAAAATGTTCTTGGCATGCCCTCTGGGAAAACACCCAGTTGTCCCTGATCATAACAGTCTGTGGAGTCTGCCAAAGCCACTGAAAGCCACTCTTGGCCATTTTCCTCTCCATGGCTTCTCCCAAATTGATTGTGTCACCGGGATTTTGTGTCTGCTCAAGCTTGTGAGCCGGTCAGAATGAGCATGCTGCCCTTGTGCAGAGGGAGGGCGCAGGGCTCAGCTACTGGTCAGAATGAGCACGTGTGCTTTCAATCAGGCGTCTTCTAATCAAACACAACTGTCCAGGGGCCGAGAACTGCTGAGTAAAATGGCTCAGAAACCGGTTCCTGGAGTAGCTCCAAGAAGTAACTGCCAGGGTGGACAATCTGAGGATGATCTCCCCTGGCCTCCTTTGTGTTTACAACTGTAAGGTTTAGAGAGGTCTTGAGCAAGGCCAAGGCCAACTCTGATTTCCGTATCTGCTTTCTCTGTGAGCCTGGGTCACCGTCTCTGAACAGATGCCAGTCCCGTAGCTGTCTCAGGAACGCAGCTCAGGCTAGCCCTGTGGTTTTGGACTGGACACGGTGGGTCTAGGTGGCTCTGCTCAGTGGGACTGAGGACGGATGGTAGGGCTGGGCCGAGGAGAGGAGGAACCTTGACATGAGAAGGGATAGAGTGTGGACATGAACAAGTGAAGGCTAAACTCGGGACTGGGAGACACGACCCACTAGAACAGCCTAAAACCAGGGAGGGGAAACCAGAGGAAAGCAAGATGCTTTCATAAACCACTTGTGCCTTGGGCAGATGAGAGTGAGTGGTCCTCAGCCAAGCGGCGAGGGTAGGATGTTGATTGTGAGTTGGCGTCAGGAAGCCCAAGAAATGGGATCGGGGCTTCCAAAGGGAGAGAGGCCAAGGGCAGGGTCTGGCCTCGGGCTGAGAGTGCCTCTGGACCAAGCCGAGGGGTCAGGGGGTGGCCACTGGGTAGTGCTCTGAATGGATTCAGAGGAGTTAAGGGTTGCCTTTGGGGGATGGTGGAATCTCAGGACTTGAATTCCCTCCCCTTCCAGCAGCGTCAGTTCTGCACCCAGTGCAGCCAACGGTGGCTGACAGGGAGGAAGAAACCGGAGGGAGGCCAGAGCAAGGGCAGGACCCGGGTCAGGTGTTCATCCAAGTGGTTTCTCCGAGATCGGACAGGACGGTCACACCTGTCTCGGCTTGACAGTCCTCCAGGTGTTTAGGGCAGGCTTGGAGTCAGTGTAGGATTTGGATTCTCAGAGATTCCCTCCCCCAGGAACTGCTTTGGGTGCCTCAGAAACTAACCCTGGAGCCACGGTTCTCCCTCAGTGCACAGTCAGAGGCAAGGTCAGCTCTCTCAGCGGCTGGCCTCATCCTGAGGGGTGAGCCCATTTCCCAGAAATCCTCCCAGGGGGTGGGAGTGAAAACCTTCCCTTTGCTTCCAGGTCAACTCCAGGGGTTTCCTCGCCTGAAGGAGACTTGGGCCTTTGCCCCCACAGGCAGCAGTGATGTCTCATTCCTGCAGCTCATTGGTTTCCCTCCTACCTTCGCACTTTCTATCACGGAAATCACTTTCCTCTGTGGACTGTGCTGTGTGCAGCGACACCTTTGTACGTAAACACTGTTACCAGTGGGAACCTCCTATCAACCTTTCTTAACCCTTGTCTTTAGAAGAAATGAAAGGTGTGCTGTAATAACTTGATACCCTGAAAACGAAATTCCCAAGAATTTAGTTTATTTATTTTTTACTCATCCCAAGAATAATTCCCAGTTACTTTCAGCCAGAAATATGGCAGGAAGAATGGTAGGATTAAGAGCATCTTGGCATGAGGAGGGTCATGTGGTTACAGTTCCCTCCGGAGGTCGTCTTCAATCACCTACCTTGCACAGGCCCAAATTCAGATTTGAAATGTCACTTAGGGTACGACGCGCATGAAAAAATGTGTATTATGCCCCAAACCATAGCCTCCGTGCCCTTCCGAACTATGTGTGGCGCATCCGCTAGAACCCGTACTGCCCAGTCGTGGTTACTCTTGGGAACCAAGATTATGAATATAGACGGACGTGATGATCACCCAAACACCCCTCAAGGGTGGATATGAGGAACTGAGGACAGAGCGTACAAAAGCCAGCTGCGTACCCAGCAGTGATGTAGTTGGAGCTCAGCCACTGAGGTCACACTGGACTGTTAGTAGAAGAGCAAGGATGTTCTCTCTCATGGCATGAACTACAGAAGTTGAGATGAGGGAGGAGCCAAGATATGAAACCCTCTTGGTTCCTAGCCAGGCGCCATAGAGACCGGAAGAGTGCCAGCTGGCTGGTTCCGTGCGTCCTCTGCACCGTGATATTGTCTGTCACTCTTCCTTCCATTTGTCTCTTCTGTTCGGTGTCTCCCTCCTCACCTGTTCTCAATGTGCAGTTAGTTCAGAACCGGAGGCTGCCACGTTGCTTTTCCCTTTATTTATGCCAAGGCCTCTGTTAATCTCACGTGTGATGTTTAAGATGCTGAACTCAGATATGCGCGGGCATCGGGGCATGAACTCCTCGTCAGAGTCTGAGCATGCATGCCCCAGGCTGTTTTATTAGCAGTGGCCTTGATTGGCATTAATTGAGTGGAGAGAACCTGCAGAGGACTGAAATGTGAAAACCTCCTTTCTTCACGTGCTGGTGGAGGTAACAGCTTTGGGCCAAAATCATGAGGTGGGAATTTGGAGTAAAATGGATGCGTCTGATGAGGAGCACTGAGGATATATTGCCTCGTGTCCCAGCTCTGCACTGGTTTCTCATCCTACTGTCTCCTTTGCCATTATCACAAAAGCAAAAACGATTTTCCCCTTCATACCACTCTCCACAACACTTTTCCAGCTTAGCCTAAAGCTTTCTCTATACTGACCCTATAGGGGACAGGTGGTCCTTCTAGAAGCTCTCGGCAGTGGAAGATGTTGCTGGTAGAGTTTTGCGTGACTTGACACTCCAGCTGAAGGCTCTTCCTTCCCTGGGCTCTGGGCTGCCCAGGATAAACAAATTGTGATAATGCCCTCCCTCACTCCACCTCCAGGCCTGTCTCATCTCCCTCCTTTGTCTTCTTGGTTCCACTGCCTCCTCCCCAATTCTGCTCTTAACTCCTTTCCCCCTCCTGCCACTTGCTACACCTCCTGTAGACTCGCATGGAGTTCTGTTGGAACTCTCATGGAACCCTTTCTTTAAGATCAGCACATTGAGTGCTACACAAACTTTTGTGTGATTTAACTTCTCTCTTAAAGTCTTTAAAATCGTTGTTTTTACTTGAGTTTGGGCAACTCCAGGAGTCTTCCAGAAATAGTTGACATTTATTTGAGGATTCGTTTTTAACCCCAGAATGGCATTGTCATGGATTCTGAGAGACTAAGATTTGTGATGTTTGTTGGTACAACAGAATGTTAAGCGGACATCCTGATCTCCTCTCCTTTATTTTCTAGAGCCCCAAAGACTTACCAGTATCTCATATTCCCAAGTCAAATAAGCCACATATACTTGTTGTTGAGCGGCTCATGCACATCCTATTTGGTCAGTAATGAACAGTTACTATGTTAATTAATTCATCTAGGAGATAACTGTTCAACACCTACTCTTTGCTAGTGATTGAGGTATACAGAGGTGAACGAGATAGACCGTTCCTGCTCTCATGAGCTTGCTGTCCAATAGGTAAAGAATATGGGGTAATATAACTTAGGGTGATGTGAAATTATAGGGGACGCTGAAAACTGGATGAGGAATTCAGACTCGTTTTGATAAGAAATTAACAGCTTGCTGGGATTTTTAAAGAGAAACAAGTTCCCTTTAGAATCTATCAACAAATAATTATTGAGCATTATTTGCGAATCACTGAAAGGATACCAGGAGTATGTACAGTGCCTATTTTTATGACCTTAGGACCTAGCCAAAACAAGGCACACACATGCACACACACACACACACGGCATGTGGCAAGGGTCAAATACACAGTGCAGAGAAGCACCATAGGAACAGAAGAGGGGAAAGATCATTCAGTCCAATTCAACATATAGGAAGTGAGCACCTATTACATGTAAGATGCAGTGCTTGGAGCTGGGGATACAAACATGAATTAGTCCCTGATCATTAGGAGCTTATAACTTGCCTTAAATTCTTTGATACACTACCCCAGATCAGTACAGAAGAAATATTAAGAAGGTATTAATTTTGCTGGGGATGGGGAAGGGTGTTGACAGGGCTTCCTGGAAGGCATGAGCACACTTGGGCAGGGTAGCGACCATCTGGCACATAAGGTGAAGGGGGCATTGTAGGCAGAAGAACAGCTTGAACCAAGCCATAAAGATATGAAACAGCTTAGTGAATGAGGGGCAGTACAGTGGTTCAGTAGGGAGTGGGGACAAATTGCAAAGGTGAAGCCCGTGGTTGGGAGATGGGGCATGAGTGACATAGTTGTGTTTTAGAACTCATCTTGATGACGTGGATTGGGGAGGGGTGAAGCCGGAACCAGTTAGGATACTATTATAATATTCCAGATGAAAGACAAGGGGGATCTAAGGCTGTGACAGTTGGGTGGGGCTAAAGGGGACAGATGTCAGAGAGACATAGGGAATGCCATCCACAGGTGTGAAGGTGGTAGGGGAGCGCCAGAAGTTGAGTATGAGGAGCATGGGATAGGAATAAGCTCGTGGTGAAAGGTTACATGTCCATTTTGGGCCATCGAGAGTGTGAGGAGCCTGTATGACGTAGAACATCCAGTTCCAGCTGGAGCTAAGGAGTTTGGGACTGAAGATAAAGTTAGGGAGTCACCAACATGTAAGGGGTGCTTAAAATCATGGGAACAGGGTACCCCAGGGAAATAAGGTCTGGGTGGTCAGGGAAGGTTCTGGAACAAGTGCTAAAGGACTGGTAGGCTGGAATTCTATAGTGTTCAGGACACATGAAGCAAAGTAGGAGGGTTCATATAAGGAAATTAGGGAGCATATTAAACCAGGTCATGGGGCAACCTAGAATTGTGGCTAACAAATTTTTCCCCCTGAAACAATGAATTTCAAAGGAAGATAGTATGTTAGGGTGAATGATTTGGTAGTGGTGCTCAGAATAGATTGGAAGAGGGGCACCTGGGTGGCTCAGCTGGGTAAGTGTCCCACTCTTGGTTTTGGCTCAGGTCATGATCTCAAGGAGCCCTACATCGGGCTCTGTGCTGACAATGCAGAGCCTGCTTGGGATTCTCTCTCTGCCCCTCCCCTGCTTTCTATCTCTCTCTCAAATACACTTAATAAAATAAAATGAAGACTAGATTGGAAGAGAGGCCAGAGGTGGACTGGTTTAGGTGGCATTTATTGAATGCCATTTAGTAAGGTGATAGGTCTTGAATGCAGCAGAAATGGAAATGGGGGCAATAAATAAGAGTCACTTCAAGGAAGGATCCACAGGCCGTGCCCAGAGGTTGTAGCAAGTGGGAGGCATTTTGCATCTCAGTGACTAGGATGCTGGGTTGTAGACAGGGCTGTAAGTCCGGGGATCGTGTCTTGTCCTATCATTGTATCCTTGGCACCTGATACATACCATGTGCTCAGTATTTCTTGAGTGGATAGATCAGTGGTGGTATTGATAGACACGGGGAGTCCTAAGAAACACTAGGTTTGGAAAGAAGGTGAGGAAGGCCGGTTTGAACAGGCAGGGCATTCCAAGTTGACACGTCCAACAGGTGACAGATATGTGAGGGGATGCACCTGGAGTTACAGATCACTTCAGCTCATCAAGTATTTAGAAACTGGGTACCACAGGAGGAATAAAGATGAGCAAGATGCCTTAAATGCTATAGAAAGAGGCATAATAAGAATATGCAAATTAACATAATGAGGTAGAAAATGTTAAGGAAAAAGTGGTTATAGAGTGTTATACAGATTCAGGAAAAAGAGGAAACATTGAGGGAAAAGCAGAAAAGTCTCCTTTGAAGGGGCGGTGTTTTGATGGGCAGAGGGAAGCAGGGGTAGGGTAGAGGAGGAGGTCTGAGGGCACGGTCCAGGCAGAGGGCCTTGAACCAGGGAACTCAAATGGGGTATGTCTGGGCAATGCCAGCTCACCAGGTTTAGTTCAAATGTGCAGGCTTTTTAGGAGACCCTGTATTATGCAGAAGAAGAACTGCGTTGGGGTGGGGGAGATGAAAACGAGATCCCGATAGGAAGGTCTTTCCCCTTGAACATCAATACCCTTTGCCTTGGGTCCTCGGGCCTCTCCTTCCCTACAGCTGATGGGATCAAGAACTCCCTGTCTGCCATCCCGAAGGGCCCATTTACTAAAATATCCTTTGGTGAAGGAAGAGGAAGCATGCATTTTGCCTGTGGCTTCTTTCTTTAGCCTCTAGCCCTCGGGCCCAGCACATACCACCTTGCCTGACTCCAAGAGCTTGTGGAAAGAGGCTCTGAAAACTCACTGTACTGGAGATTAGCCAGGGTGAACGTTAAGAGGGCCGTCCCTTGAAAGAGCAACCCAAATAGTTTTTTCTTTATAGCCAGAAGATCTTCAGGGAGAACGGGGATGGGAGGGAGAAGAGTGAAGTCATTTCAAAAATATTTATTTGCATATATTAATAGAAGATATTTCAGACATGCGAAATAGATGGCTGCTGTATTCTGAGTACATCCTGCATCCCTGAGAAACAAGTGTGCACACATTTTAGACTAAAATACAAATTCTACACTTCATGTATTGCTCAAAAGATCACAAAGGAGTGGATGTATACTTATGGCCATGAATAAGAGAAAGCTAGCTAGCTGGGTTTTGTAATCCAGGCTTATTGTCTCTTTCGAGCTTGGGGAGCTTCATTGGTAAGTAAGCTAGGAGGCCCTGAACACACTGTTAATGTGGCATATTGTGGTTGGAATTTGGTTCCAGTGCAACGTTGCAACTATTAGTTCTCCGATCACTTGAGCTTGTGCACTTGAGCCTAATATGGCCGAGAGGAGCCTTGAAGGTACCGGCAGGTGCCTGGTTTCAGGACATTGAGTACGGTTATATATACATTGAGAATTTCTCCCATGAACAGATGAAATTCATAGAATACGTGAGGTTCACTTTTTATGAACACTTCTTGAGCGTTTGCTGTGTGCCAGGCACATGTATAGAGTTTTACATAGACCATCTTATTTCATCTTCCTAGCAATCCTGTAATGTAGGCATTTTTTTCCTCCCCATTTTACAGATGAGGAGACCAAGGCATAGAGAGATGACTTTAGTAGTAAGTAGTGGTTCTGAGGTTGGAACACTGGCAGAGCCCATGTGAAAAAAGTCTTAATCGTCAGACCAGATGGCCTGGTGCATTTGTGAAACGGCCTTGCATTAGAACTGGGAAGCACCTCCAGAACATGTATTTATCCTAATAACCTCACTGGTCATTCCACGTGTAGGCAATGCTGTGGAATCAAAGATTCAAATGACTTGGTATAAATTAGTTCACCTTTCAGTAGCTTCACAGTTTGAGAACCTTTGGAGGTTTGTCTCCTTTCTGCTGAACACAGCAGACCTTTCAACTTAGGTTTATGCCAAATGTTCCCGATAATTAACAAAGCTGCTGAAGCCAATTCTAGGAAAAAATAACACTCTAGCATCCAACATGATGCAATGTGCACACTGGAGCCTTTGCTGTGGTTCTCATTACACAAAGCACCTTACTGACATCATAAAACCGCGGAGGGGCTCCTTCTAGTCACCAAAGGTGCAAAACCACCCTGGGCCAGGAGGTTGCCTCAGCTGAGAACAAAAGCCATGCAGACTTACCAGCTGGGCGAGTTGTTTCTTCTGCCCTCTAGCTGGCTTGCAGGCCAGGACTCCTGCTGTGTGTGTGCGAGCAGATGCAGTCCTTGGCACTCCCCTGGGAAACCCAGAGTTTTGGCTTTACACCCAGTCTAACAAGAAAGAATTTTTCCCCCTCCAAACCATTGCCAGGGAGATGAATTCTCATCAGCCCCACATCCGGAGTGGAATTTGAAAAACCTAGTTCAGAACTTTTGAGGAAGCTGCTACAGGGTATTTTAATAGCAAATCCTAAAATCTGAAAGGGCTGCTGCTTTCTGGGAAAGTGAAGCTCGAGCGGCCCTTTAAAAAGTGTGTGTGTGTGTGTGTGTGTGTGTGTGTAACCCAAGTAATGGATGTCCATTGTAGGAAAATAAGAGATAAAAATATAGCCCCTTCATGGAGTCCTATTCTGTACACTAAATCTTGTTTAATGGGGGAAGGGAGGCAAATTGAAGAGACCACCTGGACAAAAGTTGCTATAAACTTGTTTTACAACTAGAATGTTTAGGGGAGGTAACTTGTCCATACTTTTCTCCTTTATAAAATTGCTAATACAGTTAGCATTGAAGAAAATTAAACTGCACAGCCTTGCAGAAATAACATGGTTTCCAGATTTTCCTAAGATGGTGAGGCTTGTTTCTTGGTTCAAGGCTAGTGTACCTAGCCTCAATGCTGATCACGGCTAGAGTCAGCTGATACCTTTATCAAAATCTGTGTGCTTTTTTCCCAGACACCAAATGGATTGCTTCTGACCCCGAGTCCACTGCTATCCAGCATACATTTCTGGAGCAGCCTTAGTCCAGTTGCTCCTCTGAGTCCTGCCCGGTTGCAAGGGCCAAACACGCTGTTCCAGGTGAGCATTTAGAAATGAACTTGTACACACTAAACTTCTAAGGGATGTGTTTCCCCAGTAAATCCTGCATAGGTTACAGACCACCACCCTCCATGGTTAAAATGTGAAGTTTCCAAAGGGAGATGATGGGGCTGTAAAAGCCAGCCTTCAAAGGCAGACATTTTCACTGAGGCAGAAATAGCGTATTTGTGTCAGATATCCACAAATGGAACAATTAATTCTTGAAGTATTTGGATATCTTCACTGCCTATAAGAACTGGAAATTTATTCAGGAAAAGGGACAACTTTAAAACGATTTTATAGTAGCTCATACCTTAAAAAATTAATCAACATATTGACATTACTTGAAATAAACTGAAAAACAAAAATAAGAATTTCCATACTGTAATAGAAAAGTGATCTGTAGAATTCTGTGAATCGTCCTCAAGTTCTCCCTGTTCCATAAGAAAGGAACATCCAGGGCATTTGGTTAAAAACAATCTTAGCTGCTTTATCTTGCACAAGTCCTGTTACTAGGTAGACACGTTTATTATTCATTCACACACTGCAATTATGCAGTAGCATTGCCTGCTATCGTGTGGTAATCAGTATTTCCTCTTTGAAAGACTCAAAGACTGTTTCTCACAGACCAAGATGTTATTACTAAGAGAATAGAATCCTAGGGATAGGAGCGAAGCAAAGCTGGGGGAAGTGAAAACACCCTCTCTCTAGCCTGTTGATCTCATCCACCCTAAATCCCATGCCTGCCCCCCCCCCCCCCGAGTGGCTCACCCAAGATAGTTGTAGTTCTTTTCTCCCCTTGCACCTAGCACTGACCACTCTGTATTTATGATTGCCTGTTTGCCTGGCAATCTCCACTAGACTGTGGGCCCTCAGGAGGCTGGAACTGCATCGTGTTTCTTGTTTACTGCGGTGTGCCCCCTGTGTCGGGCACATCTCTGGGCACACAAATGATGCTTAGTAATTATCACTGACTGACTAAATGAATGGATGTCTAAGAATTCACCAAGAAACTGGAGCACCTGATGGCTCAGTCTGTAGAGCATGTGGCTCTTGATCTCACAGTCGTGAGTTGGAGCCCCATGTTCAATGTAGAGATTATTTTAAAAAGAAAAGAATAAGAATTGTCTAAGAATGTTGTTAAAAAGATCAGGTCTCCATGCTTTTCTGAGTGGGTCATTTTGCTTGTCAAAGTTAATATTTACCTTCTCTGTGCCAGGGGCTATACATGCTGGGATTTAGGGTCTTGGAAGAAAGGTAGAGCTAAAGAGGTTTTGATTGCTATCTTGCTTCTCTAGTTTCCTAGGAAGGTTGAGGTAGGGACTGTATATCCCTAGAGTAATCAAGTTTCTCTTCAGGCCTGTCTTCTCATCACAAGAAATTGAGCTATGGCCATACACGGCCAACATGTTGATTCTTATCCATCTGAACTCAGGCAGGGAAACAAAAACTAGAAGCAGTGAGCAAAAAAGCAGTGAGCAAGCGAAGTACCGGCAAAGTTTCAGATTAGTAATCTTTTGGTAGAGTTAAAAGACCTTACTTCCTGGTATTCAGGTTGGAGCAGCGGTCTTCTAGTATTCGAGTTCCTGATTAGAGCACAAGTTGTTTGGAGCATGTGTAAGGTGAGCTCTGTGGGCCTGGGGACTGAAGTCCTACTCCAGTCCTACATCTAACAAGGCCTCCGTAGGGTTCACTAGATGTTTGTGAATAACGAATGGAATCTCTCTTCCTTCCTTACTGGGAATTCTGCCACCTGACTGGTACCGGGCTTAGTGATCTCCTAAGGAATCCATGGAAAACTGTTATTTGGGAGTTCTTTAGGATCCCTTGCCTTAGAATCTAAACCTTTTCCAGCCCATCACTCCTAACAGTGACAACTGTCCATGTCCGTAGTGTTTCTACACACTGTCAAGATAATAGGAACTCTGGGTGGATATACATATCCTCTTCTCTTCGGTCATGGAGAAACCAGTAGCTCTCAAAGTTAGTGTGCAACAGAATCAGCTTAAATGGGGTGTTAAAAACTTGTTGGGCCCCAACCCAAGAGTTTCTGATTCAGAACATCTCGGTTGGGGCCTGAAAATAACATCTTTCCGAGATCGCAGTGATGCTGCTGCTCTAGGAATCCACTTTGAGAACCACAGCAGACCAGTGGTTCCTAATTTACAATTAGAATTCTGCAGAAGAAACTGCTGCATTTAAAGACCACCTGCTTCAAAATTTTCATTTCACAAAATGTACCTCTCCTCTCACCAGAGCCATTCAAAACAAAACTACAACCCAAACTACAAACACAAGGTCAGGATGAGGAATATAATCATTTTTAGATGGCTGGCAGGGCCTTGTGCCCTTGGTCATTAGGGTCCATAAAACTAAGGAAAAACAACTTTGTGCCCTTTAAAATATTATCACTCTTCCTATGATAAGAGCAGTTGTGATAGAAGTTGGAACCAGCAGTTTTTAAAACAGTAAGTAAAACGTAAGAATATTCGAAATTCAGATTATCAACAGTGCTCCTTTCAAACTATTAATTTTCTTTAAAAATAACAAACTTTTCACATATACTGTAAATGTGTTGGAGGAATAAAAGAAATACACTTGGGCTACAGTAAGCTTTAAATGATGCTGGCAAGTTTCCCGTTGTGATAATTAGAAAAGTAAGTCAGAATCCTTAGGGTAACAGTTGACAGAGTGGAAGAGTTTTTGCACAGAAGGTCCACTGGTATAATTATTGTGGCAAGTTATAGCAGATACTGAAGAATTTAAAGGAAGGGGAGAGAAGATACTAATTTTTCTGGAAGAGGTATATTTAAAAATAAAGTGATTCTGGTCTGAACAGTTTGGTATTTGGAACTTTTATCTATAGGATGTCTGTTCCACTTTCAAAACGGACTGATCAAATTTGGAATAGGTACAGTTAATATCTCAAAACAAGGCAGGGCTAATTAAGGTTTTCAATTAAGAAGGTTTTCTGTAATTTTTAATTCAACAGATCTAACCGAGAAGAGATTTGCAGTGCTGTGTTATCAGGGATTGTAGAGGATATACAATATGGTTTATAGATATATAAACAAAACGTTGTAGGAACCCAACAGGGACTAATTTTCTAGCTGGGGACTAGATGGAGGCTCCAGGAAACAAGTGGCACCTGAGCTGGGAAGAAAGGACAGGATTTTGGGTGAGAGAAAAGCACCTTCTAGATAATTTGCATGATTTGACTATGCAGGTACACCGTCTGTTCAGGAAGGGACTGGGTGACTGGAAAAGCAGCTGTGGGCCTTGAATAGTATGCTCAGAGTTTTCCACCTTAATCTCTTAAGTAACCATGGGGGGCTTTCTTAGCTGGAGATAGTATAATAAAAATCTCTATTTTAAATATTTCTTATAGTTTATTTTGAGAGAACGAGCACGAGTGGGGGAGGGGCAGAGAGAGAGGAAGAGAGCAAGAATCCCAAGCAGGCTCCACGCTGTCAGCATGGAACCCGATGTGGGGCTCGAACTCATGAACCATGAGATCATGACCCGAACCAAAGTCAGACACTTAACTGACTGAGCCACCTAGGTGCCCCTATATAATCTCTATTTTAGAAACATATTGCTGACAGCATGTGGAGAAAGGATTGAAGAGGGGGAAGGAAGAGATGAGAAAAATTTGTATTACCTCAAACACTGATGGGAAAATCATTTTTTAGATTATAGTGGAAATGGGAATATATTTAGAAGACATTCCAGAGGTAAAATTGAGAGGAAGACTTTTTTGGGTTTCAGGAGTAAGAAGTAGTGAAATTTAGGAAGAGACAAAGATTACTTTTGTATAAGAAGCTCACATTTTTTGAGGGCTACTGTATGTTAGACATTGTTTAGAGTGCTTTTCGTGGCTTGTCATTTAATACAGTTGACCCTTGAACAATGTGGGGTTTAGGGGTGCTCACTCCCCCCTTGCAGTTGAAAATCCATGTATAACTTCTTACTGTTCAAAAATATTAGCCTAATGTTGACCAGAAACCTTTCTGATAACAGCTGACACATACTTTGCATGTTCCATGTATTATATGCTGTATGTATTCTTATAAAAAGTAAGCTAGGGAAAAGAAAATTGTAAGGAAAAGACATTTACAGTATTATGCTGTTTGTTGAAAAAGTTTGCAAACCTGTGTTGTTCAAGAGTCAACTGTACTCCCAGTAGTTCTTTTTGAAAACCTAAGGAAACTAAGGCCCAGAGATGTTGCTCAGTTTACCCAAGACCGCATGTTAATAAGCAGCAAAACCTGGATTCAAGTTTAGGGTCATGCTCCTATCACCACTCTGACTGACTTGAGTGAGCACAGAATTGCAGGCTATTGGGGAAGACGCACTGATGGGGACATCTAACTGACAGCAGGAAATGACTGTTGAGTCCAGTATGGGAGAAAGGCAGGCCGAGGGTAAAGTTTGGGGGAATGCTGCAACTTAAGAGAGTGGACGTGGGGAGTCAATAAAGATGAAACATGCCAGAAAAGCCAGGCAAGAGAAACTACAACTTGAGTACAGAAATAAAGGGAAGAGGGCAGAAATCAATAATATCTAGATTTAAACAGGAAGATTAACAAAACCAAAAGCTGACCAGTAAAATGGTCACAAACCAAAATGAGATAAGACTGCAAATAAGCTAAAGGAATGAAAATTCAAAACCCGCTCTTCTTCCAGGGCCTATGCTAAAATCAAGTCAGTGAGAATAGTAGTTAGGAGCATGGATCTTTTAAAAGAGTATAAGCTAGATGTTTAATAGATGTGATAACTCAGTTGAAATGGGTAAAATTCTACAAACAACTAAAATTCCAAAGTGTCAGAAAAGAAACAAATCCTTGAATATGTTAATGACCATTAAGGAAATTGAAATAGTATTTAAAGAGCACCCCCACATGCTCTGTGGGGATAACCAAACTTACCTTACAGGATCCTAGATATCAACTGAAGTGACAACCACTGATAAACTGCAAGGCACCAGACATAAATTATTGAAATAGTTTGAAAATTGGACAAATCTATAAGTATTTATTGTACAGTACTTCTACCTTGTGCTAGGTTTTGCAGTTTGATATTCAGTATTGAAATTTAGTATTAACTCATCTAGACGAAATAGCAATTAAACTAGAAGATAGCCGGGAGATCATTTTTGACACCTATCATTCTGGACAATGAAAATCTAGTTATGCATAGTAATGTATTAAAGGGAGGCCTTTAATTATTCTTGTTCAGTTGGGAGTATAGTTGTGGTATTTCTTTCAGACCTGAAAGTTGTTATCAAAGCCAGGTACCTTTATCCCATTTATCATCTTAGTTGCCAACAATACAAAAATTAACTTTTTAAGTATTGTTACCGTGAAGTAGGATATTATTTGTCATTGTAATTAAAAAGAATACTTCCTCAGCCCCCAAATATATTCTTGCTTTCTAAGCCTTTTAAGGTAAAGTACTTATTTTTAATAGTTACTGAGAAGCATCTTTATAGTACTCTGGACAAACCATGGCCATTTTCAAAATTCTATTAGAAGTTTTACATGTGAACCAGGTTGAGTGTGTTGTCTCTGGTTTTCAAAAACAATATTTAAAGCAAATCAGCATTCTGAGTAGCTTGGAACCTTTTAAAAGTATTAGAACATGCTTTAGCAACATATATACATTTTTTTTTTCTAGTGGCCTAGGTATTTAATAATTAGGGAGATTTTCTGGGCCCTATTCTTTGCTCTGTGTAACCGTGATCTCATTCTGTAAAATAATTTGCAACCGACCTGTCTCCCAGGGGTGATCCACCATGGTCTGTCTAGGAATGTAAAGAACTCAGGTTCTTCCCAATGGGTCTGCAATAATTATTTTAAAACTCTCTTGTTCCCTACAGTTTCCAACACTGCTTAATGGCCACATGCCAGTGCCAATCCCCAGTCTGGATAGAGCTGCTTCTCCAGTACTGCTTTCTTCGAACTCTCAGAAATCCTGATGACATCTGGCCACAATTAAAGACTTATTAACTGATGAGACAAATTTGTCCCCCTGGGCTAGTTTACCTGTGTCATGAGAAGGACATTGTGAAACCCTCTGTTAATTTGGTTTGCACTTTTCATAACATGGATGGTCTAGATTTATGTTAGCATTTTTAAAACTTTTTTTTTTATATTCAAGTATATATGAAGATCTGTTTGGCATTAAGTGAATTTTAATGTTTTTGTTTTATATCTTCTTAGCTCTTAAGTGTTGAACACTGTTGACAGTGAAGAACTTTTCTTAATGGTTTTCAGTATAACTAATAAGGATGTGAAGCTTTTTTTCTCTTTAATTCCGCATACGCTGAACTATGCTTATAGACACTATAACCAGCTGTGCCTTCCTTTGCATTTAGTTTTATGTAAATGATTTATATATTTTTTAGTATTAAGAGAAAATGTTTGAAAGACAAAAATTAGTATCAAACAGCTCTCTAGTAGAATTTCATTATTTTCCACAAGTAGGCAACATGAAAGCATATTTTTCCTTTTCGCTTTCAATTGTATAAGAATTGCCTTAGAACCTCTTTTGAACTGAAATTCAGTAAATGTCCAAGTTAATGTTTTTATAAAATAAACTAAGCCATATTTAGAAAATAAACATTCATAAAAGAAAATGTTCTAAAGTGCATTTTTTAAAAAATGAACTTTGAAAGGCTAGCCACCTAGCTGTTTACAATCTTTTAGACTCCTCCCAAGCATAAACCGGAGATGGAAATCTACATCAAGTTCACTCTACCCATGCCCTTGAAATATCTATGTAAGCATGTTCTTATTTCAAAAAATCAGCTGTGGTTCTCCCAGTTTCCCTAGAGAATCACACCCCTGATATATTTCCTGTACCATTATGAGTTAGGGTAAACCCCTACAACCATAATTAACATTTAAAATACCTATGCTTTGGAAGAGGCTCACAAACAATTTTAGAACACCAAGTATCTTCATGTGTATAGGCATAGCCTTGCCTGTGAAACTGAGAGGTAGGATACATTGCTTTATGTATTACTAAATTTATGGGGAGAATGAAGGAAACTGGATACAAGAAATATAAAATTCTTCAGGAAGCTCATCATTATGGAACTGAATTAGTAACAATTTGGAGCACTCAGCAGTTAACTCTCTTGTGTAGCACAGTTTAGAGTAGTGATAACAAACATCAGGCACCACTCTAAGGCACTGTTCTGTACACGAGGTAGGAAAATTCTAATGTGGAGAGAACTGGAAAGTGTCCGGCACTTTCGATTCAAGATCAGATTATCATCCTGAACTGTAAGTAACCAATTTGAAATATGGCTAAATGACTCCAAAGTAGGTGTTAAGTGGCAAGGATTATGAAAAAGCATAAAAAATAAAGCTTGTAAAAACACAAACATTTCTGCAATTTTCTAAAAATCTTGAGATTTTTCAATTGGAATTAAGCATCTCTGTACATCTCCAATATACAACTCTGGATATAAATTCCAAAATCCACAGACACTACTGTCACTCCCTCATAGGCTGAGGAAAATTCTGTGCTAAAATAAAAGAGCTGGTCTGGGGTACTGAGATGTACCCAACATGAAATGCTACAGGTAGAGGGGGCCTTTGAGAATGCTTCTCACCACTGTTTCCACATAAGGCAATTACACAACAACTGGGAGCTGCCTGAGGCCACGCAGCTCATTAAAGATAGAACAGTGACTGGTGCTCAGTCCAGTTATGCTTTTCCACTCCTGGCTGTAACTAACTACTGGCCCCAAGCTGTATGTTAGAACATTAAAAAAAAAATTCATCGGATAAGTGAAGAACATACCCCAAAGGGAAGATTCTTACAAAGTTAATCAATGTACAAAAACTTCAACCAAAAATATTTTTAAGTGTATATGCTGATTGGAAATATTCAAATGACTATAAACCCAATTCCTATATTTCCTTCCTTGAAATACTATGGACTCTAGCTGTTTATTAGAAACGGAAAAACACCATAATTTTTATGGATCAGAAAACTATGACACAAATAGAGAATTGGAGGTATTGAAATGTAACTCTTATAGCTCTGCCTCATTCTGTGTGTGTGTGTGTGTGTGTGTGTGTGTGTGTGTGTTTTAACAGTTATTTTAGTCAGAGAATAGATTTCAAAGAACATATTAAATAACTTTTTCCTTTTTATTGTCTGCTTGATCAGTGTTAAACTACTACTATAGCTAAGGTTTTATAGAACTATAACCTAAATGTTGGTCTCTTTGTACACACCTTTTCTATGAGTGCATATCTTCATTCACTTTCATATATGTATCAATTTTACTATTATTTTTGTTTAATAAATACTTTGTGATAAAAGGTGCAAGGAGGCAAGTGGGTTGGTTTACTTCCATTTACTTGGAACGATCCAAATTTTGCTTTTCTATATGGGTAAGAGCTGAAAAATAAGTCTTGGCCTCTAGCCTCAAATATGATACATCAAAACATGCTATTGTATATATAATCTGCTTCAAAGAGATATTTAATGAAACAAACAATTACTGAGGTTGAATTGGTGAGGGTTGGGGAGGAGAATGGGTTTGAAAAGTGGTCCCCTCATCTTTTAAATCTTAAGGTTTACCAATCATTCTACATTGAAAGACAGGGTAGGTGATGAGGAAGGGAAAAAAACAAATGATCATTTCTTTTAGCTGCAACTAATATCATACTCAATGGTAACTGAAAGTGTTTTCCCCTAACATAAAGAACAAGGATACTCTCTGTTGCCAATTCTACTTCAACACAGTACCGAAAGTCCTAACCAAAGTTAATTAGGCAAGAAAAATAAATCCAAATTATACAGGATCTCTATTCGTAGAAGACATTGTCTTACATGTAGAAAACCTTAAAGAACCCACAAAAAAAAAGTTAATAACGTCAGCAAAATTATAGGACACAAAATCAACAAAACAAAAATCATTTGTATTTCTACACACTAGCAAATGAAAAATTCAGAAAATAATTCTGTCTACAATAACATCAAAAAGAATAGAATACTTAGGAATAAAATTCATCAAGGAGGCACAAGACTTATATACTGAAAAACTACAAAACATTGCTAAAAGAAATTAAAGACATCCTGCATTTATGGACTGAAAGATTTAATATTAAGATCACAGAACTCCCAAATTAATCTAGAGTCAATCAATGCAATTCCTATCACAATCCCAATGGCGTATTTCCTCAGAAATAGAAAAATCCCATCCTAAAATTTATATGGAATTTCAAGGGACCCTGAATAGCCAAAACAACCTTGAAAAAAAAAAGAACAAAGTTGGGGGACTCACTTCTTGATTTCAAAATTTACAAAGCTACAATCAATCAAAACACTGGTACTGGCCAAAAGAGATACAGACCAGTAAAACAGAATAAACTCTCACATTTATGGCCAACTGACTTAACAAGGGTGCCAAGACCATTTAATGGGAAAAGGATAGTCTTTGTAACAAACAGTGCAGGGAAAACTAGACATTCACATGCAAAAGAATGAAGTTAGATCCAAACTTCACACTACATACAAAAATTAACTCAAAGCCCTAAATGTAAGCATTAAAACTATAAGAATATTAAAACAGAGGAAAATATTCATGATCTTAAATTTGGCAGTAGTGTCTTACATATATCACCAAGAGCAGAAAAAGAAAAAAAAAAAAAAGATACACTGAACTTCTTTAAAATGAGAAGTCCTGGGATTCCTGGGTAGCTCTGTCAGTTTAGCATCTGACTCTTGATTTCAGCTCAGGTCATGATTTCATGCTTTGTGGGTTCAAGCCCTGCACAGAGCTCTGCACTGACGAGAAGCCTGCTTGGGACTCTCTCTGCCCCTCCCCCACATGCTTGTGCGAGTACATTCTCTTTCAAAAATGAACTCTAAAAAAAATAAAAAGTCTTGTGTATCAAAAGGATGCTTTCAAGAAAGTAAAAAACCCACAGCACAGAAGAAAATAACTGCTAATCGTATCTCTAATGAGTCTAATGTCTAGAATATATAAAGAACTACACAGCTTTATGACCCAACTCACCACCATCAACAACACAATTTCAAAATGGGTAATAGACTTGAATAGAGTTTTCTCCAAAGCAAATATACAAATGGCCAATAAGGACATGAAGAGATGCGCAACATCCTTACTCGTTCAGGAAATGCAAATCAAAAAAGCACAATAAGATACCAAGTCATACGTACTATAATGAATATAATAATTTGTTTAAAAAAGAAACAGAAGTGTTGGTAAAAATGAGCAATTAGAACTCATATATTACTATTAGGAATGTAAAATGGTACAGTCATCATGGAAAATTGTTTGATGGTTCCTCAAAAAGGTAAATATAGATTATGCATGACCCAACAATTCCACACCTAGGTATTTAAGCTCAAAGAAATGAAAACAAGGACCCAAACATATGCTGGTACATCCATACTCAGGACAGCATTATTCAGAAAAGCCAAAAAAATGGGGAAAAGTCAGTGTGAAATCAACAGATGAATGTTTAAACAAAATGCTGCATATTCACAGAATATTATTCAGATATGAAGAGAAATAACATTGTGATACATGGTACAACATGGATAAAATTTGAAAACATCATCTTAAGTGAATGAAATACGACACAAAAGGGTGAATGTGGTATAACTCAATGTATATGAAATATCTACAAAGGCAAATTCAGACACAAAAAGTACAGGCATACCATGGGTGGAAAGGCATGTAACTCTTGATCTCAGGGTTGTGTGAGCCCCATGTTGAGTGCAGAGATTACTTAAGTAAATAAAAAAGAAAAGTACAGGCATACCTTGGAGATACTGCAAGTTCAGTTCCAGTCTGTTGTAATAAAGCAAATACCATAATAAAGTGCATCAAGTGAATTTTTTGGTTTCCCAGTACATATAAAAATTATGTATAGGGGCACCTGGGTGGCTCAGTTAAGCCTCTGACTCTTGATTTTGGCTCAGGTCATGATCCCATGGCTCATGAATTTGAGCCCCGCATCGGGCTCTGCATCATCAGTGCAGATTCTCTCTCTCTCTCTCTCTCTCTCCCCCCTTCTCTCTCTGCCCCCTCCCCTGCTTGCACGCTATCTCACTCTCTCAAAATAAACTTAAAAAACAAAATTATGTTTACGTTATACTGTAGTCTATTAAGTTGTACAATAGCATTATGTCTAAAAAAACAGTGTGCATAGACTTTTGTTAAAAAATACTTTATTGCTAAAAAACTGCTCACCAGCATCTGAGTGAACTTTCAGTGTGTCATAGTCATTTCACCAGTGGAGGGTCCTGCCCAACTGTTGATGGCTCCTGACTGATCAGGGTGGTGGTTGCTAAAGGCGGAGGGGAGACTGTGTTGACCTTTTTTTTTTTTTTTTTTATTTACTTTTGAGAGAGAGAGAGAGACAGACAGACAGACCGTGAGTAGGGGAGGGGCAGAGAGAGAGGGAGACACAGAATCTGAAGCAGGCTCCAGGCTCCGAGCTGTCAGCACAGAGCCCGATGCAGGGCTTGAACTCACGGACTGTGAGATCATGACCTGACCTGAAGTCGGACACTTAACCGACTGCCATCCAGGTGCCCCCCTACCTGCCCTTCTTTTAGACTGTGGCGATTTCTTAAAATAAGACAACAACAGAGTCTACTGAAACGATGGGGTCTCTTCCTTTCATGTCGTTTGATAGAATTTTACCCACAGAACTTCTGTCAAAGCTGGAGTCATCTTAAACCCTGATACTGTTTTATCAACTAAGTTTATGTGATATTCTAAATCTTCCAGTGTCATTTCAACAATCCTCACAGCATCTTCACTAGGAGTATATTCCATCTCAAGAAATCGCTTCCTTTGTTCATCCACAAGAAGTAACTTCCCATCATTAAAATTTTATCATGAAACTGCAGCAATTCAGTCACATCTTCAGGCTCCATTTCTAATTCTAGTTGTCTTGCTATTTCCACATTTGCAGCTGCCTCCTCCACTGAAGTTTTGGAATCAGCTTCTGCCAAACTCCTGTTGATATTTTGACCCCTCCCATGAATCACACACATGTTCTTAATGACACCTAGAATGGTGAATCTTTTCCAGAAGGTTTTCCATTTATTTTGGCCAAATCCATCAGAATCACTATCTATGGCAGCTATAGACTTACAAAATGTATTTTTAAGGAGTATGACCTGAAAGTCCAAATTACTCCTTGATCCATGGGCTGCAGAATTGATGTTAAGAGGCAAGAAAACAAGATTCACCTTGGTTGTATATCTCCATCAGAACCCTTGGGTGACCAGGTGCATTTTCAATGAACAATAATATCTTGAAAAATTTTTTTCTAAACAGGCTTAAAATATTCAGTCTTAATATTGACCGTAAACATGCTGTAAACAGATATGATGTCATCCAGGCTCTGTTGTTCCACTGACAGAACATAGGGAGAACAGATTTAGCCTAATTCTTTTTTCAACGTTTTATTTATTTTTGGGACAGAGAGAGACAGAGCATGAACGGGGGAGGGGCAGAGAGAGAGGGAGACACAGAATCGGAAACAGGCTCCAGGCTCTGAGCCATCAGCCCAGAGCCTGACACGGGGCTCGAACTCACGGACCGCGAGATCATGACCTGGCTGAAGTCGGACGCTTAACCGACTGCGCCACCCAGGCGCCCCAGATTTAGCCTAATTCTTAAGGGCCCTATGGTTTTCAGTATGGTCAATGAGCACGGCTTCAACTTAAAGTCATCAGCTGCATTAGTCTCTAATAAGAGAGTCAACCTATCTTTTGAAGCTTTGAAGCCAAGCACTACTACTTGTCCTTTTTAGCCAGGAGAGTCCCAGATGGCATCTTCTTCCAAGAGAAGGCTGCTGTGCCTACATTGAAAATCTGTTTAACATAGCCACCCCCATTAATTACCTTGCTAGTTCTTTTGGATAACTTGCTGCCACTTCTACATCAGCACCTGCTGCTTCATCTTGCACTTGTACGTTATGGAGACAGCTTCTTTTCTTAAACCTCATGAACCAACCTCCCTTAGCTTTAAATTGTTCTTCTGCAGCTTCTTCACCTTTTTCAGCCTTCACAGAATTGAAGAGAGTTAGGAATTTGTTCTGGATTAAGCTTTGGTTTGAGGGAATGCCGTGGCTGATTTGATCTTCTACCCAGACCAATAAAACTTTCTCCATATCAGCAATAAGGCTGTTTCACTTTCTCATCATTTATGCGTTCACTGGAGTAGCTCTATTAATGTCCTTCAAGAGCTGTTCCTTTGCATTCACAACTTGGCTAACTGGACCAAGAGGCCTAGCTTTCAGCCTATGTTGGCTTTTGACATGCCTTCCTGATTAAGCTTAAATCATTTCAAAGCTTTTGATTTAAACTCAGAAATGTGTGACTCTTCTTTCACTTGAACACTTAGAGGCCACTGTAGGGTAATTAATTGTCCTAATTCCTGTACTGTTGTGTCTCAGGGAATAGGGAAGCCTGAGGAGAGGGAGAGAGATGGGGGAACAGCCTGTTGGTGGAGCAGTCGGAACACACAACATTTATCATTTATTAAGTTCACTGTCTTACATGGGTGTGATTTGTGACACCCCAAAACAATTACAATGATAATATCAAGGATCACTAATCACAAATCACCATAATAAATATAATAAAACTTGAAATATTACAAGAATTACCAAATGTAGCACAGAGACATGGAGTGAGCAAATGCAGTTGGAAAAATGGCGCCCACAGACTTGCTCAATGCAGGGTTACGACAAACCTTCAATTCATTAAAAAAACACAGTATCTGCAAAGCGCAATAAAGTGCAGTGCAGTAAAATGAGTTATGCCTACACATTAAAGGTTACGGGGGGCTGTGGGGAGGGGGAAATGGGGTGGTTGCTCTTAATGGGTATAGAATTTCTATTTGGAGAGATGAAAAATTATGGAAAAAGACAGTGTAAATGCTGTACAATACTCTAATCAATGCCACCAAATTGTATACTTACAATGGGTAAAAAAATGGCAAGATAAACCAGCCTCAACCTCACGAACTGTCCTCGGCCCAAATGACAAATTATTATAACATGTTAACAAGTAGTCTTTCAAATATAATAAAGCACCAGATAGAATGGAACTTCTACGCACCTAGAGTGACATATTCAATGTGTGTTAATAGCATCATTTGGAAGGAAAACAAAAACGCATCCTCTCTTACCTTTAAAACCATGTCAGTTTAAGATGAATCATAAGTGTTCAAGGTTCAAAATCTCTACATTTCAATTCTCTTCATTGCAAAGTTTTCAGGATCTGAATGGTGGTGCTCAAGTATCAAAAAAAAAATACCAAATACCTTAATAAAATGAAGAAACATCCCTAGGACTTCCTAGGAAGAAGAATTTTATATAACTACTGGATATATTTTTTCATGTTTTATCTGCAAGAATATCAAACTTATGGATAAATATATAAAATTTGCAAAACATTTTTGTAACCTATAAAATGAAAAATGTGACAACTTTATAATTGAAGAGTGCTATCCTATAAAATTATGGTAGAGATTACTAAATGAACGGCCAACACAAATATAAATTAAATATCATTACTGACACAGTGAGACTTCATTCTCTTAAAAATGAAACCTATAAAGGAAAATGATCCCGTTCTGCACAGCCTTCTTCCCCCAGAAAGAACGGTGACTCAACAAAACCACATTTTAACAACATGAAGATCTTGTTATTATAAATTTCAAAACAAAATGGAGGAATTTCCACATAATATTTATAACCTTCAAAGTACAATATTAATACATGTCTGTCAGTTAGAAATAACAGCAGTTTGTTAGGCTACAGGGTTTAACATAAAACCAATTTACAAATGTGAAAAGCAGTAGTGGTCCAATATTCACCATTACACATGAATCTGTTTCTTCCAGAAAATTTTTTTTAAAAATTAAAATTTCTGTCTCATGAAATATTAAAATAACACCCAAACATGCCACAATCACTATTCACAAATAAAGTTAAAATGAAATATACAAAAATTCACTTAATACTGTTAAATAACAATAAACTACAAGATTTCCTGAACAGAAATGGTAGGACCCCTGAATGTTTTACAGTGAATATCAGGAAAAAAATTAAGTTATGATTATTTTCATGATATATAAGCCAAAAATTTACATGACCATTTCAAAATATACCAATTAAGATTTGTAGTTTGTAAGATGCACTAAACAAATAGTCCTTAAAAGTTAACACAAATGCTTAAAACACTTACCAACACCAAGGCGTGTTTATGATGTTCAAAGAGATGCATAATTGAAACTGTAATATTTACTATCTCTGATAAACACATTAATACCTACAATGCTTTAAAACAATCCTCAGTTCTCCTTTCTGTCATTTGTATTTATCATGGCTCATTTCAAAGACATATTACAGCTTTTAGCTGATTCCAAGTGAATGTTATTAAAACACACGCATATAGACAGCCCCCAAATGAAATAAATGGCTCCCCCCAAAAGTATCATCCTTTCTAATAAAAGAACTATATTTAAAATGAAAACAAGACCTCACATATTTCACTGGACTTGTATGGTTTAGTTTTAACTAAATTAAAGCACAATGTAAAATAGGTAAGTGTATTAGTATACACATATCCAATAATATGCAGTAAATATTTCTAAAATGAGGCAAGGTAAAAATAAATAATTTTGGTGCTTTAAATTACTGGTATCTAATGTGAGATCCCCATGTCAGGTATTCACTTGCTTGAATCAACCTCTGCATCACATGCTTTCCTAAACATGATGTACTCATCAATTTTTTAGCTACTCTATCTGCTGATGTTCAATGAAAGATTATACAGCATGAACTTAGAGTGTTCAAGATGGCTCACTTATTTTACTGTTAAGCAAAGCTAAACTTACATTCCAGGAAACACTGCAGTTTAATTTTAAAAACAAACAAGAAATGCAGCAGTAAAACAATTCATGGGGAGAAACAGATGCATTCACATCTAATAAAGCCACTGCAACTTCTTCAGGCATTTAACTGTTGTGTTAAATAAACAGACAGTAGTTATTTAGCAGCAATGATTCCGCAATAAATAATGCACTGTGTTTCTCAGTCCTGCACAAAAATTGCAGCTACAGTTACATCAATAGCTGTAACCTACTGGCTCTAATGGCAGAGAAGACCTTAAAACCAACTGTACAAAAAAATTGTCACACTGTGACAACAAATATAAAAACAATCTGTAGGTCTGAAATAAAAAGACTCCACTGTGAAGAGGACAGTGTAGACAAACGGAGATTCCAAGTCCACCAAAAGAAATAATTGCCTTCAGATCTGAGTCCTTGATTGATAAGAAAGGCTGGGGGCTGGGCTTGAAACCATGTTATCAGACTTAAAAGAGCATGCTCTGTCTTCTGTTCTTCCCATGTCCTAAAATATAAAGTCATTTTATGAGGCAGTTCAAGGTTCAGTTTTATCCCACATACAGTATTTGGTGACTCTAGGAAGCTAATGTTCCCACCAGCAAAAACTAATCTTCCACGTAAGAGTGATCAGCACTGTCTGAAATGACCCTTTTGTTGATGGGGTCAGTCTACAGCTTCTATGCTTCGAAGTGATGAACCTGATGACTAGGGAAGCATAAGATGTGTCTTCTGCCTCAGGTACCAGGAATGGCGTGTGCAGTGATCAAGCCAGGCCACTTGTAAAAGGTCTTTGTGCCATCTGCAGCTTTCAGGATCCCTGACTTGACTGAGTCAGATTTCTCTCTGAAGAATTACTGAGCTGCCCACATCATACAGAAAAGTGAGTACGTGCAATGCTAAACATACAGTTGTGGAATGCACTGTACATTGGTTTTTACATCAATAATTTTACTGATCAATTTATAAACCAAAAACTTAGTTCCACGCAAAATTTCATGATCGACACGTGAAATGGTTTATGACAAACACACCTGTCTCTGGATAAGAAGAATTTCGAAAACCCGGGTCCTTTTGCAACTGAATCTCTTTCAAACTGAATATTGATACACCTAAAATGCACAGACAAAAACTATCAGGTAAAGGTCTGACATTATTAAAACAAATATAATCCAACTATCGACAGAATTGTTTAAAAATGTATACTGATTCAACATGAAACATTTATGCTACATTCACAAGGTTACAGCCTTCAACTATTTTTCCCCTTTGTCCCAATGTTTTGAGTAGAAAACCAAACAAAATAATCTCCCCTCAGAAATTTTCCCCCACAATTCTGCTCTGAGTCACACTTCCACTATATGTTTCTCTTCGAGTATGTACATACAGAGAATATACACTGTCTATTTCTAGGACCTACTGGGGTTGGGGAGACCTAATCAAAAGGCATTACTTGGTTTTTATTCTCTCTGCCTTTACCTGTCTTCTAATGATGGCATGAAGGTATCAGGGCCTCAGACTATCTTCAGATTTTCAGAGAAAAATAAGAAATAGGTTTGTATAACCATAATTGCCTACCTCAAATTGCCAACCATAATTGCCTGATATTAACAATGAAATGTAAATATCATCTTAAAAACACTTATAATTCTCTTTTCATTTCCAATCTTTCTTTTTCCAATCTCTTTCTCATTTCCAATCTCTGCCAGAGAGGTAGTCTTTCATTAAAAAATATCCAGTAAGCTCTAAGTTAAAAGTCTTAAGGATTCTTGATTCCAAACAGCAAATCTCAGTTCCTAAATATTCTAATTCTCCATTCACCTTACTCAGTTTTAAAGCAAAATGTTGAGGTAATTTTTAAAAAGGATCTTATAAGTAAGATGAAGCAGCCACCTCAGGCATGAGAAATCAGCTCTTTTAGTGACTAACAATATGCTCACCACTGTCACGAGGATAGTAAAGTTAGAGTGACCACAGCAAAGAAAAATCATCTTTATATCTTGAAAACGAAATCTACTTTCACAAGGAAACAATCGTATGTTTTGGTTGTGCTCCATTACTCTTTGCCTGAAATCCATTTTTAGAAACTCTGAATCAAAGAAATCTAGATTGGGCCTAATGACAATGTCTATCATCAGATGACATTTTCCAATTTAAGTCCAGTAAGATTAATAACCCATGTCTAAGTACTATTGATTTCTTACAAAACAGTGGCAATGTGCTCAGTGTTAAAAAAAATAAATTAAAACATAGGCAAAGAGGACATACACCTCCCTTCAAGGAATTCTGATGTACTTACAAAAAGAGTTAAAATTTTAGGCTTAAAAAACAACAATCTCTTCCCAAACCCCTAATTTACCACCCAGTCTCCTACCCTGGACAAATGAAAATGGGAGGAGGGGACTTTAGAATTTTTCTTACTTTCAGGTAAAGTATGTATTCTTGGTCCCAGACTTCGAAAGTACACATGCTTCATGGCCTCTTCTGCTGAAACCCGTTTCTTAGATTCGTACTGTGAAAAAGCGAAGAACTGCTTCATTAACTTTTTCTCTAAACATCATGAGGGGAGGTAGATTAGCATGTAGAGCTAATAAGATGATTTAATACAATGACTGTTTTTTAAGAACCAACTTGGATTACACCAGATATACTCTAATGTGAGTACTACTGCAATTATGTAGTAATGACTTTATCTAGTTCCAAATTTCCAAGATGAAGTTAAATCTTCACTTTTATAAAAACTTAGACTTCCCGTATTTTCTTAAGTGGTGAAAAATTAAAATACCTGACCTTTGGTGTTACTTTTCCTCATGAACACCAAAGTATCATTGGAAATATACCCAATACTTTTATGAAAGATATTATTAAGTTACCTACTGGATACCCATTTCCCTTTGTTCCTTGATGAGATAACATAAATTTGTATAAGGTGTCCATGCTTCCAAGTCCAACAGACCAACATGAACCATGACTATTCTAAGTTTAGGCTAATTATGATAATCTTGCTCCCCAATTCCCACCCTGTCTTACAATTAATGTTCTGGCCAACGAGACTTATGAAGAAGCCTTGCAGGGGTTTCTGGAAAAGCCTTTGCTTTCCAGATACAAGAGGACTATTATGGCTGACACCCTTATCCTCTCTCTTCTTCCTGCTTTGAATAGAAGATATGAATGGTATTTGTAGGTGCAGCAGCCTGTAAGGCAGTAAGTATAAGGAAAAGAAAGAGAACATAAATTACAGACAACATGCCCTTGACATAGTTTTGGTGCCAGAAGGTGACAACCTCAGACCATTCTAGGGCACAAGAGACCCAGACACATTAAGTGAAACCATTATTTATTATTATTATTTTTTTATCTAAGCATATGATTTAAGCATGCCAGATACTACCATAAGTAATCTTATTTAATGGTCATGACAGATATTTAAGGGAGGTATTCCTGATCCCATTCTACAGATGCAGAAACTGAGGCTTAACAATGACAAAGATGTAACTTACCTGAAGAAATTTTGTTATCAACTCGATTCCTTCAGAGTCTAACCTAAAACAACAAAAAAGTGGCAATTTATTCTTTTATCTTAGCTGACAGTAACTTTTCAAATAAAACTACTTTCCAAGTGTTTTAATCTGCAAACATTAAGTGCTCTACAATAACCACTCTTTTTGCTTTCAAAAGACTCAAAAGTGCTACACTTAAGACTTATCTTGTCACTTGTTCAAGAAGAAAACAGAAAAAACTAGGTTCCAATTCAAATTTTCCATAATGAAGAACAAATCAGATTACTAAAGATTTTTTTAAAAAAGCACTGTTCTGTCTCAAAGTAATCTCTATTATCAGGATAGCTTAAGTAAAGTGTATCATTTTCATAGTGTTCTACGAAAGGCAAGCTACAAAAGCATCATTTTCTTATTATATAGGTTAAAAAAGAAACAAGTGACCCCAAAATGTGTCACTGTGGTTCACAATAAACACAGATGACTCATTCAACATATTTTTACACAACAGTCTACTAAGAACTAGGTACTAGAAGCTATGAAGTTCAATTTATTTTTTTGAGACAGAGAGAGTGTGAGGGAGAAAACACCTATAAATCAGGGAGAGACAGAGAGAGAATCCCAAGCAGGCACCATTCTGTCAGGGTAGAGCCCAATGTGGGACTTGAACTCAAGAATCATGAGATGGTGACCTGAGCTGAAATCCAGAGTTGGGATGCTGAACCAACTAAGCCACCGAGGCACCCCTATAAAGTTCAACTGCCTCAATAACATCATAAAACTCAATTAAAAGTTAGAGCTACACATGTAGAATTTAAGAAACAAAACAGGTGAACATAGGTGAAGAGAAAAAAAACTAAGGGAGGCAAACCCTAAGAGACTCTTAACTATAGAGAACAAACTGAGGGTTGCTGGCGGGGAGGTAGTTGGGGAATGGACTAAATAGGTGATGGGCATTAAGGAGGGCACCTGTTGTCATGAGCACTGGGTGTTGTATGTACATGATGAATCACTAAATTCTATGCTTGAAACCAGTATTACCCTATATTTTTACTGGAATTTAAAAAAAAACTTAAATAAATCAATACATGAAAAAAAAAAAATTAGAGCTACAAAACCAATGAAGCTGTCGATAAAGACAGATAATTATAGTGATGATATTCATATAATGAGCAGTAGAGGGTTTGGGGACTATCTTAATGGGATAATCTCTTGATCAGAAACCATAGGTTCTATACCGCCTTTCACTGGCAATATATTTTCCCCAAGTGCTCTTAATGGGTTCCATGGATGCTATGGCCTAGACATTTTCCAGACTCTTCTAATCCTTTGTAGTTTGCCATTCTGACAGATATCCAGAGCTCCTTGGGCACAAACTAGGGGTTAAGGTCATGGAGAACCTGCTTTAAAGAAGAGCTTCAACTTTCTGCACTGGACATTACAATAGAAGCAACGTATAAATTACAAAAATAGGATTTATGCTACTCAGAAGGAAGAGACACACAAAAAAAGCCCTGCACATATTATTCTTCCTAAGAAAGTCTACTTAGAATGTTATTAGTTGCTATAGTAACAATAAGAACATCAATTCACATAAGTACTTTAAAAATATTTTTGGTATCTGAATTTGTTTTTCTACTCTCTCTAGCTTGAGAACAAATGGAATTAGAGCAAGTATGTTATACTGTCAGCAATGAGAATGGCTTTGATTAAAATACACATTGACCTTATTTGGTACCTGGGTGTACTCTTTGATTTTTCTAAGGAAAGATGAAAAAATATAGTCAAAGGGGTTATTCTCTGCTACATACTGAAAATTTAATAATTCCATAAATAAAAATTTCTGACTGACATTTTAATGGGGGTTTTAAATGGATCTGGGGATAGATCTGAGAAGAAATTTTAATGAAATGGCCAAAATTTAGGATATAAGTGTCAGAAAGAGTTTACATTCCTCAAATACAAATTAGGTCATTAACATTGGCCAAATACTGACAGGTCATCTTGTGTCCGAGTCAAGATTTTACTTATAACACTTCCTTAGGTTTTTTTAAGTAAATGTAGAATAATCCCATACAAAGCAAAA
The DNA here is from genome assembly GCF_028749965.1 of Puma concolor. Classification (NCBI taxonomy): domain Eukaryota; kingdom Metazoa; phylum Chordata; class Mammalia; order Carnivora; family Felidae; genus Puma; species Puma concolor. Next base: position 24,895,237 of record NC_141673.1, on the reverse strand, counting down.
CAGAAGTTTCATCATGGTCTTCATGGTATTGAAAAAGATATTAACCAATGTCTTCTTTCTGAGAAACGAAATAACCTACATAAACTCTAGAATTCTAATACAGTTGCTTTTACATTCATTTTATTTATAGCTCAATTCTGTGATTTACATATCTTGATCTCTGAATTATAAAATTAATCTGACACAAGGGAGGAAGAAATTCAATTAAATTAGATTCTAAAATATTTAAGAACTGTATGTATTATATGTATTTTTTCCTAAACCCATCTGTGGCTAATGCTTCAAGAGAATGGAAAGAATCAAGTGGGTTTTCCACCCTTTAACGTAAAGAAAAAGAGGGGCGCCTAGGTGGCTCAGTCGGTTACACGTCTGACTTTGGCTCAGGTCATGATCTCACTGCTCCTGAGTTCAAGCCCTGTGTGGGGCTCTGTGCTGACAGCTCAGAGCCTGGAGCCTGCTTCGGATTCTGTGTCTCCCTCTCTCTCTGCCCCTCCTCTACTCAACGCCTGGTCTCTCTCTCTCTCTAAAATAAACACTAAAAACAAAAGAAAAAAGAAAAAGAAAAGATACCTGGGTGCATGGTTAATGAGAGGCTGTGGTTTGTATTTTGGAAAGTTGTAGTTCTTGAACTCATCATTTGAAGAAACACCCGGCCAAGTTTCCTGAGATGGTGTTCCTGAATTAAAAAAAAAAAGTATTTATAAATATATAAAAATGTGTGTGTATATATATATATATATATATATATATATATATATATATATGCAAATATATATAAATAAGGACAAATGAGAAAGTGTCTTAAAGAACACTTTATATTTAGTAGATGATTTGACTATTTCAACTGAAAGCAAAATGACAGAAACAGTAAACACATATGGACCTTTTTTTGGACTATGCAATGATGCCATAAAAATGACGCCACCTAAATGACATCTAACCTACAGATATTTCCTAATAATACGCCAAAGGTCAATTTTCAGTAATATTTTTCTCTGTTCTTCCACAAAATTTTTATTGCAAAGGCAGAACTCAGTAAATGAAAAGAAGTTACCTAGAAGGCTCTATCTTTATAATTATGCTAATTATAATTCTTTTTTTATTTTAATCAGTAGTGGTTTTCTTAAGCTTTTAAGTAACCTCTACACTCATTGTGGGGCTCCAACTCCTTACCTGGATATCAAGGGTCACAAATCCTACACTGAGACAGCCAGGCACCCCAACTAATTATAATTTTTGTAACAGCTCTTTGTTAGTCTCAGTACCACATTTTAAAATATGTAGTCTTATCCAGCTAGTCAATTGCAGGTAACAAATTACTGGGAAAATATTTCTATTACCTAGCAGTCGGAAAATTAAGTGCAGTTCATCTTCCACAGTTGATCCTGGAAATAGAGGTCTTCCAGAAGCCATTTCAAAGAAAATGCAACCAACACCCCTTTAAAATATATCATAAAAAAATGAGCAATCAATCCATTTACATATTAAGAAGCACAATTATCTTTTCCTTAAGATTGCCTTTCTGGAGAATTTTGTATTAGCCTGATGGAAAACCTCCTGCACATATTTTTTTCAGCTCCAACTGATTTGTTAACATTTATCTTATTTGTCTCAACTTCCATCTTGCTATATCCATTGCTCCATGAGCCTTAAAATGTCCAACTCTCCTCTGCACGTCCCTTGAAGAATAACACTAACAATAGCTAATAGTGATTGAATGCTTATTATGTCTTAGGTAGCAGGTAGCAGAGATAGGGAGAAACAAATGATCAGAGATGGGTTTTTTGTTGTTGTTTTTTATCTGAGAGACAGATAAAACCATGAGATCATGACCTGAGCCAAAATCAAGAGTCAGGTGCTTAACTGACTGAGCCACCCAGGCACCCCTCATGTGTTAGAACTCTTTAATTGTTGCTTATATTGTGGCTCTTTAAAATAATATCCTCTTATAAGTCAGATATCTATCAGTATGCCCTGTACCAATGGCTATATTCTTTCAAAATTATAAATGGCAATAACATGTGCATATATTTACCACATGTCAATCTGTGTTGAGTACTCTGAGGAACCAAGAAGCACATCAGGCGGCCGGTACCACAGTGTGACGACTTCATTTGAGTAGGTCTTTGTGGGAACTGACTTGGCTCTGGCTAGCCCTTCACGGGGAAAAGAAAACAATTAAGAAATGGCTGTAACAGAATCCCCAGCCCATAGCCTCACCATGACTCCAGTCACAAGGATGTCCAAGATAGCTGCTACTCTGTAGTTTCTTGAAATTTAACAAAATCAGTTTTAAGAATTTTTCTTGAGTGTGAATAGTCTTGGGTCAGCAAATCCTTATGTAATTAATAACAATTCCACAATCAGAGCCTATGCTTGCTTTTATGAATGTGAAGGCATCTGATAATCTGATGGGTTAATCTAAACTTAAGATATTGTTCTTCTATGAATCATGATGCCAAAATTATTTCCAAGCTGAACTTAAAATTAACACAAAACAGGTCAATGACACAGAGATAAACAGTTTTACCTTTTAGGCTTTTGTTACTTTTTTAAACCCAAGTCCAATTTTCATTTGCTATACCAACTTTCGTTTTCTTGGAATAAATTACACTGCTGCTGTGTACCTTAAATTATATATAAGGACAGTTTTAAGTAAGATGGACCATGCTGCCTTTGGATATTATTAATTAATGTATTAGATTATTAACTAATGTAAATGTCATTCCTTTCCAATTTAAAGTGGAATTCACTGATTATCGAGAAACAAAGGCAAGAGTTCACAACTTTATCCCTTGAGCCACTGGCACGAGAGTTGTTTTTACTTCTCTAAGCCTCCAAATTCTAATAACTTTAAGAAGCAACTTTAAAAGATAGCTGAAGAAATATAAACTCATTCTAACATATAGTTTATTTCAAATAACTCATTTATGTATAACTTTATATATTCGATTAAAACATTAAATAAGAAAAATGGAATTCAAACAAAAGGAATTCAACACTTCAGTAAACTAGATAAAGTCACTCAAATAAAAGTAGAAATTTTAATAATTAGGCAGCACTCATACTATTTTTGTTTAGTACAACAGCTAAAGGGTGTAATTGGAACAATGTTGACACTATCTTATTTAATTACCAGTCTTATTCTACCAATCCAGCTTTGTGAAGTAAGTTCAACAAATAATTTTCCTACCAACTTTGTAATTAGCAAGATGGGGGCAACTTTCTAATTTCTCTTCCTGATATTCATAGTGGGTTATTTAGGGGCAAAGGACAGGGCTACAAGTTTGTTTATTCTATATCCTGTATGGATAGCATCAAAGCAACTGCAAGTTATAGTTTCCTCAATACCTTACTCTCCTGCTCCTGAGAGAATTCTGAACTGGGGTGCTTGTTCAAATAGTCTCCTGGTTCACAATTAGAATTTCAGTAGTGGCATGAAATGAAATCATCTCTTCCAAACCAAGTTAACTGTGATATGATATAATTATACAAGCCATTTTCTACTACTAATGAAATGTTTGTAGTAGTATTAGTACATTCTACACCTGAATTTCATCCATCACAGGAAAAGGGATAGAATTTTCATAGAGATCACAAACAATTTACAAAAAAAATACTCGGGGTGCCTGGGTGGCTCAGTCAGCTAAGCATCTGACTTTGGCTCAGGTCATGATATCGCCATTCCTGAGTTCAAGCCCTGTGGCAGGCTCTGTGCTGACAGCTCAGAGCCTGGAGCCTGTTTCAGATTCTGTGTCTCCTTTTCATTCTCTGCCCCTCCTCCACTCACACTCTGTCTCTCTCTCAAAAATAATAAACATTAAATAAATTAAAAAAAACAAAAACAAAACAATACTCAAAGTTGTATGACCCTCCTTCACTTGCAGTCCTGAAGGATATTTACTACTTGACCAACAAAAAATAAGTAATTAAAGCAGAGCCAAAATTGACTGTACTACCTCATGGAATAATCAGAATTTCTTACTGACCTGTGAAAAGATATAATTTACTTGGTCTGCTTTGTTAGAAGCAAGATTTAAAGCACTCTCCCCAAAAGGTAAGTTTTTGATGGCCTTTGCCATTTTTTTTTTTTTTTTTTTTGCATTTATAATAGCCAAACAGGGTTTCTCTATCACTGCTATTCGTTTTGGGATTAAGGAACAAGGAGCAGTAAATGCACTTTGGCCAAAAAAAGAATGAAAGAGAGAGAAAATAACAATTATAAGGAAAGCAACAACAAAACTGTGCCCGAGACTATATAATCTATGTGAGCATATATGAATAATTTGTAATTTCTTATTTAAACACATGTGAACTACCCATTTCCTTTTTAAGGAAGTAAAAACAAATACCAATCTACTTTCAAACAAACAACAAAGTGTTAAATGAGTAAAAGCATAGGAATTTCCTGAACAAACTCACCACTTAGTGAATTTTTAATCTTTTGTTAACAAAGCAATACTTGAGAGACTTAAAATTGTCAAATTTAATGCAATACTCCAAAAGTAAAACTACTATAATCACTTATGAAAAATGATAAATGCTAATTATGAAAACTGCACTGGCTTTTTATTACTTTTTTTTAAATTTTTTTAATGTTTATTTATTTTTGAGAGAGAGACAGAGCACAAGCAGGGGAGGGGCAGAGAGAGAGGGACAAGGAATCTGAAGCAGACTCCAGGCTCTGAGCTGTCAGCACAGAGCCTCACATGGGGCTTGAACTCACAAACTGTGAGATCATGACCTGAGCTGAAGTCAGATGCCTAACTGAGCCACCCCTGCACCCTTGCACTGGATTTTTAAAACCAAATTCTATTAGAGTACTGAAACTCTCAAAATGTAGAATATTAAAAAAAAAAATCAAAAATCAAAACAAGAAAGCTACTATACAAAGTTTCTCTAATATAACAAAGTTTACTTCCTAGAAGCATAAAGCGTATGTAATTTCATTAAAACTGATTAGCTAAACAGAGAGAGATAAACAGCTATTATTTAAGCAATAATTAATTAGTTAATAAGCATATAAATAAGTACAAAGTCATGGTGACAGGCATATTAAAGAACCCTTTTTCAGAAGTGGCATTTAAACTCTTTAGTCTCAGGACTCTTTTTATTATAATTTAAAATTATTGAAGACCCAAAGAGCTTTTATTTATATAGATTATATTTATTGATATTTGCCATGTTAGAAAAACTGAGAAAATTTAAAACGTATTCATTTAAAAACACCATTCATTATATATTAAACATGAATTTTTATGAAAAAGATCTTTTTCTACAGGAAAATAAAAATTAGTACAAATGGCCTTGTTTTATATTTTTGTAGTCTATTTTAAATTTTTTAAATGTTTATTTTTGAGACAGAATGTGAGTAGGGAAGGGGCAGAGAGAGAGGGAGACACAGAATCTGAAGTAGGCTCCAGGCTCTGAGCTGTCAGCACAGAACCTGATGCTGGCCTCGAACCCATGAGCTGTGAGATCATGACCTGAGCCGAAGTTGGATGTTTAACCACTGAGCCACCCAGGAGCCCCTGTAGTCTATTTTAAAAGAAGACTCTTAGATGCTCACATCTGCTTTTATATTCAACCTGTTGTGATATGTTGCTTTGTTTGAAGTATATGAAGAGAACCAGATCTCACACAGAAATGAAGCTGAAAAGAGGAAGAACATTTAAATAGCCTTTCTGAAAACTGCATATTCTTCTTTGATACTGAATCAGATTTAGTTTCTTAAAGATTAGATGGTAACTGAAATCATATTAGTAAACTTCTCATACTCGTTACATTAAAATTCATTGGTCTCTCTTCCACTATAAGTGGATCTTTTTACCCAGGCATGATTCTATAATATCATGTAAGTATTAGTCATCTGGAATATATTGATTCCCTAAGTTATACAGATATTCCAAATATTTACATATTTCTTTAGCATATCAAAAAATATTTCTTAATGTCACCACTGATCTCATCAGCAATAAAGTCTTTAAGTATCAGAAAAATATCAAGCTCAATGTGGCAGGTCCAAATTTCCAACACATAATTTTTGCTTTAAAACTCAAACCTTCCCATTGGCAAGAAATACGATAGGCTCACTTCATTTCAAAAAAAACACCTGCCAAATATGTAAGTCTGAGAGCCCATACTTTGTCAGTCATTTTTCTCAAGTAAAAATGGTGTTCCTTGAAAAAAAGGGTTAGTTCAGTTTGCATTCAAATAGTCACACAAGCACTATTCCTTGAGATACAGTATTTCCACATACAACAAACATGTTTTATGTATACTTCTCATTTCATCACGTAAAATACTACAAAGACATGTAAAGTTGGAGATTTAATAAAGTTAATAAATTTTACTGCTTCATCAAACACCTTTTTATATAGAATTGACACTTTTTTCCTACAAGCGTATACTGGTGAAGAACACAATGACTAGTAAGTACAATCAGGTGCCACTGCCTTGATTTAAATGAAGGCATTAGCAGCTCTACTCCTTACTGCTTTTAGATTATCACTGCAAATACTGACACAGTGGAAAAGGCAAGTAACAATATGATTTTGATGACAGATACTTTTGGAGATGCCCTGGAAGGGTCTCAAGATGGGTCCACACCTGAGAACCCAGGCCTTTTAGCATTCGTGAACATAACTCACCCACCTAAGTTTTGTCAAATATCTTACTCCGTGGGCTACAGAGAAAATTTCCAAACTCACATAAAAGCAATCACACAGTGTCAACAGTTGTTCTTATCAATTTAACCACCTAGATAGAACTATTTATAAATATCTCATATATTCCATACCAAAATCTGCTAGCTTTAATTCTCCTTTTTCATTAATGAGTAGGTTCTGTGGTTTCAAGTCTCGGTGCAATACCTTTCTTCTGTGGCAATATGCCAAACCACGTAGAATTTGGTACAAAAACAGCTACAGAAACAAACAGAAATTAGTCTTACAAATAATAAGATATACTTTGGTAAGCATGCTGTGGTAAACAAAAAACAGGCTTAGGATAGTCAAAGAAAAAAAACGCATCCTTAAGTACAAAGCCTTTCCTTATGTAGTTTTCTGAATTTTATAATTTATTATTCTATTTGAAGCATCTATTTTCCAGTCTGACAATTTCTATGAAAATAAATATTAAAAATAAAGTGAAATGAAGCTTTGTCCCCATAGTAATCATCCATTTGTTATAGAAAATGATTTAAAATAAAAAATATATATAAAATATATCCTCATAAGCTTACAGGCCTACTAAGCCTTATAGGTTGATTATGATATTCTGGCAAAACAACTAACCAACCTCTACCCATCCACCAAAAATACCTGATCTGGGACAGTGTCTTTATTTTATTTATTTATTTTTAAAAAAAATTTTTTTTCAACGTTTATTTATTTTTGGGACAGAGAGAGACAGAGCATGAACGGGGGAGGGGCAGAGAGAGAGGGAGACACAGAATCGGAAACAGGCTCCAGGCCATCAGCCCAGAGCCCAACGCGGGGCTCGAACTCCCAGACCGCGAGATCGTGACCTGACTGAAGTCGGACGCCTAACCGACTGCGCCACCCAGGCGCCCCTGGGACAGTGTCTTTAAAATAAGGTAATGGAATTGGTGGTTTTATAAAAATTCTGAGGTGTCAGAGAGAATGGTGCTGCATAGCCCTGGCAAATTACGTGCTATAAAAATAACCTAAACCAGCTTCTATCACCCACCCTCTGGGTACTTTACTTTCTGCACCTCCTACTCAGCCTTCAAAATCTGCTATGATTCAGAAAAGGGAATTAGCACAGTAGAGCTCTGAATGATTGTCTGAAAAAAGCAATTCCTAGATTTTGGTGGAAAAAAGGATGTGGAACACAGAAGGTCTTCAATTCTCTGGAGTTGACAAAGAAGAGTCTCAAGTTCAGAGGGTCTAAGAATATACCCTTGGTTTACTTGTAGGTAGAAAACACAGCATTAGAACATCAAGAATAAGTCAGTGCAGGAGGGGAAAAACAGCCCAAAGAAATTCCAAGCAGCAGTCTCCACACACTACATATTTATGTTTTGAAAACTCTAAAATTATGATTTCTATATATTCCTGTTACTTTCTATGTTTGGAAAATCTAAGGGCTATTTAAACAAAACTTAAAATGACACACTAAAGCATACCTTTACATTGTGCATACTCATGATGTTTCCACAGTCATCCATGTACTGTTTTAGATCTTTATCCTAAAAAAATATAGTGCTTTACTATGTGACACATACTTCCCAGAAGGCATGAATGATTTACTTAATAGTATTTAATTTTTAAAAGTGTTTTTTTTTTTTTTTTTGAGTAAAGATATTGAATGTACAACACATAATTTAATTAAATACTGATAATTAAACAATAATGCCCTGGAACTGTTAAAACACTCAATTTCCTATGTTTTATTACAGCAAAAGTAAATACTGAATTTTTGTTAAATGCTTACCAGATATTCAAATACCAGAGTCAAAGATTTATCTGTGTGAACAATGTCATGTAAGGTTACTATATTTGCATGTTTTAGATCCTTTAATAGTGAAACTGGAAAACAGAAAAGAAAGTCAATTATTCAGTCTGCAGTAGCCAGACTATAAAAACCTGAAGTATAACACATGAACTGATTGAGTTTAAAATTCTCTTAAGTGTAAAACAATAATTCACCAAGAGGACCTGTAGTACAAATTTTAATAGAATTCAGTTTTTTCTTTTCTTTTATGGTTTTGAGTGTGATATTTTTAATATTTAAAATTGTCCTCCATATTACAATAATATTCTCCATAACTGTTTTTTTCTCAAATACTAACTTACTGAGACTTCTAAGATCTAGATATAGTTGAAGGTACCAGCTGTTTTCCTTCCAAATTGCTAATCGGTTTCTTCAAGCCATTTTCTGGATTATCTTTTTAAAGATACAGAACTTTTTTTACTTTTTTTCTTTTAATGTTTATTTATAGAGAGAGAGAGAGCATGAGAGCAAGACCATGCACACGAGCAGGGGAGGGGCAGAGAGAATCCCAAGCAGGCTCCATGCTGTCAGTGCAGAGCCCAACGCAGGGTTCGACCTCACAAACCATGACATCGTGACCCGAGCTGAAACCAAGAGTTGGAAGCTTAACCGACCCACCCAGGCCCCCCTAGATAATTAACCTTTTTTAAAAAAATGGTATCATACTATTTACATTTGGTATATACTAATTTATAGTTGCTTTTTCCCATAGATAGTATATAACATTTCCCAATGTCAAATATTTACCTATGACCATAATTTTTAATGACTTCATAGTATTTCACCATAAGCTATACAATAATATAATTATGTTAAATAATTTGCCTTTATTAAATATCAGCTTTTTTAAGGTCTAAATATATCTCCCAGTCATCTACTATTTCTATATCTGAGCTCTTTTTACTTATAAAAAATGAACTCTTAGTATGCAGCTTTGGTTTTAAACCTATATAAATTCTATGTAAACTCCCTTATACATTTTGTTCACAAAGATCAAATTTTACCTTCTCTTATAGCTGTGCAGGGTGCACCTTCTTCATGTTCCAACCGGATCTCTTTTAACGCCACCAAATTCTCTGTCAATTTACTTCTTCCTTTATATACTGTTGCATATGTACCCTATAAAATATATTTTGGAAAGACACATCAAAATATCATAAGAGTCTATCTATAGAATCTATACAATAAAGAGACCTAATTAAATTCCTAATTTGTAAGCGCATGTTAAAGTCCATTTTGTAGGGAAAACTCTACAATGATTAGTATTGGTTGTTTTTTTTATAGCTAAGAGGACTTTCACTACTATCTGCAGAGCCTCCATATTCTTATAACCCTATGGAGTGCCTCAAAATATGAAAACATACGGAGAATATTTAATTTACTTTTTGTACTTTGTATAGATTAACAACTCGATCAGTAGCTTCAGAATCCAAGGCACTCTATGTGTAATGGTATGTGGACTGGAGGCAATTAACTGAGCATATTAACTGAAAACTGAAAATGTACTAACACATTGTTAAATTAGAAAAATTTTATTGGTTCTCAGACTTACCAGAATTTTTATACATTCACTCTCCCTTAAAGAACAAATATATTCTATGGATTTCTTCTATCATAGCCCTCAAACTCTCTTAAGGCTTCCTGATTAGCTAATTCCATTATTTCTGGCTTGCCCTTTCTCACCCTGGGAGGAAGACCACTTCAAACTTAGTCAACACTAGTACCAAGTTCAAGAAAATCAAAGTCTTATTAGCCCCAAATTTCCTTAACCTTCAATGACATGTGTCTTCATCTTTAGAGATAATATTTTGACTCTTCGCAGGTTTGAACTCATGCAATTTTCCCACATCACAGTTCAGACAGCAGACTGCTAACAAATAGATGCCTATTTTGTTACCAAGAGAGCACAACATCTTATGCTGCAATAAAAAATTACAAGCTATAAAAAATACTCATTTCCTCTCAAACTGATGGCATAATTTCAAGAATGGAAGGTTTTTTTCCTTCTAACATTCTGTTGCCTTTTCAGTACAACATATAATCTTTTAGACATCGGTGCTTACATCTTTTTTTTCTAGGTTGGTAAAAACTGTGGACTAATTGTGGAGTTTAGATAATGAACATGTCTTATATTTTTGAGATAAGTATGTACTTACCTCTCCAAGTTTTTCCAATTTGATATAGGTTTCCATTTTTCCAAACCCAATTTCTGACTGAAAGCAAACAATTATAAATTTAGTATTCCTGAAATTTCAATTCATTTCTTCCTCAGTATCTTTTTTAAATGTTATTCTTTTTTTTGAGGTGCACTTTATTTTTATTTCTATTTTTTAAGGTAAGCTCCACGCCCAACATGGGGCTTCAACTCATGACCCCAAGATCAAGAGTCACATGCTCTACCACTGAAACAACCAGGCACCCCCTTCCTCAATTTCTGAAACTTTCCTGCTTTAAAGAGTGTCTTAAAATAGAAAAATCTGACTATAAGTAAATTGTTGAACATCTGTCAAGTTTTAAAATATACCCGATGTTGGAATATTCAAAGGTTCAAAAACATCAAAGTTCACAATTAAAACTGCCAACCCATCTTTTTATATAGATGGTTAACATTCTGCTGTAAAAAGTTTTGTTTTATTTTAAGACCCTGAGATTTTAAGATACCACAGGCATTTTAGGATACTAAGATTTTTATAAAAGACAACTACATGATTTTTTTTTAAACAAAATTGTGAAGTAAGTAATTTTCTGACACATTTTCATTCATCAATCTTCAAGTTCCCTAGGAAGGCCTGCCAACAACAAAATTCTATTTGTTTCAGGTTTTCTAACCAAATGTAATGAAAAAGGCAAACTGCAAGTCACACTCCGTTATAGATCAGGAAACTAATCCAGAAGCAGTAAGTCTAAATCTGACACCCTGCACTACATCAAAAGTCTTTAAAAGTGAGTTCTTTTAAACCATTGCTTTTAAACCCTGAACTTGTTTGCCTCACTTTTGTACGGAGTCAATAAATGAGGTAGATGGAATACACCCAAATATGTAAAGGAAACTAAATATTTAAAAACTAAAAACAAAACAAAACAAAACAAAATAAAAGATTTAAGAAAAAAGGAAAAATATAGAGATGAAAACTTAGGGACTGACAGAGCAAAAACAGAAAAAGTTAACAAGAGAGAATAAGAATTTTCTTAAAATTGCTTCCTAGTACCCCTTCTAGTTAGTGAAAAAGGCAATAATCTAAAGGTTTGCTTCTCACCTAGAATGGTGTTAATGCCCTTAAATGAGTAGCCAGTGAAAGGAAATATTTAGTCCAATTCTGGAGGTTCAAATATGCAATTTCTCCAGAGGTGCTGAATAAAGCAAAAATGATACTTGATGGTCTGACTTAACATCATTTACCATTCTGAACAGTAGGGGTAAACTGCCCAAAGCTGAAAGGCCAAAAATAGCAAGAGGTCCCTCAAAGAGATTTTTATCTTTTTAAAAAATTTTATTGTTTTTAAAACAATAAACATTAACACTGATTTTGTCCTTCTGTTATGATTTATATAAAGTTAAAAGACTAGAAAAACTTTATGTCCAAAGTACTTAATTCAATTTTGCTAAACTAATTAAAACTTTGGTCACAGGTGGTATTAATGGATGACTGCAAAACTTCTTTTTGCACTCTTTAAGACTTTTTATGTGGTATTTTCAAAATATTTTAGTTAAAAAATGAGATTCTGGAACCATCATACACCATCCATGCCTGTATTGTCTTCCATATGACTCAGAGATATTAAGTCCTTGCTTCCTATTATCAATAACTTGCAGAATAAAACAGTAAAACTGTAACACTTTCTGAATACAAATACAGTTTTTAGCTTTAATAGGGAGAATGTGGCAAAGAGCCCACTACCTGGTACATGTGAACCTGATCCTGAATACTCTTTTAGCATATGTTGTGTTTTATTTATAGCCTATTTAAGATATGATCTTAACACCTCTGAAAAAATGCTAACTGCCAGCATCACATAAACTATGGTGGAATGTATTTATTTTCTTACACCTATCTCTAGAATTCATTAAACTCACAAATAGGAACTACTGCACTTTTGCCATGAATTTTAAGTCTTGTGTCATATCTTTAACGAAGGGGAAAAAACCATATTGATGATAAATGGAAAACAGCAAAAACAAAACAATGAATGTCTCTGAGAAAAATAAAAATACCATCTATAATAATGAGAACCACAAAGAAAAATATGACTGCAAGGCAGAAAGTTTTTCTTATTAGGAGTTGGGAAATTTTTTTATTCATTCTTTTATATTAAAATACTAGCATTCTCTAAAAACATCAGATATACAATGGTCCAGTGGCTATGACAAAAATGTGGACATTTGATTTAAAAATTATATAAGTGGACTACAAATTCAAGACTATAAAAATAAAAATGTTACTGAGATTACTATATCCTATGAAGTATATAAGAAATAAACAAAGAGATAATCAAATGTTAATAATAGCAAAGTCATTTGTCAGAGAATGACATTCAGTGAGATCATTAACATATGCTGAAAGTCTACTTTTTAAAAAGGAGGTAAATACTAGACTATAATTATGCTATGAAGTTGAATTTAAATTTGAATAATCAATCTATAAGATAAAGAGCATTACTGAATTTCATCACGCAGGCTGGCAGAGAATTCAGACAAAAGGCACAGTTACACTAGTGAATTATATGCCGGAGTAAAGTGTTTTTACCTCATTGCCCATTTTAATAATTTCCAACCCAGGCTTTACTAATTACATTTAAATATTAGTTACTGAATCTTTAAATGGAATTTTTAGAAAATTTTGCTTGCATTTTTATCTGCTGAACATGACAAGATTAACAATAGATATAATGACTAGCTTGTTGACATGCTCTCCTACAGAAATTATTCAGAGGACAAAGGACAAAGCTCATTTATTCAACATTTACCAAGTACAATGCTAGGTACTGGGGATATAGTGAAGACGACAGAAATTATTCCTGCTTTCATGAGTTCACAATCTAGACCGAGTTCCATCATTAGATTATTTTCCAAGTTTTGTAAAGAAAAAAAAATAGCTAAAGAAATGGAACAGTAAGTTTCATATTTTAATAACATATAAAAAACCTCCTTAATTCTACTTTCCAAACAAATAAAGATATTTTTTTTCTGTTACTTCATTGTTTCAAGGGAATACCTGGCTTTTTGGCAGCCCCAAATTCCTGTTCAGATGACTCTTAGAGCATAAGCACATGAAAAATTTTTTTAAATCCAAGATGAACTATAAGTTGCAAAAGCCTTCCTATATAATTCACTGTAATCTGGAAGTGGTATTTGAGCATTATGGGAAATTTCTGGATTACTCTGGGTCTGCCAACATAATCACTGTATCACAGTTGTAAAGATGTCTTTTTTTCTTCAATTTCAATTTTTAATTTAAATTTAGTTAATTAATATTGATTTCAGGTGTAGAATTCAGTGACTCATCACTTACATATAACACCTAGGACTCATTACAAGTGCTGTCCTTAAGATGTCTTAACACGCTAGCAATATAGTCTGAACTTAAAAACAAGTGAAGTATATGCAAAAGTTTTATAGATGTCATCCTAAAAGTGAACATATATAAGAAACACTGGGGACAAAGGGAGATTTTTTCAAACACTCATTTCCTTCCTTGTAACAATTATGGAGTTGATGTTACTGATAGAAATATGGGGGGCAGAAAAGGGATTGTGAACCTCTATTCTATTTGGTAGTTTTCTTACAAAAATTGCTGTTACCATCAGTATGGATAGTATCTTAATTGTGTATATAATATGCCAATGGTAAGTTAAATTTTGAGTGGATTTTGAGCCTAACTTTCACACTCCATAATATACTTATTATTTCTGAGACATCAGGACTTGATACCCTATTTCCTCACCTATTATTAGAAATAAAAAAGAAAGGACTACGTAAGCTACATATTGCTAAAGCCATGAATGAGGAATCCAACTCATTGTTAGGCACAAGCAGATTCTGTAAATGTGTAAAACCTACAATTTCAATATAATGAGGCAAATTTTCATATACAGACTTTCAATCTACTAAAACTGCACATAACAGTCTCACAAATTTCCACTGGGCATGCCATCATTCTAAGTACATCAATGCTCTAATGCATCATGACTATTGGCATATGGGATTTCCACTAATCTGATGTTTAACAAAATATGTTGAGTTAGAACATCCATTTCTAATCAACCATAAATGAGTATTAAGTAACACTTCACCAATCCAATAACCAATACCCTTAATATGAGATATGACAACTAAATGTGGTGTCCTAGATAGGAAACGGGGACAAAGAAAGGACATTAGCTGAAAACTGGGGAAATATGAAAAAAGTGTGGAGTTAATAGTAATGTACCAAATGTTGGTTTCCTTGGTTGTGACAAACACACTACAGTAATGTAAAATGTTGATAATAGTGGTAACTAGGTATGTGGTATATGGGAACTCTTTAGATTACCTTTTAAATTTTTCTATAAGTCTAAAACCACTCTAAAATAAAAATAGAAAGAATTCAGTTAAGAGAGGGAGACTGAATATATGTGTGTATAGAGATGATTATTTTTTTGAGAAAGAGAGGATGAGCAGTGGGGAGGGCAGGGAGAGAGAGATAGGGAGAGAGGGAGGGAGACAGAGAGAGAGAGAGAGACAAAGAGAGAGAGAGAGAGAGAGAGAGACAGAGAGAGAGAGATTGAGAAAAAATATCAAGCCGACTCCATGCTCCACACAGAGCCCGACACAGGGCTCAATCTCACAACCCTTGGGATCATGACCTGAGCCAAAATCAATAGTCATATATATGCTCAACCAAGTGAGCCACCCAGGGGCCTCAGCAATTACAAATATTTTTAAAGCATCCCGAGCAGATGAGATAGGAAGGAAAACTCCTCTATATTAAAAGAAGGAAAGAATAGAATGAGTAGAGGTGCAGACAGATTTGCACACTTGTTATTCAAAAAATGAGGAGGTTTCTGATAAACAGCTTCTCTCTTCTTTGAAATCATCTGCGTAGAGTGACGGGGAAGAGGAAACCAGAGAAAGGCAGTATAGAGCAGCCAAGCAATACTGAGGGTTCATTTGAGACTGATGATCATGAATTTAAAGAAGAACCAATTAGCCCTATTGTATGTCTTTCTTCAGAAATGAATTGTGATTTGCTCCTTAATTCCTACTCAAACAAGGATCTATGTTATTTTTACTACTCTATTTGTTATACATTGCTATTGAATATGAGAAAAAGTTTTATACTTTTAGAAAGATAAGGTTAAAATTTTATATTTTATCTTGAAAATATATTTTTTAACGAGTATATTATCCATGGAAACATGAGCTCTAACACATGTGAAGAATAGCTTCTTTTCCCATCTCCTTTCCATCCATTCCCTAACCCTTCCCTTTCATACATAAACCTAGGGTACTGAAGAATAATTTTCTAATATACTTCAAAATAAATCATGCTTTGGGCGCCTGGGTGGCGCAGTCGGTTAAGCGTCCGACTTCAGCCAGGTCACGATCTCGCGCTCCGTGAGTTCGAGCCCCGCGTCAGGCTCTGGGCTGATGGCTCGGAGCCTGGAGCCTGTTTCCGATTCTGTGTCTCCCTCTCTCTCTGCCCCTCCCCCGTTCATGCTCTGTCTCTCTCTGTCCCAAAAATAAATTTAAAAAACGTTGAAAAAAAAAATTAAAAAAAATAAATAAATAAAAATAAATCATGCTTTAGCAAAGTAGATGAATAATGAAAAGGCTGCATTAGTAGAAACCAAATAGAGCTGGCATGATTTACTGAAATCTATAAGCCATTTTAGATCAAAAACCAAGGAAGATGAGTAGGAACACTCAACCATAATAAAAATTCCATCACTTAACATTCATTAGAGGGCACTGTTTTCTTTAATTTCATGTATACTGAAAAAGATAGCTCTTAAAGAATAGCTTTAAGAATTATGTTGTGATTAGATCATATCTTTAGTCTAAATGTGAATATTCAATAACTCCAAAATGTATCCTAAGTACTAATCTTTGATAAAAATTGATAGCCAAAGAACATTTTCAACTAGGCAACCAAATGGCAAAGGTATTTAAATAAAAACGTCTTAGGCAGTGATACAAAACTATGATCATAAACCTATACCAAAATCAAGTTGGCACTATACTTTTATTATGCATCGATGAATGAATGTCAAATAACAATACGTTCATATTATATATAGTCTAATTCTATTCTTTAGAATATGTAACCAAAAGAGAAATTTTTGGTGTATAAAAAAATTCCATGATATAAAATATAAAAAGGAGAACTGCTAGTACCTAGGAATCTTCAACTGCCCCTTCTTCAAACACAAAGTTCAACTGAGTACCAGAGCTCCTATTTTATCTCTCTACGTGGTCCCTAGGATCTGGGTTCTATTTCCCATTTCCACAGGACTGCCACATCATCCCTAATTTTGAATAAATTCCTAATTCATCATCCTGCCTCTAGTCTTTCTCTCCTTCCACTTCGTTTACACTTTTCCTGAAGCCACTTTAAGAAACAAAAATGTGATCATGTCAGCCCTTATTTAAATCACTACCACTGAGGTCCATCACATGAGATGAATGAAGTTCAGACTCCTTATTTGGCCTGATAGCCAAAGCTTTTTACAGTCTGGATTTATCCTATCCTTTCAAGCCCTATTCTTCAGTATTATTCCACATATACCCTTCATATTAGTTATAACTTCCCAACATACCAACATTCATATTTGTGGGTTTTAGTACATCAAGTTTCCTCTGCTTAAAACACCCTTCTACCGGGGTGCTTGGGTGGCCCAGTCTGTTAAGCGTCCGACTCTTGATTTTAGCTCAGGTCATGATCTCACACACACTACATGAAATCGAGCCCTGCATCAGGCTCTGCACTGATGATGCAGAGCCTGCTTGGGATTCTCTCTCTCTCTGACCCTCCCCCCGCCTCACTGTCTTTTTTTTCAAAATAAACAAACCCCCCCCCCCAAAAAAACAAAAATATCCTTCTACCAACCAAGTCAACCTGACAAATTCCTACCCATCCTTTTGAAGCCGCTCAAGTATGATCTCCTTTTAAGCCTATAAAACGCAAAGTCATTTTACTATCTCTTCTTTTTATCCCACAGCACTTTATACATACCTCTACTATAGGACTATAACTATTCAAAAGAGGTCCTTACATATACAATCACCTAAACTGTGTCAAAGGTGACACTGCAACAGGGAAAGCTGAACTGTCAATGAGCAGTGGCTATTGCAAGGGTCAACTGCTACATGCTGGAAGATATTTGCAAGACATATAACTCATAAAGGTTCTTGATAAAGAATGCCTAAAGAATTTATATAAATCAATTTTTAAAAAGGCAGAAAACCCAACAGAAAGGGATGACAGACTTCAGCAGTCAAATCACAAAGGAAGGCATAGATCATATATAAATGGCCAATAAACATTAAAAAGGTGTTCAGCTTCGTCATCAGAGAAATGCAAAATAAAATCACAAGAGGGTAACACTACACAATGACCAGAAAAGTAAACATTTTTTTAAAAAGAGTATCAAAACTTGGCTAAAGTGAACAAACAAAACTATCAAATACTGATGGGAGTGTAAATTGGTACAAACACTTTGGGAAAGCCTTTTGACAGTATTTAGGAAAGCTGAAGGGGTGCCTGGGTGGCTCAGTCGGTTGAGCATCCGACTCTTGATTTCAACTTGGGTTGTGACCTTATAAGGTTTGTGGGATTGAGCCCTGCGTCAGGCTCCACACTGTCCGTGCAGAGCCTGCTTGGGATTCTCCCTCTCCCCCCACCCCCTCTCTGCCCTCCCTTGCTTGTGTTCTCTCTCAAAAATAAGTAAACTTAAAAAAAAAAATAGCTAACATATGCATACAATCAGTTCCAAAAGTTCCACTCCTAAGTATGTACCCAACAGAAATGACTACATGTAGGGGCGCCTGGGTGGCGCAGTCGGTTAAGCGTCCGACTTCAGCCAGGTCACGATCTCGCGCTCCGTGAGTTCGAGCCCCGCATCAGGCTCTGGGCTGATGGCTCAGAGCCTGGAGCCTGTTTCCGATTCTGTGTCTCCCTCTCTCTCTGCCCCTCCCCCGTACATGCTCTGTCTCTCTCTGTCCCAAAAATAAATAAATGTTGAAAAAAAAAAATTAAAAAAAAAAGAAATGACTACATGTATTAACCAAAATACAGGTACAAGAGTGATAACAGAACCACTATTTGGTAATAACCTAGAACTAAAAAACAACCCAAAGTTTAAATGTCTATCAACAGGAGACTAGATAAAGTATAGTATACAATGGAATGTCGTGAAACAAAAAGAACAAATGAACTATGCACACAAACTAGATAAATACACGAGAACATTGAGCAAAAGAGCCCAATCAAAAAACAAATACATACTGTATACTTCCATGTGGATTGTAAAATATACGTAAACTTGCATACATTTTTATACATTTGTATAAAACGTAATTTAAAAATTTTTTTTTTTCAACGTTTATTTATTTTTGGGACAGAGAGAGACAGAGCATGAACGGGGGAGGGGCAGAGAGAGAGGGAGACACAGAATCGGAAACAGGCTCCAGGCTCTGAGCCATCAGCCCAGAGCCCGACGCGGGGCTCGAACTCCTGGACCGCGAGATCGTGACCTGGCTGAAGTCGGACGCTTAACCGACTGCGCCACCCAGGCGCCCTAAAACGTAATTTAATATGAATAAGCAGAACTAAAAGCATTTTATTTTATTTTATTTATTTATTTATTTATTTATTTATTTATTTATTTATTTATTTTTCAACGTTTATTTTTGGGACAGAGAGAGACAGAGCATGAACGGGGGAGGGGCAGAGAGAGAGAGGGAGACACAGAATCGGAAACAGGCTCCAGGCTCTGAGCCACCAGCCCAGAGCCCGATGCGGGGCTCGAACTCCCGGACCGCGAGATCGTGACCTGGCTGAAGTCGGACGCTTAACCGACTGCGCCACCCAGGCGCCCCCACTAAAAGCATTTTAAAAGTAAGAATGTGTACATAAATGAGGATTTAAAAAAAGTCTTTTGAGATATTAAAACATACTATGAGCATAATATGGGGAAACATGGGTAAACCTAATCTTTGGCATTGGAAGGCAGGGATGTGGCTACAGTTGAGGAAGTAGGAGTAGAAAGTGAACAGAGAAGTGGCAGGATAGGGTTTCTGTGATTTTTGGAATTTTATTGATCTAGGTACTGGTTACATAGGTATGTTAACTTTGCAAAATACATTGAGCTATATAATTATGGTTTATGTACTTTTCTGTATATCTAGTATATATTAATATATATTTCTATAATACATATTCTGTACATCTAGCATATATCAAAAAAATTTCTAAAAATAAAACAGAATATAGCTTAAATTGTATTCCAATATGCATCTTTAAACCCTTAAAGAATTGGAAAAAGATAAAATCCAAAAGGCAATGTAATAAAATTTAGTTATTCAAAAAGCAATATAAAAATTAATATAAAGTGTTTACACCCAGAAAATCAAACAAGGAGACTGGATGGCATAGGTATAGGAGACTGAAAACTTACTAAAGAAGCTCTACGAGACCTTCGGCTCATTGGTTGATCAAATGGTGGACTGTTTATCTGCAACTTTTCAAGATACCCATCAGGTATTCTGATATCTGCAGGCAATGATAACCGTTTATTTAAATCCTTTAAAAAGAAAAAAAAGGGAAAAAAGGTATTTGTAATCACAAATAGAAGAGACAAGGGCATTTTACTTTTGAATTCATAGGTTCTACTGTACTGTTTATTAATAAGTAATTGTTAAGTTTTATTATAGTTTCAAAGTTACCCATGTTGATTATATATAATATCTGAATGCAAATATATTTACTGTAAGCAGAAGTATACAACAGAGTTCTACAGAAATGGTACTCTGCAACTCCGTTATTTCTGAGTCCTTTTGTTGGTATATTTTACATGGAAGTTTCTTAGACATGATTTGTACTTTGTAGGAAGAGGAAAAAACTACCACAAAATGTGACTGGTTTAAGTAACAACCAAGTAGATAAAGTTTTGTGCACAAGCACAGCGAGACAACTGAAATCTTTTATTAATGCTATGTCAATGGAAATAAATAAAAAGCAAGAAAAATCTCAAATAAACAACTTAACTTTATATACCTAAAGAAGCTAGAAAAAGAAAAACAATGTCCAAACCTAGTAGAAGGCAGGAAATAATAAAGATTAGAGTAGCTATATATATATATATATATATATGTAAAATATACATATATATATATATGTAAAATTCACCACAGTTAGGTGGGATAAAGGGTGGGTTTTAGAAAAACGCACTTCTATTCCTTTTTTGTTGTTGTTAATTTTTTGATGTTTATTTTTTATTTCTGAGAGAGACAGAGCTTGAGTGGGTGAGGAGCAGAGAGAGAGGAGACACAGAATCTGAAGCAGGCTCCAGCTGTCAGCACAGAGCCCGACACAGGGCTTTAACCCATGAACCGTGAGATCATGACCTGAGCCAAAGTTGGACACTTAACAGACTGAGCCACCCAGGCACCATCTATTCCATTTAATTACAAAATGTGAACTGAGAAATCAAAAGGGAATCTTTCCTACGTTATCATACCAAAATACATAAATCCTATAAAAAATAAATCCCTGGGGTGCCTGGGTGGCTCAGCCAGTTAAGTGTCCAACTTCAGCTTAGGTCATGATCTCACAGCTCTTGAGTCCGAGCCCTGCATCGGCTCTCCACTCTCAGCACAGAGCCCACTGCTCTGTCTCCCTCTCTCTCTGCCCCTCCCCTGCTCTCTCTCAATAATAAACAAACATGTAAAAAAATCTCTACTATTCATGATAGTAACCAAACCAAAAAACAAAAGTGAGATGTATAAGAACTATGTAAATATTTACTGAGAGATATCAAGTATTGAAATATATACCATGTTACCAAATGGTAATACTAAATAATTAAAAGATAATGGTTTGTTAGTTTTACATAATCCCAAACAAATCACAATAACATTATTATTAGAACACGATATTTAAGGGGGCCCTGGGTGGCTTAGTCACTAAGCATCTGACTCTTGATTTTGGCTCAGGTCATGCATGATCTCAAAGTCGTGGGATCAAGCCCCGCATCAGGCTCTGGGCTGACAGTTTGGAGCCTATTTGGGATTCTCTCTCCCTCTCTTTCTGCCCCTCACTCCTGCCCATGCACATGTGTGCGTTCTCGCTTTCAAAATAAACATTAAAAAAATATATTTAAAATTTATATAGAAGAATACACAGAAAGTAACATCCAAAAACATCCTGAATAATAATATATAATGATGTGCAAGATGTGGAGGATGTTAAGAAAGAAGTCTTTCTTCAGCTATTAAAATATATGAAAGTAAGAATATCATCAAGAGTGGGTCACCTTTGGGGGGGAAATAAACACAGCTCAATAAAAGAGTTAGAAAGTCCAGACGATAGATCTTAATAGTAAATAAACTTTAAACATATGATAAAACCATATATATGATGAAGAAAATATTTTCATTATTATTGTGATATAATTTATACAGTGATATGAACAGATATCAAGGTGATCTCAAGAGTTAAAAATATTAATTTATCATTTAGAAAACTGATACTGTTTTACTTAACTGCTTTAGAAACAACCTTTTATCAATGAAAATGCAATCAACCAATGGGACAGAGACCCTAAGCATTGTAATGTCAACTCAAAAGCACCAAAAACCCCAATATTCTTAATTCAAAACATGTTCAATTTTTTTGGAGAAAACTATTTTAATCTATAGTATATACCAAAATAAGAACATTCACAATCAGCTTCCAATCTCAAGGTTATATATAAACTATTAATTCTTTTACATGGGGAAATAACTTATATGTTCTACAATAGTAGGTATAATAAGCCATAAAGGAAATGATAACCATATTTACAATATAAAGCAAAAACAAAAACAAAACAAAAAAAGCTGATGCTTATTTTATGTATACATTTTGAAATCTGAAATAAAATATAAAGTATTAAGTATCCAGATGAACCTCAAAAATATAATTAAAATCCTATTTTCTAAAAAGAAAACTTTGCTAAAGTATCATTCTGAATTTCCAGTATTTTTGAAAATTCACATTTCCACTACAACAGACCCTTACATATGTTTTGCAGAATGTTAAATATAATTAATGTATACTTGCCTTGGCATAGTAGATAATTGGAAAAAAGGAAATATTCACAAGACCATACTAAATTTTCTTACAATGTCATTTGCCTTCATGAAAATTTTCAAATGGGCATTTACTCTGTTTGATATATATGTGTATTTATATACACAAACACACAAATGCAGGTACGTTTTAATTTTTTTAAATGGTTACCTCCATTGAGATCCGTCTATGTATACGATTTCTAAGACAAACACCCGTAGGTGACTGTACTTCATCAGATGATGTCCCAGAAGCTTGGTCACTCTCACCATCTGATCCCATTTTTAGATTTTCATGAACAATATCTGTATCAGAAAATGAAACATCACTTATGTTGGGAGAGATGTATTATACCCTACTATGTATCACATAATTTATTATCACTACAACTAAGATACAGACAGCCAAGATGATAAAGACAGCTATGATAAAAATCATAGCATAAGAAGTCTTACATTCTGGGTGTTCTAGGTATATAGCTAACAGATCAAAATATAATTCAGATGTCTTGAAACAGTAGTGAGAAATGCTTTCACACTCTGAGATTATGAAAAACTATGGAAAAAATTAACATTCAAGTTATTATCAAGAGCTGAATAATAAAATTATAGGCTGGAAATAACACTTGAGGATTTCTTAGTTCTCTGATTTTCCAGATCTGGAAACTGAGACTTTGAAAGGTTAAATGATTTTCAAAGGTTACACAGCTTAGAGGCAGAGCTAAAATAGAAACCTAGTCTTTTGCCTTTTTAGTTTAGTACTTTTCCATTAGATAATGTGTCATTGGGTCTACAGACAAATAACTTCTTTGAATATTCTTAAAAAGAAAAAGTTTTCAAAGCCACTAATGCAGCTTTCCCTCTCTAGTGTTAAAAAATAAAAGAACAATTCAAAAATTATTCATTGAGTATCCATTTAACTGCAGAAATAAGTCTGTGACCACCAAAAATCTGTTTGAAGTAAAAAACATATTTAAATTACCATACAAGTGGGTTATGGTTTTGTTTTTTTGTCTTTTTTTTAAGGATAAAAGTTAAATGAGAGAGGAGGAAGATTAATTCTATCTGGGTATACTGAAAAATTTGTATACTTATATACTTGCTCTATATTTGCACTTGTCAATCATCCTGTAATTCATATAGCAAGAGTTGCCCACCAGAAACACATACTAGATCTCAAACAGATCTCTTACCACTGGTTCTCTTTACAGAATTAGTCATTGCCCCCACAAGTAGGTTGTTTCATGCTAGAGTGCTTTAACATACTCCCCACCCCACTGTTGTATCCATAAGAGATGGCTTTCCCCAATTTACCAATTTGGTGAGCTCATTCTTCAAAACTATGCTCATTTGTCATTACTCAGTGAAATCTCTTCTACTCTCAGACACAGATGACTACTGTACCCACACCTACTGCTCCCATTGCACTGAAAAGCATTTTTTTGTTTCATGGGATTTTACACCAACTTATGAGATCATTGGAGGCATGATTTAGCTTATTCACTTTAGTATTCCCCAACTTAAAAAAGTGTCTGATATTTAGAAAGTACTTAACAGGAGCACCTGGGTGGCACAGTTGGTTAAGCCTCCAACTCTTGGTTTCGGCTCAGGTCATGATCCCACGGTTTGTGAGATTGAGCCCCATGTCGAGCTAGTGCTACAGCCAGAGCCTGCTTGGGATTCTCTCTCTCCTCCTCTTTCTGCCCCTCCCCTGTTCATGTTCTCTCTCTCTCTCAAAATAAATACGTAAAAACATTAAAAAAAAAAAGTAGTCAACAAATAATCTAAAATTGATTATTAACTAAAAATCAAAGAATGGACTAGATAACTGCACCTCTTCTTTCAAATGAAAGATTATATGAAATACCAACATGTAAAAAAAATAGTATTTTATAGCTATAAATTTTTATTTTTAATGAATATTTGCTTGTGAAAATGAGAACTGTTTAACAAAAAACTGAAGTCAAGGATCTTATCAAATCAGTCTCAGAATTCCTGTATTTTTGTTTTTTGTCCTGATAACACATTATTGAGAAAATTCTTACACTGGTAAGTAGTTACAAATATAATGATTTTTAATAGATATGTAATTTAAGAACACACTTTTATTACGCAAAGATTTCTGGAGAAATTTCATACTAAGATTTAAACAAAAAATTAACTTGGCAATAAAAGTCAGTGCACTGGGAACTGATTCCTAATCTGATGGTATCCGACACATCTGAGGCCAAGTATTCTTTTCTGTCACACTTTTAAAATGCTAAAGATGATTTAATCATGCCTTCAACTTCCAGCAAAATCTGAACATCTACCTCCTTCAAGAAAATGTTGATTAAAATGCAATAATATTTTTATTTATTTTTTTTTTTTTTTAATTTTTTTTTTTCAACGTTTATTTATTTTTGGGACAGAGAGAGACAGAGCATGAACGGGGGAGGGGCAGAGAGAGAGGGAGACACAGAATCAGAAACAGGCTCCAGGCTCCGAGCCATCAGCCCAGAGCCCGACGCGGGGCTCGAACTCACGGACCGCGAGATCGTGACCTGGCTGAAGTCGGACGCTTAACCGACTGCGCCACCCAGGCGCCCCTAAAATGCAATAATATTTTTAAATGTATAGCTGAGTTTACAAGAATATAGGCACAACACTGAGGAAGCGAAGACAGAGAAGTAAGAGCCAAAAGCTGTTATGCGTAATGGACTCTGTCACTCTCCTGAGGAAGGGTTGCTGATCTTGGTAAGAAGGTGCATGGGTTTAGCCACCACACTAGGATAAAAGATGAAGCGCTGGCTGTCCTAGGTGCAAGTGAGAGCCTCCCAAAGAAAGGCACAAGACTCTCAAAGTAGTACATCTTCAGTAAAGGACAGACTTAAATAAATCTGTTCTCCTGTACAAGGACCACAGGAGCATGTTAATCTCAGACTATGAATAAATACTTGAGTACCACCTGACTCAACTAAGAAATTACTCATGTCATTAACGAACAAATGTAGTTCCAACATGATTATCATGTTCATTTTCATTTCCGTTAATAAGACAAAAGTGAAATAATTAAGGATTATGTCAAAGTTTCATTCATTTGTCACGTGTATGAGCACTTCTTTGCTGAATCAGGTAATGGTTTTCAAGTACTAAAAGAATAAATGGCTCAATTTTGTGCCACTTACAACTGTAACAGCTACAGATACAATACACTTTTAAGTTTAATCTGCATTACTAACATTTTCAATACCATTTTCTTAAATTCAGACCAAAGATCAGCAAATGTGACATGTTTTTATATGGCTCCTAAACTAAAAATACTTTCTGCATCTTTAAAGAGTTATTTTAAAAGAAAAAGAATATGCAATAGAGACAACATGTGGCCCATAAAACCCAAAAAATTTACAATCTGGCCCTTTACAGAAAAGTTTGCCAATCCCTGGACTAGACAGCGAAACTATAAATCAAATCCTGATCTGAAGTGTTCTCCAATTTCTGTGGGGTAAACACTCCCTACACGGCCAACTTCAAGTTACAATATGACCATCACTGAGCACGTAGTTGGGAAGAAATGTACATGCCATTACATAAAATTTTGATTATACAGCTATAACAGAAATAACCCCGAAAGCAGAGGTAATAGTAAAGTGTAGTAAAATAATTAGGAAATAATGAGTTTTAAGTATTCATTACCTTTGTTTTTAATTAGCTTACTTAATTACAGATTTATATAATTTAAATTTTAATAATGGCTATATTTAACAACCAGCTTGCAAAATTCCTGAAAACTTAACAATCATCTCTCATGAACCAGTGTGAGCCTACTCCAGTACACCATTCTGTAGGGTTACACCTATGAGGATAAAACCTTCATACATTTCTCCCCTAGATAAAACCCCACAAGAGATAAGCTCATACTCCCCAAATGAACAAAACAAATGAAGAAATAATCTACCATGACAAAGGAAGGAGATAAAGCAAGCAGCAAAATAAAACCCTCAGAAACTTCAGTTAATATAATTATGCCATGAGACTATAAAATTATTTTACTTAAAAAAATCAAAGCATGATAGTAAGATGCCATCAAAAGAGACCAGAGATGGGATGCCTGGGTGACTCAGTCGGTTAAGCTTCCGACTTTGGCTCAGGTCACGATCTCACAGTTTGTGAGTTTAAGCCCCACATCAGGCTCTGTGCTGACGGCTCAGAGCCTGGAGTCTGCTTCAGATTCTGAGTCTCCCTCTCTCTCTGCCCTCCCCTGCTCACGCTCGCTCGCTCTCTCTCTCTCAAATAAATGTTAAAAAAAAAAATACCAGAGAGATAAAAAGAAACTTGTAGATATGTATTTTTCCTGAATACTTACAATGACACAGTGACCTAAGAATGAGAACTCAGGGGATAATCATGGATACTAATTACCACACCGGGCTATTGCATGGTGACAATCTGGAGTTACTGTGGTATGACCCTAAATTAAGCAAGCTGCTGTTCACCTTGAAATCTTGCATCCATCTCTTAAGGGTTTTGTTTTCTTTCTGGTGGACAGGTTTTCAAATGTTACTGCTCTGTAGTGTCAGTGCTATCACCTCTCTAGAGCCTTCCATCTTCCTGCTACCTCTGTTATTTTCAACTTGATTTTTATCTTACAAGAAAAATCAGATAATAAAAGCTGATTTCCATACAACTATAATCTAGCTATGTACATGACCTCTAGGGGGAAAAAAAAAAAGACCGTTAAATTACCTAGTCGGCTTCCATTTCTGGGCATTGCCATGAAGGATCCAAGGCTTCCTCCAATAACACTATGTGGTCTCCGCAACGGGGGCTTCTTGAAGGATCCTGTGTACTGGTGGAGGAAGGAATGCATACTGTGAGAGGTTGGAGGCCTGCCATTCTTCACAATAGGCTCTGTGGTTCACAGTATCCAAAATCATTCCATTACCAGCCCAAGATTCAGGATCACATGAGAAGGATTGAGAAAGCAAAACAGAAAACAAAAGGTTTATGAGATCAGTAACATTTAAGAATTCTTTGGCTATCTAAACAAAGTACCAGAATTAAAATAATTTCTATGAAAAATACTT
Organism: Puma concolor; assembly: GCF_028749965.1. NCBI lineage: Eukaryota > Metazoa > Chordata > Mammalia > Carnivora > Felidae > Puma > Puma concolor. Next base: position 24,867,346 of record NC_141673.1, on the reverse strand, counting down.
ATAGAAAATACTTTACTATTTGAAATTGGTCGAATAACTTCAGTATCCATTTCTTATGTAACCAAATTGGTTAGCAATCACAGAACTACTATTATAGCCCAGAGGTTTTTTTTAACCATTTGCTTATTTTAATATATCCCAAGCTTGTTTCCAAACTGCTCCTATATTTACTAACTTCATATATGTCTTATGGTTACAAATGCTACATATATATGTATATATACATATATATATATGTGCGCGCATGCGCGCGTGTGTGTGTGTGTGTGTGTGTAAAAATACATGGTCCTGGCCTGAGGGAATTTATATCTCTATTTGCTAGACATTCAAAAGGTTTGTTAGTTAATGAATAAAACAGAAGTACTTAAGCAAAGATCAAATCAGTGGCTCTGAAATTTACCCAAAATTTGGGATTTTTAATATAAAGAGTTTTTTTTAAGAAATCACACTTATAAATAAGCAGAAACATTTAAAATATATAATACTTAAAAAGTTATTTAATTGTAAATGGGAGAAATCCTGTTTTGTAATGTTTACAAGGAATCTCATGATTCCTTTGCACCTCTAAAGAAGAGCTCTAAAACAGGTTAAGGACACAATAAAGTCTTCTGTGACACATAAGTAGTCTTTTGTATTAGAATTATGTTTTTACTGGTAGTAGTCAAGGAATTTTAAAAGGAAGGGGGCTTCTCTGAGTATCTTCTCTAAAATGGAGCCAGCTCTTCTTTCGTAGCTGCTAATCAGGAGTAAGAATATCTCCCGATGTGAGTATTTCTCCTACCTGTAAAGGTTTATCAGACACCAAGAACAAAAGCCCACATGGCCTGCACTTCTACTGATAATGGTTGCATATAAGATGGGAGAGGGAGGATGGGGCCAACGCATCCTCGGGACTCAGACAAAGCCCAAGTTATCTAATTTGGGTAGAATACCAGACTGGAAAAAGGAAAAGTACCTAACTAGTAATGGATAACATCTGTCCAAAGTGTCCCATGGCCTGTACATTCCTTGGCAGTAGCTGGCTGATCAAGGATTTGGGGGATCTTAACTTAAACCTAGTATAATAATGAATGATTTCATAATGAATAGGGAGGGGTATCTGATACAAATGCAAAAATTAAATAGTCAAACAGTGTAGGATACAAGCTAGAACACATAAAAAAACTTTTCTCTTCCAAGGTTGTCATGTTTCTTATCTGGAATCATAATAAAATACATTGATAATCTGCCTATAGCAAAGTTGCTGTGGGGAATAGAACTTTTACAGTCTTGAGGAATAATACAACTTAAAAAAAAAAGAGATCATAAAACATTCAATTATTCAGGGGACTTTTATTGTGTGCCTACCATTCCAGGTCCCGGGCATCAACAGGTGAACAAAATAAACAAGGTACTACTCTCTAAGATTATAAGATTTTATGGAGGGGAAACAAGAAACTAATGAATAAGAAAAATATTAGATGATAGGCAATATGCAAAAGATTAAAAAAGAACAGAAAATAAAGGCGTGGCTATTTTACACTAGACACTAAGTAAAGTTCTCTCTATAGAAGTCTTTTTGGCACAGATATAAATGGAAAAATGAGCCAATCCTGGGAAGATAGGTGATGGTGAGTTAAAAGATATTCCAGACAAAGGGTAAAGCCACTGCAAAAGTCAACATGTGGCAGGAATCTGACTTGCTAGAACAGTGGTCCTCAAACTTTAGCATGTTTCAGAATCACCTTCAGAGACTTGTTAAAATAGAAGATTGCTAACTCCTAGCCCCTGACTTCCTGACTCAGTAGGTCTGATGTGGAATCCAAAAATTTTCATCTCTAACAAATTCTCAGGTGATGCTGATTGTTGCTGACCCAGAGATCAAACTTTAGAAACACTCTGTTAGAAGAACACAAAGAAGGCAAGTGTAGCTGTAGTACATAATTGTTATTTAGTGAGGGCAGAGAGATAAGCAGGTTTGTATGTAACTACAAAAGTTCAAATTTTATTCTGACATTGAAATCAGTTATGGTAGCTTTGAAGCAGGTAGTAATATGATCTCACTCACGTTTTAAAGATACCACTCTGAGAGATCAGAGATGGTGGGAGGTAAGGAAGTGGAATAACTGTTAAGTAGCATGAGAGGGATCTCCTTGTGGTACTGAAATACCTCTTTATCCTGATTGCAGCAGTGGTTACATGAATCTACATGTGATAAAATGACACAAAACTATACTCACACTTTATTCCCGTGTTAATTTCCTAGGTTTGATAAAGTTCAATAGTTAAGGAAGATGTAACCAAAGGAGGGAACTGAGAGAAGGGCACAAGAGACCTCCCTGCCCTATGTTTGCAACTTCCTTTGAATCTATAATTATTAAAAATTAAATAATACCAGTCTACCATTTCTTATTCATTAAACCATATTCAGATGCGGACTGTGTGTGCCAGCTATCTTAGGAGCTTTTTATATTCTAAGATAAATTCCATAAAGAATATATTGGAACCAGCTCACAGGCACTGATAAATAACCAAAAAGGTGTAGAATCTTTGTCAAAGCTATTGGTGAAATCCATGTGCCAATACACATAAGCGTGTAAGCAACAGCAGATTGTAACTCAGAAACAGCCTACGCTAACAATCTCTGCATCCCCAGAGAAATCCATGTCTATTATAACATCTTCAAGTATTATTTCAAGTAACTGAAGAGAAAACTCAGTAAGAGATCCTATTTCCTCTTCTTTACTCCTTGTTAAAGTCACTATTATAATAAAATTTTAATAAAGTAAATAATATATACCACTTGAAAAAATTTTTTCATCATTTCACCACTCATTATAAATTAAGCATGTTTTAGGACAATACTAAAATATTCCAGAAAATATGCAAATAATCTAAAATATTAATTAGCTCTCCAAGAAGGATGTCCATTTCTTTGATCCAAATTCTTCTTCTTTTTTTTTTTTTTTAAAGTTTATTGACTTTGAGAGAGAAAGCACAAGTGGGAGAAGGGCAAAGAAAGAGGGAGAGAGAGGATCCCAAGCAGACTCCACGCTGTCAGCGCAGAACCCGACACAGAGCTCAGTCTCACGCACTGTGGGATCATGACCTGAGCTGAAATCAAGAGTCAGATGCTCAACCAACTGAGCCACCCAGGTGCCTTCTTTTTTTTAAGGAGAGGTTTGTCTTATAGTCAAATACCCATTAAGAACCTGACCCAGAACCTATCAAGATGTACAGTGTGCTTGCAAGACTATTTAATCATAAGAACAAATACTCAGGGCTTAATTAAAACACCAAAAATTCAAAGAGGGTCTGAGGGAATTAAGGATTTTGCTTTTGGCAAGAAGAAAAAAAGTAAGACATTATAAAACTGTCTTTGAGTTTTGACCCAAATGCAAGATGTGTCCCCCTCCTACACAGAAGTTATATTCAAATTATGATTTAAAAATGTATTTTCTACTGAATTCATCTATGTCTTCTCTCTCATATTACAATCAGCCAGATAAACTTGAGTAAATAATGACCCTGATCAACTAAAGCCTGAGTAGGATCAATTAGTTACTCAGAGTCATATTAACTAGTAAGTAAGTGTTAGTGTATCCCAAATTCCAATCTATGACTTTTAACTTAAAGTCTGGAGCCCTTTCCCTTATACTTTTCCCTCTCTCACAACAAGGACACTTGCATTTAGGGGGCAGAGGTATTCATGCGTTCACCCACTGCCACAAATCTCTAACAGAAGAATTTTAGGCACAGGAAAGAAAGGCTTGTCATAGAATGTGTGCATCATGATATACTGGCAGCCATTCCGGTAACCCCTTCCTGGATATTATTATGACATCCCTAGGGCTGTTTCACTTTGGAATATGTAACCTTGCTCTGTGAATTTCATCAGGATTTTACATTTTAATCTGCTCAATTTAACAAGCTCTTTTCATTTTATGTCACCATATGTGAACTACTGCTTTACATTGTAAAAAGAACTACCAAATATGAAATGTTACATGCCTATCAAGTGCTCTCAATACTATGAACAGATTCTGCAGTAAATATAAGTATAATTCACTCACGTGATGAACCGTGTCATCTAGTCAATATGCATATATAACGTCCTAAAACTATGATGAAGCCCCAAACAGGAATTTCACAAACTTACTATATACTTTTAAGCTGTATTAACTTAGGTTAACTTAAAAATAGTTATTTAACAACTAGGACAATATTATATAAGGTATTCTTATTTAAGAGCCAATGAAAAATGGAAAGATAAATGGGACAGAAGAATCCACAAGGGTTAGAGACCAGGAGGAGGTTTCAAGTAGTACTAGTGGAGTAAGTAACACTGCTCCAGTAAGTAAGCAAGAAAAAGTTATGTTGTCTTCTGTTTCCTAAGAACCAGAGAACAAGACAAAGAAATAAACACAAGGAAGCTAACAGGAACTTATCAGAAAAGAAAGCTTACACTTTGCAAAGTAATTAAAAGGGGGAAGCATCTCTCCTTCCCTCTCCTCCCCAGCCCCCAAATATTTACCATTATCCTTGCTGCTATTTTCTTCAATAGTCATTTGTTCCGCCAATTCAGACAATGATTCATCAATAGTTTGGCTTCCTCGAAGAGTGAGGGATAGCCGTCTCTTGAATTTTTTCATCCTATCAACTGAATGTGACTTGAAAATTCCTGAAAGAACAGAAGAGAATGAACACAAAATTAAGGCTATAAAATATTTTAAAGCTCAAGGAAAATGTCATTCAGAATTTACTGGCAATCTTCAAACTAGGAATATAATAAGGAATTTTCATGTCCACCAAACATCACAAAGTCCAACCCCTTATTTTTTTATATATATAATTTATTGCCAAATTAGTTTCCATACAATACCCAGTGCTCATCCCAAAAGGTGCCTCAATGCCTATCACCCACTTTCCCCTCTCCCCCAACCCCCATCAACCCTCAGTTTGTTCTCAGTATTTAAGAGTCTCTTATGGTTTGCTTCCTTCCCTCTCTGTAACTTTTTTTTCCCCCTTCCCCTCCCCCCTGGTCTTCTGTTAAGTTTCCCAGGATCCACATATAAGTAAAAACATATGATATCTGTCTTTCTCTGCCTGACTTATTTCACTTAGCATAATACTCTCCAGTTCCATCCATGTTGTTACAAATGGCCAGATTTCATTCTTTCTCATTGCCAAGTAGTATTCCATTGTATATACAAACCGCATCTTCTTTATCCAACCCCTTCTTTAAAAGGATTCATTCACTCTGGGGCACCTGGGTGGCTCAGTCAATTAAGCGTTTGACTCTCGACTTCCGCTCAGGTCATGATATCACCATTTGTGAGTTGAAGCCCTGCATTGGGCTCTGTGTTGGCAGCATGGGGCCTGCTTGGGATTCTCTCTGCCCCTCACCTGCTCTTGCGCCCGCTCTCTCTCCAAATAAACGGTAAAAAAAAAAAAAAAAAAAAAAAAAAAAAACAAATAAAAATAAAAAACAAAAAGATCCACTCATTCTGATTAATGCTATATTTATGCAGCACTATCAGAAGAGCAGGAATTCTACAAAACTAAATAAAGATAGAGGTTTTAAGCATAACAAATGAATTTAGGAGGATCAGAAATTTTCCTAAAATGCGCTTTTTAAAAACCAATATAATAAAATTATCAATTCAGAGTCTGTGTCTCCCTCTCTCCCCACCTGCCATGCTCTCGCTCTCTCTCAAAAATGAATAAATGTTTGGGGCGCCTGGGTGGCGCAGTCGGTTAAGCGTCCGACTTCAGCCAGGTCACGATCTCGCGGTCCGTGAGTTCGAGCCCCGCGTCAGGCTCTGGGCTGATGGCTCAGAGCCTGGAGCCTGTTTCCGATTCTGTGTCTCCCTCTCTCTCTGCCCCTCCCCTGTTCATGCTCTGTCTCTCTCTGTCCCAAAAATAAATAAAAAACGTTTGGAAAAAAAAAAAAAAATTAAAAAAAAAAATGAATAAATGTTAAAAAAAATTAAAAATAAATAAAAATATCAGAATGATTTTGATGCATAGGTACCATTATTATAAATATCAATCACCACATTGAAAACAGTCAGTGATATCTTTATATATAAATGGGGGATGCCAGGGGCGCCTGGGTGGCATAGTTGGTTAAGCATCAGACTTTTGACCTCAGCTCAGGTCTTGATCTCAGGGTCATGAGTTCAAGCCCCACACTGGACTCCATACTGGGTGTGGAGCCTACATACATACATACATATGTACGAATGTATGTACATGATAGGTGGGGTAGAGGGGGGTGGGGAGAGATAAAGAATGATATTGGAACCTCATTAAATGGCTCCAACAGGAATTTTTTTTTTAAGTTCTTATTTAACCAATATCTTACATTTTTGCTGTTTCCGCCCCCCCCCCCCCCCCTTGGTTAGCTGTCAGGAACCCCTTCCTGTTACCGTAACAATGCCAAGTTTTAGAAGGAAGTAATGAAAGCCAAATTAATAGTATAAAATGCATACCCCATACGTGACACTTTTATATCTCTTAATTCATTTAGTCTTCCTAACTCTAAAGACTAGACTACACTACTTATTTTCACTTATTTCAGGTTCAAAGAAGTTCTCTGACCAAAGCCAAACAAACAATAAATGACACAACTGAAATTTAAAACTAAGATTACCTTTTCCTTCACATTTTAACATCTCTGAAATTAGGATGCATCCTATAATTAAAGGATGTCAAAATATTGACATAATTGACAGCCTCTTTTTTCTTAGTGGTACATACAGCAAAGGTATGATTCATAGCAGAGTCTCAGATAAAATCAAACAAGGTATTTACTGCCAAAACAAATCCCTCAATAATTTACCTGTAACTTCTTTTCTAATTTGCTATTTCTTACTTGGGATGAACAACTTCACAAGATTACCAAACATATTATAACCATTAGCCCAACTAAAAGTAAGAGCTCCCCTGTGCGAAAATACATATTTTACCACCCAGCTCTGGGTATCTATTTTGAATCTAAATATTTTTGCTTATTTTCTCATTCTAAGGTCTATTTACATAGCTGAGTACGCTGAACATGTGAATTCTCCATAAGATACTATATGAATAATTTTTGTTTGCTCAAAGGCTGAGGGGAGGCTTTCGAGTAGAAATTTGTGACAATATTATATTTTACCAACTACTTTTTACATACTTATTTTAAAAACCTATAACAAAAATATAAAAACCACACACATTAAAATAGCGAAAAATTGTACTTACACTTCAAAAGGGCTTTTTTTTATCCTTACGCTCTAAAACAATGGATATTTTTTTGGTGAGATACTGAAAAACCCGTTCCTTAGCTTAGTTTGGTCATGACACCAAAAGGACAAATCCATGGTCCTGAATATTTTCTACTACGTTTTCTTCCAGTTGACTAATCCTCTTTCAGCTGTGTCCAACTGGCAGTTAAAACCATCTATTGTGTTCTTAATTTTAGTTATATATATATATCTTAAAGAGAGAGAATGTGAGCAGGGGAGAGGCAGAGAAAGAAAGGAAGAGAGTGTGGAGCCTGACTCAGGGCTCGATCTCATGACTTGGAGATCATGACCGGAGCTGAACTCGAGTCGGATGCTTCATGAACTGAGCCACTCAGTGCCCTAGTTACTATATTTTTCAGTTCTAGAATTTCTACTTAGTTCTTTTCTACAGATTCCAGTTCTCTAGTCAAATTCTCCACCTTGCCATCTATTTTCATGAATAGGTTATAGTATTTTAAAGCTCCTGTATGTAACTTCCGAGTCTGCATAGCCTATGCATAACCTATTTCTATTGTTGATTTATCTCTGACGGTCTTGTGTGTGCCTAGTAATTCTTTATTTAATGTTACACATTGTATGTGAATGGTTGCATGAAAATACGTATGGATAAATATAGAGGCTCTAGATGATGTTACCTTCTTCCAGAGATGATTTAATTTTTTCTAGAGAGCAGTCAGAGTAGGAACAGATCACCTAAATCCAATCAAGGACTGAGCTGGCATGAGACAGGGTTTCAAACACTGTGAAGACTGGCCTACCTCTGATTTGTTCCCACTCTTATGGTGTGCCCCCTTTCAAAGGATTCCAGCTGGAAACCTAAGGCTAGAACAACAATAACAAAAAACTATTGAAAACTCCACTCAACTTCCTTGCTTTTTGCTCATCTCTTCTACAATGTTCAGCTTCTATCCTCTTATCCAAAGTAACCTGAGAGTTTGAAAATGTCTCAAAAGGGAAAGTAGCATGGAATATGTCTATCTCCCTTTTCTCCTGGACCTTGACTCAAGTTACGACTGACTTCAAGGCTCTACAATGCCTTGAAAGCTGTTTGTTCCCTACATGTCAAGTAGTTCTCAGTGGGAGACTTAGTACACACACACACACACATACACACACACACGGAATATTACACAGCCATAAAAAAGGATGAAATTTTTCCACTTTCAACAACAATGGATAGACCTAGAGGGTATTATGCTAAGTGAAACAAGTCAGAAAGGAAAAGACAAATACTGTATAGCTTCACTTATATGTAGAATCTAAAAAAACAAATGAATAAACAAAAAGCAGAATCAGACCTATAAATACAGAGAACAAACTGATGGTTACCAGAGGGGATGGGGTAGGGAGGAAGGGAAGTGAAAAATGGGTGAAGGAAAGTAGGAGATACAGGTTTTCTACCATGGAATCAATGAGTCACAGGAATAAAAGGTACAGCATAGGGAATACATATTGTAATAGTATTGTATGGTAACAGAAGGTAGCTACACTTGTGATGAGCACAGCATAACATATGGAGATGCTGAATCACTATGTTGTAGATGTGAAATGAATTTAACACTGTGTCTATTCAAATAAAAATTTTAATAAAAAATAAGTAAAATAGATAATATATGTATTTCACCAAGCAAGGTGAATTTATAGGAGGCAATCAGTAAACTGTAAGTGTTGATTCCAACTAAGAAACCTGTTACTGTAGGGTCCTAAATGCTAGATTCCTTACATCTCAGTGAGCCCTAACATATTTCTGCCTTGACAGTTAGTAATCCATGCCATTTGTCTTAAAACATTAGATATTTAAGGCAAATTTAGCTATGGCCTATCTCACCTACCCTTTTGTTGTTGTAAGAATTTATACTAGAGACACTCTCCTTTGTCAAAATCCAAATCACCTTGTGCAGTAAAACGGAAAATCTAACAAGCTTGGGGGCTCAAACCTTGCACATTCCAAAGAAAGGACCTGCCTGTGAAGACTCCTGGGAAATAACTTCTGAGACCTTGGAATATTCTGCCTGGTAAGTCTCTTTGTATACCTGAGGTCTTGGGCCAGGTAACTTATGTCAATGATGTAAATTATGGTAAATTCTGTTTTTGTATGCCTGAGGTCTGGGCCACAGTAGGACCTCAGAGGAGAGGAGGGATAAGGGAAGCTGCAGACTGAGTAGTTAAGATAGTCATATGGGTACTTTCCTGCCTATGTAAATGATCCCTGATGAAAACCCTGGATATCAAGACTCAGGTAAGCTTTCCTGGTTGACAACACTTTGCATATGTTGTCATATAAAGTGGCTGGTAGAAGGAAGCATTATCCATGCAATTCCACCGGGAAAGGACAACTAAAATCTTACACCTGGCCTCCATCCTACACATACTTTTCCCTTTGCTGATTTTAATTTGTATCTTTTCACTGTAACAAATCATAATCACGAGTTTTTTCTCTCTGCTTTCCTCTGATTTGTTTCCTTTGAGCAAAACACCAAGCCTGCGGACAGTCTTAGGAACCTCCCCCCAACCCCTGCCACCACACTCCTTCAAAAAACCTATATGCCCAAACAAAAACTTTTAAGGGCTGGTAGCTCACAACTACCAAGTTTTCAACTCCAATATTATCAAACATAGTGGCATGGTCACCAATGTCTATCAAACTATATAGATATCACCACTTTCAAATCTTGCATATCATATTTGAAAGTCTGCTGACCACGGTACTTGCCTCCTATTTCAGATGACAATAAGGATGAAACAAACTTCTGATGTTATTACAGAATTAATTCACATAATATGGTAACATCCCATTCTGACCACTTGAGAAGTGGTTAGTTCAAACTGCCTTGTACTGTAAATGTAAAATACAAACTAGATTTAAAAGCATGTATAACTAACTCATTATTATATGGATAACATAAAAGAATTCTAGACATATTTGGTTATGTAAACTGTATTACTAAAATTAATTGTACTTTTAAAAAATATACATGCAAAATATTTTTAAATTAAGTATGGGATCCACATATTTCTATTGGCAAAGGCTGATATAAAACATCTAATTGTTCTTGGTGGTTTTAAGTGAGTACAACTTAAAAAAGGAATTGAGGCACCTGGGTGGCTCAGTTGGTTGAGCATCCAACTCTTGATTTCAGCCCAGGTCATGATCTCACTGCTGTGAAGTCAAGCCCCACACAGGGCTCCATGCTAGGTGTGGAACTTCGTTGGGATTCTCTCTACCCCTCTCCCACTCCTCCACTCATGCATGTACTTTCTCTCAATAAATAAATAAGTAATAAAAAAAGGAAATCACATAAGCCTTAAACTTTTCTTCACAGAATGCATTTGACAATGTACCAAAAGACATTCTATGTATTTATAACTTTGAATAGTATGCATTGCCCTTATTTCCCATCAAGAAAATTCTCATCTATAAAATAACTTTAGGTATTTTCTATTCCATCAGGAATAAGACACACATTTCTAGTTCATATTAGCAAGAGAAAATACTTCACTTTACAAAGCTAAATCTTACTATAAAATTTTCAAAACCACATCTTCAAAAAGATCCTTTTTTTATCCTCCATAGTATAACCCTTTAATTACATCAACATGAGCAGTAAACATAGAAGTTAAAGAATTCCATTGTCACAGCCTAGATCAGTATTAAAGAAAAAGTACTCCCAAATTAGATATATTCCTTGACATTTCTAATTACCATTAGGTAGAATTATACATATCAACATTTTCCCTCATTAGGTGATAACAAAAACACATATAATGCTACAATAAAAACAATTTTGAGAAGTAAAAATTATTTACATTAGGTTTCAGGTTGATTATTTTCTACAGCATTGTAATAAAGCAGTGCTAAATTACTGATTTCTTCAAATCAAAACCCTCAAGAACTTGTCTACAATATTTTACCTGGTAAAACTTTTACTTGGGGTTGTTGGCACCTTTACACTATCATTTTCATGAATATTAAATGTGATTTATGGTAAAATGTCTAAATTTTTAGCTTTATATTTAATTCATGACACTAAATAAGTTATTTTCATCTTAAAAGTAAATGCACTATAGGGGCACCTGGGTGGCTCAGTCGGTTAAGTATCTGACTTTAGCTCAAGTCATGAGCTCACAGTTTGTGGGTTCGAGTCCTGCGTTAGGCTCTGTGTTGACAGCTCAGAGCCTGAAGCTTGCTTGGGATTCTGTGTCTCCCTCTCTCTCTGCCCCTTCCCCGCTGGCACGCTGTCTCTCTCTCTCAAAAATAAATAAAACACTAAAAAAAAAAAAAGTAAAAAAAAAAGCACTATAATTTAAAATAAACCCTAAACAAAAACTCTACAATTGTTTTAATATTTTAAAGACTTAACTACATAATAAACTATTGTAAATGCTCAAATTTCAGCATACATGCTAATCTTCAGAGGGCTCTTTCCTGACCCTCTCTATTCCTTTATTCTTAGTTTTTTTTTCACTCACTGCACTTATCATGTATACACACACACACACACACACACACACACACACACTCCATATATACGCACATATATCCCCATTCAAATATGTACATACATTTGTGTATGTATGCAAAATGTTTATGCTTTTGTAGCTCTCAAAAATATCTCAAGCTTTTTGTCATAGCTAGATAAAATTAAAAAGGTAAAAGGGCAATAAATGATATTCAGAATGACAGCATATAACTCTATACACACACACACTCTATACACACACACACACACACAAACACACACACAAACTGAAAAAGTTCAAAATCAGTGTCCAACTACAAGTGCTTAAAAAAAAAACCCTGAATTGTTTTGTGTTATCTTACTTTATCATCTGGGGCTAACCCTGATCTGGGACTGTCCACTGTTAAATTAAGAAAACTTTTTTTTTTTTAAATTGTGGAAATGTAACCATTTTATTTACTTACAAGAATACAGAAAACCACTCTGGAATGCCAACTGAGTTTTGTCCTAAGAATGGGTGATACATATGTACACTTTTTTTTTTTTTTTTTTTTAAAGACAACAGCTGTAAAGCTGTGAACACTCCCAAACTAGATCCTCTACTATGGGTATTTACCTGCAAAAATGGTGTCATATTGTGGCCCCTTTGGCACTTCTGGTAAAAACAAACAAAAAAAAAAAAAAACCTCTTTGGACTGATTCAAACTTCTTTAATAGTGAAGAATTTATTAGAGTGGCAATTTTTGGCTTATGTCTTTGAGAGATCAAAACAATTTCTTGTTAATAACTACAGAAGGTTGAGGGGAAAGCTGCAGATTGCTTTTAAAATGCCTAAATGACTTTTCTTTAGGTAAAGAAGCAAAATTTACATGCAGAACAAATTGAGCATTTTAAAGTTTGGATTAAAATCCAATTTTACAAAGGCAGACTAACATTCTAAAATACCATGTAGAGTAATATGATTTCACAATTTCACAATAAAGACAGCTTCATGTATTTCTTTATATCATTTTCTGTAGTGACTGGCTTTAAATTAAACTTATTATAAATAAGGTAAACGCATTAGGTGGTTTGTAAGCAAATTTTCTACTGTTTATCCATCAATAATTAAATCATAATAAACATCCAATGCCAAACATGTAAACTAACCATACTTAATGAGGAATAACTAACATTTAAAAACATTAAATTTTTTCACTAGAAACAAACTTCTTATTTACATAAAATATGAAGTTACTATACAAAATACTGACAGAGCACTGAAATAAAAGTTCATACTTTATATTTTTCCCCAAAACACTTAAATATCTTAATCCTTTATGTGTTAATATCTGAAGACAATTCTTTTCCTTTGACAGTACAGTCAAGCACACAAACCAGAAAAAAGAAACCTAAGAACTTTCCTCTATCCACATAAACACATTAGAAAGACAATAAATACAATACCGTGACCCACGAGATGAAAAATGTCATAGTAGGAAGCTATTGGGGTTCGTCCCTCCACCCAAAACAACCAGTACAGTGGGAAGAAAAAAAAAAAAACCAAAACAGAACCAACTATTTCAGGACTCTAGAACCTGACTGGACACTTAAAACAACCCTGAGTGTTTGCTAAAAGGGAGAGACTGCTAGAAGAACCACACCTGCAAACCCATCAACACTGCCCATTTCTCAGCCCTGTCCATCACTCCTAGAGCAGCTGGTTGGTGCCAGGGCAGACAATTGGGAATCCTGACATCAAAAAATTGGGGGCTGAACTTTTCGGTCAGTCAGGCAGATCAGAGACTGGCACAGTGCAGACACATGCCTTCCTTTAAGCCCTTTCAGGCTGCAGGGGCTCCTCACAACAGCATCTGTTGGAAGATTTAAAGAGACAGCAATACTTTTTTGTTGTTTGAGCCAGATATTAAAGAAAATCTTCATCAGGCCAATAGCTAACTGTGAAGATAACAGAAAAGAAACTTCAGTGATCACACACAACCAAGAATATATATTTGCAAAAATAGTTTGGGAAAGTCACAAATGGATGGGAATAGCCCGAACAATGAAAAGCAAAGAAACACCTGTGGAGAGGGAGAATCTGGTTTCCAGAGTTACTACATTATAAATGTCCTGGTCTCAACAAAAAATTACAAAGCATACAAACGAACAAGAAAACATGGCCCATTCACAATTAAAAAAAATTAACAGAAACCATTGCTGAAGAAGTCCAGAATTTGGAACTTGTAGTCCAAGATATTAAATCAACTGTCCTAGATACGCTCAAAGGGCTAAAGGAAACCCAATAATAACAAAAAAAAAAAAAAAAAAAAAGAAAGAAAGAAAGAAAAAAAAGGAAATAAGGAAAACAATATATGAGAAAAAGGAGAATATCAACAAAGAGACAAATTATAAAAAAAAAAAACAAAAGAAATTCCAGAACTGAAAAAAAGTACAATAACTGAAATGAAATATTCACTAGTAGGGTTCAACAGATTTAAATAGGCAGGAAATAAAAGGACCAGGAAACTTTAAGATAAGAAAGTCAAAATTATCCAGTCTGAGGAACAAAAAGAAAAAGAATGAAGAAAAACAAACAGAGCCTGAGGTACCTATGTACCCCCATAGGCATCACAGGAGTCATAGACAAAAATAATGATAACCGAAAAAATAATAGTTGAAAACTTCAAAAATCTGAGGAAAACATGAATATACATATCCAAGAATCTCAACAAACTCCAAGAAGGATAAACTCAAAGAGATCCATGCCAAGATATTTTGTATTCAAAGTGTAAAACCCCAAAGACAAAGAAAGAATCTTGCAAGCAGCAAGGGAAAAAAGTAACTGGACCCACAGAAGTGATTCTCAATACGTTAACAACTAACGTCTCATCAGCAGCCACGAAGATCAGGCTGCTCTGGAAATGATGTATTTAAAGTCTGAAAGAAAGAAAAATCTTATCTGGCAACAGTATCCTTCAAGAATGAAGGAGAAATTAAGACATTTCCAGATAAACAAAAGCTAAGGAGGTTCATTAGTAATAGACCTGCCATACAAAAAATGCTAAAGGAACAGTTTCAGCCTAAAATGAAAGGACACTAGACAGTAACTCAAAGTCATAAGAAGAAATAAAGAACATCAGTAAAAGTAAGTTCATATGTACTTACAAAAGACAGTATAATTGTACTTTTGATTTGTAACTTCTCTTTTTTCTCCCTTTTCCTAGGATTTAAAGGGCAAAGTACACACATAGAAAAATGATAAATCTATGTTAATGGGCACATAATGTATAAAGAGGCAATCTGTCACAAGAGCAATATAAAGGAGGAAAGAAAGGGATAAACAGATCAGTGTTTATATACTATTGAACTAACTACTACACAAACTAGTTTCATGTATGTTTAAGATGTTAATTGTAGTTCCCAAGTAATGATTAAGAAGTTAATTAAAAAATATTACAGAAAAGGAAAAAAGAAGATCAGAAAAGTACACTACAAAAAATCAACTGTGCAAAAACAGGGCACTAATGGAGGAATTGAAGAACAAAAAACAAGACACAGAAAATAACTAAATCAAACCGTAAATCCTTCCTTATTAGTAATTACTTTAAATGTAAATGGATTAAACTCTTCAACTGAAAGGCAGAGATTGACAGAATGGATTTTTTTTTAAATATGGTCCATCTGTATATTGTCTACAAGAGATTTATTTTAGATACAAAGACACAAAGAGATTGAAAGTAAAAGGACAGAGTAAGGTATTTCATGCAAACAGTAACTAAAAGAGCTGGAATTACTATATTTTTGTCAAGCAAAATAGACTAAAATAATTAAAATAGGTTACAGGAGATAAGGAAGGGCACTATATATTAATAAAAGATTAATATATAACGACTGTAAACATATACATACCTAAAAACAAAGCTTGAAAACATATTAAGTAAAAACTAACACAAATGAAAAAAAAAAAAGATAGTTCTACAATCATAATAATTGGGAGATTTCAATATCCCATTTTCAACACTGGACAGAAGGACCAGATATAAGATCAATAAAAGAAATAAAGGACCTGAACAACACTAGATACCTAGTGTATTAGATCTAACTGACATATATAGAATGCTCCACCTAACAACAGGAGAGTACACATTCTTCTTAAGTGCCAATGGAACATTCTCCATGATACTTATTAGTAAGACCACAAAGGATGTCTTAATAAATTTAAAAAGATGCAAATCATGCAAAGTATGTTTTTCAATCACAATAAAATGAAACTGGAAATCAGTAACAGGAAAAAAAAATGAAAATTTTACATATATGTGAAAATTAAACAGCATAACTCTTAAACAACCAATGGGTCAAAGAAGAAATCACAAGAGATATTAGAAAATACCTTGAAACAAATGAAAACAAAAACACAGCATATCAAAACTTATGGGATATAGGAAAAAGCAATGCTAGGAAGAAATTTACAGCTGTAAAACCTATAATAAAAGAAGATCTTAAATCAACAAACTACCTATGCTTGACACCACTAGAACAGCAAATGAAACCCAAAGCTAGCAAAAAGAAATAATAAAGATTATACTGTAAATAGAGATCAGAAAAAACAATGGGAAGTCAACAAAACCAAAAGTTGGTTCTTTGAGGGGAAAAAAAAAAAACCCTTCAACAAAATCAACTTTTAGCTAGATTGACTAAGAAAAAAAGAACTTAAATTACGAAAATCAGAAATGAAAGTGATGACAACCCATCAACTACACAGAAATAAGAAGGATTATAAGAAATTACTATGAACAGGTGAACACCACACTGGATAACTTAATGAAATGGACAAATTCCTGGAAACGACCAAACTACCAAAACTGGCTCAAGAAGAAATAGACAATCTGAACAAACACATAAGCAGTTTGAATCAGTAATCAACACTTGTAACAAAGAAAAGCCCAGGAACAGATGGCTTGACTAACAAATTCTACCAAATATTTAAAGAAGAATTAATAAGAATCCTTCTTAAAATATTCCAAAAAGCTAAAGAGAAGTGATTACTTCCAAGTTCATTCTATGAGGCCAGTATTACCCTGATAGCAAGGCCAGACAAAGACACCACAAGAAAACTACAGGCTACTACTAATAAAATACTAAAACTAAAATACTAAAGTAGTAATACTAAAACTACTAACATTCTCCAATTCATTTGCAGAGTAAAAGTCCCTAACAAAATACTAAGAAACCAAATTCAGCAAAGTACTGAAAGGATCACACTTATGACCCAAATGAGATTTATCCCCAGAAGGCAAGGAGGTTCAATATGAGAAAATAATCAATGTAATAACACATTAACAGAATGAAAGACAACAACCACATGAACATCAATTAATGCAGAGAAAAAAAAAAAAAACATTAAACAAAATCCAATACCCTTTAATGATAAAATACTCAATGAAGTAGGGATAGAAGGGAACTTCCTCAACATGATTAAAGTCATATATGAAAAAAACCACAACTAACATTATATGCAAAGGTGAAAAACTGGAAACTGTTCCCCTAAGATCAGGAACAAGACAAAAATGCCCACTTTTACTACTCCTATTCAACATAATACTGGAAGTTCTGGCGTGAGCAATTGGGCAAGAAATAGAAATAAATGGCATCATACTTGAAAAGGGAGACATAAAACTATTTCTATTTACAGATGATAAAACCTTATATGTAGAAAACCCTAAAGAATCACATATAAAAACCTGTTGGAGCTACTAAATGAATTCAGCAAAGGTGAAGGATACAAAATAAACAAACATCAGTTGCCATTTCTGTATATCTGCAACAAATACATGAAAAGGACATTTACATAGCATAAAAAACAATGAAATACTTAGGAAAAACTTTAAATGAGGAAGCACAAGACTTGTACACTGAAAACTACAAAATGTTGCTTTAAGAAGACCTAAACAGAAGACTTAAATAAATGCAAAGGTATTCTGTATTCATGTATTAGAAAACTTAATATTAAGATGACAGTATTACCCAAAATGATCTATAGACTCAATGCAATCCCTATCAAACTCCCAATGGTATTTTTACAGAAAGAGAAAAACCCATCCTAAAATTTATATGGAATTCCAAGGAACCTTGAATAGCCAAAACAATCTTGAAGTAAAAGAACAAAGTTGAAGGACTCACATTTCTTGATTTCAAAACTTACTACAAAATCACAATAATCAAAACATGGTATAGGCGTAAGGATAGACATAAAGACCAATGAAACAGAACTGAGCCCAGAAATAAACTTTCATATCTATGATCAACTGATTTTCAGCAAGGTTGCCAAGATCATTCAGTAGGGAAAGCATAGTGCTTTTTAACAAATGATGCTGGGAAAACTGGATCTATTCACATGAAAAAGAATGAAGTTGGGACTCTTATGCCAAAGAATTACCTCACTATGGATCAAAGGCTTAAATCTAAGAGCTAAAACTATAAAATTCTTAGAAGAAAGCATGGAGGTAATATTCATGACGCTAGATTTGGCAATCATTTCTTAAATATGAAACCAAAAACACAGGGAACAAAAAAGAAAAGTAGACAAATTAGAAAGACTTCATCAGAATTTAAAAACTTTTGAGCATCTAGGGAGAGTATCAAGAGACTTAAATTACAACTTGCACAAAGGTAGAAAATGGGTGCAAATCTTCTATCTGGTAAGGGCTTAATAGCCAAAATAAAGAACTCCTATAACTCAAGAACAAAATACAAATATGATTAAAATATGGGCAAAGGACTATAAAGACACTGCACCAGAGAAGATACACAAATGGTCAATAAGTGCTCAACATTATTCATAGAGAAATGCAAATAAAAATCACCATGAAATACCACTGCACATCTACTAGGATGGCTACTACAAAACAAATAAAAAGCAGAAAATAACAAACGTTGATCAAAAAGAAAAGAACAAATGTTTGTGAGGATGTGGACAAATAAAACCACTGGTGCACTGCTGGTGGGAACTTAAAATATGCAGCCACTGTGGAAAACTGTCTGGGGATTCCTCAAAAAGTTAAACAAAGAACAACCATATCACCCAGCAATTCCACTCCTGGGGATATACCAAAAAGAACTGAAAACAGCAATTTTCAATTGTTAGTATATTGCTAGTTTCAATACTAGTGTCAAGAGCAGCATTAATCCTAACAGACAAAAGGTACAAACAACATAAGTGGAATAAACAAAATGTGAAACATATGCACACAGAATACTATTCTGCAAAAAAAGGAAAGTTCTGATACATGTTACAACATGAATGAACCTTGAAAACATTATGCTAAACTAAATAAGTCAGACACAAAAGGACAAATATGGTATGATTCTACTCATATGAAATATCTAGATTAGGTAAATTCTGCACAGATACAGAATAGAGGTTAGCAGGGGTAAGAAGGTGGGAGCAATAAGGAGTTATCACCTAAGGGGTACAGAATTTTTGTTTGGGATGAAAATGCTCTGAAAATAGACAATAGTGATGATTACACAACATTCTGAACGTATTTAATGTCACTTAATGGTACAATTTTATGTTCTATGTATTTTACCACAATAAAAGTTTTTTTTCCTGTGTCAGCACATGTTTACATGGTTTTTCATCAAGCTTAAATATGGCCAATACCTTATTTTAGTAGAATTTTATTAAAAGAACTGGCTAAATAATTTCATTGTGAACAGTCAACCTATATCAATTATTTTGAACACAAGAGAGTAAATATTTGGATTACTGCTTATGGTTAGGATATAGAAACTTGCAAAAGACTTTCATTGCTCCCACCTCAACAACAAGAACAAGACAGAGAGTATAAAATCATCTCAGAGAGAGCTGAGATGCAAAGAAACATAAGTAAACTAAATTCCTACAGGAACAAGCCCTTTCCAGTAATGAAAGGAAGCTGGGGTCATGATGAAATGAAGAGTGAACCTGCTATAGAAGGAAAAAATTAGTCCAACATTTAACAAACTTTTAAGGGGAGCACAGTGGCTGGCACAACAGATTAAAATCATTAGCAGCCTCATTCCCAAAGCAAATCTGCACTTTCTCAAAAGGATGTTTTCCAAATACTGGAGCTGCGGAGTAGGGAGGCAGGGGTGCAAAATGCTGGCAACAGGGCAACAGAGCTAAGAGAAAAGCATCCCCAAAGGACAAGGGCCTTCACCAAGTGCAAAGCCACACCCACTACAGGATGGCATCAGGGTATCAGGCAAATGCTTTCTCCAGAAGAGAGGAAAGCCAGGGATGGAGCAAAGGAGAAAAGAAAATGTCTCAGCTGCTCAAAATCCCAGCAGTTTGGCTGTGAAACAGCAAGACATCTTACAGTTTTATGAACTGTTGGCTGGGCTGTAAAGCATGAAGATTTCTTGAGTCTCACAAGTGCTCAGACCCTAAGACATAATGAAGGGCAAGTCTTTGATTCTGCACTCAAAACATCTGATACCACTGGTGAACTAAATAAAACTAAAGCTGTAACAGAGTCCAGACTCACATTAGGCTGTTTTCCTATTACTATCGTATTTCAGCTTTTCTCCTTCAACTATGTCACAGAGGTCTATTTATGTAAATGAATGCTATGCATCATCCTTTTAAATGTACCATGAGGCAGAAATGTTTTACACTACCTTTTTCATTACAGACTATTAAGACATGTATCTAAGGATAAGATTTAAGAAAATTGGGGCGCCTGGGTGGCGCAGTCGGTTAAGCGTCCGACTTCAGCCAGGTCACGATCTCGCGGTCCGTGAGTTCGAGCCCCGCGTCAGGCTCTGGGCTGATGGCTCAGAGCCTGGAGCCTGTTTCCGATTCTGTGTCTCCCTCTCTCTCTGCCCCTCCCCCGTTCATGCTCTGTCTCTCTCTGTCCCAAAAATAAATAAACGTTTGAAAAAAAAATTTTTTTAAAAAAGATTTAAGAAAATTAATACATTTTACTGCTTCATCAAAAATCTTGTTAAGTGAAATTGTTTCCTTCCTTGCAAACGCACATAGGGAAAGAATGCCACTGCTACAATTTGAAATAAGGAGCTAGTAGTTTTATAGACCACTGCATATGTAGCATCAGAGCAAATGTCAACAGTTTTAAAAAGTCAAATAATGTTTTAGTATTATAAAAATTAAGTTTTGAGTTTGCAGGCTCCCTGAAAGTGTTTCAGGATCATGGATCACACTGAGATCTGCTAGGCAACTTCCCAAACTTCATTCCAATGAACTTATCTTAGCAAACTGAATATTAGTAATTCAATAAGGCTAATGGTCAGCTATTAACAATAGAAATCACATAATCAAAATTACCAATTGCTGAGCTCAGGAAGAAGAGCAAATTTGGAGGGGGGGGGGGCAATGAATTCAAGACTGGACTTACTGGAGCAAACTTAAATGAGTCCACAACTCAGAAAAAAAGTCACTTTATAGATCTGAGAGTGACATTTATTTTTTTTAATGTTTGTTTATTTTTATTTTTTTTGAGAGAGAGAGTGTGTGTGTGTAATTGGGGGAGGGGCAGAGAGGGAGACACCGAATCCGAAGCAGGCTCCAGACTCTGAGCTGTCAGCACAGAGCCCAACGCAGGGCTCAAACTCATGGCTGTGAGATCATGACCTGAGCCACCCAGGTGCCCCCTAAGAGTGACATTTATAAAACTGATTAAAGCCAGGAAGAATTGTGTGATAAGAGGGAAGGTCAGAAATGTGACGAATGCCTACAACTATTAAGTGGATAAAGGGAAGTCATCAAAACACCTCCAAAAAGAATGAATCAGACACAAATTGTGATAAATGAAAGAATGTCAGTGACCATAGGAGCCAATCCATGAGGCTCAAAAAAATGATTTGGCCAAGTGTCTGAAAGTGAGAGCATCAGGTCTTAAAATGCCACTTTAGGGATCCCAACTGAGTTTTCTTTCCAGAGTACCAAGTTTCCAAAGAGTTAGGAAGCAATTCTTTCCTATTCTAGCTAGAGAATTAAAGCCTAGCATGAGGGACAGATATGAAGGAGTAAATAACACATGTATTTTCCACTCCCTCTAAACCCTGCTCCTCTTACTAGTCTATCATGTGTTCTGGTTTTCTTCATATCCTACAAATCAATGCATCACCCAACCCGTAGGTCCTTCCTTCAAAATAGATCCAGAGTCTGACCATGCCTTACCACCTAAACTGCTAAAATCTTAACTCAACCTCAATCATTTCTTTGCCTAGAATATTCAGAGCATCCTGAATGGTCTTCCGGCTCCCACCCCACCACCTTCCTGCCCCATTGACCACCAGTAGCAACCAGAGCATACATACTAAATCATACATACTAACATCATCTCTCTTCTTAAAAATCCTCCAACAAATGGCACTTTACTCAACAGTTAATGCCAAAATCCTTAAATGGCTTACCAGGTCCTAAATGACCTGTCTGCCATTCCCCATTTTATCCTTCTCTGCTCCCACCTACTCCATTCTAGCAGCACAGCATAGTCTCTTTGCTGATCCTGCCTTTGTACTTGCTCTTCCTTGGCCTGGAATGCACTTCTCCCAGATATTCTCACTTCTTTCTGGGTTCTACTCAGACATCGCTTCCCTGGTCACCCTATATAAAAGTGACAACTCTATACCCAGGTTACACTCTATCCCCCTTCGTTGTTTTAATTTCCACCATAGTCTTCCTGCTTGACATTCTAAATACTGGTTTACCGCTGATTCCCTCCACTAGAATTTAATCCCCTTGAGAGCAGGGACTTAATGTTTTTTTCACTGGTTGTATTTAGTACAAAACCCAGCATTTAGTACAAAACCTAGCACTCAATAGGCGCCAAACCTGCCTAATGAATGAATGAAGTAAATAACAGAGATTAGTAATCTTTTATAACCTGAAGTATTTCTATTTAAAGTCAATTTATTAACTGGCAAAGTTTTAGATCACTGTTCCATTCTGATGGCTCTGCTTAGGCTTTTCCTTTTATGTTAAGAAGTTTCATTCATTCATTCAATAAACACTCACACAGAGGCCCTATCATGTCCTAGACAATATGTAGCATGAAGGCAGAAAGATAAATAAAACATGAACTCTGCCCGCAAGAAACTTAGTCTTGGGGAGGTAGTATATCATTTCCAGAACAATAAAGTTACAGTATTCCAGTGACAGTAATGCAGGTTAATACACTAAATGTTGTTAAAACTATTACAAAAGTCAAATAATTCATTCAACAAAGAAAATACTCAAACTGTACTTTTCATGAAAACTGCTTCACCAATTTGACAACTTATGTAAAACAATCTGATTGGCTGAAAAGATCAAGACCTTTAGTTCACTATATTGGAACATGAAGTGAAATCCCTACTCATATTGATTCATTATCTCTTGGATTCAGTAACATCTTAGACAAAACCGAAACCAGTCACCAAGAAATCTCTAACAGGCTTATTAATGTTGCATCTCAATACATTCATTGGTATAAATAATCCCCAAATCCTCTGGCTTTCCACCAGAAGTATTTTATTTTCTTTAACATGTATTTCTGCTTATATTGTTGGAAAATACATTAAAATTTAAAATATGATTAAAATCTGATTTTTAAAAATCACTCAAAATGTAAATACTTTCATCACAAATAACAATAAATTGATTTGCAGATGATAAATCCCCACAGAAAGGGCATTTGTTTGAAACAGCTGTTTGGTTTCAGTGAATTCAGAAAGTCATCTATTAGAAATGTCATATGATGCTTTTGATAATGGGCTTACTCACAGCAGAACCAAGAGAGCAATTGTAATCATTTGAGGTAGTGTGTGATTTTGATACACAAATGGTTATACACAAAAAGGAAAAGGCCCACTAAAACAGCAGAAAAGATTTGAAAACAAAAAGGTATCTGAAAAATGTAAGACTTCATTAATTTTTATCTATTCCTTTGTAAATGGGTCAAATTTTTATTCACTCTAGCTAAATTAATTTTACCAAATTTTCTATGATTTAAAAATGCTTTAAATTATATTGTAAAACTAGGAGTTCACTGAAAAATATAAATTTTAATTTTAATTTTTTAAATTTTAAGTAGGCTCCATGCCCAGTGTGGGGCTTGAGCTCACTACCCAGAGATCAAGAGTCATAGGCTCTATTGACTGAGCCAGCCAGGCACCCCTACAAACTGTTTTTAAAACACTTGCTCTGCCAATTATCTCCTACCCTTGAAAATCATCTTTGATGGCTAGTGAAATATTACTACTCTAAAAAAAATCGAAACTCTTCCACTATAATTCAAAAACAAAGAAGGCAATTCAAATTACCATTGTCTATCTCAATTAAGTGATAAGAGCTCCTAATCATGGGTTTGCATGTAAGTATTTCTCAAAGTAGATCCACAGATAGGTTGAAGTAGACTATTGATTATTCTGGGCTTCAAATTACATTACTTAATCCCTTGAAAACTAACACTTTTAAGCAATAAAGGAAGCACTGGGAGTTTACAGCTTTGTGTAGTACCTGACCTATCCTCTCTAGAGTAATCCAGCTTATTTTATTTGGTGAAGAGTCAACTAGTGATAATATTAGAACAATAGTTTCAAAGTTCTTCTTGAGGAAGGTAAAGTAGTTTAAATAAAATGTTTCCCCAAGCATTAGAGAAAAAACAATACCCCTAAAAGCTTTATTTTTAAAATCAGAAAATAATGGCACATACACTAATGGAAACGAAACTGATCTAGGCACTTTGCAATTGCAAGATCAGACAAAGTAACTACATTTATACTCTTGATTCATATTTGGCCACAAACTCAAAGGTCATTCTTTACAATTTCCATTCCCTCAAATGCATATCCAATTGGATCAAGTCAGACTGTGCTATTTTCATACCCCTCACAGTTTTCCATCCCACCACCCTCTACCTCCACTGCTAAGCCTTAGTTTAAACCATGACAATTGATTATCTAAATCATTACAACAAGCCTCATAAACAGTTTCCCTGGTTCTTTCAAAAGATTAATAAAATTGGTAAACCTCTGGCAATCCTGGTCAAGAAAAAAAAATGAACAGTATTATAATAGTGGAAATTAATATATAATTTATATTAACAAAAAAAGTATGATTAATATATAATATACAATATATTATAATTAATAGTGGAAATTAATTAGGTACCATTTTGTAAAGTTAAATATTACATACCCTATGATCCTATAATTCTTATTCTGGGCACATATCCAAGAGAAACTTTAATACACGTTTACCCAGAAATATGAACAGAAATGCTCACAGCAACATGTCTGTAACAGCATAACACTGGGAACAACCCAAATGTCTGTAATAAGGAAAATGGATAAATCCTGATAAATTTGCAGAATGTAAGACTATATACAGTGGTAAAAATGAATGAACGACAATTACATGCGACAAGAATATTAATAACACTGTATCAAATCAAAAAAACAAATTCAGAAGACTACCTTTTAGCATACTCGTTTTATAAACAAAAACCAAAAAAAAAAAAAATACATTGTTTAGGTAAATGTATTTATAATAAAATCTTTATGAAACATAAAAGACTGAAATACAAATTTCAGAATGATAGCCAGCATTTAAGGAGAGGCAAGAACACACAGAAGATGTAAACAATTGGTAATGTTTGAGAAGTTGGATTCACAGATATTACTTTACTGATGTATAAATACACTCTAGATAAAATCATGCACAGACCAGTGAGAATAACGTGTCATGAGCCGCAAATTGTGATTAACACAATTCTGTGCAAATTGGTGGGAAACTGTAAATTAAGTTTAGGGGAAAAAACTAAGAATGAAAGGAAAGGCATAATTAAAGACTGAGTTGTTTAAAAATCTTACAAGAGAATAAATGAAAATGTTTTAATAATAAAAAGGACACAGGGTTAGAGTCAAAAGGGCTGATTTTTCTTCCCCAGTCCTGCCAATAAGTAGCTGTGTAATCTCAGGCTACTCACTTACTTAATAGATGAGCTTCCAAAATGGACTATACTCAGAAAGGATTTCTTTTCTTTCTTTTCTTTTCTTTTCTCTTCTTTCTTTCTTTCTTTTCTGAAACAAATGGCCTATATTTAATGTTATCAGGTATGAAATCTGGTCACTTCTGGAATAGGTACCATTCCATTCTGAGCTTCCCTTCTTTTCCGAACCTACCAACATTGTCTAATACCTGTCACTACACTATTGTGCCCACGAATAAAATTAAGACACATAACTGATCATTCCAACAGATACTCTTCATAACTTTACTGATTATTACAATCACTTAAGCTGAAATTCAAAAGATATATATACTCTGGGAGAACAGTTTTTATCTGACATATGTTTGATCAATAAATGTTCCTACAAAAAATCATATTAAGACCAATCATTGAAGTTTAACCAAGTTATGCTACAATAACAGACACCAACAAATCTTGATGTCTCAAAATAACTAAGATTTTATTCCTTTATGCTAAATGCTCATTGAGAGGTGACTTAAAGGACCTAGGCTAAAGTAGCAGCTACCATAGGAAGGAGACAGTGTGGCAAAGAATATACTATTTTTTTTTTTTAAGTTTATTTATGTATTTCAAGAGAGACAGAAACAGTGTAAGCAGGGGGCAGGCAGAGAGAGAGTATCCTAAGGAGGACTGCACGGAGAGCGCAAAGCCCAATGCTGGGCTCAAACTCAAAACCATGAGGTAATGACCTGAGCCAAAACCAAGAGTGGATGCTCAACTGACTGAACCACCCAGGCCCCCCAAGTACATACTCAATATTTAAAGTTTCATCTAGGAGTATCACACACTTGTTCTACTCACACTTCATGGCTAAATCAAGTCACATGGCCATGCCCGCCTTTAATTTGGCAGGAATACCTACCATATACCCAAGAGGAGAGTAAGAATACTTATGAACAAGTTTCACAATTTCACAAATTGGAAACATCAAATGAAATGTTAACATACTATGATGTACTAAAAAATCAAGATTACAAAGAAATAATCAATATACTTGGTTTTGAAGATTTACCCACACATATATGTCATCAAATTGGGGTTCCTGGGTGGCTCAGTCATTAAACATCTGACTTTGGCTCAGGTCATGATCTCACAGCTCATGAGTTTGAGTCCCACATCGGGTGAGCTTGAGCCCCGCTTTGGGTGAGCTCAAGCCTCACTTTGGGTAAAACACAAGCTCCAGGTGAGCCTGCTATTCTCATTCTCTCTCTCTCTCTCTCTGCCCCTTGCTCACTTGTGCCCTCTCTCCAAAAAAAAAAAAAAAAAAAAAAAAGGACAACCTAGAGAAAATGGATAAATTCCTAAAAACATATAAATGGCCAAAACTGAAACTGAAACGGCCAAAACGGAAGAAACACAAAATCTGAACACACCAATTCCCAACAAAGAAATTGAATCCGTAATCAAAAAACTCCCAACAAACAAAAGTCCAGGACCAGATGGCTTCAGAGTAAAATACTACCAAACATTTAAAGAAGAGTTAATGCCTATTCTTCTCAAACTGTTCCAAAAACAGAAAAGGAAGGAAAAGTTCTAAATTAATTCCATGAGACCAGCATTACCTTCATACCAAAACCAGATAAAGACAACACTACAAAAGAAAACTACAGGCCAATATCCCTGATGAACACAGATGCAAAACTCCTCAACACAATATTAGCAAACCAGATCCAACAATACATTATAAAAGTCATTCACCATGATCAAGTGGGATTTATTCCTGGGTTGTAGAGGTGGTTCAATCTTCACAAATCAATCAACGTGATACATCACATCAGTAAGAGAAAGGAGGGGTGCCTGGCTGACTCGGGTGGTGGAGCGTGCTACTTTTGATCTCAGAGTTGTAAGTTCAAGCCCCATGCTGGGTGTACAGATTACTAAAAATCAAATCTCCAAAAAATATATAAATAAAACAAAGGCTAACAACCATATGATCATTTCAAAAGATGCAGAAAAGGCATCTGACAAAGTGCAACATCCATTCATGATAAAAACCATCAACAAAGTGGTTTTAGAGGGAACATACCTCAACATTATAAAGGCCATATATGAAAAACACACAGCTAATATCATCCATCCTACATGAAGAAAAAAACGACAATAACAACAACAACAGAGCTGTTCCTCTACAGTCAGAAATAAGACAGGGATGCCCACTCTCACCACTTTCATTCAACCCAGTACTGGAAGTCCTAGCCATAGCAATCAGACAACAAAAAGAAATAAAAGGCATCCAAATTGGTAAAGAAGTAAAACTTTCACTCTTTGCAGATGACATGATACCATATACAGAAAACCCTAAGGACTCCACCGAAAAATGGGAGAACTGATGAACAAATTCAGTAAAGCTGCAGGATACAAAACCAATATACAGACACCAGTTGCATTTCTATACATTCATAATGAAGCAGCAGAAAGAGAAATTAAGAAAACAGTCCCATTTACTATTTATGAAAAATACTAAGATACGTAGGAATAAACCTAACCAAAAAGGTGAAAGATCTGTCCTCTGAGAACTATAAAACACTGAGGAAAGAAACTGAAGACAACACAAAGAAATGACAAAATATTCCATGCTCATGGACTAGAAGAACAAATATTGTTAAGATGTCTGCACTATGCAAAGCACTCTACAGAGTTAATGCAATCCCGATCAAAATACCAACAGCATTTTTCACAGAACTAGAACAAACAATCCTAAAATTTGTATGGACCCACAAAAGATCCTGAATAGCCAAAGCAAAGCAAAGCAAAACCGAAGGCATCACAATTCTAGACTTCAAGTCATATTACAAAGCTACAGGAATCAAAACAATATGGTACTGAAACAAAAAACAGATCAATAAAACATAATAGAAAACTCAGAAATGAACCTAGAATTATATGGTCAAGTAATCTTCGGCAAAGCAGGAAAGAATATGCAAAGAGGAAAAGTCTCTTCAAGTGGTGCTGAGAAAACTGGGCAGCTATATGCAAAAGAGTCAAACTGGACCACTTGTTTGCACCATACACAAAAGTAAATTCAAATTGGAGTAAAGACCAAATATGAGACTTGAAACATAAATATCCTACAAGAGAGCTCAGGCAATAATTTTTCTGATGTTGTTCATAGCAATGTCCTTCTAGATATGTCTCCTAACAAAATATAAAAGACAACCTACTGAATGGGAGAAGATACATACAAATAACATATCCGACAAAGGGTTAGTATCCAAAATATATAAAGAACTGATACGGCTCATCTAAAACACCAATAATCCAATTAAAAATAGCAGAAGACATGAACAGATATTTCTTCAGGAAGACATACAGATGGCCAAAAGACATATGAAAAGATGCTCAGCATCACTCATCATTAGGGCAATGAACACCAAACCATAATGAGATATCACCTCAAACCTATCAGAATGGCTAAGATAAAAAACACAAGAAACAAGTGTTGGTGAGGATGTGGAGAAAAATGAACCCTTGTGCACTGTTGGTGGGAATGCAAAGTGGTGCAGCCACTGTGGAAGACAGTGTGAAGTTTCCTCAAAAAATTAAAAATGGAACCGCCCTATGATACAGTAATTGTGCTACTGGGTATCTGCCCAAAGAATATAAAAACAGTAATTTGAAGGGATATATGCATCCCCATGTTTATTGGAGCATTATTTACAATAGCCAACCTATGGAAGTAGCCCAAGTGTCCATGGTATACATATACAATATGCAATGAAATATTATTCAGTCATAAAAAAAAGAATGATATGCAACAACAGAGATGGAGCTAGAGAGGATAATGCTAAGCGAAATAATCCAATCAGGGAAAGTCAGATACCATGTGATTTCACTCATATGTGGAATTTAAGAAACAAAGGGGGAAAAACAGACAGACAAACCAAAAAGGGACACTTAACTACAGAGAACAAACAGATGGTTGCCAGAAGTAAGGCAGATGAGGGGATTGGTGAAATAGGTGAAGGGGATTAGGAGTGCACTTGTCTTGATGAGCACTAACGTATGAAACTGTTGGATAACTACTGTACACCTTAAATGAATATTGCACTGTATGTTAACTACACTGGAATAAAAAAAAAAAGATTTAACAACATAAAAACTCAAAAAGCAAATAAAGAAAAGGCCAAAAGACCAAATCTCCAGCACAATTCTGAAAGAAGAAGCAAAACAATCTATAGCTCAACGACACAAGTATAAAGAAATTTCAGGGAAATATTTACTTTTTTCCCTAAAATCTCAGTATTGTAGACTAAGACATTCAAATTATCCAGTTAGTTGTTCAATGGATCCTCTACTACAAATAAGAAACAAGAATAGAAAGATTTCCCCAAATCTCTCATTTTGGAAAACAGATGTAAATTATTTGAATTAAACCGAGGGGGAGGTAGCCTGCAATAAAGGGTATAACAATAGGAATGACCTGCATACCCATAAGGTATACCACGATGGAGTTAAGGGTCTGGAACTGGGATAGATGTAGGCCAGGGTTACACCACTAACTACTGGAGAGAAGATATGTTGCTATCAAAATAACGAAAAGACTCAGAAACCCTCTGGGTGTCCCTGTATCAAGCATTAATAATACACTAATAATTAAAGTACATTGAAGTACAGGGTTCACTCCATGAGTACAATGACGGTAGAAAGGGAAGCTTAAAGGCTTAATTAAATGTGAGATATGACAGGTAGAGGCCTGATAACCTGAGAAGTGTGATGAATGGATCTGGATTCTTCCCTGGAACAGAGTTGTATAAGAGTTGGTGAAAATGTAAGGAGATAAGGCATATTCAATCTCAAAAACAACTGAACTAGAACAATTGAACCAGAAAGCCCAAGTGAAACCTCACGTATGTAACTTTTAGAAGAGTATTAAATAATCTTTGATGCCATATTAACATCAGCTTAAATACTGCAATATCTGAGTAGCTTCAGATGCCAAAAATAATCAAAATAAGATCCTTCCCTTCATAAGATAATTGTCATGACTTCTGCCCTTCACAACCACATCTTCAAGCATGTTCATTAATTAAAATATTTATTGAACATCTAGTATAGAGAAATCCTGTGTTAGGCACTAACAACAAAGAAACAAAAGACCCTATCACTGGCCTAGAGGTGAGAATCTAGAAAAGCAGGCAGTGACAATTGAAAGGAACAATCCAAATGACAGCCTTGCCTTAGTTTAAAGCTAGGTTCTCTGCTTATTATGGATCTTTGATAAGAAATACAATTGCTAAGAAGTCTGTTTTGCTTGCTGTTTGCTACGAGCATTGTGAGGCCTTTCCTGAGTGTAACCCGCTGTGTAGTAGAATGGGTTGTAAACCTTCCTAAATGTAGTCTGATAGGTAATGGAATGAGTAATTGTACATAAACTAACTGGCATTTCTCGCTTCTGTAAACTTGCTTGCTTAGCACATTCCTCACCTACCCTACCCTCTTCCCCCTTCCCCCTTTTTCCTCCCGCCACAAGTAACGGACAAGGCCTTCCCGCCAAAGGACAGACAAAGGACGCCCAATCAGAGAACAACAAATGTCCTTACTTTAAAATCAACTAATCAGGCCCCTCATAATTTGAAACCTCCCCTGTGCTGTTTGTCTCTGTTTGTATAAAAACGCTGTACCAACCCTGATCGAGGCCTCTTGCGTCACCAGCAACGAGTGCGCAGGGGACCAGGTTCGAACCTGCAATAAACGACCCTTGCCGCTTGGCTTTGACTTACGACTCTGGTGGACTTTTGTGGGAGGTTTTGGAACTTCAGGCATTACAACAATGAAGTGTAATAATGATGTAATCTCAAGCACCTCTGGGAGCACAAATAAGGGAAGACCTCTGATAGAGGATACAGAGAAAAAAGAAAGGCCCAGCACACTGCAGAGGTTCAGTAACTACTAAATGAAGACTGGCCTTATCTCCAGGACTTTAGTCTCCACGACTAATATTTTGACCAGTGTTATTAGTCAGGTATTAGTCAAAAGACAGAAATCACACCAGTAATTTTAACAAAGAATTTAGTGTAAATTGTTAACCAGGAATTGGAGAGCTGAAAAGGCAAAAAAGAGAACTCAGATAATCACAAAGATAGTAATTACAGGAAGCAGCTATGACCCCCAGGCTGAGGGAGAAAAGAAGTGATTGAAATTACTAAAACTCAATGGTTTGGAGAAACCCCAAACCATTTGGGGTCCAGATCTCTGGAAACAAAGCACTCTTTGAAGAACGCTAAGAACAAAGAATTTGTAGGAGGGTCCCTGAAAAGGTAAGATGGGAGATCTCTGAGATGGAACAAAAGGCTAGCTGATGGCATCTAGGAGAAGATTTGATGAGGGTTCTATGAGTGGGAAAAATGCAAAATGGAGCCACTTGCCGCTCTTATTACTGCCAGGGTGAAGTCCTGTTGCTATGAAGATATTGATAGGGAGAAGTAAACACAAAGAGCAAATCCCTTGTACCTCCTCTTGCTTTCCTATTTCCCATTCTATTGGCAGAATTTAATAAAGAACCAGGTGGCAAAAAGAAATATAGTTTGTAGGGTCTCAGCTTCCACGCTACAAAATAAAGTTTCAAAGGATGTGTATGAGGCTGACTGAAAATACCCTAAAAGCCAGCACTACCTATCCCAATTTCTCCTCTCTAGGTACTTAAGGTAATATTCTGCAAATATTCAGAATCAGAAAACTCTAGTTAAATTATGCTATTTGATTTTTCTCATGAGCTGTGAGGAAATTATATAAAAAAATGAACCCTAAAATAAGGGCATCTATTTTAACACTCCAAACTTTAAACTCTCACGTATTCAAAAATCATCACAAGATGTGATGTGGATTAATGTGGATTAGTGAAAGGTCTGAACTGCTAAAATCTTAGATGAATGCTATTTTATTACTCCAAAACATAAGTACCTTTTTCTATTAGACCAAATCTTTCCCTAGTGATTAACTCTAATATTTTTATTGCCTGAGGGGCACCTGAGTGACTCAGTCAGTTAAACGTCCGACTCTTGGTTTCGGCTCAGGTCATGATCTCACGGTTCGTGAGTTCAAACCTCGCATCAGGCTCTGTGCTTACACTGCAGACCCTGATTGGGATTCTCTCTCTCCCTCTCTTTGCCCCTACCTCGCTTGTGCCGTGTTTCTCTCAAAATAAATAAACTTTTAAAAAAAATTTATTATTTTTATTGCCTGAAAAGTTCTGAATCTTCCTCTGAAATAGGTGACTTAAGAAAACATCATTTCAAACATACCACACCTCCCCAAATCTAAGATGTCATTAGAACACAGCACTATTCCATAAACCACTAAGGTGAAAAAAATGCTAGAAGTTAAATTATGACTTCATGGGTTCTTTCAAGGACTTGTAAGAATTATTGAGAGAACTCTATCACATTAATTATCTAATGTACTAGTAAAGGGTATTATCTCAGGATATACTTTAATTTTTTTTATTATCAACTTCTATTGTATCAGTTCTTTGGTATTTTGGTTTCTTTCAGCTTCTATTTTTATTTCTGTTGTAGTTTTATCTTAATATTTACTCAACAAATAGCATAAATACTAACCTTAGTTCATTTCTGTTCATTTTACACTGATGGGCTAAATAATTTCATTCAACATTTACAGGCTTAAGGCAGGAGATGGGAGAGGATGGGTACAAGGATTTTTTGGGTGGTCATGAAAATGTTCTAAGATTATGGTGATGACTGTGCAAATGTAAATATATTAAAAACCACTGAACTATATAAAACACAGATATTATATTCAACAATGCTGTTAAAATTATGGTAAATTCTGCTATCTTACATCAAAACAGTTAAAATATAGCATACTTTTGAAATAACTGTAAATAAATATTAGAAGATTCTCTTGTTCAGGTGTCAGCAAATTTTATCTGTAAATTACTTAATAGTAAATATTTTAAGCTTTATAAGCCACATACAGTGTCTATCAAGTGTTTTTAAAACCACCTTTAAAAATGTAAAAGCCATTCTTAGCTCTAGGGCTATAGCTTGTTTGACCCCTGCTCTAATCACATGCTATTTTTTTTTCTTTCAGAAAAAACCATAAATAACGGAACAAATTTGTTTTCCAGAATGCAAGCAGTCAAGGGGCACCTGGGTGGCTGTCAGCTGAACGTCCGACTCTTGACTTTGGTTCAGGTCATGATCCCAGGATCATAGGATCAAGCCCTGTGTTGGGCTCCATGCTTAAGTATAGGGCCTCCTTAAGATTCTCTCTCCCTCTCCCTCTCCCTCTCTCTCTCTCTCTCTCTCTCTCTCTGTCCCTCCCATCATTTGCATGTGCTCTCTCTCTCTAAAAATAAAAATATAAAAATAAATAAATTTTTAAGTGTAAAAAAAAAGAAACAAAGAAACCAAATGTAGCTCATAGTGATGATAATATTAATGTGGAGACACTAAACACAAAAGCAGTTTTAGTCTTTGAGAAATTCATTTCACCATTCATATACCACTCCTATAGGGGACAAGAGAGAGGTGAATACTAACAAAAATTATTTCCACACCATAAGTCAAATGTTCTAGATGTATCTTCTCAGCATCCAAAGTACATAAGTGGAAAAAGACAAACTTCAGACATTTATCATTAGTAATGCACACTATTTATTTCTAAAAGATCTGAGAGGACAAGGACTCACTGCTGTATACCCTATACATCTAATCAAAATTCACTTATTGCCAGTTTTGCAAGGAAGTAAATACATCATCAATTAGTTTTACTAACTAGAACTTCCAGTACAGACTTTGTCAACTGGAATTCTACAGAATCCTAGGGTTCCATGAAGTACTACTTAGTCGAGAGATCGTAACTTAAAAAATAATAAATTGGCTTTTGAACTTTGTGCACTAAAAGAGAGGTCACAGTGCTACAAGGTGATCAAGCAGGTCCACTGGCAGCTTTGTGTCAGTTCTGTAAGGTAATGCAATTTTCAGAAATTCCATGTAAACTGAGTCACATCAGAGTATTTACTCTTAATGTGTGACTTCTCTACTCGGCGTAAAGACTCTGAGATTAATCCATGCTGTTGTGTGCATCCAGTTTCTTTTGTTGCTGAAAAGTATTCCACTGTATGGATATACCACAGGTTCTTCATTAGCCTGCTAATGAACACTTGAGTTATTTCCAGTTTCTGAATACTGTGATTAAAGTTCCTGTGGAGATTCTTGTAAACATCTTTTTTGCTGGGTCATTACAGTAGAGGTCTAATTTTCTAAGGAATGGTCAGTTTTCCAAAGTGGGTACATCAGTTATACATTCCTACCACCAATGTAAATGTTCCCGTTTACTCCACATCATCATAACCACTGGTATTATCTATCTTTTTTAATTCTAGCCATTCTGATGACATCTGTCATTTTAAGTTGTATTTTCCTAGTGACTAACAATGTTGACCACCTTTTCATGTGCTTATGATCCATTCACTTATCTTCTTCAATTTTTTGCCCATTTTATATAGAGTTAAGGCTTTTTTATGTGGGAGCCCTTTGCATGACATATATACTACAAATATAATTTTCTGTTCTGTGGTTTGCCTTTGGTTCTCTTTTGTTTATTTTATTGTTGGTTCTCTATGTCCTGAAATTTTTAGTACCAGTAAATCACAAATATTTTTTTCTGTATTTTTCTTGTATAAGTTTTATATTTTTAGCCTTACAATTTAATACCATTAACCATTTTCAATTACTTTTTGTATTTGGTGTGAGGTAAGGGTAACTGTTCATTTTTTAATGTATTTTTTTGTCTACTTATTGTATCAGAAAGGTCTATGAAAGAGGTGTATTAAATCCACAACTATAAAATGTATTTTATAGATGTATTAAATCCACAACATGTTTTGAAGCCATGAATTAGGTGTATACAAACAAGAACTGTTATATCTTCCTAATGAACTGAACCTTTTAACATTATCCCTTTTTATCTCTAGTAATGTTCCTTGGCTAAAGCCACTATATCTCCTATTAGTAATAGTCAGAAGAGCCATTTCTTACTTAATATTTGCATGACACATTGTTTCCCTTATTTTTACCCTGAACTTCAGTTTATGCTTTGTAAGCAGCATATAGTTGGATTTTGTTTTTATTTATATTTGTCTTATCGTGGGAGCATTTAGTCAATTTGCATTTAATTACTGATGTAGTTGAGTTTAAGTCTACCATCTTTCTACTTATTTTCCATTTGTTCCCTTGTTTTCTGTCCTTTGATTCTTCCTTTCCTTTCTTTTCTATTAATTAAATATTTACTATTCTATGTATTCTACAGGCTTATCTTTTAGCATCATTCTTTCAGTGGTTACTGTAAAAGACAAAAATGCATCTTTATTTTCTGTCTTAAAGATGTCTTAAATGCATCTTTATTTTGTCTTTATTTCTGTTCCATGCAGTGAGAGATTCTTATAATTTAACTCTATTTACTTACTTTAATTTTTTTTAATGTTTATCCATTTTTGAGAGAGACAGTGCGAGTGGGAGAGGGGCAGAGAGAGAGGGTGACACAGAATCCGAAGCAGGCTCCAGGCTCTGAGCTGTCAGTACAGAGCCAAATGTGGGGCTCGAGCCCACGAACTGCAAGATCATGACCTGAGCTGAAGTTGGATGCTTAACTGACTAAGCCACCCAGGTGGCCCTATTTACTTCTTTTGCTATTGCTGTCATATAATTACTTCCACATGTTATATTATTTACCAATATAATATTTCCAATGGAATACTGGACATTGTTAAAACTATTGGTTTAAGCAGTTAATAGCCTTGCCCAACATACTTACTCCACTACTCTTCATTTCATCATGCTTCTGAGAATTTTTTTAATAATTTTTCATTAAGTTTATTTATTCATTGAGAGAGAGAGAGAGAAAGAGAGAGAGAGAAAGAGAGAGAGAGAAAGAGAGAGAGAGAGAGAGAAAGAGAGAAAGAGAGAGAGAGAAAGAGAGAGAGAGAAAGAGAGAGAGAGAAAGAGAGAGAGAGAGAGAGAGAGAGAAGGAGGGAGGAAGGAGCAGAGAGAGAGGGAGACAGAGAATCCCAAGCAGGCTCTCCACTGTCAGAGCAGAGTCCGACATGGGCCTCGAAGTCACAAAACACGAAATCGTGACCCAAGCTAAAACCAAGAGTCAGGCACTTAACCAACTGACCCACCCAAGAGTCCCTGAGAATTTTTTCTTTAGCTTGGTGAACTTCCTTAATATTTCCTGAAGTATGGATATGCCACACTTCTATCAGCTTTTGTTTATCTAAGAATGTATTTATTTCATTTTTATTTTTGAAGGATATTTTCACTGAGTATAGAATTGTCAGGTTTTTTTCTTTGTTTTAAAGGTGTCATTCTACTATTGTCTGACTTACATAATCGATTGAAAAGTCAATCTTGAAAATTCTTATTTCTCTGTAAGTAACTTGTCTTTTGCCCCTTCTGTGTTTTAAGATTTTTGTTTATATGTGGGTTTCAGCACTGTGATCTGGAACTATGTGCTGAGGAAAATAACACCAACAGTGGACAGACACAGTACTAATTCCTACTATTAAGTTGTTGACTACTTAATAAATAGAATTATTAGTTATTTCTTTTGGCTTACTGGTGCTATGAAAAAGTTTCCAAAGCACTAAGGCAAAGTGTTTGTTATTTATCCTGTTTTGGATTCACTGGGCTTCCTGTATCAGTGGTATGAGGTCTTAACAGTTTTGAAAAATTTACCATTATTTCTTCAAATACTGCTTCTGCCTCCTTCCCCTATCCATTTCATCAATGGCTTAATCTGTTCAGGCTGTTATAACAAAATACTATAGACTGGACAGCTTATAAATAACAGAAACTTATTTCTCGCAGTCTAGAAGCTAGAAGTCTGAGATCAAGATGCCACATGATCATGTGAGGGCTCTCTTAAGTGCTGTAGACTTCTTATTGTATTCTCACATGGTGAAAGGGGCTAGGGAGCTTTCTGGGGATCTCTTTTATATAAGCATTAATCCCATGCATGAAAGTTCCACCCTCATGACCTCAATACGTCCTCAAACTTCACCTCCTAATACCATCACAATGAACATTAGGATTTCAACATGAAATCTAGGGGAACAAATATTCAGACCATAACACTTAGGAACTCCAATTATACATATGTTAAGTCACCTGGCCATGTTACACTTGTTTTTTATAATGTTCTGTTTCTTTCCATCTTGTTTCCTTACTACTTTAAAAATATCCTCACAACAACCCTCTTGGTGGGTACTATCAAGAAACACAGCAAACATGAACTTCAAAACCTACTTTGAAAAGAAAAAGTTAAAATCAGCAAATTACATTTCCCTTTAAGGGAAAATGCTGTCAATTCAGTCCTACCTTCAGTCTCATCCATGAAAGCTATTAAATATGTTTAACATCAACATATTAAATATGTTTACGTCATCACAAACAGGAGATAGAACAAGGTATGTAAGGAAGGTGCTTAATTTGCAAAAAGTATCACTTGGCTATGATAAAACCCTTTTCAGACACCAAACTTTTATCTTTTTGACGCAAATATTTTGTCAGTTTAATTATCCTCTGACGTCAATATGCTATATTCATACTTATTATGTATTTATCCATAAACATTTTAATTATTTTTAATGTTTTTTAATTTATTTTTGAGAGAGAGACAGAGTGCAAGCAGGGGAGGGACAGAGAGAGAGGGAAACACAGAATCCGAAGCAGGCTCCAAGCTCTGAGCTGTCAGCACAGAGCCTGACACGGGGCTTGAATTCATGAACATTGAGATTATGAGCTGAGCTGAAGTCAGACCTTTAACTGACTGAGCCACCCAGGCTTCCTTTTATCTGTAAACATTTTAAAGCTTTAAAATCCTTAAATCTATCATCCAATGTTAAATTAAAATTGCTTTTCTCCCCCAAAGTTGAGATATGTATTAATAGCCACATATACATAATTCATTTACCAATTTACAGTTAAAATAATATGAATGGCACCACTGTATACATAGCCCTATGGAAGTTTATAAGCAGTCTTCACATCTTACTTGATTCTTAAAAGGATTCTGTGAGGTAAAAAAGTATAACTATTTACCATTCCTGTTATACAAATGAGAAAACAAAAGCTCAAAACTTAAGTGACTCATCCAAGAGTCATTAAGCTACTAAGTAAATCCTGATAAAACAGAAATTCAAAATCTATGTGCTCTTTCTATTAATCTGCTTACAAATAAATTGCCTCATGTGCAGATTACAAGTGAAACACAAAAACCGCCTTTTTAATTGTTGTAAACTTAGGTAATATTCTTGAGTAAAATAAGTGAAAGCATACGTGATCATCTTTTTCAAAAGAAAAACCACACCTTGGGGCACCTGGACGCTCAGTCAGTTAAGTGTCCAGCTTCAGCTCAGGTCATAATCTCACAGTTCCTGAGTTCGAGCCCCACATCGGGCTCTGTGTTGACAGCTCAGAGCTAGAGCCTACTTCAGATTCTGTCTCTCTCTCTCTCTCTCTCTCTCTCTGCCCCTCCACTGCTCAAACTCTCTCACTCAACGATTAACATTTAAAATAAAAAGAGAGAAAGAAAAAAGAAAACCACACCTTAAAGCAATTTTAGCAATATCAAATTATCTATAAGGCAACAAATTTCATTTACTTTTATACCAAAATGTGCTTAACAAATTCTTTCCAGGACACCTGGATTATTCAGTCGGTTAAGCGTGCAAATCTTGATTTTGACTCAGGTCATGATCTCCTGGTTCATGGGCTCCAGCCCCCACAGGGCTCTGCACTGACAGAGAGAGGCCTGCTTGGGAATGTCTCTCTCTCCCTTTCTTTCTGTCCCTCCCCCATTCACACACACTCTCTCTCAAAATAACTAAACTTAAAAAAAAAATTATTTCCTAATGAAGATATCTTAATTGACAATTTTCTAAGTATTTTTTATTCAAAGTAGGTAATACTACAAATAGTACTTCTTCAGGAGCCCTGTAAACTTTCCTCCTTCCTCCTTCAGTAGGCCTGTGAACATTTCTCCTTGGGGAGAATCCTACAGACAAATTCCAGACTCAATACCACAAATGGTTAGGAAAAATTTTCAAATATTCCTGGTGATATTTCAACATTTCTGAGAAGAGAATTCTGAAAAAATGAGAACAAAAACCCTCTACCAAACCTTCTGCTTCTCCTTCTAGAGTAGCCAGTGTTTTGGGTTTTTGTTTTGTTTTGTTTTGTTTTTAAGAATTTTAATACATTCCAAATCAGTGTGCCAGGTTCATTTCAGCTCCTCACTGCCAAACCTGAGGGCAGAAACTGTTTCAGTTTCTCTTTCTCATGTGTTGACCAATGTATAAAGGTTTAAACTTCACATTATCCTTATTTTTCCTGATCTTAACAGAGTTGGCATCCTTTTGCCTGGCCAGGGGCAGAAAGTCCTTGATTTCTTCAATTTTGTGAGGCATGGCTACGAGGGGTACAGAGGAGCTTGCAGCTGGCACCCCCCCAAAAGATCTAGCCACTATATTTTTAAATACAGTTATTTACAATTATCAATAAACTCTTTTTGAGAATGTCAAGTGCTACACATTCCATCACAGAAAGAGGCCACACTCATTTACTGTGAACACAAATGTTACCTTCCTACATAGCAAGCCATTTCTGTCATTACTTTTATGGGCAATATAACCCAGCCCTTCAAATAAAGGAAAGAAAAATAAATAACCATATGCAAAGCTCCAGAGGTTTTTTTCTTTTTTTAAGTTTATTTATTTTTGAGAGAGAGAGCATGCAAGCAGGGGACGGAGAGAGAGAGAGAGAAGGAAACAATCCCAAGCAGCCTCTGTGATGTCAGCAGGGAGCTTGACACCAGGCTCGAACTCACAAATGACTGAGATCATGACCTGAGCCAAAATCAAGAGTCAGACACTTAACCAACTGAGCCACCTAGGCACCCCTCCCATAGTTTTAAGTATAATAAACTACAGCCCCTGGCATATTATAGTAACATTATATATTATATAATATCTGATGTTATATCTAGTATATTGCAGCATATAGGACTAACAGACATGAAGAAAATAAAAATCACCTCTGAAAAATGAAAAGGGGAATTATAAGCTCCTTTTTAAATTCTATTATCCAAAAAAAGTCAGTTAGTAGTAATTCATGCTTGTTTAACTAGCTAAGGTTAAGAACCATAATTTGATCCTATATAAATCAATTATCTTTGTGCT
The DNA here is from genome assembly GCF_028749965.1 of Puma concolor. Classification (NCBI taxonomy): domain Eukaryota; kingdom Metazoa; phylum Chordata; class Mammalia; order Carnivora; family Felidae; genus Puma; species Puma concolor. The sequence goes on along the minus strand of NC_141673.1, from coordinate 24,826,413 downwards.
ACCAGGAATATAATATACCAATAACTCTAGACACTCAGAAATAGTAAATACGTATCGGTGGTCTTATGAGGATTTAGCCAAGATTATAGATGGCTCAATGCCATCAATCACCAGGAAGGTACACAATTCCAAAGGATGTGACACTGTGTAGATATCTGGGTCCTGTTGTTTTTTTCTGAGTAGAAAACTACTAATACATAAATCAACAAAATTATAATACTTATAAAACACCTCAATTTTTTTACCTCTGTATTTTGTTTTTTCCTCTCATTTCATGATATTTTTAATGACTGCTGCTCTCCCTCCTTACTTTGTTCCAAATCAATATGTCTTCTAAGAGTCAAGCACAGAGACTTCTATCACAGTGGTAGTTTCTTTGGTATCAGGAAGACTTACAAAATAAAACAACCGTTCTCACTTCTGTAGTTAATTCTTACAATAAATATTTTGTGCTCACATTGTAAGCACTTCAATTTCTTACTAAGAGTTGAAGTAAGAAATATGTAAATTATACTTAATGAATTATTGTAGATTCAGGGTTATTCCTATAATGCCATTCCCAAAAATGAATGGGATACAAAAATATCTTTATAGACACTGTAGAATTGCTCACAATTCCCAGTCCCTCTTATCTACACAGTAACTTACAGTTTTCCATATGTGAAATTATCTATTCTGTCATGTGCATTATACCAGAAACATAATTAAAATCTCTAGCAAATAAAGCTCAACAAAACCTTATAGTATTATTTGGAGAATAATGGGCGGCCTAGATTTATCAAGAGCAATGATCTGAAAATGTGTATATTAAGAAACAATGATCTGCTGTCTAACAGAGAAGAGAGTTGTCATACTCTAGTATGTTTTTTTGGAGAAAGATGAGTCTACAAACACAATCCCAGGTCTATTTCATCTGTACTGCATCTATAGGAATGATCTAGAAAGACTTCAACAGGAAAAAAAAAATAAGTAGAGGAGGGGAAGGATTGTTTCTCTTTTCAACAAAGAACAGTAGGTTAAAACTATTGCTACTTTTATAATTCTGAATCCATCTGTATAAAGTATAAAGAAAATCAAAAGGTCATTATCTCTATATGTGGCTATAGGTTCCCATGCAATTTTATGGTTAGAAGTTAGGAAGTGACTGGAATTGTTGCCTGTTTCAAAGGTAGGAAATGAGAGGTTATTCTGAGGTCAGGATCTTCTAATGTGGTTCTTGATCTAAATTGTGTTAACTCGCTCTGCTCCAGGATGAAAGCAATTATGACCAGATCAATGTGCTCTGCATCTGGTTAGTCAGCTGCTCCAGAGTAGGCAGCCAGCAAAAGAGCTTTGGGGCCCTCTCTGGGCACTGTGCCTCTTAAGATTTGAGCATAGGCCAATCCTATTGCCACTAATTCTTAAAAGGTATTTTCAGATCCCCAAGAAGTAAAATAAACATAAATACAAAATGCCTTCCTTTTAATTTTCCAAGGAAGCTGTAAATGAAGTGTTCCACATTTTAGTCTAACATTCATTAGAAAATGAAATATTTTAACAACTCTATATACGAAACCACTAAACTGGATTTCAAGTGTCAGCCTTAGAAGAATCAACTAATTCCTTGGTAGAGGAAATTTAAAAGGAAGCCACTGGTCTGTTTTGTTTGTTTGTTTTTTAAAGAGGGACAGGGGCGCCTGGGTGGCTCAGTCGGTTAAGCATCCGACTTCAGCCAGGTCACGATCTCACGGTCCGGGAGTTCGAGCCCCGCATCAGGCTCTGGGCTGATGGCTCAGAGCCTGGAGCCTGTTTCCGACTCTGTGTCTCCCTCTCTCTCTGCCCCTCCCCCGTTCATGCTCTGTCTCTCTCTGTCCCAAAAATAAAAAATAAAACGTTGAAAAAAAAAAAAAAAAAAAATTAAAAAAAAAAAAAAAAAAAAAATAAAGAGGGACAAACAATGCCAGGTAATTACAAAGTCTTCTTAAAGGAAATGGCTTGAATACACAATTTTATGATTGTTGCCATACCTACAAGTGGTCCTAACTACAAAATCCCAGCATTAATCCAATTTTATTACAAATTCCATGTTAAAGTTTGAAAACATGCTTCAGTCCCATAACTAACTTTCTTTCAAGTTAGAGTTCAAGAAAAATGTCTGAGATAAAAGGTATGTTCACTAAAAGTAAGAAATGGTAAATCAACCAGTCAGCTAATCAAGTTGGTAATACAGGAAATCACAAGAGGGAAAAAGTATACCTATGTACTGTAAGTATTTTAACTTGAAACACTCAAATGTGCTTACCAATCTTTTGCTGTGAGACAAAGGCCATAATACGCATTCCTTACATAAACCACGTGCCAGCACTGACTCTACAATTTCTAGTTCATTTCTTTAAGCATAAAGGGAAAAAAGTTGAAAACACCTGTAAAGTGGGGCACCTGGGTGGCTCAGTTGGTTAAGCATCCGACTTCAGTTGTGGGATCAAGCCCCACGCTGGGCTCTGTGCTGAGCATGGAGCCTGTGATATTCCCCCTTCCCACTATGCTCCTTTGTCCCACTTGTGGGCTCTCTTTCTGAAGAGATAAGATACGATATGATGAGATACGATACGATACGATAAATGTTTGTTATAAAATTTGATCTAATGCTTGAAAATCAATTTCTGTTTTTATCATGCCTTGGAACAAGGTTTATGGTGAACTCATAGGCACCTAAATACACAGTCATTTATATGACTGCTTTCATAATAGCAGAAATAGCTGAAAATCTGATCAAAATCCAAGGCATCAGGTATGCAAACAATCAAGAGGAAAGAAAACCTAATGGTACTCACCAAGGCTCTCCAGAACTCATGAGTAGTTAAGAGGCAGTAAAATGGGTATGAATTCATTATTACTGAACTCCAGAATGTATTTTACAATAATTAACTTCAAATACAGAGGGGTAAGGGGAGAGGAATCATCATTAAATTATAGTGAGAATGTTCAATTTAATAGATTTAAAAAGTGCCTAGAGCATTAAAATTCTTCTTAATGAGTTCAAAATAGACCCTCCTTTGTGGTTCCAACTGCTTCCAAATATGTGGATTCTTTTACCAAGAGAAAACAAAAAGGTCATTTTTGACACCCAGATTTTATTTTTATCTTGAAATTTTAAAATGGTGGCATAAGTCTCTTGTTTTAAGCATATCACTCCAATTTAGGTCTTCCATGGAGCCCTAATGTGTATTTGCCTTCTATGTACACATTTCGTTAGCATTACTATCTATCTCTCTGACATCCTCATTAACACAAAAGGGCAAAGAAAGGTTTTTTATTCTTTTTTCTATTCTTTCTGTATGCAAAAAAAGATTAAATTTAAAGATTATTTTCACTGATGGTTCCAAAGACATAGCTTTCAATAATCAGTGCCCTAGAATGCAATAATATTTATAGCTTACTATAAAACCTGAAACTGGTTTTGACGCAAAATTTATTAAAGACAATTGAGACTGATTTATTTGAGCGAATCTTTCAACATTAAAATATGAGCAAGCTTCTGTTTGTAAGTTAACCAGGCAATTTACAAGTTTATGTCCCTATACACTAGCAACCATATCCTTCAAATATGATTACAAAATGAGGGCCACCCGGGTGACTCAATTGGTTAAGTGTCAGCTCAGGTCATGATCTCAAGGTTTGTGAGACTGACCCTGTGACAGGCTCTTTGTTGACAGCATGTGGAGCCTACCTGGCATTCTCTCTCCCTCTCTTTCTATCCCTCCCCACTTGTGTGCATGCACACTTGCATGTGCATTCTCTCTCTCAAAATAAATAAACATTAAAGAAAAAGATTACAAATGTAGGGGTGCCTGCGTGGCTCAGCTGGTTAGGCGTGCAACTTCAGCTCAGGTCATGATCTCATGGTCCTTGAGTTTGAGCCCTGCATTGGGCTCTGTGCGGTCAGCTCAGAGCCTGGAGCCTGCTTCAGATTCTGTGTCTCCCTCTCTCTCTGGCCTTCCCCTGTTCATGCTGTCTCTCCCTCTGCCACTCAAAAATAAATAAACATTAAAAAATTTTTTTAAAGATTATAAATATATATAAAATAACTAGTACCTGGTGATATCAACAATTTTTTTCTCAAATGAGGTTTAAGTTTACACCTTTCCCTATCCATTAGTTTCTCTAGCAACATCATCTAAGAAGGCATCTATAAGAATTCAAGAGGAAAACAGTACTTTGAAAAAAATTATTAATGTAGGGGCACCTGGGTGGCTCAGTGGGTTAAGCATTGGACTCTTGATCTTGGCTCAGGTCATGATCTCACGATTTCTTGTGTTCGAGCACCACAGTGGGCTGAATGCTGACAACGTAGAGCCTGCCGGGGATTCTCTCTCCTCTCTCTCTCTGCCCCTCCCCTACTCGTGTGGGTCTCTCTCTTTCAAAATAAATAAACATTTAAAAAAAAATCATTAATGTGAGTTTAGGTAAAATGCATTTTGCCTGCTAAAAGATCTGTCCTTTTATCAATTTTCTCCTCCTAATACAAGTCAAAGTAGTAAAATGTGCTTTTTTTTTTTTAATTTTTTTTCAACGTTTTTATTTATTTTTGGGACAGAGAGAGACAGAGCATGAACGGGGGAGGGGCAGAGAGAGAGGGAGACACAGAATCGGAAACAGGTTCCAGGCTCCGAGCCATCAGCCCAGAGCCTGACGCGGGGCTCGAACCCACGGACCGCGAGATCGTGACCTGGCTGAAGCCGGACGCTTAACCGACTGCGCCACCCAGGCGCCCCAAAATGTGCTTTAAATAACAATAACAAGGTAATAAAAAAAGATAATATTAGCCTTCCACATTATATAATTTTCAGCAATCATTTTAAAACATAAGATCTCAATATAACTACTAGAAGTTAGTATAATCAAGGAAATAATATCTTTCCCCTTTTTTATGTAATAAAGTAGTTAATAAGTACTATGTGCCAATTTTTTATTTTTAATCTTTTTTAATGTTTATTTACTTTAGAAAGGAAGAGATATGCAGCATGAGCAGGGGAGAGGCAGAGAAAGGAGGCAGGGGAGAGGCAGGCTCCAGGTTCTGAGCTGTCAGCACACAATCCAACGTGGGGCTCGAACTCACAAGCCATGAGCTTATGACCTGAGCCAAAGTCGGACGCTTAACCAACTGGGCCACCCAGGCACTCCTGTGCCAATCTGTTCTAGTACTCTATTTATATTAACTCTTTCAAACATTACAGTAACCCTATAAAATTATTTAAATTATTCTCATTTTACATATCTAAAGAAACTCAGTCACTGATGGGTTAAAAATTCACTCAATGTTACAGCTAGTAAGGAGAAGAGCCAGAGGGAACCCAGTATAAGACCCTACCCAAGTCCATGTTTCAACCGTTACATAATATCACCCATAATAGGGTTTAGCACATAGACTCACTCAATAAACACATCCCTTGGGCACTTAATTTTTCTTCTAGGAGTTGTTAAAATCTGTGAGTGAGGAATAAGGTACAAATGAGTCCTTTTCCTTTGTCTACTTCTCTGCCTACAGAACTGGGTATTCCCCACACTATGCTCTCACGATATTTATACATATCTTTTACATAGCATCTTCCTATTTGTTTCTAGTAAGTTTAAGCACAAGATTATAAACACTTTCAGAGAAGGAAGGACATTTTGACATTTGTGTTTTGAAATCCCATTCATTTCCTTATGAAGGACCTAGTTTTAAGAAGGCCCAAATACTGGACAGAAGAAAATAGGGGGTAGTGAAAAAACAAGTCATTCTCTAGAGTGATTTATAAAAAAGGGAGACCCACATCTTATTGAGCTTAAAATATTTTGCACATTTAGGGGTAACGTGGGTGGCTCAGCTGGTTAAACGTTTGACTTCTGGTTTCAGCTCAGGTTGTGATCTCACAATTCATGGGATCGAGCCCCACATAGGGCTCTCTGCTGACACAGCAGTGCCTGCTTGGAATTCTCTCTCTCCCTGTCTCTGCCCGTCCCCTGCTCTCTCTCTCAAAATAAATAAACTTTAAAAGTATATATTTTGCATACTTAATCAAAGCTGTCCAAAATTTATGCAACAAAATTGGAATATATTCCAACAAAATTGGAAAAACATACTGTTTTTCATGAACATCCAGTAATATTAGCAACTGAATAAACTTCTATCTTATTGGATTCCCACAAAGGCCTTATGAGTTGGTATTGCTCTGCCCGTTTTACAAATTAAGGAAACAGACTCAAAAATGTTAACAAATTTGCCTAAGATCACATAGCTTGCAAGCCTTGCCATTTCCAGTTGGTAATGTCTAAATGACTTTAAAAAAGGAAGGAAGTGTACAAAAGAACCAAAGCCTACAGCTCCAAAGCTATTCATAGCAGAAGATACCCAGGAGTAGATTCCTGAATTGGAATTTGGTGAGTTACTGGAGCTTAACAGAAATGGCCCCTAAGAATATCCAACTGAGAGAGGAAGATCAAGGGCAGGATTAGGATCCAATTTCATTTTGATCTAAAGCAGAAGTTCTCCAAGTATAGTCTGTGAAATCTTTACAGGGGGGTTGGATCCCAAGATTAAAGTTATTTTTATGGTGATACTAAGAAGTTATTTGCCTTTTTCACTTTTCTCTCAAGTATACAGGAGTTTTCCAAAAACTACACTGCACAGAATATTGCAATAGACTGAAATGCAAAAGTAGATGTGAGAATCCAGCTGTTTTCTATTAAACTAGGCATTAAATAGATTTACAAATATGTAAAACAATGCTAATATTCTTGCCATGTTTTTGAAGTTATTTTTCATTTAAAATATGTTCTGTGATATATTAATTTGTAATGTTTTTTAACTTTAAGTAAATTAATGTTAAAGAATATAAAGAAGTACAGAGACCAAAAAGGTTGAAAAGCTGTTGCTCTAGATCAAGGCTGGAAGATAGCAGCACAGTAGGAAGACCTTAGGCTCACCCTGCCCCACGAATACAACTATGTAACTATCAAATCATCCTAAATACCCCACAATTGACTTCAAGACTGGCAGAACAAATTCCACAACTAAACGTAGAGGGAAGGCCAAAATGAAGAAGGTAGAAAGTGTGGAGACACTGTTTGGGAAAGAAACAGACCTTGGCCACTGAAGTGGGGAAGGAGCCACAGTTGCAGAGAAGGGTGAAAGACAGACTAGCACACAGGGGAGCACACAGGGAAAATGAATCCCCATAGCAACTGGCTTGAAAAGCGAGAAGGGCCAAATTTCATGAGTCTTTGCAACTAATAGGGTTAAAGCCTGGAATTTTAATGGTCAGAGGCTTTGCTGGGATAGAGCCCCAAGGACATTGTGCTGCTCTTGGAGAGAATGCATGCAAACAACCTGCAGGCATACAGCATGGAAAATACAATCTGAAGAACTCCTGGGCACACAGTGGCGAATTTATTTGCTCCCCTCTGAGGGTGTCCCAGAGAGGCAGCCTTCACAGAGACCCCTCCTGGAACAAAGGAACTGACCGGCTGGATTTCCCTCCCCTGCACCTCAGCATAAATACAGGGCCACCTGAGGGTACCAGTGCAGGGCCACCACTGGCTACCTAACTTGCTTACACCAAGCGCCACCCTCTGGTGCTCAGGTGGAACTGTCCTTCGGAGTCTCACTTGCCTCAGTCCCAGCAAGGTGGGCCCCCGCCCTGACAAGACCAGTCCCAACTCCTGCCCCTACCATGTCTCTCAACCCAGGACTTTGGTGGGGCCTCAGTTCTAGCAGCAGTGGCATCAGGTCTCGATTCACAAGGAGACCATAGCATGCCTAGTTAAAACTCGCCACATTGAGGCCAGGAACAAAAACATTGCCCATAGCAGGCAAGTAAAGTTTCTGCAAACAAGTGGCCTGAAGAAGAGAGCAGCCAGAACACAACAGCAGGGTGCACACAACACACACTGGAGGCACTCCCAGATGTTCCAGGCCCTGGAGAACGGGGAACACTACATGGCAGGGCATTACAAAACTTCTTTTTCATAAGGCCACTAACCTTAAGAATAGGATACCGAAGCTGACTTTCCTAACAAACAGAAACAGGGCACAAAGATTTAAACAAAATGAGAAGACAGAGAAACGATCCCAAATGGATGAACAGGAAAAAGCCATGGCCAGAGATCCAGGCAAAACAAATATAAGTAACATAGCTGATACAGAATTTAAAGCAATGATCATAAGGATACTCACTGGACTTGAGAAAAGAGTGCAAGACATGAGTGAGACCCTTAACAGAGAGATAAGTAATAACACAGTAGAGATAAAGGGCTCAATAAAAAAAATGAGAAACATGCTTGATGGGATGAACAGCAGGCTGGAAGAAGCAAGAGGAATTAATGACCTAAAAGACAAAATAATGGAAAATAATCAAGCTGAACAAAAGAGAGAAAAAAAGAATTATACAAAATGAGGGTAGACTTATGGAAAATAGTGACTTCATCAAACATAGTAACATCCATACTATAGTATCCGAGGAGAAAAGAGAAAAGCGGGGGAGGGGGACAGAAAATTTATTTGGAGAAATAATAACTGAAAACTTCCCTAATCTGGGGAAGGAAACAGATAATTCAGATACAGGAAGCACAGAGAATTTCCATGAAAATCAAGAAAACTAGATCCACACCAAGACATATTGTAGTTAAACTGGCAAAATATAGTGATAAAAAAATTTTTTTTAGCAGAAAGACAAAAGAAGTTAGTTAACTTAGAAGGGAAAACCCACAATGTTCGCAGGGGATTTTTCAGTAGAAATTTTCCAAACCAGAAGGGAGTAACCTGATATATTCAAAGTGCTGAATGGTAAAAATCTGTAGGCAAGAATACTCTATCCAGCAAGGCTACCATTCAGAACAGGAGAGGTAAAGAGCTTTCCAGACAAACAAAAACTAAAGGAGTTCATGACCACTAAACCAGTTTAGCAAGAAATAATAAAAGGGACTCTGGGTGGAAAGGAGAGATCAAAAATGATAGTATAAAAGTGAGAAACACAAAGGCAGTAAAAATTAATATTTCTGTAGAAAAATTAGTCAAGGGCTCACAAAATAAAATGATGTAAAATATAACAACATATACCTTAAACATTGAGAGAAGAGGAGTAAAAAATGGGTTCAGACCTAAGTAACATCAACTTAATACAGACGGCCATATGCAGAAGAGGTTATACACAAACCTGATAGAAACCATGTATCAAAAACCACTAATAAATACCCGTAAAGAGAAACAAATCCATATATATCACTAAAGAAAATCAGCAAACAATGAAAGAGAAAAACAAGAATCACAGAAAATCTTCAGAAAAAAAACACAAAACAATAAAATGACAATACCTATCTATCAAAAATTACTTTTAAATGGACTAAATGTTCCAATCAAAAAGCACAGAGTGACAGAATGGATAAAAAAAAATAAAACTCATCTAAGGGCGCCTGGGTGGCTCAGTCGGTTAAGCCTCCGACTTCAGCTCAAGTCACAATATCATGGTTCTCGGGTTCAAACCCCACATTGGGCTCTGTGCTGACAGCTTAAAGCCTGGAGCCTGCTTTGGATTCTGTGTTTCCTTCTCTCCCCTCCCCTATTTGAGTGCACACACGCTCTCTCTCTCTCTCTCAAAAATAATCATCTCAAAAATAAACATTAAAAAGTAAAAATAAAAAAACAAGATATCTATACGAGACTCATTTTAGACCTAAAGACGCCAGCAGATCGTGAGGGGATGAAGAAACATCTATCAAGCAAATGGATGTCAAAAGAAAACTGGAGCAGCAATACTTCTATCTGACAAATCAGACTTTAAAACAAAGACTGTAACAAGAAACAAAGAAGGACATTATATGATAATAAAGGAGACAATCCAACAAGAAGGTATAACAATTGTAAATACTTATGCACCCAACATAGAGGCACCCAAATACATAAAACAGTTAATAACAGGGGCGCCCGGGTGGCGCAGTCGGTTAAGCGTCCGACTTCAGCCAGGTCACGATCTCGCGCTCTGTGAGTTCGAGCCCCGCGTCGGGCTCTGGGCTGATGGCTCGGAGCCTGGAGCCTGTTTCCGATTCTGTGTCTCCCTCTCTCTCTGCCCCTCCCCCGTTCATGCTCTGTCTCTCTCTGTCCCAAAAATAAATAAACGTTGAAAAAAAAAATTAAAAAAAAAAAAGTTAATAACAAACATAAAGTAACTAATTCACAATGATAAAGTAATAGTAAGGGGCTTTAACAGCTCACTTAAATCAATAGACAGATTCTCTAAACAGAAAATCAACAAGGAAACAATGGCTTTGAATGACACACTAGACCAAGTGGATTTAACAGATATATTCAGAAAATTTCATCCTAAAACAGAATACACATTCATTTCAAGTGCACATAAAACGTAATCTAGAATCAATCAAACATTAACCCGCAAAACAAGTCTCAACAAATTCAAGAAGATGGAAGTTATACCATGCATCTTTCCTGACCACACTATGAAACTAGAATCAACAATAAGAAAAAATCTGGAGGGGCGCCTGGGTGGCTCAGTTGGTTAAGCGTCTGACTTCAGCTCAGGTCATGATCTCGTGGTCTGTGAGTTCGAGCCCTGCGTCGGGCTCTGTGCTGACCACTCAGAGCCTGGAGCCTGTTTCAGATTCTGTGTCTCCCTCTCTCTCTGACCCTCCCCCGTTCATGGTCTGTCTCTGTCTCAAAAATAAAGAAACGTTAAAAAAAAAAAAAAATTAAAAAAAGAAAAAATCTGGAAAAAACACAAAACTGTAGAGATTAAAAAGCATGCTACTAAGCAATAAATGGGTCAACCAGAAAATAAAACAAGAAATTAAAAAGTACAAGGAAACAATGAATGAAAACACAGTGGTCCAAAACCTTTATGATGCAGCAAAAACAGTTCTAAGAGAGAAACAGCAATACAGCTCTACCTCTAGAATCAAGAAATATCTCAAACAAACTAACTTACACCTAAAGGAACTAGAAAAAGAACAAAACCTAAAACCAGCAGAAGGAAATAAGAGAGATTAAAGTAGAAATAAATAACAGATGGCACAAAGACACTCAGATCAATGGAAAAGAATAGAGAACCCAGAAATAGACCCACAAACGTATGGCCAACTCATCTTTGACAAAGCAGGAAAGAATATCCAATGGAATAAAGACAGTCTCTTCAGCAAGTGGTGCTGGGAAAACTGGACAGCAACATGCAGAAATACTGGACCACTTTCTTACCCCATACACAAAAATAAACCCAAAATGGATGAAAGACCTACATGTAAGACAGGAAGCCATCAAAATCCTCGAGAAGAAAGGAGGCAAAACCCTCTTTGATCTTGGTCGCAGCAACTTCTTATTCAACACGTCTCCAGAGGCAAGGAAAACAAAAGCAAAACTGAACTACTGGGACCTCACCAAAATAAAAAGCTTCTGCACAGCAAAGGAAACAATCAGCAAAACTAAAAGGCAACCAACTGAATGGGAGAAGATATTTGCAAACGACATATCAGATAAAGGGTGAGTATCCAAAATCTATAAAGAACTTATCAAACTCAACACGCAAAAAACAAATAATCCAGTGAAGAAATGGACAAAAGACATAAATAGACAGACACTTCTCCAAAGAAGACATCCAGATAGCCAACTGACACAGGAAAAAATGCTCAACATCACTCATCATCAGGGAAATACAAATCAAAACCACAATGAGATACCACCTTACACCTGTCAGAATGGCTAACATCAACAACTCAGGCAACAACAGATGTTGGTGAGGATGTGGAGAAAAAGGATCTCTTTTGTGTTGCTGGTGAGAATGCAAACTGGTGCAGCCACTCTGGAAAACAGTATGGAGCTTCCTCAAAAAAATAAAAATAGAACTACTCTATGCCCCAGCAACTGCACTACAAGGTATTTATCCAAGGGATACAGGTATGTTGTTTCGAAGGGGCACATGTACACCAATGTCTATAGCGGCACTATCAACAATAGCCAAAGAATGGAAAGAGCTCAAATGTCCATCAATGGATGAATGGGTAAAGAAGATGTGGTATATATATGCAATGGGGTATTACTCGGCAATCAAAAAGAATGAAATCTTGCCATTTACAACAACATGGATGGAACTAGAGGGTATTATGCTAAGTGAAATTAGTCAGAGAAAGACAAATATATGACTTCACTCATGAGGACTTTAAGACACAGAATAGATGAACACAATGAAAGGGAAGCAAAAATAACATAAAAATGGGGAGGGGGACAAAACATAAGAGACTCTTAAATATGGAGAACAGAGGGTTACTGGAGGGGTTGTGAGGGGGGGATGGGCTAAATGGGTAAGGGACATTAAGGAATCTACTCCTGAAATCATGTTGCACTATATGCTAACTAACTTGGATGTAAATTAAAAAAATAAAAGAAAAAGAATTAAAAAAAAAAAGAAAAGAAAGAAAGAAATAACAGAAACAAAAACAAAAACAAAAACAAAAACAAACAGACTGATGAAACCAGGAGCTGGTTCTTTGACAAATATCAATATAATTGATAAGCCTCTAGACAGACTTATGAAGGAAAGAAGAGAAAAATCTCAAATATATAAATCAAAACTAAGAGAGAAGAAATAACAACCAACACCACAGAAATACAAACAATTATAAGGGAATATTATTTAAAAAATATAAAAAAATTTAAAAAAAACCCCACAACTTCATGCCAGGACACCTGGGTGGCTCAGTTGGTTAAGCATCTGACTTTTGATTTCAACTCAGGTCATGATCTCACAGTCCTGAGAAGAAGGTCCCCCCACCCCCCTGCTCTGCACAGGTGTGACCCTAATATTCTCTCCCTTTCCCTGTGTCCCTTCTATACTCCCTCATTCTCAAAAACAATTTAAGTAATAAAAATAAATTTAAAAAATTAAAAAATTTTTTTACAGGTGCCAAAAACTTGGACCACCTAGAGGACATGGATGAATTCCTAGAAACATCTAAACAACCAAAATTGAAACAGGAAGAAATACAAAATTTGAACAGACCAATTCCCAGCAAAGAAATTGAATCCATAATCAAAAAACTCCCAACAAACAAAAGTCCAGGACCAAATGGCTTCACAGGCAAAACCTACCCAACATTTTTTTAATGTTTTATTATTTATTTTTGAGAGAGAGACAGAGAGAGAGAGAGACAGAGAGACAGAGACAAACTACTAGTGTGGGAGGGGCAGAGAGAGAGGGAGACACAAAATGGGAAGCAGGCTCAAGGCTCTGAGCTGTCAGCACAGAGCCTGGTGCGAGGCTCGAAGCCAAGAACTGCAAGATCATGACCTGAGTCAAAGTCAGACACTGCACCAACTGAGCCTCCCAGGCACCCAATCCTACTAAACATTTAAAGAAGAGTTAATGCCTATTCTTCTCAAACTGTTCCAAAAACAGAAAAGGAAGGAAAAGTTCTAAATTAATTCCATGAGACCAGCATTACCTTCATACCAAAACCAGATAAAGACAACACTACAAAAGAAAACTACAGGCCAATATCCCTGATGAACACAGATGCAAAACTCCTCAACAAAATATTAGCAAACCAGATCCAACAATACATTATAAAAGTCATTCACCATGATCAAGTGGGATTTATTCCTGGGTTGTAGAGGTGGTTCAATCTTCACAAATCAATCAACGTGATACATCACATCAGTAAGAGAAAGGAGGGGTGCCTGGCTGACTCGGGTGGTGGAGCGTGCTATTTTTGATCTCAGAGTTGTAAGTTCAAGCCCCATGCTGGGTGTACAGATTACTAAAAATCAAATCTCCAAAAAATATACAAATAAAAGAAAGGCTAACAACCATATGATCATTTCAAAAGATGCAGAAAAGGCATCTGACAAAGTGCAACATCCATTCATGATAAAAACCATCAACAAAGTGGTTTTAGAGGGAACATACCTCAACATTATAAAGGCCATATATGAAAAACACACAGCTAATATCATCCATCCTACATGAAGAAAAAAAAAAAAACAATAAAAAAAACAACAACAGAGCTTTTCCTCTACAGTCAGAAATAAGACAGGGATGCCCACTCTCACCACTTTCATTCAACCCAGTACTGGAAGTCCTAGCCATAGCAATCAAACAACAAAAAGAAATAAAAGGCATCCAAATTGGTAAAGAAGTAAAACTTTCACTCTTTGCAGATGACATGATACCATATATTGAAAACCCTAAAGACTCCAATGAAAAACTGCAAGAACTGATGAACAAATTCAGTAAAGCTGCAGGATACAAAACCAATATACAGACACCAGTTGCATTTCTATACATTCATAATGAAGCAGCAGAAAGAGAAATTAAGAAAACAGTCCCATTTACTATTGCACCAAAAATACTAAGATACCTAGGAATAAACCTAACCAAAAAGGTGAAAGACCTGTACTCTCAGAAGCATAAAACATTGATGAAAGAAACCGAAGATGACACAAAAAAATGACAAGATAGTCCATGACTAGAAGAACAAATACTGTTAAAATGTCTACACTCCTCAAAGCACTCTACAGAGTTAATGCAATCCCCATCAAAATACCAACAGCATTTTTCACAGAACTAGAACAAACAATCCTAAAATTTGTATGGAACCACAAAAGACCCTGAATAGGCAAAGCCATCTTTACAAAGAAAAGCAAAGCTGTAGGTGTAACAAATTCCAGACTTCAAGTCATGTTACAAATCTACAGGAATCAAAACAATATGGTACTGGCACAAAAACAGACACATAGATCAATAAAATAGAATAGAAAACTCAAGAAATGAGCCCAACCCATAATTATACGGTCATTTAATCTTTGACAAAACAGAAAAGAACATCCAATGGGGAAAAAGACAGTCTCTTCAAGTGGTGTTGGGAAAACTGGATAGCAACATACAAAAGAATGAAATTGGACCACTTCGTTGTACCATACACAAAAATAAATTCAAAATGGATTAAAGACCTAGATATGAGACCTGAAACCATTAAAATCCTACAAGAGAATATAGGCAGTAACTTCTCTGACATAGGCCAAAACAGTATTTTTCTAGACATGTCTTCTGAGACAAGGGAAATAAAAGCAAAGATAAACTACTGGGATTATATCAAAATAAAAAGCTTCTGCAGAGCAAGGGAAACAATCAGCAAAACTGAAACGCAACCTATGGAATGGGAGAAGATATTTGCAAATGACATATCTCATAAAAAGTTATATGAAGAACTGAGAAAACTGAACACCCAAAATCTAAATGATCCAATTAATGGAGTGAAGAAATGAACAGACATTCCAAAGAAGATATACAGATGGCCAACAAACACATAAAAAGATGTTCATCATCACCTATCATCAAGGCAATACAAATCAAAACTACAATGAGATATCACCTCACAGCTACCAGTATGGCTAAAATCAACAACACAAGGAGTAACTGGTGTTGGTGAGGATGTGGAGAAAAAGGAACCCTCTTGCCTTGTTGATAGGAATGTAAATTGGTACAGCTATTGTGGTAAAGAGTATGGAGGTTCCTCAAAAAGTCAGAATACAAAAATACTCATTCAAAGGGATACATGTACCCCTAAGTTTGCAGCATTACTTACAATAGCCAAATTATGGAAGCAGCTCAAGCATCCATCAATAAATAGATGAATGGATAAAGTGGAGTGAGTGAGTGTGTGTGTGTGTGTGTGTGTGTGTGTGTGTGTATGTATAATGCAATATTATTCAGCCATTAAGAATGAAATCTTGCTATTTGCCACAACATGGACGGAGCTAGAGTATAAGCTAAATGAAGTAAATTCAATCAGAGAAAGAAAATAACATGATTTCACTCATGTGTGGAATTTAAGAAACAAAACAAGTGAGGGCGCCTGGGTGGCTCAGTGGATTAAGCCTCCAACTTCAGCTCATGATCTCACAGCTCATGGGTTCGAGCCCCTTCAGATTCTGTGTCTCTCCCTCTCTCTGACACTCTGTCTCACTCTCTCAAAAACAAATATTAAAAAAAAATTTTTTTTTAAAAACAAATGAGCAAAGGCGAAAAAAGAAGGAGATAAATCAAGAAACAAACTCTAAATTATAGAGAACAGGGAGGCTTGGGTAGTTCAGTCGGTTGAGGGTCGGTCTGACTCTTGATTTCGCTCAGGTCAAGATCCCAGGGTCATGGGGTCAATTCCCGCATTCTGCTCCATAGTGAACATGGGAGTCTGCTTGTGATTCTGTCCTCCCTCTTCCTCTGCCCCTTTCCCCGGCTCACGTGCTCTAAAACTACAATACAATACAATACAATACATACATAAATAAATTATAGAGAACAAACTAAACTGATGGTTATCAGAGGTGGGGCGGGAATGGGCTAAAATAAGTCATGGGGAATAAGGAGTGCACTTGTGCTGATGAGCACCAGGTGATAGGTGGAATTGCTGAATCAGTATATTGCACACTCGACACTAACATAACAGTGCCTATTAACCAACCGGAATTAAAATAAAACCTTAAAAAGCCAACAACATAAAAAATAAAACACTTGGATCAAAAGAGAAAAAAGATAAAGCTGCTGCTCTAAGGTTGTTCTCAACCTATGCCCAAATATAAAATCTGGTCTTCTAAATGGATTTATTCACCAAAATTAACTGGGCTATGTAAATGTAAAGTTCCTGGGTTTCACCATATTATAAACTGCTTAAGGACAGAAATATTTTTTCAAACCTTTGTGTCCCTTCCTACCCCAATCATATCACTCATATCCCTCCAAAATTTGTTATGTCAAGCCAGATTACTCCTCACTTGATCTTTCTAAATTAACACTATACTTCATCTCTCAGTAACATAAAGGATTCTACAGTACCATATCACCTCAAAATGAACTAACTGCACAAGAAACTGGAAAGATCAGACTTTTTACTTGGTGACACATGATGACACCACTCAAGATATCCTGTGATGCTCAGCTCATCATTCACTCTTTTAAATACCTCCTAACTCTAACAGTAAGAAATTTAAAAAGCATTTTAGGGACCTCATTTTAATAGAAAGAAGTAAAAATATTTAGATATTTAAAAGGTCATATTCTTAAAGAATGAAACTTTAATTCCCTTCAAAAATAACAATTTAATTCTAACCATATGACACATTTTCAATTACCACCAAATAAAGAATTATGTGTTTCAAAGCACAAATCTCAAGGGGCATCTGGGTGGCTCAGTCAGTTAAGCGTTGTACTTTAGCTCAGGTCATAGTCTCATGGCCCATGGGTTCGAGCCCCACGTCGGGTTCTGTGCTGACAGCTCAGAGCCTGGAGTCTGCTTCAGATTCTGTGTCTCCCTCTCTGTCTGCCCCTTCCCCACTCACACTCACTCTCTGTCTCAAAAATGAATACATGTTAAAAAAAAAATTAAAAAACAAAGCACAAATCTCACAAAATCTCCCATTTTCTAAATATTCTTGTAGGTTTCATTGAGAATGTTCTTAGCCATGCCTGGCATAGGTAAATACAAATTTGCTCTCTATGTTTAAAAGAAAAAACACGTAGGCAACTTTCTAACTTTTCTCACCAAAACGTATCTGAACTGAATGTGTTATCATTCTATCACTGATGACACAATAACAGTTTATCACATTTTTTTTAAAAACTAGCACTTCATTAAAGCTTTCTCGATAGTGACCAACTTTCCTCGGAAACAGTGGAAGACATGGCAAGATATTAAAAATGCCAGCACTCTTCAACTTTCTGATAGTTTTTGTTTCTATGAAGTGCTATATTAGATTAAGACAACATGAAGAAAAAAAGCAGGCAAAATGTGCATACCCATTAATCATAACAGACTTTTAAAAAAAATTCCAAAGAAAGACTTCCTGTGAGGACAGAGAAAAATATTCTAAAACACTAAAGTCTGAATTAACCAGAATTCTGTCAAATAGGGCATTATTCTTCAACCTGAATAGCTTCCTTAAGAGGGATTAAATGGATTATAGCTATTCAAAGATTCCAGTTAATCAAAGATTAAGTGCATGGGCCTAGATTCTCTCTTCTTTGCTTCACTACTGCTTGATACGTGCTCAGTCTTGTTCCTCAAAAACTGAAAGCTACCATATTCCTACATTTAATTAAAATCTGATGAAATGTTAATTACCTACAACTGTGGCACTGGTTGATCAAGGGTTTATAGCATATAGGAAGTCCATGGGGTTCAACAAAAATTGAGAATAAGCCTAACACAGGTTCAAATCGTGATGTCTTCATATAGATATTGGGGAGTGTGAAAAATACGACACGGAGAAATCCAACCTGTTTTTCCTCTTTGGAGAAGGAAATAAAAAACTACCTCAGAAAGATGTGAGATATAGATTAGAATGTATGGATTGTGCCTAGCACACTGTAGGTATTCAACAAATGTTACTTCTTCCCCTGTACACTCCCAAAGTATTAACACTAAATAGATGTACTGTATATAAAATTGCAGGCTACACACGACTGACCTGTCCTCAATTACAGTCAAAATGAGAGATTAAATAACTTTTACAGGGTAATGTGGGAGCAAGTCAGTAAAATTATTTTTTTTAATGTTTATTTATTTTTGAGAGAGAGGGAGAGAGAGAAAGCACACCCAGGGGAAGGGCAGAAAGAGAGGAAGAGAGAGAATCCCAAGCAGGCTGCATGCTATAGGCACAGAGCCCGACACGAGGCTCAAACTCAGAAGGCTGTGAGATCATGACATGAGCTGAAATCAAGAGTCAGATGCTTAACCAACTGAGCCACCCAGGTGCTCCCCCAGTACAATTATTTCTAAGAAAATATTCTTAATTTCACATAACTACCCTGCAAACAGAATTCCCCATTAGGCAATTCTTAGGTGAAGAATGTCATGATAGACTGAACAGCTCTGGGAAGAGCACAGAACTGTTCAGTGAAAATTCATCACTGAGGTCAATAGGTCTTTCTCTACCTAAACCTATAAGGCCTTCGTGTTCTGATCCCACCACTTTTCAGCCACATCTCCAGAGATCACATTACAATATCCTGTTTTTTTTTTCCAACCTCTCTGGCCACTCTTTTGCAAGTTTAGACTCTCTCTCTCTCTCTCTCTCTCTCTCTCTCTCTCTCTCTCCCCCACATATAGCTATTAAGCATTAGAAGTTCTGAGGCCCAAGTATTTTTCTTCTCACTCTATGCTTCCTCAGGCAAACTCATCTAGGCATTTGGATTTAATCTAAACAATAACTCCCAAATTTCTATTACTGATCCTTTTAGATCTCTTTTCTCAGCTACAGACTCCTATATCCAACTGCCTATTCGGGTGTCTCAGACACCTTAATTATCAAAGTAAGGCCTCATTCTTCAGGGGAAATCATTCAATGTCAAACACCTCACCAAAAGAATGTATTGTCTTAGTAGCTGGTCCTAAGAATTACACTTTTTATAATTGTATTTTCAAGTTTATTGTGGTTCTGAATGGGTAGTGAGAACTAAAACCATCTACACCCAGAGTTTAGTCTACATTAACATCACTGTTCAGCTGTCTTTGACAACATGACTCTACTATTCCAGGAAACTGTTGTCCAGGCAGATAAGAGTTGCAAATAACTTCATTGTTCATTTCAGGAACTTCCCAAAAACCCCATATAAACCAAGAGCAGACTATTCAACTTTTTAATAAATAGCAGCAAATGACTGTTCACTTTCCAGGACACTTTAAAAATCTCACCTCAAAACCCTTGCTTTGCTGTGTCTATCAATCCTAAGCTATTATATCGTGATCCTTACTAATTCTAATCAAGTTCCTAAATATGTCTTAAAGATACCAACAAATCCTCAAAAAACATACCAACTTTGCTCTCTCTTCCTACTTCACTATTCTTTTCATATGCCCTCCCCTTCCCCTAGCAGATCCTAACAACTCTGTAAAGGTGGTTCTCTCCTTCATGCAATAAAGTCATTAGGTAGTTTTTTGGTAGTATTTTCTAAGAGCCAACATTCCACAGCATCACCAGATAGTTTCGAAATATCTATTAAAATTCAGTTCAGCAATACTAGTTTCATCACAAGTAAAATGAGGTAAATATGAATACCTTTATAAAAAGTTATAAGAGGGGCGCCTGGGTGGCTCAGTTGGTTGGGCGGCCGACTTCAGCTCAGGTCACGATCTCGCAGTCCGTGAGTTCAAGCCCCGCGTCGGGCTCTGTGCTGACAGCTCGGAGCCTGGAGCCTGTTTCAGATTCTGTGTCTCCCTCTCTCTGACCCTCCCCTGTTCATGCTCTGTCTCTCTCTGTCTCAAAAATAAATTAAAAAAAAAAATTTTTTTTAAATAAATAAATAAATAAATAAAAAGGTATAAGGTATAAGAAATCATCCTACACTAGGCAACATCAGTTGACACCATTGGTTCCATTTTCTTAACGAGTTAAAACAGATATTTGGCCTACAAATAAAACTTTACATAATACCAAATAGATTACCAGTATCATTGCAGCCATAAAACCAGTGAGGAGTTCTGAAGACAATGGGAGGTAAATAAATCAGACAGGTCTGAAAACTGAAGCAGGAATCTTAGGAGAAACAGGATGGGGAAAAAACTAAATTAGAATAATCCACAACACTAAGAATTAGTTCAAGGAAAGAAATACTGCTAAATTTACTATAATTTAACAGTGAAAAGTAACTTTAAGGGAATTTTCATTACTGTAAAATTATTTTTAAACCATGATTTGCAATTAAGACACAATGAAATGCTTAATATATTTTCCAGAAAGTTGAGGCTTTTTATCCACCAAGAATAAATGTGTAAGCATTTATTTTACTATAAATCATTTAAAGCACTTATAAAGCCACAAGGATGCTTACACAGGAGTAATTTGAAAGAAAAGGTTAAGCATTTAAAATGCCTCGATGCTGAGGAGGAAATGAAGTATTCAAATTTTAAGATCTAAATGTAAAAATGGAAACCACAAGTACTGGAAAAAAAGATGGATGAATTCCTTCATAAACCTGGGAGTGGTGAAGACTTTTCGAACTATGTTTCAAAGTTCAGAAACAAAAGAAAAAATAGTAGCACCATATAAAAAAGGAAAATTTTTGCATAAGAAACATCATAAAGAATGAAAAAATATATTTTTTGCAACCTGTATTACAAATAAAGGGCTAAACTCCCTACAGAGAATTCCTGAAACCAAGAAGTAAAAGACAAAAACCTAACAGAAAAATAAACAATGCTAGAGTTCACAGAAGGGAGAAAAAAGTAAAACGTCCATTATAAATACAAAAGAAAAAAAAAATTCAGTTCATTCATTATGAGAGAAATACAACAGTCTGAGTTACACCAGTTTTCATCTATTGAAAGAGCAAAATTCCAAAAATGTGATACACATTCAGTTGGTGAGGCTATGGGAAAATAAGCCTCTCAAACATTTCGGTACATAATGGCCAATAGGACTGCAACAGAATTACAGCAGTTTCTTTTTTAAAAATATTTTATGATAGTTTTAGATTCATAGGAAAATTGCAAAGATAGTACACATAGTTGCCCTATACCAGACACCTAGACTCTGCTATGAAGATCTTATATTACTATGGTATATCTGTCACAAATAGAACCAAAACTGATGCATTACAGACTAAAGTCCACTCTATTTAGATTTCACTAGTTCTTACCGAATGTCCTTTTTCTGTTACAGGATCCCAAGCACTATACCACATTATTATACTGTCATGTCTTCTTACGCTCTTCTTGGCTGGGACAGTTTCTGACTTCCCCTGTTTCAGATGACCTTGAGAGCTTTAAGGAATATCACTATAATAAAATACCTTAGACTAGGTAGCTTAGACACAACAGAAATTTATTTCTCACAGTTCTTGGGGCTGGGAAGTCCAAGATCAAGGCCCCTGCAGATTTGGTGTCTGGTAGGAGCCCACTTCATAGTTCATAGATTGCCATCTATTCACTAAGTCCTCACATGGCACAAGAGGGGAAGTAGCTCTCTGGTGTTTCTTAAAAAGGTATTAATTCCATGCCCTATTGATATAAGCACCTCTCAAAGGCCCCACCTCCAAATACCATCAGGTTTCAACATATAAATTACAGGGGGCAGGGGAGATACACTTGGTTTATAGTATTAATACAATATATTTATAGTATTAAACCTTGGTCACACAGCTGAGGTAGCATTTGTCAGGTTTTTCCCCTGCTAAGTTACCCTTTTCTCTATTTTTCCACTCATTTAGAGGAGAGTTTTATTATACCTCTTTGAAGGCTGAGTATCTACATAAATTATTTGGAATTCCTCTGCACAGGAGTTTTGTCTATTCTCCCCCATTTATTTATTTCAGTATGGATTCATGGATATTTTATAATTAAATTATAATCCAATTTTTAAAATTGTATTTTATTTTCTCAAATTGTTCTATTATTAATCATTGGGAGCTCCCTGAGTCAGCTCCTATGCCCCTTTTACATACCTCATTCATCGTTTTTGTTGGGAGTACTTCTTAACTTTTCAGTATTATTGTATTTATTTCCTGTCCCAGTCCTGGAATCAGCCATTTCTCCAGAGCTCTGGTTCCTTTCATGGGAGAATAGTATTAGAAACCAAGATCTGGGCACTAACTGCTCACTGCTACTGGGGTGTCATTTTTTTCTAGGCCTTCTCAACTGACAGCAAAGAAACCTGTGTACAGAGGTATTTACCACTTGACGGACCCTTGTTCTTAGACTCTAAATCATGCACTTGCTTATACAAGTACAAAATGTTGTATGTATGCTATTCATTTGGTATTGTAATAGCAAAAGATAAGAAACAACCCAAGTGTCCACAAAGGACTCGGTGACTTAGCTGAATTTTACTTCTGTGGGTTTATGACAGTTATTAAAAATAAAGGAAGATCTTTAACTAGACATGGAAAAATCTTCAAAATAAAATATATATGTATTTGTTTGTATTTGCAAAAAATACACTGGAAAGATAAACACAAAAGGAAATGTCTACCTATAAAAGGTGTGGGAAGAAAAACTAGCAGGAGAAAGCAAAGGGTGAAACAAGACTTCTCTATATATCTCTCTACATAGTTTTAAGTTCTTAATTATATCACCTATTCAAAAAAATTAAGTTTATTTTTTTTTTGTTAATGTTAAATGCCTACAAAAGTGGAAGGATTTGAAGAGTTCAAAGTAAGAAAGGAATGGGGCAGGGAGAGAATCATTTGTGAAGAGTAAATACTTTAAGAAAAGTTACCTCCTCCTTAGGAACAAGATCAAAAATGTATCAAAAATTCTTTGTAACTATTAGAAGTACAGGCGACCCTTGAACAGCACAGGGGTTAGGGGCACTGACCCCTGTGTAGTCCAAAACCTGCATTTAACTTCTGATTCCCCAAAAACTTAACTATTAATAGGCTGCTGTTGACTGGAAGCCTTACCAATAACATAAAGAGTCAATTAACACATATTTTCTATGTCATATATGTATTATATGCTATATTCTCACAAAGGAGAATAAAAAGTGTTACTGAGAAAATCCTAAGAGAAAATACTTTTATAGTACTGTACTTTTTGTTCCCAAAATAAATCCATGTATAAGTGGACCAGTGCAGTCAAACCTGTGTTGCTCAAGGATTAACTGTAAAGTCAAACTTAGTTGACTTTAAAGTGCTGAAACCCAGTAGCTGCTAAAATCAGCCTATTCTCAGTACCTGCATATAACTTAACTGAGTTACTATTAAATGGATAGTGTTACATGGTTACCTGTATTATATTAACACAGAGGTAAAGTCTAAAGAACTAAATAATCATTTGTAGAGGTATAATTAGTATTTGTATCCTTCATTGGCATGCTGATATTCACAGTTAAATAAAAGAATTTTTTCAATGTCATAAACTTACTATTTTTATCTATTTCCCCAATAAAATGATGAAACCAAATTTTACCATGTGGGATCACTTCCTCATTGGAAGATAAAAATGGAAGGTTTACAAATACACATTTCTAAATGCTCCTAAGAGATAATAAAATAATTTCATGTCTCTGAGGTGAACCAGACCAGAAAAAAGAAGGCACAAGTAGCTCTTTTTAGCATTCCTAAAGTAAGGAAGCAAAACTTTGAGGCTGCTTCTCAAAAAGTAGCTCATTTGTAGCAGTTCACAGAACTTTCCCAAAGACTTCAATGTAGAAAAGAGGACATTCTGCCTAAAAAATATTCAATAAGTCAATTCCATAGATGAATAAAATCCAAACTTCTTACTGGTATAGCTCCCTCTTTGATCTCACCTACCACATCTTCCACATGCAACCTCTATTTCTCTATTTCTACTACATGGAAATACTTAATAGGCTGGTGGAGAATAACAATTTTTTTTTTAACGTAAACCCTTCTTTCATAATTCCTTTTTACATACTGCCCTTTTATCCTAGTAAGTGCTAAAGCTAATCATCTCTAGCATTACTTCCTCCAAGAAATCTACCAAGTACCCTTGGCTGAATGTCATTCCCTCCTCTTCAGGACAAGTCCACCTTTGGTGACAGCATGAATAAATGAACAAAATCATAAATTACCTAATTTTTACAGAGATGCTCTTTACAAGATACAACCTGGACAATGAGGAAATGGAAGTCTACCCTGATTCCTGATCCAACTCTTACAGATGTGCTGACATATCTAGGACTGAAGTTTTAAGCTAGAGAGACGAGGTTGAAAAGAAAAAAAAATGGACACACCTCTTTTACTTCTCTTTTGCCTACCATTTATAAAAGAAAAATACATACATAGTATCAAAATTATTTGAAGTAAAAACTGTCTTGCCATACCAGACATTAAGATACATTACAAAGCAGTGATAACTAAAATAAGCTGGAGCTAGAATAAGAACAGATGGATCACCAAAACAAATTATTTCAGATTAAGAGAAAAAAATGTTACATATAGCAATATGATTTAAAAAAAAGAAAGTATCACAGGGGCACCTGGGTAGTTCACTAAGTTAAGCATCCAAATTTCAGTTTCTGCTCAGGGCATGATCTCGTGGCTCAAGCCCTGCATCGGGCTCTGAACTGACAGTGTGGAGACTGCTTGGGATTCTCTCTCCCCCTCTCTCTCTCTGCCCCTCCTCCACTTGTGCTATGTCTGTCTCTCCCTCTCAGAATAAATTAAAAAAAAAAAAGTATCACAAAATAATGAAAAATGAAGCTGTCAGGATTCAGGGAATGGTAAACATTTCCTCCTGAGCAATCTGAGGGGAAAATAAGGAAAAAAACCCAGCAATCAAAGAAATCCAAACCCAAGCAATGACATCTTTCTATAAATTATCTAAAGCAAGTATTATTATTACTTTTTTTTTAGAGAGAGAGAGAGAATGAGCAGGGGACAGGGCAGAGGGAAAGAGAAAGCAACTCGCAAGCAGGCTCCAAGCCTAGCACAAAGCCTGACATGGGTGCTCAATCCCATGACCCTGGGATCATGACCTGAGCTGAAGTCAAGAGTCAGACACATAACCAACTGAGCCACCCAGGCGCCCTGAAGCAAGAATTTTAAAGAGTAGTGTCAGTAAAAGTAGATGTGGCACATTACTAGTGGCGCTGCCACAACAAGCATTAATTGAAAAGGTTCACAGGGTTTGATCTGGGAATTCCATGTCTCTGTATCTAGCTACCCTAAGGAAATGTAAAACGGCGGGGAAAGGATGGTGTGGTCACGTGCTACAGCCTGTCCCAGCACAATTTAAAATGATGCAAAATGAAAAGTAGTAATTTATTAATTATTAACTGCTATGAAACAGTTAACTGTTGCTGTAACAATGAAAATGATTGCCATAAAAATTATTTGGTAACTTAAAAAACTTACATTATAAAAAGGATCTTAAACAAAAATATTAAACTCTGTATATGAAAAAACACAGAGAATATTTGAAGATGATAACCACTGCTAGGGAATTTAGATTATGGTCTATTTTCTACATTGGTATGTTCTTACATTTAAAAAATAATTTTTAAAAACATAAAAATTGAGACTATACAGATGCAAAACAGTAAGACACTCAAACTGTTAAAGTAATTAAGCAAGAAGGTGATTAGACTAAGGTGGCTCTAATGCCTTGGTACCCTAGGTAAGCAAACCAAAACCTAAGCCACAGTCACTATACAAGAATCTGAGAAAATGAAACTTAAGAACAACCAATCACAAACAGTCAACTAGGCTTTCCAAAGAAGGCAACTGCTTAAACTATCACCAATCAAATAATTCCCTTTGCTTCTAGGTCTTCCCTGTAAAAACATCCCACTCTCCCAGCTCTAGTTGGTAGACAGGTAAAAACCTCTGGTTTGGTGTTCCCTAATTCAATCAATGTATGCTCATTAAACTTTGAAAAAAAAAATTAACATGCCTCAGTTTACCTTTTAGAAAACAAACTAAAAAACCAAAACAAAAAGATATTCACTAAAGGGATAAAAAATAAATACAATAATTGGAACATAAGACTTTTACAAAGTTAAGAAAATCCCCCAAAACATGATAAAACTAGGAAATCCAAAAAACAATAAAAAGAGAGAAAAAATAAGATGCGATGATGGAAAGTTTCAATCACTTTGCCCTTACTTTAATTTCTATATGAGTGATTGCTCCTCTTAACACTGTACTAAACCCTAGAACTGTGTTTCTAAAACCCAAGGATTGCCTGGAACATTTTAAAAACGAAGCTCAGAGATTTGAATTCAGTTGTTCTGGGACAGAGCTTAAGATTTTACATCACACACACACACACACACACCACAGAGACATCTAGTTGGGTTTTGTTTGTTTTTTTTTTAATCAACAAGAGTGCTTCCGAAGTTCATGTGAAGGCCACTGACCTAGAAGAACATAAGATAATAAAAACCTAAGATAATAGGGGTACTGGGTGGCTCAGATGGTTAAGCATTCAACTCTTGATTTTGGCTCAGGTCATGATCTCTTGGCTCAGTTTGTGAGTTCGAACCCTGTGTGTCAGACTCTGCGCAGACAGCCCCCAAGCCTGCTTGGGATTCTTTCTCTCCTCTCTCTCTGCACCTCCCGAACTCGCACAGGTACTCTCTTTCTCTCTCTCAAAACAAACTTAAAAAAAAAAAAAAAAAGATAATAAATAAGAGTTTATGACAAAGAATAAAACGCAAAAACAATTTTCTTTTTTTGATGGGTAAGTTATGACCTGTTATTCTATTTTGACTTTCAGAATATCTGAATCACACATAAAAGTCATTAACATGGACAGCAAATACTGTTAAGAGGTCAAACAAGCGGTACAGGATAGGTCTGAAGAAGGGAAACAGACAAAGGGCAAATGGTTACAAGAAAAATCTGGTTGGTCCTAAAGAAAAGATTAATCAATGTGCTTCTTTACCAGGAAGATTATAACACTTTTATTCATAATGGGCATTAGATAAGAAACAATAATGAATATCCTACATTATTTGGTCCAATAGTCTATAGTATCCTCCTCCCCACAATATACCTAAAGGACGCAACATACGCGGATCAGTAACGCTAACTCACTAACAATGTTTCTCAAATTGGGTGGGAGTAGGGAAGCATATGCAAAAATCCTGGAGGTTATGTACAGTTTTAAAAGCCAGAGAGATTATTTTAATTCAATTGTCCTTGTGAATCACTTACTTAACCTGAAGGAATAAACCTGAAGGAATAGATCAGCAAAACAATTCTGGTACATTACCAACAATTCTTCCTATTGAAGAGGAATACAAAAAAAAAAAAAAATTGCCAGTTCTGAGTGCTAAATGCAAGGTACTTTGAAAAGTGCTGTACAGGGGCGCCTGGGTGGCGCAGTTGGTTAAGCGTCCGACTTCAGCCAGGTCACGATCTCACAGTCTGTGAGTTCGAGCCCCGCGTCAGGCTCTGGGCTGATGGCTCAGAGCCTGGAGCCTGTTTCCGATTCTGTGTCTCCCTCTCTCTCTGCCCCTTCCCCGTTCATGCTCTGTCTCTCTCTGTCCCAAAATAAATAAACGTTGAAAAAAAAAAAAATTTAAAAAAAAAAAAAAAAAGAAAAGTGCTGTACACATACCATTTCATTTAATTCCCAAACCCCATGAAATAGGTTCTGGCACTTCCCAATTTCATAGAAGAAACTGACCCTTAAGTGTTTAAGTAACTGGTTCAAGATCACATGATTATCAGTTACGACTGAAATAATTTCTTTATGGAAAACAAATGGACACATATAACCAATTCCAACTTTATAAGAGTTCAGATTTTTTCCCAAAAAATTGTACTTAAAATTAAAAATGTGTCAGGGCACCTGGGTGGCTCAGTTGGTTAAACAACCAACTCTTGATTTCAGCTCAAGTTATGATGTCATGTTTGGGATTTTCTCCCTTTCTCTCTGGTCTCCCCAGCCCGTTCACTTTCTCTCTTTCTCTCTCTCTCTCAAAATAAATAAACTTTTTAAAAAATGTGTCAACCATTTTATAGCTTCTAAGGAAGAAACAGGATCAGAGGAGAATAGAAATAGAAATAACATTTGATGGGGGGGGGGGCAAATGCTCACAAATTTATGGGGAGAGGCGCCTGGCTGGCCCAGTTGGTAGAGCATACAACTCTTGATCTCAGGGTCGTGAGTTCGAGCCCCATATTAGAAATTAGGAGCTTAATTTTTAAACAAAATTTTTTTTTAAATTATGGGCAAAAAAATCTACTGTAAAATACAGTGCTGACTCCACTGTTCCTGAAATGATAAAAAGGTCAGTAAATAAATCATGATCTTGAAAATTTAACTGATACAAAAATTTTTAATGTTTAAGACCATATAATAAGTTGAGAAATATGAAAAGGCACTGAATCTCACAAATTATGAAAATTCATTTTTAAATGTTACATTTCAAGATGTCATCAGGCCATAATCTCTGATTTCTAAAATGTATCTAATTCTTACAATATACCTACTATAACAGAGGTATAATTTAAACCTCAATTTAAAAATATATCAATAAAATGTCTTTAATTTTAAAATCAGACTCTAAAGCAGTTTTTATTTAATTACAATAATCCCAATAAAAACAAAATTCTTGGTCAATTGCATACATAAACTATCAGGGCAACAGGGATGACAATAAATGCACTGTTCTCTCCCTTTGAGTGCAATTCTATACTTCAGTAAATGCATTTAGCTCTAGTACTACATAGGTAAAGAGCTCAATTTCATTAAGCATGAAATTTTATCAGCTAAACCAAATTTCACTCTTGATATCGACCAAAGTTTTTAGATCTTTAGAAAGAGATGCTTTACGTACATATAAATAATGTAATTTTATATTTCCAATTTGTCTAAGACAACAAGTTAGTACAGTTTACAAGTAATTAAAAAGACCCAATAATGCCATTATTGCCCCTCCAGGTTGGCCTACAAACTGCTTCCATATTGCTCACACACAAATACCACCTACATGTAACAACAATACTCAAAACTTTTGATGGCTTTTAATTTTTCTCCCGTATCAGAATTGACTCTTGACTCTCTAGGCCATGATTAATCTGACCGTAATTTACCAATTCAGATCCTAATCCTATCACTTCATTCATTCAATTAGGCAATACATAATTTGGAGGGAATACCAAAAAAGCATGGTCTATCTGGAGCACAAGGCCAACCAGAATGGAGATTTATAAATAATTAATTACAAAACAATGTCTTAAGTACTATGGTAGACATAAATGTTATAGTACAATTACCACAACTCCACCAGAGTAGATGAAAGACGACAAAGTGACATTTGCCCTCAAAAATGAGAATTTCTCTCCAAGCATCACAGCACTGTAATACCAACACATCAGCTTCCTCATCTTTATTTCTTAGGATGGACCAGGAATGCTAGTATAGGACATAGATACATGGATGGATGGGCAGAAGGAAGGACAGACATATACGTAAATGTAAAGAAGAATGAATACCTGTTAGATTTAAATGGCCAAAATTGGATGTAATAATACAGATGAGGTATTCCAAAACCCTTACATATTAAAGGAACAACAGGAGAAAAATCTGAAATATATTTAGGAAATAAAATTGATAAAGTTTGGTGTGAGAGACTGGACTAGGGAGAGGAGAGCTAACAGAAAAGCATAATCTGCCAAAGCTTCTGGCTCAAGCGACAAGGCTGATGGTGGTGCATTACTGTGGTTGGGAATGGAGGCAGAGACTAAAAAAATGTTCAGCTCTGGTAAAGGAACACTAAGAGGCAACATCTGGGAGGTAACTAGAAGGAATTCAGGAAAAAAGGTCTGGATTAGAAGTAAAGGTGTGGAGATCATCAACATAGAGGTAATTAAGAACAAAGCACTGAATACAGAGGAGACTGCCCAGAGAACATGTAAAACATGAGATTAGGACCAAGAGCAGAACATTCCGGTCAACAGTGTTGTTGTTATTTCACATATTATAATAGTTTCTCATTAAATTATATTTTTATACCATATACAATGACTAACACAATGCCTAGGGCACAACAAATGCTTTAAAAGTACTTACTTATTATACCCCTGAATTGAAAAACAAAATGTATTGGGGCACCTGGGTGGCCTGGTCAATTAGGTGTCCAACTCATGATTTTGGTTCAGGTCATGCTCTCTCAGGTCTGGAGACAGAGCCCGCCTCAGGCTCTGCCCTGGGCTCCTGGTCGGGAAGCCTGCTTAAGATTCTCTTTCCCTTGCTTTGTCCCTTCCCTGCTTGAATGCACATGGGCACCTCTCCCTCTAGCTCCTTGCTCTCAAAAAAAAAAAAAAAAAAAGAAAAAAAAAAAAGGAAATTAAAAGAGAAAGAAAATGTATTAAGTATAATAAAGCCATAAAGGATTTCTTAAAAATATTTCAATAAGACAAGCTCAAAGTGCTAAAGTCTCCTTAAGGAATCTAAAATTTATTTCAAAAATCAATAAAAAGCTTTCCACCAGAAATAGCAGTACAAACCAATAATTAAAACATTAAAATCTGGAATTATGGGAAAGGCTTATTTTAAAGATAATGCTTAAAAATATATATTAGCTAGTTTATTTTACATATTAGCTGATTTAAAGGATAATGCCTCTAAATTTGGAGTAAGAAGAGCTTCAATGTTGTTACCTAATGATTTTTCACAAATATTAATACCAATTTTTACCAAACTTTGTTTATATTATTTAATATTAACACACACTAGGGGCGCCTGGGTGGCTCAGTCGGTTGAGCGGCCAAGTTTGGCTCAGGTCATGATATCGCGGTCCGTGAGTTCGAGCCCCGCGTCGGGCTCTGTGCTGACAGCTCGGAGCCTGGAGCCCGTTTCAGATTCTGTGTCTCCCTCTCTCTCTGACCCTCCCCTGTTCATGCTCTGTCTCTCTCTGTCTCAAAAATAAATAAACGTTAAAAAAAAAAATTAACACACACTATTAACAAATGTTAACCATCAATTATAAGAATAGATGGACTAAATATATGACTGAGAAGACCAAAGTGAGTTAGTCACTAACCTAGAATATAGTTAAATTATTCTTGGGTCCTTTTCCCACTGTTTACAAATATGTATTTAAAATTTAGAGTATTCTTGAAAGTATTTACACTAATAAATGCATAAAAAGAAATAAAAATGTGCTTTTACAAGGTTGACAAGGGGAATGTGCGGCTTAGTTGGTATAGCATGCAACTTTTGATCTCAAGGTCATAAGTTCAAGTGCCATGATGAGTGTAGAGCTTACATTAAAAAAAAAAAGGATGGGGCGCCTGGGTGGCGCAGTCGGTTAAGCGTCCGACTTCAGCCAGGTCATGATCTCGCGGTCCGGGAGTTCGAGCCCCGCGTCGGGCTCTGGGCTGATGGCTCAGAGCCTGGAGCCTGTTTCCGATTCTGTGTCTCCCTCTCTCTCTGCCCCTCCCCCGTTCATGCTCTGTCTCTCTCTGTCCCAAAAATAAATAAACGTTGAAAAAAAAAATTAAAAAAAAAAAAAAGGTTGACAAAACCTTTTCCAAATTAACTTTTATGACAACAAAAGAAAATCTGCTTTCATTGCTTTTCCACTTTAATGTAATACCCCTAGTCAATTCAATAACATTTTCTGTTCTTCAAATTGAACAACGGATAGGATATATATCAACAATAACATCATAAGGGCTGGCTTTCAATGTAAAAAGGTATTACCAAAAATGTACAATCTGCTCTGATATTTCCATTTTCAGTGGTATATAGACACATAGTAATAAAAACACAAAATCAAAATTTACACTTTACTTAATAAGCAATTCCAAAACCCAAACCAATAGGTAATTATTTGTGCACAGATATAGATATAAAATTTATCTATCTTAAAGCAAAATTCTCACCCAATACTGAAGCAACCTACACAGCATGCATCTGAGCCACCTTCCCATTTATGACATATGCTAAAATAATGCAAACTAATTTTAACACATGTAAAATCAAAACAAGAAAATTTAGAAGCAAAAATGAGTAAATATACAGTATAATTATTTTTGCTTTTCAGCACCAATATTCGTTTTACTTTGTGCCCCCCCAAAATAATTGATAAATCCATGATTAAAAATAAATCTACAAATATTTTCAGTATTTTTTAGCACCTTTAATTCATATTTAGCTATAAACATGTCCTCTTATACATTTTGTATAGTTCAATTGTTTTGTGTGTAGTAAAGCTAATTCAATGGAATTTAAATCTAATTTTGATGAGTTTTTAAATTTATCACTTTTTAGTTCTCTCTATAGCAGACATTTAACACAGACTTTTTTTTTTTTTTAATTTTTTTTTTTTTTTTCAACGTTTATTTATTTTTTTGGGACAGAGAGAGACAGAGCATGAATGGGGGAGGGGGAGAGAGAGAGGGAGACACAGAATCGGAAACAGGCTCCAGGCTCTGAGCCATCAGCCCAGAGCCTGACACGGGGCTCGAACTCACGGACCACGAGATCGTGACCTGGCTGAAGTCGGACGCTTAACCGACTGCGCCACCCAGGCGCCCCTAACACAGACTTTTTAACATCACATCCCCAAGGAGGCAGTGTAATATAGTGGTTTGAACACCAACACTGGAACCTCAGCTTCATCACAGAGGTAGGACCTTGGAGACCATCACTTAATCTAGGGCCTCTGTGTCCTTATTTGAAAACAGGCACCATACCTATATGATGAGCTTACTATGAGGATTAAACAAAGTAATACCTGGCATAGTACTAGCAAAAGAGGTAATTGAGTTTAATTTCTTTCACATATAGTTTACATCAAAAAATAATTTTATTTTGGGGTGCCTGGGTGGCTCAGTCAGTGGGCATCCGACTTCGGCTCAGGTCATGATCTCACGGTTGGTGAGTTCGAGCCCCGCGTTGGGCTCTGTGCCGACAGCTTGGAGCCTGGAGCCTGTTTCGGATTCTGTGTCTCCTTCTCTATCTGCCCCTCTCCCGCTTGTGCTCTGTCTCTCAAAAATAAATAAATGTAAAAATAATAATAATAATTTTATTTTTTTTAGCATTTACTTTTGAGAGAGAGAGAGAGAGAGACAGAGAGAGAGAGAGAGAGAGGCTGGCAGAATGCAAGCAGGGGAGGCGAAGAGCAAGAGGGAGACAGAATCCAAAGCAGGCTCCAGGCTGTCAGCACAGAGCCCAATGCAGGGCTCAAACTGCAAGATCAGAACCTGAGCTGAAGTCAAGACCCTTAACCGACTAAGTCACCCAGGCACCCCCCCAAAAAAAATTTTTAAAGGAGACTTGGAGAGCAAGGTAATTTTCACTCATCCCAATATGCCACAGATCTGTAAATCGACCTCCTCACATACAGTATTCAGTATCATAGGTTACTATGGAACATAACATTATTTATAGTAGGCACCTTCCCATTAGATTTATTGTTAGGTATTTATTTATTTTCCAAGTTGGCCAACAGAGAGGGAAACAGGCTAGGAAAGGTAAGCTACACTCAGATATATTCAATACATTTTCCTGGCCCTTGGCAATTACTCTTTCCAGGTCAATATTTTGCAGATATGAAAGCAGTTACCAACTAAAAAGGCTCAGAGTAAAATAACGACTAAGACTCCAGTAATGACAGTAAGAATTCTTGGCTTAATTCATAAATATTGTAAATAGAAATTAAAAAAAAAAAGGTCTTCTCCCCACCAGTTCAAAGAAATTGCCAACACTGTAGGCTGAATGCTAGTAACCTACACCAAATTTTCTATTTAGGTGATTTTTTTAACCTCATAAATAGTATATAAAGCACAATTTTAAATGCCATAAACCTCCTGTTTACCTTCATCATCTAAAATGCAAAACGCCGGGGCTCCTGGGTGACTCAGTGGGTTAAGCATCCAACTTTAGCTCAGGTCATGATTTTGTAGTTCACGGATTTGAGCCTTGCACTGGGCTCTGTGCTGATAGCTCAGAGCCTGGAGCCTGCTTCAGATTCTGTGTGTGCCTCTCTCTCTGCCCCTCTCTCACTGCACTCTGTCTCTTTCACTCTCTCTCAAAGATAAACATTAAAAAAATAATAAATAAAACGCAAAATGCCATGATCAGTTTATAAATTGCATTTTAAATAACTTTTCCATTTAAAAGTTTAAGCAAAAATTACACATTCAAAATTCAAAGAACCTCAAAACTATTCTTCCTTCCCATATATGAAAGGAGACAATTTTTAAAATAGATAAAATATTTTAATGAATATTTTTATTAACTGAATTTAACATATAATGTCCTTTTTCTACAACACAGCAATACATTTGTTAAGTAATTATCCTCCGTGGAAGTGTAAAAACTATAAAAAAGAATGCCATAACATGATGCTGCAATTTTTATAAAGATTAGAGAACAGTAATAAAGACTCAAAATGTAATGCCTTATAAATATGCAACACGATTAGACAATAACAAAGAAAATACCAGGGGGAAAATTTTGTGTTCACAGATAATGTTTTATGGTATTACGGGACATCATCTTCACTTCTTCAGTTGCCACTATAGTTTCTACCATTCACAGTAAAATGCCTCCAGTTGTTTGGTTAGTACTATTTCACCAATAAAGGAAAAGGAGGGAAGTACTGCTGAAAATAAGGGGAAAAACAAAAGCCTCAACAAAGTAAATTATTTTATGCCATCTCTTTCCACCCTAATCATAGGACAGAAGCAATATCTAAAAACGAAACATATCAACAAATATATACATTAAAATCTGTTTAGTCAACACAACTACAGAGAAAATAAAATTTAAATTTTCTATTTTTTGTAAAACCAATGACTTATTAGGACAAGATTACTGGTGTACAAAGCTACCACTGTATATTGGATCACTACCATACACTGAAATAACTCTTGCAATTTCATCTTTCCTTACTATGTAAGGTAATCAGAGCACATCTGGCAGGCTACACTATTTCAAATACCTAACACCTGAAAGTGACTTTATTGGGTCAGAGTTCAAGGATGAGCATAAACTCTTTCACAGGAGCTTCTTTCAGTAACAGGAAAATTAGGTTACTAACAAGGCTTTATACTTCATATACTTTTTTTCTGATTTTAAAAGGAATGTAAAAATTTGGAAAATACAGAGCTGTATTTTTTTTTCATCCATAAATCACACCACCCAGAAATCTTCGTTAACTTTTTGGTAGATTTCCTTCAGAGAATTAAACTTCATAATCTAATTAAACACTAACCAACATGTAGAAAATAGCCAATGTATCTTCGATTTGGCCTTTTGATAAATATGCTACACAAAACACCAATCATTAATGATACGATCTTTAATTTCACAGAGATATTTGAAATGTGTTAAGTGGTGAGAGTGGGGTAGGGAGTACACAATTCAGAGGCGGGTCCCTAAAACGAAATCCTTTTCACAATTTTTATAGCGTCAACATTGTAATGGCAGCAAGATATGGCTGTTCCCAGAATAATATCAACAGTAATGTCCCTATACCAAAGTCTTTACTTTTAATTTCTTTCCATCATGCTTCAATGTCTATTTTTGCTGTAAAATATACATGTATACATGTACATATATGTGTGTGTATATATATACGCCAAAGGCTCAGCTATTTTCTTTGAAGTCCAGCATTCAAACTGTTAGTGTTCCTGGCCTATGAGACAGTCCACCAGATAAAAGGATGACACTTCTATATTCCAATATTCTCCCTAATAAAAAAAAGACTTTTCCTTAAATATTGCCAATTTTTTTCCATTGTTACAACCGTTGTTTTTGGAAGTATGCAGATATTAGAATTACAAAGATTGACATGACCTCATTAACAAACAAAACCAATAACACCACGGGCAGCAAATTTTTTTCTTAAAATTTGATTGAACCTTGCCTCTAGCTTCAACGGAGGCTTTCCTGGACTCCAGGCATTAAAGATCTTAAAATCCCATTCATTTTCTTCTGCCCAATGGTTAACAGAAGTCTAAGATACAGTAACTCAAATTTGTTACTTTGACCTTCTAACACTAGCGCCCTTTAAAAGAAATCCCTCAACAAGAATCAGCAAAGTTTGAAGAAAGAATTGTCTTTAAGTCAAGCATTTCCTGATAAGTGACAGAAGGTCTGGCTGCCAGGAATACACTTTGCTGACCCTAGTAAGAGCCGAGACTCAAAATAAAATTTACCACTTTTGTTACCTAGAAAATTTATTTGGCTAACAAGTGATAAACCATAAC
Organism: Puma concolor; assembly: GCF_028749965.1. NCBI lineage: Eukaryota > Metazoa > Chordata > Mammalia > Carnivora > Felidae > Puma > Puma concolor. The sequence goes on along the minus strand of NC_141673.1, from coordinate 24,789,760 downwards.
CAAGGCCGTGTCTTTAGTGGACGAACTAATATAAAAGAGGAGCGCCACGGGTTTCAGCTAAATGTTTTTGCCATTTTTGAAGAAAAGCTAATTGTTAGTGGCCATGTGACATTACAAGATCCCAGAAAGGAAAGGGTGGGAGGAAGAGAGAGGAGTTCAAGGCAGTTCAGGGTCAGAACAAGCTCAGGCATCCTGTCATTAGCAAACGTTCCCCCAAGCTGAAGGCAAAATACTGCTTACCCGAAAAGGAGTGGGTGAAAAGTAGGGGGAGAATGAGGGGGAAACCACAAGGGAGTCAATGTGGCAGTGAGGTGGTGACGGGAAGCAGGGAATCTGGAGCTATCCAGCTGAGTTGGGGAGCAAAAGCATCGGGCACGAAAATGCTGAGAAAAGCAACTGCAACGGAGACGACAATACTTGGCAACTGCCCATATTCCCCTCCCCATCGGTTCTTTGGGTTTCCCACACTCCCTCCACCTCAGCTCTTGACCAACACTCAGGGGTGTGACCCGCCAGCGGGAGGCTGCGGTGATCTTTGTCTCGGCCGGCTCCCCACGCGAAGGCTCCTCCTCCTCCTCCTCCTCCTCCTCCTCCTCCTCCTCCTCCTCCTCCTCCTCCTCCCCCGCGCTCGCCACCCGCTCACACCCCCGGCGTCTCCAAGGAGCTGGAAGCGCGGCGGCCACCGCCGCCTCCTCGCCCACCTCCCGCGGACTCGCGCCCTTCCTTTCCCCTCCGCCGCCCGCGCCTGCAGCTCCACCCCCGCCGAGGGGGATCTTTGTGTCTCCGGGGACTTTCAGCCTCTTTCCTCCTGGGCCTCCCCCGGAGACCAAACGGGCAGCAAGCACCAGAGGAGGCTGCGGCTGGAGGCGCCTCCCGCGAAGAAGCCCATCACGTACCCACATCCCACCCCACCCCGGAAATGCCTGGGCGACCCGGGGTTCGCGCTGGACCAGAGGGGCGACAGGCACTCGCGAGCTCCCTACGCCGCGCCTCCCTCTCTCAACTTCCCGGCCGGGCCTGAGCCTCCAGCGCCCCCAAAGCCTCCCGCCCGGGCCCTCGGTCCCAAGCACCCTCCCGCCCCCCTCGGCTCGGGGTCCGCCCGGCAGGAGGAAAAGCCCCGCGAGGTCGCCCGCCACCAACTCACCAGCAAGTGCGGGGGCCGCGTCGCGAAGCGAGGCGCGGAGCGTGAGCTGCTCTGCCGACGCCCGCGGCGACCGGATGCAGGTCCGGGTCCCAGCGGCTGGCGGACCCGAGGCGCCTCCGAGGCGCAGGCCTCCGCCGCTGCCTTCCGGCTCTCGCCGAGGGTCCGGAGCCTCCGGGAGGGGCCGCGGGTCCCTCACGCGTTGCCAAGCCCCCCGGACAACATGGCTCCCGGGCCGCCGGGCCGCGCGGGCAGCCCACTAATCCCCTCGGAGGAGCCTGGGCGGGAGCGAGGCGGGCAGGGAGGTGACGCCCGGCTGAGGCGGCCCGCCCGGACGAGGGTTCCTTCTTCTCTGCGGCCGGACCGTGAGGAGCTCCGGAGACCGCGGGCGGCCGCTTTCGTTCTCTGCGTGTGCGTCGCTTTCTCACTCGGCGGCTGCGGACTGACGCCTCCGCCTGTTCCCCGGAGGAGAGCGAGCGAGCGAGAAAAAAGACTTTTATTGAAACGATCCAACCAGCAGCGGCGGAGAAAAGCGACCCGCCGCGGGAGCTTCCCCCACCCCCGCCTGAGCGGCTTGCCGCCGGCAGCGCGACCCCTGCTGGCGGCGGCGGCGGGAGGGGCGGAACCGACGGTCCGGGGGCGGGGCCTAGAGGGCGGGGCGGGGTATCCCCGGGAAACCCCCCGCCCCGAGGTGGGGGCCTTGGTCTCTCCAGCAGGGCTTCTGAAGCCGTCGGACCGAGGTGAGAGGGGTGAGAAGACCCTGCAGATGTGCGATGGTTACGTAGTGACGCAACACAGCGCCTGGGGAAGAGATTACCTGAGCAATTCAGCCCCTGCATCTTCCTCCCATCCACCCCCAACAAAACAAGAACTGTTGCTTAAATTATGCAATTATGTAATTAAGATATCAATGCCGCAGTTCTCTACTGGTATTCTAGAGAGTTGATGTCAAGGGGCCCACACCTGAGCATGCTGATTGCAACTTTTCTTCTTTATTATGGGTGGTTGAGTGGGGTAGCAGGGCAGCAGTCATTCACGCACGCAGCATTTGTTCTTTTAATTTCTTTGTACTGTGTTCTTGGCAATATGCTAAGTCCTCAAAGGACTGAGAGTCTAGCTGGATGAAAGATAGTCAATAAGCAGTTATAATAAAAATATGGGCTATGTGAGAAGAGAAATACAAGGTGCTGTAAGAGAACAGAGAGGAGCTACTGTTGCCTTTGGTTAGGTTTTGTTTTCTTGGGGGGAGGGAGCGCCAAGAGGTTGGCCCAGTTTCTGTAAATATTTTTACTTTCTTCTTTCCCAGAGGCTAAAAGCTAGTTCAGGAATGAACAGCAGAGTGAAAGTGAAGACAAACTAAAGTAATACTGACCCACTTTTTTCCACTAATAAGGATAAAGACAGAAGGTAAAAACAAACCCCTAGAGGGAGATAATGAGAGGATAGAAAAGACAAGAATGGGGACCGGATGTGGACAACCTAAACGAAAAATTTTAAACCACATAAAAGTCTGCTGAAGTGAGATACAAATATTTTTTTTCCATTTTAATACCAGGAAATAGACTTTGTAAGTTTTTAATGCAATTTCAAATCACATTATATCCTAAGGACTTCTGACAATTACCTTCTTGGATTCCCGAATGAATCCTTTCCCTCTAAAAATAATGCCTGCTGACTTCTTTCTCTTATTTTGTTGGGCAAAATGGAATATATCTACTGTAATAGCCAACGAAAATCATACATTTCAATCAGACTTCTCCCATGCCTCTAAAATTACCAGGATCCATAAATTAGAAGCATTTATGCTCTGCACATATTTAACACTGCTTATCGTTCATATACGAATGCAAATGTAGAACACAAGCTTTCTTTTAGAACAAGTGTGCTTAAAAAAAAAACACCGTTAGTGATGCTTTTTTGATTTGTCCAAGTCAGAGAACTTTGTGCTATACCAAGAATATAGCATCTATGTAATATAGCATCATTTTTAGAGGTCTTTTAAAGTTAGAGAGCTAAAAAAATTAGTATTTATATAAGGCCTACTTACATGCCAAGCATTTTTCACATATTTGTCTTATTTAGAAAAAAAAATTGTGTGTCTTTTTTTGGGTCCCTTAGAAAATGTTAAAAATCATAATAAAAGTGAGTCTACAAAATGACATCCTGAGTTTCATATCAATAATTCCCCTTTCATATTATTAGATTGGAATTACTCAATTAGAAATCCAAAGATTGTCCTAATTACCTCATCTAAAGCTGCTAAAAAGCACCTTTCCTTTTCCTAAATCTCTTATTACCATAATAAACATTTCATAATCAAAAAATCAAAACTTAGATAATAATTTTATTGATCTATTTATTCTTTCCATCAAAAAATATCTACTGACTGCATATGATGTTCCAGGCACTCTTCTAGGCACTGACAATATAGAAGTAAACATGACAGACAAGATATTGCTCTCATAGAACTATTTTCTAGTGATAGAAACGAGCACAAAGTATGTAACTCATTTAAGGAATTCATAAGATAACTTATAATAAGAAGAAATATATGAAATAATCATAAGAAATATCTTCAGTATATGAAGAAAATGAAAAACTAATGGAAAAGAAATTGGGCAGGAGGAACAGGACATAGGTGGTGAGGTCCAGAAAGACCTGATGAGCAGCAGAGGCTAAAAGCCATGGTTCTTTCTTTATATCCCTCAGTAAATTATTTAATCACAAAAAAGTCACAAAAAGAAGACGTTGGGGTGCCTGAGTGGTTCAGGCAGTTGAGCATCTGATTCTTCATTTCGGTTCAGGTCATAATCTCACAGTCATGAGACAGAGCTCCGAGTTGGGCTCCTTGCTAAGTGTGGGGCCTGTTTAAGATTTTCTCTCTCTCCTTCTTCTTCTGCCCCCCTCCCACTCATGTGCATGCTAGAAGGAAGGAAGGAAGAAAATGTGGTATATACACACAGTGGAACATTATTCAGCTATAAAAAAGGAAGGAAGTGGTACAAAAACATGGGTGAACCTTGAGAACATTATGCTAAGTGAAATAAGCCAATCACAGAAGGACAAATACTGCATGACTCCATTTATATGAAATATCCCAAATAGTCAAACTCAGAAGCAGAAAGTAGAAGAAGGGCGATTACTAGGGGCTGAGGGGTGGGAGAGATGGGAGTTGATGTTCAACTGGTATATCAGCTACGCAAGATGAGTACATTCTAGAGATCTGCTATACAACATTGTGCCTGTAGTTCACAATCCTATAATGTACACTTAAAAATTTAAGAGGGTAGATCGCATGTTATCTGATCTTACCACAATTAAAAAAAAAAAGTTACATACAATCAAAATAATGAGTACATTTATTTAGTTACTCTTCTAAATTGATTTAAAATTTGCCCATGATGTTTTTGGCATGCTAGTTGGCTTTTTTCCTGGGTTGTTAACCTTGTAAAATAAAGTATAAAATTGCTTAGAGCATTTTCCAAACTGTGGTTAATAAATATTCCCTAGCACATGGTGAGAGAGAGGGTTGAGGAAGAATTCCAAGATCAGATCCACTTGGGAAATGTCACACACTTCATCTCCCTTTTGGAAATTTACCACACACATTTGCATATTAAAAACTCTGAGCTGTTCTAAGATTGAAAGTAATTTTCTTTCCAGTTAAACCAGTGTACTCCAAAATATTCTGACCATAGAATAGCTTTATCACAGGACATATACAAAAATATTGAGTGACATGTGCTGATGAGCACAATTTGGGAAACTGCTCTCTTGGAGCATTAGGCATTTACCCTTCAGCCTTGGGAAAGGGGGTCCTTAAAGGGGGGAGAATTCGAAGGTCATTGAACTTTGGACAGAGAGAGTAGAATGGGATGGAATCAGAAAATCTTTGCTGTGACTCACACTTTGAGAAAGACAGAAGCGGGAAACAAATGTGAAACATATCCAGACAAGATATGGATGGAAAAGAGACACTAAACCTGGTTTTCATTTTCTCTAAATCAATCGTTGTCAAACAATGATCCCTGAACCAGTGACAGCAGCAATATCTATCACCTGGGAATTTCTTAGAAAAAAATTCTCAGGGGGACCTGGGTGGCTCAGTCAGTTGAGTGTCTGACTTCGGCTCAGGTCATGATGTCATGGTTTGTGAGTTCAAGCCCTGAGTTGGCCTCTGCACTGACAGCTGGAGCCTGCTTCAAATTCTTTCTCCCTCTCTCTCTGCCCCTCCCCCACTCACGCTCAGTCTCTCTCTCTCCCTCTCTCTCTCTCTTATCTATCTCAAAATTTAAAAAACGAAATTAAAATTCTCAGGCTCCACTATAGACCAATTGAATCAGAAACTCTGGGATGGAGCCCGGCAAACTGTTTTAACAAGTCCTCTAGGATTCTATTACACAGTTTGAGATATAATAAAGTTTGAGAACCACTGCTCTAGGCAGCACTAATACATAGCTTCATCTGTTTTCAATTTGTCTGAATTTCTGGACCATTTCCAATTATTAATAGCTACAAAAAATTCTCAAAGAAATTAGTTACCTTACCAAATTGGGAAAAAGCTTTTTGTCTGGTTTTATTCCCTATTTTGCCAGGCTGAACCATATAATAAATATATTTGTTCGCAATAAGAGTGAAGCAAATCAAGCAAAGGGCAGCAGTCAACTTTCTTCCCTGTAATGTCACCTGAGCAAAATAATTTTGCTTTTAGTAAAAATGAAACTACAGATGAGAAAAGAGTAGTATCAAAGGATTTTTTAACCTACTTTGAAAACAGAACAACTAGCCTCAATTTAACATTTATTTCTCATAAACATTTTCTACCATCCCAACATATGCAAAATAACTTTAGACCATTGAATGATACAGCTGTAGCCCATCACTAAAAAATTAACTATGGAGATTTTACAGATCCAGATCTATTTAAAAATCGTTATCAAAGTATCTCCATAGACACAGAAGTTACAAACTTGGGGAGGGAAATTTCTTTACTGTCTACATGTAAAATTTTAAATTTACAGTACTAGATTTATCTGTAGAGGCTTGGTAACATCCGAGAGAGACTTGGTACAGTCCAGGGAGCATTATAAAAAGCTTTCAGGAAAGTGATGTCATGTGTCCTTACTAAGGAAATGAATCCAGGAACCAAACTTAGTCTTGGCAGTTAAGGAAGACATAATTTTCAAACATTACATTTCAAAATGAAGTTGATCTCTAGTTGTTGACAAAATGCTTAGGGAGTGTTAGTCTCCAGGCTTCCAGTAAGAATCTATTAAAAGACTAAGAAGGGATTAAATTGTTTTTCTTTCTTTCCTTTTTAAACCTTGTGATATTAACTGCTCTTAACTAGATTGATGTTCTGCCTCCTAAAAGAAATCAGGGGTGGGCTCTTAATCAAATAAAATATACTTAAAGCTTATTTGAGCTTTCTGAAAAATGAAGCACAACATGAAACCACCTTTAGATTTAACAAATTTCTCTTTAAAAAAAATATATTGTTGAAATGTGGGAGCTAGGGCAGTAAAGGTTTTTTTTTTCCCTCTTAAGCGCCTTAAAAAGGAGAATGTGGCAATTAGCATTTTCCCAGAGGCTTGTCAGAATGATCATTAGCCTGCTTTCATTCTTTTAAAGAATGACAGAAGGGAGTAGCAGAAGCCTTACGGTTTGTCATCCTTAAAATTTGTTTGCCGCAGTGATTTGTGTGTAGGGATGGTTATCACACTGATATGTAGATGTAATCCTTCTAGTCTTTCGATACTAGTTTAGAAGGGCAAGTTTTTCAGTAAACTAACTTTGACTTGCCCAAGCCCACATGACCATGGGATCATTTTAGAGTATGAAGAGGAGAGTAGAGCAAACATTTGGTATTTAACATTGAAAAAACGGAAAAATTAAAAATGAGAAAGAGGAGAGGTGCCTAGATGGCTCAGTCAGTTGAGCATCCAACTTCAGCTCAGGTCATGATCTCTCAGTTCATGGGTTCGAGCCCCACATTAGGCTCTGTGCTGACAGCTCAGAACCTGGAACCTGCTTTGGATTCTGTGTCTCCCTCTCTCTCTGCCCCTCCTCCTCTCTCTCTCTCTCTGTGTCAAAAATAAACACTAAAAGGAAAAATGAGAAAGAGGAAAAAGACAATAAGAAGGTAAAAAGCAGGAGCAGAGAAGAAGAATTAAGTCTTATAAATGTACTTTTATTCAGCAATAAGGAAGCCACAGATGTTAATAGTGTCAAACTTCATGTACTAGAAAGGAAGAATAGAAAAACATGAAGCTAAGCAGGTCAGGGTTCTAACCCTGAGGCAATATTGCATAGGAATTGAGCTTTGCAACCAGTCAGATTGGATGGGCGTCCTAGCTTTGCCACCGTAAGATTTTGGTAAGTTACTTAATTAAGAGTTTCCCCATGTGTAAAATTAGGATAATAGCATACCTGCCAGGTTGTAAGTATTAAATGAGATAATGAATGTAAAGCAACTATACTGTAACTTTTTCTGTTGTGACATGAGTGACTCAAGTACCTTATACAGAAAAGGGATTTTGTTGCTTACAAACCTGCAAAAACCAGGGGTATTTAAGGCTTCAGGGACATCTTATCCAACGGCCCACACAATGTCATCAGAACCTGGTTTTTCTCCTTTTGGCTCTGCCTTTGGCAGCCCTGGCTCATCTACCCATTAGGTCAAAAGATGGCTGCAATATTTGTAGCTGTATACTTTCTGGTTCAAGGCTTCCAGAAAAGAGGGAGAAACCTCCCCAGTAGCACAAACATTAGCTCTAATTAGCCCAACTCGAATCGATGAACTGTCACTGTGACCAAGGCAACTGAGTAATTGGCCGCATATGCTCTACCCTTAAAGGCAAGGTGAAGTTTGCTTCACTTGAATCACATGTGTTGAGAGTGTAGAAAGAGAGGTTCCCTCCAACACAAAATGAAGGCACTCTTATCATAAGTAAAGGGCACTCTTACCATCCACTTAATTAAAATGCAGAAAGCCAGGGATAAGCAGGCTTTATTATCAGCTGGATCCAGGCAGTCTGCCTCAGAACACAGTCACTCTGTCTCGCATTTGGGCTGCAATCTATGTGCCAACTTCATTCCTGCAGGCTTCTTTTCAAGCTCACTGACATCCCTGGAACCTAGCCTTCATAATGCCTAATCCAAAGGAAAAGAGATCCATTCAGAAAATTCTGAGGAAGGACCCTAACTGGCCCAGCGTGGGTCATATGTGTCTATCCTCCAATCAGAAGCATCCCACCAGACCATGTGGAGTGAAGGAGATGTACTTGTTCAAGGGACAGAAGGGTGCTATGTTAACAAATATAAGAGGGAATTCAGGGCAGTCAAAACCACAGGTGTCCACTATAACTGGTAAATGCAAAGAGTATAATCAGAAATCGCAAATCAGAGAAAATAATTTTGGTAAAGAGGGCGGGGTCAACCAAGAAGAGCAGCAAATGCATGAACACATGGATAGATTGTGGTTTATGGATACTCAGCATGGGATGCAACTTGGCAATAAAAAGAAATGAATTATTGACATATGCGACAACGTGGATGAATCCCAGGGTAATTATGACAAGTAGAAGAAGCCAGATCCATTTTTGTAAAATTATAGAAAATGCAAGCTAATCTATAGTGACAAAAAGCAGATGAGTGGTTGCCTGAGTCTGGGGTAGGGAAGGATTAAAAAAAGCATGAGGACACTTGTGGGGATGACAAATACATTCTTTTTCCCTTTATTGTAGCGATGGCTTTCATGGGTGTATACCTATGTAAAAACTTATCTAATTGGATGAGTTTTTCTTTTAAGTTTATTTTGAGAAGGAGAGTGCGTGTACATGTGAGTGGGAGGGGAGGGGAGGGGTAGAGACAGAGGGAGAGAGACAGAGAGGAAGAGAGAGACAGAATCCCAAGCAAGGCTCCACGCCCAGCACGCCCTATGTGGGGCTCAAGCTCACGACTGTGAGATCATGAACTGAGCCAAAATCAAGAAAGATCCAGATGCTCAACTGACTGAGCCACCCAGGAACCCCTCAAATTGGACACTTTAAATATATGCAATTAATTATATGTTAATTGTACCTAAATAATACTGTTTAAAAGAGAGAGAGAGAGAGAGAGCAAATATGATCCCAAATGCTGTCCTGTTTAATGGCATTTGAAATTATTTTCTGACCTGTCTGTACAAGGCTGAATTTTCCAACAGTGTTATAAATGCCTTCTGTAAGTACATCTGTATAGAATTCACGCCACTTAACCCATAGATGGTTTCTAGCCACAGGCTCAAGGAAGAGGTTAACAAAAGATATGCATAAGATTATATTCTTCTTGAAAGATTTCTCTTCATGGTGAAAAAGAGTATATCAGTGGACAATACCTAATGAGCCATGGCTGAAATCTACTCGATTCTATATAAGACAGTGACCTGGTACATCCACAACATCCCTTCCAAGCAGACTGTAGTGTTCAATAAATGCCTTTTCTTTCTACCTTCTCAATGTGAAAAGAACCCAAAAAGTTTGAAATGTTGTTCATTTCTATGTTTACTTATAAATATTTTCTGCTTTTATACTCCAAAATGTAGATTATTCTTGCAATTATTTTTTAAATGTAGGCTCTATTCCCAATGTGGAGCTTGAACTCACAATCTCTAGATCAAGAGTCACATGCTCTCTTGTCTGAGCCAGCCAGGTACTCCTGTCTGTGTGATTAAAGGTGATTTCCTTCTAGGCAGAGAGAAGCTTGCGTTGGCCAGGACATTCTGTTTCTTTGGGCACCCTGAAAGTCATTAGGTAGATCACAGTTGGAAGGGCTTGCTAGGGCTCAATTACCTATCTTCGAATTCTAGTTTGATTGGAAGGCATCAGAAATGCTAAATATTGCAGTATTACCTCTTATACACCTAGAAATGCAAAGACATTTTACAGAGTATTTTGTTGTTTAAAAGATAATTTTCTCATAATGATAAAAAATTTTAGTAACGTAGCCTGTTCAAAAAAAATAATTTACATCTTTTGGATAATTCAAATCCCTTTGAATAAATCAATGATTAAGGTAGTACGTACCTCTCTGTGTATATTTACACTTCATTCCTTTACTACCTTCTATCCACTATTAGGCACAGTGAAGCAAAATATTCCAGCATTCTCTCATTTTGCATTAATGTTCAAAGACGTAATAGAAAGACTATAGAATTCAAAGTGAAATGAACTTGGGTTTAAGTCTTAGCTCCATTATTTGTTATACGATAGTGAAAGAGGGTTAATCTTTCTGAGCTTCAGTTTCTTTGTACATAAAATGGCATATTCCATAGGCCCTTTCATGAGGATTGAACAAGACACCAAATATAAAGTTGCCTAACACAATACTTGCCACTTAACTGGCTTCGAATAAACGTTAATGTTCTTCCTTCCACTCTCACACACCATGATGATAAAAGTCATGGAAAAATACTTTGATGAAAATGCATCTGGGAAGGCAGAGATCCAAGTTTATAATGCTCAAGAGAAATAATCTGTTTTCTAAGAAGAGGAACTATAATATTTAGAAAAACAGGAATGGAGACAAACATTTTTGCTAGATTAGCAGCCCAAATAATACACGAGGATATAAGCTATCCTCGTGTATTATTTGTCATAAGTATCACTTAACATTCAGAATGTGAAAGGCCAGTAATAGCATTATGAATAAAACACACGTAGTTTGTGACGTGTAAGGGTTTTCCTATTTAAGGGGAACAAAACACATGAGCACAGATTCTTATTTATCTACTTCCTATACTTGGTATTTACAAGTACAACTAACTATAAACCTCAATTTATTTTATCAGAGATACTCAAGCAGTTTTAGGGTAGGGAGCGAGAAGTCTTCCGATCCTCATATTTACTTTTCAACTATCATTTCACTCAAATATTCCTTCAACCAATCTGTGTTTGGTGTCTATAACGTACCAGGCACTGTAAGGAATAGAAAGGAACGGGCAATGTCTCTATCTTCAAAGGGCTTAGTGTTTACCAGGGGAGAAGAAGGCTTGGCCATAACTCAGAAAAACTAAAGGCATAAGATAAAAGTTTGAATATGCTGCTCAGGGGAGGAGGAGGACCTCTAGCTGGAAGAAGTGGAAGGAGTCGGTAATCAAGGCAGTTTGTACGGCTTATATAAGACAAGTCAATAAGTACTTATTGGGGACTAATTCGGAATCTAGCACTGAGTGCTATCAAGAATGTGGAAGTCTCTTAAGCGGTAATCCTTGGCTCCATGGAATGTACAACATGGAGTTTGATGCAAAATTCTAACACTTGGCAGAAGGTGCAAGGTAGGCCTGACATCTCTACTCCTTCAATAGCCTTTGATATATTTATTTTAAATGTCTATTGCATGTTAATAGTAATTCAGTTATTAATGGTAATCCAATCTCAAAATAGAGTGAATCTGGGGTGCCTCGGTGGCTCAATTGGTGAAGTATCTGACTCTAGATTTAGGCTTAGGTCATGATCTCACAGTTTGTGGGTTTGAGTTCTGTGCCGACAGTGTGGAGCCTGCTTGGAATTCTCTCTCCCTCTCTCTCTGCCCCTCCCTCACTCATGCTTTCTCTGAAAATAAACTAAAAAAAAACAACAACAGTGAATCTATTATGCATAGAGACAAAAGTCAGGTGTCTCTAGGAGTGGTTTCATAAATAGATAATGGAAAAAAGAAATTAGAACATTTTGAAATAGCCTCTAATTGTTTGCCAAATTGTAAATGGGCTATGCCATTCTTTATGAATCTTGGATACGTGGCAGTATTTTGAAAACTAAAATTTTAAATTACCAAATTTAAATTTGGTTTACTGCTTAGTCCCTTATTTTTAAAAGAATTAATGACACAGTTACTTATGACTGACAAGTCACATAAAATTTGGGTCTAGTGTTTATGTATAGCAAGATTAAGATCAGCACTAAACTTTCATTAGAAAGGTTAAACATTGGGGCACCTGGGTGGTTCAGTCAGTTAACCGTCCGACTTCGGCTCAGGTCATGATCTCGCGGTTCGTGAGTTTGGGCCCCACGTCAGTCGCTGTGCTGACAGCTCAGAGCCTGGAGCCTGCTTTGGATTCTGTGTCTCCCTCTCTCTCTCTGCCCCTCCCCTGCTCACACTGTCCCTCTCTCTCTCAAAAATAAATATTTTAAAAAAATTTTAGAAAGGTTAAACATTTTATTTCACAATAGAGATATGCTATAAATCCTTAACAAATTTATTTTTAAATAATCTTTGGAAATAAATTTAATTTTTGTCTATCTTGTAAGCCCATAAATGTGAAGTACTCTATTTCCTTTTCCTAGAATCAAGTTTCCAAATTTCTCATTTAAAACAACCTCACTTCCCAAGTTTAGCATCGAAGTTTTTTGATTTCTTCCCTTGACAAATCGTGTCCATCCTTTTATATCTGATTCATGCCTTCCCCAGTCTTAAAGACTGGATGCCTCAGCTCTTTTTTGGCAAGTCATATACTTCAGACTCAGATGTAGGCACGTCTGTATGGCTCATCCATGTGACACCTAAGCCAGCAAAAGACAGGACACTCAAACTATATAATTGAGCCTGAGGCGGAGCCATCTGTTTCATTTAAAACACAGAATGAATTGGAATGAGAGGCCCACTGAGATAGACTTGGAAAAGATGACAAGGAAGAATGGAAGAAAAAAATTATTAGTGTTTTTAAGAACATTGTCTTTTTCTTTCTTTTTTTATAAAAAAAATTTTTTAATGTTTATTTATCTTTGAGAGGGAGAGAGAGAGAGAGAACAGAGCACAAGTGGGGCAGAGAGACAGGGAGACACAGAATCCAAAGCAGGCTCCAGGCTCTGAGCTGTAAGCACAGAGACTGACATGAGGATTGAACCCACGAACCACGAGAACACGACCTAAGTCAAAGTCGGAGGCTTAACTGACTGAGCCACCCAGGCTCTCCTCTCTTTTTCTTATAGAATATAAAAATGTTATTTAAATGCTTTCTTCACCCACTATTTTATTTTATTTATTTTTGGTAAAAATGCTTTAAAAGTTATAACAATATTACAAAAGATCTAGAAAAGAAAGAAAATCACCAGTAACTCTTCAACCATAACACAGTAGCCTATCATTTTGGAGTATTTCTTTCCAGCCTTTATTTCATATTCATGTACGTTTTAATAGTTTACAGGTGGTTTTGTATCATGTTCTTGACTTACCATTATCATCAACACTTGTTCTGTTGTCGTCATGATTATCCTATTTGTTGGCTGTCCAGCCCTCTGCAACTCGTGTTTCATGGGCCCTCCCCATCTCTCTGCAAAATCTTACCCAGAGTGTGTCTGGGAGTTGCTGCAGGGAAGGGTGCCTCACATGTGCTCCTGCCCCATCAGCTGCCACCTGTGTCATTGAATTACTCTTCTCCGTTGCTGGCGACCACCATGTTTTCAGGCAAACTGAGTCTACGCAAACTGAGCCTGCCTCTGCCTTTGTTTGCCGTGGATAGTGTTGACTTCCTAGATAGGACTTCTATTCAGTTTATCCTTTCAAGTCACCTGCCTTGATGTCCTCTCCTGCCATTCTGACCTAAGGGGTTCCCATTGGCAAAGGGTGAAAATTTGGACTGGGGGCCAACAAAAGCATTTGTTGGCAGGTGTAGGCACACATTTTTCCTAAACTACCTCGAAACTGCACTCATTTTCCAGTGATATGAGAGGTTGTGTCTAAATATTGGAATTGATATGAATTTTTAAAAAGCATTTACTCTGGGTAACATAATAATAAGTGGCTCTGTCACTTTTTAACAGTATATACTCTTAGCAAGTCAACCTGTTTGACCTCAATTTTCTCATCTATAAATCGTGATAATACTTTCTATTTTGCAGAGTGGTTATAAAGACTAGAGTGGCACAAAAACAGACACATAGACCAATGGAATAGAATAGAAACCCCAGACCTAGACCCACAAACGTATGGCCAACTCATCTTTGACAAAGCAGGAAAGAACATCCAATGGAAAAAAGACAGTCTCTTTAACAAATGGTGCTGGGAGAACTGGACAGCAACATGCAGAAGGTTGAAACTAGACCACTTTCTCACACCATTCACAAAAATAAACTCAAAATGGATAAAGGACCTGAATGTGAGACAGGAAACCATCAAAACCTTAGAGGAGAAAGCAGGAAAAGACCTCTCTGACCTCAGCCGTAGCAATCTCTTACTCGACACATCCCCAAAGGCAAGGGAATTAAAAGCAAAAGTGAATTACTGGGACCTTATGAAGATAAAAAGCTTCTGCACAGCAAAGGAAACAACCAACAAAACTAAAAGGCAACCAACGGAATGGGAAAAGATATTTGCAAATGACATATCGGACAAAGGGCTAGTATCCAAAATCTATAAAGAGCTCACCAAACTCCACACCTGAAAAGCAAATAACCCAGTGAAGAAATGGGCAGAAAACATGAATAGACACTTCTCTAAAGAAGACATCTGGATGGCCAACAGGCACATGAAAAGATGTTCAGCGTCGCTCCTTATCAGGGAAATACAAATCAAAACCACACTCAGATATCACCTCACGCCAGTCAGAGTGGCCAAAATGAACAAATCAGGAGACTATAGATGCTGGAGAGGATGTGGAGAAACGGGAACCCTCTTGCACTGCTGGTGGGAATGCAAATTGGTGTAGCCGCTCTGGAAAGCAGTGTGGAGGTTCCTCAGAAAATTAAAAATAGACCTACCCTATGACCCAGCAATAGCACTGCTAGGAATTTATCCAAGGGACACAGGAGTACTGATGCATAGGGGCACTTGTACCCCAATGTTCATAGCAGCACTCTCAACAATAGCCAAATTATGGAAAGAGCCTAAATGTCCATCAACTGATGAATGGATAAAGAAATTGTGGTTTATATACACAATGGTATACTACGTGGCAATGAGAAAAAATGAAATATGGCCTTTTGTAGCAACGTGGATGGAACTGGAGAGTGTGATGCTAAGTGAAATAAGCCATACAGAGAAAGACAGATACCATATGGTTTCACTCTTATGTGGATCCTGAGAAACTTAACAGGAACCCATGGGGGAGGGGAAGGAAAAGAAAAAAAAAAAGAGGTTAGAGTGGGAGAGAGCCAAAGCATAAGAGACTGTTGAGAACTGAGAACAAACTAAGGGTTGATGGGGGGTGGGAGGGAGGAGAGGGTGGGTGATGGGTATTGAGGAGGGCACCTTTTGGGATGAGCACTGGGTGTTGTATGGAAACCAATTTGACAATAAACTTCATATATAAATAAAAAAAATAAATAAAATAAAAAAAAAGACTAGAGGCATGCTTCTATAGCTCTCACTGCCATATTATACAGATATTGATAGCTAATGTTGTTATTATGTATTGTTTATGGACTAGAAGCAGACTTAATTCAAATAGCCTACCCCATCTTCAAAGTGGCAGACAGGAACTGTAGACTGAGAGCCAACATTTCAAATATGTTTTGATTAGCAATTTAAGAAAAATTCTTGAACTCAAAACAATTCATGTTACAAAAAAAGATACTTTATTAAATTAAATGAGAAATATACATGACTTTCACATACTTGAAGATGAAAAGGCTTTAAATAAGCTTTTTCATTTTTTTCTTCTTCAAGCACTACAGAACTCACTAAACTCTAGTAAAAGTTATTTGCTATAGAGTGAATGTTTATGTCCTTCCCCACCAAATTCATATGTTACATCTTAATCCCAATGTGATGTTATTAGGAGGTAAGACTTTTGGTAAGTGACTAGGTCATGAGAGTGAAGCCTTCATGAATGGAATTAATGTTCTTATAAAGGAGACCCCAGAGAATTCCTTCATCCTTTTTGCCCTGTGAAGACATAGCAAGAAGATGGCTAACTATGAACCAGAAAATGGGCTCTCATCAAACACTGAATCTGTCAGTGTCTTTATCTTGGACTTCAGTTACTAGAACTGTGAGACATAAATTTCAGTTGTTTGTAAGCCACCCATGGGGCACCTGGGTGGCTCAGTTGGTTAAGCGTCTGACTCTTTTCTCTGTTTTTTTTTTTAATGTTTACTTATTTGTTTGTTTGTTTGTTTATTTTAAGAGAGAGAGTGCACAGAAATAGAAGGAAAGAGAGAATCCCAAGCAAGCTCCACACTCAGTGTAGAGCCTGACTCCAGGCTCCATCTCACAACAATGAGATCATGACCTGAGCCAAAATCAAGAGTCAGACAGTCAACCAACTGAGCCACCCAGGCACTCCAGGTGACCACTCTTGATTTTGGCTCTGGTCATGACCTCACAGTTGGTAAGATCGAGCCCCGCATGGGACTCTGGGCTGACAGCGCAAGGAGGAGCCTCCTTGGGATTCTCTCTGCCCCTCCCCAAGTTGCGTAGGAGTACGTATATGCGCGCCTGCTTTCTCTCTATTTCCCTCTCTCTCAAAATAAATAAATAAAAGAAAAATAAGGCTCCTGGTTCATGTTATTCTGTCAGAGCAGCCCAAGTGTTAGGACTAAGGCGGTGTTACATACAGAATTCAGACAATGGCAAAATGACACAGCAGGAAATGTCTACAGAATACAGACACACCTGGGTAAAGGCTGGTGCTATTTATTTAAGATGCTTAAGTCTGTTAGTAGATTTGAAACCAGAACATCTGTCATTAAAGAAGAAAAACAGGCAGGAACAAGATGGGATAGGTAGGTGGCAGATGGATTTTCCAAGCAACTGGCAATCAGTACAGGTCTAGACAGGTAGGAAGTCAAGGTTGGGAAAGTCTGGTAGTAACACATTTAGAACAAAAGCTTTCATTTTCACAAAGGTTTGTTGTCAGTGGTTGGTTTTTTGTTTTGTTTTGGTTTGGTTCCAAAGAACTTTCTTGTGTGACTGTGGGATGTCCCACTGAAGAAACATAATGGCAACATAGTGTAGTGGCCTCAGACCTAAGAGATCTAGGCTCAAACTGCACTTATTTGTTCTGTTTTATATAAGTTATAGCACTTATTTGCTCTGTGACCTTGTGCAAATAATTCATTTCTAGAGTCTCCACTTACTAAAGTGGTTGTATTAGATCCATGGTTCTTAACCATTTGGGGGAAGGTAGGGGGAGGTGTGGGGTCCCAGATCATTCACCTCTTTCACCTGATGGAAAAAGATAATTTTCTACAAAAATGCACATAAATATCACCTCAAATTTGGCAAACTATTTTAATGCATTAGAAACTGATTTCCTTCATATAGAAAAAACTTACCAAAATTTTTCCATCTCTCACTCCTGTTTATTCACATAAATGAAGCAATTGAAATAAATGCAAAGTGTGCAAGTACAAAAGAACAAAGTTTAAATTCTTCCCCAAAGCAAATTTAAATAAGAAGGCTACCATCATTTGACTTGAATAGAAATTATGGAACAGTCTTAACATCACAATATATTTGTCATTTGTGATATTCTATAAATTTTGACTCTTAATTTTGACAGCAACAAGTGAAAGAAAGCCCTGATTAACAAAGTAGGTTGTAGCAAATGGATAGGTTTATGTCCAAACACATTGGATATTTCTAGAACTCTTTAAGCTATTACTTGCATCATTTCCTCAGTCCTCAGGTCAATGAATTTAGTCATTTTTGCAACGTCTGCATCATCAATGATGGCATCAACAAGAGCATGGGTAAAATTCACATTTCAATTTTAAAATCAAATGAGCATAACTAGCCTTTGGAGAAATTCTGTAGTGTTTCCAGATATCTGTACATTTCTGCCTTTCGAGAAATTGACTAGTTTCCTCACTCCTGGATGGAGCCAGGAGAATCTCCTCCAGCATGGGAAAGGCTCATATTTGTCTGTTTCCAATCCCACAGTAGTAACTTGGCCAAAAGGGCTTTTGGTTCTGTGTGTGTGTGTGTGTGTGTGTGTGTGTGTGTGTGGTTGTGTGTGTGGTTTGGTTTCAAAATGTCATCCTCAGGAACTCGTGCCAAAAAAAGCCTTACCTTATTCATGTGATAAAAGGTGTCAAAGCCAAGGGGTGCCTGGCTGGCTCAGTCAGTAGTAGACCATGTGACTCTTGATCTTGGAGTTGTGAGTTCAGGCCCCATGTTGGGTACAGAGATTACTTAAAAAAATAAAATTTTCAAATATATCAAAGCCACAAATGACTTCTTCTTATAGAATTTTTAAAGAGCGAATTCCAGTGAATAACTTCATATCCTGCTTCCATTTCTTGACAAAAATTTCTTTAAATCCCCATGAGTCAAAAGGTCTGGAGAAATTGACGACTTCTGCAGCAATAGGCAAAACTTCTTCAGGACTATTGGCAAAGGCTTTGATCCCTACAGGAGGTGATGTAGTAAGCCGTGACTCATGGTGATGTGTTGAGCTTCTTTCTTCATCAAAGCAGAAAAACCAGATGTGTTGCTGAATGCTGCATGTGCACCATAATTCCAAAATTTTGTTTGCAAATTTTGTGGGGTTTTTTGGGTAAACTTTTATTTATTTATTTTTGGGAGAGATAGCAAGGGGAGAAGGGGCAAAGAGAGAGGGAGACAGAATCCCAAGCAGGCTCCACACTGTCAGCATAGCACCCGATGTAGGGCTCGAACTCACGAACAGTGAGATCATGACCTGAGCCAAAATCAAGAGTTGGACGCTTAACCGACTGAGCTACCCAGGTGCCCCTGCGACCATAGTTTTTACTCGAAGAAGGAACTCTTTACCATTCCATGTAATTCAGGGCTTTTGAGGTTCCCAAAAGGGGCTCATAAAATAAAATTATTAAAAAATTTTCCAACACATATTTCACACATAAACATCAGAAAATGGCACTTTTTTTGCTGAAGAAGAAAATGACTTCATGGCAAATTCCTCCATATTCTGATTCAAAATAACTGACAAAATGTTAGTATATCCAGAACAGAGTATGTAATTTTGCAAAGACACTTGTTCCTTATTATTCCTTATTCCAAGCTAGCATTTAACTTGACCACTTAAAAGCACAAGGCTTGTCTGTGGCTTCTTTTGCCTAGTAATGCAATTAGAAGTCTTTAGACAGCAGTGTTGGGAGAAGTGCAAGGTTTTGGGAAATTCCAGCCTTTCCAAACTGCAGTCTTTTCAAAACAAGACAAAACAAAACAAACAAATAACAACAACAAAAGCGATGTGGTTTGAAGTGTTGGAGTTCAGAGCTAACGGCCAAGAAAAAATTCTTGAGATGTCTCCGATGCAAAAAGGTGGTTTTATTAAAGCAGAGGCAGGACCCATGGGCAGAAAGAGCTGCACTGGGGTTGTGAAGAATGGCTGGATTATATACATTTTCAAGTTGGGAGGGGATTAGGGATAGCATAAGTCTCTAAGGTATTTTGGAAACAAGGTTTCCAGGATCCTGAGGGGGCTAGCTATTGATAAAATTGCTTTTTTCTTGTAAATCATTAAGACAGTTGCAAACTGATGGAGACTCCTGTCCTGCCTGACTGTGATCTCTGTCAGGTAACTGTTCTTCCCTCTAGCAAAGCATTAACATTAAGACAATTGGGCATTCCTGGAGGAATGTTAGACTCTGCCTGTCTCAAGGACTTGTCAATGGGCTGTAAATTGTAAGGAAATTTGATTTTTTTTCTTTTGCCGTTTTTTCCCCCCACATCAAAAATCATCTCCAAGTCTCATGTCTTTTCTGGGTACAGAGACCTAAAGGTGTTTCTTCAGCACTTTACCCACTAGTTGCCATGAGCCAGAATCATAGTGCATGGTACGCAATCTGGCTTTCACAGCCCATAACAGAGCAATGCATATCAAACCAAAGGATGCCATACTTAGAAGTGCTTTTTTTTCCGGGGCGCCTGGGTGGCTCAGTCGGTTGAGCGTCCGACTTCAGCTCGGGTCACGATCTCACGGTTCGCGAGTTCGAGGTTCGTGAGTTCGAGCCCCGTGTCAGGCTCTGGGCTGATGGCTTAGAGCCTGCTTCCGATTCTGTGTCTCCCTCTCTCTCTGCCCCTCCCCCATTCATGCTCTGTCTCTCTCTGTCTCAAAAATAAATAAACATTAAAAAAATTTTTTTTTTAAATAAAAAAAAGAAGTGCTTTTTTCCTTTTAATTTCAGCTAGATGTCATATAAACAGATACTTATAAGTCTCATGTCAGGAATAATTTTAATATTTAATGATTATATTAGGAGAGCAAATTTAGGAGTTACACTTCTTTCCTTCTAATTCTCAAACTTTCTGTAATGCAGTTCTATTATTTTTTGAATATGAATTACATATTAAAGCAAAACAGGATATTGTAAAAAAAGTGAGACTTGCAGAACTCAAAAAGATGATATGCCATTTCGATTTAAGAAAAGATAATTACTTTTAAAATATAATAGGTTAACTATTGTGGTAATAGTTAATAACTAATTGGGCTATCTGTTTTACACATATTATTTTATTTTCATAATGACTCTGTGAGACAAATACTATTGCTGTCATTTTATGGATGAGGAATTTGAAATTCAGAAAAAATAAACAACTTGTCCAATATCACACAGCTAGTGGCTGAGTTATAATTCAAAGCCAGGTCTTCTTACCTCCCAGGACTGTGCTCTTAATTACCACACAAATGTAGAGGAACGAGAGATGTAGGTAAGAAAATTAGTATAAGCGGAGTAAGAATTCTTGTCTAAAGGGTAAAGATATCGGACACTAATGCGAGGAGGGCTTAATTTAAAGAGAAATGAATAGGGGTGCCTGCGTGGCTCAATCAGCTAGAACTTCCGACTTTGGCTCAGGTCATGATCTCATGGTTCATGAGCTGGAGACCCACATCAGGCTCTGTGCTGACAGTTCAGAGCCTGGAGCCTGTTTCGGGTTCTGTGTCTCTCTCTGCCCCTCCTCTGTACTCTGTTTCAGTCTGTCTCTCTCTGTCTCTCTCTGTTGCTCTCTGTCTCTCAAAAATAAATAAACATTAAAAAAAATTTAAAGAGAAATGAATGGAAGTATCTTTGGGGAAGGTACCATCTTACAAACAAATCCGGCTCTCTTTGCTCTAAATTCGTATTTCCAGAATCTTCTGATATGTGGCTTAGGCTCCATAGCGGGTGTTTATCAGGAATGGAGTCCCAATTCACAATCCAGGTCCTTAAAATTTTCCATTAGAAGCTAATGAATCTCTTTCATGACAGACAAGCTTTTGGGGGTTTGAGCAGTATGAAACAACTCTTCTGAGACCTGATCACACCATCTCCTTCTCTAAATTCCTTCTTTTATTTGCCCCTGAATACTCCCAGCACAGCACTGTGCCTGGCAGTTAATGGGCACCCAATAAATGTCGGTTGACTGACAAAATAATGAATGAGGTTTTGAAAGTCTCATCAAGTTGAGTTGGCAGACTCTAACACCCAGCAACATGTTGAAAGCCTGCTGAGGAAAAATACTTAGACATAATTAATTTGTTTCTCCCCGGACCCCCATCCCATTAACAACATAGTTTGACAATGGGCAAAACCATCCTGGAATTCCTGCATGGCAAACCTTTGTTTTGGTAGCACGAGCCTGATTTGTACAGCCCTTGGTGGTGCTGACCTGTGCACATATTCTGGCCCTTAAGGTCTCTCCAGTCTTTTTAGCAACCATCTTATGCCATCATTTCCTTGTCTTTAGAGAGCGTATTTTTTTCCGCTGCCCTTGGCCATACTAAAATTTGTTCATTTGATTCAACCTGAACACTTTGATAATAATGCTGGAGTCAATTTGTGCTTTTTTTCTATTAATCCTTCCAAAATGAAAGAGAAAAGAGTGATATCTTCGTCTCAGTTGCAAACAATTCTTTCCACCTCCCCGAGCTCTCAATAATATTATCAGTAATCTTAGTAACAGATAAGCCATTTTAGCGACAGATAAGCAAAATATACTATGCAATAGATGTATGGGTATTCTACCGTCCTCTTGAATTATTCTTCAGCAATCCAGTATTTGCCATTTTCCAATTATATATTGGCTCTGCAGGTGACTCTGCATTTTTTTTTTCCTGGGGAAACACCTGTTCTTTCTGCAAATGAAAAACTATTGCTCACCCTAAAGGAGTCCTAAAGCCCTGGGAGGATTTCCTTCTGTGGCTTTGTTTGTTCCTCAAACAGGTTCTCCTACAGAGCTTTCTGGCCTCTGTAGCTTTGGTGAAGGGAAACAAATTTGCTGGCATTTTTTTTCAGTTCTCAATATATTAATAGCCCTGCTTTCTTACTAGTGCCACGTGAACTGTTGTCATGAGTGGAAAAAAAAAAAAAAGATAGCCTTGAATACTGCTCTAAAAGATAGCATGTGCCTTGGGAATAAATGCCCATAATTCCTTTCTCTCTATAAATATTTCTATAAAAACGCAAAAGCAATCTTGGCTGACAGAGAATGCAGTTATTTAAGTGTAAAATTCTCCTGATGAGCTCAACTTGAGTGTGTGAAAGAGTCAGGAGCCCATGATCCAATTCCCTGTTGGGAACGAATCTTATATTAAAACATGGTAAATATTATCTAAGAGAATTTTACTGCAGTGTATCTGGGAACTTGCATTTTGAAATTTATTGCAGTGAGCTGGGGCATGTTTTGAACTTGAGAGTTTGTGGGTTTCTTTATCCCAGCTCATATTCTGATGACATTTTAAAGTAAAATTTCTTACACCCTAAATTTAATTATGTATTCAAACTGCATTAAAAAAATTCTTTGTCATTAGGTTTTACTCACCTATATCAAATAATCAAAGGGTTAGTGGATTCTTGCTATATTTCATTATGACCACCAAATATAATGGTGTGTCAGATAGGTCATCAACATCTGTATTTTATTTTTTAATTCAATTAAAATAATTTTATGTAAATATAAATGTGGACATGTAAGCATACATATATATTTCTTTCTCCTTGTCTTTCCCCAAATTATTTTACAATACCCCATGTGATATTAGAATATCATGAAAAGTCAGACTGCCTGGGTTCAATCCAGGCTCCAGTACTTATGATCTCTTTGACATTATCTGAAGCCTCGGTTTTTCAAGATTGTTGTAAAGATTAAATGAGGTAATTCATGTAAAACACTTGGCACAGCACCTGGCAAATTGTGATATTATTCATTATGAGGAGAAAAGTCAGAATCTGAGAAAAATATAAATATTATAATCATATAGATAAATCTATTGCTTTAATTGTTCAAATTAAATAGTTGAATTGGTTTTTAGTTTTTTAGCTGTTATAACAGTAAAGTGAAACATAATCCGTCGTATAAATCTTGGTTTCAGAAGGGAAGAAGAAACTAGTTCAGAAGTAAAATTTTTGCTCACTCTGACTTATAGAAGGTACATTGAATAATTGAATTGAATTGAATAATGTTTTCAATAACATTTTACAGCAAATATTGTCAAGAATTTAATATGGCTGGTATAGCAACCTTTGGTAAAAAAAAGTATTCAATTAAAATGTAGATTAGTAAAAAGTTATATAACAGACTCAGTAAATATGGCCTAAGTTTATAGTCTTATGGAATGAAAAAAAATAGTAACTGAGCGTCTAATTTGTGCATGGTATTGTCTTAAGCACTGTAAAGGAACACATAGATAAATTAGACTTAATCCTTGCCCTTAAGAATTTACTAATTCCTGGGGCACCTCAGTGGCTCAATCGGTTGAGCATCTGACTTTGGCTCAGGTCATGATCTCACAGTTCATGGGTTCGAGCCCCATGTTGGGCTCTGTGCTGACAACTCAGAGCCTGGAGCCTGTCTTGAATTCTGTGTCTCCCTGTATCTCTGCCTCTCCCCTGCTTATGCTCTGCCTCTCTCTCTCTTTCAAAAATGAATAAACATTAAAAAAAAGAATTTACTAATTCATAAAGCATGGGAATGAGAATAAGAAAATGATAACAAGAACTATGATCAAGGAAGACTAGTGTGAACCCCAAATGATGACATAAAATGCTCTGGAGGTTCAAAGGAAAGAAAGGTGTATTCCTTAAACACATAAACTCAACCCACCCATGGCCTTTGCACCTGCTATTCTCTGAACCTGGAATGCTCTTCCCCCTACATGCTATGGACAATCTCTTCTTTCCCTTGAGGCCTCAGCTTATGTTTTTACCTCTTCATGGAGGCCTTCCATCGCTGCCCATCATGGAGGAGACATCTCTCCATAATTTATCTCAGCTTCTTGTTTGTTGTTGTTCTTCTTCACAGTACTTACTACAATTTATGATTATTTCATTTGTTTGTTTTAGCTGTCTATGTAAAATATAAGCTCCAAGAAGGCAGGACTATATCTGTTTTTCATGTCTTCCATTTAATCCTTGATGCCCAGAACAGTGCCTAGAACATAGCAGGCATTCAGTATATGTTTGTTGAATGAACCAATGAACAAATAAAAGATCCCATTTGGTTGGCAGGATCAGGACAGGTTTCATGAGAGGAAGGAAGGAATCCTGAAGAAATAGGTAGGGGTATGAAGAAGGGGTAGAGAAATGAGAGACGTTGCAAAGAGAAAGAAAAGCATCAGCAAATATTTGGAGCCCAGGGCATACAAAGCATTTTCTGAAAGCAGCCAACACTGTACATCTTTGAACTTAAGATGCACACTTCATCCTCCTACTTCTTCCTTCCATTTTTAATGTAGCCAACTTGGTATAATTGCCATGTGTCCCATAATTATTATCTGAGTGTACTATGTTTGCATATTTTTTCTTCTAAAATGTTATTTAATTGATGGTGTGTCTTATAATGCATTTTAGAAATGGGAAAATAAAGTATTTCAGTTATACTGGGACATAGAGTATGTGTAGGGGAGCTGAGAAAGTTCTGCTGTAGAAGCTATGCTCTGGGCACATAACAAGGCCAAGAGTGGTAAATTTATAGCATACTTAATTTATCAGGAATGGGAAAGAGTTCCTACTGAAATTGTAAAACTATATTGTTTCCCAAAATAGTTGCAAATCTTTCTATAAAGATACATTTTTTGACCATTTACAGTTTTAAGTTTAAGCTCCAGATAAAAACTTCTCTCTACAAAGCCCAGGAGGATATATATTCTCCCCTGCTGGACTATGAGCTATTTGAGGGCAAAGACTATCTCTAGTAACTATCACAATACCTGGTATGGAGTTGACGCTCTGTTAATATTTATGAAATCTTAAATTAGTAAATAATTGTTGAAGGAATGGCAACAATTTTACCATTCTTTATAGGAAAAACAATTATGGTGGATAATGGAGACGAAGACAATGGTTAGAATTTTGAAGCCAAATGGAGTTAGTTAATCTAGGAAAAGACTTTGGAGGAGGGAAATGTTTAGCTGCCTTTTATAAGCAGGGGAGAGATACAGGCTGGCAGCAAGGAGGCATAAATAGTAGGAAACAGGACTTGTAAGTCCTAAGTTTTTTGCAGAAAATGATGAAATATGTGTGGAAGCCACAGTGAGTAGACCAGGGAGAAGGAAATGCATTAAGTGAGGGCAGGAAGAGGAGGAGGAGGTGAGCCATGGAACCAGAGAGGGCCTGAGTCTGTCTTGACTTGATTTTACTAAAAGTCAGTTATAGCCTGAAAATACGCATGAATATTTACGTGTGGATATTGAAGTCACTCAGAATATGGGCAGGATCCCTCCTAGCACATGTTACCAGCAGTCTCCAAGACACTGAACACAGGGAACATTTCAGTCCTCCTTATACCTGACCTTTCAGCAGCATCTGATTCTGTTGACCTCTTCCCTTTTTAAAAAAATTGTGCTAAAATACACATAATACAGAAAAGATATACGCATAATACAAAATTTACCATCTCAACGACCTTTAAGTATACAGTTCAGTAGCATTAAGTACATTCGTATTGTTTTGCCACCATCACTACAATCCATCCATAGCACTCTTTTTATCTTACCAAAGGAAAACTTTATAGTCATTAAACAATAACCCTAATAAACAAAATCTCTCCCAGACGTTGGTAACCACCATTCTACTCTCTGTCTCTATGAATCTGACTCTAGGTACTTCATGTAAGTGGAATCATACAGGATTTGTCCTTTCATGACTGGCTTATTTCACTTAGCATAATGTCCTCAAAGTTCACCCATGCTGTAGTATGAGTCAGAATTTCCTTCCTTTTTAAGGCTGAATAATATTCCATTGTAGGTGTATCTACCACATTTTGTTTATGACCTCTCTAGTTTTTAAGACCCTTTCTTTAGCTTCCACAATTGTTTTTCCTGGTTTTCCTCTGACCTCCCGAGCTCACTCTCTACCACTTAGCCATTTAATGTTGAAGTTTCCTGGAGCTTGGTCCAAGCCCCTCCTCTCCTCTTATTCTCTACTATTCCTTTAAACAAGCTTACCCAAGACCATGACTTCCCTTCCTGTTTATTTGTCCTTATTTCCAAGTGTACAGCTTTGGGGGGAGGGGTGCACAGGGAGCAGTGAGGGAAGAAGGGGGGGACATCTGCCTCGCCAATCAGATCAGTAGACTCATCACTGATGAACAAAGGGACAACAGATGTCTCAGCCAAATTGCTCTCACAGCTGGATTGGGAGTTTAAGTATGATTTAAAAGGCATGAGGCCGAATAATGCTTGAGGAAGTTGACCTGCACTCTGATTTCACAGAAAAGAATAGAGCCAGAATAAGCTGTTGGGAAACAGGCAGTGGTGGCAGTTTAGCCACAAGGTGACTGGGATCCAGGCAAAATATGCTTATAAGGAAAAGTGGACACAAACCAGTAGTTGAAAATGTGGAATAAAACAAGTGATAAGCAGTGAAGTTAATGCTTTCTCTAAGGCTCTTGCCTTCTTTTTGATCATACTTGAGGTCAAAAGAGCATTTCCTCTGAAGATTAAACAAAAAGACCCAATTAGACCTTTGAGATGTTTTCTCACCAATTCCTCAAATCCCCTTTTATTTCATCCTCTAGGGCTGAAACCTGCGCAAAATTCAGAAAAGGATGAAGATAGGCTGACCGCAGCGTCCCCAGTTGTCCTTGTTTTCCTCCACTCTTTGTCTTTAATATTGCTTTTTTTTATTATTTAAAAAAATGTTTTTTTAACGTTTATTTATTTTTGAGACAGAGAGAGACAGAGCATGAACGGGGGAGGGTCAGAGAGAGAGAGAAGGAGACACAGAATCTGAAACAGGCTCCAGGCTCTGAGCTGTCAGCACAGAGCCCGACGCGGGGCTCGAGCTCACAGACCGCGAGATCATGACTTGAGCCGAAGTCGGATGCTTAACCGACTGAGCCACCCACATGCCCCAATATTGCTATTTTTTTATTTTTATTTTTTTTAACATTTATTTTTGAGAGAGAGATAGAAGAGAGAGGGCACGAGTGGGGGAGGGGGAGGAACAGAGAACGAGGGAAACAGAGGGTCCAAAGTAGGCTCCAGGCTGTCAGCACAGAGCCTGATGCGGGTCTCAAACCCACAAACCAGGAGATCGTGACCTGAGCCGAAGTCAGTCGTTTAACAGACTGAGCCACCCAGGCACCCCAATATTGCTTTTTTTGGTTAACAGCTCACCTTTAGTCTACTGCCCTCCTTTCAAAAACAACTTTGTTATATCCCTTTATAGTTATCATTAACAGACTTCCTGAGCTTAAAAAAGCCAAAAAAAGGGACATGTGTTTTCTTAAACACAAACCTTAAAAATATGAATGATTGGTGTTATAAGTCAAATTACTTAAAAATGAACAACCAACAAATCTGAACACTGATAATGGCTGAATTAGGATATTAGGCAATGAGGTGGGATTAGACATAATCCTTATCCTATAAACATAAGATAACAGATGTGGAGTAATGATCGAACATAGTTTGCTTTTCACTTTACTCCTTCTTCTGGTGACAGCACCCCATGCTTGCTTTGGGTCATTGCTGGAGACAGTCTGCGACACCATCAACCAAAGTACTCTTTTAGCCAAACCATGAGGTGGGCCTGATCCAAGTTAAGCCGATCGGATGCTTGCTTGCAGGAATTTGAATCTTCAGGAGAGGAATGAAGAATCAAAAAAGGTCACTTTCTGCTTGCTCTCTGAATCTGCAAGTCGGCCCCAGTTCTAGCTTTATTCTGAGCCAGGTTATCGAGCTAGGCCTTCCATTCTATGCACTAATGCAGTGAATGGAGATTTCCTTTTTGGCCTACCCTAGCTAGTTTCCTTTACTTCCCATCAGCATTTTATCTTGAAGACTAGGGAGTGCCAGGTGCTGTGGTGAAGGCATTGGACGGATGTCATTCAATCCTCACAACAACCCTCCAATTATGTTTCCCCTTTGACAGAAGCCACGCCTCTGAAAAATTAAAGCAACTTGTCAAAGTTTTCACAGCTAGCAAGAAATGGAACTGACATTCAAACTCAGGTCATAGGACTCTTTGACTTTAGCATTTCATCTCTAGGGAAAAATTCTTTAGGAAAACTCAGGCCTTTTGGTAATGAAGTGGTGGGGAGGGGACCCCGGAGGCTAGATGTGTGAAGCTGAGACAAATACTTTTCTCTACAGTGAAGTACTAGAATTTGAAGAGGTTTTCTCTGACATGAGAGAGAATAGCTCTGGGGAGCCTGGGACCCAAAGAAGGCTGCAGATAGGTGGGGCAGGGTAGAATGAATCCTTGCAATAGCAGTAGGCTGGAGTCTTAGGAGAAACCAAAGTATCCATTAGAGTATTTTCATTATAAGTAACAGAAAACTAAACTCCAAATGGGTATAAATCATTACACTATTTTTGCTTATTTTTTTAAAATGTTTATTCATTCTTGAGAGATAGAGAGACAGAGCATGGGTGTGGGAGACACAGAGTGAGTGTGGGAGACGCAGAATCTGAAGCAGGCTCCAGGCTCCGAGCTGTCAGCACAGAGCCCGATGCGGGGCTTGAACTCACGAACCGTGAGATCATGACCTGAGCCAAAGTCAGACGCTTAACCAACTGAGCCACCCAGGCGCCCCAAATCATTACACTATTATTCTAAGAAACCCAGAGGTACGAATGTTTAACATTAGATGTTTTGGTGGGCAACAATAGACACCAGGTTTTTTCCTATCTTTCCTTTTTGTACCCTTTGTTGTGTTACCTTTGCCCTCAGGGGGGTGGGTAACTCTCTCACCTTTATAAGTTGGCTATAGTAGTTCTACCTATGACCTCTGCACAAGACAAAGGTCAGAGGAGGAGACTACCTCTTTCTCTCTTGTATGTCTTATATGTGTGTATCTCTTTTGGGAAAAGGAAACTTATCCCAGAAGCAGCCCGGAAGATATCTTTGCATGTCTTATTGGCCAAAATGCATTCCGTGCCCATGCCCACACCAATCACTGCCAACTGTAATTGCTAAGAAGAATCAGGATGCAGCTCCCAGGGGTGGGGCTTGAAGAAGGTGGATTCCTGAACAAAATCAAAGTTCTTTAAGAAGGAGACAAAGAAAATGGAGTAAATATGGATAGTTGGCCACAAACTCTACTAATATAGTAAGAGATTCTTTGAGGACCATGAACTTTAGGAACAATAAATATTATGGCAGGCTCTAAAGCCAGAAAGACTTGAAAGACTTAAACTTACCAGCTGTACGATAGTGGGTGTAAGGATGCTGTAAACATTAAATAAAATAATGTATGTAAAATGCTTGGCACAGTATCTGGCCCATGTTCCTTGCTCAGTAATTGGTAATTATTTTTATTATCACATAGAACTTTTCATCACTTCCTGTTCCAAGCTCAGTTACTCTCTATTATCCCCAAATGTTTTGTAAAAGTCCATTACATGGAACAGCCTTATGTTAGTGATACTTTTATGAATGAAGGAGAAGAGCTTGTGTCTTTTCTTGGGGAACAGGGAAGTTAAGAGACCACTGCAAATGGAGGAGGCAGGATGGTGAGAGAAGGTCAAGAATTGAGCCAGAAGTACAGGTCTAGAGCAAGAGATGAGACTCAGTGACTTCAAGAGTTCTCAAGATGGAGAGCTATATGCAATAGGAACTTGATTTATTCTAGTTAATACTAAAGGGAAGGCTGAGTCTTAGAAAAATTTGGGTTACATACACATTTAAAAAGAAGACTTAACAGTTCAAGCTCAACATGCATGATGAGTGATGCACATAATGAGTACAATAGGAACTCAAAAAAAAAAAAAAGAGAAACCACTATGGATGACAGTGGTCAGGAAAGGTTGCACATAGCACATGAAACTGGAACTTACCTTTGAAGAATATTTGAGGTTAAGTTAAAGGAAAACAAGGGAGTATTTTAGATGGAGAGAATGGTGAAAGAGCAAAATTGTAGAATCGAGAACCTACAAAAGATACAAAAATACCAACTGGGTGTTTTGCAATGGTCTAAGTGTAAAATGATAATGCTGTGAACCAGGAAGCTGACTACTGATGAGCTAAATAAACCCACTGAGGAAATAAAGTTCTGCTTTTGCAATAACAACAACAAAAAAAACCTGCTTGTGAAATTATAAAGGTGGAGCTAGTTAAAATTTATTATTATAAAAAATTATAACCGAAACGCAAATTCAAAAGATGGTATTACTCAAATTTGTTGATTTACTAAAATCAACAACACTAATGACCATTTCTAATCGTGTTCATTATCACCATAAAGTCATAAGATCATACAAACTATAGTCGGCTAGCATTAAAAAATGTTAATATAGACATAATTCGTAAGAATAATGGCTATTTATTGCATGCTTAAAATGATTCATTTATATAATCAGTAGATATTGTCATATCATCCAATCACCAGCCAATATTGTTTCCTCAAAAATATATGATACAAGGTAAAGAATAAGGTTAAAAAATCTATATGTCTTGAATAGTTACTGGAAATTACTGCATGTAAGATATTTTTTCTAAGAACTATGAGACACAAAAAGTTGTGACTTAGAACTGTTCTTAAGAGACCATAATGTAGCCAGGTGTGTCCATGAGTGGCAAGATGGTAAAGGACTCTAAACATAAGTCTAAGAGAGGTGCACTTTTCTAATGAGGTGCCATTGCAGGTTTCAAAGTGTGGAGTGACATAATTGATAGGTAATCTGACTACCATGTCCAGAGTGGGTTGGAGAGTAGAGACCAAAGATAGGAAACCAATCAGCAAACATGTAAGATTGCAAATGTGAGGCGACAAGGATCTGGGCTAAGGAGTGCTACAGGGAAGGAAATCAAGGAAGTGGTGGGTTCTAGAGATGACTCTTGAAGCTGTCAGTCCCACCCCATTTCACATAGCCAGAAGCACCTTGAGGGAGGCCTCCAGGAAATCCCAGAGCACACTCCCAGTCCCAAATGTTTTCCCTACCTGTGTCCCACACTGCCTGCTAACATGCTGCTGGCCCCCTTCTCTCACAGCTCCACCTGACCCTGCCGACTTCACCCCAGGACTCCTTCCCGGGTAACTGATTTGGTTCCTACCAGATACAAGATGTTTTTTTTCAGCTACAAGAAACAGAAGACCTAACAAATAGTGACCTAAGACCCTAAATATGTTTGTTGCTTACTTAAGTAGAGGCTTGTCTCAGGGATATCTTGGTAATTCAACAATGTTATCAAAGAAGGCAGATTCCACCCTGCCTCCTCCGTGAGTCAGAAAAGTCTCAGTGATTGTCACAGGGATGCAACCGCTCTGGGAAATGCCCCGCACACAAAGGCATTCAAAGTGGAAGCAAGGAAAGGGAGGCAAAAGGGTTTTCTCCTCCCTTTCCTTTATTTTGTCAGGAAATAAAACCTCTCCTCCAAGTCCTTGACCGACTTCTCCTTACACTGCACTAGTTTTGTTGCTGTCGCATGTCCACTCCTAGATCTTGGCGATCACTGGAAAAAGCGAATGGGTTCACCATGATTGGCTCAGATCAGTCATCACTTACCCTGTGGGCTGGGCAGGTTTTCCTGAATAAAACTGAGGCTTGTTAGCAGGCAAGAAAGGGAATGTCATTTGAGTGGGCGGGTTAAGGTGTCTGCCATGGTTTCTGCATGGGGACAGCATCTCAGCTTGCTTAACCCAACTGGCACAGTGTAATCAGTTCCCAACTAGGTCTTGGAATCCCAGCATCCGTGCATCCATCCCCTACCTCCCCCACTATTCTGGTGAGAAGTTGTTGACCTGATTTGGCCTTCGTCCCTAAGCAAGCAAGATGTAGCCTGGGCAGGCCATTACCTAGATCTGCAGGGCAAGGCCGACTGATGTCATAGGATATTAGTGAGGTCATTTGAACCTCTGTTACTGCCTTTCCCTTATATGTAAAGATTTGGTAATTTAGTGTTCTTGCTTTTCATCCCTGGAGCCTGCAAATTGTTGGATTTTAAAGGGGAGGATAATATAAACATCAGGGATTAGAGAACAGGAGGAGCTGAAAGAAAAATAGAGAGTGCCAATGTGTCTGCAGATGACAGAGCTTTTGTGAGCCTCTCTCTTATCTCTTTTCTGTGGTTTATTTCACATTAAACTTTCGCTCAGTGTTTTGGCATGAATAAACCTTGGCAATGTCTCTTAGAAAAATATCATTATCATATATTTTTTCTTGTTAAAGCCAACCACATTTTTAAAAAATGGTTACAGCTCTGGAGTGTTCATTAGTAAAGTCTACTGGGCATTTAGTAACTGTGGATCATCAGACTTCTATAATGTGGCAAATTTCATTTCACTGACCTCTCCTTGTAGCTACTTTTATATTATTTACTCCTGTAGTTTTAATTACCATAAATATAAGAGCAATATACATTTCCTCATGTTTTTTTAGAAGTTTTATCCCCCACCCCCACCCCCAATGCTGTGCTGCGGTGTCCTTACAAACATACCCATTAGCCTTCTGGGATTTTTTATTTGAGAGGAAGAAGAGGGCTCGTGACTAATGGGGGACAAGTCTCTCTGACCTAGTGAGCTTCATCCTCTATTTTCCCTAAAATAGGTTGCTTTTACATCATCCCAAGCCATGTTCATTCTAGGTCTTTTCATTTATGCCAAATGAAATTCATAAGGAAATTTGAGCTCAGTTGAGAAGAATCATAAGGAAGAAAAGCTTTTAATTTAAGGGCAACCTAATCCCTCATTCTGCTCATCTCTCATACCCCTCACCTGCACACATACACACACACACACACACACACACACACACACACACCCTCACTATTCTCTGGCCACCTTGGATCAGTCATCATTCACAGGAAGATCTCAGACTCTACACCTTTGCTCATTATGTTCCCCTTGTGCAGAAGGGCCATGCCTCTGCCTGGTTGTTTCACTTTATTCTTCAAGCCTTGTTCAAAAGTCATCTCAGTGTATGACCTTTCTAAACTTCACTTCCATCCTCTTCTCTGTGTTCCCATAATACTTTGCAAACAGTTTACTCTCATGCTTATAATGTATCAGTGTCTGCCTGTCCCAGCCCTGTCCACTGTTAGCTGGAGTCAGGCTTCATCCTTACAGAGTTCTTCTTAGAACTAGGACACTGCCCTCTATGCCCCTCCAAATAAGCCCTGATACTGCTTAGAGATGCCAGCTGCAGTGCACTCAGCCATCAGCTTGAGCCTTTGGGTACCAACATCAGCCATCATCGGTCAAGTATTTCCTGCCTCTCTGGACATTATCATTGGAATGGCTAGATATTCTTCTTTTTTTATGTTTATTTTTTTATTTTGAGAGAGAGAGAGAGAAAGCTTAAGCTGGGGGAGGGGCATAGAAAGAGGCAGAGAGAGAATACCAAGTAGGCTCTGTGTTGAAAGCACCAACCCCAATGCAGGGCTCGATCTCATGACCGTGAGAACATGACCTGAGCCGAAATCAAGAGTGGGATACTTAACTGACTGAGCCATCCAGGCACCCCTGGAACAGCTGGATATTCTTTAGCCTGATTTACTCCTTTCTCCCCAGTATCTTCTTTTGTTGCTAGACTGTGAACTTGCTGAGTGTGGGAACCAGACTTTGCAACTTAGAGATGTTATAAACTTCAGTATCTCATGTAGTGATATGAGAGTTGTGTTAAAGTCCTCACTTTAATTTGGTTTGAGTCTGGTGCACAGGGTTTTAAAAATAGAGGCGCCAAAGATTGTTCCCTTGGTGAAGACTTCTTCACAAACAAACAGTTCACAGAAAAGGAAAAACAAATGGCTGCTGAACATCTAAAATATATTTAACCTCACTTCTAATAAGAGAAGTACAATTTAAATATATGTTAGGATATCATTTTTCACTAACCAAATAGACAAAAAGCAAAAAGTCCAACACACTGTGTTATTAAAGATATGTAATATGCAAATACAATTTGACCTACAAGTCTCATTTCTAGAAAGTTAGCCTTATAGATATTCGGTACACATGCAAAACAATATATATGTAATGGTATTTATTTCTGTATTCTTTGTGATATAATCAGAGTGAAACAACCTAAAGTTTCATCCATAGTCCTATGAGTAAGTAAATTATGGCACATATACATGTTAGAAAACTATGCAGCCAAAATTTTGTGGAAGTTTTTAATTTACTGATTGAAACGATTTCCAAGATCTATTATTGGAAAGGAAACAGGTACAAAAGGAATGAAGTACCAGGCACATGTGTGTGGGAGGGAGTTTTTCACTGTTTACCCTCTTGTGTCTTTACTTTTTTGAACTATGTGAATGCATTGCCTATTAAAGGAAAAAAAAATATGTAAAAAGAGCATTTGTAACTATAGAGCGCTATGTCTTTTCCCTAACACTAAGCACAGGATTTGGCATTTGACAGATGTTCAGTCCCTAGAAAATGGAGCCTGAGCTGAATTTACATATCCATCATTTAGAGAGGGGTGTAACCCTGGGGAATTAAGTCTGGAAGGAAGGAGAGTGAATACAAGGAGGTGTTATTGAGCTGGCCACTCACAACAAAACACTGCTCATTGTTTGGTGTCCAGAGAGGTCATAGGAAACCAGACAGTCCACGGATGAAATTAAGGAAAATTTATCTATTGGGTTTTCCCCACCTCCCGTCTCTCACTAGTTAAAGTCTACTCTGCAAGAGCATTAATTCCATTTGCCCTTCTGTGATTTCCAGCCAGTACAGGCAGCCTCATAAAAGCAGCACCTCCAGGGTCCAACCAATGTGAACATACAGTGGTCCCTTCTTGTCACGTGACATTGTACAACAGGGACTCCTCTTTTTTTTTTAAATGTTTATTTATTTTTGAGAGAGAGAGAAACACACACACACACACACACACACACACACATAGAGCGCGAGGAGCAGGGAAGGTGCAGAGAGAAACAGAGATACAGAATCCGAAGCAGGCTCCAGGCTCTGAGCTGTTAGCACAGAGTCTGATGTAAGGCTTTAACCTGCAAGCCCTGAGATTACGACCTGAGCTAAAGTCTGATGCCCACCATACTGAGCCAACCAGGTACCCCAGGGCCTCCTCTTTTTATCGCAGTGATGATGAAAGCATGTCTAGTGGCTGAGGTTTGGGAGTGGAGACCAGATACTGTTGAGTGATCTGGTGTGGTATATAAACAGGTTGAATACACTAGATGCTCAGAAGGTTTTTCTTTTTTTCCTAAAGTAGACCTTATTTTTAGAGCAGTTTTAGGTTTACAGTAAAATTGATCAGAAGGCACAGAGATTTCCTGTACATTCCCTGCCCCTCCCCACACACAGCTTCCTCCACCATCAACCTCCCACACTGGAGTGGTACATTAGCTACAGTTGACAAAGCTATATCATTATTACCCAAACTCAGAAGAGTTTTTGATTTGCTTTTGTTTATTTAACAGGTTGGTTGATTGGTTGATGAAAATAGTCAAGGTATTTCCTCTCAAATTATAAATCTGAGGATGTGTAAGAACCTAATTATTTAAATTCCCCAAACCCGGGGTGCCTGGGTGGCCTAGTCGGTTAAGCATCTGACTTCGGCTCAGGTCATTATCTCACAGTTTGTGGGTTTGAGCCCCGCGTCAGGCTCTGTGCTGACAGCTCAGAACCTGGAGCCTGCTTGAGATTCTGTGTCTCCCTCTTTCTCTGCCCCTCCCCCACTTGCACTCTGTCTCTCTCTTAAAAATAATAAACATTAAAAAAAATTTTTTTTAATTCTCCAAACCCATGACTATCTTATTGTAGTGCTCGATTATTCCACTCCACTTAAGTTCCTACATGGTTGTGTCTGTTCCTGTTTAATGCCATGTGCTTTCAATAAATTAATCTAAAATATGTATTGCTGAATTGAAAACCCTATTCTGGGTGGGGTTCGGGCATATAAAAAAGTAAAATATATCACCTTTCTTCCAGAATTATTACAAAAGCACACAGACTTAAACAGGATTGCAAGAATGAAACCATACAACAAAACAGCACAAAATGTGCTCTAGTAGGGAAGTGATTTATGGCCAAGTGAGAAGTAGATACAAGAAATACTATATGGTTTATGCAATTTCTGTGTACTTGGAATGGTTAGGGAAGACTTGATGGAGAAACAGCAACTTGAACTTGAATTATGGATAAGACGTGGAGAGAAGAATAGCAATGGGGAGATCATTTTGGATGACCTGGCCTAAGACAAAGCTCAGAAGCTTGGGACACCATATGTAGACAGGTGTTTTTGTTTTTGTTTTTGTTTTTTTTTGTTTTTAATTTTTTTTTTTCAACATTTATTTATTTTTGGGACAGAGAGAGACAGAGCATGAACGGGGGAGGGGCAGAG
Organism: Puma concolor; assembly: GCF_028749965.1. NCBI lineage: Eukaryota > Metazoa > Chordata > Mammalia > Carnivora > Felidae > Puma > Puma concolor. The sequence goes on along the minus strand of NC_141673.1, from coordinate 24,752,990 downwards.
AGAGAGGGAGACACAGAATCGGAAACAGGCTCCAGGCTCTGAGCCATCAGCCCAGAGCCTGACGCGGAGCTCGAACTCACGGACCGCGAGATCGTGACCTGGCTGAAGTCGGACGCTTAACCGACTGCGCCACCCAGGCGCCCCTATTTTTGTTTTTGTTTTTTTTTAATGATAATACTAAGATAGTTTGAGAGAATTTCTAGAAAGTTAGGTAAGGACTATGTTGTACAAGGCTTTCAAAGATTTGCAAATAAACTAGAATTTCATTCTGTAATTAAGGGGAAGTCATTGGCAGTTTTGAGTAATATAGTCATGTGCCCTATTGGGAAACAATTTCTAATAAAATGTCTCCAACATACCCCCTACCCCTGACTAAATCAGAAGACCTTCCCCCTACTCCCCCATGGAAATGTCTGTAATGAGCTGACTGAATTCTCAAGGAGCTAATTTCCCTGGAAACAGATCTGGAGTTTGGTAGATCATCAGAGGGCTGTTGGTAAAGGAAATGTTTTAACTGTTGGCTCTCTATGTCTTACATAGGGTAAGCATTTTAAAGGTCTGGGTAGTTAAGAGGCAGTTTTTAAAGTCTGGATCTAGATTAGGTTGGTAGAAAACTGAATCACTAGCCACTAATTGGAAGGTGGCAGCGTTTATCAGAAGCATCTAGGAATCTAAGGCCAGCGCCTATAACATCACATCCTCTCTTTTCTGCTATCAGTTGGATGCAACAGGAAACTGACGAAGGTGCTAGGCAGTTTCCTTTCTGCTCTGACCTGACCAGTTTCCTCTGCAGCTTGCTCCTGGCTTATTGTAAAGGAAAATCATGAAATACCAGTCAATTTCCTCCAGTTGGATCAAGCCTAGCACAAGGAAGGAAAAACAAATTTCTAAGATTAGTCAATTTCCCTTTGCAGTTATAAAGTTGGTTCAGGGCCTCCTGCTGACCCTTCTCTTTAGACGTGTATCTCTTACAGCTCAGCTTTACATCATAGGCAAGATAAGGACTTGTGGCAAAGTGAGCAACACATATTATGTAATTCTTATAGGAAATCTTGTGTTCATTCATGGGAAAGCTGCCCACATAAAACAGCTTATTTGATAAGCTTTCCATTCTTCTTTGACTTCTATTAAACTCGTTAGTTCAAGGGGGTTAAACAAAATACAGATAATTATAATGGATACACCTAACCAAGTTCTTTTGCTCTTTTCTCAGTCTGACTCAGAAGGAGCTGTTTCCATGGAGAATGTTTATGTAAAATTAACAAAGGAATTGAGTCAGTTTAGTGAAAGAGACAGGGCTAGACTACTCCAAAGAGCAAGAAGTTATGTCTAGTGTCATAGAAGGTAACCTGAATTTTGTTGGGTATGAGAGGGAGATGCTATGGCCTGCTGGAAAATGTAATGAAGAGGCTGGTATCTGAGGAATGTGACTGGCTTACTTTGTGGAAGTAATTCAACTTGAAGATGGGAATTACCATTTAAAATATCTTTTCAGCAAACTTAACAATGTGGAGGAACAATGCTATATTGGAGTTCACATTGAATGAGAGTATGTTCATTTAACAGGTAGATGATTCTTTCTCATATTTCACTTCCTGTTTTGTTAACTTACCTGCTTTTAATTTCCCTTGGAAGTTTTCCCTCATTTCTGTATGTGTAGCTATTATTAAAATAATATTCCCATCAATTTCCCTTTTATGCCTTTGTATGATCTCTCCTCTAGCTAAGTCATAAACTGTGATTGCTGAAATGGATAATGTAATAACAAGAATACAAATATATGCAGCTTTGAAATATGAACAGTTGATAAACAGACTGTAAGAATAAATAAGGTAAGAATTCAAGGTTTAACTTTAATAGCGTTTGGAGCAGCCACTGTAATAGGCATCTGAGAAGTAACAGATTTGCGGGGGCTGTGGTATTCTACTCCTTTTTTTTCCTGGGGACTAATTATCTATTACTTTACAGACTTGCCAAAATACTGTGGAACTCTTAAAAGCAACTTGGTTGATCAAGCAGCAGTAGTATTATTAAACTAAAAAACAGAAGAGCTTGTACAAATAAGGGGCCTACTAATCCTCACAGGGGATCTGTAAACTTTCTCCCAACACTTACAAGAACAACATCCCTTTTAATTTTGAAGATAAATCATACCTCTGCAGAGGTATAAATAGCCAGAAGGTTTTACTTAATTAGCCTGAATCAGTAAAGTGATTTCCTTTATCATCTTTTGCAAACACCATTATATTTTACCATTATATTTACCAATGGGGTCTGGGTGAACTTGCCCAGCTAACATTTGGGACAAAAATAGGGCATGGTATTAATTTAATGTAGTCAAAATTTCAGCCAATCTTATATCCATTCCACTGAAAATAGTTCACATTTTCAGAGTAACCTGTGAATATTTTATGATATATAAGTCAGTAGACTTACCAAAACTGTATGAATGTCTTAGGTCTGTTTTGCCCCATCCCTCTGTCCTTTTCACTTTCCTCAGGTGTGGACGTCAAGGGGGCTCATTAACAAACATCCTGCATGCTATGAACTCTGTGTCAGAGCCTGCTTCCCAATGAACTCAGTCTTTGACAGTGACTGTTAAAAGCAGCATCGACCAACTGGAGTGTGAGTCAAAGGAAATGGTGAAAGGGATACAGAATCGTATCATATGAGGAACAGCTGAAGGGGGAGCAAGAAATGGGGAGGAAAAACTTATGTAACTTAGTGACTGAGTGAATGGACTCAAATCCTTGCTTGAACACTTGCTGTGAGAGCAGGGCAAGTATCTTTAACCTCTCTCTGCCTCAGTTTTCCATGGTGCCAATGATAATAGTACTCTGGGTTGTTGAGAAAGCTAAATGAATTAATATTAAGTAAAATACTTTGAAGACTGCCTGGCATATAACATTACATGTAAGTGCTGTTATTATTACTTGACTCATCAGATATGTGAAAGATTATTATGGAGAGGAAGTTTGACTTGTTTGAATGGCCTCAAAGGGAGTTAGTAGGACCAGAGGGTGAGAACCATAGCAAGCTTGACTTTGACTCAAAGATGAGACCTGTGCAGGGAGGTGTTGGGCTCCTTGTCACCAGAGTTGGGGACTCCTATTAAGGGTTGGACATAGATTGGGCTGGGAACTGGATGAGTTCTCTGTCTCTGTTACAACAGCCTCTCCTCCCATTATCCAAGCTCCCTCTCCTTCCACCTCAAATTAGCTATGGTCTTGAAAGCAGAAAGAAACCAAAATCAGAGCTCTAGCTCTCAGTGCTTTGAATAGCTGTTTTTCCCAAACAGAGGAAGAATGCTCTTGGCACCCACCCAGCCATCTCCCTACATCCTCTGTCTTTTTCCCTTCCTCCCATCCAAAATCAGATAAAATCACTTGGTGGATGTGCTTGTGTTGGTTTAAATTATGAATTGGGCCAAATATTTCTTTTTTTCTCTCATTTTCTGCTTTTTGGCATTTTTCTCCTCAAATTTTGACAGAGAAATAATTTTGGAGTTAAAAGGCTCGTGATTTAGTCTTAGCATAGTTAAAATCTACTTATATGGCTATGAACAAATGGAGGAATCTTGCTGAGCTAAGCTTCCACTTTTGTAAAGCGTGTATTTCCCTGGTATGGTAACGAAGGAGACTGTGACAGCTAATATTCAAGATTTCTCCAAGCTACAACATTCCATTTCAGGTTAAGATACCAAATCCATAGGGTAGACAGCACCTTTATGGCATCATTTCACTGCCCAGGTCCCCCTGTTACAGCTTTTTCTCCCAAAAGAACTTGATCCTTAAAAGACATTTATATTATCCACTAAAGTGTATGTGAAAGGTATTTCATTCCTTTGGAAATCTAATGTTAGTAGCTTGTTGTTAAGTGGGAGTTTAATGCATTAAATTAATCTATGGATTTGTCAATAAGAATGTGTCCCTCAGGGGAGGCAAACTTTACTAATATTCTGGGGCCCATGACTTAACCACAAAAAGTGACATGAATGGTAACAACATTGCAGAATGTGAAGATGTTTGGGGACAGGTAAACCTGTCAATGGCCTGTGCATAATGCAATCCCTATTCTAACTGCACAATGTAATCAACTATTTAGTTTACCTGTACACAGGACTAAACCCTGACAGTAAATACTGTTAGTTGTGGCAAATGGATTAGCACAATATTCCAGAATATAGGGGCGCCTGGGTGGCTCAGTTGGTTAAGTGACTGACATCGGCTCAGGTCATGATCTCACAGTTTTTGAGTTCGAGCCCCGCGTGGGGCTCTGTATTGGTAGGTCAGAGCCTGGAGCCCGCTTCAGATTCTGTGTCTCCTCCTCTCTGTGTCCCTCCCATGTTCATGCTCAGTCTCTCTCTGTCTCTCAATAATAAATAAACGTTAAGAAAAATTTTTTTTTAAATATTCTAGAATATACACTTTGGATTTAGACAGCTCTTTAAACAGAATATAGGTTCAATCCCTTTCTACCTGTGTGATCACAAACTATTGCTAATCTCAGGTTTTAAATTTATATTATAGTGGTGTTGTGAAAAATATTTTAAATAAGCAAATACATAATAAGTATTCGACAAATGGTGTTTTTTCTTCTCACCGTTATTAGAAACTTGAAAATGGCTAACTGGTTGATTGGTTTTTTTTTTTTTTTGGTCTCAAGATCAGATTTCCTCCACATAAAAAAATAATGCAGCCAGCTCTTGTTTCACTCACACTAATTTACAGGGTAAATATTCCTAACCCTAACTCAGTATATAATCAGGAAAGAGTTGGCGAATGTGAATAAGTTGTGGTTAATCCACGGTGGCCAATTAACCAAGGCCACTTCTGCTACAGTTTCATTGAAGCTTGGCAGGATATTCTTTTTGGCTTGGTTTTCACAAAGTCACATCCCAGAAACAGCTTGTTGCACCTCTTATCATTCAGGAGTGGCTCAACTACTGAGGAAAGGGCTTTTATTCAGTAGCAGTGATTTACAAGGGAAGGGTGGACACATTAGCCTTGAAAACTCTTGAGAAGACAAACTGAGTGGTTTTTAATTGGTTTGACTTTGATCATCCTGGCTAAGATAATCAATAATGTAGCTGGTTAATCTATGTAGAATCAGAAAAATCCCTGTTCTAAGGATATCACTATCTTGAAGTTGTCACGAATAATTTTTACACATGTTGTAAATATGTATAAATTTGTAAACAATATATATGTTATCATGCATTTTATTTTTGTTTTTTTAAATGTTTATTTATTTTGAGAGAGAGAGAGAGAGTGAGAGGGCAAGCAAAGGAGGGGCAGAGAAAGGAGAGAGAATCCCAAGCAGGCTCTGCGCTGACAGCGGGGCCTGAACTCATGAACTGTGACATCATGACCTGAGCTGAAATCAAGAGTTGGAGGCTTAACCGACTGAACCACCCAGGTGCCCCTGTTATCATGCATTTTTAACTTTAAGTAAATAGTATTATTTTGTATATCTTATTCTGCAATATTATGTTTCTGAGATTTACCCACATTGATACATTTCTTTTGTTTATTTATTGCTATACTGAAGTCAGTTTAATGAATACACTGTTTTGATTCTTAGGATTAAGTTTGGCTAAAGATGATCAACAAAAAGCTGAAATACCAGGGTCTTAAACAAGATAAAAAAATGTTTTCTCTCTTGTTCAAGGGCAGTTTTCCAGGAATGGCATAGAGTGCCACAGGTTCAGGGACCCAGGCTCCGTTTACTTGTTACTCCTCTACGTATGGACCTTCACTTATGGGTCACCTCAGACAAAAGGACTGCCTCAGCTCTAGTGGACATATTTGGATTTGCACAGTAGAAGGAAGAAAAGAAGGATGTTTCCCTAATTTTGCCTACATCCCATTATCTAAAACTTAATCACGATTACATCTGTAAAAGAGAATAGGAAAAGCAATCTTTATTCTAAGTGACCACATGTCTAAAATTTGGTTGTTCAGTTTACTGATGAAGAAGGGGAAGGTGATACTTGTGCCAAGTACAAGTCTACCAAAACGGACACTTAGGTGATTTCCAAATTTTTGCTATGCTAACGCTGTCTTCTTGTGCTCACATGAGAGAGTTTTTCTAGGGGAATATGTTGTTGGTAATTAATGGGTTTTTTTTTAAATGCTTTTACTTATTTTTGAGATAGAGAGAAAGCAAGAGCTGGGGAGGAGCAGGGAGGAGGGATACAGGAACCAAAGTGGGCTCCACACTGACAGCAGAGAGCCCGATGTGGGGCTCGAACCCATGAGCGATGAGATCATGACCTGAGCTGATGTCAGATGCCTAGCTGACTGAGCCACTCAGGCGCCCTGGTAATTCATGTTTTTAACTTTTACCAGTTGCCCTCCAAAATGGTTGTTCCATTTTTACTCTACCTGTAAGAAAATTCCTCTTTTTTCACATATTCCTAATACTTGGTAATACATTTCTGTTTTGAAGATGGTTTTACAGTCTGATGGGATTGTGGGGTGGTGACATTTGCAGAGGCAGTTTTGATAGAGGGGTGCGAACAGAAACCAGAATACCTGGGTTGAGACAGAGTGGGAGATAGTACACTCAAGCTAGTGGGTGTAAATTACTCTTTCAATAAGCTCAGTTGGAGAAGCAAATGAGAAGTAAAGCCTTAAATATTAAATAGAACTTGTGGAACATTTGTGTGACAATTGAAGAGTCCAGAGCTTTTGGAAAGAATGCAATAGGGAATGCACCAGAGAAAGAAGGGATAGCAACTAGAGCCAATTTCCATGGAGTTTAAAATTTCAGAGGTGGGACATTTCCAAGGGATGATTGAAGTGGACAAGGTGTGAGAGTTGATAGCCGCTCTTTGATATCCTAGGGCCCAAGATGCTCTCTGAAGCTGCAAGGGAGACAAATAAATTATTCATTCAACAAATATTTTTAAGCACCTCCTAAGTGGCATTGTTCTAGAAACCAGAGTTGTATGATGAGTAAAATAGACAAAGTCTTCTCTAAAAGAGAGCTGACAGACAACAAATATACAAACATGAGATAATTTGTGATAGCAACAAGAGTTATAAAGAAAATTAAATGGGAAAAGATACTATTTTAGCTAGGATTAACAGGAGTGTCGGTGGGATGTTCCCCCCCAGAGGAGGAACTGGAGGCATCATTATCAAGAGGCAAATGGCTGACTAGATGATTGTGGGTGGGATGGAATGGGGGATTTTGCTGAATTCAAGGAAACGCATCTGCTGAGGGTATTATGGGTCACTTGGTTGTCCTGAAAGCCGGGGAGAGTGTTAGCAGATTTTCTAGCTCTGTTGCTTTCTTAGCTGTAGACAGTCAAGGAGAGATATTAATTGACCACAATTGTTGCTTTTTATCTTCAATTTATGGCTTATGAACAATAGATATTTTAGCATTTAGTTCCTAATATGCTTCCAAACTAATATCTTCCATATTAGTTCCTAATATGCTAGTCATGAGCATTGGTAGCTACTTCTTCCCCATAACAAATAATAAAAACTTATCAGCTTACTTTTACTTTTTTTTTTTTTTTTCTGTCTACAACATTACCTTTTAGTTCTGGACAAGAAGACCATTTTATTTCTTTTGGAATGTGAAATAGTCATCTCTTGATAAATTACGAAATATTTTGTAATTCTCCTCTTTTTCCTTTACCAAAAGTCCCCTCCCCTCTCTTAACCTTTCCAATTTTGCAATTTCTAGAATATATCTGTAACTCAAAAGCCAATTGCTATCAGAAAAAAAAAAAAACAAGAAACAGAAAAGGCTTTCACTTTTCAAATTTCATTAGCCTTAGAGTAGAATAATATTCCTTTATTTTATCCAGCAGAAGGGTGACATGGGTTATGCTGGAAACTGGCATAAAAGCCTGTTTCTCCTGGCAAGTGAGTCAGTTCAAATGAAAATGTTAACATATTTGAACCAATATGAATCAATGCTATTTTGGAGGTGAAAAGAAGTGTGGTTTACTATACCAGCATGTGTATCACAGAAAAACCTGAAAAATATTATAGGGGACCATGACAGATACAGCAAGCAAACCTTAAAAACAGACAGTAATTTTTACAAAAGTATGGATTTGGAAAGAATATCAAGATCAAACTTATACAAAACAATCATTTCTAGATATACAATAGTATGATTTTAATGATTTTCTCTTTTCATTCCCAAAGCAACCAAATAGAGAAGCAGTGAGACAGAATGAAACAAACAAACAAAAACCCAAAAACAAAACAAAACAAAACAAAAAACTCTTAGGACACAGGGTGTAATTCTGGCCTTATCACTAATTATACTAATTATCTGGGAGATGATGGGTAAATCACTTGATCTCTTTGCAATTAGTTTTCCTATTTGCAAAATAATGGGTTCAGCCTCGGTTGTCACTGTGTCTTTCTGATTAAAATAATATGATTTAGGTCTATAAAGGGAGACCTTATTATAACCCTGAGATGGCCCATAATGTACCTACAGTGGAGTTTCCAGGGGTTGTGTGGAAATTTCCATGGCACATTTCCTGCTTTTATGCCAGATCTTCATCCAGCTTTCTAGATAAAGCAGTGGGAAGTGGTATGTGAATGTTCGTGCACATTAGCAAGGGCAGGCTAACAGAAGGTTTAGACTGCCTGCAAGAAAACAAATAATCATTTAACCCAGAAGCCCTTCTTCAATATGACAGAACACCCAAGTTTCACAAAAATAGTTGGATAAGCTTAACTAACCGCATGAGTTAAACTCTCAAACCCCACAGAAATGACAGAACTACGCTAAACTCCAAGCAGCTTCAGAAAGTCAGGGAAAAGGCTATTGTCTGATATAAGGAATTTAAGCAGTGGTTAAGAATGGAGCTCTGGGGGCACCTGGGTGGCTCAGTGGGTTGAGCATCAGAATCTTGATTTTGGCTCAGGTCATGATCTCATGGTTTGTGACCATGATCTCTATCCCTCTCTGATCTCTCTCTCTGCCCCTCCTGCATGCGTGTGCATGAGTGTTCTCTCTCTCTCTCTCAAAATAAATAAATAAATAAACAAACAAACAAATAAATAGATAAATAAATATTAAAAAAAAAAAAAAGAATGTGAGTTCTGGATCCAACTGCTGGGTTCTTGGTAGGCTGCTTACTCTCTTTGGGTTCCAGCTCTTGGGTAAATTACTTTCCCTCTCTATGCCTCAGTTTCCATATGTGGAAAATGGACATAAAAGTACCTACATCATAGAGTGCTGTGATGATTAATACAAGTAAAATGCTTTGAACAGCACCTGACACATAATAAGTTCTTATATCTCACCTATAACTATTGTTATTACAGGTGCTATTATAGACTTGATATTGAATATTAAAGCAGATGGGGTTAGTCATGGATGATAACATCCACCAGGGATAAAACAAAACAAAACAAAGCAAAACAAAACCTATAATCCTATTTAGGTGAAGACAGCAGCTCTGATGACCCTGAAAAAGAAACCTAAGATGCTAAGTAATAAAGACAGAGGAGGGCAGCCTGTCGGGTAATTAATTACAGTGCTGTGGAGTAACTGTATCGGTCTTGTATTCTCCAAGTGGCTCCTATAGCATTTGCCCCCTGGTTAAGGCTGTCAATTCTGGTTTCTAAATTTACTGGGATATTTGCCACAAGACACTCCCAAGGAGGGTGCTGGAGCCAGAGAGAAATAGGACAATATCCCAGCTAGTTTCCATCTGTCATAAGGATGAAAGTATAATTTGTTGTCTAAACTGGGACACTTTGGAGTAAAAGCACTATTAGTAATTGTGTCAGGATAAGAAGTATAAAAAAGTATACTTTTTTATAGGCAAACCAGGCAAACCAGGACATTATTTCCCTCAGTCATAAAGCATGGAGAACTCTGGCATCCAGAAAGCAAGCTCTGTATTTCCCCTAAAGGAAAGACTACTGGCCACACTGTCTCTCTTGCCCACTCAAGAATTGCACAGATTGCCAAGAAAACAAGGATTCCATGAGGATTCCAACACTCCAGATACCTAAATGGGTCGATCTAAACCTGAAATTTTTAAGTATGGGTGACCAAGAATTCCTAAACACTTGAGGAAAACCATGAAAGAATGATACTATAATGTAGAAACAAAAGACATTTCCTATGAGGAAACAGAATTAATGCAGGAAACAGATCCATATGACTTTGTTGCATCCATGAAAAAGAAAGGCTGCTATTTTTAAAAGAAGCAATCTAAGTCCTGGGAAATTAAAAAAAAGAATTGTCCCTCCCTTTGGGTTGCCAGAATGAACAAATAAAAATAAAAAAACACTCAGTTAAAGTTTAATTATTTCTAATTGGCTATGCATATGTTCATTAAGGAAATATTGCATGGGGCATAATTATGCTAAAAATTACTTATTTAGGGGTGCCTGGGTGGCTCACTCAGTTGAGCCGCTGATTCTTGATTTCCACTCAGGTCTTGATCTCCCAGTTGGGAGATCGAACCCCATGTGAGGCTCCGCACTGAGCGTGGAGCCTCCTTGGGATTCTCTCTCTCCCTGTCTCTCTGCCCCTCCCTTGCTTTCACTCTCTCTCTCTCAAAATAAATAAATAAATAAATATTAAAAAAAAAAAAAAAGAAATTCCTTGGCTTGTGGTTGCATAACTTTAGTCTTTAAGAAAATTATTTATTCATCCCAAATAAATTCTAAATATCTAAATTTCATACCCCTTTTTAAAATTATATTTCCTTTGTCTCTCCTTAATAATTATTTGTTAGGCAAAATTTGCTTATAAAATTTCTTGCATTTATGGCCTTTACTCCAATCACATAGCATAGTTTCCACAGCAGTCAACTTATTCCATTCTTTTGTCCATTGAACATTTATTAATGAAAAAATATGCTCAAAATTAATAATATGAGTCAGTATACTGAACATGTAATGTCATAAAGTTAACAACTTGGAGAACTGGTCTTCAAATTTGACTTATGGGAGCACATTGGCCCATATTTCAGGTCTAACTTGCTTTTTTATTCTTCAGGATTATACTGTGATCTCTTGATCAATAACTTTTATGTATGTATATATGTATGTATTTGTTTATTTATTTTTGAGAGCATGAGCAGGGGAGGGTCAGACAAAGAGGGAGAGGAGAGAGAATTCCAAGTGGGCTCCACACCGTCAGCACAGAGCCTGATGTGGGGCCCAATCTTACTGACCTGTGAGATGGTGACCTGAGCCAAAATCAAGAGTCCCATGCTCAGCCAACTGAGCCACCCAGGCACCCCATCAATAACTTTTAGAAACATTGTCCTTTGGCAGGAAAGAGTATTGTCAGCAATTTTTCTTCCCTGTACTATAACACTATGTGTAATGATTCTACTAGTTGCCATACTGGAACAGTATTTAGTAACATCCATATGTAACAATAGAATTCTGACATTGTCATGGCCAAGTGCTGTTATAATTATCCATTTCAAGCTGTAATTTCTTTTTCTGTCCATAGTGTTATTCTTTTTATGAATAACCTTTACACTTAAAGGAGTACATATTTAATAAATCTTTTTTTTTCTAAAAAATACATTAAACAAGTTCTTTTAAGCAATGAAGTCATTCAGCCAGATCATTTGAGCTGAAAGACATGGTGATCTATGGTGTGGAAGGCCATTATAACTGCTTCTGTGATTATTTAATCTTCTGCATCCGATTTTCGCTTACTAAAACGTTATTTTAGTTGTTATTTTATCACTTTCTTTGGTACTAGTTGAGTAAACGCTGTATCTGGTGTGCTTAGCTGTTACATACTATTGGTTTATATCCGACTTTCCACCATTTCTGATATTAAGTAAACAATTGTACACTGAGAGCTTCAAAATGACTTTTTCCTTATTTAGTAAAAATCCACTGATCAGAAAATTCATCACAAAATTTACACTTTGGGATTGACATTTTGGGTTCAAATACACACACACAAACAAAAAAAGGTAATGGCAACCACTGCCAGCATTGAAAAGACTGAATTTGATAATCTCACAGAGGTGGCCGTGTGTTTGTCACTCACAAGCCCAGCTCGTATAAACAGAGGTTGGACTGTTGAAAAAGTTGAGAATTAACGGACCAATGATAAATCGAGCTCTATAATGCAAAAAAAGTGAAACTCTGGTTTGCTTGCAAGGGAGAGAGCTGTGCTTGTAAGGCACAGTCTCCCCAAACAAAGCCAAATCTGATCTTATATGAGGTTTTGGGAAGTCTGGTCTTCAGGCTTTGGTGGGCTTTTAGAGGTGTAGTGTTTAGGGATTGCCTGATTCTCAGTTAGGCAGCTGGTGACAGGCTGACTTTGAGGCATTTGCTGATTGGCTGTTGCCTCAATGGGCAGAGCTGTCATTGATTGGCTGGCTTTAAGAACGGTGGGTTTCATCACACAGATTGGCTGGATTCTAGAAGCCGGGCGTTGTCTTTGATTTGCTAACGTTCGGATACAGTGAGACTGTTGTTAGCTGCTGTTCAGAGCATGTGTGTTAACGGTGGTAACGGTGTTAACGGTGGTTGCTGAATCACAATTTGGGTCTTTGACCAAAGAAAAGTCTTTTCCTTTCTTGAATATGAAAACAAAAGTACTTTTAAGGCTCAGTTCCCCTTTTGGTCTTCCTCCAGCAAAATATTCACGAAAGATCGTAAAAGACTGTGTAGATCTTGTGGAGATATGTTGTCCTGTAAGCGATTTAAGTGCTGATTACTGTTTTGGAAAAAAAAAAAAAAAGAAAGCTCTAACTGTCATTGTTTATAATTTATTGGGGGGGGGGCAAACGCGAATAAACAACACATAGCATGTTGGACTAACATAGGACATGGGACAAAAATCATTAAATAGAAGACATGTGCTGTAAATACAGAACACCTGGCAATCCTCTCCTCCCCCACAAAACAAAACAACAGAACCAACAGCTCAGGAGCTCAAAACCTGGGCTGAATAACAGAATGGATGTGGCTGAAAAGTTGAATAACGAAACATATGTCATTGATTATAGATAGGTCTGAAACAATAAACAATTCATATTTTTCAAAAAGGCTGAAAAACTTGTCATTTAACAAAGACACATAATGATATTTTAGAACCTAGCTAGATAGAGCAAGATAAACTGGAACACCAGCATTACTGCAAACTGGTAATCAGTTTTGCCTGGACCAAATCTCTTGAAGTCACTAACTTCTGCTGTTCTCTCCCACTTCAAATTCCCATCAATGGATCCTTTACCTTTAAAATGTATCCAGAATCCAGCCACAGACTCCATCCAACTTCCACCCAGCCACAAACCTCCATCAGTTTCACTTTAGACTCGAGTGGCTCTTGGTACAGCAAGAGCCTCCAACTGGCATCCCTCCTGCTTCTGCTCTTGCCCATCTACAGTCTATTATTTCCTCCTCAGTAGCCAAAGTAATCCATTCACACGTAATCAGATCGTGACTCTACCCTCCCTATCAAGGCTTATAAGCCCCTGCAGGAGCTTCGCCCCTGGCTACCACTTCAAGGCTCTTTCCTTCCATCTTCCCACACCCAGTCAGTTCCAGCCATGCTGATATTCTGGCCATTCCTTGAAAATGCTAAAAAAGAATGCGGGGTGCCTGGGTGGCTCAGTCAGTTAAGTGTTAGACTCTTGATTTCAGCTCAGGTCATCATCTTACAGTTCATGGGACTGAGCCCTGTGTGGGGCTCTGTGCTGACAGGGCAGAGTTATTTGGGATTCTCTCTCTCTCTCTCTCTCTCTCTCTCTCTCCCTCTGGCCCTCTCCCACTCATGTTCACTCTCTCTCAAAATAAATAAATAAACATTTAAAAAACCATACCTTGAATGTCTCAGGGCCTTCTCCCTTGCTCTTCCTTCTTACTGAAATGCTCATTCCTCAGATATCCACCTGCTTTACTCTCCCTTCTTTCAGACAGGGCTTCCCTGACCACTTATCTAGATAGCGTTTCCCTCACTTATCTTTATTGCTGGCTTTTTATGTATCCCATCTAGAATGCAAACTCCATGATGGTAAGGACTTGGTTTTGTTCTCTGCTATATCTTTAGCGCTGATTACAGTACTTAGCACATACTATGTACTCCATAAATAATTGTGGAATGAATGAACTTTAAGTCCAAGGGGAATTTAAGTTTAAGCCAAAAGGGAATTTGTCATGAGGAAATGAGTATAGCTCACAGAGCCTCAAGAAAAAAATATAGTTGGGCTTCAGTCTCACACTGTATCCAAGAGGCCATCTCCCAGCCTGATATCTACGTGTCTCTCTGGGTATCTGCTATACTCAGCTCTTTGCATTTCAGTTTCTTTTACTCAGCTGTTGGCAATGCTCATGCTATCTGTGCTTTCCATGTTACAGCTTCCACCTCTGGTAAGTCTCACAATCCTAAGGGATGGTTTTCAGGAGGAAATTGTTGGCCCAGTAGGTAAAGTACATATCCTAGACCAATCCACTGGAAAATGTTGGGGTAACATTTCAACATGGCTCCTCTGAATGCAAAAAGTGTCCATGAAACAAACAAAAAAAAATTGTATATTGATAAAAATAAAATCCATTAAAAAGATACAGTAAGGAAGAACAGTATCATCTCAACAATATAGTGTTAAAAATCTATGAAACAGAAACTGTTAGAAACTACTAGACAAGGAGACTTTGAAGAAACCATAATCATGGGAAACTTTAAAATCTGTCTCAGAAACTGATAAAGAAGACCAAAAACAAGTAAGAACTTGGAAGACTGGAATAAAGTGATCCACAAACTTGAATATATAGAATGCCCAAGCAGTCAGGCATCTAGGCTAAACATGCAGATAGGATAAGCTTCAACCAATGTGTTCAATACGCTTTTTAGCCTCCTGATACCTTTTCAGGTGAAACACCACTAAATTTAAAGCAATGTATAAAAATTTTAATCTGACTGAGAAAAAAAAATAAATATACAATTTTTCCTATAGTGTTTTCATACTTTTTAGACTTGTGGAATAAAAGCTGATTTTTTGAAACAACCAATTCAAATAGACAAGCCTTAGCCTATCCAATATGAAAAAGAAAAGATTCAGATAAGCAGTATTGAAAATGTAAAATGAGACAGGCAAGGCTGCAGAGGTGGAAGAAACTTTAAAAAATTAAAAGAGAACATTATGTACAAATTTAGAAAAAAAACTTTGGAAAAATGAAATACATAGTTTTATAGGGAAGTAAAAAATATTTTAAAAATTCAAGAAGAGATAAAGAAACTTCCATAGTTCAATAATTGTACAAAAAAGTGGAAAATGAGCAAGAATCTTTTGTCACCAAAAGACGTTCCCCTCAGTTGATTTGACAAGTGAGTTTTTCAAATATTCAGAAAAGAGATATCATGCTTAACTTTATAGAACATAGAAAAAAATGAAATTTTTGAACTTTGCTCTATGGGGTAGAATATTCCTGATGAGAAAACTAGGCAAAGGTTGTACACACACACACATGCACACACACATACAGACACACTCCTATTAGCCAATCTCTGATATAAAAGTGTGCACAAGGAGGGGCACCTGGGTGGCTCAGTCAGTTAAGTGTCTGACTTTTGATTTGGGCTCAGGTCATGATCTCATGGTTGGTGAGATCGAGCCTGTGTCAGTCTCTGTGCTGACAGCACAGAGCTTGCTTGGAATTCTCTCTCTTCCCCCCCCCACCCTCTGCCCCTCTCCTGTTCTCTCTCTCTCT
Source organism: Puma concolor (assembly GCF_028749965.1). NCBI lineage: Eukaryota > Metazoa > Chordata > Mammalia > Carnivora > Felidae > Puma > Puma concolor. The sequence continues at coordinate 24,737,304 of NC_141673.1, read as the reverse complement.
CTCAAAATAAATAAATAAACTTAAAAAAAAAAAAGGAAAAAAAGGAAGTGTGCACAAAGATATTACATAAATAGCTGAACACATTAAGGGTATATACAATGGCCAAGAAGGAGTTACATAAAATGAAAATGTGTTTTAATATTTAGGAAATATATTAATATGATATGTTGTATTAAAGAAAACAATAAATTAAACAGCGAGAGGAAAGGCATTTGGATAAAATTTAAGATCCATCTGACTTAACAATAGCAACAACAACAAAAATACCTTTTTTAAAGGTAATAATTGATGGAGATTTCCATAACTTGATAAAGGGCATTTATCAAATCACTATGAAACATTATATTTAATGGATAACTACTAAAGAGTTTTATTTAAAAGGAAAAGCAGGCAAAACAGCTATCACTGCTATTTTTCAATATTATTTCCAAGGACTTAGCTAATGCGCAAAAAAAAAAAAAAAAAAAAAAAAGTGCCAATGTAGGGAAGGAAGAGGTAAAACTGTTTGCTAGAAATAATGCAAGAAATGAAACCAATGAGCCAATGACACAAACAAGATTCTGTGTGATAAACGATGATAAAAGATAATCCTATAAAAGCAAGCATTCTGTTTATGTACAAGCAATAGTCAAACAAAAAATGTAGTGGAAAAAGATTGCAGCCACACTACAACAAAAATATAAAAATATATAGAAATAAACTTACTAAGAAATATTTAGGATCTGCATAAAGAAAACAACAAAGCTTTATTGAAGGCTACAAAAGAAGCCTGGGATAAATGCAAAGATGTGATTTCTCCTAGATGTGAAAAGTCGATATTGAGTTGTCAATTCTCTTTAATTTAATCTATAAATAAAATGTGCTCCCAATTAAAATCTTAATTGAATTTTTAAAAAATGCTATTTATAATCCATCATGTGTATATTAGCTGAGGTAATAGAAAAACCCTAAACCTTACTGGCTTATTACAATAAATGGTTTATTTGTTACTCTCAGTCAGTGCAGGAGTTCCTGGTCAGGCTGACTTCCCTAAGATCATTCTGGAAGCCAGGCATCTTTCATTCTATGGTTCTGGCCTCCTATTAGGTCCTGGAGTCCTTGGATAGGGACAATGACCATGAAGAAGGCATACCTGCTTCCCCATCACTTTGACCTAAAAATGACATTCATTGTATTTGCTCACATTCCATTGGTGAAAATTAGTCACAGGGCCCTGCCTACATGTGCTGAAGCTGCTGAAGCTTCTCTCCAGCAACGGTGCTACGTTATGAAAGGAAACCATGAGTTTTTAGTGGTCATCTGGCTATCTCTACCATAATCTGCAACAGTAAGAGTACAAGAATAAGTTTTAGAAAGAACATAAAATTAACAGATACTGATATATACTACATTATAGTAACAACTGAAGTAATATGATACTGTCAGAGAAAGACAAGTGTTTTTTTTTTTTTTAAGTTTATATATTTATTTTGAGACAGGGAGAGAGAGAGAGAGCACAAGTGCGGGGTGGGGACAGAGAGAGAGAGGGAGAGAGAGAGAGAATCTCAAGCAGGTTCAGTGCTGCCAGCACAGAGCCTGATATGGGGCTTGATCCCACCAACCATGAAATCATGACCTGAGCTGAAATCAAGAGCTGGGTGTTTGAGCCATCCAGGGGCCCCAAGACAATTTTTTCAATAGAAAAAAATAGCGAATAGAAACTGAACGATGTACATATGGAGATTAAGTATGTAATAAGAATGTCATCTCAAATAAATTGGGAATGGATACACTACCCAGTAAATGGTAATGGAACAATTGTCTACTCAACAAAAATAAAGTTAGATTTCTACCTTGTATCATACAAAAAAATCTGGGTTATTAAAACATGAAACACAAAACAAATCTGGGTTATTAAAAGCCCAAATATGAACACACACACACACACACACACACACACACACACACACACTCCACATAGAGAAAAGATCACCTTCGTATGTTATGGTGCGAATATAAGTTGCCATATTTTGGAAGGAAACTCAGAAATATCTCAAATACACTTTAAAATATTTATCCCTTCTGATCCATCCACTTCTTTTCGAGGCATTTATTCTTTGGAAGTATTAAGTACAGGTACAAAGATATCATTTGCAACATTCTTTGTGAGTACCTTGGAGCAATCTGTACATATAATAACAAGAATGTATGACATGGATTACAATAAATCTGTACCATGGTACTGTTTGCTCCTTCCAAAAAAAAAAAAAAAAAATGAAAGTGAGGAAGGAGGTCCACAATATAATCTTGAATAAAAGCACAAATTGCGTAATAGCAACTAACATTGGTTGGGTTCGTCCAGGCTCTGTCTTAAGTGATTATGAGTATTCACTTTGGTAATAATAGTATGGCATATGTACTAATATTGTTTCCATTTTAAAAATTAGAAAATTTTGGTATTAAGATCTATAGTAACTTGTGAAAGTTAACTTAGTGGTAGAGCTGGGATTTGAATTGAGGTGATATTGCTTAAAGCCTATGCTCTCAAGCAGTATGCTATACTGACCCTGTGCATAGTATGATACCATTTTTGTTTTTGAAAGAGGCATTTGTATTTGTAAATGCTTATTTCAAGAAAAGATACCCTATAATGTAATAGTGGTTACCCCACCTAGTGGTGGTAGTTACAGAAAGTCACTTTTTGTTTCTATAATTTAATCTTAACAACAACACGTGTATTCCTTATAACAGAATAAAATCTTAAAGTAAAAGTTTAAATTTGATGACATATGTTGAAGTGATCCAAAGCTACAGTGCAACCATTAAGATTTACTACCCAGAGAAGCACCCTGATAAAAACTTGTTTAATGGGGGTGCCTGGGTGGTTCAGTCGATTAAGTGTCTGACTTTGGCTCAGGTCATGATCTCACAGTTCGTGAGTTCTAGCCCTGCATCGGGCTCTCTGCTGTCAGCACAGGGCCTGCTTCAGATCCTCTGTCCCTCTCTCTTTCTGCCCATCTCCTGCTCATTCCCTCTCTCTCTCTCTCTCTCTCTCTCTCTCTCTCTCAAATACATAAAAACTTAAAAAAATTAAAACAAAACTTGCTGAATTAATGACTAACCTTTCCTATGAGTCTCTAAACTCTTCAGATCTACAGATTGTATTTTATATCCAATTGCTCCCTACTTTGTTATTGTATTTTCATTCAATAAATACCTCTTAAACTTATGTGTGTGTGTGTGTATATATATATATATATATATATATATATATATACACACACAGTATTAAATTTAAATGTTCTTCCTTATTTCTTGATGTAGCCTTTTACCCCTTTTTTTCATCATAGTATTAAACTTTTACCTAAATTTTGTTTATATGATTGACTTAGAAAAGTTAGTCTCTTGTAATACATCTCCTCAATAGTAGCTACCAATGCATATCAGGAATAAATTTTTTCAGTAGCATGTCATGATTTTTATTCCTAATGAAGTGAAGCTATTAATGCAAAACTAATCTATAAATCTTCTTTGAGTTCCAAGTTGTAACATAATATTATTGAATTTTGGAGCTCATAAGCTTTCCCTTGCTTTGGGACAGCAGTTTTAATATGAACTGATAGAAATCTAAGAGTACTGTTTCTTCTCTTTAGAGAATATTGTATTTGAAAGACAAGGATTTTGCTTCCAATTAGAAGCACATCTTTTGCATTTGAGAGAGAGAAATCTGGAGCCCCTGGAACATACTGTGACAATCCAGTGCACTTAGCAACTGAAAAAGCGTGGGCTGTAAATGTGTGGAGCTTAGTGACATTAAATCAATTTGCAAAGAGGTGGTTTGAAATTTACAGACTTTTTTCAAGGTGTTGTGAAGAGGTGTTGAAGGCACCAAATGATTAGAAAATGACATGCATTTCACTGCTTGTATAATATTCTGTAGCTCAAATTTCCCTGCTCTATTCATCCCTGTCTGTTCATTCATTCATTCATTCATTTACTCATTCATTCATTCAACAAGTGTTTGTAGAGTGACTGCTAAGTATCAGGCACTGTTCTAAGTACCTGGGATACACAATCAACACACCAACAAAACCAGAGCAAATCAAAACAAAACCCAAAAACCCAAAACCCAACCCTAGCCTCACTATCAAATTCTATTAATTCTTCACTGATTATAGCTTCACTTTACAGTTCATTCAGCCACAACCTTGATTTAGGCCCACTGTGATCGATTCTTATGGTTTAATGGAATTATAATTAAGGAGTTAGAGTTTCATATATAACCGATTAACTTGAAACTATCTGTTAGCTTTCGAAGTAGAATCAGATCAACGGGACTGAAGATGTTGGGAAAACATTCTTGCAACACACGTAGTTTCTGTTTATCCTGAAATACGGACATATGTAAAGAGGAATTCTAGGGAAGATAATGAGGGATTCACTGATGAGTCCTGGGAATCAGAATGTATTGTTTAAGTGAGCTGATGATGCTATTTGGGGCACAGAGTTTTATGAATTGCACCAGTGATGTGTGTGTCTCTGACTGGTTGAGAGCTGACACATATACACATAAAATATGTATATACTTGTATTTATACATTATATACATATATAGTATGTATTTATACAGGTAAGTATACTGAGGCAGAAAATACAACTCATGCTGTTTTAATCTGTTTTTCCTGCTGAACTATAACCTTGGGGAATTGAAGTATCATCTATTTCTTACCTGCAGATACCTCTCATCTGTTTTTCTTCTACTTTATATTTACCCGTATACTACTTCATATGCCATTTTTTGTAGCTTATTGCTTTCCAAACTGAATTTCTTCTCTCATCATGGGTATGTTGCTGTATACTAGAGATAATCAAAGTCACAAGGTAAATATGGAGTAACATCTAAGATGGAATTGGCAAACTATGACCTGCAGACTATATCTGGCCCACTGTCCTTTGTTGTAAATAAAGTTTTATTGGAATACAACCATACTCACTTATTCACTGTTATCTATGTCTGCTTTGAGGCTACAATGGCAGAATTGAGTAGTGGCAACAGAGATCTATGACCTGAAAAGCCTTAAATATTAACTATCTCGCCTTAACAGAAAAAGTTTGCCAGCTGCGTTCTAAGAAATTAAGTTACTTGAAGATATTTGGGGAAAAGATGTTTTGAATTTTGGGGCTTTGAAACATTTTGCCATACTTAAGTGTAAGTAAAATCAACAGAATCTCACTTCCTTTTGTCTATGTGCCTGTGTGTGTGTGTGTGTGTGTGTGAATGAGTGTAAAACTTAGATGAAAAAAATTCATATGCGGCGAGGAACTGGGAAAAAATGGAACTTTTGTTGACAGGGAACCTGGTGATTTTAGCATTTCAGTCATGATCCTGTTAAGAGGGTTTGTTATTGAGATGAAAATTGAAAATGTACTTCAGTGGTTAAACAAAAATCTAAGATTACTCTAGTAATTTTGCAGAGTTCTACAAACAAGTCTCTTGAAAAAGTGAACTTGTCTCCTTACCAGTTGCTTTTCTGCATTATTATCCAAAAATCCAATGGCTTACACTGTAGGCACTTCACTAGTTTTAATTCATTTAATTCTTACAACAACCATATGAGGCAGTTGTTATTCCTATTACTCCATTTTACAGATGAGGAAGCTGGTGCACAGAGCACAGAGAGGTGAAATGCATTTTCCAAGGTCACACAGCTAACAGGTCGTAAAGCCAGGCAGTCTGACTCTGAAGCCCATGTCCCTAATTACTCTGCTATACTCCTTAAAACCATTCACACAGTGACCTTGACAGTGAATTTGGTGACAACACTATGGCAACCACAACGAAGGAATCAGTAACATGCAGCAGCTGTCAATCTAAACAGTACAAGATATGCATACATGTTTACTTCTTCTATGAGTTCAATAATTAAACTTTGGTATTTTTTGTTTAAAAAATAATCTCACTGTTTGTGAGTTCCAGCCCCCAATCGGGCTCTCTGCTGTCAGCACAGAGCTGGCTTTAGATCCTCTGTACCCCCCCCCCCCCCGCCCCTCCTCAACTCATGTTCGCTCTTTCTCAAAAATAAACATTAAAAAAAAATAAGACACCCAAGTAATAACTGCTTGTAACTATTCTTTTAGCGACACTTAAAAATAATGAAGCAAATTGGGGAGGAAAAAACAACCTTTTTAACTAATGAAAGCAAAGAGGTCTTGGTAAAGACTACTATAATGATAATAAAAATTGCACAGAAAAAAAATGCTTGCATCTTCCTTCGAGGTTATTTTATAAAATGCAGGGGCGCCTGGGTGGCGCAGTCAGTTAAGCGTCCGACTTCAGCCAGGTCACGATCTCGCAGTCCGTGAGTTCGAGCCCCGCGTCAGGCTCTGGGCTGATGGCTCAGAGCCTGGAGCCTGTTTCCGATTCTGTGTCTCCCTCTCTCTCTGCCCCTTCCCCGTTCATGCTCTGTCTCTCTCTGTCTCAAAAATAAATAAACATTAAAAAAAAAAATTAAAAAAAAAAAATAAAATGCAATGCAAGTCAAAGCTCATGTAATAGAAGAAAATTAGATGCAGCTCCCATATAGCAAAACTGAAAAGTAACCTTTTCTTATGATGCCATCAAGTAAGCAGGAGTTGTAGTGAGTAATTAGTTGGGGGAAGAGAGTAAAGGAGAATGTTCTGAGGAGCCCCAAAGCTGATAATGGCTGGATAAGCTGAGCCTTGAGTAAAGCTAGGAAAGTGTGTGTTGTATTGGAGCTAGGAAGGTATGTGTGTGCGTGTGTGTGTGTGTGGTGTATTGGGGAGGGGTGCTGGTGCTGCTGGGGATCTGAGTACGGTATCATGAGAAATGGGCTAATTAGTGGTCTTCTAATTTTCTTGTTTATTCCATAAAATAATTTCCAAAAATTCTATATTTCTTGCATATTTAAAAATACATGTTGTGAATATTGCATTGGCAGTAAGTCCAACAATGAGTAGGGATGTGGTCATGGTGCCTTGCTTAAATTAAACAATTGTTTAATTGTACCATCAATGCCTCATGGTAAGATTCTAGATACCTTTCTTTTGTCAAGAAGATAAGAACAATGGTGAAAGGGGAAGAGGGGAGAGAACTTTGTCTGTAGGTGCCTTTGAAGGCATATAAATATGTGGAAAATATGAAAGTGGAGGATCTGGAAACTGACTCACTTAAAACCAGGGGTGTGGATCATCAGGAAAGGCTTTATATATGGAGCTACAGAATTAAAATCCATGGAGACCCATGGAATAATAATATCAAGCTGTTTGAGTTAGCAGATTGGATTTATGTTTTAAAAGATCTTTCTGGCCACTTGGAAGACTCAGTTGGAGAGAGACCATATTGGAGATAGAAAGACTAGTTAGGAGGCTTTCAAAGAGACCTCACTGAAAGAAGATGAAGGCCTCAGCTAGGGCTGGAAATGTGGAGATGAAGAGGAAAAGACAACTTAGTGTCGTCTAATAGCAATACAATGCAAGCCACAAATGAGAGCCATATTATGTAATTTTCAACTGCCTAGCAGTCACATTAAAAAAGTTTCAAAAGACACAAGTCAAATTAATTTTAATAATATACTTGATTTAATCCAATATTTTAAAATATTGAAATTTCAAAATGCCACCAATATAAAAATGACATATTTTATGTTCTCTCTTTATGAAGTCTTTGAAATCTGTTGTGTATTTTACATTTATAGCACATCTCAATTCAGACTAGCTGCCTTTAAGTGCTCAAAAGCTACATGCAGTTAGTGACTGCCATACTGGACAGTGCAGGTCTAGAAATTGGGACTGAAGGAAATTGGGACTGGAAGGAGGCTTGAAGACTCAAAGATATCATTGTTTCTTGTTTGGGTAACTACAATGGTAATATCCAGTAAAAGGATCAACTGGGCAAATCGTGGGGACTTTAGTCAATTCATAATTTCAACCAACTCCATCAAGCCAACTTAAATGACCATACAATCTATATGAAAACTATATAGCAAACTAAGCTTGCTTAGAAGATGCAGCTTCAAAACTAGTTATTTAGCTCATTTTTTTTTTGTGACCTAATTGTCACACCAATCCTCTTCTAGTATGAGAATTCTGGACCTCCACTAATACTATCTGTTATTTACTGAGAGAAACCAGGAGAGCAGTAGACTGGGAGAAAGATGTGTATTTAGTTTGTATTACATTAAACTTGAGGTACCCCTGTAGATTGAATTATTGTTCAAAATATTACCTGTTCCTCTCTGTAGAAGGATTATACTTCTTTACACCACTGAGAACAATATTGACCGTCTGAGTTGTTTAATTTTTTAATTTTTTTAATGTGCATTTTTTTTTTTTTGAGAGAGAGATACAGTGCAAGCAGGGGAGGGGCAGAGACAGAGGGAGACACAGAATCCAAAGCAGGCTCCAGGCTCTGAGCTGTCAGCAGAGAGCCTGATGTGGGGATTGAACTCATGAACCACAATATCATGACCTGAGCTGAACTCAGATGCTTAACTGACTGAGCCACGTAGCACCCTGACCATCTGAGTTGTTTTAGAAAATGAAATGTGACTGGCAGTAATTGGTACCATCTCAGAGAAGAAGATCTAAGAGCCATTTAATGGTTCTTCAACCATTTTTCCTCCTCTAACCAGAGGCTTGCAGTGTTCCAGATATGGCTTGTTCCTTCAGCCATATTCCCAAAGTGGAGCTGGTGCATGCAGCAGAGACCCAGCTGATCCACAGTATTCACACATGTGAATGAGGAATAAAATTTTGTTCTTCTATGCTATGGGGATGTGCGATTGTTTTTTTACCTTAGCATACCTTAGTCTAAAGAGACCAATGTAGTGTTTTGTACTGGCATTGGGGTATTGCTGCAATAAAAACTTAAAATGTGTAGCCCTGGCTACAGAACTGAAGAGTGGGCAGCAAAGAAACTGTGATTAGAGCCTATAAAGATGGAGACTCATGTTATGTAATGATGGAATATTTGATAAAACTTATTTGCAATAACTTGATAGCATATAGTGAATAAACTTGGGGTTTTAGGTGAAGGGTTTGGAAACAAAAAGCATGTGCTGGTTGCTACTGATTGTATTTGCCAAGGTACTACAAGGAAGATATGAACTCAGAAAAGAATTGGCTAGTTTTCAAGCAGGGAGAAATGTAATAGTCCAAAAGCTCTAGGACCTTGCAGGGTTGAGTTTTTATGTCAATCTGGTAACAGATACAACTAAAGGAATGTAAAATTCAGCCTCCTGATAAGAACAAAATTAAAAGTATGATCATCACGCTCTTTGTATTTCTTACCTTGTATTATGGTAACAAGGTTTGGAAACCATTAGTCTGTGGTTTTATGACCAATCCAAAAAGTCAGATAAAATTTCAGCTTTTCTTTGAACCGTGTATTACATGACATACCTGATCCCAAGGAAGGCCTCCTCACAGTGCTCTTCCAATCTCCATTCTTCTTAAGCTTTTCCATAGGGGAGCCAGCTTTTGGGGTCACGATGTATCTTTGCATATTCCCCTTTACTTCCCGCCTCATAGTAAGCTAGGAATCCTAGTGTTCGAATTTGTGTTTAATGAAGAAAGTTGGTGGTGGGGGGAATAGTAAAGAGAGATAGGAAAGGTAGGACATGGAGTTAAGGAAAATATGTCTTTTTAGATGGTCCATTTGGACCCTAAGTCTTGGAGTTCGGTCTTAGAGTTCAGTCTTAGAAATGAATGAATGAATCAAAAACATCTGCCTTTTCTGAGATTCAGTATATGAAGCAAATAGTATATAGTCCAGGGGTGCCTGGGTGGCTCAGTTGGTTAAGAGTCCAACTTTGGCTTGAGTCATGATCTTGCAGTTTGTGAGTTTGAGCCCCGCATGAGGCTCTGCGCTGGCAGTGTGGAACCTGCTTGGGATTCTCTCTCTCTTCCTCTCTCTCACTGCCCCTCTCCCACTAGTGCACTCTCTCTCTCTCTCAAAAGAAAAATAGTACATAGTCCAAGAATGGGCTTCTAGATACTTCCCCCTCCAAATGATGCAGTTAGTGGAAATTCTGTCTAGTTAGGGATTATGGAATTTCTTTTTTTAATTTGTAGTACTGTTATTGTGAATATGTATCTTCATGCTTTAGTTTAAAAAGTATTAGTTTTTTACAATGAAAATAATACATATTCACTGTATAAAGGTTGGAATGTATAGAAAAGAACACAAAACAGAGATTCTTGTAATCCTATCTTTCTAGGATAATAAACGATTCATAATTTTACATAAAATTTTTTTTCAATGTTTATATATTTTTGAGAGATAGACACAGAGTGTGAGTGGGGCAGGGGTAGAGAGAGAAGGAGACACAGAATCCAAAGCAGGCCTCCTGATGCAGGGCTCAAACTCACAGCCATGAGAGATCATTACCTTAGCCAAAGTCGGAGGCTTAACTGAATGAGCCACCCAGGAACCTCTGTAGTTTTACATTTTTAAATGAACTTCTAGCTGCATAAATAATACAGGAAGGTCTTTCTTTGTTAAACAAGTAAAAACATGACAGACAAGTCTAAAATCTCATTTGATTCCCTAATTTCCATTTCAGTTCCTTCACGTATGTAACCACTGTGAACCATTTATTGAGTATTCTTTCAGAACTTCTTTCTCCCCACTTTCTCATAATATATAGAGACACACATATAAATACAAATGTTACAGCATCATTTTATGGTACCTTCTTAGAGATAAATGTTAGCATACTGTTCATATCATTCTATATTTTTTTAAAATAAAAAAATGTAAAATATATTTTCATGTCAAAGTATACAAAATGTACTACATATTTTTAGGATGTTGATTGGTATTTAATATTATAGATAAATTATGGCTTATCTACTTCTATTAATGCACATTTATGTTGTGTTTAATGCTTTGCTATTACAAGCATTTAATGAATGAATATCTGCTGTACATTCTGTATATGTCTGCATGTGTATCTTTATACATCCTGTACATGATTATCTAAGCTGATATGAAGACATGAAATTTCTGAGACATATGGTATATTATAGTTTTGGCTACTCCTACAAAGACCCTCAATACCAGTCCTTTAAACAAGATGGAGTTTATTTTCATCTCACATAATAATCTGGGTGTGGATGGTCCAGGACTGGTACTGTGACTTCACAGCGTTGGGGATCCAGGCTCCTTCCATGTTGCTCCTCTGCTTTCCTTAGGGTGTTGCTAGCATTGGCATTCAAGAGAATTTGTGTCTTGGACACACTGTATGTGCTGCCTTGGATTTCTCTGTCTTCACCAGGCTACTGGGTCCTCAACCACTTGCTGTCTTCCAGCAGCTGCTGTGGTGACCGACTCCATGCCTGCCTGCCTGTTGCCATCACCTGAAGCTACCATCTGAAGTTTCTGTCTCCTTTTACCACTTTTGAAGTAGGATGACACACTGTATCACAAGGTATGAGATTCAGTATCCCCAGCAGCTGCTTATGGGGCCAGGTGGTTCAACCTGGAAGTACACAGATGAGTCTTGACCAATGGGGTACAGAAGACAGGAAGAAAAGAACAGGAACATTTTCTCTCTACCTCTCCTTCTCATAGACTATTCCAATATATGAAATATAAAAATTTATATAGCCTGTTGGGAGATAGCCCACATGGCTGAGCAACTGGCTATGTGTTTCTTTATGATTCATTGGCCAGCATTGTGTTTCCTTTCCATCTGTCCTCGTCTTAGTCTTTTTGGGCTGCTATAACAAAAATACCGTAAATTGCATGTCTTAAACAGCATAACTTTAGTTCTCACAGTTCTAGAGCCTGGAAGTCTATGATAAAATCACTGGCAGATTCAGTGTCTGGTGAGAGTCCATTTCCTACTTCATAGATAGTGGTCTTCTTGCTGTGTCTTCACATAGCAGATGGTTAGAGGGAGCTCTCTGGGTTCTCCTTTATAAGGGCATGAATCCCATTCATGAGGGCTCCATTCTCAGGATCTGAATTGCCAAAGTCGCCACCTCCAAATACCATCACATTAGATTTTAGGATTTAACATATAAACTTTTTTGGGTGGGGGGATCACAAACATTCAGTCTATGGCATTCCATTCCTGCCCCCACCCAACTCATGTCCTTATCATATGCAAAATACATTCATTCCTTCCCAATAGCCCCCCAAATCTTAACTTGTTCCAGCACCAACTTCAAAGCCTATGTGTAAAGTCTCATCTAAATATCATCTAAATCAGATATGAGTGAAACCAAAGGTAAGATTCATCCCGAGGCAAATTCCTCTCTTGCTCTGAACCTGTGAAACCAAACATGTAATATGCTTCAAAATACAATGGTGGGAAAGGCATAGGGTAGACATTTTCTTTCCAAAAGGGAGAAATAGGTAATAACATAGGAGTGACAGGTCCTAGTTAAGTACAGAAGCCTAATGGGGCCAATAACATTAAACCTTAAGCCTGTAGAATAATCCTCTTTGGTTTGATGGTCTGTCTACCAAGCCCACCAAGGAGGCAACATCGGCCCAACAGTCCAATGGTCCAGCCCCACAGTGACTCTCCGAAGGTGGTTCTCTGCCCTGGGCTGGCATCTCTTCTGGGCTGGGGTTCCCAGGACTGTGGCTCTTCCAGAAGTTCCGTTCTTTGAAATCTGTGTGGAGGCATCTATATGTCCTGGACCTGTGCATTCTGCATGCTGGCAGAGAGGGTGCGTCACAGATATCACCAATGTTTGCTGCTTGCCTACTGGAGCTTCCCCTGAGGCTTTTAAGGAGCCTGTGATGTGATGGGGATCTGGGTACCACTCTAGCCCCTGGCCCTTGCCCTCTGGGTCTGTGATAGTAGTGCCAACCCTGATGGTCTATGAATTGCCTTTGGGGTCATTCTTTCATTGTCTTGACACTAGCTCTTGGCTATTGTTGAGACGGCTGGTTCATACTAATTTTATCAAATGGTTACTTGGCTGCACTCTTAGTGTCCTCCTTCCAAACAGAATTCTCATTTTTTTTTTTCAATATGAACAGGCTGAGAATCTCCCAAATCTTTAAGTTTTGTTTCCTTTTTGCTTGACAATTCCATCCTTAAGTCATTTCTCTCTTCTCACATTTTATTACAAGCAGTCAGGAGGAGCCAAGCTGCACCTTCAACACTTTGCTTAGAAATAGCTTCAGTTAAATATCTGATTTCATCATTCACAAATTTTATCTTCCACAAAACATTAGAATATGAAGACAATTCATCCAGGTTCTTTGCCACTTTATAACAAGATGGCAATTTCTCCACTGTCCAATAACGTGTTCCTCATTTCCACCTCAGGCCTCATCAAATGGCTTTTACCATCCATATTTCTACAAAAATTCTGTTCAGGGCTACTTAGGTATTTCCTAAAAAGATTGACACTTTCTCTACAGCTCTCCTCTTTTCTTTCTGAGTGCTCACTAGAATTTCTCCTAACGGTCCATTCACAGTGATACAGACTTTTTCTAGAATGCACCTCGAAAGTCTTCCAGCCTCTACCCATAACTCAGATACAAGGCCACTTCCACAGTTTCAGGTATTTATACAGCAGTAACAGATCTTAGTACCTTAGTAGTATCTTAGTACTTGTATTAATCAGGGTTCTCCAGAGAAATAGGACCAATAAGATGTATATTGGTATCACATGATTATGGATGTTCCATGATCTGCCATCTGTAAATGAGAGAGCCAGGGAAGCCAGTGGTGTAATTTAGTCCAAATCTAAAGGCCTGAGAACCAGAGTTGCCAGTCATTTAAATTCCAAAGGACTGAGAACCAGGAGTGCTGATGTCCAAGGCAGGAGAACTTGGATGTCCCAGCTCCAGCAGAGAAAGCAAATTGACCCTTTCTCTGTTTCTTTTCTTTTCTTTTTTTTTTTTTTGTCTTATTTGGACCCTCAGTGGACGAGTGGTTGCCCATCCACATTGGGGAGATGATCTTCTTTACTCACTCTATCAAATATTTTCCAGAAGCACCCTCACAGACACACCTAGAAATAATATTTTGCTAGCTGTCTGGGCATCCTTTAGCCCAGTCAAGTGGACACAGAAAAATTAATCATTACAGTCCCTGTCTGACTTCCCATTTCCTTCATTCTTGCCTCAGGGAATTGCACTACCAAATAAAGTACTAGCACTTAAGCTTTTGCCTCAAACTCTGTTTTCTAGGAAAGCCAGGTTAACACAGAAGGAGTGAGCTATAAAAAGTGGCTCCTTAGGATGGGATTTTAGAGTTGAATTGCCCGCTGTCTGAAAGCAACAGGGAGCCAATTGCAGTGGTAGGTGGTGTGGTAATAATCCTCGGCATGCGGTGATTTCACCCATAGTTTAATTGTGATGAGGTGCAGATACAACAAGGTTTTGGGAGATCAAATAGCTATCGTGTTTGGTCAGTATGGGGGCAATATTAATTAAAATGATTGTGATGTGGCTTCTTTTATAGGCATTAAAAGTCTTGCAAAAAATTTTACACACACACACACACACACACAAACACACACACACATTTTCTCTGTCTATAGTCTTAGGGCAGTTATTTGACAACTTAAGTCATGCTCTGAAAGTCAGAGTGCCTTTATCACAGTTCAGGGTAATGGCAGGTAAACTTTGCTTAAAATCAGGCCAAGGGTCTGATCATATAGCAAAGATTCCAAGAAAAGAATGGGGCCCAGAGACTTGAAATGAAGATATTTAGGTAGACAAGCGTAAGAGTTTTGAGCTCCTGGATTACTCTGAGCTTTCCAGGCTGGCAGATATAGCCCCTAACCACTTGCCTCAGAAAAACAGTCTCTGCTTGCCTGGAGGAACATGCAATAACCTAATCTGAAGCAGGTGCCTTTCAAGATGATTCTTGTTTTCTTCAAGATATGCCCCAACACCCTCATTACCTCCTGGCTGAAAAACAAAGTCAGGTTTCAGCATAGCCTGAGCAGGAAAGTACAAGCTCTGGTCTGGGAAGAAATAGCCCACATGCCAAAGGAATTTCAGGATCTGGCTAATAGATGTTAGCTGGGACTGGTGAATGTGTATAGGAGTGTATCTTGTGTATGTTAGACCAGGGGGACAGAATACAAAGCTGAATGGAGTAGAATTCATTAATATGAGGGTACTTAGCCATAATTCAGGAATCCCAATAATTTAACAGGATGGTTTTTTTCAAGTTTATTTATTTCTTTTGACAGTGACAGAGAGAGAGCGAGTATGAATGGGGGAGGGACAGAGAGAGGGAGAGAGAAAATCAAGCAGGCTCCCCAGCATCAGCACGGAGCCCAACGTGGGGCTCTACACAGGGCTCGATCCCACAAACCATGAGATCATGACCTGAGCTGAAACCAAGAGTTGGACCCTCAACGGACTGAGCCACCCAGGCACCCCAACAGGTTGGCTTCTTAAAGTGTGGATCTGATATCGTTCTACATCAAATGAAGTAAAGATGACAGAACTTCCTTGGCATAATATTGAAGAAAGGAACAGAAAGTTCAGAGAGGTGGGAATGTTAGAATGAATTTATTTTATATGTCCTGGGAACCCAGCAGCTGGTTATGTTCTTGGAATGGTCAGGGAATATTCCCTTCACTGAGGATGTAAAGAATGCAGTGATGCGGGAGCACCGGGATCTTTGGAGAAGCTTAATAGTTTCTGTCTTCTATAGGCCAGGGTTAATAAATAGAGGGTTCTGCCATGAAATCTAGCATCATAATATTAGTGGGGATGATGCAATTCCAGAATGGCAAAGGCCAGGTGGTAGCAGTTAACAAAGGCTGCTGAGGTCATTACCATAATGGATAGGCAGGCCAGGGTGAAAACCAAGGTGCCTTTACCTACAGGGTATCTGGTGTTGGCTAATGGATCATGGTTTCACAGGGGCAAGTTGAATGAGAAGGCAACAAAAGCGTTGCTTACTAGGTATAATCAGAAAATTCAAGAAACAGTAAGCAAAAATATGATATAAGTTGCTGCAATGGAAAATTATGGGCCCTCATCTAGTTTCCAGATCTCAACCCTTGAAGAGATTAAGTATTTAGCAGAGCCCTAGCCTGTGACATTTGAGTTGTTATGGGTGGAGGGGCCAGGCAGAAGTATCTGAACCTGTCTACACCAGTGTTAAATTGGAAGCAATACTGCAATCCAGAAGAATTGATGATACTTGTTCAAGCATCAAAGACTTGGAAGATGCAAGAATATTACCATCCAGAACTGGGTACCACAGGTGAAGATTTTAGATTTTGGAAATGGATATTCCCATCTGTCCTGGATAATGTTGCTGATTTCTTTGCTGTATGTCCTGACTACACTGGCTTCCACTGGTAGCCTGTAATAAGGAAACCTGTTTAATCTCCCCAAGAAGGATCTTTATCTGAACCTGCTGTTGATATTTATCAATATTTTGTTCACACAGTAGGTTATGCATTACAAATATATTTTTCCAGGGTGTGGCTTTTCCACTTTTGTTGTGCTTTCACCCTTCTAAAAATTTATCTTAATGTATTCAAGTTCATCAGTATTTTCCATTTTGTCTCTTACTTTTGTACTTTTTAAGAAAGGCTTTATTCCAAGACCATAAATATATCACCTGTTAGAATAATAAATACATGTTAGAATTTATTCTACCTTTTTACAGCTATTTTATATATATTACATAAAGTACATATATATTATATTACATATAATTATTATGTAAATTACATATTACTCCATGACTCTCCCTTTGCTGTATTGATTAAAAGCTGGTTTCCTACTGATTTTGCCTCAGTATCTATCCGTGGTTTTAGTTTGGCTACTTCTGTCTCATGGTTGATGGAATATAGACATTACAATGATCTGTGCAGCTGAGATCAGATATAACCTCCCTACTCCCATCCATCTTCTGTCTGTGGTAATAGTTTCACTTCTAAAATACATAAAATACAGACTGGATTGTATTCTTCTCTGTTTAAGAATTTCTGATGGTTCCCAAGTGAGTAATTATATTAGCAAACATTTTTATAGCACTTATTATGTGCCAGGCACTGTTTTATGGATATTACACATATTAACTCATACAATTCTATACTAAAAAAAACTATGAGTTAACTAGTATTATTTCACCCCATCTTACAGATGAGGAAACCACAGCATAGTGAAATTCAGCAACTTGGAAGAAATGGGACTCAAACTATGCTTTCTGGCTCTAGAATTTGGGCTTTTAATCCCTACTTTTTTTTTTTTTTTAATGCTTACTTATTTATTTTTGGTAGAGAGAGAGGAGGAAGGAAGCAGGGGAGAGGCAGAGAGAGAATCCCAAGTAGTCTCCATGCTGTCAGTGCAGAGCCCGACACAGGGCTCAAAATCATCAACCATGAGATCATGACCTGAGCAGAAATCAAGAGTCAGACACTTAGCCAACTGAGCTACTTAGGTGCCCCTAATCCCTACTGTTTTTAATTATACTGTTTTTCTAATCAAGACTTCCCACTGAACACAGAACTAAGTCAAAATTTCTTAGCACACCTTCCAACTACCCACTGTATTTGATCACACTTCTCTTTCTGCTTCATCTTTGTCCTTGGGTCTACTGTAGTCTCTATTCACTACATTAGATAGATGATCTATTTAACTTGCGGTGTATGTTTATAACTTTGTACCTTACTCAGGCTTTTCTCTCAATCAGTGTTATCCTTTTAAATATTCTCCATCTTATTTTCTTCCATTTTTTTCCCATTTACTCATTCCAACAAAGATTTATTAAGCCATACTCCGTGTCAGGCTCCAGGCTTGAATGCTGGGTTATCACAGTAAATAGGCAAATCTCTGTTGCAAGGGGCTTTCTGTTAATAAGGAGCAGTGACAGTCCAGGGGCTAAAATATCACCTTCGCTGGAATTGTCTGTTCTTTCTCCAGTTCCAAGCTTCACTTTGGGACTCGTACAGCATGTTTTAAACCTTTATCACAGCACATTTTAGAGCATGCCTTTTCATCATGATTAGTTGTGTGTCATCTGCTTCTTATAAGGAATGTGCGGGTTAACCTATGCATTGTATGACACACTAAAGAAATTGTTGAATTTGACTAAATGCAATGATGGAGAAGTTTTTTAAAAAGTTTAAATATTAGATGGTGAGGTGGGAAAAGGGGATCTTTGTGCTTTTTTTTTTTTTAAAGACCATTATACATGTACATATTTGGGACAGTCCAAATGATTAACGGCTAAATTAGGAATAGAAAGAGTACTAACCTTATTTATTCCTTCTCTAACAGTAACTTTGGATGATAAAGACTTTGGAATGAGCAAAAAGGATCCCTGCAGCCTACAAAGACACTAATTATAAGGAAGCAGCAATTTACATTATTTATAAGGAAGCTATTTACATTATTTAGCCCTGCTAGACACAATAGTTGCAGAGCTCCATTCTTTGACTAGAGTGGAAAGAATAAAGCGAAGTGACAAGGGAATAGAAAAGATATTCTAATAGATGCATCTCATTACAAGAAAGATAACACCTCGAATATGTTAAGAAATGCTTCGAATATAATTTAAACTGAACAAAATGGAAACTTCCATCTTAGCGCGATGATGATTCAGAGTACATCAGCCATTTAAATATTCCGACAAGCTTTTAAAAACTACTGAAAGTTAAGCATTGTCAACTTAGTGTTTGCAAGGAGGAAAATGACTAAGATGTAAGGCTCTGACTAAGATACATAATTTGAGTATTTGAATTTAATAAGTCACATTATCTTTTACCAGTGACTTTGAAATGTAAGTGATTGCACTGCTCGTAGGGTTGTTTGTGAGAGCAAACAGATCAGAGGGGAAAAAGCCCACTTGATCTGTTTTATTTTTCTTTTCCTTGCTCCTCTCTGACCATTCTAATTTAATTTTATCCTGTGGTTTCACTTTCATCAATATAATAGGTAGTGCTCAGTGGTAAATTACATCAGCTTTTGATCTGAAGTAGACAAGTCTGTTATGTGAGAACAAGGAAAAGATGAGAAGAGAAAGAATTTACCAAGCTGATATTTTAAAATAAAAGATCTATGAATACTTTTTGTAAACACTCCAAGAATGAATTACTTCGTTAGGCCTAAATTCTTTAAAGTCTTAGCATTTTTACTGCTCACTTAGAGACAAGATAGAATCTTAATCAGAGAATGATTTCTAGATTTTGACTGGAGAACTGAACTCCTACAGTGAGGTGTCAGGGCAACTCATTGCCTGCTGAGAAAGTTCGAGGGTCATAATTACCTGTCTTGAAGAGCAAAATCATTATTGTTTTCCTTCAAAGAATATTAGAGTACAGTACACATGACATATTAGGCCAGCCTCATAAATTAGCACAGGCCCACAGAGCCTGCAAGAAATTAGGTCAGACCTGAAAGAAATCAGCCTGTGGTCCAATAAGCTTCTTAATCTTAAGTGGGAAACTGGGCTCGCAGGGTGTTAGGGTCACTGTCTTTATTTATTCTTATGTGTGACAGAACCAGTAACACTTTCCAGTATTAAAGACCTATTTTTATAAGACATCAAATATTTCTGGTTCTTCTCTTAGATAATTTTTGGTATTGCATAATGTATAAAGCAAGTAGGTTCCCTTTTAGTTAGAAACTTATACTTTAAGTAAATAAATAGTAGACTTACTGTTGCCCATAATATTCAGGGAAAGAAGAACTTCCTTTGGTCCTAAATATTTTCCTTAAGGCCTGTAGTTTCCCCATCAGAGGCAGGTCTCTTCTGTTTAAAAGGGTGCCTCAGTGGCTCAGTTGGTTAAGAGTCCAACTTTGGCTCAGAGGCCACTTTGGCTCACATGATGATCCCGTGGTCCATGAGTTCTTGTGGTCTGTGAGTTCAAGCAGGGTGTTGGGCTCTGTGCTGACAGCTCAGAGCCTGGAGCCTGCTTTGGATTTGGTATCTCCCTCTCTCTCTGGCCCTCCCCCATTCTCTCTCTCAAAAATAAATAAGTTTTTTAAAAAATTAAAAAAAATCCCAGCTTAAAATGCAAAAGTATTTTGAGAATTAACACTTCAAACTGCTAGTATGCATTAATGCTGAGTGAAATGCTTATTAATTCAGAATACAGTGATAATTAGAATAAGGATGAAATACATATGAATAATATAATGTAATCCTAATTGTTAGGCACAGACATCATTTCCACAATTACCTCAGGGTACAGATAGAGGGAAGAGAATGGATCTTTTGGAAGTACTTGATTCTTAAACTGGTTGTCAGATATTTTCGCAATTTCGATTCGATTGATAAGCTTTGTTGTTTTGAGAATGGCCAGTAGAAGCTTATTCATTTTGAGCACAGGCTTTGGTGTCACAAGGCTGGCATCTGGTCCCTGACACTACAGTTTACTCTGACCAAAATCAGTAATTGGTTCCAAAATCAGAATTTGGTTTCTTAAACTATGAAATGGAAGTACTCATAATACCCCGAGTGGTAAAGCTGTTACCATGACTAAATGAGATTATGGTTCAAACGCTTAGAATGATGCCCGGCACATGTTAATGATCATTATCACCATTAAGTGGTTGAAATGGAAAATGAGTGTAGTCTGAATTTGTTATCGTTTTGGCTCTACCATCTGTTGGCTCTGTCCGAAACCTTCTCTCTTTTCTTGTCTCATAGAGCCGTGCCAGTGAACAAGAGGGCACAAGAATCCCCAGAAGCACCGTTTCTTTCCGGACCCGGTTCTCTCTTCCTTTGCCCTCCAGGGGCCGCTGCGTTTTCCCGAAAGCGCGCGGGAGGTCTGGTTGCCGCGAGACCGTCGCCAGGCAACCGCGTGTACACACACTTCTGGCCGGCCAGGGTCTCGTCAATATGGCGGCGCCGGGCACCCCCTCGACCTCTCCCCTCGACCTGTCTCCCACATCTGTGTCCCCGCCAGGACCGCCGCCGACCCCGCCCCCGACCTCGAACGCGCTCTCGAAGTCGCCCCTGGAGTCGAAGGCGAGCTCCCAGAGCCCACCGTCTCGCTCGACCTGCCAGGAGACCTCGTTGTTGCCCCTCGCCGTGTTTTACGGGCCATTGGACGCTAAAAACCCGCTCCTGGCCTCCTGCGAGAGGGAGATCCGGGAATTACTAGGCTTTATGAGGAGAAAGAAGGCGTTAGCGACAACAGAGGAGCAGAAGCATGAATTCCACCGGCTTTGGTAAGCGGAGGCCGGGCCCTGGGGAGGGCGCCGGCCCAAGAAGGGCAACTCTTGGGGCCGGAGGAGATGCCCTTGAGGATGCCCACGGTGGTCCCAGAGCTGGGTCAGCGTTGCGAACCTGGAGATAAAAGCAAAGTTTAAGAAGTACAGACTCCTCGCGAGTACAACCCTTAATTCCTGGTAAATGTTATACCTTGGCTTCCTGCTCCGGTCAGAATAAAAATCAACACAGAAGTGTTTCATAACTCACTGTTCCTTCTGAGTGTTCCCCAATCGCTATCCCATGCCAGTAAATTGTCTCACTCGGGGACTTCGGGGGTTCACAACTTTCCATGCTGTGGGTACAGTTTTGTATATGAGGAAAAAGGAATACCTTTGAGGTGGCTTAGGTTCTTGAAAAAGTTAGTTCTTGATGCCATTAACTATGTGATTCTGTGAACATGTGCACTTTAATTCATTTTTATACCTTAATTCCTTGTTATATTGCTGTTAGGATCACAATGACTTTTTATTGATCTTGTGACTCGTTGCACATATGTTTGCCCTTTGGGGGTTTCTATCCCCATGTTATTACTGAATTTCAAAGTACTCATTTTTAAGGTTCTTTCCTGTTTATGTCACCATCTTTCTTTCCTACTCAAAATACCTCACAAACCTAACAGTTACAAATGCAGACAAATGTCAAAGAAAACCAGAATAGTGAACAATTTCAACTTTCATTTTTCATTCATGCATTTAATATTGAAGAAATAGTTTTAACTTACATTTGTTCTTCATTAATGCATTTTAAGTATTTATTGAACACCTACTCTATATCACGTACCATTCTAGGAACTAGGAAAACCTCAAATTAACAAAAAGATTTAACAGTTTGTATCCTCATAGAGCATACATTTTTGTTACTACAGACAGCTGCTAAACAAATATGTAAAGAAATCATTTTACAGGGAAAGAAGTGCTAGAAGAAAATTAGAGCAGAGAGTGGGGATAGAAGAAATGGTATGGTGTTGACATTTAAAATGGGGGTAGCTAAGAGCATGGTCAGGGTAAGTCAGGAAAAGTAGCCTTTGAGAAAGATGAGAAAGAGATACAATAGCAAGTGATGAAGATTTCTGTAGGAAGCGTTGGCAGCAAGGGAGAATGACAAGTGTGAATTTCCTAGGATGGATAGTGACTGTGGGAAGAAAAGGCTTCTGGTAGGAAAGGGGCAGATCAAGAGTTTATTTATTTATTTATTTATTTATAGATTAAAAAAAATTTTTTTTAAGTAATTTCTACACCCAGTATGGGTCTCAAACCCAGAACCCCAAAGATCAAGAGTCATGTGCACCACCGACGAGTCAGCTAGGTGTCCCGCATCTAGTTTTAGATCTATTGCGATTGAAATGTAATTCAATGTCCAAGCAGAACTATTCTGTAGGCGGTTGGTCATTCAAGTCTGAAGGTCAGAGAAGATATACATTTGGGATTTGTCAGTGTACTAATGGTATTTAAATCATGACACCTGATGGAGTAGTTAAGGGAGTGGAGTGTAGATGGAAAAAAGGAGAGTCTGAGGACTGATTCCTGGAACGGTCCAGCATTGACAAGTTGAGGGGATAAGAAATTGGCAGAGACTAAGAAGGAGTGGCCAAGGAGATAGGAAGAAAAGTGTGTGGTTTACTGGAAGCCAGGTAGAGAAACTGTTTCAAAGTAGGAAGTAATGATGGATTAACAGTGGCAAATCCTGCTAATGGGACAAATATGATGAGAACCCCAAGAATTGACCAATGAAAGCACATTACATACCTAAGCTATATTTATATCGCAAACATTTCTGTGTTTGTGCCTTAGGTAGCACTTTATCTTCCCATTCCCACGAGCATTCCAGTTCAAGTCACCACCATGTTGTGCTTTCCCCACAGCCTCTCGAGTCTGAAACCTGTCCTTCATTGAGCAGTCAGGGTAATCTTTATAAAGCAATCACGCGCTCTCGTCTAAAGATTTTCTATTGCTTCCTATTGCTTTTAGAATAAATTTAAGACTTCTTCTGCCATCCTCCAGGCTCTGAGCATCTGGCCCTGCTTGCCTCTTTCATCTCAGCCCATCCCTCACTTCTCTCTCAGGACTTTCCAGGGAGACAGATACAATTTTTTTCATCCCGGGCCTTTATATTTGCTGCCTCCTCTGTCTGAAATGTTCTTTCCTTGGCTTTTCAAATATCTGGCTCCCTCTTTTATTTCAGGTCTTACCTCAGTTACCTCCGTAGAGTGCCTTTCCAATGTAATGCAGGTTTGGCCATCAATTAATACTTTTTATTTATTTGTTTTCTTGTGTGCTGTTTCCTCCATTAGAATGGAACCTCCCTGCTGACTTTGGATAATGTGCCTCTTTTTTACTTTTCTATCTCTAGCAACTGGCCTGGTGGTTGGGATAGAGCAAACTTTCAATGAATATTTGGTATTGAAAGAATTCAAGGGTTAGTATCCTTATATTTTCAGTAAGTGTTAATGTTATATATGGGAAAGTAGACCTGGGCCGATTGGTAAGTATAGTATCTGTCCCATCTTTAAAGAGACTGTAAGAGAATCATAAATGTTAATCACTGACATGGACCTTAGCAATCTAATCTCTCACACAATTTAGGTATTTATTTATTTACACAACAACTTTTATTGAATGCCTACTATGTGTCCAGCATTGTACTCATCATGGCTTATATAGTGGTGAACAAAATAGGTAGGGAGTTGGTACTCATGGAGTTTAGAGAGAGAGAGAGAAAGAGAGAGAGAGAGAGAGAGAGAGAGAGAGAGAGAGAGAGAGATAGGCTTTCATTGAATCATTAAGTCAATATACAAACAACAAGTGCTATAAAGGAAGAAGCTACTGAATGCTTACATGTACCAGGCATCATACTGGGTGTTGGGGATACCGTGGTGAACCAGACAAAGATCCCTGCCTTCTTGGTGCTTATATTCTAGAGGAAGAAATAGGAAATAAACATCTTAAATAAGTTTTATGGTGAACTAGAAAGTGATAAGTGCTTGGGAGAAAACTAAAGTGAGGAAGGGTTGTGGGGGGAGATAGGAGACTGCAGTTTTCAACAATGTGGTCAGAGTAGGTGACACTTGAGCAGAAGCTTGAAGAGAACACACCTTGGACCTACTTTCAAACGAATGGTGAGGGAGGTGACATTAAGCTGAAATTAGAAAGATACCAGGCAAAGAGAGTGGATAGACAGAGGGAAGAAGCATGTGAGAAAATCTTGGCAGGAAAGAGCCAGAGACTTGGGAGGAATGGACAGAAGCCCGCTAAGCATGGCTTGGTGAGTGTGGGTGCAGTGGTGTGAGGTGAGATTAGAGGCATAGGTAGGGCTATGGAAGGTTTTGGAGGCCTTTTGTAGAGTTTGCTTTTATTTTAAATGCAATGGGAAACCATTGGGTAGTTTTGGGCAAGGGATTAATCTTATTTAATTTATATATATACATACGTATATATAGTCTTATCCAAATGGAACAAGAATGACAATGTGGAGGCCAGTTAGGAATACAGTTCGGTAGGATTCACTTTTATAACATATTTGACAGATGGTTAGTTTTTAAAAGAAAAAATATATAATTATGGGAACTTCCATAAGCCAAAAACATTCAGGGTATCCAAATATAGATTTTGAGCATAACAGCAATGTCATTAAATTCAGAGTATGATAGATTATTTTAAAGGTATGCTTTTGTTATAATCACATGAGATTTAGATATTCTGTTTATATAGTTATGATTTCCTATTTTAGAAAATTCTAAATATCCAGCAGCAACTATAATAAATCAGCAATCCAAAGGATATTAACATTTTCTTAAATGATGCACATTATAGTGTATATTATATTTTCCTTGTTTAATCATTATGTAAGCCATTCCCAGTGAACAGTCTTAACTTGAACTTAAAGTTCACTTAAAAAAATTCTCTTACGTAACCTTGATTGATTTAACAAAGCTGGTATTTTTCGTTTGTGAGTAATAAACATAGTCATCATTATCTCATCTTTAAGGTTTGGAAGAATTAAATCTTTCATCTACATAATTTAAGAATTCTAGTAAGACATGCTGACTTTTTTGGGATTCATTATATTTATTCTAATACTGTGGCATTTCATGAAGCAGCAAGTGAAAGTAAAAAAATGTTAAAAAAAAATCCAAACCAAAAAGCCTCTTCCTTTTAAAATTCCTGTGGCTCCATTTCTCACACAATTTTTGGGGCATGGTTATTTACTACTTGGTACATGTATGTATTTTCCTACTACAGAATATTATTAATCTGTCCAAGAAGGTAAGAATATCCTGTCTCTATGCCTCCCTTGTCACTCAATCTATATCATTTAATTACTTGAATGAATTAATCTACGTATTTCTGTTGAGGTTGTTCTGATAATATCCCAACATATACATTGTAAGTATTAGAGTCATCTTTAATCCCTAAGTTTACATTCCTACTTGAATTAGTCAGTTTGGGCTATTAATTATTAATTATTAATTACAAATTAGTCAGTTTGGGCTCCGATGGCAAAACACCATACTCTGGGTGGCTTAAACAACAGAAATTTATTTGCTCCCAGTTCTGGAGGCTAGAAGTCCCAGATCAAGTTCTGGAAGGGTCAGTTTCTGGTGAAAGCACACTTCTCGACCACTTTGTCTTCTCATAGCCTTTCCTCTGAGCAAGTGCAAAGAAAGAGATAGAGAAAGCAATTTCTCTGGTGTTCTTCCTAGATTGACATCCATGCCATCAGACCAGGACCCTACCCTTATGACCTCATTTAACCTTAGTTACTTCCTTAGAGTACCCCTTTCCAAATACAGCCACACTGTGGGTTAGGACTTCAACATATGAATTGCAAGGGGACACACACATTCACTGTCCTCATTTAACACTGTACGTAACACTGTCCTCATCTAAAAATTTATGAGATAGGATTGGACAACTGTTAAGGGAAATTTGGATTTTTCCTTGAGGCATTTATAATTTCTGAGAGAGAAGGAAGGAGTAAGTATTAACTAAATAAATGAACAAATTGAGCAATGATCTGCTACCTTTTGAAACTGATTAGAAACCGTTTTGAGAATATTGTATGTTTTGTTCTTGTTTACTTGGTGGATGGAAGCAGGACCCTAATGGACTGACAGGATAGTGGAATCCTTGAACTCTTTATAGAAAAAAAAAAAAATAAGAACAAGGAATTTTTTCCTAGTCATTTATTTATTTATTCATTCATTCTTTCAACAAATAATTACTAACTATGTATGTGTACTAGATATTCACTACTCTTGAGGCTAGGCAATGGATAACAATGGATAACAAATGAAGGTCCTTGCCCTTGGGAAGTTTATGTTCCAGAGGACAGGCAGGCATAGTAATATACTTGTTAAGATCATAGATTGACTGACCCTCAAGTCAATCAATATATCAACTATATATTTGGGATATTGATACTACCTATCTCAGGGTTGTTGTAGAAATGAAATGGAGAAAAAATGCATGTAGCAAAAGATCCAGAATAGCTAATGCAATATTGGAGGAGAACAAATTTGGAAGACTGACACTACTTGACTTCAAGTCTTCCTCTAAAGCTACAGTGATCAAGACAGTGTGGTATCAGTGAAAGAATGAACAAATGCATCATTGGGACAGAATAGAGAGTCCAGAGACCCACATACATATAAGCAACTGATCTTTGAGAGAGGAGCAAAGGCAATACAATGGAGCAAAGGTAGTCTTCTTCACAAATGGTGCTGGAACAACTGGACATCCACATGCAAACACTGGATCTCAGCACGCACTTTACACCCTTCACAAAAATCCGCTCAAAATGGATCACAAACCTAAAAGTAAAATGCAATTCTGTGAAATTCTTAAAAGATAACATAAGAGAAATCTAGATGACTTTAGGTTTGACAGTGACTTTTTAGGTGTAACACCAAAGTCACAGTCCATGAAGGAAAGAGTTGATAAACAGGACTTCATTAAAATGAAAAATCTCTGTTCTGTGAGAGACACCATGAATAAGATGAAAAGCCACAGATGGGAGAAAATATTTGCCAAAGACATATCTGATAAAGGACTGTTGTCCAAAATATACAAAAAAACCCTTAAAACTGAGTAAGAAAACAACCTGATTTAAAAAATGGATCAAAGAACATTAACAGACACCTCACCAAAGAAGATAATACAAATGGCAAATAAACCAGTGAAAAGGTGCTCCATACCATGTATGATCAAAAAATGAAAACTGAAGCAATGAGCTGCCTCTACATACCTATTAGAATTGCCAAAATCCAGAACACCGACATTCACTGCTGGAGAAGATGTGCAGCAACAGGGACTTCTCATTTATTGCTGGTGGGAACGCAAAATGGTATAGCCAATTTGGAAGTTCGTTTGGCAGTTTCTTACAAAACTATGCCTACCCTTATCATACAATCCATGCACTGATGCTTTTTTTTTTTTTTTTTTTGGTATTGACCTAAAGAAGTTGAAAACTTATATCCATACAAAAACCTGCATGTGAATTTTTAAATATTTTTATTTTATTATTTTAATTTTTAATTAAAAAAATTTAAATCCAAGTTAGTTAACATATAGTGTAATAATGATTTCAGGAATAGAATTTAGTGATCCATCACTTTCATATAATAACCCAGTGCTCATCCCAACAAGTGCCTTCCTTAATGCTCATCACCCTTTAGACCAGGAACACCCTGCCAGCAACCCTCAGTTTGTTCTCTGTATTTAAGAGTCTTATGGTTTGTCTCCCTGTTTTTATCTTATGTTTGCTTCCCTTCCCCATGTTCATCTGTTTTGTATCTTAAATTCCACATGTAAGTGAAATCATAGGATATTTGTTTTTCTCTATTTCGCTTAGCGTAATATGCTCTAGTTCCATCCATGTTGTTGCAAATGGCAAGATTTCATTCTTTTTGATTGCTGAGTAATGCACATGGATGTTTATAGCAGCTTTATTCCAAATGCCCCAACTTGGAAGCAAACAAGATACCTTTCAGTAAGTAAATGGATGAATAAAGCATGGTGTATCTAGACAATGGAATATTATTCAGCATTAAAAGGAAATGAGCTATCAAGCCATGAAAAAACATAGGGGAATCTTAAAGGCATATTACTAAGTAAAAGAAGCCAGTTTGAAAAAGCTACATGCTGTATGATTCCAACTATATGGCATTTTGAAAAAGGCAAAACTATGGAGAGAATAAAAACCTCAGTGGTTGCCTAGGGTGAAGGGAGAGAAAGGGATGCATAGGCAGAGCACAGAAGATTTTTAGGGCAGCGAAACTACTCTTTGTGATAGCATAATGATGGGTAAACATCATTGTATACTGGTCCAAACCCATAGAATGTATAACACTAAGAGTAAACCCTAATATAAACTGTAGACACCAGATGATAATGATACGTCAATGTAGGTTCATGAGTTGTAACAAATATACCACTTTGGTGGGGTGTGTTTATGATGGGGGAGGCTGTACATGTGTATGGGGCAGGCTGTATATGGGGAATCTCCATACCTTTTGCTCAGTTTTTCTGTGAACCTAAAACTACTCTAAAAAATAAAATCTGTTTTTAAAAATGCATGTACAGAGCTTTGATCAGTGCTTGACATAAAGGAAGCAATAATTTTAACTATACTTAGTAATAATTAGACATTAACAGTAAGGCACATTGGAAAGACAGCACAAAATAAGTGCTTAAGGATAGTTTGCTAATTAATTGAGGTTTCCTGCTGACTTTGAAGATATTTTATTTTATGATTTTTACAGTGCCACCTCTTTGTTTAATATCTGGACCAAATATGCCCCGCGGCTGCCAGCTGCCTATTACAATGAAAAGCTTCTGAAGGTTGGAGATAGCCTTTGTGAAATAAAAGTAAGTGCCTCAGGAGTGAAAAAAGAGCCTAAGTGAAAATTACTTGACTAATTGTTATTATTATTTGGTTTGATACCATTCCTATTTTACATGATTTGATTTTTTTTCTTAGAAAAATATGAATGAGTCTTACAAATTTTAATGAGGCACAGTAACCAAAAAAGTGTTTGTTTTTTAATTTTGTAGTTGAGATTTTCCAGAGGTAAGAGATTCCTGAACGGAAAGACAGCTGGCTGGGGTTGGTGGGGCGGGAGCGCAGTCCCTAGTTAACAGAGGGTGTGGTAGGTGCCCAACAGGAAATGCTGAGTCATCATGTTCCTACCTTATACAAAGGAGCCCAGACACCACTTCCTGTTGATTTTCATGTGACTGACCTTGCCCAGTGACAACTTTCATGGTTCCTGGCCCAGCTGCTATGTTGTCTGGTTCCTAGTGCCCTGTTTTAATGACTTTCAACTCCTTAACGTTTTGCTATATGTAATTATTGCAGTCATTCCCTACATGCTCTGTTTCTTGCTTAGTATAATATTCCAAACTGAGCTTGTGCCCTATTTCTGGTTCCATAGTTAATGCCCACGTCTTGGATTGCTGTGAACTCGTGGGCTTGGTTCGGTAAGACCAACCAACCAAGACCACCTGGCTGGGTTTCAGTTAATGATAATGTAAGTTTTCCCCTTAAGCTCTGGCATAGGCCCAGATTATTCCAAGTTAAATGTGAATGTTTGACACATCTAGAATCCACGGACCAAGAGTTATTTTACCCAAGGTGATTTTAGGACTTTTTCAATGTTTTCTTGATCTTCAGTTTTTTAGCTTCATTTTCTTCTTCCATTTCTATTTTCTGGACACGAAGTTTTGTTTTGTTTTGTTTTGTTTTGTTTTGTTTTGTTTTGGAGGGAAATTTACCAAACGGAGAATAAGATGTGGAGGAAATTTCATAATGAAGATCTATTTTCTGCTGCCAAAATTAGAGCATCAGTTTAGCTTCGTATCATTGGACGGTGGTTCTTAGAAACTTGAAAATAAAGGAAAACTGTGGAAAAACTATAGAAAAAAAGTTTTCTGTAGGAAAACTATAGAAAACAAACAAATGGGCAAGATCTAACTTGTGAGCTTTATTCATGTGAAGTGGAATAACTTTGACAAGCATTAGAAGAGTGTCCCCTCTCATTTTTATGCTTCTCAATATAAGAACCTGGTGATACATAGCACAGTTTGGGGTTGTTTGTGGAGTATTCAGGTGGGTGGAGTGGATATTGGTGGAGGGAGGATGGAAGAACATGTTAGAAGCTGATAAAGTAAGTGCATGCTGTGTAGTGGCTAAGGATTCAGAATATTTCAGATAGAAAGGCCCAGATAGGATATTTTAAAATTTACTTAAAGGGGGGCGCCTGGGTGGCTCAGTCGGTTGAGCGGCCGACTTCGGCTCAGGTCATGATCTCGCAGTCCGTGAGTTCGAGCCCCGCGTCGGGCTCTGTGCTGACAGCTCAGAGCCTGGAGCCCGTTTCGGATTCTGTGTCTCCCTCTCTCTCTGACCCTCTCCTGTTCATGCTCTGTCTCTCTCTGTCTCAAAAATAAATAAACGTTAAAAAAAAAAAATTAAAAAAAAATTTACTTAAAGGAACAAAGAAAACATTTTTATCTACCTTTCACTTATGAGAAAGTGGACTGATAAAGGTAGAGTACTGAAAATGAACTTGACTTGTTACTTCCATTACATTTTAGTTACAGTAAAGATCATTTTGTTGGAATGGTCTTATTTATTTATTTATTTATTTATTTATTTATTTATTTATTTATTTTTGAGAGAGAGAGACAGAGAGAGAGAGAGAGAGCACAGAGGGGAGGGGTAGAGGGAGAAAGAAAGAATCCCAAGCAGGCTTTATGCTGTCAGCACAGAGCCTGATGCTGGACTTGAACTCAGGAACCGTGAGATCATGACCTGATCGGAAATCAAGAGTCAGACACTTACCCAATCAACTGAGTCACCCAGGCACCCCTGGAATAGTCTTGTTTGGAACCTAGATTTGAATTCATTTTATGAACCAACTTAGAAAGGGAAAGATTCAGAATTAATTAGTAAACAAGTAACAAGTCAATAGAAATAGAAACAAAAGTTTGACTGTGGTTGCGTCCCAAGGGGCTTCGTACCCCTACAGGCAGTTGACACATAGAGTAGCTGCTTTTCCTGGATACAGTTGTTGGGGAGGAGGCTGACTCATATCCACAGCCTGGCTCACCTCACCTCCCCTGAAACTCCAGGTCACCTGTGCCCTGTGGGCTGCAGAAATGAGCTCTGATTCTGTAATGGGAACATAAGCATGAATTAGAACTAACAAGAATCCTAGCTAACAATAGCGCAGACTTTTTTTTTTTTTTTTAAGGTTTTATTTTATTTTTTTCAAGCAATTTCTATACCCAACATGGGGCTTGAACTCACAACTCTGAGATCAAGAATCACATGCTCTACCGACTGAGCCAGCCAGGCACCCTAGCTCAGACTTTTTTGATTTGTCCTAATGTAGCCTCAAAGACCGTTGGCAGATGAGAGAGAGGAGAGAGAGTGTACCTTTCTTCTCTCCTCTCCCTTCATTTCTTTTCTTTCTTTCTTTCCCTCTTTCCTCCTTTTCTCCCTCACTTCCTACTCCCCCCCTCCCCCGCCTTTTCTTGCTTTTTTGGAACTTAGGAGGTATCAGAAAAGCAAGGCTAGTTATGCAACTTATCTTCGTCTCTGAGTGGGTGGATTACCAGGATAGGTTGATGTTGAATTTTTGGATTTTGAGTATATATAGGTATTACCACACACTCCCTGGTGAATATTCCCATTATTATATCATCATTATTCACACCCTGGTGAATAATATCATCTTGGAGATTGTGATGGTCTTATTTCACAATAGGCTTGTTGGGAGGAGAATTCATGAAATAATGCAGCTAGTGCAGTGTGTGTTGCATAATATGTGTTTAGAAATGCTAGTGGTAATGGTAGTGGTAATGTGATGGTGGTAATAAGAGTAGTAGTAGTAATCATCAATATTGATACTATGAAGAATAATACGAATGTTCCTGAATTTTAATAATGATAAGTAAAATGGTATTTTGAAACTTGCATCAAGTCCTCTTTTTATTTCAGGAATATAAATTGGCCCTTTTACAGTGCTATGGAAGGTACCTTCAGCAGTTCCATGTCAACTTTGATGAGAATAAAGCAGATGTGAATCAATTCAAAACTGCCTTTTTTCCAAAAGGCCTTGGAGACAAAACTTCTGCTCATACAGTAAGATGAAAGCAGTAGCTATTTTAGCTACAATTTATGATTAGCCATGCAATGTATTCTTTAGTTGACGGCTTCTAAATGTCTTTCATTTGCTTAGCATGGTGTTTGCTTGTGTGCTAAGTTGCTTAATAAATGTTTTCAGTGGCGGAGAAGAAAGTGCACGTATTAAACTTTGTGAAGATGTTTTGGAGATTGTGTCACTATAATCACTCATTCTTTCAGAAGGCGGTTATTATTGTTATATATTTGTAGAATGCTTTTAGTTGATGAAGTGCCTTGGAAAACATATTCGATCCTCAACAATTTCATGAATTAGAAACTATTATTATCCCTATTTTACAAAAGAGAAAGAGAAAGCTAATCACACAGTTAACTAGTGGCTCAGGAGATCAAACATAGATCTTTTGATACAAAAAATACTATGCTTTATTTCTAGTATACCAGTATTATTATTATGTTGATTGCTACCATTGATTCACTGGTTGAGCAGTTAGTGGGTGCTAAGTACTCTTCTATAAGCATTATATGAATTGTTGTCTTGCAGCCGCATTATAGTCCTAGAAGGTGGGTACTATAATGCCTCTTTTACAGGGTAGGGCACAGACACTAAGAAACCCAGCCCACTTGAAGCAGTGGGCAGAGTTGGTGTTTGAACCTTAATCAGAGTAACTCCAAAGCTATGTTATTCCAAACTTGATGAGTATTCAAGGCTTTGGAAACAGTGTATGGTTTAATAAGCAGAAAACATCAGGGCATGTTTTGGGGGTACATTGAGCAGTTCATTTTGGCTCTACCATAGGTACATGATTGAGACTACTGGGCATTATAAGTTGGCATCCCATTAGGAAGAGTACTGAATGAAAAGCTTAGGAGTTTGGACTTTTATGTCCTCTCCTGTGCTTAGGAGTTTGGACTTTTATGTCCTCTCCTGTGCTACCCTGATCCATGACCCCATCTTTTTCTCTTGTGCTATTATTGCATGATCCTGCTTCCACCCAGCCTCTCTGGCTTAGCACCAGTGCACTGGTGAGCTTCTTCTAGAAAGGTTATATCCTAGATGTCTGTGTAGCTCATCCCTCCCTTACTTCATGTCCTCTTGCGCTTCATGCTTTATTTTTCTTTATATCACTTATTATCATCAGATACATTTTTGTTTGTGTTTTTATTATCTGTCTCCCCTTCTAGAATGTGAGCTTTATTAGGACAGGAACTGCTCTAATCTCTAATCTGTATTGCCTGGAACAGTACTGGATATGTAATAGATGCACAATAAAGCTTTATTCAGTGAATGAACAAATGAAATGATATATTCTAGAATATAATCTTCTATTAATTTAGAAGCACCACGCTGAATAGATTAGAAGGACAAAGACTGGAGGCAGACGGTAAAGCAGTGAAGCAAATGTAAGAGTATGTCAGCAGGACTGTTGTGAAGGGCGTGAAAAAATATGAATAATTTGTTTTTTTCCATGCTAAGTGTAAGGTTCTGGCACTCTGTACTTCTCAATAAATATCTATAAAATAAGTAAGAGAATAAATGGATTGAATGTAGTCCAGCAGGAACTTGACAATGCAGAACTAGAAGTCTTGAGAAGTTTTGTTAGAGAAATAGATTTTGGAGTTCAGTGCATAAAGATGAAGCGGTAATAATGTATATTTTACTATCAGAATATTTTTGTGCAAAGATACTCATGTTGTTTAATGATCCCCATTATAGAGAGGCATTATGGCAGAGTTGGTAAGAATTTGGTCCATAGAGCCAGGCTGCTTGGGTTCGAGGAGCTTCTGTGCCACTTCCTAACGATGAGACCCTGGAGAAGTTATGTAATGTCTTTGTGCCTCAGTTTCCTCATCTGTAAAGCAGAAATAACAATAAGACTTACCTCAAAGGATTGTTTTAGGATTGCTGAGATAATAAAAGACTTAGAATAGGGCCTGATACTCAAACAATATTAGGTATCGCTATTGGTTTCTAAAAGAGAGAACATTTAAAAAAAATTTTTTTAAATGTTTATTCATTTTTCAGAGAGAGAGATAGAGCAAGCAAGCAGGTGGGGGAGGGGCAGAGAGAGAGGGAGACGCAGAATCCCAAGCAGGTTCCAGGCTCCAAGCTGTCAGCACAGAGCCTGATGTAGGGCTCAAACCCATGAACTGTGAGACCATGACCTGAGCAGAAGTTGGATGCTTAACCAACTGAGCCACCCAGGCACACTGAGGGAACATTTTTTAAAATACTTATTTATTTATTTTTGAGAGAGAGAGAGAGAGAGAGAGAGAGAGAGAGAGAGCGAGCCTGAGTTGGGGGAAGGAGCAGAGAGAGAAAGAGAGAGAGAGAATCCCAAGCAGTCTTTGCACTGTCAGCATAGGGCCTGAGGCTCAAACTCATGAATTGTGAGATCATGATCTGAGCTGAAATGAAGAGTCAGACGCTTAACTGACTGAGCCACCCAGGTGCCCCTAACAGAGCATTTTGAAGATAATGATTCCAACATGTATATGCAATCTATAAATGTCTTTTTCTGTGATACCAGTTATATGGTGGCTAGAAATAGTATACATGGATCCAAGTGGAAAGTCTTATGTGGTAGAACAAGGCCCATTTGTACTATTGAGGGTTCACTCCCACAGCTTTAGCAGTACTGATGACTCTCTAGCCAAAATCTCTCATATGAGATATATGTCATAAACATCTCACACTCGACATATCCTACGTTGAACTTACCACCATTCTTTCATAATCGGCACCAGACACTCACCCAAGCAGGAAACCACTGTAGACCACTCTCTCTATCTTCCTTCTACATCGAAATCCCACGGACTCAGACAAGACTTAAATCTTTTCATCCCTGATTCCAGCACCCATTTTAGGATCCTGGTATCTCTGGACTACTTTAAAGGCCTTTGATCTCTCTCAGTTTCCATGCTTGTAGCCTTGTGCCTCACCCTCTGCTTTTCATTTTCCACACTTTTGTCAGAATTAACTTCTAAACTATAAATCAAATCAATTTATTCCACTGCCCCTTGATATTGCCCTTTAGCTA
Organism: Puma concolor; assembly: GCF_028749965.1. Taxonomy (NCBI): domain Eukaryota; kingdom Metazoa; phylum Chordata; class Mammalia; order Carnivora; family Felidae; genus Puma; species Puma concolor. The sequence continues at coordinate 24,701,954 of NC_141673.1, read as the reverse complement.
ACATCCATATTCCTTGGAATTATATGGAATGCATTCCATGTTCTGACCATGGAGCCTAATCCCTCACTTTTTTTAAGATTTTAGTTTTACGCAATTTCTATACCCAATGTGGGACTCGAACTCACAACCCTGGTATCAAGAGTTGCATGCTGTACTCACTTGAGCTAGCCAGCCACCTCAAAGTTTATTTATTTTTTGTAGTAATCTCAACCCCCAATGTGGGGCTTGAACTCACAACCCTGAGATCAAGAGTTGAATGCTCTTTGGACTGAGCCAGCCAGGCGCCCCTAATCTCTTTATTTTAAGCCTTCTTACCCAACCTTATAAAAGACTTTCAGTTCAGTGACCACAGCAACCACTTTAAACATTCCTAACACTTCATGTGCCTGGAATGCTTTTCCTTCTGCGAAGAGCAGGGACCACATCTTCTTCATTCTCAAGTCCCTGTTGCTTAGCAGAGTGTGGCAAACAGAGGTGTTCAACAAACATTTGGTGAATGAATTGTGTAAATGGTAATAATTGCATCCACATGAATATGGCAAAATGCTATGAGGAGGGTTTATAAAATGTGATTCAATTCCATATTCTTGGAAATAGAATTTTGTACTTTTTTTTGCTTTTGAATTTTTCTTTTTTGACTAAAGACAAGTAATCTTAACTAAATAGATGCTTTGAAGAAACCATTTTTACCACGTTTCTTTCCATATGTCTTAGTCCGTGAGGGCTGCTATAACAAAAATCCATAGACTGATGGTTTTTTAAAAATTTATTTATTTAAATTCAAGTTAGTTAACGTATAGTGTAGTATTGGTTTCAGGAGTAGAAGTCAGTGATTCATCACTTACACATAACACCAAGGGCTCATCCCAATACGTGCCCTCCTTAATGCCCATCACCCATCTAACCCATTTGCCCCCTACGCCCAGCAACCCTCAGTTTGTTTTCTTTAAGAGTCTCTTATGGTTTGCCTCCCTCTCTGTTTTTATCTTATTATATTTTTATAGACTGGATGGCTTAAACAGTATTTACTTCTCTCAGTTCTGGAGGCTGGGAAGCACAAGTTTAGGGGCTGGAAGATTTGATATCTGGTGAGGGCTCACTTTCTAATTCATAGATGGCTATCTTCTCTCTGTGTGCTCACATGACAGAAGGCAGTAGGGAGCTCTTTCAAGGTTTCTTTTATAAGCACACTAATCCTATTAATGAAAGCTCTACCTTCATGATCTAATCACTTCCCAAAGACCCCACATCCAAATACCATCACAATGGGGGTTAGGTTTCAATATATAAACTGGGCGAGGGCACAAATATTCAGTCTATAGCCCTGCATAATCTATTTAAGCAGAATCATTTCTATTTTAATTTTTCACATTTTAAGAAAATGCTTTTTTAAGTTGCATAAACTTTATTTATGTTCTTTATATTTTCCCCGCATTTCAGTTTCATGCTTTAAGTGGCAAAAATATTTGCAACTATGAACTAGTCTGTGACAATGACGTGAACCTGCAGAATAAAGAATCTGTGACCCAGTGCCTGCAGATTTTGTCCTCCTTAAGACTCATCATGCAGGTGGCTTTGCCACTGGAACACCTTTGCTGGATTATTTTCAACGGTATATACCAATGTCTTTTATTTTTCATCACGCCTTTCAGAAAGTTATTTAAATGCCAAGTTGGATGGTAATTTGACTGACTGTCTTGTTATTTAAAACATTCATTGCATAATAAGATGATTATGGGGATTTTGTTTTTGTCTTTTTAATATTTTTGTTGCATTCTAGTTTGTCCTCGTAAGCAGGGACTTAAAAGGGAGGGTCAGAGGCTGTGGGGATAGTCAGTTTCAGGTGTAAAGAAGTAGGGGCCGTGGTTAATAAGTAAATATAAGTGGAGAAAGATCAAAGGACTGTTGCAAGTTAGGTTGATTCTAAGCATCATCCATTCATTGGTCCTCTTCTCAAATACTTTGGCTAGTGACTGTTGCTTTCTACTTATCAATCTTCTCTTCCTACTTGCTTCTGAGTGAGGGGCTCTGGGAATGTGTGTGTATGTGTGTGTATATAATGTATTTACATGCATATATGCATTGCATACATACACATACATACATACATATATATTGTATTTGTCTTCTGAAATGAATCATATCCGTCAAAATATAGCAGGGAGTTACAATTTCAGTTTAATTTAAATTCTCTTTAAAGTTACAATCAGTCACCTACTATATTGATCTATGGATAATTTCTTGAAAGGAAAATGACAGTGTGTTCTCTATGTGTAAAACCAGGACAAAATAGCTTGAAAGAAAACACATTGGATTTTCCGTGATCTGTGGCAACTGGAAGTACATTTCCTAGCCTTTTCCTTCATCTCCCTCTCCAAATAATTTTTTTTTGACATTTTGATTGAAATGAGAGCTCACATTTGCTGTCAGAGATGAGCCTGATTTTGGAAGAAGTTTTCAGTCCAGTGACTATGAAGCTTTTGTGTCTGATCATCCTCAAGAAGATGAAGAATCTGTGATTCCCTGAGTAGCCATTTGCCATCTTTCCACATGAACTGCTCACATATCTGGGCAGGACCAGAGGTTCTGTGCTCGAGGAGTGGTAGGCCTGAGGTGTGGGTCCCATGGTTGGACCTTGCTTAAGAGGTAGGTGGAAATGATGCAGCATAATTCCCTGGCTGCAGTCTTTTTAAGATCACAGACAAAAAATATCCTAATATTCTAAAACAAAAACAAAACCAAAAACAATTTCTGTATCTTCCACATACCTTTACTAGATATGTGCTTTTTCTTTATACATATGGTATCATGTTCTAGATTTTATTCTGTTTCCTAAAATTTTTTTTTACTCAGTCCTGTGGTTTTAGAACCTGACCAGTTTCCTATGTGTAAATCTAGTTCGTTAATTCTGCATGTTGAGTTGTGTTCCAGATATTCATACACCCCTCAGGATGGGCACCTGGTTTGCTCTACCTCTATAATTGCATAAATTATTCTACAATGAATATCCTTACGTGTGTCTTTTTTATAAACCTAAGTTAGCGTTTTTTGGGGTTTATGTACATGAGTAGGATTGCTGGGTTGTGGGAGATACATATACTTAGTTTTGCTGACTACTATCCCTGTTTTAATTAACTCACCTCAAAGTTATTAAGGGCTGAGCATTGTTCTAAGTGCTAGGGACACAGGAGTGGACAACAGACAAAAACCCTGTTCTCATGCTTACATAATGCTTCAGGGAGATGATAAATCAAAATTAAATGGTGTGTTAGATAGTGATGAGTACTATGGAGAAAAATAAAGCCAAGAAGGGGATAGGGAGAAAAGAGGCGGGGCTGGAGCTGGGCAGCTATTTTAAACAGGGTCAGGGAAGGCCTCACCGAGATGACGAGATGACGTTTGAGTAAACACCTGACTGAGACATCTGGATATTTGGGGGAAGGGCATTCCAGCTGGGAGATTAACAAGTGCTAAGACATTGTAGTTTTAAAATAAGTTTGGAGTTTAAAGAACTGCAGTTCAATTTATCAAAAATACATTTCACCTTTTCTGTTAGACTTTAACACTGATTCTCTTTCCTTTTAATTGACTATTATGCATACACACTCTTGGTTTCTTAAGATAGTTAACCAATTTTGGTTCTTTCACAAACTCTAACTGGGTGTGTGACTATTGCATAATACCTTACTTCACAACCAACCTGAACCCAGCTCATTCAACCCTCACATAGTAAGATTATTTTGGTGGTGGCTGTCTTTGATGAAAAGGAGTCACATGACAAGGCAATAAACTCATATTAGGGATTTAGTTAAAAATAGAACAAAACAAACTTTCAGAGGTATCCTGAGATTTCACCCGTCTTCCATTTTGTATCGTTTACTCTCCCTGTCAGGCTTCTGCAGTGGGAATTTGTGAGCCATGCCAAGAACCTGAACCATCAAAGAAGGATTCAGTTATAAGTCAGGACATATTAGGGCTGGAAAGGTTAAAATCACATTTTTAAAGGACAGAGGGCCCTTGTCATTCTTGAGGGCAGTCTCCTGAGGTCTTTTGAAATTCCCCAGTTCCCGTTACTGACATGTTTACCCAGGCTCCTGGCTCCCACCTGAATCACATGTTTTGTGGAGACGCATGAATTTGCTGTGGGTATCCTTACTTGGTGACTTTTTTAAAATGAAGAAACACTATTATACAGTTTCATTTTTAAAGATTAAGGGTAAAGGTCAACAAAAACCACTTGAGATAAGAATGCTGGGCTTGAGCTGTTACTAGCCAACTGGTTTCTTCCCTGGTGCATCTTCTGTGAAATAACTAATTCCATGGCCTGGGAGCAGTCACACTGAGAAGGCTGAGTCCTTAAATGTTAAGGACCTATTGCATTGTCTATAAAGTTTATGGTGCTGTAAGTGTTTAAAAGTTTATTTGGGGCACCTGGGTGGTTCAGTCGGTTATGTGTCTGACTTTGGCTCAGGTCCTGATCTCACGGTTCATGAGTTCGAGCCCCTCGTCGGGCTCTATGCTGACAGTTGGAGCCTGCTTTGGATTCTGTGTCTTCCTCTCTCTCCTCCTCCTCCCCCACTCGCTCTCTCTCTCTCAAAAATAAACGTTAAAAAATTTAAAAAAGTTTATTCAATATTTTTGTTATTGACATATAATTAATGGTTATTATGCTATGCTTACAAGGGTATTTTAATCAAGTGGTGTGTGTTTTGAAGCAGATGCTGTTTTCTCAGAAGCTCTTAAAGTTTAAGTGCAAACATGGATTCATAACTGTTGAATTTTGATGGTTGTGCATTTTAGATCAGATATTTTATAGAAAATATTTAGACTACTTGTCATTATAATTACATGCCTTTTAAAGGTATGTTACCATCTTTGGGGTATGTTTATAGCATGATAATGTCCTTTGTATATAGAGAGATGTCTGGTGATGTTGTTCCCCATTCCTGCTCCAACTCTGCCAGTTTTCTAGCTTCTGGTATTTAATTAATGACCTGACAAAAAAAAATATCATACTTTATTTTTTTTTTTTAATTTTTTTTTTTCAACGTTTATTTATTTTTGGGACAGAAAGAGACAGAGCATGAACGGGCAAGGGGCAGAGAGAGAGGGAGACACAGAATCGGAAACAGGCTCCAGGCTCTGAGCCATCAGCCCAGAGCCCGACGCGGGGCTCGAACTCACGGACCGTGAGATCGTGACCTGGTTGAAGTCGGACGCTTAACCGACTGCGCCACCCAGGCGCCCCAAAAATATCATACTTTAAATACGAGTTGGAAATGCTGTTTTTCACTGGGGTGCTTATACCTTAATAATGGGGCAAATATTATATGACACTGCAAATAAATAAAAAATAAATAAATTATATGTTTTGATTTTAAATTTTCATGAGTTTCTTTGCTTAGTATTATGCTATTTTCATTAAAGATGTATTCTAATCTTATTTGGAGATAAATCTTTAGTTTTTCAATCATAGGGAAGCCATGGGAACCAACAGCATTTTGTATGAATTAATAAAACCACACGGTACCTAAATTATGCTACTAAAATATTCCTTTGTTCAATATATTTCAAAACTTACGCTTCCTTTCAAATGAGACTAAAAGATTCCTGTGGCAACTTACTTAAAATATGTTCAAATTAGTTCTTTTAATGATTTGGCTGCAAGTTACAAAAAAATTGTAACGATTATAAACTCTCTATTATCAGACTTTCTCATGAGATCACTTGTTTTAGGGACTACAGACTTAAACAACAGAAATTGGAATATAAAATCGCCATTATTTAACTGTAAAACATGTTAACAGTCTTTTTCTTCATCTAGGTACCATTTACATTTACACCATTTGCAGAAAACTGATGATCATAGGTCAGTCTTCCAAGGTATGAAAATTACTGACAAAATATCTTGCCTTGTATTTCCTGTTTTTCTCAAGACTTTTGTTAGCATTGAATGCTAAACAAAGGAAATCAGTGGATTATATAATAAAAGTTAATAAGTATATATTATATAGTTTTACTGTTCATACTTTTACTTTAACATGACCATCTGTAAAGATAAAAATCTAAAAAAGACAATACAGTATTAATGAAAAAAAAAAAAAGAATTCCTAAAATTGATAGGTAATCTTCAGTGTTCTCAGTCTCTCAGATTAGTCATTACTTGTCAACTTGATACTGAACATCCCTCTGGTAACTATATCTTTAGGTAGGGTGACCATGCATCCTGGCTTGCCAGGACAGTCCTGGTTTATGTCTGTTTTCCTGGAGTAATTATTAATAGTGCTCCCTTTCACTCTTTAAAGTGTTCTGGTTTGGATAATAAATTATGGTTACCCTGTTTATGTATGATGCTATGGAGTTTGGACTTTGTTCTCCTTGAACAGCTTGGACTTTACTTATGGCCTACCTGCTAGTTGGGTGAATGTACACCTAACCATTGGCCCAGTCATGAGCTGAGGGGAAGGGGCCTTTATTTCATAAGAAGAATCTCACTTACTAGAACTTACTGCTCAGTTTTAGCTTGAGGAAGTGGCTGACACTTCTATTGACTTCCCTTCAATGTTGGTGGCACTTTTGTGTGTAGGAGACATATTTATTCCCTGTGTCAGTATCCGGTCATTAGAATATAGCCCAAGAAGGGAGAATATACTCCTGTTGAGACCATGCTTGAATTGTTTCTGGTGTCTGAAACATTCCTGCTTTATTTTTCTTTCCTGCATGCAAAACCTTATGCTGAATATTCTAACACTCAGGTCAGATACTTTTTTAAAAAAATTTATTTCTTCAAAATATAACCCAAGTATCTTAAAATTTGACAATTCTTAAAAAATACAAATGGAAGAAAAGATGCTTGCATGCTCAGTGCATAACATTAATTATGTGTTCTCTCTGTTTTGTTCCTCAAATTTAAAAGCTCTATTACTGACAGTGACTTGAGCAAGCTCTGTGCCAGCATTTTGAATGTAAATTAAAATGAAGGGAGACTGTCTCATGAATAATGTAAATGTGGCCTACACACTATTCCAACAATTCTGCATTCAGTTCCAGATGATTTCCTAAAGAGAATTTGCATACTCCTGTTGCACTTGCTGTAGCAACAAATACTGCTTCACAGAACCATCATAGTTTGGTCTGCTACAGCATTTGTCTGCCAGAGCCTTGAAGGGCAGAGACATCCGTGCCAAAACTTAACTGTTAGTGTTTGTGCTTGTTAATGCTGAGAGAATTTTAGTTTAATGTCACAGTCATCTTAAAATGATTTCTTATTCAGATCCGATGTAAGACATCTCTCCCCCTTATTGAGCTTGAGCTTTTGTCTGACAAAATAAGGGCTGAAGGAGGACAGTTCTATGGTCCCAGTCTTGTGGGATAGGAATGGGGGCAAGTGAGAGATGCAAGAAATTTGGGGTGGTGGGTAGTTGTACAGTTAGCACTTGAAGATTGGAATGAGATTCTTTCAGTTTGTTCACTATAATAAGTTTCAAGGAAATTAATAATTTTCATCTAGAAATTCCCAAGCCCTCAGCTGGTGAGTTGATTCCTGAGCTGAGGCTATAAATGAACTTTATGGGTCCATTTAATGGGGACAAGTCCTTGGAGGTTCAGCGACATCTGAGTGCTTCTGGGTATGAGGGTTCCCGATTCTGCAGCAATTTTAGAATTCAAGTCTGTTATAGCATACAACAGAAAGAGAAATAGACATGGGATCCTCAGGCTTTTCCGGTGTCACCCTAGAGCAATCTAAACTCCTATTCCTATAGGATCTAGGCATAATGGCTACCATTTGTTATTATTATTGAATCTCTACTATGTGTTAGGTCTGTGTGAAGGGCATATATAATGCTCAGTATTGTCTTACGAGGTGGGCAATATCATCATCATCATTTATTGAATGAATGCCTACCATTTATCAGGTATGCTTCTGAGCACTTTCTTCACATATTATCTAATTTAATCCTCACACCACCACTTTGAGAAAGGTGCTATTATTAACTTCATCTTAAAGATGAAGAAGCTGAGGCTCAATGTCTCACATTTAGTTAGAGGTGTAGCTAAGGCCAATACTACACTGTACTGACCCTCAACACCATTAGAAAAGTGATTGCCTGGGGCGCCTGGGTGGCTCAGTCGGTTTGCCTGACTTCGGCTCAGGTCATGATCTCGCGGTCTGTGAGTTCGAGCCCCGCGTCGGGCTCTGTGCTGATGGCTCAGAGCCTGGAGCCTGCTTCAGATTCTGTGTCTCCCTCTCTCTCTGCTCCTCCCCTGCTCACACTCTGTCTGTCTGTCTGTCTCTCTCTCTAAGATCAATAAACATTAAAATTTTAAAAAAAGAAAAAAAAAAAGAAAAGTGATTGCCTATTGACTAAATTTAACCATGTCATGACCCATCCTATTTTGGTTCACCTACTCAAATGGAGGAGCCGTGTAGGAGGGCTACTCGTTTTTGACATGACTCTGTATTCCTTAAGATGTTCTGAAGACCAGGACTGACCAGGGACTCTTCCCTAAATGGGAAACACTTGCTTTGGTGCTCAGACAGGCCACCAGCAAAACCTCAAGGAATGGAGGGAGACCAGGCTTCTGAAGCCTCTTTCCCTAAAGATATATGACAACTTCACTTTCATTTATGGTATAATCTAGTTTCTTCTGAGGCATTTAAAATTGTAGTACAGTACTCAGCAAACATTAAAGAATACAGTGGAATATATATTCATCCTTACAGTTGTTATCTGTTTCATTTTACTATAAAATTGAAATAGTTTAGTAAAATCTGTGGCTTGAACAATTATTGTCAAATCATTCCACGTGCCATTACATAAACTTCAAACCCAAACTTTGAAATGCCTCCAGGTGTTGTCTTCCTCCAATGATCCGCGCTGGTATAAATGATGCTGCAGTGCCGTCCTGTGGCTGAGCTGACTAATTGTGTGTGTGTTTCCTGCCCAACCTCTGAACCATGCTCTTGCTGGGCTCTTCTCACTGCGTTTTTCAAAAATATTTTTCCCTTATGAAGAAAGCAGTTCTACTGAAATCATTTCTTTTTAATTAATAGAAATAGTTCTTCCTAGCTTTTGAGAGCAAGAAAAAAAGCTACAAATCAAGATTTGTGGTTTTTTAAAAGTTTTTTTGAAACGGCTCTTCATCTTTAAACCTGAATGACAGTTTTCCAGAACCCCAAGTGTAATGATGGATTTTCAGAACTCCCCCTTTGTCAAGGCTGCCCCGATGTGGTGGAAGGAACGCTGCTGTGCTTGTAAGTCTAAAGACCTGAATTCTAGTCTCAGCTCTGTTGCTTACAAGCAGTTTAGCCTCTTGGAGTTAGATTAGGTCACTTTTACGGTCCCTTGGGGCACTAAAATATGTGATTGGGGTGTTTTATTCTAAGTCTGAATATGAATATGAACTCAATTGAATATGAACTCAAATATAATGTGAGCAATTAGTGACTGAAGCTATTTTTATTTTGAAATGTGAAATTTCTAATATCAGGAATCCCAACAGGGTTTTGAAAAGACATCTAAGTTTAAAAGGGGAAAATTTATACATGGTTTAATCTCATACTCCCCAAATTGCAAACAGTCCAAATGCAAAAATCCACAATGAGATTTTTGTGCTACAGATGTGAGAAAACTCCAGTTTTGATGACTGTTAATTCCACATCAGTTCACAGTTCAGCAAGGTTAGCAAACAACAACAGCAGCAAAAACAGCAATAAAGCAACCCCAGACCCACTTAGTAGAGACGTAGTGTCCAGAAACAGGGACCAAAAGTTTCATTTAACTGTGGAGAAGTCATCACTCTAAAGGACATTGGCAACCTGGAGCAAAGCCACAGGAGACTAACCATGAGGGAGCAGGGAAGAGCAGGTCTGGGATATATAAAAGCGCCCAGGAATGTTTATCCTGGAGAGAGAGAGCTGGGAGAGAAGACAGGAAGCATCGGTGTTTTGCAGGTCTTGGAAGGCTGTAACTTGGAAGTGAGTTTGGGGTGGTATTGTGCTATTCCAGAAGGTGTAACTAGGACCGAGGCCCTGAAGGTATATCAGGGTGGTTCATTTCATTAATGAAGCACTTTTCATATTTAGAATTGTCTTCTGATACCATGTGGCACATTCCTTGTTACTAGAGGTGAGAACTCTGGGGCAGGGAAGGTATAGGACATCAGGTGGTGGTGCCAGTGATGTTGGTGGGGATGAAATTGGATAGGCTTTGGGCCCTTTGATTCTATGAATACTTGGCATAATTCCATATTTGGCACCATTAACTGAAACTTTTTAATGATGATCAGTCAACAAATATTTATGTAATATTTACTATTACATGCCAGGTAGTTTTAGGAGATGGGGATATGGTGGTGAACAAGACCAACAAGGTCCCTTTCCTAAGTGAATTTACATTCCAGTGGGATGAGCTTAGTGGATAACCAAGACTATTACAATTCTGTGTCAAACTCTGATCTACTTCCAGCACTCTCTTTTCCTCTGGAATGAGAACTGACTAGGCAGGGGAGAATTCTGGACTTTCAGATTTCTTTCTCTTAGATGAGAACACTAAGATGCTTGCACATGTGTTGTATATACTGCCTTTGACAGCTCCAGAGATGGAAATAGGGTCTGAATGTTATCAGTGTTTTATCTATTTGTATTATTAAATACTACGTCAGTCTGGTGGGTTTGCTTTATACATATGAAGCTCCTGGATCATTTTGATGATTTGCCTTTTCAAGGTGGGTTTGACTTTTATAGACATATTTTTCCTTAATTACTTCCTCAATTATTGAAGGCCGAATTTGTTATTGGAAGAAGGACTTTATTCCATTGTTCACATTTATTATCATTATTTTCTTGAGAATCTTGAATATTTGTTAGTCTCCTGCAGTTGGTTCTGCTGACTTTAAGGCTGTTCATTGAATTCATTTAATAGCACTTGGGAATATCTGCTATGTACCTGGTACTCTTCTAGATGCTGGTGATATCTAATAATGGTGCTGTTCCTATTTTCAAAGAGATTACAGTCTAGTTTTGGAATCACACACATGTGAGCATATTAGTGCAACTAAATGTAAAATATATATGTACATAAACATTTACATAAATTATACATATATATGTATATATGTATTATGTATATATGTATATATATACACATATATATATGTATATATGTATTATGCACACCCATAATGCAATTATGGTATAGATGGAAATAAGGCAATAGTCATTTCTCTCTAGGGACATTGGGAGAGTCTTCAACAACTGTTCTCTTTCCCCTCCTTATCTTGTTCCTCCACCCTCTCCTGCTCCACTTTCTCTTTCTTCACTGTGGTCACCAGAGTGAACACTTATGTGTGTAATGTGTTCTAAGCATTTAGCCTCTATTAACTCAATTAATCCTCAAACAATCCTATAAGATAGTCATTATACCTATCTTGCAGATGAAGAACCTTGACACATGGAGTTTAAATAAATTGTCCAAGGTAACACTGCTAGTCATGGAGGTAGTGTTTCAGCTCGGTCATATGGGGTGGGTGAAGGAGAGAACAGGGTAAGCAAAGACATGTGTATTTGGGCCACTAAGATGTTTTGTGGAATGGAAAGCATTTTGGAGTAGATTTAAGTATATGACGTAGGATCAAGAGTGATGGAGGGAGGAGAAGGCAGGGACTAGGTAATGAATGGTGTGTGTGTGTGTGCCCTAGATAGGGTTGTACTTCACTGTATAGGCAATAGGGAGCCATGGGAGTATTCTAAACACAATTAGACAGCCCAATTTGCATTTTAGAAAGCTAATTTTGGGGCCACCTGGTTGGCTTAGTTGGAAGAACATGTGACTCTTGATCTCGGGGTCATGGGTTTGAGTCCCACATTGGGTGCAGAAATTACTTAAATAAAAGTTAAAAAAAAGAAAGGTAATTTTGGTGGATATATTACATAAAATATATAAGGAAGGGGGTGTATGAGAAGAACAAGGGTTGAGTGAGACCGAAGACAGGGAGACAAGTGAGGAAGTATCCTCATAGTCTAGGGAGACATGTGAGGACTTGCTTGGTCAAGGTCAATATTTCCATGGATACAATTTAGAATTTTAAATTTTGAGATTTTTGGCTCAGATTCTTATTTTCTTTTTTTTTTTTTAATTTTTTTTAACGTTTATTTATTTTTGAGATAGAGAGAGACAGAGCATGAATGGGGAGGGTCAGAGAGAGGGAGACACAGAATCCGAAACAGGCTCCAGGCTCTGAGCTGTCAGCACAGAGCCCGACGCGGGGCTCGAACTCACGGACCGCGAGATCATGACCTGAGCCGAAGTCGGCCGCCCAACCGACTGAACCACCCAGGCCCCCCCTTATTTTCATCTCAGTAACGTTTTTTACATTTACATGAGGAACATAGATGAAATTTTTTATATTCAATCAAATGAAAGGTAATATAATCAAATTAACTTCTGAGCTTTTGGAATATTTTTGAAGAAAGAAAAAGATTGAAAATTTTTAACTGCAGGATACGTATAGTCAAGTAGTGTTTCCTGGTATAGAGTTTGTAGGAGGAGCTACAAATGTGCTACCATGTGCAGAAAATACCTATTTTCAGATGAAAAAAAAAAATGAGGTCTGAAGAGGTAAAATGACACAGATACTAGGTGATAAAATTAGGATGGAAGCCCAGGTCTATTTGACTCCAATATTGGACTGTTTCTACTAAGTATCACAGGCACTGGAGAGGAAGCCTTTTCCATCTCCTCCCAGCTGCTATACTAGCTGATTTTCAGAAACATGCATTGGTTCCAGGCCAGGTAATAACAATTGCATTGTTAGAATTAGCTCCTAGACTGCTATTGACACTTGATAAATATAGATAAAAACAAGCTGGCTTCATAGGACTTTAGTAGCTAAGAAGGAAGATATTCTAAAATGACTCACTTGAGATTTTGAATTCTTTAAATTATTTTCTTTTTAAATGCTTGTTTTTTCTTGACTCACTATTTATGGTATTTTTGGTTTAAGTAGTCAGCAACTTGTGCTCACAACTTATAATCTGATTATATTAGATAAAAATCATCATTATTAGCTTAAAATGAAAATTTACTTGAGTGTGCTCTTTCTTCCTCAGGCCTTGGAATACTTCCTGTGGGCCAGTATGTGTATGGAGTTCTCGGTCCCGCTCCTGTCTGTCAGGTACCTGACGTGGCGGGCTACTCTTTACACTGCCGTCTGCCAGTGCTATTATGACTGCCAAGCTGGCGTTCATGCAGAGGTAGGCCCCTTGTCATTCTCAGCATCCCAGTATTGAAAATTACAAGTCATTAGCATTTTCTTCTTCAGATGCCCAGCAACACAAACACAGACAGACAAAACCTGAAGAATTGCAGTGGAGCAAAGACAGAAGTCCCAGGGAAGTCCCTGCAGAAGTGTGCTTGGCTTCCCCGTTCTATTGATCTCTTGCTCTACATTCTGCTCTCTCCTTTGCTCTTTGTTCACTTCCACCTCCTTGGACCCTTTTCTGAATAAGATTTCTGATATCTTTCCTTCCCCGTTGAATTCTTTCACACAAGTCACTCTTCTTCCCTATTTAGTTTTGCATTCTATGCCCCCTGCAATCCATTTGTCTTGCTTTTCTCTGCTTCCAGATGTCATTTAATACACCCCCACCTTTTTTTTTTTTGTTAGTTTTTCTTCTTTTCCTGTATATCTTTTAGACCGAATACTTGAAATGTAACTTAACTTTTAGGGGTTTCTATTAGCCTATGTGGTACCTCTGTGTAAATGAAAAGCACTCTTTTCTACAGTACATGGTACTTAGCTTGTCAGTGGATGAGGGCTTGGTGAGAATTAGAAGTAGGCACTCCTTCCTTTGGGCCAGCACATCCCTGCACCAGTGTATATGGTCTGGTGAGTGCAGAGGATTTCAGCCTTCACTTAACTTCTTGGCTGGAAGTCTGAGCAGGACAGAGCTTTACGGTTATACAAATCTTTTTTCGTATCCTGTTCACAATCATCTGGCCAGTTAATGGCTCCTTTACATTTGGTTTTTCCTGCCCAAACTAATTCTGAGGGATTGGATGGTAGTGGCCCATCCTGAATAGCCTAGTATAACCCTTGTGGGAGACATTTTCTAGCCAAGAATGCATTCTAGAAACTACTCACCATACATGTACAGTTAGTTATAGTGTACTAGGGGTGGCATATTTCTGTAGCTATTAGAATTGTCGGCGAATGGAACATATACATAGTTTTGACTATTTGATTCCTATTGGAATTCTTCCTTATTGGAAAATTTAACTGTTCATGTATGTTATTATGTCTGGAAGCATCTTCAGGAAAAAATTATGAATTATAGATAACGTATTTCAAAGAAATGGTAAAATAAATTACATAAATTGACCTGTTTTGTTACTATCTCTAGAGAATTATAATAATGGTGATCTGATTAAATAAGCAGGCTTCCTTCCTTCCTTCCTTCCTTCCTTCCTTCCTTCCTTCCTTCCTTCCTTCCTTTTTTCCCTCAGATATTAATAAATACTTCCTACATGCTGGCTACCAGAGATACAAAAATAAATAAGATCCTTAAAGGGCCTCACAATTTAGTGGACAAAGTGAATAGTTGAATACATAATACAGCATGCTTTAGTAAGGTTAAGATTTAGGGTAGAGCACTGAGGAAGGGCGTGTGTTTATGTGTGTGTGTGTGTGTGTGTGTGTGTGTGTGTGTGTGTGCATGTGTGTATGCAATGACAGAAAAGTGATAATCTATATGAAGCTACAGAATTTGGCTTTCCTTATTTTTTTGATTTTCTTGATTCATAAAGTTAGCATATCTGACAGTTTATTGACTTTAGACCTGCAGAATTCGGGGATGCTTGTAGGAAATGATTGATGATATACTTACAGTGTTGTAAGGAGTTAGCATCAACAGAGTTTAATTCACCAATTAAATCAAATATCTGGGAGAATAAAACATACGGTCTTGATGCATTTTTGATCACTATACTCTCACTTATTATGAATTAATTTTTTTAATCGCGTATAGGCATTTGCTCGGCGTGCTTTAGCTAAAATTGATGAGTTAAGGCAACTGGAATTGATGAGTTCCTCACAATCGCAGGAAGAATCCAGAAGATACTATAGAGAGGCCACCATAAAGGTATAAACATTTCATGAAATAAAAGAAATTGACTGCACTATACAGTTGATTAAGTACATAATATTAGTGGTTGAGAAGTGCATCCCATTGTTACCTCATATTTAATTCTTCTTTTTGAGATAGATGGCAGTGATGATCTTCAAAAGAGGAATATTTGAATCTAGAAGGAAACACAAAGGTTTGTTTAGACCAAAGATAAGAGTGAACCTAAGGGAAGCTCAAACTGTAAGTCTAAGAACATCTTCTCTTGTTCAGACTCTTTTTGCAGTGTATTTGTGTTAACCCTCTATCTTTTAGGTCTGGTCACTCAGTATTAAATCCTGCACCCTGTTCCCTACCAGTGGCAAATAGAAGAAAGCCTTCCCACTGTGGGCATGGCCTCACTTCATAGCTTTCTTAAAGCTTTTGTGCCTTCACACAATCCCACTTTTGCAACTTTAAAGGGCAAGAGGCAGAAGAGCCTGGAAAAGGTTCAAATGTACACACTTTGAGTGGTGCCACAGTGACCTTTGTCTTTGACTTCTTGTTGTTGGCTTAGGGGCCTCTGAGGTTGGCGAGAAGGTGGAGGCACCTTTGGGACTGTTTATGAGCTAGGCTACACCATAGCAATAAACAACCCCCATATCTCAGTGACTTACAATAACTGTTTATTTTCCACTGGCATCATACTTATTATAGTTATCAGGGGACTGTGCTCATGACTGCCACTCAGGGCCAAATTGAGGAGAAGCCCTCATTTCAAAAATTGCTGGTCATTCTGCCATGGGGGATATGAGAAAGCTCTGGAGAATCTTGTGCAGGCAATAATGCCCAGCATGGAAGGGACAGCAGTCTCTACTCACATGTCCAAACTCATCACATGGCTCTCCTGGCCACAAGTGTGTTTGACCAGCAGCACTAGGGCTGTTGGGGATGGAGACTGGGACACAGTTCTGCCTTTTGGGGCCCTCTGCCCTTTCTCCCTCCTGCCATTTCCTTCTCCCACTGTCTTGCCCTTGCTTTTCTGAATCTCACTATCTCTTAAGGCTCAGTTCTTTTTTTTTTCTTTGAAGCTGTTGTAGATAGCTGTAAATTCTTCTGTGAACTTCTTTGTAGGGACTGAAAATGAAAGTGAGGGGGAAGATGAGCAGTTTCTGACAGGAGAGTAGTAGACTCTCAGAACCTGAGAAGAATTTAAGAAATCATCTGATTTAGTCCTTTCCTATTACATATGGGAAAATAAATCCCAGAGTATTTAAATTATGGCCTCAAGGTCACAGAGGCAGCTAGTGGCAGCATTGGAAGCAGACCCCAGGTCTCTGGTTTAGTGCTTTCTCACTACTCCAATAACTGCTGCTCTCTTAACTCATTTCTTCTTATAACATTTAGGAGCAATTATTTATTTATTTTTTTCTCTTAAATCGTAATATCTAAATACAATTATTATTTGGGCATGGTAGCTTTCTAGTGTGACTATGATATGTTGACTACTGAGCCCAGAAGTACATTTCATACATCCTTTTAAAATCGTGTCCCCCATGGGGCGCCTGGGTGGCGCAGTCGGTTAAGCGGCCGACTTCAGCCAGGTCACGATCTCGCGGTCCGTGAGTTCGAGCCCCGCGTCAGGCTCTGGGCTGATGGCTCAGAGCCTGGAGCCTGTTTCCGATTCTGTGTCTCCCTCTCTCTCTGCCCCTCCCCCGTTCATGCTCTGTCTCTCTCTGTCCCAAAAATAAATAAACGTTGAAAAAAAAAATAAAAAAAAATAAAATCGTGTCCCTTACCGACCAATGGTGTATAATTTGTGCAGGTGGTGACTTCCAAATTATAGCTAATTCCTTGGATGGGCTGTGGAACCGCCTGCATCTGGTATTGTTGAGTAGTGACGCTATGTAGCATTTGGAAGAGAGCAGGGGGTAGTGTTTTTTTTTCTGACTAGCAACTTTTTTTTCTCTGAGCAAACCAAAGTCAAGTATCCAAAGCCATAAGATTGTCATTAATTAGCATAATATTATGCTTTATAATCATCCTGGTATAAAAATTAAATATATTTTCAAAGAAAAATGTTTAAAATTCTGTATAACATTACATTAAAAACACATCTATTTCTGGTTTCCTTAAAGATGATTATTTTATGGAAAGGTCTGGTAGTATATATTTTTAGAAAAAAAGTTGTAATGTTTAGTTGGCAGTTTCCATAGGGAATAGTCAATATATCCTTTTTAAAAAGTCATCAGCCGGGGCGCCTGGGTGGCGCAGTCGGTTGGGCGTCCGACTTCAGCCAGGTCACGATCTCGCGGTCCGTGAGTTCGAGCCCCGCGTCGGGCTCTGGGCTGATGGCTCAGAGCCTGGAGCCTGTTTCCGATTCTGTGTCTCCCTCTCTCTCTGCCCCTCCCCCGTTCATGCTCTGTCTCTCTCTGTCCCAAAAATAAATAAACGTTGAAAAAAAAAAAATTAAAAAAAAAAAAAGTCATCAGTATTTGCAATATTTGACATATTTTGCAGAATGTTCTGTTCTATATATATGAAATAGTTTTATTATATGCCTACAAAAGAAATTAATTTCAATATGCATTAAATCTGTTTTATAAAACATTTCTCTGAATTTGTAAGTCCATTGTGAACTCGCAGTTAATCATTTTTGTTTTTTTGTTTTGTTTTGCTTTGTGTTCTTTTAGAGAGAGAGAGAGTGTGTGTATGGGTGGGAGAGAGGGACAGAAGAGGCAGAGGGAGAGAGAGAGAGAGAGAGAGAGAGAGAGAGAGAGAGAATCTTAAGCAGGCTTCATGCTGAACAGGGCTTGATCCCACAACCCTGGGATCATGACCCGAGCTGAAATCAAGTCGGATGCTCAACCGACTGGGCCACCCAGACACCCCAATCATTTTGACTTTAAAGGATTCCTTTCAAGCACCACTAATCCATACTCCTAGTGATTGTTTGGGATTCATTCAATAAATATTTTTAAAGTACCTGCTGTATGTACAAGGTAGGTAGAAGTTACATTCTTACGGAGAAATTACATAATAAATAAGTATAGTAATTATTGCTTGTGATAAGTATTAAGAAGGAAATAATGATAGAGATTAAATGAATTACATGTAAAGCCCTTAGAATGTTTCTAGCATGTAATAGATCCTCAGGAGTATTAGCTATTAGTTACTTTTTCATTCATTCATTTAACAGAATGTACCAAATGCCTACTGTGGTTACAAGTATGGTAGAATATAGAAAAGCAATGTCACAGGTCTGTCTTTTTGAATGGCCTTGGAATAAAGAGCAGGATTTGACTGGACAGGAAGAAGAGAAGAAAACATTCTAAGTTAAGGACCAGAGCAAGATCATAGCTTGGAAACAAGAGCAAACAACACTTATTGGGGGACAGAAATTAAGCTTGACTGGGCTAAGTGTGTTATGTTGGAAAATTAGCATAATACATCTAATGGAGTAGATGTCATAGAAATCATAGTATTTAGAAGTGGAACAGACAATCTGGATCTTACCATTTAGCTTCTCAACCATCCTGATGTTTTTAAAGATGGTATAATATACTTGATGCAGTTTTGTACCATAATTTGTCAAATTTTTTATTACTATTTAAAATTTTAGTTGTTTCCAGTTCTTTGTCATTATCAATATTGAAGTAATCAACATCTTCAAGTATGTTATTTTTTTCTTTTATTTCCTGTGGACAAAATTCAAGGTGTAGGATTTGAATCAAAGGATACAAGCATCTTTATTTCTTTTGATATATACTCCCAAATTGATTTCCGAAATAGGTACATAAGGTACAACCTGTATGTACCAATTTCACCACAAGCTGTTATCATTTTGATATTATTCTTAATTTTTAAAATAATTCTGTTTTTATAAAATGGCTTATTTTAACTGTTTCTGTGATCCAACTTTCCCATATTTTTGTGATTACTCTTTTTATTTCCTTTTTCTGTGAATTATCTTCCACAGTTTTTGATCATTTATCTACTAGAGATTTTAATTTTTAAAATACATTTGAATGATTTCATTGCTTTTATACACATTAATATCTTGCTTGTCAGGCTTGGCAACCCACTGTTTTTTTATTGCCTGAAATCTTTGTTATAGATTTTTAAAATATTTATATTTTAAAATGTTTACTTAGTATTCTTCTACAGCTCTGATAAATAATCTATTTCACTTTTTGATAGTTTTTCTATATTTCTAAAAACAATTTAACTCTACTCTTTGGGTTTTATAATTTTATTTTGAATACTTCTAATTATTAGGAAGTTTATTATGCTTTTAAATATAATTTTTAAAAGCTCTGTTTTTTTTTTTTTAAATTTTTTTTTTTCAACGTTTATTTATTTTTGGGACAGAGAGAGACAGAGCATGAACGGGCGAGGGGCAGAGAGAGAGGGAGACACAGAATCGGAAACAGGCTCCAGGCTCTGAGCCATCAGCCCAGAGCCCGACGCGGGGCTCGAACTCACTGGACTGCAAGATCGTGACCTGGCTGAAGTCGGACGCTTAACCGACTGCGCCACCCAGGCGCCCCAAGCTCTGTTTTAATCTACAATAAAAATCTTAGAGGAAACCCTTACCTCTGTTTGTAAATAAAGAGAGACTAGGGCATGAAGTTCAAGTTTTACTGAGGTTTTTAACATGTCAGTTGACCTATGGATCGAAAAGGCATAGAAACTAATGAGTAGAGAAGTTGGTTTGTGGAAAAATAGTCCAAAGCAGCTTTAACCCTGTTTATGTTTTTCTGCCTTTCTGACTTTGCTCCCAAAAGAGGAGAGAAGCAGGGGAATCATGGGGAATATGACGGGTATCTTCTAACTGGACATGGATTCTAGAAAAGCTGAGCACAGTTACCTCTCTTGTTTACTGGTAATCTAAATACAAAAAATAGATCAGTTGTTGGAGGAGTATAGAAGCAAGCCATTGGCAGAAGGGGAAATTGTTCTGGGATGATACAAAGCAGAGTGGCTGGGAATTCATACAGGGCTCAAACAGTCATTAGCTTATTAGTATACAGCTGGTCAACTATTCTTTATTTAACTACCACGAGACCTGTTATTTGTACTGTAAAATATTGTTTCTAATTTGGGTTTAAGGACCTTCAGCATTGGAATTTCCTGCAGTGCTGATGAAAAGTGTTCCACCTAGACCCACTGAATCTCAGGATTTGGTCTGTGAATCTAAAAAGCACCCCTGAGAGATTCCTAGGCAACCAAAGTTTGAGTATCAGTTCCTAAAGGCTTTAATTAAGGTAACACAAGGCATATGGAGATTGATGTTGCCCTAATAAAAAGACAATAATAAACAGCCTTTTAATGCTGCCTTGGAAACACAAACACAAAGAAATAGCAGTCTTTGATGTAATGGCAGCATGACAGAAACTTTAATGGAATCTGGAGAGACACCTCAAAAACGAAAACCATAAAAGCAGCTGTCTCATTCATAGGCCATCCACTCTCTCCTTTAGCACTTGTAGCACGAATGAAGCATGCCTTACTTATCTTGGCTTGTAATATTAAACATTTTAGAACTTTAAAGAAGTGGACTGTGTGTTTTGTTTTGTTTTTATTCCAGTTGCCATGGCCACGTACTGTCACGGAGCGGTTGTTGGATGAGATGTTTGATAGCACCGCATCCCGGTTTCTGGCTGTCTTAGAAGCTCTTTCTGATTCAAATAGGCGTACTCTACAAACTGGACCTATTGTTACAGATGAAGTAGAAGTTCGTGATGTTGTCTCAGAACTGTTTATGGCAGGAAAAGAACTTTTAATAAGTAAATAATTTGTTAAAATGACATTTTATGGTAGAACTTGAAAAACAAAAATTTTAGTATCGTATTCCACATTTAAGAAACTGATAACCAATTTTTATCAATCTTAAATTCAGCAATATTGCTAAACTCAATTGATAATTTAAATAATTTATTAGATTTTCTTTTGGATTTGTTTGGGTGTATAATCACCTGTAGATAATGACAATTATATTCTTTCTTTACAATTCTTAATCTTTTAATTTCTTTTTTCTTGCATTTCTTGACTTATTGCACTGGATAGGATCTCCAATAAAACATGAAATGGAAATGGCGATAGCAGATATCCTTGTCTCATTTATGATCTCACATGGAAAGCTTTCAACATTTTACCATTAGTTTGATGTTTGCTGAAGGATTTTTTTAGATGCCTTTTTTCAGATTAAGGAAGTTTCTTTCATTCTTGGTTTACTGAGTTTTGTTTGTTTGACTTTAATCCTGAATAGTTGTTTAAATTCATCAGAAGCCTTTTCTGGATTTATTGAGTTGATTGAATGGATTTCTATTTCATTTCTGTTAGTGTGGTAAATTACATTGATTGCCTGTCTAATTTTTATCCACCCTATATTTTTGGAATAAACCTAATGTGGAGGTGAGGATTATTCTTTTTTTAAATGTTTGTTTATTTATTTTGAGAGAGAGAGAGAGAGAGAGAGAGAGAGAGCACATGTGCATGAGAAGGGGAGGGCAGAGACAGAGGGAGAGAATCCCAAACAGGCTCTGCGCGACCAGATGTGGGGCTTGAACTCACAAACAGTGAGATCATGACCTGAGATGAAATCAAGAGTCAGATACCTAGCTGACTGAGCCACCCAGGCACCCCATGCTTTTTAAGACAATAAATATACGATTAAACCTTTTTCCTCATCCTTCCCATTTTTCAATACTTGTTTCTAAATTCATTTCTTTTTGCTCAAATATAAACTCTAAGAACTTTGAAATACTTTAGCTGGATATAATGTTTTGCTTCAAAGTTGGTTCCTTTTAGAATTTTAAAGACATTTCTCCATAGTCTTGCATATGGTATTGAGACGTCTCTCAGTTTAAATCCTGTTGTTTTATAGATTTAGCTTTTGTAATGCCCTCTTTACTATGATATTCTCACATTTTATTATATTAGGCCAAGGGGTGGGTTTTGTAATATAGCAAGTACTTTGAGGTCTTAGATCTTTCTTTCATTTTTCATGTTATTTCTTTGTTCCTTCCCCTTACGTTTACTTTTGAAAAATTCTCTGATGGTCCTAATAGGACCATCAGATGTTATCACATCCACTCTCCATATCTTATTTATATTATTATTTTAATTTCTTTACTCCTTTCTATTGCCTTCTGAGAAGGTTCTTCAATCTGACTTTCCTGGTCACTCATTTGTTCTTTGGTTCTTGCTATTCTACTCCATTCATCTATTGAATTTTTGGTTTTCACAATAAAATAATTTATACTTAGTTCCTGTTTGATTATTTTTCACAGTAGTTTATTCTTACTTCATGTTTGTAAAGTAATATCTTATTTCCTTAAGAGAATAAACTTAAACTAAGTTTAAGTGTTCACTTCTTTTCCTTTTTTCTGTTTCCTCTGGTAAAGGATGTTTTCATTTGTGGTCTTTGTTTCAAAGTTTTTGTGCTTTCAACTTTATTTTTTCATGAACTTACCTTCTATTGCCTTGGAACAGTTACCTGACTCGTCCACAATGTCAACTTGGAAGGAGAGGTAAAACCTAGACCTTAGCATGTGTACTTTCAAGTGAGTTTAGTGTGTCTGTGTGTGTGTGTGCACATATGTGCGTGGGTGTGGACCTGCACCTGTATGCCCATTTGAGGGCAGTGAGTGTCCATGGTTTGGGCTCATCTCCTTTTCATGAGGAAAATACAAGATCTCAGATGAGAGTTTCTTCACCCAAACTTGAAAATTTACTATTACCTGTACTGATCTTTTCCACTGTCTCTCATTAAAATGGAAGGGATATTCCTTCTCTTCCATTTGAAGTTATTTATTTATTTATTTATTTATTTATTTATTTATTTATTTATTTATTTGAGAGAAAGAGTGAGAGTGAGCAAGGGAGGGGCAGAGAGAGAGAGGGAGAGAGAGAATCACAAGCAGGTTCTGCACTGTTAGTGCAAAGTCTGATGTGGGGCTCAAACTCATGATCTCGAGATCATGACCTGAGCTGAGACCAAGAGTCGGATGCCCAACTGACCAAATCACCCAAGTGCCCCCTTTTTGAAGTCTTTTAGCCTAATCTATCCAAACTGCCCCTTTATCCCATGTCCTCTTTCAGCTTCCTCCCTGTATTTCTTCCTTTTATTATAGTCAGAAATGCTCTGTTTCCACTGTTCTCAATTCTTTCCTTCCTACTTATACAGCCTTCATCCCTCTGTCCTCAGCCATCTACTGAAAATGTCATGGATAACTTCCTTTTTGTTCAGTCCAAGGGTCACTTCTGAGTACTTTCTTCCTTTACTCTCTACAGTGTTTGTTACTGTGTGATACTCCTTTCTAAACACTTTTCTTTGCAGCCTTTTCTCCCTCTGCCCTTCTCGTACATGTTGGTGTTCCTAATTCTCCTGTCCTAGGAAGCTGTGCATTGCCCATGTCTGATTCTGTTGTTTACTATGGATATATAAAGATGACTCTAATGCTGTATCCCTACTTGTACTATCTAACTTCCTAGTTGACTAGTTAAAACTCTCGCTAATTCTCTGTTTTTGAGATTCCATGTTCCTTCCTTTGGATGGCTGTCCTTGACCACTCTCCTACCCCAAAACGATGTTCAGTGCCTTTCTTATTTGTCCCCATCGCACCCTATATTTATTTCCCTGCTAAGATTTCTTGTTTCCCCACCACAGTGTAAGCTCGGTGAAGACGGATTGTGTTTTCTTCTTTTCCATTGTTTCCCTAGTGCCTGGCAGTCTGATAGTTAATATTTAGAAAATATTTCTTTGCATGAATGACATTCAAACCTCTCTCTTCCCTTTTCTAGTGTCAAATACTGGTGCAGATGGAATGCTTGATTTTCCACAAACATCTCTTCTGCAACATATTATAAAAGGAAAAAATGTTATTTCTATAGATGCTGCTGTGAAATTTGTAAAACTAGCTTTTACTTATGAGGAATGGAATTTATTTGAATCTTCAGCTGGGCAGCTTATTGATTTTCTCCAGGTGATATATACAAAACCAATAATTTGTTTTTATTTTTTTAAGATGCCTTTGAATTATTAATTGTGGGATATACTTCTCTTAGAGGCAGGATGATCCAGAGTTAAAGAAAGCAGAAAAGGATTTAATTCTTCTAATTGCAATAGAACCTTTAATCAATGTAAAGAGAAACAAAGGTATGGTCTTTCCCATGGAAAACTACAAAGAAGGACAGTCAGCTCAAATTTATGTTAAAAAAATCGGTTTTCATGGTAAGTATTTATTTGCCTTTTTGAAAAATTAAAATTTTTATCTGATAAAATATGCTCTTTATAGGTGAAGTGAAAGAAAGAATGTTCAAAGCAGAGGAAACAGGAGGTGCAAAGGCCCTGAAGCAAGAGTGTGTTAATTGTTGAAGGAGTGGCAAGGGGGCGTGTATGGCTGGAGCGCACTGGTGGTGCTGGTGGAATTTGAGAATGTGGTAGGAAATGAGGTCAGAGAAATAGCCGGGTGCCAGATGCTGCAGACTCCTATGCCTTCTAACGATGCTGGCTTTTATTCTGTGTGATGATTTTGAGTAGATGAATAAGGCTCTACTTAGCTGGTGCCTTGTTGGTAAATGAGAGACCGGCAGGGCAGTAAGTCATATGCCATCAGTTCACTTTGGCAAGGGAAGATTTGGTGGTCTCCTATCTTTTTTTAGTAGGGGGAGTTTTTCATTCCAACATTTTAAAAGTTATTGTGTATAGAACTGCAAATCTGCAGCCTCTATTTTCAGACCAACAAGGATGATCTAATCTGTTTTTTATGTTTTATGTTTCATGGCTGGTCAATTGCAATAAATAGTTTGTACTAAGTAATGATATACATGTTTTTTAGTGGTATCCGAATAGATAATTCTGTTATTTTTATTTCAACTGCCATATTTTACACGTGTTTTAATATTACAAGCCTTTTCAATTCTATTTTGGATGTAGTTGGCATACAGATTGCAGATTAATGATAATAGTCTATTTTAATTGCATTAAAGCCCACTTAGATTAGTTTTCATGTAGAAGCATTTAAAGAGTCTTATTGATGTGATATTTGCCCAGATACCATTCATGTCATTTTGTAGAATTTCTGTGTTTCTCTGCCTTTTCTACTTGAAATTTTTAATTGATTTTTCTCCACTTTATGAATTAGATACTTATAAGACTTATGGATATTCAGAAGACATTTTCCATTTGGCAGCAACCTTGTACTCCTGTGTCTGTGCCTCTCCCCAGGTGAAATTGCTTTTTGGGGTAGATTGTAATAGTGTTGAAGGAGGCCATTATACCTAATTGAAAGCCAGATCTAAAATATCACAGGAATTGCACCTTGCCAAAATTCTATGTTGTTTAACCATTAAGTAAGAGATTGAGTTAAAGCCTGACTTGTGATTTTTTAAAAATGTTTGTTTATTTATTTTGAGAGAGAGAGTGTGTGCAAGCAGGGGAGGGGCAGATAGAGGAGGAGGAGAGAGAATCCCAAGCAGGCTTCATGCTGTCAGCACTCAAACTTACGGGGCTCAAACTTGCCAGCCTTGAAATCATCACCTGAGCCGAGATCAAGAGTTGGACACTTAATCAACTGAGCCACGCAGGTGCCCGTGACTTGTGATTTTAAGTCTCTTTTGATAATAAGTCCTTTTGTTCCTTTTTGGAAAATTACTAGACTTACTATGTTTCTAATAATGAGGGAAGTGAGGCAGTGGTTTTAATTAGAGTTAACATTCTTAATGAAATATGGCTTTCCAGTCCATGAATACAAACCCTGGTTATTTGGAGTCACTTTGCACACAATGGCCAGTATTTAGAAATGATGATTTGTGGGTATGAATGCTTAAGTAAAACTGGAAGAATACTGGTATTAAAACTCAATTCCAGGGATCCTCAGGGCTTTGCTGAAGTTCCTCAGGAGCTCAGCACTGGTTAGTAACATCCTACCTTTTTAAATTAGTTTTATATACAGTGTTGAGATGGAATTTCATTTGAAAATTTGGTTTTACTGTTATAAAAAAATGTTTGAAAACCACAATGATAGAGCATTGTATTAACTTTTATTCAGGTAAGTGCAACTACACTGAGGAACTTGACAAGTTCGCCTGATATGTTTTCCATTTTTCTGGGTTTATTAAATACTTGTGACAGACATTTAATTTTTGAAAGAAAGGTATAGTAAAACCTTGGTTTGTGAGCATAATTCATTCTGGAAATATGCTTGTCATCCAAAGCACTTGTATATCAAAGCGAATTTCCCCATAAGAAATAATGGAAACTCAGATGATTCATTCCACAACCCCAAAATATTCATATAAAAATGATTACAATGGTAATGCAAGCTGGTGCAGCCACTCTGGAAAACAGTATGGAGGTTCCTCAAAAAACTAAAAATAGAACTACCCTGTGACCCAGCAATTGCACTTCTAGGCATTTATCCACGGCATACAGGTGTGCTGTTTCGAAGGGACACATGCACCCCCATGTTTATAGCAGCACTATCAACAATAGCCAAGGCATGGAAAGAGCCCAAATGTCCATCGATGGATGACTGGACAAAGAAGGTATGGTATATCTATACAATGGAGTATTACTTGGCAATCAAAAAGAATGAAATCTTGCCATTTGCAACTACGTGGATGGAACTGGAGGGTATTATGCTAAGTGAAATTAGAGAAAGACAAATATCATATTACTTCATTCATATGAGGACTTTAAGAGACAAAACAGATAAACATGGGGGAAAGGAAATAAAAATAATATAAAAACAGGGAGGGGGACAAAAGAGAAGAGACTCAGAAATATGGAGAACAAACTCAGGGTTCTGGAGGGGTTGTGGGAAAGGGGATGGGCTAAATGGGGAAGGGGCACTAAGGAATCTACTCCTGAAATCATTGTTGCACTATATGCTAACTAATTTGGATGTAAATTTTAAAAAATAAAAAATAAAATTAAAAAAATGATTACAATACTGTAATATAATACAAAATAACAAAAATATGAAATATAAAGAAAAATAAACAATACACTTACCTTTGCAAACCTTCGTGGCTGGTGTGAGGGATACAAGAGAGAAGAGGTGTCCGACTTCCACTCTCACTAATGGAATTATTGCTGTCTTTTGGCTCAATGGAATCTTTTTCTGCATGGGGGCCATTGTATACGCTCACATGGATGTTGATTAGAGTACAGTATTAATAAAATCTTGTGATGTACTGTACTTAGTGTAACTGACAATAAGGTAGCAGAGGAAAGGGCCTATATCTGCAGGCAGCCTGACCTAGAAAGAAGCAAAGCAATCCTAAGCTTACTCTTGTATGGAAAAGTAAAGGACTGTCCATAGGTTCTGTGAAGTGACAAAAAATACGCTAGTGCCAATTGTGGGCACCTTCCAACTTCTGATTTCTGCAAAACACCACAGCCTGAGACTGAGCATCCAAGCGTGGGAAACAATCACCCACAATCCTGTAGCAAGCGAGAGAGAGAGAGAGAGAGAGAGAGAGAGGAACCATTGGCTCAGTTGTGATCCTGTGATGTTTGGCATGACTTACTATTCATATTGCAAGACATCACTTGTTTATCAAGTTAAAATTATTGGAAATGTTTGCTCATCTTACAGAACACTCACAGAACAAGTTACTCACAATCCAAGGTTTTACTGTATTTGATAGTAAATATAATGATTATAGTAGGAGAGCTAAACCAAAATTCTTTTTTTGTTTGTTTTAAGTTTTTATTTAAGTTCTAGTTAGTTAACATATAGTATAATATTGGTTTCAGGATCACAATTTAGTGATTTCAGCACTTGCATATAACACCCAATGCTCATCACAAGTGCCCTCCTTAATTCCCATCATGCATTTAGCCCATCCCCTACCTACCTTCCTTCTAGCAACCCTCAGTTTGTTCTCTATAGCTAATAGTCCCTTATGGTTTGCCTCCCTCTCTTTTGTTTTTCTTCTTCCCCTGTGTTCATCTGTTTTGTTTCTTAAAATCCACATATGAGTGAAATCATATGGTATTTGTCTTTCTCTAACTGACTTACTTTGCTTAGCATAATATTCTAGCTCTATCCATATTGTTGCAAACAGTAAGATTTCATTCTTTTTGATGCCTGAGTAATATTTCATTGTATATATTTATACAGTAAAACCTTGGTTTGTGAACATAATTCATTCTGGAAACATGCTTGTAATCCAAAGCATTTGTGTAGCAACGTGAATTTCTAGAACCATTGGCTCAGTTGTGATTATGTGATGTATGGAATCATGTACTGCTTGTACTGCAAGACATTGTTCTTTTGTCGAGTTTAAATTTATTAGAAATGTTTGTTCACCTTGTGGAGCACTCGCAGAACAAGTTACTTGCAATCTAAGGTTTTATTGCACCACTCTTTTTTTTTTACATGTTTATTTATTTATTTCAAGAGAGAGAGAGAGAGAGAGGGGCAGAGAAAGAGGGAGAGAGAGAATCCCAAGCAGGCTCTGTGCTGTCAGCATGGAGCCGGATGTGGGGCTCAAACTCATGAACCATGAGATCATGACCTGAGCCAAGTCTGACGCTTAATTGACTGAGCCACCCAGGCACGCCGATAGCAGCATTTTTGTTTCCTTTGGGTAAATACTTAGTAGTGCAATTGCTGGTTGTAGGGTATTTCTATTTTTAACTTTTTTATACATACATATTTTTTTAACATTTATTCACTTCTTGAGAGACAGAGATAGAGTGCAAGCAGGGAAGGGGCAGAGAGAGAGGGAGACACAGAATTTGAAGCAGGCTCCAGGCTCTGAGCCATCAGCACAGAACCTGATGTGGGGCTCAGACTCACCAACAACGAGATCATGACCTGAGCCGAAGTCGGACGCATAACTGACTGAGCCACCCACCTTCCCCTTCTTAACTTTTTGAGAAACCTCCATACTGTTTTCTGGAGTGGCTGCACCAGTTTGCGTTGCTACCAACAGTGTAAGAAGGTTCCTGTTTCTCTGCATCCTCGCCAATGTCTGTTGTTTCCCGTGTTGTTAATTTTAGCTATTCTGACAGGTGTGAGGTGATATCTCATCATACTTTTGATTTGTATTTCCCTGATGATGAGTGATGTTGAGCTTCTTTTCATGTGTCTATTAGCCATTTTTATGTCTTCTTTGGAAAAAATGTCTATTCATGTCTTCTGCCCATTTCTTAACTGGATTATCTATTTTTTGGGTTAAACCAAAAAATTCTAATCAAGGCTGAAAAGGGCAAGGAATTTTTACTACCAGCTTTTAAAAAAAGTCATGTATGTTGGGGCACCTGGGTGGCTCAGTCAGTCAAGCGTCCGACTTTAGCTCAGGTCATGATCTCGTGCTTGGTGAGTCTAAGCCCCATGTCAGGTTCTGTGCTGACAGCTCAGAGCCTGGAACCTGCTTCGGATTCTGTGTCTCCTCTCTCTGTTCCTCCCCTGATCATGCTCTGTCTCTCTCTCTCTCAAAAATAAATAAAGGTTAAAAAAATTTTTTTTAAAATAAAAAAATCATGTATGCCTTAGTTCATTCAATTCAACAGACATTTATTGATCTCTGTTACATTCCCATACGAGGTACTACATATGCAAATTAAGTCTTAGCGTGGCCCCCAAAGGAGTTCAAGATTTGGTGTATTTTAATTATGAACTGATTACCTTTCCAGTTCAGATATAATGCATTCCGTTTTTCTTTTGAAAAGAGCCAAATAACTGCTTTGAGAGGAGATATACTCAGTGTAGTTCATCTGTTGATACCCAGTGTAATGTTCTGTTGTTTCTTCATGTCTCTCTTTCCTCCTTGTTTATATCCTTTCCCAGATCCCCACTCCCTCTCCTGTTACTAGTTCATTCCACTCCCCATTCTTTATTATTTTAACTGCAGAAAATTTAAGAAGAAAGTAGTATGTAAAATTTTCCAATTTGGTTGGAACTAATTGGCTTACATAATGTGCCTAAAAATGTTTGTAACTTTTATTTTTAGAGAGGCAGAAGTGGCCCAGAGCATTCATTAAGAGTGTGGACTCTGGGGATTCTGGCTCAGTCAGTTAAGTGACTGACTTTGGCTCAGGTCATGATCTCTTGGTTCATGAGGTTGAGCCCCATGTGAGGCCCCATGCTGACAGCTTGGAGCCTGGAGCCTGCTGGTGATTCTGTGCCTCCCCCTCTTTCTGCCCCTTTTCCACTCATGCTCTGTCTCTCTATGTCTCTCAAAAAATAAATAAAAATTTAAAAAATTAAAAAAAAAAAGAGTGTGTGGAGCTACACTGCTTGGGTTTGAATCCTGGCTCTGCTACTTTCTATTCATTTCATCTTGGGATAAACTACTTAATCTTGTGCTTCAGTTTGCTCCTCTGGAAAGTGGGGATGATAGTAATATCAATCACTTCATAGGGATGCCATGAGGATTGCATTAACTGGTATATGTCTTAGTCTTTTTGTTATGGGGACTCTATAACAAAAATAACAGAGACTAGGTGGCTTAAACCTGGAACATTTCCTTCTCACAGTTCTGGAGGCTTAGAAATCCAAGATCAAGGCACCAGCAGATTTGGTGCCTGGTGACAGTCTGCTTCCGGGTTCATAGGTGGCTGTCTTTGCGCTGTATCTTCACTTGGCAGAAGGAGAGTGATGGACTCTGGTTTCCCTTTCATGAGGGTAGTGTTCTCACTCCTGAGGGCTTTACATTCGTGCCTAATTCCCTCCTCAAGGCCCCACCTCCCATCACATTGGGAGTTCGGATTTCAACATAGGAATTTTGGGTAGACACAAACATTCAGTCCATTGCAGTAGGTA
This sequence comes from Puma concolor, assembly GCF_028749965.1. NCBI lineage: Eukaryota > Metazoa > Chordata > Mammalia > Carnivora > Felidae > Puma > Puma concolor. The sequence continues at coordinate 24,671,066 of NC_141673.1, read as the reverse complement.
TATAAAGCTCTTAGAATGGTGCCTGGCACACATTAAATGCTAAATGCTATATAGCTATATGTATATCTTATTATCTTACCAATTTACTTTACCTTTTTTGTTTTCAGAATGCTCAGCCTGATAAAGAAATCGTTGTGGACACGATAATGTTCCTATGGCAGAAATGCAAATTAGGAATTCAGAGGATCAATATGTCCAGAAATGACTATGCAAAATTCATCCAGAATATCAGCACTAATAAAGTATTCATTTTTGTTTCCTTTCACTTGTTTTTATTATTGCTGATTTAAGTTTGATTCACATTTCAAATCTAAATTTCCATTTATCTACCTGCATAACATTCTTTAAATATGGTGCTGAGTGAGCCTTTCTTTTAAGTGTATTCTTTGTACTTCTGCTGCAATTTAGTTTTGGGTGTGAGAAGGTGCCACAGGTTTTTAAGGGAGGAATAAATATAGTGCATTTAAGGTTACATGAATGTGGCTAAACTCATTAAGAAGGTTAATAATAGAAAATACAAATCAGGAAGGAGCTTTAGGTTTGTTTTTTTTTCCCCCCACAATAATATGTTTAGACTATTTCAAAGAGCTCTTTCCTGGAGAGGAGAAAGTTGAGCAGGAGAATATCATAACCCAAAACTTAAGAGGAAACATTTTAATAGTAACATATTGGATGTGTTGCACATAGGGTGCATGGGCATGGTTTTACCATGTGCTCTGAAAAAGTAATAATGTGGGTGCATCAATGTTGTTTCCTCATTTTAGCTCCCAAGGTGTGATGGCTAATTTGATGTGCTAAGCTTTGGGGATACAGGCATGAAGCCTGCAAGGCACCTAGCATGGAGCCTGAAACACCTGCTTCCTCTTCACTATTTTGGAGGACTTTAATAGTGATCATAACGGGTACTTTTTGAAGGAAGAATGAGAACTTTGAAGATACTTATAATCTTTATTGATATATTTAAAAAGGAAGATGATAAATTTTTTATTATGGCTATAGATATGCAGATTATAAGCTTAGGTGAATCTTCTTTATGAGTTTATATAAACAGATAGATAGGATCATTGATCTTTATATTATTTATAATTATGATGTACTAATAAGGGGGGTGTACCTGTCTAACATTTCTGTATGTTTTGAAGATGATGATTTTAAGGAAGCCCTAAGTTTTTTTTTTAAAAAGTGACTCTACAATATAATATACTTTTAATTGATTTTACTGTATATTCTCTCTTTTTAGTGGGTTTATCTTCTGTGGCAGATAAATGAAGTAATTCACTGCTATAAAATGGAAGACATTGACGTTGTGGTGGTGGCAGAGGTCACATTACAATTAAGTGAAATATTGGAGTCATTAGGAAACCCACGAAAAAAATTTAAAAAATCTCTAGGTAATATAATGAATGAAAAAGTATGAAGTTATTAACACACATATGAATGTATAAGTATAATTTAGAATATGAACGTATAAATATAAATGGGAATGCAGAATAGCTACGGTTAATGGAAAGTAGTCTTTTCAGTACAGTGCTTCCTTGATGATTTATAACCAGAGATAGAAATAATACAGGTTTAACCCAGCGGATGTTAAAAGGAGGTTACATGCTCTGTGATTCCGTGGCATACATACATCTTTTGTCTTCTCCTTACTCATGCATTCCTGTTCTCCATTCTTCATTCTACTTTCACCTCTTGCCCTCTTCCCCATTTTTCCATTTTTCTTTTCTCTCCTCCCTTTTATCCCCTTTCCTCCTCTGCCATTTCCCAATAGAGTGTATGCTGCTTCAAGGAAGAGAGCATGTTTTGGTTGCCGGTATATTTTTGGTACCCACCACACTGCCTGACACAGACTGGGAGCTTAAATAAATGTCTGTTGAATGGATCACTATTCCACATCTTATATCCTTTCTAATTCTCTCCTCTCTTCTGATTCTCTCCTTTTAAAATTTATTTGTCTTTCTTCATTTATTCTATTTCTCCTCTTTTCCCCTGTTCCTTTTATCTTCCTCTTATTTGTTCTCACTTCCCACCCTCTTCCTTACTTTCCCTGCCCCAATACCTTTCTGCCAGCATCTTAGCCTTCTAGAGGGTGCCAGCCTTATGCTCTGATCCGTTTTCTCCTACCTGTGGTTGAACCCCTGAACTATTTGTTTTATAAGGTATCTCATATGTAAAGAATAAGGTGGGGGTGTCATTAGTGGGTGTTTACCTTCCTATTTCACCCCACTTACAGAGTTTGTATGACGTTTGAGGGACTTTGTAGTAATTATTATAGTAATTGTTTTCCCAGAGATTCACTAATCTGGCTCTGCCTATTCTTGGTTGTTGAGTGTTGTTTTACAGATGAAATTTTAGAGTCATGGTTCTCAATTTTTTATTGGTATCAGTATCACTTGGGAACTTATTAAAAATACAGGCCCAGATCCTATCCTATTTCATCTAGACTGGCCTTTCTAGTCTTTAATAGTTTACCAGGTGGTTTTGATACACATCCAAGTTTGAGAACTACGGGGTAAAGGTCTCTGGCTGTCTAACACATTCAGTGGCCTGAAGTCCTGGTTTTTTTGAAATGTCCTGTCCTAAAGTGCTTTTTCCTTTTTTAAAACTTCTATTATGCAGAATTTCAAATATAGAGAGATGAAAAAAGTTACCATGTACATCTAGTAACAATAATTGTGAATATTTTGCCAATCTTCATTTCTTCTTGCAACACTTGTTTTCCTCTGGAGTGTTTTAAAGCAGACATCATGTCATTTTACCAGCAGAAGCCTCAATGTGTGTGTGTGTGTGTGTGTGTGTGTGTGTGTGTGTGTGTGTGTGTGTCAGTTTGTCTATCTATGCAAAAGATAAGGGTTTTATAAAATTATAATGCCATTATTACTATACTTTACAAAATTAAGGAAAAATTTCTATGTTTCTGATTGTATTAAAAATGTCTTAAGTTGGTTTGTTCCAGTCAGGATCCAAATAAGCCCACACATTTTCCTTTCTTACATTTTTCTTGAGTCTCTCTCTCTCTCTTCTATAATAGTTCTTTTCCTCACCCCCTTTTCAAGCAATTTTTTGAAGAAGTTGGTTTATGACCTTATAGGATTTCCCACATTCTGGATTTGGCTGTTTGTGTCCTTGTGGTATTGATTAACTTGTTTCTCTATCTGGTAGGTAGATCTAGAGGCTTGCTTAGATTTGAATGATACCGTATCAAAATACGACCCCGGTGGTGCTATTTACTCCCTGTTGCATTAAATCAGGAGGCATATAATGCCTAGTTATCCCACGTGTTGTGTTGTAAGACTTACCAGTGAGTTCAGGTGTTGTCAACCTGACCTTTTTCCTAGGTTCCTTTCCCCAGATGTAGCTTCTGAGACAGGTTGTTGAATGAAGTAGTTTATTTGGGATATTATTCAGGGAAGCAGGGTGGTGGTGTGGAGAAGTGAGATGGAAAAGGAAAGGAAGGCAATACAAGGTACAGTAAGTTAGTGAGAAGGCTACTGTTGTAGACTTAGGGCTTATTCCCATGAAAGACCTCTAGGACTGTATAGAGCAGAGAGCTGAGAGGTTGAGATATTTATACAACTTTTGTCTGTCATTGGTTGAGGCTACTGGAGGAGTGGGGGTGAGAAGCCAGAAGGGGTTCTAACTTCTGTCATTCTTTCTGCACTCATGATATTGAGTGCTTAAGTGAAGAAATTACTTCATCAGCTATTTGGTTACTCTGGTTATTTTTGATTGTGTGGTGGACACAATCAAATATTTGCTAAATACTTTATAGAAATAATTTGAAGCCTCAGATGATGTTAATGTTCTTCCAGAGAAGATTTATGCTTGCTTTTACTAGATGTATGAAGACACTGTCACTCCAGGATCCCATTATTCCAGTGTGAGAAATTGAGATAATTTGAAGCTGGGATGCTCTCTTGTTGAATTATTTTCCATTTGCCCTAATTCCTGGGATACAGCCCCTTCTGGCTTCCCACCCTTGGTGGTCCTGGATACTAATCTGTGTTGCTTGAGTTCTCAGGACTGTTAGAAACATCACTCAGCTTCTCAACTTTCCTCTCCAGAATTGACAAAAGTTCTCAGTGGAGAAAATAGCTCTAATGCCATTCTGTATTCCCTGGGCTCTCTTCCCAAGAGCCAGATGATACTCTTTCCTCTTTACATTTTCATGAGCTTCTTTGCTTACAGATGAAAAAAGTATTTTTTCAGCTTTGTTTTTCTATTTATTTATTTATTTATTTATTTATTTAATGACAGAGAGAGTGAGTGAGTGAGCACAAGTGGGGCAGGGGCAGAGAGAGAGAGAGAAAGAGAGGGAGAGAGAGAGAGAGAGAGAGAGAGAGAGAGAGAATCCCAAGCAGGCTCCACACTGTCAGCACAGAGCTCAACATGGGGCTTCAACTCACGAACTGAGCCATGAGATCCTGACCTGAGCAGAAACCAAGAGTTGGATGCTTAACCAACTAAGCCACCCAGGCATCCCTTTTATCAGCTTTTCTAGTGGTCTCTAGTGAGGAGAATTTTTACAGATTACCTGTTACTGAAAGCAAAAGGCCTAATGGTTATTTTTTTAAAAATCTATTTCTTATTTAATTTTATTGTTTTGTTTACTGATTACTTTTGGAGACTATTGTTTTGTTGTATTTTATACTCTATTTAATTATAAATGAGATAAATACAATTTACTGATTCATTGAAAAAAGTTTTATTTCTAAAGAACTAATCAATACTGGAGCATGATCCATTTATAAATAGAAAAATCTACATTTATGTAGGGAGGGATTGTTCCCATTTAGACAAATAAATTCTTATAATGTTTCCAACATTGTTATTATCATCATCTCATTGGCACATAAAACACAAAGTACAAATCATTCTTGTGTATTAATTATGGCAATCTGATTCAAAATGTTTATTGGGCTGTTTATTAAGTAATGCATTATTTAGTTTAAGTTATTAAACTAGCATTTTAAAATAGGAAACTAGCATTGCCATATATTTAACTCAAACCAACCTTCTCCGATATTTGCCCAAATCTATAGGTTTTTACACTGTTTTCTGAATGCTTTACAATGGACTTTATAGTATGTAGAAAGACCAGTCTCTTTACCATAATATTACCTTGTTAATAATGAATAGTTTTAATTATTTGTCATACTGCAAGATGCTTTTAAATGAACTTATATAAAGATCAAATGTAATTATATGGAAGAAATAATTTGGTATTTAGTCAACTTCTAAGTGTTGAATCATTTCTAAAATCATGAGTAATTAAAAAAGTAACCAATTAAGTGTAACATTTTTTAGGATTATGATTCACTGCTATGTTTACATTTTTTCCTTCCTTCTTTTATTTCCTCTGTTCCTTCCTTCTTTCCCTTTGTTTCTTCTCTCCTACTCTCTCCTCTTCTTCCTACTTTACTCTTTTTTTCTCCTCTTCTTCCTTCTTCTCTTCCCTCCCTTCCTCTTCCATTCCTTCTTTCCTTCTTTTCCTCTTCCTCCCCCCCTTTCCCCCCCCCACAGAGATATCTTTAAGGAAAGGGACTGGTGAATTCCTTGAGACTTCAAAGGGGAGCCTGGAAATTCTCCCAATATTGAAGGTATTGCAAAAATATTTTAGAAAATATACTTAAAACATGAATTTAAATTTTCAAATAATATTATATTTATAAATATGTAATGGTTAATTATAGAAGTAATTTTGAATATTTAATATTTGAGATTTTATGGTTTTTACATACATTGCAAACTACAGGGGATGTTTTCTAGTTTTTGCATTAACTCTAGAAAAAAAATCCAATCAGGTTTAAAAATAACCTAGTAAATTCTCTTAAAAGGATTTGTAGTTATATTACTATTGGTATTTTGAATGTGTGGTGATTCATGGACTCATAAAGCAGAGATGTCCTGCTCAGCATATGCCTCTGACCAATTCTGTGTGTTATTACCTGTTGAAAATGCACTTAGAACAGGCCCTGGCACATGGCAAGTTCTCACTGATTGTTAGCTTAAGAGGAGAAAGGGGTGAGGGAGATAAATGGCCATTCCTCTTCTTGATTACTTTTGTTTTTTAAGAATATTTGAATTATTTCTGTACATCAAGGATTGTGTTGTTCCATAGATCTGAATGGGAGCGTAGGACACGTGTCATATATGCTATAAACATTTATTTATTTATAGACATGAACTAGAATAGCATTTTGCAAAGTCTGTCCTATGTGATGCTGACACTATACTTCAGAAAAGGTTGCCAGGGTCTAAGTTTGAGTGATGTTGGATTAAATGCAATAGGTCCCTTACTGTAAGACTTCTCAGAGGCATTCATTTGCTTCCAAGTATTGTGGTTTTCCCAAGAAGAAGATATAGAATATCATATATTCTATTATCTGAAAATAAAGCCCATTTTACCCCCTATAGAATAGCTACTTAGGATACTAGTGCTTCTGGACTACTGTTGAAAAATACTTTTCTAGAGAGGAAGCCAGTGATCTATATTTTGGTTTGCCTGATTAATTGAAAAACTAAAATTTTAATTTTTTTAAGTGTTTATTTTTGAGAAAGAGAGAGAGAGCCTGAGTGGGGTAGGACAGAGAGAGAGGGAGACACAGAATCTAAAGCAGGCTCCAAGCTCTGAGATGTCTGCACAGAGCCCAATGCAGGGCTTGAACCCACGAACCGTGAGATCATTACCTGAGCTGAAGTTAGACACTTAACTGACTGAGCTACCCAGGTGCCCCCAAAACTACAATTTTAAATTACAAAAGTTGTATTAGCAATTTTACTATATAGACTGAAATGCTATTATTTTTAATATTCTCTTCTAGGTATTTTTTTTAGCATAGTAGCATTCTGATATTTTTTTACTAAATATTATTCCATCAGCACTTTTCTTATTGCTAGATATTAATACTTGTAATTACCATATTTTCTCTGAAAAATCAACTTGAAATATATGACATCAAATTGTAAAGAATATTATAAGGAAGACCCATTTCCCCATCATAGCTTAAGAAAAAATACATTATTAATACAGCTGGAACTCTTCTCCACTAAGGAGTGACCCCCGCCCCCGATCATATCACCTTTCCTCCTGCCTAGGAGTAACTGGTATTCTAAATATAGTGATATAAATTCTAGGCATACTTTTTTTTACATGTGTGTGTATTCCTAGGCAGTAGGGAGTATTGTTTTTAAATATAATATAATATAATATAATATAATATAATATAATATAATATATCTAATATTATATATTTACATATATTTAATACATAATATAGCAAATAATATATACAACATAATATATATTACATATATGTTATATAATATGATATTATATATTATATAACATATATTTAACATATATGTATATTTAACATATATGTAATATATAATATATGTATTATATATATGTATATAGTGTCATACTGTGTGTACTCTTCTGCAGCTTGCTTTCTATCTCAGTATTCTTGTGTTTGTGAGATTCGCTCCAGTTGATTTGTGTGGTCATAGTGATGATTTTCGCTACCACATCCAACTTTTGCTCAATGTTGCACAGTAAGCAGATTTGAACTCAAGTGTGTTGCCTTCCAACATCCAGGCATTTAGTCACTATGCTATGTTGCCTTTTGATTAAAAAAAAAGTGTCTTCAGGACATTTGTATAAAAGATATTTTTCTAATGCATAAAATATGCATGTCGTAAAACTGGGTACCAATCAAATATCATGAATGTAATGGAGGACTGGAGGATCATTCTGAATTTACTTTCTTCTGAAGATTATAGGTTTTAAGGGATGCAGGTCTGAGTTCTTTATGTAGTATTGTGTCTTAAAAGAGCTAGAATTGAGAAATCTTTTTATTTTTATTATTTATTTATTTATTAAAATTTTTTAAATGTTTATTTTTGAGAGAGAGAGAGAGAGAGAGAGTGTGAGAGAGTGGGGGAGGGGCAGAGAGAGAGGGAGACACAGAATCCAAAGCAGGTTCTAGGCTATAAGTTGTCAGCACAGAGCCGGACAGGGGCTTAAACCCACAAACTGTGAGATCATGACCTGAGCTGAAGTCCAATACTCAACTGACTGAGCCACCCAGGTGCCCCTAGAGTTAAGAAATCTTAAATTGAGAACAGAGTGTTTGAAATTCACAAGAGATTGAGGAGGCATAATAGCTGTCTGCCAATGGTTTTTCCAGGGATCACTTACAGTGCTTGCTAAACATACAGCTTCCTATTTCCCCACTCTAGACATATTGAATCATAATTTCAGGTGTGGGGGTCTTAAAGTTTGTAATTCCAGATATTTTCCTCTTAAAATTCCCCCCAGGTAGATTCTTTTTTAAATCTTTTTTTTTTTTTTTTTTTTAATGTCTATTTTGAGCAAGAGAGAGACAGAGTGCGAGAGGGGTTGGGGCAGAGAGAGGGAGACAAAGAATCCAAAGCAGGCTCTGAGCTGTCAGCACAGAGCCCCATGTGGGGCTCTAACTCATGAACTGTGAGATCATTACCTCAGCCTAAGTCAGACGCTTAACCAACTGAGCCACCCAGGCTCCCCGCCCCAGGCCCCCGCAGGTAGATTCTTAAGGAACCTAGAATTTGAGACTCACTGGCTCTGTGGGCCAGCACTTATTTTCTGAGGCTTCATAGGGTAGGAATAAGAATACTAGTAGAGGGGTGCCTACTAGTAGAGGGGTGGCTCAGTCAGTTAAGTGACCGACTCTTGATTTTGGCTCGGGTCATGATCTCAGGACCGTCGGATCGAGCTTTGTATCGGGCTCTGTGCTGAGCATGGAGGCTGCTTGTGATTCTCTTTCTCTGCCTCACTCTCTGCCCCTCCCCCGCTTATGTTTGCTCTTGCTGTCTATCTCAAAATAAATAAATAAACATTAAAAAGAAAGAATATTAGCAGAAGTTACCAAGGGCAATGTGCTGGAGCATATGGTAGATGTAGTAGAGGTGGTTCATTGGTATGGTGTAAGGGTACAGCAATTGGTGTTGGAGCACCCATAGTTGAATCTTGGCTCTAATATTGACTGTGTGATCCTGAACAAATTATTTTATCTGTTTGAATGTAAGTGTCCTTACCTGCAAAATATAACAATAGTCCTATCCTACTGGTATTATTTAAGTTATATAAGTTTAAATGAGATATTGGTAACACTGTGGAAACCAGTACCTGGCACATGACAGCTACTCAGTTTTTCTCCTATGTTTTATGTAGAGCACCGAATCTTAATTTAGGGTCTCAGATCCATCTGAAAGGGAATTAAGTGGAGAGAAGGAATAAGAACTTATTGTAAGGAAAATCCAAAATCCATATGTTGACCTAGAGGAGACTCTAGGTGGGATAAATTATAGATCTTGCATATGTACATGCAACTATTTAAAAAAATATGAGGTGTGGGCGCCTGGGTAGCTCAGTCGGTTGAGCATCTGACTTCGGCTCAGGTCATGATCTCACAGTCTGTGAGTTTGAGCCCCACATAGGGCTCTGTGCTGATAGCTCAGAGCCTGGAGCCTGCTTCAGATTCTGTGTCTCCTTCTCTTTCTGCTCCTCTCCCGCTCATTCTCTGTCTCTCTCTGTCAGAAAAGTAAATAAACATTAAAATAAAATTAAAAAAAATATGAGGTGCTTATCATAATTACATTAAAAGCTTATTTAAAAGTTTTACTGAAGGGGCGCCTGGGAGTCTCAGTTGGTTAAGCATCCAACTTCAGCTCAGGTCATGATCTCATGGTTCACCAGTTTGAGTCCCAAGTCAGGCTCTGTGCTGACAGCTCAGAGCCTGGAGCCTTCTTTGGATTCTGTGTCTCCCTCTCTCTCTGCCCCTCCCCCACTCATACTCTGTCTCTGTCTCTGTCCCTCTCTCTCTCCAAAAATAAACACTAAAAAAACAATGTAACAAATTTTATACCTTTAGTCAAAGGTTAAAAGCAATCCCTTTATACTGATGTAACAGCATAGGATATCTGTCATTCTTCTGTTCAACATGTCCTAGAGGTCTTAGCTGAAGAAGAAAGATGATAAAGAAAGCAGAAAAAAGGGCACAAGGACTATAAAGGAAATACCAACCTTGTATTTATTCCCAGACTAGTACAATGCATTACACATTTTTAGTAATAGCAGTCTAAATGCCCATGGGCAGAAGAGTAGATAAATAAATTGTAACATATTCCTCAGCATTGCACTGTTGCATTGTGGTCACGAGGATGAATGAACTAGTGTGGGCTCGAACTGGAGTCAGCTTGACATCATTGCCATTCCCTTCTTTAGTCACCTTTGGATCTCAGGGGAAAACCTGGAACTGCATTTCCCAGCATCTCATTGCCATGTGATTCTAGGTTAGTCTTCCAATGAGGCGCATTTGCATGAATTTATAACAGAAGAAAGACAGAGTTCTTATTCGGCAGTGGCAGATGGAAGAAGTTCATTTGCCAGCGCTGCTGAGCAAGCTCTTGCAACTCACTTGATCCAGTGTAGTAGACACAGTTGTCGTCAGCCACCTAGGTTCATGCACAGAGGCTTGTGCATGAAGCAGAATGGTCACTGACAGCACCCTTGGCCTTTGTTCCCCCCAGCCTTCCAACGGTGATAGACACCTCTAATTCTGTGTATCAAATCCCTTTCTGCTTAGGGTATCTGGAGTCGTTCTGCATTCCCAACCAAACTGACACATTAAGTTACATACACTCCCATGGAAAGGTTTCGACAACATGTGTTTGAGTGTATAAAGTGAACTCCAAAATTTTCTGACAGAATTAAAAAATAGGCAAAGCAATATTGCGTATTGTTAATGGATGCATACCCATGTAATAAAAGTTTAAAAACATGCAAAAGAACAGTAAAAACCGAATTCAAGCACAGTGGCTTCCTTTAGGAGCAGAGAAGCATAGTCGTTGTGGACACTTGTATGGAGGATTTCAGTTATCTGCATGTATGCATTTACGTTATTTTCTAAAAATTTTCTAGAGTAATATGGAAAATTTGAAAGTATGAATAAAGCTGGATGCTCTTTATATTTTTCTTTATATTTGTCCCTCTGTGAGAGTAATTATAATGAAAAGGTACCTAGTTTTTGAAAATCATGATATTTGCCATTGGATTTGATGGCCTCTAAGTCTAAATTTCCAGCTCTGAGATTTAAAAAAAATAATAACTTCCAAAATGAAGTGTGTGAGATGACAATTATGTAAGTTATATTTTAAACATTTACCGATAAATTTGGTACAATCAGAATTTTGAAACTATGAAAGGAAGATATATATATGTTTGTGAAAAGTTTATTTTATATTTGGAAAGATTATGAAGTGTATTTATTATTTCACTTTTATCAGTAGTACTCCACATTTAACTGAAGACAAATACATTTAGTAAAAAATACAACATGGTTGATATTGGATAGACTATTTAAATTTGTTATTTGGTTCGAGTTATTATTAAAAGAAGTTTGGAAATGTCATATATGATTTTCCTTTAAGTGTTATTTTTCTGTCTTGTTTATAAAATTTAGAAAAAACCCGTGGAACAGTTATTTTTGGCTTATGAACTTCTTGACAAAGCAATTGGTGGGATAAATTTGAATTGCAAATTAAGTACTTTGCCAAATGGATCATCAGTGATTGACCATTGCTATGCCAAGGTAAACAGGGAAACTCTTACATTAGATTTAAGTGCTACTTAGCTTGGCAGAGGGCTGGCCTTGCAAGTAGGTGAGTAAAGCATGATTTGTGGTGGCTTCACTCTCACAGGCCAGAAATCTATTCCCCCCTTCCCAGAAGAAATCAAGAAGAGTGAGGAGTCTTTAAATTTGTTATCAAAGAGGCCACTGGTGAACTTGAAAAGCAGGTTTATTAGCATGCAAACCAGATTGCTAAGGGTTGAAAAGTGAGCAGAATTTAATAGCTTTGAGTAAAATAATAACTTGAGTGATAATAGGATAGAGCTATTTTTAGTATGTTTTGATAATTGCATTTCTTTTTTATTTTTACTTCAATTCTACCAAAGTATACCCAGGATACAGATGGAGACATCTGCAAACCAGTCACACCGAATAGTTTCATGATGGATTTACATCTTGAACTAATTCAAGCCCAACACCGAATAGCTGTTGTGCTTCTTGACCAATTGCAAGGTAGTCGTCATCAAAGCAAATAATTTGTCCTGCATCAATTTTAAGATAAGTTCAAGTATAGAATCAACTTAATTTGTTAGTTATTCTCTTGTTGACAGAGTGTTTTCCAGATAAATTTCATTATTTTCTTTTCTTTTCCCTGATTAATATCAATAGATACCTTTCATTATTGCTTTATACCCTGCATAGCAAATCCTTTAGTAAACTTCTAAAAAATTAAATTAATTTTGTTTGAATTATAGTAAATTATTGATTTTTTTAATTAAATCAACCAAATATAATTATTGAGTGCCTACTTAGATCCAGGAACCATATTATATTTTGTATAAATAAGATACAACCTCTAATTTTGAGCTTCTAGATACATAAGCCAATTGTAACAGTTTAGATTAATAAATGTAACAGAAGTGGGCTCAGAATGTTTGTTATAGGTACACAGAAGAGGAGAATCTATAATAGACAAGAGTCAGGGATGGCTTCCTAGAAGAGGTGATAGTTGACCAGAAGGCTAGTAAATATCTTTATGATGAAGAGTGAAAAGAAAGCAGTCATTTGGAGAGAGAAAATAGCCTTTAGCAAGCTGGAAACCAAACAGTAATATCGTGCAGTTAGGAATTGCTGGAATTCTCTTATGGCTGGAATAAAGAGCACATGTGGGAAAATGACATAGACAAGCCTGCCAAGGTAGACTCCAGTTACATCTAAACGGCTGGGGGGTTTATATTTACCCTGGAAGCTACTGAAGACCTTAGAAAGACATCTCTGACAGCAACTTCAGAACACACAGGACTTGGATCTAACTTCTTTTGGTCTTATTGTTAGGTAAAGGAGTCAAAACATTTTTTAAAAAGATGTCAATAATAATACCAGTGTGCATATAGATAACACGTTTGAGTTTCAAAATAAGATTTAACATCATTATGTCTAAAAACTGAGGTTAAATTCTGATAAAGGTAAGTTACTCTTGGCATGATTATATAGCCAAATATTCATTTAACTACTACTACAGTATAAATTACTAATTATAGAATAGAATCAAGTGTTGCTGCCTAATATACCCTCTGATTTCTGTCTAAAGCATTCTAATTTGAAGGGATACATACACCCCAATGTTTATAGCAGCTTTATCAACAGTAGCCAAATCATGGAAAGAGCCCAAGTGTCCATCGACTGGTAAATGGATAATGATGTCACACACACACACACACACACACACACACACACACACACACACACACACTGGAATATTAGTCAGCCATAAAAAAGAATGAAATTTTGTGATTTGTAATGATGTGGATGGAGCTAGAGAGCATTATGCTAAGCAAAACAAATCAGAAAAAGACAAATACCGTATGATTTCACTCATATGTGGCATTTAAGAAACAAAACAAACAATCATAGTGGGGAGAAAAGGCCAACCAAGGAACAGACTCTTAACTATAGAGAACAAACTGATGGTTACCAGAGGGGAGGTGGGTAAGGATGGGTTAAATAGGTGATGGGGATTAAGGAGTGCACTTGTGATGAGCACCGGGTGTTGTATGTAAGTGTTGAATGACTAATTTGAATACCTGAAGCTAATATTACACTGTACATTAACTAACTGGAATTTAAATAAAAACTTAAAAAAATAAAGCATTCAGATGTCACATCATATATACAACTAAATAAATTTAATCAAGTGCTAGTTAATTAATTAATTTTTGAGTACAAACATTTTCCCCCAGGTCAGTAAGATATAATTGACAGATAACATTGTGTAAGTATAAGTTGTACGACTGTTTTGATTTGATACACTAATATATGTACGACTGTTTTGATTTGATACACTAATATATTGCGAAGTGATTACCATCGTAGCATTAGCTAATGCCTCCATCATGTCACATAATTATCATTTCTTTTTTGTGGTATGAACACTTAAGATTTACTTTCTTAGCAACTTTCAAGTATATACTACAGTATTATTAACTATAATCATCATGCTATACATTAGATCCCTAGAACTTATTTATCTTATAACTGAAAGTTCATAGCCTTTGACCAACATCTCTCCATCTCCTCCCAGTCCCCCTCCAGCCCCTGGTAGCCACCACTCTGTTTCTATGAATTAAGCTTTTTTAGATTCCACATATAAGTGATATCATACAGCATTTGTCTGATTTATTTCAGTAGTGTTATGCCCTCAGAGTCCATTTGTCTGGTTGCAAATGGTAGGATTTCTTTTCTTCTCATGATTGAATAATATTCCATGGTGTATATATATAGTGGTGGTATTTTTTATACCACATATTCTTTATCCACTCATCCATTGACAGACCCTTTAGGTTATTTCCATATCTTGGCAATTGTGAATAATGCTGCAGTGCACATGGGAGTACAGATATCTCTACGAGATCTTGTTTTCATCTCCTTTGGAGATACACCCGGAAGTGGGATATCTGGATTGTATGGTAGTTCTATTTTTAATTTTTTGGATGAGCCTCCATAGTATTTTCCACAGTGCCTGAATAAACCTACATTCCCACCAACATTGTACAAGGGTTTCCTTTGTTCTACATCCTCGCCAACATTTGTTATCTCTTGTCTTTTTTGATAGCTGTTCTAGCAGATGTGAAATGATAACTCATTGTGGTTTTTATTTGCATTTTTCTGATAATTAGTGATGTTGAGCATCTTTTCATGTACCTGTTGGCCATTTGTATGTATTCTTTGGAAAAATGTCTATTCAGATCGTCTGTCCATTTTTAATTGGATTATTTGTTTTTTTCGCTATTGAATTGTAGGAGTTCTTTTTTTTTATATGAAATTTATTGTCAAATTGGTTTCCATACAACACACAGTGCTCATCCCAACAGGTGCTCTCCTCAATGCCCATCACCTACTTTCCCCTCCCCCCACCCTCTATCAACCCTCAGTTTATTCTCAGTTTTTTTTTTTTTTTTAATTTTTTTTTTTCAACGTTTTTATTTATTTATGGGACAGACAGAGACAGAGCATGAACAGGGGAGGAGCAGAGACAGAGGGAGACACAGAATCGGAAACAGGCTCCAGGCTCCGAGCCATCAGCCCAGAGCCCGACGCGGGGCTCGAACTCACGGACCGCGAGATCGTGACCTGGCTGAAGTCGGACGCTTAACCGACTGCGCCACCCAGGCGCCCCTATTCTCAGTTTTTAAGAGGCTCTTATGGTTTGCCTCCTACCCTCTCTGTAACTTTTTTCCCCCCATCCCCTCCCCCCTGGTCTTCTGTTGAGTTTCTCAGGATCCACATAAGAGGGAAAATATATGGTATCTGTCTTTCTCTGCCTGACTTATTTCACTTAGCATAACACTCTCCAGTTCCATCCACGTTGCTGCAAATGGCCAGATTTCATTCTTTCTCATTGCCAAGTAGTATTCCATTGTATATTTAACCACATCTTCTTTATCCATTTGTCGGTTGATGGACATTTAGGCTCTTTCCATAATTTGGCTATTGTTGAAAGTGCTGCTATAAACCTTGGGGTACTAGTGCCCCTATGCATCAGCACCCCCGTATCCCTTGGGTAAATTCCTAGCAATGCTATTACTGGATCATAGGGTAGATCTATTTTTAACTTTTTGAGGAACCTCCACACTGTTTTCCAGAGCGGCTACACCAGTTTGCATTCCCACCAATAGTGCAAGAGGGTTTCCGTTTCTCCACATCCTCTCCAGCATCTATAGTCTGCTGATTTGTTCATTTTAGCCACTCTGACTGGCGTGAGGTGGTATCTCAGTGTGGTTTTGATTTGTATTTCCCTGATGAGGAGTAACATTGAGCATCTTTTCATGTGCCTGTTGGCCATCCGGATGTCTTCTTTAGAAAAGTGTCTATGTCTTCTGCCCATTTATTCACTGGATTAATTTGTTTTTTGGGTGTGGAGTTTGGGGAGGTCTTTATAGATTTTGGATACTAGTCTTTTGTCCGATATGTCATTTGCAAATATCGTTTCCCATTCTGTTGGTTGCCTTTTAGTTTTGTTGGTTGTTTCCTTTGCAGTGCAGAAGCTTTTTATCTTGATGAGGTCCTAATAGTTCATTTTTGCTTTTAATTCCCTTGCCTTTGGAGATGTGTCAAGTAAGAAATTGCTGTGGCTGAGGTCAGAGAGGTTTTTTTCTGATTTTTCCTCTAGGGTTTTGATGGTTTCCTGTCTCACATTCAGGTCCTTCATCCATTTTGAGTTTATCTTTGTGAATAGTGTAAGAAAGTGGTCTAGTTTCATTCTTATGCAAGTTTCTTTCCAGTTCTCCCAGCATCATTTGTTAAAGAGACTGTCTTTTTTCCATTGGATATTCTTTCCTGCTTTGTCAAAGATTAGTTGGCCATACTTTTGTGGGTCCAATACTGGAGTCTCTATTCTATTCCATTGGTCCATGTGTCTGTTTTTGTGCCAATACCATGCTGTCTTGATGATTACAGCTTTGTAGTAGAGGCTAAAGTGTGGGATTGTGATGCCTCCCACCTTGGTTTTCTTCTTCAAAATTACTTTGGCTATTCAGGGCCTTTTGTGGTTCCATATGAATTTTAGGATTGCTTGTTCTAGCTTTGAGAAGAATGCTGGTGCAATTTTGATTGGGATTGCATTGAATGTGTAGATTGCTTTGGGTAGTATTGACATTTTAACAATATTTATTCTTGCAATCAGAAGAATAAACTTCCATTTCTTTGTATCTTCTTCAATTTCCTTCATAAGCTTTCTATACTTTTCAACATACAGATCTTTTACATCTTTGGCTTAGGTTTACTCCTAGGTATTTTATGATTCTTGGTGCAATTGTGAATGGGATCAGTTTCTTCATTTGTCTTTCTGTTGCTTCATTATTAGTGTATAAGAATACAACTGATTTCTGTACATTGATTTTGTATTCTGTGACTTTGCTGAATTCATGTACCAGTTCTAGCAGACCTTTGGTGGAGTCTATCAGGTTTTCCATGTATCGTATCATGTCATCTGCAAAAAGTGAAAGCTTAACTTCATCTTTGCCAATTTGGATGCCTTTGATTTCATTTTGGTGTCTGATTGTTGATGCTAGAACTTCCAACACTATGTTAAACAACAGCGGTAAGAGTGGGCATCCTTGTCGTATTCCTGATCTCAGGGGGAAAGCTCTCAGTTTTTCCCCATTGAGGATGATGTTAGCTGTGGGCTTTTCATAAATGGCTTTTATGATGTTTAAGCATGTTCCTTCTATCCCGACTTTCTCGAGGGTGTTTATTAAGAAAGAATGCTGAATTTTGTCAAATGCTTTTTCTGCATCGATTGACAGAATCATATGGTTCTTTTCTTTTCTTTTCTTAATGTGATGTATCGCATTGATTGATTTGTGAATGTTGAACCAGCCCTGCATCCCAGGAATGAATCCCACTTGATCATGGTGGATAATTCTTTTTTTATGCTATTGAATTTGACTTGCTTGTATCTTGTTGGGAATTTTTGCATACATATTCATCAGGGATATTGGCCTGTAGTTCTCTTTTTTTGCGGGGTCTCTGGTTTGGGAATCAAAGTAATGCTGGCTCATAGAATGAGTCTGGAAATTTTTTGGAACAGCTTGAGAAGGATAGGTATTATCTCTGCTTTAAATGTCTGGTATAATTCCCCAGGGAAGCCATCTGGTCCTAGACTCTTATTTGTTGGGAAATTTTTGATAATTGATTCAATTTCTTCACTGGTTATGAGTCTATTCAAATTTTCTATTTCTTCCTGTTTGAGTTTTGGAAGTGTGTGGGTGCTTAGGTATTTGTCCATTTCTTCTAGGTTGTCCAGTTTGTTGGCATATAATTTTTCATAGTATTCCCTGTTAATCACTTGTATTTCTAAGGGATTGGTTGTAATAATTCCATTTTCATTCATGATTTTATCTATTTGGGTCCTCTCCCTTTTCTTTTTGAGAAGCCTAGCTAGAGATTTATCAATTTTGTTTATTTTTTCAAAAAACCAACTCTTGGTTTCATTGATCTGCTGTACTGTTTTGTTTTGTTTTGTTTTTTTTTTTTAGATTCTATATTGTTTATTTCTGCTCTGATCTTTATTATTTCTCTTCTTCAGCTGGGTTTGGGATGTCTTTGTTGCTCTGCTTCTGTTTCCTTTAGGTGTGCTGTTAGATTTTGTATTTGGGATTTTTCTTGTTTCTTGAGATAGGCCTGGACTGCAATGTATTTTCCTCTCAGGACTGCCTTTGCTACATCTCAAGGTGTTTGGATTGTTGTATTTTTATTTTCGTTTGTTTCCATATATTTTTTAATTTCTTCTCTAATTGCCTGGCTGACCCATTCATCCTTTAGTAGGATGTTCTTTAACCTCCATGCTTTTGGAGGTTTTCCAGACTTTTTCCTGTGATTGATTTCAAGTTTCATAGCATTGTGGTCTGAAAGTGTGCATGGTATGATCTCAATTCTTTTATACTTATTAAGGGCCTGTTTTGTGGCCCAGTATGTGATCTATCTTGGAGAATGTTCCATGTGCACTCAAGAAAAAAGTATATTCTGTCACTTTGGGAAGCAGAGTTCTAAAGTCCATCTGATCCAGTATATCATTCAGGGCCCTTGTTTCTTTATTTATTCCCTGTTGGATGTTCTATCCATTGCTATAAGTGGAGTATTAAAGTCCCCTGCAATTACCACATTTTTATCAATAAGGTTGCTTATGTTTGTGAGTAATTGTTTTATATATTTGGGGGCTGCCAAATTCGGTGCATAGACATTTATAATTGTTAGCTCTTCCTGATGGATATACCCTGTAATTATTATATAATGTCCTTCTTCATCTCTTGTTACAGCCTTTAATTAAAAGTCTAGTTGTTCTAATATAAGTAAGACTGCTCCAGATTTCTTTTGACTTTCAGTGGCATGATAGATAGTTCTCCATCCCCTCACTTTCAATATGAAGGTGTGCTCAGGTCTAAAATGAGTCTCTTGTAGACAGAAAATAGATGGGTCTTGTTTTTTTTTTTTTTTTTTTTTTATCCATTCTGATACCCTATGTCTTTTGGTTGGAGCATTTAGTCCATTTACATTCAGTGTTATTATTGAAAGATATGTGTTTAGAGTCATTGTGATAGCAGTAGGTTTCATGCTTGTAGTGGTGTCTCTGGTACATTGTGGTCCTTACAACATTTCACTCACAGAATCTCCATTAGGATCTCTTGTAGGGCTGGTTTAGTGGTGATGAATTCCTTCAGTTTTTGTTTGTTTGGGAAAACCTTTATCTCTCCTATTCTGAATGACAGACTTGCTGGGTAAAGGATTCTTGGCTGCATATTTTTTCTGTTCCTCACACTGAAGATTTCCTGCCATTCCTTTCTGGCCTGCCAAGTTTCAGTAGATAGGTTTGCTACTAGCTTTATGTGTCTACCTTTGTATGTTAAGGCCCGTTTATCCCTAGCTGCTTTCACACTTGATCTTAGCCAAAAGGCCGAGAAGCGATATCCCTAGCTGCTTTCAGAATTCTCTCTTTATCCTTGTATTTTCCCGGTTTCACTATGATATGTCGTGCAGAAGATCAATTCAAGTCTGAAGGGAGTTCTCTGTGCCTTTTGGATTTCAATGCCTGTTTCCTTCCCCAGATCAGGGAAGTTCTCAGCTATGATTTGTTCAAGTACACCTTCAGCCCCTTTCTCTCTCTCTCTTGTTCTTCTGGAATTCCTATGATACGGATATTGTTCTGTTTGATTGCATCATTTCATTCTTTAATTCTCCCCTCATACTCCTGGATTTTGTATCTTTTTCTCAGCTTCCTCTTTTCCCATAATTTTATCTTCTAATTCACCTATTTTCTCCTCTGCCTCTTCAATCCATGCTGTAGCCGTCTCCATTTTATTTTGCACCTTGTTTGTAGCATTTTTAAATTCATCATGACTATTTTTTAGTCCCTTGATCTCTGTAGCAATAGATTCTCTGCTGTCTTCTATGCTTTTTTCAAGCCCAGCAATTAGTTTTATGACTATTATTCTAAATTCTTGTTCTGTTATATTGCTTAAATCGGTTTTAATTGATTTGTTAGCTGTCACTACTTCCTGGAATTTCTTTTGAGGAGAATTCTTCCGTTTCATCATTTTGGCTAGTTTTCTGTCCCTTTTGCATTTTAAAAGCTTGTTGTATGCTCTGCACCTGCGAGCACGTGCTGTATTAAAGGAGGGTCACGTACTGGCCAGGGCCTGGCCCTTCAGGAGGTGTTTTTTCGGGTCTTGTTACTTGCTCTCTGTTGTTGTGACTTTGGTTATTTTATTACCCTACTCATAATAATATTTTGGCCCCTCTACCAGATATGCCTTGATTTGTTCATTGGAGTAGCCCTGTAAAGGGAAACAGATGGACAAACAGGAGACAAAAACACGCAAACACACAAATAACACAAACAAAAAACCCCTAAAGACTAAAAACAAAAAACCCCAAAACACCAACTACAAGTAAAGAAGAGGGTGGAGGTGGTGCTGATGGAAGAGCACATACAAAGAGAGAAATGACTGGGGTGGGGGGGAGGGAAGAAAAAATAAATATTGGTTGGGCAGAGAGACTAAAAGGCTTAATCCAGAGAGGGAAAAAGGAAAATAAAGAAGGAGGTGGGGAAAACGAAATGAGGATAAAGTTGCCCAGACAGAGAAACTATATGGCTTGAAAATTCCAGAGAGAGAAAGGAGTATAAAGAAGGAGGTGTAGAACATGTATCAAGACAACGAATTAAATATGTCTGTTTAGACAGACCAATAACCAGAGTAACCAGCCTAGGGGAGGGAAGAGATAAGGAGGAGAAATGGGGGAGGGGGAAGAATATATCTATATATCCAGAATTGACCTAGAGTTAATCCAGGCAATGCTGCATTGCTTGTTGGTGGTAGCTATCCTCAGGGTCTGTGCCGCTCCAGGGGATAGGCAGTTACCCAGTGCAAGGGGGCGTGGTTTGGTGTGGTCGGAACCCACCTCCACTAGGAGCCCCGGAAGTGATCCCTGAGTCCCCACCTTGGTGGTGGTGGGGGCAGGGGCAGAATGGTGATCCCCCAGTCTCTTCACGGATCCCGACCTGGTGAACTCAGTTTGAGTGGTCCTCACTGTGCTGCGGACACAGACGGGGGGTGGGGGGGGCCGCAGTCCTTCTTACTCCGCCAACTCCCCTGACCCTGCACTTGGCTAGGATTCAAAGTCCCGCTCCGTGAGCTCTGATGCTGGGGAAGTGCTTCTAAATGTGGTGATATGTGGTCCCGGCTGGCTTTGTGCCGCCGCACTTCAGGGAGGACCGCCTTCTCTTACCACGGACTGAGTCTCTGCCCTTGCCGCCTGAGACCCCGCCATGGCGGATGGCGGACACAGGCAGGCTTTGTCTTTTCCCACAGCACTCCAGGGACTCAGCGGCCGTATCCTCCTGCAGACTGAGCCCCTGGCCCAGCCGCTGTGCCCGGGGGTGGCGGATGCAGGCAGGTTCTGTGCTATTGCGCAGCCCTCCAGGGCGGGAACCACTTTCTCCAGCTGCGGACTGAGACTCTGACCTACCACCACACCCAGACCTGGCTCCCCCCCTCCCCAGGTGCGCGAACAGAGGCGGGACCCATCCGAAGAAAGTTGCAGTTAGAGATTGGATCCCTCTCAGTCTCAGTCCCAGGTCTATCTCCAGTACCCATAGGACCGGTCCTGCACTTTTCTAGCTGCTTTTTCTCTTCCCTTTGTCTCTCCACAGAAGGGGGTCCCTCCCCTCCATGCTCACGTGGCCTTTTTTTTTTTTTTTTTAATCTCCCCCAGTCGCAGTTACCCACCTATCTTTTTTCCAGCTTTCCCATTTTCTTCCTAGTAGATTCAGTCTCTTTCCTCCCAGGCCCTGGTGTTCAAAGTCCTTTGGCTTCTACACTTCTTTGAGAGACACGGGAAGTATGGATTCCCCCTACTTCTCTGCCATGTTGGCCGCCCTCCAGCAACTACGAGTTCTTTAAATATTTTGGATATTAATCCTTATCAGATATATGATTTGTAGATATTTTCTTCCATTTTGTAGGTTCTCTTTTCATTCTGTTGGTTATTTCTTTTGCTGTGCAGAGCTTTTTCATGTGATGTACTCCTATGTATTAATTTTGTTATTGTGCTTTTGCTGTCAGATCAAAAAAAAAAAAATCATTGCCAAGACCAATGTCAAGAAGTGTTTTTTTCTTCTAGGAGTTCTATGGTTTCAGTTTTTAGGTTTAAAATTTTAATCCATTTCAAGTTAATTTTTGTAAGTGGTGTAAAAGGTACAATTTCCTTCTTCTGCATATGGATATCCAGTTTTCCTAACACCATTTGTTAAGGAAACTGTCTTTTCCCTACCAAATATTCTTTGCTCCATTGTCTAGTGTTAATTGGACATATTTGCATGTATTTGTTTCTGTTCTATTAGTCTGTGTGTCTATTTTTATGCCAGTACCGTACATGTTTTAATTACTATTGCTTTGCAGTGTAGTTTGAAATCAGGAATTTCGATACCTCCAGTTTTGCTCTTCTTTCTCAGGCACTTCTGTTTTTGTCCATGAATAGATGCTGAGTTTTTCTTATTGCATGTGGAGGGGGGAAGGGATGACTTATGCTGCCATGATGCATTGTCTTACCATATTAACAAAGTGTTTTCAGAATTATTAAACCAATACCACCGATAACAACAAAACTGCTAAGTAAATTTAGGATTTCTTTGCAGTTCATTTTGTCTTTAGAATATATCACATGTTAGAGAACTGTGTTCAGATTTACTTGAATTAATTTTATTTTTTCTATGGTGATGTTTCCCATTGGTATATACTTAGGACCACGTGCTTGTATTTGCATTCTGTTTACATAAAATTTCCCTTTTCATTATTCTTTTATCCCTTTATAGTTTTCATCCTCTTACATTTTATTTTCAACATTTATACTGTTTCAAAGCCTGTTTTTTAAAAGACCTGCTGGATGTAGAGGGAAGCAAATAAAATGAAAATATTTCTGTGTCATCACATATATATATATATTTCAATCAGGCTACTTAGAATAAGAACTTTGAATATTCTTTGATTTTAAAATATTTGGACCACAAATGTATTTCAGAACATGAATGGCATTTATGTGTCAGGTTTTCTTTAAGAAAACTAGCCTATAATTCTCACTTAGTAGCTATATTATCTTCTGTAGTAAAGTGGGGTCTGTTTACTTATAGAGTTAGTAACTAGTTCATTCTCTAATTATTATCCATAAATCTTTCCAGGCTAAGTGATCCTCTGAGTTTTTATCAGAGACCATTTAATAATACTGATGGTAGACTTGAGCTCAAATTTAAATGGGCTTAGTTATTATTCCTTTGCAATATCTCTGGGACTCCTTGATGTTTTTCTCCACTTATTGAACTATCACCCTAGCAAAGATTTTCATTTTTTCCTTCTTTCTTCATTCTTGCATGCTGCTGCCAGACTAATGTTGCCTAAATACTGCTTTTGTCATTCTCATTCAAGAACTTTACAGTGGTTGCCTGTTGATGATAGTGGCATTAAATATGACTTATCTGCGTTGGGCATTCAGAGTTTTCTTGAATCTCATCCTTCTTATCTCTATTATACTCATGAGAGCCTTCTTATCTCCAACTGTTATACTCATGAGAGTCATCACTTAGTTAGCACTTATAATACACCAGGTACTGAGAGAATGATGCATTATTTTCTGCTTTGTGTTGCTGTCTCCATGCAGAGAAATTCCCTTATCCTTCACCATTAAAGAAACTTTATATCCTTTAATGGTATCTGTTGGCATCTTTTCATCAGTCAATCATCATCTCATGGCATTAGCACAAATAATTAAAATAACAGGGGTTTATTGTCAGGTTACTACAAGTACCTTCACATACCTCCAAGAAACAAAATAGTGCCTGATCTCTTGAGGACCAGACCTCAAAAATCAAAATCAGAGCAACATTCTCCATCTTCCTGGGCCAGCATACTTTTATTCTCTTCTCCATCATCCTCTCTTTCCTAGACCACAGTGATGGCTCATCCCAACTGTACACCAGGATCTCTCACTGCCCATAGTCAGCTGGCAAGGGACTTGCAGGGATCTTGCAGGGATCGTGGATGGAGCAGTTTTAAAAAGTTTATCAAAAGGGAAGTGAATAAAAGTAGGTTGGATCTTATTTATCAACTTTCAAGATGATTTTATTTAAGATGAGATAGCAAATTAAATATTTTTATAATTTGAATATTTTTTATGTCCTCAGGCATACCGTGGCAAATAAAAGACAGTTTGTCAATTAAACTGCATTTATTTATAGATTGTTGTAGATTTGTTTGAATTTTTATCTATTAATGAAAAAAGACATGACATATGAGAGGAAGTAATAATTTTGCAAATAGATAGTTACCCTTTAATGTTTAGAAAACATGGCCTTTTTTGGATACAAATCTAATTGTAATGGCAATCTTCTCCTTCTTCAGTTTTGCAGACTCCAGCTGCTAGCAAGCATGTATCTGCCAAAGATCCAAAAAAGCTGAAACAATCTAGAAGCATTGACTGTTTTACAGGTAATTAAAATTGGGATAAACTGTTTTTCCAAAAAATTTAAAGATAGTTTTTATGTTTCCCTTTTGGTAAAAATGTGTATTTTCTGTTTCAGAATTAAGTGTAATGAATAAAATAAAGAAGAATAAGCTGTCCAAAGCGATTTACTTGATGCAGAAAGCTCTTCTAGTATTTGAAAAAGATGCAGCCTCTACATGTTCACACAACTTTTTGATGGTAACAGCATGCCATTCCTTTTTTTTTTTTTTTTTTACTCCTGACATAACAACCATTGTTAAATGAATGATTTAGTTCCCTTTGCTAAAAATAATGTGTTCGTTAGATTATGAACTTTTAGGGTCCCTATATCTAGTCCTCTCTTTTGAGAAGTAGAATGGTTCTGAACAGGGAACTAATTTGTATTGCCAGTCCTGAACTCTCCTAAAATGATAGATCCTCTCACTGTATTTTCTCTTTGTAGGGGCAACTTACATTGGAAGCCAAATAAAATCAGAAGGATTAAAAATAAGGGAAACTATAGAATTTAAGTGACACTATGCTAGCATAATGCATTCCTTACTATGGAATTAAAATACTTCAAGTCCATTGGCTCACATATCTCCTCTCCGGTGGTATTGCTGATTTGTGGACCAAATGCCTTATTATCTTACTCTGACCTGGAAATTGTTCTGTCTTCTTGCTGATTCATTGTATATTGATTTTAGAGTTTAAATTTTTGAGGGCAGTAAAATTTAAAGTTAGGGGATTTTTAAAAATTTTGTCTCTCATACTGTATTACCCATAAAAATTTGATTGTATTGGCTGAGTGAATGGCACATGGTGAAGTAGAGAATAATGATACAAGTAGTTTAGCTGATAAGAGAAAGACAAAAGTAGGTCAAAGCTAGGGAGAAGATACAGAGTTTAAGAAGAGTTTAAGAGAAAAAGTTTAGCATATTTATATAATGAGGATGAAGAGCCAGAAGAAAAGGAATTGAAGATATGAGAGGGGTTAATGATAGAGCAGAATCCTATTAGAAGAGGGAAGGAGATGATTGAAAACACAGATAAAGTGATTCATCTTCAGTGGAGGGTGGGCTGCAGGGCAGACGCCTCATCCTCTGATATAAAAGGGAAGGAGGAAGAGACTGATGTAGATTAGAGTGAGTCTATTAGTGTGGAGGCAGAGAGTTGAGTTGATGCCTTCTTATGCCAATCATCTGATAGAGTAGGAAGCAAGGGATATCTGCCAACAGCGGAGAGCAAGGGTGGACAGTTGGACCGAGGAGAGAGAAGATGGTTACAGAGTGGAGAGGAATGAATGAGGAATGGATGGGGAAGCTGACTCCAAGTTAAAGGACTGGCCAGCCCAAAGTTCTGGCTGAAGTTGAAGACCATGAATTTTTAAGAAGCCCCATCTGAATAGTGGTATGACATTATCCTGGTGTGTTATTTTTAGTAGCTGTGACAGCAGAATATTTGTGACAGCAGAAATATGTACAGGGCTGGATTTTTACAAATGATAGTATGGGTTAAAAGTTCATAATAAAAATGGGTACAGAATGAGTGAGAGGGAAATGACACCCTCACGGTCTTTAAAGGCTTGGTGACTAGGAAGATGTCAAGAGACTAGACATCTCTGTGAGGTCAGAGACCAGAAAATCAGAATCTGAGAGAGCTGGAAGGATAGGTATTTGAGGTCAGAAAGTAGGATATTGGAATTTAAGATTTCTGATATATAGCACTCTCTGATCATCTGTCCATTACTTCATCCAAAAAATGTTTTTGAGTACTTACCATCCATTCAGCAAATATTTATTGCACATTGATTGTGTGCCTGGTATTATGCTGAGTACAGGGGATAAAAACAAATTAAATCCTTTATTTATTTAAGAAATATTGATGGGTTGCCTTCTCTTTGTGGTCCCTGCCTTCAAGATAAATCCAGTCTGTGGGAACATAGATAAGTAAGTAGGTAATTATGGGTCATTGCTATAGATGCTTTCATTGCAAAGAGTGCCAGGGGAATTAGGCAAAGGAGTACCCAACCCAGCAGTGGGTAATGTTTAAGGAAACATACAGAAAAGGAAATACTGTAAAGGAAATTTCTGTAAACATACAGAAAAGGAAACATACAGAAAAGTTGAATACTGACAGGCAGAGAAAGAGGAAGACAAAGGGTGGAAATGATATTATGGAAGAGAAAACAACATGTACAAAGTTCCTGAAGCTAGAAATCTCATAGAGTTCTTGTGGTCCTATAGGTCTCAGTGTCACAGAAGCATAGATGCAAGGGGAGGGGTGGGTATTGGGATAAGATGGTAAGAAGAAGAGACCACAGAGGAAGTCTGAGGATTTTGGATGGACTGATGCTATTGGTGTTCAAGGTTGGTAAGTCCGTCCTGGCAGTATTAGGGGAGAGCCTTATTAAATTTGAATATCTAGCATTTGAATGAAGGAGTTTTATGATAGTTTGGATAGTCTCAGATGACTGGTGCCTGATTTTTTTGGAAAACTTTGGGGGTGTATTCAGATTCATTTTCTCATCAGATGCTTCTGAAGCCCCTTGCTACTATCTGGTACTTGGAGGATACTAATACTTCAGTCCTATTTCTACATCAAATAAAACTTATCTTTCTTTTAGAACTGTTTCTCTCAGGAGTAATTTTGTGGCCTCTCAGAGCCTGGAGAGAATAAAGCCTCTGGGATTTTCCCTTTTGTTTTATTATGACTGAATCTGGTCTTCGTGCTGTCATAATATGCTCATTCCCCTGTTATATCTCTATCTTCCTACCTTTGACACTGGGGGACACACTGGAGTTGTGAGAAGTCAGAAGTTTTCATGCTTTTCTCCCTGTGTGCCTTTTCCTTCTATTTCTTAAGTGAAACTATTTTAACTTAAGAAAAATTGTAAGTATAATGTCCTCTTAGGATAGAATCATGAGATGCATTTAGAGGCTCTATTTTTTTTTTTATGAGGGGTCCTCCACAAGGATTTCACCAACTAGGAACATGTTGAATATTTATTTAGAAGTTCTGAAATCATCTATAGCCACCTCTGCTCCTCAGTGGTAGTTTTTTATCCAAGTGTTAAGGCTTAATGATCAGTCCTTAGAGTACTCTCGTAAACAATGATGTTATGGCTCAAATAATTGCCAAACTTTCTTTCTTTAAAGAAGACAAATAAATTTCTTTCCCTTGGCAATCATTTCTGCTGGGGTATATTACAGAATGGTTTACATTATCATGATTTTGTAATAAAGTTATCCCCAAATCAGTAACTGATGTGTCACCTGATACCATAAAAAGGTTTGAAAAGCCTGGGTCTTTTTCTTTTCAGAACTCTTAAATAATTCATACCCTGTTTTAGTTTTTCAGAAGTTTCCTGACCTTGTGGAGCTGCATAATCTCATCAGGTGTCCATTTTATTCCTAATCAGTTATAAGTGGACCAACTTGTTGCCAGGAGTGAGAGACAAACCTTTGATAATAGCTTGTTAGCTTTCTAAATGAAATGACTGGTTTGTTTTTTGATTATGGGGATTTCCAACCCCCCCCCCCCTCTTTTTCCTGTCTTGGTTATTGGGCTTCTGAAAGTCCATGTTGGCTTTTTATTACATTAGCGGTAATTGGATTACTAAGTATAATTATTCTTCCTATTTTATAGCATTTTAGTCAAATCACTTCTATTTGCTTTTGGGGAAAGAATATATGTAAATCAATTTTTTTTCAGAGATCTTATCAGCTCTTTTTAATTGTTCCATGTTGAAGTCTTTCCCATAAAGAGCAAATTCTTTCTGATTCTGACCCCCTCCTGTGAAGTCATATTTTGACCCCCTAGACTTCAAACTATTGACGGGAGATTTTAGCTGACTTACATTTCAAGTTTTAACGGTATTTCATAGGAAACTTCATCCAGGTTGCCTTTCCATGCTTCTTTTTAACTTAGCTTTGTATTAAGACAAGATACATAGTAGTTAGGAGTATAGGGTGTTGGGTTAAAGTTTTGGTTCTGCTACTGACTAGCTGTATGATCAAGGTCAAGTTACTTATGCTCTCCTAAGTTTTAATTTCTTCATATATAAAATGGGGGTTCTTGGGAAGATTCAAGGAAATGATGCATGTAAAATGCTTAGCATTTGGCACAGAACAAGCAGTCAATAAATGTTAGCCATTATTATTATTATTACTACTACTACTACTCTGTCTTCCACTTTAAGCATTCTGGAACATTCTGTTTTATCATATCAGAACTATTTTTTGGTGTTCTAGATATACTTTCCTCTATCAAACTGTATGTTTCTTTTTGTGTTGTCTCCGAGATTGATCTTATAAATTGTATATTTTATTCTTAGCAATAAAAAAATATTTCTTTCCTGGATTCTTGGATATGACTTAACTTTTCATCTCCTTCTAAAATGTATGTAATAGTGCTGAGAATCCAGAATATACCTCAGGAGGTCTACTAGACAAGTAATAAATATGGTACTTTATTATTCCAATCTTATGATCGTTTTTTATGGATAGTTGTTAATCATGACCTTGAAGATTGCATTATATCTTTCCCCAAGTGTTTTGCTGCACTGTCGATGTCAAACGTATTTAATGTCAATCTGTCCTCGTAAGCATTGAGTAACTTCTAAAAAGAAGCAGGTCTGTTTCTCTATGGGAACTATAGGCAGAGATTTACATTCAGACAAAAGTACTTTGGACTTCAGTACAATTTTTAATGGCAATAAAACAATATGTTTTGATGGACATATTAGGCAACATGTTGGACGTGTTATAGGCAACAGTCATGTCCATACTGAGAACATTTTCTCTTTTTACAGTTGAATAGAGCTGGTTTCATGGGAATTTTTCTTTCTTGAGTTTTTGGGACTACTTTTCTGGTAATATTTTTTTCCTTTTATTTGAGGAACCCCCTTTAAAAAGCCCTAATCACTTTCTTTTTTAAAAATTGATGTGTAATTGACATATAACGTTATATTAGTTTCAGGTGTGTAACGTAATGGCTCGATATTTGTATATGTTGCTAAATGATCACTGCAAAAAATCTTATTAACTTAGGTATTTGTTATCAGTTACAAAATTTTTTTTCTTGTGATGACAACTTTTCAGATTTACTCTCTTAGGAACTTTTAAATAAGGAATACAGTATTATTAGCTGTAGTCACTGGGCTGTACATTACACCCCCATGACTTATTTTATAACTGGGAATTTGTACCTTTTGACCCCTTTCACCCATTTTTGTCCCACCTCTCACCCCCAACCAACTGGCAACCACCAATGAACTTGGTTTTTTTCAGATTCCATATGTGAATGACATCATATGGTATTTGTCTTTTTCTGACTTATTTCACTTAACGTAATGCCCTCAGGGTCCATCTATGTTGTCTCAGATGGCAAGGTTTCATTTTTTTTCTATGGCTGAATAATATTCATACATATGAGTTATATATTCATATATATATAATGTGTCTTGGCTATTGTAAATAATGCTGAAATGAACATGGGGGTATAGATATTTTTTCTAATTAGTGTACCAGTCACTCTCTTATAAATGGAATGCTTTTAGCAACTCAATGATTTGGCTTACTAAGTTAGGATTTTAATTTCTTTTTTTTTTTTAAATTAGTTTCATTTTTTTTAAATATTTGAAATTTATTGTCAAATTGGTTTCCATACAACACCCAGTGCTCATCCCAAAAGAGGCCCTCTTCAATACCCATCACCCACCCTTCCCTCCCTCCCACCCCCCCCCATCAGCCCTCAGTTTGTTCTCATTTTTTAAGAGTCTCTTATACTTTGGCTCTCTCCCACTCTAACCTCTTTTTTTTTTTTTTTTCCTTCCCCTCTCCCATGGATTCCTGTTAAGTTTCTCAGGATCCACATAAGAGTGAAACCATATGGTATCTGTCTTTCTCTGTATGGCTTATTTCACTTAGCATAACACTCTCCAGTTCCGTCCACATTGCTACAAAGGGCTAT
Source organism: Puma concolor (assembly GCF_028749965.1). NCBI lineage: Eukaryota > Metazoa > Chordata > Mammalia > Carnivora > Felidae > Puma > Puma concolor. The sequence goes on along the minus strand of NC_141673.1, from coordinate 24,640,449 downwards.
ATTTCATTCTTTCTCATTGCCACGTAGTACTCCATTGTGTATATAAACCACAATTTCTTTATCCATTCATCAGGTGATGGACATTTAGGCTCTTTCCATAATTTGGCTATTGTTGAGAGTGCTGCTATAAACATTGGGGTACAAGTGCCCCTATGCATCAGTACTCCTGTATCTCTTGGGTAAATTCCTAGCAGTGCTACTGCTGGGTCATAGGGTAGGTCTATTTTTAATTTTTTGAGGAACCTCCACACTGTTTTCCAGAGTGGCTGCACCAGTTTGCATTCCCACCAACAGTGCAAGAGGGTTCCTATTTCTCCACAGGATTTTAATTTCTAACTAGCACTAGGTTTTACCTTGAGTACTATTATAGAATTTATCTGATTTACATAAATCAAGGACTCTGTTTTAGACTTTTGTTACCTTTCATTTAAGACCTTAGTGCTTTTATTAGTCTATTTCAAATTGGGCCATGGAATCTGAGTTGGGGAGTCTAAAGTTAAAACTGATCAAGACTGAATCAGAACATTTTAAACATATTCTCTTAAAATGCATTATAGAGCATCCTTGTCTGTCATAATTTCATATATCTTTCATTCAAAACACATTTACTGAACCTAAAGAGATAAATAAAGCACTGTCATTGTGGCCAAGACACTCATTGCTTAGAGAGTGTAGACAATCACGTACACAGATTGTATTGTGTGATACCAGCTAAAATAAAGAATGGTAAATGACGAGAGTTAAGTACCTAAATGTGTGGGACTTCTTTTGGGAGGATTCAGAGGTGATTTTTGAGTGAGTCTTGAAGCACAGAAAAGGATGTAAAACCCTTCAGGAAGAGGAAGTTGCATGGGAAAAGCTTCAAGGCGTGACAAGCACAAGTTCTCAGGGAAGGATAGGAGGTAGTTATGGGAGAACAAAAGAGTAGAGAAGGAGATAAGGCTAGAAAGTATAATCATGATCAGAATACAAAGGGCTGTGGAGGAGTTTGCACTGTAACAAGTATAGGAGGAGTCATTGAAAGGCTAGATGATGAGGTTGAGGAGATTAGAGACTGAGAGAAAGGGTAGGAAGCTGATTAACTCATTTCAATCAGTGGCTCCCAGTCACTGCTGTACTTCAAAATTATCCTTGACATTTGTTAATAATACAGATGTTTGGGGTACCTGGGTGGCTCACTTGGTTAAGCCTCCAACTCTTGATTTCAGGCCAGGTCATGATCTCACAGTTTGTGAGTTTGAGCACGGAGCTTGCTTGGGATTCTCTCTCCGACTCTCGCTGCCCTCCCACCTCCGCCGCACTTTCTCTCTCAAAATAAAGAAATAAACTTAAAAAAAAATACAGATGCTCAAGACTCATCCCTGGAGATTTTTATTAAATAGGTTCGGGGTGGGGATGGAATATCTTAATTTTTAAATAAACTCCATAGATGATATTGATCAATAGCCAGGTTGGAGAAATATCTGTGCCATGGCAGAAAGCAGGAAGTTTTAAAAAATCTCAGTTGGATTCATGGATATGGAGAGAGAAGCTGCTAAATTCAAGTCAGAAGATGCTAGTGTCCGACTGGTTTACTGGAGCATGAACTGCTGAGGCAAATTTTGGAAATAAGCCCAGGGCAGTTGGCTAGCCAGTTGAGATAAGGTCAAAAGTAGTGTGTGTTAATATTAGGGCCAGTAAACCAGGGCTGCTGGTGCATTTTATAGGCTGCACACATAATCCAGAGGACGGAAACTTTTAAAGTATTGGTCCCTTCCCTTGTGTTGCATAATTTTTCCTCAGGCTGATCTCACCTGTTCTTATGCAGCCTAAAATATCTTGGTCTCCACAGTCTGTGACGCAAATGAAGGCACATTAACATTTAATGTTCAAAATATAATAGCTTTCATCTCCCTTCTGTTCAAGTAGGAATGTCTTTAAAATTTTCCACAGTTATCTGGGAGGAATCTATTTATCTTTTTCTGCTCAAGCTTCTTCCTCATTTTGATTCTGGTCTCTTCCTCATCAAGCTCCTACCTATTGTTGCCTTTTGAGAGAACCCTGCTCTGTGGGCCTGTCTGTTCTCTCAGGGAGCCAAATCTGGTCTTTTGTCTATGGTATAGGGTGGAAAGGTCAATGAGCCTCTGTCCAGCCCCATAGTTGTTGTGTCCTCTGGGCTGAACTGGCACTGCTGATTCCTTGATTCTCTCATAGTGTGTTAAGACACAGCTCCTTTAACATCTCTCTTTCCATCCATTTTCTCCATTCTTCTCAGTTTGGTTGAATGAGTGAAAAAGTAGAGATGGTAATGAATAATAGATACCATCCTATCCCCTTGATTGATTCATTCATTCAATGATTCAAGTTATACTGAGCACCACATGTCTGTAAATTAGTTTTGAGTCTAAACAGCTAAGGTCTTTACCATGTAGGCCCTAGGAACATGGTTACCATTTAATACACCCCTTCTCACATGATGGAGTAATTGTCCTATGCAGATGGCTAAGATTCTTAACGATAAATGCCAAAAAAAAAAAAAAAAAAAAAAAAAAAATTCAAGCCCTCCTTGCACAGAACAAGCAGAATTTAAAAGCCCATTTATTATTACAGATAAATTTTAATCACAACTAATGATTTTAGACCTTAATGTCAGCCATTTCCTATAAACAATAAAAATGAGTTCATTCTGATCTCAATTTAGGTCAATCTTTATTTTAGGAGAAAATGTATGATACTACAGTTTTATAATCTACACTCCCACAGGGAACTAGTTTACTCACTCAGTTTTAAATATCACTTTGATGCAAATGACTTGTGGATCCTATCTCCAGTCTTACCCTTTCTTTTGAGCTCAAGTCCCCATCTCCAAATGGAAGCTTTGAACTTAGCATGTCTTCTGCAGGGGAGACAGTACAGGTTTTTGTATCAGAGTGAAATGTATTTGAAATTTGGTAGGCAGACATCTGTCTTCTCATTTTCGGTATTTCATTTCTTAAATTTATTAAATTGGCTGGAACTTCCAGACAAAAATGAATAGGGGCATTGTGTCTCCTTCTGGATTTTATTGATAATTCTTTTAGTGCTTCCCTATTAGCCATAATTTTGGCTATTGGCTAAAATTAATATTTTTCTCATGCTAAGGCAAGAGCTTTCCTAGTTTACTGAGGTTTGCCACACCCCCATCTTTACTGAGGCATAATTGGCAAATAAAATTGTAATATACTTAGAATGTATAATGTGATGATTTGATGTACATATAGAGTAGTCTCCTCTTATCCGTGGTTTTGCTTTCTGAAGAATCAGTTACCTTCAGACAACCACAGCCCAGAAGCAGATGATTCTCCTTCTGATGTATCCTCAGAAGGTCAGTAGTAGCCTAATGCTGTGTCACAGTGCCTATGACATTCACTTCACTTCATCTCATCACATAGGCATTTTATCTTCTCACATTGTCACAGGAAGAGGATGAGTACAAGTACAATAAGATATTTTGAGACCACATTCACATAACTTTTATTATAATATATTGTTATAATTGTTCTATTTTATTATTAGATATTGCTAATCCCTTACTGTGCCTAATTTATAAATTAAACTTTATCATAGGTATATATGTATAAGAAAAAAATAGTATATATAGGGTTTGATATGTCTGTGGTTTCAGGCATCCATTGAGGGGCTTGGAATGTGTTCCTGTGGATAAGTAGGGACTATTGTGCATTATAAAATGGTTACCACAATCAGCTTAATTAACACATTTTATCATATCATGTAGTTACCTTTTTTTTTTCTGGGTGAGAACACTTAAGATATGTTTTCTTGCCAGATTTCAAGGATGCAATACACTATTATTAAGTGTAGTCACCATGCTCTACATTAGATTTTCAGAACTTATTCATCTTATAACTGGAAGTTTGTGCCTCTTGACCGAATCCCCTCTTTCTTGCCCTTGGCAATCACCATTCTACTTACTGTTTCTATGAGTTTGACTTTTATTTTTTCAGATTACACATATACATGATACCATACAGTATTTCTCTTTGTCTGGCTCATTTCATTAGTATAATGCCCTCAAGGTCATACATGTCACTCCAATTGGCAGAATTTTCTTATTTTCTAAGGCTGAATAATATTCCATTGTATATATGTAACACAGTTTCTTTATTTATCTATCAGTGGACACTTAGATTGTCTTCACATCTGGGTGACAGTGAATAATGCTGCAATGAACATAGGAGTGCAGATACACCTTAAGATAATGATTTCATTTGTTTTGGATAAATACCCAGAAGTGGGATTGCTGGATTACATGATAGTTCTATTTTTAATTTTTTGAGGAACCTCCATACTGTATACCACATTGGTTGTACCAGTTCACATTCTTACCAACATTGTACAAAGGTTCCCTTTTCTCCACATCTACACCAACATTTGTTATCATTTGTCTTTTTGGTAATAGACATTCTAACAGGTGTGAGATACTATCTCATGGTGGTTTTTATTTACATTTCCCTGATGATAAGTGATGTTGAGCATCATTTCATGTACCTGTTGGCCATCTGAATGTCTTTTTTGGAAAAATGTCTATTTGGGTTTTTTTGGTCCATTTTTAAATTATTTGACTGGATTGATTGCTATTGAGTTTACAGTTCCTTATATATTTTAGATATCAAGGCCTTATTGAATGTATAGATTGTAAATATTTTCTCCAGTTCCATAGGTTGCCTTTTCATTTTGTTGATTGTTTCCTATGCTGTGCTGAAGGTTTTTAGCTTATTTACTTTTGTTTTTGTTGCCTATACCTCTTCTGTCAGAACCAAAAACAATTGTTGCCTAAACCAATGTCAAAGAGCTCTTCCTTTATGTTTTCTTCTAGGAGTTTGTGGTTTTCAGGTCTTATGTTTAAGTCTCTAATCCATTTTGAGTTGATTTTTGCATATAATAAGATAATGGTCCAATTTCATTCTTTTAAATATGGATATCCAGTTTTCCCAATACCGTTTATTAAAGAACCTATTTATTAAAGAACCTAAAGAACCTTTCTTCATTGTATATACTTGGAGACTTTGTCAAAAATTAGTTGACCATATTTCTGGGCTCTCTGTTTTATTCCATTGGTCTTTCTTTCCTTCTTTTCTTCTTCCTTTCTCTCTCCCTTCCTCCTTTCTTTCTCTCTCTCTATCTATCTATACCATATTTTTGATTACTACAGCTTTGTTATATAGTTTGAGATCAGCTTTGTTCTTCTTGCCTAAGTCTGTGTCAGCTATTTGGATCTTTTGTCATTCTATATGAATTTTAGGATTGCCTTTTCTATTTCTGTGAAAAATGCCATTGGAATTTTCATAAAGATTACATTGAATTTGTAGATCATTTTGTGTACTATGAATATTTCAATAATATTAACTCTTCCTACCCATGAACACTGGGAATTTTTCCATTTATTTGTGTCTTCTTCAGTTTCTTTCATCAACGTTTTATGCACAGACCTTTTTTACCTCCATGGTTAAGTTTATTGCTCTTTTCTTGTTTTTGACACTAATATAAATGGGACTGTTTTCTTCTTATTTTTATTTTTTGGATAGTTTGTTGTTAGTGTATAGAAATGCCACAGATTTTTATATGTTGATTTTGGATCTTGCAACTTTACTGAATTTGTTTATTGGTTCTAACAGTGTTTTGGTTGAGTCTTTGCAGTTTTCTCTCTATATAATCATGTCATCTGTAAACAGAGACAATTTTCTTCTTTCTTTTAGATTTCGATACTTTTTATTTCTTTTTCTTTTCTGATTGCTTTGGCTAGGATGTCCAGTAGCATGTTGAATAGGAGTGGTAAGAATGGGCACTCTTGTCTTCTTCCTGATCTTAGTGGGAATGCTTTCGACCCATTGCCATTGAGTACGATGTTAGCAGTAGGTTTGCCATATATGGCCTTTATTATGTTTAGGTATGATTCTTCTATATCCAGTTTGTAGAGAGGTTTTTTTTTTTTTTTTTTTTTAAATCATAAAAGGATGTTTAATTTTGTTAAATTCTTTTTCTGAATCTATTGAAATGATCATATTATTTTTATCTTTCATTTTGTTGATGTGGTTTATCGCATTTACTGATTTGTATCACATTTATGTTGAGCCATCCTTGCATCCCAGGAATAAATCCTGCTTCATCATGGTGTATAATCCTTTTAATGTATTGTTATATTTGGTTTACCAATATTTTGTTGAGGATTTTTGCATTTATATTCGTCAGGGATGTTGACCTGTAATTTTCTTTTGTTGTAGTGTCCTTGCCAGGCTTTGTTATCAGGGGCATACTGGCTTCATAAAATCAGTTTGGAAGTGTCCCCTTCTCTTCATTTTTTTGGAATAGTTTAAGAATGATTGATACTGATTCTTTAAATTTTTCTGATTCTGGGCTTTTCTTTATTGGGAGGTTTTTGATTACTAATTCATCTCCTTACTTGTTATTGGCCTGTTCATCTTTTCTATTTCTTCATGATTCTGAGTTGGTAAGTCATATATTTCAAGTTATTGATCAATTTCTTCTAGGTTATATAATTTGTTGGTGTGTAATGTTCATAGTAATGTCTTATGGTTCTTTGTATTTCTGTGGTATCAGTTATAATGTCTCCTCTTTCATTTCTGATATTATTTGAGTCTTCTCCCTTTTTCTCTTAGTCTAGCTAAAAGTTTTTCAGTTCTGTTTATCTTTTCAAGAAACCAGCTCTTATTTTAGTTGATCTTTTCTTTATTTTTCTGGTCTCTCTTTTATTTATTTCCCTTCTCATCTTTGTTATTTCCTTCCGTCTACTAATTTTAGGCTTAGCTTTTTGTTCTTTTTCTAGTTCCCTTGAAATATAAAGTCAGATTGTTTATTTCAGATCTTCCTTTTTTCTTAGTGGAAGCATTTTCTTTATAAACTTTCTTCTTAGAAGTGTTTTTGATGCATCCCATAGATTTTGGTATGTTGTGTTTCCATTTTTATTTGTCTTAAGATTTTTAAAATTTTCCTTTTTACCTCCTCTTTTTTTAAAAAAAATAAACAATGAATATTAAAGAAGTTCAAAAAAATTTTTTTGGTCATTGAGCCTATAATCATATTTTTTCTCATTTGATTTATAGATAAATTAAATTGTATTCATACACTTTCTAATATTAAATTATCCACGTATTCCTGGGAGAGAGACAATATAATTACCATACATTATTTCTTTAATATATTGCTAGATTCAATGTATTAGTATCTTATTTAGAATTCTTGCATTTATATTTGTAAGAAGATTGCCCTATGTTTTTACATGCAGTCACTTTTCAAGTTTTGTTATCAAGGTTATAATAATTTTGTAAAATTATTTGAGAAGCTATCTATCTTTGTCTGTAGTTACAAAATTTTTAAATAGTATAGGAGTTATTAGTTCCTTGAGATTTGAAATTTTTTAAAAATGAAATCAGTTGAGACTGACGTTGTGGGATGAATTTTTTGGATATGTTTCTCAGCTCTATCACTATCTTGCATTCAAATTTTCTGCCTCTTGAATTAGCTTGCTGATTTTGTATTTTCATCCCTAAATGGTCAGTGATGTTTTGCATCTTTTTTGTACTTATTGGCCATTTGGAGATCTTCTCTGGAGAACTATCTGTTCAAAACCTTTGTCCGCTTTTTTTTTTTAATGGGGTTATTTGTCTTTTTATTATTGACTTGTAACAGTTCTTTATGTATTTTGAATACAGATCACTTGTCAGATACATGATTGGCAGATATTTTCTCTTTTTTTTTTGAAATTTTTAATTTTGATGAAGTTTAATGTATCAACTTTTTGGTGTGTGTGTGTGTGCGTGTGTGCGTGTTGTGTGTGTGTGTGAGTGAGTTTGCTTGTGTTGTCATATCTAAGAAACCATTGCCTAACTCAAAGCAGTGAAGATTTACTCATGTGTTTTAAGAATTTTATAATTTTAGGGGCGCCTGGGTGGCGCAGTCGGTTAAGCGTCCGACTTCAGCCAGGTCACGATCTCACGGTCCGTGAGTTCGAGCCCCGCGTCAGGCTCTGGGCTGATGGCTCAGAGCCTGGAGCCTGTTTCCGATTCTGTGTCTCCCTCTCTCTCTGCCCCTCCCCCATTCATGCTCTGTCTCTCTCTCTGTCCCAAAAATAAATAAATGTTGAAAAAAAAATTAAAAAAAAAAAAAAAAAGAATTTTATAATTTTAGCTCTTACATTTGGGTCTGTAATTCATTTTGAGTTAATATTTGTATGTAGTGGATGTAGGGGTACTTTATTATTCTCCATGTGGATATCTGATTGTCCTAGTACCATTTGTTGGAAAGGCTGTTTTTTCTCTATTATCCATTTAATTTTAATCTTTATGTGGATTTTTGCTTTGGACCTCAATTAAAGAGTCTTTGCCTTTTAATTTAGTTTAAAAGACAACTTTAACCCATTTACATGCATTATAGTTGTGGATATATTTAGACTTTCTTTGGAAATCTTCAGATCTTCAGATTTTTATTTTTTTGTTTTATGAATTATCTCTCAATGTGTTACCTTTTGAAATGGTGCTTACCTTACTTTCAGGCTCACCGAATAGGTGTTTTTATTTCTCCTTGCTGATCGTAAGAAACTTTCAATAATATTCCTTTCATAAGTCACATATACCAGTAGTCTCATTACTTGAGAGTCACATTTCAAGTTGCATTAAGGGTAGGTGTATAGTTCATCAGTATATATAAATGATTGTGCTATGAATTAGTTAAGGACAGTGAAATTATGATGTTAGATATTCATAGGGTTTGATATGAAAATGAAATGTTTAATATTAATATAATGATAACCATATTAGACATGTAAGTATGCCTCCATTTATTTAATTTATAGGTATTTTTTACTTGGCCTTATTTAGTAGCTAAAGCATTCAATGCTTGAAGCAGGTATAATTCTGAGGCTCAAAAAGCTATATATAGCTAGATAATGTTGTTTAACATTACCAGAATTCTAGAAATATAAATGCACTACAAATCTTGAAATGTATTTTTCTATGTTCACACTTTATTATAGGAAGCATATTCTTTAATTGAGAAGATTGAAACAGAACAAAATGCCCTATATTCATATCAAAAATATGTGGAGAGTTCGAAAAGAAAGAAAAACAGAATCCCTCCCCCACCTATCCTGCTATCCCGAACTCATTGTTCTGTGACATTGAAACCTGCTCCATTTATTTCAGATGTTAAGGTATGTTGCCCATTGTGATCTTTATTTCAGGCAAAGCGACACAAGTACTTTTATGACTATCATGATTGATACCTCTGTTGCTCTTAGGACTTGAATAGTCTTATTTATAAGCACTGAACAGTGGGATTAGTATTGTAATGTCTTAACTACGTTTCTTCATGACCTTTCCTTCTTTATGCTATTTCCCTTTATGCTCTGTATATAGCCTTGCTATCCCCAAATGTATAGTAAGGAGAAACAGTAGAGAAGTATTTCTGTCTTAAGTATCTTTATCACCATGGCACAGTCATATGCTGACCAAGTGTGTGTTCAAGATGGAGAAGGTCTCAGATGACCTGGAATCAGACATTTGAGGAGGATAGATGTTATTCTCAGAGCCAATGATGGAGATAGGAAATTTGGAAATAGCAAATTTTGAGGTTCTTCCCAGAGTTCTTCCAAGTAAATGGGGGATTCTTTTAATATAAACATATGACAGTTCCAACCATATTATAAGTCATAAATCTTTATGTATTTATTGAAGGATGAACTCTTTCTCCCATCTCCAATGCCTTGGAACTTGGCCTAAATATGATTCTAAGTTGAGATTTAGTGTCCTCACAAGCATTTGGTTCCACCTGATTTCTATTTTAAACATTAAATTTTCCTTTTTTTGGATGATCAACAACATTCTCTTTGATGTTGTATAAAAAATAAAGTTTTATCTTTGATTGTTTTTAGGATATTCTGCTGAACTTATATCAACTCGGTATAGTGGAAAGGGCACAGGCTTTAAAGTCAGACAGATACAGGTTTAAAATTGTAGCTCCCCTACTTTCTAGCAATATGACCTTAGGAAATCTAAATATACTTTCTGAGGTGGTGGTGATGGTGGTGGTTTTATTTGTAAAATATGTTTATTGTGAAAATTAAATGAGATAACATATAACATTCTTGGCACATTATACTTGATGTTCCACAATATCTTATATTAAACATGTATAGTAAAGTTTGCTTAAGACAGTTAATGATGGTATAGAGTGTGATTACATTATTTGATGATTTTTTTCGATAAATTGTATCCAGTGAGCATTACTGAGTATCTTTTACCTGTCCAACTCTGTGCAAGATAATGGAGGTACAAAAATAATCACAAAGTTTGATTCCATTCTTTGAGGAGCTTCAGACTAATGGGATATGGACATCAGTGAGAAGTAATATCACCTTTATAATGCTTTATGATTAGGGAAATAGAAGTAACATTCATCTTACACCTAACTGTGCTGTAATAAATGCATTATTATAATTGCTAGCATTTTGAAAGTTAAACTTTGGATTTTTTAGATCTGGTTAGAAATGAGGATTCACTGATTTTGGAAATTCGGTACAGAGCTAAGACTAGATGCCTTACCAAGAGTTTTTCTTTGTTTTCTTTCTTTTTTTTTTTTCAAATGTTTTGGTTCATTTAACCAAAATCTTTTTTTATGTGTTTAAAATTAGTAAATAGTCTATCTTATTACATAATGCTTAGAAATAGGAATATATAAGAATTCAATATCTGACCTGTAGTTGTGGGACCTGTCACTTAGCACATTATATGAAGTTTATATATATTGTAAATTAGCAGAGTTGTGTGCTCTAGGAAATTATTGCTGTTACATGCTCATCAACACTAGATGGTGCTGTGGTCTTAAATAATATTTCTGATTAGAGGGTTCAGCCATCTTCTGTTTTATCAAAATCTCGTGTTAAGCATTTGTTTCATTAAAATCTGTTTTAATAGTTGAAAATGCTGATGTTATTAATAAACTTTTACTTCTAAAGTTAATGGTGATTTGTTCATGGTGTCTTTACTGTTGTGTAGATTCTAATTATACATTGTTCCTTATAATTACACAAACTAAGATGTTTTCATTTGTGGAGAAAAATAAAAATATAAATCTGCTTGTAAAAATGCTTTTAGAGAGAATTTACCCTTCAAATTCTAGTTTACATAGAGAGCTTAACTTAGAGGAAATAATAATCTAAGTCATATAATACAGTCTTTCTGCCTTTTTTCCTTTCTGTGTAAAATGGTACTCTTTTTTGCATGGGAAGTTAAGCAAAGTTAGTTTTTAAAATTTTTTCTGAGAATCATTTGAATTTTTTCCCTTTCTGGCTTCAGCTTCCAAGTTCCTTCAATGCTGTATTTGTCATTGGAGTTCTTCCTTTGTCTAGTGTTCCTTAATTACCTGAGCAGTTTTCTTTATAGACACAGAAGTTTGGATACTTGTACCAGAAACTCTAATTCATTGAGGCTAGGCAGACTTGGGTATATGTAATTTTTAAAAATGGTTGATTCTGTGAAAACTGCATTTTAAAAAGTGATTCTGCACAGCCAGGGTTGAGAACTAGTTGTGCAGATAAGACACCATTAGGATTTTTCTGTTGACCTGGAGGAAGAGGCTAAGCTATAAGAGGCAGTTGCTTCTTTTTTTTTTTTTTTTTTTTTTTTTTTTTTATATGAAATTTATTGTCAAATTGGTTTCCATACAACACCCAGTGCTCATCCCAAAAGGTGCCCTCCTCAGTACCCATCACCCACCCTCTCCTCCCTCCCACCCCCCATCAACCCTTAGTTTGTTCTCAGTTCTCAACAGTCTCTTATGCTTTGGCTCTCTCCCACTCTAACCTCTTTTTTTTTTTTTTTTTTTTGTTCCCCTCCCCCATGGGTTTCTCTTAAGTTTCTCAGGATCCACATAAGAGTGAAACCATATGGTATCTGTCTTTCTCTGTATGGCTTATTTCACTTAGCATCACACTCTCCAGTTCCATCCACGTTGCTACAAAAGGCCATATTTCATTTTTTCTCATTGCCACGTAGTACTCCATTGTGTATATAAACCACAATTTCTTTATCCATTCATCAGTTGATGGACATTTAGGCTCTTTCCATAATTTGGCTATTGTTGAGAGTGCTGCTATGAACATTGGGGTACAAGTGCCCCTATGCATCAGTACTCCTGTGTCCCTTGGATAAATTCCTAGCAGTGCTATTGCTGGGTCATAGGGTAGGTCTATTTTTAATTTTCTGAGGAACCTCCACACTGCTTTCCAGAGCGGCTGCACCAATTTGCATTCCCACCAACAGTGCAAGAGGGTTCCCGTTTCTCCACATCCTCTCCAGCATCTATAGTCTCCTGATTTGTTCATTTTGGCCACTCTGACTGGCGTGAGGTGATATCTGAGTGTGGTTTTGATTTGTATTTCCCTGATAAGGAGCGACGCTGAACATCTTTTCATGTGCCTGTTGGCCATCCGGATATCTTCTTTAGAGAAGTGTCTATTCATGTTTTCTGCCCATTTCTTCACTGGGTTATTTGCTTTTCGGGTGTGGAGTTTGGTGAGCTCTTTATAGATTTTGGATACTAGCCCTTTGTCCGATATGTCATTTGCAAATATCTTTTCCCATTCCGTTGGTTGCCTTTTAGTTTTGTTGGTTGTTTCCTTTGCTGTGCAGAAGCTTTTTATCTTCATAAGGTCCCAGGAATTCACTTTTGCTTTTAATTCCCTTGCCTTTGGGGATGTGTCGAGGAAGAGATTGCTACGGCTGAGGTCAGAGAGGTCTTTTCCTGCTTTCTCCTCTAAGGTTTTGATGGTTTCCTGTCTCACATTCAGGTCCTTTATCCATTTTGAGTTTATTTTTGTGAATGGTGTGAGAAAGTGGTCTAGTTTCAACCTTCTGCATGTTGCTGTCCAGTTCTCCCAGCACCATTTGTTAAAGAGACTGTCTTTTTTCCATTGGATGTTCTTTCCTGCTTTGTCAAAGATGAGTTGGCCATACGTTTGTGGGTCTAGTTCTGGGGTTTCTATTCTATTCCATTGGTCTATGTGTCTGTTTTTGTGCCAATACCATGCTGTCTTGATGATGACAGCTTTGTAGTAGAGGCTAAAGTCTGGGATTGTGATGCCTCCTGCTTTGGTCTTCTTCTTCAAAATTACTTTGGCTATTCGGGGCCTTGTGTGGTTCCATATGAATTTTAGGATGGCTTGTTCTAGTTTCGAGAAGAATGCTCGTGCAATTTTGATTGGGATTGCATTGAATGTGTAGATAGCTTTGGGTAGTATTGACATTTTGACAATATTTATTCTTCCAATCCATGAGCAGGGAATGTCTTTCCATTTCTTTAAATCTTCTTCAATTACCTTCATAAGCTTTCTATAGTTTTCAGCATACAGATCCTTTACATCTTTGGTTAGATTTATTCCTAGGTATTTTATGCTTCTTGGTGCAATTGTGAATGGGATCAGTTTCTTTATTTGTCTTTCTGTTGCTTCGTTGTTAGTGTATAAGAATGCAACTGATTTCTGTACATTGATTTTGTATCCTGCAACTTTGCTGAATTCATGTATCAGTTCTAGCAGACTTTTGGTGGAGTCTATCGGATTTTCCATGTATAATATCATGTCATCTGCAAAGAGCGAAAGCTTGACTTCATCTTTACCAATTTTGACGCCTTTGATTTCCTTTTGTTGTCTGATTGCTGTTGCTAGAACTTCCAGCACTATGTTAAATAACAGCGGTGAGAGTGGGCATCCCTGTCGTGTTCCTGATCTCAGGGAAAAAGCTCTCAGTTTTTCCCCGTTGAGGATGATGTTAGCTGTGGGCTTTTCATAAATGGCTTTTATGATCTTTAAGTATGTTCCTTCTATCCCGACTTTCTCAAGAGTTTTTATTAAGAAAGGGTGCTGGATTTTGTCAAAGGCCTTTTCTGCATGGATTGACAGGATCATATGGTTTTTCTCCTTTTTTTTGTTAATGTGATGTATCACGTTGATTGATTTGCGAATGTTGAACCAGCCCTGCATCCCAGGAATGAATCCCACTTGATCATGGTGAATAATTCTTTTTATATGCCGTTGAATTCGATTTGCTAGTATCTTATTGAGAATTTTTGCATCCATATTCATCAGGGATATTGGCCTGTAGTTCTCTTTTTTTACTGGGTCTCTGTCTGGTTTGGGAATCAAAGTAATGCTGGCTTCATAGAATGAGTCTGGAAGTTTTCCTTCCCTTTCTATTTCTTGGAATAGCTTGAGAAGGATAGGTATTATCTCTGCTTTAAACGTCTGGTAGAACTCCCCTGGGAAGCCATCTGGTCCTGGACTCTTATTTGTTGGGAGATTTTTGATAACCGATTCAATTTCTTCGCTGGTGATGGGTCTGTTCAAGCTTTCTATTTCCTCCTGATTGAGTTTTGGAAGAGTGTGGGTGTTCAGGAATTTGTCCATTTCTTCCAGGTTGTCCAATTTGTTGGCATATAATTTTTCATAGTATTCCCTGATAATTGTTTGTATCTCTGAGGGATTGGTTGTAATAATTCCATTTTCATTCATGATTTTATTTATTTGGGTCATCTCCCTTTTCTTTTTGAGAAGACTGGCTAGAGGTTTGTCAATTTTGTTTATTTTTTCAAAAAACCAACTCTTGGTTTCGTTGATCTGCTCTACAGTTTTTTTAGATTCTATATTGTTTATTTCTGCTCTGATCTTTATTATTTCTCTTCTTCTGCTGGGTTTAGGCTGCCTTTGCTGTTCTGCTTCTATTTCCTTTAGGTGTGCTGTTAGATTTTGTATTTGGGATTTTTCTTGTTTCTTGAGATAGGCCTGGATTGCGATGTATTTTCCTCTCAGGACTGAAGAGGCAGTTGCTTCTTAGAGACAATTATGTTTTCCCTTCTTCCCAGTTTTCCTCTCATTTAGGAGTTGAGATGTTGGGAGTGACACAGTGATGACAACCTCCTCAACCCCAACCCCAGGACAATATGGCTCCTTTATAAGGCCATTCCCTAGGTATCAACTTGCTCCCTTTTTCTCTACAGTGAGAACAGTTCATTCCAGTGAGCAATCTCCATTATTTTGGCATCTTGGCAGAAGAACCATTTCTAACCACTTAATTAAAGTTCAAGTTTGATTGTTCCTGTAGAATTTGCATTTGCTTTTGGTTCCCACATATATTTAAGAATGATCAAATACCATGCTGCTATCTGATCTTGAGCAAATTATTGAACATTTTTGTGTCTCCATTTCCTGTAAAGCAAAATGACAATAGTAATCCCATTTCATACAGATGTTGAAAATATTAGAAAGTTTATGTAAATTTCCTAACAATATTTAGCATATAGGAACTGCTCAGTTCATGGTAGTTAAAATAGTCAACAATGAGTAATAGTCTTTGTAGTCTCAGGGAAACAAGCCCTATATTTGTCTTTATTATTATATTTTTTTGAGAACAAACCTAAATATATTTGTAAACTTAGATTCCATGTTTTAAAACTTGAATAGTAACATTTTCATTTGGAAAAGTATTCCTTTTGCCACATCTTTTTTGCCTTTAAAATTTTTATTTAAATTCCAGTTAGTTGACATATAGTGTGATAATAGTTTCAGGTGTACAATTTAGTGATTCAACACTTCCCATACAACACCCACTGCTCATCACAAGTGCCACATCTTGATAAAAGAAATTGAATGCCTTGTTAAACAGACTATAGATAATGGGCTCATCTTTCTCCTCTGCAGGTCTCCTGGTACTGCATTTTGGGTTGCAAAGCAGAAGGAAGCTATGGAAAAGTAAGGCTAAACAATAATCATCTCCCAAACTCAGGAGAAGCGGTATGTCAAATTAAAAAAAAAAAAAACTTTAAACATCAGGAAATCTTACCCAAAGACTCATTTATGACAATTAAGTGTTTTTCCCTCCTTATAATGTCATTATTTCAGTGAATTTCAGTTTAAGTGATAACTAAAATCCAACAGTGAATGCAAAAGCTTTTGTTTTTTATTACATATAAGGGTTACTTAATCATATTTTTAAAGTCACATTACTTCAATTTTCCATACATAACTTGAAATATGTTTTTGTTAACAGATACCAGCTGATGGTAAAAGCATTTTTGAAGTGAAAGGTTTAGAAACAAATGAAAAATATGTCTTTGCAATTGCTGCTTATTCTTCTAACGGGAAGCTTATTGGTGATGCCATTGGGGAGACAACTAAACCAATTCTGGTTTATCCACCTCTTTCTGCTGTTACTACTCGGATGTTCTTGACGCAGGTAGAAGAGATTCTGCTAATTTCTTGCGTTTTTTTTTGTTTTTGTTTTTGTTTTTTTTCTGTTGAGCTGTTACTAAGTAATTTCCAATGGGAAAAAAAGTCACAGCAGATATTTTAAAGCTCCTGTAATATGCATTTTCCATTAGGGCAGGGTAGTCTCATAAAATAAGAATCATTTCTTTCCTTTTTAGTGAATTTGATTTTTATAATAACATTTTTCCCCTGGATTACAAATGTAACACATGGTAATTTTAGAAATTTAGAAAATATTGAAATGCACAAAGAAGAAAATACATGTTAACTGTTATCCTGTCATCCAGAGTAGCAGTTCTCAACCTGGGGCAATTTTGGCCCCTAGGGGACATTTGTCAATGTCTGGAGACATTTTTGGTTGTCATAACCTAGGAGGGTGCTTCTGGCATCTGGTGGGTAGAGGCCAGGGATGCTGATAAGCACTCTAAATGTAAAGAACAGCCCTCCATAACAAAGAATTACCCAGCCCAAAATGTCAGTAGTACCAAGATTGAGAAACCCTGATCCAGAGGTATCTTTTCATTTGTGTGTGTGTATGCCTGTATACACTTACACACACACACATTTTTATATAAACATATGCATACACACATATGTGTTTGAATTTATGTATAATATATAATTTTAATTATAGTATATATTATTTTATATCCTGATATTTTCATTTAATATATAATTGACAATTTTTTCATTCCATTAAGTATTCTTCCATAGTATAATTTTTAATTTTTTTTAATGTTTATTTATTTTTGAGAGAGAAAAAGATAGAGTGTGAGTGGAGGAGGGGCAGAGAGAGAGGGAGACACAGAATCCTAAGCAGGCTCCAGGCTCTGAGCTGTCTGCACAGAGCCTGACATGGGACTCGAACTCGTGAACTGTGAGATCATGACCTGAGCTGAGGTCAGATGCTTAACTGACTGAGCCACCCATGCGCCCTCATAGTATAAATTTTAACAGCTGTATTTTATAATGGTATTGCACCTTTTTTTTTTGATATTGCATCTTTTAATGATATTGCATCTTATAGATAGATCATAGTTTACTTAGTAATCTTTATTGTTGGGCAGTTAGATATTTTTCCAGTCTTTTGCTAGTATAAGCAAAGCTGCCTTATACATCTTGGTATATACATCTTTATCTGCATCCACGATTGCTTTTTTGAGATGGATTTACAGAAGTGAAATATCTGGGTTAGTAAAGACACGCAGACCTGAGTTCAGGTTCACACTAGTCATGTAATATTGAGCAAGTAACTTTCATCTGTGAAGTGGGAATAATAATAATAGTAGTTACCTCCCAGATGTATTAGGAGTATTAAATGGAATTATGCATGCCAGATGTTTAACCATAGCAATTACCACACAGTAGGCACTAATAAATATTGTTATTGTTTTTAGTTATGAATATACTCATGAATTAACATATTTGCTGAAATGATTGCCCGTTACCAGTGAATAAGGACACTAGAAAGAGTGACTCATTGACCTAAGTCTCAAGAATCTAATTTTAAGCCTATTGTTGGCTGTAGAAATGATGGCTATTTTAAATTTTATCATGTTTCTATTTTGCTATTTTTTTCTCTTAATAGTTGATTAGTATTAGAAGGTAAGATCTTAGTGGTATTTTATATTATCATATTTTTCAAAGAAAATTAAATTGAGAGAATTGCTAGGATTTAGCATATCATATTGGCTCATAGTTTTCTGATGTTTTTATTTCTTTGGAATCTAATATATTTCCTAATTTGCAGTGATGGCGTTATTTCAAAGTGAAGAACTGAGTATTTTATCAAGGCCTAATTTTTCTCCAGGGAGGTTTGACTTTTGGGTTTCATTTGGCAGAACCTTCATTGAAAGTTAATAAAACCAACCCCCAGCTATTCTGTTGGAATAACAAGAAGTGCCATGAAGTAATGACCAATGTTTCATTATTGATAATGATATTTACAGTACTGTATTCATTTATGACAGTATATGAACATTCTCTCTCATAGTGTTAAGTGACTGAAGCAAAATTTTCTTACTTAGTAAACTTAGTAAAACTCTTTAATTTACAGCTCGAGTTTAAGCTTTTAAGTTCCAGCAAGAAAATGTACCTTGCCTTTGGAATTGCAATCTCTTTTTCCTGACAGTGGTTAGTTTTTAGTTTCAGGATGATTCAGTTCTTTAAAAAACATTATCATATGTATTTTATAGTAAGACATAGTGACATTTCGCTAAATGCCTATGATTAACTTGGCTTGGAACATTAGGTTGTACTTTCACTCAACACTATTCTATAGACATTAATAAAGTCAGTCGAATCTTTATTAGGTTTCCCCTCAGTGTAGAAAGCTATTAATTTAGGCTATCTGGAAAATTGTTTGAGGAACCTTTATAAACGATATATTTTCTACAGATATTTTCCAATTTCCCCTTCTTTATAGCCTCATTTCTTCTTATTTTTCACCTTTAAGTCAGGAGTGACTAGATAATATGATATAAAATGTAGAAAATAAGAAACCTAATGAGGAGGACTGTAGGAATTTGGGCAAATTGCCTGGTCTCAATTTCCCAATTTCTAAAATGGATATAAGACCAAATATCTGGATTATTGAACTACTCAATCAGATAATGAGTGGGCACAATGACTTATTGAGAAAAAGAAATCGGGGATATATTTATTTAAAAACTACTATGTGCCAGGCTTTTAAAAATTCATTATTTTGTTTATTACAGTAATGCAGTGAAGTGATACTATTATTTTTAAGTTTATTTATTTATTTTGGGAGAGACAGAGGCAGTGCAGGTAGGGAAGGGACAGAGAGAGAGAGGGAGAGAGAGAGAGAGAATCCCAGCTGTGCTGCCAGTACAGAGCCTGACTCAGGGCTTGAACTCATGAAACCTTGAGATCATGACCTGAGCAGAAACCAAGAGTCAGACGCTTAATCGACTGAGCCACCCAGGTGCCCCACAGTGAGATGATACTATTAATTTCATTGTATAGTTTAGGAAACTGAGATGAATTTAATCCTTCCTCTGCCAATCCCATTTTATTTGAGAAAGGGTGTCTAAGGGAAGTCACGTAATTAAGTAACCCAAGGTTACTCGGGTAGCAGGTGATAAGCCTGATGCTTGAACCAGCTCATGCCTTTCTACTGTTCTGTCCAGGTCCAAGAGTCATGTACTGAACCTCTAACCTGGGCTAGGTTCTTCTAGAGATCTCTGCCATCTCTTCTCTGCTGGGTTGGTGTTGTTCTGTGGGTCTTGATGATCAGTACTGGCAGTAGATTTCAGTGTTGGGAGGTGAATGCTTTGTCAGTATCTCAGTGGTGGCAGGAGAATGAAATTCATACATTTTTTCACTTTATATATGAATTCATCAAAACTCTTTGATAAATAGAGGTTTGCCTTTTGTCATTAATCAATTACAAATTAAAAACAATAAAGCTAGCAGGGAAAAGATAGCCATCCCATTTTTTATTTTATTTTTTTTTATTTTAGAGAGAGAGAGAGAGAGAAAGCATGATCAGGGGAGAGGGGCAGAGGGAGAGAGAGAGAATCTTAAGCAGGCTCCATGCTCTGTGTGGAGCCCGATGCAGGGCTAGATCTCATGATCCTGGGATTATGATCTCACGATCCTGGCATCATGACCTGAACTGAAATCAAGGGTCGGATGCTCAGCTGATTCAGCCACCCAAGTGCCCCTAGTTATCCCATTTTAAAAAGCTCTTTAAGGGGCGCCTGGGTGGCGCAGTCGGTTAAGCGTCCGACTTCAGCCAGGTCACGATCTCGCGGTCCGTGAGTTCGAGCCCCGCGTCGGGCTCTGGGCTGATGGCTCAGAGCCTGGAGCCTGTTTCCGATTCTGTGTCTCCCTCTCTCTGCCCCTCCCCCGTTCATGCTCTGTCTCTCTCTGTCCCAAAAATAAATAAACGTTGGAAAAAAAAAAAAAAAAAAGCTCTTTAAGAAGTCTCAACTCTTCTTTTTCCTCTTGTTCTCTAACTGAATATTGCTTCTCTCCCTACTTCATCTGTTTATTGATGAATTATTTATTGTCTACTTTGTGCTAGGTTCTGTGCTAGATGTCATCTCTTGTTCCTTTGAACTGTCTCTTTTCTCCATCTCATTACCACAACATTAACCCATATTTAGGTAATTTTGACTTATGGTTTCAGTTAAGACTATGATTGCAAGTAAGGGAACCAGCCTGACTTAAGGAATGCAATGAGGCCCTGGGAAGGCACTGGACCCCAGGCAGCCTCAGGCCTCATACCTTTGGTTCTCTGTATACATTGCTTCTTTTTCTCTAAAGATTGACTTTCTTTCTTTCTTTCTTTCTTTCTTTCTTTCTTTCTTTCTTTCTTTCTTTCTTTCTTTCCTTCCTTCCTTCCTTCCTTCCTTCCTTCCTTCCTTCCCTCTTAATGTTTATTTATTTTCAGAGAGACAGGGTGCAAGCAAGTATGGGGGAGGGGCAGAGAGAGAGGGAGAGAGAATCCCAAGTAGCACAGAGCCTAACTCAGGGCCCAATCCCTTAACTGTGAGGTCATGACCTGAATCCAAATCAAGAGTTGGACGCTTAACTGACTGAGCCACCCAGATGCCCCTAAAGACTGACTTGCTTTACTTCTCCATCTCTGAAGGAAAAAATGGCAGCTCCTGTATTTTTATATATCCTTCAATTTCAGGTATAAAGAGAGGCTACCTGGTTGCCTCCTAAACTGGATTCCAGATTCCTAGGAAAGAGATTCTGAGTGATCCACCAAATATAATGAATCTGATCTCTTTTTTGTTTGACCACTGACTTGTTTTTAAATCTCACCCTCTTTTTCCCTTTGGTTCCATACATAGGCAGGCTGATAGGAGGTCTATGAGCTTACCTTTGGTGCTGACAGGAAATGTAAATCTCCCAGCTGGCAGCAGCTTTCCCCATTCCTACCCCTTCCCACCCCCAAGCACTAATCAAAGCCCAGCCCATTCCTTCCCAGGCCTGCTTGTGCCTGTCCAACATTCCCTGGGAGCCCCTTGTGTGAGTAATAAACTTTCTCTCAAATTCTTCTGGTACATGTAGTGCCATCAGCCTAGACAGCAGAGCCACACTTTGGGTGGGGGTCCATTTTGCTTTGCACAAGGTGCTATAAAGCACCCACCTTGGGTCAGGCACTCACCCTGGGCTAGTCAACTGTGTTGTAGTACAATTATTGAATGCCCTCTTCTGTGAATGTAGGAAAATTACCAGGAAAAAAGATTTTAAATTTTGTTTAACATGTTATTATTGTGTGCTTACTCTGTGCTAGGCAATGCTCCAGGCTAGTGATTATAAACCTTGAGTGTGCATCTTGGAGTGCTTGTTAAACAGATTGTTGTGTCCTACCACCAGAATTTTTTACTCACTAGGTCTGGGGTAGGGCCTGGAATTTTCCATTTCCAACAAGTTCTTAGGTGATGGTTATACTGACGGTCCAGGGACCATACTTTGAGAACCACTGCTCTAAGCAAAGTCAACAAAATGCTATGATAAGAGACAGGTAATAAACAACACAGTAAATAAGTAAGTTATCTATGTTACAAGATAAGTTCTATGGAAAGAAAAATTGGAGTATGTTCTGAGGAATTAGAAGTGTGAGGTGAGAGAAGGGAAAGTAGTTCACAGTATCAAATAGGGTGATCAGGGAAGGCCTCATCTAGAAGGTGAGATTTAAGCAGAGACTTAAAGGAGGCAAGGGAGGGGCTCGCAGGAGAAAGAAAATTCTGCAGAAGGAGCTAGAGCAAAAGCCCTATAGTTTTCAGAGTCTTACCTGCTATGTTTGATAAACAGCAAGGAGGCCATTGTGACTGGAGCAGAGAGACCCATGGAGAATAAAAGAATTGGTTAGAGAGGTAAAAGGTAAGTAGATGGGTGGGTGAGCAGAAAAAGACTTCTAGGCCACTGTAAGAACTTTGGCTTTTAAAGTATGGAAAAAGCCCAAATGTCCATCAGCTGATGAATGGGCGCGCGCGCACACACACACACACACACACACACACACACACACACACACACTGGAATATTACTTGGTGATCAAAAAGAATGAAATCTTGCCATTTGCAACAACGTGGATAGAACTAGAGTGTATTATGTTAAGTGAAATAAGTCAGTCAGAGAAAGATAAATATCCTATGATTCCACTCATGTGGAATTTAAGATACAAAACAAATGAATATATGGGAAGGGAAGCAAAAATAATATAACAACAGAGAGAAAGACAAACCATACGAGACCCTTAAATACAGAGAACAAACTGAAGGCAGCTGGCAGGGTGTTGGGTGGGGGGAAGGGCTAAAGAGTTGAGGGGCATTAAGGAGGGCACTTGTTGGGATGAGCACTGGGTGTGATATGTTAAGTGACGAATTACTGAATTCTATTCCTGAAATCATTGTTACACTGTATGTTAACTAACTTGGATTTAAATAAAATCTGTAAGTTCACCATCTTATATCATGGCACTGCTCTGTTAACCCACAAAAAGTTGTGAATTTACAAACCATAGTTTTATCATGGTATCTTTGCTTGTTTTACAATGTCCACTAATTGAATAAATGATATTATTTTTAGAAGAATATGTTTTAAAAGGAAAGAACATCCAATTTTAATTTCACCCAACTCAATTACACATTAAATTAAAAAAGAAGAATTTAAAAAAAGAAGAACTTTGGCTTTTACTTTGAGTGAAATGAACAACCATTGGAAAGGTTTTTTTTTTTTTTTTTTTTTTTTTATGAGAAGTGGGATGACATAATATGACTTCTGTTTTCAAAGTCTCACCCTGGATGCTGTGTTGGCAATAGACCATAATAGGACAGGGATGGAAGCAGAGGGATGTCTCTATTACTGCAACCCAATGAGAGATGGTGGTAGCTTGGCCAGTGTGATAATAGTTGATGTGGTGAGAAGTGGTCAGATTCTGGATATGTTTTGAAGGAGGAGTTAACAAGAGTTCCTAGTGGAAATAATATAAAGAGAAAAAGAAAAGATGACTCTAAGATGTTTAGTTGACTAACTGGAAGGATAGACTTGACATCAACTGAGTTCAGGAGTGCTGTGGGTGGTATAGATTTGGGGCAGAGGGAAATCAGAAATTCATTTTGAGACATGTTGTGGTAAGATGTTTATTAGATATTCAGGGAGAATTGTTGAATAGTCAGTTAGATATATGAATCTGGAGCATGGGAGAGAGGTCTGGGCAGGAGAAGGATTTGAGATTAGTCATGTGGCACAGCCATGGGGCTGGATTATTCCACTAAGGAAATAAGTGCAGACAGAAGAGAGAAGAGGTCCAAAGACTGAGCCCTGGGACATGCCAGTGTAAAGAGATTGGGGAAAAGAGTAGGAGCTTGCAAAGGCAACTGAAAAGGAATGTGGGGAAGAAAACTGAGTGTGGAGCTTGGGAAGACACGTGAGGATCATGTATCAAGGAGCGTCTCTACTGTACTTAATTATTTCATTAGTTTTCTGGTGCTTTTTTCTCTTATTTTACTCTCACCCCATCTAAAATCTGTAAGCTCACCATCTTATACCATGGCACTGCTCTGTTAACCCACAAAAACTCATGAAGTTACAAACCTTAGTTTTATCATTGTATCTTTTCTTGTTTTACAATGTCCACTAATTTAATAAATGACATTATTTTTAGAAGCATATGTTTTAAAAGGAAAGAACATCCGATTTTAATTTTACCCAACTCAATTACACATCATCTGTTACTAATTTCCGTGGTAAGTGTTAGAATTATATGGTGTTTTAGTGACCACCTAGTCCAACTCCCAACTCCTTCATTTGACCAATGCAGCCAGTGAAGTGACCTCATCCACCGTTCTAGGTCTTGGCTCTACTATTTTTACTGAATATCAGGCTCTGTACAAATTATTTAACTTCTTAATCCCTCAGTTTCCTCATCTGAAAAATAGGAATGGTCATAGAGTTCACTTCATAAAAATGAAATGGGGTGTCAATACAATAATGCATACAAAGTGCTCAGACTAGTACTTGACATCTTTAAGTACTTCCACCTGAATTTTAAGACCTTCTGAAATCATCCCATTTTACCTGTCCATCATGTTTTCTGCTTTTCTTCAAATTCTGACCTGTCTTTTCAGTCTCTCCTAAATGTTCTGTGATGATTTTCACTATTGGACCCTTTTCAGGTTCTGTCTCAACTGTGCCCATGTGAACCTTATCCCTGCCTTAGGGTTCAACTCAAGCACAGACTCCTTTTTTTTTTTTTTTTTTTTTTTAACGTTCACTTATCTTTGAGACAGAGACAGAGCATGAATGGGGGAGGGTCAGAGAGAGAGGGAGACACAGAATCGGAAGCAGGCTCCAGGCTCTGAGCCATCAGCCCAGAGCCCGATGCGGGGCTCGAACTCACGGACCGTGAGATCGTGACCTGAGCCGAAGTCGGACGCTCAACCGACTGAGCCACCCAGGCGCCCCCAGACTCCTTTTTGAAGCCCTAATTTCTCCTTTTCTAAGCCTCCACAGTTATTATGTTATCCTTTGTAGTTTTTCTGGTGATTTCAGGTGTTTTATGTTTGTAACTTGATTCGAGTTTAATGGCATATAAGGTCATTTTAAGCTTTGAAGAACCTATCCTCACAGTGGTTAGTGCAGAGTAGAAACTTCGTAACATTTTACTGGTTGGTTGATTATGAGGGTGGAGTTGGCAGATTGAAAAAGTTCTGGCCCTGTAAATTATTCCTTTGAGTGGACTATATTCTAGCAACATGCCATTTACATACTTAATTAATTTGTTTGTACTTTATATCCTACCTGCTTCCATTAAGAATTTGAAGCAGCACGTAACTTATGTGGTGAGATTTCATATTGTTGTACATATTTGAATAGAATGATTTTAAGGAATATCTTTAAAGAAATATATTCTACCAAACGAAACAGGTAAGTTGATGATTTTTCTTCTCTCGAGCTTCTATATTTTACCAGTGAAATCAGTTATTTTGCCTAATGTTGAATGTGTCAAATTAAAAGCATATCATGGCCTTGGAGCACCTGGGTGACTCAGTTGGTTAAGCGTCCAACTTTGGCTCAGGTCATAATCTCACCATTTGTGGCTTCAAGCCCTGCGTTGGGCTCTATGCTGACAGCTGGAGCCTGGAGCCTGCTTTGGATTCTGTGTCTCCCTCTCTCTCTGCCCCTTCCCCACTTGCACTCTGTCTCTCTCTCTCTCAAAACAAAAACAAAAACAAAACATATCATCGTCTTTTGGAAGCATCTCTGTGTTATTTTTCACTCTTTTCAGCTGTGAACCCTTTGTTGCACAAAAGCTCTGAAAGTGTCAGTCAGAACCAGAAAAGAATGAAGTATATTTCATATTTTGGGTTTGGGAAATCTGATTGTTTCTCTTGGAACAGATTGTTCATTATAACAGTGTCTGTAATAAATGGAGTGCACTGCTGAGATGGATGGAAATGAAATTAATTTGGCTCAGATGTGATCTTTGTTTTGCTTATGAGAATTTGAAACATCCTTACAGAGTTTCAA
Source organism: Puma concolor (assembly GCF_028749965.1). Classification (NCBI taxonomy): domain Eukaryota; kingdom Metazoa; phylum Chordata; class Mammalia; order Carnivora; family Felidae; genus Puma; species Puma concolor. The sequence continues at coordinate 24,614,624 of NC_141673.1, read as the reverse complement.
ATTTCCATGCAATTTAGAAATAAAAGAGATTTCAAAATGTGTCTGTCTCCCTTGCCAGTGGCCATCGATACCTTACTGTGGCCCCGTGGAACAAAACAGCAAATGTGAACAACTATGTATGAAATTAGTGTGTGAACAGACCTTATCAGAATTCCTGTTTAAAAGATACATTTTACCAATAAAAATATAATGTATGATAATGTACTTTTTCTTGTAGGTTGCCTATCAGATTGGTAACTATGAGTTGGCTAAGAAGGTTTTCTCACCAGTTTGGGATTATTTTGTTGCTTCACCACATCATGATGAACAATCTGTTATTTGCTTAAGCAATATAATGACTATTACACAGAGAAGGTAATCAGAAATATTCTTTTAAAATATTAATTTGCTTATTGAAAAATATGGATGTTGTATACAAAGCCTATAATTCATTTTCAATTTCATGTTAAGATAGTCAATGTAAAGCTATTTTTAATAGGTGTTGTAATAAGCATACACATCCCAAGTTCTTGAGTCCTTGTTAGAAACTTCTTTGGTAGAATAAGAAAAAGCACAGGAGACATTTAGATGCATTCTGAAGTTAAGGTAATGAGGGCTATAGAAAAAAAAAATACCAACTACTAATCAAGATAACGTCAGTTATACTGTAAAACACAAATATGCTTTGGGGACTTTTATAACAGAGAGCGGTCAGGTTGGGGTTAATAGTTATGGTGTGATGGGTGGACTATTAGGTTTAAAAGACTTTTTCTTTGCTTGAAGAAGCTCCCAGGATTAGACCATCAGGAACTGCAAATAGGTTGGTATGGGTCATATAAAACCACAGGCCATCCTTTGCTTTATAGTTGCTTTTTCTTAAAAGAGCAAAGATTAAGAGCAGCCTCAGAAATGAGCATTGGTGGGATTTTAGGCTGTCTCAACAACAAGTTAAAAAACAACAATCTCCTTTACCTACTTGTTAATAATACCTGAAATTCCTTTCCTAAGAAGACAAAACCCTTTATTCATCAGTTAAAGATAGTGACCTTAAATGCACATGCTGGTGGAGGCAAGGCATTGATAGTGCTTATTCACATAAAAGTAGAATTCCATTCAATGAAACAACTGTAGACTTAGCATTTACCATGTACAAGGATGCTAGGTGTTGTGTAGGATGGATTTGAGAGGCATTTCAGAAGAGGAAGAGACGGGGCTTGGAAGGTTTTATGTGATGTGGGGACAAGAGAATGGAAGTAGTGAAGCTTACTGGGATTGCCATTGTTACCTGACTGGCAGACCTATGATGGGTACTAGGGGAATGAGAGAGGTGGGGTAAGTCTTTGGAGGAGATAATGAATTCGACAGGAAATATTTTGAGTTTAGTTTTCCAACAGGTTGCCTTTGTGGATATGAGATGCCCAGCAGGTAGTTGAATATTTAGTGCTGACACTCAGGAGAGAGGTCAAGGCTAGAGATAGATTGAGAAATTGTCCATGAGGTCATCATTGAAATTTTGACAATGAGAGCTATCTCCCAGGGACTAACTGTTTAGCAGAAAAGATAGAAGCTGGAATTAAATGCTGGGCATTACTTACGTTTAAGAGGCTGAAGCAGGAAATGGAACCAAGGAAGGATACTGAAAATAGTTTGTGCTCGTCTCAGCCTACCAGTAGTCAGTGTTGTATCTGAACCAGCCTTTATGGTTCTTATTATGATTGTGAGGCACCCTTCAGCAATAAACATCCAGAAAGTTTGAAAATAAAATAGAGGTTTATTACTTACAGGATCTGGAAATTACATGGCATACTTGGGGCCCCACAGCAAGTTCATAGGTGAAGAGAGAGAGCCAGCATGGGCCTGGGGTTCTGCTTTTATTGAGGTCCAGGGTGGGTGCCTAAGGTTTCATGGGCTCACTCTTTGTTGTTGAATTTAAAAAGTAAGAGTGGGAATTTAAAACAAGGGAAGAGATAAAGAACACCCTACTAACGAATGAGTGGGTCAACCAGGCAATTAGAGAAGAAATTAAAAAATATATGGAAACAAACGAAAATGAAAATACAACAATCCAAACGCTTTGGGACGCTGCGAAGGCAGTCCTGAGAGGAAAATACATTGCAATCCAGGCCTATCTCAAGAAACAAGAAAAATCCCAAATACAAAATCTAACAGCACACCTAAAGGAAATAGAAGCAGAACAGCAAAGGCAGCCTAAACCCAGCAGAAGAAGAGAAATAATAAAGATCAGAGCAGAAATAAACAATATAGAATCTAAAAAAACTGTAGAGCAGATCAACGAAACCAAGAGTTGGTTTTTTGAAAAAATAAACAAAATTGACAAACCTCTAGCCAGGCTTCTCAAAAAGAAAAGGGAGATGACCCAAATAGATAAAATCATGAATGAAAATGGAATTATTACAACCAATCCCTCAGAGATACAAACAATCATCAGGGAATACTATGAAAAATTATATGCCAACAAATTGGACAACCTGGAAGAAATGGACAAATTCCTGAACACCCACACTCTTCCAAAACTCAATCAGGAGGAAATAGAAAGCTTGAACAGACCCATCACCAGCGAAGAAATTGAATCGGTTATCAAAAATCTCCCAACAAATAAGAGTCCAGGACCAGATGGCTTCCCAGGGGAGTTCTACCAGACGTTTAAAGCAGAGATAATACCTATCCTTCTCAAGCTATTCCAAGAAATAGAAAGGGAAGGAAAACTTCCAGACTCATTCTATGAAGCCAGTATTACTTTGATTCCTAAACCAGACAGAGACCCAGTAAAAAAAGAGAACTACAGGCCAATATCCCTGATGAATATGGATGTAAAAATTCTCAATAAGATACTAGCAAATCGAATTCAACGGCATATAAAAAGAATTATTCACCATGATCAAGTGGGATTCGTTCCTGGGATGCAGGGCTGGTTCAACAAATCAATCAACGTGATACATCACATTAACAAAAAAAAAGAGAAGAACCATATGATCCTGTCAATCGATGCAGAAAAGGCCTTTGACAAAATCCAGCACCCTTTCTTAATAAAAACCCTTGAGAAAGTCGGGATAGAAGGAACATACTTAAAGATCATAAAAGCCATTTATGAAAAGCCCACAGCTAACATCATCCTCAACGGGGAAAAACTGAGAGCTTTTTCCCTGAGATCAGGAACACGACAGGGATGCCCACTCTCACCGCTGTTGTTTAACATAGTGCTGGAAGTTCTAGCATCAGCAATCAGACAACAAAAGGAAATCAAAGGCATCAAAATTGGCAAAGATGAAGTCAAGCTTTCGCTTTTTGCAGATGACATGATATTATACATGGAAAATCTGACAGACTCCACCAAAAGTCTGCTAGAACTGATACATGAATTCAGCAAAGTTGCAGGATACAAAATCAATGTACAGAAATCAGTTGCATTCTTATACACTAACAACGAAGCAACAGAAAGACAAATAAAGAAACTGATCCCATTCACAATTGCACCAAGAAGCATAAAATACCTAGGAATAAATCTAACCAAAGATGTAAAGGATCTGTATGCTGAAAACTATAGAAAGCTTATGAAGGTAATTGAAGAAGATTTAAAGAAATGGAAAGACATTCCCTGCTCATGGATTGGAAGAATAAATATTGTCAAAATGTCAATACTACCCAAAGCTATCTACACATTCAATGCAATCCCAATCAAAATTGCACCAGCATTCTTCTCGAAACTAGAACAAGCCATTCTAAAATTCATATGGAACCACACAAGGCCCCGAATAGCCAAAGTAATTTTGAAGAAGAAGACCAAAGCAGGAGGCATCACAATCCCAGACTTTAGCCTCTACTACAAAGCTGTCATCATCAAGACAGCATGGTATTGGCACAAAAACAGACACATAGACCAATGGAATAGAATAGAAACCCCAGAACTAGACCCACAAACGTATGGCCAACTCATCTTTGACAAAGCAGGAAAGAACATCCAATGGAAAAAAGACAGTCTCTTTAACAAATGGTGCTGGGAGAACTGGACAGCAACATGCAGAAGGTTGAAACTAGACCACTTTCTCACACCATTCACAAAAATAAACTCAAAATGGATAAAGGACCTGAATGTGAGACAGGAAACCATCAAAACCTTAGAGGAGAAAGCAGGAAAAGACCTCTCTGACCTCAGCCGTAGCAATCTCTTCCTCGACACATCCCCAAAGGCAAGGGAATTAAAAGCAAAAGTGAATTCCTGGGACCTTATGAAGATAAAAAGCTTCTGCACAGCAAAGGAAACAACCAACAAAACTAAAAGGCAACCAACGGAATGGGAAAAGATATTTGCAAATGACATATCGGACAAAGGGCTAGTATCCAAAATCTATAAAGAGCTCACCAAACTCCACACCCGAAAAGCAAATAACCCAGTGAAGAAATGGGCAGAAAACATGAATAGACACTTCTCTAAAGAAGACATCCAGATGGCCAACAGGCACATGAAAAGATGTTCAGCGTCGCTCCTTATCAGGGAAATACAAATCAAAACCACACTCAGGTATCACCTCACGCCAGTCAGAGTGGCCAAAATGAACAAATCAGGAGACTATAGATGCTGGAGAGGATGTGGAGAAACAGGAACCCTCTTGCACTGTTGGTGGGAATGCAAATTGGTGCAGCCACTCTGGAAAGCAGTGTGGAGGTTCCTCAGAAAGTTAAAAATAGACCTACCCTATGACCCAGCAATAGCACTGCTAGGAATTTATCCAAGGGACACAGGAGTACTGATGCATAGGGGCACTTGTACCCCAATGTTCATAGCAGCACTCTCAACAATAGCCAAATTATGGAAAGAGCCTAAATGTCCATCAACTGATGAATGGATAAAGAAATTGTGGTTTATATACACAATGGAGTACTACGTGGCAATGAGAAAAAATGAAATATGGCCTTTTGTAGCAACGTGGATGGAACTGGAGAGTGTGATGCTAAGTGAAATAAGCCATACAGAGAAAGACAGATACCATATGGTTTCACTCTTATGTGGATCCTGAGAAACTTAAGAGAAACCCATGGGGGAGGGGGAAAAAAAAAAAAGAGGTTAGAGTGGGAGAGAGCCAAAGCATAAGAGACTGTTGAGAACTGAGAACAAACTAAGGGTTGATGGGGGGTGGGAGGGAGGAGAGGGTGGGTGATGGGTACTGAGGAGGGCACCTTTTGGGATGAGCACTGGGTGTTGTATGGAAACCAATTTGACAATAAATTTCATATATAAAAAAAAAAAAAAGTAGACATCCGGATGGCCAACAGGCACATGAAAAGATGTTCAGCGTCGCTCCTTATCAGGGAAATACAAATCAAAACCACACTCAGGTATCACCTCACGCCAGTCAGAGTGGCCAAAATGAACAAACCAGGAGACTATAGATGCTGGAGAGGATGTGGAGAAACAGGAACCCTCTTGCACTGTTGGTGGGAATGCAAATTGGTGTAGCCGTTCTGGAAAGCAGTGTGGAGGTTCCTCAGAAAATTAAAAATAGACCTACCCTATGACCCAGCAATAGCACTGCTAGGAATTTATCCAAGGGACACAGGAGTACTGATGCATAGGGGCACTTGTACCCCAATGTTCATAGCAGCACTCTCAACAATAGCCAAATTATGGAAAGAGCCTAAATGTCCATCAACTGATGAATGGATAAAGAAATTGTGGTTTATATACACAATGGAGTACTACGTGGCAATGAGAAAAAATGAAATATGGCCTTTTGTAGCAACGTGGATGGAACTGGAGAGTGTGATGCTAAGTGAAATAAGCCATACAGAGAAAGACAGATACCATATGGTTTCACTCTTATGTGGATCCTGAGAAACTTAACAGGAACCCATGGGGGAGGGGAAGGAAAAAAAAAAAAAAAAGAGGTTAGAGTGGGAGAGAGCCAAAGCATAAGAGACTGTTGAGAACTGAGAACAAACTAAGGGTTGATGGGGGGTGGGAGGGAGGAGAGGGTGGGTGATGGGTATTGAGGAGGGCACCTTTTGGGATGAGCACTGGGTGTTGTATGGAAACCAATTTGACAATAAATTTCATATATAAAAAAAAAAAAAACAAAACAAAAAAACAAAACAAGGGAAGAGAAAAAACAGTGGCCCAAATTGTCATTTATCAAAATCCACTAAGATTTCTAAAACAGAGGAGCCTCAGTGAGGGAGGTGGCCTGGCTCTTTAGGTAGTTGTGTGACTGGCAATGTATTTATTCGAGATAGCCGTCTTTGAAGTAAATGCCTTTTTGAAGTGGATGCTTTGACAATCAAAGCTTAAGGCAGACCCTTACATTACAAAAATAAATACATTAAGAAAACCCAACTGTCAGAACTTTTTTGACAAAAAGGAACAGTCCAGGAGGTGAAACTCGGGAAAAGTACATTGCCAAGGAAAGTGAGAATATCACCCGGGAGGACTGGTCAGCAGTGTTAAATGCTAGTGCAAGGTCAGGCAGAGGAGTTGTTCAAAAAGAAATGCTACGGAGAAGTTGGATAGAATAAAAACTAAGAGGAAGCCTTCCCCCCTATATTTTGAGAGAAGGAGAGAGAGAGAGAGAGAGAGAGCGAGCGAGCTGGGGAGAGGGGCAGAGGGAAATAGAGAATCTTAAGCAGGCTTCATGCTCAGCGACACAGGGCTCAATCCTACAACCCTGGGATCATGATCTGAGCCAAAATCAAGAGTCAGATGTTGAACCAACTGAGCTGCCCGGGTGCCCCAAGAGGTGACTTTTAGAATTGGCAATTAGGAGGCCGTTGATGAGTTCAAGAGAGCTAGTTTTGTGGTGTGATGGGCCAGAAACCTTTTGCAGTTGGGTAAGAAGTAAATGGAAATGGAGAATTGTAATTAGCTAAGGTCACTGATGTGAAGTTGGTGTAAAGAGAAGAGGACAATGGCAGAACAATGAGGGGGAAGGCAGGCTTAAGGAAAACATTTTGAAGAGTGGAGGAAGCGTAGACAGTGCAGGGGGAGAAACAAACAAATTCACACGATAATGACATCATGGTGGTAGAGCCTGGAGGGTATAGGAGCTCATGGGGTGGAGAACAGGGGGTTTAGAACATCTGCTCTCAGGAATATGAACAAGGAGACATTAAGGATAACCAGAGGTTATCAGAGGTTACCAGAAAAATTGGCCAGTGACGTCTATGCAAGGTCAGGCACACTGATTATGGCATAAAATAAGGGGTGTAAAATCTAAAGTGTTAGAGAGGTCTGAGCTGGATAGGGAAGGAGACAGAACCAGGAGAAGGCAATAGCCTGGACGCATTGCACATGTCATGTGGACAAAGAAAGAGTTCAGTGTGGGTTGCAGGAACGGAAGTACTAAAATTCTCCTAGCAAATATAATTTCAGCATTTAACATGGTGGTAAAACAGATCATCTTCAGGTATGAATTACTGATGTCAGATCCTTTCCTGTTTTTTAGAGATAGAGGGTGGGGAGGGCGGAGGGACCTGAAACTTAGAAGGGAGGGTTCGTCACCAAGTAAGGCTGAGAACAAGGAAGGGAATATTGGAAACAAAGTCGAAGACTGCAGATTTCACAGTTTTGCCAATGTTTGGCACTGTTGACTGCAATTTAGGAAAGATAATTAGAAATAATCTAAGAGTTATTAAGACTCTGCCTCCTTTCTTCCTTTTCTCTCTGCCTCAATCTTTCTCCTTTCCTCTTTACCCATGGCTGATTTTGCTATAAATGACCCTTATTTTCAGAAACTTTATTAATTGAAATATTATGCTTCTGAAGATCTATAGTGATTTAATTATATTGATAGAAAAGAAGTTTACATAATAGAACCAGAAAATTTTGCCAATATTTATTTTTATTTGTCTCTGATATATGTCAGCACCTTAGTTTTCTTAGCTGTGAACTTGTTGTTAAACATAGTCTTTAATTTTAAACAGCTGTATGAGAGAAGTTGTTCCACAAATTTTTGCTGTTATTGTGTAGATATTAAGAACCTATCAATCTAAAAATGCATGTTTACATGATCATTTTATGTTTATGCCTGTGACAGCATTTACTTCCTTTTGCAGATTACATTCAGATATTTTGGCAGAGACTTCTTCAATCCTCTTATACCTTTTCCTTAGAAATATTTTTGTAACAAGTGACATTAAAATTAAAGAAGAAAATCTTTTCTGTGATAATATTAAAGGCAATGAGATTTTCCCCTCTCAACAAGTAAGTGAATTAAAGGGACTGAAAATGTGCCAATTTCCCTTTATTTGTTTCTTGATGTTTCAAGTTCTTTCGGGATTGTGTATCCTGATTTGTGGATAGACTGAGAGATCATTTTATGATTGTGCAGGTTTATTTGATATTCCAAATAGGTTTCATAGGCCCGAGTTCATATATATTTTTCTTCTTTTCAATTGATCTTTTTTGTCTCTGTAAAAGTAGTATAAATTTCAAATATTCAAAAAATGATAAGGTATAAAGTGAAATCTATTGTAATTTTATTGCTCCTAAAAATACTATGAGTTTGTTTTCTCTGTTTTTTTTTTATGATATCTGATTTATAAAAATATGCATAGGCAAATTATTATTTAAAAAATTTTTTTTACAAAAATGCCTTCACAATCTACTTGCTATTCCATAATTTGCCTACTTAACATTTTTAATAATTTATCTTATACATGTTTTCATGCAGGTACATATCAATTTACCAAATTCTTATTTTTTAAGTTCTTTTTTTAAAAAAATTTTTTTAATGTTTATTTATTTTTGAGAGAGAGAGAGAGACAGAGTGCGAGCTGGAGAGGGGCAGAGAGAGAGGGAGACAGAGAATCCAAATCAGGCTCCAGGCTCTGAGCTGTCAGCACAGAGCCTGATGTGGGGCTCGAACCCACAAACTGTGAGATCACAACCTGAGCCGAAGTCAGATGCTTAACCGACTGAGCCAGCCAGGCACCCCTTATTTTTTTAAGTTCTTAGTTTATTAATCCTCTCATGAAAAATCTACACAATCACCACAGATAAAGTCACTGTGGAACCTTTATTCCTTCTTTTGTCCAATCTCTGGCTCACTTGTTGCTTGCACCAACCTTGGCTTCTGCAGTTCCCCTGACTTCTTCATTCTGTTCTTATGGTCCTTTCCCTGTTTTCTGGAGGTCTGTTTCTTCTCATACAGGCCATGTCTTGCAAGTCTATGCCTGGGTTCATTTTTCTGTGCATCATCCAAGGAACAATAAATTATGCTTAAGCCAGTTGTCTCGCCACCACCAAAATGGGTTCTGAATCCAAATACAAAGATAGCATCTGGTGTGATCTTGTCCACTTTGGCTTGTTTTTCCTGAATTTCTATCTCAGGTACTGTTGCCTTTCTGGGGTGAAGAACATCAATGACCATTTGTTTCCATACCAAATTCTTTTTAATTTTAATATTGCATTCCTGTACAGAGGCAGGAATGTAACCCATATTCTACTGATGGATTCTCAGGGTGGTTATCAGCATTGCTGTGTGTACCTTTGCAATCTTATAATGCTCTTGCTTTTAATAACAATCCTTTGCTATTTTTTCCATTCTAGATTGAGTGTCACTCTTTGTCCCTCTCCTTCTTTCCTTCTTTACTCACTTTAGCTACATAGAGGCTTTTCCCGTGTGTTTGTTTTTCACAGTTGCTTTTTCCTACCCTTGCATTTATTCATTAGTTAATCAACCAATAAATTGTTACATGAGACCATGCCAGTGTCTATGGATCCAAAAATGAAAAAAACATGACGCTTTTGTCCAGGGAAAGTTCATGGTCTTACAGAGCCCAAGCACTCATAACCATCATCCTGTTCTTTATGTGTTGCCCTTAGTTTCTTCTTTCAGCATCCAGTCTGAAAATGAAGTCAGGCTTTAAGTACTTCAATCAATGAATTCCAGAATGCTAGACTACCATTCTAGTAATAACTTACTCTATGGAAATTTCTCAATGCCAGTTTTCTGTGTATGTTATTTTATAGGTATATATAGAAAAATAATGAAATCTTCCTCCAGGAAAGGGAAAGGAAAAGTAAGATAAGATTCTTATTATTTTTAAGTAACATTTAATCACAAAAGCCTAACTTTCTATTTCACTACCATTTTTATTTAAGTAGCACAAGTATAATAGAAGATTAGTTTGGTCTATTGAAGATTCATCATTTTTTTTTTCACAAATCCAGAAAGAAAATGGGACTGTTAATCAAGTGAGGGACAATATTACAGAGATATAATATTTTAATTATTATTTGTTATAATTTATGTTTTGAAAAAGCTAGATTTTTTCTAACATTAAAATATAGCCACGTTTTAATTTTACCAATTAAAAAAGATTAGTTCCTTTTTCATTACTAGTGGTATTTCTATTGTTTTACAAAATATTCTAAAGTTTAATTCTAAGATGGTATTATCCATATGTAGCATTATTGGGAAATTAGAGTTGTTCTTGAGTTTAGATTTTCTTCATACCAGGATTTCAACATACCAATGTGTTGTTAAACCGGCAGGATCACATTTCCTACCCTTCTTCTCCTTAGAGGCACATTAATTAAGCACCTGATGTTCCTTTCCGGTAACAATACCTGTTTCTTTACAGATTGCTAGATTAATTGAATGTGAGAGAATATTAGTGGCATTGGACCTTAGCAACTACCTAAATGATTCCAGTTATGCCCTTCAAGCTGTGACTCAGTGTTATGGCCTCCTTGCTCCTATAATCTACCACAATGTTGTTTTGGTACCTGTTGTACAGGTAAGCATATTCACCCCACCCCCTTAAAAATAAGGATATTTTTTACAAAGGCAATTCAACAATGCATTTTGGAAAATGAAAAGCAATGTATCTCTCATAACGTACAAATAGGTCAAAGACAAGTGTTATGAAATTTCATGAGTTAACTGAAAAACATTTTAATAATTTAAATTATATCTGGGCGAACAGACATACATAAAACATAAAGGCTCAAATGTGTTTCTCTGAAAACATTCAGCCCCATTGCTGTCCATGTTTAAATACTGGCAATCTGTTTTTCTAGATTTTTTAAGTCATTTCAATTTGTATGCTTTTGTAATGTTAGAAGCATCAATGCTTATTCTTAACATATTTTTTTTTTAAATTTTTTTTTCAACGTTTTTATTTATTTTTGGGACAGAGAGAGACAGAGCATGAACGGGGGAGGGGCAGAGAGAGAGGGAGACACAGAATCGGAAACAGGCTCCAGGCTCTGAGCCATCAGCCCAGAGCCCGACGCGGGGCTCGAACTCACGGACCGCGAGATCGTGACCTGGCTGAAGTCGGACGCTTAACCGACTGCGCCACCCAGGCGCCCCCTTAACATATTTTTAAAGCCATCATCTGGGGAAAAAATTGGCGAATGACCCAAGAAAAATTACTTGGGTGTCTTGGTGATGGAGAAACTGGAATTTATGGAAAAAGAATAAGGGAGAGCTGGGTGAAGGGGTTATATTAGTTGTTTATTCTTCCTAACAAATCACCATAGTGAATCTATCTCATAGTTTCTGTGGGACAGGAGGCTGGAAATGGGTTGGTTGGGTCTTCTGCTTAGGGTCTCTTCAGGCTGAAATCAAGGTGTTGGCCAGAGCTGTGATCTCACCTGAGGCTCTGGAGCCTTTTCCAAGCTCACTGGTTGTTGAGAGAATTTATTTCCTTGTGCTTGTATGATAGGAGGTCCTTAGCTCCTGAAAGCTCACCGCCAGTTCCCTGCCACATGGTCTTCTCCATAACGTGGCAGTCTGCTTCCTCAAGACCATCAGGAGAGTTCCTATAATATTCATGAAGTCTTATATAACATAATGTAGTCATGAGAGAGAAGATCTTATCACATTCACAGGTCCTACCCACATGTAAGGAGAAAGGATTATAACAGAGCTTGTACACCAGGGAGTCCACATCTTGTGGACTGTTTTAGAATCCTGCCTACCACAGGGAAGTAATGAGAGAGGTAAGGTTTTACTGCAGATACTTATAGAAAGTTTTCATCATCATCATTGTTGTCATCATTATCATCATCATCGTCAACTCAGATTTTGAGAACCAAGAAGATGTGAGTGATCTCATGCAAAGCATAAAAATTTTTAATTCACCATGGAGAAAACTAACCAGAGGACTTAAGTAATTTAACAAATATTTGCCTTGGAATGGCTATACTGGAACATAGACATGCTCCTTCTCCCGTATTCCCTTAAGCTCAGCTGCTTGGGAGATCTGCTTCTAAAATCCAAAATCTCAACTCATAGTTGGCAGCCTTCCATGTCATTTGTAGATTGAATGTAAAGCAGTATTCTCAAGTGTGGAATATGCTTTCTTCCGAACCCAAAGGCATTGTCCTTTCTTCTTAGAGGTGAGAGATGCCAGATGTCAGACCTACTCTGGGGTAGGGAGTTTGTTTCAGCACACCCGAGATATTTCATTAATGTGGCAGTTTCCTGAATCTTCATCAGGTTTATTCCTACCCTCTGGAAGGCATGTATCCTATCAGGGTCTTTAATGTACTTGCCTTTTCTTGCTTTTTATGTCCAATTAACATTTTTGTAAGTGTTATTGATGTACTGGTCCCATGTTTTGTTTTGAGAAATGTCCAGAGTGTTCAGGTCCTTTCATAAAATATGTCAGAGGGTGGGAGAGTTACCATTGCCCTGGGGCAAGATGCTAAATATATACTTTTGTCTTCCCAGCATGAATGGGAACTTTTTCTGGTACTTCTTCCTCACAGGATAGAAAAGAAAATATTAGCCATGACAATGCATGGCTTTTACTGTCCTCTAGCAAGGATGCCACATTGGGGCCAGCAGCTGCAACTGGTGCTCAGTTGGTTGAGTTCAAGATAATCCACTGTCATCCTGTAGCATCCCACTGGTTTAGAATGCCTTTAGCTATAGCTCAGAGAATAGGTTATAGCTCTGAGGAAAAGCCTTAAGAAAGGAATTTCTAGGGGCGCCTGGGTGGCTCAGTCGGTTGGGCATCCGACTTCGGCTCAGGTCATGATCTCACAGTTCGTGGGTTTGAGCCCTGTGTCAGGCTCTGTGCTGACAGCTCGGAGCTTGGAGCCTGCTTCGGATTCTGTGGCTCCCTCTCTCTCTGCCCCTCCCCTGCTTATGCTGTGTCTCTTTCTCTCTCTCTCAAAAATAAATAAACATTAAAAAAATAGTTTAAAAAAATAAATAAATGTAAAAAAAATTTTTTTTTAAAAGAAAGGAGTTTCTAATTAAATTGTATTGTTTGGAATAGAAAAGTGAGTGAAACAGAGAGGAGATTCTAGAAATGGGCCTCAATATGTATGAGAATATAATATATGGCCAAATTGGCATTCAAATTCAGTCAGAAGAGAATGGATATTTTTGGTCAATGGTAGTGAACCATTTATTCATCTGATATGGATGGATATTCATCTGAAAGAAAATAGACTTTGACACCTATATTGGACCATATATAAAAAGTTCAGATGTACTAAAGATTTAAATGTAAAATAAACACAAAACTCTTAGAAATAACAAGAAAGATAAGAAATATTGACTATATTTGTGGCAGCCTATGTGTGACAAAAGGGATCATGACAAAGATAGTAGAAAATTTATAGATTTGGAAAAAGTGTCCAACCCTGACAAGGATAAGTATATATAACAAAACATCTTACAAATTGACAATCACTTAGTAAAAGAATGGCCACAGGGCATGAATAGGCAGTTTACAGGAGAGCAAATCCAAGTGGCCAAGAAACATGAAAAGATGCTCAAACTCTGAATATCCCAAGAAATGTACATTAAATGACTAACGTAATACTGTTGACAGAATTGCAAAGATCTGTAACTCCTCTTCCTGGTCAGGGTGTGGGGCAAAGGCACTCTCATTCATTGATGGGGGACATGTGAATTGTTGTAGGCTTTGGAGTTTGGTAAAACAATCTTAATTGTCATTAAACTAAATCTAATTTTAATTAAAATTAAAAATAAATATACTTGACACAGCAACCCCTCTATTAGTAATTTATCCCATAGAATAAAATCCCCAGTTAGTAAGATGCTGCTCCTGGTTCTGGTCCTTGGTTCCCAGATCCATGTGTTCCACCTACTGGGGACATAGTGCCATGTAACTGTCATTGATTTAGAGTGTATACTTTGCCCTAGAAGATGGTGCTTCATCCTCACTAGGTACCATCAAAGCTGGTATCTCAGTTGCCACTCATATTGGCAACTGAGCATTTACAAGGGTGTTTATTATGGCCATTTGGGTGATAGCAAAAAAGCTGGAGACAGGGGCACATGGGTGGCTCAGTCAGTTAAGCGTCCGACTTTGGCTTGAGTCATGATCTCACAGTTCGTAGGTTCGAACTCCACATCAGACTCTGTGCTGAGAGCTCAGAGCCTGGAGCCTGCTTTGGATTCTGTCTCTCTTTCTCTCTCTGCCCCTCCTCCACTCACACTGTCTCTCTCTGTCTCTCAAAAATAAATTAACATTGAAAAAATTAAAAAAAAGAGCTGAAGACAAAGAGGCAGTGTAGTAGTAGGAGGATGGCCAGTATACCAGATTGTAAAACATCAGCTGTGAAAGAGTGCAACATGGAGATTCTGGAAATGGCTGAATAAATGATGGTTGTTCCACACTAAATCATATTGTGCAGCCATTGGCAATAATGAATTTGAGCTATACCTGTAGACTTGGAGTAATTTTTCATAAGACATGGATGAAGGAGAAATGCACAGTTCAAACAAGTGTTTATACATCCCATTTTGTAACATAACATTAACCCTCCCTCTATGTATGTTTATGTATTTAGATGTATGTATATGATTATAAGATCCTGGAGAAAACTACAAAATTACTGGGTTGCTAACATGATTTGGAGATATGGTATAGTAGGGTGGAGGCAGGTGATGATGGGGAGGAATTAAAGAAGCATTAAAAAATACTCATAGGTGTATAGTAACAATACTAATAATATTGTTAGAATGGTGGCTTGAAGCAATTAGTGTGCTCACAAAAGACCAATATCCATATGTTAATTTGTCCTTTGATAATCTGGATGACTAATAGATTGATGCAATCTCAGCTCTACTTTTCTGACAGTAATGTTGCTCAGAACAGGGCAACAGTATTGAAAACTAAACTTAGGGGCGCCTGGGTGGCGCAGTCGGTTAAGCGTCCGACTTCAGCCAGGTCACGATCTCGCGGTCCGTGAGTTTGAGCCCCGCGTCAGGCTCTGGGCTGATGGCTCAGAGCCTGGAGCCTGTTTCCGATTCTGTGTCTCCCTCTCTCTCTGCCCCTCGCCCGTTCATGCTCTGTCTCTCTCTGTCCCAAAAATAAATAAACGTTGAAAAAAAAAATTTAAAAAAATAAAAAATAAAAAATAAAAAAAAAAAAAAGAAAACTAAACTTAATTGTCTAGCTCTTGACCAAATTCAGGATCATATAATATGAAGTAAGGAGACTAGGAAGTAAATGCTGATATGGATAGATTTCTTGGGATATGAATGCTTGGTTTTAATTTTAAAAGAAACTATTATTTCAAGTACCTGGTATCACTTTATATTTAATATGGTACCTCCTTCTCTATATGTTTTTTTAAGGTCCTCCTAAGTGTGGGTGTGTTTTTAGGGTCTTGTATATGTAATATTCTGCCGATAATTTTTATGGCACTTGTCAAAATGTGCTTTGGTTTGTAATTGCTGAATACTTATTTTATCCTCTATACTAGTTTTCAAGTTACTTTAGATGAGAGACTCATCTGAAATTGAATATATTAATTTTATCTCAGAGTACATTCTTTTATACATGAGAAACAATTCATTGATAATTATTGAAAATAATAAGACTTGATGGCTTAAAACTTGCGTGATTTGAATAGGACATTTTGTAATGGGTGAGGCTATTTGTCAACAGAAACTCTTCTGCTTCTATTTTTTAGATCTTGATAAAGTGTGTGGTGGTTTTGCAGGGACTACCAAACATTGTCCACTCAAAGAAACATTTTGCAAGTTTTGAAAGTGTACAGCACATGATAGCTTGCTGTGTCTTCTACATAACAAAGGTATTTATCATATTCTTTGCCTCATATCATAAAACTCAGGAATAGCAATGATTTAGAAAGCTACTTTTAATTAACTTTTAAAAATACTTTAAAAACTAGTACCTACAAAGCATTTTAGCTCAAAAGTTGCCTGAGTGGGTCAGTTGGTAAAGCCCGGAGGGTGTCTCTTAGGCCAGGGGAAAGGGTGGAAAAGAGCACAATTTTATGGGACCTCATTCACCTTGGAAGCAAGAAAGAGCCAAGAAATCAGAGTCCAAGAGGTAGGCTTATTTATCTTCATTGCTTGGCTCAGAGGCCCACATTGTGTGTTTCTTCAAAGGCTTCAGTTGTCTCAATCCAGTGAAATTCTTCAAAGAAGGGCCTTATCTGTGTCTGCATATTTTATATGGTTTTCACAGGATTTTTGTGATTTGGTCAGGGATCTGGAAGAATACTGCATTGGTGGGCTGATTTGATCCATCACTTTAAGTTTGCTTCAGTGAGGGTCTTGAAACAGAGAGACTTTTACCTTTACCTTAGCAAAGAAGTCATGATTTGTTTTTCTGACCTCAGGAGCAGAACGTCATATTCTTTCCATCACCCACTGGTTTACCACTGCTGGAGACGCTTCTGTAATCTTGTTTGTGTAGATACTGAGGGAGGATAGTCATTAGCAGGAAGAGAAAAATAATAACTCACTTAAGAGGACTCAGAACTCCAAGGGGCAGGATAAACACCAGATTAATTGTGGTTTTTACTCTCACTATATTGGAAAAGACCAGAGGTAACTTGGAAAAAAAAAAAAAAAAAAAAAGAAAGAAAATCTTCAAGGTGGTGAAAAGCAATTAAATGGTCAAAAAAAAAACCACAACAACAACAAAAGATCTTTTGTAACTGAACAAAAAAATATTTGATTAAAAAAATTGAACAGATGAAGATTGTGGTTACTGGTATTTCTTGAGTCAAATCCGGAAGCTCAAGAAATACCTGACCGCATAGAATGGAATTATGCAGAGATAAACTCAGAAGGCAGATCCAGAAGTCCTAACATGAAACAAAAGGAGTTCCGGAGGTAGAAAATTAATAAATAGAGAATAGGCTCCCTAAGTCCCAGGCAGGATTAATGTAGGAGCATATGTGTTGACACTTGGTGGGGAGATTCTTGAAGTCCAGATATGAAGAACAATCGTAGTTTTGAGACCCGAAGAACAGGTTATTTGCAATGGAAAGACAATCCGTTAGCTTCAAACTTTTTTATCAGCAGCAGTAGAAGCTAAAATACTGGAGCAACATTTGTAGAATCCTGAGGGGAGAAGACCAAGGTCCAAAACTAATAGCCAGGAAAGATAGCATTCATTTTTATGGGCAAAATAAACATTTTTCAGAAGTGCAGGCATTTAAAAAGTATTCTGCCCATGTACTTATCTGGGGAAAACACTTGAGGAGATACTCCATCAAATGACAAGTGGTTCAGAAGAGAAATCCCAAGAAAGGGAAAGACAAAAAGGGGAGGAAAAAATGGGAGCAATGAACCTTGCAATATATGTATTATTAAAATTAAATAGGTAATAATGATATGATGTGGATTTTGTAATATAAATGCTAAGTAGGGATTCTTGAAATAGAAATGTTATCTTTGAAAGAAAAAACTTATTAGTAACCTAGAACTTAAAGTTTTATTTTGTTTGGGGTCAAGGAGAGGAGAGCAGGTAGAGATTCTTGGTGCATGTTGTGTGTTTTAAAAAAATACATATAGGGGCGCCTGGGTGGCTTGGTCGGTTAAGCGTCCGACTTCGGCTCAGGTCATGATCTCACGGTCCGTGAGTTCGAGCCCCGCGTCGGGCTCTGTGCTGACAGCTCAGAGCCTGGAGCCTGTTTCAGATTCTGTGTCTCCCTCTCTCTCTGACCCTCCCCCGTTCATGCTCTGTCTCTCTCTGTCTCAAAAATAAATAAACGTTAAAAAAAATTAAAAAAAAATAAATACATATAGTATAAAAAATACATATACTATAAAATTATTAGTTTCTCTTAATAGACTTTATATATTTAAAAATGACTCAGGAGGGGCGCCTGGGTGGCTCAGTGGGTTAAGTGTCTGACTCTTGATTTCAGTTCAGATCATAATCTTATGGTCATGAGATCGAGCCCTGCATGGGGCTCCATGCTCGGCATGGAGCCTGCTTAAGATTCTCTCTCTCCCTCTGCCCTTCCCTCTTGCTCCCTTCCTCTTTATCTCTCATCAATAAATAAATAGATAAAATAAAAAATAAATAAATAGATGTCTCAGGAAAATGTAGCTAGGTGAAAAACTATAAAGCACAGTAAGACTTGTAAATTGACAGGAAGGAAAAATGAACAGAGGAATAACAGGCAGGAAAAATGGCTAATTCAGCAAAACTAAGAAAGAAAAAGAGATAGTATTTAAGATAGAAGGAATACAATCAAGTGTATTAATTACTTCACTAAGTGTTAATGAACTCAGATGACAGAGATGGCCAGATGAGCTAAAAAGTCAGATTCAAGTGGGGTGTCTGGGTACTCAGTCAGGTAAGCATCTGACTTCAGCTTGGGTCATGATCTCATGGCTTGTGTGATCTCATGGCTCGTGAGTTCGAGCCCCGCCTCAGGGTCTGTGCTGACAGCTCAGAGCCTGGAACCTGTTTTGGATTCTGTGTCTCCCTCTCTCTCTGCCCTCCCTCTCTCTCTACCCCATTCTCGCCTGGCTGTCTCTCCCTCAAGAATAAATAAACATTAAAAAAAATTTTTAAGTCAGATTCAAGTGTTTATAATTGTAAGAAACACTCGTGAAACGTCTCCTTAAAAATCAGGTATAAGAGATGCTGACTCTTAATAGTGTGATTCATTATTTGTAGAGATTCTCTAATGCAATAGATAACGATATGAAAAATTTTATGATATTAAAAAACTGGGACACCTGGGTGGCTCAGTCAGTTAAGTGTCGGACTTCAGCTCAGGTCATGATCTCCTGGTTTGTGAGTTCTAGTCCCACATTGGGCTCTGTGCTGACAGCTCACAACCTGGAGCCAGTTTCAGATTCTGTGTCTCCCTCTCTGTCTCTGCCTCTCCCCCTGCTCAAGCTCTCTCACTCTCTCTCTCTCAAAAATAAATAAACATTAAAAAAATTTTTAAAACAAGTATAAATTAATCTGTAATTGTTACAGGTCTCCAAAACTCATGAGAATCTAGTAAACATTATTACAATCGAAAAAAGAATTTATAAAATGATTGTGAGATGCTTTCAAACTGGTATTTTTATACTGTCAGTAACTGGTTAGAAATGGAGAGAAGAAAATATACCACTTTATAATATACAATATTTTAAGACAAATACCATATGATTTCACTCATGTGGAATTTAAGAAACAAAACAGATGAATATGGCAGGGAGAAAAAGGCAAACCAAGAAACACACTCTTAACGATAGAGAACAAACTGAGGGTTGATGGAGGGGAGGTGAGCCAGGATGGGTTAAATAGGTGATGGGGATTAAGGGGCACTTGTTGTGATGAACACCAGGTGTTGTATGTAAGTGAGGAATCACTAAGTTGTACACCTGAAACTAATATTACACTGTATGTTAACTGGAATTTAAATAAAAACTTGGAGGAAAAAATACAATATTTTAAACCTAACAGAGTGCTAAAAGACCCAAATAAAAGAACTGTGAAATCTACTGAAGGGCACAAAATAAGATCTGAACATATGGCGGGCCACTGCAGGTTCCTGAATATGAAGACTTAATGTCATAGAAATATAAATCCTTCCTAAAATAATATTTAAATATAACACAGATCTAATCAGAATCCCAATGGGGTTTCTCTGAAACTGATTAGAATAACTTAAAGTTCTCAATACATACTAAGACTTATTATAAGGCCACTTCAATAAAAAATGGTGTTAACAAAGTAATAGGCAAATAGTTCAGAAGAATAGAAGAGTCCAGGAATAGCCAGTCCCAGGTCTACAGAAGAACTTAATATATGACAAAGGTGGCATTTGGATTTATTGGGAAAATGATAATTTATTAAAATATTTTATTTAATAAAAGGTGTTGGTATAACTGACTATTCATCTGTAAATAAACAAAGCCAGAGCTCTACCTCCTACTATAAACAAAATAAAGTCCAGATGGATATTTGTATGGCCTTGAAGTCAGAGGAGACCTTTCTCAAAAGGGCATATAATTTAAAAGGTACACAGGAAAAGATAGATAAACAGATTACATGATAATTAAAAGAATTTTTTTTTATGGCAAAACACTATTAACAAGGCTTAAAGGCAAATATTAGAAAAATATTTGACGCATACAGGATTATTAACATTGCCTCATAGAGTAATCAATGGGAAAATATGAAATCATTTTAAAGTTTGGGAAAAGAAGAATCAGATTTATTTTTAATTATGAAGGATGTGTTTCAGTCACCTTGAAAAGTGGAGTAGTGAACAGGTACCAGATGATGAATGGCCCTCTAATGAGGTCAGAGAAGAGCCATTCAAGGGTTTTAAACCTGGAAATGACGTAATGAAATTTGCATTTTAGAAAAGAGAAACTATTCTGGTGGCACAACAGCTAGTAGAGTGGGATAAGACCTGAAGCAGGGAGGGAGTTAGAGGGTGAGAGATGATAAACGGAACCATGGCAGTCTCCCCTTATCTGCAGTTGTGCTTTCCGCGGTTTCACGTACCCACGGTCAACTGCATCGGGAAGCAGATGGGCCTCCATCCGATGCGTTGTCAGAAGGTCAGCGGTAGCCTAACGCTGTGTTGTGGTGCCTGCGTCATCCACCTCACTTCATCTCATCACATAGGCATTTTATCATGTCCCGTCATCACAAGGGCAAGGGTGAGCACAGTACAAGATATTTTGAGAGAGACTCTGCTCACATGGCTTATTACAGTATACTGTTATAAACGTTCTATTTTATTATTATAGTTGTTATTACTCTGCCTAACTTATAAATTAAACTTTATCATAGGCACATATGTATTAAAAAAAAACATGTATATCAGGATTGGTGCTATCTGAGGTTTCAGGCATCCACTAGGGTCTTGGAACATAT
Source organism: Puma concolor (assembly GCF_028749965.1). Lineage (NCBI taxonomy): Eukaryota > Metazoa > Chordata > Mammalia > Carnivora > Felidae > Puma > Puma concolor. Next base: position 24,593,540 of record NC_141673.1, on the reverse strand, counting down.
CCCCCATGCTTAAGTGGGGAGGCTACTATCGTGTGAAAAAGTGGGAGATAGAATTGAAAGGATTTAAGAGTTATTTATGAGATAGAGTTGACAGCCTGTAAAACTACTGAGTATGTGGGGATACAAGGCAAAGAGGGGAGAGTCAACAGTAATCCAGCTATCTGGACTCAGCAGTTGAGTGAATACTATTTGTTGGACTCTGGAGAGGGAGTAATTTTGTATGGGAAAGAGAGAAAAGATACTGAGTTTTGAATATATTGACTTTTGGGGCTAATAGGATATCCAAAGAGGTGTATATTATATAATTGGAACTACCGTCTTGGAGTTCAAGAGAGGCCAAATATGTATAAGGACAAAGCCATCATTAATATATGGACTCAAATGAACAATATAAATAAATGATATCGTCTGGGGACAGTGTGTAGAGTGAGAAGGGAAGAGAATTATTTAAGAGTGCACTAAATCCAAGGGGCCTGTCCTGCTTCCATTAGTCAAGAGGAAGAAGAGGAGAGTTGATTGGTCCACAGCTGTTTTGTCATTCCCAACCTCAACCTTGAGAATCTCTCTGGTGCTATCAGCGCTGCCATCATCATGTGGTGTAACCAGTGAGAAAGCAGGAGTCCCACGTAATCCAAAGTGCCCCTTTCCATTTCTAATGTTACAATTATACACACATTAATTAGTGTTATGCTGGACTAAAAGTATATCTTCCAAGGTTACTTTTCTTTGGAATATCTTCTCTGCTTGGTGTCCCCCACTGCCTGCCCCCCAGATTTATCCATCAGTAAGTATTTCCAGGAGAGGAATGTCTTTTTCAAATAAAAGAAGGCCAGGTTATACTCTCTTTCCAGGGTACTGGACAACTACTCACTTTGCATTTAAATAACTAATAGCAGCTACTGTAATGTTTTTTCCAGAACAAAGAAACTATTCCAACGCAGCTTGTAGGTTGCAAGTTGCCAATAGCAACTTCTCCTGCTAAAAACCAACCAACCAGGGGTGCCTGGGTAGCTCAGCTAGGCATCCAATGCTTGATTTTGGTTCAGGTCTTGATTTCACAGTCCTGAGACAGAGCCCTGAATTGGGCTCTATGTTGGGCTTGAAGCCTGCTTAAGATTCAATCTCTCTCTCTCTCTCTCTCTCTCTCTCTCTCAAAACAAAACAAAACAAAACAAAACACCAACCAACCAACCAACAAACCAATTCTGCTTATCCAGGCACTCCACATTTGACCATTAAAGGAGAGGAGCCAGGATAGGGAAAGGATGAGGATATAGGAGCAAGATCCCTGAGAAGGCAGGAGGCGGTGAGTCCTAGCACAGGTGGGAGGGGTTAGTCTGGATGGGAGATTGACCTCTGTCCACTAACAGGAGAGTAGGATGGCTGGAGTTACAGGTGAGTGTGTAGGTAGGTTTCTGGACAGGAGATAAGCTAGTTTCCCTACATTTCCTCTGTGAAAAGGAAGCAAGGTCATTTGCTGAGAGTAAGGAAGTAAGGAGTAAGGGTGGGTTTCCGAGATTGAGAAGAATGGGAGGTTTTGCAGCAGCTTCTGTGGATGATTGCAGAGAGTACTGACCTAGAACCAAAGACCAGCATTTGGGGCCTAGTGCATGTTGAAGTCCTGGAATTCACATGTCTCCTCTTTCAGCCTTGTGTGATTTTTCTCCCATAGCACACAGCAGCTTGGGACTGGCCCTGCGATTCCTTACTTGCCATCCACAACTCCACTAGCTTTCCCCCACAACTTGAAGAATCACATTGAGATCCAAGTGATATTATTATAGAAATGACCCTGAATGTATTTTGGACATCTGTAAAAAGTAAAATGTATATTAATGTGACGATTTTGATATCAGAGCTGCTTCTGTCCCAAATTGATATGCTGAGAATTGTCCTTTCGGAAGCTTCCTCCAGCCTGACGGTAACCCCAGAACCCTGGCCTAGCCTCGAGTCCCAGATTTCAGGTGTTCATTTTTTTATAAACACATTTTTTGTATGGATTTTCTGTTATGACATGGAAAGTCCAATTAGTCTAATGGTTCTGTGTCCTTTCTCTGTTCTGCTTAAAACATTGGTAATCTGTTCAGATGACTCAATCTTTCTTCTTTAAACAGCAGTATTTTTTCTAAAAGTTGCCAGAATTCCAAATGAAGTGCCACTTTCTGAGACAAGTCATGTTAAATGTTCCATTATGTTTGCATTGTTTAAAACTTATTATGCTAAACATCTGGCATAGTCTTTTTATTTCTGTTCACCATTTGGTGTGTTAAGTAGAATTGGTTCTCTATTTCCCTTTTGATTGGAAAAATTCGTTATCATTTATCATTTTGTACTGTCATATGAAGATAAGGGGAAAAGATGACACAGTCCTTTCTAGTTCTAAGCCTCCACCTACATCAGAGAGCAAAGTTGAATGGAGAGCAAACATCAGCTCATTTCTGCTTTCTAATACAACATACTCCCTCTGATATCAATTTTATAATGACACTGGACTGTTTTGCCTGGCATTTAAAGCCCTGATTGACCTAACCCCATCGACCTTTTCAAGATTTATTTCACCGTTTTCCTTCCCACACTCAGTTCCATGGTCAGCATTAATTTAACGCTATTGCCGGGTCCCACGAAGTATTTCTATTTCTTAGCACCTTGGATCAGGTAGGTATTATCAGATTTATGCAACCACCCGTGTATATATCCTTTCACTGTATGGGAAGTAACAGTTGTTACTTATCTTAAATAAATACTAAGTTACTCAGCTTCACAGAATACACCTACATCTAACAAATTCCTACAAGCTTATTTATACTCTTAGAGAATGGCCTTATGGGGTTCACCATGAAGGTGTCCCCTATGCAAATCAGACTGCTGGCCAGGGAAACCTTTCTAGAGTTGATGCTAGCGCCCAGATGTTCATGACCAGGTGAAGCTTTATAAATAAAGTGGGCAAGTTGTTCTGAGAAGTGCCTCAGGAGTAGGGAGGCATGAAGGCCTGAAACCATAGTGAGTGTCAGAATTTATATTTGGCTCAATATTTTGTGAGCTTAAAGTACAAGGAGATGAGTGCTTTACACTAGGTAAGGGCCAGGCTAGAGAAGGCCATAGAATAGTAATTAGTAACAAATTGTGGATGAGAGCAGCTCCCCTTTTTATGATTTCAGCTCTGGTTCATGGAGAATCTTCCCAACACAGCTTGTCTCTAGTCTAGTCCACCACTAGAATGTCTTATGAATCATTTACCAATCTTAAATCACCCCCTAACCCAGACATTTTGATGTCAGTAATTATGCCATTTCACATAGAAAGCAACTCAAGACAGGAGGTGGTGGTTATATGGACTTTTTAGAATGATTTTGTTTTAACATGGGTGTGTTAAGTGGAAATATTTTCTTAACAGTTAACTTCCTATACCGAAACATATATGGCTATATGTCCCAGAAATATGGGAAATTCATTATTGAGGAGATAATCTTGTTATTTTGTCCTTTATTTAAAGCAGTGGAATCGTGCAGCTTTAATTGTGGGGAAATATAATCTGGAGGTAAATTACCAGTTTCCTTAACAAAATCAGGGGAATTCTTAGACCCAAACATTAATGGGACTTTTGAGTTTATGAAAGATGGTGGATGACACTTGAAAACAGACAAGGGGTAATTAATAATATTTAATTATAATTAATAAATATTTTCAATTAGATTCTGCGTTCATGGAAAGAATATGACCTGGCAGTTATGATTATAAATTATGGAAAAAAGATGTTAGGCATCACATCAGGGTGCAAATCTCTGTTTGGTGTGACTGACCAAGAAGAAACACAAGAGGAGGTAATTGATTTTTGTTTCTTGTCTTAAAACATATACTTATTTGAGTCTTTTAAGTGTCATGTGATATTAGCAAATGTGTTAGAAAATTGACTAGTTTCAAATTTGTCATATTTATATAAACAAAAAGTGGTATATAGCAAAGATTTTCCTTATTTAAAAAATTTTTTTTTCAACGTTTATTTATTTTTGGGACAGAGAGAGACAGAGCATGAACGGGGGAGGGGCAGAGAGAGAGGGAGACACAGAATTGGAAACAGGCTCCAGGCTCTGAGCCATCAGCCCAGAGCCTGGCGCGGGGCTCGAACTCACAGACCGCGAGATCGTGACCTGGCTGAAGTCGGACGCTTAACCGACTGTGCCACCCAGGCACCCCAAGATTTTCCTTATTTAGAAGCATCCATGCTGGAATATTGAAGAGCCTCTCTCACCAGTACTGACCATCAGGTGTTGATAGAGCTTCCTATGCCCAGCTGGACAGGGGACTCAAAGCCCTGTAAAGTCTTTCCCAAATTGATTTTATGATTCTGGGTGGGTCAGCAAATGTAGTAAATACCCGTCAGAGCTTTTTAGTTTGTTCACAGATTTTTCCTAACCTCATTGTGTCACCTAAATTGTCTTCTTTATGAAACTGCTAATGTCTAAGACTACTTTTTAGTATCTGCCTCCCATTGTATTGCCTTTTCTTGAAACCATACGGTTATGTGTTTTTATAGATCAAATTTTGAAATGTTGCTTCACTTCTGAGGAGCACTAGGAATTACTTTAAGCCTACTAATTCACTGACTGGGGTGGGGAGAGAGACTGTCAACCCTAGACTCTGTTTCTGTTGGACTGGCCCCATCTCTGTCTCTATTATATAATGAATTATATGCCAAAGTAAGTGTGTGCTTGCCACAAAAAGTTTCAAAAACTACCACTGTTTTACTGGACGAATTTTTTTAAGCCATAATACTTTTTTGGGGGGTGAAGGGTCATTTTGTTTAGAGAGAGTTTTGATTAAGCTGGATGCATTTTGAGGGTTTTTTCCACCTACTGTTGTTCACTGTCAGAGTCCATCAGCCGCCAGGCCCTTTATGTCACCCAGGCCTTGACTCATGAGCCTATTCCTTCACATCATTGCAGGGCAGGACCCCATGTGTCCTTCCATGGAGCCCCAAGCCCAGTGAAATGTTGTGATACTTCTTTCTAAGACTGTAGGGACCGAGAAGCTAACGCCTAATTTATAAGAGTCAGAAATTGTTATAGCCCCTCAAGGACGCTTTAAGCCTGTAGGGGCTTGGGAGGGTTGTTTGTTTGTTTGTTTGTTTGTTTGTTTGAGAACAGGAGACATTAACACTTCAGTTCTCAGGCTCAGACTGTTGAAAACATGGTGGGGAGACTGAGCACAGATCCACTAATACTTAATCCACTAATTGCAGATCTTGTTATGTTTCAATGAAAGGCAAAGCAGCAAAGGCAATTAGCTTAGTTGTAAAGAAGCTCCTCTGGGAAAAAAGAAAGGAAAGAAGAAAAGAAAAAAGGAATACTTTTTGAGGGCAAGATGGGAGTTTTCTTTTGAGGATTTTTTAGAGCTCTACCCTCAGCTGCTTTCAGAAAAGTGTGTATAGGTTGAAGGGATGGTGCTAGTTGGGGTTTTGGGGTGTAGAAGTTACTGGAAAGAAGGGAGAGGGGAAGAGAAGAAATATTTTGTTTAATCTCCATAAAATACTGAGTATTGTGTTTGTCATTTAGTTGGGATGAAATGACTGTTATTATTAATTATTCATTTGTATCACCTAGCCATGTAGATTGTAGTTTTTATCCACCGGGCGTGAAAGTATGAAATCGTAATTTAAAGATTATTACTTCAAAGTGACAATTGTTGAAACATGTTGAAGTATGTTCTGACACTTAGCCAATGTTTTTAGGGTTCTTCTAAGAAGTCTTACAAGCCTAAGAAGCCACAGCAGATATTATTACCTGAAAAAATAAATGAACAGCTGGCCTTGTTGGAGACCCACCTACTCAAACTGACAAAGCAATGTAGTCATGTTTTTTTTCTTTCTGTATACTTCTACTTGGCATTATGTTTTTTTTTTTTTAAATAAGAAACTATTTTGTTAAAAGGATTAAGATGAGATTAGCATTTGGTAAATAAATCCTTTAAGGTGCTTTTACATTATTTCATTAATCCTAAAAATACTGTGTTAATAATGGATTGCTAACTGCTTTTTTTCTGATGTGGTTCATGAAGATTAAGTGATTTATTCAGGATTACATAGCTGGCTTATTTTTGATTCTAAAGCAGGGTTTCTCAGCCTCGACATTCTTGTCGATTTGGGTCAGCTAATTCTTTGCTGTGGAGTACCCTAGGATGATGAGCGGCATCCCTGTCCTCTACCTAGATGGTTGGCACACCATCTTCCCTGCTTTGACAATCAACTGGGAGGCAAATGTTGCCAAGTGTATTGGTGAGGGGAGCGCAAAATTGAGAATCACTACTCTTTCAAAGGCAGAAATGTAACAAATAAAAGGATAGCGTGAAGTGTGTTAATGAGTGAGTGATTTGAACCACAGTCTGCTCAAGTGAAAGAGTGGTTTAGTTTTAGGTCATTGTGCCAAATAGGAATTTCAAAATGGACCACTGTGCATACAGTGATTAGAATTTTGGAGTTTGCAGTTTGGAAATCTGCTTAAGAAATTGATTTAGTTTCTAGTGATGATAAATATTATCACCTGCTTTTTAGCAGGTACTTCAAAGCTTCTGGAAGAATAAGAGAGTACCTTTTCTCTCCACAATTTCCTCAAGTAGGAGGTTGTACTTTTGGCCCCTCAGACTTTCTGGAACTGACTACTTGCAGAATTCTGTGTCCTGACCTCACCTCTCTTAGTGTGCCTCAGTTCTATCTGGGATCACAATTCCCTGACCTGGATATCTCTCTCTCTCTCTCTCTCTCTCTCTCTCTCTCTCTCTCTCTCTTCAAAGTCTGTTTTGAGTTGAATTAATGAATTGAACCCAATGCTCTATTATTCACACAACCAGTAAACCTAGCTTTGGGAAAGCTGTAATTGTCTCATTATAAAAAAATAATTCTTTAAAATGTGAAGTGTTTTAGAGATGTGAATTATTTTCATTTTGTCAGTAAAAACATTTTACTAAGAAGCACAATGTAATGTTACTAGCTAAACAACAGATTTAATAACAAAACAATCATAAAATAATAGTTTTGTACAGTACTTTCTGTGTGCCAGGAAGTATTTTAAGTGTTTTATACATATTGAAACTCATATGGCCCTTATATAACAACCATATGAGGGAGCTACTCTTACGCTCATTTTAAAGGTAAAGAACCTGAGGCACAGAGAAGATGAGTAACTTAACAAGGTCTCATAACTAAAAATTGTTGGTGTTAGAATTTGAACCCAGGCAGCCTTGCTCCAGTGGCTGTGCTGTTCATTATTGTATATTTTACGGTCTTTTAAAAGTAATTTTGTAAAAATAAAGTTAACATAATTGGTATGTTTCTGAGTCTGGGGTTTGCTGGTAATATGACAGCCATTGAATATGAGAGACTCAAGCCTTAGAAACTCTTCATCTCTTTGGTGGTGATCTCCTTGGCTTTTAGGGGGAAAAATGAAAGGAAAATAACTAAGATCACTGAAGTTTTTAATGCCCCCAAATATAATGATGTAGTTGATATTTTGAAAGCACATAATTTAGAATGAATGCTTGAACATTCTTCCAAAGAATTTTCATTTTTGGTTATTCACGTTAAACAGAACCTACAACTTACTAATTTTTTAAACCTTAGATGTTACAACTGAACTCTCAGGAACAGAGGACCCTGTATTTCTTTACCCTATTGTTTTAAACTGGTCGGTCAAAGGTGCTGTGAAAGAAGGTAGGTGACCTTAACGTATATGTGCTGTTCACTCGATTTTCTATTGAAGATCATTTATTGTGTGGATTTTGTTGTTGTCTGAAAGATCTCACTTTTCTAGACAGAAGGTTTTGAGTTCTTACCTGTTTAGAATAACACAAAATAACTATTGGTTGTCAAGTAATATGATTTAAAATCTGGAAAGACAGAACTTTGATGGTGACTTATTTTGGTAGTGAGTGATATTATGAAGCTTATGAGTACTAGGTAATTGAAAAATGTGAGTGATTGTCAAGTCCAGCTATGAAGAAATAGCAGCATTATTGCTTAGCTCAGAGTGAGAGAGAATAAAAATTAGGATAACTAGTAATTTTGATAATTAGCACTTTTCCCCCCAACTTGTCTGACATTAGAGGCAACTTTTATGAACTAATTTTCAACACTGAGATATTTGGAAAACAAATGAAATATAGACCATAAAGGATTATTTGATCTTGGAAAGACAGGAGTCCTTGACACATTCACTGCTATACATTTCTTTGTTTTCACAGTTATGAAATTTAAGCAGAGACCTAGATTCCTAGAATTCTTTACACAAGTTATGCTAAAATGTATGAACGATGAAAAATTTCATCTTATGGTGGAGATAACAAATCCTGTTTATGACTTCTTAAAAAGGTATTTGTAGTATATATTTTATAATATTTAAAGCTTTAAAAGATAGGTAACATTGTCATTTTAAGATATATAAAGTGGATGGAAAAGATAGTGGAGTATGCACGTAGTGTGGGGTAAACAGCCACTTAGGAGACAGTAAGGATTTATGTCTGTGTGTGTAAATAGATAAATAACTAAACATTTTCTTCCAACAACTGGTCTTCCCTTTCACCATTATGCATTGATCTGTCTCTCATTTTAGTAAAAAGAAGCATCAATAACATGAGGTCTATTTAAAACTTGGCAGCAAAAGGGAAACAATCTCAGAAAAACATGTAGAAAAACATTCTTCCTAAAACAGGCACTTCATTTATTAGAAAAAAAAGTTTGGAATTTATGTGCTTCATATTTTCAAGTGATAAAGGAGGAAATTGCTTTCATTAAATTTCACAGGTTACGGTATTCAGAGAATTAGTCAGAAAGTTCTATTAAATTAAAAAAAAAATCAGAGCTGAAATTAGAAGTTTGGAAGCTACAAATAACATTGTTAATACCAAAGAGAATCAGAAGACACTTGGTGTATGGTGAAATTTGGAGGGCTGATTGTGGGGGTCCAACCTAAGAATAGTAGATATTTTGAAAGAGGAAAACAGAGTAAGTGGCTTAGAATCATTGACCAGTGGTGTAACAAAAGACTCAAGGTTGGAGATTGAGCAGTGTGACTAAATTCATAATGATTTCAATTTTCAAGTCTGAGCAGATGTTTTAGGATGTTCTTCTCCAACTCAGGGAATATAGAGGAGGAACAGATGCAAAACTTTGATTTCTACCTGGATAGTAATACCTATTTTCTTTTTATGTTCATATGCTTAACATAGTTTTGCACAAAAGAGATTTTCTGCAACAGAAAAATGTGCAGCTGTGTTTTCTTCCAACTTTATGGTTTCATGATTTATATTTAATCTTTTAATCCATGTGGAATTTATTTTGGTGTGGGGATTTAGATTAAACTTCAGGTTCTCCACCCCCCACCCCCACCCCAGCTTATCAATTGTACCAGTAATATTTTAGAGAATAATTCAGGGCATCAGCGTGGCTCAGTCAGTTGAGCATTTGACCGTTGATTTCAGTCTGACTCTTGATTTCAGCTCAGGTCATGATCCCAGGATCGTGGGATTGAGCCCCATGTTGGGGGCTCTTCGCTGAGTGTGGAGCCTAATAAGATTCTCTCTCTTTCTCTGTCCCTTTCCCCCACTTATGTGTGCTCTCTCTCTCTCTCAAAAATAAAAAAAAATAAAAAGGAAACTCTTTCAAAAAGAAAAAAGAATAATCTCTGTTACTTATTTTTAATTCTACCTTTTCACATTCAAAGTGGGTGATTCTATCAATCATGCTTATAAATGACAATGGAAAGGTATTTCATAAATGTTCATGTTCTTTTTTTTAATGTTATCTATTTATTTTGAGAGAGAAAGAGAAAGTGAACATGAGTGGGGAGGGGCAGAGAGAGAGTGAGAGGGAGAATTCTAAGCAGGCTCTAAGCTGCCAGCACAGAGCCCAAAATGGGCAGATCCCACGACCATAAGATCAAGTCATGACCTGAGCCAAAATCAAGAGTCCAGCACTTAATCAACTGAGCCACTCAGGCCCCCATGAATTTTCATGTTCTATATTAAAAAAAAAATCAATGTATATGGAAGTAACTGCTGAGAAGACAAGATTGATTTGACAGAAATATAATAATATTGAGAGAGTTGAACATGCTACTTTAGAAAGAAATAAAAAGAACACAGAACATGCATATAATTAGTAAGATTAATTTAACATATATAGCCAATCGAGACTAAACACTTTTTAAAGCACTCATTAATTTTTTAAAAAGTAATATTTTTTAATAAGTAATTTTTTTTAAAAAGTGATATTTAAAAAGTAATATTTAAGTTGCAGAATAAGGCTCAATAGGTAACCTAGAGTAAAATTTGTAAAGACCACATAGTTTTACAGTATAATAAAACTGAAAAATTTTAACATTAATTATTCTTAAGAAAGAGAGAGAGAGACAGAGTGCGAATGGGGGAGGGGCAAAGAGAGAGGGAGACACAGAATCTGAAGCAGGCTCCAGGCTCTGAGCTGGCAGCACAGAGCCTGATGTGGGACTCGAACTCACGAGCTGTAAGATCATGACCTGAGCCCAAGTTGGACGCTTAAACAGACTGAGCCACCCAGGTGCCCCTAAAACTGAAATTTAATAAAAAAATACTGGCATATGTAATTATTGGATCAAAAAAGAAATCTAACTGAAAGTATACTTTTGAAAGTTAATGATAATGAGAAACCCTAACATCAAAAGTACTCAAAATAGAGAAATTTTTAGCTTTAGAAGCCTCTATTACTAAAAATTAAAAATAAAATCAAATGAACTTTCATTGAACTCAAGCAATTAGAAAAATGAAATAAATCTAAGAAAGCAAAAAAAAAGAAAATAAAAATAAAAGTTGAAATTAAATAATGGTTTCAAAATCATTTAATTGGTAACTACTAGAACTAGTTCTTTGGAGATAAGAATAAATTAGGCAAATTTCCAGCCACCGTAATAAGAGAAAGTGAAATACAAGTAATCCACAGAGGTAATAATCATACATTTGGAAGCAGTTAAACAACGATTAGATAATAGCATATACAATTTAATATGAATAAATTAGAAATTTCTAATTGAAAATGATGATAATCTAGAATTTTTTAAATAAGAATTGATTGAAATAGTAAAAAATTGAATAGTTCAGATTTTTTTAGGCTACTTCTTTCATATTTTAAAGGAACAGATAATTTTTACTTTACATAAAGCTATTTCAGCACATGGGTTTAAAGTTTCCTACTAAATTTATCACACCAGTCTCTGATAGCAGCTTTATAAAAAGAATTTTAAATTTTTTTTTTCAACGTTTTTTTTTTATTTTATTTTATTTTTATTTTTGGGACAGAGAGAGACAGAGCATGAACGGGGGAGGGGCAGAGAGAGAGGGAGACACAGAATCGGAAACAGGCTCCAGGCTCTGAGCCATCAGCCCAGAGCCTGACGCGGGGCTCGAACTCAGGGACCGCAAGATCGTGACCTGGCTGAAGTCGGACGCTTAACCGACTGCGCCACCCAGGCGCCCCTAAAAAGAATTTTAAAAATAGTCAATTCTAAATCAGTAGTATATAGAAACAAAAATTCGTAAAGTACTAGCTTATAAATTCAGCATTGAAAATGTAGATCTTATTCTCAATATCAATATAGTAGGAAATCTGCAAATGTAATTATTATTGGTAGTCAAAGGAACCTTTAGCATACGCTAAAAAGTCATGTGGTGAAATTCAACAACCATTCCTGGCAAATTAGGTGTAGAAGAATATTTTTTGTTCAAATTAGCTTTTTAACAAGGAATCTTATTCCTTCTATCATTTAACATTGTTGTGAAAGTTCTTGCCAAAGCATTAAATAAGAAATAGAATTTAAGATTAGAATTCATGTGATTATCACAAAATAGGGTCTCCAAAATGCTTGTCAAATGAATTCTTCAGTGAAGTACTCTGAAAAGGAGATAAAGTGATTGCTATTTGCAAATAATTATTTTTTAAAACTTAAGCTAATTAACCAGTAACTATCAGAACTAATTAGAGAATTCCATAGGATAGCTAGATGCAAAGCCAATAGCTCTCCTATATCAACTAGACAGTATAATGGAAAAATGATCCCATTTCTATGAAGCACGGGATTAAATTTATCAGGATTTGTGAGGAGACTTAGGCTAATAAAAGAAGATCAAACATTTTCACTAAGGGATATTTTTAAAAATGACTTGAATAAATGGAGAGACAGAGTACATTACTTGATGGACAGATGGACTACTTTAATTTCTATTATCTTCAAATTAATTTATTGGTTTAGTGTAATTCTAATAAAATTCATTTTATGGAATGACCTAGAATAATGAAATATATTTGAAAAATAAAAAAGAGCAAAAGAGAGATTTGTATTATCAGATAAAGTATAACAGAGTTCTGTTTTTGAAATTATAGGCAGACAGGCATTGGGATTCAATGTTTTTAGTCAGAAACAGGTGTTGATACAAGTAATTAAAATAATGAATAAGCCATGAAATCAAAGATCAATAACACTACATAAAAATTTAAAAATCCCATTTTTCATAACATACCATAAACAAAATAAAAAGCTAGGAGGAAGCATTCTTTGAAGAGGTCAGGAAGTGGGAGGAGTTTAATTGATTCAGTGGGTGAGAATTCTGCAGAGCATGAAGGCGAATGTTGAGAAAATTGGAAGATGGCAAGTGTATATCCATGACCTTCTCTCCTTCCTGTATCTTTCTGCAGTAACAGAAACCAGGTCAAGCATTCTGGAGGGTGGGTGAGGCAGGGGATAGAGAAGAGACCAACCTGCTTGGAAAATAGCAGGCAACCAGTCTCCAGATGCAAGTTGCACAGGGTGGTTCCCCAAGTCCCCAGTGGTCACTGGTCCAAGCTTCCTAGTTGATGGAGACAAAACATTTGCCAAAATGAATGCCAACTAACTGGGGGACTCTTGGAACTGCTGCAGCTGGGCTGGAGTCCCAACCAACCATAGGATCCAGGATCATCATTAAAATTGAAATAAGTGGCCAACAGCCATTGGGACCAAGGTGAATTTGAAACCCCAACTCCTGTAACTAGTTATCCAGACTCACCCAGTCATTTCATTAGCCTTCCATTTCATTAGCCTTACATTTTATTCAATTTAAGTGTTTGGATCTCATTTATCATGTGATAGCAGGGTTTTGCTGGAATTAGCAAATACCTACCCAAAGAAATATAAATTTTAGAAAAAATAGAAATTTCAGGGACAGTAGATGATAAGTATCAATAGAAGGAGGGATAATGAGAGACTTCACAGTGCTGGAAGGGCCTGGATTACCTTAGGGGCCCATGGCAGATTGAAAAAATGAGGTTAAGAACTTCTACAAGTCATTGGAGGAGAGGATAAGTTTTCATAGTCACATAAAATGCTTAGCACCTGTTGGTATTCAGAACATGATAACAGCTAAGAGCCTTGACATGATGGAACCAAAGAGACTGAAATCTGTTGGTAGCAAGATAGCTTGTCCAGGGAAACTCTTATGTAGTTATCTTTTCAGTTTTAAAGGGATGTGTTCATGTTGTTTTATTTTCAGTTCAATTCTGTTTCTTCTATGTCATACATCAGCTCTCATCACATGTTATGGTATGAATTACATTTTGCTCTTTCGAGAGGGCAGTTATTCATTGATGATCAGGAATATCACAGTCTAATTTATGCATGAGACACAAACAGTTTTGGACATTCTTCTCATACGATTTCAGTGACAACATTCATTAAAGATTTATTGCTTTGGGATAATTTTGTAAATTCTTACAGATCCTTTTAACTGACTTTTTATTTTTGTATTAGGAGGAATGAATCCCTACTTGGAATTAAAAGAACAAAATATAAAGACAATATTTTGTGTAAAAAGACAGGCAAACCTTTGAAGAAGTTCAAAGCTGCAGTAATGGAGATTGGAAGAGTAAGAGTTTTGAATTTTAAGTTAATGAAATTAAGAGATTCATGTATCTAGAAATGATTGGCTGCATTGTATTTATTATAATATGAAATAGGGGTGCGTGGGGTAGCTCAATTGGTTAAGTGCCCGATTCTTATTTTGGCTTAGATTGTGATCTCATCCTCATGAGATCAAGCCCTGCACTGGGCTCCATGCTGGGTATAGAGCCTACTTAAGATTCTTTCTCTCTCCCTTTTCCTCTGTCCCTCCCCTGCTCTCTCTTTCTTAAGAGGAAAAAAAAAAGAAACAGAAGGAAATACCAATAAACAATATTATTATTATATAATACATTATAATTCTTAAGTTACCGTGTGGATATTTAAAAAAAAAAATTTTATGCTTATTTATTTTTGTCAGAGAGAGAGAGAGACAGAGCATGAGAGGGGGAGGGGCAGAGAGAGAGGGAGACACAGAAGCTGAAGGAGGCTCCAGGCTCTGAGCTGTCAGCACAGAGCCCGACACAGGGCTCGAACTCACAGACTGCGAGATCATGACCTGAGCCAAAGTCGGATGCTCAACCGACTGAGCCACCCAGGCACCCCCCATGTGGATATTTTTAAAAATTTTTAATGTTTCTTTATTTTTGAGAGAGAGACAGAATGTGAGCAGGAGAGGGGCAGAGAGAGGGAGACACAGAATCCAAAGCAGGCTCCAGGCTCTGAGCTGTCAGTACAGAGTCTGACATGGGGCTTGAACTCATAAGCTGTGAGATCATGACCTGAGCTGAAGTTGGACAATTAACCAACTGAGCCAGCTAGGCTCCTCTCCATGTGGATATTTTTATAGTCATATATTGTTTTGTTTCTTTTGATAGTAATTTTAATCGAAAGTTATAAAGATATCACTGTATTTCATTGTCAAGAGATAAACATTAGAGTATGAATAAATTATAATATTGTGTTCATAGTTTAGATTTAATTTGTAACATTTTTGTTATCTCCTTTATTAAGACTATAGAAATGATGCCAAGAAAAAGAAGTAAAAGAAAGGAAACTCTAAGAGAATTTTTTTCTAAAAATCCATCTATTGCTGAAATGATGGAACATGAAAGGTATTAATTGATTAATTAATTCCATAAATGTTTACTATGTGGTTGGCATTATTTTGGGCATTGGGGATACACTGGTAGACTAGATAGATAAGATCACGGCCCTTGGGGAACTTACATATTAATGATAGGAACACACTAAATAAGTGAACACACAAATAAACAAGACAATTTAACATTCTGATAAGTTTTATAAAATAAATGAACAGGATGATATGCCTAGAGTAACTGGCCTTGGGTGGAGGTAGTAGTTTAGGTAGGGTGGTCAAGAACCTGATTGGTAAATTACTTTTAATTATTAGTGGGCTTGATGTTCTTGTTCATAAAACTGAAACCATAAAACTTATCATGATGAAATGTTTATCATCTATTTTTATGAGTATGAACTTATGATTCTTATATATTCTTTATATATCGTACCGTCATTATATATATAAAATGTCCTTCTTTATTTAGTAATTTGGATCTTAAGAGCAACATATGCATAATAGAACCACTCTCACTTTGTTTTTGTTGGTATTTGCCTACTATCTGTTTGACTGTTCCTTTATTTTCTTTGTTTAAATTATGACATTCTTGGGGCACCTGGGAGGCTCGGTCGGTTGAGTGTCCAACTTCGGCTCAGGTCATGATCTCACGGCTTGTGAGTTCGAGCCCCATGTCGGTCTCTGTGCTGACAGCTCAGAGCCTGGAGCCTTTTCGGATTCTGTGTCTTTCTCTCTCTCTCTGCCCCTCCCCCACTCACATTCTGTCTCTGTCTCTCAAAAATATATAAACATTAAAGAAAAATTTAAATTATGACATTTTTAATGCTATAAATGCTTACATTAAGAAAAAAAGTGCAAGGAAACAACATTATACCACAAGGAACTAAAAAAGAAGAAACTTTACTGAAATTTAGTAGAGGAAAGAAATAACAAAGAAAAGTCATAAATAAATAAAATAGAGACCAGAATAACAATAACATAACATTGAAAGTAATGACCAGTTTTTCCAAACAATAAACAAAATTGGCAATGCTTTAACTGCATTAACTAAGAAAAAAAAAGACTCAAAAACCAAAATGAGAAATGGAAGAGAAAACAATAGAACAAATAACTACAAAAAATGCATAGTGTGATAACAGATTACTATAAGCAATTGTATACTAACAAATCAGATAACTTGGAAGAAAACCCGATAATTCCTAAAAAAAAAAACAAGTTACCAAAACTCTGAATCATGAATCTTGAATCTAAGAAGTAAGAAATATTCTTAGCCCAACAACAAGAATGAAAATTGAATTAAGAATAAAAAATATCCCGGAACAGAAAAGCCCAATACTACTTGGTTTCATTGCTAAGTTCTACCAAACATTAAAAAAAAAAAATAAGTAATGACAATCTTTATCAAAATCTTACAAATAATGGAATAGGAGGAACACATTCAAAATCATTCCATGAGGCCAGTACTACCCTAATACCAAAGCAGGGTAAAAACAAAAAAAGAACAAAAAAGTCTAGCTTGTCTGATACAAGTATCCCTACTTCGACTTTCTTTTGACATCCATTTTCATGATAAATGTTTCTCCGCCTTCACTTTTAATCTGCAGGTGTCTTTAGGTCTAAAGTGAGTGTCTTATAGGCAGCATATAGATGGGTCTTTAGCCCATATACAATCAAAGTAATTATTGATAGGTATGTATTTAGTGCCATTTTATTACTTGTTTTGTTATTGTCCCTGGAGATTTTCTGTTTCCTTTTTCGTCTTTGTCACTTTTGGTCTTTCTTTCCCTCTCAGTCCCCTTTAATATTTCTTACAGGGCTGGTTTAGTGGTCATGAACTCCTTTAGTTTTTGTTTGTCTGGGAAACTCTTTATTTCTCCTTCTATTCTGAATGATAGCCTTGCTGGATAGAGTATTCTTGGCTGCAGAGTTTTCCCGCTTGGCACTTTAAATATATCATGCCACTCCCTTCTGACTTGCCAACTTTCTGTTGAGAAATCTCCAGCTAGCCTTAGGGGTTTTCCCTTGTAAGTTAAGGACTTCTTTTATCCTGCTGCTTTTAAGATTTTTTTCTTTATCACTATATTTTTGCAAATGTAATTGTAATATGTCTTGGTGTTGGACTGCTTTTGTTGATTTCAGTGGGAGTTATCTGTGCCTCCTGGATCTGGATGTCTCTTCCTTCTTCAGATTAGGAAGTTTTCTGTTATTTCTTAGAATAATTTTCTGCCTGCCTTTCTCTTTCATCTTCTTCTGAGACTCCTATAATATGAATGTTATTACATTTTATGGAGTCACTGGGTTCCCTAAATCTATTCTCATGTTGCATAGTTCTTCTTTCTCTCTTTGTTCAACTTCATTATTTTCCATTATTTTATATTGTAGGGCACTAATTCATTCCTCTGCTTTTCCAACCTGCTGTTCCTTGTGTCAAACTTGTTTCCAATCTCGTTTATTGTGTTCTTCATCTCTCACTGATTCTGTTTTAACTCTTATCTCTGTGAAGAGTCTCACTGATGATTTCTTTTCTGAAGCCAAGTGAGTATCCTTAATGACTGTTGCTCGAAACTCTCCATCAGGCAGTGGTAATATCATAGCCAATGAGGTTTATCTAAGATGCAATTATTGCTAATTGAAAAGTTTCCCAGTACCCCACTAACATGACCTGAAAGATGACATATTTTAGATGAGCATAGAAAATAATATAACAAAAAACATGTACAGTTTTTTATATGCAGTTTAAAATATAAAACTTTGAAACACAGTTGAAAGTCTAATGCATCCTTTTTGGAATGCATTTTTGTCCCTTGTAAAAACCAGAAGTAATACTAACCAAAATTGTCATTTATCATGCTTATCACAAGTGACTTAATACTTCAATTGAATGTTTTTTTAAAATGTTTATTCATGGGGCGCCTGGGTGGCGCAGTCGGTTAAGCGTTCGACTTCAGCCAGGTCACGATCTCGCGGTCCGGGAGTTCGAGCCCCGCATCAGGCTCTGGGCTGATGGCTCGGAGCCTGGAGCCTGTTTCCGATTCTGTGTCTCCCTCTCTCTCTGCCCCTCCCCCGTTCATGCTCTGTCTCTCTCTGTCCCAAAAATAAATAAAAAAAAAAACGTTGAAAAAAAAATTAAAAAAAAAAATAAAATGTTTATTCATTTTTGAAAGACAGAGAGAGACAGAGTATAAGCAGGGGTGGGGCAAAGAGAGAGGGGGGACACAGTATCTGAAGCAGGCTCCAGCCTGTCAGCACAGAACTCACAAACTGCGAGATCATGACCTGAGCCAAAGTCAGACGCTTAACCAACTGAGCTACCCAGGCACCCCATTTTGTACTTCAATTGAATACGTATATACTCCTAAATAATGTGTAGTACTTTTTTACAATTTGCTTTGCCATTTTGCTCCTTTCCCTCAATACTACATTTTTGAGATTTTTAACGTTGATTATATATGTCTAGTTACTCATTTTACTACTGTAGAGTATTCCATTGCATGAATAAATAAAAATTCATTTATTTAGTATCCTGTAAATGGATATTTAAATTGTTTCCCAAGTTTTCCCTGATGTAAACAGTAGTGCAAAGGTCATTCTTGTACAAAGCTCTTGTATGCAAATGTTGAGAGTTTCTGGGGTAAATACATAGGAGTACAGTTCCCAAGATATGAACATCTTTCACATTACTAGATATTGCTAAGTTGCTCTTAAATTTTCATCAGTGGTGTGTCAGGTTTCCAGTATTCAATGTCTTTACCAACAGTTGGTGTTATTATCACATTTTCAAATTTTTGTGGATTGTTGAATTGTGAAAATTTATCTCATTGTTATTTTCATTTTAATTTCTTTGTTTACTAATGAGATTAGGAGTCTTTTCATGTTTTAATTAGATCCTGGGGTTTCTCTGTTCTCAAGGCTGCTTGTTTAGATCCTTTGTACATTTAAAAACTTGTTGTTTTCTCATTTATTTTTAGAAATTTGGATACTAATGCTTTTCTCAGTTTTTGGCTTATCTACTTACATGTTAAAAGTTTTCTTTTTTCTTATTTTAAAATGTTTATTTATTTATTGAAACAGAGAAAGAGAGACAGAGACAGAGACTATGAGTGTGAGCTGGGGAGGGGCAGAGAGAGTGAGTGAGAGAGAATTGCAGGCTTTGTGCACATCAGTGCAGAGCTTGATGTGGGGCTTGCTCTCACAAACTGTGAGATCATGACCTGAGCTGAAATCAAGAGTTGGATGCTTAACAGACTGACCCACCAGGCATCCTAAAAGTTTTCTTTTTTAAATCAAAAGTTATAATTGTTGATGGAGTCAAATGTGTCAACATTTCTCTTTATTATTTTTGAACAAGGTAGTAAAGGTATTTTCACTGTGAATTTAAATTTTAGATTTTCACATTTAGAAGTTTCATCTAACTGTAATTTATTTTTGTGAATCGTGAAAGGAAGAATCTCCTTCCCCATCTTTTGTAGTTTTGGTACAGGTACCCAAGTGTCTAGTCTCATTTATTGAGTAGTTGTTATTAGCCATTTATTGAATAGTCTATTCTGCCATCACTGTCACTTTGTCATTTAGCAAGTTTTCATATATGTAGTTTTGAGCTCTCTTTTCTATCCTTTAGTCTGTTTATCTATTCATGGGCCAATATCACAATATTGAAGAAGTCTTGGATATTCTTCCACAGAGTAGTTTGGAATAACTTGTCAAGTAATACAAAAAACTCATGATATTGATAGAGATAGGTTTGAATATATAGATGGGTTTGGGAATTTTTTTTCTCCCAATATTGATTTTTTCTATTAGTATACAGACCACATACCTAGGTCTTATTTAATATATTTCAGTAAATTTTTATGATATTTTCCATAAAGACGCCATACATCTTTCATTAGCTATGTCAGATAAATGCTTTTTGGTATTAGTGTAAACAGTGTTTTAAAATTACATTTCTGAATGCTTTTATTCTTTTGTATAGGAATATAATTTGATTTGTAAACAACTGTCTTCAATACTACTTGATAATTTATTCATAGATGTAGGCTTTCTGTGTGGACAATCATGTTGTGAACAAATAAAGTTTTACTTATATATAGATGACAAATAAACACATAAAAAGATGATCAATATCATTAGCCATTAGAGAAACACAAATTAAAGCCACAGATATCATTAAAACCTATTTTAATGGCAAAAATAAAAAACAGTGATAACACTAAATACTGGCAATCATGAGGAAAACCTAAGTCATTAATACACTGCTGGTGGGAGTGTAAAAAGATTCAGCCACTCTGGAAAACACTATGGAATTTCTTATAAAACTAAACATATGTTTACCATACAACCTCAGGCCTCATCAAAATTTAAAACTTTTGCTTAGTAAAAGACTATGAAAAGGATGAAAGGACAAGCTATACACTTGGGATGAAGTATTTGCAAAGCTCGTCTCCAAGAAAGACCTTATATCTGGAATATATAAAGACCTCTCAAAATTCAAAAGAATAATAAAAATAAACAGTCCAATTAGAAAATGATCAAAAGACACTTAAAAATAAAATCTTAAAAAAAGAAAAGAAAATGAGCAAAAGACCTGAACCAACATTTCACTACGAGTACATACAGATGTGGAATGCTTACCTCATTTAATTTTGGTAGTATTTTGGCAGAAATTGACAACTTCATTCTAAATTTAGGAGAAAAAAAGGTCACGGATAACCAACAACTGGAAAATGTTTATTTTTTAGAGGATTTTTTTAAAAAGCATTTATTTTTTAAAGCACATATAGAACATTTACAGTATTGGCTATAAGGCAAGTCTCAATAAATTTCAAACATTGTACTCATACAAACCACATTACTATAATCAGACACATTAGAGACCAATTTTTGAAAAGATAGAGTAAAAATGATTCTATGCATTTAAAAAACTTAAATAGGCATTTAGAAGTAATTCCTGGGGGAAAATGGAAATTACATTGTTAATTTAAAAATAAAAAAAAAAAAAACCATGTTGGAAATTTGGTAGGGATTGCTTTGAATCAGAAAGCATGATCATTGAAGACTAACACATTTCCTTCTAATCACTATTTTAGCTGTATCTTCCAATTTTTAGTATATGGTAGTGTTTTTATTCTCATTTAGTTCTATATAGTTTAAAATCATCCTTATAATTTTTATTTTCTGTGAAAATAGAAAGTGTCTTGCACATCTTTGCTTTGGTTAATTCCTAGGTATTTTTTTAAGTTACTAGAAATATCTTTTTAGAATTTCATTTTTAATTGTTTGTTGCTGATATGTAGAAATAGAATTTTTTTTTTAATATATTGACTTTGTCTTCCATGGGCTTAATAAATTTGCTGATTAATTGTAATACTTTATCTGTAGTTTATTTTGGGTTTCATAAATATATAATCATACTGTCTGTGATTGCCAACTGTTTTATTCCTTTATTTTCAATCCTTACACTCTCCCTGCCCCCACTGCCTTTTTCTTGCTTATTGTTCTCACTAAGCCTGCTATTTCAATGCTGAAAGAAATGGTATTAGTGGGCATCTTTGTCTGATTCTGTTTCAGAGTAAAAGCTTTCAAGCTTTCAACATTTTGTTATTAAGAATGGTATTTGTGGTAGGTTTATTTTTTGTGAATACCCTTTATCAAATTAACATCATTATTTATTTTGAGTCTCAAATTGTTCCAAATTTGGCCAGCAGGAGCCCTTTCAGCCTGGCTCCTTAATCTTTTTGACGTGTCCCCATCATGCTTTTGAGCTTCCTCTGATTTACCACAAGATGTTCATCTTGTACTTTCCTGCCCCGGTCCTGGAACCAGTTGATTCCTTTTAGTGGCTCCTGATGTATCTGTGCTTCTAGGCCCTTTTAGCAGAAAGAACTGGGAAATATATATGTCCACCTAACTAGACCTATGTATCTGTCTAAAACTATAAATTCACACTGATAGGTCCAGTTTCAGTTCCACGCTACAGGATGTTTTCCAGTGTTTTCTCTTTTCCTAATTGTAACTCTTTTTTATAATGGTATGAATCCTGTATCCTATGTCCACTGGTGTCAGTGTATTAACTCATTTGCTAAAGCTCGAATACACAGCTGACAGTGTCTGGATTCTCTAATGTTTTCCTATTTCGGGTTTCCATCGCCTTCCTCTTATGGTTCCATGTCACTGAGTGTTTATTTATGCTGACTGTCCTTCCTGAGCTTCCTCTCTGGCTGCTGGGTCTGCTCATATCTGTGGCTCATAGAGACAGAGCTGGTTGTGGAGTGCCCTTAATGTTAGGAACTGCTCACGTGGTAAAAGAAGAAGCATGCTGTACCCTCTGGGCTGGCTCTGCCTCTCTTCCAGGCCATTGGAGTGTGTTCTTGCCTTGACAAGATACATAGAGAAAGACTCCCCTCTTCTCTTGCTGGACTCTCTCACCCTCAGTGCAGGGAAGATGCAGCCAGTCCTGTCAAACTCTCCTAGACATTTTGAGGAGACTTGATTTCCTCATACAGGAACAAGATTGATTTTTATTTTGGAAATTAGAGTTTTATTTTCAAGGTAGAGTTATTTAAAACATTCCCATTTGGGGCGCCTGGGTGGCGCAGTCGGTTAAGCGTCCGACTTCAGCCAGGTCACGATCTCGCGGTCCGTGAGTTCGAGCCCCGCGTCGGGCTCTGGGCTGATGGCTCAGAGCCTGGAGCCTGTTTCCGATTCTGTGTCTCCCTCTCTCTCTGCCCCCCCCCCCCCCGTTCATGCTCTGTCTCTCTCTGTCCCAAAAATAAATAAACGTCGAAAAAAAAAATTTAAAACATTCCCATTTGTTTGGAAACCAAATAATATCACTAAGACATCCGAACAACACAAGAAGCTCAAAAAAAAAAAAAAAAAAAAAAAAAAAACCACCCTTAGATTAAAAGGAAATCATTAACAAAATACAAAATATTTAGCACTGAATGATAATGTAAATACTACCTGTTAAAAGATTGTTTCCTTCCTTCCTTTCTCCATGAAAATGTCTGTGCCTCTGGTGCAGCAACATATCTACCTACCTTCCTTCCTTCCATCCAGCTTCTTTTTTTTTTCATGTGTGTGTGCATGTGTGTGTGTTGTGTCAGATTCAGGCACAACATCTATTAAACTGAACAAGACACTTTCACTTACCAACTGAGAATTTTTTCCCTTTCTTCAGTATAAATCAGATAGAATCCACTGATCAATGGGGCAGCAATGTTGTCAACATTAAAAAAAAAAGAGGGGCGCCTGGGTGGCTCAGTTGGTTAGACGTCCGACTTGGGCTCAGGTCATGATACACAGCTTGCGAGTTCGAGCCCCGTGTTGGACTGTGTGCTGACAGCTTGGAGCCTGGAGCTTGCTTCAGATTCTGTGTCTCCCTCTTTCTCTGCTCCCACCCCACTTGCTCTCTCTCTCTCACTCTCTCTCTCAAAAATGAATAAACATTAAAATATATTTAATTTTATTTTTTAATTTTTAAAAATTTACATCCAAATTAGTTAGCATATAGTGCAACAATGATTTCAGGAGTAGATTCCTTAGTCCCCCTTACCCATTTAGCCCATCCCCCCTCCCACCACCCCTCCAGTAACCCTGTTTGTTCTCCATATTTATGAATCTCTTCTGTTTTGTCCCCTCCCTGTTTTTATATTACTTTTGTTTCCCTTTGTTGAACGCTTATGTTCAGATAGAGAAGTACTTTGAAGTCATGCCATATAAACAATTATGCAACTATAAAAATAGTGGGACTACTTTGAGATTTTGATGGGAATAATTTAAAAAAATTGAATATATGTTATGCTTACGATATGAACTCTTAGCTACATTTTGAAATATTAGTTTTTTCCAGAGCATATTGAATATGGATTTATGAAGTCATTTTGTTTATAGTTGATTGACATTTTATTTCTGCTGTAGTCTAGTTGTGGAAAAAATTTTGCTCCATTTTTTTTTTTCCTTAAGGAACAATACAGAGATGTTCTTGTTTAATATTGAAGTTAGGGGATGAATATGAACATTGTCTTATAATTTAATTGTCTAATCTCAGTAGCCTTTCAGTTATGGGAAAGAAAAGGCATTTGGTTTGAGCTTAGGACATCGGCATCAGAAAGAATGGAAGGCAATATGTAGTGTCTTCATCCTTCTTGTTTATCTTTGTGCCTTCTCTGCTGCCCTATTTCACATTATTAGCTCTAAGGAAATGATGGCTAAGCCAGAAAAATTTGCATAAGGGCAATCAAATGACTTCTTGATGCATTTTGTACAAATTGGAATCATTCTTCGTTATTTCTTATCTGTAAGTTTGTGTAATTTCAAAATATGTTTCTCCCTTGGCAGAAATAAGAGAACTGATGTTAGAAAACTTGCCTATCGATCCCTGGTGGAGAACTTGAATCCTATAATATTAAATTTTGTGAAAAGGAAGAGGTTCCATAAACTATTTCTTGAGGAGATGCCCTGGAGAGCTCAGATGAACCTGTATCTGGCAAGTGCACACTTCTCCCTGCTTTTAACGAAACTAGCGGAACGAACGAAGATGAAATTTGGCACTTCACACACAGTGGTCAGGTATAGAATGATATCAGTGAATGAAACTCCTTTAATCTTATGAATATGAATTTTATTTGTATGTTCAGGACTCCGATGTAGATAATACTTTACAGAGGTTGACAGAGTGCTTCTCTCTTTACTGATCATTGGTATATTACTTAATTTTTGTCTCAGGATCTTTCCTAAACAAGTTCTGGATATAAGCACTTGGGAAGTACTAATCTGCCTGTAGCTTGTATATATTTGTCAGTATAGCTTTCAGTAAAGGAGAAAGCATAATTTCAAGAGAAATTTAATATTAAGTGTATAACTGTAGCTATTAGTAGGTGTTATTAGGCGAATCTCTGTTTCATTTTGAAGTGTATTTTAAGCCTCTATAAGCACAGACAGTATTTTCTCATAAATGTAAACTTCCTATTATTAATTCAAGATGCTGTTGAGTTCTTGAGTGTCTTTGGCTAATGTGTTAACAAAGATAAAAATAGAAGATACATACATAATATGTAATACTATGTCATAATTAAAAAGATGAGTAGAGTCTGTCATTCAAAAAGTACTACTAAGCACTTATTAGATTCAAAGTACTGAGACAGGTGCAATGGGCATGCAAAGATGAACAGGACACACAAGGTAGAGTCTGGTCGGGCAGCTCTCAAGTGTTAACGAATAATTATAAATAATGGTAGAAGGTGAAGTATGCACAAAGACTTCTTTGTTCCTGGGAAAGAGGCTTTCCTCTGACCTGAAACTGACAGGAAAGGTTGCATGGAGCGGGGCCACTTGGCCTGGTTCATGATGGATAGGCAAGACAGGCAGAGAAAGAAGTATTCCAGGTAGTTGGAAGAACGTGAGTCAGAGCCCAGGTAGGAAACACAAGATGAGAACCCCAAATGGTCTGACCAGAATCTACAGCAAATTAAAGGGAGTGGTGTGAAACAATTTAAAAAATAGGTCAGTACCAGATCATAGAGGGTCTTAACTGTCTATTAAATTGGAACTTCAATTTATATACAGTGGGAGATTATTAAGGATTTTTACACAGGGCTATGGTAAAAAATTTCTCTGGCAGCAACATACCAAATGGATTGGAAGAAGGAAAGACTGTGACAGACTGTAAAAGGGTATTTTTTAAAGTTTATTTATTTATTTTGAGAGAGAGAGAGAGAGAGAGCTAGAGCATGTGAGCCAGTGGGGGAGGGGCAGAGAGAGAGGGTATGAGTACTTCATAGCACAGCAATTAGACAATGACCAAATTTGTATCAGGGTAACTTGGTGCTAAATTCAATTTTACTAAAACCATGAAAACATACTCCGTATTTATGAATCTATGTATTTTTGTATGTATGTATGTGTGTATGGTGGAGGATTGTTTACTGTGTAGACCTTATTTTAAAAAAATAGTATTGATCATGGACGCATTGCTTTATATAGTAAGCATCTTCATTGAGTTTTGCTTAAATCAGGTTAATTTAACATAAATTATTATTTCAGAGCCCTTAGAGTAAGTATAGATCATCATTCCCATTTTCAAGGGCCCTTTCAGGGAAATAGATATTGATGTTAAAATCCCTAAGAGCAAAGTTACATTGTATAACTTTAAAATTTAGTGGGAAACTTTTTGGCTTTGGTTAAGTGCCAGAATATGTTATGATCCAAAATTTGGGAGCATTAACTCACAAATATTTTAAAAATTAAAGTAGATTGTATTTGATGGATTCAATTCAGTTATATATATATATCTATATCTATCTATCTATCTATCTATCTATCTATATATATATATATATATTTTTTTTTTCCTTAATGATATTTTCCTCCTGCAGTTTCCGATCATGTGATCCTAATATGTTCTCACTATATAATTCTGGAACAGTATTACCAACAGTGAAATTGACTTTAGAAAACTATAAAGCAATACTTGATTTCCTTCATACAGCTAAAAAAAGAAAGGCCAACTTACCATCAGGTAAAATAAATAAATATATTATATACTGTCAAATTGCCTCTAGGTTTTTATTCACTGATGCAACACACTCATGCGTGCGCACACACACACACACACACACACACACACCCCACAGACACACAGGGGTGCACACATCGTTTTCCAATGACCTGGGGTTTTAACTGAGTTGTGATATTTTGTAGGAGGTTCTTATTTGCTCAATTTTAAAAATTTTTCTGTATTTTTATGGATTCATGATATGTATTTGGAAATATATATGTTATGTTCTGACCTAAACCAATTTGGCTGTTCACCAAATAGAATGTTCTTTTTAAATGTTGGTAGCCTCCGATTGTTAAGATGGGTGAGGTCTTGCTATCAGGTGTTATATTTTAGGGGAAGTAAATTTCAGGGCAAATTCCACCAAACATACTGATGCAAGCAGGCATGAAACACTCACATAGCTGTTTTATAGTACTGATTTTGTACTCAGGGCAGTCCACTCTTGCCTTAGGGTCTCCGACTCACACCTTCCATGACAGCTTACTCCAAGATGAGGGCAATACTATTCATCTGAATGGCAGGATCAACCAGTATTGTCATCTGCCCAGGTGACAGGAGACTCACCCTGGGAGGTGAAGAAATGCAGATGAACAGGGCTCTTGATCTGGGTGCTGCAGGTGATGACAGTATTCCTAAACAATCACCTATCCTGAATACCACTCACTTCATAAATAAAGATTTATTTCTGGTATCTTCATGCTAATACAGACCTTCTTGTATAGCTTTTTACTAATGGTATTTTAAGTATTATGTACTTATTGCTGATTAAGATACTTCATGTACTGGGTAGCTGCCCCAGGAGTGTTGATTTATATTTGAGGTACTTGACATGCTTTCTGATTTCTTCTAGGGTATAGATGAGATTTAACTGGTACCTTCATGTTATACTATGAATATTGAGGTATTTGAAAGTAAATTCCCTCGACATAGAGTCTGAGTTTTATAAGTAGATTATAATATACAGCTCCTTGAGTTTTTATGCCTAAGACCTCCCATGGAATCAACAATAGAATATTCCACTATTGAGACTTCTTTTTTTTAAGTTTATTTATTTATTTTGAGAGAGAGAGAGAGAGAGAGCATGCGCGAGTAAGTGAGGGGCAGAGAGAGAATCCCAAGCAGACTCCGTGCTGTCAGCATAGAGCCTGAAGTGGGGTTTGATCTCATGAACTGTGAAATCATGACCTGAGCCCCAAATCAAGAGTTGGATGCTTAACCAGGGTACTTGGGTGGCTCAGTCAGTTAAGCATCTGACTTCAGCTCAGGTCATGATCTCGCAGTTTGTGAGTTCGATCACCACATTGGGCTCTGTGCTGACAGCTAGGAGCCTGGAATCTGCTTCAGATTCTGTGTCTCTGTCTTTCTCTGCCCCTACCCTGCTCATGCTCTGTCTCTGTCTGTCTCTCTCTCTCTCAAAAATAAACATTAAAAAAAAAAGTTGGATGCTTAACCGACTGAGCCACCCAGGTGTCCTGAGATTTGTTCTTTAATGCAGAGTTTTAAAAGAAGGTTTGTAGTAGGAGAAATTTGTGTCTTTATACCACACCCACAGGATAAGGAGTGGACATGGTTGCTGCACTGCCCAGCTCCAGGGGATGCTACTTGCCATGTGTTCTGGGAATGGACTGTATAGGGGAAAATTAAGGAACCGTGGGATCCTGTTATTTGTTCCTCAGAAAACATGACACTCCTGCCTCTGCATTGTTCCTTTGGCCATCACCCTTGCCCAGAATGTTCTTCCTCATAGTCTTCCCACATAGCTAAACCATGTCTGCCCTTAAAGACCTAATCTAAGAGCCTCCTTCTCTAGAAACTTTTCTTGGTTCACTGTGTCCATGATAATCTTGTGCTTTCTCCAAATTTATATAGCATTTCTTACCTTAATTACTGATTTGATGTTTATCACCTATGTCTTTTGGAACTTTCTGTTTTCAATAATGTTATACTTTATTTTTGTATTGTAGATGCTGAAGAATTTTCCACATTTATTAATTCCAGAATGAGTGGTGAAAATGTGTCAAAGACACAAACAGTTTATGACTCAGACTCTCAGTCAGGTCTTAGTACTAAAGAAAAGGATCGAGCAGCAAATTTGGGTCTATTGGATCATTTTATGAAAATCTTTTTATATTGCAGGAGAGCAATGGTAAGGTGGTCTTTCTAATTTGCTAATGTAATAGACATGAATCTCAGGGCATCAGTTTGGGCATGTAAGATATATTGTATTAGTTTACTTACTATCCATAATTTTAGTTTCAACTTTGAGACCAAATTTGCTGAATTTCATGTCAGTCATTTTTGAGGTTTGCCTGCCATAGTGCTGAGGATTTACACGTTGTCAAGTTGTCAGTGACAGGGGTGAGCTGCTTTAGTCATCAGTTATCCATTGGTTCAGAGCTGAGATAGCCTTTGTCCTTGTCTACATAATCTCCATGAATATTCAGATATTCCTGTGCCACTTTCTTGCCATATTTGGTACATGGCCTCTGGTGACACCAGTTGTTCCTCTCTGGAGTCTTGCTGCCACCTAGAACACCATAGACCCCTTTATTCTCTCTAGCACAGGAAACACTCTTTCTAGGCTACAGGAAAGGCCTACTCTTGGCCCTGATGCCCCACTTCTACAGGCCAATTGTGTCTTCTCTCAAATACTTTTCTCTTTTTTTTCTTAAATATTAAATGATGCATTATTAAATTCAGAATTGGAATCATTAGCCATAAAGAAGTTAGTTTTCTTTTTCTCATAGCAGTAATAGCATATGCTTCCAACCTCTCAAGAATTGAGGGGAAATCTATCCTTTCTGGAATACTTGAGTTCCCATTTTGTCTGTGGAGAGGGTGATTTCTTAAAAAATGTGAAGTAAGCCCACATCAACCCCCTTGACCACAAGCATTGCATCTTATCCTTTCCACCAGCTTCAGGGTCCTGGAAGGTCTGGGTCCTGCTCTCTTCTTGGAACTCAGTTCATCTTGCGCTTGTTCAGTCCAGTCTCCTCTTTGTGATCTTGACAGCATTGAGCTTGCTTGACCCTTCCTCATCCCTCAGGTTCATCCTCCATCCTTTGCACTTGCTGCTCCCTTGGTTTCAAATGTTCTCCTCCTCCCAACACCCCTACTCTCACTTTCACATGATTTGTTCAACTCAACATTCAAGTCTCTGCTCATGTCACCTCCTTAAGCAAACCTGACCACTCCATCTAAAAGGACATATCCTCCCATGCTTGTCAAATTCTGACCCATTTCTGCATTATTTTTCTTTACAATACTTATTATTCCCTGAAATTACATTTTTGTCTACTTATCTAGTCTCAGTCTCCCCTAAGAAACTGAAGTAGCACAAGGGCAGACCCAGTTCCTCTTGCTCACTGCCACATTCCCAGAGCCCAGAACAATGGGAATATTGGAGTCAGACTCCTGGTGTGCAAATCCTAGCTGACCACTTAGCAGATTGTGACCTTGGTCAAGTTAGCTCCATGCCTCTGTTTCCTTATCTCTAAATTAAGTAGAATACTAGTATATACTTATTTCATAGGAGCTATTGATAGAATTAACTGAGATAATGATGTAAATGACACATAATAAATGGTGTTATTTTTATTATTGACATTATTTTTGCAGAAAGATGAAGTTGTTCAGAGATCTCTAACTTTTGAAACTTTGGGATCTTTTGAATGTTGTGTTTGTCTTAGGTTCTTGCTCATCGTGGAGGCTATTGGACTCTGCTTCAGAATAGCTGTAGGACCTTTTGGAACTTTACTCAGGAGCTACAGATACTTCTTAAACAAGCAGTGGATCTGTATAAAACATTTCCTGTTAGCCAGGATGGTTTCCTCTGTACCTGTGTTTTGCCATTCTATTTGGGAGCAGAATTACTTATTGACATGTTAATAGAACTGCAAAATACCAATTCTATTAAGGTAAGGGCATTTGGGTAATTATTTTTATTGTACTCAAATAATTTTTACCATGCAGCTTGGAATAAATGGAAGTTAATGTTTTCCTTGAGTTCTTACTTGGCTTTTCTATAATTCATT
This sequence comes from Puma concolor, assembly GCF_028749965.1. Taxonomy (NCBI): domain Eukaryota; kingdom Metazoa; phylum Chordata; class Mammalia; order Carnivora; family Felidae; genus Puma; species Puma concolor. Next base: position 24,562,958 of record NC_141673.1, on the reverse strand, counting down.
TGCTTCTCATTATTTGGTTCACAATGCACAGCATATACTGATGTTAATTACAAATATCTTAGCCTGAAATTTCAATTTTTTAAAGGAAAGAGAAAGTGACACTTACTGAGCTTCAACTTCCGCATAAGCTGTAATGCATTTAATCCTCATAGCAACTTTTTTTGTCAGAGAAAAAGCCTCCAAGTGAGATCAAATACCTTGTCAGTTTCTCTTTACTTCACTGCTTTATCTTTCCTTGTTCTATTATGCCAGATCTCATAGAATTTGCAGCAATTTAAAATCTACACCCTGTGGTTTAAAGCATGAAAATGAAATGGAAAAAATGGAAACCTAATATAACCTAAACACGTTGAAAATTAATAAACATATAAGCACATTGAATCATGGAGTTTATAAAATTCCAGGTGTAAAATATATGAAAACAATAGCACAAAAGACTGAGAGTAAATAAAGTTAAACTGTCATTTTTGTTTACATTTTATATAAATATAAAGTGGTACAATATTAACTCTATGTAGAATGTGATAAGTTAAGGATGCATTTAATAATCCTTAGAGTAACTACCAAAAAAGAGATAAAGAGATATAGCTAAAAATCAATTGCAGTGAAATGAAAGACTAAACAGTGGTCAGTTAATTAAAGAAGGCAGCAAAAAAGAGACAGAGGAACAAAAATATGTGGGCCAAACAGAAAGCAAGTAGAAAATAATAAATCTAACCCAATTATATCAATAACTATATTAAATGTAAGTGGTTTAAACACCCTAGTCAAAAGGCAGAGATTGTTGGATAAAAACAAAGACATGTATAGTTGACCACAGGAGAAGTACTCTGAATGTAAAGAAATCGATTGAAAATAAGACAGTGGAAAGAGAGATTACCGTGAATGCAGTAAGTATAAAAAAACTGGTAAGACTTCATAATATTAGAGAGAATAACCTTTAAATCAAGGAGTCTTTTGACAGATAATGAGAGACATTTCATAATGAGAAGAGGCTCAAGTAATTAGGAAGACACACTAATCATAAATGTGTATGTTCCTAATAACAGATATTAAAAGTATACTTGAAGAGCTTCCAGGTTGGTGAAAGCGTTGATGTATTAGGCACTTGTAGCCTGACTCCATGGGGACAGGGCATGGAAGCTCCTTATCCAGGACTCTTCCAGTCTGGGTACCTCTTTCATTTGGCTGCTTCTGAGTTGTATCTTTTATAATAAAACTGTAATCCCAAGTATAGTGTTTTAAGTGAGTGCTAGCCAATTATTGAACCCGAGGGGGTTATGGAAACCCCTAAATTTATAGCTTGTTAGTCAGAAGTGCAGGCATCCTGAGACTTGTGGCTAACATCTGAAGTAAGGACAGTTTTGTGGAGGACTGATTCTGTAAATGTAGGGAGTCTGACCTTAGTTCTGGGTAAACTAGTTAGTGTAAGAATTGAAGTGCAACCCACATGTAGGTGGATTGGAAACAGAGCACAAGTGCATGTGGTGTGCTTACCAAGGTGGATCATATGCAGAGTAAAAAACTAAGTCATATTAAAGTTTAAAAGGCTAAAATCTTAAAAGAGTATGTTCTCCGACCATTACCTTATGAATAGATTAATAAAAATTAGGAAGAACACTCTCCTAAGTATCTGGAAATTAAACCACACAGTTCTACATAATCCATGGGTCAAAGAAAAAAACAAAAGAGAAATTTAAAAATATTTCAAACTGATGGTAACGTATCAAATTTTGTGGGATGCAAATAAACTGGTGCTTAGGGGGAACTTAATAACTTTAGCCATTTAATAGAAAAGGAGAAAGATATAACATCAGTTATCTAAGTGTGCACCTATAGGAGCTTGAAAATAAGAGCAAATTAAATCCAAAGTAAGTAAAAAAGACAAATAAGAAATGAAAAGATAAGAGCAGAAATAAATTAGATATAAAACAAAACAAAATTAATAAAGTTAATAAATTGATCCTTTGAAAAGAGTATTAAAATTGGCAGAATCCTAGGATAAAATTGAAGAACAAAAGTGAAGAACAAAAGGAAAGAAAAGCATAAATTACTGACAAGAGTGATGAAAGAGGGATATAACTACAGATCCTATAGATATTAAAAGAAAAATGAGAGAATATTATTATCCACTTTCACTAATGGATTTGATAACTTAGATAAAATGAACATGTTTATTGGAAAGCAGAACTTAACAAATCTGATACAAGAAGCAATAGAAAAATTGAATTGCCCTAAATATATTAAACAAACAATTTATAATTAGGAACTTTGAGATAAAGAAAACTCCATGCACAGAATATTTTGCTGCAGAATTCTAGCAAACATATAAGGACAAAATAATAAATCATATACCAAATTTTTTTTAGCAACAAAGCCAGCTTAACACTGACAGGTATTTCAAAGAAATGAATGAACCACATCACCCATGAACATAGACACAAAAATCCTTAATTAAATATTATCAGATCAATCCCAATAATATATAAAATATGCAAATGAGGTATATAATATGTACAGTTATACAAATGATGACCAAGTAGGTTTATCCCAGAAATGTAAGGTTAACATTTAAAGATCAATCAAGGTCATTCACCATATTAATAGGATAAAGGAGACAAATTATATGGCTATTGAAATGGATACAGCAAAAGCATTTACAAAATTTGATATTGCTTTTTCCACCAGCCCCCTCCCCTTGAGTGCTGCTCCAGCTGCACTGCTCTTTTTCTGAGCTCTGGGTTCCTGCTAAGCCAGGGATGCTGTCCTCTTTCTCTGCTCACCATCATGATTATCTACCCAGACCTCATCAGCCATGACAACATATTCTCTGACATCTACAGGATTCAGGAGGTTGCAAATGGGCTGTGCCTGGAGGTGAAGGGGAAGATGGTCAGTAGGACAGAAGGTATCATTGATGGAAATGTACTCTGCTGAAGGCCCCCAAGGTGAAGGTCCTGAAAACACAGTAATTGTTGACATTGATATTGTCAGGAACCATTACTTAGCAGAAAAGAAGCTTCACAAACAAAGCCTACAAAAAATACATCGTAGATAATAGGAAATCAGTGTAAGGCAAACTTGAAGAACAGAGACTGGAAAGTGTAAAACCTTTTATAACAGAGGCTGCAGACAAATCAAACACATCTTTGCTAATTTCAAAAACTACTGGTTTCTTATTGGTGAAAACATGAATCCAGATGGCAAGATTGCTCTGCTGGGCTACCGTGAGGATGATGTGACCCCATATATGATTTTCTTTAAAGATGGTTTAGAAATGAAAAAATGTTAACAAAATGGCAATTACTTTGGATCCATCATCCATCATCATAACTGGCTGCTGCTTTTCACCCATCCACACAACACCAGGACTTAAACAATTGGGTGATGTCATCTTGATCTCTTCATTTATTTTGATGTTGATTTATTTGGAGTGGGTCATTTTTCTTAAAGAAAAAAACATATCATATAGGTTGCCTAAAAACAAAATGCATTTAAACTTACCTGAGACAATATCTCTTACTTAATGTGTGTTTAAACGAAGTGTCTTCTCAGCCTAAATCCAGCAGAAGAAGAGAAATAATAAAGATCAGAGCAGAAATAAACAGTATAGAATCTAAAAACACTGTAGAGCAGATCAATGAAACCAAGAGTTGGTTTTTTGAAAAAATAAACAAAATTGACAAACCTCTAGCCAGGCTTCTCAAAAAGAAAAGGGAGATGACCCAAATAGATAAAATCATGAATGAAAATGGAATTATTACAACCAATCTCTCAGAGATACAAGCAATTATCAGGGAATACTATGAAAAATTATATGCCAACAAACTGGACAACCTGGAAGAAATGGACAAATTCCTAAACACCCACACGCTTCCAAAACTCAATCAGGAGGAAATAGAAAGCTTGAACAGACCCATAACCAGTGAAGAAATTGAATCAGTCATCAAAAATCTCCCAACAAATAAGAGTCCAGGACCAGATGGCTTCCCAGGGGAGTTCTACCAGACGTTTAAAGCAGAGATAATACCTATCCTTCTCAAGCTATTCCAAAAAATAGAAAGAGAAGGAAAACTTCCAGACTCATTCTATGAAGCCAGTATTACTTTGATTCCTAAACCAGACAGAGACCCAGCAAAAAAAGAGAACTACAGGCCAATATCCCTGATGAATATGGATGCAAAAATTCTCAATAAGATACTAGCAAATCGAATTCAACAGCATATAAAAAGAATTAATCACCATGATCAAGTGGGATTCATTCCTGGGATGCAGGGCTGGTTCAACATTCACAAATCAATCAACGTGATACATCACATTAATAAAAGGAAAGATAAGAACCATATGATCCTGTCAATCGATGCAGAAAAGGCCTTTGACAAAATTCAGCAACTTTCTTAATAAAAACCCTTGAGAAAGTCGGGATAGAAGGAACGTACTTAAAGATCATAAAAGCCATTTATGAAAAGCCCACAGCCAACATCATCCTCAATGGGGAAAACCTGAGAGCTTTTTCCCTGAGATCAGGAACACGACAGGGATGCCCACTCTCACCGCTGTTGTTGAACATAGTGTTGGAAGTTCTAGCATCAGCAGTCAGACAACAAAAGGAAGTCAAAGGCATCAAAATTGGCAAAGATGAAGTTAAGCTTTCACTTTTTGCAGATGACATGATATTATACATGGAAAATCCGATAGACTCCACCAAAAGTCTGCTAGAACTGATACATGAATTCAGCAAAGTTGCAGGATACAAAATCAATGTACAGAAATCAGTTGCATTCTTATACACTAATAATGAAGCAACAGAAAGACAAATAAAGAAACTGATCCCATTCACAATTGCACCAAGAATCATAAAATACCTAGGAGTAAACCTAAGCCAAAGATGTGAAAGATCTGTATACTGAAAACTATAGAAAGCTTATGAAGGAAATTGAAGAAGATATAAAGAAATGGAAAAACATTCCATGCTCATGGATTGGAAGAATAAATATTGTCAAAATGTCAATACTACCCAAAGCTATCTACACATTCAATGCAATCCCAATCAAAATTGCACCAGCATTCTTCTCGAAACTAGAACAAGCCATCCTAAAATTCATATGGAACCACAAAAGGCCCCAAATAGCCAAAGTAATTTTGAAGAAGAAGACCAAAGCAGGAGGCATCACAATCCCGGACTTTAGCCTCTACTACAAAGCTGTAATCATCAAGACAGCATGGTATTGGCACAAAAACAGACACATAGACCAATGGAATAGAATAGAAACCCAGAACTAGACCCACAAATGTATGCCCAACTAATCTTTGACAAAGCAGGAAAGAATATCCAATGGAGAAAAGACAGTCTCTTTAACAAATGGTGCTGGGAGAACTGGACAGCAACATGCAGAAGATTGAAACTAGACCACTTTCTCACACCATTCACAAAAATAAACTCAAAATGGATAAAGGACCTGAATGTGAGACAGGAAACCATCAAAACCCTAGAGGAAAAAGCAGGAAAAGACCTCTCTGACCTCAGCCATAGCAATTTCTTACTTGACACATCCCCAAAGGCAAGGGAATTAAAAGCAAAAATGAACTACTGGGACCTTATGAAGATAAAAAGCTTCTGCACAGCAAAGGAAACAACCAACAAGACTAAAAGGCAACCAACGGGATAGGAAAAGATATTTGCAAATGACATATCGGACAAAGGGCTAGTATCCAAAATCTATAAAGAGCTCACCAAACTCCACACCCGAAAAACAACCCAGTGAAGAAATGGACAGAAAACATGAATAGACACTTCTCTAAAGAATACATCCGGATGGCCAACAGGCACATGAAAAGATGCTCAATGTCGCTCCTCATCAGGGAAATACAAATCAAAACCACACTCAGATATCACCTCACGCCAGTCAGAGTGGCCAAAATGAATGAATCAGGAGACTATAGATGCTGGAGAGGATGTGGAGAAACGGGAACCCTCTTGCACTGTTGGTGGGAATGCAAATTGGTGCAGCCGCTCTGGAAAGCAGTGTGGTGGTTCCTCAAAAAATTAAAAATAGATCTACCCTATGACCCAGCAATAGCACTGCTAGGAATTTACCCAAGGGATACAGGAGTGCTGATGCATAGGGGCACTTGTACCCCAATGTTTATAGCAGCACTCTCAACAATAGCCAAATTATGGAAAGAGCCTAAATGTCCATCACCTAATGAATGGATAAAGAAATTGTGGTTTATATGCACAATGGAGTACTACGTGGCAATGAGAAAGAATGAAATATGGCCCTTTGTAGCAACATGGATGGAACTGGAGAGTGTGATGCTAAGTGAAATAAGCCATACAGAGAAAGACAGATACCATATGTTTTCACTCTTATGTGGATCCTGAGAAACTTAACAGAAACCCATGGGGGAGGGGAAGGAAAAAAAAAAGAGGTTAGAGTGGGAAACAGCCAAAAGCATAAGAGACTCTTACAAACTGAGAACAAACTGAGGGTTGATGGGGGGTGGGAGGGCGGGGAGGGTGGGTGATGGGTATTGAGGAGGGCACCTTTTGGGATGAGCACTGGGTGTTGTATGGAAACCAATTTGACAATAAACTTCATATATTGAAAAAAAAATAAACTAAGTGTCTTCTAGTGTTCTTAGAAAGATAGAGCCTGGCTGTAGACTACTACTAGAAAGCATAAGACTATGTTCAGATAATTTCTACGGGGAAAACTACTTTTGGGACTGATAAATGAAAACAAAAAACAAAAAACAAGAATTATAAGTCTTAATTCTAAGTTGAAATAAAGGAAAAGACCATATACATAGAGCACCAAATGTGAAGTGGATCATTATACATTTTATTACCTCAAAACAGAAGTAGTTAACTCTGAAAGAGGTTATCAAAAGAATAATAAGAGACTAATACAGTTGGAAGCAAAACAAAAGCAATGTCACTGATGTTAGAGACTCTCAGGAAACTAAGAATACCTGATAAAAATTAGTATCTACTGTTAACATCATACTTAATGGTGAAATTATTGTGTGTTTCCCTCAAAGACTGGAAAAAGTAAGGACATCTGCTCACACCACTTTTGTTCAATATCATGCCAGATATCCTGACAAGTGCAATAGGGCAGATAAAGAAACAAAAGACATGCAGATTAGAAAGGAACACTATGAATTTTTATATAGAAAATTCCAACTCTTTAGGCCTCTAAAAAGCAACTACTAGAACTAATAAAATAACAGCCCATAAAGTCAGTATAACAAAAATAAATTGTATTTCTTTGTATGAGTGGAAAGCAACTAGAAAATGAAATTTTAAAAATACCATTCAAAATATCAAATATCTAAGAATATATCTAATGAAATTTGTGTAAGATTTTTACACTGAAAATTATAAAACATTGCAAAAAAAAATAAAAGAAGACCTAAATATACACAGAGATGTATCATGTTCATGAACCAAAAGACTTAATACTGCTAGGATATCATTTACTTCCAATTTGGTCTATCGATTCAGTAAAATCCCAATGAAAATTCCAACAGACATTTTTTTGGGGGGTGCAAATTGACAGTTCATTTTAAAATTTATAAGCAAATGCAAAGAAAAGTGAATGGCCAAGAAAATCTTTAAAAAGAACAAATTTAGGGGTGCCTGGATGGCTCAGTCAGTTAAACATCCTACTCTTGGTTTCTGCTCAGGTCATGATCTCAAGGTTTGTGAGTTTGAGCCCCACGTTGGGCTCTGTGCTGACAGTGTGGAGCCTGATTAGGATTCTCTCTCTCTCTCTCTCTCTCTCTCTCTCTCTCTCTCTCTCTCTCTTCCTCCTCTCTCTCTCTCTCTTTTTTTCTCTTTCTCCCTCTCTCTGCCCTTCCACATGCATGCATGTGTGCTCTTTCTCTCTCTCCAAATAAGTGAATAAAAATTTAAAGAAAATAAATAACGAGAACAAATTTGAGAACTCATTACCTGACTTCAAGGCTTATCAATGCTGTAGTAATTAGGAGAGCATGATATTGGCATAAAGAGAGAAACATATCAATGGAATAAATAGAGAATCTTAAAAATAGACTCATACATATGGTCAATATTTTACAAAGGTGTCAAAGCAATTTAAAGGACTCAAAAAAGAAGTGACAAATCTCAGCACCCAGATGTGTTCTTTAAAAACTGTTTCCCACTAAAAGAAACAGGACTCCTTGGTGAATAAAAAAGGCTGATTACCTTTCATATATGAACCATACCAAATAGTTGATAGTTGATGAAGAGAAATTTTTCTTTATAGAATTTTCAGGTAAGAAATGAAGAAAGAATGTTGAAATTCATATAAGGATTTTGCAATTCTTTATGAATTCATGGGAGGATGAAGTATACCTGTGAAGTACACTTGTTGGAAAACAATAAATCAGAGCAAGCATTTAAATCTAACCAAGCAATTAAATATAACCAAATCCAGGGGGCAGAGAAACATTTAGAATGAAACTGTGGGGATGCATCAGTAAAATCCAGACTATGGGAACTCTACAGGGCAAACAATCTGGCTTCTTCATCAAAAAATTGAAGTATAAAAAGAGGAAATGGAACCTACAGGTTAAAAAAAAAAGCCTTAAAAGACATAAATAATTGCAATGTTTGGAGCTTACCCATTTGAAATGGATCCCATTCAAGGCAATCAAAAAATTTATAAGATCTGAAGAAAATGTGAGCAGTAATTATTCAGTAACATTTTGGAGGATTTTTTTGTTAATATCCTTTGTTAGGTGGGATTATATTATTATAGTTAGTAAGTGTTAGAAATTTTTTTTAAGAAAAAGTTTTTAAAAATTACACATGGCCCATACTTAATCTTCAGAACTAAATGACTTGTCTTTACCATGCCAGAAAATTCACTTTCCATATGCTATTTTGACCCCAAATGCCATTCCTGTTTATTTCTCAATGTTGTTAGGTAATGTTACCAAAATTAGGAAGTAAATAGATAATACTTTTTTCCCTCTTGATGATTGGAGGTACAATATCAGCTTTGTTGTTGATAAAGACTATATTGGAATATATAGAAACCACAGAGGTCTTCCTTATCCCTCATCCCAGGAGTAAACTTACCATGTAGATCTAGGCATGACTAACCGATAGCAGATACCCCCCTTCTTTGGGGATGGCCCAGGGAAAGTTATTTCAGCCTGGCCCAGGAAATTGACCCATGTCTAAAGGAAGAATGTGTCATCCTATAGGCAGGCAGGTTCTGATAGAGCAGCCACCTGGGAAAAGTTGAGTGGGACAGGGTTGAGTTCTTCCACACTTACCAAGAGGATTGAGTAAAGGCCAAGAGTGCCTCCACTTGGAACCCTGAGGTAAAGGAAATGGAGATAGCTCTTTATGCAGCTCTTTGCTGCTGGAAGTCATACTGTAGAATCAGTGGATTAGAGGGATGGAGCTCATAACATCAATAAAATGGAAACTACCTCCTATTGAGTATGTCCCATGTGCAGGGACCATGCTAAGAAGGCAAATTCACATAGGTCACATGTGACACAACTATTATTTACACCTACACAGCCTGACTTGAGGTATACATATTGCAGTGCACAGCCAGATGACTCCCTAGGTTTCTTCCAACTTCAAGGACCATGAATCTTGTTAGAGATGTTTCCTCTACTTTTGTTGATACCTTACTTTCCCTATGCATGGATTATGCTTAATGGTAACACCAGCTTAAGAGGGGCTGGTCTTGTGTTACCCAACTATTTGTTGGGCTGCAACCTGGCTTATAGGTGGATTTAAGGGGTTTTGTTTGTCTCAAGAATTTCTAGGGGTATACACAAATGCATCAGGGACTCATGGGAAATTAATATATTAATTACATGGTATCTCTTTAACTTAGGCAAAAACTGTGTTTTCTACATTTCCTTCTCCATAGGTTTGACCTTTGCACTGGGAAATTGGACATATTATGCTGCAAACTGATGAATGCAACCAATGTATTATGGAAACTTAATTATTTGTATATACTCAAACCTGTTCTTCCTCAAAACTTAATCTTATTGGTTTAATATCCTTACTTACATAGATAGTGACTGTGTACCAGGAAGTATAGACCTCAGTCTGTGCTATCTAATGTGGTAATGACTAGACTATATGTGGCTATTTAAATTTAAACTTAATTAAGATTAAGTAAAATTAAAAATCCAGCTGCAATAGTCATTTTTCAATAGCTCCAGTATCCACACATGCTTAGTGGCTACTGTATCAAACAACACAGACAGCACATTTCCATCATCATAGAAAGTTCTGTTGAATAGCTTGGATTTGCATAATAAAAACATTTCAATTTTTCTGTCTTCAGTTCTTTTCTATGTTATATTTTTATCACATTTGGTTTCCGGAAAAAGTGTGTAGTAAAATCTGAAAATACACAATTATTTTTCCATGTGCTACTTGCAGGTTATTGAAGAAAAAGGAGAGTTCAGTGTTCCAAGCTGCTATGGAAATATTAAAAATGATAATGGTGGTTCTAGCCTTCATTTTGAGGATCCATTGGATGATGTAAATGTGGTTGATTTGAAATGGATCCATGACTTTGTGTTAAAGTCTCTGGAGGTTTTATATCAAGTGGAAAAATGGGAGACACTAGTATCACTTGCCATCCAGTTCAATACAATTTCACAGTAAGTATCACTGTAAGGGCAAATGAAAGTGACAAGCGTTAGTTTTAAAAATGTATTTTAATGAATGTCTCTTTTTCAATGTATTTCTACCCCTGTCTAGTGAGAGATACACAGAGCAAGTGACACCGCTCCTGGTATATGCACAGCGCCAGCTTCTTCTAAGAATATCCAAGTTCAATGGCCCAGATGTTACCCAACAACCTTGTGCAAGATATGAAGCTGAATATGAAGAGAAGGTGAGTTTGGCTCTGTTATTCATGCAGTTGTGACTTCTAATGAGTGTACATATTAAATACAAAGATTTAGGGATCAGATAAGTATTATTTTCACTGAGGCATTTATCATTCATAGCAGCAAACATTATCGAAAGCCTGCTATGTGTCCGTATTTTCCAGATACAGGGTAAACAAAAATTAAGTCCTTGTCCATAGGAAACTTATATTCAGATCAAAGCTGATATATTTGTTAGACACAGAGGGGACAATGTCTAGAGCCACAATACTTTCAGAGGCCCACTCCATGTTTTAATTTTTAAAAATTTTTTTTTCAACGTTTATTTATTTTTGGGACAGAGAGAGACAGAGCATGAACGGGGGAGGGGCAGAGAGAGAGGGAGACACAGAATCGGAAACAGGCTCCAGGCTCCGAGCCATCAGCCCAGAGCCTGATGCGGGGCTCGAACTCATGGACTGCGAGATCATGACCTGGCTGAAGTCGGACGCTTAACCGACTGAGCCACCCAGGCGCCCCCATGTTTTAATTTTTTAAATATGAAGACAAAGAGTAACTTTTAGGTCAAAGAAAATGTCTTAATTTTTACTATTAATACACTTGTATTTATGCCAACATAGTCATAAAATATAATTTTTGATATTTTTGGTGGAGGTGTGGACTCATGAAAGCAAAACTGTCTAAGGTCCGTGAAAGTCATGGTGCAGCTTTGAGTTAGGTAGAGGAAAGGGAAGTAGATTGTTTCATTTGTTAATTTAATAAATGTGTATCAACTATCTAATACCAGAGCCATTGCATACAGTTTTACAGACTGTGTCCTGCCCAAGGGCCCCCGGTATATGTGAGGGCTGAAATCCAGTCCCTGCCTCACAAACCAGTCTGTGTGCTTGTGGTGTTGCAATCACACAATGGGGACTCCATTTTCTTCTTCTCACAGAGATTCCTTATGGCCCTTGCATATTCTTGATCCCTGCATGTTTCATGCAATGAGAATACAGTCTAAGTTCTTGCTTTATGGAGTTTAATTTTGGGGGGTAGAGGTAAGGCCAGATAATAAACATGTAAACAGATATGTAAAAAGATTTATGATCATTATCAATTTTCTGAAGAGAATAAAATCGGTCAATGAGATAGGTGGGGTGGGAGGTGGAAACTTCAGCAAGGGTGATCTGGAAGGCCTCTTGGAGATGGTAACATCTGATGAGAAATAGCCAGTCATACAAAAGAAAGAGAGTTCCAGCCCAAGGTTAGGACAAGGGCAAAGGCCCTGAGGTAGGACAGAAAGAAGGACTGGATGACTGCAATGGAGCAGATGCGAGAGAGGGTAAAAGGGGGGGGCTTTGCTTCTTCCTCTTCTCCCCAGGGTCTCATACTCTCCTTTGGGGAGCTAATTCAGTCTATGGCTCTAAGTACCATCTTTATGATAATGGCTCTTGAAATTACAGCTCCAGTCTAGAGCTTTCTCCTGAATACTGTGTTGACATGTAATTGCCTGTATCTGTCAGGGTTCAGTCAGAGAAGCAGAACTAGTAAGATCTATTATCTATCTGTCTATCTATTTTTCTACCTGTCATCTATCAAGATTTATTATAAGGAATTGGTTTATGTGATTGTGGGGGCTGGCCAGACAAGTCCACAATTGTAAGGTGGACAGTCAGGATCATGAGGAGGAAGGAACCCTACAGGTATAGCCAGAAGCTCTTATCCTTAGGCAGTTGTCAGGGATGATGCAGTGAGGAGAAAGCAGTTGTAGACCTGCATGCTGTTTGGAGATTGGAGTCGGGAGACCTCCAGCACATCAAGGACTCACCTGCTTAGGTCAGGCCCACTGAAGTTAATCTCTTTAGCTTAAAGCAAATTTATTAGAGACTTTAATTAGTACCGGCAAAATCCCTTCATAGTGGCAGCTATATTAGTGTCTGAATAGCTGGGATGACATGTGTGTATGCTACAAAATGGATACTTCCCTCCCTTTGTTCTCATAGTTCAGCTTAACCAAGTTGACCCATCAAAAAACCATCATATTACCTAATCAATGTCATCTTTTGGAAGTTTAATAAACTTCTGAAGTTTAGTATACCTCAAACAAACCTATTCTGACAAGTGTTCCACACTTCATTTGGTGACAGCACTGTCCTCCTAGTTGTTCAGGCAAAACACCTTAGAGATGTCCCGGACTCTTCTCTTGCTTTCATACCTCACTTCAAATTGGTTATCAAATCTTCTACCTTCAAAATGTGTTCAGAACCTGACCACTTCTCACTGCCTCTATCACTCCTTCTCTGATAGAGAAGCCACTGTTATATTTGCTTGGATTCATGCAATGACTTCCTAATCAGTATTCTTGCTTCCAACTTCCCTGAACCCCTGCCTCCGGCCTAGTCTATTCTCAATGCAGCAGGTAGAATGACCTTTTAAAACCCTAAATCAGATCATGCCATTCCTCCTTTTTACACCCTATAGCAGCTTCCCATCTGATTCAGAGATAAAGTGAACATCTTTATCATAGCCTTAATGTTCCACATATCCCCCTGTGATTTCAGTGACTCATGTCTTATTACTCCCCTGCAGGATTCAGGGGAGTGCTCTGTTCTTTAAGACGTTCCTGTCTTGGTATTCTTGCGTTTGCTGCTCCCCTGCTTGGAACATTGCCCACCCCCCCCCCCCCCGCCATTTTCCACACTGATTTTTAATCACCTTTCTCTAGTCCTTGCTAAACGTCACTTTCTGTATGAGATGAAGAAATTAGGAGATATTCTGTATGAGATAAATTTATCCAGTATAAATTTATGTACCTGTTTGCTCTATTTCTGTCTACAGTGTTTATAAGTCTTCAATATACTCTATAATGTACTTCTCTGTTTTGTTTATTGGATTTCTACTTCCTCTAGAATAAGTTCCATAAAGTAGGAACTTTGGTTTACTTTGTTCACTGTATTATCCTTGAGCTTAGAGTAGTGACTGACACATAATATTTATTTAATGAAGCTGGGAGAGGGGAAGGACTAGGTCAAATAGGGCCTTAATAGGCCATGGGAAGGAATTTGCATTTTATTAGACTGTTTATGTCTCATTGTCCACACACCTACAAGGGACAATCTACATCAGACTGAGATGTACACACACCTACAGCATCTACATCAGACTGAGATTCAAGGAGGTCTGTATTTTGAGAAATAGGTTAGTTCAAGGAGTAGGAATGGAGAAACAGGGAGAAGAGGTTCTTAGGCCTTTTAAAAGAATTTCTTTTCGTCTAAAGTTTTTCTGATTTCAGATATTTTACAATTTTAGGACTTAAGTATCTGTTAGAAAATAAATTTTTAAAATATTACAGAGGAAGTTAGTTCTGAAAAACTTCACCAGGGAAGTTTAAATTGCATTAATTATGGGTAGGGTGAAAAACTCAGCCACTGGAAAAGCAGCCTATATTTTAGATATGTTCTAACTTGCATAATGGAAGATATATTTAGACTTGTGGATTTATAGAATATCAGAAAATCGTATTTTAATTTCTTTACATAATTTGCCTAAAGCTCTTCCAGCTGTGCTGTACAAAAGAAATATAAAGCGGTATGTAGCAGCTTTTTTCCCTGAAGGTTCTCATGATCAAATGCTACTCTGCTAGTTTTTATTTGTAGCATCCTTTTGTACTTTTTTTTTTTTTTTGACAACTGAAAAATAAGTAAGCTAACTTTTTAGCTATAGATACCTGTCTAAGTAATATTTGTTTTCCTTTTTTAAGATAACCTGCCGAAATTTCATTGGGAAGCAGCTCAAGATTAATCCTCCAACAAGTGAAGAGAAAGATACAGGAAGCTGCACAGATTTCTGTAAAAAGCTTATCTATTCAGGTTGGAACCATTTTAGCTTGAAGGTTTTTTTTAAAGCAAGGTTTGCTGTTGTGTTCTGCATGTCAGATCCTCCATAATTAAAATGTTTTCCAATTCTCTTTCACAGGTTTATTGGACTGAAAATAACCCATTTGATATTTACCATCTTCTGTTGTTATAAATGTCATATAAGGGGAATTAAAACATATGTTTTGATTAGTTTAATCTGTAAGTTGAAGAAGGGAAAGGAGAGAAGGGGAAAGGAAAATTATTTGAAAAATAAGCATGGAAAAAATTGTTTTGCACATTTCCCCTGTTTTTATCTCACTCGGGAACTTCTCAAATTGACCTTTTACTATTTTCTTTCAAGCTGTGCCTTGACTTCCGTAATACCTCCCATAATCAATATAGATTGTTCTGTTGGCTATATCCTGGTCAAGTTGTAAGTCTTTTCGCTAGAGCACAGGAGAAGATGAGGGGACATCATGGCTCCTTTGCTCTTAGCTGAGAAGCCCCCTTGGAATATTTGGTCAGTGCAGCCTGTAGGAGAGGCAATAGAAAAAAGATGAATATGGAGATAATGCCTTCTCACAATTGCACTTTTCATGTGTCTCTGTTTCTGGTATAGGAAAGGAATGCAAATCTTCCCTTTGACATGTTAGGATTCTTTCATTTATCTATTGATTTTATGTATGTATGTCTGTATGAATATAATCATTCATTCATTTAGTGCATCAGTTAGGTGGCCATTCAGTCATTCAGCAAACATTACTGAGTGTCTACTGTGTGGTAAGTGCTGTACTAGGTCCTGAGATTACAAAGAGACTAAAGATTGAGTGAGGCTAAAGATTTATTACACTGGAATTTACAACCCATTGAAAGAGACTGATAAATAAGCCAGAGATTATAGTATCAGGTGATAAGATCTGTCATATTATGACTACCCCTGCTGCTTCTGCTGTAAGCAACAGTAAACAGCATCACTGTGCATGTAGTTTAGTGGAGCTAACGTAAAAAGGAAAAGGCAAAAACTGAGGTTAGGGAGGTTGGCAGGAGGGTCTTAGAAGGCAGGATAAAGAGATTCAGATTTACCTGGAGAGCTGAGTGGGGCTAGTTAAAAGGATTTAAAGAAGGAAATAAGTGATCATTTTTGTGCTTTTGACAGAACCTCAGGCAGCAGTGTGCGGAATCAATTGAAAGCATGCCGCATGGAAGCAGAGGAGTGGGTACGCCTAACTTGTGTAAAAGGCGTAATGAAGTCTTGGACTCAGGCAGCGAGAATAGAGGAGTAGACAGATATGGGAGAAAGGCTGAAGAAGTCCACAGGACTGTTTCTATCCTGGTTAGCCGTAGAAGGGAGGGGTCCAAGATGCCTTGGTTTCTGGCTTGGGTGGCTAGATAGATATCATGTCTTCACGCTACAGGGAAAGTGAAGGGAAGAGCAGGTGAGAGAAAGCTACTTTGAAATTACTGAGTTTGAGGTGCCAAGATGATAACTGAGTAGAACTATCTAGTATATGCTTAGATAGACTGGTCAGGCCCTCAGCAGATTTGTATTTTAATCATCAATATAGTGGTGGCGGTTGAAATCAGGGGCTTGTATGAGGTCACTCAGGGAGAGTTATGTGGAGTATAGACCTGAAGATGGCTTCACTTTGGAAGTTGAGTCATCCAGAATAGGCCATGCTATACAGTAGTAATAAACAATCCCCCAATCTTATTGCTTCCCACAAGGGAAAGTCCATTTTATTGCTCATGCCACTGTGTTCAATGGGGTTGAGTACTGAGCTGCTTCTCATCATAGGTTGATAGAATCTGCATCTTGACACAAGCTTCCATGATTGTTTCCAAGGCAGGAGGGATAACGCTAATTTACCCTCTAGAGGAGCCATACTGAGAGGATGGGCAGAATGGAAGGAGAGAATGGGCCCAAACACAGGAATGTTTATAGGTGGTAAGGGCAGAAGTTGAAGGTGTTCTCATTGGGTTCTGAAGATTTTCTTAATAAAGCAAGGGGTTGAGGGCATAGCCAAGGTTGCTAGGGTGGGAGATTTCAGGAGAAATGTGAGAGTAGCCTGGACCCTGAGGGAAATAAAAGGAAGACAGAAGGGCTTCAGAGCAGTGTGGAGGCTCCAGTTGAGTGAATTGGTAACCACAAACTTGTGGGTTTTACTTCTAATGATAAATCAAATTATCTTCTCATACTCATTAAATAATGGAGTTCTAATCAGGTTGTGATTTGTCCTGAGTATATGTTCTTCTTTTCTTTTCTTTTTTTTTCTTAATGTTTATTTTTATTTGAGAGAGAGAAAGAGAGTGAGTCCCAGCGGGGGAGGGGCAGAGAGAGAGAGAGAGAGAGAGAGAGAGAGAGAGAGAGACACACACACACACACAGAATCTGAAGTAGGTTCCAGGCTCTGAGCTGTCAGCACAGAGCCTGAAGCGGGGCTTGAACCCACGAGCTGTGAGATCATGACCCAAGCCGAAGTTGGATACTCAACTGACTGAGCCACCCAGGCGCCCCTATGTTCTTCTTTTCTTGATCATACCTGTCAAACCTCTGGAGATCCCTCAATTTGGGATCTATAACTCAGAATGTGATTTATATTATCCCTTCCGTCCTGAAAAGAATGGGCAACAAATGTGAGGAAATGTGTCAAAAATGCTTACTATCAAAAATGATGATTAGCACCTAAGGGCTAAGAAAAACATACCTAACAAAATTCTAGACCTGTGTGGCCAGTAGGTCTTACTGATGATGGATTCAATATGTCAGAAAAGCACTTTGCCTACTTGTTGTTAAACTTACATTTGGAAAGGCAAGATGTGGGTAGTGGAACAGAAAGGAAGGAAGGTAAAGTCAGGCTACCATGATTATTTGGGTTAATTCTCAGTGGTGGTGGAGGTATAGTCCATTTGAGCAATGACTACAGCAGGAATATAATCTAAAAAATATTGTAATGGCAGTAATAATGAATTGGGCCAGACACTATATTTAGCACATTATAACCATTAGCTTTTTAAGTTTTTGTAATCTTAAGAGGTAGATATTATTATGCTTACATTACAGATGAGAAAGTTAAATGTTACTAGTAAGTTAGGAACTATGATTCAAACCTTTGTCTAATTGCTCAGCCCATACGCGTTCCACTAAACTGCCTGGCCTGTTCACCATTTGTCTCCTCTCAGATTAGTCTCTCCTCTAAACTGATAGCACTCAAAAAAGTTTTGCCATATATCAGTGGTCATGGGGAAACGATACTTTATCCTGACTTATTGTAGTAGTATGGTAGTTTTTAGATGATCCTGCATACTAATTATAAGTTTTTCATTGACTCATTATCATTAAAATCTTGACATCAGACTTATAGCTCTTTATAACACTCTAGGACCTTTGTGACTAGGAGCATATTTTCGCCCACACTTTTGGGCTTATTTGACCGATTTTTAGGATGGTGATTTTTTTTTTCAGTGTACTGAACTTAGATCATTTTAACATGTTTATAAGCATGATGGGTCTTATGTATGTCCTCATAACATGTTTGCAATACTTTTGAAAGACCAAGTATACTCTTGATGGTTTCCACACCAGATTGCTGCTTTAGAACATCATAGATTTTCTTTTGGCATAACAGCATTGGGTGGTAATGCTTGATACATTTAATTCTTCAGAATAGACACTGTAATGCTCCAGTGCCTACAAACATTTGGTGTTCTCATTATTTAACAGCATTCTATTCTCCCTCTAACTATTTAATAATGCACATGTAATTTGGTATAGTCTCTGTAGGATGTAAAGAAGTGAGAAAACCTCACTTTATAGATTATTTTTTGTATGGATGAGTAACTTGCCTGCTTGTTAATCTTCACAGGGGAGATGACTCTGTGAATATGCCTTTTATTGTAGCTGTTTTTGCATTCTGTCTAGGATCTGCTTCTTGAGTTTTGACCTTATTGGTATTTAAGTTATCTCTGATAGGGTTCTTCAGTCTTCAGGTATGTTGGAACTTTCAACCCTTTGGCAGGTGTGTTTTATTACAGCCTCTGGGCATTTGGACTGATAAGATCATATGTGTAGAAAGCAGCTCAATCTTCTGTCACTCCCAGGGGTTCTTCCTTGGTGAACCTATCTCTCAGGAGTCATTGGTGCTTCAGTTTTAATGAGTACATCAGTACAATAAGAGACACAGCAATTCTTTTTTTTTTCCTCCGTCCTCTTCCTCTCCTCTTCTTCCTTTTCTCCTCCTTCTCCTTCTTACCCACCCTCCTCCTCTTTCTCACCCTCCTCCTCTCATTCTCCTTCTTTTTCTTCTAACCTATTTCAAACTGTTGAGGTTATTAGTGCCTTTGAAATAGTTTCTTGAGTTATTCATGGAAGTCTTCAGAGAGGAACTCCCACTTGAGACGGGGAAGTATGGACAAGCCTCCGAAGCTAATGATGTGTCTTCATTGCTTTCACTAGTTATCGCATGTTGATAGCACAGAAACACCAGCAGAACCCTAGTTAGAGCACAGGAAAAAAGGTCTCCTAGGGCTCGAAAAAAAGAAAAAAAACCCAACAAACTGAAATGTAGTTTAGGAAAAAAAAAACAAGGAGGAATGATTTATAAGCAGATATTTGATAAAAAGTGGAAGGATGATTTTATGGAGGCCTCACATTTTGAAGATTGCAAACATCTCCTGTTCCTCCTGTCCTTCTGATTGTCCCAGATAGCAGATGCCTTTGCAAATTTTTATTCCAGAATGAAAGCTCCATGAGAGCAAGGCATGTGTTTGTTTTGTTCACTTGTATCTCTTCCATGACTGGCAGAGTGCCTACTACTGGTAAGTGCTCAATATATATTTTAAAAATATATGACTAAGACAATATGTAACTGCCATTTTATTGAATGCTTACTCCCTGCCAGGCACTATGCTAGACACTTGACACAGGTTAAAACAGTAATACTCAGAGGTAAATATTATCATCTCAATTTTAACAGAGATTGAAAAGTAAGGCCTAGAGGAGATAACTGTCTTAAAATAATATTACATGAAAGCTTACAGCTTCCACCTTTTCCTTTTCCTTTGCTTTCTTAACTTCTTTCCTGGAAGGAAGCTCTTCCCCTTTCAGTCTTTAAGGAGAAAAAGATAAAAGCAAGCTCATGAATTCTTGTAGGAAAAACACAGAACAGGAACCTTACAATCTTTAGGGCGTTATGTGTAAGAGTAGGGGTCGGAGGCATGCCTTGTCTGGATCATGCAGGACTGTGCGTGGGTAGAGGAATGGGGAACTGAGGGAAAAAAATGGTGGGCGCAGGACAAAGTGGACAAGAGGGTGAAATTGGTAGGGTAGAAGAGAGCTCCTGGGGAGTTAATAAGAGCTCTGTCACCTAAGTGTTAGATTCTCTTCAATGTGTGGTAGGCAAGAAGAGTGAACTTCCTGGGGGGACAAGTGGTTCTCTCAAGGTGGCCATGTGCTGGGTTTGACCAGAACCTCCAGGATTTCTAGACATTTCCATCTACTTCGTTGTATATTGAAAGATGTCTCTATGACCATAGAACGTAACTGTGCTACTATTTCCATCAGGACCTCCCTGGGCTCACGAGGACCCCAGGCTTCTTTTCTTAGGCTTATTTATGTTCTAGTCTCAAAGGTTTCTGTAGTCAAATTAGCAGCCCTCAAATCTGGGTCATTGCCAGTTACACAAGATGTGATGCCCTCTGGCAAACTATCCAGAAGAGGCACTGGATTTGAAGAGTGGTTGTCTCTCATGTCTTCTAAGGGCTTAAAACAAGTTGATGCCCTCAAGTTTACTTTTCCTCCTTTGTAAAGTGTGAGTAATAGCTATCTCTACTAATTTGTAAGGTGTTATGAGAATCAACTGAGATTAAGATCCATATAAGTGATTATTAATAAAGTTAATACCAGCCATTTAGCTTTGAAAATATTTATCAAGCACATATCACACAACAGGCACTGTTATAGGTCTGGGTTGATAACAGCAGACAAAATGGACAAAAATCTCTGCCCTCATGGAACTTGCATTCTCGTGGCAGGAGACAATCAATAAACAAACAAAACACATCAGTAGATGATGAATGCAGTGGAGAAAAAAGAAATGTGGAGATTGGGATCACCAATTTAAATAGGGTGATCAAGGAAGGCCTCCTGAGAAATTAACAGTTAAGCAATAACCTTAAGGAGCTGAGGATGCAAGCCATGGGGATATCTGAGGGAAGAATGTTCTCGACCAACGTGAACCACTGGTAGGGGTTTGCAGAAAATCCCTTTGTATTGCTTTAGTTTTTTTCCAGTGAGGCAGGAAGCAAGGTCATTGACCTGGAAAGGACAGGGAAGAGGTAATTCCTAACTTTTTTCTTTGCCACATAGCCAATTGACCACTCTTCTGTCACTTCTAACATTGGAATGTTCCCTGTGTCCCTCCCTCATTTCCATTGCTACCACCTTAGTTGAATTCAAATCACAATATCTGTGGTGTAGCTTCAGTCTCTCAGCTACCAACCTTAATCTTTCTTCTCCTTCTCCTTCTACTCCTCCTCCTCCTCCTCCTCCTCCTCCTCCTGCTCCTGCTCCTTCTCCTTCTCCTTCTCCTCCTTCTCCTTCTCCTTCTCCTTCTCCTTCTCTTTCTCCTTCTCCTTCTCCTTCTCCTTCTCCTTCTCCTTCTCCTTCTCCTTCTCCTTCTCCTTCTCCTTCTCCTTCTCCTTCTTCTTACAGTACTGTAGGTATTTTTATTGAAAAATGTCCATCCTTAGGAAGGCCAGGCTGGCACTGGAATGGTGGCAGCAACAGGCCGGGCCCCGGGAGGTGATATTCCACAGCCTGGTGGCTTTGGTTTATTAGCAGCAGCCACCAGGCAGGCCGCCACCCTCCTCTTTCTATTACAATCTGCTAACTCTTCCTAAAATACCAGTCTCTTTTTGTTTGTCCTGCTCAAGACCCTTCCTGTACTCCTTATTAGAAAGGATGAAGGCGACTTACAGAGGGAGGGCTTCAGGACTCCAGAAAACCCCTCCTTGTTCAGCAGGACTGGCCATGTCATCTCACCGAGCCCTGACTTGCCATCCTGACTCCTGCTTCCATACCTATCCTTGCACAGACCAGTTCTGTGACCCAGGAGAAACCACCGGACTTTCTGTGCCTTATTTCCCTCCTCTGTAAAATAAGGATATCATGGTATGTAACTTTTAGGGTTGTTTTTAGGATTTGATGAATCTATCAGAGTAAATTATATAGAATAGTTCCTGGTATAGTATAAGTAAATGCTCAATCAACCTCAGCTATTCTTATTCTAACTACCTCAACCCCCTTGCCTCCTTCTTCCTAATCAAATCTTTGCTCTCCTTTAAGACACAACTGACATATCTTCTCTTGCATGAAGTCTTTCTTGCACATCCTCTCCTCCCTATGCTGATCTCTCTTCTCTTTCCCGCGTTTTGGCACATAACCAAGAACTCCCTGTAAATATGAGTCTAATACTCTAGGGTCAGAATGCTTCATCTCTTCAGCTAAACTGTGAACTCTCAAGGGCAAAGGTAATACCTCTTAGCCTCCTGTGGCCCCATTGCCTTGCAAGTTGCTGTACTATCAAGTCCTCAGATTTTACAGGGGCCGTTCAACTTGTTGAAGAACTAAATTCCTTTGTTATTTTATCAGAAGCATGGATTCCTTCTTTTCTGTGTGCCCGTTTCACAGTGTATGGCTGAAAATCTGCAGCCTGGTTCCTGACACCGTCACTTCTTCTCCGGGGACCTCGTGGCAACTCTCTGCTCTTTGTGGCCATTTTTCAGTGCTGTTTTTAGTTCCACTCCCTTTTATGGCCTCATCTTCCTTTCCTCTGCACCCTCCAATATTAGAAACCTGTCTTTCCCTTCTCTTAAGAGAGCACTTACCCATCCAAGCTTCTTTGTTTCCTCCTTTCGTCTCTTTCCCAAGGCACCTCTGCTTTGAAGAGGCTGCTGAAAAGGAGTAGATTATTTCATCTTTTATGATCAGCAAAAGAAAAAGTAGGAGGCTTCATAAGGAAAATTGGCAAGATCTAAAGTTATTTGCATTTCATAGGAATCAAAAGTTTTCTAAGTTTTTTTTTCTTTTTTTAAAGAACTTTCAAATATACCACAAAAATTTGATCTGAACGTTGAAACACCTGCTGCAGACCTGGGGGCTTTGAATTTAGCAGCTTTAGTTTGGGACCAAGACATTCTCTGAATTAGAAAGTCTTTTGCTACTAGTTGGCTTGCTGCAGCATTTCATCCCCCGGTATTCTTCTCTTTCCTTTCAGAATATAGCCACGCCAAAGAGCTCATCTGTGTGCCCGTGGATGTGACAGACACTTTGCGATGTTTTAGACAGACTTTGGAAAAATCCAAATATGATAGCAGATCAATCCGACACAGCAGAAAATTGCTTTCGTTATTCCTTGCACAGACACAAGGTAAAATCCTTGCTCTATACCCCTTGCTTTTTATTGAAGGGAGAACACGACCCTGTGGCTCTACCAGATTCTGCCGTAGACCCCTCCTTTCCCCCACTTACATGCCCACTCCCTGCTGCTCCTCACTTTCTTCCTCTTGTCTAGTGGATCACATCTTCTCCCTCACAGTTTATTCCTAACCAAAGACTGTTTCACTCATCTGCTTTCATGCTTTCTGTGAAACTGGCATACTCCTTTGAGTAGATGCAAGAAGAATATTCGTTAATTTTTTGATTCTGTACATCTATGTTCTTACCCTTCTCTTTGCAAGTATGGTGCTATAGTCATTTAAAACATTTTTTTCGTAAGTAGATGAATTGATTCATACTGAATTAACTAGAACTCTACCAAAACCCTACTTTATCAGTGTCAAGGAAATAGATGCATTTTAGCATAAGCATCAATAAGGTTTCTTATTAATACCATAGATTTTGATCTTAGAGATTTCTTTTAGCTCAAAACAAGATATTCACTATCATTGGTCACATCACATTTATTTGTTTCCTGCCTCCTCAACATGTATTGATTTGTGAGCCCAATCAAAGCAGGGCTTTGAGTGGTTAATTGGTAACTCCAGAGGGGAAGAATGTACTCAAATTTAGGTGGGGAAAAATCTTGACTTATGTATGTTTGGGTTATTAAAAATGTGTTAAAGGGGCGCCTGGGTGGCGCAGTTGGTTAAGCGTCCGACTTCAGCCAGGTCACGATCTCACGGTCCGTGAGTTCGAGCCCCGCGTTGGGCTCTGGGCTGATGGCTCAGAGCCTGGAGCCTGTTTCCGATTCTGTGTCTCCCTCTCTCTCTGCCCCTCCCCCGTTCATGCTCTGTCTCTCTCTGTCCCAAAAATAAATAAACGTTGAAAAAAAAAATTTAAAAATGTGTTAAAAATACTAATATATGTTTACAATCCTTGCTGTTTAAATTTATTGGAATAATAAAAATAAACTTCAAGAATAAACTTAAATTAATAATCTTAAAATAACTATATTTTAGTTATTAAAAATAGATTTAAATGTATACCTAATATGCTAATATTTACTGAACTGATCTTTCAGAAATTTGACCAATTTTATTTTCTTTACAATCACTGACAGAAGTTTTACTTATGTGTGTATATATGTGTGTATGTATTTTTTGTTGTCGCCCCCACTTCCCTCCCCAAAAGCACTTGCCATAGCGTGTACCCACAGGTTTTGGTTGTATTGTCTATAGACTCATATTAAATCAGCTCTCCATATCATGTCTCAATTTCTTTCAATTATGGCATATATTAATAATGGCTAAGGGCATGAATAAAAACAAGCAAATACAATTCCTAAGAGTGGATTAGACCTGTTCACCCTGAACCTCACCTGCTATTAATTCTCAGCAGTTTATCCCAGTCCTCGGGCTGCAGACTTCAAACTTCACATCGGCTTCTCTTTCTCTGCAGCTTTCGACTACTTCCCCTAGAATAGTTTTCCTTTTTTTCCTGTGTGTTCTCTGATCTTATAAAGAGACTGATTCTTTTCCATTTTCCCCCCTTAGGTCAGAACTAACTATGTGTTCCTTCTATCCCAGAGGTCTCTACCCCAGAGGCAAACTAACATCTTACTGTCAGAAGCCCTTAAAAAAAAGGCAAACCCAAACCGTGTATCTTCCACCAATCCCCACGAGAAGCAAAGCATTATCTCAACATCACTTTCTGGCACACTGCCCCTCCATAGTGTTCTTTACGAAATAACATGAGCAGAGAGCCTGTCCACACATACCTGGGCTCCTCAGAAATGATATTAGATGCTAAATTTAAGGAAACGATGTCCCTCAAACTGCAAAGAAGTCTCACATATATGCAGAATTTTTCCTTTTCTTTCCCTGTCCATTTCCTCTACCTTTCCCCTCCTCATCACTTTCCCTTCTTTCTCCTTTTTGAATTTCTTTAAAAATGTTTTTTTTTCCCATGACTTTAGGAGATAAAGGAGGAATAAACAATGAGAAATTTACCACTGGAAAGGTGGAGTTTTGCCTGGGGACGGAAGAGATGCATATGCCAACACCCCCTGACCTCTCTCAGGAACACTTTAGAGTTTTCAGTTCAGTGGAAAAAAGTAAACTTCCCTATTCACAACTCGGACTCGTAATTTCCTCTTATTATGAAACTATTGGTAAGATTAGTGTGATCTTCTGCATTAATGTTGAGATTGCATCTGGGCCTGAAATGCTACCTTTAGAAGTCAGATAAGAGAGGGGCACCTGGGTGGCTCAGTTGGTTAGGCTTCCGACTTTGGCTCAGGTCATGATCTCATAGCTCGTGATTCTGCATTAATGTTGAGATTGCATCTGGGCCTGAAATGCTACCTTTAGAAGTCAGATAAGAGAGGGGCACCTGGGTGGCTCAGTTGGTTAGGCTTCCGACTTTGGCTCAGGTCATGATCTCATAGCTCGTGATTCTGAGCCCTGCGACAGGCTCTGTGCTGACCGCTCAGAGCCTGGAGCCTGCTTTGGATTCTGTGTCTGCCTCTCTCTCTCTGCCCTCCCTTGCTCATGCTATGTCTTTCTCTGTCTCTCAAAAATAAACAAACATTAAAAAAAATTTTTTTAAGTCAGATGAGAGAGCTTGAATATAGAATCTTGTAGGCAGTGATGGAGCAGTGTCTTCCAGCTCCTCCCCTTCCTCACTTTCCCCCCCTGGCTGTCACCATGGTGAGATGCAAGGTCACTCTTCTGCTGATCCTCCTTTGACTGAATCTGCGAACCGCTTTTTGGAATGTGACCACTGTTGTGTTTTGTTGCTCTGCCCTAGCTGATCACACTTTCTTTGTCTTTCTGCTTGGTTTGGCTTTGCTACAAATTCATCAGTATATATGCAGTGCATCTTGTAGACCCAACGTCCCTCCCTCCCCTTTTTATAACAGACATTTAGTAATTCCCCCTTTACTCCCTGGAATGAAATGTATATTTAATATAATCTTTCTACACATGTTATTTAAAACAATGACTATGAAGCTCTAAATATAAAATAAAGGGTACACAATGCTATTTTATAATAAAAGAATCTATTTGTGGCACTTAGGTGCTCAGGCACTAGAAAGTATAATGAAGCAATCAGGTGTTCATATCCTGTGTTCTTGAATCGCCATGAATGTTATAGCTACAAATGCAGACTGATACCAGTTTATTGTATTGGTGATGCAAGTACTGTCAGCACTGTTAATTTTGGTGACAGTGGTTTTCTAAAATGGCAAATAAATGTAGGTAAAACAAAGCGCTACAGTGAGTGGTTGCATTTCTGGGAAATTCAGAGCATTCTGAAAACATACAAAAATGACCTATTTATGTGTAAAATGCAGTTAGAGGTTAGACTCAGACAATTTATATATAGGTTCCTCACCTTTTTTCTTAATTGTGGGGGAAAACTTCTGTGCATTACAGGCAATCCAGTGTCTCTGTTCTTCACCTATGAAATGCTGGGAGATGCCCCATTGTGACAACCAACAACCTTCCTCAGATTTCTAAAACACCCTGTAGGAGACAGCACTGCCTTCATTAAAAACCACTGCCACGTTGGTTGGGTTTTGTTTTGTTTTGTTTTGTTTTGTTTTGTTTTTGCTAGACATCTCTGAATTTCATTGGAGATTTATGCATTTATCAGAAACCACTCCCCCACCCTGTCCAAATTCAGATGCTATTAAAGATGTGCTTTTTTATGCACTTGGGTAAAGGGAAAAATCTGATATGCTGTGATCTTGTCACATCCCTCCTTAAAAACAAACTCTTCAAGGCTTCCCATCTGCTATGGAATAACATCCACATTTTCCCACCAGGCATCTAGACGCCTGCATATAACCCTACCACTATCTCCTTCTTCACACTCCCAAGAAAACCATAGTCCAGCCACCCACATCATTTCCATATACACCCCGCCCTTTCTCTCTTGCACGCCTCTTCTGAATTTCTCTTTTCCACCATTTCCACCTGCCTGACTCTTATTCTACCTTCTCCATGTTTCCTATCTCTTAGATCCAGTCTCTCACTCCACTATGTAAATAGAATATCATTTGCTCTCTTTCAGTATATGGATCACGAGACATGTGAAGGCAGTATTAGCTTGCAGTTTGCTTATCTCCACAGTTAAGGAATGATGCAGCTTAGAATATTCTTGAGACTGTAAGGAAGATATTTCCTAGGAACTGACATTTGTTCTTTTGCTTGATTAAAAATACAGATGTTCTCCAAGCCTGCAATAAAAGAAGTCTTAAAGTTCAGGCATTGCATGAACTGGGAAGCCTTCTCATCTTTGCTGAAAAGAAAAGGTAGATTTCTGGGAGCCAGTAGAACAAGGGAAAACTTTGGTTGTTTGCTTGAAAACATTTATAATTATTGTGAAAAAATACTGTTTTTCATGAATTTTAGTTCTTTGATTATATCCCATTGCTACATTTTATTCTTCAAATGCTACCTGAGAGAAAAAGTTATGAGCATAAATGGTATAGATTCATTCTCTAACATCTTAATTAAAATGCTTCTTCAGTGCATTTGCTTTCTCTTTTGGAAGCTAGATTTAATGACATAGATCTCAGAAAACATATTGCTTGATCCTCTGTTTCTCTTCTAGGGCTGCTTTTAAATGTTGGTGCCAAGCTCTTGATGACATATTCAGAAAACAAGATGTGCTGCATACATGGAAAGAGTTTGGTAGCTCGCTCACCAATGCTACCAATAGCTATTTACCTCCAGGTTCCAAAGATTATAGTGAGAAATTTCTGTCAAATGTTGGCATTTGGGGATGTTTGCAAGGAGCGGTCATATCAGCAAAGATAGCTCAGTGAGTGTCACAATGGGGCGAGCTTCCTTTGGTGGGGTGCCTACCTGTCCATATAGAGCACCATGCCTCAGACACATGGGATACGTGGACAGCTATGTCCATACCATACAAAGTTATACACTTTCCTTATTTGTGATGTGTATTATCTATGGCCATCTCTTCTGCCTATAACCCCCTCCCCCACAGTGTGGGCATCACATGGACACAGATCTTTGCTTGTTCACCAGGGTCTCCTGAGTGTCTGGCATGGAGTTGCCATTTAATAACTACTTGTGGAACAAATGACTGAGCAAGTGATCAGTTGGTATGGGACCAAGACTAACAGTGTGGAGGCAGGCCGACTTGGGCCTAATTCGAGAGCCCCCTCCTAAATCTGGGGTCCTTGGCTGGCTCCTCATTCTCTCAGAGCCTCAGTGTTCTCATCTACAAACTTGTGGCAAGAATTACGTGACGCACCATATTAGTTTGCTAGTGTTGCCATAATGAAGGACCAGTTTGTGGGGAAGTTATTGTCTCATAGTTTTGGAGGCTTGGATTCTTAGGTTAGGATGTTGGCAGGGTTGGCTTCTTCTGAGGCCTCTCTCCCTGCTTGTAGCTGGTGGTCTTCTCATGGTGTCCTTACATCACCCTCCCTCTATGCATGTCTGTATCCTAATCTCCTCTTCTTACAAGGACATCAGTCATGCTGGATTAGGGCCCACCTTAATGACCTCATCATAACCTACTTACCCCCTTTGAAGTCCCTATCTCCAAGGACAGTCACATTCTGAGGTTATTGGGGGTTAGGACTCCAAAATATGAATTTGGGAGGGGGACACACAATTTAGCTCATAACACATATTGTATTAGTTTCCTAATTCTGTAGCAAATTATCACAAAATTAATGGCTTAAGACAACACAGATTTATTATTTTACAGTTATGGAGGTCAGAAGTCCTGAAATCAGTGTATTGGTAGGGCTGTGCTATTCTCTTGAAGGCTCTAGGGAAGAATCTGCTTCCTGGTCTTTTCCAGCTTCTGCAGGCCTTCTGCCCTCCTCAGCTCACAGCTGCATCTTCTTTCTTCAGGATCAGCAGCCTATTATCTTCCTCTTTCTCCCTCCCTCTTTCTCTCTGACCTCTGTTTCTGTGTTCATCTCTTTTTCTATGACTCTGACTCCACTGCCTTTCTCTTGTAAGGACCATTGTGATTACACTGAACCCAAACTTAATTTTAATCACCTCTGTAGTCTTTTTTTTATTTAGGGCCAATATAAGGTCAATTTTATTACTTTCTTTTAATTTAAATTTTAATTAGCTAATATACAGTGAAATATTGGTTTCAGAAGTAGAATTCAGTGATTCATCACTTACATATAAACACCCAGTGCTCATCACAAGTGCCCTTTTTAATATCCATCACCCATTCTAGCCCATCTCCCACCCACCTCCCTCCAGAAACCCTCAGTTTGTTCTTTATTGTTAAGAGTCTTTTGTGGTTTGTTTCCCTCTTATCTTTTCCCCCTTGCTTCCCATATATTTATCTGTTTTTGTTTCTTAAATTCCATATATGAGTGAAATCATACGATATTTGTCATTCTCTGATTGACTTATTTCTGCCATGAAAGCAACATATTCGTAGATTTGGGGGATTAAGGCATGGATCTCTTTGGCAGGGAGTGGGGAGTATTATTCAGCCTGCCACACATAACATATAACACATAACATATGTGAAAGTCATCACAGTGTCTTACACTTAGTTAGCACTGACAAATATTTTAAATACTTGAATAATGTGAGAAATTTTAAAGGTATGGAAGCAATAGAGGTACAGGTTTCTTTCACCTCTCCAATCACATTTTTAGCTTTCCTATAGAGTATGGTGGGCAAAAACATGCATGGTATTTTGATCTACAGAGAAAATTTAACAATTTATATATAAAGAAAAACTTCCAGAAGAAAATTAGCCAAAATGTTACCAGCAATCATGTTTAGGTGGTAAGATTATTGGTGATATTTCATTTTATATATGTGTGTGTGTGTGTATATATATATATACATATATATATATATATATATATATGTATATATATATGTATATATATGTATATATGTATATATATATAAATTTCTGTATTCTAGATCTTATATGACAGCATAGCACTCTTAGAATCACAAAGACTATTTTAATTTTAGAAAATCTGTGAGTATTAGAGATGTATTTATATAAAACTATTATTGGAAAATTGTCTATGAACCCATTTCTTTTTGTTATTTAGATTTATTAAGATCTCAGAGGTTGACGAGAGAACCAACTGTTGCATTTTGTCTGCATTACTCTTTCAGGTAACACTTTATATATAGCTTTCCACAGTAATGGCCGTTCAGTCAGGAAAAAAAAAGTGCAGTGGCTTATCATATTCATAAAACTCATAGGTAGGAAAATCGCAAGGGACCTTGATGAAATAGCATAAGCCTGTCTTTCCTTCACTGGCTGAACCCCTGCGGCATTTTCATCTTGACTATTCAGCAGGGTCTCTTTCTTCTTTAGACTCCGGAAGGAGTTTTGCAGATAGGGAAACTGAGTCTCTCATCATTAGTAAGACTGTGTTGCTAGTGAGCTGCGAAGCCTGTCTGTTTGACTCCAAATGGTTGCCTTAGGTTACCTCATCTCTAACTAAAGTTTTCCTCTATTGCATGATGTGAAGTATACCATATAATGAAAGCAAGAAATAAGTTGAAGACTACAGAACTATAGTGTTGGCAGCTCTTAGAATTTTGGTTTGACTTCACTGAAGAAGAAAGGAACTTTTATCTGAAATACAAGACATTTTGAGATGCAGGGATGTAGCCAGGGGCCTTTGCAATCTACTAAAGGGTCTGTTTACTTTGAAGGGTGGACACCCTTGTTCTGTGTATCAGACGAGTCTGATAGTTTATGCAATCTGGGTAGATGAGATCTCTGGAAAGCCTTCTCTGAATATAAGGCCAGACTTTTCACTTTTCTTATGTTCCATGCACCTCTTGCTTGTGCTTTAAAGACAGGAGGCGGAAGAGGCAGGTGTGCAAAGGGAATGATAATCTGATACCGACTCCTTATATACTGCTTGTTCTTGAAGAGAATGCTGTTCATGTATTAGAAAATAAGCAATTGGAAAAATTAAATTTTTGCTTACTATGGACATACTTTTTCAGTAATACTATACCTAAAATGAAAGCTGGTGGCATTTATTTTAAACACCTGTTAATTTCTTTATGATTTTAAAGCATATTTGTAAAATTAAAAACTTAAACAACTGTGTAGTATTTTAGAGTAGGTACCTGATAAATTTAATGAACAATCTGGTTAAAATTCTTTTCTGATATATACATTAAAATAATTTCATAATGCATTTGTCATCATTTAATGTTAATTACTTAACATAAGAAGCACTCCTAACTGTAAAATTCAAATTTGTGTACCAGTGTTGTTTCCCAGCATCAAATACAATGTTGGTCATATAAATTACCTAAGACATACTGGTGAAATTAGACAATTCATCTTTTTGCTTAATTCGGTTAAAAGTTCAGAATTACTGCTGCCTAATTTAGACTTCTGAAATAACTTGTTATCTCCTCTACTTGTAGACTGGTATAGTGGAAAGAACATATTTATTTTGATTTAAATAAGTGTGACTTAATCTTCTTTCTGCCGCCATTAGCTGTGTGAGCTCAAATAAGTTAATTGTTTAAGCCTCCATTATATGGTGTGTGAGGTAATAATCTTTCCTTGTAGGGGTAAGGTAAATGAGGAGTAAATGAGGTAGTGTTTATAAAGAATTTACCAATAGTGGCCAATACAAAACTGACCTCAATAAATGATAATATAATGATAATTTCTTCTGAAAATAATAAGCATCCAACTACTGTGGAATTTAAAAGGCCCATCTTAAATGATAAAAGCATTTGAACCCATAATGATGATAATATTAACAATAACTACCATTTATTACAAGATACAGTCTGCTAGGCATATGCTAAGCACTTTAGGAAGTAATCCACATACTTATCTTTCTGTTTCAGTGTTAAACATGCAATTTATTGCTCTTCATTTCACCTGTTTCCATTTTCAGGGTTTGCTCAGAACCACACTTCCACACCCCAAAGCAGAACGTTGCTATGCTCAGTATGAAATCACTCAGCTTCTCCCAGGCATCGAGCTCTTCTCGGACAGATACAGGGCTGACATTTGCTCTGTAGTTGCAAGTCTGTATTACGTTATACGTGAACTGCACTTTGCTAAGCAAAATCTAATAGTAAGTAATATGTAAAATCAACAAATCTCAATTCACTCTGGTATTTTTGCCTTATACTTTATGCCATTCAGATTTTGCTGATGGTCTCTCAGTCGTCATTTAACTCTTTAACCCTATATTCAGGATGTTTACCTGTAGCTCAAAATGAAATATATTAATTCATATTCCTTCTTTGACATCATTGTTTGCATTTCATTTTGGATACAAAGTCAACGTCCGTTGGTTTTTTTTCTCTTTTTATTCTATTATTTTACCTTTTTTTCCCCCTCTTAAGACATTTGGGGAAATTGATTTAGAATGTTTCACTGGTCTCAAACAGAGCAGTCTAGTGTACATGTAACTCATTGCATTAAGTCATTGCAGGTCATATCAGTACCAAAGCTGCGAGTATTTCTTTGTTGAGATAAGTTGATCTTTGTGTTTCTTGTCCTCTCTCTGTTAAGGGTACATCTAGGTGAATAGCTGTGAACTGAACAGATTCTAGCTGTGAAATAAAAGACAAATACTTCTTAATATCCTAAGACATTCAAAACCCTCATGCAATTCTCTTTTCCTTTGGGGAAATAAGTAACCGTGTAGATCATAAATTTGAAGTTGGTTGCACTTAAAAAATAAATTAGTATTTCTACCTGTTGGTCATTATATATTTTTCTCCTTTATTTCATTTTTCCTATTTTCTTCTCATATGCTCTTTCCTCTACTTTTGTATCTCTTCCCCACCATATTTGTTTCTTAATTCCTATTCTTTCTCTTTTTCTCATTCTTTCCTTTTCTTCCATAGTTTTCATACCTACTTTCTTTTTTTCCTATATATTTTCTATTCTCTTGTTCTGAATTCATTCTCTCTTCTTGTAGGGAAAAGATTTATTGCCCCCTGATATGAGTTATTAAATTATAAAGCCACATATTAAAGTGAAGAGATTGATAAATGCTTTTAACACTTGGCATATTTGGCAAGAAATTGTTTATTATAAAAAGATAACGAAATGGTGCTCCTCTCATTGTTAAGGGGATTCATTTCTGGATTTAGAAAATAGTTCTATCCCCTGGGTAACCTTTAGCTGCCTAGTCATATTCATATATAATACATATCACTGCATTGGAAAAGAAATGAGACTTTTTTTCTCTGAAGCTTAAGAAATTGAGAACATTTTTCTGAATAATTGAGCAATTGGCAGCAATAAAGTGGTGTGTTTTTATTCCTTACTAAAGAAAAGAAACAACCTAAAAGGTAATAGCCAAATCTTATTGTTTTGTGCTGCATTAATTGTAGAAAAAGATATTGTGTTATGTTTGTTGTGCATAATTGTAAAAAAAAAGTATTATGTTTGAAATCATTTAAGACCAGTTCTAAACCATTTAAAAAAGCTATTGCTATTAGCAGCTGCCAGTTGACTGACAATTAGAGGTTCCTTAGCTGAACTTGCACCATGTAAACCGTTTCTATTCTGTATTATACTACCCTCCAGAAGAAGCCCAGTGGGTAAAGAGACTGCTGTCACATACAAAACTTGCTATGAGACCTTTTGCTATGGAATCATGGGAAATAGTTTGATAAATAATGGGGATCCCAAAAGTCCTCTTTGCTCTATCTTTCTTCAGTGGGGGAAGGGCCCAGTTGTAGGAACTTCAGTTTTCAGTTGAGATCAGAAGCTGTTCAGAAGTCTAAGCAAACACCTATCCCCTCAACATCTGACTCTGGCCAGATGGTGGCTGGGATCAACTCAAATATTGATAGTTTGTAAGCTTTCACCCATGAGATTTCAAGAGGAGTTGAACTTTGGGGTTAATTCTAGGCAAATAAAAATATTATGTGAAGAGTACGTGTGGGTAATCAGTAGACTATCTGCTCTGTGGAAGCAAGGACCGGTTAGATTTTGTTGTCATTCAACAGTGCCTGACACATAATGGGCATGCTATAAAATACTTTTTTGCTGATAGAGCTATTCCAGTTGAAGACAAATAGCAGCAGCCATTGAGATGAAAGAGTTGGGGACATGGACGTGAGTTCCTTTGCTTTGAATTTTGAAGTTATTTGATAGCTTATTTGCTAGAATATTTCTCCAGGCCTCAGTGATTCATATATATGTTAAGTTAATTTTTTTCAAGGAAGGTAATTGGTTGGATTTTCACTTTTCCATGCTTAAAGACATTCAAAACCTAGGTTTTGGGTACCAAGCGGCATCTAAAAGTCCCCCTGGTGGCACTTTTAGGTTCTCATAAAATCATGAAGCTTATGCTAGGCAGATTGTTTCATTTATGCCAAATGATAGAGGATCCTAGCGTGACAAAATCAATTGCTCTTTTGCATAACATCTCCTACATTAAATTTGGCTACATTTTATTTTTAGGTTGTTAACTTGATAAAACATGTTCTAAATCAAAAAATGTTTTTACCATTGGTAGATTCTGCCTCTCCTTGCATTGTATCAGTATTTTGTTTCTGGAATTTGCCAAGACCTAGTCAGAAATCTAGAAGCAAGGATCCTCAAGGTATGTCACAAACTTTTAAGATATTTGATATCCTTGAACTATAAAATATTTTCATAAATGAATTTGGTTCTAATACTCGTAATAATAAGCTGATAATAATATGGTGTACTGACATAAAAAAAAAAAACCCTGCCCGTTATTATAATAAAGTATGAGAGAGAGCTAATTAGAATGGTTAGATCGTTTTATGCTTGGACCACGGTAAGGTGAGGAAGAGCTACACACAGGAAAAAGGCTCACCCAGCATCAGTCAGCCTGGAAATCACCACTTCTGAAATGTTGGTCTCTGGGTGGAGACTAATGAGTCAGTTTTCTGAAGTTTCTGTGACCTTCTTGCTAAGGATCTTTATATCATGATATGTGAGAAGTTTTCATTGCATAGGCAATTGACATGACAAAACACACAGATGCTGAATTATAACTAATCCTGTAACCTAGAAGTCAGGTGAGGTTCTCTGCCCTCAAGAGTCATATGCAGTTGGCTCCAACCCCATGTGGAGTGGGTACTTCAAGCACCTCATCTTCTCTGCCCATTTTCCTACTTAGCTGTGGTCATAGTCCACTTCTGCTGAATCCATTTGGTACGTGGATCACCTCAACATGCAGCAGATTTGCTCCCTGTTCTGCACCTCCTCATTTTGACTATGGAATTCAGCCCTAATTCCCATTTTACACACACACACACACACACACACACACTCACTCACTCACTCACTTACACACAGACATACACAACACAGTCACCCAAGGCCTGTCTTTTTGTATTGGACTTAGTAAAAATTTGGAACACAGGAAAACTTAAGTTGAGGCAAAAACAAACAATTTAAAATAGAATGTTTGGCATGTCTGAGTTTAAAATATTTCTTAGCCAACATCTCATGCTTTCGCCTCTCATCCCATGGCTTAATCAGATGTGTGCTGGTAAATGTTTCACACCTCACTCTAAAAAAAAGCCCTGATTTGTAGCATTTTCAGTTTCCATGGTACAAATATTCCCCCTACGGCTGACTTCAGCCTACCAACCGGGCATTACTGAATGTGGAATTGAGACAAGATGTGCACAATTTCCTCTTGTCCTTGGGAGTAAGTGGGCTCCAACACACCACTGGCTTACCCCTCCTTGTCCCTTTTTGGAAATACCTTCTACCCTTCTTCCACAAAGCTTTCTCATTTTATAATGAGAGAAAATTAGACTTCCCTTTGAACTCTTCTCTCTATCTGGATCCTGTCTCTGGGCTGTGTTTTCAGACCCAAATAGTCCATTGCATTCTATTTCTAAATAAAGACAATACCTTCCCTAAGAGGAATTCTGGTGCTATTAAGAGAATATATTTTAACTCAGGAATAAATGATTTTTTATCAGCATGAAAATTTCTGGATCACTCTTTCTGACCTAGTGAACTCTTAAGAGTTCTCCTGCTTTTGATTTCCAGTGACACTTTTTTTAAAAGCTGCATATAACTTTTCTCTCTCTGTCTTTTCAAGACAGTGCTCTATTCAAAATTGCAAAATTCTTGAGGTTAGGGCCTGTATCACATTCATCTTTTAGTTTCCTATTGTATATTGAGAAATAAATTCATATATTGATATTCAGTAATTAATTATTGAATTGAAATTAAAATCTATAGACATTTATCAAGGGCCTACTGTCCATACTTTTTAGTGTTTAGTGGGAACTCACCTAGAAGATACTTGGTAAACATTTATTGCTTTACCTCTGAAACAACATTTATTGAGTATCTCCTATATAAAAGCACTATGTTAGTAGCTAATTAAAGAAATGTAACCCATGGTTCTTGC
The DNA here is from genome assembly GCF_028749965.1 of Puma concolor. Lineage (NCBI taxonomy): Eukaryota > Metazoa > Chordata > Mammalia > Carnivora > Felidae > Puma > Puma concolor. The sequence goes on along the minus strand of NC_141673.1, from coordinate 24,526,399 downwards.
TTATAAGGAAGTGAGAGACAGGATGTATACACAAAACAATATCATGTGCATCTGCCCCTTGATTGTTTCCAAATGAATATGATGAGCACTGTCTTCTGGAGTTTGAAAGAGGGAAAATGGCTTTGGGTCTCTTGATTTTACTAAGTAGGTAAGATTTGGTGAAGAAAGCAGAAGTAACTCAGCGGGAGAGGAAGAAGGGAACATTCTGGGCAGACAACAATGTGAAAGATACAGAAATGAGACAGCATTGACTCTAAGCATGCAGTGGTGGTTGAGTGAAGCCAGAGAGGAGGTTTTGAGTAGGGAGAAGGTTGTATGAGACTCCCAGAGGTGCATGTTGTGGTCCATGATGTCCATGAAGGGGGCCCAGTCCTGACTTCCAAACTGAAGCATAATGTGGAGGCTGAACAGTGAGAGAAATGAGGAGATTATGAAATCAGAACTAGGTAACAGTTTTATTCTGGTCTGTCATTTAGAGGCAAGAGAAGCATGGAAGGGTTGCAGTGACCGTTAGTAACGTGTCAGAAGGAGATCCGGAGAGGCACTGAAAGATAGAATCTGGACCTAAGTTTTTGATTAGCTAAGTTTGTGTTTTATTGGATTGTTAGCACTTGGAAACTTTTTGTACTAGAGTAGCTTCAAAGCCAGTGAAGAACTGTGGACTGTAGTCTGCAGCCTTGGGTGGAGAGGTGGAATGAATTGCAGAATCTTGATCAAAAGAAGGACATGATCAGATGTATCTGGTAACAGTGTCAGGAGCAGAGCAAGATGGAACTGGTGTCTTGCTGGCATAGTAGAACAGATAAACCTGACTAGGGTTTTGACAGAAACAATGAAAAAGGGCAACTGATGCATCATAGAGAGGAAGAAATGACAGCCTGTTTGAGTAGAGTTGGCCTGACCTTTCTGAAGTAAACTGGGGTCAGTGAGTGGGAAGAGGGAAAAGTCATAGTCAGGAAATAGCAAACAATACTTTCTGACAAGTTAAACAGCAATAGATCAAGCTGTTAAGTTTCGGTTGTGCACTAGTGTCTTTCAGGGAAAGCTTTAAGACCTCTTTATGATCAGCCAGTCTGGCTTCACTTTAGAACTGCCAACATTCTGAAAGATTTATTACTCTCAACACATCCAGCATTCACGGGACGGGTACTGATAGTTCTGTATTTGTGCGAGTAAAGGGTTGGTTTAAGGGTAGTTCTTTCTTCCATCTGGCTTGTTTATGTTCACACCGTTGGCCATTTCTGAAAATACATGTTCATTATTATTGCCATTGCTTTTTCAAATGGCCAGATTGGTATGATGAACTGAAACCAGAGGTAGGCTTCGCAGTTACAGGTAGTTCATGTTACAGCCTTCTCACAGCCAAGACCAGAAGAGACTAACCTTGCACAGCATTTCCTGCAAGGGATAAGAAAAAAAATGTTCATCTAGAAGTCTAAAAGAGCTCATATGACTCCCTAATGCCTACTTTGATATTATATGGTACTGGGGAGTTTAGAGCCCAAGGTATCTTAGGCAAGAACCAAAGTATGCAACTTGATAGACAAGCAGTTTTCTCTTCTCCATTGAAAATATTCTCCCAAACCTTTTATGTTTTGTTCAGGTTATTGTCACATCTTATTTACCCCGAACTTACCTTCTTTTTATTTCTTTAAAATTTATATAGGTTTGAGATTCCTAGGGTGGTGCTTAGTGGAAAAGAGATAACAAGTATATGTGTATGTATGTGTATTATATGCATATGAGCTTCATCCAATTTTTTATTTCATTCCCTGCTTGCACAATTTACTCTTCTCTACTCTCAACAATCACTGGAGTTTGCAAGATGTAAGTCAGGTTAGGACCATGCCCTGTTCAAAATGCTCTAATAACTTCTTATCACACAGAGAATAAAATTCCAAGTTCCTACTCTGGTCTACAGGCCACCATTCATAACTACCTCCTAACCCTCTTCCCCTCTCTCCCTAAACTCCTGCCACAAGGCTCTTCCTTGAGCACCCCAGGACTCCCAGACTGCTCCTATGGCCACATGACTTTTGTGCTTGAGTTTCTTCAGCAGATTTTCCACATGTCTCTCTCTCTCACGTCATTCCCCAATTTTTTCTTGTATGTCTTCTCAGAGAAGTCCTCCTTGACTGGAATGTTGAGAGTAGCATTTTGTCATTACCCTCCATCCCTTATAATACTGTGTAGATCTTCATGTATCATTTAAACTTAGCTAAATACACATCCGGAAGGAACGTAACATCCAAGAGGGCTTGGTACATAAGAGGTGCCCAATAAACATGTTGAACGATTGAATGGCTTTGTTCAGGAAATTTCTTCCCATAATTTCCTGATTGAAAGTCTTGCTGGATAATATTCAAATTGAACCACACACAATGCATAGTCACCAATTGACTAATTTTAAGGATATGTCTTTAAAATTGACAGTGTCCATTAATCATGGGGACAAAGCAAATAGTTGTCTCTATGTTGATCCATTGTAGAGTTCATCTCCTGGTTTGTTTCACTTTGCTCAGAGTATTAAAGAACATCAGGAGTGTTTTTGTTTTGTTTTTCTTTTAAGCCATAGTTCACTATGGGAGCAAAAAATAACTTTAGTTATTTTTTTAACCCTTCTATGCCTGCTATGTTTTGTGTTTGCCTCTGATGAAGTAAGCCACATCTGACAAATGTCCATTGCTTTGAACAATTGCCTGCTGTTGTTTATCAGCTTCTTGGTCTATTGCACATGTAAACTAGCTTATACACAAACACATACATCTCCATCCACTGTGTTTACCAAGCATTAGTTTAGACGGCATTGCCAGTATTAAGCAGAAATTTTAGAACTCAGAAAGTTGATGACTTTTCTCTAAAATTGTTATTTTGTAAGTAACACAAATCATTTACTTTAAAATCTCATTTCTTTTTCTTTCCTTTAAAGATAGAAGTCCTTACAGATTTAGGATTTTTTTCTGAAGCCTTTTATGAGATATCCCAGATTTTTTATGGAAAAAACATGCCTTCCTCAATACCTGCAGGCTGTAAAGCTACTGGAAAAGTGAAGGTAAATCTGCTGTTTGATTCAAAGCCATTTCTTTACCTCTTGAAGGCTACATTCCTAAAATTTAGGGAATACTTCTACAAAAGTGTATTTACAAGTCTCTGGTACTGCAAACCTCTTTGTTAAGCCTGGTTATAGCTAACAGTAGGCTTTTACAAGGTTTCATTTGTCTGGAATGGAAGGGTGTCATGTGGGGGAGTATGGTATTGGAGTCGATTTTTACAGTGGAATTCTGTCTGTATGTTATGGACGGTCTCAGTAGACACATTTATCAGCTACTACCTCTTAGACTTTGGCGTCTAATCTTACAATTTCTGGCTAATGTTGTTAGTCAAAACAGTCTCTCCTCATGTTTTATTTGGATATTTTTTTGATTTATATATTGTATACCAAAGTGTTAAGCATGTTTTGTTCAAATTGTGTTTGTAAATTAGATAATTGAAACATCCTTGAAAATGAATACTGGCATTTATATTTAAATCAGAGGGAGCCATTTTTCCCACTATTTTGGGTTTCATGGGAATCACTGAGTGATCTTGCAGCAGCTTGGACCCTTGTGATCCAGCAATAAAGGAAATAGGAGGTAATAAGTCAGTTTCCTGGGGGAGATTGTACGCGTGAGGAGTGAGACTGGCAGACACAGTACATACTGGTGACATTCAAATTTGGAAGAACTAAAAGAAGCTGGGAAATAGGCTGTAAGTCTTGAAAATTACTTGTAGCAACTGAAATTAAATATACATACAATGCATTCATTACCTCAGTGTATTCCCCTAAAATGTCACTGCTTATTTCTCAATATGACTGCTATAGCATTATAATTTGTTGTTCTAGGGCAAGTGTGAGGTTATCTCGTAAGAGAGACATTCAGTAGGCAATAGGATACATCTGTGTGTATATGTATATACATCTCTATCTCTGTCTTATCTATCTATCTGTCTATCTATCTGTCTATGTGTCTAGACAAAGACGAATCAGTCGGTGTTTTTGCTCATTGTCTTGGCATGAACTAACTCATCTTCTTACCTGGGTTAAATTGACAATATTTTCTTGCTTGCTTCTCAGCCAACAGCCTTTCCTGATGTAAATGGTTTGCATTTTGTTATTAAAATTATATTTTAATTTATTTAAAAATATTTTTTGAGTGCCTACTGAATACAGGCACTACTTTAGTCATGGGGATAGACCAGTAAAAAGATAAATGGAGATGTTGCCTTTTTGGAAACATGTTACTGTTGGACAGTCCAGTGAAGAAGACAAACAATAAACATATTAAGCACATAAAGATATGTCAGGTGATGATGTACCATGAGGGACACCCAAGCTGAGTTGAGGGGACAGAGAGTGGTTAGGGCAGTGGATGGCTATTTTATTCAAGGTGGTTTGGGAAGTCTCTCTAATAAGGGAGTTTTGAGGGTGAAAGATTCGAGGGAGGGATAGGAATAGGAGGAAGTACAAGGGCATAGGCCCTGACAGAGATACCTGCAAGATGTGGTTGAGGAAAACCAAGGAGGCAAAGTGGAGCTGGTAAAAGAGAGAACAGTAGTAGATGGCGGGACTCAGGAACTACAGTCATATAGGACCTCTTAGGGCTTGGTGAGGACTGGCGTTTACTCTAAATAAGATGAGAAGCCTTATAGAGTTTGGAGCAGAGGAATGACAGGATAAGAATTACTTTCCAAAGGACCACTTTGCCTGCTGTTTGGAGAAAAAACTGCAGTTGGGCATGGGTATAAATAGGGAAACCAGTTAGAAGGCCTTTGCAGATAACATGAGTGAGACATGACAGTGGTTGGGGTAATAGTGGTGGAAGTGGATCCTGGTAAATTTGGGAGCATTAACATAGAAATTTAAAATCATGAGACTGGATGAAATCAGGTAGGGCAGAGAGAGAGAAATAGAAGTCAGAGGACTAAACGTTGGAGTCATCCACATTTTGAGGTCAGAAAGATAAGGAAAGAAAAACTAGCTGGGTAGAAAGAGAAACAAAAGAGAGTTTTTAACGTTCATTGCCTTCACCAAAACAAACAGTATGAAACTCATCTTTATAGGTAAATTCCAACTTCATTTTTATTATCTAGTTTTCATGAGAGAAAAGTATGGGTGAATTGTCTTTAAATAGATTGTGACTTTAAATTTTGTATTCTCCAAGTTAATTTGAAGCTTTCCAGCTTCAATTGGGAACTTAAAAAGTGTAATTAAAAGAGGAAATGCGTTCAGGGTTTATAATTAAAATAGGTGCCAATGTTATTAGGCTGCAGGCTAGTTATTTAAAGAAAGGATTAATTAATTAGATTTTAGTTGTAAAAGAAGTAACTGAAAAAGTCTTACAGATTACTACTGGACTTTTCACAGACTAAAAAAAATTCTATCTTTTAACATGATACTCATATTGGGATTCTGCTCTTATCACCAAATCTAAGTCCATCATCAGCTTTTTTCCCATTATATCAACAAAGGTCTTCCCTTGGATTCATGTATTCACTTTTCAGTGTATTAGAGAAGATAAAAAATACGTCAAAAAAGGGAAAAAATTGTTAACAGTTACCAGCACTTTATTCCAGTAAGAGCTATCTGTGATGTCTTGGTTTAGGGGTCCCTCAAATCCCTTAGATTCTAGGACAAGGATTTGGGAGCAAGTAGTATATTTGGGAAGTGATATCAGGGAGAACGGTGAGTGTGTGGTAAGTCACATAGGGAAGGGAGGAGAACTATTGCAGAGAGTATTAATGAGTCACTGTGTGGACAATCAGGCCCTCAGAGACCAGGGAGAACAATCTTGTGCTCATTGGATTGGGTTACTCCCTGTACTTCCAGACTCTCCTGAATACTTCTGTGGCCACAGAACGCCCTCAAGCAAAGGCATACAGGTGTTTGAAGTAGGATACTGTCCATCAGTGAGTAACCTATCCACAGAAGCTTCTGGTGTCTTCCAGATGACCCAGGGGATATGGGCATGGCATCAGTACTGGCATCTTTGAAAAAGGGCCTCTGTACCAAGAGGAATGCATTCTGCACAACGATACAACCATCTCCTGTGGCAAATAAATGGAATGTTTCCTAATGTGGCATTATATTTAGAGCCAAACATATTGACAGGTCATTCACAATAAAGGAAAAGAACCACAAAAAGAGTTATTCTAAAGAGTAATATGATTTTACCTCAAACTGGCAAAGATTTTTCTAAATGCTAATACTCATTCTAATACTCTTATGACCCAGCAATTCTGTTCCCAGGAATCTATCCAAAGGGGATAATGAGAAATACAGACAAAATAGTCACGCGTGTTATTTAAACTAGGGCTGAATGGTGAGATGTCCCCCTGATGTCTAACAAAAGGAAAGGAGTTATTATGATGCATTCGTAGCATAGAACATTACTTAGTTATTAGACTGAGGTTTACAAATGACTTAATGACATGGAAAAATAATTATGATGCAATTTTTAATGAAAAGGAATACAAATATATATAATTTTTTTTTTTTTTTACTAAAAAAAATTTTTTTAATGTTTATTTTTGAGACAGAGAGAGACAGAGCATGAGCAGGGGAGGGGCAGAGAGAGAGACACACAGAATCTGAAACGGGCTCCAGGCTCTCAGCTGTCAGCACAGAGCCCGACGCGGGGCTCGAACTCACGGACCGTGAGATCATGACCTGAGCCAAAGTTGGACGCTTAACCGACTGAGCCACCCAGGCGCCCCAGTGTAATTTTAAAATACATCAAAAAAATTGGTAGTAAAGACACCAAAATATTAACATTGACAACCTAAAAGAAGTTGACTTATGTGTATTTCTTCTTTATTCTATACTCATCTCTCTGACTAGAACATGTATTGCTTTTATAATAAAAATTACATTTAAAATACTTTTAGAACACATTAACAGTTTAATTTAAAAAAACAATACTTTTGTTTCTAACGTTAGTGCTTTATATATTGACAGATATTTCAATCATTTGACTCAGGAAAACCTCTTACTAGTAAAGAAAATTTACAGGTAAGGATAACAATATTTTATAAATGTTGGATACTTCGTAAGGATAATTTTGAGTCATTGCAATCTATTTGGTAAGTATAACACTTGTTTTTGAAAATCTGCTATGTAATTAATATGCTTTTCTATTTCTAATAATGGGGTTTTATCTCCAAATGTTGGGCCCAAGGTAGTATCGGACCCAGACTGCTCTGGCTTTCAAATTGAGCAAATATCGTTTATTGCTTGTAAGTTTTAAATTATATATGTGTATTCATTTTGTTTATATAGCCCTGTGAAGTATCTAACTTTAATGTTTATCTTGATTACCTTGGTGGGAATAGCTGACTTTGATTATAAGAAAAGGATTTTGAGTGTTTTGCTGGTAGCCCACTTATTCATTTCTGCTTTTACTCACATCCTTTCTCCAGTCTGAGACTGCCTCTCAGTCAGTGGTTTTCTTCTTTCCATTTATTGAAGCATTTTTTAAAAATTATAAAAATAAAAAATTTTTATTGAGCTATAATTGACATATAACATTGCATAAATTTAAGATGTACAACACGTTGGTCTGACACTCTAATGTCCTGCAGTATGATTCCCACCATAGTGCTGGCTAATGGAAGGTTGTCATGTGACATTTTCATAAGCAACTCCTCTAACTTCCCAGTGCTCCTTGCAAACAGAGGACTAGACTCCCCATCCCAGCACGTCTGTTCTTGTCACTAATTGAATGATTGGGGTTTAAGCTTTTGACAACCTAGTAGCATTTAAATATCTTTTTGTTTGTTTCAAGTTTTTATTTAAATTCTAGCTAGTTAACATATAGTATAATATTAGTTTCAGGAGTAGAATTTAGTGATTCATCACTTACATACCATACCTAGTGCTCATCATAAGTGCCCTCCTTAATACCCATCGCCTATATCTCCCATCCCCCTACCGCCTCCAGCAACCCTCAGTTTGTTCTCCGTAGTTACGAGTCTGTTTCAAGGTTTGCCTCTCTCTTTTTTTCCCTCTATGTTCATCTGTTTTGTTTCTTAAATTCCGCATATTATTGAGATCATATGGTATTTGTCTTTCTCTGACTGACCTACTCCGCTTACCATAATATGCTCTAGCTCCATCCATGTTGTGTAGCATTTAAATATCTTGAAATCATTTTTTAAAATCTCAGGAGTATTGTCAGTCTGACCACTAGAAAGTGTTAGGGCAGGAGAGTAGTAGTGCAGCCATTGGTAAGGGGGCTACAGACCCCTAAAGGGTTCACACAACCAGGTGATAGTGCAGAGAGACAGCTGCATGTAGTTTTAATTTTTTTAAATGCTAGGAAACAACATTCTGTTTCATTAAGTAAGCTATTTTTATTAAATAATGTTGAGAGTCATTTACGCAAAATTGCTTTAGTTTCGTCTTCCATAACTTTGATAGGAAATATATCCTCTCCTTTTATTAAATGTAATCTTACTACTTTCCCATTAGTGTTCATGTTATCCCACAAACTTCACTTTTAATTATGCTTCAGATGATTCATTGTTTTCCCTTAAAATTTGTTTTGATTTATAAGCAACTTGCCTGAAATGAAAGAATTGGTATCAGGAAGATACGCACACATATTCATATTTCGCTTCAGTGTTCCAAGACCTTCAAATGTTTAAGAATATTTCTTCCCAGTCATAAACTCCAAGGCATCCAAAAAACACTTCCCCAAAAGGAATGTCTATCTGATCATTTCTTTTTAAACAAAAAGAGACTGACAGTATAATGGAAAACTGATTTCTGTTAGCTAATTAATTAAAACAGAACTGTTGATCTGCTGAAGACTCTTCAGATTACACTTTATATTTTCTCTATAGAGGGAGAGAAAGGAGTATTAAATAGCATTACTAATTACTCTTCTTTTGATCCTCAAGTGTTTGTGTGTAATTGTCAAGACTCATTAAGACGCTATTTGCTATGGAGAAAAAAAGAGAAGAGAAACCTTCTCCTCTGCCCTACACCCACAACCAATCTGAAGTTTCTTCCCTAGAGAATGCCAACCATGTTCCTAGCACACTGTTGCACGCTCGGGCTCGGCACTGTTCCATGTCTGGCTCTTCTGCATGTATTGATTTTCAGCCTTTAAATTTTTTTTTTTTTTTCAACATTTATTTATTTTTGGGACAGAGAGAGACAGAGCATGAACGGGGGAGGGGCAGAGAGAGAGGGAGACACAGAATTGGAAACAGGCTCCAGGCTCTGAGCCATCAGCCCAGAGCCCGACGCGGGGCTCGAACTCACAGAGCGCGAGATCGTGACCTGGCTGAAGTCGGACGCTTAACCGACTGCGCCACCCAGGCGCCCCGATTTTCAGCCTTTAGAAGATGTTAGGATGGGAGAATGAACAACAGATCTCTCCACTGCCACTATTGCTTCAGACTCTCCCAAACACTGAGGTTTTTTCTTTGTAATTCATATAAGGCAAATAGTTTCCCTCTTTTCTAGAATATATAGCCCCCGCATCTGAGATTATTAATCAGCAAATATTATTAATTCAACAATTTTTAATAAGAGTCTGTTGTGTGCAAGGCACTCTTCTGGTGTTGTCAAATAAATACATTAGTCAGCAACAGACAAACTCCCAAGTCATCAGGAAGCTTGTATTTTAGGGGAAAAAAACTAATAAGAAACATGATGTATAAGTAAAGATTATACTTAAGTAAATTATATGGTAAGTTAGAAGGTGATCCATGCTAGGGAGAAAATAAACCCAGCAGCACATAAAGGGGATTGGGATCATGGGACTAGGTTAAGGAGTTGTAATTTTAAATCAGGTAATCAGGTTAGTCCTCACTGAGGAAACATTTGTGAACAGGTAAAGGTACAAGTTTAGGACATCTGGAAAAAGAGCCATCTAGGAAGAGGGTACAATGAATGCAAAGGCGTTAGGGCAGGGCTTGGTGGGGGACATCTTTGTCAGTGTGACCAGAGCCGTGTGAATGATGGGGAAGCAGTAGGAAACAGCATCAGAGAGGTAATGGGGCCAGTTTGAGAAGGGCCTTATTGGGCCTTTGTAACTTTGCTTCTTCCTCTGAACAAAATGGGGAGCCACTGGAAGGTTTAGAGCGGGGCTGTGGCCTAATCTACCTGTTTTAGCTGATCTGTTGAGCCTACTGTGTGCTAACTACTGTTCCAGTGCTGTCAACCTCAGTCATATTTTAGTGTGTGTGTGTATATGTGTGTGTGTGTGTGTGTGTGTGTGTGTGTGTGTGTGTGGTTGTGAGGTAACTAGGAATACAGTTTTGGACATGTTGAGTTTGAGGTATCTCTTAAATATCCAAATGGACTATTTGAGTCAGAAGCTGATTTGACTTCAGAAGAGAGATTGGAGCTGGAGAGAAAATCGCAGGATTTCATCTGCATTTAGATGAAACTAAAACCATGAGTCTGTTTCAGATAATCTAAGGGGAGCGAGTAAAGAGAGGGAAAAGGACCAAGACGTGGGACACTCCAATGCTGAAAATACAGGAGGGGTGACTGGGTGGCTCAGATGGGTTAAGTCTCTGACTCTTGATTTCGACTCAGGTCATCTCATGGTTGTGAGTTCGAGCCCCATGTTGAGCTACACGCTGACAGTGCTGAGCCTGCTTCAGATTCTCTCTCTCTCTCTCTCTCTGATCCTCCCCCCCACTTCTGCTCCTCCTCTCTCTTTCTCTCTCTGCCCCTCCGCTCTCTCTCTCGCTCTCTCTCTCTGCCTCTCTCAAAATAAATAAATGAACTTAAAAAAATATGGGAAAATGGGGCGCCTGGGTGGCACAGTCGGTTAAGCGTCCGACTTCAGCCAGGACACGATCTCGCGGTCCGTGAGTTCGAGCCCCGCATCAGGCTCCAGGCTGATGGCTCGGAGCCTGGAGCCTGTTTCCGATTCTGTGTCTCCCTCTCTCTCTGCCCCTCCCCCGTTCATGCTCTGTCTCTCTCTGTCCCAAAAATAAATAAAAAACGTTGAAAAAAAATTAAAAAAAAAATGGGAAAAGAAGAGGAACCAACAAAGACTGAAAAGGAATGACCAACAGTATAGGAAAGAAACCAAGAGAATGTGGTGACTTCTAAGAGAAGTCACTTCTCTTCTAAGCTAAGAGAAACATTTTCAAAAGAGGAAGTGATTCGGATGCCTGGGTGGCTCAGTCAGTTAAGTGTCTGACTTCAGCTCAGGTCATGATATTGTGGTTCATGAGTTCAATCCCCACATCAGGCTCTCTGCTGACAGCTCAGAGTCTGGAGCCTGCTTTGGATTCTGTGTCTCTGTCTCTCTCTAACCCTTCCCCTGCTCACACTCTGTCTCTCTCTTCCTCTCAAAAATAAATAAACATTAAAAACAATTTTTTAAAAAGGAAGTGATTAATAGTGCCATATTTTGCAGATGAATCAAGCACCATAAATCACTAAGTCAAAAACATGCATCTTTTTTTCACATTTAATAGCTCTGAAATTAGAATGCATTTTATGGTTGAGGGCATGTGACAATTTAAGTGGTATATAAGATAATGATGTCTTAGATTAAAAGTAACATGGCATATGAGGACTAAGAATGGAACACTGGTTTAAGGCAAGTGTAGGCCACTGGTGACCTTGGCCAAAGAGTTTCAGTGTAGGAGAGGAGTGGGTGCAAATGAAAGGAAAAAAAAAAATAAAAGCAAATGAAAGGAGAGAAATTGGAATATTGACAATTCTTTAGATCATTGCTCTAAAGGAAAGTGAGAATTTGGACAGTAGCTGGAAAGGGTAGTCAGGGCATAAACAGTTTTTGTTTTTTAAGATGGAGGAGAAGACAGTATGGCTATGTGCTGATAAGAATGTCTGTGGCAAGAGGACATTTATGATGTAAGAGAGAATGGCTGAGTAGACCAGTGCAGAAAGGATCAGTGGCCTAAGTGGCAGGATGCTTGGGTAGGTGGGAGAAATGGAGCTATAGGGTCTATATACACTACTTTGGCCGCCTCAGTTTTCTCTGTTAAGTAGAGGAAGCAAGGTCATTAGCTGGTAGGAACATCGGGGAGGAAGGGTGAGAATTTAGAAGCAAAAAGAGCATGAAATTGGTTGTCTAGGAGAGAAGGAGTAGGACGATGACCAGGCAGCACTGAGGTTTGGTCAGGAACTTCAAGTGGGACCACTTAGTCAGACTGCATGATTTTCTCCAACCTTCTTCCGTGGCAGGGTGCACACCTAAAGAAGGTTCAACACTGGATTTTACCAGGGCTGTGGTTGTGCCAAGGAAGTATATATGCAAAGGACAGGGCCAGGGAATTGAGGGTGTACATGGGCGAGATCTAATGATTGAGCACGGAATCTAAACTGGGTGGGTAGCATGCTTGTGTACCCATTCTCCTGCTCCTGTCCCAGTACCTCTAATTCACTCATGCTAAAACAGAGCAGACAAGTGTGCCTGGCTGATGAACTCTTGTGGGTTCTCTGTTTTAATGAGATGTCCCCTCCCTTGCTCTCAGCACCAGGTTTATTCTCTTTCTGTGGCAGGGCTGGGCTATTGAGGCACAGATCACAAACCGGTGGGGAAAGGCAGAAGCACTCAGAACTGCTGGGGTACATCTGACAGTGTACATCTCTTGAAATAGACCTGCCATGTATGGTAGGTACCTCATGTGTATAGTGTATTCCTTCATCCAACACCAAACGAGGAATGCAAAAAGGGATGAAAACTAATAATAACTGAAAACAATACTTTACTGATTTGCCTTTTTTTTGTTTCATTTTTTAAGGCACTTGATGAATTAATAAGTAAAGGATTGCCTCTAATTCTGGTCACAGTTGGCCAACCACATCTCCTAAATAAGTTTTCTTTCATTAAAGCCTACTTTTTAATAAGTGTGGCTGCAACAATAAATTGTGTCCCAGAAATTTCAGTGAAAACAATCTACCATGGACTTGTCTCTGAGAAGAGTAGAGCAAACTTTCAAAACTTGAAAGGTAATGTTTTGTTTCATTTTTGACTTCTCTTTCTCCTCTTTCCCCAACTATTCCCACTCCACTCCCAATAATCCATATGAACAATCTAGTATACATTCTTCCATATTGTTCTCTAAGCACACTTAATGACACACATATGTGCCTATGTTAGGTATATGCATATCCATTTCTGTCCACATATATCAGTATTCATACACTTTTTCATATATATACATACAAAATAGGATTCATCATTTATTTATAAAATGATATATTTTACATTTTTCTGCATCTTATGTTTTTTATGCATAAAAGCTTCACTAAAACCACTTTAAGGCAACTGCTTTGTTTGTTCTGCTATTCTGGTTGTGCCGTGTTCTATGCTGAATATCTCGCGGCTTGTTCAACCATCCCACTATTGCTGCACATTCACTTTTTTTCTAGGAATAGGGCTGAAGTGCTACATATTCTTATCATGTAGTATCTATTTCTATGGGATGAGATACCCATGGATAGGATTTATAGGTCATAGGTAAGTATTTCTCAACTGTATTGGATATTGCCCTAAGATTAATTGTTTTTCACTGTTAAGTATGGTGTTAACTGGATTCTTCATTGATGTTCTTTATCAGGTGAGGAACTGTCCTTTTTATTCGTGGTTTGTTGAGTGATTTTGTCATAAAAAGGTGCTGGATTTTATTAGGTGCTTTTCCTGCATCTATTAAGATGCTTCCATGTTTTTTGGTTTTTATTCCATTGATACGGTTTACAACATTAATTGATTTTTGAGTGTTTAAGCCAACCTTGCATTCTTGGGCTATCTCGCATTTAGTCATGGTGTATAAATTCCTTTTATATGTTGTTGGATTCTGTTTGCTAGTATTTTGTTGAAGGTTTTTATATCCTTATTCATAATAAGTATGGTTCTGTAGTTTTCATTTCTTGAAGTATCTTTGTCCTGTTTGGATATCAGAGTAATATTGACTCTGTTTTAAAATGTAACTTTTATTATTATTCGGGTATGATGAGGTCAACAGATAAGAGGATGGTGGCCATTAAAAACAGAGTTTGTTATTCAGTTTTCCAGGAGGAGGAGCAGGTCATTATCTGGGAGGGGCCACACAGAGAATCACCAAAGTCACTGAGAAGCAGAGAGAGCAGGAGGACAGTGTGGATCAAACTCTTCCTAGGATCTCTCATGTTCTGAAATGCATCCCAGCGTTCTTCCATGCCAATCTCCAGGCATTTATTTTTGATCTTTGTCTCTCTCTCACTTTCTCTTTTAGGGGAGAAAACCCAGCCCGAGGTCTTTCTGCTGGGTCTTTCCCAATTCTCAAGCCCTCTTTCATACTCAGCTGTTTGCTCCAGAGCCCTTTAATTTAGGAGAAGAGCCAAGTAGGTAGTAGTTGGAAGAAGAAGGAAGTCAGATGTGTTCAATTCCATGCTATTTTGGACTTCCTCTTACCCCTTGACAAACTTAGTCTCTTTAGGTGGGTATTTTTTGCAGGAATTCCTAGTCAAATAATGATTTGTGGGGGTTTTTACCCCCTCTCCTCTGTAGTCTAGAAGTTCAGTTTTACTATAGCAGGCAGAGTCTGTGATCTAAATTATCTCGGTTCCTCCTGCTCAGAATGACAGGCTTTGGATTGTGGGTTTTTGAGATACTTGAGAATTGTGGATTTTGATGTTCTAAATACTCTCACTCTCTGCTCTTAGTGTGAGGGGCTTATGCAAATCAGTAGAACTACTGACATTTCCAAGGAGATCTTATTGAAATATTATAAATATCTGGGAGACCCAAAATACCTTGGGGACCTTAAGGCGTCCTGTGATCCCAGAGGAGGAACCATTACTCTATATCAGTGGCCAATAATTTAAAGAACATCACCAAGAATCCTCAAGATACTTTCAGAATTATCTGATTTGTTGTAAAAATCATCCTCAGCCTTTGAATATATGATATTTAAGGACCATTTGATAGAACAATATGTTTCTAATTATCATGGTGGGTTTTTTTAAATATGAAATTTATGGATAGTTTCCCAACTAATTATGAGTTTTATAAACTAGAATAAATATTTAAACTAACCACAGATATTCTTGGTTCTTCAAAAATTTTGTGTCTTTATAGAATTATGTTTAAAGGACGAGGGAATCTCATTTGGTCAGTTTGCAAAAATTAAAGGTGACTTCACACTTAGCACAATAAAGGTAAGTTTGGAAATTTTTTCAAATCATATGAAACTGGTTACCAAAATGTCCACTATGAGGTCCTGGATAGGCTCACTTTCAGGGTTGTGTTTGCTCTTGGGAGACTGAGTAGCTTTTCTTGCATAAGCATGGATTGGGGCCAGAGACAGAGTCTACTCCTCGTGAGAAAATTAGATACCCAGAGATTGTCAGACTTTGACTTTACAAATATGATTAAGGCACTGTGGAAAATATGATTCATTATTTGATGGGATTTGAGTATTCCATTCCCTGTTTCTCATTTCCTAATAATAATAGTGATGACAACAGCAACACAAACAGCTACCATTTATTCAGTGCTTACTACGTGACAGGCACTTTGCATGATTAATTTTTACAACTCTGGGATGTAGGTATTAATCATTTTTGAACTATGTTGTGCTGAACCGTGAGAAAATTGAGGCTTAGGCAGAAAAAAATTCCTTAATGTCATGCATCTAATGAAATGCAGATCACGTTCTTAGCCATTATACTCAGTTGCCCTAGTAGTCCTTGTAAAATGTGTACCACTCTGTACAAACAAGTTTTTAGAGACCTGTTTTTTGAAGGATTTGTTGGTCCTTTTCTCCTTTGCCATGCTGGGTTGGTATTTACTATTGATTGTCTGCTATAAAATCTCATTATCTTCACATTACCAGTTAGGTGATCATAGCTTAACTTGAAATACAGTCAATCCTCATTATTCACAGATTCAGTATTTGCTAACTAGCCTATGTGCTAAAATTTATTTGTAACTCCAAAATCAATACTCATGGCTCTTTTTTGTGGTCATTTGTGAACATCACAGAGCATAGAAAAATTTCAGTTGCCCAGCACACACTCATACATTCCTAGCTGCGCTGGACAAGGCAATTCTCTGACTTTTTGTTTCCACTCTCATACTGTAAATAAGAGTCCTTTCCATGGTCTATGCATCGCCATGTTTTTTGAATTTTTGTGCTTTTTATTGGTGATTTCACTATTTGAAATGGCCCCTAAGTGTAGCACTGAAATGCTGTTTATTATTCCTAAGAATACTAAATTCCTAAGAAGGCTGTGATGTGCTTTATGACTAAATGCATAATCCACGCTAATGCAATAAAAGCTTTAGTCAGGCATGAGTTTTAAAGCTATTAGCTATGAGTTCAAGGTTAATGACTTTACAGTATATATTAAATAATGTGTCTTTAAAAATTTTTTTTTCAACGTTTTTTATTTTTGAGACAGAGAGAGACAGAGCATGAACGGGGGAGGGGCAGAGAGAGAGGGAGACACAGAATCGGAAACAGGCTCCAGGCTCCGAGCCATCAGCCCAGAGCCTGACGCGGGGCTCGAACTCACGGACCGCGAGATCGTGACCTGGCTGAAGTCGGACGCTTAACCGACTGCGCCACCCAGGCGCCCCAAATAATGTGTCTTTAAATATAAACGCACATTAAACAAAGTTATATGTAGATCAGTTGGCAAAAATATCGTGACCAGAGGCCAGCAGGAACTTATTCCTGTATTTCCTCTACGAGCAATGCTTCAGTATTTGCTAATTTAGTGTTTGTAGCAACTTTATGGAACAGTTTAAGTACTATGAATAATGAGCGCTGGCTGAGCACACAATAGAGGGTAACTGTTGTACATGCTTACTCTTGCCATTACTCTCCTTTTTGTTTTCTGTTGCCTTTTTCCTGTTCACTGAGCTCTCTTCTCTGATGATTATGTGCAAATTTCCTATTTGGTCTTCCGTTCAAGGTTATTTTCTTAGTACATGAAAAACACCTGATAAATAGGAATGAGATATTATTTGTATTATCTCTAAACTTATGTGATTGTGTGGTATTCTTTCTTTAGTCAGCTTTACTGACAGAAGCTGAGGACAGGCTAAACTTCCTTGTGTCAGAGATGGAGCATCCAGGCCACAAGGACCTGTCCCAGTGTTCTGCTGGTGAGTTGGAGATTGTGGTAGAGGCCAGGCTTCAGCTGGCTGCAATTGCCCTGCAAAGACACCGGGCCGCATACAGGTGAGTCTCTTCAAGCACAGAGGAGAATTTCTTCCTCACCCTAATTTGTCAAATATACCTAGCCTGTGTGTAAGTTTTATCAATTCCAATATTAATAGGGCATGCTTGTGTTTTATTATTCAGGGGAGTTTCATATATTATTACACTTAAAACTACAGTTCTAAACAAAGCAATTACTTTATTAAAGCATAAGCTAGGATTTTTTTTTAAGTTTATTTATTTATTTTGAAGAGGGGGAGGGAGGGAGGGAGGGAGGGAGAGAGAGAGAGAGAGAGAGAGAGAGAGAGAGAGAGAGAGAGAGAGAGTGAGAGAGAATCTCTAGCAGGCTCTGTGCATTCAGTGCAGAGCCCAATGAGGGGCTCAAACTCACGAACCGTGAGATCATGACCTGAGCCTAAATCAAGAGTTGGATGCTCAACTAACTGTGCCATCCAGGAGCCCCTAGGATGTTTTACAACATATAAAGAATGAACAAATTAACAGAGCTTTGCTTATGTATTTATTTATGTTTTTATTTTTAAAACTTTAATTCCAATAGAGTTAATATTAAAAACAAGCTCTATTATTAAAGAGTAACATTTTCTGAACTATGTTTTGCTGAACCATTTAAGAAACTGTTTTAAGTGGATAATTATTTAAATATGATACAACTGTTAGTATCAGACCTTTCATTTCACCTGTTCATTGATTCATTCATTAACCCAACCAGTATCCATTAACCACTGCATCGTTCGGCTCTTATCTAGACACTGAGGATACAGAGGGGAATGGAAATAGTTTCCATATCCATATGCTGAAAGATATATAAACAAGTAAGTGGGATAGTAAAACCACATGGACCTATATTTTCAAAACCTTCTCATATCATTTGCAATAAATAGCTCTATGATGAGGCCCTGTGACATTTCAGAAATGATTCTTTGAATAATGCACAGACTTATTATCTTCCATTCATTAGTTACAGTCAAAAAATAATTTGGGGGCACCTACAATATGCTAGTCATGGTTCCTAGTTTTTGAGAGAAATCAATATCCCAGTACTGATAGACACTCACAGTACTGATAGATACTGTTAGATAGTACTGATAGATACAATTCAACAATATTGAAAACAGGCCTACCCTCAGTGGAGCTTACAATAGATAATAAATAGGCTGACAGTAAACTGTAAACATAGTAAATGAGTAAATTGTATAGTGTGGTCAAAAGTGATACGTGTTATGGAGATACTAGGAGTAGAGGCAGGGGGAGGTGGAGGGCTATCATTGTAAAATGGTGCGGTCGTAATAAAGAGTATGACTACAGTTTGATGTTTGATGGCTGACAGCTTTCAAGCCCTACCGCTCCCCCCTTCTCCTGCCCCACATCTGGGCAGGCAGATAAGAAAACCCAGACGCTTTCTTAGGTAGAGCTGTGAGAAAAAAGAGAAGCCCACCTATGGCTTGTGCAAAGGGGAAATCAGTTCAGCAGAAATTTCCCTTTGCTTTGATGGGAAACACGTAATCATCTCATCAGTGTGAGCCTTGACCAAAGACCATGCCATGATTAACCACATCTAAATTTGATTTTATGCTAGAGCAGTATAGATTTTTGGAAATTTATAATTTTTGTGGTTTCTAAACAGTGAGGAAAATCCGTCTAGTCCATTTTGGAGCAGTGATTCTCAAAATGTGGTTTCCAGATTTCTAGGGGGTGATTCCAAGACCCTTTCAGGGGGTCTGTAAGGTCAGAACTATTTTTACAACAAGACTAAGATGTCATTCATCATCTTCATCGTGTTCTTATTTTCACTGATGCTTCAAGAGCAATGATAGGAAAACTTCTGGCCTCTTGCTGTGAATCACAGCAGTGGCCCCAAACAGTATTACTAGTGGCCATTACACTCCTTACTGCTGCGTGCTTGCAGTTAAAAAAAAATGAAATAAAATAAAAATCCAGTTAATGCTTTTGATGAACCAGTAAAACCTATTACATTTATAAATCTCCATCCTTGAATATATTTTTAATATTCTGTGGGAATATTAAATGGGAAATACTCCTAAAGCATCTTTGCTGCATATCAAAGTCTGGTGGTTGTCTTGGGGAAGAACACATATGTGATTAAATGAGAGCTAAACAAGCAGTTATTTTCACAGAACACCATTTTTATTCCAAAAGGCAACTGACAAACTGGTTTTTCAGACTTGGGTGTTTGACAGGCATTTTATTGAAAATGAGCAAAATGAACATGCCACTTCTAAGGCAAACAACTAATAGTATCTGTTGCTAATGATAAAATCTGAACTTTTTCAGGGAAATTAGAATTTTGGAAAATTTCTATTTGTTACCATGAGCTTGACAGTTTTCTAATGCTTACATAGTTCTGATGAGATTGGGAGTCATTAATATTAACAAGCATCATTTTTTTTTAAACTGTATAATGAAATGTTTCAACATTAAGGGGGTTTGCATAACTCAGGGAGTTGTTATATTCCAAATCACCAGTGGATATTGTTCCAAAATCCTGGTTAACAAGATAGACCGATAGGTTTTAATGTACCAGAGTAGGAAAATAGCATCAGTGTGTGGTATTAGCTTTCACAGTGCAAGAAACTTTTAAGAAACTACCACTTGTCACATTTTGGTGTAGTATCAAAGAATATTCACAATTGTTTTAAGAGAATATAATACTCTTTCTATTTCCAACAACTACCTCTGTGAGACCTAGTCTTCATATACTTCAACCAAAACAGTATGTCATAACTTGAGGCACCTGGGCGGCTCAGTTGGTTAAGCATCTGATTTCGGCTCAAGTTGTGATCTCACAGTTCATGAGTTTGGGCCCTGCCTCAGTGGGGAGGAACCAGCTTCGCATCCTCTGTCCCCTTTGCTATCTTCCCCTCCCCCACTTGTTCCCTCTCTCTCTCTCTCTCTCTCAAAAATAAATATTAAAAAAACCCACCAATATGTCATAGCAGACAAAAGAAGGAGATATGAAAGTCTTCTATTAGGTAGATTTTCTCTTATTAAGCCAGACATTAAAGAGATTTGCAAAAATACAAAATAATGGCATTCTTCTTGCTAATTTTTGTTGTTGTTTGGAAAATATAGCTGTCTTAATAAAAATGCATTATTGATGTTAACATGTAATGGGTTTATTGTTTGTATTTTAAAATGAATTAATAAATATTAGCAGAGTTAAAAATTTGTCAGCTTAAGTTCTAATATGATAAGTATTGATGGAAGTCTGGGAATTCTCAATAATTTTTAAGGGTATAAATGAGTGCTGAGAGGGAAAAAAAAAGCTTGAGACACACTGATTTAGAGTATTGTTATATTAAAAAATAATGTATGGTTATATTTATAGCTATCTTTCAGAATACAGTGGTAGCTGATTAATGGTAAATAGAATTAGCATAATAATATATCATCTTCCCTCTTGAAGTTTGAAGACAAGGAAACTTTACTATGTGATTTCTTATAGAAAGTATATGATTTGTATATATAGAAATACATCATCTCCCTCTCTATCTACAAAATATGTGACTATATGATTTCCTGTAGAAGAATGTAGAACTCTTTTCTCCAAACTGTTTCAGGGATCACCAGCAGCCCTAGAAAATATTTACCACTTACCTTCATTCATCCCCCTGCCCTCTGCATGAGGGCATGGAGGATATGAGTGATTTTTTATTTCTTTAGGGAGGAAGAAGGAAACAAGAAACTAAAAATTACAAAATGGCCACAGAAAGTAGTGTCATAATAGAACTTTAATTTGAAGACCAGATAGACATATGCAAATGATGTGCAAGTATATCAGAATCACTCCTATTTTAAATACATGAACCTGACCCTTGGGACAAAACCTGCAAAAACTTTGATGTTGTTGCCTTTTTGCAGCAGAGTTGTCATTTGGGGAAGCCTACTGTCAAGATGAATGAGTTTCTCCTATGTGAACTTTACCCCCCACGAGCTTCTGTTTGTGCGCTGCTGAGAGTGTTGGATAGTCCCTTTCCCAAATGATGGTTAGCTTGACATTTTATGATACTTCTAATAAAATTATGTGTCAAGGAAATTGAAAGGCACATTCCCCAGGGTGACAGGTAGAGTGAGCTGCATGGATTTTATGAGAACAAACTGACCATTTTTGTCATGAATGTTAATAAGAAGTAAATGGGATCAAAGTTATTCAAACTGTATTTCTGCTTCTTTTAGGGCTGCCTCTCTCAGAGTCCTGCCTTTTTTTTTTTTAAATAAGTTTTCCTTTCTATTTAATTTAGTGTCTAAATGGGATACCATTTGAGCCTTTTAATTTTGTGTCAGAATGAAACTTCCTTCCTTGGGGATTTTAGAGTGTTTATAGTGAGTGATCCTACTCTTTCTGTCTCTGCGGTGGAGCACAGACTAGAAACTTTCCATTTTGCATCTATGCAGTGCCAGGTGGATTAGGACACACTAGTACCGTTTATGTTTTATTCATTAAGTTTTGGGGTTAGCAAGATCCCAAACCTCATACCTCATTTGGCTTGAAGTCAGAATTTCGTCTTCGCAATCAGAAGGGTGGGATGGGCACCTCTGTCTCCTTCCAGGGCCCTCTACTGGCCATCCTGTGCTAGCCTTGAAGGCTGCTCAGTAACCAAGGTGCCTTAGAAACTCTTAAGGATCCTTGAGTGGGGAGGGGTGTCAGGGAGAGGAATTTTCATTCCTATACACGTACTGAATCTGTGTCACATTTTGTGTTGATTTCTTGCTTGTTTGTTTAGTTTTATTTTAAAGAAAAACATTTAAGTTATATAGTCACGAACAATACCTTAGGAAATATTCTACAAATATCTAAACCATTTTAACAAGTCAGTAGCATCTTGGGAATTTAAAATTCAATAATCGCAGAAAGCTTTATATTCTGGTTACTAACTTAGAAAAAAAATCAATTTGGTTACCCCTCATATTCCCTGGCCTACTCGGTCTACCTAGTGAGAACAGCTCGCATGTATTGAGCGTGGTCTATTTGGTAAGCACTCCTATTTGCTAATAAGTTCACCCCACTCTTACTAGAGTACCAATTCTATGAGGGCAGGGACTGTATCCATAGCCCCTAGATTTGTTCCTTGCCCATAGGAGGTCCTCCTATGTGTGTGTATTTTTGAACAAATGAAAGAATAAATAGCTCATTCAATCTTTACAATGATCCCATTTCATGATGTCTGCTAAGTGGAATGTAAGGCAAGAGGCATTAAAGTGGACAAAGAGAGCCTTTGCATGGATAAAAGGTACAGTCAACAATGAGTACGTATCA
Source organism: Puma concolor (assembly GCF_028749965.1). Classification (NCBI taxonomy): domain Eukaryota; kingdom Metazoa; phylum Chordata; class Mammalia; order Carnivora; family Felidae; genus Puma; species Puma concolor. The sequence goes on along the minus strand of NC_141673.1, from coordinate 24,503,919 downwards.
GTCATAAACATGGCACCAATAACTGTACAAAAATAAACAAAACCAAACTTATTAGAACTGTGGAAAGACCGAGGTCATGCTATAGGCAACAGTTAAGAGGGCAGGCACGGGAGCCAGCTGCCTGGGTTCTAATCCCGCCCCCTTCTTTCTAGTTGTGTCATCTTAGGCAAGTCATTTAACATTTCTGTCTCCATTTCCTAATGTATAAAATAGTGATGATAATAGTAGGATTAAAATTGTGATGATAATGCTTGTAGGATTGTGGAGGGGATTGAGTAAACTAATTCACCCAAAGCACTTAACACAGCACCCGACAGGTGGTAAACACTCGGTAAATACCAGTTATTGTTTTTTAAAGGATTCTGGAGAAAAAAAAGAAAAGAGAGAAAGTCTCTTGGCAGAGTGTGTGTGTTGGCACAATGTTTTCAGCTTTTAATACAACAAGTTGACAAAAAAGAAGATTTAAAAATAAAATTTAAACGTTGAGCATATGTACACACTCTAGGACCCTACAAGCAGAGACTATACCTCCCCAGAAGCATGCTGGACATGGATAAAGCTGACCTATACTAGACCAGAAACCTAACTGACCCACGGTCCAGGGACACGGGAGGCCTCTGGAACGTATATGGAGGAAAATGGTTTGATCTGATTTACCTCTTGATGAGGTCGCTGTGACTGCTGTGTGGAGAACAGGGCTGCAGGAACACGAGCCAGAGCGGGAGGCTGGTCAGGAAGCTCCCAGTCACGCAGCCTGGAGAGGATGGTGGCGTGGATGAAAGTGCTAGCACTGGAGGAGGTGAGGAGCACCTCACCACCTCACCTGGCTGGTATCTGTGTTTTGAAGGCGAGGCTGACAGAACTTACTGATGGATAGAACATAGAATGTGAGTCGGTGAGGTAACAGTAGCAATTCTGGGCTCTGCTTCTGTGTTGGAAGACGAAGAAAGAGGAACGGGTTTGGCAGAGGAGGAAGAAGCCAGGGGATCTGCTTTTAACCTGTTCTATCAGTTTCCTAGTTCTAACAGAGCACCAAAAACTCAGTGGCTTCAAACAACAGAATTTTATTGTCTCACACAGTTCTGGAGTCTATGCTCTAAAATCAATGTTCTTGGGCCATGTTCTATCTGAAGGCTCTAGAGGAGAAGCCTGCCTTGCTTCTTGTAGCTTCTGGTATTTGCCAGCAGTCCTTGGCATTTGTTGGTTTATAAAGGCACCACTCTAGGCATGCCTGTCTTTTCCCCGTGTGTCTGCATGTCACCTTCCCTCTGTGCATGTCTGTCTCTCCAAATTTTCCTTTTTTATAGGGACAGCAGTCATATTGGGATAGGGTCCACCCAAGTGGCCTCATTTTAACTTGATTACTTCACAATACTACCATTCTGAGGTACTGAGGATTAGGACATCAACACAATTTTTATTTTGAGGGGACACAATTCAACTCATAACACCTGTTAAATGTTGTTGTCTATTAACTATTCAAGTGAGAGCTTAGATAGATGGGTATATTGTCCATTTGGCTTCCACCCAGTCTTTCCATGTTATATAATAATGTTACGATAAGCATTTTCAGGTATATAGATTGTTCTGCATTTTGAATTTCATTTTGGAATAGATTTTTAGAAGCCTCTTGATATACATTAAGACATTTTGAAGAAGTGTGACATCAGTTACAATTTTATCATTCTATAGAGGAGGAGAATATGATCGTTTGAAGTGCAGACAAATGTATGAAGCAACAGGAAATAAGGACAATTCCTATCTCCTGGCTTCTGTTTTCTTAACTTAGTATGTTTGCCTTCTGGTTCTGCTAGACACTGAGTAAGTAATAATTTAGCTTAAGAGTTTCCAAGTGTACAGCCTTAAGTAACAAAGTTCTATGACCTCAAAAAGTGGAGAATTACATTCTGATACATATAAAATACTTATGTGCTCATTTTATTAATGAGATTGCCAGAACTAATAAGGTTTAAAATATATTTTCTATTTTAGTGCTGCAATAGTATTTTCTACACTTAGACTTCTCCAGGATTCAAAACTTTTTAAAAAGAAGGTAGTACAAGATGACACAGAGAATTCCATCTCTCTGGGAGCTTCTGTATGTATGAATTTAATTAATGTCTATCTTTACAATACTTACTATATAATAACTGTTGGCATGCTAAGAAAGTGTCTAATTACTTGGATGAAATAAAGGCATAAAGTAGAGAAAACACTGGATTCAGAGTAAGGAGACAAATGTTCAAGCCCCATTTTATGCCCTTTTTTTATTGGCATATACCTTAGGCAAGTCCCTTAAACTTTAAAACATTCTTTGATTAAAAATTTTAAGTTTAATTTAAATCTCATTTGTGAGCTGATGGAACTGAATGTAATAATCACTGAGGTCCCACCAGATACATTTTTCCAGTATTCGAGATCTGATTTCTTTAGCAAATAAAGTTGTTTCACTTTATTTTGCTCCTGATTTCACTTTTGAATTTTTTACTTTGGCATCATCAGTAGATACCTGTGTTATTTCCTACCCTGGATTTCTCATAGTTAGATTCTTCCACATTTTAAGCTCTGAAATCTCTTTGACAACTGGTGTCACAAATTCTTTGAAATTTTATTGGATTTTGATAAGACCAAGTAATTTAATGATAGAGGATTGTTTAGGATTAAAACATAAAGATTCATCACACAGAATCCTTGCTCATTATTTTAAGCTTTACTAATAAAATTGCTAATATCTAGTGTCATTACAAATAAGCAAAACTAATTATCCTAAATAGAAACTCATTTCTTACTATATTAAAAGCAATAAAAATGCTAAAAAGCAATCTAATTCAAAAATTGACTGAGAGGAATGGTTGTCATTTGGGGGCTATTTTGCCTCCCAGGGGTGATTTGGCAGTATCCGGAGACATTTTGGTTGTTAGAAGGAGAGAGGGTGCTACTGGCATCTAGTGCATAGAGGTCAGGGACGCCCTAGACACATAATGCACCGGACAGTCCCCCACAGCCACCAGCAGTGCTGAGGTCTAGAAATCCTGTTTTAGATGAAGGTGACTTGGCTGTCTAATAGTAACAGGGAATGTAGACACTGAGAGATGAAGGTATGGGGATAGGCATTTTTTCCTGTATTGCTAAACTAAATACTAGACTCCTCAAGTTCTTGGTGTGCCCCTTCCAGTCACCATCCTGCCTTGAAGTCTCTGTTCACTTCTTACTCTGTTCCCAGGCCAGGCTCCCCCTCCTCTTCTGTGCCTCCCACCTGGCTATCCACATTCCAGCCCCTCCTCAGTCTTGCTGGCCACTCCTTGATATTAGGTGTTGCTGATTGATTGGAGCTGTCAGAGATGCATAGCAGGAAATTCCTAGAACAAGTGGACATTGTTCTAGATGGTTTTAAAGTTCCCAAGTGTCTAAAATGGATTCCTCCTATTAGGAAAAGCTCCCCTTGTCCTTCCCTCTCAGTAGCTCTGGACATTAGCCACCTCCTTGTAAAAGGCAAAAGATTTATACGATCTGAAGAGAAACCAGAGTATTGGCCACCCCTTGTAAAGTGCAGTAACGAAGATGGTAAATCAATCATGATACACATTTGGAATGTGAGCGGCATATAATAGTGTAGCACAATGGATTAAGACAGGGAGCTCTAAATTCAGGATGCAAGTTTGAATCCCACCTCTGCCAAAATGTAATGGAGTTTAAGCAAATAGTTAACCTTTCTAGGTCTCAGTTCTCCCATCTGTAAGATAGAAAAAATAATAACCCCTCTTTGGCTTTTCAGGAGGACTAAATAAGATAATGTGTGTAAGGCATTTGACACAGTACCTGGAATATAATAAGTACTCAATATATTATTTATTATTCTTCAGCCATTAAAATGATGTTCACAAAATTTTTGAAGACCTAGATACTGCTGATAATATCATTTGCAATGAAAAATTCAGAGTGCAAAACTATTTTCTATAATGGGTACAGAAAGAAAGAGAAAAGCTGAAAAGCAATATTCCAAATGTTAATAGAGCATGGAGGGATTATGAATCATTTTATTTGTTTTGTGTGTGTGTGTGTGTGTGTGTGTGTGTGTGTGTGTGTGTATTTTTTCCATTTTATAGAATATGCAAGACAAATTTTCCAAAATTAAAAAGTTAGTATTAAATGATATCAGATGCTTCTCTTAACTTTCATTTAGCATTTAGGCAAAAACTTTGAAATTACTAGATGGCAAGATAACAATCATTTTAATATTGTTTAGGCCACTGAAAATAAAGATGATGGTGAGTTTCTAGATCCTACTTCCCTAAATTCTCGAGAACATTTCAACATCCATCTGTGGTTGAGATGCCGCCTAGCATTGGTGACCGCCTTCGTTGCACAGATTCACGGCGTTGGAATTGTGACAGGTACAAATATCCTGTTTTCTTAATAAAAGTTTTCCTAAACATTAATTTTACTTAGGTAATGGAGGTTTTATTGGGATACATTCGATTATAACATTCACATTTTCCAACTTTATAGCTTGATCTGTTTCCAGAATAAGAGAATTCATGTTATAAAAATAGTCATTTCCGTAACACTGAAAATGGCCTCTGTGTTTCTGATGTATGCAAAACAGGCAAGGAGATTTCAAAATACCAACATGCAAGTCTTCTTGTCATTCAGGGAGGCAGCGTAGTGTAGGGGGCTCGAGCACAGATTCTGTCACTGGGTACCTGACTTAGGTTCAAATATTCGGTCCACCACTTCCTCCTTGGTCAACTCTCTTAATCCCCCTATGCCTCAGTTTCTTCCTCTGGCAAAAATGGAAATTATTGTACCTATTTCATAGGGTTATTGTCAGTCTTAAATGGGTTAAATTTATAAAGTTTTAGATCATAGCCTGGTGCATATACATTATCTGTTTGTAAATCTATCCAGCCATCTCTATCCATCTCTCACATTAAATATTTTTCATGTATCATTATTACTTTTGTAGCATTGGAATACCCTAAAGTACTTTCCCCCAAATTGCAGCACATTTTTTTTAATGTTTCATGTAGAGTCTGTTTTCTGTCTTTGTATCTTCCTTTCTCTATTATACAATATTCCTGTGATGAATATTGGGGGTCTTATGCGTATGTGCTTTCTTACTTTCTCAGTGCATTTTAAATAACTGCATTTATTCACTTTAGAAAACAATATGACAGATTACGTCAGCCTCATCAACGAAGGGTGCATGGAAGCAAAAAGTGCAGGTGACAGGGAGCTACAAGCTGAATTCTTGATGCAAGCTGTAATCATTGGCCTACAAGAAAAGCATTTAAAGGCAGACATCATAACAAACCTTCAGGTAGGAAGGAGACCTCATTCACATTGATATTCACCTACTGATTCTGATTAGAACAAAAGGAGAGAATTTTAAATCCCATTAGATGCTGAATGCGTAACAGTTTGGCCAGCTCTTGTTTCAGTGGATTGGAAACAGGACTACCAAAAGCAATAATTTTATTTTAATAGGCTGTAATACATTTGCTTGAAGAAAGTGAATTTATTTCCCCTCGATCTCATTTAACCCTGGTGAGAAGCATGCTTTTGCTGGATGACTTAACAAAAGCTGAGAAATTCAAGGAAACTCCTTCTTCAAAAACAGAAAAATTATGTTTGTTGACTCAGGCTCACAACATTCTTATTGAACAGGTGGGTGCACTTTTGTGTCCTCAAGACTTAGACACTGACTTTTCCATCGTCTTATTCAAAACCACATTAGCTAGTCACTAATACAGTGTTCCTTTCACAGATGCTAACTTTCGGAGAAACGATTGAATTTCCTTTATCAAACACTGACTCTGCAAGTCCATCGCGGCCTTTGAAAAATATCTATCTTCCCCATGTCATGTTATTGGCCAAAACAAAAATGAGGATTGGTAAGAATGCTTTAACATATATTATACTCAAGTCACTGATGAGAAATTGTCATTTTCAGGCAGGCTATCCTAGGAGTACATTCAAATGGGGCAATATTTATGAATACTCGGGCTCCATTTATTTTAATGAATAGTTTTTGATTATTTACTGTGCGCCAGATTCCGGGTGAGGTCCTGGGAAATTACTGGAGGTTAAACAGGTACAGTCACTGATCTTCATGTGGGAGGTAGAAATAAGCAAGTAAACAAACCATATGGAGAAGTGCATATTATAAATGTTGTATAAAATCTTTTAATGTTTATAAAATATCCCCCTTATGAAATTTAATAGAGATAAATATTGTATAAAATAAACTATATATTTGACAAGTACCAGGCAGAAAATGAGTAAGGGTACAGAAAGCTTTGTACGATAATGCATTACATATAGGTATGTAATTATAAATTGTGATCCATTTTGTGAAATATGTGGATGAGTTCTGCTGATAAAGAACAATGAAGGGAAGGGTGCCTGTTTAAGTAGAGTCATTGGTGAAGAGCTCTGTGTGGAAGTGGTATTTAACCCTAAACCTTAAATTGCAAGTGACTAGTTATGCATGATGGAGACAGAGAGAGCCGTGTTGTAGGTTCTGAGGTCAGGACAAGCTTGACCTGTTCTGGAAGTGCAGGACACCAGGATAGCCTGATCAGAGTGGACTAGGGGCAGCCTCATGGGAGGAAGTGAGCTGAAGAATCGATTGTAGGTTAGACTGGAGCCAGCTCTGACTGTACCTGATGGGAGCTGGTGGACCAGGAAGCAAGAGACGTACAGCCCTCTGGAGCCAAAGTGGAGCTGACCAGTGCTGTCCTTCTCTGGAGCTTACAGATTGTGTCAAGCTTTCTCTAGGACACCGTCTCTGGCCTTTGACCCAAGGCTGACTGCCTCGAGCTCCCAGGCTTTTGTCCAGCTCAGAGGGCAGGAAATCTTATAGCAGCTCTCTGTGTTCTAACCTATATTAATCGTGCCTTTTTCTTTTCTGTATTTCTGATACTTTGACATCTGGGGTCCTGCTGACTAGGGAAGGACTTCCTGGGGCTAGCCAATGCCTAGAGATTACCAAACCACTATCCTGTGAGCATGCCCTTTAAATGGAGACTATTCCAGAGCCCATTCTCTGAACCTTTATTGGGCTCCCTTGTAGTCCTTTGCTGGGCTCTGACACTCTGAACCATTGTTTTCCTGCCCTAATCACCCCTGGGAGAGGTATCATCAGACTACTAGCTCAGCCCGCTGAAATTCTTTTAGACTAGCTAATCCGAAACCTGCTTTGCCTGTTTACCCCAACCTACCCATCCCTTCCTACCACATCTAAAATAAAGATTCTTGTCCACATTTTCCCCTCGCTCCCTCTACTTCCTGACCAACTTTTGGGCTTTTCTATCTGGCCCGGTGTGATGTGGTGTGCCCCAGCTTCTTGGGAACTGTCGTAAACTATGTTTTCAGTGGCAGTTGTCTCCTGGCCTGTACAGTAATGAAACACACCTGAACAGTAAAGAAACCTACATTTTAAAACATACCCCTCACTTCCTGGTACCCATTTGCCTCCTGTACCAGTAGCTGGTCAGCTAAGGAGAGGCGGATGGTTGGAGTACAGTGTGAAGGGAGGGCAAGAGAGCTGTGTGTGGTCAAACCATCATCTGTCCAGGATCTTCTCCCTTCTACCCCTCATGATTATTACTCATTATTATTTTATGTGATTCCTCATCATCATCATCATCAGAGATGAATTTTACTTTGGGTAAATTGTATCACCTCTATATTGTTGAGTCTCCTTATTTATGAGATTAGGCTGGCCTAGCTGACCTCTAGACTTCCTTCCAGCAATCTGACCCCATAAGAGCTATTTTTGTATATTTTTAGTTCACAGTTTGTTATATTATCAATATATTCAATTTCTACAAGAGCTTAAAGTACAGATTGTGTTAAATTGTGCAGATTGTGTGAAATCGAATGTATTCTCTGCTTTCCTGACTTCCTAATCCTGAAGATGTGTCACCACTCTGTGACAATAGTGCCACTGTTTTTTAGACTCACTTGAGGCAGAACAGCTTGCTTTCTGTTATATTATATTAAATACAGACCTAAAAAATAAAACCAAAAGCAGCTTTTCTGTCAAAACAACATCAGTTTCACAACTTCTTTTTCACAGAGTTGATGTTTATTGGAAAAAGGAGCACTTCAATATTATGAAGCATAAAATCATCTGATTTGATGCTTTCTCGACAGTTTTCCTTTATAGGGAGAGTATAGATTGCATCGCAAGAATAGAGCCATTTAAACAATTGTTTTTCCTTTGTGTAAACCTCTGATGGAAAAAGCCATTCTGAGACTTTCATAAAACCAAAAATAAGCATCATGGTTATTTGAGATTATTTTTCCCACTAATGACTGAACCTCAAGCTTCTTTATGAGATTAAAAAATAGATTATTGATTGCTTACATAATAGCAGTGAAGAAAGATGCAAGAATGATGCTGGGGAGTGGGGATACAAGAGGGAGCCAGTGATCATCTCTGCCCTCAGACAGCCTGTCATCCTCTTAGGGGGAGAGAGAGAGAGAGAACTGTCAGTAATTTCTGTAACAAATCCCTTTATTGTTTCAATAGAAATCCAGAAGACAATGCAACTGCTTTTATTATATATTAATACTTTATTATATATAACATAGATTTTATATATAGTACGTATATGTCAGTGCCCAAATTACTTGAAGATAATTGATAATGTTGTCGTATATGAATAAAGAGCTCTAATATAATTTGAAACAATAAATGAGACATATAAAAGGCAGATGTGTTGAAAAATGAGGTTGCCTTGGACAAAATGCTACTAGCATACCCTTACCTGGGATCTACTCATGATTGGTAATTGTTGGGATTAAAGAGCATGGACTCTGGAGAAAGATTTCTGGTTTTACTCCAGTCTGGTCTTACTCTTGTCATAATTTAGAGTGTGGGCCCTGGAGTCAGACTGCCTGGGTTCTAATCACAGCCCTGCTTCTTACAAGTCACATGACTTTGGGCAAATAAAATAAAATAAAATAATCACTGTGCCGCTGCTTTGTCCTCTGTGAAGTGTACTAATGACATCCATTCAGATTTGGGAGGATTACACGAGATAATGCTTAAGTCCTTGGGATGGTACCTGGATTGTAGGAATCACTTAATAAGCCTGAGCTCTTCTTTTTCTCTTTTCTCATTTTTGCCCAGTGCCTCTCATTTTATCCAGCATTCAGAAAATATTTGCTACGTGTCTGTCTGTTTGTCTGTCTGTCTGTGAGGGCACACAGATTACGTCTAATGCCTCTTCAACAATACAACAGTCCTTCATTATCTTAAATGATGACGGGACCACACAAGAAGTACAGCATGTGGCCCTTATCCAAATGGCTTTGGCATCTAGTTGCAGTGATAAAATATGCATAGCAAGCCACCACTAATAGAGCTGAATAGAAACAAAATTACTGCTTATTAATATATGCAAATTTTTACTGGGAAAAATATAAAGCTTCATAAGACTTACAGACGTTTTCCTACTAACAACCTCATGTTAGGAACACAGTTGTTCTGTAGAGCATCATGAAATGTTGGAGCTGAAAGAGACCTGAGAGATTATATCCTTCATTTTAAAAATAAGAAAATGTTGAAATTTATCAAAGATAAAGTTTCTAAGTGCTACTGTTCATTGAAATATTTGACTATTGAGTTTAAAAAATATTTCTTAGATGCTAGAAAGTAAAGACTACTAGAGTTCTTAAGCAAATTTATTGTGAGAGAAATCTGGTAACGTGGAGGCTTGTTACAAACGCTGTGTGTTTCATTCTTTCTTCGCCATCCGACTTGTTCCCTTTAGGACATACAGTGGCCAAACAAGTCTATTATACCAGTAAAAAGAAGGATCCCTCGAAGTGGTTACCTGCCCTTCATCTTTTTGAAATGGCACGGAAGCTCTGTAAGGTAGCAGCAGCAGAAGAACGTGAGGTAGAGGCAGAAATTCTTTTTCAGAAAGGTAAGATGTACTTGGGGTCAGAACTGTGATAAAGTTTATGGGATTTTTTTTTCCTATTAACAATGTGCTTCTTGAAAATCTGGTCACTGACTGTAAAAAAATACATATTTTATAAAGGGCTTAGTGATGACACAAAAGTGGTACCTTTGGCAAACTTATATCAAGAAAGGGGAAAAAGAGTACTACTACTTAGTCTCTTTTATAATTACAATTGACCCTCCTTAGACAAAGTTTTATGTTTGACTCAAAAATGTCAGCATCAGCCATTTAGCTATAAATAATGTTTCTTAAAGAATGCTTGGAAGGCATTTTTTATGCGTGATTTCATTCCTTAGCTAAGCATTTTAGTTAATTTCTATAAAAGATACATACCCACTTAAATAGCTGTAGCACACCTGTAATTATAAGTTATGTACAATATATTTGCATTATTACTGTGGCTACTTTGGGCATGACAAGAGTGACGGTGATGGTTGCTATCATTTGTTGATCGTCGACTAGATGCAAGGCCCTATAGTAGTCAGTGTGTAACCTCTCATATTGCCGATTCTTACAACAGTTCTACAGGGTATGCATGGCTAATCCTACTTGACAGATGAGGAAAATGAGGTACAGTCTGGTTAAGAAACCTTCTCTAAGTCAGCAGCTACTAAATGATAGTGCCCAGGCGTGAACCTAACCCTGGGAGGCTCTGTGCCCTGTCCACACACTAAATGAAAACTGAATTCTTTTTATAGCGATTATATGATTTTCCTTCCTTGCCCTTTGGCTACAAAAGTGTCATTCCACTGAACGTTGTGACTAACCATGGGGTCGAGAGCGGTGTGAACGCTGAAGTATTTGCATCATTTGTGATGGTTTTCAAGTGTTTGCTGACTTTTTAGGATTTAGCAGAGATGTTTTCTATGAGATCTGCAATACTAGACAGAGATCCGCAATACTGTATCTGTAATACAAGAGGAAGAGGACATGGATGTAGACAAAGGGAATGGGCCCCACAGGAGGAAAGGGAGGTACAAAGTAAGGAAATATAAAAATAAGATGGTAAGAACACTTGTGTCTGGAAAGCCAAAGGAGGCTTTGACTCAGTGTTGCTAACTAAAGGCAGGATGAACCCGGAGACTCCTGGGGAAAGAAGTAAAAGATCTTGCACTATTGGCTGACCTTACAGCAAAAACAACAGACAGATGGGCAGGAAGGACAGCACATCCAGTTTTCTGAAGTCCCAGCATGAAATGTTTATTCTAAAGTTCTAAATGATAGAAAAAGGAAAAACCATTTGTGTACATATTTTTTTTTATTCTTTCAGGCAAAATAGAACGTCAAATATTGATGGAAGAGAAATCTCCAAGTTCACAACTTGAGAGTTTATTTGAAGCTATACAACTAAGCTTGAGAAATGATCAAAACTCGGGGTAAAAAAAATCTTCCCATTATTATAACATATTTTGGCTTAAGTCCCATGCTCTGGTAGTACATTGAACATTCAAGGCTGGGATGACTGGGAGACCATCTTCCTATGGCAGGACTAGTTCACTGGGGTCCATTGTCCACCAGATTTACTGACTTCCTTTCCAAGGTTGTTGCCCTTTGCTCTGACCCAACGCCTCATTTACAGCAATGGTTGGTGATGGCAGTTATCATGGTGGCATACTGGACTGTGTATTGCTTCTAGTCTTTACTCACTTTGATCTCCTATCTGTCCCAGGATTCCAGCAGCTTCCATGGATGTGAAATTGTATCTAGAAGGGATTTATGTGGATATTCACTCTGGTCAACAGGGCCAGGGATGGCCAACTTAATTCTATATAAAAATCATCTTAAGATTGAGAATAAGCTGCCATTATTACAACTGTACTGATTTAAATAGCCCCAACTGACAGGTTTGATAGTGAATACACAGACCTCACCCATATCATACAACTGCTTTCTGCATTACTCCATGTCTCTTTCCATTTTCATTAGTATAGGAGGGTAGAAAAAGAGGTCTGATTTTCAAAGTAGGTTCCTTCAGTCCTGATTTTCACTTCTTTAGTGACTTGTGTGCTGGAATATTCTAGAATGGTATGGATGCTGGGCTTCAGAGCAGTCATGCCATGGAGTGTTGCCAGCACAGGACAAGGTAGAATTCTCAACTCTCTTCAAGAGCTTCCAATTTCAGTAGGGAGGAAGGTGCTGCTGTCTCTGCCAATGGTGCTGTGAAAAGAAGGTGTGTATTTGGGACAGATACTGGTTTTGTCTATTTTTACCTTTCATCAGCTCAGAAATTGTGGAAAATGGTGCAAAATGATTATGAGTGGTGAAACTATTTAATAAGTACAGTGTTCTATCATTTTAGGTTGATAAGAGACTCCTACTTAGAAATGGCCTTATTATTTTTACATATGAGGAAGCCAAAAAACAATCTTTCAACACCACCATTAACACTTAAGGTAATAAACTATTTTATTAGAAATCTTAAGTTAATTGCCTTTGTTAACTCTGTGCTATTGAAATAATGAGACTGATTTTTATGTATGATTTGGAGAAATTCATTTATTACTTTATAGTCACACTCATGTTTAGATACTTCTCTGTATGTTTTTTGTTTTGTTTTGTTTTGTTTTTAATATGAAATTTATTGTCAAATTGGTTTCCATACAACACCCAGTGCTCCTCCCAACAGGTTCCCTCCTCAGTGCCCATCACCCACCTCCTCTCCCTCCCACTCCCATCAACCCTCAGTTTATTCTCAGTTTTTAAGAGTCTCTTATGGTTTGGCTCTCTCACTCTCTAACTTTTTTTTTCCTCCCCTCCCCCATGGTCTTCTGTGAAGTTTTTCAGGATCCACATAAGAGTGAATACATATAGTATCTGTCTTTCTCTGTATGACTTATTTCACTTAGCATCACACTCTCCAGTTCCATCCATGTTGCTACCAAGGGCCATATTTCATTCTTTCTCATTGCCAAGTAGTATTCCATTGTGTGTATAAACCACAATTTCTTTATCCATTCATCAGTTGATGGACATTTAGGCTCTTTCCATAATTTGGCTGTTGTTGAAAGTGCTGCTATAAACATTGGGGTACAAGTGCCCCCATGCATCAGCACTCGTGTATCCCTTGGGTAAATTCCTAGCAGTGCTATTGCTGGGTCATAGGGTAGATCTATTTTTAATTTTTTTGAGGAACCTCCACACTGTTTTCCAGAGTGGCTGCATCAGTTTGCATTCCCACCAACAGTGCAAGAGGGTTTCCGTTTCTCCACATCCTCTCCAGCATCTATAGTCTCCTGATTTGTTCATTTTAGCCACTCTGACTGGCGTGAGGTGGTATCTCAGTGTGGTTTTGATTTGTATTTCCCTGATGAGGAGTGATGTTGAGCATCTTTTCATGTGCCTGTTGTATATAAGGCTCTGGAAATAAGAGTTCCTGTGGACAGTTTTGCCTGTTAAAATGTAATACATGAAATGTAGGCGTATGTAAATAATCTAAGGTATTAGTATTAATCAGGAAATTGTAGGAAATGGTATATTGGTTAAGCAGATGGACAAGTAATATGTTCATTACTGATACGGCCTGCTAACAGATCACTTTTTGATAGAGTCATTCATTTATTCATCACATACCTATTGAACATTCACTCTGACCCAGACAGTATTCTGGAAGGTTATTAAGCAGTGATTAAGACAAACTTAGTCCTTGTTCTCGTGGAACTAGTTTTCAGTAGAGGGAGAGAGACAATAAACCAGTAAAGGAAAAAAGTAAGAGGAAGGAAGGTTGGGTGGGGGGGAGGAGGGGGAAGAAAGGGAGAGAAAGAAGAGAAGGAAGGGGGGTTGGTTTAGGTAGTAAAATTGGAGATTAGGAAAGAACTTGGGTTGGTGGGATTGTGAATGATGCAGTGGCAAGAGGTGGGATTTACTGGATGAGAAGGGGACCATGCAAATAGTTGCAGGGGCATGCACTTCTAGAGCGGTGCTTCCAAACCAAGGGGCAGAAGCATCTCTGGGGATCCTGTGAAAATGCAGAGTCTGATTCAGTAAGTCAAGGATGGGGTTTGAGATTTGGCATTTCTGCTGGTCTGTGGGCCACATTTGAATTCCAGGGATCTAGACTGAGGGAGATCCTGTGGGCAGGATGTGGGTGCTTTGGAGATATATGAGGCCAGTAACTTTTAATTTTTAATTAATTTATTATTATGATGATGATTATTAGTTTGTTTTAGAGAGAGAGACTGTGTGAGCAGGGGAGAGGAGCAGAGGGAGAAAGAGAGAGAGAGTGAGGGAGGGAGGGAGAAAGGAAGAATCTTAAGTAGGCTCCATGCTCGGCATTGTTCTTACATTATAGTTATTTAATGTTATTATGTATTCTTCATTTAGTGCCTACTAGTATTCTTTCCAGAATTTAAATAGGTAAATTGCCCAAACTTACAGAGCCAGTAAGCCACAAGGGCTACCCCAAAGCCTAAGTGGCTTCATTACAGCTAATGACTAGGGTTCTTGTATTTTGGGAGAGGGCTGTATTGCTTAGATTATCCATAGGTGGCTTCTCCAGGTATCATCTACCTCCAGCCAATCTTAGCACTTGATCTAGGCTAGGCCACATTTACACGTTGTGTTTCCTGCTCTGGCATCAGCACTATTCACTGGCTTTCTTTTTCCTTGGGAGTCCTGTAGCCAGAAGTAAAACAAAGATATCTTTGTTATTGTTTGTTTTATTCTGCAGTCTTGTTGAAGATCAAGGAATTGGCCAAAATATGAGCATCAAAAAATTAGAACCAAGCAGTCTAATTGAACAGTTTTATCCATATTAGTTAAATATTAAGAATTAACTATTAATACTTATTTTAGCTATCTTTAAAAATGTAAAACAGGCAGATATTACACTGCCATTGGAGTTTCTTTCTGTTAATTTTTGTAGCATTGACTTTCTTATTTAAAAAATTGAACACACAGACACGGTAAAAAAATATCTTCATTCATTTCTATTTTTGCTATTCTATGGAACTTTATGATTACATCATCCTTTAATAGTTCCCCAGTTAGAAAAGTGATAGCGAATACCTATCAGAAACCTTTAAGTAATATTTTTATTTCTGACATTCTCACACAATGTATTCAACTTATAAATCATCTATTAAAATGGCAAATACCATTTTAAGTAAATACTTTCCTTAAAATGCCATTTGTGTTTATTTTATTGTTATTCAAATCCAAGCTCAGTATAAAAAATTAGAAAAGATGAGAAAAATAAGCACCCTTAAGAGCCATAATAACCACTGTTAATAATTTTCTTTGCTTGTGTATACAGGGAATATATGTGTATACATATCTTTTTAAAAATAGGATTGTACTTTGCATACTATTTTGTAACCTCTACTTTTCTGTCTCTAATATATTTGAACATCTTTTCATGTCAATACATCTAATACATACATTATTATTCTTTATTTTTACATTATTATTCTTAATGGCTATATAGTGTTCCACTGAAATGTCATTTTCAGAGGATGAGAAAATTTATCATGCAACTTCATGGTATCTTTATCTATCTTTATTATAACATATGTGCTATATTTTTTAGACTCCTACCAGAAGGCATAGTTCTATTAAAGAACCAACAGTAAATAGATTTGAAATGTACGGTTCACTGGCCTGGACTGTGATAAGAGCTGCTGCCCAGGTTGGTGTGATTTCTTTTTTTTTTTTAATTTTTTTTTCAACGTTTATTTATTTTTGGAACAAAGAGAGACAGAGCATGAACGGGGGAGGGGCAGAGAGAGAGGGAGACACAGAATCGGAAACAGGCTCCAGGCTCTGAGCCATCAGCGCAGAGCCCAACGTGGGGCTCGAACTCACGGACCGCGAGATCGTGACCTGGCTGAAGTCGGACGCTTAACCGACTGCGCCACCCAGGCGCCCCATGGTGTGATTTTTATTTAAGCTTCCTTTTAACTGGCCTGTCTGTATCCTCTACCTACTAGTTGTTAAGACAGCATAATGTATCTAGACAAGAGAAAGGAAAATTCACATTCTTTAGGATTTATGCCAATGATCTTTCTTTGGGAAGATTAGGATTGCTCCTTAAGTATGTTGTGTTTTTAATCTTTATTAGGCAGACCTGTCTTTGTTTGTTTCGGCTTTTCTTTAATGAAAGTATTGGCAGATACATATGTGCACATTTTGACATTTTGGCAAATATCTTTCAGAGCTAGGTGAGATAGCCTATTTAAAGTGACTCATGCGTTAATTAAATTGTCAACAATAATGATTTGTTTGACAATGATATATACTACATGTTGGGCATCACATGTTGTTTTCCAGATTGTCTTTATTTTTTCTTCCAATGTATATTGAATATGATTTTATGAATTCACTTTTTCACATTATGGGCCTAATGGATAATCTATGAATCAGAAAGCTTACATTTATGAATTCTAATTCTGCATTAATTTTAGGTCAGTGAAGCTGTGCTAGCAGTTAATCTACTTATTGGAAAGAAGAATGCTAGAACTGATAAAGTCAGCCAAGGGGCCTTACCAAATATCCCCGAATTTGCCACTGTGGATCTTTTGTCTTCATATACAGATTATTTGCTTGGTATGTTTGAAATGTCTAGGCATTTTATAAAAACCTGATACATGTAATGCATAATCAAGTTGCAAAGGTTTAATCATGGTGATTTGTTGGGTTTTAGCTTAGAGAGTATCATGGCAGGAGGAACCTCAGAAAGACAGGGGCTCTGCAGCCTAGCTGCCAAAACAAAGGGGCATCACTTCATTGTATGTACGTCTGTGGTACTCAATCAGCTGTTGCATTTCAGATGCAGGACTCTGTGAAAAATGGTTATTTCCTTCTGTCTATTTTCCAGTTCACACATGTCAAATGAGGCCTTTTGGAAATATTTACTTGTGGATCCTTTCCTGATCCCCTAAAATGTGTGCTCACCCTAGTGCTCTCATGTAGTTCTCTGTTCTTTTTCTTAGTTATTTTATATTTGTGTGTGTGCATATGTATGTATGGGTGTGCACATGGGTATACATGTTTGAACTCTTTCTCTCATTAAGCTATCATCAGCTTCCTGAGGATAGGGACTTTATTTGACTTGCTGCTAACTGCAGAAAATCACACATTACTTGCACATGACAGGCATTTGTAATTGTTTATATTTTTTTCATTTTTTTGTTTGTTTATTTTTGAGAGAGAGAAAGAGAGAGAGCACAAGTGGGAGAGAGGCAGAGAGAGAGGGAGACACAGAATCTGAAGCAGGCTGCAGGCTCTGAGCTGTCAGCACAGAGCCCAATGTGGGGCTAGAACCCATGAACTGTGGTATCATGACCTGAGCTGAAATTGGAGGCTTAACTGACTGAACCACCCAGGCACCCCTCGTAATTGTTCAATGAATTAATGAATGAGAGGTTAGAATTTAAACTTGATCTCACTATTATTTGTTTTTTCTATTTTACGGCTCCTTTGTTAGCTAGCAAACCGTCATATAAACCTCTAAGTCAGATCAGCAGTAATATATTTAAGATTCATTTATGTGTTTGTCCATTCATTCATTTGAAAAATAGTTATTGAGTGCTTCTTGTATGCTGAACACTTGGATGGTTCAAAGACATAAGGTGCTGGAGTCTTACTTCCAGGCTGACATTTCAGTAACAACAATAACTAATTTTCCTTGGCACTAGGTGAGCATTGAGCCAAATGCGGTGAAGAGTGCTACTTTAACCTGGTGGGGGTGGGAGTGTTCTTCCTAAAGCCGCTGAAAACACATCTGTAGGCAGCAGCTTACTCTGCTGAAGTGTTAAGTCAACTTTAGCCAAAGGATTAGTGTCTAAAACCATCCCTTTCCTTGGCTTTCTTCCTTTCCAACCCAAAAATGTATTGCCTGAGGTTAAACCATTAGATGAACTTTTTATGCCAAGTTGTGGTTTTCCTATTTTATTGCTTTGATGTCTGGCGGGATTTTGTTTCATCAGTTTCATCTAAAATGCCGTATTAAGCAGTTATTACCAAAATTATGCTGTGTATCAAACAACCCTAGAACTTAGTGGCAATGAGAATTCATCCTTTGACTTGGTCTGGTCCATGTACATTTGTTATGAAGCCCAGGCTGAGGAGGCAGTGGCTGTTTGGAGCATGCTCTTCTCACGGTGTACAGCAGAGCAAAGGGGCCAAGCTCTATCACAGAAGTACACTCAAGGTCTCTCTTCACACCACATCTCACTGGCCATGGCAAATCATATGGCCAAGTCCAACATCAGTGAGGAAGGGGAATCCACTGTGCCAGGCGAGGAAGGGAGAGGGGCACGAATGTTTGCTGAATGATAATCCAAACTATCTTACGTGACAAGTCAATTCTGAACCCCTGTATGGAAATACAGGAAAAGGTGTTGCAGTGATCCATTAATGATGTCACCCATGGGCACATGCAGTGAGGAGCCGCATCCCGGATCCAAATGATCTGAGTTGATCAGTTGAGAAGTTGGTCTTCATCTTAGCTGTGCTTACTGCTAGAATGTGTGATTTCTTTGCCCTTCTCAGTGATTTTCATAGTGTATTCCAATTTTCAGTTTCTGTTTTGTACCATTAGCACTCTTTTACTGTTTTACAAAAATAGTAATTTGAAATGACCAAATTTTGAAGTCCCATCTATTTTGCATTTTGCCTTGCCTTAAGGGTAATAGTTTGCCCTCCAGTATTTTCCTAGCAGACTGATAATTAATTCATGCTGATGATTTCCCTCACTTCAGTATTTGGGTTGGAAGGAGGTACTGAATCCCCTCCTGACTGCTACAAATACCCAGACGGCAACGAAGTTTATATTATAATGAATTGCTAATGGGCAACAGCAACAAATAAAACTTGTTTGATTTTCCTTGCATTAGCATAAATTAGCATCCAGGAGAAAACATCCTCAGTAATCTCACCTTTGCTAGCATTGATGTGTACTCAAGGTGGTGACCAATAGTCATGGTTTTTGTGTGTGGAACGCTGCACCAGATATTTGTGTCCAAAAGGAAGGAGGAGTCATAGAAAACCAAGAAAGTGAGTCTTTCCTTCCATGAGGTTCCAGTCATTGACAGTCAGAACAGAGATACACTTTAGAATTATATAGATATGTCTCTTAAGAGGTCCATATTAATGGAAGCAAATTAGGCTGAAGCTGGACGACAGACAGGATGGGCATATTAGTTAATTGGAAACATTTTTTTTTTTCTGGAACAAGTATATTGTGGGGCAGGTATAAAAAACCACATTTTCTCAACAGAGCAATTGGCAATCGGAGAAGCATGATGACAGAATAGACTATTCATGTGTATGTGAACCATAATAGGTCAGCATGTGTACCAGAGAGCTACTGTATGACATCTGCAGAATAAGAAGATACCAGAGTGATTCAGCTGATCCAATTTATAGAGGTTTTCTCTACATTGTCTTATAGGCATAGAGACCCTGAGATGATGATACTGGCAATATAAGATCATATTTAGTTTCAATGCAAAAAAACACACACATTTATTAGATGCCTACTTTGGGCCTAGTTGTACTTAAATATACTTATCTTTTTTGTCTTGATTTTCTTGCGGCTTTAGGAAAAATTTCAGCTGGGATAAGAATTGTTAAATTCTGTAAGACAGTTTGAATTAAAAGTACAATTTAGGGCTAGTGGTCCTGGATGCAGCTTCTCACAACCAAATGCACTTGGTCTATAGAAAATATAAATGTTTGTCTTGCGAAAACTAATGGCGGTGAAACTATTGTCAGAACATACAAAGAGAACTGTGAACGAAGACTTAGGATCACAGCTGACCTTTAATATAGGCTCTGCCTGTTGAAACAGAGAAAAGCTTTCAGCCTGAAAAAATAGGATTTGTTCTTTCCTTACTGCCTTGGGCCTGGTCCAGAAACATGGGGTCAATACCAACTAAAAACTGAGATGCCATTCCTCTGCTACTATCTTGATTTCTTGTATTCCTCTGAGACACAACACTCCATAGGTGGGGACCTAGGGAAACACATTACATCCTCAAATCCCAAAGTATTACACTACTTACAGATTAGAATGGAGAAAAATCATTTATGCTAATAGCAGTGATGTGTGTGTGTGTGTGTGTGTGTGTGTGTGCGCGCACATGCGTGTGTGTACCTGCTATGTATCAATTCATAGTATTAGCAGCTGAGACAATTGGAACATGATGAGAACCATCCTCAGTGAAGCAGAGCTGTCCTGGTCCAACACCTGCAAGCTTCTAGAAATGTCATTCAGAGCTCTATACTTTGATCACTTAAATCTGAGAAGGAACCGTCTCATGACCAAGAGCAGAGCACATATTCTCCACCCTCTATTACCAGACTCTAGGTGTGAAGACATTCTTTATTCTAGACAGAGTCAACAATGAAAAATAGGAAGCAACAGAAGGCACCCGTAAGGAAACATTGCCAGACAAGCACAATGAAATGCTCTCTTGAAGACTCAGAGGAAGACTGACACTTCAGGGAGCCAAAAGAAATGTAACAAGATCCTTTAAAACCTTCAGCAGGGCCTGGTCAAAGACTGACACAAAACAGAAAGCCATATGCAGCGAATGCTAGATAACAGTGGGACCAGTGTGTCCTGATGCCATACGCTAGTGCTTTATGTGATTTCATCTGTCCTTGACGAAAATCCCATGGCAGTGTCATTATGCATATATATTAAACGAAGAAAGGTCCTCAGAGAGGTTATGTAACCAGGATAATTTTCTACTGCTGATGCAAATCCTGATCTATCCGGTTCTAAAAGCTGTGCCCTTGATCACTGTGTTGGGTGTGATAAGAAAGTATTACCAGGAAATCAAAGTGCAGAATGAATGCATCACCCTTTCGGATTGAGCTGACATGAAAGATGCTTTTTCCCTCCCCAATCCAAACATGTAACACAAGGTTGGATAAAACAGAACTGAAATTGTTTTAACTTACAGCTGAGCATGAAGTCAGGAAAGGGAAATCTCAAGTTACCAAAGTAAATTGAGTGATTCTAAGCAAGAGCTGAAGGTGAGGACGCCATTGGCGAGGGCACTGCTAGGGCTGGGACTTGGATGCCAGGACAAAGAGGGGGTCTGGAAGGAGGGCCCTGTGGGTAGGGAAGGTAAGAACCCTGCTAACTGCTTAGAATTGAGCTTCAGAATGGGCTTGTCAAATTGAGGACTAGAAACACATTGCCCACCGGCTTGAGTAGATGCAGAGAAATGTGCCAAATTGCCCGGTCAGGGCCAAAAATGAGTCACTTGGAAGAAGTCAGAACCCCACCTGAGATTGTAAGGTTGGAATTCTCACCACCTGAAAGTTGCAGGGAAATGAGTGTAAATACTTGCCCAGAACCAGTGAAACCCATGCAGCTCTGGCTGAGGCTAGAGGGAAACCGTTGCAAAGGGATCCACTTCCCACAAAAGTTCTTCTGAAAATAAATGTATATTGCAGGTTATACCTGGAAAAATTCTGACATCACTTTTGGATTATAAAGACAAAGAAAGTAATTGTGAGCATTCAGTCAGAAAAAGTGGACATTCTATAAAGAAAGAAGAGTTGAACTGGCCTTAATTTTCTCCTGTGACATTAAAGACCAGACGACATTGGTCAAATATGTACAGAGGCTCTTTTAGTTTAGTTCAATTTTTTTACATAGGTGATTTGTTCTCAAGAATCAAAACTCAAAAGACCTCAAAGGGCATGGAGAGAAAAGTCTCCCTTCTGTCTTCTCTACAAATGACTGACTTGTCCCTAGAGACAATTGATGTTGTCATTGTATTCCTGCTGTAACCAACAGCCACAATTTAGTGGTTTAACACAATACAAGGTCTGTCTTCCAGTTCAGGAGGTCAGAAGTCTAAAATGGGTCTCACTGGGCTAACAAAATTAAGGTGTCAGCGGAGTACTTTAGGGGAGGTGTTAGGTGAGAATCTCTTTCCTTGTGTTTTCCAGGGGTTTGTGGCCCCTCCCTACATCTTCCAATCTCTCTGACTCTGACATACTCTCTCTCTCTTGTTTCCCTTTTCTACATATAAGGGCGTCTAGGATTACAGTGGGACTACATGGATGACCTAGGAAAACTCCCCCTCTGAAGGTCAGCTGATAACCAATCTTAATTCTATCTGCAGCCGTATTTCTCCTTTGCCCTGTAACCTAACATATTCAGAGGTTCTGGGGATGAGTACACGGACATCTTTTGGGAACCTTTATTCTGCTACCACAATCAGTTTTCT
Source organism: Puma concolor (assembly GCF_028749965.1). Taxonomy (NCBI): domain Eukaryota; kingdom Metazoa; phylum Chordata; class Mammalia; order Carnivora; family Felidae; genus Puma; species Puma concolor. The sequence continues at coordinate 24,481,751 of NC_141673.1, read as the reverse complement.
AGGTTCTGTACCAGAGGTATACATGCTTATGCAAACTGCTGAGGTGCCACTGGAGAGGACAGAATCCACTACAATTTATTTAAGCAGAAGGAGATTTATTAAGACTTCCAAAATCCCTGCGAGGACTGAAGAAACAAATTCTAGGCTGAACATCCTGACTAAGCGACACAAAGCTAGGCCACCAAGGGAACTGGAGGTTTTTGTTTTGTTGTAAATAAGTGTCTTAGTCTGTTAACACCGCTATAACAAAATACCACAGACTGGCTAGCTTATAAACAACAGAAATGTAATTCTCACAGGTGTGGGAGCTGGAAGTCCAAGATCAGGTTCAGTACCTAGTGAGGGCCCACTTTCTGGTATCTAGATGGTGCCTTCTCATGTGATAGAAGGGGCTAGGGATCTCTCTGGAGCCTCTCAGTACTCATCCCATTCAGGAGGGCTCTAATGTCATGAGCTCAGCACCTCCCAAAGGCCTCACCTTCTAATATCATACTGGGGATTAGCATTTCAACATATTTGGGAGGAGACACAAACATTCAGACCAGAGCGTAAAGGCAGCTGTAGAATCAGGAATCTGCCTGCAAAGGAAGGAGGCTTTGCTCTGGCTACAGCCTCAAGAGCCACGTGGCGTCTGCCAGAACCCACACCAGCAAGAGAGGTGCCTCGAATCCTGTCTCCTGCACCACCTAGCACAGTGCCAATTTCAACTTCTATGTGAATGCGTGGAATTCATGACACCTAAGTCCCATGCAGGGCCCTAGCTGCAAGGAAATCTCGCAACCATGATTTTTATCTTTATAACTTCAATATAGGCAGGCACATTCAGGGATTAGGATGGATGTTGCATGAACCAATATGGCTGCACACACCAATACATTGATATGTTTTTCCCTAAACAAATACAATTAAAGCATAAATATTAGTGCACACAGTTACTTTCCTTGCTCTTTTTTCCTTCCACTTAATATAAGTGTATCTATTGGCAAATTTTTCAAATCAATACAGTGTCTTTTTATCGTTGCATAATAACCCTCTATAAATTGTGTTATAGCTAAATTAGTCTCCTTTTGATAGAGTTTTTTTAGATTGTTTCTACTCTTTTGCTATTACATACAACTCTACTATAGGTAACCTTGTATGTATGTATATATGTGTGCCTTATATATGTTATCTATTGACCCAATAGATATAGTGTATCTATTGACCCAATAGATACAATGTGTCTGTTGACCCAATAGCTATACTAGCCTATGTACAAAACTTTACATATATATGATATATATGTATATCTGTGAATACACACAGGTACACACACATGTACACTTTATCTATGAATACACACACAAACACACACATGTATAATTTTAAGAAGATTTCATTTTAATTTACACATCTCTTTCTAGGACTAAGCTTAATCATCTTTTGTGTGAACTTTCTGCCCATAATCTTTGCTCAATTTTTCTTGAGGTGTTTTTTTTTTTCATTTCTTTAAGTATCTGTGAAAGCTCTTCCCCCTGCCTTTTATAGAAATCAATCCTTTAATTTGCAAATATATTTTTCCAATTATCAATTGGAATTGGAATTCCAATTATCCAATTTTTTTTGGTGGTGGTTCTATACCATAAAGAAATGTTTTATTTCAAAATAGTATAAATTATTAATCTTTAAAAATTTTTTTAAATGTTTTTATTTATTTTTGAAAGAGAGACAGACAGACAGACTGAGTAAGAGTTAGGAGGGGCAGAGAGGGAGACACAGAACCCGAAGCAGGCTCCAGGCTCCGTGCTGTCAGCACAGAACCTGATGTGGCCCTAACGTGAACTGCGAGATCATGACCTGAGCCGAAGTCAGATGCTCAACCGACTGGGCCACCCAGGCTACATTATTAATCTTTTCTTTGATAACTTCTGGATTTATATCAGAAAGATCTAGTCCCTACTCTAAGACTATAAGTGTGTTCTCCCACAGACTTTTAATAATTTATGGAAACCTATTTGGAACATGTAAAAAATGACAAATGGATACACATTTAGTTTTTCCAGATGGCTGCCTTATTTCTGTACTTTTTATTCATTTCCTATTGCTCTGTTCTATTCAGGCTTCAACACCACACTGTTTTAATTATCATAGCCTTATATTTAATATCTATTAGGATGAGTCTCCACTCACTAATCTTTCTTATCGAAATTGTCTTTTATGACTTTTATTTTTTTAACTTTGGAAGCAGCTTGCCTAGTTAAAAAAGTTCTCTTGTGTTTTTATGAGCTGCATTACATTTAGGCATTAACTTAGGAATAACTTACATTTCTATGTTATCGAGTCATCTTAACCAAGAATATTACATGTCCTATATTTTTTACTTCAAGTCTTTTTGTTTTTTAGTCCCTTAGGAGTACTTTAACATTTTCTTCCAATAGATCTTGTATGTTTCTTGTTAGGTTTATTTCTAAATAGTTAAACTTTTTATTGGCACTGTAAAATTTTTTCATTGAATTTCTACTGGTTGTTGTTTTTGTGTATGGAGGCTATTGATGACTCTCTATTACTTTATTATCTTCCAATTGTTTTTTCCACTTGATTTTTCGTAAACAAAGTCTGGGTCAGTACACGTTTTCTGTAAAGGGACTGATAGTAAATATTTTAGGCTTTGTCGTCTCTGTTGCAAGCAGTCAACTCTGCTACCATGATGTGAAAGGCACCACAGGCAGGATGTAAACGAATGGACGTGGCTGTGTTCCACTGACACGTAGTTATGGACACTGATGTTTGAATTTCATAAAACTTTGACATGTCACAAAATATTTTTCTTCTTCTGCTTTTTTTCAGCCACTTAAAAGTATGAAAACCATTCTTAGCTCATGGGCCATACATTAACATGGATAGGCCTGATTTGGCCCATGAACTATAGTTTGACAACCCCTGGAAAAGGTGAATAGAAGTCTCCTACTATTACTATCATTTTATCTCTTGTCTTATAGCTATAGTATTTTTTTTAATTGTTGCAACTGTTACTTAAGGTATGAATATTCTATTTAAATTATATATATATATATATATATATATATATATATATATATATATATATATAAAGTTTATTTATTTCTTTTGAGAGTGAGAACACAAGCAGGGGAGGAACAGAGAGCGAGGGAGAGAGAGAATCCCAAGCAGGCTCTGCACTGTTAGCACACAGCCTGATACGGGGCTTGAACTTACAAACTTCAAGATTGTGACCTGAGCAGAAACCAAGAATTGGATGCCTAACTGACTGAGCTACCTTTATTGTGGATTAGACTGAGCTACCTCATATCTTTATTGTGAATTAGACCCTGTAACATTATAAAGGCTCCACTTTTGTTTCACTTGGTGCTTTTTGGCCAGAATGCTAGCTTGTCTGATAGTAGGTTCACAAATGTTCCTTTTGTTTGTTTGTTTACATTTTTCTAGGACACATTTGCCCATTCTTTTATTTTCAACCTTCTCAATAATCTTATTTTAAATATGCCTCTTAAATAGAACACAGAATTGGGTTTTCTTTGTTTTAAAACTTGATCCTTGGGTTTTTTTAGCAATAGGCAACTGGCTAAACAATTTTAACTAATTGACATGAAAGGTAACTTTGGCATTATTTTGTATCATTTTACAAGATGTATGTAATAAATTAGGAAAAAAACAATAAAATAAAGTTGTAATTGCAGGAAAAAAAACAATAAACTATTAGCAAAGTTATTTAGGAAAATTACAGTAAAAAAAGAACCCCACAAATGATAAATGATAAGACAAAAGTAATCACTGATATGGAGAAATTAAATTATTAGAGTTTTTTGTTTAGCTCTAAGCAAATAAATTTGAAAAACTATGTAGAATATATAATTTTGGAGAAAAATGTAATTTACTTCAAATTTCCTTCAAATTACATTATATAACAATTAGGCAAATCTATTATTATAGAAGAAATAAAGTTACATTAGAAATTAAGACTGACAGGGATATATAATCTTTATGTAGTAATTAGTAATATGTAATAACCCCTTTTGGGAATTAATCAGGCAAAAGCTGTTAAAATGGTAAACACCACCTTTGACCCACTAATCTCAATTTGGGAATCTATACTATAGAAATAAAAATCTTTGTGTTATATGAACAAAAGAAAAGAAATTAAGACTGAAAAATTAAAGTTTATTGATTATTTTTCTATTTATATTTTTTTAATATATGAAATTTATTGTCAAATTGGTTTCCATACAACACCCAGTGCTCAACCCAAAAGATGCCCTCTTCAATACCCATCATATTGATTAATTTTAAAAGAATAGTAATAAATCCATTGCAAGTTACCATGAAGAACACTAAAAATCTCTTTAGTGTCTGGCATAATTAAAGATAGCTAGACTCTTACACCTCCTTCTGCAGTCAGTCTGTTATAGGGTAATATTTTGGTTGAAATATGTGAAGAAAACCTAGCCTCACACAGATATGTAGACAGAAAATGGAGGATTATTTTAGGAGCCTTTTCAGATAATTGTGGATATTCTTCTTTGGTCCCAAACCAACCCTGGGTAAGTGGTAGTTTCTTAAAGGTTAGTTCCGATGTAGACTCTGAAGCAGTATCACTGAACTTTTTGTACCCTGTTACATTAAAACACATTAGTCTTTCAGCTTGAATGGATCTTTTACTCAGGCATGATTTTGTTACACCGTGTATTAGACACTTGGAAAATAGTGACTCCTGGGTTATGTAGAACTTCCAAATGTTGGTGCAATTCACTGGACAATTTTTAAAAATCAAAATTTTAAAATATCACCGCCATTCGTATGAGAAAAGTCTAAACACTGGGAAGCCCATGGTGGCATATACAAATTTTCCAAAACTCTCTGTTTTTACTGAAAATTTTGAATTTTATCATTGGCAGCAAATACTGTCCGTTGTTTTCCTTGAAGACCTACTACTTTTATTTGTGAGAAAGCGTTTGCCACATACTTAAGTCTGAAAGCAGTTTGTCTCCTCAGTTGTTCAGTGGGTGGGCTGCAGGGGTGGGGGGTGGAGCAGTGCATTCCGTTTGCAACGTAATCACAGAAGTGCTTTTCCTCAACACAGCCATTGCGCTTCAGTATGAAGCAGAAATATTTGATGTGTGTTTCCCATGTTATCACACAGAATGTGAAAAAGACGGGTACTCGGGGTCAGTAGTTAATAACATTAATTTTACTGCTTTATCAGGGATATTCTTAAGTGAAACTGGCACTTTAATTAACTTGTTCATTTTACAATGAGTGCATGGCAATGAAAAATGCAAGAACTACTAGTACGTTTGGTGTCAATGCCTTCCTAGGTTCGTGCTAAGGCACCGCCGTTTTATTTACTGTTGCTTTTGCACCGTCAGTGCAAACATCAACACGGTTATTCCAGGATCAACCACTGGATTCAGAAAGACTATTCAACACTGCACATTTCACTTGCATTACTGCTCATCATTCACATACAAGGAGATCTTTGAACAGTGGGTGCCGATGCTGTCAAATAGAACCAAAACTACATGTCCAGCAATGTCTGTAGATTTGAGCATGTGCAAGGCAAAAGTACAACCGTGCAGAGGAGCTGTTAATAGAGTCTTCATGTTTGCAGCGACATCTATTTTTATTTATTTATTTGTTTGTTTGCCTATTTATTTTGAGAGAGAACGAGAGGGGAGCAGAGGGGGAGAGAGAATCTGAAGCAGGCTCTATGCTCAGCATGGGGCCCGATGCAGGGCTCCGTCTCACGACCATGAGTTCATGACCTCAGCCCAAATCAAGAGTCAGATGCTTAACTGACTGAGTCACCCAGGAGCCCCTGCAGCTACATCTTTAATTCAACAAGTCATTTTATTATTGGAAAGTGCTAGAATTTGTTTACTGACTTTTCAACCAGTGGAGATTGTTGCAAACAGGACGTTTTGGTCTTAGACTTCAGGACATGTATTCAACTGTGGCAACTTATTAGTCTGTAGGCTTTGTGTGCATTTCCGTAGCCAGCACAATGTGATAACCTACTCTATATGATGCTTCACTGATTTTTTCGTTAGTAGTTTGAAAAGCTATAACAAAGAATTTTTTTGACTTTTAAAGAGCTTACCACATACACGTTCAAAATTTTGTTCCTTTTTCTTTAAACTGTGAACCATGGGTCTTAAGATGCCTCAACTTAGCAGGCACCGTAATACTGTTTTAAAAATGTGCACCTCACTATCAAGAAGCATGCATTGCTATTTCTTTCTGAGATTTATATCTCAGGTGTTATCCTCTGTCTCCATTGCATCCTCTACTTGGTGACAGCTACTTTGGGCATGATTCCATACAACTTGTGGTTTCGGGTCTTAGCTCTTCCCTGATTTACTGAAAATAGAATCTGTGTTTTTGTTACCTGTGTTTTGTGTTGTTTGGGATGATTTCCAGGAGAAGGATACATGCCAATAGTATAAGGATAAGGATACATTTGCTGGAAGTCACCACAAAATTATTTTATTGTATTATAACATAAATATGGAAAATGACACAAATCATGAAGATACAACTTGATTCAACATCCTAAAGGAAATACCTATACAACCATCATGGGTCAAAAATAGAACAAATCCAATAATCCAGAAGTCTACATCATCCCCCCTACCATTGCCTACCAACCCTCTTTTTTTCCAGCTTTATTGAGATATAATTGACATGTAACATTGTGTAAGTTTAATGTATACCATGTAATGATTTATACATGTACACATTATGGATGATTACCACAGTAAGGTTAACACATCTTAACCTTCCTGCTTTCTAATTTATAACAGATGGATTAGTTTTGCCAGCTTTTGATTCTGTGTAAGTGAAATTATATAGTCTATATTCTTCTGTCTCTGTCTTCTTTCGTTCAACACTATATTTGTGTAGTTCATTCTTGATGGACATAATAACAATTCATTATCCATTCTACTGTTGATAAACATTTGGGGGTTATCATGAACAATGCTTCCATGAATATGCTTGTACATTACATTTTTGTGCACAAAGCACACATTTAAAAATTTTCTTAATTAATTAATTAATTAAATTTAGTTTGTTTATTTTTGAAAGAGAGAATGAGAGACAAAGTGCAAGCGGGGGAGGGGCAGAGAAAGAGGGAGACACAGAATCCAAGGCAGGCTCCAGGCTCTGAGCTGTCTGCACAGAGCCCAATACGGGGCTCAAACTCATGAACTGCGAGATCATGACCAGAGCCAAAGTCAGGCACTTAACTGACTGCCTGTGCCAGGCATCCCTGTACACATTTTTATGTATATACCAAGGAGTAGAACTGCTGGTTAATAGATATGTATTTTTTCAACTTTAGTGAATACTACCAAGAAGTTTCCCAAAGGGGTTTGAATTTGAAGTTTACCCTGATGACTACAATTGTAGGGCACTATTATATACAGTATTGGCTTTTGCTTAGTCTTTTTGGGAACTCCTTATTCAAGAATAATGCCCAGTTTCCGTGGGGGTTTTCAGTCTTTCTTTTTAGAAATATGGAGAGATTCTGGATATGACCATTTTATAGATTATATGTATTGGAAATATCTTTTACCCCTCCTGTGTTTCGCCTTTTCATTCTGCTAGTGGTATCTTTTGATTATACAAAGTTCATAATTTTAATGTCGTCCAATTTATAAATGTTTTCTTTTATGGTTTCTACTTTATGTGTTCAGTTTTAGAAATCTTTTTATTTGCAAAAATTATAAAGATACCCTCCTATCTTAACCATCTTTTTTTTTTATTTACTTTTCACATATAGATCTGTAATTCACCTAGAATCTATTCTTGTGTATGGTGTGAGGCCAAAGTCAAGATTAATTTTTTTTCCATATGATATACAATTAACCCGGAATCATGTATTGAGGAGACAAACCTCCTTCACAACATTGCTGCATCACATCTGTTGTAAATCAAGCGCCCAAATATGTGGAGTGAGAGAGAAAGGGAGAGGGAAAGGCAGAAAGAGAGCAAGTTGAGAGAATCAGTATGTTCTTATATTTATTTCATCAAAGAAATAAATATAAGAATATTTTGCAAGACCAAAAGGAGAGACGAGGGTTCACACCAAAAAGGCGTTCTATGTTCCAAAAGCAGTGTGAATGAAAAGATCTAGGCCTAGATGCAAAATGAAATTTTAAATCACCACAAATAATGAGGAGTTCATTAAAACATTACAGAATAGGGAAGATGGTCAAATACAGAGTAATAAACATCTGACTAGCATCGGGCTTTGCACCAGCAATGACAGACACTAGAAAGCAGTAGAACAAAGCCTTTATAGATTTTAGGAAAAATGAGCTGGATAGTCAGTCAAGCATGAGGGCCTTGTAAGGACTCAAATGGTAGGCGCCCCTCTTTTGGGGAACTTTTTAAAAGTAAGTTACTAGCAAGTGTACCTTAGCACACAAGGTTGCAAACAAAAAAATTTATGTGAGATAGAAACAAAAGAAGGAAGGAAGGCAGGAAAGAAGGAAGGAAATGGGATTAGAGAAAGGTTTACATAGTACTTCAAAAGTACTGAGAATATTGTTTGATAAACTGGGTGGTAAGTACATGGGGGTTCATCTTATTATTCAAGGAAACATACATAGACCATTAACCATAAAAAATTCTGTTCATCTTTCCTCCCTTCCTTCCCAGAGGCAACCACAACCCTAATAAAATACTAATATATATATATATATATATATATATATATATATATATATATATATCTGTGTGTGTGTGTGTGTGTGTGTGTACATAAATAATACAAAATATTTCATTGGTTTTTTTTTCAAATGTATGCACATGGTAGTATACTCTATGTATCACCTGCTTCTTAACTTGGTATACATTGTGAAGATCAACCCAGGAGCACCCTCATCATGCCCATTTTAAAGATGAGAAGATTAAAACCCAGGAAGTCAAAAACCCAGAGAGACCTAAGGAGCAGAGAGGGTCAAATCACACAGTAGTGAGAAGTACATCTGGAACTTGAACTGAGATACTACACAATACTTTTTGCTCTATCAATCTAATTCATTCATTTTTCATGCCATCAAATGAATAGACTTCTGTTCATTTTTCCAATTTCCATTTTTTTTGATATTACAACAATGTTGTCATGAATGTCTTACACAAGAGTCCTCGTACACTTACATGAGTATCCACATTTTCAGTTGTAATAGATCCTGCCAAACTGCTTTCCCAAGAAGTTGCCCTCGCAAGTCGTATATAAGAATCCTGGTTTCCTCACACCGTTATCAATATTTATTATTTCAGATTTTAATATCTATCAACTACCGAGGGAGAGATGGGAAATGGTATTTCACTTTAATTTGCATTTTTCTGATTTTTAGTGATGTTAAAATTTTGGCTATTTGAGTCTCCTTTTCTAGGAGTTGACTGCTGAATTTCTTTGCCCACTTTTCTGTTGGACTCTTTGATTTTTTTTTTAATTGATTGGTGCAAGGTGCTATACATATTTGAGAAAAAAACAGATCATTTTTAAAATGTTTATTTATTTATTTTGGGAGAGAGAGAGAGAAACTGTGTGTGTGTGTGCATGTACATGCATGCACGTGCCACATGGGGGCAGCGAGAGAGGGTGAGAGAAAAAAGAATCCCAAGCAGGCTCTGCATTGTCAGCTGAGAGCCCAAAGAGGGCTCAATCTCATGAACTATGATATCATGACCTGAACCAAAATCAAGAGTGGGACACTTAACTGACTGAGCCACTCAGGTGTCCCAAGAAAAACAATTCATACATGTTATAAATATTTTTTCTCAGTCAATGGTTTGTCTTGTAACTTTGCATTTGGTGTCTTTTATGATACAAAAATGTTGTTTTTTTTTTTTTTTTTTTTTTTTTTTTTTAACATTTTTTATTTTTTATTTTTGGGACAGAGAGAAACAGAGCATGAACGGGGGAGGGGCAGAGAGAGAGGGAGACACAGAATCGGAAACAGGCTCCAGGCTCTGAGCCATCAGCCCAGAGCCCGACGCGGGGCTCGAACTCACGGACCGCGAGATCGTGACCTGGCTGAAGTCGGACGCTTAACCGACTGCGCCACCCAGGCGCCCCCAAAAATGTTTTTTAATGGGAATGTAGTCCCATGTGTCAATCTTTCCTTAATGGGTTCTGCTTTTTTTTTTTTTTTTTTTTTTACATATGGTTATTTTTCAAGGAAAGCATAGTATTTGTCTTAAAAACTTTTTTCACTTATTATTATTATTATTATTATTATTATTATTATTTACTTGCAGATAACTACCAAGTGGTGTTCCAGACTGCCTGTACATTTTCTTATCAAAATGATGGCATGTGTGACAACACAGATGCTAGAAAAAAGACTCCGACTAAAGTGGATATTACGTGGATTCTTCTACTGCGCTACTATATTCATCTGCAAAGGATTAATAATATGAGCAAATTGCTAGGTAGGTTTTTGATGTGTTAAGAAAGAACACATTCCTTTCCAGTTCTTGTTCAAGTCGTGTTTCTTAGAATTGTAAAGTACTTTTGACATCTTTTTGAGTGAACTCTCATCAGAAGATGAAAATTTTAGCGGATCTTAAGCTGGGATACACAGATCTTTGGGCAGAATAGTATTCCAATGTAACTGACTTCCTTTGACATTCTATGTATTTTATTTATTTGATGTATTTAAAAATGTTATTATAAAGAGGCATCCAGGGGCTTCCCAAGAGTGCCAATGTGGCCCATGGCTCAAAACAGTCGAGAATCAGAGTGATAGTAATGTGACAGCTTAGGAAATGAACACGATAAAATTTTGGCTTTAAGGAGAGAATGTTTCCGTATTCAGTATGTACAAGAGAAGAGATTCATGCTTCAGATAGGATACTTAACTTCATTGCACTGTTTTGTTTAGTTTTTTTGTTGTTGTTGTATCATCTAATGCTGTCAGAAGAGCATCCAGAAAAACTGGTATAATCTACTTCACGTCAGTCCTTATTGTGTTTGTGACAATGTATGTTGTGTTTTTTCTGTGGCAATGACATTGGTGATTTAGTGTTGTTCATCAGCGCAAACAGGCGGAAAAGACAATTTGACCCATGTCAGGGCCCAGGGATGGAGGAGCCAGCAGAGCAAATAGGCTGCCTCGGAGTGTCTCAGCACAGTTGTCAGGGACTAGCAGTGGGATAGAAAAGCACCCAGGAAGTGTCAGGGGAGTGCATCACAAGAGGGGCAAGAGGAAGAGAAGTTCAGTGACAAAGGATGCGGAAGTGAGCCAGTGCAGCACACCCTGGCAACGCCTGCCCCACATCAGCCCGGCTCACCTCTGAATTCACCTGCTGGCCCTTGCCACATCCAGCACCCACATTTTACTGCTTTTCTGCTCTGGGCTTTTTCTGAACCTACTGAGACTCGCCCAGCCCACTATCAGGACAGCCCAGAGTGCCGGGGATTCCGCACGTCTGGGAGTAACCTTCAACTAATGAGGTAGGGAATGGTAGCAACCGTTCCAGCTTCCCAGTCCCAGACAATTCTACATGTTATTTTCCAGAAGGCCCTCAGCAGGACTGAGCCCTCATTGTCCACAACTGCAGCCCATTCATTAACTTACTCTCATTGGCTCTTTTCTCCATCACACTTTGTTTGTTCTTTCACTTATGCTCCTTGAGATCACTTGTCAAATAAATTGCACACAACTCAATTCTTGCTTTAAGATCTGTTTTTGAAGTGAGTCCCAAAGAAGACAACTAGATAGAATGTTTTCGCATTGTCAAGCCTTAGAACTTCAAGCAATATCCTCACACCCTTCTGAGATTTTCTTTCATTCCTATGGCAAGAAGCAATCCCATTAGCATGTAAGCTTAAAAGTGGAGGAATTACATTGGCAGCCACTAGCTGAGGTGATGTGATTTCCAGGGATAGTGGCTAATGAGCAAATACCAACAATACTGAGACTATTGTATTATCTAATGCGACTCTACATTATTTTTCTTCCCTAAGCATCTCCAAAGCCAGGATCTGGAATTTCTTTGCCAGATGATACACTTCTCACATCCCTTTTCAACTCTGGGCTGATATTGCGCCAAAAGGAAATGCATTTTTTCCTTAAAAGATTTTTACAGCTGTATTCTTCCTCTTGTATTGATGAATTTCCAAAAGAACTATGTCAAGGAGTGGAAACTACATTTTTCTCAGAAAAAACCTTATATAACTCAGTCAAGGTACTGTTTTCAAACATTATGTATTTTTATAAAACTTCTTGGAATCACTGTTATATTTCTGAAGGAAGCACATTTGAGAAAGTTTAAGTGGGCACAGTGTATTGTAAATTTCCAATATGTATTTGTGAAATGAATAAAGTAAGTCATTTGCATAGAATTCTTTCCAAACAAAAAATATCAGTCATTTATTTTCAATTATCTTGACTTTGGACTTCACCATATAGTGCCTCCATTTTTGTGATTATACACTTGCCCGTACCAGACATGTCCATATGTCTGTCCCAGAGAAGTGACCTGAAAGTGTTATTTCTTCCAAATTGAGAACCTAAAGTAAAGCTAGGTTATTGGGTAGACAATAATAATTTTTTTAAGTTTATTTATTTATTTTGAGAGAGAGAGAGAGAATGGGGTAGGGGCAGGGAGAGAGGGAGAGAGAATCTTAGGCAGGCTCTGCACTGTCATAGTGGAGCCCAATATGGGCTCAAACCCACAAACCATGAGAATATGACCTGAGCCGAAACCAAGAGGTAGATGCTTAACCAACTAAGCCACCCAGGCACCCCCAGGGGAGGATTTTTTAACGTTTATTTATTTTTGGGACAGAGAGAGACAGAGCATGAACGGGGGAGGGGCAGAGAGAGAGGGAGACACAGAATCGGAAACAGGCTCCAGGCTCTGAGCCATCAGCCCAGAGCCCGACGCGGGGCTCGAACTCACGGACCGCGAGATCGTGACCTGGCTGAAGTCGGACGCTCAACCGACTGCGCCACCCAGGCGCCCCTTAAATTAGTTTCCAGATACTGGGGTATTGGCATGCCCAATACTCAACACCCCTGTTTCCTCCCAGATTATAAATCACTTGAAAAATAAAAGAGTAAGAGCTTGAGATTAAAAAATACCTATTCTTATGAGTCATAAAGTTGATATTGTTGGATGTGGTTTATATTTACTGGTAAGTGGCCTTCCTAATAGTGAATAGGAAAGTAGACAGATTTTACCAATCCAGCTACATTTGTTTGTTTGGTTGGTTGATTTGGTCATTACAGGCCCCCTTAAAATCTGTGTGGACACATACCCCTTTAAAATCTGTTGCATGAAGGAGCAGAGAACATTCACTCCCTATAAACCATTCTCTCCCAAGAATAACCAGCATAACTGTGCATATCCAAAATTTCTTTTTTCCCAAATTCACCGGTCAAGTAGCTCTCCAGGGGAGGAGAGTGACAGGAGGCAGAAAGGCCAGGAACATACTGTTAATGTCCAGCCCTCTGCAGGGAAGGAAGCAACAGGAGTGGGATGAAATCATTTCCATCGAACACCAGATCCTGCTTCACCCCTCGGTAAACTGTGACTACATTTGAGGATTACTGCCATGTGTCCCAGATGCCTCCGGTGTTTTGGCATAGAAGGCAGAGAATGAGAAGGTTGAGAACTACAGTTTTAGTGAATGTGTTCTTGTGAATATTTTGTAAGAGTCTGGAAAATAATAGGTGTGGCTTCTTAAATATTGTCTGAAAGGGGCTCTACTTGAGTACTTTACCAGTAAGGGCAGCCCACAAGTTCCCATTTCCTAAGCATGATGCTCCAAGCATACAACCTTGAATACATTGTAAGTACACGTGACCTGTCTAATGGCAGCAGTGTTATCAAAGATTGTTGTACCCTGTTTGCTTGTCCTTTTTTTTTTTTTTTTTAAATATAATTAGTGTAACATTCTCCCAGAATAATCAGCTCTGGAGATCATTGTCACTTGCCTGACAGGTGCAGGCCACCTAATCATGTGTTCGTTTCACTGGGGTAGACAGCTAACGAGCATAGAGCCTTTGGATTTAAAAAAAAATAAACTGCAAGCTTGGCTGATTTTTATAATAGCATTTTTGAGCTTTTAATCACTCAGGAGGCTATTTCAATCAAACTCTTCCCATAATTTGATACTTAATCCCGCTTTTCCTCCCCCCAAAAAGTAGGTATCTTTCCAGAGTGATCATTGCTAGGTGACATGCTTCTCAGTTGTACATGTCTACATGTTGTAAGGTCTATTGACACTTTGTGATGGCAAAACAAAGGTGCCAAACAAATTACATTAAAAATTCCAAGAAAAAAGAATATGATTAAAATTATGCACAATGCTAAGTTATTCACATTTAGACTGTGTGGTAAGGTCAAATATTTGACTAGTAAAGTGATTTGTTGTTTACGGGACTGTGGCAAACAAGAGTTCTCCTGATAGGGCTTTCGTTCCTTTCAAAGAAAAGATCAGACATATCAAAAATATTCAGTGTAGGGGCGCCTGGGTGGCGCAGTCGGTTAAGCGTCCGACTTCAGCCAGGTCACGATCTCGCGGTCCGTGAGTTCGAGCCCCGCGTCAGGCTCTTGGCTGATGGCTCAGAGCCTGAAGCCTGTTTCCGATTCTGTGTCTCCCTCTCTCTCTGCCCCCTCCCCCATTCATGCTCTGTCTCTCTCTGTCCCAAAAATAAATAAACGTTGAAAAAAAATTTAAAAAAAATATTCAGTGTATAGTCCATCAGTTAGCATATATAATTAATTCCATGAGCAACTAGATTTTATTTTTTTAAAGATAATGGAAAATTAAATGCCTATCTTGACATTGACTTTTGTTATAGTTTACCATTATTAGACCATCATGTTGGTAAATGCTATGTATTGAAACAGTAAATATTGCTTATTAGTTTTCTCTGTTTAGTTACTAAATATGAATTCTTTGCTAAAATAGTTGTCTGTTAAATAGTTGTACCTCTGAAGAGTACTCAGATATGAAAAAAATATGAGAAATTGTTTTTTGAAACAATTACCTAATTTTTTGGTGAACTGCCTGACAGAATTAATGTTAGTTTAGCACTTTTAAATGATTATTCAAACTTAACAGTCTTCTTTATTGGTCATTTTGGTCATGCTTTTAGTATCATAGTGCCAACAGGTGAGGATTCTGGCTTATAATATCCTTTTATGATAGTCTCTAGACATTTCTGAAAAGTTTGCATCTTTAATATTACCTTTCAGTCATGACATATTTTTTCTTTTATCAGTAGACAACTTGAAAGGTCAGTGTCTTTATTTCTCTTTTTATTTTATTTTGAAGACTTTCATTGACAGTCTTATATCTTGAATAAGCTCATAAATAATGGGAAGTACAAAGCCTTATGGAAATACCAGGCATTTCTTACTGCCTACTGACATGTTCCTCTTGGTCAACAAGCCTTAAGATACTTTAGATGTCAAAAGTTAAGTAGAATGATTGCTTCCCAGCTACCATGCTATCACCTTGGGCGAAACAAGTTAATTTTGAAAATAGTCTGCACTCCATTAAAGAGGGTCCTTTTTATATATGAGGTGTTATTATCACTAATATCTCTCTGGCTAGACTGTTATTTTTTTTAGTAGCAACTCCGCTACTTCCAAAAAAAAATGAAATAATTTATGATATTGCCAATTGCATTCTCCACATTCATCTTCCTTGAAAACTCCTGTTTCAGGAGTTTCATCAAAGAAGGTAGGCCCAGATTCACCAAGACTGAATTTACAAATCAGCCACATTCGTGTAAAGAGAGAATGAGAGCAATTGATTTTATTTTACAGTAAAAACTGTCTTATTTTGCATATGGTATTATAGAAGAAAATGCTATTGGAAAGTAGATATTAAGTTATAATCACACGCTCAGTTTATTCACCACTGAATAGATGAGAAAAGTAGATGTTCTAAGAATCTAAGGTGATCTTGAGACTGAAATGATAGTATTGACATTTTCCTCTCTAGATCTTTCCTTGGGGAGACTCACCAAAAATGGAAGACATTTGTTGAGTCCCATAGGTTTTGAAGCATATTTTTCTGTAGGAGAATCTTTTCTGTGGTAATTAAGGACAGTATTTGTTTGTTTGTTTAACATTTTTATTTTTAAGTAATCTCTACACTCAATTTGGGTTTGAACTTAAAACTCAGAGATCAAGAGTCACATCCTCTACCAATGAGCCAGCCAGGCACCACTCAGGGGCAGTTTTAAAGGCTACACCCATAACAAACTAAGACAACTCCCAGAGTTTTATAACGTAGCCAATACTGAATGGGTTTTGAATGAGTGTTTTAAATATTGAATGCATTTTTTTACCAACAATTAAACTGTTTTTGATTGTTCCCTAGTTATGTCATGACAGTACTCTATACTCTGATTCATCATTAAAGCTCTCTGCCAGCCCATCTTCAGGAGATGTGTCATCAGATATGAACATACAAGATTTAAACAAAGAACTTTGCTTTCAATGGTACATTCCTCCTCTAGAAAGACCCCCAAAGGAAACAGAACCTATGGTATGTAATACAATCACAAAACTAACTCTTATATTTAGATATAGAGTTTAACTTGACCATTATAACTTGAAAGTGGAGAACATCCTCTTGTCATATAGATGAAAATATACAGGAATATGGTATCTGTATTGTCTAGTAGAATGGATCTGAAAATAAGAAATCAGGAAAGTCTGATTCAAGTTGATCATTTTCTTTTTCCTGATTTTCAAGGGAAACTTTCAAGTGTGTCACCATAATATATGATGTTTAACTTTTTTTGTAGTCATTCCTTATCACATTAAGGAAATTTTTTTCTACTGCCCACTTCGCTAAGAATTTTTATCATAACTCTTTTACTGCATCTATAAAGATGATTTTATGATTCTTCTCTTTTACTATATTAATTGATTTTTAAAAAGTTTTTTTCCATTTTATTTATTTGAGAGCAAGCGAGCAGGGGAGAGGGATAAAGTGGGAGAGAGGGAGAATCTCAAACAGGCTGCACACTCAGCACATTGCCCGACACCAGGCTCAATCCCAACACACTGAGATCATGACCTGAGCTGAAATCAAGAGTTGGAAGTTCAACTAACTGACCCACCCAGGTGCCCCAATTGATTTTTTAAATGTTAAATCAATCTTGTGTTCCTAAGATAAACTCGAATTGGTCTTGTATTAATTTTACTGGATTCAGTTTGTTAATGTTTCGTGTTGGATTTTTGCCACTGTTTAAGAGCAATATTGGGCTACAAATTTTCCTTTTTATACTGTCTTTGTCAGATATTTTTTGTAACAAGATTTTTTTAGACTCATAAAGTGAGTTGATAAATATAATCATGTTTTTCTATTCTCTGGTGACATTTCTGTAAGTTTGGAGTAAACTTTTCTCCTCAAATATTTGGTAAGAACTCATCAGTAAAGCCATCTGGTCCTAGTGGTTTGTTTCTTTGTGAGAAAATATAAAACTAGTAATATTATTCTATGGATACCATAGTTGGCATCAGTTCTGATTGGGTCACTATTGTTCTAATGGTTTGTGCTTGTGTCAAACCAAGTTTTATTTATTTTTTTATTTTTATTTTTATTTTTTATTTATATATGAAATTTATTGTCAAATTGGTTTCCATACAACACCCAGTGCTCATCCCAAAAGGTGCCCTCCTCAGTACCCATCACCCACCCTCTCCTCCCTCCCACCCCCCATCAACCCTCAGTTTGTTCTCAGTTCTCAACAGTCTTTTATGCTTTGGCTCTCTCCCACTCTAACCTCTTTTTTTTTTTTTTTGTTCCCCTCCCCCATGGGTTTCTCTTAAGTTTCTCAGGATCCACATAAGAGTGAAACCATATGGTATCTGTCTTTCTCTGTATGGCTTATTTCACTTAGCATCACACTCTCCAGTTCCATCCACGTTGCTACAAAAGGCCATATTTCATTTTTTCTCATTGCCACGTAGTACTCCATTGTGTATATAAACCACAATTTCTTTATCCATTCATCAGTTGATGGACATTTAGGCTCTTTCCATAATTTGGCTATTGTTGAGAGTGCTGCTATGAACATTGGGGTACAAGTGCCCCTATGCATCAGTACTCCTGTGTCCCTTGGATAAATTCCTAGCAGTGCTATTGCTGGGTCATAGGGTAGGTCTATTTTTAATTTTCTGAGGAACCTCCACACTGCTTTCCAGAGCGGCTGCACCAATTTGCATTCCCACCAACAGTGCAAGAGGGTTCCCGTTTCTCCACATCCTCTCCAGCATCTATAGTCTCCTGATTTGTTCATTTTGGCCACTCTGACTGGCGTGAGGTGATACCTGAGTGTGGTTTTGATTTGTATTTCCCTGATAAGGAGCGATGCTGAACATCTTTTCATGTGCCTGTTGGCCATCCGGATGTCTTCTTTAGAGAAGTGTCTATTCATGTTTTCTGCCCATTTCTTCACTGGGTTATTTGCTTTTCGGGTGTGGAGTTTGGTGAGCTCTTTATAGATTTTGGATACTAGCCCTTTGTCCAATATGTCATTTGCAAATATCTTTTCCCATTCCGTTGGTTGCCTTTTAGTTTTGTTGGTTGTTTCCTTTGCTGTGCAGAAGCTTTTTATCTTCATAAGGTCCCAGTAATTCACTTTTGCTTTTAATTCCCTTGCCTTTGGGGATGTGTCAAGTAAGAGATTGCTATGGCTGAGGTCAGAGAGGTCTTTTCCTGCTTTCTCCTCTAAGGTTTTGATGGTTTCCTGTCTCACATTCAGGTCCTTTATCCATTTTGAGTTTATTTTTGTGAATGGTGTGAGAAATGGTCTAGTTTCAACCTTCTGCATGTTGCTGTCCAGTTCTCCCAGCACCATTTGTTAAAGAGACTGTCTTTTTTCCATTGGATGTTCTTTCCTGCTTTGTCAAAGATGAGTTGGCCATACGTTTGTGGGTCTAGTTCTGGGGTTTCTATTCTATTCCATTAGTCTATGTGTCTGTTTTTGTGCCAATACCATGCTGTCTTGATGATGACAGCTTTGTAGTAGAGGCTAAAGTCTGGGATTGTGATGCCTCCTGCTTTGGTCTTCTTCTTCAAAATTCCTTTGGCTATTCAGGGCCTTTTGTGGTTCCATATGAATTTTAGGATTGCTTGTTCTAGTTTCGAGAAGAATGCTGGTGCAATTTTGATTGGGATTGCATTGAATGTGTAGATAGCTTTGGGTAGTATTGACATTTTGACAATATTTATTCTTCCAATCCATGAGCAGGGAATGTCTTTCCATTTCTTTAAATCTTTTTCAATTACCTTTATAAGCTTTCTATAGTTTTCAGCATACAGATCCTTTACATCTTTGGTTAGATTTATTCCTAGGTATTTTATGCTTCTTGGTGCAATTGTGAATGGGATCAGTTTCTTTATTTGTCTTTCTGTTGCTTCATTGTTAGTGTATAAGAATGCAACTGATTTCTGTACATTGATTTTGTATCCTGCAACTTTGCTGAATTCATGTATCAGTTCTAGCAGACTGTTGGTGGAGTCTATCGGATTTTCCATATATAATATCATGTCATCTGCAAAGAGCGAAAGCTTGACTTCATCTTTGCCAATTTTGACGCCTTTGATTTCCTTTTGTTGTCTGATTGCTGATGCTAGAACTTCCAGCACTATGGTAAACAACAGCGGTGAGAGTGGGCATCCCTGTCGTGTTCCTGATCTCAGGGAAAAAGCTCTCAGTTTTTCCCCGTTGAGGATGATGTTAGCTGTGGGCTTTTCATAAATGGCTTTTATGATCTTTAAGTATGTTCCTTCTATCCCGACTTTCTCAAGAGTTTTTATTAAGAAAGGGTGCTGGATTTTGTCAAAGGCCTTTTCTGCATCGATTGACAGGATCATATGGTTCTTCTCTTTTTTTTTGTTAATGTGATGTATCACGTTGATTGATTTGCAAATGTTGAACCAGCCCTGCATCCCAGGAATGAATCCCACTTGATCATGGTGAATAATTCTTTTTATATGCCGTTGAATTCGATTTGCTAGTATCTTATTGAGAATTTTTGCATCCATATTCATCAGGGATATTGGCCTGTAGTTCTCTTTTTTTACTGGGTCTCTGTCTGGTTTGGGAATCAAAGTAATACTGGCTTCATAGAATGAGTCTGGAAGTTTTCCTTCCCTTTCTATTTCTTGGAATAGCTTGAGAAGGATAGGTATTATCTCTGCTTTAAACGTCTGGTAGAACTCCCCTGGGAAGCCATCTGGTCCTGGACTCTTATTTGTTGGGAGATTTTTGATAACCGATTCAATTTCTTCGCTGGTGATGGGTCTGTTCAAGCTTTCTATTTCCTCCTGATTGAGTTTTGGGAGAGTGTGGGTGTTCAGGAATTTGTCCATTTCTTCCAGGTTGTCCAATTTGTTGGCATATAATTTTTCATAGTATTCCCTGATAATTGTTTGTATCTCTGAGGGATTGGTTGTAATAATTCCATTTTCATTCATGATTTTATCTATTTGGGTCATCTCCCTTTTCTTTTTGAGAAGCCTGGCTAGAGGTTTGTCAATTTTGTTTATTTTTTCAAAAAACCAACTCTTGGTTTCATTGATCTGCTCTACAGTTTTTTTAGATTCTATATTGTTTATTTCTGCTCTGATCTTTATTATTTCTCTTCTTCTGCTGGGTTTAGGCTGCATTTGCTGTTCTGCTTCTATTTCCTTTAGGTGTGCTGTTAGATTTTGTATTTGGGATTTTTCTTGTTTCTTGAGATAGGCCTGGATTGCAATGTATTTTCCTCTCAGGACTGCCTTCGCTGCGTCCCAAAGCGTTTGGATTGTTGTATTTTCATTTTCGTTTGTTTCCATATATTTTTTAATTTCTTCTCTAATTGCCTGGTTGACCCACTCATTCGTTAGTAGGGTGTTCTTTAACCTCCATGCTTTTGGAGGTTTTCCAGACTTTTTTCTGTGGTTGATTTCAAGCTTCATAGCATTGTGGTCTGAAAGTATGCATGGTATGATTTCAATTCTTGTAAACTTATGAAGGGCTGTTTTGTGACCCAGTATATGATCTATCTTGGAGAATGTTCCATGTGCACTCGAGAAGAAAGTATATTCTGTTGCTTTGGGATGCAGAGTTCTAAATATATCTGTCAAGTCCATCTGATCCAATGTCTCATTCAGGGCCCTTGTTTCTTTATTGACCGTGTGTCTAGATGATCTATCCATTTCTGTAAGTGGGGTGTTAAAGTCCCCTGCAATTACCACATTCTTCTCAATAAGGTTGCTTATGTTTATGAGTAATTGTTTTATATATTTGGGCGCTCCGGTATTTGGTGCATAGACATTTATAATTGTTAGCTCTTCCTGATGGATAGACCCTGTCACTATTATATAATGTCCTTCTTCATCTCTTGTTACAGCCTTTAATTTAAAGTCTAGTTTGTCTGATATAAGGATGGCTACTCCAGCTTTCTTTTGGCTTCCAGTAGCATGATAAATAGATCTCCATCCCCTCACTCTCAATCTAAAGGTGTCCTCAGGTCTAAAATGAGTCTCTTGTAGACAGCAAATAGATGGGTCTTGTTTTTTTATCCATTCTGATACCCTATGTCTTTTGGTTGGCGCATTTAATCCATTTACATTCAGTGTTATTATAGAAAGATATGGGTTTAGAGTCATTGTGATGTCTGTATGTTTTATGCTTGTAGTGATGTCTCTGGTACTTTGTCTCACTGGGTCCCCCTTAGGATCTCTTGTAGGGCTGGTTTAGTGGCGACAAATTCCTTCAGTTTTTGTTTGTTTGGGAAGACCTTTATCTCTCCTTCTATTCTAAATGACAGACTTGCTGGATAAAGGATTCTCGGCTGCATATTTTTTCTGTCTAGCACACTGAAAATCTCGTGCCAATTCTTTCTGGCCTGCCAAGTTTCAAAAGAGAGATCAGTCACGAGTCTTATAGG
This sequence comes from Puma concolor, assembly GCF_028749965.1. Classification (NCBI taxonomy): domain Eukaryota; kingdom Metazoa; phylum Chordata; class Mammalia; order Carnivora; family Felidae; genus Puma; species Puma concolor. The sequence continues at coordinate 24,459,809 of NC_141673.1, read as the reverse complement.
TCTCCCTTTATATGTGAGGGCACGTTTACCCCTTGCTGCTTTCAGAATTTTCTCTTTATCCTTGTATTTTGCCAGTTTCACTATGATATGTCGTGCAGAAGATCGATTCAAGTTACGTCTGAAGGGAGTTCTCTGTGCCTCTTGGATTTCAATGCCTTTTTCCTTCCCCAGTTCAGGGAAGTTCTCAGCTATTATTTCTTCAAGTACCCCTTCAGCACCTTTCCCTCTCTCTTCCTCCTCTGGGATGCCAATGATGCGTATATTATTTCTTTTTAGTGTATCACTTAGTTCTCTAATTTTCCCCTCATACTCCTGGATTTTTTTATCTCTCTTTTTCTCAGCTTCCTCTTTTTCCATAACTTTATCTTCTAGTTCACCTATTCTCTCCTCTGCCTCTTCAATCTGAGCCGTGGTGGTTTCCATTTTGTTATGCATTTCGTTTAAAGCGTTTTTCAGCTCCTCGTGACTGTTCCTTAGTCCCTTGATCTCTGTAGCAAGAGATTCTCTGCTGTCAGCTATACTGTTTTCAAGCCCAGCGATTAATTTTATGACTATTATTCTAAATTCACTTTCTGTTATATTATTTAAATCCTTTTTGATCAGCTCATTAGCTGTTGTTATTTCCTGGAGAGTCTTCTGAGGGGAATTCTTCCGCTTGGTCATTTTGGATAGTCCCTGGCGTGGTGAGGACCTGCAGGGCACTTCCCCTGTGCTGTGGTGTATAACTGGAGTTGGTGGGCGGAGCCGCCGTCAGACCTGATGTCTGCCCCCAGCCCACCGCTGGGGCCACAGTCAGACTGGTGCGTGCCTTCTCTTCCCCTCTCCTAGGGGCGGGATTCACTGTGGGGTGGGGTGGCCTGTCTGGGCTACTTGCACACTGCCAGGCTTGTGATGCTGGGGATCTGGCGTCTTAGCTGGGGTGGGTAGGCAAGGTGCACAGGGGCAGGAGGGGCAGGCTTAGCTTGCTTCTCCTTAGGTGATCCACTTCAGGAGGGGCCCTGTGGCAGCAGGAGGGAGTCAGATCCGCTGCCGGAGGTTTGGCTCCGCAGAAGCGCAGAGTTGGGTGTTTGCGCGGAGCAAGTTCCCTGGCAGGAACTGGTTCTCTTTGGGATTTTGGCTGGGGGATGGGCGGGGGAGATGGCGCTGGCGAGCGCCTTTGTTCCCCACCAAACTGAGCTCTGTCGTCCGGGGGCTCAGCAGCTCTCCTTCCCTTTGTCCTCCAGCCTTCCCGCTTTCTGAGCAGAGCTGTTAACTTATGACCTCCCAGATGCTAAGTCGCGCTTGCTGTCGGAACACAGTCCGTCAGGCCCCTCCGCTTTTTGCAAGCCAGACTCGGGGGCTCTGCTTGGCCGGCGAGCCGCCCCTCCGCCCCGGCTCCCTCCCACCAGTCCGTGGAGCGCGCACCGCCTCGCCGCCCTTCCTACCCTCTTCCGTGGGCCTCTCGTCTGCGCTTGGCTCCGGCGACTCCGTTCTGCTAATCCTCTGGTGGTTTTCTGGGTTATTTAGGCAAGTGTAGGTGGAATCTAAGTGATCAGCAGGACGCGCGGTGAGCCCAGTGTCCTCCTACGCCGCCATCTTCCTCTCCTCTCAAACCAAGTTTTAAATATCTGACTATCATCCCTGTTTATAGAACATTGGGGTTATTTCTTCTTGAGTCAAGTTTAAGTTGCTTTTTCTAGAAACTTTTTCATCTTATTTAAAACTTCTCTCATACTTTTAATCTCCCTGATGTATTTGTATTGAAGTGTGTGTCTTTTCATTTCTTACAGTAGTGGTTTGTGTATTTTACTTGATCATTGTCACCAGAGGTCCCTCATAAGTTAATTTTGTTTCAGTAATCATATCTTTCTTCTACTTGTTTTTGGTATGTGTGTATGTGGCGGGTTATATTCTTTTTCTAACTTTTGACTTCTTGAGGTAAATGTCTGGCTTAATATTCAGTCCTTTCTTTCCTAATGTATGTATTTTAAGACTATGAGTTTCTCTAAACATTGCTTTGGTTTCACCCCACGTTTTTTTTTTTTTAATGTTTATTTTTGAGAGATAGAGTCAGAGAGCAAGTGGGAGAGGGGCAGAGAGAGAGAGGGAGACACAGAATCTGAAGCAGGCTCCAGGCTCTGAGCTATCAGTACAGAGCCCAATGCAGGGCTTGAACTCACGAATGGCAAGATCATGACCTAGGCCAAAGTCAGATGCTTAACCAACTGAGCCACCCAGGCGTCCCTCACAAGTTTTTATTATAGTATTATCATTATCATATGGTTAAAAAAATTTTTTTAAGTTTTCATTATGATTTATTCTTTGGCTCATTTCGTGGGCCATTTCAACATGTGTTTCTTATATTCCAAACTATATGGAGCTTGTATATGTTATATCAGAAAATTATCTTTTGCTTTTATTCTTATGTTATGTTGTTCTGTGATAATAAAAAATGCTCTGTATGATTGATACTGTTCAAACCTGCTTTTTTTCCTCCAGGAAAGGATTTATTGTGTAAATATTCCATTGCTCTTAAAAGGAATGTGCAGTCCTCAGTTGCTGAGGCAGTTCATGTATATGTGCACTAGGTCGGTTTGGTTAGTCTTGTTCAAATCTCTATTCTTGTTTGTTTGCCTTTAATTTTAAAAAGTCAATTATTAAAAGAAGTGTGTTTAAGTCTCTCCCAGTGATCATCATTGTTTAGTCTTTCCTTGTAGTTCTGTCAAATTTTGCTCTCTATAATTGAAACTGTGGTCTTAGTACAATCAGATTAACTGTTGTATCTTCTTGGTGAATTGAGCATTTTATCATTTTGAAATGACTCATGGGCTTTTTGTAATAATGTTTTTTTCCTCATAAAGTATGCTTTGTCTGATATTACTAAAGGACAATGACTTTCTTGTGGTTATTATTTTCACAGTATATATTTTCCAAACTTTTGCTTTCAACCCTTTTGTGTACTTGTGTTTTAATTGTGTTTTTATCGAAGGCATGCACTTGGATATTTTCGTATATAGTCTGATAACATTGTATTTTGACTGGGGAATTTAATACATTTATATTTAATGTATATTAAGTGTATATTTGGTTTCAAATCTACCCCGTTATTTTGTATTTGTGCTTGTCTCAGCTCTTTTGTTTTTCTCTCTTCCCTTCTGGATGATTTTATCATTCATTTTTCCTCTATGAGTTTTGAAATTATACATTTTTTTCAATGCTTTTAGTGGTTACCTTCAGAACAACATACATACTTATCAAAGTCTAAAGTTAACGAGTATCATTTTTCCTGTAATGACTTATATTACTATACATTTTTTAACCAAAAATAATTTTATTTTTAATTATTGTACACAAGAGTTATTTCCTTTGGAATTTGCCATATATTTACCACTTTTTTTCCCACCCCATCTTGCATTTTAGACATTTCATCCAGGGTCACTTCTTTCTGTTGAAGTATATACTTTTGGAATTTCCTTTGGTGAGGATCTTCTGGAGGCAAACACTTAATTTTTGTTTGCCTGATATATTACTTTATACTTATTTGTGAAATAAATTTTCATGGAGTAGATAATTTAAGATTGGAAATTATTTTATTTCAGTACATTGAAAATGTCATTTCCTCCTTTCTACTGTTGTTGAGAGACAAACTTTTATTGCTTTAGAGTACTGACTTCTTTCACTAACTGCTTTTGAAATTTTCTCTTTTACTTTGCAAAATTTTCTTGGATATGGCTTTCTTTTTGTTTCTTTGGCTTACATGAGTAAGCCATAGACTCTGGATAAAAACATAGACTCTGGAGCCAAACCACCTGGGTTGGAATCCCAGCTCTGTCACTTAATAATTTTGTAATCTTCAGTAGATTGATTAGCTTTTCTGTATCATAGTTGTACTCATCTTCAATTAGAGATAATTGTATAAATGCTTAACCTCAATAAATGGTAGTTGTCATTTATTATCTGAAGTTATTTTATTTTTAATATTTTTAATGTTTGAGAGAGAGAGAGAGAGGGAGAGAGAGGGAGAGAGAATGTGAGCAGGAGAGGGGCAGAGAGAGAAGGAGACACAGAATCCAAAGCAGGATCCAGGCTCCAAGCTGTCAGCACAGAGACTGACTCAGGCTTGAACTCATGAACCACGAGATCATGACCTGAGGTGAAGTCAGACGCATAACCAAATGAGCCACCTGGTCATCCCTGAAATTATTTTTAAATTATTATGTTTTTAAGTTTATTAACTTCAAATATACATGCCATACACTGGTTAAACATTATTTAAAAACTCCTTTTAAAGATTAGCAACGATATCTTCTAATAGATACTGTAGCTGCCAACATTGTATAGAAAAGAGAGAAAACTGTGCCTTACCAGCAGAATTAAAATGCATAGCAAATAGGAGAAAAAAAAACTTAGTTTGCCTCTAAATGCCCCTTACAATTTTATGTCACACATATCACTTCTTGTTTTAATGTTTATTATTTTTATCTTTACCTAACTCTGATCCATTGCTTTATCCATATCAATGTCCATATGCATGGAGAGACATTTGCACTAGGGCTAATTGGGGAGCAGGAGCAGATGGGGGCAAGTATTTAGAAGCAGTTTAATATCAATCTCTGAACAATTGGAGATAGAACAGTGATTCACATTCTAGGAGAATCTTGATGAGGGGTCAAGCTTTTAAAAATGGAACAGTTGGTCACTACAGCCATTTGCTGAGGGGCCTTCCGCTATAGAATTCCTTTGATTGCTGTTCTCTCTAAGAAGAGCCTCGGGCTTTTCCCCATAAAACGGTTGCCATATAGTTTTGCCCTGTTCAGCATTTTCATTCGGTTTCTGCCTCCTGTGTTGGTCTACTCTTGCACTTTTCAGCTCTTGAGTGCCGTCCCCTCTAGCTGTGCCTCTGGTAGCTTCTGCTGCTCCTTGACCCCTGTGACCCTGTCAGATCGTGCAACCTCCTGGGCCTACCTCTCTTTGCTCTCAAGCACACGTCTCCCATTGGCCTCTTCATTCTGCATTCTTAGGCTGGCAAACTGCTGCTAACTCTTGGTCAATTATGTATCTCTTTCTACTCCTACAAAAAGAGAAACTTTGACTTATCGCTCCCCAGGAACATTTAAAGCTATTTCTCATGTTTTGAAAGTACTCTCTTTCCCATACTTTCCAAGTCAAATCCTTGCCAGATATTTTCCATAAACATTTAAAAATAATAAATCTGTGTAGTCTCTTTTGGGAAATTTAGTACAGCAGTTTTCAAACTGTGGTTGCAAAAATACTAATGGACCATGGAATCAATATTGTGTGGGTCTTAGTAGTATTTTTTTTAAGAAATTAAAACAAGAAAAAAAATCAGAATGTATTATATACAGTAAGCGAAAATGTTTTCTGAAATTTTCATTTCATGATGTTGTTAGATAAATTTTTCAGATTGATTGATCTGCAGCATATGTCTGAATTCATTTACTTGATGGCCAGAGAAACAACCAAGTGATAAGAGTATATCCATTCAGAGAGGATATGAATACAGAAAGATTACATACTTGGGAAATAGAATGTTTACCTAAGCAGCTAGTTTTAAAAAATGGGAAAGAAAGTAAAAAGTTCATTTTGCAAGGTTGTAGAAATATCACATCCATATCAATCTGAGACAGAGTGATCTGTGAAGTTAATGTTATGACTACATATGTGGCTGATAATTAGAGTAACAGGGTTTTATCCATCAACAGTTGTGTCTGACAATTAACATGGAAACATGGACTGCTGTCAGGCAGAGATTACAAGGAGAGCACCAGCTAACAAATTCTGATTTAAATAGGTTGCTTGAGTGATTTTCTTATGACATAAGCAAAGACACAAGAACACACAGTTTTCCCATTTCTTAGTTTGGGGATATTTTTTCCCCTCTTTGATAATAAAAATGTATTATTGGGTCATGATAAAAGGTCATGTAGTTGCTAACATAAATTTCAATTAAAAAGGTGGGAAACACTGACTTGAATAGGCTAGATCTCCTCAGACCTAAGATTTTATCTTTTCAGAGATTACACTGAAATTTGTTTGATGACTTTAATATTGGTGTATTTGGGGGCACCTGGGTGGCTCAGTCAGTTAGGTATCGGACTCTTGATTTCAGCTCAGGTCATAATCTCACACTTCCTGAGATTGAGCCCCATGTTGGCTCTGCACTGAGAGTGGAGCCTGCTTGGGATTCTCTCTCTCCCTCATTCTCTGCCTCTCCCCTGCTCATGCTAACTCTCAAAATAAATTAAGACATTTTAAAAGAAACAAACAAATAAATATTGGTGTATTTGAACATTTATCTACTCACTATCTTGGTTGTTCAGTGTAGAGTTCTGTGTTGAATAAACTGGCTGCAGCTCATGAAACTACAAGATAATAACAATAGTGAATGTAGAGCTTATTGTATTCTAGATGCTCTGCTTATTACTTCACAACAACTCTATGAGGTGGGTACTCTCACTAGCCCCATTTTACGGAAGAGGAAACTGGGACAGGATGGAGAAATGCTAGTCAGCAATGAATCAGGATTGGAGCAATCTGATTCCAAGACTGCACTCCTAAGCATGGTGCTTTGTTGAGTCCTCAGACAGTGGACCTTAGTTGCAGGCGCTTGTAGCCTCTGGATGGGATGGTGATGAAAATTAATATCTGACCTAGGGTGTTAGAGTTTCCAAGGACTTAGACTAGGGTTAAAAATGCAAGTTAATGTCACTTGATTCCCCTACTCAGTCCTCTTCTGTTAATCTAGTATCTGAACTAGAAATGCCAGTAGAAGCTAAGGATGCTGGTGGCAGCAAAGTAAAAATCCTAGGACTAGGGATTTTGATGTAAAATTTTTAGGTAATTCAGAGGGCTAAATATGTTCTATGCCACAATACTCTTTAGGATTAAGTTTATAACTCAGAAAAGTTTAACTTTTTAAAAAGTTTATTTATTTATTTATTTATTTATTTATTTATTTATTTATTTATAGAAAGGGAGAACACGTGCATGCAAGCCGGGGAAGGGCAGAAGAGGGAGAGAGAGAGAATGCCACGTAGGCTCTGTGCTGTGAGCACAGACCCCGACATGGGGGTCCATCCCATAAACTGTGACGTTATGACTTGAGCTGAAACCAAGAGTCAGACACTCAACTGACTGAGCCCCCCAGGTGCCCCAGAGAAGTTTAACTTCTTAAGTATGGGGGTAGAAACTGTATTATCCTATTTAACAAAATTATCTTTAGTAGAATATAGTAGAACCACGTTATAAGCTCTTCACTGGAATTTGGTTACACACTAAGCATCTCTTCGATGATTTCAGTATCTTCCAGAGACAGACACTAAAGAAGCTTCCATGAGCTACCATGTTAATGAACGTCCGGGACACAGGCTTTAAAAATAGTTGTGAAGAATGGCTGAGAGATTTGTACAGCTTAGCTTAAAAAGGTGTAATCACTGGTTGGCACAGTTGGTTGAGCATTTGACTCTTGATTTCAGCTCAGATCATGATCTCATGGTTTGTGGGATCAAGCCCGGTGTTTGGGGTTTTCACTGACAGCATGGAGCCTGCTTGGGATTCTCTCTCTGCCCCTCCCTTGCTCATGCTCTCTTTCTCTCTCTGTCTCTCTCTCAAAATAAATAAATAAACTTAAAAAGAAAGTATAACCACAGCAAAGGCTTGATGGCCTAAATTTATCTTAAGAATGCATCTTAGGTGGCTCCTGAGTAGCTCAGTCAGTTGAGCATCTGACTCTTGGTTTTGGCTTAGGTCATGATCTCACACTTTGTGGGATTGAGCCCTCCATCAGGCTCCACATGACAGTTTGGGATTCTCTCTCCAGCTCTGTCTCTGCCTCTCCCCTGCTAGCTTTATCTCTCTCTCTGTGTCTCTCTCTAAAAATAAATAAACAATAAAAAATATATCTTAGTACCTTTAGTTTTATTCTACCTCATCTTCTTGCTATTTTTTACAATCCACAGTTCCCAGTAGGATGTTCTGGATTGCAAGCCAACCCAGGTTCAGAATGAGACTTGAATTATATTTATTACTTGATCAGACTAAAGGAATACAACTCAGAACTAGCAGGGTGGAGGGGCAATGAAGAATCAGTAGCAGGACCTTTCTTTCATCTCTGAGACCTAATTTGGGGGAATCAAACTACTGCAAAGGCTATTGTGTTGAGTGCAGCTAGGCAGTTCAAAGCATGGTATTCAGAGGCCACAGAAGATTTAGACAGACAAGCATGATCAATGGAAGAAGTCTGGTCAAGCAAAGCACTGAAAACCAAGATTCCATGTGTCAAGTGAAAACACAAAGTTGGATAGAACCTGAAGAGTTCTTGGAGATAAAGTCTATTCAATGTAGAAGCCCAGCCAGTCTGGGAACAAGACATATGGAGCTGCTGCTCCTTTCTGGAGATCCTTAAAGCCTTAGTGTGAGCTAGACTATATATCATGGTCCCAAACAAGCAGACTATGCATTCAAGACAAATTTAGGGGGCGCCTGGGTGGGTCAGTCAGTTGAGTGACCGACTTCGGCTCAGGTCATGATCTCACGGTTTGCGAGTTCAAGCCCCACATTGGGCTCTGTGCTGACAGCTCAGAGCCTGGAGCCTGCTTCTGATTCTGTGTCTCAGAAATAAATAAACGTTAAAAAAAAAGAGAGAAGTTTAGTCTTTCAGGACACCAAAGGAAGAGTTAGGATTCTTGGGAAAACTACCAAGTCATAGTAACCTCATAGAACCTCAATATTTTCAGTGTGGATGTCAGGGACACCATAACTCAGAGATCATACAGATACCCAGGGCTTCCCTCTGAGGTGCCCTGGATTCTGGGTCTTGTTGGCCAAATGACTAATGAGAGCCTGGTGCTGCAGATGAGACCCAAAATTACACCCTGCTTCTGGGAGCTGGGGAAGACAAAGGCTGCATAAATGAAGCAGGGGCCAGCATCTGATAGTCAAGAACCAGCAGCACTGGCATCCCCTGGAGGCTCACTAGACATACAGAATCTCAGGTCTCCAGACCTACCAAATCAGAGCATACATTTTTTTTTTAAAAATTTTTATGGGGCGCCTGGGTGGCTCAGTCGGTTAAGCGTCTGACTTCGGCTCAGGTCACGATCTTGCTGTATGTGAGTTCGAGCCCTGCGTCGGGCTCTGTGCTGACTGCTCAGAGCCTGGAGCCTGTTTCAGATTCTGTGTCTCCCTCTCTCTCTGACCCTCCCCCATTCATGCTCTCTCTCTGTCTCAAAAATAAATAAACATTAAAATTTTTTTTTTTAATTTTTATTAAGTTTCTTTATTTTTGAGAGGCAGAGAGAGAGACAGAGCATGAGTGGGAGAGGGGAAGAGAGAGAGGGAGATGCAGAATCTGAAGTAGGCTCCAGGCTCTGAGCTGTCAGCACAGAGCCCGATGCAGGGCTCAAACTCATGAACTGTGAGATCATGACCTGAGCAGAAGTCAGTCGCCCAACTGACTGAGCCACCCAGGCACCCCAAACATACATTTTATTAATATCTCCCAAGTAATGTATGCACATTTAAGTCTGAGAAGCACTGGGCTAGGTCAGCACTACCAATGCACCTCACAGGTCTAATGATGATTCTCCAAGAAGCTATGCTGCATTGCTGGATTCTATAGTAGGCTCCACTGGAAAGCTTCTCTGACTTCCCTTGGACCACCCAAGTCAAATTTCAGGACTTGAAAGAAACTAAGAGAACATCTATTTGATGCTCTCATTTTGAGGATGAGGAAGCCAAGTCCCATATGAGTACAGTGACTTGACCATTGCCACAACTTATTAGTGACAAAAACATGAATGAGGACCTGAGTCTTCTAGTTCTTTGTATGGATTTCTTTGTAACATGCATATAATAGCTGCTTACTAACCAGTTAATAAAACATTGATTGAGTGCACCCTATATGCCAGGTGTTTTGTTAGGTGATTAAGATACCAGGGTGAGGAAGTTATGAATCAACTCCATCTAGTAGAGGAGGGGCTCTGTCTTCACCCCTTCCTGGGCTGTAAGGGATACCCCATTCAAGATGATTTTAGAATCAGCATTTCTCAGTGTTTGTCAAAGCCACAACACTTCTTTACCATTGAAAAACAAGCCTTTGTGAAAGTGAGTAAGGGAGCATTGGAAATTTCATTGTGGGCATATTGTCTCCTGCAGAATCCAGTCCTGAGTATGTAGGGTTTTATAGACACTTATACCTGAAGAGTGAGGACAAGTTTGAAATAGAACTAAGCGCATGGATTTGATGGGGACAGCCTGGGAGGTCAGATATGAAGCTGGCTTGGGGTTAGCAGTGGGTCTAAAAGAATATGGAGAATGGGGTACCAAACAAGGTAGGGCGAGAAGCCAGGAGTGGTCACGTGGCTCACAGCGACAGCAGTGATGCTCTGAGCACTTCGTGTTGACCCATTGGATCCTCACACGATCCATGGGGATGGGGATTACCACATCTCCATTTTACAAGTGAGGAAGTAGAGGCATAACATTTTCATAATTTGCCCCGATCACACAGCCAGTAAAGTCGGGGAAGCAAACCCAGACACTCTGGCTCCAAAGCCCAGGCTCACAACAAATAGATGCAAGTCAGTTTAGTGTTTTAATGTGTAACTACTGCCTTATTTTATCCAAGTCTGTTTTGATTTCAGACTGTTATACTTTGAAATCAGTTGTGCCACGCTTGGTTAGAAGAGATTTTAAAATTGTACTGCAAAGCCATTGACAAGTGTCAGCCTGAGGAGGGAGAAAGTCATTTTCATTATCAGGGGTTAAATGTAAAGTATGTTATCTATTTAAATTTTTCCACTAACACACTTTGGGGAACTTCATTAGCTCTTAAGAGATATAATGAAAATTTCACAAATATGAAGATATTAATTAACATGTAGCAGGTGCTGCAAGCACTACTAAAAACAGTACAAGATGTCACTCCTGTCCACAGGGACTTTGTATGCTAGCCTGGGAGTCAAGGTTAACAAACACAAAACAAGAGCAAACACCATAAGACAGACTAATCTCTCTGGGACTCATTTCATTTTCATTTCAGAAGTGTTTCATCAAATTTACCATAGTTTGAAAAACCAAATGTGAAAGACTTCTAATGAGTAAAAAGAACATTTCTCTCTCTGTCTAGCTGTCCACATCCCTGAATCCCACCATCAGATACAATTACTTTCAACTCTCAGCTGTCTCTGTTTTTTGGGTCTCCCCCCAACCCATACATCTAAATTACATGCTCACATGATAATTTCTTTAGTGATCAACCTCACACACTACTATGGAAGATGAAAGCTAATGTCAACCTCTTTTTTCCCCCTCAGGTATACTCTTCTCTTCCACACACTCTCTTAAATGAGTTCTTTTTTTTTTTTCAAGTTTACTTATTTATTGAGGGTGGGGGCAGACAAGAGATGGAGAGAGAGAATCCCAATCAGGCTCTGTGCTGTCACAAACTGAGATCATGACCCGAGCCGAAATCAAGAGTTTGGATACATAACCAACTGAGTCACCCAGGTGCCCCTCTCCTAAATGAGTTCTATCAAAATTCTTAAACCCAGAGCCAGTGTTTACATTATGAACGTGTAAATATCACTCACAGCTGAGCCAAATAAGGTACTGTTTCCTTTCTTCCCGACTTCTATCCTGAAGAAAAAACCTGCCTTATTTTTAATTTAGTGTTCTCTGTATTCTAGAATCTCTCATTCTTCCTAAACTTTCAAAGAACTACACAATTCTTCTCTGCATGGTCCAACTCATCAGTTTATCTTAATTCTTTTATTGTCTTCTTCTTCAGAGACATGTTCCAAACTGGATTGATTGCTCTCATGGTTCAGATATCATCATAAGAGCCCACTTGCCATCCTCCTGAGAATTCCCTGGGTCCCATGTTTCTCCCTATCTTGACTTGCTCTCTCCTATTGAATGAACACATTTTACAGCTTTCTGATAAAGGATGTGTTGGAGGTTCTGATTATTAAAAGGACACACCATACAATATATTCCACAAAGTATATTCATGGAAGATTTTGGTAAAGGATAAGTCATGGCGGGATAAAGAAAGCTCAGATAACCATTAGAGAGATCCAAGATGCCTGGGAGCAGTTGCCAGGGTCCTCACTCAGTTGCACAGCACACTTCATCTACAGATCATGAACCACAAAAATATGGTAAGATATCTTGGTCTCAAGAAGGTTGATGTCTTAACTGAGGAGGGGTCTTTCATACCTCTCTATTCTTGTAGTCAAAACCATGTGTGGGACTGGACTCAGTGATAGAAATGAAGAGAACAATAGAATCCAGATGCAAATCATCAATATGTACATATCTACAAGAAAATGCTGACACGATGGCACAGGCTGCCCCATGGGTGTGTTTCAGAATCAAGAACAGGACTGCATTAGTCACTGAGTGGTACATTTCACTCAGCTTTGGCCAAGGGCCAACAATAGTACTACAGTCCCCTGAGATGTTAACCACTTGCAACAGATTGACCCTATACTTACACAGGATATAAGAAAACCTTGAATGTCCAACACAAAGTCATCATTGTATGCTGACGTCATCATTTTCTAGGCATAAAACTCTACATTGAAAATTATTTTCTCTCAAAACATGGGAGACATTGCCCCATTGTTTCTGGCAATCCTGCATTGCTGTTAAGTATGGTCCCATTCTAATGCCTAGTTCTTTCTTTTTCTCTTTCCTGTGGAAGCTTTGGGGATCTTCTTTCCATGCCTTGTGTGCTGAAATTCCATGATGAACCTTGCGGGTCTGTCATCCACTGTGCCCCTTTCAATCTTTCAGTATATTCTTTAGTGCAAGAAGAATTATTTTCTTTGATAATTTCCTCCCTTTGATTATCTCTGTACCTTCTGAAATTATTATTCAGATACTGAATTTATTAGATTATTTTTCTCATCTTTTCTCCCATATTACCTATGTTTTAAAATTTAGGTTTACTTTTGGGGAGATATCTTCAATTTTATATTTCAAACCTTTGTTGATATTTAGTTGTGATCGTATATTTTTTTAGTTCTTAAGAGCTCTTTCTTGTTCTTTGTTCATTTTTAACAGCACTGCGTTCTTGATTCACAGATAAAATATTGTCTTTATTCTCTCTTAAGATATCAATTATGGTTTCATTGAAGTTCTCTTCTGCTCTCTGTCTTATATCTGATTCTTCAAGTTCCTTTCTTATGTTAGTTTTGGTCTCTACCTTTCGTTTCATGTCTAGTGACCCTTGGCTATCCATTCATTTGTGAAGGTGCTACAAGGTGTATCAGGTCAGACTTATTGATTTATAGGCCTCATTGTAGGGTAACTGCAGGAGCCAGAAGTTTCATTGCAGGATGCTGAAATGTCAGTATCTGTAGGTCTTTTCTCTTTGTCTGGTCAGTTTCCTCAAAGAGGATCCTTTTCAACTTCTGTCTGGTTTCCTACATCCCGAGCAGGGGCTGCAGTGGGGTAGGGGATGTCTCTTGTTCAGAACACAGACTTCCACTTAATTCCCATGGTTTCAGTTCTGCATCTCAGCCCTGTACCTAATGTCCCTGACAATAGAGCTCTGATTTAACCTCAGCAGAGAGGAAAATGAAAGGAAGTTTGGCCAGAGAGGAGGCAAGGGAAGTAGGGAAATCTCCTGGTGGCATGGGCTCAGGGAAGGGATAAGAGGGAGGAACATCTCCAGCTCCCAAGCCTTTCTGGGTTCTCAGTCATGTTTGTTGTTGGCAACCCCTCTGAAGGCAGTTAGGACACAGCCTTTCCTCTTTTCTGAGTCCCCCAACACTCTTCTCAGCAATTTCTGTCCTTCAACGTGTTGCTAACATCTCTTGTCTGCTTACCTCCTTTTTGTCTGTCTTTGTGGATTTACGCCTTTCTAAAAAATCCCTGTACTCTTATTTTAGTTTGATTATCAAAGAAACAGAGATAAATGCATGTACTTAATTAGTTGGTTTTGACTGGCAGCTCTGGGCCTCAGCATTCTCATATCTAAAAGGAGGGACTTAGACCAGATCCTCTCTAAGGTTCTATGAATCTCAAATTCTGTGAATTGTGCATTAGACCATAAATAAGTGCTACAATATAAGGAATTAACTTTAAGGATTGTCAAAATTCAAACCGCAGGGAGATTACCAGAGTATGAGTCATTAGGAGAAGTTCCATGTTAGAGGTGGGGACCAGAAAGTTGTGTGTAGGTTGAATAAACAGAAGAGTAAGGGAGCAGCATAAGTGATGCGCAGAAGCAGCTATGACCACTGATGAGAAAGGCGCATATTGAGAAGCAACGAGAAACGAGGTTGGATATTCACCAGGTACACATTTCCAACTTGTAGAGGGCCTTCGCAGGTTGAGATTTAAACTTAATAATTGCAGTAAGAAATGGCACTCTTCAAAAATAATATAATATTATTATCAAATGGCATTTCTTTTCACCTCATAAACTTTGTACAATTCTTGCTCAAATCAGTCCTCTTTAAAGTGAGTTGAAACACAATTGTTTTCTCTTTCAAAGAAAAACTTAAAAAATTTAATGATATTATTTTGAGGCAATGTGTAATTTTAATGTCACATTTTATTCATGTTTTAATTTTCTTATAGGTTTTATTGTTGTATGCATATAACATGAGGCCCCAGAATATTTCAGATGCTGTGCCTAATAGCACTTCTAGCGATGTCTATGTTGGCTCTTTCTGGGTTCCACTGAACAGGCAAGTAATGATGGATTTCCTACAACTCTGCTAATATTTTCCTTAGAACAGACTGTTTTAGTAATATTCAAGGTAAGTCACAGGAGAACTTTTAGAAGACATTTTTAGAAGATCTTCCTTTTAATTAGAGGAGTATGATATTGCAGTGCTTAGGAGTATGAACGCTGAATCCAGCCTGCTTTGGGTCAAATGCCAATCGTGCCCCTTATTCACTTTGCAAACTTGAGCTTGTTACTTAACCTCTCTGTGCTTCAGTCACCCCATCAATGAAGTGGGAATAAGAATAATAGTACTTAGGGTTGTGGAGAAACACTTCCTGACACTTCATAAAGATTTTAGAGAGTACAAGGATATATATTATATTTTGCCTATAATTTGGGGCATATTTAAACATTTTTTAATGCTTATTTATTTTTGAAAGAGAGACAGAGCATGAGAGGGGAAGGGACAGAGAGAGAGGGAGACACAGAATCTGAAGCAGGCTCCAGGCTCTGAACTGTCAGCACAGAGCCTGGTGCAGGGCTCGAACTCACAAGCCTTGAGACCATGACCTGAGCCGAAGTTGGCTACTTAATTGGCTGAGCCACCCAGGCACCCCTGATTTGGGACATATTTAAAAAGTAACATGTGGCTCCGTATTGGGTTGCAAAATTATGGACAAACTCCACGCCCTCCATCGTCCCACCCTTCCCTATTTTACATTGTTCCCCACATCAAAAGCCTCTGCTTCATCCAGGTTGTTTTCCTTTCTCTCCATCAAACAGGGCATGTCTCTAACTTTTGCTCATGCCTTGTTTCTCTCTTCTCCTGTTTCACTTTACCAAATTCCTAGTTGGTTTTTAATTTTTTTCATTGCTTAGTTAATTTAGTTTTGATTCCATTGTTCACCGTCCTTGTGACCTCAACTCCATCGCCTCAGTTGTAAAATGGAAAGAATATCTACTCTGCCTGCCTTTCAGGGTTGTTAAGATCAAGACAGACAACGTATGCATGTCTTCTGAAAGGCCGAAAGCACTGGGCAAATGTCAAGTCTTGTTACTAACCCCTGTGTCTGTCAGTGTCAGCTCTTTGCCCTGTTAGGCACCTAGTAAGTGCTTAGCAAACAGAGACCTGGTTCTTCCCTGAAGAGCCTTGTTCATGCTCCAAGATTTTCATACTGAAGGACTTCTTGGCCTTGCCATAAAAGAGAATAAAACAAGAGATGTTTCAAGAGCTGGCATATTTTCAATTATTCAGCCAATTTTCTTTTTTCCCTTCCCCCCCCCCCTTTTTTTTTGAACTGGCAGAAAATCTAGGCACAGGACATATACCAGCACAGCTAAGCAACAAAGTTATGAAATTATATACTTGCTTTGTGTACATAAATATGGCAAGATATTTTTTTAGAATCACATGATTAAAATGATGATAATTTCTGCAGAGTGGAATGAAATCAAACTGACAGAATTCTTTTTTATTCCAAAAAGTTTGTAATTTGAATGTGTTTATGATCAGTGGTAGGTTTACTCAGGTTAGGGACATGAACCTGTCACTGAGGCCAACACAGAGGAGGGTGTCTGGCAGTGTCTCATCTAACCTGTCCCTTGGGGACACAGTGAAAGCTGCCCATTTCCCTCACCTAGGCTGGCATTGCTTGTATTCTTAGGAGGGCCAGGGTAAGATAGGTACGTGGGGAGTTGCTCTTGTTGACCATCTTTCAGAAGGCAAAGTAAGAATACAAGGGGTCAGAAAAAAATAAGCCAGAGAAGGAACCAGAATAGCCTTCAAATTGGGCAGTCCTCTTGAATCGTTCATTTCATGTCCTAATCTCCAAATTAAGTACTTACAAGGAAAAACATTTTAATTCTTGGCATTTTTCTATAGCAACAAAAGAAAAGATAGTGTTCTCAATACACACGCATAAATGTTTCTGTGTAGTTCTATCCAATTATGTTCTTCTAACCAAGATCCAGTTCCCTGCCTGCTGTCTCTGCTTTCAAGTCTCCTGCCATCCACATTTCTACTTCTGCCCGGGTCCTGCTTCCAGGCCCTGGCAGCCTGGGGGGGGAGAGAGTGCCCGTGAGTCAGTAAATGAGAGCAAAGGCTGTGGGGAGCTGGTCTAGCCTGGATGAGATGATGGATGTTTGTGGGCCAATGTGGGAATTCAAAAGCTGGACTGAGCATTGACACGGACGGGGAGGTCAAGATGTGTATGGGCAAGATGTTGGGCAAATGGGGTCATGAGATGAACCTGAGATGCTAGGTCCTCTGATGCTGCTCCTTGATCAGGGGCCCAGCCACCCCACCCCCCCCACCAGCCTGCTTTTTACAGAGTTAGACCAGGACATTTGTTTTTGAAACAGATAATACAGCTCTGGACATTCACTGACAATCTGAAACCCAAACATCAAAGAACAGTTTATCCTTCCTGCAATTCCATGTATTAGAAGGGGGAGCTACATTATTTTTGAAAGAGAAACGGGAATTATAAGAATTCTTTCTTGGGTATTAGAATGAAGAACAGTGTGTTAGAATATCATCTTTCCTCATGTGGCTTCTCATGGTTAGGAATGTACATAGTTATGTCATTTCATCGGTACAAAATGCTGTGAAGTAGATGAAGCAGGTTTTATTATTCCAGTCTTGCAGTAGGAGGAATGTCAGGGTCAGAGAGGTTAGGTGGCTTGTGCAGGGTCTCATGGCTGATGTGTGTTGGAACCAAGCATGCTTCTCCCAGGTCCTTTGAGTCCTACCTGTTCTCTCTCCAGTGCATCAGGCAGCCTTTCCGCCATTCTTGGAGATGACTGTTTTTTTTTTTTAATGGATGTCTTCCAAGTGAACTTTTAATAACAGATCTTTACATTTTAACCATTGTCCTTTTTTTATAAAAGAGTTTCTTAAACACACTATATAATTTCAGATCCTCTTATGTATAATTAAAGGTACTTTTTCACCTTCTATCATGGTCATCGAGTATTATACCATGCTGCAGATGAGGACCCTGTGGAACATTGGGGAATTGACATTCCTGTGTATGTTTTTGATGTCAGTTTGACTTAATGGATAATTTACTTCTTTCTCATAAAAGTTTCCCTCCTTCCTTGGATGGAGACACCCACACTGACGCACACACACATGCATGCATATATGTGCTGTATCCCATAGCATAGACTCACTGAAGGCCACACAGGTGGCTGTTTGCCTCCTTCAGCTGCTTCAAATGCTTTTTCTTCTCCTGACTCCACTCACCCATTTACCTCTGCCTTCAGAGTATCCACTGTTCACTGGCCTGTGGCCCCAGAAGCTTTCTGTCTTCAGCATAATTGCCGCTGTGTCCTGTGCCTTCCTCCTTGGCTTTTGCTTTTCCTTCTTTCTTGATCCTGCTCCCTGCCCTTTCACCCCTCCCCGCACAATATACTTCATTGTTATGGGCTCATTGATTGGCCTTTGCAAGCCATTGCTAACTTGCCATAATTCTTACCTTCAGGTCAGCAGGGCAGTCATGGCACAGCATTAAGATTTACATAGGAGCAAACCTTTTGTTATTGCCTGGACTTTCTTTGCTCACGTAAATGTTCATTTTCTTTTTTTTTCATCTTAAGCAGTATTTTGGATGTGTGCATTTCTGTCATTGTGCCTTTGCCAGTTTGTCATTTTAAATCTCTCAGAGTATATAACTAGGTCATAAATATTATACGGGTTAGAATTGTTTCTCTTTGCTCATGTTTCTTGAATGAAGGAATTATTGAATGAATGATGTTTGGGAATGCCAGAAACCCCAGTGTTAAATACCTGAGGACTAACTTTACACATATTACAGATTCTGGGAATAAACGAATGCCTTTCTTACCTTTTCAAGTAAAATACATGTGCATCTGTTATTTTTAGGGTCATTTCAATTCATGAGAAACTATCTAATCTTACGCAAATAGCTGAAATATCATTGCCAACAACTCCTGAAATTACTTCAGATGAAAATGTATCCGAAATGCAAGAAATGGAAGAGAAATCAGTTGATAAGGAAATGGAAGTAAGTTATTAAAAATAATGGAAAATTGCATTGCTGTTGTAGCATAGATGTCATTTTATATAATTATTTAAGTGATTTTTTTACTTCATCAAAGCACAACTATGTCACTAATCTTGAACTTTGGTTCTTCTGTTCTCCATTTCTCTATTTAGAGTATCAAATATAATCCAACTTTTTTGGACACGTACGTAGTGCTTCCTTCAAAGCTTTTCTAAACATACCAATTATAAGAATGTGATGGTGAAAGAAAGCAAAGGCAATCTAGAGAAATCACTTAGATACCACTGTGAATCCCAAGAAACAATGCTCCGTAACTTTACATTATTCTTTTACTCTTTATTCTTAAGTCTACTGTTTCAACATTTTTATTATTCAAGAAATGTGTGAAGAAAAGTATCTTTCAGACTTTCTCTATGCATATATGTATTTTTTGAACAACAACAAAAAAGACATTATCTTAATGGTGTATTATTAATTTGATCACACAGTTGGGTGGTTTTTGTGATGATTGATGTATGTGTCTGGAGAAGAGGGTCATTGAGGGTCATTTCTCTTCTACCCTTCCTGAGTTCTGAACCCACTGAGGAATGGGATATAGCAGACGGATAGTGGAAATCAAAATCTCAGCGTCATTAACTGAGAAAGCTGATTGATTGTCGAACATTGCTTTAGGACTGTGACCAAATGAGCTTAGTAGTATCTCACCCCTGAATGAGCCAGACTTGCCCACCTAGTCACACCTGTGTAACCATAGGATTCCCCAGTGCCCTTCTGCCCCTGCCAGGCTCACTGCAGGGAGGAGCAGAGACCAGCAGTCTTGTAGGCAGGGTGCCTCCAAAAATATAAACAAAGATTGCCCAGAAGAGGCTGAGCCCAGCATGTTCTTTTGCTTTTCCCAAACTTACTAATCAGTTAAGTCACTCCACTTTCCTGGCAGTAAATTAGTTTCAAGTCTGAAAGAAGCCAGAAGTGTTCCTCCTCTAGGAGTGGAGTGGCATTTCCTTACGCTCTATGGAAATGAGAGGAGCAGGAACATATTTGTTCTTCCCTAATCACTTGTCCTTTGAATTTCCATTTGCACATTAATCCACTTTCTTGAGTTATAGATTCTGTAGTTATTTTGGCCATTTTAAAAGTCAGACAGCTCTACAAGACTTAGCGAAAAGGGACAATCTCCTACCCAACCTCTTCTCACTCTGCAGTCCTGCTTTGCAGAGGCAACCATTTTCAGCTCTTTCAGCTGTTTCTCTTGTTATTTACTTCCACGTGTATAATAATATGTAGTATCAGTCATGAAAAATGAGGCAGCAAACAGCCTTCAAATCCAAGTGCGTTAACTGGGGCCCTGTTCCATGTCCCCTCAGGCCTGCATCTAGGCTGGTAGCACATCCATCACGTGAAATATCACCAGTCACAGGAGCAGGAGGGAAGAAATGGGGCAAATTGCACATTGGCTCTTAAGGTTTCTGTCATATCACTTCCACTAATATTTCATTGACCAAAGAAGTCACATCCTACAGGCTTGGAAGAAGGAAAACCAGAATTATTGATGAATAGAGCTATTAGCTACAAATAATTATTCTTTTTTCTTTTATGTATCAACTTGAGATAATATCTATTGATTTTGTTGTGGTATATAAGGGTTTAATTCACTTATACTTCTCCCCAACTTCTCCTTTCTCCTTTTCCCAAGTATTGTCATATCACAGATTTTGGTTAAGTCACTATTCAGTATTTACATTATCATGCCCCTGGAAACAATGTTCACAGCCAAGTCAAAGAGTGTACTATGGTTATTTTCTTTTCTTGTATAAGCTTTGATTTTTCTTGTATTTTTTTCTTTAACTTTCTTCTGATCATTACATCACAATTTTCATATGTTCATCCATAGATTTTCACCCAGTTGTTCATGCTTATCAAATAATATCTCAGTTCCTTTTTTTCTTCTTGAAAGCGCCCATCTTTCTGCTCTAGTTGAGGACTGTTTGCCCCCAATGCCTACAGCATACCTCTAAATCTGGGGCCTCCTTTTGCTGCTTTCCTGGTTGAATTCCCAGCCAGTTGGGGCCCAGCTCTGTTTCTCCTCTCTGTAAGTTTGTAGGATCTTTTCTTCATTTTTGATCTGCTGTATCTCATTCCTTAAATCACTTTTTGCTAGTTTAATATTCAATCACAATAACAAAACATTTTTAATTCTTTTTTTAAATTTTTAATGTTTTTTTTTTTTTTTTTTTGAGAGAGAGAGAGACACAATGAAAGCAGGGGAGTGGAAGGGGCAGAGAGAGAGAGAGAGAGAGAGAGAGAGAGAGAGAGAATCTGAAGCAGGTTTCAGGCTCTGAGCTGTCAGCATAGAGCCCATCACCGGGCTCAAACTCACAAACCGTGAGATCATGACCTGAGCCAAAGTCAGACTCTTAACCAACTGAGCCATGCAGGCACCCCAAAACATTTTTAATTCTTAAAGAAAAGTATTGGTATACCTCTTTTTGTCCTATTTCTATTTTTTCTTTCTTTCTTTTTTTTTTTTTTTTTTTGCCATTCTAACCTTTTTTCCCCTTTTTTATTGAAGTCTAGTTGACATACATGTTATGTTAGTTTCAGGTGTAGGTTTAGCTCTTTATTTCCTCATCTATGCACTCATGTGAACGTGTAAAATTTGAGGACTCTCCTGATTCTCAGAGTGTACCTGTTGGCATTTTCAGTCTGAATTTACCAGTAGAGTGAGTGAATCCATTTTTCATTATTGCGAAAGCAACAAGCCCAGCTGTAAGAGGATTCATCAAGAACAGTTAGCCTTTGCAAAATGCCACTTTTCCACACTTGCCTTTCCTCTGCTCTGTGCCCGGATTTATCATAGAACTGATGTCTTAGATTTTGGGTTGCACATCCCAAAGTCTTTTCAGTGTCTTTGTAGGTTACGATATTAATTACCAGATGTTTCTTGATATTACCTATATACTGAGCGCTTATAATAAATCTAATAGATCAGATATCTCAAACCCATGAGATTACATATATTATAAAGTAATAATATAACATACATATTTTCTTTGTTTCAAGTTTTCATTTAAATTCTAGTTGGTTAACATATAGTGTAGAATTTTTATCACTTTGATTCATCACTTACATATAACATCCAGTGCTCATAACAAGTGCCCTCTTTAACACCCATCACCTATTTAGCCTGCCCCCCCACCTCCCCTCCAGCAACCCACAGTTTGTTCTCTATAGTTCAGAGTCTCTCATGGTTTGCCCCCCTCTCTTTTTTCCCCCTGCCCCTATGTTCATGTTTTGTTTCTTAAATTCCACATGCGAATGAAATCATATGGTATTTGTCTTTCTCTGACCAACTTATTTCGCTTCACATAATACACTCTAGCTCCATCCATGGCTTTGCAAATGGCAAGATTTCATTCTTTTTGATGGCTGAGTAATATTCCACTAATATATATCACCTCTTCTTTATCCATTAATTAGTTGATGACCATTTGGGCTCTTCATAATTTGGCTATTGTTGATAATGATGCTATAAACTTCGGGGTAAATGTGCCTTTTCAAATCAGTATTTTTGTATCCTTTGGATAAATACCTAGTAGTGCAATTGTTGGGTTGTGGAGTAGTTCTATTTTTAGCTTTTTGAGGAACCTCCATACTGTTTTCCATAGTGGCTGCACCAGTTTGAATTCCCACCAATGGGGCAAAAGGGTTCCCTTTTCTCTATATCCAAGCCAACACCTGTTGTTTCCTGTGTTAATGTTAGCTATTCTGACAGGTGTGAGGTAGTATCTCATTGTGGTTTCGATTTGTATTTCCCTGATGATGAGTGATGTGGAACATCTCTTCTAACATATGTATTTTTTTTCATATTATGTCTGTTTTCAGGAAGAACTCCACTCTCGTGTCATTTTTGCACTTCTTTTGTAGATCACTTGATT
Source organism: Puma concolor (assembly GCF_028749965.1). NCBI lineage: Eukaryota > Metazoa > Chordata > Mammalia > Carnivora > Felidae > Puma > Puma concolor. The sequence goes on along the minus strand of NC_141673.1, from coordinate 24,437,163 downwards.
TGGTCACTTAGTTTTTTGGTCATAGTCCAAACATATCAGATTGCTGTCTTTGAGCCATAGTCTAGAATATTCTTTGCTGAAATTGTCCCTGAGTCCACTTCCATATAATTCATATATGAAAAAAGATTATTTTCTCCTAAACCCATTCATCTTTGCAACTTCTATTGTCTGAGGCAGGAGGGTGAGCATCCATAAGAGCACGAAGTCTAGGTTGTGCTCTGCTACTCAGTTTTACTACCTAGGGTCAGTCACTTACCCTTATCTGGGACTAATGTTCCTCTCATCTCTAAAACTGATCATCTCACTAAAATAGTGCTCTGAGATGGAGAGCCACACCCCTTGGTTGGAAGGTGAGTCACCAGAATTTCCGTGGGGTCTGATGTGGGAATCAAATTTATTACAATGAGCCTGGCATCTCAGTAAAGAGGTTGACTATGAATATAAGAAAATACCAAATAAATGGGGATAAGAGAGAGCGTTTGAATGTAAGCAGAGGGAGGAAATCCAGAGTCTCTTTAACCAGAGTTTGTGGCTTGCTTTCTTGTCCTGACTAGAATGGTATATGTCAGTGGATCAGTCCTTGAGTAAAACAGACTACTTTCAGTAATGATGTTCTGTGTATCTTTGAGTTTGTCTTGTTCCTTAACTTAGAAAATGTTTCTTCAGCTTTAAGGAGGGCATTTTTAAATATGTTTCAGTTCTGTTGGTTCTCTATATAAGAGAATGTCATCAAATGGAAGACAAACTAATATCTGTTTAGATGAACTGGCAAACAGATTAGTTCAGAACACTTGAAAAGTTGAGAAAAAGAAGGAACATATAAAGTTTTCTTTTTTTTTTTTTCCCAGTATGCTAACTGGCACTTAAAAAAAGGCAGCTATATTCTGTGTTCTAACAAATCCCATTGACTAAATCTGCCAGTTTGTTGTCATGACAACCTTCACTTGGCACTAATTAGAAGTTAACTAGGACACTTGAAGAGATCGATTCTGGTCTGGAATTGGAAAGGATTTTATAACCTCTATAATCTATTATATTTATTTCTATCAAAGTATAGATTTTTGGTGGGTTATTAAATAGAAGGTACCAGAAAATGTACCTTTGGTTGATATGGGGGATAATGAATCTTACTCTCTTTCTTGTTCCTTTCCCTTTTTTACCACCTCCTCCCCCCACCCCCCCCTGCCAAAGCCTGTGGTCTGGAATAAGCTAAGAAATTCAGAACACAGATATTAATTTAAGATGTATCGAGAGGGCTACAGAACAGGTGTTCTAATCACTTCTGGCTTGAAAACTGTATATATTCTTCTAAAATGAACAAAGCTGGCTTAGAATGACTGAGTTATTTTAACCTGTCATTCATAGCTTTAGGGGTGTCTTCAGAGCTTACCAGGGACTTTAAGGCATATGAAAAATGCACACGATCCTGATTTTAAGAGAAAAACATCTTATTTGGAGTGATAGCATACTGATATGAAGAGCCTAAAATATGCTTACCAATTCACCTAAGGTTAGTTCAGCAAACATTTATGGGATGCCTGGATTGTACAAGGCAATTAAAATTAGTATACAGTCAACATATCCCAAATATCAAATTACTATGAAAACAAAGAACAAAATGAAATTGAACATTAGCCTCAATTCACAAATTCTTTTTGAGGAAATATTATATGCAAAATTTTTCCAGGCTTGGGGAGGAGATAAGGACATGCAGAAATCAGTACAATTAGGTCTTTGTCATGGAGGAGATTAATCATTGTATGAGTATGGACGTAGGTACCCAGATGTCATTCATAATGAACGTAGCCATTGGGTGGTCCTCTTTTAGCAAAATGTGTCATTCTAAGAAACATCAATCTGCTGTTCAAAACCATTGAAAATAATCTAAATCTTTATGGGGTCTCTCATAAGAACATTCAAGAGGCAATTCTTTCATAACACAAGGCAAAACTTCTTTTAAACCTTCTTTTCCCCAATTGTCATGTTCTTTAGTATCTTTCCGACATCTGCATGCAACCTTCCAACAAAATACCCCAAAACACCCTGTACTCTTACTGCATTGTTTTGAAGGTTATCTGTTTATGTGTCTCTTCATCTCTCTTTACTGTGACTTCCTTTGCTGGAGGTTTTGTTCATCATCTTATCTCTGATATTTAGCCCAGTGCCTGACACATAGTGCCTCTCCAGTACTTGCTTGGGGAGCTTCTAGTTGAAGACCTGTGGAGGGCACTCATAGCAGACTGAGGATACAGCAAGAGAAGGGGTGTGAAGTCATGGAAGTGAATGTTACATTCAAGGGACGATGAGATGTCTGTTGTGATGGGAGAACAGGGTGAATGTAGTGGGAGATGCGGCTGAAGAGGTGGGTGGAATTAAGTGACTCCTCCTCTCTGACTCACCACATGGTGCTGTAAGAGTCTGTCTCTCCTTTTCTTCCCACTAGACCATCCATTGGCTCCTTAAGGGCTCTCTTTCTGTCTTGTTCATTACCAGTTCATGACACTTAGGCTGCATATGGTAGGTAGGTGCTGAATGAATAAATGGCGAGTGAACTTTGTTCTGTAGGGGAGGGTCATGAAAAGGCAGGGCTGGGTGTGGGGGTTGGGGGAGGGGCAGCACCTGGAAGGGCATCTCATGATCCACTCTGTGATTGGCTGACATAAACTGGTGGCATGTGAAGGAGGGATGAGGGAACCAAGAGTTTGGAGGATGGAAAACAATTTAGGAAGTTTTTTTCCATACAGTAGGTGAAAGAAGATGAGGATTTCAACTAAGTCAGAGTTGGCATGGTTATTTTTGAAGTAACTCAGTAAACCATTCTCCATAGAATCAATAGATGCTCCTTTTTAAGGGAGAAATGGCAAAGATTGAACAAGGGTCACTCTGTGCCCTTCCAGCCCCCTGCCAACCACACACCCACACACCTCTGGCAGCTTTCTGCCTGGGCTGATGAGCTCGAGGCTTCACTTCTGTGGTAGAAAGGTCATGTGAGGCCTCCCACAACCTGATATCCAATCAGCCAATTTTCTATGTGTTTATGTGATTTACTGTAAATAATGCCAAAGAAATAGGATGTTGTTGAGGTGAAATTTCTGTTTGATAAATGTTGAGACAGGTAGTGGAAGGCATTTATCAGGTAATATTGCTGTCTTCATCTGTTATGTGAAATGATTAATGACGTACACAGTCTCATTTTGCTTGATAGCTCTTGATGAAATCATGACAGTAACCCATCATGGCTGTTATTGAAACCTTTCCTATAGGAAGGAAATGTATTTTAACCAGTCCTGAAAACTCAATTAAAAATATAGAAATTAGATAAATATGAGAAGTGTAAGTGTGGAGACAAAAGAGTATCCCCTCGGTCTTAAAGTGGACAAAGAACCTGGGAGGTTCCTCACAGGAAAGCAGTATTCCCCGATCAGTGCTAGTATCCTACTTGCCCTCCATCTTTTTTGGTCCCATTGAAGCTGGCCCACTTCTAGCCGTGATCACTTCCTATCCAAACAGTTTGAGTAACCTCCTGGCTAATTTCTCTTTCTCTTGTCTCTTCTCAGTCTAGTTCACCTTTAAAATATAGCCAGAATTATCTTTTTAAAGCAATTGGATCATTGTTTCCTTAGTCCGGTGTCTCTCGATTTCCTATGCAGTAAAATTCAAATTCGTAACTTTTACATGTCCTATTATAAGTGCACCTCTCCAGCCTTATTTCTCCTCACTCATACTGCCATGCTTCCTATACACACCCGTAGTAAAGACCATATCATATGTTTATGTTCCTTGAATATCCACTGTTCTGTTGCTTACATGCCTTCCTTCTCCTGGAATGTCCTTGTCCCCATTCTCTGTGAAATCCTATTACTCATTTAAGGCTCAGTTCTCATGACCTTCCCTCCAGGAAGTCTTCTCTGTTCCTTATAATTCCTCTCTCCCCCACCCGTAGGTTCCTGTAACCTATTCCTATCCATGCTCTGACCACATTCTACTTGGTATTTTATTTAGATGTGTACGAATCTATTCTTCTCAGCCACTGTACACTTCGTGAGGATAGGGTCTGTTTCTTCATCTTTGTGCTCCACAGCATCTCGAATATATTTGTTAAGTTGTATTCAATTAACTATAGCTTTGGAACTCTGGAATTTGATCTTTTCTATGTTCATGCATTTATTAAAACTTAAGTGTAATATGACTTAGGGCTGTGAATTGCTTCTTTATTTTAAGGTTTTAATCATCACTGGTCAGTCATAATTTAAAAATTAATGTGGGGCGCCTGGATGGCTCAGTCAGTCATGTGTCTGACTTCGACTCAGGTCATGATCTCATGGTCCGTGGGTTTGAGCCCTGCAATGGGCTCTGTGCTGACAGCTTGGAGCCTGGAGGCTGCTTCAGATTCCGTGTCTCTGTCTCTCTCTGCCCCTCCCCTGCCAGTGCTCTGTCTCTCTCTCTGGAAAATAATTAAACATTAAAAAATTATTTAAAAAATAAAAATTAATGGAACTTTATCATTTCCATATTTCTGAATGCTGATACATTTATCTATTAAAGCTCCCATAAAAGTGAATTGTTGCTGGATGCTGACCACATCACAAAGTAGGCATAGTTTATCTCCCACGGCCTTGTAAAGAAAGGCTACTTACACTAGCTCAAGTAAAGTAGGTGTGGGGGGAGGCAGTATGTGGCAGCGTATAAGTAAGCTCATACATAAGGACTGGAAACCAAACACAATGGGCCTCACAGAAAATGGAACTGGTGAGTCGGGAGCCAAGCCTGCGATTACTCGTAGGGTGGGGTGTAAGTTCTCACTCATCCTGTTCCCTTCTCTTACTCATCTTTTCTTTTTTCTTTTTCCTTCTCTTACACATCATACATCTAGTCCAATGGCTGCCTTTTCTGAGTTCGTATCAGGACCTTCAGCTCATATAGTCAGTACTGACTGTAACTCTCTTCTCTTACCCTTCCTTACATGAAATGCTAGAGAATCTGATTGATTCACCACTGCTTATGGGTAGATCAGATGTCCACACATAAACATGGCTGTGTCCATACAGTAGGGGCTGTGGCAGTGTCATCAAAAATGGACAACGTATGATATTAACTCTCGCTTCCTTTTCATTTACTTTTTCCATTTTTTTTTTCTCAATTCTCGGCTATTCTTCTTTGATTAAAATCCCTCTCTGGGGTCTGAATCTCTTCATCTCAGGGTTCTCTTCTCAGAAGAAAAGTGATTTTCCAAAACTTAATTCGGTGTGAATTACCTCACTTGTTATTCTTCTGTAACATATGAATTTTAACAATGAAGTCATGTATTGTTCATAATTAAATCTTATCTGTTGTGATCATCCTGTATCTTTTTAAATAACCTTAATTATTTAAGGAATTGTGATCTCTGAGTCTCTGTAAGTTTTCTCCTGGGGAATTAGGGTTAGGCGATGATGCAAAAAAAAAAAAAAAAAGACAAATGGAATAAATAGTTTATAACTAAAATACAGTAGTTTATCAGTAAGTTCAACCTCACTATATTGTCTTCTTATTTCTAGAACATGATTATTGAATGTTGCTCTGAAATAATAAATCTATTTTTGACTGATAGAGATACAACACCATTGTCTGAGGTACGTATCTTTTGTAAAAATGTATCTGATTCTCTCGCAAGTATTATTGTTGCTATAGAGACAGAAATATAGAAAACAGCTATTATGAAAAGTATCAAGGGCCTAACCCTCCTTAATTAATGTGAAAAAGTGATAAACATGAGTTTATAATAGCATGTTATTTTGGCTAAAAATACTCTTTGTTAAAAAATCAAGTACAGAGAATTATGAAGAAGATAATTTTAAAATAATTTCAAATGTACTATTCAGAGACTAACCAACTATGGGCATTCTCAAAGATATCTCAAGTGTTTTCCATGTAGAGAGAAACTTTAGAATTTTTACATCAATGGGATTATACTGTACATGTATTTGTAGCTTGTTTTTTTTTTTTCTCATTTAACAATAATGCTATGGAGATATTTTTATGTGAAAAGTCTACTTTGTCATGTTTAATGCCTGCATAAAAGTTTCTTTTGTGTATTTGTTGTCAGGCTCTATTTATACAACTAGATTTTTATTCATGGATCTTGAGGTTGGTGGATTCTTGTATATGCATATTTCACCCTTCTGTATTATCTCCTCAGAATTACTTCTTTAGGAGCAAGATTTTGGAGTAAAAAAGTATACATACTTTTTCATTATAGTAGGATATATATATAATATAAAATTTACACTTTTAGCCATTTCTAAGTATACCCTTCAGTGGCATTAAGTACATTCATAATGCTCTGCAGCCAATCCATCTCCAGAAATTTTCATCATTGCAGACATGTTGTACCCATTAAATAATAACTCCTCATTCTCTCTCCCCTGAGCTCCTGATAATCTCTGTTCTACTTTCTACTTCTAGTCTACTACTAGACTACTAGTCTACTACTACTAGTCTACTACTTCTAGTCTACTACTTGCCTATTCTAGATACCTTATCTACATGGAATCATACAATATTGCACCTTTGTGGCTGGCTTATTCCTTTTAGCAGTGTTTTCAAAGTTCATCCTTGTTGTAGCATGTATCGGTATTTCATCCCTTTTTAAGGCTGAATAATATTCCATTCTGTGGATGTACCACATTTGTTTATCCATTCTTTTGTGGATGGTCATTTGAGTTGTTTCTATCTTTTGGCTGCTGTAAACAACGCTGTTATAAACATGGATGTGCAAGTATCTGTTTGAGGCCCTGCTTTTGATTCTTCTGGATATATACTCTCTCTCATCAGCAGTAATTGAGGGGGCCAGTTTACCACACATTCATCTACACATGCCCTCTTCCTCTTTCTAGCCCTCTCTCTTCCCCTTCTCCCTCTTTCTTGTCTTCCTACTTCTCTTTTTTTAGCCATTCTAGGTATGATAAGTAAAAAAAAAGACATTTTCAATTATTTTATATTTATTAATAATATGGTCAAATATAGTTTATATGTTTGTTGGCAGTCAGTGTTTCTCCTTTTGTAAAATAGTACTCACTCATTTAGTCAATCAACAATATTTAGAGTGAACTGTCTATGTGTCAGGAACCCCGTTCTAGGTCCTGGAGAGCCAGCTGTGAACAAGCAGCAAGGACCTCACTCTCTTGGAGCTGACATATTTGTGGAGGGAAAGAGAAAATAATAGTAATAGATCAAGAAGCAGGGTAATTTCAGATTTTTTAAGTGTTATGAAAGAAAGAAAGAGTGATATGTTAGAGTAGGGTCAGCAAACTACAGCCTGTGAGCTATATCTGGCCCACTGCCTGTTTTGTAAATAAAGTTTTATTGGCATACAGCATGGTAATTTGTTTGTTTATGATCTATAGCTGCTATGAGCTATAGCAGCAGAGTTGGGTGGTTTTGACAGAAACCATATGGCACACAAAGCCTAAATTATTTATTTTCTGCCCTTTCCAGAAAAAAAAGTTTGCTAACCCCTGTGATAGAAAGTAACCGGGAATGGGTGACAGGTTAGGTAAGGTGGTCTGGGAAGACCTCTCTTAGGAGATGCCATTTGAGGTAAGACCTACACTGTGTTCCTCCCACTAGATCATCAGCTTCTTGGAGCAGGAGCAGTACTGTCTTAATTTTTGAATACTTACAGTGCTTAGTACAGTGTATTGCTTGGTTACTGTTTCTTAAATTAAATTCCCCTAAGTTTTAAGTATCTGAAATTTAACATTTGCCTTAATTTTTTTTCATTTGGCCATTCATGTCCTTTTCCCATTTTTTTAATGGGAACCTAATTTTGTATTACAGAAATACATAGATTTACCATGGGAGACATTATAATAAAAATCAAGTTTAACCTAATTTTGTGCAAACTGGTTGAAAACAGGTCACAGAAAAAGGAGCTGTTATTTAAGATACATGATTTATTGCATTAACGGGCCTTAGCGTCTGACCGACCTGGGTTGGAATCCTAGCCTTGAGTGTTATTAGTTGTGTGACCCTAGACAAGTTATTTAGCCTCTCTAAGCCTCAGTGTTCTCATACCTGAAGCGGGGGTAATAATGCCAACCCTTCACAACCGTGAGAACTAAAGGAAATCATATATGTTAAGTATCAGAAATAGAGCCTCACATAAATAAATGCTTAGTAATTATTAGCTCTTTAGGTGTCATCATCATTTTCATCCCTACCATGGTCGTGCTTTCCATGTATGAATTCTTCATCCCTGAGTCAACTAATTTCAAACAGATGTTTATGATGCAAATTTGTTTTGAAATATTGATAGAAAGGGAGAGTAATCATGTTAAGGATTACTGGCTGGCTCAGTCAGTGCAGCCTGTGCCTCTTGATCTCGGGGTTGTAAGTTTGAGCCCCACATTGGATGTAGAGATTAAGAAAAATCTTTTAAAAAGAGAGAGAGAGAGAGAGAGAGAGAGAGAGAAGGAAAGAACCAGGAACCATTTTCTTTGTCTGGGATGTAAACCACTATTGAACCCTGGAGGCATTAGGTCAGCCTGCAGGATCCTGACTTGAGGTCCCCACAGTGAAAGGGTCTACCAGTCCAGGAGAAGGGGCCCCCAATTGAACCCCATGCTAATACCTTCACTGAAAGCCAGCCTTACCTAGTAGTGCTTGGGGGAGGTGGGGCATGGGAGTGTCAGAGCTTGTTCCTAAAACCAAATTGTTAGACAAAGAAAATTACATGCCTTAGTGAAGCCATTTTTGTCACTGAGATGAGAGCCTGCTGTGCAATTCGGTTCCTTACTGAACATACGTATTACAGTTGCCTTCGCCTGTACTGCGTCTTCCCGATTAAAACAAATATTGCCACGCGCAGCCTGTGACAAAAACACAGAATAGCAAGAACATGGAGAAAAAAAACGAGTGCTCCATGCCAACCTTCTTAGCGAGTAATCACAGGATATAAATGACCGTTAGGTTTCATTTCTGGTGTATCAACAACAAAGCGATCCTTCCCTTGCCTACATAGGTTCAAATTATTGCAGTTTCCAAGTTGTCAGGTAAGACTCAAACGTAATGCTAAAAATATGCTTTCTGTCCTTGCTGTGACTGACCAAGGGGAGGACTAAATCATTATATACAACTGTCTGCTCATCAGTAATTATTGAGTTCCAACTGCCCTCAGAGCATGGTGTAGTTACTTCTGTTGCTGCAAAAGCAGCATAGGTTAAAGTTCCTGGGTTTGGCTAAATCAAATATTTTCCTGTTGGTTCACATGATACAGTTAAATTTACCATGTGTGTGTGCATGTTTGTGTGTGTGTGTGTGTGTGTGTGTGTGTGTGTGTGTGTACAGAACTGACCGGAGTCATACAGAATCAGTATGGAAGGAAATTCCTAGGAGCAGATCCTGGTTTGAAGGTGGAAAAGGTGATCCTAAGCCAAGAGAGATAAGACACATTGTATGAGAAGATTGCAAATTAGTTTTTCTTGGCTGCATAATTTGGTAGGAGTTCTTTTAGTTCAGGATTTCTAGCTAGACCTAGCATAGTGCCTGGCGAATAATAAGGATAATCATCATTAAAATGCAAATGCTACTACTAGCAACAAGTTTTATCGAGCACATGGCCTGTGCAGTCACTGCCCGGTGTTTTACATACAGTATGTCATTGAATATTACAAGAACTCTGTGAAGTTGGTTACTATTATTATCCCCACATTAGAAATGAAGAAATTAAGCAGCATGTTCAGGATCCTGTACCTTGTAAGTGGAGGAGGCAGGAGTCAAATACAGTTCTGCTTAAATCCAGGAACTGCATGTTTTGCTAAACTACACCCAGAAAATGTTTCATTCGAATAGGGAGCATATGCTACAGGGAATTGAGGAGTGAGATGTGAGAGAGTGAAAGTTGCACCAGTACATGAATCTTCAGGAAGGTTTGGGTGAGAAGTCTGGAGGGGTAGGAGACCGGCTGCGATGAGAGGAGAGAGCTAGCAGGGGTGGAGCCTGCCTTTCTAGAAGAGAAAAGGACAAATGATGGAGGCGGGGCCTTCGGGGAGAGGGTGGGAACATAAAGACCTTGACAGCACAAGTGAGAGAACTGACTGGGAACAGAGGTAAGACTCCTCTTTTTCTAGGTCTTGAGGTGGCAGATTAGGTGAGAGGGAGTGTGAGTAAGTATGTAAGAAAAGGGTGGGAGAAACTGGGGCAGTTCACACCCGGAGGTTTTCACACTCTCCTTGAAGTGGAGGCGAGTTTACCTCCTGTAGGGTGGGCAGGAGGCTGAGTGTCTGGTCTCCAAGGGAAAGATGAAGGTCTCGAGCGTTCACAGTCATTGGGTGTGAGGAGCGAGGAAGCTGACCAAGGACAAGAGGATTGAAGGCCACGCTGAGATTTAGAAGTCATACGTTCGTTAGAGAACCAGGCATCTTTGCTTGTGGGTTTTTTCTAGCCGCCCTTGCCTTCCTGGACATGGAGTGGAAAATGCCAACGGCGGTCAAGGCAAGAGAAGAGTACTAGCGAGGCAGCTGACCGCATGCCAGAGGCTTGGTGGATTGCGGCAGCCATGAATTTACCTCATAATAGATCCCGAAACTCCTTCCTTCTGCTCTGAGAAAGCACCAGGATGGCCTGATATCAGTCTGCCATTGTTTCTCAAGCCCCAGCTGCACATAAAATAGTTTAATAATGCAATATGTTTTCTTAAATATAGCTTGAATTTAGTGTAAAAAAAATCCTTAATGACAGTTAAGTTCTAATGACTTCCACTGCATTATTTACGTACATTATGTGACTTCCTTTTCACACAGTTGAATTTAGTGTACACATGGTCTCTTATTTCTGATTCTTAAAATGATCATTTTTTAATGTTTATGATTAGATATTGACATCAACCACATGGTGGCCACTAAAATGATCATTATCTTTAGGCCGGTTTGGGTAAGAAGTATAGGGAGGGTAGAAGAATAGGTAGAGGGAGACACAGAGTCAGATATATTAACCTCTCTTAGTTTAGTCATTAGCATCTTTCATTTTATGTCTGAGGGTATTGATTCTATCATGTGGCCACCTATACCATATGACCCCTTATGATTTCATGGCCCTGGCCATCAGCTGGAGGATCATTCCACAATGCTAGCTAGCATCTTATCTTTTTCTGGGTTATCGTGTTAAATGGGAAGTAACACATGTAATCTGTTAACCTAACTCAGACTGCCTTCTTGTTATCACTGCCTCTCAAACCCATGGTTTAGATCTCTGTGCTTAGTTTTTACCAAAATAAGTTCTAATGATGTGCTTCCATATTTGTCTCCCCTACTAGAGCAGATTGGGTCTTATATAATAAGATTGGATCTTATTACATTTCTATTCTCACTGCCTTGCCCAATGCTGGTTCTCATGAAGGTGTTCAATAAATGCTTTGTTAAATCAATGACTGTTCTTGATACATCTTCCAGAGATCCCCCTGGGTTGCAATCTGGACATTATCAGTGACTCTGAGCTCATCAAGTCCATGCATTTGAATAGTAGACATTTGTCAAGTGCTTTCTCTGTGCCAGACATTGGGCTAGACTTTGGGATACAAAAGTAAAAACCAGAGTCCCTGCCTTCAGTTTAGCAGGAGAAACAGACAAATACAGAAGTAATTACAGTACAGGGTAAAACGGAGGCCTGGGGGCCAGACACCCCTCCCTCAGTAATAATATCAGTTAATATTCTGGTATTATCCTGGCATAATTCTGAAGGTGAGAAATTCCCTGTGGTGTCTTTTGAGAAGGGTCCAATAGTTCCCTATAAGAAATCAAGTTAGTAGAAGCTCCTGTGGCCCATGGTTAGGAGTTTTAATTACTTTGGAAAATGATCGGAAGGCAGTAGAGAATCCTTAGGTAGATATAAACATGATCAAGGGTGCCTGTGAAAGCCTTTTCCTCTGATTAGGAAGACCTTTGAAAGAAGAGGCAGTAAACCCAAGTCCTCATTTTGGCAGCAGACTCAGTGGTAAGAGCATGATTTTATGGCTTTGTTCATGGGGATGGAAAGAACAGAACAAGTCCCAAAAGCCCTGGATACAAAAATAAAGACAATAGTTTTTTTTGTTTTTTTTTTAAAGTCAACTCAGTTACAAGCTGCAGCTGAGTACATGGCACCATGCTGGCTCCGCTGGAGCACTCAGAAGTGAGAAAGACAAAGTCCTCGTCCCAAAGAGGCTGACAGTCTAGAAAGGAGGAGTAAGGCTAATGCTTAATGAAGACAACAGCTGTGGCTTTGAAATGGATGATTGTTTTGCGTAAAAGGGGGAGGGGGAGGGAAGAGGTAACAGAGCTTAAAAGACCTGCCCAAAGTCACCACAGCTGGTAACTGTCCCAGCCAAGACCAGCAGACTCCAGAGCCTGTTCCCGGACCATTATCGTGACACTGAAGCCAGCAGTGTCCCACTTTTTCAATTTGGGTGCTCTTGGCCTTTCAGAGGGAGGGGCTGGATCGAGGGAGAGTCAGAGTCAGCGTTTGGCAAGTGGTGCACGTGGTGGCTTGTGCACAGGCTTGCTTGCGAGCGCAGCTGCCTGGTTCCAAATCCCAGCCCAGCTCTGATATTTGCTAGTTGTGTAAACTTGGGAAAGTTGTTTAACCTCAAGGCTTCAGTTTCCCTATTTGTAAAATGAGAATAAAAATAGTACTTACCTCATAGGTTTGTTGTGTGGATTCGAAGAGTCAATCCATGTAAACTCTCAGAACAGTGCCAGGCACAATCCTAAACAAAACATTGTTATCATCATCGAAGAGCTATCTGAGTTCCCTTGCAGTTAGTTCCCTTGCTCCCCTGCAAGTAGGGGAGCAGCTCTAGTGGAACGGCAACATGCCTGAGATGAAGCCTCTGAGTACATTCCCGAAAGAGAGGCTGAAAGGGAAGCTGCGGTAATTCCGGTGCTAGGAATGGCTGCATGCATCACTTTTAACCACATACATTTCCCATTTTCATTGTTCCAGTTACTGTTGTTCTATAACAAAGCACCCCAAACTTAGTGGCATAAAACGACCACCATTTCACTAAAATGCCGGTCATATGTTTGCAAAGGACCTAACAGGACAATTGGTCTCCGCTCCATGATACCTGGGGCATCAGCTGGATAGACCTGAAGGTTGGGGATGATTCAGATTCCGAGGGCTGGGATCCCTGAAGGCTCAAAGGCGAGTTTGGTCTGGTGCTTGATGCTGGCTGTTGACTATGGGGCTGGGAATGCAGATTGGACTGTGGGCCGGAACATGACACGTGACCTCAGTGTGCCCGGTTGGGCCTCGGCGCAGTGTAGTGTCTGGGTTTCAAGAACGAGCCTTCCAAAAGAATCAGGCAGAAGCTCTATCACTGTTTATGCCCTAGCTTTTAAAGTTACATAATGGCTTTTCCCTGCGAGTCCCAAATCCACCCAGATCCAAGATTGGACACAGATTCCACCTCCTGGTGGGAGGAGTGTTAATATCAAATTATAAGAAGGGCATGTGGGTCGGGAGCTATTGTTGCAACCATTTTGGGAAAATGCAATCTGCCACGACATCCAGTAAAGCTCTCCCATTTTGTGGGCCTCTTCCTACTCTGAGCAGAGGCCCCTCCTGGCAACTCACTTAGGCAATTTTTAAAATTAGTCAGCAACTCTCCCCAAAGATGCTCGGTAACTGTCCTGAAGTTGCTGAGTGTGTTTATACCGAGGATAACCTAGGTGGGTTCTCAGAGCAGCCTTTGAAGTGATGTGGGAGGTTTTTCTGGATCGTAGGCGGGGTTATATAGTCCCAATTTATGTGGGAGAGCCTCTACTTCCCATTTTTTTAGGCTGTTAAATCCTAGAGGGTGATGCTAAGCTATTTAATTTCCTTCAGCTAATTTTATTACATTATCGTGTGCCTCTTGGTTTCTTTTTAGCATAACTTTCCAAATGGTGGCAATAACAATACTCTCTTTAAAATGTCGCTTACAGCATTGGGCTTAAGGTTTCACATATTCTAGGGTAGGTGTTTACTAAGTATTTAAAATTTAATTTTACTAATATTATAACTGGTTAAGTTGAGAGTTGCAGATTTTCTTTTCTCTTCTTTTCTTTTCTTTTCTTTTCTTTTCTTTTCTTTTCTTTCTTTTCTTTTTCTTCTTTTTTTTTTTCTTACCAGCCAAAAGCTGTCTGAATAGATTTTATGGGCATCTAGAATTACATCTTTCTTCTGTGAGACATTATCATTCTGTCCTCAAGTGAAGAGTCTCCTTTGTGTTTAAGTTCATGAGACATCCACTTAATATTCTTATATTCTTTTGAAGACAATGCCAGATGACATCAGTTCCACACTGCTTTTAAAACACAGCCCTGACTTTGATTCCATCCTCTCACTGTTCACTTCTAGCTGTCAAATTTGGCTAAGGGAAAAAGAAAGCCCTTAAGAAAAGGCCAGGCTATTAATGTGCTCTTCAAAATGCTAAGAAAAGGCTAAGCTGTTTATAGCATTTTCAAAATGCTCATCTCTCAGAGATTTGCCAGCAATAGTGTCAAGGTGAAATACGCTCTCACTCATCATGGAACCGAGAGCCTTTGTGCTATCTGTGCTCAAAGTGCTGGTCCTACTCTTGTTAGACGCGCAATTTGCTGGTATAATGATACTTGGATATAATTTAAACCAAAATACAATCGCGAACCTGATATTGTGTGTTTACCATCTAAGTGGCAAGAAGTGTGTAGATTGCTGCATCGAGCAAGCCCGGCTTCATTCAGGATAGAAGAGCAGTTCAGAACCAAAGGGACGGCTTCCTGAAGTTTAGTCATTCTGGAGAACCTCGAAGGAGGTGAAAGGCAGGGGTCCCATTAGCAAATCTGTCTATTGCTTTTCAATGTGCTGAAAACTGAGTTAAACATTTAGTTTCATTTACTTCATTCACTTTGCTAAATGGTTTTGTCTTGATTAACAAACTGTGCCCTTAACAATGGGATTATCTTTTCATGTCAGGAGGGTATTGACCTTCGCCTCATATAGCTGAGTCAGTTGGCAAGCTTTGGAAATTCTCTGCACAAATGTTCTTTATATTAAAATAAATCCGCGAAGAAGGAGCAGGTGTAAATTTACCCATTTCCCTCGTCAATACTTTGGACACTAGCCATTCGAGAGTTTTGCTCTCATTCTGCCTACATCTCAGGCAGCTAACGCCTTTACGTTCTTTTCTGAACCACCTGTGAGAACACGGTATGGTAGGAAGAGTGAACCCTTGTGGACAAGTCACCCGTCTGTTGTAGTCTGCTGAAGGTCTCAGAAGCAGTGTATCAGTGGATAAAAACATGATTTAATTCTTGGTTCCACCGTCTATTGACTGTATGTATGGCTGTGAGCAAGTTACTTTATATCTGTGCGCTTCGGTTCCTGGTCTGTACATTCTCCTCATGGAGAATCACATTAGAAAAGCACGCAACACATTTGGAATAGTGTCAGTGTAATGCCGTTGGTAAGTATTCAGTACCCTGTGCTCGTCTTTATCTTTTCCAGCCTTAAATAATGTGAAATGAGGCTCGGGTTACTTGACCATTAGAAACTACCTTCAATAGTGGCTTTTGGCCTACCTAAATATTTGCTAATTTTCAACAGAGTAATTAGACATTTAATAAATGTATTATTCATATTATTTTTCCATCCTTTTTTAATTAAACTTTTTATTTTGAGATAATTATTTTTTTTTTTTAAATTTTTTTTTTCAACGTTTATTTATTTTTGGGACAGAGAGAGACAGAGCATGAACGGGGGAGGGGCAGAGAGAGAGGGAGACACAGAACCGGAAACAGGCTCCAGGCTCTGAGCCATCAGCCCAGAGCCTGACGCGGGGCTCGAACTCACGGACCGCGAGATCATGACCTGGCTGAAGTCGGACGCTCAACCGACTGCGCCACCCAGGCGCCCCTATTTTGAGATAATTATAGATTCACTTGCAATTATAAGAGATAATATAGAGAGATCCTGTGTACCTTTTAGCCAGCTTTTTCCCAGTGGTAACATCTTTCAAAACTGTAGTGCAATATCACCACCAGGATGCTGACATTAATAGTCAGGATACAGAACAATTTTGTCACTACAAGGACCCCTCTTGTCCTCTGATAGATACCTCACTTCCTACCCCCCACCACTGTCCCTAATTTCTGACAATTACTAATCTGGTCTCCGTTTCTACAATCTTGTCATTTTAAGAATGTTATATAAAAGGAACCATACAGTATGTAACCTTCGGGGGTGTCATTTTTTTCACTCGGTGTAATCCCCCAGAGAGCTGTTAAACTATACCTTGATGAACCAAAACATTCTTATGAACATCGGCACATTTTATTTTAGCCATGGAATTACCATTAGTCAACAGTGCCTGCTACGATACCCGGCATATACCGCTGGCACACGTTCAGGGAAGCTCAGGACTGGATTTTCACTCCACCTCCTTCCATCCTTCCTCCTCCTCCTATCTGGCCTTTTCCTCTTTCCTTGCCCCCTTCTTCTGAGCACACTCTTACTAATATTGACAAACAAAGGCTAAATACTCAACTTAGGCATTTTTTTTTTAAATTTTTTTTTTTTCAACGTTTATTTATTTTTGGGACAGAGAGAGACAGAGCATGAACGGGGGAGGGGCAGAGAGAGAGGGAGACACAGAATCGGAAACAGGCTCCAGGCTCTGAGCCATCAGCCCAGAGCCTGACGCGGGGCTCGAACTCACGGACCGCGAGATCGTGACCTGGCTGAAGTCGGACGCTTAACCGACTGCGCCACCCAGGCGAGTTCAGTGAAATGATTTAATGTGAAAATCCTTCATAAATTGCAAACTCTGTTAGACTTTCTATCAGAAATTGCTGGTGAGTGTTGGCCACGGTGTAAGAGTGGTTTGCAGCGGCTTGCTGTATATGCTGATAAATGAATAAAGAAGTCAGCGTGAGCAGTTTTTCTTTCCACACCATGCACAAGAGGTCTGCCCTCCAGTTTGCTACTGCAAGTGGAAGCTACTAACTACCAAAGCTTGTCATGCTTTGGTTCTAAGCAACAAAGTCCCAGGAGCAAAATGCAAACTTTAGTTCACGTTCTTTATTAAGCCTTTGTTCTAAAAAAGAGCCTCCTGTTTCTAGTTTCCAGGCTATAAGCCCAGTGATCTCTTTCATAAAAAAGCATCAAGACTTGCCAAGTATTGTTCCAACTCTGGGGTTTTCACTTCTGTGTCCCAGGTCAGAAGCCCACAAGCAGACTGAACACAGCCCTTCAGCAGGGAGCCCAGCTTCAGGATACCCAGTTACAGCCTTTCTTTGCTGCTGAGATTCAAAGTCCTGACCTTTAAGTGGAGTTAAACCCTCACTCTGATGGAATTCTCCCCGTGTATACTATAAGGGAAGGACAAACTTGCTAGAGCATGGGTGTTTTAGACAGGATGGGGCAGGGGTTGCTGTGCTGACAAATAAACCCCAAATCTCAGTGGCGATAAAGGTTCATTTCTTTTTCAAACAAAGTTCAGTGAGGGTTGGACGACTCTCCTTCTACATGTAGCTATTCTGTCTGGACTACATGGGCTCCAACATCACCATTGCAGGGGAAGAGGACTGGAGGACTTCCCCAGAGGTTTTTTTTTTTTTTTTTTTTCTCAACGTTTATTTATTTTTGGGACAGAGAGAGACAGAGCATGAACGGGGGAGGGGCAGAGAGAGAGGGAGACACAGAATCGGTAACAGGCTCCAGGCTCTGAGCCATCAGCCCAGAGCCCGATGCGGGGCTCGAACTCACGGACCGCGAGATCGTGACCTGGCTGAAGTCGGACGCTTAACCGACTGCGCCACCCAGGCGCCCCAT
Organism: Puma concolor; assembly: GCF_028749965.1. Lineage (NCBI taxonomy): Eukaryota > Metazoa > Chordata > Mammalia > Carnivora > Felidae > Puma > Puma concolor. The sequence goes on along the minus strand of NC_141673.1, from coordinate 24,419,355 downwards.
TCCCCAGAGGTTTTTAAGTAGGGTGGCCATTCATCTCGGCTGGCCTGCGGCGGTCAGGTCATAACATATACCTGTTGATTCGGAATAATGCTTAAGAAACTTTCCTCTTATTTACTTTTATTCTCCTTTTATTTCCTTTTTCCTTTTGTTCCTTATTTATGTCCTAGTTTAGGCAATAAATTAAGGTGACCATTTCCAAGAGCCAGTATGGAACGGCTATCATAATTTCTGTTCATAGCATATTGACTTCAACCTGATGTGCAAGGGTGTGGAAAATTGTAGAGAAACCAGTACATATTATAGTGAACACTGATAACTTCTGGAACAATAGTCATTTTACAGGAATGCCGTGAATTTTGATTGATTGATTGATTGATTGTTTTAATTCTGGTATAGAATTGTGCAGTGGTATATTCGTTTCAGGAGTTCAAGATAGTGATTCAACAGTTCTATACATTACTCAGTGCTCGTCATAAGCGTACTCTTAATCCCCTTCACCTACTTCATGCATCCCCCCACCACCTCCCTTCTGGTAACCATCAGTTTGTTCTCTATGGTTAAGAGTCGGCTTCTTGGTTGGTGTCTCTTTTTTCTTTGTTCATTTGCTTTGTTTCTTAAATACCACATACAAGTAAAATCATATGGTATTTGTCTTTCTCTGACTGACTTATTTCACTTGGTATTATATACTCTGTAGCTCCAACCATGTTGTCACAAATGATGCTATGAATTTTTAAATAAAAACAATTCAATAACTTCAGTGACCCAAACTTTGTTGAGCAGATATGATATAAATAGGATGTTCTTATGAGCTAAACCTTATTATTTAATTACTTATGTGGTAGGCTGAATCATGGCCCCCGAGAGACATCCACATCCTAATCCCCAGAACCTTTTACCTTGTAAGACAAAAAGGGCTTTGCAGATATGATTAAATTAAGGATATTGAGATGGGGAGATTATTCTGGCCTATCCAGGTAGGCCATAAGTGTAGTCACAGTATCCTTATTTGACATCAGTAGGAGAAGGCATGTGATGATGGAAACAGGACTGGAGTGAATGCTTTAAAGCAGCTACAAATCAAGGAGCACAGGTGGTCTGTAGAAGCCATGAAAGGCAAAGAAACAGATTGTCCCCTTACAGCCCCCAGAGAGAACCAGCCCTGTTGGCATCTTGATTTGTGCACAGTGAAAGTGAATTCCAATTTCTTATCTACAGGACTGTAAGAGAGCACATTTGTGTTGTTGTAAGCCACTAGGTTTGTCACAAATTTGTAACAGCAGCAGACATGAATGTGCATGTATGTTCTGATGTTCAATGTTTGACTTTAGATTTCTGTTTCTAGTTAGATGCTATGATTATCCTTATATTACACGTGAGAAATTTAAGTGACTTGCCCAAGCTCCCTCAGCTAGTCTGTGTCAGAAGATCCATGCCCAGGCAGATTGACTCCTCAGAATGTGTTCCTAACCACTCTGCCACGCCGCCTGTCCCCTGCTGCCCAGGCTGGCCTCTAAGGTTCCTTCTGGCATGGCATGTGTGTCAACCACAGAATGTCCCTTCTCCCTGCAGCCTCTGTTCCCAATCCCACCTGACTTCAATCCCCTGCTCCTTCTGTGGGCTCCGTGGCACTCTGGACCCTTTCCCAGCTTGACTTTTAGAAATTTTATGGAAGCTTCTCAGGGTTCCGTGGGGGAATTTCTCAAGTAAAATTAAGCTTAGGTGAAATTACTGAATTTCTTCATATTTAAGTTTATGGAAAGATATTATTTGAGGGAAGAAATTATTTCTGAATCTTCCTCCTATTCTTTGTTTTCTAATTCTTCTCATACTCCAGAAGGGACACTGTTCCTCAGGGTAATCAAATAACATGATTAATAGGAATTTTACTGAAAATGTGTTAAGCTTGTTCTACCATGACCCAGAAAAGCAAGCAGCATCTGGAAGTCTGGTATAAGAATTCTTACTTAGTTATTACTTCAAATCTCCCTTTGGCTTGTATCACTTGTATACTAGTGTGTGTGTGTGTATATATATATATATATATATATATATATATATATATTTTTTTTTTTTTTTTTTTTGCCATATTGCCAGTTGCTTGATGGTTCTATATAGTTAACCATTGAATTAAATATTTGCGCCTCTCATGGCCCCTCCACTGAGACCCCCAGATCTCCCTTCAGGACTGAAGAGCTTATTTTCCCAGCTCTGGGAAATGTACCGACAGTCCTGAGTTCTCAACCCTCTTCAGGAATGCCCATGGGGGGAAAAGAGATGGCCTCCTTTTGTGGGGGCGGGGGGGGGGGGAGTCTGGTTGATATGCAGTACAAAGACCTGACCCCCCTACCACAATTCAGAGCATCTCTGAAGGGTCATCCCAGCTTCAAAACTCGCTCTCCGTGGGGTTGGCTGAGCCCTTTGTTGTGACTGCTCTTCTCTCTCTCTCTGCTAATCCTGCTTTCTTTCCTTTCCTATGGGTGTTGATCCCAAGAGCATTCCCTAATAAGCTTCCTGAAAGCTGAGTTCCATCTCAGAATCTGTTTCCAGGAACCCAAACCTCAGCAATGAGTTTAAAAAAAAAATGAAATCTCTGACTGGTGATGAATACATGAGTGCTCAATTAACTCTTATTTATTGGAATTAGAAGAATTCCAAAGGAGATAGGAAGCATACTTTCTGGCTTAAAGTTTATTTCCTAATGAAGAAGTAAAGACAAAACATCACCCACATGTCACCCAATCATGATTTAAACTACATTCTACAATGTGACCCCTTAGTTAACCACATTTTCTCTTGACCTCCATTTGACAGTTAATTTACAAATGAAATAAACTCTGTAAAACAAAGACTCCAGCCTACCTGCAAGCCTCAATAAATGCTGGCTTCCTTTCTTAGGAAAAGCTTTTTTTTTCAGAATAGAAAAACAAAGACTTGGTAAAGCTTTAAAACTATTTCTCAAAATAAAGGCAGTGATGTAAAATGATATAATCACATATAAGTACTAGCTTAGAATTTATATTCTTGCATCTCCAGAGAGAGTGAGAAATAAGCATTCAATTTTATAACACATTGAATACAGGCATTTCTGTTAAATCCTCCATCCAAGACACTTCTCCTTTAACTCTTTCCCCAAAGCCCTGGTTATAAGCACTGAACCATTGGCCATGAACTTGCATCTAGCCTTTATGCCCCATGTACTTCATTGTTGGTTGCATAACTCATCCTTCCTGTTCTGATTAGAGCTTTTGATATTTTAAAGGGGATTTGCCCTGTTTGAGACCCTTTATTAGTTCTTTATATGGCGAAAAATACTTTCCTGGAGAGAGAGGGGGAGAGCAGCTGTTCTTTCTGCACAATAGGGTGTCATATTTCAAAGACTCTTTTCTCTGGGCCTTAGTCTCTTGAGCAGTTAGAATAAGCCGGGTATGTACAGCCTAAACTCCAACTTTTTTCTTAAAGATCTCTTTTGGCCTTATAGGATTGTTTCTTGAATAGTTCCCTATAAAAAGCAAAGCACACACCCATAATGGAGATACCACTGCCAGCTCAATCACTTTTCACTAAGTAGTGCCTCAGCTTGGCCTGGGAAGGGGTATGGAGGGCAATATCTGCCAAGGAGGAGGGGGGTGTAGGAGAATGTCCCAAAGACCCCAGAGACTCTCACTAGCTGAGCACTGCCCTAATTTACATAATACCAAACATGACTATTAGGGTGTTTTTCCTGACACCAACTACTTCTGTGATTCTCTGACACCAACTGGGGGTCTAATCATTCGAGTCAGTTCCAAAACTACTACCAGAGTTAGGGTAGACTTCACAGATTAAAGGTTTAATCCAAGACTGACCCCACTTTAGATGCTGGCTACCTCCCTCAGATTCGATAATTCACTAGAATGAATCACAGAACTCAGGAAAGTGCTTCACTTACAATTACCACTTTATTATAAAGAATACAACTGAGGAAGAGTCCCATATAAGACATGCATAGGGCAAGATCTTGTGTGTGTGTGGCGGGGGACAGGGGCAGAGCTGCTATGCCCTCTCTGAGTGTCCCACACTCCCAGCATGTCAACGCGTTCACCAACCAAGAAGTTCCTTGAAATCTGTCCTTACGAGGTTTCTATGAAGGTTTCATTACATGAGCTCGACTGATTAAATGGTTGGCTGTTGTGATCAAATTCAGTCTCCAGCCCCCCTCCTTTCCCCAGAGATCAGGGCTAGGGCTGAAAGTTCCATCCTTCAATCACATGGTTGGTTTTCCTGGTGACCAGCCCCTGAAGCTATCGGTCCCCTGCCCCACAGTCATCTTATTAGCATACAAAGGAAAATTCCCAAAGATTTTAAGAGCTTTATGCCAGGAACCTAGGACAAAGAACAATTACTTATTTCTTATTATACCATAGCTATAAACTATGAACATAACCTAAAATTGAATTTCAAACATACACCCAATGGATGTAGTCCCCCTCAATATGTCTTCCTTCATCAAGGCATTTTTTCATGTATTCCAAAACATTTTTGGCATCTTTTTGGGTATGAGGAGAGACAGGGTCCTTTAGTGTTGCCGAACAGTTTTTGAACTGACTGAAACATTTGGTTTCCTGTACGCGTAGGACAACGTGTCTGAGCAAACATTGTCCTTTACTAAAAGGTGAACTCTGTTCAAGAGCTCAAGGAAATGCCATGCACAGCTGAGGCTCAGTGGTGGGACGGTGACAGTGACGATAGCTGCGGTGATGATGATGGTTTGTGAAGAATCAATCCTATTCATAGACAGTGTGACATTTGAAACAATTCTCTGTACAAATGCTTTCTCTCCCATATCCCATCTTTAATTTCTAATTTTCTTGTTCTCAGCAAGGTGTCTTTATAATAATGTTATTTCTTTAAAATTTAATTTTAGAAGATTTCTACCATCTTACCAAAATGACCCTTGATCTCATATTATGTTAAGAAACCTTTATTCCTGTCATATTTAAAGTTTTATTATCCCCAAATTGGAGTGATAAAAAAGATAATCTTGTTCTCGGCAAAGTGTGAAATGTCCTGTGGTCTCTCAGAGTTGCATACAACTCTCCTTCTCACCTTCTTAAGAGTTGGGTGCTATTTCTGTTAGATCGCGGAGGATAACGTCTACTATTGTTAGTCATTCATGATACCGAGTCTTAAGGAAGCCAGTATCATATTATCCTTTCTGCCTTGGAATGTATATTATTCCCCAGGCTGAAAAAAAATATCCAATAAATTATTAACTTCAAAGACTCAGGTGACATATTGAGATAGACCTATAACATGGTACAGAAACCTATATGTGAGAATGCTGGATGAAATCAGCATTTGTTTTCCTACCCTGAAGATTTTTTTTTTTTCATGGCTGTGGCTCTCTGTGTTTTAAAATTCTTGAAATGAGGTGAAGTTAAATCCATCCATATCACAAAGCCCAGTTTTTGATAACCTTCTTACCTCTTACAAGATCAGGCAAATGTAACTGAGTAGTGGGAATTTCGCTTTCTCCCATTTTTCTTGGTCATTAACGCTTAGAACCAACAAAAAGGCAACTGACACTGTGCTGAGAGAATCAAGAAGAATTCTCAATGTAGGTGCTCAATAAAAACTCATTGGATTGAGGAGAATCATAGATACTTTGAAGATGGTATGATTTTTCTTTCAATCAAGGAAAATTGTTGGAACAAAAGAACAGAAGTAATAAAATCCTTCATTATGATAGAATCTAGTTTTCACGCAGACACTTCTATAAAATATAGCCTTGGCAAATAACCTTTAACTCTCCAATGACTTTCACAAGCTCCCCCTCAAGACAAGCTCAAGTCCTGGCAATGAACCCCTTCAGTGTTTCTCAACCTGATTAACTTTTTTCCCTTCTTCATATTACTTCAGACTTCTATCCTTTCTAGGAAGCCAGAATCATCACCATTTCTTTGATACTGCTCCTTGCAAGCATAACCTACTTGAACTAATTTTCAGTCTGCTTACCTGCCAAGCCATTCCCTTCCTTTCTCTCCACAAAGCCTTTCTTGATCCAGGAAAAGGAACCAGGATTCCTCGGTATCTTATCCAGGACAATCCAGACTCAAAGCTACTTACAAAAGACATAAAAGACTCTCCCATGATTCTATGATTGCTAATCCTGTCTCTATTGAATGGCAAAAAAAGAAATTCAGTGATTTCACCTAAACTTAACTTTACTTGAGAAATTCCCTATGGAAGCCCTAGAAGCTTCCATAAAATTTCTAAAAGTCAGAGCTGGAGAAGGGTCCAGAGTGCCACAGAGCCTACGGGAGGAGCAGGAGACCGAAGTCAGGTGGGATTGGGAGCAGAGGCTGCAGGGAGCAGGGACATTCCGTGGTTGGCACACAAGCCATGCCAGGAGGGACCTCAGAGGCCAGCATTGGCAGCAGGGGACAGGCAGTGCATCAGAGTGGTTAGGAACATGTTCTGAGGAACCAGTGTGTCTGAGTAGAGATCCTGGCTCTGACACTAGCTGAGGGAGCTTGGGCAAGTTGCCTAAAGTCTCTGAGCCTCATGGGTGTGTTCACGTTGTAACCATTATGTGGGCTCACTTTAAATGTCCAGGTATCAAGATGGAGTAGATACAGGTCAAGAAACATGACTAAAGAAACACTTTATCTTTTAACTCTATCATTTTATTTGAAATCCCATAAATTCTAATTTGCAAAGTCTTGAACTCTCTGGGGAAAAGATGTAACTCTGACTTCCTAAAGCACGTTCAGATTCTCTTAGTGTTTATAGCGTTGATGTATTTTGACTGTGAGATAAATTTAGCATTTTCACTAAACTTTAAACTTTTAAAGTTTTCCTAAAACTTTAAAACATTCACAATAATAACCAAATTATAAAATGCCTCGGAATAAACTTAACAAAAATAGTAGAGGACGTAAGTAAAGAAAAGGTTGAATTTTAGTAGTAGACAGTTTTACAGTGTCATTCATTAAATAACCCTTCCCCCTTTCCCTGAATTGAAAAGTCAATTAATCCTGTGTTTATGACATCCTATCATCATTTCTAATTAACACTGCATGGGGATTCTCAGCCAGTGAAGTAAAGAAGAAAACAGAAAGGAATAAAGTGTGAGAAAGGAAGGAAGAAAGTTCTTATTCTTTATAGACATGGAAAATCCAAAATTGTCTCCTAGGATGAATAAGCGAATTTAGTGAAGTAGGTATAAACATATGAATGTACATATAACTTTTATTTCTATATAGCAGAAAACAGTTATAAGTGAAAAAATTTTAAAGCTATCGTTTGCAGTAGTATCAGAAAATTTACACAGACATACAAAGGATATGGAATAGCCAAAACCATTAAAAAAAAGAACAAAGCTAATGAAGCTATACTTTTAGTTGTCGAGTCTTATGAAAGAGCTGTAATAATAGTGCGAGATTAAGTATAGATATAGACCGATAGAACAAAATATAGACCAGAAAGAGACGCACACATATGTGGTCCCATGGTTTATGTCAAAAGTGACTTTGCGGTGCAGGGAGGAAAGAACGGTCTTTTCAACAAGTAGATCTAGGTCAATTTGGTATCTATGTTAATTGCTATAACCTATTTGGAAAGAAATCTGGCAAGAAATGCTAAAATGTGGGGCACCTGCATGGCTCAGTTGGTTGAGCATCCAACTCTTAATTTTGGCTCAGGTCATGATCCCAGGTTCATGAGATCAAACCCTGCCTTGGGCTCTGTGCTGAGCATGGAGACTGCTTAAGATTCTCTCTCTCTCCCTCTCTGCTCCTCTCCCCTGCTTGCACTCGCTCCCTCTCTAAAAAATAAACATAAAAAAATAAAGGAAGTGTTAAAAATGTAAAGGGTAAACACCCTTTGACGAAACCAAACCATCTTAGGGAATCAGTAGTACAAAAATAAAAGCATGTGTACCCAATGATGTATATGAATAGACAAGCATGTACAAAAACTAGAAACAACCTCTATGGTAAGTGATTGAATAAATTAGGATGCGGCCATCCCATGCATTGTTACGTAGCCATTAAAAAGAATGTGTTCGACCATGTTAGTAATGTGTAGCCTTTATTGTGTGTTCATTGTGTGCTAGGCACTGTTCTCAGTATTTATGTGTATAAATTCATCCCATCCTGTAATAGCAATATGTTGTAATAACAATTATAATTACAATATTATTTCTGTTTCATGGATGAGGAAGTTAAAATTCAAACAGACCAAATATTTTACTCAAGCTCACATAGCTGGTGTGTGCTTGAGGTCTGAGTTTGAATCAAAACAGTCTTACTCCAGAATGCACACTCTTAAACTCAACGTAGTTATTCTGCCTCCCTGAATTGATTAAAGAGGGATTCTTCTTACATATTGGTAACTAAAAAAAGCAAATCATGGAAATCTAGTTATCCCATTTCAAAAAACAAAGGAAAGAGAAAAGGGAAAAGAAAAAATCCACATGAATATACATTTGTTAGAGGATTTTAAAAGTTTTGGAAAGATACTCCTGAAACTAGTAATACTTATTACTTCAGGATTGAGTGAGAAAGGAGGACATTATTCATTTTTTCACCTCTTTATTATTTTAAGTTATAGACAAGTACTGGAATACTTTTGTCATATTTTAATCCAACAAAGTGAAGAAAAAAATAAAAGGCAGCCTCCACTTCTAGATTCACTGAGTTTTCTTAAGAATAAAAGTTTCATTTGGTACGCCTGGGTGGCTCAGTTGGCTAAGTGTCCGACTTCAGCTCAGGTCATGATCTTGCAGTTTGTGAGTTCGAGCCCCACATGGGGCTCAGAGCCTGGAGCCTCCTTCGAATTCTGTGTCTCCCTCTCTCCCTGCCCCTCCCCTGCTCATGCTCTGTCTCTCTCTGTCTGTCTCAAAAATAAATAAAACATTAAAAAAAATTTTTAAATAAAAAAAGAATAAAAGTTTCATTTAACAATTGGACAAGAAATTAATAAAACTTTTCTTCTAATTTCTTACCGTAATTTAGGCCCACAAGGATCTAATCTGTTATGGTCATTCTGCATGACATTTGCTCATTCATCTTCCAAATTATCTACATCTGCATAAAGTAGATTCCCAGGAAACATTGTTTCCACTCCTTCCTGTTTATTCTCTCCTTCTGGCCTCTCTCTCAATGAAATAATCAGTGCTGTGATGGTAAAAGCAGTCTTATTTTCCGTCTTTTGTTCTGTTCAGGTGACTTTGGCTGCACTGGTTCTCTGCATGGTCTCCCCGTGTGTCTTTCAGAAAGAGTGAGCTCCAAACAGAATTTGCTTCACTGTGGCAGGATTTAAGCTCAAAGCGAGACAGGGAGATTTTCAACTGGAAAACCTGTTAATGGAAGAATGCATTTCGTTAGGAACAGGGCCAAAGTCCTACCTGTAGAATCATATGCAGTGATTATAGAAATGCAAATAGTCCATATTTCTAGAAATACCTGCTTTTTTATAGGCTAATCTATGAATCTTAATAGGATATAAAAATGATATGTGTGACATTTCAGCAGTGCAGAGACGTGAAACTTTGCATTTTACCTTAGGCAAGAGTTAAATATCTTTCACATAAAATCATTATATGGAATTGGTATTTGTGTGTTTGAGAACTTTACTTCAGCCAACAGTTTGAAACCATGCATTTCATGAACACTTTTTGCTTCTTCTCAGGTCCCATTTGCTATCTCGCTGCCATCTATATTCAATCTTGAGAGACTTTTTGATCTTGCTAACGGTTGTATTGTATCAGGAGGAAGCCTCTTCAACTGGATGGTGTCGATTATTCCCTAAACATTCTTCACATGTTAACCTTATAAAGGATTTAAGTGATACCGTTTTTCTTGGTTTAAATACATTTTTGGAACTGTCTTCTCACAACAAGCAAAATAAAATTGTTTCCTCAAAAATTTCCTCAAAAATTATAGTTTGAGTAATGTCTTAAATTGTATCTGAATTAAATAACAATGCTGTTGCTTATTAAAACAATCTTACAGAACTGTTCATAGAAAATATGTTTGTGCAAGGTGCAAATATTCCCATGGTCATACAGTTCACGTACAGGTTGTGTTTAGATGTGTCCGTAGAACAAGATTGGATTAAAACAGTGGTTCTCAACTGGGGGCAATTTTGCCGCCAGGGGACATGTGACAAGGTGTGAGGACATTTTTGATTGCTGTAACTGGGAGGAGGGTGCTACCCGCCTCCAGTGGGTAGAAGCTAGGGATGCTGCTACCTATCCTAAGAGGCCCAGGAGGGCCCCCCCACGACCAGGGATCATCTGGCCCAGAATGTCAATAGTGCCAAGAGTGAGAAACTCTGGATTAAACCTCAACATGTGGTCGGTTCAACTTTGGAAGTTTGTCTATGTGGTTTGGAAAGAAATCTGTAGCAAATTAAGACCTTTCATATTTTATACTGCTGGGAGCCACATTATATAAAATTTTAGAGCATGGACTGTGGAATTATATAGAACTGAGTTTGAACAGTAACTTCACCACTTACCAGTTCTGCTCCTTTAGGAAAGTAACAAATTCTTTAAGCCTTTGTTTGTTTCCTCATTTGTAGCATGGGGCTATTAATAGGATTGCTATGTGAATTAAATTAAGTGAGATGGTGTAATAAAGGACTCAGCGCAATACCTGAGGTGGTACTAATCACCGTGCTGGGAGTTATCATGTCCCTGCCAAGGTGGAGGGGGATCAAGGTGATGGGAGGGTCATCCATTTTCTTTAACATTGAAGAAGGCTACGCCTAAATGCTTCCTACATGCCAGCCTGTTCATGCCATGAACAGCAACAGTAAATGAAAAAAAAAAGTAGGTATAACCTAAATGTATTTTTCTAAAGTTAAATGTGGTTAATTAATTGCCCTTTATCCTGAGATTATGAATTTTCTGCTTCCTATTGGTGTTAAATTGGCTTTTCTTTTATGAAGTAGTGGTAATAGTAGCTGGTAACTATTTACATTTTTCAATGTTCTTACTTTATAATAAAAGAAAAAAGTAGCAACTGTATTCTGGCCCCTGGTTTTTAAAAAATTCACACAGCCATGCAGTTCCAAAGTCCAGGAACAGCCAAGGTAGAATTGTCCTAGAATAGTACATGGAGAAAATGAACCTTAAGCAAGACTTTTAATAATAAGAATTTTCACGGTCAGAAATTTGCTGGTAGGGAGGATGCTGTAGGAGAACAGATGCATAACAATGATAATGAATATGGTTTGTATGTCAAGGACTTTCTTGCTACCTATCTGGAGTGGACAGTCATAATGGAAAATGAGCTAAACTCTAAGAATGGAACTAGATTGAAGGCTTCAGGCTTGATTCGGTGTATCATAGGGTACTATGACTGGTGATTAAGGAGAGTGACAAATTCCTAGCACTAGTGGAATTTCAGTCTATGTTGAGTGAGTGAAAAAGAATGAATGAATGAATGAATGAATGAATGAATGAAATGATGGTCTGGCTTTCAGAAAAGATATGTATTCAGTATATAATGGAAAGGGAAGAAACAGAGACAGAACAACTGGGATACCATGCTGCAGTGAAAGAAAAAGGAACTATTTCCCTTTGAATTCAGGGAAGAAAATTGCCTGATGACTATACCTTCATATGAAATAAAGTTTGGGTCTTGCAGGAAAGCCACTAAGATATGATGGGTTTTATGTGGTGAGGGCTTCCAAATCCTTTGTCCAGAGACTGGAGCTTATAAGTTTCTCTGGTAGGAGAGAGAATGCCTTTAAAGGTTTTGTGTTCCTCAGAGGAAAAGTTTAATTTATGGGAAGTTTAGCCACCAGGGGCAAAAAAGGCACAACAGGTTACTATGCATTTAATATAGGTGTGGAAATATAGCATGACTAGTAACCAAGGCCATTTGCTTCAACCTAATATTAATTTCCCAGGAGTGTATATGCATGTATCCCACTGTTTGTCACTAGTAAGTTTTTACTAACTGGGTGCTTTTCATTTTTTTTTGAAAACATTATTTTTGAGAGACAGAGAGAGAGACAGAGCACAAGCGAGGGAGGAGCAGAGAGAGAGGAGACACAGAATCTGAAGCAGGCTCCAGATTCCGAGCTGTCAGCGCAGAGCCCGAGGCAGGGCTTAAACCCACGAACTGTAAGATCATGACCTGAGCCGAAGTTGGACGCTTAACTGACTGAGCCACCAGGCACCCCTCATTTTTCTTTATTTTAAATATTAGTAGATATAAAGGTGTGTACTGTTTTATAGGACCCTAGAATAATGCCTGGCACATAGTAGAGGTTTATAACATTTCTGGGATGGATGGATGGATGAATGGATGGATGGATGGATGGATGCATGTGACCGAGGCAAGATGGTACTATGGGCTTCTAAAAGGAAGGGAAGCAAAGGTATCACCACCACCTCCGCCACCACTACCACTACCACTACCATTATTGCCTAACCTTTCTGGAACATTTTCTGTCCTCACAAGAATAAGATCGTGATGCACATTGGATGACTCACCCCATGTTATGGATAAGGAAACAAAAGCAAAAGGCAGTTAAGTAACTTGCCCAATAATCACAGTTAGAGGCAGAACCAAGATTTAAATCCAGCTCTGTCTGACTGGAGAGTCTGAGCTCTTCATTGCTAAACTGGCTTCCCCAGCCCTTGCGCCTACTCCACTGCTCCTGGAAATTGGGAAGTCAAGGAAAAGGAAGACATGGCTGAGCCTCAAGCTAAAAGTGGAACACCCATTGCCTAGGAGCAGATTTTGAAACATGACTTGCAGACCTGAAAAGATGCCCCAAGAAAGCATGTTGTCCACGCCAGTGGTAGCCATGCCAATATACCGGTTTCCTCTGGGGATGGCAGATCCCTCCCAACTGTAACAGGTAATATTTCAGCACATTTTTACTTTTTCTCCACTCTTAATAACTTACAGCTGCTGTTATTCTTAGGTGTTGTTTTGACTGAGAAAAACACTGCGCAAAACTGCACCACACCCTATTATCGTAGTTGCCCCATTTTAAGCCATCATTCCGGAAATTCCCTCATCTCTGCTAAAATAGGAACACTCACTGGTTAAAGCTGAAACTTTCTGTACAAGGCAGTGAGGATGGTGATAAAATGGACTGAAGTACAAACAAAAAGAAAATTCAAACCTACTGGGATGAAAGATGTTTATTTCCGGAAATGTCTTTCAGGATTTTTTTTTTTAAGACCAAATTATACAATTTGCAGCTGCTTATTTTTTCATACAATATACAGTATCTGCAGATGCTTTATAGCACACACATGCAATGTTTCCTATTTTAATTATAACAGAGAATGACAGGACACAAACTGAAAGGGGAGAAGAAGGGAAGCAGAAAGAGGGGAGGGAAGCAGGGAGCGAGAGAATAGAGGCCAATGCCAACAGCTAAGTGATGGGTAATAAAACCCCAGAGCTTCCCATATCTTTCTCCATATCAATCTCTAAGAAATTGCTTTAGAAATTGACCACCTGCCAGCTATTCAGATGCTTCAGGGCAGTAGTCTTTGTTCACTTCATGTGTTGGCACTTTACACAATTCCCACCCCAGCTAACTTGTTCTCCTTCACTGAATTGCAGGGGGGAAATGGCACATTTCTGGAGAGTACTAGAAGCTTGGTTTCTGCCTCTATTCCGCATTGCTCTTCCTTCTTCTGGACAACATGGTATGAATCTCTCCATCCTAATTCAAATGACAGAGCATAGGGCTCCCAAACTACTTGGGCACTTGCTGGTGCCCTACTCATTTGTCTCTAATAGTGTCCTTTAGTGTAGAGTTTTGCACTGTTGTATTTTCACAGTGCATCTTATCACCTTAGCTTAAGGGTGTCATAAGTGTGTGAGTGTGTCCCACATTCCTTTGGGTTTCATTTAGCTTGAGACCGAGCACCTCATTGTTTGCACTATATCTTGGGATGTACAATTTCCCTACAACCTGGAAATTTAGGTGAAATATCTATCTATATCTATATCTATATCTATATCTATATCTATATCTATATCTATATCTATCTATACCTATCTATCTTTCATCATCAAAGATATCTTCAATCTATGGAAAAAGAGATTTTAATAATTTAATATTATCTATGTGTGCACAGGATTGGACAAGCCCATAACTGTGGGTTAGGGGAGAAAACAGTGGACCAGGAAGTCCACTGTTTAACCACCTTTTCTCATTTTCTCATGCTTGAAATGTTTGTGTTATATCTCCCAAAGAAACTTCGCCCATGTGCCCAAGGAAACTTGTGCAAACTGTTTTCCTGATGCATTGATTACAATAGCAAAAAACAAGCAAACAAACAATCTACCTAATTTCCCTCAGATAGAGAATAGAAAAATAATAGTGTAGCCATATAGTAGAATATAAGACAGAAATTACAAATGAATGCATAACAGACTACCAAAGAACAGTTAGTTTTAAATGAATTAAAGAGATATTTATCTGGATACACTTCAAAAGTAGGTTGAACAAAAGAAAAAAATGTAGTGTTAAAGAAAACATATAGGAAGACACCATTTATATAAAACTTTTTAAAACAGGTGAAATGACATAATAGAGTCTTTATGAATGTGTGAGTATATACTAACAACATTTTGAATACAGGTTAATAGTCAGCCCCAAATTCAGGTTTCCAGTCACCTCTTAGATGAAGGAGGGGGAATGAGATCTAGCAAGAATGCCCAAGAAGTTTCATTTGTACTTGTAAAATTGTCTTTTTTTTTTTTTTAATTTTTTTTCAACATTTATTTATTTTTGGGACAGAGAGAGACATAGCATGAACGGGGGAGGGGGCAGAGAGAGAGGGAGACACAGAATCGGAAACAGGCTCCAGGCTCTGAGCCATCAGCCCAGAGCCTGACGCAGGGCTCGAACTCACGGACCGCGAGATCGTGACCTGAGCTGAAGTCGGACGCTTAACCCACTGCGCCACCCAGGCGCCCCAAAATTGTCTTTTTTAAGCTGGGTATTTGTTATATTGGTCTCTACTTTTTTTTTTTTTTTTGCATACATGAGACATTTCATAAGTTAAAAGCAAATATATCATTTTCCTTCCTCATCTTGTTGGCCAGCATACTTTGTGTGGTTCTTGGCTCACCTACTGGTGAATATTAAATGTGAGTTGTGACTCTGGTCTCATTATACAGCTGTAACTGAGTAGTTCACATCTGGTTCCATTATTTGGAGTTTTAGTGACAACTAAAAATCATCTGGAAACTACTGTCAGATTATATATGTGCTCAATTTTAGAAAACTCAAATCTATGAAAATATTAATTTTTAATATAAGTTAGTAGAACCTCAGTATATGTTTAATTAAATTGAGGCAGATTCTCTGTGCAGTTCCTGTCAATGGTAAATTCCCTAGTTATACTTTAAATTATTTGATCTTCCAAAATTAGATATATGCAGGACTTCTTACATGATTGCTAGTTATGCAAAATGAGGGTCATTGTAAAATCCATCTATCCATAATTTCAATGTTTTTAAAAATGTATTAAGGAAGAACTTTCTCCTCTGAAGACTCATTTCCTATTTTTGCTTTACATATCAGTAGAGCTTTATGAGATGAAACTTTGACACTAAAATTTCCATAGCAACAGATATTTTTTGGTCATAAATACAGACATGATTAACGGGAAGGCTTTAGTGACAGGAGTTTTCTTCATAATTAATTCATTAGTTAAAATGCTGGGTTAAGAGGCATAGGAATTTTATTACAAAAAGGACATTTTCGACTGGAGCTTTGGAAACAACGCAAAATTAATTGTTATTAAATTGTCTTTGGTCCTGTTTGATATTTAAGATAACATTTATACATTTTGTATTTAATAGCTTAGAATGGGAACGGGTCTAAAAACCACATTCTGCCCAAGTGCAAATCACCTTGATCCCTCCCTTAAAACTGTCCACAGTGTGAAAGAAAAATCAATAGATTTCTAAATAATTTGAAGACTTTCGAAGAGTTTCACAACTTTCCTAATTTAATTCTCCCCCACAAGATTCATGAGAAAACTTGAACTGATGTCTTTTCTCATCATTACAAAAACAATTCAGAACTAATATAGAGGATTCATGAAATATTAAAAGGTACAAAGTAGAAAGTAAAAGTTACCCCAAAATCCACCACTGTGAAACAATCAATGTTAACATTTAAATGTATTTCCAATAGCATATCTAATTGTCTTCCCTAATAGCCAGAAAAACATAGTCTTAGACTGAGAAGTATTGAGATTTGAGGCAACTATCCATATTCCTTAGGTGTAGTGCAGATGCATTTTCAGAGCATATTCGTTGGGAAAATGCCCAAATTGGAAGTGTTTAGACCTGGTGGTCTGAATGAAATGCAGTTAGAAAAATCGGGGTGTAATTAGATCCAAAGGAACTGCCCGGAGTTCTTCCAAATAATAAATATATGGTAATGATCCATAGGAAGGAAAAAATCCACAGCAAATCTTCATTTGTCCTTTGGAGGCTAGTCATTTAATCGCGCTTTCTTAGATATGCTAGTATTTCCCTGAAAAACTTCGGTCATTAATTTAAGCACACCCTTGTTCATTTGATAGATTTTATTCATTACTTTGTGCCTTTGCTTTTTTGGCAAGAATGTCCTTTCTCACTCTTTCTATTTATAAAATATTTATCAAGTGCCCACTATATGTTGGAGCCTACACATGAGGAATGCCGCTTAGTCCCTCCTTCAAAAAAAGGCCACATCTAATGATACAGCTCTTCTTTCTAGATACAGCCCAGGCATCTCCCCTACTGGGACCTGTGTTTCCTGCTGCCCCCTGGTTTCTCCACACACCCACTCTATTTTACACATGCTTATTTGCATGTCTGGCCCCTAGCTTGAGGTCAGTGAGCAATGCAGGTGGATTTCAAGAAATAAATGAATTTATTTTCCCATTTTTAATTTAGAAGCTAGCAGATACTGGATATTTCCACTTTTTAATGGAAATTTCTCATTAAATTTTGATTTGCATTTCTTTGACTACAACTGAAGTTGAATGTTTTTTTATTTTTTACATTTGTTATCTGTGGATCACATTTTTTTTCTATTTTCATGTCTCTTCAGGACCTTTACTCAATTTTTACTTGTATGCCCATCTATTTTGTTGTTGTTATTGTTGTTGCTGATGTCCAAGATTCTTTGATGCCCTTTTCAAATACTTTGTGACATTGTTTTCAGATTTTTATTTGCCTCTCACCTTTCATTTACAATTCAGTGGTTTTTATTTTTAAAACTGTGGGAGTCAAATCCTGATCACTTAGATATATTCAGACCTGCTCAAAAAGGATGTAAGAGAGCTTACAAGTATGTGCTCAGTACAAAGATAAGGAGTTGAATTAATTTCTTGAAAAAAAAAAAAAAGATTACAACCTTTACACTCACTAGAGGTCAGCCACGGATGCGGCTGCATGCTTTCCTGCGGCACATTACAACATCAACAGTGTTGGGGAAACATGGGCCACGTACTTAGAAGCACTGGTATTCCCAGCACTAATTCCAGAGAACAGTTTTTCCTGTGGGGTCTCATGAGACTATATCCTAAATGAACTCTTTCTTCAACAGCAGCCTAGAGTGAAATGCAACCTATTTCATAGACCATTTCAAGGATTGTAGATCTACAAGGGACTGTATTTTTCAGATTTTCTTATGAGAATTTTTCATTTATTTTTTTATTTTATTTTATTTTATTTTTTTGCAAAACAATATCCACATCTGATGAATCAATTTAAAATGATTCGGGAGGCATGTAGCAAAGAACAGATATTTATTGAGCTTAAACCCAGTTTCAGACCAAAAAAAAAAACCCAGCAATTTTACTGGTTAAAAATACTTTTCAAATGCATTGGGCTGACATGGAAAAACACACCAAAATGGCTATTTTTCAAAACCTCAAAGGTTGATGCTTTGAATTGCTTGAAGTAAGTTGGTTTATCAGTCTTGACTTCGCACTTGGAAGGAACACCATCTACAGCCAGTGCTGCAGTAGTTCAGGTAACCACAATATATAGTTCTGCTTGAGGTGCTGTAAGTCAAATTCTAAAGTAGAGAAAAGAGAAGGGATTCTGCGGGAGCTGAGTATACATGGAAATACCATTTTGTGTGTACATTTTCTGGATTTCTGGCTGAAGGAAAATAATTTTTCTGACATGAAAATGTTTTTGGTTGATTGGAGATTATAATTTTTATAGGATAATGGATTCATAGGTTTAAAAGACCCATAAAGTTTATCCAGTTCAGTGCTCTGCTGCAAGCTTAAAGCCCCTTTAAACTGTCTCCCTCAAGGAAACACCACATTGAATAGCAGCCCACACTTAAATAGCACCACCATACAGTGGGTAAGATGGCCAGCAATGATATCAGGCCATGTGGGTTGGAGTCCTGGTTTTCTGATTTACCACCTACATAAACTTGAGTAAGTTTCTTAACCTCTCTGCACTTTGGTTTTCTCATCTATAAATTGGGGATAGATAAAGCATCTGGAACAGTGCCTAGCAGATACTGGACACTCAGTGTAGTTATCTTTTACTTTAATTGCATCTTATATTATTACATGCACCTTTAAGGAAAGTTCGGTTCTGCCTAGGAAGTTCAGAAATTTTTTTTTTTTTAATTTTTAGTAATAAGAGGTATTCACCTCTAGTTACTGGCAGAGTAGCTTTCATTGAACTATTATCTGGTAATAACCATTTTGAACTTAGGACTAAAAAGTGTACATAATTATAAAATCAGAATTCACGGGGCACCTGGGTGGCTCAGTCGGTAGAGCGTCGGACTTCTGCTCAGGTCATGATCTCACAGTCTGTGAGTTCAAGCCCCACATCGGGCTCTGTGCTGATGGTGCAGAGCCTGGAGCCTGCTTCCGATTCTGTATCTCCCTCTCTCTCTGCCCCTTCCCTGCTCATGCTCTGTCTCTCTCTCTCTGTCTCAAAAATAAATAAAAACATTAAGAAAAAAAATTTTTAAGAATTCAAATAACTATTTGAAGCCCTGGGGAATGGCTGAAAATATGCATAAATTGAGGGAGATATGATCCTTGAAATGAAGGAAACAAACTACATGAGACCCAGATTTAAATAGCTTTTTCCTTGAGAGCACTCCTCATTTTGTAAAGTACATGAGGGATAGAGCTCAATCAGGAAGAGGTGGATGAATGGGACTGAGGATTCACAGGGCAGAGTGTGGTGTTGTCAGAGCAGCTAGCGATTAAGGAAGGATATTTCAGAAAATTGGGAGACAGAGTAGGGAGCGCCAAAATCTGTGCACAAATTCCCCTCAAACTGTTGACTCCTTGACAAGCTTCACTTGTACATAATCAGGCTCCAGGGAATCCAGTGGAAGGTAACAACTGGAAGGTTAAAAGAGCTGAGCAAAGGTTTCAGTAGGTGCTGAAAGAGACAAGTTTTGGAATTCAAGTCCAGCCAAGTAAAAGGGGCTTATTAAATTCTTTGTACTTTTCATTGAAATGCTAAGCGGGCCATGTCTTAAGAATGTGAATCCCGGGACTAAGAATGACAACTGAGACCTCAGGGAAAAATGACAAATTCATTCCATCAAACCCCCACAAGATGAAGGTGATTTGTCAGTAGTTTAATGGTCTACTAGAACAAAACTCAATAGTCTTTAGAGAAAAATAATGTATCATCACAATATATTGTCCACAATGTATGGTGTATAATCTAAAAATTACTATGTATAAAGAAGCAAGAAACTATGCCCACAATCAAAGAAAAAAAGTCAAACAGATCCATGAAAATCTCAAATGTTAGAAATTGCAGATGAAGACTTTAAAATAACTATCATGCATGTAAAGGAATTGATTAGAAAGATTAATATAATGGGAAAAGAAATGGGGAATATTAAGAAAGATATGGAAGTATGAAAAAGAACGAAATGGAAATCTTAGAAGTAAAAACAATATATCTGAAATTAAAAAATTCATGGGATGAACTTAATAGCAAATCAGGCACCACAGAAGAAAAAAAGACAGTAAAACTTGCAGAATGGAAAGCATCAAAGCCAGCCTACATCTCTGGCTCACAGAAATGATCTCTGCCTTTTAAAAGAGAACTCATACTCAAGCAAATCATATTCAAACTTCTGAAGACAAAAGATAGGAAAAAGTATTAAATCATCCAGAAGAAAAAGAGAGAACATACTAAGGAAAGGAATAATGGTAAGAATAAAGGCTGATGTCTTATCAGAAACATTAGAGGCAAAAGATAATGGACAAATCTAGAAGACTCAATGACTTATATTTGACTTACATTCAACCATATCATTAATTACATTAATTATAAATGGACCCACACTTCTAGTTAAAAGGCCGAGATTGTGTGCATTTTAAATAAACACACTGACATGTGGAAAATCAAAGGATGGAGAAATGTATACCGTTATGGACAGTGAACATAAGAGATCTGGTGTGATTATGTTAATATCAAGATATATTGCAAGACATGGATTACTGCCAGAGATAAAATGAAACATTTCATAATGATAAAAGCATCAGTTGATTAAGACAACATAACAACCCTAAGTATATATGCATATAATGATAAGAAATGTTTATTTTCCTATCTGTAGGGCCCCTGGGTAGCTCAGTTAGTTGAGTGACTGACTCTGGATTTAGAGCTAAGGTCATGATCCCAGGGTTGTGAGACTGGCCCCCACTTTGGACTCTGTGCTGAGCATGGAACCTGCTTGAGATTCTGTCTCTCTCCCTCTGCCCCTCCCCGCTGCTCACACGTGTGCTCTCTTTCTCTCTCTCAAATAAAAATAAAAAATTTAAAAAATGTTTATTTTCAAAACATCTTGTACAGTTATTCCCTTTATGAGAGAGTTGCCTTGATTAGGAAGATGTTTCAGTAAGTCTCTTGGAGCAGGTGGTTTCTGTGAGCCACAGGTGTGGGCTGGCTTTGATGATTCAGAGAAGCAGGTAAAAAGCCTTTACTTGAGACAAGGAAATAGAATCAGCCATCTTCCCACTTCATCCAGGACAAAGCTGCTTTTTGGAACGTGGAATTTCAGTGCAAAAAGCAGGAAAGTCCAAAAATTAACACAGTCCCACGCAAGCTGGGATCGTTGTTCATCCTACAAAGAGAGGGATTAATTTGTTTTGGAAATTGAGAATAAGAGAGTAAAGAGAGAAGAAGAGAAGGGATAGCCAAGAGATGTGGGAAGTTGTATAGTAGTTGAAGTTTTACTGAAACCTCAAACCCTAAGTACAATTACTGAAATCACAAAATGCTAAGTACAGAGTGTGTGTGTAGGCTTGGGAAACTTGTGATGAGGTAGAATGGGTGAAAAATAGATAGCATATGTCATGGACATGGAATGCATGGAGCAAGGACCATGAGTGCTATGGACCGAATGTTTGTGTTCCCCCAGATTCATACACTGAAATCCTAATCTCCAATATGATGGTATTTGGAAGTAAGGTCTTTGGGATGTAATTAGGTTTTGGTGAGGTCATGAGGGCACAGTCTTCATAATGAGATTAATGCCCTTACAAGAAGATACCAGAGAGCTAACTCTCTGCCATGTGAGGATATAGCAAGAAGGCAGCCATCTTTAAACCAGGAAAAGGGCTCTCACCAGTGAATTGGCTGGCACCTTGATCTTGGACTTCCCAACATCCAGAACTGTGAGAAGTAAATGCTTGTTGTTTAAGCCACCCAATCTATGGTATTCTGTTATAGCAGCCCGAACTAAGACAATAAGTCTT
The DNA here is from genome assembly GCF_028749965.1 of Puma concolor. Taxonomy (NCBI): domain Eukaryota; kingdom Metazoa; phylum Chordata; class Mammalia; order Carnivora; family Felidae; genus Puma; species Puma concolor. The sequence continues at coordinate 24,397,613 of NC_141673.1, read as the reverse complement.
CAGGAATTTGTAGAAATCATGAGGATAACCTTGGACTGTTATATGCTATGAAATGGGAGATTTGTATCAAGTTGGTATATATTAAGGGCAAAAAGGACTATGATTTAAATCTGGATCTCATAACTGTATTAGTTAAATATATTTTGGGTTTGGTTAATAGAAAATCTATCCAACTAGATCAGAAAATAAAGGGAGTTTATTCACTCATTAACTGAAAAGTGCACTGGTAAAGTGGCCTTCAGGTTTGATTCAGTCTGGGAATTTCAGTCACTTCTGGGCTCTGGTTCCATTTTTTAGCAAGTATCTTAGCAACCTTCTTCCCTGCCACCTTTCATATTCAGACTGGTATCACAGTTGGCATCGCAGTTCCAGGACTCATGTTCTCACACAACATGATAAGCCAGCAGACTTGCTCTGTAAAGAGCAAGATAGTAAATATTTTAGGCTGTGTGTCTGTGTTGCAGCTAGTCAATTCTGCTATTGTAGTGCAAAAGCAGTCATAGATAATATGTAAACAAATGCACATGGCTGTGTTCCAACAGAAATTTGATCACTGATTTGAACTTCATATAACTTTCATGTGTCACGAAATATTCTTCTTCTTTGGATTGTTTTTTCCTAATCATTTAAAAATGTAAAATCATTCTTAGCTCAAAGACTGAACAAAAATAGGCAGAGGGCTGTTGACCCACAGATCACAGTTTGCTGACCTTTTACCTAGAAGATTGACCAGTTTTAAGCAAAAAACTCTCCTTCGCATGTGCTGCCTTTTCTTTTCTCCATATTCTCACTCAGGATGACCATATCTGTACCATTTGTGTGTTAAAATCTTCTAAATTTTCATCTCCAACCTAGACTGCTCCCTTATCTCCAAACTCCTATAGCTACCTGCCTGCTTGACATCTCCATTTAAAGGTTTAGTAGCATTTTAAATTTAACATAATTAAAACTCGTTAAGGAACTCTGCTTCCTTAAAAATAGGCCCAGGTCTAAGCGGTCGGCAGAAGTACCTTGGCATTCCCATGAACTTGACCCCAATGGCACAGGATGATTCTTCATCAGTCCTTATATTTCTAATATACTTATGGTGAAAATAAAGTATTCTAATCACTCTTTTTCCTCCTTGAGGGATGAATAAAGCTTAGAAATAAATAAAAAATGTGACATCAGACTGAGGAATTTTTTGACAATATCTGTCAGCTTTTGGAGATTTGGTGAGAAGAAATAATCATGATTCAGTATCTTATTTGCACAGACGGCACTAGATCTGACTTGGAACTTGTCCTATGTGATCATTTGTGATGTATCCATATTCTCCAGATACTGCTTTGGATTTTTACTCTTGCTCAACTAGACTCTTGCAGCCAGTCTCAAAGGTGTTTTAGCTCCAAGTGGGACAGTTAAATCACTTCTATTCTTTACAGATCTGTGTATCTCTTCAGCTTGCCCCCAGTTTATCCAACTGATTTCTTAATCAAGTTGCTTTGGCTTCTCCACTTTCTCCTATGTTTTGAAGAGTATTAATTTTCAAGATAAAAATGAACATGCACGTGAACTTCGTCCTTCATCTACTCAATAGACATTTTTTGATTATTGCTATACACTGGACACAGTTCCAGGCTCTGAAAATATAAAGATCCAGAAGCTGTGGCCCACGCTTCAGATGCTCACAGTCCATTAAGGACAACAGAAATGTAAACTTACAACTGATGATACAACAGGGTAGGTGTTAGAACAAAACTTGAACAAAATGTGTAGGAAGAGAAGGAAATAGCCAGCGTTCACAGAGATGATGCAGTTACTACACCAGGAAAAGAAAGAACAAAAGAGGAAAGGAAGGCAAAAATGAGAATCCCAAGCCCAAGATATTGTTAGTTGAGCCACAAGAATGATTGCTTCCGGAAAGAGGAAGAATTGAGAAGATGTATTAGGCAGATGAAATGCCTAATGAGACCATAAATGAGGAGAATTGCTTCTTACAGCATATGAGAAGATAATTTTTATCAGATAATGAAATTGTTTTCAGTCTTCAGAATGAAAATGAATCCCTTGCTAATGCAAATCATGCTAATAAAGGGAGTGAGAGAGAATGTCGGAATTACACTTGGCTAGCGGTAGGCAGAAACCAACCTAAATAGTCTAGGATAAAAAAAAAAGAAAGATAATGAAGTAATCAAAATAATTGCTTAATAGGGAATGTGAAAGATCTGCAGTGTTAAACTATAAATGTACATTTTCAAGAAAAATGAGGTGACCTTAAGGAACAGATTAGAAACCCAAACTCAATACCAGGTAGAAGCCATGCTTTTCATTAGCAAAGCTGAGGATTAATTAAATCTGGAGAAGCTTTTTGAAATCCACAAATGTGAGTTACATTAGAATACAATACAACTGGTGTATTGTATAATAATTAATGATTAGCATGGGCTTCTTTATTAAATGTATTCTGGTGTGGTTCATGTGACAGATGTAAGATAAAGAGGACAAAAATGTGTTCTTTAAAACGGAAACTGACTTTCCCAGCATCTGCTTTCAAAAGTGGGGGGAGTCATAATTTATCTAGTGGGGAAACATATTTTCTTCCACTTTCGAAATTGCCATGAGACCTATCTCAAGCATGATGGAGGTCTCCATGCCCTCTTGCTAACTCTTTAGGGAACTAAGGCAGGGGGTGGACAGTGGTGGCTTATCAATTTTTTTTCAATGACTTCTGAGTTAGATGTCTTCAGCTGTATAATTTCAGAGACTGGTAGCAGAGTTTAGTGCTGCTCAAGGTGGAAGCTTTGGAGAAAGTGGTCCTTTGTTTACAGAGCATGTTAAGTATAGGTAAATGGAAGCCCTGTGCAAGTAGGATGCAGTGGTCTAAATTGTTTCACAGCAAAAAGTAAAGGACAATTAATTTCTTAGGGACACCAATGGAAAGGAGAAATGAGAAAAGGAAGAGTCCTTAGGGGAAAGGAGTGAAAAGGAACAGAAAGGCACAAAGCCCTTTCCCCTGTTCCACAGCCTCTGTGAGAGACAGACATCAAAGGGGAAATCAAAGAAAGGCTGCTCCATGTCTAGGGTACATGAGGGAAGATGATCCGAAAACTGAACAAACTCAGAGATGTAGGACTTCTGAATCAAAGGTGACATAAAAATGTAAACCACATTCTAATCCTAGAATGTCAGAATTATACAGAGCTTGCAGACACCAACCTACGTAGTCTGGGGTGAGGATGTGCAGTAGGGTCGAATTACAGCCTCTCACCTTAAATATTCTGCAGGCAGGAAGCACATGCTACATGTTCAATTACAGCCTCAAACTCAAGGTACATAGATCCTCCCTAAAAGCTCTGCCTGCCTGCTCCTCATGGCCCCAGATGAAGTTGCCAAGTGACTTCTATTGGTCTTCTATTGGTATAGGTCTGTACCTTGCTTCTCTCTAGAATCACTCCACCCCAATTCCATTTTTCAGCATACAGCACTCATTTTCATTACCCCACGCATCAAGAGAGAGGAGAAAAGCTATAGCACTCTCCTTTGTCCCCAAATTCCATTTCTAAATGAACTCTCATTTGCTTATGTAGGATAGCTGGGGTGAGGGAAGTGTGTGTGTTGTGTGTGTGGTGAGGAGGGGTGAGGGGGAAGGGGGAAGGGATGCAATGGCCTGTTTTGTCATCTCTTGGCAAGTCCTGGAATGGGGTGTCTAGAAACTTCCTCAGCAATCTTTAGAATGTGAATTGATTTATTAACTGTTGGCCTCTTCTTTAATGTTTAGGAAAATTCTGAGAATATAAGGAAAGTTCCATTCCGCATCTTTTTATAAGCTTATCCTTCACAGCCTCTAGAAGAGGCTTAATTTATTTATTTATGATTTTAATTGAAACTCATTTTATTTTTTTTAATGTTTATTTTTGAGAGAGAGAGAGAGAAAAAGCATGGGTGGGGGAGGGGCACAGAGAGAGAAGAAGACAGAGGATGTGAAGCGGGTCCATGCTGACAGCAGAGAGTCTGATTCGGGGCTTGAACCCATGAGCCATGAGATCATGACCTGAGCTGAAGTCAGATGCTTAACCGACTGAGCCACCCAGGTGTCCTGTAAGTGAAATTCATTTTAAAGACAGAGAATCTTAGGTATAAAAAAGCGCACGAATCATTTCACAGCCTTGAAAGTGTCAGTGACAGACAGCAGGTGTTCTGTTTCTCATCTGTTCACCTCTCTTTGTTATGCCCCTTCTGAGGACCAGGAACAAGACAGATATGGCCCCTGCCTCCTTAGAGCTTACACTATTAGGAAAGATTACTAATAAATATGCAATTATCATAAAGTATAATTGTGCTTTGATAAAGGAATCACAGAACAAAGACTAGGAGTTCCTAACTTAGGATGAAAGATTAACATGCTTTTGAAGGCAGGCTTCCTGATGGAATTGCCTAGACTCTTGCATCAAACACAGATCTTACGTGCCACCTCAGATTCTCTCAGCCCCCTACACTGGGCTGTCCTGCCAACACCCAGGGGTCCTGGCCTGCATCTTGGCCTCTGCCGCTCAGCTAGAGGTTTTCACTCCTTGTGCACTACTCAGATCTGCCGAGAGGAAGAGAAGCGATGGATGACTCTAGCTTCTGTGCTCTGAATCCATTACTGAGTTGGTGCTGATGCCCTATTTCCCCAAGTTGCTCTCGGCCAGGGACTAGGTGACAGAGGGATCCTGAGACAGGCCCATTCCCATAAGACGCAGGACTCCTATGATAGGCAACTTTGGCTCTCTAGGATCCTCATCAGCCTGACCGAAACTTTCTTAGAACTTCACTCCCTGTCTCCATCGTGCTTTGACATCATTCTCTGCTTTTTCCACCTTTTCCCCCCTTCCCTCAATTTCCTCATGGTTGTTTCACACAACAAATATTTTGGACATTTAACCCAGTTTTGACATCTGCTTCTCAGAGGATCCAAACTAGCACATTTGGCACCTTATTCTAGGAATACTTGTAGGTGAGGAAAAAATGCTTTTCCTTTATTTTTCTAACTTCGTTGACTGGGGCCCTGTGAATTAGGCTGACAAAAGGCCAATTTGCACAAGAAAAATAAGGTTTATTAACATGTGTAACATGCATACATTAGGAGAAACTCAGTGATGAGTAACTCAAAGGGGTGGTTAGAACTTGGGCTTATAAAGCATCTTAACAAAGAATAATAGCTTTGTAGAGAAGTGACAAGACAAAGGAAGAGGTTTCAGGATTCCAAAGATAACAAACCATGAGAAGGTAAATATATGGGAGAAACCAATGAGTGTATTTTCTTTATGCAGATCCACTCGGTACTAAATTTCCATCTTTTTTGTGGCCATAAAACTTCCCTTGGAGAGGGGATTTCCAATGGTATTCATTTCTTGGAAGTTTTTGCTTTTTATCAGACAAGGGAAGCCCCAGAAAAACTTCTTTCTGTATTTCTTGAGTCTCAAATGCTTTCAACTCAATACAATTCTTATTCCAAGTGGCATATCTTGGCACACATAAATGGCATATATTGATTTCTACATGCTACATCATTGGATATGGGATCTAGTATTCTGAGAAGCTGCAGAAAGGGCCAGATGTCATGACCTACAAGAATGGAATGGTTAACTCCACTTGGGGTTTAAAGGCTGTGAGGCCTGGGTTTGTACAGTGTGGCAAGTTAGAACTAAGATCTTTGCATAAACCTGAGATCATCAAAAGATCAGTCCAGTGGGAAACAAAAGACACAAGGGATTGGGGCAAACATATTCCTCATCTCCCTTGCTCCCATGTTGAGGCATTATTTCTCTGTATAGCCACCTTGAGAAATCTTGAATACTCAACAATCACATCTGCTGAACAAACTGCCATACTTTTTAAGGCTTGTCCTGAGGTGGTGGCCAGTGTTCTAACGCATTCCACATTGTTTCACACCCTTTCTTGATTCACCCAAGTTTTTCTTACACTTACTTGCTCTAGGATTACACACCCTCACCCTGTCCACAAAGCGCCAGCTCTGGTTTCTTGCTTTAGACCTTGTTGTCTAGGAAACCTGGGCTAAGACCAGGCTTCAACTAATACTAAGTATAAATATATAAGTAAGAAATAGTTTGTGAAGATGGAGGAAATTAGTCCAGACTTAGAGAACAGCGTATCTGGACACCTAAAGGCAGGTGTGCTTTTGAAGAAATGGAAACTTACCTTAATTAACTTAATCTGGACACTTTCAAGAAATGGCTTTTCAAGAAATGGAAAAAAAGATCAATCTGGCTGAATCACAAGCCTGAGGTGGTGGTACAGGGATGGTAAGAGGAAGAGTTAGAAAGGTACACCACTTACAAATGCTGCAGGGGCCACAGTAAGGTGTGAAAGCTATTGAAGGATTTGCAGCCAGGAATGAGAAAGTCGGATTTGCATTAGAGGTCACTCCGACTGCAATAGGGAGACGAGATTGAAAATGGGCAGGAAAGATGTAGCTCTCTTTGCAAATCCTCCCTAGGGTTGTGGCATTGGTGTTGTTTTTTTATGATAAAGTGAAAGTAGGCTGCCCTAAATTACCTACGCCAATTTTATTGGAGTAGTCCAATCACATTGTTTCCTACCACCAATTGACTTCTCCTTAAAAGTTATTCTGAGAAACGGGTCACCTGGGTGGCTCAGTCGGTTAAGTGTCCAACTTCAGCTTCAGGTCGTGATCTCGCTGTTTGTGGGTTCGAGCCCTGCATCAGGTTCTGTGCTGATAGCTCACAGCCTGGAGCCTGCTTTGGATTCTGTGTCTCCCTCTCTCTCTCTGCCCCTCCCCCACTCGTGCTCTGTCTCTCTCTCTCTCTCTCTCTCTCTCAAAAATAAACATAAAAAAATTTTTTTAAGTGCCCTTTGAATAAGCTTTACCTTTTTTTTTTTTTTTAATTTTTTTTTTCAACGTTTATTTATTTTTGGGACAGAGAGAGACAGAGCATGAATGGGGGAGGGGCAGAGAGAGAGGGAGACACAGAATCGGAAACAGGCTCCAGGCTCTGAGCCATCAGCCCAGAGCCCGATGCGGGGCTTGAACTCACGGACCGCGAGATCGTGACCTGGCTGAAGTCGGACGCTTAACCGACTGTGCCACCCAGGCGCCCCTAAGCTTTACCTTTTTAAAGCTTCCCTCCCTAATTAATGAATTGGATGAAGTCTTTGTCTTATACTCATTTTATATTTGTATAAATATAATTTTTAATGTTTACTTTGGAGAGAGAGAGAGAGAGAGAGAGAGAGAGAGAGAATGAGCAGGTAAGGGGTAGAGAGAGAGGGAGACACAGAATCTGAAGCAGGCTCCAAGCTCTGAGCTGTCAGCACAGAGCCCAATGCGGGGCTTGAATTCGTGAACCGCAAGATTGTGACCTGAGCTGAAGTTGGGCGCTTAACTGACTGAGCCACACAGGCACTCCTATAAGCATGTTTTCAACTTTTGCAAATTATATTTTGACAGAGGAGAAACCTATAATACACAACATAGGAAAGTCACTAATTATTTAATGTGTAGTTTTTCTACTTTGTTCTTTATCAAATCTGTCTGGTCTTTTTTATAGTGTCGTGTGTTTTTATTCTGAGTCTTTTCTGTTGTCAGTCATTGAAAACATACTTGTTTTCCTGTCTCTGTCAGATTTTTCTATCATATGATACTCCTGTGATACTGATTTTGCTCTTTGCAATATCTGCTTCCCTTGGTTTATGCTGGATTATTTTCTCCTCTTTTTTTTTTTTTTTTTTTTAATTTGGATTGTTGTTTTAAGTAGGGTATTATCAAGACTTTATCTGTGTAAATCATGTGTGGCCTGGGCTAAGGTTGGATCTTCCTAAGAGGGTTTTGCCAGGAACCTCTCCCTAAGAGCAATTATTTTGGCAATTTCTCAGTTTGGGAGGCCCAGACCCTATATCCAGGGAAGGGCAGAGCCACAGTAACAAAATCACAGGGGACACTTTTTAACGTAAAGCACCAGGAAATTAGATCAAATCCCTTGTACTCACTTCAGCAGCACATATACTAGATACAGATTTTTTTCTATTCCAACATTTTATGGAGAATGATGAGGTCTGCCTTAGTTTCCTATTGCTGCTGTAGTAAATTACTACAAACTGGCTATAATTCTGTAGGTCAGAAGTCCAAAATGTATCTCATGGCGGTAAAATCAAGGTGTCAGCAGTCCTAGTTCCTTCCAGAGGCTCTAGGGGAGAATCCGTTTCTTTCCCTTTTCAAGCTTCTAGAAGCAGTCCACATTCCTTGGCTGGTGTCCCCCTTCCATTTTCAAAGCCAACAATGATGAGTCAGGTCTTTCTCCTGCTACGTGGCTCTGACCTCTTCCTCTGTCTTCCTCTTCCTCTTCTTGTGATGACATTGGGACCACTCAGATGATCTTGTTATAAGGTCAGTTCATTAGCGGCCTACATCCCCTTTGCCATGTGTGGTAACACTTATAGGGTCCTGGCATTAGGATGTGGATATTTTGGGGGAGCCATTATCTGCTGGCCATGTGGTATTTTCAAAATCTCAGCTTTATGCAAGGATCTTAGTTATAACTTGGCACTCCGCGCATTCCCAGGCCTCGTAGTCATTAAAATCTACACCATTGTGTTAATAAAACCAAAAGCCTCATCCAGTGAGGCTACAGTATCTACTCAGACTCTCTACCTTGGATTTCATTTCTTCATTTCCTTCTTGGGGATTTCTTAGTCTTTCTTACAAGCTCACCTATACTTTCAAGGAATATTTATTACATTTAACCAGAATTTCTAGAGATGTCTAGAACGCTATCCAGCACTCTCAGAGTACACGAATTTGGGGATTTTCTAGCTAACAACATTTCCGGAAAAATAAATCTCCAATATGATCATATTTGATCAACCAGGGTATAAATCGAGGCACATAAAGTAGATATTCAAATAATTGAAAGTTATACATCGAGCTCTAATTTTTTTAACTAGAGTGTGTTCTGTCATTCTAATGATAAATATACTTCTATAGCGACCTGGAAGGGCAGGTTGAATGTAGGATTCTCAGATTCTTTGGGGTGCTACACAGGAGCTTGGCTGCACAAACAGAGATGCCCCTAGCTATGGCCTTTCTCTTTTTGCCCCCGGCTCCACCCAGCGCTGTGAGAAACCTCATATCCATGCACATGGACTGGCACTCTCCTGACCATAAAGTTCTGTCCAAACCCTTGGCAGACAGTCAGCTGAGGCCATTTCTCAGGTATAAGAATTGTGTACACAAATAGTAAGTTCTGGCTTCAACAGAACTCAGAAGAGAGTCCTGTGAAGTTTCTGGATATGGGCTGAGGTCATTCTAGTCAGGGAATTCTAGGGTTCTGGGCACCTGAGGTTAAAGGGAGGAATGTGGGCTCCAGGTAGGCCAGTGTCTTGGCTCTTCTGTGGGCAGGGAAATGTTCTAGAATACAGCTTTCTTTCTTTCTTTCTTTCTTTATTTATTTCTTTCTTTCTTTTTTTTTTTGTATTTTTTTTAAAAATGTTGATTCATTTTTGAGAAAGAAACAGAGTGTGTGGGGGAGGGGCAGAAAGAGAGGGAGACACAGAATCCAAAGCAGGTTCCAGGCTCTGAGCCGTCAGCACAGAGCCTGATGCAACCCATGAACCGTGAGATCATGACCTGAGCTGAAGTCGGACACTTAACCGACTGAGCCACCCAGGTGCCCCCAGAATACAGCTTTCTAAAGCACTGTCCAGGAAAGGAGACCCTGTTGCCTGGCTCTCAGCATAGTCCTGCAGTCAGCTGTCAAAATGTTTCTACGTTTCCACTTCTACCTGTACCTTAAGTGGTAACTGTCCTGAGTTATTTCTTGCTTGGACTATTGCGATAGCTTCCTAACTGGAATCTTGATCGCTGGTGTCACCCTTGGTCATGAAGAGTCAGAGAACCTGGTTCTAGATCCTGGCACTGCTACTTATTAGCTTATAACTTTGGCCAAATTAGTTCATCTTTTTTGAGCCTCAATTTGCCCAGCATAACTGCTCCCAAATTCCTTACTCACAGAAACGATGACAGATAATAAGTGTTTATTATTTTAAACCATTACGTTCTCGAGTAATTCATTACACAGAAATACCTAACTAATATATCACTGCTCCAGCCCTGCTTCTCAAGTGATGGGATGATATCCATTATTCCAGAGAGACTTTGTAAACACCTAATATAAAAACAATGGTAAAGGTCATTGACGAGAAACATTCTGAGACATTCTACTTGTTCTACTCTTATTTGTTCTTCCATAAACTAAGCGTGGAATTGTTTTTCAAGATGAAGGCTAAAGAGAACAATAACAAAATAAAACCATATGTTAAGTCAGGTCCCTGTAATATCAGTGACTCTTATAACATGAATGAAGATTTTATCACATGGGGGATGGAGGCAGTGCTGTGTCCCCTGCTCCAACACTGAGCCCATCTCACCCTACAGTGCCGTAGTTACAATACTCGTTAAAGATAATCACTAAGTCACAGAGACCTTACTCTTCCTGACGTTTATTTGGTAATATTGAGCATAAGGCTGATTTGATTGTTCAAATATTATATTTAATATTTGCCACAATTATGAGATTTCCAGCTGCCTGGAGAACCTGGCCAGTGTCTAAGATCATCACAAACATAGTTGTCTTTTACAATGTAGAGAATACTAGTTTACTGTATTCCTATTCTGATTCACTGAAACTTGTTTCTAATATCCTTACTTTTGTCATTTATTCAGTCCTCTTACTCATTCGTTCAGCATATATCTAAGGGTCTCCTTTGTGCTGGCTCCAAGAGGGAGCATAAACTATATAAGACCATTTGCCCTACTCTCAAGAAATTTAAAGTCTAATAAAGAAGAAAGAGAATTTACAGTCTAACAGAAAAAAGAAAAAAGATGTTTTAGGAAAATAATCCCTTTGCATGAAGAGGGAGCATGAGTGTGCGTGCGTGTGTCTGTATCCTCCAGATGAGAAGGGGATGCTGCAGGGTTTTTAAAAAATAGCTTTTTGTTGAAGTATAACATACATACAGAAAATTGCATGAATCCAAAGAATATAGCTCAATGTATTTATTCAACTTGAACACACTTGGTAACCATGGGGGATAAAGAAATAGAATTTCACTAGCACCCAAGAAGCCCTCTTCTGGTCAATACTGCAGCAGGAGGAAGGAAATACATCAAACAACTGTTTTCCTGTTCAATAATCTGCTTAACACTTACCTTCCTGCATCACGAGTCACTCTTGGACCATTGTTAGTCAGCTTTCAAAAATAGTTTCTCTCGAACAACACCCTCCCCCTGCCCCCCAAAAGCTGAATCCAGCGATGAAAGTCCAGGTGAAAAAGAGAAAAAATTTCCAGCTGTCAAATTAGCAGCCAGAAAGCATTTTTCCTCACAAAAGATGAGTCTAGATTCATGTAAATTAGAAGAAAAAAATCCATTAGGTCACCAGGTGAAGGATTGTTCCCTCTGATATAATTCTTAGGTTTTTTTTTCCTCTAGTTTAAAATGAGAGCAGCTGTTTTATTCAAAGTCAAGCCATACACATAAAGCACACCTAATGTACCCTTTATTATAGGAATAGACAGGAAGCACACACCAAACCAATTAGATACTATAACCCCACAATGTTGCATTAAAGTCTATGGCATGTTATTAGAAACCAAATGATATAGAGCATTCTTTAGTTTGTGTTTAGAAGGCACAGGACAGCTATCTGACCCAAAGGTGAACCTATGTGGCTACAGGAAGACAGAGCATTCTCCAACAAGATATAGGAGTGCAGGGCTATCGTGTTCAAATCTCCTTGAGAGCTATAAGAAATGCAAAAAAGTCAGTTTTTGGGCTGAATCCTCCTTTAATCTTTTCTAGGAAAGCCTCATCATAGTTCAAACAAAATGGCTAAAAGTAAGAGTGGGTCTATAGTGGGCAAAAATCTCAAGGTGAGGTCTCTTGGATCGTGTTTTTGATGTTGTTTTTTTCTTTTTTTTTTTTCTTTTTTTTTCAACTTTTTTTTATTTATTTTTGGGACACAGAGAGACAGAGCATGAACGGGGGAGGGGCAGAGAGAGAGGGAGACACAGAATCGGAAACAGGCTCCAGGCTCCGAGCCATCAGCCCAGAGCCCGACGCGGGGCTCGAACTCACGGACTGCGAGATCGTGACCTGGCTGAAGTCGGCCGCTTAACCGACTGCGCCACCCAGGCGCCCGATGTTGTTTTTTTCATAGAATTACAAAAGGCATGAATCACAGCATGCGTGTTGTACATTTCAATCAAATTGCTGTTATTTAGTGACTTTCTCCAAAGCTAGTAGCTCTTTTAAGCAGAAGCCACGTTTTATTTTATTTTTTGCAACTCTAACATCTACTACAGAACTTGACATGGTGAGCGTTTAATACATGTTTAGTGACTAAAGAATGACTGTTCAGAGTGATCTAAGGAATTAGAAATTTATCCCAAAAGTTATGGGGAGCCATCTCCTGAAGCGTTCAAGAGAGGAGTGAAATGATCGTATTCGTTTTGCAGGATGATCCTTCTGGCAATAGTTTAGAACATATTCTTTATTTTGAGAGAGAGAGAGAGAGAGAGCGAGAGAGAGCTCACACTCATGAATGGGGGAGGGGTAGAGACAGAAGGAGACAAAGAATCTGAAATATGCTCCACATTGTCAGCTCAGAGCCTGATGTGGGACTTGAGCTCATGAACCGTGAGATCATGACCTGAGCTGAAATCAAAAGTTGGATGTTTAACCAACTGAGCCACCCAGGCACCCCTAGAACATATTTTATAAAGGGACAGAACTAGAGGTAAGATGAGTCATTAGGAGGTAACAGTGGTATTGAACTAGGGTAGGACATGTTAAGGCAAAAAGTAGGGACTGATTTGAAGGATGCTTAGGAAGTAACATCTATACAATCTAATGATTGATAGAATGGAGGGAGAGAAGATAGGAGAGGAGGACTCTAACAAAGATTCTTGGGATTCTGGATTGGGCTTATGGTTAGGTGATAGGTCAACAGAATATAGTAAGTAGGAGGAGCAGGGTTGGTGTTAAAGACCTTAAGTTTACTATAGCCCCTTGGGCTGGAGGGGCCTGTGGGATGTATGATTTACAGTCCACAGAGTAGAAGTGGGCTTTGAAGCTGTGAGTTTTCATGCTATTTCACAGGATGAAAGGAACGGCATGAAAATCCAGGGGGCAAAGTGCCAGAAGGAGACCAAGATGGAGTGGGCAGAGAGACGGGATAAAGGCTAACAAAATAGAGTAAGAAAGAACATAGCTAGCAGAGACATGGACGTCAAAAAGATTGGATGAGCTAAAGACTGTGACGTCATCCTGGGTACACTGGAACTACTTTGTAAGAGCAGCAATTAGATCTCTTTTTGTTGTAATTACTGGAAGCTCAAGTCAAATCAGCTTAAGGAATTTATTGATTCCTATTAATGAGAATGGGGAGGAAGGGTCCAGGTTTTAAATGATATTAACATTTTCTCTCCGCTTCCTGACATAACCCCTTCTCCACACATCCCTGTCCTTCTACCTTTTGGTCTCATTCTCTTCTACTGCAGACAGGGTCCCTGTCCATGCAGGGACAAAGACTGTAGGGAGCTCCAGGCTGACATTTCCTCAGCCTTGTGACTCCAGAGAAAAGAGGGAACAACTTTTCCTGCCTCAGCATATACAACTTGCTGAGAAGGACTCTGAATGGTCAGGCCAGGGTCTTGGGCCCATTCCTAGATCTGGGAGTAGGTACTGTGAATGGTCACATTACTGGAATCACAGGGTTTGACAGGAGAAGAATAAATCCGAAGGAAGGAAGAGGAAGAGGTGCTGTTTCCAGAATATGTGGGAGAAATGGAGGGCAACCAAAAACAACAGATGTCTACAATCTGTTGAATGATGATGGTGGAAGCCAGTTTGCAGTTGAAACCCAGTCAGGCTTTTAGATTCAGCTCTGACAGATATTGATAGAAAAACAAAGACAAATCCCCAAAGACTCTTTTGAATTTGTCTCAGAGTTTGAAGAGGTAAAAATCCATTTCTTTAAAGGACAGATTTGAGTTTTTAAAACAATAAGTTGGCATTTGGAGTAAGATTTGTTGAACAAGATGAATAATAGGAATATAGCACAATCATGTAATACAATAGTGAGATGGATTAATTTTCCTCTCCAGGACCCTAAATGATCTGCTCCTTTCCCCCCTTCTCCCCCTCCCTCCCTCTCTCTCCCTCTCTCCCACTTTCTCTCTTTCCCTCTCTCTTCCTTTCTCTGTCTCTCCCTCACTCCTCTGCCTCCCTCTCTCCTCCTCTCCTTCTCCTCCTCCCTCCTTTCTCTCTCTCTCTCTCCTTCACTCCTCTCTCTCCAGTAGCTCTTACACACACCAGCCAAATTAATTTTCTGAAGCATGAGTCCGATCATGTCACTACCTTTTTCAAAATCTATCGGTGACTTCTGGCTTCTCACATAAATATGTCCCAATCCTTTGGTCTGGAAGCCAAGGCTCTTTGCAGTCTCACTGAAATTTGTTATTTGCTCTCTCTTTCACCCAATGAACTGAACTCTTGAATATTTTATGTTCCTTCTCTATGACTTTTTTTTAAATGTTTTTTTTTTATTTATTTGAGGTGGGCAGGGGCAGAGAGAGAGGAAGGAAGAATCCCAAGCAGGCTCCACATTGTCAGCACAGAGCCCGATGTGGGGCTCAGACTCACAAACTATGGGATCATGACCTGAGCTGAAATCGAGAGTCAGATGCTCAACCAACTGAGCCCCTGAATTTTTATCTTTTTTGTTCTTTCTGTCCAATTTCTACATGTCCTTTATGGCACTGATCAAATGTCATCATTCCCTTGTGTTAGCCTTCCCTGGTTGTTGCACTCTAGTTGATTATCCTTGGTTTCCTCCACCTGGGGTGTACCTGCTGTCCTCACACGATGGTGATGCCCAGACTTCTCATTTCTATTTATCTGGCATTTTGTGGGAATATGGTGTTAGCACTGATGTAATGTTTTAGTTATCAATAATGATGATATATTTAATACAGTTCTAGTATGTAAAAGAAGTGAACAATAGTGAGACACCTCACACAGATTATATTCATCATTACCGTCTAGTCAGAAAAACAGCATAGTCTTTAGTTAGGATTCACTGGTTTTGAATCTTAGCTCTGCCACTTATTAGCTGGGTGTTTTTAAGCAATTTATTTAATATTTCCCTAAGCATCTATTCTCTAATTTGTAAAATGGAAATAATGACATCAGTTCCTTAACTTTATTGCGAGGATCAGAAGAGTCATGGAAAAGATTTTTTTTAAATGACCCAAGAGAGAGGAAAATTTCTATATGTATGTTAAAATTAAGAAGCTGTAAAAGATTGATATTATGAGTGCTTAAAATGTAAACATTTTTTAAAGTTCATTTTTATTTATTTTGGGAGAGAGAGAGTGTGTGTGCTAGGAAGAGGCAGAGAGAGAGAGGGTGAGAGAGAGAATTATTAAATAGGCTTTGCATGGTGAATGCAGAGCCGTAGGAGGGTTCGATCCCACAAACCATGAGATTATGACCCGTGCCAAAATCAAGAGTTGGAAGCTTAACCAACTAAGTCACCCAGGTGCCCCAAAATGTAAACATTTTTGCATGGCAAAATAATGCCATCACCAAAGCCAAAAGAGGGTAAACGAGCAACAAATGTTTGCAACACTTAGGACAAGGGATTATTTTCATTCTCTGATCAGTGAGGAGAAAGATCAATCGGTTAAAAAAAAAGAAAAAAGAAAAAAAAGCCAAAATACATAAATATAGTCCACATAAAAGGAAGTGCAAATAACTTTTAAACACATGAAAAGCTGCTCAACCTTACTTGTAATGAAATAAATACAAATCAAACCTCAGTGACATACTATTTTTAACTAAACCGAGTAATGTAAATAGGTACAACTTCTTTGAAAGGCAGTTTAGAAACAGCCATAAAAATTTACCTCATACTCTTCTGAGCATTTCCTCTCCTAGGAATACATAGATCTACACTGTCCAATATGGTAGCCATGACCACACCTGGTTGCTGAGCACTTGAAATGTGGCTTGTCTGCATGGGGAGGTACACTAAATATAAAATATGCACAGGATGTCAAAGACTCAGTCCAGGAAAGAATGCAAAATGTCTCAGTACTGATTTTTTATTTTGATTTACAAGTTGAAGTATTTGGGATATAATGGGTTAAATATATTTTAAAAATTAATTTCTTACTTGTTTCTTTTACTTGTTTAATGTTAAAAACACCAGAACTAGAACATTTAAATTTATGTAAGTTGTTCACATCATAATACTGTTGAACGGTGCTAGCAAATATACATTTCTAATTGTGGGTATGAGAAAGTGTGCATGCGTAAAGTATATCTAGAAAAATTTTTAATATTCACTGACAGAGGCTTTGTGAAATAAAACATGATACATCCATACAGTGAAATACTATGTGACAAGAAAAAGGAATGAGATCAATACATACCAAGATGGGGAACTCTCCAAGGTAGACTAAGTGAAAAAAAGAACACAGACTAGATGTATAATAAGCTAACGTTTGTGTTCAGTGAAATTGAGTGGATTTTTGAATGAAGCATGTAAAAGTGTACATATGCATAGAGCATTATTGGAAAGATGCATAAGAGATTACTTTTAGTTATTGTCCAAAAGGGGGGAAAAATGGGCTCAGTATCTGGGGTGGGAGAAAATTTATTTTTAGCTCTACCTTTTTGTACTGATTAAATGTGTTACAATAGGTATTTATTACTATTCAGAAACAAGAAGTATTAGCAGGTCTTCATTATTTTTGAAGAATTTCTCAAAAGGAATTTCCCAAAATCAATTATGACAGATAATGATGCAGGTTCATTATTACAAAGTGAAGGTGGGTGACAGACACATACAAACCATGGTGTCCTGCACATAGTAGGCTCCTTTCCCTTCCCCACATGTAGGCTAATAGCACAGACGTCATAACAGAATCTTTCCATGTGTTGGGGATACCTTAAGCGTTAGGTCATGTTATGGCTCTAGAGATGTCAATTACTTGTAAATGAGATGACGCTACACTGATCCTATGACATGCCCTGGAAGTTTGTTATTTCCCCCCAGTAAATCCCAGAAACTTGCTTGCTTGCTTTTATACCTCTGTCATCAAAATGGAAGGTAGCTTGTGTAATGTATAACTTTGCAGTCAGTATAGAATTGTAGGCTGTCTGCAAATTTTATTACCATGGTAAGTGCTGAAGCAAACTTTTCCAGTTATTACATCCTCTGCACTAAAATCTTCTCTCTCCTTGTCAGCCTCTTGACTCTTCGGCAGTTAAAACACTCTCTTTTATTTCTATATCAAAAACTCTATGTGCCTCGCTAACCTCTTTGTCTACTTCAATCACCTCCTCTCACTTTCAAGAAGTTTGTTGATTGATTGCTTCTCATGGGGTATGTCTGGCTTTCCAGTCCTTTGTCTAAATTTAAAACACCAGACCCATCCTTCAGAAAACATACAGTGCTCAATTGCATTTGCTCATAAAATATCTTTTTTTTTTTTTAAACAAAAGTCTCTTGATTCTGACTCCTTGTTTCCATCCCTGTTGCCTCTGCTTGTGTCCAGGCTCTCTTCATCTTGTCCAGAATATGTCAATTATGTCCCCAGCAGGGGGGACAGTTTTGTAGTCTCTGGCATCTGATCAGACTGAAGAGAGACTGAAGGCACGTTCTAAACAGAGGCAGCAGCAAGGGCAAAGGCTACACAAGTTGCTACAGGGTATATCTGGTTAGTAAGGCTGAACAGGTGGCCAGAGAAAAATTGGGGACGTCAGCCCGAGGCAGTGGTGAAGGGCCTAGGGGGCCATGCAAAATAGTTTGGATTTTATTCTAAAAACCTCGGTTTTAAGCAGGGCAGTCATGTGATTAGATTTGCATTTTATGTAAAACAATGTGGTAGGAATTTGGAGGATAGTTGGAGAGATAAAAGCCTGGAGCCAGGAAAACAAATTAGGAGGAAACTCAACAACCCAGGCAAGAGTCAAGGATGCTTTAAATCAAGATAATAGCAGCGGGGATGGGGAGAACTGGACAGATTTGAGAGTTATTCATCAACAGAACAAACTGGGTTTAGTGATGACCATTTGGATGTTTGTGGAAAGGAGGAAAGGAGCAAGGGAAAGTCAATATTGACTAGCAAATGTCCGGGATGCTATGAAGAGCATTGGAAGAGAAAATGGTTTGGCAGAGAGCCAGTTGTATGATTTGGTAGAGACAGTAGGCAGTTGAGGATATGGTCTGCACTCAGGTGAGAGATTTAGACTGGAGATACTCACTTTTTATCCATTTGCACATTCAACAAACAACTCCTGAGGGTCTACCATATGCCAGGCCATGTTCTAAGCACTGGGAATACAGGAGAAAGAAAAAAGGGGTCAAAATTCCTATCCCTGTGGCTTGTTCATTCCAGTAAAGATACTAAGCAACCCAAAGTAAATTAATGTATATACTGTAAAATGTCAGGTAGGTATGTGCTTTGAAAACAAATTTGGGTAAGAAGACAGAGCATGATGAGATGTGGGGATATTTTAGATAAGTTAGTCCAAAGAAAAGCATCTTTGAAGTGGTGAGTGGAGATTTGAGTACAAACCTGATTAAAGTGCCAGGAGGAGCCACAGGAAAGTCCCAGGGAAGAGTGTGCAAAGAAAAGTCACATGGAGGGCTCCTGGGTGGTCAGTTGGGTAAGCTTCTGACTTGGTTCAGATCATGATCTCCAGGTTTTGAGTTCGAGCCCCGCGTTGGGCTCTGTGCTCACTGTGGGGAGCCTGGAGCCTGCTTCGGATTCTGTGTCTCCCTCTCTCTTTGCTCCTCCCCTGCTCACACTGTGTCTCTCCCTCTTTCAAAAATAAACAAACATTAAAAAATTGGGGTGCCTGGGTGGCTCGGTCAGTTAAGCGTCCGGCTTCGGCTCAGGTCATGATCTCATGATTCGTGGGTTGGAGTCCCGCATTGGGCTCTGTGCTCACAGCTCAGAGCCTGGAGCCTGCTTCTGATTCTGTGTCTCCCTCTCTTTCTGCCCCTCTCCTGCTCATGCTCTGTCTCTCTCTATCTCTCAAGAATAAATAAATGTAGGGGCGCCTGGGTGGCGCAGTCGGTTAAGCGTCCGACTTCAGCCAGGTCACGATCTCGCGGTCCGTGAGTTTGAGCCCCGCATCAGGCTCTGGGCTGATGGCTCAGAGCCTGGAGCCTGTTTCCGATTCTGTGTCTCACTCTCTCTCTGCTCCTCCCCCGTTCATGCTCTGTCTCTCTCTGTCCCAAAAATAAATAAACGTTGAAAAAAAAAAAAAAGAATAAATAAACTTAAAAAAAAATTTTTTTTAATAAATAGACATTAAAAAATTTAGGAGAAGAAGAAGAAGAAGAACCATGTGGGGCAGCAGGGTCCCAAAGGAATGTGTGGTGGCAGTTGTGGGGAAGGGAGGGTGAGGGAAGGGGTGTAGATCTCCACATAACAGGACCTACCAGTACCTGAAAATCTTCAATTGTTGAGTATATATCATCTTATTTCCTTCTGAAACCAATCCTAGCTCTTTAGGCAGTACTAATTCCTTCTTCCACCAAGACTCCCCTGTCTAATATATATAATAATATATATTATATATGATATGTTATATGTTATATATTATATGTTACATATTTTATATATTATAGCATATATTACTTTGTATCACTAGTATTTGTCACCTTGGTATAATCTGAACTTCTCCAAGGTAGGGATGTTGTTCATCTTAGTGTGTGAGCTAACTGGCACAATTTTCTGGGAACTTGGAGGACCCACAAATGTGCATTGACAGTATAATAATAACAAACAATATGGCTTTTTGGCATATCCCTGGAAACCACTTATAAAAACATATTGTCTAGTTGCTCTGTCCTTCCTAAATCTTGATGCCTTAAAATATGGGTCAATATATTGCACTTAAATTTTTTTCTTTTTAAATTTAGTTAAGAAAATCAGACATATTGGAATAAGTTGAAAAGAGGAACATAAAACCAGAAGGCTAAAACAAACAAACAAAAAAGCAGTCCCTTGCCCCATCCATCATCAATCACCCACTTATCACTGTCCCTAAGGCAACTTTCAACTTCTTTGCTATGTCTTTTGGTTTTCATCTCCATCTCTCTGACTAATAAGCTAATTCATGATATTTTTTTTTTTCAGTTTAAGATTGACCTGTTAACTTTCCACCGTGGAACACAAGGAACCAGTTCTCACGGGACCTAACTACACACAAATGCATACTTCCCATCTCCCTATCAACTCAAGATAGCTGTGTCATGATTTTGGTTAAATTAACATTCCATGTTCACTTTGTACAATTGCATTAATAATACTCATCACAGAGTTATATGGCATATTATGGTTGCTATTCCCATTTTTTTCTTTCTTGCCCAACGTTTTGTTTCCCTAGTGTTAGTTTTCTCTTATTGTTTGGCTCGTTGGTTGGTCTTCTAGTTTTTTATGTATTGTCATGAATTAAGCCCTTTACCTCCTCTCTCCCAGTTCTGTAAATCTCTTCTTAACACAATTAAGCATGTCAGATATGAGTGTGTGTGTATGTGTGTGTGTGTGTTTATTTTTGACAATAGCACTCCTGGAGACTTTTGACCTGCTGTCTGGGCTGATGGCTCTTTAAGCCCAGTGCATGGCTGTTATTCTGGAATTTTCCTTCAGTGGCATCATGGGGATCCCTTACCTTTCTCAGTGTGGGTGCCCAGGCTTCCTCGTTCTCCATTTGTTCCTTGTTTTGGTGGAGCACCCCCTCAAGTAGCTTCCTTATAGGGTGCACAAGAGGTAAATTTGTTGAGATGTTATATTACTGAAAATGTTTGTATTCTTCCCTCATAATTGAGTGGTAATATGGTAATATTTTTGGTTAATAATCATTTTTGCTCAAAAATATAATGGAATTATGGGGCGCCTGTGTGGCTCAGTCAGTTAAGCAACCGACTTTGGCTCAGGTCATGATCTCATGAGTTCGAGCCCCCCATAGGGCTCCCTGCTGTCAGTGCAGACCTTGCTGCACATTCTCTGTCTCCCTCTTTCTCTCTGCCCCTCCCCTGCTCACTCTCTCTCTCTCAAAAATAAATATTTAAAAATATATATAAAGGAATTGTTCCATTGTCTTATCAATTCCAGTATTACTATTAAGAACATGGAAGTCATTCAAATCCTTGAAACTTGTGTAGTAACTTTTCTCTTTTCATTTTTGGTAATGTTTAAAATCAATCCCAAGCCAATATTCTGAAATCTGACACGTATTTTGGTATCTCTTTTAAAAAAATAATTAATTTTGTTTTTTCTATTATAAGCCAAGGACATCACTTTATTTCTTAAGGATCAGGAGCTCTTAGTTCCTGAAATTGTTTTATTATTAAAAAAAATTTATTTTAATGTTTATTTTTATTTTTGAGAGATAAAGAGAGACAGAGTGTGAGTGGGTGAGGGACAGAGGAAGAGGGAGACACAGAATCTGAAGCAGACTTCAGGCACTGAGCTGTCAGCCTAGAGCCCAATGAAGGGCTCGAACCCAGGAACTGTGAGATCATGACCTGAGCCGAAGTCAGACGCTTAACGGACTGAGCCACCCTGGTGCCTGTTCCTGAAATTTTTTAAAATAAAACTTATTGGGGCGCCTGGGTGGCGCAGTCGGTTAAGCGTCCGACTTCAGCCAGGTCACGATCTCGCGGTCGGTGAGTTCGAGCCCCGCGTCAGGCTCTGGGCTGATGGCTCAGAGCCTGGAGCCTGTTTCCGATTCTGTGTCTCCCTCTCTCTCTGCCCCTCCCCCGTTCATGCTCAGTCTCTCTCTGTCCCAAAAATAAAAATAAACGTTGAAAAAAAAATTAAAAAAAAAAAAACTTATTGAGGTATAATATACAAACAGTAAATTGCATAATTTAAAATAAACCCTTGTATGAACTTTGACAGATGTACTGAAACCACTACAAAAATCAAGGTAAAGAACATTTCCATTACCACCAATTACGTCTTTGACTCCTTTATAGTCCATCCCTTCCTCTACCCAGGCAAGTGCTACACTGCTTTCTGTCATTACGAATTAATTTGTGTTAAATCTAGATTGATAGCAGGTATAGGTCCTCTGAATTTATCTTTTTAAAAAAACTGACATTCTAGCAATATTCTCCACCTCATTAATGTCATATGGCTCTCTCTTTAAGTCTTTAACTTCTCTCAGTAATGTTTTATAGTTTTTAATATGTAGTTATTGAATGTATTTTATTAATTTAGTGTTTTATTAAATTAAATTTAAGTATTTATGATTTTGGATGCCATGCCATTGGAAATGGAATTATACTTCTTATTTCATTGTCCAATTGTTTATTGCTAGTATTTAGAAATGCTACTGTATTTTTGTATATTGATTTTACACAGGCCTTGCTAAATTTACTTATTGGTTCTAGGAGATTTTTTATGTATTTCTTATGATTTTCTAGTACACAATCATGTTGTGTCTGTAAATAGAGCTTGCTTCTTCCTGTCCATTCTGTATGCTTTTCTTTCTTTATTTCTTTTCTTTTCTCTTTTTTTTTTAAATTTTATTTTTTATTTTTTAAAATTTACATCCAAATTAGTTAGCATATAGTGCAATAATGGTTTCAGGAGTAGATTCCTTAGTGTCCCTTACCCATTTAGCCCATCTACCTGCCCACAACCCCTCCAGTAACCCTCAGTTTGTTCTCCATATTTATGAGTGTCTTCTGTTTTGCCCCCCTCCCTGTTTTTATATTATTTTTG
Source organism: Puma concolor (assembly GCF_028749965.1). NCBI lineage: Eukaryota > Metazoa > Chordata > Mammalia > Carnivora > Felidae > Puma > Puma concolor. Next base: position 24,374,798 of record NC_141673.1, on the reverse strand, counting down.
TTTCCCTTCCCTTATGTTCATCTGTTTTGTCTCTTAAAGTCCTCATATGAGTGAAGTCATATGATATTTGTCTTTCTCTGACTAATTTCGCTTAGCATGATACACTCCAGTTCCATCCACGTAGTTGCAAATGACAAGAAATATTGATTGCCGAGTAATATTCCATTGTATATATAAACCACATCTTCTTTATCCGTTCATCCATCCATGGACATTTGGGCTCTTTCCATACTTTGGCTATTATTGATAGTGCTGCTATACACATCGGGGGGTGCATGTGTCCCTTCGAAACAGCACACCTGTATCCCTTGGATAAATGCCTAGTAGTGCAATTGCTGGGTTGCAGGGTAGTTCTATTTTTAGGTTTTTTAGGAACCTCCATACTGTTCTCCAGAGTGGCTGCACCAGCTTGCATTCCCACCAACAATGCAAAGAGATCCTCTTTCTCCACATCCTTGCCAACATCTGCTGTTGCCTGACTTGTTAATGTTAGCCATTCTGACAGGTGTAAGGTGGTATCTCATTGTGGTTTTGATTTGTATTTCCCTGATGATGAGTGACATTGAGCATTTTTTCATGTGTCGGTTGGCCATCTGGATGTCTTCTTTGGATAAGTGTCTATCCACCAAGAAAACGTAACAATTGTAAACATTTATGTGCCAGATGTGGCAGCACCCAAATATATAAATCAATTAATCACAACCGTAAAGAAACTCATCAATAGTAATACTATAATAGTAGGAAACTTCAACACCCCACTCACAGCAATGGACAGATCATCTAAGCGAAAAATCAACAAGTAAACAACGGCTTTGAATGACACACTGGTCCAGATGGACTTAACAGATATATTCAGAACATTTAATCCTAAAGGAGCAGAATATACATTCTTCTCCAGTGCACATGGAATGTTCTCCAGAATAGACCATATACTGGGACACATATCAGCCCTTAGTAAATACAAAAAGATACAGACGTGCATATTTTCAGACCACAATGCTATGAAACTTGAAATCAACCACAAGAAAAAATTTGGAAAGGTAACAAATACTTGGAGACTGAAGAACATCCTACTAAAGAATGAATGGGCTAACCAAGCAGTTAAAGAGGAAATTAAAAAGTATATGGAAGTCAATGAAAATGATAACACCACAACCCCAAACCTCTGGGACGCAGCAAAGGTGGTCATAAGAGGAAAGTATATAGCAATCCAGGCCTTCTAAAGAGGAAGAAAGATATCAGATACACAACCTAAACTTACGCCTTAAGGAGCTGGAAAAAGAACAGCAAATAAAACCCAAAAACAGCAGAAGACAGGAAGTAATAATACATGTCATATAATACATATAATATATCAGATAAAGGGTTAGTATCCAAAATCTGTAAAGAACTCACCACCCAAAAAAGAAATAATCCAGTGAAGAAATAGGCAAAAGACATGAATAGACACTTCTCCAAAGAAGACATCCAGATTTTCTTTTCTTTTTCTTGTTGCATAAGTGAGGGCCTCCAGAAGAATTTGAATAGTAGTTGTGAGACTGGACATCCTTGCCTTGTTCCTGATCTTAGGAGAAAGATATTCAGTCTTTAACCATTAAGTATGATGCTATCTATTGGTTCTTCATAGATGTTCTTGACCCAGTTGAGTTGTTTCCTTTCCTTTTATTTTCCTCATTTGCTGAGACTTGTTGTTAATCATGAATAAAAGCTGATTTTTTTCAAATGCTTTTGCTTCACCTATTGACATGATTATATGGGTATTCTTTTTTTTTTTTTAATTTTTTTTTTTCAACGTTTATTTATTTTTGGGACAGAGAGAGACAGAGCATGAACGGGGGAGGGGCAGAGAGAGAGGGAGACACAGAATCGGAAACAGGCTCCAGGCTCTGAGCCATCAGCCCAGAACCTGATGCGGGGCTCGAACCCACGGGCCGCGAGATCGTGACCTGGCTGAAGTCGGACGCTTAACCGACTGGGCCACCCAGGCGCCCCTATATGGGTATTCTTTATTTTGTTAATATGGTGAATTATATTAACTGATTTGCAGAAGTTAAACTAACTTTGCATTTCTGGAATAAACATCACTTGGTCATGATGTATAATCCTTTCTAAATGTTACTGGAATTGATTTGCAAATATATTTAATTTGCATACATGTATAATTGTTGTATATATGAGGGATATGAGTCTATAGTTATTTCTTATAACGTCTTAAGTTTTAGTATCAGAGTAATACTATCCTTAAAAAACAAGTTTAGGAAATATTCCCTCTTCTTCTGTTTTCAGAAAAAGTTTGATTTAGATTGGTATTATTTCTACCTTATGTGTTTGATAGAATTCAACAATGAAGCCATTTGATCCTGGGATTTTCCTTGTGGAAGTGTTTCCTTAATTATGAATGCAAATTCTGTAGTACATATAGGACTAATCATATTATTTCTTCTTCTGTCTGTTTTAATATTTGTCTTCCAAGATAGTTGTCCACTTTGTTTAAAGTTATCAAATTTATTTATTATTATAAACTTGTTCATATTATTCCCTTACTATCCTTTGAACCATCTTTTGTTTCTGTATTGGTGGCCTCTCTTTCAACTCCCAGATTGGTAATTTATGTTTCCTCTTTCTTCTGATTTCTGATTTCACTGAATTTTTCTACTGTTCATTTTCAATTTCATTGTTTACCATTCTAATCTTTACTTTGTGTAATTTGCTCTTCTTTTTCTAGGTTCCTAAAGAGAATGCATAGATTATTGACTTTGAACCTTTCTCTTTCTTCTCTTTCCCTTTCTTTCTTTTCTTCTTTCTTTCTTTTTGCAATATTGTTATGACGTAGCTCTTTGTGTCTAGAAATATCCCTTGTCATATCTAGAAATATTTCATGATATCTACTTTTGGAAAGGTACATATGTTTATATAATTCATATATTAGGGAGGTTTTTAACATTTGGCTTCTATTGCTTAAACTTTACAGATCTGAGGTAACTATGCATGTAGACACAAGGGTAGGACACAAGAGTGACAGAACCGTCTCAAGAACATGTATGTTTTGATGAGGCTGTGGCACCAGCAAGGAGGGGCAGTGGAAGTTAACATTTGGCTCTTCATGCTGTCTTTTAGCTCTTGACTATACAGCATATTGACTATATAGCACAGTCTTTATAGACTTATGGTTATGGGTTTAACTCCTGTTCATACAATTTCTTAACTGTGTGACCCTGGGCAAGTTACTTAACCTCTGTTTCTTCATATGTATACGTATAATAGTATATGTTTTTAGAAGGATGAAATTATATATGTGGTACACATACACACATACCTATACATGTATACATGTTTAGTAAAGTATGCATTCAATTAATATCTATTGTCATGTATGTTATATTATACATTTGTATTATATGACATGTATTATATTTTGTGTCAGATAGTCTCAATTTTCCTTCTGGCTTCAACTTTTCAGAGATTGTGTTAATTGTCTTTTCCTTCCCATTTGCCTCAATTCTCCCTGTCCCTAGTCCATTACTCTATTTTCTCATTTTTCCAACTTTTTGGCAGGAAAATGCCAAAACTTTGGCATTTGGCATTTGACTATACATGCCAAAATTGGATTTAATAAACTCAAGAACTGTAAACTATACAGTGAAGGCAGCTGCTGCTTGCTATCTTTCTCCTCCGTTTGAGGCTCACCATCAATCTTTACATCTTGGTTAGGACTTCAATTTCTGCTCCGAAAAATTGCACTCAGAGTTTCCAAGTTATTTGCAACATGGGTACAAACAACTGGGGCTTATGTACCTAGTTCAGAAACCCACTCCTAGTTCTATGTCACACTTGCGATGAGGGTATAATAATACTGTTTGCAGAAGAAATGCCCTATACGTATTATAAGTATTCTAAGAAAAATTGTCAGCAGAGCTAAAAAAAAAAAAAAAAAAGCTTTGGTATTGAAAACTCAGTTCAGACCCTCTTTTTTCCATGCTGAGAAACATCCCTTTCAAAAGAATTCCCAACCAGATGGTGTTTGATTTCATGACCCTGCAGCACGATTAAGAGAAGCAAGATCAATGATTAGGAAGAAAGATCATGGGTTTTGAAGTCTGATAGCTCAGACACTTACACTTTTGGTTATTTCTTAGCTTTTCTGAGCATACCTTCTGGTTTGTAAATTGCATGGGGTATTATCTGCTCTTCATGGGTTCCTCTTTCAAGGAAGCCTTTCCAAAACCCATATCCATGTTCATTTCCCTTTAGTACATCTTTCGTTCATCTGCTAGCTTTCTTTTGAAGCCACTGTCACAGTTTCACTTTTAAGTATGTAATTATGTATTAAGGCCCGCCTCCTACGGCCAACTGTAAGCTCCACGCGGCCAGGAAGAAGTGTTCACCGTACCCATGACTTCCAGGCTAAACTCATCACCGCGCACCGAGTCTAGCCTAGTGCCTGGCACACAGCGGGCAGCCAGCGAACAAACGAACCACAAAGGTGCAGAGCGCCATCGTTGCTGGGGTGTGGAGGGAGCCGCCCACACCCGCAGCTCCCGCCCTGCCCCTGGGGGTAGCTACCCGGAGAGGCGGCCCAGCACCGCCCCAGGCCCTGCCCCGCCATCCCTAGCCACCCCTTCTGGCAGCGCCTCTCCTCATGACGCCACTTGAGGGCGGGACTTCCGGCCGCCGAAGTTTAACAGTCCGGGCGGGAGCCGGAAGCCCAGCGCCGGAGCGGGCCGCGCCGTGCCCCCCGGTGTACCGCGGCTGAGAGGTGAGGTTCCGTAGGGCCCGGGGTCAGCGGGTGTCTTCCCGCCGCGTCCCTGCACCCTCCCGAACCTCGCCCGCCCTCCTGCCACCCAGGGGGCGGGTCGGAGGTCCCCGGGCTGCGCGCGCCCGGGCCGGTCCGGTGCTTCGGACAGTTGTCGGGCAGGGGCGCGGCAGCGGGTTTGGCGCGGAAGTGCCTGGGAGCCGCGGGCCGGGGTCGCGCACCTCCGTCCGCGACCGTCTCCGGCTCGACCCGAGAGGTGACCCGGTCTGCTGGGGTAGGTTGGTGGCGTCTCTGAGGGGTGTGTTGCCCCCGAAAAGTTTGCCGCTTCTCCACCGGCCGTCTCCCCGCTTTTGTAAACCTCTCCAGTACGACTCGAATTCATTTTATAAGGTAACCCCAGTTGAGCAAGTTCTCCTGCAAGTAGAATGCACTTTGGGTGAATGAAAGTTGAAGAACTTTTATTTGTTGTAGTGGATTTTTGTTTTCCATGTAGCCGCTCTCCCTAAATTACTGCCTTGTGTCTTGACAGCTCGCTTTGATGGGACCCTCTTTGGGAGGCTGATGTAATGCCTCTCCCTTAAAAGTGCTCAGTTCTCAGCAGACTTGAGGTGAGTGGGCAGATGGTCCCCTTCCCCGCTGCACTTGAAGAGAAGGAAACAGACATTAAGTGACTCTGCCAGAGTCACTGTCACGTAGCTTTGGGACAGATCCTTTGAACACACTTTTTCTGAACCCTGGCTTGAGTGATCTTTCCACACTACATCACACTGCTCAACAGGAACAGTGTAAGCTTATAGTAAAGGCATTTTCCAGTTGTTTGCTGGGTTTAAGAGATTGCCTTTCCAGCACTTAATTGTACCTTGAGTAGGGAACCAACATGTTACCACATGTCAAGGTGCCAAATCCAAACACTGCATGTCTACGTTTCAACAGATGACTAAAGGATTTTAATTTTAGTAACGCTGTATTTATCCGATGAATGAAGCATAATGAACCGCATAAGTGACTTTTCTAGTTAACTAAAGTTTTAGTCTTTTTATAAACATATTTTTTTTTCTCTTGAGAATCAAAGGGCCCTGTAATTTATTATACCTTTAACTTAGCCTTTGAAATAGGGTATACTGGACATAGATGGGAGGCTTTGTTGGTGACTTGGGAGCCTGTGATATCACTAATACAGTGCTGTACTCTTATACCGTCCACACCAGGAAGGTGTAGAGGGTATATCTCTAGGCCCCCTTCCTTTCCCTGTTCTTCCATGTATTTTTGAGGATTTTTTTTCTGACTCATTATGCATTACTACTTGCTCTTAAAGTATCTGCCTAAAGCAGCTCCCTTGCCTTTTGTCTTTTAGACTGCCTTGGTTTGTGAGATCACTTTGTCAGAATTATGTATTTGAATTACATACTGTGAATAAATAATATGAGTGGGGGCATTGTAGACCAAGTATTGGTTTAGGGACTTAGTGACAGGCATCTCTTTTGGCTGTATTTGCTAATTCTGGAGTTATTTGGAAAAACTGAAGTCTCTGGATTTTGAAATGGCAGGAATGCTACATTTTATTACACATTTTAAAAAGATTTAGGGAGGGTTTTTTTTTTTTTTTTGAGAAAGAGAGACAGAAAAAGTGTACACATGTATGCACGGGGGAGGGGCAGAAAGGGAGCGAGAGAATCTTTGATAAACTTAGTCTTTAAACAGACTTAAATGTTTTCTAATGTTTATTTATTTTTGAGAGAGACAGAGTGTGAGTGGGGGAGGTGCAGAGAGAGGGAGACACAGGATCCAAGCAGGCTCCAGGCTCTGAGCTGTCAGCACAGAGCCCGATGTGGGACTCAGAGTCACAAACTGCGAGATCATGACTTGAGCCGAAGTCTGATGCTTAACCATCTGAGCCACCCAGGCGCCCCTGGAGTGAGACAGCCTTAAGCAGGTTCCATGCCCAGCACAGAGCCCGCCTTGGGATCCAGTGTCAAGACTATGAGATTATGACCTGAGCCGAAATCAAGAGTAGGGTGCTTAACTGATTGAGCCACCCAGGCACCTCAGTTTAGGAAGTTCTATCCAGCAGTTATTTATTGAGTACACATGGTGTGCCAGGAACATTTCAAGACTGATAGTAAACAAGACAAAATCCATTTTCAGGATCTTTGTTCAAGTCAGGAGACACCAACATTATTGTGAGAACAAGAGTTGCAAATAGAAAATGTCATGAAAAACATGAAACTGCATAATGGGCAACTGGTATGGGGCTGCTTCAGCCATGGTGGCCAGGAAGGCCTTTCTGAGGAGACATTTGAGCTGAGACTGGAGTGAGGTGAAGGAGATGACCCTGGGAAATCTGGGGAAAGAGCGTTCCAGGCGGAGGGGGCAGCAAATGGAAGGACTGAGGCAAGAAAGAAGGCCAGGGAGTTTGGTAGCCCTGGGGAAGAGAGGTAGGGGTGTTACACCAGGGCCAGGTCCTATAAGGCATGTCAAGGAGGTTGGATATCATTATAATTGCTGTGGAGAACCATTGGAAGGGTCAACCGAGAGAATATGATTTTAGAAGTATCGTTCCAGCTACTTGGTGGTGAGCACCCACTCTGGAACAAAAGTGGACAGTGGAGCCACTGGGTTTAGAGTAGATCCTTCATTTTAACTTTTTTTTTTTTTTACCTATCCTTAACTGTTTTTTAAGTATAGTGTTTTAAAACTATTTGTAGGTGCAGTCATGCAGGAAAACCTCAGATTTGCCTCATCTGGAGATGATGTTAAAATATGGGATGCTCCATCTATGACATTGGTGGACAAATTCAACCCACACACATCACCACATGGAATCAGCTCAGTGTGTTGGAGCAGCAATAGTATCCTTTAAAAAAAAGAACACTTATTGTTAGGCTAAAAAACCAGTATCAGTGAAACCTTTTGCATGTGACCAATAATATATTTTGCATAGCTATGAAAGCTAGATAGATACAGCGAAATAGTAGTTTAACAGTATATCATCATATGAATGTATATACATATATATGCTACTAGATCCAGACCATAGAATTAGTTTTCTTATCAACAGTTTGTTATTGAACCCAGATGGACTAAGGTAGGTAATGGTGGGAAAACTTCTGAAAGGTTTGGAATGAGTTTTTGCATCTACATTTGGATATTTATGGATCTAGTCTGCAAATTAAAGACAACTCAAAGACAGAAGCAAAATTAAATTTAAAATAAAAATTAAAATTCTCCAACATCCTCATCTTACTGATATGCTCTTATATTTCTCTTCTTGTCTATGTTGAAAATAGCCTGATTTCTCAGAGAAATTGTCTAGATTGAATTTTCCTCAGTTTTTCTATGTTTCTGATTTTCTCTCTCCTTGTCTTAGTAAGCTCCTAAATGTGGATAAAATGCATGAGGAAATGAAGTTTAGAAATCAGAATATTTCAACCTTGCACTTTTGACATTGGGGGTTAGATAATTCTCTGTTTGGGGGGCTGTTGTGTGCATTGTAGGATGTTTAGAAGCCTTCCTGGCCTTTACCCACCAGATTCCGGTAGCCCTCAGTAGAACCACTGCTCTAAACAAAGTGCTATGAACATGTTCTGTAAACTTGGTATGCTAGAAATTATCATTCTTTTGTGTAGCTCTTACATACAGACTATTTCTTAAAGAATAAAGTTTTAATGTGTGTCTGATCTTATCAATACCAAAGTATTAATATTCTGTTTCCTGATAAAAGTAAAAATATCAGAACTTTAAAATATGACTGATTTATGAACAAAAACAAGTTTTCATGCCCAACCGAATTATTCTTGCAAATATGTAACAAAAAATGATGAATTTTTTTTATTAAATTAAATTTACCTCTTTATCATTCCTTGATTTTGTATTAAAGTAGGAACATAAATTACTTTGGTGCTCTATTAATCAAACTCCCTGGCCAAGGGAGTACATTTTTGAAGGACTCTCCAGATGTGTAATTGGTGGGGGGGGCAGGAAGGAATGTTTTTAAAGAGAGTGACAAATATATGAAGCTGCTTCTATTATTAGGTTTTTATTATGTGTGGAGCTTAATTTCCCTATTATTTACCGTTTAAGAGAAAAGTAGCAATTCTTGATAAGTTTTAATATTTTGGGTTTATTTTTATTCCAAGGAGTTTTATTAGTTAGCATCTGCTGATAAACCACTTAATGTTCTCAACAAAACTGATGTGATCGTGAGGTAGTGTGGGATGATTTTTGGAACCTGGTCTTATTTCTATATAGTTTTCTTGTACAAGTAGATATGTACAGGAAACTTTTGTATATAGTCTTACTTCTAATGAGGCTTTGATCTTGTCCCTGGATATTAATGACTAAAGAACAGGTACTTCCCAGGCTCAGCTACTTGGGGTCCACTTAGCATGGATTCCAAGAACAGGATTAAGGGTGAGGTGCCAGGGAAATTAGTTTTTCGGCCCTCTTAGGTAATGTCCCTCACTTTCTCATGACTTCAAAAGCTACAAGAGAAATTAAAGGAGTAAGTATGTTACCTTTTCGTATTATCTTTGTTCAGTCCTTTTCTGTATTCTAAGGAGAAAAAGTAGCAGTAAGTAGAGGATGAAGCCAAGGAAAGGGAAATTATTTGTTTTTCTCAGTGCTGTAATATTTAGGTCGGAATGATATTTTTTTTTGAATCATGTATCATAATAAAATCATAATCCATGGTCTATTCATGAAATATATGAATGTTATGCAAACCATCCAAAAATAATGCAGGTAAGACTTTGCTTGTTAAAAAGCATAGATTTGAACTTCTGATATTTTAATTTGTTATGACTCTCAAAATTAGACTCTTGTTCTTGAGTGTATCGCATTTAATCATTTTAATTTAAAGATACTTAATTTACATTGTTTTGTGTTTACTGATCTGCTTATAATTTCTGTAAAATACGGTAATATAATTTTAAATTAAGTTAAATTTATTTAAAATTTAATTTTACATTGTTTAGTTATTTAAAAATTTAACTCTTCCATGGCATAAATAGTTGCTATTTAACCACATTTATTTATATTTTCTGTACTTACTGTTATATTTATTGTTAATATATTTAAGATTGAAACATTCTATCATAAAAATTCCAGTTCTAAGAATATATCAGGCTTTATATTTTTAGTGGATGAATAGGAGACTAATGTGGATGTTTACTTCCTAGACTAAATTGGTACCAAGCACTGTGTTAATAATAAATAACTATCTTGAATGGTGTGTATAGATGAAAAGGCTGATTGATATTTGCTGATGTTGCTTTTATCATGATCTCATTCTTGAAGGATAAAATTAGACCTTCTGGCCTATTCTTTGAAAATGGAGTAGTATTTCACTTGGGTAAAATAGCTTTCAAGTAATAGCAAAGCCAGAGAGGATGGCTCTTCCCTGCGGTAGTAGTAAAGAGAATTAGTAGTAGTAATTAGTAACCTGAGCCATTTTTGAAAGCTGGTGTGTAAGCTATATTCACTTGCTTGTCTTAGGTTAGTGCACTTGCTTTTATCATAATAATTCTTGCAGTAATAGTCTAGTGATAGAGATGCTCACGGGTTGTTTGATGCTCCATAACTCTTCATTTAGATAACTTTCTAGTGACAGCCTCTTCCAGTGGCGACAAAATTGTTGTTTCAAGTTGCAAATGTAAACCTGTTCCACTTTTAGAGCTTGGTGAAGGGGTAAGTGTTTTTGGTTTTGTTTTTTTTAACCTTCTATTAAAAATCTTAATTCTACTTGGGTGGTAACTGCTTCTTATGGTGCTTGCAACTAAATATAAATGTGTTTAAAAGTACTATGCTTAACCTAAGCTCAAAATAATACAATAACACTTGAAGAGGAGATAGGTACTGAAACATCTTTAGGTAAAATAATAGTGGATCCAAGGGGAGCAATCAAGGACTTAGATTTTTTTCAACTAGTCACTTGCTTTCTCCATCTCTCTGTGGGAGATTCCTTGGTATTGCTGCCTTTTTTAAGCCTCACCCCTGGCTAGGTTACCAGGTGGATTTGGTCATAAGAGTCCTAATGATGTATCCCTGTCCTTTACTGACGTTGAGCTCAGGACCATCAGCTAATGACCGCTATGTGAAGGTAGCTTCTATAGCTTCTGTCCCTATGGTACTGAGGGGCCTGCCTGAGTCTCCCCAAGCTCTCCTAGAACAGAATGGCTTTGTCAAATTGAGCATTGGTCCCAGTGCATTTAAGTGAAGTTCTCATTGCATATTGTTTCTTGTTTTATAGATTAATCCCTCTGATACAGGATAATGATGGTGTCTTCATTGTTAGTCACACACACTTCCTGAAAGCTATTTTTTTTTTTAAAAGATTTAAGTAAAAAGGTGCAAGTAGGTGGTAGCTTGTTCTTAATTTAAGTTTCAAAATTTTCATAGCAAGCCACAAAGCATTATGAATTGTCATAATTTTATACACTGGAATAGGTGAGGTAGTCCACTTAGAAAAAATAAAGGAGAACAATGGAATATGAGCTCATCTAATTTAAAAAGGACTTTAGGTTTCTACCCATTCTTTTTCTGGGATTGACCCAAGCATCAATTCCAGCCCACAGATGTTGGAGGCTGGGCAGAGAATGTCTGCTAGGATAGACATGAAATTTGAGACACACTGCCTATTCAAACTCAGTTAAGTAAAATTGAGGCAGAGAGCGTCCCTGGTCGATAAAAGGAAACTGTGTTCTTCAAGAGCAGGCAGAACATCTTAGTCATATTTGGATCTTTAGATACTATCAAAGGTGTCAACAAGCATTTGTTGAATTGAATGTCAACATCAAAACAATTTCAGATTCCTCTTCCACCACAGTATATATTGTGCTCCTTCTGTGCATTATGCCTTAGAACAGTTTGGGAACTGTGTTGTTGTAGTTGTTGTTATTGTTAAAGTATGAAAATAACAGATGATATTCACAAATGTAACACAGTTGTAAGGATTTTGTGAATATTCCATGTCAGTTGCTATAGTTAGTTCTCTTTCCTACAGTTAAGAAATGACATCAGAATACAGGTGGATGAAAGGTGAGGTTATTTCTTATAATTTGAACCTGCTTTAATTTAATTTGCTTATAGGAATATTTTGCAAACAGTGGTTCCTTAGCGTTTATTAGTAATTTCTTGTAACATATTAGTGTGCTGATAACCTTTGCTTTGTAGGACCCAAGTCCTATTACTCACGTGCCATTTGAGATATTAGACCATTACTACTTGGGAAAATAAGATTCTGTCCTACTTACTTTAACACAATTTTTAGAGCAGAACTTTAAGTTTATATTTATTTTCTTTGATTTTGTATTTTATCTCATCGGAATAGGCAATTTGGTATTAATAGTAGTATAATGAATACGATAGGCTACTGTATAACCTAGACATTTGAACAGCTCTTATTTTAGATTTTAAAAACTTCACCCATTGCTTGTGTCTTAAGGTACAGGATTCCTGATAAGCACACAATGTTCATTAATTATTTAAGTTCATTAGCTACATTAATAATATATCAGCATAAAAAAAGATCTTCTATCATCAGGGTAAGCCAGTTAAAAACATAGGTTTTGTTCCGAGTCCTTAGTAATTTGACTTGTTTTTGATGATTAAAGTTGTAATATATTGATCTTTGAGGGACACCACTCTTATCTATTTTCTTTAACAGTTATTCGGAAAGCTCTTAGCAGACTGTCCTGATTAGTGGTGATAACGAGATTCTAAATCTTACTAGTCTGTTTAGACCAAAGTCAGTTCCTAGAACGGTGTCCATAAGGGAATTATAGCAACTGTACTGAAACACTGATGTAATGTGCTCCTGATATTTTTATATGTGTTAGTAATTTTGACTCTCGGTCAGAAATTTCAGAACTGGAAGAAACCTTGAGGGAGGGGAAAGGTGGGTATCTGTACCCTTTTAAGAATCCAGTGCTCTTGAAGGGGATTAAAAGTACACTTAATTGTGATGAGCACTAAGTAGTGGATAGCACTGTTCAATTACTATACCGTACACCTGGAACTAATATAACACTGTGTTAATTATACTGGAATTAAAATAAAAAGGAAAGGAATGCTCTTTTCAGCATGGGGTGTTTTTCCAGATGCATGGACTCTTAAGGTGAGAATGGTAGATCTTGTCCTCATTTCTCACTTCTTAGGTGAAGAAACATAGGCTTAGAAAGGTGAGATGACTTTGCCTAAACCTACATAGCTTGCCTTTTAACTTTTAGCTGAGTAATAAAATGTCCCCCTTGGAATTCATTTCTCTATTTTTTTCCCCAAGGCATACAACTAGAGGTGAGAGCAATTAATGTTACTGCATCGTGTATCTGAAGGTTAAATAGGAAAAATAACATGCAACATTGTATTTTATTGGTAGCCTAGTTACTGATGGCACTACCAGATAGATGATGCTCGTAGATACTCATAGTGAGAAACTTGATAACTTCTGTATTTTTACCTACTTATGCCATAAATATTTATTGGGCATGGAAATGGGCTTTGTGATAATGAAACTGAACTGACATTCTGGGGGGAGATAGACAATAGACTACAGAATGATACCCAGATAGTGATAAGTTGTTACACAGAGAACTAAAATAAGAAATTGAGATAGCAGGTTACATTAGGAGGTCAAGGGAGGTCTCCTGTAGAGGTGGCATTGAAAGTTGCTGTCTATTGACCAGAAGGAGTCATTCAGCCAAGGTTTGGGGGAACTTAGCTTTCTAGGTAAGAATAGTTGTGTAGAAGCCTTGAAGCCAAAACAGGGCTGTTATGTTTAAGTAATAGAAGAAGGTGAGTGTGGCTAGAGAATTAGTGGGTGATTAGGAAAATGGTGAGATGAGGTAGGAAGGGGTCAGAGGAATGGGGCTTTGAAAGCCAGGTTAATACGTTTGAAATTTATTTTAGGGCAGAATGGAAGCCATTAAAGATTTTTGAATATGAGCGTTGTGATCTGATTTGCAGTTTTTAAAGGTCATCCTACTTGTGGGGCATAGAAGGTAGAGGAGTAGGGTTGGAAGTGAGGTGCCAGTTAAGAGGCTGCTGCTGTTCTGTGGGGTTGGGATTAGTGTGCTGGTGGCTGCGGTAGATAAAGAGGGGGGCCCTATGGGGTTTATGTTAGTGTTGGAGTTTAAAGAACTTTCTGTAGGTGACAGGGAAGGAGTAAAGGAGTCAAAGTTAATTCTGGACTTTTATCTTGAGAAACTTAGTGGATGGTGTCTTTACAGACCTAAGGAAGAGTGTAGGGTCAGGTTCTCATGACCTGATGTTTGAGACTTGGGCTCCTTAGGGGGAGACTTTGTTGTGAGGCTTTGAGCACGTATCTTAACCTCTTTATATTCCCCATCTGTAAAATGAGGGGTCTAGACATTCTTTAAAGTTTCTTCTAGGTTTAGTGTTTTATGAGCTGTGGGTGAATCCTAACTCAGTATACTCTGTGGAAGTGCAAGAGTAGATTTTACTGGGGGGAAATATTAAGGGCAAGTAACTCCTGATAGGAAGCCAGGACCTGCTGATGTTCCCTAAGCTTCCTGTGTTTCCTGTGTTCTATGGAAGAGAACATGACTCTGGTTGATTTCCTTGAAGTCCTTTTGAATTCCTTACAAACTGTTGGATGCATGTGGAAGATGATGAGAACTGAATCTTTAGGAGAAGTCTTAGCTTGTTTATCACATTTAATTCAACAAATGTTTACATAGTACTTACTAAGTGTTGGTTGGGAATTGGAAGTCAGCTCTGGGCTCTGTTAAATTAAGGTAACTTTCTTTTTTCTTTAATAGCAAAAGCAGACATGTGTCAGTTTAAATTCCACATCTATGTATTTGGTAAGTGGAGGCCTAAATAACACTGTTAATATTTGGGATTTAAAATCAAAAAGAGTTCATCGGTCTCTTAAGGTAAGCAACTTGTTTTTTAGAACATCTTACAATGTTTAAAGTAATTACCAAACTTTTAATTTTGAGCTCTGATGATAAAAATAAGATGCTTCAGAATTGAAGTGAGATTTGTTAGGGAAAATAAAGATGCTATTAGTCAGAAAAAAATTTTTGGTCTATTTTTATCTCCATATGTCACCAATGCATATTATTGGTGTTTAAAACTTTCCCCTTAGTTTTCACTTAGTCTACTCTTTTTTGAGTAAACCACTTCCTTCATTTTTTCTAAAGTATGAGTTGTTGTCATTAGAGATCTTTTTTTAAGTCTCTGAAAAAAATGAGAGTGGTTTTGGGATGGCAGTAATCGGTCTACTAATCAGAGTTGGGATTCAGCTTCATAGTTCTCTACTGTATATGATTGCTGCTGTTTGTGTTATTTTTGTTTGTATTTTCATCTTGGTAATGGTATTTTTTCTAAAATAATTTACTATGGATAATTAACATTTCTTTAAATGGTTAGCTTTTTGCAGTTTCACAGAATAAAAATAACCACATGAAAGCTTCTGGGTTATGCTTTTTTTGGAATTCTACTTTTCACTGTTGTGTACTTTTAATATTTGGAAACTCATCTTTAAAGTTATTTTTAATTTTTATATGTTTTTAAAAAACTTTTAATATGAAAAGTTTTGAACATTGATGTGTATACACACACATGCACACGCACACACATTCATTATCAGACTTTGATGATGATGAACTCATGGCCAGTATTATTTTATCTGTTCCCTTATCTTCTCTCTAATCAGATTATTATATAATCTCAACCTCAGATTATTTTGAAGCAAATGCTGGATGTCGTTATTATTTGTTCATGTCAGATGTCACTGACTTAATTCTTACTAGGGAAGTTGTATATAGAAAATGATTCTCTTAGAGTAATTAAAATATAATCCTGTAATTGCTGTTGAAAATATTACCTGTGGAGGTTTATTTTAGGTATTAGCTAAACTTTGAAGAGAATTAAGGAAAATTCAAAAGTTGCCAAAATGAGAATAGTTAACTTTTATTAAGTTCTTTGATATGCCAGCCACTGTGCATAATAAACGTTTATTCTGTGTGTCTCAAGAATTCTGCAGATAGGTAGTGCTTGCTGTTCCTGTGTACCTTTGGAGGAGCTCAGGCTGAGAGAAGTTAAAGAACTTCTTCAGTGCCAAACAACTAGTATGACAAAGATGAGATGCAAACTCAGATTATTATCCATTGTTTAATCTTTTAAATTATGAAATAATTGAATTAAAGCTATTTAGAGGGGGTATACATACTATGAGCAGAGAATGTTTTACAGAATTGAGAAGAGATTAGAAGTCTGTGGCCAGTTTTTGTCACATATTCTCATTCATTTTAGGAGCATCACTTACACCTCTAACTCCTACTGCATGAAAAATTCTACTTGTTTTTCCTTCCTCACTTTCCCCAATTACTCCATATAGTTTTAGCTCTTCTCATTGTTTGCAACTCTTAGGGCACTTCATTTTTTTTTTTTTCTTTTTTTATTCATTCAGTTAACAAGTATTTGACTAATTGTGATAGTGGGAAATCTAATCTTTCGCCTGGGCTCTCTTCTCTGTGGTGCTCTCCCTGGTAACACAATTTTTAGCACTTGGTAGGTGCTTGTTGAAGGCTTACAGAATAACTTATTTTCCACAGTTAAAATAAGGAAGACCCCTGCCTCTCTATAAAGTCGTAGAAATTGTATTGGACCCCATGTTCTTAATTTTCCAAGTGGGAACAATGCATTAAATGTCCACTCTCCATTTTCTTCTCATCAGGCATTTTTTTTCCCCTTGGGATAGCAATTTTTTCTTTGATTTAGGAAAGGAGTGACATGTGAAAGTATCTCCAGACATGCTTGAGGGACCATTTGAAAAAATTGGATTATAAGTGGAATATTATAGCTACTATTCTTGATGTTACATTAAGCTAATTATTAGATACAAAAGTTATTTTGTTTATATTATTAATATAAATAGCAAACTCTTAAAAACTATACTCTTAACTCTTATCACTTTTCTCTGTGCCTACTAGATATCTCTAACTTGACTTTGGAAAATACAGTGTTTGTGAACTCAGTTTGTTTAAAACCACTTTTATTTCCTCAAAGTGGATTCCCCTTTGGATTTTGGAGACAGCCTAATATCCCAAGAAAAAAATAGGCTTCGGGTTTGACCTGGAATTGAATCCTGGGCCTGCCACTTAGTAGTTAATGTGAGCTTGCACAGATTTCGTAAACTTCCTGTACCTCATGTAGGTAACTCATCCATAAAATAAGAAAAGTGACTTTGCCTCCTAGGATTCTTCTAAGGATTAATAATAATCCGTAAAGTTCCCAGCATTAGTAGGTATTCAGCAAATGGAAACAGCTGCTATTGTCTGTCAACCATGCCTTGCTCCTTCTGGCTTGGGCTTTTGTTTTGGCTGTCTTGCGTTTTGCATGTCTGGTTTCTTTCCCCTTTCCCTGCTTTTGGTTTATTATTTTCTTTAAGGCTGACCTCAAGCTTTATGTCTTCCACAAAGCTTCCTCTGTCAACTCAGGTCCAGTGATGCCTTTTTCTCTTTCCTAGGACACTTTGCCCCTACTACTCATTTAGCATTCCTTCTGCCATTTTCATGTTAATTTAAATGTCCCCTCTTCTTGATTGAACAGTGATTCTCTCAAGGCCAGGGACTCTCCCACAATAGTCAACTTGCTGTAAATGTTACTTGTCAGTGGAAGGGAGACATGCTATCTAGAAAATTACCTTCCCTTTTGTCTCTTGTTTTGGAGTGTATGATCATTATTACAGTTATAAAAACTAAGTCTCTGTTCCTTGAGAAGACGTGGTGTTGATCAGATAGTTTCCTACTCATTTGAGTAATTTGTTTAGGTTATTTGAGGAAAATGTTAAAGCAAATATTAGATTCACAAATACGTACTATTTTATTTAAAAAAAATGAAATTTACAAGAACATGAAGATGTGAGGTGTGACGGTTATGTGGCAGTGTACTTAACTTTGCTTTCTTTTTTTCAGGATCATAAAGATGAAGTAACTTGTGTTACATATAATTGGAATGATTGTTACATTGCTTCTGGATCTCTCAGTGGTGAAATTATTTTGCACAGTGTAACCACTAATTTATCTAGTACTCCTTTTGGCCATGGTAGTAACCAGGTACAGTATGGGTTTATTCAAAACAGAGTTGATAAAACAGAGTTACATAAGACAATGAATTTTAAGTTAAAAATTTTTTTTCCATGTTTTATTTATTTTTGAAAGAGAGAGAGCATGAGCAGGGGAGGGGCAGAGAGAGAGGGTGACACAGGATCTGAAGCTGACTCTGTGCTGACAGCAGTGAACCCAATGCAGGGTCTCGAACTCAAGAACTGTGAGATCGGGACCCCAGCCAAAGTCGGACGCTCAACTGACTGAGCCACCCAGGTCCTCTCAATTTTAAGTTTTTAAAATTAAGTATTTTAAATTTGTATTTAGTTTGCTTGAAAAATTTACAGCTAGCTATTTTTAATGGTCTTGTTTAAAAATGTTCAAATAAGGTAATTCATACTAGATTATGTTGCTTATGCGTGTTGAGTTATGCCATTGAATAGCCACATGATCCTAGAATATGACTATATATAACAAAATACAAACAGTTGTTGGCAGGTCAAATCTGAAACATGGATATTAATCTTTCTATGACATCACAATTATAGAAGCATTGCATATTTCCAACTGTACCAACGACAAGACAGATGTTTCTATTCATAAGTAGAATGGCGGGCATGGATAATTGAGTGTGTTTAGGCACAGGGTAAATTGAGCTTTGTTTTTTGTGTTAAGTGTTCGATAGTTAACCAAATAAATTTAGTTACTTAAAAAATCTAATTCTTGGCCAACCTTCCGTGAAATTCTGTACAGAAATTTCTAGTGAAGTGCAATCTCTTTTAATCCTTACTTTTTATTGTAATCACTTTGGCCCTATTATTAGATAAAATATGGGAGCTCTTCACTTTTAAAAAGCAGTTTTGGAAATCAGTATTCACTGTATATTTAGTGTTTAAAGAAAATTTAATGGATATTAAAATACGGAAAAAAGTCTTTTCTCAAGTTTCTTCTGTATTGCGAGAATAAAAGAGATAAACCTATAGATGATATTATAGGTGATTCCTATAAAACAATCTTATGGTGATTCAGAACAGTGAGAGAAAATTATCTGGGAATAAAATAGGGAAAATTGAAGGAGGGAGGATTTTTAGCTGGGTCTAATGCTTACATGATTTTTATTTTGTTTTGTTTTTACTACACTATGAATTGACTGCTAATTAGTTGACTCTAATTTATAGTAGGGTTAGCTCTGTACATTCCCATGTTACAGTTGGAACCGTGTCTCATTCCTTTGTCCTCAACCATTATCCAACTTTGTACTTCATGTGGAAAAGATCCTCAATAAATGTGAATGGATTTATAGATAACAAAGATTTTAATAGGCTAATCTAGAACTTTGGGAGAAGAATATTTTATATGGAGGAAACCACACGAACAAAAACAAGGGTTAAGGAGAACACGTAGGTTCTTCTATAGGGCCAATGTGAGAAGATATTGGAAAGGTAAATATAGAATAATGTTGATATGGAACTTTGAATGCCAGACCAAAGATTTGGCTTTTATTTTGGAAGGCATTTAAGTTGCTAATCAGAGTTATTGATTAGTTGAATGTCAGAATTCTAGAAACCTTGAACTGAGAGAAAGCCTTTAGAGGCAGTTTCACTTTCTGCCTTTTACGGATGTGGATGAGAGATTTGCCACAAAAATTCATTAATATTAGCATAAAAGCAGGAAGTAATATTTTGATTTTGTGATTCTCTTTTTGGTTATTTATATTTTGATGAGGGAGACAAAAGCCTAAGCCCATAGACATTGGAACTATTGTGAAAAACATCATAGTGTTCCAATGTCTTGCTTCTTAAGGAAATTAATTTTTCTTCTTTCTATCCTTTTTTTCCCCCCGATTTCTGATATATTAGAAGCATGACACGTTTAGATTTATAAATTCTGAGTTGACTTTTTAGTAACATAAAAGGTCAGATACCTACCATGTATATTCTTACATTTCAGTTTGTATTGTATCTTATAATGAGAGGGGGTTTTTTTTGTTTGTTTTTTTTATTAAAACCAGATATGAAGGAATAGTCCTGAAAACATTAGATTTAGTTATTGCTCTTGGCTTTATTATGTGTAAATTATTTAAATGTCTAAAATTGAAATATAACTTACATAGTAAGTACATACATCTTAAGCATACAGCTTGATGAATTTTTATATGTACATATACCCGTGTAACTACCAGGATCAAGGTATAGAACATTTCTGGCACATCGGAGGACTCCCTCTTAACCCTTCTGAGGTGCTACCTCATATTTCTTAAAAGAATTGGATGTGTCTGGTTTCTTTTAGTCTTCAGTATGTTTGCTTTGTTGAATGGAATAGTAGTTTATACTGTTTTACTGCTTTGTGGTTTTCCATTACATGGATATGCCACAGTTTGTTGATGGACACGTGAGTTGTTTTTAGTTTTTAGCTATTACAATAAAGCTGCTGTGAATATTATTGTATGTGTCTTCTTTTGGACATATGTTTTCATTTCTCTTGAGTAAACACTCAGAAATGGACTTAAGTCTTAATGTAGGCATCATGTTTTACTTTATTAAAAAATGCCAAAGGATTTTCTGAAATCCTTGTGCCATTGTACGCTTCTGCCAGCACTGTTTGTGAAATTCAGTTGCTCCACAGTTTTGCTAGTACCAACTATTGTGTCTTATTAATTTTAACAATTTGATGGTTGTGTGGTGGTATCTTACTGTGTTTTAATTTTCATTTCTCTGTGTTGAATAAGTTGAGTGTATTTTCATATGCCTTTTTTTGTGTAGTCACTGTTCAAGAGTGTTCTTCCTTTTTGTATTTTGTTACTTGTGTTTTTTCTGATAGATTTATAGTTTATTGTATGTTCTGGATGGAGCAATTTTATGGATATGCATGTTGCATATATCTTCTTTTAGCTTACAGCTGGCCTTTTAACTCTAATGCCTTTGTAAAAAATGAATAGAGGGGTGCATCCAACTCTTGATTTCGACTCAGGTCATGATCTCACAGTTTGTGGGTGCGAGCCCCACATCAGGCTTCGTGCTGACAGTGTGGACCGTGCTTGGGATATTCTCTCTCTCTCTCTGTCTCTCCCTCCCTCCCTCCCTCCTTCCCTCCCTTGCTTGTGTGCACTCACTTTCCCACTCTCTCTCTCAAAATAAATAAATGAGCTTTAAAAAAAATTTTTTTTTAAATGAGCAGAAGTTCTTAAATTTAATGAAATGTACTCTAGTACATCACTTTTTCTTTATGGATACTGCTTTTTGTGTCCTCTTGAAAAATCTTGCTTGCCCCAAGGTCTTAAAATAGTGTCCTTTGTTTTCTTTTAGGTAAAGTTTTATTGTTTTACTTTCCCCATTTGTGTCTATTATCACCCATTTCAAATTAATTTTTGTGTATGGTGTGAGATATAGGGTTTAACTTTCCATACAGATATGTAATTACATCAGAATTACGTATGGCAAAGACTATCCTGTAGCTCTCCAGTGAGTGTCGGTGGTCAGAGGGTTTGGAGAGCATTCCAGGCAGAGGTTATCACCTTCGTAGAATCCTTACTACCGTTTATTGTGTCTCAGGCACTGTGGTTATTGCTTTATATTCCATTTTCTCATTTAATTTTTGCTACTCATTTGTGAGATGTATGTTATTCTCATTTTATAAATGAGGACTTTCAGATTATAAGACTTTTAACTTAGTATTTTGAAGATCTACTCTTCAAGAGTGGTAGCACTGTTTTCTTTGGAATCTCTTTCTATCTCAGGAACAGCTGAATATTTAAAGATTTGAGAATCCAAAGCTTTTGGAAACTTTGCAGTATTCTCTTGTCACTTTACAGATACTTTAAAATTCTAGGTGACAGATAGGTCGCTGTATTGTTGATTTTCAAAGGATTTTCATTGATTAGTTGCAGAGCAAAACTGAATTTAAATTATCTTCTAGTTGAGGAAAACCGTAATGCTCTAGGCTTATCTCTTGTGCAAGGTCACCTGAGATTTTCACATACCTGCTGCCTCCTGCTAGCACAGGTCAGCAACTCTATAAGATCTTTTGGTATAGTTCTGTCTCTCAGGTCCCACATTTATTTGGAGAGCTAGCTGTGTGAACTCCGGCAAGTTACTTAATTCTCAAGCCTCCTTTTCTTTATCCAGTGAAAATGAGAATATACTTTCAGTAGAGTTGTGTTTTTATTTGTTTGTTTGTTTGTTTTAAGGGCTAAATGAGATGGTGAATGTGTTTAACATAGCTCCTAATGTTTGGGTAAAGATCAGTGAACTTCAGTGTGAGCTTTTAATGAATAATCATATTAAATCATTAAAATAGCTTTTGTGATTTACTTTCCCAAACTGGTGTGAATATCTTTAGGTTTAATGTATTCCCTCAAAACACCTGCTAATTTGCCAGTTGTAACTTGCCCTCAGTAATCATGTTTTGTGTTTTAGACTGACTTAGAAAAAGGAAAGCTTTAAAGAAAGTGAAAAAATTGAACTGGAGTAATTAATTTTTTCCCCTTTCCCTGGAGCGAATGTTTATATATTTTTTGTATACTGTATTATTTCATTTTCCTCAATACCTTTAAAGCCGAGTGCGTGGGCTAGACAATACCGGTTGGTCCCTGTGTTTGTAACTATGCAGTTCCAATTTTCTTAGTGAAGAAAGTTAAATTTTCATGATTCTGCATACTTATGTTTCCCTTATACAGGCATCATAATTGAAATCTTTGGAGTGATTTTTTTTCCTCCTACAAATGATTTCATTATGGCATACTTTATCTATTGGTGACTAGACGCATAGACTCGCTACTTGAGCATTCATTTAAAAGTTTTTTTTATTCGAATTCATTTAAGAGTTCAAATATATTAAATATTCACCTCTTAAACAGTGTTCATAAAAATGTTAAGTCTGTCAGAAAATTGATATAATTCAACTCACACTGTTACCCAGCCCAATTTCTGTCTTGATCAGTTTTACTCTAAGCAGGGTCTAGGTTATTGAGAAAAATAGTTGATAGGGGACATCTGATGATTAAAATGTAAAATTTTTGTTTCTCTGAACAATCAAGAATTTGAAATCTTTAAAAATTATCAAACTGGTTTCTTAGCAAAAGTGACAACCGTGGAGTGTCCATGAATCTGCATTATACTGAATTTTGTATCAGAAATGAGATTGCCTATATTTAGGTCTTAACTTTGAAGTGTCTGAGCTGAATTGAAGCTATTAGTTTTGTGCGGATCACAGTGTCTTTTCACAGGGGAAAAAGAGCCTTGCTGCCTCTGCAGAACTGCCGGGACTGACAGACCTCCCAGGTTACAGATGCATGTTGCTCTTTGGCAGGTTCAGCAGCACAGGCTCTCAAATAGGTTGACCTGTGTTGCCTTTCCCAAGCTGCAGTCCTTTTCGAAGATTTCAATAGGAATCTAAGGAATCAATAATGATCCTTTTTTTTTTCTTAAATATAATTTATTGTGAAGTTAGCTGACATACAGTATACACAGTGTGCTCTTGGTTTCCAGAGTAGATTCCCATGATTCATTGCTTACATACAACACCCAAGTGCCCATCCCAAAAATGATCTTTAAATGCAGCAGGCTTTTCATGAGATTTTAAATATAATGTATTTTAGTAGATGTTAAATTTTATTCAGTGTGATTTTTGATATTTTAGGTATAGATCTTTTAAGTTTTAGTAAGCCTGTTTGAATCGAGTCTGGTAAATGTAAGTATTAATTACACTTAAAAATAACAATTATTTTTGTCAAGAATGAGTTTAATTTTAATTTGGTTAACTTGTTTGCTTATATTTATACCTGAATTTCACCACTCAGAGTTTGACCACAGAGCTTTATATCTATCAAGTGGTCTCCTTGATGTTCTATAAGAGCATTGATATACAAAGTTTGCATGATAATATGTGCTTGAAGTATTTTCTTAGTATTTGTATATATTTGTCTATATATAGTATGTTCTTTGAGCAGTTTTATAATTGTGTTGGCATAAAATAAACTTCTAATCCATATCTTTAATATTTAAAGACTATTTTTTTCCTTCTATATTTCTCTTCCAAATTTTCCTTAATGGGAAGAATGTTTTCTTGCAGTGTTTCTATGTATATCTATCTTCCTTCCATAGTTAGAATCATTCTGTTGGTCCAGTCTTGTTTCCTGCCTTTTTCTTGGTAGTGTTCCATCCCAAGTGTTCTCATTTTACTAGTCTTCATAACCATAATTTTTTAATGGCTCCATAACATTCCATGTTCAAACACCACGGTTTATCTAAACTTTCCCATATTTTAGATATTTTCCAATATTTTACAATCACAAGCACCCTATCTATATTTATTAATATTATTTCCATAAATATGTGTTTTCTGTTTTTGACTTTTTCTGAGATAACAAATTCTCTTTCAGTGTAACTCAGTAGCAGGCTCACATTTTTCTTCCTTGAGGAACTCGAGTGTGTTACTCCCATCAATTTTGGTCTCAAATGTCTCATGATAATTTAAGTATTTTTTTCCTTATAAGTCACTTGTTCTTTCTCCCTAGATTTCCAAGGGATTTTTTTTTTTTTTTCTTTAAAGTCCAGTAATTTTACAGGGCACCTAGATGGCTCAGTCGGTTAAACATCTGACTCCAGCTCAGGTCATGATCTCATGGTCTGTGGGTTCGAGCCCTGCTTTGGGCTGCTGTCTGTTGCCAGCACTGAGCCGCCTCCTTATCCTCTGTCCCCCTCTTTCTCTGCCCTTTCCCCACTCACTCTCTCTTTCAAAAATAAATAAGCATTCAAAAAAATGAATAAAGTCCAGTAATTTTATTAGACTATGTCTTGGTATTGATCATTCTGTATTGCTATTCATAGGGACATGGTGTGCTCATTTAATATGTTGTTTCAGATCTTTCAGGAAAGTTTTCTTGAATTATATAGCTTTTAGTAATTTGTTATTTTCCTTATGTTTGTCTTTTCTTTGTTAGATCTTCTTCAGTGATTTATTACTTTCAAATCATTTTAACTTTTTCCTTATTTTTAATTTTCAGAAATTCTTTCCTTTTTGTCTGTCTTTAAGGTGTTATCTATTGTGTTTAATCATTCTTGTATTACTTTTAAATTAGCCTTCATTTTTGAAGAGACTTTAAAAATTTCTAATTCTTTCGCAAGTTCTAACATCTCATTTCTGTTTTCGAATTCTGATTTATATATTTTTTTTAAATGTCTTGTAACATATTATTTTCTTTTTGGTCATTTCTTGAGAATGCCTTTCTTTTTATTCTCTTTGTTCTCATAATAACTTTGTATGGGATTTATCTGCAAAGTTAGTTTCCCTGAACTTCTACACAGGGATGGGGTTCAGGGTATCTTTTCTAGCTTTACAGAGCTCCCTCTTGTTTTCAGTTTTGTTTTTTAGTTTTTCTTTTTAATGGCAATTTAATTTCCGAGGTTGCCTGGCTTTGTTCCACTCACTTACTTGTATGTGAACTTTTGCTCTCCTTCAGCTCTGTTGACTCCGTCCTATTTAGGTTTGCTTCCACTCCTAATAGTGTGTCCTTAATGTGGTGCCCTGATCTGGGAGGGAGGTGTCTCAACTGGTCAGTTTGGGGAGTTCATTGTGGTTAAACTGCTCTAGCTTTTCAGATCTTTCTGCAGATCTCTGTGTAGTCCTACTAATGCGTGGCTATTCCTGGTTTCAGCTGGTATTGTCAAATTTGTCACCATGTTTTTTTTGGAATACCTATTTGGAGTGATTTGGGGCTTTTCCCGTTCTTAGATCTGTTATTTCCTTCTGCTTCCTTTTGCACAGACACGAATACTGTGAAGGACTGTGGCTGCCAATTGATTTACCAGCATGTATTTTGGGGCTCATGGGGATACCTGATAGTCTGGTTTTGTTATAAATGTTCATGAGATTTTAGTTTTGCTCTCTGGGTTGCTATCTGTCTGTAACACACACACACTCAGACACTTACACTCATTGTGCTGGGGATCCCCAAGAGGAGGTTTGATGATTCACTAGGAGGACTCACAGGACTCAACATATAATCATACACATGGCTATGATTTATTACAGTGAAGTACAAAGCCAAATCAGCAAAGGGAAAAGGTACACCAGGTGAAGCCTGAGGAAACCAGGTATGAGCTTCCAAGCATCCTCTTGCAGTGGAGAGAATGTTCTTAATTTCTCCAGCATCAAATTGTGACAACATATATGAAACACTGTCTACTAGGAAGCTCATTAGAGACTCATTGCCCAGGTTTTTTTTTTTTTTAAACATATATTTATTTTTGAGAGAGGGACAGAGTACAAGCAGGGAGGGGGCAGAGAGAGAGGGAGACACAGAATCAGAAGCAGGCTCCAGGCTCTGAGCTGTCAGCACAGAGGCTGATGCAGGGCTTGAGCTCAGGTACCATGAGATCATGACCTGAGCCAAAGTCAGATGCTTAACCATCTGAGCCACCCAGGTGCCCTTCATAGCCTAGGGTTTTTATTGAGGCTAGTTGTGTAGGTACCCTCTGTGTGCCATATATCAAACTTTCAAACTTCCAGAAGGAAAGCAGATGTTCAGCCATGGTTCAGCCATAAACTGTATCTTTTATACAAACAGTTTAGGCATGGTGAGCCACTCTTACCAGTAGTGGAAACTTCCCCAAATCCCAGTTCCCAGACAACAACCAAGGGCCAACTCTGAAAAGTAGGACTTGTTAAGGATAGACAGCCCAGACCTGCTTGGTAAGTCTTTTCTGTATGCATAATCACACACACACACACACACACACACACACACACACACACACAAATGGAATTCAGAGAGATTCAGAAACTCTGCCACTACCATAACCAGCTTTTCAGAGTCCTCCAGTTAAAAGGATTTTGATTAAGCAAGACAAATATGTTCAGATTTCCAGTTTTGAAGAGGTTACTGCTGTAGTAGTGTGAAGGATGATAGTAAGCCACTAAGAATGGAAGTGGGCAGTAGCTCCAGTGACAGTTAATTAGAGCTTGAAATGAGACTCTGGAAATTAAGAAGAGCAGGGGAATGGAATTGAAGGGATATTGTATATGTTTATGTATGTGTGTACAGGTACACATATATAGAGTATACAGTATATAATGTATATACGGTGTCTAATATATCTATATATGTATATATAGTATTAGAGATTATAAAACTATAATAAAATATGAATGTACATTCTTATCTCTGTGAAGGTAAGGCTTTTCTATGTATAAGAACAAAGTTATAAGTCAGGGGAACAAATTTGATAAATTTAAGTACATAAAACTTAAAATCTGGCAAAAAGCAAGATTTGAAAAAATTAACAAAATTGAAAGGAAAATGGGGAAATATTTATACCTATGAGAGCATTAATGTCTTTATAATAGGAAAATCAATTGCAAAATAGGATTTAAAAAAATCTTAATAGCCCAATAGAAAATAAACAGAGTAGATTAATGGGCAGTTCACAAAAAAAGGAAGACAGATGGTCATTTAGCATTTTTCATCCAGGAACCTTTAAAGCATGAACAGCAGTGAAATACAAATTCTTTCAGAAATTAGCAGTTTTTAAAAATGATAATAGTTAGGGTACTGGAAGTTGGAAATAACCTAAATGTCCAACGTTAGATTATTTAGGTAAATTGATATACTAATACATTCATGTATTATCCAGCTGTTAAAATCATGTGATAAAAATATTAGTGAAAACACCAACTTCATCTTAATAAAGTATGATCCCAGGTTTTCTGTTTATACCTTACTGGAATTCAAACAAACGTACATTAACACAGAAAAATATTTAAACAGGGGTGCCCGGGTGGCTCAATTGGTTAAGTGTCTGACTTTGGCTCAGGTTATGATCTCATGGTTTGTGGGTTCAAGCCCCATATTGGACTCTGTGCTGACAGCTCAGAGACTGGAGCCTGCTTTGGATTCTGTGTCTCCTTCCCTCTCTCTCTGTCTCTCCCCTGCTTGCACTCTGTCTCTCAAAAATAAACATTAAAAAAATATTTAAACAATAAAACTAAGACTTATTTACAACAAAACTAAATGTTAACCAGTTTTTCTGTAGGTGGTAGGATTATGGATGGTTTTTTCTCTTCTTTTTTTTTTTATGGGTGGTTTTTTTTTCCCCCCAAACATTTATAGCAGGTGTCAACAAACCATGATCCAATAGCTGGCCATTATTTTTGTAAATAAAAATTTATTGGAACATATCTGTGCTTATTCATACTGCTTTTGTGATACAACAGCATAAAACATTTACTATTTGATCCTTCGAGAAAAAGTTGGCCAGCCCCAGATCTAGAGTGATGTATTTTTTATATTTAGAAACATATATTTCTCCACAGGCATATACATTCTTACATAATAATAATGTGAGAAAAAATAGTATTGCTGCTTTATAGGGATTTTTTAAATAAGGTTCTTGGCAATATATTTTTTTTCTTAGAAGTAGCTTGAATCTGGAGCAACATAGGGGCTTAATAAGTGCTGCTGATACTAATATGTATTAGTACTTATTTTAAATATAATTTAGCAGATTAATAGTTTGGGTATCCAGGATTATGGATACTCTTTTAATGATACTCTAAAGGCATCATGATTTAATAGATGTAGAGACATCAGCAAGACCTCTTTTTTCAGAGAGAGAGAGGGGAAACCATTTAAAGAAGTCAGTGTAGCTACTTATGGGTTTTTTAAAAAATATACACATGTCCAAGATGGTCAGATGGGTGCATAACCAATGAAGAATGAGTCATGTGAGAATAGCAGTGATGGCTATTCTCAGGGCTATGTCCCTGGCTCTGCGCAGAAACTATTTAATCCTCAGAACAACCTTGACTGCAAAACAAGAGTGTTTTCTGTTTTGTAGTTGAGCACACTGAGGCTTGGAGAGTGTAAGTACCCAAGACCTGCAGAACTTGGCTGAGACCCTACTTGAACCCAGGTTATCTGAGAGGAAGATTTATGGTTTTCTTTAGCCTTTTCCTAAAGAGTTGCCATACAGGTCCACAGAATATAAAGCAAACTTGGAATTTAGAATTTGATTTAATCAAGAAATACATTTTTAACTATTTATAAAGTTTCATTATATAAAGTAGTAAGCTTCTTGTTCCTTGCTATATTCAAATAGATTCTGGATGACCATATTTTAAGGACTCCTGCTATGACTAAGAGGTTGAATTTTATGTACTTTGAGGATCTAGGAGGTCTGTGATTTTATGGTTTTATTTATTTATTTATTTCAGTTATGCCTGTGTATTTAATTCAAATTTAGATTTTATGAGGGGCGCCTGGGTGGCTCAGTCGGTTAAGCGGCCCACTGTGGCTCAGGTCATGATTTCGCAGTCTGTGAGTTCGAGCCCCGCGTCGGGCTCTGTGCTGCCGGCTCAGAGCCTGGAGCCTGTTTCAGATTCTGTGTCTCCCTCTCCCTGACCCTCCCCCGTTCATGCTCTGTCTCTCTCTGTCTCAAAAATAAGTAAACGTTAAAAAAAAAAATTCAAATTTAGATTTTATGAAGGACCCTAACTATATGAACTCTTAACATGCTGCAGAATTTTTTAAAAAATTGTCTTGCTTATGTTTTGATGGGTTGATATGTGACTCTATAAACATCACAATTCACTAAAAAATCTCTGTGTCTTTTATATAGTTAAGCTGTGAGTAGTGTATTTTTTCTTGAGTATAGACCAGAGGAAAGATTTGGCTATTTGAGTGGATATACTTTTCCTCAACAAATATGCAAAATATAAACCAACGCTTTCTGTTTGTACTCTAATCATATGAAAATGAGGAGCCAAATTTAATGGACGACCATAGTAATTATCTTATCTTGGGTATCTGGTAACAAATACTCCTTTTGTTTCCTTGGACAGAATTTGTTTTGTATTATTCCTAAATATTTTAGTTGTCGAGGGCTGTTGTATCTTATGTTAAAATATCTTCGTAGATAGTAGTATATGAGTTTTTAATACATAGAGGCTAGTGGTTTCAAATCCTTTTGGAGTGTGATAGATTAAACTGGATAGAAGACACAAACAACCTTCAGATTTGACTTTTGTTCTGTGCCACTTTTATCTGGAACCTCTAATATATATATGGCTACTATCTCCTAGTGACTGCTTTATTGCTTTATTCAGTACTGTAACTTAACTCTTTGAAGATGTCTTAGAGCCAGTTTCCCACTCTGGATTCTACTTTTAATTTCTATGTTTATATTGCTGGTTCTGTGCAATGAAAAATTAGTTTAAATGTAAAATATTTAATCCTCTGCTCAGTGAATGATAATATCAATACAAGTTTGAAAGCAACATTTTAGTAAAAGTGGATAAAATTCATCCAGTTTTAATTCAAGACCTGTTTACTCAAACTGAATCTTTGTTTATTCTGGTCCAACAGAAACTAGAAAGAGTATGTCTCCACTGCCCCCAGGGAGGAGTGTTTAGAGAAAGGCCAGTATTGCCCTCAGGCTGATGCCTTTGAAAGAGTGGATATTGTCCATTCCCAGTCTATAGTGTTGTCAATTATTTCTTTATGATTTAGTTAATTTTTTATTATGCTTCAGGTGTTAAATTGCCAGTACATCAGATGCTCAGATTCAAACAAATATATCCAAATATCTAAAATACATATAGAAAATAAATTTGAAATATTGCTCATTCTCTGCCAGTGTTCTCTTACACTTGTTCGTGTTTTAGCTGTGATTGGCTACTACTGGGCCTTTTATTTATGGTAGATGTTCCTAATCCTGATGAATTAATGTAGTAATCTCAACATCTTGTATTTTTCCTCCGCAAAAGGGGAGATTGAGGTAGCTCTATTCCAAGATAATAAAATCATGACAGATTTAATTACTAGAATATTGGTATGTATTGGGGTCATCTTATAGCCCACTAAATGATTTTATGGTTGTCATAATTAAAACCTGTTACTCTATAAACCAGAGAGGTCCTAAATCCCCTGTGAATAGTGTGGTTGATGGTTGGCCATTATTTATATAGTTTATATAAAATGTTCTTATGAATGCTTACAGTTACATAAAATTTATTCTTATTTTCATAGTCTGTTCGGCACTTGAAGTACTCCTTGTTTAAGAAATCACTACTGGGCAGTGTTTCGGATAACGGAGTAGTAACTCTCTGGGATGTGAATAGCCAGAGTCCATACCATAACTTTGACAGTACACATAAAGCTCCAGCTTCTGGCATCTGTTTTTCTCCTGTCAATGAATTGCTATTTGTGACTATAGGCTTGGATAAAAGAATCATTCTCTATGATACTTCAAGTAAGAAGTAAGTGTGACATGATCATTTCTTAATTTAGTAACAAATAACTGTAATCTCATTAGCAGGCATATTTGTGATTTGCATAGACCTCTGATTAATGTTTGGGACATCTGAAGTTTGTGTACTTGATGTCTAAAAGATCAAATTTTCTCTTTTTTCTCACATGCAGAAAAAAATAGATGAAATGTGGATGTTCTTTAGAGTACATCTAGATGATGAATGTTAAGAATAGCATGTTAATGATTGCACATCTTTATTTTAGCACACAGGCATAGTATTTTTTTTCAAAAATACAACTGAATATATTTTTTAAGGCAATATGATTAATTTGCTTTAAAAAAATTTTTTTTAAATGTTTGTTTATTTTTGAGACAGGGAGAGACAGAGCATGAACAGGGGAGGGGCAGAGAGAGAGGGAGACACAGAATCAGAAGCAGGCTCCAGGCTCTGAGCCATCAGCCCAGAGCCCGACGCGGGGCTCGAACTCACAGACCGCGAGATCGTGACCTGAGGTGAAGTCGGACGCTCAACCGACTGAGCCACCCAGGCGCCCCTAATTTGCTTTAAAATTAATTCATTATCTACAGCAATGTTTCTAAACTGCTAACATTTTGGGCTGGATAATTCTTGGATGTGGGGTGTGGGGGCAGGGGGTGGGGTGGCTGTCCTGGGTATTGTAGAATATTCAGCAGCATCCCTGGCCTCTACCCACTAGATGCTAGTAGTATTCCCCAAATTAGCAAGAGTAGCAAAATTGCCCTTAGTTGAGAACCACTGATCTAGAGCTAAAGGGTATGTAATCTTTTAAGTATCTGGGTTAGTTGTGCCTTCTTTTCTTTCTTACAGTTATAGCTGTGCTTGGTTAGCTGTTAAAAAAAAAAATGGTTATAAGAGTGCTACAGGTATATTCAAAACACCTAACCATATCTAAAGATTGTGTGGAAGAAAATGGTAATGTTACTACTAGGGAAGGACCCACTATCAGCCCTTGTTAAAAGTTTACTTGTTTCACTTTCTTTTTTAAAAATCGTTCTGTTTTACTCTTTCTTGTTAACTAATTTGCTGAGAACCTTAAGAGTCAGTAAGCATTTCTCTCGTACACCAGACACTGTGGCAAAAAGCTCAGCTTCAGCATATCAGTATCCATATTTCTGTATTGGCTTCATGAGGATCAAGCTACATGGATTGTTAGCTTTTTGGTCAAGAAATGCACAGCTGCTCCCCTGTGATGAAAGGTCATAGTCCTCTTGAGACTTGAGCAGGTCAATAAATGGAAAGGGGATACTTAGGGCCTCCTTAACCCTGAGACTAGAACCCTTGTTTGTGGAGTAACACCAGGAAGTCTGTCACGTTCACGGTCAAAGTAGTAATTACTCAAAGGAATACATATTGCTTCTGAAGATGTAGAAATTAACCTGTTGGAAGTGAATAGAAAAATAGAATGATGTGTTCAGCAGTTCCTTTATCTGCCATTGTATTAGAAATGTCTCTAATTCTGAATTTCTGCTTTATGCAAATATTTGGGATGTGTATTCTAAGTAACTTTGGTTTTGGTCGATAGCCGTCTAACGTCACATATGCTTGTATACCTGTATATACTCACATACCTACATAGACTTTGTTCCCCTTTCGAAAGGCTAGTGAAAACGCTAGTGGCCGATACCCCTCTAACTGCAGTAGATTTCATGCCTGATGGAGCCACTTTGGCTATTGGATCTTCCCGTGGGAAAATATATCAATATGATTTAAGGATGTTGAAATCACCAGTTAAAACCATCACTGCTCACAAGACTTCTGTGCGATGTATAGCATTTCAGTACTCCACTGCTCTTTCTAAGGTAAGGTATTTTCTTTCTTTTGATTATTTTGGATTTTACTAAATAAGTGTAACTCAGAATATGGAAGTCATATTTTGTCCATTAAACACATTGTAGTTTTGCTTTATGATCATTCTTATATGAAAGCATTTTAAATAATTTTGATACAAAGTTATTTGATACTTGGTTTTAAACTATTTTTTTGTCCTTAATTCTCGTATTTCTTCAAAAATATTTTAAAAGCCTTTTTGGTTCAGAGGGAAACTCTCAGATTCATCAGCAGCCTTAAGATTTGTAAGGGAAAATATATGTATTTTTATCCTAACAAGGAATTGATAAAATATTAATGTATACTATGGAGCATTAGAAACCTGAGCTTTTAAATATTCCATTACATTTCAGTCAAGTTTAAATAAAGGCTGTTCAAATAAGCCCACAGCTGTGAACAAACGAGCCATTAATGTGAGCACTACCAGTGGAGCAGTTCAGAATTCTGGAGTCGGCCGAGAAGCAGCCACCTCTTCCACTGGCACAGCTCTCCCACAGCCCATGACAACAGCTGGGGGAAAAGGAGCAGTTGCTGTTCAAGACAAAGCAGGTAAATGCTGCTTATGCATTTATGGTATTTGGAGTTTCCACCTGGCACCCCACCCCAATATATATTATTAGCACTTTCTTCAAGAGCCTAGAACTCAAATTCACTTGTGTATTTAAGTAAAATTATTAGTAGGTGGTAAAAATGGAAGAAGTAACCATTTTAACTTGAGCTATAAATTTTTTAAAAATTAATGAAAGGTACTTAATCTATTTAGCTAAACTTTTTTTTTAATGTTTATTTATTTTTGACAGAGAAGGAGAGCACAAGTGGGGGAGGGGCAGAGAGAGAGAGGGAAGCACAGAATCCAAAGCAGGCTCTAGGCTCAGAGCTGTCAGTCCAGGGCCTGACGTGGGGCTCAAACTCAGGAACTGTGAGATCGTGACCTAAGCCAAAGTCGGACGCTCAACCGACCGAGCCATCCAGGTGCCCCTAGCTGAACTTTTGTTGTAAGAAATATTACCTTACAAATAGAATAATACCAATTTAGAAATTATCCTTAATACCACTCCAGACTGGATGTCTTGTGTCTTCAGATTAATCAATAGAGAATATGATTCTTTGATGTTGTCACTTTGATTTGATCTCTGAGTTACAAAAAAAGCTATTAGTGACTTCTTTTATTTCATATTTCATAACAAAGTAAGTCAGGTGATGAAGTGAATTTATTTAAGTGCTGACTAGTGCCTGGCACCTATTAAGCAGTATATTAGTAGTTTGTTAAACAAAAAGAAACAAAAATGTTGTCATTTTTATTTATTTATTTATTAAAAAAAATTTTTTTTTTCAACGTTTATTTATTTTTGGGACAGAGAGAGACAGAGCATGAACGGGGGAGGGGCAGAGAGAGAGGGAGACACAGAATCGGAAACAGGCTCCAGGCTCTGAGCCATCAGCCCAGAGCCTGACGCGGGGCTCGAACTCACGGACCGCGAGATGGTGACCTGGCTGAAGTCGGCCGCTTAACCGACTGCGCCACCCAGGCGCCCCAAAAGTGTTGTCATTTTTAAATAATTTCTTCTATTCCAATAATCATATTGATAAAATGGTTCTTAAAAAATTCATTTAGACTTTGTGAAGGTGTAATATGATGATAAGCTTCCCTGTTTACTATAGAGAATATTCTTTTTCTCTCAATTCCTGAAAACGTTTTTTTTTTTTTTTTTATTTTAAGTTATGCTATACTATCACCTTACAACATATTTTTTAAAAGCCTGCATGGTATATATACCACTCTGTTTCCAAACTAGTCTCATTAGAAATGGATGTATCCATGTCTTTTTAAGGTTTCAGGACAAATACTTAACTTGGACACAAGTATTGGTTGGTACCTTCTCAGCATGAGTTTATGATTTTCAAGTAGAAGCAAAACTTTGTTAGCCTTGATAGTATGGAATAGCTTTTTAAAAAAAAATAGTATATATATTCATTATAAATTTTCTGTTAATATCTATATCATCCTTACATAAAAGTCATTACATATTATATAAAAAAATAATTCTTATTTAAGAACTCCTGGAAGCAAATATTATTGCCATATACTTAGAAGAAGAAATTAAGTTTGAAATATAACTTTGAGTAATGTTTGCCAAGATGTTGAATTAACTATATTATGAAAATTGTCACTATTTTCAAAGATAATTTTATTATTACTGATTTTATTCATATTTCCAAAGTTAAATAAAATAAAGTTTCTCTCATTTACTCTGAGCTTTATGAAATCTCACTGTTATTCATTTAGTTTTTAATAAGGAAACTCATGTAACGATGACAGCATTAATTAGGCAATGCAAGACTTGGGTCTGCAGGGTCACTGATTAATGATAACTCTTGGCTGATTAGCAAAGTTTCTGACAAAATGAATGTTTGCCCTGTACCCACAAAGAGTTAGAAACTTTTATTTATTAATTTTATTTTGAAATAATTGCAAACTTATAGAAAATTTTCAAAAATAGTATAAAGAACTCCTGAGCTCTAGTATACTCTTCAGCAGATTCACTGTTTTATAAATTTTGCCACATTTGCTTCATCGTTTGCTCTCTCTTACATACACATACATGTACGTTTCCCCGCTCTGAAACAGAGAGTTTGTTAGACATAGTCTTGGGTCTGTGACTTCCTGCTAGGATGACTTTGGGCAGTTTTTTAACCACTTTGAGTCTTATTTTTTCTTCCATAGATAATATTTAACTTTTAGCGATATTATGAAAACCAGAGAAAATATATCAGTAGGCACACAATAGGCTCTCAGTAAATTATGGTTTTACTAATACTGTCATCACAGTTTTCATCATTACTATTACTATTGTTTTAAACTCCCTAAAATGAGTCTGAGATTTGAAAAAAGTTTATGTTGCTCTACTAAAGGCGCCAACCAGTGCATTCCCACCAACAGTGCAAGAAGGTTCCCCTTTCTCCACATCTTCACCAATACCAGTTGTTTCCTGTGTTGTTGATTTTAGCCATTCTGACCGGTGTGAGGTGATGTCTCATTGTAGTTTTGATTCATCTTTCTCTGATGATCAGTGATGTTGAGCATCTTTTCATGTGTCTGTTGGTCATCTGCATGTCTTCTTTGGAGAAATGTCTATTCATGTCTTCCACCCATTCTTAGTTGGATTATTTGTTTTTTGAGTGTCGAGTTTTAGAAGTTCTTTACAGATTTTGGATACTAACCCTTTATCAGATATGTTATTTGCAGATATCTTCTCCCATTCCGTAGGTTGCCTTTTAGTATTGTTGATTGTTTCCTTTGCTGTGCAGAAGATTTTGATTTTGATGAATCCCCAGTAGTTTACTTTTGCTTTTGTTTCCTCAGGTGGCATATCTAGAAGGAAGTTGCTGTGAGTCATGTCAAAGAGGTTACTGCCTGTGTTCTCCTCTGAGATTTTAATGGTTTCATGTCTCACATTTAGGTCTTTGATCCATTTTGAGTTAAGTGTATGGTGTAAGAAAGTGGTCCACTTTCATTCTTCCACATGTTGCTGTCCAGTTTTCCCAACATTATTTGTTGAAGAGACTTTTTCCCACTAGATTTTCTTTTCTGTTTTGTTGAAGATTAATTGACCATATAGTTCCTTTGTGGGATTTCTATTCTGTTCCATTGATCTGTGTATCTATTTTTGTGCCACTACCATACTGTTTTGATCACTACAGCCTTGTAGTAGAACTTGAAGTCTGGAATTGTGTTGCTTCCAGCTTTGCTTTTTCTTAACTCTAGAGAACAAACTGTTACCAGAGGGGAGGTGGGTCGGGGATAGGTGAAATAGGTGATGAGGATTAAGGAGGGCACTTGTTGTGATGAGCACTGGGTCTTGTATGGAAGTGTTGACTCATTATATTGTACCCCTGAAACTAATATTATACTGTATGTTAACCTACTGTAATTTAAATAAAAACTTATAAAAAATAAAGAACCTTGGGTCGCCTGGGTGGCTCAGTTGGTTGAGCGTCCAACTTCGACTCAGGTCATGATCTCATGGTCCGTGGGTTCGAGCCCCGCGTCGAGCTCTGTGCTGACAGCTCAGAGCCTGGAGCACCTGCTTCAGATTCTGTGTCTCCCTCTCTCTCTGCCCCTCCCCTGCTCATGCTCTGTCTCTCTCTGTCTCAAAAATAAATAAAAACATTTAAAAAAATTAAAAAAGAATAAACCTCTGCAGATTTATTGCTAGTGCTCACTTTCAGTAGGAAACAGCCATTTAAGAAGTAAAAACAGGGGCGCCTGGGTGGCGCAGTCGGTTAAGCGTCCGACTTCAGCCAGGTCACGATCTCGCGGTCCGTGAGTTCAAGCCCCGCGTCAGGCTCTGGGCTGATGGCTCAGAGCCTGGAGCCTGTTTCCGGTTCTGTGTCTCCCTCTCTCTCTGCCCCTTCCCCGTTCATGCTCTGTCTCTCTCTGTCCCCAAAAAATAAATAAACGTTGAAAAAAAAAAATAAAAAAAAAAAAAAGAAGTAAAAACATAAGGCTTTAGCACTACTTCCAAATGCTACTAAACTTCTGTTTCCTAAAGTTCCAGAGGCTAGAGTTATGCATTCATAATGTTTAACGACCTAGAAGAAGAAGAGAAAATTTCTTCTTTATAACAATTCAACTCTTGGTGTAAACACTTCAATGATAGTGGTGTACAAATGTTCAGTAATATTTTAACTTTCTATCAGGTACTATTATAAAAGTTTATTTCATTTGCGAGACTTGGACATTTTTGGATATGCTGGCTGTTCTTTGTTTTTATCCTAGCTTTTCAGGATCTTGGGACCAAGATAGCAAATAAAACACTACTTAAATGATAGTGTAATACAGTAACATGCTACCAATTAAAACACCAGATTTTCATCACAGGTCTCGAATTTCTAGAACTCAGTCCTCAACCCAGAAATGAGCAAGAAGCTACTGAGCTCACAGAGTTCCTCTTCCAAAGTCCCTGCCCTAATCCCTTGCATTATATACTGGCAGGGAAAACAAAACCGTGTGGCTCTTTATTATTGTCTGCTATGCTATTCTTTATGAGTTTAGTATTCTGGTTTCCTTCCTTCTAGTAAACTATCCTGAGGCTAGTGAAGTCATTCGAGGTCGATAATACCAAGAGCATGTTAAGCTTCCACTGTTAGTGAAGGAAAAGACAGAAGAGGGCAAAAAGAGATCCATTTACTGTTGGGGAAAGGAACTAACGTTACTTGAATCTGCTCTGTGTCAGGCATCATGCTAAATGCTTCACAGACTTCTTTAATCATTTATAGATGATCATAAAAGTGAGTCTGTTCTAATAGAAGTTGGTTGTGTTCAGTACACTGTTTAAGAGGGTAGCAAAGTATATAAATTATTTTAGAAAAATTTCATCAAAAAGGCTAAAATAAGATGGTATTATATAAATGAATAGATTATTTGCTTTTGAGGAGCCCTTCATTACATGAAAATCATGGTTAACTGAGCTGTTGTTATATTATTTTGTTTTCCTGATGCTCATAGTTGTAATGTTACCAGTGATATGGTAATGCATTAATTTTTAGAACTGAGCTTCTGATGATAAATTTTTTTTTGGCTGTATTAACATTTATTTTTATATCTAATTTTCCTATAAGGTTTGCCTCGAAGCATAAACACTGATATTATATCTAAGGAAACGGACAGTGGGAAAAATCAGGATTTCTTCAGCTTTGATGATACTGGAAAAAGTAGTTTAGGTGACATGTTTTCACCGATTAGAGATGGTAAGTCTTTTCAGATCAGAGGATCATGTTCTCTTGCTGGCAGTCATTACATTTTTAGTCTCGCTAAAAGATGTGGGTAATAGCTTCAGTCTGTTTCTGTTCATGACAGTTGCTAATTTTCTCAGTCCCTGGGGTGGTATCTTTTCCTTTGCCCTGATATTTCAGATGTTACCATTCTAAAGTATACGCTTGTCATTTTCACATGGGAACTATGCAAATAGCTCTCAAGTTAGCATTTTAATTTCCACAGAAGTGTCTTAAAGGAAATTTTGCCTCCATAGGCAGTTTTTTAGTTTCTAATAAATCTTAAATTCTTAGATATTTTGATAGGCAAAAAATACCTTTTAACCTAAAAAAATTGTTTTTTATTATTAGTATCTAATTGTTATTTATTCATTGTTTTCATGAAGAAATATGGCTAGGTGATAGATTGCCTCATCTTTTACACTATGTGTGAAAGTACTACACACACACACACACACACACACACAGTCTCTCTACTTCCTTCCTTCCCTCCCTCCCTCCTCTCCCCATTGCTAGGAGATGTTGCCATTAAAAAGAAAATAAAAACATAAAAAACTTGTCATTTTGATATATAGAAACATATATCATTGTTGTTCATACTGTATGAACCGGGCACATTATTTGGATGTGTTTTTTTGGTACTGATGTTCATACTGTTTTCATTAATGGGATGGTCTCACTGCTAACAGCAGTATTATCAACAATATGGGTAAATTTCTAGAGCATAATTTGGCATGCTTAAATATTCGTACCCTTTGGCCTGTTAATTCTATTTCTGTAAATTTACCTAATAGCATATTCACAGTATCCTACAAAGATTTGTATGTTTACTGTTTATGGTATTGAAATTCTGGAGCAAACCTAAATGTCAGCAGTAGCAGTATGTTTAAATTGTTACATCCACTCTTGATCTTATAGAGTTTCATTTTTTCTTTAAAATTATCTACTTTCCAAATTTTCTACAATTAATTTCATAATTAGAATAAGTAGGAGTGCCTGGGTGGCTCAGTTGGTTAAATGTCCCACTTCAGCTTAGTTTGTGATCTCAGGCTCGTGACTTTGAGCCCCGTCTTGGGCTCTGTGCTGACAGCTTAGAGCCTGGAGTCTGCTTCCGATTCTGTGTCTCCCTTTCTCCGCGCTTCTCTCTCTCTCTCTCTCTCTCTCTCTCTCTCTCTCTCTCTCTCAAAAATAAATAAACATTAAAAAAATAAATATCTTAAAAAAAATAAAGTACATGTGTGATGGCACAGAATGACTTAGTGCTTTATGTCTTACCATGCCCTGAAAATGACTATTTGCCGGGTCAGATTTCCCTGTCTTCTACCTAATGAAAGAGAAAGCATTCCTTTCTTTCAGGATGAAGAGAGGTCAGACTACATAGTTAAAGAATAAAGACAGGAAAGATGTGGGCAAAGGAGAGTAGAATGGCATGGGCTGGAGTTGAGAAAGGTTTTGGAGGTTAGTAACCATCTGGGGAACTTTGGCTTATGAGAACCCCTGGGGTAACTTTTGAATTGAAGAATGTAGGAAGGGGCTTTTTGAAAGTGTTTGAGTTATAAATGAAATTCTCTTTAATGGTTTTTAGAGAAATGAATAAAGGATAGAAATTCTTCTTTACTTTTTAAAAATATGATTGAACCTTATGCCCTTCATTTATTAGACTTTCATATCATTAATAAGAAAAAAACATGGATAATAAATATACTACTGATTTTCATTGTCAAGAGACTTGTGTTTTGATCTCAAGAATTCAACTCTGCTTAATCTGTTTGCCTTAATGTCTTCATCTTTTGAGTAAGAATATTTCTGCTTTTGTTAAGGGAAACTAATAATTTCTTAAAGTATATGTGTAAAATAAAGAAGGGGTAGTGCATGGGTGGCTCAGTTGGGTGAGCATCTGACTCTTGATCTCAGGGTTCTGAGTGTTCAGGCCCTGTACTGGGTGTGAAGGCTGTGTAAAATAATAAAAATAAATAAATAAAATAAAGTGTATGTTTTTTGTACAATTAGTAGGTATATATACACACATGCAGATGGATGGATGGATGATAGTCCTATTACTGTGATAATCACATATGATAATTTATTGGCCATTTGAATTTTTGGTGAATTTTTTATGACTTTTGCCCGTTTTTCTATTAATTAGCTAAAATGGAGTTGAACAACTTTTAGATATTAATTGGTAAATGAATAGTATTACAGTATTGGAATTTTCTTATACATATTCTGTCATTAAAACATTAATGGAAACATGTTTTTTATATCATTGTATTGCAAAATAGTTTCACATTGTTTCACTTGATCCTCATAACAACTTTGTGAGGTGGTCCAGACATTATCTTCATTATATAGTTGCAGAAACTAAAGCTAATTGTATAAAAAGCTTGTCTAAGGTCTTAGAGCTATTGAATGGTATAGGCAGAACTGGATTATAGATTTCTGGAGCCTACTACAATGCGTTTCTCATATACCTTGCTGTCACATTAAACGACCCTATACCGTAGAATTACTTTTCATACTTGCTGCTCTGCATGAAGGTAAAAGAGTGAAAAGGGAAGTTTATATGAGTCCCAACTGTAACTTTTCCTTTTTGAAATCGAACTCTTTGGAGAATTTTTGCTATGGCTTCTTTTTCACAATTTAAAAAATTTGATTTTCTAATTTTATTATAGATGCTGTGGTTAACAAGGGAGGTGATGAGTCCATAGGCAAAGATGGTAAGAACTACTGAGAAGTATTTTTATGAAAATTAAAAATGGTATTGTGTTATCTATTGATGTGTAACAAATTACCCCAACACATTGAAGCTTAAGAGAATATTTATCACCTCATAATTGTGGGTTAAAAATCTGAGCATGGCTTAGTTTAATCAGGATATCAACAGGGCTGCAGTCATCTCCAGGGTTGACTGGGCACGGATCTACTTGCATGATCATTCATGTGCCTACTAGCAGAATATACCAGTCCTTCCCATGTGGGCCTCTTACAGGGCACCTGACAACATGGCAGCCGGCTTCCCTCAGAGCTGGTGAGCAAGACAGTGAGAGAGGGCCCTCAAAATGAAAGCTGCGGCATGTTTGTAACCTAATCTTGGAAGTGACACCCCACCATTCTTGCTGTATTGTCTTCTTCGGAAGCAAGTTTCTAGGTTCAGCCCACATTCAAAGGGAGGGAATTACTCGAGGGCATGGATCCATGCCAGAAGGCAGGGCTCATTCAGAGCCATCTTAGAGGCTGCCTATCAAGATATGCTGCAGATAAATACTAAATTAACAATTTTCAGTTATCAAAAACTAATAATATTGACTAAAACATTAATTGGGCTTTGTGATTTTCAAAGTATTTTTACGTATAATATCTCTTTTAAGCCTTAGTACTGAGACAGATGGATGTCAGCATCACATTTACCGATCAGGAAACAAGAGTTTTACAGTTTTTGCCCAAGATTTTGTGTACATCAAATAAGGGCTAGAGCTGACAAATGAACCTGTCTTCTGAATCCAAATCGCATGTCTTTCTACCATATTAACCTGTCTGTCGTATTAAGTGCTTTTCTTAAATATTCAAGATTGGAGAAAATCATATGCAAATAGCTTTTTTCTCCTGTTTTTCAGGCCTTGACTTTCTACCACAATTGAACTCAGTCTTTCCTCCAAGAAAAAACCCAGGAACGTCAAGCACTTCAGTATTGCATTCTAGTCCTCTTAACGTTTTTATGGGATCTCCAGGGAAAGAAGAAAATGAAAATCATGATCTGACAGCTGAATCTAAGAAAATATATCTGGGAAAACAGGAACCTAAGGACTCCTTCAAACAGGTATCTGCCTGAAAACGGTACTGAACTCGCTGTGTGGATTTGTCAGTAGCATAAGGAAGCTCATCACTAGACGGAAAGCAGGCAGCTGCCAGGGATGTGTCCTGATTACTAACAGTGCTGTGCACCTACCAGCTAGAAAAATATTCTTGAATCTTGATGTCATGTGTTAAAAACTGAAGGATGCTTTTGAAATCTGTCTTTGAAAACTTTGGAGGTAAAAGCAGACGTAAACTTAAACTGTTTTTTTCTATGACAAAATACTTGACTGTCTAAGAATAGTTTCTACCTGAGTTTTTTAGAATTTATTTCCATTGCTGCAGAAAGCACCAATTGGTAGTCAAGTCATTTACCCTAAGTCTTAGAGCAAAGGGGTGGAGCTAAGAATATAATAGATCCTTATTATCTTCTGCTCTGATACA
Source organism: Puma concolor (assembly GCF_028749965.1). Lineage (NCBI taxonomy): Eukaryota > Metazoa > Chordata > Mammalia > Carnivora > Felidae > Puma > Puma concolor. The sequence continues at coordinate 24,331,847 of NC_141673.1, read as the reverse complement.
GTATCCAAAATAGAAGTTAATTTGCTACATAAGGGCTTAAAATGATCAAATGTTACCAGAAAGGCTGAGTCTGTTCTATACTATGTTTATTTTCATATTGATTTTTTTAGGATGATACTGGAAAGATATTGAAGAAGTACAAAAATGTCTTTTGACTTCTCAAATATTTCTGACTAGTTACCATGTGAGAGTCTGGTTGTTTTTTGTTTGTTTGTTTGTTTGTTTGTTTTTTGCCTGTGATTACCATTTTAAAGATATTCAACAGCAGATGCTTAGTAAGTGAGCTCTTCCCCATCATGTTCTCATTGAAATTGTTTTTGATTCGTGGACAGGATTTATTTTACCACTAGTTGTAGCAATTTTTTTTCTTCTTCTATATCCCTCTTATTTTTCATTTTCCTGACCCTACCTACTAGAAAAAAAGATAAGTAGGTATAAATTATATGTATAATAAGGGTAAAACCAAAATTTATATATGAATTTTTTTATTTTCAATGTGAAGTTTGCAAAGTTGATCCCTGGTGCTGAAACTGGAAATCTGAATACCTCTCCACCATCTAACCAAACAAGAAGTCCTGAGAAATTTGAAAAACCAGAGAAAGAAATCGAAGCCCAGTTAATATATGAACCCCCGGTCAATGGATCCTCAACTCCAAGTAAGTACATAAAACTCCCTGATGTTTGAAAGTGTTAGGTTGAAAACTCCCTCTAGTTAACTTGAAAAGGATAAATAGGGGCGCCTGGGTGGCGCAGTCGGTTAAGCGTCGACTTCAGCCAGGTCACGATCTCGCGGTCCGTGAGTTCGAGCCCCGCGTCAGGCTCTGGGCTGATGGCTCAGCGCCTGGAGCCTGTTTCCGATTCTGTGTCTCCCTCTCTCTCTGCCCCTCCCCCGTTCATGCTCTGTCTCTCTCTGTCCCAAAAATAAATAAACGTTGAAAAAAAAAATTAAAAAAAAAAAAAAAGAAAAGGATAAATAAATAGAGTGATCATAGGGTAAGAAAGGTAAAGGAGTTTAAAATTTACAGCACTTTTCTACTGTGACTCTTACTAGAGGAAAGTGACATGCATATGAATGGTTAAACTCAACAACCTGATTCTATACTCCTTTGGTCTGAATTTTATTTTCAATCTAATATGTAAGGGTCTTGATCTAATATGGTACAAATAGGAATATAACATAGGACCCTTTGGAAATGAGTCGTTAACTACCTGGAATTGTCTTTTTGTCCCCTTCCATATTAAAGCCGTATTCCATATTAATGTAGGGTTCATGCCATAGATCCTAAAAACTTGATCACATTTAATGGAGTATTTGTTTCATTTATAAGAGTTATCTATAGAAAACAACTCTTTGTATGGAAGAAACTCTTATTTAGATATATATCACTTTAAGGTTTCTGTGGACGTATTAGCGTAAACTCTGGGGCTTTGCTTGTAGCAGTACTTTACTTCTGTATTCCCTCTGTTTATGTTTAATAGTCTTGGTTTATCTAGTTTGTGGTGCAACATGTCACATTCATCTTTTGTAAGAGGAAATGGTTCCGAGATTCTTCAAGATTAATCCCTCTGTCATATGTTATTATATTAGACAGTTGGCAGTTCATATAGATAGATAAATGGGTATTAGAAATAATGTCCTAGAAAGTTTCTAAGATTTGTATTCCAGACAGTGAGTTTTTCTAAATGTTGCAGGAATGCTGTTCTTTACCTGTTTTTCTAGTCTTCTCATGCCAAATCTTATTTACAAATGTTTGATATCTCTTAGTTTAAGCTGACTATTAATATTTTCTCCATTTTTTATTTTAGATCCAAAGATAGCATCCTCTGTCACTGCTGGAGTTGCCAGTTCACTATCAGAAAAAATAGCTGATACCATTGGAAATAATCGGCCAAATGCACCATTGACATCCGTTCAAATCCGGTTTATTCAGAATATGATACAGGAGACACTGGATGACTTCAGGTAAGAAGTCACTATAAGAATGTGTTCTACAATGTTACTTCCTTTTACCTATCATCACAATATATATCAGAAACTATTTTCAATTTTCAGGTAGTAATTGAGAAGTTTCTCTTTCTATCTAGACATTAACTGGCTGTTTTTATTGGGTATAAAACCAAAACTATAAGTAATTTTGGTGGTTGCTACTTTTGCCCAGGTTTTAGGGTCCATAAAACCATAGAAAACATGATGAGTTTTGTTGATCTTGCTGTACTGAATTTATTGACTGTCAGCCAGGAAAATGTATATTTACCTATGGCAATTATTAGATGACTTGGCAAGGCAGTGTAGCAGGCAAGCTGCCATCATGGATTTTTTTTATCATCAAAATGTGGACAGGGGTGCCGGGGTGACTCAGTTGGTTAAGCGTTGACTTCAGCTCTGGTCATGATCTCATGGTTCATGAGTTCGAGCCCTGTATTGGGCTCTCTGCTGTCAGCACAGAGTCCCCTTCAGATCCTCTGTCCCCCTCTCTCTCTGCCCCTCCCCTACTTGCACCCATGTGCTTGCTCTGTCTCTCTCTCTCAAAAAATAAACGTTAAAAAGTGTGGACAGATTCTGGTAAGGTCAAATGATATTTTTACTTGCAGTAATTATAAATCACCTATTAAATATGCTATGTGTACTAATATAGTAGAGAAAGAATTTTTTAAAGGAATTCTGAATTTTTCGTTGTTTTTTTTTTTTTTTTTTTTTTAGGTTTATTTATTTATGTGTGAGAGAGAGAGGGAGAGAAAGAGAGCGCATGCATAGGGGAGAGGTAGAGAGAGAGGGAGCAAGAGAATCTTAAGCAGGCTCTACTCATAGATGGGGTTCGACCCCACAAACTGTGAGATCATTACCTGAGCCAAAATCAAGAGTCAGATGCTTGACTGACTGAGCCACCCCAGGCGCCCCCTGAATATTTTCAAACGGAATGCATCAGAATGTAAGAATGAATTAAAAGTTTTTTTGCTTGGATCTATCGTTGTCTTATCCTTTGAATTTTGAACACTATAAGAATGTGTTCTACAGTGTTACTTCCTTTTACCTATCATCACAATATATATCAGAAACTATTTTCAGTTATTAGAATCTTTTGTGTTCTCCCCCACCCCGCCCCCCCCCGCCCCCCCGTTTAGGACCTATATAGTTAGTATTCTAGCTCTGATTTGGAATGTCTTGAGCAAGAATATTAGAGAAGATATATAGTTTTTGTTGGTGCATGTTTCTTTTTAATGTTAAAAGGTTTTTGAAAAAAAATACTTTTAAATGGTAACACATACATTTTTAAAGGAAAATAATCATTTTTGACATTTACAACGTGCCTAGAATATGTACTGGATACTAAGGGTACAAAAATGAATGATCTGCCCACAAAGGCCTTGTAGTTTAAATGGGGTAGGTGCAATGTGTTGTGTTAATTAATGTAAATTAACTCATTTGTGATTGATAAATAGGACAGTGGTGACAATATGATGAGGAAATTTTGCTGGTTCATGTAAAGGCTACTAAAACCAAGTACATGAACATAGCTGAAGGCAGCAAACCACCTATCAGTGCTGTCTCTTCCTATACTCTTTCTCTTAACCTGGTTTGGCTGTGGGCTCTGTGTTAGGAACGACTTACTTTGTGATTATCCCCCATCTTTGGGTATTTTATCCTTGCCTCCATGTTTGATGACCCCAATCCTTTCTCTTTTTTTCTTACCCTTTTATCAAGTGGCCATCACTTTTTTTTAAGGTAAAGTCTTTGATTATTCAATATTTAAACTATGCTGGTATTTTTACTAGGGTTTAATTGTTTTTGTTACAAAGTTGCATAGATTTTGAGTAATCTGGGGGCTCCTGGGTGGCTCAGTCGGTTGAGCGTCTGACTTCGGCTCAGGTCATGATCTCGCGGTTTGTGTTTCGAGCCCCATGTCGGGCTCTGTGCTGACAGCTCAGAGCTTGGAGCCTGCCTTGGATTCTGTGACTCCCTCTCTCTGCCCCTCCCCTGCTCACTCTCTCTCTCTCTCTCACTCACTCTCAAAAATAAATAAAGATTTAAAAAAATTAAGTTTTGAGTAATCTGCTCCAATCCATTTTCCTTAAGTCCTGTTATTTTCTTTCTTCTTTCTTTTTCCTTTTTCTTTGTTTTAGTTTTATTGTGGTAAGAACACTTGCAATGAGATCTGCCTTCTTAAGAAAGAGGCACCTGAGTATAGATGCACCTGAGTGGCTTATTCAGTTAAGCGTCTAACATCAGCTCAGATCATGATCTCACAGTTCATGAGTTTGAGCTCCATATCAGGCTCCATGCTGACAATGCAGAGCCTGCATAGGATTCTCTCTCCCCATCTCTCTCTCTCTCTTTCTCTTTCTCTGTCTCTCAAAAATGAATAAAAACATTTTAACTGTGTAATACAGTATTGCTAATTATAGGCACAGTGTTGTACGGCAGATCTCTAGAACTTACTCATTTTGTATAACTGACCTTTCATATTTGTGTTTGGAAACTTCCTGTTTCCCTTTCTTTCCAACCTCTGATGCCCACAATTCTGTTCTTTGCTTCCATGAATTTGACTGTTTTAGAGATCTCATATAAGTAGAATCATGCAGTATTTGTCCTTCTGTGTGTGTACACACACACAGGCTACTTTTTTAAAAATCGGGTCATCTTATTTTCAACACAACAATTTTAAAGAATATGAGGTTTTTCAAGAACATATATATGTGGCAGGACAGCAGAATTGTCTGGGTAAAGTGACTTGAATATAATGTGAGTAAAGCAGTGCTGGAAAGGGAGAAAGCTCTTATGCTGGGGCAGACTGAGCAAGACAGCACTGCCCTGCCTTCAGCTTTCAGCCTGCCTTGCATGCCTGCACCTGGAGAGTAGGGGTGAATCGGGGCCTCTCTCAACTCTTCTGCCCCTCCGTCAACCAAGGCAGCCCTGGCTTGGGACTCAGGACCCAGAGTGGCTCAGAGGATTTCTATAAATATACTTGTTCTGACTTCAGGAAGTCTTGAGCAGCCGCACTTACGGTGGAGGGACAGGGGAGGCGAGGTGTGGAGGGGTTCTGTCAGCTGTTCTCCCTCAGCTTTGGAGGCTGGCTGCCTTCTCCGCGAGGGGCTAGAGTGCTTCAGAGGGCTCACTGGCCGCTGCCCTTAGTCTTCACAGACCTTGTGCATCTCTGCCCCCCTGCTCTGCCCCTGCTTGTTTCCAAAAGCCCTCAGTGAAGGCCTGTGCATCGTTGGTGCATGAATGGGGACTTCTTTTTGGGTAGGGCTCCTTGGGATTCTGAACTGCTGAGCCAGTCCTCACTTGCCTCCAGAAATCTATATAGATTTCAGCGTGCTCTCCTTACCCTGTCAACAGCTGCTGTCTCCCCACCACTGCTCTGTGGAGGATGAAAATAATTGTGGGTCTCTTGTTTTCTAGAGTTTGGTGCATTTAGAGTTCTTTGCACTCTCAAGTTGAATTTAAACATGTATATTTTATAGTTTATCTGGCTTGACCTCATCATCAGAGTTGGAGAGATTACCTCCTAAGCAGATGTCTGTGGCTCTATTTTTTTTGTCTTTTAAGAAGATTTAAATTTCTTCCAGCAAGAAGATCACTTTGTTCCATTTCTTGCTGGCTTTCAGGTTTCCTTGGGGCTAGTTTATTTCTGGTTTGCCTCTATTCCTACAGTTTAGTCTGTGCCCTTCTGGGATGTCAGCTGAATTTCGTCTGGAGTCTCACTTGGCTTTTTTACCTTGGTGGGTCCTGCACTTTAGCTCCATTTCCCCAGCATCAAAAGGTCACCAAAATCTTCCTCTGCTCTAGTTGCTACTTTGTGTTTGATTTCCTGCCATCTAACTCAGGACAGGCATAGCTTAGGAGTCAACAGGTGTCTCAAGGGGAGAGTGCAATTTTAGGTTTACTTTTCTGCAGGTACCCCTTTTCCAGGATCTGGTACCTTAAAGCCTTGGCTGTCCTGACTGTTCCCAACCTAGCACAGCCCTATCCAGTGAGACTCTGTCAAGCTCCAGGCCACTGCTTTCCCTTCAGCTTCTTTTCCCCACACGGGAGTATCAGTACCTCCCCCAGAGGGAAAGGCAGGGGGAAAGGTGGGGCTTACCTACTAGACTTCCCTCCTTTATAAGACCATGGCTTCTCTAATCCTAGCAATTTTCATGGTTCTCTGGTGTTTTCTGTTTGTTTTTAATACAGCTTTTGTCATAATTAGAATGCCGAGAGAATTTTTAAAGTATAGTTGTAAGAAAAAAAGTAAGGTACTTAGGAATAAATCTAACCAAAGATGGTAAAAATCTTTGTAGAAAAACATTTAAAATTTGATTAGAAAGTATTAATACTTAAATAAGTGGAAAGATATTATGAAGATGTCAGTTCTTCTAAATTAAGTCTATAGATTGAGTAAAATTATAATCAAATCGTATCTGGGTTTTTGGAAGACGATGATAGGATAATTTCAAAATTTATGTGAAAGAAGAAAAGATCCAGGAATAACCAAGACACTCCAGAGAAGAATAAGGTTAAAGGGGACTTTTTTGTCAGATGATAAGCTTAGTTATGAAGCTATAATTAAAACAGTGTAGCATTAGCACAGGGTGGACAAACTGCCCCAAAGAAGCACATAGACCAGAGAAAAACCTGTGCGTATATAGAAATGTGATATATGACAGAGGAAAAGCATAGATCCCTATTCCCAGCTGTTAAAAAAAAATCAATTCCACCCAGAGTAAAAGTTTAAAGGGTAAAGTTTTAGGCATTGTAAGAGAGTTTATATATGACTTCAGGGTAGGGAAGTTATCAAAACATAAGAGGATACACTTCCTATAAAAATAGATGGGTAAATTTGATTGTGTTAATAGGTCAGTAACTAGAGAACGTTGATGACTGTCCATCACAAGATACCATTAACAAAGCGGCAGGACAAAAATCTATCTGCAGTATTCATATAACCAACAAAGAATCAGGTTATGTAAAGAGAAATAAATAAGAAAAAAAGACATTCAGTAGAAAAACAAGATGAAAAGACCTGTGCAAGCATTTCACAGAAGAGGAATGGTCTATGAACACAAGGTGAGAGGTCCAATCCTGCGAATCAGAGAATTGAAAATGCAGCGGGACACTATTGCACACCCATTAGATGGGAGAATGTTGTGCGGAGTCTGGCAAGACCAAGCCTTGATGTGGATGTAGAGCAAGAGGAATTCTCTCACACGGATGATGAGCAAGTCCACGGATATTACCACTTCAGAAAATAATTTGCATTATTTTGTAAAACTGAACAAGTATACATCTGGATCATAACCTTTAATTCAGCGTATCTACTCATGGATCTATCATCTATAGAAATTGGCCATGTGGATTGAGAGATACATGCACGATAGCTTATAACAACATTGTAACAGTAAAATCTTGAATAACAGTCCAAATGTCAGTTGATAGGAGAATGTATACACCAGCAGAAATCAGTGAATTATAGATGTATAGAAGATGAATGTTGAAAACATGGTGCTGGGTTATTTTTTAAATGTGCACTACTCAGTACTACGTAGGATGTGGTATTTTTGTAATACTCAGAAACAAGCACAATGAAAATATATTGACTGTATATTCTGTGTTAGACAGATGTTTGTTGTTTTTTTAAAAAAAACTATTTCTTTGCTTAAACAAAATTCATCAGAGGAGTGAATTCTTTCTTGGGCTTCTCCTAAGACAAGTGATGGAATCAGAGAAGAGCATATAGGAAGCTTCTATGATTTTGCTAATGTTCTAGCTCATAAGTTGTGCGGTGGGTGACTGAATGATCCTTTTATTATTATACTTCATAATTTTCATGTATTCTTTTGTAGGCCTGAATTAATTGCATTTTATTGGGTAACCTCTATTATAACCACCCAAATACCCATTTTCTACTCTACTGGAGATATTTTTTTAATAGCTAAAACATTGTTAATAATTAAAACATTATAACCTAGTAAATTATCTGTATGTATTTCATTGTAATATAAATTTCTGTATTTTTTTATTTTTTCATTTATTTTTTTTAATGTTTATATATTTTTGACAGAGAGAGAGAGAGAGAGACAGAGCATGAACGGGGGAGGGGCAAGGAGAGAGGGAGACTCAGAATGGGAAGCAGGCTCCAGGCTCTGAGCTGTCAGCACAGGGCCCGACACAGGGCTTGAACTCACAGACCGCAATGGATCGTGACCTGAACCAAAGTCGGATGCTCAACCGACTGAGCCACCCAGGTGCCCCACCTCTGTCTTTCTTTAATGTTAATTTCTATATTAAGGAATGTAGTACAGTGAGAGTTCTGGAGGTAGACAGCCTGGGTTTATATACTAGTTCCACCATTTACTGGTGGTTTGATTGGATAGTTTTAACTGCTCCGTGACTCAGTTCCTTAATTGGTAAAATGGAGGTAATAATTGCACCTAATGGTAAAGATTAAATGAGTTCTTCCATTTAAAGTACAAGAAATGGGCGCTTGGGTGGCTCAGTCAATTGAGCGTCCAACTCTTGATTTTGGCTCAGGTAATGATCCCAAGGCTGTGAGACTGAGCTCCATGTTGGGCTCTGTGCTGAGCATGGAGCCTGCTTAAGAGCCTCTCTCCCTCTCTCTCTCTGCCTCTCCCCTGCTCATGTGCCCTCTCTCTCTCTCTCTCCAAGAAACAGTGCCTAGTACATAGTAAATAAATTCTAGACACGTTGGTATTATTATTTTTATTATTAACATCCAATCATTTGAAACAATGAGAAAAGGTTAGCCACTTTCTTGAACGATCTAGAATTGGGAAAACCATTGTAATTCTAACAAGTATTTTACATTCTTCCCTAGAGAAGCATGCCATAGGGACATTGTGAATTTACAAGTGGAGATGATTAAACAGTTTCACATGCAATTGGTATGTATGACATATTTTATTTTAAATAAGTGTAGAGTTGTGGATCTAAAAAGAGTCCATTAAAGGGTGATATATTTTTACTTTATTATATCTAGTTGCTAGAATAATAAATAGGGAATTTTAGAAATTTAGTAAGTAAAATAGACTTTAACTGGTCCCTCTTCTTTTTAACTTATAATAGTTAAGGCTACTTTTTCACAGCCATTTTATTTATTTATTTATTTATTTAAGTTAAAAGCTTCCCACATGTACAAATATAAGCCTTGCAAATATATAACTTTCACCAGTGATCTTTACAGATCTTAACCAGTGATACTAACAAAGTAGTAAGGATGGTTAAGTACAAGAAATATCATTCAGGTAGTTAATTGAACATGACAGATATGATAGCTGAAAGTATGTAAAACAGCTTGCCAAATAAATGAAATACCAATGATTTAAAAAGCATTATCCCCTTTTCTAGAATGAAATGCACTCTTTGCTGGAAAGATACTCAGTGAATGAAGGTTTAGTGGCTGAAATTGAAAGACTACGAGAAGAAAACAAAAGACTACGGGCCCACTTTTGAAATTTCAGTGAATACCTTAATGTTTTGTAATTGGAGAAGCTTCTGGCAACACAACTGCATGGAATCAGTATTGTTTTTATGGTCTTTGGGGAAAAAAGTGTTTTTCAAGTAAAATGGTGATGGGATTTTACACCAACCACTATTTCATCTTCTCTGTCAAAAATATTTATATTTTTATATTAAGAACTGTACATGTCATCTGCCTAGTAGGAAAGTCAGCAGTATCTTTATTTTACGAAAGCTTTAGCTACACACTAAGTGCCCTTTTTCATAAGAAAAGAAAATTGTGCAAAAAAAAAATAGGTTATGTATGTTTTTTAATTACCTTTTTTTAACAGATAATATTTTTGATTGATAATTGCCTTCCAAATTGTTTTGGATGTTTGAAGATTAAAGAGCTTGATATACCTTCTATTTTTATGGTGAAAATAATTTTAAAATGGCAATTGGTGTTTCTAAGCAATTGACTAGTAAAACACAACAGTGGTTAGTAATTATTTTGTTAACTTGATAAAGTCAAGTATGACTATTATTTATTACTTGTACATTTCATAAGAAAATTCTGGGAATTTTGAATTGCACAGATTACATTATATACCTATTGCATCTATGTTAGTGTTTTGTACTTCTGACAAATCTCTACTCCTGTTTTGTATTTTGTAGCTAATTTCACTTTACCTATGAAAACGTTTAGGGGTTTATAAACCTCAACTAGAGCTGCATATCTACTGATTATCTTATGAATTAGTAAAATGCAAAGTTACTCTGTAAAGTTTCAATCAACATGATTCAACTTATAATCAGTGAAAATTTTATATTAGATGCTAAGTATTACAGTATTAGTCCTATTTTTTTCCCTTCCAAATGAGAAGTGTAGATTATTTTGTTTTGTGGTTTATATCATTAACTTTCTCTAATTCTTTCTGTGCTGTGTGTAATGTTTTTTTATTGTTGACCTTACCGTAAAATTTAGAAAGTTAATTGTCAAAAGAATTTACACCTCTTTGCGAATGGGTGGATGTGTACATCTACCTGCCATGATCTACGGTGTTAGTTGTATAAGATTAGGAGGGCTCCAGGCTTGTTTACCTTCTTATCGTCTCCTGTCCCAAAGATGTAAGCTATGTACCTTGTATACAGCACTCCTGCCCAATTTTGACTTCGGAGATAAAAATATTTACTAAAATAATAAACCTAGCTAGCTTACTAACTTTATGGTTTTCCCAAGTGATGGAAATTTTGAGGATATATTTAATAAGTGTAAACATACTAATGATGACTTCAAGAAATAAAAACAGAAATATTACTTTTTCCTAGTGCGGCTCAGAGAATACGTTTGTGTTGAAATGTAAAAGGGTGCTAATGTGATCTTTCTTTCCTGACAGATTATTGAAAGCATTATGATTTGTAACAAGCTTCCTTCTATATCATTATCAAACAGGTTTGGAAAACATAAAAGTGTGTTTTGCCTACATGCTGTATTTAAATCCATTAATATTTTCCTATTGCCTTTTTCTATAAATGCACATAATGTGTATTAAAAGAGGTGGGATAAATAAAACAATTCTAGTAACTTTATGTGTGTAGATGAAACATTTTTATCATGGAATTTAAAAGCTAAGTATAAAAAGTAAAATTTTTATATGGTAAAAATGGGAAACGTGAAATTGAACTTTTGCCTCTGGCCAAAATATAATAGAGATTGGAGTTACCCATTTGAAAATTTTTAAACACAAAATATATGAGACAGTTTTCAAATATCAACTGGGTCAAATATCAATGGATTTATTTCAAAACCCATCAGAATCAAATTCCTTAAAACTTGTGGCAAAGGAAAATTCTTAAGCCTGCTGAAGTTGAGACACAGAGGAACAAAGATAAGAATGTTAGAGACAGTGGAGTAACATCTTTAAATTACTGAAAGAAGACTCAATTTTGAATTCTATATCAGTGAAAATATCTTTCGGTAATGAAAATGAAATCAAAACTGTTTCAGACCCCAAAATGCTGAAAGAATTCATCATAAGCAGACTTGCTTTATACGAAATGTTAAAGAAAGCCTTTAGTTGGAAAATGGTACCAGATAGAAACCTATTTCTATGCAAAGTAACAAAGAGGACCAAAAATGGTAAATATGTGAACATATGTAAGACTTTTTTTCATTTTAGATTATCCTTAAAGGATAATTAATGATTTGAAGCCAAGATAATGACAAGATGTTGTGTGGTTAACATATGTAAAGTGAAATGTTTGACAACAGTATCCAGGATGGGAGGAGGGAAGCGTAAGTATAGTACTCTAAAATTCTTACACTAACTGTGAGATAGTATAGTATTACTTGAAAGTAGATTGATAAGTTAAGAATGTATTCTGTAAACCCTAATGCAACCATAAAAAGAAAAAGTCATAATTAATAAGCCAACAAAGATGATAAAATGTAGCCACAAAAAACAATCCAAAAGAAGGAAGAAAAGAAACAATGAATGGGACAAATAGAAAATAAAACAGTAGGATGGTGGATTTAAACAGCAATATCAATAATTACATTAAGTGTAAATTGTCAGTTACCCTGATCAGATTGAGTTTTTTAATCCAACTATATATTGAATCCATGAAATCTACTTTAAAGATAAATGGTTTAAATATAAAAATAAAAAGAAAGTGCATTGAATTAACGCAAATGAAAACAATCAAAATTTATGGGATTCAGCTGAAGCAGTACTTACAGGGAAATATTAGAAAAGGAAAGGATTCAAATCAAGAACTTCAGCTTCCACCTTAACCTAGAAAAATAATAGCAAGTGAAACTCAAAATAAGCAAATGAAAGGAAAAAGGATTAGAGAAGAAATTAATGCAATAGAAAATAAAATCTATTGAGAAAGTCAGTGAAACTGAAAGCTAACTCTCTGAAAGCAACAAAATTGATAAATCTTAGACTGATGAGGAAAGAAGACATAAATTACCAATACTAGGAGTGAGAAAAATGATAGCACTATAGATTGTACAGATATTTCTGACAGAAAAAGCCAAATTTAGCTAGAACTCTTAAAGATATTTAAGGAGGAGGGGAACCTGGGTGGCTCAGTCAGTTAAGCGTCCAACTTCGGCTCAGGTCATGATCTCACAGTTCATGAGTTTGAGCCCCACATCAGAGTCTGTGCTGAGAGCTCAGAGCCTGGAGCCTGCTTTGGATTCTGTGTCTCCCTCTCTCTCTCTGCCCCTCCCCAGCTTGCTCTCTGTCTCTCTCTCAAAAAACAAATAACAAATAAATTTTAAAAAAACCAGGGGCGCCTGGGTGGCGCAGTCGGTTAAGCGTCCGACTTCAGCCAGGTCACGATCTCGCGGTCCGTGAGTTCGAGCCCCGCGTCAGGCTCTGGGCTGATGGCTCAGAGCCTGGAGCCTGTTTCCGGTTCTGTGTCTCCCTCTCTCTCTGCCCCTCCCCCGTTCATGCTCTGTCTCTCTCTGTCCCAAAAATAAATAAATGTTGAAAAAAAAATTTTAAATTTTAAAAAAACCACAATACGTAAGGAGGAAAATATCCAATTCTCCACAGATAAGCCCAGGAAATGGAAGAGGGGATAATCCCCACTCCTTTGATGCCAGCATTCCTTTGATCCCCAAATCACAAGAAAATGACAAACCAATAGTCATCACAACACAGATCCAAATGTTCTAAACAAAAGTTAGCAATCTGAATTAAGCATGGTGTAAAAAGGATAATATATAACCTAGTGAAGTTTATGGTAATGCAAATTTGGGCTAACATTAGAAAATTAATGTAATTTACTCATTAACAGACTAACATAGGAAAACCATATTATCATCTCAAGTTAAGTACAAAAAGGGCATTTGACAAAATCCAACATTCATTTCCAATAAAAACTCTCGGTAAGGTACAATAAAAGAGAACTTCCTCAGCTTGGTAAAGGGCATCTTAAAAACCTGCAGCTAACTTCGCACTTAATGGTGAAAGACTAAATGCTTTTCCCCAAGATCAGAGACAAAGCAAGGATGCCCATGATCCTCTTCTATTAAACATTATGTTGGAGTTTCTCGCCAAGACATTTAGACAAGAGGAAGAAAAATTTTAAAGGAAGAAGTAAAAGTCTCTTCACACTGACATATTGGGCTCTACGGAAAACCTATGGGATACAAAGTTTCTAAAAATAAGTGAGTAATAAGGTTACTGTATACATGGTCAATATACAAAAATCAATTGGGTTTCTATATACTGACAAATGAAAAATCAATACTATTTATACTAGCATCAAAAAATATGACATACTTAGGTATAAATTTGATAAGTCATGAAAGACCTGTACACTGAATTCTATAAAACATTACTGGGAGAAAACCTAAATAAACAGATGCCGTATTCATAGATTGGAGGGCTCAGTGTTGTTAAATGTCATTTCTTTCCATGTTGATTTACAGATTCAGTACAATCCCAATAAAAATTTTAGCAGGAACTTTTTCTCTTCAGCTATGTCTAATTCACTGTGTACCTAATCTGGTAAGTATTTAACATCACCTGTTTCATTTTTTCAGTCTAGAATTTCCAATTAGTTCTTTAATTCTCTGTGGAAATCTTATAATTTAATTCCTTAAATGTATTCATCTTAGTCATTTTAAAGTCTGTGTCTGATAACTCTAATATCTGAATATCCTATGGATTTGTTTCCATTTTATTTCTCTCTGTTTTTGGTCACATTGTGCCTTCTGGTCTTGTATATTTCTTTACTGAGTGATTGACATTGTTACAAAAAATGGTAGAAATACTCTGAGTTTTTGAATGCTATTATCTTTCAGAGATTTATTTTTCACTATTGCAGGCAGCTAGGGATGAGGTGATTACAAGTTGAGTTTTAAGCCCCTGGTTTATTCTTATTTTTGTGGTATAATCCTTCAGAGTTTTAACCAAACCCTTGGGGTTCCGTTGAGGTCTATCTTACGTAGCGAGTCATGACCTCTTAATTTTTGTCTCTTCAACTCTGTAGATCTTTTCAGAGTTCTAATCTTACTGTTGTTTAGATATACTATTTTGCGGTTGAAGTTGACAGAATGCCAGACAAGTTAGTATTGTAGATAATCACTTTTTCTTATCTCAAATATTTCTAGTAAAGAATTATTTTATGTATTGAGGTATCGAGTTCCACATTCTTATCTTAGATAAATGGAGCTCTTAAAGACTACGGTGATACAAAGATATTGTATGCCTAGATTTATGTTATTTGGAGGAAAATCAAGGCTGTGGGTATGTATAGAAACTGTCATGAACCTTGGGAAATAAAGGGTGTCTAGACCAAGAATTCTCAACATGTGGTTCGGTGATCCCTGGGAATCTCCAAGGTCCTTTTGGGGTCCCATGAGATCAAATTATTTTCATAATAGTACTAAGATGTCTTTTTTGCTCTTATTTTCTCATGAGCACAGTGGAGTTTTCCAGAGGTTACATGACAAGTGAATATCATTGCCCTGGTATTTAATGGAATGGGTAATTGTGCGTTCTTGTACTTTCTAGGATTTTCTAAGGTAAACTCTTTGGAGTCCTCAATAATTTTTAATTGTATAAAAGAGACTGAGACAGAAAATGGAGAGCCTGACAGTATACCTTTTCAACTGGAAAAAGGGCATTTATGAAGCTTAAGAGTATTGTCCCACATTAGTCAAATGTGCTTAGTAGCAGTAATTAAGAGTGAGAGAAAAGCATGTCTAGCAAAGAATTGTGGGTGTGACTTCTGGCTTTTGGCACACAGAGTAGACTGTGGAATCAAATACACAGAAAATCACAAATTGTTTTAGACAGCTGAATTAGCAAAAGCACTGCCATCTAGGACTAAAAGAGATTGAAGCTTTTCAAAAATATTTTTTAAGTTGTTAAAATGGCATATCTTCCAGCCTTTTTCAGAAGTGGTTGAGGAGGAGGATGAAAAGGAAAGACATCTCAAAGAACAGAGTCAAAAACAATAGAGAATTATGGATGGGGGAGGCACTCCCAGGGAACAGAACCCAGGCCTCATCAAGACACATTCTTCATCCACAGAGCAACATTTGCCCGGTGGGATTTCACAACTGCTAAGAGCCTCCCATTGTTCTTCAAGAGGAATGTTTATTGCAGTTATCCTGCCTCATCTTCACCACTGTTTGTAAACTCTGTGTGTGTGTGTGTGTGTGTGTGTGAGTGAGTGATGGGGGGGTGAGGGCAGATAACTCATTCTTTTGTTTGGTATTCTCTGAACAAAGAGCAACTGTTGTTCTTTTCTTTTTTTTTTTTTTTTTTTCAACATTTATTTATTTTTGGGACAGAGAGAGACAGAGCATGAACGGGGGAGGGGCAGAGAGAGAGGGAGACACAGAATCGGAAACAGGCTCCAGGCTCCGAGCCATCAGCCCAGAGCCCGACGCGGGGCTCGAACTCACGGACCGCGAGATCGTGACCTGGCTGAAGTCGGACGCTTACCCGACTGCGCCACCCAGGCGCCCCACTGTTGTTCTTTTCTAAACGAGACACATCTGGATCTAATGTAGATTGCAAGATCCTAAACTTGGAATGTGATTGGATGTGGCTTTTGAGAATCCACTGGTGGGCGTGAGCACATATTACATTTGGGAGGAAAATGAGTAACTGTGGCCCCGAGGGAGAGTGTGATATATTGCATTATCAACACCATTATCAACTACCCTACCTGTTTTCCTGCCTTTTGCCACTTGACTTGGCAGTTCCTACCAGTAAAGAGGTATTTCCCCCCATCTTGTGACTTGGGGTTTGGCCATGTGGCCAATAAAGCAGAAGTGATGGTGTGTGAGTTTCAAGCCTAAGCTTTAAGAGGTCTTTTGTGTTACCGCCTTGTACTTCTTGAAGTACACCTCTTGTGCTTCCAGTGTGGACATTAAACACATGCACGCACACATGCACACACACAGACACACACACACACACACGCATGAAAACTGCCTGGGCTAGCTGCTGGTTCCAAGAGGAAGATGACACATGTGAAGGAGAGCTGTCTCAGTCAAGATGGTCAGTCAAACCCAGCCTAATCCAGCCCAGCTGACCTTCAGATCTATGAACATAAATACCATCGTATGCCATTCAGAGTTTTTGTGTTTTTATGGTGCAGCAATAGGTAACTGATAAACTTCTTGACTTATCTCTGTTCCAGCTGCTGTGATTTTAGAGCTCAGCATGCCTTGCTGACATTTTTGTAAGAGCCTCCTAACTAGGATTTTTGTCTTCCTCTATTCCTTCTTGTCTGTTGTGTCTACCACTATAACATTTGTTTCCACCCAAAGGCAAATCTAACTGTCCGTAGGGAAAAAAGCCATGGTCTTTGGTGTCCTTCAAAGAAGGACCAGGATGCCACAGCAAAGACCATGCCTTTCCACACACCCTGCCCCTGATTTTCTAGTCTCTGGTTCCAGAGAGAGCCCACTGTTCCTTCTGCCTGGCAAGCTCCTATGAATCCTTCAGGACACTTCTCACATGTCACCGCTTTTGTGACATTTTCCCAAGACCTAAAAGCAATCATATTCATTTCCTACCACTATTATAAATATTACATAGAATGGGGATGATTTTGTCTCCAGGTTTCTCTCCTCAGTGGGCAGAGGCCATTTCTTAATCCTTTCTGTGGATGCAACATCTAATATTATAACCTTGACCTCTGTAGAGGTTCAGTATCATTTCTAATTTTACCATTGAACAATGGAATCCATGTAGGGATTGTTAAAATTATGAATGTATGGTGTTTGTTATGTTTGCAATAAACTGGAAATATGACTAACCATAATTCTTCTTTCCTCACACGTGTCAAATGATACCACTTATAGTAATAGGATAAATTTATGAACATAGAAAAATAACAATAATGGCTGAAGATAGTTGATGTGCCCTTGATGTAGATATTGTGGGTCGTTTTCAAGTGAAATCTGACAACCAACTCACTTGAAATTAAAATGTCAAAAATCAATTATGCTTCATTTTCCATTCAGACAAATTGAACTTTTCAAAATTTATTTGAAGCACATCTTATGTCAAAAGACACCTACTCTATTATTTGAATACTAGTGAAATGAGAAAACATTTTATTTCTCATTTTTAAAGTGATCATCACGCTAAATCTTTATCCGCCAAAATGAGACTGCAAATTATCTGGATGTCTAAATATTGCTATAGTTATTGAACTCTCTTTAAATAACAAAATTACTGACTTTGGCAAAGAAGAACGTTGTCTAAAAGGAGGAGCTGCCGGACGTGAGCCACAGCAGGAGACGGTGCAAAGCAGAGAGGCGGGTGGGGCGGATCAGGAAAGGTTTATAAGACATGGCTAAGAGTTTAGAGTTCATTCAAGAAACAGACGTTTGCCCACAGATTACGGAATGAGGGGAGTGGCTTTCTCAAGTTTGTACCCTTCTTGTGTGTGCAGACACTTAAATGTGGCCACCATCTTCAGCTTTGTTAGGTAAATGTAGCTGACATTTCATTTTGTACATAGGCTTGTTTTTGTTTTTGTTTTTGTTTTTAAGTTAAGAGGGGAATAACCCATCCTCTGAATGTAAAATATAAGGTGGTTTAGGTAGGTCTATAGGATACTTCAGATCCAAAAGTTTGACTTTTCAGTGATTTCTTTTAGGATTGGTGGTAGATAAAAATCTCATGCATTTTCACCTAGTCTGGGCAGCTAACACCAACAGAAGATTCCATTCCAACCTGTGTTTCAGTAGAAGTGTTCCAACCAACGCAACTCACTTTTGCTCCTTTGTCTCAATTTTTAAATCATTTATTCTTTCTTTCAGTGAACAGTAGTCACTTATGTGCTGAGCCCTGGGCATCATATTGAGGAGCACAGGCATCAAGTGGAAAAGAAAGATATCTAAATTGGATAATCATGTGGTAAGAGCGCGGAATGGATATACGCACAGGCATTAGCTGTAACCTAAGAGGTAGCGTGGTATCTGAGAAAGCTTCTTAGAGGTGATACGAGGTAAATCAAGAGATAAAAGACCTGAGCTGAGGATTAAAGATAAGCAGGAATACCCCTGGTGAAGACGGAGGAGGAAGTGCCTCCTAGGCAGGAGGAGGCTGGAAAGAGAGAGCACAGGACCTGCAAGGACCAAGCAGGGAGACAGAATGTCCGTTGCAGGTATTAGCACAGTCAGATCGCCAAGAGCCTTCGGTGCATGCCAAGGCACTAGGATTTTCTTTTGAGGAGGAAGAGGAACCAATAAAGGGTTTTAATCAGGGATATGACATGATCACATTTAGAAAGATGATTCTGACCACAGTGAGGGGAATATTTTCAGAGGAATTAGATCGAAGACAGTGATATTGTTTTACTCTGGGCTGCTGTTAACAGAATGCCATGACTAGGTCGGTTAGAAACAACTGAAATGTATTTTCACAGATCTGGAGGTTGGGAAGTCTCAGATCAAGGTGCTGGCAGATTTGACAGCTGGTGGGGGCCTCTGTCTCATAGATGGCTATCTATAAGGACTCTCTATGTCCTCACATGGCTGGAGGGGTGAGGGATTTCTCTGGGGCCTTTTTTATAAGGACCTTAATCTCATTCTTGAGGGCTTTGCCCTCAAGACCTAATTACTGTCAAAGGCTCTACTTTCTAATACCATTACCTTGGAGTTTAGGAGTTCAAAGCATATGGATTTGGGGAGGACATGAGCATTCGGGCCATAGCAGATGTCATTTAGGAGACTGCTAAGTCATCCAGGTAAGAAATATGGAGGGCCTGAACCATCGAAAGATTGAAGGTGAAATAAAGCACAATCAAAGATAGTGTATTTAAACTAGAATGCATAGCTACCTGTTAAACATTAGATGGACTATTGGTTTGAGAAGAAGGCTTTTTATATTTAATAATTATCCCACTAGCCCTAGTTTTTAAAGAGTTTTAAACATTAAATGTGCGAATAGAAATTTAATAGTTTCCAACATCTAATGATTAGCTTTCTCCCCTTTGTTAACTTGCAGATGTGAGTTACTATGATTTATTTTTGAATACTAACCCGTCTTTTTGATTTGGGGGTAAATTCTACATGGTTAGGGAGGATTATTTGTCTTAACTACTGTTGGCATCTTTTTCCCTGGCATTTTATTTCAGAGTTCCCATTCTATTTCCATAAGCGATATAAGTTTCTAATTATCCTTGCTAGGTTTTTGTATAGGGAATATGTTAGCTTCTTAGCAAAATTATGCAAAATTAAGTGATATATATTGATCAGGTCTAGTGTTTTTTTATATTTTTTAAATGATGCTGTAGAGTTATATTTTATACCACAATGTTTATTATGCTACTTGTGAATTTATTTTATAAGATGAGCAGCATTTTGTGCCATTTTATATAACTTGAAGCCTAATATTTTCATTTTAAGTTATTATAGAGACGCCGAATCACTTCTTTGCTTTTATTATATAAAAATTGACCATATCAGTCATAGTAATGACTCATTTGGTGCTGGGTCATCAACTCCCTTTTATGCAATTATTCCTATGGGAAGATACTGACTCAAATAGCAGAGGCAAGGAAGGCACTGAGGCAAAGCGGGCTGTGGACTATTTATGTGCTGCTGTGTGTTGTATCATAAGTGTGCTTTCCCATTTGTTTCCCTGTGGTGGTGCATTGATCCTCCAAGCCTCTATGTTTCTGCATTTGTTTTGTCCTTCATCTGAGAGCAACTGGTTCATTAGAAGCCAAAGAAACTGCCAAGAATGAAAGCCAACTTGAGTATCTTGTTGTAAAGTAGAACAAGTCAGACTGAGGCCTCACTCATCACTTCACTTTACTGGGGAGTTGGCTAGAAATACATTTCAATTTTGTTCTGACCGGTGTATTCTTTCAATTGTCCCTTTAGATATTTAAGCTGTTTTGGCAAAAGTGTAAAAACACAGGACAGCAACAACAAAAATACCTTTGCTAAGTTTAAGTTTATATTAGTTTCCTATTTCTGTGTAACTAATTACCACCATTTAGCAGCTTCAAGCAACAACGTTTATTATCACACAGTTTCTCTGGGTGAGGAGTTGGGCATGGCACAACTGGGTCCTCTGCTCCCTGTCCCACAGGGCTGCAGTCAAGGTGTAGGCTGGGGCTGCATTCTTATCCAAAGGCTCGAATGGGGAAGAACTCATTTCTCAAATCATTAAGGTTGTTGGTGGAATTCATTTCCTTCTGGCTGCACGACAGGCCCTAGCTTTTTGGTGACTGTCAACTGCCCCCTGCCGAAAGTTCCTTTTTGGCTTCTCCAACATGGCTGACTACTTCATCTCCTTACCAGTGGAGTTTCTTGCTTTAGGAAGCATCCAGTCTCTCTCTTGTGGGATTTCCCCTGAATAAGTCAGCCCCTTCCTCCCTCAACCTGAATGAATATCTTCCTTTTAATTAGTCAAAATGAACTGATTAAGGACCTTTATTACATTGGCAAAATTTTCTCACTTTTGCCGTATTGTTTTGGCTCAGAGTAAATCACAAGTTCCACCCACACTCAAGGGCAAGGGATTACACAAGCTTATACGCCAGGGAGTAGGATTCATTGGGGCCACCCTAAAATATTTAGACCAGTTTTCTCTTGCAATACAGTTCTTATGTTAATGTTTTATTAGGAAGTTACACTTTCTATTCAAGTGAGGAAAAGGGACAATTGCTGAAGACTATGCTTGTCAGCTGTGTCTGCAATATAAAAGCATGGGCTTTTAGTTTGGGCACCTCACCTTCTGCTCTCACCCTCTGCCCAAGCCCTGCATACCAAACAACTTGGCCATTTGCTGCTGTCAAACATGCCACCCTCTTTCATCATGACTTAACATTGTATAAATGCTTGTCCCTAAAAATCTCTCTCTTCCACTTTTACTCATCTCTCAAGACCTAGCTATGATTACACATTCTTTAGTGGAGCTTTGGTAACTTTCTTAGGAAATGAAACCTGTTCCCATGATAATTTCTAGAAGTACTTTTCATATGAACTTTTATCTGGGGTTCTAGCTATTTGTTTATGGGCCTTTCTCCTTGTTTTCTTTGTATCAGGAGTCATGACTTTCTCTGTCCTGTGTCTTTAGTCCTGCATCTCCAGGGCAGGACTTGACACATAATAGGTACTTCACAAATTGAACGAATGAGTGAAGAATGAAAATGGGCTATGGTAATAACAACATAATTGTAGAAAAAAATTAAGAAGAAATAGGAAAACAGCAGTGAGAACAGAATACAGTGACAGAATTTTTACAGGGGTTAATTAGAACATGAAGATGGGAATGTAAAGGAGAATAGTTGTGAATAGGTCTACAAGGGTCAGATGATGGAGGATCTTGAAATTTCCAGGCTAGAAAATATGGACTTCATGAAGCTTTACATCTAGCAGGGAACAGACCTAAATAGTCTCACAGATGCACACTTTCAAATTGTGAAAAGCTCTACAAAGAAAATGTATAGTATACTATAGTAACAACTAGCAAGGAGTCTCATTTAGGAGAAGTCACCTAAATAAGTAGCATTTGAGGTGAGACCTGAAGTTTGAGTAGGAGTTACTTATTTGAAGGTTCGGGAGTGGTATATAATCAGGCTGGAGGGGAAACTCAGAACCAGGTCTTACAGAACCTTGCAGGCCACATTACCATTTTTGTCTTTATCCCATGAACAAAAGGAAGAAATAGAAAATTTTAAAATAAGGCGGGCTTGGAATAGGGGTAGGAGAGTAAGAGAGACATGATTTCATTTGGTTTATTTAAAAAAGATCCCTGGGGCACCTGGGTGGCTCAGTTGGTTGAGCGTCTGACTTCGGCTCAGGTCATGATCTCAAGGTTTGCGAGTTCAAGCCCCGCATCCCCGCGTCGGGCTCTGTGTGGGCAGCTTGGAGCCTGGAGCCTGCTTCGGATTCTGTGTCTCCCTCTCTCTCTCTGCCCCTCCCCTGCTTGTACTGTGTCTCTTCCTCTCTCAAAAATAAATAAACATTAAACAAAAATTAAAAAAAAAAAAAGATCCCTGAATAATAGACTAAAAGAATACACGAATGGATGCAGGGGTAGGGATCTGAGTCTAGTTAGGAGACCTTCTAATGGTGCAGGGATTAGGCCACAGTAACTTGATCTAGGGAATGGCAGAGGAGGTTGAAGGGACTGGATAGATTCCAGATTTATTATGGAGACTCAGCTGATAGGAATTGGATATGGAGAGTGAAGGGGAGGGACATGTTTCTAGCTTCCATGGCTTGGTGAATGGTGGTGCCCAGAAAGAAGAGTGGAATATGAACAAACTTGGGGAGGTTGGAAACCATCAGGTTTGCTTTGGAAATTTGAGAGTACATATGTTGAATGACCTGATGGATATATATATGGGTCTTGAGCTCAGAGAAGAAATCTGTGTAAAAGATAACAAGAATTCCCACGTGTCTATGGTCAACTTAGTTTTGACAAAGGCACCAAGACCATTCAATGGGGGAAAGAACAATCTCTTCAACAAATGGTTCTGGGACAACTGGATATCTACATGCAAAAGAATGAAGTTGAACCCTTACCTCACATCACTTATAAAAGTTAACTCAAAATGGAAACTCAAACGACCTAAATTTAAGAGCTAAAACTTAATTTTTTTTTGACATTTATTTATTTATTTATTTATTTATTTATTTATTTATTTATTTATTCTTTTTTTTTTCAACGTTTATTTATTTTTGGGACAGGGAGAGACAGAGCATGAACGGGGGAGGGTCAGAGAGAGAGGAGACAGAGAATCGGAAACAGGCTCCAGGCTCTGAGCCAACAGCCCAGAGCCTGACGCGGGGCTCGAACTCACGGACCGCAAGATCGTGACCTGGCTGAAGTCGGCCGCTTAACCGACTGCGCCACCCAGGCGCCCCGACATTTATTTATTTTTGAGAGAGAGAGTACAAGCGGGGGAGGAGCAGAGAGAGAGAGACACACACACAGAATCAGAAGCAGGCTCTGGGCTTTGAGCTGTCAGCACAGAGCCCGATGCGGGGCCCGAACTCACGGACTGCTAGATCATGACCTGAGCTGAAGTCAGATGCTTAACTGAATGAGCCACCCAGGTGCCCCAAGAGCTAAAGCGTTAAGGCTCTAAAAGAACACACAGGGGCAAATATTCATGGCTTTGAATTCAGTAATAATTTCCTTTTTTAAAAAATGATTTCTTAAATATGACACCAGAGCAAAAGCAACAACAGAAAAGAATAATCTGGACCTAATCAAAATTAAAAATGTTTTTGTAACAACACTATCAAGGGAGTAAAAAGTCATCCTACAGAACGGGAGAAAATATTTACAAATTATATAGCTGTTAAGTATTCAGAATATATAAAGAACTCCTACAACTCAACAACAAAAAAAGACAAACTGATTTAAAAATGGGCGAAGGACCAGAATAGACATTTTTTTTCCCCAAAGAAGATGCATAAACAGCTAAAAAGTACATGAAAAGGTGCTCAACATCATTAGTTATTAGGCAAATGTAAATCAAAACCACAAAGAGGATGGCCATAAATAAAAAAAAATAAGTGTTGACAAGGATGTAAAGAAATTAGAATCCTCATATATTGCTGGTGGGAATATAACATGGTGCAGCCATTATGGAGAGCATTTCAGCAGTTCCTCAGTAAGTGACAGATAGAAATACTGTGAAATCTAAGAAACAAAATAGATGAACATAAGGGGAGGGAACGAAAAGTAAGATTAAAAACACAGAGATATAAAATAAATACAGAGAAAAAACAGGGTTGCTGGTGGGGTATTGGGTAGGGGACTGGGCTAAATGGGTGATGGGCATTAAGGAGGGCACTTGTTGGGATGGAGCACTGGATGTTATATGTAAGTGATGAATCACTAAATTTTACTCTTGAAACCGTTATTACGCTATAAGTAACTTGGATTTAAATAAAATTTAAAAAATAATTTAAAAAACACAAATCAACCCTCCCAAAAAAAGAAAAAAAAAAAGAAATACCATATGACCAAGCAATTCCACCCCTACATATGTATCCAAAAGAGATGATAAAAAGTATTCAAGCAAAAACATGTACTCTAATGTTCATAACGACATTACTCATAATAGCTAAAAGATGACAACAACCTGAATTATCCATCAGTAGATGAATGAGTAAATAAAATGTGGTATATCCATACAGTGGAATATTTTTCAGCCTTACAGAAGAATGGAGAACTGATGCATGCTATGACGTGGATGAATCTTAAAAGCATAATGCTAAGTGAAAGAAGCCAGACACAAAGACCACATGCTGTTAAGATTCCATTTACGTGGATTGTGCAGAATAAGCAAGTCCATAAAGACAGAAGGCATATCAGTGGTTGCCAGGGGTTAGGGGTGGGGGAAAATGGGGAATGAACTACTTAATGGGTCTGGGGTTTCTGTTTGAGATGATACAATTCTGGAACTAGGTAATATTGGTGATGGATGTGCAACATTGTGAATGTACTGCATGCCATTGAATTGTACACTTTAAGGTAGTAAAAATGCTACATGTATATTTTACCTCAGTTCAACCAATCAATAATGATACTTGTTGGCATCTAGATGTTAATGAAGGCCTTGTAAGGATGGGGTCACCTAAGGAGAAGGTATAGAATGAGCGGTGGGCCTCTCGCCAAGATTTAAGGAGTTCTAACACTTAGAACGGGGAGAGGAGAGAGCTTCAGTACTGGAGACTGAAAAGCAGGAGCTAGAGGTGGGATAGGAAATAGGACAGTGCGGTATCATCATGAAGGTAGAGAAAAGCTCCTGAAGTTAAGCGAGAGGTGTTAAAGGCTTTAAAACAGTGTCGGGATCCAAATTTTTCCTTAGGAAAATTCATCTGGCAATTGTGAGCAGAAGATTGGAGGAGAGCCTGGAATGAAAGGAGGCAGTTAAGATCTATTCTCATGGGAAAGTAGATTGGATTTGCACAAGGTCCCAGAGGTAGAAGAATTTGACAACATGCTGGGTTTGGCTGGGCTCTTACAGCTCAGTGGTTTGGACTTTAGAAGTTTATTAACAGGAAGGTAAGGGCTTAATATTTCTCAGACCAGAGTGTGGGCCATTTTGAGCTGGGCTATTTCTTAGACTTGTATGATCTTTTAGGCATAGTAAAATGGTTGATGCAGTTTTTTCATATATATGAAATTTCAAATTTCAAGGGAGTCTCCTCCATGTTTAGAGATTACTCCATGCTTTATTAGTTAGTGTTTTAGGTTATATAGACTTCTGTCTGCACCCTTTTATATTTTCTTTTCATGCAGCAAAACCATGGGGCTAGAAGTCACCTTGGAGATCATTGATCTCATTTGGCTTTTCTATAACTGATGTGAGGCCTGGACAGCCTCCCTCCGTGTATTAGTCATGTCACCATCCTTACGGGCTTTTCTCCTTCTTTCGGTTTCCCCTACTTCTGTCTGTTGTCCTATTGACAACTTGTCAGTGTTGTTATGTGGTAGAGGTGTCAGAATGTAGCATGTATTTCATTAATTAATAAAGTACATCTTAAGCACCTACTATGTGCGACTTACTATTTTAGGTTGTAGAAAAGAAGAAAACAGATGAGTCATGACCCCAAAATTTCTTTGAGGATAGTGTGTAATTAGCTTCCAGTGCTCTTTTGGATATCACCATAGCATGATTGTTTTCTTGGCTACAGTCAAATAAAAAGTAAATAACATTACTTTTATACACACATATATACACATAAACATATACACATAAAACTCAGAGGATGTGGATTTTGGAATCTCAGATAAAGGAATGTTTGCTTGTAACAAGCATAAACCAGATGGACAATGGGGCTCAGTTGGGTGGCTCAGTTGGTTAAGCATCCGACTTGGGCTCAAGTCATGATCTCACAGCTCATGAGTTCGAGCCCTGCGTGTGGCTCTGTGCTGACAGCTCAGAGCCTGGAACCTGCTTCAGATTCTGTGTCTCCCCCTCTCTCTGCCCCTCCTCTGCTTGCACTCTGTCTCTCTCTCTCTCTCAAAACTTAATAAACATTAAAAAAAGATAAACAAGATGAACAAGATGTAGTGTCCTCCCTCAAAGGACACGGGTGCTTCTTGTTTTGTCCATTAGGCCTTTTTCTGTTTGTTCTAAGCCAGCACAAATGTGTTTATATTAGGGAAAAAAAAAAAAAAAAAAGAGGGGGCAGGATGGAAGTGCCTTATTGATTGAATAATTGAGAAGTCTAACAGACAGATTTTGGACAGTAGTCTCTCTCTATATATAGTCTGAGAGTTGCATATAGTCTGATGCTTGTGGCAGAGTCTGCAACAGCATCCTGTGATCACACATCAGTGGTTCTTTAGCAAAACATAGGAATATTCACATTAAATGTGATGAGTAAGGACTATGAATAGTCTCATGCCCATGCAAGTCATGTCTGTTTTTTCACCAAATGAGCTACAGAAGAAATTTCGGTTTTCAGGGGTTTGTGGATCTTCTGAATCTTAGGTAAGGGAATGTTTGCTTATTT
This sequence comes from Puma concolor, assembly GCF_028749965.1. Lineage (NCBI taxonomy): Eukaryota > Metazoa > Chordata > Mammalia > Carnivora > Felidae > Puma > Puma concolor. The sequence goes on along the minus strand of NC_141673.1, from coordinate 24,304,920 downwards.
ATGAACAAAGTGAACAAGGTATAGTGTCCGCCCTCAAAGGACACAGATGCTTCCTGTTTTGCCCATTAGGCCTTTTACTGTCTTTTTTTTTGTGAGTCAGCTCAAATGTGTTTAGATGTTTAAAAAAAAAGGGTGGAAGGGGTCTCCCGGGTGGCTCAGTCAGTTGGGCGTCCAACTTTGGCTCAGGTCATGATCTTGTGGTCCTTGGGTTCAAGCCCCGCGTCGGGCTCTGTGCTGACAACTGAGTCTGGAGCCTGCTTCGGATGCTGTGTCTCCCTTTCTCTCTGCCCCTGCCTTGCTCGCCCTCTGTGTCTCTCTCTCTCAAAAATAAATAAGCATTAAGGAAAAGAAAAGGGTAGAAGGGGTAAGAGTACCTTGAAAAGTCTACCAGACAGATTTTGGACAGTATTCCATTCACGGATCAAATGATGCCGTTTGGCTGGGTTTTTCTCAATCTTTCACATGCTTTTTGTTCCAGAAGTTTCAGTGTCTCTGCCTAGAGGCCTCTGTATGCTCTAGGCCAATGCTTTGGTGGTGGCAAAGATGGTTAGAGCTGTTCATTCCACACTTAGGAGTTTCAGGGAAGAAAAAGAGGTCTTCTTCCTGTTTGAGCATTCCCAGCAAAAAATCTTCTGGTATTTCCTTGATTTTGATCTGGTCACATAATGATCTTTTCACCAATCACTGAGGTCAGGTAGCTGTGATGTGCTGATTGGCTTAGGCCTGGACCACGTGATCCATTTTTGCTGCAAGAGGATCAAGCAGGTGCAGTTTTCTCAAAGGAAAACTGGGAGCTGTTTCTAGAGGGAAAATGTTGGGTGGGAAAGAATACATTTTGCCCCACAGGTTGACACTGGGTTTTCTTTGTAATAAAATTCTGATGAAATGCAGTGGACTTAATGTCAGCTGTTTATACATTTGCTGCTAATCACATAGTAAAACATTGTTGCTCTATTTATTTTAGAGAGAGAGAGTGGGAGCAGGGGAGAGGGGCAGAGGGAGAGAGAAAGAATCTTTTTTATAATGTTTATTTTACCTATTTATTTATTAAATGTTTAAATATTTACTTATTTATTAAATTTTTTAAATTTACTTATTTAAATTTAATTATTTAAATATATTATTAAACTTATTAAATATTTATTAAAGGTTAAAATATTTACTTATTTATTTATTAAATGTTTATTTACTTATTTATTTATTAAATCTGAGAGAGAGAGAGAAAGAGAGTGAGCACAATTGGGGGAGGGGCAGAGAGAACGGGAGACACAGAATCCGAAGCAGGCTCCAGGCTCTGAGCTATTAGCACAGAGCCCGATGCCGGCTTGAGCCCATTAGCCCTGAGATCATGACCTGACCCAATGACGTGAGCTGAAGTCAAGAGTCAGCTGTTCAACTGACTGAGCCATCCAGGCACTCCATTACTCTTTCATATGTAACCAAATTTGTAGGAGCCTGAAAATTGCAAATCAAATTGGACTCTAAACTGAATTCAGGTTCCAACTGTAATCATTTGAACTCATTGTATCTTTAACAACAATGTGGTAAGCCTTAAGGCTTTGAGTAATAACATAGAGACAGTGCCGCATGCAAGTGGATGTCTAGAATGTCTTTTTAGTCCAAAACTGGTAACTCAAAGCTCTCTATCTGAATATGTTGTTACATATTATTTTACTTTTTTCATACAGAAGCAGTTTTGCATGATTATTAAGAATACAGACTCTGGCGTCCAATCGCCTTGGTGTGAATCAGCTTCTATACCACGTACTTGGATGAGTTACTTAACCTCCTTGGGCTTCAGGTTTTTTGTGCGTAAAAAAAGTATAATGATTGAGGATCACATGAATTAATACATGGAAAGTATTTAGAATGGGTCCTGACACATAGTAAATGTGCTTTAAACATTAGCTATCATTATTGTTATTCCATAGGGATAACTCTAACTCTGATATTCCCCATAGTGAAGTAAGAATTTTTACAGCATGGGTTCAACATTTCTGTGCCTTTAACTAATATTGCTGCTGCCGTGTGTACATTATTATGGATAATGCCATTTGTCTTATTGTCAGGTTAAAGTTAAAAAAAATAAGACAACCATAATTTTTTCAAAAAGCATTTATTTTGACACAAGAGACTCCAGTCAGCCTTACAAACTTAGAAAGTGGAAATCCTTCCTGAACTGATGGAAAATGAATCCGATTTCAATTCCCAAAACAGACTCCTGTTTTTGTTGCCATTCTTCCCCTTAAAGACAAAACCTGATGCTTTCACAGTGTATATAAAACAAATTTTAAAATCCATATATGGCACGGTGTTTTCCACCCACCCCTGTCCCTGGTCATGAATATCACAAATTCTTTAAATTTCCCAAACATGAGATAAATGTCAGACCATTCTATAAATTGACTTTATGAAGCATTTCTGAGCCGAGCTTTCTGACATTCACACCAATGTTTCCATAGTAACTAATGTGTTCAGAAGGGGAAAAGCAGGAGGAGATGAAAAACAAAGGAGGCGATCCAAATAAAAGAGATGCATAAGTAAGGGAGAGTAGAAGGTTCTATAAACTTTGAACCGTTGCTTCTTACGGGAGACACACATTCTCGTTCACACAGGCGACTTCCCCAGCTGGCTGACTGATTCGGGGGTCCTTACTGGAAAAACCCCCAAAGCTTGACCAGTTGACACTGGGTTGCACTTAGATGATGACTTATTAATATTGATTTGGACTACTTCTTCCCTCTTTTATTTTAATCTTACTTTTTTCTTTATTTGGAGGTCCCTTAGTCACTATGGTAACAGTGAGGTAATTTGTGCCTGTCACTAAACTGTCAAAAAAAGTGCAGTATCAAGTGGGTTTAAAGAATAGTTAGAGGGGCGCCTGGGTGGCGCAGTCGGTTAAGCGTCCGACGTCAGCTCAGGTCATGATCTCACGGTCCGTGAGTTTGAGCCCTGCGTCGGGCTCTGTGCTGACCGCTCAGAGCCTGGAGCCTGTTTCAGATTCTGTGTCTCCCTCTCTCTCTGACCCTCCCCCATTCATGCTCTGTCTCTCTCTGTCTCAAAAATAAATAAACGTTAAAAAAATTAATAAAAAAGAAGAATAGTTAGAAACAGGGTAGGGGGAGCCTCCGTGTTAGTGATCATCATCACTTCATCTTGAAGCGAAGAATGCTAGAACGCTTCTCAAATATAGGTTCTGTTTTCATGTCTTATTAAATGTGCCCTATCAATTGCATTTAAATGCAGATTTTAATAAATCATTCTCTTGTGATGTTGAGAGCACAGTGTCTTTTTCTCACTAAACTTCAACAAACTTACTTCTATGAAAATGTGCTTCATCACCAAGTTGCTTGTGGGCTAGATCAAGTAAATGGTTAGGGATGAGTCATTTTTTTTGCGTGTCATTTGAGAAGGGGTAGGGAGCAAGTATGCAGGCATTCGTCTCAGCAGAATAGGTACCTGTCGTGAGCAAAATAATGGCCCCTTAAAATCTCCACATCTCGATCCCCCCAAAATCTGTGACTATGTTAATTAACCTGGCAAAGGGGACTTTGCAAGTGTGATTAAATTAAGGATCTCGAGACAGGAAGAGCGGTCTTAGATTATCCAGGTGGGACCAGTGTGATCACAAGGGTCATTATAAGAGGGAGGCAGGAATGTCAAAGTCCTAGAAGGAGATGTGATTGGGGGAAGCAGAGGTTGGAGTGACGACGACCCCGAGGCAAACAATGCAGGCAGTCTTTCGATGCTGGCAGAGAAAGAAAGGGATTCTTCCCCAGAGCTCACAGAAGAAATGCAGTCCTGCTGACACCATAATTTTAGCCCAGGGAAACTGATTTCAGACCTCTGACCTCCGGGACTGTAAAAAAAAAAAAAAAAAATAAATGTGTGTTGTTTTAAGCTGCTAAATTTGTGGTAATTTGTCACAGTAGCCATAGGAAAATAATAAAACACCGTTGGCAGTCTCTGGTGCCACCAATCCTTCTAAAGCCATTTTCACTTGATATTTACCTTTATGTGGCAGGAGATTGGAGCCATCAAGGAATGTTGGCTAAGCACCTGAGCATCACTAAGTGAGGGTTCCACGGGTAGGTCTCTATCCGTGTGGTACTTCCAGGGCCTTATATCCAGCCACCAGGAGGGCTCTGGTCATGGCAAGGCCAGAGGCTGGAGTGAAGCCTTGGCTTGAACACATGGGGAGGCCAAGTGCTTGCGGGTTCTGGGCAAAAAGTTCCTGAGAAAGAGAGCAAGAGAGCCCCTGCACTCCCAATGTGTCTCTCTATGACTAAGGGCCTGTTTGCCGGGTAAGTTGCTTGTCTTTCTGCCAGATTGTAGATATCTCAAGGTTTTAAACATCACGCTTTATGGATGCCTGTGAATCTCATGGTTCCCAGCACCATTCTGGGCACCCACTAGATGCCTTAGGAAATAGCAACTCCTCCTTCTCCAAACCTGCTTCCTGGGTAGGTTTTATGGTTTCCCCATTATTTTCTCTTCCCATGCAGATGCTGTATTAAGTATTTGATGTACATTATCTCAGCTGGTGCTTACAACCACTCTGAGGGAAATCTTATTATTTTCATTTTACAGATGCAGAAACAGATATTCAGTAACTAGACCAAAAGTCACAGAGTAAGTGGCAGAGCCGAGCTCAGAACCCAGGTGTGCCTTCTTGACCCTTCTACCTCTAATTGCCGCCTTGCTGCCAGGTCAGAGGCACCGTGGGGTAAGTGTCGGTGGCCTTTCTCGCCAGTGGCCCTCAGTAAATGCCCTTGACCCTCGGAGCTCCAGCATTGGCTCTTGATCCCCCTCATGCAGAGGGTGGAAAAGCAGAAGGGGAAGGTTGCAGAGGGCTAAGGGCTTGAGGTCAGATAGAAGGAGGGATCCCTCGGGCTCTGGAAGTACCTCTGGCCTTTAGTCAATAGTGAAGTTAGATAGGAATTTGATGTCTGTAAATCAGCACATTCCTACAGCTCTGTGTTTTCTTGGTGTATTTTCCTCTATTTTCTTCTGTGGCAGACAGATGACCCACAAGAGTTCCACGCCCTCCCCCCGCCGCGGTGTATCTGTTCTGTTGCTATTGACCAAATGTTTCTGTCCTTCCCAAATTCACATGTTGAAACCCTAATCCTCAATATGATGATGTTAGGAGGTGGAATCTTTAGGTCATGAGGATGGAGTCCCTCATGATGGGATTGGTGCCCTTATTATAAGAGACACCAGAGAGATGATCTTCCTCTCTGTCATGTAAGGATAAAAGGCATCCATCTACAAACCAGAAAAAGGGCTCTCACTAGGAAGTGAAGCAGCTAGCATAGTGATCTTGGACTTCCCAGCCTCCTGAACTGTGAGAAATAAATGTGGTTTCGTTTTGTTTTGTTTTTAAGCCCCCCAGACTATGGTATTTGTTACAGCAGCTCAAATGAAGACACCTGTATAATTTCCACCCCTGTGGATATGATAGGATATCACTCCCATTATTAGTTTCCTAATCAGTGGACTTTGAGTTACTCACAAAGGAGACTATTAGGGTGACTGATGTGATCAGGTGAGTTTTAAAAGAGAGAATGGTCATATGAGAGGATCTATGGAGGACACACACGGTGAGGACCAGAGTGTCCTCTAGGAGCGGACGGGGGTCCTTGGCTAATAGCTAGTAAGACAGTGGGTACCTCAATGCTACAACCACAAGGAGAAGAATTCTGCCAACAACCCAAGGGAGTTTAGGATTGGATATTTCCCTAATAGGGCCTCCAGGTGGCACATTTTATGTTACGTTACGTTATGTTACGTTATGTTACGTTACGTTATGTTATGTTACATTTTACCTTAATTCCAATATAGTTAACATACAGTGTCATATTAGTTTCAGATGTACAATACACTGATTCAACAATTCTATACATTATTCAGTGCTCATGATAACTACACTCTTAATCCCCTTCACTTATTTCACCCACCCCATCCCCTCTGGTAACCATCAGTTTGGTCTCTATAGTTAAGAGTCTGTTTTTTTGTGTGTGTATTTATTTTTTCTTTGTTCATTTGTTCTGTTTTTTAAATTCTACATATGAGTGAAATCATATGGTATTTGTCTTTCTCTGACTTATTTCACTTAGCATTATATTCTCTAGATCTATGCATGTTGTTGCAAATGGCAAGATTTCATTCCTTTTTTTGGCTGAGTAATATCCCACTGTACATATATACACCACCTCTTCTTTATCCATTCATCTGTTTATAGACACCTGGGCTTCTTCCATAATTTGGCTATTGTAAATAATGTTGAAATAAACATAAGTGTGCATATATCTTTTTGAATTAGTGTTTTCATTTTCTTTGGGTAAGTAGCCAGGAATGGAATTACTGGGTCATATGATCATTCTATTTTTAATCTTTTGAGGAACCTCCATACTGTTTCCACAGGGGCTGCACCAGTTCACATTCCCACAAACAGAGCACAAGGGTTCCTTTCTCTCCACATCCTCACCAACATCTCGTTGTTTCTTGTGTTGCTTTTAGCCATTTGGACAGATGTAGGGTGATATCTCATTGTGGTTTTGATTTGCATCTCCCTGATGATGAGCATCTTTTCATGTGTCTGCTGGCCATCTGTATATCTTCTTTGGAGAAATGTCTGTTCATGTCTTCTGCTCATTTTAATTGATTTTTGGGGTTTTTTTGGTGTTAAGTTGTATAAGTTCTTATATATCTTGGACACTAACCCTTTATCAGAGATGTCATTTCTAAATTTCTTCTCCCATTCAGTAGGCTGTATCTTAGTTTTTTTTTTTTTTTATTATTTCCTTTGCTCTGCAGAAGCTTTCATTTTGATGTAGTCCCTATAGTTTATTTTTTCTTGTGTTTCCCTTGCCTCAGGAGACATACCTAGGAAAATGTTGCTGTAGCCAATGTCAGAGAAATTACTGCCTGTGCTCTCTTCTAGGATTTTTATGATTTCATATCTCACATTTAAGTCTTTAATCCATTTTGAGATCATTTTTGTATATGGTATAAGAAAGGGGTGCAGTTTCATTCTTCTGCATGTAGCTGTCCAGTTTTCCCAGCATCTTTTGTTGAAGAGACTGTCTTTTTCCCTTTGCATATTCTTGCTTCCTTTGTTGAAGATTAATTGACATTATAATCATGGCTTTATTTTGGGGCTCTCTATTCTTTTCCATTGATCTGTGTGTCTATTTGTGTACCAGTCCTCTACTGTTGTGATTACTACAGCTTTGTAGTGTATCTTGAAATCTGGGATTGCGACACCTCCAGCTTTGTCCTTCTTTTTCAGGATTGCTTTGGCTATTTGGGTCATTTGTGATTCCATACAAATTCTAAGATTCTTTGTTCTAATCTATGAAAAATGCTGTTGGTATTTTGATTGGAATTGCATTAAATCTGTAGATTGCTTTGAATAGTATGGACATTTTAGCAATATTTATTCTTCCAATCCATGGGCATGGAATATCTTTCCATTTGTTTATATCATCTTCAGTTTCTTTCATCAATGTTTTATAATTTTCAGAGTACAGTTCTTTTGCCTCCTTTGTTAAGTTTATTCCTAGATATTTCATTATTTTGGTACAATTGTAAATGGATTGCTTTCTTAATTTCTCTTTCTGCTACTTTGTTATTAGGATATAGAAATATAATGGCTTTCTGTATATTTGTTTTGTATCCTGTGACCTTACTGAATTCACTTATCAGTTCTAGTAGTTTTTTGGTGGAGTATTTAGGGTTTTCTATATAGAGTATCAGGTCATCTGAAATAGTGAAAATTTTACCTTTTCCTCACCAATTTGGATACCTTTTATTTCTTTTTCTTGTCTGATTGCTGTGTCAGCCAATACCTGTAGTTCAGCTATGTGAGACCTTGACAGGAGGAACCAGTACCCAGATGTCCAATCCACAAAAACTGTGAGATAATAAATGAGTATTGTTTTTGGCTGCTCAGTTTATGGTAATTTGTTATGCAGCAGTGGAAGACTAATACAGCTCCCTGAAATTTATTTTAAAGAAAAAATCATTCTCAGGGAGGAAAAGGACCCTTCCTCTGTCTGGATGCCGTTTGAGGAATTAAAACCCTAAAAAACCTTTTTAAAAAAGTAGAGAACGTTCTCATTTGTTGAGTATTTGTTTCTACAACCATGTGACTCCCTTCAGTGATATAAGTTATCATCTCTGATCAGTTCCTTTGAGGAGGAACGCTAAGAGAAACCTTTTTAGGGCCCTGAATCCACTGGGAACCCCTAACTACACCTACAAAAAGGGTAGGAGGTAGCTAACACCCAAAATGCCATTGAAAGCTTTTAATGAGGAGGATATGGGCGGGGGGGGGGGGGGAGATCCCTGTGCAGACTCACCTCTCTTTTAATGAAAGAGACTCCATTTTATCTTGGGTAAGTGGTCAGTCCTTCAAAGATTCAAGGCCCTTCCCAGGAGGGAGGTTACCCTGAAGTTTCCACGCCAGGCTCCAGCAATATTTGCCTCATGAGTGGCAGTGCTTTGTCCCTTCCATTACTTCCACCCTCCTCCAGGGGTCCAGGGCACAGTTTATACAATTGCTTTATTCATTAATCAAACTCTCATCCAGCTATTAATGTGAGGAAGTCTGTACCCTGCCTTGGGCCACCCAGGAATAAACCAATCCTCTTTTCTGTAGGAGGAGGATGGAGTCGATGTAGGCATAGACACCTAATAATAAACACCAGCATTTGGAGAAGGCCGAGCATGTTCTAGGAGCTGTGCTAAGAGCTCTGTATGCACAATCTCATTCGTGCTACCCCACGTTCATCCCATTCAAATGTTCACTCCAAGAGCCTGGGTCCAATTTGATTGTCAGGGTATGTCTAGTGCCTGTACAGCGCTTGGAAAATAGCAGGGACCTCAAAGATACTTGCTGTGAGTGACCAAAATGAACAACGAATGCGTATATGGCCATAACTGACAACCACGGCTTAGATATTCGTGTTAATATCTTGGATGAGGAGTCTGAGGTTCAGATAAGTTCAGAAAGTCGTCCCCTATGCCGAAGCCCAGTGTCCCTTACTCCTTAGCTGACGCTGCCATCTCCCTGGCTCCACAGGGGCACTCCGCATCGGTCCAGGCAGGCTGCTTGCCCGGCCTTGGCCTGGGGCGGCGAGACCGGCCTCGGGCGCCCTCTGTCGGCGCTCCGGTGGCGCTGCGGCCCACGGGCGGACGGGCAGGTGCGCGGACGAGGGAGGCGGGAAGCCACGCGCGGCGTGCGCGCGCAGGCCCCGACTCTCCGCCGTCCTCACGTGGTAGCTTCATAGTTGGGGTTGCCGCGCGCGCACCCGGCAGTGGGACCTGGATATCGCCGTGAGTTTCAGGGGCACTGTCCGGGGCCTCTTTAAGGAGTGCGCGTCGAGGGAGGAGGCGCACTTTGAGAAAGGGCTGGCCAAGGGGCAGGAGAACTTGAGTTAAGAATTGCGCCGGTAGGTTGGAACCACAAACAAGTGGAAGCTGGCTTGAGAGCCAGGTTCTAGTAACTCGGGCCCTTCTCTTCTCCCTGGGGAGGAGGAAGGAAGTGGGGTTTGAGAGTGAAGTTGCCTTTGGACAGAGGGCCAGAACCGGAGATGCAAGTGTGGCCCGGATTCACTGGAAGCCAGGAAGACCTTCTCTGCTTCCTTCTTCTCGAACCTTCTTTGGTTCCAGTTCCACGTGGCAGTCCAAAGGCCACGCACTCAGACGGCACCAGGGAACCTGTTTGCTGAAGAGAATCACATCCCGCTGATACTTGGGTAGATTCTCCTCTGCTCCCTACAGATAGGAGCTAAATTCTCTCCCTTCCCCGCGCATCAGTCTTACTCAGTCGCTCTCTCATTTCTTTCCCACCACTTTTTCAGAAAGACACAACACTCACCCACATCCAAGGCAGATTTTGCCATCGAGATGTCTTAATTCTCATCTTTAGAAGTAGTGGCTTTTTTCTGGTTTTCATGTTAAGTACTACTGAGTGGCTTTGTTTTTGACTCCCCCCACCCATAAGTACATTCTTTATGTGTGTGTGTGTATATCTATATATGTGTGTGTGTGTGTGTGTGTGTGTGTGTGTGTGTGTGTGTGTGTGTATATATATATATATGTTTCAATCCTATTGAAATTCCACACACACTAAGCCAACTTTATTAATTTCTATTTCTAAAACTCCCAACAGGAAATACGTATTTCCTCTCCCACTGGAACAATATATTCCCTAGTTGGGGAAATATAGCTCCATTTATTAATAATGAACTATAAAAAGACAGGTCAAAAGAAAAGTGAAGGAGAGGTGGTGAATTAGTCTGAGAAGATAGGATATGCACTGGCTAGTCTGGATGATTTGGTTCTGTCCCAGAGTGTTGGGAAATATGGTTTGAAGAGCGTAGGCTGTCTGCTTTCAGGCAGTTCACCAAAAGAGGTTTCAGGATATTTGACTTGGAACCACCGTTCTTTCTTTTTGTAATATTCAGCATGTTCCTAATCATTGTATTCCAGATATCGAACACAAGCTTTTAATCCCTTCTACCAAAATGTTTTGTGCCCATTTGAACATTTCTAAATTGAAATTCTAAATTAATATTCATTGAAAACTGGTTTGACACAAAGAAAGGAACATGGATGAAACCTTCTAAGCCTTCTTTGCATTTGCAAGTGCTTGTTCAATTCTTTAGGAAAGTCATTGTTACCGATTTAGGGACGATTTATTCAATTCCCAAGTGCCACCTCCAGAGGGCACAGCTGTCTCAAAATTTTTTTTTCTTTTTCTTTCTTTTTTTTTCTTTTCAAATTCCTTTTTTTGTGTCAAGTAAGGGAGTCTTTAGTCTGTAATTGTGGTTTCTGGAACCCAAATGCAAAATATTTTTACCTAATCCATTTTAATGTTCATTTAGATGTTATGGTATTCTATTATTTTCAGAAATTATTTAACATTTATAAATAGGTGCTTATAAAGTGAAGAATTAAAACCAACATTAATTTGCCCCCCCCCCCCGACTTAAAAATCTGTCTTAATTCTTTCTGGTTTTAAGTAATAACTCTAAACAGATCCAGGCATTTAAGCATTTAATTTTTTTAAATACCAAAAAGTTTATTTGCTGTAGCCTAACTTTGTATTCCCAAGGGATTGCTCTCAATGTCCCAAGTCTCCTTAAAAAAAACTGTGAAATATGCTGTATGTTTCATATAATACCATTTTGGGTTTAGTGCCCGATGTATTCTTGTAGAGTCCGCTATTATGTTCAGAGTAAATGCTTTGGAAGCTTTTTACTTCTGAAACTACACAAAACATCTGGAGGATTTATTTGCAACATCAAAATTTATGGCAACTTTTTATTTAAAAATGCTTTTATTCATCTGCAGAGGAGGGGAAGTTGACATGAATTCTCTCAGAAAAGAATAGGGTTATATTCTTCTAGAATGTACATTAAGTGATTCATTCTCTCCCCCCCCCCCCCCCTTTGTCTCAGCTGTGTCTGCTGTGTTTAGTGTGAAATGGAATCCTGGGAAGCTTAAGAGGGAAAATTGAGGGTTCATGCAAATGATTTACATGCAGTAGTTCCCCCTTATCCACGTTTTTCCTTTCTGCAGTTTCAGTTACCTGCGGTCAGCTGTGTCCTGAGGCAGATGATGCTCCTTCTGATGAAATGTCAGAAGGTCAGCGGGAGCCTAGTGCTAAGTCGCAGCGCTTACGTCATTCACCTCACTTCATCTCATCACGTAGGCATTTTATCATCTCACATCATCACAAGAGGAAGAAGCGTGAGTACAGTGCAGGACAATAAAGTATTTTGTATGTGTGAGAGAGGGAGACCTCTAACTGTCATTACAGTATATTGTGATAATTGTTTTACTTTATTAGTTGTTGCTGTTCATCTCTTACTGTGCCGATCATAGGTATGATGGCGAGGGGACTGCTGTATGTCTTTCCTATGTTTTCTTTCAAGCTTTCACTTGCAGCTCGCTTTGAGCTACGTTTCCTGTTTCCTTTCCTGTTTTTTTTCTTCCCCTTGTTAACATTACACATGAGTAAACTGGCAAAAGAGTGCGAGAGGGACTGTAAGTATTTAAAACTGCTTGACATCTATTTATATGAAGATGCTTTTTAGCTTTTTGGAAGCTTATTTCCATGTTGGCATGGAAAATTTTGGAAACTAATACAGGATGGGTGTTGAAAGTGTTTAACTTTCATGTTTGCTCTGTATAAAATGGGAAAGAGAGCAGCCACCCAACAGTGTGTTCTGTAAGACACCATGCTTGGGAAGTGGTATCAGCTGAACATGTGGAAGAGTCCAGAGAGGCCTTGATGAAATGTCCCTGAAGTCAGATTAAGCCACGGACGAGCCATTCAAGGCCAATATGTACAGCACAGAAGTATTATTAGCAAATCCATGCATTATCCCTCTTCTATTTCAATTAAAAAAACCAAAGGTTAGTTTAAGGATTTATTCCTCAGCCTTGTGTGTTAGTTTTGTCTCCCCAGTGAGAGAGGAGATGGTGAAGAACCACGTCTGATAGATTTTTTTTTTCTATTCCATCATAGTAACTAGTCTAACGTTCGACCGCAAAGGCCTTCCCCAAAGAGTTATCAATTAATTGTTAGCCTGCAGAATTGTTGACTGGGATCTGCTCTCAGGTTAGAGAATGCCAGACTTAAAAGTTGAGGATGTTTGTGAAATTCAGAGAGCTCTTTCTCCATGAGGTTTAAGGCACTCTCAGTGTTTCCTTAGGTCAGTGGATGTGCTACTATTATCTGATAGGTGATTTTCAAGAAATTTATCGTATTTGGGATTTTTAGTGCTGCCATTCGTTTTAAAAATTTTATTTAAATCCAAGTTAGTTAACATACAGTGTAATAACGGTTTCAGGAATAGGATTTAGTGATTCATTGCTTGCATATAACATCCAGTGCTCATCCCAACAAGTGCCCTCCTTAATGCCATCATCCATTTAGCCCATCCCCCAATGACCTCCCCTCCAGCAACCCTCAGTTTGTTCTCTGTATTTAAGAGTCTCTTTTAGTTTGCCCCCCTCTCTGTTTGTATCTTATTTGATTTTTCCTTCCCCTCCCCTATGTTCATCTGTTTTGTTGCTTAAATTCTACATATGAGTGAAATCATAAGGTATTTGTCTTTCTCTGACTCACTTATTTCACTTAGCATAATATCCTCTGGTTCCATCCATGTTGTTGCAAATGGCAAGATTTCATTCTTTTTGATTGCTGAGTAATATTCCGTTGTGTATATACACTACCTCTTCTTTATCCATTCACCAATCAGTGGGCATTTGGGCTCTTTCCATACTTTGGCTGTTGTTGATAGTGCTTTTATAAACTTGGGGTGCATGTGCCCCTTCGAATCAGCATTTTTGTATCCTTTGATGGTACAGCTGAGGAGCCGAAGTGGGAACTCCAGGTGGCTACCCCTTCCCTTTCTTTTCTTTTATGAACAAAAATGTATAGAGCATTTTTATTAATGATAGCCAAAAACTGGAAACAAGTCAGATGCTCATTAACAGAAAACAACATACTCTAATATACTTATACAATGGACTATTAGCTTAAAAACAGAACTACTGATAAGTGTAACAACATGGTTGGATCTCAAAACATTATGTTGAAAGGAAGTCAGACACAAAATAATGCATATCATATGACTGCATTTATATGAAGAATGGCATTCTTAGGTAATCTGAGGATGGTATGGTGGAAAGGATTCAAAAGGTGAAGTTACGTAGAATACTTGAAATGGAAGAATCAGGAAACCATCTCAGCAGAACAGAGGTGATTATAATAAAAATGTTTTCCCCTTAACTGTCCCCCCATTCATATATCATAGAATATCACATAGTCGTCTGTAAATGTTAACTGTTCTGTATGAGATCCTGTGCCATTGACGTTGAATGAAGTATAAGAGACTTGAAAAGTAGCCATCTCCTGTCAGCGGTTGTGTTTAAGTGAGGCTATCAGGCATGTGCTTGTGGGACCTTGAACCTTAGAGGGAGGTTTTGTTACGTGACATCTAATGGTCACCTGCCAGTGAAAATGCTATGTGATTCTGCGTTGGGTTTACATTACACTTGTTTTGTTAGAATCAAAGACAGTTTGTAAATGCCGAAGCATTGTAAGGAAGTGAGAGATGAAGACCGATAAACTGAGAGCGTGGCATCGTTAGATTAAGGGTGTGTCATTCTCACACAGGGTCCCATTTCTAGTCCTGTTAGCCTACAGATATGTGTTAATTGCATGAGTAGTTCAGATTTTCTGTTTCTGACAGTTGAGACTAGTTTGAAATAGTTATAATTCTAATGCAGTTAGAAATGCATTTAAAGAGCTAATGTTATTTGTAAGAATTTAGAAGCCAATCCCTTCGTGAAATAAATGGACCCTTGGTAAAGTGAATCATAACCTAATTTTGAAAGTGTGGATGTTCTTCTGTTGGCTTTGCTTGAAGTCTGTCAGAACTTTCAGAAGAATTCTGGGTGTGATTGCAGAACTCATCTGTTCTTATTGTATGCCTTAGTTCGGGATCTCTATTAAAATTTTTCTTCTCGCAGCGACCTTCACAGTCTTCAAAGATGAGTCATTTATTTAAAAAAAAAAAAGGTCAGTAATCTAACAGATCTCATTTTCCCCTTCTCATCAAAGTATCCCCTGGCTAACTGCACATCCATGTAGATGAGTGAATTCCTAGTCAGCGGCAGTGTTGCAGGGGAAGTGAGATGCATTACTGGGCTCAGGAAACATTCAGCCAGTAGTACTGTCACTATCCCTTGGTTATGTGAGGTGATTTTTCAGTCCATTGGAGTCATGGGCTGACGTCATGGAATCAGCGCCTAAAAGCCAGGACAGTACCATGGCACAGTGTAAGTGGCCTCCTGGTGGCGCTAGAAGGACACTTGGTATACATAGAAGGGTCGCATGTTTGGTAGGCAGAAAAGATAGAGGGTGCTCTCATCACCAGACACACTGTGCCCTTTCAAAGTCTGTGTGATTACATTTGCCGTGATGTGGACGGGTTTCTACAATTTGTCTTCAGTCTCAGAAAATGGTTTGGGGCTGGGTGCACATTCTGTTGTTTGTTAATTCCTGAGGTGACACTTTTTAAGTCCCAATGTTTGATGTTCCACAGTCCCAGAAAGAATGATTTTTGACTCTTTGATCCAATAAGAAAAATCCAATTGTTTTCTCTCTTGCAGTTCATGCCGATGGCTTTTGTTCCCTCATCGTTTTAGCAGATATTTCCTTTCTCAAGTGAGAGTCGTGGTAGGGGGATGTCTGTGAAGATACTGTGACAATATAAATAACAAGCTGGTGAAATTACAAATATAGCAGAGTGATTCTTAAGAGCAAAGACTGGTTATGGTTATCAAGCTGGAGGACGTTTTGCATGGTCCAGGGCTTTTTTTAATGTCATGTCTGCAGCATTTCTTACTTTTAAAACCGTCCTCTGCTTGCTAAGAAGAGAAAACACAGGCTAAGGGATAAAATGCTCTGGACACGTTTCATTGAGTTCTGTTCCCAACCCCCCCCACACCCTGGTCCTCCTGGTGGTTTTCGACCTCTCCATTTCTCTAATAATGTTACTTGGAGAATTAAAGACAACCTGAAAAAGCAAAACAATGGCAAGGAAGAAGGGCAGCGACAATAATAATGGACTGAATTCTCTAGACTATTCACAGAATGGCAGCAAAGACAAAGAACTTTTTTCTTCTTTATAAAAGCTGCCCTTCCCTTTTTTTCCCTTTCAGACCTTTTTCTTCCCATTCTTGGCTTCCTTGCAGCTTTCAGCGTCTTATCATGAATGGCTATTTGAACTTCTCCTTTTTATTAATAAATAAGATGATGTTACTGTTGCTAATTTACTGTTTGGAAAGTAGAGGCTTTCACATGGCACTCTTGGAGGTTTAGAGTAATTGAATTTCAAGACTTCTCTTTTTCTTTCTTCACCCATTGAATCTGATTTTTCTCCTAGCCAAAGGGTTTGGTCTATTCTTTAGTGCTGTTTTTTGTTGTTGTTGTTGTTTTGTTTTGTTTTTTGTTTTTTTTAATAAGGATAATTGTTCTACAAATGTAGCTTAAAAAATCATGTTTCTCAGTGAAAAACAACCACCCTGAACTAAAAACCAAACCAAATTATACCAGAACAGACTCACAGAGTCTGACATCAAGGGGGGAGAAGGGAGAAACGCTAATGCTCCCCAAGTAATCAGTTTGGACCATTTCAGTGCTAAATGACAGGATCAAGAAGAAAAATTTTGAAATTGATTTTTAAGACTGTCTGAAAAAGGAGGCTGAAATGAATATTAAGTGATTTCTTTGGGGCTGTCAGAAATAATAATGGAAGAAGAGACAAGCCCAGACTTGCTGCTGATGGTAGGATCAGGGAATTTAGAGTCAGTGCAAATTGGAGATGAAGTTCTGCACTCCAATCTTTAAGAAATGGTAATGAACAGGAGGGAGAAGAAGCAGCAAAGGAACTTAATATGAGTAGGTACGAGCTGGAAAGGGGAGAGGAAAAGGCGCGGCATTATACGTGGGAGTGTTAGGAAAGAGGTACCATGATGGATGTGCTGTGCTCTGGATTCCATGAGGATTCTCTCCCCTTTTCTGGGAGAATGTGCCACACGGGCTGTGCTAGCAGTGGAGATGGATTTGTCTGGACACCTCCATCCTCTCTCCTTCCCCCCTTCCTGCCAGCAGCCATATACATCTATCTATCAGTTGGCTGGTTGGAGTGGGGCTCCGGGCTGGCTGTGGAACAAGCCCATATGGCATGAGGATTGGATTCATGTCTTTGGTCTCATTAGCACCATGTTGGAACCAACGGAGTTAACTGACTAATTAATACAGAGATGCGTTGGGTGTTTTCTGGGATTTGGAATCAGTTTCCCTTAAATTAGCCATGTCAATTACCACAAGTCCATAGATACCAAGAGTTGGAAAAAGATCTGGCAGGATTTAAAAACAGATAGGGAAACATGGAGCATTTCAATGAAAATGAGAACACCCACTTTACTCGGATTGTGCTTTTGCAGGAAATGAATGCATAGCATCGTGAGGGACTAGTAGTGCACCATTCTGATGGACTGCTTTTCCTACAGTCTGTTTTTGGAATTGTATTAAATTCCACCTTCTTTTTCTTGTTCTCTGAATACATGGGCTAGAAAACAATCTTCTTCAACTTTCTGCGTACCGGTGTTGAAATGGATGGCAAGCATTAATTCTCTTATCTTTGGGGAATAGTATCCTGACTTCCTTTTGGGAGACTTACCTACCTTGCCTTTGTCTTCTGGGATTTTATTTTACATCAAGGGAATGGCCTTTCCTAAGTCATCAGATGGACAGTTTTGTGATTCAGTCTAAGCCATTTCTCAGCTGGGGATGATTTTGCCTCCAGGGTTGGGGGGGGGGCATTTGGCAATGTCTGGAGAACTTGTCGTCACAACTAGAGGTAATGCTAGTGGCATCTAGTGTGTAGAGGCCAGAGATGCTGCCAGGTATTCTACAAAGCACAGGACAGTTCCTCTACAACAAAGAATTATTGGTCCAAAATGTCAGTTATGCAGAGGTGAGAAACCTTGATATAAGCCGAGTGGAATTGACCTTTTGAGACTCTGGAAAATCAGCGATGTGGTCTAAGCAACACCCTCATGACGAGGGTATTGACTAGGACTCATTCATTCCAGTAGCAGTTCCCAGTTAAGACTATCCAGTTGTTCTTGTTCGCTAGACTTCAAGCCTTTCTAGCCTTCTACTTTTTTCTGTGCTACATCTCCTCTGGGACATCTACTCTGGGACTCCTATACTCTTTTGATACAGCGTTTCTCTGCTTCAATTAGCCTGAGTCATTTTCCATTGTTTGCAATTAAAGAACTCTGAACTGATGTGGAAGGGCTGACAGTTGTTTAGATACGTGTGTTGTCAAGTGATACCTCTTAACTAGATGGTGCCTTACAAATCCTCCTTATGGTTATTAAATAGCTATATGGTAGTTGGGGGTCAAGTTAGAGCAAGCAGAAGCTGTGGAACAGAGAACCCCATACATTTGAGGGGTTTTGTGCTGACCTATCATTGCAATGGTAAGGAGAATCAGCATGCCAACAAAGAGCTTGAGAACTCACGCCCAAGCAGAGAAAGTTTTCCAAGACAGCAGGGCATCTATGGCAGCAGATCAGTGCAAATACAAAGAGTAGAGACCTAGTATTTTTAAAACGATGACTGCCTTTGACCTCCTTGGGTACCATATGAAGTGTAGAAGCCATGAGCTGCAGATGAATGATTTCTTTTTAGAAAAATCATTCTTCTCATTTCAAGCTTCATTTAAAATAACGAAAGCATAGATGGCCGTACCTTAATCACAGGCATAGGAGTTTTCTTCAAAGATTTTAAAACTCAGGGCTGATGCTGGTATGGTGCTGTATGCCATTAAATAGGAACAAATGTTTTCAATTGAAGGCGATCCAGGGAACAGAGTCTCTTGATTGCAGAGGCTGGGATAGGCCAGTGTGGATAGCTGCCTGGGCCTGTGTAGCTGTTGGTAACCTTCAAGGCTACCCCGTAAAAGATCTGTTTTCTTGGAAGTTCCTCTTTCACTATGTGCATGGGTTGGAATATGTTAATCTGTTCTTCAGTGAACAAAATTATAAAAATATGTGCGCATACAAATAGAAGACTCATGTTGGAGATCTCATGAGGTTCATTGTACTTCTCAGAGAGAGTTTCTTTTTTTAAGATGCCAGCAAAATGCCATGGTATTTTATTTTTGTCTCCGGTAAATTGCTCTGGAAACTTAAACAAATTAAATGTCCTGTTTTGTGTTTCTGAGACACACGGGGGAAACTCAGTCTCCCCAATCTGCTGCTTCAGTGGGAAGAAAGATGTGTGTGTAATCACCTTTTTGAAACAGTTATGCATATGCTAGGGTAAAGGGAGGGCACACGGGCCACTCAGTATGACTGGAATTGCAAGCAATTGTGTTTATTCTCTAAAGCAGAGGAAAACAAAAGTGAACTGTTTGGAGGGGTGTGTGTGTGCGTGCACGTGCATGTATTATTCTGTAAGATGAGGAATCCTTTCTGTTGCTTTTTATACTTTAAGAATTGATTTCTAATACAGTATATGTTAGTAATATTTAATTAAAATCATTGTTGAAGCCATTTGAAAATAAATTTAAAATAAATCTTAATAAAAGTAATAATGATCATCATTCAAATGGATGACAATAAGACAGAAATTAGCAACTAGAATTTAGAATATCATCTATCCTGCCTTTGGAATTTCAATAAAAACCTAAAAAAAAATAAAAGGGCTCTGTTTTTCTTGAGTTGCCAGTCACTAAAAAGCATTTAACTTTGTTTCCTGTGTTGGTAAATGGAAACAGCTCTGAGATACGATACTCCCCTCCCCCGCGTCTCCGAACCACGTGTGGAAGCACATACTGGATTTCTCCAGTATCTAAGGACTGCTTCCTTCAATACCTTCCTGCTAGGAAGAGTGGAACAGTCTGGAAACCTGTGCCCCTGGGCCTGAGTGATAAAATTAGCCAAAGTGGCTAATTTTAGTTCTTCTCCCCTTCAACAGGATCTTCTTGACAATAGGAACTGTCTGGCTTGGTTACTTTTCATGAAAACATCTCAACTCCCCAGCAGCTTGAACTCTCAGTTGAAATATTACATTTAAAGGCCATACAGAACCCAAATGAATGGATGATTGCAGCACCTTTCAAATGTCACTTAAAAAAAATCTATAGAGTGAAGGTTCAGGTCCTTTGGGAGGGAGGAGAAATGAATTGTCACTGTATCCTCCCTTTGCTTAGGTGTTGGCTGTCTTCCCCCTCTTCCTCATTTCTCTGCTCTCTCTGCATTTCCATCCCCCCTCACCTCCTCCCACACACGCCTGAACCGTATGAAATTCTGGTTTGGGTGTATGCCCTGAAGGCTGAACTATGCAAGAGGCGTCATCTGCGGAGGTGTTTCCTTTCAGAATGTCATTGTTTAACTTCAGGGTCCTGTTATTCTTGTGTGAATGAAATGTCAGAAATGAATTTCACCGTGTAATTTCCCTGGAATTGACAGGACTTTGCCATCTGTCATTGGATCGTGGTTTTACCTTTGGTTTCCTGCCCTGTGTAGGGTTCTGACCTATCCCTTTGAGTCCCAGTAATTTTACCTCTCAATACATAGCCTTTGATGGAGGTCTCTGCTGCCAGGTGTGACTTTTGTAACTTCAAGGTATGGAGTGGTTTCTCCCACAGGCTTTGCTTGTTATTATTTTTAAAACCTCAAGTGTCATAAATCCTGTCAGTTGAACATGTTGATTGGCGATTAATCCCGGGTGTATTATCTATTTTTGTTCTCAGTCTTTGCTGATGAGGAGGGTCCACATTCCCCAAAAGTCTCAGCTTTGCTTTTTGAAATGTAAGACTGAGTTCTATGAGCTCAAAGAGGTGGTTTGGGGGGAAGAATTAGGTAGGAAGAGGGAGAAAAATGTAATGGCTTTCATAAAGAACCCAAGTTTAATTGGAAGGAAGGAAAACTGAAGTTTTCATTCCCAACGAAGTGAAGATTTTGAAAAATCCTACTGCTCTGAAGTCAGAAGCTGGGTTTTATAAAGTACAAGCAGATGGTTTTTGAACTGAACGTTAAAGCTCTGCTGTCAGAGTTGACAAGTTCCTGAATTCAATTTTCAAACTAAAACTTAGAAAACTGAGGGTCTCCTCACTAGCTTATCAAAAGTAATGCGGGGGCAGGCTCTCCCTGCTGCCTCGGGCAGTCCAGGTGGAGAGAGGAGGGTGCATTCCATCAAATGATCTGTGCTCCCTCTTGTGGACTTGCACTTGTGAGGTGGGCTGTGAGAAGAAGGGCCCCTGCAGCTCAGGCTTGCTGAGATTGGATGACCATGACAGGCAGCCCTCCCCTTGTCTCCAAGAATCGGCAGAGTTTTACCATTTTTAGAGAAGCGTCAGGCACCAATGATCCTTGCTCAGGACTTACTGGTCTTCATGGTTGGCAGAAAAAGGATTGAGAAGTGCAGATATTAGCACACTAGTGGTAGTTTTACAAGAACAGTGTTTACCCATATAGAATTCCAGGCATAGCTACTATCAGCCTCATCTTTCTTTTGGGATAAGAATTAGCAAGCTGTGGCTCCTGATCTTCCTTATGCATGAAGACAATAACTGGTTGTTCAAAAACAAAACAAAACAAAACAAAAAAACCCACCAAAAAACCTTGCAACTAAGATCTGTTGCAGGAGAGGTGGCTGGAGGGAGACAGCAGCAGTAGTAATGGGGGCAACTATAATCTAGTGTGATGTTAATACTATAGTAATACTATATTAAGCAAGCATTAAATATTTACGGTGTGCCATATATTGCCTGAAAGCCCATTTTAATTTCATAGCAACCCATGAAGTAGGTAATATCACCACTGTGCAAATGGGGAGAGGGAGCCTTGGATTATTCAGGTTTTTCAAGTACTAAGCAGAAGAGCTGGGATGTAGACCCACCTCTAACTCGTAACCTTGTCCTCTCAACATTATATTGTAAAACCACCTCCAAGGTGATGACAATGATGAGCTCAGTGGTAGAATTTCTTCCTACAGATTTTTTCAAAAGTAAATAAATATCATGACCTTTTGAATACTCCTCTGGTTGTGTGATTCTATTAAGTCTTGAAATTTCACAGCCTTTTATTTTGTGTTCTTTTGGTCTTTGAGAATTCAGATTTATTAGTTGCTATATTTTGTTTTTATTCCTGTAACTGTTATAAAACCTTATTAAATTGAAATCTCATTACCTGGAACTCTCAATTAACCAGATTTTTTTTTTTGTACTCCACTTTTAGAAAGAAGAAAACAACAGAAAAACAAGCTCATATCAGATTTTATTTTAAATGTTAAATATTTCCTATGGTTCTGTGCCTTTTATTTTTTTTTTTAATTTTTTTTTCAACGTTTTTTGTTTATTTTTGGGACAGAGAGAGAGACAGAGCATGAACGGGGGAGGGGCAGAGAGAGAGGGAGACACAGAATCGGAAACAGGCTCCAGGCTCCGAGCCATCAGCCCAGAGCCCGACGCGGGGCTCGAACTCACGGACCGCGAGATCGTGACCTGAGCCGAAGTCGGACGCCCAACCGACTGAGCCACCCAGGCGCCCCGGTTCTGTGCCTTTTAGATGTTATACCTAACATCTAAGTATGCCTAGTAAGATGTTGGAATGTAAGTATATCTCTTTATGGTTTCAAAATGTTTAATCAACAACCAAGGCTGTAAAAATGTTAAGGGTTTTGTACTTGTAAGGGTAAACTAATGGCAGCAACAAAGGGTCCCCGCATCTTAAATTCAGTTACCTGGACTCTTTCTTTGTTGTGGCTCTGATATTCCTCTACAATGTCACCGTTTTTTAACTGAATCTAAGGATCCTGATTGTCAAGCAAAGGAAGGCAGCTAAACTGGAAGATTCTCTGGGAAGATTGGGGGGCGGGGTGTGTCAGGATTAGAAGTGGTACACAGTCCATCTGTCCACATTCCAATGGCTGAGACTTAGTCATATGACCCCACCCAACTGCAAGGGAGGCTGGGAAATGTAGTCCAGCTCTGTGCCCAGGAATAAAAGGGAAAAGGGTTTGGTATCTACCTAGCATGGTCCTTGTCATAGTAGTGACATAAAATCTTGAGATTTCATGGCCCTTCTGATATTGTGAAACATCTAAGAAACATCTGATTATCATCTAGATTAGAGGTTTCACAAACCTGAGTCATTAAAGAATATCTCTGGAACTTCATTTAGACCCACACAGAATCAGAGTGAGAGTGGGGTGTGGGGGTGGAAGCAGGCCAGGAATCTACATTTTTCAGAAGCTCTCCAGGTGATTTGGATATAGCCAGTCTGGTGCCAGTTTGGAGTTTGGAAATGACTAATCTCAATAATGCACTGAACAAGCAGGAATATGTATTAATTCATTGTAGGAAGATTTTTAGCAAAAAGGACTAAAAAAGGAGTGATGTTTAATTACTTAGTAATGTAAGTGAACTCAAGCTTCCTATTTATACCAACCATTCTAATTAGTCAGACTTCAGACATATTCAGTGGTCAGTTGTTTTGAAATTCCATAGAGTGCTGCATAAATCCCAGTGAAAAGCCTCCTGTATGAGGAGAGCCATCCTGGGTATTGGGGAAACTTGCCACTTGTGTTTTATTATAATTATAAATAAAAAAATTTTTCCATGTTTCATTTCAACCTATTTCACTCTCCTAGCAAACACCATTATAGATTCCTGGTTACCTAAACTGTACCACTAGATGTGAAGGCAGTCGTGGTAGTAAAACTTTTTCTAAAGCAAGCAGTCATTGGGTTTTAAACGTAAAATTGCGTGTTTTCTGTTTTCATTTTTAAGTATATGAAGTTGCCAGTTTGTCTGTTTGTTTTTAACACACAGATTCCTGATACGAAATTTTCTGCTTCATGTAGATCTTTACTAGTGTGTGGCTTTTGAAGGATAAAGGTAACCTCTCGTAACCAATAAATGTTGCAGTGGTGAAATTGGTCTCGTCAGTTTTGCAGGGCTATTCCGTGGTTACTACCCCAAGTGACAGTGGGAGTGCCCAGGGTGATATTTCAGGTTTACTCGTTTGTATTGCCATCAGGTTGGATTTATGAAAGATAGAGGAAATTTATCGCCCTTCTGTGTTATTCCAAAGCCATAATTTTCTAGTCTCTTGGTTGCTTGTGAACATTTCTGATAAAACACATACCACTCTGAATCTTTGTAACATGGATTTGTTTAAGATCTTCAATTATGTATTGCTGTGATCCAAGCAGAGGATGAGAAGCCTCAGGCTGCTGCACTCCCATACTGAGGGTAGCCTTGCAAACCATTCTGTACAGAGCTCTAATCATATTATCTTTACGATTATTCTATCTAGCCTACCTAATAACTCCCACCTTCCTTAGCCTTGCATTCAAGCACCTCATAATCTGAAGTCTAGTTAAAATTGCTGGAGAGCTTTCCAGCCACTTAGCCTACAGGATCCTTACCCGAAATCTCTACACTAGCCCATTAGTCATCATCCTACAGAACACCTTGAGTTTCCTGCCCCTTTATCTTTGCACCTCGTTATTTCCAAACTCTGTCTCTT
Source organism: Puma concolor (assembly GCF_028749965.1). NCBI lineage: Eukaryota > Metazoa > Chordata > Mammalia > Carnivora > Felidae > Puma > Puma concolor. The sequence continues at coordinate 24,280,779 of NC_141673.1, read as the reverse complement.
CCCAAATGACATTCAATCCATTTTTTAAAATTCAGTTTGAAATTCCACAGAATCTGAAACCTTTCCTGTGCAAGTTAACTATGGCAACTGTTGCCTGCATATACCGTGAACCATGATGCATTTAGTGTGGGATGTATGTTAGATTTTTTACTGGAGTGTAAGCTCCTGGAGATCAAAGATCCTGCTTTCTTCATCTCTTGTTCTTTTTAGTGCTTTAACCACAGTGAGAATTTGGTAACTAACCTTCATAGTAAGTAGCATCAGTTGAGGATTATAAATGCACAGTGAAAACCCAACCTGAGACCATTGATTTAGAGCATAGTTTCCCAAAGTGGAATAGTAATATAAGTTACTTTGGGAAAAAGTATTTGGTTACATTTATATAGATTACTTTATTGCATGGCTTTTTAGAGCCTTTAATATGCTTATAGAATGTAATATGTTAACATAAATATCAAAGAAAGAATATAGTAGGCATCGCATTTCATGTTCTTTTGACCACAGAACTCTTTTTTTTTGTGTGTGAAGCATATATTGATGAATCAGGGTTTTTAGTAACTCATCTTGGGAAATACTGACTTGAAGTGATATTCTGCATTTTCATAAAACCCTTTGTTATCAAAAGTATTTTCACCGTTAAAGTCATCCTCATTTTCTCTAATGACTGCTCATAAGAAAACAAAATGTAGTTTGTACTCCTAGACATAATTACTTTGGGTGTTGTGTGTATGTGTGTTTATAACTGCCAAAATTCATCAAATATGCCACTTGCTTTAGCTAAGAGGTATAGATAGTTCAGGAAAAATCTTGGTGATTTAAATGAAACCTGTAATAAGACAGGCAGCTGAGGTCTTTCTCTGGTCCAACGTCTCTAAAGAGATATGCAAAGGCCTTTGCCTTAGTAGTAATTTTCCTGAAGGTCACTCACTACTTAGACTGTTTATGTAAATCTCCGTTAATTGAAGCTTCATTTAATGATTTGCTGAATGTAACGTCAACAATTAGTTTTTTTCTCCTCTCCTCCTCCTCCTCCTCCTCTTCCTTCTTCTTGCCATTATTGTTTATCTGTTCCACACCTTCTTTCCCTGGACACAGATTAAAAAAAAAAAAATCAGGTCATCACTGTGTGTAGATTTCTCTCCTTTAAACAAGGTCTGTTATCGTCAGCGATCATTTGTCAGGGCCGTGATCTCGTGTACAGTGGGTGAGACCAGATTGCAGCGCAAGAGGTACCAAAGGATCTTTTAAGTTGAAATTAAACCTATGATTTTTATGAACTTTGGAGCGCCTAATTAAGCGATTAGTAACAAGCAGGAGTTTCCAAATGTCAAGTATATAATTATGAAACAAACAAGAGCTGGTTTTTCCAATAAACTTCTGTGCTGTGCTCCATTACCTCTTGATGGGCCCCAAACAAAGTCTTCCGGTGAAGGGCACAAAATATGGATGGATTTCCAGTACTGATACTTAGAAATCTCATCCTCTGGCGCATAAGTACATAGGGTAAGAATAAGTTTGAACCTGGTAAATTGGTGGATGAGCGTTAATTTCATCTTTCAAATCACATGTTATAAACAAATTCCATTTCATTTCATTTTTGTCTTTATTTTCCTCCGTTCAGCCTCTGTTGCTGTTAAACTCCATAACCAACATTTCCCTCTCATTTTAAAATTCAAAATAGTTAATTTTTAGCTTATGCATGAATTAAATTTGGTGGGAGGTGGGAAGAAGGGAGCTGTGAAGATGTCAGACACATTAATATTTAATTGAGTGTAGAATCTCTGATGTTAGGGTTAGAGAAGTGAGTAGTAGCCTTTCAGACTATGAAATACAAAGTTATTCATTTTTTAAGTCCCCCCCCCTCACTACTTAGCCTCAGTGTTTCTGTACAGATAGTCAGTGTTTGAAAAATTCTGACAGGTTTTAGCCAATCAAATATTAGGATCTGTTACATGCTAGGAAGAGTGGCAGACACAAAGAAAACAGAAGTTCTGATCGCTGCTTCTGAGAAGCTTAAAAGATTATTTAGGAAGCAACATATATACAAAGTAGAAAAAATTAGCGTTTTTATGATTAAAATTTTTTGTCATTTGCTATGCAAGTAATACATAAATCCATCCTTTTACTTAAAAATATAATGCACATACCATTTATTTTTCTCTCAAGTAGGTACATATAGAGGTAAGTGGATAGGTAGGTAGAAAGATAGATGTAGTTCTTTTCTCCCCTAGTATGCCCTTGTCCTTACGGTCCAGTGTGGCTGCTGGAGTTCCAGAGTCCCACCTGAATTCTAGGCAGTGGGACTGAGGATATGGAAGAGGAAGGTGTGCCTTTTCTTGATCGAATAAAATTCAGTCCTGTGGCCATAATTAGTTGCAAAGGAGGCTGGGATATGTGTGTGTTTTTGTTTTGTTTTTATCTTTTTTAAGTTAGGCGGCAGTAGGCCCAGCTAAGGATTAGAGTTTTTTTAATAAAGAAGAATGGAAGGGATCTTAGGAGGCACTGGCAGTCTTTGCCACAAATTGTTACCATTGTTTCACTATTGCAGACAATGCAAAAATGAACATTCCTGAATGTGAATGATCATGTTGATTCATGCTAGTAAGTGGTCTGTGTCAAGTGGGTCACAGGGATAGAAAATACTTGAGGAGGGGTTTGGAGAAGGGCAAGATCATGGTGAGCTGGGGTGGCTGGACAGGCCGGTGCCACGGAGGTAGATCTGACCTTGGTCGTGATGGGTGGGTAGACTGCAGATGGGAGGACATGGAGTGTATCCAGGCCAGGTGAATAGCATGTACCAATTCAGTCACTCGATAGCTATTTATTGAGCATTTACTCTGTGCCAGACACTAGTCATACAGAGAGGGGGCCAACATAGTCCTTGCCCTTATTGGAACTCACAGACAAATAATTCATGCCTCTGGGTGCCTTGGGGATAGGCAGTGAGGGGACCTAGGGCTGGATAAGAAGACGAGGGCCAACTCGGAGAGAACTTGGAAGCCTGTTTAAAGAGATTAAACCTACTTTGTAGTTAGTGGAGAGCCACTAAAAGCTTTTTGATCAGAGGAATGATCTGATCCAGGTGGTGTTTGAGGAGAGAGAACCTGACATACAGGTGATTGGAGGAGGCTAAGGAGGACTTGAAGCAAAGCGGTTGCCAGGAAGCTGTTATGGAGCTTCCCTCTGTGGTGGTGAAAGCCTGAGTCAGGTTGCTGACCAGGGCTGTGCAGCATGGTGGCTCAGGGCATGCTTTGCCTGAGAAATGGTCCTGGCTTTGGACCATTTCTGACCTCTGTGCCCTCGCTGTGGGTTGGGTCTGGTCCCTATCTCAGTCAGCACAGCCTCTTATAACAAAATGCCATAGGCTGGGTGTCTTAGACAACAGAAATCTGTTTTCTCACAGTTGTAGAGCCTGGGAAGTGCAAGATCAAGGTGCTGGCTAATTTGGTTTCTGGTGAGGAGTCTCTTCTTGGCTTGTTATATCCTCACATGGTGGAGAGAGTGAGAGGGAGCGAGAGAATGAGCATGAGCTGTGGTGTCTCTTCCTCTTCTTATTAGGGCACCAACCCTGTTGGATTAAGGCCCCATTCTACGACCTCATTTCGTCTTTATCACTCCTCAGGGAACCTATTTCCATGTAGTCACACTGGAGGTCAGGGCTTCAACATAGGGCTTTGTGGGAAGGTGAACAGTCAGTCCCTAGCAGTCACCTTACAAGTTCTGAACCACAAGTTTCTCATCTGCAGAATGGGGAAAATTCCATCGGCCTCTTCCTAAACTTGTCGTGAGGATTAAGTGAGGTTTATCAAGTGTTCAAGTGTTCAGCATGATATCTGGCACATGGGAAGTATTAAAGACTGGAAACTAGAAGGGACAGGTGGGTCAAGCCTTTCAGTATCTCAGTGGAAAAATTTTATGACTTGGGGAATGGGTACAGAAGACAAGGGAGAGTGAGGGCACAGGGATGATGCTGAGGATCTAAGCCAGGGTGACGGGGAGAATGATGTCAATTGACAGAAATAACAGAGTCTGGGAAGAAGCCAGTTTTGGGGGAGAGATTGATGAATTTGATTTTAGGTGCATTGCATTCGGTGAGATGGCTGGGTATGCAAGTGGAAATTTCCAGCAGACAGTTGGGTTTATTTACAAGAGGATATATGGCTACTAACGACAGCTCCTGGGGGATACAAAATCGGTAGAGGCTGAAATTCAAGAGGAAAGAAACAGAGAATTCAAATGAACCTGCACAGACCCAATAAACTGGAGGCCCTAGCTTATGCTGCAGGAATTTAGTTTTATAAAGTTCAAACTTCAAGCTGGGGGCTGGATTCTCTGGATCATTTCTTCAGTTCTCCACTTTACTTTGCATGTTATAGACCCAAGGAGATAGTTGAGGGTCCAAAGCCTAACAAACCTGCCAGAAGAAGTTTACATCTTGAGCATTCCGGTTAAGGAGTTCAAGTGAAGAGAGAAGTGGCTTTCTCAGTATCAGGACAAAGTAGCTGGGAAATTTCTGAGCCAGGATATTGTCTCTAAACACTGCTGAGTCTTGGGCAGTCTGAAAAGCCCTTAGCACTTAAGGATCCAATTAAAAGGGAATTATTTTCCCATTCCACAGCTAAGGAAATGGATCAACAAAGAGGCTGAATGACTGTTTAAAAACCTGACAGATGCAACACGGCAGACAAGGGAATGGGATTTAGAAGGCTCCCCTTTTCTGAGATGCTAAGTTATTTTCTTTAGCGTGATATGTCAGTTCTTCCAGAAATGAGTCAACCTTTGATAGACTCATGCCAGTAAATAAAAAATAGTCCGCCTTTATCCAGTTACAGGCAATGGAAAAAGCAAGTACTTAGAATTTATCACACTTACTATTAGCTTTTCGCTTTCTGTCTTTTGTGCTTTACCCCCACAATCCCTCATATTCCTCTAAATAAAAGCAAATTACTCTTTTCCTCACTTGTGTTTGGGCCTGCTTACTCTATTCTTCTGAAGTAGTTCTTGCTAACAGGTGTCTTAATCACCTGATCATTCTGACTTTATCTTAAGTCCCTCTCTGGATTTTTCTGCTGTTTGACATTACTTCATCAAAATCTGTTATGTTGGCTTCTATGAAACCTCATTCTCCTGGTTATCATGACACCTCATGGAGTATGTCTTTTTGGTTTTCTTCATGGCATCCTCTACTGCTTACCAGTTAAATTCTGGCATTTTTTTCTTCCTAAGTAAACTATTTTTCTCACTCCGCATCCTTTCCTGCTTGGTTGATCTAATCCATTTTCATTATATCAATTATCATCAATATATCAATGAGTCCTGAATTTTATCTCTGGCCCAGATTCTTCTCCTAAGCTTCAGACTTACATTTCGACTAGACAGCTTTATTCAGACATCTCCTGATTTGTCAAGATAAGATATGTGAGTCTTTTCTCCTCCAATTCTTTCTCGTCTCTAGCACCCTCCCATCTATGAAATTGGAAATCTGGGAACCAATGATAATCCCTTTTGCCATAAGCTCTTTCAGTACCTACATGGTAGTTAATCATTTACTAATTAGTGTCAACATCATATTTCTCAAGACTGGAATTTGGGGGATATAAATATAGCATGACTTATAAGAAGGGGAAAGAGACAAAAATTTGGATCTAAGTAAGAATGCCCAGTAGATAGATGGTATTTTGGTCGCACTATGATCACGCACGTGTTCCATCTTCAAGGTAGACTTGTTTACCCCAAAATGTTCCAAATGTTTTGATGAGATTCACCATTTATTTATTTATTTATTTATTTGGTGAAGAAGAAATAGCAAAAATGGCAATTAAAAAACCGTTGAATTTTGTATGAGAAAGTATGTGCCTTTCTCCCATTTCCAGATAAACATATAGAAATCCGGAGTAAAAGGTCTTACCCTGGGTTGTAGAGCTAGCTTCCAGTAGACTTGCAGTCTTTTCATTTTTCTCTTTTGTACTCTTCCTCTCTTACTACAAGGCTTCCCTTAGTAAAGTATGGTGTCTTTCACCGAGTAATGACTCAGGAAACACAGATTAGATTCTCACAGGTAGCATTCTCTAGAAGGTTTACAGCTGAATTTCACTCCATCCCTTACACTGTTCATGCTGATTATCAGGGTGGGGTTTGGACATGACCACATCTGGCCTAACAGCACACATCATTGCCTATATCTTCCCTGTGCTAAATTGTTGGTGGTTAGTCCAGCACTGTATTCCTAATGAGCCTGGAACACCCAAAGTGCTTAACACAGGACTCTAGCAGTTAGTGTCAATCAATTAGTTTGTTACAGAATTGAAACCCAGTTTTCATCCCCTCAGAAGTCCTTTTAGTCCCCATTTCTTTTGTCTATAGATTATTATTGACCAGGCAGTCCACCATTTTAATAGCACCTGCCTTTCTTGTGCTGCATTCGTAATCACCTGTGAAATGATGTGCTGGAGAGTTACTTCCTACCTGTCATGGATTTTTCTTGTTAACCTAACTCTGTGCTCAGGCCTGTTCTGGGTTCTGGATTTCTTCTTTGTGAGAGTTTATCAGACCAAAGTATTTTTCACTTATGGTTGGAACAATTCAGGCACAAAGAAAGGAAAGATAGAGGTGTAAGACAGAAAAGCCAGTAGTGGAATCTGAGCCCCTGGACTTCAAAATCAATACCAACATGATGTAGCTTCCTAACACTTACCACATGGTATTTCTTAAAATATTCCTCAGCTTTAATATACAGTTCTTTCTTTCTTCATGTTAAGTTTTTTGGAAATATAAGAAAGATGATATTTCTAAATTGATAGAGTCTCTGAGACTCAAAAACAGTGTGCCAGATGGCGGGAGCAGCAGGAAACAAATCCCGGCAGGAGTGGAGAGGTAATTGTGAAGGAATCGAGAAAAGGTAGGAGGAAATATAAAATGATAATGAGGGAATAGAGAGAGACTAGGTTATTGTAATAAGTTTAAAAAGAAATTCCTGTTGGATTTCATGACATTTAGTTAATTGACCATAGGTATTCATCATATTCTTTCTTTACTTCCAATGCCGACCAAAGCATCTTGAATGATGTGAACAATATGGCTCCTTTTTTGGAGAAGCTTAAAATCTTACCAGAGAGATAAATACTAATGAAGGGATGAGAGAAAAAAAAGTGAGTTGTCCCCCCATCAACTTACATGTCTGGAATAAGTATCTCACCCTTCTGACCTGAGGTCTGAGATGGCACCACTTCTGGTCTCATACTTGGACACCAATGGCAGAGCTCTCTCATCTTCATTTTCATCTTCTTGGGGATTAGTCATCCAGGATCATATCTCCTTCATCTCTTTCCCCTCAGCCCCTCGCACTATTCCAGGCACATAAAGGACACTCAGTCATTGCGTTAAATTGTTACTTCTCTCTGTGCTTTTGACTCTTGTAGCTCTGCATTCTAGTTCAACCATTTGGCAAACTCAAATTCACTCCTTCCTGATCTCACACTTGGATTATTCTATTTTTCAGATCAGTCTTTCTAAAATGCCACTTTTCTCAAATTGTCTCCTTGCTCAGGGATTTATTGGTGTTTTCTATTACTCATAGCATCAACTCTATATTTTTCTGCTAAAGCTCTTAAGACCTCCCCATTATCTCCATCTATCTTATCTATCCATCTGTATCCATCATTATCCTCAAAACAAGCCTGGGGCTTCATTAAGGTCAGTCTTCTTCTCAGTTCCTCTCTCTAGTTATGTTAACCTCTGAGCACGTGGGCCTGCTACTCTGCTTGCTATGAGTAGCCTTTAATTTGCTCTTCTATAGTTTACTTTTCAAGTCCCATATCATTCCACAAGACTTCTCTCATTCTTTTAATCACTTAATCAGCACACATTAATGGACTGTCTACTATGGAAATAAAAATCAAGAAGATGTGACTTCTGCCCTTAAAAAGCTCACTCCAAACCTTGTGCTCAGCACAGTATTTTGTAGTTTTTATGAACTTAACAACAGTGGTGGCCCCTCCACTGCAAGACTTTGAGCAGACTACCTACTCTTCTCTGCCTCAAGTTGCTTATCTATAAAATGGGAATAACAACAGTTCCCTACATATAAAAGTACTTAGAACAGTAGCTGGCTATTGTGAATACTCATTACTTTAGCAATCATTATTATAAGTCCCTGGCTTCTATAACACAATACATAGTAAAAATGTACAGTCTCACATAGTCTTATAATAGCTTCACATATTTAGTGCTTCTCTTAATTGGGCTGGAGGCTTTGGGTGGATCAGGTCCTGTCCTTGTTCTGGTGGAGTCATCACAGTGCCAAGTGCAGAGCTCAGAGGTTGTTCTTAGAAGATTCTTGTTAAAGCGTGAACTCACATGAGGCCTTTCATATCTCTTGCCATGGCCAATGTAAAAGAACCCAGGGGAATAGATTGGATTGGTCTTCTTAAGAGGTAGGGCAAAGAGTGCAAGGAGGAGAGTGAGTGGTTATGGAGAAGAGAAAACTATGGGATTTTATGGGTCTCCAAGTTCTTATAAAAAGTCTGTTAGATAAGAAAGAAATTTTGAAGTTGGGGCATGAAAATGAAGAAGGAAATATATTGGATTCCTACTGGGCACCATGTCCTGGGCTCACTACTTTTCACAGGCACCACCCCAGTTACTCCTCAAGTGGCCCTGGATGGCAGAGATTGTCCTCTCTAGTTTCTGTATGGAGAACCTGAGATTCAGAGTGGGTGTTTTCCTTGCAGAGGTGACACACGGAATAACTGACAGGGTCTTCTGCTATAGTGTAGTATGTGTGGTATTTTTACTGTGACAGTTTCTGAGAAAGTCTGGCAAAAGTTGTGCCATTAAATGAGTTTAATGGGGCACGTATAGGGTGGATAATGCATTAGCAATCACCACTCCATTTGTTAGTGCTTCTGATTGGTTCACATTCTGTTCCTTTAGGCCTTAGCCTCGTGGAATCTCAACAGTGGGTAAGTAAATGGGCCTGGCTTTTGTGCATATGAAGAGGAGAGTGATACCCCATTCTGGGCATCCTTATACCATCACAAGTGTGTAAGGGATAATTTGAGAGACATCAGGAGACACTCTTCTCCTTTCCCTGACAAGCACATCATGCTGAGTCATCTGGAATTTCAGCATTGCTATATCTTTGGATAAAGATATTAGAAACCCTTTTAAACAATAGTCTTGTATCTTAGGAAGGGGGGGCACATGGAATAGCCATCAGTATCCTGGCTTAGTGAGTGAACCTGTCATACAGAGCCTGGATGGAATGGCCCTGTAGGCCAAGAAGGACATAATTTCTTATTGCCAAGAGAAAAGTGGGAAAACATGGGCACCAGAATGGGGATCCTGGTCAGTCAGGGAAAGTAGGAGGCTGCCACATGGAGAGGTGGGGATACAAATGAGAATGGACAGGTAGGAATGATCAACTTTAAATACTTTGTGTTCTTTAATTTAGCACAGACTCTGACCATTGAAGGGGTAACAGGTACTATCAAGTGGGCTTTTTTGTTTGTTGGTTACAGGTTGCTGGACATTGCCTGACTATTGCTGTTGGAGGATTCTTTTCCTTAGTGCCATTTTCTTTTTCATGAAAGCTTCACCGTTCTGCATTTGCAAGAGGGTAAGAGCATCTTCTTTAATCTGGAACAGCCTGCTGCGTGTGTTCTCTGGAGATGAGCCTCATTAACTGTCACAGTAAAGGGATTCTGAATGCCTCACCTGTAGGTCAGAAGGTCCTCCTGGGCCCAAGAGCTGTTTATGGAGGGAAGGGAAAGTGAGAACAGTGGGTACACAATAATATTCCCTTAACGATACCTTGTTCCTTCTCCCTTCTCCCCCAGAAATTCACCCTCTATCATGATTTGGGAATAAGGCAGTAATTAAACAAACTTGGCAACCATTAAGCTAAATCAAACCAGGCAACTTTGATTTCCAATCTCTTAAAACCTGTGTTGGAGCAGAGGGAGATGAGAACATAAAAGCAATCCTTTGGAACCTACCAGCTGCAAGTCTGTTTACATGGGGCCTGATAGCATGTACTGTCGTCAGCCTTGTGTCAACTCCCAATTATTCTTATGACATAGACACAGACTATGGGGCTGGAGTACAGGGAATAAACGGAATGTGTTATGTCCTACATAACCTTATGGCCAGTTATTTGAGAATCTGACCTTGTAAGATTTGGAGCTGAGCAAAACTGTAAATTATTATGTAAAAATTCTTTGCACTGGAGTTAAGCAGCATGTAAATCTTGCCCATCCCTTTTTCTAGAAGTGAAGGCAGAATGAGCATAATACTGCCCTTTTCAAATCTTGGCCATTGATTAAAATGTGCATTTTAAATGTAGCTCTAAGGGTTTTTTCTACGAAACTATGCCATGTAGGCTCCAGAGAGGATGGAAGTAGTCCTGTTGAGCTGGGTGAAGATCAGAGGTCGGAGCACACACTTATTCCAGAAATCTAAGAAGGTTAAAAATGGGCGGCCAGAGACTACTGTCAAAGGCTGAGTCAGTCTTCATTGTGAAAAATACATTTTAGCATATATGTACTTACTCTGTGTTTTGTTTGTATCCGTATGTAATTCATGGGGATGGGAGGTTCTTTGTTTTTATACATTGCATTAATAATCTTATTGTCTCATGAGAATGAAATGAGGCCCCATTCAGTTTGGAAATTCTTGAACAGAAATTTCTTGAGAAAGCTAAGTCATCTTTGGAGCAGAACTTAGAAGGCAACAGGCATGGGGCAAAAGCATAGGTCATCCTTACCAAGAAAGGATCAGAAAGAAAGGAAAACCTTTGGGTCACTGAGTCTTTTACATTTCTAAGTCATAGGATCATTGTATCATTGTCAGCATAAGAGGCAGTTTAAAAAAAAAAATCTCTTAAATTTTGTTCTATTTCCTTTATGCAGTGCTAAGGAGTTCTCCTTCTGTTTATTATTACTAGAAGTTCTTTGGAGGTCTATATGTAATACTTTACCAAGTATTAGGTAAATATTAGGTGGACTCAGGTGGTTTTTTGGTGTGTGTGTGTGTGTGTGTGTGTGTGTGTGTGTGTGTGTGTGTAAATGTTGTGACTGGATTGGCCCATGTGGTTCTTATTATGATGGCAGGCTACATTCAGCAAAACCATGAAGAAACTTTGAGGAACAAGATTTGCTACTCACAGGTGCTGGAGGGTACCAGGCATGTCCAAGTTCCACACAGTGAGGTCTTGGGCAGTGGGGGACCCTGGGGACTTTGCCTTTGTTATAGTTCCAGGGAGGGCTCTAGGGAGGTTTACTGTGGGTTCACTCTTTGTCAGCTAACTTAAAGTATGAGAGAGGAATTAGGGCATGGGAAGGGATAAGTGGGGTCACTCAAGTGGTCAGTTATGGAGGTTACTCAGGGCTTTCTGAAAGAGGGAGCTTCCCTGGGGAGGGGAGCCCCATTCCTCATCCGGTTGTTTTGCTAGTAGCTGTGTCATACAGCTGGCAGTGCATTTATTCAAGATGATGTCTTTTGAAATGGATGCCTCGGCAATCAAAAGCTTAATGTCAGGCACTTACACTGCAATCAAAAAGTTTAATGTCAGGTACTTACACTGCAGAAGAGCACTGGAAATGGTAAATATGTTGGTAAAATAGGATATATCTAAAGGAATACATTCCTTGTCTCATTCTTTTAATCTCTTTAAAACTATAAGATTGTTTAAGTCAATAGTTACAATACTATATTGTTTGGCTTATTACATGTACAGATAAAATAGATCTACTAGCACAAAGCATGGGAGAAGAAACGAAGCTACACTGAAACAAATTTGATCTATTTTACCAGAATCCTGCCAATATTAACCTGAAGTAGATTGTGACAAGTGGAGATGCATATACAACCTGGAGCAACTACTAAGAAAATAACTTAAAAAAATGACTAAAAAGTCAACAGAAGAATTGTAATGCTGTCCTAACAGGTAGTTAACACAGAAGAAGGCATTAAATGAAGAAAACAGGAACAAAGATGAGCCATATTGAAAATAAGGAAATCCAAACAAATTAACAGTTACACGGAAACTATAAAATGTATAGCAAAGAAATCCATCACATCAAATGGAAAAAATGAATCCACCATAACAATAGTTTCATTAAGTGTGAATGGAGGAACACTCAAATCAAAAGTCAAACATTGTTAGATTTGGTAAAATAGCAAAACTCAACTATACACTGTTTTCCAGAAACATAGTTTAGATTCAGAGACAAATAGGTTAAAAGTAGAAGCATAGAAAAAGATATATCATGCACACAGTAACCATGAGAGCTGGAGGGGGCCGTGTTTACATGAAAAGCTGCCCAGATTATTCTTGATGTGCAGGTACAAATTAGAACCCTTCACTTTACCCACACTGGGCTGCAGAGCATTAGGGAAGGCTTCTAGGAGGAGGCAATCCTTGAGAGATGAAATTCATGTCAGTGAGGTAGAGAGGATGATGGGTTAAAGGTCATTTTATTAGAAGGGAAGGATGCAGTATGGGCCAGCACTGGGTGTTCAGGGAGCTCCAGTTAGGAATTGTTGCAGGGTTAAGAATGGTGAGGGGGTAAGGGTTCAAGTGCAGGCCAGGGGCCTTGACGATGAATGGCCTTCTATGTCACGTACATGACACAGAAATTCTTTTATGTTGGCATGTTAGGCTTTGAGCGCCATCACTGTGACACGTGAAGAGTTGAGAGGAAAGAAGACCTGTAATCATATAATAACAGGGAGAAGGGCAGTCAGCCGATTGCTGTAGACCCAGAGGCCCCTCTTGGTTTTTGTATGTGTGTTAATTTGCTGGTTTGTGGTGAAGATATAAGTGGGTTAATTTAGTTTACCATGCTTCATAACAACAGTGGCATACTTGAAGCTAATTTCTTTCTGTAAAATAATTTGTGTATTTGCACAGAGAAATTAGTCAATTTCATCGATGTCTATTTCAAATTTAAGATCTCAATAAACTGAAAGAGGCCCTCTTTGCAACTCTTGGGGTGTGAAAACTTCCATAGGTTGGGTCTTTACAATACTTCTTTCACAGCGCCTTGCCTGTAATAGTGATTACTGAACTTCTGTGTTTAAAATGTAGGTAACAGGGTCCCCTATCTGGGATCAGTATCTCTGAGATGGGGTTCAGGAATATGCATGTTAACAAACTCCCAGGATAACTTGGATAGAGAAGGTTTTTGGACCCTATTTTGAGAAGTATATAGTTTCAGGACCTTCATCCTTGACCTTTTTTCTGTGTATGATGTGGTAGTCTTTTTACATATGGAGGAAACTCTTTATAAAAGTGACTCTGCTCTGAAATTCAGTGACCTAACATTGTTGGAAGGAAAGACATGAAAAACTAATTTAAATGTCAGCAGATCAACAAATCTTCAGTGTACTTAAACATTGGAAATGTTATCAAACAGAAATGAATGTTATACAACAAAATACAGATCAGTTACTTGAGGAGCTGCCAAAACTATTTTCAGAGGTAAGAGTTGGATGATGCTGTTCAATGCCAAATTCAGTTTCATCAGCTTGTGGGGAAATCTGTATCTCACCAGCTTCCATGGTATTGTAGAAAGAACAGGGCCTTTGGAATTCAACCTAAATTTGAATCTCAGGTCTGTGTGTGTGTGTGTGTGTGTGTGTGTGTGTGTGTGTGTGTATGTGTGTGAGTGTGTTCCCTTACACAAGGATCTCAGTTGGCCATTTTGAGTTTTGTGTTTTGTGTATTTATATACAGTAGATGGATAAGAGTACAACCACACAGTGGTATAGAGGGGATTAAATAAGAAGATGCATATAAAGCTCCAGGTATGAGTAGGTACTTGAGAAATGTTGGTTTGCATTTATACATATGCATAAATACTCACATGGAAAACTAAACTTGAGTTGATAATGAAAAGGACACCTTCTGATGGTCCAGAGACAGAATATGTATGTCTAATAGATAACAGCATAGTCCTGGCAGTGTAGAGATATGATTCAGGATGCTGACACCTTTACCTGTTGGTCAGGGGGATTCTGCTTCACTAATCAAACAGGAAGACAGTACTGAGGCCCTCCTGGCCTGTTTTGGGGGTCAGTAAGCAACATGCCTGTCTTATCTTGGGTTTTCTTCAGTCCTGTGACCTAATCCAGTTTACTCCTTCACCCATAACCACCCCTCTAATACAGGCCTGTATTTTCCCTGCCCACCTCCTCCCCAAACTTCTGCCCCTCAAGACCTTGGCAGATTTTAAGAAAGATTTTGCTAATTACCATGTTCAAGTGCACAGGAGAATTGACAAAAGGTAATGAATCATGAGGCTGACATTTTAAATATGGGAATAGTAGACATTCTAATAAGTGTTCTCTGAGTAATATAATTTTTATCCCATCTTATTTCTGAAAAGATTCAAGCAGTATAAGAAAATGCAATAAACTGAAAATGTGATTATTTAGGTGTTCACTCTGAGAATAGTGTTTAGATTGCATTTACACTTTTTGGGGGAAAAGAGTTGTAATGATGTTTAGAGTAGAAGGTTCTATGCCTCTTAATAAATTCAGACTTCGATGCAAAACTGAACATTTTCTTTGCTGAACAAAGCAAACAAACTTGGCCATAACTCTCAGGCAGCTCTAGGGGAACAGGAAGAAGAGGAAAGGTGATTCCTAAGACCAAATAGAGTAAGGGGGGTGCCAGTCATTCATTTACTAATGAATTTTTTGTTTGGTATGGACATAGAATATGAATTTATTCCTGATTTATATGTATTGCAAATTTAAAATTTTGATGTCTTTTCATTGTAAAGAAAAAATCAGTTATGTATATAGCCCTTTTATTAGCAACAGGCTGGGCACTATTTGCTAGTTTGTAAGTCTCAAGATTCAATTCTAAAGTGTAATCCAATTGATTTCTACATAAAAGATCACAAAAGAAAACAGGTTTATAGACCATCTTTCCTCCCTTTAATTTATTACCTGATTCTGAGAAATGGAGACAACTTTAGGGAAACAGTTTTAGAAAGAGTCCTCATTGGAATAAAGACTATAACCAGTTAAGTCATACTGGACACACAATTAATGCTTTTGGAAAAAATTAGCTTAGAAGTTCTACCTAGTTTGTGTATGTCTTTATTATATAATTATTACATAATTAATATGAGTCAGGGGAGAGTAGGAATGTATGTGTATAAATCTGTTTTGAGTCAGTGCAAATTTCTGTGATAAGTTATGATTTCTTTTAATGAGTATCTTTCAAGTGTGATTTTAGTGGAAATGACATTTATGAGGAAATTACCGTAAAACTAATTTAAAGCTCTAAGACTCTGTACATAGGTATGTTGTTTGAATCTCCAGCCTGAAATAGTAAGGTGACGTTGGCAAGAATATCTTTTTGGTTTTAATAGAAAACTCATAGAACAAAATTAAAGCTTGAACAGATCTTGTAGCCTTTAGTTACTTGTGTGTGTGTGTGTGTGTGTGTGTGTGTGTGTGTGTGTGTGTGTTTTTAAGCAACTCTGTTGACTTACTAAGTCAGAAGACCTTTCCACATCCAGACAGCATAGCAACAGTCCTGTCAGGAAAGAACCAGGTAGATTGGGAAAAAATGTGATGGAGAAAGAAAATAGAACCACTGCAGTGTGCCCTTATCCATGGTTTCACTTTCCACTTTTAGTTACCCGCAGGCACCCCGGTCTGGAAGCGGATGATCCTCCTTGTGACGGAAAGTCCCTAATAGCCTAACGCTACGTCACAGTGCCTATGTCATTCACCTCACTTCATCTCATCCTGTAGGCATTTTCCTGTCTCAGATCATCACAAGGAGAAGGGAAGTAGAGGACAATGAGGTATTTTGTATGTATGAGAGAGAAACCACATCCACGTAACTTTTATTATCGTATATTATGATAATTATTCTATTTTATTATTAGTGATTGTTGTTAATCTCTCACTGTGCCTAATTTGTAAATTAAACTTTATCATAGGTATGTATTGGGGTGCCTGGGTGGCTCAGTAGGTTGAGCGTCTGACTCAGCTCAGGTCATGATCTCACAGGCTCGTGAGTTCGAGCTCCGCATCGGGCTCTGTACTGACAGCTCGGAGCCTGGAGCCTGCTTCAGATTCTGTGTGTGTCTCTCTCTCTGCCCCTAACCCACTCAAATTCTGTCTCTGTCTCTCTCAAAAATAAATAAATAAACATTAAAAAAATTTATCATAGGTATGTATGTATAGCAAAAACATAGTACATAGTGGATTTGGTACTTTTCGCACTTTCAGGCATCCACTGGGGGTCTTGGAATGTATCTCCCATGGATAAGAGGGGGCCACTATATGTGTATCTTACTGCAGCATCTTGAAAATGAAAAGCAGTTATTTCACTTCACTCTTTTGGGAAGGTACAGATTCCAGATACTTATTTTAGATATAAGGTTGGTGTCAAGCATATAAATTTTACTTTTTCATTTAAATTTTTTTTTCAAATGTATTAATTTTAAATGTAAGTAAAATAAATGACCATTTCATTTTCAATGTGTTGACTCATGACTCTGTCCTCAATATGGAGAATATTGCATTTCCCTTCTGAAAAAGGAACATGTAGGGAGAGAGGGTGTAACTTTTCATAGCTCCTTCCCCTAAGAAATTTGAAGCTGGGGCGCCTGGGTGGCGCAGTCGGTTAAGCGTCCGACTTCAGCCAGGTCACGATCTCGCGGTCCGTGGGTTCGAGCCCCGCATCGGGCTCTGGGCTGGTGGCTCAGAGCCTGGAGCCTGTTTCCGATTCTGTGTCTCCCTCTCTCTCTGCCCCTCCCCCGTTCATGCTCTGTCTCTCTCTGTCCCCAAAATAAATAAACGTTGAAAAAAAAAATTTAAAAAAAAAAAAAAAAAGAAATTTGAAGCTGCCTACTTTGCCATTTTTTTGTGTTCTGTTCATGTTAAGTATACTTTAGATGAATTTGAAGATGCTGAATCATAAATAATGGACACAGTTACAAAGCTGCTGGAAATTTTATAAAATTGTTGGTTTGAGCTTCAATAAGCCACCAGGTCAGAAGCAAGTTCCCACTGCTTCATTGTCTGAGGCAAGTAGCTGTGCATGGCCTTGCATGAACTCCAAAGGGCTGTGCAAAATGTGTTTTTCTCTATATTCATAACTATGACAACACCAAGAATGAGGCTAAGTTGTTTTTCTCTCTGTATTCATAATCAAGACAAAACCCCATTGGCTTTTTTCCAGGTTCAGAAAAATGCGTTTGTCATTTTGTGTGTGTGTGTGTGTGTGTGTGTGATAAAATTAATATTGTGGATACATAACCTTAAAATTAAGTATAAGAATATTTATTTTGTTACCTTGCACCCAGAACGCTTCGTATACCATTTCCACATGGAAATACCTTGTCTAGAGTAGGCAAGTCATTTAAATAATTCCAGGGAAGGCTTTAAAAACCAAGTTATTCTATAGTATATATAGAAAGGTAGTTAATAAACTTATAACAAGATTTCCTACTTGTTTAATGTTTCCAAAGAATTGGGGGATTAGGGACCCCTTTTGAATTGCTTTCTCCCTCTCTCCCTTTCTGTCCTCCCTCCCTTTCATTCAGCTGTAACTCTGCCTCCCCACTTAATTATGATTAAAGAAAAAAAAGGACAAATGATGTCATCACAAGTATCAGAGAACTTTACTACAAACAAAATATTTTCTAGTTGCTATGTTGAGTCCTTAATGCAGGCTAATATTTAAATTAGAAAAGTAAAGAGCAGGGGCATTTTTCTATACTCAGGGACTGAGGAGCTACCAACATTTTAAATATATTTTGATCATGTTTATTAAGGATCAGAAAGCTGTTGAGAGGTAGTTTTTAAAAACCCTCTAAGATCCAAAATAACCACCAAAGACCTTTTCATTTTGAAAAGAATAAACAGGATTATGAGAATAGGTAACTTTTTCCTTGAGGAGCTATAAATGCAAGTCATTAGTAAAGTTCATTCACTCCACCGGAATTCATTTCTTATAAGGTCTGTTGGATAATTATTCTTTCTAAACACGACAACAAAAACTGAACAGATGTTTAGGTAGATAACAAGTTTGATGGGTAAGATATAATGAATCTGTTCTTTCCATTGCTTTTAATAAAAAAGAAATATCTGGTGGTAAGATTTCTTCAGGGTTCTTAATAGGAATATGTTCCCCAGATTAAAGAAGAAGAAAAAAAGGTGGTATAGAACTTGATGTGATACTAGGATAATGAAAAATGTATCACTTAACAAGGTCTGCATTATTCAGAGTTATGCCCATGCAACTGTGTGCTCTAATCCCCAGCCAATACGTTGCTTGGTAACCAGTTACCTGCACACCTGCTCCGTAGCTATAAGAGACAGTGCATGTATGGTTATTGGCCGCATTTAGTACCAAAGAAAGATAAAAATCCAACAAATATTAATATTTTATACAACAATATATCTTTGACTTTATTATTCACCTACTGTTTAGCCAAAGATTTTTTTTTTAATCATAAGAGTCCCTGCTTCTCACCACACTCTCACCTTCTGAATAGCATGAGAAAGGACTTAAATTCCTTTCAGAGCATCTATAATCAACTCTGTTTGCTGCAGACAACAGATGCTACCATTAGGAGGGATTTTGCACTTAGGTGAGAGGGAAGGCTGAATGGAGAATTTCAGTTTATAAAAGATTCCAGCCGTGGAGGCAGAATCATTCCAGAATCAGTTTGACCATAAGGGCCTGTCTACATGAAGGCTTGATTAACATGGCCCTAGAAATATCAGTCATTGTGATTAGGCTGTGGTGTATCTGGTTTGTTCCTGATTATTTCCCTCTCAAGTTACAGTTCAGAACAGTACTACCATTGATTGTGTGGCAGTGACCCGGTAGGGGAGCCCTAAGAGGCAAGCTTTGGGACCAACACATGAAGCTCATGTATTTTTTTCCCATTAGAAAGTTGATTGCACACTATGCATTTGAGTCTCAGGGCTACTAGAAAGGATGTCCCAAGGGCCTCAAAGTCATTTCCTCTAACTTCTGGCAAGATCACAGCAATTTATTTTTTCTTAAGAGTTGGAAGGTACCTTTAGAGATCATTTAGTTCTTTGGTTCTCAGCCCTGCCTCCACATTAGAATCATCTGGAGAGCTTTAAAAACATACGTATGCCTGGGCCTACCCCCAGAAGATTCTTTTGCTAGATCTAGGGTAGGATTCAGGCCAAAACGATGCAGAGGTGGACCAAAGCCAGGTATGTTACAGTAATTGATGGCCCTTCACCTAAAGGGAGACATTGGGAGTAAAGAAAGAAGATGCATTCCCTTTCTATTAGTTACCATCTTTTTGTCCTCTTATTAGCCTTAACCATTTGGTTAGCCAGCGTGAGGCTCTTCTGCTCAGGGAGGGAGTAGCAGCTTGTGGGATCATCCTGCTCTCACTTCTTGAGGCCTGCCTTTCCATGACAGCCTTGCTCCTATGGACATCAACCTGGAGCCAAGGAAGAGTTTAACAAGGCCCTGAAGTGGATGAGACAGGTTCCTTAACTGAATGAACTTGGAGGCCACTCTGTTCCCAAGGCTGACTATTCACCCCTTGCTCTGTTTTCTGTCATACGTGATGATGGCACATTGCCCATATCCTACTGTGAGGTTAAATGACAGCGTTAGGATACTACAAAAATCAAAATACCAACATTGTTAAGATACCTTCAGAATTAATATCAGTCCCCTGTAAAATGTCTAAAGAGAAATTAGAATCTAAAGACTTGATAAAATCCAGATGAATTGAAGTCCAAAATTGTATTTTATTGCCACTGTGATATCAAAGTCCATGGAAATTGAAATCAGTAATCCATTCTTCTCAGTTTGCTATTTTGATCACCTCTTAATGAGGGGTGTTCTTGACTCTGGATAGATCTGTGGATTTTCGAGGAGGTGTAGCCCAGGTGGAATCTAGTGAGACTGGGGAAGTTCCTCTGTGCCTTGAAAGTTGTACTGATAGAATTCCAGGTGTTCATGAATATCACATGTAAAGAATCAAAAGAGTTAAAAGGGCACTCAAGCTAATTGGTTAGAATATAAGCCAACCCCAAGCCTTTAAACTGTTATCCCCTATCCTGGGCAAAATGATATTCCCGGAAGCTTGTACTTAGAGTTGCCAAAGGCTAGAGCAGAAATGGCAGTGGTAACTGAGGATGACCAGAGAAGAAAGAGTTTGGTTTTATCAGGAAGCAGGTTGGCTGTTAGCTTCCTGAAACACACAATGTGTTACCTTAAACACAATGGGAGAAACGTCAGCAAGAGCTTGACTAGCTTGGGTACTAAGCTAGCTGAATTTAGTCAGCTTTGGGGAAAACACCACCTATGTGCACATATCCTCCCTTTACATGGTATCTGAGGCATTGGGGCTCTCTGGCAAAGAGTCAAAATTTGCACTGGAGGCAGCTTGTTTGAGGATCTTATTAGAGCTGTTTTTTTCCTTTCTTATCACATGTATTTGAAACCTCTGTATTTTTTTTCTCTTTTATGTCGCCTACTTACAAGGCACTAATGATCTCTACCCAAACTTATTGGAGCTCTTCTGTATATGACAGAGCTCAGCTGCTTTTCAGTTTAAAAGGAGTAAATATTTTCTGCAGTCCTGCACCTAACCTATCCCTCCACGGCCTGTCCCAGCACTGACACTCTCCCCTTTGATGAAGTGCTGGCCTTTGGTAGGGTCCTGCATGAGCCACTTACCTGTGAAGAAAGTTGCTTGCTTGGGACAGAGCCACCACAATCTGCAAAGATTAGCCAGTGGGAAAACCATACATAGCTATGCCTATGGGTTCAAAGTCAACTACCTGACTCATAGAAGTCAAAACCAGCCTCATAGGAGAGGCAGCTGGCATTGTCCAGTGGCGGTTGGTGTTGAGGTAACTCAACATGATTGGATTTGCAGTACCTTTGCATTCACCAACAGGCCAAAATGCAAATCATCCTGAAGACCTTGACTGGCAAAATCATTACTCTGGAAGTGGAGCCCAGTGACACTATTGAAAGGCTAAGATCCAGGATAAAGAAGACATCCACTTACCAGCAGAGGCTCATCTTGCAGGCAAGTAACTAGAAGATGACCCCACTCTTTCTGGATACAACATCTAGAAAGAGTCAACCTTGCACCTGGTTCTCTTTCTGAAGGGTGGCTGTTAATTCTTCAGACTGGCATTCGTAGTATGCCAGTGATGGCATTACTCTGCATTCTAGCCATTTTCCCCAATTTGAGTTTAGCAAATAGTTTCAAGTGATAGCTGACTAGCTGGTTTTGTCAGTAGTTGTTCAAAATGTTAATAAAGGTTTTGTTGAAAAAACCAAAAATACCTCAACCTCATGTACCATTTAAGTTGCTACACACCAGCAAGCAATCCTAAATCACAGGCTCCACCAAAGGATTGTGACTTATGTACCCTCATTTGCCACCATTTTGTCTTATTTCTCAAAATTCATGGTTCATGTACCAGTTATTGGGGGTTGAGGTTATTTCCTACAACTGTGAGCCTCCCTGCCTTGTGGAAATGCATAATAGAACTTGTGCTTCCCAAGGACATACTGCTCTCAAGATAGGAGGAGGAAGAGGTGGGCTACACATGCCCCGTTTGTCTACCAGATTCACCATCAGATGAAGTGCTGTAGCTCAAGAGGTTGGGAATAAGAGGGCAGAGAGAGGCCCTGAGTTTTATATTAATTGACTTCAGTCATGTTTAAGAAACCTCAAGAACGGGAAAGAGGTGTTCCCTTCCTAATACTTGTCTACCTCTGTCCTCTTCCTAGTCCTTGTCAGGAATGCCAAGTCGTCTTTCGGTCCACCTCCTAAATATCATGGGTATCAACCCTTCCCCTCTGTCTCCACTGCTACCGCCCAAGTCGGGTCTTTGTTTTCTCTTTTACTAAGAATTGCATTTTCTTCATTACTGGGATTTTGGCCTTTGTGCCCTGCCCCTTCCCTCTCCCGACCCCCAGTATACAAATAAGCAAAACTGAAAAATCTTTCTTCTAGATCACCAGAGTAGTCATTTTATTGTACACATCTGATGATATCACTCCCATGCTCAGTATCCATCAGTGACTTCCCATTGCCTAAGAGGTGCATACTTTCTCAACTCCTGTGTTCGATGTACAAGATCCTTCATAGTGAAAGGTGGTTAAGCTTATGGATTCTAGTGTAAGAATGCCTGGTTTCAGAGCTACTGACCAGCTATGAGACCTTGAACAAGTAACTTAACCTTTTTGTGCTTCACTTTCCTCATCTGTGAAATTGGGATCGTAATAGTACTTATCTCAAAGGGAGGTTATTTATTAATAATGATATAAATGCTTCACATGAACACCTATCACTGTGCCTGGCACATAAGTAGTGATCAGTATTAGTCATGATTTTTATTTGGCCTCTACTTGCTTATCTAGCCCCATGTGACCTACTGACAGCCTCAAACCGTTAAGGCCTGGTCTTAGCTGCTTGCGCTTTTCTGACCCTCCACACTTTCCCAGGTCTTTGTGTCTTTCATCCATGCTGGTCCTTCTGCCAGAATGCCCTCACCTGTCTTGATGGCCTGGCAGCGTCCTATTTATTGTTCAGTTCTCAGTTGAAGTGCTTTGTCCTCTGTGAACAGACTTAAGCGTTACTTCTCTTGGGCTCCCCTTTTCCAGTCTAGTAAGGCAAACACCCCCATTCTCCTAAGACTGTGTACTTTCTGAAGCTGGGGACTGGGTCTTTCTGCCTTTATTTCCTACTACCTGACCCAGTGGGAGGCATATATGATAACTGCTCAAAAGTGTTTGTTGAATGAGTGACCGTGTGAACAAGAAGGCTCTTTCCTAGAGGAAATAATTTCAGGTTTTGAAAGCTCTGCATGGCTGGCATTATAGGGAGAACCAGACCTCAACATATTTTCTGATGCAATTCAGTGGAAACTTTAAATTAAAAAGAAGCTTAGAGTACAGATAATTGCTATTTTCACTTCAAACTGTCTTTTAAAGTCTAAGTTCAGACTAATAGAGAATTTTTTTTTTACCTCTGCTAATATATTGTGGGTATGAGAGGAAGGAAAGAATAATTCACATCTAACCTTTTAGCTCCATTCTTTGTTGAAATAACTTTTCTAAAACTAAGAATACAGTTAGTTGAAAAAATCTCTTCTAAATAAATTGCAATGCATTAATATACTGCCCTAAGTAAGTTGGTTAGTCTCAAGGCAAACAATTCTTGTATACTGATCATTTAGAGATATTTTTAAAAACTTTGTAAAAGGTCAATTGGTTTATTTTTATGTATTTAGCAACAGTTTACAAAGCAATATTTTAGAGCTGTCATTGTATTAATTTTCATGGTTTTAATAATTGTGAATTTTATATTTCCTTGGGAAGCAATTAATACATTTAGGAAACTCTCCTGGGTTTCATAAACACTTCCAATTAAAATGTATTGATTTGGCAGTAGTTTCTCCTTAGTCCTCGTTCACAGAGACCAACAAGCAATTCATGTAGCTTTATCTAACCTGAATGTGAGCAAAAATGAGACAACAGAAGATATTATCTCTTTTTCCCTTAGAACTTAATTAGTGCTATAGGTATTATTAGCCTGTAAGCGCCTGGAGGGCAAGGATAATGTCTTATTCATTATTATATCTCACTCAGGGTCTAGCTGAGGCCCTGCATATATATTAAGGGCAGCAGGGATTTGCATAAATGAAGGAGTTTTGCCACTGGCCAGTGTGGAGACTAGAAGAGAATGAACAAAGGTTGGGGCAGGAGCTTAGTGAGTGCTGGGCAGACAGGATGGACTGCAGCTTCTGAGAGGCCCCTGGGACTAAGTCCAGAAATAGGGGCACAGCAGAGGAGCCCTTCTTAGAAAGCCTGGGAAAAGGGAGGGGATCCAATCAGAAGACTTCTGGATGTGCTACAATTCCTGGAATTCATTTTAGGTTGGAATCTTCTGGAGGATTTAGGTGAATAGATGTTTGTGGGGACTTGGAAAAGATTCCAAAGCAGGGTAATAGGAATTCTGATTAGGGGTATTTGTGATGCTTTCTCACTGTGGTGTATGTCTCGTGTGCATGTGGGAAGTTTATGTGGGCCACGTGTAGTGTGTGTGTGTGTGTGTGTGTGTGTGTGTGTGTGTGTTGGTATGTGTGTAGGGAGTATATGTGGGGTGTGTGTAGTATGTGTGTGGTGTGTGTGTGGTATGGTGTGTGGTGTGTGATGCATGAGAGATGTATGGTGTGGTGTGATATGTGTGTATATATGGTGTGTGTGTGTGTATGTGTGTGGTATGTATGTGGAATGTGGGAGGGTATGTAGGATGTGTGTGATTCCTCATCAAATATTAAAAATAAATTTTGCCACTTTGGGGGCAAAGGATTGGATTTCTCTCTCGGAAGCTGATTCTTATGTACAGGGATCAATAGATCCTTATTACCATGTGCCTAATCCTGGGTTAAATCATGTGAATATAAATAAAATATAAAACATGGTATGCTTATTCATGGTTTGCAATCTAATTAGATGTAAACATTGGAACAGAATATGATGATGCGAAAATAGATAAATTGTTCAGTGTATTCAAAAGAGAAGGTCACCCTGGGATGGCTTTATCAAGAGGTGAGACATGATCTGAGCCTTGAGGGATGAATGAGTGACATTTCTGTGAGTGAGGAGCACTTGTCCTATCTATGATCCTAGGGTAAAAACTCATACATTTTGAGTGAGTATTCGGCTGGTGTAGGAGATTCCTGTTGCTTGGGGAGTTGAGGCAGGGAGAGGTGGAATGTACTTAAGACTCATTACAGTTTGGGCCTAGAATGTCAGGTGAAGATCTCTGAGCTTCACCCAGTAGGCAATGGAGAACCATTGGTTTTTTACCAGAGGACCGACATGATCGAAGTTGTCTTCTAGAAGATTATTTTAGCATAATAAAGTAGTCTGTATTGAAAGAGAAAAATCTGAAGGCAGTGAAATCAGTTTAGGAGTGTCAGTTTCCTAAAACTCTGGAACCCTGTATCATCTCCACTTATCTAAATATAATTTGGCCACTTGAGGTCATTCTCAACCCAGGGGCATATAAAAATATAAACAGAAACTAAATTTTCACTATATTCTCTTGATCATATTGCTTAATATGATATAAAACATCTTTAAAATTGTCTTCACACACTTAATCAAAGGATATATGTTTTAAAAGGATAAAATGATGACTCTTAAATAGGTATACAATGAATATTTGTTCAAGATTTTATATAACTCATTAATAAGGGAACTTATAAGATGTTAACAACCAGTTCAAAATAGAATGCAAGGAACAGATAAATTCATAGATCGAAAATATAGAAATGGATAGTGAGTCTGAATTTTTCCACAATAGGAGAGGGAAGTCGATTGAACTTCTATCAGAGAGAATTTACACATCTGTGTACAAGAACTGTTTTGATTTGCTGTCAGTTATCTACAGTTTACAGAGTTGTAAAATAGCTTAATAACAGTGAGAGGCTAGAATCAGATAATCCAGATGGGTATGCTGTAGACAATGAAGTATTTTCCATTGAAGCACAAGGCTTTTTATGAATTTCAAAGACTTGTTATATCCTTCTCTTTATACCAAATTTTATTTTAAAATGCCCATAAAAACATAAACAGGGCACTTGGATGGCTCATTCGGTTAAGTATCAGACTCTTAATTTTGACTCAGGTCATGCATGATCTCATGGTTCGTAGGATTGAGCCCCACATCAGGTTCCATGCTTGGTGTGGAGCCTGCTTGGGATTCTCTCTCTCTCCTTTCCCTCTGCTCCCCCACCTTTCTCTCTCTCTCAAAAATAAATAAATTAATTAATTAAATGCCCATCTTTACCTCCTCTTACACTGGGCTACTTCCTGATATCTCTCCATCAGTTCTCTTTTTCCAAGAGCAGTTCCAGATCCTTTCTTTCTAGTATAAATGTATTAATTCTTTCCTGCTTCTCTCAGTTTTTCTTCCTCCATTACTGGATCAACTTACAAAGTATTCTCCTTCTCCTTAGAAGGAAGGTTGTGAAAACATGTGGTTCACATTTTCTCTATCACACCTACACAAAGTTTTATGCAATTGTTCTAGACCAAACATGTTTTGAGATTATGATCTGGATTGCCACTCTCCCCTTAAAGAGTGAGGAGGACAAAAAGTAAGTTGGAAAAATCTTAAAGATTTTCTTTTCTTATTCCACTGTCAATCCCCTTCTGGGATCTTGCAGTCCTGCCTGATTTCAGAGCTGAAGCAGCTTGAGGACAGTTGAATGCCTTGTCCAGTTAGAGGCAGAGATGATACTGGATTTGGGTTCCTTGGTCTAAGAGTTGGTCATACAGCACAGATGTATTGCGTGCCTAAAATGTGTCAGGTCTTCATTGAGTTTACATTCTAGATGGAGGAGATATGCAATAAATAAGATAAATGAACAAATTACACACTGTATTATGTACATGTTATATTGTATTATGCAGAATGTGCAAAATGCCATGAAGGAAAATAAAGCAAGGCATGCAATAGAGTGATTGGGGTAGGCCTCTGGGAGAAGGTGGTTTTTGCATAAAGACTTCAAAGAAGTGAGGGAGTAAGCTATGAGGATGATATGGGGAGAATATTCTGGGCAGAGGGCACCAGAAGTACAAAGGCCTTGAGGTGAGATTATTCCTGGTGTGTTTGAGAAACAACAGAAGGCCAGTGAATCGGGAGAGATGAGTGGCACAGTAGGAGAGATCAGGTCAGTAGGGAGAAAGGGTGCAGATCATATAGAATCTTGTAGGCCTTTGTAGGACTTTTTGATTGCAGTGGGAAGCCACTGGAAGGTTTTGAGTGATATTATGTGTTTTTTATTTTAAGAGATTATCCTGGATATTATATAGAAGTGCTGTGGCCAACAGAGAGGTCATTGCACTAATCCAGGAGAGAAAGGACAGTGGCGTGGAGCCAGGGGGTAGCAGTGAAGGTGGACAAGTGGTAAAATAATGATGGGTACACTGTTGACTCTGGGTCAGTTTTACTTCAGTTTTCAAACAACTTGGGGTATTTTAGTTTTCTAGGCATCTTGCTAGGGACTGGGATACATAATTATGTAAGATCCAGTTCTTATCTCTAAGGAGTCCAATCATATACAAGAGACTACTATGAAAAATATTAAAAACATTGCAATGTGTTGTGGTAAGCACAACGATAGATATTTGTGCAAGGCACAGATGCAGACCCAAAAAAGAAAAGGGATGGCAGGCAGGGAGGGGCTCCTCGGAGGAGGTGTAGTTTGGAAAAGGAATAAGAGCGTCACAGGATTTCCTTCCTAGGTGGGTGGAGACACTTCAGGTAGAGGGGACAGCAAGATTTGTGGGGGTACTGTAAGCTATTAAGTTGTTCATTCTCTTTTATTCTTGGTAATGTGGTAGATTGGAAGTGTTCAAACAAGCCCTAAGAGGAGCCTGGCTACCATTGTGATTTAAGGTCTGTCTTGAGGGTCGAGTTCCAGGCATAGGGAACAGCCAAGTATAAAGACCTTAAAATACTAACTTGCTTTGTATGTTAAGAAACAGCAGGGGGCTAGAGGACTGGTCTGCAAAGGTAAGGGGAGCATAGGAGGCAGACAGAGAGCCAGATGTCTGGGGCCACTGAAGGAATTTAGGGCCATCAAGAAGTTCATCTGGAGTTTTTTCTTAGGGGTAGGAGAGCCACCTTCATGCTTCGAATTGAAAAAGGAAGTGATCCAAAGAGGGAGTGGGGTGAGGTAGCTACACTCAATTTGAGGAGGAGATAGAAATGTGGGTATTTCCTTAAGTAGAGGATATGAAGGTATCACGTGGTGGGAAAGGGGTACATGGATGCTTGTATGGGGCTGGTAGGTGGGTCCTTGGGAGCAATGATGATGTTTCTCTGTGACCAGTCCTAGAGGCTTCAGAGAGCTACACTGTGAGAAGTTTGGAATGTGGTAGTTAAGAGCAAGAGTCAGGCTGATGAGTCAAATCCCAGCCCCACCACTAACCCTGGGCAGGTTACTTGATCTTTGGGGCTTGACTTCCCCACCTGCAAAATGGGGCTGGCGCCTACCTTGTAAGTTTGGTGTGAGGAATATGTAAGTGGATATATGCAAATTGCTTGGAAGAGTGGCGCATAGTAAGCATATGGTAAGTACTATATAAGTTGGTGCCCTTATTATTATTACCTTTTGGGATGAGCAGTGTTCATGGCCTGTGGTTGGCCTTGACAGAGGGGGTAGGTAGCAGAAGGAGCAATCATAGTAAAGGCAACTTGTGGACCTGAGACAGAGCCTCTTCCTGTGGGAGCCCTGGGATCCTTACGGAACTCCCTTGAAGGAGGGGACTAAGGGGCAGGACTCCAGTCCCGGGGATTGGCTTTCTCATCTGCTGGTGAAGAAAGGCTGAGACAGTTTTAATTTTGTCTAGAAAAATAAAGAAATGTGATGTTTCTCAAGCGTATCATGAAGCAAATTCTTAGCGGTTATGTGTGCTTAGGGAACTATAGGCAGCTATAAATTGCTAAAAGATGGATTTTGAGGTGGGGGTAGGTGGCTAGTAATAGTGAAAAAATGAGCAGGGATCAGATCAAGATAGACCTTAAATGCCCTTCAATGACCTTGGCCTTACTCTATACATACTGGGGAGCCAGAGAAGGACTTTTAAGCGGAGGTGACATAATCCGATTTAGATCTTTAATAACTTTGCTGGTGGCAGGAGAATAAAGTTGTTGAGGTGAGAAAAAAAGGCATCAGTTAAAAGGCTGTGGCAGCAATTCTGAGGAGGAATTATAGGAGCCAGGATTAAGATATTGGCAGCAGGGATACAGAAGAGACAACAGGGCTGAGACATATCTAGAAATCTTGGATGTGATACTGCAGATAGGGAAGTCAGGCTTCTGGCTTTGGATAGAGGAGACAAGGAGATAGAACAGATGGGGATGACAGTGAGTTCAGCCTGGGTTCTGTTAGCTTGAAGTGGCTGTCCCCAGTGGAAGCATCAAGATTGGGCCAAAGCTGGGTTTGGGAATCATTAGAATGGAGATGGTTAGGGAGGGCGTGGAATTGCCTAAGGCTTAAGAACCAGCGGCTTTGGTGAGGATCACTGGGAAGAAGTGATCAGATCAATAGACAACAGAGGGGGCGATTGCCAAGGAGCTGGGAAAGGAGTTTCTAGAAGGGCTCATGATTAAATTCAGAGAGTTCAGGAACAAGACTTGCCAGTTCATGTCCATAGGCTGGTGGAAAGAGAGTCAGTCTTTAGCAAGTCAAGGAAGGAAAAGGAAGCAAGGATGTGGTGAAGGTGAGTGTGAACCACACTTTGAGGAAACTTAGGCATGAATTAAAACTGAGAATGGTAGCCAGAAGGGCAGTGCTAGGTCAAATAATATTCCCCTCCCAGTCCTCCAGTTTGTAAGAACTTATTAAAGAGGCCATGAGGAGATCTCAGCAGAGATAACATTTGAGGATTCACACACACACACACACACACACACACACACACACACTCAGCCAGCAGGTAAGGATATATATAAAGCTTTTAGAACTCTTTCTCTAAAGCAAATTAAAAAAAAATCATCAATTCAGCTATCTGAAAAATTCACACAGGTTGGGATGGTAAGTGAAGAATCCCTATATTTAATTGACATTTTCATCAAAGTTTGAGTTGTATTTTCTGAAATGTGTTTTATTCCATGTAAGTTAAATGCCTCTCCAGCAGCTTTATCTCATTGCGTGGCTATGTATAGTTTGTCCTATAAGCTCCTTTTGAAACAGTCTCTTATGATTGATTGATTGATTGATTGATTGTAAATGTTTGTCTATTTTTGAGAGAGCACAAGTAGGGAAGGGTCAGAGAGAGAGGGACAAAGGATCTGGAGCAGGCTCTGCACTGTCAGCAGCAAGCCCACACAGAACTCTAACTCACCAACTGTAAGATCATGACCTGAGCCGACATCACATGCTCAACCAACTGAGCCATCCAGGCGCTCCGGAAGCATTCTTTTATTTTTAATTTTTTAAATTTTTTAAATATTTATTTTTGAGAAAGAGAGACAGAGAGCATGAGCAGGGGAGGGGCAGAGAGGGAGACACAGCATCTGAAACAGGCTCTAGGCTCTGAGCTGTCAGCACAGAGCCTGATGTAGGGCTCGAACCCACAAACCGTGAGATCATGACCTGAGCTGAAGTCAGGCACTTAACCGACTGAGCTACCCAGGCGCCCCTGAAGCATTCTTTTGAATTTGATATGAAAGTATACACTTTATCCTACAGCATAACTCAAAAACTTAAAACTGTTGGTCAGGTGCCAAACAGTGACAGAATTCATTTTTATGGTTCAAAAGAACACATGCTTCACGGGAAAAAGGAACGGAGCTTTTATTTTGGAGAAATGGTAGGAACACTGTGGGAGGTATATTTGGGATAATTGTAAATATAGTTTTTCCTTGCACGAATGAATCTTAGATTGTTAGTTAGGAATATTCTGAAACAATACAATTATCAGTGAGAAAACACTCAGATGCCTCATTGCGTTCAGTGGTTTCTTTTATTAACTGTAACACCTGCCGTTTCACAGCCTGTGCTTCCGTCTCCAGATACAAAGTGAAGGGGGTCCCACAACAAATATTGGGCTAATTTAAATCTCTAAATAATAAAATAACAATCAAACTGTGTACTCAGTCTTAATCTGGGTATGTCAGGTAAAAGTTGTTTTCTTCTTGTCAGAATGAAATGTGTTTGATCTGAACTGTTAATGTAACAAATATTAATGAAATGGCCTTTATGTGCCAGGCACTGTGCTAAGCTCTGGAGGTGTGGTGACTCAAATGGACAAGTTCCCTGGCCTGATGTCATTAATGATTTCGTGTATCAAAACTACATTAAGAGGGGTGCCTGGGTGGCTCAGTCGGTTGAGTATCCGACTTCGGCTCGGATCACGACCTCATGGTTTGTGAGTTCCAGCCCAGCATTGGGGGTCTTTGCTGTCAGTGCAGAGCCCAGTTTGCTTCAGATCCTCTGTCCCCCTCTCTGTCTGCCCCTCCCTGGCTCACGCTCTCTCCGAAGTAAAATAATAAAACATTTTAAAAAAAGACTGTGTTAAGAAATAATTGTTTAGGTGAGGAATGGAAGGGAAAACATAGCAGGGCACAGTGGCATTCAGCAGGCAGGTATGTGGACCCAGATGAACCAATTCTGTTTATCCCTTTACTCTTATGTGGTATGAATGAAAACGCTGATTGGCCATTCCTGAAATTTCCTCCATGTGGAGGGACCCTCTTTAGACATCCTGTCTAGCCTCTGTTGCTTTCTCATTCCCCTTTTCCCATGGAAAGAGAGGAGGCTCACCTAGTGGAGAGTTCGGGAGAGGGCCTGGGCACACCTGGCTTGGTGTCTTCCCCTTCCTGGTGGGAAATCTACTCTGTTTCTTTGGCCAGATCTTCAGTGGTGACTTCAAACTGCTGGAAGATGGCTGAGTTCCCTGTGCCCCTGTGAGCACTGGCTTTCAGTGATGAGTATCAGGTGGCTGAGACGGACTTCACTGAATAATGGCCCTTCTGATGTTGATTTTCCAGCCAAGAGGGGAGCTAACCTCTTGGTTAGCTTGATTTTGTTTACTTGACCCTAGGCTCCTTAGGATCATGACCATTATATGGTCTCACTTTGGCTCTGGGTGGTTAACTATATAAGCTCTGGGTATGGACTTAGACTTTCAAGGCTCCAGTGGTGGCTTCATCCATGAAGGGGTATTAGATTTTATGAGAGAAGAGAGAGAGCAAGAGCGAGAGAGAAAGATAAAAGAGAAAAGAGAAAGAAAAAGAAAGGACCCTTAATATAAAGAGCATATACTGTATTTTTGGATTACAGTAGAGAAGTCAGTCAATGAAATTCTTGTAGATTGAAAATCTAGGAAGGCAATTCAAAAGGCCTGTATCTTGGACATTATCCTTAGGAATCGTGTTTGCCTAGGAATTCAGGTAGGACCTAGGGTGGTCTGGAAAACCTGCTTCAGCCTTGCTAGCAGAATAGGAACAGTGGAAGAATGAAAACCAAGAAAGACAGATTGATTAACTTGAGAGAAAGATTCCTTATATTAAAAAAAGATATTCTTGGACAAACTAGATAGACATGCATGAGAACAGTAACAAGGATAGGGATAGACAGATACAAAAAGTAAAGCAAGGTTATTTCAGATTTACTTTTTTTCCTAAAGAAAGTACTAGAAAAATGAGACATTCATTCAGTAATCTTCATATATTTTTCAAGTGATTTCTATGTGTCAGGCACTAATCCTGGGTATTAGAAATATATCAATGAACAAAAAAGATAAAGTCTAACTCTGTTGATTTTACGTTTTAGTAGGAAAAGAAGATAATAAACATACAAATAAATTGTATGCTGTGTTAGAAAATAAGTGTTATAGAAAAGAAGACACATCAGGGTAAGGGGGATTAGGAGTTCCTGGGAGGGAAGGGATGATGGTGTCAAGGTGGGCCTTATTGAGAAGGTGGTATTGGAATAAAGATTTGAAGGAGTAAGCCATACGGTTATCAAAGAGAAGAGCATTATAAGTAGAGGGAACAGCCAATGCAAACACCCTGTGGCAGGAGGGTGTCTGGTATGTTTGATCAGGAGCAAGGAAGCCACTGAAGTATAAGCAGAATAAGCAAGAAGGAGCATAGGAGGAGGTGACCTTAGAGAGGTAACAAAGGGCCATATTGTATAGACCTTTCATGGTCATTATAAAGAATGACTTTGAATCTGAATGAAGAATAAGGGAGTCCCAAAATTATTGTAGCAATCCAGGAGAGGAGTGAAGGTAGCTTGGAGTATGAGGTAAAAGCTGAGACAAAAGAATCACCACAGTTTGATGCCACATTTTAAAGTTTAAAATCAAGCAAAACCAAATAATAGAATGTTTAGTTATGTAGCTGTTTGTGGTAAATCTCTATGTAAATGCAAAAAGAGGATAAAGAACCAAAGTTCAGGATTGTAGTTGCAGCTGTGGAGAGGTAGGAACCCGAGAATGGCTTTGGGGAGGAGAGCACAAAGAAACTATTTTTGGAGATTTTCTTTTTTTTTTTTTTTAAGTTGGGTGGAAATGTGGGGAGAATGTGTTTTATTGTGCTTCATTCATAACTTACATACACATTATACATATTCGCTATACAAATACTCTGTTTAAAAAAAAGAGAGAGAACAGATAGTAGTTGACCAAAGGGAGGGGGATAACTAACAGAAGGGACCATGTAGGAGGAATTAAAGGTGTGGGCTTTGCTTTTTTTCTGGTTTAGCAGGACCTTCATCTATAAGAGGCCACAGGAAACCCCTAGAATCATCACTGGGGTAGCTTTTTTTAAGATGAGTGTATGCAGGCACCTTAGACTCCCTGAAGGGCAGCCATGAGGTGAGGGACCAGTCCCAACTTCTGGGAGGGAGAACAGCCTGGAACCACCCTGAAGGCAAGTGCACCCTCATCTGGTGCTGGTGAGGGAGCTGACTGTAGACCCTGTGCCCATCCCAGTGCTCTCAGTGGCTGCTGGTGGACACCTGGAGAGGGGCTGTGCCCACAGCCTTGGGTTTTGTTTTGGATTCTAATTGACCTGACTTCTAAAGTACTGTGTGAACTTGGAAGATACCAGCCCTCTGAGCTCCAGCCTCCTCATCCATATAATTTAGGGGTGAGACAAGAGCAATTGTCTTCACACTGTGTCTGTGTCAGCTTTAGAAATCCCTGGGGGTACTGCTGAGTCACTTAGAGAAGGAGGACGTGCAGCTGAAAAGGAGTTCTCAGACTTTCCAAACCCCTAGTTCAGTTAGGGGAGCCACTCTAATGGATGTTGTATGTTTAGGCTGCATGTATGACTTCATTTCAGAGGAGCGTTCTGCTGCTAAAATGAAAACCAATGAAAACCCAAACAATTAAGAATTTGGAAACCACTGGTCTAGACTGTATTTCACAGACCTATCTATATATATATCAAATTATTCTGATGAGTTAAAAACAAAAGCTGACTCTCCAGCCCTTGCCCTTGGTTTATTGAATCAGTATGTCCAGGAGCAGGGTCTTCAGGGACTTTTGTAACAAGCCCTCCAGGTCCATCTCACAGGGGGAGCCCATCTCTGGCCATCGCCTGGTTTTTGGAAAACCCTGTTGTGTTGGAACTTTGGAGTTCTCTTCTCAGCACTAACATACCATGAGCCTGTGTTTATATTCCTCCTGTGTATAACACCTTCTGTTCCATTTGTTTATTTTTTTCTGCATTTCTACAAAAACAACAGCTTCTTAGAACCAAAATATCAAAATGAAGCTGCCATCCAATTTTTATTTTTTCCCCATGTGCAAAATTTAGGGTTGTTTTTCTGGTTTTTGTGTTTCCCCCCCTTTCTGAAAATTGTGTATAAAAATAGGCTCTTTGTTTTTCTACAGTGCCTACCGCTGTAGCTCCCACATGCTTTGGAAATCATGCCATTCAAGTTTGAATAGATACTAAAGGAACCCAGGGAGTAGTTTTCCCTTGCATCGTTCAGGCGACAAAATATTTCCAAACTGTGCTCTGACATTCACTTTGAAATATTTTTCCCTTCCTGTTTGCTGCCACCCCCCTGAAAACGTATAAGCATGCCTGATTGAATAGCCCACTGGAGAGAGTTAAAGATAAGGCTGGGAACACCTGCTCTTGAAATAGTTCTGTGGTTAGTACCCCTTAACAAAGAAATATGATTCTTAGAAGGTCCAGTAAAGGGTAGATGAAAGAATTAAGGGAATATGTGGGCTGAAACACGAGGTCAAACTAAAAAGATTAAGACTTTTCGGCCCACAGAGATGAAGGCTGCATGGGGAGATGATCAAAGTGGACAAAGCCACGAAGGGTATCAATATGTTGTGTTCATCAAATTCCAAAGTACAAGTATGGTCAGGAAGACTCTTTGAAGCCTGAAAGAGGAGGAATTTAGGACAAATAGAAAAAAACATTACTTTATACAGTGTGTCATAAACTTTTGAAACAAGTCACTCCTAAGATATGGTCTGGGTTAAAAATAATAAAGGTTCACAGAAGGTGTAATGTACTTATGAGTCATAGAGGCACAGTGGTTTTTCAAGAGTGAATTATACTGTCCTGTGGTACCTCTTTGGCATTTTATATTTTACATTTATATTTATGTTTGAGATAGAGTGCTAAGCTATGTTTACTATGCATGTGATCTCATATGACAAAATTTATGTTCTTAAGGGGGGAAACACTTTATTCAGTCAGGTGCCTTAAAAATTTTAGACAATGGAAATGATTTCCTTACTAATTAGGGATGTCTTGCCTTAAAACTTTTCACCCATCTTGAATCCTCATGGCTTGTCAGTTGATGTTTTCAATAACAGTGAAGCTGGGATGGGAATGAAACAACTATTATGGTGCATGCATTCTGGATTTTTTTTTCATTTTGCGTGTTTAACCTCTAAACAGTTTAGTGAGTCCAGAGAGGAAAAAGGGAGAGTTCTCCACTGATGCCGCTGATACCCCATGAGGCCCATACCAGTGATAAAGCCATGTGAATACTCCTCAGTGCCACATGTGGGAATTCCTTTCTGAGGCAGAATGACCTTTCTGCCTTTTCAATCATGCAAAAGGCTGACTGTTGAAGCTGACAGACAGGGAAACATTATATCCTAGGATGTGAAGTCAGCCATAGAAAAGGTGGAAATAAGAGGGAGGAGTTTTAGCCTTCTTTAAACTCTTTCTCAGACTCTCAGACTCTGGTAAAATATATCCATAAATAAATTATTCTAGTAAGAGTACACCAAACAGCAGGACTGAGAGTTGATTCTTTCTCACCCTGTCAAAATTATACTGTATAAATAGCTGAGTCATGTAAGGAAATAGCCGTGTAACAAACTGCTCCAACACTTCATGGCTTAAAGCAACAACCATCGGATTATACTCATGGATTCTGTGAATTAGTAATTTGGATGGTTAATCTCTTCTCCACAATGAATGAGGCCTCCAAATGGCTGGGAGCTGAATCATCTCATGGCTTCTTCACTCACGTGTTTGACACCTGGTCTGGGATGACTTAAAGGTTGGGCTCAACTGAAATGTCAACTGAAAATGGCACCTGTATATGGCCTCTCCATGTTTCTTAGACTTCTCACAGCACAGCAGCTGGTTTCCAAGTGGGAGAGTCTGAAGATTAAGCAGATGGAAGCTCCATTGGGCTCTTGTGACACAGTTTAGTTTCAGAAATCATGAAGTGGTCACTTTGTTGTTTTTGTTGGCATAAATAAATCACTGAGGCCAGTCTTATTCAACAGAGGGGTATTAGACTCCTCCTCTTAATGAGGGTGGTGGTAAAGTTACATTTCAGAAGAGCATGTTGGGGGGTAGATATTTTCATGGTAATCTTGAAAAATGAAGTACAGTATACCACAAGGATGTGTGTGTGTGTGTGTGTGTGTGTGTGTGTGTGTGTGTGTAAATGATCACCTTCCCCTCCGCCCCATATTAAGATCTGAGAGGGAAATTCTCTTGGCATCCAGGTGATGGGGAATGCAGGATGTGTTTATTGGGGGTGAGAAGAGATGAGAGTATTAAGAGTAATATTTGTAACTTGCCCATAAGAAGAAAGAAACTGGCTAAGACTTTCTTCAATAAAGGATGAGCAAACAAACAAGTAAAACCAACATGGGGCCTTTGGAAAGTTTCTGCAACTTGAGAAAAAAGGACCATTGCCTTGAAGATACAAATGGAAAGTATACTTTGAAAAATGACCTGTTAAAGGAAACAAAAGAACATTTTTGAAATCTTTTTTGGAAGGAAGAAGGAACATAACTGAGACTGCAAAAAATTGCATCAGTTACCATGAAGAGAGAGTTGAGAGTCTCCTTTAGAACACAGAGGAAATCATCAAAGAGATGAACATAATAGCAAAATTGATCAATATGGAAAGCAGAGAATAGATAATGAAACCATGAGTATCAAGAGTATCAATGTATCAAAGTAATAATAAAAGATATAAAGAAGAAAACTTTCCCAAATAAAGATTGAGTCAGCATTTGATAGCACTCAATTCCCAGAGAAAAGAAGCAGAGTAAGACTTGCCATCTGACATGCCCTCACAAAAATGTTTGAACTTATAGACAAAAACTTTGATGCAAAACCCTGAATTCCCCAAAGTTTTCTAACAGAAACAAAAATCAGATTTTAATTCTACGATATTAAACATAAGATGATAGAGTAACCTCTATAACATGAAGCATTTGGTAATAATAGAATTATGAGGAAGAAAAAGTTTGACCAAAGTGTTCACTTATCCAAATTTTTATTAATGTGTGAAAGCAACAAAAGCATTCTCAAATGTACAAAGATTCAGAAACATATAACACCTGTATGATTTATGAAAAAATATTAAAGATATGTCTGGGGATGGCTGGACTGAGAAAATACACATGCAAGACACTTAATAATTATGTGGATTTCAAATTTCACATTTCATCTTGGATTAAAAAAGACTGACAAGTAGTCAGGAGAGAGACAATGCTGATGTTCTCACCTTACCAAGGGAGAGATGACAACAATACTGCTTCCGCTGCTTGAAAGCAAATGAAAGATTGGTGCAGCAGAGTGGATAAAACTTCAGCCATAATATCTGCAGAGGAGGTTGCAGCCCAGAAAGGAGCTAGCCTGCCTAGAATATTCCAGAAAGGCTCTAGACTTCAAATTCAGAGATAGCAGATAACTGAGAGAATGGGAATGAGAGTTTGCAGAAAGCAGAGAATTGAAGGCTTATATTTAATGGCCTTTTTAAATAAGAACACATAGTCTCCTTTTTCCTTCAGAAAGTCTAGCAACCAAACATTTTCCTCTAGGCAAAAACAATAACAGCAACACACTAAAAACCCAGAATATTCTCTTCTAAAGAAATTGAACAAATATTTTGGGAGAACTTGAGCAGTTAGTGTGGGTGTTATCACCCTGAAGGAAAGCCCTTCACATTCTGTCATTTTGATGGCCCATTAATAAAGCTGGTTCTCACCTCTTCACCCTGTTGCCCTAAGGGGAAGCCTGTGAGTTGGCAAATCCTGCTCCTGTTCAGCTTTATATCTGAGGAAGTTCACAACATGGAAAAGAAAACAGTGAAAGATAATCATAAAAAGCTGACCCCTGAAGAAAGAGAGAATTCAGGGAACTGAAAAGAATTTAAAAACAACTGTGACAACTCTGCTGTCCTCAGTGAGGTATAAGAAGCTATTGCCTTCATAAAAGGAGAGCAAGAGGCCATGAAAATGAAAAATACAAAGAACAAAGAAGAATACTTAGAAATTAGAGATGAGTGCTCAAATAAAGCATTCAACAGAATAATTGGGAGGAAAAGTTGGGGAAATCTTCCAAAAAGTAGTGCAATAAGAAAGGCTAGAAGGAGAGAAAAGATAGAGGTTAATTAAGGTGAAGACGTATAAATGTCAAGGGGATGGATTTAGCAAAAAGGTTGCTATTGGTGATCTTGCCAAAAATAATTTCAGGGGAGCAATAGAGTGAATACAACATCAGTGTTCAAATGATGTGATTCTGTTTAGCTTGAGAAGATTGGTACGGTGGTACAAACTCAGTCAAAAAGGATCCTGTATCTCATCCCAAATATATGATCCTAACTCATCTGTATAGTTCAGTGGATGGTGACTTCATGGTCTTGAGTTCTTACCCCAAAAGTATCTACTGGATTATTTGTCACTTTTGGTTCCAGATGAGTGGCAGTGACCACAGGCAGAAATGAGCAGGGCCAAGGTTATCTCGAGTATTAATTTATTTTTCAGAATCTAGGTTACATACCATTAAGAATCTTAATGATATTGATAGTATTTAGTTGCCAATTGGCTGTCTCTACTAGGAGAAGGACATGTGAGTCATGTGATTAGTATCCATTACTATATCATAAAGTGGTGCATAACTTCTTATTTAAGTTAGAGACTTATTTAAGAGACTTATTTAAGTTAGAGACTTATTTAAGTTAGAGACTTTTCTGGCAGTAAGCATTGTGGTTTTCTGCATATAAATTAAAAAAAAAAACCCAGACAAATATTAGAAGAAATAGATGGAGATTAGGTGGCCAGAAAAATAATCCTTAAACTACATTTTTCAAGGATTTCCATGAAGTATTCATTGACCTTAGGTAGTACTGCAGCAGTATCAGCATCCTAAGAAAGTAATAGCTTGCTATATTGATATTATTATTAGATTTTGAAAGGGGGAACAGGCTGCCTTCCAGGTAAGAACTGTCTTGGAGCTCATTGTTTAACCACAAACGAAGGGTTTTTAGCTCTGTGGTGCTCTTTAACTTTGTACCATTGGCGGGAGGCAAAATGATAATGGGTAATAGCTAAAAAAAAGTCACTTTTTATACAGCAAGTGAGCTTGAGACTTTCAGTCCTGCAAATTAAGTTGAAATGAATGGCTTCTGAACAGCACATTGGGTGACAGGAAGTTTATAAATGTTATGTCTCCTGAGGTGTTCCAGTAATAGTAAGTTTGGGCAGAATAAGCTTTTTCTGTAACAGTCTCGTTGGAAGGACCAGCAGTCTCCAGAGAGATCGGTTAATAAGTCAGTTACCTGGGTGTTGAAAATGAAAAAGAAAAGGTAGTGGAATAAAAAAGACTTTGAAGGAGAAAAATGTTAATTTAGCCAATTGAGTGCTTCTACTAGAATGATATTCAAGACTAGCTAACGTACTCTCTCTGATTTCGCTCTAATTTCAATTTGTATGACAGCCTCCACGAAAGCAGGTTTTTTTGTTTTGGTCATGCAGAGCTGATATGGAGAAGACAGTGGATGTGTGATTTAGGTTTGGTGCTGGGAGAAGGCTGGAAATGGCATTAGGAAAACCACCAGGTGTGCTGTCTGATTGGACAGCCCAGCATGTGGAATATGGTGCTGTTGCCACGAGCTACCCTTTTTCTGCTGTTGCTTTTGCAGATCTCAGTAGGAATCGAGGCAATGGTAAGTGGTATATCTGTATGTTACAATCTGACAGTCGTCTCTACAAAAGCATTTTAATTTTCTCATGTAAAGTTACTCTCAGAGGAACACAATTAATTGGCTTCTGAAATGCCTTGACACTTTGAGATCATTGGACAAATGATGCTGTGTAAGTTCACAAACAGAATGTGCTTGGTTATATACTAGAAAGAGCATCTCCTTGAAAAAGGCAGCGTTATTTGCTTGAAGGTTTTTTCCTTGTCCTTGGGGTGGCTAAGATTATGAAACAGCCATGAGAGAGAGAAGATTGAGGTCTCTTTTGATTTCACAGCCTACCAACCCAGCAGGTTTCATGATTTTGTTTCATACGCGAACTCTACATATGTTTACACATAGTTTCTCTTATTTTCTGCTAGCCCAGAAGTTAATAGTGTTGTTGCTAATGTAAATGAATGTATTAATTTTAATGTGAAATGATTTTTGAAAAAGCAGTAATGTTTTCTCCGGAAAGCTCATGAAGTATTCATTTTTCTATCACTACGTTGTAAATCTGTTTACCAGTCATAATTATTTTAAGATTTAGTTTGTATGCTCTTTGGTGATTATTTTGACCAAGAAGTCAGGGAAACATGACATCATTTTATCTTCTCTCTCTTACCATCTGCCTTCCTTTCTCTGTTCTCCATGTCATTGCCTCAGTTCAGGCTTGTATCCTCCCTTGCCTGGACTATTGCAGTAGCCTCTTCCTAACTGGGCTCCTTTCTCCAGCTTTGTCTCTCGGCATATCCTCCATATGAAAGTGATCGGTCTCAAGGACCTATATGATCAGGTCAATTCCTTCCATGATTTTTAGTGTTTAGAGGGGATAACCAAACCCTGTGCAAAGCCATTCATAAATTGACCCATTTCTACCTCTGTAATCCAGTAATTCTTAACCAGGCTCAATTTTGCCTCTCAGGGAACATTTGACAGTGTCTGTGTACATTTTTGATTGTGTGTGTGTGTGTTTGTGTGTGTGTGTGTGTGTGTGTGTGTGTGTGTGTGTGTGTGTGTGTGTCTGGTATCTAATGGATAGAGAGCAGGGATGCTGCTAAATATACTATAATGCACAGGACAGCCTCTACAACAAAGAAGCATAGAGTCTAAAATGTCCACAGTCCTGAGGTTGAGTAACCCTCCTCTTATCTCATATGCTCATTTCTTCTCTGCTTCCAGGGCTCCAGTCATAGGGAACTACTTACTCCTTTATGACTATGTCTTGCTGTTTCTCTTGTCTTGCTCTTTGTACATGCTGTTCCCCCTGAATGGAATGCCTCCCTCCCCTTTTACCATCTGGAGGTAAAGTGTTATCATCCTGGTCTCTCATATCATCCCTTGGGCATCTGTGTAATTTGAGCTTATGTGGCACTGTAACGTTGGTTTTTAAAATTTTTTTCCCTTGGTCGGTCCCTCCTGGGAAGAGCTATTCATGTCAGGCATCATGTCTGACATCTTTCTTTTTGCCCCATCTGGTACAAATATTGGCATGTAGTAGATGTTAAGCATGCTTGTTTGTTGGATACTTGGTGGGATGTATGGATGAATAGAATCTATGTTTAGATCAGATGACAGTCAGAGACCAATATTGTTCATGTATTCCAGCTTGGAAATTAATTATACTTTTAGTCCATTTTTTTCAATGTCACCTTCTTGGTTATTTTCTTTTGATTTCCTAACTTGACTTCTGGTGCCTTGAATATAGTAAGTGATCAGTGACCATTTACTAAACAAATATTGGCTATAGGTCTGGGTTTAAACAGAACTTTAGATTCTTTCTGGATAACTTTAGATTCTTTCTCTTTAGCAAGGCAGGGAGAGATTTTCTTCCCTTCAAAATTGATCTGGGTCACCTTGTTCTTACTCTGTTTTTCTCTATCTCATTGGTACCTCCCTCCCTCTACTGCACCACCCACTGTAGCTCAGCACACCCTCAAAACTTGGGTGAAAAATTGAAGATCCCTGGAGTGAGAAGGCTTGGGGTCTTCCCACAGATACAGCTGCCTTAATTTGGTTCACCTGACTCAAGTTCGGAACATTAAATCCCATCTCTGCTACGCTGGTAATGGCAGAGATTTATCTCCTCTTTGGACCACAGACTCTTCTGTAGGTTCTGTCCCCTTCAATTACAAATGCTGGTTAGTTCATCCTGCTTCTACTCTTAGATATCAACTTGAGCTTTTTCTATCTTTAGCTTTCCTTTGTCATCTGGAAGAGAATGGTCAATCCAGTTTCTTCTGAATGTCCATTCTTTCCCTGGCCAGAGACATGGTTCATTAGGGAGAAGTAACTTGTTGAAGGTCTGTATTCAGGTGATTTTCCATTCACTTGTGCAGCTTCCCTGTTCCCACCTTTCTCTCTCAATACACTCAGTTGGCTGTTGATGGTTCCTAGTTTTGGACCCATTTTCATGTTCCCGGGCTTTTTCATTTTTATTGTAGATTCTAGTCCTCTTCTATCTGCAACATAATTATTTTCTTTCTTGTGAAGTCTTCAGTTATTCTCCTGAACTCTTGTTCTTTGCCCTCATGTCTCTGTAGGTACGCATTAGCACTTTAGATATCTTCCCTCTGAATTTACCATATCCTTTCTAGGTGATGACATTTTTTTTTCATAGTACTTTAGCTTGAGTCTTCTACTTATTGTACCTCTTGAGTAGCAGATGCTTGGTGGTCTTAATCTTTGGATTTTATTGTGTCTGGGAAATGGGGTCAGATGGGTGGGGGAGAGAAAGGATGCATTTAAGGAAGAAAGAGGCAAGAGTTCTTCATTTCAGTCTTATCAGAAAAGGGCAAGGATCACAGAGACAGGGATTCTTTTCTATTAAACTCAGGTCTGGGTTTTGTAGAATTTCCTTTTCTTTCTTGAAGCCTTGATCTCTACTTCTACCCATAAGCAAAGTTTCAGTAATTTGTGGAATTTGAAAAAGCAAACCCAACCCCAGGAATGTAACTCTTGGAGTCTATTCAGTATTGGGCATGACAAGCTACGAAATGTACACCTGCC
Source organism: Puma concolor (assembly GCF_028749965.1). Classification (NCBI taxonomy): domain Eukaryota; kingdom Metazoa; phylum Chordata; class Mammalia; order Carnivora; family Felidae; genus Puma; species Puma concolor. The sequence goes on along the minus strand of NC_141673.1, from coordinate 24,237,777 downwards.
CACAGTGGCAGCCAGAGGGGAGGTAGGTGTGTTCAAGACTAATGGCATTGGATCAGAAACAAACTAAGGAAGAGAAAAGTCAGTTTTCAGCAGGAACTCCAATCAGGAAGTTGTCCTTTCCACAAATATAAAATAAAAACAAAAATAGAAACAAACAACAAGCAAACCCTTCTCTTTCGTTTGCCACAGGCAGACACACAAAAAAAATACAGAACAGCCCACCGCCAGCTCAGAGATTAGACAGGAAATAAGTCATAACACGTTCATAAACTGGGAGACAAACAATGTATTTCAGGGGTTTACACAGAATGTAGGCAGCCAGCATGTTACAGAGGGTATTGGCAGGAAGCAAAGTATCCTCAGCAAAATGATTGATCATAAGAAGCATAAAGCGAACTCTGAAGTGCATTGAGAGATTTAACAAAAGGACACTGATGAGAATTGCAGCTACTACACTGTGGACCAGGGTGGAATAAGAATAGGTTGGTGAAGATGGAGGAGAAAGTGCAATTCAGATTATATCAGAAGCACAATCCCCTACCATCAGTGGCTAAAGGTTTTAAACAGTTTTTTCCATAAGAAATAGCAAGGTGTTTCTTTTGGAACCCAACCCTCTTTTTCTTCTACATGTGTGTGAATGAAGCTCAGGCATTTTCAAGTGCTTGTTATCTTCTTGAAATCTGAAGGTAACCCCACCTGCTTTTATTATGTAAGGACGGCTGATCCTATTTCAGCCACAAGTCAGGCATGCCTAATGGGAAGAGTAGGTAAGCAGCAATCTTACGGAACGTTGTCATGACCAAGCTTCCCAAATCTCTGCCATAAGTTCTTTTGTAGAAGGTAAACTTCCTATAACCACAATCCAGTTAACCGGAATGTTTAATAGTCCCAATTCCCAGCCACACTTACTATGGTTTTGAATATTTTTATACTTTTTATTAGAAAAAGGTCAACGTCAAGAAAATATATGGTGGCAATATGTAGTACATTAAACATCTTGAAAGCCATTTACAATTGAAAAAGTATTCTGGGATCAGTATAGATTTGGTTCAGTCTCCTTTACATGATTTAAATCAGTAGCTATGGAAACTCCTACTTGAAGTTTATTGTAATAAGCATGAAATGCTAACCTCTGTCATCAAAGGAAGATTCAGCTGTGCTCAGGGTGGTGAAGGGAGCTAATAAGGCATCTTAGAAGGGTTTAAAACAGAGGTCAAAAGCAAAGGTTCCAAGAACATTTTGAACACTTTTTATTAATATAAAATTGAACATACACATAAATGTAGAGAGGATGATATAATGATCCTGAGGTTCAGTTAGATTCAAGTCCAGTCTTTAGGCAAGACTTTTTCCTGGGTAGTGCTCTTGCTTCCTGTTGCTTCATATCATGAAGCCATAAGTTCTGGTTGTCCCACTTGAGGTGATGCTAAGATCTGTGAGTGGGGACAGGTGTATCAGTCTCATTCCTCCGTTATGAAGTTTCTGTCCCTTGATGATTGTTGTCTAGATCTGTTATTTCACTTAAGTGCTTGGAAAAGGTGACTTTCTAGTTCTCTCATTCCTTCTGCATTTATTAGAAGAAAATTTCCAAAAAAAGAAATTCCTTCATTGACTATTTGATTACCCTGAAACACATAAAATACACCATAAAGTACAGAAAGGGCAGAATAAATATCTCATTCATTCCTTTTATTTATAAGGCTTCAGAATCATTTTTTTGGGGTCCCAATAATTAGATTTGTGGCCACCTAACAAATGGGACCTGGGGATTTATTTTTAAACTCTGTTTGCTAAGGTCACTGATGAGATGCTTTTGTCCCTACCGCCCATTCTAGAATTATATTATTTTTCTTGGTTAACTGTAACCCTCTTACTTCCCACACATACCCTTCCTTCAACAAAAACTAGTTAAAATTCTCAAACAGAAGTGACAGTAGAGATGTTGAATTGAAGGAAGAGTTATGGTTTTCATGTTCTTTCTTCAAGTATTTTATGATTTGGGTTTAATGCAAGGACCTCCCAGACCTGACATTGCAAGGGTAGGTTTAAATATAAATTCTTGATGTTGAGAGGTGATGTATGGTCTCCTTCTTTCCCTGTGGCAGGCCTATTGTAAGGATGTGCACATGCCTGTGATATATGGACAGGGAGCTGCTATAGCAGGAGCATCTCTCTGCATTGGGCCTCATGCATCCTGGTAAGGATGTACTTGGTGTTGCCAGCATGCTCCATCAAGTATTTTAGGAAGTAACAATAGCATGCTTCTATGGAAGGCTTCCATCATACTGTAAAATGTACTGTTAAATAGGTCTAACCCAAGGAATCATTGGCAATACTAACACTGGGAAATGTACTAACAACATTGGTTAGTACTTTATTTTGGGGATTGAGTGGCCCAGGGGGAAAAAGAATTATTTGAAAGAGAAAATAAATGTATTTATTTGTTTTTGCTTTGCCTCTTTTTTCTCATCCCTTGGGCTTCTGAATTCAGTTTGGTGACCACAGAATAGTAGGAGTAAAAAGCTTCTGGGATTTGGATAAAAAGTTTCGTGAAATTTAACTTTTAGAAGCTGTTTGTGTTAAAACCTTTTGGGGAACAGGACTAAAGGCAATACCAAAGAGACCTTGGAGGATAGGCTTGTGGGGTGAAATACAGAATTCCCAGCCTAAATTTGAAATTCAGAGAACGATTACATTTTTAGTAGAAGTATATCTCAAATATTGCATGGGATATAATTCTACTGAAAAAAAAATTACTCATTTATCTAAAATTCAGCTTTAACTGGATGTCCTGTACTTTCATTGGCTGAATCTGATAACTCTACTTGGAGGGCAGAGGGAACAATCTGAGAGTTGTTTGTGGTGCTGTGTGCTGAGCCTCCAGCCCTTTAATTATCTCAGGAAAACTCAAGGGAGTGCTAGTAATGACCATGAATATTCCTATACCATGTGCTGCTGGTATTCATCAGAGCAAAGCCTGCTGTTCCCTAATAGGCATACTTTTTAATGTCCCCCTTACTTTAGAAAAGTGAATATCAATAGGCATAACATTTTCTGAGGGTTAGAAGACCCCAGGCTAATCAGTCTTTCTCACTGAGCATCTTAGTTATATGAGATCCTAATCTGGGAACAGCAAAACACTAGGAGCCAGAGCAGTTGTCTTGAGCTTTAACTGGGTGAAATGGATGTTAAATAAAATTTTGTTTAACTTGTTCAGACATCCAGTGAAGAGGCCAGTGTGAAACTTGACTTGCATTTTTCATGACCTGATTATAGAACTAGAGAAATTAAAGGAGGTGGGAGTATCTATTTGTTTTAAATGTTGTTGCAGTAAATAGACCACATCAAAGCCTATATTTTTGGTGATCTTGAGGAATTTATACCTAGGATTTCTTTGTACTTTCAGCAATGTCTAGAGGTGTTCCTTTTCCTTCCTTACAGCACATGTTGATTTTTGTAGTATATGTAAATCTGAAATAGAAACAGGGAGACCAGCCATTATCTGTATATGATGTTGAATAATTCTCAAAGAGGAGCCTTACTTGTAAGATAAAAAACTTGGGGCGCCAGGGTGGCTCAGTTGATTAAGTGTCCGACTTCAACTCAGGTCATGATCTTGCAATTTGTAAGTTCGAACCTCTCATAGGGGTCTGTGCTGACAGCTCAGAGGCTGCTTCAGATTCTGTTTCTCCCCCTCTCTGTGCCCTTCCCCCACTCGCTCTCTGCCTCTCTCTCTCTCTCTCTCAAAAATAAATACACATTAAAAAAAAGAGAACTAAAAGTTTACACAGTTGAGCATGCAGGACTTAATGGTTTTATCTGTCTTTTTGTAAATGGTGTTTCCTTTATTTCAACCTTCTGTCTATAAGCTGCCATTTTTGTAAAACATGTATGCAGGTTCAGCTTCTATTGATTGGTCCAGGGATGTTACTTGATTAAAAACTGGACCAGTCATAATAGACCTTTGTCCTTAACCCTTTCTTTTTTTTTTTTTTTAATTTTTTTTTTCAACGTTTATTTATTTTTGGGACAGAGAGAGACAGAGCATGAATGGGGGAGGGGCAGAGAGAGAGGGAGACACAGAATCGGAAACAGGCTCCAGGCTCTGAGCCATCAGCCCAGAGCCTGACGCGGGGCTCGAACTCACGGACCGCGAGATCGTGACCTGGCTGAAGTCGGACCGACTGCGCCACCCAGGCGCCCCTGTCCTTAACCCTTTCTGTGATCACCTGAGGTGTCTCCAGTATTCTTCCAAAAAAAAAAAAAAAAAAAAAAAAAAACCCAATAAATTTCTGTTTTACTCTAAACCAAAATATTCAAGTTGGATTTGTAAAATTTGCAACCAAAGGAGTCCCAACTAATAAAACCCAGAACTAAATTTTTACAAAATACAGCGTATAAGCCTTTTGGTTGCTTTAAAAAAAATAAACAAAAACAAAAAAAATTAAAGCCCAGCCTCCCCTCAGTCTACTCTTGAAAACATTCTGTTTACATTTATTTTAATGCTGGCCCACCCCCAGGAATTTTTTTTGATCATTCTTTTGGAGTTCTTTTTCTTTCAGTAAACTATCAGATTTCACTATTTGTACTAGTCTCATCACACTTAATTCATATTGTATTATATCACAGTTATTTTTGTTCACCTTTTTCTTTTGTACTTGTGAGTAGGGACCAATCTTTTATTCATTTTAGTAGTGCTTGCAATATCTACATTGTAAGTCAAAAAATTATTCATCCATTTGTTAAATGGATGAATACATATTCTATTGGTTATTTGTTCTTAAGGGAATGTAATAGAGGTTTGGGTTGTTCTATATCCCAGAAAAGCTACTTATGATAAATTTTTTTTTTTTTTTGTTACTTAGAGATGTACACATATGCATGTGGTGTATTTAATACAAAATAGAAAAACTCATTTTTAAAAATCTGATTCAAAAGGCAGTAGAAAGATATGTCTGGCTTGTGGAGAAAGGGAGTATTGCTCATCTACGTTCTCTGTATGCTCTGAGAAGGCCAACCTCCATCAGTGACAGAAGACACAGAGGGGCAGAGGGAACTTAATTGTCATGGGCCATTAGAGCCAGTGAAAAAGATTCCCAGCCACATCCTTGAGTTGTTTCTGGGAGGAAAGCAGAATGAGGCTCATCAATGGAGTTGGGCTGTGGAATGGATTGGATTCCTAAAGGAAGCCATACTGGAGGGAGGCACAGGAGGGACTTAAGTAAAATCACCCAGAGGGAAGACATCTGGAGATTATCCAGAATACAGTGGCTGGAATGTCAGAGAGAGCATGGCTCCAGGTATAAATACCTTGATGGTCCCTAACCCAAGCCACTCATGCTGGCATATTGTGGTGTATAGGGAAGAATTGTGTCTCTGGGGCCTGTGAACTATTCTGTGGGAAAACCCTTAAATAGCTTTTTATGGGAAGTAGAAGGAACTGTTTTCTTGGCCAGAGATGAATGCTAGAAGTTGGCCTTTCTCAAGAGGCTGGCAGAGGTGAGGATAGCTGTAGGAAAGCTCTGGATGGAGATAAGGAGAGTGAGGTGAGGAGGAGAGGGGCTGTGGGGCTCATTTCCATGGCCATCTTCCTTCCAGTTCTCCTCTTCTGTCCATCCTAGAATCAAAGAGAGGACAATTGGGAGAGTGATTCCTGGAAAAGTCTAGACTTAGTAATAATGAAGCCAGCGAAGCTTTATAGGCTAGTTTATGGTAAACATGAGATAGTATATACCACTTACATAGTATTACAGTATATAATATTGTAGCATATAGTATTATAGTATATAGTGTTATCATATTATAATAAATACAGTAAACACGACATGTTTGTATTCACCTGGATGAAGTTAAAGGACATTAGAGTGGCATGTATATGAACCATTAACTATTTCCAATTATCTGACAGTGTAATTTTTCATTGTCATCAATAATATGGCTATGAATTCATTGTATATGTAAATCTCTGTCCTTATCTGATTATTTGCTTAGGATAAGTTCCTGGAAGTAAAGTTAAATCTAACAGTATAAATAATTTTGTGGGTCTTGATACTCACCACCAAGTTACTCTTTAGGAAGGGTGTACTAATTTATATATCAACCCAAAGTATATAACAATTCCTATTTCAATGATAGCATTATGACCCTCAAGGGTTATCATGAAAATACAAATCTTTGCACAGGTGAAAAATGCGTATGTTATGAATTTCCTGTATGCTTTTTGCTCTATTAATATTTTTTGGGAAGGAAAAATATTTCCTCCACCATTCTAGGTTCTTTTGGCTAGCCTATTAATTAAATTGACATAGATTAACAAGAGAAAAACAAATTTAGTTATGTATGTATGGGAGCCACCTAAGAATATGAGACCCACATATGGTCAAGCAGTTGAGGCTTGTATGTCATCATGTGCTGGAGAAGCAGGTAGGGATCTGAGGCTTCAAAGGGGAGGAAGGCAATTTACAGAAAGATGAGAAGAGAAAATATTTGGTAGCAAATTTTTGCCATGCAATACAGACACAGTGGGACACAGAGAGGAATTTGATCTCCGAGCCCTGCCAAACTCCCTACAGTTGACCACATCTAGCATATATTCTTTGTAGTTATCTGTGGTAATGGTTTTCTTTCTGGACCAGGCCCTCTATCTAAATTCTTCTAAGAAGTTGAAGGGAGGTAAAATCTCTTTCTGAGTCTTTGAGCCTTGATTGACTTCAGCTCAAAGTAATCTATGTGCCAAAGTAACACATTTTGGGAAAGCTTGTTCTGAACCCCTTCAGTATGATGTATTATATTAATAAAATTTCCTTTATTGTACTTCTTAGATAAACCATATTTGTTTGTGGTAGAATTGTTTTTAAAAAAGAGAAACTTGATTTCCTTTTTATAAAAGAAGTATGTTGAGGATAGAAAATACAGGCAAGCAGAAAGGAGAAAATAAAGATTACTTATAATCCTACCTCCTGGAGATAACCACTATTAAAGTTTAGGTATGTACAGTTGATTCTTGAACAATGAAGGGCTTAGGGCTGCTGACCCCCTACACAGTTGAAAATCTACATATAACTTTGAATCTTCAGAAACTTAACTACTAATACCTTACTGTTGACTAGAAGCCTTACTGATAACATAAACATTTGACACATATTTTGTACATATGTATTATATCCTGTATCCTTACAATAAAGTAAGCTAGAGAAAAGGAAATGTTATTAGGCAAATCATGGGGAAAAGAAAATACATTTATAGTGCTGTATTGTATTTAATGAAAAAAAAATCTGTATGTAAGTGGACCAGTGAAATCCAAACCTGTTTTGTTCAAAGGTCATCTGTATATGTTTAGTCTGTTTTTTAATGAATACATCTCAATGGTTTTCAAGCCTGGTTTCACATCATAATCACCTGTGTTGCTTTAAAAAAAATACAGATGACCAGACCTCATGTGTGGAGATTCACATTCAGTAGGTACTTTCTTAAAACACTTTCTACCACTGTGTTTAATGGTATTGCACTCACCATGCCTTAGAGTTTTATTTACCCACCTTCTCTGGGTCATGTCATCAGCTGTCAACTTTTTGATAATCTGTTGAGAAGTAACAATTCCTACCCTTACTTCAGATGGGTCTACCAAGTATGAGAACCCTATATCCCAGCAAGTATTCCCCAACTCAACATGGTGTGCTACAGGTCCCCCAAACTCAAAATATCCAAAACTCATCTCATTACTTAATAGCAAAAACTGGTCATTACTTCAGTAGTCCCAGTAATTCAACTGTCTACCCTCTAATTCATCTCAATCCACACAGCCAGTCAGACTCAAAGATAGTTCCAATTATCCTTGAATTCTGTCCTTGTGTAATCCATGTCCTTGTAGAATTCCCTCCCCTTGAGTATGAGCTTGCCTAGCAACTTGCTTGTACCCAATAGATAGCATGTCATTTCCATGATTAGGTTATAAAAATATATTGTGGCTTCTTTCATGCCAGCACAGTCTATCCTTGCCAGCTTTACTGAAGCAAGCTGCTATGTTGCAGAGGAATGTTCTGTATTGCAAGGAACAAAGACCCTCAGTCCAACTGCTGCTAGGAACTAAATCCTGTCAAAACTGCATGAGCTTGAAAGCAGACTCTTGTCCAGTTGTAACCTTCAGATGGGACTCTTGCCCTGGCCAACACTTTGACTGTAGCCTTGTGTGAGACTGTGAAGCAGAAGACATGCCTGGATTCCTGAACCATTGAAACTGAGATAAAAAATGTGTTTGTACTAGATTGGTGGTAATTTGTTATACAGCAATAGATAACTAATATACAATTAATCCCCATGTCCTGTTGTTTCAGTTTCCTTGATATCTCTCAAATATGATGTACTTTTCAAGTCTACAGCCAGCTGTCTAGGTCAGTCATGATCTTGAATCCCCTGAATTGTTATACCACCTTCTCACCCTGTTATTAATCTTGTGGCCTCCATTCTTTCTTTTTTTTCCCTCTTCATTTTGTCTTTTCAAAATCATCTTTCACAATGGAAATTGGATCATATTCCACTGCTTAAAAATCCTTCAGTACTCTTTGATTGTTCTTGGGTTGAAGTTCAGAGTTTTAAGCATGAGTCACAAGGTTCTCTATGACTTGGGGCCCTGCTTGCCTGTTTTTCAAGTCCTAACTGCATCATGTTCTCTTGGTTCTTGGCTTAACCTTGCTGCTTTCTCTGCTTGAAGTGCTCTCTTACATACTTCCCCCCTTGCCCTGACTCCAGATCTTTCATGTATTGCAACTAATTTTTCACATGCAAACAATTTCCTTTAGTAAGTCTTTCCCAATTGTGGAAATCTGATCTGGATGCCTATGTGGATTATCTGCTGGCTCCATGTTTTTCACCTATTTATCTATCATTGCCATCACCTATTTATTTGTCTCATGTTCCCTATAGACTAAGCTTTGGAGCACAAGGATCAGGCTATTTAATTTCCTAGTTGGTTGGTAATAAATATTTGTTGAATAGATAGATAGATAGATAGATAGATAGATAGATAGATAGATACCAGTAGAGGATCTTTGTTCTCTAGGTTTGGTGAAACCTAGAAACAGAGACCAGTTTTCTACATGCACCATGTCTGGATCAAGCTATGACTTGATACTTACAACCAGTATCCAGCCCACCAGATCTCTGACACTGTGTCAGCTTTCTGCTTTTGTTGTTAAATGGATCCTGGGGCCACATTCTTTCCAGTGTTAATGCTCATGAGGGATGAAATGGAGTGCATTTGGCTCAAGGTTGTCCTAAATCCAGCCCAGGCCTCCAGCTTAGGAATGTCAATAAGCTTCAGCTGGGGCTTCCTTCACTTACATCCTGGGTTTGCTGCTCTTTCTTAGGTAGGGGCTGTGTGAATGGAACACATTCTGGACCTTCTCTCAATATCTTTATCTTTATTAGATGAGAATGTTTTTATTTATTTATTTATTTTTTTTTTTTTTTGATTTATTTTTTTTTTTTTATTTTTTTTTTATTTATATATGAAATTTATTGTCAAATTGGTTTCCATACAACACCCAGTGCTCATCCCAAAAGGTGCCCTCCTCAGTACCCATCACCCACCCTCTCCTCCCTCCCACCCCCCATCAACCCTTAGTTTGTTCTCAGTTCTCAACAGTCTCTTATGCTTTGGCTCTCTCCCACTCTAACCTCTTTTTTTTTTTTTTTTTTTGTTCCCCTCCCCCATGGGTTTCTCTTAAGTTTCTCAGGATCCACATAAGAGTGAAACCATATGGTATCTGTCTTTCTCTGTATGGCTTATTTCACTTAGCATCACACTCTCCAGTTCCATCCACGTTGCTACAAAAGGCCATATTTCATTTTTTCTCATTGCCACGTAGTACTCCATTGTGTATATAAACCACAATTTCTTTATCCATTCATCAGTTGATGGACATTTAGGCTCTTTCCATAATTTGGCTATTGTTGAGAGTGCTGCTATGAACATTGGGGTACAAGTGCCCCTATGCATCAGTACTCCTGTGTCCCTTGGATAAATTCCTAGCAGTGCTATTGCTGGGTCATAGGGTAGGTCTATTTTTAATTTTCTGAGGAACCTCCACACTGCTTTCCAGAGCGGCTGCACCAATTTGCATTCCCACCAACAGTGCAAGAGGGTTCCCGTTTCTCCACATCCTCTCCAGCATCTATAGTCTCCTGATTTGTTCATTTTGGCCACTCTGACTGGCGTGAGGTGATATCTGAGTGTGGTTTTGATTTGTATTTCTCTGATAAGGAGCGACGCTGAACATCTTTTCATGTGCCTGTTGGCCATCCGGATGTCTTCTTTAGAGAAGTGTCTATTCATGTTTTCTGCCCATTTCTTCACTGGGTTATTTGCTTTTCGGGTGTGGAGTTTGGTGAGCTCTTTATAGATTTTGGATACTAGCCCTTTGTCCGATATGTCATTTGCAAATATCTTTTCCCATTCCGTTGGTTGCCTTTTAGTTTTGTTGGTTGTTTCCTTTGCTGTGCAGAAGCTTTTTATCTTCATAAGGTCCCAGTAATTCACTTTTGCTTTTTTTTTTTCTTCTGTCAGGTGTATTTATTTTTGTATCACAGTGTGTACATTTTACTACCCCTATTAATATTTGTAACATACTTCTTTTTTTTTTTTTTTTTTTTTTTTTTTTTTTTTTTTTTTTTATTTATATATGAAATTTATTGTCAAATTGGTTTCCATACAACACCCAGTGCTCATCCCAAAAGGTGCCCTCCTCAGTACCCATCACCCACCCTCTCCTCCCTCCCACCCCCCATCAACCCTTAGTTTGTTCTCAGTTCTCAACAGTCTCTTATGCTTTGGCTCTCTCCCACTCTAACCTCTTTTTTTTTTTTTTTTTGTTCCCCTCCCCCATGGGTTTCTCTTAAGTATCTCAGGATCCACATAAGAGTGAAACCATATGGTATCTGTCTTTCTCTGTATGGCTTATTTCACTTAGCATCACACTCTCCAGTTCCATCCACGTTGCTACAAAAGGCCATATTTCATTTTTTCTCATTGCCACGTAGTACTCCATTGTGTATATAAACCACAATTTCTTTATCCATTCATCAGTTGATGGACATTTAGGCTCTTTCCATAATTTGGCTATTGTTGAGAGTGCTGCTATGAACATTGGGGTACAAGTACCCCTATGCATCAGTACTCCTGTGTCCCTTGGATAAATTCCTAGCAGTGCTATTGCTGGGTCATAGGGTAGGTCTATTTTTAATTTTCTGAGGAACCTCCACACTGCTTTCCAGAGCGGCTGCACCAATTTGCATTCCCACCAACAGTGCAAGAGGGTTCCCGTTTCTCCACATCCTCTCCAGCATCTATAGTCTCCTGATTTGTTCATTTTGGCCACTCTGACTGGCGTGAGGTGATATCTGAGTGTGGTTTTGATTTGTATTTCCCTGATAAGGAGCGACGCTGAACATCTTTTCATGTGCCTGTTGGCCATCCGGATGTCTTCTTTAGAGAAGTGTCTATTCATGTTTTCTGCCCATTTCTTCACTGGGTTATTTGCTTTTCGGGTGTGGAGTTTGGTGAGCTCTTTATAGATTTTGGATACTAGCCCTTTGTCCGATATGTCATTTGCAAATATCTTTTCCCATTCCGTTGGTTGCCTTTTAGTTTTGTTGGTTGTTTCCTTTGCTGTGCAGAAGCTTTTTATCTTCATAAGGTCCCAGGAATTCACTTTTGCTTTTAATTCCCTTGCCTTTGGGGATGTGTCGAGTAAGAGATTGCTACGGCTGAGGTCACAGAGGTCTTTTCCTGCTTTCTCCTCTAAGGTTTTGATGGTTTCCTGTCTCACATTCAGGTCCTTTATCCATTTGGAGTTTATTTTTGTGAATGGTGTGAGAAAGTGGTCTAGTTTCAACCTTCTGCATGTTGCTGTCCAGTTCTCCCAGCACCATTTGTTGAAGAGACTGTCTTTTTTCCATTGGATGTTCTTTCCTGCTTTGTCAAAGATGAGTTGGCCGTACGTTTGTGGGTCTAGTTCTGGGGTTTCTATTCTATTCCATTGGTCTACGTGTCTGTTTTGGTGCCAATACCATGCTGTCTTGATGATGACAGCTTTGTAGTAGAGGCTAAAGTCTGGGATTGTGATGCCTCCTGCTTTGGTCTTCTTCTTCAAAATTACTTTGGCTATTCGGGGCCTTTTGTGGTTCCATATGAATTTTAGGATTGCTTGTTCTAGCTTCGAGAAGAATGCTGGTGCAATTTTGATTGGGATTGCATTGAATGTGTAGATAGCTTTGGGTAGTATTGACATTTTGACAATATTTATTCTTCCAATCCATGAGCAGGGAATGTCTTTCCATTTCTTTAAATCTTCTTCAATTACCTTCATAAGCTTTCTATAGTTTTCAGCATACAGATCCTTTACATCTTTGGTTAGATTGATTCCTAGGTATTTTATGCTTCTTGGTGCAATTGTGAATGGGATCAGTTTCTTTATTTGTCTTTCTGTTGCTTCATTGTTAGTGTATAAGAATGCAACTGATTTCTGTACATTGATTTTGTATCCTGCAACTTTGCTGAATTCATGTATCAGTTCTAGCAGACTTTTGGTGGAGTCTATCGGATTTTCCATGTATAATATCATGTCATCTGCAAAGAGCGAAAGCTTGACTTCATCTTTGCCAATTTTGACGCCTTTGATTTCCTTTTGTTGTCTGATTGCTGATGCTAGAACTTCCAGCACTATGTTAAACAACAGCGGTGAGAGTGGGCATCCCTGTCGTGTTCCTGATCTCAGGGAAAAAGCTCTCAGTTTTTCCCCGTTGAGGATGATGTTAGCTGTGGGCTTTTCATAAATGGCTTTTATGATCTTTAAGTATGTTCCTTCTATCCCGACTTTCTCAAGAGTTTTTATTAAGAAAGGGTGCTGGATTTTGTCAAAGGCCTTTTCTGCATCGATTGACAGGATCATATGGTTCTTCTCTTTTTTTTTGTTAATGTGATGTATCACGTTGATTGATTTGCGAATGTTGAACCAGCCCTGCATCCCAGGAATGAATCCCACTTGATCATGGTGAATAATTCTTTTTATATGCCGTTGAATTCGATTTGCTAGTATCTTATTGAGAATTTTTGCATCCATATTCATCAGGGATATTGGCCGGTCGTTCTCTTTTTTTACTGGGTCTCTGTCTGGTTTAGGAATCAAAGTAATACTGGCTTCATAGAATGAGTCTGGAAGTTTTCCTTCCCTTTCTATTTCTTGGAATAGCTTGAGAAGGATAGGTATTATCTCTGCTTTAAACGTCTGGTAGAACTCCCCTGGGAAGCCATCTGGTCCTGGACTCTTATTTGTTGGGAGATTTTTGATAACCGATTCAATTTCTTCGCTGGTGATGGGTCTGTTCAAGCTTTCTATTTCCTCCTGATTGAGTTTTGGAAGAGTGTGGGTGTTCAGGAATTTGTCCATTTCTTCTAGGTTGTCCAATTTGTTGGCATATAATTTTTCATAGTATTCCCTGATAATTGTTTGTATCTCTGAGGGATTGGTTGTAATAATTCCATTTTCATTCATGATTTTATCTATTTGGGTCATCTCCCTTTTCTTTTTGAGAAGCCTGGCTAGAGGTTTGTCAATTTTGTTTATTTTTTCAAAAAACCAACTCTTGGTTTCGTTGATCTGCTCTACAGTTTTTTTAGATTCTATATTGTTTATTTCTGCTCTGATCTTTATTATTTCTCTTCTTCTGCTGGGTTTAGGCTGCCTTTGCTGTTCTGCTTCTATTTCCTTTAGGTGTGCTGTTAGATTTTGTATTTGGGATTTTTCTTGTTTCTTGAGATAGGCCTGGATTGCAATGTATTTTCCTCTCAGGACTGCCTTCGCTGCGTCCCAAAGCGTTTGGATTGTTGTATTTTCATTTTCGTTTGTTTCCATATATTTTTTAATTTCTTCTCTAATTGCCTGGTTGACCCACTCATTCGTTAGTAGGGTGTTCTTTAACCTCCATGCTTTTGGAGGTTTTCCAGACTTTTTTCTGTGGTTGATTTCAAGCTTCATAGCGTTGTGGTCTGAAAGTATGCATGGTATGATTTCAATTCTTGTAAACTTATGAAGGGCTGTTTTGTGACCCAGTATATGATCTATCTTGGAGAATGTTCCATGTGCACTCGAGAAGAAAGTATATTCTGTTGCTTTGGGATGCAGAGTTCTAAATATATCTGTCAAGTCCATCTGATCCAATGTCTCATTCAGGGCCCTTGTTTCTTTATTGATCGTGTGTCTAGATGATCTATCCATTTCTGTAAGTGGGGTGTTAAAGTCCCCTGCAATTACCACATTCTTATCAATAAGGTTGCTTGTGTTTATGAGTAATTGTTTTATATATTTGGGCGCTCCGGTATTCGGCGCATAGACATTTATAATTGTTAGCTCTTCCTGATGGATAGACCCTGTCACTATTATATAATGTCCTTCTTCATCTCTTGTTACAGCCTTTAATTTAAAGTCTAGTTTGTCTGATATAAGGATGGCTACTCCAGCTTTCTTTTGGCTTCCAGTAGCATGATAAATAGTTCTCCATCCCCTCACTCTCAATCTAAAGGTGTCCTCAGGTCTAAAATGAGTCTCTTGTAGACAGCAAATAGATGGGTCTTGTTTTTTTATCCATTCTGATACCCTAAGTCTTTTGGTTGGCGCATTTAGTCCATTTACATTCAGTGTTATTATAGAAAGATATGGGTTTAGAGTCATTGTGATGTCTGTATGTTTTATGCTTGTAGTGATGTCTCTGGTACTTTGTCTCACAGGATCCCCCTTAGGATCTCTTGTAGGGCTGGTTTAGTGGTGACAAATTCCTTCAGTTTTTGTTTGTTTGGGAAGACCTTTATCTCTCCTTCTATTCTAAATGACAGACTTGCTGGATAAAGGATTCTCGGCTGCATATTTTTTCTGTCTAGCACACTGAAAATCTCGTGCCAATTCTTTCTGGCCTGCCAAGTTTCAAAAGAGAGATCAGTCACAAGTCTTATAGGTCTCCCTTTATATGTGAGGGCACGTTTACCCCTTGCTGCTTTCAGAATTTTCTCTTTATCCTTGTATTTTGCCAGTTTCACTATGATATGCCGTGCAGAAGATCGATTCAAGTTACGTCTGAAGGGAGTTCTCTGTGCCTCTTGGATTTCAATGCCTTTTTCCTTCCCCAGTTCAGGGAAGTTCTCAGCTATTATTTCTTCAAGTACCCCTTCAGCACCTTTCCCTCTCTCTTCCTCCTCTGGGATACCAATGATGCGTATATTATTTCTTTTTAGTGTATCACTTAGTTCTCTAATTTTCCCCTCATATTCCTGGATTTTTTTATCCCTCTTTTTCTCAGCTTCCTCTTTTTCCATAACTTTATCTTCTAGTTCACCTATTCTCTCCTCTGCCTCTTCAATCCGAGCCGTGGTGGTTTCCATTTTGTTATGCATTTCGTTTAAAGCGTTTTTCAGCTCCTCGTGACTGTTCCTTAGTCCCTTGATCTCTGTAGCAAGAGATTCTCTGCTGTCAGCTATACTGTTTTCAAGCCCAGCGATTAATTTTATGACTATTATTCTAAATTCACTTTCTGTTATATTATTTAAATCCTTTTTGATCAGCTCATTAGCTGTTGTTATTTCCTGGAGATTCTTCTGAGGGGAATTCTTCCGCTTGGTCATTTTGGATAGTCCCTGGCGTGGTGAGGACCTGCAGGGCACTTCCCCTGTGCTGTGGTGTATAACTGGAGTTGGTGGGCGGAGCCGCAGTCAGACCTGATGTCTGCCCCCAGCCCACCGCTGGGGCCACAGTCAGACTGGTGCGTGCCTTCTCTTCCCCTCTCCTAGGGGCAGGATTCACTGTGGGGTGGGGTGGTCTGTCTGGGCTACTTGCACACTGCCAGGCTTGTGATGCTGGGGATCTGGCGTCTTAGCTGGGGTGGGTAGGCAAGGTGCACAGGGGCAGGAGGGGCAGGCTTAGCTTGCTTCTCCTTAGGTGATCCACTTCAGGAGGGGCCCTGTGGCAGCAGGAGGGAGTCAGATCCGCTGCCGGAGGTTTGGCTCCGCAGAAGCGCAGAGTTGGGTGTTTGCGCGGAGCGAGCAAGTTCCCTGGCAGGAACTGGTTCTCTTTGGGATTTTGGCTGGGGGATGGGCGGGGAAGATGGCGCTGGCGCGCACCTTTGTTCCCCACCAAACTGAGCTCTGTCGTCCGGGGGCTCAGCAGCTCTCCTTCCCTTTGTCCTCCAGCCTTCCCGCTTCCTGAGCAGAGCTGTTAACTTATGACTTCCCAGACGCTAAGTCGCGCTTGCTGTCGGAACACAGTCCGTCAGGCCCCTCCGCTTTTTGCAAGCCAGACTCGGGGGCTCTGCTTGGCCGGCGAGCCGCCCCTCCGCCCCGGCTCCCTCCCGCCAGTCCGTGGAGCGCGCACCGCCTCGCCGCCCTTCCTACCCTCTTCCGTGGGCCTCTCGTCTGCGCTTGGCTCCGGCGACTCCGTTCTGCTAATCCTCTGGTGGTTTTCTGGGTTATTTAGGCAGGTGTAGGTGGAATCTAAGTGATCAGCAGGACGCGCGGTGAGCCCAGCGTCCTCCTACGCCGCCATCTTCCTCCGAGCCTGAGAATGTTTTTAAAGTTTTGCCTTATGAATGCTATTCTTCCCTTCCAGGGCTTACTGATAAAGGATGTCCCCTGGTTTCATTGGGGAAGTAGGGAGGAAGAAATTAAATGACTGTGCTCAATGCCATTTGACCTGAAAAGAAATTGCAATTATTTAAGCTTTACTTTTTAACTCTGGAATGCTCACCAAAGTCTTCTTATACATGATTACCTGATTTCTAGGTTCCTATTTTTAATTCATCTTTCTTCATAGGAATGTATCTTCAGTGTAGCTTTAGATTTCTTCCATTTCTGAGAATGTTTTTAACTTTGCTTCAGACATGGATAACAAGTCAGTGGAATAGAAAATATTTAAGGTAGTAACTTTTTCTGTTCAAAGTCTGTAGCTATTCATCTGTAGTCATCTGACCTTTGCCATAAAGAGAAGTCTGAAGCCAGCCCAATATTTTTCCCTTGTGGATCACCTTTTTCTTTTTTTTTTCTATCTGGTGGCTAATGTGATTTTTTTCTTTATTATTGTAATTAAACTTTTTATTCTAAAACATAATATCAAGGAAGCCTTGGTGGCTCAGTCAGTTAAGTATCTGACTCTTGATATCAGCTCAGGTAGTGATCTTGCAGTCGTGAGATCAAGCCCTGCGTCAGGCTCTGCGCTAAGCATGGAGCCTGCTTGGGATTCTCTCTCTCTCCTCTTTCTGCCTCTCCCCCACTTGCTCTCTCTTTCTTTTTCTCTCTCAAAAAATAAATAAGTAAACATTAAAAAAAGACTTTAAAATGTAATATCACTTCTTCATTTTTTTCTAGAATGTAGTAAGCCCACTTGGTCTGTATAGGCATATTTCAGAGATATTGTGGGTTCAGTTCCAAACCTCCGCAGTAAAATGAATATCCCAATGAAGTGAGTCAAATGAATTTTTTGGTTTCCCAGTGCATATAAAAGTTATGTTCATACTACACTGTAGTCTATTAAGTATTTAATATCATTATGTCTAAAAAGAAAGCACATACCTTCGTTAGAAAATACTTTATTGCTAAAAATGCTAAGCATCCTCTGAACTTTCAGTGAGTCATAATTTTGCTGGTAGAGGATCTTGCCTCAGTGTTGATAGTTACTAACTGATCAGCGTGGTGGTTGTAGAAAGTTGGGGTGGCTGTGTCAATTTCTTAAAATTAGACAACAGTTAAGTTTGTTGCATTGATTGACTCCTCCTTTCATCAGTTATTTCTCTGTAGCGTGTGATGCTGTTTGATAGCATTTTACCCACAGTAGAACTTATTTCAAAATTGGAGTCAGTCCTCTCAAACCCTGCCATTGTTTCTTTAACTAAGTTTATATGATATTCTAAATCCTTAGTTGTCAATACTCTTTACACCATCTCCACCAGGAGTAGATACTATCTCAAGAAACCACTTTGCTCATTCATAATAAGCAACTCTTCATCCATTAAAGTTTTACCATGAGATTTTAGCAATTCAATCACATCTTCATGCTCCACTTATAATTGTAGTTCTCTTGCTGTTTCCACCACATTTTTGCAGTTACTTTCTCCACTGAAGTCTTGAATCCCTCGAGGTCATCCATGAGGGTTAGAACCAACTTCTTCCAAACTCCTATTAATGCTGATAATTTTGATCTCTTCCCAGAATCACAGATGTTTTTAATGGCATCTCCAATGGTGAATCCTTTCCATATTTTCAATTTATTTTGCCCACATCCATCAGAGGAATCACTATTGATAGCAGCTATTGCCTTACAAAATGTGTCTCTTAAAGAGTAAGACTTGAAAGTTGAAATTACTCCTTGATTGATGGGCTGCAGAATGAATGTTGTGTTAGCAAGCATGAAAACATCCATCTTGTTGTCCATCTCCATCAGAACTCTCGGGTGATCAGGTACATTGTCAGTAAGCAGGAATATTTTGAAAGAAATCTTTTCTGAGCAGTAGGTCTCAACAGTGGGTTTAAAATATTTGGTAAGCCGTGTTGTAAACAGATGTGCTGTTGTCCAGGCTTTGTTGTTGCATTGATAGAACACAAGCAGAATAGATTTAACGTAATTCTTGAGGACCCTGGAATTTTCAGCATGGTAAAAGAGCACGGGCTTTAACTTAAAGTCACCAGCTATATTGGCTTGTAACAAGAGAGTCAGCCTATCCTTTGCAGCTTTGAAGCCAGGCATTGACTTCTCCTCTCTAGCTATGAAAGTCCTAGATGGCATCTTCTTCCGACAGAAGGCTGTTTTGTCTATGTTGAAATCTGTTGGTTAGTGGAGCCACCTTCACTAATTATGTTAGCTACATCTTTTGGATAACTAGCTGCAGCTTCTGTATCAGCACTTGTTGCTTCATCTTGTACTTTTATGCAGACAGCTTATTTTTTTAAACTTCATGAACCAATCTCTGTTAGCTTCAGACTTTGCTGCTGCCACCGCTGCTTCTTTAAGTTTATTTGTTTATTTTGAGAGTGAGAAAGAGTGTGAGAGGGAAGGGGGCAGAGAGAGAGGGGCGGAGAGAGAGTGGATCCCAAACAGGCTCCATGCTGTTAGTGCGGAGCCCAGTGTGGGGAACCATAAGATCATGACCTGAGCCGAAATCAAGAGTCAGAAGCTTAACCAACTGAGCCACCCAGGTGCCCTCCAAACTTTTCTTCTGTAGCTTCCTCAGCCTTCACAGAATTAAAGAGAGTTAGGGCTTTGCTCTGGATTAGGCTTTGGCTTAAGGGAATATTGTGGCTAATTTGATCTTCTACTTAGAAAACTAAAACTTCCTCTGTATTGGCAATAAGGCTGTTTCACTTTCTTATCATTTATGTGTTCACTGGAGTAGCTCTTTTAATGTCCTTCAAGAGCTGTTCCTTTGCATTCACAACTTGGCTACCTGGACCAAGAGGCCTACCTTTCAGCCTATGTTGGCTTTTGACATGTCTTCCTGATTAAGCTTCAATCATTTCTAGCTGTTGCTTTAAGCTCAGAAATGTGTGATTCTTCTTTCACTTGGACACTTAGAAGACTCTGAAGGGTTATTAATTAACCTAATTTCAGTATTGTTGTGTCTAAGGGAATAGGGAAACCCTAGGAGAGGGAGGGGAATGGGGGAATAGCCAGGTGGTGGAACAATCAGAACACACACATACCATTTATCAATTAAATTTACTGTCTTATATGGGTGTGATTGGTGGCACCCCAAAACAATTACAATAGTAACATCAAAGATCACATGATCATAGATCACCATATCAAATATGGTAATAATGAAAAGTTTGAAATATTTTGAGAATTACCTAAATGTGACACATAGACACAAAGTAAGCAAATGCTGTTGGAAAAGTGGCACTGATAGATTTGCTTCATGCAGGCTTTAGTTTATAAAAAACACAAAATCTGCAAAGCACAATAAATTGAAGTGCAATAAAATGAGGTATGCCTATATACTCAAGTCATTTTTTCTACCTTTGGAAAGTAATTTTTAGTCATGTATTGTTGCTTCTGTTTCATTTATATGGGTTTCCTTTTCAGATACACTTATAAATTCTTAGATGGAATCTCCATGTCAGTTGTGAATTTTTTTTTTTTTTTTATGTCTGAAGACTGCTTTTGTGCAGAGAAAAGGGCTATGTTTTTATTCAAGGTTTTAATTTAATATTCATTTATTAAATTAAATATTTATTAAATTAAATTCATTAAATTTATTAAATTAAATTTATTAATTAAATTTAATAAATATTAAATTAAATATTTATTAAAGGTACAGTTTTTTTTTTTATAAATCTGGCTTCTCTCAAATCTTTAAGTTCACCTTACACACTGTATTATTTGATTTATGAATCTAGTAAATTTTAACAATTGCTTCCAAGGGAGCCTTTGAATAATGTTTGATCAATTTAAGTTGAACACATTCAACTCCCAAGCAGGTCCCTTTACAACTTAGTTAATAAAATCCCCTTAAGTATTAAAATCCATTTATACATTTGATACATTCAGTTCTCTTTTTAAGCTTTTCAGATGCTTGACCTACTAGTCAAACCTTAACAACTCCAATAAATCTAATAAGTTAACCTTAAATAACTAATCATATGTTCTCCTAACCATTCCAGTACTTTTAAACTTGATTAAATTTTCTGAATCTTCCCACTTAAAGGTAAAAGTCTAAAATCCATTACTCAATTACACCTTTTAAATGGAAATCCCAAGACTAATCTGTCATATTCCCTGATATGCCACATTCTCTTAAATATTAAACCTTTTTATATACCACACACATAAATATTGTCCCATGATTAGAAACCTGTCCCTACATTTCCCACAAAAGTATTAATTCTGCAGGTTTGATTTATTTTATCATTTCGACATTTAGTGCAAACCTTCCTGGAGGGAAAATACCTATACCCACTAGATTGAAGTATCTAAAATAAATTAAGGTTGCCATTCCAAACAAGTTGGAGTTACCATGTAGGGAGAACTGGATGCTGAGCATGCTTATTGGCCAGAGATTTTTGACCAGGATGCATAAGGGCCTGGTGTGACAACATAGTATTATTGTTATGACAACAGGGGACTCCCAATCCATTGCCTGTAGATGAAGTTGGCTGCTTCTGGTTGAAATTATGTAATGCACTTTCCTCTTAGGACTACCTTTCCTGCATCCCACAGGAGTTGGACTATCATGTTTTCACTTTCACTTGCTTCCATGTATTTTTTTAAATTTCTTTTTTAATTTCCTGGTTAACCCAATCATTCTTTAGTAGGATGTTCTTTAACCTCCATGTGTATAAGGGCTTTTCAAATTTTCTCTTGTGATTTATTTCAATGTTCCCTAGTTTTGTGATCTGAAAATTATGTAGTTCTTCCTTTTGATTTGAGTAGGTGGGATCCTGCAGTACCCTCACCCCCCCAAGGATTGCAACTAATTCCAAAACTGCCTGTTTGAAGTTTGCATTTCTTTGGCTTCTTTAATTATTTTAATGTATTTCTCTTCATCTTTAAGGCCATGTATATAATTCAGATTTGAATAACAGCAGTAACACAACAGCAACTGACTTATGGGGCATTTGCTCTGAACCAGATTCAGTATTTTGTGTGACATAACTCTTTCAGTCCTCACAGCGGTCCCATGAGGAAAGAACTATGATTATTCCCATTTTATAATTATAATTTTAATTTTTTTAGGCAAAAAGAAATAAAGCAACTTGACCAAGGTTGCATAGCAATGAATCCAGGATTTCAACCCTGGCAGTGTCTCTCGGATGACTCACCATGAAATGCCATTTATTTCTCTGTTGTAGCTCAGACCAAATGAGACTTTGTATCCAACTCTTTACAGAGGAGTGACCTCTCCAAATTCAGGTTATGCCTATAGTTTTGTAATACTCCTGGTAAGGTTGTAGTTAACTTCCTTCCCAACTTCTTTGTTGCCAGATTGAACTCTTGATTTCATTTGCAGGATCTTCATGCAATGAGAGCAACTAGTAGGACTGCATTGTGATCTCTCCTAAATTGTCTGCATCTGTTATCACAGATGCATGTTGATCATGTGCTATTGTTTGCCTAACCTTCTTATCTGTCATTGGTAGAGAAGGCAGTACTCATGTTCTCATCTCTTTCTGATTTGATTTTCTGGAGTGTGAATTCCACTCTTCACCAGGTTCAATGTGTGTTTAAATTTTATTATGGCAATTTTAGTTTTCTTGCAAATCTTCCTTGGGTCATCCAGCTTCTTTTGCACTTAATACACTGTTTTCAAAACTCATCCTGTTGTCTTTTATTCTTGACCCTTTCTCTCCTTGATGGCCTCTTGTCTGGGTGTCCTTAGAGGGCACAGCTTCTTGGACAGTATCCAAGTGAGGTTGCCAAACTAATTCTTAGAATTCCTTCTGATTCCTCTAAGGAAAGAATTTTCAAGACTGTGCTCTTCCTCTGAGATCCTGGATATTTTCCCACCTTTTTCCATGTGATTTTTCTGAGCATTCTTGGGGAAAAGAAGAGTTCTTCCCAGGGTGCAGCAACAGAAAAGGAAGTAATGCAACATTCACTGTCTAGTTCTTGCCTTACTATTTTCTGGGAGTATTAGTCTGAGGAAAGTGGTGGATAGAGATTGGTGAGTTGGAAGAGGTGGGGAAGTAAACTGCATCTGGCTCTTCAGGCTTGCAGTCCTTCAGACCAAGGTCTCTGAGGCCCTGCAAGCATACATTTCTAATCATGTTTGTGAGCCATATGTTTATTTGAAATACTTCTTAGAGTCTAGTGGTAAATTGTCTATAACTCTTATTTTTTTATGGTGGTATGGTTTTATATTTTTCTTTGACTGTATATGTATTTTAGTAAGGAATCAGGAAAGGCCATATCAAGGGTTGCCAGCCAGGCTCCATTTAAATCACAAGTATTTTGCTATATTCTTGGAGATCTTTATGGAATATGTTGGATATCCCAAATGACTTATTTCCTGGATTTTATAATGGACTTGGATTTATCTCAATCTTTTTTCTTTTTACCTGAAAGATAATGTTAAAAATCTTGTATTTATAAACATCCAGACCTGAGTATTATTTACTTTTGGTTACTCATTCACGGAAATCCAAGCAATGTATGTGACTTGAAAAGACACACATGAAATCTTTAGCTCACCTGTTATGATAGAGAATAGAACAAAGAATGCAACATTAGATTCTATAAGTGTAAGAAATAACGAGAGGACAGTTGGCCAGAATGAGAGGGTAGGGAAGGGAGTATTCTCGAAAAGTTCTTTAAAATCCCACCAGAAAAACGCCATTAGCTTTTCATGGTAGACAGTAGAGTCTAAATCCCTTTGTCTGGCATTCAAAGCCTCCTACCAATTGTATCCCATCTGCTTTCGTAACCCTGTCTCTTATCACTTTCCTATGTAGGCCCTGCACTAAAGACTAAACTCGGTTGAACTTTGCAACAAATGGTAGTGTTCTCCGCCCCCGACATCTTGGCTCACACTCTCCCTTGGTTGAATGCTCTCCCAGGGTACCAGAGTCTGCTCATTTCCAAGGCCCAGCTCTTGAAACACTCCAGCATTTACGGTTCAGCACTGCCTTATTGCAGCTCTCTGGGTTCTTTTCTTATCTTTCACCTTGATTGTACTTTCCAGTCTGACAAGGACCCCACATTGTATTCATGTGGTCCTAAAGCACAGCAATGTGACCTGCACGGAGTAGGACCACAAGGAATAGATCATTTGATTGAAAAGAGAGTTATAGTGAGAAGGCAAATGAAAGGGCAAAAAAATAATAAAATAAAAAGAGAGACAGGGCAGGGGTGCGTGGGTGGCTCAGTGGGTTAAGCATCCAACTCTTGATTTCAGCTCAAGTCATGATCTCATGGTTCGTGAGTTCGAGCCCCACTTGGGGCTGTTTGCTGACAGTGTGCAGCCTGCAGCCTGCTGGGGATTCTTTCTCTCCCTCCCTCCCTGTCCCTACCCCACTCTCTCTCATGAGCTCTCTCTCTCTCTCTCTTTAAATAAATAAACATTAAAAAAAAAAAAAAAGAGAAGTAGGGCAGACCAAAAATAGAGATTATAGAAGAAAAAAAGGAAAAGGCAGATAGGGAGGAGTGAGATACACAGATTTAACTTTCTTTAATTCAAAGATACATATCTTCTTTTCGTTGAAATGCTTGTTAGCATATGAGCACCTTCAGCATTGGAGAAAAGAACTGTCTACTTATATTTACACATTTCGAAGCTTATATTGGAAATAAACATTTATTTTCCCACGGAATACCACAAATTTTGTATTATGTCACAGAATGTGTTAAGATTTTTAAAAGGTATTTTGGAAACTCCAGGACGTCTGTCAATTTTCCTTTTATTCCTGTGAGTCTCTTGGACATTCACGTTCTATCATTTTTGCCTGATCTTTGTTATTTGAGAGATTAGGCCTGTCTCATTTCATAGTACGTGGAAGATTTTATTTGAGACCAGCATTTATTTCATGATGTGGACATGTTTTTAAATCAAAGCTATCATTTTCAAGTATAGCCACTTTTTGTTTTGTTTTAATTGTTCATGGTGGGGATTATATGGAGAAGAAACCAAAAGTAAAACTGCAGAAAATCATCAGGAAGAAATGAGTGGCTCTTGATCGCAGCTCATAAACTGTTCTTGTTAAATCTCTAGAGCTTTAATTTTGAGCTCAGGCATCTCAGAAGCTTGCTACAGCCAGCTTAGGCTGTGGGTCGTCATGTTACCGCTAGTCCAACACTACCTCATAACAGCTTTCCTCGCGCCAGATGAAATGAAGGCTAAATGTGATTTCTAGGCTACTTTCCACTTTTGCTTACTCTCAGCTTCTAGTCAGTAAGAGACGTAAACATCCTGAAGACTCTGTGATGCATGTCACGCCTCTAATGGGTAGAAGTGACTTTAAGACTTCTTCAGGGGCGCCTGGGTGGCGCAGTCGGTTAAGCGTCCAACTTCAGCCAGGTCACGATCTCGCGGTCCGGGAGTTCGAGCCCCGCGTCGGGCTCTGGGCTGATGGCTCAGAGCCTGGAGCCTGTTTCCGATTCTGTGTCTCCCTCTCTCTCTGCCCCTCCCCCGTTCATGCTCTGTCTCTCTCTGTCCCAAAAATAAATAAACGTTGAAAAAAAAAATAAAAAAAAAAAAGACTTCTTCAGTTTACATCATTCCCTTGTGGGAATGAGTCTTCAGATTTTTCATCTGGGTCCACTGCATAGTGACAGATATTAAGGTGGTGATTCTGGGATCTGGTTGGCAGCCATGTTTCTTCCCTCACTTCTGGGGAAAGGTATTTTTGGTATATCTGGAAGGTGTATCTTGCTGGGAGCTCCGTGAGAAGCCATTGAGCATGGCATGTGGTGGAAAAAGCTTTCAGTGTTATGGTCAATTCAGAATGAAAGAAACTCCTGCATTACCAACAATTTTGGCATTGGAAAACCATGTTAGAAGATGAGAATACAGCAGTGCAGATGGAGGGTGGGAGAGGAAGAAAGATATTTCAGACAGAGGCATCAGCATTTATAAAGACCCATGGAGAAGTGAGAGTGTGGGTAGACCTGGTGTGCGGTTTGGAGAAATGGAGAAGATGGGTCAGGAGAGATAAAACCCAGGAGCCTTGTAGTCCAAGAGAAGAAATTAGCACTTTGAGTTTCAGAAAATGAGAGCTGGCTGGCTCTGTGAAATGGGAGTAATGGTAGAGTGTACCTGAGGATTCAGTTTGGTAACCACAGGCTGGCACAACATTTAGAAAGGGCTTATGTCACAACTGCTGCTCACCTATACAGAGCCTCTGTGTGAGTTAGAAGTAGGTCCTGGTGGACGATGTCCCAGTTATCTGTTGCTGCCATAACTAGCCGTTCCAAAGCAGAGTAGTATAAACAACCATGTTAGTATGCTCTTAGACACTGTGGGTCAGGAATTTGGACAGGGGCCACCAGCAATGGCTTGCCTCTGCTTTACAATGTCTGGGGTATCAGGGCACCTGGGTGGCTCAGTTGGTTGAGCATCCAGCTTACGATTTTGGCTCAGGTCATGATCCCAGGGTTGTGTGATCAAGCCCCATGATGGGCTTTGTACTGAGCATGGAACCTTCTTGGGATTCTCTTTCTCTCCCTCTGCCCCTCTCCCCTGCTTGAGTTCCATTTCCCTCTCTCTCTCAAAAAAAAAAAAAAAAAAAAAAAAAGGGTTATCAGATGGAGAGAGTGGAAGGCTAGGTGTGACCCAACAGCTGAGTGTCATCGGGAGGTGTCTGTACATGCATGTTTGCGGGGTGATGCTGGCTATTTGGCCAGGGCCGTAGCTGAGACTGTCAGGCAGAACACCTGCATGTGGCATCTCCGTGTAGCTATCAGGGAATCGTAACTAGGTTCCAAGAGCGAATATGCCAAAAGGCAGGAAGAGGAAGCTTGCACTGTGTCACTTTGAATTTTCTATTGATCCAGCAGCAAAAATCTTAGATTCACAGGGGATGGACCATAGATCACTTGTTAGGAGGAGTATCAAAGAATTTGGAAGTCATTTTTAAAATTGCCACTTGTTGGGGCGCCTGGGTGGCGCAGTCGGTTGAGCGTCCGACTTCAGCCAGGTCATGATCTCGCGGTCCGTGAGTTCGAGCCCCGCGTCGGGCTCTGGGCTGATGGCTCAGAGCCTGGAGCCTGTTTCCGATTCTGTGTCTCCCTCTCTCTCTGCCCCTCCCCCGTTCATGCTCTGTCTCTCTCTGTCCCAAAAATAAATAAATGTTGAAAAAATAAAAATAAAAAAAAAAATAAAATTGCCACTTGTTAATTAGAAAAAGATGCTCCTCCAGGCAGACATATCCCTCAGGCAAGGGAAAAAAAACTACCCCTTTCTCCAAACACATACTGTCCCACACCACGGAACACAGGTTGGATTCAGTCGCACTTGTCACCTTCGCTGGGAGCCTTTGTACAGTTCACAACCTGCATAACCATACATAGAAGCCTTGGGCTAAGTGAATCTTAGGTACACTTCCTCTGTCCTACTCCTCAAAATCAAAAGGAAAGCTACCTTTCTCCATGCAACTTTCAGCCTTGCTCCCTACATCTGTTTTTTCCCCGTTGTGATTGATTCAATTTACTTAATATTTTTTTTTTCCTGTGGCTTATGGTGACCCTGGGCTTTGGTTGGTCATTTTAAAAAAGACTTATATTGCTTATCGCTGAATATTCTCTTGTTTTCTACTTGGTTCCTACACTCCCCTCCCCCCACCCAATCCCTTTTCAGAACATGCTTCGAACAATACAAATAACAGGCCTAGTTTCAGTGATTTGAATTTTCTCTCTTAGATCCTTTTGGGGGCAAGTATTTTTAAAGTGCTAATCCTCTTTTCAGAACTTCCAAATTTTAAATTTTTATCAAGTTAGAGAAGTTAAAAAGTTTTTTAATTAAATCACACATTATAGTATGTTTGAACCTTTCCCTAGATCTTCCCTGAAGCAACTGGCATTAGGTGAAAGTGGTCAAGGAAATGAGTTTAAGATAATGTGTACTGGTGAGAAATGGTTATGGAGGTCAAATTAATTGAGCTATAAATAACTGAAGAATGAGGAAATGGGCGGCTAGGATAGCATATTCATGATCCTACTGAAGAAAGAATGGGAAGGTATGAAGAGAATTAGGAGCAGAACACCATCCTGTACCAGCCACTAGCTGACCCTGTTAGGCACGGACAGCTTGGATATTGCACAGGTGGTGGTGGAAGTCGGAGCGGAGGGAGAAGGAATGGAGGCATCATTTGGGGAGGAAAGGACATTGGGGAAGAAAGCGTATACTGAGGGATTGATTAGCAGTACTGCACTCTAAATTAGTCTCTGATTATTTCCTGATTATAAGTTATCCAAGGTCTGGAATTGGGTCATGTACTTTTTTTTTTTTTTAATTTTTTTATTATTGTATCCAGAGCCAACACCAGACCTGTAATAAGACCATTAAAATATAGACTAAAATTCAACAGTGATTTCTAACCATCGGGCATTGCAGTGAAAGTGTTTGTCTTTATTCTTTTGTGGATCCTCTTCTCTCTCCTTTTCAGATTAGGAGTTCTTGATCAGTGTGGTGGGAGGACATTAAGGGAAAGGAAAAATGACTTTAGGAGTCATAAATGTAAGTACTGGCTCTAGATGGTCTTAGAATCAACTGAATATTCATATTCTAAGGTCATTGAAAAGTCACAAATACATTCTGTTTATTACATATAAATTGAAAAGAACTGTTTTTATAGCAAATGGAAAAATTTGTGCAGAAAACATTTCATGCTCCTAAATGCTGACTTTTGGAAAATCCCAGATGAAATCAGAATGACCTACTATTTTAAATGGGCTCACTGGGAGTCAGCATAAGCGTTCTACTCTCCTGAGCCCTGGAGCCAAATTTCAGCTTCCTGTAAGTATTCAGTTACTTCATAACACCAGAGAAACTGCCTTCCTGGGCCTGCTCTTCCTTCTAGGTGCAGAAGGAAGATTGGTTTGATCAGGGCCTAAAGTTGCTAGTGAGATGATAGCAACTGAGGCAGGAGAAATCCTTTGTTGTCTTGGTCTGGTTGTCTGCCTAAGGGTTGCAGAAGGGACGATGAGATACTCTTATTTAAATTGCCCTCCAATGTGAATTTCAAGGCATGACCTCTCTTTTAATTCACTTATAAGACTATAACACTGTTAGATTATTTGTCTACTGGATGACTCTGTCCTAATAGATCCATTTTTTTCCCTGCACACTTTTTTTTTCAAACCCACTTTAAAAAATGTGAAAAAGACTACTGATTTTTATTTTTTTTTAAATTTTTTTTTAACGTTTATTTATTTTTTTGGGACAGAGAGAGACAGAGCATGAACGGGGGAGGGGCAGAGAGAGAGGGAGACACAGAATCAGAAACAGGCTCCAGGCTCTGAGCCATCAGCCCAGAGCCCGACACGGGGCTCGAACTCACGGACCGCGAGATCGTGACCTGGCTGAAGTCGGACGCTCAACCGACTGCGCCACCCAGTCGCCCCAGAAGACTACTGATTTTTAAAGCTCTGTCTTCTCTTCAGTTGGATGCACCATTTTCAGTGGGTAAAAAGCACTTTTGAGGGGTATGATATTAATATAATACCCTATCTTATCCATTTGAGGCACCATCATTTTATGCGCCGTTAAGAAAAGAAAAAAAACAAAACCCTGCCAATTAATTGTGAGATATCAGATGCCATCAATTATAAGATGCATTCTGATTTCTGAGATATTAAAAGGCAAAAAAGAATGTCTTAGACTCAGTGAAATAAGATACAAATATTTGGTTTTTTATCACTATATACATGCATTTAATTTTACAGAACTACAGTATTTCAGTGCAAATTGTTTATCCCCTCCCTCCCCAACTGTTGTTGCTATATCCATCCGTCCATTCATCTATCCATCATCTCATATAATTAAATTGTATAAAATAATGTATAAAGGTGTATATTGTATATAATCCATATTTATTCATATGATCATACAACCATGTGCAAACCTAGGCACACAAACACATAAATGTAACATTTTAGGAAGTTTGATCATTGTTTTATAATACTGTGATTTTATAAGCATTTTTTCTACATTTAGGTTTTATCCCAGTTGGTAGAGCTGTGATTCATTCTTTTTCATGGCCGTATAATATTCCACGATGGATCTACTATCATGGCCATGTTCTATTCCACAGTGGATCTGCTTTATGGATGCTTATTTTTCTTCCATTTTGTTGTAGTTGTCAGTGTTGGCACTTATTGGCTCTTTTACAAACAGTGATGCATTAAACATCCTGTACCACGTTCTTTTTTTTTTTTTAAATTTTTTTTTTCAACGTTTATTTATTTTTTGGGGGACAGAGAGAGACAGAGCATGAACAGGGGAGGGGCAGAGAGAGAGGGAGACACAGAATCGGAAACAGGCTCCAGGCTCTGAGCCATCAGCCCAGAGCCTGACGCGGGGCTCGAACTCACGGACTGCGAGATTGTGACCTGGCTGAAGTCGGACGCTTAACCGACTGCGCCACCCAGGCGCCCCATGTACCACGTTCTTATACGTTTGAGCTTTTATTTCCTTGGCCAAATCCCCAGGAGGGGCAAGTTTTCAGTCAAAGAGGTATATATTCTTAATAAATGTGGGCAAATTCTCTACCAAAAAAGCTGTTGTAGTTCACATTTCTTTTTAAACATACTTTTACCTTTGGGCACATTTTGTCCTCTTTAAGAAATGTAAAATAGACCTGTTTTAAAAGTTTAACAATAGTAATTATTTTTCTTTCATACTTTGTCAGTCAAATGAGCATAATGGACATTTAATTTACTTCCATTTACATTTCCTGTGCCACTAGGGAAGTTGAACATTTTTGAATACTTGTGGCATTAAGTCTTCCTAACTAATAACATGGACCAAATTTTAAGTGACATTGTATTAGCAGGGTTTTTTTTTTTTTTTTCTGTGATCTTATCACAATTTAGTATTGCAGTAAAGCTAGATTCCACTAGTGAGATTTCCTTCATTTTCTGTGCCCTAGAATAGTTTAAATAACACTGGCATTATCTGTTCATCAGAACATTTGCAGTTGTCCAGGTGTTTTGGTTATCCCAGTGATGGTGGGATGCTAATGTCATTGTGTACCTAGGAGCTAGGAATGGGTTAATGCCAAGCAATGTACAAGACAGTCCTATAATAATAAAGTATTCAAAAATACTGATAATGCCCCAGCTAAAAAAACACTGGGTGGCTCAGTCAGTTAAGTGTTCGACTTCAGCTCAGGTCACGATCTCACGGTTCATGGGTTTGAGCCCTGCATCGGGCTCTGTGCTGACAGCTCAGAGCCTGGAGCCTGCTTCTCCTTCTGTGTCTCCCTCTCTCTCTCTCTGCCGCTCCCCAACTGGTGTGCGCGCTCAGACACACACACTCTCTCTCTTTCCCCCCCCCCTCAAAAATAAATAAATATTAAAAATACTTTAAAAAAACAAACACTGGGTTTGAAAAACTCAGCTGAGAACCCATCAGATTTCAATGCTTCTTTCTAATGATAGCTTTTTAAAATTTTTTAACCTTTCAAACCTCTGTGCTAATGGATCTCTTTCCCTTAGGTTTAAAAGTACGTTCCCATAGATTTTGGTATGAAACATTCTTCTTTTCAGTTTGTAATTTTTCTTTTGATTCCTCTTTGGTCCAAGAATTTTCTTTAAAAAAATTTTTTTTTGAATATCTATTTTTTGAGAGAGAGAGAGAGAGGGAGCAAGTCAGGGAGGGGCAGAGAGAGAAGGAGAGAGAATCCCAAGCAGGCTCTCCACGGTCAGTGAAGAGCCCAACACGGGGCTCAAACTCACAAACTGTGAGATCATGACTTGAGCCAAAACCAAGAGTCGGATGCTTAACTGACAGAGCCACCCACGTAACCCCTGGTCCAAGAATTTTCTAAAAGTATGTGTCTTAATTTCCTAGTAGTTATACCTTTTTTGGAGGAAACTTTTTATTATTTGTTTCTAATTGTATCATTTTGTAATCAAAGAATGTATCATGTGTCTTTTAAAACTATATTAGAGGTTTGTGGTTAATATATTTTTTTTACAGATGATCCATTGATCATTTCACTCTCCAATCACACACACACACACACATTCTCTATTTGAGAAGATACTTTCTAGTTGTGAATTAACAGATTCAGTATAGATTGTTATTAGTTTGCAAGGCTGTCATAACAAAATACCACATATTGAGTGGGCTTAACAGATATTTCTTCTCCCACAATTCTGGAGGCTAGAAGTCCAAGATTATGATGCCAGCAAGTTTGGTTTCTTCCGAGGCCTCTCTTCTTGGCCTATTGATAGCCACCTTCTCATTGTGCCTTCATGTGGTCTTTTCTCTGAGTATGCATCACTCGTGGCACTTTCTGTGTCCAAATTTTCTCTTCTAATAAGGACACCAGTCAGACTGGGTTATGGCCCAACCGTATGACCTCATTTAATTTTAATTACCACTTAAAAGTCCTATCTCTATATACAGTTACATTCTGATCTTTTAGGATTAAGACTATGTGAATTTCTTTGTGGGAGGTGGGGGAGACACAGTTCAGCCCAATAACATAAGATTTATTAAGTAAAGCTTATAAAATTGAAGTATTCATTTTTTCTCTGATCTTATTTTTTTATAAGCTAGAGTTGGGTGATGCTCAAAAGATATATTGATATTTCAAGCTCAACTTACGTTTTTATCAAGGTCTCCCATTTCTAATAATTTTTGCTTTTTATGTTTAGCTTCTACCATATATGAAATTACAGTTATTTTATCTTCCTTATGACTTGTATGAAAACCTAATGACCCTCTATTTCCTTTTTAGGGCTTTTAACATTAAATTCCAATTTGTCTAATGTTAATGTCCTCTTTGCCTTTGTCCATACATTTGTACTCAGCCTTTCTCAATCACTTAGTTGTACAGTTGTTTCTTTTCAATTGCATAAATCAAAGTGTTCTCTTTTAATCCAGCTTGACAGTCTCATGCAGTGGGAGAATTTAGTCTAGTTTTAGTGTAATGACTTAATTTTATTTCTGTCTTCTTCCATTATGATTTGTATTGTTGTTCCACTTTCCCCTTATCCTAATTTTAATTCATTTGATCATCTTCTTATTTATTTGGAAGATCTACTGTACTATTTTGATCCTTTCTCTGTACTTACAATGTTACATGTATTTCTCTAGTATTATTTCCAAAATAAGACACTGTTTACTTTAATCTTAGCAAGCCCTTCTTCTTACCTTCTATTTGATGTCTCCCCTGACCAGATAGATCCTCATCACTCTTTCCTCTCCATAGTCCGTGGATGTTAATTCATCATCCTGTGAGTATGCGTGTTGCAGAGGAGAGGCCTGATACCTGTCTGATTTCTTTTTCCTTTGTGGCAAACTGTTTTGTTTTGCTTCTGTCTAGAAGTTTGTTAAATTTTCTCTTTATCCTTAGAATCCATAAATTTATTGGGATAGTCTTAAACCCTCCTTTTCTTATTAATCTAGGCTTGAACTGTGTCCTTTCATTCTGCAGACTCCAGTCGTTAACTAGTACAGAGAAAATTTTCCCTGTTATTTGTTTAAACACTGTATCTCTGTCCTCTCTTCCTGTCTTCTTCTAGGGTGGGGGAAAGCTAGGTTCTTGACTTTATCCTC
The DNA here is from genome assembly GCF_028749965.1 of Puma concolor. NCBI lineage: Eukaryota > Metazoa > Chordata > Mammalia > Carnivora > Felidae > Puma > Puma concolor. The sequence continues at coordinate 24,204,528 of NC_141673.1, read as the reverse complement.
CAAAGCTTTTGTCTTTTCTTGTAATATTTCTGACCTTTTATAATTTCTATGTCTTCATGTTTCTTTTTATTTATTTTTTTCCCAACAGCTTTGTGTTTTGAGATGTTTCTTATACTTGACTTCCAAGTCACTCATTTGGATCTTAACAGTGAACATCCAGTCTTCAAATTCATCTGCTAAATTGTTTATTTGTAAAATCATGGTCTTTGTTTTGATTTTCCTCCAGAAAGGTTATTTTTGCTCTTTGCTTTTATTGTGATTGCTATTACATATTTTTAAATAAAAAAACACATGTATTACATCATTATCATTTATTTTTCCTAGCCATTCTGTTTTCCTAGACATGTATTCTATTTGTTCTGATCTTACTCTCTCTGGCTTTAATATAATTTTTTAAAATATGTATTGTTCGTTCACGTATTTATTTTCCAACATCCTCAGCGGCCCTCAGATGTGGCTGTTGGAGATCTCTGGTGGTGGCAGTTCAGGAAGAGAGGGATAGAAGGCAGTGTGGTGTCTACATTCTGGGCAGTTGGTGTACCCCCAGCTTCCCACGGAAGCATCAAAAGAAGCCTCCTGCCCCAATGGTTTTTGATTCTGCAGGGCTGGGGACAGGGAGGACCAGGCCCGCATGCTTTGTAACTTCTTCACCACTTATCTCCTACTTCTTGTCTGAGGATCCCAGGCATGCTCATGGATGGGGCTTAGAACCTCCTGAGTTCTGTGAGCCATGCTGTCTCCAGCATCTTAGGAGTTGTGATCCTCATGCTAGGGCTCTCTCACATTTACCTCCTGTAGTCTCTTGCTCCTTTAGTCCCTGTGGGGAAAACTTGAACCATTTCCTTCTTTGAGGACTCACTCTGAGGGGATGCCTCACTTCTACCCAGTACTCCTTGGACCCAATAGAAACAGATACGCTGGAGTTGAGAGTATAGCCGTAACAGACCTTTGCAAGACCTTTGCTGTAACAGACCTCCGTATTTTCACAATCCCTAAGAGGCCTATTTTAAAGTGGTTACCTTATAAATCAGCAAAATCTTAGCAAAATTCAGAGTTTCCTAGCCTTTTAAATCAGGAGAAGTATTCAATCTAGGCTGATTCTTTGCCTTAATGCATACTGGCAATGAGAGCTTAAATGCTAAATGATGTTCTTTCTTTCACATGTGTGAGACAGAGGAACATTTATTGTAAAAGTTAAACAGAGTGACAGCTTGCTTTGGCTAATGTGTAAGAGTTCTTGACTGGGCTGCTTTCCTTTCTTCCATAATAAGTAGTTAATAGAAATTCACTGACCTGCAGTGCAGACTTAATTTATCGCGTATATCAAGTTGATTTAACAGGAATGGAATGTGGTGGAACAATAGCTTCCCTCTCTCCCCACATCTTGGTGATCCTCCAACATTTCCCCTGAAAAGAAAATCAGGTTTAACACCATGTAGAACCTTTGTGATTTTAAATAATTGGACCATGTTTGAAAAAAAGTATTTAATCAATGGCAATCATCTGTTTATTTGAAAAACTATTGGGTGGGGGAGGTGGTATTTGTCTTTAAATTTTTCGCTTGTAGGAAAAGCTAAAGTGACTGAGTACACTATGTACTTTGCACTGTGCAAAAGAAAAACTGAAAATCCTGAATTGCTTCTTTCTTGTGTGGTATGTTCTCTATTTAGAAAATCCTTAATTAATTTTGTGTGAAAGCAGACGGTCAAAGGATTTAAAGAAGCAGAAAAACATCTTGAATTCCCTACTGCTGGCAAAGTGGGGAAAGAGAAAATGGTAAACTGATTAACAGAAGTCATCTTGAAGTCTGCCATCATAATAAGATGTAAATAACAACAGCCACAAATCTGAACCACTTACAGAAGTTTGCACAGGATTTTTCCATTTTAAATGCATTTCTCCCCCAACTTTATTCTCCTGAGACATCAGCCATTTAAAAGCATGATATTGGAACTAACCCAGCATCACTTTTAATTAGCACAGAGATGCTAATTATACTTTTTCTGTGTGATGCTTAATGTGAGCTGTCAGGGCACTGCATTTTTCACATCAGCTGCAGTGAGGTACACATGATCACCAGACCCGTTTTAAAATTATAAAGGCCAAATACATCCAAACTGATTATTATTTTTTAACAGTAGGAATCTGCTAGAAGATACATGAAAATAATGGCATCAAAGTGAAAAAAGTGAGCTTTTTTCCAGACACAAGCATATTTTATTTTATTCAATATTTGTGGTCTGAGCAAATCAAATTTCTTGCCATTGCATCATTTAAAATACCATACAAAGCTTGACTTGAAATAAAGCTACACTTTTATGAAAAAGAGTCTGTTTTGAAAAGCAAATTCCCTTCCATTTTATAGGTTTAGGGCTTTGCGTTTTAGATTTTCTTAAAGGAAGGCCTACCTGTGTTCTTGACATGATTTCATTGTTAAAGCTGATAGCTCTAGGAATGCAATGAATACTATCCTTTAATAAAGTCTGTTGTGTGAATTTAATTAAGCACACATTTGATTAAATTTATTTTAATTATTAAAAGACAGTTAGATTGAATTCTTCCCAGTACTCAAACACATAACCCTCCCCTTGACCAGACGTCAAACACAAAATGAAACAAACACATCCAACTATAAATTCTAAGCCTTATGTTTTGCTAACATTTATCAGAATAAGGATGAGAACCTAAATGACGTTAAGGTCTATACTCATTGTGCAATTTATTATATAATTCTATCTAACAAAAAGGATTCATTCTACTTTAAATTATTTTTTAAAGTATTGATGTAATGAACACTGGAGTTAGCCAGAAATCTGGGAGGAGTAACTCAACAAAACTGTCTATTTTGGGGGGCACAAGTTTTTTCCTCAGCTAAAGTGAATCCTCTGTAATTTTAACTCACTTGGAGAAAATTCTGAATTATTTTCTAAAAGTCTAAATTGCAGAATATTATAAAAGAAATTGAATTTGATGGCTTTTGGTATACTTGGCCTACTGTATAACGATAATAACACAACAGTGATCACTGTAATGTTTATTCACTGTCTGCTATGGTCCTGGCACTGCACTGTGTGCTTTACATAAAAACCATACCAAGTAAGAGCCATTATTATCTGCATTTTATAACAGAGGACAGTATGGTGCTGGACATTATGGACTGGCTCAAGGCTTTGTAGCTAGCAAGTGGCAAGAGTGAGTCGCATCCAGGCCTGTCTGGTACTAAAGCCCATGTTAACCATTGCACTATATGATGAAATTTATGGTTTTGGTCATATGGTAGAAAGTCCTAGATGTATTTTTTTTTTCCATCCAAAATCAAGTTTCGTATGACTGCATGATCATGTTTTCACTATTCTCAGAAGGCCATTTCTTCATATCTATGGTAAAAGCAGATCTCTGTCCAGTATGCTTTGAATGCTGACTGCTATGGACTAAATTCCATAATTTGAGGTACTGCATTCCCCCCAAATTCATATGTTGAAACCCTAACACTTAATGTTATGATATTTGGAGGTGGATGCTTGGGGGGGGGGGAGGGGGTAATAATCTAATTATTACATTAAAAGAGAAAAAAAATACCTTTAGGACTTTCTACCATATCCCCCCAAACACATAAATGAGGTTGTAAGGGTAGGCCCCCATGACAGGATTAGTGCCCTTATAAGAAGAGGAAGAGAGGGGCGCCTTGGGCGTTCAGTAGGTGAAACAACTGACTTCAGCTCAGGTCATGATCTCATGGTTCATGAGTTTGGGCCCGTGTCGGGCCTTGTGCTGACAGCTCAGAGCCTGGAGCCTGCTTCAGCTTCTGTGTCTCCCTCTCTCTCTGCCCCTCCCCCACTTGCATTCTGTCTCTCTCTTTCAAAAATAAGTAAACATTAAAAAAAAAAAAAAAAGAAAGAAAGAAAGAAAAAGAGGAGAAGATACCAGGGCGCCCTCTGTCTCTCTACCATGTGAAGACCCAGCAAGAAGGTAGCTATCTGTAAGCCAGGAAGAGAGCCTTCTTTGGGGAGCCAATGTAGCCCACACCATGATCTTGGCCTTCCAAGCCTCCAGAGCTATGAGAAATAAATTCCTGTTGTATAACCCACACAGTATTTTGTTATGGCAGCCCCAGCTAACTAAGGCACTAATAAAGTGCAAATGAGTGGAATACAGAGGAATAGTCAATGCAGGATGTTAAATGACAAGAACATTAGTATAACAATATGAAACACTTATGAGTCCTATGTACTGGGCACTGGTCTGTGTGCCTTAACAGTGTAACTTGCTTGACCAGTCCTCATAGTAATCCTCTATGTTACTGTTATTAGTAATGTATAATATATAGTGTCTGTGTGTGTGTGTGTGTGTATATATGTATATGTATATATACATATATATATGTTACTACAGTAATATTATAGTAATATTACTACATATATATGTATATGTATATATAGTAATATTACTGTAACTAGCATCGTCTTCATTTTACAACTGAAAATACTGATGGACAGAAATGTTGAGCAACTTATCCCAACGGTACACCTCTAGGTGGAACCATAATAGAACTAGAATTCAAACTCAGGCAGTCTAATCCAGAACCTATAGTCTTTCTTTTTCTACCAGAGGGTTTTGTCAGTTTTCATACCTGTAAAATGGGGATAATGGCTGCTTTATTTGTAGGGTAAGGAGAAATAGGTGAGGTCATGAATGTGAAACTACTTAAAAAAGCAGCAAAACACAATATAAGGTATTATTATTTATTAGCATAAGTTTTCAAAATTGATAGTTAGCAAATTTATTTCTACCCTTGCTCCTTCAACAAATAAGTTGAGACAAGCTACAAAAAAAAAGGACATAAAAATAAGGCCAGAAAACCAGATTCAAGCAAAGAAGAAAGACAGGACAACAAATAATGGCAAGCCTTCTAATACCCAAGACAAAAGGTGAAACACAAGCTACATAGTTTTATCAATAAAAAAGAAAATAGAGTATTTTCTCAGGAGGAAGAAAGTTTATTTTTTTCCCTACCATTACATTTAAAAAGAAATTTCTCATGTTGGAGCTCCTAAGTGAACATAATGATCAGTGGTTTCACAGAGTAAGCAGTTTGATTGATTACAATATCATCAGTTTTGTTTCTCTCTTCTTGTCATGGTGGAGATATTAAGGAGCCATGAAACTTTCAAATTTGGTCAGCAGGAGGGAAATGTTGTAGAGTATAAGGATATAGATAATTTAAGACTGGATAATCAACCTTTAAATTGTCAGAAATTGACTATTTTTCAAAGAAGGCCTCCCAAGTGTGCCAGATAGATCTGCCATGGCTGTGACAATGCAAACCACCAGGTCATTTCACACTGATGCCATGTAGGGCATGATGCAGGATGCGTAATTGATGATTCGATGCGGTTTCTGCTTTTGGGGCCCAAATTTTAAATTAGACATAGCGTATTAGTGCAGAAAATGGATCAGAATATAGATAAGATATGCATTGTGGAATATTTAGAAAAATATAAAAATAAATAAAAATATGAAGTCAACATTGATCAAATTACCATCGTTGTTATCTTTTGGTGTGTATTTCTTTCTAGTCTCTTATTCTCATTCTCTCTGTAAGTAGACATATAAATATTGAAATGATATAGGTAGATATAGATGCACACATGTATTTATACACATGTCCAGAGGTTCAGAGATTCACATGGGTTATGTATCTTTCCCATGGTTTCAGAGCCAATAAGTGGCAAAGATGGAGCTCAGATCCATTTCTGTCTGATGCTAATGCCCCATTCTCTTAATCACTATTCTGTATTTTGAGTATGTCAGGTTTTTGAACCACGTTATTTTATGAAGGTAGAAGCATGCATTATTTAACACTTTGTACTCTTATGCCCTCCCCAATCACCTTGTATTGGGAGCACAGTTTCAGGTTATTAGTGTTTTTCTTTTTTTAAAATTTTTGATGACTTTTGATACTGTTTAGTATTCTGCCATGGACCATCATGTATTTAATTGTATCATTAGGGGTGGCTCAGCCGGTTAAGCATCCGACTCTTGATCTCAGCTCAAGTCATGATCTCATGGTCATGAGATAGAGCCCTGCATTGGGCTCAGGATGGAACATAGAACCTGCTTGGGATTCTCCCTCTCCCTCTCTCTCTCTGCCCTTTCCCAGCTCATGCTCTCTCTCTCTCTTTCTCTCTCTCAAAATAAATACTCTTTAAAAACTTATATCATTATTTAAAATTTTTAGGTTTCCAGTGTTCCCAAGTTGTTATATATTCCCCATAAAGCAGAGGTGAAAAGCCCTGCTTTTGTTTGTCAAGGAAGGCTTCATGGGAAAGGCAGGCACTAGGGATGATCAGTCAGACATACCTAGTGGAAGAAAAAAAAAACATGGCAGATCTGGAGAACTAAAAGTAGTTCAGTGTGGCAATATAGTATAAGAGATGAGGCTTTCTTTCCATATACATGCGTCTGAATTCCATTAGCACATCTTAACTGTGTGAATTTGGGTAACTTACTTGGCCTCTTTAAGGCTGGATTTTCTCATCTGTAAAATGAGTATTGCAATAAGGTTGTTGTAAGGGCACAGAGGTCTTTTTATATAGAACCTGGGGCCTCATTAGAACTCAAGAAATATTATTGTTTTTTTATCATTGTTAGTATGATATCAACCACTTTAGGGTGTATGTTTGGGGAATGCTGAGAGACAAAGCAGGGCAAATCCTAGAGATCCATAAATGTTCTGCTAGGGAACTTTGTCTTTATGTCACATGTATTCAGGCACTGATAGATTTATAAGCTAGGCAGTGCTGTGATAAGATTGAAATTGCAGTACGGATGCAAGACTCTAAGTAGGGCCATTGCAGTTGCAGGTGAGACATTAATTCATTAATAGTGGTATCTTAAAGGAGACAAGTAAGGGACATGTTAAGGTTAGAGAATCACTGGAACTAAGCAATTCTTTGGATCAAGGGGTGAAGGGAGGAGGGTCCAATATGATATGGAAAAAGTATGTGATGTTTTTGCCTGCACTGTGTTCCTCCTTTTCTCTCTCTCTCTTTCTTTCTTTCTTTCTTTCTTTCTTTCTTTCTTTCTTTCTTTCTTTCTTTCTTTCTTTCTTTTCCTTCCTCCCTCCCTCCCTCCCTTTCTTTCTTTCTCTCTTTCTTTCTTTCTTTTTCTTTCTCTTCCTTCCTTCCTTCCTTCCTTCCTTCCTTCCTTCCTTCCTTCCTTCCTTCCTTCCTGTTGTTGGTGTTGTTGGTGTTGTTGGTGTTGTTGTTGGTGTTGAAATAGTATCTCGGTTTTCCTCTGGGTGATCACTTCTTTCCCATACTCAATTTCCCATTTCCCTTTATCCAAGATGTGTGAGGATGACCCAACAGTTCCATATCCCTGGGCACAGTAAGGACTCAGGAATGAGTCAGTGAACTGAGTTGGTCCAGCAAGACCAGGACTCTTGCTAAAATTATTAGGAGGGAGAACCTCTTTCTTTTTGGGATTAAAACAAGATGGATATAAGCTTATCATACACAACCCAAGAGGAGCTAACACTGGAGAAGAGCTGAGAAGAAAAAGAGAGTAGGAGAGTAATTTTATAGTACTGCTTAGCTTTAGACTTCACACCTAAGTGATTCAATAAATTATGTTTTCTAGTCCAGCCAGCTTCAGTTGAATATCTTTACTTGAAACCAAATTTGAAATTCTAGCAAATACAGGTGATTTCCAGATTTTTTCATTGGGCAATTGGGTGGACTAACCACTATGTGAAACATAGAGTAGATACAGGTTTGGGAGAAAATGATCACTTTGGTTTGGAGCATGTTCAGTCTGGATTACTCACGGGGCAAGTAGGTGGAGATGTCTGATAGACACATGGCTACAGGTATCTGTAACTTAGGAGAAAGATCACAGCTGGAGAAAAAGGTTTGAATCCATCTGATTTTGTGGTTTGGAAAGTGTTTCTTTCTTTTGGAAGTTCTACTTTTGTGGTGCAAGGCTGATGCCATGGCAAGCGGTCAGGATATATTAGTAAACTAGAGGGAGAATGGCAAGCAAATCAATACCATGTGTAGGATTGTTTTGGAATGTGTTGTACATTTGATGTTCATTTGTATCATACTATTGATAGTAGCATTATAAGGTAATTAAGCCATCAGTTTTCCATCTCAGAAAAAACAAAATATGTATTTTTTTTTAATTTTTTTTAAAGTTTATTTTTGAGACAGAGAGAGACAGAGCATGAACGGGAGAGGGTCAGAGAGAGGGAGACACAGAATCTGAAACAGGCTCCAGGCTCTGAGCTGTCAGCACAGTGCCCGACGTGGGGCTTGAACTCACGGACCGCGAGATCATGACCTGAGCCAAAGTCGGTCACTCAACCGACTGAGCCACCCAGGCGCCCCCAAAATATGTATTTTGAAAGCATTCTGTGATTTTCTTTTTAGGGACACAGTAATGGATACCGTACTTTTATAAGACAGAGAATAACTGTAGTAAGCCTGACTGCTTTTATGGTAGAGGTACAGTAAATAGAGATGAGTTGGTATAAAATGACATTTGCTGTTTTGTAATCACTAGCTATTTAAATTAAATAACATAGCTGTTTAAATATAAAAAATGAACAGGTATGTCTGCCCTCATTCCTAAGTTGAATATCTAGCCAATAGCCATGGACAGTGTACATCAGGGCTTCGTTATCATTAGTCTCTGGATGTTTGGTATTTGAATCATCTGGGGAACTTCTTTTTTTTTTTTAATTTTTTTTTCAACGTTTTTTATTTATTTTTGGGACAGAGAGAGACAGAGCATGAACGGGGGAGGGGCAGAGAGAGAGGGAGATGCAGAATCGGAAACAGGCTCCAGGCTCCGAGCCATCAGCCCAGAGCCCGACGCAGGGCTCGAACTCACGGACCGCGAGATCGTGACCTGGCTGAAGTCGGACGCTTAACCGACTGCGCCACCCAGGAGCCCCTGGGGAACTTCTTAAATCCATAAGATTTTGGATTCCACTTCCCAAAGAGTCTGTTTCTGCAAGTCTGTGTGTTCAGGAACTTGTACGTTTATTAATAGGTGACTGATGGTTGGCCAGGTTTGGGAATTAGTTAAAGCTGGGAAGTTATGGATGTAGTCCCCAATCATGTGTCCTTGAGCTGGCTGTTTTGATTCTTTGCATCTTGCTTCCTCATTGTTAAAGTGAGAGGATTGGAATGATGATCTCTGAGGTGCCTTCCTGCTCTTATCATACCTTCATTTCATTCACCAACCAGTTCTTTTTTCCATTCGTATGTGAGTCTTACAAAGTGTTTCTCCTATTCCATAAAGGAGATAAGACAGATAAAATTCAAACCAGCATTTCAGCTGTCTTTTGACTGCCAACAAGATGACAGATTTAGGAGTGTCTTGGTTTAGTGATGTGTAGTAGTAATGATAGTGAGCTATGTTGTGTATAATTTAATCCTTAAGCATGCATACACCACTTAAAGTTATTTCTATACACGTAAAATGATAAAATTGCAGAATTTTCTTTAACTTTCTCTGTTTTGTTGTTGTATATTGTGCTATTCCCAAAGGAGAAAGTATAGTGATTTTTTTCTTCTTTCTTTTGAAAATCAAGTTCATGCAAAGTGACAGGTTTAGAACTTATTTCTAAATCAAAGAATGACCATTATAGGACTCGATCATACAAGTTACTTCCCTAACTACCATTTATTTGTGCTAAAATTGGCTACATTCCTGATGATAATTCTGCAAGACAGCAGTAGGATATGACTTGCCTTCCCACCGTTTGATATAAATCTCCACTGATATGAATTGAGTTCAGCTGCAGTGAACTTAAATGCTAATGTTGAAAACATAAGGCAGCCTGCTGTTTCATTTATACCAGAAAGTTTTAGCTTCTGCAGTCTTCTGTATCCCCCTGCTCCCACCTTAAGTTAGACCAAATTAGAACTACTCCATTTCTGTCTGAAGGGTGAAATGTGCAAGCATGATTTACATAACTCAACATGAAAATAGAAGAAGGAATTAATCATAAGGATTGGTGGCCCATTCTTGTCCTTGAAAATATACCACAACAGTCATGGGGAAACATTTGGTGGCATAGCATTTATCAGATAGCCAACCAGTATTCGTTGACTACTGACTCTGCCCGGTACTGTGTAAAGCATTCGAGGGTCTGCAAAACAATAATAGTCAAAATGATAGTAAGGGAATTTGTTGAGTGCTCACTATGTATCAGGCATGGAATCCTCAAAGCAACTTTATGATGTAGGAACCTGTTATTATATAAATTTTACTGATAGAAAAACAGACGCCCCAAGAGATTAAAAAAAAATGGCCCAAGGACTCCAGAAACCAGGATTTAAGCACAGGTATCCATACTCTTGGCCTCTTGATTTTCCCTAACTTTAAAGAGTTTACAACATAGTTTTGAACACAAGAAGCATAGCTCTTCTGGAAAAGGGTCGGCATTGCAAGGTCTGCGTAAAACAAATAGCATCAGGGTTTCTCCCCAGTCATGTGATGTCAACAGAGGTCAAAGTATAATTCTGAAGTGGAACATGGGCCAGGTTAAAGAAAAAAACATGAATGGGAAAGAAGAGTCAGTTCAATTGGACAACATTTATTCGGTTCATACCTACAACATTTCCCTCAAGCTTTTTAAGTTCATGTGTTTTTCTCATTGTACTTTTCCTGTGACTCAGAATCGATCTTTGGATACCCTAATATTAGGCACACCTGGAATTTTATATGATCAATATAGCTGATACTCTGAGTTTGAAAGAGAGAATGGGATGAGATGAGAAAGGAAGGTAGGGGCCAGATGGTGAAAAATTTGATCTGTATCCTAAATGTGGCAGTGGGGTGATGTGCTCAGAATTGGGTTTTGGCAAGATTATTCTGGATGTGGGATGGGGAATAAATTGAAGGAGATACAAGAATGATACACATGAGCAATGATAGTGGTTTAAACCTGAGTTGAGATGGAATAAATGAGACGTGTTTGGGAAATATCGAGATAGTGGAGCTATAGGATTTCTGGTTTATGACTTCATCATTCTTTCACACTGCCTTTGTCATTGCTATAGTTACTTACTTTTACATTCCCTTTTTAGTTGACAGTATTCTGGATAGTTGGCCTCTTGACTTTTGGACCCCATTTTTTCTTTTATTGACTTTTCTAATTTTTACCTTATTTTTACCTATTTCTTTTCTTTCTAACCTAACTTTTCAGTCTCTTTTTAATTACTTTGCTCCCTTTTAACCACCCATAATGGAGCTCATCAGGGTTAATTCTATGATTGCTTTCCTTCTCTCTCTATGGTGTAGTGTCTACAGTTTTTCCAGGTGATTTTATTGTCTGTATGCTGTTGACTCACAACTTTATGTGTCAGCCCTAGACTTCTCCTTGAAGTTATAGGCTCATTACCCCAACTGCTACTTGCAAAACCCATTTGGAAGCCTAACAGACATTAACTCCGCACATCTAAAACTTACTTATTGGTTCCCTACCTTTCTACAACCTCAGATAATAGCACTACTATCCACCCAGATACTCAGTCGAGAAGCTGGAAATATTCCTTGATTTCTCTCTTACTTTTGATGCCTAAATCCAATCAGTCAGGAAAACCTTTCAATTCTGCCTTCCAAGGTATCTCAGTATTTTTTTTTTTAATTTCTTTGTTGCCCCAACTCTAGTCCAGTCATAGTTATCTTTTAACTAGTTTTCTTTTTCTTTGTATTTCTTGCTTTCTTATTTGTACATTTACTTGTTTAGTAACTACTGTTTTCCACACTAAGCTATAAGTTTCATGAGGGCAGGGAATTCAGCTGTTTTGCTCTCCATGGCACTGAATACAGATGATAGATTCAATAAATGTTTGTGGAATGAAATAATAAACGGTCTTATGGTTGATTTAATGTGAGTGGTGAGAGACAGACAAAGGAGAAAAAGGTACCAGAAATCATTCCCAGATTTCTGATTTGAGTAAGTGGTTACTTGTTTATGCCATTTACCAAGATAGGAGCAACTTTGGAGGGAAGAAGTTAAGTTCCTTTATAGACATCCTTAAGTCTATAAGTTCCTTATAGACTTATAAATTTAAGATTCTTGCAAGGCACCAAGTAAAGAGATCTAATTGGCCTTTGGATGTATTGGACTAGAGCTTAGAAATCAGTTCTGATCTAGAGATATCGACTGCAAACTCATTAGCCTAAGGATGGTACGTGAAAGCTATAGAAGTGTCTAAGTTCGTTTAAGTGAGAACAGTGAGCCCAAGGAAACATCAACATTATGGAATCAGTAGAAGATCAAAAGTAGCCAGAGTGGTAGGAAGCAAACTTTAGAGTATGTGCTGTCAAGAAAAAAGAGAATTTCATGAAGGAGGGACTGGACAATAGTGTCATATGCTTCTGCGACATCAGAAAATTGTAACTGAAAAGTGACCATCGGCTTTAGCAATATGGGGGACAGTGACAATCTTGGGAAGCAGTTTCAGTGAAGTGTGAAGAAAAGGTCCAAATTTAAGGGACACAAGGAGTGGTAGACATAAGGAAGATGGCACAAAATTTGTTTTTTACAGAAAGACACATTGTCAACCGGAGGTTGGACAGGTTGATGGATTTTTTTTTTTTTTTTAATGTGGAAAGAGATGTAAGCATATTAAATGCTGTCCAGGAAGAGAGAGCAAGTCAGAGGTGGGGAGGAAGGAATGAATAGAGGGGAAGGGGATGGGAGAAAGAGGATAACACAGAATGAAACATTGAGAAGAGAGATAATAACCAGGAGAATCAGAATGTGGGAGAAGATAGAAACCAAAGTACAAGTAGGAGTGGCTTTCCACTGGAGTAGGGCTAGAACCTGTGTTCTAACCAAAAGGAGCAGAGGCCATGTGCACTTTTGACTGATAAGTAGATTTGGTCAAAACTGCAAGAGCTCCATCTAATGGCTTCCATTTTCTTTGTGAGGGAAGAATAGAGATCTGTTCTAGGACTACCCATTTTAGGGGCTTCCCTTCCTTGCAATGACTACCCTAAAATATTCTGTCTGGCCAAGTCCTCTTGAACTACTACCTTTCAGTGGTAGTCCAGAAATGAACCCATATGCTGGACTTACCTCTCTTAGTGACATTACTACTCTATGGAAGATCTTCAGAGAATTGTGACCAGTTTAGTGTTTTTGTGGACAGGCTTTCATCACTCCCATGACTAATATAAAGTTGTCTATTTATTTATTTATTTTTTTTTTAAATTTTTTTTTCAACGTTTTTTTATTTATTTTTGGGACAGAGAGAGACAGAGCATGAACGGGGGAGGGGCAGAGAGAGAGGGAGGCACAGAATCGGAAACAGGCTCCAGGCTCCGAGCCATCAGCCCAGAGCCTGACGCGGGGCTCGAACTCACGGACCGCGAGATCGTGACCTGGCTGAAGTCGGACGCTTAACCGACTGCGCCACCCAGGCGCCCCTAAAGTTGTCTATTTATTATTCTTTTGTTCCCTCTTCTTTTTTATGGCTACTTTGCATTTCACTTTCCTGTGTGTTGCCAGGCATGATAAGCTGGAGCAGAGATACTTGGTATAATGGTTTCAAATTATAATATCAGTACACTTTTGATGCCCCTAGATAATTAATGCTGAAATTCACAGCCAGCAGTGGTAACAAGAGTCAAAAACAACTCTTAAGAATAATGCAGTGTGCTTAATAATCGGTTCATTTTTTTTTTCTCTGCCTAGTAATCAACTTTATTTTTACCTGCTATGACAAAGACTGGTTGGGGAAAATTCTTATTATGTGACAGTCTCCTCCTTGACCTCATCCAAGTATGAAAGACATTTTATCTGTTCAGTGGGTGACTGGGAATCCCAGACAGTATTGTAGTCATGGCTTTTCTATTTCTATTTGGAAATAACAGTAACTACAATATCACTCAACTCTTTGGAGACCTGAGCTGCAGCATTAACAGTCATCTCACGTTGGTTTATTGCATGACCATTAAACAACTTTGAAAATCAGATTTTCACTGTTAATAATTAAGTAATTAGAGAGTTACGAGCTTTGACAAGAGTTCTTCATCTTTTGATCCCTACAGGGGAAATAAAAACAACAAAATGAAAGTTAATATACTGAAACCGCTCACTGGTTTTCAAGTCCTACAAATGTCCTGCCATTGAAATTTCAGGGAGCGATGGACCAAGCACCTCAAGTATGATTATTTTCCCTTTACTCTTCCAAACTTATGTCTTATTGGAGATATTCTCTGTCTTCTCCCAGAGATAAATATGTGTGACATTGGCTGGGCAACCCTTTGGAAATTTCCCACATTCATTCAGAGGTTTGCAGAATACTGAGAATCCGTTTTGAATGTTGATAGAGTCAGAAGAACGGTGAATGGGGTAAGAATTGAGCACTAGGAAATAAGAAAGACCTTGGAGTGTTATTTTGCCTTGAAGTAACACAAACTGATCTTGAAGGCTCCATGTCTTATTATCTTTCTCTTTGGCAAGTTGCTTAACTTCTCTGACCCTCGGTTTCTTACTTGTATAAAGGGATGATAATACCCGTTTTAGGGATTCCTGGGATTAAATAAAACAGTTCATGATAAGCTCCCAGCATAGGGTCCAGCAAATATAATTCTCAATATATATGAGTTTCTTTGTCCTTCCTTCTCAAAGTAAAATTTCTTTGCAACTCCTGAACACATAAAACTTCCTTTAAAGATTTGTTGCTGTCAGATGTACTCCTGTGACTGTCTCTCGCATCTATATCTTCCTTTCCATTCCTGTTGCCAGGAATGGCAGATTGATATCCCAAGTTCAGATCGAGATCCTTAGGATATGATTCCAGTTATTCGATAGGCCTGCTTTGAAGCCTTCAGTGGTTTTCCATTGCATGCCTGGAAATATCCCAAACCTCTTAGCTCAGGGAGGTGGGGCCTTCCATGTTTGAATCTTCTACTTCCCTTTCCAGCCTCTTCCCTGAGTTCCCTACACATGCTAATTAAATCATGCTATTCCTTTCTTTCTGAACATTGCTCATCGTCATCTGCTTCTTTGCCTTTTCTGCTTTAGAATCTCCTCTTCACCATCTTTACTTGATGAAGTCCTATCCTCAGGGAAGGCCATTGTCAGTGTTCTGCGCAGTCTAGGATGTACCCTCTCTCCTTCCCAATCCCACCTCAGAAGGATTTCTCCCTCTGAAAGCTCCCCTAGCATTTTTTCTTTATTTGACCATGTCTAGAATGTTCTTCCCCATCCTCCCAGCCTTATTATCTCCTATTCATTCCTAAATCATGTGTCCAACTGCTGGGTCTACATCTGTCCCCTGAGGTATATGCAGCCTTCAGGGCACTTCATGTTGTTAGTCTGATTATCCCATTAGTGTTTGTCACCCATTCGCAGGAGTAGAAGCTCTTCTAGGGGAGGAAGGGTGCCTGTTTTTCTCTCTGCTGTTTCCTCAGTGCCTGGCAGAGAAAGCACTCTATAAATGCTTGTTGAATCAATAAGTAAAGTATACTACTTGCCACATACTGCCTTTCTCTATAGCTATTTGTATCCATGACTGTCACATCTGTGTCACTGAGACACAGGGGCTGTGTCATATTAAACCTAATCAGCCCCACAGCACCTAGTTCAATGCCTTGTTGATCATAAGTGTTCACTATTTGTGTGGTAAAAACTGAGTGAACACAGAAACAGAGAGTCTTAGGCTGAAGCCTACTGCAGGCACTTTGAGTGATACAGCAGCTCTCTGTATGGGGCGAGGGAGACTAAGTCCCCTTCAGGTCTAGTAGGAGTCTTCTCGTTTTAGTAAACAAAACACTTGGCAGTGGCTTATGAAAACCTTGATTTTCAGATCTCATTCGTAAATGGCAAAATTTTTTTTTCAAGAAAAAAAAAACCATTCTTAAAGCAGAGGTTAAAGCATAAACCCTTTAAATAACAAAAACAAAAGCGTGCCCCTTCAGCCCCATGTTTCCAATGGAATGGGCTTTCTCTGGAGATATAATTTCCTGTGTTCACCATCTTTCTTTTAAATTGCCCAATCCATCAGGAGGGGGGGATTTGTGCCCCACCTGTGGCGAGACATTTTAAAAACACGAGACATTTGATTGCTATGTTTAGATTTATGGGGATTGAGATGACCCTGAAGATTAAATGAAGAAGCAACTGTGAAAAAGAAACCGAAACGGGGAGAAAATTGATTTTTAAGTTGAAGACATATTGGCGTTGAGAGGTTTACGTGAGGAGATAGGTCAGAATGATAAGGGCCAGGTAGGTCTGGGAGGGACACCCTGAGGGGAAGCCACGTTGTTTAATTGCTGCTGGTATAGATAGTCCCGGTTGACCTTCAGGAGGCTCTGAGAATGATGATAGTGTGAGACTTGGGTTTTAGAATCACATTTAGTGAACACCTCACCAGACCTACAGATGGACCTCGGATTTGATCTTCCTGATGAAGCTGAATTAAGACAGGGTAGAAGACAGATAATCAAGAGTGCCCATGAGATGAAATCCCTCAGAGTTATTTTTCAAAATGAGACAGCCAGCAAAAATACATTGCCTGCTAAAACAAAAGAAATTTAATCAGTGAAGATAAAAATATGATTTTTTTTTTCCAAAGGGGGGGAAAATGTCTTGGGAACTTTCCCAAAATATGTGAGTTTCATTAAGGGATATTTACTCCTGCATACCAAAGTTGATTTATTTCTGCTTCCTTCTAGGTCACTGGTCTCTCATCTGTTCTACATTTTGCACTGTAACATCATTCCTTTTTTGCCTTTTCTCCATCATGTTATGGTGACTTCAAAAACACCTGGACTGATTGTGGAACTTCAATGGCACCCAGTCACATTCAGTATGTTTTGAGTAATTGCTGTTTACTGTTTAACAATACTGTAGGATTTAAGCTATAGGTCCTGTCCTCAAGAATCTAAAGGACTTTTGAGGATACCAAGCACATACGTGAAATAATGAATAAGCGTTTAATCCATAGACGTTAACTTAATAGGAGCTCATGAGAAGGAAGAGGGTCCTTTGGGCCGGCCCATCATGGTAAAAGTACCTGAAGCAGATGGGACTTAGCACACTGGAGAACAGAGAAGTCATGGAAAGCTCAGTGTGGGGGGAAGTAGACTAAAAAGTCATGGAGCCCAAATTGAACATGGAGGTGATGAGTGGCCATTGAGGAGATTGACTTGATAAGACTAGAAATTCATTAGTAAGGAAAAGGGAGTATCAAGTGAAGTATAATTTGTGGACTTTGGGTAACTGTAGCAAAGGGAGTTATATGTTCTGAGAACATAATTATATAACTTAAATCATTTATATTTTGCATTTATGAATTTATGCGTAAATACGTGGATGGGAACACTGGATCCTATAATTGTGTTTCTTTGTTTCTCATCCTTGAAGCCATTCTGTTGATACCTGCCCCCCGCCCCCCACGCACACCTCACACACTATGCAAAGCACTGTGTTAAGCATAAAGCTCCATGCAATGCTTATAAATATGATTGATTTTTCAGGGGGGAGGGGAGATAGCATATTTTGTTCTGAGCACATCCTTCTTACTAGATAAATGCACTAAAAAGACTACTATATGGCCTTCTGCATGGGGGATAGAAATTACTAGATACAAAAATTCCATTAATGAATTCAGTGAGAACAAAATTATGGTAACTAAGTGGTTTAAACACCAGATTGTTCTTTAGAAATGTCCACTTAAAAAAAATGGACTAAGATGCTTGGGCAATTAAAAACATATCAGGAATGATATAAGAATATCTCCTGATATATAGGTAAGAGAGATGAGTAAGGAGAAAGAATTTGCATTTAGTTATATTATAAAAAGAATAATGAAGGTTATTCAAGCCCCGAATTTTAAATCATAGCAAACTAGAGTGATAAAGAATAAGAGAATAAAATTCAGTGGCTATGGAGGCAGCATGAATTATTGAATAAGGGAAGCACTGAACTGAGAATCTATAAAAATTTTGAATTCCTTGTGCAAATTCAGTTCCTCTGTTCTAAAGGGATTCTACAATCATCATCAACAACCTCATCATCATCACCACCACCACCACCATCACCATCACCATCACCATCACCACCACCACCTTTTCCAGCTAGTTCTTGGGTTATTTGCTCTCAGACCTCTTTCTTAAACTTTTCCTGTTCTACCCTGAGGAGCAGGAGGCCTGACTGCATTTGCAAAGGTCACATGTCAGCAAGCATTTTGCAGTGTTGTCAGGAGATTGGAGGGTGGGAGGAAGGGAGGAGAAGTCAGGTTATTTCTCTACCCAGCTCTCTGCCTTGGCTGCTGCTTCTCTATTATTCTAGTCATTTCAGACTGGCCCTATTGCTCTGGCTTTAGTTAGGTGACCCGGGCCCTGGGCTCTGGAACCACAAGCACCCCTCCTCTACTGGGCTTGGAGGAAGAGATTTCCTGTGTTGCTGAGCTCTCAGTTGCTTCATTGTTTCCTTTGGCTATTCATCTCTTTCATCATCTGTTCTATAAAATCCCCTCTTGTTAAATTCCCTCTGTTTTAAATACTGTTTTTCTGGTCTTACCCTGACTGCTATGCTGGTTTCCCATGGATAATGCAAAGAATGAAATAGTATAGTAGATCAGTCTTAGATATGTGGAGAAAGGCACTCATACATGTTCAAATAATAATTTTTATATGATACCTCATGAATCTAGAGTAATCATATTTAACACTACAGGCTTTCACAGAAGTATTACAAGGCTTACTCACGGGATAAAAATCTCCTGGTGGCTTGAAATTATCTCTAAGTATTGCTTTCTAGATTGTCATAAAATATTGATAAATTCCCAGGTTCTGGAATGTATCCAATGTATATAATGTGAAAGCAACCCAGATAAATGCTTCTCAGTGTTAAATTTATTTCAGCTCCTTTAATAGGGATACATGCTTATTTTTGTATGGACAAGTTATTGTAATACTTTCTCCGTTGCTTAATTGATTTGGCCAAAGAGCGGCACATCGTGGTTGTATCAGTGTGTACCTTTGTGAATCAAGTATATCTGAAAACAGTACTGCTAATACAGGTAATATTGTTAGAGCTCTGTTAGTCTGATATCCTTAAAGTCCTGATTCTTCTGGGAAGCCTTTTTGTATGTTGTTGCTTATAATGGGTGAACTTGCTTCTGGTCCTCTGGTACTTTGACTCCATATAATTTTTGTTACAAGTGTAGTTAAAAAAAAAATCTACTCTTATGCTGAAATCACCTGGGGTGGGGGGCGCTCCTTGTTAAAAACACAAATGCTGAGTCAGAACCTCTGGAAATAAGGCATAAAAACTTAAATTTTAGTACGATTTTTTTAACGTACTAGAGTTTGCAAAACGTTGGGTACCAATGAATGCAGAATTCCCATTAGTCTGTATTTTATCTCCTCAGTGAGATCAGTGGCTTCCAGGGGAAAGTTTTCTTCTGCTAATCTGTCTTCCCTACATTGCCTGTCAGAGTAATAAGCAATTAGTAAATGTGCAGTAAGTATTTGTAGAATTGATTTGAATTCTTTTATCAACCCAAATATGAGGAGTAATTTCTTAAGCATTATCTTAATGATAATGATTATTGTTGTTCTTGAAAACAATGAACAACACTGACATAATTATCTAGCAAAAGCAGGTAAATCTACATTGAAAGAATAGAATGAGCATTAATAGAAAATTTGCAAGCATTGATGAAACATATAAGGAAAACGATAATGGACATTATAAAACAGGAATTTAAAAAGAACAAATCATGCCAGAAGAATTTGATTGCTTTTTTTGATAGAGCTGCAAGATCAGTAGATAAAAGTGATGTGAAATTGTAGATGCAATCTATCTCAATTTTGGTAAAGTGTTTGATAGTGTCACATGAAATTTTCCATCTTGAATTAATTGAAATTGGCTTTGGTGTGAACCTCTTGTCTGCTAGATGCTACAAAATCTGCTAACACAAAATAATGATACATCTTGTGATGAGATATTTCAGAAATGAGAACTAAGTTTGCCTTCAGTTGCCATCTTAGTGTTTGATTTGGAGACTGTATTTAAAGAAGTCGGTGACATTTTCCGTTTGTGTTGCATTAAAACTTGTTGGAATCACTAAGGAAAGAGAAATTATACTCAGATGTGTTAAAATATCATAAATATTCATGTTTTATACCATTGACAAACTTTGTGCTTTTAAACATTCTACCAACTTGCACAGTTATGTTCACATATAGCCTTTTCTACACTGCGAATATATAAACATATGCCTATTTCAGACATATTAAGGGTTGCCAGATTTATCACATTAGAATACTAAATGCACTTAGAATTCATTCTCAAACACAGATGTATTAGGAGATCCTAAGAAGTAGTTATAAAAAATGCTTATTCATCTAGGGTTGCTGGGTCAATTCTTTTAGGTCTAACCTGCTTTTATGGACTGATAGAAGTGTCTAGTGTGAAGTATAATATGGCTTTCCAAGTAGGTATCTTTGGGTATGAATGAGAAATAGCAGATTGAAAAGGATATTGTAATTTTCCATTTTCTATAATTCTGAGGAAAGTGTTATCTGAATTTAAAAAATCATGTTTGTGGAAAGCGATGGGAATATTTAGCGATAAAGGATTTGATTCACATAGGTCAGAGAGATGAAAATAAATTAAAAAATAAATATTTATAGTTGATTAAAATGGTAACTCAAGGGATGTGGTGGGTTGAGGGGGTTATCTAATAATATCCAAAGGATATGAACACTGAAGAATTAGTTACCATGGTACATAAATATTAATGAATGGCATTAAGTAAATGAAAATTTAAAGAGAGTGATACCAGGGTGAGTTATTTTAATTCTAAAACTCTTCTGAGAAATTGTTGGGTATTTAAATATGTTAAATATATATATATATATTTTAGTATATATTTATGTATTTTAATATATTTACATTAGACTAAGACCCAGCATATATGCAGAGAGACTTTTAACTAGAGATAACAACTTATTTCTTATTTTCTCTCTAATTGCATTAATTTTGTATTTTTCTGTTTAAGAGAGCTAATGATAATCAACTTTAATTCAGTGTTAAGTGTCAGAACTTCACTAGGCACATTTGTGGGGATTAGCATTTTTACAGAGATTTTATGAATCCTCCCCACAACCCAAGAGGTATTCTTATCATCTTCATTTTATAGAGGAATCTGAGGCTTTGATAGTTAAATGACTCGGCCAAGGTCACATAATTTAGAAGCTGGGATATAAGCTGGGATACAGGCCTGCCTGATTCCTAAACCTGTGCCTTTATTTATTTTTTTTATTAGCGTTTTAATTTTAATTACAGTATAGTTAACATATAGTATTATATTAGTTTTGGGTGTACAATACAGTGATTCAGCAGTTCTGTATATCATTACTCGGTGCTCATCATGATAAGTATACTCTTAATCCTTTTTACCTGTTTCTCCTATCCCCCACCCACCCCCTGGTATGCTGTATTGTATTGTATTTTTCAAAGTTTTTATTTAAATTCCAGCTAGTTGACATACAGTGCAATATTAATTTCATATGTAGAATTTAGTCATTCATTACTTATATACAACACCTAGTGCTCATCACAACAAGTGCCCTCCTTAACATTGTCAATTTAGCCCATCCCCCTGCCCATCTTCTCTCCAGCAACCCTCTGTTTGTTCTCTGTGGTTAAGAGTCTATTTCTTGGTTTGCCTCTCTCCCCCCACCACGTTCATTTGTTCTGTTTCTTAAATTCCATTTACGAGTGAAACCATATAGTATTTGTCTTTCTCTGACTGACTTATTTTCCTTAGCATAATACTCTCTAGCTCCATGCACATCACTGTAAATGGCAAGATTTCATTCTTTTTTATGGCTGAGTAATATTCCATTGTAGATACAAGCCACATTTTCTGTATTGAAATATTTCTCTTTTTTATTTTTTTTTTATTTTTCTCAGTTTGTTTGTTTGTTTCTTTCTTTTACATCCAAATTAGTTAGCATATACTGCAACAATGATTTCAGGAGTAGAGTCCTTAATGCCCCTTACCCATTTAGCCCATCCCCCCTCCCACAAGCCCTCCAGTAACCCTCTGTTTGTTCTCCATATTTAAGAGTCTCTTATGTTTTGTCCCCTTCCCTGTTTTTATATTATTTTTGCTTCCCTTACCTTATGTTCATCTGTTTTGCCTCTTAAAGTCCTCATATGAATGAAGTCATATGATATTTGTCTTTCTCTGACTAATTTTGCTTAGCATGATACACTCCAGTTCCATCCACGTAGTTGCAAATGACAAGATTTTTTGATTGCTGAGTAATACTCCATTGTATATATATACCACATCTTCTTTATCCATTCATCCATTGATGGACATTTGGGCTCTTTCCACACTTCGGCTATTGTTAATAGTGCTGCTATAAACATGGGGGTGCATGTGTCCCTTCGAAACAGCACACCTGTATCCCTTGGATAAATACCTAGTAGTGCAATTGCTGGGTCGTAGGGTAGTTCTATTTTTAAATTTTTTTAGGAACCTCCATACTGTTTTCCAGAGTGGCTACACCAGCTTGCATTCCCACTAACAATGCAAAAGAGATCCTCTTTCTCTGCATCCTCGCCAGCATCTGTTGTTGCCTGAATTGTTAATGTTAGCCATTCTGACAGGTGGTGGAAGGTGGTATCTCACTGTGGTTTTGATTTGTATTTCCCTGATGATGAATGATGTTAAGCGTTTTTTCATGTGCCGATTTTTGCGTGCTGAGTTTGGTAAGTTCTTTATAGATTTTGGATACTAACCCTTTGTCTGATATGTCGCTTGCAAATATCTTCTCCCATTCTGTCAGTTGCCTTTTAGTTTTGCTGATTGTTTCCTTCTCTCTGCAGAAGCTTTTTATTTTGATGAGGTCCCAGTAGTTCATTTTTGCTTTTGTTTCCCTTGTCTCCAGAGATGTGTTGGGTAACAAGTTGCTGCGACCAAGATCAAAGAGGTTTTTTCCTGCTTTCTCCTCAAGGATTTTGATGGCTTCCTATTTTATGTTTAGGTCTTTCATCCATTTTGAGTTTATTTTTGTGTATGGTCTAGGTTCATTCTTCTACATGGTGCTGTCCAGTTTTCCCAGCACCACCTGCTGAAGAGACTGTCTTTATTCCATTGGATATTCTTTCCTGCTTTGTCAAAGATTAGTTGGGCATATGTTTGTGGGTCCATTTCTGGGTTCTTTATTCTGTTCCATTGATCTGAGTGTCTGTTCTTGTGCCAGTACCATACTGTCTTGATTACAGCTTTGTAGTATAGCTTGAAGTCCTGGACTGTGGTGCCTTCTGCTTTGGTTTTCTTTTTTCAAGATTGCTTTGGCTATTCAGGGTCTTTTCTGGTTCCATACAAATTTTAGGATTGTTTGTTCTAGCTCTGTGAAGAATGCTGGTATTATTTCGATAGGGATTGTATTGAATATGTAGATTGCTTTGGGTAGTATTGACATTTTAACAATATTTGTTCTTCCTATCCAGGAGCATGGAATCTTTTTCCATTTTTTTGTGTCTTCTTCCATTTCTTTCATAAGTTTTCTATAGTTCTCAGTGTATAGATTTTTCACCTCTTTGGTTAGATTTATTTCTAGGCATTTCATGGTTTTTGGTGCAGTTGTAAATGGGATCAATTCCTTGGTTTCTCTTTCTGTCGCTTCATTGTTGGTGTATAGGAATGCAGCCGATTTCTGTACATTGATTTTATATCCTGCAGCTTTGCTGAATTCATGAATCAGTTCTAACAGTTTTTTGGTGGAATCTTTTGGGTTTTCCATATAGAGTATCATGTCATCTGTGAAGAGTGAAAATTTGACCTCTTCCTGGCCGATTTGGATGCCTTGTATATACAAACCACATTTTCTTTATCCATTCATCAGTTGGTGGACATTCGGGCTCTTTCCATAATTTGGCTATTGTTGATAATGCTGCTGTAAACATTGAGGTGCATGTGCCCCTTTGAGTCATTTTTGTACAAAAGTATTTTTGTATCCTTTGGGTAAATACCTAGAAAGTTGTGGGGTAGTTCTATTTTTAACTCTTTGAGGGACCCGCACCCTGTTTTCCAGAGCAGCTGCACCAGATTGCATTCCCACCAGCAGTGCAAGAGGGCTCCCCTTTCTTCACATCCTCGCCAATACCTATTGTTTTCTGTGTTGTTAATTTTAGCCATTCCAACAGGTGTGAAGTGGTACCTCATTGTAGTTTTGATTTGCATTTCCCTGATGATGAGTGATGTTGAGCATCTTTTCCTGTGTCTGTTCAGCCATCTGTGTGTCTTCTTTGGAAAAATGTCTACCCATTGCTTCTGCCCAGTTTTTAACTAGATTATTTGTCTTTTGCATTAAACCTGTGCCTTTAATCATGATGCTACACAGACTTCCACAAAGACAATGGGGGCTTTGATTCAGTTCACAAAAGAGATTATTATTGTTTTAAACAGTAAACTTCATTGTTGCTTTTGAAATCCTTCAGTTTACTCAAATTTTATTTAAGCACAACTCTTTTTTTAATGTTCTATATATTTTAAACTTTTATTATGTTTTTTATTTAAATTCCAGTGTAGCTAATATACAGTGTTCTGTTAGTTTCAGGTATACAATATAGTGGTTGAAGCATAGCTCTTTAAAGGAACAGATCTGTGGGTAAAATGAGATCTATGTCTGCAGTTCTCAGATTTCCCCTGATGGTCAGAGACATCAGTAAACCCTACCTCAGTCATACTCTATATGGATAATTATGTGAGATTCATGAGCATAACATGCAATTTTTAAAAAATTCCTGTGGATGATCCTTCAGGAGTGGTGCTCCCAGGAATTGTATCCATTCCCTCAGAAGAAAATCTGATAGTTGAGCCTAGTGGAAAATATTTCACCCACAGAAGATCTGACTCTACTTCTCCTGCTCCTTTCTAATACCACTGTACACATAATGGTATTTTAGGGAAAAATGTATTAAAAGGAAAGAAGGGAACCTGGGTGGCTTGGTTGGTTAAGTGTGTGACTCTTGATTTTGGCTCAGGTTATGATCTCGTGGTTTGTGGGAGCAAGACCCACTGAGGGCTCTGTGCTGACAGCAAGGAGCCTACTTGGGAATCTCTGTCTGTCTCTCTCTTTCTGCCACTCCCCTCCTTGTGCACGCATGCTCTCTCTCCTCTCGCTCTCTCTCTCTCTCCTCTCTCTCTCTCTCTCTTTCTCTCTCTAAATAAATAAACATTTAAAAGGTAGGAGATTTTTTTTTTTTTAACCTCTCTGGTCTGAACTACTTCATAAAAATGAGGATAAGCAGTTCTGGTCTCAGTTTCTGAAAACTGAGTGCTTGGCTCCATATCTGAGCTTGAGGACATCTGCTTCTGTCTAATATTGAGTGAAGGAACTAGATTTACCTTCCTTCCTCAAATGTCTAGAAAGTCAGCCAACATATATGATACTGGATAGTTTTTAAGAGATTGGACATCATGTCATGATGGACAGTGTCCTTGAGATATGGGAAACAAATGAGGTGAGTCCTATAATTGCACTTGCTCACTGCCCAGAGAGCTTCCAGGCTAAGGTGTAGGCAGGGGGAAGCTGGGTAGATCAGGGCAGTCTCCCTGACTTGAAAAGACAGAGCTAAGAGTTAAGGGAAGGCAGGGCCAGAATTTATAGAGTAAAATATTGTAGAGAAGAAAGGCAAGGAGAGAGAGCTCCAGAATTCTGCAGAGGGTCCCTCTTGAGTCTTTGGCTGAGTAGTAGATAACCAGATCATTGATGAGAGGAAACTACCAAGGATAGGGAGGGAACTACCTGAAAGTTTTAGGGGGTAATACTAGGAGCTCACACAGGCCTGGGACCAAATCCTGTTTCCACCAGCCAGAGTATAAAACCTTATAATTAATGGGGTATCAGATGTCTGAAATTCTGAAAAATTTTGCCTTAGTTGAGGAGAATATTTAGCCCTTGATTAAACACTGCTCTGACCATCCCTGCAAAGCTTAAAACCAAGACCTGAAAGAATTGAATTATTCCTAAGTAACTTTACAGCATTCCAGAACACAGCTCAAGAAAAGAATACAAAAATATACAACATCCAGCAATGTAAAATTCATAGTAACTTCCAATAAAAAATTACCAAATCTAAAGTTGACCCCTTACCAGTGGCACCTTGAGTAACTATTCAGATTCTCTAATCCTCTGTTTTCCTTCAAAATAAAGATGATCATAGTACATTTCACAGAACTGTGAAGGGCAAATAACTTCATATAGGTCAAGGACTTAGTGCAGTGCATGGTATATATTAAGTGCTCTGTAGATAATAATCATATATTACTGTTACGGTTATTTGTGAAGAACTGAATCTCTTATGCAGACTTTAGGATTTCTGTTGAAGACCCTTCTGCTCATACATCTACATGTTCATGAAGTACAGAACAGTGCTTAACATTGTTTAAAGCCCCCTTCACTATGGTACACTTTGGTTTTTAGCAGCACCCCTCAATTTTCTGATGATTAAGTATTTGGGAATTTACTTAGGATAACAAGAATGTAAATAGTTTCTTGACAGACAAAAATCTGAGTTTTGTCAGTTACAGATTTTTATCTGATGGAAATAAAAAATAACAAAAAGAAAATACTGCCATAAAAAAATGTCATTATTTGAGAGCCTTTTCTGACAGGAAAAAGGGAGACCAAGATTGACCAGAAGCTTCGTCTGACTGCATCATATGCCAGAATCTCAGTCAGCTCTGTTATAACTGCCTCTCAGGACCTCTCATCCATCCAGCATCATCCTGTGGTCTCCCATAAGTTTTTTCTCTGTCACCAGTCTTATTTTAATCCCACCAGGATCATGGGACCAAGGTTGCAAGAAGTTCATAATGGAGCCAGTGCTACCTCAGTGCTGATGATCCCGTCTCTGATTCTGATCATTATGATTTGGAATATCTGTGGCCAGATCTATTAATTGTCTTCCTAGTGCAACTATATTTTTAGCAAAACAGAATAGAATCCATTATATTTAATTTGGTGCTATGGAACCTAACATAAAAATGTAAACTAATTGAAGCGATTTTAATTTAGAATGATTTGTTTCCTTTCATTTTAGTGTATGACTGTTAATTTGTAGCATTAAGCAGATTTCCAATACATTTTTTTAAATGTTTAAGGGCCCTACCCTATTATTTCCTTTCATGACCTTTCTTTCTTTGGTTATTGGATTCTTCATTTTATTGTATTTGTTTTTTAGATGCTGGCACACTGCACCTCCAAAGGTTGTTAGCATTTGTCAGCTCACAGAATGACAGTTCTATTCACTATAGGAGACAAGTCATTTTCTTCCTGAAGAAAGGGGAAGCTAATCTCCTCCCACAGTAACATGTTTTGAGAAACATAATGCAGTGGGAAAATGTACCAATTATTTCGCTGCAAATTGTCTCCATTCTGCTAGATAGACAGTCATATCAACATTTTCGGACATTTTTTTTCTTTTTTTTTTCTTTTTTTTTTTTTGCAGTTTTATAACATAACTTGCTTCCTGCAAAGTTAAACTTGATGTTAAAGAAAATGAATGAATGTTCCATGAACTGTATTAGTGATAATGTATTGCTGTGTGGTTCCGGCCAGCTATCATTGAAGATTTCATTCCTGTTGATAGCTTCCATCCAAGCCCTTTAGCAAGAATATTTGTTTTCTATCATACAGGAGCAGGAGTGGGAAAGGCACTGGATCAGTTACTTATTCTTCATGAATTCAGTATAGATAGAGGGTGTTTATTATATAGCCACTTCCCTCTGACCTCTTTAATGACTAGAGGGCGGTGGGAAGAAGGGAATAACTTCATTCTTGAGTCCATGTGCAAACCTGACTGTGCGTAGCTTTAGATTAGAGTATGACCTGAGTTGAAGTCCTGGCTTCAGCATATGCCTGCTGGGTGGCCTTGGACTAGTTGCCCAGCCTCCCCAAGGCTTACTTTGTGCATCTGTAAAAGGGAGATGGTCATTGTACCTTCTCCCTGTGGGGCGTTTTGGAAGATTAAGGGCCCAGCATACTCAGTGCCATACCCAGTACTCAGCAGAGGCTTTGGGTCTATGACCGCTGTGATCATGACTGTAGTCTTAGGCACATATTTCAGTTAAATGAGTTTAAAATGATTATAGCCATTTTTAATGTAAAATTAGCCCTGCATAAACTAAATTTGGTATTTTTTTCCCCAACAGAGTATATTGATACTGCAGACCTATTCAGTGTATGTAGAAGAGGCTATTACAGTTCCTGATACATCAGAAGTGTCTGGCCCGTGTTATTCCCCTACCATATCTGAAGGCAGGTGAAATTAAATAATGAAAAGTTTAGCTGTTTAAAAATTCAGGTGGGGCGCCTGGGTGGCTCATTCAGTTGAGCGTCTGACTGGCTCAGGTCATGATCTCATGGTTCACGAGTTCGAGCTCCACATCAGGCTGCTCACTGCTGTGAGTGCAGAGCCCTCTTTGGATCCTCTGTCCACCCTCCCCTCCCCCACTTGCACTCTCAAAAATAAACATTAAAAAATACAGGTAAAATTTTTAAAAATACATGTACAGTTTTCAAATTGAGATTAATAATTCAACCTGATAGCTGTAAAGTATTTGTCCTGCTGGGCCCACTTCAACAGTTAGATAAGATCTTAATTTCTAGAGATTGAGGAGACTTCTGTGGCTTATCTATTTCAACCATTGAGTTTGATAATTGAGAAAACTGAGATCTAGAGTGTTTAATTTTTTTTCAAGATTGTGTAATTTCCTATGAACTCAGATTTCTTCCAGCCTAGTTGAGCACTTTTTCTATGGTATTTTCCTATCACCCATTGGCTTTTTTGTAATTTTAGCATCATTTTTATGCAAACAGTGTGCACATCAGGGGTCTCATAAAAATAAAAGTAAGTTACCTATCCTTGCTTACTGTTTACCATATTAATTTGCCTTAGAATTCTTTGTTCAGTGAAGTTCTAGTCAAAGAGTTACAAATTTGGAATTACTGTTATCCAAATGGCTATTACTTTATTTTAATAATGTCTGTAATTTCATCGTTCTTTGCATGGTTTTTAACAGGAAAAATTTCATTTGCATGCCTGTGCATTTTCCCATCTTAAAAAGATAAAAATTAAGCTTTTCATAGATAATAACTCAAGGAGAAACCCAACCAGGTTTTAATTTGACAACATGAGTCACGTGCATGCTAGACTCACAGCTTGCATTTTCCCCCTTACTATGCAATTATCTGTAAATACTATATGTGCTGGGCTAAAATGCTAGGAAGTCTACAATTACATTAATGTAGCTCCTTAATTGCATGTAATGGGATTTTCAGGCTACTGCAACGTATCACATTTATCATATCCCTAATAAAATTACTCAATTTTTTTTGGTCAAAGATCTTTTTATTTACTCATTTAATTTAGCAGAACTTTAAAAATAATTTAATTCTTGAGAAATTAAATCATTTACAATGAAGGAGGAAATTATGCAGTCCAGGTTAAGAGCTGAACCTACTTAAGAGGCAGTTACCCAAAACCCCATGTCTTGTTGATGAGACACTTTTGTGCCCGGGGCAGCAAACACTTAACAAGTGAGTCATGCCAGGACTCTGCTTAGAAGATTCCTAGCTGTCCTTTGGAGAGGAATATGAATGCTCGTAACTCCTTTGATGTCAAAAACAGGTATCCCTTGATTATATAGAGTAGATATATTCCCCTCCAAAAGTTAGCTGCCTTTAAGGCAAATTTCTTCATGTTAGTCCCACTTGTATTGATGGCCATTAAGAAATTCAACTGGTATTTCAAGACCAAAGAGTCTCCAGCATTTATATTTTTGAGTTCCTAATAAGAGAAAGACACTGCTTTATAAGAAAAGGGATTTCAAAAGTCACTGAAAAATACCCATGCTGACCCTCAAAATACCAAACTCGGTTTAAACCTGTAGTGGAGAGGAAGGAGAGAGTCACGTACTAAGAAGCTGGATAAGCCAGAGGGAGACACCACAGGGGGGCAGAACCTGTGTGAGGTAGGCACAAAAGTGCCTAGTTATGTACTGACCTGCTTCCTCTCTTCTGTTCTTTCCTGTTCTTTCTCCTTGAATCTCTAACCTCATTGCACTTGTTTGTTTGTTCAAAGCTTTCCATTCTGATTTATCCAACCCTCTGGTTGAATCATCCTCTTCTTATAGTCTGGCTAGAGCCCTTGTGTACAAGTGTGGCAGCAGCCAATCCACTCTTTTTTTTTTTTTTTTTTTTTTTTCCTGCTTCTGGGGAAACCATGGCATAGAATGGAAAGTATGTGCTTGCTTTTTATCTCCCTGATCTCATCACCTCTGTATTCTGAGACAGTGGTAACCTCTGGCTGCTCTTCCAGGCTTAGTGGAAGCTTCCTCTGGCTTGTGGTCTCTGGCTCCTGAGAGTTTCATTTGTGTCCTGAACCACAAAATCGGTAGAGGAGTAACATCCTGTTCTAGCAGTGCTAAGCT
The DNA here is from genome assembly GCF_028749965.1 of Puma concolor. Classification (NCBI taxonomy): domain Eukaryota; kingdom Metazoa; phylum Chordata; class Mammalia; order Carnivora; family Felidae; genus Puma; species Puma concolor. The sequence continues at coordinate 24,174,028 of NC_141673.1, read as the reverse complement.
CCTCAGAAAACATCTGGACAGTGATGCTTTGGTCAAGGAGCACTGGGAAAAGGAGAGAGAGAGAAAGGGGATAGGGACAGAAAGAGAGAAATAGTGAGTAAGTACATGTATGTTGAGATGTGGAGGACAGATGGTGATAGGGAGCTATTTAAAAGTAGAAAGTTTCTAATCAAGGTCTGATTCATACAAGTGCATTGAATACCCTCGGGGACGGTACAGCATTGAGGTAGCAAGCCCAGGTGCTTGAGCTAAGAGTTATACTCCCATACCAGTTCTTGTTGGCTGTGTCACTTTTGACAAATTAACTTATCCCTCTGTGCCTTGGTTTCATCATCTGGAAAGTGAAGGTAACAACCTTTATAGGGTTGTGGTGAAGCATTCTTAAGGGATAGAGGGGAAGTGTTAATACAGATGAGCCATTATTACTAGCAGCCCCAGAGTAGAATATCCACTTCGCTCTTTCTTATTACATGCCTTGTATTAGTTTTGGGGTCAAAATGAATAGACTTGGATTTTTAGCAAATGTAGGTAGTATCTCTTTGCTTCCTATTAACGTGTATACTGTCACTGAGAAATGCTGCTTGGTAGTCTGCTCTATCTTGAGAAATGTTTGCATTATATGCAGTATATATTTAACATACATGGGGGACAAGGATGCTCAAACACTAGAGGCTTTAAATTGTAGCATCTCTAATGATAAAAAAACTTTAAGCCTTTCTCCCCTAGAATTATGTCTGCATATTTTCTATGGACCACATGCTTTCCTTCATGAATTTTTAAAATAATATCTCAGTCACCCCAGTCTCTAATTCTAAGTACTTAATACCACATCTGCTAGTATTATATGGAGGTCAGATGGTGCAAGTCCTTGGATTTATCTTTATTTTACCAAGAACTTATCATTTAGGTCTTATTGGTGAACATAAGGGTGATGAAGTAGATGCTAGGAGAATTTCTTATGTTCAGTTTCTTACTCTTTGCCTTTTGTAGGGATTCATATTGTTAGTTAGACAAACAAAAAACAGTAGGAAAGCTTGGGATAATTTTTTTTCTCAAAGTAATGGAATTATAGTTTTGAAAATGTTGAAATAGGGTGTGATGTGTGGAGGAAAGCTCTTTGTGGCTGCCTGGAGAGTGTGAGAATGTTTAGGGCCAGTGCATTATTTGCTAGCCTGCCTGCCTGCTTGACCTGATGCATTGGCATCTGAGAGAAATGAATCTCAGGGGAGAATTTATTTGGGTCACCATAGCAACAGAAGGGGGGTGCAAAGATCGGTCTGGAAACCTATAAAGAATGCACACAAGTCGGTATGACAACTGCAATACCTACTTCGCTGAGTTTAAATGTTTCAGGGAAAGTCTAATATTTAACTTTTCCAGTGGCATTCAAACTTTTCTCTGGCCATTGGTGGTTAATGTGGCATGACTCAGACTTTGATGTCTGATGTCTTTTTAAGAAATTAGATTCCCGTAGGAATTCAGTGACTATTACATTTTGAGTCATAATACTCTTGTGGCAGTCTAGTAGGAGTAAACTTTTTCTTTTTTAATTATCTTGTTCTATCTTTTTGGTTTCTGACTAATAAAAAAAAAATGTTCTTTTTACTGATGTGTACTAACACCGGGTGCCCTTCTTTATCATCCCATTACTGAGCTGAACATTTTAAATGTCATTTAGAAGAACATCATATTGAGCTGCTCACAAAGAAATGCCTTTCATGTTGAGATTCAATATGGGAATTTAATTCAGTCTTGCACTGAGATACTGGAAAGATTAACAGATTATGGGATGAGAATGGAAATGTAAATGACAGATTAGACAAGTGGAGTAGCTGACGTCTTGAATTCCCCAATAAGAGACGGATGAGTAAAATAAGGCACATGTATTTGAATAAGAGCAGGTATAAAAGCAAATGATACACATTTGTTTGAAATCTCTATGCTAGAACTTGGGTGTTGGAATATGTAGATACATGGAAATCTGAAGAGGGTGAGGCTTCCAAAACAACAACCTTCTTCCAGCCTTTCATATATTTTTATCTTCACCTTGTCCCAAACTCAGTGTTTTTCCTATCTTGATTTCCTGCTTCAGTTTCTTGAGTTCCTTCATGGCATATACTTTTACTTCCTTCTAGGCACTGAGTAGGTTGACCAGTAGTTCTAGTTTGCCTAGGACTGCCACATTTTTGTTCTCAAAAGTCCCATGAAACTCCACAGTCCCAGTCATACCAGGCACGTTTGCTATCCCAGTGCTATGTGTTCTCTGCATATTTCTTCCTGCTTCCCACTCTCTGTTCCTCTCGGGGCTCTGTTCTCTGCCACTTTATGATTTGCAAATGGTCCAGACATGTACTACACAATATGTTAGCTACTAGCTACATGTGACTATTTAAATTTAAAACAAAGTAAACTAAAAAAGTCAGTTTCCCGGTCTCTCACTAAGTGCTCAACATGTGGGTCAGCACAGATACAGAGCATATCTAGGACCTGAGAACATTATGTTGGACGGTGCTGATCTGTATAGCTGAGAATGGAGGTAGCGGCATGCGTTGAAGTGTTCCCTACAATCTATGGCTTAGATATAATGTTAGCTGGAAACACAAAATGCTGAAAGAACCAAGTCATCCTTAGGTTCCACTTTCTTTGAATTTCTCCTTATACCAACTATGGAACATGTAATAAGGCTATCTGTCATCCTTATTGGGTCATTCGTCAAACAGGTATTGAACACCTGTGCTGAGATACCATGATGAATGATGACGTCTGCCTTCTAGTAACTTATGGTCGAAAATGAGAAGAGTTGTGATAGTTATCATATAAGAAGACTCTTCATGAGACACATACGAGGGGTTGATGTGTGATTGTGGTTGGTAGTCAGAGAGGGCTTTGCAGAGGAGATGATACAGAGCAAGGAAATGAAGAAGCAGAAAGAGGTCAATGCATGTGTGGTGAAGGGAACAGACATGGAGCTGGACTGTCTGGGTTCGAATCTTGCGTCTTCCCTCCCTCCACCAGTTTACTGGCTGTGTGGCTTTGGGCAAGTTTCCTAACTGATTTGTGCCGTTTTCATCATCTACAGAATGGAGAGAATAATAGTATCTGTCTCACAGGGTTGTAATGATTGAATGAGCTAATACTCACAAAGCTCATTGAATAAGACCTGGCACATAAAAGCTGTATAACTCTTTGTTAACTACAGTAAACAAGAAGGACACGTAATTAAGATGCAGAAGGTGATGAGTGAGATTACAATAGCATGGGAGGATTAGAGAATCACGGGCTTTCTAGAACTGTAGAGTTAAGATAGTAGTGGTGGCCATGCTGGAGGGTATGTGTGTGGGTGGGTGGGAAGTGGGGGGGGGGTATTGAGGAGAGAGGAGAGAGTAGACAGACCTATAAGTGGGGCATGCCAGAGAGTGGGGATATGATTCTGTAAGTAATGGGAAATTGTTGACTTTTTTAAGTAGTGGGGAGGGGGAGGAGATAAGATATACAGTTTACAAGGATCCCAGTCCAGTGGGCTAAGAGGATACATTTGAGAAGATAGAATATGAAGAGTCCTGAAAGGAAATTACAAATTTGAGAAAGATTCAGGAGGTTAAAAAAAAAAAAAAAATTGGTGGCGAATTGGCTTACTGGGAATGGGTAAAAGGGTGAAGTCCTGTGTAACAATATAGTGCTAGTTAGCCTAGTATACTTGAAAATAAGAAAAAAGGTTAAATTTGGGGGCTAATTTTAAAGACGGTTTAACCTGCCTCTAGAAGATGTTGTCACAAAAATATGCTTTTATTCTTACTTATTGCTCTATTGTAAACTCGTAAGTGGAGTTTTAATTTTTTTTAAGGAAGTTTTCCTGTGATATGGAGAAAGAAAAAGAGAGAATTTGAGGGTTGAAAGCAATAGAAAGTTTAACATCATTCTGTTATTCTAAGTTATTGCTTTGTCTCTGGAAAAGTAATAAAAGCTTATTTCCCTTATAACTTCATCTGTGTACTCAGGGCTGTCACATTAACCCTACATTAGTATTAGATTTTAATAAAGGACACAATACAGTAGGAAGAAAGATGTTTGCTAAATCTAGAGAGTGGGCCATATAATTTCGTTTTTGGAGGGTTTCTAATATTGTTTTCATTTTTTCATTGTCTTGAAAATGATATTTAACTTTGTCAAATAACTGCAACAGAAAACAAAGGCTGTGTTTGAATAGTACTTGGGAGGTGTTGCTAAACAACATAAGCCGGGGCTTCTGTTTCTTTACTAGTTTACTTCTTGGTAGCATTTTGGAGCCAAAGGGGAGTTGGATCCCTTGCTTGAAACAGAGTTCCTTACATTCATTTCTGGGCTGAGACGTGTTTTTGAGGATGATCTTTGCCAGCGTGCGCCTTTCTTTTCTCCTCCTATTCTTTACTTAGTGAGTTTGGTAATTCCATTTTATGACCTCATACGATCTCTGAGTCTCCAATGACTAATGAGCTTTGGTGCCCCCCCACCCCCCGCCCCTCCGAGCTGGTTCCTCATGCTCAGGAAACTCGACGCTGTCCTTGGCATGTTCTTTCTGAAGCCCTTCTTTCCTCATAGCTCTTTCTGTGGGTCCCAGGCTTCCCATCCCAGGTCATTCAAGCCCAGGTATTTCCGTGGATGGGGGATCTTTTCATCTCACCCCACTACCCCTGGGTATAGATATACTACGGCTCAGACCATTAGTATTTTTTGTTTCCCCTCTTCATTTTGCTTCTTGGCTTTAAGATTAGAAACAAAGGGAGAAGCATAGGGCTGCATATTTGTATTTCCGATAAGGCTTGTTGGAATATACGGGAGAGGCTGAAAATGTCTGGTGAAATGGAATTAAGCAATGGCCCGTGGACTTCATTTATCTGTGGAATACCCGTCTTATGGTAATAATAAGCAATTAATGGTTGTGAGATTATTTTGGCATTTTTCCAAAAATATTTCCCTTGAGTTTCTGATTTCAAGTGAGGTCAGTACTTCCATAATTTCCTTCCCATGGCAGGTTCCTTGATCCTTCATTAGTATCAAAATATAATAATGTTAGCGGCTAACATTTTGAATTGCTTCCTGTGTTTCAGACACTGTGCTAAGTACTTTATATTCATTATTTGTTTTAGTCTGTAATATAATCTCCTGAAGTATGTATAATTATTATCTAGACAAGTAAGGAAACTGAAGGTCAGAGAGGTTGATAGATTTATTAAAAGCTACCCAGCAGACAGTGGAGGAGCTAGGATTCTGATGTAGGTGGTCTGGCTCTAGAATGCATGCTTTTAACCAGTATTCTCTAAGTATTACTTTCCCTGCCAGCCACCAGCCTTTCCCACATACACCTTGCTTCCTAGGAAGTGCTACATATAGTAATGAAGCCTACAGAGATGTCACTCTTCAGGATCTTGCAGAAGTATGTAGCGTCTTGCAGAAACCAGACTTCCTTTGCTTTTCCTGTTAGTCTCGATGAGCATCTAAGTCCTGCTTCTCTGTGGATTCCAAAGTGCTCTTTGGAGACAGAGAAAATTGCCAAAACTCAGCACCTAAGTGTTGAGTTTCCACAAGAGTAACTTCTTTTTTAAGTTTAGTTATTTATTTTGAGAGAGGCAGAGACAGCAAGTGGGGGAGGAGCAAGGAGAAGGGAGCATCATAAGCTGGCTCTGTACTGTCAGAACAGAGCCCAACACAGGACTCGAACCCACGAACCACGAGATCATGACCTAAGTTAAAACCAAGAGTCAGACGCTTATCCAACTGAGCCAGCCAGGCACCTCATGAGTAACATTTTGATAGCAGTAGCTCAGACTCTTTGAGGAGCAACTCACAATATTTATCATCCCCATTTTTATAGGTGGAAAAAGGGACCCAAAAAGGCAAAATCACTTCTCCAGATTTGAGTCGCAAATCTTCAGAGGTGACAGAAGTGTGGCCAGGAGATCAAGGAATCTCAACTTTCTTTCAAAGTCCTCTAAGTTTGGGGATTATAGGATTCTTTTTTCTTCTTCAGCTTATATAATACCACCTGAGTATCTGACCTGACCTCTCCTTTTTTCCTGGGAGAGCTAATGCAGTCACAGCAACAGGTTCTCCTGTGGGCCCAGGTTGGTTGATTCATTTTAAAAACCGTCTTTTGTTGTGCTCTTTCCACTCAGGAAGGGCTCTCGCTTTTTCTCCTGTGTTTCCTCAGTCATGCTGCCTGCTTGCTGCTGAGAAAGGCCACGGAGTATTTTTATTCTGGTCATTCTCTCATTACCCTTGCATAAAGTAGCCACAGTCACAGTGTAAGGAGCATTTACAGTGCTTTGCAGTAGACTTGGCATTCATTCCTTTCTGTTTTTCCAAAATGCAGCGAAGAAACATCTCCTGATAGTCGGAGAGAATGGAAGCTGCTCACCCATGGGTCAAGTCCTGTTACAAAGAACGCTGCTGTGGCCAAACCACCACCTCTGTGTGATGAAAGGGCCTTTTGGCTAGAGCACCCACCTCTCAGAAAGCAACAGGACAACCATTTACAGCTTCCAGCTACCGTTTCATCTCCTTCCTTTCATCTTGATCACTTTCTGGAGCAGTATTGCATCTCAATATGTGCAATTCCCAGAGCCCCTTTCAGAATAGCTCTTACTCTCCCAAACTGCACGGCACTCCACAGAGCCCATCCCTGTCTACGAAGATTGCTGAAGCCTCCTTCAGCCCGTTAGATTCAAAGGCAGCTGCTTAGCCCCGCCACCGCTTCTGGTTCTGTGAGCCGCACCTTCATCCTGCCCTGGCCTGCACGCTCTCTGAGCACCTCACACAGTGCCTGGTATGTCATAGGAGCACACAGAGAAGTCGCCCACAGTGACATGGCCTCTGAGGAATGGCCTCAAACGGGCTGCCTGTTATTTCTCTGACAGCCCGTCTATACCTTCTCCTTCTCCCTTAAATACCTCTGGAGCTTTAGCCTGCATGTCTAAGCTCTCTGCCTATTTGTACTCTCTCTCTCTCTCTCTCTCTGGATTTATCATCAATATCCTCTAGCTACAGTTCTCTCTCTCAACCTCTACAGTTCCTCATTTGAGCACCTCTGCTGCTCCTCATCCCCAACCCACACACACACACACACAAGGAAATACACAGACTAAATACTCTTGCAGACTATGTCCACCCAAGGAGTTAAAAGTTTTCTTCCCTTCAGGAAGCAACCTTGTCCCCTTTTCTGATCACATAGTTCCCTCTTCTGTTGACAGATTATGTAAAACTGACTTACCGATTCTGAAGGACTTCGCCCTTCCAACCTCCTGGACCAATGGTCAGCAAATTGTTTTGTGAGGGACCGGATAGTAAATATTTTAGGCTTTGAGGGCTATACAGTCTCTGTGGCAACAACTCAACTCTATGATGTGAAGGCAGCCATAGGCAATGAGTAAATGAATGAATGGGTGTGGCCGTGTTCCAATAAAACTTTATTTACAAAACAAAAAAAAGCCAGCAGGCAGGATTTTGTTTGTGGACCATGGTTTGTTAACCTCTGAACCAAACTGTGTGTTTTTTTTTTACCCTGCAATCTTTGAACCAGTGAATGGGATTCCCAGAGTAATTTCTGTGATCGGGTCCAATCCAGACAGACTTCTATGTTTTTTCCACAGCACTGTTACCCCTGAACTCTTCTGGAATGTTTGCCCAGATACTTTAAAACTTCTCTCTCACCCTAGTTGAAACTCTCCACTGGGTTCTGCTTTCTACTGCTTTTTCAGATCTCTGTTGATTTAATCCTTAACAGAGTTCTTGCCTTAAGCAAGTTTTTCTGTTTAACTTCCTTGGTTCTTTATACCCTTTCAGCCATAGCTATGTTGCCTTAAAGTCACATCTTTGGTTTTAGGAAGCCAGATACAGATTTGTTTGTTTTTTGCCTCTCTTGCTAATTTATATTAAAAAGACAGTTTGTAATACTGGGAAAAGCATTGGCATGGTAGGTAAAGCATGGAGTCTAGAAGATCCATTGGTTCAGCCTCAATCCTTTAGTTGTAGACAACAGAATTCACTCTAGGTTGTTTAACCTGAAATGGCTATGTTATAGGGTGTTGGGAAATTTATATACTTTCCAGGCCTAGGAAACAAGTCTGCTTGCTATGCAGCCAGAAATAATGCAGCCAGCAGAAACATTCCAAAATCACAAGGGTCTTCTTTAGAGAAGACTCCGCTACCAACTCTGCCTTCCACTCATCACTCCTGTGAATTGAACACATAGGCTCCTCCACCACTGCCCTCAAAGAATGAAAGGCTCTGCCCTGTGCTTGCCAGAGAACCCTGTCTCTCCACTTGATGCTCACATCCACCTTCCTTGTCTTGCATGGGTGTATCTACTTGTCAAACCCAGGTCATATATAGAACCAGAGCTATAAGAGGGTCTGGGAACCAGCTCTCTAGTCTCCATAGTACAGAAAGGTACAATGGAAGAGAGTAGAGCGGGTTAATGTAAATAACCATTTACTGGCCACAACCTTGGGTGATTTAGGTTTGAATTTTCCTGTAGGTAAAAATGGGGATAAAAGTACATTTCTTAAGTATTTGTCCAATTATTTTCAAAACACCTAAGACATAGTAAGCCTCAATTAATGGCCATTATAATAAACAGACAATAAATGAGTATTTGTAACTATGTAAGAATACCACGAGCATGTTAAAGAAAGTTTTCCTTACGCTTAGAAGCCTACAAAAATAATAAGAATGGAGCATGCATGTCACCGTTATAATTTGAGTGTTCTCACTTGCTGACATTCCATCCTTTGGTTGGTTCACACGAATGTCAAAATACTCTTAACTCATATATTCACTGACTCCAGTGCCTTCAGTTTAACTCCAACCTCTAATATATACCCACATCTTTTTATTCCTAAAACATGACTATAAAATGTGTATGTGACCACTGTAGAAAAAGTGAAAAGTACAGAGTATAAAGAAGGTAAAGATCACAGGTAATCAGTGTTCATTCATGATAAAATAAAAAGATATTCATGGGTAGCCAGTTGAGGTGTTCATGGCTTGATGCTAATGGAATTGAGGGTCAGGTCCAACAGAAATTCGAGTACAGGCCACTGTGGGTGGTATTTGAACCTATGTTATTGATTTGTTTCTCATTAACAGTTGAGGAGGCAACTGTAATTGTCACCCTCATTTTACAGTGGAAGAAACCATGACAGGAGGAGACCACTGTGTGGTTTCCTAGTTTGCATCTTGAAAAGCCAGGATTCAAGCTTGGGTATTCAGACTCCCCAAGTCCACGTCTCTTTCCATTGTCCTGCACTTCCTCTTTTTTTATGAGTTGTGTCTCCCTGTGGTCGATCAGTCATGCACAGGGAGCAATTCCATTATGTTCCTACTGCTTATACTCTCACAGTGAGCCATTCTTACGCAATCTAAGATATAAAGAGTGAATTAGTATCACTCTGGCACTTTAGGACAACAATGTCTTGCCAAAGACTGTGCCATTTAGTTACTCAAAAATAACTTTGAGATGTTGACAAAATGACAGCACAGCAAAAAAGTCGTTTATTATAATCATGAAAGTGTGAATTTTGTTTTTTGACTACACGTGCTTAGTGTATCCTAGCATCTCAGTTAAATATCTTTTGAATTCAATTCACATTTATAACAAAGTATGTGACCTGTGGGAAAACATGTTTCCAAATTGTTTACTAGTAATTGGCCTATCCTCAGGAGTTATTTCCTGATATGTTGATCAAGTAGAAATAAAAGACAACAAAGGAGTATCACCTAATTTAAATTTTTGACTGTTTAAAAAGTTTTTTTTAATGTTTATTTATTTTTGAGAGAGAGAGATACAGAGGAGGCAAGGAAGGGGCATGGAGAGAGGGAGACAGAATCCCAAGCAGGCTCCACACTGTCAGCACAGAGCCTGGTGCAGGGCTCAAACTCACAAACCATGAGATCGTGGCCTGAGCCGAAATCAAGATTCAGATGCTCAACCTACTGAGCCACTCAAGTGCCCCTGTGTTTTTTTAAATGTTTTAAAATGCATTCCCACATGATACTTGAGTTTATAAGTGGGTAAAGTAAAAATAAAAAGGATACCCTGGATATGTGCAAGATGCATCGATATGTCCCTTTTACATGTTCCTTGTAAGCTGAGCCCCATCCTTTTCCTTTCCGTATTTAGTGACAGTACATTCAATAAGGTGTCTAAGCCCTGGTGTTAAACCTACACAAGTAGCTCACCATGTATAAATCTGTTCTCAACGGACTCAGTCTCACCAGAGTTAAAAACAAAAATGGAAAGAAGTCACCCTGTGTCGCTGGTTGATAGAGGACGGACCTGATTGATTTCTAGGGACATTGGGTCCCATACCAGGGCTGTGGGAAGCAGAGCTGATTCTCTAAGTGCATCATCAGTCCATGAGATCTGGCAGAGCTAAAAATAGCCTCTGTGTGCCTCAAGTCTAGTCTGTGTGCACTGAGGATGCGTCATCGTCAAGAGAAAATGGCGTGGCTGCCAGGGCAGCAGTTGGGATGCTCTACCATCAAGGCATCTCCTCTCCACTCTTGGTAGGACTGTTTGATTTCCTGTGCTGGATACTCACAGAGCTAGGATTTCTTCTGGAATGCCATATCATCTTAGTCTCTCTAAAGAAATCATTCTTACGAAAAGGCAACTCCTCCTTTAGGAAACTAAATGTCAGATATTTCAACATTTCTTTCTCTCTTGTCGTAGATACATTTATTGTTTTCTGTGAAATTTAATTGCTTTGCTCCTTAGCTAGCTTTTTCCTCATTACATTTCATACAACTTAAAGAAAAAAGGTCACTCAGGGCGCCTGGGTGGCTCAGTCTGTTGAGCGTCTGACTTCGGCTCAAGTCATGATCTCGAGGTTCACGAGTTTGAGCCCCGCGTCAGGCTCTGTGGCGACAGCTCGGAGCCTGGAGCCTGCTTAGATTCTGTGTCTCCCTTTCTTTCTGCTCCTCCCCCACTCACGCTCTGTCTCTGTCCCTCAAAAATATAAATAAACATAAAAATAATTTTTAAAAAAGGTCACTCACAAGACAGAGTGGAGGAGGCAAAAAGGTGTCAGTTTTCTCCTCTCTCACAATCACCTTCTAGTCAACAAGTGTCCTCAAATATGGCTTTACATTCCACACGGTTGTAGAATTCCTCAGGTGGAAATTTTTCCAAGTTTGGGATCAGTTATCATGATCAATTTTTTTTTAATTTTTTAAAATGTTTATTCATTTTTGAGGGAGGGAGGGAGAGAGGGAAGGAGGGAGAGAGAGACAGAGTGGGGGGGGGGGGAGGGAGGGAGAGAATTTGAGCCGGGGAGGGGCAGAGAGAGAGAGGGAGACACAGAACTTGAAGTAGGCTCCAGGCTCTGCACAGTCAGCATGGAGCCCTACATGGGGCTCAAACTCATGAACAGTGAGATCATGACCTGAGCCAAAGTTGGACACTTAACTGACTGAGCTACCCAGGTGCCCCTGTCAGGATCTATTTTAAGTACAAGCCAACAGGATCTTTTCTTCCTTGACACGGTGCTTTACTTGTGTTGTTAATAAAATTAGGAAGTGTTTACAGTTGCCAAGTTCTTTAAATTTAGTTGGTGGTAAAAAATAGCAATTAAAGATGAAAACCCACTTAGTTCTTTAATTTTTGGGGGAAAAAACAAATTCCAAATGGGAGCTTAGTTATTTCTCTAGGTTTAAACTCTGTCTTTAAAAACATGACACTTATAAGCTACTCCTAGCACCCTCATTTTCTTAGAGTAGGCAGGTGGGCATATTTGTTTTAATTCTAGAGCTGTGGTTCCCAGCCTTGGCTGCGTGTTAGAGTCACTTGGGGCACTTTACCAAATGTTGGTCACACCATCATAGAGTCCCATTCGGTTGGCTTGGGGTGTAGCCTTAGTGCTGGATTTATAAAGCTCCCTGGTGATTCTGTTGTGCCGCCCAAGTTAGGAACCACTGTTCTCGAGCATAGCATAGCACATCGGTTGGATTCTCAGTTTATAGCTATTTAAATGGACTCTTGCAAACTTATGTACAAAAGGAATTTGTTAAAACATAAAGGGAAGCTCACTGATTGAAAGGAGGAGCTATGTTACCAGGTCTCAGAGAGTACAGAAACCAGGACAACCATGGCAACGGAGGCAGCATGAGCTAATGGACAACCTCCTTAGGCACTGCTTGGATGAATCAGCTCCAGCCATTTTCTGTCCTTGAAGCTCTGCTTAAGGTTCTAATACCAGGGAGAGAAAGATGTGCTAAACTCTTAATCCCTATCCTTAGCCAGGATAGGATGGGATGGGGTAGTTCCCCATAGGAAAATTGATTTGCTCTTCTTGGAAGGTGGCACTGTAGTTTCTTGGCAGGCAACACCAACAGATGTCCCCACACCCTGAGACCATTTTGCTTTGGATGGGGAGGATGTAAGGAACATTCCTCTCAGAAGGCAGTTGGCTTAGAATCAGACTCCCTTGGTGTCTGCTAATTTGTTCATGTAGTTATTCATTCATTCAGAAAATGTTTATTGAATATCTATACTATGAAAGTCACTCTATGAACGTCAAGTTGGGGAAGTAGTTGATGCTTTTAGGGTGCTTACAATCTCATAAGGGTAAGAAACATGCAAATGTAAGCATGATATGCCAGGCATATCTCTAAGCATTACTCCATAGAGTAAGACCAGCATCAAACAACTGGTATTTGAGTGCCAGTAATTTGTTAGACCTTCGCCAGTGAAAATAAGATGAGGGACCATCAAATGTCCCTAGACAAGCTTGATTCTTTCACTGGTTACCCATGGCTGAAATTTCTCCTCTTCTGACTGAATCTTTTCCTATTGTTTCTCAGTCTCTTGAACTACTCAGAACTGCCTTCATTCTCCTTGCTTTAGGTGGATTTTCTGGATATAACCTCATGTCTGACTAACTCAAAATCCTTACCAACATTACTACTTTTTTCCTGAACTACTATTCTGACATACACCCACCTTATTGCTTTGCTTTGTCAAACACAGTCCAAAAAGACAGGCTCTCTCCTTGACCTTGGGCATAGTCATTTTTTATTAAGCATGTTGAATATGCTAGATGGTGGGCAGAAAATATATTCTTAAAACTTCTGTCTGGCCTTTTAGGCTTATGTTCTAAACCCAGAAATGGTCAGCTGACTATTATGTTAGACCTGTAGTGTGTTTGGGTATATTTTTTCTAATTTCATATTTAAAGTATGGTATAAACCTGCCAGAGCTATCAATGCAGCAGTAATGACAACTAAGAAATCAGAATATATCTGATTTTTAATTAAAATACAAAACTAAAGGATCTAAGTAACAGTAATAAAAACAATGACTGGGGCATCTGGGTGACTCAGTCAGTTGAACATCCAACTTCAGCTCAGGTCATGATCTCATGGTTCCTGAGTTCAAGCCTTGCATTGGGCTCACTGCTGTCAGCACAGATCCTGCTTTGGATCCTCTGTCCTCCTCTCTCTCTGTCCCTCCCCCACTCATGCATGTGCTCTCTTTCTCTCTCTCTCAAAAATAAATAAACATTAAAAAAATAATGGCTAATGTTTATTAAATGCGCATTCTACCTAGTCCTTGGCATATAGTAAATGCCTCATAAAAACTGGTTGTAGTTTTGTGGGGTTTTTGTTGTTGTTGCTGTTACTGTTATGCGGTCTGGCAGGCATTTTATATATGCAAATACAAAGGTTAGTACTCTGTATTTCCAAACTTATTTAGTCCTTACAACAATCCTATGACATCAAGGTACTCTCATTAGCTACATTTTACAGATGAGGATATTGAGTTATATAGAGAGTAAGAACTTGCCCAAGGTCCCACAGTTAAGCTAAGTGCCATAGCTGGGGACTAAACTCAGGTAGTGTGGCTCCATTTTTTTTTTTTTTTTTGATCCTAAGATAGTTGTTGGTTATTTTTAATGATATAGTGCCTACATATGGTTGCTTCATAAATGTTTGCAGAAAAAAAAAGAATGAATGAATGGTGAGTTCTATAGCTGGCTTTTTATAACATGCTCCCTACCACTGTGTTTTGGAACAGAAGAATTTAAATTTATTTTTCATTTTAATTAAGACATAATCATGATGACAATTTATATTTAAAAAACTACTCTATGCAAAGATTATTACACTTTTTGTTTTTTTAGTTTTGATTTATTTATTATTTTTTCAGCTTTATTGAGATATAATTTTGATAAAACACTGAAAATGTGAGTAAGGTATATAACATGTTGACTTGATATGCTTACATAGTGCTAAATGATGACCACCATAGTTTTAGTAAAAACCTCCATCAGTCTTGTAATTACCATTTTTTTGTGGTGAGAACATTTGAGATTTACTCTTTTAGCAACTTACAAGTATATACTAGACTATTACTAGCTGTATCACCATATTGGATATTAAATCCCTAAAACTTGTTAATCTCATAACTGCCTATCTGTACCCTTTGACCAATATCTTCTTCATTTCCTCCATTCCCCTGCCTCTGGTAATCATCACTCTACTTTCTGTTTCTCTGAGTTCAGCTTTTTCTCAAGTATTTGGTTAATGTAGTTTCTTATGATTTGATTAGTTTGAATCACTGAGCTTTGCTTATCTTCAGAAGAATAATGATCTGTTTGGCCACTGTAGGTAGATAGGCCAGTGCTTCGGGAAAACACAGCAATAACTAAGACAGGAGATGGGGCTGCTTCATTGTTGTTGCTTTCTGATTCTTTTTCCTTTGCTTGCTTTTTCTCCAGGCTGGAGATGACTGTCCCTAAAGTTAATTCCTCAATTGTCCTTGCACTGTCAGATGTCTTTCTCTACTGAAGGATTTCCTTAATCCACAGTGGTTCTTTAAGTGGCTGTCTTGATAACACCAAATGTTGTCTGGCAAGTGAATGACCTTACCTGACTATCCCCATATATTGTCAGAGGAGACTGTGAACTTTGTTTTGGCCTTAATTTTAGGAAACCGAATCCCAAGGCACATACAACAACATGAAGACCTGTCCTATTTCCTGGTCCTGCACTTTGTCTAGAGACTAGTAGAAATTATTGCTCTTTTTTATTTGTGTTGATTTACCTATTTTTGGAAGAGCTACTTATTTTTTTTTAAGCCACAGAGAAAGAATGCCAGTAAACCAATACCTGGGTGAATCACGGATTGAAAGTAACCCTGCTGGGGATGTTACAAAGATGCTGCTGTCTCTTTTAACCTAGGAGATGCTGAAGGCAACTATTTACTATATCTCTTTGTAAAGCTTTGCCCTCAGTTTCAGTTGCAATGTGGCAAAACAAATGTCTGTGATAAACACAGGGTTCTAGTCTGGGACAGCAAGAACCAGGTGCATTCCTGAGTGTGGTTTCTAAAAGATCGTCAGTCTTAGAGTCACAGTTAGCCTGGCTCCTGTGCTGGAGCAAGTGTGCGGGCAGAGCATGCAGCTGGGGCAGCCAGGATGGTGGCCGTGGGTGGTGGTAGGTGAACCCATACCTGTCACTGCCTAAAATTAAAGAAAGAGAAACTCCCCAGGCATGTGGCTTCTCAAACAATCTGAGGCTAGGAGAGAGACATCACGCTCTGGCGAGGGTGAGTTGGAGGAAATGACCTCTGATCTAGATCTTAAAAAAGTGGGAGTTGGCTCAGCAGAGTAGAGGAGAGCATTCCAGGGAGGGTTGCCTGTGTAAAGATTTAAAAAGGGAGGAAGAAACTCAGTGGTTGATGTAACCATGTGTGGAGTAAGGTGGGAGAAGTAAATAAGGACCACATTACAAAGGCCTTCTTTCCCCCAAATGAAGGTTTCTTATTTATCCTGAAGGCTCTAGGAGGGAGATAGAAAAGTGACAGGATTGGATTTTCATTTTGAATCTTCATTCTCATGTGAAGGACAGGTTGGAGGTGGCTGGGAACTAGAGACAGGAAGACCAGCTTCGAAGAGGTAGCAGGATGAAGAGGAGGGGGTTGGTTGGATTTAGGGGATATTGTAGGACATAAAAATCAATAGAACTTGGTGAGTTACCTTACTTGAATGCAAGAGAATAAGGATTTCCTCAGGATGGGAGGCTGGGTGAATGGTGGCACTGGTTTTTAAGAGAAAGGCTACAGGAGGGGAAGCAGGTTTGGCAGAAAAGCATACACATACGTCTATCCCTAGAAGCTGACAAGATGTATCTACTGAGCTATTTTTTCAACTCCACCTTACCTCCTGTACATACGTAAGGTACTTCAGGTCTCCACCTTGGTTGCTGCAGTCCACCGGTCCCTGTTAAGATTGTCACTACTGATTCTCTCGTGAATCATTCCAAGACCATGGGAGCTTGAAAGCAGAGACATTTCCCATCTTAGAATGGCTTGAGATTCAGTCTCTTTCGGGCTTGAGCCTTAGAAACTGGAGAGCCAAAACAGTGTTTCTGTGAACTGGCCTCTTGGAGAGTAGGCTGGTGGTACAGCTGCCAAACTATAGTCAAACCACTGGATCTAAATGGTCAGGGTCTTTGTCCTCTCAGCCCCGTCACACAGAACCCCCTCACAACATGGGACAGGCTCACTCATTCCTGCTTCTCTCTCCTCCTTCCCTCACAGATTTCCTGCAATAAGGGTACACATCCTGTGCTTTTGGCCACCCTTGGGCCCCTTATAGACCCCAAATTTTATCATTTCCAAAATTTATCCTTCAGTGTGCAGAGTCTTTCACCAGGTTAATGAGGTGTCAGAAACGATTAACAGAAAATTCTGTGGTTCTTGCCTTGACCTGCAGAGTCCTTTCCAGCAGAGTATCTCCGAGGGTGCCCAGACGATGTTTCACGTGTGCTCATAGGGGTCCTCCTGGTTTCCTGTTCGACTGATCACCACAACTAGCCACCATTGCTGCTCTTGCTGGTGTCCTGCAAGTATTTCTGGGAATATTGATGTCTGTACAGAGGGAACTCTAAGAACTCCTGATTCAGTGCTATGATGGTTAAGTGTAGGTCAGCTTTGCTAGGCTGTGGTGCCCAGTTGCTTGGTGAAACACTATTCTTTTTTTTTTAATTTTTTTAATGTTTATTTATTTTTGAAGGAGAGAGAGATAGAGTGTGAGTGGGGGGCGGGGGCAGAGAGAGAGGGAGACACAGAATCTGAAGCAGGCTTCAGGCTCTGAGCTGTCAGCACAGAGCCCAACGCGGGGCTAGAACCCACAAACCGCTAGGTCATGACCTGAACTGAAGTCAGACGCTCAACCGATTGAGCCACTCAGGTGCCCCTTTTTTAAAAAAAATTTTTTTTAATGTTCATTTATTTTTGAAGGAGAGAGAGACAGAGTGTGAGTGGGGGGCAGGGGCAGAGAGAGAGGGAGACACAGAATCTGAAGCAGGGTGAAACACTATTCTAAATGTAGCTGTGGAAGTATTTTGTAGATGTGATCAACATTTACAATCGGCGGACTTTCGGTAAGGTGGATTACCTTCATAATGTGGGAGGGCCTCATCCAATCAGTCGAAGGCCTGAAGAGCAAAAACCGGTTTCTCGGAGACAAACACATTCTGCCTCAAAACGATAACACTGAAATCCTGAGTTTCCTGACTTTCTACCTGCAGTCCTGCTCTGTGGATTTCGAACTTTGAAGCCTGTCACAATCACATGAGTCATTTCCTGAAACTGTCTATCATTCTGTCTATCCCTTCCATTGGTTCTGTTTCTCTGTAGAACACAGACTGATACACATGTCTATGCCAAGGATACTCTCAGCTTTCTTAGTTGTTTAGGGTTCCAAAGAATCGTGGCTGTATCTGCAAGGAGAAGGCCTGTAGCTGTATGGAAGGCTGAGACCCCATCTGCCTTGTTTATCCATGTGTCCTCAGTCCCTAGCAGAGTACTTACACTTTGAGAGTTCGTTTTTATTTGGGGAGCTGTAATGAGATAGTACATGCAATGTAATCGGTACTAAATAAATATTTGAGGATTGGCACATTGAGACAGACCCTTCCTACTATCCCCTTTTCTGGTCGCTTTCCCTAGATCCAGCAACCCAGATGTAAATCAAGTAGTTCTAGTCCTGCCTACAACCGGCACGCTCAGATCAAGCCCAAGCACCACTTTAGGCTTTCCTGAGGGAGTAGAGCTATGCAGTCCTTTCCTTCTCTGGCTGGAATTCATCCTCCACCTGCTGCCTTCCCACACATTGTGGTCATACCGAATCCAGCTCATCTGTCTCATTTTGCATTTCCATTATTTTTTCCCACTGATCTGTCTCCCCAGAAAGTATGGAGTCCTGATATACATATTTTTGCCTTCCCAGTACCTCAAATAGCATCTGGAGCTTCTTAGATGCTAAGATAATTTTTCATAAAGAAAGAATGGATGGAAGGAAGGAGAGAAAGTAACCTGAAAGGATGGGAGAAAGGAAAGAATGAAAGAGGGAAAGAAATACGGAGTTAGAGACACAAATCCCCAGTTTTAAGACAACCTCTACTCTCTCTTGTAATTGCATTTGGTTCTGTCAGATTCTGTGGGTAACAAAGTTTCCCTCATCTGGCAAATGAAGTACTTTGAGAATCCTGCTAGTTTGAAAACTTTAGTGCTATACAGAAACTAGTACTTTTGTGGCTTGAGGGAATAGAAGCTAACTTCAGATCTGAGAATTCATCTCATTGAACCACAGAACCCTAAAATTATTTCTACACTCACAGTCTGGATCAGACACCTAATATTGTAATGGAAAGTAATCATATTGCATGATATATTTTGACTAATGAATGTGTGGGAAGCCCCCTACTCCGCCAGTGACTGCAATGCACATGGCTTTTAATATGGCTAAGTGGGACTGATGCTGATGTGCAGAAATCTCATGTTAGAATTGTTGTATTTGCAGCCAGATCCTAGAGAGACTCAGACGGAAGAATCTACCACAATTAGAATGTCAAATCACACTTCCCTCTTCACATTGCATTTCTAAAAATAAGATAATGAAAATATGTATTTGTGTGGGAGAGGGCTTATTGTAGAAAGCTGCAAATAAGGCTCAAGAAAATGTGCTCAGAAACCCCATTCAGGAGGCAGCTTTCACTGCAGGGAGCTTCTGTGCCATGAAGAAAGCTGCATAATGTGCTCTGTGCACAAAAAGGTAGCAGCCAAGAATGCTGACTGTGTTTCTAAGCCTCTAGAATAAAAAGGCATGCAGACAACATTGTTTTACCAGTTAAGGCCAGTTTTTTCTTCTCCCTGTCATCTGACTTCAGGCATTCTTTGAGGGGTTGGTGAAAGACTTAATATGGTCTATTAAACCCTGCTGCAGCTTTTAAACCTTTAAAATAGTTTGTTATTGAAAACTTTGGTGGAATGTGATAGAAGGCATCTAAGGAGTCCAACGGATTTCTCCCATACTTTCTTTTTTTTCCAGGTTTCTATTGTACAGATAAAACTAAAAATAGGAAAAAGATTTAGGATCTTTACTATTGGCAAGGGAAAGAATCAGCTGGTCTGTGATGATCAGTCCTGTAAGAGGGTCTTCCTCAACAATGAGGATTCTCTGAGTAATCTCTCTTCTGGAATGCATTCAGTCGAAGGAGAGGTTTGAAGGCACCTATCCTCTTAAGATTTAGTTTTCTGGGCACTTGGGTGGCTCAGTCAGTTAGGGGTCCAACTTCAGTTCAGGTCACGATCTCACAGTTTTTGGGTTCAAGCCGCACATTGAGCTCTCTGCTGTCAGTGCAGAGCCCTCTTAGGATCCTCTGTCTCCTCCTCTCTCTGCCCCTCCCCAACTTGTGTGTGCATGTGCTCTCTCTCTCTCTCAAAAATAAATAAACATTTCAGGGCACCACGGTGGCTCAGTTGGTTAGCATCTGACTTCTGCTCAGGTCATGATCTCGTGGTTTGTGGGTTCAAGCACCCTGTTGGGCTCTGTGCTGACAGCTTAGAGCCTGGAGCCTGCTCAGATTCAGTGTCTCCCTCTTTCTCTGCCCCTCTCCCATTCACATTCTCTCTCTCTCTCTCCTCCCCCTCTCTCTCTTTCTCTCTCTCTCTCAAAAATAAATAAACATTAAACAAAAAGATTTAGTTTTCATTTGGGGAGTTGTAATGAAATAGGATCATTTTCAGACCAGGAATAGACATTTGGATTCCCCTTTTCTAACTTTTCTAAGATTATGGATACTTTAGGAATATAAAAATTCTCTGACTTAAGTGAAAATGGAAGTGAAGAAACTATTCATTTGGATTCAAGTGGAGACAATATTACTATTTTTTTAATAGTTAAGCACTTACTCAGAGATAGTCTAGGAACTAGCTGTAAGTTGTTGAACTCCTTGCTGTTCTGGAGAATACTGACAGGCTTTTGAAGATGCAGGCTTTTCATTACTCTCTGCATTTCAGTGTTGCTATTTTAGATATTTTTCTCCTACCTGAAAAAAAAATCATTTTCGTAATTTTATTTTTTAGGAAAAAATCTTCATATTTTAGAAATATTACTTGCTGGGAATGTATTATTTATATTTTTGGAGTTTGCTTATCTTAAAATATCTTAATGTTCCTTTTATTTTTGAATATTGAAATCTTTGTTATTGTCTTCCAATACTTTAAAGAAGTCATTCCATTGTCTTCTGCTTTTCATCATCTCTCATGAGAAGTTAGCAGATTATCCTATTGTTGCTCTGTTACAGATGAGTCTTTTCTCTCTGCCTACTTTTAGGATTTTTTTTTTTCATTTTCTTTGGTTTTCAGAAGTTTGACATGATATAGCTAGATATATTTTTTTTTTTGTATCAACTTCATTTAGAGTTCTGAGAATGCTAGGAACTGTGAGTATGGTCTTTTGTGAGTTTGGGAAATTTTCAGTGATTATTGGAGTATTTTTCTGTTCTATTGTTCCCTTCCTTCTGGAATATCAAATACATATATGCTATACTTGTTATACATATATTTATGCTTTTTTATGAATTTTTTATTCTTTTTCTCTCTGTTCATCATTTTGGATATTTTTATGAATCTGTCTTCCAGTTCAATAACTTTGTCTTCTTCTGTATTAAATCCATTCAATAAATTATTAATTTCAGTAACTGTATTCTTGAGCTCTAGAATTTTCATTTGACTCTTTCTTATACGTGTCATTTTTAAAAAATTCTCCTTCTTTCATTTATTTAAAACTTTTTTTCTTTGTTTTCTTGAAGTTATAACACATAGTTATCCTGAAGTGTTTTTTCCTGTTAGTTCTAATATCTGGATCTATATAAACATATTTCCATACCAGTTTTTCTTTGGGTTTTTAGATATACTGTTTAATATCTTGGCATGTCTACTAATTTTTTAATTAAATGCCAGTACTTGTGTAGAAAAACATTGTGGTTGGCTTCCAGATGTTATCTTCCTCCAGCCAGAGGTTACCCTTTATTCTTCTAGGCCAATTTGGAGCTGATTCTTAATCCAAGTAAAAAGTGTCTTTGAATTTTGGTTTTAGTCTACTTCTGGTGCACCCCCGCTCCCAAGGCCTAACCTTCATGAGAGTTTGAGGAGTTCACTGGGTCCCTCACCCAAGCGGGGCCTCAACTCTAATCCTTCCTTCTTAACAACTGAGATGCCTAAAAACTCAACTCTGCTTTTCATTTTATCTGCTTAGCTTCTAAGCCTCCTACCCTCATTTTAGAAATTGGCGTGTGTTAAGGTAAAAGATGACTGTGTATCAGGCTTTGTTCTCTATTCCTCCCTTGTCACCAATAACTTAAAATCTCAAATTTTGTCTCTCTAGCTTCACAAGACAGTAAAAAACTCTGCTTGTTTATCTGTCCCAAGCAGTGGCTTTCTGTGTGGGCACAGCTTAGATTTGCATGCTCTTACTGTGAATCCAGAATCATCAAAACAGTTGCACAATGTCAGTATGTCTTTTTCTAGTTCTGTCCTTTCCAGAGTCTTGTACCCTTTAGCTCTGGTTGTGTCAGCAACTTGCAGATGCCTTTACGAATTTTTTGTTTGTTTAGTTTTTAATTTTAAATGATAAGTTATTTCTGAGAATGTTGACCTTCTATCATGCTGGATTTTTTTTCAGGGAAGAACTGTTTGTATCAGGATCTGAGATGATTCAGATACCGTTTGAGGCATGGGGAGTACAATGGCAAATGGAGTTGATAAATTCTTGGGGTAGATTCTATTTTGTATAGGAATAGGGTCCTAGTAGGGGTTTAACTGCATACCCCTCAAAAAGATATGTTTAAATCCTAACTTGCAGTACCTCAGAAAGTGACCTTATTTGGAAATAGGGTCATTGCAGGTATAATTAGTTACTGTGAGCTTATACTGGAGTAAGGTAGGTTCCTAACCCGGTATGACTGCTGTTCTTATAAGAAGACAGCCAAATGAAGACACAAGACCTAGAAGAATGCCATGTGAGGATGGAGGCACAAATTGGAGTGATGCACGTACAAGTCAAGGAATGCCAAGGATTGACAGCCAACACCAGAAACTGGGAAGAGTCAAGGAAAGATTCTTCCCTATAGATATCAGAGAGTAGTGACCTGCTGACCCCTGGGTTTTTATTTTATTTTATTTTATTTTATTTTATTTTATTTTATTTTATTTTATTTTATTTTATTTTATTTTATTTTATTTTATTTTATTTTATTTTATTTTATTTTATTGAGAGAGAGAGTGCAAACGGGGAGAGGGGCAGAGGAAGAGAGAAATGAGTCTTAAGCAGGTTCCACGCCCAGCACGGAACCTGATGTGGGGCTCGATTTCATGACTGTGAAATCATGACCTGAGCCAAAATCAAGAGTCAGACACTAATCAACAGCCACCCAGGCACCCCAACACCTGGATTTTTTACTTCTAGCCTCTAGAAGCTCTAGGAAACAAATATAGGTCTCTTGTCTTCAGAAGTCAGAGAAACTACTCTGAATAAGAGAGAATTAGGAATTTCTGCGAGATAGAGAAAGGAGGGCATGGCTGGGAGTTAGAGACACAGCAAGTTAGAAATAGTGGCTTCACACAATGCTTCATATTGTCAAGAATGTTTGTGACTTCTAAATCTTTGGTACATCCTAGAAATGGTGATCGATGCAACCAGAAAAGGGCTCAAGAGCAATGTCCAGGTAATTGAGAGCAACAAAACCAGGTTAACATAAATGGGTATCAGAGGGCAGAATAACCTTGGAACTTCTAGGCCCCTGGAATTCACAGAATTCTTAGGGAGAATTTTGAAATTCTTCAATGAGAGTGAGGAGGATTAATTTTAAGAAATTTTACCTTGAGCCCAAGCGTCATGGCATATGGGTTATTAATGCATTCATTTAGTCAAAATTTGTAGCCATTTAGTTCCTTATTTGCTATATTCTTGAGTCATGTTTTTAGAAGGTTGCTTTTGTCTTGTAGTTATTTTTTCAGGCACAGTCGCCAACTAGATGACTCAGGACAGGCTGGTTATACAGCGGTAATAAATTTACCCTGAAACCTCAGAGGTTTTAATAAAGATTTATTTATTTTTCATCTACTATCTAATGTGGATAGTAATGGGGGGTATTCTGCTCTATATGATCACTCATGGACTTAAGATGATGGAGACTCCACTGCCTGGGTCATCAACATTCACTATGGTGGGTGACTAGAGAACATAGAAAATTGTGTACCAGCTTCTAAAGTTTTTGGTGCTCAATTGACACAATTACTTTTGCTCATAGCCCATTGACCAGAGCTAGTCATATGATTCACTTCACTGCAAGGCAAATGGGGAACAAATGAGAACACATAGAATATTTTCATAAATGATGATTGTCTCTGCCACTTCACCTTAGCCTGTTACTATCTCCATTGAACAGATGGGGACATTTGAAGCATAGAAAAGTTAGGTAATTTGCTCAAGGTGACATAGCTAGTGAGCTTTCAGAGTCAGGACTCAAACCCAGGCAATCTGCATTTGTAAGCACTGTGCTATTTATTATATGTAGAGGAAAGAATGGTCAGTTTGCTTTGAATTTTGGTCTTCCTAGTGCCCCTTCCCCTTTCTCCCAGAAAAAAAAAAGGGGGATTTCTTTATCCTTCTGTTCCCTAAAGTAAGATATCAAGAACTGTTGAGTGAAATGTGTTTTTCAATCCTTTTTGGAAAATAAACAAAATAGGTTATTTTCCATGACATCTTTCTTAACGAGCTTAATCTCTTCAGGCTGCTATATCAGAATACCATTGACTGGGTGGCTCTAACAACAAACATTTATTTCTCCCAGCTCTGGAAGGCTGGGAAGTCTAAGATCAAAGTGCCAGCAGTTCCAGTATCTGGTGAAATTTCACTTCCTGTCTCATAGACAGCAGCCTTCTCACTGTGTCCTCAGATGGCAGGAGTGAGGGAGCTCTCTGGGGTCTCTTTATAAGGAAACTAATCCTATTCACAAGGGCTTCACCCTCATGACCTGTTTATCTCCCAAAGGCCCCAGCTCCTAATACCATCACATTGGTGATTAGGTTTCAACATAATGAATTTTGGAGCACACAATCTATGTCACTAACTAAAACTGATCTTTCTTTTCTCTGAACCCTCACTGCACTTGGATTGCATTGCAACAAGGAGGAATTGGGAGAGATTAACTTTTCCATAATCCCGTAATCCTATAATATCCATTGGCCTTGCTATCATACACACAATACACATATACCTCTTGTATAATTGGCACGTCCTCCGTCTTATGTGTAGTGCTAAACAAACATGGTTTCTAACTTCCCTTCTAAACATGTTGTGTCTCCTAAACCACTTCTGTGTAGAAATTCTAGGCTACTGTTCACACACTTGGAGTTTCACTCTTTCCTTAAACAAATAGCTTTGAGTGCATACCTTGTGCTGCTTACAGTATAGCAGCAAGTAAGACGCATATACATGGTCCCTCTCTACATGGAGTAAAGGTGGGATCAATAAATACACAAAAAATGGTATAATTACTTGTAACTTTCCCTGGTCGATTTCTTCAAATTAATTGTGAATTTCTTGAAGGCATTAGGCACGTCTTATACTGGTTGGGTCCTTGCACCATGCTTGGTTGAACTCTCAGTAACTCTTGGTTGATTATTAATTATCTGACCATCTGGACTTCAGAAGAAATTCTAGGTTTGAGGACTTCTTGGCAGAAGGAGTTCTCTGAGGCTGACACTGATTTCTCATTTGGCTCTAACTTTTCTCTATTTTTTCCCTTAAGAAAATAGTCAAGATTTTGAGATTGGTTTATGATGTGGTCAGAGGTTTATTTATTCTCTTAGAGAATCTGTGTTCACCCATGAAATTCAAAGTATTAGACTGAAGTCAGAGGTGCTGTTTTCTATAATTGACTAAAGCTAAACTGGTGAGTAATACAGTCTCTGATGCAGGTAATAGTGCTGAGCTGGCACAGTGCGGGCTCCACCTCAGAGCAGTAACTTGTCTAAAATAAGCTAGTGGGTTCTTTTAACCAAGTTAAACTCTCCCCTACTTTCTGACCCCTGACAGGGCAGGTTTCATCTTATATTCCAAGACGACATCACTTGTGTTCTCACACTCGGGACTTGGTTAGAGGAACTTTTATTGGACTACAGCCTCTCATACTGCCCGGAATTCTCTTGTCTTGTTACTTAATAAGGTTAAGGGCTGCATTGATCTTAAAGTGACCACATGGCCCCAGTCCTAGCAACCTGCTGAGAATAAGGCTGGAGCTTTGGCAGAAAGAGCTGTGCCTCTTAACTGAGAGAATGGGCTTATAGTACATCCTAGAAAGGAGGAAGCTGGCAGGAAGAAAATAAGGTCACAACCGCCACTATTCTCCTTTTTATGCCAACCAATTATTGATATAGTTTAAGAGTCTCTTCCTTGAGCAAAGCAATTTCCCTTTACATCATGCTGCTGAGACAATGGAATGTTTCTTGTATGTTCACACAGATCACTGCATTTTGGGCCCCCTTTGCTTTTAAATTAAGGGTGTGTCCTGATGAAAGGAAGCACTTGCCTCCTAGATTGTGGGGATCACTGTCACATGTTTTTTCAATATGGATGGGGGACTAGATCGACTATGACCCTGTTAGAAGTTTTTATGTTCGATTCATAGTTAAGACTCTTTCCATTGTCAAGAATACAAATGGAAGTCTGTGGTTCTTTTGTCAGTATTGCTTGTTTCATGTAAGCAAGAGTCAGTGTATAGATGTGTTGTTAAAAATCTGAACTACCTGGAGAAAGTTTTTTTTTTTTTCCTAACTTTATCAATTCCCTATGACTATTATAGCAAATTACTGCAAATTGAGTGGCTTAAAACAACACAAATGTATTATCTTATAGTCTGGATATCAGAAGTCCAGAAGGGGTCTCACTAGGCTAAAAGCAAGGTGTTGGCAGAATGTATGCCTTTTTGGAGGCTGTAGGAGAATCTGTCTTCTTGCCTTTTCCAGCTTCTAGAGACCATCTACATACCTTGGCTCATACCCCTTTCCTCTGTCTTCAAAGCCAACAACACTGGGCTCAATCTTTCTCACACTGTCATCTCGCTGGTTCTCCTTGGTCTTCCTCTTTAAGGACTCTGAAGATTACAGTGCCCCACCCGGGTAAACTAAGGCACTTTCTTGATTAAGATCAGTTGATAGCAACTTTAACTCCATCTGTACCCTTAATTCCCCTTTGCTAAGTAACCTAATACATTCACAGGGTCCAGAGATTAGGTTTGTGGACATCTTTGGGTGGGGGTGGGGGGCATTATTCTGCCTACTAGAGGAATTAGGAGGTGGTTTTTTGTCTTTTAAAATTTGATTTTGGTAATTCCAGGACCTGCACCATGATTGTGGGTTTTTATCTGTCAGATAAAGAATCTTTAAATTTAAATCTTCCCAAAGTCTTTACTGGTCCCAATTCAGTGTAACTTCACAATATTCTCAATTTTGCAATGTAAGCAATCAGACACAGGGGTGGATTATCAACCACCTATTTCATGAGCTTAGAAACTGCTGGTGAATTGCTTATTGATCATGTATGACTGTGACATGATTGTCTTTGCTTTATTGCACATCTTTGCAGTGCTTACGAGAAAGGATCAGATCCAAACTTGTTTCCGATGTGATTTAACATTCCCAGACCACCTTCCCCAATAGGCTGCTTCTTCGAATATCTGGTATTCTTCCAGACACACAGACTGGAGACTTGGGTGTCATCTTTGACAGTCCAAAGTGTGTATTTTAGTTTCCAGGGCCCTGACACACAGGATTCTGAGAACACAGAACTTCTGAGTCACTTGCCCTTATTCTGGTCTTTCACCCCTCTATCCATCCTGCTCACTCCAACTGGAAGAAATTTCCCAAGATAACTGTTTCACAAATAATGAATCCTTGTTCCAGTACTTACTAGCTGTGTGACCTTGCAAAATTAATTTTCTTCTCTGTGAGAAACAGATGAACTGGAGCTAATACACAGTATTTACCTGTAGGGTTGTTGTGAAGATGAAATTTAATACATGTTAGGTACTTTGAACAGTGTGAGGCATATACTAAGCACTCAACAAACATTTGCAGATATCATGATGATGATCATTATTATTATTAATGGATCAACCAGTGTGCATGCCTCTGCTCCTGCCCACATGGTGCCTCTGGCCCAGTCATCTTCTGTGGAGAGACTGACCTCTCCCCAGTCTTCTTCCCCTCCAGCTTCCCCCTACTTACTACCCACCCACACCCCTTAAGACCAGGAGCTCTTACCTGCTCTTGAGTGAGGACAGGTGAGAAACTAGCATTTATTTCATGAAGCCTTCCTGCTGTATCCCCTCTGGTTCTAAACTTCTGAAAGGCCAGACTTCTAAAGTCTAAAGACTTTAGAAGGCCAGGCCTTCTAAAAGGCCAGACTTTGAACCTCAAAAAAGCTTCTTCTCTTCTTTTTTGTTCTGACAACCTTCCTGAGTTTGAAGCTTTACTGTTTGGCCTGAATGGGGAAAGTGCCAGAGTGTAAATGAGGAAAATACTAGGGATCCCCCCTACCCAAACACATACATGAACACACACACACCTGTTAAAGTATTAAAATAGCACCTGGTGTAAGAAGAGCTTTGAATAACAACAACAAATATTTATTAAGCTCTTTTTTGTTCGGCACTGTGTTCGGCTCATCACCCACCTGTTCCATCTCACTTCTGGCTACGCTTTCATGGATCCTCTGCCTGTGACCTCCACTTTACTCCCTGACCCTAGATTTGCATTCCCACCACTGAGACTTTGCTTCTGCTGTTTCTGCTGTTTGGATTTCCTCCTCTTCCTTGTCTATTTACCCATGCCCTCTCCATCCTTTATGGCCCATCTGTAACCCTGACCATTCTAAAACCCGTAGATCCTCCTTCAGCCAGACACTGTGAGAGATACAAGTGAAGTAAAAGGAAAGGATCTTGCCATTGAAAAGCTAACTGAGGATAAAAGACACAACAGAGAAAACCCCACAATACTGTTAAATTCTGGGGTAAAAATCATAATTGCTGCACAGGTATCCAGAAGTCATAGTCAAATGACCAGTTATAATACCAAATCAACACATGTATAGAATTGACCAAATCCTTTCATCCTTGAAGCAGGTTTCTTTTAGGAGTTTATGAACCCGTTCTGGTTACTATATAAATTAGTTCAGGAGCTTCCCACTTTCAGTAAATCTGATATATACAAAACAGGATTTAGAAAACACTTTAGGTCATGATTATTTCCACCAAAATACTTACCATAACATTTCTTCTAAGGAGCAAGCAAAGCTTATTGGCTAAATAGATGTAAAACATGATTTGATTTACATAATGGTTTATTTGTACAGAATTTCAGGACAGATAGCCGTTGAATAAAAATGAGGCAAACCTGTAACTACTCTACGAAATAGCCTGGGGTTTCATGAGTTAATGCAACTCCCTAGTAGTAAACTTAATTCCTTCCCAGGAAGAAATGTGAATTGAAGTTTCGGTTGAAGATATTAACAGAGTATGTCCAAGAGATAATTAAGTGCTCATATTCATCAATTTGGTTGCCCTGGGCGGGGAGTCTCACCTCCATTTTCACTTATTTATGACTTTATTTATGAATAATGAGTCATTACAAAAAAAGTGTTTGAACCAACAGAAAGGAGATCTTGAAATTTAGATTGAGTCTGTCTCTAGAGCAAGGATTCTTAAATGGGATACTCAAATCATGGGTGAGTTGTAGGGAGTTGTCAAACACTGGAGAATGTAAATGAAAAACTGTGTGTGTATGTGTGCTTTTTGGGAGGAGAGGACCAGAACTCTGAACAGATTTTTCAGAGGGATCCATGATACCCTGTTTAAAAAGCCATTCTTCATTCCCCATGGATGAGCTTCAGGAAGTTCCATCAACTTCCTTGATTTGTATCAAAATCTTACATATCAAATATACCTGGGACAAAGCCAAGTAGGTACCCAAACTCTTAACTGCCCCCCCCCCCCCACTGGCTTTGCTTTGCTTCGCTTCTACTCCTTCACCCTTCTCTACTCTGGCATTAACATTTGCCTATTTGGATTCTGAGAACTTGACTTTATATGAAGTTTCATTAAATACATTTTCTTTAGTATTGTCATATGACTAAACTAGAACAATTTAGTAACAAGTTCGATGCCTTTATTGAAGGGAAAACAGCCCATGGACTGGAGGAGCACAGTGCCTCATAAGCAGTGGAGCAGTCTTCTTGAGGGATTTTGGGCAAGAGCGGGTTTTATCGAAAGTTAGAAGAGGCAGTATGGAGGCAGGGCATGATTGGCTCAGAAGTCAGGGATTTCCTAATAAGGTGAGCAGATCCTATTTTCTAGGGTACAGTAAGCTGGCTAACACTGAGTAGGAGTTTTGTGATTGATGTTAGATTTCCTAGATAGTGAGGGATTTCTTAGTGCAGGCCAACTTAGGTGTAGATTTGTGATGTGAGGCCTGCATGTTGTGGGTCCTGATATGCACATAAACTTTTATCAGTGTAGATGTACTTTGTGAACATTCAAGTGTCTTGAGTGGGATTACCGTGTGGTCTTTCTTGAAGTTGTGTATTTGTTGTGAATTGTACAAATTTATCCTTTCAGAGTGGTCATTTAGTTTTTGTCTGGGATATTTTATATGGCACGGACCTTCTGGTGTCAATTTAGTAAGCGTAAGATTATTTGTATCATTGTTATTGGTTATTACTACTTTACTGTATTTTTTTCTGCATTAAAGGTTGAATTAACAATACCATTTGTGTACGTTTTTGTAAGCATTGTCTAAATCATAAGCTAGAAATAGCTCCATAAAAGACCTCAGAGGGAACAGGGGAACAACCATATTGTAGAATAATTAATGAAGAGAAAACACCTTGTTAGGTTATGTTGTGATAATGAATGTTAACTATTGAGGTAATTAAGCCTATTGTAATGGGATTTGAAGTTGTTTTAACATTAAGTGCCTATCAATTTGGAGAATGGAAACACAAAACTTTTCCCCATTGAAATTGATTGTAATAATATTTTTCAGAAATAGCCCTACAGATTCCTTTTCAGGAACATATTATTCTCCAGTAGATGGTATGACTCTTTTGTTCTTGTTCTGTCTAGTCTCTTTTCCACTGTTAACTGACCTATGACTATATTTACCTCCACTAGTTTTAGGGAAAATGCAATGTATGTGGTAAACATTCTGCCTTGTCATCAAAGGTAGGTGACTTTTTCCTGTTATACATACACAAACGCACACACACGCACACACACACACACGCACACGCACACACACACAACTTATGCTGTAAATGTGGGTACCAAAGGAAAAAATGAGGATCAGTGATTGCCTTATAGAACTTTATGTAAATTTTCCCTTCCTATAGAATGTCTCAATTTTCCTCAACATTGACCAGAAGTGCAAAAAGACCTCTGTAAGTCTGTTGGGCATGTGTATGTGAGTGTGGTGTATGTGTTGGGGGGTGGTTCACCTGGAGGGATATTGAGAAGAGACAGAAAGATTTCTATTGGTTTGGCAGTGCTACAGAAAGATTTTGATAGATGCTGTTTACTGTTGTCGAAGATCCGACTCAAGCCTTCTGGAGAAAGGTCATTAGTGACACCCAACAAATCATTTTTATGTTGTAGCTGATGTGAAAGTCAAATGGAAATTCTTTTTAAAAGTCAATCAGAGCAAGGCTTACCATAAGTCTGGTTAAATTACCTTTTCTCAAATTTACCAGTGTATGGGCTAAAAAGCCACGACCAAGACAACAGAAATAATGAAAGAGAAAAAATCCAGCTTCAGTAAACACTGTGGGGATGAGGGCCTGGAAGAGAAATGTTTTTCAGGGCAACACAGGCTTTCCAGAGCCAGGACAGCACAGCCCCCTTCAGCTTCATGTCAACAATGTGAACACTTAGCACAGAATGCTGCCGGCACTGCCGGATGAAGCCTGGTAGGCAATGACTGCCAGCTCAAGCATAAAGACCAAAGGGAATGGAAGTTCGTGATTAGGAAATTGAAGACTGGCTGAAAACTTGAGATTTCCTGTACTTAGCTGGGGGACTCATGAGAGATTGATTAGAATGCACACCAAGAGGCCAACTCTTTTGTCTCTACTGCTCTACATTGGACTGAAGTGGTGGGGTGCATTCCTGTGCCATTATTGGATTTGTCTCTGAAGACTTAAAGCATTCAAAAGTAAAATTCCATTAATCTGAGAGGTCAGGAAGGGCAGGAGAAGGCATTATAGGTTTAATTTCCAGTTCTGGGTGACTTCCTAGTACTTTACCTCCATCGCTCAGTACTTCATCCATAAAAGTGGAGGAAATGTTAAAAAAAGAAGGCGGAGGGGGGGAGGAGGAGAAGGAAAGAAAAGATAAAGGAAATATTCATCAGAAACAATGCAAATGAAAAAAAGTAAATATCCTAAATACTTCTAAAATAAGTTAGTGAAAACGAACATTGTTAATATCATTTTGGTCAACATCATACAGACGTTATTGCTATAAATAAGAAACAAAAATAAGACAAGAAATTGTGTACAGTAGTAAACTATGGTTGTTACCATAAGAAGTTTCTGATATACGGAGAAGGAGAAGTTGGGGTTCTACCATAGTGTTGAATCCACACAGTGAAATCCACATATCTAAAAGGAAAAAAAAAAAAAAAGAGAAAGGACCAGATTCATTTGGGTAGAATTGGGATGCCAACAGATTGTCTACTGTGCGTAACTTGTGCCAACAGATTGTCCACTGTGCGTAACTTGGGTGCTCCTTACAGGTATGTGTGTAGCAAGCTGGGTTACATGTTGCTTCCATATCTCTGGGAGTCCTGATGACAATGAGATGCTTTCCTCTTCACCATTGTGAACTCCTTCCACGTTAGCCCTTTGATTAATTCTGCCAATTTTGTGTACTGCCGGAGTCATTTTGATTTAGTGACATTTAAAATCCATCTCCTGTATTTTCCTCCTCTTTTTGTCTAAAGTCAGCATAGCTGATCTCTTTGATGTACAGTTGCCCTGTGCTTCTGAACTTCAGAATCCCACAGAGAGCCCTGATGTGGTGCATCTGACTTTCCTAATTCAGAAGAAGAAGGCAGAGCTGAAGCACATCTGTAATGGAAAACCTTTTACATAGTAAATATGAATGGCCCTGTTCTCTCCTAGGTCACATTTCATATTTAACATCAATTTCATAAGTCAGCCTTCCTTTCTCTTCTTTCTATTTGATACTTTCATATCAGGATTCTTTCTGATCATTTCCAGCTAAATCAGTTCACACATTGGTGATGGCACAGTATTGTTTACATTCCAACTGCATGTTTATAACAGGGATATACATTGTCAGAATGCTAGAAAAAATGAAAAGGTGAGAATAGAAGGTATGTGTTCTTCATAATTATGTCCCTAATGCTTATTGTTCCTGCCTAGGTTTGCCCAGCACCTTTCCTGCTGCATATTAGATATAAATGTGTATTTTCCCCAAGAAGTAATTTCATCTATGGGTGAAAGCGCCAATGAGCAAAATGCATAAGAAAACCCAGGTTTCCCAAATCAGTTTTTTAAATTGGGTGTTTCTGACTTTTAGGTGAAAAAGATATTGGTAATATGTTTTGTAATAAGCATCTAAGCCAGAGAAAGCCGTTCTCTCCAATTTGGGGATCCTCTCTGTTCACTCCATGTTTCTTGCCAGTCATTATAAGCAATGGGAAAAATTTTCTGTCTTCATTTGGTCAGTAACACTATCAGCACTGTCTAGTGTTACATTTTCTTTCTCAGGCTTTTCTTTTAATTTTTAAGAGTGATTCCATCCTGCTAGTTCCTTACATAAGAGACCCTGGAGTCATCCTATGCTTTTTTTTCTTTCCCCTCTCATTCCCATGTCCGATGAATCAACACACCCTATTGACACCACCTTCAAAATATTGAGAATACCACCTTCTTTCACCATCCAGGGTTCAAGCCACCACTGTGGTTTGTCTGGATAGTCACAGTGGCCTCTTGATAGGTCTCCATGAGACTTTTCTCTGAAGCACGACAGCCAGAGTGACTCCTTAAAACCCTCTTGAGTCAGATCATTAAGCCTCTCTGCTTAAAAACATTTATGGCTCCTCATCTCATTCAGAGTAAAAGCCCAAATCCTCGCAGTGGCCTCAGATCTGGTCCAAGTCATTTCTTGGACTCTATCTCGGATCTGCTCTTCCTCCCATGCTTCTTCCTGCTGACCACACTTATCCTTGCAAGGCCGTGAACATGCTGTCCCAGCCTGCACTTGCCATTCCTTCCACCAGGATGCTCTTCTCACACTTACCACCATGTCCCAGACTGCCTTCAGGTATTTCCTCAGATGTTGCCTTCTCCAAAAGTTCTTCTCTGATAACTATATTTATAGTGGCTGTAAATTCCTGACATTCCCATCCTGGCTTTATTTTTCCTTGTATCACTTATTGTCATGTGACTTGTATTTTACTTATTTATTGTTAATTGTGGGTCTCTCTCCCTGGAAAGGGAACTCTTTAAAACCTGAGGGCTTCATCTGCTCTGTTCCCTGGAACTCAGCAGGGAACTGACTCGTATTTGTTAAATGAACGAATGAACACTTTCCCACTGTTTTGACCAAGCTGCAATGTTTATCTCCATTAATCTGCCTTTTAATAAGCCAAATAGACTGATTTTATATATGTATGTGCATATATATATATACATATATATTACTTTTATATATATACATATATATGGTATAGCTTAATGATATGATTTAATATGTATTTAAAAGTAGATGACAGAAAGAAACTCTAACAGATCTATACTCCTCAAATGAATGTAGCTCTATATGTAATTACTTTAAATTTCATGGGAATCAAACTTATTGATCTAGAATCGCATGCTTCTTTATCAAATTGCCTTAAAACCATTATTCGTACTCTGTTACCTCCCTGAGCCCATCTATTCATATCCCTCATACTTAGAAGTCTAGGGAGATAGTCACATTGCCTGGCTGTGAGGGAGAAAAAAATGCAAGAGGTTTGGAATGTGGTAGAAAAAATGGTTATGGTAATACAGAGGTGGAGTAAATCAGGTGTAATTGATCATTTATTATATGTAAAGGACATTCAGTTTTTGAAAATTATTGTAATGTGCAAACCCTGGAAGATGTTAGTTAAAGCATCATGTCAAAGGTGAAATTATAAAAAGGACTGTGTGAAATCTCTTCTGAATATTTTTTGGCATTACTGATTGAAGAAACTGTAACAATATTTCTCATAAATAGTAGTGACTACAGAAAAGCCAGACCTCTTCAAGAGTGGACTGCTCTCAAAAGCCCATTAAAATAGCATTTCAAAGTCCGTTAATAAGCCTAATTAATGGCGTCCTATTTCAGTATTAATGACACAACTCTGACATGGTCTTTGGCTTTGTAACAACAGAATACACAAAGAACAGTGGGATGTGAAAAATAAAAGTGGACAGTGCTTGCCCCTGTTATTCAGCTTAAGAAACTTTGAAATCACTTGAGTTTTATAGCTGAAACTGCTTTCATAGAATTAGTTACCCCCGTGAATCGATTTCCTTTACCTCTAAATTGTTATATAAATACATTTATGTATTTATGCTTATGTGAATATTGGAGTATAATGAAAGATGATGAATCTAGTAAAATGCTTTATTTGGTGTAGAAGTGTTAGGTGCTCTACAGTCAGCAGAGTCAGGTATTTTTATCTTATTTAACTTGTAAAATTATTGTCTGGACACATAGTATTTTGGGAAGTCCATTTTATTTACCTTTATAAAACACTAATTTATAGTGCCTATACAATGTCAATCTATCATTTTCCCCTTTATTTAAAATAATGCTAAATTTGCTGGTTTTAGTCTACTGTGATTTAAAAAAAAAATCTTTGTAAAAACAGATATAGAAGAATGCCTTTTTTTTTTTTTTGCATTTTTTAAAGTTTTCCATCCAAATCATCACCAACTAATACTAGACAGGTTTACACCTGCCCATAATATTTTGCAGTTTAGGGTACAATGGCTATTACACATCCATCTCCTGTACTTAGGTGATTAAATTTATGTCACAAAATGTGCGACAGCAATGGACTTGTGCATAGAAAAGACCTACAACATTATTGACGACCATTGGAAACCCTGAGAGGTAGTGTTGCATTTAGAATTTGAAAAAGAGAGAGGAGGGGATGCTATGGGATGGATTTCAAAATATGTAGCCATTTGAAGCACATTGAATTGGTTTTCTGCAATCCTTGTTTATTTCCTCATAATGCTCTTCATAAGCATTGACGTGTAGAGCCAGTGCTTTTGCAGATATGAATTTTTCTCTTTGCAAAACAAAAATATTTTAAGGAATTGCTAGTAAGGTAAAATGGAGAGTAGCCAAACAGCTAGGGTTCTGAACCTATCTTTGCCACTTACTAGAAGTTTGACTTCGGGCAAGTAGACTAATTTATCTTTGCCACCATTACTTCCTCTGTACAATAGGAATGCTAATTGCATCTACCTTAAAGTCTTGATATAAAGAGTAAAAGAGCAAATATGCCTGAAACATAGCTCTATTAAATGAATGAATGTTTGCGCTTTGGATTCAAGGTATCAAGATTTGAATCTTTGTTTGAATTATTAGCCATATGATAAGCTATACAACATTTCTTGGCTTTGGTTTTCTCATCTGAAAGATCAGAGGAATCATTTCTATCTCATAGAATTGTTGTGCAGTACCGAATGAAATGTTGTTTTTCACTATTAGAGGGGAAAATTTATATATTTAATTCTCTGTACTTTTGGAAGAATATGGGAAAATGGTTCATTTCTATTAGTGGGAATATAAATTGGTACCACTATTTTGGAGGACAATTTGGCGACATCTCCTGTCCTTTTAAATGCACGTACCTTTTTTTTTCCAGGAATCTTACTTCTTGAAGTTTATCTTACTGATAAGTAAAAATATATGTGCAAGGATACTTATTATACCACTGTTTATGATAGTAAATAATAAATGTTAATCTTTACAATGGAATTATGTAGTCATGAAAAGGAATGAGATTGATACACAGAAATGGAAAGACATCCAAGAATTATTATTATATTGAATAGTTGAAGAATAATAAATGATAGGCATCATGTATACACACATGCATATATATGTGTGTATACACACATATAGTTAAGTATATATAGACATAAAAATATGTAGTACCTTGTGTGTAACCAGCTTAATATGCTTCACTAACTTGGTACACAGATGAATATATCTCTGTTGTTTTTCCCACTAATTGCTTGTGTCCACCTTCCCTAATGAAGTGATTTATGCAGTGCAAAAGGGACACGTCAGTCCAGCTCCCAACACCAGGGGGCGCCAGCACAGCAGACTCTTCTCAGCCCTCTCCTGGACTTCTCATTTCCCCTCTAAGAAGTACTGACTGGTCCTGGCACCAGCTGCCAGGTGACACTCACTTGTCCATGCTGTTGGAATGCCTCACTCCCCCAGGATCCTGAGAAGCTGTGATGGCCCATGTCTGTGCTGTGGAAGGATAGCTGCTTTTAGTTTGCACCCACAGGCTCAGTCCTTATTCTCCAGATCAAAGGCCAGTCTTAGCCACGTTCCCTGCAGGAGCCATTCAGTGGAGACCCTTGGCCCTGCTGGTGAACTGATAGCCCTTTTCCCTCCTGGTGAGGCCTCCGTATCCTTTCCTTATGGAACCACCCAACCAGTTTCCCTAACTTCAGGCAGAAGTTCGACTCTGCATTTCCTCTTTCCCAGAAGACAATAGAGACAGAGGTCTTTTCCAGATTGATCCATCTTCTCTTCACTTTCTGCATACCAAGGATAGGAATGGCTTTTGCTAAATTGCACAGGCCTGAATTGTCTCCTTACACTCTCATCCTAGGGGACTCTTGTGTCTGCCGGCCTTGCATTTGCCTAACTACAAGCAACTTTTTCTTTTCAGAATGAAGAGCTCTCCTTCAAGGTGACTTCTGGATCTGCCTTTTCAAACAGGTGACAACTTGGGGGATATGGATACTTATCCCTGCCTTATGATGCATTCCATTTATTTAGAATGTGAATATTTCTCATGCACACACATTTTATATTTATTTTTTTGTCGATGCCTGTATGTATAGAACCTTTCTGGAAGAACACTCAAGAAATTATTTTTCTGTTTATATGAGGGGTAAGAATGGTGTAAGGGGGAAGACTTCTATTTTCTACCTTATCCCTTACTGTTTTGCTTTGATTTTTAAAAAGTTACTTTGTAATAAAAATTTTAAAAAGGCAAAGATAATTTCAAAAAATGAGAAATGAGAAAATATATTTCCCAGCATATGACAAATATTTAAAAATGATTATTTCCTTTCTCTAGCTGTAACTGGCAATTTGTCACCCTGTTATCTGGACAGGAGAGGCTGAGCAGGTCTAACATGTCCAATATTGAGCAAAGTGTTTCTTCATGACAGAAATATGAGAGAAGGGTCAAAAAGGACTTGCACTGTTTCAAAGTCGGCCAGTGTATATGAGTATTCTTTATCACAGTCTTTGCATACAGGGCTGCCATGTACAGCTCTGTAGGATGTGCACTGAATAAAAGTGTCCCACCAAGGGATATGTTCATATAACAGACATAGTAAATTGGTATGTTTATCACTGCCTTTACCTGGAAGTTAAAAAAAGTATCCTGTTCAATAAAAATTATTATATTATGACAATTTCATACAGATGGAAGTAAAGCACATGGGTGCTGTAGAGGAGGTCTGTCATGACCCACTGCCAGAGTGATCATCTCCAACAATGATGTAGAAGTCCCATTGTCTGCTCTTCTCTGACTTCCATTCACTTTCTTAGTTGTACTGTCATCTGCCACTGAATCCTTCTTCTGTCAGAGAAGGAGAAGAAACCAGAGGACGGCATATACTTTACTCTTCCCTGAGCCCTTTCCTTCTCAAACAAGGTACATTCAGAATTAGTGGATGCATTTATTGTCATTTTCTGTGAACCAAGATAGAAGCTCTCCTGTGGTCCTTGCCTGTATCAGAGTTCTCTTAAATAAGATGTAAGTGAGTTTAAACAAGGTGATATTTTCGTACCTTCAGACACAAAATCTTCTACTTTCAAATTATTGTTGACTTTGAATGACAAGGAAGCTCAGTAGGATTGAGAACCTTTGCTTGAGTTTATCATTTAGTGTATTTGTCAAAACATAAGACACATTGTTAGGACACTGCTTAGAACTTTCAAAGCATGTTATTTTAATACATTGCTATGTATTAATATTTGTGTATGTTGTTTAACTTTCGGGTAATTTATTTGTAATAGAAGCATTGATAGTTGTGCTTATGTCTTCATTGTGCAAATTTTGGTACTCAGGGTCTAAAAGACAAAATGCTACATGAATACCTATATTTTATGCATTAAAAGGAGTACAGTTCCAAGAGTCTGCCTTGCACAACTGTTAGTCTTATACAGGTACAACAGTTTAGTACTCTGGTAACAAGGCCCCAAAGTAGGATATTAAATAGATATGAGGTTATATCAATTAAGACTCTCAGTTGTAAGGGATAAAAACTTAAGTTGAACAGGCTTAAGCATAAAGGGAATTTATTGGCTCCTACAACAGAATAGCCCAGAAGCAGTGAAGGTTTCAGGACTGATTTGATCCAGAGGCTCAAACAGTGTAACGAGGACATAATCTTTCTTTAGGTGAGTTTCATTCTCAGGCTTTATGTGCCAGTAACGCAACTGTAAAAAGCTCTTCTCCCTCAGTCTTATTGCATCTCTGTAAGACTAATCATGCGCCCATTCCTGAATCAATTACTGTAGCCAGAGAATATGATCTGTGTGCCCAGGAATGAATCACATGCCCAAACCTGGAGCCATGGGGGAGTCAACTCTTCTGTAAATTCATGGTCTGAGATAGGAGGAAAGGTTCGTTCCCCAAATGAATGTTGGGATGTGGGTAACAGAAGAAAAGGCACAGGGAAGCAAAAAGAAACAGTGCCCACTTCAAAGGTGGAGAAGTCTAACAGAAGGAGGGTGGATAGTCTACATTTCCAGATGAACATTTCTCTTTAACGTGTATAAGAACAGAAATAAAGAACAGCATCTTGGGCATGCCTCGGGAATGTGCAGTGACATCACTGGTTATGTATGTCCTTCTGTTATGCATTCGTTGTTCATTAGATTTACTTAAATCTTAGTGACCTTTTTGTCTAGATCTGATGGAAAGCACTTACAACGTTTTTTTATTTTTAAAATAATTTCCCTTTTTAACTTCTTTATTTTTTAATGGAAACATTTGCTTTCCCACCCTCCCCTCTCCCGCAATGCCCCTGCCCCTGCCCCATCCATCATATGTTTCTGTTGAAAACTTGGAAAAATCCCATAAACTAAAAAGAGGTGAACAAAAACCACTCAGACTCAGCAACCTAAATATTTTCACTATTATCATCTTGGCATATTTCTTTTTTTTTCTGTTGCTTTATTTTGCATCAGAAATTATATGAATGATTTGGAAGGATTAATGAAATAATGATAATTCTCGGCTAGTAGCTTGGTATCTAGATATAAAGATTCAGATATAAAATGTTTCAAGAGCATTTAATGTATGAAAACAAACCTCAAAAGACAACTGCATTTTCTGATGCTGTGTTCTATCCTGCAGGCAAGACATTATTCTTTTTCAGGATATGAAAGGTTATTTCAGTGATATTGGCTTAAATCAAAGAGTCAGGTCAATCTGTCATATGTCCCTGAGTTTTCCAATCAACAGGATTTACAATATTATTAATCACATTTTTATGTTATTTTATCAGCTGTAGAGGTTCTGGATAGGGACCCTGTGAGAATATACAGTGTGTCATACATTTTTAATACACTTGATATTAGACCTTCCACAGACCTCCTTTCCATTCATATTGGTATATTCTTATATTAAATCATTTTTCGAATAACATGAAAGTAAAGCAGGCAGAATTCTGCTTTTACTTCTCTTGATGCTCATTCCTCCTTTGCAAATGGGATCAAAGGTAATGAAAGGTTGCTTAAGTTATGTTAGCCTTGGGCCCTCATAGCCCAGTTTCTCATACTCATGAAGGGCACGGCTCTCTTTAGTTACTGAACAAGATACAAGTTCCTGTGTTCTTTTTTTTTTTTTTTTTTTTTTTTTTTTAACGTTTATTCATTTTTTTGGGACAGAGAGAGACAGAGCATGAACGGGGGAGGGGCAGAGAGAGAGGGAGACACAGAATCAGAAACAGGCTCCAGGCTCTGAGCCATCAGCCCAGAGCCCGACGCGGGGCTCGAACTCACAGACCGCGAGATCGTGACCTGGCTGATGTCGGACGCTTAACCGACTGCGCCACCCAGGCGCCCCAAGTTCCTGTGTTCTTTAGACAAAATCCTGTATTAATTCCTGATGGCTCAGACCTTCCTTTCAATTTTGAATTACTATTCCTAGGGTTTGGTGACCATTTAAGTAGAGACCATAAGTCATGCATATTTAGATTCATCTGTGGCAGTATTCTCTGGGTGCTACTTATGCTCAGAATATCTCAACTTCATTCCTGTACCTTGATTTTTATGGCTACCTACCTGAATGCTATCTCATTCCTGTTTGTTTAAGGCTTGGTTCCTTGAACAAATTCCTACGTGTTCAATCCCTTAGTATTACAGAATGTTAAGTTGAAAGTATCCTAAAAGGTACCTAATCACGGAATTTGTAAGCTACCAGCATTCTCTTTCTTTCCTCTTCCAACTTCTCAGTATATAACTTCATCATCACCTACTTAGCCAATCTATAAGGTTCAAAGTCACCTTTGACTTCTTTATCAGCCTCTTCTGTCAGCCCGCTGCCAGCCCCAAACCAGTTGGTGTGAAGTTCTGCCAATTTCATTGCCATAGTGTCTATCCATCTCTGTCACCTACCTGTTTTTCCAGTGCCGTGTCTGATAACAGTGCCCACTCTTCCAGTGGGGAACCAGACCACCTTCATACTAAATCCCTGTGGTTCAGATAGAGCTGACCCAACTTGTCTCTCAGTCTTTAAAACATTCATTGTCAATCCATGGGCTTTGTAGGACCTTTGAGAAAAGGCACTCCTCTTTCACTGGGGGTGCTAGTTGGAGCTGCTTTTGACCATTTTTCCAGCCTTGATTAGAGCCTGTCTGAAAGCAGAGCTAGGGAGAGTGAGAGGGAATTCCTAGAGACATGCAGAGGTGCCTGGATCCTACTGCATCAGCCTCCGGATTGATTATAGTCCTTTTTTTCCTTAGTTGATGTGAATTTGGTTTCTGTCATTTGCAAGACAGAGTCCTAACCAATACAGAGCCTATGAGCATGTAAATATACCCAATTTTAGTGAAAAATCCTTCCTTGATCCTGTGTCTTGCCTTCAGCTGCTGTCCTTTTCTCTCATCTCCTTCATAGCCACAACTCTTAAGGAGTAGCTTACCATAGTTTTCACAGCATCCAGTTTATGCAATTCACTGCACTCTGCCTTCTGCCCATTCTGCTCCTCAACCCCACCGACATTGCTTTTCCCAAGATCCCAAACTCTCTCCTTAGCAACGGCTCCTGAGTTTGCCATGCTTATTTACTCTGCTGGTGATGTTTGATACTGAAGACTGTTTTCTCCATCTTCATATTCTCTCCATTTTTCCTGGCTATTCTCCTGCCTCTCTGGATATCTTTCTCAGTCTCAGCCTCCTTTGTGGGTTTTTAATGTCTGGGATCCTGAGGACTCTATCCCAGGTATACTTTCCTTCTCACTCTACACATTTCCCCCTGGGTGATCTTGTCGACTTCAGTGACTTTAATTACCATCAAAATATTGACGATCCTGTATTAGTCAATATTCTCTGGATTTCAATAGACATAGACCCCATACAAAGTGGCTTAGGTTTCAATAAAAAGAAAAAGATAATCTCTTGGTTTACATATTGGAAATATACAGTGCTTGACCTGCATCAAGTCTGGCTGTATCTGTGTGCTCATACCATAGCATCTGAGTCCATTGCTTCTATCTCTCGTGCAAGGTTTCCTTCTGCCCATTTAGAAATCCCGGTGGAGAATGAGAGTTTTCTTCCCATCTCCAGGCATGACTTTGATTGGTCCATCTCTGAACCTATCACTATGGCTAGAGTGATGAGTATTCTGATTGGCCAGATCTAGATCACATGGAGCAAGGGGATGGTGTTAGCCCCATTTTAACTATGCAAAATAAATTCTCTGTGGCAAAAGGTGTCCTGTTACTAAAAAAGAAAGAAGGAGATATTGGGCAAAATGACTCCCAAGGATAGGATTTCAGTTTAGATCTCTTTCCCAGGCAAGATTGCTGTATAACCAGCCACCTAATTGACAACTTTTCTTTCTCAGAGGAGGTTGTTCTTTCTCCCATGATTACTGTTTTGGGAAATTTTTTCACTTCCATGCACATGACAAGACCAGTATCATCCTTGGTTCTTGCTCCCCTTTCCCTCCATATCAAAAACCCAAGTCTTGTCCATCATGCATTGTAAATATCTCATGTGACAATTAAGGAGAGCCTAGAAAATCACAGAACACCAGTGCAGCCATTTTGGAACCACACATAAACACTAGCCCACCTCATTTCTTGTTTATATAAGAAAAATAACCCCTATTTGTTTAAGCCACCATCATTTGTATTTTCTTTTCCTTGCAGCTGAAAGCATTCCTAATTGATACAGTGCCCCTGCTATGTGCTCTAATCTGTACACTAATCTCATCTCATATATCATTTATATTTTATTATAATTTGTTATCTAATTTTTTGTCTTCTTAGCTAGAAGGCAAGCAAACTTTAGTGTGTATCTGTCTTGACTGCTGCTGTACCTCCCAAACCTAGCAGAGTGCCAAAAAACAGAGTGCCAGAATAAATCTGATAAAACGGAACCCACATTTTTAGCTGAAGTTGTGTAGTAAGTGAACCTCTAAAGAAGAGACATCAGTAATCAATTTCCCATAGTCTTCACCATTTATATTTTATCCCTGTCACTGATGCCAAGTGTCAGTGGCCACATCAACTGTGCGTGTACTGCTGTCTAGCTTCCGGTAGAGAACAGTCTTTGTACCTTTGTGACTACAGGTAAGTAATTAAGGTGTAGCTATAGGTATGTGATTAATAAGTATTTGTTAAATGAATATGTGGCTTGTACCAGGTCCTATACCATCAGTAGTCTCACTCCCTAGGATACTAGAAGCAACTTAAAGGAGGCAAATGCTAATTAGAAACCAGGTAATTCTGGTATCTGGGGTTACACTATGGAAGTGGCAGAAGGCTTTAAAAAGCTAACTTCTGCTTTTACCCATGCATTAGGTCTTAGCTCAAATATCACTTTCTTAGGAGGCCTACCTTAAACTTCCCTTTTCTTTGGGGTTAGAAATTCAAATGCAAAACAGGTAATATAGATGAGTATGACGAGATGATTTAAGCAGAAGAGCATCTTAAGCTGTATTCTTCCAGCACAGACACTGTATTTGCATTAAAAACATGGAGAAGTTCATCATTTCCATAAAGAAAGAGGCTATTTTTCCTGAAATGAGCTGCTTTCTCCATCTTTCTCTTACTTTCTCATTTTTGGTAGTTCAGTGCAAAGACAGTGTCCTCTATAGGAAGTTAGTCAGCAGGGTAAGCACAGTGATGGTGGCCACTAACAATTAGCCTCAATGTCAGGGACAAAGTGTAAATGATGAGGACTTTGGGAAATTTGCTATTGATGCCTCTTTTTCACGGGTTTATCTACTAACTCAGCTTTGGCTGGAAATGTGGGTCCAGTTTTGCCAGATCTGATTTTTCAGAGAAGATTTTTATGTGGAACCTATCCATTTTAAAGTTTGGGTCAAATTAAAACAAACAAGTAAACAAAATAAGCTGTGCCAAATATAGCTGGAGTTCAGATCTGTCCATGGCTCCTGAGTTTGCAACCTCTGTTCAAAGAATCAAACTCTGGCAGCCATTACTTAACACACTTGACAGAGTAGGTGATGAGCATAAAGATGAATGAAGTGTTGGTCTTTCTGCTTCTAATTTCTTCTCCTTTCAGTCTGTCTTCTATGTAGTTGACAGAATGATATTTATAAAATCTAAATCGGGTCACGTTGTTCCTACTTAAACACCAGAACTTTCCTTGTCATTCATTACCTTTAAGTTAGAATGCAAATCAATTAGCATGGTCTTACCTGACTCTTGATCCACCCATGTATCTCATGGTCCAGGCACGTTGGCCTACTCACCACTGCCTTGGATAGCTGAGTTTGTTCT
The DNA here is from genome assembly GCF_028749965.1 of Puma concolor. NCBI lineage: Eukaryota > Metazoa > Chordata > Mammalia > Carnivora > Felidae > Puma > Puma concolor. The sequence continues at coordinate 24,129,345 of NC_141673.1, read as the reverse complement.
AATTTTATTCTTACAATTCCCTCAGGCTAGAATGCTTTTCTCCTCATCACAGCCATATTAAATCATGCTTATCCTGCAATTCCATATTAGTTGTAACCTCCTGTATGAAGCCTTTACAGACATATGAGACAGAATTAATGGCTCCCTCTGTCTTCTCACATCACTTTTTCTTATGTCACTGATGTAGCATGGGCTCTGTTTTAATATAGATCTATTTTTAACTGTCTGCCTCTCCAGTTATGTTATGAAACACTCAAAGATAGGGGCCAGATTTGTATCTCTTCTTGAGTAATCTCTTGTATCTTACTGCTACTTTGCTTTTTAAACTTAATTTTTCATGGGCCTGTCAATGCCTTAGCTTCCCAATTAAGTTGGAAACTCACTAGGGTAGAGATTGTATAGCTCATAAGACATCATTCTCTGGTGTACCTAGAGTACATGTTACATAATTATCTTTAAAAGTGTCTGAATGATTGCATCAAAGTCTTTTGGAAAAGAATGAAGATGCTATGTAAGACCAGTGATATGCTCTGTTCTCTTTAAAGTAAATTTATTCTAACGACCATTAAACTGGGCTTGTTATTTTTAATATAGTCCAATTTCATTTTTTTAAAAAACTATAAAACCAGAATTTTAAGTTTTCTAAGGAAATTCTATATTTGTTACATTCAAGTACATGAAACAACAGTGCTTTTGAAATCAGCCCACCCATACTCCATATAACTGTTTTATGAGTGATTAAAAGTTTGCTGCCTTTTGGGCTTAAGAAGACAAAATTTGGCCGTCTGGGTGGTGGCTCAGTTGGTTAAATGTCCGACTTCAGCGCAGGACATGATCTCATAGTTTGTGGGTTCGAGCCCCATGTTGGGCTCTGTGCTGACAGCTCAGAGCCTGGAGCCTGCTTCAGATTCTGTCTCTATCGCTCTCTGCCCCTCCCCCTCTCATGCTGGTGTTCTGTCTCTGTCTCTCAAAATTGAATAAATGTCTTAAAAATAAAAAGACCAAATTTCACCTTTGTTTGCATTGTTCATTTGCTCAGCAATGAATACTTTGTCCCATCTTCTGCCCACATTCAGTACAAAGGCAAATATCATCAGGATATGATTGCTTCACTATGATTATTACTACTACACTGGAGACTCATATCTGTGGTGTCCCTGTTGAACCATCCTATGACATATTCTAGTGTGGATCCATCTTAAAGTAATACATAATGTCTGTTATTTAGGATTCTTTGGTTACAAGAAACAGAAATTGGCTCTGCCCGATTTTTATTAGATTGTCAGGTATCTCATAGAATCAATGGGCTTGATCTTCCTAATTCTTGAAAATTCTGACTATATGTTATTTTCATGTCTCTTTTTCCTTTAGATAAATATCATAAGAAACTTAACCTTAATTTTGAGTGTAGCAGAATATCTCGTCGTCTCCTTAATTGGAGAACCTCAACGAGAAATAGCTATCCCATCATAACCTTGTGCTCCTCAGCCCTGACTTTCTTCCTCTTTGTTTTGTACTCCATGGAAAAAATGAATACCAGGAAAGAAGACTTCTCCATTCTTTTAATAGGCACAATTGCATTCCAGACTGTAAGTGAGTTTCAATTCAAGACTAGTGGAAGGTCAAACTCAGGATATTAATGAGAACCATATTTTTTCTTCCTTGGTGGCTATTAAAATGATAGATGCCAGTGGAGTGGGCTAGAGGAAACCCACTCAAGACCTTGAATGTTACCGTACATCGTTAAATCTCACACATACACGTGTCATTTTACATGAGCTGTGTAAGTGCAGCCAAGCTAAGGCCATGGCTGCTTCCTTGTCCTGTCTGTCACTGTGCTGTCAAATCCCATGCAAACAAAGAAGCTTCCCTTATTATTTATTCCATGAGGAACAGTGAGGAAGAGCTGGAGCCAGATCTTGGTGGATGCGTTCCTGGGCTGGGTTCAAGCCAGGTCAGAAGGGCAGCAGTCAGGCAGCAAAGCAAATTATCCCATGCAGAATGCTGGCCTGAAAGGTGATCTGCAGAGGTGGAGCTCTGTTTACCCAAATGGTCTTGATCTCTGAATCTTACCTTTCTGTCAACTGTTCTTATGATTGGTGACAGTTTTAAGGGCTGCTGCTTTACTAGACAGTGGTTATATTTGGTATTTGAAATTAGAGTGGGGAAAAAAAAAGGAAATGTGTATTAGGAGAGTCAGAGTGAGAAAGTGGAGAGAAAGGAAGAATTTGGATAGGTGGTTAACATGCCATGAGTCCACTGTCTAAGTTGATTCATCATTTGTTTACTCAGTCAACCTTTATGGAACACCCTTATGTGCCAGACACGTGCTAAATGCTGCCTGTGTCAGTGGTCCCCAGGGCTACCTGAAATTTGGTGATTCACTGGAAGGACTCACAGGGCTCAGAAAAGCTGTTACATTTATGTTTATGGCTTATTATATCAAAAGATACACATTAAAATCAGTAAAGGATAAAAGCATGTGAGGTGGAATCCAGGACAGACCAGTTCAGGTTTCTAGTTGTCCCTTTTCAGAGTAGTCAGATGGTGCTTAGTTCTCCGCACAATGATGTATGACAACATATGTGAAGTAATATCAACCAGGAGAGGCTCAACTGAGCTCTGTGTCCAAGCCTTTTATTGGGGGTCAGTCTCATAGGCATGGAGCACCACATAACTGATCTTAGCTGCCTGCGTCTCCAGCCCCCACAGAGGTCAAATTGATACCGTGGGATGCAGGGCCCAAAGCAAACAAAAACAGGCACTCACTGTAAATTACATTATTGGCATGAACTATCCAGTGTGGCCCAAGACTCCAGATATACAAAGACACTTTATCAGGCAGGATATCACAAGGCTTTAGAGGTTATCTCCCCAAAGCTGGTCAAGGGCCAGTTCTTATTCAAGACAAGTGGAATGTGCAGGGTTCAACACCCCAAACCTGCTGAATTAACCCTTTACTGCACACTGGGGATGGAGCTCTTTCTCCCAAGAGCCCGGAAGTCTCGTTATACAAACAAATACACATACAGTAACACAGCCAATACTGTATTCTGTTACTTTGACCTAGCTTCATTTCTTTATTTTCAATAGCTAGAGTATCTGTGCCTGTAGCTGCTATAGTTACTGGGGATAAAACAGTTTTCTAACCATCACCCCTGCTCTCATGGAGCTTCTGACTCTAGCTGGAGGGGGTAGACCATAGGCAGATATATTAATAGATATATCACATATCAGATCTTATGAAAAAAGTAAAGCAAGGTGTAAGGGGGAGGTAGTGGGAGATGGGGATATGGAGGCTGGTGTTTTATGTGGGGTATTGAGAGTAGGTCCCACCAACTCTCAATAGGAGAGTGAGGAGGAGCTGGGTTACAGAGGGGTTGAGGCCTGGATGGAGAGATGGGAAGACTTGAGAAAGTATTGAGAAGAGGAATGGCATGGTCTGCATTATGTTTCCAAAGGATCTCTTTCGTGCCTGTGAGGAAGATAGACTTTAGAGAGCAGGAATGAAAACAGATGAGATTGGGGGAAGCACTAATGTAATGAGGTGGTGGCTTGGACTAGGCTTATGGTGGCTGAAGTGGGATGGTTAGAAGGAGTCCCAGTCTGTATCAATCTCAGAGGTAGAGCTGCAGGATTTTCAGATGGAATAGATGTGGAATGTGGAGGAATGAAGGAAGGAGTAAAGATGACTTTACTAAGATAAGTAGTTTCTCAGTCTGAATTGCCCAATAACCTTTAACGTATAAAATATTTACCTGGTGCTTTAGGATGAAACACCTAAAGATCAAATGTAATTAACACTTAGGTGGAGTTTTATGATTAAGAAAATTTTATTTAATTGTTGAGCTATGACTTGGTATATGAATTAATACTTCCATTTTATAGATGTGACATAATGCCAGGAGTCAAGTTCTAGGCATTAGTGAAATCTAGCAGGCATGATTGGTTCAACCCTACATCTTACCTTTTCATGTATGACATCTTTATTCTGTTAGCCTCTGCATCTTTAGAATGCCTTTGGCTACAGGTAGTAGAAAGCTGAGTCAAATTAGCTTAAATATTAAAAACATTGCTTATGTTACATAATTTCAAGTCCAGAGATGGGATGAGATGCAGTTATGGTATGATCAGGGCTTAAAGACGTCATTGAAGACCCAGGTTCTTTCTGTCTCTCTAATTTTTAACATGGACTCCCTGATAGCACTAATTTTCCTTGTGGTTGCAAATGGCTGCCAGTGGCAATCTGGGCTCCATGCTTTCTTGTTCAAGGGAAACTTAAGAGGGAAACTTATCCTGCAAATGTGGGATCAAAGTCTTTCTCATTAGTCTTACTGGAGCACCTTACCATCCCAGGATCAATGGCTGCCACCAGCTAATGTCATGCTCCAATTGGCTTTACTAGGCAGGATCTATCCCTGAATCTGGGAAGGAAATCACCATCCTCTGACTCATGTATGTGGCAGGCAATGGGCACAGTTAAAGCAAAGGTCCTAAAGAGCATGCCTGGAACATTCCAGAAATGACGAGATTAGAGTGGCTGAAAAGAAATGAATTGGGGATTGAGTAGTAGGGAATGAGGTTAGAGGGTGAGAGAGGCCGACAATGTAGGACCCTGTCATCTAATGAAATGGGAAGCTATTGCAGGGTTTTGAAGAATGGCATGAGCTGACTTATATTTTAAAAGGATTCCTTTGACTGTTGTGATAGAAATAGATTATAGGGGGCAAAGGTAAAAGTAGAGGGACCTACTCAAAGGCTAATGCAGTTATCCAGGCAAGAGGAATTGGTGGCTGACACAAAGGTGGTAGCAGTTGAGGTTGTGAGAAGTGACTGGATTCTAGATATACTGTGAATGCAGAGCCAACAGAATTTCTCAAAAGATTAGATGTAGAGTGTGAAAGAAGGAAAGGTCAAGGGTGTCTCTACTGTAAGATGGAATTACCATGAACTGTAACGGAGATTTAGGTAGAATAGGTTTTAGAGTTCTGTTTAGATATGCTGATTTTGAGATGTCTTAGATGCCAAAGTAGGAGCACTAAGTAGGCAGCTTGTTGTTCAGAGAAGTCAAGGCTAGAGATATAAATGGGGACCTGTCTGCATGCACATGACATGTAAATCCATGAGATTAGGCAGGAGCATGGAGGGAGCCAGAGTACATGAAGAAGAGGACCAAGGACTGAGCTCAGAGGCACTTTACATTTATAAGGTTATGGAGGAGGGGGAGGAACCAAGATGTGACAAGTGACCAAGAGGAAACTTAGGAGAATGTGGTGCTCTGGAAGCCAAGAGCAGAGGGGGCAGCATAGAGGCAGAAGTCATGAAGGTGCCACAGGCCACCATGGGGAGGTCTTTGATGACCCCGACAAAGTGCAGTAGAAGGAGCAAAGTCCTGATTAGAGTGGTTTGCTATCATTATCGTTATTTGACTCATAAAACCACCTTTTAAAGCTCCTAACGTAGCTACTCAAGGCATTGAATGTTGGTAACTGTGTATACAGAGCTCTCTATCCCCCAAAACTCAGGCATTACAATTCTACATATCATTTTACCCCCTTTCTATTGGAGTACTCTCCTTTTGGTGGAGAAGCTTGCACATATTGCTGTGGGCAGTAGGTTCTTCTTGATATCCAAAATATGAACAGAAAAGATAGATAAATGAAAGGTTTCTAATACTGAGGGCTAACATTAAAAAAAAAGTTTTTTTAATGTTTTTTTTTTTTTTTTTTTTTTTTTTTTTTTTAGTTCCAAGAGACAGAGCGTGAGCGGGGAGGAGCAGAGAGAGAGAGAGAGGGAGACACAATGCGAAGCAGGCTCCAGGCTCTGAGCTGTCGGCACAGAGCCCAATGCAGGGCTCTCAAGCTCACGAACCGTGAGATTATGACCTGAGTCAAAGTCAGACGTTCAACTGACTGAGCCACCCAGACGCCCCAGTGAGGGCTAACATTTATTAAGAACTGTGATAAACACATGGACTCTTCCATTTGGTAACCTAGGCAATAGATACAACTATTGTTCCCATTTTAGACACAGTGTAGCTAGGATTAGAGAAGTTATGTTACCTAGCAAAGTTTTCATTGCTTCTGATGGTAAGATGGCAGACCTGTGATTTGAAACAGGTCTTCTTTATATAATTAGTTCTCCTGATATTATGAAATTTGAATCGCAAAATTTAGTTTATGTAAAATGGATGGTGCCTAATAAAATTGTAAGAGCTACAAAAACCCCTGTTGAATTTTATCGAACTGAATTACATTATTGGGAATATTGAGATACCCAAGCCGTGCCCAGCTTGCAGTATCCTTTGGCCAGCTAACCGTTTTCCCAGTTGAGGGAGTTTCCTCCCTTCTCCCTATTGCACCAGGCAGGCACGATTTCAGGTTGCCTGGTTTAAAAGCAATTATACCTCTAGAGAATCTTGCTGCCTCTGATTTCTAAGTGCTGGCTGTTTATAGAATTACTGCTCAGATCCCTTTAGTTCGAAATGAACATGCCAATGAAACTGAAATGAGAATCTGCACTTCTAAATTGGATTATCGGCTTCCCTGGTGTACCAGTTTGCACCATTCCTCCCTCAGCAAAGTTGCCAGTGATTCTCAGCAGTTTAGTTTTACGGCGTGTGCTGGATGGCTGGAGCTAGGTGCATCTAGTTAACTTATTAGTTATGCTATGTCTTGGGGATGACTGTTGCCACAGTAACAGACCAACAGATCTTCCTAACCTTTTTAAATAGGTTCTAAACCTTTTCAAAAAAAAAAAAAAAAAAGAAAGAAAGAAAAGAAAACTATATTGAGAGGAGGATAAAATCCAACTATACATTCTAAATTAGTGTGCTTCTGTAGGGGAGGAAAACTTTTCCCTTCTTGCCTTCTAGGTTCTTTGGCTGGTCTAATAAATAGACATAAACAGATTAACATGGGAAAAAACAAATTTAATTTTGTATACATGGGAGCCCCAAATATACAGGCACAAAAGAGGTGACCAAAGCAGGCAGCTTTTATATGTTTCAAACAAAGAAACAATAATTTGAAGAACTGACAAAACAAAGGGGTTTGGGCTTGGGGTAGCTAATTAGTGAAGTAGTAACAAGGTTTGTTTATATAGTTTTCTCAGCCCTGAAATTCCTATCTCTGGTGATAAGGATGTCTCTCTACTTCCTGGTATAGAGAAGGTGCATTTCACATGAGAGATTTATTTCCTGCTTTCGGGGGTCAGGGGGAGAAGAGAGGGTCAGTGTGTACTTCTTGCACCTGCATTTCTTAAGTAACTTTAATTCAAAATAATCAATATGCCAAAGTGGCATATTTAGGGGTGGCATATTTTGTTCCTCTTCACTCCAGTGCAGAAATTCTTAAAAACCCAACAAACAAGAAAACAGAATTTTCTGTTGCTTTTTTCCCCTCTTTCTGCTTGGAAAACCCTTGTCTGCATAAAACAGAGCTGAAATCAATACGGCTATTTTGAGGCAGCAGTTCATACAGCATGTTTTCATTGTTAACTATTTTTGTTTGGCACTAGCATAATTGACTAATGTCAACAGAGCTGGGTTAGTGTTTATCAGTTAACTGCTGCTACAGAATTGTACGGAGGAGACAACACAATGCAGTGTTTTCATGAACTTGATAAAAAGAGTAGGTGGGTGGCTTAATTTCCCCCGAATAGAGAATTAAAGGAATTAACAGACTTTATGGAACACAGTAAGATTAGCTTTCAGGTAAACCAGGCTTGGGTCTAATTTCAGACAAATTACCTTTTCATTTCTAGAAAAGGATTTAACTAAAGGACTTGTTGAGGATGCTTTTTTTTTTTTTTTTTAATACGTTTCCTGTGAAGTACTTTATATTTATAATTAAATACTAAGAAAAAACTCACTATATTCCCAGGATTTTGAAAAAAAAATATGGAAAGACACTGTGGCCTGATGCCAAAGTTGAAGAAACCAAACATGTGGATAGATAAGTGGCCTGAAAGCTGGACCCCAAGATCATGTGGAGAATAATTTATGCTCTTGTGTGGTCAGAGGGAAGGATGCTGCTGGATGCTGATGATCCACATACCATCTTGGCCATCCTCTTGATTGGCACATACTCTTTAGGGAGCAATTTGCCTTCCCTGGCAAGGGAAATAAAAATATGGCAACACATTGGCAGCTGCTAATGAGAACGAGGAGGCCAAATGGGAAAAATGGAATATGTTATATTTACTTAGCTGGTTTTAGATTGGCTTTAAAAGATACTGTGTATCAAATGCCGCTTACCCTTCCAGAATAGAAAATGTTTTCCTTCCTTTAAAAATAGGAACTAAAGCGAAGGGGTCTATGCTCACTAGTGAGCTTAGATTTACCCCGTGACTCACCACACCTCTGCTTGCTTACCCTGTTTTGCCTACACACTGAAAGGGATGAAGCCCTCGGCTCAACCCTGACTGCGCATCAGAATTGCCTGGATAGCTTTCAGAAATCTTAAAGCCCACATCAAATTAATCAGAGTCTCCAGCGCTCTTATTTAAAAAAAAAAAAAAAAAAAAAAAAAAAAATCCAAGGTGATTCTAATGTGCAACCAAAGTTGAAAACCATAGGTTTCAGGATCACACTCTCCTGGCTGCCCAAAAAGGGCAGGACAGGTGGAGGTCTTCATTGTGTAGAGCACCCACTAATTATGGGGAGAAAGCATGTTTTGTAATGAGAATCAGAAGAAAATACTTCCCATGTACATGATGTACAACTATTTTAATTAGGAAAATACTTTTAAATGGAGATAAAGTCTGGGCAGAAGAGGCGATAATGACAAATGCCATTTGTTAGCACTTAACTTTGTCCAAGGGGCGTGAACAGATACTTTTATGTGATGTGTCTTTCAGTCTTCATAGCAAATCCTATAAGGTAGCTGGATTTATCCACTTGACAGATGAAGAAATACAGTCTCGGGGAAGAATAAGTGAAGCTTACACAGCTAGCGGATCTGGAGCCAACATCTGGCACTGAGAGGTTCCCATACTGCTTTCGTGATAACTCCCTGCTCTTCCCGCAGCCTAACTTTAGAGAGAAGCTGTGCAGTCCTCGGCTTCCTCTATTTGAGCATCTCTCAAAGCCAGAGAAACACTGGTGCCATTCTGCATTCTTCATGTTATTTGAAATTGCCTGTTTTCCTCCCTGTTGGTCCCTCTTCACTTCTATTTCATTTTCCTATCGTATCATATTTCTGCTCTTTTCACTTTCCCTGCTAAGGCCAATATTAGAATATTTAAGTTGTACATTGCAAAAGCTGTTTTCTGGCACATTGAATACTTTTTTTTTTTTTTTTACCATTATTTTCATACATTCCCTCACAACTCACGTTTCATTAAACGGATGGGGAACTGAGGGGAAGCAATCTCATTGTTTCTCTCTGTGAGAACGAATGAAGTATTTTCCCCAATGTAAGAATTTGACCATACATCTCCCATACTGTAAAACTTTGCTGTTACTGAAAGGCTCCACACTATAAATGAGGGACAAAAAGCAAAAGACCAAATTCCTCCCACACTGTTGGTTTCTGTAGTTGGCAATTTGCACACCCTGGGTAAGTGCCTGCTGTTTGCGTTTGTCTGGGAGAAGCACACTGAAATGCTATGGGTATGCCCTAAAATGATGATTTGAAGAGTGATGTGAAATCGAGGTGGGTCCTTGTGCGAGACTTGATGAATAATGCCTTTGTCTGCAAATGGATGATTAGCCGCAACTGAGATTCCTGTTTCCAGTATAGTTCAGGAGAAGACCTATTACAACACCAATAAGCTGCATCCATTTATATAGCATTGTGGCAAATATAATTGGTGAGTTTTTCATTTTTCCATGTTCTTCTTTCCCCTGACTTATTTATGAGTGTTACACAGTAATGAAAGAGATAGGCTGTAATGAACAACTGCTATGTGGGACATTTTTCCAGTGTTGCTAAGTTTCTTTTCTTTTGGACAAAATTGTACCTTTCTTTCTCCCCCTGCTCTGTATTTTGATGAAAAGAACCCCAGAAAGTTGACTATCCATAATTAATACATGTTTACCATGCCAAATGATTTCTTGCTAGAGAAAACAGTGGCAGGAAACAGTAAAAGAAGGGCTTCAGTTCTGTGACTCTCAATTAGCAAAGCCACTTTAGTTACCTATGTAGAGGGCTGGTATCTTAAATAGCTGTGATTTGAAGTAGGATATCACAACTGAGTTTATTTGAGTTGGATTTCCTGGGATACTGAAGGCATTTACTGCATGTCTTGGTTCTTTTCTTTTCTTTCTTTTTTTTTTTTTTTTTTTCCTTTTGACATAATTAAAAGGTACAGGCAAAATGGAAACAGATCTGAAAAAAAAATAATTACACCAGCAGCTACAAATTTGAAAAGCCAAACCAAACAGTACAGTTTTCCAATATGGCAATTCCCGTTGGCATTCCTACAAAAAGATTGATATTAGTCACCATTTTGGAACATTAGCTTATTTGTACTTTCTACATTGAAAAAAGTTCAGACATTTTTGATGGAAATCAGAGGTAATGTATGGCTTGCCTCAAGAATGATAGTTTTGTATCTGTTCCTAGAAATCATTAAGCCTCATCTTCTCTCTGCTATATAACCCCATGTTGTGCCAGAGCCATAGAATTTTCATCCTGCTCCTTTTTATTTGTGGTATTTATGCGTTTTATTGATTATGTGACATAATAAAACATAGCAAGTCAGAGCCGTATGTGCTATATATTTTGTTCAACAGCGATACAGAATGTTAGGGCTCTGCTCTCCACTTGGAGAAACATCTTGCTGGGATATAAATAGATTTATAATGACTGCTAGGCTATGTGCCTGCAAAATATCCTGGTAGGTAGCTCATTATAGAGCTAACATCATTAATAAAATAGCTGAAAAATTTCACAAGTACAGGAATATCTTTTATATCAGTAGCTGTAAGGAAAATACCTAGCGTATGCATAATTTGAGACTCATTTTAAAGCTATAATTTATCATCATTATCTACATATTATAATGGCAAAACAGGTTTAATTGCTTTTGACTGGACTGGCATGATGATGAGGAAAAAAGTTAGTAGCAGATGGCCCCACTGTCAAAACTGCGTCTCTTAGCCCAAAATAAAGTAACAGACTGAAGAGAGGACGTTTCTGGTTTCTAGCTCCAGCTTATCTTGATAAGTATGAATTAGCATTTTATGGTATTATAATTGTCTAGAGAAAAGTAGAAATAGTAATTATTTACAGAAGGCTAAAATAGCTGTGAAATTTAACTATAGCAGGTTTAAATTGTCTAACATTTCTGGATTAACAGAAGTATTTACTTTTGGTGTGATTTAGTAGCTTTCCAAAATATTTCCATTCCAGCTTTACAATATTAAATTGCTGGCATGTGGACACTGTAGAGTGTGTCCTGTTGGTATTGCATCATATTTATTCTTCAGATCCTCCTACGCGTTCTCCATTTTGTTAATCATATCAGTGACAACAATTATTTTGTTTGGAATAACCAGCCTGTATGTGAAGAAATAACTTATCCAGTGACCCTTACAGATACACCCTTTTTGTATCTCACTGTGTTTGAAATTTCAGTATAGCTACATCAGTTACAACATGAAAGGGTCCTCCTATTTTAAACACAACACAGATGGATAAATGCGATTTAAGAAAAAAAGTCCCACCCTACCCATCATCGAGTTCCTCAGCAAATCAAAGAATTTAAGATCAAATCATAAGAATTCAAACGATAAAATTGCCAAAAATTAAGTCTTCTTCTTTGTCTCGTAAGACTTTGGTGGCCTGAGAACACAATTATCAGGTGGTAGATTACACTGTTGGCTGGTCAATGCAAGTAAATTAACTGCTTCAGCTGATAGAAGAGAAATGCCAGCTGTAGCAACTTAAGTGAAGGTGACATGCTATCTGCAAAATAATGTGAATTCGAAAGTGCAGTTTAACCCCAAAGTAAAGAGAAAAAAAAAGAATGGAGCAATCTGCCAGACTAAAATAATGTGCGACAGAAAAATTATTCGGAAAGGGAACTGGTTATAGAGATACAGATTTATTATTTGGTTGCTGTCATGATAAATTTGCCTCAGCTATGCCCATACATGTTACAGTATTCATGTCTGAGATGAGTGGAGATGTTGCAAAAGGCTTTGCACAATTGAAAATTCATTCTGAAAATATAAATGAATAAATGCTTTCTCTTAAGAGTCTGTACGCACACACACACACATACGCGCACGTGTGCATGTGCACGCACACACATGTATATTTTGAATTTAAAATGGTCAGTTAGTGGATTGAGATGCCCACACAACATAAGGGATTTGGGAATATAAAATGAGGTTATTATTATTGTTACCTATTTGTATAAATGGTTTAGAAAGCCATTGCAATGGCCATAACGTGGTTATTTCTGATCTACTACTACCAAACAGTGACTTTCGACCCTAGACACTATGTGGATCAACATTAATTATAAGTATTGCTCATTGCTTGTTAGTAACATATTTAACCTAAATAATTCAATTGAATCTAACCACATTTTTCTTGGTTTTGTCTTCACATATAGCAATTTCTCTATTGTGTGATATATTCATCATGAAGTAGACTTAGCTAAATGTTATGAAAAGCAAAGGATTGAGAGGACATGTAATTACTTTTGGTATAGGAGAGAAATGAGATAATTCTCTAGCTGGGGTTCCTGGAGCCTCTCATGCTTGGGAAACCATAATTTTTTGGCATGTTTGGGGAGAAGACTCACAGTTTGTTTGATAGACTTTCATTAACAAATCATACTACGATCTTCTTTTCTACTGATCTGTTTTCTCCGAGAAATTTGGCACATATGGCTCCAGTCTGGACAGTTCCAATGATAAGAAGCTTGCTTCTGCACTTTGAAGTTTTCTGTTGAATGATTATTGTCATTCCTTAGCAGAATTTATCTTCTAGTCGTTCTTTGGTATCGGCTTTCCTTGTGGAACTGTCTGAGGCACCTGTGGCTCCACCATTGTCTTCGTCTCCTCACCCTTTCATTTTAACTAAACATATATCCTGACTCCTCTTTTTTCAGTCACTTTTGCCTGTAACACAAAGGTATTTTATGTACCTCCCACCTAAAACACTGTATTTTGCATTAAATGCAGGGGATGAAAATTAAAAAAAAATCTTTTTTTCTCGATTCATTTTAGGTTCCTTGACTGGGCCATTGCAAATTGGACTGAGAAAAGACAGATCAACAGGAGAAAAACAAGTTTATTAACACATGCATCACACATACATGTGGGAATACTCAGTGATTAATAACTCAAAAGAGTAGTTAGAACTCGGGGCTATATAGCGTCTTAATAGAAGAACAATAAAATTACAGAGACGTGACAAGAAAATGGAAGAGGACTTAGAGCTTCTAGAGGCAGCAAATTGTGGGGAGGTAAATGTATATGGGGACTCTAATAGTAGATAAAGGCTAGTTAGTAAGATTTGTATGTGTAGATTCATTCTTGGTGCCATCTTGTCTCTGTGTTAAGGCTGTCCCCTGCCTGATATGGGATTTGAGGGAAAGGGTGGTAAGGAAAACACCCTTCAAAAGGAATTTATGTTCTGTTTTCCAGTAGATAGGAGGAGAGTAGAAAGCTAGTTCCGTATCTGCTTTTTCTCAATTCCCTTCAGCGCAAAACAGTCAAGATGCCAAAGTGGCATATTGTGGGTGGCATATTCTCCTACCCTTCACAAGTGATAGAATGACAAACTATATTCTACATGTGTATCTGTGTCCATTTCTGGACATCTTAAACTTTGGTTTCCAGGCATCAAGAAGATCATTTCAGGTATATTCAAACACAGTATTTTGTGGGGCATGAATCCACAGTAACAGCATTGTTACCTCCCTCATCATCTTCATTGCTTCATCCTTACCACATAAATTAACTGACAGCTTATAATATGCATACACTACCTCAGTATGTATGATCACATTTGAATCAGCAGCTCAGGGATGTAGATGCTTTTATGATTCCCCAATATCAGGAAACCAAGGCTTACAGGGTGAAAGTGCCTAAGGCTACACAGTAAGAGTGACTTCAGATTCCAGCCCATATCACTTGGACTCCAAAGTCTATGCTGTTAACGACTAACCTTTGCTGTTGTTTTAGAATTTCAGAATTTGGGTTCCTTATCATTAAATGTAATCATATATTCTTAGTCCATATACAGTTTTTGGTGTTACCATCATCCTGGAGCTGTGGTTTTTGGTGTTACCATCATTCTGGAGCTATGATTTTGTTTCTTTTATTTGTGAAATATATGCATGTATGTAACTTATCAATTCACTTTTATTTAGACTCTTTACAAAATCGAAAACAGTTTTTAATGTTTATTTATTTTTGAGAGACAGAGCATGAGTGGGGGAGGGGCAGAGAGAGAGGGAGACACAGAATCCAGTGGGCTCCAGGCCCCAATTGTCAGCACAGAGCCTGATGTGGGGCTTGAACTCACGAACTGCGAGATCATGACCTGAGCCGAAATTGGACGCTTAACCAACTGAGCCACCCAAGTGTCCCTATAGTTACAAAATTTAAAATGACAGATTTTCCTACAAATAGCCTCTTTCATCTTTAAACTTATCTTAAATATATAGGACTGGTTTGAGTCATTGAAATGACAATAAAAGCTTATTGGGAAAAATAAAAAGAAACGAAAAGTAAGACCATGAAAAGGTAGAATAGTAAGTCACATCTTTTTGTTTTATTACAGTGGACTTGTTTTATGTTTTGAACAAATTGGAAACAACAATCAAATTAATGTAAAGCAGAAGCTATTAGTGTTGGGGGCAAGACGAGGAAGTTTTACTATAATAAAATCTATTTCATCTAACTCCTGAGTGGTGATTTATAACGTTCTCCTCTAGAACAATACAAAAAGAGCATTTTGGAACCATGCTGTTGGAAATGCGCATTTTACCACTGTAATGTATAATTATAACCTACTATAGCAGCTTACATTATCCTTTAAATATTTATCCCTTTGAATAATTGGATTTAGGAGATTCAAATTCATTTGGTGAATATGCCATTAATTTTTCATATTTTTTGATAGTCTACCAATTGTTCACTTGCCTAGCATCTAGTAAATGTAACTGAATAGCATGGAGCTTTACAGCAAATTATTCATCTTTCTGGATCCTTTTAAATATTTATATCCAAAATAAAATACCCATTACAAACTAGAAAAATTCAGTTACTGACTTACTTCTGGTGGCTAAAAATTAATTTGACTAGCCCTCTGTTTTACTTTCCTTTGTAGTTGAAAGTAATGGTTAAAAATAAATGAAGACAATATTACATCAAAACCATTCCAAAAGCTCAAAGAGGTTTATAGGCTGTTTCCATGGTACCCAGTGTGGCAGCTCACCAACAGAGTTTGGCAATAGCCGCCTCAACAAAATGGGCCTAACTTTTGTTTTCTACAGGAACAGTCAGACTCCAAAGGCTTGTGTTGACAGGTAATGAGATTTAATTCATAAGGGGACAAAAAAAAGGGGGGGGGGATATCCATATTCATTGCTTCATCAAATAAAATTCTTTCAGAGGATTCTGGGAATTCTCTCCAGTTGCTTCCAAAGCTTCCCTTTGATAGCTGTAAACAAATTACCTTACGAATAACTTCTTAATCAGGGAAAAGATGCACAGTTCTCTACTTGATCTTTCCCTTTGGGTGGTCCCAGCCAGAGAGCACAGTCTTCCTCCCATAGCTAGGCCTCTGAAAAGCCATATAGCATTACGCTGACAGCTGTAGACCTCTTTTTTGTTAGGATAACAAACATCCTGTGTTGAGGACAGCATCGAGCCAGCTTGCAGTATGCCCAATTAGAGAAGCTAAAATCTCATTTGTTTCACCATGGGAGCCCCCTGAAAGCACACCGTTTTGGCCTCATTACAGTATTTTTAACTTTACAAAAACAATTTCATTATGGAAATTAAAGAAGCTCATTTGGCCTTAGCGTGTATACTGAAGTTAATAAATTCCAGAAGTATTTCAACTGCCACAGCATGTAGTTTTGTCTTCACTTAATCACAGCCAATGGTTGCTTTGTAGAAAACATGGATCCAAAGAAAATTATCATTTTCATTTGTTGTTTGCTGTGCTTTGATTAAAAAACAAACAAACCTGCAAGAAAATATTAACTTCAACTGTGTTGGAATAGAATGGATTCCTGAAATTGGTGTCTTTGTGGATATGTTGATTGCACAAATACATAAGCCTGGCATGCTCTGTTTATGTGTAACTTCTTTGGAAGGTACCCACAACCTAAAGAATGAAATCAAAATAAGATTTTCTAACCACCTAGTGCACGTGAAGTTGATGTTGGATGTTTAAAGAAAGTACTAAGGGGGCGCCTGGGTGGCGCAGTCGGTTAAGCGTCCGACTTCAGCCAGGTCACGATCTCGCGGTCCGGGAGTTCAAGCCCCGCGTCAGGCTCTGGGCTGATGGCTCGGAGCCTGGAGCCTGTTTCCGATTCTGTGTCTCCCTCTCTCTCTGCCCCTCCCCCGTTCATGCTCTGTCTCTCTCTGTCCCCAAAATAAATAAATGTTGAAAAAAAAAATTAAAAAAAAAAAAAGAAAGTACTAAGAATTTCCACAGTTACTATTATTTGAAAAGAGAGGGATTTTGCTCCTTCAAAAGCAGTAGTTGGCTTTTGATATTCCAGCTAGGGGGAAAATACAGTAGTCCTTCCTTATCCAGGGTTTCACTTGTTACCTGTGATCAGCTAAGGTCATCAGCTAAGCAGATGATCTTCCTTCTAATGAATTGTCAGAAAGTCAGTAATGCCTATGTCGTTCACCTCACTTCATTTCACCATGTAGGCATTTTATCATCTCATAGCATCACAAGAAAAAGAAGAATGAGTACAGGACAATAAGATAATGGGACAGTGAGGGGCGCCTGGGTGGCACAGTCGGTTAAGCGTCCGACTTCAGCCAGGTCACGATCTCGCAATCCGTGAGTTCGAGCCCCGCGTCAGGCTCTGGGCTGATGGCTCAGAGCCTGGAGCCTGATTCCGATTCTGTGTCTCCCTCTCTCTCTGCCCCTCCCCCGTTCATGCTCTGTCTCTCTGTCCCAAAAATAAATAAACGTTGAAAAAAAAATTTAAAAAAAAAAAAAAAAATAATGGGACAGTGAAAGAGACCATGTTGCCATAACTTTTTTTTTATAGTATACTGTTATAAGTTGTAATTGTTCTGTTTTATTATTACTCTCTTATTATGCATAATTTATAAATTAAATTTAATTCCTTCCTTCCATCCTTCCATCCATCCATCCATCCATCCATCCATGATCTCTATCTGGAGAATAGCTGGATAGTTACTGATAATGTTCTTTGTAACATAATGTTCATCTGAGTAACTTTTATCAGTGAGTACTTTCCATTTGATGCCTCCTCTGTAGGGGTGTAGAAGAACTCATAAGTGATGCAAACCTAGGAGAGATTAGTTCCATTGTCAGATGGTATCTTTCTTCCATGAAGATAATTTTGCTGCCTCACAGTGGAAAGTTCTGTCAGTGTCTCCAAAAATGTTACTAGCAATTTAAGCTAACTATTCATGGTGTTTCTCTTATCCTCAAAGAGAATGAACTGAAACTTGATATAATAGATAACTAAGTTGGAGTCAGAAGACTTGAGTTCTGGTCTAACTCTGAGTATTGGTTAACTGTTGCTGCATAACATATTGTACCAAAACTCAGTGGCTTAAAACAATAAACATTTATTATTTTACACACTCTCTGCAGATCAGAAATTCAGGAGTGGCTTCTCTGGATGGTTTTGGTTTGTGTTCATTTTCTAGGGTTGTTGTAGCAAAATACCACAAACTGAGAGGCTTAAAACAATAGACACCAACTCACAGTTCTGGAGGCCATAAATCCAGAATTAAGTTGTTGGCAAAGCCATGCTCCCTCTAAAACTCTTAGGGGAAAACTCCTTCTTGCCTCTTCTATGTCCTGATGTGTGCTGGTAATATTCGGCATTCTTCAGTTTTTTTTTAATTTTTAAAAAAATTTTTTTTTTCAACGTTTATTTATTTTTGGGACAGAGAGAGACAGAGCATGAACGGGGGAGGGGCAGAGAGAGAGGGAGACACAGAATCGGAAACAGGCTCCAGGCTCTGAGCCATCAGCCCAGAGCCTGATGCGGGGCTCGAACTCCCGGACCCGGGGCTCGAACTCCCGGACCGCGAGATCGTGACCTGGCTGAAGTCGGACGCTTAACCGACTGCGCCACCCAGGCGCCCCAGGCATTCTTCAGTTTTATAGATGCATCACTGTTGTCCCTGCCTCCATTATCACATGACTGTCTTCTGGTAGGTGTCTACGTTAACTTCCCTCTGCATCTGTCTGTCGGTTCCAATTTCCCCTTTTTATAAGGACACCAGTTGTGGTGGATTAGGGCCCACCCTAATGACCTCACTGAAACTTGAGTACATCTACAAACACCCTATTTCCAAATGAGGTCACATTCACAGGTACTGGAGGTTGAGACTTCAACATGTCTTTTTGAGGGGGATAAAATTCAACTCCTAAGAGGCTTCTTTCCTGAAGCTGCAGTCATGATGTTGGCCAGGCTGCAGCCATCTGAAGTCTTGACTGGGGCTAGCAAATCTGCTAGCCAGTCACGGCTAGTGTGAATCTGCCACCGCAAAATATGTCTCTGTGGCATAAGGATTTATTATTTTGAGACTGAAGACAAGGGAGAAGCTCTGAAGACAGAGAATAAATTCCCCTTTTGCAACAGATATTTACATTTGTAAAAGAAATCTCCACTTGTAAGGATCTCTCCCTTTCTGTACCAGGAAGAGAAGGATGACTCTTAATCACAGAAGCCTTAAAAATGGAGAAGGCATAGATTTAAATCTGAATAACAAACCTTAACCTTGTTTACTATACTTTTCCTGGTCACCTTTCCAAAGCTTGCCCAGAAACCCAACTCCCTTTTCCTTTGTTTTAGCCCAAGTGGGGATTTAACTCAAGTTCTAACCACCCCTTTGAGTTACTCATCCCTGAGTTTCTCCCATGGATATATGAGATGTACATGTTAATAAAATTCTGTTTTTCTCTTGTTAATCTGTGTTTTGTTACAAAGTCCCAGCTGAGAACGAGGAAGAGTAGAAGGAAAATATTTTTTTTCTCCCCTACACTGGCATGTGGATGCTGGTTGTCTCAAAAAAACATCATTTTCCCCCCCTTTGGGCCTCACTAGAGGCTGCTGGAGGCTACTCACAATATGGCAGCTGACTTTCTTCAAAACAGGCAGTCCAAGAGAAGGCAAAGCAGAGGTGGTAATATCTTTTGTGGTCTAAATTTAGAGTCCTATACCATCACTTCCACCACATTCTGTTTGTTGGAAGTGAGTCACTAAATCCAACCCATATTCATAGAGGGCAATGAGACTCTCTCCTTTGATAGGAGGTGTGTCAAAGAATTTGTAAAGATATTTTAAAATCACCCTACTCTGCTATTCAGTAGCTATGTGATCTTGGAAAAGCCATGTTGTATTTGGACCTATGACATCAACTCAATTATCCTGAAGTTATGAGTACTATTTGGCTGTTTTATATACCTGGATAACCATAGTCCCAGCTGTAGAATCAGAGCTGAGAGGGCCTTAAACACCCTTTCTTCTAAATAGTTCATGTTGCACATAAGAGTTATAATCTCAAAGCAACAAAGTCCTTTTGCAAGTGTTTCATCTACCTTTCTAGAATGGTTGGATGAGAGATTTCCCATCTTCAAATCAGGCCTATGGGAGTGCTTTCCTATTCTATCAAGCTCAACATGTCCATTTTTGTCCCTGGTGCTGGGAGTAGACATGAAGTTCAACCTTTGGATGGGGTAATGGTCTCACTAAGTTTATAAGTCAAGGTTAAGTGAAGAAACAAAAACACTAGATATTTCAAGCACAAATGGATTTAATACCTGAACTACCAAGTTTTTACAAAATCAAGGGGTAATGGTTAGTTTTATATATCAACTTGACTGGGCTAAGGGATGCCCAGATAGCTAATAAAACATTTCTGGGCATGCCTGTGAGGGTGTTTCTGGAAGAGATTGACATTTGAGTCAGTAGACTAAGTAAAGATTTCCCCCCCCCCCCCCCCACCACCACTACCAATATGATATCATCTAATTCATTGAGGGCCTGAATAGAATAAAAAAGGTGGAGGAAGGACATATTTGCTCTCTGCCTGAGTTGAGACACCACCTTCTCCTCCCTTCAGACATTGGTATTCCTACTTCTCAGGCCTCAGACTAAGACCAGGACTTACTCTATTGGTGGCAGATCATGGGACTTCTCAGTCTCTATAATCTCATGTATATGATTTTAGAAAGAAGGGAAGGAAAGGAGGGAGAAAGAGTTAGAGGGAGGAGGTGGGGTGTTTGAATGAACCTAGAGAGTTATGAGGAGAAAACACACAAATGTATTGTTTTCCTGGAGAACTCTAATACACAGAGGACAAGCGGGAAAGGCAGAAAGAAGTCAGTAGGGCTCTAGCAGACTGCTGGGTGAATGTTCAGCACTTAGCTATAATCTAGGCACCAAAACACTGCTGTGACAACTGCCATATACCCATGGAGTGGGCCTACATAGAATGAAGTCCACCATTGTAAACACTATGTTTGGAGGTTGCTTTTAGCAGCCAGCCACACCCACAGGAAGATGACTACTACCTCACTATGCTAGTACAGTCTTAATCTCTTAAAAGTGTATCTAGTTAGCAAACAATTCACACTAAAAAATCCTAGCTGCAAGGGAGTCTGGGATATGTCCTTTTACATTTTTGAAAGTATGCAAATAGAAGTGAGATGAAATGAAGATTGAGAGTGCCAATGCAAGGTCTTACCACATCATGCAATCCAACTCAAGACTTAACGATGACCACAGTCACATACCATGATAACTAATTTTTGTGGCAATGACCTGAAACTTTGCTTCCACTACCATGCCCCCAGTCCCTTCCCATGAGTGTTAGTCTCTCAATAGTTGCTAGTGATTGTGAACCCCCCACCTAACCACCCACTAGCTGGGTTGCAAAATTTTGAAGCCACAGACCTTGTCTGACATTTTCATTACAGCACCCCCAGCATCTGATTCAGTGTTTTTGCTTATGAAGAACTCAACACAAATCTGATACATGAATGAAGAATTGAGAACTGTCAGTGACTCTTCAGGCTCTTTGTGCCTTCTTGTTGGTGAGGATAGGGGGTGCAAAGCATTTATAAGGAGCAGAACTTCCCTCAGCAGCAGAACCAGTGCAGATGTAATTCTGAAGAATGGTCTGTGGAGGCTTATGTAATAAAGAAACTGATTTTCAGTTTGGTCGTCTTCAAAACATATGATGGTCAACTATCTGGGTCAATTTAGTTGAAGAGTTCTCTTATTGAGTGCCATTATCCTATACTTTGAAATTTCACTTAATCCTGGATTGGCTTTTAACTGGCTTGTGATACCTTTTTTAATGGCATGACTTATTTATCTGCTTTTTACTTATGCATCTTTTTCAGAGTCTGTCTATCTTAAAAGGTCCTTTGTAGGAGACCAGGACAGTCATTTAGTTGAGCCTTGTGACCCAGTGTTTCATCTTCAACATTATTAATTACAATAGTGCTATAAAAACAAACATATACCAAATAAATCCTCCTTGGGACTATATGCCTAGAGTAGTTAACAACTTAATTAATGGTCTACCCATTTTCACTTCAATTAAGATACCTCAGCATCTCTACCTTACTTCTGGACATGGTACCATTTGCATTTGTGATTTCAGGGACCCACAGAATATGTGTTTCTGGTCTCATAGATGCCTCTTCCCTTGCTTCTCCCTTATTTACCATGTGTTTCCATTAAAAGGGAAAAATAAGAATTAAAAAATAATATTCTCAAAATGTATGTGATTCAGACTCTAAATCATATCAAAAGGATTTTTCAGGGGCACCTGGGTGGCTCAGTCGGTTAAGCATCTGACTTCGGCTCAGGTCATGATCTTATGGTTTGTGGGTTTGAGCCCCACTTCAGGCTGTGTGCTGACAGCTCAGAGCCTGGAGCTTGCTTTGGATTTTGTCTTTCTGTCTGTCCCTCCTCTGTTCATGTTCTCTGCCTCTCTCTCAAAATGAATAAATTTAAAAAAAATTTAGAAAACAAGGATTTTTCCTATATATGCCACATGAATCAGTTCTGTCTTATTTGTCTCTCCTGTTTATACTTGAAGCTTAGGTATTTGCATTAGTGGTTCCAGAATTTTACATTGGAGGGGTTGAAGAATAGAAGTCTAGCCCATGTTTTTATAGCTGTATGTATACTGGGGGAAGAGGTATGTGCATATTTACATATGTGGGTGAGTGCCAAAGAGTTTTTTTCTGGAAGTTGCATTTACATAGCAAGCATGCATATTCTATGTAGGTTGTCTGTTCTGTTTTGGCTTCCTCTGGAGAGGTGGTGGAGATTTGGGGAGAAAGTATTCAATGCCCCTTCAAGCCATGCCATGGTGTACCCATTAGGAATTTGATTTCAGCCCCCAGAAAAATAGTACTCTGAGTCTGAAAGACTGGACTTTGCATCTAACATATTGATGCATCTAACAATATGCATGTAACATATTGATAAAATGGAAATACTAGAATTCTAGAATATCAGAACTGCATGAGACTTTAAGAGATTTTCCAGTTTTATTCTCTCACTTTACAAATGAGAAAACTGGGGTCCAGAGAAGTTAAGTGATTTGTAGGAGAAAAATGAAAAAACACAGTTGGGAGAGTTGATCCATTTTTGGAACACCCAAGCTAGATGAATGTACTTTCCATTACAGCTCTACTGACTCCAATGTTACAAGACAAATAGCCTTTCATTGTCTTCCATTGCCACTCAGCAGTGGGAAAATTAATTCAAAAGGCCTGAGATATACTAAACATCAATAGTCTAGGCCTATGAGTACTTATATTAACTCATTTAGGAGAGACAGGCTATTGATAAATAGATTTGGCTGCTGTGGCAAGTGTAAATAGCTTCTTCATTGTCTTAGAAGTCAACGATTCTTTTTAAACATTACACATACCTCCTGAGAGATACAATTATCGCTCCTGGACATTACTGAAGAATTTGAGGCTTTGAAGAAAGTTTAAATAAAAATCAAAAGAAGGAACTAATACTGTGCAGTAGGCAGTCTACCCTATGTGCCATGTGATTCCTAGGAGGAACATTGTTTTATAGATCAAGGGTTCCACGTTCATACCCTATACACCAATAAATCTGAAAAGTAAAGTTGTTTTTTTTTTTCCTCTCTCTCTTTCTCTAAACTGAGGCTGAATTTGAAATAGAGGCATTCTCATGGTACTAAATATTTTTTTTTTTTTTAATTTTTTTTTTCAACGTTTATTTATTTTTGGGACAGAGAGAGACAGAGCATGAACGGGGGAGGGGCAGAGAGAGAGGGAGACACAGAATCGGAAACAGGCTCCAGGCTCTGAGCCATCAGCCCAGAGCCTGACGCGGGGCTCGAACTCACGGACCGCGAGATCGTGACCTGGCTGAAGTCGGACGCTTAACCGACTGCGCCACCCAGGCGCCCCGGTACTAAATATTTTTTAACAAAGTGGTAGAAAATATCATACAAAGCAATCATCAACCAAATATAAGATTTTGGTAAGTCACTTAACTTCCCTAGTCTCCAGTTCTGCACTCATATAATTAAGTTCTTGATGCCTTCAAAGGAATTGGAATAAACAGTGATTTATTCATTCATTTACTCATTTACTCATTTAACTGTCCTTCAACAAAAAATTGAAGCTCTTTGATGATTTTTATCTAAAAGTACCCTGTTCCTTATCTCACAAAGTGAGATTGTATTGTAATTATTTCCTCCTGAACCTCTCCTGCTCCCACCAGACTGTAAGCCCCCTGAAGTTAGGCACTATATCTTTCTTACTGATTGACAAATTCTGAGTACCCAAGAGACTACCTGTCACATAGAAGTTATTCAATCAATTGAAATCAGTGAATGCAAGCATATATATATATATATATATATATATATATATATATAGTGTGTATATATATATATACACACTAACATACCAGACACAGAGAGAAAACCACATAGACAACATAGACAACATTCATGGCTGTCAGTTACGGGCTATAGAAGAAATATACATTCAGTTTTAAGAAAGCAAAAAAGGAGAAGCACTGATGCTATCTTGATGGAATCAGGAAGAAAGTATTAAATCTGTATAAAAACTGGGAGGAGAGAGGTGCTATTCTAGTCACTTGTATAGGTGAGGGAAATGAAGCTCGACACTCTTAAGACCCAAGGATCTCACCATCAGAAAGTACTGAATCTGGTTCTTGAATTCCTGTGTCTGTATCCAGACCTTTCCCCTGACTCTGTTCTGTCTCTTTCTCAGAAGGTCCACAAATTCCTCTTTCCTAGGGATGTGGCCTAGAGCTCTGTGAGCTTCTGAGTCACTTGAGGTGGAGGAGGTTTTGTGTTTTGTCTTTGAGCTGATAGAATGCTTCCAGGCTTATTCTCCTGTTTCAGGTGGTCCTCCTGAAGGCAGGCAGTCTGACAGGTACAGCACTCTTGTATTTCTAGTCCAGATTGTCCACATAATGGCCAAGACTGTTACTTTTTTTTTTTTTTTTTAACCATCTGGTATATATTGATTGATGGATCCATAATGTGCCTTTTCTTTTCATTCCATGTTTACAAAATGAAAGTATTTAAATCCCCAAAACAAGATTAGTGTTTCCACCTTCTTTCCTTGTAATTTATATCTTCTTTTTGGATCCCTCATGCTTCAGATGTCCTTTCAGTGGTTTCCGAAAGGTTACTTCAATGTCATTGGTTACCAATTTAATGATGGCTTTTCCGTTTTCTATCCACTGGGTCAAAATGCTGACGGACCTTTGTCTCTACCATAAATCCCATCAAAGTGTTTACATCTACCCCCAAATCGCTTTTAAATGCAAATAAATAAGTTCAGCAGACACAAACACCACGTGGATCGTTAACTGCAGCCTGAAGACTGTTCCAATCGTTAACTGCAGCTTGCAGAGATTCTTGACAAAAAAAGAAAAAAGAAAGAAAAAGTGCGGATGGTCTCTTTAATGAGGTTTTCCCTCTCATTTATCAAAGATGGCGTAGCTTTGCCCAGCTGGCCTGGTTTGAAAATTGGAAAATAGCTTAATCCGATTCACACAGAAGACCTTTCTATCAGGTAAAGAAGTACATGTATTAAGGTGTATGTTTCTTTGATTTATTTTTTTTAAACCATGCCCTTGACATGGGTCATCTCTATGATGGAGATGACTAAAGGACACAAAATATTTAGCCATTTGAGTCAGTGCCCTATTGAGTAGAAAACATATTTTTTTTCTTTCTGATTATTTCTCAAATGTCCTCCCAATCAGGATTGTTGGGCAAGTGTTAGAGTGGAATTATGGGGCTGGAGAGCCCTTAGAAATTCTCCAATTTGAATCCCCCATTTCCTAGATAAGAATCCTCAGACATCTACACCAACCCAGTGTCTTGACCACCTTCTAACAGATAAGGGCACTGGTGGAACCAG
Source organism: Puma concolor (assembly GCF_028749965.1). NCBI lineage: Eukaryota > Metazoa > Chordata > Mammalia > Carnivora > Felidae > Puma > Puma concolor. Next base: position 24,103,735 of record NC_141673.1, on the reverse strand, counting down.
AAAGCAAGTCTTCCCATTCTTGACCAGAACCCATTCCCACTGCTTTATAGTGATAAGATAGGCATGAAAAGGGTTACAGTATTTCCTTCTTTGGAGGGTGAAATACACAATACAGTTGAACATCTCTTTGGCTTGGTCTGTTTAGAAAAGGATGCACAAAAAGTCCAGCTCAAATGGGCTTAAATGAAGAAAACAGAACTTAGTGGCTCCTCAAACCTCAAACTCTAGGGCTTAACATGGACCCAGGCCTCTCTTAAATTCTAATCTCCTCCATAGTGGTGGCTTTACTATAGGCTCCCTGCAGTGACTAATGGCTGACCTCAGTGTCAGGACTACATCCTCCCAGGTTCAAACCCAAGGCAAAAGAGAACTACCTTCTTACCCAGCAGTTTGAACTTATCATTCCACTTCCAAAGTTATCATTATGATCCAGGGGAGTGCGATGCTTTCCATGGACAGGCCTGAATCACAGGCCCTCCTGTGGAGCTGAGAACTTCATCAATTCTAATAGAAGCATTGAAAGTGAGGGATAAGATGATTCTCTAGAGGAATACTGGGGTATGTATACTTCAGAAAGGTTGAATGGATGTGGACAGAACAAATAACAAATAATTGTTACAAATGGCATTTTGTGAGTCTTTTCAGAAGTCAACATCTTCCTTCCCTTTGTTCATTTGTACATTTCTGTCAGCTTTAGCCCAGCAGAATCATAAATATGCAAAGAATAGTTAAAGTCCTGTGGGAAAGAGTATGCTTGAATATGATAATGATCCTTTCATTAAAATGTGAGTTATTATTTTAGAAAAAAAAATACATGGTGAAATTTGAAAGCAGTAACTTGAGTTGACCACTAATAGGCTACAGAACTCCAGGTGCACCGGCAGAGGTCTCTGGAGCAGAGGAATTTCTTCAAGCTCTGCTGAGTCTCTCTTCCCCACAGCTCACATTGTGCTCCTCAATGAATGTTACGGCAGTATAGTGGGCTTTTTGGCATTTGACTGTGCAGAGTTTCCTGGTTGTTCTTCTGACCCTCCTCCTCCTCCTCCTCCAGCACACAGGGAACAAGTCACCACACACTGACTGAGAGCCTTTCTGTCTCCCTTTTCTTTTCTGTCTGGTTGCATAGGTAAAAGGAGTTTAGATCTAGTTTGACCTTAGAAAAATCCAGTGGGCTTGACAGGGGTTTTCCCGGTCTTTTGTAGTATCTTTTAGATCCCCAAGTCTCTTCTGGTTTGGTGGGGTACACCCTCTAGGTCTTGGTATTTCGAAGACTTTTTTTCTGTTTGTCCTGAGGACGAGAGGAAGGACTTGTGTGGCCACAGGGTGATGTACTCTGAGACACTCCTTTTGGGAACTGATGGGGCCTCTGGAAGACGGACCCCATCCATGTCTTCAGGATGAAAGTGGCTTCGTATGCCTGGGGTCCATGCTACTGTTTGTGGTATCCCTTTCATATGCAAGGCTGAAAATGAGTCATTTAAAATCCCACCTGGAACTATTCAAACAGGTGTCTGTCCATGCTGATGAGCTCTCATTTTCACACTCAGAAAGCCCTCTGGAATTGGAATGGATAGGATAGTGTTATTTAACCCATTCAAATATCCATTAATTAGCAAGAGTGTCTATGTGCTTCTACCATACATTCTGCTTGTTAAGTAAGCTTGTATGCAGATAATATTCTCCAGCTAAGTTGACCCTCAATAAGTGAGAGATTGGTTAGAAGCTGAATACCATAGTAGCAACCCAAAGCATCTTTACCTGTGAAATCTCTCATTTGGGCACAGCATGAATATACTTTTAGTATTCAGCCAAAAATGGGAGATTTGCTTGAAGCCTTTGATTAATGCAAATAATTGCTGCACTAGAGCAGCTCTGATGCTTGGGAGGCCATTAGTGGTGCACAGCTGCCATCACCAGGAACAAGCTGTGCATACAAAGATGATACATGGACTGATTCTGTGGCGGGGGCATACCGAGTGCCCTGGCGTTTGGTCCGGATAACTCTGAGGGTTGAACAGTGTGTGCATGGGCGTGGGGGATGCAGGTAGCTGGGGGAGAGTGCCAGCACAGGTGGTAGAGTAAAATGGGCCTAAAAGAAATGTCTTCAATAGCAATTTCTTCTGTTAAGTTCTGGCACATTATAGTCGATCTATTTTGTCTTAGATTCTCACAATGTGGTGGTAAGTAAGAGAGTATTCATCGTCTCCATTTTACCACTAAAGAAAATGAGGACCATGAATATTAATGACTTGTTCAGAATCACAGTGATGACAGTTGGTGGAATTGGGACACAAATCAAGACTGTCTGAATCAAAGTCCACTGTTCTTCCTCTTCTACCAAGCAGTACCAGTGGTCTCTGGCTGGACCTAAGGATGTATGTGACTTCATCCCTTAAATATCATGACTGAAGTGATGGGGCATGAGAAGTAGGTGAAAGGTATACAAATTCTGTATGAATATTGAATGCTGTGCTCAAAAATAAATACCCAATTGGCCAGATATGAACATGATTATGTATGAAATATAGGCTTAGTTGCATGGGTCGTCCCTGTACAGTTCTTGGCAAATACCTTGAAACCTGCAAGCTGACTAGTCAGTCTGTGCAAAATGCATTTATTTTTGGAAAAGACTGATATTAATCAAATTTGCAGAGACCAGGATGCCAAATTATTAGTTTATCATAAGAAATATAAGTTTGGGAAGGGTAGAATGACCCAGTCTCTTCCTGTGCTTGTGCTGCACGGGATGATTTTTTTGGTGTGTGTATTATTTGTTCACAGTTCTTCCTTCTTTCCCTGCCGTTGGCATGATTGAGAGCAAAATATATTTATCTGCTCCCACTGACTTTGGGCTTAGCCCTGTGTCCTGACTTGGTCAATGGAATATGAGAGGCATACTGTACAAAACATTCAGCTCAAAGTTTTAAATGTCCCTGTGTGGTTTGTCTTGCACTTGTATTCCTGCCCTGAATAATGAGAAGAGTATGTGCAAGTAGCCATGCTCCTTCAACCTGAGTCGTGGAATGAGAGACACATGGAATAGATCTAAACCCAACCTGGAGTCTAAAACAGAGCAACCACAGCCAACCCAAAGATCTATGAACAAGAAACAGGTGTTTGCTATTGAAAGCTTCTGAGGTTTTTACATTGTTATGGAGCATTGTGTAACAGTAGCTAGCCAATGTAGGTGCCAAGTCATAATCAGAAAGGTACTCCTTGAGCATGGGATGGGATGAGATGGTTCAAGGCCTCAGCCTCATTTATCTCCTCCTGGGGGACATATCTACCACCCGGTCCAGATGCGTAAGTCTTGGATCTGATTACCTTCTCTCCTGAATCCCATGATAGCTTCCTTTTCCTTTGTTGCTATGGCTTACTAACTCCCCTTCTGATCAGCCTAGTCTTTTGTCTGCTTGTTTGTTTGTTTGTTTGTTGATAAGGAATATTTTTAAGTGAATTCATCTATCTCTTTTATGTTTATTTTAAATTTTTAGTTCTAGAAAGTAACCATGTTTCTCTGATTTCTAGTTGGATAAAACTTTGCTTCATTTGAGCCTCATTGTAGCAATATCTACTATAGTTAAGTCCAGACCATTTGGTAGGTGTGAAGGAAGCCTCTGCTAAGCTCCAATCATGGTTCAAATTAAACTACAGTTAATACTAGCCCTTTAAAAATTATTATTTAGAAATAATAATATCCCAGTAGCAATTAGCACATCTAATACTGGATCTTGTTTTCTAAATACCATTTCCCACTCAAAGCAACCAGAGCTCATTAGAGAAGTGACTAATTGCACATTTGGGTCAAGGAACAGTATGAGCAAGGGGCATGTTGTGCTAGAAGACAAAGAAACTCTAAAGGCTAACAGGAGCACTCCGGAGAACTTAAGAGCCAAATCCTTGAGGCTTCCACTGGTCCAAATTTATGGCAGTGTGAGCATCAAAAGAATAATGATTATAATTACATATAAAACATCAAATAAATAAAAACCATGAATCCAGACTAAGCAAGAGTCCTTTGATGATATTGGAAGTGGTTATTACAATAAGCTCTTTACATTGAAATGCAGTGGTTAAAAATAAGAAAAAAATAATAAAAATAAGGGATTTACTTTATGCTTTTTAGGAAGAACTACAGTTCATCCTAATTCATCCCTTATTGTTGAGGGAAAGCTCTTCTCTACCAAAAAATAAAAAAAAATAAAAAATAAATCCCACAACTAAATGCAGAAAAATGGTGGGATTAGAAAGTCATCATTCTGTGGTCTCCAGTGAAAGTCTTGGTTTGGACCTGGATGCTAAATGGATGAGAAAAATCATTAGATGAGAGGTTTTTGGCACATGGGGTATTCACCTGGTGGCAAAAGAGCAGCCCACAGGTTGCTGATTGCAAAGGGAGAACATAACTTTATCATCAGAAGATGTGGCAAGGATGATACACATACTCTCCTTAATACTAGGACAGCCTAACTTTATGTGTCTGTCTGGTGATGCAGTCTGAAGACACAGTATTTCCTATAAGTACTCTTGCCCAAAATGTTTAACCTGAGCCTAATCAATGTTTAGATCTTAGTTCCAGTTGATAGTAAGTGAAGGGAATGGAGAAGTCCGTTAAACAATGCTGTGAGGAAACATTAAGTCAAATCTAAGATGTAAAACTCTCTGCCAAGGAGATGTTAAGGTCTTTTCAAAAAGTCAGTGTCATGAGCAAAACATAAAGGTGGATCTACTGTTGTAGAATAAAGAGACCAAAGGCACAGAGCAAATGCAAATGCAATGCGAGAACCTTGATTTTCCATGTAAAAAAAAAAAAAAAAAAAACTTTAAAAGTCATATTGGGCATGATAAGAAAATGAAATATACACTGGATGATCAAGGATATTATGGAATTATTGTAATTTTCTTAGGTGTGATGGCAGAATTATGTTTATGTAGGAGAATGAATTTTTTAGGAGCTGCATACTCAAGTATTTATGGGTAAAGTGTTTTGTCATCTGCAATTTACTTTCGACTGATCTAGCAAAAAAAATGTGTATATTTATAGGTAAAGGAAACATGAAGAATATAAATAATTGTTGAATCTAGGTGTCACTTAAATTGATATTCATTTGACCTAATTCTTAAAATTATTCTATATGTTTGAAATTTTTTTGTAATATAAAGTTGGAAATAAATAGGGACTCTGCTGTTTTTAGTGATTTTAATGATTTTGAAATGTCTATATTGTTGACAAACTCTTCTATTAGATTTTAGTCAAGTGTAAACCACATTAATGCCACCACTAATAGTGTAGATTTGTCTATTATAGAATGCATTTCTTTGCTATTAATAGTAATTTCCAGGCAAGATGAGCTGTGAGGAGATCCATCCTTTAGTAACACTGGTTTATGTTTTGTTTTTCTGTAACTGTCAGAATCCAAAAGAAAACCCATGTAGCCCTCATGTCACCACTGATCAAGTTTGAGAGAATGTCATATTTCTTTTCTCAGAACCGTTTGAATAAGTCAGATTCCATGTAAAAGAAAGCTTGTTTGCAAAACTCATACATTAGAGCCCTTATGCACCCTTTGGGGATTGAGGGGCTTACTGAGCCCCCTCCTCTTTTTTTAATGGGCTTAGTATTCAAGTGATTTGGTTTAGGGATCCAATGAGATAAAAAAAAAAAAAAAAAAAAAAAAAAAACAAAAAACTAGGAAAATTCATTCCAGAAATAAGGCAGATCAGGATTAGTTTTCATACCATCTCAGGTGCCTTGGCGTAATCCTGACTGTAAGATTCTGCCCTAGCAAACATTTCTGAGCACTGTGCATTAACTAGGGCAGAAGAGTCTGAGAGGAGGATGTCATGTTTTTCCATCTGTGTGATTCCTTCAGTGTTTTCTTGTGTATGGTCTGCATTTGTGTGTGCAAAAACGTGTGTGTTTGTTATCCATATATATTCCCTTCCAGATCTTACTCCTCACCCTCCACCCCTTCCCTACTGCAGCAGAACTCAACTCACTCATTCTCTCTCCCTCCCCCTCCGCCCCACTTCCCTTCCAATAGCTGGACTCCAGCTGTCAATCATTATATGCTCAAGCATTCCTGAGAGTTTGGGCTCCCATCTTGGCAAGGCTTTCCTGTCACTCAGCTTAGCTGGGAACTGGACTTCCTGGAGAAAATTGAATCTGCAGACAGTCCAGAAGGGCATGGTTAGCCTGTTACTGCTGCTCTGCTGCTTTGAGTTCCCCAGCAAGAAAAAAAGAATTCAGAGGTGGAACCTCTGGGTTACGTAAGCAGAGGCTTTCAAGTGAGACCTAACTACTTACAAAAAGAGGCATCGTGAGGATGAATCACGGGGTAATTTTCTTAAAACAAACAAAAACCAAACCATCCCCAACCACAAGGACCAAGTTGCTTGTATTATTTCATTAGAAGTGGTTATTTGCAAAAAAGAAATATTGGAAAGATAAAACAGAAACTCATCTCCTCATTTAATGACTTTAATTTGTTTTTAAAACCTTGCCACTAAGTGAAAAGCCATTAAAAACATTTTTTTCTGTTGAGTTTAATTGGAAAAAGTTGTGATGCATTCCACCTAACCCAAAATACCCAAACATTATTCACAGGTAGAAAAATATTATCAATTGAATAATATAAATAAGTTTCTATTAACTCTTAACAATTTGAAAGTAAATAAATGTCATTTATTTAAAACATGGAATGTAATGAAGTTTTATTGTAATGATTACTCACCAATGAGAAGAGAAGATGGATTGGGGTGCCAGGAGATCATTCTTTGGAAGATCATGAAAAGTCGGGCAGTCAACTTCCAGATGGGCAGACTTCTGGTACTAGGGTTGTCTCGCTCTCAAGTTGCACATGAAAATAAAATTATAGCATTTACAGAACTCTAGGGCAAAATCAAGCTAAACACGAGAGTGCTGCAAGACATAGAATGGACATGCAAAACACAGTACAAAGTCAGAAAATGCTACCTGTTCATCTCCCTCACTTGGTATATGAATACAAAGTAAAATGGGGTTTATCCAAATATATCACACAATACAAACACATTCCATATGATATTCTCTGACCAGAAACCACGGAGTCAAGTAAATTAGTGGGCTTATCTTTGTCTAGAACCATAGTATCAAGATAGCCTTTCTTATAGCGCATTTATTTGGTGTCTTTGGCTGAAAATGTTGATTTATCAGCAAAAAGTGAGTTGTCCAAAAGTTGTGTGGTTTTTCATGTGCCTTCATGATGAAGCTCCTGATTAACTCAGTGGCTGTTAGGTGAACATATGTATGTGTTACCGTTGGTGACAATATCTTTCTTAAAATGTGTTCAACTCTTTTTTAGTTCACTTGGGATGAAGCACTTTAGTAGCACTTATTAGCTCCCTCATAAGATTGAAACTATAGTTGAAGTATCTCTACTTAGAAACTTCGTTTAATCATAAGCACCATGTTTCCTCTATCTTAGGGGATGTGAACATGAGTGAAACCAACAGAGCCCTGTTTCAGAGTCATCTGACTAGTCTGTTGAGTTCCCAGGGTCTTGATCCTCCAGGCTGTTCCACTGGCTGCCTACCTACCTGGTATATAGCAGAGCCTCCTCCCCACTGTACCTCCCCCCAAGATGATTGCATGAGTAAATAAGGGTTGGCCAGAGCTCTTTGCACCTGTTACTCAGAGACTTGGCCTTCTCACCTACCTTCACTGACCTTTACCACTTGGACTTCCTGTCTGATGGTCTGGGTGGTTTTGCTACTTTCTGCAACTCAGGGCTGGCTGTGGGGAAGCAGACTAACTTCATTTGGAATTTCATCTGCATAGAGACAACCCTGGAGGGAAACAAAGACCTGTGCTTCCTACGCTCTTTCCAAGACATGGAACATCTAACAATCAACTGTTTACATCCAGGCAAATTTCCATCAGACATTTGGAACTCGAATGTCAAAACCTGAATCCATTATCTTCTCCCTTTCTGTCATTCCTGCTCTAACATGTTCCCTATCTAGGGAAATGTAATCACCATCTGGCGGTTACCTTAACCAGAAACCTGGGTGTTATTCTTCCTGAGTGTTTCCTAGTGTCTTAATCCCCATTAATTCAATTTCTGCTGATTCTGAATCCCAAGTATCTCTGATACCCTTTTTCACTTTCCTACCTGCGCTGCTATTGCCCTTGTTTAAGGCTTCTTCACAACAGCAGTAGCTTCCTATTTGCAATCCTATAGGACTTATCTTTCATTAGTTCACTTATTCATTCATTTAGTCAATAAATACTTACTGAGGATTTACTATTAGCAGGAACTATTCTGAGCACAGGGCTTATAGCAGTGAACAAAATAAACAAGAATTCCGGCCCTCATGGATCTTATCTTCTGGTGGGAGGAGACAAATGATTAAAAAAAAAAAAAAAGGTAAGTTACATAGTATATTAGAAAATGATAAGTGTTTATACGATAAAGCAAGGAAGGAGCATATACAAGTATTGGGGAGAGAGAGATGAGATTTTAGATAGGGCAGTTAGGGATGGTCTTTCTGCAAATGTGGCATCTGAGCAAGGCTTTGGGAGAACTAAGAACTGATTGGTGCAAGTATCTGGGGGACAGGTGTGATTAAGAGGAAAGAGGTACAGCGTCCACCAGTGGAATGGAGAGGACAAGAAGGGAGAGCGGTAGAAGAGGTAAAAGTTCCTAGGGACCGTATCATATAGAATCTCACAGGTCATAGCAAGGACCTGGACTTCTGTTTCTCTGGGATAGGAGCACTTGGCCATTTTGAACAGATGTGATGATCTGAGTTATGTTTTACCAAGATGAGTTTGGCCGCGCTGTTGAGACTAGACTGTAGGAAGAGAAGGACAGAGAGGGAGGAAACCATTATAATACTCTAGATCCCAGAATGATCTTATTAACATACGTATCCAACCACGTCATCCTCTGACTCAGATTTCTCCAATGGTTTCCCAACATGGGTAGGATAAATTGAAATTTCTTTGAATAGCTTCTAAGGTTGGTCATGATTTAGTGCCTTCTACTATTTTGCCCCATCGTTTGCTAATGCTGTCTCCCATCCACCGTTCTGTGATCTGATTTACCATCTGATAAATGCTTATTGAGTCTTTAAGTTACAAATACTTCCTTTTCTGTGAAGATTTCCCTGAATTTACCCATTTTCCTATCCTACATTCAATTTGAACACTTGTTTCTTTTAATACTAATGCTTTTGGTTCTCACCACTATAATGTGTACTTCCTGACGTCAAGAATTTGCTTTTCATGGGGTGCCTGGGTGGCTCAGTCGGTTAAGCATCAGACTTCGGCTCAGGTCGTGATCTCACAGTTTGTGAGTTGGAGCCCTGTGTGGGGCTCTGTGCTGACAGCTCAGAGCCTGGAGCCTGTTTCAGATTCTGTGTCTCCCTCTCTCTCTCTGCCCCTCCCCCACTCAGGTTCTGTTTCTGTCTTTCAAAACTAAACATTAAAAAAAAAGAATTTGCTTTTCATCTTGTTACATAGAAATGACAAAAAAAATAAATGAATGACTTTAATCATGGAGTATGTTTTGGCTTTCTATATAGAGTTCAGGGCAGGGGAGGTGGAGGGAGAGTGGAAGAGAAGTACTGGATTTTGAGATCATGTGAATTACCAAGTTCTCTTTTTTAATCTTAGTCTTAAAAAATTCAAGAGGCCACTGAAATCCTTCTTACCTGGGGGTGGGGAATGGGATTTACAAATGCTACCTCGATCTGCTAATGTCATTTCCTCCTCCCCCTTAAAAAAAGTCAGATCCGGGGCGCCTGGGTGGCGCAGTCGGTTAAGCGTCCGACTTCAACCAGGTCACGATCTCACGGTCCGTGAGTTCGAGCCCCGCGTCGGGCTCTGGGCTGATGGCTCAGAGCCTGGAGCCTGTTTCCGATTCTGTGTCTCCCTCTCTCTCTGCCCCTCCCCCGTTCATGCTCTGTCTCTCTCTGTCCCAAAAATAAATAAACGTTGAAAAAAAAAAAATTAAAAAAAAAAAAAGTCAGATCCCTTTCGATTGTTCCTTATATTCATCCTATACCAGAGTTCTCTCACTAATACCCCAAGAGATAAAGAAAAACTGAAGAGGAAAAAAATGACTTTTATCTAGCTGCTACTTCATAATTCCCTGTGGTTATTTATTTATATATTAGTTTTGTTGGGGGAACAGATTGTCCTAGGCATCTAGACTAGCATTTAATTTCATGGTTGGGTTAAATGTTTGTTTTACTCAAATCTCTAAGAATGCTGTTTTATAAGACTAAAGAAACACATTTCCTCTAAATCTTGTAAACCATTTTCCCCAAAATATCAGCTTCTAAGGTGTTTCTTTCCAGTTGTTTCTGCATATTTATTTTCTTGTTGCAAGCCTCTCAGTTGAGACTGGAATTCACAGCATCTCCCCACAGTTTCTTCAATAACATTCATTAAGATACTCTTTTGTCTCATCATGCAGATCATTAATGAAGCTGTTAACTAACACCAGAATTTCACTGATTCCTGGGGCACGGCCACCAGACACCTCTGTAATGTCACACATCGCCTTTATCCTTGGTTTCTATGTCACTAGACCTCAGCTTTGAGCCAGTATAGAATGCCAGAGTTCAAATCCAATCCAATTTGAATTCATTTTGCAAGTAAGACTTTATTAGATACTGTATTAAGTGCTTTACTGAAATTAGGTTATGTTACATCTTCATTTTCTCTCTCTCTTTTATTAATCATGAAATTCCCACTGCCTTTTTTAAAAAAAGAAAAAGAAAAGAAAAAAGAAAGCAATTAGGTTTGCCCATCTTGATTCAATCTTAAAATCCAGGCTGCTTACTGCCCCTGGTTCCATTATAACCTAAATGCTTCCAGATGCTAACTGTCAGGCTCCCTCCTCTTGCATCTCTATGAAATCAGTGCCGGATCAACTTCTATCAAAACTTCACACCTCCTTAAGCCTCAGTTGTTTTTAGACTGAAAGTCCCACCTGATTAACAATGCTTGGCACTGGAAGTCTCCCCAGAGACATCGAATAATGTGGTTTTCAAAGTGCTTTTCAGGAACTTCTGTTTCCCCAAAGATGCCTTAGGGACCACAAGGGAATGATAAAGCAGAAGCTCAGAGGACAGGGTTCCATCCCTGCTTTCACGAAAGCAACAGTTTTCCTGTGCCTTATGTATTAGTGTCCCATGCAGGGTTACCTCTAGTTCTTATGGAGCCTTTGTGCAAATTAGAAAATGTCACCCTTCCTCTGGGTGCAACAGAGTGACCATGGTTTTTACAATATTTGGTTTCCAAAAGGGGACTCTGCTGCTACGAGTTACTTTGGAGAACGTTTAACCTAGGCCAACTTCTGATTATACCAAGACAAAGACAAAACCGAGACCGACTTTTCACCATTCTACAGCAAGGCAGTGCATTCGGCTCCTTCCATCTTGATTATGTAAATATTTTTGTAATTTTTAGTGGATAGGCAGTGCACTGCTGCCTTGACCACACATTCATGCTCCCAGATAAACGAATTGATTCAGCACATATTTATTGAACATTCACAAAGTCCATGAAACATATATTCTAGAGGAAGAAGACAAGTAAAAAACAAAATCATACATAAATGAAATGTCAGGTGGTATAATGAACTACAAAGGAAAATGAGGCAGAATAGGGGAGTGCTATTTCAGGTATCCCATAGAACAGTAATCTCAGAGTGGAGAATTTGTCTTTTAATTTTTAATTTTTCTATGTTACAAAGTCAAAAAAAAAAGCAAATATATTCCCCTTCTTCACTTAGTGTTCATAATATACTGCAATAATAAAATATATACAAAGCATACAATGATTTTTTATTCATTCAATAAATTTTACTGAGTAGACACTGAAAGGAATACATGCAAATGAATAAGATGTGCAATAAAAACATATTTCCTGTCCTCAAGGAGCTTGGTGTCTAGTGATAGATTTCTATACATTTAAACATTCCAATGCATTCCTATACATTTAACCAACTGCAACATATTTCATATTGAAATAATTGTTCAAAGGTCTTTTGCAATGAATTTGAAACAAATATATTGTATTAGTCAACATATCGACTAGTAGTATATTGGATATATAATACAAATATATTGTGTTAGGGCTCTTCAGAGAAACAGAACCAATAAAATGTGTGTGTAGATAATAAATATTTATACATCTATATATATACTTTAACATATATTAAATATAATTGTATTAATATTTATAGGTATTATATATAATGTTATAAGCATATTTAAATATATAAATATATATTATATATGGGAGGAATCTATATATTATACATGTAAGAGACAATATTTATCATACAATATTTATCATATATAAAATATATGTGGTATATGCACATGTGTATATATGCATATATGTAATATATATGCAGTATATGTTGTACATATACATGTATATATATAACATATGTGTGTGCACATTTATGTGTATATATAAAACTTGTGTGCTTATACACAGATAACATATATGTGTACATATACACACATATATATAACGTGTGCGTACATATACATGTATATATAACGTGTGTACGTATACGTGTGTGTACATGTATGTGTATATATATGTATATATATGACATGTATACGTACACACACACACACACACACACAGATTTATTGTAACAAATTGGCTCATGCTATCATGGGAGCTGGCAAGTCCAAAGTCTGCAGGGTAGAGTGCAGGGACTGGATGATGTCTGCTAGCAGAACACTCTATCTTCCTCATGATAGATCAGTCTTTTTCTCTTAAGGTCTTCAACTGGTTGAATGAGGCCCACACACATTATGGAGGATAATCTGCTTTGCTCAGAGTCTTAATATAAATGTTAATCTCATCTGACAAGTACCTTTACAGCAACATCTAGATTAGTAATTGACCAAATTATCTGGTTAATGTAGCCTAGTCAAGTTGACAACATAATATTCACCATCAGACATCTTCCTACCATTTTGTTTGTGGTGCTCAATAGATGTTCGGTAAACAGTTTTAGCACTGGCCTCAGCAAGTGACAGGTTTGTGGACAGTGTAAGTTGTAGCCTGTAGCCAAATGATGGGAATGGAGAAAGGGTCTGATATGTTTCAAGAGAAGGCACTGTCCAGGAGCTCAGTACTTCCCAGTCACTAACTTGCTTAGGACATGCCTGGAAATCTTGTTAAATGCATATTCTGATTTCGTAGGCCTTATCATTGTTGATAAGGGATGCTGATACCATTGGTTCATGGTCCACACTTAGGGCAGCAAATCAGTAGAATTTCCAAAGCTCTAATTTTGACAAGATGGATGGGATATAGCCTGGGTTCTATAGTGGAAGAGGGGCCCTCTGAATTACGATTTCAGAGGTAACAACACTTCTCTGTAGTGTCTGTTTGAAGATAGTGGTTCTCAGACTGTTATGTCTCATAGTAACCTGGGGAGCTTATAAAATGTAGATACTCTGTGTCCAGAGCTTGTGACTAAGTGTGTCTAGTTTAAGGCCAGGACTCCCTGTTAACAATAATAATCCTAGAAGATTTTGGTGCAGATATGGGACTACCTTTGAGAAACACTGGTTTAAAATTTTAAGACTCAGAAAAAAACCACAAGTATATTTTTTTGGAAAAATCTTTGAGTCATTTGCAATCATGTTTGGTAGAAAAAAAAGTGGAAGGGTGGAAAATAGATTTTGGCCACTTTAGAGTTTTACTGAGGATGAGAGGATACAGAGCCCTGGGGAAACATCAGTCTAAAGCTAGATACATGGAAAAATTTCCTAGCCAGACTGGATGTTGATTCCTTTTCCACTCCATGGCTTACTCAGGGCAAGGACAAGGAATGGTCTCCAAGACTTAGATACAGAAAGTCTCTGGTTGTACTGGTTGTAGTACTCAGGATTAGATCTAGCTGTGATATAATGGTTAATGGTTATTTCTAGCTGAAATAATGGTTACTGAGATCTTTTTTTCTCTCATAGGAGAGAAAAGGGAGGAGAAAAAGGAAGTCTGGCAGTAAGTTGTAGTATGGTGTGGCTGGGATGGGGACTCCAGAAAACTCAGGAGCACAGACTTCTTCTATCCTTAACATATTGCCTCATGGTGCAGTATGGCTGCTAGAGAACCAGCCATCACTTCCCCATCTGAAGCAAGAGAGTGGAAGGATTGAAGAAGGGTATATATTTTTGCTTTTAAGAAGACTCACCAAAAGTCCCATATAGTATTTATGTTATAGTTATTTATAGTTTATGTTATAGTATTTATGTTATAGTATGTGTACGTTTCAATGACTGTAATTATTCAAATGGCCAGTTTAGCTGGAGTATGGGAAATATCTCCCTGTCTTCTACCTTATTTTGGTATTTTCTGCTAAAACTCTAGTATTCTTTCACAAAAGTAAAGGGAAGAATGAACATCGGGAGGCAGCTACAAGTCTTTACTATAGGAGTTGCTAGAGGTTAATCAGTCTGTAGAGATGCCAGAGGGGTGGGTAGAAGTAAGGAGGTAATTAATGAAATCACCTAGGATGGAATAATATATAAAAAGGGATTCTGCAGCTAATTTTGCAGTCATTCTGGCCTTTATTCATTTATTCAAAAAATGCTGATGGAATTCCTTCACCGTGCCATGCCCTGTACTTACTGTTCAGTGATACACCCATGAATAAGGTACGGTCCCTGTCATTCAGGAGCTTCATTTCTAGTGAGAATTACTGATAAATTCACAGGTTATTACAGTGTGTCAGTTGCAACATTAGTGCTAAACAATGGTGTGGAAGTGGTCCCTTGGAGTAATATTTAACCTGGTCTTGGGGATCAAGGTTGATGTTCTAGGTGAGGTGAGGGGTACACTGAGAGCTGGGGGGTGAAGAGGAGTTAGTAGGAGTGTGTGCATATGTATGTGTGTCTGTGCTTTTGTGTGTCTCTGTGTGTGTCCGTGTGTTTGTGTGTGTGCACACATGTATATACCTGGGGCTGTTCCAGAAGCAGAGAGGTGCCTTGCACTGAACGTGGAAAGATGTTAAAGGGATCCAGTATGACAAGCTGCAAAGAAAGCTGGCCAGGTCCTGAACTGCAATATGCATGTGCATCTAAACCAAATGGTAAGCCAGGGAGTGTGTGTGCTCCTGTGTGCAAGCATGCTCACCTAGGTGCTTTCATAGAAAGGTGAGGTTTAGCTCGGGGTAAGGCTCAGACACACGGTTATTTGCACGATGAAGTAGGTAATCATATTTTCAACATTCTCTGTACAAAATAAAATAAGTAGATGATAAAAGACTTTTCATACATAAGGGATCATGGTCCTGTGATTGTGACAGTACAGTAAAGGGTCAGGGTAGGGAGATAGAGCAAAATCCAAACCTGCAACCTTGTGCACTTTATTTTTTAATCTTTATTTTATTATTTGTGAGAGAGTGAGAGAGAGACAGAGTGAGAGCAGGGGAGGAGCAGAGAGAGAGGGAGACACAGAATCCGAGGCAGGCTCCAGGCTCTGAGCTGTCAGCACAGAGCCCGACACAGGGCTCGAACTCACAAACCGCGAGATCATGACCTGAGCTGAAGTCAGATGCTTAACCGACTGAGCCACCCAGGCGCCCCATGCACTTTAACATGTATGCATGCAAAAAGGCTAGAGTAGTTCTTTTGGGGTCATTTTTCCAAAAATGGAATTTTACATTCAAAAGAGCAGGAAGAGCCATTGAAATCAAGGATTAATTTCTTTTTAACGAAACCAAATTTGAAAAGTTAAAAATTTGGTGAAAAGTGCTTTAATCATTGAGGTCTCTCTGGTCCACTGGAGTGGATTCATCACAAATCCTAAAAACCTCCGATGGAACTATAGCAAACTGATAAAATTTATCCACAACCCCAAAGATGCTGTCATAATTAAGCGGTTTTTGTTTCTCCTAATGGAGTTTGATGGTCTTAGTTTATCAGCAACCTTTGAATTGAATTAACAACACGAAACTAATTAATCCTGGTATACCCTAGCAATCCACTTAGAAGTGGCATGCAAAATTCAATTAAGTCCCTTTGCCTTTTATGAAGCATGCACACTCGAGAAGCTTCGGTTTACAGCTGAGAATTAGGTAACAAACAAACAAAAAAAGAGCTTGTCATGTTTTTCAAACCCAACTTTTGAAATTAGACAATGGGTTTTAGAATTCTCCCCTGATTTGGAAAGTTGGAATCTAAAAGAACAGAACAAAAAACCTCCCTCCCTGAGCTAATCAGCCCTTTCCTCTCTCGCCTTTCCTTAGATCAGAAGAGAAAGATGATGGTATGTGCCTCTGCCTCGCTGGCCCTAGTTTGTCACCAGAACCTTATACTTCGGGCTGTTTCTTGAATGCTTTTTGCAAACTCTTCTCTTCCTGGCTTCTGGCATGCTCTGTGCTGTCAGTCTTATTGATTAAAACCCTTAGTGGATTTCAAGACCTCCTCACCCTGTATTGTCACAGATCTACTTAAAATGGATTTTCTCTCTTTGCCAGACCTGCATTTCTCAGTTGGTCGAGCAGATGCAAAGCAGGTGGTTCTGAGATTTCAAATAGAAGCTGTTTCTAGTTACTGGGGAATCAATGGTGGCATTATAACTTCTTTTGTTTTCTTGTCTTTTAACATTTTTATTTATCTAAAAAATCTTTATACCTTTCAGTGTATATGGTTAATTCAAATAAGTAGCATTTATTGCTGTTAATAAAAGAATATCTGGAAGGGGTAACAATCTGGGCTCTGAACATCTGAGGCCCAATGTGAGAAAGATGTGACAATACACTACAAAACAGAAAATGTGTTGTGTGGCCTACTAGGTGCCTGCTAGGTGCCCATCTTTATTTTCCTTTTCCCCTTCCCAACAGTCCTTGGCACTGGAAAAAAATTCATGGAATCTGGTAAATTTGACTTTAGGTTTAGAACCCATGACGTAGGAAAAGTTCGATCATTTCTTCCCCCCACCACACTGAATGGTTTAGGAACTAACAGTGAGCAAGATAGAATCTAATGGTCCTAACAGAGTGAACCTCAGGACTTTCATTTGGAGTGATGGGATAAAGGCACTCTTCTTCTCCTTTTTTTTCTCTAGATGAAATATGTAAGGTTAAGTATGCAAATAGCAGGCTCAGAACTTCTCCTGCCATTTTGCACCAAGAGAGTGGCTTCTGGCAAAGCTCATATGTGAAAGAATCCAGAGACCACAGACTACAGAGAGATTTGCAGAGATTTTTCAGAGGACATGCTGAACCTCTGGGTCAAACTGTACTTGAAGCCAGAGCTATCTCTGGACCTTTCCATTTTGGTGAAATAATACATTTTTCCCTTTATGTTTTTAAAAATGTTTATTTTATTTTGAGTGAGAGAGATACAGAGAGGGAGCATGCATGCACAAGTGGGAGAGAGGCAGAGAGAAAAGAAGACAGAGGATCCCAAGCAGGCTCCACGCTGTCAGCACAGAGCCCGATGCAGGGTTCAGTCTCACAAACTGTGAGATCATGACCTGAGCAGAAATCAAGAGTTGGATGCTTAACCAACTGAGCCATCCAGGCACCCCAAAACAATACATTTTTTAAATGCTTAAGCTGGTTAGGGTCATATTTTATGTTACCTGAAATGGAAAACATTCTAACAATATGGGTCAGGTTTTGCTACATAACAAAACAGCCCAAACTCCAATGGCTTATTAAAAATAAATAAAATAATTTATTAATATGGTACGACTGCCTAAGAGTTGGTGAAGGTCAGTTGATCCAGGCTTAGTTCTGCTGGGCTACTCTGTTGATATTTCCTGGGCTTGTTCATGAGCCTACCATGGGCCAGCTAGCTTGTTCATTCTTCTGAGGATAAACTGGAACCCTGTTTGAGTCTGAGGATGGCCGAGGCTACTTGCTGGCATTTCTCCATTCTCTGAGTTTCTCATTCCCTCAGGACTAGAGGACTAAAAAGCTAGCATAGTTTTGGTGGTGTGTGTGTGTGTGTGTGTGTGTGTGTGTGTGTGTGTGTGTATTGGCCAAAGCAGATCACATGACAAAACCTAGCGTCAAGAGGTGAGAAAATAGACTTGACCTCGTTAGGGAGGAAGTGCAAAGTCACATGATAAAGGGCAGGGAAAGAGGAGTGAAAAATTGGGGCCAGTAGTGCAATCTGCCACACTGATACATGATTCAGGCACCAACATTTATTGCTATCTTGATAGCTCAAGATGGTGAGAAAACTATGTTGTAAAACTATATAAAAAGTTGTTATGCCAGATGTGGCAACCATTTCACAGCTACCCTATGTTAGGTAATCTATACCTATATTTGTGGTGATTTTTCTTTCGGTGAAAAAGCAAATTTAATTTTGAGTTCTGCCTTGGCTTCTATATAAGCTGGTCTCTGTTCAGATGTGAATTAATCATACTCTAGATTTAAAATTGTTATTTTCCCTGTATATGCTATTGATTTAGTGATTGTAAAAACTTTTTTTTTGTAAAAATGGCACTTTTATGTATTTATGGAGCTCACAGCACACCTTTACATATGCACCTATTTGATTTGTTTTACTGGGAAAAGGCACAGATATTGAAAGTCTTGGAATGAACTTTCACCTTCCTCATTCAGTTTATACTCAATATTCTGCTGACATTATGAGTGAAACACTAACACAACAATAATACTAGTTGATGCTTATATCATAGCTGTTATGGGCCAGACACTGTCCTAAAGTGCTCTACATAAATGACATCATTTAATCTCACAACAGCCTTATGAAGCGCAATTATTATCCTCATTATACAGACAAGGAAGCTGAGGTACAAAGTTAGATACCTGGTAAATGACACATCTGGGATTCAAGCACAGTTTGTTTCCAGATTTCATAATCTTAATATGATCAGAAATGGCAACTGAAACACTTATTTTTCTCACCCAAATTAGTAACCACCGTCATTAAAGTGATTATTAGAAAATACAAGGCAGAGTGTGTTTTCAAGCATCCATACCACAAATTATACTTCCAATTGAATGCTGTCTTTCAAACATGGGGAGGCAGTCTCCTCTAGCCCTAGTTTGCTGCCTGTGGGCACAACATTTTTACATTTTCCTTGAAGGAGATATCACTCTCCCAGACATACATTTGGGTATGCTTGTTAAAAGTCATTCACGTTACTTTGTAGTCACGTGCTTGTATTTCATTAAGGTCAAAAGATGACATCTAGAAAAACAAGAGATGACAGAAGAAAAATATTGACTTTATTGAACTAATGAGATGATATGGTGAGCTTAGGGATGTGATAGCAAAACAAGAGTTTCAGAGTATTTCTTAGAGTCCCTAGCTACAGGTCAGTGATAAATATGTCAGTTACAAGACCGGGCCTCATCTGCATTTCGCCGTGAAAGATTGCATTTTCAAAGGACTCTTTTTAGGTGTTACTGTCTTTGATTTATATTCCATAACGTCTAAGTAGGTGGCTTGATAGAAGACTTGGAAGTTTGCCTCAAACACCTATCATTTTGAAGCCTGTTGCATGAACAGTCTCTAAAAGCAAGTACCATTATCCTGTGTACCTTCATAATAAGGACATTTTGACATTTTCCTAATGAACTATTGATAAGTGCATTGAGAGACTAAAAGAGCTATGTCACTGCTATTATTGAACTTTAAGCATCTTGTAGTTCATTTTTTTAATGTCCACTATTATTGTCCTTCTTTAGGTCATAGAAATGATGAGAATTCTCTATGTTCATTAGAATTTGTATCTAACATGGTCTTTGAGCTTTTGGGGCTTCTGTGGAAAGTACCAATTATAAAAGAGAAGTTCAGGACTTTATATGAAATGTTTATTTTCTCTCTCATAACATTTTTAGAGATCCCCCTCTTCCTCACTCCAGAATAAGGACTATATCAAGAGATTTTAAAATATAGCTTTCCATCATGATTATTCTTTCAGCTATATCACAGTTCTATATATCATAGTTATTGTTACACCTATGACCAAACTTCCCTTCTAGAAGCTTCCCATTTTTCTCTTAAGCACATTTTACAAATCGTTTTAAGGAACCACCCCCATTTCCTTGTGGAAAACCGTATTCTGCTCCACAGTTGCAATTTACCATATTCAGCCTCTACTTGGGTTTTACCACCATAAAACCCAGGTCCTGGGGATTTAAATTACAGATTTATGTGTCTTCTTATTCATTCTGATTTCCTTTTTTTTTTTTTTTTTTTTTTTTACTGCCTCTAAGCAATTGCCTACCTTGTTCAATGGTACATTTATTATTATGTCTTCTTTTATTATGGACTCACCTTCCCTCACTTTTAGACATTCCACCCCCCCCAACCTTTTTTTTTTTTTAACCAAGATCCAAAGAATTCTCCTAAAAATGTGAGGGAGAATAAAATCCTCTGGAGATTGAGTGTATACAGGAATTCACCTAATTAATAAATGCAACTTTAAAAATTATAGATGACATGGGAAAATGAAAAAGATTGTTTTCTGTGATAAAATATCCTCTCCCCTCTGACCCCTGTCCTGCCAGGTATATGAGAGTATAAAACAGGGGAAAGAAAGTAGCCCTCTCATCTCAACACTGTCATCTTGTTATTGCCATTTTAGGTTGTAGGTTTGACTCGGACACTGGCAGTCGTCATTATGAAATATGTGGATTAGAGAGAGAGTGACAAGAGCCAGTGAAAAGATTCTGGGTGCATCAAGGAGAGGGGCTTCTAAAAGCTCTGCTGCTCACTAAAAAAGGCTTTTGTTAAAATGGAAATCTCCAGTCATCTTTGAAATAATTGATTGGCAAATACAATGAGTGACCTAGCTGAACCAGAAAGAACTTGAAAAGTACCAACAACAAAATTATATCCTTTTAGCCAAATATGTTTTCTTTTCACTGAAATATGATTGACTCATAATAATGCTAATTATGCCTAATTATCATCTCAATTATTTTACCCTCACAAGAACATTTCATCATTGTGGTGTTTATCAGTTATCTAATAATAATTTATATTCTTTCCACTTTTTTCAAAGAAAAGTTGCATTGGTTTAAACACACTACCATAGTTTGGTGAGATATATAATTATTAATATTGGCTTTTATTCGATTGTAGGCCTTTGATGAGTTAGAACAGAATTTCTCTAAACTCTTCTACAATAGGTTCTATCCAGAGACTAGTTTAAATAGCATAACTGGGCCTCTGTGGGAAGGCCACCTGTGGCTTGACTCGTTAATTGGGAGAATTGAATTATCTTTTTATGGGATGAAAGTGACCAAGGGCCTAATACAGAAGCAATAAGAAGAAAGCATCAAGCCACTACTATAGCCTCAGAATTGCTAAAAAACAAACCAACAAACAACCCAAAAAAACAGAAAAAAAACCACAAAACTTACAGACTATTAAAAGGGAGAATTGCACCTTAACATCTCTGTCATGTGTTCAGCTGGTCAGCCTTTGAACATCTCCAGACTCAAGGTTAAGTCAGTTGACTGAAATAGCCCTTCCCCTCAGTGGAGAGTCCTTTTCTCTGAATAGAAATGCTTCTGGCTCTTAGTTCCAGCTCTACCTCTTGGTGCCACACAGGACACATCTAAAACCTCTTCGACATGACAGGTCTTCAACTTTAATAATGATACTTAACATTTGTAAAGCATTTGCTCGTGGACAAAGTGGTTTCACATACATTATCACATTTAATCCTATCAGTGGCCCTGTGACAAAAGCAAAGTTAACCTCCAATTCACTGAACATTTTTCTCCTTCTGCTGTCTCATCTTCACTTTCCTCCAAACCTGTCTCACTCAACTTTCAAGTCTTTGAAAGTCCTTCTGTTCCAGCTGCTGCTCTCTGAATTCTTTCTCTCTTTGCTGCTTTTCTTTGTTTAAAAGCATAACTGAGAACTGGATGTCCTGCTTTATGCTTAGTGGTCACGAACCGTGATTTTACCTACTAGGTCAAAGACTGTTCTCTAAGACAACATGATACTGCATTTGTGTTTTCTGCAATGCCCTCTTATGAAGGATCGATCTGGGCTTGACCTAAACCAGAACTTTTAAGAGGTTTAATCATGTGGCTGCTAAGTCACCTTTTCCCATCCTGTACTTGTGAAGGCTTTTTGTTTTTCTTTTCTTTTGGTTTTAATTCTAAAACAGCACCCATTCATTTCCATGGGATCTGGAGTGAATGGATTGTCCACACTGGACAAGGGCAAGTATAACCTGAGTTCAGATTTCTCTTGTATCACTAATTAGTTGTCTTTCCATTTCAAGTAACAGCAACCTCATCCTTCCAGTTGCTTAAGCCCAAAAACTAGAAATCAGACTTGACTCCTTTCTCAAAATTCCTACCAGTCTCATCTTCAAACATTCCTAGAAACTGATCATTTCTCACCACCTCCATCATAACCTCCCAGCTTCAGACACCATCCGTTCCTGTCTGGATTGCCATAACAGCCTCCTTTAGTCTCCCCACTTCCATGTTTGCCTCTCTGTGATCTATTTTCTTTTTCTTTTTTCTCTTCTTTTCCTTTCTTTTCTTTTCTTTTCTTTTCTTTTCTTTTCTTTTCTTTTCTTTTTTTTTTCTTTTCTTTTTTCTCTTCTTTTCCTTTCTTTTCTTAAGAGAGACCCAGAGAGAGAGAGAGAGAGAGAGAGAGAGATTGAGATTGAATCTTAAGCAGGCTCTACATTCAGCACAGATCCTGGGATCAAGAATCAGATGCTCAACTGACTGAGCCACCCAGGTGCCCCTCTTCAGTCTATTTTTTATACAACAGCTGGAGTGAGCCTTTTAAATCATGTCAGAACATATTATTCCTCTACTCAAAATTCTCCAGTGTCTTATCATTTAATTCAGAGCAAAAGGTAAAATATTTACCATGCCTCCAAGGGTCCCACAAAAACTGTTCCTTGCCTCCCACTCGCATGCTTCCTTCTTTGTCCCCACTGACTTTCTACCTTGGTCATTCCATCTGGCCCTGGCCTCCTTGTCCTCCTCAAACTCACTAAGCCTGGTTTTCCTTCAGGACCTTTCCACTCATTGCCTCTACATGAAACCCTCTTATTTTGCTTTCAGATCTCTGCTCAAAGAGGAGCCTTATTAGAGGACCCTTCCCAGACCTAGCTGTATAGAACAGTACCCCCAATCCTCCACAGCCCACTTGATTTTTCTCTGTAGCACTTTCCACTACCTGCCACATTACACTGTTAAAAGATAAATGGAGGCATATTAAAATTTTTAAGAGTTTATTTGAGCAAAATTATTTCGCTTGGGGCAGCGCCTAACCAAAAGTGTGTGAGGGTGCTCTACCAACAGGTGCTGAGGGAAAGACATATAGAGAAAGTGTGCACCCAAAGAAGGATGTTACTGAATTTGCTATAGCTTAATGTCTGGCTAGCTGTCTTGACTGGTTGTCCTCAGGTTTTGATTTCTTAACTTTGAGGAATTTACAGGCTTAGCTTTTTGGTTGCTTACATTAGTTGCCCCAGCATTACAGCCACCTCAGTCTAATGGCTTCTTGTTTAATTAATTTAGCAACATATTCACTTGGTTTCATTACTTATTGTCTGTCTTCCTCAATTAGAATGGAATCTCCTTATGGCCAAATCTGTTTTGTTTACGGTTGAAGCCCAACATCTAGTATGATGCTTGGTATTTAACAAGCACACAACAAATCACTGTCAAATGAAAGAATTTTCAGAATATTGTTACCTTTCTGACTTTGGCTTCCTCCTTTGTTAAAAAAAAAAAAAGCATTTGTATTAATTTCCTGGGGTAACAAAGTACCACAAACTTGGTGGCTGAGACAACTGGATTTATTCTCTCAAAGATCTTGACACCAGAAGTCCAAACATCAAAGTGTCAGGAGGGTTGATTTCTTCTGGAGGATCTGAGGGAGAATCCTTTCTCTGTTTCCCTCCCAGCTTCTAGTGGCTACTGACAAGTTTGGTGTCTTTTGACTTGTAGATGCATCACTCTATCTTCCTGTCCATCTTCACATCACCTTCCCTGAGACTTATCCCCTTCTCTTCTAAGAACACTTTTGTCGTTGGATTTAGATTCATCCTGATCCAAGTTGATCATGTCTCACGATCTTTAACTTAATTACATCTGCGAAGACCCTCTTTTCCAAATAAAGTCACATTAACAAATTCTGGGTGGACTTATCTTTTGGGGAGCCACCATTCAATCTGCTACAGCACTATTGTGAGGACTACACAAAATAAGTTTTACAAAAGCTCTTCATATAATTTAATGTAGTTTTCAGAAGTGAGTCATTATGTTAAAACATTTCATCCTCTCAGATCTGATCTACTGTTCTAGTCTATTGAAATATGTTTCAATACTAATTTTACCGTCCAGGGTATCCATTGGCCTTCCTAACTCCTAGTCGTTAGTAAACTTGCAAAATATGTTTTCTATATATTCATCCCAGTTATTGATTTAAAAGACATACTGGATAGAACAGAGCCGTAGAGAGAGCAGTGAGGTCTGAAAGCAGACTGCTCATCTAGATTGGTGTGGGTGGGTTAATCAGTACCTTTTGGGTCTAGGGCTTTATCCAGTTATGATTCTTCAAGGTACTTCCATTTGTCTATTTCTCCATATTATCCACAGTACTTTATGATATTCTGTTGACTGGTTTGTAGAAATATAGAGATAGCTGACCAATCCATTTAATTTATTTATTTGTTGATTTATTCATCCACTTATTCAACTAGGAATCATTGAGTGCCTACTAGGAGCCAGGCATTGAGGAATTGGCAGTGAATACAAGAGACGCTGTCCCTATTTTAATGGAGCTCATCATCACTCATCTCCTGGTTTACTAACTTGATTTAGCATAAAAACTGTGTGTATGTATTGGGTGAAGGAGAATGGAAATGAAGTCAGTTAGTCATGACTTTTTGCAGCCCATGCTAGCCATCACTGTTCCTTTTATACGTGTTTCAGACCATCCCAGTTAGCTGGTCTGTCTGGATTCCAGCTTTCTTCTTACCGTGTTTGAAAATTTGATGTGCATTTGTTGTCCTCCTGTCTCAGAGTTTGTATTTAGCTCTCTGATTTTTCAGATTCTATGAAGGTTGGTCAGTCCTCTTGGACATTTCTCTTGGTCCTCTGAGGCACAGTTGATGCAAGGCAGCAGACCCTGGATGCCCTTTGTTATAGCCCTAATATAAATATTATTTTAAAGATAACAACGACAGCTGTAATTTATTTAGCAATTCCACCGTGCTAAATGCCTAACGAATATTATCTTTTTTTTTTTAATCTTCACAAATTTCTCCTATGAAAGACGCATTTACCTCTGCTTATAGAACAAGAAGCTGTGACAGTGAGGGGTTAAGTCGTTTGCTCAAGGTTACACAGCCAGTGACTGTCAGAGCCAAGTTCAAACCCAAGGCTCAGATTCTTTCACCACTGACCTATCCTGCCCCCATTCTTTACCTTTGATCTCAGAGCTCTTTCACTCCCTCCTACTGTTCTTTTTTACTGATCTATGCTCCACCCCTTTCAGTTTGGAAATCCCTCACTTTTACAGAGCCGCTGTGTTCTTCCTCTTGGTTATCCATCGAATTAGACCACCAGCCCAAGGCAGAAAGCTGCTTATCCCTGTCAACTTCATGTTCTGAATAAAACTATAAAAGCTTCCTTTGTTGTCCCTCACATTTTTCTCATCAAGCCTCAGTTCACTTGGGGCTTTCGCCTTTCTGACATACTTCTTGTAAGTCCATGCCTCTTTCATCTGGTTAAGAGCCCTTCTTACCATCTTTTGAATATTTCCATTTGAAAACCTGAGTGTCTCAGAGAATTGGCTTCTTTAGGTACTTCTTTTCTTCCTGATGGGATTTATTTGCAATTGTATGTCAGAATTACTTTTTTTTTTTAACTTCCCACTTTTCTTGAGTAATCTCCTTTTTAGCAATTTATAGTCACAGCATCACCAGCCAAAAAAAGGTGTAGATATGTACCATGGGTCGAGCACTCTGTTCAGTACAGAAGTCTATGAATCTGGTCCCTCAGTCTCTTCAGGAGGTATTATAATGTGTATGGCATCATATGCTGACATACAGACTAAGTGTCAAATGTGTGTTTAATCATGAAGATGCTGGGGGAGAATAGATGTGGGCTGGAGCAGTAGGAGAAGCTTCATAGAACAGGAAGGACTGGAAGGATAATAATAGAGTATATATAACATAAACCCACTTAATCCTTCCCATAATGCATTGAGTTAAGTATTTAGAGTGCATTCATGTTCCAGATAAGACAGTGGAGGGTACTGAAAGGCTAAAAAAATTGTCCAAGGACACACAGCTTGTAAGTGTCTAAGCCAGGATTTGAACTTCATGAGTATGACTCTAGAATTTAAATTCTTAACTGCCAGCTTTTCTGGGAAGCTTCTCCATAAGGAAAGAGGAGGGAATAAGGCCCACCAGCTTATTTGGGGCAACATTGAGAAGAAGAGTTTTGGTGAAGGATCTTTACTTTTAATTAGAGGAAAAGGATGAGGGTTATGAAAGCATTGTCCCTTAATACCCGTACTGTAAACCAACTGATCCACAATGTACTCGGAGAAAACAACATGGGATCTCACTGAAGCCGAGTTCTGATAACATGACTAGAGTTATTCTATGGAAAAAAAAAAAAGTCAGAGTGGCAAATGACAGCAAGCAGTGTCAATAGATGCCCCTTGCAACTAATCAAATGCATTCAATGTGAAAAATCGTTAGAGTACATTTTGACATCTTGGGCCATTCTTATGCTCACAGATAGCTGTATTGTTAACAATATTGTCATTGAAAAGGAAGAAAAATGACACACATAACAGGTAAAAATAAAACCATGTGAATGGTGTGGAATTTCTCAGAAAAATGAATTTGGAGAAAAATCAAAGACACCTGTTCCAGCATTCAGTTATTAAACACCTTGAATATAAAAAAAGATGACTTTGAATGTCAGTTCGCTATGTTGTCAGCTGGTTGGACCTACCCCCAATAGGCAACTCTGAAAATACTACTCTTCTTGTGATCTGTCCCATGTTTTTCATAGAGCATTAAGTTGCTTTCTAAGGATTTCTAAATACTGGGTTGCTGACTGGGCATGATTATTAACAATCAAAGAGTCCTGTTCACAAGTGGAAGGGCTGCAGTCCTGGGAATCTGGCTAACTTCCAATTGGGTAATTACATACAGAGAATCTTGTTGAATCCCCGTTGGAGCTCTAGTTATGAAAACAACTTATAGGGTGATTTGTAATTGTTCCTGTGGCTGGAAAAATAGTGCAATGCACGGAAAATAAAACTAGCAGTAGCCTCCACTGGAAGGAGAGAAAGCAAACCATCATGCCTACTGAGGAAAGCTAAAGGTCACCCTTAAAGTAAGAAGCAAAGAAAAAGAAAATGATTAGTGACACAACCAAAATATAATGCAGATGAGCCCTTTTTTTTTTTACGCTTTTTTTTTTTTTAACATTTATTTATTTTTGAGAGACTGAGAGAGACAGAGAACATGAAGGGGAGGGGTAGAGAGGGTGACACAGAATCTGAAGCAGACTCCAGGCTCTGAACCTGATGTGGGCTCGAACCCGTGAACCGTGTGATCATGCCCTGAGCCAAAGTCCGACACTTAACCAACTGAACCACCCAGGCGCCCCACAGATGAGTCCTTTTAACTCTTAGTTTTGCCAAATGTAGTGAGCTACCAAATTATAGAAATATATCAGAGAATGTTTGGGGGCAACAAAGTATTTGCTTTTGAATCATTTATACTAGAGATATTGTTTGTTAAGAGTCAATTGGAGTCTGAGTCCTCTTAATTATATTAGGGAAAAAGGCATTTTCTTTTATAAATTATGTCATCCTAAATAAACATTGCATCAGGTAGATAAGGATGCAAATAACTTTTTTTTGTTATTAAAAGATTTGATAATTTGCATTACCAGATCCCAAACTCAATTATATACAGGAATTACCTAGGAAACTTACAAAATTCCATATTTCTAGGTCCCATACATGACCTACTTAGTCAGCAGTTGGGAGTAAGATTTGGTAATCTCTTTATTTTAAAAGCCCCATCTGGTGATTGTGATGTGCAGCCAGGTTTGAGAACTTCTGATGAACTTGGCTCAGCTTTTAGACAACTGCTTTCCTTACGAACTAGATGTTTTTTTTGTTTTGTTTTGTTTTTTTTAATTTTTAATGTTTATTTATTTCTGAGACAGAGCGTGAGTGGGGGAGGGGCAGAGTGAGAGGGAGACACAGAATCAGAAACAGGCTGCGGGCTCTGAGCTGTCAGCACAGAGCCCGACGTGGGGCTTGAACTCACAAACTGCAAGATCATGACCTGAGCTGAAGTCAGTTGCTCAACCGACTGAGCTACACAGGCGCCCCGAACTAGATGTTTTTAAAAATACCTTTGATTAAAAGAATGCTGGTGACCAGGATAACTTCCCAGTCTAAGGAGAACCAGGAGTCCTAGCAGTAAGTGCTAGGAGCAAGGACATCTGGAACCACAACCTTCTCTTTTAACATGGCCTTAAAGTCATTGATGAAGATAGAAATATTTTTTAAAATATCTGATCGTATCTGATTATTATCATATAATGATCATTAACCATTGAGAAACCCTGTTCTTAAATGCATTTCATAGCAGCTTATTGGAAATGTGCTATTGTCAGGGTGCCTGGGCAGCTCAGTCAGTTCAGCATCTGACTCTTGATTTCAGCTCCGGTAGTGATCTCACAGTTCATGGGGTTGAGACCCACCTTGGACTCTGCACTGACAACATGGAGCCTGCTTGGGACTCTCTCTCTCTCCCTGTCTCTCTGCCTCTCCCCCACTCATGCTCCCTCTCTTAAAAATAAATAAATAAACATTAAAAAAAAGATATAGAAAATATGCTACAGTCTTTAAAAAAAAAACAAGAGTAGGTAAAGAATTGCAACATTTTCTGTCAAAGTCTCAATGGGGAAACGAAGTAAAAGTTTATCTATTTTTCTTTCAGGGTACATTGTGTTTTGCTTCCACACTTATAGTGTATTTATAGAAGTGATGAAAGCTACCTACCTTAAATTGACTTTGTTTATGAAGAAAGTTTATTTTTTTGTGGTGTGGATAAACTCTAGTGTCTTAGGCTGAACCATTGCCGTCTCAATTCATCAGGCCACCTATAACTCAAAACAGTTGTATTCATCAGATTTTGCCAGCTTATTGGCAATGGAAAAGAAAAGTTTATTCATCTTGTTGGATTATGTGATCTCGAAGGTCCTTTCCATCTCTAAAATTCTATTATTCTTTTCTATCCCAATGATAGACAAAGTACAGAAATTCATCACATCTCTCTGGTGTAATAGAAATGAGTAGAATCCACAAGTATTTTAACCCTAAAGTTTTGGTCTTTCTCTTATATTTCACTGGTGATGAACCTTATACAACCTTAATTTTTTTATGATTCAAGAGTGGAAATTCATCAATAGTCGTGGATACAATCAATATGAAGGTGCTGACTGGTGGTAGAAATAAGAGACGCATTATTATTCTCTTGGGTCTTATTCCTAGCTGCTGATGAATAAACTTTGATATTATATAAGATCCTCTAGGATATTAAGTTATATGAAACCTATGGAATATCAAATAGTTGTGGCTCTATTTTTGGTACTCCTGTATTTTTTCATGTATCTATTATTTATCTCACTATTTTGCATTTTGGGAGGCATGTCTGTATTACCACCTAGACCATAGTTCTTTACATTCCCCAGACATAGTACAGTGCTTAGTGCATTTTTAGTTGGCATGTGATATGATGTCTTTTGAATATTAAATGAGTTCATCTGCTTTCAAATAACTGCTAAACATTTTTCAATGAAGTCCCCAAAACAAAAATCCTTTGTTCCTCCCTCTTTTTATGCTCCTCCAAGCCAAAACATTCACAAAGTTATAATGACTTCTGTCTCCTTAAAAGTTTTTCAGAATGTCTCTTTTCCCTTTACATCACAAGAACCAAATGCCCATCTTCCTTCAGCTAGACTATTTCGCAAGCCTCTTAACTGGTTTCTAGCTTCTAGTCTTTCTCCTCTCCAGTCTGTAGTGCATCCAGTTACCTAACATATGCTCCCCTATGTAAACCCTTTGTCTAGCCTATGAGACTGTTTATCACCTGACTCCTGCCAACCGTCTGTCTTCATTTAGTGTCCATCTCCCACATGAGCGGTTTGCAACAAACTGCTTCCCTTT
This sequence comes from Puma concolor, assembly GCF_028749965.1. Lineage (NCBI taxonomy): Eukaryota > Metazoa > Chordata > Mammalia > Carnivora > Felidae > Puma > Puma concolor. Next base: position 24,073,519 of record NC_141673.1, on the reverse strand, counting down.
CCCTAAATACTCTGTGCCTCTGGTGCCTCCATGCCAGGGCTAGAAACAGACACAGATACTAAACAAATAAATGGGCATGGCGGTGTTCCAATAAAATTGTATTTACAAAAGTAGGCAGGGGCTAGGTTTGACCCAGGAGCTATAGTTTGTTGACTTCTACTTTGTGCCTTTGTATTTGTTGTTCCTTCGGCCTGAACTGCCCTTCCATTCTTTTTTTTTTTTTTTAATTTTTTTTTTTAACATTTATTTATTTTTGAGACAGAGAGAGACAGAGCATGAACGGGGGAGGGGCCGAGAGAGAGGGAGACACAGAATCGGAAGCAGGCTCCAGGCTCTGAGCCATCAGCCCAGAGCCCAATGCGGGGCTCGAACTCACGGACCGCGAGATCGTGACCTGAGCTGAAGTCGGACGCCCAACCGACTGAGCCACCCAGGCGCCCTGCCCTTCCATTCTTATTGCACACCTCATTGTCTACACCTCCAATGCCATTTTGAACTTCTAATTTTTCAAATGTTTACTTAAGCACTCTTCCTGTGGGAAGCCATCCTGAATAATGCTCACTCCTAGAACATGTGATGCATACAGTTGATACTCATTATTCATGGTAGTTACATTCTATAAAGTTGCCTCAAACATTGAATTAGAGAAATCTGAACCATTGCTCCTAGGGGAAATACAGTGTTAGGTTCCTGTGAGCCTGAGATCACAACATTTTCACCAACCAATCAACATGTAACCTTGTTTTATGGGTGGTTTTTGTCAATAACACCATATTTAATATAGATTGTTGGTTCATTAACAGTGAACTAATGGCCAGCATCAGTGTAACTCATGCCTGAATGAAGTTTATCTGACATGCTTATTTTCCCTGTAAGGCACCTAACAACCTTCTTGCACGTAGGAACACTAGATAGCACTGTAGCATTTGGGGGCCTTTTAAACATCAAAATCACCAACAAAAGCACAAAAACATGAAAAATCTGGCACTAAATTGACCACAAAAAGGACAATTACTTGCAGTTTGAGAGTGGAAACAAGAAGACAGAGAGTTCTACCGTCAAATGTGCCTATCAGGCAACTCAGATTTTTCATAGCTCTGCACATGTCTGTGAATGGCCACAAAAGCACCATGAGTATTGATTTTGGGGTTACACATACATTTTAGTGAATAGGGAAATTCAAAAATACAAAATTGGTGAGTAAAGAGGATTGACTATGTCTCCATAACAGAATTAAAAGAATAGATGGCTAGATCCTTGTGAACTAGTTGATTTATTTTCTTCTTCCTGTCATCATAGCCTTAGAGCTTAAATTAAAATTTGAATATTTGTATGAAGGAAGGAAGGAAGGAATATTTGTATGAATTGAATGAAATATATTCTGCTCAATGTTTTCAGTACAGGCTCTGTATATGTAGGAAAACATTAAAAAATTTTTTTTTCAGGATTTACTAAGTGATTAGTAATTCAACTGCAATACATAGGGAATGATGTTGCTTTTTTCTTTTTTTTAAAAAAAATTTTTTTTTTCAACGTTTATTTATTTTTGGGACAGAGAGAGACAGAGCATGAACGGGGGAGGGGCAGAGAGAGAGGGAGACACAGAATCGGAAACAGGCTCCAGGCTCTGAGCCATCAGCCCAGAGCCCGATGCGGGGCTCGAACTCACGGACCGCGAGATCGTGACCTGGCTGAAGTCGGATGCCCAACCAACTGCGCTACCCAGGCGCCCCGCTTTTTTCTTATTTAATGTCTTCATTAATGATTTTCAACAGGCAGTAAACAATAAATTAATGAAATCTGCAGATAATACTAAATTAAGAGGTGCTGAAAGTACTAGGAAGAGTACTGCTGTAGCATAAATGTACTCAGAGAAGTTAAAAATATGAAGCAAATCAGGAATGATGCAACTAGAAACATACAATGCAGAAAACCTAGCCAAGCAAATTTTAAATGTTCCAGAAACCTAGACACTTCTGCTTATTGATTTTAAATGACCTGTGTATTTATTAATTTAACATTTATTGAGTGTCTATGATGTGCCTGGCTAGTGCTCTGTTCTGGGGATATTAAAGTGAATAAGACATCAAGAGCCCTGCCTGATGGAGTTTATGTTCCAGTGGGGAGAAAGAAAAGAGGGGTGAATAGTCAAGAATCTCTAAGTTTAGTGGGGAGGTGATTAATTAGAGTTGAAACATGAAGGATGAGTGAAGAGTAAGGAGGAGAAATACTACAGAGAGAGAAAACTCAAAGGCAGAAGCCCAGAGCGGGAAAATGGGCGTGGCAGGATACAAGGACAGAAAAGGAGGATGGCTGGAGCTTACCTTTGGGGTGGCCTGGAGGGCAGAGATGATTTAAAACCAGTGAAAGACCAGGCAAGGCACAGATTATGTGGTGCCCTGTGGGCACTGCAAAAGAAATTGGATTTTATTCTAGGTGCCAAGGGAAACCATTGAAGAGTTTTGAGAAAAGGGAGAAACATTTGACTCATATTACCTGATTGAAGTGGGGCACATACATGGCAAGGAATTGAATTAGGAGGTTGTAGCAGCAATTCCAACAAGAGAAGATGGTGGCTTGGACCAAGACCTAGAGAGGGAAAGGTGGGGAAGGATGAGAATCTGTTTGGGATACTTGCTAATGGATTGGCTGAGAGTGGAGACAGGATAGAATGATAGGATTCAAGGATGAGTCCTACGTTTTTTACTTGAGTGACTGGCAGGTTTCAGCAACCAGGAGCTGGAGCTACCGAGTGAATTAGCATAGAAATTGATCCATTGTAGATATATTCGACGTGTGGTGTGTATTAGACATTTAAATAAGATTTCGTTGTGATTTTAGTTTGCATTTTCCTCATGACTAAGGCTGTAGAGTGTTTTTTCTTGTGCTTGTTGCCCATTCATATATTTTCCTTTATAAAGTTTTTGTTGAAGACTTTTGCCCATCTCTTTGGGGTTATTTTGCTAATATTTATTAATGATTTTTGCCTCTATAGCCATAGGGAAGTTGGTCTATAGTCTCCTTTAACTGAATGTCTTTGTCTAGTTTTGGTATCAGGGTACTACTGGCCTACAATTTACTTATTAGTTTTCATAATGTATCTTTTGATGAGAAGGTTTTAATTTTAATGATTTCCGTTATATACTTTTTTTTATGATTAGTGCTTTCAGGTTTCTAAGAAATCTTTGCCTGTCTTAATGTCACAAAAATATTCCCCCTTTATTAGAAGCTTTATGATTTTAGATTTTTTTATCTACTCAAATGTATATTTGAAGATGGTATAAGGTTTAGGTCAGGATTTATTTATTTATTTATTTATTTATTTATTTATTTATTTATTTATTTATCAAACAGACAGCCATTTTTCCCAGCACCATTTGTTGAAGACTTTTTTCCATTAAACTGCTCTATTGCCTTGGTTGAAAATCAGTTGAACATATAAATATGGTTCTATTTCTGGATTCTGTATATTGTTCTTTTGAACTGTTTAAACTTCCACACACCCAAATCTCATTGTCCAGATTATCATAGATTTATAGTTAATCTTAAAGTTAGGGAGTATAAGGCTTTCAACTTTTTTTTTTTTTTTAAGATTGTTTTGGTTGTTCTAAGTCCTTTGCACTTCTATAAAGATTTTAGAATCAGGGGCGCATGGGTGGCTCGGTCGGTTAAGCCTCCGACTTCGGCTCAGGTCATGATCTCATGGTTCGTGAGTTCAAGCCCCGCGTCGGGCTCTGTGCTGACTGCTTGGAGCCTGGAGCCTGTTTCCGATTCTGTGTCTCCCTCTCTCTCTCTGACCCTCCCCCGTTCATGTTCTGTCTCTCTCTGTCTCAAAAATAAATAAATGTTTAAAAAAAATTAAAAAAAAAGATTTTAGAATCAGTTGTCTATCAATGTCTGTGGAAAGATCTGCTGGGATATTTATTTGAATTGTGTTAATTTAGTAAGTGTCATGTAACAATATTGAATCTTCTAATCATGAACATTGTAAATTTTTTATTTACAGCAACATTTTTCCCCAGCAACATTTTGTAATATCTTGCATTAATTTTGTTACATTTTCCCTAAGTGTTTTATATTTTTGATGCTATTTTACAAGGTATTTAAAAATTTTCATTTTTAATTGTTAGTTACTGTGTATATATTTTATATTGATCTTATATTCTGAAATATATCATTAAATTCAGTTATTAATTCTAATAGTTTATGATTTTTTAGGTTTGCTGAGGCTTTCTACATAGTCACGTCATCTGCGAACAAAAATTTTATTTGTTACTATTCTCTAGATAACCTTTATGTTTTTTGGTCCTGTTACCAATACAATATCTCATAGCAGTAGTGAGGCTTATTTTATTTTTCACAGTAGTTGAAAATGGTTCAGTCTTTCACCACACAGTATGATCTCAGCTGTAGGTTTTTTGTATATTATCTTTATTAGATTGAAAAAGTTTTCTTCTAGGGCACCTGGGTGGCTCAGTCGGTTAAGCATCTGACTTCGGCTCAGGTCATGATCTCACTGTTTGTCAGTTTGAGCCCCACGTCGGGCTCTGTGCTGACAGCTCAGAGCCTGGTGTCTGCTTCAGATTCTGTGTCTCCCTCTCTCTGCTCCTCCCCTGCTCGTGCTCTGTCTCTCTCTGTCAAAAATAAATAATGTTTTTTTTAATGTTTTCTTATTTTTGAGAGAGAGACAGAGACAGAGACAGAGCATGAGTTGAGGAGGGGCAGAGAGAGAGAGAGGGAGACACAGAAGCCGAAGCAGGCTCCAGGCCCTGAGCTGTGAGCACAGAGCCCGATGCGGGGCCTGAACTCACGAACCATGAGATCATGACCTGAGCCGAAGTCAGACGCTTAACCGACTGAGCCACCCAGGCGGCCCTAAAAATTTTTTTTTTTTAAAAGAAAAAGTTTTCTTCTATTTCTAGCATACTGAAAATTTTTGTCATGAATGGGTGCTGAATTTTATCCAGTGTTTTTCTGCAGTTACTTTGTGATTATATGATATTTTTCTTTTATCTGTTAATGTGGTGAATTTCATTGATTAATTTTCAAATATTAAGCCAATCTTGCTTTCCAGTAACAAATCACCCTTCATATATCCTTTTTAAATATTGCTAGGATCAATTTGCTAGTATTTTAATGATTCTTGCTTCTGTGTTCATGAGGGAAATTGGTTTGTAGAATTCTTTTTTTATGATGTCTTTGAATTTGGACTTAGGGAATACTGACGTCATAGAACAAGTTGGGATAGGTTTCTTTTCTTCTATTTTCTGAAAAATTTTTGAGAAATTGATGTTATTTCTTCCTTAGATCCATATGAGCTTAGATTTTACTTTTTTATTGTGGTTAAAGCCACATAACATAAATACCATCTGAATCATTTTTGAGTGCACAGCTCAGTGGTGCTAAATACAGTCACGTTGTTGTGCATCTGTCACCACCATCTTTCACTATAACTCTTTTCATCTTGTAAAATTGAAGCTATACTTATTTAAAAAATAACTTCCCTTTCTTCCTTCCCCCAAACTCCTGGCAACTGCTGTTGTATTTCATCTTTATGATTTTGATTACTCTAAGTACTTTATATAAGTGAAATCATATACTCTATGTCATTTGTGACTGGATTATTTCACGTAGTGTAATGTCCTCAAGATTCATCTATATTGTAGCACATGTCAGAATTTCCTTCCTTTGTAAGGCTGAATACTATTCCATTGTATGAATATATCACATTTTGCTTGTTCATTCATCTGTGGGTGGACACTTAGGTTACATACACATTTTAGCCACTGTGAATAATGCCGTTATGAAAATGGGTGTACAAATATCATCTCAAGACCCTGCTTTCAATTTTTCTGGGTATATACCCAGAAGTAGAATTACTGGATTATTTGGTAATTTTGTGGTTTTTATTTATTAATTTTTATTAAGTTTTTTAAAATTTCAGTACAGTTAACACAGAATGTTGTATTAGTTTCAGGTATACAATACAGTGATTCAATAGTTCTATTCATTATTCAGTGTTCATCACGAGTGTGCTGTTAATCCCCATCACGTATTTCACCCAAACTCCCCCACCTGACTCCTCTCTGGCAACCATCAGTTTGTCCTCTATACTTAAGAGTCTCTTTCTTGCTTTGTCTCTCTCTCTCTCTGTCCTTTATTTTTTTTTCCTTTGCTCGTTTGTTGTGTTGCTTAAATTCCACATATGAGTGAAATCATATGATATTTGTCTTTCTCTGAAGTGGCTTACTTTGGTTAGCATTATACTCTCTAGCTCCATCCATGTTGTTGCAAATGGCAAAATTTCATTCTTTTTATGGCTGAATAATATTCCATTATGTATGTGTACCACAGCTTCTTTATCCATTCATCAGTCAAGGGACAGTTGGGCTGCTTCCATAATTTGCTGTATTAATTACAATTAATTACAATTAATTAATTACATTACTGTAAATAATGCTGCAGTTAACACAGAGGTGCATGTATCTCTTTGAATTAGTGTTTTTGTATTTTTTTGGTAAATTTCCAGTAGTGTGATTACTCGGTTGTAGGGTAGTTCCATTTTTAACTTTTTGAGGAACCTCCATACTGTTATCCACAGTGGTTGTACCAGTTTGCATTCCCACCGATAGCTCATCAGGGTTTCTGTTTCTCCACATCCTCTCCAACACTTGTTGTTTCTTATGTTTTTGATTGTAGCCATTCAGATAGGTGTGAGGGAACATCTCACTGTAGTTTTGATTTGCATTTCCCTGATAATGAGTGATACTGAGCATCTTTTCATGTGTCTGTTGACCATCTGGATGCCTTTAGAGAAATGTCTGTTCATTTCTTCTGCCTGTTTTTATTTATTTATTTTTTTATAATAAATATAATTTACTGTCAAATTAGATTCCATACAATACCCAGGGCTCATCCCAACAGGTGCCCTCCTCAATGCCTATCACCCACTTTCCCCTCTTCCCCACCCTTCCTCAACTCTCAGTTTGTTCTCCATATTTAAGAGTCTCTTATGGTTTGCCTCCTTACCTCTCTGTTTCTAACTGTTTTTTTCCCCTTCCCTTCCCCCCATGGTCTTCCCTTTAAGTTTCTCAAGATCCACATGTGAGTGAAAACATATGGTATCTGTCTTTCTCTGGCTGACTTATTTCACTTAGCACAATACCCTCCAGTTCCATCCACGTTGCTGCAAATGGCAGGATTTCATTCATTCTCATTGCCAAGTAGTATTCCATTGTATATATAAACCACATCTTCTTTATCCATTCATCAGATGATGGACATTTAGACTCTTTCCATAATTTGGCTATTGTTGAAAGTGCTGCTATAAACATTGGGGTACAAGTGCCCCTATACATCAGCACTCCTGTATCCTTTGGGTAAATTCCTAGCAGTGCTATTGCTGGGTCAAAGGGTAGATCTATTTTTAATTTTTTGAGTAATCTCCACACTGTTTTCCAGAGAGGCTGCACCAGTTTGCGTTCCCACCAACAGTGCAAGAGGGTTCCCATTTCTCCACATCCTCTCCAGCATCTGTAGTCTCCTGATTTGTTCATTTTGGCCACTCTGACCAGCCTGAGGTGGTATCTCAGTGTGGTTTTGATTTGTATTTCCCTGATGAGGAGTGACGTTGAGCATCTTTTCATGTGCCTGTTGGCCATCTGGATGTCTTCTTTAGAAAAGTGCCTATTCATGTCTTCTACCCATTCCTTCACTGGATTATTTGTTTTCCGGGTGTGGAGTTGGTGAGTTCTTTATAGATTTTGGATACTAGCCCTTTATCCAATATGTCATTTGCAAATATCTTTTCCCATTCCATCGGTTGCCTTTTAGTTTTGTTGATTGTTTCCTTTGCAGTTCTTCTGACCATTTTTAAATTGGATTATTTGGGGATTTTTTGCATGTTGAATTGTGTAGGTTCTTTATATATTTTGAATACTGACACTTTATCAGACATGTCATTTGCAAATCTCTTCTCCCATTCCATAGGCTGTCTTTTAGTTTCATTGATTGTTTCTTTTGCTGTGCAGAACCTTTTTATTTTGATGTAGTCTCAATAGTTTATTTTTGCTTTTGTTTCCTTTGCCTCAGGAGACATATCTAGAAAAAAGTTACTACACCACTGTCAGAGAAATTACTGCCTGTGCTCTCTTCAATGATGTTTACAGTTTCAGGTCTCACATTTACATCCTTAATCCATTTTGAATTTATCTTTGTGTATGGTATAAGCCAGTGGCCCAATTTCATTCTTTTGCATGTAGCTATCTATTTGTCCCTACACCCCTTGTTGAAGAGGCTTTTCCCCACTGCATATTCTTTCCTCCATTGTCAAAGATTAATTAAACCATATAAATGTGGGGTTGTTTCTGGGTTTTCTATTCTAGTTCACTGAATAGAAATGTGTCAGTTTTTATGCTAGTATCATACTGTTTTCATTACTACAGATTTGTAGTATAACTTGAAATCTAGAATTGTGATACTTCCAGATCTGTTTTTCTTTTTCCAGATTGTTTGGCTATTTGGGATCTTCTGTGGTCCCATATAAATTTTGAGATTGTTCTAGTTCTGTGAAAAATTTGTTGACATTTTGATAAGGATTGCATTAAATCTGTAGATTGCTTTGGGTAGTATGGACATTTTAACAATATTTGTTCTTCCAGTCCATGAACATGGAATATCTTTCTACTTATTTATGTCGTCTTCAGTATCTTTCATCAATGTTTTATAGTTTTGGAGAACAGGTCTTTCACCTCCTTGGTTAAGTATATTCTTACGTATTTTATTGTCTTCAGTGCAACTGCAAATGGGATTAGTTTTTTAATTCCTCTTTTTGTTGTCTTATTATTAGTATGCAAAAATGCCACAGATTTCTATACATTGATTTTTTTTATCCTGCTACCTTACTGAATTTATTTATCAGTTTTAGTAATTTTTTGGTGGAGTCTTTAGGGTTTTCTATATATAGTATCATGTCTGCAAACAGTGAAAGTTTTACTTATTACCAATTTAAATACCTTTATTCCTGATTTCTGTGGCTGGTAATTCTATTTCTGCTTTTTTGAGGGAATGCCATACTGTTTTCCACAGAGGCTTTACCATTTTACATTCTCACCAACAAAGCCCACATCTGTCATTACTTATTGTTTTCTGTTTTTTAGATAGTAGCCATCTTAATAGGTGTGAAGTAGAATCTCATTGTAGTTTTCATTTGCATTTCCCTAGTGATTAGTGATGTTGAGCATCTTTTCATGTGCTTATTGGCCATTCCTGTATATTATTTGGAAAAATGTCTGTTCAAATCCTTTTCTCATTTTTGAATCAGGATGTGTTTTGTTGTTGAGTTTTAGAAGATGTCCATGTATTTTGGATATTAAGCCTTTATTAGACAGATGATACGAAAATATTTCCTCCCTTTCTTTGGATTAACTCTTTATTCCGTTGATCATGTCTTTAGATGCACAAAGTTTAAAAATTGTCATGAAATTCAATTTGTCTATTTTTCTTTTGTTGCCTATGCCTTTAGTGTTATATTCAAGAAATCTTGCCAAATCCAGTGTCATGAGACTCTTGTCTGATGTTCTAAGAGTTTTATTATTTTAGGTCTTATATTTTGGTCTTGATTCATTTTAAGTTAATTTTTGTATATAGTGTTAGGTAAGGGTTCAACCTCAATTTTTTTCGTGTGGATATCCCCCTTCCAGCACCATTTGTTAAAAAGACCGTTGTTTCTAAATTGAATGGTCTTGGCACCCTTGTCAAAAATTATTTGACCATATGTATAAGGGTTTATTTCTGAGCTCTCTCTTCTATTCCATTGATTTATATGTCTGTCTTTATGCCAGTACCACACTGTTTTGGTTACTGTAGCTTTATAGTCAGTTTTGAAATCAACAAATGTGAGTACTGCAGTTTTTGTTGTTCAATATTATTTAGGCTGTTTTGAGTCACTTGAAATTCCATATGTATTTTAGAATATTTTCTATTTCTGTCAAAAATAGATTTTTTGATTGGATTTTGATAGGGATTGTGTTGAATTTGTAGATCACTTTGGGTAGTATTTACATCTTACCCAATATCACATTTTCCAATTCATGAATATGGGGTGTGTTTCAATTCATTTCTGTCTTCTCTAATTTCTTTCAGCTGTGTTTTTAGTTTTCATTCTTCATGTCTTTCATTTCCTTGGTTAAGTTATTTTCTCAGTATTTTATTCTTTTAGATACTATTGTAAATTGTTGTTATAGTTTCTTTTAAGATTGTTCATTGTTTGTGTAGAGAAATGCAACTGATTTTTGAATGTTGACTCTGTATGCTGCTACTTTGCTTAATTCATTTATTAGTTCTAACAGTTTTTTGTAGGATCTTTAGGGTTTTATACACATAAAATCATATTATTTTCAAACAGATAATTTTACTTCTTCATTTTCACTTTGGAAGCCTTTTATTTGTTTTTTATTGCCTACTTGCTCTGGCTAGAACTTCTAACACTATTTTGAATAGAAGTGGTAAAAGCAGGCATCTTCATCTTGTTTCTAATCTTAGGGGAGAAACTTTCAGTCCTTCACCATTGAAGATGATGTTTGCTGTGGGTTTTCATAAATGGCATTTCTTATGTTGAGGTAGTTTCTTTCTTTTATTAATTTGTTGGGTGTTTTTATGATGAAAAGGTTTTGAAATTTTTCAAATGTTTTTTCTGTATCATTGAGACAATCCTATTTTTTTTTTCTTCTTAAATTTCTTGATGTGATATATTACATTGGTTGATTTTTGTGTGTGGAATAATCCTTGCATACCACAAATTCTACTTGGTCATGGTCTATAATCCCTTTAATATACTGCTGAATTCAGTTTGCTAATATTTTTTTGAGTATTCTTGCATCAATATTCACAAGGGATATTGGTCTGTAGTCTTCTTGTAGTGTCTTTGTCTGGCTTTGGTATCAGGATAATTTTATCCTCATCAAATGAGTTAGGAATTACTCCTTCATCTTCAGTTTTTTGGAGAAATTTGAGAGGAGGTCTTAGTTCTTCTTTAAATGTTTGCTAAAATTAACCAGTGAAAGCAGCAGGTCCAGGGCTTTTATTGGGAAATTTTTGATTGCTGATTCAACAGTTATAGGTGTATTCAGATTTTCTATTTCTTTGTGAATTGTCTTTTTTGGTTTTATGTTTCTATGAATTTACACATCTTATCGAGGTTATCCAATCCTTTCATTCCTGATTTCAATAATTTGAGTCTTCTTTTTTTCTTAGTCCATCTAGCTAAAGGTTTGTCAAGTTTTTTGACCTTTTTGAAGAATCAACTTTTACTTTCATTGATATTTTTTTTTTATAGTTTACTTATTTTTTGACAGAGGGAAGGGGAGGGACAGAGGGAGAGAGAGAGAGAGGGAGAGAGAGGGGGAGAGAGAGAGAGAGAGAAAGAGAATCCCAAGCAGGCTCCTCACTGTCAGTGAAGAGCCCATTGTTGGGCTAGAACTCACAAACCATGAGATCGTGACCTGAGCTGAAATCAAAAGTGAAATGCTTAATCCGCTAAGCCACCCAGGTGCCCCTTCATTGATATTTTCTATATCTTTCTATTCCCTATTTCATTTATCTTTGCTCTAATCTTTATTATTTTCTCCCTTCTGCTAGGTTTGGGTTTAGTTTGTTCTTGTTTTTCTTGTTTTTTTAAGTTGTAAAGTTAGATTATTTATTTGAGATCTTTTGTTTTTTTAATGTAAGCATTTATAGCCATAATTTTTTTCCTTTATCACTGCTTTTACTGCATTCCATGCACTTTGCTATACTGTGTCTTCTTTTTAATTTGTCTGTAAGTATTTTCCAATTTCTCTTGTGATTTCTTCTTTGGTTCATTGGTTGCTTAAAAGTGTGTTGTTTAATTTCCACAATTTTGTGAATTTTCCACTTTTTCTTTTCTTATTGACTTGTAGCTTCATCCTCTTGTGGTCAGAGAAGATACTTTGTGTTAGATCTCTCTATTTATTTTTTCTATTCAGTTATCTATCTATTGGTACTTAATTTGTGGGTTACACTATGGTTTATCCTGAAAAAAGTCCCATGTGTATTTGAGAAGAATGTATATTCTCTTGTTGGGTATTGTGGGCTGTGCATATCTATTAGATCTAGTTGATTTACTGTGTTGTTATAGGTCCTCTATTTCCTTACTTAACCTTCTGTCTGGTGTTCTATTCATTATTGTGAGTGGGGTATTGAAGTCTCCAACTCTTATGGTGGAACACTCTGTTTCTTCCTTAAATTATGTCAGTTTTGACTTCATGTATCTTAAGGTCTGTCATTAAATGTATAAATGTTGTATCTTCCTGCTATATTGGAATTTTTATTAATATATAATGTCCTTCTTTGTCTCACGTAATCTTTTTTATTCCAAGTTTGTTTTGTCTGATACTAGTATTGTTGCTCTCTTTTAGTTTCTATTAGTGTGGAATATCTTTTTCTGTGCTTTCACTTTCAACCTGTTTGTGGCCTTGGATCTCAAGTGAGTCTCTTGTAGGCAGCTTGTAGTTGGATCATGTGATTTTACTCATTCTGCCAATCTCTGTAGTTGATTGGAGAATAGGAACTCACCAAATTTCTACTGTGCGGGCCCTGGGCTTGGCCCTGGCACTAAAGCCATAAATAAGATAGATAGTCTTTGACCTCAGGGAGTTTATGTGTTCTTTGACATATACAGATATTAAAAAATAATTAAACAATTAACTTCTCACAATTGTACAAATCCTACTAAGGATAATATATAAGGGAATGAGACTCAGAATGACTGCTTGAGATTAAAATCAGACTTTTAAGCCCTAATTAGTTTTTTAAATCTAGAGCTGACAAAAAATAATAGTGTAAGTGTTCATCTCTCTATGGCTTTACTTATGTATAATTTTTCAACATGTCACTCTTTCTCCTTATGAATAAAATATATTAAGAAGCCATGTAAATGTTCAGAAATAGACCACAATGGATATGCCAATAATGATAACTTTTCTTAGAAACATATAGTATTAACCTGTTTAATACTCAATTTTATCATGAGACACTTTGTATTTTACTTAGGACTAGATTATAGATATTAGAGGTGGAAAAAGCAGAGTTGGCCACAAAATATCAGTCCTCCCTACTTAAGAAAATGTCTAAATCTCCAGGAGCCACTTTGAATTCCTCCTTTTGGTGTACCACTTTAGAATGATTGCATCAGGTCTCCAGTTGTGTGGGGCAGAGATAAGCACTCCTAAATGTAGGTGACGGAAGGTAGCTATGGTGGGATAGGCTACTTGCCAAAGCTGTGTGATTATCTTGAGAAGTTCAGCAGCTGGCCACCCACAACTTCTCTGATTACTTCCTTCTCCACAATTTTGATTTTGAGTTCTTTCAGATAAAAGTCAGCTTAATTTTTTTAAGTCTCTGAACTTTGATTATATAAATGAATTTAAGTGGATTCAATATCGACAACCTCATTATGCACTATATCAAATCCATTAATAAATTAACGATAATTCAACTTGCTTCTGTGTAATGGAATTTTTTGCTAGAGGTGTTGTAATTGGAATAACACCACCAATTGCTTGTTATTTAATCTAGTTATTTGTACAGATTTTTTAAAAATACATATTCTAGGAAACCAATTAGCATTAGTTGGGAGTTTCATTTCTCAATTCATTTTTGGACTCTAATAATTAAACACAGCTACCTGAAATAGCTGGTAATGAGCTGAAACATGATGAAAATATAAGCTAATAATTGACTCATCAACTCATGACACAAACTGTTGAGTTAACATATTTTTTAAGAATTTGAAAAAGTTCTCTTTGGAGGAAGAGGGTAAAGGGTGGTCATAGCCATGGATAAGAAACTTTAATTTTCTTTTTCAACATAAACTTTGTGAATGGCTTAAGGTTCAAAAAGTCTAAAATTCAAAAATGGATTTCAATAACGGTGGCGTGTGCTGGAAGCCTGTGTTGTAACAACGCAGACAGATTTTGTCAGGTCCTGCGATTCTATCACAAAAGCCCATGTCCTGCAAAGGAGGGCAGGTTTCCATGTTTCTCTTTTCGTCAGCTCTTTGCATTGTTGACTGATTCACTGTAGTGCTGTTGTCAGTATTTTATCAATAGTCACATAGATCTCATGACTGGCATTTTGCCTTTTTAAAACCATCCCCTTTGCTGTTATAGAGAATTGGGACCTCGAAGCCTGGTGGGAATAGCTGGTCTCCTTTTTATTATTATTTATGAATTCATCAGAAAAGATTATTGACTTCTAATTAAAGGCAGAAAATTACTCCTGGAGTAACTTGCTGAAGGTCAGTTTCTTTGCAAAGAACTTTCTGTGTGTCTCTATGTGCCTTGTGTTACCACTGTTATAAATAAAGCAGCATTCGACCTATTTGTAAAAATAGGTGGAGATGACTAATTATTATATTAGTTCTTGCTTTTAGTATTGAATTTCAATTAAACTTTTCTAATGCTTTTCCTGTTCTTTGTATGTTTCTCTTCTAAGGGTGAGAAAAACGACTCTGTACTAAAAGCAATTAGAAAGCTCCACTTTTTTCTTGAGAAAGGTAATATGTATATTTTTGGTCTAAGAGAATTAAAATGGCACGAATACTTTGACGCTCAATTTCTTAACAAAAGAGAAAGTCTTTCTCCAATTACAGGATGTTCTAGGAAAAGCATTTGTCTATTTTGGGTTAGGAAATCAGAGTGAATCAAAATACTGTAATAATCAAAAGAAATAATCAAAAGAAATAGCCTCACTTGAGATTTTGCCACAGTGAATAGATATTTAAATATTTAACAACTCTTTTTATCTTTACCTGTTCACAAATTATAAACAGGGAGTTGGAATGAAATGAAAAAAAAGCTGCCTATTAACTTTGAAATTAAAGTAGGTATTATGCCCAGGTTTTGAATAACTTCCCCTCTTGTCTATCTTGTCTTGGGGTTAAGTCAATTGTGTGCCTGAAGAACTGTTCAGCACGCTATGGTGATGCTGTCTATTCACTCATATTCTTAGATTTTGAGCAGGTTTTGAATTTATCAACTCTGAAAAAGTATCTTGGAGGTGATTTCTGGAATCTTGTATTAAAGTTAATAAGTAAATATGAAAATAAAATCTCTCCCTTAACTGTTTAGAGTAGAGGTTCTCAAATGCGAGTGATTCGGGCAATGTCTGGAGACATGTTGGCTTTACAAAGATGGGGGGTGAAAGTGCTATTAGCACCCAGTCGGTAGAAGACAGAGATGCTACTACTGAACATCCTCCGATGCACAAGCTGGCCCGCCAAAACAAGTGGCCCAAAATTCATAGTGTAGGGTTGAGAAATCCTAATTTAGAAAAATAGGATGCAATGTTGTCTAAAGGGAAGATTGACTCAACACTAAGATTTCTCATTGGGAAATACAAAACAAAATAATAATGACATAATTTTTTCACCCATTTGAATAGTAGAAATCAGAGGAAATGATAACACCCACTTCTGGCAAACATGGTGCGAAGAAGCACACTCATGTGTTGCTGGTGAGAGTAATCTGGCAGTACCTATTAGCGATAAAAGCACAATTTTCTTTTCCCTCAGTAATCTCTCATTTGATAGTACCAATATACAAACATCCAGCCTTTTTGTTGTGGTTGAAAAGTACTGGGAAAAAACTTAAATATTAATTAATAGGGAGATGATTGGTGAGGCATCTATGATATGGAGTGTTATGCACTTACTAAAAAATAAAATGTTAGATTTATATCTAATGACCAAGAAGGATATCCATGATATTTTATTAGGTAAAAAATTTCAGTTTTATAGTAACATGTCTATTATGAGCTCCTTTTTAAAACAAACAAACAAAACTAGCAAATACCCTCTATATATTTGTAAATTTTTAGTGAGCATGTGGAAAACTATTTAGCAACTCTTTCACTTGGTTATTTCATCGAAGGAGATAAAAATGAAGATGGGTGGAGGTTATTTATTTATTTTTTTAAGTTTATTTGTTCATTTTGAGAGAGAGGGAGAAAGGGGGGGAGCATGGGTTGGGTAAGGGCAGAGAGAGAGGGAGAGAGATTTCAAAGCAGGCCCCGCACTGTCAGCACAGAGCCCAATGCAGGGCTCGAACTCATGAACTGTGAGATCATGACCTACATGGCTAGAGGTTATTAACTTTTCCCTTTTTCTACTTGCCTTTCTATCCAATTTAAATTTTAACGTTGCTTTTGTAATTTACAAACTATTTGACGAAGAAAACCTTAAGAAAAGTTCATATTACTCTTCAGTGACTACTTTATGTCTAGTATCATTGTCTTGTGAACCTCATCGAAATTTACACCTCAGTTAGTGTAATTACAAGAATGATACTGGGTTTTGGTTTGGGTTTTTTTGTGTGGTGGTGGTGTTTTGGTCAGCAAATAATTATGCTGAAATTTAAGGTATTATAAAATGCGTATATATGAATATTTTCTGTATACATGGCAAATATTTTGTTGTCATTTATATATAAATTCTGTATGATAAGTTGCCTGTATTAAGAAAATCTTGACGTGATATCATAATGATAGTGTGTAATGAAGAGGAACAGTTGGGAACTGCAGAGCCGCTCCCTGGCTTGGACCCATGGGCCAGCCATTCGGAGTTGCCCAGCTATTCGGAGCTGTTGAAGAAAGGGCACTGTTGTTTCCCTTGATGTCAGCCTCAAAGGTTAGAAACCTTTCCTGAATCTTTTATTATCTCTACATTATGGATAGTTTTAGTGTTTCAGTAACAGAAGTTCTTGAAGGTGTAACTTGATTATTTACATTTTGAGAATAGTGGTGAATTACTTTCTTTTCTTGAAAATTACATGTGAACACTTTGATGCATAAATTATGGTTAAAATATGGCATCGACTAACCATCCAGAAATGGAAAGAACAGTGAAAAAATTTAAGGATCAACACCCTCTTCAGACTTTAATTATAATGTGTACTGAAGCTACAACAGGAAAGTCTTAACTGACCTTGTTACTTTGTTCCCACTCTCTCCCACAAAATCCACCAACATTACGAAGTATGTATTACATTTGACCATAGTCTAACCAGTTCATAGGTATTAAATATTTTAATTTTCATGACAATATAATGAGACATATGTTATTTTTTTCATCTTATATATAAGACAACAGACACAGAAAAGTTAAACAACTTGCCCAAAGTCACACAGTTTCTACGTGAGCAAGTCAGAATTCTGGCTAGGGAAGAATTATCCCAGAGATGGTGAAAGTGTGGTGGAAAGCCAGGATTGTGGAAATTGAGGATCTTAGTGTTTTCTCCTGAAAATGATTTTTGTATAGACAAGCACATCATAATTCAACAAATTCCTAGCTTTAGCAATAGGTAATTTGGTAAAGAGGACTATCATGGATTAATTTGAGATTTGGTATCATCTACTGTGGATATTAGCATTTGGTATTTTGCTAAGAACTGCTCACAATTTTAAGTAATAGTGTTTATTTTGGCTCAGGGAATAAATAACTAATGTAATTTCCTTCAACTTCTCCTCTTCTTTAGAATGAATATGTATGTATGCATATACTCCTGTAATTTCCTTGGAGATCAGTTTATAGGCAACACAACCCCCTGTAGATAAAAATATTGAAAGTTTAAACTTTTTGGACCATGATCCAGCTTTTCTGGCCTGATGATCTTGTGTCTGTGGTTATAATGAATGCAGTTCTGTTATCATTTAATATCTCATGTATATATTCAACCGAATTGTGACACCAGTGTATCACAGAATATAGGGTATTGGATGAATAAAAATAAATAGTTTGAGAACACTTTCTCACATTTGAGGTTTAATTCTCTCTCTGCTGGGAGTGTTATATTGAGAAGGACATATTTTGCAGATCTTTCTGCCTTTATAATTCCAGTCCTCAATTTCTGTACTCCCTCCCTTTTATGATTTCCATGTTCCCATACAATTTTTCAACCATAAAGCCTGCTTCTATATGACTGGCTTTGGGGGGTTAATTTTGTATCTAAGTTTTCTTGTCACTGGCGAGTATTTTCCCTTTTCCTTTTATTGCATAGATTTTTCACATAGCACATAAACCACACATCCTAAAGTGAAAATGTTGTGTATAAAGTCCATTTTTAGGATGCTGAGTGTCTCCCCTGCCTGCTCCCTTTTTTTTTTTTTTTGACCCAAGGAAGAGAGAATTCAAAACATGAAAAACTATGACAACTTACGCACTGTTCTTGATGAACAAACATTTGTATTGACAAGGTGAAAAAATACGTAAGTGTGAAGATCTTCAAGCAAGAAGATTTCTGACAGTTGAGCCTCTCAGAACTGGGAATAAACGAGTGGAAGGTGGTGGAGTCTTTCATTCCTTGAGATGGCTGTGACCAGACAGACAGCTGTAGGGTCATGCTCCCTGAAGGATAATTTTTCATGACGGCACCTACCATGATAGAGGATGGGTAGGTAATATCTACTAGTCCTTCTTGGTGGTTTTCTAGAAATGAAATCCAAAAATATAACTAGCCTGAGCAAGAATCAGTGTAACTGTATTAATTAATATGCCATGAGGTTCTCTCTAAGTGAGTGATATCTTTGGGAACAATGTATCCTATCCATCCAGTGTACTTCCATTTTTTCTCATAATGATCTCTTACCTACTAGACATAGAGGGTGAACAAAGTTGAATAAGACATGGTCCCTGCTCTCCAGGGATACAGAATCAATTGATAATGGAGATGAGCATCCCCCATCCCCAGAACTAAGTCTAGAATAAGTCAGATCAATGTAAGAGCTCTTATGAAGTATACAAGTTATGTGAAATTGAAAGAAAAAAGGAGAGGATTGGTCACACTCAGGGATAGGCAATCTAGGAAGATCTCCTGGAAGAGGAGGTATGTAAACAGGACCTTTAAAATGCAAAGGACTTTGACAAGAAGAAAGAGTGGGATGCATGACATATGGGTACAGCTTAATTAAAGGGAGGATAATGCAAGTTGTGCAGTGACTACTTTCAGATGGTTGGAATAAAGGAAATCAAAGAGTCTGTAGTGAAAAGTAAATTTGGGATCTAGTCCCAGAAAACTTGGTACATTTTGATAACTTGAGTCTGAGACCCCTTTAAGGGAAGGAAATCTTGTTTCATAATGTATTTATTACCTAGCACTCAGTAGATTCCCAGTGTATGTTTCTGAGTAAACATCCAGTTCCCCGCAACAGAAAGAGTTAATTCCAATCTGGTCCCGTGCTCAAGTTTATTTTGGCAATTTCACTTGCATCCATTGTCCATGTGAATTTCCACCATTAATCCAGTTTTAGGCAGTATGTGTTCTGATTTTTACATCTTATGCAGAATGGAGCAGTACCTTGTGACACAGCATTACACACATAGTTGTAAATATGGAATGCATAGCACCTGACTGAAATAGGATTAGCACAGTCTGCCATTTGTTTGACCAATTTGAAGGAGACAAAACCCTTTTGTATCCAGCAGCGATATCCCCAAACACTATAACTCTTGGCATGAAAAAAAAAAAAAAAAACTGACGAAAGAAGCCTTGGCTACTCCATCTTTTTTACCCTCTCCATCTTGGATGTTGGATTGAAGGGGAGGCAGCCTGTGAATAAGGCAAAACAAATCATGTCAGCATGATTGATGGAGGCTCTGCCTGGCACACCCCAGGTGATTGTGTTGGGTAGAAGAGTCATCAATTTGCTCCCCCAAAAGGGTGTGTGGTGGAGTCATAAATATTTCACAAAATGTGGGGTGGCATCTGCTTTCTTGTTTACTGAGAACAATGCCTGCTAGAATGTTCCTCCTTCAGACAGTTGTTACCAATTCTGATCTATGGAAGACTTATTTTCCTGCCGATGGGAAGTGTTGCTATTTCTTCTATTTTCCTTTGAGTTTTCATTTTTATTTTTGATAACTGCATATTCTCCAGAGGATGAACTATTTTTTATTATGCGTTTTGTGGGAGGCAAAAGAAAACATACATTCTTGGTTACTGGCTTGAAGTAGCAGTTTCTAAAGGGCAGAAAGCTTTTTTCATGTATTGGTATTTTGTGATTCAGGGAAAGAGAAGTTGAGTTCTTACAACATCACAACCAAGAGAGAGATCAAGGTGCACTTAGGAATTCTGGTCGGACGCCTGTTATTGCTTGTACATTTTCATAATACTTTGTATTTTTTAATTTCTTTCATATGTGTAAACTTACCACAACAGCTCTGCAAGGAAGGATAGGAATTTTAATTTTTTTTTTTTTTTTTCAGAGAGGAGCAAACCAAGTCTCAGATGGCTCAGGTACTTGCCTAAGTTTCTACAGGTACTTAGTGGCAGAGCTAGAATTAGAATGGTGACCATCCTTATAAAATTCTTTAAATATACACAAAAAGGAATCTTTAAAATGCTGCCTCTCTTTGCCTGTTAATTATGTATGAAGCATTCAAAAGTTAATAAAGATTTAAGTCATGGTGGGCAGTAGATGTTAGGAGAAGCTAGGGCAGGAGCAGAGGAAGTGAGTGGTTTGCTTGTGGTTATGAAACAAGCCAGCAAGGGAAAGGCTGACGAGACTGTGATTTTCTTGGCTCAGTGCAGTCGGGTCATGCTGCAGATGAAGTCTCTTCCCCTTAATCCACATAATGAAACTGTGGAGGTGACAGTGTGCTTGTAATCATCCGGTGGGTCTGTAGGTGAACTGTGCCATCCTTTCCCCACGGTCGTTGTGATGTACTAGAAATTCAGCTACACTGCCTAGTGAAGAATTCCATCCTTTGTTAAAAGTACTATAACTCTGAGTTATTGCGAGGCCGGGCTGCACTCGGTGCTGTTTCCAGTAAAGGTGCATTGTTACCCGGTTCCTGACTGTAAGCATTAGCAGTAAGTCCCCCCACCTCCCCACACAAAAAAAGGTCCAAATAAACACCAGAAATATTTTTGAAAAACAGCTGACCCTTGAACAGCACAAATTTGAACTGCATGGGCCCACTTGTATGCAGATTTTTTTTCCAATAAATACAGAACAGTATGTAAACTTATTTTCTCTTCCTTATGATTTTCTTAATAACATTTTCTTTTCTCTAGCTTACTGTATTGTAAGAATACAGCATATGACCCATAACGCACAAGGTATGTGTTAATCGACCGTTTTTGTTATCAGTAAGGCTTCTGGTCAGCAATAAGCTATTAGTAGTTGAGTTTTGAAGGAGTCAAAAGTTATCCATGCATGTTCGACTGCCCTGGGGGGTTGGCACCTCTAACCCCCACATTGTTTAAGGTCAACTGTATAATTTAATTAGATTTCTGCAGTAGCTGAACATTAAAATGGGTACAAACCTAAGGTTATTTTGATTTTAATGTTGCTTCCTCTCCAGGGTATTTAAAAACAAAATCAGTTTATATTTGTGATAGGATCGTGCTTTCTGTTTTCTCTTCTATTTATTTTTACAGATATTTAAACTAAGTGCTGTTTCCCCTAATTCCAGGGCCTGGGGCCCCCCAATTTTTTTTTTTTGATAGAAAAAAAATTGAGGCATAATATAAAGGGAGATAGTGTAATATTATTTACAAATTTAATTCCATTTTAATTTTCTTCTGTCCTTTTGGTTACTGACATGTATCTGTCACCATTTAAACTTCGAGAAGGTGTTGAATTCTGTTTGCTGCCATTGGTGGAGGTGGCCTGAGGGGAGATGGGCTGGGGTCTGCCACCAGGACCTTGCTTGCAAAGGAATGTGAAACCTGTTGGTGTTTATTTCTAGTCGGGTTGTTTTCGTGTCTGGTATTAATAGGAATGTATTCAAAGTGATAAATGAGACTTGGGGACCAAGAAGCATGCCAGTCAGGGAGGCTTACTCTTGCGGGCAACAAGGAAAAGTGACTTGATTATTCACCCCACCCTCCTCACCACATTATAAACATAAACCAGCGCAGGGGGCCATGATGCTGATGGCCTGAGGACCATTGCAGAGTCCAGACATCCCTGGAAATGCCAGGTTGATCTTCCAAACAATGTTGGGACACTTTGGGGGGATGTTCTGATTTGAGTTAGCCTCACTAGGCCAACCCCAGCTAGCTCTTGGGACCCGAAAGTTCTGCAAATGTTTCTTTCATTCTCTGAAATTAGGTTTCTTCTGAGTTTTCAGTTTGGGGCAAACTTTGGCTTCCTGAATACATTTTAGGAAATAATCAGACTTGTCTATGTAATTCATGTATATAGTGGTTTCTCTTTTGGTTCTAAGTCAATAATACAGTTGGTCTAGGTCATGGAAAGTAGAATCAGATGTATTTTTCGCCTTGAAATCAGATTCTTGGGTCTGATAGGCAAATTCATTATTTATTCATTTATTTGTTCAGTCAGTCACTCAACAAATGTTTATTGAGTGTTGATTACATGACCAACGTAAATCCATTATGTGTCCTAGGCATTGGGATACAAGAATGGATAATAATACAATAATAATAAGTGTGAGCATCTATAGAATGTTCCTGGGACCATTCTAATTGCTTTTTACATATTACCTTACAACAAATAAAATGTGATAGGAAGAGTGAACAGAGGCCAGAGTGTGGAAGACATTAGAGAGTTTAGATTTTATTCTCTGTACTATAAAAAGTTTCAAGCATGGCTCTGAAAGTACCTGCTTTATATTTTGGAAAGGTTCCTCCGACTGCTACATGGAGAAGAGATTGCAGACTGCCCAGGTTGGAAGTAGGGACATTAAGCCGAAGGCTAAGGTAGTGGTCCAAGAAGAGATGATGGTGGCCTGGCCGAGGCTAGTAGTGGTTGGGGGAGGGGACCTTCCGGATCTGGAGGGTCATGGGTCATAAAATGCCTGCTCTTTATTAACCCACTTTCAGGTAGAGGCTATTCACTTTCTTTACTCTAATGTATCTCTGATAAGTTCCTGTTTTCAGTTTTTTTCTTATATTTACTTTTGCAAATATTTCAATTAAAGGCAATTTCCTCTATCTTGTGGGATTCAGGGCCAAAACTTTTTTTTTTTTAGAGCCTAAACAGAAGGTTTTGAATATTTCATGCAAAGTGTTATGATAGGGTCACATATAAATTAAGAATATATGTCTTGCCCTCAAGTAGTGGATAGTCTAATTGGGGAAATAAAGCACAAATACAAAATAAAATGCAGTGCAGGAGGTAGAGAAGGAGATGAGTGCTTTAGGAGAAATATAGATAAAACAATAGGAGAGCTCAGAGGGTAGGGCAGTGCTTTCAAGAGGAAGAAATCAAAGAAAGTGACAAAGAGAAAGAGCATAAACTGGGTTTTGAAGGAAGGTAAGATTGAACATGAGGTAACAGGATATAATAATCAACTAATGCACAACAGTGCTATGGAATAAACCACCTCAGAACATTGTTCATTTACTCTCACTCATGTGTCTGTGGGTTGGCTGGGGATTGGTGATCTGGCCTTGGTCTGGCTGAAGCTGGGTTCAGGTCTACCACATGTATCTCCCATCCTACGTAGGTAGATAAGCGGACCACCCAGAAGCACACATTTTTTTCATAGTGATGGCAGAGGGCAAATTGCAAGCCCTGCCATGCAAGCACATTTAAACTTTCTCTAATACCAGATTTACTTATTTCCCATTAGTCAAAGCAATTTACATGTCTGAACCAAACGTGAATATGTGGGGACGTATCCTCTGCCCACAGTGGTAGGAAGACTATAGTAAATGTTTGCTGAACGGTAATTTAAATTATCCCAGAAGGGGCACCTGGGTGGTTCAATGGGTTGAGAGTCCGACTTTGGCTCAGGTCTGATCTCGCCATTCCTGGATTTGAGCCCTGCATTGGGCTCTGTGCTGACAGCTCAGAGCCTGGAGACCACTTTAGATTCAGTGTCTCCCTCTCTTTCTGACCTTCCCCCACTTGCACTCTGTGTGTCTTCCTCTCAAAAACAAATAAACATTAAAAAAATTTTTTTTAATATTCCCAAAAGAGCACAGAGCATTCCAGGCTAAGTGTGAGAGAAGAGGTACAGAGGTAAGAAAACTGAGAGTAAGCATTGGGAACAATGAATAGTTTACCTTAAGGTGAGGCATTGAGTATGTTTGCATATGTAGAGAAGAAGAGATTGAAAAGGCAGGATGGGCTATTGTTGAAGACCATGAGCATAAAGTTATGGAAATGATTTTATATCCAGTGTCAGCTAATGAAAGAACAAAGTCAAGAGCTGAAAATAAGCCTTCTTGGAAATAGCTGTCACTTTTTGGATCTCAGGTTCTAGAGTTCAATACCGGCTCTTCAATTTACTGGCGAGTAATTCCTGTGGATTGAATTGTGTTCCCTAAAAAGATATGTTGAAATCCTAGATCTTTGCACCTGTGAATGTGACCCTATTTAGAAATAGAGACTTTACATATGTAATTAAGATGTAAATAAAGATGAGGTCATACTGGAGTAAGGTGGGCCCTAAATCCAATATAACTGATGTCCTTGTAAGAACAGAGGGAGACACACAAAGATAGATGCATACAGAGAGGAAAACATCACGTGAAGACATACATAGAGGGGAAATGGTCCTATGATTAAACGAACAGAGACTGGAGATATGTAGCTATCAGCCAAGGAACACCAAGGATTGCTTGGAAGCCACCAGAAGCTAGGAGAGAGGCATGGAACAGCTGCTGCCTCTAAGCCCCCAAGAAAGAATCAAACATAGTGATACCTTGGCTTTGAACTCTGGCCTTCTGAACTGTGAGAGAATAAATTTCTGGTATCTTAGGTCATCCAAGCTTGTGGTACTCTTGATAGAGCAGCCCTAGGATACTAATGAAAGCAAATCCAATTTTCAATTAATGATTTTTCTGTTTCACCTGAGGGTCATTTTACTTTTTTTTTTTAATCAGGAAAAAAATTTTAATTTCATAAAATATGTAATATTTAATAAAATTATCAAATTTATCTAAGAACTTAAAATTATTGTAATGACAAATCAACCCCATGCTAGTTTTGGGGTAAACAATGAAATCCATTATGTTTATTCTTACTAAAAAATAATCTTATACTCAATATTTAGCTTCAAAACTACAAGGGGTCTAATATATGTTAAATGATGTGAAATTGTTTAAACA
This sequence comes from Puma concolor, assembly GCF_028749965.1. Lineage (NCBI taxonomy): Eukaryota > Metazoa > Chordata > Mammalia > Carnivora > Felidae > Puma > Puma concolor. Next base: position 24,048,422 of record NC_141673.1, on the reverse strand, counting down.
ATGAGATAGATGTATATGTGTTTGTATATTTATCTAAGTATGTATATTTAGGTTCCTTAAAGTAAGAAAGAGAACCTTTCAATTATAAATTTTATGTAATATTACTGGAATATAGCTGCTATTTTCATTGGGAGTTTAAAAAAATATTGTCATTTCACAAGTAGATATAATACAGTATGGGCATTTAGATATAATGATGACTGCTAACATACCTTAGGTCTTGTGCTTCATGGTGTTTTTCAAAAGTCAGATGGTGTTTGGGTTGATCCATCCTATTTCACCTTTTGGTTTTACTTGCTTATCACAGATTTCAAGATGGCAGACCAAGATTAACTGTGCCTACAGCAAAGAATAAAGCTATTTGGCCACACAGAGACTAAACCCACAGCCCTTTATCGGTTCAGATTTTCGCTTGACCTCTTCACATGTTAACAAGAAGAGTGACAGTAGGCAGGAGAAGAACTTACAGGGCCTCTGTGGTGTATTTTTTTTAGAGAAAAACAGAACATTTTTAATAAAAACAAAGCTCTTTTCTTAAAAAAAATTTTTACCTGGAACTCCAAGGTATAAAACAAATGCAAACTGTGAACATGTTCCTTGGGCAGTTTAAGTCCTCAACAGTGGGAGAGATTACTTCACAGTTTGGAGAACTCAAAGCAAATCCATGGAGGTTAGAGTTGTGAAGAGCGGTTTGCGTTAACCAACTGCTCAAGAGTAGCACAGTGGGCCAGCTGCCACTTTGAGCAGCCCATAAGATGTGTGTCAGAAACGTTACATTCAAGATTTTGTATAGCCATCACTCTTGTGCTAGAAGACTGGTGAGGAAACTGAGGCATAGAGAAGTTAAGTGACTTGCTCAGGATCAGAGCAGATGAGCTCTGTATCCTGTTCATTAAGCCCCTTTAAAATGGATATGATAAATGTCCACATTTTGGGTCAACATGTAGGGAATTGACTAGGTAACATAAACATTAGCACTTTCCACAATTAAGAAAAAATGTTTGCTGCCCTCTTATTATTAGGAGGAAAAGAACCAGAATCAGAATACCACAGATCCCAGTTTGAGAAAGTGTATTAAGACAGTGCTTCTCTAACTTTAAATGTCGACACAAATCACCTGGAGCTGGTCTGGGGTGGGCCCAAGATTCTAAATTTCTAACAAATTTCCAAGTGATGCTGATGCTGTTGATGCACATGCTCCAAAAGCCATCTCATGTTACTTCTGGTACCTTTACCAACACTACTACTAGCTGCCATATGTTCAGTACCATGGTGGTCATGTTGCTGGGCTAAGTGTTTGACATACCATAGTGGTCCTGTGTTGTTTTACCACGTAGCAGCCCTCTGTCATCTTGGGGCAGCAGTTTCCCAATTTTAGAGTGCTGAACCTGTCCAATTATTAGCTCATGTGAAACTGACTCTAGCATCATAACTCCAGGATGGAATACTTGACTTAGGCTATACCTATTAGTAACTGGTTTGGGGATAGAAAAGAGTCAAGCCATTAAGAGCCAATGATACTCAATCCTGTTTAATTTTTTTTTTCTGAGATAAGGAGAAAGATAATCTTTTTTTCCAAGTTCTTTTGAAATTATTAAAGGTCTAGAGCTGCCACAGCCATCACATAATCTATCTAATAACAGAACCAATATATGAAGAAGTGCGGAGCCGAATGAAGAGACAAAGGCAAGTGGGTCATGGTGCCAGTGATTTGGCTCCTCCATCAAGCTGTACCTGAAGCCAAATTACCTCTTGCTTCTAGTCTAAAGATAAGAACAGACTGGTAGGGTGCACTGGGGGGTGCATGCCTGGGTGGCTCAGTTGGTTGAGTGTTGATTCTTGATTTCGGCTCAGGTCACCATCCCAGGGTTTGAACCCTGCATTGGGCTGCACGCTGAGTGTGATCCTGCTTAAGATCTCTCTCTCTCTCTCTCCCTCTGCCCCTCTTCCTGACTTGTGTGTGCTCTTTTTCTCTCTTTCTAAAATAAAATCAAAACAAAAAAAAAGTCTGGTGGAATATTTCTCCTATACTTAAATAATTTGGAAATACATTTTATTGTTTTGTCCTTACTGATAATATTGCTCACCAGAGTTCTTCAGCCAATTCATGTGTCTGTCCATCCATGATTATAAACCTTTTGAGATAGTGAGATTTCCCTACAAGAAGATATAATTTCCTTTCTTTCCTGTCTACAACTAGTGTAATAGAGAGCACATGCAAGTTGATGACTAATCAGTTGCTGACAGCTCTTGATGAAGAATCCTCACCCCAAGATGTGACCCATTTCTCTCTGTTAATTTCACTGTTTGCATTTGAGTTAGTCAAGAAAAGAAGGGTCTTCTACCAGCTGCCACCCACTTATTTCATCTATACTTTTTTTTCTTCTTAAAAATTAGCAATTTTCCTCACGAGGACACAGATCCATGCTTCATGATGTGTAGTCTCTCCTGAAAATATCCTCCATCCACAATACATTCCCATCTTCTTTACCTATTCACTGGCCTTTTCTCCTTTAGAGTGGGCTTGCTTACCCTACTTTCTGTAATTACTCTTTTCCTCTAATCCCTCATATGGCATTTGCACCATAGTAAGATGTACTTGTATGTTGTCTTATAAATTATCTTAATTGTTACAGATATACTGAAACATACTTGAGATGGACAACTTTACCTTGTATTTATTCTTTATTCTCCTTTCCCTTTCTGCCTGGTAAAGTAAATAACAGGATGATCACTTGAAATGCAAAATGTAAACAAAAGTATGTAGTGGTTAAGAGGGCAGACTCTGGAAGTAGATGGAATGAGGTCAAACACTGGCCATGTCACCCATTGGCTTCATGACCTAGGACAGGTTATTTAGCCATTTGGAGCCTCAGTTTCCTCACCTATAAAATGGGACTAATTTTAGTACCTGTTATCAGAAAGTCATTTTGAGGATCAAAGAGGTAAAAATAATAAGAGTTTAGATCAGTACCTGATATGTGGCAGTTCAGTAACATCAGCTATTGTTATAGGTAGTGTTCTGTGATTAATTCGATTAATTAACCTTCCTTCCAGCTTTAAAGTTTTAAAATTTCTTCTTTTTCAGTGATTTCCAGCCCTTAAAAAATAGAATTCTAAAATAGATTTGAAATGCTTTCTGGCTTGAAGATGACTCTTATCACCCCATGTTCCTTAAAAAATGTGTGTATATGTTTATACACGCCTACATACACAAATATTTTTTGTAGATCACAGTTAAAGATAATGTAGATTTTGTTCAAGAAAAAAATAGAAATAAAGTGTAACATTCTTGCACAAAGAAATAAGTTTGGAATGCATATAGTTGAAAGAAGTGAAACAAAATTAACCATGCTCTTGTTGTTATGTTTAAGAATTAGTCTTATCACTTTCATCCCTTCCTAAGCACCTCATTTCATTCTCCCTGTAAATGTGTGAAGTCAGAATAGCAAGTACTATTTTTACTGTTTTTCACGGGTGAGGAAATTGACACAGAGCAGGAACTTGCCTGAGGTTCCATGTAAGTGGCCAGGTGAGTATCGTTCCAACTGCCTTTTGAGTCTTATTTTGTTTGGCATTGTTGTTCACAACACTCTTGTAGCTAAGTGTTAGCTAAGTCTTCTAACATCTCCACAAAATTAAAACCAACCGGGACTATACCAGGATTTGGACTGATGAAAATTTTTTTTTTTTAATTTTTTTTTCAACGTTTATTTATTTTTGGGACAGAGAGAGACAGAGCATGAACGGGGGAGGGGCAGGGAGAGAGGGAGACACAGAATCGGAAACAGGCTCCAGGCTCTGAGCCATCAGCCCAGAGCCTGACGCGGGGCTCGAACTCACGGACTGAGAGATCGTGACCTGGCTGAAGTCGGACGCCCAACCGACTGCGCCACCCAGGCGCCCCTGGACTGATGAAAATTTTAAGGGAAGGCGTGGGCTCACGACTTAGAGAAACACTGATGATCCAGGAACTGCGTGTGGTCATCATTATTTCTAATGTGCACGCTGGCCACGTAGGTATCATTCTTCCCATTTTGTGAAGAGATGAAGAAACATGTTGTAAAAGAATCTAGTCAAGGAAGGTAGCAGAGCTGAGATTTGCACCCAGATTTGTAATTCTAAAGCCTGTCCACTTCCTCCTGCACAGTTCTGTTTCCCGTGCTTATAAAGAATCACTTAACTCCTATTATCAGCATTGCCTTATGCTTCAAAGGGATCGTGAGAAGTGATGTGAAAAGATGAGGCAGGAGAAAAAAAAATCAGACCCTACTCCATAGAGACACAAACAGTGCTGCCAAGGAAACAGTTTTCACTTCTTTTTAACCTGTATGCTATTCAAAAATATATAAGGGACAAGGAAAATGAAACCTTTCTGTCTTTCATTTGAAATCTACATATGCAGCAAATTCCCTTTTGAATAGAATGTGATTAATTTAGTCTCTCATTTTGAGAAGTTAAAAAGTGCCATTTCTCTTGATTATTCAATGCTTCTGAATAACCAACAGCAGTATGCAAAGGGCAGAGAGAAAATGTGACTGTATCAGTCAGGTTCCTGTTAATAACATGGATGGCTCCAGAAGCAAGCACGTGGCAGTGCTCTGATGATTTATTTAGGCCTCTGCCCCAGTTCTTCATTCTTCTTAGAGTCAAGAGTGCAGTCTAGTGGCATGAGAAGCAGATGTGAATCTCTACACGTTGTGACTGTGGGCAAGTCATTTCTGGCACCTTCAGGTCTGTTTTTTGCCTCTGAAATTATCTACATAATTATCCTTGCAAAGATTTTTTTTTTTTTTTTTTGGGAGGGAGATTCATTAAGGAAATTACTACTCATTTAGAAAGTTGCTGCTCAGGCTCACTAAATGTTTCCCCAGTGGGTTTAATGAGCACACAGCCCTCCTCAAAGAGAATGGATCGCCCCTGTTTTCCTGGAGAAGAGTTTTGCTTTACTTCCACCTCACTCCTTGTCTGCGGTGCCCAGGACTAATGGTTTGGTGTCCTTCAGAAGAACATTGACCTATTTACCCAAACTTTAAAAAGAGCTTTGCTTCTGTAATGCCCTCCGGTTTATTCTATTTTCTTCCAGTTCACCCTAGACTTGTGAACATGGGGGCTTTAGGAGCCAGCCCACACAAAGCAGCATTAAGATGAGCCCCCTTGGTGTTTCTATAATCGTGGGTGATTATTCACTCTGTAATTTTCAGATATGATTAGTCAGGATAAACACTATTTTGTGCTGAATTGATTTATAAGGGCACAGAAGAGTGACACACTAGACAGTTCAACGGTATTACCCACTGTTAAGTATTTTATAACCTCCTTGTTTCTCAAGTCATCAGTGAGCGCCAGGCACAAAATGCCAACGACAGCCTGACTTGTTCAGTAATCAGGCGGGTGGTTGAAGATGCCTGGTCAGAAACCTCAGTGAATATTTGACTGTGTGAACAAAATGATGAAGTAGACAGTGTTATTATATTGGAGCTGATGGATGGAAAGACTGGAACATTAGCAATTTGTCTTTTTTATTTTTTTTATCCCTGTTCACTGTTAAGTTCAGGCTTCAACCATACTCCATTCCATATTCTCCTCTTGAAAGAAAAAACACATGAATTATTCTGATTGACTAGGAACATTGGCTGATAGAATATTGTTCTTCTCTTCTATTTCTGGCCCTGCTTGCCCGTCACATAATGATCTCTGAAATCAAGGACTGGGCTGGCAAACACTATAAGCTGAGATTCCTCTGGTGGAAGCTCAGTGTGATAAAAATTTTTGCCTTCATCTTTTTATTGATTTGGGGGCCCTCCTGTAGTTGGCCCGAGGCTCTCACTGGGGGCTACAAAACCAAACCTCAGGTGGCTTTGCATACCCACAAAGTCAACTTTTAGGTATGTTTCCTCTAATTCTATAATTTCTTGACATTTCTCTTACCATATTCCAAAGTCTGTGTGAGGAAATATGAGTTCATTCATTCACGCATCCAACCCGTATTTTATTGAGAATTTCTATATGATGGTATCTATACAACCCTACCTATGGGATAATATCTCCAGTGGTAAGTAATAGGGATACTCTAATGAAGGGAAAGAAAAAGGTCTGGTCCTTGAGACTTAGACATCAGTGAAAACATACAGAAAGACAGTGTAGTGTGTGTGTGTGTGTGTGTGTGTGTGTGTGTGTGTGTGTATTAGGAATGGACAGCAGGGACAGAGACCAAAGGCCTATGGAAGCATTTATCAATTCATCTTTTCATTGAATAAATATGTGTTCTGAGTATTGTGGAAATAATGGTGACAGAGCCCCTGCCTTCATTGTGTTTTCATTAAGTTGAAGGAATAGTTTTGAAAACTCTACTTCAGAAAATTAATTGAAGTTATTCCAGTGATATTCCAGTATTTGATTTGTAATGGACAAAGGTCCAGCTCTTTGGAGGTCTTTGGGGCCAGAAAGTGGGAAGAAAGAAAGAAATGACTCTTTTCTTGAACACTTCTCTGAACCAGTGCCCTGCTAGTGTCTGTACTGTTGCCATCTTGCTCAGGGTATCCATGGTCATGTTGGGTAGGTTGGATCCTCAAATAATTTAACTTCTTCAAATGAAGAAGGAAAAGAAGAAGAACTACCCACATCCAAAAAGGATGTAGTAATTAATGAGTTCTTCTTGATCTTGGGGGCACATTAGAGCTTTTACAATCATTGGTGTCCAGGCTACACCCAGACCAAATAATTCCCACTCTCTGGGGGTGGAGCCCTAGCATCATTATTTTTTGAAGCTCCTAGCATGACTCCAGTGTGCAGCTAATGTTGAGAACCACTATTTAAAATGACAGTTAATCTTATGTGGATCCTGAGAAACTTAACAGAAACCCTTTACATGGGGGAGGAGAAGGAAAAAAAAAAAAAAAAGAGGTTAGAGTGGGAGAGAGCCAAACATAAGAGACTCTTAAAAACTGAGAACAAACTGAGGGTTGATGGGGGGTGGGAGGGAGGGGAGGGTAGGTGATGGGCATTGAAGAGGGCATCTTTTGGGATGAGCACTGGGTGTTGTATGGAAACCAATTTAACGATAAATTTCATATATTAAAAAAACAAAAACAAAAAAAAATAAAATGACAGTTAAGGTATATGGCATGTATATTTCTTTTTTCAAGATTCAGAATTAAGGAATGTTAGGGCAGGTAGGAACCCTAAAATCACCCAATCTAATGGTTTAATTGTACAAAGGAGGAAACCACAGATGAGATAAGTAAGATGACTGACAAAATTCTTCCAGTTAATCAGGGACAGAGCTGGATGTCTTCCTTCAACTTTGACTTGTTGATTCCTAAAGAAAGGCTTGAATACAGTCACTTCCAAATAGCTAACATGAATGATTACTCTTGGAATTTCATTATACATTTTCTTGAATTTTCTTTTTCAATTGTGGGAGCCATTTCTAAACATATCACGATACACTAATATTTTAGTATTTTGATAGGTTTTTTGTTGAGGTGGTGATCTTTTCTTTTTCCAAAACAAAGAATATCCAGAAGGCGAGGCTAGAAAAGTAATTTAAATTTTATCAAGTTTTTGCATAACTGGTGTATCTTTGCTGTCTCAGAAAAGGACAAGGGAATCAGAGGTCAACTTGAAGCACCTCATTTATATGATAATTACCAGTAAGCAGTGGCCAGTGATTCGTGATACAAATCATTTGTTCCTCTGGGACTTGTATGTTTACTGGGCAGGAAGTATGTGATTATGTCGTACTAATTAGTTTCTAGGTGACAGAAAGAATGTAGCACAATTGAGACTAAGTTTGTTAATTGTGTGCTGTTTAGTTTCTTTATTTACTTGTTATGGAAGAGTTTTTAATTTAATTTTTAATCCACAGGAAATCTCAGGATGAGTACACACCTGGATGACTGGATACTAACCTTCATAGGATAACTCATAGTTTATGACATGCTTTACTATTCTAATCTTACGTAATCCTAACACCCGTCCTCGGAGGCACATATTCTTATTGCTGTAAAACTCTTTACAGATGAAAAAACTGAAGGCTGAGAAGTTTGAATAAGACTTGAAGATCCTACAAGTAAAAATGTACCATATTACTCAGTATTCACATCTCCTTTGGTTAATAATTATGAGGAATGGTGATGAACAGCCAGCAATGATCATTGTTTATCATTATTTTCCTGATTTTCTCAACTACTAAGAAAAAGGCTATGAAGAAAGGAGATAGTAAGAAACTATTGTGTTAGGGATGGGGAATAAAACTATTAGGGCAGAATATAAATTTGGAGAGGTTATATTTTCACAGCAAGGGGGAAAGAGCTTCAGTGGGCAAGAGCTGAATTTAAAAACCGTGGAACACTATTTGTAGTTCAGCAGAAAAGAGGTCTGAGAATAGGAAGAAGGTAAGAACAAGCTTGGAAACACAGACCCACAAAGAACAACAGTGGTGGATAGACAGGGAAGGACAGAAGAAAGTGAAAAATAATGAGCAAATGCAGTGAAAAAGAAGTCTGTCATTAAACCAAGGCAAGATGGGAAAATAGAATTAAAATGAAGAATAAGTTTGGTTACTGGTGATTTTTTTAACATTTCAGTGGTCCAGAAATATGCATTTGAAGGGTAGACAGTAAGTCGTTACCTGAAATGGAACAGAAAGAATGGGGAGGATCCTCTTCTACCTACAGCACAGTGTTTCCTGCATGTGTCTCCCAGGCATATGTTTCCTGAATATGTATGACAAAACCTTTCTGACAAATAATACAGAGATCTGTATTGCCGGGAATATGGGAGAAATGCTAGCTAGCTAGCATGGAACCCAAAAGCCCTCAGATATGGGTGATGTGTTAAGAATATTATCTCTGAGACAGCAGATTTTGCTACACTTATAAAAAGCCTTGGGCAAAATGTAGATATCACAAGAACCTGAAACTGTCATTCTATAGGTGAAGCAGTCTGTGATCTAATAGGCAGAGTGGGGCTGCCTTAGAAGATTAAACGTCACAAACTCAAAGGGCATCAAGTTTCATCTAATGCTTTTCTTAATCTCCTAATGCTTTCTTCAGGAATATTTTCATAAATTCACAATCAAAAAAGAGTTTGGGGCTGAGGGTATGCTATCTATTGCTACCTGTTAGGTCTCCATTCAGTAAGCCTCTATCACCTGATGGCCCTCAAGTGGCCCATCAGGAGAATATCAGAAATATTAGTATTAGTCAAATTTCTCCAGAGAAACCAAACCAACAGGATGTATGTGTATACACAGAGATTAATTTAAGGAATTGGCTCAGGTGATAATGGAGACTGGCAAGTCCAAACTCTGCACTCAGGAGTAGATGTTGCAGGTGAGACCTGAAGGTCATCTGCTGGCAGAAATCCCTCTTGTTTAGATTTAGTCTTTTGTTCTATTCAGGCCTTCGGTTGATTGGATGAGGTCCGTCCGTATTTACTCAGAGTCTGCCAATTTAGGTGTAAATCTCATCCATAAACACCTTCACAGAACCATCTAGAATAATGTTTTACCAAATAGCTGGGCTCTGTGGCCTAGGCAAGTTGACACATAATGTTAACTATCACAACTGGGCTGGTGAGATTTTCTATGTATTGACTTCTCCACTATCTGAATTCTCTTATTTAAGATCTATGAGGGGTATGTATGTGTGTGTATGATTACTTTGTTCCCAAAGAAAAGGAAAACATCATTGGCTGACTGGAGAAATCAATACTAGAATTTAGCTTTTTATTGGTTTATGTGGGAAGCCCACTGATGAATGTGTAGCGTAGGACATAACTTTTGACATTAGCTTTGGATGGTGGTATCTACAGAAACTATCGTATGACTATGTCAGCATTGAGATGTATATTTTCATTTTAAAGGAACAATCTTCAGGTATGTATAATAACGGAGCGTTGTGAAATTCACAAGATGTCCCAAAGAATTGGACTTGAGTCTCCAAAAGAAGATACCACTATCTTTGGTTTATAAGGCTATGCTGCCACTGCTACTACTGTTAATAATAATAATAATAATAATAATAATGACTAACATTATGCCAAGTGCTTTGCATGCATGATAGTCATATAATCCACAAAACAGACATTCTCAGTCTATAAGTGAGGAGACCAAAGCACAGAATGGCTAAATAACCTGCGGAAGGTCAGGAAGCTAGAAAATTCTAGGAAGTCTTGAGTAAGGAGGACTTTCTCAGTCATGTCAGTTGCTCTTGAATCCAGTGCCTCGTTCCTCCTGACAATAGCCCTGGCAATGGCCATCCTGTTTCCACCCAACATCTCCAGCGACAGATTTTTGCCTACCATTTTTACAAATCAAGGAAGGATCTTGCCGAGACATCTGTGTGTCAGTGTGACCTACATTTCATTCTACACCCTCCAGCTGCAGCTGTGCCCTCCATGCTACTTGGCCATCATTTCACTCAGCTTTGGCTGGCAGCCCTCCTCATTCTGTTTGGCTGTTTCAAACCTTCACCGTGTTCCTCAAGTCCTGCTCCCCCTCATCCCTAGGCACTCAGGGACAATGATTGCATTGGCTGCCTCACTGAAGATGTAGGGGCAAGTGGGTGTGCTCTCACACAGCTTGCCTCCTTTCCCTCCCAAAGTCACCCCATCTTCATGTATCCCTCCTTACATCCTTGGTTACCTAAGGCCTTTACTCTAAACTCATCAGTTCAGGGTCGTGCAGGATATAGTAACATATTTTGTATGAGGGGGAAAAGGAGGATCCTTTTTACCCACTTTATGCTCAGGCTAAGTCTTAAACTTCCCAATATGGTCTTTTCAAACTTTGCCCACCCTAGTTTTGAATTTCCTGATTCAAGGTTATTTATCCTATATTTTACTCACTCTTCAGATTTGATGCACAGGCTTTTAGTTTTTCCTTTATTCTAATTCTGGCTTCTCTCTCAGCCACAGTGTTGACTTGCCTTTAAGAATTCTTTCTTAGAATACCCATATTGGGCGAACACTCCAGTGGGGCATGCATTGTTGTGTTGGCTACATAATAATACTAGCTAACACTTACTGAGTGCTTGCCATATGGCAGGTACTATTTTAAGCGCTTTATGGGAACCTCTTTATTAAAGATAACCTGTCTTGTATCACTAATTCCTTTAAGAATATGGATCCTTTTTTCAGAAAAACTTGTGCTGAGAATTACCCACATACCCTGTGCTCTGTTATCTATTAATGTGAAACAACAACAGTTTGGATTTTTTTTTCTTTTAACTTCTCATGATTGTTTGCATTGACAGGCGCTTTTTTTGCTTTATCTGGCATCATATGGGACACTGAGGCAGCTGGAAATTTCAAAATAGCCTCATTCACATTGTTGGCAGTTGGTGCCAGCTACTGGCTTTGGCTGGGGCCTTCAATTCTCTTCCTCGTGGGCTTCTCCATGTGGCTACTTGGACTTCCAATGGTCTGGTGGTCTCAGAGGAGCTGGGATTTTTACATGGCAGCTCAGCTATCTTCCCTAAGAACTTAAGTTCTTAAGACTAGGCCTCAGAACTGGCATGGATTCAATTTCTCGGAATTCTATTTGTTAAAATAGATTACAGAACTTTCCCAGGTTCGTGGGAAGAAACAATACAAGGGCATGATATTGAGAGGCATAGTTCATTGCAAACCACCAGAGTTGTAGCCTACTGTGTGCACACACAATTTTGTATAATAATTTTGTATATTATTTAATATAATAATTTTTGTATAATAATTTCAAGCAGTATGCACACCCCACAAAAGCCCCCAAGGTGTACATAGACCTCAGGTTAAGAATTCATGACCTAGGATCAAGAAGAGAATCCTTTTTACCCAGTTTAATGCAGAGAAGGCAGGGGACAGCTCTTACTGTAAAAGGAATTGCACACACTCAGAAACATTGGTGAAACCATGCATGGCATATTCCAGGGAGAGTGAGAGATCAGTTAACTGAAAGTCTAGGAATTAAGGTTAGAGTCAGATTATGGAATATTTTCAAAGGCAGCCTGTGGAGCTTGAACTTCATTCAGTAGGCACTGGGGAGCTATTGCAAGTTGTTCTTTTTTTTTTTTTTTTAACTGGTATAATAAGCACAAATGCTGAAATCATTTAGGAGAATTATAAGAATTAAGAAACAAGGACAATGGTATAGAGGGAATTATGCTAAGGAGCTTTTTAAGGTTGTGGAGTTTTGACTCAGAAATCAGATTTAAAGTCAGGACTAACAAAATCACCCTAATAAAAAACAGAAGCAAAAAAATTTACTATAGAAAAGGGTTTTGTAGTTCATGATGTAGCAAATATGTAACAATATAGAAAGCATTCTATATCTAGTATTATTTATGTGATTGGATTAGCAAAGAACTCAGTCAGCCTTTATGGCTTCAATTGATATTTATAAAAGAGAGAGAGAGAGAGAGAGAGAAAGAAAAACAAGCAGGGAATTTTGGGAATTGCTTTCTACTCAGAGTTAATAGAGCTCTTGAGTGTGGCTGTAAAGGATAATGAGTCTAAGACTGAAACATTCTGATTTGGGTCCCTAAGAATTAATAAGACGAAGCCCATGGGGTCAGGGCAAACCTTGAATGTTAGTACATTACTTTCACTAAAGGACAATGTTACATCTACAGCAAAATCCCAAGGGACAGAAAACCATCGGTCATGGTCCAATTTCTGTTTGTCATCCCATAAAATTGAGAAGAGGATCTCTCTGTTTTGGGCCCCAAAATGATACCTGCAATACTATCAAGAGGACATGTACAAGGGATGAAGTGGGAGGGCTAAAGCTCATGTCTATTTCAGGGATGAAACTTGTTCTACAAACTTGAGTCTGCTTCTTGCATTTTGAAGCCATCTCTGTTGGCCTTCTCTGTCATCAAACCTTGACTCTCTCCCTACTTAAAAGAGGCTTTGCCAGGGGAGGGGATGAACTGGTGCTGAGCTGTCCACATTTACACTGGAGTTTCTAAGGTCTACTGGCCAACATTTGAGAGATTGGACAGGATAGGATTGGAGTGCCATCTATGTCTAGGGGTGTGGAACTCATCAAAGTCAAAGGGCAGCAGGGATTTCTCAATTCTGGTGTTTCTTAAACTTAAAAAGATTGCTGGTGTCTGGTATCTCACTCCAGAAATTTTCATTTAATTGGTCTGGGATGCAGTTTTGGAATGGGAAATTGTGTGTGTGTGTGTGTGTGTGTGTGTGTGTGTGTGTGTTGTTGATTTTTTAAAACTTTTTTTTAACTTTATCCAGGAATAATTCATGAATATAATTGTATATATTTGAAGGATACGACATGATGATTTGATACACATATACATTGTAGAACGATTACCAAGATCAAGATAACTGCAAATGTGTGCCCTTTGACCTACATCACTGGAATGGGGAATTTTAACAACCTGTCCAGGCGATTCTAATAGGCAGCCATGCTTGGAAACCACTGCTTTATACTCTTTGCTTATTAGTATGGGGCCCTTACTTACTGAGCTGCCCAGCCATGGCTCCAGTTGTAAGTTTTAAAGATACATGGGATAAACTCTTATCAGGCACCTCTCAGAAGATGTAGGATGATAATAATAAGTGCTGTATCTATATAAATTATTGGCATGGAAAATGAAGAGAATACTAGAATAATGTCTTAGAGGAATCTTGGTGTTCTGCTTTCCTAACAGGTCTCTCTGGTGCATGCCAGGCAAAAAACAACCTGGTAAATTTAGTGGCAACAACACTTGCCCTAAGAATGAAAGGAAAAGAAAAAATAAATAAATAAACACAGCTGTTAGATTTTCACTTAATGCTTCCTAGTTTTGGTGGGTTGTATGTTGTGTGCTCTTGTACTTGATCCCGGGAGTTCCATTCTCTCTTCTCAGCAGCACATTATCACTTCTGGATTTCTATCCTCTCCTTAGCTGTTTATAATTATCACTTCCCTGTTGCAACGCGTAGCTTCTGGCCCTCGGTCTGCTAATTGTACTTTTAAGCTCTAATTCCATTCTGGCTGTTCTGCACTGAGTCGGGCCTTTCACCTCTCAAATCTGGGTTTTCAACGCAGTACCCACCAGCTAGCATTTTATTCAAACAATCTCTCTCTCTTTCCCTTTCTCTCTCAATCCCTACTCCCTCCCCGTATAATCCTATTTCATCTCTCTGTTTCTAACTTTCAACAATCCAAATACAGCCTCTGAGGCAAAAGTCACATTCAATAACTTTATGTTTCCATTCCCTATATTAGAGTACACTTTTTTTTTTCTCACTTCAACAGCAACAGCTTTTATGCTGACATAGCAGGAGCTTTGTTCTCAGTATGCAAAGAGCTGCAAATAAATGTGTCTGTGTATGTATATACATAGCAAGAGAGGGAAAGAGAGAGGGTCTATGAGCTAAAATATGGACAAAGATAAAGGTCTGTGCTGGGCTCGAAAACTAGTTAGACAATCTGTCTTGACTTTACTTGAAAACTTTTCGTATTGAATTGCCCTCTTGGGGACAGAATCTATTCAAATTGATCTTTTCTATGAGTGGGCACATCATTTTAGAAATGTTTCTGTGAAGATGTGCTGTTTTCATGCTTAGAGAAGCACACTGCGTGCTGAGTGAGACTGAAGGAAATGCCAAATTAATTCATTATTTCTGTGGCAATGTTCTTTTCCCAGGAAAGGACTCTTTAATAAGGCAGGTGGCTATGTGTGCCATGGCGTGCCTGCCTCTGTAGGAAGCTTGGTAATCCTCTCCCTGGAAAACTCAGCTCTGGTGTTTGTTGTTCGAGGTTCTTGAATGTAATATTAGTTTACAGTCCCGCTCCTGGCCATATTATATAAACAGTGGGGGAAGAATGACAATGGAAATTATAGCAGAGAATGCCTTACTTAAGCCTTTCAAAATTGACAGCGTTGTGCAGGGCTGTGGGTCTGTTTTCAGCACCCTGCCTGAGAGAGTGAATGGCTGCTGTTTCCAGCCAAATGCAGGCGACGTTGGGGCCACTTCAAACCATCAGCTTGACAATGTTATCAAGCGGCTGAGTCCCTGCTTCTGTCAGTAAGCCATCATTATTCCTCATGAGCCAACTGCAGGAGAGGGCCACCGCGACAAATACACTATTATGTTGCATTTTAATGTGTGCCAATCAGCTTAATTCTGGCCCTGACATTCGTCTCAGGTACTGCTCTTTTCCACAACAGATGCCTGTGTGCTTCCTTCAGTTGCAGTTCCCGAAGGCTTCTGAGAGAGCAGATAGGCACTGTGAGAGGTCACCTCCAAAGAAATAGAAAGGAACTCCATCCATGGGACAGTTGAGCTTTTTCCAGTTAAGTTCCATGATATATTTCAAAGTCCTATTAACATTGGTGGCTGAGCAATCTGCATGTTCAATGGTATATCTGGAGATCAGATGCTGAGAATACCTATCCAGACATAACAACATCTGCTGTCAGAGTTCACCCAAGAGTCTGTTGATCTTTGGGGACTTAGAAGTCCTGTAAGGACTTAATTTTGTTCTTCAGGGAGGGGTGTAAAATGTGGATGTGATGTTTGCCATCACTTGATATTTTACTCTTGGCTGAGGAGACCTCCAGAGGTTATTTCCTTTGAGCTTCCATACCTTGATCCAAGATGGCTGTTCCCTAGGCGCCATGGTGGCTGAATTGGCACTTCTCGGTTACAGTAATCTGTGTTCCCTGAAGAAGAGACAACTGAGTCCGTGAACATTTCAGCCAAAATTCTATCCCCCCTATCTGTGGGGAAATGGGGAAAATTTTTGTTAAAATATCTGAGTCTGATAATCACTGCATTTTAAAAGGTCTGAATGTACTTCAAAACAAGACTTAAACATACATACTTTGGTAAACTTCTTGTTTATCTCCAACTGTTGTCACATATATCTGAATCTTATAAAAAATCATCTTGAATTTCCTAAGCGAGTGGAACCTCCTTGGTGGTGTTCTAGGCAGCCTTATGTCAAAAGTCTCTTAGCTCTTGCTCTATAAGGACATCTTTTTAGCCCAGAGTTCTCAAATGCTGTGATGATCTACAAAGAAAAGAGAAAAATATGGACAATGTGGTAAATTTTTCTTAAAGACAGATTTATTGAAACTAAAGTTCTGTTCTCTATTTTGAGATTATAAGGTTACTACTCATGGTTGAATTGTCTTTTCTTTATGAAATGACAATGACAACCCATGGTGGTTTATTTTTTAAATGTTCCAACTTGGCAGAGTGAAGTTTACCCTCTGTGGCAGGATAGTCAATCCATCTACTCAGCAAACTACATAAATTTTAAACAATTTTTATTTGTCCTAGTTCTTGAAATCCAGAAGTCTAGGAACCACTGTTTTACCAAATGAATCACAAATTTTTAAAATAAAGATTTGAAATGTCTGTGGATTCTTCCAGCTGTCAAATGATAACAAATCAAACCAAAACAAAAGGCCAGTTTTGTAGTGATGCAAGATGTAAATCTGTAAAAGAATCTCATTGTTTTTTTTTTTTTTCTGGTTAGCAATTCTCTACTCAGTAGCTTCTCTATCCTTGCTGTTCTCTTACCCATCGAGTATCTAGCTAGTAGATGTTGACTAGTTAATTTACATCAAGTACAGTTCTTATACTTGGTCACTAAATGCTTGCCTTTGTGTTATATGTAGTTTTAGCACCTTTTAAAATGTTCAGACTTTGACAGAGACATCTGACATAGACTTATAAAGTACCCAAATTACTAGCCTATTCTAAACTTTACTTTTTGAACACTGTGGCCAAGGTTTCAAACAAAGTTGTAATGTGATTTTTTAATAATGGTTGTCTGTACTATCAACCTTCTACCTGGTATTACATAAGTCATTCATTTTTTTTTTTTTTTTACCCTCTTCACCTATTTCTCCCATTTCCCACCCCCCACCTCTGGCAACCACCAATCCTTTCTTTGTATCTATGAGCTTGTTTTTGTTTGTTTTTGTTTTTAATATTCCACATATAAGAGAGAGAGATCGTACAGTATTTGTCTTTCTCTGACTTATTTCACTTAGCATAACACCCTCAAGGTCCATCCATGTTGTAGCAAATGGCAAGATTTCATTCTTTTTTATGGCTGAATAATATTCCTGTGTGTGTGTGTGTGTGTGTGTGTGTGTGTGTGTGTGTGTATGTGTGTGTGTGTGTGTGTGTGTGTGTGTGTGTGTGTGTGCTTGTGTATCATAATTTCTTTATCCATTCATTCATCCGTGGACACTTAGGTTGTTTCAATATCTTGGCTATTATAATAGAACTGTAATGGACATGGGGGTACATATATATTTTTGAGGTACTGTTTTCATTATCTTCGCATAAATACTCAGAAGTGGAATTGCTGGATCATATGGCAGTTCTGTTTTTACTTTTTGAGGGATCTCCAGACTGTCCCACCAATAGAGCATCAGTGTTCCTTTTTCTCCGCATCCTTGCCAACTCTTGTTATTTCTCGTCTTTTTGATGCTAGCCATTCTAATAGGTATGAAGTGGTATCTTATTGGGGTTTTGATTTCCATTTCCCTGATAATTAATGATGTTGAACATCTTTTCATGAACCTGTTGGCCATCTGTATGTCTTTTCTAGAAAAATATCTGTTCAGATCTCCTGCCCATTTTTTAAATTAGATTGCTTGTGTTTTTGCTGTTGAGTTCTTTCTATGCTTTGGATATTAATATCTTAGCAGATTTGTGATTTATGAATATTTTTTCCCATTCACTAGATAACCTTTTTATTTTGTTGAGGTTTTCCTTTGCTGTTCATATGCATTTTAGTTTGATGTAGTTCTCCTTGTTTATTTTTGCTTTTGTTGCTTTTACTTTGGGTGTCAGATTAAAAAAATAATCACCAAGATATATGTCAAGGAGCTTACTACCTTTGTGTTCTTCTAGAGGTTTTATGGTTTTAGGTCTTAAGTTAAAGTCTCTAATCCATTCTGGGATAATTTTTGTGTGTGGTGTAAGGTAGTGGTCTAGTTTCATTCTTTTGCATGTGGCTGTCTAGTTGTCCATCACCATTTATTGAAGATACTGTCCTTTCTCTATTGTATACTCTTGATTCCTTTGTCATAAATTAATTGACCACATATGTGTGGGTTTATTTTGGGGCTCTTAATTCTGTTCTGTTTATCTACATGTTTGTTTTCATACCAATACCATATTGTTTTAACTACTATATCTTTGTACTAGACTTGAAATCAGGGAGGGGAGTGCCTCCAACTTTGTTCTTCTTTCTCAAAATTGCTTTAGCTATTTGGGGGTCTTTTGTAGTTCTCTATATATTTTAGTATTTTTTTTTATTTCTGTGAAAAATTCCATTGAAATTTTGATAGCCATTGCATTGAATCTGTAAATTACATTGGGAAGTATGGACATTTTAACGATATTAATTATTTCAGTCTATGAGCATGGAATATCTTTCCATTTATTTGTGTCCTCTTCAGTTTCTTTCCTAAATGTCTTGTGATTTTCAGGTCTTTTCAGCTCCTTAGTTAAATTTATAACTAGATAGAGAAGACATTCTTAATCTGCCCAGCCTGATTACACGAGCTTCCATGATGTGAGATTCCATCCTGAATATTTGAATCACAAAGTTGGTTCTTTTGACAGATATGTCTTAAAGTCAGCCATTGGAAAGAATCACACAGATATTCTTTAACATTTTATATTTGTTATTCATTGCTGCATAACAAATTATAACAAACTTAGTGACTTAAAACAATACACGTTTATCATTTCAGAGTTTCTGTGTGTCAGGAATATGGGCATAGCTTAGCTAGGTCCTCTGTGTCAGGGTCTTTTATAGGCAGCCATCAAGGTATTGGTCAGGGTTGGGTCTCATCTGAAGGCTCACATTGTTGGCATAATTCTGTTTCTGGAGGGTTGTGAGAACAGGGCCTCAGTTCCTAGCTTATTCTTCTTTGCAATGTGAGCCTCCCCAAAATGGCTACTTGCTTCAACAAAGCAAGTAGCTGAGAAGGCAAAAAAGAATCAGCTAACAGGATAGAAGTCACACTTTCAGTAACATAATCATGAAAGTGGCATCCCATTCCTATGCCATAGTTTATTTGTTAAAAACAAGTCACAGGTCCCACCCACACTCAAGGGAAAGGAATTACATAAAGGCATGAATATCAAGAGGGGTATTTGGGGGCCATCTTAGTCTGTCTGCCACACATCCCTGAACTTTAGAGATATGAAGCCTAAGAGCCATACTTGGTTCTTTGTTTCCATCCCTTCTTAAAGAAAAGAGGGGCTTGAGTTCATTTGGGGGAAGTTAGTCTGAAAGGTCTATAGAATAGTATAATGGCATGTAATTTTGCTACTTATGGTAAAGAATATCTTAAAATTAATGCAAATAAAGTATTATCAAGAAAAGTTCCTATCTGGCATTCCTTAATAACTGCATGATACTCATTTATGATTATCATTTTCTTTTCATTCCAGTCAATAATTGGGAAGTGTTTCTTGTGTTCTTTATTTATGATAAATGTGGTGTGGAATACAACCTAAGATTATGACAAGGTTTGCTCTCTTAAGAGATTTGTATTTAGAAGCAAGGGGTGGTTAGAGGGAACCAAACATACACCATTATACTGGAGAACAAAATAAAATTATACAAGCAAAGTGCTCAATGCGTTTAATAACACCCCCAACTCTGTGGTACAGGAAACAGAGCGATCAGTGTTGGGTGAAGTTACTAAATGCTTTATTGAGGGGAAGTAGAACTCAAAAGGTGAGTGGAGCTTGGATAGGAAGAAAGGAAAATATAAAGAAAAAATAAAGGAAAGTAGAAGAGTCTGGAACTCTTGGGAAGACTGAAGAAACTCTGCAGTGAAGTGAAAGGGAGCAATGAAAACTCAAGCCAAAGGGCTATGGGGAGTTTGGTGTCTGAAGGCTGTTGAAAGCTGGGGTGCAGGGAGTGACTTGACAGGCCCTGGAGAATCCCTCTGGATTCTTCAGCAGGGTAGAAGAAGTATTCAGGGGAGTCTGTTTGGTGGGTGTGTGCATGATGGATAATATAAAGAGAGCCTGGAAAAGAGGCATGGGGTGACAAAAATCTGGGCTAGCCTGAGAGCCCAGTGGAAATGATAAATTAGAGCAATATTTATGATGAGGAAACCTACAGTTGCAGAGACTGATTAGACATACTGATAGCAGCAGAGTCTGTATTCACCGCTGGCCTTGGTCAGCCTCTTCTCTTCATTTGAAATGAATAGCATTTAGGCAGCTCAGGGCCTAATTAGGATTGCCATTGATCAGTTGATTGCACTAACTAGTTGGTATCTCTTGGCTTTGATTCCATGATCATTTGTTTATTAAAGAAAGCCTCAAATGTTGTATATGTTCCTCAAATCAAATTATGTCTGTAATGACATGTAGGCTGCAACAGGACTTTTTGAGGTGTTCTACAAACCCATAGTTTCGATAGTGCTTAATAGGTTTTCTAAAAACAAATAAAAAACAACCAAACCATATGTGTGTTATGGAAAGGCCCATGATCAAGTAAGTTTGGGACACTATTTTAGAGTTCAAAAAGTTCAAAAGGCCCAATGTTAATGAACTACCAAGAGGAATGTGGGAGGAGCTATAATGAAGTGTTTCCCAAACTTCTTTGCTAGTGGAATCGTGTGTGTGTGTGTGTGTGTGTGTGTGTGTGTGTGTGTGTGGCATGCATGTGCATCATCCTTGGGACTAGTATTCTATCCGACATGGTTGAGTAGATGTCAGGTTAACAAGTTTTCAGTGAAGTCAACAGCTTTTTAGGAATTAACTTTTTGGCTTATAGGTCATTAGGTTTCTTCTTGCTATAACTTCCTTTGGTGTTTTGTATAGCTGCATTTTAGAGCTATTTCTTTCCCAACAGTACCTATGCCAGAAATTGGGCAAGAAGTAAGAGAGAAAAAGATAGAGGAAGAAAGAAAAGAAAGAGAGAAAGAGAGAAAGAGAAAAAAGAAAGAAAGAGAGAGGGAGGAAGGAAGGAAGGAAAGGAAGGAAGGAAGGAAGGAAGGAAGGAGAAAGAAGAAGGAAGGGAGGGAGGTAGAAAGAGAGAGGGACAGGAGGAGAAAGAGGGAGAGAGAAAGAAAGAAGAAAGAAAGAAACAAAACTACTTTGCTTCGTGTTTCTTGTAAGTGTTTTGAGAAAAAGGCCCAGGAAGGAAGATAATTCAAACTGAGATTGCTTACCTGCCTGAGATGTCAAGTTGCTCAGTTTTCAAAGATCCTTTGCTTTTTTTCTCTATCCTATACAACAGGCAGACCTGGGTTTAAAGCCTACCTGCATCATTCTCCTGCTGTGGAGCTTTGAATAAGTGACTCAACCTTTCAGCTTCCCCCATAGTTTTCTGTTGTTTTTTTTTTTCTCCCCATTAATTTATATTTTTTCTACTCTGTGAACTTTGTTTCTTAGAACATTCCATAGGAAGATCAAATAACCCTTTAAACTCATAGTTTGAAATGTATTTAAGTATTTAAAAGAAAAAACCTCCTTTGAACTATTTCCCTAAATTTGGATTCCAGATTACTGACTCTAGCATGCTAAGAGAAGCGGTTATAAGAGGTAGTGGTTTGTAAATAGATCACTGTTGGCCAGAGGTCTTCAGTTGTCTTACTTTAGTAAGCATTCTCACCTGCTTTTATCATTCAAAATGTCCTATTTTGTTTGCAAGGTCAGTGTCAGAGTAGAAAATGTTTTATGTGTCTGTGTCACATCATGTTTATGCTTCATTTACAAGGTTTCCAACATGATTTAGGTCATTTAACTTGTGGTCTATGTCTAGTCTCAGAGGATGGTGTGGGGAGAGACGGAGAGAAACAGTTATTGGTAGGATACTAAAATGTTTATGGTTTCTAATTTCTATGTCCTAAATGAAAACTTGCTGCCCTGTAACAAGACCTACAAAATCCTTCAGGCCAAGCCCACATAATGTGGGTTGCCATTGTCATTGGAACTAGTTTTATTTTCATCATTTGGGTCTTGCATAAATCTTTGAAAAACAGAGCTCATAAGTGGTATTCCTGTATGGTTTTGTTTGGAATATAAGCATTTGAATGTTATTCTAACCATGTTATAGTTGACAGTAGATGAGGATGACAATGGATGACTAGGAGTACTGTGCATAGAGAGTGGGTACTTGCATGTTGAATGTGAATTCTGGGAGTGTAAATTCTCTATAAGACTCCTAGTTCAAGACTCTTTTTTTACATAGCCAGATTTGTTAATATCTAGAGAGAGCAGTCCTGACACATAGAAAGCTGAACCCAGTAAATAATAACTCCTATTATTATTATTTATTGACCACCTTCTGTGTGTGAGGTGGTAGGAACACAGCAGGGAACAGCAGTGCTAAATACAACACTGCTTTAGTTTTGAGAAAAACACAGAAATGTTATTCCCTCAAGACACACATACTAGGTTCTCACTCATCTTTCAAATACTGACTTTCAAGACGTCTAGCTGTCCCTGGGACTTACAGTTGATTGTGCATTTCTATGTCTTGTCATCATAGAAGTTTTAAAAAATATCAGCCACTCAAAGGACTAAGGTACTTTATCCATATCTTGTTTATTCATGCTATGCTTTTCCTCTTCCCATTCTTCTTGACTGTTATTGAGCTTAAATAGCAGTTAGTTGTCCATTAATATTCTCTTGTTTAAGGTTTCCTTGTGCCTCCCATCCCTGACCTTTTAGTACGAGTTAAAATGCACCTTCACTTATAAATTTCTAATTTATTAAGTTCAAATTCTATCATCTTATGAGGCTACCTCTGAGAAACTTTCCCTGACCTCCCACCCACCCCAGATGGAGCCAACCACTCTCTCCACCATTCTCTGCCTCTATTATACTCCTATCACACGAATGGCATTTAATTATTTAGATGTTGAACTCACAGAGCACAGGAGCTGTATATTAATCATCTCTGTGTTGCTATCACATAGCACAGAGTCTGAATCATAAATATTAGTTGAAGTGGACTGAATAGGCACCAAAAACAAAACAAAACAAAAAACAACAACAAAAATAACACTGCCAGGAATCACAGATAGGAATGTATTTCTGTCTATTATTTCCCTTGTCTCCAAGTCACCATATACAAAGTTGGGAAGGGACCCAGGTAAGAGAAAACTCATTTGGGAAAGTCCAGTGAATGTAGCCACAGCTGTTAGAAGAGGGAAGGCCTTTTTTTTTTTTTTTTTTTTTTTTTTTGCTTCTTTTGATAAATATTTACCAGGAAAACTTAATAGGCAACCGTTTTCAAAGGTTTGCACCAAAGTAGGAAATTTTCAGTGCATTTAGTGGCTTGTAAATATTTATTTTTTAAGCATATGAAGACACAAGTTGTTGAATCTCACTGTGTATGCTGAAGAAATGCAGAATTTGCCCTTCTAACAACCTGCTGTGAATTTTAACAATATTTGAAATATTTTATTGCTAATTAGCCAATTTGATATTTGGCTGCTGCCTTGGGGAATTTACAATGACCTATTAACAGCTTAACATTAGGCCAATTAGGTAAAATTTTCAGCTTCCTGAAAATGCCTAACTATGTGATAGAAGGAAACTATGACATCATATTTGGGTAACTTTGGTTAACCAGTATCCTCCTCATTCCCACCTAGGGGATCTGGAGAAGCTTCCCAAGAATCACAGGGAGCATTCATAGCCCTCCATATGTGGCTGGGAGTGCAATGGTAGTGGTGGGCATTGGTGGCAGTTGAAGGGAGTGGTCTTACTTACTTCCGCCTATATAGCCTTCCTGCCTTCTCTCCCTCCCTCTCTGCCTCTCCCTCCCTCTCTCCTTCTCCCTTCTTCTCTCCCTCTCTCTTCCCTCCTTCACCTTCCTTTTTCCTCTGCTGAATACCATGTTGTCCTGTCAATTTGCATGAAACTCAGGTCCTTCCTTGGCTTCTTAAAAAATTCCCTTGAACCAGAGTTTAGTAACTTCATTAAAGAGTCAGAAAAAGGGGTAGAGGAAGAAAGAGGATTTGGTTATGGAGGATGTGACAGTTTGCCTTCTTGTTGACTTCCCCCTGTAACTCATCTTCCTATGTTATATCCTCCAGAGTAACTGAGTTTTTCCATTTCCCTCATATAGAAAGTTCTATCTACATTCAGAGCTCAATATCTACTCTAAGTTGGCTTATCAAAAACTAGTTTCTGTTAGTTTTATTTAAAGGTATATTAAATGAATTTTTTATTTTGGTGTAACTGTTCTTGGATTGAGGTGGGGCAGTGGTAGGGAGTGACCTGGACTATCAGAGTTCTTCAAGCAGCAATGCTTTTAGCTCTTCCCTATTCATTTTAGTATCTGCTTATTTATTTATTTAATATTCTTGACACAACTGGTTGTGAGGACCAATGAATAGTATATTGGCTAGCATTCAACCAGAGGAGTGTGTGTGTGTGTGTGTGTGTGTGTGTGTGTGTGTGTGTAAGAGATTTATCATAAAGAATTGGCTTACATGAATGTAGAGGCTGGCTAAGCAAATCTGAAATCTGTAGAATAGGAAGGTCATAGGTTGAAACTCTTGGCAAGGGCTGAAGCTGCTGTTCACAGACAGCTGCTTCTCTTTTTGGGAGAAACTTCAAACTTATTTTAAAAAAAATTTATGGAATAGTTCTACCCATATTATTCAGGACTAAATCCTGAATATTTTTAGACTTTATGTAAGGTCAGTTGGTTAGGGGCTTTAATTACATCTGCAAAGTACCTTCACAGAAATACCTAAGTTAGTGTTTGATAGAATAACTGGGGACTGTAACCTAAATAAGTTGTCATATTAAAAAAGTCATTACAGATGAATAAACTGAATAAAATGTTTACCAAGGAATGATGATTAGAATGCATTCTAACCAGTTAGCATCTAGTGCAACAATGATTTCAGGAGTAGATTCCTTAGTGCCCCTAACCCATTTAGCCCATTCCCCCTCCCACAACCCCTCCCATAATTTGGATGTAAATTAAAAAAAATAAAAAATAAAACAAGTTAATAAAAAAAAAGAATGCATTCTAACCAAATTTCTGATAGTTAAATAATGACAAAAAAGGAAACATACAGACCTGAGAAATCTCCTTCTAGCGAATTAAAGTCTTAACTGAAGTACTTTTTCTAAGGAGGCATTTAAGAATATTGATGACAAGTGTATAAATTAGAGTTATTATTATTTGCACTGGCAAAACTATGCTTATTTTATTTATTACATTCCAGGGTTCTACCTAAATTTGTAATCATGGCCTGAGAAAGAAAGCACATGAGATTAACTCCTTTTTTAAATGGACCACTAAGATTTTTCATAATACAGAACTCATGAAATCAATAAATTCATTCACTCAATAAATATATAATATGAACACAGTATATGGCAGACACTGATTCTGTGGATAAAATGGGAATAAAAATATAAATTAATCAAATACTGACAAAAATAATTCTCACAAACTATGATTGTTTCTCTGAGTCTGCAGCTCCTTCCCTTCTCTGGGATGTCAGAAACTTACCCAAGGACAGATGTTTAAGCTGGGATCCAAAGAATGGGCAGAAATTATTTGGGTAAAGATAAGGAGGGAGAGATTTCCAGGCAGAGGTAAAAACCTACTTGAAGAGCCTGACCAAGTCTGGGAAGGCTGGAACACGGAAAGTGAGGGGGAACGTGGCAAAGACAATGCTGTAGAAGTTGGCAGGAGCTGGCACCGTGAAAACCACAGTAAGAACCCTATTTTATCTTTATCTTCAGAGCAATGGAAGCCCTAAGGAATTTTAAGATTGTACACAAGGGAGTAACATAATCAATAGATAATTTGTAGCAGGACTTTGCACGATAAAAGTTCTTCTTTAGCCCCTAAGGCTGAGATAGCAGAAGTTCAGCATCTATATCTGTAAATCCTTTTGCCTTATCCATGGCAGGCATCACTAGTCGATCATGGCAATTTTTTGTCTCTGACTAAATGCAGACTTAGTCTCAGAACATTCCAGACAGCTAATACCAATCAATGTGATTCAGCACTTAGGACAGACCCTATTTTACCATTTTTTTTTCTTTTCTTAATAAAAAAACAAAAATTTTTGGGATAAGGTTGCCAGATAAAATACAGGACACCCAATTCCATTTGAATTTCACACACACAATTTTTTAGTATTAACTATATCCCATACTGTATTTGGGACATGCTTATACTAAAAAATTATTTCTTGTCTAGATGAAATTCATATTTAACTGGTTATTTACAAAATCTGGCAATCCTCATCTGAGGGAATTAGTTGAAATAATATGAGTTGACAAAGCCCAGAGGACAGTACCAGCCCATAATAAATGCTTAATAGATGTTCATTTATTCAATCAGTTCATTTGTTCTGAAGGTATAACTTTAGAACAGCACAAAAGTATTGGTTTCTGACTTAGCTTGATTTTTATAATTTTACCTTAATAAGCTATAAGAAATAGTCAAAAGGTTTTGAAACTGCTAGTGGCACTCCCATAAGGGAGTGCAAAAACCCCATAGTCCATCTGCTCCACCCATTTCCACTTTTTGATTTAAAAAAAATGGTAAGAACATGTCAGTGCATAGGAAGAATGCTCTAGAGTTAACCCAGCAACCTATAATAAACTACCTTGATAAAGATAAAAATAAATTAAATAGAAATTAAAAATTTTTTTCCCAGTGTTTATTTATTTTGAGAGAGAGAGAGAGACAGAGCATGAGCGGGGAGGGGCAGAGAGAGAGGGAGACACCGAACCCAAAGCAGACTCCAGGCTCTGAGCTGTCAGCACAGAGCCTGATGCAGGGCTCCAACTCAGAGACCAGGAGGTCATGACCTGAGCTACCCAGGCACCCCGTAAATTAAATAGAAATTTTAAATTCAAAAGGAATAATGACAGTTATTTAAATCATGACCAACTCTGGAAAGTTCTTGATACAATGAAAACAAATTACCCTTCCTCAATTTTGTGGTATTTCCAGTAATCTGCGAGTGATCATACACAGTAGGAGGTTTTCATCCCTGCCAAATGCTGTGTAGCAATCAGATATCTTAGAAGAATATTCAATTATATTCCTCAATAAACCCTAGGAGCTGCCTAGTTTTAGTTTATGAATGCCAAATTTTAGTGACTGCCAAATGATTTAGGAATTTACTAGAAAATAAACCTTGGCTATTTATATAAACTAAAGCCTATGGAATGATGAGTAATTCACCCAAAAGAGCTAGAGCAGAGACCCGCAGTTGTTAGGGTTATTAGGTGGCACCATGTAACCCACACTTTGAGAAACACTGATCTGGGCAGAAGTGCTGTCTTCTTCTAGCTTTCAAACTCTAAAGTAGATGATAGATATTACAATGTCTCAATCTATAAATTCAGTAAAACTTTATGAAATAGACACAACATTTTAAGGCTTCTGATTTTATCATCAGGAATGGGGGAAAATGCGAGTTAATAAAATATACGAAGCACTTGGACCGCCTGGGTCCAAAAAGCATTATTAAAGGCACATTATCTGTTATTCTCTAATTAATTCTAATATCTTAGTGTCTCTAAGCTGGAATTGGCATCACCTCTCTTCTGAAAGCGTTTATATTATCAGCTTAACCACCATCTTTCTTCATGGGATTTGTCCTGGGTTGACTATATTCGTATTATATTCAAGACTGATTCACTTGGAGCTCCTTTGCGGGCTCGCCCAGATTCTTTTCAATATAAGGGTCCTGTAATTAAGGCTGGGAGGTGTGGTTTTGACTGAGTGCCCCACAGATTGCTCATTAACATGCCATCTGAACAATTTAATAACCTTTTTAATTAATCCAAAATTGGCATGTCCCCCTTCAGGCTACAGTGCAGCTTTTGCAAGAGTTGGTCTCTTGGTAGTTCTCAATTTAGCTTATTATTTGAAAGCTAAATCTGCCCAGGCTAATGAGCGTGACCAATTCCTCTTACCAAGACCACATAGGAGTCTCCATCTGCACTTCACTAAAGGATGAGAGGGCCAGATGTCTTGGGGTGATATTCTGGTTCTTGATATTCTGGCTTTTTAAAGAAGTTCCCACCAGTCTAGAGATGAAAGAAAATAATTTATAGCGTAGTTGAAAATCACTTTTTACTTTCACTTTTGTTATTATTATTATTATTATTATTATTATTAATATTAATAGTATATCACTTTCAGGTTTGACATTTTAGAACCTTTAGTCTCAATTAGTCCTTCATACTTTGGTGCCAGATATAATTTAAAATAATTTAATCGTTTTTGGTAATTTGATATTCTGAAGCCTTAGTACTCCTGAAGAGAGAAAATTGCTGTCCTAATGGATTTGAAATATATTTTTGGCAAGGTTGAGCTTGTACTTACGTGTTTTTTTTTGAAACTTGGGAAGGTAGGACTTGGGGACACTCACCCTTTAAGGCCTGGAAAAGTGTGTGTGTGGGGGGGGTACGCGCGTGCACATATGGGCATTCATTTTATCTGGCCACAGTTGCCAGCATTTTGAGCTTCTTTCCCTCAACCAAGTAATTACTCTCTTAAAATGTGCCCCCATTGTTTCTGCAGGCCCATCAAGGAATGCCTTGCATAGGCTTGCCCTCTTCTTGCCTGTCAGTTGCATTCACCATGGTCTATCCTCTTCCTTCTCCATTTTCAGACTTATTTGTCCTGCCAGGGACAGATGCTCGCAGCTGCTATTGCTAAGGATCCCAGCCATTTCTTCATACAACAAACATTCATTGAGTACTTACATGTGCCAAGTGCGATGCTAGAAAACATAAAAATTCAGTGTCTTTGCTGGTGCTGCTATCTCCATACACTTATCAAAAGCTTATCTTTGCCAAGTTCTCTTTGTAGATTTTCAGCCTCGACCGAGGGGCAAAGTGCCCTCTCCCCACTAGCACCTGTTGGCACCAGCACTTTATTCTTTTTTAATTTTTTAAAATGTTCATTTACTTATTTTTGAGAGAGAGAGTGTGCGTGCGCACAAGTTAGGGAGGGGCAGAGAGAGAGGGAGACCCAGAATCCGAAGCAGGCTCCAGGCCCTGCGCTGTCAGCACAGAGCCTGACAGGGTCCTCGAATCCACAAACCACAGGATCATGACCTGAGCTGAAGTCAGGCACTGAACCGACCGAGCCACCCAGGCACCCCTGGAACCAGCACTTTAAAGCAGCCTGGTTTATTCCCTCACTTTCATAAAAATCTCTTAACAATAGCCCCTGTATCTTACAAAACAGAGGAATGTTTGCAATATAGGTAGGTTTTCCTGGTTATACTCACTCCATCAAAGACGCTAAGATTTTAGGACAAGATTTGCCTTCACTTTAAGCTCTTAGCATCCTTCTGGGTGGTCATCAGTGGAGAAGAAAACTTGTCCAGGACCACTGCCTCAGAATAGAAGCTTGACCTTATGATATGGCAGTGGGAGGTCCACCTCCCCGTCCCACCCCAATCAGTTTGCATATACATATATAATATATAACTATAAATATTTTGTATCTGGGAGCGTCGAGTCCTATCAGAATTTAGCACAGGCCCATGCACGACCATCTCCCACTTGACAGAAGCAGAAGTCTAAGAAAGCCTCCCCCATCATTCACATTAACATTCCCCACCAGGATAGCACATTTATTGTAATTGATGTCCAGCTGAGGGAAGGTGTGCATGTGGGGGCAGGGGTTGTGTGGGAAACCTCTATACCTTCCTCTCTCTCTTGCTCCCAGAATCTCCCGTAGACCTTGAAGAGCAGGCCAGGTGACACCCCAATGCGAGTGTCCAGCCTCTGGCCATTTGTGTCAGCCACCATCATGCCCTGGGCTCCTGCCCCCAAATACAGATGCAAGTGACTTCACAGAAGGAGGTGGATGAGGACAACCTGGCTGATGGTGGAAGGGACAGTGGGGCTCAACACTGCTCATAAACAGGAAGGAGCCTGATTCCACCTGAGCCTCATTGAAGCTATCCATTTTATATTCTGTAAGATTAAGTTAATGGTGCTTGAGAACCCCAAAGAACAAACCGTCATTGTAAAAGACATTCAGTGTACTCACAGGCCTACTGACTGCCCACATTTCACATGCAGCTCCAAGTGAAGAACCACATTCTTTGAACCACATTCCAAATCCTGATGCCCCTTCCACACATGCCCCATTACCAGGGATGAAGTCCTCAGTGCCACCATAGAGCCTCTCTTAATGTTGCTGTGGAGTGCTGCTCCCTTCTGGTGAATTCCTCCATTCTGTCTGTGAATGGGGAGTGAGCAATATAACTGACAGCAGAGAGTGCTAGAGGCTATGTTAGATAACAAAAGACAAATGGAGGAGGCCCTTTTGGCATATCTTTTTAATTAGAAGAAAATGTAGGCCTTTGATAACAATATTTGTTACATTTCCCTAAATAGAGCACTAAAAAAAAAGCCCAACAGGTATATGGAAAAGTGTATGGGTGTTGAATCTCACATGTCCTTGGGTGAGATATTTAACCTCGATGCACAGCAACCCTGTCTATGATATGAGGACGTTGGGCTGTTGTAGGATTAACTGCGATAAAGCACACAGGTCATGAGATATATGGTTCTCTTCTTTCTCCTTTAAAGGTGAGAAAGAGAGAGGTAGAAAACCCTCAGCTGAGGGCTTACTGTTGATCTCTATGGGGGAGGAAAAGGTTTTCGTTGACCTCTTAAGGTCCCTGGCTGGGCCTGAAAATTAAACTGACAAAGATTAACAGGAGGAAAGCATACAAATTTATTTGTTTTTATATGACACAGGAGACTTCCTAGAGAAATGAAGAACAAAGAAACAGACCTGCTATTTTTACGCTAGGTCTGATGAAGAGTGGGCAGTCAGGGAGGGCTGTGATAGGTTAAGGATTATGAGTAAGTATAGTAAACTGGAGGAAATTTAGCAAGGGCCTATTTGTTCAGATTCTTTCTTTCCTCTGGTTATAAAGAGGGCATCTCTCAGAAGGGTTTTATGACCTGTTTCAGGGGAGAGGGGTGAGGCAGGGGAGGAGGTCAGAGTGACCTTCAGCTTGCAGTATTCAGTATGCCAAGGTGCCATATTTGGGAGTAGTGTATCCTGAACCCCATCATCTCCAGTGACTCATACATAGGAATTTGTGCACAAAAATGCTTGCTAAACTGTGCATGGTGAAGAGACTGTGTCTTTTCTCCTTTAGTCCCTTACTCCCGGTCCTCAGAAATTCATTTACTAAAATCTACTTTTGGGGGTGTGCGAGGAGATGGGAGGGGTCACACTTGGCTAAATGTCAAGTTGACTTCCGTACCTCTGTTTCTGTGGGCAGAAGCCCCGCTAGGGCAGGCCTCCACTCTGCTGAATGTTTTTCTGTCATTATATAAAGGAGACCAGCAAAGATGCAAATTGCTGAGCCTGCTCAGGGAGATGGGCATACAAAGAGGTAATTCAGGAGGACAAGTGTGGGGGGAGCCGAAGGGGGCAGAGGGAGGGAGGTGAAGGCAGGGCACATTCTTCGGGTTCTTTCTTCTGCCTTTTGTTAGCGGATTTATTGGGCTTGTTAAGGACTAAGGAAACACTGTGAGGCTTGGTGGCCTCTGGGCTTGGGAGGCCCTTCGTAATTCTAAACTCCAGGCATCTCGGGGCTTGCTGCCTTTTAGGACCCCCTGAGAACCCTGGGAATGGGCTCCTTAGAAATGCAGAGTTGAATCCTATTTTTGTTTGAGGTGGCAAGAATAGGACACACTACCTGACTCAGGCAGGTAGAAGTCACAGCCTCCTGGTGGCTGACACAAACCCCCAGTTCACCCCCATCTCTGATCCTGTCCTCTGTCCCTCCCCACCCTGACCCAGTCTTCTTTTCAGCAATAGGCCTGCCTCCTCCTGAACCTGGACTGTGCCCCCTGAAGGAGAAACCCAGCCAGGCTGCAAAGAGTGAAAACCCTATTAACTGCCATGAACACCTTTCTCCTCCACAGGACCTCACATGGAACCCTGCAGTGGGTGGGGTTTGGATTCCAGCAGGGGCAGAGCATGATGGTGTTTGGACCCCCACATTCTGGCCCCAGCCCTAATTGGCCCTGTGACTTTGGGCAAGTCACTGTCCTCCTCTGGGCCTCAGTTACCTCTTCTGTAAAACGAGGGGGTTGGGCTAGGATCTTCAGAGCATTGTCCTGCTCTGACAGGGGAACCCTCAGTGGCTCTAATTGCCTCATTAGAACACCAAGGAATGCCTTTCTAGTAATTGTCTCCCTGACTCCTGTCTTACCCACTCCCTACTGGGCTCTGCCTCCAAGGAGACAAAAGCAGCTGCTCTCTCCTCTGGGGCTTCCTTGGAACTGCCAGCCCTTCTTGACAGCGTATGTGTGCAGGCATTCTCTGTCTCTCTCCCTCTGTCTGAGGGCGAGAAGGGGGGTGCCCCTTTTGAGCCTGGCTCTTTCTCTTTTCTGCTTCTTTGGCTAGCATAGCTGGCCTCTGTCCCAGGTGAGATCAAAGTTTCCTTTATTGCTCTCCACCCTGCACATGGATTTGACAGTGGGTGCTTTACAAATAACCGTGTGTTACAGCTGCAATCAAGGCACTCAGAATCCAGGTAGAAGCTGAAATGGCTCAGATGCCAATGGCATGAGTCAGTGGAGAAAGTTAATCTATGGTAACTGTCTTTGAAGAAATATACATTCAGAGATTCAATGGCTGTCCTTAAAGAGATGGTCTCTTTGCTAAAAACCAGGATATTTCATTTTGTGTTTTAAGAACCAGGCACAAACGATGTAGATAGTGTGGTTTTAAACTTTGCTAACTGAGCCGGCCCTATGAATCTCTTACAAAACTCTCAATATGTTTAGGAGTGTGTGTGTGTTTCCCAGAGGTCAGGAAACAGTTTATGTGTGTCCTGCTGGGCATGTGCAGGGCTGGCTGGGCAAGAGATCAGAGATGCGGGAGGGGCTCGTAGGAAACTCAGGTCTAGTTGGAGACCAAAGAAACAAGCAAGTCTGATGGAATCCAGAACATCCAAGGTGTACGGAGAGAGCGAGTCTAGGAAGGCAGCTAAGGCAGGAAGGCTCTAGCACATTTGGGAAGATTACATCAGGGGGTGGGGGGTCTAGCATCTAGCAAGGCAGAGAATGAGGTACCAGCAGATAGGAGACGCTGTGTGATTTCTGATCCCAAAAAAGAGCGACTGCTCTTTGCCTTTTTGAAGTCTCCCTGGAGGGTGGGTGCTCATGGGTGCCAGGTTTGTGCCCCAGGACAGAGTTTTGTGTGTAATAGCCGTTCCCGATATATCCAACAGCCTTCTTTCAGTCATGTGGCATGAGATTGAAGAGTATGGATTCTGGCTTTAAACAGAATGGGTTCAAATCCTAGATCTGCCTGTTTACTATTTACTAGCTCTTTGCCTCAATTTTCTTATCTACAGACTGGGAGTAATAATAGTGATCACCTCTTAGGGTGATTGAGAGGATTAAAAGTGCCTACTACGTTGGAGGGTTCAATAAATGGCAAATACCATTATTTTGACCTTTACTTATTTTTTTAATTTTTTTTTTATTTTTTCAATTTACATGCAGGTTAGTTAGCATATAGTACAACAATCATTTACTTATTGAGTCCTCTAATAAGAGCCAGAGCACAGAAGGTTTCTTGAGATATTTTAGCATGCATCAGAATCCCTCAGAGGACTTATTAAAATGCAGGTTGCTGGGACCCATCCCAGTCAACACGGGGTATGGTTCGTGGAACATAGTCTGAGAATCACTGCTTTCTATGCTATACAGAAGACATGTGTCTAATTGAGATCATTATTTAACAAACACCTAATTACCCTTTACCATGTGTCAGACTTTGTATATATATACACAATGCATAGCATTACAAACATTGACTCATTTACTCCTCTAGGGACCCTATGAGGCAGGTTCCATTATACCCACTTAAGAGATGAGAACACTGAGGCACTCGCCCAGTTTGATGTGAGTTTCCCAGGTACTCTCCACTAGTAAGTGACCATTTTGTAAAACCGAATAAATGCCACAAGAGGTGCAGAACCACAAGAGAGGCATAGAGATTTTAGGATTTTCAGGGAGTTTTCAGAGTTTCTAGACTCTACAGTGCCTGGCTAGATCCTCACTGTAGCCCTGTGGGAAGGCCGTGTAGGTGCAGTGAAAGGAGTGGAGACTGGGAGGCAAACAAGGGTTAGAATCATAGTGTGGCCGGCCGTGTTTGAGCTGTGTGACCTTAAGCGAGAGGATTCATCTTTCTGTGCCATTTTCTTTGTCCAAAAGGAGATGAGAAAAGGATGAGGCTCACACAGCTTACTGGTGGGGGTTTGTGGGGAATGAAATGAGGAAGCTCCCATGAAGTGCTTGGAAGACAACAGACGCTCACTGAAGAAGAGTCTCACGTGTTTCCCACAGGTCACTGGCCCTGTTTCGCTGTGCCACCAGGAACAGCTTTTGCTTGATGGTGATAAGTATTCATTTCTCTCCACCCAGATTACCTTTTCCTCAACTCAGTTTTACTTTCTCTTTATCAATTTACAGCATCTTAGAATGATAGAACTAGAAAATACATTGGATCATTTATTCCTGGCTGTGTATATCCAAGTTACTTGGGGATTAAAAAAATACAGTTTGTTGGCATCCTGTGACAGATTGGGTTGTTCTTCAAAAGTATTCATCTTTCGTCCTAATTTCCATGGGAAGAACGTACTTGTCCCCTTTGATGTTAGCCTAGACTTTGTTGTGTTCAATTGAATATTCCAAAGACATGAGGTAGTACAGGCTTGAAATGAGCTTGTGACGGTAAGCTGGCTCCTTTGCGCCTCTGGTGTTGCCATGAGAAGACATGCATAATGTAGGACGTCGGTCTCTGGAGTAGGATAACGTGCATACACACGGATTAGAGCTGGGCTGCCCCAGCAGAGCCCAGCTCTCATCAGGCAACCTGCGGCTGCCCCCCGGATATGACTGAGCCAGCCTGGATCAGCAGAGCCAGGCAGCCCAGCCCAGCCAAGACCAGCTGACCTGCCCACAGACCTAATGGCCCAATGTCTCAGTGACATAAGCCCCTGAGATGTTGTGATTCTCTGTTAAGGGCCTGATTTGGGCTCTATCTCCAGATATTCTGAGTGATAGGCTGGGGAACCCAGGAATGTGTGTTTCTAAAATCCACCCCCCCCCCCCAATGTGATTCTGTTACTCAGCTGGATTTAGAAACCATTGCTCTCTGATCTCCTCCTCTCCTGGAGGGAGATGTTGAGACCCAGAGAGGTAAAGGGACTGGCTTGCCCGAAGTCTAAATACCTGGCAAGGGTAGTGTTAGTTTCCTTGATATTCTGTATTAATACTCCTTCTAGTCTATCACACTGTTCCCATAAAATAATTTAACATGGAAGAAGAAATCCTTCATGTCCCCATAACTGAGATGCTTTGGGCTGAAGTACTTCAACCCTATACTGACATCAACCCTTGGAAACCTATTGATGAAAGGAAATAACACAATAGAAAGAGTATATTGACTTTGGTTGTAATTGTATTTACTGTGCCAGATGCCTCAGCTCAGGGTAAAAATGCGGTCACTAGATCGTGGGTTTTAGAGGGAATTTAAAGTACAGTATTCTTTTTCAACTTGGGAAAGTTTATGCGATTTCTAGGCAATTATTTCCTGTAGGAATGAAAATATGTGTTACTCTTTCATCCTATTCCTCTTGCTGTACTTTTTCCTCATTAGTGGTTTCCTTCCTCTTGAGCTACAGTAATGCCCTCAAAGTACTGAATCTATTACAGCTGAAGTTGGTCGTTGCAGACCTGACAGAAATGCAGATTGGCAAACGGAAATGTCTGTCTTGATTCAGACTTATATTTACTGAGCACCTGTTATGTGCCCTGCTCTATGCAAACTGCTTTCGCACACACTATTTTTATTAAGCATATAGGAATTTACAAGGAGTGGGTGTAGACTGTGTAGAAGGAAGAGAAAGAAGACACTTATGGCTTAAGGCTGTTATTGCAGACTCTTTACGTGACATTTCTCTATTTGCCAACACTCTCCTGTTCAGTCTCCCCCATCTGTTAAGCAGTGAAGAATCATCTCTTTCCTGTATCACCCTCTAGCCCAAACATCACCTTTTCCCACTTGGTTTACTATACCAGGGACTACTTAAGTAAATACAGCCAGACAAGGTGCTAAATGTTTCCTGGCTGAACCAGGCAAGAACAGGGCTCCTTCTTGGTCTAAGCCTCTTCCTGCTTTTCACGTGGCTCATCGCAGTGCCCCTTAAGTCTTGTCGCACCTGTTCCCCCCTTTATAATCTCTCCTACCCAACTCAGCTGTCAAAATGCCACACCCCCATATCGCAGCTCTGAGAGGAGTCCATTATAGGATCTCCCTGCTAAAATCCTTCACTGTCCATAGGATCTCCCTGCTAAAATCCTTCACTGTCCTTCCTTTATGCCGTTGCTTGACTCCCATCTGATCTCTCCACTCTCCTCCAGACAGTGCCATCACTTACTTCCTACTCCTCTCCTTTTTCTCTTCTTGAAGTAGAGTGCACACACACACACACACACACGCATGCACGCACGCAACATGATAATCTCTTAAGGCCTTCATACCTTTCTTCATGCTTTTCCCCCAGCCCGAGAATCTCTGCCTCCATGAGCAGTCTGTTTCCCACAGGGGCCATGCAGTGTAAATAGGTGATGCAGCTGGGTGTGATGCGGCAGGGAGTGGTGGGGAGCATGGAAAACTGGGGAGGGCACAGCTGGTCTGAAGGGACCCATTGCTACCAGGTCCTAGTGAATGGATGCCGTGTCTTAGTGTGGCTCAGTACTGATATATCTTCTACATTTTTAGAAGCTAGATTTTGTGTCAAATCTCTAGAGTTTTAAAGGTGTGGAAGGACACTAAAAATTTAAAAAGCAGTTTTTTGTGTGTGTGCCAAATAAGCAGACCTGCTCTGTACCTTTTGTTTATTCAAATCCTACCAAACCTTAAAGTCCAGCATAGGCCACCTCTCTCTCCTGAAGCCTTCTTTGATGATTTGGGTGACTGTATTCTTTCCTCTCTGACTCCCGCTGTACAAAGAGACCTGGATAGTTACATATGTATACAGGGTCCAGAAGCACAGTACCTGGAAACTAAACCACCCACTGGCTGTGCAGCCTTGGGCAAGGTAATTAAGCCAGAGAAGCCCTATTTCCTTATCTCCGGAAGACAGGGGTAGCCACAGTCTGTTTCATAGGCAGGTGATGAACACGAAAAGAGAAGAGGGATATAAAGTACTCAACATAATGTCTGACGTACAATAAATTCTCTGTGAACATTAGCTATTATTACTTAATTGTTCTTTTTTTAAAAAATTTTTTTAGCATTTATTTATTTTTGAGACAGAGAGAGAGCATGAACAGGGGAGGGTCAGAGAGAGAGGGAGACACAGAATCCAAGCAAGCTCTAGGCTCTGAACTGTCAGCACAGAGCCTGACGCGGGGCTCGAACCCACGGACCGCGAGATCATGACCTGAGCCGAAGTCGGACGCTTAACCGACTGAGCCACCCAGGCGCCCCTACTTAATTGTTCTTAAGTGTTCCACAACCGTGAGCATCATCACATAGTGGTTACAAAGCAAAGATTCTAGAGCCTGATTTCCAGGGTTAAAATCTCTACTCTTCTACTTTCTAGCTGTGTGGCACCTTCTGTGCCTTAGTTTTCTCATCTGTAACATGGGGATAAGACAACTTACTGAGTTATTATGAGGAATTGCCTCCTGAGTCACTTTTCCCCAGCTCTCTTTGTGACATGGTTCTTTCTAATGTTGCATCAGTTCTCAGGGCACAGGTTCAGCTCCAGATCCAGTCCTGTTCTGCAATGATGGACACTAAGCAGAGAGCGTTCTATTAACCATTACCGGTAGAGGGTGCCAGAGGAGCACTGTGGGGGAGGACGGGGCTTTGCCTCTGGTTCTGGTGTGATGCCTTTTCCTTCTTGTTCCACCTGTTTGGTCCATGGCGGGAGGGCAGGGTAAGGGGGTGGGTGTGGTGGTGGTGGTGTATCTGTGTGCATCAGAATGTGTGTGTGTGTGTGTGTGTGTGTGTGTGTGCGCGCGCGCACTTGCTCTGGGGCTGCTCTGCCCCAGCTGTGTGCCCAGAGCGTGCAATCCTTTGGCCAACTTGCTGGACTGGCCTGGGCCTGGTGACCACCTTGCAGATGTGGTACCGGTGATCCAGGGGACCACCCCTCAAGATGCAGACAGTGACTGCTTTAGGTCTGTGCCTACAGACAGCAGTGCCCACTTCCCTCCCTGTGCCCTCCCCCAGCATTGACTCACCTGCACCTGGTGGGCTGGTGCCTGTTTGCTCTGCAAGCAACCGAGGGCCAGTTGTAGCTCAGGTAGGCCAGCAACTTCTTGGCCATCCATTTCCTCCAGGGAGGTCTGGTCCCCAGCTGGGGGTACTCTCACTCATCTTTGGGTACGCTTTAGAGAGCTCTTTACATCTCTTTATTTACTCCCTTATAATAGCTTAATAATTCTGTATATTAAACTGCCTGTGTTTAAATTGCTGTGTGATTTCTGTCTCCTGATTAAACCCAGACTGATACATAATCTTGAGTCCAAACCTACCCCTTTACAACTCAGACATCCTGCTTGTAGGCTTTTCTCCGGATCTGTTGACACTGTGTCTGCTTCCTTTCCTTCCAACATACTGTTAGGTGCTTAAGAGGTGATAATAAGATCTCATATACCTGGATGAATGTATGTTTACAAAACCCTTTAACCAAAAGAGACTAATGTGGGCTGTGAGCTAGACTGTTTGTTCTCAACGTGCTATATGCGGCAGAGAACCATTTTTAACACTTAATTTCCAAATCTGT
The DNA here is from genome assembly GCF_028749965.1 of Puma concolor. Classification (NCBI taxonomy): domain Eukaryota; kingdom Metazoa; phylum Chordata; class Mammalia; order Carnivora; family Felidae; genus Puma; species Puma concolor. Next base: position 24,009,621 of record NC_141673.1, on the reverse strand, counting down.
CATAAACCTATACTTCTGCGAGGTATAATAAAAACGAAGTACTGGAAACATACGTTTTTAAAAAGACATACAAAATCTAAGCCTAATTTTTCTAGTATTCGGTCCAATAGACATAATTACTCTACGAAACTGCTCTGAAAGTTTCTAAATACTCACCGTCGATATTGGCACTTGTGGTGCCATAGGTGATGACACAGTGGACAGAGTCTGCCTTCGCCACCTCTGATCCGGGCTCCTCACCACTGCGGGTGGTGACACAGTGTTCTCTACTGACTTTCCCACCTAATCCTCTCACTGCACCTTGCTTGCATTTGGGGGTTTGCTCTACTGTTTCACAGAGACAGTGACAAGACTCTCGTCCGTCCTCTGGTCCTGTCCGCATGCCTTCCCCAGCACATGCTTCTCCTGGGTGTCACCTGCAGGAGACATCCTTACTTACTGCAATGACTCTGCTCTCTTTGTCGGAGCCACGGTCTCTCTTCAATTTATCGGGAGGTGGTAGCTGTGGCAGTAAAGTAGCCTCATATTTCCCCGGGCTCTAGGCCACTGAACTCATCAACAGACACACCACCACTCTTCCTCCCACCCCCCACTATGTTTGTAGCAGATAAGAGCCAGAATCTGAGGGATATTTGCATATGTGACTTGTCTTGATAGCATGGGATGCACCTACCATTACAGCCAAAAGCCATGTGGCAAAGCCTGAGTTCAGCCAATCAGACAGGAAAATACAGATGAACTGGCTGCGATGTCCAGCAAAAGCACCATAATTGCAGCTTTAAATGTTAAAATGGAGGCTAGCAATAGTACCCGATCTCCTTGTCCTTCTATTCTGATGTGAGTATAGCATCCTCCTATCTCTTAATTATTATCATTATACAAGCCTATCTAAAACTATATTTATAAAATTCTTTGTAATTCATGGTAAATCCACTGAGTTTATTTCCCCATCTTTCCTCTGGGTGTGTGACCTGCCTTCCCAGCTCAGTTTGTCGGCCAAAGATTTATTCTGCATTCAGTAGAGCTTCCATCCCATTGTTGGTGCGCACTAGATTGTAATAGAAATGCCAGGCCACCGAACTGTGAGTCGAAGCTGTATCACAATGATACTGCCCCAATTTTACAGATGCCGCCCAGTGCCAAAGAGCTTTAATAAAATGCTCAAGGTCACAGAGCAAATCCAATGTAGAATCAGGGGAGGGACCAGCTGTTGTGAATTCTGAGCCCAAATCTCTTTTCATTGTATCAGACTGCCTCTCAAAACCACACGAGATACTCTTATCAGTGTTGTTTGGTGGGTGTTCAGTTCACTGCGGCCGATACTGTCAAATGAAATCTTCAAATGCCAGAAGTATGCTGTCAGACCCTCTTCACCTTTATGAACTCTAGCGTTATAAGCAGCAGCAGCACAGACACAACCAGGAAATCTATAGCCACAGTTAATGCTGGTTGTTAAAAGTATGTCTGCTTGGAAGTTATTCTAGGGTGACAGTGATCAATACTGGCATTCATTAAACACCAGTGACAAAAACAACAAAACCCACAGCCCACCTAAAATAAAATATAAACTACTAGGACAGTGTTCCATGGCGGCTCCTATAGAGGACCTAGAAACGTGTCCCTAATAATTCCCATAATCCCATTCAAAATAATGGTTATGTTGAATATGCTTTTTTCCAACACTACTGTTTCCTCCTTCCTTCCCAGGATATTCTGATCACACCCCAATCATTGGTATTAGGTCAAGGCCATTCGACATATAAAACTGGATTCAAGACGATTTTAGGGGCGCCTGGGTGGCTCAGTTGGTTGAGAGTCTGACCTCGGCTCAGGTCATGATCTCACGGCTCGTGGGTTTGAGTCCCGTGTCGGGCTCTGTGCTGACAGCTCAGAGCCTGGAAGCCTGCTTCAGATTCTGTGTGTCTCTCTCTCTGCCCCTCCCCTGCTTGCTCGCTCTCTCTCTCTCTCTCTCAAAAATAAACAAACATTAAAAAAAAGAGGGAATTTACTATAAATTGCCAACACACATTCTAGGCACTTAACATTCATTGTATAACTGTACAGAGAAAATGCTGTGGTGCATGTTTTACCTACATTCACTCTAATTCTTATATCAGTCCTATAAGGTAAGTTTTATAGATGGGAAAATTAAGTATTGGAGACAGTAATTTGCCCATGATCTAGATGGTAAGTAAACAGATTTCAAATTGGGTCTTTCTGGTTCTAAATTTTATCCTTTTTCTGCTCCACTCTGCACCTTCCCTTTAAGAAATGGTAAGTTACATTAATTAATGGCAGTGGTTTATTTATTTATTTACCTTTAACAACAACTCGTTGTTGGAGTTGCACCAATACTCAGTGTGAACTGTTCAAAATCTAGACAAACTCTGGATACTGAAAGCAGAACAACTTCAAAATATTAAAAGTCAGTATTCTGACTCAGATTTATAGGTTCTGTTTTATTTTATTTTATTATTTTAAGTTTATTTATTTATTTCGAGAGAGACAGACAGTGTGGAGGAAGGGCAGAGAGAGAAGGAGAGAGAATCCTAAGCAGGCTCTGTGTTAACAGCCTGGAGCCTGTCTCAGGGCTCGATCTCACGAATGGTAAGATCATGACCTGAGCTGAAAGCAAGGGTCAGACATTCAACCAACTGAGACACCCAGATGCCCCATAGGTTCTGTTTTAGATTACCAGTTGCTAATCGTAAAATCAAAAGAAAATGATGAGAAAAGAATCATAATTTTCCTGGCACTCAGAGATTTGTTATTTCTCACTTTAAAGCCTAACTATTATGGGGCATTAGAAGGAATTTGGATTGGAGACAATGAGGCTTTCTGTGTGAGATTAAGAAGCGTTCTTTGTTCTACCAGCATTCCCTACCCTCTTCCTAATTCCATATGTGTCCCCCCTCAACAAACCTTTTCACTTTTTTGACTAAAGTAGACTAAAACAGATTTAAGAATTCATCTCATCCATGGAGTTGGTGGATGTCTGTGATGAAATCTGCAACTAATTTGGGATAATGCAGAAACAGTAATAATTATAAGGATATCTTGAATATATTTGACTCTCTTTTTGGCTTTTGTTTTTTAGAGGGATTTATCACCGGAGCTGAAGTAGACTCTCTTTTGTTTAGCTTTATTAAGGTATAATTAACAAATAATATTTGTATATATTTAGGTATACAACTTGATGTTTTGATATCGTATTCATCATGAAATGATCACCACAGTGAAGCTAATTAATGTATCCATCACCTCACATTGGTTACCATTTTTGTTGTGGTCTTGGTGGTGGTAAGAACAGTTAAGGTCTGCCCTCTTACTTAGCATCTTTAAGGTATACACTATATGGTATTGCTAACTGTAGTCACATGGCTCTGTTGGACTTCCAGAACCTATCCCTGTGGTATAATTGAAACCTTGTAGCCTTGGCCAGCATCTCTCCATTTTCCCTTTTCCCCAACTCCTGATAACCAGCATTCTATTCTGTTACTATGGGTTCAACTGTTTTAGATTCCACATATAAGTGAGGTCATGCAGTATTTGTCTTTCTGTATCTGGCTTATTTCCCTTAGAATAATGTCCTCCAGGTTCATCCATGTTGTCTCAAGTGGCAGAATTTCCTTTTTTTTTTTTTTTACAGCTGAATAATATCCCATTATATATATATATATATATATATATATATATATATATATATATACACACATTTTATATATATATATATATTAATATAATTTATTGTCAAATTGGCTTCCATACAACACCCAGTTCTCATCCCAGCAAGTGCCCTCCTCAATGCCCATCACCCACTTTCCCCTCTCCCCGCCCCCCATCTACCCTCAGTTTGTTCTGTGTATTTAAGAGTCTCTTATGGTTTGCCTCCCTCCCTCTCTGTTTGTAACTGTTTTTCCCCCTTCCCCTCCCCCATGGTCTTCTGTTAAGTTTCTCAAGATCCACATATGAGTGAAAACATATGGTATCTGTCTTTCTCTGACTGACTTATTTCACTATGTCTATGTATATAATCATCTGTCAATGGACATTTAATTTCTTTTCATATCTTGGCTATTGTGAATAATGTTGCAATGAACAGGGTAGGGCAGATATCTCTTAGAGATACTGATTTCATTTCTTTTGGATACATAACAAGAAGTGGGGTTACAAGATCCCATGGCAGTTCTATTTTTAATTTTTTGAGGAACTAATCTTTTTGGTAATAGCCATTCTAACAAGTGTGAGGTGATATTTCACTGAGGTCTTGATTTGCATTTCCCTGGTGGTTAGTAGTGTCGAGTACCTTTTCATATATCTGTTGGCTTTTTGTCTTTTGGGAAATGTTTATTCAGGTCCATCTTTAAATTAGGTTGTTGTTGTTCTTGTTGTTGTTGTTGTTATTCTGCTATTGAGTTCTTTATATATTTTGGACATTAGCCTCTTATCAGATAGACAGTTTGCAAATATTTCCTCCTGTTCCACAGTTTTCCTTTTCATTCTGTTGAATGTTTCCTTTCCTGTGCAGAAACTTCTTAGTTTGATACAATGGCACTTGTCTGTCTTTGCCCTTTTTTTGCTTTTGTTGCCTGTGCTTTTGGTGTCACATCCAAAAAAAAAAAATCTTCCCAGACCAATGTTTGACTTCTTTCTTTATTTCTAGGAGATGATGGCACTCCAAAGGCTTATTCATAGAATATATTGACAGTTTCTTGGAATTGATAGGCAGCAGTTAATGACTTCATTCTGCACGTGTCAAGACTGAGGCATATGGCCACGTTAAAAGATTTGTCTGAGGGAATGCAGTCAATGATAGGGAATAAAAGCCAAAATCCAGAACTTCGAATTCCTCATTTGATGTCAATTTAACAACACATTAGATGTTCAGGTATTGCTGGTGTTTTCTTCATTGCAATCATTTTAATTTCATAACAAATTTCTGGCAGAAATATATAGAAACACCATCAAAACAGCGTTTCTATAATTGAATTCTAACACTGTGCTAGTCATACTCAGCTCAATAAGCAATGAATATGTGAGAATGTTCTAAATGACGTCAAACAGAGTGTTGGGTCCTGGGAGGACACTAGGAAAATATGAGACATGATCTTACCTTCAAAATGCTCAGAGTCTGATTTGAGAAATTAACCTCACTCCTGCAGAGTCATCACAGCTGAAAATATGTGGTGCTGACCAAAATAACAAGAGGAGTCAAGGGTACAGAGAGTTTGACTGGAACCTTTAGCATCCATGGAAGACCTAACTGTTGAATCTTAAATGGGGGATACATTTCAACCAGGAGAAGAGGAGAGGAAAGAGAACATCCCATACAACATTTGCATACTGCCTTTTACCTGGCAAAGTACTTTGATATTCATCATGAGATTGATCCCGACAGTAACTCAGAATGAAATGTTACTGTGATTCTCATTTTACTGATGAGGATCCTGAAGCTCAGAGAAATTAAGTAGACTTTCTGAGGTGACACAGCTTGTAAGGGGTAGAGCCTAGACCCAGATCTATGTCTGATGCATGCTCCTTTGTGTCAGATTCTGGAAGGTTATAAAACTAGGCAGAGGGAAATTATTGTTACTCCTAGATTATGTATCTAATATAATAAAAATGGAGGGCAGCAGAGCTGGAAAGATAGGAGACGGGGGATAAACCAGGATTCTCACCAGCCATCAATGCACCTGTGTTACCTCTGTCATGTGTTCATGACATTCGGTTATACGCATCCATTTCTGGTCTAGCTTTTCCTTCAACTCTGAGCTCCTGGAGGGCAGGGCTTCATTTTGATTTCAATATAGTCCAACATACTGCCTATCTAGTAGGAGGTTGGAATGAATTAACAAAATAGGTACAACTTTGATCTTGGCATGGGACAGCAGTGGAATCACAGCAGTGAAAGTGAAATAGAAAAAATAGATAACATTTGATGACAGACTTGATATTAAGGGTAAAAGAAAAGATATAGGGGCACCGTTGGTTAAGCCTCCAATTTTTGATCTTGGCTCAGGTCATGATCTCGTGATTCATGAGTTCAAACCCCACATCGGGCTCCATGCTGATGGTGCAGAGCCTGCTTGAGATTCTGTCCCTTCTTCTCTCTGACCCTCACTTGTGATCTCAATCTCTCTCTCTCTCAATAAAGAAACTCAAAAAAAATTTTTTTAAAGAGGAAGATAGAACAAGAACAAAGCAATTTCAAGTTTATTAGTGCAACACTTTTAAAGAATGGTTGCCTACCAGAAATAGGACACTTGGAGGCAGAGGTGAGGTTAATTTTTGACATTTTCAGGGAGCCGTGTGCCTGTAGGTTAAGGCCTTGGAACCACTTCTCCAGCCTAGGGAGTCCCTTATTCCTTTTGCTGGTAGGCCCCACGTCCTGGGGAGTTGACTTGCTTCCCTTTCTTCTTTCAAGTACCATTATCTGCTTTACGTTAGGGGGCTGCTCTTCATCCAAAACAGACTTGGTAGCCAAATGCTTCCTTTTAGCCCCTCTCTTCATTAATGTCCCCACCAGATAAACTCATAGAGACAATTTAGAGACTTTAGTGCTGACTTCTGTGGGACTATACATAAAGGTTAGCAAAAATTAAAAGTACTTGGGGAGTTTTAAAGTTTGCAGAAATCTTACCAAGTTCTGTAACAGTACAAGTCAGCATTCCTGTGTTTTTTACATTGTATTCAGAAGTCCCTTTTATATTGTCCTAAGAGCCTCTCTTAGATGATTCTAACTGATAGTCTAAACTTTTAGGTATGTAACTAATAGTGGTTGTGTGCTTATAATGTGCCAGACAGTCTTCTAAACACATGACATATTTACACCTAACAAAAATCCCTACACTTATATAATATATATATATACTATAATTATAATTGTTATATACTATTATATCATACTGTATACATATAATTATATACTATAATATGCTATTATATTCTAATATATATACTATTATTATTTCCGTATACAGATGAGAGGGAAATCAAGACATAGAAAATGTAAACACTGAGCACTAGGTCACAACTAGTAGTGGCAAAGTTGGGATTTGAACCCAGACAGCCTGATTTGAGAGCCTGTGTCTACCTGTCTTTTAGAGTATACACTGCTTATGTATAGCCTCTGGAGGGCTGAGGCCGGGAGCTTTGTGAGGTTTGATGCAATCCATGGTTCCTTCCTAAATCTCATGGTCCAAAGATGGACCAGTTGTGCTCAAGTTGCAATTTCCTCCCTTAGACATTCCTCTCCTGGGTTTTAGACTCTTGTGCAGCTGCATGAAAGGTGCTTCTCTGACCTTCCTCTGGTTGGCCCCAGAAATCCTGATCTTGTCCCAGGCTCCCTCTCAGGGAAATCTCTTCTCTATCTGGTTTCTACAGAATCCTCCCCTTGGGTTTTGAAATCATTCTGCGTAGACTTGAAATTGTCTTTCCTTCATCCTTCATTCACTTATTCATTCAACAAATGTTCAACATTTATTATGCGCTAGGCACGGTGCTAAGACTCTAGGGGATATTTGGATAAATAATTCATCACCCTCATTCTCTAAGCTACTCACAGTCTGAAGAGATATACATGTATATAAATAAATACAGTTCACTGTAGTGAATGATGTGGAGGAGGTATGGGCAGACAGTAAAGGGAGTACATTTGGAAGTTAACCATGTTGAGGAATAGGAGGGTTTTACAGTAGAGATAACTTTACTTTGAACGGGTTGAACTTTTGTAGATTTAGCAGTATGGAGGAAGGTCATTCCAAAGACAGAAAAAGCTCATGCATAATTCACAATTATAGAGAATCACGAATGTAAAGTTTAATTCAGTGATTCATTCACTCCACCATTAATATTTTCTGAGTGGCTGTTTTGTGCAAAGCTCATGCTACATGCTGGTGATGCCGTGTAAATGAAGAGTTCATTGCCCTGGTGGAAATTTCTATCAAGCACTAGGAAAGATCTATTTCCTTGACTTTTCCAGCATCCAGAGGCTTCCTGCATGCCTTAGCTCACGGCCCCTTCCTCCATCTTCAAAACCAACCAGTGTAGTATTTTCAAATCTCTCTCTGACTTTTATCCCTCTCCTGCCATCCTGTCTCCTTCTCTGTCTCTATTGGCAACTGGGTGGTTCAATAAATACCTTTTACATTGTATATGTCCCCAAGGGTCCATGTGTAAGACTTTTTTCAAGACCTTTTTTCTTGACCTTCCAATCTTTTTATTTCCAGGCCCCTAACCAGTATAGCCATTCATAACTGTCCCAGTGTCTGTGTATGCTTTTACCATACAAAGCAGATGGCCAGATAAGCCACCCAACGGGAAGCTTTGTCCAATGGGAGGATTTTTTTCTCACTGCTGTCTTTCAGGACAGCACAGTCTATTTTTGATTTGTATTTACACAAACCAAAAGTCATTTGTAAACCAATTTATTTGTAAACCAAGCTCTGTATTTTTTTCTTTTTCTCCCAGCTGGTTAACCTCACACTATGAGACCACAGGTGTGAGGGAGGCAGTGGTGCAACAGTAGTGACATGGGGGTCTGGACCACTTACTAGTACAGCTCACTTGTGATCTGTGGCCCTTCTTGTGACTGATCCCTAATGTACTGTTTCCATGTTGTGATGGATTATTATTGGGCTGTTTAGCCTTATGATTTGGGCCAGCTCATGATCAGCGTTTCCAGCTGCATAGTCACATGATCCCTGGTTTTAGACACTCATCTCTAAGGCCCAGTAACTGGTTTTTTTTGTTTTTTTTTTTGTTTGTTTTTTAAATAGAATTTATTGTCAAATTGGTTTCCATACAATATCCAGTGCTCATCCCAACAAATGCCCTCCTCCCTGCCCATCACCCACTTTCCCCTCTCCCCCCGCCCCATCTACCCTTAGTTTGTTCTCAGTCCTTAAGGTCTTTTATGGAGGTGTTTTTGACCAGTGTATATTTTTCCAATGCAGATGTCATGCCCTTTTTCCAAAATCCTAAGGGGTCTGCATTGTGGTTCTCCTATTGGACCTTGTCCCATAGCTCCGTGCAAGGAGTTTAGGCCCCCTGCAAAGTTAGAGGGAATAGCCCACCTACAAGATTACCTTCACTTTTGATATCAACTTCATGTCTTTTTTTTTGGGGGGGGGAGGGAGGGTCTAAAACTATGCTCAGTTTTGATAATTTGTTAGAAGGACTCACAGAACTTATGGAAAGTTATTATACTCACAGTTATGACTTTTTATAGGGAAAGGATACAGATTAAAATCAACCAAGGAAAAAAGTACATACAGCAGAGTTTGGGCAAGTTCCAAATGTGGACCTTTGTTTGTTCTCATTCTGAGGAACCCAGATGCATTACTTTCCTAGCATTAATGTGTAACAATACGCACACAGTATTGACAACCTGGGGAGTCAAACTCAGTGTTCAGAGTTTTTCTTGGGATCCATTAGAAAGACAAGATTGATTGATGGTCCACATGCTTGATCTGTCTCCAGGTCAACTGATAACAAATGAGTCAAAGCCCTCACTTGAAATCATATTGTAGATCTCTGGGGGCATAGCTAGCCTCTACCCCAAGGTATGGCCAGCCCCCACTTGAAATCACATTGTTACTGTCTGGCTGGTCTAAGACCCCCAGCCAAACAGAGATTACCTTCCAGGAGGCAAGGACAAAGGCCAAACTTCTTTTTGTACAAGATTAAATTCTTTCCTACATACTCTACACAGTACTTTTCCCCACCACAGATATCTCTGTTATCTTAGGGACTGGCAGGTTGTATGACCCAAGAAGCAGGTTGTATGATCCCTTGCACTGCAGCCTGGACCAGCTTGGACAGCCTTCCATGTCATTTTGTGGATTATTTAGAGCAGAATATCCAAGTATAGACTATGTTGCCTCTAGAATCCAAAACGCTGGGGTTTTCCTTGACTGCTGGCATTCAGGTTATCCATCTCCAAAATGCTTCCTTCTTAGGGGTGAAGGTATGGTATGCCATAATTTGCCCTTTATTTTGGAGCAGATGCCCTGGCATGATACAGGCCACTAAACTCCTAAAATTTTCACTAAGGCACGGAGCCCTTAAATCCTCATAGTTACTAATACCTCCAGTCAACTTGCCATATTGTGCTCATCATTACCAATTAACATAATGTCATTGATGTAGCTGACCAATAAGATATTCTGAAGAAAGTCCAGATGGTTCAGGCCCCTTCAGACTGTGTTATAACTGAGGATGGGAGAGTTACATAGCCCTGAGGTAAGATCATGAACATATATTGTTTTTGTCCCCTGTGAACTCAAACTGCTTCAAATCTTAGTGCCTTATAGGATTGGGAAAAACACATTCAAAGCTATGTAGACCTGCTCTAGCAAAGACATCACTTCTGGGCATTTCTGCAGGCTCAAGATGTTTAAGGAAATCTGAAGACTCAAGATTTTCAAGGGCACTGATCCAAATGTCCCTGTCCCAGGTTGTGGGTCCCAGTTCTTTCCAATTAGGTCCCTGACCTTGGCACAGCAGACTTGCTGGGGCTGAGAATTCAACCATTCCTGGAACTATTATCTCTTTATCATCAAGTCCTTGCCTAATCCTCAGCTCTGTCTGCTAATGGCTACTAGATTAGAGCCTTTTCAGATGCTGCCAAGGAGGCCCTCTGGCTTTCACAATTCACCCTTCCATTGGAGATAAACCATCCTCAGACTTTCATTGTCTTTTTCCATTGCACTGATAGCACCCAATAAGAGCCACTCACTTCCATAGTCCTAATTATCATTTTCCCCAAACCTTTCAGACTCCTCAGATATTGCATCTGCCAGTGGACACTGCTACCCCATTCTGTTTCACCATCAATGAAAGTTTTAAAAATCATACTACTGTAGCATGCCCCAGGATATCAATCCCTACTTAGCAGAGACTGATGGGGCTTTCCCAATGCAGGTGATCTGTCTCCAAAGTCCTGTGTTAGGGTCAGCTTCCTAGGATGTCTCCCATACCAACTCTCTTGGGTCTCATTTCCCAGGGAGACTGAATCTGAGGCAGGGATTTGCATGCAACCTTTTTATTGGTAGGTGTGCTCAGGAACAACACCCGTCAAGAAGTAAGAGAAACAGGATTGGAGAGAGTAGATGAAATTGTTTTGCAGCGGAAGACTTGGACAATCCTTTATGGAGCTTTGGCATGGGGCTGGCCCCCAGAGTTGTCCTCATTTGGGGAAAGGGGCCTGGGCCTTTATAGCCTAAATTAGCCAGTTGTTGTATATGCAGGCTGCCCTTGGGGAAGGGCAAGTCTTGGGAGTGGCATCTCTCTTTCACTGAGGGCCATGGAAGGCTTCAGCCCTAAACTGCAGCAGTCAACACTCCTAGTCTCTGCAGGAATGAGCACCTCCACCCTGGGTAAGGACTCTAGGAGGTATACCCCAGCATTTTTCACATTCAGCTGTGTGACCAATAACAATCTAGACTTGGAACTTCTATTGGACGGAGTCTATCATCCTGAATGACCACATGTAGCTAAACCACGTTGGACATGTTTCTCTGTGAGAGAGAAATAAACCTTTGTGCTTTATTAAGCCTTTGAGATTTCAGCATTCGTTACGTCCTTAGTATAATCCAGCTAGCCTTTTCTAACCAGGAGAGCCTGTATATATAGTCATGATTATCTTCATTGTTATTTCCAGCACAGAAAAGTTAAGTGACTTGATTAACATTACGAGGTAATTCACACAGCCAGGATTCAAACTCAGGTCTTCTTTAACACAGCTTCATACCCTCTCCCTCTTTTTTTTTTTTCTTTTTCTTTTTTTTTTTTTTTTTTTTTTTGCAATACCACACTCTCCTGTGTGCTGGAGTACTTCATTACAATGTACCCTGTTCAAACTGAAGATGTCTTTGACAAGTGTTATGCACTTAAATCTTATCAGCCAATAATACATAAATATATTTATCCATACTCTCCTGAGAACAGTTGAGAACAAGTATTGATACAGTAGGGGGAAAAGACATGCCAATGCCTAATAACTAAGGGGAAGTAGGAAGTATTCACATTATAAGACATAAAAAGACAAGAGGAGAGGCCAGAACCTCATATAGCAGGTGTCACCTACTGTGAGTTCAGGATTCTGGGATGAGGTAAAGGGTTATTTTGGGGATCTCAGGATAAATAAGGGATTCTTAAACAAGAACCCTAAACAAAAATCCTAATACTGATGGATTTGACTAAATAAAAATCAAACATTTCTGTGTAACTCAGGACATATAGACAAAGTTGACAGTAGAAAAAGGTGTCTGTGCTGTCTAAAACCAACAAGGGGTTAATTATCTAGAATTAAGCAAGAAATTATAATAAATCAGCAATAAAGAACAGGAGAATAGAAAATGGGGATAAATAGGTAACTTCCAAAAGGGAAATCTGATTGGCTAATAAACAAATGACAAAATATTCAACCTTGCTGGTAAATAGAAATTAAATTAAAATGAGATACCACTTTAGACCAATAAATGGGCAAAACTTAGATAGCCAAATCATATCAAGTGCTGGCAAAGTTGTGGGGATGCAGCACCTTCCATGCACTTCAGAGTGAAACATGATTAGAGCAGCCATTCTAGAGAGAGTGTGGCTGCATATAATGTAATTAAACATGAGCATATCTCGTAATCTAGAAATCCAGCTCCTGAGAACAGACTCTGACAAGCTGGCTCAGGGCCATATGCTGGTTCAATGCAATGGTGTATGTGGAATATCAAACCCTGAGTAAGCTATGTTTGTCACTAGGGGAATCAGTAAGTAAAACGAAGGCAAATAACTGAAAAGCTCCATCTCTCTCTCTCTCTCTCTCTCTCTCTCTCTCTCTCTCCCCCTCTCCCCCCCACCCCCTTTCCTTCCTCCCTCCCTCCCTTTCTCCCTCTTGGGCACATTGAATCCTTTAGCATGGAGGTGAGGGAAGATGAGTATAGTTAACTTTGTGTATCTGAGATCTTAAAAGAAAGGGAAAAGGAAAACAAATAGATTAGCTGTAAAATTGGTTCATATCTATAAATTATTAATCCATGAACCACTAATAACCTATTATTTAGAGTTACATAGAGACTTTTTTCAGATCCCCACTCTTAATTTTATCCAGTAAATGACTCTTTACATGGGGGCTATTTTTTTACCGAGACTAATTACCACCAATTACCTCTCATGAGGATTTCACACCACCGAGGAGTGAACATATATATAGTCTTTATTGTATAGTTGAGGGAAAAGTCTCAGAGAGGTTGAGCAGTGTGTCCAGGGTTGTGCAAGTTCTCAGTGGCCTGGAATTAAAGTTGATCTAACTCCCAACAATTACATGCTTTCCTCATCATCTGGTTTGTTTCGAGGGTCTGCGGAATGCTGGATGAAAGCAGTTGCAATTCTTGGGTTTTCAGAATTCTTACGTTGCTGACAGGAAAAAAAGTTGATATTACATATATATATATATATATATATATATATATATATATATATATACTTTTTTTTTGAGGCAAATTACAACCTTACAATGGGACTGCAGCCTCTCCAAGGCTCAAATATCCAATGAACCACGCCTGGCAAAGTTCAGACTTGATCTGAGGAAAATGACTTTCTCTTTGGAAAGCGCTACGGTTGGCCTCTCAGGTTTAGCCTATTTCTCTCCTCAGGAGCTCTCCATTAAGAATTAATTTACTGGCATAGAGAAATATAATCTTCATAATCTCCCCAGTGTCTAGCAGTGTTGTCTCTGTCTCCTTTTTATGTCCTTTCTGTACTTTTCTCAAAACGCAGATAGAATTGAACTTGGCTAGTGATTTATCAAATACTGCTATGGGAACAACAGTAACTCACATCTGCCTAAGGCTTTACAGTTTCCAAAACCCTCTCCATACATTATGTCACTGCATCCTTGTAACTGTCCCTGGAGGTGGCCCTCTCCACAATACGCAGAAGAAGGGACGAGGATTCTAAGAGGTCATTTAGGTATTTCACCTAAAGAGTAGAGCATGGGTTTGAAGCTCAACTCCATATCGTGTTAGTTTCTATAACCATGTCTTCTCTTATAAGAGCCAAAAGAGTTTTATCATTTCCAAAGTCCCTTTCCATATTCGCAGACACTACTCCCATCTGAGATGTGAGATACAAATGCTTGTAGTGGTTCAGTGACTTGTCCTATGTCAGCCCATCAGCTGGGGTGTGGGAGGGTGGGATTAGATCCCAAGGATTCTGCCTCCACACCCCTCATTTTGTTCACAACTACAGAAAAGAATACTCCTCCAATTTATGTGTGATTTCTCTAATGTTAGTCGGAGATTGTGCCAATAAAATCCTGCCTTAAGGGTGATGAATTGTGCTACCCCTTTCTGTGAGACTCTGAGGGGGAAGCGGAAATTTCAAGAGAGAAAATAACCTGTTGTAAGTGACTCAGCGGGGCTGGAATTGGAGCTCAAAGCCCCCAGGCCCAGCCCCTTTCCCAATGACTGGTAGGCCGTGAAGAACAGCCTGCCAGGGAGCAGGAAGTAGGCTCTGAGATGGAGAAGCCTTGCTGAAGGTTCCCACAGAGCTCTGTAAAACAACTGAGATGTGAAAGACGGTCCAAGAGATCTGGATGAGTCAGGGGATGATTAGTCAGTGGTGCTTTCCACCAGCCCCACCTTGGTTCTTGGCCTCTCCTGGGGCCTGCCTGCCCACCCTCTCATCCAGGTTTTCATTGCTTATTAGCACTTCCAGCTGAGGATGTCAGAGGACATGAATGCGGGAGCTGTTGGATCCCTTGCTTGAAGCAGGTGCATTCTGGAGTACCAAGGAGTTCTTCCTCAGACCTCTCGAGTCATTAACCCAGCGTCCCCAGAGCAGATCTCCCAGATTCTGGGAGGAACAAGTTGCAAATCAGGTTCTGATTAGTGAGTTTAGAACTGTGTCTTCCCAGCGAAGGCCTGGCTTTTAAAGGCAGTGACGAAGAGATGGTTCCTGTTGGACTGGGAGTCAAAGGTGAGATGGAATCTCATATAGAAGAGATATAGAAGATGGTAGGCTAGTTAGCCTAAGAGCATAGACTCAGGTCAACGATGTTTTTCAGCTGTTCCCACTGTTCCTAACCATGGTCTTTTCTTGATAAATGTGTGTAGATCATAGGGAAGCTTGGTAGTTGGAGTTTGAATGACTCAGGGCCTCTGTTGTCACCCCTGGTGGGTAAACACCCCTGAGCTTATGTTCCAAGTGCACGTGTGATGTGCTGCCTCTGCAAAGGGGCAGTCCTGCTGGATCACTATAGTAGAAACCAATTAGCAGATCCTTCTCTCGGGTGAAATCTCTGCCCTGTCCCTGGGATCTGTTTGTTCCTCCCCATTTCAACAGCCACCATAGAACCTTCTATCTAGCTACACTCATGGGCTCTTGCATGGCCCCTGCCCCCTGCCTCTTTCCCTGGAATCTACCCAACCGAAGGCATTCAGATTCTTTTTTCTCTAGCATGGCTTTCTATGTGCCCACTTAGCAGTGATGAATCTTCCAGGAGAACAATTCTTGCATCCCTGCCTCCTCTGAGTTTTTAGAATACTTGGTTTTTACTGTTACAGAGAGAATTTCATCTTGCATCTTTTTCAAGCTGTTTTATAAAAATGAATAGGCACAAGGGTCTCTTTCCTTGCATGATGGCCAGCCTTCATCTGGCGAGACCAAAAGAAAAAAAAAAAAAAAAACAACAACTAGCCCAGTGCATGGCCCATAGTAGGGACTCATCATTTGACTGAAGAATCAAAATGTTTATTGTGAATTAAAATATATCCACACAATGTCTTGTTGCTTCTCCTAGAGCAGGGGATGGCAAATTATAGTCACCCAGCCAACTACAGCCAAAACAACCAACAAACACCTATTTTTACAAATAAAGTTTTATTGGAACACGGCCACATTCATTCATTTACATATGCTTATAGGTTCTTTTGTACTATAGAGTTGAGTAGCTGCAACCGAGATCACCTGGCTTATGAACCGAAAATATTTACAATCTGACACTTTGGAAAACTTAGTAAATAAGTATTCTGAGGGGCGCCTGGGTGGCTCAGTCGGTTGAGCATCCGACTTCGCTCAGGTCACGATCTCACGGTCCGTGAGTTCGAGCCCCGCATCAGGCTCTGTGCTGACAGCTCAGAGCCTGGAGCCTGCTTCAGATTCTGTGTCTCCCTCTCTCTCTGGCCCTCCCCCCGTTCATGCTATGTCTCTCTCTGTCTCAAAAATAAATAAATGTTAAAAAAAAAATTAAAAAAAAATAAGTATTCTGAGGGAAGGAATTGTGCTTTGTTTTTTTTTGTTTTTGTTTTTGTTTTTATCTAGTCTACTTAGTAGGAAGCACAATAAATGCCTGTTGAATAAATTAATCAATGAATCAATATTTGATGGGGAACTTAAACCCTAACACTTGTCCTTTTCTCTCTTTTTTTTTTTTTTTTTTTTTTTGAGATGAACCATGATGGCTAACTTTCTGATGATGGATCTGTTCTTTTCATTTATTCACTCGCTCACTTAAAAATTTTTGAGTATCTTCTAAGGGTCAGACACTATTCTTGGTGTGGAGAGAAATAGTGAGTAAAGCTGACATGATCCCTACTCTCATGAACCTTAGAGTCTTCTGAGGGAGACAAACATTATTCGAGTGTCAGGTATATTGTGTTTTTATAGTAGGAAGAGAGGAGTGCATGGGATGCTGAGATCCTGGATTAGCTCCTCGTGGAGTTCAAGATTTCTCTGAGAAAGTGGCTGTGGAACTAAAATCTGAGGGAAGAGTAGGGATGAGTTGGCCAATAGTTAAGATAAGAGTGAAGACCCGACAACTTTCAGCTCTTGGCAGAGCTGAAGAACAGCACACAGAAGATCATGTAGCAGAAGGGAGCTGGGTGAGTATGAAGAACAGTGAGTGGGGCAGGGTGGTGCAAGTCCAGAGAAAGGCTGTGAGCTGCAGGAGGAGGCAGGGTCTGGTAGAGAGCCTTCAAGGAGTTTTCTCTCTCCTGGGAATCATGGAAGACCATCGAAGGGTAATCAGGAAAATGCTAGTAGAAGAGAAGTGGGAAGAGATAGATTTTAATATAATTTGCATTTTACAAAGATCACTCTATGGAACAAGATTTTTCAGTGACAGCTGCTTTCAAATATTGAATGCATATTTCTTAATAAATCAGACTCAGGAAAATGACAGTCATCTTCTTATTAAATATTGTGATAGTAATTGATAGTAATACCTTGCACTTGTTCAACTTAAAAAAAAAACAACCCTCTGTTCTCACGTGTACTCACAGGTGATACTGTCTCTCTTAGTTAAGTATTGCACGTATAGTACCACGAAGTAGAACGTTTGAGCACAGACAGTGGCGTCAGTCTCCCAGGAGTTGCACACAATGGCACATAACAGAGGCCTTTGGACATTGGTTTTTGTTCCACGGCTGTTTCTGGATGTGTTTAAGCTGAAAGCCCCTGATCTAGGCTAGCTGCTTGAAGAGATTGGGTTCCAGTGCCTATGACAGTCTCAGTGATGGCAACTTGCTGGTGCATTTTGTTCTTGGTTTCAGTAAAGCTTTGGACTGGCTCTGGTGAACCACTCTTTCCTAATTGTTCTGTAGTGAGGCATCATTTCAGTTCTCTTGCCTTCCTGGTTTTTCCCCTTACCTTCCTTTGCACTTAGTCATGATACTTTCTCTCTGCTGCCTTGCCATCCTTGCTCTTACAAATTTCCCTTCAGTTCTCAGCTGGAGCGAATGCCTCCCTTGCTTTTCTAAGTGCTGTGGGGTGGCTGATGAGGCATTGAGTGGGGGACACAGTGGCTGGAAGCCACAAGGAAACCTTTCCCTGAGGAAGGGCCAGGACAGTCAAACAGGACAGTCAATCCAGGGTGGCTGGATGCTGGGGGATGTCACATAAAACCCCAAGAAATCATGTTGGTACCCTGGGTCTCCTGACCATCCAAGAAATCTGGGACAGCCCCTGGAATCTGGAAAACACTTGGTCAGCATGTACTTTTTTGGAGGCAGCTGGATAATTAAGAAGACTTTCATGGTTTTTTCCTTGGTGTCACTCTATATCACATCATTTATTTGTTATTTGGTTAAGACATTTTATTTTTGTAATGTTTATTTTAGAGAGAGAGAGAGAGAGAGAGCAGGAGAGGGGAAGAGAGAGACCCATAGAATCCAAAGCAGGCTCCAGGTTCTGAGCAATCAGCACAGAGCCCCACACGGGGCTCGAACCCACAAACCGTGAGATCATGACCTGAGCTAAAGGCAGATGCTTAACTGACTGAGCCACCGAGGCTTCCCTGATTAAGACATTTTAATGAAACAGCAGCCCTTCTTTAGAAAGAAAGGGGTTTTACTGATTTCTGAATTCGGTTGTCTTTGCCATACCTGACTCATCTCATAATTCCAGTCAAACCTAGAATTCGTTTAGGATTTTATTTGCAATTAAATGTAAACTTAAAAATTGTGTCAATAAAATGCTGTGAAAAGATTTTTCTGTTTGAAAGATTCTCTTTGGGGTTAAACTATCTCTTTGGAGGGTTTCTTTTCTTTTCTTTTTTATTATCTGTAAGTGTATATGATGCTCAAATGTGATTGCCAGATCTATATTTCTATTCGCCTTCCCTTTTAGGCATATTTTTTTCTCTCTTTAAATTTTTTTTCTTCGAAATTTATTTACTCATTTATCATCCTTTGGTTCACTAGGTTCTTTTTCACTTTAACCATGATTCCATTAATCTCTTGGTCCAGAATGCAATAGTTGGCTGCAGAGAGAGAAGGGAGAGAAAAACAAATTCAATTGGGGAGCAACCCTGATGATCAAAGAAGAGATGAGGTCTCTGAACCATGAAAGATAAGAACTCAAAGAAGTCTGATATTCATGACCTTGCTCTATGTTAAGTGTCCAGAGTGTCATAGTTAGTAAAATTACAGTAGGCATCCTCCTGTTCTTACCAAAACAAAAAAAAATAGATTGAAGGAAAATATTATTATAGAATAATTGGATTACAAGACTAAGACTAAAACTATTTTAAAAGTCCCTTAGATTTTTCTTTCTTTCTCTAACCAGAGCTGATCTTGAATTGATGACATTTCCAATATCTCTCAATGTTACTGAAATAAAAACAAATTTGCCATTTATTTTCATTTAAGGTACCATCCAATAAAAGTTAATTTGGGATTGCATAAAAATATAACTCGTCCTGTTTGGTCTGATGTGGACAGAACAAATTGTTCCATTCTTTATTTCAGAGGTAGCGGGGCCAATTAGCGAGGTACCATTAAATTAGCCACAGACAAAGTGCTGCAACCCCATGCAAGGTATTGGGATAGAAAGTAAGACAAAGAGCTTTTCCCACCTTCAAGTAGGTTGGGATCAGCTGTTTGAATTATCCCACAGAGGAGCGAGAGTGACCGACTGACTCACACGTTAAAAAGAACGGCAGCGAATCCTTGGAGGATGCCATATGCTCTGTGCTTTGCCGCAAGCTGCTGACAGTGCGTGACAACCACAGACCTGAGGTGCCGCACCACCCCCAAATCCAGTGGACAGGAATTTCTCCAGGCTTTTTCATCACTAATGGAGACACACTCCTCCATTTCTGATATTTATCACAAAGTGAATTAGTTAAAATGCAAATTCTCTCTGCCTCAAGAAGTCTGTATGTGGACTGAATTAATAAAATATTATTTTTAAAGTACTGCGTTGAAGTGATGGTTAGAATTCATCTTGCCTCTCTGTCACTGTAGCCGTGGACATCCTAACATTCTGCAGTCTTGCCCCTTTAAACCTAACCTATTTGATCGCAGCCTGGATCTAAAATGAAGTTGTTTTCCAGAAGCTTCTTCATACATATTCATTTCAAAAGGCAAGGGTGACAGTGTTATAACAGGACAGTTTTGCATACAAAACAAGTGTATATGGGCCTGTATTGTTAAAGGCACTTTTACTTCCTCCCCCCCACCCCCCCTTGCACAGGAAATTCTCGTGCCTGTAATTACTGGCTAGTAGCATTACTCCTGCAACATGGAGCGCTTGGCGTGTTGTATGAGCCATGATGGATGTGTACCATGTGCCCTTAGAAGGAGCATCTCCTGTAACAGGCATGGTTTGCTGCATATTTATTATGTATTATTATAGTCTTCATTGTAACCTAGCCTAGAGTGAAGATTGCAGTGTGATTTCCATTGTAATTTCTTATTTTCATTCACTCATAGCCCTGAGAAATGAGGTGAATTCTTTCAGAAGGGCACTAAAAGACCCTTTAGTTGTACTGTGGCTGTTCACCTAGCTCCATCTGACCCAATGAATGTAACTATAAAGGCACTAATATATATTTCCAGGAGATGGAGAGATGAATTCATGAGTCAGTGATATTTTGCTATGGCTTTTGCATTTTATTCACTCTCCATATTTTTACTGCTGATAGGTCTCTCTATTAGCATGGAAGTTTATGTCATATTACAGCGTCCTATTTAATGCCCAGTCGAGATCTGACCTGCCTGCTAATGGTTGAGCAAAGCGACAGGCCAAAGGAGGGGGATCTTAATTCCATGTTAGAAAATCCAGGTTTTGTGAGGCCTTTTCTGGCTGTTCTTGGTGAAACTCTTCTCATTCGATCATTGCTTGGCTTACTCCCATTGTCTCTTTATGATTTTTCATCCATTGCTCTAAATTCAGTGTTCCAGAAAATTTACTCTGTTATAAAGCTGTTGAACTTAAGATAAAAAAATTCAACACAAACATTGAGGTGCTGGACAGGTTGGTAGGAAGCAGAGACATAACCAGTAAAACATTTAATAACATGAAGATGAGGGCAGAAGAAAAATAATGGGATGACATGGGCCATGATTAAAATATCAGCAGACTAACATTATTAGATTGAGTTCCAGCTACCCAGAATGTGGCTTGTTGAGCTCTAAAATAAAGCTCTTTTGTCCCCCTTCCCCCCACATCTGGCCATGGTGTTGTGTTGGGTGTGTAATTCAAGCTTTGGTAGAGACCAGTGGTTCACAGAATAGGTCCCTGAACCAGCAGCAGCAGCAGCAGCATCACCTGAGAAACAGAACTATAGATTATTGGGGCCCACGTTAGACTTACTGCATCAGAGACTTTGGGGACGGGACATGCAATCTGTGTTTTAATAAGAACTTCCGTGTGATTTGGATGCAGGCTAAAACTGGAGAACCACTGGCCTAGGGGCCTGGACACAACATTTTAATTTGCAGATGTTAAGAGACACTTAGACTTTAGTACCCTTGAGTTGATCTCTTATTTATGATTTGAATGTTGTATTACCAGCATTGGTCAAACCAAAGGTGGGGAACTTCAAATATCAGACTTCTCTTGGTTATATTATCTGGCTAATGGGTGACTTGTAAATTAGAGATGGGGTGGGTGGCTCTCACAAAATATGATTCTGATTTTGGTGGCTATGTTACCAGTAGGAAAAGATGAGGGTTTTTTATTTCAGTTTTTGTTATTGGTCGTTCGTACAGTGACCACGGAGTGCACAATTTAGGGAAAACTGCTTCTTCCCTAGCTCTTTTGCATTTATTAAAATTTGGTAATCCAGTGTACCTGTTAATAGTGACCTCTGCTGTCCAGAAGCAGTACTACGGCCACACAATCAGCGTAGGAATTAGTTATTGTTTAGTAAGAAGAAAGTAATGGATATACTGAAGTTATATAGGAAGGGAAAGAGGCATGGCTCACTGCAAAAATTATTTGGCTCTTCCCAAATGAAAATGTGTTGCATCTGTCTTGAAAAGAAAAATTATATGGTTTTTCTTTCATTCCAGATTACCAAACTTCACCTTTGAAGGCACTCTTCAGTAGAATAGGAAATTACTAGAATTCAAAAAGGAAATCAATGATTTCCTAACTACCATGAAAATTCTCAGTCTTTAACATGTGACATCATTACTTAGCATTAGGTTATTATTTCTGGTCTGAAATACAATCTTACAACTCTCAAAATAAAATAATTATTTTCAAATTCCTTAAAGAATCTTAACATGAGTTGTATTGGTAGGACAAGGGTTCCTGGTACCCAGCAAGTGATAAGATATTTGTCGAATGGCTACCTAAAGACAAGTGCTACAGAGTTAAGGTGCTGCATCTGCAGCATCTAAGATAATCCTGCTTATGGTAGAGAGAGAATCAACATGGTTGCTTGCTTCTTTACAATGTAGGATCTGACTTGGAATTGGAGGACCTTCATTCACATCCCCTTTTCTCTGTGTGTAAGCTTTTGCAATGAGTAACTTAAGAGCTTTGGGATGGGTATTAACTCTTCTAGGTCACTTGGCTAATATTTTATAAATTGAGCCTATTGAATGCAACTCTTATGTCAATCAATTTAGAAAACTAATTGCATAACTTTTATGTGCCTACTGGTACAGTAGTATAGTAGAAGAAGTTTGGGCTTTGGAATTAGACACATTTTAGCACTGATAAGTGATTCTTCTCCTTATTTGTGGTCTCAGGCAAGAGACTTCACTACTCTGAACCCTGGTTTCCACATCTATAAAATGGGGAGATACATTATACTTACTGTAAAAAAAAAAAACAAAAACAAAAAGAAAAACCACTTCCAATACAGGAAATCAAGCAGAACATAAAGTGATCTTTTAATGCCATGCCAGGAACATTTTCTAAAAAGTACACCTGAAGGACATCTGACTAGGTAGGGCAACAAATGTGCACAATGAATTACAGTTCAGATATTTTCCAGTTCCATAAAACTGATAAGATGTGATGACATACATTTCTGTCCAAGAGATAAGATAGCCCCCCAAATTATAGTTGTATTGTCATGTAGGATATTAACTAGTTTTGCAGCTAAGTGGTACTTTCTCCATATTTCTTTTTCTTTCTTCCCCTGTTCCCTTCTCCCCTCCCTCACTGACTACAATTCTTGTTTCTCAGAATTCTTGTGAATGGGTTTGCCATCCGCTAGTTTCCTTAATAATGAACTAAATAAAATTTGACACATTCTCACTCTATATTTGTATGAGAATTATATTTTTAACATTCAGAAAATTATGCTTTGACATATTACCTTAAAGAGTTTTTGTCAGAATTGAAATGAGAACACATGTGGGAACCCTCCTCGCACAGTGGTTGACATACAATATGCTTATTTCTTTTTCTCTTTCCTGGGTTAAAAATGTTTACATGTTGTTCTTGCCCTTGTGGAAGTAAAACTCTACCTAGAAAAACAAAATGATCACCTAAGAGATAAGAGGAGAATGCTTATGGACAGACTGAGCTGTAAAGTACCCACTCTGAGGGCGGAGCTTAGAGAAGGAGACTAGGGGCTTCAGTAAGTTGTTCGTGGATTTGGACCTGATGAGGCTGATTCATAAAGCCACTGCATGGCTCACTGCATTTTAATGTATTATATTGTGCATTTTAATGTATTATATTGTATTTTAGTTAGTTAGTTAGTTAGGGAGACAGAGAGAGAACACGCATACACAGGCAGGCCGGAGGAAGAGAGAGAGAGAATCTTAAGCAGGCTCCATGCTCTCTTCAGAGCCCACGTGGGGCTCAGTTCCAGAACTCTGGGATCGTGACCTAAGCCAAAATCAAAGAGTTGGGCGCTCAACCAACTGGGCCGCCCAGGCGCCCCCATAATCTGCATTTTAAACAAATCTCTCCAAATGATGTGGAGTATAAGAGTTTAGAGGCAATATAATTTAGCAGAGGGAATAGAGATGTTAAGAAGACTCCAAACAAACATTTCAGAAGTGGCAATATTCAGTGACAGAAGGGCTATTAGTATTGAAAGAGGATGAAGCCTGTAGTCTGTTATAACAGACTCTGGCTGTTGGATTAGGGAAGAGGAGTTAACAAGTATGAATCTCCGTGCAAGATTTCCAGTGTGCAGGGAACTTGTGTTTATTTCTCGATAACTGAATTTAATTTCTATTCAGAGCTGTCTGTCTTCCAGGAGGCAGAAGTATAATCCATGACAATAAGAGATCCCTCGCAGTTGCCTTGAGCTACCCATAAAGCTACAACCTTCACAGCCACCCTGGTTGTCTGTCTGTCCTGGGTGTACTCACTGAGGGTCTAGGAGCTAGGCCAAGCATTGACTGGAGAGGGAGCTGAACTTTCTCTGGTGTCCTTATCCACCAGGGCTGGCATCTGCTGCAAAAATCTCACTAGAAAGGTGGTTTCTATTTTGGTTTCCTTAACCACTAGGGGTTCACAAACCTAGTCACAGAGGGCTCCTGGCCTATTTTCAGTATTTCCCAAAATTTTCCTGACCAGGCGTCTATCTCCCGTTCTTTCTGTGAACTGAACTCTTTCTCCCAGTAATCCAGACTCTGTCCTAAAGTTCTTAACTGAGATCTTCCTACAAATACTCAAGAAGTCTGAGTCCGTTTTCCTTTGAAATGTAGATGTAGCTCTCAACAGTCCTTTGAGAGCTCAAAGATTTAGGATCAGCATCTCAGAGTGCCTTTGTTTTCCTCTTCTGCATTTAAAAGTGAAGGGTCCACCTGGGGCTGGTGCAAATGGCTTAGGTGGGGATAGAGTGTGCTTTGGAGAATGTAGAACTTTCATTTTTTTTTTTTTTTTTTTTTTTTTGCACTGTCCTCACCCTTCAGTGTAAAAGATTTAAAAGAAAATCATTAGAAGCAAGTGGGGTAGAATGAGGAAGGTAAAGTAAGTTGGCTTCCCTAGAAGTGGGAGAGATGCTTGGTAGAAAAAACACGTTCTAGTAACACTTTGGATAAAGAGGATCCTGGCTACCAGAGTTTCCTTTGTTTTTTCCTAACACTTTTTTCCCAGTCCCTGTCTCCACAAGTGGCTACCTTTGGCACACATTCTAACTTCTTCATTTCTAGCCCCTGTCCCGTTGGGAGAGGGAGCTCATTCACTCATTCAGCACATATTAATACGCATTGAGCACAGAACAATGTGTGGGACAACAGGCTCTGACAGGTCGTCATAGCTCCAGTGAGTGAGACGGGTGGGAGGATCCTTGCCCTCCTTTGATGGGGGACCCTTCCTAACCCCCTTTTAAGAAAAGGGAAATGTTACAGGCCTCCCAAGTTGGAATCTGTAAGTACTTTGAACCTTTGCAGATGTTATAAGTTATCCTGAGATGCCCTTTTCTTCCTTGATCACCTGAGACATTCCTAAAGCCTCTGTGATGCCTTCTGTGCTGTGTGTACATGGGCAAGGGGTGGGGGTGGGAGATGCCTCTCCCAGTCTCAAGACTGAGAGAATATCCCTACTGACTTTACAGTCTCTGCACTTCTGGAACACCTCTGCTCAAGCACTGTGTTCTCTCATTGCAAATATTAGCTTATTTCAAAATATGTTTATTGAATCCCTACTGAAACATACTAACTATAGAGTACAGAAGTCCCCCCATCCCCATCTGTGATTTTGCTTTCCACAGTATTAGTTACCCACAGTCAATGCGGTGTGGAAGCAGATGATTTATAGTTCTTCTGAGGAGCCGTCAAAAGGTCAATAGTAGCCTCATGCTACATCACAGTACTGATGTCATGCCTTCACGTCATCTCATTATGAAGGCATTTTATCTTGTCACATCATCACAAGAAGGGTGAGTACAGTCCAATAAGGTATTGTGAGAGAGAAAGATCACATTCACATGACTTTTATTATAGTATATTATTCTATCATTAGTTACTGTTGTTAACCTCATAATGTGTTTAATTTATAAATTAAATTTTATCATAGGTATGTAAGTATAGGAAAAAACAGTATATATAGGATTGAGGACCATCCACAGTGTCAGGCATCCACTGGGGATCTTGGACAGTGTCCTCCAGGGATAAGGGGGCTACTGGAGTAGTTAAGAGTGTTCTGGCTTTGCATTCAGACTCCTTGGGTTTGGGTCTCCCTTCATCACTTATTAGCTGTGTAATCCCAGGTAAGTTGCTTTATCTGTCTCAGTTCCCTGCTCTGTAAAATGTGGGATCATAATAGACCTAATCCAGGGGATTGCTATGTATTACATGGTGTAAAGTTTGTCGAACAGTATTACATGTTTAATAAATGTTATCTACTACCCTGTGCCAAATATTTTATATTTGAAATCAGGTCTATGACTTACTCATGTTTGTATCACCAGCTCCTAACATATATACTGAATAAATGAATCAGCAATCCACCATTAATCTTCCACTCTACCTAAGGCACTGTGGGCTCCTAATGACCTTTGACTTTTTAAGAGCTCTCCCCCTTCAATGCCATATACTTTTTATTTAATTTTTAAATTAGAGTGTTGTCACTGAGTCCATGACCACAAAAAGAGCACTCAACTAAAAATCAAGGGATCTGAATTTTTATCTTAGTCCAATCAGTCATTATCTGGATGACCTTAGACAAATCATTTAACTACTCTAGTCATTCATTTCATAATTTAAACATGGGATCATAATCCTCTTATTGAAGCTTCATTGTTGTTGGGGGAACAAAATGAATGATTTAATACACATATCAGCATTTTGAAAGAGATAAAAACACCATGTAAATTAATGTAAACTTGAAGATGTTTGGTTTTGTTAAACCAAGATAGAAATCATGTATTCACTTATTCCTCTGACAGTCTTTCAGAGTCTGCAATATGGAAAACATTGTTGCAGACATTAGCAGGATACAAAGACCCTGGTGGTTTATGGGGTGGTAAGCAGAGAAAGGGAAGGTCGGTACATAAAAACTACAAATGTAGGCATAATGGCAGCATGTCTTCTGAAGATATAAGGCACAAGGTATAGGAGAGAGGAGAAATCCAGGGAGGGCCAGAGGGCTTGGAAGTGAATCCAAAAGATGAGTGAGATTCCTGCATCTGGAGGTGAGAAGGTCAGAGAAGAAAGGAATTAAATTGGGGATGGAATTCTATGGCCAGACCACACATGCAGCAGGAGTGATTTCCCTTGTCTGGAATCACTGATGAAACAACAATCAGTAGAAGAAGGAGAGGATGGTTAGGAACTTTATGATCTGAATAATTCTTTTTTCCAGTCCAAGGATTTTGAAAAGTGTTTTGAAATATACTTAGCCTTTCTGCTCCTTATCAGTAGACAGCTTTGTGCTGTTGTAGGAATAATCAGCCATACCTTTTTGGTTTTGGAGTTCTTCTGTGCCATAACTAGGCCATGATGCCTTAAAGGAGTCTACATGGGCAATACCTAGAAATGGTATCAGTTTTTACAAAATGGCAGAATTTATAAGCAGTATTTAAATAAGTTTGGTCAAGAGAGACGATCATGAAAGGAAAGATTTTGTTAAGAAGGAAAAAGAATAAGAGATATATAGAAAGGATGGAAAAAAAAGAAAGGGTTTATAAGCTCACTTTCTTCCCTTCTGTTGCCTTCATAAAATGAGAAGATAATTGGAGACAAGTAAGCAATGTGTCAGGTTAGCTGGTTATAACAAGAGGGAGGTAATAGGAGTGACAGGAACGTTGGTGGGCATAGTCCACTAGCGAGTACAGCCACAACTTGGATCTGGGCTTAGTCACCAGGTGGGGGAGAGTGCATGCAAAATGGCAGCAGTTGTCATGCCTCCCAGTATCCGCTCCTCTTTGCACGTCCTCCTATCAAGAGGTGAAATCTATTTCAGTATCTATACCCCCATAAATCCCAGATTGGCTTTGTGAATTACTTTCAAAATAGAATACTATGGAAGTGACAAGGTGCCAGTTCTTGTGTACTCCCTCTCATTGTCTTGAAACTCTGCCCAACTGCCATATGAACAAACCCAGACTAACCTACCTAAAGATGAGAGGCCATGTGGACCAGAGTTAAGTCAGTCCTTGTCTAGAGATGTGATGGTGCCCAGCCAAGATCAGCAAAGCCACCTGCCAGCCTACAGATGACTAGAAGGAAGCCCAGCCAAACTAGAAGAACCACCCAGCTGAGCCCAGCCTAAATTGCCAATGTGCAAAAACTTTGAGCTAAATAAATCATGCAGGCCAAACAAAACATGTCTGCAGACTGAATCCAGCCTTCAGGCTATCAATTTGTATCTATGATCTGCCCTTGCATATTCTCCCTAAACTGTCTACAGACCTGGATAGAATGTAGTTAGACTGACAGTTTGTCCTTCCTTTCTCTTAGGAAATTAACATTTTATAGCTATTCTGTGGTCTCCCTTCTTGTTCTCCCACTCCCATTGCCACTGCCCTTTCCCTCTTTGTTTTCTTATCTGACATTGTCTCTGTTTCCTGGATCTCTAGTCTACTGAATACAGTGATGCTTACTGTAATGTAGGATTTGTCTTCCAAATCCAGCCCTCTGCTTTCCATCTTCCCAACAAAACCTCTGATGCTGAGCGTTCTGGGACCATAGATGTCACCATTTTATAAGTAACAGCTGGAATGGAAAGCTATGTAGATAGATAGAGTTATTGTCATTGGAATGCTTCTCTCAATAGTCCCCGGAATCTTCCTGCAGAGTGAGAGGGCACCAGTAAAATGTGTTTCAGTTACGAAATTGTTCCTAATAACCACTTTAGATAAAATGGCTGTTGGCATTCAGACATTTCAGACATTTTATACCTTATCCTCCTGCTTCCTCTCTTTCTTATGCTTTCTCCCTTGTTTTCTTGGCTATCAAGCTCTTATTAGATGTGTCTGAGTGGTCTATATTTGTGTTCCTTTTTCTAGTTTAGTAATGTGTCCTTTTTATATGTGTTCTGCTCCGTAAATCCTTTCTCCATACATTCTTTGTTTGGTTTGGTTTGTAAAAAATATCCCAGCATCTGTGATAGAACAGTTTGCAAATAAAGGTGGTATGTGTATGTGGTATGTGTGTGTGTATGTGTGTGTAGTGTGGGTGTGCGTGTGCACAATACAATAAAGTCCTAATTCTGGATGTCCCCTTATTAGCTTTCTGGACAGTGTTTCTGTGGAGAATTACATTTTATATTGAATCTGAGAGTGAGTGCTCTTCTGTTCTGAAGCTCATGTCACTCTTCAAGTGATGCCTCCTGTCAATTTGTAGGACAGACCAAAGTTTGAATTTTGTTTTAAAGGCATATCACCTTAACATGAAATTGTTATCTCTTCTTCAGGGGCTGCTTAAAATAAAATTTAGGTTGTAGTTGAAGAAATGTTATGATTGTGTTAGCTGATTAGTTACATATTTAGACATGACTAAAATTAGACATATTATGACAATGATCCTGATTCTCATGAATGTAGCAAACTTGTTCCCAGGATGCATTTGAAGGGATGTCATGACGGCAGACAACTACTCACTCTGTATTACTCATGTTTTGATCTTTATTAACAAAGAGTTAGTCCCACATGTTCATGCTAAGTTGATTGGCTTATTCACCACCCCTCCACCCCAACATTTCAAGTCTTTGTATAGGAGTTCTGTTCTTAAAAAAAAAAAAAAAGGTGTTTATTTCAGCTCCACGAGACTGAAAACATAGGATTTCTACCAGTGTGTGAGGCTTCCCCCTACCCCAGTACTCTCTAAAGAGGATATATCTCTGTTGTCTGTATTTAACTTGCTCCGCCTGAGATAAGAAGGACCTCTCCTCCTGCAATAGAGGAAAACCACCACATTCTTGGGTTAGGTCAGAAAGGGGAGATACAAACATTAGACTCTTGAAAAGCTCAGATAAGCATTCACAATATGACTTTAACGAGAGCAACCCTCTTCCTTTACGTTAGGTTTAGATGAAAAAAAAAATACTGTATTGCATCAGATATGTTGTAAAAGGGCCCCAGAGGCAGGTGCATAGAGGAAGCCTGAGGGCTGTGAAGTGGTGGTCTGTAATTGTGTTGGAGCATATGCTGTTTGGGGTCGGGGGGAGATGATGGCAGGTTGACTTGAATAGGGGCTAGAACATGGATTCATATATGTAATTTTCCAAATCTTCCCTATTAGTGGGACCAGCCCTGTTTCCTACAGTTCTGGGGAAATGGGAGAGTTATTGGGCTGTGTGCGTTATTGACTAGAGACCAAATGGGGCCACAGATGTCATAATTTCCCTATTATCACTTTGCTGAGCGCTTCCTGGCCTCCCTTCATTATCTTGCTCCACATTAGCAGTTATAAGTAGCTTCTTTATAGGATCCAAATGCTGTTGACTCCCTTTGGCAGTGCTTCTGATTGTGGGACCCAGTGGGTGGACGTGCAGGAGCACAGCCCCTGGGTTTCCAGAGTGGTTTAACGTGGAATGCTCTGCTCACCTCTGTCTCCCAGCCGGAGGGACATTTCCTTCCCCATAATAGAAAGACAACTATCTCTGTCCTTTTCTTTCCAGGCCAGAAGAGAAGAGCATCAACACTGGGCAGTGGAAGGCACAGACGAGGGCTGTGTGTGTTGTAACAGGAAAGGTTATTACGGATTGTGTCCAGCCCTTCAAGGGCCATGTGCCACCCAGAATGGCTTCCCAGGTGCATGTGCACAGGAGGTCCAGGTGGCCTGGCTGAGCAGGTCAGACAGTCGATTTTGCGTTCGTATTCTGAGCTTCTGTCATTATTTTTAGCGGTCCCTTCTCTGAGACTTACTAAACAGGGGCTCAGAAAGTTATTCTTTCATGAAGGAGGCTATACCTGACACGTAAGGCTGAAAATTCAAAACACAGATTTCTGACAGAATCCTTGGTAACCATGCTACGTGTTTCTTTATACTTTTCATGTTATTATAGCACTGGGTTCTGTGGACACTAATGAAGATGATCTTAGTTTTCTTTCCTCTCGTCATTGCTGATGACACAGGTTGTATGTAGTTGTATGCAACTTCTTGCTCCCTTAGCAAAGAGATCCCATGGACTCCAGGGCCTAGAACAGTGCCTGGCTCGCAGTTAAGCCTCAAAATAAATACTGTTGAATGGATCAGTGAATGAACTTAACTCCACTGGATACTAGCTGGATAAGCCCCAATTTCCTCATCTTTATGATGTGTGGATCATCAAAGCAACTCTATATGGCTGCCCTAGAGAGTTAAATGAAATTATGTATATAAAAAACCCCTAAGGGTGCCTCCTTGTAATAGTCATTTAAAGTTGGTTTGGTTTGGTTTTGTTTTTCCTTTTTCTTCTCTTCCCTCCTCCTGGGCTTGTTATAAGCTGCTAAAGGAATAATGGGTGCAAATGTTCTGCAAAATCTACACAAAAACACCGTGGTTTTATCGGTGTCTGGTGGGTCCTGGTGGACAAATGTGGAAGCACATTGGCTACACGCGTGGCCCGTTTGAAAGACTTCCCATTCTCCCACAGGCAGATGAGCAAGAGGAACACGGTGAAGTCTGCCTAATGGAACTTTCTTCAGAGTAGGCAGAAGAAAGAGAAGGAAAACTGGGCACATACAGGTGTTCATGAGTTTAACTGGAGAGTCTCAGAGGCCCGTGCCACCTGAATCACTAGTGATATTTCCTTTGAAAAAAGATTTGATTGGCCACCTTGAGCATCCAGGACTGTACAGGTATGACCTGCATCCTCTCTAGAAACCTATGGTCTGCTAGAGATGAACCAGCAAGCACGCGGAGAAGAGCACATTTGAACAGAATTGCATTTTTCAAAAGCTCTTGGAAGAAGAAAAGCTATTCGTTTCAGTCTACATTCCACCAGCATGCTCCTAGAATATTTAGGGTGAGGAAGTGTGTGTCTGCATGTGTTCTGTGCGTGTTGGTGGAGAGGAAGGAGGAGGGAGGAGAAAGTTTCATTCCAGGGAGAAGGAAGGAGAAAATCCTGACCAGAGACTGTGGGACTGGAAGGAAGAACCGGGAAGCCCAGAGTGAGATCGTGCCCGAGGCCGAAAAATGAAGAGGATCCAGCTACATAAAGGGAGCCGTGCTGAGGAATCACAGAAACAGAGAGCGATGGTGGACCCGTGAACAGCGTGAACAGCGGGAGAGCAGAGAGAAAGGCATGGTGGATGCGCACAGCAGGGGGATGTGGCAGCCTTGTGGGGCAGTGAGAGAGCTGGTGACAGTACTGGAGACGTCCTCTGCGGGGGGGGGGGGGGGGGGGGTGCTGAGTGTGTGACAGGCAGCAGATGCACACAGCAGGGAGCAGAGAGGCTTCGCAGAGCTGGGGAAGCACAGAAATTAGGGATCCAAAAGACCTGTTAGGTCACTCCTGGCTCCCCTCTGCTGCCTGTGCCTCTCGGGTTCTTTTGTCTAGCATATATTCTGCAGTGTCTCCTGGATGACTGCACCCACTCCTTCCCCTCAAATGCTTGCAGAGGATGAGGTTTCTTTCCACAGCCCGTGGTTTCTGAATAGACATATAGAATACATGAAGAAAGACCAGGAGGAAAATAAAAGAGAGAGAGAAGTCGTGGACGCAGAAGCACACACGTGTTTGATAGTCACGAAGGGAGCATGATATGTGAGGAGTGTACTCTTCCAAAGGCCTTGTCTGCAAAAATAATGGTCCACAGACCTCCAGGATGTGATTTAGCAAGTGGTCTTGCTTTTCAGGGGAGAAGAGGCAAGCGAGAAGGAGTAAGAGGTAAAGAACATGAAGTGGGAATAGAAGGATGTGGGGAGGAGATGGAGAAGAGGTGTGGGACATGGAAGAAGCCTTACTCCTAGAAGGAAGAAAATGGAGGGGCAAAAAGGAGGCGTCAGGGTGGAGAAGGAGAATGAGAGAATATTACAGACTCATTCTGTAGTTCTCTTTGAGAGTTTAGAGACCGTGACTTCTTGTCAGAAACGTTTTACAGCTAGTAAAGCTAGTCCAGTGGTTCTCAACTACGGGAGGTTTTACTCCCCAGGAGACATTTAGCAATGTCTGCAGACATTTGAGGTTGGCCCAGCCGGGTGTGGGGGCACTATGAGCATCTTGGGGAGGCCAGGGATGCTGCCAAATATCTTAACAAAGCGCAGGGTCATCCCTCACAACAAAGAAGCATCAGGCCCAGGATGTCAGTAGTGCTGAGGGGGAGAAACCCTGAACTAGTGCGTATTAAGTGTGTGCACACGTAAGTGAAATGAAGTTTGCACGAATAATACCCATCCATCCTTACTAGTGTGATGCACTCTGATATTTGGTGTTCTAGGTTATTCTATTATGTCATTAAGGAATGTCGATCACCTTTTTTCATGTTCCTTACCGCCTCCGACTTTGGCTCTCTGCCTGGGATGGCCTCTCCTGGTTGTGGCATAGCCAGTTCCTTCCCAGCATTCACGTGTTATTTGTACAATTTATATCTCTGCCTACCAGAACAAAGCTTCTGGGGAATGGGGGATCATACCTGTCTTGCTTATCCATCCCTTTATCTCAAATGTTTAGCATAGTGCTTGGAATGTGGCAGTCACTCAACAAATAATTTCTGCAAGCTTCTGAATGAATGATCAAATGCCTTCTGGACAGTGCAGAATGAAACTCTGCTATGCAGTATTATATTGAGATCAGAATATTTCTGCCTAAAATATGACTAAAGTGGACCCAAGTGTTACGGTTAATAGCTCTTATTCTTGCCTTTTCTCCAACATCATCTCTTTCTAAGGCACATACTTCATACACTGTTTGAAAGGAAATGCTGGCCCTTTCTATTCCAGAAGCACCTCGAGAGGGACTGGCATTTGCAGTGGTTCTCATCTTACCTGGTATTGTTGTGATACAAACATAATTCATGGCTCTGTCTTACTCCCTTAAAATCAGTAAGATGGGAAATCCTGTCCTTCTCTGGAGTGGATTTATATAAGACTTATTTAGACATTTGACATGGCTGGTGCCTGCATTTGAGTAGACACTAGCAAATGATCCCTTGAATAAGAAGGAGGACAGTGTCACAAGTCTTTATTTTTTTTATTCAACTTTTACCACTGAGTTATTGCATTTAAAGTGGAGGAAAGTCCAAGCAGGTAATATGGTCGGACCATCTCACTCTATGGATGAGATGACTGAGAAAGGGCTGGTATGTTAATTTGGATAGATGTTACAACCACCTTACAAACGAGGCTTTGTTATGTCTAATCTTAAGATGAGAGGACGGGACATTAAGAGTTTGTGACATCCTCAAGCCAGAGAGCTGATAAATGGCACATCCAAGATCCAACGCCAGGTTTCCTTCTGACTCAAAATTTAAGATGCAGAGATGTAGATTAGAGAAACATCAACATTTATGTAGTGCCAGAAGCCATGGCAGTGGAAGAGTCCATCAGGTAAATTGTGTAGCATGAGGAGAGAAGGGAGCCTGGGAGAAAATCTAGCGGATGCTATTTACATCCAGGCAGAGGAATGTAGCCTGCCCAACAAGGGTGACTGCGAATGAGCAGTGGACACAGGTTGGGGACAAGGAGAAAGGAGAGCGTGATATCACAGAAGCAGAGGGAGGAGAGTTTCAAAAGATAAGGATGATCCAGAAGGTCTAATCCTGCAAGAGATTGGACCAGAAGTATTCTGGTGGGCAATGTCCTAAGGATCTGGCAACACAGGAGGAGTAAGGAGGTGTTTGATGACCTTGAAGGGGACTATTTGAGTAGCCAGATTTCAGTGGGTGGAGAAGTGACTGGGAGGTGAGAAATGAGACACAATGAACACAGCTGGCTGTTTGAGAGGAAATGGGGGGGGTGGATAATTCAAGATCAGTATGGGTTGTGCTTGTCTGTTGGCTTATTTTGCAGATAAGAGAGAATAATGTAAGGTTAAGTGCTGTCAAGAAGGCCCCAGCAGAGAAAAGAGGTTGAGAACTTAAGAAAGAGATGATCATCAAGAGCTCAAGGCACTAAGTTCAGGAGGGGTGGGTTTGCAGTCTCAAAATTAACAGGAGTTGAGGGTGACATTTAGGACACAACAAACTGAGAGTTTCAGCCGGATGTTAAATATCTACTGTTCATTCTCCATGAAGTCAAGTAACCCACATTCACATAAACCTCACCTTTTCTGGAGAGACCATCTCTATGTATTTGTTCCTTCATAGCATTTATAACCTTCATTTACTTATCTTTGTTTTCTTATTTTTGTCTCTGTTCTTCAGTCAGATGTTGGATCCATGGGGTGGGGCCTATACCAGAGAAACGGTCTAAATCTTTAGGAAACCTTCCTCTTTGAAACAATCCTATTTGGAAGCTGGGGTAATGCTAAGACATATCTCACATAAGAATGCCTTAAATTTATGTTGGAAAGTGAGAAAAAAAATAGAGACGTCGTTAAAAGAGTTGTGTGTGCATGGATTTGGATTGCATTGCATTGAACAAGTAATAAACCTAAGGGCACATAAAACGAAACAAAAAATTCTCTCTTGAGCATGCAAGGGCTCTTGAAGTAAGCGTACAATACAGCTTTTCTCTCCACCTTTGCTTCTCAGCTTGATAATTTTCAAATTAGAAATTGTTAATACTAATTTTAAAAACTAGAAGGTCCTCAGTGGGATTCTTAAAATAGAAACTCTGTTCTCTTTATCCTCCCTCAATTCTCTCACCTGTCTCTCACTCTCTGTCTAGCTCACCCCCATGTGCAGAATGAACTTGGCGTTGCCTGGGAGAAAACTGGAGTACACGCTGTCTCTGGCCCTATTTGTTGATGTGATTCAGACCATTGAAATCTTCCCCTCAGCTACCCGGGACAGGTCAGAAAGCCTTCCAATATTTCCCTTTCGAGAGGAACTTTCTCTTTTACAGACCACACACTGATCCTTGAAACCAAATAAGAAGAAAATGCTGCTCCTCTTCCCAACTCACAGAGAGATGGGTGCCTTGGGACTATGCGGGAAGCATGGTGAAGGAGAGGGCATTGGGCACCATGCAGACAGCAGGGCACAAGGTCTCAGTTTCTAATTAGGTGCCAGTAGCATAAGTGGAATGCTCAAGGGCGTTTAAGGAGACAGGGCTGGATTTAAATTCTGCTCTGTCACTTGCTGGTGACCTTGGCCTGCACCTTAACTTCTCTGAGCATTGGCTTCCCCATCTGGAAGATAGTGGATAATTATGCCTTTGTAGAGCTGTGAGGATTAAATGAGATCATCCGTGAACACTACCCATGGGGAGCCTCAACAAATTTTAGGGTTTTCCATATTTGCATTCCATTTTGCACCCTGGATTACTCCCCTCCTCCAGTTTGGTTTTGAGTGAACAATACTATGAAATAGGTATTTTATTTCAGTTGTGTGGTGTGGTAGCAAGCATGAGGTGAGGGAAATCAAATGAGAATAAGGAGGCAGAGGCAGGAGGTGAGTCCAGTTTGGGGCGCGTTAGTTTTGAAATGCCTCCAAGACATTTAAGAGGGGAACTGGCACTCAAAACTTCTGGAGAGGTATCAGTTTAGAAGTTATTAGCATATCTGAGGTGGTTGCTGAAGAGAATGAAGGTCGTTTGTTGAACCCCAGGGAGTGCCATAGGGCTGATGTGAGAATGACACATTCTAGGAGGTGGAAACAGGTGGCACAGGGGAACCAAGAGAGACTGTGGCACACGTACCACAGGGAGAGCGAATTTGAAATATCACAGAGCCGTCCTCTTTGCCAGGTGCAGCAGGGCAGCTTGGTAGGATGGTAAGAAGTGTCCCTTAAGATATAGAGCTCACCGGTGAACTTGATGGAAGTACTTCTGAAGAAACAGCAAGGGTGGAAGGCAGAACGCTGGGAAAAATGGAAGGTGGGGAGTTCGAGATAATGAGTGTCGACTACTCTCTCAGCAGAGAGGGACACAACTGGAGAAGGAGGAAGGGTCAAGGGTGAATTTTATATTTCAGAATGTGCTCACAGAGGGGAAGGAAATGAAAGGGAGAGGAAGAGGTTGAAGATGTAAGAAAAGGAGAGCAATTTGGGGAGAGATTGAAGGACATGAGAGACAATAGGATTCGGAACAGCAAGAGAGAGTGCTGAGCAAAGAGTGGGGGTACCTTGTCCTCTGGGCAGTGTGTAGGAGGAGAGGTTTGAGATGAAAAAGGGTGATGGATTGATGGAGCGTACTGCTAATCATTTACTTTATCTTTACCCATCCAGATGTGGTGAAGTTATGGAATGCTTATGCTCATATTGCCTGTGTCCTGCAGTGTAAGGGAGGCCTTCATGATGGCTGTGTCCCACCATGCTAAGGCCCAGTCTTCTAGGTTATGGCTTCTGCATCCTTTACCTGTTTTGTTCTTTTGTGGCCAACCTTGATTGAGCATTCAGGGATGAGAGCCCCATTGGCTTTCCACAAACAGCATTCATTCAATAGCAATTTATTAGCCCCTTCTTGGGGTTAAGTTGGTGAATGGAATCATATAGTCTCAGTTTTCATGGAGCTTTCAGTCTGGTGAGGATAATAACAAAGCTAAATGTAAAGTACTGATAACAGGAAGGTCTGTGAAAGTAAAGCATACAGTATGATGACAGGGGATTACAGGGGTCCCAGATGAGTCTGCAAAGTCAGGAAAGAAATCCTCCTTGAGGAAGAGATGTTTGACAGGAGAACTGAAGAGGCCTAGGAAGTTGCTAGCTAGGTGGAGCTGTGTGGAGTTGCTAAAGGAATACATCCCAGGCATAGAGAACAGGTTGAACCATTGTCCGAAGTCAACATAGAGCATGATGCTTTTTTCAAAGGTCTGTCATTTGAGCCAAAGATAGTGCAGTAAAAGGGCATAAAATTGATTGAGAGAAGCAGACATAGGGCAGACCATGCTGAGCCTTGTTAACCATATTAACACCTGTGAACTTTATGGTGAGTACGGTGAGAAGCCATCAAGGAATTTTAAGCTATATATGGGGCTAAGGATAAGGGTAACATGATCATATATGCTGTTTAAAAAACAGATTGTGGGGCACCTGGGTGGCTTAGTCAGTTAAGTGTCCACCTCTTGATTTTGTTCCAGATCATAGTCTCATGGTTTCATGAGTTTGAGCCCTATGTTGGGCCCTGCATGCTGACAGCACAGAACCTGCTTGGGATTCTGTGTCTCCATCTCTCTCATCTCTCTCTGTCCCACCCCCACTCATGCTCTCTCTCTCAAAAAAAAAAAAAAAAAAAAAAAAAAGATTGCTTTTGTAACCTTATGGAAGACCGTGAAAGGGAACCAAGACTAGGAGGAGAAGCAGGGAGACTAGGAAGAGAAGCCATGATTAGCCCAGTGAGAGGATGCATGTTTGGATGAGGGTGATGATAGGGGCTGTGAAGAAAAGAAGACTGACTTCAGATCTATTTTTGGAGGTAGAATCAACCAGGTTTAGACATGGTGTTCCACAAAAGAAACGTATATGCAAAACATCCTCCATAGGGCAAAGAAGCTGTAAAACAGAAGAAGGCCAAATCCAACTTGACAAGAAATGGCTTATTAAAGGGACTTAAGCAGAGAAGCATGCCCTGGGTGGCCACAAGATGTGTAGATCTTTGCAACCCCACCTCCCATAAGACCTGCCTTTATAGCCCTGGAGGCGAGAGAGTATATGCTAGGAGGCTATCCAGGAGAACATGTTTGAGAACCAGTGGTATCTCCAGAGCAGGTCAAGGATGTTACACCCTAAGTGTATATTTAAGGGTGTGGTTAAATAAAAAGAATATGAGAAGTGGGGGGGGCTGTGCTCAAGAAAGCTTGAGGTGAGAGTGGTCACCATGGCAGATTTGCTCAAGATGGTGCTAGTCTGGTTCATACACATGGGCATGAGAGAAGGTGCTGTCATGGATGATTCTCAGGGTTCTTTCTCCACTGAATTCAACTGACCTAGATAGTACTTTGACACACCATCACCCTATAATAGCGTGATGTTCTTATTGGATAAGTTTGTTGTTTATGAATCTATTTTTTGGACTCAATTGTATTTTCCATCTGAATTATGTCTTAATAAAGGACATATGTTTCTTCCAATGTGTTCTCTCTCAAACTTCAGGAAAATACCCATTTTAACTGCCTAAGACTCATGAAAACAAGCCTTAAGTTGTGTTATTCCAATTCTTTGCAATCTAAATTATTTCATTGTTGTGTGACCTTAGGCAAGTCATTTAGTCACTCCAGCCTTAGTATTTTCATCTATAAAAAGAGAAATTCCTGAGTATAAATTTCAGGGTTCTATTGAGGATGCACTAGTATAATTAGTAAAGTTGCATTTTATGAGATTGTATTCCAAACTCAGTGCTTAGAATCACCTATGAAGTAGTCTTGCATCCAATCAAGGGTATAGATCTAACCTTCTGGTTAAAGGAAAGTCGAGACAACAGAACAAATTAATTAGTGTTAAGAAACGATCAGATAAATTCAGCATGTGGGATAGTCTGTAAGATATTGAGCCTGGTCTCTTAAACAGTCAATATCATGGGGGTTGGGGGAGAAGAAAGAGACATATCCATTAAATGCAGTTGTGAAATTTGATTAGATCTTGATTTGAAAAACGAACTCTAAAAGTTGCACTAGAGACAATCAGGGAAATTTGAATATGGATCACATGGATCGTGAGCATCACACTGTTGCTTTTATAAGGCATGATAATGGGATCATAGTTATGTAAGAGAATGCCCTTATTTCAGGAGCTTCATTTTGAAGTATTAGAAGTGAGTGACAATGATGTCTGTATCTTTGTAATGGTTGTAATCAAAATAAGGATGGCGAGATGGAGAGATTGAGAGACAGAGCAAATATGGCAAAACGTGAATCCTTGCTATAGATACTTGTTACGTGAGTTTTCATTGCCACGTTATTTCAGCTTTTTTTATATACTTGAAAGTTGCAGGTTGAAAATTCCACACAGAGGGCAAAAATTGAGTATGATCTGTATTGCCAGATGAGGAAGTTGGTTTCTATTTAGACTCCACATTGTATGAAAACCTGTACCTTTGAGCACTAGACACATACTCAGCTGAGGATGACCCCAACACTCTTTGAAGTCTTTGGGCACCTGGGAAGCAGGGACCAGCAGATCTGGCTGGGCATCCCACATCACGCTCACATGGAGGCCGACGCTCATGGACAGAAACGGAGGGCAAGGGTCCTTGTACTGTGCGTATTGCTAATCTCTTTCTTTACAATTTGTTTTGCCTAGCTGGCAGAGTTGGCTTGCCTGTGGATGCCATACATGCATGTGTGATATAACTACAGTATGACTTATTTTGGGGAAGTACTCATCACTGTGTATATACATATGATGTCAGTTTAACAGTGTAGTCTCCCACTATGTCAGACCAAAGAGGCCCTGGGTTTATATATTGTTCCCACTGACCTGTCCAGCTCTTGCCATTGGCATCTACTTCCCCTTCTGTCTTCTTTTCCTTAGAAACCAAATGCTTTAGTTCTGGAGGAGGGAGGAATCGAACACATGGCTGGTTTCTAGGACAAGTTTCTAGGACAAGTAATCATGGGCTAACTCTTCAGACTTTCCTGAGGCAAGGGTATACCCAGGTGGGGACTGAAGTTTTGAGGGGCTCTCTTTAAGAAAAGGGATTCACAGGGGCGCCTGGGTGGCTCAGTCGGTTAAGCCTCCGACTTCGGCTCAGGTCATGATCTCGCAGCTTGTGAGTTCGAGTCCCATGTCGGGCTCTGTGCTGACAGCTCAGAGCCAGGAGCCTGCTTTGGATTCTGTGCCGTCCTCTCTCTGTGTCTCTCCCCTGCTTGCACTCTGTCTCTCTCTCTCTCTCTCAAAAATAAATAAAGATTAAAACAAAAAAATTTAAAAAAAAGGGATTCACAATTAAAGACACAAAAATTCCTAGGAAAGTGAAGAGAAAATAAATCACAAATACAAGTTAAAAAAATTTGCCAAAGTCCATAGGTATCATAAGATAGAGAAAAATGGATAATTTCACTAAAAAATACCTCATTGCCTGACATATATCTATAATACTTTTCCCTCACACATTTTGGGAGCTGTATTCTTTAACTCTTAATCTGACGACAATT
The DNA here is from genome assembly GCF_028749965.1 of Puma concolor. Taxonomy (NCBI): domain Eukaryota; kingdom Metazoa; phylum Chordata; class Mammalia; order Carnivora; family Felidae; genus Puma; species Puma concolor. The sequence continues at coordinate 23,968,869 of NC_141673.1, read as the reverse complement.
TTGCAAAATATCTCTGATGGAAAAAACAAAAAGATAATCCCATATTTCCCCTAGTGATCATTGTTGAAAGGTTTCTAAATCTTCTCCCATATTAAAAGCTTGCTATCGGTAATGTCAGATGCATTATTGGAACTATTGGTGAATTTGTGAGAGTTTCTATTAAGTTTCTTTCAGAGACGAGCTGTAAGACTTTGGTCATTTCAAGTTTTTCATGTGCAGTGACTAATCACAAATTCTCTTGGAATTGACAACATTCATTAACCAGTTTTTCATCAATGTCATGATGAGTTTTTTGTTGGCCCTGAAATTTTATGTCTGTGGCCTGGGTGAGTCAGGGCATGGGCAATAGGAATATTTCTGCAAGTCATTCCAATATTAGGACAGCCAGCAGTACCTGAAATATACACAGAAATGTCAGGAAACCGTAGAAATATATTTTACTAAACCAAATGAAATGTATCCTCAACTCAACTTCCCTCTGCTGCAAGCATCTCATACCACACCACCAGGCACAGGGCGAAGTATGTATGATGGGAAGTTAGAGAACGAGATCGTAGTGGTAAAACTCTATGATTTTTGGAGATTGTATAAAAACATATGAACATAGTAACAAATTGCTAGAGTCCCTCCCATGGTTTTGGGAGCGGTCTGTGCAAAGGAAGGTTCTGAAATTTAACTCCTCCGCTTTCTAGTAAACCCTACCATGCTTGAGGTAAGCTTTTCTCCATTTCATATAAACTTAAAACATCTGGTGGGGGCACCTGGGTGGCTCAGTTGGTTAAGTGTCCAGCTTTGGCTCAGGTCATGATCTCACAGTTCATGAGTTCAAGCCCCACATCGGGCTCTGTGGTGACAGCTCAGAGCCTGGAGCCTGCTTCGGATTCTGTGTCTCCCTCTCTCTCTGCCCCTCCCCTGCTCATACTCTGTCTTTCTGTCTGTCTGTCTCTCTCTCAAAAATAAATAAAACATTTAAAAAAATTTTTAAAAACATTTGGTGAAAGTGTCACTCTTACAGTGAGCTCCTAATAGTTGTTCAGTTTAAGTTGATCTGGGGAGAAAAATTTTACATATTATTGTACATGTTATTTAGGAGCCTCAAATAAAAGAAGTCATGAAGAAAATATTCCTTAAGTATTATTATTGAAACCTTTCTCTCTATAACTTATATATCTATAAAAAATCTTCTGGTAGTGTGATTTTTCAAATCTGGCTGCATTCTAGAATCTCCTGGGATACTTTTAGAAAAATACCAATGGGTGCAATATGGGCAATGGTATTTTTTTTTAAAGCCCTCCAGGTGATTCTAATGTTCATGCAGAAATTGATATCCACTGTTCTAATGAGTTGAAATTCCTTTTATTTTTTATTTTTTATTTTTTTGCTTAAATGTCAAAATATTATTCTAGTTCTCCCTGGACTCTTTCAAATGAAATATAAGGGTATGAGATTCAGGAAATGTGTTGCACATGCATAGCACAATAGGCATTATGTAAAATATATCTTTGCTAGAAGGAAACTCTTCTGGTAAAAATTCCTTCTTGTGGAGAATGCAGACCATGGTGTGCTGGCAGGGTGAGATATGAACCAGACGATGTGAGCAACTCCTAATTAAAAATAAAATTAATTTTCTACCGAGCATTCTCCATTGTACTTGAAGGCAAAAGCTTTTTTTTTTTTTTTTTTTTTTTTTTTTTTTTTCATATAATAACAGGTCCCCTGAAGGGGGTCAGCTACAAGGATATTCCAAACAGAAAAGCGTCCGGCATAATAAATCCATTCTAGTTCATCAGACACCCATGCTTTCTCTCAGTGGCTCAGGTAACCTGTGGAGCTGGGTCGAGCTGCCACCTGGCTGCTCTTCTCCCATCTTTTGTCCAAGCGGATTGTGCATTACAAATGATTAATATCTGCCTGTTCAATCTATCTCCACTGAATACGTTGTCCGTAGTTTTCCTGAACTGGCTAATTTGAGGAATATAATATTCTATGATGATGGCGTAACATTAGAATAAGCACTTGTTCATGAGTGAGATATTTGATGCTTTCAAAAGTATTATTTGATGCTGCCTAAATACAGGCTTAACCTTTATCTTTTCTTAGAGCTGTTTTTTAAAAAATTAAATTGAGAAAATTCTACATGCCTACTGAACTTCCAGTGATTTCACTTAAAACCACATTTATCAGGAAAAGCATTTTTGTATGTACATTTAAGGCTATATATTATATGTACACAGTCTTCTCTAATCCTAGAAAGTAATCTTTAGTATAAAGAACTTCCCTCAGATGTGCAACTGGCCCGTGATGGCTTGATTTCATAGGCTTATGGCTGAGCAGCTTAGCTACTGAAGAGTTTGGAAGTGGTTTCTAGCCCAAGAAGGATTTATAACATGGTAGAAGGAAACAACAACATAAAGAATGTCAAACTGAAATAAATTCCATAATAAAAAAAGGAGGCATTTTAACTTGCTCTGTGCCAGAGCCAAAGCATTTCTTTCTGTTTTGATCTTTCAAAACTCTCTGGGAAGGGGGGTCTTAAAGCTGTAATGAGAGCATCTCCCATCAGACATATATTTCTTAGAAGAGTAAATAAGACTGCAGAGTACATTCTTAACCAATCAAGATGGACAGGCTTCTCAATCTGAGGGGAAAAAGAAAAGCCAGAAGTACAATTTGATGCATCAATAGCAAGTATTCCAAGAATCCAACAAGAAAAGCTGGGCACGAGCAAGGGGAATTAAAAAAAAAAATGTTTTTTAACTTTTATTTGTTTTTGAGAGACAGAGCATGAGCAGGGGAGGGGCAGAGAGAGACACACACAGAATCTGAAGCAGGCTCCAGGCTCTGAGCTGTCAGCACAGAGCCCGACACAGGGCTCAAACCCACGAACTGTGAGATCATAAACTGAACTAAACCCGTCTGTTTAATACATTGAGCCACCCAGGCACCCCCAATTTTAATTAGGTGTAAGAAGGGATTTCTGAATAATTGCTAAACTGCCTCTAACTTCTTTTTTACTTAGAACGATAAATGGCCTGGTCGGGTCAGACTCTCAACTTCTCTACCATGGCCCAGAGAAGTCTTCGTAAAACATAAAACCTGATCATGTTAGACCTCTGCTTAAATCCCTACGGTGACTTTCCCTAATTTTGCTAATCTGTTTAAAACCCTATGGTGACTTTCCCTAATTTTGCTAATCAAGTGCATGAAATGAAGAAATGCAAGATTTTAAAATGTAAGCCCTCTGCCTTCCTCTCCAATTTTATTTTCTCCCACTGCTTTCTCAACGCACTAAACTACTTGCAGTACACACAGACCCACATGCACATACACAGACCCACATGCACACACAGACACACATGCACAGACACACATGCACATACACAGACCCACATGCACACACAGACACACATGCACACAAAGACACACATGCACACACACAGACACACACGCACATACACAGACACACATGCACACACTTACCCATACACACATACACAGACACACACGCACATACCCACACGCACATACACAGACCCACATGCACACACACAGACACACATGCACACACTTACCCATACACACATACACAGACACACACGCACATACCCACACGCACATACACAGACCCACATGCACACACACAGACACACATGCACATACACAGACCCACATGCACACACAGACACACATGCACACAAAGACACACATGCACACACACAGACACACACGCACATACACAGACACACATGCACACACTTACCCATACACACATACACAGACACACACGCACATACCCACACGCACATACACAGACCCACATGCACACACACAGACACACATGCACATACACAGACCCACACGCACATACACAGACACACATGCCTACAAACACAGACCCACATGCACATACACAGACCCACACGCACATACACAGACACACATGCACACACAGACACACATGCACATACACAGACCCACATGCACATACACAGACACACATGCACACACAGACACACATGCACATACACAGACCCACATGCACATACACAGACACACATACCTACAAACACAGACACACACACACATACACAGACACACACGCACATACACAGACACACACGCACATACACAGACACACATGCCTACAAACACATCATGGTTCTTCAGCCTCCTCTGCCTTTGCATATTCAGTGTGCTTTTTTTTGGTTCATGTGGCAAACTCCTCTTCCTCCACAGACCTTGAGTAGGTATTGTCTCTACGTGAAGTCTTCTCTAAACTCTAACTCACAGAATTAATCAGACTCCAAATCAGTAATCTTCTGAATTTCGAAAATTTCGTTAAGTTCACCTCTATGATTTTCAACTGTGTTCTAATACCACGGAGGGTGAGGACCATTAGGGACAAGGCCCATTTTGCTTTTTAGAGATCTTCAATGCATACCATGGACCAGCATGAAGAGGCAGTCACTAATTGTTCAGTTAGAGGACTGGAGTGTATTATTCCCTTCACCATCACTCATTCTATTCTCTCATCCTGGGTGAGCCCCCAGGATCACAGAAATGAACAGACATTTCTTACACGAGTCCATTTGATTATTCATAATTTCACTTGGACACCAACATAGCCATAGCAGGTGTTATGTAACTCTGAGCCCTAACTGGGTATATATATCGTTACTTTTACAAAATTATTTCACAAGAAGTTGGTCTAGAAAGATTTTTGCAGACTCCGATGTATTAAAGAAGGCTATCTGTTTTATTTTTTTATTTTTTTTTCAACGTTTTTATTTATTTTTGGGACAGAGAGAGACAGAGCATGAACGGGGGAGGGGCAGAGAGAGAGGGAGACACAGAATCGGAAACAGGCTCCAGGCTCTGAGCCATCAGCCCAGAGCCTGACGCGGGGCTCGAACTCACGGACCGCGAGATGGTGACCTGGCTGAAGTCGGATGCTTAACCGACTGCGCCACCCAGGCGCCCCAAAGGCTATCTGTTTTAAACCACTACTCCCATTGAGAGGGAGAGTCTAATTCTTCTCCCCTTTAATGTGGGCATGCCGTCATGGCATTTTTGACTAATAGAATATGGAAGATACATTCTGAGGTTTCTAAGACTCATTCATTCCTTGAAACTTCCTCCTGAACCCCTTCAGACATGATAAGAACCCTGAGCTGTCTTGTAAGATGCTCACCTACCCTGAGACCATTGTTTCAAGGAGCCCACATGTAGGTGGCCTGACAGACCCAGCAGAGCCCCATCCTTTGAACCATCCCTGCCTACGGGCTAACTTGTGAATTAATCCTTCTTAGATCCTCCAGACCACTTCGTCTGCCAGGTGAATGACTACTACCTGATGACCTCTGTCAACACCACATAGAAGAATCACTCAGCTGAGCTCTGCCTAAGTTCCCGACCTACAGATTTATGCATTAATAATAAAATGGCTGCCGTGTTAAGCCACTAAGTTTTGGAGAGATTATACCACAGTAGATGACTTGCACAGCCTCCTTCCCCCAACATCCTTTTGATTGCTCAGCACCCCTCTCAGCTAAGTCAAATATAGAAGGATTCCTGCTCTGAGTCCTTCCATTATAGGATACATTTACTTCCACAGGCTCCTTTTCCCTATCGCTGGTGAGGGATATATTGTATTCCTTTCTCAGATAACTCAGACTCTCAGTCTGACTTATTCTTCAAATTTTCCAGCTTTCTGTAGTGTTATCATTCCCTTCATTTTAGTCTATCCTACTACAGTCCCATCCCTATTGTGTCATTCTTATGGACTTCAGTAATCCCTGAACCTCCTTGCCTTTCTTTTCTAGGTAGCTCCGTTGAATTATCCAGGAACAAAAGTGGTAATGAGTGTTTGAATAGGCTATTTTTAAAAAAATGTTGGCAATTCTACATCCCTGGAGGACTTTAAAATAGGATAAGTAGTACGTAATCTATTGGATGGGTGGTTTAAAAATTCCTCATGCCAGAAATCAGAGGGCCTGAATTAGACAACCTCTAGTAATTCCTTTCTGCCAGACGATTCTATAATAGATTCAGAGGCATAGATCCAGTCATAGCCTTGAAACATGTAAACTATCAGTTTCTTGATAGCATAATTTGATTGCAAAATAAATAACTAGTTGAATCATGTTTTTGATATATATTGGAAGAATTTCATTTTTTGAGAACATGTTTTTGTTTTTTTTTTTTTTTAATTTTTTTTTCAACGTTTATTTATTTTTGGTACAGAGAGAGACAGAGCATGAACGGGCGAGGGGCAGAGAGAGAGGGAGACACAGAATCGGAAACAGGCTCCAGGCTCTGAGCCATCAGCCCAGAGCCCGACGCGGGGCTCGAACTCACGGACCATGAGATCGTGACCTGGCTGAAGTCGGACGCTTAACCGACTGCGCCACCCAGGCGCCCCTTATATTTTGAAAAGAACTGTAAATATGAATTTCTTCCAACTATAATCAATGTTTATCACTATATTGATTTCCTTTCTTGTATTTTGTAGTCCACTGTAATTTTTATTCTCTGAATATTTCTAAACTCGCTCTGCAATTTTCCACTTCTGGTGTATTTAGTGCTGCTCAAATGTGTTTTTTAATTTTCTTTTTAAATTTTTTGAGTTTTTGTTAAAATTCCAGTTAATTAACAGACAGTTAGTTAATTAACAGTGTTAGTTTCAGGTGTACAAATAATGATTCAGTACTTCCATACATCACATGGTGCTGATCACAAGTGAGCTTCTTAATCCCCATCACCTATTTCACCCATCCCCCCAGCCACCTCCCTTCTGGTAACCATCAGTTTGTTCTCTATAGGTAAGAGTCTGTTTCTTTGTTTGCTTTGCTCTTTGTTTGTTTTTATCCTTTGCTCTTTTATTTTCTCTCTTAAATTCCACATATGAATGAAATCATATGGTATGTGTCTTTCTCTGGCCGACTTATTCTCTTAGCATAATACTTTCTAGCTCTATCCATGTTGTTGCAAATGGCAAGATTTCATTCTTTTTGATGGCTGAGTAATTCTCCATTGTGTGTGTGTGTGTGTGTGTGTGTGTGTGTGTGAGAGAGAGAGAGAGAGAGAGAGAGAGAGAGATACACTTCTTTATCCATTCATCAGTCAGTGGATGCTTGGGCTATTTCCATAATTTGGCTATTGTAGATAATGCTGCAATAAATATTGGGTGCATGTATCCTTTTTACTAGTATTTTTATATTCTTTGGATAAATACCTAGTAGTGTGATTGTTGGATTGTAGGGTAGTTCTATTTTTTTTTTTAATTTTTTTTTTCAACGTTTTTATTTAGGGTAGTTCTATTTTTAACTTTTTGAAGAACCTGCATACTGTTTTCCAAAGTGACTGCACCAGTTTCCCTTCTCTCCAACAGTGCATAAGGTTTTTTTTTCTTCACATCCTCACCAACACCTGTTGTTTCTTGTGTTGTTGATTTTAGCCATTCTGACAAGTGTGAGGTGATATCTCATTGTAGTTTTGATTTGCATTTCCCTGATAATAAGTGATGTTGAGCATCTTTCCATGTGTCTGTTGGCCATCTGGATGTCTTCTTTGGAAAAATGTCTATGCATGTCTTCTGCCCATTTTTCAACTGGGTTATTCATTTTGGGGGTGTTGAGTTTCATAAGTTCTTTATATATTTTGTATAAAAAAAAACCTTTATCTGATATGTCACTTGCAAATATCTTCTCCCATTCTGTAGGTTGCCTTTTAGCTTTGTTGATTGTTTCCTTTGCTGTGCAGGAAATACATTTTATTTGATGTAGACTCAATAGTTTGTTTTTTGCTTTTGTTTCCCTCGCCTCAGGAGATATATCTAGAAAGAAGTTCTATGGCCAGTGTAAAAGAGGTTACTGCCTGTGTTCTCTTCTAGGATTTTTATGGTTTCAGGTCTCACATTTAGGTCTTTAATCCATTTTGAATTTATGTTTGTGTATAGTGTAAGAAAGTGGTCCAGTTTCTTTTGCGTGCAGCTGGCCAGTTTTCTCAACATCATTTGTTGAAGAGATAGCCCTTTCCCCAGTGGATATTCTTTCCTGCTTTGTTCAAGATTAATTGACCATATAATTGTGGGCTCATTTCAGCGTTTTTTATTTGTTCTATTGGTCTATGTGTCTATTTTTGTGCCAGTACCATACTGTTTTGATTACTACAGCTTTGTAATATGACTTGAAGTCTGGAATTGTGATGCCTCCAGCTTTGTTTTTCTTTTTCAAGATTGCTTTGGCTATTCAGGGTTCTTGTCATTCCATACAAATTTTAAGATGTTTTTTTCTAGATCTGTGAAAAATTCTGTTGGTATTTTGATAGGGATTGCATTAAATGTGTATGTAGATTGCTTTGGGTAGTATGGTCATTTTCATGATATTTGTTCTTCCAATTGATGAGCATGGAATGTTTTTCCATTTCTTTTTGTCATCTTCAATTTCTTTCATCATTATTTTATAGTTTTCAGAGTATAGGTCTTTCACTTTTTTGGTTAGGTTTATTTCCAGGTTTTTCATTATTTTTGGTGCATTTGTAAATGAGACTAATTCCTTAATTTCTCTTTCTGTTGCTTCATTATTGATGTATAGAAATGCAACAGATTTCTGTATGTTGATTTTGCATCCTGCAACTTTAATGAATTTGTGTATCAGTTCTAGCAGTTTTTTGGTAAAGTCTTTTGGGTTTTTTATATGTGGTATCATGTCAGCTGCAAACAGTGATGGTTTTACTTCTTCTTTACCAATTTTTATGTCTCTTATTCCGTGTGTGTGTGTGTGTGTGTGTGAGAGAGAGAGAGAGAGAGAGAGAGAGAGATTGCTGTGGCTAGAACTTCCAGTACTGTGTTAAATAAAAGTGGTGAGTGGATACCTCTAGCTTGTTCCTGACCATAGAGGAAAAGCTCTCAGTTTTTTCCCATTTAGGATAATATTAGCTGTGGGTTTTTCATATATAACTTTTATTATTTATGTTGAGGTATGTTCCCTATAAACCTACTCTGTTGAAGGTTTTTATAATGAATGGATGTTGTCAAATGCTCTTTCTATATCTAATTGAAATGATCATATGGTTCTTATCATTTATTTTATTAACGTGATATATCACTTTGATTGATTTGTAAATATTGAACCACCTTGCAACCCAGAAATAAATCCCACTTGATCGTGGTGAATGATTTCTTTTAATGTATTGTTGGATTCAGTTTGCTAGTAATTTGTTGAGGATATTTGCATCTATGTTCATCAGAGATATTGGCCTGTAGTTCACTTTTTTGGTGGTGTTTTAATCTGGTTTTGATATCAGGGTAATGCTGGCCTTATAGATGAGTTTGGAAGTTTTCCTTCCTTTTCTAGTTTTTGGAATAGTTTGAGAAGAATAAGTATTAACTCATTTTGCAGTGTTTGGCAGAATTTGCCCATGAAGCCATCTGGTCCTAGACTTTGTTGGGAGTTTTTTGATTAATTGATTCAATTTCTTTGATGGTTATCAGTCTGTTCAAATTTTCTCTTTCTTCCTGTTTCAGTTTTGATAATTTATATGTTTCTAGGAATGTATTCGTTTCTTCTGGGTTGTCCAATTTGTTAGTGCATAGGTTTTCATAATATTCTCTTATAATTGTTTATGTTTCTGTGGTGTTGGTTGTTATTTCTCCTCTGTAACTTGTGATTTTATTTATTTAGGCCTTTTTCTTTTTCCTAAGTCTGGTTACAGTTTTATCAATTTTATTAATTTTTTCAAAGAACCAGCTCCTGGTTTCATTTATCTGTTCTATTGTGGGTTTTTTTTAAGTTTCTATATCATTTATTTCTGCTCTAATCTTTATTGTTTCCTTCCTCCTGCTGGCTTTAGGCTTTATTTATTGTTCTTTTGTTAGCTCTTTTAGGTGTAAGGTTAGGTTGTTTATTTGAGATTTTTCTTGCTTCTTTTTTGTTTACTTAAAAAAATATTTTTTTAATGTTTATTTATTTTTGAGAGAGAGAGAGAGAGAGAGCATGAGCAGGGGAGGGGCAGAGAGACAGTGGGAGACACAGAGTCTGAAGCAGGCTGTAGGCTCTAAGCTGTCAGCCCAGAGCCCAACGCAGGGCTCAAACTCACGAACCATGAGATCATGACCTGAGCCACAGCTGGATGACTGAGCCACCCAGGTGCCCCAGATATTTTTCTTGATTCTTGAGAATCAAGGCTTGTATTGCTGTCTACTTCCTTATTTGAACTGCTTTTGCTGCATCCCAAAGGTTTTGGACTGTTGTGTTTTCATTTTCATTAGTTTCCATGTATTTTTTTTTTTTTTTTTATTTCTCAGATGTGGTTTTTATCCACTTTGTGTATAAAAGGAAGAGAGAGGGAGAACTTTACATGTTTGCTTTGGTGACTGATCTCTGCACTTCAGAAATGAGCAAGTTTAATTTCCTCAGTTGATGGCAAGATGGTCCTCTTAGAATGTGGAGAAGATGTAGAATTCTGCTTTGTCTCTTCTGGTCTTCTCCTCAAACAAGTAGGGAGAAACAGCACTACCAAGAATAATAGTTTAATGACTTTTTAAGTTGACCTTAAAATGTGCCTAGTTACCCCAGTAAATAATTTTTGGTTACAGCAACCAAGGCAGCCAGTCATTCCATATCCTCCACCCAAAACAGTGGATATTGTCAATGTGATGTGCTGAACAGCCAATGGAGAGCTATGGGTTGATTCATATCCTAAAGCAACAGAATAGAACTAGGACACAGGATAGGAGTGGGGGAAAGCATGCTTTAGAAGGCCCCACACTTGCAACACCTGCCAGTTCTTGCCAATACAGCAAAATATGGTTGCTGTAACAGAGACCCAACAGCTATAAAGATCTTACTTTCAAGTGTGATTCAAGGCGGGGTTGGAATCAGGTTGGAACAGACTCACAGAGGGGTTCCTCTCTTTATCAGTGTTTCAGAGGGAAAGGCAATGTCATGTAGGGTCTAAGAGCCAGAAGCAGTCACCTAAGAAGAGCAGCCAAGCGATGCACTGCAGAGCTGAGAACAGCAAAAAAGTCCCAAGACTCATGAAAGAAAACAGGAAACAAAAACTGTACCTTAAGATGGGAGCATGCCCACAGGTGAAGCAAGGTTGACAGAAGAACTACAAATAGATCGACTTTAACAAACAGAAGCTAGACAGTGGTGCCACTCTTGTCCCTCTACTAGTACATGCTTATAAATGTTTTTATTTGTGTAGTTCTTAGAACTCAGTAAGTCATTTTATTGATTATTGTATAAGATTCATTGAGTTCGCTCTGCTATTTATATTGTTTTCTGCTTTCTGTATGTAATTTATAGATACTCAGTTATTTGGTTGATAATATTAACCTACTAAGACAACTCTAAAACTAGATGCTAAAATTAATCAAATTCTTTTATTTCAACGGGAAGAGAAGCCACCTGATGATTTAGTTGTCTCTGCCTACCTAATAGCCTGATAGCTAAAACCATAAAGGGGAAAGAATCAACAGAAAGCTGTAAATAAACTTCCTAAAGGGTATTTTGCTCTTTTAACCTTCTACACAATAGACCAAGTAAAACCTTAGACATACAGTTCCTTTGGTAGGGAGCCTTTTAACAACAGAGGCAAAATGATTTTTCCCCCAGAATGTTTAAAACTAGTAGCGGCTTCTTTTCCAATTAAACTGTCAATGCTGTGAGACCAAGGGTGGTATGGATCACAATCATCTTATACAGGCTTAAGATAGAATATATAGTTGCTGGATGAAAATTTTTTCTGCTCTATCATTGTTTATTGAGCGTCTATTATGTGGCAGTTACAGTGCTCAGCAATGAAGAAGGCAACCAAAGTACATTCCCTCACAAACCTTATGTTCCAGGGGGAAGATAGATAATAAACAAACAAGCAAATTGATAGTTAAACAAGAGAATATTATAAGTTTGTTCAAACAAGCAAATAATGGATGGATGGATGGATGGATATGACTGCTGTGGAAAAACACATAGCAGAGCAAATAGGGAAAGAGTGTTGGAGGCTGCTGTCTTAGTTTTGTGATCAGTATCAACCTCTCTTAAATGATTGTTCATAAGAGATCTAATCATGAGAGTGAGACATGATGTACCTGAAGAAGAGTGTTCCTGGGAGAGAGAATGGCAAATTCAGTGACCCTGAAGAGGAGTGAGGCTGGGATGGAATGAGCTGAGGGGAGCGTAGGTAGGAGAAAAGGATGGGGGTAATCAAGGACCAGATAATGTAGGGCTACTCAGGTCATGGGAGCCACTACAGAGCTTTGAGCAGTACAGTTGAAACGGTCTGATTTACCTGCAAAGGTTCACGCTGGTTGTGTGAAGCATCCACTTCCAAGGAAATGGATGGATGATGAATTGCAAGAGTCAGAGAGTGGCTCAGCAGATCCTAAGGAATGATGTTAAATACCTGGTTGTGTTAACGCTCACGTGGTCGAGCTCTTCTGAGTCAAGAGCAGGAAGAGAAGGAGGTAGACCTTTTCTGAGAAATCTGCTAACTCTTCCTAAGTGGTATGGCCCTTGAAATTTATGATTTTTCTTTCCAGTTTCCATACAACATTTTAGCTATCTCTTTTGAGTTTATTGGTAGGATAACATATCATATTATAAAATATTATAATATTTTTTAGTTCATCTAGTAGTGGAGCATTTGCATATCATTTAAATAAATCTAAAGTTTGGATCACTGAGCTCTTAACTATGCAGGAAGAGTTAAAATTTGTTTATATTAACTGTTACAGTTGCATAAAAGTTATTAGCTAGCACTTACCAATCACCTCCATAAAAATTTGCCAAAATGTGCTTCACTAAGAGATAGAAGAATAAACATAAGGGAAGAAACCTGACTGTGCTTTAGCATTAAAGAGACTGAGATTGCCCTCTCCCTCACTCTGTGGGCACTTTAGCTACTCTCTAGGACTGTGGAATATATAGTACACCCTAAATTAAGTAGTGAAGGAAACTAATGTAGCAGGCTTCCGTGAACTATTCCTTTAAGTGTGGGTCTATTTGTGGACAAACTTCAGCTTGGAACAGAAAGATATATTCAAGTACCTGAAATCATAGTTTCTAATTGGAATGCATCCTTGTACAGTAAGAAATCACACAGTTTGAATATTAACTTATGTGGCCTTATATAGATCACCAACCTCAGTTCCTCCATCTGTAAAGTGGGACTATTAATTCTAACCCTGTCTACCTCATGTAGTATCTACTGCAGGCTGTGTCTTCGCATCAGGCACTCTGCTAGGTTCTGGGGATATTGAGTAAATAGTTTTGATACCAGCCCTTAAGAAACTTAGGGGTTTTTTTGAGAAGAAGGTAAGTCAATCAAGAATTACCCTGTTGACGGTTGAAGTTGGCAGAAGTTTCTCTGGGAATTTAAGGAAGTGGCCAGGGATTTGAATAAGAAAGCTTTTGGGATGAAGTGACATTTGAAATGATTGTTCAAAGCAGGGATAAGGGAGGTTGGAAATAAGTGGGAGGAAGACACATCTTTGGCACATCAACAAGAAACAAAGGGAAGCACAGAGTTCTACTATAGGAGTAGCATTAAGACTGTGTGTGTATGTGTGTGAGAGAGAGAAAGAGAGAGAGAGATGGGGAGAGAGATGAGCAGAGAGAGTGATTAAGAATGGACTCTGATGTTTTATTTGTGAATGCCTATAAACCTAAAATAGCAGAGGCTTACACAAGACGCAGGTTCATTTCTTTCTCATATAGAAGGTGAAAGTAGGTAGGGCTTAAGGCTAGTCTGGCATTTCACAGTGTCATGGACACAGATGGAAATTTCTTCCATCTTGCTCATGTGGCCTCATTCTCAAAACCACCTTATGGCCCAAGATGGCTGCTCCAGCTCCAACCATGAAAACGACATTCCCAAGGGCAAGTAGGAGCAAAGGAAGAAAATCAGTCTTCCTAATCCCTCTGATAGCATAAACCAGTTATACTTATATCCTGGGACCGCATCTAGATGGAAGAATGATGTAAAAATATAGTCTTTATTCTGGGTAGCTATGTGCGTGGATAAACATGGTGATTGCTATAACTAAAGCAAGAAAGACTAATCACTGGGAGACCGTGACAGAGTGTGTGTGTGTGTGTGTGTGTGTGTGTGTGTGTGTGTATGTGTGTGTGTGTACATGTACGTACACACCCATGTGTGCTTATGCCCATGTAGGTGTGTGAGTCTGTGCACGTGCCTAAGTGGCAAGAGGGAGGGGTGAAGAGTGAATAAGACATTTAAGAAGTTACTTTGCAAATGGATAGAGGACTCTACAAAATTAAGGAATTACTCTAGGACAAATATATATTCTAGTGGTTATATATTTAATATATTTTTAAACCTATCCAGAGTTTACAATACATTGACAAATACATGTAAACTAAATAGAGTTGGCTGCTTCCTTGTTTATGTTCCTGTAATACTTCATACCAATATCATTATACAACTTACTTTTCCTATTAATTGTTTGTGTCTCTATTTCTCTAGACCCTAAATTCTCTAGACAATAAATCATATTTTTTGGTGCAGGCCAATTTATTCCCCCCGATGTTTCTTTCCACATGGGATGAAATCCTTTAGTGTAATTCCTGTAGACTTTCTCTCCACCTTTTGGAATAAGGTTGAGGATGGGAGATGAATCACTTAACTGGGAAGATTTAGAGTGAGCAAATGGATGTGAGCAGCCATACTCCCTCCTCTCTTCTCTCTCTCTGGGAAGTCCTGTCCCCAAGAACCATATATTCTGCTGTGCTCCTCTAAATAAATGTTTTAAAGTTTGGGGAATGAATTCAGTTCAGGGGTATCAACACCAGGAGTACTGACAGAGAATATTGAAAAAAAAAAATTAAGTTGGAGGAGGAGTATATATAAAGAGAGATTAGGATACATTGCTTTGAGCTTTAGGGAGGAGACTGGATTCCTGGGAATCTTGACCTTGACAGTTGCAGCAGCCTATGGTGCTTTGCACCCAGCTCATTCTTTTCTCATTTCTACTCACTCTTTCATCTGGCAAATTTTTACTTAGTGTTTGCCAGCTTCCAGTACTGTTCTGGGCACTGTGAATGTTGCAGTGACCAAAGCAATAAAAAAGCTTGGCCCTCATAGAGCTTATATTACAGCTGAGAAGATAATTAATAAACAATTATATATTTTTTTATAATTGCAAAATAACATGTCAAGTAGGAATCAATGATTTGGAGAGAAGGTAAACAAGGAAAGAGGGTAGGGAGTGCTAAAAGATATGAAACCTTCCAATTTTTATTTTTATTTTTTTAATGTTTTTATTCATTTTTGAGAGACAGAGAGAGACAGGTAATGAGTAGGGGAGGGGCAGAGGGAGAGGGAGGCACAGAATCCAAAGCAGGCTCCAGGCTCTGAGTTGTCAGCACAGAGCCCGATGTGGGGCTCGAACTCATGAACCATGAGATCATGACCTGAGCTGAAGTCAGATACTTAACCATCTGAGCCACCCAGGTGCCCCAAAGCCTTTGAATTTTTTAAAAAAATGTTTATTTATTTTGAGAGAGAGAGAGCACACAAGTAGGGGAGGGGCACAGAAGAGAGAATCTGCACTGTCAGCTCAGAGCCTGATGCAGGGCTTGATCTTGTGAACCAGTGAGATCATAACCTGAGCCGAAATCAAGAGTTGGCCACTTAACCAATTGAGCCACCCAGGTGCCCCTGGAACCTTTTGGATTTAATTATGGGGGTCAGGAGAAGCATTTTTGATAAGGTGACATTTGAGTGAAGACCTACAGGAGTTCAGGGAGTGAGCCACATCAAAACTGGTGCAACAGCAAGTGTGAGTTTAGTTGGTATACAGCTCTGCCTAGTTTGAAACCTTTGGGGATCAGTAGCCCTATGAGTACCTGCAAAGGAGCAGCGTGTGCTGGGGACGGAGGGGGTCTTCATGCATGCAGGGATATCGTTTGCTGACAGTGGCATCTCTTTCTTTCAGGAGGAGACCGTGAGACGCTGGTTAGCACTGAAGCCCAGTGGGACAAAAGAGTAAACCTCTAGGGTATGTTGTAGGGGGGTGGAGGCTCTTACGCCCCACTTCTATATGTCAGTCCGCTTCAAGGAGCGTTGCTAAATGTGACACTCCTGGCCTTGTTCCAGCCCTTCACTCCCCTGGGGGAAAGGAGTGATGAACCAGATTGATGGAATATAAGGAACTGGGCATCCATAGCTCTGCCCTTTCCTCCGCATTTTCTCTTAGGACGGGGTCTGTAACTGCCCGTGGTCATGTGGTAGACCTTGCAATTCACTGGGGAGGGCTATGGTCATTTGGAGCTGTCTGTGGCTGGGTGGTAAATTTCCCTACATCTGATGTTTGGTATTAAGAAATCCCATTGTCTGCATATATGACACAGTCTCCTTTAGCAGTTTTGTCAGAAAAAAAAAAAGTGATCTTCATTTATTACTCCTTTTGTCTTATTTCTCAGTTGACAGAGAATTGGGTGAGGAAGAGAAGTGCTATGTACTGGGAATCCTCAAACCCCAGTATTGTGTGTGTGTGTGTGTGCGTGTGTGTGTGTGTGTGTATGTGTGTGTGTTCCATTCTCTATGGAATAGTCAGTGAATGGTTGGATGGATGGATGGATGGATGGAAGGATGGATGGATGGGGGACAGTTGAGTTTGTGCTCTACAATTGGCCTTGAGATATTTTCGAACTTCAGCATCTAGCAGAAAGGACAATGAAATTTAGATGAGTGGGCAAAGCTCACTACATAAGATACATTAAAAAAGAGAGAGCAAGGAAGGGATAGTTGCATAGAGCCAGAATTTTTCATTTTGAAGGGTGAAATTTTATTTTCACTGACACACTTTTCTGTGGCATTTAAGTTGGAAAGAGTGGCTCCTTTAATTGAAGTTGCTATAGGTGAGTTTTTTTACATACTTGTCCGGATCTGCCCCCAGTGGGAACATCACACCCTTGGTCTTTGATGTTTTTGAAAGTTTCACTCACTCTGTCAGACCACTGATCTGAAAAGTCCCTGAAAAGTATAGTAAAATCTGGTCAGTATTCCTTTCTGACACCCTCCCCTACAAGTTGGTCTGTCCTGAAACTGGAACTAAGACTTCACTTTGTCCTTGGGAGGAAGAAAGGAATTAAGGAGCTGGATGTTATGAAAAATAATGGATGTCATGATTAAAAGGGAACATTTTCTAAGCTAGATAATGAGGGGAGAACCTGCAGTTTTTTGAGAACCTGCAGTTGTGAGAGATTGCCAAACAGGGTGAATACCTGAAGAGGGGTGCTGCCCAAAAGGTAGTCAGGATACCACGTTCTTGTGTTACCTTAACACCTTCTCTGTGCATTCTTGGCTTTGGATAGTTTCTTGACTACATTAAAAAAAAATCTTTCCCCCTCTACATAGTTACTGATGAGCCTAAGGGCTTAGACGATAATGAGAAAGTCAAAACAGGAATGGTGAGAAAAATACTTTGCTTTTCTTTTGTATTTGCTGAGCATTAGAATTATGTTTCTGTTTTTAAGTAGAAATTGCAGCATAAAGAGATACCATAATACACATTTTGGTTCGTTTGGGTGGTTGAATTTAGGTATAATGGGATTTGCTTATATTCTACTGGCTGACAAATGTGACACCATAAACCAGCCTGGAGCTTTCTTGTGTAAACAAAAGACCAGAGAAATTAGAGTTAGGATGAACTGCATTTATAACAGCTATTAGCTTTTGAGGTAGACTTAGATTCTTTTCTCTAGATTGTAAAAATCCTCCGCTTCTGTCTCTTTTCTGCTCTGTTATCTGCTGAATTCAATGCTATGAACACAGAAGTGCTCAATAAATAAAACCTGACGACGACAGACTCGGATATAAAAGCAAAATAGTACTCAAAATTGCTAAAGTAAGTTGGGTATAGTTAGAGTTTTTTAAAGGCCATGGTGGTGTAATTTGGTAGAATTCCCAGCCTCCCTTAAATGGTGACAAAAGGTTGCCAGTGCTGTCTCTGTGCGGCCCCTGGGTGTCTAGAATAAAGATGAATTAGAAGAAAGGGTCCAGGAGCACTTTGTCATGATAGGATGTAGGGTGGCATAATTCTCAAAATTCTCTGTGAGGAATCCTCTCCATTGATAAGCTTTCCTCCACTTCTCAGAAAGTGCACACGTAGAACAGTATTAACCTACTGTATGAAATAATGCATGGCCTTGTCACATCTGGCACATTATAACTGACTTGGTGGGCTTTACCGATGTTCCTTCTGTGAAAATTCATCTTGAGTGCTTTCTGAATGACGGCTGGACTCTGAGACTTATCACAACCTTAGTTATATAGAGTTGGTAATCCATAAAACTACCATCCCTTTAAAAAAAACAATTGCTTTTGAACAGATTTGTGAGAAAGGGGACCTTTACTTTTAAACTGTGAAATCATCTGAATGTGAGTAGGGAGAGAGAAGAAAGAGAAATCATCCTGAAATATTATTATCTCAGTTCCATTTGAAGATTGGAATACTGGGGCGCCTGGGTGGCGCAGTCGGTTAAGCGTCCGACTTCAGCCAGGTCACGATCTCGCGGTCCGTGAGTTCGAGCCCCGCGTCAGGCTCTGGGCTGATGGCTCAGAGCCTGGAGCCTGTTTCCGATTCTGTGTCTCCCTCTCTCTCTGACCCTACCCCGTTCATGCTCTGTCTCTCTCTGTCCCAAAAATAAATAAACGTTGAAAAAAAATTTAAAAAAAAAAAAAAAAAAAAGAAGATTGGAATACTAAGAATATTGGAAAAATAATGGAATGGAAAAAAACTAAAAATAATTATACCTAACACACTATTTAGGAATTCTTTATTTTCATAGAAATTTGGCTTAAACTAAGGAAGAACCTAGGTAGAATTTTCCAGGCCTGTGCTGCAGGGTTGCATGACTGGTCCCTCAAAAGACATGAGGTTGGTTTAGTGGCAGTTTATGGTTGGCCTTTCATAGCAAGCATAAAATAGTTGAAGCAGCAAATGATTCGTAAGTGTGTATGACGGGTAGGGTTGGGGAGGGATAGATAGAGTGTTTTCTCTAGCAATCTGCAAGTCTACGGCCAGTGCAAGCCATTTTTCTGTGTGTGGGGTAACCTTCTGTATCTTTCATTTTTAATATTTTTAGATCCTGGAGTTCTTGTATGATTTGTGTTTACCTCCAGTCAGTGTTTCTAGCAATTCCTCCATCCTTAGATGTGCTTTGTAGATTAGCTGAGAGTCAGAGCACAATAAGTAAATGCCTCATGACCAACTTCATCAGCTTCTTTTTTTTCTTTAATGTTATTTTAAATTTCACTTCTTAAATTCTTACTAGGTTATCTAGAGACCTCTTAACACTTGAACGACTGGGCTGGATCTGTGGCATGCTTTAGCCCATTACTTTTTTCAATAATGCCTCTTTGTTCTTCAAACCCCATCATGTTCATGCAGCTTTATACTAATTATTATTTCCTATGTAGATATTTCAGTTTATAGACATAATAAAGGGAACACTGACCAACAGACCTGAAATCAAAGCTGAGCTCAGTTCTTAACTGGAAGACCTCATCTATTCTACTTAATCTCTCTGGGACATAGTTCTCACCTCTGTAGGATGGAGTTCTTAATAATTGTTTCGCAGAGCTGTGGTGAAAATTCAGTACATGAAAAGCTCCATAGACTGTCAAGTACCATGCGGGTGTTAGGCATGTAGCAGAGACCGCTGTCTGTCCACCCAAATCCATTCTCCTTCACTTCTTAGGAATGGAGTTCTGTCTGGATCCAGCCTGACAGGGGTTTCCAAACCCCCTTGTAGCTAAGTGTGTCCATGTCTTTCAACTCCTGCCAGAGGAATGAAAGAGGGAGAGATATGTATATCACCTTTGCTCCATTTACCTTGCAGCATATTTCTGGCCCTGGACTTCACCTTGCCCCCTTTCTGATGAGCGGGAAGGGTTATTAGCAGAGTGGCCTTGGAGACCATGTATTGTCACACCAGTTTCCCGAATCAAAAAGTGGACAGGGCTGTCAGCGGATGTAGAAATCTAGAACACCTGTCTTGGACCTCTGTGTGAAGAGAGATGAATTCTGTTTTATTTGAGCGTTTGCACTTTTGGGTCTATTTGTAACAGCAGCTTAACCTACTGTAACTAATACCTACATTATTTTTGAGTCCATGTTGATAGAAATTCATAAAGTAATAGAGCTGGAAGGAGCCACAGAAGTCATCTTGCAAATAAAAGTAATGCTAGGGGCGCCTGGGTGGCTCCGTCGGCTTCGGCTCAGGTCGTGATCTCGCGGTCCATGAGTTCGAGCCCCGCGTCGGGCTCTGTGCTGACAGGTCAGAGCCTGGAGCCTGCTTCGGATTCTGTGTCTCCCTCTCTCTCTGCCCCTCCCCCACTCATGCTCTGTCTCTCTGTCTCAGAAATAAACATTAAAAAAGTTTTTTTTTAAGTAATGCTAAAAGAGGAAACAATTTTTACTCAGTCACAAAACAAACTAGTTACAGAACTGGTATAAAATCTAGTTTTCATTATACAGCTTCACCCCTTTGAAGGGTGAGTAATAAACAAACATGTGGAATCGAATACCTGAGAGATGGGACATGCAGACCTTAGGAATAAATTCAGAAAGTGCTTGTGTCAAGTGTTTCTATCCCCTGTAGAAATGGGTAGTTAGGGAAGTGACATTTTACCTAACCTTCTACATTGAGATCAAGAAGGATAACCAGGCCCTCGGAGAGCACAAACTCTGGCACTCATTTTATCAACAGCCCCCAAACTAGAGGGTCCATGTGTCAGATAAAGGACTGCAACCTCTTCTGATTCCTTGTGAGAACAGCCTCAGGGCAAATTGGACAACCTAGCAGTGGTACTGGGTATGTCTTAGCCACAGCTTCTGAGAGCTTTTGTGCTCAAAAAGATTGATCTAAAATGGCTTCTCGAAACATAACCCAACAAGAGAGAGATGAGATTATGTTTTTAGCATTTGAACCATAACATGCTCACTCTGCTTTAAAAGGTCTTATGGGACCGAAAAAGCCCAGGGAAACAGAAGTTGCTGTTCTCATTAAAGGAGAGAGGTATTTTTATTCATTGTTTTTATTCACATCGGTTAATTTAACATGCCTTGAAGGGGCCTCTTCCAGGGTAGCGGTATTAAAGTAGCAGCTTACTCACTGATTATAAACAAACATTAGTCAAGTTGACTTACAAAAGTTGGTACGTGGATTAAAAAGCAAAAGAATTACCTTCTACCTGACAAATGGGATGAATCCCAAAGGTCTCTTCAGGCCTTGTGACAATATACCATGCAAGAAACTTAAAATGAAATCCAAACTCTTTAACTATGACTTGTAAATCTCTCCATGATCTGGCTCATACCTACTTCTCGCCCTCTTCTCAAGACCCTGAAACCATGACTCACTACTGAGAAGCCTCACTTGGTCTTTCTGTTTTACAACCACAGCCTCTATCATATGCCACAAGGGTCTGCACATGCTGTTAATGTGACGGGCTACTTTCCCTCTTCTTGGGTCTCCATTTAAAAGTCACCTCCTCAGACATGTCTTTTGAACCACCCTCCCAAAGCAAGATCATTCCACTCCATTTTTTTCTTCAGCTTAGTTTATTTCTTTCAAAGAACTTATGGAAATTGCCATTTGTTTTATTTATGTGTCTGTTTATTTTCTGCTGGGAATTAATCTCCCTCTCTGGACAGTGATTAAATTGGCTAATGAGCCATTTTGGCCATAAAAGGGGCAAAGTGCAATCCAGAGAGAATTTGGAAAACTCCCTGTCGAGGTCAAGCTGGAGCTTAGGTAGAGAGAAATCAAAACCAAGAGACTAGGAATGAAGAGTGGGACTAATTACCGGATAGGGTTTCCTTGCAATGGCAGACAGGCTGGGGTGTACTTGAAAATGGAGATCAGCCTCACACAGGAAGTTGGACAAGGAGACCAAGATGGTCAAAGGCCTGAGAAGAAGCCAGTGAAACAGAAGCTAAGGCAGGCAAAGAGGCGAAGTCTCGAATGGACTGACTGAGACTCACTGCCATGTCTAGCTCTTCAACAGAGCATTCAAGGCTTCCCTGGATAGCCAATCCAAGACCATTTTCAATATCTCTAAGGGCCTGGAAGATTGACGTAGGCCAGCAACTTCACCTTCTGAAGGTGGTGCTATTTGTCCTTGGGTCAGAATCCTGAAGAGTGATTCTTTCTTCTATCTGGTATCACCCTGACCCAGTTCTTCAGTCTATGCACAGATCCCGGCAACAGGATGTTTTCCTATAGCTCTGAGAGCTGACTTCTCTGATAGCAGCTTTGTACCTTTGATCTGTAAATCTTAAGCTACCCTTCTCCCTTTCCCAAATTCTGACCACCCTGTGCCCCTTTCATACATCAAAACCCTCTTCAAGTTCTGCTTCTTTTAATGAAAAGTCACCTTTGGCTTCTTGGAGAGGAACCCAAGAATCCTCCTGGTTTGTGGACTGCCCACTAGTGCAGATGATTCTCCATAAACTCTGCCTTTCTGTTGTTATAGTAACGGCAGATGTGCCTTCTGGAATATTGTGTTTCCCAGGAACACTGTTGTGAGGATCATAAGAGGGATTTACTTGGTCCCAACTCTATTTCAGACTAAAAAACAAAACAAAACAAAACAAAACAAAACAGAACCCTGCACCCACCAACTGTATTTGTTTTCTTGCAGTAGAGAAGCCAGGAGAAATTGACAATGTAATAGAACCAAATCTTTGCAAGAAGTAGGACATATAACGTGATGAAATTTGATATCTAGCCTGTTCTACTTTACTGAAAAATGCATAATGCTAATAATTTACCTGGAGTGTGATTAACAGCATAAATTGTTCAATAAAATGTATGGGTATAATGGAGACTTCAAAAGCATCAAGTAGATGATAAATGATAGGAAAAAAACCCACAGTGGATTATTTTACTTAGCTTTGATTTTAATGTTTGTAAAATGAGGGAAACAATGCATTTGTATCCAGAAACCCGTATTATCATAAACATATTTGCTAAAACAGGAAGCGTAAATTGTAGTTAAATTTAGTAATGTCTGATGGTATGCTTGAATGTTTCTTTGTGATTAAATGTGAACAATTGCTCCTTTAAGTTAAAGGTCTGTGTATATGTGATTAATCAGATTGAAATGAAAGTGCAGACAGCTCATGCCATGCCTGGTTATCAGAATGATTGATTTTAGTCTGTGCTTCTAGGTGAAAAAATATCTGTTAATAACCCCAGCAGCCAAACCCCTGATGTCACTGATAGCTCAATGATTTGTGCACATGCTGCATTATCGAGCTCATTTGCAGGTAGAGGGTCTACACAATGATCCATTGGATCGCAAAATTATAACATGAAAAAAGTGACATCCAGATTTATGCAAGAGTTATGACTTCAAAGTGCATTTCATCAGTGAGAAGTTTAAAATTGCTGCTGTTGTAGCTGTCACAGGCGTGTTATTTTCTTTGGTTTGTATGTAGGCAAGGCTGTCAAGCTTTTATCACACAAACTGGTGTTTTTGTGTACCATAGCTCTCTGCCTGCTGGTGACAGCCAGTCTCTACACCGAGTTGTTATTAAGTCTTCAGTTTTAAGAAGTACTTTACCAATGTGGCTGAATTACACTTGATCATAAACACCTTAATGTTTTATGGGGTATAAAAGAGCAAAATACGAAAGCAGCTCTGTAATAAATGTTGGTGGATTGCCGGTGGGGAGTATAGTATTGCTGTTCATCAGCGCAGAGAAAGTGGTGTCATACTCCAAATTCTCAGTTCTGGGTCCTCTCAAAATGAAGGACCAGGGTTAGCAAGAGACTTCTCATGTAAAGCTTGGCTGTCTTCCCCATCCTGTACCCCCCTATTTTCTAGACCTAGCCACTGTGTCATCTAATTGTCAAATACTCCAGCCTTATGCCCTTCTGCCAAAAAATGTGTCCTCTTTCACAGCTACCAAGCTGTTTGTATCTGGCTGTATGTTGGCCCCAAATATCTAGGGGGATTTATGTGGCACCCCCTCTCTTCTAGACTGAAATTTTTTCTTGTACCCACAATTGCTTTTGATGCCTTGCTATAAAGAAACCAGGAGGAATGGACAGAGTAATAGAGCCAAATCTTGGCAGGAAAGCAGTGAGACATCTTTTATATGATGAAATATCATATGTAACATGTTCTACCTTTATGGAAGAAATGTAATGCGAATACTTTATCTGATTTGGATTATTAGCGTCTATTAGGATACATTGCAAGGTAAAATATATGGATATGAGGGAAACATCAAATGGTGCAAATAACAGATATGAACCACAGTGGATTCATTTATTTAGTTTTAGTTGTTATACTTGTAAAATGAACGAAACAATGTATGCAGAAACCCTTTCTTAGAAGATTCCATACCATTGTGTTTGATACAATACCTAGAACACAATAGGCATTCTATAAGTAGGAACCATTATTATTATTATTATTATTATTATTATTACTGATACTATAAGCAAAAAATGGGGGAATATAATTATATGCAGATTTATGTGTTGAATGGCCAGATAATGGAGACCAAAGCAAAACAACCAGAGTGAATGGGAATTCCTAAAGAAACACATACCTCAGGAATCAGCACAGTCCTCCCAGAGCTCACCTGGCTTGGCTCTTTAATAGCTGACATTGATCTTCACTTAAATCTCTGTCATTGTTGTAGTAGCCACTAGCTGTATGTGTTTATTTAAGTATAAATTTAAATTCAATAAAATAAAAAATGCAGTTCCTCAGTCATATGAGCCACTGAGCATTCCAAGTGTTCGGTGGCCACATGTGGCCAGTGGTTACCATGTTGGACACCACAGAGAACGTTTCCATCACCACCACCATGAGTTGTATTAGGCACACACTGCTCTAGCACAAACTCTGTAAAGAACCTGGGATTTATAACGTCAAGTCTGCAAAATACAGGAAAAACTGTTCAATCAAGTAGGTACCAGACCTGTTTGTGGAAACCAATTGACAAGGACTTGAAGAACAAATTGCACCATATAGATGCAGTTTAAAGGCCTTGGCTTCTTTTGAGCAACTCTCACATGACTGGTGGAAATGTACAGGTGAACAGGGAGCATCGTCAGTAACCACTCAGCATCACCTGTCAGCATCCCATGGGGGGGAACCATGAGTAGTAAGGAACTGCAATGGAAGGAAGACTAAGCCTAAACCAGAACCCCAAATGGGATTATCCAAAGTAAAAATAATTTGTGACAAAATGAATCTGGAACCACATGGGTCATGTTGAAAGTGGCCTTCTCAAATACAATGTGATTTGGTGATTCGTTTAATGTACCTGAACTTATCGGGCTTAGAAGGTGAGCAAAGTCAGTGCTGGTTACTCATTCTTTTTTTTTTTTTTTAATTTTTTTTTTTCAACGTTTATTTATTTTTGGGACAGAGAGAGACAGAGCATGAACAGGAGAGGGGCAGAGAGAGAGAGGGAGACACAGAATCGGAAACAGGCTCCAGGCTCTGAGCCATCAGCCCAGAGCCCGACGCGGGGCTCGAACCCACGGACCGCGAGATCGTGACCTGGCTGAAGTCGGACGCTTAACCGACTGCGCCACCCAGGCGCCCCGCTGGTTACTCATTCTTATCTAAGTTTTCAGTTAGCCATCATATTATCATGAACTGTGCTACAATTATTAATGATACTCAATTAATTCCAAAGAGGCAGGAGCTAACATCTGTCTTACTCTTGATAGTTACTAGAAAGGCAACGAATGGTTTTGCCTGTGGAAGAAGTGACTAGAATTAAAAATGTGTGCTATTAGGTTGACATTATGTCACAGAAACAATGTAAAAATGTAAGTGACTTTAAAGGTTTATAAGTTTTTCTCCATAAAAATTTCATAACTTTCTTCCTGTTTTTTCAAACAATTTAAGTCACTTCAGTTAAGGAGAATTGCAGAACTCTGCCTTAAAAGATTTCACCATGTGTAACCTCCCAGGGAATTTGAATACTATAGATTTTGCTGAACTTCACTGAATTGAAACCTGAAATTGTCACTTATTGGAGAATCCAGTGGGTTGTATGGTATTGTCAGCATATTAAATCTTGGGTGAAAGTTATAAATATTATTGATTGTTTTTAAATTAGAGAAGTGTCTGTGCGTTCAATATCAATTTTAGTTCATTTCTTAGAAATCAAGAAATACATTAGAATCATAATGCTGGCAGGGACCTCAACCCACAATCTTATCTTTCCTTGTAGACTGTAAGCCAGGCTGGATAAAAGTGATTTTCAGAAGCTTGGTGGGAGCATGGAAATGGATGGGATGGTGAAAAGAGCGCTGAACTATTTGTAGCCTGCACTCTCATTCCAGCTTGTCCACAATTTCCCCCCAAATCCTACAATTTCCCTGGGTCTCGACCTTTTTATGGTTAAGATGAGGGAAATGGAAATAAATAGTTTCCATGGTACTTTCTTTTTTTTTTTTTTCAACGTTTATTTATTTTTGGGACAGAGAGAGACAGAGCATGAACGGGGGAGGGGCAGAGAGAGAGGGAGACACAGAATCGGAAACAGGCTCCAGGCTCTGAGCCATCAGCCCAGAGCCCGACGCGGGGCTCGAACTCACGGACCATGAGATCGTGACCTGGCTGAAGTCGGACGCTTAACCGACTGCACCACCCAGGCGCCCCTCCATGGTACTTTCTAACTATATTAGTTTTCTACTGCTGCATAACAAACTACTCCAAACTTAGTGGTTTAAAACAATGCCCATTTAGGGCAAAGGACCCGAACAGCCATCATTTCAGAGAAGACATCCAAATGATCAACAGGTATATGGAAAAGTGCTCAAGATGATCAGGGAAATGAAAATCAAAACTACAACACGATATCCCGTCATACCTGTTAGGATGGCTTTTATAAAAAAGACAAGAGATGATGTGCTGGCATGGATATGGAGGAAAGGGAATCTTAGTGACATTGTAAATTGCTGCTGAGAACAGTTAGTTCCTCAGGACATTAAAAATTGGCCCAGTAATCCCACTCTTGGGTATATATCTGAAGGAATTGAAATCAGTATCTCAAAGAGATATCTACACACTCAAGTTCATTGCAGCATTATTCATAATAGCCAACATGTGAAAACAACCTTCATCAACAGATGAATGGATACAGAAGATGTGGTATCTATCTGTCTGTCTGTCTGTCTGTCTGTCTGTCTGTCTGTCTATGTACCTATCTATCTATCTGTCCTACATATCTACCTACCCACCTACCTACCTACAATGAAATATTACTCAGTTATGAGAAAGAAAGAAATCCTGCCATTTGCAAAAACATAAGGTGGACCTTGAGAACATTATGCTAATAAGTAAAACAGGTTGGATAGAGAAAGACAGATACTGTCTGAGATCACTTATGTATGGAATCTAAAAAAGCCTAACTCATAAAAACAGGAGCTGGAGGTGACCAGGAGCTGGAGGATGGGAGGCTTGGAGAGGTATTATTTAAGGGTACAAACTTGCAACTAGTCGAAAAATAAGTTCTGGGGATCTAATGCATAGAACAGTGATTACAGACAACATTATTATATTACAAAATTCAAAGTTGCTTAGAGAATAGATCTTAATTGTTCTCACCACAAAAAAAAAAAGAATTATAATTATGTGCTGTGATAGAGGTGTTAGCTAATGCTATCGTGGTAATTGTATTACAATATATAGAGATATATCAAACCAATATGTTCTATACCTTAAACTTACACAGTGTTATATCTCAATAAAAAAATAAGTTAAGAAAACCCATCAATGCCCATTAATTATTTCACAATTTTGTAGGTCAGAAGTCCTGGAGGATTCACCTGGGTTCTCTGCTATGGGTCCCATAGGGCCAAAATCAAGGTGATGGCTAAGCTGGGCTCTTATTTGAAGACTCTGGAGAAGAATTTACTTCCAGGTTCATTCAGGTTGTTGGCAGGGATCAGTTCCTTGTAGTTACAGGATTCAGTTCCTATTTATTACTGCCTGTCAGTCAGTGGTCACTATTAGCTTTAAGAGGCCACCCACCTACCTCCTCATGTGGCTTCCTTCATTTTCAAACCTACAACAGCAACTCAGATCCTTCTCATGCTTCTAATTTCTCTGACTTTTCCTTCTGTTACCAGCCTGAGAAAACTGATTTTAAAAGACTCGAGTGATTTGATTCCCTTTTGATAAACCCCAAATCAACTGATTAGTAATCTTAGTAACATCTTCAACATCTTTTGCCATGTGACATAATCAGCGACATAATGACTCCCCATATTCACAGTTGAAGGAATTAGGAATATTTTAGGGAACTACTTTGTAATCCTGCCTACCATACTAACTCTAAAATTTATTTATTCTCTGTCAAACAGAGAAATACCTTTCTCTCAAGTTCTTTGCTTCTCTCTCTTCTTCTGGCTTCTGTAGTTTCTGTTCTGCAGTTTAAACTCATTGATTTTGGTTCTGTCTGTGTCTCCTAAAATCAGGCTTCATCTCAGTGCCAGGAGACAGTGAGATGTTTCTGGAACCTGTTGCTCATCTCAGTGCAGTAGGCAGACTGGGGGAATGGAGAGTAGTGATTTTACCAACCCTAACAGGTGCTTGGATGGACTGCTGTTTAAGAAAAGGCAATGACATCTTCTTACACACTTATAAGTGAGCAGTAACGGGAAAGCAGAGGGATAGAGCAATCCTGACTTCATGCCCTAGTAGCAGCCTTTGTTCAGGACATTGGTAGGGAGCCATTTAAAATGAAGTTGACCTTTCTTCAGTCCAGCCCCTTTGTGGTGATTTCGAGTGACTTTGGTGGTTATGGCATGCTTTTTGTTTGTTTATTTTTGAGAGAGAGCACTAGCAGGGGAGAGGCAGAGAGAAGGCGAGGGGACAGAGGATCTGAAGCAGCTCCACGCTGAGAGCAGCGAGCCCAATGTGGTGGTCAAACCCATGAACCATGAGATCATGACCTGAGCCAATGTCAGATGCTCAACTGACTGAGCCACCCAGGTGCCCCTGACAATGCTTTTTGTAGTGATTTTTATAATACAAATAAGTGGAATAAAATCCGAAAGTACAGATGATCCAATAGACAAGAATGAAAATCACCACAATCCATCATCCAATGGTAACCACCATTAATACTGTTGTATATCCTTCTAGATACATCTATAATATATGCATACATTTTTAAAAGGATGTTGTACATTTAACAATATATTAGTGAAAATTTTCATGTCAATAAAGACATTTCTAGGACATATTTTAAATGGCTGTCTTTTAATATTCCATCTTGTGGGTATACCAGTATTCATTCATCATTTCTGCTAAACATTTAGGCTGTTTCCATTTCTCAGTCATTTTTTTGACTAATGTCTCAGTGAGCATCTGGATCTTTAGCTAGATCTTTGACCATTTTCTTTCTTTTTTTTTTCACTGCTTTATTAATTTTGAGACAGAGACAGAGCATGAGCAGGGGAGGGGCAGAGAGAGAGTGAGACACAGAATCTGAAGCAGGCTCCAGGCTCTGAGCTGTCAGCACAGAGCCCGATATGGGGCTCGAACCCACACCCCACGAGATCATGACCTAAGCCAAAGTTGGATGCCCAATTGACTGAGCCACCCAGGTTCCCCAAGCATTTTCTTAATTAAACAGGGAAAGTTGCTAGAAGTGAACTTATTTGGATAGAGCATATACACATGTGGAAATATTTTGAAACATGTCAACAATGCCTTCTAATTATAAAATGTCCATTAACTAATGGGTATAATGGAAAAGAACATTGAATTTGTGGTAGAAAGATTGATGGGTACTCCTCTTTCATTCCTGTATCATTTTTAGCAAATCAATATTTCTAACCTTCAGTGTTCTCATCTATAAAATGGAAATAATAATATTCATGCTACCTCTGACATAGGGTTATTATGCAGGTAAAAGGAGGTGGGCTATGGACAATCCTTTGAAAATACGAAGTTATGAATAAATATAAGGCATTCATTTATCTCTTCTGCCCAGACAAGAGCAATGGTCTTCAGGAAAATAGTCCATAATATCCCCCATTTCATTACATCTCTTCTGAGAACATTTGATTGTACTAGTGTCCTTCAAGAGCACCTGTGGACTTAATGGCACTCCACTGAGTATACCGTTGGCTCTAGTCCTGATCCAAAAGTGTGTTTCCATATTCGTGTGCCTTTTTCTTTTCTTGAACAATAAAGTCTATGACATGGGAGGTCTCATCTGTATGGTTACTGTATTTACTTATTTTTTGTCACCTTGCTTTTTTAAACTGGTTGTTCGCTCATTCCCCTGTCGATCTATTATGTTCTCTGTGAGGTTGTCTTTATTGGTAGTCATAGGTGGCATTTAGCATTCATATGGCACTTTTCATCTTGAAAGCACTTTATAGACATTAGCTAATTAATTTTCACATCACAGTGTGATAGGTAGGTAGGGAGCTAATCTAAGCATTTGTGCTATGGTGATGAAAGGTGTGTTACGAGTACAATAAATTATTTTTTATTATTCTTTGGAGGAGGAAGAGGTGGTTATGTAATTTGTCCCAAACCACAGAGGTATTTGCATTACAGTTGAAACTTACAGTCAAAACCTCATCTGATAAAGTTAGTTGTATCACGGGCCCTCTTACCGGTTCTTACCTGGCTTGCTCCCAAAGACAGTGCTATGGTAGTGAACTTCGCTTTCCACTGTGCCTGAGGAGCAGCATTATTGGCACTCGAAGTGACTTTCTTCCCTTCTTTGTGTTTTGAATGATGTGTGTTTTTGAAACGAACCTGATGGGAAGTTTGAAAATATTTCAGCAGGGCCTCCAAGTTTATGGGAGAGAAGGATGGGCAGCAGCAGGAGGCCACATTCCATATAGGGGCAAATATGATTGAATTGTAGTTTGCTTTTGAAATCTAAGAGTCTTTCTAATTGGTAAAATGATGATGTCACTCTTGCTTGGGCAAATGGAAAGTAGTGAGGTAAAAACCTCTTTGTTGGCTTGGCTTGGCTTGGCTCTCGTGAGCTGTTCCATTAAGTACCCTAGAGTGCAGAGAGAGACAGAGGGAGGGGGACCTAGGAGCAGTGCCCATAGAGGTTGTTCTTTCCTCTGTGCCTCCCCAGAGCTGATAGGGGGTTCCCAACTGCCCTCTCATCTTGGGATACCAGAGTTTCCAACATCGATATCAGAAAAGAGAAAATACTAGTAAAACTGTTTTTCATGTAGAAAGGGATCATGGTTGGAATTCTCTAGTTTCTGGAGAATTTAATTTCTAGAAAGTTTATGGATGGACTTCAGGCAGTGATGGGCCCTGAGACCATAGGCTTTCCTCTCTTCAGTGACTTTAGTTGAAGGTATGTGAGCATCAGATTCTTGTAGAGTATCTGATTCAGTTTCCTATGTCCTGAAATGTGCTCAAGATTTGCATCAGTAGTAATTTAGATGATAAAATCTTTTGACTTTGAAAGTTGGTGGTGGGGGTGGTAGTAGAGAGGAAAGCCAGAAAGAACAAGTCCTATCATTTGATCCATTTCCAATAGCTTTTCTCTGATAGTCAGATTTCCCTGGTCTCTACAATTTCTCATGCTGGTGGGTGTCAGCCTAAACACCTAAGCAGATGGCCTAAATAAGAGGGGAGATTTGACATTTAGCTGTTAATTTATTTTACGATGTGGGCTGCCATGTATTATACATGAGGTAAATAAAAGTGATGGACTAATTATGGAAACGTGCGCTGCCTTCCAATTACTCTTGGATTCCATGTTTAATATTTTGAAGTATTCCAATTACAGAGATTTGTCACTGCAACAAACTTTTTTATCTGTGGAATTCCAACTTTACTGCAGTGAGCCTTGGCTGATTTTGTTCTGCTAAGTAAATGAACATCCTAGACTTTTCACCACAATTGGGATTTTTTTTTTCCTGGTTGAATCATATTTTAGACTTATATTTTTGACAACCTATTTCACAGTTGACTGGCCTCCCCCTCCAAATCTGGGATTCTGGTCCACTTTCAAATAGGAGATCCACATTTGTTATCATAAAAGGGCAATCTTGTCATTTTAAAACGATCACTTCTGGTTAATTCAAGATCTGTAACTTGTTTTGGTCTATTAACTTTTTCATATTTCTTTCAAGAACAGTTTGATTGGGAGAGGAATGGATCAACATGGCGAATGGTTTAAATGGCTGGTTAAAAATTATATATATGTATCTGTGTGTGTGTGTGTGTGTGTGTGTGTGTGTGTGTGTGTGTGTGTTTATTTTTAAAGCAGAAACAGCTAGGTTCTTTAAAGCTTTGGTTAATAGTAATAGGAGCACCAGAAAATTTGTAAAATTAGACGAGAGGATTGTTTTACTTTGTGTCTAAATACTTCATAACTCTTAATTTTGTTTTATTTTGGACTTATATTCTAATTTATGCTAGCTACACAACCCAGAGCCATCCTTCTTAATTTCTTAAAAATTCTAAGAATTTTATAAAAATGGAAATTTTTTGTTTGTTTGCTTTTCAGTGTAAGATAATTATTGCCTCTAATCCAGCACTTATCAATTTTAATTTGATCTTTTGCAAAAAGTGAGATTCATCCAATGAAGCACACTGTCTTTATTACAAAGAAAAATACTATGCATTTTATGGTTTGAGCATTATATCCATAAATGGTTAATTAGTTTTATATGCTTATAATCTAATCTCATTTCAAAAAATCATTTGAGACAGCTTATACAAATTCGTAAACCAAAGTAGGCAAACTATAAATGAATTATAAATCAGGAACAGAGAACTATAGATAGAATAGAAAGTCAAAACTTGGGAAAGAGTGTGAACATAAAGAGGAGGACAGAGTTGCTAAAGATGAGCCACAAATTGGCTCTCTGCTTCTTAGCATCCAAATTAAAAGGGAAACAGGATGAGTTTCATAGACAAGTGATACGTAAGTAACAAACATGCCTGTTCCTCAGGGTAAACAAAGGTGTTTTTTTTCTGGTAATTAGGTTGCTTATATTATAATGTTACTTTATAAATATTAATACATTAGTATACATTTTTGAAATAATTTTTATTATTTTTGTGTCATTCTTGCTCCATCACAAAACCGAAGCATGGTTGCTTACAACAACAGATGTTTATTATTTCTCTGTATTCTGTGGATTGGCTAGGTGGTCCTTTGGGTCTGAGCTGGTTTGCATATGGCTGAACAGTCTAGGATGGTCTTGGGTAGTCTGAGCTAGGAATTCTGGGATGGCTGAGTTCTGTCTCTCCATGCTCCTCCAGAAGGCTAATCAGGCTTGTTTATGGTGGCAGAAGGGTTCCCAGTAGAAAGAGAGAACCAGCTCCAACAAGTACTTTATCAAATCTGTTTATATCAAGTTTGCTAATGTCCCATTAGCCAAAACAAGCCATATGTCCAACCCAGATTCAAAGAATAGAGAAAGAGACTGTCCCTCTTGACGGTGAAAGCTACAAAGTCCCATTGCAAAGGGGCGTGAATGCATATAGAGAGGAATTCTTGTGGCTCTTTTTTGCAAACAGTCTACCACAGTTCTGAAGCCAGTATCTTTCTTTACTACTCCCCATTGATCATTGAAGCTTAATCGAGGCCTGGAATAGAAAAGAATGACATTGTGTCTGCTATCAATTTGTTGCCTCTCAAATCTGAATGCATTCTTCAATATATATGCTCTGCAATAAGCAATGGAATTCCTTGAAACTTTTCTCCTTAAAGGGAGCAC
The DNA here is from genome assembly GCF_028749965.1 of Puma concolor. Classification (NCBI taxonomy): domain Eukaryota; kingdom Metazoa; phylum Chordata; class Mammalia; order Carnivora; family Felidae; genus Puma; species Puma concolor. The sequence continues at coordinate 23,935,126 of NC_141673.1, read as the reverse complement.
TATGGCAAGCTTCCTCAGTAAAGGGCACTGAAGGGATATTGTAGAAGGAAGAGGCTTCCTGCAGTTTCTGATGGGCCCAGAGGTCAACAGCATGGGTGTGAGGACACCCCATTGAGCCAGCCCCAGCCACGGGCCCAGGGCCTTGGCCTACCTAGCGTTAGTCCTCTCCATATGGAAACCAGAACCGTGTAGAACCTGCAAGCCACTGCCTGCCACCTAGAGAGTCACACATCTGCTGTTATTCCTTCCGCGAGCACAAACTTCTCCCCACTGTGCAGCCTGGATGCTCTGATGGCCCTGCCCCTGTCCAGCACCCAGACTCCCCCTGCACATCCATGTCATTGGTTGCTGATCATCTGTTTCATCACAGCTCTGGCTGTGCAAAGCCAGGCAACTTTTCTGCTATCCAGTGGCCAAACCACCTTTTCACCAATGAGGCCTGAATCCCTTGCAAGTTTGTTCTTCCCTGATTATTCTCCGTCTACCCTACAGTGGCATGCAGAGTTTCCTTTATCTTACAGTTGCTTCTTAATCAAGGATAACAACTCTTACATTAAATTCTCTGTGTAACCTACTGTGTGGTTTCTATGTCCTCCTTGGACCCAGACTACTACAGACATGATGTAGAAAAAATGGAAAAACTGAAGACTGCCCTCCTTGATCTTGGTGAACAAACGGACAAGTCAGCTAGATGGGAAGCAGAGGAAGAGGAAAAAGCATTGCAGAAAGAAGGGAAATGGAAGTGAAAGGAGCTAGCTCATTGTTTCTCTTCTTTCCCCCTCGGGCAGAAGCTAGGGGCCACTTTGAGCATTAGGTGCCTAGTCAATGCAGAATAACTGGAATCCTCGTACATCGCTGGTGAGAGTATATAATGGCATAAACTCTTTGACAAATGTCTGGCGCTGTTTTCTTTCTCTCTTTTTTTTAATGAAACAAAAATATGAATATCCTACCACCCGGAGCTTTCAATTCTAGGAAAATCTATCCAAGAGAAAAATATTTATGCAGGAATGTTCAGCTTTTTTCATAATAGGCCTAACCTTGGAAATAGCTCAAGTACCCCTCAAGAAGAAAATTAATAAAATGTGATATATTCATATAGTGAAATATGATATAGTAATAAAAAAGAGATGACCATTGATACATACAGTAACATGGATGAATCTTCCAAACATCCATTCATCCATCCATGTTATTTTTTGACGTATATAAAAGTAAACTCTGGGGCGCCTGGGTTAAGCATCCGACTTCGGCTCAGGTCATGATCTCGCGGTTTGTGAGTTTGAGCCCCGTGTCGAGCTCTGTGCTGACAGCTTGGAGCCTGGAGCCTGCTTCAGATTCTGCATCTCCCTCTCTCTGTGCCCCTCCCCTGCTTACACTTTGTCTCTCTCTCTCTCTCTCTCAAAATTGAATAAACATTAAAAAAAATTTAAAAAGAAAAAACCAAGTAAGTATACTCCTTTAAAATTTTACTGGATAATGTCCCTAAAAACATGAAAAATTAATCAAGAGTAAGAATTAGAAATGAAAGATGGGGTGCCTGGGTGACTCAGTTGGTTAAGCATCTGACTTCGTCTCAGGTCATGATCTTACAGTTCGTGGGATTGAGCCCCACATTGGGCTCTGTGCTGACAGCTCAGAGCCTGGAGCCCGTTTCAGATTCTGTGTCTCCCTCTCTCTCTGCCCCTCCCCTGCTCATGCTCTGGCTCTCTCTGTCTCAAATATAAATAAAACATTAAAGAAAAAATTTTAAAAAGTAAACTGCAGTTATCTATACATTTCATACTAAATATTTCAGCATGCTTATTATTAAGTAGTTTTGTTTCCTCACAGTCATGTGAAAGAAACATGAAAGAAGATCACATATAGTTTTATTGCATATGAAGTTCTAAAATTAGAAAATCTGATCTATGGCAGATAAAAACGAGAATGTTGGTTGCCTCTGGGGAGGTAAAGGTGGTGATTGAGTCAGGGATGGGAGACCTGAGAGAATTTCCTGGGGTGGCAGTCATGTGCTGACATCTTGATAGAAGTTTGGGATAAGAGAAAAGTGTGTGTATGCGTTTGTCAACATCTGCAAACGTACACGCAGATTTGTATGATTCATTTCATGTACATTTTACATCAAAAGAAAAAGTGTAAACAAGCATAACTAGTTCATAAGGATGCAGATGGATAGATGGGTAAGTATATGATAAAAAGAAAGTGTATGTAAATGTTAGTGGTAGAAGCTGGGTGGTAGGTAACAAGATAGTCACTGTAAAATTCTCCCAACTCTGCCGGATATTCAAAACTTTCATAAGGGAAAATCTTGTAAAGTGCCCAGTTAGGTATGGGGAGCCCTTGTGCACTCAGTGTAAGAGGGCACTTCCCCTGGCTACCGGGGGAAGATGGCAGGTCCGTAGCTGAAGCCACATACACAACTGTTCTCACAGGAGCACTGGGGTGGCAGCAGAAAGTGGGTAGTTGACGAGTCCAGCACGGTGTTCCTAGAGCCTCATGCTTTGAGTGTGCTGTTCTTGTCATGCAGAAATTTTCATGTGTCTCAAGGAGGAGAGTCCTCACCAGAACCCTACCCTACTGGCACCCTCATAACAGACCCCCAACCTCCAGAACAGTGAGAAATCAATGTTGTTCAAGCCACTGGCCTGTAGTATTTTCTCATAGTAGCTGCACCAACTAAGACACTGGCTCAATGTCAGGGTAGTTCAGATTGTACTGCTATAGATTGAACATGTGAATAAATGAATCGGTGACAAAAGTCACACACCATTAATCTTCCACTCTACCTAAAACAATCATTTTATAGTTTGCATATTCAAACAGGATCAATTCCATAAGACAAATGATCTATAAGGAACAAACATACCTGTTCTCCAAGGTAAACAAAGATTTTTTCCTGCCGATTAAGTTGCTTACATTAGGATGTTATTCTATATAATATTAATATGTTAGTGTATTTTTAACTGTCAATACAAGTTTTATTATTTTAGTGTCATTTCTGTTCCATGACAAAACACAAGCCTTGTGGTTTAAAACAACAAAAATTTATTATTTTTCTTTATTCTGTGGGTTGGCTAAGTGGTTCTTTGGGTCTGAGCTGCTTTGGCTGTGGCTGGATGGCCTAGAATGGTGTAGGGTGGTCTGGGATGGTCTAAGGTATTCTGTTTTAGCAGGTGGAGCTAAGACAGGTGGCCAGAAGCCAAGTGAAGAGTGTTTGTTTGAAGGAGAAGAGAGAAATCAATTATGTCAGAGGTTGCTGATGGTCCAGGGAACAGAGATCTGCACTGTCTGGCCACTTTGTAACAGAGACTAACAACGGCCCATCCACGACTCTTGTCATCTCACCACAGGTCACATAAAACAGCCACTGAACTCCCTTATCCATTCATCCCTTGGAAGGAGCGTGGCTGGTGAACAGGTCCAAAATACCAAGACAGCATTTAGTTAAAGGGACTTTTGAAATCATATCATTGGATTATCTTTACCTGTTGAATTAAAAGGTTGTACCCAGCAGGAAGAAGCTCAGAGGGAGGATGGGGTCTTGAATAAACAAGTAAATAAAGCTGCATTTTCTTTATCACACATCTGAATGTGTGATAAGTAATTAAATGACCTTACCTCATTAATAAATAGTCACACTCTGAACGGTCTATTTTTAATGCACTTCATTAAGTATAATTTTGATTTTTAAAAGTATAGTAGTATGGATCCAAGTATAATGTGTGTGTTGATTGTAGATGAGATGCATAATTTATAATAATGCAGAGGTGCCCAAATGTATACACAACATACAGGAGATTGCTAGGACAGTCTTGGGCATTGCATAAATATTTGTTAATTAAATGAATCCTGTTGCACTTTTAAAGTTTTTTTTTTTTTTTCCAGGAGATTCCTACTGTCATAGATGAGATGGTAATATAGATGCCTCTCTTAGAGGCTGCGCCATTGGTTTTCCTGGCAACGTAAGAGTCACGGTAAAGTTGTCAAACTAGAAAAGAGGCAGGTGGTCATAAACGGATTTCTTAAACCAGCAAAAAGTCTTTAAAAAGGAATAATTAATTAAAACTCTTGCTTGATTAAGTGTTCCTTGATTGCCGGGTCCTCATGTCATTCCTAACGAATAGAACTTCTGTCTGTAACCACCTCTTGGCCTCACAGAAGGTCAGGACTATCCCTGTTACTTTCAGAGCAGAAACTGAGGGTCGTGGGCACCGTAAGACTGCAGCAGGTTACTGGTTAGATAGCAGCAGTGATGGTTCTTGAACAAGACTCTTCGTTAGTTTTTCTTCCGATACCTTAATAAGGATCCTAAGTTCATAACCATTGTTTTCAATTTTTAAATGCTATTTATTTATTTTGAGGGGTGGAGGTGGGAAGAGATGGAGAGAGAGAGATCTAGGAGATCATGGATCCGAACCATGAGATCATGATCTGGGCTGAAATCAAGAGTCAGACACTTAACCTACTGAGCCACCCAGGCGCCCTGCCTCTGTTAATTTTCTTATGAACTCATTTGGACCATTCATTTGAAAGACCCTCAGCGGTTCTGATGTGTATGTGAAAAGAAGGGACTAAGAAATAGCATCGGCAACATAGTTATATCTATTTGGTGCTTATTTTCCACATTCCTTGGCCTACGAAAGAAGTTAAGGTGATCTGTCCTACGGAGCAGGGGTTGAGCACTCAGATATAGGATCCAAAGCCTTGGTAAAAATGAACATGCCATAGGAGAATGATGGCGATGCAGAGCATGTGTGTTGGTGAGAGGGAGGGTGTGAGGGTCAGCCTCAACCGGTGTGTGCAGGCCCACTGTAGTACCATCTTACAGCTTTCCAGAACACTGGATTTCTATGTGAAGTCTCCAGTTTTGTGTGTTGGTTACTAATTCAAAATTTCAAATGTTGGGTAGACAAAACACTGTGCACCTAAGATTAAAAAAAAAAAAAAAAAAAAAAAGATCAAACATCTCTGTGGGACGGATTTGGCCCAAGGCTTCCTCTTTGCGTCTCTGATGTTGAGGTTTGGGGTTATTCGCTAAAAAAATTCCTGTGGGCCTAATATTGCAGAAAACACTATGGGGATGGGGAAAAGGGAAACCTATAGTAATTTAGGGCATGTTTCTTATCTTCTGGGAATTCCTAACTCAGTTGGGAAGATCAACATTTGTGTATCTATGCACAGATATATATAAGATATAGTCAGGGAGGCACATAATCGATGTTAGATCGGGTGGTATAAACGATAGGAATTCAGAAGACGGTTAATGGAAATAAATTGGGGTGTGGGCTGATCACTGATGTATTGCTTCTCCATGCCAAGTACATACCTTTTGCTTAATCTGTGAAAATGGATCTGGGCCATTTAATCTTTTTGCCTTGGTGGCATGGTATAAAGCTGTGTCGTTATAGAAGGAAAGGGTCTTGCCTCCTGGTTCTGGGGTGCTGGCTTGGCAGGCCCCCTCTGCCTGAGCTCCGGGGCCTGGCTTCTCCAGTTGCCAGCTCCTTCAGCACACAGCAGCCGATAGCACGAATGGGCCAGCAGCAACTCCTGCCATGTACCTTAGGCAGTTCTGTAGCAAACTGCTTCCAGGGACACGTCGGTGGGGGAACAGCTTTTCCTGATACTCTGAACAGTGGATTTCTGGAGCGTTCCAGAGGGACAGTTTCTATCAGGTTCCACCAGCATGATGCCACCCTGCCATTCAGTGAGCCATAGATCTCAACCAAGAGCCTCTCTCCTGGGTGCTGATCACTTGTTACTCTAACCCCTTGTTAGAGTTAATACTGTTTTATATTCAACATTCCCTGTTAAAATTACTCTGTAACTTTGGTCTTCTAATTGGACCAAGAGTGATAGAGGGTATGTTTTTTTCTCCTTCAAACTCAGTGATATTTCCAGGTGCTGTGTTTGAGCTGTAAACTGCACCCCTTTGATCTTCCTCCACTCCTAGCATTCAGTTTTAGTGGGGGCTGTCCACCTTGGTTCTCTGCCTTCTCCTGACTGGTTTATAGAGAGTTCTTTTTTCAGTTTTTTAAAACTTGAGCTGTGGTGCTGGTAATATTCTATGTTGAGGTTACAATGAAAATTATGTATAAGTATATAGATTTGTCAGTACTCATCAAAATATACCCTAAAAATGGGTGTGCTTGTTGTATATAAAATATATCTCAATAGAGGAAATTAAAAAAAAACACTTGTTCTCTAGAACTGAGTTTAAGAGTATAAAATGCCTGAGACCTACTTCCAGCCTGGTGGGGAAGGCCAGCTGGAGAGGAGGAGACTGATGTGCACAGAGGCAAAGAGAGGCAAGGAAAGGGAAAGTTTGCAGGTTCTGATCCCTGCTCTTTGTTTTCCAAGAATGGATGTACCTCTTTCTTTTCTGCTCTTTGCTCTTGTGAGCTAATAAATTATTTTGCACGAACTAGTTTAATTTGATTTTCTTCTACTGGAACTAAAATAATACATAAAGAAAAAACCATCATGGCCTGAGCTTATCAGTGCGGGCAGACTTTATTTCAGGAATGAGAGTGAGCTTGATCTTGTAGGGTGCACAGAGGAGAGGTAGAAAAGCACTGCAGGTGACAATGCAGAGGAAGCTCAGGGGAAAGAAAGGATAAGTGTGGCATTTGTGGAGACTGGCCCACGGAATATAGCAGTTCCCAGCAGAGACTTTGAAATCAATTGGATTTGGGCTTAAATCTTAGCTTTGCTATTTGCAGGCTTATGTCCTGGGGTAGAGACCCAAGGTCTCTGAGCTTCAGATAAGTGTATCAAGGTTCAAATGAGATTAAGTATCTACAACATCATAGTGACTAGCGCAGTAATAGAAATGATGGTAACACTAACGATGGTCTTTACTTGTGTTTGTGGTTATTGGAAAAGAATGCTTAAAGACACAGTGATTTAATTCTAAATGAATTATTGGTGTAATTGATGCCCTCGTCAAGAAAGTCTGAGAAAAATAATTAACCAAATTGCAATGACTTGGAAAAGAAGTAGGTGATTCCTAAAAGTCAGCTATGGCTCACTAAGAGCAGATCATGCCAAATTAACTTCTTTTCCCCTTATTACTTTTATGAGATGGAAGGAGAAGGGAAGTGTTATCAACACGGTCTATCTTTTTGGAAAAGCTGTAAAGTTATCACATAGACAGACTTGGACAGTTTCAGCCAGGGGGCCTCCCTTTTCACAGAGTATCCTAGATTTCTCATCAGCTGTGTCCAATTTTTAGAAAGCCTTTTCTTTTATTGACCTGAAGTTGCCATATTTGCGTATTCGTTCTGTTTGGAAATACACAGAAAGAGGACCGGTTTTTCTTCTTTCTACCACTTGAAGACCCTTCTTACATCTTCCTTCAGCTATTTTCTCCTCTGTTACATTACTCTTCAGTTAACAAAAATTCTAAACCTGCTCAGTTGTCCTTCTCTTCAGTGCTTTATTGTACCATCACCCTTCCAAAATGTGGAGTCTCTTAGAATTTGGTTGTGGTATTTCTGATGTTTTCAGACCTATACGGATTACACGAGGATGGATACATAGGATGCATTAATATTTTTAAGCTAAAAAAATATTTTTATCTTTTGATTTCAATACTATTAACATTATAAAGGAACTGGGTCACATCGTTGACTCGTATTGAGCCCGAGAAGAACAAAATTCATCTGTACCATTTAAAAGATACCTTTCTAATCCAAATCTATAGCTGTGCTATAATTATTGATTTCTTTAATCTAAAATGTATGGTTATACCATTATCCTTCTTGTTAGTTTCAGCACAGTAACCCGACCTGTCAAAATCTTGATCCTGTCGTCTGTCATGTTAGTTATCCCTTGCGGCTTCGTTTCATCTTCAAATTGGATTTGCATGATCCTACAACACAAGCCACTGACAGAAGTGTTGAATGGGACAGAACCAAGTGCGGAGCCCTGAAGCATGTCCTAAAGACTCTCTTCTACATTGACATAGTTTTATTAATTGGCACTCTTTCAGAAAAAGTATTTCAATCAGCTAATTTTCTTTCTTGCACCCTGGTCATCTTCTCACATTGAAATCAAGAAAAACTTCTTTGGAGTTGTGAGGAGACTGGATTCTAATTTCTGGTTATATTAGCCAGAATTATTCAGGGAAACAGAAATGTGTGTGCACACACACATAAATATTTATGTACACATGCCTTCAACTGATTTGACAAGGCCCACCCACATTAGAGCTAGTAAGTAATCTGCTTTAGTCAAAGTCCACTGATTTAGATGTTAATCTTATCCAAAAATACCATCACAGAAACATTCAGAATAACGGTTGACTAAAACCTGGGCACTGTGGCCCAGCCAAGTTGATACATAAACTTAAGCATCACACAGGATTTAGCCACATCTGGCCTGGCTCAAGGGCCGCCACAAAGAATTGCTCAGTGTACATCCTTCACCAAGTCACTGTGCTGGAGAAGTGAGGGGGCACTGAACTGTAGTCGTTGCACTGCTCACCAACCATGGATCCTGGGCTAGGACTGCATCTACTAGCGGGAAGGACACATTGTACTAATTAGTATGCAGGCACAGTCTATTCACTAAGCCATGTGCCCTTGGGCACCTTTTTGTAATTGCACAGAGCCTTAGAAGAGCCAAGCTTTGGTCTTACACTTAGCTTCTAATTCTGACTCAGCTTCTCAGTAGCTGTATGTCCCACGGGCTAGGTCATTTATTTCTATCAAGCCAGTTTTCTTCATCTGTAAAAGAGAATATGTACCTGATGGTAAGGCTTAGATGAGAGGAATTAGCATGGATGAAATGCCTGGCTGGCTTGGTTTCTGGCACACAGTAGTTAGGAAGGAAAAGGTAGCCAGGATGATGATGTTGTGCAGCATCCTCCTGATCTGCAAGCTGGTATTTCCTCCAAAAAACAGCCTCTCAGCATATTCTCCATCTCAGCATTCCTTCTTTACGTGGCTTAAGTGTGGACTCCACTTGGAACTACTGGCCGATCTGCGTGACCACAAGAGCTGCTTTCCAGACTTTTCAATAACAAGAGACTCGGCACTGAAATTCCTTGTCTGGCTTAGGCAAGGTCTGTCTGTGAGGAGTCAAGGGACAGGGAGACAGGCCCATAAGTTCCCATTGCCCGGAGCACACAGCTGGCAAGTCTATTTAAGTCCTTGCTGAAGTCCCTTTTGACACTCATAAATGCAGAATGTCCTATTTTATCAAGACAAGGAGTTCTAGAGAGACACAAAACACATGACCGCCGTGCAACCTTCCCAAATGGAGCAGAACATGTGGTTGCAAGTAATGTTTGTAAATAAATTATTAAGTCATACAAAGAAATGCAGAATTGAGGAGGATAAATAACAAGACTTTCTTCCCTTAATTAAAAAGAGTTGGCTGCCTTGAAATACCAAAGGATCATTTGCCTTTGTAGAGGAGAGATACTAGGAAGCAAGCATCAAGTCCCTTCTGATAATTACACAGCAGCTTAAAAATCTCAAATATATGGGTTTTTAGTTCGACACACTCCTTCAAAAAAGGGACAATGCCTTGAATAAATCAATTGTAACTGAGTAGAAACTAAGAGAACATCTTATATGGCTGGATTTTTATAAAAGTCACAATTTAAAAACATCTGAGGATGTAGTTCTTCTGTAAAGGGTATTCTTACTCCAATAGACTCTGTTCCAGATTAATTAAAACACGTCCCTAACAAAGCATGTTAGCATCCTTACCATCTTCCTTCTTGTCCTTCCTGTTCCTCTACTCTACACAAAAGCAGTCTTGACAGTGACAGTGGTGTTTGTGCACGCCTGGCAGAAAACCCAAAGGCTACTAAAAGCTGGTTTGTTTTCTTTTCAGCAGTAACACCGCCGCCCCAAGCACCCCACCCTTGGCATTTTCTGCCCGTCTCCCTGAAGTCAGGCCTTCCTATGGATAGCTTATGAGAAAGAAGGAGAGGGAGGGAGGGAAAGAGAGGAGGAGAGAGGGAGGGAGGGAGAGACCAGTTATAGATTCAACAGCAGGAGCAAAGGGAAGGAGGGAGAGAACTCTCAATGGTGTGCTTGGCTTTTTTGCTGGTGACCGTCGAGTAAGATTGAATCTGTGATAACTTGTCAAGAGTAGAAAGAACTTGGAGCTTTTGGATGAGATCTTTACATCTGTGGTCTTAATCGGCTTGCAGCTCCTGAGGCCCTCCATTGACAAATTCCCTCTAAGCCGTGGATAATAAAACCACAGCCTCAGAAAAGGCTTCGAGGTTGTCAGTTCATTGTAGTGAAAAGGACAAAGGCCTTGTGAGGGGTGACTCGGCCAAGGTCACTCAGCCAGCTGTGTCTGCAGCGGCACTAAAATCCCTATTACTTGAAATCAGGGCTTTTTGTCACTGCAAAGTCTCTGTAAACGGCTCCCCATTTCCATTTTCTCTAGTTTGATATCCCTTTGCACTCTCCTGAAAATACACGTTGGCTTGTGCATTGATTTACTTTTCCTATACTGTTCCATGAGGCTGAGGAACATGGGCAGTCATCTTAACGTTTAAATAAATATCTTAGTTTGGCATGAAGCGTCATTCTCTACTGCCGTCATCCTGCCGAGTCCTCCCAGGGCTCAGGCTTCGAGAGCCTAATCCAATCTCTGTCCTGTGCACACATCTACCCCACTTTTGCATCCTTGCACATGCCACACCTCTGCCTGAGAAATCCTAACAACACTGGCAGTGATGAGCATTTAGGGGCTGCATCCAATGCCTTACCAGCGGTGGCCGACTGGCAGATCACTAGGATCCGTTACCTAGTGACTTAGACTACTGGCACACTGACTATTCAGAAAGCACAGCACTGTCATCTGTTGCTTCTGGAGCTAAAGGGAATATTTCATTGTGTTATCTAGGGAATATCATGGTGTATCAGTTAAGGCTCAGATAGGAAAACAGAAGCTGGTCTAGGTATTTCAAGTAGGAAGGATCTTAACGTAGGAGATTGGATACGTGCAAAACCATCGGAACAACTGGAAGTTGAAAAGTCAGAAAAAGGCTCTGCTAGCTGTCAGTTTCCTGTTAAAGTTGCAGGACCCACAGAATGGTTACCACAGCCTGAAATTCTAAATTAGGTGATTTTCAGAGACCACTGCAAAATCTTTTGTCAATCAGCTGAAGTCCATGCATTGATTGGCGTGCTTCTTCTGGAAGAGCGTTAATATCACTCTGTTTTCCTCTGCCTTCTTTATCTCATGGGGGCTCTTTTTCTTGGTACAATCTAGCCTGGAAAACTTATAGCAAGACATTCTGGGAAATGTAGTTTCCAGGCTTTTAGCCTGTAAGATCCAGGAGGGGGTGGCAATTTGCCAGCAATCTGGCACAGATGGTTTCCATATTTCTTCATGTTGCTGTGGGAGAGGAAGAATAAAATCCTTTTTTTAGCTTCCGTTGCCATTCTAGGTAGGCAATGGCTTTTCTTATCAAAAGGAATTTAAACTTCCTCCTCTCATCTCCATAGCCTGCAAAAGAACACTGGCTGCAAAGAGAATAAAGCTACAAAAGACACTGCAAACACAAAACACAAATGCTCTAAGGGCGGCAGTCATTCCAAGTTAATTCTCTAGATGAGAGGCCAAGAAACTTTTTCTGTAAAAGGCCAGACAGTAAGTATTTTAGGCTTCCTGAGCTGTATGGTCTCTGTCACAACTTCTCAACCCTGCTTTCATAGTGCTAAAGCAGTCATAAATAATACGTAAATGAACGAATAACTATGTTCCAATAAAACTTTATTTACAAAAAAACAGGTGGTGGGCCATATTTGGCCTGCAGGCCATAGTTTTCTGATTTCTGACTGAGGTCAGTAGCCAGCAAAAAATCCCCCCAAAACAAAACCAACCTCCTCCCCCAAAGCAGACAAACAAAACAAAAATATTTCGGCTACCTAGTAGAGTTAAATGGGACAATAAAAGTGCAGGGGACAGTGAGGTGGATACAGAATGGGCAAGAATTATTTGCTTAGTTGTTTGGGTTAAGGATACGGGGATGGAGGCTGTTACTATACTTTGGTGAGGAGGAAGCAGAGATTAATAACTGAATCCATGTGTATCTTTGTACTCGCTTCTACACACGCATATGCGTTATACCTGGGACATACAATCCTCATGATAAGAGTCTGAACCTAGCAGTCTCAACGAAACCGTTTTTGCACCATTTCCAACAGTCTTTATATTGCAAGTGATGAAAGCCCAACCCAAAGTGGCTTAAGCAAAAAGAAGGACGCCTTGGCTCTCATAACTGAAAACACCAGGGGCATCACTGACTTGCTGCAAAGCTGGCCCTGGGCGTGTGCACAGTGTCAGCAGAAATCAGTCTCTCACTGCTTAGCTCTGCCTCTCTGTGCTTTTCTTCATTCTCACTCAGGCAGACTTTCCCGTTGGGGCGGAGCACCTATGGTCTGCCAGCCTCACAAGCCCAGCGGGAAAGGCGTGCCACTTTCCTCAGCTCCAGCAAAGTCCCGGGGCTGATTTTAGTTGCCCTGAACTCAGTCTCAGGCATGATGCAGAACCAATTATTCGGGCAAGAGGGCAGGAGAATGCTGACTACCAAGCCTAGGTTATACGCCCCACGGCAGGTGGGATTGGCCCCGTCTCAGCCGCACCGACCAGAAATAGCGGAGGAAGCATAGTTCCTCAAAGGAAATCAGAATGTTATCAGATTGTAGTAAAAGGAAGTCTAGGCAGATAAAAACCATGAGTCCACTAGCTGGACTTGCTTTCAGAGAAGCCCAGTTTTTCCCATGGCTGCTTCAGTGCAGACACCTGAATGAGGCAGGCAGTGTCTGCCACATAGTGTTTGGGTTCTGATGTCCCTCCAGCCATAGTATAAGGCAGATCAGTAAATAAGGTTGAGTGACCAAAGAGAACTTACTTAGTTCGGATAAGTGCAAGGAAACTTTGGGGGAAGATTTTTCAATGGGATGAAGACTATTATCCTTCCCAAACCAGAATTGTCATTTGTTCTGGTTTGTCTTTAGTGTTCATGAAAACAGTAATAAGAGGGAGAGAGGGAGGGAGGGAGGGAGGGAGGGAGAGAGAGCGAGAGAGAGAGAAAGAGGGAGGGAGAGAGAGAGAGAGAGAGAGAGAGGGAGAGGGAGGGAGAGAGAGAGAGAGGGAGGGAGAGAGGGAGGGAGGGAGAGAGAGGAAGGGAGAGGGAGGGAGAGAGAGGGAGAGGGAGAGAGGGAAAGAGGGAGGGGGGGGAATGAGCTGGAGAGGGGTGCCTGGGTGGCTCAGTCGGTGAAGCGTCCGACTTTGGCTCAGGTTGTGATCTCACGGTCCGTGGGTTCGAGCCCCACGTCGGGCTCTGTGCTGACAGCTCAGAGCCTGGAGCCTGTTTCAGATTCTGTGTCTCCCTCTCTCTGACCCTCGCCCGTTCATACTGTCTCTCTCTGTCCCAAAAATACATAAACATTAAAAAATTTTTTTAAAAAAATGAGTTGGAGAGAGGAAAAAAACAAACAAAGGTCACATTTTCCTTTCTAGGGGGCTTGGCACTTGATCTTACCTTTCCTTTAGCTTTTATTCGCTGAAGTGAGTAAAGACTTTGAAGCTTTTAAAAGCAAAGCGCATATAGATTTCATTTTATCAGGTTAAAGAGATGTGAATCTCATCATGCCTGGAACGGACCCCACCCTGCCAACCGTGGCTATGCAATTTAAGTGTGGCCACCAGTACAGCGGTGTGAGCAGGCACTGACCTTTTAGATTAGTGCCTAAGCCTTCATTAAGAAAAGCATCCAAAATGACAGCCGTGCCTCTAAGGAAGCCCAGCATTCCACACTGGTAGCCCAAGCAGTGAAAATTGACTTGGCGTGGGATTCTCCTCTCCCGGGCCCCCATACTGGGAGCCAGGAGCACAAGACAGCATGTTGGCAGATTCCAATCACTTAGGAGCTTTCCTTTATGACGCTGCTTTGTAAGAATGTGTCTAGTTAAATTCACAGGGTCATTGACTGCGGCTTTCAAAACACGAGGTTTTATGAAGGAATGCAGACCTGGAATCTAAGGTTCAGAGCCCAGACCTTCAAACAGATTAATCGCCATGGGGAGCATCATAAGAGTTTTCCAACTTTGGCTTCATCCTTTGCCCTAGCAACTGCAGGGCTCCTATTCAGCAGACCCAGGTGTCCACTATGGTCTGTTGGACAGAGCACTGGGCGGGGAGCCAAGAAGTGGGATGGTCTCATTTCAGCTCCCCAGCTGGCTCCTTGTGTGCCCCCTTGAGCAGATTCTTAACTGCTCTGGCTGTGTTTCCAGCTTATTAAGTTAAGAGGAGAACAATAATGCCCCAAGACACAGTTCCAGGATGGGGGGTAGAGGTGGGACAGGTGGATGTGTGTGTGTGTGTGTGTGTGTGTGTGTGTGGGTGGGTGTGTGTGGGTGTGTGTGTGTGTCTGTTGCAGAGGGGCGGGGGAAAGTGTCTGGAGGACAAGTAAATCATTTGTGATGGAGAAAGCATCCTGCTCTGTCTAGGAGATAAAACAAGTGACTATTTGCTGCTCCTACATTTCCTTCTGATAAGCTGAAGAAGAGCGATAGGGAGAAAAAAGAGATAAATAGGACTGGGGAACAAATGAAGAATTGAGAGTCTGTCCTGTGAGCTTAATATAACCTTCCTTAAGAATTTTCTGGAGCCTTGTATTACAATTTAAAATTATATTTTTCCAAATTGAAATTTAAAATAATACTTTCCCCCAGCATAGGGGACATACAGGAAATGTTAAATAAATGTTTTTCACACCAGTAGGATAATGTTAAATGTCAGCTAGAATGCAGACTCAATTAGCAAGTAGATTACCATCTGTACTGGACAAGGCAACCTGTGGTGATTACTGTGGCCGGCATTTATTGAATGCCTGCTGTGTGCCAAACTTCTGAGTCGATTGTCTCATTTTCTCCCCAAAACAGATGCATAAAATAGAGTTTTAGCACCATTCCCATTTTACAGACTGGGAAACTAACATAGATGTACAGGAGTTAAAGAAATTTCCTTGTGCTTGTGGGGCTAGGATTTGAACCCAAGCAGTACAGTTGATTCTAGAGTCCACATAACCTCTGCACTAGTCTGTCAGTGATTGCCCTGTCCACCCGGTGCCGTCACATGAGGCTAGAAAGACCTGGGAATGAACGCATAACCCAGAAAGAAGTGCTGGTCCTGGGTAGGGTTACCAGATTTAGCAGATAAAATATAGATGCCCAATTCCAGTTGAATTTCACACAAGTAGCAATTAATGTTTTATCATACGTATGTCTCATGCAATACTTGGGATGTACGTATACTAAAGAATTATTATTCATCTGAAATTCAGTTGAAGTGGGTGCTCTCTCTTTTATCTTACAACCCTCCCCTGAAGAGAGAATCCATTCCTTAATTCGTGGCCAGTCTGGGATCCCAACAAAGAGGGCCTGCACAGTGAGTGCCTCTTTACAGCTTACACCACTCAGGCTCAAGCTCCCACCTGAGGCTACGTGCTTCTGCAAACCACTGAAATCGAAAATGCCTTGGGTACTTGTAGTGAATATAGGTGACTGAGCACAAGGGAGGAGTAGGTACTTGTAGAGAAACCATCCTTCTACAAATGTGCCAATTGTTTGTGAGTGGAGTTATAGGAGTAATTTCTGCCCAGGTGGTAAGAAGAACCGTAGCCCTGTGCCCTCTAGCTGCCTGTGGCTCAGAGATGTGTTTTCTTTGGCTCAGTGATTGTTGCTGAGGCCCTGACCTTTGTCCACCAAAGTTCTCACCTGTCTGTTTTTTTGGTACTTAGCTACTGACTTCCTGTACTCGTTTATGTTATCTATCTGTACCCTCTTCCTAGCCATTTGAATTGATAACTACTTTTAGGCAGACACATCCCCAGGAGATAGCCAGAATTTTCAGTTTCAATTCTAAAACTGCATTGGGTTAGATGTCATAATTTAAGCGAACACATGCAGGTTTTAGTACAATTTAGGCAAATTCCTAATGATCCTCCTATTTCCGATACACAGCAATGGCCACTGGTAAAATCCTAGTGAAGCCCACAGGTAGAGAATGTGTATGATTGAGTGCTGGATTGAGTAGGGGTTCTCTGAGCCTTGAAAGAACAAATGGAACAAGTGTTGATAGAGACTAACACAGACAGGAAGCCCTGAGGGGGCTGGACTGGAACGTCTTTGGTTTCAAAGCAGTGAGGCACTTAATCTTTGATTTATAAACAACCCAGAACCAGATGTGGGGATATCCGTTTTCCGTGAATGTGATGTATCCTGCTTACGAGAATCTCTGTTTCTGAAGAAATAAAGAGAAGATCTGCCATCCGTTTAAATGAAGAAAAATGGGCCTTGTACTTTCATCTTGCCCGCCTTGGTGTAGACCAGATTATGAATTGAGAAGATGTCAGTCTTACAGATGGCTCCACATTCTGAACAGAACCATATTGCATATTGCTGATGGAGATCTGCTCAATGGTAGAAAAGTTGTGTAGGGTTTTAAGAAACGAAATTAACAGGGGCTCTTGGGTGGCCCAGCCGGTTAAGCATCCTACTCTTGATCTCAGCTCAAGTCATGATCTCATGGTTCACGAGATCGAGCCTCATCTCTGGCTCTGCGTTGACAGTGGGAGCCTGCTTGGGATTCTCTCTCTCTCTCTGTCTCTCTCTCTGCCCCTCCCCACACCCCCTCCCCCCAAAATAAATAAACTATATAAAAAAAGAAAGAAATCATGTTAAAAAATCATGTCCATAATTTTATGAAGCAACTGGTTTTTGTTTGTTTGTTTGTTTTTGACCTTCTTGTTCTATCGACACTGTGGGTATTGGTGGATTAAACAAAGTAATAGTCATAAAAGTGACTGGAATACTGCACAGTGTGAACAGTTCTTAAACCTCCCTTGTCTTTGCTCAAAACTCAGCTTGTGATTTATAATTGGACAAATGAAAAGTAGCATTTGGACCAAGGAGAAAAATGCATTTCGGATTACTTTCCTGTTTCTAGCCTTGAGAGAGATCGGGGATTGAGGGGCCATAGGAGGTGCCGGACAAGGGAGTATAAATGCCAAATCCTGTCGTGTATTTAAATCTGGCCAGTGACTATTTATTGTCATGTTCCTTTATCCTCACCCAAACCATTAGGTAATCAAATTTAGGCTATTCACATACACATTTTCAATATTTATCTCCAGGCCATTTAAACCAAGGTGCATTTCTGTGATTAAAAGTGGCACAGTAAGGAGAGTTATGAAAAATGAGTATAAAAGAAGAAAATTGGAGCGATAAGCTAAGTAAACGAAACCAATTAGAAAACGGGCTTTGCGAAGAGATGAAAATACATGTAATTTTGTGCAAGAAGGAGATAATGTGTTTTAAAGGTTTATAAAGTGGTCGGGGAAATGAGTCAACCATTTAAATGTGAGGCAGAGATGAACTAGAAATCAGTGGAGTTGATGGAGTGGGGGAATAAATTATTTGAGATTCAAGCCTTTGAAGAGGGTTTCAATAGTTATTTGGAGACAGAATGTCAGAAGACCAACATGGGTGAGTCACAGACATCAAGATGGGAGGTAATGAATGAACTTGAGGTGCCTGGATGAAGGCAAGGAAGAGAATGCATCTGAAAGCATGAAGTGTGAGTGGTAATGAGTACCCTACTGAGACTAAAATATGAATATTCAACAGTGATGTAAGATCATCAGATGAAATAGTTAAGAAATGATATGAATATAGTAGGAAATAAAAAAGACGGAGCAGATGGAAAACAAGGCATTTTCTATTTCTCTTGTAGGATTAAGAGTTCTGATTGCAAAGGGAGAGGAATAAATGTCAAGATAAATAAAATTAATGTCCTTTTGGCAAATAAAGGGAGCTACTACCCAAGAGAGATGAAATGATGCTCCTATACACACACACGCGTGCGTGCGTGCGCACACACACACACACCCACACACACCCACACACACACACACCACTGTATTCAGCAATTCTTGTTTCTATGAGGAAGCAGTCCCTGAAAATTCTTACCTATGTCTTGTTTATTCTTGGATATGGGCCCTCAAAGGGGCACAATCTGTAGTATTTTTTTTTCCTTTAATTTGCAATGACTTTTATGGTTTGGGTCAAAATATTTTCTTGGGGCGCCTGGGTGGCGCAGTCGGTTGAGCGTCCGACTTCAGCCAGGTCACGATCTCGCGGTCCGTGAGTTCGAGCCCCGCGTCGGGCTCTGGGCTGATGGCTCAGAGCCTGGAGCCTGTTTCCGATTCTGTGTCTCCCTCTCTCTCTGCCCCTCCCCCGTTCATGCTCTGTCTCTCTCTGTCCCAAAAATAAATAAACGTTGAAAAAAAATTTAAAAAAAAAAAAAAAATATTTTCTCATTGTTACCATACATGTGGGTCTCATGTCTCCTCCACTGTGTTTCAAGGGTAAGGAATAGGGCCTGAATTTTGTTTGTCTTTTTTCCCCCAGCCCATGGCACTTGCTCACAATACTCTTTCACTGTTTTACTTACTGTTACAAAAAAAAATAGGTATGTGAAGGGTGTTATGTTTTAGCAGAAAGAGACTACAATTTAAAGCAAAAATTAGATTCAGAAATAAGTAACCTGGATTTAAAGAAATAGAAAAATATTAACCAATGAGAGCTAATTCAAGCAAAGATCTGACCACAGGGAGGTCTCCATGACCATGATGGAACAAAGATGTTTCAAGTTGAAAATGGAAAGTTAACTCAAGCATTATTTCACCTGACAAGGCATATCCACATACTTATGCAAATGGATGCTTTTCTCTCTCTTGGGCAGACGAAATTAATTGGATAATTTTTGTAGAAAGGGTCATCTTCTTACTCTGCCAGTAACTATGGAGGGTTTTGTACTTCGCCAAGATAAATGTTTTAAGCCCTTGTGTCTGACCTTGAACTTGACCAGAATTTCTCCCAAGCATTTTTCAAAGGCATTGAAAATTCCCATCGGTAGAGTAAAATGAATTTAACAGTCAAAACCATGGAGAAGACCAGGCTGCTGGTCTTTAGTTGGGTAGTCTAACGACGTGCTTTCTTTTGACTTGAAAAAAAGAAAAATCTGGTCTTTAATGGGAATCACAGCTATAAGGCACAAAGAATTGATGGTGCGTTGTTAATTTAGAGGTGGAAGCAAAAAGTAGGTAATACTGTATGAAGGTAGAGTCAGGTAATTTATAGGGAGTCTGTCTAGAAGCCATAGACTCAGGTACCATTTCATTAACTCTCCAGGCTCAGCTTGTTAATAGACCTGTTGGCACAATGCAGAGATCTCTATTCCTTGTATCAAATGACCTCTTGAATTTGGACCCTCATATTAGGTCTCAATAAAGGCATCTTCCTGCTCTCGAGTGATTCCCCCTGATTGAGTGATGAAGGGAATCCATTTGCAGTTTTACAGTGAAAAACAAATGAGAAATTTTTCTGTGAAACAGAAGTCTGTATTATAGGGCATTAAGCGTTCTTTACGACACCAGCAAGATTTAAGCAGAGTGTGGATCTTTTCTTTACCAAAGTGCTAATGTGACACTTCCTATAATCAGAGCGGGAACTGTAGATACCATTATATACTCCAAAAGTCCAAATTTACTTTCAGCTGAGTTTCAAAGTGATTCAGGTCCTCGATTCCATCAGGTGGGGGCAGCAATTGTTGCAATGGAACACGACTGAGAAACGGTGAATTTATGAGCATGGCTTCCAGAAAAGAGAAAGCACATTTCATGGTGCCTGCTCAAGGCTTTAGATTGTGGGGTAGGGATTTGAATGGTCTATTGCTTCATATAAATTGAAATTCTTTCTGGGTTTACCTCTAGTCTAGGTTTGAAAGGGATGGGACATCTGTTTGCCCCTCCTGCTGCCTTCTTTTTTAAAAAGCCCTCTCTATTGGCATTGCAATCTTCTTTCCAATCTTTTTTTTCATTTAATAGAAATCAGTTTTGTTTCCCTGTTCAGTCCTCCTTCTTTTTATTTTTCCCCTCTCCATCCTTCCCTCCTTCATTTCTTCCTCCTGCCTTTCTCTGGACTCGGCAGTATTGATAGAGGGGCGACAGAGCCAAAAGATGATGGGACTGTGAGGAGAAATAGACAAACCCACTACTACAGATGGAGACTTCAACACACCTTTTTCAGGAATTGCCAGAGACAAAAGAAACCTCAGGCACTCAGGATTGTAGGAAGTTAGAAACGTGCATCTTCCACTGTGGGACCGGTGATAAGTGCGATTTCCCTGTGCTTGGGGGGGGATGATGATCAAGAGGGTCTGGGGAGGGTTTCTGAGTTAGAGTGGAAGCTCCCCAAGGGCTCACAGTAGCTAGTATCAGACACTTAAGGAAGTTAAGCATTGGGCAATGATAGAAAGATGGATGAAGGAAGGAGTGGAGAAAGAAAGGAAGAATTATGGGAGACAGTTTGCATCTTGAAACATAAGGGAGTTGATGGCTAAGTGCGTGAGAGTACCCTATTGGGTATGAGAGGTTAGCTGCTTGCGAGGGTAAAGCAGGAGATGTTGTTTTTTTGTTTTGTTTTGTTTTTTTTTCAACGTTTATTTATTTTTGGGACAGAGAG
The DNA here is from genome assembly GCF_028749965.1 of Puma concolor. NCBI lineage: Eukaryota > Metazoa > Chordata > Mammalia > Carnivora > Felidae > Puma > Puma concolor. The sequence continues at coordinate 23,914,559 of NC_141673.1, read as the reverse complement.
AGACAGAGCATGAACGGGGGAGGGGCAGAGAGAGAGGGAGACACAGAATCAGAAACAGGCTTCAGGCTCTGAGCCATCAGCCCAGAGCCTGACGCGGGGCTCGAACTCACGGACCGCGAGATCGTGACCTGGCTGAAGTCGGACGCTTAACCGACTGCACCACCCAGGCGCCCCAGGAGATGTAGTTTTAAAGCTTTGGTGATTTATAGAAACATTTTAGGTCTGTATATTTATATATATATTATGGACTATTTTTTTACCTTTTAACCCTCAATTATTATCGAGTGTCCTTTGTAGATTCTCAGTGGAAAAAGTATTGTCGAAGTGAATGAAGGTGATAGGAGGACCACTGGAAGATTTTAATTAGGGGGATGGGATGATGAAATGTGTTTTTTAGAATGGTGACCCTGGCATCAGGATGAGGTGTGGCTTTACAGCTTCAGAGAGTGGATTATGGTGGTTTGGGTTATGGTCCATGCTTAAAGAGGGAGGAAGTATGTGTGTGACAGAGAGAGAGAAAGGAAAAATCAGCACGCCTTGCTCTGTTCTTGGGTATCTTTGCACTGCTTTACAATGTATTTCGTACAGTGTCATGGACAAAACAGTTTAGGAAAACATTTAAGAAGCATCAGGTTCGATTTTGGAGAAGTAGAGACAGCAGAACAGCTAAGGCAGTGTTCGTGTGGCAAGGAACCAGGTTGGGTTAATTTTCTGCCATCTCATATCTGTTCCTGTGTTGGATTTTGCAGGACCCTAAATGAGGGAGGAAAGTTGGAAGGAACCTCTAAATTTAAAGTCAGGAAACTTCTGTTTAGTCTTCCCTTTGCAACAAAGCTGGGACATCTTACTCTCATCCTAAGGCACTTCATTTGTTTTTGAAAAAGAAGTCTCAAAAAATGTATGTTAAAAGTATTGCTACTGAGTTCCATAGTGTCTGAGTCCTCTGCCAAGTATTGAAAGGACCAGATTCGTAGACATTTGGGAGCAGGAGAAATGGCTGTGCTGGGGTAGAAGGATCAGGGTGTGCAGGTGGAAGCTGTGTCTGTTTCCTAGAGTTGTTGTAACAGATTTCCGCAAACTGGTTGCTTAGAACGACAGAAATTTCTTTTCTCACAGTCCCGGAGGCCAGAAGGCTGAAATCAAGGTATTGACAGAATTGCGTTCCTTCCGAAGGCTCCAGGGGAGAATCTGCTCCTTGCCTTTTCCAGCTTCTGGTGGCTGTTGACATTCTTTGACTTGTGGCCACATTACTTCCAACTCTGCCTGCGTCTTCCTATCGCCTTCACCTCCGTTACCTGTCTTCTCCTCTGCGTGTCTCTTATAATGACACTTGTCATTGGATCTAGGGTCCACCCAGATATTCCAGGATAGTTTTCTCATTGCAAGATCCTTAACACAATTATACCTGAAAAGACCCTTTGTCCAAATAAGGTAACATTCACAGATTCTGGGGAGTAGGACATGAACCTATCTTTTGGGGGCTACCACTCAGCCCTACAAAGGGAAAGTGCACTTTGGCCAGTATTTGTGTATGGCATTTGAACAGAAAAGACCTGTCGTGTGCAGTGCTCTGGAGTGAATGCCTGCGTTCTCCCCAAATTCATATATGTGCACTGTAATCGCCAATGTGATGGGATCTGGAGATGAGCCTTTGGGAGCCAGATAGTCTTAAGGGTGAAGCTCGCATAATGTGATTAATGCCCTTATAAAAAGAGACAGGAAAGTGCATGTTTCTCCTCCCCCTCTGTAACATGAAGGTACGATAAGAAGGCGGCCATCTGCAAATCTAGGGGGCCTCCACCATGTACTGGAACTGCCAGTGCCTTGATCTTGGGACCTCCCAGCCTTCAGAACTGTGAGAAATAAATGTTCGCTGCTTAAGCCACATAGCCTATGGTATTTTGCTATAGCAGCCTGCGCCGACTGTGATAGCAGCCAAGCTAACACAGAGTGGAAAAGGATTTATTCCATGGATGATGCTGAGCATTGGTGCTGAGGCAAGTGTGTGGTATGGCGAGCCACTGGGAGGCCCAGATTCCAAGGTGAGGGTTTTCCTTTTGTTATCGTGAGAAAAGGGAATAGAGGCCTATATCTTCCTGTGGCACTCTTCTGGGAAAATAACCCCAAATATGGAAATCAAAAGTTTGTTCAGAAAGGGACACTTACATGTAGAATTCAGGGCCGTTGCCTGGCCTTTCAGATTCTCCAAATGCTCTTCGGCAAGATAAGTGAGTTAAAGTGGATCATTCTAAGTTCTTTCCCACCCTCACATTTATTTCCTTCTGTAGGAACTTTATAGCAGGTGTGTAGCTCCCCAGCCCCCTTTCTTCTCCTCTTGCATTGCTAAGTGCTTGTAGTTTGCTGCGTTATCACAAGGCTTGCTGGCAGGCGGGGAAGCTGAACCCCGGAGCAGCCTGTTTCTCTGCCAGTGAATGGGTCTCTGGAGAGCTCCAGAATGGAAGCTACCTCCTTAAACAAATTAAAAGTTTTATTGGCAGAATATAGCTTGATAACGTACGTATAACATTATCATTATGACAGCGAAAAAGAAGATCCAGTTTGGAACACCAACAGAAGAGTAGACGTAAGTTTGCATGTGAAGCGCATAACGCGGTCCCGTGGAATTGTTCGATGTTCCGTAATTGCTTGTTGAATTTGAACGCAAAGGTCTGGGAAAATAATTCACCGAACAGTCTCTACTTTTAAAGGAAACCTCTGGAGTGTGAGCGTTGTCACTGGCTTGCCCACTTCTCCTTCCACTTCAGAGTTGGAAACCCAGGCTTGTACTTGCCCTGGGGTTCAAACAGCCGCCACAGCCTCAAGAACTCCAGCTTTGTTATGAAATGGCTCTGTTCCCTTCCCTTCGGTGTCTGGAGCCCCTGGCATTGTACTCACTCCAGGACCCCAGGATTCAAACAGCCCCGCAGCCACTAGCAGCTTTGGCTCTAAATGGCCTCAAGCAGTTTTGACGCTTTGAGCCTTTGAAGCCCGACACATCTGGGGTTGTGGCTTCAGTGCTGAAAAACCCCTGTGCTGCTGCCTGATCCCTCTAGGCACCAAACCTTCAATTAGATGCTTATCCTAACACCTAGCAAACACCCTTTTATGGGACTACCTTCCAGCCTGTCAAAACCACCTCTCTCCCTGCCAGGGACTAGCCTTCAACTTTTTCTTCTTCCAAGATAGAAGAGTGGGAAAAAAGGAGAGAAAAGTAGAGCCAACTCTTATGTGCTAATCTACAAGATCTGGCCCAGCTCTGGGGTACCCTCCACCCGGGCAGCTCAGAGGCTGCCTCAGTGACTGTGGCAACCTGACATTCACAGGGCTTCCCAGCCTTTGTTAATATTTAATAGGGATTGTGCATTTTACAATTCCGCCACTTCTTGTCCGTTTCAGCAGAACTTCAGTCTACCTTCTGTGACTGATTAAACCTGTTTGTTTTCTTTTTAAAGCTGAAATTTTGCACACAGGAAGTCTCCAATAAATATTTGATGAGTGAATGGATGAATCTGAAATGCCTTGTGTCTCCTGAGTTTAAACAAATTCAGTAGAATGGATTCCTCTTAGAGAATGAGGTAGAGTCCAGAAAATCAGTGTGAGATTGGGACACTTAATCTTTCGTCATGCAAGATCTGTTTTTTTCACAAAATGGGTCTGTGCTATTATGAGACGATTCCACACCATATTAGGCTATAGATATTCAACCATAGCAGATATTAGTTTTGTACTAGTCTTTAGTCAAAAAGGTGCATAATCTAAAAATATTAACTTGCATCACCCTCCAAAGACATTGTCTTTCAATTCAGTGCCTGCATACATTTTTATGTGGCTTCCAACTGCTCCAGAAACTCCCCCTGAATTTGGCTAAATTCCTCTGCTCTTGGTACTCATTAATCCTAATATGATATGTTTCCATCATAAAATATGTGGTATTATTTCAAATCTAAATGTGACTTTGATTCCCTGCCTAACCTGTAGTCTCCTTTGGTTATAGGGTTTACTCATTCTTGTTTTCCCATTTCCTGGTAGCACTGTTAAGCTGAACTTACTCTCAATTGTATTTCTTTCTCCCCTCCCCATGAAGGGCATTCCTGCGTTTATTCTTCAGCTTCTACAGTGGGTCTTTGGGCTGCTGATTAGCTGTGTACTCGCAGTTTGCCTTGGAGAATGGGTGTCAGAATTGGGGCTTGGGGTAGAAAATGAGGTGAAGTGACCAGTCTGTTTAAGGAAGAGTTAAGCCGCCAGCGTTAACTATGTCCATCCAGCTAGGGAAAGGTTCCTGGAGCTCACAGGCTGTCCCTCTTAGGAGGATTTCTCCTGTCAACCTTTTCCCCCTAAAAGCAACATTCATCCTCCAGATTTCAAGCCTCTTTTGGAGTGTGATACTTGTTTGTTTAGTTGACATATATTTATGATGCCTACTATGTGCCCAGACCCTTTCAGATCTAATGGTCTAGAAACCAGTGGGTTCTTTAGAAACAGGCAGCCAGTTGAACCGATATCTGCATTGCAGGAAAATATTACAAAAGGAGCCAAAACCCCCATCTTGGGGAGTCCTAACATTTTATCATTTTAAAATGGCTTCTTGGTGTTGAAAACTAAAATCAAAATGTTATGACTTCTTCAACAACCAGAAACTTCCCATCCTCCAAAAAGATTCCTTTTTCACAGTCCCAAAGGATCATTATAAAAAGCAGAAACTAGCTTCCTATGGGTTCATCATAATCTTCCCATTCTTTTTTTTTTTAATTTTTTTTTTTCAACGTTTATTTATTTTTGGGACAGAGAGAGACAGAGCATGAATGGGGGAGGGGCAGAGAGAGAGGGAGACACAGAATCGGAAACAGGCTCCAGGCTCTGAGCCATCAGCCCAGAGCCCGACGCGGGGCTCGAACTCGCGGACCGCGAGATCGTGACCTGGCTGAAGTCGGACGCTTAACCGACTGCGCCACCCAGGCGCCCCTTTAATCTTCCCATTCTTATTGTTAAGCTGTAGTTTTCAGAAAACAGACTGTTCTATCCCCCACTCTCATTTAAATGTTTAAGTTTCAGGCTTTGGTAAACATTTCTTATTCATACTAAATATTTATGATCTTTTATCTTTTATGTGACTTTTAATTTTTATAATTTTGTTGCAGGAAGATTTATTGACCAAGTGGTGTTAATTGTTCCTTGGAAGCTCCATTTGGGTTTTGTTTTTAATTTGACTGATTTCCAGAACTTTCTAAAGATATATTTATCTTTAAAGTGGTTTTCACTTTAAAGGTACCTGAACTCTGTTATAAAGAAGACTTGACCTTGAGCCCTAACTCTGCCACTTTCTAGCAAGACAGAAAAGCACATAATAGTTGTCAGAGTGGGAATCACGTTGGAAACACCATTGTGCTCTCTTTCCTGTGTGCTACCTTTTTGCTCCATAGTCTACTCCAGCCCCTATCAGTGATTCTCCTTGCCAAAGACTTTTCATTTATAGACTCCATCTTTTTCAGAAGACAGTTGGAATCGGTATAGCCAAAATAGCTTACAATTGCTTTGGTCTTATTCTAATGGCTAGCTGCTGTGACACTGGGCTAATCTGTCAACTCGTCTTTAAAATCAGATAAGGTCATCTCTAAAGACCTCTCTGACCCTAAAATCTCATAACATTCCTTACCTTTTGGAAAAAAATGTATTGGACATTTGAATAGACCTTATATAGTAAAGGTAGGGTCAAATTCACTTTCCTTAGTGGTAGTTTTATACCCTCTTCATGCCCTACTCTCCTTGAATCTTTGAGACTTTCCAATTAAGTCTTTCATTTATTTATTTATTCAATAAACATTTACTTAACACATGCTAGGGGTCAGTCTCTGTAACAGTGTTTAATGTTTACTTATTTATTTTTGAGAGAGAAAGAAGGGGGCAGGGAGGAGGCAAGGGCAGAGAGAAAGGGAGAAAGAGAATCCCAAGCAGGCCCCACACTGTCAGTGCAGAGCCCAACGCAGGGCTCAAACTCACAAACCGTGAGTGGGAGACAGAGAGTAGGAGACTTAACCGACTGAACCACTCAGGTGCCCCAGTGTAACAGTCTTTTATAACTAGTTCACAAAGATAGATAAAATATTGTCTCTACTGCTAAGATGTCTACTGGAAGATGTAGCCAGCTAAACACCATACTATGAGAGCATACGTAGAGATGTGAAAAGAAGTGAGTGTGTACTTCTGGAGTATTTCCATTTCTTATGGGAGGTTGGGCATTTGTGTATGTTTTTTTCCCTTCATTTCCCCTGCCTCTGCCTCACTATACACACACACACAAATGCATACACACACTCGGTGCCAATTCAAATACGCAAGGGCCCATTATGAGCAAAGCGCTTTGATTTAGAAAGTATATAATGAGAGAGGTGTAGTCTATTTTATCAAGTAGTTTATATCACATAAAAAGAGAGAAGATCAGTTTATAACGCTCTGCACTGTAAAGTAAAATGAGAGATGTGTCATAAGTAAGGTCTAAAAACATCACTGAATGAGTTCCTAAGATGGAGAGAGGACTATCAATTTAGAGCAGCAGGAAAGGCTGGATGGAGAGGATGCCCTTTCAGACAGATTTTCAACATGGCTGAGAAATTTCAATGAAATATTGGCTATCTTATAACTATTGACTTTCAAAGTGAAATTTTCATTGTGAACTAAATTACTTCACATTTCTCCTCTGAAACGGTACCTTTCTATTTCTGTTTAAATGTGTTTAAAATATGTGATGTGAGTTAGCAGTTCTCGCGAATAGAAACCTTTTTGGCTGACTCCCCAGGTTTGCCTGGGCACTTTTGCTCCTATCGACTACTTTGTGCATTTACTAAAAGACACGGGTATTTGTTCCCGAACTGGGTATCGTTTAATTAAATATTATGTAAAACTGATGAAATATGAGAGAGAGAAGACAGGAGTTGTTATTTTTATAAAAATTAAATTGCTTTAGAAAGGCTAAATAAAGGTGAGTCACTAAAGAATTGCTATTAAATTGGGAGCAGATGAAAAAAAGGTAAAAATTTGGGAAAAAAGTAATAAAGGAAATTCCACTCAGCAGACCCACTCTTGAAGAAAAAGCCTTGAATTTACATAAATAAAATGGAGTTAAATATATTTTATTTTTATGATTACATTAATTAACTTTTTCAATTGAATTTCGCAAATTGCATTGTGTCATAAGGTCTCGACCTTAACCCTAATTCTTTTGTATTGCTGCAGACTTTGTCAGAGCCCTTAGTATAACATTGCAGGAATTCTGCAACAGTTCATTGGTTTGATCAATAGTTCTAGTATGTACTTTTATCATCAAGCATAAACTCCATCTCTCACAAAGCCAAAAGAGCCATGAGGCCAACACTCTGAATTCTGATAAAAGAAAAAGAGAAACAGAGGGACTCGGAGTTCCCCATCCTGTATATTTTCTTCTCATTCAACATTTTCTCCCTGGGCGATCCCTTCCACTTCTCCTTTTTTCCTGCATGCTAACTCACGAACCTGTATTTTCTTTTTTTTTAATGTTAATTTATTTTTGAAGGAGAGAGAGACAGAGCATGAGCAGGGGAGGGGCAGAGACAGAGGGAGACACAGAATCTGAAGCAGGCTCCAGGCTCTGAGCTGTCAGCACAGAGCCCAACATGGGACTTAAACTCACGAGCCGTGAGATCATGACTTGAGCGGAAGTCGGATGCTTAACTGACTGAGCCACCCAGCTGCTCGCAGATCTGTATTTTCTGCCCCAAGTTTTCCACATCTTTCTTACTGACAATTGTACATCCTTCATCTAGTTTCATAAAGCCTTTGGTTGGTCATGATGACACTTTTTAACTATATTCTAATAGTTTCCTATCTGTATTTGCTGGTATGTGCTAATGTCCCTCTTCATCTCCCCAAACAGAATCTCCAAATATCAATGTAGCCAATGAGTATGAATTACATATGGAAGTATACATTGTGGGGAAATGAACCAAAACAGAACATCTAATAAAGATTAAAGTTTCATGTCCTACTGGTCAATTTTTCAACAAAGATAATAAGGCACAAATGATAATTCTGATCGGGTTTTGTGTCATTCTCCTATCATTAGAGACTTAAATTTATTATAATGGCAACCTTGATAGGTGCCAGCGTTTGTTGAAACCAATATTTTTCTATTCTAGCTGTGGGATTTTTTTCCAATTAACGGCCTACTAATGAATAATGAATACGTTTCTTACGAGATTGTAAGATGCAGCCTACTTTGTAAGTTCAATAATGATTTTCCATACCAAACTACCTAAAAATCATGATCAAAATACATCTGATAAAAATACTTACATATTCCCCCCAGAATACTTCTTTGTAAAGTTAGCATGCATTTTAACTCTGCATGACTTACACATCAGCGAATATGGTGCTCACCTCTCCCATAGGATGTGGGAGTCTTTGAGTTCAAGCCTGTGTCAGTATGTTTGCAGGTGGGGTGCAGAATGTCTACTTTTAAACTCTTGCTCCCACTCCAACCTCTGTGTTTTACAGGCAAGTGTGAACACTGTTGTATAGCCCACCATCATCTGGTGGAAAGTAACTGAAATGCAGACCCAAGGTCTTGGATGAGTAACTTTTGAACAGTATAATTGGGAATTTTGACCAGACTTGGCAGATATAGAAGACATCCAGCGACACTGTTCTCTTACAGTTTGCTGCCTAACAGAGGTAGAGGAAGTGGTTAAATCAGAGCACTAGATTTGGAGATGCTTTGTGTATTTAATTTACTCATTGGTTCAGTCTCTCACTAAGGGCAAAAAGTGGAGTTAGCAGGAGCACATGGCCACGCACATCCGTCTCAGATCGGAGGCAAATTTCTGTCACAGTCTGTCCCCGCTTCTCTCTCTGCTTTGCACTTTGTCTTTCTGAATTGTCTTTGATCATAGTAATACTTTTAAATCGTGGTTGGTTAATGAGAACATTGTCTTTGCAAGACTAGCTGGCAAGAAGAGAGTAATTTTCAGAGTAATGTGATTCTTGGCTGAACACAGTGTTGTGGTTTCCTCGGTATGAGTCTTCCTGGCTGCCTCTTGCCACTTGTCTAGCAGTCCCACAGCCTTGATTTTCCTGCTCTAGAACCAAGTCTTGACGGCTCAGCTGCCATTTACCTTTTCCTGTTCATTGCTACTTTTTCTAGGTTCCTCTAAGTGTGCCACTTTCTAATTTGCATATTGAAATTTTTTATTTCACCTTTTTTTCCATCTCATTCTGCTGCTTCTTGAGTTGTTGTTGTTGTTGTTGTGTGTGTGTGTGTGTGTGTGTGTTTTAAGTGGGCTCCATGGCCAACATGGGGCTTGAACTCACGATCCTGAGATCAAGACTCACATGTCTACTGACTGAGCCGGCCAGGCACCCCTCTTATTGAGTTTTCTTATTTCATACCTTTCTGCAGGAATCTAAATGCAAAACAAACAATTTGTTTACAACTTAGAAAAAGATTGTTAACCGAGATTCCTCCGAGGGCCAGATGAACACGGTAATGAGTCAAGCGAGTGGGTTGGAGGCTGAAGTGAAGGGCCAATAACAATCTACCAAGTTGGATGTAGTTTTGCTAGAATAGGGGCGTAGGGATGCCAGGCTACCCAGTGTTTTAACAGAAGACAGTAGCCCACCATTTTAAGTATAATATCCTGGTTTCTAATGTTGACATCTAATTTAATTATTTTTAAAACCCTGTGACAGAACAGGGCTTCTGGGTGGCTCGGTTGGTTAAGTGTCTGACTCCTGACTTCAGCTCAGGTCATGATCTCACATTCGTGGGTTTTAGCCCTGCATTGGGCTCTGCACTGTGTCAGCACGGAGGCTGCTTGGAACTCACTCTCTCCCTCTCTCTCTGCCCCTACCCCATTCATTCACATTCTCCCTCTCTCTCTCTATGTCTCTCTCCCTCTCCCTCTCTCTCTCTCACACACACAATAAGTAAATAAACTTAAAAGTTTTTTTTTTAAAAATAGAGTACAAAATGTCCTGCAATGCTGTTTTGCATGTGCTTATAGAAATGATGCTACCCTTCCTGTCCTTATCTTCCCCTATGCTCTGGGAGGTTGGTTCTCATTGTTGCTTATGTTCAGGTCACTTCCTGTAAGGAGGGCCACTAAGACAGTAAGTGTTCAGATCTTCCCTAGGTATTATGGGCTGAATGTTTGTGTCTCCCCCAAATTCATACATTAAAGCTCTAAACCCCCAATGTGATGGGTTTAGGAGGCAGGGACATTGGGAAATATTTAGGTTTAGATGAAGTCATGAGAGGGTGAGGCTCCTGTGATGGGGTCTGTGTACCTATAAGAAAAAGAGACTAGGGCTCTCTCTACCATGTGGGGATATAGCAAGAAGGTGTTCATCTGCAAACCAGGAAGGGCCCTTACCAGGTACTGAATCTGTTGGCACCTTGTCTTGGACTGCCTAGCCTCCAGAACTGTGAGAAGTAAGTGTTTATTGTTTAAGCCAGCCAGTCTATGGTATTTTGTTGTAGCAGCTGAACCAACTAAGACCTGGGTCAACTTTAGGGTAGTTTAGATTGTACCCAGAGTTTAGTGGTAGGAGGTTCAGGTGGGGGACCTTTTTTCACCCTGCTTCCTGTTTCCATGGGGAGGGGCATCATGGACTTTCATCCTATCTTTTCTGCTTCTCCACTTACTTCCTCCCAGAGGTGGAGGAATGAACTGTCTGAGTGGAAATATGGAAGCAGGCACAGGACCTATCATGGGTGCCTTCTCTCTTCTTTTCCTTTCGGAGTCATGGGGTGCACATGCTACTTTGCTTTTCCATGTTGAAGATAAGGAGTCTGCAGTACCCATGCTGTCTGTGACAGAGGAGGTAGTTTTTATAGCCTCTGGCTCCAATTAGGGAGCCCATTGTTGATGCACACTCAATCTTTATTTTCCATAGGCCAGTAAGTTCACACTTTGGTCTCCATCTGCCTGGTGTCTCCATCTCTTCTCTTAATTGGTTTGAAGCTCTAGCAGAGAGTGGAGTATTTTCTTATCTCAGACATCAATCTTTAGATGCTTTGACATTAAATACACTCTAATTTCAAAATTGTTCAAGAGTAGTCTATCTTTCTGTGCTTCCCTGGAAGCATATGTTCTACCTTTCTGCTGTGTCCCAAGAATAGGCCAACTCAACTGTATTCTACAAAGTGTGATGCCAAAGACAGTTTTGTTTTGCCCTCAGGACTTACAGTCAATGTTTGCTTTTTAAATACCTTTTCCAGATCTTTCCTATGTGGGCATCATATTTGGATTTATATCCTCTTGCTATTCTGTAATTATTAGTTCTCTTATTATTTTCTTCCTCCCAGTAATTTCATAGGCTTAAGTTATCATATTTTATCTCTTCTGATGTGAGATCAGAAAGTAGAACCAATACTTTTCTTGTACTCATCAAGTGTCATCAAATATCATCACATGTTTGTATCAGAAACATTTGTTTTCTTCCACACCTTTTCATCATGCCCATATTCAGGGTAGAAAACAGAGGGAACAGAGGCCAGTGTATAACATACTTCAGATCCCATTATGTCAATCAAAGTCAAGTTCCATTTAGTTAGATTCATTAGGCACTGTGAAGAATATCACCAGGGCTTCAGCAATGAAGAAAAAAAATGTGGGATTTTATAAAGAAGACCAAAGCTTGGAACTGTCGAGAAAAAATATTATTCTTATGTTGTTGTGATTTACCAAGGCTCAGCATGTGGCATTCATCACTGTCCGCTAACCATATGTTAAGTCTCAGGATTGAAGATTTCACTGTTGGATTTATAATTCTGTTGAAAATGGTCTTCACAAGAGTGTGATAGAGATCCTCCCCAAGTCCACTCGGAATCTCCTACCCCTCAGCCAACCTCTTCCATTATCATGTGTAGAATCCTTATCCATTTAAAGATAAATTCTACCCCCACCTGTGCCTCAAATGCTTCTTTCATCCTCCCGTAATTAAAATATGTCTTTTCTGGAACTATGCATTATGCTAAGTGAAATAATAAGTCAGTGAGAGAAAGATAAATATTATGATTTCACTCATATGTGGAATATAAGAAACAGAACAGATGAACGTAGGTGAAGGGAAGGAAAAATAAGATAAAACCAGAGAGGTAGGCAAACCATAAGAGACTCTTAAATACAGAGAACAAACTGAGGGTAGCTGGAGGGGTATTGGGTGAGGGGATGCGCTAAATTGGTGATGGGCATTAAAGAGGGCACTTGTTGGGATGAGCAGCGGGTGTTATATATAAGTCATGAATCACTAAATTCTACTCATGAAACCATTAGTATATTATATGTTAATTAACTTGGATTTAAATAAAATTTAAAAATATATAGGTCTTTTCTGTGACAACATTATTTTCTTAGGAGCTGCCTCCAATGAAAGGTACCCTTTTCTCCACCTTAAGTCAGGTGTTTAGGAAGAGGAATCAGTCGACTATTATTCTCCATTAGTATCCCCAGATCTTTGTTTTGCTGCTATCATTTAGCAAGAAAACTTCCTCTCACAAATGGATACAATCTTATGGAGAAGTCCCATTCACCTAGGACACACCAATCTTACCTAGAGACTTCAGTACCTAAGTTTCTTCTTTAACCTATTTCATGCAAGGACCTCATTGATAGCAACATCTATGTTGATGGCCTCTAGCATCCTGGCATTGCTTGTTTCCAACTCTGATGATCTGCCTTAATCTGGCCCTTGCTCCGTCAACTAACCCTCCCTCTCACTTGCTATTCACCCAGATATTTTCTCTGCTTCCATGAAGTTGTTTTCTGATTCATACAAACATTTGTCATGTCTTCAAAACACCCATAGTGCTTTGCTTCTCTGTCTCTTACTACATGTCTACCTCATAGTAGAGTCACTCTTGTTCCTCTATCCCCAGTACCTTATCAGAGGTAGAATGGAGTAGCAGGAAAATGTGCACCAGAGTCAGACTAATTTGACTTTACATGCCAATAACTCTGCTGCTTACTGGCCTTGTGATCTTTGATAGCCTACTCTGACTTTTTTGAAAAATTTGTTTCATTTTATTTATTTTAGAGAGTGAGAGTGAGCAGGGGAGAGAGGGAGAAAGAGAGAAAGAGAGAGAGGGAGAAGGAGAGAGAGAATCTCAAGCAGACTCCACAGAGCACAGGGCATGATGTGGGGCTTGATCCCATGAACCTGGGATCATGACCTGAGCTGAAACCAAGAGTCAGATGCTCAACTGACTGAGCCACCCAGACGCCCCTCTACTCTAAATTTTTAAGCCTCAGTGATTTTGGTCATTTCCTGAAAATTAGGAGCAATAAAACCTACATTTACAGGTTGTTTTTGAGAACTAAATGGAGAAGTCCATGTAAAGTACCTAACATAATTTTTGTTAGACAGTAGTCAGAAGGAAGGAAGGAAGGAACTTCTACAAGGAAGTTATTATTACTAGAAACTAGAAGAAAGAGACTTTTACTGATCTTCACCCCCATGTTTAGTGCTTTGCCCAATGGATACGATGGTTAATATTTAGTGAATAGATAAATGAACAAGTGAATGAGTGAATGATTGAAAAACTTCCTGCTCATGAATTATTTTACTTTTTAATAAAAATGAAAGGCACTGTTTTAGAAACTGAGAAGGGTACAGATCAAGTTGTTAATCTTGCCTTTGGTATTAGCTTCCCATAGCTGCTATAACAAAGTACTGCAGACTGGGAGGCTTAAACAACAGAAATTTATTGTCACAATTCTAGAGGCCAGATGTCTAAGATCAAGGTACTGACAAGGTTTATTCCTTCTAAGGGCCATAAGGAAAGGATCTACTCCAGGCCTCTGGTAGTTTGCTGGCAATCTTTGGTGGATTTTGGCTTATAGAAGCATTACCTAATCTCTGCTTCATCATGACATGACATTCTTCCTGTGCCCGCATATCATCTTCCCTCTGCACACGTCTGTCTTTTGTGTCCGAATCCCATATCTGGACAATATCCAAATAGGACATCGTTGTATTGGGTTATGGCTCACTCTCATCTCATTTTAATGTAATCATCTGCCAACACCCTATCTCCAAATAAGGTCACATTTGGGGGATTGGATAGTGGGGGATTGGACTTCCATATCCTTTGAGGGTGCACAATTCAACCCATAACAACTTCTAATTTATTATAACTCTAATACATATGGATATGCAAGGCTACACAAAAATAATTGATGAACAATATGAAAGAATATATATTTAATCATAAATTATGATTTCATGAATGACATAAACCCCTAAGTATTCTAAGACTTAATAAAAGTGATTATTTACAGAGTCAAGGCAAACTTCATGGAAATGGTGATTTTAAGGTGGGCTCTTTCCTTAAATAAATGTTATTTCTAAATAACCATATTTTCTATATATTGTTACTGGTTAACATTTTGAAATAGCTTCAGATTACTTGAGCTAATGAGACAGCTCGAACAATAGGATCAGGCTGTTAATGTGGCATACAATAAATGTGTGTTGCAAGAAAGAAGTTTCCAGGGAACAAGAATTGCTATGGTAACCTGATATATCATTAAAAATGTAATGAATAAATATCATCAGGGTCTCAGATTCATTGCACGGAAAAACTTCAAGACTGGGATAACCCAGTAGTTCTCATGCTGATCGCTCAATGCTTTGTAAGCTAAATCAGAGTGATTGTCCATTAGCAAAAAAGTAGTAGTAATTTCAGGTGATCCAAGACTCTGTAAGGTGCATAAAAACTCTTTCAGTATCACTATGGAGGATATCTTTGGCCCCAGTTGACCAGAGGGTCTGGAGATAATTCCTAGAAGCTGTGCAGTCCAGTGGCACTTGAGCCCAGAGGTGGGTAGGTGGAGCTTATACTTCGCAGAACAAAGCCAGTGGCCCTGTTTGGTCAGGGAAGTTGGGTGTGAGTTGGCTTGAGTGAAGACAACAAAGAGCTTTGCTGGATTTGAGCTGCTTCTTCCACTGCTCCCAGAAAGGTAAATTAACTCATAGCCCCACACAACACTAAATACAGCTTTAGCCTGTCTGCGCAGGGAACCTAACCAGAGCAGGTAGGAAGGTGCTTGGCCCATTCAGCACCCTTACATACAGAGGGTGTATCCCATGGCTTCCCCTGTCTGCAGAATAAAACAAGTGGTTTCAGCTGACCCCAGGGAATTCAGTGCACACTCTGGCCTAAAATGGGTCCCCAGACAATGAGTTGTATAGGCCCTGGGTCCTGTCCTGCTGCCCTGCCAGGATAAGGAAATTAATTCATAGCCCCACTTACTACTGAATATAGTACCCAGTCCTGACCATCTAGTAAGTCTGACCAGATAATCCAGGCAACTGGAGAACATATCCTACAGCCTCAGCTGGGTAGAGAACCAAGGCAGCAGTCCTAGCCAACTATTCTCAGCCAGTGACACACACCCCCATCCTTGTCCTCAGAGCTCCAACATTTGCCTTACCCCAACATAGACCATAATGGCCTGTTCTACCTGCCCATGGACATTACCAGCAGATACATCCAGAAACCCAAACTGAGATGACTGTTGAAGAACTATCTCTGCCATAGCAAGCCTGTGAAGTCTGGAAGAGGAGTCTGATTGCTCAAATGTACAGATGCTAATGTAAAGTACAAGGATCACAAAAAATCAAATAAATTAATAAATTTCCAATAATCTCCAATGGAGATCTATGAACTGTCAGACAAAGCATTCAGTATAATCCTCTTAAGGAAGTTTAGTGAACTACAAGAAAACACAGACAATGAAATAAAATTGGAAAAACAATGAACAAAACAAGAAGTTTGACAAGAAAATAGCAACCATAAAAAGAAACAAATTCTATAGTTCAAAAACATAATAACTGAACTGAAGAATTCAGTAGAGTTTAGTAGAGAATTTTAAAAGTAGACTCAACCATGCAGAAGAAAGAATCAGTCACCTGCAGGATAGGACATTGGAAATTACCCAGTCAGAGGAGAAAAAAAAAAAACAAGAATGAAAAAGAGCAAAGAAGGCCTACAGAGATTATAGGACACAATGAAAAGAAACAATATTCACATTGTGGGAATTCCAGAAGGAGACCAGAAAGAGGAAGGGACAGAAAATACATTTAAAGCAATAATGGCTGAGAACTTCTGAATCTTGAGAGTGAAATGGACACCCAGATCCATGAGATCCATAGGACCCCAAATAGGGCTACAGTGAGGCACATTATAATTAAAGCATAGAAAGGCAAAGACAGAGAAAGAATTTTAACAGCAGCAAGAGAAAAGAGAAACCCTATAAGTACAAGGGAACCCCTCTAACATTATTGGCAGATTTCTCAACAGAAACTTTTCAGACCAGGAGAGAATGAGGTGACATACTCAAAATATTGAAAGAAAACTGTCAACCAAGAATTCTATACCTGGTGAAGCTATCCTTCAGAAATGAAGGAGGGATAAAGACTTCCCTAAACAAACAATATACCAGAGCTGCCTTATAAAAAAAGCTAAAAGTAATTCTTTGAGTGGAAGTAAAATAACATTAATTAACCATAAAAACATAAAAAGGTAGTGCAAATCTAACTGACAGTGATAAATATATAGTTATATTAGATTCTAAAATATGGTAATAGTGGTACATAATTCACTTTTACAACTCTAGTTTAAAAGTTAAAGACAAAAACCAAAGGTAGTAAAAATAACCATAATAATCTGTTATTAGTTGTGCAATATAAAAAACAAGGAAGTTGTAACAGCAATAACCCAATTCTTCCAAAAATGAAGGGTAACAGTCCCAAACTCATTTTAGTAGGTCAGCATTATCCTGATACCAAATTCAGAAAAGGACACTACTAGGAAAGAAAACTACCAGCCAATATCCCTGATGAATAACGATGCAAAACTTCTCGGTAAGATACTATCAAACCAAATTCGGGAGCACATTAGAAGGAACATACACCAAAACCAAGGGGGATTTGTCCCTGGGATGTAAGGATGGTTCAGCACAATGTGGTACATTATAGAATGAGAGAATCATATGATCATATCAGTGGACACAGAAAAAGTGCTTGACTTTTGACATTCAGTATCCATTCATGATAAAGATGCTTAACAAATTAAGCATAGAAGGAACATATCTCAACATAATAAAGGCTATATATGACAAACCTCCAGCTAACATCATACTAAATGGTGAAAGGTTAAAAGTTTTTCCCCAAAGGTCAAGAAAAATACGAGATGCCCACTCTTACCATTCATATTCAACATAATACCTGAAGTCATAGCTAGAGCAATCAGGTAATAAATGAACAAACAAACATTAAAAAATAAAAGGTATTAGTTTTGGAAAGGAAGAAGTAAAATTGTGTCTCTTTGCAGATGACATTATTTTATATACAGAAAATCCTAACTTAAAAAAACTTAACCAAAACACTTAAAAAAATTTTTTTAAGGTTTATTCATTTTTGAGAGACAGAGACACAGTGTGAGTGGGGGAGGGGCAAAGAGAGGGAGGCACAGAATCCGAAGCAGGCTCCAGGCTCTGAGCTGTCAGCACAGAGCCCAACGTGGGGCTCGAACCCACAAACCATGAAATCATGACCTGAGCCGAAGTCAGATGCTCAACTGACTGAGCCACTCAGGCGCCCCTTGATCAAAACACTTTTAGATGTAACCAATGAATTCATTAAAGTTGCAGGATAGAAAACTGAAATACAAAAATCAATAGCATTACTATGCACTAACAGTTATTTTTCTAAAAATGAAATAAATTGTTCCAATTTATAATAATATCAAAAGCAATAAAATACTTAGGAATGAGTTTAAGGAGGTGAGCAATTTCTGAAAAGTATAAGACATCGAAGAAAGAAAGCAAAGAAGATGCAAATAAATGGAGAGGCATTCCATGTTCAGGAATTGGAAGAATTAGTATTGTTAAAATGTCAATACTATGAAAAGCCAACTCTAGGTTCATTGCAAACCCTATCAAGATTACAATGATAATTTTATAGAAGTAGAAAAATCACTCCTAAAGTGTATATGGAACCACAAAAGACCCTGAATAGCCAAAGAAATCCTGAGAAAGAAGAACAAAGCAGGAGAGATCAGACTTCTGATTTCAAACTGTACTCTAAACTGTAGTCATCAAAACATTGTGGTACTGCCATAAAAACAAATGGAACAATGAAACAGACTTAAGAGCCCAGAAATAAGTCCAAGTGTGTATGGTCAAGTAATATTTGACAAGGGAGCCAAGAGTATTCAGTGGAAAAAAAAAGATAGTCTCTTCAATAAATGATGCTGGATTAATTGATTATTTACATGTAAAAGAATCAACCTGGGGTTGGCTCAGTCAGTTGAGTGTCTGAGTTTAGCTCACCTCATGATCTCAATGGTTTGTGAGATCAGGCCCCGCGTCCAGCTCTGAGCTGACACTGTGGAGCCTACTTTCAATTCTCTGTCTTCCTGTCGCTCTGCCCCTCTCCTGCTCACACACTCTCTCAAAAATAAACATTTGAAAGAAAAAAAAAAAAAAGAACCTGAACCACTCACAAAAATTAACTCAAGATGTATTAAAGACTTAAATGTAAGACCTGAAACCATGAAACTCCAAGAAGAAAACATAGGAATAAAGCTCCTTGACATGGGTCTCGGTAATGATTTTTTGGATATGACACCTAAACCACAAGCAGCAAAAAAAAAAAAAAAAAAAAAAAAAAAAAAGTGGGACTACATCAAACTAGAAAGCTTCTGCATAGCAAAAGAGACTGTCAAGACAGTGAAACAACAATCTACAGAATGAAAAAAATATTTTCAAATCATATATCTGATATTTTTTAAATACATGAAGAACATATAGAACTCCATAGCAAAACAACCGGGCAGAGGTCCTGGACAAACATTTCTCCAAAGAAAATATATGAAAGGCCAACAAGCTCACGAAAAGATGTTCAACATTGCTGTCATTAGGAAAATGCAAATTGTAACCACAAGGAGATGCCATCTCATACCTACTAGAATAGCCATCCCCAAAAAGACAAGAGGTAACAAATGCTGGCATGAATATAGAGGAAAATAAACCCTTGTGCACTATTGGTGGGATTGCAAATTGGTGTAGCCAGTATGGAAAGCAATATGGAGGATCCTCAAAAAAAGTAAATATAAAACTGCCATATGATCCAGCAATTCCACTTATGGTAATATATCCAAAGGAAATGAAAACACTTACTCCAAAAGATACCATGTTCATGGGAAGATTATTTACAGTTGCCAAGACATGGAAACAATCTAAGTGTCCATCAATGGACGAATGAATAAAGAAGTTGTGGTGTATATATACTTCGAAATATCATTCACCCACTAAAAATGAGGAAATGCTACCATCTGCAATAACATGGATGAACTTGAAGGCATATGGTAAGTGAATTAGGTTAGAGAGAGATAAATACTGTATGATCTCACTTAGAAGAGGAATCTAAAAAAAAAAAAAAAAAACCACACTGCAACAAGAAGCCAAGTATGTAGGAAAAGAGATCAGACTTCCTGTTACTAAAGGAAGATAGTGGGGGGGGGAGGAAGATAGTGGGGGGGAGGGGAAATTGGAGGAGGAAAGTTGTTAAAAGATGCAAACTTCCTCTTATAAATAAACACTGGGGATGTAATGTACAATATGATGACTGTAGCTAGCACTGGTATATGATATGTAGGAAGGTTGTTAAGAGAGTAAATCCTATGACTTCTCATTACAAAGAGAAAGTATTTTTCCTTTTTTTTTCTTTCTCTCTATTGTATCTATTTGAGAAGAGAGATAGATGCTAACTGAAACTATTGTGGTAACCATTTCACAATATATATAAATCAAATCATCATGCTGTATGCCTTAAACTTATACAATTATGCATGTCAATTATTTTTTGATAGAACTGGAAAAGACTCCAAAAAAAAGGAAAAAAAGAAATTGAAAAGGAATAAGCAAACTGCTTCAGTATAGCCTTTTGATTTAAATCACTGCCATTTTCCTCAAAATATTAATTTTAGCTGTAGGAAATAGTCATAATAACAGACCTGACTATATGCTTTTCAAAAGAAATAATAGTTGGTCAACTTTTAAGAGTATGATATACACTGTAGTATCTTGGTATTCAGACAGCATTGGGAAGGACATCTTTTTGTTACAGCTCTCTTCTGCTGTTATTGGACCCACCTTTCACACCCCACCTTTTCTGTCTTCTGCCTATCTGCCACTTGCTTCCTAAGATGTATCTTGTTGTTTGTCCATTTCTGTTCTGTCCAGAGACAGACTTATTGCATCTGTCTCTGAAGAAATGAGGCAGATACTCTAGCACTCCACATGTTAAATAAAATTCAGGCTCTGAATTTTAGTAGACATGGAAGGGACAACATGGGACTGTTGATAGAGGAAACATTGCAGTCAAAGGACAACCCTGCTCCTACATTCATCAGATCTCTCTCCAGTAGCTACTTTCTGCTTTTTGGATCTCCCAAGGGATATCTATACTTTTTTTTTTTTTGAGAGAGAGAGAGAGACAAAGCAGGGAATGGGGCAAAAGGAGAGGAAGAGAGAGAATCTTAAGCAAGCTCCACAACCAGTGAAGAGCCTGACATGGGGCTCGATCCCACAAGTATGAGGTCATGACCTGAGCTGAAACCAGGAGTCAGACATTCAACTGACTGAACCACCTGGGCACCCCAGTGTACTTTTGTTCTCAGTTTCTTTATACCTATTTTCCATGAGAGGAATGTGGTAATACCACCTAATCTTTAAGGCCTTGCCATGTTCCTCCTACCCCAGGACCTTTGCACACGCTATTATCCCCTGTCTCTGGAACACTGTTTCCTCCCATGTTGCCTAGTTAACTATCCATTTGTCCTTCAGATTACAGCTCCAGCTTTACTTTCTCAGATAATCCTTCACCTGCTTAATTAAATTCCCTTCCTATAGGCTCTCATAACACATGTATGTTTTGTTTATAACACTTGTCATGGTGACACCTGCATGAAAACTTGATTAATGAAAGCTCAATCATGGCATCAACCATTTTTGCTCATCACTGTGTTTACAATTCTGGTATGTAGTACCATCTCAATAAATATTTATTAAATAAGTGAACCAAGATCTTGTGTTCCTTGGATTGCTCTTAAGAATTGCTGACTTAGATATGCTTGCATCCAAGAAGCATTCTGTTTCATATTTGTACCAGCACACTGTGTTGACAATTAATGTGATGTGGTCTCACAATCTATAGTGATACGATTAATGACTGTTGAAAACTGAAACGTTATATCCCTCTCTTATTTCCGGTGGTATGTTTTGTAAATCACATCACACAATTATTGCTGTCCTTGTTGATGTGTATTGTTGATAATATAATGCACACAGTTGTTGATGTAATGTAGTCAGAAATTTTCTATGGAGAAGAATGTTAGGCTTTAATGGTTTTTGATGTACTGAATGATTACCATTGCTATTGCAGCTGAAAAAAATGGTAATAGATATGAAAAACACTTTGAAGTATAATTAGTTCTTCAGGACTCTGAAGCCACATCAATATGTGGCAGGCAAGGATTAATGTCACACACCCTGTAGGCTTAAGAAGTAGGAAATCATGGGATATTTGCCCTCTTTGGTATAGTATTTTGGAATCTCGGAGAAGTCCCCCCTGCCAGAGTTTAAGAGATGTTCTCTGTCTTTAAGAAGTTTATAATCTAGTTGGGAGAAGGTCTGTGCAAACATAAGTCTGTATTTCTAACAACTATGGTAAAACACACACACACACACACACACACACACACACACACACACACGGCATTCTGTCGGTACAGACATAAATCTGTATTTCTAACAACTATGGTAAACACACACACACACACACACACACACACACACACACACACACACACACATGCATGCACACGCACACACACAACATTCTTCTGTGGCCATAATTATAAGAAGAGAAAGAATGATCTTAGTTGACTTGCAAAGCCCTCCCAACCTAAATACCAGCCCTTCTCTTCTGACCTCACCTTCTGCTCTTTCCCTCTTTCACCTCACACTGGTCAACTCACTGTTTCTACCTCAGGACTTTTGCACTTGCTGGGGTCTTCTCCTGACACGCTATTGCCCCAGATAACCACATACCTGGCTCCCTCATATCCTTCAAGGCCTGACTGTCACCTTCTCAGTGAGGCTTCCTTTGGCCACTCAATTTAAAACTGTAACATCAGCCAATCGCACTGTCCACAATAAATCTCCCTTTTCTCCCCTCAAATGCATTTTACACTATCTAATAATACTATATATTTTACCTTCTTATAATTTTTTACCACCTTCCCTCACTAAGGTATAACCTCCCTGAGAACAAAGATTTTCGTCTGTTTTCTCACTGCTGTGTCTCCAGTACATAGAACAACGCCTGACACATAGTAGGAGCTCAATAAATACTTGTTGGATGAACAAATGAAAGTCCTGCATGGAAGGAAAGGACAAAGGGTGCAAGCTTCAGAGCTAAAGACCCTGTTTTCAGCATTTATTTTCTGGGTAATCCCAGGCACAACAGTTAAGCTCCGTAAACCTCATCTGTAAAATGAATGAAGCATGTCCCCCTCAGTACTGTCAAGAATTGTTCGTGTGTGTCATCTCTTCCTCAGTTGTAGAAACAAGACCCATAACCTCTCTATTCTTCTATGGGTGGCCCTTGGGATGGCATACAGCTGGCGCTCTGTAAGTGACAGCCAGTGTTATGGCGGAGTAGGTTTTGGGTAGACGGAGATTTGAAAGAGACATTAGCAGAGTCTACAGAAGCAAATGAGTGATGTGGGGGATTGAATGAGATGATGATTGTTAAGGGTAAGTATGGAGCTTGCCTGCACCTGTGGTGGAATATTTGCTGTTTTCATCATGCTTCAGCACCGTACCTTCTCTGCACAGAAAGAAATGACAGTGTTGGGCGGGGGGAACGTCTGGGTGGCTCCGTTGGTTAAGGGTCTGACTCTCGGTTTCAGCTCAGGTCACAATCTCACGGTTTATGAGTTCGAGTGCCACGTCGGGCTCTGTGCTGACGGTGCAGAGCCTGCTTGGGATTCTCTCGTTCTCTCCCTCTCTCTGTGCCCCTCTCTGCCTCTCTCTCAAAATAAATAAGTAAAATTAAAAAAATGAGAGTATTGGAACAGGCTAGAAGTTACTGAGCCACGTGGAAGACAGCAAGATGAGGATAGAGACGTGGAAACCCAAGACAGCCTTAGGAGGCCATGACATGACCAAGTGTTGGGTGGGAGAGAGCCTTTCCTCAAGCATGTGTGCACGATGGAAATTGTGTCATGGGCTGGCAAGTAGTGCTAGGTAGTCCTGTGGGGTACTGGAAACATTCTTCAGCTTGATCTGGTGGGGGGTTAGACTGGTGAATACATAACTGTAATTCATGAAGCTGTACACTTGGTAGGATGTTAATTAAAATTTATGAAGTTGTGTACTTTACTGTATGGAAAGTTCTACTTCAGTGAAAAAGTGAGATTATGGCCGCGTGTGTGTGCGCAGGTGGGTAGTCCCAAGGAAACTTGCTTAGCAGCGATAATGTGATGATGCTATGGATGGCTACACAAACACATAAGGAGGGATTTAAGCAAAAAATGTATCCGTGATGAGTGCATCAAGAGCTCCTACTGGAAGACCAGAAGGATCGTGCTGCTACTGCTTGTGCTGGGGCAGGGGAAGGAGAAGCCTGGTGGGTGATGGAGGGAAGCAGGGAGACTCCAGGGAGTTTCATTGAGGCCATTCAGGGCTGGTCTTCACCTGGTAGACTAGGAAGCAGCTTCAGGGAAGAGCATCCTCTCTGGAGTGAAAAGAAGACCTGAGAATGCAGCAGACTCTGGAAATTTCTGCTCTGAGCCCACGAGGAGAGTTGTAAAAATCTCATGTGAGGGGCGCCTGGGTGGCGCAGTCGGTTAAGCGTCTGACTTCAGCCAGGTCACGATCTCACCGTCTGTGAGTTCGAGCCCCGCGTCAGGCTCTGGGCTGATGGCTCGGAGCCTGGAGCCTGTTTCCAATTCTGTGCCTCCCTCTCTCTCTGCCCCTCCCCTGTTCATGCTCTGTCTCTCTCTCTCTCAAAAATAAATAAACGTTGAAAAAAAAAATTAAAAAAAAAAAATCTCATGTGAACGTCAGAGATATTATTTAACACCACAAAGGAAGGTAGGAGAACTCTAGAAAATCTAGCTTTCAAAAGTTAAACTAGAGAACACCAAATATCTGCAAGGTAACCTTTATGAACCTTGTGAGGCTGATTTTCTTGCACAGAATCATAGAATGGCAGAACTGTAAAGGATCTGAGATGCCATCTGATTCGGTTAGCCTCATTTTCTAGAAGCTAATCTTCAGGAAGGTGTGGTTTGGCCTTACCACACAGTTGGTTCATTTAAAGCTAAAGAGAACTTAGATCTATCTGCTATGTTACTTCTTAGGACTTCTTGCCTGCCTGCTGTCTCTTCTCTCCATCCCTCCTTTTCTCTCTTTCTTTTCTTTCCCCCTTCCTCCTTCCTTCCTTCCTTCCTTCCTTCCTTCCTTCCTTCCTTCCTTCCTTCCTTCCTTCCTCCTTTTTCAAATTAGGAATTCATGTTTAGCAATCCCTTTAAAAACAGGATGAATAATTACTTTTTAGATATTAAGAAATTGTATTTATTTTAGTTCACTATAGCCAATAAATTGTTATTGGAATCACATTGTTTAATATATTGAAATTTATACCGAGTTCTTTATCTAATTGGAACTATGAAGTAAAATAGCTTGTTTTGTGTGTAGGCACCTTCTTTAAAATCTAATAAAATTGTTCCCAGGTCAATAGCACCTTTACAAAAGGAAAGCAGAAACATTAATATTATAATCCTAGGTAAGCTGTTCAAACAAACACAATAGCATACTTTAATTTCTTTAATTCACACTAAGGTGTTGGGAAAATTACTCATGTTCTCAGCATGGGTTCTTACTCCTGGGTCTGCAAAATTAAAACAAAAAGAAATGACATGAAAATATTGAGAGAAAAGTCAACAATTACAATATTCAAACTTAACCTAGTGATCATCAATTAAACAACCAAGGAAGTGAATCAGTTTTAACATGGATCTTAGAACACTTTCAATTAAAAGGAGCAAATTCATTCTCATCTCTTAGCTATATCTAAAGTGCAATTGAAATCCTAAAATATTATTTTTGAATTAGGCATTATGACTAAAATGAAATAGATCATCATGTACTATATTAAGGCTTACAATACGTTTCCTTTTTCTTTCAAGTATCAAAATGTAAAAATGGTTATTACTGCCTTTTAGTAAAATAGAATATATTAAGTAAAAGAATTAAGACATTTTTTTCGTCCCTGTAAGTGCATCTGGGGAAAGAATTTGAAAAATCTTGTACCTTGAGCTCATAGGGACTTCTGCCCCCACATGGACTTTGCATTGCTTGTTCTAGTCCCACATGTGAATCATTTCTGACCTCTAAATCAGGAAGAAAAAGAAAAACAGGAATGGGGAGATGTGTTTTCTCTTTGATCCATTCTCTGATCATAAAGGAAACTGGGAATATGGAAATGCATTTTCTCTTTGATGCAGGTTTTGATCAGCATATTTATAAGCAGCTCAGGGAGTTCTTGCAGAGAAAGGGAGATGGGAGAAATCTCCCACCCTGGTGCTTCTTTGGTTCCAGTGCATCTGACAAGATTATAGAAAATACAGAGGAGCTCAGCATCCATGGTGGGGTTAAATCAGATAGTCAACAAGTATTTAGCAAGCATCTGCAGGGCGCATAACTTTGAACCGCACCCCAGGCATAAACCATAACCTCTCACGACTCAGCTCTATGGGTAGGAGATTTAAGTATGGTTAAGAACTTCATACTGATAAACATTGCATCATTTATCCTTAATCCAGAAACTGGCATTAAGTCTGATATCGAGCCATTGTTGATGTGGTCGCATTAAGGGTGGTACAGAAATTCATCCATATCCTGGAAAGCCCACATTCGTGCCGTCTTCTGTCCTGGTGTGTCACATTATCATCTTTGAGTTCTTCAGTTCCCAACATCAATTGGAAATCTAGTAGTCTTAGTTGTACCGCTGGAAACTCAAAGTGTGTCGGAGACATGGTAGATTTTCTAATTGGATTTAGTGTCTCCACATCTCCTCCTCCTTGTCCTTCTTTTATTCATTTCTGTTGCCATCTCCTCCCAAAACAGAGCTCTAAATGCTTACCCAACTTTGCCGTGACAGTTATTAACTTTCACACTCAGCTAGGCCAGAAATCCTCCTGGGGCCTTGTCGCCATGATGTCTGGGTCTGGGCTGTTTAATTCTGGAACTTCATTCTCCCCTCTTTGTTCCATAGTGTGAAAATCCAATCAGAGGGCACTGGGATATGGAGTGGTAGTTCCCACACCTTGGTGATAATCTAAATTAGGGATCTTTCTTTTATTAAAAAACAATAAAAACAAAACAAAACAAAAATCCCTCAGTCCCATCTCTGGAAATTCAGATTTTAGTAGGTCTGAGGTGAATTTTGATGATGGACCAGATTTGGAAAACACTGCTTTCCTATAAACGCTGCTACTCAGAGTGTGGTCGGCAGTCCGGCAGCATTGGTCTCACCGGGGGTGGGGGGGTGGGGGGGGTGATGGTTAGAAATGCAGAATCTTGGGCCTTACTCTAGACCTATTTACATCAGTCAGACTCAACATTTTAACCCAGACCTCCGTGCATTAACATATGAAAGTTTGGGAAGTTCTTCTGTGAAGAACTCACTCTGAAGAAGAAAATCTCGATTGTGCCCCCAAAGTTGCTTTTAGCAAAATGGGGCCTAGGACATATGCTTTAAACTCCCTCTCTTCATCTCCTTATAGGGAAGAGAACAAAAGATGGAGAGAGAGAGAGAGAAAGAGAGTTGGTTTAAATGATGTCTTATTTTATAGGATTCGAAATAGTTTTAAAGAGATCTTGCATCAGCCACTGAATGTCAGGATGTTTATGTGAGTATGGGATATTAATTGTGTGTATATAATATGTGTAGCGTATGTGCGTGTGGTTCTTCTGTGCGTGTCTGTCTCCAAATTTCCCCCTTTTATAAAGAAGCCAGTCATACTGAATTAGGGCCCACCCTAATGACTTCATTTTAACTTGACTACTTCTGTAGTAGAGACCCTATCTCTGAAAAAGGTCACATTCTGAAGAACGGAGGATTGGGACCTCAGTATGTGAATTTGGGGAGGACACGCTTCAACCCACAGCATCTACAGTAGCCAACTGCTAATGAGAAGAAGGATGTGGGGCCCCTGAATCCCTTCACTGTCATCCCCATGTCTGACCTATTGGGATTAGATCTGAACTATTGGGGACAAATAGCTCCTGAGAAATCCACTTTGCTGGCCATGAGGTCACAGCAGCCCAGCCTGATTATGCTCAGCATCGTCCAAAAAACACAAATCCTTCAGTTTTGCTGACTTTTACTTCTGGGCCATAAGTGAACGGAGGACCAAGACAAATGGTCTTTGATGGACTACTGGCAAGGTTTATTCCCACTAAAAATCAAACCCACCGTAATTTCTTTCTAATGGCCCAACAGATCTTTGAATGAGGCCTACAAATCTACGGAGGCCTCAGTCCTCACAGCTTCAGGAAGACAAAAACATCAGTGATTTTCTTTCCTCGGCATTCTGCCAGGGTCCCCTGGGTCCTGGTTTTATTATTGCTGTATCTGTCAGGTGTGGTCTGTGCATAATCCAACACACTCAGCTACATGCCCAACGGCCCTGATTTAAAGCAAAATGCGATGGATGGGATAGCGTAAATAGTAGTGGGCTTCAGAAAAGGAGTGAAATGAGCCTAGACTGAGAAATAGACCCAGATTTGAGAATCTCCAGCATTTACAAAACCGGAGGGGACGTAAATAAATCCTGTTACCAGGTAGGAGACACCTGCACCCCACAAGTACTTCTCTGAGAGCCGACGCGATTACAGAGCGACTCAAATAGTACAGAAAATGTATTCATATTAAATTTGTCAGTGACACCTACTTCTGTGAACTTGAATCAAGTTCAAGATGACCTTGACAATTTGGAGAAGTGGATACACGCAAACAGCAAGAGGTTTCACAGGTAAATTCATGTGGGATAATTCAAACATTATAAATATAAGCCACTGGTGGGATTGATTTTGCAAGAAAGTGGCAGCCAGGTTTTGGAGGCTAAGTGGGATGGGCAGGCGAAGGTAGAGCATGAAGGAGGTGTCCTAACACACATCGATGCGTGCAAATAAGATGGACAGATCCTAGCATGGGGTTTTCAGACTTTTTTGAGCATGACTCATAGTAAAAAATAATTTTGCATTGTGACCTAGTATATATACATATACATATACATATACATATACATATACATATACATATACATATACATATACCTGAAACAAATGTTTAGCAAAATAATACCCTTACTACATGTAAGAGTCTATATTCTATTCTATTCCACTCCATTCCATTCTAGGCTATCCTATTCTATCCTATCTTACCCCTTTCTATTTGTCTTCATTTTTAAATTACTATTTTAATGTTAGTGTGACCCACTACATCAATCTTTATGACCCACCTACTGGGTTACAATCTGGAAAGGATGAGAAAGTATTCTTACAATACCAGTGGTTTGCAATAGAGTGGGGTTGGGAGGGATTATGTGATACCCAAAGATGCTTTAGGTTGTGATAATTTGGAGGGTGCTACTGGCATCCAGTGGATAGAGGCCAAGGATGTTGCAAAACATCTTACAGTGCACAGGACAGCTCCCCACAACAGAGAATCACCATGCCCCCCACAAATGTTAATAGTGCTGCTGCTGAGAATCTCTGCTCTATACTTAGTGCTATTCTAAATATTATTTAGAGCGTGATTTTCAGTCTGAGTTCCTTGGAGCCCTGGGAGCTCTTTCAAAGTGGTTCAGGAGGGTAGGGTTGGGGGAGAGCCATAGGGCCCTAAGCCTCCTACCCACACTCTCCCACCAGTCACAACAGGCTGGACTTTCATTTGTAGGAAGATGAACTCATCCCAGTTTGCTTGGTAGTTTCCTGGTTTTAGCTCCATAAGTCCCACATCCCAGGACCTCCCTCAGACCCCGGGACACCAGGCCAGGTGATCACCCTGTAGTGTGCTGGACAAGAAAAGTGTTCTTGAGGAGAAAGAGTTCTGCTTAACACAAGAGGAGAAGGTTGTTAAAAGCCATTGTTTCCAGAAGCATAAATCTTACTGTTGAGGAGGCTGTTGAGGAGAACCTGGAGATCTCCAAGGGACCCATTTTAAAACATTATCAATGGTTTGGGGAACAGCCTCATGAAAGAACATTAAAGAACTAGGTTTCTTTCCCCAGGCTGAGAACCTTGGGGAGAGCAAGATCTTAATCACCGTCTTCATGGGAACGAAGCAACAATGCCATGTGAATGATTTTAAGCAGCTGTTCTCTGCTTCTACATTTGGCAGGTTAAAAGGGATTCTAGCGAAATATCAGGAAGAACTTCTTGCCTTTAAGAAAATGTTTGGAGTGTCTTATTCTGTATTTTTTTTCTGAGGGCAAAAGATAAGAATTTACCTATTAAAAATACAATTTTTTGAATTGGGTGCTTCCTAGAATCAGGGGACTGTTGGCTGTGGCCTCCTGAGCTTCCTTCTGTCTGTGATTCTATGAATGGCTTGAACCTTTATCTGGCAAGTGCCCTGGGCGAGATACACTCCAGAATTAATGAAAAAAGACACGAATCCTATCCTTTAGGAGACAACATTCCCCAAACAGTCAATCAAAAATCAACCACATTCTTTTTTAGGTCATATCTTCTTGAAAGTGTCCCTGTAAGGATATGTTTTCGCCATTTCCTAGAAGCCAACTTATTGTGGTTACTCAGGTAATTTCTCTCAGACCTTAGAGGTACAACTAATTAAACTTCAACAAGGTGGGACCTGACTTCACTACCTGACCTCCTTTTGGTGCCATTTTGTTATACTTTGTTTTACTGTTCTCATACACCTTTAGCAGAAGGTCAACAAAATATTTCAGAGCTGTAATTATAATATAGTGTTTGTTCTTTAAGTGTTTCGAAAGCAATAGAAATTTTCCCTCAATCACTGTTGGCTGCCCAGAGTTAATATAGTTCTGTATCAAGATAGCTGCATTTGAACTTCCTTTCTTCAGAAGAAACTGTAATAACATTTTCTCTTGTGAAAATGGGATATCCACCCAAAGGTGAGGACAAGGAAGACATTCCTATATGTAGAGTGTCTCCAATCATTTTAAAAATAGAAACTACTTTTTATTTCCCTGATGCATTGAGATCTTGTAGAGTGTGACATGTTGGCGGAGCCTGACTCGGGAAGCGAGAGGGCTGCTCGTTGAGATGGAAAGCCCGAGGAAGGAGCATTAAGTGAGCTCAGCTGCTGTCGCCTTTCACTGCCCCCTTCATGGAAACTTCTGGGGAATGAAAAGGGAGGGCCGCCGAGGGGCTGTGGGTTCACAAATGAGCCTCTTCGCCAGCTTGTCAGGATGCTTCTAGATATAAACAGTGCATTCCTAACAAGGCAACACCTCATTTTGCTCCCTTAGGAATAGAGAATCTCTTTGAAAACTCAGGAACTGTGTCACCGGTGTTTACAGTATTTTAATTATTATGGACCCATTTGTTCAACTTAAGAGGCTGTGGATTACACTTAAATACCTGAATGGTCTAGCCTGCATTCAAAGAGTCACTGAGCTATAAAATCGTCATTTGCTCAACCCTGTTGTCTTAGACCATTAGTTACTACTGAGATCTATAATGATTTGGCCATTTCCAGTGATAAGCGAAAGAGAAGCGGTTCATTATCTTTAGCACCCACAACTGAAATTACTTGTTGCAACTCTTAACTGAATAGTTCTATTTGCTAATAGTTCTTCCTAAAATTAAATTATATTTTGTCAAAGAAAAGTCATTTTTCCCCTTAGATAACTGCACATATATTTTGTTCTAGAAAACATATTATGTCCTCAGCAAAAATTGAATGTGAAAATCTTTCTCACGTTTCAAATAAGATATCATTAAGCAAAGTTCTTACTGCTTGAGTGAAAAAAGTCACTGTGCAAATAGTATCATACAAAGTAATGGCCTTATTCCAGTTTGCTTTCCGGATGGAACACAATGGCTCAGCACAGACATTTCGGAACCAGCTTGGAAAGAGGACCAATACAAAGAAAATAGAGATGAATTGTACAGTCAGGATGGTTTGGCAACTTGCTAACACATTTCTCGGCTGGGTAAGGAAAATAACTTGATAAATACAATAGGAGGTGCAGGGTGAGAACCTGAGGGCCTAGGTTGGTGGGAGAGTGAAAACGAAGAAAAGTAAGCTAATTACACAATAAACTGGAATAGGGGAATGTGGAAGGGAACAGATAAGGAGGAAAATAGCAGTAAAGGAAGGCTGAGGCGGCTAGTGAGGAGTAGAAATTCTGAGCAGCGGAAATGATGGTTGTTTCGGGAACAGGAAGCTGAATATTGAATTCTGAGTGCGTGTCTTGAATTGAGCTCTCTCACTCTCTCAAAATCTTTGGTAAATTCCTAGGTGGCTCTCGCATCCCTAGACCCCTGTGTTTTTGGTTTTTTAAGTTGTACTTTTTGTTTTGTTTTACTTACCACTTTCTGAAACTACTGTATAAACCATGTGTTTGCTTAACGTCTGGCTTTTCCTACCAGATGAGGGGATTTTGTCTGTTTTGTTTCCTGCTGTCGTCCAAGGACCTAGAGCACTGTGTGACTCAGGATGGATCCTGATACTTATTTTTGAATGAATGAATAAATGACTGAAATCGAGCTACTGCTACCCTTAAGGCTTTCAGAAAAGTTGGAGGAGACCCAGAGGAGGTTTGATGGCCCACCTAAGGTGACTTTATTTAAATTTACTGTTTGGTGTCATCAGGTTTCAGTTACTTTGAAGTTCGAACAGTCTTTCCTTTTCCCAATTTTCTCTTTCCAGTAGCGTGGCTTTTACTTGTATAAATTATTGGCCTCTGTCCCTAGTTGAGAGGCATAGACCAAATTGTGTACTGTTTTGTTTTATGAGGAAAATGGGTTATCGTTTTTTAGATTCTGCTACGATAGTGATAGAGTTTTCTCTGCTCTCACCAACAGATGATTTCTAGTAAGATAATAACAAATATTATTTAACAGTGATCTTTTTTCCTACTCTAGAAATGTGGATGAAATGTATACTAGACTTTCAGTATTGGATACCCTACCTTCCGCCTTCTGGTTTTCAACTCCAGAAGCTGAAAGTGGACAACCCAAGCATTAAACTGGCTTAATGCAAAGAAGCTGTCATTAGGATGGCAAATGAAAGTGCTTTTCCAGTCCAAGATGGCAGTAAGGACTAACGAAGCTGACCTGCCTGAAGCAATAGGGAGAGGTGAGGCCTGGGGTGAGTTGTAAAGTGCTTGCCTCCTCTGAAGGTATTCACGTTCACATTTTAAAATGTTATGCTAGCAAATATAACAAATATTAGCATGTGAGGAGTGCCATTTTGTAGTTGTGATTCCTCATCTCAAGCTAATGGTGTTAAAAAGCTGATTTTTGCTTATAAATCTAATTTTTGTTTTAGTATTCCTTAAAAATTGCCCATTTTTTTCTGTGACTCATATGAAGATCTTGTGTGTATATGTAGTCTTCTGTGAATATATATGAATGAATGAATATATATGAATATATATGTGTATATATATATATATATATATATATATACATACACACACACACACACACACACACAATGAAAATTAAGAAAAAAGTTCAAATCTGTAGTGTAGAACAAGACAACATGTAGAGGATGGTAAGACAATCCATGTATTGCCATGATTGAGCAAAAGCATGAAATTGGAGCCAGAGATGAGGAGGAAAACTATAAGCTGCTACCCTGTCTCTAAAATTCTTGGAAAGATGAGTAGGAATGAGGTTCTCCCATCACACATGGAATATGATTTAACCCAATTCTGTTTGCAGTTGGTTCAAATCCCAACTCCTCCTTTACTAGTTGTTTGGCCTTAGACACGTTACTTAACTTGTGTTAACTCCGTGTTAAAGTGCCCTTCTCTGAACAGTGGGGTTTATTATGGTAGGTGCCTATTGGTTCATCATTCATGGGGATGTTGTGAGGGTTCAATGAGTTAAGGTACACAAAGGACTTAGAACAGGGACTGGCACTGTGAGTGTATAGGAAGGATTTGTTCATTTATTCATTAGTGTTGTTATAGTTTTATTGTAATTGCAAAAGGTAGGGGAGCTCTGTTGACATTGAAGTTACCCTTGTTCACCACCTCCATCTTCCCTGCCCATGTGCCCACTTGTTTAGAACAATTATAATTGGTTGTGCTGATCAGTGTAATTCTAGTATCTCTATATATCATTTAAGGATATGCCCTCTTATATAGAAAAATCCATGGGTGTTGTTAATGTCTTCTACATGATAAGTACTGAGAGGCAGGAACTGTGCCTCATCCTGGACCCAGACATCTGAAATTCCCAAGTCTAGTATATTTTGGAACCTAATGCCAATTCCAGGCAGCAATGACTCCCAAGTTGGCATAGCACATGGTGGGTCCTCAATACAAGTCTGTTGAATATGTGAGACCGTTTGAACCTACACTTCCTAACCAATGGAATTCTTTCCCCTGGAGATTTGATTAGAAATATATGTTCATCTTTTATGTCCTAAAAGCAGCACTGTTTATGCCCTTAGTTTTGCAGTCCTTCAGAAACCCTGCTCTTCAGCTTCTGCACCTGATTATACCTCCCACGAGTAACACTTAAAAGTGCATCCTTCAGCTAGTGTGCATCAGACATCCTGCCAACCTGTCCACCATCTCCTTCCATTTTCCTCTGTTTGGTACCCCCCCCCCCCACACACACACACACGCACACACACACACACGCACACTCATGCACACACACAAACATAAAGCAGCAATAAAATCCTCTTCCTTGAGCCAAAACAAAACAATCTCATCTTCCTCAAAACAAACCCTCTGTGCATATTGACGTTTGATGTCAGTGCCCACCGAAGTGATTGAAAAACTGGTTCTGCTCATAGAAAGATTAATCTGTCTCTTTACAACCTACGATGACATGTTCTCTCCAGGCTCTCAGAAAAGAAAGAACTCACATCCTATAGTCAAAGATAAGGTTACCTTCCATGGGCTTTGTGCCTCTCTGAGGCTGCTCAGGCCCTTTCAAATCCATTTTTAGGAGTTTAATTGCATCAATAAAGTTCTAAGAGGGGCAGGATGTATTTGAAGAGGCTGCATGGGATTAGCCACTCACCGCTTTGAGTTTTCAGTCTGGTTGTCTCATCTTCCTGAATGCTTCACTTTCTTGCTGTTGAAATGGGAATCATGTAGGAACTCATGAAGCTGAGGGGAAATAAAGGGAGGCAACTTCGGTAAATGTGCTAAGCAAATCCCTGTCATTTTCTCTGCTTCTGATAAGGAGGGGAGTGACCAACCAGGGGCTAAGGAGGTGATGACCCCCAACTATTCTTACCTGAGACAATAGCTCACAAATTCTTAAGAATAGTTTGGAAGTTGGAACAATGGCTAACCATTTTATTTCTGAAGGATTTTTCCTTGACTCTCTGTCTCTCCCTATCTCTGTCTCTGTCTCTCCCTCTGTCTCTTTTTTGCCTTCATGAGCATTATTCCCACTAGACCCAAACTCAGTTACAAAAAATTGTATTTGACATTAAAAAAAAAAGTATCAGCATCATGAAATAAATGTAATTTTCAAATGTTACGTAACCTTTGGGCATTAAGGAGTGATATAGCTCTACCTAATCTCTCCAATAACAAAGATAACACAATCAAAGAATTACAAAACATTACTGCCAGAAGGAATTTAAAAACCTGACAAATTTTTAATGTCAAGGGACTTTTAGAGGATTCTTAGCAAATAGACCAAATTTAAGATGAACAGAATTCTGGGAAGCAACAACCCATTCTTTTAGAATAAACTAACACTTCAAAATAAACTATTGCTAATTAGCATAAGTTGAGTATTTACCGTGTGCTGGGCGGAGTTCCAAGCGCTTTACGTGTATTAATTCACTTGGTGCTCTTAACAATTGAACAATTGAGCATAGCACCATGCTCCTAAGGGCCTGAACCAGAATTTTTCAGATGATCTGGGTCCAGATTGCTGTTTTCTAGTATAGATGACTCTATGCTAACTAAAGAATTTGTAGTACAGTAGAGCTGCTGTTCCATTCTCCCCCTCCTGTGTGTACCAACACCCCAATAGCAGCTGTCACTGGATTTTAGACTACACCCCTTAGGCTGCTTTGCAGCTACATTTGGCCTTATGACCACCGTCTAACCAATGGGATACAGGAGAAAGTATTGCATGGGAATCCCAGGAAGACTTTTTAAAGGGAGTTGATCCAACGGAGACCCACCTCCTCTCTGTCCTTCTGCTTGTGCTCTTTCAGGCTTGCAACTTGATGTGAAAGTTGGTGCAATCACACAGTAGTGTGACCTTGAGGTTGAAGCCACATGCTGGGGTAGGTGGAGTAGAAAGATAAAAGCCCCCATTCCAACTTTGGTCTGTTTATCTCCAGACTCTTTTTTAAGAAATTTCTTTAATGTCCAAGAGAGGTCTTCTATATATTTTTTAACATATATTAAAATGAATATTTATCTCATTAAAACACATATTTGTTTTAATATATTTATTATATTTAATATACACTTAGTATTTAATATATTCATTTAATATTTTATTCTGTTGACATGTATACTTTTAAAATATATATAATATTTTTATTTATTTTTAACCAGGGTGATTTCCCTCATCATTGAAATGTTCAGAGGTTACCGTTGTTGTGGCCTGGAAAAGCAAATCCATTTTATTATTAGGGTAGGGTAAATATAATTAGAAAATTAAATATATTTTTAAAATCATGTAATACATTTTAAGCCCCAAAACAAGGATTTGGGGATTATCTGCAGGTTTGTATTTATCTATGCCAGTGAACTCCACCATGCAGGAGTTTATTCATAGAAAATTAGCAACTGGCTCATGTAATCCTAGAAGTATATTTCCTAAAGTCACTTTTAGTTACAAAGAAACAAAAGGTAGGGGTGCCTGGGTGGCTCACTGGACTCTTGATCTCAGCTCAAGTCTTGATATCAGGGTGGTGAGCTGGGCTCCACACCAAGCATGGAGCCTACTTTAAAAAAAAAAAGAAAAGAAAAAAAGAAAGAAAGAAAGCAAAAGGTATACTGAGAATGTACATTATGGAGTATAGTGTGAGCACCTGCTTTCTTCCTTGCTGGTACCTGGGAGTTTGTGCAGAGATAAGAGCCATTATTCGGCTGATTAGAAGTTTCTAAGTATCTTCTTTCCATAGGCTCAGTGAACACCTCCCTCTTCAGAGCCTTCAGAGTATTTTACAGATTTGGGAGAGAGAAGTCCCTTCCAAGTTTTCTAATTCTTAAAAAAAAAAAAAAAAAAAGTCAACCAAGGAAAACTATCGCTTAAACAGAGCCAAGTGAAGTGACTTGAAATGAAATAGTCTTTCATTAATGTACATTTTCATTTCTTCAGGCAACATTTAGTCCCAAATAAAGAAGAGATAATATGATTTTTCTTTTATTTATTTTTCTAAAGTTTATTCATTGTGAAAGAAAGAGAGCGAGCGTGTGTACAAGTGGGGGAGGGGCAGAGAGAGAGAAGCTAAGGCAGGCTCTGTGCTACCAACTGCAGGGCCCCAAGATGTGGGGCTCAAACTTACAAGCCATGAGACCATGACCTGAGTTGAAGTTGGACGCTTAACCTACTGAGCCACCCGGGCACCCCACGGTTTTTCTTTTAATGTTGACATTGTGAAGATTCCAGTAGAGACTTTTCCAGTAGAGAAAACTAGGAAAAGGTGAAATCTGATTTATGTTCATTTCTTAAAAGGGGAACCTCCCCAGCAACTGAAATAAAATATACCTTCATTTCTAAAACTTTTGAAATTTGGACAAATAGTGTTCCATCATCAGTTACCTGGGGAGATTTGCAGATATTCTGATAACATCCTGTATCTGCATTTATTAAATCATTGTGCCACAGGGATCTGTTAGTGTGAGAGGACAATAAAACATTTTCCTGGGCATCGAACTTTCTTCAAGCTTCCACTGCTATTTGCAGATTCCAGAGTGGCCTGTCGGGTATTGTAGCTTTATTTCCTCAGGATGTCAGGCGTCCTCTTTTAACCCTTTTCATACCACCTGAGTTTCTCAGAACGTTTCATTCTATTATCAGTGGCAAAGCTAGTTTTGATTTAGGAGAAGACATAACCTATAGTTTAAAGTAGACTTTCAAGAAATATAATTAAGTTATGTTCTGTGAATTATAAATTGTGTTGTCTCATCTAGGTAGTTCAGATTTTTGTTGTCTGCTCCTACAGTCTCCCCTTCTTTCTTTCTCTCTCCTTTTTTCTTACAATATTAAAAGCCAGTTCAATGATTTCCTTATCTGAGGAGACCAGCTGTTTCCTGGAGGTTGGATCTAGTCTCTCCTTTCTAAATCAATGTCTGTCATAGGGAGACAGAAATATGTGTATGACTTACAGGATTTGTCTTCGTAATGATGAATGTTTAGTTAGAACATTGATTATAAAAATAGAAACCAGACTTTGAAAAGCAATTTAAAGCTATGGTATCTGTCTGTTACGATCATTAAAAGCTAATGAGTATATTTCTTTGGTGTAGTTAATCTTTCCACAGCCTAACAACAGTGTTAATGTGGGAAAGATTACATTTAGTGTATGATAAACATTTTGCTGATTAGTCCCCAAATTATATGCTAACTATTTAGCCCATTATTTAAATGTGGTGCAGAGTAGAATCTGCTTTTTAACTAACAATCATGTGGAAAATGATCCAGATTCGGGCAGAATTGAAGGAACGTTTATGTGTTCTATACTTGAAGATACATTACATGTGATTAAAATTTTAAATTGTTGAGGGAACAGTTGTTTTCAAAGAGATCAAAGGTTGGCTTTATTCATACCTCTTACCGCAGTTGGTTTATAATTATTTATCAAATGTCTGACAAGGCTAATGAGTTTTGTCTACGTTTTCCATCCCTCTTACTAGAATTATGGTTTATTCTCTCCACTTTTGAAGATCATAAATATGCATAAAGCCACAACTGGCAGGATTTTCTCTAAATTGGAAGACTTTGTCATAAAGCAAATAGCTTCCTGAAACACCTGAAACCTAAGTTTGAAACATCTAAAATTCAAAAATTGTATGTGATTACAGTTTGAATTTTCAAAGAAGTATGGGGATTTTAGATCTGGGGTGTAAATAGATTATCTAATTCAACCGCTCTGTATTTTTTTCAAAGAAAAAATATTGATGAGAAAGGTCAATTGGGAAGTTACTGTTAATAAATTATTTATTCATAAATTATTGTTATTAATAAATTATAAAAAAGAGTCCCTCTATATAAATGTCTACATGTGGCAAGTACCCGTATATATGACTCTATAATATAAGTAACAGAAAATGTGAACTGAATTTAACCCTGAAGAAGATCTGTTGGCTTCTCTAACTGGAAGGTCTAAACACATGCCGGGTTTCAGGCTGGTTTGGTCCAGCTGTTCACCGATGTCCTAGAGATCCTGTTTCTTTCCCATCTTTCCTTATCGTCTGCTTTTCCTGAGGCCCACCTCTCCCGTGCTGGCAGAATGCCTTGACAGTTTTAGGCTTTATTTCTCCATATCAGACCAGCAGATGAAAAGAAAAACTCCTGGCTGTAGCAGTTGAACCTTCTCTCCCCAAAGCCCCCAGAAAACTACCCCTCATGTTTACGTTGGACCAATACCTCTGGCCAGAATCACACTACAGGTTGAATTGTCTAGGGCTGGGTTTATCTGACAAGTAGCCAGGGAGATGGATAAAACTGTAGGCTAAACTGTGGATTAAACCATCAGGGCATATGTCTTGAGTTGGAGGAAGACCTGTGCCCACTCTCTGAACCCTCACCACTGCCCCATATTTACAGGGCAAACAACCACAGCACATACTACTGTCTGTGCATCTTCTACTCTCAGCATGCATGCAAGCAATTTATGCTCATTGTAGAAAATTTGAAAACTGCCTTCAAGAGTAATAAAAACATTTAAAAAATCACTCACGATCTCACTTTAGAAATGACTAACCATGAACATTTGGTGTATTTTCTTCTAATCTTTTTCAAAGAGGCAGTATGAAGACGGCACTTGTATCTATGTCTGTCAGTCTGTCTATTTTATGTCTCTATCTCCAGTTTTATATCCTGTTTTACATTTCAGCCTGACGCTCTTGGAAGCCTTTCCGCATAACATTTAGAACCTTGACTTTTCAAAGATAGTTGAAGACTAGAATTATTGAGGAGATAGTAAACAGTTATAGGCAATGCTTTATTTCTCATCACGCTTTCTAAACCTTTTCAGCTTGTCTTTTTGCATTATTGGGCTGAAAAGGTCACTGAGACTTTACTTCATCTCTGAATGGTTCTAAAAATTCCCCAAGGTCCCAAGGCTTACTGTGGAGTAGGATTGCAATCAGTAGAGGTACAGAAGCTGTCAGTTGCTGGAAGAGGGCTTTTTTGGATTATGGCAGCTAAATGCTGAACTAGGAGACCACTGAGAACTGATTGGGCATCAGAACACTCGGTTTTAGTTTAGTCTCTGCCACTATCCAATGTGTGCACTGAGAAATCATTGCAAATCCTCTGTGCCTCCATTTCCTTATTCCGCAAGTGGGTTAAGGGTTCTTATCTACCTTGTCAGAATAAACTAATGAAAAGTATAACTATGAGAGTTATAATTAAATGATTTCCTAATATATATATCTAAATGTAAATCTCATTATTGCATTATAATACTTTGTATTATTTTATCCTCT
Source organism: Puma concolor (assembly GCF_028749965.1). Taxonomy (NCBI): domain Eukaryota; kingdom Metazoa; phylum Chordata; class Mammalia; order Carnivora; family Felidae; genus Puma; species Puma concolor. The sequence goes on along the minus strand of NC_141673.1, from coordinate 23,874,577 downwards.
TGTGAAGTGTTGGGATTGATAAAGCAGATGTTATTAACCCCGTATGACAGATGGGGGAACTGAGTGTCAAAATCATATGACTAACATTGGCATCACTCTGCTTATTTAAGGCATCACCCCTAGTAAAAGCATTTGGTGGTAAAGATCATGATCACAATGATGACAATCACGAAGGTAATACCTAACAGTCAAGAGAGGTTAAGAATTAAGTCACCATGAATAACATTTGCAGTTATCTGTTTTTAAAAACTGGGCTTAATCGTTTGATTTTCTCTCAAACAGTAGAATTGGTGAAAACTTATTTTATTAAAAAATAAATTATTGGCTTTTCTAACTTTTGAAAGTAACACATATTCAGTAAAGACAGCTTGGCGAGCACAGGGAAGCAAAAGCAAGAAGAAAAATATCACTTTTATTCTGTTAGGTATAGAAAACTGGTAGCACCTGGCCCAATAGTAAGTTCTTGAAGGAAGAAATCATAGAGAGACCTGGAGATGACTCCATAATACAATAACAGTTATTAAGTGCTAACCCTGATGACATTATCTTAAGTGCTTCAAAGACATTAATAGACTCTTCATAATTATTGCTAACAACTTATGGAGTCAGTTCTAATATTTATCCCATTTTACATGAGGAAACTAACACAGAGACAGATTAATCCAGGGGATGGCCTGGAATCTGAGGATTTGGGGTACGGACTTCTAGCAGCATTCTTTGGACCATCTTTTGGCCTGCTTTGCTTCCTGCAGAGTATTAAGCAAGCTTCAGTCTCCGACTGGAGCAGCTGGGAAACCCGTTGTAGCGACGGCAGAAACCCTGGCTACTCATTCATTGCTAGGAACTTGTGGGGTTCCATGTTAAACCAGTCTCTTCCCAGGAAATGGTCAAGATGGCGGAGGACTGGAATATATAAACTCTTTAGGAATATTTACAGGATCTTCTTGTAGAGTCTGCTAATCAGAATCTTTCACAATCACATTGATTTTAACTTCCTGACTTGATACAGTGACAAAATATATTTTGATTATAAGTTAGTGGCACAGCCTAAAAAAAATCTTAAAATTTTATGTATATTTCTCAAATTCTAAATAATAAACGCATGTCAATTTTTTTTTTTTTTGTAACCAGAAAACAAAATCATGGATACTATCCCTTGGGAGGGGCTATAGCAGATCCTAGAGTCAGACCCTGGTTTTATGTCTAGAGTCTGCCACTTACCATCTTGAAGTCTTTGATAAGTTTCTCAACATATCTGTGGTTTCCACGTTTATAAAATGGGGAAAAGAACCTCACATACTTTAAAGCACGATTGTGAGGATTCTATGAATGACACATTAATAATTGTGCTGTCACATAGCAAATGCAATCTTAGAAAATATTCTACAAAAATTTACTCAGCCATATATGAGCAAAGATGTTTCCAGGAGTACCGATTGTAATAGTGAAAAACCAGAAACAACCAACATGTCCATCCATAGGAGCATAACTAAATATTAGCGTACTATACTATGGAATAGTGTGCAGCCATTAAAATTAATCAGATGGGTCAAAACTCTACCATTAGATTGTAAGGTAATGAAGAGAAAGATATCGGTCATTATTTTATCCTTAGGGAACAAGATTGGCACATGGACAGGTTCTCAGTGATTATTAATTAAATCAAAGAATAAATCTTTATTAATTAACACTAACAAATAGCTATTATTTTTTACATTTATTTATTTTTTGTTTTTTTTTTAATTTTTTTGTTTATTTATTTTTGAGAGAGAGAGAGAGAGAGAGAGAGAGCGCGTGAGCAGGGGTGGGGCAGAGAGAGAGGGAGGCACAGAATCCGAAGCAGGCTCCAGGCTCTGAGCTGTCAGCACAGGGCCCGACACAGGACTCGAACCCACCAACCGTGAGATCATGATCTGAGCCGAAGTCAGATGCTCAACTGACTGAGCCACCCAGGTGCCCCTACGATTATTTATTTTTGAGAGACAGAGAGAGACAGAGCAGGAGCAGGGCAGAGTCAGAGGAAGAAGGAGACACAGAACCCGAAGCAGGCTCCAGGTTCTGAGCTGTCAGCACAGAGCCCGATGCGGGGCTCAAAGTCACAAACTGTGAGATCATGACCTGAGCTGAAGTCAGACGCTTAACCAACTCAGCCACTCAGGTACCTGACAAATATCTATTATATATTAAGTGAAAATAAAATAAAGTTATAGATAGAACTTTCTCCCTCATTCTTTACTTGCCTTTCTTACCCTTTGGGTTTTAGTTTCTCTGAGAGTATTTTCTGATCCCATTGTCTAGTGCAGGCCCCCTATTTCAGTCCTGTGTCTTGTTTCCTTCCTGGGGCTGATCACAATTTATAATTATCTTAATTTACATGTTAATCTGAAGTTGTTGCTTTTCTCTGTTTCCTTCCTTCACTAAAATGTCAGGCACCAAAAGGCCAGAATGATGTCTCTTCTATTATAACCCTAACAGCCAAACACATAGTAGGTACTTAATAAAAATTTACTAATGGAATATAGAATCAATATGGAAGGATTCACAATAAACTGTTAACAGTGGTTTCCTCTAAAGAGGGGAGAAACTACAGGAACTGGGTAAAAGGAGTTTTTATTTTTCACTACATCTTCTGGATAGTTGATTTTTCAAAATAGTAACTCTGAGTCATGTTTATCACTAGAATATAGAACTATGCCAAAACATTCAGATTTGACAAGGACAGAATTACTATTTGCTAACTTATCTTTTCCATGGCCATCTCCTTCCATGGAATTTTATTGCGGACGGCAACAGTGAGGAGTAGTTTCTGCCCCATCACCCCCTCCCTCCCAGCACCCCCCTCCCCCCGATGGCCCACATCCATAGGAAGGACCTTTCAGTTTCGTGAGAGAAGGTGAAAGTCTTGATAGGAGACTCACTCTTTATGTGGGATTTCCGTTTCCTTTAAGCATGTTATTTGATTATATGTATTTTGCTAATGAGTTTATTTAAAATGCATTTTCTAAGAGCCTCTCAAGGTGTGTTGAAGTATGGCCACAGGTGGTTGGGAAGATTATTTACCTATTAGTGGTGATGAGTGGAGACATAATGCACGGGGAGACAGAAAGGCTCAGGAAATTAGTATATAGCAATGTAAGCTTAAAGAGAGAGTCATTTCCATCCTTGTCAGATGAACAGGTGCTGAAATTGGGGGTAGGACAAAAACATATCCGGGAGATGTGACAAAAGCGATGAGATACTTCCAAAGTGGTGACAAGAGGCTGCCCCAAATTGCAGCAACCAAAAAGCCCACCTGGAAATATTTTAATGACTCAGATTGGAGACTAATTTTATATGTACTATTGAAACCATCTTTTCTCCATAAACATCTGCTGTTCTTTCCATAAGGGCAGCCCAAAATTGCCATCGGTGATGACGTCATTGGCAAACTGCTTACCTCAGACTCACTGAGAGGATAAGCTAGCTGATGCCCAGTGGGTGCCCGGATGGTGGAAGAGGAAGATAATACTCTGACTCTGCTAGTCCCCCTCCCCCAACACACTTGCATACACACACACACACATACACACACACATATACATAGGATGGCATTGTATCACTGTGGCTACACGCGCACGCACACACACACATACACACACACACACACACACACACGCACAAAATGCTGTACTGCCTCTGAATCAGTTTCGCAACCTCAGCACCCTTGACATTTTGATCCGGAAATGCTCTGTGCTGGGAGGCTGTCCTGTACATTTATAAAATGTTTAGCAACATCTTTGGCCTCCATCTACTAGATGTCAGTCACCAGCCTCAGTTGCAACAGCCAAAAATGTCTCCAGACGTTGCCAAATGTGTCCCGGAGGGCAAAACTTACCCTGTTCGAGAACCATCTCTCTAAAGCACATTTTTTTTTTCTAATAATGAGAACAATTATTAGTATTAAATCTTTGTTTGTCTAGCATTTCATAGCATAGAAAGCCCTAAGAATATGTTTCAGAAAGTCAATTTTATTGCCACCAGGGAAAACAGTATGAAGAAGGGGATGACTGTGTCTTACAGCGCTCCTCCACAATTTCTTATCAGATGAAATTGTTGGCCAGCAGGAGGCTGATGGATGGAACTCACCTCTTGGTTTTAGTTCCTTCGATGCCACCTGCAGCTTGGAATCCTGGGGCAAGTTTTTTGTTCACTTTTTTTTCCTTTTTAGAAAATGTCAAAAGAAATACCGGCTGTAAAGAACAAGATATAACTTAAATTATTAACTCTATTTCATTTGTTTATCTGTTATGTTCTTATTCTTCAGGGGCTTAGTGAGAAGCATGAAGAAAACAGTCAATGAAATCACCCTTTTCCCCAATAATCAAAAGCCTTTGGTCATATTCTATAAGAGAAAACCTAGAAGGTACTTTAAATACATTCAGCAGTTTGAGTGCCACATGAAATAAATTATCTTTAGGTCTTTTTTTTTTAAATGTTTATTTATTTTTGAGAGAGAGAGACAGACATGAGCAGGGAAGGGGCAGAGAGAGAGGGAGATACAGAATCCGAAGCAGGCTCTAGGCTCTGAGCTGTCAGCACAGAGCCTGATGTGGGGCTCAAACCCACAAACCTCAAGATCATGACCTGAGCCGAAGATGGATGCTTAACTGACCAAGCCACCCAGGTGCCCCTAACCCTGGGTCTTTAAGGTCTTTAACCTTGTGTGTCTATTCCAATTCATGCTTATATCAGCTTTGTTCAGAGAATTTTTGCCCCATTGTTTAATGATTTTTTTTTCTCATATGTGATATTATTTCCCTACAATATTGTCTCTTCTCTCTCAGTCTCTCCTTCTGCCTCTGTCTCTGTCTCTCACTCTTTGTCTTTCTCTCCCTCTCCTGAGATTCACCATCAAAGTGTTGTAAGAAGAAGGAAAGCTTTGGAGCCAGTTAATCCTGAGTTCAATTCTTGGTTTTAACAATTTCAGCATTGTGACATTGAGCAAGAGTTCTAGCTTCTTAGTATTTCAGTATTCTAGTGTTTATGGGTCAGGAGAGTAACGGCCATTCTATGGGTCAAGATTCCTCAGTTATGAGTGACATACAACCTTATTCAAACTGGCATAAGGAAAAAGGAAATGTGTTAGCCAATATGAGCTAAAAAGTCCATGAGTAGAGCTATCTACCTTTAGGCAGGGTTTGATCTAGGTCTCACTGTGATTTCTTTGGTTGAGTATATTCTCAGGTCCATTTAGCAACTCCTGTCCATTTCAGACTTGCAACATCTGACCAGTATAAGAAAAGGTCGGCTTCCTGAATAGATCAACCAAAAGTTCTGGGCTTGAGTCTTGTCATTGATTATCCCCAGTTGGTTAAGAGTCCAGATGTGAACCAGTAACTGTGGTGAGAAGGTTGGAATAACTAATTGGCCTAGCCTGCATCACATGCTCATCTCTCAGCCTGAAGCACATGGTGAAGAGCAGTTTCTCGAAGTCGAAGTCAAATTCAAGGGTATACCATAAGAGGGGGAGCAGAGAAATAAGACAAAATCAAACAAAGACAAGACAAGATAAATATAGACAAAATAACCTAAAACTTGTAAGTCTACTACAACTACCTAGAAATATTGAAATATATACAAGTATCTGCTGGGGTTATTTTCTCCTACTCCAGAATTGGGAAAAGGCAAGATGTTATTTCACTCATTTTAATATATTTTTGTAGTGTGTGTGTGTGTGTGTGTGTGTGTGTTTAATGGGCATTAAAGTCTTTCATAAAGTCTTTCTCTCTATAGTGTTTGGTCATTTAAATTATGTATTTAGTTTTGAAAAAGGTATTTTTGAAATAAGCTCATACATTCCATTCAAAAGAAACAAAAGGTGATATTATGAGTAGTGTCCCCCTCCAGATCTCTGTTCCTCACCCAACCTAGTTGTCCTCGCCAAAGGCATTAAGTCTTACCAGTGTCTTGTGTAAACTGCTAGAAATAGTTTTTGTCTGTACAAATAGGGACCTATTTTATCTCCCCCTCCCCTCCTCAGTGGCCTCCTCCTTCTTCTCTCCCACTCTTCCTTCTGCTTCTACACAAAATAGTAGCATATTTTACATACCCTACTTCATTTTACATTTTTCACTTAAAATATATCCTTAGACATTTATCTATAACTATATATAAAGAACATTTTTGTACTTTTGCATTATAGACTATCAATGTATTCATTTGACAGACATACAGTAGGTGTTTATTATATACCAGGCCTTAATGAATAAAACGGAAAACAGAATGGGCAAAAATATCTAATGGATATTTCTAGAACATTCTAACGGGATCAGACAATAAAAAAGAAAGAACACAAGCCAGTCATATATGTTGATGGAAAATGATAAATGCTATGGGGAAAAAAACCAAGCAAGAGGGATATACTGCGAGAGGGCAAATGTTTAGATCAGGAAAGTCCTCACTAAATTGACATTTGAGAAAAAAGGGAGAAAAAGAAATTGAAGACAGGGAAAGAATCATACAGTTTTGTACGCTAAGACTTTCTGAGGCAAAGGAAGTAGCAGGTACAAAGGGCCCGAAGCAGAGATGTACCTAGTGTGTCCAAGAAGAAACAGAGGCCAGTATTGACTGAACAGTGAGCAAGAGAGTGGCAGGAAATGATGCTGGAGAGGCAGTGGGCAGATCATGCAGGGCCTGTGGCAATTGTGATGACCCGGCTTTTACTCTGCGTGAGTTGAAGAAACAATAGAGGGGCTTCAGCAGAGGAAGAATGTGATTTTACTTCCATTTAAAACCCATCACTGGGGGGGCTTCTGGGTGGCTCAGTCAGTTAATCACCCGACTTCGGCTCAGGTCATGATCTCATAGGGAGTTTGAGCCCCGCGTCCAGCTCTGGGCTGACAGTGCAGAGCCTGATTGGGATCCTCTATCTCCCTCTCTCTCTGCCCCACCCCCGCTTGCTCTCTTTCTCTGTCTCTCTCTGTCTCTGTCTCTCTCTCAAAAATAAAATAAATCACTGTGGTCAATTTATGAAGAGACCACCAGTAGGGAGGGCCAAAGGTGGAAACAAGGAGACTATATTAATACATTTTTCCAAGTGTTTCTGTTTTACTAACTATCTCTCAAGAACAGATGTTGAATTATTTCATACACTTATTTTAGCATGTTTGGTTATAATTATGATTTTTATCTTTAGATCTTACTAACAGGGTGAATTATAGTAATGGATTTCCAAAGAAAGAATCAATCCTACATTCCTAAATAAACCCTACTTGGTCATAGTATACTGTTTTGAATATGCTTACTGATTCTCTATAAAAGTATTTTATATGGGATTTCTTAACTTATATTCATCTTATTGGTTTGTAGTTTTCTTTCTGTGCAAACTTTTTTGGGGTTCTGCCTCAGTGTTTTTATATTACATTAAAAATATTGGATGCTTTATTCTCTCTTCTGTGATCTTGAACAGTTTGAAATAGCATGAGAATTAGCTATTCTTTAAAGGTTTGTTAGAACGTCTCCTGTGAACCAAGTGAGCCTTGGGCTTTTCTTGGTGAGGAGATGAAAGTATTTAACAATTGTTTTTATGTATTCTATATATATTGAATACATATTCTATACATATTCTATACTAATTGATCAGTTTAGATTTTCTCTCTCTCTTTTTTTAAATGTTCATTGATTTTTGAGAGAGAAAGAGAGATTGTGAACATGGGAGGGACAGAGAGAGAGGGGGACAGAGAATCTGAAGCCGGCTCTATGCTGAAAGCAGACCACCCAATGCAGGGCTCAAATTCACAAACCTTGAGACCATGACCTGAGCTGAGGTTAGACGCTTAACCGACTGAGCCTCCCAAGTGTCCCTGATTTTCTCTCTCTTCTGAAGTTACTTTTGTCAAGTCACACTTTCTTAGGAAGTTATGCATCTCAATCAGATTTTCAAGTTAATTTGCAAAGTTGTTGATCTGAGTCATACAATATGATTACTTAAATTTCCTCTCTATCTGTAATTATTTCTTATTCTCTGTGTTTATGTCATTTTCTTGATTGTATTAGTTAGTAATTTGTAGTATTGTATGTGGATGTGTTTGTTGCATTTTAAAGACCATCTTTTGTATTTATTTGTTAGATCTCCATATCCTCTGTATTCTAATTTACTAACTTTTGTTTTAATAGTCATCTTCTGATTCCTCATGTTTATCTTTTTTTAAATTTTTTAATGTTTATGTATTTTTGAGAGAAAAAGAGCGAGAGAGCAGGGGAGAGGAAGAGAGAGAGGGAGACACAGAATCCAAAGCAGGCTCCAGGCTCTGAGCTGTCAGCCCAGAGCTGGACACAGGGCTTGAACTCACGAGCAGTGAGATCATGACCTGAGCCAAAGTTGGATTCTTAACCAACTGAGCCACCCAGGTGGCCCCCTCATGTTTTTCTTAATCTGTATTTTCATAAGAATGCTCAATTCGTTTATTTCATTTTTATTTATTAATATAAATATATTTATATAATTATATATTTTATAATTTATATATTATATTAATTAATAATAATTAATAAATAATAATTTATCAATAATAAATTTTATAAATTAATTTTAATTATAATTAATTAATTTATAATTAATTTATAATCAATTATATAATTATAATTATATAATTATATATATTTTTAAATTATTTTAAATATTTTTAATTTTTATTTAATTTTTAATTAAAATTTTAATTAAATATTGTAAATATTTTAAATTAATTACAATTAATTAATTTATAATTAATTTATAAATTAATAATAAATTATTTATTAATAATAATTAATAGAAATAAATTAATTAATTTATAATTAATATATATAAATATATATAAATATATATTTATATAATATAAATATTTAAGTCTGATTTCACTAATGACTGCTGTTTTGGCTTAATCATACACGTTCTTATATGTAGAGGTATTTTTTTTTTTGTCAGTTTTTAAGCATTCTGCAATTTTTATTTATAAACATGTTCTTTGACTCAACAGGTGGTTGACAGAGAGCTTCTAGTTTTCTGGGATTGTGGGCGATATTGTTTTCTGGCTCTGTTATGTTCCATGGAGATCAGGTAAGATTTTTTTTTTAAGTTTATTTATTTATTTTGAGAGAGAGACAGAGAGAGGGGGAGAGAATGAGTGGGGGAGGGGCAGAGAGAGAGAGAATCCCAAGCAGGCTCAGCACTGTCAGCCCAGAACCCAACTCAGGACTCAATCTTACAAATCCTGAAATCATGACCTGAGCCGAGATCAAGAGTCAGATGCTCAACCAACTGGGCCACCCAGGTGCCCTGATGATCTCTTTTATAAACACAGTCCTCATATATGTTTTCATCTGAATCCTGCACTTAAATAGATTCAGTTTTCACTAGTGGTCTTTTGTCAAAGATTTTTCTATTTATGTATGAGTCTGCTTAAGTTTATTTTCTAGTAGATTCTTCACAACGTTCTCATGTGAAATACTCTCTGAATAACATTTTAAACTTTTGGTTTTCTTTATACTTGACTGGCATTTTGTCTAGCTTTAGATTATAGGGTGACATTGCCTATTCTTAAGACTTTGAAGGTTGTGTGTTGCTTTGGAGAAGTGTAAGGCAACCAGATTTTTAAATTTTATTATAAGTTACTTTACTATTTTGACTGGAGAACCAAAGTGTTCATGTTTGTATTCTAATAACTTGTTAGTATTAAGCATATGGAGTTATTTTTTTTCTGGTAATAATGTACCTTCCCAATAGGAAGATTAAGTTCTTTTGTTATTTTTGGAAATTTGTCTTTATATATTTTAACATTTATTCTATTTCATTATTTTGGTTTTCTTTTTCTGAGACTCCACTTATGTGTATGTTGGATTCTTTGCCTGTTCATAACTCCTCTTGAGTTCCTTCTTTTCTCTCTTTCCTCCTTTCCTTTTTCCCTTCCCTCTCTCCCCTCTCCCCCTTCTCACCCTTCCTTTCTTCCTTCACATTCTTCCATTTAATTTTCTGACTTTTCTTATTTATGCTGTTTGTTGCTCTTACTGTGTTTCTGCGGTGTCTGTAGTCTCTAATGCTCCTTCCAATTTCACCTTCATTTCTTTTTTGTTTGTTTGTTTGTTTTTGGTTTTTGTTTTGTTTTGTTTTGTTTTCCCAGATCTCTGGGAGTTCATGTTCTGTCTCCTGTTTCCTGACTTTATCATCCCTGGGGTCATGTACTCTGGGTTGCATTCTTGCTTCATAGAAGCAATTGCCGTAGTAGTAATAGTACTTAACTCAGAGTTGAATATTAGTCAAAGTTTTCATCTGCTCCACTGAACTATTTTCAAGATTGTTTCTGGTGAGTGTTCTTCACCTAGCATTGTGTTGTGATTCCTTATCTTATCTTCTTGATTGAAATATTACCTGTTTTGTTTTTTTTTTTTTTTGATTGCTCATCTTAAAGCAGAAAAAAAATTTTTTTTGAATCCATGGTTTGTTGGAGGCTTCTCTGTGTGGGCAGGGAAGACCCAAAACCATGCTTGTGTTGAGTAGGAATTTTCTTTTTGACCCAGGTGGTGGTGTAGCACCTTGTTTAGCCTTCAAGTCTCACCAGCTAATAGCGAAAGCCAACTCTGGGGTGGTTCATGATGTAAACTCTCTTCTCTCCCTTCTTTCATAACCCGCTTCTTGAAAAAGTTGGCTTTTCTATGTTTTTCTTCCTTTGCTTTTCAGAAGCCAATCAGATCTAGGGCAAGTCCCATCTCTAGCTGGTATGCATCACTTTGGTGGTAGCAGAGCAAGTAGTCAGGTTTTAACCTTTGTTTGAGAAAGAATAATAGTTCCTTCTGATTCCTGCAGCTTTGTCCCCCTGTAGGTAACTCCGTATGATCTACACTGCTGTTGGCCGTGTAGATTTATAGATCCATTTTCTGATTTAAGGTCAGCTGTCTTCTAATCTCATAAGAAATAGAGCTTAAATGTCTTATTTACTTTCACCCAAACTCTTTGAGGGAGGGGAATTTCCAACAGGATGAAGTGAAAATACTAACTTTATACCACCTTACTAGAATTATTTGTCTCATTAGTTTTAACCCAAACACTTGGTTAAGTACTTCCACCATGCCTTTTTGTTTTGATCAGAAATAGCCACATCTCACATAAACTACATTGACAACAATGTTTTCATTTAATAAAATGAATAATTTATCATGAAATATTGTAATGTACTATAATGTATTATGCATTATTAATTATGTATTTATTAGTAATAAAAATTTATGATAATTATTGTTATATATTACATGTTACATTAATATATTAGTATATAATATATATGATAAATGATCAGTTATTCTGATCTCTTTTCTTTCAACCAATTTTAATGATCAATACATTACTTACTAGTGATTCTTTTCAAAAATGATTAAATAAATACAGCCAGCTTTTACCATATAAAATTTATATTTCAGCCTTTATTTAAAAAAAAATAGGAACTAATGGTCCCTAAGGTCTAAATGATTAAACATCTAATTTTTTTAAGTTTTTTAATGTTAACTTACTATTGAGAGAGAGACAGAGACAGAGACAGAGACAGAGACAGAGAGACAGAGCATGAGTGAAGGAGGGGCAGAGAGAGAGGGAGACACAGCATCCAAAGCAGGCTCCAGGCTCTGAGCTGTCAGCACAGAGCCCAACACAGGGCTCGAACCCACGAATGTGAGATCATGACCTGAGCTGAAATCAGACACCAACCGACTGAGCCACCCAGGCACCCCTAAACATCTAATTTTAAATTAAAATTTTATTTAAAAATTTAAAAATTTTAATTTTAATCTAATTTTAAGTTAAAATTTTAATTTTTTGTGTTTTTCTTAGTAAAATTCATAACACAACTAGAAATAATATTACCTTAAGCTGTCAGTGTTTGATAACCCAACGGTTTCTGAGTCTATTAGTCAAAAAGTGTTTATGGCTGTATAAAATCAACATATGGTTCAATCAGTACCATCAGTGTAGAATTAAATCCAAGCCCACCATATGATTAGTTTTATTTGGAGTGTCATGTCTAATTGGAGAGGTTCTAATAGAAAACTCACCCTAAACTATGTGATTTGGAAATAAGAGGAAAAAATCTTCAATGGAATTTTCAGAAATACTATCAAAATTATAATAATAAATTCAGAAAAGACAATCTATCACATTTCCTCTTCCGCCCTCTCTATTACTGAAAACCCTTAAACCATTTCCCATTCCTCTTAGGATAAAAAAAATCAAAACTTCTTAACATAGCCAACCACATTTACTGGTTCTCCAGTTCTATCTTACATCATTCCTCTGCACTACGTTTTTTGGAACAGAAGATCTTTTTTACTTCCCTTAAACTTGGCGTGTGCTTTCTCACCTTAGGGCCTTTGCACCTGCGTTCCCTGCCTGCAGAAATTTGCCCCTTTTTTTTTTTTGCTTGTTTAACTAATGCTCATCCGTCAGATCTCAATTCAAGCGTCTCCTCTTCAGGGAACCTTTCCCTGGCGTCCTTTACTAGGTGCCCTGTTACATTTTCTCACAGAATCTATGCCTTTCCTTTGCAGTTTTCTTGTCTCCTCTACTAGCCCAATGGTAGTTTTCATGTCTGGTCCATGAGCATGGCTCCTTTTGTATAGTATTCTAGTCCCAGTGCTTATCATAGAACCTATTACATAGTAGGCACTTTATAAATATCCGTTGGAAGAATTAATAATGATACTTAGTATCTTTTGGGCACTAAATTTATCAGGCACCTGTGTTATCTTACCACAGGAAAAGCTGATTTTGCTTTTAGAAAATAGGAAGTAAAGCAAAGGAAAAAAAGGAAAGAAGTGAATCTAATTAAGTGTCCTTCAGGAAGAATTTTTGATCTTGTAAAGTTCTGCATATTTACTTCTTACGTTGGTTGAATATGAAAGGTACCCAGGAGTCTAGAATTTGCATCAAAACTATATCGACTCTAAAAGTTATAAAAATGAGCAGGGAATATAACGATGGGTTTTAGAAGATGTATTTGGCATTTTCTGCTTATAATTGGATTAGAATTACAAGTAGATCAAAATTTCCCACATATTTCTTATTTCTACCCTTGATCCTATACTAAATCAGAAAGCCTGAGGTAGCAAGGGGGAAATAAGTTTTTTTTAAATGTATTGTAATCAGGCCTTTGTCTTCTGGAACCTAATGAGAAGTTTGCTTCGGGTTTTGATTTTTAATTTCTCATATTTATTCCACTTTGCAGTGCCTGCTTGATATGGCCCCACATAGAGCTACTCTGAATTTTGAAAGAAGAAAGTGCAGAAATTAAAAATTATAGAAGGTTAGAGCCAGAAGGGGCTGTAGAAATGATTTGTTCAAAGCCTCTCATTTTGCAGATGAAGAAACTGCTACCCAGAGAGCATATGTATTGGAACAGTGGTAAGAATTCTGGTCTTCAAACCTCCTTCCTAAAGTCCATTCCCAGCCACAGTTGGTCATAGAGAAAGAAAGGGTTAGACCCCCTGTTGAACCTTGCATATCAAACTCTTTCTTGTTGCGACACCCGGGTGACTCGGTAGGTTAAGCATCTGACTTCCGCTCAGGTCTTGATCTCACGGTTCCTGGGTTCAAGCCCCCCATCGGGCTCTGTGCTGACAGCGCGGAGCCTGGAACCTGCTTCAGATTCTGTGTCTGCCTCTCTCTCTGTCCCTCCACTACTCATGCTCTGTCTCTCAAAATTAAATAAATGTTAGAAAGTTTAAAAGAAAAACTTATTTCTTATTGATTTGACTTAGTGATAGAATGATTTTTAAAAAATCACACCTTGAAAATACATGAAATTTATATAGACACCATCGTAATAGCATAAAAGTATTTTAACTTTTAAATATATTTTCCTTAAATTTGAATTTTTATATCGTATAGAAGGTACCACTTTGACCCCTTTGGTACCTGTACAGCAGAGAGAGCACGCAGAGCTTTGGCATAAACAGGTCTATGTTCCATTCCTGGCTCTTCCACTTATTAGCTGAAATGTTGGGAAAACTGCTTACACTTAGAACCTTGGTGTCCGTATATGCAAAATTAAAACATTAATACCTGTTTCATAGACTACCCAAAATATTCTTTGGTAACCCAGCATGCAGATAAATGTGTATTTAAGAAATAAAATGTTTTACAGATTGCTACGAGGAGTAGATGATATGCCAGTGCCCGTCCTGTGAAAGTTGTCTGCCAAGTCTTCATTTCCTTCCTTTTCTGAAATGAGTGGAGCTGCTCAAGTCAGCTTAGGTGAAATTTTGCTTTTCATCCTGCAGAGTCAGGCTATGTGAGATTTCATAGGAAAGGCACCCTTGGAAATATTTCATGTCAGCGTTACCTGACATGGAACACATACGGAGATTTTTTTTTTTTTTTGTACTGAGTATTTAAGTGGTTTATAAAGTGACCCCTATGGTGGTTGCTGCTGTAAATGACAGGAAAATGTGCACGCCTTTGTGATTGAAAATTGCTACTTAGCGGCACACCAAACTTTTGTTAACGTATTGTTGGACAGTATTTGCATACTAGGTTTAAAGTTCTGTCAGTTTAATAGATTTGACTATCAACCAGAAAATAACAGATTTTTAGTGTAAACCAGCAAGTCAAATTCAGTCTGCCTCATGAAGCAGATTAAATTCTTTGGAAGGAGGCAATTTCTACATGACGTTCGATGAATATACCACTTCAGGCTGAAATATGGGTTCAAATGTACAGATTCTGGCTTTTTCTGCTTAGAACCCTGTAGCCTTTAAGTACCATAGTAGAACGTAGTAGGACAATTACCACTGTCTTTCTCTAGTTCCCAGAACCATGAAGAAGGAGCTAAATTAGCTTCCAGGTGTCATAATGTTTTTGAAAAGCCATAGAACTAGAAACTTGGAATCTTAGGTTTTCTCCTAGTACTATGTGGCATTGGACAAAACTACTTACCTCTTTCAGTCCTCAGTTTCCTTATTAGTAAAGTCATAGACTTGGGTAGACTCTCACTAAAGGAATACAATTGTGAGTCTGCCTCACTTACTGGAAAGATATCTTTCCAACAGCCATGAGGGTCCAGCACCTGGGATGTCATTGTCCCATAAGGTAGTCTATAATATGTTTGTTTACACCTCATTCTTCCTCCATATAACATGCCTTAAAGCTTTTAAAGACAGCATTTTGTCTTTTATCCCTTCCCACTCTTGTCTTTTCTAGGCCAAATGTCCTTATTACTCTACATACTAATGTGGTTTCAAGTTATCTTACTGACCTGGTTGTGTCCTCTGAATGAGCTCCCAGTGCTCAGCATCCCTTCATTGCCTAGACTCCTTGACTTCAACATAATACTCATTATAAAACTTGCCCAGGGCAGAGGACAGACTACAGTTTTGTAGCTAAAATATCTATCTCTGTTTTCTCCATCTTGTTCACAAGGGGTCTTAAGACAATGACCTGGTAGCCTGGAAAGCCCTTACCAAAGAAAAAAAAATTCCATTCAGGACAACTCATTTTTTTTTTAAAGAATCTAGGGGGATTTCCAATTATTTCCATTTCCTTTGTGAATTGCTCATAACCTACCTATTCAATCATCTCTATTAGAATTTTCTTTAGAAATTGATGTCAGATTCATTGATTTGTTGGCTCAGGAATCTAACTTTTCTCCTTTTTCTTGGGTATGAATACATTTACCCACATTCCATATCCTGGATTATTTCCCATTTGTCTATTTACACTAAGAGGACCTAAAATGGTCCTATCAGTTCATCACTTTCTTGACTTGAATTTTTTTTCAAAGTCCCTAAATGTTCATTTTTCATAATCTCACCTCTCAATCTCTCTAAATCAGAAACTGCAAAACTAGTGCTTGGAAAATCTGAATTAGAGTGCCTTTGGGTGGGGCATCCATTGTCCAGTCCACTTAATCCTTACCAAGGATTTTTTCTGTTGTGGTAACCTAGCATTTTCATATACACTGGTCCATGAAGTGTTTTGAGTTTGAAACCCTTGTGAGTTATACCTCTTTCAACTTGAAGATTATTTTCCTTAGTAGTGAAAAAGAAAGCACAAACGGGGTTGTTGCCAAAGGCTGCCTTTGTCCACATTGCGCTCTGTCTAGAATCCTCTTCTCCACTTCTTCTAACTGGTCAGAATCTTTCCAGCATTATATCATATAATAGCAGTCATAACAACAGCTATTTATTGCACACCTTCTCTAACCTAGGCACTGTGCAGGGAATAGGGAAATAATGAGACCTGGTCCCAAGTTCAAACCCTTGGTGCAGCATGAGGAAGTGATATGTAAATCTGTATGTACAATAGGGTGCATACTATGGTGGTTTTGCATATAGACTCAGGAGTCAGACTGCCTAGGTTCTAAACCTGGCCCTGATACCTAGTGACCATTTAGCCTGCAAAAAGTTTGTTAACTGCTCTGTGCCTCAGTTTCCTCATCTATGAATGGGGGATAATAGTAGTCCCCCTTATAGAGTTATTGTAAGGACTCAATGAATTAATGCATATAAAGTGTTTAAAATAGTACCTGGCACATATAAAATCTCAATCGGTGTTTGCCATCATTTTTTATTATTGTTAAAGTATACGTGTAGTAAGAAAAACTTCTCTGACCCTCTTTCTGTCCCCATAACAATTCCCATGTATTAGATATTCTTTCTCTTTGCTATATTACTCTGCATATATATTTGTAACAGCCAACGCTGAGATGATATAATGTTATGGTCTCCAAGGTACTGGCTGATAATAAATTGAAATCTTTCCTCTTGTTTGTTTTAAAAAGCTGTTGTTTCAAGGTCACCTTTTCACCGAGTGTTCTCATTCACTGTCTTTGTGGCAGCCCCAATCCCCACCTCTAGTATTCTTTGGACTTTTCTAAATACAGCAACTAAAAGGTTAATTCTTGACATAGCAGGAGGCTTTTAAGGATCCCACCCCAAAGCCAGTTTCCAGTCTCTCATTCTGATTGGCCAGTGCCCCATCTATACAGCTGTAAAATACTTTGAATTTCATCCCTCTGCCATTTATATAGTATATAGGTCCACAACCCTTTATCCATGATTCCAAAATTAGAAAAAAACAAAAGCCAAGCTTCTTTCTTTCCTCCTTCCTTCCTTCCTTCCTTCCTTCCTTCCTTCCTTCCATCCATCCTTCCTTCCTCCCTCTCTCCCTCTCTCTCTCTCCCTCTCTCGCTCCCTCCCTTCCTTCCTCCCTTTCTTTCTTTTTTTTTATTTTTTTTATTTTTATTTTTTTTTTAAATTTTTTTTTCAACGTTTTTTATTTATTTTTGGGACAGAGAGAGACAGAGCATGAACGGGGGAGGGGCAGAGAGAGAGGGAGACACAGAATCGGAAACAGGCTCCAGGCTCCGAGCCATCAGCCCAGAGCCTGACGCGGGGCTCGAACTCACGGACCGCGAGATCGTGACCTGGCTGAAGTCGGACGCTTAACCGACTGCGCCACCCAGGCGCCCCTCTTTCAATAAACTGATACTAAAACTCATTTGACCATAAATCTTAACCTGCACTGATATATGGAGTTTGCAATCTTTGTTATCCCATTTAGTATTATGTTAATATGTTTTGGTACAAAACTGTTAATAAATTTATCATAAGCACTATCTCAGACTATACATGGATATAATGAAATAAAAGTGGGGGCACCTGGGTGGCTCAGTTGCTTCAGTGTCCAACTTTGGGTCAGGCCATGATCTCATGGTTCGTGAGTTTGAGCCCCACATCAGGCTCTGTGCTGACAGCCTTAAGCCTGCTTCAGATACTGTGTATGTCTCTATCTCTCTGCCCCTCCCCTGCTCTCTCTCTCTCTCTCAAACATAAACATTTAAAAATAATTAAAAAATAAAGGTGTGTACATTGTCTGATATTCCTGAAGTACAAAAAAACCCTGAATTCCAAAACATACCTGGCCCCAAGATTTTCTGATAGATTTATGAATTCTCAGGCTGATACCTTGAATTTAAACCTTACCCTTTCTATATAAATTGTGTGATATTGAACATTTAGTTACCCTCTCTACACATCAGAATCCTCATGTGTAAAGTGGAAATAATATCAGTACCTACTCACAGAATAGCTAATAGGATTCATTCTATAAGGCATGGAAGTTGCTTACAACAGTGCGCTGTCTCATGGTAAGCACTCATTTATTAGTAACTATTATTTTAAACTTTTGTTGTTTTTATTTGAGGGCGAGGTGTGTGCTTTCCAACTTTATCTTTGTCCCTAGTGCACAGTGGGGACTCCAGAAGAGCTCGTTGGATAACTGCATGAGCGAATGACTCCATTTTGCGTCAAGTAGTGAATTGATCCCTTCCTTGTTGTTCCTCAGAAAAACAGGTTAACCAGGTTAAGAAGCCTGTTTGGTTTTTTACACTTTTCACACACCTTAACTCAATCAGGCCTTTTTCCTCCTGACTGTATCTCATAGCTCTTTGTCCTCCTGTCATTTATATATGCCTTTATTCAATCATGCACTTTGAAAGCACATAGTGTCAAGCAGTGCTACTTTCTTCAACTTTTCTTTGTTTTCCCTCGCCCCTTCTCCTTTTTCTTCCTTCTCCTCCTCTTCCTCTTTTTCTTCTTCTTCCTCCTCTCCACTTCCTCTCCTTTTCTTCTTCCTTCTTCAAAACTAAGGTCCTAAGAATTTCTCATCGTCCTGGAGACATCTTCCCTTTTGTGGTCCTCCTGGGGCACAGACACCACCACCACCCACCCCCAGCCTCTGTATTTCCTGCGAGCTTTCTGGAACCCGCATACATAGAGTGCACATTTCTCCTCTGTGGCTATTACAAACCAAAAGAAGTGGGAATGGTCTTGCTAGGATCCCATCATTTTAACCCTCAAAACATTATCTTTGGTACTTAGGTTTCACTTTCGGTTTCCAGTAAAATGTTTAATAGCATCTCAATACATTTTGTTTTGAAAGAATTTAATACTTTTAATGCATTAAGAATTTAATGCTTCCTTAAATCAGAGTGAAGCTTAGGGAATCTGCCCTGATCATTGCTTACTGCATCACGTGAGAAGTGAAATTGTCCTGAAGGTTGACTAGGAGCTATCAGATTGTTCTGCTTGGAATAGAAGGAGACTTTTCTAAACAAGTTACTTATTGGAGTTAAAATGAAGCAAAATTCTGAATGTATATTTGATTTTTTCCCCCCAATAAACCTGATCCACTTGATCTGAGAAGGTACCAGCATGGGTCTTTGCCAAGAAAAAAACCACCAGAGATAATTAGATAAAATGAACGAGGAGGTACTCATCATCATCATTGGATGTTGGGATTACTCATCATTGGAGTTACTTATCATCATCATGTCTTTCTTCTGTAGTTATTTATTTCATAAATTGTCTTTTCCAGTAGGGAAATATACAAGGTACCCCAGTGGCATGATTCCCCCTGTTCCTTTCCTCTTCCATTTTTACCCAAGTCCTTTCTACCTGCAGGTTCATACAGTTCTCTACTGGCATCCTCTTTCTTGACGTATTGTATTTTACTTCCACTTCTTCCATTAAACTTACTTATTTTAGGCAAAGTATACCTTTTCATAATCATGAGTGCTATCATGTCAATCATCAGGAATACGTCAGAATTATACTTGCCTTTTTTGTTGAATTTTCTATTTCAATTGATGGTCTAAATGTTGCTCATTGATATCTCTGTGTTGGAAGGTACATTTATTATTTGTGACACATTTCCTATTACTTGAGAACTCAGGTACCTCATTCCTACCATTCACTAGTAAGCATACATAGATTCTTCTCTACATTTTTGGGCCTTTTACTTTCCTCCTAAGTGATGTTTTATCACCCTTCCCATCTGGTTGAAAAGCCTCTGCTAAGAACGTTCTTTCTAGAACACATTATTCTTTACCAAGAGTCCTTTATGCAGGAAATGTTTACCATGTTCCAGAAAAGCAACCCAGTCCTTGACCCCGTATGCATACCTCTCAGGTCCTTAAACTTCCTTGTTGCCAGTGACCTATTTCTACGCTCAGTCTCAGTTATGTACTCTTATGGCCATTACCCTTGGCGTTGTTGGAGACTACACTACCTCTGATATCTCAGCTTCAACTATCTCATTTTCTTTTTTTTTTTTTTTTAATTTTTTTTAACGTTTATTTATTTTTGAGACAGGGAGAGACAGCATGAACGGGGGAGGGTCAGAGAGAGAGGGAGACACAGAATCTGAAACAGGCTCCAGGCTCTGAGCTGTCAGCACAGAGCCTGACGCAGGGCTTGAACTCACGGACCACGAGATCATGACCTGAGCCGAAGTAGGATGCTTAACCGACTGAGCCACCCAGGCGCCCCAACTATCTCATTTTCACACTTCCATTCTCATCCATTCATCTCAGTTCTTCATTCAGTTTCAACCTTATCCGGTCCTAAATTCATGTACCCTAACCATTCTCATTCCTGAGAAGAGAGAGAAGGCTCCTTCTCCCTCCTTCCCAAAATAGGATTCCGTAGTCCATTAACATAACCTAGCAAATGCTCCCAGTTCATTGTATCTAATTCTCTTTGGCCTTTTTTTTCTTGGCAAAGACCTAGGCTGGTACCTTTTCAAATCAAGTGTATCAAGCTCACTGGGGAAAAAAAACAATCAAATATGCATTCAGAATTTTGCTTCATTTGAAATTCAAGATCATGAATCTCAAACTTGCCTGACAACCCTTCTATATTTATCTAGTAAACTCATCTTTTTTTTTTTTTTTTTAATTTTTTTTTCAATGTTTATTTATTTTTGGGACAGAGAGAGACAGAGCATGAACGGGGGAGGGGCAGAGAGGGAGGGAGACACAGAATCGGAAACAGGCTCCAGGCTCTGAGCCATCAGCCCAGAGCCCGACGCGGGGCTCAAACTCATGGACTGCGAGATCGTGACCTGGCTGAAGTCGGACGCTCAACCGACTGCGCCACCCAGGCGCCCCTAAACTCATCTTTTTAACCCATCACTGATAGACTGTCTCCATGACCAAGCTCCTCCAGGCCCTTTTGCTAGTAGGCCCACCTTGGGCTCTGTCCTCGATTCATTTATTCTAATTTTAGCAAGAATCCTACTGAGTCATTCAGTGAAAATCTATCACCCTTGGTATCTGATCATCCTCAATATCTGATCAAATCCCTCATCTCCCCCCCCCACCTGCCCCACTCTTGATATCGTATCATGTTGACCTGCCTTCAACAAAAATCCTGTCAAGTTGGTTTAGCCAGAATCCCTTGATGTTGTCTCTTAGTAATTTTCCATCCACTGACCACCCCTCTGTTCATTGGCTATAAATTCCCACTTGTCCTTGTTGTATTCTGAGGCAAGCTGATCTTTCTCCCCTATGCAAAACCTCATTGTGGTGGTCCCTCTCAAAGAAAGTCTTCCCTACTGTCTTTAACAATTGTTATGAATAATTTTTTAACATAAGAGGACATATTTTTACTTTATTTTTAAACTTCAACATCATCTCTTCTCTCTTTGCTCTTAGCTGATCACCTGGACTCACACTTCAGTTAGAACATAGAAGTTCTTGGTCGGTCAAGAACTTGCCTTGCCCTCCTTACCACCAACTCTACACACCTATCTACTTCTTCATCCATCTTCTTTCTTCTCTCCTGTTATAATGGTGGAAATTTCTCTTTTCCTAAAAAAGGGCAATCCTTCAACTGATGCTCTAAATCTCATCCCTTCTTGCTTTGTCAAAGACTTGAGTTCTTCCCTCATTCTCTTTCTCCTCAATCAGTAAACACTTCTTTATTGAATGGATTAATCTCATCACTATTAACATGCTCCAGAATCTTATGTATTGAAAAAACGAAGGAAAGCTCCCTTGACTTCATCTCCTCCCCAACCACTACTGTACTGTATACTTTCTTTTATGACCCAGCTTCTTAGAGATTTGCCTAAATGTGAGATCTCCACTTCCTTACCTCCTAGTCATCCCTTAATTCATTCCAGTGTAGCTTCTGCCTCCAACAATCTGTAATGTCACCAATGAACACTTGATCCAAAATACTTTTTATATCCTTGCCTTACTTGACCTCTTAGCAATAGTCCGCACAGTTGACCAATCCTCCTTTCTGAAATAGCCTCTTTTCTTAGCTTCTGAGGCACCACAGTCTCTTTGGGTTTTTTTTTTCCCTACCTCTTTGGTTGTTTTCCAATTCCTCCTTTTGCCATACCTTTATATACTGACATGTCTCAGATCTCTAGCTCAGGACTTGGGTTCTTTCTGTGCAGACTTTTCCCAAGTGATTCTTTTTTCCTGGAAGAGAATAAAATAGTCTTTAAATACTATCTATAATCTGACTCACAAATTTATGTTCCCAACCAGGACCATGTCTTCAATGTACGTGTAGGTGTCTAAAATCTAACATGTCCAGAACTGAACTTTTGTTCTTCCCACCCCATCAAAGATTTCCCTTCCTTTGTATTCCCCATTTGCAACGACTAGGAATTGTTGGCTTCTCCTCTGACTCACCAGCCACAGCCTATCCATCATCACATGCCGACAGTTGTCCCTCCGCTATCTACTCAAATCTGTCTTCATCTTCTCATGCTGACGTTTCTCCCTAGTCCAGGCCATCAGCATCTCTTTTCTGGGTCTCTGTAGTAATCTCTTAATTTGTTTCCTTGTTTCTACATTTATCTTGCTCTAGTCTATTTTACACAAGGCATCCAGAATGATCTTAAAAAATAGAATTTGAGGGGCGCCTGGGTGGCGCAGTCGGTTAAGCGTCCGACTTCAGCCAGGTCACGATCTCGCGGTCTGTGAGTTTAAGCCCCGCGTCAGGCTCTGGGCTGAGGGCTCAGAGCCTGGAGCCTGTTTCCGATTCTGTGTCTCCCTCTCTCTCTGCCCCTCCCCCGTTCATGCTCTGTCTCTCTCTGTCCCAAAAATAAATAAAAAAAAAACGTTGGAAAAAAAAAATAAAAAATAAAAAATAAAAAAAAAAATAGAATTTGATACTATCGCTTGTTTGCTTAAAACCCTTCAATGATACTCCTTTATGTTTAGATCTAAATTGACTTCCAGCCACAGTCGTTCCCTGTCTAAACAACTCATAAGCCACCATCACCCTTGCTCACCCTGCTGCATTCATAGCGGGCTTCTTTGACTTCTTCAAACATGCAGTGATCATGGCATGATCTCTCTGTATCTGGAACTCCTTCCACACAGCCTGTGTGTGGTAGCTTCGTTCTTTAGGTTTCAGATTACAAAGATCCTTCTCTGAGGCACTATAATTTTCTTTAACACAATTACATATTATATTTGCTCTCTCCTTTTTTTTTCACCTACCTCCTCCCCAGACTAGAAGCTCCACGAAGGCAAGGATAATGTCTCTTGTCCACAAGTGAAGATACATCTACCAAAGTGTCTGGTATGTGAGGTGTTTTAAAAGAATTTGTTTAACAGACAAACAAAAAGCAGAAACAGACCCATACATACAGAGAACCAACCGATGGTTGCCAGAGAGAAGGGAGTGGGGGTGGCTGAAATGGTTAAAGGGAAGTAGGAGGTGCAGGCTTCCAGTTATGAAATGAGTAAGTCACGGAGATTAGAAGCACAGCATAGGGAATACAGTCAATGATATTGTAGTGTCGTATGGTGACAGATGGTACCTACACTTGTAGTGAGCACAACAGAATGTATAGAGTCGTTGGATCACCATGTTGTACACCTGAAACTCATGTAACCTTGTGTCAGCTATACTTCAAGAAGGAAAGAAAGAAGGAAAGAAAGAAAAAGAAAAAGAAAAGAAATAAAAGCACCAAAAAAAAAAAAGAAAGAAAGAAAGAAAGAAAGAAAGAAAGAAAGAAAGAAAAGGAAAAGGTTTTGTTCCGTAACTGAATCTGTAAATTCTAGCTGACAAGATCTCTAGTGCTGCCTTGACTCCTGTTTTAGTCTCTGTGAAGTTCGGAAGAATGAATCCGAAGATTGGTTTGAGAGTTACATATTAACTATTACTTTGTGTCTTCTCACGCTTAACCGTGACCTTGGCCAAGATACGTTAAGTCAAGAGAGTCGCTATTTCTTGACCCTCAAAGAGCTTAACTAAAATAGCCGTCCATTTACCATGTCTACCCACCCCACCATCTCTTGGAATTTTTACCATATACATCAATTTATATTTTTCTTTCAAAATCCACTTTACAGCTTATTTTCTCTGATGAAAGTGAGATGAAAAGGAGAAGAAGAAATCTTATTATGGCACATAATTTTGTTCACACTGAATAAAAATTCAGAAATAGCTAGCCTATTTAGGCTATATGTTCTTTGGAAATTAAAAAAAAATAGCATGAGGCTGGGATAAAATATGTGTCATAATAACCGTAGGGTAAAGTCCATAGATCTATATATCTTCTAGAAACTCAAAGATTTCATTATGAAATATATAAGAATATATTATATCTTAAGTACTTTCATAGAAGTGTCCTTTTTCTAAAATGACAATTATTTTTATACTTATTACCATTTTAATAGCTTATTATATATAAATAGAACATGAACTTTAGCGGTAACTGGCAACGGTGTTATTTTTGTCACAATCTTAAAAAACACATTCAGAGCTAAAAGTTTACTTGTAAAACATCTACAGCATCGTGACAAAAATTCAATATACTTAATAAGTTGTTAGAGTACAGACATTTCTCTTAGGATTATAGCAACCTATGACTAGGATTATTCAGGTGCCAAGATTATTAAATAACATGAGAGTTGGAAGAAAAATCAGTATAACAGTTAACATTCATTTAAATGCTCGGTGTTCATAGGGAGAAGTACCTAAAACAACACAGAAGTAAATTAAGGACTGAACCCTCACTTCATGAAGTGCTAGGGAGACATGCGTGTGTTTCTTCCACAAGTTTTTACTGTTTTGCTGTGGACAGTCTGGATTAATTTAAAAATGCAGTGCCCTTTTTTTTTTCTCTAACAGAAAAAAAAATAGAATCAGCTGAGAGATAAGAAGAGAATAAACACTGAAATAAACATTGCAGCTCAAACTAAAGTAAGTGAAGTAAGAATGTTTTCATAATGAACTTTTATGTTGAACAAGCCCAGACACTTGGAACAGTGTAAGCTATATTAAACCCTTTTATGAAAGGATTATGTTTTGTATGATGAGTGTTTTAATATAAGTACGGTACACAGCGTAAAATACTACTACATTTAACTCAAAGTAATTACGAGAATTCAGTGAAAATTATTTTCTCCTGCACTTTCACGTTGATACAGAAGGAAAAAAAATGCTTCTGGAACCTTTCACCAACATGTCTCTGTTTCAATTATTTTTGGCAGTATATATTGCGTCTCTGCCTCAGCTACCTTTTATATCGACAGTTGGTAGCACAAGCCTTTTAACGCACAAAGGGTAGCAGCTCTTCAGCCAATCTGTGATAAAAGGAAAAAAATGAAATCACTATGGAAACTGCAGGAAGGATCTAAAAGCTCTCTTTATAAAGTAAACGTCTGATGTTTGTGACTGCAGGGGTAAAAAATTCATAAATCTGTATGATGCTATCGTTTCTGATTTGTTATCACTGCAAATGCCAACTCAAAGTAGCCTGACCTTAGCTTCATTAAGTGCCGTCTATTCAGAAATAGTTACTATTCAACAGGAGGAAGACGTGGTCTGCAGAGAGGTCAGGGGTTTAAGGGGATAGTGTGGGACTGAGCGAAGAAACTAATTTGCTTAGAATGTTTCCTTTCTTTTCTCATTTGATTGTCTTTTTCTTTTAAATCACAGTGATTTGATGGAATCAGGCACACCGAATTGTTCTGCTCTGCGTTTGATTTTGATTTGTTTTTCGTTCAGAAATGGAGCAAATCTCAAACCCAAATTCAACTTAGGAAACTATGTCTGTCTGTGATTTTGAATTGAAAAAACAAAATAGCTAGCCTTCTCCTTCCAATCAAAAAGCCAATAAATATGAGGGGGAAGCCATTCTCACTTCAGCACCCTGGACCCCCAGGAGGAAGAAAATGCAGGAAACCGCAGCTACGGAGACAACTGATGAATCTGATCTGACGGGCGGACAGCAACAGACACCTGTGTCATGGAGGAAGTTTCAGGGTGTCTCGACAGTTCTCAGAAGTTAAGTGACTCTCAAAAGATAGTTGTATGGTTGTTTAAATAGGAAGCTTTTTATTTGATAATAGGTCACCTGTGGAGGAGGGACGATGAGGTCAAGAGGACGCTGAAAAATTCTCAAACACAAAAGTCTGCAAATTCAGTAATAGTCTTGACTGAGAGGAAGATGAATATTCAAGTAAGTAGACCAGTTTCAGCATTGCATATGCTACTATGCTTATTTCTCCAGTGTTTACGAGTGAATACTGCTTCATTAGTTAGGTTTTCAGGCAATAGAAACTATGGCTTTTTTAAATTTATTTATTTATTTATTTAGTTAGTTAGTTAGTTAGTTAGTTTATGGCAACTTTACCACAGTTACAATGCATTGAAATGTCAAAGATTGATGTGCATGGTAATTGATTTCCTGTCGTCATGCCGTATTTAGACAATTATAAACATTGCTAATCTAATGTTTCAAGGTACTTATGAACAATTAGTGATTCTGCACTAGCATCTCAAACACACTTTTGATGATAATAATATACTGAGACAAGTTCTATAAATCCTAAAAGGGCTGTTGTGTAAATGATGATTAGGACAAAATTAGTGTTTTTTTTCTCCCCCCCCCCCCCCCCCCCCCAGTGAAATGATTAAGGCTTTGAAAATGAAAACACAAGTATTTTGGTTGTGAGCATGCAAAAATTCAGCACAATTAGCAGGGAGAAGACATTACTTTATAGTGATATACTTGTTTAAAATGAAAGAATATGACTAACTTTATTGAACTTCTGCTACCACTAATGACTAACTCAGCTGTTTGTGTAACCTTTACAGTCTCATATTAGGAGAATGTTAATGGTCAATGATACAGAATCAAATGGAAGTATGTGTTTGGGTACCCAAACATAAGTACATGCATACTTTCATTTGAAAATATTTAAATGCCTCATACATATTGACTACACTGATGCTTTTTGTGCATATAATGAAAACCAATTATCTGTGGAGAAAACTTGACTGGGTGGAAGGAAATTAAATTGGTTTTTAAAGACTTTCTTAAACAGCAGTAGCTAGGGAAAGGTCCACTAACATTTTAGCTCAGGATTATAATGACTTTGCTATATTAATAAATCATGTTTTATCCTGACTTTTATCATGGATCAGGCCACTCTCCCAGTCCCTGTGAAGCCTGGAAACCACTGTAGGAGAAGGCAGGTACATCCTAACTCACTCAAAGGATGGGATACAGGACAACGTATGTCTGTTAACAAAAACTTTCAAATTGTAATTCTTGAAGGAAATGGTCATATCCTGGAATATTCTGTGATTTTTTTTTAAAATGCTGTACAGGGAAATCTTTACCAACTTTTCTCCGTAATTCCCTTCTGGGAGTTTCCCAACTTCTATGAAATGCTTTTGTGTTGAGTATCAACTCTCATCAATCAGCTCCATATTACTTTTTTTTTTTTTTTCATTGTGCTTAAGTCTGAGACCACTTAGGAGGACATTTATGGAAACATGGAGAAACATTGTTTCACTTACACGTGCAACAATGCAAATTCTTATCCTTTGTTACTATGCAAAATAGTAACATTCTGTTCTCTGTGGGCTCTCAGAGTTGACTTCCAGCAGCTATTGTAAACTAAGGAAGGCAAAATACTTCACTATTACCTCAAAATATCTGACGGCTTATACTAACTGAAGAGTAAAATATTTCACTGAGTTTTTCTGAAATCAAATATTTAATTAGTTTAAACTGTATGTCAGTAAGTTGGTCAGGTGGACTCTGTGAAGTATATACATTATTGTACTGCAGTGAGGGGCTTGTTAGGGATCAGTGTGCGTCTTTCCCTCCGTTAATTATCCAATGGCTAAACATTAAATATTGCAGGTGTTTGGGTGACGTAAAGTAGTCCCTGATCCTTTCCGTTACATTTTCGTTGCCTTTTCAGAGCAGTGCTCTCAGAAGTAGTGTTTAATTTAGTGGATTAAACCCAACTAGCCTTTACCCCATCCTGGATCTTAAATATTGAAACCTTTAGCTCTTATATTTTATGATATATTTTCTAATTACCCAGTTTTCACAATCACATTTTTAAGGTTTCAGGTTGGAATGTAATCATGGTTAATATTTTACTCACACCCCACAGAAATTTCACCTCTCATGTCTGTCTCTCTCCAACTCTCAAGAAAGTCAGGTTCTGTGGGATAAGTCACCAGGGAATGCCTTCATGACACTGAATACCCGTGGTCTAAAGGGGGTCTTGGAAGTTGTTCGTAGTTTGGTATTATTTTCTTTCCGTTAGAAATACTTTGTAACGCTGCCATTCACTTCCAACTTTGCAACCATCAGAAATCTCAATTGCATATGAGCTTTCACTCTGAAATTTACTTTCTGATCTCAAATCGGCCAACTGAGATAAGACAAAAAGTTTTAATTAGAATTTTAATATGTAACCGAAGGCATTTATAGATCATACACACAGGTGATCTTCTATGTATTTAATAACTGTGTGGAGAACTTAGATAATGTTTAATTTTGTGCAGAGACTATTTTTAACTTTACTGGAATCGGGTTACCTGCAATGTTCCCGGAGTGTCTCTTAGAAGTTTTAACAGTGTGAGGTTTATTGTGTGAATGAGTAACTGTAGGTGTCTCTAGCAAGGCCTGGGGGGGGGGGGGGGGGAAATTATAAAAATTGGAATATTCTTTAATATAAAGAAGCTGTTCTGTTTTCCTTTCACATTTCTCCTGGAAAATCTAGCTTCACATCCCTCAGTTCAAGCGTTGTAGATGAAAAGAGATAAATGCCCAGCGGAGTACCAGGGGGATTAGCCTCCCCCTTGTTACTATTAATGAGTGGTGCCCCTAACCTCATGTGTTTATTCCTTAAAAACCTAGCACATGAAACAGTTTTTTTTTTCTTTCAAGAAATAGTCGGCACTTTATCTTGGACTTCTGCTTGACATGAATTATTTGGCAAATTGGGGACTGAAGTGTGAACTATAAACTTGGGACTGTGTAATAGGCTTCAGGGGTATTCTAGGGACAAAGACATCCTGGTAGGGATATCACAAAAACAAACTTTGTTGAGAAAAAAAATGATCTTTTCCTCTAATTCATGAGACAACAACAAAAAAAATGTATACGTTATACAGATACCAGTATCCATACACACACACACACACACACACACACACACACACACACACACACGCACACATGCACACACACACACACACTTTGCTGGAGTGTATCCTCTGTTTTTTATTTACATGTGCACATGAGTCTCATTAATGTTGATAACCCTCTTCATATGCCTCCAGAAAATAATGGACCCCGACTGTGAGAACTGTCTGTATTCAGACATGTTAAGAGCTGAATATTTAAAATCTGTTTGGCACACTAAGCTTGGTTTTCTGAAGACAACAGAAGTTGGACAGAAAGATCAAAGGAAAAAAAAAAACCACTGTAAGAGATAATGACATCTGGATGGGGCCTGGGTAATGCTCTAATTAAATGTACTTACACCTAAGTCTTATCACATGCTCAGGAGTGAGAGCTTAGATGCTCCTTTTAAACTGCAGCCTTAGAGGCAGTCATGGGGGCCTTGCCTGGGAGCTGTCACCTCTGCTGTGATCCAGCTCGTTCTATATGTGGACCCATAATCCATCCTCCTTTCTTTCACTGAATGGGCTTCCGCTTTTTTGCTATTCAGATAGTCATGATAAATTAGGTTATCCCTTAAGCTTACAAAGATATGCATGTTCTTTAAAATAGATTTGAAAAAAAATCCGTTTATCCACTTAGAAAAAAACAAGCTACAAGATTTCTTGCCTTGTTGCTGGTCATAGGTAAAGGTGAGCTTCATAAGAAACCTTGGATACTTTTTTCCCTGTTTGGGTAGTCATTTGACATCCTTTCCCTTCTGAACATAATAGCAGCTCGCCCTGAGTACAAAACACAAAGTAGACTTTCAGAAGTCACTGAATCAGGCAATTTTAACTTCTAAAAGAGTTTCTAAAGCCTATATTAATTGCACAGAGTTCTTTTTAAATTGACATGACTTGAACTGATTTCAGAATTCTGGGATTTAGGGCAAGAAAAAGGAGGGAACTGTTTTTTCTAAGTCTTTTTTCTTTCTTTTTTTAAATGGAGTTTTTAAACATCATGATGCAATCTCTGATTAGGATTTTATTTTTTAATAAATAAAACAAACCCTACATATTTAGAAGAAACAATTGGGCAATGCATAGACATAAACTGCATATCTCATTACTATTAACAGCCATGCATAGTTAAACCTCCCCCTATTGCGCAGAGCATTTACCCTCTGGCTTTGTAAAGTGATGCTTGAGTGTGGGTTTTACAAAGGAATTTCATAACCATTTTATAGACTCTGCAGCACACCTACAAAATCAGAATATGCACCACGTTTCTTGGTTATATGGTAACAATTAATGAAATTGGCATTCATTCTAGAAAAAAAGTCTAAAGTGCTTGTATATTGAGTCTTTTGCGGGGTGGGGGGGTTGGAGAATAAGTCCATCTCTTATTTTATTTCAATGAGAAACTACTTTTTTTTTTCTTTTTCTTTTTCTTTTGTTTTTCCATGCTCTGCCTTCTAATAGTTCCGAACAATCAGATGCAAAGCATTTTGCCTTCTACCACTCCTTAGGAGAAAATTAGTTCATTAATACACAAAGGTGAAAATTAGAAATCCACTGTAATCCAGGAAGGTCCAAGAATTTAAACAATCAAATATACCCTCTGGATCTCAGAATTCATCAGGGAAAATTTAGAACAAGTTATTTTTCTCTGAGCTCCCTTAATTTTGTGTTACTGCCTTAGACATAATTTAAATACTAATAATTTAAATACTGGTGAGGTTTGGGGAAGGCAGATGGGTTTTTTTTGGGGGGGGGGTGTTTGAGAAAGCAGTAAAGTCTAGAAAGAGAGAGTTCAAAACCCTCCAGCCCCTAGGAAAACAGAGGTCTACCAGGTTAGCTTTTTGAGCGGGATGTATTCAATGTGCCACACCCCTGTGCAAAAGGTTGGAACCTTTTGGCTAAGGTAACACCACTCATGTTCTGAAGTATATATATTTATATTCAGGGTGCTGTGAATAACCCCAGTTTTTGCCTTCCTTTGAAAATTGGCTGTGCTATTACTCATCTTGGATGTCAAGATTTTCTTCTACTGGCTAGGTCGTCCTGGTTTAATCTAATGTTTCATTTCCTCCCAACAAAATAAGATATTTGCATCAAATTCAGCATTTCAATAACAGTAGTGAAAAGTCCCTCTTTGTAAAAAGATACAGCATTACTTCCTGCCATGAGTTCATCTGCATCATCCCCATTTATTTCTCCTGGGTGATGAGAAGACCTTTTGCATTTGACCAAAAAGCGCTAGTAAATAAGGAGTTAAAATGAAGGCAGGCTCACTGGTTTGCTGAGATCTGTCAGAGTCTGACTGGCTGGCTACATATCTGTCTCTGGAACAATAGGTACCTGTATTCTGCACGGACTGCTGGGCAGCACTGACACTCTGGAGAAGGTCTGCCTCTGTCTGCGCTTTCCTGGTGAGAATCCCCAATGACAGTTCCACTTTCCAGTGGAGGAGAAAAAAAATATCTGTCTACTCTCTTGATGAAGGACAGAGCTTTGATCATTTTTATTCAGGCTTGTCGTGGCCGGAGGTTTTAGGTTCTTAGTCTCAAGTCAGCAGTCTCTCTCTCCCTCTCCGTCTCTCTCTCTCTCTCTCTCTCTCTCTCTCTCTCTCTCTCACACACACACACACACACACACATACACACACAAGCACACACACACATCCACTCCCTCCCTCTCTCTTACTCTTCCTCTCTCTCTCCCTCCCTTATTTCCCCTCATAGGTTCTATGCAGGCAGATGAGTGCCACAGCTGTAACTGAGGCACAGAATGATAAACACAGTGAAGCCAATTTCCAGGATGGCGAGAGGGGGCACCGGAGGTGACAACAATGACAAGGACCCAAGGACCGCCCTTTGGACAAGTTTTAGGTAAGAAAACGTGTACGCCCCGATTCTTGCATTTTTGCACGCTTGTGGCTGAGAGAGACGTTGAGATAGAAAGCGAGTCTCAGTAGGAAAATATTTTCGCGAGGGTATCATCTGTGCTGTCACTTGCCTGCAAACCTGTGTTCTCAGGGCTTTGTGTTACGAGAATCGTTGGAGGTGAGGCGTGAGCAGGGCTGGGCGGACTGGTGAGCTGCTTTTTATGTCTGTCTGCTGACATTTATCATGCTGTTTAAATTTGTATCTGGAAAAAATTCTGTTTGATGATAGTTAGCAATGTTTTGTGCAACGTAGAGCATATGGCCGTGTAGAATTCAAGTGATGCTCTTTCATTCTTAATTTGAAATTATTTTTATACTCAACTGTACTGAGGTCACAGAGTTTTAAAAATTAATGAGATTCCCTGTGGAGTTCAAATAGTAATGTCTACGTGAGCTGACACAAAAAAGATAAGATATAGCTGGTATATGTTTAAGGTGGATTTAACTGTCTTAATGGAACATACTCCATTTGAAATGTATCAATTGTACAATAGTTTATGGAAACCTAAGTATTGGGGGATATTAGTCCTTAAATTTTTTTTAATGACCTGGAGACATTTTGTCAAAACTAGCTATAGAAGAGGAATAGATTGTGTGGAGGCATTGCTAAAACTTGATAGACATAATTGTTCTGGCAGTGGAGAATACCTTACACTTTCGAGGAAATGACAAATAATGAATGAACCACATGCTAAAAAATATGCAAGAGTGTGCTTTCATCTTAAGTAATATATAAAAATTCAGGAGATTTTTAGGATGAAAAACTGCTGGCACGAACAAAGAAGCAAGTGTACCCATAGATGAGAATTCTTTGTCACAAAAATGAATCCCGGGCATGGATTTAGGAGGTTAAGTGATTTCTACATTCTCAGTGCCCCACAGAAGGGGTGAGTCCAGACATTTAAAAATGTACTGAAAACTTTCATTTCCCACAATTTAAAAACATTGTTTATGTTCTTGATACAACACATTGTTTAAATGAAGGGGACTGAAAAGCAGTCTGAGTATACAGTAATCGGGGCTAAAGATGCTTTTTATCTGAGTTCCCCATTTACAAGACCCATTCTGAGCTTCCTGTGATATATTGTTATGTAAATACTGTGCAGCCGGGGAAAGCAGTACTATGGAGATTCAATTTACTTTGAAAGTTGTTCATTATAGCAAGGATGAATGTTATTTATTTGATGTGATTCAAAGGCTGGAAATGACTTTTTCATTGTGGCGCCTTTTGTAATGGGTGCAGGGTGATCTAATCTTTTTAATTTTGGCTTTCACACCAGTGGAGATGAAAAGAGATCTGAACTCATTTATCGGTTGCTAGGTCCTTCTGGAGACCCAAGTCCTGTTCTTGGTTGCTATGGCCAGTCTGACCTCAATCTCTGTGGTTTTGGGGACTTAGGGAGTCTTTTCTCTTTCTTTCTTTCTTTCTTTCTTTCTTTCTTTCTTTCTTTCTTTCTTTCCTTCCTTCCTTCCTTTTTCTTTTTCTTTTTTTTTATTGAGGAGCATGCACCTTGATTTATGTCCAAAATTGTGGCTGAATGTCTTTGTCTGTAAGTGATAAATGGTGCCGAACAATTCATCAGTTCTTACAAGTAAACACCGCTGTCCCACTAAAAATATGTTTTGTTCTGAGTTAATGGTATGGAACAAGGCAGCCTCCACAAACAGCTATCTTTTATTGCGGAGGGGCCTCTGAAACTTGGAGCAAAGTGGAGGAAATTGGCACGTATTTTCTTGTGCATTAGTATTTCACTTGTGACTCGGTGATACCACTTTAGGCGGATTGAGGATGAGAGGGCAAACCTTCCGTGTCCTCACTTTCTCCCTAGCTGGGGCCGCCTGAGACACAGGCCCTCTCCGGACGCCTGGATTCGGCCGGGGGCCCTCGGAAGTCAGGCGGAGTTCCTGATGGGGATGGGGTGGGCCTCCGCTCTGCAAGCGCCCTGCGCTGAGGCATAAATGGGCAGATGTGGTGCGGCTCTGCTGCCTTCAGTCTCGGGCTGGTTCTTTGAGGGAAAGTTGTATCCAATACTGGCGACTCCCAGGGATGTTCTGCTTGTGTGCTCCTTAATGGTCCCTGGATGTGCTTGCATTCTAGAACCTTGTTAAGAAAGGAGCCGCGCTGATTAAGGGCTTGTGGAGTATACAGCCGTGCTTAGCAGATGAGCACTCCTGCATTTCCCGCTCCCTTAAAAAGTGCTTAATTGATGCTGCAGGGAGCATACAGTCCGCTAATAAGATGATGCTGACAAAACAGCTACCAGAACCAGGCACTTATTGCTTATAAGCGCCGTCCGCTTCCCTCTGAGAGATTGCAGCTTTGTAGGGTGGTTTTTTCTTTTAATAGTAACATGCTAATGGTTTTTATCCTAAATCAGCCAGCGCTGAGTATCTTCAGGAAAAATGAGTTCCATAAGAAGTGGCATCCTCCTCCAATGGGAAGGTAAAAAATTAAACATTTTTTAAAGTGCAATTTTCAAGCCATTTCATGTACTTCTTGCCAGTAGCATTAGAAAGCCGCTTTCTAAATAAAACTAAGATTTGCGCCATTCTTTCTAGCCATAAGAGGTTTAAAGAAGAGAGTATTAGGGAATTTTATCGTCAGTCATTTTCTAAGGATTGTCTAGCTTTTGTTAGCAAAATGCAATCAGGTACTTCGTACGTTTCCTGTCAGCCTTGAAAACCAGCAGGTTTTTGTTTTTTAGAGGACATTATCCTTGGGGGGATCAATAAAAACGATCTTTATTTTATGTAGATTTTATTCCTAGGACTGGTAAATAAGCACAGGGATTGGGTGATGTCGAAGGTCTTCTGTCAGCCTGAAAATTCCTCAAAGAGCACTAGTTTTCAGAAAGAAGGCATAAGGACGCCTTTATTAGTGTTAATTGAGCTTCTTCAACTGTTCAGCTCTTTTTCGTTGAGCAGCAGTTAAAAGTTCTGTGCTCTGTGGGACAGGTAACCATTGTGGCTGGAAGTCATTTTCAAAAACTGGATTTTTGGAGGTATTTTTTTTTTAGTGCTTTATGAAGACTTGGGTTTTGCAGAGCCCAATTGGGGCTCCTTAACTTGGGCTTCTCACTTCAGGTCTTCTTGAAGGTAATACTTTATATGAGTGGCTAATTTCACGAGAAATGTTTAATTCTAGGTATCCGAAGGCAAATGTTTCCCAGTGTGTGGTATGTATCTCTGTGTGTATGCGAACATATTTTAATATAAAATGTCTTATAAATTTTACATCGTGCTTTGCTTTGCTGTTATTTCAAAGGATTTAAGTGAATGTTGGATAGCGCTCAATTTCCTGAAATGATTAAATTCCATCTCTGAAGAATCTGGGGAAAAGGCCTATAATGACATTTTGATGACTTTCATTTTAAGGAATAATAGAAATTGAGTAAAATATTTTAATAGCTATTCTCTAATATCTCATTCCAAATACAATGTTTTTATTGCTCATTCTAGCTTACAATTTTCTGGTGATAATAATGTTGGCTGGTAATTGTTTCTTATGTAGAAATCATTCTATCCTTATGTAAAAGTTATTTCAGAAAAGTCTTCATGCATTTATCTCAGCTGAAGCAACCGCATTGAACTCTTGAGATAAAACAGTGAGTATTTCCAGATTCCTCCTATTTTAATTTGGTACTTCCTTACAAGAATTAGGTGTATCTTAAAGGGAGGAATATGACAAATGATAGTTTGTGGTATAAAGAGGGAAAACAATGAGACAAGTCAGGAGAAGGCTGAGAAGACAGAATAAATATTATGCGCTATCACAAAATTGACTTGGCATCTTCCAGATGTCAGGTACTTTTAAAATTTAAAAACGGACTAATATCAAATATATGTATGTAAATATGCAGTCATTATATCTGTCTATATTGAACAGGTAAATGCATGTATGTAAACTTACTGTAATTCCAGCTAATGTTACCAGGAACACCTTAGCACCTCAATTCTTTCAGGAGATGTAGACACGAGTAAAGTTAATCACGTAGCTTTTAAAGAATCAAATCTTTTGGGAACTGGAGTTGTGACATGTTAGATCAATTTTCACGTAAGTCAGAATAAAAATCTTAAATCGGTTTTTCTGTGCAAGTTACACAAAGCCATTAGCCTCCAAACTGCGTTGTTCTAAACACTAATTAGAAAAATTTGTATGCAATTTAACTTGATTGTAGTGAATATTTACAGTCAGAATATTACATTATTGCCGAGTTAACACGCCATCCATGCAATTTTTTATAGAAGCAAAATTAAGCTCTACTATCTGCTTATTCTCCTTTCTTAATGTGTTTACCAGATTTCCCCAAGTTTGCTTTCTTTTTGCACTTCATACTGCCTTCCAGATACCAGTGTTGCAGAGAAATTAGTTACTCTTAGTTTCTTTCTGCCTACTATAATTCTGGGTTTTGTCTTTTTTGGCATGCCATTATTCTTATCTGTCATCTAGACAGTTGTATTGACTTTGAAGCTATTTGTGTGACCTATTCGTCTGTGTTTGGGCGGGAGAAGCTTATTTCATTAGAAATTGTGTATCGAGTGCTGAAAGATTTGAGTTGCCTTTGGGATGTTGTGCAAGGGCCTCATATTGGGATCTAGAGTTTCCCAGTGGTAGCAAGTTACTTGCATAATTCAATAAAATCTTTCCTTCAAGCTACCTTACCTTATTTTCCACCAAGTGGCAAGCCTCAGATTTTCACTGAGCATCATCTAGGAAACTTAGTATGAGAAAAACTGGCAGGGGTGGGACCCTCTTGGATAAGCTAGTGAAGGTGTCACTCTAGGTTACTCTTCTGAGATGTTGGCAAGGATACATTGTAAAGTTTTATCTACTGGTATGTTGTGTTTAATCACCTCTGTGATCCAACAGCAGATTTTAATTTGCATTACCATCAGTCAGATTCTTTTGTTTAAAGAGTACCACAATGATTTAAGAAAATGCAAGCTATGCTAAAAATCTTAATTACACACTCTCTCACTCACTAATAATTAATCGAAGCATTAAAAAATTTGTTCAGATTTTAAAATGTGAAAATTGTAGCTTGCTTACTGGTATTTATAATTTTTTTTTCATCAGGAGATGGCTCGTATAGAATCATAATCCCTGAGACTCTCTAAAGTTGGTAGACTTTATGATCCTACACCCTATAGTGAACAGAACTGTTTTACATTTTTAATAACATCTCTGAGCCATAATTTATGTTCTTAATGTTGCCTGGCATTATTTAAGCACAACGTACTTGTGATCTATAAATCTTTGAAATTCCTGTATTTTTCTGACGATTGAATTCACAGTTCAACTGCAGACTGAAATATACCATAAGGCTAAGAATTTCCTTAGAGAAAGAAAGACAAGGTAGCAAGCACACCATGGTCAGGAACATATGGTGTACAGTTAATTATCAAAATCTCAAGGGTTTTAACATAGTTTACTGCAGGCATCTTCAACAATACTGGATTTTCAGAATATGTTTGAAGACGAATTTGATTTGCTAGAAATTTGAAACCGGGAAACCAAATAAATTATTTTTAAAATGTTCTCCCATAAGGATTTAGAAAATATTCATTCATTCATTCCATAAACATTTATTCAGTGCCTGCCTTGTGCCAGACACTATTCTTGTGGCTCTTAATTTAATATTCACCATTAATTCAACAGTCATTATTTGCCTGGTTTTGCAGATTATAGGAGTCTCGCCAGTTAGTCATACCCTATCAGCTAATCACATCACAATCCATATCATTTTGGAACTTGTTCTTCAATGATCTGTTCTTTAAATGGCTTAAAATATATTCTCTGCATATATACCAATTTAGAAGAATATATTGGCAAAGCAGTCAGAATATGTTTTAAGAAGTTATCTTGTCGATGCGTATTTAGAAGTGTCCAAATGCATCCTTCCCCCCTCAGTAGCTAGGCCCATGATGCAGCAAATACTAAATGGGTTTGTTACATTTGCTTCCTTCTAATGCTGCTCATACTATGTTCAGGGACCTCTAATTCTAATTATTAATGGTTAACATTTATTTTCTATATGCCAGTCAAGGTACTAAATCCTTTCCTTTGTACTCTTGTTTAATCCTTCAATTACATTATGAGAAAGGTGGTGTCACTATCCTTGCTTGTAGAAGAGGAAACTGAGGTTTTGCGAAGTTAACTCCCTCGAGGTCACAGAGCTTGCAAGCAGCTGAGATGACTTAAAATCCAACCGTTTCAGATTCTATTCATCCTTCCAGTCATTCAGCCGATGTTATCGAGCTTTGATGATGTCCTAGGCCTGCTCAACATGTTTAGAATAAAGCAGTGGCTAGAACAGGCAAGCCTCTGCCCTTAGAATAGGAGCACGTAGTCACTTGATACATTCATTATGTTATTTCCCTTTGCATCTATGGATTCCCCAGAACCAATAGCATAAAACATTTGAATTTCAAACCTTCTTTAGACCTCTCACTATTTGGCTTCAGTCTTTCTTTCCAACTGCATTATGTACAGATTTCAAAAGAGGAATTTGCTAACCCGGAAGACCGGTCTGCTCATTGCCCCCGCGAAGTTTGCCTTGTGTTTCCTCCCACCATTGCTGCCCCGAAACACTTTTGCCACTGCTTTCCCAACACTTCCCATCCTTCTGCGTCTGGGTCAAAGCCCACGGTGCCAACGAAGTGTGTCTTAGAAACGAAATCCTCAAGTTGTTTCATCTGCATTGATCATTTGACACATGGCATTCGCAACAACGAAAGAGATAGGAGGCTAGGTAACATTTCACGTGTTTCCTATGTCCTGGCTGCTTTAGTATTTGTACATGTGCCCAGCTGACGTGTTAGCAAAGAGTTCAGGGAACCAGCAGTAAAATAAGAGAAGAAAATAGAAGAGGAAAAGGACTGGAAAGCTTGGAAACAAGAGCCCCCCAGTCTAGCACAGTGCCTGGCATAGAATATGCAGTTAATGTACATTTGAGGCTGGGAAGGGGAGAAGAGCAGCACAAAGGAAGGAGAGACTGACAATAGGAGGAAAGTTAGCAGGGGAAGAGAAAATAATATTCCTAAATTGATAGCCCCAGGCCTTGAAAGATCTTTAAATACTCAATTGGTGTCAGAGAGCCCATTAAGGAATGCATAGATATGCAAAATCATGAAAGATACACACTTGCATGTAAGTTTTTGCCTTTTCCAGGAATAAACTGTCCCTCTTATCAACATTAATACTTTAGATATGGAATGAACTTTCTGGTGTTTCTAAGAGCAAGGGCAATTGTGTTATGTTTGTGTATGCGTATCATCACTATTCAGGCCCACGGTACAGGGGACTCTAAGTTGGTTGTGTTGTTTTATGCTGTGTATGATTATTTCTCTATCCCTTGGGACATTATTTAGTATCACAGAAATTGCTGGCCACCTTCCCCCCCCCCCCCCCCCGAGAGACTTCCTCTTAACCATCATAAAGTTTTATTGGTTAATACTTTATGTCAGATTTTTTTTTCAATAAAAGCTAAGTTCGGTATTCAAAATCCTAATGCAATGTCCCCTCTACCAACAAGCAACTCTTGTGATTAATCTTATTTATGTTTTTCCTCCATTGTATTCAAAAGCATAGCCTTGAAATCTCTAGAAAAATATATATGTCTGTATTTTGTGTGGGTTCTCAAATCAAGTGCTTAAGGTAGAAATTTTATTTCATAGGAAAATCCAGGTAGATATTTCTTAAAGCAACTACTATACGTGACCTTTGCTATGGAGTTATTTTACGGACTCACTATAAGAGCCATGGCTTGTATACGTAGTTATGACTTGTAGGGCTTACTTCAAGGATGGATCACTAATACATAATGTATTTGTACCGTGTATTAATCTCCCTGGGTAAAGTAAGGTAGAAAGGCTGCACCTTGAACCAGGGAACATGATAGCCTGTGTGTTTCCTCTACTTTTATGGGAGTACTCTGTTGAAGCAGCCCCATTCTTTGGAAATCCCTACTTGCTAGTTGAGGTAAGTGAGGATAAAGCTTTCTCCATGAGGCTTTGAGCTACATCCTGCTTTTAGGAAACAAGGAATATTTCCACAGTCTGTATTTGTAGTAGTAGCAGTTGAACAGCCCATGAGAGTTCCAAAAACGAAAATGTGCTCCAAGTGCTTATCACATGCCGTATTGATGTCAGTAAAATGCTGAGGATGAGCTCGTCTCCCCCTTAACCCTGACTTTCCATGGTCCTTTCATTTTGACACTAATTTCAGGCATGAACCTTGGCACTTAGCTATAGTGTGTAATTGTTGGTATCTCGCTGCCACCTGGGTGCACAATGGCGAACAATATTTAGCCCCTGTGATTTGCCATAAGAACACACCACATGCAGTTGGAGAGGGAAATATTTAATCAGCCAATTTTCTCCATGCAGTCATAATCCGTTGAGTTGGTTGAAGACTCTGTTTTCTCTGAATTGACTGTTTGTTTTGTCACTGCAAAAATAAAACCTTTGGCTCCCTCCCAAATTCTTGTCATGCAAATTGGGGGACGTGGTCTATCAATTTGAATGTCCAAACGAAAAGAAGGTATTTTAACAATGCAAAAGCAAAAACTCATTTTGGTCAAAAGATCTTTTTTTAAGTTCCTTGAGTCCTCTGGTTTGTTGGCTCACTGTGGACGTAACATGTGAAAGGCTGTGACGCATGAATGATACTCTTCCATTTTTAGGCATGATGAGGCTGTTGATCTTTAAAATAAGTTCCCTTTGGTGACATTTACAAAAATAGTTTCACTTTAGCAGCTTTTAATTTTAATTTTTTAATAAATGACAAAAATGGTATAACTTCCCAGTGACGAGGAAGTCACCTAGGAAGTGGGTACTTACTTAATGGAAACAGGAAATACCCATTGCTTCCCATCAGATGCTGTGCTTATAATCAGTCCAGAGAAATAGCTTTGACTAATGGGAAAATGGTATAAGAATAGGATTGTCTGTCTAAACAGGCAGCATATCATCTTAAAGACTAAGGTCTATTTTTTTAATCCTGGTGCTTTCAAAGTGCTGGAAAGATTTGAATCCAGAACTTAGTCCTCATTGTACTTTAATTCTGCTAATTCAGTGTAGTGCAGTGTGATCCAGACTAACCTACTTCAATTCACTGTTACTCATTGGATTTCTGATATTTATGAATATTTTAAATTTCCTTCCATCAATTATCTCTTCGATAGTATTTATTTTTTTGGCTGGGTAAGGATAATAAGAGATGTTAGTACATAGGACAAAGAATTTCTCATCTTTACCACAGAATATAATATTTTAAAGAGTTCAGAATTTCTGTGTAGTTTGGGGGCTTTATTGTTTTCATTCTAAGCTGAATTGAAGTTGGTACAGTGTGAGACCTTTCTAACTAAAATGGTATTGTTTTTACTTAGTAATCATGATTATTGTCATAAATTGGAAGAGACTTCAAATCATTTATTTACTCAATTATTCAGTTGGCTTTTTTCCCCCTTAATTATCTTGTCTGACCAGTGTTGCTAAAGGCACTGAGGATTTTACAACAGGCAAAAATATGATGTTTCCCTCATCAACTATCATATAATTGGAGAGAGAAAAAGAACTTTCAAGAATTAATTGGATAATATCATAAAATTACTTTTAGCAATCATACTTCAGTTCTGTGAAGAGAGAAGCTATTCCCTCACAGGTAGAAAGCAGTACTAACAATCAAATGTAGCTTTTTGGCTCACAACATTGTTTCAGATTATTTGTTGTGAGAACAGTAATGAGTACGTTCAGAATAAAGGCTAGTTCTTGAAAATGGATTTTACAGTTTTCAATTTATTTCATCAGCGAAAAGATTTTCATTTCAAGAAGACTTAAAAAAAATTAACCATGTCACAGGGTTAGTTATGAACGGTCCAAAACTTACAAATACTTTATTGAAGGTTTATAATAAACCATGTGTGTGTGGGTGGGTGGGGGTGGAGTTTATTTACCATTGCCTCAATTGTACATCATGATAGTCTTTTAAAATTTGGACCCAAATGAAAATTGAAACGTTTTTTGAAATACTTCAACTTCCTTGCTGTCTTGAGAAGACAGACTAACCTATTCTAGGCAATGGAAAATTTTTCAAAGCTGTATTTAACAGTATCCTTAGGTGTGTAAAGCCCTGCCCGGACTTTGTTCCCTGGCAGAAATATTACACCACTCACCCACATGGCTGAAAACACTGGGCCAAGCAACACCTAACATTAAGCAAAGAGCTTTCAGATTTGTTCCTTATTCGTCCTTACCACAATTATAAAATTTGAGGATTTTCAGGAAAAGCAACTTCGGATGTAGGTACTTGCCATTTACCAGGGCAGCCAAAGATCAGCTAGCCAAAAAATTGTTAAACTTTAATTTACAAACCTTGAAGTTGTTGCCCTTAGTTATGTTAAGACCTCCATATTGAAAAGCCCAGTAATAATCCAATTATTCTTACTTTTGATCTTGTGGAGTTTATAGACATAGAGAAAAGAGCCTTGAGCGTTTCTGCCCTCTCTTCTGAGGGAAGG
Source organism: Puma concolor (assembly GCF_028749965.1). NCBI lineage: Eukaryota > Metazoa > Chordata > Mammalia > Carnivora > Felidae > Puma > Puma concolor. The sequence continues at coordinate 23,831,881 of NC_141673.1, read as the reverse complement.
GAAGAATTGGAGACAAATGAGCACCCCAGTCCTAGGAGACATCGCCTGTGGACAGTGTATATAGCATTTGATAAACCAGGAGGACAGATGCCCTCATATTAAGGGACCAGGGGGAGGGTGCAGCAAAGGACTCATTCTCCCGAGTCTCCTATTATGAATGGACTTGTACTAGATGCATCATAGGGAGACTCAGACAGAAGGATACTTAATGATCCCCGCTCAGAAAATAGAGAGCAGCTTCCTGTCTAAAAAGTGGCAGCTCTGGGTTCTCAGTGTCTTTGAGAAGCAGGATCCACCATCCGTCTAAACAGATAAAGAGAGCAAAGACACTATGCACCTTCTCTCTGTGACTTGTGAATGCCTTTGGTGTCCCCAGATAAGGAAGTCCTTTCACTGCTGTCTACTCTAAGCTGTATTTCATTTTTGATAGCCATTTGCAGAAGACATTTTCAGACTCCATGATATGTAAAGAAAGTATGTCTGAGAAATTCTTCAGTTATATTTTTCCTACCTCCCCCAGCAGATGATTTGGAGCATGAAGTTTATAAACTTAGATACCTCCTATCAATCTCTACCTTTAAAACTATACATTTAGGGATGCCTGGGCAGCTCAGTCGGTTGAGCGTTCAACTTCGACTCAGGTCATGATCTCGCAGTTGAGGAGTTCGAGCCCCTCGTCAGGCTCCGTGCTGACGGCTTGGAGCCTGAGTTGGATTCTGTCTCTCTCTCTCTCTCTCTCTCTCTCTCTCTCTCTTTCTCTCTCTCTCTCTGCCCCTCCCCCGCTCATGCGCTGTCTCTCTCTGTCTCAAAAATAAAATGAACATTAAAAAAAACTACACATTTAGACTCACACCATTTGAAGAAAAAATGAAACCAACAAAAAAACTTGAGAAGGCAAAAGCATTCTGTATTGGGGAACACAATATATGGTTAAATCTGTGAATCAGAAGGGATGAAAGACAGCGTTTAGAAACAAAGAGATCAAGTTTTTATTGAATTATGGATTCATCTATTCTCAGTTTCGCTTCCTAGATCATAATGTCCACTGTCTTCTTAAAATTTGATTTACCTCTAAGTATGGTTCAGCGTAGACATCCTTTCCTTGTTTGCTCTTTCTGGGGATGACACACCTTTCTGGCACCTCTCGAGGGTGTTCATACATGACAACTTAACGTTGGTATAATTTGCTTTTTGTCATCCAAGTCTTTACCCCAGAGTATTTTGATTAATAATGCTTCTGATGGCAAATACAAATTCCTGTGCTTCATCTTGAAATATTTAAATATGAAATCAATATTACAGTGCTGTGTCAATGGCCAGGAGCACAGAGCATTTTTCTCACACCTATGGTGAATCCATATCTTGTCAATAATTGACCGTTAGCTTTTCAGGTTCGTGTTCATTTTTAAGGCTACATCAACTGGTCATGTCATTGTTATGTTTGAGCTTAATGTCCTGTGATTTGAGGGTCTCGGATGTTTTTCGAAAGTCTGATATTCTAATATCTGAGCACACACTTTGAAGACAGGGTGATAAGAACTCAGACCTCCTTAAAGGATCATCCAGATGGCAGTTGGAGCATTTTCTCAGTTGATGTCTCCTGTTCTTGTTCACTCTAGGGCCCTAAATTAAGCAGCAACCTTTGAGGCAGGGAGGAGATAGTCTTTGGAATCAAACCAAATTAGATTCAAATCCAAACTTTGCTATTACTTTGGACCAATTGTTTAGCATCTTTGAAACAGTTTTTTTCCTCTGCAAAATGAGGATTCTAACACTCACCTTACTAACACTTCTCGAACATTTCCCACATGCCAGGCATCAGACCCGCATGGGCTATAAGGCAAACACTGTTATTATTCATGGTTTACAAATTACCACACTGAGGCTTAGAGAGGTAAAGCAAATCCACTCCAAAATACACATTGGTGCTAAGTAGTGGGGCCTCTTGTTGGTTCTTTTATTTCCGTAGAATTTCTTTTTAAGAAAGGACTTGCAGGGTCAAAAGGTACATACATAATAAATTTAGTTCATTTCTAAACATCTTATAGTTTTAAGCCCTTGACTATGAGAAGCAGTATTAAAGCTGTATTTTATATTTCACCATGTTGCTGCATTGCAGACTGTTGCTGTTTGAGAGTGTTCTTTGTAAGTGGCCGTGGAGAGCTATATGCTATGAGAACTGCTTTATATTTTTCTTCTTGAAGATAGTGATGATGCTCTCATCTTGATGAGCACAGTTCCTTTTCAGTAACGATTCTGGATAAATGGCTGTTGCATGGAATTGAATACTAGCCTACGAGGCAATTGTTATGCCTTAGATGAAGAGTGGATGCCATTTCCAGAAGAGTTTGACATTCTCAAGGAGGAGTTTTATAGCCTTGAAGAATTTTATATTTGTGATTTGTATGGCTCTTGATAAAGAAAAAAGGAGAGTTATTTCCTAGGAATTTAAAACTTTGATTCTGTTGTGCTTCATCTCCTGCCCATTCCCCATTCACAAGACCCTGCTAACTTCAGCTTCTTCTCCTACTTCATCTGCAGGCTCTTGAAATCTGTGGGACGCCTAAGTGTGTACGGAAACACGGAAATAGCACAGTCCCTTTGGTTAAGAATAACATGTCAGTTTTCTTTTTTTGCTTTTGTGTGCTCTCTGGAGCTCACCCATGCATGATGTTCCAGTTGACTTCAAAGGCAAGTCTGTGGTTGGATTAGCTCCACAGGACAGAAAGCAAGGTAAGAAACAGGCTTAGTGCTTTCAAGGCCCACTGGGGAGCTGATAGAGCCAAGCTATGTGGTTACCAAGACGATTTGTTCATTTATGTCCTCGTGGAAAAACAGGAAAATTCGCATAATACTTTCTATCTTGTTGTCACGATTAAAATCATTTTTAAGTGGTGACTGGACAATCCTCAAAAGGTTGCTTTAGAGCTATATAATGCCTATACTTGGGGAGTTTAAAGTCTAATAAAGAAAACATGAATATAACAACGATTCGGAGTGAGAAAGTACTACTAAAGTCACGAAGACATGGAATATGCAAATAGGGTGATTTTAGGGTTAAAAAGGGATGGCCTAGAGAATAGTGTGTGTTTGAGAAATTGCTACTAAGGCAAGTTTGCTCTCCAGATTTTGCCAGCAAAAGCAGAGTCCTGACAGAAAGCTAGAGCCAGGCGTTGCTGAGGGAAGTATGGAGAAGGCATCATCACAAATGAGGGCACACTTTGGGAGAAGGCTGAGAAATGGAAGAGACATGGCTGGACGACGTAGGCATCAAGATGACATGCTGGAGAAGAATATGGCAGACTGGAAAGGGTGGAGAAGAATATGGCAGGCTGGAAAGGGTGCGGAGGCAAAGCAGATAGGGCAGGGTGAGGTGCCCATGTGGGCTGTGAGGCTGGGGAAACCTCCCAGATGAAACGTCAATGTGGAAACCTAAGGAGGAATTGGAAGACATGAGGTCCATGGAAAAGCATGGGAAACAGCCCTGGTGGTTCTGCTGTGTATCGACAGTAGGCTTATTCAGGACATCTGGAAGCGGCACAAAGGCAGATGAAGAGTCTTAAGTTGAGAAATCAGAGGACCCGCTGAAAGAGGCCACAGTCATCCAGGTGAGGGATCACCAAGCCCTGGACTAACACCGAGGACACCATGTAAAAACGAGGGTAACGTGGTAGTGACGGAGGATATAATCAAACAGAATAACAATTACATCCACAAAACCCAACATCAAAGAAGGAGGGCTCCGAAACAGTAAAGGATGGAAAGGGACTAATAGTTTGCAGGTCTTGCTTCTCTGATGGAGAAATGATGGATAGAGCAAGTCCAAAGATAGACAGGATCCCAGCAAATCCTAGAAAAAGGACCAGGCATACCTATTGTTATGTTTTTGTGTTTTTTTTTTTTTTTTTTCTTCTGTCTCTGGAAAGAAGAAGAAAGAGAATAAGATTATTTCTTTGCACTATGACTTACTCCATTTTATCTCCAGGATCACAAAATATGTATTAGTTAAATTTATATTAAACTAAAAGCATTTTTTTAATTTCCTAGTCCCCACCCACTAGAGTTCTTTGAGATCATTTTATTCCCCATTGTCTAGGGAGACACTACAGAGAAACTGCTGTCTTTGTATTACTGAACCTCAGATTGAATCTTGACTGTAGTTATGTTCTTCTAGTGAATAGAGCAGAAACAGAAATGAATCATTTGTCTCCAGAAACTGTCATTCTGACTTTGCTTTTGGAGACACTGGCATGTGTACTGTGACTGGAACAATCCTGCTTTGATTTGTCATCAAACACTTGTTACTGGACTTTGAAAGGGAAGAAAAATATTGTGAGATTCAAATGAGCTTTTCATTTGGAAAAAGAAAAGGCTATGTGTGTAGCTCTCTGTTCTAATGATGATCAGTAGGTGTTTCTCTCCCAAGAAGTATGCCATAATTTTATGACCTCAGTACTGCTCAATATTTGCTTCAGTATCTACAAACCATATTTTGATTTAATTTCCTAAATCTTACAAAATATAACGGAAGTGTCGGTCCTCGTTGTCTTTTGGCTGGAAATTCTAGAAGAGGAAACCATTGAGTGGAAGCACCTCAGTTCAAAGTTACAAGAGAGGCTGAACTTGGAGAAGGAGCTTGTTTAGAAGGTCACAGGCCTACGTAGTGACAGAGCCAGGAAAAGCTCACATCTATTCATATCTAGATGACCCTCTTTTAACTATGCTGTGCTGTCCCTTTCCAGTGTAGGAATTTCTGTGCTGTAGAAGGCTAACTGCACATATAATTGCCATCCACCAACAAATCAGATTTCACGTGTGATATCTCATAAGGTACCTGCACATCTGTCTCAACAGCATTACAACAAAGTACCATATAAGCGCTCTGGTGATGACAGGGCTTAAATAGGAGTTAAAGAGGTTTGGTTTTTTTAAATCCTGGGACCAGGGCAAATTGCCCAAGAGGTTTCCCAGCTGGGAATGTGGTATAACAGAAAGCGTAAGTAGAAGAGGATAGGAGGGTGGAACAGCCACTGATGGAGCCACGGCTGAGTTTGCTGTGGGCTGGGTTAGCAGTTCAGAACAGCAGTTCAGGGCTGGGTTAGCAGTTTCATTCTTTAGCACAGCACAGGTCATTAGTTCAAGTGTATCCCTGTGTTTCTCCTGTTTTAAGTTTCCTCCCCTTGTCCTGGTTCCTGTCCATCTTCATTCCAATATCTCTCTCCCCATCTCATTCTAACCACTTGAAAATTTGATGTATATGTATTTTGTGCATTTCCTTGTCTCCACTTTGCAGTCCCCAGCATCTGGCACCTGCTCTCAGTTCACAACTGAACTCATGGTTCCTAAATTGCTCAACCAAGTGGGTGTTTTGAGCCTTTCCTGGATCTCTCTGCACATTTGGACTGATGGATCACTCTCTCCTTATTAAAGTTTCTCTGGTTGTTCCTTCCCCGTCTCTTTTGTGACTGTGTCTTCTTCCTCCTTCTTCCCCAGGGTTCTTCCTCAGCCCATTGCTCCCCTCCCGTATTCTCATCGACTTTCAAGATTTGCAGTTACTCATAATTTTATTTGTAGTTCAAATACCTTTTTTTTTTTTTTTTTATACAACTGTCTGCTGTATCCATCAGGCACTCTCCAGTTTAATGTGTAAACTGATCTTATCATGGCCCCCCTTAACCTGGTCTCTCATTCTGTGCTCATTCTACATCATATTGTGGAACCACGTCCACGCGTTCACCTGGACTAGACGCCTGAGACTCATTTTTGGTTTCCTTTTCACCACTGTTGTTACCTTCCGTGTCCAACCCATTGCCAGGACTGGCTCGTCTTCCATCGTAAATACTTCTTGCATTCGTCTGCAATGCCCATCATTACTACCACTGGTGTAGTTCAGAACGGCTGCTATTTGGCTATGATTTCTCCTTTTCTTGGGCATCTGCATTATTTAAATGGCCTTTCTTCCATCAGCCTTATCACCATCAAGTCCCCCTGACATATTCATCCCAAGGCAGACCTGCCTCTTGCAAGCTTAAAACACGGGTGTGTTTTCCTGCCCTGCTGGATAAAATCCAAAATAGTCCCAACTTAAATTCTAGCCTAAAAAACACTACATCCTGCCCTGCTCATCTTATCTCTAACAATTTCCTGTTTTAAACTTTGCTTTCCAGGCACAGACAACAGCTGGGAATTCTGCCTATGAACCCTATCATTTCTTGGCTTTTTCTGTCTCATTTGCCTTTAAGTCACTTCTCTGTCCTCTGTCCTGGCCCACTCCTAGGTCTCTTTTACTAAACACAAATGTGTCACCTCTTCTAAGAATCCTTCTTTTGTGTGTTTTCTCATCCTCCACCTCAACTATCCTTACCCATGCCCTGAGCATATTCCAGTCATGGCATGAGCTACATCATATTCTAGTTTGTGTTTGTGTGAGCTCTACAGTCGATTGACTGTTGTGAACAACTTGTTAGCAACTGATTTCTTTCAACTAAATTCAGACTGACTTCTTTGGATGAGAACTTGGTAAGTATTGGAAAGATCTCTGTTCCTCTGCTGATTTCGAGTCAGGGAGCTCTTCATGTAAGGAGTTATATGTATATAATTTACCTTTAACTTAATTTTACCTTTCATTCTTTAGCGAGCAGTAACCTAAGTCACAAATATACAAGTATCTTTATTTTACCTTCTCTCCCAACATCCACACTTTACCTACATTTTACTGCCAAAACAAGCTGAAATTGAAAAAGATGAAGTTGGGGCACCTGGGTGGCTCAATCGGCTCAGCCCCATGTGGGGCTCCATGCTCCCTTAAGATTCTCTTTCTCCCTCTCCCTCTTCCCCGCCACCCACCGCTCCCCCCTCCAAAAAAAGAAAAAACAAAAGAAAGAAAGAAAAAGACTAAGTTATTGGCTTGCATGGAACACCCCTGTTCGTTTAGAAGGGTCACAGGAATCTATTTTCTCAGTTTCCAGATCTAGGCTCTTACTGCTTTGTGACATTGCTTCTCTGTGATTTTTAAAACATTTAAAGATAAATTTTATATGACCTTCATTCACTCACATGTCTAAAACATTGATTTTACAGGATAGTCAGTTACCATGCCAGAGGAAAAATTTTAAAGCTTTATTTATCCACATACACTTTTTTTCATACCAAGAAGTAGCACACTGAACTTTGCTGTCCCCAAAAATACTATAAATGCTATTTTCTCAGGAAAAAGAGTGAGGTTTATTTTTTGTTAATGAAGTGCCAAACAAGCTAGCCAACTTGCTGGGCATAATTAAATTGGAGCATCTTTGGCAGCACACTATGTAGCTCCCTCCATGCAAATGTTTTGCAAAAATTTAGCTTAAGCAATTTTTTTTTTTTTTTTTGGACAGATTCTCTTCAGGAAGAGACATTCAGGAATTGGGGGCAGTTCTCCCGATATTATAAACATTTTCAAAGATTGGTTAAATAAGCTCCATTATTTTCCTAATCACTTAATTCAAGTCTTTTCTTCTATGCCCACCTACACACATTCAAATTTCAGCACTTGACCTATATAGGTGCGAATAAAGTGGTGGCCAAGTTCAGATTTAAAAACGTTGTTTGTAAAGTCCCTCCATTTCTAGTTTATATTCCTTCTTCCTGTGCTTTACAGTACTGTTTATTCACTATCTCTTTTTGTTCTTCCTAGAATCAGAGAGGGAACACACAGATTCCTTAAGAAATCACTCTTAGAATATCCTACAGAAATAGATTTCCAAAGAAAACATGCCAAAATGGAAGACAAATAGATACTTTGTTTTTTTTTAAGTACACCTTCTGATTTCACTTAATACATTCTCTCTTGTGTCTGCTCACCTCTTCTCTTGTAGCTCAAAAGCAGGCACAGATAATACATAAACAGATGAGCGTGACTATGTCCCAAAGAAATTATTTACACAAACAGGTGGCAGGCTGGATTTGGCCCACTGTCATACTTTGCCAACTCCTCATTTAACTCGGAACTCTTTTATTTTGATTTTTAAAGTCATGGACATGAAAATTAATGCTTCCTTCCTTAGTGAGTAAAATTTTATAATCAGAGACAAATACGTGAATTCTTCAACGATTACAAAAGATTAATACTTTTTAAGATCTTTTCTATATCTGAAGTTATTGCTTGTACAGTTGCAAGTTTCTTGAGGGAAGTACAGGGATGATAATTTATCACACACTTTCACCATGACCAAATGACTGCTTCATGATACAGGCATCTTTTTTTTCTTTTCTTTTCTTTTCTTTTCTTTTCTTTTCTTTTCTTTTCTTTTCTTTTCTTTTCTTTTCTTTTCTCTTCTCTTCTTTTCTCTTTTCTTTTCTTTTTGCTTTTCTTTCTTTCTTTCTTTCTTTCTTTCTTTCTTTCTTTCTTTCAAGTGTTTATTTATTTTTGAGAGAGAGAGCATGAGCAGGGAGGTGCAGAGAGAGAGAACAGAGGATCCAAAGCAGGCTCCGCATGCTGACAATGGAGAGCCTGATGTGGGGCTTGAACCAGAAACCATGAGATCACGCCCTGAGCTCAAGTCTGAAGCTCAAAGGACTGAGCCTCGCAGGCACCCCCAAGCATATTTTCAAACAAATGAATGAATGATTAAGGCTCTGTATGACAACTGGTAAGTCAAGCTGATCCTGTTGCAGACAAAGTATCAGACCCAATCTTTAAGACTTAGTTCCCTGTGCTCTCCTATTTCCAAAGATGCTGGCTTAAATGCACTGATAATGGTATAAAGAACAAGGCCATGGTCAGTGGCGAAAGTGGTGTGTGCTTCCACCCGAGCCCATGTTCTGCAACAGCTGATCGTGGGAGTGTTTTATGGTAAGCATGTATGGATAAGATTTTAACAAGTATGGTGTGGTTTTTTCTTTAGCGCTGTAATCTGTCACATTAAAAACAAGAAGGAAAACCCTTTTGCCTGTGAATGTGGGCTGAGGAGCATGATGGATTTACTAGTATTTTTGACTCCTTACATTTGAGGTTATCATGGGCATAGCGTCTTGGGTAGAGCTTTGGAAGTACTTGTAACAGATAAGTGGCCATACGCCAAAAAAGATGCTATTTACATAGGTTAAGAATATCTACTCTACAGATCTCAGTGAGCAATAAAGATAGTGGTAGGCTCAATTACAAAAGACCTGTAATTACATTCAACATTCCTTGAGTATAGGTGCCATAATTTGTATTTCTTTAAACTTATGTTTCTTTAAAAGTTAATTACAAAAAATAATAATAATCACAGTGAAATTTTAAGAGGGAAAAGGAGCTCCCTCTCCTCCTCCTGCTCCCCCCTCCCTAATTCTACTTCCCTTCCCAGACAGGACATCTATTAACAGATTGAGCCTCATCTTCTTTTTACACTTTATCATACATACACTTTGTTTGTGTGTTTGAAACCTACCTGGGCTATGTTTCCACTAGTTGCTTTTTATCTCTTTGTCTGTCTGTCTATCTATCTATCTAGTAACCATTCCATGCTAGCTGATTTAAAGCTCCCTCATTCTATTTAGGAAAGGAGTGCCCATTACACAACCACTTTATGCTTTTCTCCACTGCCCCCTTTAAGCTGTGTGCTGTGCTTATAGCCATTCCAAATATACTTGCATTAGAAATTAAGGAGGTGAAAACAGCCCTTTCTGTGTGGAGAAATGAGCGCCAACTTTAATTAATCTAGTTGTACTTTCAGTTGATTTTTGGATGATTGTTGATCGCTTTGTAGAGTTTTATAGCACCCTGCCAAATGTGTCCTGGGTTCTTCCTGTGGCATATTTTTGTATAACTGTGTGTTTATAATTATTCAACCATAAGGACCCATGCCTGCACACGCATGCCCATGCACATGTGCAGATTTGTTTATTTCAAAGAGGCAATTCAGATGGCTAAGCTCAGAGTGGAAATCATCATGACATGAATCTGCCTTTTGTGACAATGGCACCCTAACAGATACAGTGTGCAAACACTGAACTTTCAGAACATTCTACTATCCTGCAATAATTGCTACATGCTTTTGGCCTTATTAACAAGAAGTTTCTTTCCCCTTCTACGTACAGAAACCTTTATACCTTACCATTCAGAGACAGCTATTTTTAAAATTTCCAAATTCACTTGCGGCTCTGTTCACTGCAAGATCTTCCCATCTATTCCAACTGTGTCAAACTATGACAAAAACAGGAGAAAACAAGAATAGACTATACATGTCACTCATGTTGGCTGAGAGTTGAGCTGAGAAAGCAAGAACTGGATGATGGAGGAATAAACATGCCATCGTTTGAAAAAGAACTCTTCTCTTTCAATCTATATATAACATCCATCATAAACTGAGCAAGACTATTGAGAGTAATAATTACAATACTATCTTACACTTGTCTAGTGCCATATAACTTGCAACGTCTTCTTCAAATTTTAACTCATTTCATCTTTCTGACAGTCCCATCAATTAGTCAGGACCGAGCTTATTATTTCCACCTTCTCTCCCAGCCCTGCAGTTACTTCCTGCTGTTCTTTCCAAACCTGGTACATCCGATTCAGAGAAGTAGAACTCCCGGCCTTCAGTGCCACTCAAAAGTCATCATGTTGGGCAATATGCTTGGTGATAGGTTACACTGTGTACCTTTCTGTCGTGGTTCACATCGCCCTAGAGAGAATACAAATCACTAATAAGCTGAGGTCAGATAATTTAGAATTATTGAGGTAATGCTACTTTTTTTTTTTTTTTAAATAGAGACCTGTAGTAGTATCCCAAATAGGTAGCAGGGATTAATGCCTAGGATTTATTCTCAGTTGTATCGTAGAGTCATTTGGATTCCATCCATTTCTCTAGGAAATTAGCCACTGATAATCATAATTATGACCCCTAGGTGTAGTAAGACAATGAAATGCCTCCTGAATTATTAAGAAGTGTTAATTTATGTCTACTCTGTATGTAGTTTCAAATAGTTTACTGCATTGTCATTTCTTGAAAATTGGTCACCTGTATAGATGATATATACATAAGATTAAATTTTAAGTAATGGTAATATTTCTTTAGAAAAAAGCCCCGTTATCAGTGCTGAATAAACATGCCATTGTTTTATATGGATTTTTCCCCTAGATTTCTGTTTGATGTCCATCTTGACATATTTCCTCATTAGCTGCAGGTCGTTATTTGAGAAAAAAATAATGCCCAGCATTTGTATCCCATTTTATTATGCTATATATTGCTTTCACTGTCACATACATTGTCCAATTTATTATATAAAATAAGCCTCAGGGAGCATTGGTGGTTTGTTCAAAGACACGTGGCTAATAATATGTGGTAGAGAAGAAATCCAGTTCCATCTGTCCAAGTCAAGAACTTTGTCCATCAATCTACAGCCATCTTGGAAACCAGTATCCCAGAATTTACATCAGGAGGTGTCAGCTGGCCGTGGGCCTCTCCACTTGTAAGCCCATCTGGCTGAGTTTCTTTCAAGAGCTTGTCAATGTAGCTAATATCAACCAACAAATCAGAGATTCAGGAAATTTGTTGTGATCCTGATTACAGTGAAAAGGGATAATGTTCCCAGTATTAGATTGCTTTCCATCCACTTGAAGAAGTGCATAGGATACACCATTTTGGAGGCAGATGACTTTATTCATCCTACAATACAACCAAGAACAGGCACCTTTGTTAGCTTTCCTTTTTTCTTTTCTTTCTTTCTTTCTTTCTTTCTTTCTTTCTTTCTTTCTTTTTCTTTTTTTAACATATATGAGAATAGTAAGCCTTAAAAGGAAATATAGGTGTGGGCATTCTCCATTTACCTTGGATACAAAATAGATTTTCAGCCTTTGATGAAAAGAACAGGCAGTGCCCCATTCCAAGGAAAGAGTGTGAAATCAGAGAGAGAACTCTGAAAAAAAGCTCGGGCTTACCCCCCATTCTAATCAGAATGTTTTTAAACAAGCTGCCCTGATATTAAGTGACAGAGCAAAGTCACTGCTTTTATGAAAAGTGGCACGAGAAGGTGAGGGACACCTCTAAGGAAGAAGGGCCTTTGCCATTAATAATTATCTATAAGGAACAAATAGTGCCTGGGAAGTGGGGCTGGATTCAGAGAAATAGAAATCTAAAACATTAGGGAGACCTCTGCTTTTTCATGAGATATTGCTGATGCTGAATGCATATTTCCAACGAGAACAAAGCTGATAACAAAGCCATCTTGCACTCATCCATTCTGGAATATTAAAGAGAAATGTCTCCCATGTTATTAAGCCACTTATAATTATTTCTGACATGTCAAAAATACTGAGGATACAGAGAATAGTCGAAGATTGGGGGTAACATTTTTTTAATATGATGTCAGTCTTCAAAGAATTGAACAAGTGGCCCCAGAAATGATCATTTCTTTAAGTATGACACTGCCACGTAATAAACCAGCAGAGAAAATATTGGAAGGAATTCTGTCAACATTCTGAGACTAGTGTAATTTTGAACAATCAAGCATAATGGCAAGATCAAGCCTCGTGTCAGGCTGTATGACTTGTAATTCTGTGAAATTATAAAACTTGTGAACAAAAGGGAATGAGAAATATGTGACTATGGAATGGAGGTAAAGAATCAGGAAGCATGAAATTCCAGTTCTGTCCCCTCTGACCTTACTGATATGCAAATTGGCTCATTATGTCAAATCGGCCGAGTTGAAACAATAAAGGTTTCCTAAGAAAAGAATTTCCAGTTTTACCACAGAAAAAGATAAGTTTTGCATTTGGAATGTCTGAGAGCATCTGAAGTGTTGTCTCATTAAAATTTATGATCAGAATTAATTCACATTCATTTTGTTAAGAACCAAATCACCTGGGTTGAATTTGTGTGGGGAATCTTAAAAACAGATAATGAGAAGTGACAGCAGGTCTGCGGAGTGGCCAGTGAGGACCACTCATAAATCTGATTTTTTTCTTTTTCTTTTGTTAACTTTCCATTTGGTGTTTAGAGACTGGTGTTGGGGAATCAAAGTCATTTATTGGCATTTGTGTTTGTTATGAAATAAGTAGAATCTTTTTTTTTTTTTTTTAAATAAGTAGAATCCTTTATAAATCACTCAGGTTGAAGGATTTTAACAGCCTTAAATAAGACCCAAACATGTGGCAATAAGAGAAAATAAGACTGCTGGAAGAAAATAATAATTTTGTGCCTGGTACTGTGCTCAGGTGACTTAATGATACCCGCAGACAGAAAGCCTGAGCATGGAATGGATACCCTTCCCACAAAGTTGCTGAAATGGTCTGTTTCCTTTGCTGTGGATGGCTCATCATCTCAAGTGAGAGACCAAATCGTGGCTGTTAGGCTCCAAATCGTCCCCTATTCTCCACATCCTCTTGGTGGCAAAGGGCTGAGCAGAGCATTTCCTCTTCATTCCCTTGTTGTCCTCGTAGATAATTCCTAGTGGAGGATGCCGGCATCTCTTGCCAGTAAAAGTCGCCGTGCATTTCCTGGCCCTCCATTTCCCTTCTAATTGAATTACTATCAGGAAATGTACTTCTTCTCTAACACTTTAACCACCTTCTTCTACCTCCGTGAGTTCTAATCCTAGAACCATCCCTCACTTGATAATACTATAGGCAGATGAGTATTTCTGGAACACACCTCCTCGCTCATCTACAGAACCAGAGGCTAATTATTGCTAAAATCTCATTTCAGAATGAAAGTCAGCTGGCCTGGGGAGTTTAGGAGTCCATGCCTTCTGAATGTTGATGGCAGTAAGCTTTCATGGGCACAGATGTAGGATTAAAAATGGAGATCTTGTGGGCTTTCTTTCACCATTCCATTTTCTGTCTACTTTCTTTATGCCAGATGAGGCTGCACATTGACCTCTCTATTCAAAAATTTAAATCTTGACTGGGATGCTACACTACACATTAGTACTTCCTTCCCCTCTGGATCGCCATGGAATATGTCATCTCTGAGGTACTGGGACATGAGTCAAAGATTCTTCTCAAGTGGTTCCCAAGTCCCACGGCACCTGAACCACAAAAAGGTAGTTCTGTGCATCCTGGAAGTCTACAGGCAGAAGTTTGAGCTTTACCCAGAATAGCTTCTCTCTGGTTCTTCTGCTGGGCCTCCAGCCTTCTCTCTCTCTCTCTGGTGACAGTGTCCATTTTAGAACCAAAAAGAAGAAAAGTTTCAATCTGTTCTTTCTGCTTTGTATAACACTTACCAAATAGCTCAGTGCAGGTGGGTACTCAGTGAGTCATTTTCCTCTAATACTTGTGTTACCCTCTCTTTGCAATGGAAATGTCTATTTCAGGTTCCTAAGCAGCCATTTGTAAATCACCCATGTGCCCTCAAAGAGTTGGGACTGAACCATAAGCCTAAGCTTTTAGAATATAGAGAAGGTAAAGGAGCGAAGAAAGAAACAGACAAGCTGAATATGTGGATAGTTTTACTACTGTTGAAGTGCACAATTGTTAAAATTGCATCCCTGCTGTCCAGGTCTGTCCAGATCAATTTCACTTCAGCAGCTCTGGGCAGAAATCTGGATTGTGTTATAAAAAACAAATAATTAAGCAAGCAATCCTTTTATGTTACTTAAAACTTTACTATATAGAAAAATCTATTCCTGGCTTTTGAGGTGTCTGACAACATTGTTAGCTCTGATGACTTTTTGAGTAGTTCTGTCATATTCTGTGATTTGCCTGAGCTCTTGCAACATAAAGGGGAATAAAATTATTTGTGGGATCTGTCACAGTGAATTTTTAAAGCCAAATTGTCCCCAGGCTGAAAGGGTTTCCTGTGACTACAACTGATTTTCCTAAAATCCATGTTAATACTTGCAAACCCAAATGACAAAACTTTTGATTGTTAGTGCTTGGTGGCCGCTGAAGGCTATAGGCTTAGTTGCCGCCACAAACTAGATGTAATAAAAGCAATGACATGTATTTATTGAGTGCTTGGTTGAATCATTTTACGTGGATTAGTTTATTTAATCCTCATAACTCTAAGCAGTAGTACTATTTTTATTCCCATTTTACAGATGAGGAATCTAAGTCATGGAAAAGACTACCTGCCCAACTTGTAGCATCAGGATTTGACCTGAGGAGGCCTGATTCCATGAGGCAACAATTAGGTACATGCTCTATTCAAAGCCCCTATTTAATTAACAATTTTTATACTAGCATTTTATTCCTTATTTGATATTTTCCACATTCAGTAAGCATCTTCCAGAATTTAAGTTTCAAAGGAGTAAATGGTGGCGGGCCTGCGTGGCTCAGTTGGTTGAGCTTCTGACTCTTGATTTCTGCTCAGGTCCTGATGTCACAATTTGTGAGATCGAGCCCCTGGTCGGTCTCTGTGCTGTCAGTGTGGACCCTGCTTGGGATCCTCTCTCTCCCTCTCTCTGTCTCTCTCCTGCTTATGCTCTCTCTCTCTCTCTCTCAAAACAAATAAACGTTAAAAAACAAATTAAGGAGTAAAGGGTATCCTGAAATGATGATCAGTGAAAACTGATTTTGCTTCTGACTACATCTAACTTATTCTGAAAGAAGGAGATAATGGCTCAACATGGAACAAAATTCCTGTGAAGAAGAAGCAGAAAATGAGCCAAGGGGCCAGAACAGTTCATAGAGCGAAGCTTTTAGTTCCAGGCAAATTAATTCCACGCATATAGGAAAGAAAGTACCAATTTAAAGGCATCACCGTTTGATATAAATCCCTGTCCACAATGACATCAGTTTGGCTAGCATGGCTGGGCAAGGACAAGAGCAGCCAAGTAAAGGCATAGACTCTGGAGCCAGACTATCTGGATTCAAATCCTAGCCCCACCACTTTCTAACCATGTGATCCAGGGCAAGTCCCTCCTTGCCTCCTTGCCTCTTTGACTCTGTGTTCTTATCTGTAAAAGAATAACAGTACTGGCCTTATGGGGTAGTCATGGGGATTCAGTGAGATCATGTATATAAGGCATGTAGAAAAGTGCCCAGCCTATGCTAAGTACCAGAAGGATGTTTGCTTTATATGTCCTTATGAGGTACTCAGTGTGCGACCAAGATACAGACAGTGGTTTTATATTTAGACATTCTTAGGGCTTTCATATAGGAAAAGGACACAGTAGATTTGATTCATCTTAGATGCACTTTGCTAAATAAAGTAATTTTTAGATCACCTAGATTTATTTTAGTTTTAGAATTTGAGTGTTAATTTGTAAGGTCAATCAACTAACCTGTTGCCGTGACTCAGTCCGAAGGTGGAATTTTGCTCCCGGCAAAAGGGGATTTAGCATATAAATTGAACGATTATCAAACAAAGACAGACAGACTGGCCACTATCTTGAAAATGGGAGTGGCAAAAAATGGGTGATAATCCTGCCTGCCAAATCCAAGGGATTAGGGAAACCAACCAGGGTTTAGAGTTTGACGTAGCAAATGTATTTTGAGGTGATATTGATAGAAATAAAGTGTAGCTCATAGATTATAGTTTGGATAGACTTCCGCACATTTAAATCTTCCCTCTTGCTTTCTTCAAAGAGTTGGAATGGATGGTCCGTGACAAAGCCTTCCATGGAGGTAAGAGAGGCTTTATTCCTTCAAGGCAATTTGGTCCAACTCTGCTAGTTCATCTATGGGGGAAGCCTGGCAAAATTCCAAAGGTGACTAGTGTTGTATCTATTATTTCACAGGGTGGAGTGTGTTTGGGTAGATGGAGGGGGAAACCTATAATTTCAGAGCTGCTGGTTGAACATTTCTGCTAAACTTCTTTTTGTTTTAAAAATTGGTGAAAAGATCTCAACATTCAAGATGATACGAGGGCATTGAACTATCCCCAGGATAGAATGTACCCACGGTGGTTGCTAAATCTTGGTGTGGTGCAGGTTGGAAGTCTCTAAAATATTTCCTGCAAAATATGAATTACTGTTTTGGCCCATTTTTCTGGGAGATTTAAATCAACTTTTTAATTACTTGAAGTCTGAAGGTTTTTCCCCATAAATATAAAATCAGAAGTGAAAGCTTAACCTAGACCTTTTAGGAAAAAAGGTTGCATTTTAAAATCATGCCACCACTGTCTTGTTTGGGAAGAATACAAGTTGGGTCCAATCAAATGTTGAGTCATCAACTATTTCAATGCCCATATTCATCATGCCTGAGAAATATAAGCATTCTTATTTTTTTAATAGGCTCTTTGAATCATATTCTAAATGAGTACCATGTAAATAAATTAGCACAACAATCACGCCATGCTTTTTTGTCATCATGGGTCATTTTCATCGGATGCTTAGTGATTTCATTGCACTTGTGTAATCAGGTGAAGAAGCTCCACCGGAGCATCCATGGGTCAGCTATGTAGACTCTAGCTGCCAAAGGCGCTTCTCCTTCTGAACAGAGCGCTTTGCTCAGCCAGTGTAGACATGGCCTGATAAACAATGGAACTTCTCCCTTGAGCTGGAGTTTGGATTGATCTAATTCTTTAACTCAAACGTGTGCACAGGTTTGATGAGTGTTTAAATGCCTGCATTTTAGTAAAACAGGAACTTAAATTGACAGTAATGTGAGGAATCGCATAATTTATAATGAACTTGAAAGGCAGGAGCACTCACTGTTGCTCAAGCTAATCAAGGGACTATCAAATCAAGGGTTTAACATGAGCTTAAATATATGTGGCAGGAGGGTTGTTCTTGCAGGCTTATATCTGTCAGATCTTAACACTAAACCTGTCAGGGTGCAACATGGCCGTGTCACTTTTAACCAAGATGTCACATATATTGTGAGAAACAACCTGCTTTGTGTTTTCTTCTCTGGGATTTTACTGGGAAAAGCAAATGTAAAAGGGATTTTTTTTTTTTAACACTGCATTTTTATTTTGCAGATTCTCAGGCTGATGGAGAGAGTGACGAGTGGGTTGCCAGCTATAGTCAGCGTGCACAATGGCTGCGGGGAATATATTCAGACATGCCCAAGGAGGTCTGCCCAGGGGGAAACACATACCTTTGAGGTTTAAATCAGGTGTGTGAAGAATGCTAGAACCGTGACTTCTACGATTTTGTTTTGTTTTGGTTTGGTTTTTGCATTTATGTTTTTCAAGGAAAACAGGATGGATGGTGGCTCTTGGCTGTTCCTCAGACTCTTTTAATGCCACGAAATACACCCCAAGTTTAACCTACTCTCTCTCCTAGGATGTGATATACTCTACTTGCTGCTCAAAAGGGTTGTCCTCTATTTTATCAAAACTTTAGATTTTAAAGAGGTAGTTTTTCATCTTCAAAAAGGGTTTTGATTTTGGAGATATTTTAAAACTGAGAACTGAAGTTTTTCAGTTTGTTTTTTTACTACTTGTCTATTTGCTGGGAAAAATAAATGCTATTTGTAATATAGGAGTTAACCACAAGAGACCTAAGAAAAATTATGTTCACATTATCTTTAGAAATACGTGTTCTCATTATCTTTAAAAAGTTGTTAAATGTCTCAGAAATGTCAAGAAGATGTAACATTGTTTAGAAAATATAAACCACGTTTCCTTGCAGGATGAAGTTGTGCTTAATAGCTCTGTTTAATTCATTCAGAGACTACACGATTTTTGTTGCTATATTTTGTTAGAAAGGAAGGAGAGGCTGTTTCTACAGGTGTCATAGAAAAATCAATATTGAGCCACGGATTATTGGATCCCATAGAACCATGGAGACTTGGCAGTGAAATTCTTCCAAAGGTGAGGAGGGGCATTGATTTTCCTTCTCATGCCTGAAGAAATATGACACAGGAACGGAGGCTAAATTTAGACTGGAAACAAGTCTCATTTGAAACTATGTGCCTTTAAAAAACTTTGTGACAGTTTTTTTTTTTTTTAATTAAATGAGGAAATTGAATGTGAGCATATAAAATTTTTCTCATATATTTTTCTTAGATTTACTTTTTTTCTTTATTCCTTTGCGTGCTTTTGAAAAAAAAAAAAAAAACGACTATTTGACCAACATTTTGTCTATAATTAAGATCCAGTGATTTCCTGTACAACATAAAACAGTCTCGCTCTTAAACCTATAACCAAGACTGCAATAGTCCTTCACCTTCTAAGAAAAAAGCATATTATTTATACAATCACACTTAAAAATATGTGCCATGATTTTTAGACACGTACTTGCTTACTTGTTTATTTGTTTTACAGTTTCTCCTAGATTTTGAAAAGTTGAAAAGCTCAACATAACGCATTGGTTGTTTTCCTGCATTGCTTAGCATTCCATCCTTGCAGGCAGACGGTGTTCCTAGGTTTGGAAGGATAAATCCCAGGGGAAGTGAGCTGAAGAACATTTCATGCATCACTCATCCTATTATGAGCCCTGTGCTGTTCCATCTCTCTACAAGGTAAGAGATTTATTGTGAGTTGGCTTCTGCCAGTGGAAAATGACATATGCTAATGGCTCGTGCTTCCCAGTGTGTGTTTGTGGAACTCATAATTGAGAGTATAGCAATTGTTTTATACGCTGAAGAATAATTGGAAAATTTAAGTTACTCATACACGCTCTATCATGCACATCTGTCCCCAGGTAGCATGTGGTTGCCCTATCCTGGGACCCACATTCTGTAGTATTGTCTTCCACATGTGAGGTGGGGTGGCCAATTGGTCATTTTTATAATGAATTTGAGCAGAGTAGATGATCAAGAAAGATAATTCATGTCCTAAAGTAGAAAATGGCCAAATTACCACTTTGCTGTGTCTGGGCATAGATACAATTTAAGTTTTAATACTTTGTGGGATCAAGAACTGATCATAAGAAAGTTAAAATATAAAATGCTGGGGAGTTCATAGTAAGCATAGAGTTATATTAATATTAAGCTTTCCTTTCTGCTGTCCAGTGGAAAATTCTTAATTCTTTATCCTTTTCCTGAACTTGCAGGCTGGCTGAAACAACAACAGAAATTGGTGTGTAATTCGTATTCTAACTTTGGATCACCTGGTTAATACTCTGACTCTGACTACCCAGAAAGACAATGTTCTATAAGAACTATCTGTTAAAAGGCCTGCTGCTGCATTATTAATAAAATAACAGGGAAAATGCGATGATCTGGATGTCCCATCTGATGAGGTAAGGTTTTATCATGTCCCATAAAATGAGATTACATTTGATTGTATTTATCATTATGCCAGCCCCAAGAAAGTTTGCATTTGTCAATTTGACACAGAAATCTGTAATATAAAGCTTAATATGCACTATCTAAACTGCGACCAATTTCAGGCATTAAAAGCCAGGCTATTTAATGTATTTTATTTATGTGTAAATTACATTATCGTTACTGTTTTTCTATCCTTTTCAGCTTGGAAAATTGTAACTCAGTATATCGCACAACATACTTCAATAAAAATAAATTATGTATATTATAGTTCTTATGGGGGGCAAAGGCATACTATTTTACTGACCTTTGGTGAGGTTTCACTTTTGATGTGTGAATTTTTAAATGTGAACAAACCAAAAACAGTGGCATACTTGGAAGTAATCTAAAGCTAAAATGGGAAATGAAGATTTTGTGGTAAGTGCCAGCCTCGTGTTTGCTATTGCCATACTTCGGCATCTGCCTGAGAAGAAAAAAAAGTACAAAAGACAATGGAGAGATGATGGAGGAGCTGGGCATATGGAAAGTTCCAGGTGCCTGTGGATACAATATGAGGATACTCAAATATCTAGTCCTCTTTTTTTGATACCTATCCTGTAATCCATCAGAGTGGCCAGGTGCTCTCTTTGTAGTTCAAAAATATTAGTGTTTTCAACATCAGTGCCCATTATGGCTATACCAAAATCCCCTTCTATGTGTAAAATATATCTTACCCATATCTGAGCAACATGATTGTAGCCCTTCTCTCTTTAGGTTAAGCACATTGTATGACTTCTCTTAAAATGTTGCAAAGATGAATTTCCACTAGATAATTTGTAGTTGGTAAAATATCATGAATTTTTCAGGGGAAAAGTGGCAATTAATGGAAACATAATTATCTTCAATGTGAAAATAGTCTGGGATGCTAACTTTGGCGAGCACAATGTCTCTAACTCATTATCATTTTCTTTGCTTATTTTGTTGTCATTCTTCGGGTTCTTTCTGGATCCATCTCTCTTTTGTTTCCCTTCGACTCCTCTATTGTATTCCAGTTGGCAGTTAAAGAACCGAAACAGCAATAAGACTGCGCAGGCACATTTTCCCAGTGCCACCGACTGGGCGTTAAGCTGACTAACGTTTTGAAAGCCCAGCCCATTTCGTTCACAGCAGGCAAGGCAGGTAAAAGCATTTCTGTATTAAAGTACACACTTTGTTTCTGTGGGTTCTTCTGATCTAAATTGTCTTGTTTGCCAGTTGGGGGGAGAGAGACGAAAAGTGGGTTGGGGACCAAATGTCTGGGGTATTTAATCAAATGCCCAGCAACTCCTGATTATAGGAGGCAGAAATTTCACTTTCCAGGATAACTATGGTGGATTTTGTCAACCCAAATGGGTGTCCACCTTCACCCAGCATGTTATTGGGCTGCTCCCTACCATTGTCTAAATACAAAGCAATGGAAGAATTCCAAATAGTTTTAATAGTAACTCCTGGGTTAGAGGAAGCTACATATGCAGGGTGAAAATTCCCATAAAACATAGGTATACGGGAAGTTCCTCAAACAGTACATTTTACATGTTGTTGTTTTCTTCTATTAGAAGAAGAATGTGAGCATTTATTTCACTATGTTTTGTTAATTTGATTACTGTTTCGTAAGTGGTAAGTATACACCTCCTTAAATGTTTTATGAAGCTCACTTAATCAAGCAAATATGCTAAAGCACATCACTGTATTGATCCTTGACCTTTTGACCCGTCTCTCTGCCATGCTGGCTGCCTTTTTCTCGAGTTCTCCCAAATGAGAGCTTAGGGAGCCGACAGAGTGAGGAGAGGCGTCAGCCTTCTGTCTGAGCAGCAGCAGACTGTAGAGTTGTGTCACTGGAGGGGATTTCCTTGCGAGTGACAAAATTGGGATGAATAATATCAGTTTGCATTTTAAGGAAGCTTATGAGCACTATACTGAATTGTCTAGGAGGGATGAACGTAACATACATTTAAGGCGGGAAGATTAAAGTTCTGAGATGTGTTAGATTACTGCAATAATGCTATGGCTCATTTTATGAATGAATCAACATATTCCCCACCTGGTGCCCACATGCCACATATTGAAATAAATTTAACAGAGCCTCTTTCACTGGAGTCAGAGCCTTTACACACACCATCTTACCACGGAGTAGATCCCTAGTTTGTTTTATGTTCTATGACCATCGTATGGCCATTTCTCACCAAACGGGATCAAAAGTTAATAGAAGGTGCAGTGGAAAAATGCAATAACTTTGTCTTTGAACTTTTAGTGAAAGAAAGAAAGAAGAAAAAGAAAGAAAGAAAGAAAGAAAGAAAGAAAGAAAGAAAGAAAGAAAGGTGACAGGCCATGGATGCCCGTACCATGACTATCCATGGAATCTTTTCAAGAATGTGAAGTCCCTTCTACTTTAGCAGTTAGACAAATTCTTCAGCCAATTTGACTTCAACTTGGCAAAGATTTTCTGTTTATAAATGTCCCTTGGGGGTCCATGAGGAATTTCAGATACCCACTTATTTTCTAGAAGAGAGTTCAGAATCCATAAGTTCAAAATATTTTAAAGTTACCATGTACTTTGCTTGAATGAAGCAGCAATGCTGTGGATATGGCCATATCCTTTCAGGCGCTTGACCCGGCTAAACTCCACTGCACTACATGGCCTTCTGGAGGCCCAACAGCATGGCGTCTCATATTATTCACTTTCTGGTTTCACAACTCTTTCCCAGGATAGTCATGGTTGGGGGCAAGGGGTACAAGGGTAGGGGATAACTTTTGTGTGTATATTTCTTTTCCAATTTGTTAAGTGAAAAATGCTGGAGAATAAAATGTCCTCCTTTTGTTTATCGTTCAAATAATTGCATGAAATGCGAATCAAAGCATAATGGTCATGGTGAGTGAGGGGAGGAGGCAGTTACCCTTCAGCTACTATGGTTCTCAGGGGCCCACTATACTATCTTAATAAGCTGAAAGGAATGATGTACCATTTCTCTCTAACATGACATAAAGTTCCTTTAAATGGAACAGTTCCTTTAAATGGATTCATTTTTAAATCTGAAAGGCAATGGCCGTGATCCAGGTTGAATACGTGCACACACGTAGTCACATGCATGTACTTCTTGTACACATTTTTTAGCCAAGTAATAAAACTGGTGGAAAGGTGACCACGAGGACTCCTCTAAGGGTCTGGGGGATGGGTGTTACCCTAAACAGGTACAGAGGCAGGTCCGTTTTTTAATTTGAAGCTTTGGGCTTTAGCTTAGAAATTCACTGACATTTTACATTCTGTCTCATTATATGTCAAGATTGTTTTACTTAAAAGAAAGTTTTAATTTGCTTACTGTTGAGTGAATCTGATATTTGAGACGAGTGTGCTGCGTTTTCCCTTTCATGAGTCACTCAAAGAACACTTATTGAGCTTCTGCTGTATGCCACGTACTATTTTACCCCCCTTCTCCAACACCATCACATATCCCAGACACTCCTATTTGAGGCTGAAAAGCACAGAATAGAGACACACAGAGATGTGAAATAGGTGGACTGGTAACAGATCTGTGAATTGTAAATTACTGTAACTCCTTGATACTGGCCACATTTTTCTACCCAGGGATTTTAGACGATCATTGTCAGAATTTCACAGAAAGCCCCATCAAATCTGTACATTTTTGTTGAACTTAAAGCAATTCCTTCAAGTTCTAGAAGGTTCCCTTCTTACTTTCGGTTTTTCGGGGACACAGAAAGGTCTTCGTTTCCAATTTCTACTTTGACACATGCTCCACACCTAAAGACTGACACCCTTCCATTTTCCCTCTTTCCCTCTTTGTTTCCCATCTTTTCTGAAGATAAACTCCTGCATTTTTTTTTACTTCTTTGTCTAATTTTTGTCTATTTGACATGTGTAAAGTGAAGAGATTAAAAAAAATCAGTGGATGGGGGGGTCTGACCTCTCTGCTGCAGGGTCTAGAATGTTGATTGGTGTGTGTGTGTGTGTGCACGTGTCTGTGTCATATCATGAAAATATTGCAGCTTACGTTTAGTGCATAAATGCAATGGTTACACAGGAACTGGATTGACTGATTTGAATTCCTGCTGTACTGCTTACTAGCTGTATAAGCGGTTTCTAACCCTGCTTTTCAGCTATAAAATGAGGAAAGTAATCGTACTCACCTCCATTGGGTTGCTGTAAAGATTACAGGAAATAATGAGTGTAAAGCACGGTGCTTGGCATATGGTGGGAGGTCAATAAACGTTAGCAATGATCTTTAGTGTTGCCATTACTTATTTCATGTCTATGCAGACACACACATACCCCCAAATACACAACTTACCTATATGCTGCATTCGTCAAAGAATGATGGTCTTAGCCAACATTGTGAAAAGGCCTTCAGAACTGTCAGCTTTTTGTTGTGAAGGTGCATTCTGTCTTTACCCCCTCTGAAGGCCCAGTACTCTGCCTCTCTTCTTGGCATTACTGGTAAAACCTCCTTGCAAGCAAGGACCTGAGATTTATCCACACAAAGGTCTAGATGACGGAGAACATTTGAGGTGTTGCCCTTGTAAAGGTCACTGACCTCTTTTCAAAGATCGAATACTAAGCTGATGAGATCGCAGTCATCCAGTAGCAGCTGGAGAAATGTATTCGCCAAGTGTGATTTCTCCTGGTCCTTCTGGAGATCTCCCCAGAGTAGGAATGGTTAACTAGGCCAAGAGGTGAGGTTAGTTCTGCTGTGGAAGGTGCCTGCTGGGGCTCTCCTGGGGGTTGTCTGACATCCTCAAAGGCTGCCTCTCCAAGCCTGGGGCCATTTAGGAATGTCTGTCAGCTTTTCCATTTTTTTTTTTCCAATTGTAACTCTGGGTTTTGAATCTAGTTATGCTTTAGACCACAAGCTATAGCCCTTTGAACATTTTTTTTTCCTAATACTCGTCTTTATTTTTGGGTATGTATCCATTTTTTTTCTGTACACACCCCATCCATATATTTATTCTTGGTTTCCCGTTGTATTTATCTCACAAACGCCCGTGTTCGTGATCTAAAGTTGTTTGCATGTCAAACTATTATGCTGAGACATTCTCCTAAAATATTCTCTCTCTATATATAACAGTACTTCACCTGTATTTTTTTATGCCTATATTTGAGAGTTTGAAGGGCTGGGTTCAAGTTAAGGTGTGCCTTCACCCCCAAAATATGCTTGGAAAACCATTTAATTCTCAGCCTCAGCTTGTCAGTGAAGTGGTAATAAAAGGATTTGCCATCGGGTTGTAAGAATCAAATCAAAGTGTTCACTAAACTCAAAAGCAGTGTAGAACTTTTTGGGTCTTCCCTTTATCCATCAGAACTACCTCCTCAAGCAATTTTTTTAATAGAGGACATGAAGAAACACATTATGTTTAGTAATTTGTGAAAGAAGAGGTCGAATTACCTTTCTTTGACATTTTCCCTCATTACCTGAAATCGCTCTTCTGTGCATTCTTTTATCACTGTCATTTGCCCTCTGTGGTTTTTTGTGTATTTGTTTTATCACTGAATCAGGATGGTCCAGGGGAGAATGTTCTCAGTGAAAATCTTAGAAGAGACATGTCCACTGGTAAAGAAGGGCCCACACGGATGGGCTAGGTCCACAAACAGCTTCTCAAAGGATCCAGATCGTTCTATAGAATATGTGGCATGGTCAGGCTATGATGCCCCACGTCACTCAGAAGTTTGAACTAAAGCCATGAAGCTTAACATTTTCAGGATCCTCTACACAAGTGAGAAAATAATAAATAAAAGCTAATATTTATTGAGTAGCTACTATGTGCAGATACGTTCAATAATAACTATTAACTCTGGATTTTTGTAGACACCAAATAGGCACCGAGGTACAAATCTTACCCAATTATCTAATCCTTACAACAATTTAGGGACAGTGCTATTAGGTCCATTTTACAGATGAGGAGACTGAAATCTCTCTGACACCAAACCATTGTTTTCTGGATTTTCCCAAGGATCCTGAGATAGAGGCAGGATTAGGTGCATTTTGTACATGAGGCAGTTGGGTCACATAGGGCTTCAGTAACGTCCCCACCATTGTAGGTAGAATCCCATCCAGGTCAGCCTCACCCTGCACACTATGCCACACTGCCATTCTGTGTGCTTTAATTTTCAAAAAGGACCCCCCTTTTTTTTACCCCCCTCTTAATTTGTAATCTGTTGTGGATTGATACTTTTGTAAAATATAATAAAAATGCATTACTGGAAAAATAAAATTAAAAAAGACATACAAAACACAAACTCAATTATTTATTATTAGATTCAACAAACATGAAATTACCCAGGTTGAAAATAAAATTAAAAGCCATGGCCCCTATTTTTTGTGTTTTTTATCTCACCAAAGTTCAAAAGCATGTCTCAACAATAGACCTTCACAAACTAAATTAATTTTGTATGAGATATGTCTATTGTTGGAAGGCCTATCATCTCAGAACCTACAGAACCAAGAAAACGTAGAGCACTGTAAATTAGCTTACTAGATATAATGGAGATACCACTGTGTTACTGGTATATCATTCTCTCTCCAGAGGGCGGGCTCATGGTGGTGTTGATTAATAATATTCTCTCACGCTGCATCCAAGTAGGTTAAAGAAATTAAAAGGAGCATGATAACACAAAGCAGCAAAGCAAACTGGTTAGTCCCCACAGTGACTAGTGCTCTGCTGCGCAGAGCAAGTTAGCTTAGTGAATTCCACTTTTCAGCATTCCTGAAAGCAGATTTTCAAATAGAATGGCCATGAAAAATAGCAAATGCATATTTCCCAAGGGAGAACAGGATCTGTAGCAGGTGCCTATCTCCATATCCATCTGTAGAAGTGTCTGCAGTAAAGATGAGAGAAAAAAGGCTTAATAAACAGAAAATGTCAGAGTCTCTATTTTTGATTTTTATTTAGCAACATCATATCTCAGATTTCAAGACAAAACTGTTTTCGCCTGATTCCTGGCCCAGCCCTCCAGGCGAATCCCTGCTGTTAGGAATGCGGCATCTACAGGCAGAAGTGTTGGTATGGTTAATCTTAATTGGGTTTTAACTTCAAGGAAGAGATGCTAGGTTAGAGGATCTGTTTACAGCAATCCCTGTGTCACCAGTGTTATGTTAATGTAGAACTTTCTCTGCATTCCATGGAGGTAAAAACAATGACAGAATACAGGGATTCTTATTTGCACTTATAGCGGGCCCTTTGCTGACCATTACATTGGTGACCTTAGTCCCCTGAAATTCAGATGGAGCTCCATTCTTGTTCTTAAGCAATGCCCTGCTTTGGTATCTAATCCATTATTGAAATATAATATAATCATTTATATACTAATCATTCATTTATAGACTACCCACTAAGTGCCAGGTCTTGTGAGAGATAGCTAGATGGTAAAGAAACAATTGTGGCAACTTGGTTCCACCTTCAAACAGTTTCCAGCCTGGTGGGGAGGCACAGGATACAGAGGTAGATTTGGGATATTGCAGCACTGGCCATAATGAATGAAGGGACTGATTGGCCTGTGAATGTAGAAGAAGTGACAAACTCAGGCAGTGGAGTCAGAAAATGCTCCACAGAATAGGTGACATACAGCCTAGAGCTGGAAAAGTAAATAAGAGTTTAAAAGTTACTAATGGTGGGGTGCCTGATGGCTCACTTGGTGGAGCATGTGACTCTTGATCTCAGGGTCATGAGTTCAAGCCCCACTTTGGGCGTGGAGCCTACTTTAAAAAGTTTAGTAATGGTAAATATTTACAACAGTATTTTTATACAGTGTGATTTCTTTGAACTCTTTTCATTGATTGGGACTCGTATTTGGTCTCCCAGTGGAATTAGTGTCTTAATGGATTATTTCATATTGTTTCTCTGCTTCTCCACATCACATTTCTTGTGTGTGGACCGTAGCTAAAAGTCAGAGTGGTTAAAAGCAAAATTTTATTTATGCTTCCAACATCTCCCTACTGTCTTTGCCATACTGACTGTCAGGAGTTTCCTTCTAGTTTCAAAAACTCAGCATCTGTGATGATTTTTATTTCCTTCTTCCCCCATGATAAAATTCATCAGTAGTTAATGGGCTCCTACATATAAAATAGGACTTCAGCCTTGCCTCAAGGATCTAGGAGACAAGGCATACCTAAGATAGCTTTTGATTAAGAAAAAGAAAAAGTAAGCTTATGCTTACTCAATATTAGCTATGGGAGCCTTGACAAAATAAGGGCTTTTGTTTTAGAAAATGAAAGTGAGTAAGCAATCTTTAAGGAGATTAGAAAATGTTTTAAAATACTTAAAAAAAAATAATTCCAGAGAAAAAGAATGGTACAATAAATAAACACTTTTTAAAAAATGTCTATTTATTTTGAGAGAGAGCAAGCATGAGCTGAGGAGGGGCAGAGAGAGAGAGAGAAAGAGAGAGAGAGAAACCCAAACAAGCTCCACGCTCAGTGCAGAGCCCAGTGTGGTCCTTGATCTGACAAGATCATGACCAGAGCTGAAATTAAGAATTAGACACTCAACTGGCTGAGCCACCCAGGTGCCCCAATAAATAAACACTTTAAAGAATAAAAACTATAACCATGCACTGCTAATTGGCAAACTAGACATGGCCAACAAATAAAAAAGATAATGTTGAAGAGCAGGAAAAATTGCCCAAGTGAGTTACATTGGCTGCCTGACAAAGCTTGGCTATGAACTAGACATTGGATGGGGCCACATAGAATTTAAGGGTCATTGACAAGGAGTGCCACGACTATGGTCAATGTCAGCTAAAGGATGAAGGTAGCATATCCCCGTGTACAAGAAAGTGGCAAGAATAAATCCCAGTATCTTATTTGTGAACAAACATACACTCTGTCCCCATCCAGAATCCTACAACTCTGATATGAATTAAGACATCTGAACATCCGAAAAAGTTGATAGTAAGTACTCAATAAATGTCAGTCGCTATTCATTTAAGGTAGACTGACACAATTAAAACACTGTTTTTAAAACCAAAACCAAAACCTTGACATCATGCCTTCAGATGCCAGTACTGTTATTCTAGGGATGGAGACACTGCAGTAAATGAGAAACACTTATTCCCCATTCTGTAGCACTTATGGCTCAGACAGGGAAACAGATATTCATGTGGTGTTAAGCATGTGACAACAGGGTAAGTAGAGGCACAATGGGCGTAACTAACAAGGAGAGATATAGCCAAGTGAGGTTTCAGTTGGGAACTGCAGGATCTATTGAAGCTAGCCAGGAGTGAATAGACGCTAATATTGGGCAGAGTTTGGAGTCCAGGAATAAGATAGAGTGGGGGAAAATGTTGGGCAGATGTGAGTGATGGGCCTGGATGTCATAATACAGTAGACCTGTTGGCTAAAGCCCAGGATATAAGAATTGGGGTCTAGCACTGGGACATCACAGGAGTGGGAAGTCCAATTACCAGGGGACGAAAGCCCTGAGAACTGGTGCCAAGTCAGACACTTACCAGGGGTCAGCTTAGATGTCTCTCTTGATCTGTTACAGTTGCCTTTCTTTCATCTGTAAAATGGTGGAAATATATACCTTGCCTAGTTCTTGGGAGACTGTGTGGATTGTATTATGAAAGTTCTTGTAAGTGATAGTCCGTATATGAAGATAGGTTTTCTTTATTAGTAATTTACATGGCTGGGGAAACCATTGGGGAAAATTCTCTCAAAATATAAATCCATTTGGAAGATCTAGATCCAAGATTGTGAACTCAAATGAGCCAGGCAGGTCACATTAATATTGAAGGGGGCTCAAGCAGAGTAATGATATAGAATAGTGGGGACGGTGGCAAAGTGGAGAAGGCATGCCCTGTCCAAAAATCAAAGTAATGTGTTGTTATCTAAGAATATAGATCTAGCGATGCCACATCTTCTAATTTTAACCTCTAAATTTTTAAAGACCTTCTAATTTTAAACCTAGAAATTCAAATGTTTATGTGAACCTAGTTGGTGACTAGTTCAAGTATTCAACGCTGATACCTTGGGTCAATGTGAAACGATGTCCCTCTCCACACACACCCCAAAGAGCTGTGAAGTCTGACCTGTGGACTGTGATGTCAGGTTCAGATGAATAATGGAGAGTAAATATATCCCTAATCATTTGAAATTAATATCAATGTCATATAAGTGAGCCACATTCTTTGGTGCATAAAGACAGTTATACGAGGGTAGACTATTTCAGGAGGTGCATGATAGTCTTTGTGTTTCTTGTCACTGGGCTGCTAAGATGCTTTGCTTACTCCTTCACCTTTTTTCCCTTCTATAAAAGCCATTGCAGTCCTCGGAGTCCTACCTGCTGACTTCTGTATTAAATATGTCACTCCCTTGCTCGAGAGTTTCAAGTGGTAGCTCCCATCACACACATCCAACACAGATTTGACCTCAGCCTACTTTCTCTTGCTTTGTTTTCTTCACTCATCCCACCTAATCTCTTCTTTCTGTTCTATTCTTTCTTGTCTACCACTTACTGAAAGCCAGCTACATGCCTTTTTCCATGCAAATTGAGCCTTCTGAACCCATTTCATTGGCTGTCCACTCTCAGAGTTCTTTAAAACCACAAATAGACAATTGCAGAGCTTATAGTTGTTTTTCAAGGGCTTACAGGAATTTTCTTAAGCTGAGCAAGAAATGTGGATCTTGTTAATCGTTTATTATTATGGCTCTGTCTTATTAAACTTTATTAAATCTCAAGCCAGCTGAAAGAAGATGTAAACACCTGATTAAGAATGCAAAGACACACACACTTTAATGGCTAGGTTTAATCCAAACTTTAATGAGTACGTTTCCTAAAATACACTTCCTATTTTATCTTAGCATTTCCATCATAATATTAAAATATCAGCCTAAAAGTATTATAGCCTACATGTGTAATGGGTGTGATATCAGAAAACCTCAGCTTTTGTCTTTGGCTTTTGCGTTACCAATAAAGGAGGACTCTGAGTATTGTATGCCTTTCTTAGAAACATGAAGAAAAATGTTCTTAGAAAAAAATTACATGTGCTAAAATGGGTCACTTATATTTATTTTTCTATTTATTTTCATCCTAATACATATGGTTTCAGACTTCAATTTGTTTTATATCCAGGATATGAGGATGAGAAAAATGAGTGATTTCCTTTCACTTATTGCTGTACTGAGTTCTACCCTTTGGAAACATGGAAAATGACTCTTAGACTTGTTCTGTATGATTGGAGAAGGAAGTGGTAAAGGAAATGATAGAAGAAGGATTACCTTCCTGGAAACCTTGTCACCCCTGTTTGAAAGCCTCTCATTTTTATTTTCATGGTGTGTTCAGTATTATTTCACTTTGCTGTTGATGGCCTATGAAAGATTTTACTTAGAAAATGCGAGGTTCTCATTTCTTTCTAGGATTTATACTCGAAATGGGTGAAATTTGGTTGTCATGTATGTGCAAATTATTCAGAGGTGTCAGAGGCAAAATCAACGTGATGGTTTTCCTTCAGGTAGTCAATTAGAAAAATAGTAATACTTAACTCCTATTATTATGCTCTGGGATCACAAGTGAGCATAGAAACAGTTTGGAGTTAAGAATACCTAGGTAATCGGTGAGGAACACAAATCTCAAATGAATGACTGCTTGCAAAGAACTTGGGTTTTGACAAAAATTTACACAGAACTTGACAGCTGCATAGGACTGTTCAGATTTCTTCTACTGTGGTGCAGCAGATGCTTGGATATGACAACAAAGACTGAAAAGGTTTACAGTGAAAACTAACTGAGAGCAACACTTGTCTTTGGCAGTAATAAATACATCAGGCTTTTTACTGTGAATTGCAAATGGTCTCTTTCATGAAAACCATAAATACATGTGGTGCCAACACCATGCATTACTAACTCTCTCATTCTTTTCCATTAACCGACAAGGCATATGTAGTTGTGGTTGCACATTCACAAGGGAGTGGATAATTCACAGGTGGCTTCTGTTTTACTAAAATCACTTTTATTTTTATTCTTCTAGAGCTCTCAATATAATCCAAAGAGAAATTTCAGAGGTGGATGTAAGTTTTAATACCACTGCCACAACGGAGTGTTTAAAACAACTTTAGGAAAACTTCAACTTTAGGAAAACTTCTACTTAAATAATTCTTATTGCAAAAAAAAAAAAAAATCAAAGTTTGATAACTGTCCAATAGGATGGAAAGAAAATATGGTCAGATCTAAGTATCTGAATCTAAGTTTCTGTATTCAGATCTAAGTATCTGAATCTAAGTATCTGTATCTAAGTTTATTTTCCGATACATCGCCAAGAGGATAAATACACAATACATTTAAAATAGGAAGCTATGGATCATGTAAAATGTTTAGTGACTTCTATATGTATGAAGTCATTTTCTTATTGAAAACCATTTATCTTAGTAAAAGTAGCCATTAAGCTATTGTAAGTTAATGTAATGGTACATTATATTCTCTTTTTATTTATTTATTTTGAGAGAGAGAGAAAGTGCACACAAGCTAGGGAGGGGCAGAGAGAGAGGGAGAGAGAGGATCCCAAGCAGGCTTTGCGCTGTCAGCACGGAGCCTGGTGCTGGGCTTAAATTCATGAACCGTGAGACCATGACCCGAGCCGAAATCAAAAGTCGGATGCTTAACCAACTGAGCTACCCAGGCACCCCTATGATACATTCTATTCTTAATATATGTCAGATAGATAGACTGAAAAATATAAACATGCACGACCACCCATCGAGCTCTCTTGTCAACTGTCCAAATTTATCTCATTAATATAGCTTTATAAAATGACTTAAAAATCTACTTCCTTTATGACCTCTTTACCTAATTTGTGAAAGTAGCCTATGTATTTAACACAATAGACATATTGAAATGAAAACAGCAGTGAGTTACTTTCCCTGATTTCAATTTTATAGGTACTCACTGCTTCCTATATCCCAGGCACTGTGCTATGTTCCGGAGATACAGAGAGGAGTGAAATAAATTCTCTGTCCTAAAAGACTTCACTGTCAAGTCAGAGTGACAGGAAAATGGATAAATTGCCACACAAAAAATTAGTGAAGGTTTAGTTTCAGTTACCCACTGGGGTAACTGGGACAGGTTTTACCTAAAAGGATGACATTGACGCTGATTATTAAAGGATGCAGAATGAAGACATGGGGGAAATCATTCTAGGCAGAGAAAATAATACCCACAAAGTTTGCCCACAATTACAGTGAGAAAATCAATACGGTGAGGCTTTGGGTATATGTACCTATGAAGGAAGAGAGGTAAACAGTGACTTAGAAAGATGTGATGAGGCCAGATGGTGATGAGCTTTGAATGCAAAGGAAAGGAATCTGAATTTTTAATCTTGCAGAAAATGGCCAACCAAGCTACATGATTGCATTTTTGTTTTCCAAATGGGCTAATGATTTGAAATACCCTGTTTTTATTACTTTTTTTTGAGATAGCTAAATATGCCAATCATGGAAAAAATATACATATTGCCTGTAAGGAGAAACAAGAAGGGAAAGATAAGAAAGATGTTATAATTTTCTATCCCTCCAAATAATAAGGAGCTGATTTTATGCATGGTGATGAGAATGAAGAAAAGAAGCTAGATTCAATAAACATTTCTGAGTTTGATAAATGTTAGTGACCAACAAATGTGATGGAACAGAGAGAGGGAAGAGTTAGGGACGGTACCAAATGTTCTGGTTCAGATGACTGAAATGGATGATAATGCCATTATGATTAGTATTAAAAGGGGGGTAATTTACCAGAGACATGGAGAGAGAGAAATATTAAGCTTGAAATACTTAAAAGAAATGCTAGTAGCGATCTCCAGAGGTCATGGAACTCAAAAAGAATTGTGATTATTTCATTATTATTTATACCTTTTGAGGCAGGTGAATGTTGGTTGAACAGAGGAGGTAGAATTTATGTAACAGTAGAACACCTTTCTCTTCCACCTCTAATCTAGGAGAATGAGGTGAAAGCATTGAAGAGTGCCCCCATGGAAACTTGGCAAACCACTGCACATTTAAGGGATGAATAGGATGACAGAGTCTACCGAAGGAGACAGAAAAAAGAAAGGGAACTTTAGGGAAGAGTGATGCCGTGGGAACCAAGGCATAAAAGAAAAACACGGATTTTGAACAGAAGGGAGTCTTACTGGTGCCAAATTTCACTAAGCTGCCGAGCAGTATAAAGATGAAGCATCCAACCTTTGGTTGGAAATAAGAAAGTTTATGGTCATCTCAGAAAGATTGAATTAGTGGGAATGTAAGCCATATTATACTAGGTGGAAAAATAAATATGACTGAGGAAGTTAAGAGTAATAGTAGGCAGTCTACATTTTCTACACATTTGGTGTTGAAAGAAAAGAGGGGAATAGAATGCTACCGACAAGGAGTGGTAGGCTCAAAGGAGGTTTCTGAAAAAGCAAGAGAATTGAGCACATTTGAAGGGAAAGATACTGATAATTAAAGAGAGAAACAGAAGCCAAGCAGATTACCTAATGGAGCACCTCCTGGGGGAAGTGGAAGAAGTTAATCCACCTGGAGGAGAAACCTTAGAAAGAAAAAGGCATACCTGGGGTGCCTGGGTGGCTCAGTCGGTTAAGTGGCCGACTTCAGCTCAGGTCATGATCTCGCGGTCTGTGAGTTCGAGCCCCGTGTCGGGCTCTGTGCTGACAGCTCAGAGCCTGGAGCCTGTTTCAGATTCTGTGTCTCCCTCTCTCTGACCCTCCCCCGTTCATGCTCTGTCTCTCTCTATCTCAAAAATAAATAAACAGTAAAAAAATGTAAAGAAAAAGGTATACCTTTCTCCTCCAAGAGGGGACAAAAGAAGCTAAGGACACTTGTCAGCTGGTACAATGAAGATCTTGCCACCTCACGGGCTCTTTTATCCTTTAGGATGTAGGAAGCAAGGTAGTCAACTGAGGGTGGACAAGAGAAGAGTAGTAAAGGTTTGTAACATCTCTCTTGAGAACTAGGGCAGGGAGATGTGTTGGTGCAAGCGTAGGAGTTTCCGAAGGCATCCCTTTGTAATGGCATCAATCTGCCCGTTAGTGTAAGCTTTTACAGCACCAGCGAATGGCTTTGGAGCAGGAATAGAGAACATCTATTAATTAAACTACCCAGAGTTAGAAATCAATCCAGGGATATGACAGAAGGACAGCGGGGCAAAATATAAAAGTCTGAAATTGATGGTGCAGGGATGTAGGCTGGCAGAGACTAAATAATCAAGACTTACAACATTGCTTTTATTTTTTACTGCTATCTTGGAGGTTTAGGTGGAAAGACTTCATGTATTCTAAGTCAGCTTTAAAAGAAGACACATATTTAGACAGGAATCAGCTTGTCTTCTTCACTAGATTTATCATTGTGGAAGATGGCTTTAGTGGAGGACACCTCGACTCATTGGCTTAATTTTTTTTTAAGTTTTTGTAGAAAAATGAGTTCTTAGAAAGTTCATCGTTTGAATAGGATCTTATCCAGGAGACCATTATTACTTTGTCTCAGCAGCTTTCTTTGTAATTGCTTGAATTCTCACTCACATTCTAGTTAGTAGGAGAGAATAAAGATAGACCTTTGAGAAGGCGTAATTATAAATTTATTTGTAAAGACTGTTGCAGGTATACAACCGATACTAGACCTACTCTATTCTGTTGGTGTCTTAAAGTCAAATCTTTAATTTACTGTCACAAAAATTTGTTGAAGTCAGCCTTCAAGTATAAAAAGCTTTTTCATTAATATGTTCTCTGGGATGTGACATAGTGAACTATATGCTGAACTTGCTGGCCCCGTTCTGCTCTCAATCACTTAAATCCAAATACATCACTTTGTAACTTAGGGCTTCGGTGTAATCGGTATGAAAATGACTGTGCTTTCCTGCAAGGTTCAGGTTGAGAGCCTGCCATTCAGGAGAAATCATCTTATAATAAAATTGTCTTAGATCGACAGTTAAGATGGCTCTATCTTCTCTGGCTCCCTTTCCCTTTCTCCTTCCTGCCCCCATAGTGAATGAGGTCAGAATATTCTGGAAACAAATACAAGTAAAGTCAAACATCTCCTCATCTGTCACTCTAGTCTGCAGCACAAGTGTCCTAGCTTGATGTAGGTGCCTCCCGTGTTTGTTTCTAGTGCAATCGGGATTCATTCAATTGTTCATCTAGTCAACAAATAACTGTTGAGTGCCTACTGTGTGATACTCACATTTCTGGGTGACATCTGTGAACTTAATTCTCTGTGATGCTATTTTTATCCCACTGTGTTGAAATTTTATGCTCATGTTTCTGTCTTATCCACTAGACTGTACCTACCTGAAGAAAAGGATTGTGCCTTAAGTCTTCAATTTCCCATGATGTAGCATAGTGTTTGACACATAGAGGGTCAAAGATTTGTTGAGGAAGTTACTTAGCATAGTTAGATCAGTTAACCTGAGCACATTTGTACTCTGAGACTTACAATTGAGGAAACATATTTAGTTTATACTAAAGAAGACTTAGTATAACTATCTCTCAAGATGTCAAGATCTTCCATGTTAAATACAAAAAAATAATAATTTTAATTAACTTGCTTTGTTTGGTGACCTCAGAAATGAAACAACTTTGTTATTTTGGTGAAAGTTACAGTTAAACTTCTATGAGGAACATTTACTGAAAAGTGCCAACAATAGATGGCAGTGAAAAATCCTATTCATGAAAACCAGAGAGGGGCAGTTTAAGCCCATAAAGAAAATAAGATCTTTGGTTTTCATTGTTGTCATCTAATAAGTAATTTCTGCGAGTCGCTTATTTACTTTGTAATTGAGCAAGTCATGAAATGAATTGAGCATCCACAGATTTGTTGCAAATAAAGATGAAGCATCCTGTGCTTTTATTTAATAAGAAATTGAATTTTCAAGATAGTTAAAAAGGTTGGTACATTGTATGGTCATAATGCCATTATTCAAACAAGTGATTATCCAGTTTGCCTCAGTAGAATGTTAGTTAGCCTGTTTGAGGGGAATATTTCTGTAAAATTGGCAGTTGCTTGAATTCCTTGGTCAAAATTGCCTTGATCTTTTATCACATAGGGAGTTACTCCTGAAAAACTGGTGATACAAACATTTGTCATGCATGTTCACTCTATGTGACACCCACCAAATGGCCAACATTTTTTTTAAAAAAATTCAGTTTACCACTAGTCTCCTTTGGCTTATTTTCATCAAAGAAGGAGAAGCGCTGAATTTTTTTTCATGCACAATTTTTTGAAATTGCATTTAGTAGTTCACTTGCCATTGTGGAAACATAGTTTCTTCACACGAGTCTGTGACTGGGATCTTGTTTCTCCTCTCCTGAAGTGTTCTACTGTTTTCTACCTCTACCAGTTTTTTCAGTAATAGGAGTGAAAATTCAAACTTTGATGTAAATTTCAAAGTTAAAAATTTATTTTAGTATTTTAATCTCTAATCTTATAGACTGTAGAGCAAAGAAGGGAAATATCTTAAGGAAAAATGATTTTCTACTAGAAATTTATAATAAACTCTTTGGAAACATGATACTTCTCTTTATCAGGAAGGTAAAGTGTCTCTCTTTATTTATTTATTTTTTTTTATTAAAATTTTTTTTTTCAACGTTTATTTATTTTTGGGACAGAGAGAGACAGAGCATGAACGGGGGAGGAGCAGAGAGAGAGTGAGACACAGAATCGGAAACAGGCTCCAGGCTCTGAGCCATCAGCCCAGAGCCTGATGCGGGGCTCGAACTCACAGACCGCGAGATCGTGACCTGGCTGAAGTCGGACGCTTAACCGACTGCGCCACCCAGGCGCCCCAAAGTGTCTCTCTTTAGAAATTCCTTGCCATTGTTTTCCCTTTCACGTCATCTTCCAATTTTATAAAACAGGGAGCATGGAATGGTGAAGAACATATAGGACTTGGTTTTGAGATACCTGAATTTGAATCTTGATCCTGGAATTTACTTATGGTATGAGCCAAGGTGTCTCAGGTAGGAAATGATAACTATCATTTGAAAAGTAATGAAGTAACTATTTACAACAGGAATAAAAATGAAGTTAGTTAACATATAGAGAGGTGTTTACTTTGCACTTGAAAACTATAGGGTATGATAATGACTAAGCTCATAGGCTATAATAAAGCCCATTGTTTACAGTAACATTTTGTTCATGCATATGCATTTGGATATAGTTTTAGCTCTTGCAAAGGCTTGATCTAATCCAAGACAATATTTAGCAGACACAAAACCCTATGTTTGGATTTTTAAAATCAGTTCCATGAGTATAGAAGTGACGTGGCTTGTTAACAGTGCAGATAAGCAAAGATCTAGCCGCTTTAAATGACCGTTTTATTCCTACATTTATTCACCAAGTATTTATTGAGTGCATATGTCTGCTCAGTGCTGAAGATGGAGCAGTGAACAAGAGAGTCAAGAATTCCTGCCTCCATAGTGCTTCTGCTCTAATCGATCATAAACTCAACCGAAAACAAATCCAGTGAAGGTGCTGTGAGAAAGAAAGAAGGAATCTGCTTTTATGTTGTAGTTTCCAACTACAGTAAATCAGGTCTCTGATGGATTTAATGCTTCTTGAACATACTTGTTTTCTTATGTTTATTTTTGGTGGTACCAATTAAAAGGCGTATTGAGAAATTGGACTATCTTGGGAAGAATTTTCTGAATTCACTGTGAATTTTCTGAAACCATGTGCACAGTGAATAGCGTAGTAGGAGAAATGGGTGAAGGAACTAGAAAAGAAAAGGGCCAGAGGAAATGATAGTTGACCTCAAGCATCTAAAAGGCTGATGCAAAGGAAGGGCAACAGACTGACTTTATGTTGTTCCAAATATAGGACTAGAACCAAAGAGTGGCAGTTTTTTAAAAAGTAGATTTCAGCTCGGGGCGCCTGGGTGGCGCAGTCGGTTAAGCGTCCGACTTCAGCCAGGTCACGATCTCACGGTCCGTGAGTTTGAGCCCCGCGTCGGGCTCTGGGCTGATGGCTCAGAGCCTGGAGCCTGTTTCTGATTCTGTGTCTCCCTCTCTCTCTGCCCCTCCCCCGTTCATGCTCTGTCTCTCTCTGTCCCAAAAAAATAAATAAACGTTAAAAAAAAAAAAAAATTTAAAAAAAAAAAAAGTAGATTTCAGCTCAAGACAGAGAACTCTCTATTTAGAAGAGAGTTATTCTACAGACAGGACGTTGTCAAGGGTCAAGCTTCCTTTCTGCTGAAGGTAACAGGAAGCTGGAAGAACAGGATGAGAGGTCCTCTCTGAGAGGGAGACTGGCAAGATGCGCTTTGGATTCTCCAACTCTACAACACCATTGTGCCCTGTAGTTAACCACGGCAACAGATTACAGCCCCGAAAAGCTCAGAGCCAAAATATTTCCAGTGGCAATATCCTTAGAGTTTTCTGACCTTGAAGGTTTTTTACATTTATGCAACTCTAAAAGCATTCCTCTATCTGGCACATTTTATAAGGAAATGAGAATGAACTTATCAGCCACATTCAAGAAATGTTTTCTTGGTATATGGATTTCACTTTTGTTTTTTAAAATGGTGTCCCCTTGGAGATTTCCCATCTAAATCCATTTTCTTATCAAGATTGGAGATGGCAGGTTATTCTACTGCCCAAATATTAATTTCTATGGCCTATGTATATATTTCATTGGCCAACTTTCTGTGAATTTTCTGGATTTCTATTATCTCATCCTAAACTCCTGGCAAGCCAAATTTCTCTAATAGTCTTCAATTCATTGCATTAAATGCCTGTTCAGCCTTGGAAGATATATTGATTTTTTTTTTTCTCAGCAAAGTGACAAATACCATTTTCATGACCATAATAGAGATTGATTACATTTTATAGAACGCAGAGAGAGAGCTGATCTTAGTGAGACAACCTTGGAGCTTACACAAATGAAAAAATCATTTGAATTAATAATGTTCATAAATTCATCTGTTGCTGATGAAGTAGAAGTGTTTTGAGAAAAAAGCCAAAAGTTCTTTAGCTGCACAATCACTGTGAATTAAGATAATTTCAGTACTTTGGAGGTGCTGGTTTGTGAAACCTTTAGAAAAGTTCATAGTAATTATTTTCCAGTTTAAAGAAAGCTATGACATTAACCCCAGGCACACATGGATATGTTGCGGGATAGTATTCATATCGAAGACCATTTTCAATTAAATCAGGACAAAAGTAAATCTCGATCAATGTCGGCTAAACTGGAAATGTTAAGAAGTCTGTGGGGAGAAGTTTCTGTTTCTGATAAGATTTGTGTAGCCTAAATTTAACATTGAACCAATTTCCTTTGCGTTCAAAGCTTTTTACAGTTAGGCCTAAACTAGAACGAATGTTAACACGTTTGTATTGTTCTGCCTTGCTTGTCAGTAGCTTTTGCCTTGTGACCTAAAAAGTATTTTAGAAACAAACAAAAAACCACATACACATATCATAAGCCTTGCACATGTAAAGGGTACCTACTGTGTTTTTTAGAGCAAATAGAAATGAGAAACAAAGGCTAAGTATTTTAAGGTGTTGAAAAAAGCTATGATGGACCTGGAAAACATTGCTACAGAAGATTATGGAATTACTTTCTCTGAAAAGAAAGAAAAAGAAAACCTTTAAACCAGGAAAACCAATTCATATCTGTTTAGAGACCTTTATCCGTTTGTTCATCTTCTATCCCCATCATCCAGCATTATATCAAACATAGTATGCAGCACATAGTGGAGTTCATTTGTTAAATGATTTTCTGATAGCAAGATTTTCTGATAGCAGAAAGAAATAAAAATCGTCATAGTAAACAATGTTGTTAAGCTACTAATACGTGCCATGGAACTTTACTATTTTTACCTCTAATTTGTGGAATTCTTACATGGCTACAAGGTGATCAAACTCACCTGGGGTGAGTTTGGGAGGGGGGACAGCTAGCACTGGTGTAGCTGAAAATAAATGCAAATTCTAAAATATGTGCTTTTATGTTTGTCCTACTTAAGAGGAAAAATGACCATACCTGAGGATTTGAGAAATACCAGAGGAATTATGGATGTTTTTGTAGCTCACTTTTTTATTCTATGATTGTACCACACGTAGTGATACTCAAACATTTGTAAAATATTTTCTAATTGTTTCACAGGTAGATGTTTTGTCTCTTCCATAAGCTCCTTGTTGGTAAATCATTTTTGGTCTTTCCTAGATGTTCTGTATCAACCTGGGCATAACTTTGATCATACATCTAGAGAGAACATTTATATTGTTTATCTTACTGAACTTTCTAATTTTATGGAAAGAATACTTTGTTCAAGAACTTAATGTTTACTTATGTATTCTCACAGTTTGTAAAACAGGACCTAAAAAAAGGTACTTTAAATAAAATAATAGCTGTAGGACTTGCTAATTGCCATCAAACTCTAGGAAACTCTGCAGTCAGTAGTTTTCTCCTTATTTCCTCTCTGAATAGGCTTGGTAAAGTTGTTCCTTTCACTGTGACAAAGTATATGGCTGACTGTATACAGTCAGCAAAGGATACGTGCCGTGTGTCAGTGCTATGAAATATATAAAAATGAGATTTAATTTACTCCACAACTGTTTCATATTTTATTTTTCCTTTCATATTTCTTAGAATTGGAATGGAGCTAGAATTCCACTAAAGCCAAATGAGATCTGGGAAATACATAACTCTATTCAACTATGGAGAATTTTATAATGAAGTTATGGGGTTTTTTTCCATGATGTTTAAAATTTTTCTGTAATGTTTAAGAATTAAAAGACATTTTTTGACTTTTAAAAATACACAAATTAGCTTTATGTTAATTTTTAAAAATCACCATGTTGGTGTAGGGAAAACCCACCTTGTACACAGTATGAAGTTAGTGATTTAAACAGCATCTTTTGGAAGTGTTTTGAAAACAGATTGCTATTAAACTTAAATATAAAATAATTGTTCATGTTCAGCATCTCCATATACTATAAGTTATGATATTTTGTGGAAACCAAGTATCTAATAGTGCTAAGTCAGTGAAGGTGGGTTTATGAAATGTATCTAATGAATAATCAAGTAGCGTAATTACCCAATTTAGCCTCTAAGCTCTGATATTATGCGGATCTACTTATATCAGACTCTGGTCTTTAAAGATGTGAATATAAAGTTTTCCCCCATCAGATGGAAAGATTGATAGATTAATTAAAATAGAAAGGCTTTTGTAAAGTAGAAGTCAATACTTAAATCGTTAACGTTTCTGAATGGTTTTTAAAGGCTGTAAGTCCATTAAATTTTGAGAGTTAATTAATCACAATGAAAGGAAGCCAGTTTCCTCTCTACACCATCTTCAAAAGTGACACTTATTTTCAGAAGTTATTTACAATCCTTAGCAAGTACTTAATAGATTTTGCAAATACTGCGTAAATTTTTGTAGCTACTTCAAAGATAAATATTAATTTTTTTAAGTTACAGAAGAACTTTTGCTTGTTGTTAGAGAAAAATGATACAGATGTGTAAATTAAAGAGTGAAAACCCTTCTTTTACTATTTTTCAATCCTACTATTGTTAATGAGCTTTTTCTATAAACAAACATGCATAAATGCACTTATTAACACACTTTGCGTTTTTCATTAAAAATTTGATTATTCAAGGTGGCCCAGTCGGTTGAGCGTCCGACTTCGGCTCAGGTCATGATCTCACAATCTCTGAGTTCGAGCCCTGCATCGGGCTCTGTGCTGAGAGCTCAGATCTGGAGCCTGCTTTGGATTCTGTGTCTCCCTCTTTCTGCCCCTTCCCT
The DNA here is from genome assembly GCF_028749965.1 of Puma concolor. Classification (NCBI taxonomy): domain Eukaryota; kingdom Metazoa; phylum Chordata; class Mammalia; order Carnivora; family Felidae; genus Puma; species Puma concolor. The sequence continues at coordinate 23,789,083 of NC_141673.1, read as the reverse complement.
GCTTGCTGTCTCTCTGTCTCTGTCTCTCTCTCCCTCTCAAAAATAATAAACATTAAAAAAATTAATAAAAAATTTGATTATTCAATATATTTTTCTTTTTTTTTTTTTTAATGTTTATTTATTTTTGAGACAGAGAGGGACAGAGCATGAATGGGGGAGGGTCAGAATGAGAGGGAGACACAGAATCTGAAGCAGGCTCCAGGCTCTGAGCTGTCAGCACAGAGCCCGACGCGGGGCTCGAACTCACGGACCGCGAGATCATGACCTGAGCCGAAGTCGGACGCTTAACCGACTGAGCCACCCAGGCTCCCCAATACATATTTTTCTATAATTTGGTTTTTAAATTATTTATCTTGAACATCATTCAACAACACAAAGATTTTCAGAATTTGTGGCTGTAACTACACCATTTTCTGTAATGTATATGTACCTTCATATACCTATTCCCTTCCTGATGTTCTTGTAAATTATTTCCATCTTTTTTCTGTAAAATAATGATTATATAAGCATGTGTGTGTGTGTGTGTGCATGTACTATCTATCCTGGTACACTTCTGGAGATACTTTTCTAAGCTAGACTTTCAGAAGTACTTTTTTTGTTGGACATTTAAATTTTTGGTAGACATTACCAATTGCTCCTTGAATAGGTGTATAAATTTAAACTCTCAAAAATAGTTATTAATAATCCTCTCAGTACCTTTACTAGCACTGAATATTATTTATTGTCTTAATTTTTGGTCCATATGATAGTATTTATGGATGATTTTGATAACTACTCTAAGGATTAATGAAACAAATATTTATTTATCTGAAGAGTCAGATTTGAATGAGAACTTCTGAAAATGGGCACTAAAGTAGTTATTAGAAGTAGACTAGTGTACTTTTAATATATATATAATTTTTAATTTGAGAGTCAGAGAGAAAGTGAGAGAGAGAGAGAATCTTAAGCAGGCTTCACGTCCAGCACAGGACCCCACATGGGGCTTGATCCCACAACCCTGGGATCATGACCTGAGCCAAAATCAAGAGTCAGAAGCTCAACCGACTGACCCACTCAGGAGCTCCTAAAAAGTTTTTTTAAGGTGACAGTAATGTCTTACTGAAATGAGTTGGACTTCAACGTCATTCTTAAAAACATATTGGAATATTGTGGTGCCAGGGTGACTCTTTCGGTTGAGTGTCTAACTCTTGATTTCGGCTCAGGTCATGATCTCAGGTTTTCTGAGGTGGAGCCCTGCATCAGGCTCCGTGCTGGCAGAATCGAGCCTGTTTGGGATTCTCTCTTCCTCTCTCTCTCTCTGCCCCTCCTCCCCTTGCTCATTCTCTGTCTTTTTCTCTCTCTCTCTCAAAATAAAAACTAAAAATAAACATATTGGAATATTAATATGTAGGAAATTTTGATGAGATTTGGGATTAAGGGCTTCTGCTTTTGAGAGAAATGGAAATATGGGTGTTTATTTGGATGTTTATTCTTACCACATACCTAGATTAAAATGAGAACTTCTGATTTGGACTTCCTGCCCAGAGTTTTTTTTTGTCTCCCAATCCACCCTTCCCAAAGTCCTTCTAACCTATCCTTCAGTTCACTTCTTCCTGAATACTTTAAAGGTTTCCCGTTACCTCTAAGAGATGAAAAATAACATCCACACTTGTGAATTTGTTCAAAAGTCCAGTTTCTCCGTTCTCATCACCAAAGATTCTGATTCACAATGTCTGGATTGTGAGTTTTTAATAGGAAAGCCAAGTGATTGTGCAGATGACATCTAGAGAAAGACTGAGGGGAAAGCAGTTTGTGTGCTAGTAAAGACTCCTCAAAATTACCTTTCTTTCCTTTTCAAGCTTGCACATAAGGTTCTATATCTGCTAGTTAAGTGCAACGGTGAGTCTTCTCTCTCCAAGTGGAGCGTAGGCCCTTCTATCTCTGTACTTTCCCCCGGAGAACCAGTTCCCTCCTCTTCACCTCATACCTCATGTCCTAAGTGAGATCCCATCTCTTAAATGAAGACTTTGAGCTCTTCATCCCACAGTGTTTTTCGCTTCTACAGCATTTACCCACATCACGCATTTGACACTTTCCGTTTGGTATTGTTACGTACTGTTCGTGTGTAATTCTCTGTATCCCTCACAGTGCCTTACACGTAATCAACACTGTAAAAAGGTTGGTTGGTTGGTTGGTTGGTTGAGTGAGTGACAATGTAATTAGACTACCAGGGAGCAGGTCAAAGACTGCACTTCAACCCCACAAAGCCACTTCTTGACATTTTGCAGCTTGTTCTACTCCTGAGAGACTCTGTTGCTCTCACTGCAAATTGGATTGCTTGTTTTGGTGAATTAAACAAAAGCCATTGCTTACCATATATTTGTGTCTATTAATTGCGTGTTTAAATCACCCTACATGCTGTGCTTGAGAAAGTTAATCCATACCAAAGGTAAAGTTTTTAAATTTTATTTGAAGTCTAATGTTATAACTCCATACGATCTTTTCCCAGTAGGGTCTAAAGGCCCAGCGTGCTTAGCTTAGCTTTCTTAAAAGAAAATTGTATTTATGTTCAGAATAATTTCTTATCAGTAGCTACAACATAACATTGTGAAGAAGTCATTAGAATAAATGTACCATTTGTCACGGGCCCAGAGCCTTAAGTGCATTTGATTTCTGTGCTGTATTCTTGCTATATGGAACTGAATTGTGTAATTTAGCATAGCTCTGAGTATAACCTGGCACGGTGTTCATAAAAATTGGGATATACTACTAAAAATGATAATTTCCTGAGAATGGAAAACAGAATTAGCATATATTTACCAGTGTTACTCAAGATTGTCTCAAGAAAAGCACCATTTATTGGAAAAAAAAATTGATCACAAGGTAGGCTTCTCCCTAACACAGTTTCATGACATAGGAAAACATGCATTCTGTTTTTTCTCAATTTCGAAAAGTAAGCACTTGGTAAGTCACCTTGGAAAAATGGAGGCGACTTATTAATTTGTCATTGTTCCTGGACTGAAAATACCTTGACAAATTAAAAAAAAAAAAAAGACATTCTTAGGACATACATTCCTTTTTCTTAAAACTAGTACATTAGTGGAACATCTTTGGTCAGGCTGGTCTGCTGTATGTTTGACTGGAGGAGCAGGTGTGCTCTTCCAAAGTGTCTTTACAAGTGTCTCAGTGGGGCTTCCCTCCCACGCCTCTGCAGGAGACAGCTCATCTGTTTAATCCTTATGTTTTAGGCAACCTTTCTTATTATGCAGACAGGGCTCCAAGGCTCAGCTGGATTCTGACTCTCCGAATGAATTGATGGGGCTCTTTGATCTTAACTGTGTTTTCCATCTGTTTCATCTCCTCTTAATGCATCCTCTTCCAAACTCCCATCTTCACTGGTGCTCTTAAAATAAATAGATAATTATACAAATAAACAAATAAAAATTGTCATTTAAAACTCAGGTACAAATTTCACTTTTCATTTTGAATCTTTTTTTTTTTTTTTTTTTGGCCATAATAAACTTTCTTGAAAAAGTCCCCCAAATGCCAAATGATTTAATTATGTGACTCTGTAAAGGACCACCACACTTGAGAGTGTTTAACCACGTGTGTATGAACGTGCATGTGCTTTGTAGGATTAGATTTGCGTAGAAAGTAAGAATGACTGATCTTTGCAATTTAGTAAATTGTACAGTAACATAATATCTTATTAATATATCATATAAGAGCGAGAGGCATGCAATCTACTTAGAAAAATCTACCATGTAACTGAAAGATCTTGCTGGGAATATTTCTTTTTCTTTCTCTTTTTCTTTTCCTTTTTTTTTTTTTTTTTTTTTTAATGAGAGTGACTGAGGCTGAGTTACAGAGAAAATCAGTTGGAATTAGAACTAACCCACATTAAGAAATCTTTCCAGGATGTTAAAATGTCATCATTTCTTTTAAACACATCTTTGAAATGAGACGTATGTGTTTTTGTGTGAGGAGGAAGTGGAGGGCTGTTGATGGAACAACATGAATCATTTGCTTACCTGTATAAAGGTGATTAAGTGAACAAGAAGTATCAAATTTTTATCTGAGTAACCTTTGATATTCTAATCTCAAATTATGGAAACAGATATTAATTCTTTCTGTTTTTAATTCTCCATGAATCCTCATTTATCTTTAAGTATACCCCGATCTCGTAATGATAATGTAATGTCAAAGCTGTCAGAATAATTTCAGCTGAGAGCAAAAAAACTGATGTTTACTAAGAGCCAGAGGCCCTTGAGAGAGTTATGAAAAGGTCTTTCTCTGAGAGGAGTAATATTGCGATATGCCCTGCTAGTCTGTTCAACATATCTTTATCCCAACATATATACCTTAAATAGACCAATAACTATCAGTGAATTGTCAGAATACACATCTGCCTTAGAAACATTGACAGATAAAATATATAAGGAATATGATCTCTGATCATCACTAAAATATTGCTGTTTTAAAAATATTCAGCTAATTCTTTTCCACTCAAAAGTATCACTTAAGCCTCTGCATGGTACCCAACTCTGAACTAGGGAGATTTTCTTCACTATTTTTGTACTCCCCATATGGAATCTGAGAATAACTGTGCAGGAGGAAATATAAAAGGTTACCCCATCTTTCTTCATGCAGAACAACTCTTGAAACCCACTAAAGATAGCAGTACTCCCCTCTAGCCTGTTTGTCTCTCTTGCTACCAACTGGGGTGTGCTTTGTCTTTGTTTGCTTGCTCGTGTTTCAATGGGAAAGAAAAGATCGAGCAAGTAGCCAGGCATGGACGTGTGGCTTCAACATACTTCATTTAGGATCCATGACTTCATTTACTTGAGTTTCTTATCTCACACACCTGATTCCTGTGTTCCTTCTATAAAATGGAAACTAGAATGCCTGCCCTCTCAGTTTGTAATGATTCTGTGCTGTTGGAAATTCTGAAAGGGACAGGTTGGCTCTTCCCTCATGAAATGGACAAACACAAACCAAAATCTCATTTTCTCTGCACTTTTTGTGATTGACTGGTACTTAAAAGTTCCAATTTATTTTAGAATACTGTCTCCTTGGTTCACCGATGTGACTCCCAGGTCAATGCAGCTAGCTATATTCAAGTTTATTTAAAAGATGCTAAATTGCTACCTGCACGTTTCCTTGTATTCATCGGTTCTGGTCCATAGTCATTCTTCACTTGCTTCCTCATTACTTCCTAATAGTAATTGGATAAGTCACTGAAACTCCATTATTCTACCTAATTGTCAGAGGCGATTTTCTTACATTATCCTCCAAAGAAGGGAGGGAAGAAAGCATTTATACTGAATGTATTGGTGGAGATATGGTTAACTGCCACTAAAATGCCCCTGTACGGTCTCTCTGACCAGGCCGTTGGTCTATGAATGTCGCAGCATGGCCACAGTTCCTGGACATCTCTTGCATCCATAAACCACTAGAGAAGCTGCTTCAGCTCTCAGACGTTTCTCAAGGTTTCTGCATTTTCAAACGTGGAAGTTTGAATGACCCATGAGTGGTCTATGAAATCACCTTAGTAGGTCATAGCCAGCATTGAAAATGAATAATAATAAAATAAAGTAAGAGAAAGAATAGAATTATCAGAGTACACTGTATGTTATAAATATTGTTTCATGAACACATTTTTTTTCGCCAAAAATATTCTTGAGTGTGTGTGGTACTTAGGTCTGTTGTAAATATTTTCTTACCACGGATCTCACTTTGGAAAACGACAACAACAACAACAAAAGCCTGAAAAAACAAAAACAAAATTGAGTTGGATCATATAACCCATAGTTAGCTTTTGCCTGGATGCTGGGTTTTAGAATTTAGAGTATTACTTTACCATATTCAAATTCTATTATTTTTTTTTCACCCATTATCCTCAAGCATATCAAGGGAACTAGGTCATGGCAATAGAAATGATAATGAAAGCTTAGCAAATATTTCCAGAATTGTTAAGAGTTAGGCCATATCAGCTTATGAGGGTACAGTATTCTTACTGATTAAACTGTTTACCTTAAGTAGTTGTTTCAAGAAACAGATGTAAATATTTAGTTACACAAGAGAAGCAACACAGATCACAGAAAAAAAGATTTTGTTAATACCTTATTTTGTTGTTGGGTCAAATAGAATGAATGTAAACATTGACTTGGGTTATGGTAAGAAAGGAAATAACAGTTATCACTCACTCTTTTAAATATCTCAAGGTGAAAATCTTTGCCTTTTCACTTAAAAGATTTTTTTTTTTTTTTTGGTAAATGCACCCCTTCCTTTATGAATGATAGCATTGATTTTTTCCTCTTGCCTTGTATCCACCTGTGGTCAGCATAGAGAGGAAACTAGTTGTACTTTTATTGTGTACCTGCATTTTGTTTGAAGAATGAGAAATGCAAATGCAGAGAGATAAGCTTGAGAGAAAGAAGAAAGAAACATTACTTGGTTGCACACATAAGTATATAGTTTAATATTCATTGCATTTATTACCAAGCATGTCGTTCTTACCCTGTGTAAAGTTCAGGGTGTGCATAACCCTGGTACCTAGCAGCCAGCAGCAGCAGGGTCCCTCCAGATCCTGTCAGAAATGTGGCATGACAGGCTCCGCCCAGATCTACTGAATCAAAATCTACATTTTAACAAGATCCCTAAGCGATTTTCATGATCATGAAAGTCTGAAAAGTGCTGACATAGGAGTATTACCAGTCGCTGTATGGACCTGTATTCATTTCATGGATAAGATTTACTCTGGAAAAGAAAAATTCACAAGTGGAAAGAGCCAGCAGTTTTTCATATCCTAGTGCAGCAATTGGCCATCTAATGGTGTTTAAAATTAGTGATGATGACAATGAGGTTGCTGCTGATGAAAACACCCATTATTAGGGTTCCCAAGTGCTGGCCATTGAGTCTACTGTATCAACTAACCTGTTTAGCCATCATCTTTCCACTGTGAGTTCAATGCTGCTTTACAGACAGGCAGGAGAGGCCACAGGTTGCCTATCACCCCATTGCAAAGCCAAGCATTCTGATGGCTAACATCTGTGATTGGTAGTTGCACCTTTCAAAAGTAGGAAAGACTATTTGTTCCATATAAGGAGAAAACGTGACACGTGAAAGATTCCTATGAAGGTATCAATTGCTGTTTGTTTAGATAACATTTATAATTATCAATGAATCCTCAAATCTGCATATTTGAAAAGACAAGAACAGTCTTAAATTTGAAGCCCATACCAAACTTTCAAGTTATCAGTGTAGAATTTATTATATACCAGGAATATGTAATGTTGCATCTTGTGACCCTTAGCTCTGAGCATTCTGCTGGCAACCTAGGGAACCTAGCCTTGAGAGTGAACTGCCTGTCTGATGACAAACATTTGTCCATTTGTAACATGAAGACTACTCCTGACTTGAAATGATTCTAGAATCATCCAGAATGTAGGAATGCAGTTAGTGTCTCATGTGCTGAATTAAATCCTTGATAAAGAAGACATCCTTTGAGAAAGGAGAGGCTGCAAGAATATTAACATTTTGGCAGTTATTGGGTGGGGAAAATCCACTCCTACAACAAACGCTATTGAAAATAGCATGGAAAGGAGAGTTGGAAGGGAAAGGTCGTGCTATGGTGCAAACAACACTATGGGGGAACCTGGCTGTCAGTCACTGGGTTGTGCAGCTCTTGATCTCAGGGTTCTAAGTTTGAGCCCCACATTGAGTATAGAGATTACTTAAAAGTAAAATCTTACACACACACACACACACACACACCCCAAAAACCAGCACTCTGTGTCCTGCAGATCAACTGGGCAGACATAAGCTGGTGAATTGTGCCTACTAGCGTGGGAAATGAAGGGTGTCTCTTGTTTATAAAGAAACTAAAATAGACTGCACATTCAAGTAGGGATAATGACTTTTTTAAGTTGTTAAATTTGTTAGTGTTTTTAAAAGAGAGCTACATATGTATAACACAAACTCATACAGTAGCAAAGAATATATAGACAGTCCCTGACTTACAGTGGTTCAGCTTACAATTCTTTGATGTTAAAAAACAGTATTTTGAATTCTGAATTTTTATCTTCTCCTGGGCTAATGAAATAAGGTAAAATCCCCTCTCATGATGCCGGCCAGCAGCTCCCAGGCAGCCACTGAGGGTGCACAGCCGACACACTTACAACCCTTAACTCTTCTCTATCGATTCAGCCATTCCGTTTTTCACTTTCTGTACAGCATTCAGGAAATTACATGAGATATTCAACACTTTATTATAAAATAAGCTTTGCGTTGGGTGATTTTACCCAACAGTAGGCTTGTGTGAGTGTTCTGAGCACAGTTAAGGTAGGCGAGGCTAAGCTATGATGTTTGGTAGATGAAGTGTATTAAAGGCATTTTTGACTTACGGTATTTTCAATTGGCGATGGGTTTGTCAAGACGTAACTCCATTGTAGATCGAGGAAGATCCGTACTGTGAAGAGAACTTTTCCATTCCTGTCCCTCAAGCCCCACATTCCTTACTGAAATCACTGTTCGCGATTTCTTGTGTATTTTTTCAGAGATTCTCTAAATATACAAACATTATGTGCAAATCTTTATTAAACAAAATGATAACGTGCAATACACTGTTCTGTGCAATTCTTCCTTCCCTTAAGATGTGTCATGGAAATAATTTCATACCAGAACTTCCTCGTTCATTTTGATGGCTGCTTTGCCCTCCACAGCATGGATATAACCTTATTTAACCAGTTATCTTTGGTGATTTTTTAGATCTTTCTCAGCCTTTTGCTACTGGAAATAGTGCTGCATTGAGGACCCTTGTGTACATATTTTCAAGCACATATGAATGTATGTGTCCTCAGGTCTAAACATTCTAAGTTATGATTTATTTTTACAACAGTTAAGCAAAGGGGAAGAAATAACCAATTGGCATGATAGGCAGGATAATAATAATACTTACATACATTATTTACTATGTGGTAAGTACTTTATAGTAGTCATTTAACTCTGATAACTCCATGAGGAAGTTATTAATATTCTTACTGTTTTCATTGTTGTTAGTAATCACCGAAGGAAGAAAACCAGGATGTAAATTCACCCAAGGAGGTTGATTGTGGATCTCTTGCTCCCCTTACCGAGCTGTGTTGTTTCCCAATGATTTCACCGTGACTTCAGTAATGACAGAGCATTTTTGAATACCTACTGTGTGCTAAGCAACCGATATGTATAATTTAATCTTCACAATAGCACTACAAGGTGGTGTTATTTTTTTAAGAGTGTTGATGAGATTTCATAACTTGCCCAAAGTCCCAGAGCCAGTAAGTGGGGAGCCAGGAATGGAATGGAAGCAGGCTGTCTGATGCCTGAGACCATGGCACAACAGAGAAGGGACATTAGACATTTGATTCTACATCCAGTGGGTCAGAAGGCAGAAATGAAATAAATATATATATGAGATTTAATTTAAACATATTCAGGTGATCAGAGGGATTAAGATGGGCAGTTTCAAGGGCCAGTGGAAGATAGTTTATGGGACACGAATAAAAGCGTCCTGTAGCAGAATAGGATTTAGTGGTCTGTGTGGATCCACAGTGGCCACTTCTACATGCTTCTCCATGGACAGTGTTTCCAAGGCTAGATTGCCTTGTTCTCACTGACTGTTTCCATCTGTGCAGAAGTCCATACCTATGCAATGCATTTGTATAATAACCCATTGGGAGGTATGGCACTGGCGTGCCCCAGGGAGAGAGCAGCTCTCGTGATTCTGATTCTGCTCTAAGCTGGAATTTGTGCCCTTGGGGAACAGAAATCAGCAGGTACCACGTTGGAAAAATGAAAGGAAGAGCACTGAGATTCTAGGAGGTGTGTCAATTCCTCCAGGTCAGTTTCTCCTATTCCCACTTCAGTTTTTCCAGCAGTCCTGCTTCTTTACTGGCATGTCAGAAGTTGAAACCGGAGCCATCTTTATAAGACCTCTTGGTCTTCTAAAAATAATAACGGTCTTAGAGGTCTTATGCAAAATATAATTTGCAACTGATCACATTTCTTTGTTCATTATTATTATTGCCATTAGTTTTTTATTGATGTATATTTGACATACAATGTTATGTTCATTTGTATGGTGACAGGTGGTGACTACACTCATGGTGAGAATTGAGTAACGTATAGAATTATTGAATCAACATGTTGTCATTATTTTGTAAATTATTTTATAAACCAGTTTTATCATCTAGGCTATATTTCTATGCCTGGTGAGTTTTCCTTGTTTCAGATTGCATCATTTATTTATTTTTTTAATGTTCATTTTTTATATTAAAATTTTTTTTAATGTTTATTTATTTGGAGGGAGAGAGAGACAGAGTGCAAGCAGGGGAAGGGCAAAGACAGAGGGAGACACAGAATTTGAAGCAGACTCCAGTCTCTGAGCTGTCAGCACGAAGCCCAACATGGGGCTCTAACTCACAAACTGTGAGATCATGACCTGAGCTGAAGTCAGATACTTAACCAACTGATGCCCCTAATGTTCATTTATTTTTGAGAGAGAGAGAGAGAGAGAGAGAGCAAGCATGAGCACATGGGGAGGGGCAGAGAGAGAGAGAGGGAGGGAGACACAGAATCCGAAGCTGGCTCCAGGCTCTGAGCTGTCAGCACAGAGCCCAGTGTGGGGCTTGAACCCATGAACTGTGAGTCATGACATGAGTCGAAGTTGAACACTTCACTGACTGAGCCACCCAGGCGCCCCAGATTGCATCATTTAATTCAGTGACTTTTTGGTGATATTTCATAGAAAAAAATAAAAGATGCGGTATAGATAGATGTGTGAGGATTATTTATATGGTGGTTATAGTAAAGATAATAACTAAGATATGTTAACAAGTGTTTACTGCAGGTGACGAAAGATGCAGAAGGTTTTATTCCCGTTATCTGATTTAATACCAAAGCTCTTTCAGGAGGGTATTATTCTTGTTGTTCCCATTTTACAGATGGGGTCTTTTGTTCATACTTTTTGAGATTAACAATTCTAGTGGTGTTAAAGCAAGCTTCTGTGTAAGAAGAAAACACGCTTTAACCCCGCGGAGCGCATATTTTCTTTTTGGGTATTTCTCCTTCCAATCTTTGTCCAAATGTACTCAGTCATCAGTATATGTGCAATTCTCTATTTTGCTCTTTTCATTCACTATAGTGGTAAGAAGATGGTTTTCTTGGTCATCTTCATTTTCACATAATAACTGCATACAAGTAATTGCCCTAATTGATTTAATAATCTCCCTCTTTGGGAATGTTAGATTGTTTTCATTTTCTTTTATAGATGAAAAACTCTGTGTAAGTAGTATATTTTATCCTCTTTGGATTTCCAAAGAAAAGGTCTTATTTTCAGTCAAAGAGCAAAAAAGCTTTTGACTCATTTTAACTTTGAGTTAGGATTATTTTCACGGGAGCAGATAGTGAGCACTATTGAAACACTTATTTTGGAATCTTAAGAAAAATTGTATCTTGAACTCTGTAGGTATGGACTGTTTTTTTTGGTATTTTAAAGATACGATTTTGAATGTATATATGATGATTGATATATAGTAACATAAGGCCTAAAGAATGATTTTTTTGCATCACTTGTTAAAATGTGTCAATTGGGCTTTGAGGAGGATGGTGTGTGCCACAAAAGTATTCATTCTTTATCGACATGTATTTCTTGAGAAACTACCATGTGTCAGGCCCCATGGTGGTCACTGAGTCTGTGATGGGGAAGGTGAAAGCCCAGCTCGTTTCCTAATGGAGCATTACGAAAGTCATGTCTAAGATTGTGTTGTTGTCGTTGTTCTCAAGATTGTGCTGCAACACACGCTCATCCTCTAATATTTCCGACTCCTTTGTTCTTTTGCTTCCATGGACTCTGCCATATTTCTTAACTGCAGCCCCAGACATGAAGGACAAAAAATATTTTCCTTTCAGAAAGATATTTACGTAGATATAATTTCTGAGAATTCCTGAAGCCCAATTTTCCTCTCTCATCTCTGTCCTGGTAGGATTTATCTTCCTAGAATCAACCGATCTTTCTCATAGTTTGGGGGATCCCTACGTCACCTTAGCCCTGTGGCACATATCTTAGATTGCACCCAGATACATTTGTATTTTCAGCACTTTGTGCTAAATAAACCAAGTGCAGGCACTTTGGACTTTCTGTTACTGGAACATCCGCATGTGAAAGTAAAATGTAAATTTAGGATACATCCATACATTATTTTTAATACCGCACACTAAACTGCAGTTTTCACAGGTGGAGAACCATTTTGGTCCCTTTAGGGGACCAAATGTATAAAATTCCTATTTAAAATGCAACTCAAAATTGCATTTTAATTTTTCACCAAATTCTTCCATCCCAGAAAGACCTACTAGTTTGTTGATGAATATAATTTTATTGTTGTATTGTATAGTACTCTTTTTTTTATTGTTTATTTTTGAGAAGTGGGGAGGGTCAGAGAGAGAGTCTGAGATTCTCTGAAGCAGGGCTCAAACTCATGAACCCGTGAGACCATGACCTGAGCTGAAGTCGGACACCTAAGTGACCGAGCAGCCCAGGTGCCCCATAACTGTTTTTTAAAGTCTGCAGTGCAAACTGTTTTTACTTCACTGATGTTTAAACATTTCAATGGGGAAAAATAATCATTTAATAAATATTACATTGATTTAATGGCTCACCATGCAGATCAAACTTTTTACTGGTCAACTGGATGTTGCACTTTAAAGAATATTGTAACGTCATTTTGTAGGAATGTTATTATGTGTGCTACCAATATACATTTAAATTTCAGTAAATTCCTTAATGCATGTGTGTGTATATCTACCTATCAACTGATGGATCCATAGATACACACTTCTATATGATTTCAGTAGACTGATATTTTTGAAGGAAAATTTTTGAATAGAATGTTAAAATGTCTGTCTCTCAGTCTCAAGTTGCATAAGTTATTCTTAACTGTGATGCCCAAATTAGTTTCTCACCTTTTTGTGTATAAATTTGATTTCAACTTTTATGTGAGGATAAGTTCCAGGAATGGGAATTTATAGAGTACTCTTCTTGACGAAAAGGGGATAGATGGAGACAATTTCATAATGTCAGAATACCGTTTCCAATGGGTTGACTTAAGGCCACTTCGCTGTGAAGCTGTCTCCGCGGGGTAACAGTCTGTCCGTAGACATTACCAAGGTAGCACAGAGGTGGAAAAGGAAATACAAAGGCATCTGAAAAAGGAACTCTGATAGATTTTTTTAATTCTCCTTAAATTTCTAATATCCCATATCCTTAACATTGGGATTAAAGTACTCTCTGTTGCAACTTTGCACATACCCTACTGTTTGAACCCAAAACCCTAAGAACTACATGTCTGAGATCTGAATGTATTCTGGGTCCCAAATCAATCTTGTCACTCCTCAGAAAGCAATGCAAGATAATAAGTAGTATTCACCTGATTGCTTTCCTGCTCCAAGACAGCTGGTGACGCGTGTCTTCCTGATAACCAAGAGTTTCAGATCTAAGGCAGGGATAAAGGGAAGCCGGGAGCTCGCAGAATCTAAATTTGACAGTCGATGGCTGAGGAGAGGGTCAGAAAGGATAGAATCTGTGACACGTATGAGAAGGGAACAAAATTTATCTGCTCTGGTTGCAATGATTAGATGTCTCTTTGTCTGGCTTTCTTACAGCGGTTGACTGATTGTACCCGCCAGCTGGCTAATATCATAATTAACAAAGTTGCTACTACATCTGCAAAGTTTAATCGAAAAATTTGCCAGTGATATGATGGCATTGTCACAAAGATCACAAGGGACACGGAGTTGACTTTTGCTCAAGGTGGAATGGCAAAGCTGTATGGGCAAGATGAGAAATCGTGCACTTGTTCAGCCAAAGGTATGTTTTGTTTTTGGTTTCGTTTTCCATAATTCTACACCTGGGCTTTCTTACTGAGATTTTCATTTGATGGCTTGTGGGCTCTTCTTTGTTTTGTGACCAAAATGATTCATAAAAAAAATCCATATGCATCTTGAGCATTGACGGCATGTTCTCTGAAAGCTTTGGGGTTATTTTTTTTCCCAGATCTGGAAATTCAGAAATATAATGAAATGGCTTTTGATACAGAGAATGGAGTATAAAGCAATGTTTTGCCTGTTGTTGTGTCTAATCTTTATCAGTTTTCAGAATAACCATTTGTTAACAAATATCAATTGAACATGTATATCGTGTAGTATTGGATTTATTTTGCTGAACAATAAAAGCCATTGCTCTGCTTTATTCTATTGTGTCAACCTAGTTATAGGAGTGAAAAAAAAGCAAGCATAGTTATAGAATATGAAGAGGTTCTATTTCAGTTGCAAGAAATGCTCAAAGCAAGGGGAAGGAAGGCTGAGGTCTTGACTTTTGTCAAAGTAATTGGGGCTTTTTACATTTAGAAAGACCAGTATTTCTTAAAATGATGTGCTGTTCCTCAATGCCAGTCTGGCCATTGACTGTTATACCTGTATTTTCTTTTCACTGTCGTTTGCTTTGCCTGATTGAATATTCAGGCTCTGGGGAGTTTCCCAAATTATAGCCAGCACATATTCCTAATTAATGAACTTGAATATTGATGGGGAGGAGCACATGTGCCTCTGTGTACATGCCTGTGTGCTTCCTCTGAGTACAAAGAGAGAGGAAGGTATCTCAAAAAATACGCAGAAGGTGAAGTTTGGGTTATTTATGCTGTCACACCACCACTATAATACCAAGGTGATCAATTTCCAGTATAATTGGGACTTACGCTGAGGTCCTTTACTTTCCCTCTGTGTTCATCCAGACCACTATATCATGGCAAAAATAAAGCAAGAATTTGTGTGTGTGTGTGTGTGTGTGTGTGTGTGTGTGTGTGTCTGTGTTTTACCAACGCCATTTGTTGTGTGTGTTGATAGAAGTTTTTAAACATAATGAAATAACATTTTCAAAACAAATTAGTGCACAGCATGCATATTTTTAATAAACCCAATTAAACTTTCTCATGGCTTTATTCCTAGTCATGGGAGACTAGCTACTCTGAACGTATTTATTTTAAAATGTGGCAATCAAGTTTCATATTCTCAAATTTAAAAAATAAGCCATTTATGGGACTGCGAATTCTAAAGCTGTTCAGTGTCCAAATAATAGAAAAACCTGTTTGTTGAAATTTTGGTTAAAATTTGACTTAACACATTTCCAATCTTCACTAAAATTTAATGATGACAAGAAAAGCTGAAAGTGGAGGTTTAAGATACTGTTTTATTGTATTTTGGACATCATTTTCAAAAGAGAATGTTATTCTTATGAGAGAGACTCTTCTTTCTTTCCTCGGTTTTTCATCTCTCCCCTCCTGGAATCTGGTACGCAATAGGCACTCAATATATATTTATCGAGGGAGTGAATTAATGAATTTAAGTCCTTCTGTTGCTATTCAAATATAGTTAACATTGGCTTCTTCCAAATCAATAACTTTTGAATGCAGTAAACAGTATGGATAGGAGCAAGTAGATGAATGGCATAATCACAGACAACAGGGAGGATTAAGTTCCTAAAATAATATAATGTTGTTTTAACCTAAACCCCCATAATATTTTGTGTAATTGAGATTTACTATTGTAAGAACTCAGTTGGAGTAGCAAAGGTCTATGAGGATTAGAAGAGGCCAGGAAAGTAGTTCACAGCTGATGCACCCGTTCTTTTAAACAGGATTATCTCCTGAGATGTGTAGAAATGAACTCTTGACAGAGTTTCAAAGGAATTAATATTTTTGGTAAAATGTGCTAATGTAAAGAGTTAGAAGATTAGCGATGCATAATGAAAGCAGTGCGTTCTTTCTCATGGAAATAGGAATATAATAAATGTCCTGCAGGTGATTGGGGCCGTGGCAATTTTATTGAAGATTAAAGTTTGATTGACCTTTGTTAGGGTGATTAACCCTTCTGAAATTAAAAGCCAGAGCTGAATTATTCTGGCCAATTTAAATGCAAACATTGAGCAGGTCGCATGTCATTCAAATAATAATAATAATAATAATAATAATAAACCGTCCTATTCTAATGTTCATTTGTGCACGTCTGGATGGGATGCCGCTTTGGAAGGATCTCTGGTGAGAGCATCCCAGTGGCAGAGAGTATGGAATAATGTATAGATAATTGGGAGCACGTGGGCAGAGTCCCAGGCATCACTCCCCCATCCAAACACGAAAACCACCACTCAGAAAAAGCAGGGAGCCTGAAGGCAATCACCACACACTGAAAATGCGTGCTCTCAATAGAAAACCAATCTAGGAATATCCTGCAAAGGTTAGGAGTAAATAACAGTGACATCTTTATTCTAATCTGCTGGCAATCACCTAAACTGCGTATTATATCCGTGTTGAATCTGTATGATGTCTCCTGAAAATGGGGGCTTTGTCGGTACAGTGGCTTATGAAGCTGTTTGTAAAAGTTGATTGTTCCCAGTGTCTAGAATTTTATTGCCTGTGATCTCTGAGAGTCTATAAATACTTTCAGCGTCTTTATTGTTAAAAAATGTTATAGGAGGGGCAAACTCTAGTTATTTACAAAGTCCCGTAAACGGTTTGGTTTTATTTTTCTTTGTTAAGTTTTTCAGACACGTTTGTGAAAAGTTGCATATGCATAATCACTTCAAAAAAAAAAACCTGTTTCCATTTTTCATATCATGTTAAATTTTTTTATTACTCAGTCGGTGAATATTTTAAGTTTTAAGTCCCGCCACACAGTGAACACATCTTCCTTTTATGTGTCTGTGGACTATTAAAATGATAATACAGGTTCTCTTCATTCTATATGTAATTTACTACTCTCTTTTCATCAAAGCATTCACTCTGAATGTGTCAAGGTAGAAAAGTCCCAAGTATTATAGTGTAAAAATTAAGAAGCCTGAGGTGCTATGGTTTATTTTTGCACAAGCTTTTCATGTACTCTTTTAACATTTTTTCCTGAAAGATAGGCTTCTATTCCAGGCCTATGAAGAAAGTCAAAGATGAAAAACCTGTGATAGAGTGACAGATAATTCAGCTAGCAAAGTGACTCTGGCATCCTCCAAAGAGCTGGCTAATACCTTGCAGCATAGATTAATAATATGTTTAGCTAAGATCTGTTTGTCATAAAGATAATTTCCTAATTCTTAATCTTGGGGCTAGTATTCAACCATAAATTGTAAACAAATATGTTGTTCTGTACCTTGCCTGATAAAGTGTAGATTATCAGCTTTGGCTTTGGTACATTCAATTGTCAAACTTTAAAAAAAAAAATCTAATTGTTCCGTGATAATACTCGCTTTCTTATTAGAGACAATTTTCACTAAAAAAAATAAACTGCTAAACGAAATCTCTAAAATAAGCACTATTAATTCTTCAGCTATAATTCAATAATCTCCTCTAATTTGATTCTTCTTGTTTTACCTCTTACCAGAACTGAATGAAAATAATTGGGGGCATTAAAATGTGTAGTAAGAACGACGTTCTCTAAACATAAAAACCGAATATGCCAAACTACTGATAACATCCCCGCATTGCCATCCATTACCAGCAATCTTTCCCATAAAAGAAAATCATGGCTCGAGAAGGCGAGATACATATTGTCGTAGTGCAAGGAAAAGACGTGCAGAAAGAGCAGAGGCAAATAAGATTATATTTTGTTAAATCCCAAATCCAGTCATTTGTTTTGCTTCAGTGTATTTAGAAGGCATTTTTATTTCTTTGTTGCCTTTGTGTCTAGCAGTCTGTTCCCCTCCAATCCACCTAATCCCAGACCTGACGTTTTCTCTTGTGGCTGTAAAATATCATTCTTTACCATTAACAAGCAAAATTAATCCGTTTGCTATTTTCTTGGGGGGGAGTCCTTCTGTTTAAAAAAGGGACCGTTCAGAGAGTGACCAGTGGTGTCATTTTACTCATTGTATATTGTACTGTTGACGAGTCAACAATTTCATTCAATTCCACAAAAATTTACAGTAGACCTACTGGGAGCATTTTTATGGTGCCGGGCTCAAGAGACATGACAAGTGGCAAATGCGAGGATTTTCAAGGGTTTTAAAATCACTAACAGTCCACCACGAAGGAGTCACGTATGAAGTTTTCAAAATGTTATTCTCCCTAACAGAGAGTACTTCTAGCATAAAATAATTCGGCTAATGTTGGTCAGATGATTTTTTTTCTGGTGATTTGTGTGACAAAATAATAGAGATGCTCTAGAAACAGTAAGCGCTCCGATGCTGACTTTCTGGCTAATTGTGAAAGTTTTGTAGCATTCGTGTTCAGGCGAATTGGAAGACTACCAAATGTAGTGTGGCGGCACATGGCCTGGTGATGCATTCCATGCTATTTGTATTGACACCACCTCTCCATATGACTCTGGAACATGGAGAGCTGCTTGATAAAATAACTCTGACTAGAATGCCTCTAGCATTAGTATTTCTGGGGCCATCACCACTCTGTATTGGGTTTCAGCAAGCATTATTTGAGCACCCCCTCCTACGTGCCAGGCATTCCCTCCAACCCAGTGAGGTGGGTCCGTGAGCCATGTTTTATGGACCAGTAACCAAGGCTGGGGGTGGAGAAGGATGTGCCTAGGTTGAAAGTTGGCACCATACTTCAAGGCCTTCTTTGCCAGAGCAGGTGTTGCCATATCCATCGCATTCCACTTTGCTACAGACTTGGGGACTGTGATCGTGGGAGTTTTAGATGAATTTAAACTCTTTCCTCAGACAAAAGGATTTGCTAAGTTGCAGGGACTACGGGGAAAGAATTTATTCTCCCCTGCTTCACTCCTAAGGAAGTAAGAGAAGAGGTGCTTTAGAATGACATAGATTATTCACAGGCACATCCATGCAATAAACTTCATTTAGCTCATTTTGTGGAGACTAAAAATTATCCTCCCCAAATATTAAGCATTTAGTTCATTTAAAGTCAGCCGTTAGGCTTTAAAAAAAATTGGCTTTAAAATGTTTGTATTTACATATCTTTCACTTGAAGTTTGTAAATAATTCTGTTAACAGAGTCGAAGTCAGAGGTACCCCTTCTCACCTCATACACTTTCATTGGTGGAAGACAACCAATGATAAATGTGCCTCCATGTTTTATAATCCCTGCTCTTGAAACCAGATATGAGCACAGAGTCTGTCAGATTTCTATTCCATAAGGAATTGTCCAGTTGTTTATGCCAAATGAGCTTAAGGAAGTATGTGGAAAAAATCTTTTTGATAAATATATACGTATATGTATGTATGTAAATATATATGTATGTATGTAAATATATACACATAATTATATAAATATAAATATGTATGTATATTATATATATATATATATATATATAAAATACAAGTTGTGTGAGGTTACTGAAATATGAGAGAAAGACATCACACTACTTGCAAAACCCATCTTAGTTCTCGTTTCCTGATTTATTATGAGAACAAAAAATTATCACGGGTTGAACAAAAAGTAAACCTTTGCAAAATTAGCATAGGAGGTTCTAAAAGTTTGGAATGGAGAGATATATTTTCAGTTGGAGATTTGGTCCCCTTTTTAAAAGATGATTCTTTTGGTCTGTGAACTCTCAGAGTTTGGCTCAGAGGAGTGTGATAGGTCTAAAGCCATGTCTGTATCCGCCCACAGGGCCTCGAAGCCTGCCTGAAGCACAGTCGGTACTGAGGAAATGTTTGTTAAACTAGACTGCGACTATTACCATTAAAATAGAGCTAGGAACACTGAACTCGGTACTTTATTATAAGGTCCTGGTGTCTGCATTAAGAAAGAAGTCTAAGGTTCAAAGTTAGAAAAGAGAAAGGCGAAATTGAGATAGGTAGATAGAAAGATAGGTAGGTAGGTAGGTAGATAGATAGTAGACAGACAGAGAGATGATAGATAGATTCCATATCTACTATAGAATCCTGTTGAAAATGACCCAATTTTCCCTTTACTTTTAGCTCTAACTCTAAGCCTGCCAATTCCCTCCCACCCTGAATTGGTTACTGATAACTTCCTAACCGCTGAACTAGTTTTTCTGAACAGACTAGAAAATCTAATCAAAGTTATCAGATTGGTTTATGTTTATAGGAAGACAGAAAAATGATTCGCAATATTCATTTGGGGAATGAATGAAAGGCAGCTAGAGGGGATCGTGTAGACTCCGTGGCATAAGAGCATTCACAAGAAAATGAGAAATTGCTATTGTGATTCTCACTGCAGCCCAAGTCCTTCGCAGCAGAGAACATGAAAGTGTGTAAGAAAACAAGACCTACTGCGAGCATCCTCCCTAAGAGATGCTAAGCAACATGGAAGAGCAAGTTTGACCAACATCTCTTCTAAGTACATAAATACTTGACAATTCATTAACCATTTGAGTCCTGCTTGATGATGATTAAACCCTTAGGTGGATGTGAATCAGCTTTACTATGTGGAAACATGGAGAGAAACAGTTATGAAAAATATGATCCAATTTCTGAAAATACAGGCCAATTAAAGTTTGAGATTTAATTTAGGAATTTTTACTCTGTCTGCATGATGTATATGTTAGTGATGATTTCTCTCCCCTCATTCTTCATCTTCATAAGCAAAAGGAGATTTTTTACTTATTGACGTATTACTGAAGAATCTAGCTTTTCTCCAAAATTACACATTTTTTTGCATAAATGTGCCTAATTACCTGAATTCAGTTTTGATTAGCAGTGTTAATTGATGCAGCTGTGGATGGTATCTGTTTACCTAAATTACCATGTGCAAACAGCAATATGTCTGGAAGTGAATATGCTAAACTGAAAATACTAATTAGCTAAGACAGATTGTTATTCAAGTCACATCGTGGAGCTTTCTAATGAAAGCCTGGATGTGTCAGGGTTTTATGATATTCAGACAGAAATGTCTATATTACATATGATTTCTAAATTTAATTCATAAGAACAGATGGGATGTCAGCCAGGGTTCTTCCGCCTTATTCCAGTATTAATGTGAATATTTGACTCAACTGGAGATATATTCAAAGGTTTTTTTGTTAAGAAACTCATCATGTGCTTTGGTAGTGTGCCAGCCCTGCTCATCCAGACTCATCTATTTCTTGACCAATGTATTTCCAGATTACATCCACCTACTGTCCCAAAGATGAAGATAAATAAACCACCTTGCAAATTTGATCACATCAACTGATTAATTTAATGAAATCCAATAGTAGGAATGTTAGTTAAACAGACAGCTTACAGTGAGTAGCATTTTAGGAGGTGTTTTCTTTTTGCATCCCAAATAACTACTGCTAATAATAACTTGATCATACGATTCTTAAGAAGCAATGAGCGGGTTGCAGTGCTAAAAGGTAAGTTCTCCTTGCCTTCCTGTTGTCTCATCTTCAATCATTTAAAAATGGATAGCAAAGTGGCACTTCTTTTCAGGTGCCCAGTTTTAAAGTATTATAGCTTTTACTGTGTCTTTGATTCCCATTACCTGTGTCCTAAAGCATGACCTGCTTTGCTTAAGGTTTCTCTCCAAAGAAAGCATTAATCTTTCACTGTCTGCTGTGGCACTCAGCGCTCCTTAATGGCAACGTAACTTAGAGGTACCCAAAGATTAGAGTACAAATCCTACACATCATATTGTGAAGAATAATGGACCCATCCTCCCTTTCCCAAGAGGCTGAATAACTGTGCTTAATACATAATAAGTCTCCTCTTCCCAAAGGCTGTGAAAGTAAGGCCTCTTGACTCAGACTTAAGAGTTTAAGATCCCTTATTAGATATTTTAAGATGCCATGAGCAAAATGGGGATAATTTTCATGATGCAAATTTGAACATAATTATAGTTTGGCATATTTAATTTAGGTGTAAGTGAGAGTTATAATTACCAAAAATTGAATTATTTCAATTATGCTAATTTCTACTCCCAAAGTTTTGTGTCACTTGGGTTCTCTAAGATAGGTTTAGATCCAGCAAAATTACAATGGAATCTATACTAAAAATAAGGAATTTGTGGAAATGACTCTGCTCCCATTACTTTTTGGCCCCAGAAATGTTAAAGTACTATTAAAAGGCCCAGGAAACCATGAAGTGCTTGAAATAGCTTAAATCACGGTGGAAAAGGGGACTAGTCCTGCTTGGGCCGGTAGTCTTCCATTTTCTGTATCAATACCTATGGTAGCATGATTGCTATTTGCTGTGTAATCAATGAAGCTAATCCCAGTATTTTTAAAATAAAATGTGTATAATCATTATGGTAATTTAATAGTGTGCTTTGAGAAATCACCTTCAGCATTGTCTTGCCTTTGTCATTCTAGCGTTCGTCTTTTCAAAAATGCTTAGTGCAAAATTCCTTTATTTTTTTAAATGTCTCTATTTCTTGAGAACTTGGGAGTATTGTATTTCCCAGTAGTTAAAGGTAGTAGTTAAAGGTATCCCCATGTTCTGTGGATAGTCTTGGGAGTTCACTGTTAAAGAACCAAAACGTGTGTGTATGCACGTGTGTGTACATTCATTCATAAAATCGCCTAAATGAAGAGATGAATGTAGACATTATAGTCCACCCACCCGTTTGATTGTCGGGTGCGTTTACTTTTGTGCTGCTGTGTTCACTAAAGCAACTGCTAAATAAATATAAGTCTTCTTTCAGAGCATAGATAAAAGAAGAAAAATCCTCCCTGCCAAGTTCAGCCATCTCTTCTATTCCAAGTGATGTTTGGGGCACTCTTTGCTCGCCATGAGATTTCCTAGAGACTTCCTAGATATCCACAACCCAAAAGTTGTGGGTTTTTTGTCTCCATGTGTAGATGTGAACTTGTCTTGTGTCAGAATCTTTTCTATCATCTTTGTTGGCAAATGTTAGCCCTTCTACACAGTAACCTTAAAATAGGAAAACAGGTCAGTGATGTGAAAGGTAAAATAGAGTTACAGAGTTTTATCAGACATTCCAATGAATTGTCTTTAGGCAAATCACTTAACCTTGGTGTGCAAATTAGTTAATTTTAAGAATAAATACAGCTATCTTTCTGACTTATTAAGGATTTATCACTTGTGCCCAAGGTTGAATAGATCTGTAAATGAAGTGTATGAATCTTTTCTTTGAACTCTAATTGGCATGTGGGGGAAGCAGGTCAGACTGAGTTAAAGGCTGAGAGACTTAATCCTTTGAAGAAATTTTGATTTAGTTTTATTACTTCTAAGTATTGCTAATGTATTCAAAGACTAATTTGACTCTTTGACGGCTTCATGTATGCTGGTTTCTTTTCAAAAGGGTAGACTGTAGACTCCCTGAGGGATATCTTTGGCTTTTTTGTTAAGCCTTCCCCTGTACCTTCACATATTTCTATCACATGAAAAATGGTATGCACACAGTAGGAACACTCAGGGTACACCTTGAGTGAACTGTGGGTGCCAATGAGTCAAAGTCATGGCCATTAACCCCTTTTATAACTCTCCATAACCTGCATTGTAAGATACTATATATTACCTGACCCAGAGGTAATAAACCCTCTGAAGATACATGAAAAACTTTTAAAGATATATTTTGAAAAAGTTGCATATTTTTTATCAGTTTATATTTGGTCAAAGGAGCCCTAACACTTTACAAGGACAGAATTTATTTGAATTTGCTCTTTGAGAAGTGTAACATATGCTACACTTGAATTAATGCAAATTTCAGATGAATACGATTTGACTTGGTAACCAGGGAGACCTGAATGTAGATTTGGCCTCTGTCACTTTAGCAGTGTGACTTTGGGGCACTTCTTAATTCTTTTGGGCCTTAGTTTACCCATATGCAACAGAGAGATAATAATACCTACTTAAAGTGGTATTACGATGAATAAACCACATGATGTATATAAACACCTTAACTCAATGCCAATCATCAAGTTGACTCTGTAAATAATAGATACAATTATTTTATAAAATACAGCTCTGCATCAAAAACCAACAGAGATAATTAGAGAAATTTTCTTAATGTGGCATTCATTAACTCTTAAAGTCTTAGGCAGTATAGTGGTTCAAATTTCCCACCAGTATATATAAAAGCCCATTTTGTCCCAGGTGTATACGTGTGCGTATGTGTTCATACACATGCACATATCATTTATGTAGAAAGAATGAAATTAAACATCTGGCTTTTCAAGGTATGTTGTACATGAATATACCTTCCTTCTTTTCTAATAATTTCTTACAGCTGTGTAGCATTTCATGCTCCAAAATTATTCTGTACACATTATCATATGTAATCTTCACAGTACTGAGATAGGACAAGTGACATTTCATTCTTCTTTATGAATGAGATATGCGGAGATGTGAAGGGACCTACCCAGTGTCTCTTATTACAGTGAGGGTCAGGGAAGAAATGAAGATAGGAGAATACGTTCAGAGACTTTTTGTGGACTGTTTGGAAAAAAGAAGCTAGTAATGCTGTTTTCTCCATGCAATATTAACAGAGCAACGTCCTATGAAATATTACTACATTTAAGTATAGGGCCCAGGGATGAGTATATTGTGAAATCCAGGACATTATCCAGGTTTTGACAGGTGGTGTGGAATTTGTTTCTCCTCGATAAAGATGTATTAAGAAATTCTGACTCATCGCATTGTTCACGACAGTTAAAGATTATTATTTTCATTGTTACTGCTAGGGTTTATATGGAAATGAGGCGAGCCATATTTTGAAAAGCTGGGACCAGGAATTTGGGTCTCCCTTAGGCCTGGCCAAAAGCCCAGAGGTCGAAACATGGGTGTGTGTCTAAGGATTTCTTAAGAAATTAGCACTGGGAGCCAGATGTTCGAAAAACCTATTCTTCCTTCATATAAGGAGCCGGTAATAGGAAACAGAAGATGACCCAAGGAAAATCATTTCAGTCATCATCATTTATTATGTGTTATGTTGGGTTACATTATTTCACTGATTCCACAAATATCTTATAAACACTTTGTATTTGTGAGGTATTGCAAAAGGTACTGTAGGAATATAGAAAGTATAAGACACAACTTCACCTTGAATAACTACCGCATTATTATATACCTACTATTACAACAGGATATAGTTTAAGTGGCAGATTCTGCCTCCTTTAATTTTAAGGCTATTAAGTGTTACATTTATTCATTCAACAAATATTAGTTCCTCCTTGCATTGGTAGTGGAATGCAAATATGGTCTGTGAAATTAGATGACCTGGGTGTAGATCATTGGTTCTCCACTAATTAGAGGTGGGGCAAATTATTTGAATCTCCAGCTTGCTTATCTATACAATTGAGTTGATCATAATAAGATCAATATGGGGTTAACAATCATTATAAGGCGCTTCCCACCGTGTGGGGCACACGCAGGTGCTATCATTTCATGAAAGTGAGTGCTTCTCCGCTCAAGGGATGTAAAAGTAGTTGGAGTGGAAATCCACACACCTAGGGCAACTGGAGATTTCTACATGGCATTTAAGTAAGTACAGTCTAACATGGTCAGACTCCATAGGTGCTGACAGAATTTAGAAATAGGAAAGGTTTTTTAGAGAAAAGGAAAACAATAGCAAAACTGTTTTCTGAACCGTGTCGTGTCTAGATTCCAGCCATGCCGTTGTTCAGTACATACAGCCTGATGAGCATCTCCCTAGAGACCACTGTTAATTTGAGAACCTACAACATCTGTGTGGTTTAAATAGGACCAGAGCCCAAACCTACAGCCACATAGAACACGATTTCCTATTCAGTGTGGCTGAATAGGACAGCGTCCATCCCTGGGCTTTGATCAATGAACTACATGGACCTAATTGATGCTGGGTTGTTGCCTTTTCAGACTGCAGGCATGGTAGAGTTTTGGTGTATGTGGACTCTTTCTGGGTTCTTATGTCCAGAAATTCCAAATTAGATTTTTGTCATTAGCTCGTCAAGCTTGTCTTAAGCCCACTTAATGAGGTCTGCCGGTGGAATGTCTTTTATGTTCTGTGGCCTTTATGCTTAGTCTCAGCTACTCTCAACTGTGGCTGAGAAGTTAATGAAGTCACCACAGTGCTCGCTTGTCTGCTGCTTTTGAAAACACACCTCGTATGTGTTTGGGTATTTAAATTCTGTTTTCTAGCTTTTAGGGTTTATATCCTCGTGGTGCATTCAAGTGCTATGGAAATAAGACCAGATGGATGTGACAACCAGCCATTCGGGAAATTACATACACATTACATTTTAGAAAACCAGCGTACATATGTCTATCTGGATGCGTTCATATGCTGGATTATTTTTGTTGCAGCCAAATGGTTGAGATTTCAGTGAGGCAGTTACCTAGAATGTCAGCTTGAGAATTCCTTTCAGAGGAAAAGCAGGGTCCGCAGTGAGCTGTTTTGTCAAACACAGTGAACGTGGGGACAGAGTTAAAGGTCCCGCTGCATTTCTCTACCTTCCTTTAGTTTTCTCCAGAGTACTCATCAGTCCAGACATTATATTCTTAATTTCTTTACTGCCTACCCTCCCCCCAGATTCAAGGAGAGGAAATTCTTCTGCTTTGTCTAATACTTGTAGTGCTTGCCACATAGTAAGCACTCTACATATGATAATGAATAAATTGGCTATTGCTGAGATAATGAAATGGTATTTAATCTCCCCTTGTGCTAAAAGCCAGCAGAACGTGGAGGTTTTCTTTTGTCTCTGAAATGATGAACATGTAATCGTGAGCAATGGTGATGATGGGCATGATCATGCCTGTCACTTGCTACGTGCTAGGTACTGGTCCAAGTGCTCACAGACCTTTTGTGTGGAGCCTGTTTGTCTCCCTAGCTTATGGATGGGGAATCTGAAGCACAAATACTCTGACATGCCAGAGCCAAGATTCAAACCCTTGGGCCTGCTCTTCTACACCCCGTGTGTTGTCAAAGGCTACTTTTAGGGTTGGAAAATAAGTTATCTCAGGAATTTATGCATCCTTTCATTTAGCAAAAATCATCCTGCAACTATGATCTATTAGTTCCGTGCTGTTCTTAAATATGCTATTTCGTGCAAGTATTCCCCTTGTACTCTAAGAAGTAGAAATGTGTAAAGGCAGTCACTTCTCTTATTTTATATTACTCTCTCCATTGATTTGCCCACCTACTTGGCTCTTCTGTGGAAGGGGAAAAAAAATGATGATAAATGCTGTAAATAAATACTCTGGGTTTCTATGCCAGTTAGGATATTGTGTTAACAATCCCAAAGCATATTGTCAAGCTAAACGGAAAAATTGGTACTGGGGATTCTACCTTGGCTTACTCATGGTTACTCAAGTTTCATTCTTACTGACACAAATGGGGATCGAATATTCAAATTTAGATCTGAATTCCAAATATATTAAAGAACTTTCAGCAACAAATGTGTCTGCCCAATTGGGGGTGGTTAAATTAAGATTAAAGATTGGTTTCTGTACCTCAGCACAGACCTCCCATGGTGTTGTATGCGTTGTCCCCGGTGAGTGCCAGAAGAAACGGAGAAGACAAAATAGAATTGTAAATCCCCTACAAATTGGTGAAATCACCTCCAGACACATAGGTCATCAGGAAGTGGACAGTGTATAGCATTCAATGACTAATAAATCTTCAGAAGAATGGCAGTTTTTAGGGATAATTTGTGTAGTGGGGGAACAGTGTTCCATAGGAAGAGGGACCATATCCTCGTAAGAATTGGGAATTTTGTTCATGACCTGTGCATGTCCCTGAAACCTTTCCTATTGTCCATCCACACGGCCACATTATTTTACCAATTCATTTTTCTGATACTTCTTTCAGTCAGTCCAGATACCCAAGTCAGTCTTCCTACATTCCTTCTCTTAAATTTATCAGTTCCATGAAATCCCACTCAAAAATGAAATAGCCTTATTTGGGGCTTACATAATTCTATTGATTCCTTTTATATAATATGCATTTATATGTTATACATTCGTGATATTACCTAATTTGGTAGAATATCAATTCCTTGCCCCTACTGACTGAATGAGATAATTCATGCAAAATGTTTAGCAAATTAAGTACATGGTAACAAACCCCAATAATGGCAACCATTACCTGTAAACATACTCAAATACATTGGAAGAAACTTGGAGAAATCCATTTTAAACAAGGACTTTGGGATGAACTCATGATTTTTTCCGTTCAGGGTCAGATAAACAAAATCATAGGTTTCTCTTAAATTACACTCCAGGACTTTATCTCCATACTCTCTCTAGAATGCTTCCTTATACCTTCCGTTTCATACATTATGAAATCAACCGGTCCTCATGTAACAATCATCATCATCGTTATCATCATCACCATGATAACCATTTCTCCAAAAAACACTTAACAATATTTACAGAGTACTTTACACTTTATAAGGTACTTCCCTTTGTGTTTTCTTCTTCCCACAACTCTCTGTGGTTGACACTGCAAGTACAGAGGAAACAAATCACGTTGCTAGTGTAGGACAGATCTAAGATTCAGAGTCTGATTCTCAGATTGCATATCACAATGATGAATGGGAGATCTGTGCAAAAATTGTACTGCAGACAATTTTTAATAACACCTGCAGGCATATCTCACCTTCAGAGAACAAATTTTGGAAATAATATTTTTGAACTAATCAGTGATTGAGCCTGACCTTAAGGAATGTAGACATTCTCTCTTGTATGTCTCCAGGTGGTGACTGTGGAAAGGGTTCTGAGACCTTGGTTTCCAGCTGCCCCCAAAGCTCTTGCAGCAGACAGAAAAGCAAGCAGGTAATCAGGGTATAGAGTTAAGAACATCTGCTTTCTTATCAGGACTGTAATGTGACAAGGCCAGAAATATGACGGGTTATGGCATTTTTTTAAAGACTTAACAGTTTTAGAGCAGCTTTAGGTTTACAACAATATTGAAAGGAGGGTACAGAGACTTCCCATATACCCCCTGCTCCACACATGCACAGCCTCCCCCGTTATCATCACTTGCTAGAAAGGTACTTGTTTTCTTTTTTTAACCAAGGATGAACCTACATTGACACATCATAATCACCCAAATCCATAGTTTACCTTAGGGTTCACTCTTGGTGGTGTACATTCTGTGGGTTTGTACAAACAGCATAATGACATCTATCCATCATTGTAATATCATGCAGAGTGTTTTGTCACCCTATAAATCCTCTGTGCTCTGCCTCTTCACCTCTTTCCTCACCCTACCTTTGGCAAACACTGATTTTCTTTCCATGTCCATAGTTTCGCCTTTTCCAAAGCATCATATAGTTGGAATCAAACAGTATGTAGCCTTTCAGATTGGCTTTTTTCATTTAATAATATGCATTTGAGGTCCCTCCATGTCTTTTCGTGGCTTGGTAGCTCATTTCTTTTTAGCACTGAATAATATTCCATTATCTGGATGTGCCACAGTTTATTTTTCCACTTACCTGCTTAAGGCCATCTCAGTAGCTTGGGTCATGGATTTCGATGAAGAAAAAATTCTAGGGATGAGCAAGTCTGTTCATTAACATGTCTAATACTGCAATGTTACCAGGACTCCACATAAATATGTCTAACAGCTTTACAGCGAGAGATAAATGAGGCATGGATGTTTACAAATTATTTGTGTCGTTGGATGGGATGAGAAATGGGAATATGCCAGTTTCCTATTGAAACAACAGTTCAGCAGTTGACAAAACATTCCAGATAACAGGAAGGACTGTCTGTGGGTGCAGTGTGAGTGCTTAGTCACTGCCAGGTAAGACAGGAAATGGAAGCAGATGATTAAATAGAGCTAAAGGAGATAATGCCTCAGCCATTATTATTATTATCCACTAATTATTGCTGTGTTTCCACGATATACCCCACATGTGGGTGCCGTCTTCATCCTCGAAGGGCTTATATCTGGGGTACACGAGCGGTGCTATTTTTGACTTGTTTTCCTAGTCATTGAGAATATTTGAAGAACATACTTGAGGGTTGGTGGGAGATTTAATGTTTCACATCTATGTTTTTAATTGAGGAAATGTTAGCGTCAAAGTAAATTTTGGAGATTTTGACTATTTTGCTGTGGTGGAAATGAAGAGAAAATATTTTGACCACATATGAAACAAATGAAGAAAAGCTTACCAACTGAATTTTAAAAATAACCATCGAAGGGCTGATTTGGAAGGTTTATTTTTATTTTATCAAGCCCTAACAGAACTCTAAGTTCTGAAAGCAGAAACTTTGGGGAGAATGATTTGGGTGGGTCGACAAAACAGAAAAAGGGTACAGAGTTTGCTGGAAGACAGGCCTGCCCATTCCCTGCTACTCACCTGGAAAGGTTTTAAACTCTGAAAACAACATAGAACAAACACATCTGCACATCATTAGCATTAAAATAAGGTCCTGTAAGAAGTCAGAATATCCTTTGGGAACAAATTGGTAGAGTCTCAAATCCTTTTCAAATTGCAGAAGAGAACATGTTTTACCTTCCCATCCTGTGACTGGTAGAGCCTTGAGAATACCTTGTGTATACATATGTATTTATTTGATTTGTAAAACAGGCCCTTTTCCTTCATAGCCAGAGGAGCCATTCCCAGAAAGCGTGCAGGCAGTCAAAACATTTTCAAATCCCAAAAGCCAAAGGAAACTAGCTTTTGGTTTATTTACCGGGCTTTGTCTTTCTAAACATTTTCTTTTTTAAACTGGCCCTAAAAGGGCAATAAACTGAGTCCCTAGTAGGCCTGAGAGGAGAAAAAAAAAGATAAAGATTAAAGGACATTCAGCAGGAATGTCCTGCAAATGATGTCTGCCTCAAGATGTATGGTCAGTGAGATAAGTCTAAACAGAAGAACAGTCTAGGACAATCTGTGCTCTCACAAAGCAGCTAAATGGTCTCGGCAACATGCTTATCACAAACTCAACCAGGTAGCATATTTGTCAAAAAAAACTTACATGAGGGTTTTTCTCCATCCCAATCTCATTACTATGTGTCAGCAGTGCATTAGGTATTGATGAGGAAATATAAACATTCAAGAAATCGAGTGGTATTTTTTTGCTGGACATGTAGCTGTTGACATAGAAGCAGGTATTAGAAAATGAAGGGTAAGTTCAAGATCTGTGTTCTACAGAAAGAGAATGAAGTGACTTAAACCAAGTTTGGAGTTTCAAATCTCTACAGAATTCCATATTTTGTAAAGAATGAGTCCTTCCCCTTTTAAATGCCAAGAGACCAACCCACACAATGTTTAAGTAATTAGCTTCAATCAAAAGTTCAAAGTTGAAAACAAATCGAGAAAATCGAATGGTATGATTGGCAAAGGACCCTTTCTTAGTGTCCTAAATGCTTTACTGAAGCCTTCAAAAATAACTAAATATTATAAGAACTGAAATAATGTAGATGGGGGTGCAGATGTAGGGACATTGACTGTGTTATGACAGTCCAGAAAGGGGCTTCTTCAGGGAATTCACCCGGATCAGATACTTTAAGGTGTGGTTGGATCCCGTAGATCCAGAACAAAACATCATATTTTGTGGCATCTCTCCTTAATAAATCTCTTTAGACCATACATTCATCTGCATATGTGCAAAGTGGGGGTGGGGAAGTAGGCTTACCAAATCCCAGAATTTAAAATTTATGGAGTTTTCACTAAAGTCATCGAGGAGGGAATAGGGCTACCTTTACTGAGTCTCTGCTGTATTCCAGGTATTTATTATTAACCTCTACTTGTCACAACTATCTAGAAATATAGATAACACTATCACTATTTTGTAGAAAGAGAAATATGAAGCTTGTTGTGTTTAAGGAACTTTTCCAAGGTTACTCAGATCAGATTTTTAAGTGAGAGTTGCTTTCAAAGACCGTATTCTTCCACTGACACCAAACGTGCAAGCTTACCACCTTGAGAGGCTGTCCCAACTTGAAATTTAATCAGGTCACCTGGTGGCTCAGTCTGTTAAGCATCGAACTCTTGATTTCAGCTCAGGTCATGATCTCACGGTTGTGAAATTGAGCTGGGTGTGGAGCCTACTTAAGATTCTCCCCTGCCCGCCCCTCCCCCACTCTCTCAAAAAATAAATAAATAAAAATAATCAGTGGTGGTTTTGGTCCATGGTTAACAAACGCAAAGTCCTGACCCCCTTTTCACAAAGCTCCTTGGGTCCTCTTGATAATTGAATTACCAGGCCTGGCATTTCTTATGCCATCTAGGGAAAGATAGAAAGGTAGCCAAAGGAGGGGAAAAAAACAAGAGAAAGAATATTGGATCTGTCTGCTTGGTGGTTTCTCTTAGAGGAAGTAAAAGGAAGACACTTTTCTTTTCTTCTCTTTTCTTTTTTCTTTCTTTTTTTTTTTTTTTTTTTCCTGTCTAAAAGGGAAAGGGTAGCATGGGGTAAAGGTAAATAGAGAATAGTGATGTCGTGACAATGAACCAAACAGCACAGGAGAATTGGCTTGGGCGTAATTTCTCCATCTCCCTGATCATCACATCCTTCACTGAATGAGAGAATATTCTGTTTGGCTTTCAGGCTGAGGTTGTCATGCAAGAAGTGTATATTAATTTCACATTTTCTCATAACTTTCTTTTGAGGATAAGCGTTTTGGTTTTCTGCTGTTTATTATTTCAAAGGCATCTATATGCTAATATATCTTATGCTAATTATTTTCATGTTTTCCCCTTAGGTTATGCTTCATATCACCCACCGGGGAGGATCATCTCTCATGAAAACTTCCAAATTTGATTTTGAAAATTATTCAGAAAAATTTAAGCCACGCTATCTCCCACTGTAGGAAAGAATATACTCTGGAGGTTCCTATAATTCAAAGAAAATGGACTGGGATAGCATTTGGGTTTGCATGCCACCAAAATCCTCTCGAGAAGGACATCCAGGTACACAAAGCATTTAACATTGTGACATTGAAGTGTTGGAAGAATAATTAAAATAAAAATCTAATAATGGTCTTTTTAGAAATTGCTAAACGACTATGTTTGATCCAGGGACGAGAAAGGGAAAAGCTGTTTTCATTCTCTTGGCATCTGAGGTGTAACTGCTTTACTGCTATAAATACCATATTTTGATTGTGTGTCATCACTTCTTAGCATCATTGCTGGAAAGTTCATTCTAATAATATTAATGCCTGAAGCTGAGTTTCTGCTGAAAGAAAGAATCCGGTAAAAAAGGAATTTCATATAATTAGCCAGTTTGATGTTTTCTTCCAGCTTTTTCTTTACAGCATTTTGTTTTTGTATTTTGTTGTACTTTGTTTTGAAAATAGGTTGCAATTTTGTTAAAAAAAAAAAAAAAAGGAAATTAGCCAATTAACCTGTCTTAAAAATATTTTTTCAGGCATCTTCTTTGGAAGATAAGCAAGGCCTAAAGAAATGATTTCTCAACATGAGATACTAAAACTTAGATCACTTTGGAGGGTAGTTTACATGTCTCCCTTGGTTAAGAATTAGGCCCCTCTTGTCCACAAGCACTGTCAGAGGCACAAGGAAAAGCCCCCCCCCCCCCCCCCCCCCCCCCCCCCCCCCCCCCGTTTCCCCAACCTCTGAATTGTGCTCTGTCCTGCTCAGCACTTAAGAAAACCAAAGAATCAAGCCCCGGGGGGGGGGGGGGGGGGCTTCATACTCCAGACTTAAGTTCATTTTGTGCCCCAGCCCCCTCTTCACCTGCTCCTCTCTCCACCTCTCGGTTGCTGCGCCTAATTTCATTTCTATTTTCTAAATGCTTTCACTTGGAGGCCTCCACAATGACTTCATTCTGGCACCTCAGCTGCTGCTCTTTCGCCTCTCGGCTCATGCGAATACCTCTTGAGCTCCAAGACAGCTGTGTCAGGAAGAGAGTTTCCTTTGAGGGTGGGAAGAAAGGTCTCCTTCTGCAAGGGTGCCGGACAAGCAAACGTGGCTCTCCTCCAGACAGGGGTGTGCTCAGAGCACCCCGACTAAAGACAGATGTAGACAGGTACCTGGGCAGCGTGTGCTAGGACTGCAGCCAGCATTTCACCATGTACAGTCATCACGTCTCCGTGAACAGGGAGAACCAGGGCTGGGGATACATTTGGTGAACTGGTTAGAAAAAATGATCGTCAGTTAAAGGTACAACAACAGTTTGTTGAAACCTGGCTATGTTCGGTACATTCTGATGAGATAAAAGACCTGCCGTAGTTGATGTGCTAATAAGCCTATGCGACCCCTCATTCTTTTCTTCTCGTGCCACTTATTTGCCCGTGACTATAACAAAATAGCCACGCATCTCCCCTTCTAAGATTGTGTGCAAAGAAGGATTCGACCTCAGTGCAGCCCCAGCTAAGAAGAAACTTTCTCTTCTCGCTCTTCTCTGAGCATAATTCAAAGACAACTCAAATAGAAAAGCAATTTGTGTGCAATTAGGCTCCAAAATTTATTAGGTGTAGGTGAACCATGCAATGCGATTAAGGAGGCTGCTGTGAGTATATTATTCCCTTCATGTACTAAATTCCATAAGGACAGGAAAGAGATCTATCAACAACTGTTAGCCTGTAGCTCTGGAAGGTGGCTGCATTTTGTGGACTGTCAGCAAATACTTGGTGGGCATGACTCAGTCTGTATTAGCAATGAAACTTGGTTCAACAACGCCCCAGAAATGCTGTGTGACCTGCGAGGAGTCGCATCCCTGGGTCCTGTAATGCTCATGGGGCATGCTTCAAAGCACAAGGCTTCGAATAATAGGGACTAGCATCACATAAGCCTGGAGTTGGGTTCCACATCAATACCTTCTAGTTTTCTGACCCAGATGAGTTTCTTGATCTCCTTGAGCCTCGTGCTCCTCATGGGTAATATGGAAGGGGAAAAAATTTTAAGTTAGCTGTGCAGATTAAGTTAAGCTGTGCAGATTAGTAAATGCTCAGCTAATGGTCACTACTTCTATTATCATTATCATTTTTACTAGTAATACTACTTTTAGGATTGTTCTTCTTATTATTAATGACATTAATGTTTGGGTGAAATGTCCAGAATTTTTCCTCATAGAGAACTTAGGTAGTGGGGATCAGGAGATACACACGTGAGATAGTGTTTTTGCTATGAAATGAAGAGGTGGAAACCTCGAGTTTTAAGGGTGATTCACCGGAAGCCTCTGTACCATCACAAAGTGTCCGTAAACACTTTTTGTGGTTAAATCTACCATGTTGCACAAGGTAAAAATAATTTTAAATCCAAACAAACGGTACTGCTTGTATCTAACCAATGCCAGACATTCAGGTAATATAGGAAAACAAGTCACTTGGAAGATAGATATTTTTATCCTCCCTGCCAAGAATTCAAATGTCCAGCTAATAAAACTGGCCTTTTCACTTGTCTTTGGGGTACCTGGGAGTATGAAAAGCCATTTTGTGAGTGGCTTTTTCCGTTGCTGGTAGCGGTGGTCGTTGATTACAGGATACAATTTGAAACTCCTGAAGGTTGTGAGGCATGGCATGGATCAGGACGAAGGCTTCCTGTAAGAAAAGCCATCTTGCTGGTTGAAAAGCCCTAGTGAGCTGCCAGGCCATCTTTGTGGAGCCGGAACATCGTAAGAAAGCCTGCGGTTGGGTCTGTAGGCCATTAAAAAGTTTCAGCCTCACTACTAAACAAAAGAGTCTTGCGTTTGCCTCAAAAACACACGCCCCTCACAAACAGAAAAGTCAGATGTTAATTAAGCCTTTGAAGGGTTAGAGTGGATCATGCCATTCCATATCAAAAAGTCAGTTTTGACTTCTAATTGCATGCCAAAACAAACCAACCAACCAACCAACCTGCAAACGTATTTGCTAACAAAGGTTCTTATTGCACACAAGTCGCATTTAAAGTAAAAAGACAAATCTTTTTTTCTTTGTATTTGGAATGGTTCGAAGCCCAACAGAGCCTTCATTGAGTCTATATTTGTATGTTCCATTTACTTTTTACCATTTCCTGTGGATTTCCTTCTTCATGAAGCCATCCCTCAAAGGAAATGCTGACAATAAATTAATGTCCATACCTTGGTATATTTTATGGTGTTTCATTTTAAGTATTCACACTTGGATTCAAGTGCAGCATCCTTTACCTTTGCTCAGCATATAGTAGAGGCTAAATAAATAGCAATTAAAAGAGACAGGCTCTCTAAAGTTACAGCAATATTTCCCTAGATTTTCTTATCATTCTGTCATTCTTCTGTGAAGTTCGTGTAATTTGTCCTCAAATGGGCAAGATTTGGGATTGTTCACAGTCACAAGTGAGAGAACAAAATAAGAGATTTTCATTTGTAAGATTGCCTTTCTCTTATCTATTGGTCTTGCCTCCCAGACTGTCTGTCTGTCTCTGGAAAGCAAAGTCAATAAAAATGATTAGAGCTGGCATCTCACAAATGTACACCCTTAAACCATGAAGCAGTAATGCTGTGCAGGAAATATTTTTCTGACCTTTTCAAATTGCATCCAACTGTCTCGGGAATTTCTCAGTGACTAGAGGTAATAAGGTTCAATCCGTTTTACTGGCTGGCTTCAAATTTAGTTCCTCCACATCTCTAACTTATCTATTCTTTGCATCTTGGCTCTGGCATCCATTCAGCACAGAAATCCATGCATCTAATCTTTTCTCCCTCTTCTCAGGTTTTGCTAAAGGATCACACTGTGGAATCTACAACCGTGACAAACTTCTGCACTTACTGCCCCTTGAAAAACAAAATATTGGCATGGGAAGGTTAGTGGGCATGTTGTCTTTTTCGGAAGCCCTTGTTGAATGTAATTAGCTTGTAGATTTCATCCCTGTCCTACACCACAGTTTTTACCTACGTGATTTATGCCTCAGTAATCTTCATTGTGTGAAACTTTTCCAACTTAACTATATCACAGGCACTCTGTAGAATATTAAAGGGGCAAATCTATGCGCATTTCTTTTGTGTTAAATTGATTTTGATTTTTTTTTTTTTTCTGCGAGTCCAAACGCAATGGGCATACTCTTCACCAGCAACCTGCACCCGCCCCCAGTAAGGACAGGAGTCATCCAAGTGTGACGCGCTAAAAGGCAGCTGGGCCGCCCCATTCGTCACCATGTTCCCTGACGGAGAACAGAAAACAGAAGCTGGGGACACATTTCTTGACCTCACAAAAGTGTTGGATGTCAGGAAGCCTTGACAAGGAGTTCAGAAATCTTGTCTTACTTTTCATAGTTAGAGCATCTCCGTGCTGTGATTCTGGGGAGCTACCAGAGTTTCCTCGTTCCTCCAGATTCAACACACACTGTTGTTCCCACCCATCGCCTGCGCCCTGCCTTCTGCAGCGGTGATTAGAATCTTGGCCGGAAGGTCCTGTAGTCAGTGGGGCTTGGAGCCTCTTTCTGGAGCCTCTCTCTGTTCATGGGCAAATAGCCACCAGGAGGAAGAAATCTTTTTGAAGTTGCCCTTCTAAGAGTCTGTGTTTGCTTGTACACTAATTGTCAAGTTTGATCATCATAAGATAATTGGCTTTATAGAAATGAGATCATTTCAAACATCTCTATTCAGAAAAAAAGTTTAAAAAAAAATAAGTTTAGAGGGTAGAGGATGAAGAACAGGCTGGTTTTTTTCACTCACGTGCAGCAATGTATTTTTTTTTTTCTTAAAAGAAAGTGAGTAGACTTATGCAAAAGCTCATCTTCATAATATAGCCTATTTTTTTTTTCATTTGACAAAACAAAAATAATGGAGTTGGTGACAGTTAAAAGAAAAGA
Organism: Puma concolor; assembly: GCF_028749965.1. Lineage (NCBI taxonomy): Eukaryota > Metazoa > Chordata > Mammalia > Carnivora > Felidae > Puma > Puma concolor. The sequence goes on along the minus strand of NC_141673.1, from coordinate 23,751,490 downwards.
TACAAAGTATGTTTAAGAATGGGTGTTTTTTGAAGTTGCTATTTTGTCATATGAAATTCAATCCATCTTGCTACTAGATGTTGACCTGGAAAGGGACAACAGTCCTCATGTTATCCCTTTACAGCCTGGGTGTGGGTAGCTGGTATTTTGTTCAGTTAAGACGAGGTATTCGGGCAGTTTTGCAAAGTCAGACTTACCCACTGTTTGCCGTGCAGGGCAGCGTTTTTACCACCAGCCGGGGCAGAGTGAGGGCTTCCCGGGTGACAGTCGCTTGAATGGAACTGTGTGGTGCTCCTGACGGTGGTTCATGTAGGTGCGCATACGCCTGTGTGCACGCGTGCAAGCGCGTGTGAGGTGCGCAAGGTGTGCACACGAACTTGAGTGTGGCATCGGAAGACACCAAGCAGCTCCAAAACCAAGTGGCCTCTCAGCTCTGCCTGGGGACCTCAGGGTCTCAGTGGATTGCAGACTTTGCTCTGCCCAGGAACCCTCCCAGAACAGAGGGGGCTCGGCCTGCGGGCTCAGATTATTGTACAGTTGGCACCTCCTGTTTCCCGTTTCTAAGATCTTTCCTACTGGGGCGCCTGGGTGGCTCAGTCGGTTGAGCGTCCGACTTCAGCCAGGTCACGATCTCGCGGTCCGTGAGTTCGAGCCCCGCGTCGGGCTCTGGGCTGATGGCTCAGAGCCTGGAGCCTGTTTCCGATTCTGTGTCTCCCTCTCTCTCTGCCCCTCCCCCGTTCATGCTCTGTCTCTCTCTGTCCCCCCCAAAAAATAAAAACGTTGAAGAAAAAAAAAAATTAAGATCTTTACTACCATCGGGACCTGGAGGTAGAACAAAATCGGTGTCCAGCCCTTCCACTGCAAGTGTAAAGTGACTTGAATGTGGTGGGACAAAGGCATGAGGCAGCGCGGGGCTCCATTTGCCATGGCTTGTTTTGTTTTGCTGGGTAGTCTTAGATTTGGAGCGCGATTGGGGAACGAAGGGGGAATTGCCAGGTGGAGAGGGTAAGGGGGATGAGAGGCCTGATTAGCAGTGCGGTGGAGACTAATTACTAGTCCTTCCTTATTGGGTAACTGCTATTTCCTGGGTGTGGCCTGCATCGCTCAAAACCACCCTCGCTCTTCCGAGGCCCCCCAGGAAGACGGGTTAACTACTCGGTTTACCGGGGTGGGGGGGAGCGCAAAGTGAGGCGTGAGACCGTTGAAACGGAGTTTGTTTCTGAGCAGCAGGGCCTTTGTGTGAAGAGAGTTATTTTTACACGGAAAGGAAGGAAATAACTCGTACCCAGTGGGCTTTGACCTTTCCTCTTCCTCTTTCCCCCTCCTCTGTCACCTCCTTCCTCCTCTCGCAGGGCTTCTCCTCCTTTTTCTTTTCTCAAAGAGAGAATCAAAGGAGACCCAGCTGCTGAAACGCCATCCCACTGTGCCTCCTGCGACAGCGCATTCTTCTTTTCGTGCTTGCTGTTCAGCTACTTACTTGTTTTGAAAGTTTGATAAAGGGCGCCGAGTTCTGCCTCTAGTGGCTTCTATCATTTTCACATAAGGTAATTTTTATTACCTTAAAATAGTACTACAGACGGCAGAAGATGGCGATTACAGGCTGTCCTCACAAGTTCACATTCTGCCCCGCCTAATCTGCCCTTCCTTCGTCCGAGTTAATGATTTATCAGGGTGAAAGAATGGATTGAGGGAGGCAGAGACGCAAAGGTATTTTTGTGAGTAGCCCAGCAAAACCTGTTTCTCCAAATATTATGTTTCTAAATCAGGATTGAACTCCTTCAATTAAGGTCTCTTTTCTTCTTCTATTTGCCTTACATATCAATATTACAAAAGTAAACATGTATGATTGCCGAAGCAGGCTTGTTATTGTGGCCTTGGCTCGATGGAGATGTCGATGCCCGAGGATTCAATTTCGCTCTTACAGTGATAACTAATACGCTCCAATTTGTTTCTCAGGGAAGGAGCTTGGTTATTTATTCCAGGTAAACCGGGCTGCTTCTGTTGCCACAGCATCGAGTAGTCCCTGAAACTGAGGCTGGCCACCTGATGGGGCCTCCTTTGTTCCCAGGCATATCAGAAGACAGAAAGGACTCAAATCTTCAGCAGAGTGGTAGAATCTCAAAAGCTCAGTCACCACCGTTCACTGCAAATATATCTCTTCCTAGAGTGGGTGTTCTGGAAATTCAGACTGCATCTCACTTGCAATAAATAGCCCCCTTTAGAAATTTCAAACAGAACCCCGCAGGAAAAGCAGCATGGCTTTAGATGGAAAGATGATTTCAAGCTCTCTCTCTCTCTCTTTCTCTGAGGTCTCTTGAATATGCATGTGATCCCAGCCCAGAGTTCTTCCAGGAAAATCTTTATGTTTGCACAGGTCTCCTTCGATTCCCACTATCATCCTTATTGGAAATAAATCTAAATAAATCAAAATAATCTAAACAAGGATAAATTGTTCCGAAACTATCTGCCACACACAGTTCATCTCCCACACTTTGCATTCCATTACTGCTGAAGGAAGGGAAATGATGGCATCAGCTTTAAATCTATAGATTTAGTAGCGGGCACCTGCCTGTGCCTCTGTGATATACTGGCGATCTCCACTTATTGTTGGGGTTGCAGCAGTATTTATGTTTCCTTAATTGGAACCCCGCGGATACCCCATGGGATTTCCTCCCTTTGGCTAGACAGTATATCCATATAGACATAGAGCATAGCCACCGTGGCCTATTGTAATATTATAGTCAGAAATATCAACATGGGGATCAAAATTAAACCAACACCTGGGCTAATGGAGTTTCTAGACTGGCTTTTGATATTATTAAGAAGACACCATTTTTCTCAGTGTTTATCTTTGGAGTTAAAGCAATGTCAGCAGAAATTCAAATTGAATATGCTTTATCACAATGTTTCCTCTTCTGTTTAATTCTTCATCGGGTTGCTTCCAGAGGTGAGGGATGACTGATAAAATTACCAAGTACCCCACGTAACGGACAAGTAAACAAGAAACACAAGAGGTTTGGGCACACTATGTGAAAATGTTACCCTTTTATTATATCTTCTTCCTTTTTAAGTGAATGAATATGTTAAGATCAGCTTTACACAAATGCTTTGAAAGCTCAATTTTCTTAAAATTACATTAATTACGATGAAATTAACAAGTAAATCCCCTTTATGTTAACTTAGTGTCAAAACAGGATTCATCACCTGGGACATCAGAGGGCCCCTTCATTGTCTTTATTTGTGCTTCCTGCATTTGCATTTGCTTATCCCTTGTGCTATTTTTATTTTTGTCATTGGAGTTCATGAAGTCTTAATCATCAGCCCTCTAATTTTCCAGAAAAAAAAAAAAAATGTTGATTTATTGAACTGACTGCCGAAAAAGAAGAGGAAGACGAAGATGAAGAAGATCAATCTGACATTGTAGGTTAATAGTAGGGAACAAAACACATTCATAATTAGAAGAGAAAAGGACTTTCCTTGTTCATTCCAGTTTATAATAAAAAGCCCCTCGCCAAAGTGTCTTAGAAAATAATGCATTCAGACTGAGTCGAATTACCGCCTAGCAGATTCTATTTATCTGTAGCTTAAAAAGCAGCTGCGTTTTTGTAAAAAGCAATGAATGTGGCAGTCCTACTTAAAGGTAGAAGAAAAAGAACACCCCTTGTTTTGTAATAAGGGGATTTTCAATTTAAAAGAGAGAGCGAGCCTGTTGTGTGAAGTACGGTTATTACATTCACTGTATTCTATCTCACCCACCAGGAGGCTAATAATGAAGGGCCGGGGAAGGAGGCCAGTGCTAGGAGGGTTATCTCACTGCCTCAGATGCTGGATAAGTCGAAGGAAGCAGAATCGCTTTTGGATGACATTCAGAAAGGCCGGAGTGATTATTTGGGAGAGAAAAGCCTGCCTATTCTTTTCCAAGGTAAACAGTTCATTTCATCTGTAGGCTGCATGTTTCGATGTAAAAATATGTTTATGTAAAGATATCTATAAAGTTTGCCTTTAAAAAAAAATCATTTTAGGTGCGTGACTGTTCCCCTGGCCTGCCCATCCACTGATGAATTATTAGCAACGTGCCTTAGACAAAGGACGCACGGGAGCCCCACCACACCTAGAGCCACGCTTTGAAGGATCTGCCAAGCTCACTTTTAATCATGAGAAAGAAATTACCCACATGGAGTCAGCAGAAAATGAGAAAGTAGAGCTCGTGCTGCGAATAATTCCAGCAAGTGCCAAGGGGCTAGTTGAGGAATGGCTTCATGAAGTGAATATCTTTAGCTTGTACTTAGGGTTTGGTTAGCGTATAATCATTTTCTCTTTTAGGAGCGTTGACTATCCTCAGTGTCTTTCCTCACTAAAGAGTGCTCAGAGCATTCGTCAGGATGTTGACAGATTTAATATCAGTCTCGTCCTTGTTGTTATTTACTATGACTAATTTTACATGTGCAAATATGCAAAAATCAATTTAGGCGGGGAGGCGCTCCGGAGCCAACGACTGTTAATCGCTGTATGTGTGTGTGTCTCGCTTGCGAGTGGATGTCCAGTAATTTCTGTCTCTGTGTGTGTACGTGCCCTTGTTCTTGTCTTCTCTCCGTTGTGCCATAGGTCGGGAGGTTTGGCCGGCCAATGCCTTCTCAGATGTGGTCTGAGGCTTTCATTTGATTTTTGGACCAGGAAAAAAAGAATGTGTCACATCATGATTAATGGTCAATCTGAATTTTCAATTCATATGAAAGGAGAAGGGGGAGGAGGATATGAGCCCAGTGATGAGACTAACCTTTTCCCTTTGGGAAGAGCATGATTCAAATTAAACATCACTTTCAGTGTGAAATTAGTTTGAAGGCTTCTTTTTTTTTCTCCCCCTGTGCCTGGTTTAACTCCATGGTGGCTGCTCCTGCGGAGAGGACCCTTCCATCCAGCCTCTGTGCCCGAATCTGTTCCCAGTAGGCCATAGTTCCTCTTCTTTTGTTTTATTTTTCTAAAGACCAGGTCCAAGAAACCAAAAAAAAAAAAAAAAAAAAAAAAAAGAATATTTTACTATAAAAGCATCATTATTCACAAGATAAGATTTTCCCCAAAACATGTTATTTCTTTGTGTCCCACTTATGTTTCCAAAAGAGAAAAATAAATAAACAAATAAGTAAATATGTAAATAATGTTCTTCTTTTGAGGATAATTTTGCCAGGGAGGAGGAAAAGGGAAAGCGAGGGATCCTTTCCAAAGACCTTTGAGTGCCCTCTGCTTTATGCCAGTTTCTGCTAGCCGAGTGAGCCACATTGGAGAACAGCAACCCCAAACCCCAAGCTTTCCCTCAGTTCTCTAGTTCCCCACGTAACCGAGTCACAGGATCGCCATGTCAACCTGCAGCAGCTCTGGCTTCAAGCAAGCATATGCCGGGACAGTCTGAAACTACCCTTCAGTACCTACCAGAGACTCAGGCCCAAGCTTGTAGAAAGAACCCACTGTCCATGGAAACGCTGGGCCGCTTGCCCATCTGTGCACATTCTGGATGCCACAGTTAGGCGTCATCAGGATTTGATGTTCCATTGATGCTCTTTCTGGAATTTGGTGGCTTGTAGAGAAAGGACAAGTATAGAAAAGGCCAAGAGACAGGCTCGTTCTTCCATGTCTTTTCAAAAAGAAGATGCTAGGTATTTGTAATCCCTTTCCTACAGGAAGAGAGGTGTGGTGGGGGAGGGGAAGCAGCTGGGTGGGTGAGGTAGGGGAGGGGAGGCAGCTGGGGGCAGAGGTAGAGGTGGAGTGGGGGAGGTGGAAGGTGGAGGCAGATGAGCAGCTGTGTTTATTTTAATACATATCATTTAACCCTCACCTAAAAACAAATTGGAGAGGTTTGGGAGTGCATTAATCTGGACCCAATTAGCATGTCTTTCTCCTTCAAAAGTGCAACCTGAGATTAATGAATATAAAGTAGAGTTTCAGATGCAGTGCTTAAATCATTTGCATGTTTCATGCATGATAATTGAATTTATGTATGCACTTCCTATCATTTAACTATTTCCAGTCTCCTCCCTGTGATTCACACAAACCAAGATTTCATTACAGTAACCTCCAAGTGGAAATAACTTGCCTACACCTTACTCCTAATGAGGAACTCAAGTTCTTGTTTCTTTTATTTGAATTTGAATCATACGATATTTTTTTAAAAAGCAGGGGGAAGTTCTTATTAGTCTGGGACACTCTTTTAGGAGGTGGTAAATAGGCATTCTGAGTTTATTTTTGGAAGGCCGGAAAATCCATGTGAACTTATGGCATTGGCTTATCAGTGGTCACAGAGAACTGGGTTTCAGTGTGGTCACTTATCAATATATTAATAACTCTGAGAGCAATGTCACTTTAATGCAGCATAAAGAACGTTCTTAGGCTCTGGGCCTGAGGTATTTAGATCCCTGGGAGATTTAGTGCACCGGATTGTTTCTGGCATAGACCCTGGCTTCTATAGATGTGGGTGGGGGGATGGTGTCAGCCTCCATGAAGGTCTGTAGATGGGCAGTTAGCACTTGTGGTCTCTTAGTATGTTGTAGGGTTTTTTTTTTTTTTTCTTTCTGTTTTGTTATTTAGGTGTAGAAGGCTTAATGCTGACTTAGAGTGAGCAGGTGCTAAGTTTCCCCCTCTCCACCTGCCCCAGAATGAAAAGTCTGAAAGCTGGCAGTGGGCATGGAAGAGAGCTTCCTGGGGAAGAAGGTGAAGCAAGCGGCTTAAAATAAATCCCCTGGTTTCAGTTCGTATCATTGATTTGTCTGTCTTCTGTCTTTCCTCATGTGTTTCCGAGTCTGATGTCAAAGTGATGAGCTTTTCTGCAGGAATTCTTCCCAGTGTCCTTTGTTTTTGGTGAATTCAATGGTTGAGTGTCGCTGAGTGTCTCTGGTCTTGTTTCCTGGTCCTTGTAGCTAAGAATGTCGTTGAAGGATAAACTCTTGTTAATTTGTGATGTCACAATTTAAGTGTGCTTCCTGTCACTTATGTGTAGTTTAAAATGTTCCTTAATGTAGCATGAAATGATTGGTTAGCTTTGAAATGGTTGTGAAGTCATGTGAAGAAAATAAGTTTTGCATCCGACCAAGATAAATTCACTCTAGTGCTTTATGGCTTTTTATTCCTATGTGATAGTAATAAAGTCTCATGTAGGGATGGAAGCCATGAAATACATTGTGAAAAATCATCAACTAAGAAGGGGCCATCAGTATAGAAAACGGTAGCCTGTGCAGCTGTGAACATGATGGAGAAATGACTTAGTGCATAGCTCTGCTACATGTTTGGTGTCTCTTTGAGTTTCTTTATCCTTAGGTTTTTGACAGCTAAGGAATCTAGGTTACAAGAGTTGATTCATCTTCGTAATCATCGATTTACATGCACATTCGGGTTTGCACATTTCTGTTTATCATACATTTTTCTCCGTGTCCTATTATCCAATGCGCTCTAGGAGAACTGTTAATAGCCCACCAGTCTGGTAGGCAGCGATCAGTCCTCCCATGGCTTCTTTCTCCTGTGGCAGTCTTTATTCTGACACAAAGAAGGAATTGTCAAGTCAGACTTGACCTCTTGGAAATGTGGTCCAGATTGCTCTACTCCCAAGCTCCAAAAAGGTGTACATTGCATGGGCTAGATCAACGCCTCCTCAGATCCGTAAATCCACCAGGCCAGTTCCATGTACAGGTGTAGTTCCGGTAGGGAAACATCCACTGTCGGAGAAGGAGGAGGGAGGGCTTCAGGGTGGAGTCAGGTTCTCCTCTCTGCCACTTGGAGCCCGGGGCAAGTCTTTTCACTCTATATCTTTAAGATTGGGAGAAGTAACACGGCTGGCAAGGTTGTTGTAAGGATTAAATGAAGAAATGTATACAGGACCTAGCAAATTATTGAGCATGTCGGAACAAAAAAAAAAGCCCGTGAGATTTGTTTTTCTATTTTCTTCCCTTTCTTCCCACTCTCCTCCCCCTCCCCTTTCCCTGCCCTCTCCTCCCCACCCCCCACCCCCCCCTTTAGACATTGGTCCAAAAACAGAACCTTTGAGAGAGCAAAGAGTTCTTCTAGAATGTCTAGTTGCACCTCCTTTCCATATGTGGCTTAAATGCCTTGGTTGGGTTCATAGTTTCATTTTTTTTCTAAATGAACTATTTTAATGTTGATGATTGACCTATTTCACTTTTCTTTTTTTCTGTACATACATTTTTCCTTGACCTGTTTTAATATTGACTATTGACCTATACTCTTTTTTACTGGTTTTCTGTATTTTTTTTCAATGAGAATTCTAATAAAGATTATTTGTGTTATCTTTTGCCTCTCCATTTCCTCCACACAATGGGATTTTAGCTTGTGCTCTGAAAATGTCTGGGCTGCCCCAGTAAGATAAATGCTGCCTTTTCCTTGGAAACTGCCCAGGGCAAGGCAGAGAGAACCTTATTCTCCCTGCATTTGCATATCAATGGACTTGGGGAAATTTGTCAGTTTAGTTGTAACTTTGGTGCTGGTTTAACTTTTAAACATATAGAAGTTATCATTTGACTTTATCATGAAAGTCTATAGAATACTTGTGAATAAAGAAAAGGACTTCACAAGTACACAAATGCCAAAACTTTAAAAAAAAAATTGTAGAATGATGTAAGTGTATTACATGCTGTAAAAAATAGAATATAGTGCAAATCAGTGACACCATGTGTGTATCTAGAATTATTTTATTATAACTGAATATTTCTTTATTCTCTTAAGTTTATTTTTGAGAGAGAAAGAGAGAGATTGAGGATGCAAGCAGGGGAGGGGAAGGGCAGAGAGAGAGGGAAAGAGAGAATCCCAAGCAGGTTCCCCACTGTCAACACAGAGCCTGACACAGTGCTCAAACCCATGAACCATAAGATCATGACCTGAGCCTAAACCAAGAGTTAGATGCTTAACTGGCTGAGCCACTCAGGTGCCCCAAACTTTGTTCTTTAAACCCCATGCTTACCTCTATATATCTATCCAGAACTTAGTAATGTCTCTGATGCTTAAGGACATTAGGTAGGTATTCAAATATTTGTGAATAAATGAATGGGGAAAGAGGGAAGGAGAAAGATGGAAGGAAATAAAGAAATAGATAGTCATATCACCCTAATAAATATATTGAATGGTTGGGGAAATAGAGTAAACACACATACATAGTTAAGGGTGAACTGCAAGAAGGAGAGTTTAATTCTGTAGCAGAGTAAATATTCCTAAGTCATTCAAGATAAAATGTAATGAACGGTGAATGTAATGAACAAAATGTAATGAACAGAATTACCATAGGGATCCAGAGCAGGAAAGTTCCCTAGATTCAGGGTAAGATCCATGTTAGGATTTAAAACATCAGCCAGATTTCCATAGGCAAGAGTCAAGGATTTAAACATTAATTTATCAAGGAATTTATGAAAAGCTCAAGTGAGTGGTTCTTGGAAAATTTTCCAACGTACAAAGTATTCTATCCTGGAGAATATATTTACTTCTAAATATCTTCACAAGTACCATTAAAAGCAGATAGTGGATTTTAATGGACCCACTTGCTTAGATTAGTTAATTACTGCAGAGTCTCCGTGGGCTGCAATCAGCTATTATCCATGTGGGGTAGTCTAAGTTGCCATAAGTCTAAGTTGCCAGCATGCCCATGATTTCAAGGGTGGACATGTATTGGCTCAGTTTCTCCCCTCCTTTCCTTGTATGGTTGTATTTAAACTCTGGCACTTGATGGAACTTCGAGGCCACTTGTGCAGTAGTAGTAGCCTTCGAGAAGGACTCAGCCTCCCCCAACAGCTCTGGATATTGAGTCTGCCACTAGACATGGGCCTTTTCAGGGTTATTGGTTGGCAATAAATCTCACAGTGATGCCTGTGTAAAGTGCATATAAATATGTTGACCAGTGGAACAGGATGCTGCACTCACTCAGCAAGTGAACGAGCCCATCTCTGTCTTGCCAGTGGTCATGGATAAGCAGGAGATAGGAGCACCAGCAAAGAGTGAGATTGTGATTAGGGGACAAACAGTCCTTCTCCTTTCCTCTTCCTCCATGTTCTCATCTGAAGTTCCACTTGGTCAGAGCCTTCACCAACAACATCACCCTAATCAACGGAAGATACCATTCGTGGGATCTGGGTTTGGGCACTTTAAGAAAAACCAGATGGTCTTACACATTCAAATCACAAAATGTTGCAATTGTTGGAATTGTGAGGCCTCCTTACAAGGCGAGATAGAGAGCTCAGAATGATGCTTTCATTTTTCCAATGGTCCCTGGTACTCTGAAACCGTGGTTCAAATAGCAAAGCCCAATCTTTCTAGTCACAATTCGAACCTCACCAAGTAGGCATGTCTTCTGAGGTGTTTTTGCCAGAGTGGGGATGGGCTCGGGCTGGCCCTGGCCCACACACTCGCTCACCTGCCTTTGTCACCAGAGTCACCCCCATCTATGTGCAAGGCGTGACGAAGGGGGAGGTCTACCCAGCAGCTCTTGATCACAGTGGTGTCTGTACAGGAGAGCAGAGCCCAGAACTCAGTGAGCACCACATAACATGACCCTCTCGGTCATGGCCTTCAGGTGTCCCATCTCCAAACCCATTCTTGGAATCAGATCTCCAGAAAGGGATGCCCCAGACCCTGTTCTTCTAGATTAGACTGTCCTTGAGTTTGAAACGAGGATGGTAAAAGGGTGGAGTGGAATGGGGTCTAAGCGGATCTCTCATGATTTTACTGAATGGCTCTCCCCACACAGCCTTTCATAAAGCAGGCACCAAGACATATGATCCAGAGATTCAGGCCACTGATGCCAGGCCTCCTTACCTTTCTTTCCACCATCAGTCCTTGTCAAGAATATAAAATAAATTACTTGGTTTAAGTTAATAACATTAGCCACGTTTCTAACCAAGAAACATTAAACACATGAAAGAGATACACAAATATTCTGGGAGTATGTTGGAGTAGAGAATATATAAGCAACTTACTCATCACCCCAAATTAGGTTACAAAATAAAGGCTCAAAATACGCTGATGACTTAATGGCTTGCTTAATTAAATTCAAGGTCTGCAATCAACCACAGGGCCCCACATGCCTGTATTCCCTCCCCCTCTCCAACCTCATCACCTGTCCGTCATTCATCCAGTCCAGCCCCACTGACTTGTGGCATTTCATGAATGTACCAAATGTGCTCCTACTTCAGAGCCTTTGGAATTGCTGTTCCCTCTATTCAGAACACTCTTCTTGGATATTTACATATCTCACTTCTCACCGCCTCAGGTCTGTGCTTTAAAGTCTCCTTATCAGTGAGACCTGCAAGGACCGTCCTCTATAAAATAAGTCCCCTCCTCCTCCAGACACTGACCATTTTACTCTTATCCATCTTTCTTCACAGAAGATACTTTTCATCATCTGATATACAACATATTTCCCTGCTTTTAAAATAGTGATTGATCATCTTTCCTCACTAGAACAGAAGCTCCAGGAGGCCAGGGGATTGATTTGTGTCTCTTGTTGACAGCCTTATCCCCAAAGCCTAGAATTGTATCTGCGCATAGTAGACACTCAAATATTTGTTGAGTGAGGTAAGACTTATCTGGCACCCCCAGGCATCTATGTGTTAAGAGACAGGCATTATGTATCATAATAACAAAGAATCGCTTCTATTTCTCACCATCTGAATTAACCATGCTTTAAGCATTGTATTCTCATAAGATGTGTAGCTTTGTTTTTCCAGTTTCCTCCCTTATAATAATGTTATGTGCGTCTCTGCCCTTGACTTTTATGCCAGTTCTTGGTTAGAATAATTTTTCTTTGTTTTGAGAGAGAGAGAGCACAAGTAGGAGAGAGAGGTGGAGAGAGAGAAAGAGAGAATCTTAAGCAGGCTCCACATTCAGCATGGAGCCCGACATGGGGCTCAATCCCACGACCCTAGGACCTGAGCCAAAATCGAGTCAATTTTCAACCGACTGAGCCACCCAGGTGCCCTAGGATAAATTCTTAATCATGGAATGACAGTATCAGAAGTTTATGGACATTTTTATTGTTCATCACATACATTACCAAATTCCTTTCCAGGCACGCTGTGTCAGTCCACACTCCTGGCAGAACATAGATGTCAGAAAATTTTTGTTGGACTTCTTAAAAATCACTATTATGCCATTTCTATCAGGTTAGACATATTCCCTTGCTCCCTTGGTTCTTTTGCCTTATTCTTCCGAGAGTCTCAAATTGTACTATGTTTACTTTTTCAATTTTGGTTCTGGATTTCTAGGATGAAATAAATTATTTTAAATTGTATTTATTTATTTTGAAAGAGAGAGAGGGAGGGGCAGAGAAAAAGGGAGAGACTCCTAAGCAGTCTTTGCACTGTCAGCATGGACCCTGACATGGGGCTTGATCTCATGCCCCTAAAATCATGACCTGAGCAGAAATCAGGAATTGGACACTTAACTGACCGAGCCACCCAGGTGCCCCTGAAATAAATTATTTTAGAAAGAGAAGTAAAAAATCATCCTTTTCAATTCCCTTATTCTACATATGAGGAAGTGAAGTCCCAAGATCATTCCAGTGGTTGTAAGCAAGGCTACAAGTGAGGGACCCAGGATTGCTCTCGAGTCAGCACCTGAAAATATTTAAAAACCATGAGTCAACTAATAGGCATCAGAGTACCCCATGCTAACTCTTAACCATCAGAGCTACCTGTTCCTTATTAAAATGAATGTCAGAATGTCCACAAGAGTATCTCTTGATGTTGAGAGATTAGCTATATTTACGGTGTGTAGGATGTAACTTTTAAGTTGAACTACCTGTTCTACTTGGCTGTGTTAACTTGTTCTAGAATCTTTTATTTTAGTCTCTCTTGCACAATCTGGCTCCTTCACATTTATCTTCTTTCTGAATTTCATAAAATTACAAGGCAACCAAGAAACCAGCAGCATTCATTGCATTTCTTTAAATACAGGTAAAACAATTAGATTGTTGGTCTGTTTACCAAAAAATAAGATCTTGTGCTTCTCTGGAACTGACACAAAACTGTCACTGAGAGACTTCGTGGGAATGACTATTCAAATCAGCATATACATTTCTAAAAAGCTCTGGAGACATCTATCTACACAGACAAACACACATAATCTCCCATTTCTTTGTAGAAAAATGTACACTAATGAAAATTTGGAAGTATACGTTGCCTTTCCTTTGAGATCCTCAAAACTGGCCCTATACATTTTTTTTCTCATGTGTATATCCCTTCATAAGATCTCCTTTCAGATAAGGTGTTCATACTTTATTCATGAATTGAATTGTTATGAGAATGCCATAGCTAAAGATCAAACCGTGGCTAACATCCATGGTAAACAAGAACAATTAACAGAGCCCTCTTTAATTCCAGACACATCTCGAGGGATGAATCAATTGACAACTTAAATAGGACACTGTGTCCTCATAAAAAGCATTAGTATACAAATATATGTCTTATCCTGGTGCCTACTCTAAATTCAAGAAGTCGGAAATTCCAAACTGTTTATGGAGAATACACTATTATTTACTGATAGGCATTAATGGCTCTATAGAAAATGTAAGAGCCCAGGTGAAATAAATAACTCAATTGACAGGAGACCTCTCAAGGGAACCAGAATGAATGAATTTAATAGTTGTTCACCATAGTTGCATGGTGTAGATGTGTACATGTGGGTGAATCCCACTCCCATTGTTCAGGAGAACAAATTTATTTTATTTTATTTATTTTATTTTTTTTTTAAATTTTTTTTTTCAACGTTTATTCATTTTTTGGGACAGAGAGAGACAGAGCATGAATGGGGGAGGGGCAGAGAGAGAGGGAGACACAGAATCGGAAACAGGCTCCAGGCTCTGAGCCATCAGCCCAGAGCCCGACGCGGGGCTCGAACTCACGGACCGTGAGATCGTGACCTGGCTGAAGTCGGACGCTTAACCGACTGCGCCACCCAGGCGCCCCAAGAACAAATTTATTTTAGATTAAAGGGCAGAGAGTAGGCTCAGCTGAAAGAAACCAGACTATACACAAATAATATATATGGTTTTGCAATTTTTTCATTTTAAATATGTATTTCTTGATCCATATTCCTAGATTATAGAAAATAATTTCACTAAATACTTTTCTCATTTTTATCAAATCCAGATCCTTAAAGCCAGCTGGACCCCCAACATCTGTCAGAAGCTATACCCTCTCACATCTAGAAATAACCTTCTCTTAAGACATTCATGGCCTCTTCCCTTCTCACTTCATTTCCATACTCTCTCCCCCGACAAGGTGCAGAGGAGCTAAGAAAACAATAATCCACTCACAACCTGTCTCAGACCATATCTTTTACATACTTCATCTTGGTTCATCCTCTCAACAACCTTACCAGGAGGATTTTATCCTTATTTTTTTTTCCAGGTTTGAGAACTGAGTGAGAAATTGTGAGTCACTAGGCTGCTTTTCACAAGATTCTCATTATACCCCCAATGTCCGTCCTCAGACCCAGGGCATGACTCATAGTAGGTGTGCCGGTTATTAAGATATTGTCTCTCAGCTCCAAATCTACCTTCAGTGCTTTGTATACAGTGATACAATATGAGTCTTTCCTACTTCTCTTCAGAGGTTTGAGATCAGAGGGAGTGCCCAACACCACCACCACACCACCCCTACACACGCGCGCGTACACACACACACACCTTTCCTTGTTTCCTGTAATGGCTAACCTGCCCAGGAAAGGGAGGACTTGGGACTCTCAATCACTGCCCCCACAGCTGGTTCTTTCTGTTCATTGTTGCCAGCATTTCCCCATAATTCTTGCTAAAGTTCAGAATGATGCTAGAAAAAAGCAGGGATGGTCCTATCAAGACAAAATATCCTCTGAGTACCTGAGTGGCAAGCTTCCTGCTTCCCATGAGGGAAACAAAGTATCAAGGATTACTGAGCCCCTGTGGGGACACTTTCTAGACCATACCCACTTCCTTGTGTAAATACTGCAGTTGTGGGAGGTCTGTATCCTAGGGCAGATGGCATCTAGAATAAAGGAGAATGAAGGAGTATGTATTTCAAAGTGACTGAGCCATCCTTTTGCAATCCACACAAGCTTTCGATACTAGAATACAGAGCACATTGTCCAATGATGGCTGGTGAACGTGACGGTAGAATTACAGTCAAGTGCCCAATGCTGCCCCTGGCTAGATGCATGACCACAAGACGTTCACTTCCTCTCCTGAAGCTGAAATTCCTCACCTGAGGAATTCATCCTTCCCATTTCAGGTTGTTTTGAAGCCCAGCTCAAGCTCTGCATAAGCAGAAATATTTTGGTAAACTACCACTTTGGAAACGTAGCATCTCCAAGGTTGTTAGGTTGGAAACTGACACAAAATGGCAAAAATATAATTTCACTTGAAACTTAATGTGGAGATTTTAAATTCATTCACTGGTTCACACGCTGAGCCCTGTGTCAGGGGCTGGGGATAGTGCCAAGAACAAGGCAGTCACAGTCCTCAGTGGGGCCTAATGGCATGGGGGGAAGACACGGACTGAACAGGTGGTCACAGTAGGATGAGCGTCATGAAAGGGGGTGACCATGACTCAATGGATACATGGCAGTTTCCTTGGGGGAATCAGAGAAGGCCTCCTAGAGAAGTGATATTTAATCCTGGTTTCAGAGGTGGGAGGCCACAAGTTCCTGAATATCATAAACTAGAGTGCACAAAGCTGATACTCTCCTATCCTTCGATTGCCACATCTTACCTAAAGAGTCAAAGTCATTCCTTTTACTCTCACATACACATACAAATTAAAAGGAATTCTTAGGCTAAAGATAGCTGTTTACACAATGCATATCCCTTTCGGACCCTCTTTGGCCAGCTGAACAGGGATTCAGCACCTCTGGAACCATGATACGAGATGCAACTCCATTTCTCATGGTGGGTATAAACAGGGGCCATGTCTCCACTTCTCTGGAGGATAAAAATACATTTTCCTATCACTGCATAAGCAAATCAAGGGCTTCCCATCCAGCTACTTTCCTAAATAAATCTCTCCTCTCTATGCACAAAACTTTTTCAGAGAGGTGTTATTGTGCATGACCTCAGACAAGGTATTGAACCTCTCTATAGAGGAAGAGTAAAACCACAGGGTGTTTCTTGGAGGGTTGTTGTAAGGGCTGAATGAGTTATGACTTAAAATAGAGCCTGAAACATACATAGTAAATGTTATACAAGTGGATGCTAATGTTACTATGATTACAATCACTGTTTCCTTTGTGTTACCTCCTACTTACTCCCGGTTTACTCCAATTTGCTTATACCCCATGACTCATAGCCATAAACAGCTCTTGTTAAGGCCACCAATAGCTTCTATGTAGCTGGATCTGAGGAACTATTTCAGTTCTCATTTTACTAACTTCTCCATAGCAATCTACCCTGTTGATCAGTGCCTTTTGAAAATGTATATTCTCTTCTATTGATGTGATGACACAACAATTTCCTGTTTTTCCTTAGATGTCTCTGGTTATGGTTTAATTTGCTTTGCTGACTTTTCCATCTCTGCCTAGACACTTAATATGAAATTACTCAAGATTTGGGCTTGGGTCTTTCCTCCTCCTTGCCTTAGGTAAGTCTTTTCAAGCTTGTGGCTTCAATAACTTCTTCCCCGATCTCTTTTCTGAGTATCAATTCATATATGTAACTACCTTCTAGATATCCCCACTAGGACGTTACAAAGGTACACCACTGGCAATACGTTCAAAACAATTAATTATCTTCTGCTGCAAACCTGGGACTCCTCTAAATTCCTATCTCAGCAAATTGTATCCATTGCACAAAGTAGAAATCAAGGAATAATCCTTGATTCAGTTCTTTTCCCATTTTTTATCTAATTTCAAGTTATCTCTCATATGTATTTCTTGAATCCATCCACTTGTTTTTGTCCCACTGCCATTACTCAAGGTCAGTATGCAGAATGACTACAGCAGCCTGCAGCTTGGCATTTCCAATCTGGTCTGCACTCTCTCTGGGTCTCCAGCCTCAGGGCAGCCAACCATAGTCCTTCAAATTCAAGTCTGACATGTCAGCTTCGTCTCCTTCTGAAAACCTTTTAAGGGTTTCCTACTTGCTGTTAGAATAAAGGCCAAAGTCATCACCATACCTTCTAAGGTACTGTGGGATCTGGACCCTGTCTTCCTCTCCCACCTCTCTCTCCCCATTGCCCTGTGCACAGTGTTCATTTTAGTATCCATTGGTCTTTCAAACGTGTTAGTACTTTCCCACCTCTTTACACTCATGCCTGTTTCCATCTGGAAGTTTCTTCAAGCTTGCTACTTCACCTCCCTGTTTCTAGGGAGGGACTTCTATGCCACCTTCAGATTCTCCTCCTCCTGTGTGCCACCCACACCCCCTGGCTTCCCAGTCTAGATCAGTTTCATCTGTTACATGTTCCCAACAAAGTGTGTGTCTTTTTTTTAACACGATTTGATTCAGCTTGTAATTATGTATTAGGTGCATTAATTAAATGCTCTTATTCCCAAAGATAATTTAGGTTCCATGATAGAAAGGACTGTTTCTGGTCTTGCCCCTGTTTTCCCCAGTACTTACCAGAGGGCCTATCACATAGAAGGAACTTAGCATTTGTTGAACAATTGAATGAATGATTTCCACATCCTGGCCTATCAAACCATTTCATGTTTCTTTTCAAAACTCTCAGATCCTCTCCAAAGCTTGATCTTACCACATTCCAAGAAAGACTTGAAGATTATAATTCAATTTTTGGCTAAAACGTAGTGAGAGTTCCTTTTTAATAGATGTGATTTTCCTATAAAAGTGAGGTTCATTAAAGCAGAAGTTGAAAGAATTTGTGTAAACATCCTCAAATCAAGTATACAAGATTCAAATAGGATCGCAGCTGCAATGAATTGGAAACCTAAATTGCATTTTTACATCAACAAAGTTATAGAAAAATGAGTCATTAAGTAATTGCTATTGTGACATAGATTCATGCTATAGTTGAAATACTTTGCACAGCTGTAATCTCAAACCACCTTGAGGTTTGCCACATTCTTTAATTTTCTGATTGATTAAATGGATTATTTGACATTTTGGCAGATCATAGAAATTGCTGAATAACAAAGACTCCTTTCATTCCTCATTATTTGCTCTCTCTGAGCCTAATGCAAATTCTTTAGAAAAAATGGTGTGATATTTCCTTTTCTATAATTCTATTTCAGTGTTGTAGTTTTACTGATAATAGTAGCAGTTCCTACACAACAATTTCACATCATTAACTTAGCATTGTCTGTAATTAAAATGTAATGCATAATGAGATATGAACTTCATATCACATTCAGACTTTTATATTCTTGTCATTGTACAGGGGAGTTAAAAAAAACACTGGTGATGGAAAATTTCTTCAGTTTTGGCTGCCAATGAATCCTGTGGGAAGCTAGGTATTTCCAGGTGGCCAGTTAAATGATGGTTTGGACAGTGTTTACATTGACTAGACTGGCCAGAGAAGGGCTTTTTTGTTCCAAGTTCATTTGTTCTAGTCTATTCAGTTAGTCTGATTACATAAATATTGCATTATTGTCCCTCATTCACTGGGATAACCACAGACCTTCGTTTGCAACCTACATCCAACTTCTGACTTGGGTAAGTTTCCCTAAGGTAGCCTCTCTAATTAGATTATCATGCCTTCTTCTCCAGGAGAGAGCTTATTTGTTATGGGGCTGATGGGCTAGAAAGACTATCCTGAACAAGCATTCACTGAGTCCCTACTAAGCTATAGGAGCTGCACTAGTGTTAGAAATAGACACTGAAAAGACACCGAATTCTCTTTAGCACAAGACACTCATACTCAAGTGGGGAAAGCAATTACCATGTAGTATAATAACTGCTATATTGGAGGATTTAACCATCCCCTTCCCAGTCTTGGCAAGCAGGGAAGACTTGTCAAGAAAGAAACATGTCAGCTGAGATTTGAAGGATAAGTAGGAGGAAGCCTAGTGAAGAGGGGTGCAGGGGAAATGTACAGCATTTAGAATGAAGCAGCCACATATGTTAAGTGCGGAAGCATCATCCACCATGACAAGATTCTAGATCAGCAGTCAATTCCAACTCAGTACGTCCCAAGCACAGACTATAAAAGAGGTAGCTTAGAAGTGACTCAAGTAGAGACATGATGGGTGTGTCAAATATGGAACTCTGTGTTATCTTTGTATGCAATCGGGAGCCACTTAAGATTTAGAGACAGCGAGAACTATGATCAGCTTTGCTTCTCCAGAAGATCTCTCTAGAGCAAGGGTGGAAGGAAAAGACAAGATAGTAGCAGGGAAACTCATTAGGAGGCTGAAGCAATAATCCAGGAGAGAATTTATCAAGACCTGAAGTATATGGTAGCAAAGGAGAAGGCAACAACAGGGGACAGATTAGAAAGCCGCGTAGAAGCAATATTAGGCAGGAGTCTGCAACCATTGAACACAAGTAGGGAAGGAGGAATGGAGTTGAGGACAATGTTTAGGCTTTCTTGGGCTCCTGCATGGATGGCATTACATTCCGTGAGATAACACATGCTTCCTATTGGTTGTGCTAATTAAAAATAGCTGGACACACGCCTGGATTCTGGAAATTTTAAGCAGAAGGGATCTGTAGCATTCCCTAGCTGGAAAGTTTCCTCTTTGTGCAAGAGGTTTGCGACTGTGGCCTTTTCCACCACAGGAGTCTTCTGTTAGGTGGCCTTTTATGTCCTCATGCTACCCTCCTCCCTGGGCTTATCTCTTTTATAATACATAGCAGACTGTGCTGTAATTGTTTCTTTACTTAACTCTTTTCCTTACCAGACTGTGAGCACCTTTTGAGCAGGGACTGTGTCTTATGAATCATTACTCAGACATTCACGAACTCAAAAAGTTTCATAGTGTCTACTATGTGTCAGGCACCGATTCACTGTATGCTAGGACCTTGCATTGTGCCTGGCACGTATGGGATCTTGAATGAATACTTGATGAATTGAATTCAGCCCAGCATAAGGTTTAGTCGGTTAGTGTTTCAAATATTTTTACACTAATGTGAGGAAATCTCAGAGTGTAAGTTCTGTGCAGACAGGTTGTGGAGTCAAGCCTTTCTGTTCATGTAGTCTGAGGACCAATAGCATTGGCATGACCTGGGAGCTTGTTAGAAACACAGAGTCTCAAGGGCACCTGGGTGGCCCAGTCAGTTAAGCGTCCGACTTCGGCTCAGGTCATGATCTCGTGGTTCGTGGGTTCCAGCCCCAGGCTGGGCTCTGTGCTGACAGCTCAGAGCCTGGACCTTGCTCTGTGTCTCTCTGTCTCTCTGCCCCTCCCCCACTCTCTGTCTCTCTCAAAAATAAATAAAACATTAAAAAATTAAAAAAAAAAAGAAATACAGAATCTCAGTGCCCCCACACCCCTCACAACACACACATTTACTGAATCGTAATCTATGTTGTAATAAGAGCCCCAGGAAATCTGGGTGCATAGTAAAGTTTGAGAAGCCTGCCTCTGGAAAATCAGTATGAATTGCTTTAGTCCTCACCTTAGAGTGAGCGGTGTGCAAATGATACCACCCCGATACTCCCTGATTATGTCTTAGTGTGCTCCTACATTTAGTCCAAGCTAAACTTTCTTCTCTACTCAGCCACCACCAAACTCTAATTACAAGGAGGCAACTTTTTCTCCTGTCTTGTTTTATCAATCTCTTACCCATCTGGTCAGACTGCTTTGTGGTAATGCCCAATATAGAGAGTAATAATGTCTGCTGTTTTTCCAGGATAATAGTGGTTATCCATTAGTACTCTGCAACTAATTCAGTATGTGTTTAAATCCAGAGTCTGTCACTGATTAGTGGACCCATTTTCTCATTATTAAAATGGGGATAACTACTAGTATCCACATCAAAGGATCATGGTGAGGAATAAATGAGGTATTAAAGTATCTGACTCAGTAATTGACACACAGAACTCATTACATGTAAATGCAATGATTCCTCTCATGGAAATCCTTTCAACTTTTCAGTAGCTATGTAATAACAGTAAAGATCTATAATGTGTAAAGCCTTATAGCATGGAGGATGCAAAGATCTACACCATAAGGCCAGTGAAGGAGATAAAATAACAAGTAGACAAATTATTGTACCGAAAGAGAGCACCTACTAAGTGCCACATGTATGATATGTTGCTATAAGTCAGTGGTCCTCAATGTGGCTTTTATAAAATACTGATGCCAGACCCTTCCCTAGCAACTTTGATTTAATTAACCTATTTTGCATCTGGTATTTTTTGGGTGGTTCTATGTGCAGCAGGTTCCAGACCACAGACATAAGAAATCTCATGAGAAGAAATCACTTCTGGTTGAGATTCCTAAAGAAAACTTTATGTAGAAAGAGGTATTTTGAGGGCATCATATGATAATTATTAAGCTTAATTAAGAATCATACTTTTTTATTGTAAAATTTTTAAATGGTGAAGCCTATTTTGAAAAAAAAAAGCAAAAACCTCACCCTGTACCCCATAATTCTTTTATTTTGTATAGTTTTCTCCCTTATTTTGTCCATATGCATATATATTTGTCATACTACAGCAGAACTATTCAATAGATATACAATGTGAGCCTGAAATTCAAGCCATACATATAATTTTAAATTTCCCAAGATCTACGTTATAAAAATTTTAAAGATTCGGGTAAAAATAATGTTAATAATATATTTCATTTAATGTAATAATGCAAATATTATCATTCCAACATGTAATCAATATAAAATTAATGAGATAGAATTCGTTCTTTTGCATACCAAATATTCAAAATCCCAGTGCGTATTTTACACTTAATGCAAATCTTAATTCAGACTCATTTCAAGAGCTCAATAGCAATATGTACCTGGTGGCTACCATGTTGGACAGCACATTTCTAGAAAGCATGATTTATATAAGACATGGAAGGGATTCAGAAGTAGTAAATATTTTTTAACTATTATTTTTTTGTAGTTATTGCTGATATAACAATCTGATATAAGACAAATCTTATAGAGTCAGACCACAGTGGGAATTACCTCAATACTGGGTTAAGGTATTTTAATTTTGTTTTATGGTTATGAGAAAGAACTTATTTTGAATAAGAATATTAATTTAGCTGGAATGTGTTAGATGAACTGGAAGAAAGGCCAGTTGGAGGTGAGAAGGCCAATTAGAAGTCCAAGGGAGAGCTAATTATGGCATGGATTCCAGCCAATGCAGGGGAAATAGAAAGAAAAGAATTAATAGGTAATATTCACAAAGACATGGTGATTAGAGTAGAGAAACAGTAGAGTCAAAGATGACTCCTTGGCAGATGGGAAAGCCCAAGGAAAGAGTCTGTCAAGGGGGTACAGAAATGATTTTGTTCAATTTTAGTCATGTTGAGTTTGAGATGACTTCCTGATCGAGACATCTAGCTGGCAATGATTGGAATGTGGGCTTGGAGTTAACCAAGAGCAAGGGGTGAAACCAAAGAAGAGAATAGAGAACATAACAGAAGAGTTCTGTAGGGCAATATGAAAGCTGTCTTTAAATACCTAAGGAACTGATATCTGGGGAAATGAGCACCAGTGTGGCTCTGAAAAGCAAAAGCAGCATTAGTCAGGAATGTTATACAGAGGCAGAGTTTAGCTTCACATGTAAATAAATTATCTAATACTTAGACAATTGTCCATACATAGAATAGATGGCCTCAAGAGGTAGTAAATTCCTTGGGCCTTTTTTTAAACAGTTAGAAATCCAAGCACACGTAAACTCAAATCACATGCCTTTTTTCCTTTCTAACTAGACTTTACATCATTTCTATAAGAGCTTATTTAAACCTCTGTCTTAAACATACAACCTGAGCAGACTGTTAGCCTCTGTTAAACTCCCTTACTCATAGGTTTCTGGGCTTCTGCTATACCATTCGTAGTTTAACCATCAGCAGGCAGGTTTTATTAGCCTCCCTGGACTCATCTTTCTTCTGCTTGTTCCTGAGTCTTTCTGACAGAGAGTATTCTCTCAACACATGGTTACTCAGTTTTCCAGCCAGGGATCGATCTTCTTTTGGCTTTCTTCTCTCCATCCTACCGATGGTAACTATTAAGAGGGCATATGTGTGTTTTGGTTTCTAGAGAGAGCCTATTCCCTTTACTCCTCCTACCTCTTCTTAGATTCAATTGGAATCAATAAAAAGAACATTTAATCAGTTGCAGGGTTAAGTTGTGGTATGATTTTTGTATGATGTGAAAAGAAGTAAAACCTGAACCTGCATGAGGATGCATTGGCCTCTCTCTCTCTCTCTCTCTCTTTTCTCCCTTCTCCCTCTCCCTCATTTCTTTCTTCCTCCTCTTCCCTTGAATATTTTTGCTTATTTTGGCTTGACATTGGAAATATTAGTGGTTATAAAGGGGCCTCATCCTTTTTCCCAAAAGACAGGAGGATTATTTTTCTTCAACCTTCATCTTTTTAGAAAACAAGCAGGACTCTGGGAGGATTTGAGACATACCAGATGATGCCACTGTATTTTCTCTTTTGGCTTTAGGCCCAAATCCTGGAAGCAAAAGAACTATTGTGGATACTCATGGCCCAGGCTATTAACTAAAACCCCATCCGTTAGGGAGAGTCCAGTGTAGTAGTAAGAGTATAGACTCTGGAGTCAAGCTGCCAGGTTCAATCCTAGCTCAACTACTAACTAGCTGTGTGCCTTGGGTCAGATTGTTTCACCTCTATGTTTCTTCCATTCCAGCCTATAAAGTAAGGATGCATTATTTCTGTAGTTATGTGGCTGGCACTGAGTATGGAACAGTAACAAAACAGATAACATCTCTATTCTGATAGAGCTTAGATTCTAGCAAAGAAGACAGAAAACAAATATAGGATTTATTGAGTGGTGATAAGAGCAAAGAAGAAAACCAATACAAGGTAAAAGGATAGAGAGTGATGGAAGGGTACCATTTTTATGGAACAATCAGATAAAGCCTTCGTGAAGAGTGATGTTTCAGCAAAAACCTTGTACATATTTGGGCAAAGCATATCCAAACTGAGGAAATAGCGGGTGTAAGGCCGTGGTGAGGGAAGCTTCTTTGAGTTCTCAAGGAAGAGCAAGGAGACCAGCATCACTGGGCTAGAGTGAGGGGAATAAAAGGGTGCCAGGAGATGAAGTCAGAACGTAGAAGGCAGATCATTTATAGCCTGCAGGCCATGGTAAGAGGGTGGGTGGTATTCTGAGTGAAATGGAAAGCCATCGGAGAAGAGTTAGAAATGACTGCAAAGTGTTTTGCCAGTGCAATTAGAATTCTGTATAAAGCTGTCATTTACTGAGGTGAGGGAAGATTGAGGAAGAAACAGAATGGGGATATCAAAAGTTTATAACCAGACATATTAAATTTGAGATGACTATTAAATTTTTAATGGAAAAGTCAAGTACGAAGTTTTAATATATACATTTGGAGTTCAAATGCTGCCATGAGGCCATGTGACATGAGAAGTGAGAATTGACCCTTGAATTTGATAACAGAGAGGTCATTAGTGACTCGGACAGGAATATTTCAATATTTTAATATTTCCATATTTCAGCGGGAGGATGAATGCCTGACAGCAGGTAGAGAGCAGATAGAGAGATAGAGAAAGATGATTTTGCTTCTGGCTATGATGGTTGAGCTTGTGTCAAACCAACCTCCTGCTAAAATAACTAGAAAAACTGGATTTAAAAAATCTATTTGAAGATATTTGAGATATACTAAGACTAAAAGTATTTGAGAAGCCAAGATGCAGAAAGGAAATACATTGAGGTAAACTCAATATTTGATACTAGTTGTTTGTTTTTGTCTACTTAAGGAATTTGCCTATTCATAAATGGTCCCAGAAATAGAAGCTGGGAGAACAAGCAGGAAGTGATAGCCAAGGAATCTAAGAAGCTTACCAGACCCATGGACAGTATAATGGAGCTGTTGAGACAAAAATTAGAGGGGGCAGGGCTGGCGAATAAGTCAGGATTTCATTTGGGACCGCTGATGGGCTTTATCTTAAGAGCAACCAGAAATAGACCAACCTTCCCAGAGAGTAAAACCCAGCTTCTACTCCCCTCAATCACACACTAGAGTAACTGTCTTCCAGAAGCAAAAATAAATTCTCTGGAGCAGCGCTGTCCAAGAGAACTTTATGTGGTGATGGAAATGTGTTATATCTGTTCTGTATAATGAGGTAGCCACTAGTCACATGGGACTCTTGAGCATTTGCAATGTGACTAATATGACCGAGGAAATCATTTTCAATTGTTAAAAATTTTAATTAATTTAAATTTAAATAACCACTTGTACTTAGTTGCTATCATATTAGACAGTGTAGCTCTGGAGGAAGATGACATCATACAGAGCCTCAAATTATCTCTATAATTTTTCATACATCATGTCTACTTTCAAAAATTAGCAGGCATATCAGAATATAAGCACAAATGACTAAAAGACAAGAGAAAAAATTAAGAAAGAGAACCATAGATGATCCAAATGTATTAACTATGATTAATATACTTTTTAAAACTTAATGAAAAGATGAGAATTTCAGCACAAAACTGGTACTAGATAAATAGAAATAAATGGAAATTTGAGAACAGAGAATTTTAAAATTCAGTAGATGGATTTGGTTATAGATTAGAAACAGCTGATGAGAAGATTAGTAAACTGGAAGATTGGGTCATTAGAAAATGTCTGTATTGAAGTGCAGGGAAAAAAGAGTGGAAAAATAGAAAAGTCTCTGTAAGACATGAGCACAGTGAACAGGTCTATCATTCGTGCAATTGAAGTACCAGGAGAGGAGAGAGAATGGGGCAGGAACAATCTTACAAAGCATACGAATATAAATAAGAATTCAAGACATAAGAATTTTCAGAACTGATGAAAGTCCTCAAACTAGATTCAAGAAACTCTACACATTCTAGAGAAGATAAATGCAAGTAAAATATACCTGGGCACACTACTGAAAACTAAAAGACAAAAGATCTTTAAAACAGAGCACAGAAAAGTGTCATTACCTTTGAGGGAGCCACAGTAAGACTTAAACTGACTTCTAGCTGTAAATCATGGAAACAGGACAACAATGAAGCATCTTTAAAGAACTGAAAAAAGAAAACAAAAAACAAAACACAAAACCATGCCCATCTGGCATTCTAGACTTCAATGAAGATATCCATTTAAATGTAGGCAAAATGACATTTTCACACAAAAATGAAGAGAACAGATTCGCAAACAAAGAAGAAATACTAAAGGAAGAGTTTTAGGCAAAAGGAAAAGGATTCCAGATAAAAGTGACAAAAGGAACAAAAATCCTTTGGAAGGGTAAAATGTGGAAAATCCACATAGAACTATTTAATATCTTATTGTCAAGGAGCAGTGAGCTATGATAATACAAATTTAAGGGTCCTGGATTCAAACCAACCATAGACAATTCCATTTCATATATCTTGTATCAGTTCCTGGCCTAAATGAATCAAAACACTGTCTCTCTTACTCTACTAGTAGAAGCTGGCATAAATCTGTGCACAATGCGAGATTGGTTATCAGGTTACCCCTGTCATCTTAAGTACCTTCTTAGGACGGCCACAGTTAGAAAATTAAATGCATTGAGAGAACATAAGTGAAGACAAATAATTATTTTGTGTTGAACAGCTTACCACACCAGAAACTGCTGGCATAAAAAGAATGTGGTAATTCTAAGTATTTTATTTACCTCCAATTTGTTTTAAGACAAAGGATCATACACTTAACTTGAGAAACCTGCATCCTACTTCCCTTTCACACATTAATCAGAAGTACCTCCCTTCAAAAAAGAAAGAAGAAAGAAAGAAGAAAGAAAGAAAGAAAGAAAGAAAGAAAGAAAGAAAGAAAGGAAGGAAAACTACCTCCCTTCACTGAACTTTTACTTTAGAGGGAGGATGTAGAGAATGAAAATACTGACAATGGACCAGACACTTGAAATGGAAGCCTTATATAGATGTAAAATAATGGAACTAGAAAGGATCTAAAAGTTATTTAGTCCAGGGCGTTCTGGAGGTTTGGAAGGGTGATGGGGCTAGGTACAGGTGGGCAAGAAACCCACGGGGCTCTTTAGATTTCCTCCTTTAGCCAGAGCTATCCCAGTTTTTCAATTATGATTTTATTTGAAGGAATGTTTCTATTGATTACATTAAAAAAAACTGCTTTTCCTTTTTTTTCTTTAACTTTTCCCAATTAAATGGCAGTCACTGGTGTCATCCAACCCACTCAGCGAGGAAACTGCCTCAGAGAAGAGAACAACAAAGCAATTTTGTAGAGCTTCAAAGCAAACTTTTTTCCTGGAAAAGAAAGAAAGAAAGAAAGAAAGAAAGAAAGAAGAAAGAAAGAAAGAAAGAAAGAAAGAAAGAAAGAAAGAAAGAAAGAAAGAAAGAAAAGAAACCCAAGCTTTTTCCAGTAGAAGTCCTCATGTGTGAAACTTTACATTAGTCAGGTTGAGGAAATTACTTGGATAATTTTACTGGCAAATAAATCAGTAATCCGAAATGATTTAGCATGGGACTAATGACACTTTATATCATTTTAAGTACAGTTAAATTTCTTAATTACAGATACTCTAGAGACTTAGAAAAATGGCTACAATTATGGCATGTCATTAATTCTAAGGAAACACAGCTTCCTGGGTAACACCTGCTAGGTATATGCAATTGCCAGGTTAATATGGACTATTAGAAATTAATAGTTTCCCTGCTTTTAAGCCACAGTTAACTCCTGAAATCTCTACCCAACTGCGCTGTTTGCAGTTTGATTTATTTTAATATTTTATGCCTATGTGCTTACATTTCATAACTTTCAATGGTTGAGATACACGTATTGAGTATTACATGTAGAATAGGTAGAAACTGATTCCTTGGTTCTGCAACTTCTGAAAATGCATTTTTTAAGAGAAGAAAAATATGTTCTCAGTGCCAAATTATAGAAGAGAAAAAAAATGGCACTCCCTATGTAACTCTTTCACTTCCAACTACAAAAGTTGGGTAAATAGTAATGTACTTTTTTTACCACTTCATACGTGTCTGATGGGCTAAGACATATATTTATGTTCATTTTCTTCCTTAATCGAATTATCCTGCAACTTTAACCGGAAAGCCTCCATATATTCTAGTTCTTAGCATTCAGGCCGAATTTTGCCTTCATGAGCCACAAGTAGTGCATAACTTTAAGAAGGTAATTACAGTATACGATGCATCCATGTTCTTTAATATCAGGGCAGTGATAATGGTTAACAATGAGTACCAACTCAACAGCATGCCCAGTCACATGGTTTATACCTATTATCCCAATATCATCTATCCTACAGCCCCATAAGTACTTTAATAATACGTGTTTTATAGATTAAGAAACTTAGGTTCAGGAAAAAAAAAAAAAAAGAAACTGTCCAATGTCACAGAGCTCATAGGGGTTAAGCTGGACCTTGAACTCTGCTTCTTACTCCAAAATGCATGCCTGAAAGACTATGATATTTAACTCTGCTTGCAATCCTATGGCCAGGAAAAATACTGTCTCATTTGAATAATAATACTTTGTATTTACAAAGTGCTTTATCACTTTGTCATATGAGATCCAAAAAGCTCTCTAACCTGTGGGAAGATAAGGAGTGGGAAGATAAGGAATCTAGGACATAAAAAGGATGTGATATACCCAATATCCTATATGTTCCTGCAAAACCCAACTTCCTTCCAATAACCAGAACTTCGCCCCATGCAGTAAGTTACATAATAATAATTAATAAAATAATGTAAACATGTGTTGAATGCCTCTCAGATGCCAAGACGCTTTTCTCCCTTCTGCTATCATTCTGTTTGAAAATCTTAACATTTCGTTAACGTTTTTCTGTCTACAGTAGTCAATGGGCCCATAATTGTCTCAGTTTTCACTCTGGAATTACTTTTCCATTATGCACTGTCCCAGACATCTACACATGTTCATTCAGGAGCCATGTAGATCATTCTTTTACAGTTTTCTGGCTATTCCCAACAGTACTAACTTAATATAGGATCTCTTCATTTTTCACTGGGGTTACTACAGTTTTCTAATCCATCTTTTTCTTAAGACAATTTTTTTAAAAGCAGGGTTAGGTTTACAACAAAATTGAGGTGACTGTACAGATATTTACCACAAAATCCTTGCTCCTATATATGTAAAGTCTTTCCCATTACCAACACCATTCGGCAAAGTGGTACTTTTTTTTTTTTACAAAGAACAAACTCTAATTGACACATCATAATCACCCGAAGTCTATAGCTTACCCAAAGGTTCACTCTTGGTATCATATATTCTGTGGGTTTGGGCAAATGTATAATGACATATTTCCATCATTATAACGTCATACAGAATATTTTCACTGCCTTATAATCCTCTGTGCTTTGCCTATTCATCTCTCCTATCCTCTCTCACCTAGCAAACTGATAATTTTATTGTCTCCATACTTTTGCCTTTTCCAAAACATCATTTGGTTGGACTGATACAATATCTAGACTTTTCAGATTGAGTTCTTTCACTTGGTAATATACATTTGAAGTCCCTTCTTGTCTTTTTGTGACTTGATAGCTCATTTCATTTTAGCTCTGAATAATATGCCATTGTCTGGATTCACCACAGTTTATTCTTTCGCCTACTGAAGGATATCTTGCTTGCTTCCAGGTTTGGCAGTTATGAATGAAGCTGCTGTACACATCCGTGTGCGGAATCTTTTGTGGACATAAGTTTTCAATTCCTTTGGTTAAATACCAAGGAACATGATTGCTGGATCATATGGCAAGCGTATGTTTAGTTTGGTCAGAGGCCACCAAACTGTCTTCCAAAGTGGCTGTGCCATGTTTCATTGCCACCAGCAATGTGTAAGAGCTCCTTTTGCACCACATTCTCTTCAGCAGTTGGTGCTCTCGATATTCCAGATTTTGGCCATCCTAATATGTATGCGGTGGTATATTATTTTAATTTACATTTCTCTGGTAACATATAATGGAGAGCATCTTTTCATATACTTATTTTCTATCTGTACAGCTTTGGTGAGGTGTCTGTCAGGGTTTTTGGACCATTTTTAAATAGGGTTCTTTGTTAGTGTTGAGTTTTAAAAAGCTCTTTGTATATTCTGGATAACAGTTATATATCAGATGTATCTTTTGCAAGTATTTTCTGCCAGTCTGTGGCTTGTATTCTCATTCCCCTGGCATTGCCCTTCACAGAGTAAAAGGTTTTAATTTTATGAGGTTTGGCTTATCAATGACTTCACTCATGGATGATGTCTTTGGTGTTGTATCTAACAAGGCAGCACCACACCCAAGGTCATCTAGGTTTTCTCCTACACTGTCTTCTAGAAGTTTTATAGTTTTGCCTTTTACCTTTAGGTCCAGGATCCACTTTGAGTCCATTTTTGTGAAGGGTGTAAGGTCTGGATTCACTTTTTCGCACGTGGATGTCTACTTGTCCCAGCATCATTTGTCAAGGACTGTTTTTGCTTCATTGTGTTGCTTTTGTTCCTTTGTCAAATAGCAGTTGAATAAATTTATGGAAGTTCATTTCTGGGCACTCTATTCCATTGAATTGATCTATTTGTCTATTCTGTCACCAACGCCACACTGTCTTGATTACTATGGCTTTATAGTAACTCTTAAAGTTGGGTAGTGTCAGTTGTCCAACTTTGTTCTTCTCCATCAATACTGTGTTGGCCATTTGGGGTCTTCCAAACCCTTTTGCCTGCTCCACTTTTTATTATCTTTCTTCTTTACAGTGCTTTCTGTTAGCTGTTTGCTTTTGAGAAAAGTAGCTTATTTCAAAAATTCTTTCTCCCCTCCCTGTAATCCAAGTATTTGCGTTAGCAGAAAAGAGTGCCAAAGTTTCTTAAAATTCTGATATTCACTGATTCTCAAAACACTCTTCTTACCAGATCACCTCCCTGCTTAACATTCCATGGCTCCCGTTACCTACATTTTAAGCTCCAGTATTTTTAAACTTCAGGAAATATTCTTTTTAAATTACGTCTCAACTTGTCTTTCGAGTCTCCCATCTCTTTGTTTTAATCACGATCTACTCCATGAATGTCAAGTCGGTTGCGGGCTGCACACCGTGTTCTTCCCACTCATAATTTTTCTCATTAAACCTTATAACCTTCCCCACAGAGAGCACCAGGAGACCACTACAAACAGAAAAGAACACTCGGAGACAAGAAAATAAACATGCTTAAAATATTTGAAGACATAAAAGAAGGAACAGAATCAATAATGGAAAAATAGGACTTTACGAAATATGATCAGAAGAAGATTTGAAACAGAACCAAATAGGGTTTTTATAATGAAAAACTAAATGGACAGGCGAAAGCATAAATTAAATGCTGAAAAGAGAATCAATGAACTAGAAGATGGATTTGGAGAAATCATCCAGCATGCAAAGTAGAGAGATAAAGATGTAGAAGTTTTGAAAGAGCATTTAAAGATGTGAAAGCCAGAATGATAAATTCCAATAATATCTCTCAGAAGAGTTTTGCAGAGTGAGAGAGGTGAGAAGTTAATTTCAAACAAATAACGGCTGACAATGTTTCTTAATTAAAGAACACGTAAACGCGCAGACTAACGAAACACTGATTAGAAAGCAATTGCAGAAAATAGAAATAAATCTACTCCTCTGTAGATCCTAGTGAAATTGCTGCGCAACATGAGAGACAAACAGGAAATATGATATGGAACGAGACAGAAATACAGAGTGCCTCCATAACATCTTGACACTGACAACCTAAAATTCCATGTCCTGATAAATTCTCCTCCAAGAATTAGAGTGAATTAAATAACTACTCGGGAAACAATAAAATTACGTGACATCATGGTTCCCCCCAAATTCAAGAATCTGTAAATGTATTCCTTACCTGTAAGGAAGTTGTATCCTGCCAGAGAAAGTAGTGCATGTATTTTCTCACTTCTTTTCATTAATTACCATTTTATACTACCTCTATTGCTACAGTTCTTTGTCCACATTGTTGTGTGATCAACATACTTAAAAATCAACCTAGATCGTACTGCTCTTACTCCAAAATTCTCAAATATTGGCTAATGGCATCTAAATCAGGGGATCAGTAAACTTTTTCTGCAAATACTTTTAAAGTTTATTTATTTATTTTGATACAGAAAGTGTGTGGGAGGGGCAGAGAGAGAGGGAGAGAATCCCAAGCAGGTTCTGCACTGTCAGTGTTGAGCCCAATGTGGGGTTCAAACTCATGAACTGTGAGATTATGACCTGAGCTGAAATTAAGAGTTGGACGCTTAACTAACTGAACCACCCAGGCGCCCCTGTAAATATTTTAAATATTCTGTAAATATTTTAGGCTTTGAGGACAGCATGCAATCTCTGTTGCATATTCTTACTATTTTTTAAAATTCCTTTTATTTATATATTTTTTTAAATTTTTATTAATTTTTTTAATGTTTACCTTTGAGAGAGAGAGAGACAGAGCACGAGCAAGGAAAGGGCAGAAAGAGAGGGAGACACAGAATCTGAAGTAAGCTCCAAGCTCTGAGCTATCAGCACAGAGCCCGACACAGGGCTTGAACTCAAGAACCTCAAGATCATGACCTGAGCAGAAGTTGGACACTTAACTGACTGAGCTACCCAGCTGTCCCTAAAATTCCTTTTAAAATATCAAAACCATTCTTAGCTCTTGTGTTGTACAAAATCCAGCTCTAGGCAGATTTACCTGGGTCCTATTTCCGAGCCCTGATCTAAACTCTGAACTTGTCATTCAAAGCACTCTATTCTTTTTGCAGGCTCTCATCTTAATCCTGTACTGCAGAGACCTTCTACTCTGATGTATTTAACAGAATGAAATATGTTTACCACAAACAATAGTAGAGGAATATACATTGCCTTTCTTGACCCTCTCGAATGCTATAGGTCGATGGGCCTGGGGGTGGCTATCGGTCACTGGGATTCAGAAGAGTTTCCTCTTTAACAAGGTTGTGATTTAAAAGCCAAGTGGTCAATGGGAGGCTTTATCAGCTTGTAGTTATCCTTGAAATTATGTTCATATATACTAGGCTGCAAAAATTAATAGGATTCTCATCCTAAATGTGAACAATTCAGTTTAACATTTGCATTTTATGAATACCCGGAGCAGATCAAGCACTGCCTTAATTGCTGGCGCTGCAAAGATGAATATAACAGTCACTTCCTCAGAAGGCCTCAGAATCTCTGAAGAAGAGAATTTAGGTGAATTCATCAAAGAATAACATTTTAAGTTCATGATCATCGGTTTGTAACTATTGTCTGCCAAGAGGACATTGCAGGCAAAGTCTAGAGAGAAATCCTGAACACTTGCCAACAGTTACTTAAAAAGCAAAAACGAGATGCTTCTGTCATACAGAAAAATGCCTGGTTATTCCATGATTCTGTTTTGACTCTAATTTATTACTTACACAAACATTTAACATCTATCTGCTATTTCCTCAGGTTCTATTTGTTCAGATACAATCCTTGATCTCTTTGCGTCAGCCACCAAGATTAGGGAACACTTAGATTAAAGACTGTTCTAAATCAGTCATGCTTTCTGCAGAAAGTGTGGTTTTCTTAGTATGTGGTGTGTGTGTGTGTGTGTGTTTGGTAGAGGGCGGGGGAATGCATAGGGATGGGAAGGTCTCCCTTAGCAAAGAAGGAACTGCTTTGTTTTCTTGATCTTTTAAACAACTGAGAAATCCCTGTGAATTGTGTTCTCCCAATCATTAATTACATCGCTCAATCAAAACCCTAGCGCAATCATCTTGCAGCTCCCCACATAGCCGGTTCTACATAACACAAGTGCAGCCATCTCTGCACTGAAGCCACAACAGCATTAACAGAATGTATCAAGTTGTTTGTGATGCTTCATTCACAGTAATCAGAAAAAGAAGTCAAGCGGGCACATTTATCATGGTGACCGCGGAGTTTGTAGGTTAGCCGCTCTGAAGGGAGAAGATACCTTTGATTAAGTTAAGACAAACTATAATGGATGAGAGTTCTGCTCAAGTCCAATAAATCACCAGAGCCTTTCTAAGCTGGCAGGAATAGGAATCATTGGTAAATTAAAACTTGCTGCAATGGCCATGCTGATGCCTTTAGTGTAGATTCCGCCTGGACACCTCTGCAGAGGAAAGCTGGAAAAGGAAGTCTAAATAGTCTTGAGAGGATATTCATGATTGACGACTATAAAATGTATTACCCATTGGACTTCTTCGGGGCTATGCTTTAATAAACCCTGGCCCCTTTTAACTGTAGGATGTGGTAAAAGGTCACTGGACTCAATTTTAGCACTCACACTGGCAGGCTGGAATGGCAATGGCGTTGGGACCATCGTGTACGTGGATCAGCAGCGTCTCCTCAGAGGGGCTGAGAGTCAGAAGGTATCGTTTGAAATAAGAATGTGTGAGTCTTTTTGTTTTGGATTTCTCCGTGTCTATAAATTTTTGGGTTTTTTTCCCTGGGATTCTGAGGCCATGAATAAAATATGAGTATGTTCTATTTCTTTTTCCTTAATGAGAGATTGCCTTGGATGGTAGGCCATTCCCTGCACAAAGAAAGCCACACGCTGGATTTATTAACTCTTAGCAAATGTTTGTTCGATGCTGAGTAATGAGGAGGTTTGCCGGTGCAGCAAGATAAAAGGCTTCCCCACTTTGTGTTTATCCTCTGGGTAATGAAAAAACAAATTGGCGATTTTGTATTTTTCCTGTTGGAAATTCATAAGGTCAGCCGGGGAAAACAGAGAAGGTTAACTGGCATGAACACTTGCCTGTAAGCACGGTGTCAGGAAAGAAAGGTCACAAATGGATGAAATACCCTAAACCATAACCAGTGCCACTGCAAATACAGGGCCCGAGGAAAAGAAATTGCATTCAATGAAAGCAGGGCCTTGGGAATTGCCCTGACTGGCATGCAACCTGTCCTGTGTTTGCAGCACGCAGACGTTGAAAAAACCTTTTGTAAAGCCAGTAGAATAATATCTCCCTTTGTGAAAGTCCTTCATTTTTTTTGCCACCTTCCATTATCTCCCACTCTGTTGGCATATTTTCCCCCTCTATGCCTTTCTATTCCGTTCCTCCACCCCCTTTCCTTTTTCATCTCACTGAAGAGAAAAGCTACTTGCTAGGGGTCAAAAGGAAGCAGAAGAGGCTTGGAGAACAGGAAGCTGTAGCCTTCCAGCGATTGATAATCTACACAGAGTTGAGAGCCTTCGGACCTGCCTGAAGTTTCGGTTGATAACTTTTCTTAATATGGAGCAAGACTGATTTTTTTCCTTCCTTTGTTAGGCACCGACTCATAAGGAACCAGAGAAATAGGATTTCCTACAAGTTTGCAGAGTATTTCGGTCGGATATTTTGCTGCAAAGTTACACCGGTCATTCCCTCTGGTTGAATAAGCCGGTTTGGTTTAAGGATTCTGTTAAATTAGAGAGAAGCCAGGGTCATTTCCTGCCAGTAATCTTATTTCTCCACCGTGGGGAGAAATTACCTTTCTCTCTCTTCCTTCAAGAGTCCCCCTTCGGCTTCACAACAATCTAGATTTGGTTAAACTTGGAAGAAAACTCTTCTGATTGACTGACTACTTTCCCAGAATGCAAAATAATCTCTGTCTTCGATGGGGACGCGGGTGATGTTCGTCACCAGAATTGGAAAACTGAAGGAAAAATGAGAGACACAGTAAGAAGATGAAAGAAGAAGAAAAAACTGGAGAGAGAAATGTCAAGATGGAAGCAGTAATGCCCCAGTCTATGAGGAGGAGGGAGATTGTCAAATGGAGAAGAAACTGGGAGAAACCAAACGGGAAAGTTAAGTTGGTACGAGCTAGAGCAGACAAGGGTTGTGGGAGACAAGTTCATTCAGAAGCAGATAATGTTGCATTTGAATCATTCCTGTACACCTTCTGTCCTTCACAAATGGAAAATTACAAGGTTCTGATTTGAAAAATATAACCACTTCATTCTGTGTCTAGAAGCAAGGGAAGACCCGAAAGTGCTCAGAGGAGAGGACATGTGTGCATGTTAAGTCTCAGCTTTGAAGCTTTGAAGGAAGCCATGTGGATGGGATCTTCAAGTTGGAGGGGGCCCTTGGCATCTATCTGGCCTGATCTGCTCATTTTGCAGATGAGAAAATCCAGGTCCAGGTTATTGGAGGGGCTCATTCCAAAGTGGAGATGGGTTGTTATAGCGATGTAACTACACAATTTGGGAATTAAACCCAAATTTTCTGCTTCTCTGCCATGTGCCTTTTACTGCTGCTAGAGCCGGCCATTTGTTTCTCATTGCAGGCGCCTGGTCACTGATAGAGCACTGGGCTTCAGCCAGCTGCTGTCCCCTCACAGCTCTGACATTAGAAACAGTAGGGAGCTACAAAAGGTTTGTGAGCAGGGGAGTAATGTCACGAAACTGGGTTGGCAGGGATCATTCTAGCAGCTGAGTGAAGTGAGCAGGTGGAGGATAAAGAAATCGCAACACCGCAAAGCCCTGATAAAGTACCTGTGTGACCTTGAACAAACCTGTTAATCTCTGCACTCAGTTTTCTCACGTATAAAATGACGGCATCGGATGGTCCCACGCACCTCTAACATTTTAGGATCCTGAACCACCCTTTTCTGCAGTTGTGGCAGTTAACATTACTTAATTGCAGCAGCTGACAGGCTATGTCATGCCTGTCATTTATTTCCCTCAATGTTGGCCACACGTGCCCTGAGGTAAATTGGCCACGCCACAAACAAATCCCTGAAAAATGACAACTGTAGAAGCCGGCCAGAGGCTGGACCATGGGATCCAAATGGGGAAAAGACAGGAGCACACAAATGTCCACTTAACTCTACTGTCTTCGATTAATGAATATTATCCGAAGTAATAGCCATAAAATACAAAGAATTTACATAGCAAGAGACTCTACACCAGTTTTCCCAACCCCGACCCAGCCAATAGAAAAAGAATCCCTGGGGTTCTGGCTAAAATAGTTCAGTATCTGATTGAAGGCAAAGAAGTAATAGTCATCTAATTCTGTCACTGATAACATTGTCATTGTGAAGAAAACCTAACTCCTTAATTATTTCAAACCAGTTGCTCTCTTACTTTACATTTTTAAAGATGTCATTTCAAAGAAATGTCTCTTAGCAGAATTTATCCTTCAGAATCAGGTGGATAATAGCCCATTATATGGGAAAAAAGGGGTCAATGATGAGAAAATTGCTGAAAAAATAGCTCTTGTCGTATACGAAGATGGAAGTGTCCTCCAAAAGACACAATGTTATGTAGAGAATATTGTTGTAATATTTTCAGAAATGTTCTGTGGATTGTTTATAGAGCATTCTCCGGGGTTTGAGAAGAATTAAATTGTAAAAGCTAGATTAACAACCAGCTTTGGGATATTTGATAAACATGGGGAAACCAAACTAGGATTTATTATTAGATAATCAGAGCTCATACTCACAAATGATAGGAGGAGCAAACCTGATGTCAAGGGAAATGGATTTGTCTGGAAGGAAGAACCAGGTAAACACTGAATGTCTACCTGCCCAGAAGTACGACAGTGTGTGACTTGAACTCAGTGATCGGACTGAAGAAAAACATAGGAGGCACCATCTTATTTCACTGATTATGTTTTTCTCAAGAGGAATTCCCAATAATTCAAATCAGAGAATTAACCATCTCATAACTGATGGTTTTATTTTTATGGTAACCGTTCTTTAGAGATTTCCATTTATTTTAATTGAGAAGATTGCTGTTTGATTCCATAAGAAAGGATTTTTTTTAATGCTTAGTTACTTATTTTGAAAGAGAAAGAGAGATAGAGAGCAGAGGAGGGGCAGAGAATGAGGGAGAGAGAGAATCCCAAGCAGGCTTCATGCTGTCATCATTGTAAGGTCATGACCTGAGCCAAAATCAAGAGTTGGAATCTTAACCAAGTGCTCCAGGGCTTACTTTATTTAATTTTTTTAGGTGCTCTGCAATGACATAAAGATGAATCCAAAAATCTAAGTAAACATTTAACAGTATTGGTGTCGGCTCTGTCAAAAAAAGCAACCATAGATGGAAATAAGAGAATGAAAAGAGAGAAGTTATTAATTCTCTTAAAATTATTTTGGGGTTTCCTTACGCCACACATGGCTATATATGAAAATATAGATCTCTGAGTTTTCAAAAGTTTCTCCTGAATATTGTGTTGAATGACCATTATCTAACAAATTTTCATTCATAACTTATTGGAAGTCACGTATTGGATTAATAAAAAGAAAACTAATATACTTTGTCTCAGTTCTAATTTCTGATCATCCAGTCACTGTAGAAAAACCTATGTACCTCTTAGCACAATTTTAAAAATATCTCACAACTGTAAAAATTTTAAATAAAGATATAATATTACCTGTTTGTCACTTCTCGTTCCTCTCCCCTTCTCCAATTTTTTTCAGATGGAAGGTACAGAAGTGTTTTGCTTTCATATTATCAAAGCTGACAACATTTGTATTTTGTCCTCTGATTATAATGAAATTTGTACTTCTTTACCTAAATGTTGAAAGCATGTAAAACCATTTATATTATTATGGTCATATAAATATGTCTCACTGCAGAGCCAATGCGTCCTTGGGTTCCAACTCTTTCTTTCCATTTTTTTCTGCCACTCAAAAATAGAATGTTTCCAGGAGCACCTGGGTGGCTCAGTTGGTTGAGCATTAGATTCTTGATTTCGTCTCAGGTCATGATCCCAGGGTTGTGGGACTCCACACTCAGTACTTTATTTGGGACACAATGTTCTTGTTTGTTTTCTAGGATTTTTATTGTCTCTTGCCTTGAGAGAAAAATGTTATTGATATAGTTCAGCTCTGAATCACTGCAACTACTTTTTGGAATCCATTCCCTTCTTCCTAAAGAATGCTCATTGGACCACAGTGGACCACAGTCACTTTTTGTTCTGTAGTTAGTCAATTTTTTTTTTTTTTTACAGTTTTTCAGTGATCATCCTGATCATTTTTATCATTGTTTTCTTGGTTTAGTTTGCCCATATCTTATATCTT
The DNA here is from genome assembly GCF_028749965.1 of Puma concolor. Classification (NCBI taxonomy): domain Eukaryota; kingdom Metazoa; phylum Chordata; class Mammalia; order Carnivora; family Felidae; genus Puma; species Puma concolor. The sequence goes on along the minus strand of NC_141673.1, from coordinate 23,712,453 downwards.
ATGTCTTAATTTTCTTGTTCTTAACCTCTATTTTGCTGGAGGTATCCTTAAATAACAACTTTGAAATAAGGAGATAAACTTTCAGAGTCCCACAAATCTGAAAATAACTTGACTTTGCTTGCATTATATTATTAATTTGATTATTTATAAAACTTTACAATCAAAATAATTTTCTCTAAGAATTTTGAAGGCTTTATTTTATTATTTTCTAGCATTGATTACTGATGGTGAGATGTTTGATAATTACCTGCTTCTTATTTTGTAAACTATCCTTGTTTTTTTCTCTTTGGGAACTTTTGAGATGTCTATCTTTGGAGTTAGGAAATTTTAAAAATTATACAGTGTTTGACAACTGAAAAAGTCCTTTAAAGTAAAGCTTTATCTCCCTTCAGTGCTGGGAATTTTTTTCCATATTATTAATTATCTTTATTTTAAAATTTTTATTTATGTATAATCTACTTAGGTAAAAATGTACACTTACTACTTTTTCACAAACTGCAAATATCCTTGTAACTAGCACCAAAACGAAGAAAAATGGAATGACTCCATCATCCCAGAAGACTTTCTCATGTGCTCTTCCAACACCGCTGCCAATATAACCACTATCCTGATGCCTAACAGGAAGATTCATTTTGTCCATTTTTGTTTTTTATATAAGTGGAGTCAATATATTATTTCCTTACCAATTTCCTTCTCTGCACATTTGTTTTCATCCTTTCTCTGGACCTCTAGTAGTCAAATGTTGGGCCTTCTGGATTTTGTACTTTGTAGCTATTATCTGTTCTCTTATATTACCATCCTCATTTTTTTGTACCAGGACATATTTTTAACTGTTCTTCTAATATTTTATTTTGGGGGCATTTTTTTTGGTGATCTGTTACTTTTTCATATTATGTAAGCTATTGATGAAAATCCAAGTTGCTGTCATAATAGGCCCCCAAATATAGTGACTTGAATAACACAGAGCTTGATTTCATTCTCATGTAACTGATGTGAGGTGAATGGTGTGACTGTGCCACCTGAAGACATTCAGGAACTGCCATCTTGGCACTGTGCCATCTTTTAGGGTGTTGTTCTCATCTGCATGGTCAGTCAAAGCTGGGTCATGGCCACATCCACATAGACAGGGAAAAAAGAAACTATAGGACATGGCTGCACACATGACTTCCTCTTGCATTAAGTGGAATAGAACTTCATCACATATCACAACCAGTTGTAAGGGAAGATGCAAAGTACAACTCTGAGGTGGATGGCATCAGGAAGAAGGATAGAATGGATTTAGGGAGGAAAAGTAGAAGCTTATCACATTATCCTGTATTTTTATTATTGATAAAACATCTTTTCAACTTTCTCTGAAAATTATTAAAATATCCTTTCTTGGGGCGCCTGGGTGGCTCAGTCGGTTAAGTGTCCGGCTTCAGCTCAGGTCACGATCTCGTGGTCTGCGAGTTCGAGCCCCGCGTCGGGCTCTGGGCTGATGGCTCAGAGCCTGGAGCCTGCTTCCGATTCTGTGTTTCCCTCTCTCTCTGCCCCTCCCCCGTTCATGCTGTGTCTCTCTCTGTCTCAAAAATAAATAAACGTTAAAAAAAATTTTTTTTTAAATATCCTTTCTTTATTTTTTCCCTTCCTTCCTTCCTTCCTTCCTTCCTTCCTTCCTTCCTTCCTTCCTTTCCTCTCTCTTTTCTCCTCTCTCTTTTGCTTTCTTCTTTTGATTTTTTTCTGTTTCCTAGATTATGGTTATTTCCATTGGTATCATACTTTTTGGAGTATATTATTCTCTCACTTCAGACTGGGAAAAAAAATCAATTGACTGAAACACACCCAGAAATGACACAGATAATAGAATTAAGAAAAAGAACATTACAATAGCTAACAGTATTCTAGTTATTCAAGAAGATAGAGGAGTGATTTACTATGTTATATAGAAGTATGAAAGACATTTTTAAAAGACCCAAATCAACATTCTAGAAATGAAAACTGCATTATCTGAGATGAAAAATACACTGAATATAATTAATGGCATACTAGGCACTGCAGAAGAAAAAGTGAGAGAACTTGAAAACATAGCAATAGAAACTACCCAAAACTAAGCACACAGAAAAAACACTTAAAGAAAGTAAACAGACTCAGGGGAGCCTGGGTGGCTCAGCCAGTTAGGCAGCTGGCTCTTGGTTTCAGCTCAGGTCATGATCTCACAGTTTCATGAGTCAATCCCCACATCAGGCTCCATGCTTACAGGGCAGAGTCTGCTTGAGATTCTCTGTCTCTGTCTCTCTCTCTCTCTCTCTCTCTCTGTCGCTCCCCCACTTGCACTGTCTGTATCTCTTTCAAAAATAAATAAACTTAAAAACAATTTTTTAAAAAAGAAAGTAAACAGACTCTCTGTTATTTAAATCAAAAATTAATTGACTACTTAACACAAAAATAACTGGCTATTATGGGGTTTACCATATATGTAGAGAGAGAATATTGATAGCAATAACACAAAGACTAGCAGTGGGGAAATGCAAGTATACTATAGTAAAGCTTCTGTAATACATATGAGGTGGTATATCATTTGAAAGTAGACTTTAAAACAATAGGTCACCTCAGGAGCCCTACTCAATTCAAAGCAATTGAATTTGAAGGAAAAAAAAAAACTTATGAAGAAAATTCCAAATCTAGAGGGTTTAACTAGTGATTTCTACCAAACATTTAAGGAATAAATAATACTAATACTACATCAACTCTTCCAGAAATTGATGAGAAGAGTGCATTTCCAAATCCATTTTACGAGATTTTTATGAGATTTTTACCATTACTTTGACACCTAACCAGACACATTATAAGAAAAGAAAACCAAAGGCCAACATCACTGATGAAGACAGATACAAAAATTCTTAACAATTCCAAACAACGGGTTACATTCCAGGAATGCAAGATTGGTTTAACAAACAATTAATAAGTACAACTTATTAGCATTATTAATTTACTGGGCTGCCTGGGTGACTCAGTTGGTTAAGCAGCTAACTTTGGCTCAGGTCATGATCTCACGGTTCATGGGTTCGAGCCCCACATCAGGCCCTGTGCTGAGACCTCAGAGCCTGGAGCCTGCTTCAGATTCTGTGTCTTCCTTGCTCTCTGCCCCTCCCCTGCTCACGCTTTGCCTCTCTCTCAAAATAATAAATAAACATTAAAATATTTTTTAATATTATTAATGTACTAAATTATGTAGTATATTAATTTTTAATAGCCAAAAATTCAAGTCATATCAATCGATACAGGAAAAGCATTACATAAAGTCCCAAGTCCATTTCTAGTACAAATGTCAAACCAGCAAAGTAGGACTAGAAAGAAACTTGTTCAATCTGGTAAAGAGCATCTAATAAAAATCTATAGCCAACACCAGACTTTACAGTGAAAGACCACATGCTTTCCCCCTAAGATCAGAAAGAAGACAAGGATGTCTGTTCTCACACTTCTCTCTCTCTCTCTTTTTTTTAAGATTTTATTTTTAAGTAATCTCTGCACCCAATGTGGGGCTCAAACTCACAACCCTGAGATCTAGGGTCACATGCTCTACTCACTGAGCCAACCAGGCACCCCTATTCTTGCCACGTCTATTCCACATTGTACTTGAGGTTTAACCAGTGCAAGCAAAGAGATAAAATACTTCCAGTTTGGAAATAAAGAATAAAATATCCTTTATTTTCAGACAATATGATCATTCTACAAACTCCTATAATCCTGTGTAATCTGCAAAAAAAAAGCTACTAAAACTAATAAGTAAGTATAACAAGTTACAGGATATGAGATCAATACACCAAATCAGTTGTATCCTCATATAATATTTAAAATAAGAAATTAAAAATTTTTAAATATACTGTTTTCATAATGTCAAAAACCTGAAATACTTAGGGAAAAGTGTTAAAAAGATACACAAGGCCTATGCAATAAAAACTAGACATATTGTTAAGAGAAAGTAAAAAATACCTACATAAATTGAGAAATATACTGTATTCATAGATTGGGAAAATTAACATGTTGACAATTCTTCCCAAGTTGTACTATAGATTTGGCACAATACTGATAAAAATCTCAGCAGGCCTTTCTATAGCCTAAAAATTGGTAAGTTAATTCTAAAATACATATGAAAATGAAAAAGCTAAACAAGTTTGAAAAGAGATGCTAAAACAAGTTTGAAAAGCAGAATAAAATTATTGAGAGCTTTATTTCCTTATTTCAAAATTATTACAAAGCTATAGAAATCAAGAAATCAAGACAATGTGGTATTGGCATAAATATATTGAAGTATATAATTGGAACAGATTAGAGAGTCCAGAAAAAGAAACAGATGTATGAAAAGAAGAGCTAAAGATAATTCAGTGGAGAAAGAATAATCTTTTCAACAAATGATTCTGGAAAAATTAGATATGCATATATAAAATTTGAACTTCAATCCATTCTTCACACCAAATGTAAAAACTACCTCAAAATAAATTATAGACCTAAATTAAAAACAAAGATTATAAAACTCCTAGAGTAAAATATAGAAGCAAATCTTCATGACCTTGTGTTAGGCAAAGTTTTCTTATATATGACACTAAAAACATTTTCCAAAAAAGAGAAAAACTGATAAGTAAAATAACATCAAAATCGAGAACTTCTTTTCATAAGGCATTCATAAAAGCTTGGAAAGACAAACCACTGACTAGGAAAATATATTTGCAAGTTACATACCTGATGGAAGGTTTGTATCCAGAATACATAAAGAATATTCAAAACTCAATAATAAGCGGCTCAACGACTCAATTTAAAAATGGGCCAAAGACTTGAACAGATACTTCACCTAGGAAGGTATATGGATGAGAAATAACTACCTGAAAATATGTTCAACATAAGTAGTCGTTAGGGAAATGCAAAGTAAAAACACAGTGTGATACCACCGCATACCCATTGCAATGGCTAAAATTCAAAAGACTAACCCTACCAAATGTTGGCAAGGATGTGGACCAACTGGAATTCTTCTACAGTGTTGATGGAAATCTAAAATAATGCAATCATTCTGAGAAACAGTTTAAGGAGTTTTTCAAAATTTCTTAAAAAGATGAACATACACCTACCATATGATTCAGCTCTTTAACTCCTATGACCTAAGCTGAGGGAGATGAAGTCATATATATGTTCAAATCCAAATTTATGTTCAGATGTTTATAGCAGTTTTTTTGGTAACATCAGGATTTGGAAACAATCTGAAAGTCCATTAATAGGTGAATAGATATGCTAATTGTAGCATATCCAAACATGGAGTAATAATAAGGAACAAATTACGGGTACACACAATAAATTACATGACTCTCAAAATAATTATGTGGAGTGAAAGAAGCCAGACCCAAATGACTACATATTGCATGATTCCACTTATAACCTAGAATTCTAGAAATCCTAACCTAATATAGAGTGATAGAAAGCAAATCAATATATGCTTGGAAATTAGATGTGGGGGAGGGATGGGAGGAGAGGATGACACAGGACCACAAGGAAACATTAAAGGTGATGGGTCTGTTTATGGTCTTGATTGTTGTGGTTCATGGGTATGCACACCCATAGAAAGCTATTACTTTGTTGTTGTTTTCGTTGATTTTAATGAAGCTCAAGAGAGAAAGTACAGTAGAATAATCATACACCACATACACTCGCCATCTTTAAATTTTTTTCTGGAAGGTGTATTTGTAAGAAACACTTATGCCTTGAGAAATTGGTGTGATTCATACAAGACCTACTGCGTTGGAATTATTATGAAAAAATAACCTAGATCCATTCGACAGCATATACGGAATACTGCAAAACAGCTGAGACAAAAACATATCCTTCGCATGTAATTGAAAATAAAATAACTAGCATCTTAATATTTTTGAAATCTGGACATTTTTTTCTGCCCTGAAGACAAACGTTCAAAAACTTGAACTGTTTTGTTAGTCATAAGTTTATTAAGGATTGCAACTGGCCACAAACTTGGTATCAGCCATGTTTGCTATTGTGAAAAAGCTACCATTATTCTAGGTCATATTAAGTGAGTATGAGGCAGAGGAAATTAGAATGTATACTTCTAGCAAACTTAGACCTTTATTTAAAAAAGTATGTAGTTTCATTCATAAATTTTTACTCTGCATCTTCTATCTATCCCAGGCTTTATGCTGGGCATTGAAGATATAATGAGGAAAAATTTTATCCCCATACTTTGAAGCGCCAAGCTTCCTTCTATGATCTGTGTGATTCCCAGTCACTAAAAATACCTTGCTCAAAATTTCCCAGGTACCCATTTCTCTGCCTCAAGGGTGCTGTCCAAACCCACAGCTGACATGCTCAGATGCCCCTGGGAGTTCTGGGCCTTAGGCCTGTGAGGTCACCCTGGGCCTCAGAGCTGCCACCCGATTGCACGAGGGAGGCCTGGGAAGCAAATCTCTCTTGCTGACCAGTGTGATACTCCTTTCAGGATCCCATGAGCTTCTGGCACGATGCTGGTTTGTATTGTTTATGTAGACAGAAATCCTTGGGTATTTGCCCAGGACCCTGCCTACTTTAAGGCAAATCTGGGATAAGGAACATACTTTCTGCTAGTGGAACCAAATGTTCAGAGTCTGGGTGCAAGAAAGCACAATGAGACTAGGGCAAGTAATTGATGCTTAAAAATAAGGTGCCTTGTTTCCCAGTGGCAGGGGCTTAAAAAAGGAAGTTATTGGGTCAGATCACTGTCACTCTCCTCCAAAAAACTGACAAAGACAGTACCTATGTCTGTAGAGCCAAGAGGAACAAAAATGACCCGAGGAAAGTAGTAGTCTTTAATGGAGATATTAGAGAGGTAACTTAAGTTTTATCTTCCCCTATATGACAGTTTGGGGTGGGAGAGAAGGACATGGAATTTCTCTATGGCTTTCTGAGAGGAAATGAACTTAACTTATATCAGAAGAAAAATTGACCATTAAAAAGACATTATCTCCTACAAGAATAATCTGCTTAATGTGTGGCTGGTCTATACCTGGAAACTTACAAGAAACCATATCACCTCCTGTGGCTTCTATCTTCTCTTTGCCCCAAATATGATGACAAAATAAAGAAACTTGGGAATTGCAGGGAGCTTTTCAGTTTCAAATGGCAGGGATGCATCTCCAACTCATTTAAATGAGGGGAGAATTTATTGATTTACACAATTAAGAAGTCAAGGAATTGAACTAGCTTTAGGCATGGCTGGATCCAGAGGTTCAAAATGTCCCCTGGGATCTATTTTCCTCCATCCCTTCCCTCTTCTTTCTTTTTTGCTGATCATGTTGCCCCATGCAGCAGTTTCATATTTAATCCTACCTTTTTTTTTTTAATTTGTTTTTCAACGTTTATTTATTTTTGGGACAGAGAGAGACAGAGCACGAACGGGGGAGGGGCAGAGAGAGAGGGAGACACAGAATCGGAAACAGGCTCCAGGCTCTGAGCCATCAGCCCAGAGCCCGACGCGGGGCTCGAACTCACGGACCGCGAGATCGTGACCTGGCTGAAGTCGGACGCTTAACCGACTGCGCCACCCAGGCGTCCCAATCCTACCTTTTTTTAATAGCCTCAGCGAAATGATAATGACCTTTTCCCAAGAGTCCTAGCAAAATTCTAAAATTGACTCTGATTATCTTGGTTTGAGTCAAGGGCTTATCCATGAACCAGTTACTGAGGGTAAGAAGTTTGAATAGTCTAACATCATTCCTGAGTCATATGCTCAACCTTGGAGCCAGGGGGATAGTGTCAGCCTCACCTACATTAAGGGTCTGAGTATGATGAGTGCTGCTGGTGAGTGATTCACAAAATTACACTGGAGTTTTTTTTAGTAACAAAGAAGGGAGACATGTTAGGCAGGCAAGACAAACAAACAATGAAAACACAGCTCCCCCCACCTCCCCCCACACACAGATGCTCCACCTTTTAAAGTCTCTTTGAAGCCTATTTTTAATGAGTTTGATATGTTAGGATGAACCCAGCCAAGAACATTCCTAGATTTACTAAATTTTACTCTGTGATTATTTATGCTTTTGCTGTCATCCTCCAAAAACTTGTTTTGTTTCCATCCTGCACACTTTACAATGAAAGCCAAGGCGTAAAGAAACTAACTTTTTGGCCGTGGGTCACCCAATAAAATGTGTTCCTGTATATGTTCTGGACTGGAAATACCTCTTGGCAAGAAAATCATGGAGCTAGCTGCCTTCATCATAAGGGAGAAGAGCCATGTGTAGCTTATGCATGAAATAAAAGACCCAGTGTACAACTTTCAAACAACAGATTGTCCCCAGCAGTGGTGAGCCCATAAGCAGTGACAAATGAAGCCTTCTCAGGCTGTCCCCTGTACCTTGGTTGTGTTCTGAACTGAGCAGAGCCACAGCTGAGAGTCATTGAGGCACCGTGCCCAGTTAATCCTTAGCGCTCATGCCAAGACTGTCAACAAAGGGTCCCATTGTCATGGCACAGTGGGGCTATGGGCACCAGGATGCTAGGAACTGGATAAAGACCACCAACTCAGTGACTGAGTGCTGCCTCTCACTCCCTTCCCAAAATGGAAATCAATGTTTGGCACTTGGCACTCATCACTAGTCTGATAATACCATTCTCAATGTGCATATGCCTGTGAGAAAAAAGAAATGGATATGCTAAAAGCAGGCTTCTCTTCCAAACCTCAGAGGGGTTGCACATATCATTGAGAAACAATTTATTTAACAAAATTATGGCTGATCCTGTCTGCCCTTTTAATTGCATGCTGAGTTTGGTGATGAAGTGTCTGATTTGCCCCATGCATTCAAAAAATAAAAGAAGATACAGAAAGAAAAAGGATGGGAATCAAGACACCCTGAAATTTCCTTTAAAAGTTCCCATCTCAGCACTGTCATGCCGGCTCTCTCTTTATTCCTTTGCTAAATGATCTCACTGTCAGTGTTGGAGGTTATTCTCTTGAACCCTTTCAGACAGTTTTCTGTTATTACTTTAATTCTCAGTAAGCTGTTGGCAATTGCTATCAAATTGCTTCATGGATCAATTCTTCCCTCATAGCCCATTAAATTTTGCTTTTTTGTACTGAGTGAGAAGTCACAAACACATTTGGTTACAAATGGTCAGTGGGCCATAAGCCTTTACTACTACTATTCTTTAGAACCTATTGCAACAGACTCACATTAGGATTTCTGAATGCCCCATATTTGTGGGGCTTTTCCATATTCAGTACCATATCCTGCTATTATGGAAAGGTCTGTTGGGATTCAATGTTATTTGCTTGAATATGCAATCTGGAAGGGGTGTAAGTCTACAGGATGTAGTTATATTGGCTACATCGCAACAGTCTTGCAGTTGGCAAAAATGGCCACAAATTAGGTTTCTCACTTTATCCAGACTGCTTGGCAGTGTGACTTTGCAGCTCCTCTTGCCAAGAAGAGGGTCTCTTTCCTCATGTCTTAAATGTGAGCTGGTCCTGTGACTTGCTTTGATCGACGGCATGTGGCAGAAGTCATGGTGTGCCAGCCCCAAGCCTGGGCTTCAAGAGGCTGTGCAAGCTTCCGCTCGTTTCCTCTGAAGCCTGCTTCCCCCAGGTGAGCAAGCCCAGACTAGCTTGCTGGAAGATGAGAAGCCTTCGAGGAGAGTCACAGTGCCCTGACTTATAATAAACCAGTCCCCAGCTGACCTGGCAGCTGATTCCAGACACAGCTAAGTCCAGCCCAAATTACTAGCCACAGAGCTAAATAAATGGGTATTGTTTTAAACCATTGAATTTTTAGGGTGCTTTATTATGCTACAAATATAAATTGATAAAATCCTCATCTTATTGGTGTCAGTAGTCTTTGACATTCTTACCCGATAAACACCACCTTCCAGCTTCTACCCCAAAGTAAGAAATCCTTTCGGTATGCCTAGCTAGGAAATTGATGAAGATAAGGATCTATTACCAAACGTTTATGTCTATGATAGTATCAGTCCTCTGTTAAAACACGATGAACAGCTCCTTATTGCCTTCTGAATAGTGCTTGAGCTTATCAATCCAACATTCAAGGCCCTCCACAATTTGCATTTAGCCTACCCTGTCGGCTTTAGATCTACCGTCTTTTATTCAAAAACACTGTCTTTTGGGACTATCTGGATCACTCTATTTTTCTCAGATTGTGACACATCCCCCCTCCGTGCCTTTCTTTGTACAGTACTTCACTACTTGGAACACTTTTTCCCTCATCTCTGCACGGTGAAATCCTACATATCCATCAAAGTTCATGATTTTTCGAGGGTCAGTAAATAACACATTTAATTATTTTCCTTTTAAAATCTATACTCAGAATGTACATCATTCAACTCCTTGGGTAATCATGAAGTTTTCCTCAAATATAACCATAAAAGGATTCCAGCGCGTCTTCAATTTCATCATGTGGACACAGTACGGGAGATTCCTTCCTCAACACAGACAGATATCCTTTGGAGTTAAAGGATTAGGGTGCAGGGCGTCACTGCATGCAGGCTCACCAGTCAGCCAGTCAGTCCTGGGGCATCAGTTTTGGTCGGCGCCTACACACTGGGCGCCCAGGGAGGCCGGGCGCCAGGGAGGCGGGTGGGAAGGGCCGGCCCACGCCGGTGACTGAGCACACAGTGACAGCGAAGGACATGAGGCGTTGGTAACAGGCCTAGCGCCTGACCGTCCAAGGACCTGCCAGGGCACTGCGAAGTTAGAGGGCAGGTTGACATGGACCTCAGCATCTGGGAGGGGGCGGTGGTCTCTGGACCCGGAAGAGGGATGCACGGCACATTTGTGCGAGGCATCTGTGTACCAGGTAAAGTGGGCTCCGTACCCTGATGCTCCCTAGACAGAGAAGACGCAGAAGCTACGTGTCCCAGGTGTTGGCAAGGGATGTCGCTGTAGAGGTGTCCCAGCTCTGTCCATCCTGCTGCTGGGGCTGTCCTAAAACTGGGCCTCCTGCTCCTTCCATGCACGTACTTTGTTTTCTGAAGTCCTGAGCTTCTGCAGAAAGCAGAACTCCTAGGTGTTTCTCACTGAGGATACCACGGTCAGCAAGCTGGAATCAACCCTTGCGAGGCTTCCAGATTCCCATGCTCTGCCAGTAATTAAGGCTCCCTGGTGTCTCTTAGTGAAGGCCATTCCTGCAGCCCTCAAAGCCATGTCTTTTCCAAGCAGTCCAACTCCTCTACCTGTACTCTGTAGACAGGCTGCGCCATGTGTTCCCTGCCTTCTCCAGAACTTGAGGTTCCCCCGTGCTGCTTTTGGCGGGCTTTCCAGTCTGGCGGGCAGGCCCCCACCTGACAGGGCAAATCCAAGTCTTCCGGGTCTTCCCCTGACAAAGTCTATTTTGAATGTTGCCTCTTTCGTGATGCTTTTCCAAAACATCCTGATTAGAATGGATGATTTCTTCCTTCCTTGGAATGCTGAATGCCCTTGACTTCTAGCCTTCAGACATCACCAGAGGGTCTTGGATTCTCATTGCTTTGAACCCTGTGATTCCCTGGTATAGGACATCACCTCTACCATTGTCATCGTAGAATCTATTGCATGCTCATCATAGACCAGACCATCGCAAATTAGCTCATTTAGTCCTCTTAATTACCCTATTTGGTAAATGTTATAACTTGCAATTCATAGGTGATACAAGTGAGGCTCAATGACCTAAGTAACGTTCTAAGGTCCTATACCTTCTGGGTGGCAGGTGTAGTAGTAAACCTGGGCTTTCACTTTGTCTCTTAGATCTCCTTCACAACTCCTTATGCCAGGGACACACGGCAGTTGCCAAAGCAATGTCTTAGAGAGAGCATGGTGAGAGAGATCTGACCACACATACTGGCCCAAGAGAACCTCCGTACTGGGTTACTTGGCTATATAAGGACTAGTTTTCTTCAATTTCCATTGCCTAATCTAGAATGTTCTGAAATATTTTATGAGCTTTTAATGCCAGACAGTGGTTCACCACTATAAACAGTTGATAAGCTTCTTGCTGTTTGCTGCTAATTGGAAACTAATAACTTTCTCCCCCTTCCAGTCATAATAGATTTCTGTTTGTGTAGTCTAGCTTGTCTGTAAGATTTGACATTGTTGCACCCGAGAGGCTGGCCTTGATTGATCAGATTTCAATATGGCAGTTGCCATTCTACCCAGGTACTGTGGAGTAAGTTGACAACGGAGATCCAAAGTAAGAGAGGGAAAGTTTGGCTTTGCCACTTGGGAAGTGCAGGGAAGCCTCTCTCCTTTTACCTAAACTTTTACCAGGGCCTAGTTTGTTTGCCCAGAAAGCCATGGGTTATTCTGTCACACGTATCAGGAAAGTAGGAAAATTTCCCGTAGTTGTGAGTGATTTCCTTCTTAAAATAGCAAAAGAGAGAGGAACTCAAAAGACATGTTTTGGTGTTATGAAAAAGTGTTCTTGGTGACAAGCATCTGGATTCTAATTTTTTTAAGTTTATTTATTTTGAGGAGAGAGAGAGAGACAGAGAGTGTGTGTGTGCATGAGGGAGGGGTAAAGAGTGAGGGAGAGAGAGAATCCCAAGCAGGCCCCATGCTTTCAGCACAGAGCCTGACACAGGGCTCGATTCCATGAACTTGGAACATGAGATCGTTACTTGAGCTGAAATTGAGTTGGACACTCAACCACCCACTGAGCCACCCAGGCTCAGGGCCAGTTTTGAACGGCAGGAAAAAACGAGGCTGACTTCATAGTTCCGCAGGCTGCTAGGCCACAGTCTCAGGCACAGTGACCCTGCTGCTAATCTTTTGTTCAGTCAGGAGGTAGTGTCTGCTTGACAGGCAAAGTTCACATGTGAGGCCTTGCAACGGGAGAAGTTTGTCCTTGAACCTGGGTTCTACAGGAGGCAGGCTTCCTGACTGAACCCGTGTCTCACTGAGGAGTTTCCTGGGCTCTGTCTCAACCAGCCCTCCCTGCTGGCCAGAACCTTGAGCATGCCTGCCTCAGAACACAGAACATGTGCCTTGAGGACCACAGTGGACTCCGTTTCACCTAAAGAAATAGCTACCCACCGAGGAAGGCTCTGGGTTGTATGTGGATTTTGTTATCATCGAAGCACAGTACCCAGTCTGGGAAATGGTGATCCCTGCCAAGTTCCCTCCCCGGCTTCTTGAAAGTCTCTACCCCAGTGCAGTTGCAGCTGGCTTATGCCAAGCATGTTCATGGTTTAATTTGATACAGCAAATATCTGCAGGCACTCTGAAGACCTGACAGTGTGCCGGGCCCAGAGGGGAATTAGACTTGATTTTTATTCCCCCAAATATCTTCAAGGATACGATATAAATACGCTACATTAGAGAGAAAAAAAACAAACAGAGCTTGTAGTACAACCTGCTTCGCATTGTGTTTCCGAGGCTTTAACTCCATCAGGTTTCATCTGCTTCCTCTTTCGTGATTCCGCTTTCTCATTGTCAGTTCTAAAAACAGCAGAGACAATAGCCAAGCCATGTTTCTTTGACATCTCCTTGAATCTGTGCTTCGCTCTGAACTAATAACCTATCATTTGAAAAAAGCTGTTACTGGAGGTTCAGGATGGGACACTGGCAGTGACTTGCACTTAATAGTTGTACAGGAAATACTTACTGAGAGGAAGAATTATTTAATATATCGAAGAAGGATAACCAAGTGAAGTGCGTGTTTCTTTTTAATATCAGGATGCCTGAGTTTAACGTGTGGCCCTGTCACTTGCAGTGACACTCTGGGCGAGTGTCTTGACCTCAAAGTCTCAGTGTCTTCATCTGTCAAATTAGGGTAATAATAATAATAATAATGCCTAAACTGAGGGTAGTTATGAGGTTTAAGCAGTAACCTCAGTATGTAGGGCATATTAGGCATTTAAGAAATATTATTATTATGACTGTTATGGTTATCATTGCCAAACATTATACAAAGTGCCTTACCTTCAGTTTTTCACTGATGTTCACAATATGCGCTTTGAAATAAGTATTTATATATATATTTACTTATTTAATTCCCTGAGGCAAAATCAAGACTCAGAGAGATAATAAACTTACCCAAGCTTATAGAAGGGACTGACTTTGAAATCTCTTCCCTCAATCCCCAGCCGCCACAGAAGGTGGAGATGTAAGAAGTGAAGTCTCCTATGAACTTAAATTTTTTTTTTTGAACACTCTGTAAAGTTTGTGGGAGGCTCATTATTTCAAAACTGGCAAAGGTTATTCTATACAACTCAGCTGGTCAATAAGTTTGGCTGCCCTTGAAGCAGGATAATTCAGTTCAGAGCTAAGTTTTCTCTGAAATCTCTTTACAGAATGCTAATGTTATTTCCCCTCAAATAGAATCCAAGTCCCTCAGTTTCTTTGTAACTGGAACAGTTCCTTTTTTCAGGCCACTAGTCAGGCCACAGTCAGGTTCTAATTTAGGATCTCTTTAGCTGTCCCAGGTCCCATCCGAATTTGGGTCTCGTAATGGGGCGCTGAAACCAAAAAATACTAAATGTCTCTGCTCAGCTTCCTGCCGGCCACAGTCCACACACACAGAGACACATGCACAAACTTACCACTGTGAGCCTCGAGGGGCCAAGAGTGTCTTTGGCAGGGTGGAGTGGGCTGGAGCTCCTGAGCAATATTTCCTATGGTACTCAAATCTGGAATTTGGTCACTCCTGGCCTCTATGACATTGGGATTTTCCACAGTGGCTTCTCAGGGGATTCCAAAGAGGCCCAGCTCCAGGTCAGTCTCCCAGTGATGATGGGGGGCAGCTCCCGACATCAAGGTCTTCCAAGAGCTACTCTTTGTTCGTGGATCTACCGTGCATGGGACATCCCAGACATGACACCACGTCCGTCCTCGGGGAGCTGCCACGAAGGGTGCGACTGCCGAAGGGAGCCTCCTTCAGCAATGGCGGGTGCTAGGGGGCAGGAACCATTCCCCTGGCAACTGCACTCATCTCCAAGCGTCTTAGGTTTTATTGGGTCTTGGAGCCCAGCCTGAGCATCCTCCCCGAAGGCAGCTTCCAGCACGGCCTCCCCTAGCAGTGGGGACACACGCTCTCTTAAGAGCACCGACGCAGGCTTCAGAACTGCTTAAATACTTACCACTACCACGACTACCGTGACTACTGATTGTAAATTAATATTAATAGCAGCTGCCATTCGTATACACTTCCTACATGCAGGCGTTACGTTAATACATTTTAGTTCCATCACAATAGTATGAGGTCAATACCCCAAAACCCGTTTAAGACACAAGGAAATCAAGGACCAGAGAAGCTAAGTGACTTGCTAAGGTAACTGGCTGGTAGGTAGCAGATAGGCATTGGCATTAAGGTTTGTCTGATTCAGAAGCCTTTGCTTTTCTCATCAAAATGCCGTTTTGTTAAGTGATAGGCACAGTTCTGAGAACCTCATATACGTTGCCTCACATAATGAGCACGGACGGTGGGTGCTGTGCCAGGCACCCATCCTTCTGAGATGGTCCATGTATGCACCTCACTCAGTCTGAGATTTCAGAATGCTGAGGAGGCATCCCTACCTCCTGGAAGTGCCTGTCAGGACACTGGCAGCGGCTTAAATGCTACATCACCTCTCTATTCTCTTCTCCGTCCCTCCCACCTCTAAAGCAAAGCCCTGCAAAACCCACTTTTCCCTAAGACACGCAGACCAAACTCTCAATTTTGGCTGACCTAAGTTCCCTGAAAACTGGTGCAGATGAATGCATCTTACACTAAGTAAACCGATTTGTGGGTCTCCCAGGAAGCAAGCTGAAGTCAAACCTAATAACCAGCATAAAACTACAACTCTGATTATCCATGAATGGAGTACCCATGGCACATGTTTAATCCCACATGAGATAACATATGCAAAAGGGCTTTGAAAAGTATAAAATATTCTACAAATGTCAAATATGATTATTCTTGTCAATGCCATATTTGCCCTCCCAGCAGGTGTGTGCTGAGGGAATATAAATGATTTCAGGACTAGTCTGAGCCAAGCATAATTGGCATTGTCGACTGTGTGATGGTGAAGCCCAGTGATGTCAGGATAAGATCCTTCATCCAATAGAAAAACTGGGTCTGAGCCCTGACCCTGCCATTAACAAGCTGGGGGAACTTTGGCAAGCAGTTTAGTAATAATTTAATACTAATACTAATATTAAGACTAATACTACTACTAATAATATATGAAGTATGTTTGCAGCTACTATCAGTTAATGTACACTCACTCCAAGCCATGTGCTTTACTAAGAGCTTTACATACAATAGCTCATTTACTTCTCACAATAGTCCTCTGTGCTAGCAACATCCCCATTTTACAGGTGCACAAACAGAGGCCCGGAGATGTTAGGTGCCTTACCCCTGGCTTCTTATCAAATAAGTAAGGAAGCCAATATTTGGATCTAAGTCAAGCTATTCATTAAAATTCAAGTAGGAGTGGTTTGGGGGTTATCTGTGCCCTGTTCCTATTTCACTTATAGGAAAATTAGCTATGGTTGAATTTACAATTCCTAAAGAAGAAGGAAGAATCTTCTTAGAATCCCAGAGAGAACAGATAGACTCCTAATAAGTAAAGCAGACACATGATTGATTATGATGTTTTTCTAATACATGAGCTATGCTTGCCTTCTCTTTAGAAAATGCTTTTCAGACTAAAGGCATTGCTACCAGAAGAGGTTATCTTGGGAGAAAATGGAACATTGTACTTAACTCCTTGTGTTGCAGGTATTGATTGACCCTTCTGTCTTGCTCCTTCTAAACTGTGAATTCTTTATGGAAAGCACTGGAACTCATCTACATCCCCAGCACCTATCACTGAGCTTGTCACATCAATGTTCAATGGTAGAATGAATGGACATATGTTTGCAGGATAAATGAATGTACAAGTGAATGAATGTCTGGCTCCTTGCCTTTGTAATTCTTTGTTCTTTCCAAGTAGAGATGAACGACTCGGGTAGAACTAAATGACCAATCCTGTTCTTAGCCACTTGCAGTCTAAGAAACCTAGTCCCACAGCTCAGGTATTGAGTCAACCTTGGCACTCATGTTTCTCAGCTGTTGTAGATCTCTGCTGTCTTATGACAGCAGTGGGCATCTGTTGTTCATGAGGACCCGGAACCCCTTTTACTTTCTTTCAGAAATATCTGCTCCCTACTCTCAGTTCATGCGATACTGGTTGGATTAATACTCCTTTCTTCCTTCCAGCCCTAGAAGTGAACCCAGGGTCCAGGTATGAACAGTCAGTATAGTCCATCCTCTGGCCAGAATAGTTGCTTAGTTAATAGAACACATCACTCACACTCCCCCAGTGAATCATGGGATTTTTTTGAGTCAGTAAGGAAAAAGAAGTTCTTTTCCACTAAGGATGCCAACCTAGTTCAATGTAAGCCTATGGCCGCTAGTGGCCACCTTGCTGCTGCAAGAGAATAAACCTGTCTGAGCATGAAGCCAAATTAGGAAGAATTGTGTCAAGAGATGAAAAGAAAGAGGCATTCTTAACAACACAATTTACATACTATGAAAGAATGCATTCTTCTTTGGAGCCAAGTCTGTTATTGACTTTCATTTATGTAATCCAATAAACCCAGCCCTTCCTATGTGTGTGTGTGTGTGTGTGTGTGTGTGTGTGTGTGTGTGATTTGACCACCAGCTTGCACTGCCACGTAGTCCATCCCCACGGTTTTTCGGTCCTATGCTTTAGGAATCTAACCTAATTTGCTCCCACTACAGGACATAGACAGCTCTTCCCTCTGCTCTTCATAGACCAGTGTCTGCTTCATAGTGGTGGCTGTATGCAGTCTCTGGGTCTTTGTTCCCCATACGTGGGACTATTCCATCACTAACAGAATCCTGAGGTTGCTGTTTTGACACACGTTAGTGGAAAACTCGAGGTTTTCAGTGAAAGATACAGTAGTATTGCTTAATAGGTAAGAGCCTTCAGACTCAGGTAAAACTGGGTTCAAATCCCATTTTGACTATTCAGAAGCTATATAACCTTAGGCAAATTGCTTTTTCTCCATGAAACTCTGTCTCTTGACTATAAGCGGGGATAAAAATGACCACACTGCAAGGAATTAGATGAGATATGTAAAGCATGGAGAGTTTGGCAATACATAGCAAATACTCCATAAATGGTAGCTATTACATTATTTTCTTTTTAAAGTCTTAAAGCCAATCTATCAAAGCTGTATACTGACTGTGGTGCAAAAAAACTGATACCAATTGCACATGGAAAGAAAACACTTTCATAAAGAATGACCCTCACGACAGATTGTGTGATTACTAAGAACTTCAGAAACTGGAGGTGATCTGGCATATATTGTGTAATGTGTACTTCAGAAAGAAAACAAAACACCCTGAGGGGTTTTTTTTTAATTGAGAGCACTTGGGGAGAACAATAAAGATTTTACAATTTATAAGGCATCAAATAATTTACATGAATACAAAGAAATATGGGAAGCCATTTTAGGCTTCATTTAAAAGGATTGGAGAAATATGAGTAGGACTTCTTGATATAATACCAGCTAAATCAAATATCACAAGTAAACAAATATGTTGAGGGCTTAATTACAATAACTTATTTACAAGTATGTGACATTGTACTATAAAATTTTTTAAAAGCAGACATATAATGTAGAAGGACACAAAAATAGTCACTGTGCAATTTTTTGAACGAAAAAAATAAAGATAAAATGTGTTAAAAAGCATACTGTATGTCAACTATACTTCAATTAAAAAAAGCAATGAATACAAGATGACATACTGAGAAAGCAATATTTCTAAAGACACAAAGGTCCTTAGAGAAAGAATAAAATAAAGTGTGGTTGGCAGAGACAGTAAAATGTAATTAAGTAACTAAAGACCAAGTTGCCTTACTGGGACCCTTGAACTTGCTTGAGAGGAAATTCTCTGACCTAGAGAAGAGGTCAAATGGAATGAAAAAAGAAACCCAGGTTTGGAAGTTAATAAAGTCATAATGAGGACATAAAAGGGGCCGCATAAATAAGGACATTAAGACCACAAGGTAAAGTATGGAGTAGTCAATGGAGTAAAAAAAAAAAAAAAAAAAGAGAATCCAAACAAGGGCAATGGGGCAGCAACTAATAAGATAGGAAAGAGTGGGGCAGAACGGAAATTTTCACAGGCAGTGGTATAAGGACAGGCGAAAGCATCTCTGAGTTAGTCCAGCATTTCCCGCAGATTCTTTTCAGCAGGACACCAGATCATCAGGTAGTTAGTTGTTGGTGTTCTGCAGAAAAGAAGGGTCTACGATCAGATTAAGTTAATGCAAGTGGTGTAGGTTTCTTCATTTAGAGCTTTTTCGGAGGCTTTTTATGGTTGTTGAGTGAATATTTAAAAGAGGAATAAAAGAATAAGCAACATTGTCTTTTACCAGAGTAATTTCCCAGGGAATGGTGTGGGGATGAAAGGAGGAGGGAGAGGAACTCATAACCTTTTTCTTTTTTAATCAGAGTTCCTCTCGTTTCATGAACACTCAGGAATCAAACACACTATTGAGATGAAATTTTGCCCTCCCTACTTCTTGGCCCTTGGAAAAATGTCCCACCATTGGTCATAGCATTCTCATTTCATCCTTCTGAAACTCCTAGACCAGATTCAGGAATACCGTGGTCACTGGGACAAGATTGAAAGTGGCTCTTAATGCCCATGTACCTCCAGCTTCCCACTTTGGCATGTAAAGCATTGTCATTTCTATACACCATCCACACTGAGTCTTTCCCCTGCCAATACTCTTCTATTTTCATTTATAGCCCTCTACATCACAGCATGTACCCTAACAAGCACTTAATGTATTCATAAATTTGACTGATGTGTCTACATCCAGACCTCAACCTATGATCTAACACCACCACCAACAAAAACTTTCCACCTAGTTTCTCAGAGCTAAATCTTCCCAAGCAATGTATTGCCTTTTGGGGAGAGGGAATGAAAGCAGGGCACCTTCCTCGGAGCTCCACCGATTAAAAGATGAGGGCTTTGCGATGAAACCAGTCTCCTTTTTCAAATAAGGCTGAATTCTGCCTCCATTGCCTTTGGCCCTCTCCATCGTCCCTTTAAATGTCACATCTGCCCTCATCACTCAATATGTTTTGCATAGGTCAAGATGTTTCCCCAGCTCAGCTGAAGAGGGATGAAATCTTGGGCACTGAGGATTCATCATCTTTATAGATGTTGAGTGCATGCAGTGTTAGGAAGAAAAGCCGCAAAGAACAGAATGTGAAATCCTCTGGTCCCAGGAATTCAGTCCTAAGAATATTTTGAATGGTATACTGGGGCTCCTTCAGGGGCATCAGAGAAGGCTGACCACTAATTGGTTCATAAAACCCACCTGCTAATGGTTGTGTGCCTGCTGTGTGATTAGTATTTTCTTTTTACTCTTAGGCATAAGTGTCCATCAGACATGCACATCCAGTGTCTCAGATGCTGATAGGCGATCAATCTAGATTATTGCATGGGAGGTCGACGGCAGTTCTCTTGCTCAGCCACCAGATGAGTATCACTGAAGCCATGAGGTGCCCCATGTCTAGCGTGGGCTTCAGTAGGAAAGTTACCCTTGAATCCTTTTCTACTCCCCCCCAAAACTTGTAATTGGTGTATTGTGTTTAAATCATAGCCTAAGTTTTGTTGGCTCAGTTAACTCTCCCAGGACACCTATTTTGAACAGAAATAGCAAGAATAGGAGGCGAGTGTTTTGCCTAGAGAATTAATCTAAGAACCCAAACAGAATCCTTTCCAGAGGCAAGAAAATTGACAGAAAATGATGGGTGAGACACAGCTTGCTGTCAGAGTAATCATCTTTAGTTGTGGGAAGGGAGGCGGAGGGTGAGAATGATCACCATTAAATGAAACAGGTATCACGGAGAACGCATTTCTGGGAGCACATTTTGATGGAGATGCCTCATCAACCGCCAAATCTCTCGGCGGCTTTGCAAGGATCATTCTGCAAATAGCCATTGCGGTCTGGATTTCATCGTTTCACATTTGCACCTTGCAGCTTTTAAGGGCCATTAGAACCTAAATACTGCCCCATCAAAGCTCGACCTAAAAGGGGTTGTTGCTGGCAGCCGGATAGCCAGTGGAATCTCTCAGCCTTCAACAGTTCTTAATAGGTAAATACTTTTGCTTATGAGAGAAAATGATGATCTGGAAATGTCCATGCTCTAAAAATGTTGGAAATTTGACACTGACTCCCGTAGCAGTCTTATGTAACCTCACTGTCCTGTGGGGTGGACTTGAGTGTCAGAGACCTCATCTTTTGAAAATTTTGCATAATGTGAGACATTAAAATGAAGCCTGGTGTTTACCGTTCAGTTGTTACACAGATATTCCCAGATTCACAGTGAGATATTATTTCCCTTGGAAATGCTTTCTGTCCCTGCCAGTTACTGAATGCAATCAGATAGCTTTGCGTGGGCTAGCATACCAATTAGAGGCCTTGTCTGGGTTACATGTGATGTCTTCCCTCCTAAACTCAATGACACGTCTGCACATAAACAGATGCAGAGAGGAGAAAGCCCAATTCCCATAAAAACCTGGAGACTGTTTCTGTTCTTAAAATTACATGTGTACATATACTCAAGGTGGAAGGCAAAATAGCCATAAAGCATAGCGAATAAAAGAAGATTAATGAGGGAAAGAATCTGACAAAAATATTTAATTAGAATGCAATGGCCTGGCCCTATTATCTTGTATTATTATACATCTTGTCATTAACCAAATCTGTAGCTAAACTGTGGACATTTGTCTTCATTATGTAGTAAAATGGTATAATGAGCAGGTTCCAAACAATGAATAGCTGTCCTAAAATGATCACAAGCCTGGAGAATGGTAAATGTTTCTATTTCGATTCAGGGGGGTCTTATAGCTAGAGCCCAGCCCTAGCTGCTGGGCTTTGAGA
Organism: Puma concolor; assembly: GCF_028749965.1. Taxonomy (NCBI): domain Eukaryota; kingdom Metazoa; phylum Chordata; class Mammalia; order Carnivora; family Felidae; genus Puma; species Puma concolor. Next base: position 23,690,565 of record NC_141673.1, on the reverse strand, counting down.
AATAAAGCAAGAGGAATTGTTGTGTGTTTCAAATTGTGGGTAGATCAGTAAGACCAAGTTGTCTTATAGTGTGACATCCATAGAACTTGGCTTCCAGAGGCCCAGAGGCCTGTCTCTGCTGTGAGCTTACCAAGAGATCTCTCAGGATTATAGTTTCCTCATCTGTCAGACATGATGAATCTCTGTCATCACGAAGGTCCCCTCTGGTGCTAATATTCTGTGTTCAAGAAAATGATATGAATTGTTAATTCTTGTTTGGGGTCTAGTTTAACCGATTTGCAGAAAGTCATTCTTCATTCATTCATTCGCTTGTTCACTAAACATTTATTGAATGTCAATAGAATGCCGGCTGCTGCTTCAAGTATGAATAGTCCAGAGAGAAAATTTCTGTCTTTAAGTTCTGTGGTTTCAAATCTTAACTGCACATCCGATCAACCAGGGAAATATTTGAAAACCCTTATGCCTGGGCCTCGGCCCTAGAGGTTCTAATTAAATCGGTTTGCATTGGGCTCCTTCGTGAAGTGTGTCCTTGCTTGAGAGATTCCTGGTCCAGAGACGGATGCAGAAATTACAGTATATTATACTGCACATTCTTGCACTGGTAAGTGTGGTATCTCTTAAAGAAACGCCTTCTGCTCACTTCTACTAGAGAACTAACAGCATACAGAAGTTCTCCGGCAGGAAGGAACGACTGACATCAATTTGGGAGGATGAGCAAGAGTAAAGCTGGCTGAGAGGGGAAGCAGGTGTATTCCCAGGAGCAAGAGCTGCACACACTGGTGCAGAGATAGGAGACAGCAGACAGGTGGTCCCAGAATCTCAAGAAATTCAGTGTGGCCACAGTATGGGGGAAAAGGCTCACCGGGTAAAATTTAGGAATTAAGCACTTCAAGAGAACTGCGAGCAAAGTTTCCCAACATCCCTTACTTTTAGTGGGGGCACTCAGCTGTCCAGTTAGCAGCCGCGTCCCCCAGCTTCCTGGCAACTAGGTACTGCCACATAACTAAGTTCTGGCCAACAGGGGTGTGAATAGAAGTGACAGGGATGACTTCTAGGTCCCTCCTCGGGAAGGAGTCTGCTTGCCTCCGCTTCTTTCTTCCTTTCCGTGAAGTGAAACACAAAACGAATGCTTCAGCCACATTGGTCAACGGTATCTGAGGGAACGAGAAATCAGCAAAGCAGAAGAAATCTGTTCTCTGACTGATACCTGGAGCACCCACCAGCTCGGGCTTATTATACCCCAAGAAAGAAAGCAAGCTTTCTTTTGCTTGAGCGATGGTTTGGTAGTCTTTGTTGGAGCAGTGTAGACGGTTTTGTAATTAATACCCCCCTAGAAAGTGAAAAAAAAAATCATTGCTTTTGGAGGCGTTGGCTTTTTATAAACCCCTGCTTTGGGGAAGTTCTGTTGTAGAAAGTATAAGATGGGATTTTTACCACATCCTAGTAAAGGAAGAAATTCTCTGAATGATAATTTTTCACAAACCACCCCCTTATTCTCAATACCGTTTGAGTGTATCTAACATGTGCTGTGTTTTCTAAACATTACAGAGAAATATTCTTCTACAACCGTGTCTGTCTTTAGTTGATTAAGGCCCAGATGTAATTCCCAAGATCTTTATTGCTGGAGTGGGGCTGGAATTGGTCTTTTGCTTGATATTCTGGAATATGGTTTTAGTGTACAATTCCCAGCCTTCAGGGTAGTACAAGCTCTCAGACACTTTATTGGGTTTTGATTGAGAATATTTGCGGGAGCAATTTCCAAGGGAACATTTAGGTGATGTGCCTCAGGAGGCTGCAAAGCTAGCTGCAATCTCAGGTCCCAAGGGGAAGGAAATCACCAGTGGAAACCTGACTATTACTGGGGAAATAGATCTTCCTGACAGGGCATAAATCAGAAGCTCTGACCAGACACGGCAATGAAAATGCCCTAGGTTGTCCTATGAGACCAGAGGTGTTAACATGGTCAGGACAGGGTAGCAAAGAAAACTGGTTTGAGTTCCAGAGACCTCCCTCCTGCTTCACAGACCTGCTGGCAAACCCCAGGCAATTGGTGAAGTCACTCACGTGTGCTGTGGAGCCTGTCTTCCCAATGGATGGTGGGTTTCACCTTCATTTCTCCGGGGCTGAGTGCCCTTATTATTCAGTCTTGCCCCTAAGACTACATCTGGGGTAAAGATCCTCTCCTTATCATCTCTGAGGCTCCTAATATTTCAGTCTCCTCTGAAATAATCTTTTATCTGAGCTACTGCAGCACTGGCTCCTAACTGGTCTTTCATCCTCTCTAGGTCCCCTCCACTCTGTCATACCATAACCACAGACCCTTTAAGAGCACACACTTCATGGTGCTTCTCTCCTGCTCTAGCCCTCCCACGCCTTCTCTTGCCCAGACCAGATCTGCTAATTTACTATAGCTCCCTTGTCTTATTCCTCTTTCTTCTTCCCCTAGATTGGCAGGTGCACAGCTTCCTCTGCCTTTGAGAGTCGGTGACACCATTTTTATTACAGGGACAGAGGGAGAGACACTATAACCCCGCAGAGCATTTCTGAGCCCAGAGTTCCCTCTCTGCTTCCATTTTCCCCAGCATTGGGGGAGCAGCATTTCTGCTTGGTAGATGCAGCCAGAGTCCAGTTGTTGCTCGCATACTTGTAATTGGGGTCTCACCATTCAGGGTTGCTTCTGCTCTCAGGATGACACATCAGATTGGCTGTGGATTCTGATGATATAACTAGCAAGTGACAGTTGGTGCTACTTTGACATGTGGTATGATTCTAAGAAGAATTAACACGTTCATTAATAATTCCTCTTCTGTTGGGTGGACCCAACGCGCGCGCGCACACACACACACACACACACACACACACACACACACAATTCCTAAGAACAAAACCGTTATTTAAAACACCTAGGATAGGAATAGAGAACAAGAAAATATTAAATGGGATGAAGGAGTGTCAAGAGACAAAGATGGAAGTCCTGAAAGGTAATTAAAGAGACCAAGACCAACACTGAAATTTTGAATATGTCATAGTTTTATCAAAAGCTGCCCCTGGGCCCAGGCATAATTGTTCTACAGCCAGAGTCATTTTAGTGTGGGCGGCCTGTGGATCAATGACTTAAAAGATGCCTAATATTTGTAGTTGCCTATGCAAACACTCTCTAAGGAGTTAGGATGCTTGATCTCTAGTCGTGTCTCTCTGAATCTCTTAAGAAACGAGGAAGCAAAATATTAAAATGCAAAAAGCACTGCACTGAGGATGAGAAAAATGGCTTTCAGTCCCAGCTTTCCCATTTACCACCTCGGTGCCCACAGATAAGTTGCTTAACCTTCTTGAGCCTCAATTTACTTAGTGGGAAACATGGGAACACAAACACCTACTTACCAGGCTACCATGAGTCTCAATGAGATAAGGATGTTCAATAGCCAGTATTGAACCAGCACATAGAAGTGATCAACAGATACTTTATCTCATCTCTTCTGAGCATGAATCCCATCCATGTCAAATGGTAGAAGGATGCCTTATTTTGTCTCTCCTGGGGTAAGATCCATAATTGAATAATGCACAATTGAAAGACCACTGTACATTACAAAGTACTGCATAACATAAGCAAGATTTTATGCCTCTGTTGTTGCTTTGTTACTTGTTGTCATGAGTCTTGAAATACTTATTTGTGGTGACCTGAAACTTAATATTCTGCTTTTAAACTGCTAATGCTCCTAGCTAGCTGATTCGTAGGCAATACGTGTCACTTCTGGGAGCTAGCCCACTCACATTGAGGAGAAAGAAGAAAACCAGAGTTAGAGAATGGCTTAGCAGTGCCCTGGGAAGGAGAGCAAATAAAGACTTTCGAGGCTGGGACTTTGTCTTTGTTCTATCGTCTCTGGTTCTCAGATAATGGGAAAAGCTTGCAGCTCCTTTGCTGGAGCAAGGTGTTAGTGAAATCCCAATACAGCAGCACTGTTGCATGGTAGTGCTCAATATCTGGACTTCTACCCGGACTCAAAACTCAGCTAAAGCATCACCTATTTTGTATGGGTCCGGTTTCTTCTTTTCTATGTTCCCACAGCACCCCATGCTTATCTCCGTCCATGCAGCTATCATACTACATATTCTCCATCCATCCACCATCCATCCAGCCATCCTGCCGTCACTCAATAAACATCTACTTCATGTCTTTTCTGGGCTGGGCACTGTGCTATATACTGTCTTTATACAGTTAGTTCATTCTCCTATTTCCTCCACTAGGCTGAGACTTCTCTGACCTTTTTTTTTAATTCATGCCTATATCCTTGGAGCTTAGCCCAAGGCCTGGTACATAATAGACACTCAGGAGATGGTACAGCGTGGCGATTAAGAGCATGGCAAGTCCTGTACATGTTGCTTAACCCTCGAGCCTCATTTTCCTCATCTGTTGTAATAATACCTACCTCCATGTCTCCTGTAAGGATAAACATGACGCATTCACCTAAAACACTTAGAAAGATACCTAGGATCTAGTAAGTGCTACATAAATGATAGCTACAATCATAATAAATTCCTTAGGCTTACACTCTCAGGCACGGGAGACTGGCCTATCACAGTGGGTAAGGGGAGCTCATGCTTCCTTGCCCTCCTTTCTTTCATCTTTCTCCATATATCCCTCCCCACTAGGGCCCCCATGACCACATACACGTACAGTAGCATCTTCTTGGTCCCCCTCGCCCAGGGGCTCGGCTGGAATACAAACTTTGCCACCATCCCTGACAGGCCTTCCCGTACCAGGTGCCATCTGCCCACTTCTTAGCAACTTTGTCCCTCTTTCTGCTCTCACGTGAAGGAGTTACAGCATCCCAAGGGGCGAAACTCAGACCTGAGCACAAAACACTTCACTGAGGAAGCAATACCGAAACTGTCTGGCCACGAACAATGTACCTTTCCCCAGGATTAATGTTCCCTTTTCATAACTGCTGATCAAATTAAGACTATAATGTGAGAAAGCAGAGAATGGCAGAGAGGAAACTACAGAGTACAGAGAATCCCCCCCAACCCCATAGCCAACCACACTTGTGGTTTCGTGAAGCAAAAATAAAATTAAAGGGAGAGAGAAAGAAAGGAACCAAACTGATTAGGTGCTGGTATGCAGTTTAGAAAATCAGTTTAACTGAAGTTAAAAAATAAAAAAAAGTGCTGTGGTGGTTCCTGTGATTGGATTTAAAAATTCATCTTCTCCGATAAAACCCACTTTGTCACTCTGCTGCCCTCTGTCCTGCCTCCAAGTCATTTTGATGCTGGCTCAATAGTCTCTGAATCATGTCTCCTACCTCCATGGCCAGAATGACTGCGATGTTCAGTTAGTACAGTCACCATCCCAGGCTCACCAGGAAGAATCGTAACCAAAAACATGGGCTTGGGGGCAGTTAAATGTAGATTCCATTCCAGATTCATCCCTTTTGAGTTATGTGGCTTTGGGCAAGTATTGGAACTTCTCTGAGTGTATTTCCTCATCTGTAAAATGGGTTTAACACCTAATTCACAATGTAGTTTATGAGGATTGCATAAAATCTGTAAATTGCTTAGCACAGTTGGTGCTCCACAATCCACAGTTCCTTTCTCCTTGACACCTGAAAATATTTATTTTGTTTTTGGTTTAAGCTCCTTTAAAATGCAAAGCCCCATGGGGGTGCCGGGGTGGCTGTCAGCTAAGTGTCTTACTCCTGATTTAGGTTAGGTCAGGATCTCATGTGTCATGATCTCACAGTTGGTGAGGTCAAGCCTCTCATCAGACTCCACACTGATCGCGTGGAGTCTGCTTGGGATTCTCTCTTTCCCTCTCTCCCCCTTCCAACTCACTTGCTAGCACTCTCTCGCTCAAAACAAATAAACAAACTTGAAAAATAACATAAAATGTAAATCCCCATGAAAAGGGTAATTCTGTAAGCAATTACCAGTTATTTGCTCCTGAATAGGTTTTAGGTCACTTTTTTTTTTTTCTTAAAACAGGCTTTTATAGAGGAAATAGAGCACAAATAGAATGCACTGGGTCCAGAGTAACCATGGAATCCTGAGGAGAATACAACTCTGTAAGAATTAGAGTCATGAGACCAGAAGCCCCAAGACAATCATACTTCCTTTAAAAACTTAACAATGCCTGGTATTTCCTTCCTGTCTCCTTCCTTCCTGTCCTCCCTCCTTCTCTTCCTCCTTCCCTCTTTTTTTTCTTTCTCTCGCTTTTTAAATTTCAGTATTGTAAATCACGGTGGTTAAATTGTACAAAGAAGTGAGTGAGACGTTTAGAAAAGTGATCTGTTCTCTAAATACAGGATTCAAAGTGTCCTGGGGTGACTAGACACAGTAGCTGTGAGCAGAGCCATGGCTTGAAGTCTTGGCTGTTTTTCTGATTCTTATCTCTTTGGTCAACTTTCAGGTGCTATGGAGAGAAACATACAAACACACACACACGCACATAAACGTGTATGTGTGTGCATACAGTACAGTGTATAAAACCATTTATTGAGCTCTTACTATATAGCAGGTACTTATGCACATTATTTAATTCTCAAAAATCAAATTAGGCTTATTTCAATGAAAATTTTCAGAAATCCAATTCAAACAGCTCAATTAAAAAAAAAATTATTGACTTATAGAACCAAAAAGTATAGAGCTACAGCAGGATCCAGGGATTTAAACCTGTCTTTCTCCATCTCCTTTCACTAATTGTCTCTGTCAGGTTCATGCTTAGGCAGGCTTTCTCCAAGACTTCAGCACCTTCAGGTATAATTCTTATCAGCTCAGTTACTCTAGCACCCAGAGATCATTCCACCCAATAATTCCCTAAAATATTTTTAGTGGGAGTTTCATTGTCCCAGTCTGTGTCACATGCATGACCTTGAAACAGCTCCCATGGCCAAGGGCTTCAGTGCTCTGCAAGTCCAGGTGCAGATCCCATATCCCCTCCCCAGGGCCTGAGGTGGGGGATATCCCCTAAAACCACAAGTCTTGAGGGTGGAAAGAATGCTCCTTCAAAAATAAGGAAAGGTCTGTTACCAAAAGAGTAGGAATGGATGCCCTGGCTGGTGAAGATAAGAGATGTTCACTGCAGTGCTGTGCAAGGTAGGATTGTTTTACAAATGAAGAAATTGAGAGTTAAAGAGATTAAGTGACCTGCTGAAGGTCACAGAGGTAGCCAATGACAGAGCCAGGACTTGAACTGATATCTGCCAATTTCAAGGCTTCTACTTTTATCCAGAGTTTGCTGAATAAAATGGAGTTTGACACTGAGTGAAGCAGTTAAATATTGGATGGTCTCTAGAATGAGAAAATTCTTTGTTTTGTTGTTTTTAAAGACAATATGAAATGAGCATTCCTTCCCCTTCACTATGTTAGATTCACCCTTTTCTCACTTCCTCCTCTGGACAGATACTGGCTCTTCCTATCTATACTTCTTGACAGACACAGCCTCTATGTAAGTTCTTATTAGTAAATTTGGGGGCATATTTATCTGCTTCCAGCTTAAAAAAAAAGGGGGGGGGAAAGCAAGAAATTCTTCTCAGCAATGTCAGCCTTGTCAAACTGAAATGTGTGGAAATCTGTGTGTGGCAGCCCGGGGCCCATTGTGGGGATAGATTTTTTTTTTAATTTATTTCTACATTTGTGTTAAGGTCAGTGTATTCATTTAACAGTAGGGAAGGATGAATTTTGACATTTTTATAAGGGTGATTGATTGGTTTGTGTCCATTTGTGATACTCAACATGGCAAGAGGCCATGGCTAATGGAAGAGGAAAGAAAAAAAAAAAAAAAAAAACAGCCAACTATTTTTGTTAGAAGTCTGCCTATCCCCATTTTGGAAGCTGCCCAGAAATGTTGGACATGAACAAAGATCTGAGAAGAAGATAGAAAAATTCTCGACACACATTAATTAAAGTACAAAGGGAAAGTTATTGACAAAGATTTCATTTGACATATACATCCCAGTTGCCTCGAGATAGAGTACTCCAACTGCCTTGTCCCCAACCTCTTGCTGATAAACCTGCATTGCTCAAAAGGAAGCATTGCAGAGGAGTGGAATCCTCACAAATGGGCAACATGCTAGACCGTCTGCCCTAGAACCCTCTTGTCCACACTTCATGGTCTCCATTTAAATTCAGTTACGTGGACCTTCCTTTGGGGAGCAGGAGGCTTCCTAAGCTTTCAGACTAATTCTGTATACCCTGATCTTTAGCCTTTACATGATGGTAATCAGAGCACTTAAAATTACTCTGTGGTTATCTTCCTAGTTGGACTCTAAGTCTGATGAGGCTAAGTGGCATGGGATCTGCTCATCATCGCATCTCATGTGTTAAGAATAAGGCATAAGATTACAGAAGGCATTACCAAATATTTGCCAGAAAAGGGAATGAATTTCAATGCCTGCCTTTTGACATGCCTGTAGCACAAAGCCATGTTTTCATTTTGAGGACATATGCCCTGGTTGATATTATCCAACCACTTTCTGGCACCATGGGTGAAGAAGCAGACTCTTATTAAATAGACACAAGTTTTGGGGAGCCCATAGAACTGTGGGCAAACTATACTAGGAGTACATCTTATTTGGTTAGGTTATTGCTAAAGAATAAGATGAAGTCATGAGGTTGGCATGGAATGTTGTTATATCACAGTTCTGAACACTGATTCCTTCCCATTTTATTCGGGAGGAAAGCAAGCTGCATTTCCCTTAATATGCTTATAGATTATCGATAGGGAGAAGTGAACACTTCACTGAAAGCATTTCTCTGTGAAAAAAGAACATAGTTCCTTGGTAATTCACCACATTTTTCTGCAATGACCTCACCAAGTATTTAACCATAAGGAAGCCTCCATGTTGACTCCAGGACTCCTTATCCCTGGGAACCCATGTGCACTGGGCTTTATTTTAAAGCATTTGAAGTAAGAAGACCTGTGTGTGTAGATGTCAGTGCTGGTCATCCCAAAGTGCTAAAGCTGACTGTTCTGATGGTGGTGCTCCTAGGTTTGGGCACTCCATGATTTCACTTATATAACCACATTCCAGTAGGTGGAAATCATTTCGTTCTGTTGGCTCCACAGGAAGTGCCTGTGGCTCCACAGGAAGTAGTTAATAAGTTACATTGTCTAGGAATTCAATGGGGTCTGTGGTACCTAGAAGGGTAGTCTCAAATGTTGCATTTTCCTTTTGGGGATTTATCTTGCATACTTGCATATCTTGCATAAAGGGATGAAGTTATTAACTTATGGATGTTTCCTGCCTGTTGCCTTACCATTCTTTTCCCCAAAATAAATTCTGGTTTTGTGAATCAGTTTTATTCTTTCCACTATTCTAAAAATTCCCAGAGTGATTCTTTGGGCTTCTATGTTGTAGAATATGAAGGGTAGGGTGGAGTAGAAAACACCTAATCTAGGAGGTGGTTTATGGTAGCGAAATAGGCCTTGATCAAAGTGCTCTCCTCAGAAGCTATGAGTGGAGGGAAGGGGAAAGTGTATGAGCAGTCGGGAGCACATTTGTGCATTCACACATGTCTTGTAGCATGGGATGGAGGTGCAAAAAGAGAGGAAATGATGTGATGAGGAATGACTTAGAAATTTCCAGAATTTGCAAGATATTGGAAAAGTGAGGACTAATAACAGCTTCCATGAATTATGTACAGCGGTATGCTTTATGATTTTCAAGAGACATGAAGATGATTGGAAATTCTATTCAGACCACCCTTCTTAGTCTGAGCTCTACAAGTAGGTCAGGACCCAAACATATAGACTGGGCCCAAAGCATTTGTTCAGTTTCCCACATATGTCACCAAAATAAATGGGCTTCTTCCATGCCTTGTTTCAAGCCATTCTTGAATATTCTTTCCCATATTTCAAAACCCTCCAATCCATATCCCTCCTTCCAGCTCCTCACACTTGAACCAACCTTGGGGATTTACCTCTAGGCGAATTTGACTATGGAATCTCCAATGGTGGTGAATATCCCATCTGTGAACCCTCTCTTACTTCTCCTTATGAGTATAACTAATAACATGAAGCCAAGGCTTGTCACTCAGGATCAGACTGTTGCTGACTGGCCAAGAGATCTGTATCTGAGCTGGCCCTTGGAGTTGGGTTGAAAAAGTACATGGATCTCATAGTTGATGGCTGCTTCAAATGAACCTCATTGGGTTTGCCTCAATAACCCTTTCCAGTGTTGCCCTTCTGAACATAATCTAAACTTCTGGAACTATGGTTTACTACTCCATCCTAAATCATCACTTAGAAAGAAGTGTATTCCCAGTGCACAACACGCTTTGTGCCCTTTTCTAAATTTGCCCTTTTCAAAATTCAAAGGATAGTGTCACACTTGTATTTTTCAAAGGTTTAGCCAGCCCCACTCCTTTCTTCTTCAAAAGCCCAACTCTTCCTCCTTCTCCCAAGTCTGTTCATTTCTCTCTTCCCTTTTCACCTATAAACATGGATTCTACCGTTCAACCTCCTTCTCAGAAGCACTGCTGCAGGCCAAAGGAGGAGAGCAAACCAGCTAAGAAGCTTCTCTTTCCAAGGTTTAGCAATTGGCACAGTATTTGACACACAGTAGGTGTCCAGTATGCCATTATCGAATGAACAGTTCTGCTTCAAAGATTCCTTGGGACTGTGTCTCTCACAGTATCAGGTGGAATGAAGAGATAAGTTATTTAATTAACCTACTTCTAAATTCCTCAGCAGTGTTGCATAGGGTTTTATTCATTCAAACAATACGATCTGCCTGGGCTCCAGGCAACATCTGGGACCCACAGTCTTATCTTCATACTTCTTTCAGATGGATAAAGAACTTGCATTTGGGTAAGTCAAAGACTTTGGTTTACATCTGACTCTATCACAATATACCTGTGTGACTTTAGGGAAATGATCCATGCTCACAGACTCTTATCTTGTCCATCCGAAAAGTGGGGATAATAATGCTTTCCCTCATAGTGTTACAATGAGAAGGGAATGAGATAAGAAAGCATGGCACATGGTGAGTATTGAATAAATGGTCCCTGCTGGTATTGATTGATTTGCTGAAGAATCTGTTTTGGAAAATTAGGAGTTTTGAGTAGATAAGTTAGCACAGATTCGTTTTAAGGAGAAACAAAACTTTGTTTTTATTTTTATCACAAAACTGTTGCTCCTGCCTCCCTCTGCACCTCATCAATTCTGTTTTGAAACAGTCTCGCTGCTGGAAAATTCAGGCTCACCTTACTCGGGCAGGGGCTAATTTCCTCCGTAGACAAAGGCTTCTCATAATCCTGGGCTGAATAGCTCCTCGTAGGTTTGGAGGCCATTAGTTGACAGGAAGCTCCACAAAGTAAAATTTTCATTTCATTCAACGTGTTTGTTGTTTTCCTAGGCATAATGGAAATAGGTCTATGGTCACGAGTCCTGCATCCTGGGCCACTGCTCGTAGAGGAAAACTATCACTAATTAGCACCTTTGTGCTGGCCTGTGGAAGGGCTGCTGTGGGTTTTTTTTTTGTTTTTTTTTTTTTTTTTTTGCCACTTTCCTCCCTTTGGCAAACATCTCTGGAAGGCTAGTCGTAAATGCTAATGAAATCACCATTTCTGTTGGAAGATGCAGTCCCAGAACATTTGAAAGCTCAAACACTCTCTTTGCTGTGTGATGCATTGTCATGTATATTAATATGCTTTTGAAACTTGCTTTTTGTATCATTTGAAATCTATTTAAAGGGCATTTGTCCAAAAGCAAGGCATTGCCTATGATGTTTCTCGCCTTTCCATCAGCGGGGACAACTCATCCTAATCTCCTGGTGAGGGTAGAATACATCGTCTTTATCCTTTGAGTTTCAAAGTACTTTGGTGATAAGAACTACATAAATACACAGTTGGATAGATGCAAACTGTCCATGTCTCGAGAGGGAAATAGGAATAGGAATACCTGATGCAGCTGTTTCGAGCCCTTTCTTAGAGCTATGGCTTTGATAGGACGGAGCACCCACCCAAACCAGAAAACCGAACACCAGAAACAAGCGATGTAAAACTATAACATTTCACATTTCGTGTTAATTTCCCCGGTAAAGGATGTCATCTACTTTCTGACCCCTAGCAAAGAGGTCGAGGGTGTCAGGCTAAGAGATCAGACACACCTCCTACCTAAGACTCTATTTGAGGCCAAGTAGAAGAGAAGAAAGAATATACCCCACTTAATAAACGACTGGAACATTGGCTGAACACTCTCTGCAGAGAGTGAATTGGTCCTGGTTCCTTCTCCCACGTTTTAAATTCCAGCTTCCTGGTCCCTTTTAATTTTGTTGTTCTTGTTGCTCCCACACAGACCCATCCCCTCACTTTATCTGTGAGCACACACTGGTGTCTGATGCTTCACCATGGAGTTTCGGGTCTTGACAGCGTTTCCCATCACAGTGTGAGAATTTTCTATTTTCCCAGGCCCTTGAGATCAGCTCTGTCTTTTGTGAGAAGGAGGCTTTTAAAAGACAGCTGAAGTGGATAAGAGCGGCGGCCGGCTCGTCAGGGAGGGGCCACGCATGAGCTGCCAACCGAGGCATTAGCCCTGCTCCAGCTCAGTTCTGGAATAGCTTGTTTTGAGGGGTTTGGCTTAAGCCTATGGAAATAAAAAGACTTTTCACTTCTACCTGTCCCTGGGATGGGCCAGAGTTACCATTCAGTGAGCACAGGAGGCCCCGGCCAAAAGGAAAACCAACAAAACTTATTTTAATTGAGCAGTGGAGTCCCACAGCACAACAGTGCCAACGAGGTCAGACAAATGCAGCCTTTTCTTTCTTGGCCCTCTGCTTTTTCCTTGGTTTATTTATCTATTCAATAACGCCATGAACAGCAATTTGAAGTCTTCTCTCCCTGAGACTCCAATGCCAGGAGTAGGCTTCTGAGCAGGAGTTTCTGCAGATCAGTCAACAAGATTGTTGTTCAGGTTAAGGAAAGAGAATGTCATGTGTGTAATACAAGGGAAAACCATTATGCAAAATCAGTATCTCCTTAAATACAAATTACACTGATTAGGCGGGGACAACAGAGGGACTGATCTCTGAAGAAGTGAACTGGCTTATTGTGATCATTATTTATCCTCTCAAAATAATCTTTCATGAGGTGAGTCAAGACATTTTTTATGCCCAGAGCTGACCTCCCTCTACTTCTCTACTTTTTGGGCTGTGGCTGAAGGACTAATATATCATAAGAAGATTATTAGGGTGGCTTAGGAATTGGAAGCTGGCATTAATATGAGCTCAGACTGTCCCTTAAAGTCAGTTGTGAGATAGCACAGAGGACGTGAGGACTAGAGGCTTTTATTGCGTAGCTCTGTGGGAAGCAATGCAATGGAAGGAACATTAGTATTATTTTTGGCTCAGGTTGCAGTAAAATTAATCTTCATTTTTCATTGTGCTGAAGAGAGCAGGCAAACACAAAGGCCTCTATCAGAAGCATGCGTTTCTATACGATAACACTTTGGAATAAAATCTTCATTTTGGTGGAGATGGATTTCTGTATATGGAGATTTTTGAGTTTCTGCCCTGAGTAAGAAGCAATACAATATATGTAATCAAAAAATGCAAAAAGATACTCATAGAAGGCCATTACTACCTACTCTTGCTCGTGAAGAAAAACTTAATGAAAAATGATATTAATATTCAATCCTATATTTTAGCAGTATTTGTAACTCTGTTCTCCAATGGGAACAAAGAATATGCTGTTAGCTGGAGACTAAAACATCTAAACATTTAGAGTTCTCCAAAGTCTAAAAGGAAATAATGTATGACAGTTCCTTGGCATGATGGTTCGGCTGGTGGAATGAAATGTTAGCCTTACTGTAGCCATGGAAGCAGAAGAGGCTCTGGCATGGGTATTAAGAGTGCCAGGTATTTGATCTTGGTCCTGAATAGCAGAAGAAGAGCAAGAAAGGGATAGGACACTGGAAGAAGGCTAAATGCTGTAGGCACATATTTATACTTGGATGTGGATATGGTAGGCAGCTTCTGAAATGGCCCCTAATTATTTCTGTCTCCTGGTTTTCATGCCCTTGTGTAATCTCCTCCCCTGAGTGCAGTGACTCAATTGTAATGAATAGTATATGGCAGGAAAGACAGAATGTTACTTCCAAGATTAATTTACAAAGAGATGGTGACTTCTGTCCCACTGTGCTCTCTCTGGTACTGCCTGCTTGTTGGCTCTGATGAAGCCAGCTGCCATCTTGGGAGCTAATCTATGGAGAGACTCAAGTGGCAAGGATCTGAAGGTGGCCTCCAGCCAACAACAGCAGCCCTCAGTCCAACAACCAGCAAGGAACTGAGTCCTGCCAACAACCATGTGACTGAGGTTGGAAGCAGCTCATTCCCCAGTAGAGCCTTGAGATGACTACAACTCAGACTGACACTTTGATTACTGCCTGTGAGACATTCTGAGCCAGTGAACCCAGCTCAGCTGCACCTGGATTCCTGACTCACAGACACTGTGACATAATACATGTTGTCCTAAGCCACTAAGTTTTGGGGTAATTTTTTACACAGCCATCTATAATGAATATAGCAGAGAGCTGAAAGTTCTATCAAATTAGACATCATTTCTGGAATGACTCAAGCCTTGCTATTCCCCTATCAAAGCATAAAAACATACAATAACAATCTCATTTATGGCTGGTCACCACCTTTTCCTCTTTTTCTAGCCACTCTCAGGCATTCCACTTGGTTAGGTTCTGGCTCTGATCATTGTGGTGCTGTGTTGATCCCTTGAATCTTCTGGATCTTTTGGATCGCTGTTAGAGCCAATGATCACATGGGGCAGGATGATGAAGAAAAGTTACCACATATGGAAAAGCATCTCATTCCCAAAGTTCTCAAGAATTTGATTTCAGTTCCAGAGTGGTAAAAGCATTAGAACAAGTCCAGGGAGTTCAACTCAACAATTGAAAACCTCCTGCATTATCTCCTTGACAGCTGTGTATCTTGTGCCCACTGAATGGAAGGAACCATGCCAGATCTCTGAGGAACACCAAAATAAATAAAATAGTCCCGGTCCTTTATGGATGTCCAGTGTAATCAGGGAGGTAGACGTACCCATAAACAACTCTAATATGAATGTGGCACAAACATCTGAGCGAAGTAATCTCTGGCTGCTTCTGATTAAATGACTAGGGGAAAGAAAAGTTTGGGGAAATTATTTTCTATGAGACTCTGATAACTTTGGGACAATCAGGAGAGGTGTTTTTTTATTAATAGGATTTAATTTTTCTGGAGGAAATTGAATAAGAGGAGACTCAAATGTAAGATATTGGTATACTTCTGACAAGGTGTGGCTTGAGCCATGCTGTCATGTGATGATCATTGTGTAACCTCCAGAAAATCTGATTAAATGCCAAAGCTCAGGATGGCTTCTGAGTATAAATTGGGATTAAGTTCAATAAATATTAGAGAAGGAAAGATTCATAAACTTTAAAAGACATTATCCCAATATATAATGAGTATAGTTTGAGGTGGGAAATAGAATGGTAGTTAAATATTGCCCAGGATATAGTGTGATCTTAGAGCTAACTTAATTAATGTCCTGTTTCTCCCACTTTTAGCAGCTTGTGAGAGCAACAAGTAATCCTTCTCCCGGGAGGCAGTCAGGCCCTTCATGGAAAATGGGCTTTGGCTATAAATTTCCACATGCTAACAGGACAAAAAGATGGAAGAAAGAAAAGCAAGGGTTATGTTTCTGCCCCTTTCCAAGGTCATGTGCCCACTCCTTCTTTAATCTACTCTAAGATAGAAAATACTGATCATATTGGTAGGATCACTGGATGCTGATTAGATCCTACGTGCTAGATGGTAGGTTTGTTTTGTGTTAAATTGTTATTCATATACCTCAGACCCTTTTCTTCTATCTCATTTCTCTGTGTGACTTGGGGTTAGGCTGAGGAGAGTTTTGTTTGTTTTTGTGTTTTAGAGAGAGAGAAAGAGAGGGAGAGGGGCAGAGGGAGAGGGAGACAGAGAATCTTAAGCAGATTCCACACTCAGCATGGAACCCACACTAAGCCTGATGGAAGGCTCAGTCTTACGACTCTGACATCATGACCTGAGCTGAAATCAAGAGTCAGGTGCTCAACTGACTGAGCCACCCAGGCGCCCCGAGGAGGGCTTTGAGCCAAGACCTGCCACAAGGATCCCAACTATCTTGCTGGTACTCTTTCTCCTTATAGCCTTTTTGGAAGTTCTATTGAGACTTAGTTGAGAGAGGCCCTCCATAGGCCCAGGGACTAATCTATAAGCTCCAACCAAGTATTGCCATAGTTCTGAACTGGCACACAATACTTTGTCCCCATTGATGATTGACACCTTTTTTATTTGGCTATTGGTCCCTATGTATGAATGTATGTATGTACATATGTATATTCCTTCAGAACTTCAGATCTGCTGTCATGAAGGTATATAGTGCTGTGGAGTTTTAGGGAGCAAGGACATTAATTTTGATAAGGAAATTTAGGAAGACTTCATGGAGATATGAGGTGATTCTTGAAGAAATGGTAACATTTGGTTAAGTGGATATGAAGGGTCAAGGCATTCCGACGTGTTTCAAGTTTGGCAGGATAGCTCTAGTGGCCATGTGGAGACTGTATTAAAGCTGGAAGCAACTACAGGTATTAGGAAGCAGTTGTCATAGTTCTGAGATGAACCTTACAAGATACAAAGAGTAATGCTATACAAAGAATGTGTGGTGTCATCAGAAGTGGCATGAAATGGGTAATTTTTTGATAGAAAAGACAGCTTTAAAACATCTCAAACTTGTGATTTTAAGATAGATCTTAGGCTAGAAGAACATGAACTGTGTTTAAAGCATTGTATCAGGCAAAGAAGTACAATAAAAAGAAAACAGAATGCTTGGAAACCTCATTCGAGGAGACTTACATATAACCTATTCATTCAGAAAATACCAAGATGTTCAAAATGAATGAAAAGCACTTCTGAAATAATTCACCTTATAAGTACAAGAGATGTGGTTCTTCCATTGCCAATGTTGAATTGTAAAGAACAGCACTGAATGAAGATGGTGAAGCAGGGGGAGCTGAGGATGAATGTACTGATATGCTCAAACATGTTCAAGGACATGGAAGAGTACATTCAATTGGTGAGGATTATTTATTTTCATTCCTGGGCATTGTATTTGCCTACGAAGATTCAAAGCTGAATAATAAAGAGTTCCTACCCATAACAACCTTACATCTAGTATATGTCATCTGGAAGAAGTAAGCACTGAACAACTTGAAGGAGATAAGGTGCATCATCGGTTCATGGAAAGAAATGGGTTGCTTGTTCCCGCCAGGAAAAGAGGATTGTTAAGTGGAAAGGATATAGAAGTGACTGAGTAGATACCGTTGGTAAGAGATGAAGTTTGGTGAGTAGGTAGAGGCCAGATTTTAGCAGATTTAAGGGCCAAACTGAGGATTTTGGTAGAAGTCTTGGTGATAGGCAGGTCATTACACATAGAGTAACGAGTGGTTGCTTTTTAATAAAATCTGAAGGGTGCTAAGAAGATTCCCTCTTGAACTAAGAACATCCTCTTTGAAATGGACCATTACTTTTCATAGCAATAAACTCTCTTATAGCACAACTACCTTAGAAAAGCTAATATATTAAACTGGCCTTCAATCATTCACACCTATACTGGCACTTGAGATACTATAATGCTTTTTCCGATATGAATTTCTCCAAGGCAAAGAGTTTTCAGAAACCAGGAGATGACTGAAAGAGAGAAAGAGAGTGGAGAGAGAGAGAGAGAGAGAGGGAGAACAGTTGTGGCTATTGCCCAAGAGAGATATCCTGAGTTGGGTACCTCAGGAGGGCCTATTCCATAAAGAGAGAACAGATTGATAAGACTGAGCAGAGGTGGATTAGAAAGTTAAAGAAAAATGGAAGTGAGAGATAAACCAAAGTTTACAGAAAAATCTCTGTTGGAGGAACACAGAAAAAACACCAACCAAGATACCTCTCCTCTTGGAATCATTATCCTGAAAGAAAAGTCAAGACAGATGTTGCTAATGGGCCTCTCCTACATGGTCATCAGTGATAGCCAACTAATGGGTTGTCATCTCAGGATAGGGCAGGCCAGGAGAGCTACGGATGGTATTGGGCCTGGCTGGAATGTCAGGAGAGAGAGAGGCAATATGAACAAAATACCACATCTGGGGTTTCTATTAGAATAGTAGAGTGGTCAGCAAAATTTTTCTTTAAAGGTCTCCATATTAAATATTTTAAGTTTTGTGGGCCATATGGTCTGAGTTGCAAATAAAAAACCTCTTTTTTTATTATAGTGCAAAAGCAGCTGCCGACAGCACAAAAATGGATTAGGATGTTTGTAATCTAATAAGATGCAACTTACAAAAATAGTCTATAAGCCAGATTTGGCCTATAGGCCATAGTTTGCCAACTTGGCATAGAACAAAGTATCCTATTGCTACATATGTATGTATGTATAAAATTTAAAGATAGATAGATGATAGATAGATGATAGATCAAAGTAACCAAGCAAGGCCAGGTTCAGCACATCCCAGAAAACAAGTAGATATAGGTAAGGTGAAGAGTCTAGAATCAGGATGTAGGTATCATAATCAGGCAGGATGGCCTAGAAGAGCTGCTGTGTCTGACTTTGGTAGGACTTCTTGTTCAGAATTCAGACATGCCAAGAGAAATGGATGAGAATGGTGACCAGGGGAAATCTCAAGATGAATACTTAAGGAGCTGGGAGGAGAAGGAACTAATGTGGCTCATAGGGAAAAGAGCATATAACCATGTATACATACATGGAACTAACATTAAATACCCTTCTCTATGGACAGGGGCTGGCAGATAGAGCATTGGCTGGATATTGGCTGCAAAATGGCACCATACTAGAGCATCCTGCCCATTCTAACAAGCACCAATTTCTCATGTCTCTATGTCCCTCAGCCCAGGAGTTCAGCCCCCTCACTAGAAGTGCATTTATTGATATTCCACATGGTTAATTCATTTCTAAATTTCTTCATAGAATTCAAAAGCGCAGTTTGATTTGGAACATTCCATTTGTACTCAGAGAATGAGACTGTAATTCGTCTTTTATGCCTTTCTGCTTCGCATGCCAAATAAAACTCAAATTGTCATTTTTTGTTCAGAACCGAATGCCATCATGAAATTGTTTATTTTTATCATTTAAAATAATTTTTATTCTAGATGGCTCTTATATCTCAAGTAAACAATACACATTTAAGAAATTAAAAGTCAGATTGCTTTTTCAATTGAAATAATTTTGTCTAAGAACATTGATTTGTCAAAAATCGGGGTGTCTCAATAGTTTCTATAATGTTTTTCTCAGAGAATGCTAAATGGAGTGTTAGATAATTGTCCAAAATCAGAGTCCCAGTTCTAATTCTGCTCCTAACTAACCTATGAAATCATGGGGAGATTGTCTAATTTCATTTTGTTTTATTTCTTTGTGCTGTTTCTCTTTTTCATCCTTAGAGGAAAAAAGAGACATTAATTCTTACTCTGTCTCTCTAGTAAAATTTTGTACTAATCTGCTGAGTTAATATGTGCAAAGGTGTACTGTAAATTGTAAAACTCTGTAAGAATGGTAGGCATTACTATTGATCGAGAATTTTCTTTTGTTCTTTTTTATGCCAGCAACTGTGCAGTGGAAAAGGAATACAAAAATGAATTCAGACTGGTCTCTTTTCTCCAAAAGCTAACTATATCAAATAGATAATTATGATAATTAATACTTTTACACTACTCACCATATTCTAAAGACTCTATATATGTTTCATTTAATCTTTACCATAAAAATAAGACAATCACTGTTCCCGTGTTAAGATGATAATTATAACACAAAGAGGGGTAAGTAATTTTCTCAAAATCACACAACTAGTAAGTGGCTGAGCCAGGATTCTAATCTAAGGTGTTTGATTCTACCATCCATTTGCTTCGCTGTTATTCTACACTGAACACTAGGATGACAAATACTTCACTGAAAGTGATTAGAAGGCCATTATTGGTTTTAGAAAGTAAATAATTAGAAGAAATAAAAGTAGGAATGGCCAGAAGGAATAAATATTTCCCTAGTGTGTGGGTGTGTGCTATGGAACACAAGTTTCTCAGATGCTCTGTGAAAAAAGTAATTCTGAGTCAGAAGTTTGGAAAACATCTTGGCCCTCATTAGAGTCTTAATGCATGTTAGCCTGGTGAAGTCCTGCTTAGAGGTCCTGCAGAAAACAAATCTATCTCCTTTTGTTTGGTCCAGTGCTTCCCAAAAATATGTGTCCTGAAGACGTTTTATCTATGCAAAACCTTGTAACATCACGCATTGGCCATTTGGAAAATGTTGGTTCATGACGATATCAGATCTTCCAAATGTTTATAACATTTCATTATTCAATATAAAACATTGCACTTATTAATATCAGTTTCATCCTGTTAAAAAAAAAAGTCTTTAAGTTTTCAAAAGCTGTCAAATTCACAATGGTCAATATAAGTTTACCAACATTACAATTTTTGCTTGAAAGCTCAAAATTCTTATCATCCACAGCAAGTATTGTTAGTATTTTGCTTGAAATGGTAGGTTCGCTTAATATGACCAACCATGTCACTTTGCCCAATATTGAGGAGCTCTTGGGAATGTGCTAGGGTTCCAGCACTAAAACCAGGGAAGTCCCTGGCAAACCTGGATGAGTCACCTTGGTTCATTCATTTTTGAGAAAATATCCGTCAACTACTCAAGTCAAACTGACGATTGTTTGCCATTCTTTCCAGCAAAAAAATGATACTCCAAAACAAAAGCCACTGGTTCAACCAGCAAGTCAAATAATCACACAAGTGCTTTTCTCACAGATAATTGTCACTCTTCAGTATGCAGTCGACTTGATTTGTGGGTATTTCCCATTTTGTCATACAGAATATTAAAAGACATGTATTCAAGGGTTAATGTTTAATAATGTTTAATAAGGATATTAATTTATACTGCCAAGTACAGCCATTCTTAAATAAAACTGGCATTTTTATAACGTAAGCATCTAGCTGTGAAGAATATCCTAACTACCAGTAGTTTGGTGCACCAACCTGATTCATGCTTAGGAGTAAGCAGTTTGTCCCATTATGTCTTTTGCACTATATAGGCAAATGTGAAAAAAAGGGGAGGGGCAAATAATGTCTTACTGTATAATCAATATAGTTTTGATCTCATGGATTGCCTGTCCCCAAGGGTCAATGAACCATGCTTTTGGAAGCCCTATCCTGGGGGGCATAAGCCTTGCCTGAGGATCTAAGAATTGATTCAAGCATCTGCCTCCATGTGATCCCAGAATTACCATCCTATTTGTCTCCAAGGATGTTCTCATGGTTTGGGACTGTTTTCCTTTTAAATTCTCAAAGCACACAAATTTCAAATACACTTTCTTTCCTTCTTTTTGATAATAGACTGATGACCCTATGCTCACACTTCTTAATAAAGTTATTTTCAGTGATTTAAAAGCCATATTCATTCTTCCAAGAGAATCTACCTCCTATGACTCCAACATGATTTTGTGGCCCACCCATCTAAAGAAGAGTGAACACAAAACAGAAATTTAATCTCTATTGGATCATCCTGCTATATGTTTTAATACACTCTAATTTCTTAGTAGTTCTAATCAAGGCAGAAAACTAACATTGAAAGGAGAAGAATGGAACCATTTTCAAATTAGTGAAAGTGAGGCACTTGGGTGGTTCAGACCAATGAACATCTGACTGTTGATTTCCGCTCAGGTCATGATCTTACAGTTCTTGGGATTGAGCCCCACGTCATTGGGTTCCATGCTATCAGTTTGGAATTCTCTTTCTCCCTTTCTCTCTCTGCCCCTCCCTCACTTATACTCTTTTTTTCTCTCAAAAGAAATAAATAAATAAACTTTAAAAAATTAGTGAAAATGCTGGCTTTTATTATATCACTACAGATATGGACAGATTTTATTTGGGGCTGTAACACATACTTACGACTTGAGATTGATATTACCAGTAAGAAACCTCAGTTGGAATTATAAAAATAATGAAATCTTGTAACCTTGAGACCTCTGCATAAAAACAAGGCTTTGTAATAAAAAGTAGAATAGGAGCCACTTTTTCTCAAGTCTGAGATGTGCAGGGTTCTCATTATCTGTCAGAACATCTGCCATAGGCTGATGAAGAATGAAATAAATGTAGTATAGTGACATTTTGCTACATTTAGGGTTTGAAATAGCTGTTTTGTTTACCAAAAAAAAAAAATAAATAAGTGCAGATAAAAGGAAGTCCGAGAGAAGATTGACAGGTAGATGTATTCCCAGGAGACATACATTGCTATTCTTTGGAGTCAGATACATAAGCCAGAATTAATTTGTCTACATAGTTCTACTTTCACTTTGTGTGGCATTTTACAGTTTATTAAACATTTAACATGCACTATCTTATTTCTCTTCACAGTATTCATGAAGTAGCTATTTTTTTTCTTTCCATTTGTCCAAGGGAAGCCAAGGCTGAATGATTTGCCCAAGGTCACACCACAATAAGAATCCTACCCATGTGTTATATGTAAGTGATGAATCACTGGGTTCTACTCCCAAAACCAATACTACACTGTATATTAACTAACTTGAATTTAAATAAACAAACAAATAAATTCCTGCCGATGTCTGTGGACCTATGTTCATGCAATGTCCATCCAGTGGGCAGCAATGGCTTTACAGAAACCTCGATGGTGGAGAGGAAAGGGTGGAGGTGGGTGGAAAAGTTAAGTATGGCACATTGAAACCACTTGCTTGTCTCTGCTAGCTCTTTGCATTAGACTGTTGGCAATGCAGTTCCATTCCCCTTCTCAACCTCTTCCCTGGGAACACAATTAACAAAATCACCTGCCAGAGTATTTCCAGATGGAAGGTAGAAGAGAGATACACATGATTTTATAGGTCCTTTAGCAAGAATGTGCAGAGACATAGCCTCAGTGGGTCTGACGTCTCCCAGTGGTGTGCAGTGTTGAACCCAACTCAGGGGTGTAAAATCAGTGATCACTGCAGATAGTTTCCTGTGGTTCCTGAAACTTCCTGCCTCTAAAAGCTAATGATGAACCTGAGAACAAGCAGAGGCTTTACTTGATCTTTGAAACTCTGGCCCTCACTACAGTGTTCCAAACATAGATATTTCCTAAATTAAATTCCTTTCTGCTTGAAATACCTGAGTGGCCTATTATTTTCTGAAAAGTACCAACTGATAAATTTCTGAACCCCACAAAAGTGACGGTAAGGTAAGAAAAGAAACACAAACCTTTAGGAACAATGAAAATGTGAGTTGAAATAGCAACAGAGGTATCAACATATTTTTTTGGGAAGATAAAGTAACTGATAACAGATATGTTCGAGAGGAGAAAACCAAAATCAAGCATATGTCATAGTGAAATGCTGATAATAAGTAAGTTGATTCATACTGTACCACAGATTCCTGGAAAGTTTCAGGAATAGAAGCCATGGGGTAATTTTGAAGTTGGTAGTGCAAGATGAGTTAGAAATAGGTGGATTGATTATGTAAGTGTAGTTTAGGGGCTGGAAAATTTTTTCTGTAAAGGGCCAGACAGTAAATATTTTAGGCTCTGCATATCATTTTGTACATAGATTTGTATGTCTTTGTACATAGATCTGCCATAACTATTGTAGTTGTAATGCAAAAACAGCCATAGATAATACTTAAATGATGGACAGGACTATGTTTCAACAGAACTTAGTTTACAAACAACAGGTGGCAGGTCAGGTTTGGCCTGTGGGCCACAGTCTGATGACTCCTGTTTGGATCATGGTGATTTTTCATCACCTTGCATATTTCTTCCCCTTCAGGATAAGACATGATATTGATTACTTTCTGGAAAAGTTGGAACAAAGGCATTATAGTTGGGGATATGACATAGCTGGGGTGTGGATATGGAGTGAAAATCATACACAAACTAGGAGAACTGCATGCAAGCCAGCAGACTGAGCATGGGACCCATAGACTTTACCTGGCCTGATGCCTAAAAAACATGGTCTTTTGAAAAAGTTGAGGTAAATAACAAGCAAACAAACAGGCACACTAGCAGAAAATTGAAAGTATTTGCCTAAGGGGAATGAGCATCAATTGTGGAGTGTTCTTTCTTTTTACAGGTATCATAGTGACTGTTTGACCTTTAAAAACATTGCTATGCATTACTTAGACAGAATTAAAATTAAATTATGAAAAGCAGTAGAAGAATCCCAGGTACTGCATGTGTGTTTCATGACCCCATGGAATCAGCAAGACAGGTCATACTATCATGATTTTCCATTTGAAGAGGCTGAAGTGTTAAATTCTGAAGCTGAATAACATAGAAGGAAAGGTTTTGCATTGGAGAAGAAAAATATATTGTGTTTAATTGGAAGAAGTGGAAAGAATTATCAGTAAATTAATTAGAGGTATGAGTAGAAACCGTCAAATACAAAAAGCACTACAGAGTGCTTACGTTTTGGGTACCCCAAGTGTAAGCCAAAAACATTGCTGGACACCAGTGGCTCCAAATGAGTTGAAAAGATGAGCAATGCTGGCATCACTCCTAGTTGCCCCAGCTACTAGGCCACCTAATATGAGCACCCTCCTCATATTAATGATATAATGATCACAAATGCAAGTGAAGTAAACAATAATTAGGTATAGAGTAGCATGTGACCTAATTAACTCCCTCTTGGAGGAAGTATTAGGATACAATTTGCAGGGTTGGGATATATATGTGGTAGATAAAGGATGAGTTTATCTTGGGTTATAAACACATGGGAGCTGCAGACTCTCCTGGCTAATCTCTTGTTTCATCTCATTCTGATGTTACTGAAGTAGGTGTATGTTGGTGATTCCTGGAAACCTTTCCTCTTCCACCCGGAGCCATCTCTGCAAGGAAGAAAACCACAGGACAGATAGATGACAGAGCTCATAACCTACACGCCACGGCTTTGGAAATTTCCTTGGGTTACTAGGAATTACACAACTCTCTTCACTGATTACTCTCCCCACTTCTTGCCACTATTAAAAGGGTAAAACCTACTCAAACAGGTATGGATAGGAGTAAGGAAGAGCCAACAGGAAATTAGATTTTAGCAGCAAACGCTTGGATAATGCATCGCCTTCTCACCAGCTAGAGAACATCAGACAACTTCCTTAGAGCCTCAACTTCCTCTTTTGTTAACAAATACTTGGAGGATTGTGATGGCTAATTTGATGCATCTGCTTAACTGGGCCCTCAGGTGCCCTAACATTTAGTTGAACATTATTCTGAGTATGTCTGTGAGGGTGTTTCTGGATGAGATTAACACTTGAATTGGTAGATTAAATAAAGTAGATTGCTCTCCATGTAGATGGGCTTTATCCAATCTGTTGAAGGCCTATATAGAACAAAAAGGCTGAGTAAAGGAGAATTTGCTGCCTACCCCCCACCACCTGATTGTCTTCAAGCTAACACATTATTCTTCTCCTGCCTTCGGACTTGGACTCAGACTAGAAAGTATGCCGTTCATTAGCTCCCCCTGTGTCTTCAGCTTGCTGACTAGATCTTGGAGTTTCTTAGCCTGTATAATCACGTAAGCCAATTCCATATATATCTCCTATTTGGTTGTTTCTCTGGAGAACCCTGACCAATACAAGGCTAATAATATTTTCATTTGTATCTCTGAGAAAACGGCTTATTTAGCACAGGACCTGACCAACTGTAAGTATATGTCCATGCACAAAAAGGTAGGCCTTATGATTACAACACTTTGCTTAGAAAAAAAAAATGAGGAAAAATCCAGAAGTATAAAATATTTGCTGATTACTCTTTGGGAAGAAGCAGTGGAAAGTAGTAGATTAGGATATGAACTTTGAGGTTAGATAGAAACCATGCTCCCCACATATTAGCTGTAGGATTTTGGACAAATTACTTAATTTCCCATCATCCCAGTTTCCTCCTTCAAGAATGGAATTCAACACTTTTTTTAATGTTTGTTTACTTTTGAGTTAGAGAGAGAGCACGTGCAAATGCAACAGGGGAGGGGCAGAGAGAGAGAGAGAATCCCAAGCAGGCTCTGCACTGTCAGTACAGAACCCGATGCGGGGCTCGAACTCACAAACATGAGATAATTATCTCATATCATGAGATAATGACCTGAGCTGACATCGCATGCTTAACCAACTGAGCCACCCAGGCACCCCATTAACTGTACACTTTTAATGAGAGAAAGGAACCTTCATCCGGCATGAACAGTTTCTTTCCTCTGCTAATCACTGGAGCAGGGGGTCCCCCAACGAGAGCCTGCGACCTTATGTGTTTTTTAATTTTTTTTTTTTTATGTTTATTTATTTTTTTGAGACAGAGAAAGACAGAGCATGAACGGGGGAGGGTCAGAGAGAGGGAGACACAGAATCGGAAGCAGGCTCCAGGCTCTGAGCCATCAGCCCAGAGCCCGACGCGGGGCTCGAACTCACGGACCGCGAGATCGTGACCTGAGCTGAAGTCGGACGCCCAACCGACTGAGCCACCCAGGCGCCCCATGTGTTTTTAATTAAACCTCTGAATAGGCCAATAGCCAGCCAGTCTGGAGGGCTGGGCGGGGCACAGGGTATGGGAAGTCCACATGCAGGAAGATGCCAGTGGCTGCACAGACTATTGCATACCAGGCATCCAAGACCACTATTCCTAATTGCTCAAAGTGACTTGGACTTGGCACATATGTACCAGGCACACACACACCAAACACTCTCATCTGTCTGAGCAGCAATGGTGCGCTTCCTTTTTCAAATGGCAAATGCATTCCAAGTCTGCATAATCGAAGAAATTTGAACTTCTGCAGGTCAGCAGCAAACAAAGACAATTTGTTTCTGGGTAAAACCCTGAATCTGTCATCACATTGAGAGTATTGCACATTCCCTGGAATGTAGGACACTGCGCATCACAGCTCTGAGCGGTTTTCAAGAGTGGATTTGATATGCTGATATGATGAAGGGTAGCTCAGGTCACTATTCCACGTTTGATTACAGAAGAGTCCCCTTGATGCCTCCCCTCTGGGTAGATGAGTGCCTTGAACTGTGGAAGGATTTTAAATGATTTTTATCTTTTCTCACATCTTTGTATTTATGTTATAAAAATGAATTCATATTTATATTATAATACAACAAAGTAGCTAGACCTGTGGTTCTTAACTTCCTTGGGGAAGCAAGACTCATAGACTGCTTGGACCCTCTACACACACACACACACACACACACACACACACACACACAATTTTGTATTTGATGTTAAAGAATTCATGTTCCAAGAACCATCAATTTGGGTAAAGGATGAAAACATACTAAGGGGTAATATGTGCAGGATGGTAGAAAAAGGATTCCTGGTAAGATAACAAATCCTGGGATGTACTTTCATGACTCAGTTTCTCGAAGAGTACATTGAAAGTTCTAGGTTCGGATCCTAAAAGAAGGGAAAGAAGGAAGGAAAATTGAGTGGAAGGAAGAGAGGAGGGAGGGAGAGGGGAGAGACAAGGGTTGAGACAGGCAGGTAGGCAGAGGCAATCAGAAAAGTTCAATAAATATTGCTTATTCGTGACCTCCTCTATACTAGGCATGATGTTAGGAACAGGCCACACAGATGTATGTGAATGTTGTTTTTGTCCAGAAGGGGTTCTCAGAATAGAAAGGGAGCAAACATGCAAACGTTCAGCTCCAAAGAGGGGATACTGTCCTCAGAGAGGACAGTGGGGGACATTCTGGAAAGGCTTCAAAGCAGGGGAGATATTTGAGTTGGATCTCAAGTATAACAATTTCAGCAGGCTACAAGGGTTTAAATATTTTTAGACCTCCCAAATGCCTGTGGATTTGTGCTGGCAGTGTGACTAATGTCATTGTTTATAACTCCTATTTCAATTGGAATCACTCAACAAATACATGTGAGGCATCTGCTCTGAGGCAGGGACTGAGGGAGACAAGAAAGCAGCAACATACATGGTCTGCATCCTACAGGCTCTTGGAATGTTGGGGACAAGACACGTTGTCAATGTTGGCGAGCACAAACCCAGAGAGGGAGGCCAGGGCGGGCAGACAGGAGCCTGGAACAGAAGGCCTCCTCTGGGTTCAAAGCATCAGGGCAGGAGCTGGCAGCTGAACCCAGAGAGCAGGGTTCACCCGGCTGGACGTCTCACCACCCTGGATTTTTCCTAGCAGTGAGGGCCTCCATTAACTCAGGTGCTGAAGATTTCCTCCTTTGCCTCTTCTTCCCGTTTTTCTCAGGGCTATCACCACGCACATAAAAAATGGTCGTTTTTATTTGTTCTTGTCTTTGCTTAATCCCTAGAAAAGGTAGGTATGCTCCTCTGGGATAAGAGGAACCCAGCCTATCGGTTAGGTTAGCAGAGGAAATAGCAACAATTTTAAAAAATGCAACTGTGGTGGTTTTACATTTTTGAAAAACTCTAATTTCAATGTGTAGGGGAGGGAAAAAAATCTTTTTCATCTAAGTTTCTTCTAAGTTCTCAGCTGGGGCTCTGCAGAAAAAGACAGATTAACAAGAGAAGAGCATACAAATGTATTTAACGTCAGTTTTATGTGACATGAGCCTTCATAAGAAATGAAGACCCTAAGAAGTGGTTAAACCTGAGTGCTTTTATGTGAGGTTTGATGAACAGTGGAGAATCATGGGAAGATGTGACAGGACAAAGGGTATGAGCTGAATGTGAGGAAACCGAGGAAACCTAGCAAGGCCTAGGCCTGTTTGTTTGGATTCATCTTGGTGTTCTGTCTTCTGAGATAAGAACACTCCTTTCCTGGGGGAAGTGGGGGCAGGGCACCTCTCCCATGAGGGCTTCTGACCTACTTCAGGGGAGGGTCAGAGAGGCATCCCAGCACCTGCTGTTTCACAAATTCCTTCGGTTTAAAATATTCAATATTCCAAGTTGCCATATTTTGGGATGCTGTGTCCTAACCCCCATCTGCTGCCCTCCCATATCCTAATACATTTTGTTACACTTCATATGGTTTCTTGTTCTTCTCAGTCCTTGGCTCAACTTCCTTAAAAGACAGGAAAATTAATCCTTGTGTTATTAGAAGGGCAGCTAAGAAAGATGAAATAAGAGTATTCATCCCACTCAGGAACTATTTGAGCTCCTAGGAATGTATTCACTGATTTGTCATTCCAAAAATGTTTATTTACAACCTATGTTATGCTCACCACGGTCCTAGGAACCATGAAGAGAGTAGAGGAGGAGAAAAATCAGTAAAAATCCCTGTCCTCATAGATCTTACATTCTACCTGGGAAAGGTACCCTAAAAACAGATAATTAGTTAAAATTATAATATGTCAGCTGGATAAGGACAAATGAAGAGATGGAGTGCCTGGGTGGCTCAGTCAGTTAAGCGTTCAAGTCTTGATTTCAGCTCAGGTCACGATCTTGTAGTTCGTGAGTTCAAGCCCCATGTCGGGCTCTGCGCCTACGACGCAGAGCCTGTTTAGGATTCTGTCTCCCTCTCTCTCTGCCCTCCCCCACTTGCGCTCACTCTCTCTCTCAAAATAAGTAAATAAACATTAAAAAAAAAGACAAATGAAGAGAAATAAAGTAAGGAAAGGCATGGAATGCGAAGGCAGGGGAGGGTGGCAATTTTAAATAAAGTCATCAGGAAAGGCATTACCGAGAATGGCACCTGAGCAAGTGGCAAAGACCCTGAGGAACAGACCTCCATGAGTACACAAAGCCCTGTTTCACCTCAAGAGATGCACTTCTTTGGAAAGGCTTTTTTTGCTATGTTATATTAACATATAATTTACCATTTTAACCAATTTGAAATGTACAATTTGAGGGCATTGATTACATTCACAGTGTTGGGCAACCATCACCACTATATCCAAAACTGTTTTTAAAATGTTTATTTATTTTGAGAGAGAGCAAGAGCAGGGAGGGGGGGGCAAAGAGAGAGGGAGAGAGACTCCCAAAGAAGCTCCACTCTGTCATCACAGAGCCCAATGTGGGGCTCATACGCATGAACTATGAGATCATGACCTGAGTGGAAATCAAGAGTCAGACACTTAACCAACTGAACCACCCAGGAGCCCCTCCAAAACTTTTTTATTATCCCAAACAGAAACTCTGTAACCACTAGACCGTTAAGAATAACCTCCTATTCTTCCTCCCCCCTGAACTCTCGGTAACCTCTAATCTACTTTCTGTCTCTATGAGTTTGCCTATCCTAGATATTTCATATAAGTGAATTGCACAATATGTCTTTTTATGTCTGTCTTACTCACTTAGCATGTGTTCCAGGTTCATACATGTCATGTCACGTGTCAGAATTTCCTTGGTTTTTATGGCTGAAGAATATTCCGTTGTATGCATATGCCATGTTTTGTTATCCATTAGTCCATCGATGGACCCTTGAGTTATTTCTACATTTTGGTGATTGTGAATAAGGTTGCGATAATTATTGGCTTACAAGTACGTGTTCAAGTGGCTGTTTTCAATTCTCTTGGGTTTATGCCATGGAGTAGAATTGCTGGATCTTATGATAGTTCCATGTTTAATGTTTTGAGGAAGACACCAGACTATTTTCCATAGTGGCTGCACCTTGGACACTCCCACCAGCAATGTACAAGGGCTCCAACTTCTCCACATCCTTGTCAACACTTGTTTTGTTTTTCCCCAGTGACAGCTGTCCTAGCAGGTATGAAGTAGAATCTCATTGTGGCATTGCTTTGCATTTTCCTAATGACTAATGATGTTGAATATCTTTCGTGTGCTTATTGGCCACTTGTATATCATCTTTGAAGATATGTCTATTTAAGTCCTTTGCCCATTTTTAAATTGTGTTACTTGCCTTATTGTTGAGTTTTAGGAGTTCTTTATATGACCTGGATGTTAAATCTTTATTGGAATTTATGATGTACAAATATTTTCTGTTCGGAGAGATCGTTTCAATAAAAGCCATATGACAAAAGGTTAAGGAGTGAGGCAAAATAAAGAAGTACAGGAAGGCAGACTGTTCCTTGAGAGATTCACCAGTAAAGAGAAAGGGGTAACTAGGGAAGATGTATTTTCTAAACTTGAGGGGTAGTTAAGCACAGTAGAAGGTAGAAAGGGAAGAAGGAGACCGCAGGAAGTGGCAGATTCAAAGATAGGGTCATTGATGGGATGGGGTGGTGGTGGTTCCAGAGAAGGAGGTGGGTAAAAGGATATAGACAGATATAGCTGGAAATAAGAGTCTTGTAAAGCAGTAACAGTCAAGAGTGACCTCTTTTTCCTGGTTTAAGAAGGAAAGTGACAAGGCAAGGTTCCATGTCCTCTCCGCCAACCTCATGGATGTGGAAAGTCAATTTGAAATAAATCAGGTCGGTATCATCAAGGATTTATAATTTCCCTCTCATAAATTCAATATGCCGAATGAGCAGTTATTTATTTTCAAAAAAGCCTGAAAGCAAGGCATAAAGCCTATGCCTGTACATTACAAACAGGAAATCAAATGTCTTTTAAAAACCCTTAGATTTTCTGTGTATCCCAGTTTCCAGGCCAAAACGTTTTTGCAAAGAAGCGCCTCTCATTGCTTATTGCTAATGGTAGCGATGATTCAACTTTTATTTTGATGAGGCTATCGCCGTAATTAAAGATCTTGATTAGTTGTTCCTGCAAAACCAGCCTTGTGTTGCCTCTGCTCTTGCCCTCTTTTAGAATCTAATTGTCCATTACCATATTAAAAGGCCTAGAAGAAACCAATTTAACTTGGTTAACCCAGGTTTTAAAAAATTCATTTGAACACAAACACTTCGTTTATGTTAGCACCTATTAACCTCTCAAGGACTGGAATTCTAGATAATACACTTTTGGAAATGCTGACCTGGATGGACAATTCCTTCTTTGGAGTGTTCCACTTCTCATTAGTTTTATGTCACAAATCTTAGAAGAAAACCTGCTTCATCTCTGCCAATGTTTTTTGCGCCGCCTCTAGAGTAACTTTGCTCTTTGCTTTCCTCTAGGAAACATGTACAGTGGTGTTTCCACGAATGGCATTGTACAGAATTGAGTGTCATACTGAAAGCTGACATATAATGAAATATATATACCACACGTATATATATATGTGTGTGTGTGTATACATATATATATATATATTTAATTATTATTATTGGCTCAATTTTTTTCTATTGCCCCAATCTCTGGCACCCCTATGGCAGTTTCTTGGGCACTGTTCCCATCACATGGGGTTTTTAAGCAGAGATAACTCAGTGGGGGTGTGGAAATGTGCCCCAGGGATGCAAATTGAGCCCCATATGAACACACAGCCTAAGAGCAAGGTGGTGTCGGCAGCAGGCTTCCAGTCTGCCCATATGTACTTCTAGAGAGAGGGCAGTTGGTTTATAATGATCTGATTTGACAAGCCTATAGCTTCTTTCCTGCTGCTGTGATCATCAGCCCCTACTGTAATTATAATGAAGTGATTCCATAAACATTATTACCATGTATTAAACATATGTGATAGCATCAGATAGACACCATAATAACAACAGAATGTTAACAAGCCCAAATGTTTTTGTGTTTGACAAAGCATAGCACAAAACTTCTTTAAGCCGTGCCTTTCCTTTCAAAGGATGCCAGTGAGTCTGGAACATAAGATTCATATCAGATAAACAACCAAACAAGGAATAATACACCAGGAGAAAGAAACCCTACACAATATGAACTTGAATTCCAATTTTAAAGAAACAGATTGAGTTTTTTATCCTCAGAATGACAATATTATTTAAGTGTAAAAATTGAAATTTAGTGTGAGAAGCAAGTACATCTGATGGGAAAAGAAGTTCTACTTGAGATATTTATTTGGAGGACAGGGAGAAACAGAACCAGAAGTCAGGTCAGTATGAAATGGCAGGCATCCATTAGAGGACACGGATCCTGCTGCTGCCACCATAGTAGACCTTGCTAGGCATCAAAATAAATGAAAATGGAGAAGAAGTATGATCTCATTAAGGTAGCAATACATGGAAAACAGAGGCATTTGCATCTGTGGTAAAATATAGAACTGATGGGAAATCAAATGACCAGAGCTTGAGAAGCCTGTTTTGGAGAACACATTTTGGCTCACTGTGCTGGCTGGTGGGAAAAACTGTCCATGGTAGGTTAACTCCTGAGAAAAAGAACCCCCAGATTCGAGTGAATTAGCCTAATAAACGTTTATTTCTCACACATGTCACAGACCGATGCAGTCAGCAGTGAGCTCTGCATTGCCAAGGCATTCGGGGACCTGAGGTATTTCCTTCTGTTGGATCCACAACTCCTAGGGCCTCCCAGTCTTCCCCTCCTTGTCTGAAGGAGTGAAAGTCAGTCTGTAAGACTGAAAGAGTGAGAGGGACGGCAGGGGAAGTTTTATGGGCCTGCAATCTGGAAGAATACATCTGCATGTATTACTTCCACTCACATTTCACTGGCCAGAACTCAATGGTATGGTCCCATCTATTTGCAAGGGAAGCTGGGAAACGTGGTCTTCCTATGTGTCAAGGCAGAGAATGAAACAGGGTTATCTCTGCCACTTAAACCTACAGGTGAAATTTTTTGTCTCACATTTCTCATTCAGCTCTCAGGTCTCAAATCAGACAGTGCTGGATTCATAGCCAGGTTCCCCCAGTTATTAGCTATATGGCTTTGGGCAAGATCCATACAATTTTGAGTCTCATTCTCTGCTTTGAAATTGGATAATAATATATACATCACAGAGTGCCTGTGAGGTTTAAGTAAATGAATTATAAAAGAATTTAGCAGTTTCTGTCCTAGAATAAGCATTCATAAAAGTTATTTAAACCATAAGATTTATTTCAGGTCTGAAAGTTTAAGATTTTATTATTTTTTTAAATTAGTTATTGGCAGGTCAACTCATAGCCATTGTCATCAGAGAAGGAAAGGTTTCTAGGATTGGCAACATTTGAAATCTGAGTCACTGTCCTTCTCTTCCATAAACATGGTAGCCGTTGCTATTGACGACCACACTTTTCCCTTTTAAGCTCGACAAGTCCTCAGAGTCCTTATCAACTCAGCATTAGAGTTGAAATGATTGATGCAACCTATCTGCTACCACGAATTTAATTTTTATCCTAATAAAAGTGAGGTCAAATGCTCTGGGACCAGTTGCACCTTATAGGTAACAAGTTTGGATGCAAAAATCATCTTGATTTCCAAACTGACTCTAGTGCTACCCAGAGAGGAGAAGACTGTAAAGTAATATCCAGTTGTGTGAAGTGTAGCCAGGGTGCATGGTAAGCCTTAAACAGGAAAAGACAGTGAGGATAACGGAAGCTGGTAAAGGGTGTTAAGGACCAGTTGAATCCCCAAATCAGAAGCTAGATTAAGTAAAATCAGGGCTGATGAAAAGCTTTTTGATTTGTGTAGTAAGAGGTTTTCAAGTAAATCTCTGACTGCTATTTGTGCGCTATGACCAGCTCAGGAATCCAGGGTGGGGGAGAGGTGCTGCAATTGTCCATGTGTCTGCAGAAAAAGAGGGTTGAGTTCCATTCTCAAGGAAGTAGCCAAAAATGCAAGTGAAGGAACTGGCTCCTGCTTAGGGAGAAGTTGATGATCCAGGAAGGACTTTTTGATAATAGGAATCACAAAAATATGCTTAAAACTCTACAGAAAGAACCCCAGAGACCAAAGGTCTATTTCATAATAGCAGCAGAAAGAGATGGAAAAATCCCAAAGAGAAAAACAGCAGGGGCACAGCCAAGTGACAAGAAGGTAGAGGAAATTAGTACGAGGCCAGACACAGCCCATGCCAACCAAAGACTCCAAGTGGCGGGAGGAAAAATTGCAAACTTTCTGGAATGGTGTGGAGAACCTGTGAAAATGAGGGCAAATGAATTGAAACTGAACTTTTCATAGTGAGGAAGATAAATTTCATTTTAGATGAGGACAGGGGCTGCACGTCATGAAGTGGGGAGAGGCTGCCCATACGTAGTGACTCTGCCAGGCCATGCTGTTTCATCTCTAGTTCCTTCCCTACCCCTAAAATCTTCTTTCCACTGTGATAATTCCGCAAGGATTGCCACACTATCCTTCTTTCATGCAGCTCACATGGAGGAGAGGAACCCAGGGGAATGGACCAGCATCAGAAGTAAGACAGCCCTGGGTCTGAGTAAGTCTTAAATCTAATGCTTACTGCTCACAGCTGCTATTCCTTCACTTGTTAAGTGAGAATAATACATCTCTTTAAAGGCTATTACGAGAACAAAATAAGAAAAGACATATAAAGCATCTAGCCCTGTGCCTTATACTGAAAGATTCTCAATAACGTCCAGATGTTATTAAAAAGCAAAAGAATTCCACTCTATAGTCCTATAAATTGGTGCCCTAAATACTGTATTCAATTGCTTTGCACAGCATTGAAAAAATGAATTAGGCAACTTCTCTATCTGGCCACAAGAGAGTAACAGGATCCAGACTCATCCTCCCACCATAAATAACTAGAAAACTGGACAAAATATGTAAACAACTGCTTTCAGACATTGGACTACAGGCAGCACAGGACTGTGAACCCTGATAAAGGAAAGCAAGAGATGAGCCCTAAGATTGCCCTGGCTTTTCTCCTAATGGTGATTTCTGTATCGATGTACAGAGAGGGGGAACCTAAACAGAGCCCTTCAGTCTCTTGGAGTTGAGGCAACAGAGATCATACATTGGACGAGCTGAGAGAGCTGACATTTTCAGGGGAGAGTATCAGAAAAAATGGAGGCACAAGTGAAAGCTCCTGAAATCTACATGGGGTTCACTTTGAGTCTTTGACTGAATACTTATCTGCCATGAGTAAGTTGAAACTATGCAATCTAGCAAAAAACAATTTTCAAGGAAAGAATTCCAGGGAGTTATAAGCCTAAGTTCCCGGAGTTCACATGAGGCTAGGAATTTTTATGTTTCCAGAAGCCAGCCAATATGGAGAGATGGTATTGAATACACAGGGCATTCAGTAGATACTTCAGAACACCCACAGCTTACAAGCGGGACTACCTAGCCCTATGCTTACTATTAAACAAAGCTTAAAACCAAGTCTTGCAAGGATCAAAATGATCCACAGATAACTTAAGAGCCTACCGACACTCTCAAGGAAGAGCATAATAATAATAATAATAGTAATAATAGTAATAAGCAGCACTCAACCATATAAAACTTATAATGTCCATTATTCAATAAAAAATTTCTGCTAGACATGTAATGCAGGAAATGAGTTTATATGGGAAGAAAACAGTCAGTGTAAACAGATCCATTCACAACAGAGATAACAGAATTAGCAAAGATGTTAAAAATGCTCAATAGGCTCAAATATTTTAAGGAAAAATATGATGTAACAAAAGTACACATAGATGATATAAAAAAGAACCAAATGAAATTAAAAATGGAAAAAGATGTGAAATGAAATTTTACAGGACAGGATTTATAACAGACACTATGAAAAAATATCAATGAACTTGAAAATGTGATAATAGAAACCACCCCCAAATTAAGCATGTAGAGTAAAAAAAAAAAAAAAACAAAGCAAAACACCCAAGAATCTCGTAGAATGTATCAAGTGATCTAACTATAATTGAGGTCCAAGATAAAAGGTCTGTAGGGAGAACAAAATATATACCTAAGGAAATTATGGCAAGAAAATTTCTAAATTTGATAAAAATCATAAATCAACATAGATCCAAGTAAGTCAGGAAACAGTATATAGGAAAAAGAAAAAAGGGCACCCCAAATTGATTAAAGCTGAATTGCTGTAAAACAGAGATAGAGAATAATCCTAAAAGTAGTCAAAAGAAAAATACCAAATAGGTATAGAAGAATAAAGGTAAGAATCATCTCAGACTTCATGGAAATTATGTAAACCAGAGACAGTAGAATGATGTATTTCCTTACTTATTTTTAAATGTTTGTTGTTTGTTTGTTTGTTGAGAGAGTAGGCAGGGGAAGGGCATAGAGAGAGGAAGAGAGAGAGAATCCCAAGCAGACTTCACACTGTCAGCACAGAGCCAGATGCAGGGTTCGAATCCACAAACTGTGAGATCATGACCTGAGCCAATATCAAGAGTTGGATGCTTAACCGAAAAAGCCACCTAGGTGCCCTAATAGAATGATATATTTAGAGTTTTGAAAGAAAAATAACACTATTGTTCTAGAATTCTACACCCAGTAAAAATATCTTCCAAAAATAAAATGAAAAGAGGGTGTTTTTAAACCCACCAGAGCTAACAGAATTTGTTGCTACCAGACCTGAACTATAAGAAATATTAAAGGAGATTCTTCAGGCAAAGGGAACATAATACCAGATGAAAATTTGAATTTACAAAAAGGAATGAAGAATGTAGCAAGTGGTAAATATATTGGAATATATAAAAAAACATTTTTTAACTTTTAAAATTCTTTAAAGAATACTCATTTAAGGTCAAAACAATATATCATGGGGTTTATAACACATAAAGGAAAAATGCATGGCAACAACAGCACCAAATCTGGGAGAGGAAAAATAGATGCTTACATTATAGATGAAGTGCTATAATATTATTTTATATAGACTGTGCTTAAAAATGTAGATTGCAAACCCTGGAGAAACCACTAAAAAAACAAAAGAAAAACAAAAAACAGATAC
This sequence comes from Puma concolor, assembly GCF_028749965.1. Classification (NCBI taxonomy): domain Eukaryota; kingdom Metazoa; phylum Chordata; class Mammalia; order Carnivora; family Felidae; genus Puma; species Puma concolor. The sequence goes on along the minus strand of NC_141673.1, from coordinate 23,652,949 downwards.
AGTTAATAAATAAGTCATGAAAATAAAATGTAACCATAAAAATGCTCAATAAATTCAAAAGAAAGCAGGAAAAGCAAATAAGTGGACAGAAACAAGTAGGACAAAGAGAAAGACATAAAGATAATAGATATAAACAGAACCATATTGATAATTACATTAAAATCTGATCTTTCAGACTGGATAAGAAAGCTGCTATGGTCTGAATGTTTGTGTCCCCCACAAAATCCATATGTTGAAGTTCTAATACCCAATGTTATGATTTTTGTTTGTGGGGTGGGGGTGGGGGTGCTTTGGCGGTGATTAGGTCATGAGAATGGAGCCTTCATAAATGGGAATAGTGCTGTTATGAGACGTTCCACAGAACTCCCTAGCCCCTTTCATAATGTGCAAACACAGAGAAAAGTCTACAGCCTGAAAGAAGCCCTCACCTGATGATGCCAGCACCATGATCTTGGACTTCCCAACCTCCAGAACTGTGAGAAATAAATTTCTTTTGTTTGTAAGCTACCTGTCTGTGGTATTTTACTATAGCAACCGGAACAGACGAAGACAAAAGCAAACCCCCAAAACATGCCATGTATAAGAAATTGACTTTAAGGGGCACCTGGGTGGCTCAGTTGGTTAAGCATGTAACTCTTGATTTTAGCACAGGTCATGATCTCACTGTTCATGAGATTGAGCCCCGTGTCGGGCTCAGTGTGGAGCTTGTTTGGGATTCTCTCTCTTCCTCTCCATTTAGCCCCCCGCCTCAAAATAAATACATAAACTTAAGAAAAGAAATTGACTTTAAATATAAACAGATAGTTTAAAAATAAAAGTAAGGGAAAGATACACAACACAACACCAATTATAGAGTAGTTAGAATGGCTAAATTAGAATCAAAGAAAGTAGAACAAGAGATATTACCAGTGGTAAAAGGGACATAACCTAATAAAGCACCAATTCATGAAGAAGAAATAACAAATTTAAAGGTATGTGCATCTAGCAACAGAATTTCAAATACATGAAACAAAAACTGATGGAAGAAAGGAAGAAATAAACATATTCACAATTACAGTTGCAGATTTAAAACCCCTTTCTCAACAACTGATAGAATAGGCAAAAATATTAGGAAGGACATAGGAGACTTGAACACTATCAATGACAACCTTATCAATCAACTTGACCAAATTTTAAATATTAGAACATTTCATCCAATAAGAGTAGAATATATATTCTTTTTCAGTGCATACATATATTCACTAAGACATTAGATTCTGAGTCCTAAGAAAACAAAGATTGCAATCATAGGAAATATATTTTAAAACCACACAGAAGCGGGGCGCCTGGGTGGCGCAGTCGGTTAAGCGTCCAACTTCAGCCAGGTCACGATCTCGCGGTCCGTGAGTTCCAACCCCGCGTCAGGCTCTGGGCTGATGGCTCAGAGCCTGGAGCCTGTTTCTGATTCTGTGTCTCCCTCTCTCTCTGCCCCTCCCCCGTTCATGCTCTGTCTGTCTCTGTCCCAAAAATAAATATACATTGAAAAAAAAAAAAAACCACACAGAATTAAATTGAATATCAAAAATTATACCTTTAAAATCTTCAAATATTTGGAAACAAATTAGCCTACTTGCATATAGTTTATTAGTTAAAGAAGAAATCACAAGAAAAATTGAAAATATTTTGAACTGTAAGAAAATAAACACAAACATCAAATTTTCTGGATGCAACCAGAGCAATAATTAAAGAAAAATGAATACCTTTAAATGCTTACATTTGAAAAGAATAAAGGTCTAAAATAAAATATTTAAGCCTCTGTTATAAAAAGAAAACAGAATAAAGAACAGGAGCAAAATAAGCAGAGAAAAGGAAATAGCAAAGATAAGATACAAATCAATAAAATAGACAATGGATAATTAGTAGAGAAAAACCAATAAAATTAAAAGTTGGCTTTTTGAAAAGGTCAATAAAATTAATAAATCTCAGTTAGACTGACCTTTAAGGGGGGGGGGCAGTGGAGGAGTAATGGGAAATGAAAGGGAAAATATCACTACAGAAGCTACAGATATTAGAAGAATAATTAGGGATACATATACTTTTAAATGTATTTATTTAAATCTAAGTTAGTTAACCTACAGTGTAGTAGTGGTTTCAGGAGTAAAACCCAGTGATTCATCACTTACATAGAACTCCCAATACTCATCCCAACAAGTGCCCTCCTTAATGCCCATCACCCATTTAGCCCTCCCTCACCCATCTCCCCCTCCAGCAACCCTGGGTTTATTCTCTGCATTTAAGTCTCTTATGGCTTGCCTCCCTTTCTGTTTTTATCTTATTTTTCCTTCTCTTCTCATTAGGGGATATTTAAACAATTTCATGCTGCTGAAGTTGACATCCTAGATGAAATGGATACATTCTTTGGAAGACACAAATTACAGAACTTAGGAAGAAATAGAAAATTTCAAAGCTCTTCAATTTTAAGAACTAAATTCATACATTAAAACTTTTCTCAAAAGAAAACCCCAGACCCAGATCAATTCACTGGTAAATTTTACCAGACATTTAAGGAAGACTTAAGACCAATCCTAAAACACTGTAAGAAAGAAAAAGCTATAGAATATTCTTCAAAAACATAGAATCAAGAAGTTCCTCAACAAATATTAAAATCAAAGCTAATTATGTAAAATAATAACATATAATGATCAAGTGGAATGCAAGATTGGTCTAACATTTGAAAATCAATAACCTTAATTCATCACCATTATAATTTACCAATGCAAGTTTTTAATGAAATAAAGAAGTATATGGTTACCTTAACAGATGCAGGAAAAGCATGCAAAAATTCAATATCCATTCATAACAAAAATTAGTGGAATTAGATATAGAAAGAAATCTTTTTAATTTGGAGAGAGAGCATCTTCTGCTAACACTTTACTTAAAGTTGAAAGACCGATCGCTTTCTTACTAAGAATGGGAACTAGGCAAATATATTCACTCTTACAATTTCTATTCAACATTGTCCTGGAGGTGCTAGCCAGTGCAATTAAGAAAGAAAAAGGATTATAAGCACACAGATTCAAAGGGAAAAGTAAAATTCTCTTTTTCCTTGGACACATAAAAGATCCCCAAAATATTATAGAAATGTTAGTAGAACTAAGTCATTTTAACACCATTGTTAAAATACATAAAGCAAAATATTAAAATCAAGCTTTTCTCCATATGAGAAATAAACGATTGGGATATGAAATTTCAAAATACCACACCATTTAGAATTTCATCATGAATGTTCACAGAAGTTTTGTTTATGATAGTAAAAGCATGAGAAATGAGCCATATGTCCATGAATAGGTGAATAGATGTTTTTAAAATAATTTTTTAATGGTACAACCTTACGATGGAAGACTACTTAGCAGAAAAAAAAAATAACAAAAAATGGGTGAATCTCAAATGCATTTATGCTAAAATAAAGAAGCTAGACATGTAATAGTTTCTATTGCCCAGTTCAACTTTTATGAAACTCTAGAGAAGATGAATCTAATATATAGTGAATGAAAGCAGAGCAGTGGCCTGCCTTGGGCTTGGTGGTGAGGAGGATATTAGATGAGAAAGGAAATAATTAAATCTCATATGTTGGTAAAAAGATTCTTTACCTTGATTTTGTTGGTGGTTACAAAAATTTATCAAAACCCATTGAACTATATAATTAAAATGGTCACATTTTATCTTATATAAATGCTATCACAATAAAGTAGGTTTAAAAACAAGTTGAACTTGTCATTCTCTCTCCATTTAGGCTCAATCTTATGAATTCCTATTACCTCATGACAAGCCCACTTTATTCTACAACAGAGCCAGGATCAGGGTGAGGCAAGAGAGGAAAGGAGGCCTTCACAGTCAGTGTCATCCACACAACCCTGTTCTTTTGCATTACTTGCCTTGCTCTTGAAGACATTTCTTTGTGATGCTTGACTCACAATCCCTTGTGGTCTGGCTTCTACTCTCACTGTTCTCCCAAAGCTCACCAAAAACAACCGATTTTCTGTGCTTCTAATTTGCCATCTCCATAACTTTGAGCAATGTTAACTATGCTATTCACCTTGAAATCTTATATCATCTTTAGCTCCCAATTATAGGAAATCATTGCTTTTCTGTATACTCTCCATTGGCTTGTCCATCCACCACTGTTGTGGTGACAATTATTCGACCCTTCGGGAGGCTTCTGTATCTTCCTTTGAACTTTGCCTTCTATCCTCAGCTCTAGTTCCAAATGTTGTCCAGCTACTGCACAGTCACACAGGAAGTCTCATGTTTGCATTACACTTCACTGTATAAATCCGAATTCATCCACTTTGCTCCAACTTACCTTCTGACCTCTCTCCTCACATGTTCTCCTGGTCTCATTACTCCCTTCCACCACCACCACATCCAGTCAGTCCCATGGCTCACAGATGTCACCTCTTCTCCATTTTCGCTGCTGCCATCCATCTCCCCTTATGCTCACAGCTGAGGATCTTTCACAAGTGTTGCTTAAATGGCCTCCAGATTGCTCTGTGCCTCCCAGTCTTTCCTATGCTAATACGCCCCGCCCCCGCCATCATCTTCCTGAAGGATCCATCTAATAATGCCACTCTCAATTCAAAATTCTTGAATGACACTCCTTCGTGTGCAGAATAGAAGCTGGATTTCCTAGTTTGTGTCCCAGGTTCTCCATTCTTTTGCCTAAATCCCCCTTTCACTCTTGTCTCCCACTCATCTCCTACTCAAATCATCTAAGAGAAAAATTGCACTTTCTCTCACTATACATTCTACTATGTTTTAGCCTCTGTTGCTGATGATTGTATCAGTCTGCCAGGGTCGACAGAACAAAGCACCGCAATGGAATGGCTTAAATAATAGAAATTTGTTCCTTGTGGTTCTGGAGGCTGGAAGTCAGAGATCAAGTCAGCAGAGCTGGTTTCTTCTGAGGTCTCTTTTCTTGGATCAAGATGGTCAACTTCTCCCTGTGTCTTCACATGGTCTTCCCTCTGTGTACCTGGGTTCTAAGCTCTTCTTATAAGAACATTAGTCACACTGGGACAGGCCCACCCGTATGAGCTCATTTTTATTTAATTACCTCTTTAAAGACCCTATCTTCAAAATATAGCCACATTCTGAGGTACTGGGGGCTAGTATTTCACCGTATGAATTTTTTGGGGGTGGGGGGGGAATACAATTCAGTCCATAACAATGCTCATTGCTTCAGTACATATTTGTTCTCTATTACAAGCAAGCCAAACTCTACTCAGCCTCAAAGACCACATCAGATATTACCTCTGTCTTAAAGTTTTTCCATATGGACAGACCAGATAGGATCACTTACTATTCTGAGCCTCTGTAACATTTGGTTTGTACATCTGTCAGTATATGAATCATAGTCATTATGCAGAAGAACTACTACTGAGCTTTCCTTCTCTCCTCTCCTCTCATGTAAGTTCTCGGTAGTCAGAAAAGATGGTATTTTTATTATCTTAACTCCCTTGACTACTAGCATTGTTCTGGTACAAATAAACATTTGTGGTTGAATGGGATGCTTCTGGATAGGTGAACCTTCAAGACAAGACTTTAGGAGCCAGGAAGGCCCTTTTTGCCTCTACATTCTCCTCACTTCCTAATCTACTTCATTAGTTCACTTCCAGCATTAATTCTAGGTCAAGTATAACATCTGGGTAAATGTAGTGATGTGTTAGGCTTTTAGAGTACACTTTCATCGTGAGAAAGCATGAAGACCTTTGGGAGCTAGGCTAGAGAAGAAGGTAAAAGAGGAATATAAATATTTATTGACAACTTACGACAGGATAGGACCCGCAGAAACTTTGTGTTCATTTAATCGTCATGACAGTGCTATGGAGTTAAGCTCTGTTTTCCACACTTTACCTGAGGCTCAGAGAAGTTAAGTGACAGGTAGTTAGTACCGGTTATTGTGAGTTACTAGCACATCTAGAACTGTAATGCAAGCCCAACATGTCTCCAGTACTTCACTCTGACCTCTTTCTACCAGGTCGCACTCCATTTTAGCTTGGGTAGATCTGATAAGAATACGGTGGTGTTTACCCGGTGGAAGGCACTGCTCCCAAAGCCTTCGGTATAGTACTTCACACCATCTTAACAGAGGTATCATCACCATTTTACATAGGAGAAAGAAGATGTTGAGTGGCTTGCCCAAGATTAAAGGGCTGATAAGTAGAAGGTCCAGAATTTGACCCATGATGATTCTAGTGTCTCAGTCCTGAACTACTTGACTACACCGCCTCTCTCACAAGTTGCCTGCTGCACAAGTATCCCAGCTTCCCTTGATTAGTGCCCCCACTTGGAGTTCCTGTTCATCAGCCGTCTGATTAACGGCCCCTCGGAGGACCGCCAGACGTAGATGCACGAGTCAGTTCAATCTTTTCCAGTTTCTTTCTTTCTCAAACTCTTCATAGTTCAGGTAACTACTAAAATAATAGGCACTAGAATCTCGCTTTCTGCCCTTTGGGAAATGTATTTCCCAGTCCACATGCCAGCACACATACCATCGCAGCCCAAGCTGGGATGAGAATTGGGTTTGTTTTATTTTAGAAAAAGTGAGTTTCACACATCTAGTTGATCTCCATGGGTTGCTTTTTGGTTTGGGTTTTATTTTTACCTTTTTTTAGAGGAAAATATAAATTGGGAAGTTGTCCAAAAGTATATCAATTATTTACACTGCATTTGTGCAGACCTTTTTCCCAGCTGCTGCTAAAAGGCAAGAAGACATTTTACCAAATGTTTTACCTGTGGCAACTCTCTTCTATTTGTAACTGTGAAGAAGAAAATTGAATTTTACCAAGAAGCGATGTAAAATGTGTTCTGAGCACCACATCTCCCCTTCTGGTTTTGGGGTAGGGGGACTATTTCAAAGACTCCCTTTATTCACTTTTGCCCAGTGGGGATGAAATAATTTATCATATAAATAATAATAATTGGTAAACTTATAAAGAGTAGCTGGATCAAATTCTGTTCCTCTTTCATATTGCCTTGAGCTGCCTTCATGGCTAAGAAAGGGAACCAACCTCAAGTTTGTATGGCTGGTTCATACCTCAAAAGATACTTTTCCTACAGGACTTCAAGTTGACTTTGAATTTAATAGTTACATAGGAAGCAGAAACATTTTTGGGAGGAAGATCTCTCAGGCCTAACCAATTTCATGATAGGAATCAGTGGTAATGGACATAGCAGCATGAAAATCAAAACATTCACAAGATTTTGTGAAGGCCAAAGTACTCAACAGAGTTCATGAGGGGTACCTGGGTGGCTAGGTTGGTTGAGCATCCGACTCTTGATTTCAGCTCAGGTCATGATCCCAGGGTTGTTGGATTGAGCCCCATATCAGGCTCCCTTCTAAGCACGGAGACTCTTTGGGACTCTCTCTCTCTCTCTCTCTCTCTCTTTTTCTCTCTCTCTCTCTCCCTGCTCCTCTCTCCCACTTGTGCTCTCTCTCTTAAAAAAAATAAAAAATAGGGGCGCCTGGGTGGCTCAGTCGGTTAAGTGTCCAACTTCGGCTCAGGTCATGATCTCGCGGTTCGTGAGTTCAAGCCCCGCGTCGGGCTCTGTGCTGACAGCTTAGAGCCTGGAGCCTGTTTCCGATTCTGTGTCTCCCTCTCTCTCTCTGACCCTCCCCCGTTCATGCTCTGTCTCTCTCTGTCTCAAAAATAAATAAACGTTTAAAAATTTTTTTAAAAAATTAAAAAAAAATAAAATAAAATAAAAAATAAACAGAGTTCATGAGTGGCTGGAGCTGCCACCATCCAAATTCCTAAACATTGCTAGAAGTTAGGAAGATCTCACATGATTTTCTCTGGGAATGAAGTCAGCAGGGAGACAAATTTGCTTTACGTCTAATACACAGTAAACGTGGAGTGCCAGAATTAAGCTCTTGTGGGAACATTTCTGCCAACAGTGTGTAAGTTCATGGATTGTGACTTTGGGACAACTGACATCTACTACTTAACATCCGGGCGAGGATAAAACTTTTCAGAGACCACTAGTTTCTGGTACCATCTTTGCCAATACTAATTGAGGTGATGCAGAAGACCTGCCAAATGTTGGGGTTTTGTTCTGTTCAGGTTTTGAATAATTTGAGAAAATGAAAGCAATAAAGAACGGAAATGCTGATGGAGACTAAGTTGGAGAGACAAATCAGTTCTGGAAGCCAAGTGAACTTAGGACTATCCAATTTCAGAATTAGGCAGACCTATCCATTGGCTCATACCAATGCTGGAGCCAGCAGGCCTCCTGTCTCCTCCTCTGCAGGAACAGTAGAGAAGCGAAGGCAAACGTTATGTTCCTGGCGGGCAGCTTCTTCAAGAGGAAAAACAGTGATGGGCGCCTGGGTGGCTCAGTCGGTTAAGCATCTGACTTCAGCTCAGGTCATGATCTCACGGTCTGTGAGTTCCAGCCCCGAGTCGGGCTCTGGGCTGACAGCTCAGAGCCTGGAGCCTGTTTCCATTCTGTGTCTCCCTCTCTCTCTACCCCTACCCCGCTCACACTCTGTCTCTCAAAAATAAGTAAACATTAAAAACAAATTAAGAGGAAGAACAGCGAGCTAGGATGAGCATGCTCAGTTATTCTTCTCCAATGTGAAAAAAACAAAACAAAACAAAACAAAACAAAAAAAAAAAAAAAACCAACCAGAGAATACCTCCCTTCTTCATGGGAGCCAAGAGTGAGAAAATGGTGTTTCTATTTAGCAAAGCCCAAAATAGTCCAATTTTCCTATTTCCCATTTCAGATCAATCTGTAAAGCATTTTGCTGCAACTTGTATGGAGGAGATCAGTTCTTATACTAGTTTTTTGAACTGCTGTAACTCCTGTGTTATACAGTGTAGCAACTGAGAATAGCAGCGGCCCCGTACAAATTTGTAACGGGACTGTCATAAGTTAAGGTCTTACTTTTCCATGACTGACCTCAAACAATATGTACATCATTTTCCGTTGTTAACATTTCACCGTAGACCATTCCAGACTGTCATGTCAGTAAAGGTGAAAAATACCATCTCCTATTCACCGGTTGGGCAACCACAATTTAAAAAAACAGCCTTCAAATCCAGGCATATGAGTAAGGAAGCAAGCACATCACTTTTGCCTCTTGTCACCAAGGAGGAGGATTTCCAAATCACTTTGTTCCCTGTTCCCTGTTTTACTCATCTGTATCTCCTGGTTTAACCATATATATATGGTTTTGAATAATCGATATATACACATATATATATATATATCAATCCCTCCTTCAATAATCATACATTATTCTACCTTATCAACCCCACAAAGTCCTTTCTACAGCAAGTAGACTTATTGTATTTTTCAATGGTTTATGCTGTGCTTTCATTGGTGAGTAGATAACATAAAATAAGCTATAACTTTTTAAAAAATGCAATTGATGGGTGGACTTAAAGTCAATGGAGTGTGTCTGCAGAGCCGTGAAACAATGACTCTTGTTCGTCTCCACTGGAGTGACAGATATAACCATCAGTTGATGTCCCATCTGGACACATCAACCATCACACGTGGCACCTGCCATAATATTTGCTAAGGTGATTTGCCAAAATTGAAAAGTTAACCAATTTGATTGCTTAAGTTTTATTCCTAAGTTAGAACTTTTCAGGTATGTCACATCACTGGGCATTGGAGAAGATGAACAACATGAAAGTTTGAATTTCAGAAAGCATGCCAAGTTTTCTGGAATTATAGATGTCTTTGAAAGATTTTCTTTTTTTAAGACTTTTTTTTTTTTTTTTTGCAAAATATCAACTCTCAGTAAATGTTTATTTTTAATTTTAACCTGAAACTAAGTTTTAGAAATCCCAGGCCACATGGATTTTGTTTTTACAAAACTCATCAAAAAGGCTTACAGAAGACCGCCTCTGATAAAACATAGTGATGAAATTGCTACTTCAATGCCAAGAAAGTCTGGAGTGCTTTATTTATTATGACCCCATTTACTGACAAATCTCCAATTGGTTGAAATCCAACTTACATAGATGCAGAAATGTCTACACTTTCCAAACCAAAATACAGAGAAAGGAAGGAAGAGAGGGAGTGAGGAGAGAAAGAGAGAAAGAGGAAAGAAGGAAGGAAGGAAGAAGGAAGGGAGGAAGGAAGGAAGAAAGAAAAGGAAAAGAGGGAGGGAGGAAGGAGGGAAGGAAGGAAGGAAGGAAGGAAGGAAGGAAGGAAGGAAGGGAGAAAGGAAGGAAGGGAGGGAGGAAGGAAGGAAGGGAGGGAGGAGGGAAAGAAGGAAGGAAGGAAGGAGACTGTAGAAGCTGCACTGACTTGAACAGCATCCACAACAAACTGTTAGAATAGGGGTAGGAAAGATCACCGAGCTAGAGTTCTCTGATAAACACCTAGAAGTCTCTCAATTGGAGGATTCTAAGCAAGGGCTCACTCAGGAAACCCCCACCAGCCACCTCAGTGCTTCTCTCCCCATCTCACCACATTCTCTCCTGAACTCACTTGTGCCCTGCTTCAGGGAGAAGGAAATGAGCCCTGTAGAGACAAATACGAATCATGCCTTCCAGCCTCCAGCTGCCTCTCTGCTGGTCACCAGGCCTTTATTTCTCTTTCTGAAGTGACCCCAGCATATTCCACAGTTCCCTCCTGCCAGGCCTGAAGGTCAGACTGAAGAGAAAAGACACTGCTTTCAGTGGGACCTTGGGCTTATCTGGCTTCGCCAGGCTGCCTTCCCAGGAAGCACACTGCTGGTAGTGCACTTCACCTGCAGGAGTCAGCGGGCAGCAATGCAGAGAGCATGGCCGTTAGCCCCAGAGAGCTCTAAACTCAAAGTCTAGCTCTTGCTTTTTTTAGCAATACAGCCCAAACTGCAGTCAGAGTTTTCTTCCCAAGAAGCAGTTCTGACCAGGTGCTTGCCCTGCTTAGACCTCCTCGGTGGCTCACGATTGCTTTCTGCATGAAGGCCAGACCTTGCATTCTGGGTTGTGGGCTCTGTGGATTCTGGGCCGCGGCTCCCCCTTGACTGCTCCCCGCACGACTCTCCCCTTCACTCTCAAAACTCCGGTCCTCTGGCATCTCTCTCAGTATCTTGAGCTCTTTTGCTTGTTTCTAGAGCAGAGAACAACACGCTTTTCCTATAAAGAACCAGATGGTCCATATTCTTTCAGTCTTCATAGGCTAGATGGTCTTTGCCGCGACTATTCACCTCTGCCATTGTGCTGCCAAAGCAGCCACATACACACACACATGAATGCGTGTGATGTGTGGCAATAAAACTAGCATAAGGGAGGGTGGGGGCAATCGGTGGGGATGCGGATTCTGCCCATGAGCCTCAGTTTGCTAACCGCTGCTCTACAACCTTATTCGTGCTATTTGTTCCTTCTGCCTGGGACACCTTCCGCTTGCCCTCATACGAGTGACTCATTTTTAGGTGGGTTTGAATTTTTCTTGCCTAAGCTCAGATGCCACTTCTTCCAGGAATCTTTCCTTATGCCCGGCTCTGGGTCACGTGCCTCCTCCCCATGAGTTTCCAAAGTACTTTCCCCACCCCTGGCTCACCGTTCCATATTTTAATTGACTGTTTACATATTAAATCCCTCCCTAGACTTTAAGTTGCACAGGGCAGGGATCACTTTTGCCTTGTTTGTTTTATACCCAGTATCTGCACCTAGTAGGTATTCAATATATAGTAACACCAAGAGATACTATATATCCACAGTAGGATAAGTGGACCATTTTGTGCGAGCAACTTAGCAACTCTTCTATCAGAAGAATCAGACTAACAGACTCACAAAGGCAACATTTTCTCAGTTCAGCCTTGCCTCGGGGTCTGCATGGGAGTGGGTTTAGCGTGTAAGTAGGTGCAAGAGCCTGAGCCCAAGGTCACTGGTTCTCAGCCATCACGTACATTGGAATCACCTGGGAAGACTCTATTTTTTTTTTTAAGTTTACTTATTTACTTTTGAGAGAGAGAGAACAGGTGAAGGAGGGCAGAGAGAGAGGGAGACTCAGAATCCGAGGCAGGCTTCAAGCTCTGAGCTGTCAGCACAGAGCCGGATGTGGGGCTCGAACCCAGGAACCATGAGACCATGACCTGAGCTGAGCTGAAGTCAGATGCCTTAACCGACTGAGCCACCAGGCGTCCCACCTGGGAGGACTTTAAAGCTCACTGATGCTTAAAGCCTACCTGCAGAGATTCTTATTTAATTGTTCTGTGGGGAAGTCTGGAATGAGAAGCTTTGCTCTCTCCCCAGGTGTATTTGTTCCCTAGGGCGAAAACAACAAATTACCGCAAATTAGGTGGTTTAGAGCACCAGAAATTTATTCTCTGAGTTCTGGGGGCTGAAAGTGTGAAATTAAATTGCTGGAGGCTCTAGGGGACAATCCTTCCTTGCCTCTTCCTGCCTCCTGTGGCTGTCAACATTCCTTGGCATCTTGGCTTGTGGTCACATCACTCTGATCTCTGCCTCCGTCTCCATGTCACCTCCTTTGTGTGTCTATGTGACTTTAATAAGGACACCTGTCATTGGACTTAGGGCCCGCTTGGATAATCAAGCATGATCTTATCTCAAGACTTCAACTCAGTTATATCTGCAAAGATCCTTTTTCCAAATAAAGTACATTCTCAGGATCCAGGAATTAGGACACGGACCTATCTTTTGGGGGGCCAACAGTCAACCCCAAACACCAGGTAATTCTGATTTACAGCCACTCCCTAATTAATATGCACACATTTGTAGGTGGGCTCCCACCTCTGTGCCCAGGCTTGTGTGAGAACCGACCACTTCTTTTGCCAGGTGAGAATGGCCCTTTCAGAGCATTTCCTGCCGTGATAAAAGGAGCAAAGCGCTAAGAATGGATGGTGAGGAAATGTCAGGCATGTGAGACATGGGGGTGGGGTAGAGCATGGGTTTGACAAGCAATTTCTCTCTCTCCGTGTTTTTTCACTGCTTTCTCCCTTGAAATTCTCTCTCTGTAGAGGGGTCTGGAACATCCAGGCTTTTCTTTCCTTTTTTTTTTTCCTTTTCTCCTCTTTCTTAGTTGAAGCATTCTGTGTCAGATGGAATATCTATAGTCATATCATCTCATAGTGTTTCAAAACCATGCTCTTCCTTTGGGTCAGACTTTTAGACAAAACTGCGGGAATGTTTTTGGTGCATCTCTTTGGGTAATGGAGACATTCGTAATGATGAAAAAAGCAAAGCCTGCTCTTCTTTCAGACTAGTTGAGGATAGAAAGTCAGACGTATGCCTGTGTTTCAGGGAAACCAGAACTGCCTCACACTGAGTCTGAATGCTTTACAGGCTAAAAAGGGGAAAGAAATGTGAAATTCTCATGAAAATAGGGCTTCTTCCTGCTTCTTGTGTTTGCTGTTTAATTTTCAAAAGCCATTTCACTTTAGCTCTTACCGGAAAGAAGTTCAAAAACCTAATAGCAATGAGTCCATGACGGAAGGTCATGAGGTTGGGGATTGAGTGCTCAGTTACATTTTGATTTTTTCCTCTTGGCCATCTTTGGGGAGCCAAACATCATTAGAAGCTCTAATAATTGTGGTACAAATAGTACTTGCATGGCAGTCCTTTAGTGACCTCCTTGAAGGGAAATATCTTGTCCTTATTTATAATAACATAATGTGGAGGCACCTGGGTGGCTCAGTCGGTTAAGCATCTGATTCAGATCAGGTCATGATCTCAGTTTGTGGGTTCAAGCCCAGCATCCAGCTCTGTGCTGACAGCTCAGAGCCCGGAGCCTGCTTTGGATTCGGTGTCTCCCTCTCTCTCTGCCCCTCCCCTGCTCATGCTCATGCTCTGTCTCTCTTTCTCTCTCTCCCTCTCTCAAAATAAATAAACGTTAAAAAAAATTTTTTTAATGCAATAACATAATGTGATTTCGAAAGAGGCAGCATGATTGTGGATTTTGTTTGGGCTGAAAAAAAAATCTGCTTTTTTCTTTTTTCTTTTTTTTTTGAAATGGAGGAATGTAAGGCTGTTAGATGCTGTTTGGATAAGAAGTAGTCGGGAGAGCATACTCATTAATGCATCCTGCCGTCTGGCATGTGGGCTAATACTGACTGCTGGCACCAACTCGCCTCTGCTATTTTGTTAGAGAAAAGAAAAAGAAAATACCCATTCTGCCTGTTTTCACTTTACTGTCTCTTTCTTATTCTAATCCCCAAATAAAAAGAGCAAAGTCTTTCTGCTGATTCAAGGCTTTTTGCAATTTGGAGAAGAGTCCTATTTTTTCTTCCCAATTATGATGGGATGATGAGCAGTCCGGTAACTTTTCAGGTGTTCTTACTGAAACGACAATTGCCAGAGAAATGCGGAAAATGCTGGCACTTATCGGAAATGCAAATGTAGCATTTGTTCCCTTAATGTGAATAGCCTTGCCCAGGCAACAACAGTAGAGACAATTAGAATGCAGTAGTGGTTCCAAAAATTCCCCCTTTTTTCCAACTAATATGACATTCTTTCAAAAAGAAAAGAAAGGAAGGAAAGAGAAAGAAAAGGGGAAATACATGTGGTTTTGCTTCAGTTACCAACACAAAAATGCCAATTTGGTACGGGTTTTATTTTAACTAAAATAATCTGTTATTGTGCAAGTATTGCCAGAACAAAGTAGCAATAAAGGAGTTTTATGTCTGTGCTGCCTTCATTATGGCTGGGTTTTAAGAGCAGTGGAACACAGGTCAACCAATGTTAGGAGTGACGGTGGGTGTTATTCTCCGCTGAGGACTGCCGCGAAATAGCCATGTTTAGTGCCCATCATTTTTCAATGATTTTATGCCATCATTTGGGAGATGAATAAAATAACTCTGTAGCAGGCATGCATGTAAATAAATTAAGCATTAAGAACCAGCCAGTCGTAATCATCTTTCTTTGAGAATGTACTAAATAGTTGCAATCAGTGAAATGGACGAGAAATTGCATTAAATTGCGGTCCCAGTTACACAGCACCGCCACTAAAACAAGTCTCGAGGTGCAAGGGGATGTCTGAAGGGAGAGAAGAATGCGGTTGTCTTCTGGGTGTGTTTTAGGCTACAAAACCACACTGGGCAAATAACGTATGGGTCACTTAACCTTCCTAAGTGAAAGTATCTATTATTGATGAACAAACAATGAATGAGCTCTTTAGCAATATATTACCATTGCCCTCATTTGAACATTCAAGTCTCCAAGGCCTGAGAACCTTGGGCAAATATAAAACCAATTGTCTCCTTGTATCATAATGCCTCTTTCCACAATGACCACTTTAATTATTCAGAGAATCCTTTTAAAAATTAAGATTGATTGGGAATAAGAGGAGAGAGTTTGATGAAGAGATGAGGATTTTTTCCCCCTTCTTCTTTTAGGAGAAAAATGGGAACTTTGTATAGAGAAGCATTTTCTTCATTTTCACTGAATTAATGGTTGGACCTCAATGGTATAGACTTTCCAGCACCTTCTCCAGAGTAAAGAAATGTGTGCCCTCCCAACTTTTCTTGATATTTCAGTTGAATGGGGTTAAATTTGGCCTCCATGGATATGTGCTGTAGTCAAGAGACATCTCTGGTTTATCATCTTGATTTCTGATGAAAGTGGGCCAGTCTTTTGGGGGAGGATTTTCAATGAACGGGAAAAAGTATAGGCTTCAGTCATCACCTATTTGGGTTCAAATCCTGGTTCTGCCACTTACAATTGCTTATCTTTAGGATAAGTTTCTTTAAAAAAAATTTTTTTTAATGTTTATTTGTTTTTGAGAGAGACAGAGACAGAATGCAAGTGGGTTAGGGGCAGAGAGAGAGGGAGACACAGAATCTGAAGCGGGATCCAGGCTCTGAGCTGTCAGCACAGAGCCTGATACGGGGCCCGAACTCACGAGCTGTGAGATCATGACCTGAGCCAAAGTCAGATGCTCAACCGACTGAGCCACCCAGGCGCCCCCTTAGAATAAGTTTCTTTACCTCTCTGAGCCCTTTTTATTTTTCCCCTCATAGGGAAAATAGATGCAATAGGGCTCACATCACGTTAGCCTCCTGGTACGTCTCACACGGTATTTGCACAAGTAATGGATGCTGAAGCTGTTAGTCTTAGAATTCAGAAAACTGCCTGTCAAAACGCTCTTCTTTGTAAAGCGCAGCTGACCTACAGCTAATGCTTTTTAAGCCCCTACTCTGTGCCAGGTACTCTGATCATGTATGTTACCTCATTTGCAACACTCAAGGTATTTTGCATAATTCCCATTTTGCAGTGGGACAAAATGAAGCTCAGGGAATGGACCACCTGCTCAGAAACTATTTGCTACCTGCTAGGGCTAGAATTTGGATCCAAGTCTTCTAATCCCATGCTAGGGCCCCTCTCTCCCCAATGCGTCCTCAGCCACATGTGCCAGCAAAGTTCAGAGGTCTTAAGATTTGAACTTGAGATTTGAAAAATGAAGCCTTATCTAGGGCTCTGTAACTACGATTTACTTGGTAACTTATTATGTCAGTCAGAATTCTTTAGACAAAAATAAGAGAAACCCAGATTGTACTGGAATATGCAAAAAGAACTAATTGGCTAAAATAACAGAAAAGTTCAGGAGAAACCGGTTTTAAGTAGAGGTGAATTCAGGGACCCAAACAAGTTTGATGGCTCTTGGGTAGGATTTATCCCTGTCATGACCACTAGCCCCATGTCGGCAGATTGTCCTGCTCTTCAATTGTTGGTAAGACACCCGCCAACAGCTTCACAGTGGAAATAAAGATCCTCTTTTCCCAATAGAAAAAGGTTCCAAAACTAAATCTTTTTAGGCAATTTGGGTCACATGCCCATCCCTGAACCAATCACTCTAACCAGGACAGTGGGCCAGAACTGGGTCATCTACACACTCCTGGATTGAGGGGTAGAGTTCAGTCAACAGTATGGACAGATGTTGGGGGAGGCCTCCAAAGGAAAGTGTCTAGAATTAGTGTGAATGAACCAAGTTATAGTTGCACTTTGGGAAAGAAACTGAGAATCAAGTCTCTTGTCTATAAGCCATGCGACTTTGAACCAATTGGGTGTCTGTTAAGAATTAGGACTCTGGTGCCTAATTCTTAGATGGACTAAGATGAATTAGTCCAGACTGGATGAATTCTGGCTCTATCATTTTTCAGCTGTGTGACTTTGAGCAGGATTCATCAGCCTTCCGTAACTCAGTTCCTTCATCTGTAAAATGGTGCAATTCATAGAATTTTTGGAAAAAACTAAATAGATCAAACCATATATATGTATAATATATATAAAAAATATATGTATACCTATACATATAAATACATATATTATATGTACATATATATACACGCACATATAATACATGTATTTTACAGAATATATATATTATGTATAATATATATATTCTTAAAAATGCTTGGCATGTGGTAAGTGCTCATTAAATGCTGAAGGCAGGCTAACATTTTTAAATTCTTATGCTTAAAGTTCCTGAAATTTAGCATAGGACTTTGTCTTCCTTGACTCTCCCACAGAATGAAAGTGAGAACATGCACATGATGGCATGTTGAGAAAACAGAAGGCATTCTACAGCTGTTCTCTGGTGACAGCACCGCGAGTGTGCTTGCGGGAATCGGATGCCCTTCCTTCATGGTACCTCCTTCAAGTAAAATTTGTCTAACCACATCCTTTGAAATGATATTGCTGGGATCATACCAGACTGGCCGTTTGCCAGTGGGCCGTTCCCCCAGGGCACAACTTCAGTGATGAGTGAGAAGCAGGGGAGGGCACTGCAGGTGTTGGGTGGATCACTTCTTTCCTCTGCTCAAACTTTCCTGTCGTACTCCGAATAAAATACAAGATCTTTACCATAGCCTAACGATCCTATATAGCCTGCTCTCCTACCTTCGTTCTCTCTTCTCACATCGCCTCACACCCCCCTCTTCTCTCATTGGCTTTGTCCACACTGGCCTCTTTGCTCTTTCTGAAATGTGAACCTGCCAGGTATATTGCAGCCTCAGGGCCTCTGCCTATAAGTTTAACTATTCCTGACCCACTTTCTCACTTCAGTCAAGTATCTGAGCAAATGTCACCTTGCCTGTGAAGCCTTTTCCAATTCACCTGACCTAAAATACATGCTTCCTGACACTCTAATCCGCCTTATCCTTCCATAGGTTTTTTTCGTGTGTAAATGCTCATCTTCACTTGCTATTTTATATATTTAGTCATTGATTCATTTATAACGTTTCCCTTAACTCGAATAAAAGTTCCTTAGAAGGAGGATTGTTGCTGTTCATGGTTCTATCCACGATGCCTAGAAGAGTCTGACCATAGTAGTAGAGCTTCAATAAATATTTTCATAATGAATAAATAAATAAGGGATGTAAAAGCCCCTGCTGCCAAGCTGGGGACATAATCAGCATTCAATAAAGGTTGGTTTAAAAACATATTTTCAGTTAACGCCTCAATGAGCTTTAGTTGGTAGTTATTAAAGGTTCCTGGAGACCTTATCCAGCAATTGCACTCATAGGCATTAGCCTGACTGATTTAAAAATTATGTCCACACAAAAACCTGCCAGTGAATAAAAGATAGCAACTTTATTCATAATGATCAAAAACTGGAAGCAACCGCTATGGCTTTCCACAAATATATGGTGGTACATCCATACGATGGAATATTACCCAGCAATAAAAAAAAGAGCTATCAATCCACAAAAAGATATGGATGAATCTTACAAGCATATTCCTATGTGAAAGAAGGCAGCTTAAGAAAGCTACACTGGATGGTTCTGATTATATGGCATTCTGGAAAAGGCAAAAATTAGTAATAGTAAAAATAAAAATCAGTGGTTGCCAGAGGTTTGAGGGAAAGGGGAGAGAGGGTTGAACAGGTGAAGCACAGGTGATTTTTTTGGCGGGCTGGGAGGGGGCTGGGAGGTCAAACAATTCTGTATGATATTGTCATGTGGAAAAATGATATTGTGCATTTACCAAACCCAGTGATTTTTTACAGCACGAAGAGTGAATTTTAATTTTTGAAAATTATTTAAAAACTATTTTGAAGGTCTGGTGACCATAGGATGGAAAGCAGAATGCCACAAAACAGTCCAACTGTAATGCCACTGCTCGAAACAACCTTACCAGACGAGGTGGAGGGGTGGAAGGTACAGACCGAAATAACTCTAGAAGGAGTGTCGATAAGCACTGTATTCTAGTTGATAGAGTCCTACTCCATAAAGATAACAGCTAACAATATTGCCACGTGTGTGCACTGGAATTGAACAGTCAGGTAGAGGGGTGGTGGCTGTTGAAAGCCAAGTTTATCGCTGCTGGGAGTGGAAGTATACAGATATGCGCAGGGAGGAGGCTCTGGTGATCCATGTTGCAGTGAATTAGGTTGGAGACATCACTATGAACTCATGTTTAGCTTAACATAGTTACGGATGACTACACATAAAAACGTGTATAGATGTGTATGTATCTATAGATTTATCTATGCATACATGTCCTTGCTGTTTCAGCTGAGAGAGCCTAGAAGCAATAATACCTCAGTAACAATGAGCACACGTTAGCAGTCCCATCTTGGTTTCTAATACCATTCTCCAATAAAAGGAACAAAAGCTCCTTGAAGAAATGGCTGAAATGGCTGATTCTAGAGATAGGAAAAGTTGAGCCTGGAGTATTTTATAGTGCCAGAAAACAAGTGCTAAAAATACAAAACGAAACAACCCCCTCCCCCCCCAAAACTCACAATGATGAGGATATGTCAAAAGGACATAGGAACCAACCCAAAAGTCTTCCAGTGGCCAAAGCTGGAATAATTTAAGCAACAAAATAGTGTAGTATTGGATTATAACCTTAGATACTAAATAAATATTCATCAGTCATACTGATATAAAAAGAATTGAATAAACAAATAAATGAGGGAGAATGGGCAAATTGCCCATGCAGAATTCCAAATACTTTTAGACATTTTCCTCTCAAGAATCTGAAGCATAATTCCCAGATCCTTGAGTGTAGCTGCACATCATAGAGAAACCTGGCCAGGCGATCCAGGTCAACAACCTCAGTGAAAAGTCATGTTAATAATATGTACCCTTGGCATGATGTGATGAAAATAGCACTTCCCCTCTGTGACCCCCTCTGTGGTCTTCCTCTCTCAAATCCATAACTCCAGTCTGATCATGAGAAAAACTTCACACCCATCCCTAGTCTACAGTAGAGGGATAGTGTACAAAGTACCTGACCAGTACTCTGCAAATTGTCCAGGCCATTAAAGCAGGCATAGTCTGAGAAACTGTTATAAACCAAGAAAAGACTAAGGCGATTTGATAATTAAATGTAATGTGGCATCCTGGACGGGATCCTGGAACAGAAAAAGGACACTAGTTAAAATTAAGGAAATCTGAATATAGTAAATAATAATGTGTCAATATTGGTTCATGAATTATAACAAATGCTAATATAAGGTGTTAATAGGGAAAATGGGTTCCAGGCATGTGAGAACTCTGTACTATATTTGCAATTTCTCTGTCAATCTAAAAGTGTTCTCTTTGTTTAAATTTTTGTTTATTTATTTTAGAGAGAGAAACTGTGAGCAGGGGAGAGGGGCAGAGGGAGAGAGAATATGGTGGGCTCCACGCTCAGCATTGAGCCCAACGCGGGGCTCGACCACACGACCCTGGGATCATGATGACCTGGCCAACATCAAGAGCCAGACTTTCCACCGGCTGAGCCACCCATGCATCCCAAAAGTGTTCTAAAATATAAAGTTCACATATATAAGAAAAAGTGGCTGAAGATAGAGGCCCTGGGTAAAGGGCACATAGATTAAGGATGTAATGAATAGACAAAAATGCTGAAGGGACACAAGTAGGGTGCCAAACTTTATCTTGGACTAATTAATGGTTTTATCTACCTCCATTCCTGCAACACAGATGGATCAGAAGTCTGCATTTACCAGGACCTGTGCTAGGAGGCGGGGACACAGTGGGGAACAAGGAAGAGGCCCGTCCACTGTCCTCAGAGAACAAACCAAGTAGGGAACGCAAACGTTACTAAAACAAGCAGCTGAGTCAATGTCAAATACCAGTGGTAGTGTTACAAAGGAGAAGTATCCAGGGCCACTAGAATACAAATAGGGGCATCTGAGTCTATCAGAGAAGCTAAGAAATGTATACGTGAGGGGCGCCTGGGTGGCTCAGTCAGTTAAGCATCTGACTTTGGCTCAGGTGCTCCATGAGTGCAAGCCTCGCGTTGGGCTCTGTGCTGGCAGCTCGGGGCCTGGAACCTGCTTCGGATTCTGTGTCTCCCCCTCTTTCTGCCCCTCCCCCACTCACAGACTGTCTCTCTCGCTCTAAAAAAAATAAAAAGATAAACATTAAAAGAAATGTGTACCTAACCCAATATTAAAATCGCAGTGGCCCTTTGGGAGGGTGGGGAAATAGTGGAGCCATTCACCTTACAAAACAAAACTATTGGAAATTTCTCAGCTTCATTCTGTCTGTTGCAGTCAGCCTGAACAGATCGACTGTTGTGCAAACAACTGCCATTTTGTTTAGTTTTTGATAACTGGCATTTTGTTATAGACAACTGCTTCTCGTTTGAAGTTGGAAACGTGGTAAGGAAGAATTAAAAAGATTTTAAGATTACCTGACAGGATTGCTTCATAAAAACAAACAGAGCCATGTGAAATGTTTAAAGTGTGAGACATTACTTCCTCAGGGTTTTTGCGTTTTTGTTGTTTTTGGGTTTTTTTTTTTACTGGGCAACCCCCCCTTTCCTAATGATTCCCCCATAGATAAGAAATAATTGCTTGTTTCTTGAGGCATAAAAAAAAAAAAAAAAAAGGAGAAATACCCTAAGTCTGCTTTCCTCATATTTGGTTTGAAGATGAGTAATGTCTATTCTAATCCTTGAGGCACTCTTAAAAAGAGCCAGCATTTGAATAAAAAAAAAATGCTTTAACCTTTTTCCTTTGCTCATTATGTAAATTCTATTGTTTAGCTTCCCTTTTTTCCCCTCAGGTTTCAATGCTTAGTCCCCTACTCTTTATTTTTCTGAATGAGTTTTCTTCTCTTTTGTCTTTTTCCCCCGGTAGATGTTATTATGCACGTTATTTTGGGGTGGATAGGGATATATTAAGACCATTAATATGTTTACCTTTTTACCTATTTAGAGCATGGTGGAAGACAAGGACAATAAAATGAGTAAGTGGGGGCCCTTCTGAATAACACGGAGCTCACAGTAATGGCAAAGTCTTCTCGGAGACTTAAGTGGTAATCTGGCCGCATTGTGAGAGGAAGTATTCAGCATTCTAATCTTTTATATGTAACAACAGCCCAAGTAAATTAATTATAACTTGAGAAATCAACATTAGCATGTAACACATACGGCACCATTTTCCTCCAGGCGGGATGAAACAGTGTTAGCATAGAAATAGAATCATCCTCAGACTCACTGCTAACCTTTGCCCTCATTTTCATTCCTGGTTTTATGCAGGAGTAACTGAGCAGGTTAATGTCACAGAACTGGCATTATTTTTAGTTTAAACAACAGCGTCTGCCCAAGATAAATGCACGTGCGAGATAGATTTCATCCCTAAGAGTGGTTCATCTTTCCTTTTGCGTGCCATTTTCCCTTTACTGCCCCTCAGATGGGTTCTGAACTTCTAGATTACATTATCACATTAAATGAGGATGGGTAAACTTCAAAGCGTTCAGATTAAGATGTACCTGGACTTTCAGATTTGAACTTGAAAGCAAGCTCACATTAACTGATCTATGAAGCCACCTAACGTCATCAAATTCCTTCGAGTAGTTTTAAAACGAGACAACCCAAATATGGGACTTCAGGGCTTCTGTGTTATCCTCTAAGCTAATGTTGCAAAGGAAGAGAAAAGAATGATTTCAAATTTTTCTCAAATCGTGTATTATAAAAGTGCATTTGTGTCAATGTATCCGCAGCCAACCTTCTATCTAGTTGTGGCCGTTTCATCGTTGAGTAAGAAGACTATGTAAATATGGGTATACCAGTTTGGGGCACATGGAAAAAATGCTATATATAAATCATTGTTATTTTTACTTATTGGCTTATTCCTTCATTTATTCATTCAATAAACATGTGTTGGGCTTCCACCATATCTAGGCACCACGCAATTAGGTGAGCTCATGAGGACAAACTTTGAGGTGAAGGATTTGGGCTGAGGTAAACGTGTGTCCTGTCTGGGTCGAAGGTTGTGATGGCTGGGGCAAGACCCTCCAGAGCTTCCCTCCTGTGCTGGGGTGACTGAGAGAGCCTCACGTCTCCTGCCCCTGAGTTACAACGTGGAGGAGACTGTCAGCCTGGGGCCTGAGTAGAGCCCTCACTATGGCCCTCCCTAGTGGACCTAGAGCGTGAGTGAAAAAACCTGGTTGTGTTAACCATGGGATTTTGAGATGGAAATCGATTTATTATTGTAGCATAACTTAGTTCATCTTGATGGAGAGATAACTGCTTAACTCGTAATCATGATTATAAAATAGCATTTATAAAATCCACAGCAAAAGTCCTGTGAGGCAGCAATTATCATTTACACTTTAGAGGTGAAGAAACTAAAGCTCAGAAGGTCAAGTAACTTACTCAAGCTCAGACAGTTAACAAGAAGCAGAAAAAGGCTTTGAACCAAAGCCTCGTGTCCGTGAATATGCCGTGAGGGTCATAATCAGGGGCTACACGTAAGAATGAAGATCTTTTACGACATTAGGAAGATGTTTACTGATTCATCCATGTAGTTCAAGCTTGTTCGGTACTCCTAAAACAAATATATGCTTACAACAGTGCAACCTGATCCTCAAGATATTAATGAGATTTGTTCTGTGGTCAAATCTGCGAAACACTCTACATAATTTAACTTCACCCGTCTCCCAGGTTCCACCACCATCTTAATGGCTACAGCTGCCGCTACTTGGTCTGCCGGCTTTACCGGTTCTGTTGCCAAGTATTGGGCTTCAGCAAAACTTCCCTCACGCCCGCTGCTGTGGAGTTAAGACAGAGTGGATAGATGTGTCAGCAGGACCCATCGGTGCCTGCCGGAATGAATTGCTGTTGCATGATAGCCACACCGTGGGTGAGCTCGAAGCCTGCCCAGTGTGTAGAGCTCCAGGTAGTGTATTACAATTGGCCATGTGTTTAGTAGGAAGGAGAGGTGCCTGGGGTTTGGACATAAAATGACTTCTGGGAGGTACAAATGGGCTTCCTGGTTGGCTTCTGAGAGGCAAGAAACAAGACTAAAGGATTGGTAACACGAAGGTCCAGGATAGAGCTGCATAAAAGGTCCTATGGAAATGGGCACAGATGAGTCAGCTTTGATAGCTTTAGAGATTAATGAGACCATCTTTTTATAAGATCAGAATACAGGAAACTACAGAAAGACTTCCCTCGATACTTGCTCACCACTATAGCTCTTACCATAATCACCTATTTCTTTCTGACCTTAATACAGGTGTAATCTACACTAATTTGAAAAGCCAGCTTATGATGTTTGATCAAGTTAATGCATCACTCTGCTAAAATGGCATTTCTAGTTCAGTAAAGGCCTTCAGAAGTCTAATGTAAATAAATGGGTATTGGGGTGATTTCCACTCTAGCAGCAAAGTAGTAGAGAAAAGAATTCTAAGCAAGAGAGCCTTTTGGTGCTTCATATATTAGAGTCATCAACTTTGCCTAAGGAAGGTCAATTATTCCTTGGTATCATTATTATTATTCCAATTATTCCAATGGTATCAGTATCTCCCAGGAATATACTCATTCTCCCCCATGTAATAGGATCCTATGTAGTGAGATACTGAGGAGTCTGAAGACAGCACTGGCCCATGTAAGAGTATAGCAGGACTATAATGTCTGGTGGAAGAAAGGAGGGTAAGGTAGAGATGCCACTACTTTTCTGAGTCACTACCCCATAGTTTTTCTGGGAAATAAGAATTCCCAAAAATATGACAGTGATTCTATAGATAAAGTGGTGAAGTCCCCTCAGATGACCTGGACTTGAATCATGGCTGTGTTATATGTAGATTTAACTATTTCCCCAGAGATAATATATTAAGCTTCCATTCTCTCATCTACAAATTGGATGTCATAAGTAACATCCATTCTGCACCTATCAAGTTATCTTGAATAAGATCAAGGTATTTCCATTATTTGTATAATCTCAGGCAAGTAACTTAAATTGTTTGGGTCCCTTTTGCTCCATGTCAAGACCCCTGTATGCAAGGGTCTCGGTTTAGATAATCACCAAGAACCTTCTAGCTCTGGTGTTATAGGTCCATGCATATGAAAGCATTAATTGGGAAGTGTTGGAGAAATGTAAACTTGATTACCCTTATGATCTATATTTGTTTCAGTATTACTATTTTGAATGCAATAGTCCTTGGGAACCAGCCTTCTCTAAGAAAGGAAAAATCATGGTCCTTGATACCCTCCACATGGAACTATTGTCAGTGGCAAAGATTTGTCTCTGTAAAGGCCATTGGTAAGAACCATAGAGCCCTTTGCTCCTCCTGCTCGAAATTGATGCCCTCCTGCTCTAACCACCAGAAGGGAGACATCATCTGTTTCATGTTCTGATTTACACACAGGAGCTTCTAGCAGCAGTTTTGAAATTAATGAACCCACAGCCTCCAGAAGTCAGAAGCGGCAGAATCATCAATTTCTCATCGATTTCAAGGAGGAGGAAGGAAGCCTCTGCCCTCTTAACTCCTCTCCTCTACTGTCCTTGGAGGATGGATGCAGTCCTGCAAAGGAAACCTGGTTTCCAAAGGGTCATAAAAATGGTCGTGGAAGTCACTGCACGTTATCATTCCTTTACAGTGATGATAAACCACTTACTTATTAAGGCTTGACTGTGTGCTCGGCACTGAACTGTGTTCTTTGTCCATATTTTCTTACGTAATTCTCACAACTCCATGTGGTAAATGTCACCCTTCTGCCAGGAACACTGAGACTTAGGAAAGGTAAATAACCGAGAGGTCCACAAAATGAGGATTTTAACCTATGTCTGAGTCCAAAGTCTGAATTCAAAGCAAGTAATTCTCAATTTTTTTTGGTCTCAGGATGGCTTTCCATTCTTAAAATTTATTGAGGACCCCTCAAAGCTTTTGTTTGTGTGTGTCATATCTATTGATATTTATGCATTAGAAATGCAAGCTGTGAGAAATTTAAAACACAAGAATACATGAGCAAACACTCCATTAGCCATTAGGGCAATGATGTCATCACATTATTTAGCCCATGGAAAACTCCACTGTACACTCAAAAAAGAATAAGACTAAAAGAGACATATCATAATATAAAGTGAAAGTAATTTTGACCTTGTGGACCCTCTGAAAGAATCTTTATGATCTGTAGCGGTCCCAAAACCATGCTCATGCTCAGAGAACTGCAATTATCAACTTTTACGTTCTCCCCTCTATGCTAACATGCTTTGCACATCTGATGGAATGCTCAAACTGACAGAAATATCTTCTATGAAAAGACAGAGCTCTACAATTCTTTTTTTTTCAATATATGAAATTTATTGTCAAATTGGTTTCCATACAACACCCAGTGCTCATCCCAAAAGATGCCCTCCTCAATACCCATCACCCACCCTCCCCTCCCTCCCACCCCCATCAACCCTCAGTTTGTTCTCAGTTTTTAAGAGTCTCTTATGCTTTGGCTCTCTCCCACTCCAACCTCTTTTTTTTTTTTTCCTTCCCCTCCCCCATGGGTTTCTGTTAAGTTTCTCAGGATCCACATAAGAGTGAAACCATATGGTATCTGTCTTTCTCTGTATGGCTTATTTCACTTAGCATAACACTCTCCAGTTCCATCCATCTTACTACAAAGGGCCATATTTCATTCTTTCTCATTGCCACATAGTACTCCATTGTGTATATAAACCACAATTTCTTTATCCATTCTTCAGTTGATGGACATTTAGGCTCTTTCCATAATTTGGCTATTGTTGAGAGTGCTGCTATAAAC
Source organism: Puma concolor (assembly GCF_028749965.1). Taxonomy (NCBI): domain Eukaryota; kingdom Metazoa; phylum Chordata; class Mammalia; order Carnivora; family Felidae; genus Puma; species Puma concolor. The sequence continues at coordinate 23,626,013 of NC_141673.1, read as the reverse complement.
ATTGGTACAAGTGCCCCTATGCATCAATACTCCTGTATCCCTTGGGTAAATTCCTAGCAGTGCTATTGCTGGGTCATAGGGTAAGTCTATTTTTAATTTTCTGAGGAACCTCCACACTGCTTTCCAGAGCGGCTGCACCAATTTGCATTCCCACCAACAGTGCAAGAGGGTTCCCGTTTCTCCACATCCTCTCCAGCATCTATAGTCTCCTGATTTGTTCATTTTGGCCACTCTGACTGGCGTGAGGTGATATCTGAGTGTGGTTTTGATTTGTATTTCCCTGATAAGGAGTGACATTGAACATCTTTTCATGTGCCTGTTGGCCATCCGGATGTCTTCTTTAGAGAAGTGTCTATTCATGTTTTCTGCCCATTTCTTTACTGGGTTATTTGTTTTTCGGGTGTGGAGTTTGGTGAGCAGAGCTCTACAATTCTCAAGCCCTTTATCTCCATAGTGAAGAATTCAACCCCTCTGTCCCTTCTGAATATGCAACTTACTGTTGGAAGAGGGGTGGGGGGGAAACTAGTTTTGAAAGTTCTGTACAAAGGAAAGGTGGTTATTGTTATTAATTTCTTTGTAACTCTTTCTTGCTCGTTCTTTACTTAGAATCCTGAAATAAAAGTGTTAGCTGATAACTTTACACCATCACATCTCATTAAAAGAGATGCTGTTGGAAGCAGTTCATTTTTACCTGCAAGAAGTATTTATCCAGTACCTACTATGTCCCAGACAATGAGCCAGACCCGAGATCTACAGCAAAGAACGTAACTCAATCCCGGTGCTCAAGAAACATTGTCTCATGAGGAAAGATAGACAAATCCAAAGGTAATTTTTATAAAAACAATGTGAGAAGCTAAGAATATGGGAGCACAAAGCAGGAACACCTAATTTGTCTTTCAGAGATCACAGGAGATTAAGAAATACACTAGTAATTTTACCGCTATATTTCAAAAGACCCATTTTTAAGTTTAACTCCATCATCCCAACTTGATGTCACTTTCAACATTGACTTCTAGTTTTCTCCCCTCTATTTAAATGTTGAAGATTTCTTTTTTATATTCAGACACATTGCTCTGCATTTTCAAAGTCAAGTCTCATTGTTATTCCTTCTCTGGGTCCTTTTATATCATTTTTTTCTGATATCCCTGGTATTCATAATATCTCCCAAACGAGCACCATCTGTGAATTTCATCAGTGTGCTGTCTGTTCCCTATTCCAGCTCGTGAGTGAAGATATTCACTAAGAACAGACATTGTAGGACAGCTGCTTCCTGTGGCACCTCACCAGGACCCCCCTCAGCATTTATGGCACCTTCTCCCTGGCATTCATTACCTTTTGTTTATAGTCCCTCAGGTAGCTAGGAATCCCAAGTGATAAGGATAATATTCAAGTGAATGTAAAGTTTTTTATTAAAATTTGAGGTAAGACATGGCATACTTTCTGCTAAATTCTGAGTTCTGGAAAGCAGTTGCCTTACTTCCTCCCCTCTCTACCTCTGGCCCAAAATGGCTCCAGTATTTTCTGGCAAAGTAGTGTCCACATGCATATCGTTCAGTTTATTTCAACATACATGATAGTAGAATGGAAATAAGAGTCACATTTTAATGTGAGGTGAGAAGCCACAATGTGCAATTTGGAAGGGAATGATAAAGAACCAGTCAAAGGATTCTTAACCCAGTACCCCAAGTTGGGTACCAAATGTTAGATTATTGGAGATTATAGAGGGATTTTTGGAGGCAGCTGGTATACTGTAAGTCCCATTCATTCACTAAGATGTAGGAAAGGTATTTCCCTGTTCCCCTCAAGCCAACAGAGAGGGAGTTTAAGATGATTCAGAGAGTTTGATAACTGTGCTCTGAAGTTTGGGGGATATTATATTTTGACATTTCTCACTCACTGCAATGTCTAAAGACAGAAAGGAATGACTGTGCCAGGCAGCCTACTCTCCTACAATGAATCTGAGCAAAAAATATAGGACCGTGTATGGGCTATGCACAAGAGAAATCCACTTGGGCTCATTGTTGTCTAAAACTGGTAAATAGAAACTTTGCAGAAAGAAGCTAAAGGCACCACTCAGTTTCCACTAATGATAAATGAGATGTAAGCATGCAGCCAGAACTGCAGTGAATTCATCTAAGTCACTGGAACTAGTTGGGGGGAACTGTGCAGCTTGGGAGAACTCAAGCATATCACTTAGCTTTTACTGCATAAGAAAAGACCCCAAAATTTAGTGGCTTAAAACAAAACAACCGCTTACTTAGCTCATGGTTCTTTAGGTTACCTATTTAGGTGGAGGCTCAGCTAGGCAGTCTTCGTGACCTAGGCTAACTCACTCAAGTGTCTGTGGTTAGATGTGGGTCAGTTGGGGGTTTACTGATCTCATGTAGCTTCAACTTAGCGAATCTCTGCCCCACATGGTCTTTCATCCTCTAGAAGGCTGTTTCAGTGGCCTCAGGCCAGGTTGAGGCCTCGGTTTATCACTGGACTATCTTGAATTCCTTCATATTCTATTGGTCATGGCAAGTCATAAGGCCAACCCAGATTTGATGGGTAGAGAAATAGCCTCCACCTCTTGACAAGAGGGGTTAAGTCTTTTCCTTCACCTTCCTGTGTGTAACACGAACACGAGCCTGGAAAAGCATCCGTCATCTAGTGCCCAGGTTATGAGCGTGCTCAAAAAGACCTCATCATAAGGGTAGCAGAGAGGGAAGATTGGGAAAAAGAAAGGATCCTTAATGACATCACCGAGCTACCAACCTGCCCTTTACGGCCTACTCCTGTACTTTAATTGCATTTTAAGACAAATAAGCCCCTTTCCTCTTCAAGATACTGTTTGTTGATGTTTCTGTTACTTTCAGGCAAACACATTCCTGACTGATACAATAACAAATTTTTATATAAGATGAGCTAAACTGAACCGCACAACTCAAGAGGGATCACATTAAGAGAAGAGTCATAAAAAATGGATTAAGAGTTTTGTGAGAAAATATCAAAACAACAAGAATTTTTCTGGTCAGAAACAAAAATACAGAACTTGGAGAGAGTTTAGCAAAATTGAGTGAATGGTTAAAATGGAAAAGATTATGAATAAGCTGGTCTTTTATAGTGGGAACAAAACAGAAACCAAGATCACTCTGTAAAATAGTGATATTTGTAAATTCATCTTTGAGAACCATGCAAACAGTAGAATTCTGTATAAGCATGGCTCTGAATCTCCTTTTCTAGAAATCTTTGAGAATGGAAAATGTTTTCTATCTAGGATTAGATACATTTTTATCCCGAAGAAAAATAAATGAGGTAACCCCATTTTGGTATTTTCAGCTCTATATTTCTTCAACAAATTCTTTGTGATACATATGAGAAATAGATAAATGTCGGGCGCTTGGGTGACTCAGTCAGTTAAGTGTCTGATTCTTGATTTTGGCTCAGGTTGTGATCTCACTGCTTGTGAGTTTGAGCCCCTTGTTGGACTCCACACTGACAGAGTGAAGCCTGCTTGGGATTCTCTCTCTCCCTCTTTCTCTGCCCTTTCCCTGCTTGTGCTTTCTCTCTCTATATATATATTTCTCTCCCTCCCTCCCTCTCTCTCAAAATAAATAAACATTTTTCAAAAAAGAAACAGACAAATGTATAAAGCAAAACTGATTCCTCCAATAACTTGAGGTAGGCTTTGGAGAAGCCAAAAGGTATGCCTGGGAATGCTGTCTTGGTAATTTATGCTTCTATTTTTCTATGTTCTGAGTCAGAACCTTGACTTCCTGACTCTCCATGTCTCACAGTTAGTTTTGTTCAATAAAAAAAATCTCTTTTTCTCATAGGAATCCATGGTGTTTCTATACCTCTCCTTCATAATAGAAAAGTGGTATATTTTACAACAAATGGTCATGGAACTTATAATTGTCATTTTAAACCTCATTTGAACTTTGTCATGCAGCATATCCATCAATTCCTTGAATCCATTGTGACCGTTTTCTTTGTTTGCTCCAATTTCTATGAGTCACCTGAAGAGGTGCCATACTTTAAAGTTGAAATTTTCAGCACAGGACACATAGTTTTAGCTACTGAAAATGGTGTATACATAATATAGGTGATTGTTTTGGTCCTTAGGATATTTTCTTCTTGTGTAACTTGTAGCATACCCAGAAAATAAGCCTTAGTAAAATAGAATTCTATGTGGAGCCTATTTCTCCTGGTTTATCTCAACTCAGCCACAAAACCCAGGACCATAACAGTTCTGTAGTGTCCACAGAGATCAGTTACCTGCCTGGAAGGTTTACAAAGACAACAGCAGAATCTGAGAATGACTGAAATCTATACAATAGGATAAAAAATAATATATGTCTTGAAACATACTCATATTCAAAATTTATGAATAAGATACTTTGGGTTCTGACAGCAAAATAGAATTTCTCCTTAATAAGGAACTAGATCTATGGGAATACTTAAATACCCTTTTGGATTTTTCCTGTAATCTGTTCCATGCCGTTCCTATCAGTTGATATCTTCAGAGAAATGTCTATAACTTGCTTTAGGACCCTAATTACCAAGAATAACTTATCTCTAGTCTTTGATAATGTCTTTTCTCATAGGATGGTCTCCAAATACTAAGTCATTATCCATTAATGTTTATGGAGGGCTTAGCTTCCCATATTTCCTAAACATTAAAGAAAATGCTGCCAGGTGTCAGAGGTAGATTTACCATGAAGCTAATGAGGTTAAGTTTCAGAATGCTTCAATTGCACAGCCCCTTCCAAGGCTCTGGGAGAGGCCCTATGACTGTCTAAAATTTGCATGACTAAGATAATTTAACCACAACTATTTAAAGCTACTCCAATCTCCACTTTTTTTATGCTTCCTTTCAAATCAGGTAGGGTTGACTTAGCTGCAGGTATTTGGAGATCCAACCAAGGGAAGACGGAATTGTTTATACATTAATTTGTGTTTAGCGGATATTTTATGTGGCTCACAGTCGCTTCCATAAACAGTTAAAATATTGCTGGCCTTCCTGAAGTTTAAATGGCTTCCAGGTACCCTCTTGCCCTTCATTATGCTAATTCACTGAACTTTACAGCACCAAAGTACAAGGCCGTAAGTCACGTCATAATAGCGCAGGAAGCGTGCGGGTCCTGGAGGAGAAACAAGGTTTGAAACATGTGCAGACAGAAGTTGGCCTGTGGAAAATCTTTCAGTCAGCAAATGTGTAAAATTGAAAACGGAAGAGTTAGTTCTCACTGGTGTCTGGTCAGAAACAAAATTGTCTCCTGTAAGAAATATATTCATAATACGGTATGTGCAATTACAAATGTACCAAACATTTCCTTGTTTGAAGGTAATAGTGACAAATAGAATTTATCAGAATTCCTGCATTTGTAGGGCCCCAAATTACATCCGTATTACGAATAGTAGGCACATCTGTAATAGTTTACATGTAAAAGAAACTCGACAGACTTGCTTAAATTTGTGAAATGTTGCCAATAATTGATGTTAAAGGTAAAAGAAATTGTTCTAAATTATTGATAATAAAAATATTAATAATGCTAGAAGACTATTTTCTATTTTCTCTAGAAAGGATTACATTTCAAAATTATCATCGTATGAAGACGCAATCAGAGAACATGCAGCCAAAAGTAATAAATATGTCAGACAGCTAATTAATGAAAAGCATTGCTATTTTTGCAATTTTTGTGGTATTTGGCAGTTGTCGAAAATTTATCATTTGTTGTGATTTCTATTCTTGTTCTAAATAAATATTTATTGTAATAACTAAGTTGTCATTTATAATTTTGTGTTCTTTTTCTTAAAGTGGGCTTCCTAAATTGTAAACATTTCAGGTTTCCCAAAATTTAAATTCATCTCTGACAGAAGTGTCTCTCACTCTTTGTGTGTATATCTCCCTTTCTTACACACACACACACACACACACACACACAGTTTAGTGAACTTGACCTGTGTTTATGCTCTTTACAATACTGGTTTTTGTTTGTTAAGTCAATTTCTTGATGTTGCAACAGAGAAAGATATTTTAAAACTCTTTCTTTCTTGGGGAATATTCACTTATTGGGGTACGGGAAGGTCTGAGCTGATAAAAGACTTTCCCATTGGGCTACTCAATGAGATTTCTTTTCTAGCAAGTGGTCAGGATGTTTAACCACATCACACACACAATCGTGTTAGTGACCTTTGCAGCAATCCCTTCCTGCATGTTGTCACCTTTATCTTCTTATTCCTGCCTCTCCCCCTTCTTTTTTCTCCTCTTCCTGCCTCCACTTTCTCCTCCTCATTTGATAAGCCCTATATATTTAGTTTTCACTTTGTCTAAGAGAAAGAGATATGGGAACTAAATCCACTAAGAAGAATACTTTCAGCCAAAAAGAGGTCAGCCTGCATTCCAGGTAGGGCTGTTCTTTTGTGGTACCAGAGGATGGCACAGGGCAAATAGCAGAAGTGGAGCCCCTGATTTAGACAAGGAGAATGTTGAGGCCAAATTGCAAGTAGTTGGTTGGAGGTGGGGGAAGTTCTTGTACAAAGGAGGAATTCAGATAAACATGTTTCCAAAGAGACCAAGAACAGAGCCAGGAAAGTTTGGAGACCTATCTGAAGTCTGAATAAGAGATTGGAAGTCAAGCAACTGAGGGATGGAGAATGAGTCCACTGGAGACACTCGGAGATGTGGGTTTAGTAAGTTCTAGACCAAAACCAAAACGGATATAGTATCACGGATGCAAAACTAAAGTCAAGGGCAGTAACCTATGGACGGCATCAAGGGCAAAGCTAGCAGCCAGTGCCCCAACTGCTTCAAATCCAAAGTTTCCTACTTTGAAGGATTGGGTCTGGCTATTGGCTGGGCTATAAGAGAAATGAGAGGCTTTCTTCTGAGAAGCAGCATGGACTCCAAGGGATAGATTAGATATGGAGTTCATGAAATCCTCATTTAGCAATCATTCCAATTTCAAATAGGCGTAAGTATGAATCTCTTCTGCATACTTTAAGGACAGGTGCCATATTTGGAAGGAGGTGAAAGATTCGAGGGTTCATGTTGCAGTCCCTTCCCTGACCAAGTCCTTCAACCCAGTGATTCTCTCCATTAAGCTAATAGCTACATCTCTTTATCTTGCAAGTTGTTAAAATCATGATTGAAGTGAATTTTTACAAAATAATTTATTGTATTAATAGTGTTAGCCTGCTTTAGAGGCTTTTATATTCTTTTTTTTTTCATTAAAGGAATGTAGCATGCGCCCTCGATGTTACAGTTGCTATTATTAGGAAGGATAGCAGCATCATTTAATTTTACTTACACATTTTATTATATTTGTCCAACTGAGTGCTATTATGTTCCAGAATAATGGAGGATATTCATAACGTTCTCCAATCTCAAAATAAACCAAAGACTTAAAGTTTTCCCCAGGTACCTCTAGCCTTGAATTCAAATAGTATTCCTCCTTGTGCATTCCTCCATTTTGTTCTGTCAGACCTTCCAACTTTAAATATTGCTTCAAACCCCTGAGGGTTTTATAAGCTCAACCACAGACTGCATTTAAACAGACTTCACTCATAATGAATTAGTTGAATGTGTTTAACTATTACCCATTGTCCAAATAAATGCAAAATAAAGTACCTCTACTTAAATGTACAAAATAGCCATCTATAAAATCATAAGCAATAAAGTTATATAGTTGCGTTTGCTCCATTTCTTTGGCTAAGATAAAAATAGAATGTTGGCTTCTTAATAACATTTTCTTATTCTAAAGGAAGATATAGCACTTGTGATTGCCTATCAACTTTAATATTTGCTGATACGGGAAAGCGCTAGTCTCTGCTAAATAGGGAGAAGCCTTGACCTACTTTATTTGATTTTAACATCTTGCATTTTAAAATGCAGGATCAAGGACTGTAGATTTTTATCATCTTTCCTTAGCCTTCTCTACAATAAAAGGAACACAGGGATTTTCTGGAAGGAGAAAAGATGCAGGACTCTTGAGGCCAATTTGATAGAAAGGATTACTTTAAATAAATTCTAAAGTGAGACACATTGAGACTTGCATAAGGGTAGACATGGAATTTCCAGTGCCTCTCACTGCCTGTCTATCAGATCCTGAGGGGCATGATGGGGTTAATGGGAGAGAAGACTGTGTTTGCCTTGGGGGGAAAGCGTACTTTGTGTCAAATTTGGTTGATAGAGTACTCCACAGACACGTGTACCTGAGCAGACTGACCAAATCTAGACTAGAGAAGAGAAAGACAATGACATTACTTTCAACAGACACAGTTGGGTGACAAGACAGGACAGGAAATGGTTTTGCAACTATCAGTAACCCAAGCAAGATATCACATAAGTAAACTCAACAGCAGATGAGAGAGAGAGAGAGAGAGAGAGACAGAGAGAGAGAGAGAGAGAGACAGAGAGAGAGGGGTGTGGAAGGAAAGAGGTGTCTGGGGCAAGTATTAAGCATACCTGATCCTCAGGACACTTATCTAAATAGATACCTGAGGGTGAGAGTTGATTAAGAAAGGAGTTGGTGTTCCTGCAATGATGCAGAGCTAAAGAGTCAACGAAATGTGATTTAACAACAGATGTTACCTCTTTCTACTACCCATCATAGCACAAACTGGAAGAACATGGTCCCAGAATTTGGGAAGAAATAATGGAATTCCAAACACTGCTTCCATATAATTTGCAGTATCTGGAGTACGAGTACCAAGCTGTTACTCAACTATTAAAGTCTTTAAATTGCTTCTGGTGTGTGTCTGAATGGTTATGGCATTCAAATAAAAATAGTCTATGCCCACTTGTCTAATTTGACCTTGCCCCAAAACAGATCCTGAGATAAGGACTTCTGAGCATGTAACTCTTCAACCTCTGTACTCAGCATAAATATTGCAAATGGACTGTTGAAGTATGTAGTGTAACGGTTACAAGCAAAAGCTTTTGAACCAAACCACTTGGTTTGTAGTCAGAAGCTGCCATTTACTAGTCATGTGGCCTTTGAGTAGTTAGTTATCTATGCCCTGATGTTCTCATCAAAAAAATGTTGAAGCTACTAGGATCCAGCTTTTAGAGTTGTTGCAACTATAAAGTCAACTAATACAAATACTGTGCTTAGAGTAGGGCCAGATGCACGGCAAGTACCCAATAAGCATTAGCTCTCTTTATCGTGGATTTATTTTTTCACACAGCTTCAAAAATCCTTCTCAAAACAGTGTTTCAGGCAGCCACTGTCAATTAATCAGGGTTGACACTGAGATGAAACCAATTTGTCTAGTCTCCATCCTCCACAAAGTGAGAAGATGATTCCGTGTCCATATGGTTTTAAAGACTTGTGAAATCATAGAATCTCCGAGGAGAAAGGAACCATAAAAATCAGCCACTCCAACATCTAAACCACTCTGGAAATGTCTTCTATAATGGGCCTGAGCACACATGCATCTGGGCCTCTGTTTGCTACTCAATGCTTATTAAATCATTCAACTTCAATTTTTAGGCATTGTCTTAGTTCAGGCTGCCACAATAAAATATCATGATGGTTGGCTTAAACAACAGAAATTTATTTTCTCATGGTTCTGGAATCAGGGAAGTCCAAGATCAAGAGTCTGACCCATTCAATTCCTGGTGAGAGCTCTCTTCCTGATGGGCAGACAGTTGCTTTCTCACTGTGTCTCCACATGACTATATATTTATTTATTTATTTATTTAGGTGTATGTGCAGGGAGAGAAAGGATTTTTCTCTCTTCTTTTTACAGGCTACTTTTTCTATAGGATTACCCTTATGATTTCATTTAGTCTTAATTACCTCCTAAAAGCCCTATCTTCAAATACAGTCACATGAGGGGTTTAGGGTTTCAACATATGAACTGCGAAGGGGGGTGGGGAGACATGATTCAGTCCATAGTAAACATTTTTATTTGTATTTAAGTAAATTTGGCCTCACTATAAGTCATAATTTTGTCACCAAGAGCAACAGAAAGTAGACCCTCTTCCATATGACAAATTTTTTGGAATTTAAAATACTTAAAATATCCTCCCTAGTTCTCATCTTTGGGCTTAATGTCCCCATTTATTTCAATGATTTTTTCATATAAACTTCTCACCATCCCATGAGCACTACTATATACCTTATTAATTTCTATACTTAGAAAGGGTGTCTACAATTGAGAACAATATTCTAAATGTGATCTGATCAATATCAAACGCCAAGAAATTACTGTCTTTTCTGTTCTTGTAACTACTCTTGCTTGCATACAAGTTGAGATTGTGTTTACTATGTTAGTTATTGGATTGCAGTTTATAGGCAAGTAGTTTACTCCCTAGTATTTTAGGTATGCAGTAAGCATTGGATAATTGAACTGGAGTCCACTCTGATGGAGTTCTTTGTTACATGGAGTCTTATGTTTTTTTCTGAATTATCTTCAGTCTAAAGAATTCACAGAATACTGGAAACTGGACCATTTTGGAGTTCCCCTGATATTTTTGTATATAAAGTGAAAATAATAGTAAAGGTCTGGGCCGGTATGGACCAAAATTGCAATGGACCAATAAAGAGAATTCCTGCACTGAAGAAAAACTGAGAGTTTTTTTCCATCTTTTCAACATGGACATAGATAGAGAGTGAACAAGGGGCCATGCTTCTGTTATGTGCCTTTAGTAATTGCTTTAACATGTGACTTGCCATTTAAGCAATAAATGACATTTACTAAGGGTTTAATATACATCAGCTACTGTGCCAGACACTTTCACATTATCTCATTAATCCCCTCAACAGCCCTGTGAGGTAGGTCTTATTAGCCTCACTTTACAGAGAAGTTATGGAGCTGGCCTAATTTTACATGTTCAAGATCATTCTTTCTTTGGCTGCCAAATCCCAAGTGTTTTCCATCACACCTGGGCTAGCGAAACTGGGGTGTGCCAGGGGATGCTAGAAACCACAGTTAATATATGGCACGTCACCCTGGGACATTAATATTCCTGATGACAGGTATATTAGTTTATGAGGGCTGCCATAACAAATAGCACAGACCATGTGTGAAGCACTCAGAATAGTACCTGGAATGTAAGAAGTCCTGCGTATGTATTAACTGCTGTTACACTATTGGATGGATGAAGTAAAAATGCAAAATTCCTTTAATTTTAATGTTAAAACATACCATAGTGTTTTTTCACTTGTAGAAGGCTGCTTCAATAGCAAATATCCATTTGTTATCCTCTTCTAATGGGATAAAGTTGATGAAAAAGTCTGAGAAGCAATGAATTTCTGCAACCATGCATTTGCTCTTCATGCTGGCCTGATTTCTATGATGCCTCTCAGTGAGCCCCACCTACTGATATTTATGTCCAGTGAAATCCCCTCCTTGTGCAGGTAGGCTGGACCAAGTGAATCACTTCTTTTTTTTCTTTCTTTTTTTAAATTTATTTTTATTTTTTTAATATGAAATTTATTGTCAAATTGGTTTCCATACAACACCCAGTGCTCATCCCAACAGGTGCACTGCTCAGTGCCCATCACCCCCTCCCCTCCTTCCCAACCCCTATCAACCCTCAGTTTATTCTCAGTTTTTAAGAGTATCTTATGGTTAAAATGTGGCAAAAATGTTAGAATGGCACTTCCGAAATTAGATCCTAAAAATCTGTGACTTTCATCTTGCTATCTCTTGTCTCTTTTCTCTCTCTCTCTCTCTCTCTCTCTCTCTCTCTCTGGCTGTTTCTTGCCTGCTTGCTCAGATGGGGCAAATGGCCACGTTTTGAGTTGCCCTGTGAATAGGTCCATGTAACAAGGAACTTAAGGCAGCTTTGGACCAACAGCCTTCAAAGAACTGAAACCCCTCAGTTCAAATTCCTGCAAGGAAATGAATTTGCCCACAACCACATAATTGAATTTGGAAGTGGATCCCTCCCAAAGAGGAGTCTATTTTTCCAAGCCTTGGGATGCCTGAAGCCCCAGTTGGCTCTTTGGCTGCAGTTTGTGAGATACCTGCAGCAGCAGATCCAACTGAGCTGTGCCCAGATTTTTAACCTACAGAAGCTTTGAGAAAATAAGTATTGTTGGTTCAAGCCACTAAATTTAGGAGTAATATTTTATGCAGCAATAGATAACTAATATACTCTTCTGAAAGTGGAAGATGTTGTAGAAGAAGATGGACGATCATCATTCGGGTGGAAAAGAAGATTCACGCTAGCACAGCAGAAGGACTCAAAGAGTAGAGGGCAAGAAATAAGTTGTCTTCAGAAGATTCCAACTACTTCCCAAGAGTAACACTGCTCGAGTAGTTTTATCCCATCAGCATGTCTGGAATCAACCTTTAATTGGATAGCTGGCAATACTTTTGCTTTGGACTAGTTGTATTTCAAAGCACTTAAATTGCTCAACCTGCTCCAATACATTTACTCCTACTGTTTTCCTCATTAATGAGGCATTCAGCTTTTATAATCTAGGAGACGACCTAAAGATCAGAGTTAATTTAATTTAAAATCCATATACTAGAGAAGAAAGCCCCTGCCTGCAGTATTGATGTCAAACTGTGGGCCTCTGCAAACTCAGGAGCAAAGACCCCACACAATAGCATATGCCATGTTATTATTTCCAACAGGTGCCCATAGTCATGCAGTCACAAAGTTCTACCAAAAGAGATTCTGAAAATTGGTCCCCAACTGATTTAATACTACTTATCGGAGGCTTTTGTTTGGTCAAGTGAGTGGCAAACCACTTCCTGGTTTCATTATGAAGTCTTAAATCCCACTGAGCAGCTAAGACCAATATCAATGAATCTTACATCCCTGATATTTTGGAGAAAGTCATTCATGACTGAGATAATCAAAGAGCTTAGATTTATTAGCAGTAGTTCTTATAAAATATGTGTGTTTTAACCGAATTCTATTGGCAAAATTATTTACTCCTACTACAGGAAGTAATAAGGCCCTGCGAAGCACTCCCTGGAGGCATCTATTTCATATGTAATTTTTTTATCCTCAGTCTGTTTTCTGATTTGCGAGGGTCTACACTGAGATTGTTTCACAATTGTTTTCTATTCATCCACTCATTCATGTGTTTATTTGGCAAACACTGGGTATATTTTCTGTGCCAAGCACCATGCTTGGTCTTGGAGATTAAAAGAGGAATAATGTAGTCCTTCAGTCAAAATAGACTAGGTTATGCTATTGTAACAAATAAGCTTAAAATAATCTCAATGGTTTAACCCAACAAGTTTGTTTCTGGTTCACACCAAGTCTATGAGGTCCACGTGATAACTCCATGGCAGCCTGGGCTACATTTCCCGAGACAAGGAAAGACCAGACTAGAAAGTTTGGTAGCAATAATTAAGTGCTTCTATCAGAAAGAGATACAAGCTCTTCTGTTTGCATGACCACGTCTGCCTACAAGTATCAGTGCCAACCCTCAACGGTTTCATGAGGTGGAGAGGCAGAAAGAAACCACACACAGACTTTGCCCCGACATCCCACCTGCAGTCTGGTTTTGTTTGCCTGTGCAGACTTGTCATCGGCGTTTGTATGACGTTTTTCAGGCCTTGAAAATACTAAACATATCATGGTAACGTCCCATTATTGTCCTCATGGACAGTTAAAGGAACAGGGGCTCTGTGTTGGAGGGGACCCACCTCCCTCTCTCTAAAGATATTGTAGCCTTTACTTCCCTTTCTTCCTCTCCAGCCCAAGTAGGAAGACCTGGTCACCCCTTGAGAGTGAAGAAATGAACAAAGGAGGACACAGCTAGGATCAAGTTAGACATTGAGAATCACCATTAAATTCCCCATTATTTATTTATTTATGTAATCAGTGGGTCATTTGACAGCTATGTATTAAACATCTCTGTTATGTGCTGTGTGCTAAGAATGACATGTTGATCTAACTAGATAGGGTTCAAAAATATAATGAGGAGACTGTCAAGCAAATAGGCAATCAAATACAGTATACTGAGTTAGGCTACAGAAATACAGAGAGCTCTGGGAACATGTTAATGGGGGGACATGGTGGGTGAGGGAAGACCTCTAGAGAAAATAATGACTGAGCAGAGGTCTAATGTATGCATAAGAATAAGCTTGGTGAAAGATCTGGGGGCAGGGTGATTGTTCCAGAAGAACAAAGACCTGGCGGAGAGAGGGAGACAGAGTAAGAGAGCACAGGAAGCTTTTGACAGGATCAGGGAATTGCAAGAAGCATTGATTCAAGGTGAGGGCATTTGAGGAAGTGAGATTAGAAACATGAAGAGGAACCAGGTTTCTCCAAGGACCTCCGAAGCCATGAACAAGAGTTTGGACTTTTTCTTAAGAGCAGTGGGAAGCGACTGAAAGGTTTCAAGCAGGAGAGAGTGATATGATAAGTACTTCAGGTTCAAAGTAACAAATGCCCTTTACAAAAGCTTAGCAATTATTGTGCTGACAAAGGACCCACCCCAACACTTGCTCCCAGTAGTCTTGGTCTGTGGCTGGTTTCCCTAATATAGGGTGATTTATGAGAAAGTGGACTGGGGATTTGTGTGTTTGGTATGACCCAGGTATTTCCTGGTATGACCCAGGAAAGCCGCTACTACAAAACTGTCCTTTCCACACTCTGCCATCAACACTCCAACCCCACTCTTGGTTCCATCATTTTTCTATTTATCTGTTAATCAAATATGCACCAAGCACCTGCTTTGTAAATGGAATAGAGCTTGTTCAGTAAAGGAAAGAAGATAAGGAAGGAGATCTAGTGGGGGAGATAAGACGAGTTTAATAGTATTATGTGTGGGAGGAGAACAAAGCTGTAGGAACTCAGAGGAAGAAACAAACCATTCAGGCTGAGGAGCCCAGGGGAGGCTTTGTGGGGAAAATACCACTATGGCTGGCCCTTGGAAGATGAATATGATTATCTTGGGGCTGAGCGGAGTTTTCATCAGAGGCATGTCAGCTATCTGTGACAGAAACTTAACTCAAATGAACTTAAACACAAAGAGCATTTATTGGTTCACATACTGGGAAGTCCAGAGGTGCAGCTGACTCCAAGCCAAGCTGGAACCAGGGACCCAATGTTATGATCAAAGCTCTCCTTCTTTCCATTATTATTATTTTTTTTAATGTTTATTTGTTTTTGAGAGGGGAGAGGGAGGGACAGAGAGAGGGAGACAGAATCCAAAGTAGGCTTTGTGCTGTCAGTGTAAAGCCTGAGATGGGGCTCAAACTAACACCCCATGATCCCTGAGGTAATGACCTGAGCCAAAGGCAGACACTCAACTGACTAAGCCACCCAGCTGCCCCTCCCTCTCTCCATTCTTAGGACAGTTTCTCTCTGGTGCTCAAATAGCTCCCAGCAAAGTCAATATATTAGCTCTACAAGGCTGCTGTAACAAATCAGAACCAAGACTGGGTAGCTTAAAACAACAGAAATCTATTCTCTCACAGTTCAGGTGACCCAGAGTCCAAAATGAAGGTGTCAACAGAGATAATTTCTTCTGGAGGTTCTGAGGAAAACTCTATCATATGCCTCCCTCCTAGCTTCTGGTGTTTGCCAGAAATCCTTGGCATTCCTTTGCCTTTAGATGCATCCTACCTTCTCTGCATTTCTACTCTGTGTCTCCTTATCTAAAATCTCCCTCTTTTTTCTTGAAAGGACATCAGTCACTGAATTTAGGGATGATCCTAAATCTAGGACGATCTTTCTTGAGATCCTTAACTCAATTACATATGCAAAGAACTTATAATAACAAGGTCATATTTCAAGTTTCATATTTCAAGTAGATATGAAATTTAAGAGGACATTATTCAACCTGCTACACCTGGCAAAGCCATCTTTCCCCCATCTATAGCACAAAGATCCCCCTCCAGTTGGCCCAGCTTGGGTCATGTACCACATCTGTGATGAATGGGCTGGGTTGTGGAGTTCAGCCCCACCAGAGTGACATGATTTGAGTTCCAAGGGAAAAAAACGTTCTGCTATTAGAAAAACAGGAGAAGGTGAACTAAAGAAATATCACTGATATGGGACTCCCGGGTGGCTCAGTCAGTTAAGCATCTGACTCTTGATTTTGGCTCTGGTCATGATCTCAAGCCCCACGTCAGGCTCTGTGCTGACAGTGTGGAGCCTACTTAGGATTTCTCTCCCTCCCTCTCTCTGCCCCTCCCCACTCATGGTGTCCTTCTCTCTCTCAAAATAAATAAAATAAACTTTATTTTAAAAAAACGAAAGAAATATCACCGATAGGATTCTGGAACAAGCCTAGAGCATTCTGGGAGAGGATAATGGAAAGGTGTTTGGAATTATGCTTCAGAACTGAATGGATTCTAAAGGCTAGTCTATTGGCTACATTCTCTTCTACAGATGAGGAATAAAAAGCACAGGGAGGGAGTTTCTAAAGGCTCCTGTACCTAACAGTCAGTGAGGGGCATTCTGTTAGAGGACAGGGGCTACCTGACCTGAATATGAGGAGGAAGGGGAGGAGGTACCCAGGGAGCAGGATAAACCATACAGGGAGAGGGCCAGTGCCAGGAGACATGGATGGATATTCAAAACATATTTCACCATAATTCCTACCTCTATCCCTGCCTTAATTTACTTAAGCATTTTACCTATAGAGCTAAAAGCTAGACCGTTGTTTTTCAGAGGCTCCTCTGAAAACCAGTTTTGAAGTAATGTTTGCATCCATCTTCTGTAATCAGAAAAATAAGAATAATATGGAACTTTTTTTAAAGTGAATTAATTCAATTTAAAGGGCTGCATTTTCTCCCTAAAATTATATCCTCTCTACTTTTTTGATATTTGTTAGTCTATCATTTATTTTTATTAAACCATGATCATAGTAGAAAGTAATTTTTATTTTGTGTAATTTAATTTGTGGCCTGTATTTGGCAAATGAACGTGTTGGCAGCCCTATGGTGCCTTTCCATATTTTGGGGCAGGAAGGAGATTTTACTGATTCATGAGATCCATTGACCTTGGATCCCTGGTCTCAACCAACTGCTTCATCTCACTGGGAAGCCTCAGAACTGAACAACCACAGTGAGAAATTACAAGAGACTTCTCAGAACATTCATTTTTAGAAGAAGAAAGGTGGCCTTGATTTTGAATTGATTTTTACTGTGTCTGGCATATTTTAAGAAAACTCTGTTTTGCTCAGGATGAGATGTAGCTTGTTAGTTGCATTACTGGTTGCTAGGGGACGTGCTACTCTGGAGTGAGACATGCATGTGGTACCTCCTAAACTCCTGTAGCCTCGAGGCCTCTCCAGCATTACCCAAGGGTTCGGAAACACTCGTTAGCCAAAGAAACTGAGCTGGTGGAAAGCCTCTGATTCATCTGAAAACCTTTACACGTACTTTTTCAAAAAGGAAAATTAGCGGGGCATTCTTCAGAGTAATTGACCTGTGAATTTTACTTTGATTTGTTTATCCACAACAGCCATCACACCAAGTTAGCAATATGCATGCTTCAGCCAAACCTCATGGTTGGTGACATCTGAATTGCACATCATCCATCACATTGCAAGTGCTCATGGTCCCTCCACCGGAACCACTCCTGTTAGAACAACAGTTGGAAGTAGGGCGGGGGGTAGCGTTGTGAAGGCTTATTTAAGAAGCCAGTCAGACATAAGACCGTTCTTTCCTGGGACTTAGAAGGATGAGTTTTCTCTGCCTAAGTAGAAAGCAAAGAGATATTTAAGAGTAACATATTGGCCACTGTATAGAGTACTGAGTTTTTGTTAGGTGGTACTATTAAATCCACTTTCTTTACCTCCCCCAGCTTCTTTGGGTTTTGGTGCCTTCTTGAAGAACAAAGGAGGCAAACAATGCCGAAAAGCCAGTAAACAAGAGAAATAAGCATGATCTAGAAGATAAGTGCCTCACCCTCCAGGCCTCAGAATAGAGAAGACAGTAAACACCCCTTACCCATTTCTTATTCATGCATTGGTTTATTCATTGATTGGCTGATTCCTTCATTCATCGGGCCATTAAAAATCAAAGTTTTATTAGTGACTATTTTATGCAAGATATTCTTAGGACAGTGAGATAGAGAGGTAATAAAAATGGACTGAAAGGAAAGGGGATTTTAGGAAACTCATTTTATTATTTTTTATTTTTTAAAGTTTATTTATGTATTTTGAGGGAGAGAGAGAGAGAGAGAGAGGGAAAGTGAAGGGGAGGGGGAGGCAGAGAGAGAGAGAATCCAAAGCAGGCTCCACATTGTCAGTGCCGAGCCTGATGTGGGGCTTGATCTCACGAACCCTGAGATCATGACCTGAGCTGAAATCAAGAGTCGGACACTCAACCAACTGAGCCACCCAGGCGCCCCATAAGACACTCATGTTAGCCTAGAGTTAAGGCGTTTGCTGGTATGCTGAGCACTCTTGGGCATATTTGGCCTCAGAAGTGCTGAGCGGGTTTCAAGCTTCTACTTCAGAAGAGGTGAAGCAGTCCAACTGACAGATTAGAGCTTGCTCTAAGCCTAATATTTTAAGGGAGAGAAACACGATATTGATAAGTGCTTCCCAGGGACAGTCAATTCCCCAGGGAAGAAAAGCAGCCAAGGATACAGAATATAGCATTTGCCTGTCCTGGAGGAGTGCATTGTTCCCTGGAAACTAAACCCAGAGGAAAGCTCATTGGGAAAGAAAGGAATAGAGACCAGTCACTAATTACCCTGATTTTTCGCTAATAAAATTTGTGCTTATCAATAACAAGAATGGTTATTGATTATGGGGTATTACCAATCAATCCAAGCACAGCTTTAGTGACTCCCCTTAATGATCATCACTGGGATGGAGCCACAGAAAGACAAAATGCAAGCCTTGCCCTACAGGCCCTCATTATCCAGTTGGGAAATAAGGTTGGTAAAGAAAAAGAAGACAGTCTTGCTTTCAATAGAGCTTGATGAAACCTATAAGGGAGTATAAAATCTTTTCATCCTTCTGGCATCTCATTGAAGGGCCGGTTCTATCTATTACTGAAAACAATAACAGCCATATTTATTGCATACTTGCTATGTTCCAGGTGCTATTCTAAGTGCTTTGCATATATTATCTCACAACCCTATGAGATAGACAGTGTTATTATTCTGGATTTATAGATGAGGAAATTGAAGCATAGAGAGATTAAGTGACTTGCGTGAGGTTGTATGGCTATTAGGTAGTGGAGCTAACATTCCAATTCAGGGGGCTGCTGGGACAGCTCTTGTATAGAAGGAATGTGCTGTAGCACTCTGCATCTGAGAGACTGCTATGTCAGAACCAGGGCTCAATAGACACCAGGGTGGGTGAAACCAGCTGGGACTGGCTTTTAGAGACCAGACAGGGGACAGGGCAGGTGTTTCAGGACAGGTTCCATCAGCCAGAAATGTCATAAATAGAGGTAGCCGTCCAATAGTCTGTGAGATGGGCTAGGCTGGGAGGGCTGAGCCTTGGAAACCAGACACCCTGGCAGGGGTGAAGAATGGGACTGAGATGCCGAGGTGCCTAAAGGTGAGCAAATACAGCCACACTGACAGATCACAGAAGATGGAACCAGCTGGTACTCTAAGCAGGTAGATGATAATAAAATTAATGTGTGGATGACCTGTAGGTGACTATGTTTTTGTTGAGTTTTTGGTTGCAAATGAAAGAAACTTAACACAAACCATCTTAAATAAGCAAGGAAATGTATTAGCACATAAAACTGAAATGTTCATGGGTGTGCTTGCTTCAGGCATATCTGGATTCAACCTCTCAAATCAAGAATCTGTCTCTGGCGCACCTGGGTGGTTCAGTTGGTTAAGTGTCTGACTTCGGCTCAAGTCATGATGTCACGGCTCGTGGGTTCGGCCCCACGTCGGGCTCTGTGCTGACAGCTCAGAGCCTGGACCCTGCTTTGGATTCTGTGTCTCCCTCTCGCTCTGCTCCTCCCCCACTCACGCTCTGTCTCTCTCTCTCAAAAATAAAAAAACATTAAAAAAAAAACCAAGAATCTGTCTCTTTATCTCTGGGATCTGCTTTTTGGTTGTTGCTGACTTCATTCTCAACCAGACTTTCTTCTTATAGTAGTTTCTGAGAATTTAACAATGACAATGAAAAGAAAGGCTTATTTTCCCCATCGTTTCTTATTTAATTAAATTAAATATTTCTTTAACGCCTATGTACCCCCATAAGGAATACAGTGGTGAAAAAAATAGGTAAGTTTCCTTCCTCATGGAGATCCTATTGAGGAGGGGGAAAAATGGGCAATAAACAAACCAATACAAATACAGTATTAAGTACTGCTAAGTGCTATGAAGAAAAAAAATAAATCCAAGTATGGGTATGGTACTTAGTTATAGCCACCCAAATGGACTAAGACAGTGATTAAAGTAGGTCCCACCAAGCAAATGACATCTGAGTAGCTGTGTGAATGAAGCCAAGGAGTGAGCCAGTGGACATATGGAGAAAGAGTGCTCCAGGAGAAAGGAAGAGCAAGCCCAAAGCCAGCTCTGCTCAATTTGAGAATTCGGCTTTAAATGTCATGTTGATGATCTCACAGTTCATGGGTTTGAGCCCCAAGTTGGACTCCATGCTGGTGGTGGGGAACCCGTTTGGGATTCTCTCTCTCTCTCTTTCTCTGTCTCTCTGTCTCTCTCTGTCTCTCTCTCTCTCTCCACCTCTCCTGCTCTCTTTCTCTCTCTCAAAATAAATAAATAAACTTAAAAAAATAAAAAAATAAAAGTCATGTTGAACATACAAAGATGATTAAGACTTGGACCCTGAAGTCCAAGGAGTAAATAGTCAGAGAGGAAGAAATGGGCAGGTTTAAAAATGTAAACAATAAAGATGGATTGATATCATGACGCTCCTGATAATGAGTGTTAGGCACGGTGTGGGGCATGAAGGCAGGAATGATTGGGGAAGGCGTCAGTTTGGAATCAACCCTATACTCCTTAGGGTTAAAACTACAGCATTCTGATCATCACACACAATAAACAAAATCAGGGCTGTGATTTCCATACTGGGATCTTCAGCGATTGTTGTTTTACTTTTTGCACAATACTTAAGAGTAGCAGGTTATACCTAGATCTGTGCTCTGGCCTGTAGCATCTTGTCATTGGTGTGGTGACGAATCTGAAGTCCATCAGGAAAGAATGGACAAATAAGCTTTGCGTCACAAAGGTTAACCTTAAATTCAAATGTTTCTTATGGTGTTGTGAATAAAGAGATATTTGCTAAGAATGCCCAACTAAAGCCACCAGTCAAGCTCACTTGCCCTTTCTGGCTCTCTCTCTCTTTCTATTGAATGCACTGAAGAATGATTTATCTTTTAACTTAGACTTAATTCACAATTTCACAATTAATTAAATATCAGCCTAATCATTATACCCACAAAGCATTTAAACTGATGTTGGGAGAATGATGGGGAAATGAATAATGCTTTGAAGGTCCATTTCAATTTAGTTATTTGATTAATGAATATTCCACAAGGGCATTTGGGAGATGACCTCTGTTGATGACTTAAAAAAAGACATGTCTGTTTAGATAATGAGAAGACAAAGCGAGCTTGAGTTATCGCTGGGTGTACGTTGTGTAGAATTACAAGGATTAATCCATACAAAATGTATTAGTTTTCCCATGGCTTGTTGAAGATAACAGAGAATTGTAAGATCAATAAATAAAGTTTGGCATTTCAAAGATGCTGCTTGATGATAAACTGTGCGGTGTGCACCCCGGACTGCCAGCCAGGGTGGTTCTGAGCACAAGACGCCCACCAGAGGCTTATGAAAGAAAGCTGGGCTTGTTCCTGATAAGGCTTATGGTGGGGAGGGCTGTTTGCCTCATAAACTCTCCCTAATCCCTCCTAACACCTGACCTTTCGATTGCTTAGATGTAGAAGAAGAAAATTGGTTGTCACCAGCTTCCCGTATATTCAAACAAGTAAGAAACAGCTTACCTTGTTTTGTGGTTTAGAAGGAACCTTTCCCCGGCAGTTTCGTGATCAAAAGCGCATATTGCCAAAGGGAATCAAATATAGGTCAAAGATGCTGACTGCAGAGCCTGATAAGAGTAGGGCGCAGAGGAGGAGGTGTTTCAATCACAACCAGACTGCCTTCTTCAGCAGAGAAACACTTATCACAAACTCAACATCGTAATCTTGGACAGTTAAGTTACTTTCTGTCTTTAATTATGCTAAATCTTAGCACAGTCTAAGCTGAGTCAAAAATTGGGGTCAGCAGGGTCCCCCAAGGACTGGAGTTATTTGAACATAAAGCAAACGCTAGAGAAGGTTTAATTTTTATAGTAAGCAAAATAGTACTTCGTTCCCTCCTGAGTTGTTTTTCCCTTTAAACCACAGAAATGACTCTCCAAATGCCAGATTTGTGTTCATTCAATAGATAACTAATAATCCAGATCCTCTTTGTGCTGAATTTCCTGGTAGCAAGTTGAGAACCTGAACTGCCATGGGCCTTATGGGACCTTTGGATGTCCAGCCCCGAGAGTGGAAAGCAGTGCCTGCAATTGCTAAGCCTGGGGAGAGACTGGGAGGGGACCGGCTACTGGTGCCCACCCCCTTCCCAGTGTATAAAGGGTAAGTTAACACTTTCTAAAACCATCTGTTAAGCAACTCTGAATGAGTCTAATTCTGAGGGAAGAAAGATGGGAATACTCTTTTAGAAACAAGAGATTTTACGATATGGTTTGGACTTCAAGGCTTTTGTTTGGAATAATAGAAATTTTAGAAACTACAAGGTCCCAAATCCAGTGGTGGCATTGCAACTGGTTAACTGTTCAGTTTGGGGCACAACGTTTATTCTAAAAATGGAAGAAATTTGTTCAACTCAAAGTTTTCTCTCGGCGCAAAATCTCTGTTCTTCAGAGTGTTATTCCTTGCACGGGCAACAATATCTGAGATTATGGCACAGGAATTGTTTGTAGTCAGTGTCATGTGACCATTAGGAAAAAGTCTTTTTTTTTAAATGTTTTATTTATTTTTGAGAGGGAGAGAGAGACAGAGTGGAGTGGGGAGGGGCAGAGAGAGAGGGAGACACAGAACCCGAAGCAGGCTCTAGGCTCTGAGCTGTCGGCACAGAGCCCCACATGGGGCTCAAACCCACGAACTGTGAGATCATGCCCCCAGCCGAAGTCTGATGCTTAATCAACGAGCCACCCAGGCGCCCCTAGGAAAATATTCTTTTAGTCTTTTGGATAGTTGTTTCCTAGAACTTGAGTTCTCATTTTTTTTTTTTTTTTTTTTTTTTTTGCTTTTTAGATGTCCTTTAGCATAAATCACCCAGCAGGAAGTTATTTGTTACACTCAGCATTTATTTGCACTCACTTCCAAAAAATGACTGAGAGCCAGGTTTCTCATATCCTTTGTAGTATTGCATGATGGTTTTGGCATTTTTTGGCAAACAATCATTTTGGGCTTGAAATATTCGAGCTAGCGTGGTAATTTCTAAGGTTATTGTCAAGGGAAAGTTCTTGCTTTAATTTTGCCTTAAAAAGATCCCCTTATGCTGAATATTTCCAAGATAACCTTCCTCCAGGAGATCATTTAAAAGTCAAATGACAAGACTGGCTTTCATTTTCCCTTGTCAAGTCCAGAAAGACTTTCTCAAAAATATTTAGCATCCTGCTCTTTGGCAAAGCAGCATCTGGAGTTTGCCTAGGATAGCAGGCACTTTTTCTCACTCCTGCTCTCTTTTCATAAATGGGGAATTCCTTGCCATTGGGATCAATTCAGACCTGGCGTAGGGAGAGTTTGATTGATTGATTCTAGCGCCTCTCTCTGGGCCTTGCATTGTCTTTCTGAACACACCTTTAGTTTGGACTTGAGCTCCACTCCAATGACCGATTTTTCTACCATTGTGCCTTCATCTTTGGGTCTTCTCTGGGGCCTCAGTTCCTGACAGCAATGTCAGCCTGCTCCTTGAACTGGTGCCTAGTGACTGCCTATCTGATATTACCTGACATTCCTCCTCGATGCCAAACACTTGCCTGGCTTTGTCAGTAAACACTAGACCTTGTTCTGATTCACTAACAGGTTGCAAATCTTCAAGACTATTCTCAGGGATAGACAGGCACCAGGGCTCCAGAGGCCTGACTACTTCCTTATCTGTAGCTAGCTTTGTACTTCTGACTTTGGCTGCTTCTTGAATTCATTTCTCGATTTTAGTCCAAGCAGAACTGATACCTGGCTTTAACATCCCAGGTGATTTCATACGCACCAGTGGGCATTATAATTTTAACAATGTACAACATTACCTTTGGTCAACTGACATAAGCGTTCTCCTTATTAGAAACTGATCAACATGCAAATTCTTTTCTCATTTGTTGATAACCAGCATTGTCCTTCAGAGTCTATACAGGGACCTGGATTTAACCACTCCAGACATACCCGGTGACAATCCCAGGTTATATTCTTATAAATACAATTGCTGTCCTGTCAACTTGGCCATCATAATAGCCTGGCAGTCCTCTTTCTGTCTGACAAACTGCTTCTCCCATCAGCAAGCTCATTCTGTTGAGAACATCTGATTTCTTGTTTTAGGGCCTCCTCTTTTTGGCCGCAGGATAGCCAGCTACACTCTGCTTATCCACATGCTAATCAAGCCAACAAACTTGACTGAATAACAGATTGATATAGGGCAGCTTTGCTAAAAGAAAATGCCCTATTACTGGTAGCAGAAAATGCTACCAGTGTCTTTTCAGTTTTTCACTTGCTCCCATTTTTCCATCTTTTCCCTTACATAGCTGGTCCTACTTTATCATTAGTATCCCAGTGGGAAAGAGCCTTCACAGAGAAAGGATACTGAAGCTGTCCTGTTGAAAACCTGTTCCCCTGCTTGCATTTTCATGGCTGAAACCCATGATTATATTTGCTACCTACCCTTTATCACTTCAGTTTTCATGAAAGAAAAAGAATTTGAGAAGCAAATGCGATAGGAATCTAAAAAGACCAGAAAGTATACTTAAGGACTGGATCTCCAGCAGAGCGGAGGTGTTTGGGAGAGTAGTTGCAATCTTTATTCAGAAATGGACCCAATTCAGAGGGCTTTTAGTGAAGTGAAATCTCACAGTTGATAATCATCAGACGTGATTTTTCCATTGAACTACCATCGTGGAGTCCTTTTAAGACACTAAACTTATTTTCCCCACTCCATAAAAGTTCAAAATCAGGGCTATTGTGAGTATACCATGCCTTTAAAGTCCGTGGGAGGGGAGGGAGTTTCTCCTATTCCCTAAACCAAAAGACAAATTTGCACATACAGATAAAATACAAAAATTCTTAGGATCTTGGCATATGGTAAATGTTAAATTTGGCCTGAGGAGTAACACCTCTCTAGAAAAAGAGACGTGAGGGAAGCCTTGCTGGATAATGTTTTCAATGCAAACTTCCAAGTCAAATGCTAGGGCTACAGGTGACTGTGGGGCAGAAATCTGAGTTTATCTCATTTTAGATTCATCTTCCCTGGACTATCAGGAGTCTTGTACCCCCTGAGGCTTGGATGTAAACAGGGTGAGGCAATCTCTAGCATTCCCAGGATCCTTGATTGTGAGTACTGTGATTTAGGAGGGTGCTCCTAAGTTATTCCTACCAATTATTTCTCCCCTTGGATAAATTCTTAGTATTTGAGAGCACAAATGAAAGTGGAAATTGGGGCAGAGGTGGCACAAATACAGTGATCTACACCTTATCTTTGTGAGTTGTCTTCAAGCCATCACTTTTTTGTTTGTTTGTTTTTAAGCAGATGTGACATTTTCCCATAGCAGGAGAAACTGTAGATAACTTCTTCCATTATAGAGCCACTGGAAGGACTGGTTGGGGAATATTTGATTGCAAGCAAACAAAAACTTTGCCAAATTAAGAATACAGAAGGACCTCAAGGGACTCATCTGTAGGAGGTTCAGCTTTACTTTATACTGGCTGGCTCTGGGACATGGAATGTGAAGACAATCTCTCGGCAACTGTCTTTTCTCTGCTTGTCTATGGCCCAGCTTGACTTTGATCTGTCCATATCCCCAAAAATAAAATCCAATTCACTCTACCCAACTTTAGGAGTTATTCAATGTCTTTTCAACCTCTGGTCTAGCCAGGAAAGTGCTCTTGTATACCTTATCCTTAGCTTGGTGATGAGCAAATGGTGGGTACTCAATCAATGTATATTTGACAAATTAATTAATAAATTAGTCAAATAAGCTTTAAATGAATTGGAGAAATAACACTGTGAAACCTCTTTATCCAAAATATCAGGGAAGCAATGGCCTCAAGGCAAACAAAAATTGATTTGAATGAGGAACCTCATAACATAAGGACCTCTGAATAATATTCTGGGTTGTATTACAGAAGGAGGGAGACAGAACACAGAAATATCTATAGATGTTGAAGGACATCGGGGAGGGAGTTGTTTCTCAAACAGAGGAATGTGGGGTGCAAGGAACCCCAAAGCTGCCTACACACTGGCTTCATGTTTTAGTTTCTCTGAAACATCATGTCTTAAAAGAAGATTTCCACAAGAGGACCACAAAAGATAAAGACATACAGCTTCATTAGTGTAGAAAACATTTTTGCATAGTTTAATGAGAATCATTCAGTTTAATGAGAATCTCCCTACCCTGCTATTTGATCAAATTCCCCATTCTACCCTTGATTTTTAGGTCCTTGGCCTTTGATTAGCCAAGAAACTTGTTAGGCCAGGTTAGCAATAATCCTTTACTCTTGATATATACTCAAGAACTGTCTACTGACCCCCTCACTCTGACTAAATCTCCAGCTGCCCTTTCTATACTTGAAACTGAGTTCAATCTTTCTCTCCTATTAAAATAGCCTTGAATAAACTCTTCCTTACTGTTTAAAAAAAGTATTGGAATAGTTTGTCTTTCAGTCCTTCTCTACTCACGAACCATTCTTCCCACTCCATCAGGTGGCTTTCCTCGCCTCTCTGGGGAAGAGGGAACAATGGTTGCCTCTTCCTATAGTACCATCCAGAATATAAGACAGAGATCCTTACATTAGTGAATTTTTCTTTTTCTAACATCTTATTTTTTTATTTTATTTTTTATTTTTTAGAATATATATCCAAATTAGTTAACATATAGTGCAACAATGATTTCAGGAGTAGATTCCTTAATGCCCCTTACCCATTTAGCCCATCCCCCCTCCCACAACCCCTGCAGCAACCCTCTGTTTGTTCTCCATATTTATGAGTCTCTTCTGTTTTGTCCCCCTCCCTGTTTTTATATTATTTTTGTTTCCCTTCCCTTATGTTCATCTGTTTTGTCTCTTAAAGTCCTCATATGAGTGAAGTCATATGATTTTTGTCTTTCTCTGACTGACTAATTTCACTTAGCGTAATACCTTTCAGTTCCATCCACGTATTTGCAAATGGCAAGATTTCATTCTTTTTGATTGCCAAGTAATACTCCATTGTGTGTGTGTGTGTGTGTGTGTGTGTGTGTGTGTGTATCTATCTATATATATACACACACACACCACATTTTCTCCATCGATGGATGAATGGATGCATTAGTGAACTTTTATGCCTCTTCCTCATTCAAGTCCATTTTTGTTTTCTTTGAGACCATTCTCTAAAGTTTTGGATAGAGAGATTTTGTGATGTTATTTCTCTAATTCATCTAAATACTATTTGATTCATTCATTCATTCATTCAACAAAAATATATTGAGTGCCCACCATTTGCTAATCACTGTACTAAGTAATACACATACAAGAATCCTTAAAACCCAGTCATGCATTTTGTCTCCTTTTTAATTAACTTGAACTATTTTTAAAAATTAAAACAATAGTAAAAATGGAATGACCTCATATACATTTCACCCCCCTCTCCCAACTTCTCATCTCCCAGGAAGGATCCTACAGATTTTTCTCTGAATCCAAACATAAACATGGGTTCAGGAGAGCTAACCTGATAATTTCTCTTACAATTTGAAGTTGATATCTCATAGGTGTTCCATTTCCATTTTCTTCATGGAAAGTTTTCAACTAATCTTGATGTCAAGGGAAGAACTTTTATTCTCACTGTCTAGACCGTTGCAGATGCTCTGTGAATATCTGTTGAATGACCTATTGTCCACACAGATTCTTTGGCTGCTCCCATGGAAGCTTCTATTTCTACTTGGCCTCCAATGACCATTCCTTCATCTGATCTACTATTGTATGATAAATATACCCTTGTACGTATGTTTTCCATACTATTTGGTTACTCTTGTCTTATATGTATATCTTGTTTTCCAACTAGAATAAAAACTTCTTGAAAGTTCAAGGGTACAGCTCACATTATTAAAAGATAACAATGTGACAGGCTTTGGACCAGGTATGGGGATATGATATAAAACAAAAAACAAAAACAGCTAGCATTTATGAGCACTTCATTAAGCACTTCACCTGAATTAATTCAATTACAACCCTATGAGGCAGGTACTATTATTACCAACACTTTACCATTGAAGAACCTGAGCACAGAGAGATTAAGTAACTTGACTAAGTCTGCCCAGCCAGTAAGTGGTAGCACCAGGTTTCAAACCCATAGAGTCCAACTCCAGACTCCATGCTGCTGCTGGGATCTCTGCTTTATAGTCTGACTCATAATTCCTGGTTAATTAATATGAATATATGGGAAGATAAAATTTTTCTACCATTCACTCAATATTAAAAGAACTGTGTTGGAGAAAATAGGTTGGCAAGTTTGACATCCTTTTAGCTGCTTTGCTTGAAGAGATGCCTGCTGTTCTGGAAATAACTTCAGCATGACACTGTGTTTTGCCAGCCTCCCAGCTAACTTTAAATCGTGTGGGTCACAACTATAAATGCTCTGTCCTTTTTCTTGTAGGGATTTTGAATTTGCAGAGCTTACATAAGTAGATGTTGTTAAGACAAGGATGAGAGATGATTTGATTCTGGTATATTTGCTCAGGAAGGAAGTGCAATAGAGAATTAGCCCTGAGGGGAAGGACTTCTGATAGCAGTTTTTCATTTTCCAGAGAATCCACTGAGCCTCTAAGCAAGTCATTTTACTTCTATCTTCCTGTTTACTCTCTCTAAACTGTGTGAGATAATTCCTATGCCTCCCGGAAGCAGATAAAGAGGCTAGCTTATTTAAATATCAGAAGAAAATAGGATAAAAAATTGTATGATTACATGTTCATGCTATACTAAACAACAGCAGAGTCATAAAAAGTTGAAATGGCTCAATGCCTTGATGCATGAGTAGCACACTGACAAGATTAAGCCCTGTTAAGCCTTCTATGCACCCATTCTGGATTTATGAAGTTTAACTGAAATAGCCTTTGAGGGTCTGTCCTAAAGGAATCAATATGAAATATCATCAGGAGGGGCTTTAACTCAAGACTTCACAAAAACAAAAGAAATGGTTAAGAATGACATGACTTACATAGTATAAATAGACTAGGATATTATACATACATAAATAAATGATAAATTCTGTGTATACCAGGTTCCGAAATAAACTACCAATTTGTCCTCACTTAGAAAGCGATGACCACCCTTTCCCAATAAAGTTGAAAGAAAAGTCTCATCTATTATGGATTCTTTATTCAGACTCTCCTGGTTTCATGTGTGTTTCTCATCATCCGTGCTGAGGTTGGTAGTATCATTGTATTAGACCTTATGTCTTTTGGGAGATGATTTTCAGGCTCTGTGAATGTATTGGTATAAAATTTACCATTAGTGGCCTTTATCGATTGATAGGGACTTTGACATTCTCTAATGGGCTCCTCAAGATGTCTATAGCCATGATTTGTTAAACCTAGAATGGCATGTCTAACCTTCTCTGTTGTGTGCTCCCTACTCTGCTACTTAACAGATAGACATATTTTATCATCAGGTGAGGGTCCAAGCTGAAGAAGACAAAATCTTATTATTCAGTACCATGAAAATCTCCCGACTCAACAGAACCGTAATCTTGCAAACAAAATAAAAACAAAGACCTTCATGCTTAATATCATTATGCCTTTATTATTAAGTCTTTATTGCCTTAACGTAAAGATGCCTAGGGCATCTTAACTTCCTTTTGGATAATGAAATACAAATCCCATTGTGTGTGAGACAAAGTGAAGAAATGGAGAAATGGAGAAACAGCTTCAGAAAGTGAAAGAGAAAAAAATATGTACTGAATATCCTATCTTGTTTTGCATTCGAATTGCGATGAGATGGTTTTCTTTTTTTCCTTCTTTCTGAGGAAATACATATTTTGGATGTGTCCTTGATGCAGGAAATTGTGTTTGTTTACTTCTACCCAGGCCCAGTGGCTCAATCTTTTCAGTTATCATGAGCTATTTGGAATATAGGAATAAGAGAATAATTTCACAATCGAAATTCTGTAGAATGAGAGGATGGATTAGGTAAGAAAGAAACCTAAGTGCAATTACAACATGGCTTTCAGATTGGGCTATACTGTATCTCAAAGTATACCAGGTATGAAACTGTACTTTGTAAAGAATGAAGGGTTATCTAAATGCAAGGTAGCTGCTTTGCTGTAAGAGTTTGAGTGTTCTAACTCTCTTTGGAGTTTGGATACATTAGCAGTAGCCAATTAATCTCAGAAGCATAAGCACAGAAATGGAGTATGTCTTCTTCTGATCAGTGTGCAGTAAAAGCCCATTTTCCATTTGATTTGGACCACTCTTTCTAATTTAAATTTTGGTGGAGCTGAGGTTTGTTTGCCGAGTAATGCCTCCATGTGATCATACCTAAGAAAGCACACTTAGTGAACTGTGTACATGGTGACATTACTTTTGTGCAAGCGTTTGGACAGTTAGTTCTGTGCTCTTTGTGATGTGGTGAGGACAAGACAGTCCTGGAAGTGGGTCAATTCATCAGTGCTCATATCATTATGTACTTCCCACAGTGGGAAGCCATGCCATCTTGGCAAAAGGTGGGTTCTTGATCCTACCTTATTTCTCACTATACCACAGAACAATGAATTGTCCCTTAAAGCTTTTTTAGGATTAAAACTAGAATTCGTCAATCAGATTTGGCATGTCATTAGCTGTAGCAAGATTCCTCCACCTCTTTTCATGCAACTGTTGCAAAATGAATGGAATAAGACTCCCCATTAATGCCTGGGGGTGTGAACAGGATGTCGTCATGGAGAAACAGAGCTATCTCCACACTTACATTTTGGCTCGCCTGCTTCCCAGCTGTGGAAATATGGACAAGTCACTCAAACTTTCATAACTTTTGTTTCCTGTCTACCAAATAGTGATAATACCCACTTCGCAGGACAGTAGGAGTGTGGGCTTTACCTGCAGGTACCACCTCAGCAGAGCTTTCCCACAAGTCTCAGCCTACTGCAAATCATTGTAAATGTAATCTCTTTGAAGGCTTCTAGCAGAGATATTGCTGATTGTTGATAACCACCAGCCTTCACTTTGGCAAACTAGGTGTCAGACACGTATGCATATGATAAAAAGCCCCAAGAAAGAAAAGTGAATCTCACGCCCAGGTGGGATTGTGATGCCATGGGCTTGGATGATGGCAGATGTGTTGTGGCCTCCAGGAGCCCAGGCTGGTGACTCCCTTTTGGCCAACACAGGTCCTGGTTCAGGGCAAGGTCCAGCAATGTGCCTCTATTCAACTGATAGTCCCCAAGTACACACATGTGCAATTTGCTCTCTCTACCAGGCCCCCATATCTGTGGCTCTAAGCCTGTAAAGTCAGCCCAGGCCTCATCCACCAGACTATCCAGCTGGAGCATGAAGATTTTATGAGGGCATAGTCTGAATGCTTGTATTCCTTCCAAATTCATACGTTGAAATCCTAACCCTCAAAATGATTGTTAGGAGGTGTGGCCTTTGGGAGGTGCTTAGGTCGTGAGGGTAGAACCCTCATGAATAGGATTAGTGCCCTTATAAAAAAAGCTTCAGAGAGATCCCTTTCCCTTTACATCATGTGAGGCCACAGTGAGAAGACTATGAAGTCTATGAATCAGGTAGAAGTTTCTCATCAGACGACATATCTGCTGGTGCCATGATTTTGGACTTCCCAGGCTCTAGAATTATGAGAAATAAATATTTTTTGTTTGTAAGTCACCCAGTTCATATTTGTTATTTTTATTATAGCAGTCAGAACAGAGTAGAACAACGAGGAACCCAGCAGATATAGGATGTTAAAGAAATGTGAGTTTCCTTTCCTTCTCCTCTCTTGTTACAATGCACTTGGTTCTTGTGTTAATATAATTGTGCTACTCACAAGAATAACATTGAGTATATATAGTATTTGGTGGCTTTCCTCAGATCCAATTTTTGCTTATCCAGTGTAGATACTTTATCCATTCTGGCTATGGACTTAAATAGTACATAAGAAAAACAAATAAAGAACAGCCATTTATCCTATGCTTTAATAAAACTTTTGTTTTAAATTAGGGGGTGAAAGTATGGGTATATAATGCTTTACACAAAATAAAAATTAGACTTGGTACCAATAATTTTCAACCTGAAAACCAAACATTTCATTTAGTTCTTGTTGTATGGCATGTTCATTTAGTGAGGCTGCTTGGAAGGTATTTTTAAATTCAGCCACTTAAATCATCATGTCTCACATACTGTCTAGAAGATGCAATGTTTCATTATCAAACAAACATTATGTACTGTGGTTTATGAGTCATTAAAGAAACAGAAGATATGCTGTCACTCCCAAATAATGCTTGTTACTATTATTGATGATATGTCTTCATAGAACCTCTAATCTCAAATAGCATTATAATTGAAATACATAAAATTCCAGTAATGCAGATATTCTAAAGGATTATCATATCCACAGTCCATGCTTTCATTTCTTTAGCAAACATCTATCTAGCATCTACTATGTGCGATACAGTGCTAAGCCTTGAGGACTCAAAAAATAAGTAAGGCCCAAACAAAGCCTTATGCAAATCAATCAGCATTTAGACAAATTTAATTAGACACTATGTTAAGGTCTGGTTTACTTTAACC
The DNA here is from genome assembly GCF_028749965.1 of Puma concolor. Lineage (NCBI taxonomy): Eukaryota > Metazoa > Chordata > Mammalia > Carnivora > Felidae > Puma > Puma concolor. Next base: position 23,593,131 of record NC_141673.1, on the reverse strand, counting down.
AGACAAGCAATCTCTGTACTCTAAAGAAACTCCTATTATGGCAGAATTAAAAAGAACCTGTTGGGAAGTAGATTAAAAACAAAAAACAAAACTCAGAAAATGATTTCTGAAAACCATGTCATTTGGAAGAAACTGAGAGTTCATTCAAAAATATCTCTACATTGTGTTTAAATGTATTTTTAGTTTAAGGTAAGAAAGGGAGAAAATTGGAGGGCATCTCAAATCGGATTTTTTTTCCTTTGGTTATCTTAAAATCTGTCAAGAAGACTATGCCTGAAAAAACAAAGACCATCATGAGGTTTATATTTAGCCAAGTGATTCACATTATACATGTTGTCATTTCTGTAGCTATTTCAGCTAAGAAAAGAGAATATTGATAGAGTCAAAATAGCCAAAAGGACTATTACGAAGACAATCTGTTTTTTTCTAATAAATGTGAAAGTAATTAGGTTCCTACTGTTAGAGAGAGAGAATTTCTTTAAAAGTTTTTGACGCCACACAGCTCTAAAACTCCAAAGTAACGTATCTATAGTACTGTGCGTGTCTATGCCCCAAAGACTTTGAGACTTTTATCATGAAGACATCATTTATAGTAAAATCAAAAGATTGCTTTGTAGGACTCTGTAAGCTTAAGTTAAACTAAGGAAATGTTGAGACAATGATCAATAAAAATCAATACTTAATTATTTAAGATTTTTAAAAATAATCTCTATACCCGGGGCACCTGGGTGGCTCAGTTGAGTGTCCGACTTCGGCTCAGGTCATGATCTCATGGTCCAAGAGTTTGATCCCCGAGTTGAGCTCTGTGCTGGCAGCTCAGAGCCTGGAGCTTGCTTCACATTCTGTGTCTCCCTCTCTCTCTGCCCCTCCCCCACTCATGCTCTGTCTCTTTCAAAAATAAATAAACATTAAAAATTTTTTTTAAATAATCTCTACAACCGTGTGGAGCTTGAACCCCAAACCCCAAGATCAAGGATTGCATGCTCTACTGACTGAACCAGCCAGACATCCCAAATGAACACTTATTTTTAATAAATTTTAGATTGTTTTCCATTTTTATATTTTAAAGTGTTCCTCTGACATATGTATAACACTTTAAAATATTAATGTATTTAAAGTAATGTGTTTTACTCATACATACTATAATTGAGGTCTAATTTGCAATGGAAAAATGATAAATGAATAAAAAATTATACTTTGTAATATGTCTTTATCATTAACCATACCTTGGGAAACCCAATGACATGGATCATGAGAACAAAGCTGAGGTATTTTATCTACTCAGTGGAAATTTACCCAAAGTTCAGACTTAGTACCCGGGAGAAAATGAACATTCTTGTAGGTATCTCAATATACAGGAATATTTTTTTTTATTTTTTTTTCAACGTTTATTTATTTTGGGGACAGAGAGAGACAGAGCATGAACGGGGGAGGGGCAGAGAGAGAGGGAGACCCAGAATCGGAAACAGGCTCCAGGCTCTGAGCCATCAGCCCAGAGCCCGATGCGGGGCTCGAACTCACGGACCGCGAGATCATGACCTGGCTGAAGTTGGACACTTAACCGACTGCGCCACCCAGGCGCCCCTATACAGGAATATTTTTTACAGCCCCTTAACATTTACTGAAGTCCCACTATGTGCAGGCATTGCCCTAGGTGTTGGACATTCAACAATGACTAAGACACACTCTCCTATTCCAGGATTTCACTGTCAAGGAAAACACACAAACTGCAATGTGACAAAGAACAATGGAATGTCTACAGCTTTGTGGGACTGTACCAATCCTTATTCAAATAGAAAGCACTGGAACATTCTCTTTTTGGAATGTCCATATCTTCCTTTTCTGAACTAGCTAATGCTTAATCATGCTTTAGATCTCAGTTGATTTTTTTAAGTTTTTAATTCTAAGTCCAGTATAGTTAATGTACAGTGTAATATTAGTTTCAGGTGTACAATATAGTGATTCAGCAATCCTATGCATTACTCAGTGCTCATCATAAGTGTACTCTTAATCCCCTTCACCTGCTTCACACATCCTCCCACCCACCTCCCCTCTGGTAACCACCAGTTTGTTCTACGTAGTTAAGAGTCTGAGTCTTGGTTTGTCTCTCTCCTTTGTCCCCTTTGTTCATTTGCTTTGTTTCTTAAATTCCACATATGAGTGAAGTCATATGGTATTTGTCTTTCTCTGACTGACTTACTTCACTTACCATTATACTCTCTAGCTCCATGCATATTATTGCAGATGGCAAGATTTCATTCTTTTTTATGGCTGAATAATATTCCATCACACACACACACACACACACACACACACACACACACACCATCTTCTTTGTTCATCTATCGATGGACACTTGAGCTGCTTCCATATCTTGACTATTGTAAATAATGCTGCAGTAAAATAAGGATACATATATCCTTTTGAATTAGTGTTTTTATATTCTTTGGGTAAAAACCCAATAGTATGATTCACTAGATCATAGGTATTTCTATTTTTAATTAGATGAGGAACCTCCATACTGTTTTCCACAGTGGCTGTACCAGTCTGTGTTCCCACCAACAGTGCACAAGTCTTCCTTTTTCTCTACATCCTCGCCAACACTTGTCGTTTCTTTGGATTTCAGTTTAAATAGTACTTTTCTAGAGACATTTTCTCTGATCCTGTAGCCAAGGATAAGTCCATCTGTTTTATGTTTCCATAGCATCCTGTCCTTTCTTTCTCCTTTTTAAAAAAATCACAGTACGTCATAATTATTTGTTTGCCCATTTTTCCTGCTACTGCATTTCCTTCACAAAAACAGAGCTTGTGTGTCTTTTGGTTATTGCTATACTTCACATCTAGAGCAGAGATTTCCACATCATAGGCCCCTGGAAGACAGTCTCAGAGGATTTCTGAGCAATTATAACTTACTGAGCCATTTGAACTTGCCCATTTTTACTGAACTCCAGGACCTCACCCTCTGCTCCAGTTCTACCATCTCCTTATCTAGAAACTGATCCTTTATTGCTTGCCTGTGGGGTTCATGCAATTTGTTTTCTTCACTTCTAAGAAGCACTTGAAATCTAAACTACTCTTCACAATTTGGACCCAATCCCCTCCCAAGTCTCTCTTCAGAGTGATTGGCCTTTCTGTTGTTACCCCATGTTTGTATCACACAGTTCCCTAGAGGTCTATGTTGAGTTTCAATTGATGATTTCTAGCCAGAATTGATGGTTGTGTCAAGTTACAGTGCTGACAATAAGCTTCGCAAACACAGACCCATAAAGAAACATTCTACATCAACAGGTTTTGTGTTTGAAATTTTGTTTCTTTTAATATTTAGGTTTAAATATTAATGAAATCGGTATCTGTACAAATTAGATGAGAAAACAAGGGGAGAAAATTGCTTCCTAGATCCCATGAGACAAATCCAGCAAAAGTGTGTGTTTCCTTCCACAACAGGACATGTTTTGAATTCCCCCCCCTCATAAATATTTAAATTTGAGGTCTAGCAGCAGTTATTTCTGAACAAGGATGACCAGATTTTTACAATAAGAAGAAAAAGTACATTGGCAATCCGACAGATACCTTGTTCCACTGGAAAAGTACTAAAATATGATTAATTTCACCAAAATGAAACAACCAGGACAACACATTTAGAAAATGCACACATAAGCTCTATAACGATATATCTGCATACAGGGATATATTTTAAATATGATTCATAATATAAATTCCTTTTATTTGCTATTCTTATTTTTGAAAGTAACTTATTTTTGAAAAGTGCACATTTCAGTTTATATGTTATAATGCCTGTCCTCAAATTATATGGGCTCCTGCCCAATCCTCATTTATAGCTAGGTTTGGACCAATATTGTTCAAAGAGCAAAAATAATTAATGAGAAAAGTTAGTGTAATTCTTAAGGAATTTCTTACTCTAGTCTAGACTTCAGAGTAAGGAGACAATTTAATATCTAAAATAAGTTAATTAGCTTGAATCTTACATTTTCTTAAAATGTTATCTTGTCATCTTTCTTTGAAATCATAAAATGCTAAATATTCAAAAGGAAAGGTTAAAGGAATTGCAATATAATTGTTTTCAAATATCTAATGAGGACACAACCAATTATTCTCATCTCAACTCTATAGAAAAACAAATAAGAGCTTGCATGCTTATACCGACACAGCAAAAAAAAAAAAAAAAAAAAAAGAAGAGATCTTCTCAGGAGCAGCTGAAATACCAGAAAGATTATCAAAGCAAACTTAGAAATCATTTTTAATATCATCACATATTTTTATATCACAAATGTCATATAATGATATAAAACTCAAACATTATGGAACTAATATCATAATATCATAAAAGGTAAATATCACCCCCAAAGGTAGCTATTCTAAAAAGTTAGTTGTATATTTCTTTGCTTTTTTCTATGTACTCTATTACTATTTTAAAAGGAAATAACTGAGGATAAGAGAATATATTTTCAGTATACACCAACTAATAACTAGTATCCAAAATATGTAAATAATCTCTACATATTTGTAAGAAAAGGCAGAAGCTCCACAGCCCATACTATTAGCCCCTGGTATATTTTCCTTTATGAATGTCTTAGTTCAGAACACAGTAACCTGGGTGGCTTAAATAACAAACATTTATTTCTCACAGTTTTGGAAGCTGGGTAGTCCAAGATCAAGGTGCCAGCAGATCCATTGTCTGGTGAGAGCCCTTCCCACCCCACCCCTACCCCCAGTTTCTAAACAGCTGCCTTCTCACTGTATTCCTCACAGTGGAGAGTGAGAAGGAGCAAGCTTTCTTATGTCATGTGTCTTCCTCTAAGAGCACTAATCCCATCATGAAGGTCCTATACTCCTAACCTAATTACTTCCCAAAGTCCCCATCTCAAATACCCTCACATTAGGGATTAAGGTTTCAACAAATGAATTTGGGGAGCACACAAACATACGATCCATAACACTGAGCTTTTCATAGGTCTTCAGTTTCTTTTTTTCTACCACTGGATTCAAATCTAAGCTTCATTATTTACTAACTATGCAACTTTAGAAGAATTTCTTTACTTATGCCGTTATTTTGCTCCTGTCCCTTAACCCGGAAACTAGAGATCACTACATTTTCCTCATAGGGTTGTGATTAAAACTAAATGGAACGCCATTAGCAAATGTCTGTATTGCTATAAATGTAAAAATCCTAGATAATAGACTGGTAAATAGAGTCAAGCAATATAACAAACAAATAATTCATTACACACAAGAAGGGTTTATTCCCCAAATACATGCATATATCAATATTAGAAACTTCGGTCCATAATGTGAATACACTTACTATTAGTTGGAGATAATAATACTATTTACCTAATATAATTGTTTAAGGATTACACAAGATATTTTGTATAATGTTTAGCTTAGTACCTGCAAGTATTAAATTTCAATAAATTTGTTTATTCTTATTCTTACTATTATTATACATTATAGGTAAGATAGCATGTGAGCATCCAGAGAAACATTGATTTTTTTGGTAAAAATCTAACAACACTTCTTGATTTAAATATATGAACTTTTATAATTAAGGTATGAAAAGAAATTTCTTTAATAAGATAAAAAAAGCTATGTAAAGATAGCAGGCATTTTCATACCCAATAATTAAAAATTAGCAGAATTATAGTTAATCCTAATACCAAGACTATTTGCTATCATAGCTATAATCTAACATTATTCTAGGAACTGTTGCTAATGTAATAAGTCAAGAAAAGTATGAAATACAAATATCTGGAGAAATTCCTTATTTGCCTATGATATATGTTTCTAGCTGGAAAACCCTAGAGAGTCCACTACAAGTAAATTTAATAAGGTGGCTTCTGACAAAACAAGATGAATAGCTTTTCTTTTTTATCAGCAATAAGCAGTTAGAAATTAGAGTAGAATAAGACTTCTTATCTGCAAAGCAGTTAAGGAAAAACCCTGCCAATAAACCGAACAAGCAATGTGCATGGCCTATGTGGAAGAAAGACTTGGATGCTGTTGAGGTTAAAAAAAAGAAAGAAAGAAGAAGAAGATTTAAGTGAAGATGAAAATATGTTATGCTTGGATGGAAATAAAGTTCCTTGGGAAGATACTAACTTTATAAAAAGAAATCAATAATTTTAATGAAATTCTAATAGCATTTCTGAGGATATTATGTACTAGATACAACCATAATTAAAAGAATATTATATAACACGAGGAAATTTTCTCAATACAATATGATGTGAGGAAAGTAGGGTAGAAAATTATATGCACTGTATGTATTGCTCTGGTATTTTGTAAATTAAAAAACAGGAGAAATGCATATAAAATATCTAGAAAAAATACCATAAAATTTTAACACTGGAATGGGATGGTGAGGACAGGGATTACTGGTAATATTTTCCTATATTTTTTTCAATTTTACACAATTGGAATGTCTTACTTTCTATATTTTTAAAAAAGGTATGCCACAGAAGTAAAAATCTAAAAAAAATATTTTATCATTGTAAAACAGGCTGATGATGACATTCGTTTTCTGTCATTCACACTTGGGCTCTGCAAAAAACATCACTATCCACACTGTGGCTTTTGTGCAGTGGATAATATATTTAATAATTAACTCTGCAGTATGTGAAAATTATGCTTCAATACTAAGTTTTATTTCACATAATAGATTTCGGTAATGTGTTTCATCACACAGTGTAATTAGTTAATGGGGTTATATTCATAAAGACTTGGTCCCACATAGAATTATGTTCCCTTTAAGACTTCTTCCTTTTGAAATTATGCACTCTGCCGTGCTTGGATTACACACACACACACACACACACACACACACACACACACACTTTCTCTCTTTTTTCATCCAAATGATCATAATTTGTGGCTTTCAGAGAGTACTTTCTATTTTAACTTCTATTTTGTCTTGTAGTGGAAAAACATCAATAGATTGAAAATCTGGTGAGGTTTAGAAATATTAGTAAGGCTGCTAATTCAATATTGTGTGTCTAAAATGAGGTAAAAGATAAGTTCTCTTCTAGAAAAAATATAATAAATTAAACTTTTTAAAATGCACTTTTATACATTCTAACACAAATTTTATTCATATAAATATTTTATAATATTCTTATAGAGGATTCATCAAAATATTTTCAACATACCAAAAAAATGAAGCTAATTACTATCATTCTGGTTTCAATGAATGCTTTCTTTCATAGTACAAGACATTAAGAGACTGTCTTCTGGTGGAAAAGAGTGAGTATAAAAACTTGTTGGTCATTGATACAGAAACTACTTTATATGTTGACATAATGGAATGCTTATATTAGAAGTCAGGTAAACCATATGGAAATATTTTAATAAAGCTTATTTCTCTTCTAGTACTCCATATTACACTTTCACATATGCTATTGTAAAAATTTCACACTAGTTTCTCACATTTGACATTACTGCAATATTTCAGAAAAAAGGAAAACAATGCTTTAATGCAAAAATACTAAGTAATTGGCCAAATAACAAAGAAAATAGTGGAATTAAGGACCAATGCTCTGCTAATTATAAAGCACAGTGCTTTTGTTCTCCATACTACAAGAATGTCTGTAATACTTCTGAGTTTATCAATGTTAGACCAGCTTACATTTTCAGACATTTACATTCACCAGATTCAAATGTCATGCAATCTACACCCCTGGGAAGGGAAAAGTTTATCATTCTCCTCTGCAAGTAAGGAAGATACCCAACCTGAAACCTAGGGATGACCTCTGGCCCCTTGCCTTGCTATCCACATTCAAGACTTTGGTATAGGTCTTGTCAGTTCTGCCTTGAAGTTATCACAGATCCATTATTTCTCTCCATCTCCATTGGCCCCACTTCAAGTCGAGCCCAAATCCCCTTTCCTGGACCAATATAGCATCTGCTAACTGATCCTTCCTTTCTACTTTTGATACTCAGGACAGTCTCTGCAAAGTAGCCAGAGTAATCATGTCAAGCTTAAATTCATACATATCACTTCTCACTCTCACAAAAAAGGCCTTGGTAGCATCCTAGTGCTCTTAAAGTAAGATAATCACATCCAAACTCTTCACCCTGCTTGCAAAGCTCTGCATGACCAGGCTCCGAGCTAGCTCTTCAACCTCCACTTGTGCTACTCACGTGTGGCTCTCCACTCCCCTACCACATGGTCTTGTGCTAATGTCCAGAACACCATAAGCTCTTAGCTGCCTCTAGGCCAACATACTTGATGCTCTCTCCCTGGATTATTCTCCAAATGACCAGCTTCTTATTCAAGTCTTATCCCAAATGTCACTAATTTACAGGGGCCTTCTTTAAGCCCTAAATCTAAGTAGGGCCCCATCCTTTTTATTCTTGACCAAAGCACTCTCTGTATTTCCTTCTCAAACACAACACAATCATCACACTTTCATGTATTTGCTCATTTGCTGTTTCTCCCCTACCAAAAGAATTCAAGCTCAGTGCGAGCAGGGACCTTGATGTCTCATTCATCAGTGTAAACACTTTTTGTGGCACAGTTCTTAAAGCATAGTGGGCTCTCAATAAATATTGAGTGAGTGAGGGGTGTCTGGGTGGCTCAGTCGGCTAAGCGTCTGACTTTTGATTTCAGTTCAGGTCATGATCTCAGGGTTATGAGATCAAGGCCCTTGTGGGGCTCTGTGCTGAGTCTGCTTGGTATTCTCTCTCTCCTTCTCTCTCTGCCTTTCTCCTGCTCACATACACACTCACACTCAGTCTCTCTCTAAATAAATAAATGAACTTTAAAAAAACTGAGTGACTGAATACTTATTTGCATGATAAACACATGAAAGCTGTATGGAAAATTTGACACCCACTCTTTCAAATGTTTCTAATTTCTCATGTGAGTTTCAGTGATACAAAAAGCAAATTATGAGCCAGAAGATAGGACGGTATTCCACTCTTCTCTAAGACAAGACTTAGGAAAATTGGCTTATGAAATATTCAAAGAAAAGCAAAATTTTAGTTAATCTAACTCAGAAGGAAATCTGGCATTAGCTTAATTGCTGTAATTGTAGTGAATGTCACTTTAAAAAGATACCTTGGTTAAATGGATATTGTTAACATTAATATAATAATTTCTTTTGATAATTAGTTTTTTGAGGCCTGTGGTTAGGAAATCTTTCAGTTTTCTAATTAGTTTTGGTTTTTGTCTGTTATTGGTTTGATTGTTTGTTGTTGTTTTCCTGGAGAGTTAATTACATTTCACAGTACTTAGAGTAGACAATACATAATCTCTTGTATCCAGCTCCAGACTTAACTTTTCATTTGCTATTATTGTTATCCTACGCTGATTTTTTCTGCTTTGGGTCATCTTAAACTGTGATTTCAAAGTAAAATCCAGTTACTGGACTATGTAAACTCTAAGAGAGAAGTATAACCTGCCAGAAGTTTAATACTTTATTTTCAGAACCAGGCATTCATTCTGCTCCTACTGTATGTATGCTTCTAGCAAAGAGTAAAAATAATAACAAATAACTGGAGGAAAATAGAGTCTTTATATCCTGCCATGTTTTAAATAGGCATCTTCAGAGATATAACTCCTTAAAAAGAGCTTATCTAATCTGAATTAAAAACATAAAGGGATTTCTTATGAATGGACTGACTTGCCTTGAAGTTGATATGCCAGGATTAATTATTAAAATAACCTTTATTTATGAAATTTTGTAAGTTAAATTACTCCAAAGCAAATAGAAAGAAGAAATGAAATTAGGCAGGCAGTTTGCCACCTAAAAAAAAAAACAAAAAGCAAAACACTAAATTGCACGCAGCATCTTTCCACCACATCTTTCTTTTACACCATTATTCAGAAACCTGGGAGTAGGGCTTTGTTCACAGGCCAGCAGTAAATATATTGGCTATAATGTCGATGAACTTTAAAGCAAGCTCACCAAAATAGAACTCATTATTCTTTGAAGCACATCACTATTGGCATATGGTACATTCATTTCATGACTTTTCATTGTGTAAGTGGATTATATTTCTCAAAATAATTCTATTTTTTTAATGCCTAAACAGGCGTGCATTTTTATTTACTGCAGCTCTGAGAAGCTGTGTGTGGAGCGACGCATCTTTAACTAAATATAAATTTTGTCCTTGGTGACAAGCTAATACATATTACACCAGGGAATTTGGTATAGATTGATTCCTGTTTGTGGGTGAGAATAATACTGGCACATTTATTCTTCTATAAGTTCATGGGGAAAGGGGATAAAGAAAAGATGGATTTTTGGAGTGGTTCTAATTACAAACAGATTATAACATTGACATTCTATGACGGTAATGGAGAAGAATATGTTCCAATTACGAGTTGATAAAAAATGGTGGATTAGGGACCAGTCATCTGGTGAATATGTTGGAGGCAAGCATGATTTACAAGGAGATGGTTTAGTGTTTGTTGAGTTTTCCTAGATTAGGCACAGCTTGAAATCAAGACAATGGTCTGAATAATTCTCTGTCAGACTTGGGACCTGGGATTGATCAGAATCTGCTGGTCATTTCGATGAAAACAGAATGGAAGTGTATTTGCTCCGTGGGGCATGTGTACTTCTGCAAGACAATAATAGCTGGAAAATCACATTTTGGGGCATAGGAAATACATAAAACATAAAAACATCATTTCTTTTTTTCATCTTGGACCCAGGTCATCAACGAACATATGGTTTTGTCTTTTTTTCCATCCTATACACAATACTATAAAGATTTAAAATGAACATGACTAAGATACATCAGGCATAAGGGTAAGGTTATAGGGGAAAATGTACGATGGTAATGTAATCAAATGTGCATTTTTGCTATTTTTAGTCCTGATATGTGGATATTAAGCATTGTTTTTCCTTGTAGAGATACTGAGTTGCCAAAGTCTCATTTGGCAGAAGACTATATAAAACATATCTTTTCGTCTATTACATTTAAAAGAACTATCTGTTTTTCTGTCTTAAAATTACTTATTACATAAACCACTTTAAACATTTTCTTGTCCCCTTTTTCTCAAATGATTCCAATGTCATTCCCTACATATATCCCCAGATACAACTTGGTAGTTCAAATGTCTACTTACATTTATTTTTAAAATCACTAATATTTGACATTTCTTATTAGGTCCCTGACTTTGAGACTCAGTGATCCTATATGAGGCTCACACTGGGGACTTAGTATTTGCCCCAAATTTCTGTTTTGTTTTCTTGTTTGTGTTAACTTAATTAAGCAAAACAAGAAGTGAAACTTAGGACCAAAGTTTCCAAACTCTTAACTTGACAAGTAGTCTTTGTCTCTCTCAAGCATAATAAATAAGTAAATGAAGACATGAGTTAGAAAAGGTTAAAAGCAAATGATAGCTGCATTTAAGAATAAAGGTCAGCTATCAGTTTATGGCAGCAACTTACACATCATGACTACTGTTTCTGCAATCCCCTTCCTGGGGCAGGAATATGCTTTTGATGGCTGTTCTGAATTAATCAAATTGTCTCTACACTTCCAATATTCAAAACTTCAGTACCTGCAATTTCTTGTGAATTGTAAATCTACTAATCTAGTTAATTCTCCTAAATTCAATGGTTACATCTCAGTATATGTGTATATGTGAAAATGCCCATAATGGTTTTGCAAAGAAAATTTAAAAATCATTTTGTAATTTCACCCTACGATAAGGTAATGATAACTATATAAGCTAATATTTGTTGCACTTACCCATGCAAGCAGGTCTATTTTGTAGTCATCATCTCATTTGATTTTCTTAACTGCCCTATAAAGTGTGTGGAATGAGCGGGATTTATGGGGTATCATCATAAGCATTTTTTGTTTGTCTCCCAATGTTTTTAAAAACTATGTGTAGTGAGAAAGCTCTTTTTATCCCACTGGGAAACATGGTCAGCCTCATAATTTCCTTGGCTTTCCTTAAGGTTTAAATAAACAAACAAACTCCTATAGTTATTTAAGCCAAAAAACACAATTACCTTTTTTAGTATCTAATTTACAAGGAATATTTAAAGTAAAAGTTACTTCTTCCTGAGCACCTAAATCCCATGTCATATTTTTAGCATTCCTATTCAGGCCTACTTGCCAATTTACATAGTCTTACAGGACAGATTCTGTTAAGATCTGTACCTTGAAACACCCATGCCTTCCTTTAAAAGATAGCTTGGACCCACTACTTATTAGATACAAAAGGATAGTTATAAGGTATGTATAAGGTAGAATAACAGCATAATGAACCCATATATACTCAATATCCAGTTTAAGAAATAGAATATTCTGTGCACCTTCCTAATTCCATTATGCCAATGCATCTTTGCATTCATTTTATAATATTTCATTGTATGAACTTTGATTTATCCAGTTTACTTCTGATGGGCTTTGTGCTTTTAAATTGCATTTCCATGGGGCGCCTGGGTGGCGCAGTCGGTTAAGCGTCCGACTTCAGCCAGGTCACGATCTCGCGGTCCGTGAGTTCGAGCCCCGCGTCAGGCTCTGGGCTGATGGCCCAGAGCCTGGAACCTGTTTCCGATTCTGTGTCTCCCTCTCTCTCTGCCCCTCCCCAGTTCATGCTCTGTGTCTCTCTGTCCCAAAAATAAATAAACGTTGAAAAAAAAAATTAAAAAAAAAATTGCATTTCCATGACCATTAATGAGGTTGAACAACTTTTCATATATTTATTGTTCATTCCTATTACCACCTCTTTTATCTTTTGCATATTTTTCTACTGTTTGCCCTTCTCTAACTGATTTTTAGGAGTTGTCTCTCTCTCCATCTCTCTGTTATAGATACAGATGACATAGATTGATGATAGAGATAGATATGTAGATATAGGTATAGATATAGATATAGATTAGATATAGATAGATATCCTGGTCCCTAGTCCACTGACTGTCACAACAGTTAATGTTTTCCTTGTCTTTTCATTTTCTTTTTGGCCATTTTTGATGAAAAGAAGTTCTTAAATTTAATACAATCAAATATATCAACAATTTCTTTTATGCTTTATATTTTAAAATTTTTATTTAAGGATCTTTATTCATCCCAAGATGGCAGGTATATGTTTTTATATTTCTCCTAAAGGTTTTATAGCTTTGCCTTTCATGTTTGTCTATAATCTACCTGGAATTGATTTTTACATGTGATATGGTATAAAAACTCTCCAAGCACCGTTTATTGCAAGATCCATTCTTACCTCACTGTTCTGTAGTTTTATATCTATCATTAGATTTCTTTTTTTATAATGTTTGTTTATTTTTGAGAGAGAGAGAGAGAGAGAGAGTACAAGCAGGGGAGGGACAGAGAGAAAAAGGGAGACACAGAATCCGAAGCAGGCTCCAGGTTCTGAGCTGTCATCACAGAGCCCCATGTAGGGCTTCAACCCATGAAGCATGAGATCAAGACCTGAGCCGAAGTTGGACACAAAGGACTGAGCTACCCAAGTGCCCATCTATCATTACATTTCTATATATCTGTGAGTCTGCTTGAGGAGTTCTATATAAAACCCCAATTGTCTTTCCTTGCAATAATGACACTGTATCTTAATAACTACAGCTACATAATAAGTTTTGACATTTTGTTAGCCACCACATTCCCACGTAGTTCTTCTCTAACAGGAATATTGTGACTATTCTTGGCTTGTTGCTCTTCCATATGGATTTTATAGCCAGCATGTCCCAGTTCACATATCCCACAAAATAAAACAGACAAAAGTCCTGTCCAACTGTGACTGTGATTACCTTAATTCCATATATGGAGTCGGGCATCACTGACATCTTCACGGCTTAGTGATATGTCTCAGTATCAGCATGACCAGTCTTTCCTTCTTAACTGTGTTTTTTCACATTGCTTTGATTATTTGGGGGTATATTTAACTTTCCATATAAATTTTAGACTAAGTTTACTGAGTGCTTCAAGACATTTGACAGAGATTTGATTGGGATTGCATTTGTATGGATTAATTTGGAGAATTTACATCTTCATAAGGGATGGTAAACCCAAGAGCATAAAATGTCTCTTCACTTATTCAGAACATTTTCTCTCTCTTTGTTCAAGTTTTAAGGTTGTCTCCATGTAAGTCTTATGTATTCCTGTTGAAGATTCTTTATACTTATTGCTTAGTGGGTCATTTTTATTTTAATTAGTTTTTCTCGTTGCTTACTGCTTTTGTATAATCTGTTACTAAACTTTGTACTCTGGTCTTGTATTTAGCCACCTTGCTAAACTTTCTTATTAGTCCTGATAGTTAGTCAGGTTCGATTATTATTTCTAAAACCTTCCCTCCCATTCTCATTTCTTTCATTTCTTTTTCTTTCCTGACAACATTGGCCAGAACCTTCAGTGTTATGTTGAATAAGTAGTGATGTTGGTCTCACATGAAGCACTCATAGTCCTTTTCTCTGGGCTTAGGTACAGGAGTAGGGGTAGTGATACCCACAGAACATTAGCAGGTTTCTTCAAGGTTTTATAGCTTACAGTAGCTGGATCTGTGACACAAACCTGCATCATTTAATTCCAAAGACTTTGGTCTCTGTGCTGTATTTATAATAAACACTACAATTTAATTCACTTTGATAAATATATATTGATGACCTATTGTTACAAAATAAATATTATACCAAATCACAGTGCTTTCTGCCTGAAATCTGTGTTATAATTCCATGGGAAACACATTTACTTTTTTTTTCTTTTTTTTTTTAATATATGAAATTTATCGTCACATTGGTTTCCATGCAACACCCAGTGCTCATCCCAAAAGGTGCCCTCCTCAATACCCATCACCCACCCTCTCCTCCCTCCCACCCCCCATCAACCCTTAGTTTGTTCTCAGTTCTCAACAGTCTCTTATGCTTTGGCTCTCTCCCACTCTAACCTCTTTTTTTTTTTTTTTTCCTTTCCCTCCCCCATGTGTTCCTGTTAAGTTTCTCAGGATCCACATAAGAGTGAAACCATATGGTATCTGTCTTTCTCTGTATGGCTTATTTCACTTAGCATCACACTCTCCAGTTCCATCCACGTTGCTACAAAAGGCCATATTTCATTTTTTCTCATTGCCATGTAGTACTCCATTGTGTATATAAACCACAATTTCTTTATCCATTCATCAGTTGATGGACATTTAGGCTCTTTCCATAATTTGGCTATTGTTGAGAGTGCTGCTATAAACATTGGGGTACAAGTGCCCCTATGCATCAGTACTCCTGTATCCCTTGGATAAATTCCTAGCAGTGCTATTGCTGGGTCATAGGGTAGGTCTATTTTTAATTTTCTGAGGAACCTCCACACTGCTTTCCAGAGCGGCTTCACCAATTTGCATTCCCACCAACAGTGCAAGAGGGTTCCCGTTTCTCCACATCCTTTCCAGCATCTATAGTCTCCTGATTTGTTCATTTTGGCCACTCTGACTGGCGTGAGGTGATACCTGAGTGTGGTTTTGATTTGTATTTCCCTGATAAGGAGTGACATTGAACATCTTTTCATGTGCCTGTTGGCCATCCGGATGTCTTCTTTAGAGAAGTGTCTATTCATGTTTTCTGCCCATTTCTTCACTGGGTTATTTGTTTTTTGGGTGTGGAGTTTGGTGAGCTCTTTACAGATTTTGGATACTAGCCCTTTGTCCGATATGTCATTTGCAAATATCTTTGCCCATTCCATTGGTTGCCTTTTAGTTTTGTTGGTTGTGGAAACACATTTACTTTAAAAAAAAAAAAAAAAACAATATAATATGCTACTTGATCTCATTAACTCCCTCAAAAAATTAAAAACATACCTTGGAATGTTCTCAACAAGGAGGCTCCTCAAATAGATTTGTAGCCAGTAGATGGAATAGGAACACTGTCATTTTTCAAAGTACTAAATTCTCCAAGTGAAATCATAACATCAGTTCTATAAAAAATGCTTTACTCTTCACTTGAATAGTAGACCTTAAAAGTTAAGTTAGTCATTTCAAGTTTGCCCTTCCTTCAGAGTAGTACTTGATTATTTATAAGGAGTAGGCCATGCCTTTGAAAGTAGACTCTAAGAGAAAATAGACCTTCTTTCTTTTTTCATTTTTCTGCTGACTGCACAAGTGAAGGACCTCATTAATCAAGATGATTCCATTGAAAATTTGGCATTAGACACATGTCACCATTCAGTTGTCATTTTTACCTCTCTGTGGTCTATTTCAGTTTAGTTCACTTGTAAAACAAGTTTTATCCCTTTATACCCAATCAAAAATCCAATTGTTTTTCTTCAAGTGTTTGAAAAGTATTATAGGCTGGAAATGCATTCAATGAACATGTATTAAACACCAACTAGGCCCCACATGGCATCTCAGGATATGGACGAAGATGTAAACATCTTTCTCACATATTTCCAATGCCAGAGGGGAGAAAGAAAGTAATTAGAGAGTTCCAACAGCAAGGGATAAGAGCTGTAATCAAGGCCTGTTGTAGTGTTTTGAGAATATAGATTGCTAATGTACTGAATATCTAATACTACATAATATCATTACAAATTTAACGATTTAAAAACAGCACATATTTATTTCTGCCAGTTCCTGTGGTTCAGGTGTTTGCGCCGACCCTAGCTGGGTTCTCTCTGGAGTCTTACAAGGCTGCAATCAAGATGTCACCTGGATCTGTGGTCTTATCTGAGGCTTGACTGTGGAAGAAACTCTTCCAAGTTCACATGATGGTGGAGAGCACTCAGTTCTTGGTCGGCTGCTATAATGGTGGTCACAATTTCTTGCCAAGTGACAACTAGAGGATATTCCTTGCCACATGGCACTCCATCATTGCAGCATGGACGGAGAATTTGTTCAAGAATAGAGATTGGCAAAAGGGAGCATCAGGAGGATAAGGGAGAATTTTTACTGTTTATCAGAGCACCTTCACTGGGTGACAGGCAAATAAAGCCAGAAAAGAAAAGGGACTAGAAGAATTGGCAGAGCATCAGAAAAAAAAATGGGAAGCTCATTATCTTCTAACCACATAGAGGGAATAAAATCCAAAGCCTTCACCAATACCCACAAAGTCCTACAATCTTGCCCTGGCTTCCTCTCTGAAAGCCCCAAGCTGTACCTTGACTAGTGTAATAAGTATGTTCCTGCAGCATGGTGTTGGCTGTTGTTGTTGCCTCTCCCCAGACCACACTTCCTCAAGGTGTCTATCCGGCCCCCTCACTTCATTCAATTTCATCTTTTACCATTGCCTTCTTAGAGTGGCCATCCTTGACCTCCTTATCTAAAACAGCACACCTTTTCATTTTCCACCCCTTACTGAAATTTCATTATTAGTAATTATCATCATTAGACACTATGTTATATACTTATTGTCTCTTTTTCTGTCTCTACCCCTAGACTATAAGTGCCAAGAGGACAAAGACTTTACAACACCTTTTTTTTTTTTTAATTTATATATGAAATTTATTGTCAAATTGGTTTCCATACAACACCCAGTGCTCATCCCAAAAGGTGCCCTCCTCAATACCCATCACCCACCCTCTCCTCCCTCCCACCCCCCATCAACCCTTAGTTTGTTCTCAGTTCTCAACAGTCTCTTATGCTTTGGCTCTCTCCCACTCTAACCTCTTTTTTTTTTTTTTTTCCTTCCCCTCCCCCATGGGTTCCTGTTAAGTTTCTCAGGATCCACATAAGAGTGAAACCATATGGTATCTGTCTTTCTCTGTATGGCTTATTTCACTTAGCATCACACTCTCCAGTTCCATCCATGTTGCTACAAAAGGCCATATTTCATTTTTTCTCATTGCCACGTAGTATTCCATTGTGTATATAAACCACAATTTCTTTATCCATTCATCAGTTGATGGACATTTAGGCTCTTTCCATAATTTGGCTATTGTTGAGAGTGCTGCTATAAACATTGGGGTACAAGTGCCCCTATGCATCAGTACTCCTGTGTCCCTTGGATAAATTCCTAGCAGTGCTATTGCTGGGTCATAGGGTAGGTCTATTTTTAATTTTCTGAGGAACCTCCACACTGCTTTCCAGAGCGGCTTCACCAATTTGCATTCCCACCAACAGTGCAAGAGGGTTCCCGTTTCTCCACATCCTCTCCAGCATCTATAGTCTCCTGATTTGTTCATTTTGGCCACTCTGACTGGCGTGAGGTGATACCTGAGTGTGGTTTTGATTTGTATTTCCCTGATAAGGAGCGACGCTGAACATCTTTTCATGTGCCTGTTGGCCATCCGGATGTCTTCTTTAGAGAAGTGTCTATTCATGTTTTCTGCCCATTTCTTCACTGGGTTATTTGCTTTTCGGGTGTGGAGTTTGGTGAGCTCTTTATAGATTTTGGATACTAGCCCTTTGTCCGATATGTCATTTGCAAATATCTTTTCCCATTCCGTTGGTTGCCTTTTAGTTTTGTTGGTTGTTTCCTTTGCTGTGCAGAAGCTTTTTATCTTCATAAGGTCCCAGTAATTCACTTTTGCTTTGAATTCCCTTGCCTTTGGGGATGTGTCGAGTAAGAGATTGCTACGGCTGAGGTCAGAGAGGTCTTTTCCTGCTTTCTCCTCTAAGGTTTTGATGGTTTCCTGTCTCACATTCAGGTCCTTTATCCATTTTGAGTTTATTTTTGTGAATGGTGTGAGAAAGTGGTCTAGTTTCAACCTTCGCATGTTGCTGTCCAGTTCTCCCAGCACCATTTGTTAAAGAGACTGTCTTTTTTCCATTGGATGTTCTTTCCTACTTTGTCAAAGATGAGTTGGCCATACGTTTGTGGGTCTAGTTCTGGGGTTTCTATTCTATTCCATTGGTCTATGTGTCTGTTTTTGTGCCAATACCATGCTGTCTTGATGATGACAGCTTTGTAGTAGAGGCTAAAGTCTGGGATTGTGATGCCTCCTGCTTTGGTCTTCTTCTTCAAAATTACTTTGGCTATTCGGGGCCTTTTGTGGTTCCATAGGAATTTTAGGATTGCTTGTTCTAGTTTCGAGAAGAATGCTGGTGCAATTTTGATTGGGATTGCATTGAATGTGTAGATAGCTTTGGGTAGTATTGACATTTTGACAATATTTATTCTTCCAATCCATGAGCAGGGAATGTCTTTCCATTTCTTTAAATCTTCTTCAATTACCTTCATAAGCTTTCTATAGTTTTCAGCATACAGATCCTTTACATCTTTGGTTAGATTTATTCCTAGGTATTTTATGCTTCTTGGTGCAATTGTGAATGGGATCAGTTTCTTTATTTGTCTTTCTGTTGCTTCATTGTTAGTGTATAAGAATGCAACGGATTTCTGTACATTGATTTTGTATCCTGCAACTTTGCTGAATTCATGTATCAGTTCTAGCAGACTTTTGGTGGAGTCTATCGGATTTTCCATGTATAATATCATGTCATCTGCAAAAAGCGAAAGCTTGACTTCATCTTTGCCAATTTTGATGCCTTTGATTTCCTTTTGTTGTCTGATTGCTGATGCTAGAACTTCCAGCACTATGTTAAACAACAGCGGTGAGAGTGGGCATCCCTGTCGTGTTCCTGATCTCAGGGAAAAAGCTCTCCGTTTTTCCCCGTTGAGGATGATGTTAGCTGTGGGCTTTTCATAAATGGCTTTTATGATCTTTAAGTATGTTCCTTCTATCCCGACTTTCTCAAGGGTTTTTATTAAGAAAGGGTGCTGGATTTTGTCAAAGGCCTTTTCTGCATCGATTGACAGGATCATATGGTTTTTCTCTTTTTTTTTGTTAATGTGATGTATCACGTTGATTGATTTGCGAATGTTGAACCAGCCCTGCATCCCAGGAATGAATCCCACTTGATCATGGTGAATAATTCTTTTTATATGCCGTTGAATTCGATTTGCTAGTATCTTATTGAGAATTTTTGCATCCATATTCATCAGGGATATTGGCCTGTAGTTCTCTTTTTTTACTGGGTCTCTGTCTGGTTTAGGAATCAAAGCAATACTGGCTTCATAGAATGAGTCTGGAAGTTTTCTTTCCCTTTCTATTTCTTGGAATAGCTTGAGAAGGATAGGTATTATCTCTGCTTTAAACGTCTGGTAGAACTCCCCTGGGAAGCCATCTGGTCCTGGACTCTTATTTGTTGGGAGATTTTTGATAACCGATTCAGTTTCTTCGCTGGTGATGGGTCTGTTCAAGCTTTCTATTTCCTCCTGATTGAGTTTTGGAAGAGTGTGGGTGTTCAGGAATTTGGCCATTTCTTCCAGGTTGTCCAATTTGTTGGCATATAATTTTTCATAGTATTCCCTGATAATTGTTTGTATCTCTGAGGGATTGGTTGTAATCATTCCATTTTCATTCATGATTTTATCTATTTGGGTCATCTCCCTTTTCTTTTTGAGAAGCCTGGCTAGAGGTTTGTCAATTTTGTTTATTTTTTCAAAAAACCAACTCTTGGTTTCGTTGATCTGCTCTACAGTTTTTTTAGATTCTATATTGTTTATTTCTGCTCTGATCTTTATTATTTCTCTTCTTCTGCTGGGTTTAGGCTACCTTTGCTGTTCTGCTTCTATTTCCTTTCGGTGTGCTGTTAGATTTTGTATTTGGGATTTTTCTTGTTTCTTGAGATAGGCCTGGATTGCAATGTATTTTCCTCTCAGGACTGCCTTCGCAGCGTCCCAAAGCATTTGGATTGTTGTATTTTCATTTTCGTTTGTTTCCATATATTTTTTAATTTCTTCTCTAATTGCCTGGTTGACCCACTCATTCGTTAGTAGGGTGTTCTTTAACCTCCATGCTTTTGGAGGTTTTCCAGACTTTTTTCTGTGGTTGATTTCAAGCTTCATAGCATTGTGGTCTGAAAGTATGCATGGTACGATTTCAATTCTTGTAAACTTATGAAGGGCTGTTTTGTGACCCAGTATATGATCTATCTTGGAGAATGTTCCATGTGCACTCGAGAAGAAAGTATATTCTGTTGCTTTGGGATGCAGAGTTCTAAATATATCTGTCAAGTCCATCTGATCCAATGTCTCATTCAGGGCCCTTGTTTCTTTATTGACCGTGTGTCTAGATGATCTATCCATTTCTGTAAGTGGGGTGTTAAAGTCCCCTGCAATTACCACATTCTTATCAATAAGGTTGCTTATGTTTATGAGTAATTGTTTTATATATTTGGGCGCTCCGGTATTCGGCGCATAGACATTTATAATTGTTAGCTCTTCCTGATGGATAGACCCTGTCACTATTATATAATGTCCTTCTTCATCTCTTGTTACAGCCTTTAATTTAAAGTCTAGTTTGTCTGATATAAGTATGGCTATTCCAGCTTTCTTTTGGCTTCCAGTCACATGATAAATAGTTCTCCATCCCCTCACTCTCAATCTAAAGGTGTGCTCAGGTCTAAAATGAGTCTCTTGTAGACAGCAAATAGATGGGTCTTGTTTTAATCCATTCTGATACCCTATGTCTTTTGGTTGGTGCATTTAATCCATTTACATTCAGTGTTATTATAGAAAGATATGGTTTTAGAGTCATTGTGATGTCTGTATGTTTTATGCTTGTAGTGATGTCTCTGGTACTTTGTCTCACAGGGTCCCCCTTAGGATCTCTTGTAGGGCTGGTTTAGTGGTGACAAATTCCTTCAGTTTTTGTTTGTTTGGGAAGACCTTTATCTCTCCTTCTATTCTAAATGACAGACTTGCTGGATAAAGGATTCTCGGCTGCATATTTTTTCTGTCTAGCACACTGAAAATCTCGTGCCAATTCTTTCTGGCCTGCCAAGTTTCAAAAGAGAGATCAGTCATGAGTCTTATAGGTCTCCCTTTATATGTGAGGGCACGTTTATCCCTTGCTGCTTTCAGAATTTTCTCTTTATCCTTGTATTTTGCCAGTTTCACTATGATATGTCGTGCAGAAGATCGATTCAAATTACGTCTGAAGGGAGTTCTCTGTGCCTCTTGGATTTCAATGCCTTTTTCCTTCCCCAGTTCAGGGAAGTTCTCAGCTATTATTTCTTCAAGTACCCCTTCAGCACCTTTCCCTCTCTCTTCCTCCTCTGAGATACCAATTATGCGTATATTATTTCTTTTTAGTGTATCACTTAGTTCTCTAATTTTCCCCTCATACTCCTGGATTTTTTTCTCTCTCTTTTTCTCAGCTTCCTCTTTTTCCCTAACTTTATCTTCTAGTTCACCTATTCTCTCCTCTGCCTCTTCAATCCGAGCCGTGGTGGTTTCCATTTTGTTATGCATTTCGTTTAAAGCGTTTTTCAGCTCCTCGTGACTGTTCCTTAGTCCCTTGATCTCTGTAGCAAGAGATTCTCTGCTGTCAGCTATACTGTTTTCAAGCCCAGCGATTAATTTTATGACTATTATTCTAAATTCACTTTCTGTTATATTATTTAAATCCTTTTTGATCAGCTCATTAGCTGTTGTTATTTCCTGGAGATTCTTCTGAGGGGAATTCTTCCGCTTGGTCCTTTTGGATACTCCCTGGCGTGGTGAGGACCTGCAGGGCACTTCCCCTGTGCTGTGGTGTATAACTGGAGTTGGTGGGCGGAGCCGCAGTCAGACCTGATGTCTGCCCCCAGCCCACCGCTGTGTCCACAGTCAGACTGGTGCGTGCCTTCTCTTCCCCTCTCCTAGGGGCGGGATTCACTGTGGGGTGGGGTGGCCTGTCTGGGCTACTTGCACACTGCCAGGCTTGTGATGCTGGGGATCTGGCGTCTTAGCTGGGGTGGGTAGGCAAGGTGCACAGGGGCAGGAGGGGCAGGCTTAGCTTGCTTCTCCTTAGGTGATCCACTTCAGGAGGGGCCCTGTGGCAGCAGGAGGGAGTCAGATCCGCTGCCAGAGGTTTGGCTCCGCAGAAGTGCAGAGTTGGGTGTTTGTGCGGAGTGAGCAAGTTCCCTGGCAGGAACTGGTTCTCTTTGGGATTTTGGCTGGGGGATGGGCGGGGGAGATGGCGCTGGCGAGCGCCTTTGTTCCCCACCAAACTGAGCTCTGTCGTCCGGGGGCTCAGCAGCTCTCCTTCCCTTTGTCCTCCAGCCTTCCCGCTTTCTGAGCAGAGCTGTTAACTTATGACCTCCCAGACGCTAAGTCGCGCTTGCTGTGGGAACACAGTCCGTCAGGCCCCTCTGCTTTTTGCAAGCCAGACTCGGCGGCTCTGCCTGGCCGGCGAGCCGCCCCTCCGCCCCGGCTCCCTCCCGCCAGTCCGTGGAGCGCGCACCGCCTCGCCGCCCTTCCTACCCTCTTCCGTGGGCCTCTCGTCTGCGCTTGGCTCCGGCGACTCCGTTCTGCTAATCCTCTGGCGGTTTTCTGGGTTATTTAGGCAGGTGTAGGTGGAATCTAAGTGATCAGCAGGACGCACGGTGAGCCCAGCGTCCTCCTACACCGCCATCTTCCCTCCCGAGCTTACAACATCTTTGATTAAATAATTCTTTCATATATTTAAAACATCAAATGATTTTAGTGTACATTGAAAAGTCTTTCAGTCCCATAACCATTCAATTACCAATCTCTGGAAGATAGCCACATTTATGAAATTCTTGTGTATCTTTCCAGGTTCCTCATGTAAACATATACAAATAGTATATATATGCTTATCTTCCTTCTTCTTTTATGCAAAAAAGGACATATATTAAACATACCATTGGGCTCGTTGCTCTTCCATTGCAGACCTCCCCTAGAAGTGCTTTGAGAAAGTCCTCATTTTACTTTTGTTTTTGAGATTTAGACTTTTGGTATTGTTTGATTCACAGCTCATAGTGTTCTGTTATATAACTATACCATAGTTTATTGGACTTTGGGGTGTTTTCTATTTTTCCTATTAAATAAATAACTTTCTACATATATTATTTTATCTGCATGTAAGGATAGCCATAGACTAAATTCCCCAAAGTGATGCAATGGTTACATACCTTTATAATTTCGATAGATAATGCCAAATTGCTCCCCATAGGGATTGTACCAATTTACAATCCCACCAGCCATGTGTAAAAATGCTGTTTCCCCACAGTATTGCCAACAGTGAGCTTTTTGCCACTCTGAAAGGTGAAAAATGGTATCTTGTAGTGTTTGGTTTGCATCTCTCTGATTATGAGTGAAGTGGAGCTTCCTTTCTTATGTAAAAGTTTTTAAAAACATATTTATATGCATTTTTCTTTTCTATGAATTGTCTGTTCTTTTCTTTTATGGAAAGGACTTTGTCTATTTCATCACTATATCCTCATGTCTTAGAACAGTATCTGATCTATAGGAGACTCTTTAAGTATTTGCTCAGTTAATGAGTGAATGAGGACAAGAAGGGCAAAATGCTGGGCTAAAGAATTGAAGGAAATATGAAGTGAAAGAATGAAGGGGAAACCTTCATAACTGCAGAGGTGGAGCAGTTTGAAATGATGCCGTGCTCCTGAGTGACACAATGGCAGCAGGTCCAGAGCCATGGACATCCTTGAAACAGAAATGTGACACCTCATCAGCATAGATGAAGATATGAAATGAGGCATCACACTGTGATCTGTTCTTGGCAGAATATGTATCCTTGAGTCTGCCAAAGGATGCAGATAAAAATGATGCTGTGACTCTAATTGGGCATCCAGTAGTCTACTTCCAGGATGATCCTCTGGGCACCCAGACCTGCCTGCTTTGGATCTAAACATACTCCTCATTCTGTGTCTGATTCAGCTACCTTGGTTTATTAGCACCAATAATAATGAGTGAAGCTCCTTACCTTCCACTCACTGTTGTTCAGGTTAATTATCTCTAATCAACTCCCTCTTGGACTTGGAGTTCTAGGACCTGTCCCTCTCTCTGCCATTGGCCCAAAAGACTCAGATGTTGGATACAGAAAATAAGTTTTCTTCTCTTCCTTGCTCTTATCTTTCAGCAGGAAATGAAATCATTTTTAATTACTAAAGCCATCTTCTGGCAAATTCCTCTCTCTCAAAAATGAAGACAGCTGTCACGGAAAATGATTTCCTAAAATCAGATGCCTCTTTAACTGGAGGATGACAATCACTAAAATGGAAGTGTATCCCTCAAGACTTTGGGGAACAACTTATAATCTGTTTTTGAACTTTTGTAATAGTGTCATTATGTTGTTTAATAGGTATATCTTTTCTTCACTCGTTATACTATGAAAAACAGCTCTATTACTATAAATTTAATTGAATTTAACAAGAATTTATTGAGCACCTAGTAATGTTCCCAACATTGTTCTAAAATCTGTGGGGAAAAGGATGAAATATATGATATACCCTCGCCCTCAAGGATTGTAGGATTTTAGCAAGAAACAATATGTATGCAAATAATCCAATTAGCCTGGAAACCAACAGAGTGCAAACATGGAAAAGTAGAGAATAAGTCAACTGGATATAAATTATGCTGCAGATACATGAGAGCATTCACCCATACTGGTCAAGTCAAACTTGTCCTTTCTTTAGGACTTCTGTCCAGAAAGCACTATCTCTAAGCCATGGCATGACTGGCTTTTATTTTTGATCTCTCAAGACTCAATAAAGCCTTCTGTATTGACAAATCTAAATTGCCCAGATCTCTCCAGCCCCAATAGCACTTTCTTTTTTTTTAAATTTTATTCATACCATTTCAGTCTCTGCAATTATCTCCTTCATTTATTTGTTTACTTGCCCACTGTCTTCCTTCTCCCACCAAATGGAAACTCCATTATAGGCATTTTGTTCTATTCCCAGCAATAATTCCCGAGGACCATACCAGTGCCGAATACACCATAGGGCTCAATAAATCCTTAAATAAATGAAACAAGTGGACAAAATGGATGGGACTGACACTAAGGAATAAGGAGAAGAAACCAAAGTATGCTGGTGTTGCTAGTATGGCTTTATGGATGTGGTAGGATGTTAGGTAGTATCTGAAGAATAGAGGACATTTCAATTGAAGGGGGGAAAAAAAGATACTGGCTGATTATCCAGTTAGCTGGTAGGTGTCTTGCTGGAGAAAAGATTTAGTAGGCTTTTAGAATTGTTTCTTTTTACCATAGAGATGTGTCAAAACCGACATAATCCACTCCCAGGGGGGACAGCTGTGCTTTTCAAAGCACTGTACATTGAAGAGATTCCTGAATTGTAAGGAAGAAGGGCTCCTGTGGCCACTGATAATCCATAAAAGCTCATCAGGATGCTTTATTTTTGCCAATGACAGAACCTCCTTCAAGGTTCAAAAGTATACTTAATATTATTAGAGGATACTAGCCCAAGAAGAAACTTCAAGACTTCAAAACAAGGAGTTTGAAGGAAATTACATTTCATGTCTCAGGAGATAATGTGGCAACGTAATTAGTATATTTCATGGAACTTACTTTCAAAGAGGTGGTCAAGCTCTATTGCCCATGAAATAACCTAGAGACACTGTTCTCTTTTTTCCCCCTCCAATCCAGCCAATCATTAGATTTCATGAAATCCACCCTCTTATAAATCCTTTGAATCTGTTCATTCCATGCTCTTCCCAATGCTACTTCCTTTGTGTAACTCTCCATAGCTCTCACTTGGCTGCTGCCATAGCCTTGGAACTCCCTGCCTCACCTTGACTCTTCCAATCTAGCCTCCACACTGCAGCAGAGTAACTTCTAAAAAGCAAACCTGACCACATCACACCCCTGCTTAAACCTGTTAAGGTCTTCCTGTCAGCCTGTGGAAGAATTCCAAACTCCAAATCATAATATTCAAGCCTGTTAATATTATGTATACATTTTTTCTCCTGCCAAACTCTCACCATCTCTCACTATTCCCCATCCTTAGCCACTTGTACCTGTCATTCTAGGTATATGGAGTTGCTTTTTGGTCCCTAACAAAGCAGGGCTATTTCTTTCTTTCTTTCTTTTTTTTATGAATATAACTTATTGTCAAATTGCTTACATACAACACCCAGTGCTCATCCCAAAAAGTGCCCTCCTCAATGCCCATCACCTATTTTCCCCTCTCCCCCACCCCCCATCAACTCTCAGTTTCTTCTTTGCATTTAAGAGTCTCTTGCGGTTTGCCTCCCTCCCTCTCTTTTCATAACTATTTTTTCCCCTTCCCTACCCCCTTGGTCTTCTGTTAAGTTTCTCAAGATCCACATATGAGTGAAAACATGATATGTGTCCTTCTCTGACTGACTTATTTCACTGAGCATAACACCTTCCATTTCCATCCTTGTTGAAGCAGCACTATTTCTTGATTCTGAGCATATGCTCTTTCACCCTGTTGACCCTATCCCACCATTCCACTCAAGCTCTTAGCCAAGCAACTTGTTCTGTGTCACTGAGGCCTCACGTTGACTGCCTAGGTGCTCTGGGAAGCTTTTCTTGGTGCTCTCAACACATGTCAGCTATTCACGGTGCCTCCCTCCTCTGTACTCCCATAATACTCTATACTTCCTGCTATTGTGCTTACCACACTCTTATACTCTTTTTTTTTTTTAGATTTTTTTTTAACGTTTATTTATTTTTGAGACAGAGAGAGACAGAGCATGAACGGGGGAGGGGCAGAGAGAGAGGAAGACACAGAACGGGAAGCAGGCTCCAGGCTCTGAGCCATCAGCCCAGAGCCCGACGCGGGGCTCGAACTCACGGACCGCAAGATCGTGACCTGAGCTGAAGTCGAATGCTTAACCGACTGAGCCACCCAGGTGCCCCACTTACACTCTGTCTTAATTATTGTTTTCTTCCTTGATTCTCCCAATAGCCTGGGAGATTCTTAAGATGAGGATATATAGCCCTATTCATCTTTGTAGCCACAACATCTCACACAAATCTGTCATGGTTCTAATATATGCCTAACGCTTGTTAACTTCCAAAATAGGATACCCATCTCAAAAGACAAGAAGAAATTCATTAGAAAAGTCACGTTGGCCAGAAATGAATAGCTGTAATCTTGTAGTATCAGTCAAGAAAGTGTGGGGCGTGGGGGGGCGGGGGGTAGCATTGAGTATAAACGCCTGGTTTTGAGTGCTGGTCTTGAGTCGTGGGTATGAGTTCAGTGTTGCAGAGGAGCTGCAGACGCAGCCAAGAATGGTTTAAATTCTGATTTGCCAAGCAAGGCAGCAGCTGGTGCCTGGCACAAGAGGGAGAGTGTTGCCATATCACTGAACAGCAGTAGTGGGATGGCCACTGAGCCAGCAGCCTGAACACTCTTCCCTGGGCCAGAACGGGGCTGCAGGGAACGGGGGCTGCTCAGCAAGTGTCAGCTGGAGAAGGCAGCAGAGCCCATGACGGCAGACTGGCAGGAGAACTGCTTCTCCAGACCAAACCCGTTAATTAAGACAAATAGGGCACAAGGCCAATCTGGATGGCTAAATACCGGAAATTTTAAAGTTACCTAAACAAGCACACTGTTTAAATTTTTTTTAATGTTTTTATTTTTGAGACAGAGACAGAGCATGAACGGGCGAGGGTCAGAGAGAGGGAGACACAGAATCCGAAACAGGCTCCAGGCTCTGAGCTGTCAGCACAGAGCCCGACGAGGGGCTCGAACCCACGGACCGTGAGATCATGACCTGAGCCGAAGTCGGACGCTTAACCGACTGAGCCACCCAGGCGCCCCACAAACACACTGTTTATAATGTTTCCCATGCAAAGAACCTCAAAACCTCTCCTTTGCTTCCCTCCACCTACCCCCAGCCAGTCACCGAGCTTTGATGATGATATCTGATAAATGTCTTCAGACATCCCTTCCCTCCTCCATTCCCTGCCACAACTGCTACTCAGACCTTCGTCATTTTAATCTTGACTGTTCTTA
The DNA here is from genome assembly GCF_028749965.1 of Puma concolor. NCBI lineage: Eukaryota > Metazoa > Chordata > Mammalia > Carnivora > Felidae > Puma > Puma concolor. The sequence continues at coordinate 23,564,465 of NC_141673.1, read as the reverse complement.
ACAGCCTATGAACAGATTTCTGTGTCCCCAAACAATCCCTTTCCATGTATCCTCTAAACTCCCGGAATCTATATTTCTATAGAAATCAAACAAGGTCATGTCCCCTCCCTTCTTAAGGACCTTTTTGAGCATCTAACTGCTGGCAAAATAAAGTCCAACTGCTTAGAATTGTTAAGAAATTGTACCCTGATTTTGTCATTGGTAAAACTGGATAGTAGTACTTACCTCATGGCACTCTGAGGATTAAAGATTCCAGTATCCACTAAGCTTTAGAATTGTGTCTGGCACAGGGTAAGGACTATATAAATGTTAGTTATTATTAATATTATCATTTTTATTAGAATGGCCTCCACGATTTCTTATGATCTAATTTAGTGTAATTAGAGAAACAGTAGATTATATGTCAGTGCAGACACAAAAGTCAGACTTATCTGGATTCAATCCAAGACACTAGCTGTGCGACCTTAGGCAAAATACTCCTTTAAGTCTTAATTTCCTCTTATGCAAAATAGGAGCGATAGTAGTTAATATTATTACCTCAATAAGTCGTTTTGATGAATGTAATGTGCAAAGAGGAGTTGGCTAAGATGATCAAGAAATAGGTATCTAAACATTAAGAGGAGGGCCAGGAAGAAATACTCTTCTAAATGCCAAAGAAAAATAAAGGAGAATATGTTCGAAAGTTGCAAACGCTCCAGGAGAACCAAGCTGAATGAAGTTTGGAAAGAAGCCTTAGATTTGGCAAATAAGGAATTGTAATGACCTCAACAAGAGCAGTGTCAGAGAAGTGAATAAGATGGAAAGCAATCGCAGCAGCTTGGAGAAATGAAAGTGTAGCAAGCAGTGCATTTGGAAAAAGTTTCCGTGAAGTTGCCCTGAGAGCCACAGATGTACATAAAAGCTGGATCCCAGAATCTCAGGCTCAGGACCTGCCATTGCCTAAGAGACACGAGCAATATTCATGACAGCATTGCTGTGTGCCACCCCTTGGCTTAAGTGCTTGCAATATATTCTAATAATCTCATCTTCACAACAAACCTAATGTTCCCATTTTAAAGAAGGGGAAACTGAGGCTAGTTAGCAGCAGAGCAAGGATTCAAGCCCGGTTAGTCTGGCTCCCGACATTGTGTATCTGCTTTTTATGTTACACCCCTCAATTCAATTCAATGAACAAAAACTTTTTGAGTGACTATCTAGTGCCAGAGACCATTCAAGTCTCTTGGGGATGCACCAGAGAGTAAAAAAGACAAAGACATATCTTTTACACATCAAAGCTTTAAAAGTATTTCTGGCGTAGGGCGCCTGGGTGGCTTAGTCAGCTAAACGTCTGACTTTTGATTTCAACTCAGGTCACAATCTCAGGGTTCGCGAGATTGAGCTCCGCGTCAGGCTCTGTGCTAACAGTGTGTGCCCTGCTTGGGATTCTCTCTCTCCCTCCCTCTGCCCCTACCCCACTCTCTCCCCCCCTTCTCTCTGTCAAAATAAATACATAAATCTTAACAAATTAAATTATGTCTGGCTTAAAGGGCCCTATTCTACTCATATTTTCAGTGTCATTGGGTGTGGGCAACATGCTTAGAATGTACTATTACATACAAGGATGGCCAATTTTCCTACCTGAGGAAGGTGCCTAAAATTGTCCTCAGATGCCACAGTCCTTTGATAATTTTATTACCCCATTAGCTATTTAAGACAAAAGTATGTATTATAAATGGTTTGCTGTATAGGGACAGTGACAGGCAGTGACTTACTCCCTAGGGACTGGAGTCCTTTCTCAGAAAATCTGCTTCTTTGGGGCGCCTGGGTGGCTCAGTCAGTTGAGCGTCCAACTTCGGCTCAGGTCATGATCTCGCGGTTCGTGAGTTCAAGCCCCGCGTCGGGCTCTGTGCTGACAGCTCAGAGCCTGGAGCCTGCTTCGGATTCTGTGTCTCCCTCTCTCTCTCTGACCCTCCCCTGTTCATGCTCCGTCTCTCTCTGTCTCAAAAATAAACATTAAAAAAAATTTTTTTTTAAAAGAAAGAAAAGAAAAAGAAAATCTGCTTCTTTGACTGTACCCGGGAAATAGCTTCTATCTCTCCATTGTACCACCTCCAATAACTTTGATCTGACTGTGCTCCCACTGCAGCAAATGACTTCAGTTTTCTCTTGAAATAGCAGCTTGGTTGCTCAAGGACAAGTTCTCTTCAGTCTTTTGGTGCTCCCCTCCTAAAGTCTGACAGTTTTGATTTGGTGGGGGGGTAGTGTTTTGTTTTGATTTTTTCAGTTAGAAGTTAAGTCAACATCTAGCCCTTTCAAAACTTCCTTATGAAGACTGATTTCTTTTTATACCCCAGGAATTATAGTCCATTCTGCCCTTAAGTCCCCACTGTAACTTTTATTCAACTTACTCTTCCCCTGTGAGCAGATACAGGATAGTCTTTTGATCCATGGAACCTAGGATGATGACTGACACATAGTAGCTTAGAATTTAATAAATTATAAAGGAAGCTATATCGTGGCCATCACATCATAATTCTCACTAAATGGTGTCTCTCGAGTGTATGAATAAATGAATGAACAAATGAATGAACAAATAAAACATAGCTGCTGGATGATCCCATCAGGGACAAAAAAACGTAAGCTGCTAAAATTTCCAAGGAAGAGCTGGTGGGCGGTATGTTTTAAAATCAGTAGTAGGATCTGGTTCTTTTTGATGTCTAAGAGAAAAGAGAAAATTATCATCCAACTTGAAAAGCAACTACTTTGCATAATGATTTTATTAATATTATGAGTGACGCTGGGCCCATTTGTTGTCAAATGACAACCATTTCACAGAAATTGCTTGGGGCCAGTTTGGGGATGAAAAGTGCTCCTTTTCAATGTGTTCTTTTATGTGCCATCCACAGGGGTAAGGGAGAGACAAAAAACTAACTTGGATCTTGTTTGGAAGAATCAGTCCATTATTAGACACTCCAGCTTCTTTCCCTGAAACCCTTGAGGCCCAGGACTGATTACTCAAAGTATCCTTCCATAATGTGTAATCTACAACTGGTCAAAAGTTAAAATCTATGGAAGCCGCAGGAAGACAAAAGGGAGAAGTCCCAGTCACCTTGCAATGCAGTCCAGCTGCATGATGCTACCAGCTGCACACAAGACCCCAAGAAGTAGGAAAAGGGGGACCTCTATAGGCAAGGGAAATTGTTGTTGTTGTTTTAATTTTTTTAATGTTTATTTATTTTTGAGAGAGAGAGAGAGAGAGAGACGGTGCAAACAGGGGAAGGGCAGAGAGAGAGGGAGACAAAGAATCTGAAGCAGGCTCCAGGCACCAGGCTCTGAGCTGCCAGCGGGGAGCCTGATGCGGGGCTAGAACTCACTGAGCCGTGACATCATGACCTGAGCGGAAGTCTCACGCTTAACCAACTGAGCCACCCAGGCGCCCCTGGCTAAGGGAAGTTGTAAGCGAAATATAGTCGCAGCCATTAACAAACCCCAGAAAATCTTGCCTTTGCTTTACAAGGACCTTATCTCTGACAATCAGGGTCTTGCTTTTGGAATGCACCATATTTTTTACTGTTTACTTAATTTGGCTACCTCACTCTCACATTTGCAACTCCCATCTCGACCTCTGATGCTAGTTACTCATCACTTTCTGGCTAATTAGTCATCGTTCTTAAACTCAGACACTGGGTTCACCTCTCCAGCATTTGCTGGTTTCAAGCCCTCAGTTCTCCTCCACTGCTCTTTCCCCTTCTTAGATTTCATCTGGAGCTTGATGCTCAAGGCAAGTAATTTAAGCATTTTCTTCCCTTCAATTCCTGTTTAGTTTCTGTCAAAAAAAACCCAAACCCTTTTTTTTCAGGCCTGAGGAAGCAGAACTTTTACTGAGAAGAGGGAAATGACTAAAGCCCAGCATAGGTCAAAGAATATAAAGAATATAAGACTATAAAGAATATAAGAGGGCAGGCTCAGTTGGTTAAGCATCTGACTGTTGATTTTGGCTCAGGTCACGATCTCATGGTTTGTGGGATCAAACCGCCTGTCTGGCTCTGCTGGGGCTCTGCACTGACAATATGGAGCCTGCTTAAGATTCTCTCTCCCTCTGTCTCTGCCCCTCCCCTGCTTGTGTGCCCTCTCTCTCTCTCTGTCTCTCTCTCTCAAAATAAATAAATACATAAATAAATAAATAAATAACAGGAAGCAAGAGATATTAAACTATTATTTTAATTTATTTATACTCTACTTTTCTTTAAAATAGATTTAAAGACCTTTTCAGATACAAAAATATATAACAAGGTCAGGAAAACAGGCAAAGAAAAGACAGGCTAGAACACTTAGATCAAGTTAGCAAAGGGCATGATGATATGCGAAATGTGTATCCAAAAGCTGGTAACCTGCCAGAGGTGACGCATGAATCTGATCTTCAGTTTATCCTATGCAGTTTTTATTCTACTTTTTCCACTTTAATTTACATCATAAAATTTGCTATTTTATGATATTATCACCACAACAAAATTGAGAGACCCATTGTATTCCATTTTATGGTATTACTGGCACAAATCTCATTTTTCTTCTTCTTTTTTTTTTTTTCTTTTTCTCCATTATCTGTAGGATAATATAAAAGACACTGACTGGAGTAAGCTTAGGCCATTGATTAGTAAGACCATATCCAATTCAAGCCTGACTCAAGGAAACTTTCACCAAGACTTATGTAAGCCCCAATACTAGAGTCTTCTTATACAGTCCCTTTCCTACTCTTTGCCTTTCTGTTACCATGGAAACCCATGCAATTAAATGGAGGAGACGACTGGGAAACTATCTTGTTCTGGCACCTTAGCTGGTTCTTTGTGAGTCCAAGATCTATAGTTCCACCAATTATATTCAGCTTTATGTGTTGAACATCTCAAATTATGTATAATTTATATATCCATAGGAATGTTTACCTATGAAAAGTATAAGAATGGAAAAATAGTCGAGACTACAGAAAGAACAATATAAAAATCTGGGCAGCCTCGAGGAGATATTGCCAGGTACCTGCAGGCATGGACACTGGGGACATTAGGTAGTGGACATTGAGCCTCCAAATGATCATTGAGATACCTCAAGGTTTTGATGTAAGCTAATACTTACCTAACATTCTCCTGTGGTTAAACATGTTGGGGATCCCCACCTTCCTGCTCTCACAAATACGTCCGCAGTGGACATCTTTACTCATAAAAGATTCTCTACATTAAGATAATTTCTTGAGAGAGATTCTTGGTGGAATGAGGAGCTTTAATACTGAATTCGGATTTCCTATTTTTATTCTTATCTTCACCATTCACCAGCTGTAGCTAGTAGCTATAGATACGTCACTTTACTTCTCTCTCTGTCTTATACGTAGCAAATGCTCAGTAAACCCTATTATAATTTCCTACTTGCGGAGGTTAAACTATGAGCTTCCAGTTGTCTGTGAACCCCTAAAGGCAAATGTTAACCCTTGGTGATATGTGCCAGGCCCCAGGACAGTTCCAGGTCTGTTGTTCGTACTTGGGTAAGCTCCATGAGGGCAGGGATGGACTGTGTCGTTGACAGCTATGGATCTAGAGCCTGTAATGGTACTTGACATCTGGTTAGCATGCAATGCACTTTTGTTGCATTATAACTCTTGATAGAACTAAAAGTAAGTCATTTGAAACGCATTAGGCCCTGAGCAGGAAATGGTCCATCACATTTGCTATGGTTCGCTGCCTGGAGTGCTTGGAGTATGAGACTGGGCACAGGTAGGAATTAAGTGTAAATTGTGGCAGAGGCAGGGAGGAAGAGAGGGTGTTTTGTACAACCATGGGGCACAAGCTGGAGTCTCCAGGAGGAAGCAAACCATGCCCAGGACAGACAGCTACAGGCTTGCTTTGGGAAGTGGAGTGGAAGCCCAGGAACCCCCAAAATCCCAGGGACAGGGGTAGGTGTAGAGAGGAGAGGGCTAAGGATAAAGGTAGGTAGAGGTACCAGCAAATCAAACTTTGTTTCTTTCCTCTAAGACAGCCGCAGAAAGGAATAAAGTTTTTCCAGTACAGCAGTTGCTGCCATGGTCAAGCTGTGCAAAGGATTAGTTAGGTAGTTTTGTTAAAATGTAGCACTGCGGCACAGCAGAAAGAATGGAGGGAGGAGGGGTGTTGGTTACACCAAATAGACCTGGTGAGCAACTCTGCCTCCGCGGGTCACCAGTACACGACTTGCAGGTGAGCCTCAGTTTCCCGATCCACAAAACGGGGCCAACACAGCCTCGCTTACAGAGTAGTGGCAAGGGTTAAAATTTCCACTGACACAGGAAGCTTGAAGCTTTGCTGTTTAATGCCTAGCACCTAGTGGGTCCTAAATAAATGGTAACTCTTAGTATTAAAATTAACCACAGTAATCAGGCTTCACAATAAAAACTGACATAGGGCTTATCAAACGAATTCTCTCCACCATATGAAAGAAACATGAGAACAAGCCCAAATTAGCTTCCTATTTTCCAGCGGCAAGCAGAGGAGACTGCTGAAGGTCATAGCAGCCATCTCATAGAGAAAGAAAATGACATGGAACGCTGGATCCCTGCACATCGGCAGTGAATGCCCACCCAATTAAGCAGATTAAACATTCACTCCTTGTGATGAGAAAGTCCCGTGCAGCTGAGCTAGGCCGCCTTCTCTGCTTCCTAGTCCAGAGCTTCTATCTGTTAAATCACCCTTCCTTTCCCTTCCACATTCAAGAAATAATTGGCACTTGTTTAATGCCAAATTTACATTTGTTTTGCATGGGCACAAAATTTGCTTGCAAACAGCTATGTGTGTGAGCAAATGGGCATTTGTGCTGGTAAATAAAATAGACATGCAGTTTTCCAGTTTGCAGATGTATTATTCAACAAAACAAGCAGCGAGAGCTGTTAATTTTCAGTTACTCCTAAGTATTTAGGTGCAGATCATCACAGAAAAGCCCCCTCCCTACCTCTTGTCATCTGTGCCTGTTCCTGAGATTTGCACATTTGTCCTAGATGCATATGTGATCAGAACTGACTAGATTTTCAGAACTTTTGAATTAAATCTCCAAAATGAAGAAATTTACAGATTTAATAAATATTTGCCAAGCACCTACTATGTGTTGGTTTATGGGGATTCAGAGATGACTTCACAGTGCCTGCCTTTAGGGAATCTTGCGAGTTGTGGAGCTTGGTTTGTGAACGGAATACGACCATGAGATAAAAGAATTACCCTAAGAGAGCTCTACGTGACCAGTTAGGGGGCAAAAAATCCCAGTAATTATTTCTGTCTGCACAGTTGGAAGAGATGGTGTTTGATTTTGGCGATGAAAGTGAAGAAAGAAATAAATGGGTTTTCCAGGCCAAGGAAAAAACACAGGGAGTTGTGAGGATCAGGATTCTTTGAGGGCTTTTAGTGGGGGATCTCTATGTGACTGGAAGGGGGTAGTGGGAGGATGCATTTTAAAAAGGACTTAGGGGCGCCTGGGTGGCTCAGTCGGTTGGGCGTCCGACCGGCTCAGGTCACGATCTCACGGTTCGTGGGTTCGAGCCCCGCATCGGACGCTGTGCTGACAGCTCAGAGCCTGAAGCCTGCTTCGGATTCTGTGTCTCGCTCTCTCTCTATCCCTCCCCCACTCGCCCTCTGCTTCTCTCTCTCAAAATTAAATAAACATTAAAAAAAAAAGATAAATAAATAATAAGGACTTAAATACCATGTCAAAAGTCTGAACTTTATCAATGCTTCTCTAACATTAATATGCATATGGGGATCTTCTTTAAATATTCATTTTGATTCGATAGATTTGGGGTGGAGCTAGAGATGCTGCATTTCTAAGAAGTCCCTAAGATACAGTGTGTTGGTAAATATTTACCAATTGACTCTGGAACCAGAGGTCAGAAGGGGATTTGCCAATTCCCATGGTATAGATACTACCACCATGGCCTATTTCAACCTATTAACATGATGTCAATGAATGTGGAGTTAGAAAGAGACATGTACAATTGGCTCTTTCAAGCCTATACATGCTGGCCCCAGGACACCATATGACCCGTTGGGTGGTGCCCCGTGCTTCTGGCCCAACGACCCCACTTTGAACAGAAAGCCTTCAATACAGTGGTTCTTAGCCTTGGCCACACATGAGAATTACCTGCAGGAGATTATGAAAGTTAAGAAGGAGAAATGAAGAAAACAATTTCCTCCCAAACCCAATTCACATATTCAGCAAGTCTTTTAAGACCCAGTGCCAAAGTGGTCAGAATTGCTTTATATTTTCCCTTCTCCCTGTCTGCTCCTTTCTGTGTTTCTACTCTCACTCCAAGTGCCTGGAGCTCTTATCCAGCTCCTCATTTTGCTGACAAATACTGGTTTTCCTTCTTCTTCTAACAGCCTATAAATTCTACTTTTCTTAAGCCTTTCTCGTTCCCAGTCCTCTTAAGGAAAAAAGAAAACCCTTATTTCTTCACTTCAGATTCTGGCTACACATTGGTCAGGTATGTAATAATCAACTCTGTTTTAGCAGGTGCCATTTTGGGGTTTTGTAAGGCCAGTGGATCAGGACATGTCTGTCATGGATACGATATTTTATTATACTCACAGATACCTAGAGAGAGAGAGTATATACATCATGCCATGGGAGGCAACCTAAGAAACCAGTGGAGTAGGGCATAAGACAGAGAGGTGGGAATTGTGGGCAAGAGCCTTTACTGGGTGAAGGAAAAGACATGGCAGACTAAGCAGATTTATGATTGGCTAGCTCAAATAATTTCAGTGTGCTCTGAAACATAGGGGGTATTGCTGGTTATCTGGTACCTACCCCTGGGTGATTGGGGCCAGTGGATTGTGGCTCAAAATCTGAGAGGCCAATAAGGAAGGTGGTTGTGGATGTGGACTCTGAATTGGTTGGTTTTTATTTTAAAAGCATGCCCCCTGGAAGAGGACTTCTCTGGAAGAAGAGTAGGACATGGGAAGCTGACCAGGAAGGCAGGAGGTCAAAGCAAGATGACTCAGCCATATGATCAGATTGTCTAGAATAAGGTGTGTCCAGTACAGGCCTGTTGGACAGATGTTAAAGGATCATATTACAGAATCTAGAAACATGGCTAATACAAACCTGTAATGAGCTATAAATTACTCAGAGTCCCTTCACCTTTCCTTGGAATACTTGAATTTTAAGAGGAGATACTTGTTAAGCCACATGACTCTAGTTGGTAGAGTCTTTAGTATGTCATTATCAGCATGTGTCCTATTATTCAACTCAAGGAAACTCTGAGTACCTGCTACCTGCCGGGCAGAGAGGTAAGAGCTGGAGATGGGGAAGGTGTGCCAGGAAGAGGGATTCATATAGGAGGAATGGATACAAAACAGCTTTGGGCACTCTGTGTCCTACCGCCTGATCCTGATGGGAGAGACCAATATGCAAAGAGCTATCTGGAAAGCCAGGCAGAAGAAATTGAGGCTTAGAGAATCTAGAGGAGGAAGATGTAATAGGTAATCCAGGAAGGATGGTGACTGTCTCAGCTCATCTTTGACAGGAGCTGCAGTGAAAGACAATTAAAAGTGGAAATCACCCAAAAGCCCCAGATATGCAGATTTTCTGTGGTGTTGATTGAAAGGAGGATAATTTCCTCAGCATACCAGCACTCCAAATAGCACACAAGTTGTTTTTGTTCTGAAAATTAAAGAGTTTAACTTGTAATTTTGTCCAGAATGGAGGCTACTTCCTCAGCTAGAGGGTTGGCTGCTGGAATGCTAGAAGGCAGGTTGGATCAATTAGAATGTGTTGGCAGAAAGTAATAGAAAAACTGTTTCATAGTAGTTTAAATCATAAAGATATTTATTGGTTACACAGCAAGAAGTCCAAAAAGAGGTGGTCCCAAGGTTGTTTTGGTATTTGTGGCAGGTGGAAAAAAAATGGCCACCGTTCTTTGTAGCAACTCCTGTCAAGAGGATGAGCCTATTTCCACCTCCTGAGTCTGGACTGTCTTGCCTTTTTCTTGAGCTAGTAGAATGCAGCAGAAGTAATGTTGGACAAGTTTTGAGAGTAGGCTTCAAGAGACTTTGCACACTTCTTCTGTTTTTTACTCTTGAATTCTGACAAACCACCACATAAATAAGCCTGGACTAACTTCCTGGAGGATGAAAGACCATGTAGAATAAAAATGGGCTACCCCAGCTATGCACACTCCCCACACCTGTACCCCAGTCAACTCTCAGTGGATCTGGTTGCTGACCACAGATGCATGAGTAAGAATTGCTGAGTCCAGAAGACCCATCCAGCTGAGCCCACCCCAAGATGCTACCTGTAGAATCCTGAGCTAAATAAATGGTCTTTGTTTTAAGCAACTAAGTTTTTGTGTGGTTCGTTACTCTGCAAGAGCTAACAGATACAGCGTCTTTGTGATGTCATCAGGAAGTAGGATCTTTCTGCCTTTCTCTCTTGCCATCAACAGTGTGTTGTTAGCAGTAGCTTCCATTATGGTTAATGGACGGCCACTGCAGCTCCAAGCACCATATCCTTATACTATAGCACAAGTATGAAAGAAGGGAAAGAGGGGGAGGAAAGGGGCCTCTCTTAATGCTCCAAACTTTTGACTGAGAGAATAAACTCTCTCAGAAAGTCTTTAGCTGACTAGCCAATCACATGGCCTCCCTAGATAATCCCTGGCAAAAGAAAATGAGATAGTATATATAAAGTCATTACATATTTATAAAATGTTTGCATTATCATTATTTTTTTGTTTTTGCCTCTCTTCACCTCTTACTCCTTGATTCCCCACTTTCTAGATAGGCTCAAGTTACAGGATGAAGTGAGTTTTGAAGGAGGAAAGAGATGTTACTTAGTAAATCAGCTATCAGTGAGAGGAAGACCTTCTGATGTTAAAAGGAGAGAAAAATGATCTGGGAGGATGTGTACGACCTAGGCAAATTAACCACAAAAGTTAAGAACAGGTTATATATAATGAAAGTCAAGTGAAAAGAGCAGTCGCCAGGAAACTGAGAGAAATTGGAACTTACTTTTTTATATGTTTGACATTGGCATATGACTGGTTTAGCATACAATTGGCATTTAATTTCAAAGTAAGAACATATTTGCTGTTAGTAGGATTTTTACACATGCTAGATGGAGTTGACCCGGGCCTTAGAGTCAAGCTTTTGACACTGTAGAAGGCAACCCAGGTATCTGATTTGTATAGATATCTAGGGAAAAGTTTGAGTGTGCATACATTTTTAGGGACAGAAAGTTTGGGAGAAAGACATTTTGTATTATAAGTAACACAGCAGGAAATATCCTACTCGTAACACCATTAATTTGATTGGTACCTTTAAAGTTATCATTCTGATGATAGAAAATCTATACAGTCACAGCATAGTTACTTATTTTATGATAGTAGCATCCCTGAGAACCAGATAATCTGAATAAGGCAAAAATGTTGTGTTATTAAAAGAACAATTTATAATTGAGATTCCAATAAGCTGGCAACTAGGATATAGTTATTTTCTGTAAGAAGCTGTCAAAACAAGGAGTTTCCGTCACCTGTGGAACAAAATCAAATGCTTGGAGGCAAAGAAAACTTGCAAGAATATACATTATATCCTGTTTGGATTGAAATGAATATTTCCCCCATTGAATGCTTATAGACAAGTGTGAAGTGTGGGCATGAGTAGATTGCATTTGTAACATGAAATTAAAAGTAATATGGGATTGGAAAAACAAACCAAAACAAGGAGTTTAACTCTTAAGAAGGCTTAGAGGGGTCATGATGATAGGTCTTCAATACTTGAATTTCATGTAAATAAGGATTAGACCCATTCTGTGGCCAATGCCTGGTACTTTTTTTGAAGGAAGGATGGAGAAAGGGAAAGATAGAGGGAGAGAGGAAAGAAGAAAATAAAAATACGAATAAATATAGAAAGTGTGGGTCTTGAAATCAAAACAAAAATCTCAAGAACATAGACCCAGGCTCCACATAAGGAACAACTTAGAGAAATTTCAGTCTTGACCTCAAGGGGAATTTTGGGTTGCCTGGGGAAGTCAAGGGGTGCCTGTCACTTGAAATATTCAAGGAAAAGATACATGGTCACTTATTAGGAGTATTATAAGGAATTTTCATGTAATAGACAAAGTGATCTTCAATGTCCTTTCTAAGTCTGAAATTATATGAGTTATATACAACACTAGTTTATTTAGGTAACAGCACCAGACCTAGTCCCTAGTTATAACTGTGGATGAGCTGACAGCTTTTCTTTTTCTTTCTTTCTTTCTTTCTTTCTTTCTTTCTTTCTTTTCTTTCTTTCTTTCTCTCTCTCTCTCTTACAAAATTCCTATTTCTTTCTCTATATCAATTATTTTATTTCAATGTCCTCTTTCCTCTCTGTACCAGTTCTCCCTTTCCCTTACCACATACCAATATGGTCACAATAATCAGTCTCCAAAGCAAAAAAGAAAATCAGTCTTAGTAACTCACTTGCTCTATGTGCTAGAGATTCAACCCATTGATTTCCCCACCAGATATATTCCCATTCTAAAAGGACTGTAGAGGAAATGCAATGCTCAGAGCAAAAGAATAAGAGAATCACTGAGCGTAGTATTCCAGATACCAGGCTTGCAGACACATTGCTCACTTGCTAAAGATACCTCCCTTCTACCCGTCAAGGCTTGTGATTGACCGCACACACTTATCTGCCCTGTCAAAAACTAAAGAATACTTGGCAGTCATCTAGATGCTGTTGCTGATAAGAACTTTGAGTTTGGCTGTGCAGATGAAGTAATAGCATCATTATCTCACCTGCTCCTTATTTCAGGTAAACGACCATGACTCCAGTATCCACTGGTATAGGTAATTTGTGTTTGATTTATATATGCTGACACAACTAATACATAGTATAGAAATGGACTGATGACAGTAATCCACAACTAATACATAGTATAGAAATGGACTGATAACAGTAATCCATATGCCATCCAGCTTCTTGGAAAAAGAGCACTTTTTTAGGTTCTTTGTAGATAACATGTCCTGAGCATACATAAATGGTACCACTTTTTCCATTCACGACCACACATGAGAAGAATACACATTATTTTCGGAATATATAAATAATCCTCCGATGATGTCTTAGCCAAATCTCATCATGTCTTGCCGGGACATCTAAAGTAATCTGTTGTTGTTGTTGTTGTTGTTTTTTAAGTTTATTAATTTATTTTGAGAGAGAGCAAGAGAGCGTGAATGCAAGAGTACAAGCAGAGGAGGGGCAGAGAGAGAGGGAGAGAGAGAGAATCCCAAGCAGGCTCCACACTGTCAGTGTAGAGCCCAACATGGAGCTTGATCCCGTGAACCATGAGATCAGGACCTGAACAAAATTCAAAAGTCAGATGCTCAATGGACTGAGCCACCCAGAAGCCTCTAAAGTGACCTAACTTCAGTCTTTGTCCCATGTCACTTTGCTGCTCACAACCCTCCAGTGTCTCCACATGGCCAGCAGAACCAAGTCCAGCCTCTCCAGCCTGCTACACAAGAAATTACCATAGAAATCTACTTTTCCTTACGGTCCCAATCTGCCAGGTGGACTTTCACTCCGTCAGCAGCAGCAAATACACACACACACACCTTTCTTAAACCATGGATCTCCATTATTTTTGGAAAGTTTATCACAGTATTAAAAAAATGAAACACTTTATAATTGATTGATTTCTCATTTCCTGCCAAACACCCCTTCTTTCATCTACACATATACCTAGTGGTGGAGCCATGCTTCTATCCTCTGCTAAATAGAAAAAGAAAAGAAAGAAGATCGTGATATCTCATTGCACTTACGATAAAATTCAGAAATGATACCATCCCACAGGGTCTCACATGACCTAGTTCCTTTCCACCTCTCCTTTTCATTCCCCCACATAACCTGGGTCCCAACTATACAAATCTTTTTGAGTCATTAAAACTACCACATTCTTTTCGGCTTCAGGAACTCTCCCTGGAATACCTTCTCCCCAGCTGAGGCCAGGTTCACTTCCTCAGAGCTGTCTCCTCTTCTACTCCTATAGTTTTTCTTGAGAGCGCTTATTACAGTTGAAAACATTAAAAGAAATTATTGCATTATTTGTGCTTATCTCCTCCTCTATGAGGACAAATTTCAAGAAAATTCCTAGTTCGTACCCCATAGGAATCAATATGTATTTTGAATGAATAAATGACTGGATGCTAAAGAATGAACCATAATTCAAAGCCAATATTGTGAGTCCACCTTCCCTTCTTTTTTTTTTTTTTTCTGCATTACTTGATTTAGGTAAGGTCTGCTATTTCTTAAAATTGGATATATACCTTGAAATCTTTCTTAAAACTGAGGAGAAATTTCTTGGGGAAATTGTAGAGGCTCCTCAAACCTAAATAACTTAATTGACTTTACTAAGATTTCCCAAAAAGGTTGTCTATTAAATCATCTTTCTTTATGAAATAAGTTTAATAATAGTGCTTTTGAAATCAATTTGAGCAGTTACGTGTAAACAGAGTTAAAATTGTTTATGTTTTAGATATGGTAGGGTGAGGCACTTAAATACGTGATATGGCAACCCCCAGGTATGTCCCTAGAGTCATCTGGAAATTTTGTTACAGGATAGTGGTGCTCCTTGTGTTACCTCTCCAATGGACAACATCGGGAGGGAGGAAAGATGTAAATTGGCTCTCCTAAACCTCAAGCTCTGGTGCAGATATTATAACACCTACTTTATGGTGTTGTGAGGATGAATTAAAATAATACTGGAAATGCTTGGGAAATGCTGGTACTTAGTAAGCATGTAATAAATAGCAGCTACTATTATTATTTATCACATTAATATTGTTGTCATGCCTCTTGAAACCATATGTGAATAGTTTTATTATGGACCTAATAATAAAAAAAGCAATGAATGATATTGCTGGAATGACCACTTTTGTGCAACTGCAAAAACTTTAGAAGCTTGGTGATTCCCCATTGCCAATTGGATGAAGTCCCAGCTCTCTAGCAGGGCTTTCCAAATCCTTTACAAACAATGGTCAAGGAACATGAAGACAGAAGAGGAAATGCAAAAAGGTCAGTGAACATTAAATTAATATTTGGCATCACTGATACTCAAAGAAATATAAATTGAAACAAGAGCATGCTATGTTTCACTCTCAGTTAACAAAGTTGTTTTTTGTGATAATATTTGCTGTGGGTGAAGGTACAATGAAAGAAGGGCTTTCACATTATCTGTTGCAGGATAATAAATCATTAAAATAATTTTGAAAGAAAGAAATAATATCTATCAGGAACCTTAAAAGTATTCTTATTATTAGACCCAATGGTTCCATTTCTGACGATAATAATTGCTAATATTCACGCCAACTGTGTTAACACCTCATATACCTTATCTGATAAAAAAACTGAAGAAAAGAATACAAAAATTTCAAAAAATATAAAGAAAATGGTCATCACGGCATTGTTTATAATGTCAAAAACTTTTTAAAAAATCAACTAAGGAAGGGGCGCTTGAGTGGCTCAGTCAGTTAAGCATCTGACTCTTGATTTTAGCTCAGGTCATGATCTGAGTTTGTGAGATTCCCTCTCTCTCTCTCCAAAAGAAAATAAAAAATAATAAAAATCAACTAAGGAATGGCCTTATTCATTGTGGTATATTATGCAACCACTGAAATTTTGATTAGGAAGAAAGGATGATATAGAATTACGTATTAGTTACAATGTGATTTGCAAACAAACAATACATAAAATTTTGTGTATAATTTGATTTCAACTATACCAAAAGAACATTTTTTAAAGCATAGATGTAAGACTGGAAATAAATACACCAAAATTTAGCAATGATTTCTACTGTATGGTGGGATTATGGATGACAAAATTTTTTTTCACCTTTATACTTTTTAAAACTTTCCATTTTTAAATAGTAAGTATGTATTGTTACTTTTGCAATTAGAAAAAAAAATTATTAAATTCTCTATTCAAATATACCTTTCCACAATAGTCTTTCACCATTCACCCCCAGACCACTTCTGCAGACCCATCTTATACCAAGCCTCCATATCAATTAGATAATTGATCAATTAGTATCAATTAGATAATTGATCAATTAGTATCAATTAGATAATTGATCAATTAGTATCAATTAGATACTGTGTCCTTACATAATATCTGTGCCTTTATAAGAAAAAGTTTCCTTTATGATGTTCCCTTTGTCCCATTCCCTCCATGACTCATCCTTTGAAACCACACTCCAATATCTCCTCCTTAAATAAACCTTCTTATTAGGCAGTAAGCTGAGGTTCTTCCTTGGAGAGCTCGCTCTTCCTTGGACGCACTTCCAGTACAGCACTTATTATACCTTCCTATGCTATGATTTGTTACCTTGTTCACCTCATAATAGTTGCCAATCTTTTCATGACTCCCTAGCATCCAGCACAGTGCCAGCCATGTTTGTTGGATAAATAGATGGGCAGGTGGATGAATACGTGGAAGGACATACAGATAATAATGTTATAATAAGCTTAAGGCCATTCCACAGTTCAGATACTGGGGAAAATCAGGAGGGTCTTTGAAATAAGAATGAGGGATGTACCAAGCATCTAATACTACTTGGTTAATTAATACTAGGTTGGCAAAATAAAGGAAATTAAGACACACATTCCTTCCATTACAAAAAAATAGGACACTCAAAAAAAAAGTCATGGAAAAAGAACATAAACATCAAGTTTTTATATTTGTGAATTTGAGTTGAAGGTTTAATTTCAGATGCTTTTTGAGTAGGATTTGCAACTTTGCCCTAAGTTTTTGAATTTTGAAACTGTTTCAGGGGTTTTAAGCAGAGGCTGATCTTGAAATAACTTTTGACCAGAACACTGGAAGATAAAGCATTTTCTTGACAGTGATGCAGACAGCAATACTTTTTCTAGTTGCCAAATATTATTCTTTATCAAACCTATAGAAAAGTTTTCAACCTGCCCTAATTTTTACCAATGAATCTAAGAGACCTGGATTAAACTGCAGGGAAGATGAGAACATAAATTTCCTTCCTTTCATTCCTTGTAATATTAGGGTTTGTATTCTTTCCAGCTGTAATAACCTCTAGACTTCAACAAAATTGAAAACCTTTAAATAGCCTTTCACAACCTTTCAGAGGAGTAATGAAGTTTTAAGTGCTCACCAGGGATTTTTCAGTTCAGAAAAATCTAAGCAGCAGTAGATATTAAAATGTAATGTTTACCTCAACTCTTTTACAGCCTAATGGGTTTTTCTGACAGTGTAATTTTTAAAAGGTTGAGTTTCATTTATTAATATAGTGTACTCATGCTGGAAACCTTTCTTCTTTAAGGACTCTGATGGGAGTCTTATGGTTAAACCTTGGTTGAAAGCCAGAGGAATCAGTGGGGACAGGGCAAACAGAAACCTGGAAAAGGGCTCATGAAGGCTGCCACAAGCAGGTTGTTTTGGGTTTAGAAAATGGGGGAAAGTCCTCTCTTTATGACTTAAACACTACAGGAGTTGAAAAAACAAACACAGGATGGAGAGCCCCTGTGTGCACATAATTATGAGTGTGTGAGTCACCGGAGTTCACGCAGTTGCTCACAACCAAAAGGTCTGCCTGGGAAATCAGCTGCTGGCTTACAGATTGGGGGATACCGCTCTCCAGAGCTGCTCTACCAGGGACCAGCGGGAGGGTATTTGGAAACCAAGGAGAAATTGCAGGGTGAGCAACAGGCGAACCCACACTTTAGCAGAGAGAGGATGTGATTTGGAAAGATTCCATTTTACATATTGTATGCTGAAACCAGTATGCAGGGAAGGGCTGAGTGAGCTCCAACCAAGTGGTAATAAAAAAACAAATGCCACTTCTAATAGGCACAATGCCTCCATGTAGTTAACAGAAATTTGCAAGAGAAGTACACCAGAGTGAAAAGGGGCAGGATTTATTCCCATCGACTGTAATGTAGTAAAGCTATGCTCAGGTATACATACCATCTAGCGTGCTATTTTAAATTATGAAATAAAAGTGCCACTTGAGGATGTAATTGAAAATAATATTGTAAAGTAAAGAAGCTTGATGGTCATAAAGGACAGGTAGTTTGACGTATTCATTATCTTCACACTTCACAAATACATGGATATGTATCCATCCATCCTCAAATTGGAATCTTGCCCTGATGGATAAGACAATCTCAAAAAACACAGAGCACATGCTAAATGATCCCTTTAACAACTTCATAATAATATCAAGATTCATTACAACTACTTAAGAGGTATTTATAATTTTTTAGAGAACTTTTAAAATTTGGATGAGCAAAACAAAGCCAAAATCTCTTAGAATCCCAATGACCGTAGGCAAATAATCCACTGCTGGGGATATATAATTTTTCAGCAGGGTCTTTTTAACATTATGTCATGAAGATTTTTTAATATATCCTCTTCCATAACATAATGATTGCATAACATTGCTTTGATTATTCTACTATAAAATTTTGATAAGGACCCAAATAAGAATCATTAAAAACTATTTCTCATTCTGTTCAAAAGCTCTTATTTGAATGATTAACTCTAAACCTGACTTCTCAGTCAAATCTTGTCCTTTTTCTCCATCTGTCTTGTTGGATCTTCACTCTGGGCTACCATAAAGTTATACAAGCCTTAAAGAAAGGTCATTATATTATCTTCCCTTCAATTTCTCATTTACACCCATTGCAGGCTTTTTTTTTTACATCTGTTTTTTCACTTCTTTTCCTCATCTAGCTTCTGCAGTCCATATGTCACCAAGTATGGTACACTGAGTTCTTCTGAACATCTCCAACTCTGGTGCTTACGGCAACTCTGACCATTCACCTGTCATGCCTTGTTTATGGTTATCAACCAACTGATCGCCTGTATCTCTTCTCTCCTAATTTCAAGTCATATTACCTTTTGATGTCTAGGTGATTGATTAATTCATTTCATCAGTCACTCAACAAGTATGTATTATAGGCTATGTGCCAGGCAATGTGGTAGACACTTGAAATGTGAAAAAAAAATAAATTTACATCTTTCTTTACTCAAGGAAGTTACAGTGTAGGGGGAAGTAAGAATATTAACCCAACAATTATAAGATGATCATTAGGGTCAGTAGGAACATAGAACAAGAAACACCTAGTCCATTCTAAAAGACTCAGGAAAGATTTCATCTTTCTAGCATAACAATATTTTTATGTCACATTCATATCAACAAAGTTCCTAACCACATTCTAGAGTGTAAGGTGAAATCCTCTCATTCTGGCTTCCTGACCCTATAAAATCAACTCCCCTGTAATCTGTCTAAACCTTTTTCTAACTTTTCTTCACTCCAGCTACCTCCTCTCCCATCTCTAACTCAGTTGTTGACCATGCTCTTTCCTTACCCAGAATTCCTTCCCCATTCCCTTCTGATTCTCCAATCCTAACTATCTATTCAGGCCCATATCTTTCATCCAAACTCCCCAACGTGCCAGCCAACATTGATCTTCCTCTGCTCTGGCAGCCTAAAGCAATTATTATAATGTTTCCCATTTTGCTTAACTATTTTCTGCGTGTCCTGTGTCCCTAAGTAGATTGTTGGATCCTAGAGAAATGATTTCTTCATATACTCAGTATTACATATGTCATATTATCTAAATAAATACACTTTACCAGAAGAGTAAATAAGTAATTTTTAAAATTGTTTTAAAAGTTTATTTTTGAGAGAGAGAGAGAGAGAATGAGCAGGGAAGGGGCAGAGAGAGAGAGAGAGACAGAATCTGAAGCAGGCTCCAGGCTCTGAGCTGTCCGTACAGAGTGCAACATGCAGCTCGAATTCATGGACTGTGAGATTATGTCCTGAGACAAAGTCAGATGTTTAACTGACTGAGCCATCCAGGCACCCCTAAATAACATATTTAACTATGATACATACTCTTTGTTACTCACTTAGTATTTCGTGACTGTATCACAGTGTATGTCATTTGATAATGTATTTTGTATAATTGTTTTCATAATTATATATACACATATACTTAGAGACTTGGGGACACTCGCAGATAAGGAGCATGATGTGAATTCACGTTGACCATTTGACAAACACTAAAAATGCCTACTGCAGGGTGCCAGACCCTGCACTAAGTATTAAGGAGTAACTGGCGGGCAAGACTCCCATGATACCTACCCTCTCTGGGCACACGTGGATAAAGCTCCATCTGGAGATGCTAAGGAAATGCATGGTGCTAAGCAGAATCTAACATAACCTAGGAGGACAGGAAAAGCTTCCCAGAGACAGTGACATTTAAAATATCTCCTGAGGCATAATAGGAGTCAGCAAAGTCATGAGAAAATGGCTGGTGGTAGAGGAAACAGCAAGCACAAAGAGTGGTGGGCAAAATGAGCATGTCAAAATTGAGGATCTAGAAAAGTTTCAGTAAGGGTAGAATATAAAATGAGAGGAATGAAAGACGGAACTAAGGAGGTGGGTAAGAGTCAGATCATGTTAAAGGCTTTGGGCTTGGTCTTAAGCATGCTAGGAGATTTTTAAGGTCTTTAAAGAAAGCGGATGGCATGAACAGGTCTATATTGAGAATGTTGAAGAGGCAAAGTGGAGAACGGAATGGAAGAGAGCAAGAGCGATTAGTTAAGATTAGTTATGAGATTAGTTAAGAGGCTGTTGCTATAGCCTAGGACGAAGCTGATGGTACCCTAAAGTAGCCTACTGTGGATGAAATTTAAGTGGAAATTTAAAAACTATGTAGGAGAAAGAACAGAGAGAACATGGTGTCAGGACAAAAATCACAGTCAGTAACTGGACTTGGAAAACACAAAGAAAGTTTCCAGAGTCAGACAGACTTGGGTCAAGTTTTGGCTTTTACTCTTTAGGTGACTTGAGCCAATTTATTTAGGCCTTTCTAGACCTGTTTGTTTGTTGACAAAATGGTGATTATAGCTGGCTCATGAAACCTAGGAAAAGGATGACTTCAGTAAGTGAATATAGACAAATCTACTCGACATAGTGTTCAGTATACAAGAAGTACTCAGAAATTGTTCTTTTTCATTCTTCTCTCCTCCATGTGAGCAAACTTTGTCATCAGGAAAAGTATCAATTCTCTAGCAAAATCGTACCTTGATACAGCCTTTTGTTAGAAGTCATTCTGCGACAACTATTTAGCTCTGTGCAATCTACCTGAATGATGGCAGGGGCTTATGCACAATTAAGCAGGTCAAGTGTTATTGACAAATGCATTGGCATAAGGCAGGAGAGAAGAATGGAAATGAGGATGAAAGCACAGAGAGGGGCAGATGGAAAAATAGGAAAAGAAAAAGAAAAAGCATTGAGACTACAGGGTGAATAAAATTTATCACCTAGATGCTTTCTTCAGTTCAACTATAAATTTATACAGGAAGAGGATTTGCTTAGGGAAAATTGAAAATTTGCAAGGGTGCAAGTTTCCAGCAACCTGCAAAGAAAAATATTCTTAGTACAGCTAACTGTTTTATGGCCTAACCCAGATGGAACATATGTTTACATTTGAAGGCTTATTTCCAGTATTTATCACTCCAGTGAAATATTAATCCCACATAAATTTTCCAGTTTTAAGTTTCAGATGAGTAATTTAAACCTTGTGGTAAAATAGTGAAATTACCAGAGTGACCACATTAATCTTTTATTCTGGTGATTGATTAACTGTGGCTTTCTTTTGGGGCACTTCACTGGGCTCTTTGTTACTCTTTGCTTGCTTTCTGTCTTGTATACCTTTGAACTTTCCTAACTATACTGGATCCATGCTATTCCAGCATCCCTTTCTTTGGGGGGATGTTCAGATCTCTAGCATTCTTTTTAAAAACCCAGCTTAGCCCATAAAGTTCAGGTAGCCTATGATCTAGAATCAGAGCGCTCCACCCCTCTTCAACCAAGTGGACACATGACCCAAGCTAGTCCAAATGGAGTCTTTCTCAGGACTTCCTCATAAGAAAAGAGGCTCTCATTTCTATGGTATTACAATCTGATAGGACAAGTCAAACACAAGAAGAGTTTCCTGCCTGAAACTGAGGCCAATCAGGAAGAAAGAAAAGCAGAGAAATAAAGAGGACAAGACAAGCCTGATGGTATTCTTTGAGCATCTACATCTAGGCACACCTGAATCCATCAACTCCTCCTATGGTTGAGTTATGAGAACCAACACAGTCCCTTTGCTTTTGCTTCAGCTTCTTGGTATTGGATTTCCATCACAATGAAAAACACGGCCCCACTTTCAAATTCAATAATATCTAAATGCTTGTATATTGATAAAAATGTTTACTAAGAGAAACCTGGAAATGTTTTATTGGAATTCTAATTAGGTCAACCCTTTAGTCAAGTTTTATATCCCACCTTTCTCAGAAATGTCAATTTGACAGAACTTCAAATAAAGGTGCTTTCACTCAATGTGAGCTATAGGCATTTATAAATGAGTATTTGTCACTTTGTAGATTCAAGATGTTGAGGAAGCAGTGTAGCGTGTTGGATAGAATACACACTTTGAAGTGAGTCCTAGAGTAATATCCTACATCCACTGCCTAACGGCTGCATGATTTTTCACAAAATGATAGCCATACTGAGCCTCAGAGTTCTCATCGATAAAAGGGAGGAGGTAATGCATCCTCACTTTGGGGAAGATTAAATGAAACCATATGTGTAAAGTACTAACTCCTTGAGGGTAAGGTATCGGCTTTACTCACTGTTACATTCCCAGGCCCTAGAACAGTGTCTAGCTCACATTCAGTGCTTATTTGCTATTTGGATCAAACAGAAATGGTCTGGTACCCAGGGAGCATTCAACACCTGATAACTAGTATAGTGGTGAAGATAATGATGATGTGCACGTAGGCTAGGGAACTGTGCCACTCAGGGGAAAGAAAGTGACCTGCTAACCTTTTAGGAAAACTGTTGAAGATATCCCCCTATCTAAAATGACCTCACGAAGTTATGGAGATTGAAAAATGCATGGCTTACTAGGATATTTCTTTATAACCCGAGAACATAAACGAAAGCCTTACTTTTTCATTAACATTAATGAGCAATGGTAAGCATGCACCGGGGGCTATGCTCCATGCTATGAATGCAATGAGAAGTCACAATAATAAGAATAATGTTAATAGGGGAACCTGGGTGGCTCAGTCAGGTAAACATCCGACTCTTGATTTCAGCTCAGGTCATGATATCACATTTCCTAGCCCCTCATTGGTCTCTGCACTGACAAGATGGAGCCTGCTTGGGATTCTGTCTCTCCCTCTCTCTCTCTGCCCCTCCCTTGCTTGTGCATGTGCTCTCTCTCTCAAAATAAATAAGTAAACATTAAAAAAAAAGAATAATGTTAACAGTAATAGCTAAGTTTTCCTGAGCAGTTCTTTGTGCCAGGGACTCCACTGAGTACTTTACATGTTTTAGCTCATTCATCCCACGGACGATCCATGCCACTTGGCACTACTATTATCCTCACAATTTACAAATGAGGAAACTGAGGCATGGAGCATTGAGATAGGTTGTCCAAGGACAGACAGTGGAGCGAGGATTTGAACCTTGTTTTCCTGGCTCCAGATCCCACAGTCTGTCTGCTATGTACTCAGATCTTCTTAAAGAATCCCCAGAATGTGAGAGCCAGATTTTAAGAGTATGTGGTGTGTGCATACAGTGCTCATACAGTGGCTACTATGCTATGGAAGCGTATTTTCTTTGTCCTAAAGATTGAATAAGGCATGGAAAGGTATACCAGAACCCAAGTTGGGTTTTCGTAGCTTGAACACAGGGCCAGGTGTAGAAACAATGTGAGGTGTTTTCACGCAGGGCCTGTCTACAGGCCCCAGGGTGTGGATGTTTCTCAACCCAAGCAACCAGCCCTGGCTTCCTTGGACGCAAAGTTTCCAGAATCATCCTTCCTTTCTCTCTTTATCCTTATCGCCATCACATAGCTTTGTGAATACTTGAATAGTGTTTACTTAATTCCTGAGAGAGGGATTGGAGACACTAATTCACACAGGTGTTGTGGATTAATTATCATTCCAGGCTCTTTCCCTAAAGGAATGAATCTAATTTCTTCCTACTTAAACTATTAAGTAGTTCTCTATCCTTTCAGATTTCAGTCTCTGCCTCTTTACTTTGCATACAGCTGGAAAGCTAAGCTCTACAAATGCTTCTTTTTCTTTAAGCTTATTTATTTACTTTGAGAGAGACAGAGACAGCCCAAGTGGTAGAGGGACAGAGAGAGAGGGAGACAAAGAATCCCGAGCAGTCTCCATACTGCCAGCTGCAGAGCCCGACGTGGGGCTCGATCCCACAAACCGTGAGATCATGTCTTGAGCCAAAACCAAGAGTCAGACGCTTAACTGACTGAGCCACCCAGGCACCCTACCAATGCTGCTTTTGAGCGACTTTGTTGTTTCAAAGTCTTTGGCTGCCCACTCACAATAGAAAAAAGTCTTAAACCAGCATTTGGCTCTCTCAACATCTGGCTCAACCCACCTGTCGGAATGCGTCTTCCACCATGACCTTATTATCTGTTTTACTGTTTCCTGTGTGCTCTCGTCTCTTCACCATTTCATATATTCTTGCCTATACCTAAAACCTTCTTTCCCTCCTCTCTTTCATTCTGGTGGTTCACTTACATTATTTGAGCACTTGCTATAGGCCAGCCTCTATTCTAGGCACTGGGAACATGGCATTCATTAAGTGGGACAAGGTCTCTACTGTCATGAAGCTTTTATTCTAATAAAGGAAAACAGTAAACAAATAGAAGAATTTCAGAGAGTGGTAAGTGCTCTGAAGATAATAAAACAGAGTGATGTGGCAGAAAGTGAGCATGTGTGGGGGGGGTGTCATTTCATTGGGTGTTCAGGGAAAGCTATTTCTGAGTGGATGATGTTTGATCTCAAATGGAATATCAAGAAGGAGCCAGGCATGTGAAGATCAGACAGTTCAAGGGAGAGAGCTCAGCAAGTACCCCCGATATTCAAATATTATCTGCTCTTGAAAGCCTAGTTCAGATGCAACCTCAGCCTCAAACCGTCTCTTATCTTCCCACCTGAATTCCAGCCCGTAATACTTTATCTTCCTTGCAGTGCTTACCAGTTTATGCCTTGGATGCTAGCTATTTATGCACCTGTCTTTCTACCCTACTAGAATTTCCAATTCTGGAAGATCTGTTCTTTTTTTTATCACCTACAATGCTTAGTCCAATATTAATATGGAAATAATATCTCTTATTTTAAAACATCAATAAATATAATACTGTATCATATAATAAAAATATAATATACAGCATAAATGTAAAATATAATTTTTTCTTAACTTTAATTAACTTCTTTATATACAGAAATACTATTTTTTGAATGAAAGAATAAGTGAACAAAGGAAAATGGCAGAATTTTATTTCGTCTATGGCAGGGATGGGGAAGACAGATGTTAGGGATGTGGAGTCCTGGCGTGCCTCAAAAAGTGTCACAAAACCTGTGAGTGAGGATGACCCTTTTCATGGAGAGTGGAATTCAATTCCCAGTTAGCCTGCTTCAGAAGACAAAGTCCTAACTAAATTTTTTGGTTGATGATTATTTTAAGCGTCTGTCTTTTGCTAGACATGTTGGGTTGTTCTGATGTTGTCTGGGCAGACTCCAAAGCCATAGGGAAATTCTTTAAAAATCTGTATAGTCTAAAGCCTGGGCATGCTTTGATGAATTTAATCGTATAGAGCTGGAGGTAATTGTAGTACCAGTTTCTTAGTAAAGTTGGTATTCAACGAAAGTGACAAGCCTGACAACTTCATTAACAGCATTGACATTAAGCAATACTGACTGTGTCTTACAGTTAAATGGGGAAGGAAAAATTACAATTTTGGTGCATTTTAATCAAACTCCGCCGGTAGTCTGCATCGGGTCTGCCCTTGTAATTTTATGTGCTGTTTTGTTTTGTTTTGTTTTGTTTTTCCAGTATGCTCCTCCTTTAAATGTTGCTGGGGAGATGTTCCTCTCCCAGCCCCTCTCTGCACAGTAGCCAAGGAAGGTTCAGGACAGATGTCGCATATTGTCCATGATAGATGAGCTGCGAGCTCTCTCTGTGGCATGCCACCCGCCACTTGCGGTGTCCGACAGACAGTTGCTAACTTTCATCTGCGGAACGCTCCCAGCCAGGGAAAGATGCCCTAATGCAGTGTTTATTACCTTTCCAGAACCACTGTTATTTTTCGATATTTTCCACTAGGTGAAATGCTTTTGTTCTTGATTGACCGGGAATCCTGAAGAGAGAAGTAATTTCACTTCCCCAATTAACCCAAGAGAATAAATGGGGACAAATATAGCAGGGAATATTTTAGGAGAGAATATTTTAGGGATGACACAGGGTCATGTTTTAGCAACAAATGCAGTTCAAGGTTTAAAAATACAGCTGAGTTGGAGTCAAAGGTCTTGTTGAAATCACATCTTTTTCAAGTGGTGTGAATATAAGTCTTTTAAAATACTAGAAGGGATTTTTTTATTTTTTATCATTTCTTGTATTTATGTTATGTTTATGACAATAACTTATTTAGCATGAAATCACCATTTTGACACTTTTCCTTTGAAATGTCTTTATTTCATACATTTTATTTCTTGTTGATGTTTTGAAAAATTGTCTTCCTGACTGCGTTCTGTGGGTGGGCGCTTCTGTGTGATGTTTAACAAATACTTTTTAAAGGGACATTGTAAAATAATCCCACATCCAAAGTTCATTTTTAAAGTTGCCCCCCCCAAAGTTTATATAGAGTTTTAAGTTTTATTCTTCTTTTATTATCCCTTTAGCAACACAGCACTTTTTTTTCAACACGGCAGCAACCTTTGACATTGAGCCCTGCCTGAGCCCGATCACATGCCCAAAATTGGTAGTAATGAATCCGATTCTCAGGTAGAGTGGAGCTGTCACCTAATTTCCCTGCGATATGGTGTCAGATGGATAATGCCAATGTGTCACAATGACACAGGTGGGTCCTCGCTATTGGGATATGACACAATTTTAAGCATGCTCATGTCAAAAGGACAGTGTTTGGCTTCCATCAAGGCAAGACATGTTCTTATATAAAATATAAATTTTATGTTCAAATAAAACACATGGGAAGAAAATGTCTGTGTGAAATCTCTTTTTGCCTTTGTGCATTTTCTCTCTTACCCTCTGAAGGGTCCCCATAGGACTAGCACTAAGCTTCTCTTCATTAGAACCCAGATTTCAATTTAAATTTTAATTAGAATAGATGACTAGAATACTTACCATTCTCTGTAGTTTCTCTATGGAGCTAATCATCATCTAGAAGCATGTCCCATGTTTTCATAAAAAGATTGGGATCTTATTCTACAAAGATTTACTGCTATCCATAAAATTATTTTATACCCCATCACACCAGTATTTCTGTGGATGAGTCAGGTTTGGAAGAAAATATTGTTTCTCCATTTATATATTAACAAAATCCAGTAGAAAACTTGATTTTAAATGTGTACAAACCTTCAATATTTGTAAGATCATAGCTTTACTAACAAACATCTCATGAACCCCTAGACTTTCCCCTCAGCATTTCAAGTGTGTGATTTTTAGAATTTTTTTTAATGTTTATTTATTTTTGAGAGAGAGAGAGACAAGGTACAAGCAGGGGAGGGGCAGAGAGAGAGGGGGCAGGGACACAGAATCTGAAGCAGGCTCCAGGCTCGGAGCTGTCAGTACAGCTATACCATGATGTCAGCGTAGCTGTCCTGTGATGTGGGGCTCGAACTCACGAACCGCGAGATCATGAATGAGCTGAAGTTGCACACTTAACCGACTGAGTCTCCCAGGCACCCTTCAAGTGTAATTTTTAATACCGTAATAATTTCTACAAACTAAAAAGGATATGTTAGTAATCATATAATACCAAAACTATCCTATACCCCAAACTGGTTTCATGTAAATAATTATAGATCTGAGTTATCATTTTTAATGACAGCTAAGTTTTTTGCACTTTAGAGTTCACAAAACAATTGCATTTGGTCAGTCATTCATCCATTCAACAAATCTCTATTGAGCTTGTACTCTGTGCCAAATACTGTTCTAGATTTGGAGTGTGGGAGGTGGATTCAGCAGTGAATAATGCTGGCAAGGCCTAATTGCACTTAGTTTACATATTCTCAGCTACTTAGGAATAGGAGTAGAAAAGGTACCAATATCCAGATTTCATCCACGGAAGGAGTCAGGAGCAAAAAGCTCTGTGACACAGCTGATGAGGGGCCAGGCTGTGACTTACACCTGTGGTGTCCCCACTCCAAAGCCAACGTATTAGATTACCAGTAAAAACAGGAAAGGCATATAAGACTTTCTTCAAGACAGTTCTTTTTTCCTACATGACTAGTAAAGGTCAAATCTACTTTATTTTTTTATTTTTTTTTTCAACGTTTACTTATTTTTGGGACAGAGAGAGACAGAGCATGAACGGGGGAGGGGCAGAGAGAGAGGGAGACACAGAATCGGAAACAGGCTCCAGGCTCTGAGCCATCAGCCCAGAGCCTGACGCGGGGCTCGAACTCACGGACCGCGAGATCGTGACCTGGCTGAAGTCGGACGCTTAACCGACTGCGCCACCCAGGCGCCCCTAAATCTACTTTAAAAAATCACAACTATTGATAGGAATTCGAGTGTAAAAGAAAATCAGAAAGAGACATGACTATCCTTTGACACACCAAATGCTTCATTTTCTCTTAGCTAGTGTGTTCCCTCCAAAACGAAAACAGTTTGGTCATTCCTTCTCATTATAGAAGTTATGTGTGCTGTTTGTTATGGACTGAATGTGTCCCACAGATATCATATGTTAAAGCTGTAACCCACACTATGATGGTGTTTGGTGATAGAGTCTTTGACAGGTAGTTCAGTTTATTTACTTATTTTGAAAGAGAAAGAGCGTGAGTGAAGGGACGGGCAGAGAGAGAGAGAGAGAGAGGAGATAGAATCCCAAGCAGGCTCCAAACTGTCAGCACAGAGTCTGATGTGAGATTTGATCCCACAAACCATGAGATCATGACCTGAGCCAAAATCAAAAGTTGGACGCTTAACTGACTGAGCCACCCAGGCACCCTGACAGGTAGTTAGGTTTAGATAAGGTCAGGTGAATGGCGCCCCAATGATGCAAGTAATGTCTTCATAAGAGGAAGAGAGACCAGAACTTGCTCTCTAGTGCTTGCTCTCTCCCCCTCACTCTCTTCTTCATGTGAAGACAGCGAGAAGTGGCTGTCTACAAGCCAGGAAGAGAGAGAAACTTCCCACGAGTCAATTATTATTGATGTTTTTGTTTTTGCTTGTTTTGTTTTTTTTTTTTTAACCTATTACTTTAGTCCTGGACTTCTCAGCCTCCAGAACTGGGAGAAATAGATGTCCGCTGTTTAAGTCACCTAGTCTATGTATTTTGTTTTAGCAGCCCAGGTAGGTTAACACAGTTATAAAAGAGAAGATGACATACTAAAAAGAACAGAGAAAAAGTAAAAATCATACAGTTTCACCATCCAGATATAACCATTATTGCTCTATCTCTATCTCTATCTATATTTATTATAATCATTAAAATGTGATCAAACTATACATGTTGTTCTATAACCCAAAAGCATAATAATATAGATGAGAGTGTTCATTTTCAATGATTGTATAGCGTTCCATTCTGAATATATATCATAATGTATTGAATCAATATCCTTTTAATGGACATTTCAATAGTTTGCATTTTAACTCTTATAAACAGCTAAAATTTACATCCTTGCATAAAGATCTTTACCTATTTGTCCATTGATTGTCTTGGGATAAATTGTTAGGGGTAGAATTGATTGGGTGTAATGGTGGACACATTAAATAAATCATATATGCCTCAGTTTATAATTTTTACCAAATGGGTATAAGGGTGACAATTCCTCATGCTCTTCTTTTTTTAATCTTCGACAATATGATAAGCAAAGGAAAAATAGTATCTCAGTGTTGTTATTTTTATTTCATTCTTTTCCAAATAACAAATTAATATTTATGCATTATAGAGAATTGAGAAAAGTAGGTAAATTCACAAAAAATAAAATTCATTCAATAATCCTATATCCAAGAGGTAAACATTACCAACATTTTACCATATTATCTTTACATTATTAAAAATTTT
The DNA here is from genome assembly GCF_028749965.1 of Puma concolor. Lineage (NCBI taxonomy): Eukaryota > Metazoa > Chordata > Mammalia > Carnivora > Felidae > Puma > Puma concolor. Next base: position 23,534,347 of record NC_141673.1, on the reverse strand, counting down.
TTAATGTCTACAATTTTTCGGCAAAATTGGGATCATACTGTAAACAAGCTTTTTTGTTCTTCATTTTGCAAAGTAGACCTTTTTGTTGTAAAGATTAAATATACAAGGAAAAGTATATAAATCATAATCAATACATTTTCACAAAGTGAACACACCTATGTAGCCACCATCCAGGCCAAAAAAAGAACATTACCAGCACCCCCAACCCCATCAGAAATCTCCCTTGATCTTATTAGTCACACCTACACACCACCTAAAAAAAAATTTTAATGTTTATTTATTTTTGAGAGAGAGAGAGAGACAGTGCAAGTGGGAGAGGGACAGAGACAGAGGGAGACACAGAATCCGAAGCAGGCTCCAGGATCCGAGCCGTCAGCAAAGAGCCAGACACAGGGCTCCAACCCACGAACCGTGAGATCATGACCTGAACTGAAGTCAGAGGCTTAACCAACTGAGCAACCCAGGTGCCCCACATGGCTTCCTCATTCTTGATTTAATTGCTTATCTTTACGGATACATTTCCAGTATGTTCTTGAAAAAAGATTGATATGAAGTACTTTTTTGAGAACTTACAGGTTGGAAATCATTTTCTCTTTGAATTATGAAAGCGTTCCTCCATTTTGTCTAGTGTACCATGCTGCTAGTGTGAAGTCCAATTCCATTCTCATTCCTGATCCTCTCAGGGTTGTGAAACTCTATGATAGCCTGCCTTCATGTATACTCTGTCCCATTCTCTGCACGGACACTCAGTTGGTTCTTTCAGTAAGTGTACACGTGTCCTTCAATTCCAGAAAACGTTCATCACGATTTCTTTTATCATTTCTTTCCCTTCATTTCTTTTTATTTCTTTTTAGTTTATTTATTTATTTATTTTGGGGAGAGAGAGAGAGAGAGAGAGAGAGAGACCATGTGCACGGTGGGCAGAGAGAGAGGGAGACAGAATCCCAAGCAGGCTCCGCCCTGCTAGCACAGAGCCCAACGCTGGGCTGGAACTGGAACTCACAAACCGTGAGATCGTGACCTGAGCCAAAATCAAGAGTCAGATGCTTAACAGATTGAGCCACCCAGGTGCCCCTCCCTTCATTCCTATTCTCTCATGTTAGAACTCCTATTGACAAGAAGCTGAGCATATTTAGTTTGTATTTTGTCTTAACTCTTGGGAATCTGCTGAATTTTATCTACAACTTTCATTTGTGTTTGCTCTTCTTCTTGGGAGATTGTCTTAACTTTACAACTTCTCTATTGATTTTTTTTTTTAATATTGTGCTGATTTGTTTTCAATGTCCAAGAGTTCTTTCTGGTTTTTGTATTTTTTAATCCATCCGCCTCTCATTTATTTGAGGAAATCATTTATAGTTTTTTGTTTTACTCCCTACATTTTGTTTCCTTTAAATTCCCTTTTAGTCTGCTTCTCTGTTTTGATCCCTTTCTATAATTAGAGACTTTCCTCAAAATCTGCTAATCATTGACTCTGCTCATATTTAAAAGTAAAGCACGAAAAAGCTATACATTCACAGGTCAGTTTGATGGTTGGTAGATTTCATTGTAAGGATTCTGGGAGTGGTGTTGGGTGAGCCTGTAATGTCAACATCTATAGGTTTTTATTTTGGGGAGATTCTGTTTCTGTAAAGAGGACTCCTTATCTTTCCTGGAGGGTGTATCCTTATAACCAAAATTCTGTAAGCAGAGCTTTGGAAGGTGTTGCTTTTCTTACCATTGAATATATATTCACTGGATCTCTATTCCCAGCTCCTTCCTTTACCAACTCCACTGTGTCTATGTCACTGAGAACTGAACTTTTATGGTTAAAAGTTTCCTGTCTGGGGAAAAAAAAAGTAGCCACCTGGTACTTGGAGTGAGAGAGTAAATCTGGGAGTTCTAACTGATCCTTTTACAACCGCTCCTCATATTTTTCAGTCCCATCTTTAACCCCTACTTTTAGAGGTACCTAGTGTCTTCAATTCCTGAGACTTCCTGGGAATTGGTGACAATAGGTTTCTTCTCTGACTTTCTCCTTTGAGAGTTATTAGAAGGCTTCTGTTTTCTCTGTGCTCCTAATTCTGTCCATACCAGTCCTTTGCTTTCTGTTTTGCAGGATTGCTTACATTTTCAGATAGTACTGCCTGTTCGCTACATCTTTAGGGATTTGAAATGCTTTTTATTCATTTACAGATCTGAAAAATCAGTCTTCAGTGGCTCAAGAAGAGATACTCATGGTAATTATGTAGGAATTACGTTAGGAATTACATGGTAATTATGTAGGAATTATGCCTTCTCCTGCCCCTGAGATGGCTGCATTGGCCCTCCAGGACCCACAGAAGTTCTACCAATCCAGCCTTTCCACTTACCCAGGTGATATTGGACAAGTCATTAACTTTTCTTTTTTTTTTTTAACATTTTTATTTATTTTTGAGAGAGAGGGTGAGAATGAGCGCAAGCGGTGGAAGGGACAAAGAGAGGGAGACACAGAATCTCAAGCAAGCCCCAGGCTCTGAGCTGTCAGCACAGAGCCTGACGCAGGGCTTGAACCCATGAACTGTGAGATCATGACCTGAGCTGAAGTCAGACACTCGACTGACTGAATCACCCAGGCGCCCCAGTCATTAACCTTTCTGAGCTTCAGTTTCTTTCTCAAGGAAACTGAATGATAATTTCTATCTCCTTGGGTGTTGTGAGAATTAAATCAGATAGTGCACACATAATATTTAACACATTGGCTATAAGTAGCTCAATGAATGTTCTAGCAGTTCTTATTTTAATTATTAGTAGTATTATTATCATTATCATGATCAATGGCACAATAGCAAAAACATCTTGGACTTAATCTCACAACAACTTGCTATAGTGGTAAAAATGCGAAAGTAAGAATCAAAATCATGTTGTCCAGGATATATCACTATTTATGTTAAAAAGCCTTATACAAGTGGGCATAGAGACGTTTGATGAAAGTCAGTACAACCATCCCTTTCCTTATTCAGAAGTCCAGCAGTTTGCAAACATTTTTATAATGGGCCAGATAGTAAGTACCTTAGGATTTGTGGGACATACTGTCTCTGTCACACAATTCAACTCTACTATAGCATAAAAGCAGCCATGGACAATTCATAAGCAAATGGATATGGCTGTGTTCCTAATAAATCTTTATTTACAAGAACAGGTGGTGACCCAGTTTGGCTTGAGGGCTATGGCTTGCAAACCCTGCATAAAAAAAATGTCTTTTGTTGAAAATATTATTAATTGGGTAAATTAACACTATTTCTATAGCTAACAATCCCAAGTTCTTAACGATTTAATATAATAAATGTGTATTTCTTTACAGTTTGGTAGGCAACTTTCCAGTGGTGATTTAGGGAATCCTATCTCATTCCATGTGATGGTAATCCCCTCTTCCAGGGTTCGTTGGAGTTCCTTGCTGGATCCTTTGCATCCAACCAGTCTTTGAGTGAAAAGAAAGAATGAGGAGGATCATGTCAGACTTTTCATGGGCACACCACACTTGAACCCACATTTCACTGGCCAGAACTAACTTTCAAAAAGGCTGAGAAATACAATAACTTCCTATAAAAGTGCACAGTAAAGAAATGAAGAGTGCTCGGCACCTAGACAATCTCTACCAAAAACAAAAACGAAAAGGACCCACAGGGTAAAAACAAAAACAAAAACAAAAACAAAAAAACCAAAAAGCATTTAGTAAGCTTTGGCAGCCATATTTTCCCTCCAAAACATCTGAATCATCCTGCAGTGATAGCTACATAATTTGTTGGGCTTAATATAAAGTGAAAATGTGAGCCCTTTGAACAAACACCAGGTAAAAAGATATTGCCTTCCTTCTGTAGTCTCTCTCAAGCTACATAGTATTTTTTTTTAATTTGTTATTTAACCTCTCCTTCTCGGTCATGGGGATACTCACAAGGCAAGGACACACCTTCCTAGGCACCTGGGGTCTACCCATAATTCAGTACGTGGGGCCTACTCTGGACCCTGACTCTCCCTGTATCTGTACTGAAACCCTCCAACCCCACCCCCAGGGTAGAAAGGTCAGCAGTCAAAATCCAGCCTGGGGTAGATGAGCCTATTTGTGAGCCAAGACTCCAAGCCCCAGCTTTTGCTCTGCTAACATCAGACTTCACTTACAAAACATAGCTGCAAAGATAAAATTATTAAGAATTTCAAGATGCTGGGGATGCCTGAGTGGCTCAGTCGGTTAATTGAACAACTTTGACTCAGGTCATGATCTTGTGTTTCATGAGTTCAAGCCCCACATCAGGCTCTGTGGTGACAGCTCAGAGCCTGGAGTCTGCTTCAGATTCTGTGTCTCCCTCTCTCTCTGCCCCTCCCCTGCTCATTCTCTGTCTCTCTCTCTTCCTCTCTCAAAAATAAATAAACATTAAAAAAAAATAAGAATTTCAAGATGGTAAACAAACACCATTAAATACCATTAAACACCAAGAGTGGGCCCCTGATCTGAGTGTAGGGTCCTATAGAACTACACTGGTCACATGCCCATGAGGCCAGTCCTGCTACCTTTCCAGCTTGATCACATGCTGGAGGAGGGAACGGTCTAGAAGTATCCACTTTAAGAAGTTTACTAAAGGGGCGCCTGGGTGGCTCAGTCGGTTGAGCATCAGACTTCGAGTCAGGTCATGATCTCACAGTTCGTGAGTTCGAGCCCCGCATTGGTCTCTGTGCTGACAGCTTGGAACCTGGAGCCTGTTTCGGATTCTGTGTCTCCCTCTCTTTCTACCCGTCCTCCACTCATGCTCTGTCTTTCTCTCTCTCAAAAATAAATAAACATTAAAAAAATAAAATAAAATGTTAAAAGAAGTTTAGTAAAGAAGGGCACCTGCGTGGCTCAGTTGGCTAAGCATCCAACTTCAGCTCAGGTCATGATCTCACGGTTCATGGGTTCCAGCACCATGTCGGGCTCTGTGCTGACAGCTCAGAGCCTGGAGCCTGCTTCAGATTCTGTCTCCCTCTCTCTCTGCTCCTCCCCCACTCTTGCTCTCTCTGTCTCTCAAAAATAAATAAACATTAAAAAATTAAAAAAACAAAGAAGTTTAGTAAAGAATCAGCTGGGTTTAACCAAATGTTAAACCCAGAGCCCTTCTGCCTGCTCCTGCCCAGCTTTTTCCAACCTTCCTCTCCAGAAAAGACATTGTGCTGGATTGTAGTAGAAATTTGGCATAGATTGAATTGGCCTTCAATAGACAGCTCTTAGCTCTGAATTGTCTAAATTATTGCATGTTAAGAACATGCTAATGGACTCAGCATTCCAGAGTAAAATTATTTGTTGTTTTTCAGATGAAACTATTTATTCCTATCCTAAAATTGTATTGGTAGATTTCAAGAAGTTAGCCATTCATGCATTATTTATTCTGTGTTACTAATATTGTGAAAGGCAACGTAGAATCAAGGTGAACTGACATTCAATCCTAGACCCTGGATTAGCCTTATGACCTTATGCAAGATGCTGAACTTCTATAAGCCTCTGTTTCATCATCTGTAACATGGGTTTGATAATATTCACCTCATAGTATTGTGGAGAGTTTGACAAAGAAATAGTATGTGTACAAATCTTGACACATAGTAAGCATTTAAAACATGGAAATCATACTTACTATGCATTGGTGATAATGCCAGTCATTACTATTGGGAGGTGGGAGGGGGAATCTTCAGACACAGCCCCTAAACTGCAAGATTATGAGTCTAGAAGGAGAATGAGTTCCTTTTTAAAATGTTTATTTATTTATTTTTGAGGCGGGGAGGGGAGGAGTAGAGAGGGAGGGAGACACGGAATCCCAAGCAGGCTTCAGGTTCTGAGCTGTCAGCATAGAGCCTGACATAGGGCTCGAACTCACGAACCATGAGATCATGACCTGAGCTGAAGTCGAACACTTAACTGACTGAACCACCCAGGTGCCCTGAAGGAGAATGAGTTCTGATCAAAAACTGCAAAGCCAAGCGGCAAACATGTAGAGACCCAGTCACACAATGGATCCTGTGTGTTACAGGAACAACAAGGGTGGCTTAGCGGTTTCTCATTTGGATCAGAGACACTTGTCAGCGATATTTTCCAGGCTGTTCTTCAGTCGGCTGGCTCTAAAGGTGAATACTTCCACATAACTTTTTGTGGAGGAGAGGAACACATAATTTAAATGTATGGCCATTTGGTGGCTTGGGAATTTACAATGGGGCAATTATCTATGAAATGTGGGTGCATGTAAATAATGCGATGAATGTAACCACAGTAAATAATAAAACAGGAAATGTAACTGGTTTCTGGATATTGCCTTTAGGGCTGCAATTCGGCCAGCATTAGTTATATGCTATAAGATCAATAGGGAAGAGGAAGCATCCTCATAAAATAAACATTTGTCTGCAAATTTTCCAGTTGAAGGAAAGGCTGGTTCTCAGCTGTGCTACCTCCATTGCACGTGATGATTGGACATTAGTGAATCACACAGCCTGGGTCAGCCTAAAATTGTCCTATAATGAAACTGAGATCAACTAGGAAGCTATGCGCTTTTTGTATTTCCAAAGAAGGAGGCCTCTCATACAGCTGTGCTCCTGTGTTGAAAAGTGACCCTCAGGGGCGCCTGGGTGGCGCAGTCGGTTAAGCGTCCGACTTCAGCCAGGTCACGATCTCGCGGTCCGTGAGTTCGAGCCCCGCGTCAGGCTCTGGGCTGATGGCTCGGAGGCTGGAGCCTGTTTCCGATTCCGTGTCTCCCTTTCTCTCTGCCCCTCCCCCGTTCATGCTCTGTCTCTCTCTGTCCCAAAAATAAATTAAAAAAAAAAACGTTGAAAAAAAAATTTTTTTTTAAAAAAAAAGAAAAGTGACCCTCAAAACAAGAAAATGGTATGGGACAATCTAAACTCTGAGATTAAAAGAGGCAACAAGACAAACTTGTTTCTGCTTCGTAAAAGGATGTTCTCACAGTAGAAAAACCTCTATAGCTACCAGTAATAAGAACAGATCAAATCAGTCCGCTTTCTCTGAACTTGGAGGGTCTTATACATAATTTTAAACATGGGAGCCCTACTTAACTCATCAGGCTGATTTTATTTTTGACTTCAAAAATATCGCACTATTCTTAGAGGGTCCATGTATAAAAATACAGAAGTCTGCTGGGTTCTATCATGTTCTAAAGAGTGCTGGAATTGCATTTACATTTAGAAGATCAGAAAGAATAAAACTTGCAAATCTCTTAGTGAATCACAAGGCCTGCTCTATGTTTGAGGGCAGTGTTACATAACATATTTATATTTGACCATTCAGTACATATGTTTGCCCTATATTGTCCCTAGAAACATGTCTAAACCTGCCTTATTTTTCAGCAAGAGAGGAGGCCATTATATTTAAAATGTGTATGCTGAAGTTAAATTTGTAAATTTCAGAAATTTACTTCTATGGCTGTATTAGTTTCTTACAGCTGCTGTAACATATCATCACAAACTTAGTGGCTTCAAACAACACAAATTGATTAACTTACAGTTCTAAAGGCCAGAGGTCTAAAAATCGGTCCACGAGTCTACATTCCTTCTGGAGGCCCTTAGGGAGAATATCTTTCCTTGCTTTTTCTAGTTTCTGGAGGTTGTCTACACTCTGACTCGTGGTCCCTGTCTTTAATCTTCAAGGCAAGCAGGTAGCATCTTCTGTCTTTTCTGACCTCCAGTCTCTTCCTCACATGGATCCTTGTGATTATAGATCTCACCTAGATAATCCAGGATAATGTCTCCTCCACAAAATCCTTAATTGATCACACCTTCAAAGTCTCTTTTAACATGTGAGGTAACATATTCACAGGTTCTGGGAACCAGAATGGGAACATCATTGGGGGGGGGGGCCTACTGCAATGACTGTCATCACCACAGAAACAGGGCAGAGTAGGGATTTAGTAAATAAGGCCTGTTGATGGTGTGCATGAATTCATTGTAATTTGTTTATTTAATTCAGTCAGCTAGAGTTTTAAGAAATTATTGGAGAGTCTTTAGTATATTAGTATTTGGCTTTGATTGGACAAGGAATGAGAATGCTTATTTATTACGTCAGTGCTTGTCATTCACATTCATTCATTCATACATTCCTTCATTTACTAAACATGGGTTGTGTACACAGGACGTATCAGATCCTATGCCTGGCACTGAAGACCCGATGACAAAAAGGACACAGCACTGGCCACAGGGAGCCCACAGTCACAGTCACAAAGAAATCACTGTTTTCTAGTGCTATAAATACAGGGACAACAGCCAGTAATGGACATTTTTGAGGCAACGGTCATGGGGCAGGGCCTTGGCGAAGGAGAGTGGTAGAAAAGGGTAGAAAAAACTAAGTTGATCCTCATATCACGTTATTGCAGATATTATCTCCAATTTACAGATGGAAAAAACCCTCCCAAAGTAACTACATGGGACTTCCAATCTTTCTTCCTTCAAAGAAGATGAAAAGGATTTGATTTGTAACCTAGAGCCCCAGGATTTTAAGTATCTCCTTTTCGATTTTCTTTTCTCTCTAAATCCCTCACACATCATGACAACTTGGAAGTTCTCCCGTTCTAGATGCCTGACTCCCAACTGTTCTACACCTCTGTCCTGTCTCGTGACCCCCGACCTCCGGTGATGATGTCCTCCCCGTGTCTTCCTCAAGTCCTTTTATCTCCCAGGCCGATGAGGATGCTGCACCCTCTGTTTCTCCTGTGTGTAGTCAGAGACTCTGGAGGAAAGACAGAAGAGGAAGTTTTCTACACCACCCTTACCCCATTAGGTCCTCCACGCAGCATCTGCAAACCCCCAAAGGGTGAAGTTGCTCTCTAACTCTAATACTTTGCTAAGAAGAAGCCTGATTTTTTTCATTAAATTCAACATGTTTTCAGTATATTTGGAACAACTTGTGTGTGTGAATCTACTTTTCAACTGTTAAGTTTTAGAAGTGAGGGCAGCAGGATTTGTTCTGTGGGACAGTGGTGAGATGTTACTTGAAATACTCAACTGGCTCTAGCCCTTCTTACACAAATTGGTGGGTGGAATTCAGAGAGAAAGATAGTTAAGAGAAAGGGTTTCCAGCTGGGATAAATGAAAAGACCTGCAACTTGAAATAAAGGAGGCTAGGGAGGTCACGGTAATCCTGGGCAAACGTGTCATATATATATATAATATTGTTCACCCATAAAAAGGAATGAAATCTTGCCATTTGCAGCAACATGATAGATCCAGAGGGTATGATGCTAACTGAAATAAGTCAGTCAGAGAAAGACAAATAAATGCCATATGATTTCATTTAGATGTGAAATTTAAGAAACAAAACAAATGAGCAAAGGAAAAAAAACAGAGAGAGACAAAGCAAGAAACAGATTCTCAACTATAGAGAATAACCTGCTGGTTATTAATATTAATAACCTGCTGGTTACCAGGGAGGAAGTGTGTGGGTGGATGGGTGAAATAGGTGAAGGGGATTAAAACTTAACTTACCACTATAAGCACCGAGAAATGTATAGAATTGCTGAATCATTATATTGTACACCTGAAATTAACATAACACTGTATGTTAATTATACTTGAATAAAAAAATTTTAGTGAGGCATGCAGATAATAAACAACATATATACTCTTGTATATAAACAACATGTATACTATTGTATACATATAGTATACAATATAATCAAATTATAAAGTACACTAGAAATTGATAAGTACTATAGAAAAAAATTTAAAGGACCATTTTGGAAAAGTAAGATTACTCACCTTGAAGTATGAGGGAGCCTCAGAGAGATTGCCCAGTTAATAAGTGGTAGAGTTCAACCTCTTTTACTACACAATGCTGCCCTAATGAAGACAGATTATAAAGTTATTATGTATTAATGGTAATATATGAGGGCTTTTAAATTATAATCATGCTTCCAGAATACATATTCAGAAGCTCAGGAGTATACGTTCATAGGAAATTTTCTGCGAAAACCAAATTTCAAATCTGTCCTGGTAGTAATTTTAGATTTTCCCCATTTTTAAGTGCATACATTTAATTGCAGAAAGCACAAGTTTTCTTTACTGGGAAAGTACAGGATAAATGAGATAACTCAGAAGACCTGAGTTCTAGTCTCAGTTCCTCCATTAATTACATGTTTGGTCTTAGGCAAATCACTGAGCCTTTGCATCTCAGCCGAGCGTTGAAACAAGGGAGACTTTTGCCCTTAAGAAAAGGTCTACCAAAAATGGCAACAGTCTATGGAAGCTCCTATAAACTTGAATATTCAATTTAGGAACAAATTACCTACACATATGTTAACCACGTGTTTTCTAAAGTTGTCATAAAAATGTCTAGGGAGAGAATTCTGGTTTGAACCCCCTGATGGTGCCTATGTGCAGTGGACTGTATTCTGTACTCTGATACAGAGTGGCCGTCTTCTTTTTGTCTATTGAGTCTCATTATTTACTGTAAACGTTTATTAATATACGTCCATTTGGGGGTCAAACAAAAGCACTGAATATTATTACTCTAAACCACAGTGCCTCTCTGATGTTGAACACTTACATCAATGCTCTATGATTACACCGGTGACATGTTTGCCCAGGATTACCGTGACCTCCCTAGCCTCCTTTATTTCAAGTTGCAGGTCTTTTCATTTATCCCAGCTGGAAACCCTTTCTCTTAACTATCTTTCTCTCTGAATTCCACCCACCAATTTGTGTAAGAAGGGCTAGAGCCAGTTGAGTATTTCAAGTAACATCTCACCACTGTCCCACAGAACAAATCCTGCTGCCCTCCAAGTTAGCTGCTTCCCTTTATTTCTCCGAAGCTCTCAAGGTTTTCTTTTTTTCTATCCGAGAATTAGACTTCACAAAAAACCAAAAACCAAAAAACAAAAAAACACCACCCTTAACTTCTTCCCCCCTCATAGTCTCTACCTCTGGACTATGGCCATTCCTTATTTCTTACCAACTGAATTTCTGGGAATGAGCCTAGCGAAAGGACATCAGGCATCAATGCAGAAGTATAATTGGCTGAATGATGGAGTCCATCTGGTTCCAACAGAGTCTCTTGAATTTGGTCAGGCTTCAGCCAGCCTCAAGCTTCCCTCCCCATACTGACCCAACAGGACCCAGGAGTGTTTTCAATATCAGCCCTAATCTCAAGAACCTCACCAAAAAATGGGCATTATTTTCATGTTTCATGTTACAGTCCCAGTGACATCTACACCTCTTGACCCAAACCAAGAAAGCTACTGCACAGGCTCCTTGGGGTTAGAGAGAACAGAGCAAAATTCCTATCCTAGTCCCACTCCTGGCTGATTATACAGAGGGATGAAATCCACCCTGCCTGATAGGGTTGCTACTAGTCACACATGGTTATCAAGCACTTAAAAATATGGTTAGTGTCCCCGGGGAACTGAGATTTTAATTTTTATTTGAAAAATTGAATAAGTTAAATTTAAAAACTGAAACTCAATTTGGTTATTGGAAAACTTGTAAGAAACGATTTGGTATTGTGACTGTGTATTGTCAGCTGTTAATTTTATGAAATCTGAATACAGATCAAGTATCTCCAATAAAAATTTAGTGTCCAAATTGAGGTGTGCTGCAAGTATAGAATAAAGCCCAGGTTTCAAGCACTTAGTAACAAAAAATATACAATGGCTCATTAATAATTTTATATTGATTTCAAATTGCAATAATATTTTGAATAAAGTGGGTTAAATGAAATATCTTATTTATACTAATTAAACCTGTTTCTTTTTAATTTTTTAATTTTTAAAAATATTTATTTATTTTTGAGAGAGAGAGAGAGAGAGAAAGAGACAGAGCATGAGTGGGGGAGGGGCAGAGTGAGGGAGACACAGAATCCGAAGCAGGCTGCAGGCTCCGGGCTCTGAGCTGTCAGCACAGAGCTGATGTGGGGCTTGAACTCACAGAGTGCGAAATCATGACCTGAGCTGAGGTCAGATGCTTAACTGATTGAGCCACCCAGGCACCCCTGTTTCTTTTTAATTTTTTAGTGTGGACACTAAAAATTTTAAATTCTATTTGCGTCTCACATTATTTCAGTCATCACTGCTCTAGATCAACCTTGGGAGTATGTGGGGGTGGGGGGTGCAGGGAATGCTGTCTAGACCACCATTTTCAGGTTGCTGTTGGGGGAAGTAACTTCTGTTAATCACTTTCTATGTTCCAGGAATTAGTCTAGATTCTTTCCATGTGTTATATTGTTTGATAATCATGACAACCCTTTGATGGAGACATAATAGAGGCTTTCAAAGATTAAACATGTGACCCCCTAAAATCACATATGTGGGAAGTAGCAGGCCTAGAGTTAACCAGAGTTATGTCTTAAAACCAATAATATATATATATATATATATATATATATATATTTATTTATTTATTTATTTATTTTGAGAGAGAGTGCACAAGCAGGGGAGGGGCAGAGAGAGAGGGTGAGAGAGAATCCCAAGCAGGCTCTGCACTGACAGCAGAGAGCCCGATGCAAAGCTCGAACTCATGAACCACAAGCTTGTGACCTGAGCCAAAGTCAGACATTTAACTGGCTTTGGTTAAATGTCCCAGGTGCCCCACAATAATATTTTAACAAAACTTGCAATGAGCTTTCATAGTAGCTTTTTGTATCTTTTTTCCTTAATCATAAATTTAGTCTTATGTATTGTAATTGTACCTCCCTCCCAGAGAAGAGGTGAGTCTGAACCAAGAGAATGAGTGTGAAATGCTAAAGGTAGTGTTTGGTACACGTTAACTACTATTATTTTTCATCTAGGAAAATGGTCTGATTCCACAAGCAAACTATTTCCACTTTATCACGCTGCCTCACATTTGGGGATATTTGTGACACAAATTACCATAAATTTGCATGTATTCTTTTCAGTTCAACGTTAAGGTTGTTTGTTCTGTTTTGTTTTGTTTTTGACTTATGAATTGTATCTACTGCTATGTTTTTCCTTAACTTTTCCAGGCATTTCATATGTGTGGCCAGTGCCCCCTCAAATATTAACCCCCAAATTAATCTTCAGTCAAAATCATTAATGTAGCATATGGAGAATTTAACTTATGCCTTTTATCCCCATTTTCGTACAAAAAGGAACAGCCCATACATTAATGCTTACTAATTTTTAGCTAAGTTTAGCACAGGTAGGCAGTGGAAAACAAAACAAAACAAAACGAAACCCTCCCGGTGACTTCCAATCCTGTCTTTCAGATAGTATTCTGCTCTGACTGAAAGAAATAGGTACAAAACATGAGCAATGGTAATAGTTCTTATCGCACGGACTCAACCGTGGAAACTACGGATGCCCAACACACCCTGCTTTAGAAGCAGCAAGTCTCGAAAGCCCTGGTGAAATTGCTAAGGAGCCAAATAGACATTTGATTTGGGTTCTTCTCCTTCCGTCCTTTATGGTCCTTTATAAGTCACTGGTGAATCGATTTCAGGAATATCAATAAGGAAACTTTAGTGGGTAATCTATACCTGAATAGGGGACAGAAAAACAGTCACTAATTCCGGTTAGTTTTATAGTTTACAAAGTGCATTCACACACATTAGCTTATCTGAGCCCCTCAGCTCACTGGAAGAATGTGTGTCAAACTGTACATCTACTGTGATGTTCAATCCGTTCCTTTGCCACTGCCTCCCACTAGAATGTAAACCCCATGACAGCAGGAATCATTTTTCCATTTCGTTCATGGCTGTGTCCCCAACTCATTAGCCCACTGCCCGGTCGTACAGAAAGTACGCAATAAATAACTGACTGAGTGAGTTGTGTAGATGATCTAGAGAAACCAAGAGGCAGTACAAGCCCACAGTGGAATTGCAGACCACAGGCAAAGGGAACACTGGACTCTGTTCACCACCCTCTTGCCAGAAGCTGTTTTCCCACCGACAAATGATGAACAGATTTCTTTTACATATGACATGTGTTCAGTTGTCCCCTATTCTTTGAGTGTGGCTTTTCAAATGTATAAAAATGAGGTTCCTGCGAAAATATCCAAATATCCAAAGCAAATATCACAGCGAGTGGGTCAGTCTGAGCCAATTAGAGTTGACAAGTGAGGAACCTAATTGTGAGGCCCCATGTCTAGGCACTCGGGGTGTGGTTCAATGTCCCTTTTGTGGTGCAGTGAAAATGTCACACAATTGGAAAAACACATTAGAGCCAGTATATGTCCAACTCCACGCTGAATTAGTGCCAAAGCTGGACATTTGCATTCAGCTTTAAAAAAAAAAAAAAAAAAAAAGGAGGAAAAAAGAGGTTCAGAATGGCTGTCTAGACCTTGGTCCCACACAGCGCTGAATACAGCACTTTCAGGGTGCGTATAGGCACTGCCTTGCTGTGAGAGCCAGGAAGGACTTATACAAAAGGAAGGTTAAACCCCAGGAAGCAAGGAAAGGGACGAACATCTAATTTCCTTTGATTCGGTGTGATGCTAAATAAAACCCAGCAAGAACCAGAGTGCTCAGGACCACACTGACAGCAGGGGTGGGGAGTGGGGAAAGAATCCAACATTTATAAACATACATCTTTCAGAAACCAAAACAAGTTTTGTTCTTTAACACTCTGCGGTCAGGACATTGAAATGTTTAGTTCCTATTTATTTACCCATTCTTCCATTTATTTAACAAATTCAAACCCTGTGTCTTGCTTGCATGGGGCTGGATACAGGATGATAGGTAACTGAGCCACGTCTCCCCTTCTCGAGAAGCTTCACTCTATTACATGGGAGAGACAGCCACAAACAAATAATAGGATTGTAAGACAATTTTTTACATGTAATTCTAAAAGCTTAGGTTCCTAGGGCGGCTATAACAAATGACCACAAACTTGCTGTCTTAAAACAACAGAAATTCATTTTCTCACAGTTCTGGAGGTTAGAAGTCTGAAATCAAGGTGTCAGCAGGGACCTACTTTTTCCAAAGGCTCTAGGGGAGAATGCCTGCTTGCCTCTTCCAGGGTCTGGGGGTTCACGTTGTTCCCTGGCTGGTGGCTTCCTAACTCCAATCTCTGCCTCCCTCTTCAAATGGGTCTGTCTCTCTTCTGTGTGTCTTGTATAGGGACACTTGTCATTGGATTTAGTGCCTACCCAGATAAAGCAGGATGATCTCATTTCAAGACTCTTAACTGAATGACATCGGCAAACACTCCAAACAAGGCCACATTTCCAAGTTCCAGGATGTGGACAGTTTCCAGGAAGGGGGCCACCATTCTACCCACTACAGGTAGCATATGTGAATAATGAGGATATTATCCGGAAGACCTACCTGGAGGAGGTAACACTCAGGTTGCAGTTGAAATGTTATACAGAAGATGTAGGAGTTATATAGGCTAAATGGGAGCAGTAGGCTCTCATTGCAACAGAAGGGATAGCAGGAGCGAAAGTATAAAGACATAATGGATGAGTATGAAACAACAGCAAGCAGCTCAGTGTGTCTGGAGGGTAATGTGAATAGAGAAGAGAAGCAAAGACAAGACTGGAGGCTGAAGCAGTGGCCCAACCGTGGAGGACTCATAAGCTACACCATGGAGCCTGAGCTGCTGATTAGCAGCTCTTAGCTGGTATGCCCTGGCACCTTGGGCGCTTGCCAGCTTTTCAAATGTTGGTTTAATGTTGGAATGGCTACACTCTAGCCCTATTGAACTCCCAACTCTTCAGACCAGACACACTCACTTTCACCTCTGGGTCTTGCTACTCGATTTTTCTCCAGCAGAAATGTTGAGTATTACTACTTTAATTTTATAAAGAAGATTCTCATTTTATTTATTTATTTATTTTTAATTTGCATCCAGTTAGTTAGCATATAGTGCAATAATGATTTCAGGAGTAGAATCCAGTGATTCATCCCCTGCATGTAATACCGTGTGCTCATCCCAACAAGTGTCCTCCTTAATTCCTCTTGCCCATTTAGCCTATCCCCCACCAAAACCCCTCCAGCAACTGTCAGTTCATTGTCTGTATTAAGAGTCTCTTATCTTTTGCCCCCTCCCTGTTTTTATATTATTTTTTCTTCCCTTCCCTTATGTTCATCTGTTTTGTATCTTAAGTTCTTCATATGAGTGAAGTCGTATGATACTTCTCTTTCTCTGACTAATTTTGCTTACCAAAATACACTATAGTTCCATCCACGTAGTTGCAAATGGCAAGATCTCATTCTTTTTGATTGCCAAGTAATACTCCATTGTGTATATATACCACATCTTCTTTATCCATCCATCCATTGATGGACATTTGGGCTCTTTCCATACTTTGGCTATTGTCATTAATGCTGCTATAAACATGGGGTACATGTGTCCCTTCAAAACAGCACACAGGTATCCTTTGGATAAATACCTAGTAGTGCAATTGCTGGGTCATAGGGTAGTTCTATTTTTAATTTTTTGAGGAACCTCCATACTGTTTTCCAGAGTGGATGCACCAGTTTGCATTCCCATCAACAGCACTAAAGGATTCCTCTTTCTCCGCATCCTTGGCAACATCTGTTGTTGCCTGAGTTGCTAATTTTAGCCATTCTGACAGGTGTGAGGTGGTATCTCATTGTAGTTTTGATTTTTATTTCCCTGGTAATGAGTCATGTTGAGCATTTTTTCATGTGTCGATTGGCCATCTGGATGTCTTCTTTAGAGAAGTGTCTATTCATGTCTTTGGCCCATTTCTTCACTGGATTATTTGTTTTCTGGGTGTTGAATTTGGTAAGTTCTTTATAGATTTTGAATACTAACCCTTTATCTGACATGTCATTTGCAAATATCTTCAATTCTATTGGTTGCCTTTTAGTTTTGCTCATTGTTTCCTTCACTGTGCAGAAGCTTTTTATCTTGATGAAGTCCCAATAGTTCATTTTTGCTTTTGTTTCCCTTGCCTCTGGAGATGTGTTGAGTAAAAAGTTGCTGCAGCTGAGGTCAAAGAGGTTTTTGCCTGCTTTCTCCTCTAGGATATTGATGGCTTCCTATCTTATGTTTAGGTCTTTCATCCATTTTGAGTTTATTTTTGTATATGGAATAAGAAAATGGTCCAGATTCATTTTTTTTTTTTTTTGCATGCTGCTGTCCAGTTTTCCCAATACCATTTGCTGAAGAGATTGCCTTTATTCCATTGAATAGTCTTTCCTGCTTTGTCAAAGATTGTTTGGCCATACGTTTGTGGGCCCATTTCTGGGTTCTCTATTCTCCTCCATTGATCTAAGTGTTTTTGTGCCAGTACCATACTGTCTTCATGATTACAGCTTTGTAATACATCCTGAAGTCCAGAATTATGATGCCTACAGTTTTGGTTTTCTTTTTGCTATTTGGGGTCTTTTCTGGTTCCATACAAATTTTAGGATTACTTGTTCTAGCTCTGTGAAGAATGCTGGTGTTATTTTGATAGGGATTGCATTGAATGTGTAGATTTCCTTGGGTAGTAGGAGATTCTCATTTTATAAGGAAAATGAGTGGACATGGAATCAAGACACAACTCCAGATGTTCTGCCTCCCAAAGCACTTATTTGTCCCAGATACTACATTGTTAATCCCAAATAAAACATTCCAAGGATAAATGGTAGATTTTATACCTGCATGCTATATTTGAAAACAGCAAAAAAGTAGTAAACACTCAAATAATAGTGACTTGAACAAGAAGTGGTTATTTCTCTCTCAAGTAAATGAGGTTAGTTGCACAGGGCTAGCATGGTGACTATACTGTCTAAAATCTCTGGAACCAAGCTCTTCCCACTCCCTGGAGTATGGTCCTGTCCTCACAATATAAGGTGGCTGCTAGAAATCCTGCCATCAGATCTCTGTTCCAAGCATAAGGGTGGATTAAAGGATAAAACAACAGTGGAAAAAAGGCACCAACCAGTTGATATTTAAGGCAAGTTTTTGAAAGCTAACCCCTGACACTTCTGTGTCAATAATGGGCAAGAATGCCCACTTTTCCCTACCTCTCTTGCCTATAGTAGCAGGAGTCAGGAGGAAGTTTTGTGTGCTCCAGATGACTCTGCTCCTGCCCTCCCCATACCACCAAACACTGCTAGAGGCAGAAGTAGAGACGGGGCCCCGGAACTGTGTGTCCTTAACTAAACCTTGCTCTGCCCTTTTCTCTGCATGCAGAACCTCACCAGCACTGTCTGCCCTGTCGCCATCTCAGTGTGCACGTTGCCCTGTTTACATCAGTCACCACAAAAACCCCTGACTCCCAGGCTAGACTTCACCCCCAGGTGTCTCATTCCCACTCAAATTTATAAACAGTGAGGCAACTCCCATCTCTTTTTCTATGTTCTATCCTCCTATTTTGCTTCATTTTTCTACATAACACTTATCACCTGACATAATATATTTTTAACTTCTCTATTTCCTCCTGGTAGGTAGATTATAAACTCAATTTGGGGGTTGGGAGGGCAGGAATTACTGGAAATTTGTTTATTTTATTTACCACTATATCCCTAGATCCCAGACTCCAGTAGGTGCTCAATAAGTATTTGTTGACTGACTGACTGAATGAATGAATGAATGAATGAATCTTTTTGATCAGGACCTATACACATGGCAAGACCTGCAAAGGAAGCTGGGAAATGTCTTTTTGCAAGTGATCACATGTGTCACTAAAAATTGGGAAGAGGGAAGTATAGATATTGTAGGATAATCAACACCCTCTAGCACCAAGGTCACCTACTAAGTGATTTCATGTAAACCTTACAAATATGTTTATCTTCACTAAAATAAAACTATAATGACAGTATGCAACAATCCACCTGAAAGACGGGATGGAGATATGTGACTTAGAAGTTTTGGTGCCTGAAAGCCCTGTCTGGAGAAAGAAAAATAAGTATACACATATGCCATGAGACTTTACTGTACATATGAGCAAAGTGATGTTCAAGGAAATGAAGTAGCTTATTCTGGAAACAAAACCCATTAGGTGTCAAAATGAGTGCCCAAATTTTTGGTTTTGTGCCCTCCCAGGTATGCCATTACCATGAAGTCTTGTCATACTGTTGGGTTATTGTTGATTTTCCATAGACAGAGACAGGCAGGGAGGGCCAGATGAATATATATGTGGTCAGAAAATCCATATCCTTCAGACAGAGCTAAAGGGTAAGAGGTGAAGACAGCTCAGGAGAAATGAGAAACCAAGGAATGCTGAATTTGTGAACTGATAGGTTTTTGGCAAAAAGACTTTTAAGATACTCAATCATGACTGTTGGAGTCTAGCTAGTTCGAGATGTCTTTCTGTTGATCCAGTAACTTATTTGCTGTATTATTTACTTACCGAATATTGCATATGTGCATTCAAATGTAACCTTTTCAAGTGGAATCAGAGGTAAATTTCCAAGTTCATTTGTATTAGATTGCCCTATATATTGACGAAAATGAATTAAAGTTCAAAAAAAGTCATCTTTTTCTTTTTCCCAGCTCCTCTTATAAGATTTAAATGTTGTTCAATTTTGACAATTTTGCTCGTGATGTGTAAGGCTGAGCCAGACTCAGTTTTCTCCTCTTCAGATGTTGAGTCTGAAGAAGTGCTGACAAGCAAGAGTTTAAGAAAAAAAAAAAAAAAAAAAAAGGCTGGCACATTTTTGGCAAGCCATTTGACATGTGGGCCCATTATTATTTTAGAAAGCAAGATGGCTCCTTGTGGCAGACAATTCTCTGTACCCCCCTCCCACTGCATACTTAGAAGACCATCACGTTGCCCAAGGTCTGGAAGCCAACTAATGAGAAAAAAAAATGAGTCCTTAAAACTGCTTGTGTCTTCATGCTGTGGTTGTAAATAGGAATGGAGGGGGAGGGACTTTCCAACACAGGCATCTGATCCCACCTCATCAAGGAAGCAGGACTTGAATGCACCGCCATAGCACTGCATTGCCCCCCAACCCCACCCTCACCTGCCAAAGTCCCTACTCCACAACACTGCAATTCCCCCATTGTTAGTTTTTACCTTCCTGCCTTCCTCTGCAGTCTGTGAGATAGAAACCCTTTCTGTCTTTTCACCTAGACATGTCCAAAACTTCTATATTGCCTGGGGCATAACTGATACTCAATAAATATTATCGACTTTAATCAATTTAGCTATCACAGCTTACAGGGAAGGTATGTGTCTAAGTAAGTGGGAGCCTACAGAGGGTTAAGAAAAAAACTAATTAGCATAGAGGAAAAGCATTACATAAACAAAATGAAATTTGAATATCTGTCCACTGAAAGTTTGGTCTTCATGATCAGTTTATAAACTAATTTTTCTTTCATTTTCAACGCACAGATACATTTCTTTAGCACGCAAACAACATAAGGGAATCTAAACACCTTACACTATTGTCATTAATGATGGCATTGATTTGGGTCACTGTCATTCTAAGCTTCACATGAGACAGAAAGAAGTATAAGTTGGTTGTCATAGAAATTAAGAAATGATTCAGACTCTTAAAGAAGCTTGATTGGAGTTTGGAAGTGACTTACAATTCAATGTATTTTTAGTTGATGTTGAAGCCAAAATCAAAATTAAATCTTCTGTCAGTTAATTAAGTGTGTAGAAGAGTTTCCAATTAGATTTCATCAAAAGAATTACTGTGATGGAATAATGGTATCCTATTCAACATGCTTCCTTCAAATTTCTTCCACATACCTCCATCCTACTCTAGATTTTCTAACCCTCCAATCAAAGAGACAAAAAAAGGGGGGAAAGAAAAGAAAACATCTTCTCTAAATCCTTCAAATAATGTGGGTTCATCCCAACTGTCAGTGTTAGGATTCTGAAATTCTAAGTGGTAAGTGACATGAAAGGTGAGCAACTTAGCATTTATATTTCTATGCATATATACATTATGAAGACATATATTTCCATCAGTATCGTGCTAAGGGAGGAAAATGTCAAAAAGATCTTATGAAAACCTTAGAAATATTTTTACCTTCACTGAAATGAAACTATAAAGGAGGCACCCTTTATGAAGAGACTATCCTGAGATTTTAAACATATGAGGTGTATAATTACAGTCACTCTGCTTTCAGTTTATATTTACAATTTCTTCTTCACTAAATACTTCTTGGTGTAGTGACGGCTAATATCTATTAAGCTTTTACTATGCTGTGGGCACCATATTAAGTGTTTATATGTACATTGTGGCATTTAATTGTCTCATCAACCCCAGGGATAGATACAATTATGATCTTTATTTTATCCACACAGAAATTCAGCACAGAGGGATTAAGTGATTTGCCAAGCAACTGGCAAACTCTTATCTCAAACTCCAAAACCATCAACAACTCCTTTAGTTTTAAGTACGCTTGCAAACTATGGCCTGGTTACAGGTAATATCCATAAAAAAAGACCTTTTGTCTCTTTTCAGTGACCACTCAAATTTATGACTTCAAGTATGGTTCTGGCCAGACCTGAATCCACCTCTGTCACTTTCCCCCATTTTTATCCTTGCCCTGGGTAATAGTTCTGAAGGTCAATTTTATCTACTCATAACTTTCTGGTGAAAAAAACCTCAGTTCCTTCTCTACGATCTATTTTGCTTCCTTTTCCCATCTCCACTAGAAAAAGTATTCCCAAAGGAAAGAGTCATAACATCTATACACAAGAGCAAGAAGGAAGAATTCTCTCAAATGTCCAAAAGTATTCTGAGAGCAGGTGGGATCAGAGAAGATAAAATCTAGGGATCTAAGTTGCACACTGAGTGACTGCATGTGGCCTTCATAAAAACGAAGCCTATATGAACTTATGCTAGTTCCTATTTTGAATTAAGTGACCTTTTGAATTCTGTGGACTGGGAAAATAAATAAATACATACATACATACAGGGGAAACTAGGTGGCTCAGTCGGTTAAGCATCTGACTTTGGCTCAGGTCATGATCTCACGGCTCATGAGTTCGAGCCCCATGTCAGGCTCTGTGCTGACAGCTCAGAGCCTGGAGCCTGATTCAGATTCTGTGTCTCCCTCTCTTGTTGCCCCTCCCCCACTCATGCGCGCGCGCGCGCGCGCGCGCTCTCTCTCTCTCAAAAATAAATAAACATTAAAAAAAAGAATACAGAGTTTATCACTCAATTATACACACACACACACACACACACACACACACACACATACACACATGATTTACATGTGTTCCAACAACCCTCACTATTTGCCTTGGAACAGTTGTGAGTTTTCAAAAGGACATGAGAAAATGCTGGTAGGGCTAGTGTACAAGAAATCAACAATGGTGGTATGAAAAAGGCATCTTATTGTCTGGAGATCATAAGTTCTCTCCCACTGCATCTTTCTTCCAATGAATTAAGAAAAAAGTGACTGAATGTCAGATTCTCAGGAGTGAGAAAAAAGAAGGCTTCAAACTAAAATGTCCAATCCCTGTGCTGTGATAAGTTACTTCTGGCAGGTTGACATCACTGATTGATCATGGCTCCAGAACCACCTCCTTTCTTGCCTGGAAACTTAACCTTCAGATTTTGGTAGCAATGAAGATTGACTTTGTGCTTCTCAAAGCACAGACAGAGTAATTCAAAAAGGAGAATTACAGATCTTATCTCATTATGCTAGTAAAAAAACTGATTTAGAAACCTGTTTGCAGAGAGCAGTTTTAACCATATTATGGTCCAAAATTAGATGCTCTCTTTGAGACTGGATGAAATTTGATCCCTTTGTCAATGACAGAAGAGGGTTCATTGCCACATGATAGAAGCTTGTGTGTGGTAGGTGATTCCTCAAAATTCCTCAGCAGTTATAAAGCAAACAAAATCAACCCTAGGAAACCTGATTGTGAGGAAACTCAAGAACTTTGCACTGTGTATGCCTCTGCCTTCAACAGAGAGCCTGGCTTGACCATTCCAGGCATATACAGCTCTTCCAATGCCTCTGATAAGATTGCTTCCTGCAGAGTGCAGTTCAAGCTCCTCCCTTGTGGTAGGGCCACAGAAGGCTTCCAAAGGCCACCTAATCAACCACACTGACATTCAGTGGGGCCACTCATTTATCTTGCTGCACTTTAAGCCCAATTTTTGTGTGTCCTAACCATGGAAACCAACTCACTTTTTTTTCTGTTTTATAAACCCCCTGACCAGAAAGAAATTCTGAAAGTAGCTTTCATTGTCTTTGTTTTGTTTTGTTTTGTTTTGTTTTGTTTCAGGCTGAATAATCCTAAATTTTGTATGCTTTCTTCTTGCTGGCCGTGCTTTCTATCTCATAATTCATCCTATGATTAACTGTAGCTTTCTAAGATCCTTATAAAGTTTTGGTTGGGCCTAACCAAAGAAAAGTGTGATGAATGTGTGTCAACAATGAATATTAAGTGTTGTTTGCCAGAAGGCTATCTAACTGAACTGCCTAGTCCTGGAGCTCCTTAAATCACTAAAGTTATTCATTACTCTTGTCTCTAAAACCATCCTGTGCTGAAGTGCATAAGGTAATTGGAAAGAAGGAGAGTGCTGTTCACAGGGATCTGTGTGGCAGATTAATTTGGGGGGTTAACCGGCTAATTGCATGGTATAAGAGGTGGTGACATGGTGCAGTACAAAGAACACGGGACCGAGAGTCACGGGCAGGGTGCAGAACTTTCCCCACCCTTGCCACTCACCAGTTGGGTGACCTGGGGCATGTGCCCAAGCTTTGGATGTTTTATCTGCATCAAGAAGATACTGCAGAGATGATATTTATGATTCTACTCATGTCTGAAACTTGGAATTCAGTAACTTAATGTTAAGCAGAGCTCTATGAGGATATAATACAAAGTATATTTCCAAGGTGACAAAGTTGATGAAGTCCTCAGTAGAGAGTGCTGTATCTAAAGGGGCTGCCACAGAGGAGAGTTGTGAACATCTGGGTATAGAGTGTGGGTTTTGGATGCCTGGAAACTGGGCAGGCGCGGGGGGAGGGAGGGTGAGAGTGGGCTCCCATTCTGTTGAGAGCCTCAGCCAGCGTGAGAGATAATGTCTGAACTCTTCTGCCCTTCCTTACATAAGCCCAGCCATGCCGAAATAGATCTCAATGATACTGGGGACATTCAGTGTTTACCTCATATATACCTTTGAGGAAAATCTTATTTGTCAAAGACAAAATCATCTCCTCCTCTAGAGTTGCCAAGATGATAAATATCCTGGCAGGAAGGTTGATGACTATCAAGTTCTATAGTAAACCCAAGAGACAACTGGGATTTATCTTTTCCTTCATTTCAAAACAACTATCTCCAAAGAACTCAGCCACCATGGAGTTTTGACTTTCTCCAGTGCTTTTGTCCATGGCATCGAGAAGTGATAGAGGAGTTTCAAATGAAGCAAAGACAAAAATGCCCTTAAACCTTATATCCAATGAGTTGGTATTCCTTTAGTAATTGAAATCAATATAGCACAGTGGTTAGGAGCTCATTCTGGACTCAGCTGAATCTGGTTTGCACTTCTTTCATTTAATAGGAGTAGGACCTCAATGGAGGCTGAGGTCTTTAAGCTTCTGTTTCTCCTCATCTGCCAAATGGAGATAATAACAACAGCTATCTCATAGGGTTATCTATCTCATGTAAATTAATAATAAAAAGTTCTTAGCCCAATGTCTGGCACATGGTGAGTGCTCGATAAATGGACATCATCATCATCATCATCATCAATTTTATCTTTCAGGAGGCAAAAGTGATAACATTGTGGTTCTAAAGTGTACAAAAATCACATTCAGAGAAAAGAAGTGCACTCTTATAATATGCTTCCCATTTCTGGCAGCTGAACACAGGATTGGAAAGTGAGCTGGAATGTGTCAAATACGAATCTCACAAAAATAGGTAGAGCACTGCCTCAAGCTAGTTTCCCAAGCCAGGCCAGTGTCTGATATTAAAGTTTCCCTGCAGCCATATTGAAGTATTATTACTATATATTGCTTTGAAAACAGAAGCTGAGACGTGTGTCCTCAAAGTATCTTTTTTTTTTTTTTTAATTTTTTTTCAACGTTTTTTATTTATTTTGGGGACAGAGAGAGACAGAGCATGAACGGAGGAGGGGCACAGAGAGAGGGAGACACAGAATCGGAAACAGGCTCCAGGCTCTGAGCCATCAGCCCAGAGCCTGACGCGGGGCTCGAACTCACGGACTGCGAGATCGTGACCTGGCTGAAGTCGGACGCTTAACCGACTGCGCCACCCAGGCGCCCCCTCAAAGTATCTTTTAGGCTATCCTCATTGGTCCACCCAAGCTTCTCATTTTCTAGTGGAATCATGGTTTTGATCATTGTGAGACAAAAGACTGAGAATAGATAGATGACCAATTGGCTTGTGTGCCAATTCCCTAGTTTGATTTCAATTTTAATAAACACCAATGAGAGGAAAAAACCACAAATTTCTCTGTGGTTATGAATCCAGTCCTCTATGGATGAAGTCACTGTTATTATAAAGACTGATAGAAAATGTGAACAATATAATATTTGATAACATCAAGCCAAAAAAAATGTCAAGTGCTTTATGTAGTGGAGGTTAGTGATTGGGTGTAATATTGTGTTGCTGAGTAAGAGACAAACGTATAAAAGCTAAACATGGGCTTTTTTGCTCTTACTACAGTTTTTCTCTCTGTCAATTCAAAATTCTTGTTTTTATTTTTTATTAGTTTATTTTATGGACCTAAACAAGTTCAAGCTGCAAAAATGACATCTGTGTTTGTACAAGACAACAGACATCATTCGAATTTATTAATATGAAGCATTTTACACCTAGAAAAGACTCAAATAACCAATGTAGTAAGCAGATGGGAAAATATAATAAATAATCTGTCTTTCAATGACATTTATATCTTTTCCTCATTCGGCAATGGCAGACAAAATAGGCAAATGGACTTTTTTATAGGCATAGTCTAGGAAAGCTTCTTTAAAGCTGCTTTTGTCAAAAGCTTATTTTTATTATATCAGATTGAATATCTAATCAAGCGATCTGCATTTTATAATGCAAAAGTTTGAAGCCATTTTAGGGGGAAAAATACCTAATTTACAAGGGTGCTCAAATGTAAATAAAAGCCAAAAGTGTTTTCTGAAATGGAGAACATTTTAGTGAAAGTACTTCAACCTAAGACATTTAAATCTAAATTTTGCTTCCTGATGTACTTGTTCTAATATACAAAGCAAAAGATCTAAGAGCAGAAGACTAAACAGGTTTGCAGTTTTTAGCCTGAAGGAGAGAAAAAAATCAAGGGAAATTAAATTTAAAATCTTCCATTTTAGAAAGAGTTTTGACTAAGAGAATAGAAATGTATTTTTCTGTGTCTTCATTTACTTAAAAACATTTTTTAACATAAAGTCTCTATGAAAATTACCATCGGGAGGTCTTCAGTTGGTTAGAAGTCACCATTTACTGTTGACAAGAGTTTTTAAACATGGACGAAAGGGTTTGCCTTTTGTGAGATCTTTTGAAATATGACAGAGTGTTTTTTCCAGGTTGGCTAGAGTTGCCCAGGTGTGATTGCCTTGAAATCCATTCCTGCCCTCTTCAGATTCTTCTAGCTCAATTTGCTATGTTGGCAAGGTGTGTTATATTCCTCCAAAAATGTGATTTCTGCTATCTGGTTTTCAATTAATTAAAAAGGAGGCCATTACACTGAGGTGGCTCTCATGCTAGGATGGCTGATGGAAGCAATCCAAAACCCAAGCCTGTAAATGCCTCAAGGTTATAAAATCAAAACCTAAGAACAACCAATCATAAATAGCCAACGAGGCTTCAAGTCATAGCCAATTACATAATTTCCTTGCTTTCCTTCTGCACCTTTTCTGTTTAAGTCTTGCTCCCTAGCTCCTGTCTATGGGGTACCACTAACCACCCCCAGGTTGGTGTTGCCCGATTCCAATAAATTTTTGCTTGTATAAACTCTTAAAAATTTTAATATGCCTCAGTTTATATTTTATCAGTGTTTAGGGAAGGATTCGTTAGAGATTAATTCCTCTTAATTTTTATGTCCACCATGGTCAGAGAGCAAAAGTTGGCTATCCTGCTTATACCTTTCAAAGCTAATTGAAATTTGTCACAACCAAATAAGCCTTGGGAAGTAGTTGCATTTCTGGATGCTTCTCATTGTACTTATTTATTTATTTGTATTCTTTTTGATGCATCTTTTATTGCTTATTGCTGTATTTATTTTTTAATGCTTATTTATTTTTGAGAGAGAGAGAGACAGAGCACGAGCAGGGGAGGCGGAGAGAGAGAGAAGTGGGCTCCAGGCCCTGAGCTGTTAGCACAGAGCCCGACTTGGGGATCAAACTTCTAAGCTGTGAGATCATGACCTCAGCCAAAGTCAGACACTCAACCAGTTGAGTCACCCAGGCACCTCTGTTTTCAAGGTAGGATAAGGTTCTTTCATTATTAATTCCAAAAATGAAATGTCCTATAGTTAGTTCTGTTTTTAAATTCATTTTGATCTTAAAATGAACGTCATCTTTTCAAAACCTGCCCCTTTATAGGTAGGCGGTAGAGTTTTAGGTGAGTAGCAAAGTAAGTTATCCCCTTAAGCAAAGTTTTCTGCATATGTGGGCAGGGGTGGGGTGGGGGGTAGGCTTTTAGACTTAATGGACCTTGTGTCGAACAATATTCTTTCTTACTAAAAATCTCAAAGTAGCAAGTCTGAACCATGTTGAGTGAGTTACATTTGCAGTGGAGGAGAGTACAGAGAAAGCGATTAAACAATGAGGGAGATTCCATTTGAAAGATAATCCTAAATACAAAAGAGGTAAATTCATATTCATCTTTTTGATTCAAGTAGTTATTTTCCACTGAATGAATGGCTGCCACGTTTAAGAACAAAACAGTGGTCTAATTGATTATGTTTTCTAAAATTTGCCTGATTTTTGGTGAGTGTCTTAATCTATTCAGGCTGCAGTAACAAAATACCATAAACTGGGTGGTTTAAGCAAAACAGAGAAATTTTCTTCACATTTTGGAGGCTGGAAATCCTAGATCAGGGCATCAGTATGCTTGGGTTCTGGTGAGAACCCTCTTCCTGGCCTGCAGATAGCTGCCTTCTGGATGTGTGCTCACTTGGCCTTTTCTTGATGAATGTCTGAGGGGAGAAAGAA
Source organism: Puma concolor (assembly GCF_028749965.1). Taxonomy (NCBI): domain Eukaryota; kingdom Metazoa; phylum Chordata; class Mammalia; order Carnivora; family Felidae; genus Puma; species Puma concolor. The sequence goes on along the minus strand of NC_141673.1, from coordinate 23,506,355 downwards.
GTGGGGGGATAAACTCTCATGTTTTTTTCTTATAAGGGCACTAATCGTATCATGAGGGGTCCACCCTTGTGAACTTCTCCAACCCCCATTACCTCGCAAAGGCCCCCATCTCGAAATCCCATTACATTGAGGATTAGGACTTCCAATCTACAAATTGGGTGGAGAGGGAAACACAGATATTCAGTCCCTAACAGACAGGCAAACTAGAGCTTAACTAAACTGTGCATGACACTCAGTAAAAGTCATGTCTATGCACATCTTCCCTTTGTACTCCCAGATTCAGAAATCCTTCAGAAATCCACGTTCTCCATCCCCAAAGCTGCGTCTCCACTGGCCCCTCTCATCCACATATGCATCCGTGCAGAAGGCTCCAGCTCTCTTCCCTTCCTGTCTTACCCATCAAACTGCTAGTTATCACCCTAGAGGTCAAAAAAGGGGCAGTGTGCATGATCAGAAGAGGTAATGTCCTGCATTTTGCATCATTTTAGGAAGGTATGCCTCTTCTTATTCTTGTACATCTCTAGCACCTGTCTTGTATATCTCTGATCTACACTCTCTAGTCTATCACAGACAAGAATCCTCACTGTTCCTAAAGCCTTAGCAGCTTGAGAACTTGATTATAGTTTACATGGATAAAGTGCCTTGTGACTTGAGATGCTTTCATAAACACCAATTTGGAGGATCTTCACTTTTATAAGGTGAAGAGACTAACACTACACAGGTTGACCCTTGCCTGAGGACCCAAGTTTAAGTGGTAGATTCAGGGCCCAGCCCAAGCCCTCTGCACCACGGACCCAGGCCCTCCCAGGATGTCAGTTATCCATTACACAACGCTACCACAATCTCTGCAGTTACAGTACAATAAACTCTCCCTTGTCCAATTATTCTCAGATGCTCTTTTAAACCTAAAAACTAGTAAATTTTAACAACTGAAATTATATAAAGGAATGCATATGTGTAATTTTCAAAGGATGGACAACACAAAGTATTCTGTTGACCTCCTACCACAAGCTTCTTTCATCTTGCTCATTCTATCCAGCTGCCCCACAAGGAGGGAACGTTTATTTTTTGAGCTCCTCATAGGGTCCAGCATTGAGCTGTACCCCACATGAGAATCACAGGGTATTGTTTAAGGAACTCACTCTGAAACTGAACTAAACAAACTTTGATCCTAAACCTGATTGCACCGTTTAGCCATAAAACCTTGAGGCTATTCATTTGCCTTTCTAAGGCTCAGCTTCCCCATCTGTTAAGCTAGAATAAAAGCAATAGCGAGGAAGATTGTGGATATTACATAAGCGAACTCACGTAAAGCACTCCACACACTATCTGCCATGTGGTAAACATTGCCCATTGTCCATTATTACGATTGCCATTTGTTGTTCAAAGACAAACAAGACATAGTTCTTACTTCAGAAGACTCACGATGTAATACGGAAATGAAAGAGGCTTAAATAATGCCAGGATAGACACATTCCAGAGAAACAGGGAGACCTAGATTTTCCTCCCACAGCTCTCTTCCTATTAACTCCCAAATGTCGTAACTCTCTGGACCTAAGACTTAGTAAAATCCTGGCTGATTTAATCCCCAGTATTTTTTTCCTTGAGAAAGAAAAATTCCAATGCATGAAAGTATGTCTGCAGAAATGGCAAGCATATGGAGTAAAAACTCAAAGCAAAAAAAAAAAAAAAAAGTATAACAGTTTAGAACTCCAGCTTGATGTAGTGTTGCAATTCACAGCCTTGTCAGTCTGTTTTATAACACCATTGCTCAAATTTGTGACAAAGTCCCAGCCCCAGAATCCTAGAATGAAGAAATTTGGCATGGGGTAGACATGTTTACATTTTCTTCTTCTGAATATTTTCATTTAGAAGTTGGTGTTTCTTGGGGTGCCTGGGTGGCTCAGTCAGTTAAGCATCTGACTTTAGCTCAGGTCATGATCTCATAGTTCATGGGTTCGAGCCCTGCATCGGGCTCTGTGCTGACAGCTCAGAGCCTGGAACCTGCTTCAGATTCTGTGTCTCCCTCTCTCTGCCCCTCCCCAGCTCGCACTCTGTCTCTCTCTCCCAAAAATAAGTAAACATTAAAAAAAAATTTTTTTTTTTTAATTTAGTGTTTCTGGTTTAGACACCCTTGATTACAAACAGGGAGATAAAAATATCAAATATCAAGGCAAAGTGGGACAGAAGTCAAATTGGGTCTGAGATGGTCTCCTCAAGCCCCTTCTACCTCCCTTTCTCTATCAGAGATGGTCACTAACACAGATGTAAAGTGAGGACAACTGGTGTACAGGCGGAGCACTTTTCTTTATTCATCAAGTACTTCTCATGGGCCGGGGACTGTTTCAGGTAATTCACAATTAATTAATATAGTTCATTAACCCTCACAACAACCCTATGAGGTGGATGCCTTTATTATTCTCAATTTACAGATGCAGAAACTGACACACAAAGAAATTAAGCATTTTACCCTAGGGCAGAAAGACAGGAAAAGATGGACCTTGGATTATAAACCCAGGTATAAACTGAGGTAGGCTCCATAGTTTAACTGCTTTGCTAATATTTATGCTGGGTTTTTTTTTTTGCTAGGAAATGCTGTTTTTTGCTAGGAAATGCTGGTCTTCCACTTTGTGACCACATGCCATTTGCGAAAGTGGTGATGGAGGTACAGACATTGACCGTGCATGTGATTTAAGCCTCTTTGGGGACACCTGGCTTACAGAATTTAAAAACGCTAATGTTCCACCTTAAGAATTAAACTTAATTCTTGCACACTGGTTTCTAAGGATTAAGCCTCTTCTACCAGGATGATGATAGGTTTATATATTTAAATTTTGCAAAAACATAAATTCTAATGAAATAGGTGGTCCTTATTTTTACTAGGTTTGTGATTTATGATCTTAAATTACAGTCTTATGGATACGGGAGGGAGCAGGAGCATCAAATATTGAACATTTGGCTCCTTTTTAAAACAATTTAAATTGGAATTTTATGTAATTTTTCTTTTCTCAAATCCCTTTTTCACACTCAAATTGCAGAGCCAAATTCTACTTTAAACCAGATGACAAGTGGACGGATATTACAGTTTAGTTGTTTGGTGGTTTTTGTTTTGTTTGGTTTTGTTTTACATTTGTTAGAGGGGAAAGTGGTACATTCATTTGATCCCTTCCTTCTTCTGCCCCCATGAAATATCATACCTGAATTCAACTGAAAAATTAAGAAGCATTGAATTTCTATTACATACTGGAAAATATGTCCCCTGCACTGGCAGTGAATACCGCTTAGTAGGTATTCAGTAAATAGTTGACAATGAAAGGTGCTACGGATTCAGAGATGAAATTGATTCTTCCCTAAATTTGATTCTTCCCTTTCCTCCGTGGTTTATGATCCAGTAAGAATCAGTCCTACAAACAACTGAAGTGCAACGTGATAGATTTTGAGAACGATGTACACGCGAGTGCTATAGATGACTCCTTGCAGTAGTAATGGTAAAAAGGGAAACCCTTCAGAAAGAAAAACTTCAATTCTTATTTTTCTTTCTTAAACTTTATTAGATTTAAAAAAAATTTTAAAGTAATATATGGGGGCGCCTGGGTGGCTCAGTCAGTTAAGCGTCTGACTCTTGATTTTGGCTCAGGTCATTATTTCACAGTTCATGGGAATGAGCCCTGTGTGGGCTTCTGTGCTAACAGCATAGAGCCTGCTTGGGATTCTCAATGTCTCTCTCTCACTCTCTCTCTCTCTTTCTCTCTGCCCTTCCCCCGCAAGCACGTGCACCCTCTCTCAAAATAAATAAATAAACATTAAATAAAAGTAATACATGATTTTGTAAAAAAAAAAAACAAACCATACAATACACAGATGTATTTATAAAAAGCAAATAATCTCCTCTGTACCCTATCTTTTTTTAATGTTTATTTATTTTTGAGAGAGAGAGAGAGAGAGCATGAAGGGCAAACAGAGACAGAGAGACACAGAATCTGAAGCAGGTTCCAGGCTCTGAGCTGTTAGCACAGAGCCAGACACAGGGCTCAAACCCATGAACCACGAGATCATGACCTGAGAAGAAGTCGGACACTTAACTGAGCCACCCAGGTGCCCGTCCCCTGTTCCTTATCTTTAATCTCAGTATCCTTGAAGTATTTTTAAGAATAAAAATTATATATTCTTCAATACATAAGATTTATTTTTTCCTAACAAAGGGGGGGTGTGTAATATACCTATCACTTTGGAATTCCACAAAATATTATGTGTATATCTCCAGATCAATAATATAAATGGAATGCTTAAAATATATAATGTTGCATATATTGAATATACCATAATGTATTCAAGGATAAATTCTGGTAGGTAATCAGATCGGAGCCTTTTTTTTGTCTTTGTTTTCTGGTTTTGTTTTGTCTTTAAAACTTCCCCATGTATCTGTCCTTAGCTGCAAGTGCTATTTGTTTATTTTGTTTGTTTGTTCTAATCTGCTTTATTAGATTATATTAGAATATATTAGAATAGTTTATATTCAACGAAATTTTGCCATTTTAAGTACACACTTTGATATGTTTTAACAATCATGCATATAAAATATATACAGTCATGTAAATACCACAGTAAATGAAATATAGAACATATCCATCATCCTCAAAAAGTTCCTATGTGCTTTAATTCAGCACTCCCTCCACATTCACTGATCTGCTATTCTGGCTATAGTTGGTGCCATGTCTAAAATTCAAACAAATAAAAGCATATACGTATAGTATTTTGCGTATGGCTTCTTACCCTTAGCTTTTAGAAATCTAAACCAGATGTTTTTCGAAAATGTCCTCCTAATCTGTTGGCTTGCCTTTTCATAGTGTTAGAGTCTTTTAAAGAGCAGAAGTTTATAATTTTGAAGAAATACAATTTATTGATTTTCCTTTTATGGTGTTCTTTTTGTCTTATCTAACAGATCTTTGTCTAAAACAAAACATCTTTTGTTTTGAAGACTTAGTTTTTTCTTATATATTTAGATTTATGTGTGGTATAAGGTAAGAGTTGAGTTTTATTTTTTCAATTATATGGTATCCATTTATTACAAAGCAATTTAGTGAGGAGACTATCTGGTCTGCACTGAATTGCTAAGGCACTTTTGGCAAAAATCAATTGAAGATGTAGGTATGTGTCAATTTCTGGACTCTACTTATGTCTGTGCTATACAGTTTCAATTACTGTAGCTTTGTCTTGAATTCAGATGATATAAAAGGTCCAACTTTGTTCTTCTACAAGGTTATCTTTACTATTCTAAGCCCTTTGTACTTCCATATATTTTGGAAACAATTTCTCCAACTTTATAAAAAAGTCCACTGGGATTTGATTAGGATCACACTGAATTTATAGATCAATTTGAAGAGAACTGACATCCTAGTGGTATTGGGCCTTCCACTCCATAGGATGCGTCTCCATTTATTTAAATCTTCTTTAAATTATTTTATTTAGCAAGATTTTGTGGTTTTCAGTATACAAGTATTGTGCATATTTTGTTACATTTATCTGTAATTTTTGTATGTTGTTTACACTATTGTAAACATATTTAAATTTCAATTTCCAATTGCTTGTAGTTTGTATAAAAATACACTTGAGTTTTGAACATTGACCTCGTATCCTGCAAACATACTAAGCTCAATTAGCTTGTTTTTGTTTTTTTAGATTCCTTAGGATTTTTTATATATAAACCCATGATTATATGAAAAACACAGGGTTATTCTTTCCTTTCCAATCTGTATGCATTTTTTTTCTCTTGCCTTATTACTGACTAGAACTTCTAGTACAATGTTGAATAGAAATAGTGAGTGTGAACAATCCTTGCCTTGTACCTAATCTTAGGGTGAAAGCATTCAGTATTTCACCACTAAGTATGATGTTGTTTGTGATTTTTTTCATAGATAACTTTTATCAGGTTGAAAAGTTCTTAACAATTCCTTGTTTCTTACAACTTTTAAAAAATCATGAATGGGTGTTGAATTTTGTCAAATGTTTCTCCTACCATATTAAGATTAAAACTTTAAAACTTTTTCTTCTTTAATCAGTTAATATAGTGAATTATCATATTGATTAGTTTTCAAATGTTGAACCAACCTTAAAAGTTTTTGGAATAAATCTCAGTTAATTGTGAGATATCATTTTATATAGCGCTGGATTTGCTTATATTGGTAATTTTCTTTTTTGTCTAATTTTTAAAATTTTTTTAATGTTTTTATTTATTTTTGAGAGAGACAGAGCAGAGCAGGGGAGAGGCAGAGAGAGGGAGTCCCAGAATCCCAAGCAGTGTCCAGGCCCTGAGCTGTCAGCACAGAGTATGACACGGGACTTGAACCCACCAACTGTTGACTGTGAGATCATGACCTGAGCCAAAGTCGGACGCTCAACCGACTGAGCCACCCAGGCACCCCTTCTCTTTGTCTAATTTTGATAGCAGGGTTACACTTGTCTCAAGTGAATTAAGAAATGTTTCCATCTCTTCTACATTCTGCAAGAGTATGCAAAATTGATACTATTTTTTTCCCTAAATGCTGAAGAAAATTTACCAACAAAGCCTTCTAGGCCTGGAGTTTACTTTGTGGGAAGGTTTTAAATATGAATGTCATTCCTTTAATAGATATTCGGGTATTCCAAGGTTATCTATTTTTCTCCTTAGGAGAGTTTGGTAATTTGTCTTTTTCAAAAAATTTGTCCATTTTGTGTACATTATCAAATTTATGGGCATGAAGTTCTTTATAATTTTTGTTATTCTTTAATATTTATACAATCTGTAGTCATAACCTCACATTAATTCTTGAAGTAGTTTGTGCCTTCTCTGTTATTGTCTGGATTAGTCTAGTTTTATCAATTATATTGATTTTTTTTTAAGAACTAGCTATTGGTTTTACTCATTTTCTCTATTATTTATCTGATTTCCACTTCATTATTTCTGCACTTCTCTTTATTATTTTCTTTCTTTATTTCTTTCCTTATTACTCATCTCTTTATTATTTTCTTTCTTTTGCTTATTTTGGGTTATTTTGTGTTTATGTATGTGTTTTCCAAGTTTCTTATGGTAAAACCTGAGATCATTTCTTGAGACCTTTAACAATCTTTTCTTTTTTTTTCTTTTTTTTTTTTCTTTTTTTTTAAGAGAGAGAGAGAGAGAGATGGGGGGAGGGGCAGAGAAAGAGGAAGACACAGAACCCAAACCAGGCTCCAGGCTCTGAGCTGTCAGCACAGAGCCCGGTGCAGGGCTCGAACTCATGAACTGCCAGATCATGACCTGAGCTGAAGTCGGACGCTTCACCGGCTGAGAGACCCAGGCTCCCCTAACAATCTTTTCTAATATAAATGTTCCACCTTATAAATTTCACACCAATTTTGATAACTATGCCTTCTGAATTTTGATATTTTGTGATTCAAAATATATTCTACCTTGTCTTGTGATTTTATTTACCAGTTATTTAGAAGCGTGTCATTTAATTTCCAAATATTTAGTGATAGTCATGCTATTTTCCTATTGACCTTTAATTTAATGAATTTTTGTCAAAGACTATATTCTAGGGGCACCCAGGTGGCTCAGTTGGTTAAGCATCTAACTTCAGCTCAGGTCATGATCTCACGGTTTGTGAATTCAAGCTGGGCATTGAGCTCTGTGCTGACAGCTCAGAGCCTGGAGCCTGCTTCGGGTTCTGTGTGTGTCTCTCTCTGCCCCACTCCGTTTTCTCTCTCTCTCTCTCAAAAATAAACATAAAAAAAGACTATATTGTATAATTTGAATCCTTTTAAATTTATTAAAAAGTTGTTTTAGGGCCCAGAATAAGATTTTGCTTTTTTTTCTTAAACAGAATTAATCCTAAAAAGTAATTGCTATGTCAAAGAGTATCTTGTTTTTATCTGTAATTGATATTGCCTAATTACTTTGTGTAAAAAATAACAATTTATACTGCCATTTTCCCATATTCTCTTTATTTTAAGATCTTATCAAGCTACTCTATTTTTTCCACATATTTGGTGAAAAATAGTATTTTTGGTTTGTTTTGGATCTCCTAGGCAATACGTGAGGTTGAGGGATTTCTTGTATGTTGCTCATTTATATATTTTCTTTTATGACTTCCTTGTTAATATTCTTTGTCCAAAGCTTAATTTTAATTGTATAATTATTCAAGGATTTTCTTGACTCTTTTGCATTTGGCACTATTGTTTATGGAATTGATACATTTTTACCCTTAATGTTTCTTTTATGTGTGTGTGTGTGTGTGTGTGTGTGTGTGGAGTGAAATTTACTATTTATAGAATGTCTATATAGTGGGTCAGTTACTTTACACATACTTTTCTTTAATCCTTAAAACAGCCCTCAAAGAATAAATACATCTATTTATATACCATCAGTATGTGCCTGGTAGTACTTCAGCTTTCAAACTGCTGTTGAGGAAACTGAGCTAATTGCAGTTACTTGCTGAAGTCTATACGGTAAATGAGTTGCAGAGCTGGATTTGAACCCAGGTCTATCTGTCTCCAAAACCCATGTCCTTATCACTACAGCATACAACCTTCTCTTGAATGAAAAGAAAGTTCAAGTGCCAATGCTCTTCTTTGTTGCTACTATCATTGTATGCTAATGGAAAACAATAAGCCATTTCTATGTAAATTTTGAAGTTATTTCACTAAAAGAGTCATAGAATTCTACAGTCAAGAAATAAGGTCTTGCAATCTCAAGCAGTCAGAGGCAGGTTCTATCCTCCCACCATTGGCCAAAGATCACACTTAGTCTGTCCCATCCATAGCGTATGCTTTCTCTTTCTGTAGATTCAAAATCTTACTAAATATTATGCCAATTCCTTTCCCTCTTATACTAGCTACAGCTTCAAGGGAAAAATTCCAGTTACCCAAACCAGGTCAAGGCACAAGAGCCTGGGCCGATTCATGAAATGTTCATAACAGTTTACACCACAGGCCATGATCTGTGCCCATTTCGATGAGCCATAGCAGTCAGAGTTGAGGAATCCCATTTGGCAGAACAGCAATAACTAGCCCTTCAAAACGTTTTGCATGCGATCATTATTATCTTAAAATCTGGAAACAGGCAATGGAAAAGATGCTTTTCGCATTATCCTTATTATTTTCATAGAAGCCATTTGTGCTGCATTGTCACTTCCTAACACTGCATTGCAAATGCATCTGGCCACTGCTGTCACTCTGACCTTCTCTCTTACTGACATCCTTCTCCCACATTCCATCCTTTCATTTACATGGCCTTAGGAAGATACACTAACAGCCTCTCTGGTTGTTTGGGTCTGTCCAGATAATTCATCCTAGTTAAGAGTTGTATCTCTTCCCTCATGTTGTTGCTACCAATAAGAGTCCTTAATAGTTTCAACTGGAAAAAACTGACACCTGCATCATTCTTGTCTCTACAGAGCAAACAAAATAACATGGCTGGCCCTGTTAAGATCTGTTGAGTGACAGAAACCAGACTCTTAAGTGTTTAACTGTAAATCCATGCTGGGCACTGTTCTAGGTGATCAAAACAGGAAAAAAAAAAAATCCCTATTCTCATGGAGCTTATATTCTAGAGGGAAATAAATGTGTCCATTGAAAAAAACATGGCTCCCAGCTCTGTCACCTACAAGCTGTAAGTGTTTATAAATTACTTAAGCTGGAAGTTACATAAACTCTCATCTTCCTCACCAGGGGAGTGATTATCGGCAGGGTGGCTTTGAAGATAAAGAGATAATATAAATGAAGTGTTTCAGCATAGGGTCTAGCACATAATAAGACCTTTATATAGATGGGATATTATTATTATTATGATCACTATCACATTTCTATTCACCCCTATTTTCAGTGACCTTATACACATTATTTTATTTTTTTATTCTTTTTTTCCAAATATTTATTTATTTATTTATTTCTAAATATAATTTATTGTCAAATTGGTTTACATACAACATCAAATGCTCATCCCACCAAGTGCCCTCCTCAATGCCCATCACTTTATTCTCTATCATTAAAAGAGTCTCTTATGGTTTGCTTCCCTCTCATTTTCTCCCCTTCCCACATGTTCATCTGTTTTGTTTCCTAAATTCCACATACAAGTGAATAGACACATTATTTAAAAAGTGCATTTTACGGGGCGCCTGGGTGGCGCAGTCGGTTAGGCGTCCGACTTCAGCCAGGTCACAATCTCGCGGTCCGTGAGTTCGAGCCCCGCGTCGGGCTCTGGGCTGATGGCTCAGAGCCTGGAGCCTGTTTCCGATTCTGTGTCTCCCTCTCTCTCTGCCCCTCCCCCATTCATGCTCTGTCTCTCTCTGTCCCAAAGATAAATAAATGTTGAAAAAAAATTAAAAAAAAAAAAAAGTGCATTTTATACTCTGAGCCCAACCAGTCAGATATCCACAGTCTGATTTTCTGTATCTGACAAAATTCTAACCATAACCCCCCCATATTATCTCTGCTCAATCACACTGTATTTTCTTTATTTTGTTTAAATCTCTATTAAGTTGAAATGAATCACAGATGTCCTCCCAAACACAATTTGTTCAGCCCAAAGTTAACTTCCCTTTGCATATAATGTAGGTCCCACAAGAGAAGGATGTTGATATCTTGAGTGATTCATGCAGATGGAAGCAGTCATGAGAATCAACAGAGTTGCGGAAGCTCTTGCAGACAAATAGACAGCCGTATGCATCACGAGGCAGGATGCTAAGGGACAAATCAGCTCGGAAACATTGACTCTCTGTCACTTCTACTGCTTGGAGGAAATGAATTGCAAAAGAAGGGACTGATAAAAGAGCTAATTTAAAACACTGTGTGGATGAGGGGAGGTAAGGGGAGATGTGGGGTGAGCATACAGCTGAAATTAAGAGATCTTGGGTTCTAGTCTTCCCTATGTCCCTAACCTAATGCGTGATAGTGAAAAAGTCATATTCTCTCTGTGCTTGTTTTCTCATCTGTAAAATCAGGCCAGGCCAATCCTAAGGCACTTTATTGCTTCTAAATTGCTGTGTTGATTTCTGCTACATAGTTATTTTTGAATGAGAAGCCTATAAGAACAGGACTTTTAAAACATAATTTCGTGTCATCAGTAATATGTAAAAATAAGAACTACCTGACGGGAATGCTATGAAGGGCAAGTTGGGAAATATATGTAGAGCACTTAGCATAATGTCTGGGATGTACATATGTTACCAATACCTAATGTTCCTATACCTTGAAATCATAAAGTGTGATCCTGACAATGTATAACAATCAAATACAAAAATTAAAATGATCTCTCTTTAAAAAAACTACCATGGGGGAGAAAAAAGTAAACAAACGTAGAAACAAAATTAAAATTTCTGGGTATTGGGATTATGGATACTTTGGGCTCACCCTTTTATTTCAGAGATAACATGGCTTTTCTTGGCATTGAATCCTAGCTCTGATACCAACTGTGTGACTTTAGACAAGTTTTATAACCTCTCTGTAAATGAAAGCGTGAAAATACTTCCTTACTAAGAAAAGAGTTTAGAATTATGAAACACATATTAAAAAATTTTTTTAATGTTTATTTATTTTAGAGACAGAGAGACAGAGCACAAATGGGAGAGAGGGGGACACAGAATCTGAAGCAGGCTCCAGGCTCTGAGCCGTCAGCACAGAGTTCAATGCAGGGCTCAAACCCACGAACCACGAGATCATACCGAAGTCGCACACTTAACTGACTAAGCCAACCAGTGGTTCACAATATGAAACACCTATTAAGCACTAAATATTTGTTAATAAAGATATTTTCCAAATCTGTAATAATGGATATGCACGCGCCTATAGTGGAATGGACTTTCTTTTGTAAAGCTATGATACTACCCCTAATATAGTAATTTAGTAAGTTTTTACTATGGCAGACCCTGTTCTTGGAAGTTTTTACTAAGCACTTTATGTAGACTGACCTTCACAATAACTCTGTGAGATGAGTATTGTTATCAGCAGAGATGAAAAGTACTAGAAGGCAAATGCCCCAGTCTCCTCAATCTTACCAAGGCACAGGGGTGGAAATTTGCCCATCCCTATGTGTTCCCCCCACCCCAGCCCCCAGTTTTCTGGCCTCTGCAGATATCGTGAATCTCATTTGCCCAGGGGCTGAGATGTTCTGGATGAACCGGGACAAAACTGGACTAGTCTCACCTTCTTGTCCTTTTCTCTTTCTGGTACCTGCTTAAGGATTCAATCTGCATGCTCCTGCTGCTTGTCCTCTTATCAAAACTAACTCTCCTTTTAGGCTCTCACGTCGAGCAAAGTGACAGGCTGATGGTCAAAAGACTTGGTTTGAGTCCGGACTCTCTCCTAAATTCCATAAAACTTTGCATGAGCTACTTGATTCTTTACAGTCTCAAACTTAACATGTAAATCTCAGTCCACTCAGAGTTTCTGAGAATTTTTGTCAAAATGAGAAAGGAAGGGACAGCTACCCATTAAGATGCCTGACTCATGTTGTCTGGGAAAGCTTAAAGGAAGACAAGGGTTAAAATGGCAGCATCCAGGGGAAGCTGGGTGGCTCAGCCGTTAAGTGTGCAACTTCGGCTCGGGTCATGCTCTTGCGGTTTCTGAGTTCGAGCCCCGCATTGGGCTCTGTGCTGATGGCTCAGAGCCTGGAGCCTGCTTCATATTCTGTCTCCCCCTCTCTCTGCCCCTCCCATGCTCATACTCTAGCTCTCTCTCTCAATAATAAATAAACCTTAAAATATATTTTTAAAAACTGCCAGCATCCAATCTAGAGTCTTGTGCTGGACATGAAATAGCAAAGATCACTCAGAGCTTTCCACATCTCCCCACCCTCCAACCTGCTCCATGGTGCTATTATAAACCAATATAGGGAAATGCACTTCTGACGGTCAAAAAAAAGTTCTAAAATTCAAGGTCAGAGTCTTTGACTCTTTTGATTTCCTGTGGTTGGGTGCAATGATTTTCATTAGGCAGAGTCCCCAGTGATTTTTTTACCTCAATAAAAAGCCCAAAACAGAATTTTTCAGCGTGTTCTGCATATTTGCTGCTATCAAGGAATAAGAAAGAAGAGAGAAGTCATCTACAGAACGATGTTTGTGTGTTCACTTATTCTTATTATCCAGAATAATCCCAATATGAAAGTGTTCAGCCAGAGGACTATCAAAAGTAGTAATAAAATGCTTGCAACATTTCTTTTCTGCTTTTTCAGAAATTGCCCATTTTGACACTATTTAGAGCAATATTAGTGTTTTCAGAAAAATGCTACTAGGTAGCATGCATATAATTTGGTCTACCACTTTAAAAATTACTCTGACTTATAGCTCAAGACCTGTTAAATTTATGGAATGGCTTTTTTTTTTAAGAATGAATAAAAAGGCTCACTGGAAAACTACAAATTTATTTTTACCCTAAGCACTCTAAGCTTGCGGAGAAAAAGGAATGCATTTGTTGTTCTGACCTTTTACCCACCTATTTGCCTTGTGGGTTGCATTAGTAATTCTTTAACATCTACTAGAATTGCTAGTAGTTATATGTATGAAGAAACCATTTCTCAGCCCTTTATTTTTCCTGATTCTTTATGAAGGAGACATTCTAATTTTCTGGTTCAAAATATTAGCATCAATTGGAGTAGCTATGTTCAGTATCACTGAGTAAATGTCCACTCAGTACAGGAAGAAAGAATGGCTGCCTTTTATTGAACAACTCACCCGCTCTTCTGCTGGAAGAGTTATATATCTTATTTGTAAAATCACAGCAACTTTGTAATGTAGATATTATTATTATCCCCACTTTACAGGTAAGAACATGGAGGGTTCAAGCATCTAAGATGCTTGACTGAGATCACACAGCTAACAAGTTACCGAGCCTAAATTTAAAAAAAGGTATTATTCTTTCCTATTGACCATAAGTTACCAAGTCATTTAATAATCAAATAGAGAGCTGTGCAGAAAAAAATATGATAGATTTGGGAGTTTCTGATGTTTAACTGATTCTGCTAATAAGTTTCTATAGTTAGAGAGAGTCAGCAGAGTAGACAAGAACAATTTGGACTTTGAAATCTAGGAGACCTGAGTGCAAACCTAACTCCATCAGTCGGCAGGTACATGGCTTGGGAGAAGTTACTTAATATCTATAACATTTCCTCAGAAGGTTGGGAAGATTAAATAAGGTAAATCTCATAAGTACTGAATACGTTCCTTGCATCTGCTATGGGCTTAATAAATGGTATATCTCTTCAGTCTCTTTTTAAAAAGAACATGCATTTTAAATTGCCTAAAAACATAAATATTCAAAAGTAGTTGTTCCATGACTTGCTAATGCCACAATTACTGTATTTCTTTTTGTTTTGTTCCTTATCGGCAGGGACATAAACCACCTTCTTACAGAGGATTTGCTGGATTTGTAAGAGGAGCTGCTTCCCCTGATGCATTTTGAGAAGGAGCAATTCTTTTTTACCACCAGAAAAATAGGCTACTTTCCTTCCTCAGATGCACAGGGTTTCTATTATGTGAAAGCAAATTGAATGCAGGTCCGACAAGATTTGGCATGGGGTCTAATAGCAAGGGAAATGGGACTGGGCTTCAATGTGATTTATCACAGTAATTTTCATAAATATCAAAATGGAAAACTTTTTTGGTGTTGGAATGGAAAGGTGAATTGACTGTCCCATTAAGGATCGGTTGGTACTTTTCACAGGTTATTTGAACCGACCCTAAGGGCGGTTAACAGGACTTGAAATACTGATGTCTGTAGCTGGAAACAAAATCTGACCAACACCCATAAAAATAATGGGATTAGGCAGTAGTTGCTTTGAGTGCTGAACAAAGTTGCTTTTCTACAAGATCACGGAGAACTGTGTTTAGTGGGTCTGGGAAGAAGTGACAGTTGATTTAACCCAAGGAGTTCATGGGAGGGGAAACTCAGCAGAGCTGAAGAGCATGCAGGCTGAGCCCACAGTGCTGTCTGTCCAGAGGATTCTCCAAGGAGAAGCAACTCGTCTCACCCTAATGGAAATGCCCATTGAAAATCTGTCCCAGACACAATTTTCTTTTTCGTTTTTTTCCCACTATACTTTCTGGCCAATTTGCAATGTCCTACTGGATGGGGTTTTTAATCTTCTCTGTTCCATACCTTTGTCCTAATTAAGTCTTGTAATCGCATCTTTCTCATGGGTATCCCACTAGAGTCGTCTTTCACTGGCAGCTGCAGACTCAGTGTCACTAGGAAGTGAGATGCGTCTGCATTCTACCTAGGCATTTATGTATTTATACAATGTCTCTGAAGCTGCATAAATAGAGTGTGGCTCGGGCCAGCTGCTCTGTCAGAATGATGATGATACATAACTCTTCCAAATGACTTACAGTTTATAGAGGACTTTTCATACAAGCAAAGAGGAAGGAGAATAGTTTACTGGGTGAATATGATACGTGGGGTTCTATGCTGAGTGTTTCATCCAACTGTCACTACTACCTATAAGATCATTGTCATCTAAATTTTTCAGTTGGGAAAACTAAGGTTCAGAGAGGTTCAGCAGCCTGTTCAAACCCCACAGCTGATAAATGGGAAATGCTGGGCTAGAACTTAGGTCTTTGTAATCTAAGCACAGACTACTATGGGAGATAAAGTTAGAAAGGAGTAAGAAATACACAGGATATTGAAGTTCAGTTAAGGAATTCAGACTTTAGTATTTATATCGTAGGTGAAGGAAAATTATGTAAGGCCATGAGCAAGGAAATGGCATGAGTCTTTTTTTTCCTCTCAACCCAACCCTGAGTGCCTTTCCTTTTTATTTATTCTGCTTACCCCATCTACATTTCCTCCATTCATTTAAACTCTTCCATCATATGAGAAAGATTCTCACATTAACTCCATTTAATAGATGCGGAAATAGAGGCTCAGAGAGGTAAAGGAGTTTGGCCAAGTCCAGAGCCAGGCAGAGATAGAATTAGAACTCCGGACTCTCTGGACTCACTCTTAATTTCAGTACATAGCTCCATGTACCCATGTACATAAATATATATGGTAATAAGTATTAGAATATATTAGATGATATAAAATTTCAGCTTACTATAAACCCCACTGTTAAAAAACAGTTCCAACCACTATACATTGCAGATGGAGAGTATGCAAAATGCCATGATGACCTATATAACATGAGGAATACAGCAAACACTAAGGATTACAAATAACCACTGCAATAACCAAGCTGAAGCCATGGGATGCTAAAGGTTATGGAACTCTTTCACAAATATCTTAAAAAGAGTGCCTCCATGTGGATGCTGACTAGTCATCATTTTTCTAAGCTAATATCACTGCTGCGTGGAATGTCATAAAGTTTAGGAACAAAGAAAATAATTCTAGAATCCTCTGCAGGCAAAAAAAAAGTACATTCAAGGAGAAATGGATTTTTTTTCCACTTGTTTTTGCTTTATCATGGCACATTAACTTGATGAAAATTTCCCTTGTGGATATGAAGAATTGTTTTGACCCTATGTACTTGTATGTTTATTTTGATGGTTCTAAATTTAGCAAAGCATTATTGTCATCATTGATCCTGGAGAATTATTCACCTGTTAGTGAGTCAATAGCTTGCATGGGTTTATGGTATCATGAGGGATATTGACTGCCAAGTTTATTTACAGTAATTGATGATTTTTTAATTGTTCTCTGCTCCTGTTCCTAAAATAACTAAGCAGTGATGATCACTTCACTGGATAAAGAAAAAGCTCATAAGTCAGAGAGGAAAGGGCTTCAGGCTGTGTGTACTTGAGAAATAGGACATGCCTATCGAGCCTCTGGAATTATTCAAACCCTGGCAAAAGCCTAAGCAGCACTTTGGAGCCAAGCAGACTGCTGTCTCCCCTGAGATGTCCCCTGCCTTTCTTATGTGAAGTGGTTTCTCCCTCCTCTATGTCTCCATCCTGATCTACCCTCTACCGACTTTCACAACAGATGAACTTCGTCCCCTACCACAATGTCTGACACATAATCACTCAACGAGCATGTCAGATTACCTAATTTGTTCACGAGGTTACTTCCACTGTTATACTGGGAGTTCCTTAAGTATAGGGACGGTGTGTGTTTATGGACTTTGTATTCCAAGAACCTTGCTTCACACACGCTCAGTAGCAATTTGCTGAGAGGCAATATGGACAATGGTGAGACTTTGAAGCTATGTTCAAATCCTCACTCTGCTATTGATTAGTCCTGTAACCTGGGTCAAGTTACTAATTTCTCCATGCCTCCATTCCCTCATCTGCAAAATGGGATAGCAGAGAATTTACAAGGTAGCTATGAGAACTGAGTTTCTTTAAACAGAGTAATATTAAGACTATTAGCCATGGTAATTACCAGTAGCTACAGTAACAAGTCAACCTCAGTCTCCCTGGCCCAACAAAATAGAAGACAATTTCTCCAATGCAGATGGTCCATGCCAGCTGGCTGTTCTGCAGGTAATGACGCTGTGATCTAAATCCTTCTATCTTGTAATGCCATCATCTTTAGCTCGTGGTATCCAAGATTCCATGGAAGGGGAAGAAAGAGGATAATAATATCTGGAAGGCTTTCTTAAGGGCTAGGCTTCATAATGACATGCATCACTCTCCCCAGAACCAGTCTTAAGATCCTACTCAGATGCCAAGGGACTGGACAACATAGCCTTATTATGTGTGCTGGCATAAAGTGAACCAATTTAGTCAATGCATAGCATTCTCGGTCACTGGAAAGGGTTAACTAGATGTTAGCCATTATTTATAAAATTCAAGCTCTAAAATCATACAAATAGATGTATATAGCTGGGGAGTTTAGTTTCAATTGGTTAAATTGGTTTAGTTCAATTGGTTTAGTTTCAATTGGTTATCACTTTTGTATTTTAAATTCAATTGTTTTAGGGTGTCAGTGTGGCTCAGTTGGTTAAGCATCTGACTCTTGATATTAGCTCAAGTCATGATCTCACAGTCGTGAGATCAAGCCCTGCATCAGGCTCTGCACTGACAGGGCAGAGGCTGCTTGGGATTCTCTCTCTCCCTTTCTCTCTGCCCCTACTTCGCTTGAGCACACACACTCTCTCTCAAAGTATATAAATAAACATTAAAAATAAATAACTAAATTCAATTGTTTCCTACATGTCTCTTTGTATGATCTTGACATCACTCTGCTATACTTGGTGCTATCAGCCCACCTGGGACCTTTAAACCAGGGATCACAAAGTTCTATTGAGGAAAGGCAAGTGACATAAATGAATGTAGCAAAGGTGGGTGAGGACCACAGGACTCTGCAGAGTGGCACCTGTTCTGCCAGACACCATGACAGTCATCAGCATGAACACCATCCCAAACTCCCCCGGTCCTCCAATTTCTTGCGAAAAGCCAGAAATCAGGATTTTTATGTGAAACCTCTCAAATTTAAAATGTTGTCAGCTACTTTCAATGTTTTCAAAACATTGGGTGGGCAAAATACATGTTAGCTAAGAAAAGCATGGACATGTTAAGGTAATATGCTAAACATATTACTTTAAAGTAATCTGTTAAGATGATATGTTGATGACAGTTAAGGCAGATGAAAAGATGCTCAAGAAAATGGTGGGAGAACAAGACCAAGATATGTATAAAGAAAGTAGCCAAAGGGCAGAAACTGTTTTTGTTTTTTTGTTTGTTTGTTTTGCATGGAAGCTGGTTTTAAGTGACTATTCCCTCAGCAGCCCAGAGTATGGGCTTTTTCTGCAAGCCCTGAGTGTGTTCTCCCTAATATTAGGACATGGTCCCTTTGATAGGATGATGGGTAAGTGTATAGACTCTGGAACCAGTCTACCTAGATTTAAAGCCCAATGCTACAAGTTAACTGGTTGTTAACCCAGTTCCCACATCTGGAAACTGAGGATACTAATGGTATCCATCCCCGGGCTTATTTAGCAGTTTCCATGAGCTAGTAAGTGTAAAATACTTAGACCAAATCTCATGTGTACTAAATGTTAGTACACATTTTCTTATCATTATTACCTTGGCGTGTGGGCTGAATTTGATCTGTGGGCCGCCAGTTTGCAATTTCTGCTTTAAACCAGGGCAACTGAGATTCATATCAGAAAACACTTAGCATGTGATAAAACCAAGCATTACAGAACAGCGTCTGCTTCCTGGGAAATGCCTGGCACCTCTTGCTTTGCTTCACCTCACTCTTACCCTCTCCCTACTCCATTTCTGGAGGCTCTTGACCTCTGTGGTTTTTCAATTTTCAACTCCACTCTTGCTTTTTGCATTGACAATGTTGTTTCTCTTGTTAATTTCCCCTAGACAAGGCTTACCACTCACCATGACCTCTCATCCCCTCTGTCTACTACTACTACACTTCACCGGCCTGGTCAATCTAAAACTCCCAGGAAAAACAAACAAACAAACAAACAAAGTTTGGAGAAGTTAAGCAATTCAGTCAAACCAGGATCTGAACCATGTCCTATGACTACAGCCAGGAATCCCAAAATTTCAGCCATACTACAGTCAATCTTTATTTTGCTGAGGCAGAAATTTGAGTCTCGGGTGATTTTGAAGTTAGCTTATGAGAACAAACTACTTAGCTAGGAAGTAGACCTAATCCCTGGATTATATCTCAATGGGCCTTTGCTATTCTCAGCTCATTATTGAGGTATGCAAAATTCCCAGGAGGTGACAGAATCCTTGTTTCTTTATGACAAATGGCCATACAGTGAAAGATCAAACTTTAGTGAAAGTTAAAAATGCAGGTAGTTAGCTATCAGCAATAGAAGTTGGTGCATATCAACAAAATTAGGAGGATATTCATAAAGGTCTGGAGATTTCATTCAGTAACACCGAAGGCCTATGCACAGATCTCACAGTCTACACATAGCCACAAAATTATGGCCCACTAGCTAAATCTGATGATTTAGGGGAGGAGAGAACACATTGTCGTAAACATTTGGCTGCTCTTAAATAGAACATGGATTCCCCAGTAGGCCTTAGCTACCAGCACTCTTTTTTGGAGTTTTGGCTCTCTGGCCTATTATATACAATAAATGAGTCCGGAGACCTAAGTTTGTATACATAACACTTTGTATTCTCTCCTAGAGATACTCATTAATTTTGCTACTTTATGGCTTAAATAGCACATAATAGTCACTTGAAATATTCTAAGAAAATGCCTCTTTTCCACAAAACTACAAACTCTTTTTAAAAAGTCATGACCCGGGGCGCCTGGGTGGCGCAGTCGGTTGGGTGTCCGACTTCAGCCAGGTCACGATCTCGCGGTCCGTGAGTTCGAGCCCCGCGTCAGGCTCTGGGCTGATGGCTCAGAGCCTGGAGCCTGTTTCCGATTCTGTGTCTCCCTCTCTCTCTGCCCCTCCCCCGTTCATGCTCTGTCTCTCTCTGTCCCAAAAATAAATAAACGTTGGAAAAAAAAAAAAAAGTCATGACCCTGGAAGAATGTTGTCTGAGGATCAATGAAACATCTTGTTAGTTCAGATTTAGGCTTACTTCATATGCCAGATAGAGCTAAAAACTTGCACACACATTTCATTTATCCTCCACAATAATCCAATGTGCTTTAATTATAATATTATTCCCATTTTACAGTCTTGGAAACTTTGGTCCAAAAGAGGGTTAGTCCTTTGTGCAATACCACACCACTGGGAAATGGTGGATTAGGAATCCAGACTTAAATTTGGTGCTTTTCATCATTTCATGCTGCCTATCACTGGTGTAATTCAGCCCTTGAAGATAATTTTCAAAAAGAAAGAGGAGCCTATAAAAGTACCCATCCATTAAAAATGATTCCATTGTTCCTTTATGTACCTTGCTATGACTGTGATGGAAGAGAACATCAGCTGTTTGAAATATTCAATAACAATTCCTAGGATGGTAGTTCTAATTTTAGCTTCCTGTGGACCCTGTTTCTTCAGGCAATAAATAATTTGCATGGAAAGTTTACTTCTGAGGAAGACATTAGAGTTGAAACCAAGGACACTTAGAATAGTTTCATAGGAAAGTTGTGTTTCAGAACTGCATTAAAACTTGCTGAAATTTCTACAATGATGGTTCACTATTGATTATATACTTAACCTTTTTATAAGTTTTCAAGAGTCTATTAAATTCTACTTCAGCACAATAACCATTTATAGTTCCATAATGATAATGGTAAGATGATGACTTTTTAAAGCCTGCTTGAAACCGTATTTTTATTCCTAATAATAACCTTTGCCATTCCTTGGTCATTCTCACTCCAGGCTTTCTAAGAATATTAAAAAGTGGGGAAGCCAGGACCCAGGTTTTAATCTCATGTCATCAGACTGTTCCATCCACTACCCTCCTCAGTACAGTCAACTAATATCCCTTAATCCATTTTCTCTAATTTTTTTGAGGATTTTTGCTCCTATCTCACTGTCATTCTCTCCAATACTAATTTATCCCAATTCTTGCTCAGTTCTGCAGATCAGAGCCTGGCCAGTTGGAAATATTTTAGACTTTGTTGGCCAAGGGACAAAAGCAAGAATATTATGTAGGTACTTACATAACAAAGCAGAAAACTCCTGTCCTGTTCCTCCCACCCCATCTGTCTATGGCTGCCATCATAGTCAGTTTCACCCTCTGCTTCAGTGACCCTGATCTCAGAACACTCCTTCCTCCTGGAAAGCCCAACCATTTCAGTTTGGGCAAAAGGCCAGAGGTGATTCCACAACTTGGTACCCGGCAGTTGCCAAGCATGACTCTTGAGCAGCAGTGAAGTGTGGCCACCATGCTGGATGGGTTGGTGCTGGGAGTGGAGGTAAACACAGTGAAGGGAAGCACCAATTCATCTCTGTGGCTCACAATGCTATCCAGATCCAGATTCATATGCCAGGGCCATATGAAACCTTGCAACAGGCCAGATGAGGCTATGGTTTGTTGACCGTTGATGTACATTATCCTTCCAATACATTGGTCTCTCACTCTCTGGACCTCTTTTCTTCTGATGATCTTGTCCTCACTTTACCTTTGACATTCATTCCCATGATAATGCCTTCTCATCACCAAAAGTTGCAACCACTCCCTGTAAATTCAATTTTAGTACCCCCTCTGTTATACCACGTCCTATCTTTCCAGCACATTCCCTGTAGTCTTCCAACTACAACAATTCTTCAACCCATCTGCTCTGACAATCTGAAGTCCTTACCTTCCTTTCACTGTATTTCAGCATCTTCAGGTTTTTCTTATCTTGTTTAACATCTCCAGGAATCAGAGACATCACTCCCTTCCACACAGCTCTCTTTTGTCATGTTCTGACTTCATCCCCACACCTGGCACAACCCCAGCTCTGCCTAAGTACAATTTTCTGCTTGCTCCATACTGCACACACACACAGCTGAACAGACCTAAAGAAAAACGCAATCATACTGGCTGATTTCACTTTAAATTCATAATCTCTCCCCCCCAAGTGGCCTTAGAGCTACCTGGCAGCCCCATATTCATTCACTCTCCACCATTACTATTAGAAGCCTCCTTCTATTTCTTCCAAGTTCTAATATCTGCTCATTCTCATTCTCAGTTGATAAACATGCTTTCTCTTTTACTAAAAAAAATCAGAAGGTTTGATTCCTATGAGCTCATACCACTACAACTATACACCCACTCACATATGTGCTCAGAAAGTTTCTTTTATCTTCTGAGTATGCTCTGCCCATATTCTTCCCTAAGGCCAGCCTATCCACTTGTGCATGAAATCCCATCCACCTTGCCTACTCAAAAGCATCACTCCAGAAATTTGTTTCTGTCTCTGCTGTATAATCAACTTTTTCTCTTTATTGGGTCATTTTTGCAAATGTACAAGAATGCTATAATTTTTCTTGGCTTCCAAAAGACCTAACTCCACCTGTCCTAGAACTATTTCCCCATTTCTCTGTCTATATCTATTTGTATAAAAACTTATTGGTAGATGCTGGCTCCAATTTCCTCTCTTTCTGTTATGCCTTCAACCCATTCAAATCAGGCTTTGCCACCTGCACTCCACCAAAAATATTCTACTCAAGGTCATTGGCTTCCAGATTACTGAGGCCAAAGAGCCCAATGAGTTTTATTCACCTTAGTTCCTCATTGTAACTGATCTTTCAGCATCATTTGGTACATTTGACCATTCTGTCCTCCTTGAAACTCTTTCTTCACTTATTTTCCAGCAGTCCACACCTTCCCAGTTTCCTCCTCCTGTTCACTAATGTGTCTTAGTCTTTACTGGTTCCTCATCTACACAATCTCTAAACTTTTATGTGTCCAGGAGTCCTTAGACCATTTCTCCACC
The DNA here is from genome assembly GCF_028749965.1 of Puma concolor. Classification (NCBI taxonomy): domain Eukaryota; kingdom Metazoa; phylum Chordata; class Mammalia; order Carnivora; family Felidae; genus Puma; species Puma concolor. Next base: position 23,483,102 of record NC_141673.1, on the reverse strand, counting down.
TATACCCACTCTTTTGTGGATCTCATCAAACTTACGACTTTAAATACTATCTTTACACCAACAACTTCCAAATTTATGTCTCTAGTATAGACCTCTTCCTTGACTTTAGACTCACAAAACAAATTTTCTATTATCTCCTCTTGGGTTTCTCAAATGTGTCTCAAACTTAACATGTGCAGGGGACTTCCATTTCTAACAATAAGGTTATCTGGGCACCTTGATAAATTCTTTTGCTGAAAAATAACAAAATTTCTGAATTTAAATTTTTTCTTAAAAACAATATCAATAATCAGATAATAAAATTCAAGGACTGAGAGAAAGTAGGATTTCTGAAAAATTAACAGCACTGAAACTTAATTTAATGTTTAGGTACTTTGCCTAACAGGATAACTTTAAAGTACAATTTTCATGGTTGATATGGTGCATGGAAAAGTTTTTAAAAAAAAAACAGTGTAGGCCTGCCCAAGATGAAAAATCTAATAGGCAGTCTTTTCCCCATAAAACTGGAACCCAAAAGGCTACATTATCAGTTTATGGGTGATATATCAGTTTTATGGGTGATATATCAGTTTATGATGATACATTAATATATGAATGATATATAGTAGTATAAATACCCTAACTTTGTTCTTGGTTGTCCTAGGTTCTTCACATTTCCGTGTAAATGTGTATATATATATATATATATATATATATATATATGTATATATATATATATGTATATATATATATATATATATAACACATACATATATAACACATATATATAACATATATTCTAATCTTTATATATGTATTATATATATATATAAAGATTAGAATCCATTTGTCAATTTCTAGCCCAAAAATAACTAATCTACTGGATTTTAATCGGGATTCCATTGTATCTATAGATCAACTTGAGGACAGTTGCATCATAAAAATATTATCTGTAAACATGGTACCCTCTCCATTTATTTAAGAAGTCTTTAATGTTTCTCATCTATGTGGTAATTTTGAAGTTTTCAGTGTAGAAGTTTTACATTTCTTTTGGTAAATGCATTCTTAAGTGTTTGATACTTTTAACATATAATGTAAATAATAATTTTTAGATTATTTTAATGTTTTCATTTGCTCTACTATAAAAATGTAATTGATTTTTATATTTTAATCTTTTATCCAGTAATTTTGCTACATTCCTTTGGATTTTATGATCACATTTGTTTTTAACTTTAGTAACTCTACTAGTTTGACATTAGTTTTATGAAGAGTTCATTTCTACTCCAGGTTTTACTTTTGGTTTGCTAGGGAGAAACTAAGTAATGTGAGAAAGCAATCTAGATGAGACCAATACAGGATCCAGAAATATCAAATAGACTAAATATGATTCTAGTTGAGGCCTCTTTCTCCAGCTTTATCTTTCTCATTTCTCATTTAGAATCCACTTCAAGGCTTGAAATCTTCTGGCATATTTAAGAAGAAAGTAAGAATTTCTCGGGGCGCCTGGGTGGCGCAGTCGGTTAAGTGTCCGACTTCAGCCAGGTCACGATCTCGCGGTCCGGGAGTTCGAGCCCCGCGTCAGGCTCTGGGCTGATGGCTCAGAGCCTGGAGCCTGTTTCCGATGCTGTGTCTCCCTCTCTCTCTGCCTCTCCCCCGTTCATGCTCTGTCTCTCTCTGTCCCAAAAATAAATAAACGTTGAAAAAAAAAAAATTAAAAAAAAAAAAAAAAAAAAAGAAGAAAGTAAGAATTTCCCAATGGCATCTCTGGAAATTATTCTAAAATTCTCCTTCATCTATCTTTTCCTCTACTGTCTATTATGCTTGGACTCTGAGGAATAGCAGATTAAACCATGTCTTCTATCAAACTTTTCTTTGTTTCACAAAATCAGGGATTACCTAGAAGGCAATATGGATATAATGAAAGAAAAGTGATTCTTCAGTGAGACCTAATAATCATCTCACAACATGAAGAAGTGAAAAGAGTCCAAGCTTTGGCATGCCAAGACTTAGGTTCAAATCCTCTCTCTTCCACTTGCTAGATGAGTGGCCTGGACTAGAATGCCCTTTTATATTTCATTTTCTGCACGTCATAATGGAGGTATTAGTTGCTTCCTCTAAAGGATGCTGTGAAAGTTCAACAAGACAACACATAAAAAGCGCCTACCCCAGGGTCTGGTATGCCAGAGATATTCAATAAGTACTAGTTCTATTTCCAGCCTTATTGTTTTGAGATATATCACACTTAACCTTTCTCAAGAAAACTTGGAATGTGGGTCACTGGAAATTAATTTGAGATCTTAAGTATATTTCATTTTGTGCTATTTTAAAACTATAACCACAACTTAAAATATTATTAATTTCAGGAGGATTTTAATTCGAATAATTTGCTATTACCTCAAAGAAAAGTAGTGATGGCAGCCACTAAAACTCACATCATTCCACTTCTGTTAGATCCTGATACTTTACTGCAGCCCTAAACAGCCCCTTCCCATTCCTTATAGCAGCTCTTTCAGATCGTCTCCATTCTTTTCAAGGCCTTAAGGACATCTCAGTCACACAACTCTCAGCAGATCTGAAAGAATAAAAGCTTTCAGCCATGCTACTCCTTTAGGACCCCTCCCACCCTCACTTCATTATATCTCTGGACCTTCACTCCTTGCTTATTTTCCTTTCATGTCAAGGATATTTCCACCCTTCTTTCTAAGAAAATCCCTTCGGTTGTATTCTTTACCTAATCTCTCCCATCTCCCCACAAACTTAGTCATTTATTTCTTCCATATTTCATGCTCTTGATTTCTTCATCTGAACAGGCTCTTCCCCCTGTCTTGCAAACAGACTGAGAATTTGGTCTTTGCCTCTCTTCCCATTCTACATTAGCTCTTTGGATTCTTTCATACTCTAGCCACTCTGCTTTTCTGATAATTCTGAAATTCTCAGCTCTGGCTATGACTTCATCCATGAGCTCAAGAGCAGTATATGCCCACTTGGCATTTTCACTGGGCTATTCCACCCTAATTCAAATACAAATAGGCCAAATGGGATGTTGTATTCTTCCACCCATCTACCCTCATTTGGGCTTGACTCTAAGGAACACTAGGCCCTCTGTGCTGGGCTAGTAGAAAATTGGAACTGGGAGTCCTAGAACTAATGGAGTAAACTCAACTTTCAGGCTTATCCAAATGTGAAAGGCAAAACAGCACTGGCATGACATATACAAGAGAAGCAGTCTAGAACAATGTGAGAGTTAAGCAGGTGGGAATGCTTTGCTCCTGAGTCATCCTCCTGGTTGGGAATGCAATTCCATTCAAAGGTTGAGGGTACAAGAGAAGAGTTAGAAGTAATAAAAAGCTGGCAAAAGCTTATAGATTTCCAGTTCAGCAAAAAGGTTGGCGCTCAGGGTAATTTTCCTTGATCTAATGATAGAATTGGGAACAAGCTAAAAAGTAAGGCTGGTTCAGCAATTCCACTTCTGGGTATATATGTGAAGAAAACAAAAACACTATCTCAAAGAAATAGTTCTCCCATTACAGCATTATTCATAATAGCCAAGACATGGAAATAACCTAAGTGTCTGATGTTAGATGAATGTATATGTGGTACATATAAATATGCAATGGAATAAAATTCAGCCATTAAAAGCAAAGAAATACTGACATTTGCAACAACATGAATGACTTCTGAGGGCACTGTGCTAAGTGAAATAAGTCAGACAGAATAAGAAAAATACTGCATGGTCTCACTTATATGTGGAATCTACTTACAGAAATCTAACTTACAGAAACAGAGAGTAGAATGGTGGTTACCAAGGGCTGAGAGCCAGGGAAAATGAGGAGTTGTTGATCAAAGAGTACAAACTTCCAGTTGTAAGACAAATAAGGGGTTCTAATGTATAGCATGCTGACTATAGTTAGCAATATCGTGTTGTATATTTGGAATTTGCTAAGAGAGTAGATTTTAAATGTTCTCACCACTGGGGAAAAAAGGTAACTACATGAGGTAATGAATGTGTTAACTAACCTCACTGTGGTTATCATTTCACAATACATACCTATACCAAATCACCATGCTGTACACTTTAACCTCACACAATGTTATCTGTCAATTATGTCTCAATAAAGCTGAGAAAAATGAGAAGCAAGGTTGGGCTTAAATCATAAAGGGAAAAAATACAGCAGCTATAAGATGAAAGTTCCTTGGATGCCAGCTTTAGGAAGTCCAGACTATTTGAGCCAAATGTATTCTCTCAACAGATCTTTATTGATCACTTACTATGTGCAGAGCAATAGAAGCTAGGGACTGGGAATTTAACTGTGAATAAAAAGAAGTTGACGACAAGCAGTCCTTTCTCTCATAGACAGTCTGGGGAAAGTTATAAAATAATGAAGAGCTGATTACAATATGGAAGTGGGAGTAAGATGCCAAGATGGGGAAGTGTAGTGCTTTGAAGGGCACCTAACCCAGAGTTACAAAATCAGTAAATAGGTGGTGAACATTTGTCATGTTGGCTGTTAGCCCTGCATCTTTGATCCCTTTTTTAATCCTTGGGAAATTTTTCAGCCATATGCATTCCTTTTCCCTAAGACAGGAACCAGAAAACTTGCCACCCCAGCCTCTTTTGTAACTGGGGCACAGGTGTGTTCCCTGGGCTACACTGATCAGACTCATCTCTGAGAGATTTTGATTTATATATGAGAAAGATGAATACAAAGGCCCCCAATGGAACCATTTGGCCTTCAAGGCACCCAAGCCTTAGCAGGTACGCTGGTTGGAAAGTCAGCTTCTTGAATCAGATTTAGCATCAATGTTGGCGGCAGGTGCACTTCCAGTCCATTCAGGTTCCAAAGTCAAGCCAATGCTCCAACATTTTATGAGCCATGTAATAACCTTTTCTGCTTAAAGACAGATTTGGCTTCTACCACTTGCAACCAAAAAAAACCCCAACAAATATAAAAGACTTCCTAGGGGAAGTGATATCTAAACTGAGATGTGAAAGAGGATGAGGCTGCTGTATGATATATATGAAAGTTGTTAAAACAGCAAATCCTAGGAATTCTCATCTATAAGGAGAATACGCTTTTTTTCTTTCTTTAAAATTGTATCTTACAAGGTGATGGAGGTTAACTAACCTTATTGTGGTAATCACTTCACAATACATGTAAGTCAAAGTATTGTGCTGAATATCAACTACCATCTCAATAAAAATGGGAAAGAAAGAGGACTGGGGGTTAGCTAGGAAGTGAGAGGGTTTGCAGCTGAAGGAATAAGGCCAGGGGAAAGAGAAGGAGAACATGGTATATTTAAGGGATTGAAGAAGTTAGGTGTCATGGGAGGTGGTGAGTTGTGAGAAGTAAGTCTGAAGAGGTTAGCAGGGACGTGGCCATGGTCCCTCACACCAGATTAAGCCCTTTAGCAAAGTTGACTCAGCAAATGAGCAGGATTCAGGTTATGATTGAAAACCTCATTGCCGAGAACCAAGAGGCTGGGACCAAGTTTACTATTCTCCTAGTCCTGTTTGCTGCCTCCAGGAACGTTGCTTTCCCCAAAGCTCGTTAGTCAAGCCTGGGTCTTATTACCTCCATCTCCAAATTGGACATCGCAAAAGAGAAAATGCAGAGAAAGGTATCTATAACGAAATATTTTCCAACATGGACCAGCAAACCACCTATGAGAATTTCATCCAGCAGGGGTGTCTAGCAGATGGACTTTCAACCCAGCATGAAAGTGTTAAGAAAAACTTCTAATCGCATCATTTCCTCAATATCCATCTCAGTGCTTTTGCCTAGGAAACCCAATTCATATTTCATTTACCACACCTGAAGCCCACTGTGTATTCTAGACATAATAAGCCAGAACAGCACCAATCACAATGATCAATTTATGAGTTGAATACTAAAGATTGTCACAAATTTGGCCCCACTGGCCTCAATGGACCATTTGGTACTTGAAGACTTTAGATCAGTGAGTTCTCAGGCTGTTAATAGATATTGTTATAAATTGTTCTAAGATCAAATAATATTGAGAAACACTTATTGAAGCAGAGGTTGTCTGCTGAGAGAATGCTTAATGTACACCAAAACCCCCGAGATGAAGAGAGGGTATGCATCATGTTCCAAATTTACTTGATTACTACCTTCCCTGTGTCAGGATAGGTGACCCACAGAACCTATCCTTAGGCCATTCTTTCTCTTTAATATGACCTGTATGTCATTTAAAGGTAAGTGTCAGGGCAGTTTTTACCTGAAGAGAAAAAAACTAACCTAAAAAACATAACTCAGGTCATTTCACTTGACCAGTAGCTTCCCGTCTCACACCAATGTCATTTTCCTTTCTTTTTTTAAAATTTTTTAATGTTTATTTACTTTTGAGAGAGAGAGACAGAGTACAAGCAGGGGAGGATCAGAGAGAGAGGGAGACACAGAATCTGAAGCAGGCTCCAAGTTCCAAGCTGTCAGCACAGAGCCCAATGTGGGGTTCAAACCCATAAACTGTGAGATCACGGCCTGAGCCGAAGTCAGAGACTAAACCAACTGAGCCACCTAGGTGTCCCAATTTCATTTTCCTTTTAATGAGATAGAACTAATTCCACCTATCTAATACTTTGCTTTTCCCTGGGGTTTTTTATTTCCTTTGTTTTTATTAGTTACTTCCTCCCTGTGGTGTCGCTCCCACTCTATCTTGGGAAAAAAGTTTCTTCATTAAGTTCACCTGGAAAATCTACATCTCCCAGGATACAATCAGGTTTTCACATTCTAATTTCAGTCTCCCACATTTTCCAATTAAGGTATACATGCTCAAATACAAACAAAGCCAGGACTTTTGAGTGGGCCAGGGAAGTTTCTTAATGAGGTCATCTGATTTTGGCTGTCCCAGCATAAGGAAAAGAATCAGATGCGCCTTGTCATCTGAGATTGTCAGACCCCAAACAAACATAAGGACCTTCAGAGCCTTTCACATTTGTCTATATCACCAGTTCTCAGATTTTAACTGGCATTACACTCCCCCTAGGCTTATAAAACCTAGATTGTTGGGTCATACCCCAAGAGTTTCAGATTTAGTAGCTCAACCATTTCTATCAGATTTCCAGATGATATTGACAATGAGGACCATACCTAGATAACGAGACTTAGACAATAGTGAGCTACAACCTTGGCCTGGTTGGGGTGGGTAGAGGGGAAGGCAGAGGCAAGTGCCTGATGAGGTACTTGCTCTTATTTCCTTTCCTTTTTTTTTTAAACAGGTGAAAGGCTTGATAGCAAATGCTATAGAGTGGACATTTGGGTCAGAGAGACACTGGCTTCAATCCCAGATGTGCCACTCAGTATCTGAGGTCCTGAAACCCATTTATTTATCATATGTACCCCAATCGTCCCATGTGCAAAATAAGGTAAGATGAGTAGAGCCCACCACAGTCTTCACCTGCTGTGAAGACTGAGTAGGACAAAGCTCTCAACAGAGACTCTGGCTCACAGTAAAGCACTCAATAAATGGTGACCACATGAGTATTGTTTCGTCAATTTTCAAAAAACCCTGGTGATATCCAGCCCTTAAGCTCCAGATACTAAGCAAAGAGAGTCTGGATGCTTTAGCATTTATCAAAAATCCAATGGAAATATTAAGTCACCAGTCCTGGAGGATACAAACCAAGTATTATAGAACTCATCCCCAAATTACTGAGGTTGCTTTTTTTTATGATTCTTTTTTGACAGAGGAATGTTTTCTCCAATCTCTTTTGCCTTTAGATGGCAGGAGTTGGAATTTTGGACCCCCAGTCAAAAAATTCCAGAAAGGCTTCCTTACCCATTACTAATTATAAAATAAGTAGTGAGTCCTATATTTCTTGGGCATTCTCACGTCTTAATGTAAATATAGATCCTCAGGTTTCCTCTGCCCGATCTACTCCATTTCCCCATCAGGCTTTGTTAGAACCCCCTGCTATGTGCATGTAGGGTACCCTGCACCCTTCTCAATATTTTACACATTTGTAATTATTTAACCAATTATTTGTAATAATTTGTTTAAAGTTTGTTTGTTCTCATCTAACACACTTTTCAAGAGAGAATTATGTCTACTAAGTTCCCCACTGTACCCCCTAGAATAGAACCTGGAAGGTAGAAAGTCTATAGTCAATGTTTGACAAGGGTCAGACCAAATAACCAAATTTCCCAAGAAGTGTGAACCGCAGAGTGAGAAAGACAATGTAATTTTTTGTGCATATTCTAAACAGCATATTTCAGGAATGTATCTGACAAGAAAAAAATAAGATATAACTCTCCCAATATGTTTTTGATAGTTGAGTATTAGAATTTCCTACTAAATTAAGGACTTTAGTAATCCAGTTTAATAGCCCAAATTAAGAACTTCTGACACATGAATTTCTCCTTAGTAAAAAAAAGCACTGGACTTTTGGGTGTTACATGTGTTAGAAAGTCAAATAGTGGTAAAGCATCTACGTAGTACTTGGCAAAATTCATTCAACTCGTTTTTGTTCTTTTTCTGTTGAAAACACTGGCCCTTTTCCTTATTACTTTGCCTGGTATATTCCTTCCAATATGGATATAAATGTAAATGCATTTCCGGGCCCTGCTATTCTTTTATCATTTTAAATTACCTCTCCACTTCACCATAAATTGTATATTTGGAGTTCCATTTGTGGCCAAAATGCAATTGTTTAATTGTGCAATATGTAATTTGTAATATAATTATGCTGGCCAAATTATTTCCTGGGCTGCTCAATTACTGTGATTACATTTGTTAAGTTTACAAGCCACATGCTGTTATTCTCCTTTCCCTCTGGCTGGTAAATAGTTTTATTTTGCTTTTAGTTCTTGGGTTCAGAGCTTCAAGTGGGTGTCATAAGGGGGAGTGAAATTTGATATCTTGTTTTCTACCATTACAGCCCCACTTGTGTTAATGAAGATGGAAGCTGAAGCTGAAAACCACAAACGACTTTTACTGTTATGCATCCACTCAACACTTAGAAAGAGAGATTGATGATAGCACATTTCAAATTCATCTTCCAGAACATTCCATCTCATATGGGGAAAATGGCTAACATTTACTGAGTGCTTTCTATGGGCAGGCACTAGACCAAGCATTTTGCATACATTTAAACGTTCATCTTTGAAACAAACCTGTGAGGTCAATGCCATGATTCTCACAGTGTCTTAGTCTAGGTTCTCCAAAAAGCAGAACATATGATAATGGCTTGTGTGCAGGCAGTTTAAACTGGGAAGCACACAAGGAAAAAGAGTGAAGATTAGGGGGAGTGAAACCCAGGGTTGTGTTGTCTGGATGATTGACTCTGTGGGCAACTGGGGTTCTAACAGGTGAGGAAAGCTCTGAGGAGCTACACAGAAAACACCCTAGAATTATCTGTCTTAGACTCTGAGGAGGGAAATATTTCCCGCCTGGATTCTATCCCTTTCGGTCAGGAGCTCTTCCGTAGGGTGTTGGCATCGTAACACTTCCACGGCTACAATACCTACGAGTAGTGAGTCCTGTGAGGCCTCATGTGGCTGTAGCGGAGAAGCTCTGGACCAAAATGTAAGCTATGCATGGGGCAGCTGAGGCACTTCCATCTAGAGTAAGATGGTAGGCAATATGAAACAGGGCAAAAGACGTATTCCATACACACCGTTTATTCTTTCTTTCTTCCTTTCTTTCTTCCTTTCTTTCCTTTTCTTTCTTTCCTTTTTTTGCATATGTCAAAGATTTTTCATTATATTTGTATAATTCACCAACAATTTTTTACAGCTTTATTGAGGAATAATTAATACACAAAAAGAAACTGCTCATATTTCATGTATACAATTTGATGAGTTTGGATGTATTCATACTTCATACACTCATGATATCACCACCACAATCAATACAATAGACGTATCTCTCACCTCCAAAAATTCCCTTGTGTCCCTTTGCTTTTGTTTTGTTCTGTCTTTGTATAAGAACACTTAACTGAAGGTCTACCCTCTTAACAATTTTTAAGTGCACAACATCATACTGTTAAGTATAGACATTATGTTGCACAGCAGATATCTCAACCTACTCACTGTGCAATTGTAACTTTATACCCAATGAACAACTCCCCATTCCACCCTACCTCCATCCTCTGGCAGCCACCATTTTATTTTCTGTTTCTATCTTTTTGACTCTTAAAGATACCTCATATAACTAGAATCACGCAGTATTTGTCCTTCTGTAACTGACTTATTTCACTTAGAACACCTTCAATATCCATTTTTGTTGTCGCAAACGAACCATTCTTGCATCCTAGGGATGAATCCCACTTGATCATAGTGATCAAGTGATCATAGGATCATAGTGATCCTTTTAATATGCTGTTGAATTCAATTTACATGTATTTTGTTGAGGAGTTTTGCATCTATGTTCATCAGGGAAACTGGTCTGTAATTTTCTTTTCTTGTACTGTTTTTTCCTACCTTTGGTGTCACACTCTTTTTCAATTAGGAAAACTGAGGCTTGGAGAGGCTCAAGGGAATAGATGGAGCTCATATCTGGCAGAGCTCATGGTCTGGTACTCAAGATTTCAGCCTGTGTTAGTTTCCTAGGGCTTCTGTAACAAACAGCACAAACAGAGTGGTTTAAAACAAATTTATCCTCTCACAGTTCTGAAGGAATGAAGTCTGAAATCAAGGTGCCAGCAGGATCATACTTCCTCTGAAGACTCGAGGGAAGAATTCTCTTGTAGTTTATAGTGACTGCTGTAATCCTTGGCATTCCGTGGTGTGTGGAAACTTCACTCCAGTTTCTGCCTCCATTCTCATAAAATCATCTTCCCTTTATGTCTGTGTGTCTGTGTCCAAATTCCCCTCTTCTGATAAAGACACCAGTCTTATTAGATATAGTAACGACCCTAATTCGGTATGACCTCATTTTAAGTTGATTACACCTGCTTGCACATTGATTAAATTATTCAGAGCTATTTCCAAATAAGGCCCATTTACAGATTCCAGATAGACATAACTTTTAGGGGGATACTATCCAACCCACTACACAACCCCATGTCATCTCCTTTGGAAATGCTCTTTTCAATTTTTTAAAATACTTTTTTACATATCTTTTTCAATAGTTGAACATTAGAAATGTCTGAGTACCCATTTCCTAGAGGGGTCAGATGTTTATTGTTCTCTTTTATTTTTTTTTTTTTTTAATTTTTTTTTCAACGTTTATTTATTTTTGGGACAGAGAGAGACAGAGCATGAACGGGGGAGGGGCAGAGAGAGAGGGAGACACAGAATCGGAAACAGGCTCCAGGCTCTGAGCCATCAGCCCAGAGCCCGATGCGGGGCTCGAACTCACGGACCGTGAGATCGTGACCTGGCTGAAGTCAGACGCTTAACCGACTGCGCCACCCAGGCGCCCCTATTGTTCTCTTTTAAAGAAGGCTTTATCCGCCTCCAGATTTCTCAGATATCTCTTCAAAAAGATGAACCTACTAGCTATCAGAAATCTTTGTAACAGAGCATCTTTTAGTGTTAATCCAGTCCCAGTCAGAGTTCACCTTGAATCCACAGCTGTTGCAAGAGTGGTTGGAAGCTACTACCTAGGATGAATGGGCAGGCATTGGAGAAATGCCCAGACCTTTGCATTGTATTCATCAATTTGAGAAAAGTATTTTTCAGACTCTGGTATGTTTGGCTGCTTTAAGAAATTGACAGGAGATCTACTGGCATCTTTGACCAAGTAGTTTGACCAAGTAGTTTGACCAAGTTTCTATCCTGGTTGAATGAAATAGATCAGTATTAAAGGTATTTTATATAGCTCTGATTATACATTGTTCCCTCTTTGCATAAGTTGTATATAATATACTCCTGTTGAGATAGTATGAACAACACCCCTGTTGAGAAGGTATCATTTCAATCATATCAGGAAACTGAAACTTCAAAAGGATAAGAAATATATACGAGGTCACAGCCAATAAGTGGTAGATCTAGGGATTAAAACCAGGTTTTTATGACTCCAGAACCTGGAATGGTCTCCGATATCAATAGCTGCTTTTGACCTGGTCCAGAGCCACCAAATGTCTTCAGTCATGTCATTTAGGGATCACTATTTCTTACTTTCAAAACACTTATGTAAAAATATATAGAAGATTATGAACCAATATATTACTGGCTATCAATCATCATTAAGTCTCCTTCTCTGTGTCAACCACCTTACACAAATGAGGTTGAAAATAGTTTCCCTGGTGTAGTGAAATTAAAAGTCAGGAAGTTTTAGTTACTCACCCAAGTAGATCACAAAGGTGACAAATGTTAGATTCTTACTTACTCTAAAACCTGTTCTCTCAACTACTTCATATATTGCTTCACAACATCAAAGCCTTAAACAAATAGCATAGGAGCTCAAAGTAAGGGTTTGAGTAGGGGAATTGAAGAAGACTTTACGCAGAGCTGGCATTGTTGAGGTAAGTCTTAAAGCACGAGGAAGGTTATGACAGCCAACGAATGGTAAGAGGAGTCTGAATACTCATCCACTTATCCACTCATTCAATATGTATTTTACGGGCCATATAGTCTCTATCAGGCACCATGTTGGTGATGATCTCTGCCCTTGTGTTGCTTAAAGCCCACTGGGAGAGTAGACAATAGTTGAACAAACACACCAATAACTGAACTCATGAAAAATTCTGTGAGGACTATATAGGACACAAACTACATTGTGAAAAGAGAATAAGAGGGGATCTTACTTAATGAGAGTCAGGGAAAACTTTTCTGGGGGAAGTAACATAAAAATTGACCTCTACATTCAGGAAGGAATCAATCCTCCAAGAGTAGCAGAAACATGGTTCCAATCAGAGAAGTCTGCAGAGCTCTGAAGTGAAGAAAGAAACTCTGTGTGAAGGAGACTGGCATGTGATGGGGAGAGATGCCTGACAGGAGCTGGGAGACAGTTGGGAGCTTGACCTCTCAGGGCCTCTTAGGCCATGCTCAGGAATTTTAATTTCATCCAAAGGACAGTGGGAAGCCATTAAAATGCTTCACCAAAGGGGTAAAATTCTCCAATTTATGTTGCTATGTCTATCTGGCTACTCTGTGGAGAACAGATATGGGAAGTCCAATTAAGAAGCTACAGCTGTAATCCAAGCAAGAGATACTGGTGGGTGGTCACAGTGGTGGCTGTGGAAATGGCAAGAAGGAGAGAGAGATAACATGAAGATCGAATCAAGAGTTTGTGCTGACAGATTGTATATGGGAGGAGGAGACAAAGAGAAGGAAACACACTCAAGGAAGACTTCCAGCTTTCTGGCTTATACAATTGAGTGTGGGGGGCAGGTAGGGGTGCTATTTAATAAAGTGGGGAAGACTGCAATGGGGAGAGGGCAGATAGATACGTGTAGCAAATGCATGCTGAGGGGTGAGGAGAGTAAAGAGATCTGTTACTTCTAATGAATAATTTATCTGGATGTAAAATGACATGCTATCACTAAGCTATAGGCCAATGAATTGTATTGAATGAAAACAGGTCCTAACAGTATTTGTCAAATAAGGGGGAAAAATGGCTGAGAGATTCACATCTGGCACCTACTTCCCATTCCACTTCCAAGTCAACCTCACCTAGCTCAGATGTCCATTCAGCATACTTCCCTTGAGTGTCCACTGAGGAGGATGCTGGGACGAGTTCTGCAAATAAAACGTAAAAGAAATAATAACAACGCAATGAATTCAAATCCTGCATGGTAAATGAACATGTTTGACTGTCAAGAGGGAAAGCCACAAGAAGCAGAATATATTCCAAAGGGAGAATAGAATAATGAAAGAAAGCTTTCTACAGGCAGTGACCTATGTACTGGCCTTGAAAATGAGTCTGAATTTACCACAAGGAGAAGACATGGAACAGCATTCCAGGCAAAGGAAAGATAAGGACAAAAGATGGAGACACAGCAGTGCCTGGAATATTTAGGGAACAGTACATGTGGTTCTAAGAGCTGAAGGAGGGAAGGTTTTAGGGTGAAAAAGACAATGTGATTAGGGTTAGGTTGTAAGAAACTATTAAATGCCATACTGTTGGTACTACCTGTGACGAACAATGCACCAGCACACATGTACATGCACACATGTATATCCCATCGCTCTCTCTGTTTCTGTCTCTCTCTCTCTCTTACGCACACACACACACACACACACATGCACACACACACACACACACACACTCCTGTAATGCCGTTTCCCATTTTAATGTTGCAAATTCCTTCATGCCTGTACCTGGAGACAAGAAAAGTAAGGGAAAGGAAGGTTATGTGGGTAAATTGTTCCTGAATGCAGCTAAAGATAGCTCTGAACAGGTGGATCTTGGTGACGGCAGCTTTTGCAATTCAGAGCATAATTTCTTTCCCATTTTCATCAAAACCACACAGCCAACAGGCTTTACCCCTTCCAATCATCCTAACAGCATTGCCAGATTCATCTTCTGGGGAAAATAAGTGTATATCACATCATCCCCCTGTTCAGAATCTTTCCCTAGATTTCTAAGCCCACCAAAGAGCTCCTGCTGTTCTCAATAACTACAGAGCCCACCAGAGGGTAAATTGCTATAAAGGGGGAAATCCCTCTTAAAATGTTAAGAGGAAATAGAAATATACAAGGAAGGGAATGGAGTAAATATGGCCTCCTGGGTATGACTCACATAGCATTCACAGATAAGAACATGTTTTATAGTTTCTGCAATAGTGATTTGGGATGTCGTCTTGGAAGAGAATTGTCTATCAATACTATCATTTATTATGTTTGTTGTTTGGGAAGATGGTATGTGGGAGGGAACCCGAGACAGGTGGTTGTACTATATTTACACCTTTCTGCTGTTGTTCCTTCATAATCAAAAGTGACACTACCAGTGATAACTGCTATCTTCTGGTGCAGGTGTGAGTGAAAAGACAGATTTGAAGCCAACACTCCCCAAGCACGTCATTTGCCCATAGAAATGAAACTTTGATCTGTGGCTCTTACAGCAACACTGTCCAACAGAACTCTCTGCAACGATGGAAATGTGCTGTATCTGTGCTGTCCCTTTGAGTAACCGGGAGCCCCGTGTAGCAATTGAATTGTGACAAGTGCAACTGAGGAACTAAATTTTTTATTTCATGTAATTTTTAATAAATTCAAGTTGGAATAGCACACTTCTCCGCCTATCAACATCCCCTTTTCTAATCCTGGGTCTCCTCTTCACATGGGTGCTTTTGTGGGTGGTTTTATTTGTTTCCTGAGACTGCTGTAACAAATGACCACAAACTGGGCAGCATAAAACCATAAAAATGTCTTCTCCTACTGTTACAGAGGCCAGAAGTCCGAAATCAAGTTGTCACGATTGGTTCCTTCTGGAGGCTCTGAGAGAAAATCTGTTCCAGGCCTGTCTCCTAGCTTCTGGTGGCTGGCAGTAGTCCTGAATGTTCCTTGGCTTCTAGCTGCGTCCCTCCAATCTCTGTTTCTGCTTTACATCACCGCCTTCTCTATGTTTCTGTTTCAACTCCCCCCCCCCCTTCTCTTCTAAGGGAACCGGTATTGGATTTAGAATGAATCCATCCCAAACCCACAATAATATCAGCTCAAGATCTTTAATTATACGTGCAAAGACTCTATTTATAAATGAGGTCATATTCATGGATACCAGGGGTTAGAGCTTCGGCATGACTTTTGGGGGGACACAATCCAGCCGGCTACATTGATATTCCAGCATCTTCTCGGTGTGCTTTCATAAGGACACAAATTACCTTCCCAAACAGCAATTTGCATGCTTTCCTTCATGACATCCAAAGCTACTTCCATGCCTCTTTCTCACAACCCAATTCCTCTTCCTGTTACAGCTTTCATATCCTGAGCTATTTGACTCGTTTACATTCAGTCGGTTACTAATATTTTTAGGTGCTTTGCAATATTAAGGGTGATTCCTTCCTTGGAGCCAGACCTAACTGTTCTTTGAAGAGCAACAGAACAGAAGTTTCAGGACACTACGAGAGCATTCAAAGAAGTTTTCTACTGTCCTTTTTGGATTTTTTACTTTAAAAAAAAATTAATACACAGCTTTGTTTCAGCCATCTGCATAAGAGATTTCTTCGTTTCGAAATCAGGTGTATGAGGACATACGGATACTTCCTGTCACTTTTTGAGGGGAGGAACATCTACAGAAACTGGGAAACTATCTGGCTTCAGGCACAAAAGTGCCCTGACCTCATTTCCATGTCCCTTGGGGTAGAAGTGATTGGTGTGGTAAAATCCAGCATAACCCCATCATCTCATTTGAGGTGGGTTTAACAGGCCAATTGGCTCTGTTCTTTGTAACAACTCTATATTTAGCAAGCTGGAACAATTTTTAGACAGAGATTTCTCACAAGAACTTGGCAAACATTCCATGTTTCTTTTGCTGCAATATGTGGAATTGATATTTCTGACAAAATTGCTCACATAGCTTAGTGTAACCTGTTTAGTGGTTGTACTTTGTTAATTTTATTTTTTCTCCCTAAGAAAAAGGAAACACGGATTTGTGCTATGGTATTGGAGGCTGGGGAGAGAAATTTGACTACAGGTCTCCTGAAAACCAAGGCCTCTCACGTCTTCCTTTATGGGGCCTCTCATGCCCACACCTTCCCATCCAGCCTCCTACCCATCGTTGAATTATAACCACATGGCCTACCGGTAATACTGAAGTTGAAATAACCCTGACTAACCTCCCTGCTCAGAGGTTCCACCTTTTCATTCATTCTCCACCGACCTACCAACTTCATCTTCTAAAACACAAAGGCATTTAAATATTAGCATCTGGATGGGAGGGAGGTCCTCTGTGCAAAATATGTTATTTTTTCTTCACTTTGCTTTATTCTTGAAATACTTAAGTAAATATTTTTAAAGTAAATTGATAAATAGTATATTGAGCTCAAATATTATTTTTAGAAACGAAATTCACTCCTTCACACAAAATGAGAAGTTTACATCGATTTTCTTAAAACCTGTTTATTCAAAATAATAAAAAGAACAACATAGTTCCCCTAAATTCCAAACTTTTTTGCTCAGTATCATTGTTCTGGTCTGTGAAATATTGGATTGTAAATTTTTTCTTATGTCTCATATCAGATTGAGATGACTAGCATGAAACCAAATGTAATATTTTAAACATTTAAATATGATTTAATAACTAGTAAATAAGAGCTAGGAAAGAATAAATATACCAACAAAAAGGGGTCCTCTAGTAAAAAATAATAAACTATGGTATAGTTTTGAAAAAAAGACCCTGTAGTCTTACCTTCTGCTTCCATTATGACTTCATTTCTTACACAAATCATATTATTCTGTGTTATTATCAAAACTAGCTACCATTTGCTGAGTATCAATGGCTTTACATATATTATCATATTTACTCTTCAAAACCATTCTATGAGATGGGCGTTATTTTCCCCATTTTACAGATGAGGAAACTGAGGCTCAAAAATGTAGAGTGGCTTTTCTTGCCCCCAAATCACACAATTGTTAAGTAGCAAGGCAGGGATGGGAATCGTTATTTGTTTCACCTCAAAATCCATATTCTTAGCCAAAGCACCGTGCCTGGCACAATCATAATGTTCAAAATAGACATTATTAGGTATAATCAGGTATAATCACTGTCCTATCCTGCCTCTCTGCTTTGGAAGGTCCTCTCTTGAGAATTTGATGAGCATTGAATGAACTGTACTCCCCTGAAAGCCGATGGCAGGAGTTCTGTTTACTATAGCTGCAAAACAAATTGCAGGTATCCCTCACTTTCCCAAAGTTTGCATTATGCTGTTTTACTCTTGAAAAAGACCTACATTAGTTTGATGAAGGCTTTTTTTTTTTTTTTTTTTTTTTTTTGTAAAAGTGAAAATCCTCTTCAGATTTCTATCGGTTAGCAAAAGCCAGGTACTAATGTAGGTCTTTCATAATGGCGTAACACAAACTTTTGAAATGGCAGAGGGTATATACGCTTGGCTTTGTGCCATCTTGGCTTACCAAAGTTTTCAAAGGAATGCTCTGCTCAGGTAGCAGGGGAAACCTGTACTCCAAAACCTACCAGCTTGAAACAACCATTTTAATATGCTCAAAAAATTCTGTCAGAAATTCAGACAGGACACAGAAGACACGGCTTTTCTCCACTCCAGGATATTTAGGCCTCAGCTGAAAAGACTCAAAAGCTGCAGGAATGACTCTGCTGGCGGATAGAATCATCTGAAAGGGCATCTAGATTTCCAGGATGGCTTACTAACAAGGCTGCCCAGTGACACTCTGTCAGCTGCGAATTTCGCTGGGACTATTGGCTGGAACACCTACTCATGGCCTCTTCAGCATGACTGTCTCTGAGTAGTGGAACTTCTCACCTGGAGACTGGTGTCTCCTAGAATGAACATCTCAAGAGAATCTGGCAGAAGCTGCATGGTCTTCTCTAAGCTAGTCTCCTATGTCACAGCATGTTCCTTCCACTTCATTCTATTGGTTAATAGGTAGTCACTCAGGCCAGCTCAAATCAAAGAGAAAACATAGACACCCCTCTTGATTGAAAGGGTGTCAAAGAATTGGCTGGCATATTTTGAAATCACTGCATCAGTGTTATGCATAACGAAAGGACTGTTTCAGTGAGAGGCTGAACACCTATTACTGGAACTCAAGTATTGGAAAGGACATCTATAGAGTCACTGATGTCACCATGATAATGACAGTATTTGTAGAAAAAGGAAGCCTGTGAAGCTGTTGCCAGAGACTTCAGAAAAGGAACATGAATGAGTTCCTGGCTTGGGGGATCAAGTGGGGGGAGTGTACATGGCAACAACACGCAGGGGTAGAGGATGTCTTAGTCAGATGGTAGTTATTATCAGGCATAATCAGGTATAATCACAATCTGTTTCCTCTTGCCTCCTCAAAAGAGAAGAGTTGTTTTTTTTTTTTCTAGTAACAGCAGAGAATTAATGGTCTACCAAGGCAATGGGCATCTAAGGTAATAGCATCCATACCTCTGACCTCTGTCATATTTGGAGAATGGAGAATGATAGTTCTCTTAAAGGGTTGCAACAGACTCAGTGCCCTCTGAGGAGAGCCAGGGCTCTGGCTAAGCAGAGAGACAATGGGATCCAGGTTCCAGAGGTTCTAATGAAGTGAGTGAGGAGGAAAGACAGCAGCAGAAGAGTTACTGAAGATAAAGTTTTGCAGTGTTTATGGTTGTGAGTAAAAGCAAAACATACATAGAATTAAACCAAATTGACATTTATTGTTAACTAACAAGAAGTTTAGACAGAGGTTGATCCTGAGTTCCTTTGATTCTACCATGTGTAGCAATGTCTCCCTCATGGTGCAAATTTGTCTATCCCAACTCCAAGTGTCATATCCATAGACATCAACATCTACACTTGAAACAAAGTGGAAATAAGAAAAAGAACCTTTTTAATGAAGAAGAGAAGCTTTTTCAGAAACCTTCATCTGATTTCCCTTAAATCCCACTGTCACACTTTCATCGCTATGTCAATCATTGGCATAGAGGAAGGATAGTCATGACTGAAACCAATCCTGATTCATCTCTTAGACTGGGCACACTACTACTCAAACAACTAGACCATGCCTGCAAAGAGAAGGCAATGGCTGCTGGAAAGGCAAGCTATAAGATTCATCATGTTGGGGGAGAATGTGGGATAATGCTTTGAGTAATGTGGACACAGGAGTGTCAAGACAGCAGAGACTTGGGAAGGCTTCAGTTTACCCAACTGTAAAAAGAAGACTATGAATTCACTAATCTCCAAGGTCCTTTCCAAAGCTGTAAGCCCAATATTTTATCCACATCATTTATCACACTCATACCTTTTCTTTTAATAAGTCTATTTTCCCATATTTTATCTTCCCAACTAGATTACTGGCACATTGATAGCTGGGATCTTGTTTGCTTTGTCTTTATATTCCACATGGTCTGTAAATATTGGAGAATGGAAGCAATGCCAAACACTCTTCAAAGCTGTGTGGCTTTCTTTGTGAGATCAATCTGGTTTCTCTCAGTAGCTCCCCAATGAGAGAGATAAAAAGAAAAGGAGATCATTGTTTCCCTATTTATTGAGCACCCACCATGTGCTTCCTGCCATTGTGGAATCCAAGAAAAATGTAAGAGTCATTGGCATAAATAACTCTTGAAGAGAACAGGCAAGCACATGGAACCCCATGTTGCATCTTTACACCGGAGCAGCTGTGCTTCCTTCACTGTATTCCAGAGAGATATAGCCAAGACAATGGCCTGGATACATTGGAACAGAGAGTTTTCTCTCAGTGGATTGAGTTGTAAAGAGCTAATGGATAACGAGAGAGGGTGATTGACAGAGAGAGCAACAGTGGAAGAGAATGGGTGACAGGGGAAGCTGGAATGCTTTTTTTAGCTATAAAACAAATCACAAATTTAATTATAATTTGTACTTAGCTAAACTGTCATTATTTGAGGGATTTTTCAGTTATGGATTCATCATTTTAAAAACTTATTGGAGGGGCGCCTGGGTGGCGCAGTCGGTTAAGCGTCCGACTTCAGCCAGGTCACGATCTCGCAGTCCGTGAGTTCGAGCCCCGCATCAGGCTCTGGGCTGATGGCTCAGGGCCTGGAGCCTGTTTCCGATTCTGTGTCTCCCGCTCTCTCTGCCCCTCCCCCGTTCATGCTCTGTCTCTCTCTGTCCCAAAAATAAATAAAAAAAAAAAAAAGTTGAAAAAAAAAAAAATTAAAAAAAAAAAAACTTATTGGAGTATTTTTTCCACTTGGCTGGTTTCCTATGAGATTCAAATAGACAGAAATGATCAGATAGAGTAGATGCTTGTTACATGAGAGAATACATGCACTTTTAAATTTGACTCAGTAATATTACAGTTTCTAAATAGTATGAACACATCTGGACAGAGAGATTATAGAACCCCATAGTCTCAAAGTCAGAAAGGGCCTTAAAGATCATTAACCCCAACCACCCTCCCAATGTTTGGATTCCCTCTACAAGCAACCTTGCCATATAACATCATCCAATGGAACTTGTGCATCTCCAGTGATGCAAAGCTCCCATCTCTCAAGGCAACCCATTCTATCTGTGGGGCTCCATAACACTAAAGAAGTCTTCTTCATATTAAATATATGACTCTATAAAACTTTCACCAAGTTGACCCACTAAACTCCAGAGCAAGTTTAATCTCGCTTCTTCATGCTAGCCCTTCAGTTTGGGAAAAAGTGTGATCCTTCTGAATCCTTCTACCAGCATGGTCACTTGATGCAAATGGTTCCTTTCTGTGTTCCTCTTAACATATAGTGCCTACAAATGCTCAACATTCTTCTGTGAGAAAATAGGACCAGATTTTTTTCTCTTGCATCTGAAATACTTCATACTTGTAGTTGCTATATTGACAAGATACAATTTGTAGCATTATCAAAATGCAACATTATTTTGTCTCCTACCTTCCCTTTAAAATGTAATCAGGGATGGTAAAGAATGAGTGAGATGTCCTCACTCTTTTTTTTTTTAATTTTTTTTTAACGTTTATTTATTTTTTTGAGACAGAGAGAGACAGAGCATGAACAGGGGAGGAGCAGAGAGAGAGGGAGACACAGAATCCGAAACAGGCTCCAGGCTCTGAGCTGTCAGCACAGAGCCCGACGGGCTCCAACTCACGGACCGTGAGATCATGACCTGAGCTGAAGTCAGATGCTCAACCGACCAAGCCACCCAGGCGCCCCGAGATTTCTTCACTCTTAAGTAACAGACATTTCTTTTTATTTATTTCTCTCTTGAGAGAGAGAGAGAGAGAGAGAGAGGGAGAGAGAGAAAGAACATGAGAGCAGAGGAGAGGGACGGGGGAGAGAGAGAATCTTAAGCAGGTGAGGAGCTTGACATGGGGCTTGATCCTACAACCCTGGGATCATGACCTGAGCCAAAGTCAAGAGTCAGCCACTCAACCAACTGAGTCACTCAAGCACCCCATAAGTAACAGACATTTCTAAGAACACTTTAAGTTATAAATGTAGACTCAATTCAGTAAATAAAATATCCACTTAATTAAAATCATCAGTTTGATGATTATATCTTTTCTACTTCCTTAGCTTGGGTCAGCTTCAGGCTGGAAGCCTGCATGCAACAGGAAAAGGATAAGGATTTCATATGCTTGTGGATGGTGGTGGGTGGTGGGTGGCTTCTTATCTGCGCACCTGCTAGCTAATTCCTGCCCTTTACAAAGCTACAGTAAGATGAAGGAAAGGTCTTGAATCATAAACCTGGCTTGCTGTCTCTGGGTCTGGCAGGTGTTTAAAGCTTTCTCTTGTTTTTATGTGGGTGTTTTGTGTACTTCAGGCGATAATTCCATCCCATTCAGCTTGTTGTCTCAATGATCATTGTTTGAACCATTTCCTAGAACCCAGCATTCTCTTCCATGTTCTTGATGCTGAAGTCCTTCCTCTCTTCCAGGTAGACAGATTAAACAGGATTCAAGATAGCCTCACATCAATTCTCTCTTCTGTATGGCCCACCTGTGGTCCATTCCTCATCTCAGCAAACTTTGGACGTATCAGCAAGCCTTAGGCAGCCACTTATACCCTCAGGTATGAGTCAGGCACCAACATTCTCTCCCCCCCCCCCCCCCAACTAACAGTTCTAATGAGTTTACATTGAAGCTCTCTGAATGGCTTCAGGGAAGCTTCCCTCAGCAGGCTAGAAGTAAAGGTTATAGCTTTTGCCAAAAACTTTCCTGCCCACATTTATCCCTCTCCACAATCTGATCCAGTTTGCAGCTATTTCCTTTGTAATTCTGCATACATCGACTTGTCTAGCCCTCACTTTGGTCTTAAATTTGTATTGTTTTGGAGTCCAAGATGAAACTGAGGCAATAAGAGTTTAACCTGATATTTCAAATGCACAGATATGCAGCATGAGATCTTCTTAGCCATCTTATTCTTTCAAGCCACATTGAATATATTCTTCACTGTCATCCCTGTGGCAGACTGCCAGTGTTTCCTAAAATCTCTTCTTCTTTCTTTCTTGGTAAAAAGTTTTTGGCTTTTCCCCTTAACTTAAGCTGGAGGATGTATTTTCCAGCCTGTCTTGCAGCTAGGTGGGCATGGCCCTAAGACTAAGTTGCTATCAATAGAGTGTGAGTGGAAGTAAAGAGTGTCCCATCATTCCATACATTTTAAGAGGAAACTGCAAAGTTCAGTTCTGGTTTAGAGGGAGCAAACATACTCCATACTATCTCTCTGCTTACTAAGACTAAAAAGCTTGGGAAGAATACATAAAGCAACTGTTAGAGGACTCTGAAAAGTGAGTAAGAAAAAGAGGACTAGGTAGGAAGTTCAGGCCTCCAAAGCAACCCAGCAATGCTGTTTTTTCTTTGTTTGTGTGATGGAATGGGCTCTGAAGAAGCCCAAAACTGGAACCATAAACAGGAAACACCAAGAGAAGCCCATGATCTCAGCACTCAGAGAACCAAGAGGGGTGTTCACAAAAAAATCTCTCTATATATGTTAAAACTTACAGGACAATACACCCCCCAAAAAGATTTTTACTACATGTAAATTAAAAAATAACTTTAAGAAAGGAAATCACTTTCCCAGGACATTTTTCCCATAGGTTAGGACATTGACATAAAACAGAGGCATTTTGCCTATACAGGTAAGACAAGAATCCTCCGGAATGGCAGAGCCATGGCCTGTGAAGCAAGCTGCCCAGCAGCCTGGATGACCCTCATGGGTCCTAATTTTGGAGCAACTTCACTTCCACCCTAGCTAATCAAACCTCTCATGCCTTCCACATGGGCTGCTACTAAGTTACGTCTGCTCCATATATCATGGGTGCAGGCAACTTGTTGAAGCTTGGCAGGACCCTGCATACTCAGGGGCAACTTGTCCTCCAAGCCAGTCTAGATAGAATTGGATACAGATTCTGTCATACAGTATATTCACCATTACTTCCAAGTGAGTCAAATCTAAACATTTAAAACTGCTAAAAGCACTGATGAATAAATATGTTGATTAGGACTAGGGAGAGAACCACAGGGCACTGCTGATCTCTGCTTCAAGGAGAGAAGGAGAGTGTGCAGAATGCTTAGCAAAATACGGAGAACTGATTAAAACTTTTTGAATAGAATTTCTATCCTGGCTGATAGCAATCGCTTTAATTGTCAAACAAATTATTAATCTATCTAATTATGTCAGGTCTTTCTCATTTTCCCCCATTTTATACACACACACACTGAGAGATTTTTCATTAGTGACTTGTTAAAGTGCAAATACACTCTGCCTCTCACATGCCTTCTCTGGCATTCTAGTTTTCAACAAGGCAAATAAGAAATTAATTTAGCCAACATGAATTCTTGTTCTTGGTATCCTCCTATTTGGTCTTGGTGGCAAACTTCCTGTAGTGGGTAGGCACATAATATAATGATCAATTCCAAAATCTTGTTCAAGAGCAAGTGTACCAGTCTTAGGTCTACTGAGTCTACTGTTTTGAAAATAAGATGTTTTTAACGTCCAAAGTTTTCTGGCACATTTTTTCTTCTTTATTTCTCAACAGTAATCAATCTCAGTTCAGTGACCTGACTTGCAAGTTCTCCACAGTCATGAGAAATAATTAATCTGGGTTCATGTGAAAAAAATGTTATTTGCAGTACTTGAGTTATCTGTATTTCAAATTCTTTGCCCAAGTGAGGTTTCAGTTCCTTCATATCAGAGTTCATTTATTCATTACCTCATTCATCCATTCAACACATATCTACTGAGAACGTCCTCTGTGTCTGGCATTAATGGAAGTGTTGAAGATTCAGCAGAGAACCAAACAGACAAAACTCCCTCAAGGATTTTACATTTAATCAAATAAAAGTATAAAATTACAGAGTGTCAGATAATGACCAGTTGTAAGGAAATAAATATTTTAGGGAAGAGGAGGCTGTCATGAGCGTGAGATTAAATTTTTTTTAAAAGAAGTTGCCAGAAAAGATTCATTTGAGCAAAGGATCGTTAGAGGTGATGGAGTAAGTCGTGCAGATATTTGGGGTAGAGAGTTCCAAGTAAAGGAAGCAACAAGTACTAAATCTCTAAGACAGGAACATGCCCAACATATTTGAGAAACAGCAAGGACAGTGTTGCTGGAGTAGAATGAATGAATGGGAGAGAAGTAGGAAACAAGACAGAAAGGTGATGGGCAAAAGACCACACAGGAGAGAAGAATCAGTTGCCAAGAAATTCGACATGTACTTTACCCTCACTAAGAGTTTCTGAGCGAATTTAAGATATTATTGCCATATAGTATTCCTCTGCCTCCCTCTCTGAGGAGCCTATTTTTTTAATTTATTGAATTATCAAATATTTATTAAGTACCTATTATGTGCCAGGTGCCATTGCAGGCACTGTATGAAGATCCCAGGAACCTTACAGTCTATTGGGGAGTTAGCTTTTACTCTGAGCAGGAAGGCAAATATGGGCTCTGAGTAGAGCAGTGACTTTAGATGACTTAGGTTTTAAAAGGATCTTTCAGACTGCCATGCTAAAAATAGATTCCAATAGGACAGGAAGGAAACAGAAAAAACAATTAGGAGGATATTGAAATAATTCAGAGAAAAGATGATGCTTCAACCAGGATAGTAATGGAGAGACACTGTCAGAATCTAGGTTCCTTTTAAAAGTAGAGTCTACAGTATGGATGTGGGTATTAAAGGAAGGAGTTGATCAGTATAGATCCAAGGTTCTAAGTTTTTGTCTCCCCCTCTGGAGAATCATAAAGAGTCACCATTTTTTCTGAACTGGAGACAACAGTGGAGGAGGAGATTTGAGGGGGAGAAAAATCAGGGGTTTTGTTTCAGGCATTTTAATTTTGTGAGGTTTATTATATATGTAAGTAGAGATGATGAATAGGCAAGACTTGAGAAGTGTCCAGGCTGGAGATAGATATCTGGGAGTCAAAGGGCACCTGGGAGGCTCAGTCAGTTAAGCATCTGACCTCAGCTCAGGTCATGATCTCGCAGTCCATGAGTTCAAGCTCCATGTTGGGCTCTGTGCTGAGAGCTCAGAGCCTGGAGCCTGCTTCAGATTCTGTGTCTCCCTCTGTCTCTATCAAAAATAAATAAACCTTAAAAAAATTTAATGAAAAAAAAAGAAATCTGGGAGTCATAAGCATATAGATGGAAGTTGAAAGTGTGAAGCTCTATGAAATCACCAAGCAAGTGAGTAAAGATAGAAAAGGAAGGTGCCTAAGCTTGGAGTCCTGGGACATTTGAATACTTACAGTTGTGGGAGATGAGGAGACACCAGGAAAGAGGACCGAGAGGAAGCTGTCAGAGAGGAGAAAAAGTAGCTAAGAGAATTAGGTGATTAGCATGGAAGTCAAGTGAAAAATCAAGGAGGACAGAGTGAGGACATGAGTCGTCAGGCAAGGACTAAAGACTAGCTACGTGGAAGTCACCTGTGGCCACACACATCTTGGGTAGACTGGCTGTGAATGCCTGATTGGAGGGAGTTCCAAGCAAGGGATTGGAGCATCAAGAATATGCATCCCTTTGTGTAATGTCTGTGCTAACAGTGAGCAGAGAAATAGAGGGAGATAAGGAGTCAAGTTGGGTTTTTATTCTGTTTCTTTGTCTTTTATTAAAAAAAAAAAAAAGGAAAAATCACATCTTTGCATGATGATGGAAATGATCCAGTAGAACGCCAAAAAGAAAAAAATGTATGATTTTATAGAGACAAAGAGAAATTTCTGGAATATTGTCCTGGAGTAAAAATAAGGAGAGGGATCTAGTGGGCACATGAAGAGTTTGACTTTAGATGGAGCTTCCAGCCCCTACTCTTTCTAAGTAAATCACGGGGTCCCTCCTTTTGTACTTTTGTTATTCTTACACATCATACATGCTGCTGCTCTCCCTAAGCAAGCTTCAAGTTTTTATCCCCTCTAGCTGATCAGTTTTCTGGATAATTTTGTATTTATTCCTATTCATTGAACCTCTTCCTTGCTACAGAATTGCCCTAAGCATCTGAGATGCCATAAACAGGACAGAAAAAGCCCCAGCACTCCAGGAGCTTGCACTAACAGCAGGTAGACATGAGCTGAGTGGTCAGGAAAGCCTTAAACACATTGGCTGTAGCCTGAATTTTGAGAAACAAATGTATTGTTGGTGGGGGACAGGGGTGGAAGATGTGGGGAGAAATAACGCAGGAAACAAATGGAAAGAACAAAAAGTCCAGTTTAAATGGAGCGTCATGAGCAAGAGAAAGGATGATGGAGGGGGGTCAAGTGGGGAAAGGCTTAGGCTTTGTACTTCATGGGAAGGTGACTTAGACTGAATGTTTGTGTCCCTACCCCAGAATACATATGTTGAAATTTTAATTCCCAGCGTGATCGGATTAGGAAATGGGGCCTTTGGGGTGATTAGATCAGAGCACTCATGAATGGGATTAATGCCCTTATAAAGAGACCCTAGAGATCTTTCTCGTCCCCTCTGCCATAAGAAGACACACTAAGAAGACAACTGTCTATGAACCAGGAAATGGGCTGTCACCAGAACCCAAATCTGCCGGTACCTTGATCATGGACTGTTTGTTGCTTATTGTTCAAGCCACCCAGTCTATAGTAGTTTTGTTACAGCAGCCCAAATGGAGTAAAACCAAAGAAGACTGAATTAGATGCTGAGTGCACTGGTAAGTCATGAGCCTGACCCTGATTCACCTTTTAAAGACATCTTTCTGGTTAGTGTATGGAGAAAGGATCTTAATGGAAGAGTAGAAGCAAAAAAAAAAAAAAAAAATAGGTAAAATGTTTCTACAGCCTTCCAGGCAAGAGATGGGGGGGAGCCTTGTTCGAGAATAGTGGCAGTAAAGATGGAGAGGGGTGGATGGATTTGTTTTCCATCTCAGAGGTTTAACTGGGATGACTTGCTGATGAATTGGATGTGAAGAGTAAGAGAAAAAAAGGAATCAACAATGATTCCTAAGCATTTGGCCTGAGTCACTGGGTCAAGCTGCTATTACAGAGATGGAAAAACAACGCAGGGGAGATTGGTTTGTGGGAACGATAAAACCTGCAATTCCATTTTGGACTTAATTTGGAAATACCTATCAAACACACAAGGGGAAATAGTAGGCAATTAGCTATAATAAATAAAGATAGCTGACACTTCCATGGTGTTTACTATGAGCTAGGCATGACTCTCATTAACATTAAATCACAAACATTAAATCAGCATAGATTGCATTTACATGCTTAGGACTGGGTGAGTTCACCTAGAGAGAAAAGACAGGGAAAGAAGGAAGCCCAGGAATAAGCCCTGAACACACCAGCACTCAGAGGTCACTTAAATGCCCTTCTTCCCCAGATCCTCAGGTAAAAGTAGTTGGTTATGGGCTTTTGCATAATAGATCAGAATCCCAAATCCTATTTGTTGACAACATCTGCACAGACAGCTGTTTCCCTCCTATCTCTTGGTCTGTCTTCCAAAGTCCCAGGCATCAGTGGGAGGAATTCATGTAAATACCAGCTGTATACATAAGCTTTTCTATTTTCTGTCTAAAAATGATTGTCTCTAAGGATGCTTCCCCGGTCTTAGACTGCTGTTTATCTCTATTTGAACTCCCCCCACCCCCACCTCCCAAATGTGGGAAAACGTATTAAGTTTAAGCAGGCTCTCCACCACATGTTGGCTACGTGCTTCAGGTTGTGCATCTAAATGGGGCTATCTGGGGAAGAATTCAGCCACCTTCATCACCAGATTTATTGCTAATTTCTTCTTCCCAGGATAAGTTTTCACTTCCATCAAAACTCTACTCTCTAGTAAATAACCTGTTTAATTGAGTACTAGCACTGATATATATAATTCATGTTTTCTCCACTTCAAAAGTAAGGTTGTCAATTTCCTTTTAGAGGAAAAACCATAACCCACAGCATCAGTCCCAAAGGAAACTAGGTTAGAGGAGGGTTAGTGGTCAGCTCAGTGGATGCCAGCACCACTCTTGGGAAAGCAACCATAGAGTTCATCCATTACTATTCACTAATCAGCAGTTGCTTCTATACAGAAACAGTCCCTACTGCACAAATTCCAATGCACTGCATTCTTAAGACTAATTTAATGGCACTCACTTGAACCACTCTTAACGATGTGGTCCAAATGCTTAAATGGTAGGGTGCATTATCTTTTTTCCCCACTATTTTATTATTTGAGGAGATCAGACTTGGCTTCTATTTATGATCAGCTCCAAGAGACTTAAAAGGGACTTTGATTCCAAAGTATATACGTAAATCGTGTGGGTTTTTTTTTTCTCTTAGAGATGATGAAAGGGCAATATTTTTCTTTTATGTTTCAACACTAAACAGAAGTCCTTCTGAAATTTTTTAAATACCAGTTCTTATTAATTACAAGTGAAAGCTTAAAGAGGGTTTAAATAAGAGGAACCAAAATGATCATGTTAGTAGCAGTACTCCATGTATTATTTCTTATGTTGTTCTGCCTTGCGTGCAAATTCTCTCTCTCCATAGAGATAGAGATAGAGATAGAGATCGAAATAGATATACATAGATATAGATATAGATATAGATATAGATATAGATATAGGTATAGATATAGATAGATGACATAGATATAGATATATGGCACTCTCTTTTTTCTCTCTTTCTCTCCCTCTCTCCCTCCTTCTCTCACTGTTTCCAATTTTTAGTCCTTGTCCCATGACATTTCTCTTTTTGATAGCATCGTTTCTGACCTCTTCCCCAGGGTTTTCCTGCCAGCTTCTCACCATGGCATCCAGGACATATCCAACAGGGAAATCATACTGAAAATGAATCTGAAAGCAAGACTTTGGTTCATCAAGTAGATAATACAAGTCAGAAAATGTCTCATCTAATTCTCTGGATTCTGCCTATAATCTGCCATAAAATATCGAACCCCTGATTTTAAATCAGAACCTGAAATGGTTCCAGGATGTAGATATTTAAATGGAAATCTCTAGGGGTTTTCCTCTCCCATATAAAATTAGTATCTTGATTTTCTGCCAGTTTGGTATATGGATTTCAGATGTGCTGATGAATTGATTTTTTAAAAAAAAAATAGGACTACAGAAATAATCTACTATGGTATGTCTTTATTTGGGGAAACAGAATCTAATTAGAAAACTGCCTCATTATTATTTATGGCATGTTATAAATTAGGTTTGTGCTATGTCTCTTAGCCTAAATATTTTACAAATCCTTCTATATATATTTTAGGTGGAAATATAATATGCAGAGCTGCAACATTTTATGGGGAAACAACTGATCCCCCTGGGTTAAGTATTTTAACATCTTAAGTAAATGTAAATTTTTAAAACAGATCTAGGACGATAAAATGGCATAGTTGTATGTTGGAAGAAAGCCCTCTAGGGTATAAAGCCTGTGTTTTGAAGGAACAATCTAGGATTTGGGAACAGCTGGAAGCAAAAGGCCTCTAATGGATGTACGCAGAGTGTCTCTTCACCAATCCCCAAACCTATGAGGTTAGAACAGCCAGAGGAGATTGCATGAAATTTCACGTGAATAGAGGGAAGACAGGTGTTTCCAAAGCAGAAGGAAACTATTGTAGAGAAAACTACTGAGATGGTTTATCATATTTCATATTTAATCTACTTCATTAATTCAGTTTTCCTAATGGTCTGTCATATGGTTTTTAAAGCCCATAAATTGTTTTGTTCTTTTTGTCTTTAATAAGAAAGTTAACATAAAAATAACTCTGAGAGCCTGTTGCGGATCTCCTTAAAAAATACTAGCATCCCTCCCCTGCAGGCTTCCAGGAAAGAAGAAGAGAATTTTCTGACCCAAGAGGCCTACCTGGCCCTCTGCCACAGTAAAGGTTAGAGCTCCCCTTTTATCAATTTTCCTTCCTCCTTATCACACTTGCAGTTAATTCATCATTTGGCACTTCTTGTTCAATGTATTTTCCCCACTGAATTATTCGAGGAATTCAGGAACCATGTCTGTCTGGTTTACTTATCTTAGGTGAGCACAGAGTCTGTTTTCAAGAAATATATGTTGAATGAAAAAACAAAGAACCATCCTCTTGAATAGACACAGACCCCCAAAGAAGTTGGAAAGTTGAGGAGACCACACAGTAATACCATCATCAAAGACAACAACACAGTCACCTTCTATGAACGACTCACTCTGAGTGTTATTGGCTAATGATTAAGAACACAGGCCTGCAGTTCATCTGCTTAAGTTTGAAACCTGTTGCTGGCTGTGTGACAGCAAGCATGTGATTTAAGCGCTCGCTCGCTCTCGCGCTCTCTCTCTCTTCTCCACTTTCCCTATCTATAAAATGAGGATTCGAATGTTATTATTCCTCTTAGGGTCATTGTGACAGTTAACTGAAGTAAAACTGAAGTGAGCCCTCAATGAGGAGTATGCGTTAAGCACTGAGCTGGAGCTCAGTGAGTTCTTTACAGGAATACTGTAGCACAGGTGTTACTAGCCCCACTTTGCAGAAAACAGAACCCTGTTTCTTGCCCTAGGTCACCCAGTCAGTGGTAAATCATGGAGCTAGGATTACACTGGGACACACCCTTGCTAAGGTGTGGTCTTTGCATTAGTTTCAGTGACTCAGATAAGGTTACTTACCAATTAACTACTAACTACCACCACAGCTCAGAACAGATACCTTGGCTGGTAAGAGTGAAATATGGCCAGCCACACAGCAGGAACCAAGACCAATGTTGAATGGCAAAATCTGGCAAGGAACTTCAGCTAGCTGGCCTACAGAGGGCAAGATGATGCAAGCCCTTGTCTGCTGCTGAGGTGGTCAGTGGGAGCATTCCTACCCAGCCACAGAGTGCACTTCCAAAAGATTTCGCCCATCTCACGCCAGCCTTTAGAACTAGGTAGGGACCAATTCACTGTACTATCAACAAGGTGACAATTAACTAGTAAGTCACTTAAGGCATCAACAAACTTGGGTTGGATTAAATAAAACAGGAACAGAAAGTCTAAAAGCAGCTATCTCCCACTCAGGAAAAAGCTGGGGTACATTACTGAAATATAATTGCAGCTGAATCACTAAGCAAGATGGTTCATTGTTTAAACTAAGCTAGAGCATCGTTGTTTCTTTCTTGTCATCGTCAGTGTGACATTTTTCCTCCATTTAAGTCACTGTTTCTTACAATTGCGTCAGGCTGAAGATGTAAGTGTTGGTTCTTAATGATTCCTCATGTGCAGGCCTAGTTCTGTGTTAATCAGGAAGAAGGTAACATTTCTTATGTAAATACAGAATTATGGAGATAGCCACCCAGAAATGGGTTTGCATTCTAACTCTGCATTCACTAGCTTAGGAAAGACCCTCAATCTTTCTGAGTCTCAGTTCCCAAAAAATGAGGATGTAACTTCATAGTGATATGGTAGCGATTAAATTAGATTGTATATGTAACTATCAGTACAAAGAAACAAGCATCCCCTGACAATGTCCCTAGCATTTTTTTTCTTTTCCTTTCTATTCCTTTCCTTTCCTTTCCTTTCCTTTCCTTTCCTTTCCTTTCCTTTCCTTTCCTTTCTTTTCCTTTCCTTTTCATGTCCTTTTCTTTTCTTTCTTTTGTTCCTAACATTTTCAGTCACCTTGTCTACCAGTTATTTTAGATAATCATTACAGTGACACAATATGCCAATAGTAGGTTAGCAGCATTCCTGACCTCTACCTATGATATACCAATAGCATAATCTTCTCCATTTGTGACAATCCAAAATGTCTCCATATAGCAGAAGGCATGAACAGACATTTGAAACTCCCAAGAGGACATACAGATGGCCAACAGACACATGAAAAGATTCTCAGCATCACTCATCATCAGGGAAATGCAACTCAAAGCTACAATGAGATATCATCTCACAACTATCAGAATGGCTAAAATCAAAGACACAAGAAACAAGTGTTGGTGAGGATGTGGAAAAAGGGAACCCTCATGCACTGTTGATGGGAATGCAAACTAGTGTAGCCACTGTGGAAATACTATGGAGATTCCTCAAAAAGTTATAAATAGAACTACCCTACAATCCAGTAATCCCACTACTGGGTATTTACCCAAAGAACACAAAAACACTAATTTGAAAAGATACATGCACCTCTATGTTTATTTACAATAAATATATTTATATTATTTACAATAGCCAAGATATGGAAGCAGCCCAAGTGTCCACTGATAGATGAATGAATAAAGAAGATGTGATAGCTATACAATGGAATATTTTTCAGCTGTAAAAAAAGAATGAAATCTTGCCATTTGCAGCAACATGGATGGAGCTAGACAGTGTAATCTAAGCAAAATGAGTCAGTCAGAGAAAAATAAATATCATATGCTTTAATTCATATGTGGAATTTAACAAACTAAAAAGAAAAAAAGAGAGAGAGAGAGACAAATCAAGAAACAGACTCTTAACTACAGAGAACAAACTGATGGTTACCGGGGGGAGGTTGCTGGGTGGATGGATGAAATAGATGAAGGAGATTAAGAGTATATTTATATTGATGAACGCTGAATAACATATAGAACTGTTGAATCACTACGTCGTCCACCTGAAACTGACATAACACTGTATGTTAACTATACTGAAATTAAAATTTAAATAAAAATGTCTCCATACATTGCAAGTATCCACTGAGGGAGTAAAATCAACCTTGGTTAAGAACCACTACTGTAGGACAATAAATGTCTAAATAGATTAAGAAAATATAATAGGGACAATAAGCAGCATTAAGGTTCTGCATAATGCATATGGATTTACATTATTATTATTATTGTGTGTTTTTCCAGGCATATTCAACTACACAGGTGCAGGCATGAAGCAGGTAGAGAATAGGATTTGGCCAGGATTGGGCGTTTCCAGTTGAATGTGACAGGGAAATATATGGGCTAGCAGCTAACCTATAAAAGGGAATGCTGCTAAACATCCTACAATGTTCAGGACAGCCATCCACAATAAATAACTATCTGGTCCAAAATGGCAAGAGTACCAAGATTAAGAAAATTTATCCTAGACCCTTGCTGCTCGAAGTGTGGTCCATGGACCAATGACATCTTCATCACCTAAGATTTTATGTGAAATGCAGAATTTCAGGCCTCACTCTAGATTTACAGAACTAGAATCTCCATTTTAACAAGATCCCTGGGTGAGCTGCATGCACATTAAAGTTTGAGAAGCCCCTTTCAAGCCATCTTGTCTCCTCTCATGCTTACAACACTTCCTTCCTGCCTTCATTCTCACCTGTGCCTTGTTTGCTATTGCACCAACAAAGAGGCATTCAGAAGATATCTAACACATGCTTCCACTGTCAAAGTTCCCCACCCAACTATATCTGTATATCTAGGAAAGATTTCAGGAAGGAGTGCAATGATGAACCGTGGTAAAGAGAAAAGTACTGAGGGTGAGAGGTGAGGGGTACTGATAAGATGATGAGGTTGACAGAATATGGATCTTGGGGGGCTTAAAGTATTGTTGAAGTTGAAATACTAAAGGGAGAGAGCTAAAGAGATCATGGACAGCAGTCAAAGATGAAAGATAAAAATGAAGATTATGAAATACATGCAATTAATAATGAAAGATCTTGGCATGACTCTGGTGACTGAGGTATGTTCAAATACATAACCACCAGAGAAGAAGTCAAGAGCTAAGAGGCAAGAATTTGGGAACTATCATTTATGTGAATTTTGAAATTTCTAAGAATTTCGTCAGGAGGCGCATTAAAGACCCATGAAAAGGAGTAATGAGTTAAAACCTTCAAGGAATAAAATGA
Source organism: Puma concolor (assembly GCF_028749965.1). Classification (NCBI taxonomy): domain Eukaryota; kingdom Metazoa; phylum Chordata; class Mammalia; order Carnivora; family Felidae; genus Puma; species Puma concolor. Next base: position 23,448,387 of record NC_141673.1, on the reverse strand, counting down.
GAGTGCTCTGTGGGGTCCATTGATCACAACAATAAGGGCGGGGGGAGGAGAAGGTGATATAGTGAGATGACATGAGTTAGGTCAAAATTGGGTGTTTGAGAAGAGAAGGGTAGTGGTCTGGAGGCAGCGACATGGAGCAATGTATACACCATGACCACCACCACCACCGCCATCACCACCACCTCCAGGCCCAAATGAGAAGCAGGATCTTCAGAGGAGAGTCAGATCTCAGAACGAGAAGTTGAAGAGAACATATAGGAAAAACTTTTGGACCAAGGACAGATTTTAGATGTTGTGAAAGGATGGAAGTTGAGGTCAGATATAGAATATGTGAGGAAAAGGATCCATGGGGAAGGCAGTAATGTGGGAGTCTCGAGTTTCTTATAATGTCTGAAATAAACAAGGATAAATAAGGTGGTCATGCAAATTATCATCCAAACGGAAACATTTTCAGGGTTGGGAGAGGATGGTCATCCTAGGCAAACCAGGACATATTACCTTTTGGATAAAGGTTATGATAGGATTGACTGTGACTATCAATCTCTTTGGCAGATTGTGATGGTAAGGGTGCAAGTATTGGCAGTTGAAATGGGGTGTTCTCGGACCGTGAAGCTTTCTGCAACCCTAAAATTATTTCTTCAAGTGCTGAAGGAGGCTGGAAGAGGAGTCGTGTATTGCTGAGGGTCCCTGAGCTCCAACAGGCTGGTTTCACCTACAAATTAGAAATGCTAAATAGAAGAGACTTTTATTTTTTATTGTTAACTGTTTTCAGTGTAAAGCTACCCAATGATAATAAAAATATTCTCAAAACGTTTTTAGCAAAATAGTCAACATGTTTGCACAGGTCACACACCCCAAAAGCAGCTAGAGCCCAGTGAATGTTTGTAGTTCTTGTCTACTATTTGAGAGCCTTTTAAGGGGAAAAAAAAACAATGAGGCCCTCTAGCGGCCAGAATATTTCCAGGTAATCAGTTAAAACATCACAGAAGGAGCTGGAAAGAAATATGGGCCGTCACCTGGTAGAGACCCTTGCCCTGAGTTAAGTGAACGTGCGTACAAGGATCAGGACTAATCACATCATAGGTGCTAATGAAGGCTAAAATTAACTCTAAGCCTAGAGGTTGGTTCTTACCCAACAGACGCTCTTGCTCTGGACACTGCCGCTGAAGACCACTCCACTCCACGCGACCACTAACATCCCACATCCTCACTCCCAACCCCAGATACAGAGTTTGGAGAGGACTCTCTAGGGTCAGACCTTTAAAACATTGTAGGCTAGATTAAAGATCTTGATCTTTTTCTAAGCGCAATGGAAAGCCATTGAAATACTTCAAGCTGAGGGATGTGGGGGGGTGGGGGGAGTTTCATGTTCAAATTTGCACTTCAGAAAGATTGCTGTGGCTGCAGGGTGAAGAACAGTCAGGGAGCAGGGGCGCAGAGCAGATTCAGAGATCTCAGGAATGTGGTTATTATAGTAATAAAGGTGAGGATAGGATTGGAATGGGTGGAGGCGAAGAGATAGAAAGAAGTCAACATATTCAAATGAGAATTAAGGAGTGAACTCAGCAGGACTTGGAGGTGTATTTCATATAAGGATAAAAGAGTGAGAAGAGTATGGATGATACTAGATTTGGAATGTGTGGTGTTCACAGAGACAGGTGACACTGAAAGAAGACACAGGCTGGAGGCAGAGCTGGGGCAGAACACGAGTTTGATTCTGGATAGACTTTGTTGGCATTGCTTTGGTTCATACATACTGTCCGAATACTGAGTAGGCAAATGACTGTTCTGGCTGGCAGCAAGGAAGAGAGGCCTGGGCTGGAGGCAGCATATAGTGAGTTGTCTGCATATGACTCTATTCTTTTAATCTCTCCATGGGGAATATTATGTTTGTTTGCTTGCTTGCTTGATGAATAATGGGTTGACTGACTGATTTTGATTGATTTTTGACTCTCTACAAAAAGAAGCCCCTTCCTTGGGCACCTGGGTGGCTTATTTGTTAAGTATTGGACTCTTGATTTCAGCTCATGTCATGATCTCATGGATTCCTGAGTTCAATCCCTGTGTCGGGCTCTGTGCCCTGACCCCTAACCACTGACCACATGGAGCCTGCTTGGGATTCTCTGTCTCCCTCTCTCTCTGCCCCTCCCCCACTCACACTGTCTCTGTCTCTGTCAAAATAAAAAACATAAAAATTTTTTTTTAAAAAGCCTCTTCGTATTTGCACCCTGATCCCTTTTTGAGACTGTTTTGAGGCTTCCACAATGCAGACCAAAGGGTTTAGCCAAAGTTCCCCTAAGCTCAACACCTCTGTGGGACAGGCTGTGACAGGCTCAGCCAATGGGATACTCTTTGCCAGAGCTCACCTATAACCCAAGATTGTGGAGCCAGGTGGAGGTTGCTCATCAGCCCAATGGCAACCCGAATGGCCTTGAGTCCAGTGTGTTTTGCTTCACAGCCCTTTTTCTGGTTCCTGATGCCCAACCCTTGATTCCTGCCCATTATCCAAACCTCCCGTTGGGTCTACAAGCCTCTCATATCTTCACATGATTGCTGTTTTTGTTTTTGCTTAAATTGAGCAGTTGCCTGAAATTAAGAATCCTGACTGGTACCTCTCCTTTATATTTATGTTTCTTTCTTTCTGTTCCTCCAATTTCCCTAAAGCTTTTTCTATTCTGAGTCCTTCTTTCTGATGGGCTATCTCCCTACTACCACCATCTTTTCTACACTGCATCATTCTCTTTATTTTTCCCTCCACGGACCTCTGCTCTCCTTCCCTCTCTGGTCACAATGTCAAACTAGGGATTCAGGGTTGGAAGTAGAGTGAATACACTGACTTCATAACATCAAGATTTAAAACTTCTGACAAGTTGGAAAGAGAAGCTGAAATCAATGTGATGAAATTTAATTGAGATAAATGGATATTTATGAGCTTAGCTTCTAAAATGAAGCACAGAAGATGAACCAGCAATGGTTCCACAGCCAATTCTATTAAAAAACAAAAGAAGTGAGAAGTGGGATTGCCAGATAAAATATGTGGGACATACTTACACTAAATAATTCTTCCTTGTTTATCTGAAATTTAAATTTAACTGGGTGTTCTGTGTTTTTTAGTAAATCTGGAAGCCTTACTCTTGAGGTTTGAATTGACTGAAAGCTCAGTACACGCCTTCAGACATGGGTGCCTTGGAAAGCACATCAGTTTCGCGGTATGACGGGAAGGATGACAACTAGATGAAAGAACCCCAGGATTCACTGAGCCCAAGAGAGCACATGCAGAGTGTGCTGGGTCTTTCCGGGCCCACTCTTGGAGAGATGCTGCTGGGTTGATGGACAGAGAGAATGGAAATCACATCTTAGGTGGGATAGCTGAAAGAATGTGGGAGTGGAAGCCCTAAGTGGGTCATGCCATCAAGACCTCCAGAAAGACTGACTCCAGCCTTTTCTTCTATGCCTGGTTCTCCAACTTCTCTTCAATTCTATGAGCAGCCTAATGGCTCATCAAGAAATTTATCTTCTTTTTAGGTTTGTCAAAGTCAATTTCTGCTTCTTGCCACTGAAGATCTCAAAGGGTACAATCGTTTTTTTCCTAACATCTACCTGGATCTTTTCAGAAGAGAATTTGGCCATATTTAGAAAGCAAAACTAGCACCTGGAGGTGAAATCAGACAAGTCAACATGGGAAAGAACTTTCTAATTATCCAAACAACCCTGAACCATAAAGGTCTATAGATCAGTGAGAGTCCATTTTCTGCAGAGGTTCAAGAAGAGGCAGGATGATCCACGGATAGGGACAGGATTCCTGATCTAACTGGATAAACAGACTGGATCAGATGCCTTATAAGACGTGTTTTGTTTTGTTTTAACTTACAGGATCTTGTTCAAATAAAATGGCAAACAGAAATTAAAACAAGATACACACAAGCTGAGCAACTGTGGTAGTTGCAGATGAAAACCAAGTTTCCCCTGCTTATCCTTATCTTAAATTTGTAGGTGTTTCAGCACGAGACTTGTAGAAACTTGGGACTCTTTGAAGCATAGTTTTAAAATCACTGGATTAAAATTGCTAATATTTAGGGGACACTTGCAAGTATCTCTGGCACCCTCTTAAGTACTTTTTATGTATTATCTCATTTAATGCTCCTCAAAACTATGTGAACTAAGTACTATTATTAGCCCCATTTTACAGATGAGGAACTGGAAGCCCACAGATGGTAATTGACTCATTCAAGGTCACATGGCTGGAAGATATTCCCATCTTCCAAAATTCAAATACAGGAGGTCTGACTACTGAGGCTGAACTCTGAACCACTGTGCTGCTTGCTTTTTAAGATCTTATGATTGAACGAAGCTTGAGTTTCAGTGCTTACCATTCCTTTTGAGTTCTGTGTTCCTTTCATTCATTTATCATCAGATTAATTTAAGCCTTTCTAGGCTTTTCTAAAATAGCACCAACTCAGATGAATTTAATTTGTTTTTCCTGACCCTCAGTTCACAGTTTTCCCTGTAGCTGGTTTTCCTTAATTAGTATTTTTTTTTTAACGATTTCACATACCTCTCTAAATTAGGTGCTTTAAGGTTATCAGCTCTTAGGGTTGGCTGTAAAAGATCAAGTTGCCTACCAGGGTCAGCATTCATTCCATCAGTTGGATGTTCACTGTGCCTCTTTTATCTTTTCACAGCACAACAAACTGGGGGGAAGAGGCTTGGTTTGTTTGCCAGGCTTCATTTGACCAAGCGATGATGGAGGTTTCTCTGGTGGTCACCAAATGGGAGGAAGGCAGGCAGATGCAAAAAACAAAAAACCCGGCACACTAATTGTCCTGGTGTTCGCAGCGACCCCTCTTCCCCCTGTCACAGAGCATCAGACAGGTAGGTTTGAAGCAGCAGGAGCAGCCTGACCTAATCAAACGCTCTCCAGACCATTCCTAGGAAAGCCGCCAGCTTCGGCTCGCAGGGGTCAGCGGCCACTGTGAGCGGCATTGCTGTCACCCGCTCTCGACTCAGTATGATCCTTGACTCTCTCATGCTGTCAACGGCATCCTACTGTTCTCCGTGCCTGTGTGAGAAAGTATATACCTAAAGGCACAGGTCAGTAGGACCAGGCTGTAAGTTGGAGGCCCAGATTCAGGGGAAGGTTCAGGATAAGCCTCCTCTCCCTCATGCACCTGTTTCCCCCTCCCCACAGGTGGGCTCACTGTTGCCCTGAATTCCCCTTTCATCCCATTACTCACCACCTCTAACAGGCTGTCAGGGTCCCAGGTTTCTCTCTGCGAGGTGCTCTCCAATACTGTTTGTCTAACGTCACCTGTGAACCTCCCCACCCCAGGCATCGACCGTTACTTCATATTTTACAAAAAATGGTGTAAGTTCAGCACTCCATAAATATAAAATGGTGAATAGCAAATTTCCCCCATACCGAAGCCATTTCATTTTCTTCAGCAAAACGGTTCCTTTTATTTCTATGCAGAAAGCCCAACGAGGGAAATTTCTTCATTGCTCAGACAGCTACAAAATGTGATCACATTTTTTTCCCCACAGCTAATGTGCTCTTATGTATAAAATTTAAATTTGAAAGTCTGAGCAGATGGCCTATAAAGTTCTTGTTTTCCCTCTGAATTTAATTTCTTCCTGCTTATAGTGGGGTTTTTTAAATCATTTGAAAAGGAACAATAAAATGTTTCTATAAATTGTAATAATCATTATCTTGACGATTGTTCTCTCCCAAAGGTATCCCAAAGGAAAAACCGGATGCTTGACATTGGGTCTGGAATCTTATCTGCCCTGTCTTGTTCTCAACATTAATCGGCACCATAAAACTCTGCCAGTTGGGCCCTGTGCGTCTCAGAATTGGTCATCATTCTTACTCGAACGAGGCAGAAGTTTACCTTATCTTAGAGAACAAAAGGTCAGGGATGAAATGACCTAAGAAAATTAGCCAGATACAAAAATACAACTGGAATGTTTAGTCTCTTTTAGAAAATACTGTTTTCGAGTGCCTTAAGAGCCATTTCATTTCATTTCATTTCATTCAGAGCCATTAATGAGCTAATTATCTTTTTACTAAAGGAGACCCGTAGGACTTCAACTTAGCAATACTTAGTTGGTCATCAGTTTGGGTGATTATATGTAACAAAGTTGTGTTGTTTTTCAAGCTGTTCTGTCATTCAGATTCTTCCCCAACTTCCCACGGTTAAAAGAAGCGGGATTGACCCGCTGTGGTTTCAGGTTCATATAAGGAAAATATCCCTAGTGCCACTTGCACGTGGTGGTGGTCTCTTACCTTTTATTCCTGCTGTTTACTACATTCAAAGGTGCCTACTATAGGAAGGTTAACTAAGTAGATAAAATGCAGGGATTGACATCACATTTGCAGCCCAATACTATTTTGCAGGTTGAATTCATTGACATGAGCCTGCCCTTAGAATTTGCAGGCCTCAGGCGTGACAATACAAACAGAAGCCTACTACTCTATGTCCATATATTTAAAAGTTATAAATCGAGCTTACACAGGTGAAATAAAATACATTCTATCTGTCCACTTTGAAAAATAGATCTTGTCATATGGTCCTATCTTAGTATGAAAAATTGAAGGCCAGCTTCAGATTTAAACTCTTGGATCACCATGAGCTGTACCTGAATGTGGCAGCCTGTGGAGTGTCAGCACCGGGCTGCTATTCACCACTGTCTCTTCAGGCCCCAGCTCCACCTACACTCATCTCTTGGGTCACATTTCCAGGCTACATCTCTACCTTTTTCCTCCCCTCCCCACAAACAACGGTCCCTTGGCTACCCTCCAGGCCTAAAGACACAAACACTAGGATAGTCTCCCCTTGGGAGAACAGGGAAGAGTGTCTTCCCTTGGAAGAGGACCTTGCGGGTTCTGGTTGTGGGCTCAGGACCATTGGGATAAGCAATTAGAGAGTCACAGATATGAAGAATGTGGTCTAGTAGGTGTGGAGAAGGGAAATCCCCAAGTAGAATCCTACCTAACTGCCATGTCATGTTCATAGTCATCTACTAAGATGATCAAACCTTGGACTCTCTATCCCAACAGTAGGACGATAGGCACAGGAGACCCAAGGCAGGGGTCCCTCTAAGAACAGAACTGCCTGTTGTCATAGCATTATGAACCAGACCAGCAGTACTTATGTGATAAACATTTACTAGGCACTGAGAATTACCATTGGCAAGAGATCCTATTATATGCCATAAGGAAGACCAACATATATGAGATTTGGTCTCTGTCCCCAAAGAACTTATAGTCTAGTTGAGAAGATCACAAACACAGAAACAGTTGTTTCTGTGAAACAACTAAAGGCCCTAATGAAAACCCTAAGGGCCAAAGATGTATAAGCCAAGTCAATGGTATGTTCTTCCCCAAAAGTAGTTCAGACTAAGAAGTATTAAGTAAACCAGCTTTCTTTAGCCACTTAGATAAAATGTTCTACCTTTCTAAATCAGCCTTCATGACACTCCTCGAAAGAAGCTTAGTATTATCCTATGGAACACTCTGGAAATGAACAGGTTAAGATTTGGCTTCCATTCCTTAGCAAATCTGATGCAGGCAGGATTAGAAGTAGAAAGATTTAGCTCCCAGTTCAGCACATTGTGTGCCAACCCATCTGCCCACATCAGTGTCTATTTAAAAGTGAAGCCAATCAGACTAGCCCCATCTTCACCTGTCCTACTGATCGCCCATAGCAAGGGAGGAACAGAAAGCCCACAAGTTGGTCTGGAAATTGAGTCTCTGTGCAATTTCCAGTCGTGTCTCTGCTTAGAGGCACACAGCCAACAAAGCCATCAATCTGGCAGTTTTTTAACGCTGACCCAGTATATATTTGCTAGGCCATTTGCGCCATCTGCCATGCAAATGTCAGTTAAGGAAATAGCAGAGAGTTGTGGGAATACCAGGGTTAAAATGCCATTTAGCAGGAATGCACCAGTTCCAGTCGCAATCGCCCACTGGAGAACAAAGAGCTGGGAGAGCCAAGGGCAATAAAAAGAGAACAGAGGTGTAACAGACCAAGGCTCTCAGCCTTGCTTTCTCTCCACTCCCGGATCGTTTCATTATGACACCTTCAGAAACATGGACCTTCGTTACTGACAAGGTCAGTAAATGCTCATGCAGCAATTATATATATATATATATATATATATATATATACACACACACACACACACACACATATATATGTATATATATAAATAATTATTTTTAAAATGTATATATAGACATGCATATATAACATTTTATATATATGCATATATAAAAAATTTTAAGGGGCACAAAGGCACTCATGGCTACATGTCCCTAACATAGCTCCCCCATTCTCCCGAATAGGGCTCATATATTAGCAATACTTATAACCATCTATGGACCCCTTACCATAATATGCTGTGTACCAAATTAGCTGCCAATTATTTATTTCTCTAATGTTTACATCACTAAAAAGTTGATATTTTCTACAGTTTTAGAGATGCAACAAGCAAGGCTCAGAGAAGTATTCTTTTAAAACCCAACAACACACAGCTTGTAAATGGAAGACCTAAATTTCAAATCAGCTCCTCCCTCTCAATACTCATGTCCCTCGTACCATAGCCACTCCTGTGGGTGTGCATACTTGTTTATACATTAATTAAATGGAGAATGTATACTATTTTGTGTTCAGTTTTGTTCAGTGAATGTCATAAATATTTCTCATGTTTTTATAAAGCTTTCATGTTTATCATTTTTAACAGGTGGACAGTAATCCATCTGGTGATTTACATTAGTATATGAAACACTATATTTAAACTGGCTGCCTTTCGGTCTGTGTGTGTCCGTCCATGTGTCCTAACTCTTTTTCTCTTATAATTGATACTACAAGGAACATGTTGGTTCATATGTTTTTTGCTTCTGTTGTATTATTTCCTTAGGATAAATTTCGAGTAGTAGATTACTGGGTCAAACAGTATCACCATTTTAATGGCACCTGGTACATAATTATCATATTTATTTTCAAAACTATTCCATCAAAAATATGTGAGAGTTTCAACTCACAACAGCTTACAACTTACAACTTACAACAGCCACACCAGCACTGGGTGTTTCATTAGCCTTTCTTTTTTGCTAATATATTAAATTTCACATGGCACCTCAAGCTTGTTTGGCTTTCATTTTATATTCCAAAATAGTGATGGATATTTCCCCCCATCTACTTGGTTACTGCTCTTACGTTGTCTCGTATAGCTGTTCTCTCTACTTACCCCACCTATCTCGAGGTGCTTTGTATAAATGTGGATGTACTTTTTATGCCAAGGAACTATTACCCTTTTGCTTTATTTTCTTTATTCTTGAAGAAATGTCTGAAAAGGAAATGCTAACTTGACATATAAAATGCCAGTGACAAATCCTTCTTCAGAATGATGTCTAAAACTAAAATAATCAAGAGGTAGCAGTATGAGCAAGTTATTTGAAAATATGTAGGTAAATATCATGAGAGACAGCTGAAAAGGCTTTAAAGAGGTAGCTTCTGGGGGGCAAGGGGTGGGAACTGTGCAGGGAGCTGATCTTTCTCATAAGTCTTGCAGAACTGTTTGACTTTTTACGTGGCAATTACAACTGATGAAAAAAGAAAATAAAATTTATAAATTCTTCTCAGCAAATGAACTGGAGGCTCACATAATGCTCTGTGCCCTTGCTTGAGAAAATCTTCCAATTAAGTTTTCTTTTCTCAAAAATTAACTTATGTTTTGCATCTCCCTCCCATTGCTCACAGCCTTAAGATGCTAAGAGGAAGGGACAAAATCTGGCCAAATTGTGTTCAAGGTTGCTACCAGAGTCATGTCTTTCTCAATTGCAGATTCTCATTATTTCCCTTTTTTATGTACTTTGCATAGGCTTAATTAGAGCTCCTACAATGCAGTGGGGATCTATAACAGGAGGGGTCCTCTCTCCAGAGAAAAATTGATGCTCATTAACAAAAGAGAAACGGATCTCCAAATTAATTTTGTCTTGAGAACCTAGGATTCAAATACATGTGAGCAGTGCTCTGTCACTCTACTCTCTTATAGGAGCAAGTCAAAATTACCTGAGATGAATCATGTCCCTTAAAACCACACTGATTACTAGACCCAGACCACCCAAGTTGGATCTTCACTCTGCCACTGAAGTGTATGACCTTGGCAACTTATTTAACCTTTTCTCATCTCAGTTTTCTTATCTGTAAAATGGAAAAAAATAACAATACTTTTCTCATAGCTTTTATAAAAATTTCATTTGTAAATCCATTTAAAGGGCTTAGAACAATGACTGTTACAGAACAATAACTCAATAAATGTTTTTAAATAGTATTATCTTTGTTATTATTCTCATTTTGCCAGTTTATTCTAGTGTGTAGGAAACTTTGTCCGGGATCATGCAGCATAGCGTAACTGTGAATAGAGATTTGCATTGAATTAAAAATCAGACACATTTAGATACCAACTTTGACTCTGCTATTTAACAGCTGTGCAGCTCTGTATAAAACATTGATTTCCTCATTATACATTGGATCCTGATACCTCGTTCATAGCATTGACTGGAAGATCAAATAAGACAATGTATCACAAACATGCTCTTCCCATTTTTGCCAGGATGTGTTGCTCAAATGGACAGAGAGAGCAGGGGCACAGGAAGAATTACAGCAGTTACCTGAGATGGTTGGAGCTGAACCATCTTCTCTTGCCCTAATGGCACCAATTTCAGGTGATTGGTAGGAGAGCAGTGGGAGCAGAGAGGGCTATTGAATATATGTTCATTACTTAACACACAATTATTGTTGAGCCAGGTGCTGTGCTAGGAGATAAATCAGGTCACTGCCCTCAATGAGCTCAGTGCAGAGCAGGAAACAAAGACAAACATAATTAGAATACCATGTTCTAAGTACAAGAATAGAGCTATACAGATGGCTACATAAAGGAGAGGTGCCTAGGGTGAGGGGAAGCTGCTTGGAAGGGATGTGTATTAGTAATCTTTTGCTGTGTAACAAATTAGCCCAAAATTTAGTGGCTTAACACAGCACACATATATAAACACAACACTTGAGTGGGTCAGAAATCCAGGCATGGTTTAGCTAGGTCTCTGTTTCATGGTTTCTTGTAAGTCTACAATCGAGGTGTTAGTCCAGGTATGCAGCCTCATCTGAAAGCTCTACTGGGGACAAGATTCACTGTCAAGCTCTGTGGCTGTTTGCAGAATTCATTTCTGTGTGCACTATTGGACTGAGGACACTAATTCTTCCCTGTTGGCTGGAAGCTGCCCTTGGTTCCTTGCCATGTGGACCTCTCCAGCATAGCAACTTAGCAGCTTGCTTCATCAAAACACACAAGCCAAGCCAGGAAGACAAAAGAGAGAGCCTACTTGCAAGATGGACATCATAATTACCATGGAAGTGACACCCCATCATTTTTGCCATACTAATAATCCCATTACTTTTGCCAGTCCTGGGCAAGTCACTAAATTCAGCCCATTCTCAAGGGGAGGAGATTATAGAAGGGCATAAACACTAGGAGGCAGAGGCCATGGGAGCCCTTATTAGAAGTCAGCCTACCCCAAAAGAACTCCTGAACTGATCCTTAAAGCAGAAGGAGTCAATATGAGTCTGTGTGGGAAGAAAGTAGAAGGTTGAGGAAGAGACAGAGCAAGCAAACAAGAAAAAGGGGGGAAAGATAAATAAGTTATCTTATTTCTTAAGATGTTATCTTAGAGGAAAAGAATGGGGAAAAAGAGGCTCTTAAATAATGGAAGGAAATTTGACAATGGATATAGATTAAGGGAAGAATTGGGGTGAATTTTGAAAGGAAAAACAGAGACTATTAGTCTTACCTGTGGAGTAGTTTGAAAGCCACGCTGCTGATGAGGGTTATTTTCTTAAATTTATTTTGAATTAGTAAGTGGATAGGAGGTCAGAGTGACAGAGGTGGGCATGTGCTGAAGCAAGGGTGGCAGTCACAGTTTGTTCCCTCAGCTTTTTATTTTTATTTATTCAATAAATAGACCTCTTCTTTAGACTACACTCTGATGGCCATTTAATTAGTTAATTAATCACTTAATGCCAGTCATGATACTTTTCCTATGTCCCTTTAGTTTTTAGTGTACCCTATGTTCTCATGTCCTTATTGATCTCCTGATGTACTTGTAAAAGGAAAGCTTGCAAAGAATCACTAGAATTTGACATTCTTGCTGGTCCTCATTATCCCAACCAAGATTTAAGTTATAATGAGGAAGAATTGAACTTCGGGGTTCCATTTGGTCACTCTCTTCTGCCTCAATATCCATGGCTATACAATGGGAATAACAGGACCCACCACCCCTGTCTTTTCTGGTTGATGCCAATATTGAATGAGATAATGTAGTAAATACAGTTTTTAATTTTTAATCATACGTATAATATACAAGAAAGTAATTCACTCCACAAATGGTTATTGAGTGTACTGCACAAGACACAATGGAAATTGTGCACATGGAAATGTCTAGAATAGAACCCAGTCCTTATGTGTGAGCAGTTAACAGTAGTAAGAGACAGACAGATTTCAACATATCCTTAGAATACGATTTCCTCAATGTGATAATAGAGACTTATACAAAGGCCATTAGGGCCATCGACAAATTTATCACATTGTATTTTAAATATTTGTTCTACTTTCGTGAGGTCACACAACATTTAGAAAATACTACTGAGCATCTGTTTGTGTGGATGTGGCATAATGTGCTAGTTAAGCACATGGACTCTGAAGAGAGCCCGCCTGAGTTCAAGTCCTGGCTATGATCCTTACCAACCGTGTGAAGTGGTCGAGTTACTTAACCATGTTATACCTCAGTTTCCCCTTTTGTAAAACGTGGATGATAATAGTAGATCTCATAGAGGTGTTGCAAAAATTGAACAAGTTAGTATAAGCAAAGTTCTTAGAACAGTGCATGGCCTGTAGCATGCACAGCACAAGTGTGTGCTTTTGTAACTTTAGGCAAAGACATATGCGAGGCCCAAAGGATCTAACACCAAAAAGAAGAATATAGTCCCTGCCTTCCAGTAACTTTGAGCTTATTGGATGAGTCCCATGCTCCTTCCACCCCAAATCATTCAGGCCAGGGACCTGGAAGTTACCTGAGACGGGTTGCTCTTCCTCAGTTCCACCACTACACTCCCAGCTCTCATAATTGATCGCTGAGTCAGATCATCCAAAGATCTCTTATCTGTTCCCTCCTCCCCCACCCCAGTCCCAGTGACTTCCAGTAACCCATCTTCCCTCACCTAGACCAGTGCCTCCTCTGTGCTTCTGGCAGCATGTCAATCTGAGCATCTATACCTTTCATTGAAAACTCTACAGTGTTTCCCTACTGATTCCTGGAATGAATTCAAATTCCTCAACGAGACCTTTCATAATCTCCTCCTTGCACACCTCAATACTTGCCCAAAGACTAGGTTGTGTAGTGGTTAAAGACACAGACTCAGGGGCCAGACAATTGGGATCCAGTTCCACCATTTGCAAGCTATACAACCTCAGTCAAGTTATCTAACTTCTCTGAGTTTCTGCCTGTCTTAATGGTGATAATATCTATCTCTTGGGGTTTTTGTAAGGATTCTATGATTTAACATATATAAAGTACCCTGGCATGGATTAAGCGTTATCTAAATGTTAGCAGTGATCATTCCTGCCTTGAGTCTTACCTTGACTCACTCTTCCTTCACTCCTCCATCCCATTGCAGCTATACAGAACCATTGTTCATTCCCTACACAATCTCTTATCTACCTGCTTCTCCCATTCCTCTTATCACCCCATGTGGGGCACACACCTTAGGGTGACCCCCAATGAGTTCATGCTCCTTGTGTTCATGCCTTTGTATAATCTCCTCTCCTTAGGTGCAGGTAAGACCTGTGATTTACTTCTAAACAATAGAGTATGTCAAAGGTGATGGAATGTCCTTTCATGATTTTGTTACATTACATAAGACTCTTTTAGCAGACTAGACTAGAGACTATCCTTGTTGGCTTAATGAAGTAAGAAGTCATGTAGGAGAAGACCACACAGCTAGGAACTTCTGGCAGCCTCTAAAAATGAAAGCTGTCTTCTAGGACCTGAGGACAGCCTCTGTCTAATAGCCAGCAAAACTATGGGGCCCTCAGTCAGACAACCATGAGGCAATGAAAGCCGACAACAATGTGAATGAGCTTCAAAATAGATTATTCCCCAGTCAAGCCTGTAGATGAGAATGCAGCCCACCCAATATCCTGAATTTAGCTTTGTGTGACCTTGAACAGAGAACCAAGCTCACCTACACCCAGAGGCCTGACCTACAGCAACTATGAGATAATAAATGTTTATTGTTTTAAACTACTACAAAGTGGTAATTTGTTACATGGAGATAGAAAACTAATATATTCCCAATCCTGTTCGCTTGTAGAATCCTACTCAAACTTCTATCTAAGTGTTATCTGCCTAACCCAATGCTCCCACGCACAGATAGACTCTCCCTCCTCATACCCCCATTGTACCTCTTGCACCCTTCCATAACAGAACAGTTGCATTGCATTATTACTGTTTATTAAACTCTAAGTCCTTAAGAGTCCTTCATTTTCTTCATCTTTAAATTGCAAGTTTCTGAGATACAATGCCAACTTTGTAGGAGAGAGGAAGAGAGAAAATGGGGTGGGGGGAAGACAACAAAAAGAAAGAAAGGGAAGATAGCAGGGCAACTAGATGCTCAATAAATAAATAAACAGTATTTTGATTATTTTCTTCTCAAGTCTATAGAGCTCTCCAGAGATGCTTTCATTTCACTCTTCAAGGCATCTCAAAAACTGAGGCTTTTATCATAACAGAAGATATTGAATTATCACTAACTTAGATTGCAAGCAAAATAAAAACAGAAAACAGCATTTAGAGAAAAAGATGATACACTGAGGAAAAATATTTTTATTTACTTTTATTTTTAAAAGAAAAACCTTGGCAGAATGAAGTCCAAATATTAGATTAAGAAGTGATAGGGGCAATTTTTCCAGTAGGCCAAATGCTTGAAATGCATATCGAAATAGGCCAATTGATGGGAAACATGGATACAACTCAACCAACTTGGAAAATATGTCATTTAATTTCATTCAACAGTTGTTAACAATAGAAGAGCTGGTAGATTCTCAATCTCTCAAAATTTTTGCGAGAAAACAAGGTAGAAGTATTTAATTTCCTTGAAGGAAAAGGAAAACAGTTAAATGACCACTTCTTCTTTTTCTAGGATCCTTGTTACTTTGGAGCTTAAGTCATCTATTCTTATGTACATACTTACTGTGTACTGTGTGTGTCATGCTGTGTCCAAGAAGATACAAAAGCAAAAGCCGTCCACTATGGTTTAAAAATAAATATAGTAGGGGCGCCAGGGTGGGTCAGTCAGTTAAGCGTCCAACTATGGATTTCAGCTCGGGTCATGGTCTCACGGCTCATGAGATTGAGCCCTGAGTGGGGCTCTGTTCTGACAAGGCAGATCTTGCTTGAGATTCTCTCTCTCTCTCTCTCTGTCTCTCTCTCTCTCTCTGCCCCTCCCCTGCTCGTGTTCTCTCTCTCCAAATAAATAAACATTAAAATATATATATTAAATTTGGTCCAACCATAATTTAGTCACAGGTAAAGCCTGAATTTTTCCTGGTGTCTGTTTTCTGCACATCACAGCCACTGCAGGCAGGCAAATAGACAATCCAGCTGCTGATGTGGTAGGGTCCATCCCTAAGAAATGTGGTGAAAACCTCAAGACAAGGGAAGGCAACCTGGCTATGTGCACGTGTGCACTATTCCTCACAACTCTGCAATGCATACTGCACATTCAGACTGTATGTTACCATATATGGAGACAAAGGGGCAAAAATTGTACAAAACGCAACCTGACCGCTGTGCTCAAGTCTCAGCCTTTTGGGCTGAGTCTTAGCCCGCTGAGCCCAAGCTGGCATGAATAAAGCTGCCTCCTGGAAAGAAAAGACTCAGTGTCCCTGGGTTCTCTCTGTGTGACACATCACTACATTTTGTGGGGACATCGCCCGGGAGGCGGGGATGGTGTTTTACCTCCCTTGTCACCAAGCACGAACCTCAGGGCACTGGAAGAGGCAACCTTGACTGGCGCTGGCAGACCGCTTGGTCCATAGGAGATTAGCGCCTCCCAGCACACTGGGGCGAGGGCCCCAGATCCACAAAGGAAGCTGGTGAGGCCCAGGAACCAGCTCAGAGAACATCGCCCATCAGACTGGTAAGAACCCAGGTTCATTTTGGTAGACCTGCCCCTAAGAGGCCGAAGGGGAGCCTGATCACCTCCCAGAGTTGCCCGGGTAGTTCCATAAGGAATGAAACCACAACTCTAAGATACCAGGCACTGGGCAGCGGGTTGGAGTCACTGTGTGACTGTGTGTAAATGAGACGGACAGAGGAAATTTTCTGACCCTGACCCATTAAATGGGTCAAAGTGAATTCTGAGTCCCAGTCTGTGGTTCCGTGGCAACCTCATATGGCTTAGGGCAGCGTCAGACTTCCTCAGGAGTCTGATCCGGGTCAGCGCTTCATACTGAACCCACCAATGCTAAGTGGCGCCTGAAATATCTCTGAGAGGAGAACAGCCGAAAATGGACGAAGCAAGTGTGTGTCCTCTCCAAATTAGTCCCTTCTTTCCCCTTTTTTCCTCTCTTGTGCATGAAAGTTGTCCATTATGGGGAGGAAATGGGTGGAAAGCAGAGTAAACGACTCCCATAGAGTGTATTCTGAGGAATTTCAAAAAGGGATATTCAGGAGATTACAGTGTGAAATTAACTTCCGGAAAGCTCTGGACATTCTATGAAATTGATTAGCCACCGTTTGGGGTGGGCTGGCCCTCTGAGGGCTCACTTGATAGGGAACTAGTTGGTCCAGTATTCAAGGTCATTGTGGGGGATTCAGGCCACCCCCAACCAATTTCTTCACATTGAATGTTGGCAAGACCTAGTCCTATCCCGGTCGCCTTGGCTAAAAGTCTGTATTGAAGAGAACTATAAAATTACGATGGCTCGCATCATGGCATCCTCCAAATGCTGGCCAAAAACTGAAAAACCCATACTGTTGGGAGAGCCTGAGGGGACCCCACTGCCATATGCCCCCACTGTACCCCTCACTGCCACCTGTGCCTCCAGCCATCCCAGCTGCTGAAACCCCACAGGAGCCTGCCCCTAGTCCTGACAGCTCACCACCTCTAGCACCACCGGCTTCTCTGGATGTGACCAGCTCAACTGGACCACCCGTCCTAACCCCATATATCCCTCCTAGAGGGCGATTAGAGGATCAGGCCAGCGGAGACAGTCACTCCCTGCAGCAACACTGGGGACCCCTACAGATGCCACTGAGGGAAATTAGGGGACCCATCTATGATGATCAGGAAAGCCAGATCCAAGGACACCAGCATGTTTTTGTGTACCAACCCTTTACCACTATGGACCTCCTAAATTGGAAGCACCACACTCCCTCCTGTACAGAGAAGCCCCAGGCTATGACTGAACTAATGCAGTCCATAATTCAAACCCATAAACCTACCTGCATGGACTGCTGCCAACTCCTCCTGACCCTCAAATTACCCAGGAGGCCCTAGCATGGTTAGAGGAGAATGGCCCGGCTGCGACGCTTATGCTCGGGCTCACTTCCCTGGAGAGGACCCCAAATGGGACCCAAATGACTCATGTGTAGATGGAGGGCTCATGAGTACTAACCAGTATCAAGAAGCCCTTCTAAATGGCATGCAGGAACCGGGGGGGGGGGGGGGGAGAGGGGGTGGCAAAGGCCCAAATCTGTCAAAAGAAAGTCAAGTACCTTAGCTTTCACCTCTCCCAGGGGCAGTGCCAACTCGGCCCAGAGAAAACACAGGCCATTTGTTTGATCCTGGTCCTGTTGACCTGACATTAGGTTTGGGAGTTTTTCAGGGCTGGAGGTTTCTGTAGAATCCAGATACCTAACTTCTCAGTCTTGGCAAAACCTCTTTATGAGGCCACAGAGCAGGGAGGGCGGGAACCTCTAATTATGGGAGCAAGCACAGCAAAAGGCCTTTGAAGAGATCAAATGGGCCCTCACCAACGTGCCTGGTCTGGGGCTCCCAGACATGTCCAAGCCCTTCTTCTTGTACGTTCATGAATGTACTGGCATCACGTGAGAGTCCTAACCCAGATGTTGAGGTCCTGGCATTGTCCGGTGGCATATCTCTCCAAACAGCTTGAGTCTGTTGCCCAAGGCTGGCCACACTGCTATAGGCACTTGCAGCCATGGCCCCCTTAGTGTCTGAGGCTGACAAGTTAACTATGGGATAAGAATTGACTGTCTGAGTGCCACATTCAGTATTGACGTTAATGGAGTACTGACTAACCAATGCCAGGATGGTCAGATATCAGGGAATGAATGCTATGTGAGAACCCATGCATTCACCTAGAAGTAGTGTGGACCCTAAACTCTGCAACCCTACTGCCTGTTGGGCCAGATCAACCAGATTATGACTGCATTGAAATCATGAATGAGGTGTTCTCCAGCAGACCAGACTTGACGGACCAGCCCCTCAAGGACCCCGACACTGAGTATTTCACTGACAGTAGCAGCTTTGTGAAAGAGGGAGAATGCCTTGTGGGGTACTCTGTGGTGACCCTGAATTCTATCATTGAGGCCAAATCCCTGCCAAAGAGGACTTTGGCATAGAAGGCAGAGCTCATCACATTAACCCGAGCTCTCTAACTGGTGGCAGGGATAGGTGTTAATATATATACAGACTCTAAGTATGCCTTCACCACCCTCCACGTACATGGGGCTTTATATAAAGAGAAGGGTCTAATAAACTCAGGAGGAAAAGACATAAAGTATGGTAAGGAAATCCTTGAACTCTTACATGCTGTGTGGGCCCCTAAAGAGTGGCAGTCATGCATTGTTGGGGACATCATGGCTGCACAGGGAAACCGTAAAGCAGACCGAGAGGCAAAGCTTGCAGCTTCCAAAGGACAGCGGAATCTGCGACTTTAATGGCCACACTGTTCCCTAGTCCACTGGCAAAATGGGACCCTAATGACACAACATGAGAATACCTGGTTTAAGACTGAAAATGGAAGCTACCTCCCAGGTGGATGGTAGAAATTTGAAGACGGCCAAGTTGGCAATTCCTGAGGCCCTGGCCCAAGCTTTTGTCAAGAAGTTCCATCAGGACACTATGCTGGCCAGACAGCTCTCAAGACTACATTGAGCCAACATTTCTACATCCCTCGACTGTCCAGCATAGCCTGAGCAGTATGCAAGCAATGTGAAATGTGTGCCCGGAATAACCCACGTCAGGGACTCAAGGCTGCCCTTGGGGTGCAGAGTGTTGGGGGAGCCCCATTTGAAAATATGATGGTGGACTTCACTGATCTTCCCTGGGTCTGAGGCTATAAATATCTGTTGGTCTTTGTGTGTACTTTCTCAGGCTGGGTGGAATCGTTCCCTGCTCACATAGAAAAGGCACAGAAAGTGGCCCAACTTCTTAAAATATCATTCCTCTATTTGGAATCCCTATCACTATGGGATCAGATAATGGGCCAGCATTCACGGCTGAGGTGATGTGGCTAGTGGCAAAGGGGTTAAAGATTACCTAGAAATTACATACAGAATACCAACCCCTGAGCTTTGGGAAGATGGAACGAATGAACCGAACCCTGAAGCTGCAATTAAGTAAACTATGTCAGGAAACAAGGTATTGCCATCAACTTGTTAAGAATCAGGTGTAGCCCCACTAAGCAGATGACATTCTCCCATTAAGAAATCCATTCTGGGTGCCCTCCCTCCATTATCAAGGGCATAAGTGGGGATCTAAATTAGATAGGCAGTTTAACCCTGAGGCAACAGATGTGGGCCCTTGGCTCTATCCTAACCACCTTACACCACTGGGTTGGGGAGGGATTACCTATGAGTCTGGTCACAGACGCTCACCCCTTTAAACCAGGAGATGCTGTATGGGTGAAGGAGTGGAATGTCCAACCCCTAAAACCCTCCTGAAGGGCCCATTCACTGTCACCTAGTGCAGTAAAGGTAGCCGAGGTGGGTCCCTGGATTCACCACAGCACAGTGAAGGCAGCATCTCAAAACTGGGAGTACATTCCTGATCCATCAACACCGTGCAAGCTGACCATATGGAGGGAGCAATCTGCAACTCCAGAGGCTCTGGGACACTACAGCCCTGCTTTAGTCACTCTAGAAGCTGACTAATCTATGCATGGCAGAACCCTGAGGAATCGATGGTCTGGTGGGACAAATCCACTGTCCTTATTTTCTATATCTGTTTCCTTACTGGGATGCACTGTCACCCTTATTTCTTGCTATTACTGTGATTCTTGCTTTACTTTTTGCCATAGGACTGGCAGTGGCTGCCCGGCTGGCTGCATGTGTGGTGAGAGGTTTCTGTTAGCGCCACCTTCCCTTTGTGGAGAGGATGCTTCATTGGTATTGGTTGCTTCTAATCTGGACCCCTTCTGTAGACCTAGATCCCTCATCATGTGACCCATGTATTCATATAACCAGGTCAGGCCAGAGAGTCACTTGGACTTTACCATACCCACTTCTCATGCCAGGGAAAAGGCCTGGGGACCTGCAGACATAAGACCACCTATTCTATCTGCCAATGGGAGAGTCAATAACACTTGCTTCACCCCACAGTACTCCCCCAGTGAAGATTGGTTAGAAGTCTGATCCTACCAAGGTTCCAGAGGGGGAGGGGAGGCCTTGGTCAGCTGGACACAAATTACTAACCCAAAAAGACCAGTGTCAATGTTGTTAGACGTATGTGTTGTTATAGGTATTGGCGCAGAGGCATCTGTCATAAGAAAAAAGTGGGCACTTGTCACAGAGGGCCCAAAAACTCTTTATATACCATGTGGAGGCTTAGACTGGGAGTGGGTTTACTGACTCAATGACAAATGCATGTGTGAGGAAAATGGTTTATGTGCCTATACACCTGAGTTTTTATGCCCCAGCTGGAGCTGTGTTTCATGGGCTACTTGGAAAAAAGAAAGCACAACAGTGCTCCTTCAGAAGGGGGCAGCTATATCAGGTTGTCAATCAAAGGTCTGTAATCCTGTTAATTTTACCATCATTAACCCAGGAGATTCCAAATGGCAATGGGGCACCTGAATTGGCATCTGGATCCCTGGGGGAGGCAGAGACCCAGGGACTGTGCTATATTTCAAGAGAGTCACTACCGCCCATCCAACCATGTCCCATCAAGTCTTCCACTCCTTCTATGAAGAAATAAGAAGTAGCCCCACTCCCATTTCAGTCACAGCAAGGAACTTGTTTCTAGCCCTAGCAGAGAGTATAGCCCAGACTCTGAAGATCTCTTATTGCCATGTATGCGTGGGAACCAACATGGGAGATCAATGACCATGGGAGGCTAGAGAATTAGATCCCCGCAAACCTTCTAATGGAACAGAATAATCCAGTCCTACCAGGGTTTGGCTCTTCAAAACCTCAATTATTGAGACAAACTGCCTTGCCTGGTGGGGAAGAAAGTTCACCATCTCTGTTGGAAGCTTCACGTGTCTAGGCCAAAGATTTTATAACTCAGCCCCCCTGGGAAACACAATGGTGGGGATCCCCAGATCACCTTGAGTCAGACAGATCCCCACCCCTTGTCTAACTTCTCTCATCTCCAAGAGGCCTGGGACAATGTCAATGCAGCCATTGAATGGCGGGCCCCAGGTTGACTATACTGGATATGTGGAAGGATAGCCTATATAGTACTCCCCTCAGGCTGGTCAGGGTCATGTGTGCTGGGAACCTTTCATCCACCTTTCTTCCTGCTCCCCCTCGCCAGAGGGGAGGATTTGGGAGTCCAAGTGTATGGGGACAGGGAGACTCAAAGGAAATGACGTGCCCTACAAATTGGCAATTGGAAAGATGATAAATGGCCTCCCAAGTGTATAATCCAATATTATGGCCCTGCCACCTAGCAGAGGATGGGTTAGGAGGAGTTAGAGGATGGGGTAGGATTGCTACCGCAATCCCATTTACATGTTAAACCACATAATCAGACTGCAAGCAGTTGTAGAAATTATAACCAATGAAAGTGCCAGAGCTCTTAACTTACTAGCCAAGCAGCAAACCAAAATGCACGATGCTATCTATCAAAATCACTTGGCCTTAGATTACTTGCTTCCTTCTGGGGGAGGAGTTTGTGGGAAGTTTAACCTGAGCAACTGCTGCCTACAGATAGATGATGAAGGAAAAGTCATAAAGGAGATCACAGATCGAACAAGAAATGTTGCTTGTGCCAGTCCAGACCCGGAAAGGTTGAGACCCTGGGGAGTTATTTGGAGGAGGGTTTTCAACTCTCTGGGGGATTCAAAACCCACCTAAGTATTATCTTCTTGATTTTGGAAGCTTGCTTAATCCTACCTTGCTTAGGTCCCCGGCTTATACAGTCTGTCTCCAACCTCACTGAGGCGATAGTCAAAAGGGAAATGGCCACACGTGATGATGTTATGGAAGTATAAACCTCTAAACCAAGATGATGCTCTTTGACCCAAAATAGGGGGTCCAAGCATCAAAGGGGGGGGAATGTGGTAGAGCTTCTCCCTAAGGAATGTGGTAAAAACCTCAAGACAAGGGAAGGCAACCTGGCTATGTGCAAGTGCGCGACCTTCCTCACAACTCTGCAATGTAGACCACTCATTCAGATGTATGTTACCATATATGGGAGACAAAGGAGCAAAATTGTACAAAGGGCAGCCCCCCCCCCCACTATGCTCGGGGCTCAGCCTTTTGGGGTCTTAGCCCACTGAGCCCGTGCTGGCACGAATAAAGTTGCTTCCTGGAAAGAAAAGCCTCAATGTCCCAACTCCCTGTGTTTGACACACTGCTACACTGAGATGGAATGATGGACCGGTATACGGACAGGCACCTGCTGCTAACATTCAGTGACAGCAGGCGCCCTACAGTGTTAGGTCAGTTGCTGAGAGGAATAAGTCACCTATTAACTTCTAATAATAATGGCTATTTCACACTGCATGTGTATCCAGTAATTGCAAAGTTAACCCATCGTGTTGCTTGGGGATCTATTCCAAATGTCAACATACAATGGTTCGTACCTGGCACATAGTAGGGATACAACATCAGTCAAACATAAATCTAAACTGAGGCTCTAAAACTGTTCCCAGCCTTTGGGATCTGAATGCTTGCAATTAGAGCTGGCATTGCCTGTGCTTCTGTTAATTTGAGTGATATTCTCACCTGGTAGGCGAAATGTTGTGAATTTAAGGGTGTGACCCAAGACCTGATGGAGAACTGTTTCTTTTTTTTTTTTAATTTTTTTTTTCAACGTTTATTTTTTTGGGGACAGAGAGAGACAGAGCATGAACGGGGGAGGGGCAGAGAGAGAGGGAGACACAGAATCGGAAACAGGCTCCAGGCTCTGAGCCATCAGCCCAGAGCCCGACGCGGGGCTCGAACTCACGGACCACGAGATCGTGACCTGGCTGAAGTCAGACGCTTAACCGACTGCGCCACCCAGGCGCCCCTGAGAACGTTTCTTTTAACCTTAGGCTTGTGCAATGCCAATAAGGATAAACAAAAACATTGGATTTGATTGCAGTCTTTTGTATTCATGATGGGGGAAGAAAAGGCCAGTGAGTTGGGGAGAAAAACAATGAACTGAATTAGTTGGTTCTATCAGAGCAGCTGATAAGACTGTGTTACTCCAAGCTCTGTGTTGCCTGGGGCCCTCCAGTTTGGGCCACCCTGAGTCGGCTACACAGGGCTAAGGATTGCATTAGTTTCCTAATGCTGCTGTAACAAGTTACACAACTTATTGGCTTAAAACAAAACACATTTATTCTCTTACAATTCTGAAGGAATTGTAAGCACTCCAAAATCAGTCTTACTGGGCTAAAATAGAGGTATATACAAAGCTGGTTCCTTCTGGAATTTCTGAGGAGTGAACTGGTTTCCCTGCCTTTTTCAGCATCTGATGGCTGTGTGTATTCCTTGGCTTTGGGCCCCTTCTTTCATCTTCAAAACACATCACCCAGTCTCTGCTGCCCTCTTCACACTGCCTTCTGCTCTAATAAGGACCCTTGTGATTACATCAGACCCATTCAGATAATCCAAAATAATCTCCCACATTGCAAGATATTTAAATTAATCACACCTGCTAGGTCCTTTTTGTCCTATCGGGTAACATATTTCCAGGTTCTGGGGATTAGCACATGGACATCTTGGAGGACCTTTGTCAACTTACCTCAAGATTTATCCACAAGTCTAACTGATAGACTTCCTGTTTAAATAAGACGATGCAAATTTCGGATCAAAACCAAATATTGAACTAACAAATGCCCTTTTAAGTGTAAATAAGGCATGTTGCTTTGATTCTCTCAGCCAGCAGTTTCTCGACCTATTTTTCTTCCACAGGACAAGGTAGTGTGCCTGAATTTCTCATCAATAAAGATTACTCACTCTGCATCTCCACAATATTCTGTGGCTGAGAACCACTGTTTTTAGCCCTTTAGAGGTCCACAGAGAATGCTGGGATTAGTAATTTCCTAACTTTTGCTGTGAGGATTCTCTCCTGGTCCCCTTTGTGGTCCCCTGTTGACCTGAGTACGTGCATTTATTAGCAATCACGCTTAACAAACTCTGAGGGAATTTATTTACCTTTAGCAGCATGAAAATGTCCCCACATCCTGCATTCTCCTGGCTGGCTTCGTTTCCTTTCTCAAGCTCAGCCAACGCAAAATAAAATCAGCTCCTAGGTTTTTACGGTGTGTAAGTTGTGTTCATCAGGTCTATCATTGCCTGTGGGTGGGTGAAAATTGGGAGCAAGGGGATGGTGGGCTGGGCTGAGCATGATTCATTCCCCCGGTTTGTCTGGCTCCTGATGTCATCACAAAGACCAGCATTCTATTATATTTCCTATATTAGACAGGGGCAGACTGCCAGCTGGGCGCAGCTAGCCCTCTGCCCCTGTGATAGAGCCAAGTAAAGTTTGACTTGCCAATCTCGTGCCTCATCAGAACATCCATGGGCAGAGACTTTCTCTACTTAATTAGAATCTGTCTTAGTGGATGTGCCAGGCCCTGGGAGCCCAACGATGTTCCTACACAGCAGTTTTCTTTCTCTCCCTCTTTTTTTAGTTTGGCACCACCTTGTCAACAGGTGCGATCAACAGTAAGGAAACATGCGGTGCCAGTGCTCCCATTCTGGTCCAGCATGAGAACCCACTACTGGAAAGATGGCACTCACAGCATTAGGCAGGCTGCCATGAAATCGTCCTTCCTTGGCACCGGTGCCCATGGTGAGCGTCTAGGCAACTTTTGATTGGGCACCACGCCCTCCAAACAGATGGGCATGAATGTAGGCAGGCAAGAGACCATTTATTTATATCAACTGTATTTGCTGAGGGCAGGGTTCCCAGCTGGGAACATCAAAACAGCTCTTTGTCCTGGCCGTCTGCAGCTCTGATGGAGGTGAGGCAGCCTCGCAAATTCAGCAGGATTAATTTTGAAAAATAAGAACAATGTTTCTATGGACACCAGGGGACATTTTTGGCTCTCTTCAATGGTTCAGAACACAGAGCAGGCTGGGCCCAAGTCATTTTAATAAAATCTCCCATCCCTGTTTGGATTGGATGGGAAAAAGCCAAGAAAGCTTTCCAAATCAGGCCAAATGTAGGTGAACAGAGTTAGCCCCACATGGAAGCCTGCTTTGTGAGTCCTTTTACATACAATGGCAATGGCTTCCAAAGAAAATTAAGCTGAAGTCACCCAGACTCAGGCATTAGGAAAGGCATTCTGGTTGAGCTCACCACTGCACTGTTGTTCTAGGCATCCATTAACCTTCTTGTTGTCCCTCCTGTAAATGATGAATGGGATCAAGTGTGAGCTGAAAATGCAAGGGTGGACATTAGGGCTGACCTTCATAAAAGCCTCACTTGGCTTTGAGGGTAAACAGATAAATAAACAAGAATTATTACCTGCGTTTAAACATCTGAGAAATTGCAGTGTCTGAAGAGTATAACTTTATCAATGTTAGTATTAACTACTAAAAAATATTGCTTGTTTACAGTGCACCTGGCATTGTCTCAAGCACTTTACATGAAATCTGTCAATTCATTTTCCCAATAACCCGAGAGAGGTGGGTACTATTATTAGTATCATTACACAGGTGAGCACACTTAAGCTTAGAGAGACTTTCCCGAAGTCACACAGCTACTGACTGACATAACCAGGGTACAAACCCAGAACTGCCTGACAATAGACCCCACGGTTACACCCCACTTCCTCCAGAAACACCGAGAGAGGCCAATCTGTTCAGCAATCGGCTTACCTAATTTAGGGATGTCTCTTACAATAATAGCAGTTTAGGTCAGTTTTTCTCCAACTTCAGCGTGCCTGCAAATCACCTGAAGATTTTGCTAATACACAGATTTTGTTCAGTAGACCGGGTGCAACAGATCTAGCTGATTCAGTACATTTCTGAATTTCTAACAAGCCCATGAGGCTGGCACCCAGCTACACGGAGTGGCAAGGTTTCAGGTTGGGGCACACTGAGCCTCGACCTTGGCTACGCATCGAAATGACCTGAGGAGCTTTTAAAAATACCAAATGCCCACAATGCACCCCCCAGAGATTCTGATTTAATCGCTTGACAACCATTGGGTGAGCAATTCTCTTACTCACCAGCATTTCATTGTTTATTTGAGATGGGAATGATGAATTGTAAAAGGCCCTTGGCTGCATTCCTTAGAGGTGGAAAATAAGACAATAGATGAAGATGTGGTGCTCTCAGTCCTAGTCAGTTCCTTTTCCTGATACTGATTATTTATAACAATCTTGGAGGTGGGTGATGGGTAGACCTGTTACACAGCGGTCTTTAACGTGAACAGCTGGAGCGAGAGCAGCCTGAGAGCAGCAGAACTGCTACCATCGTTTAAGAGCAGAGTATGATGAAATGTGTGATGATGGAGGTGACAAGGAATTACAATCAGAAACATCATCCTTCTACGGCATAGGTTTTGTTGATTGTCATTTTTTTGGTTGAGAGGATCTGAATATGGAAAACCTGGGGCCACTAAAATCTTAACTATGTCGAAACTTTAATCAATTACACCTAACAAGCAACGTATGGATCAGGTGTTCAATGATTGCATTTATTAAGAAGGAGCAATTGATTCCATGTTGGTGGATATGTGGCCATGGCTCTTTTTGGGGTTTCCTGAGAAGTGTGATCAAACCAAAAGGACTACAGATTATTAAATCCAAATCAATGTTGGAGTGAGGGGGGAGAATAGTATCCTCTTTTCAGAAGATCTCAGCTTCATGTATTATGGATGCAAAGATGATCAGATAAAAACTGGAACTTGGCAAGCTGTCAAATAAAAAATGCAGAGTGAATCAAAAATTTATAAAACAGTATTGAGTTATTACAATTCTATTATAGACACCAGTAATCATTTTTACTGAAACAAACCTCTTATATGACTGTACAGCTGGGATGTTAGGATACAAGGATTTAGGACTTGACCTCATTTGGGGTGAGAATATCGCAAAATTAAAAATTAAATACGAAGAGTAAATGATTTAGTCATAGTTCAGTAGCAGATTGAATAAAAACAATAGAGTTCTTAAAAAATAATGGCAGTGTTTTCCTTCTTGGGCTACATTTTGCTGACTTCCTTGAAAAATTACTGGCATTAGATTCAGAGCAGGATGAATTGCTTTACAGAATCTGTAAACTTAATTTGTGCATGTGCCAAGCACGCGCACAATGCCAAGACACTGGGGAGGAAAAATGACTTGGTGAGATATTTTGTCACTTATGGATTTTCTTTTATAGAAAAAAAATCCCACCACTATAGTTTTATTAGCTATCTCCTCTTGTATAGGAGCCTTCTTCCTCCCTTCCTGGGACTGAAGCCCCGACAATGCCAGAAATATATTCAAGAATGGAGAGAGACGGCTGTCACCATTCCTAAATATTCAGAAGATAATTGCCAACCAAAGTTAGAGCATCTTGACATAAAACATCCCTTTCACTCCCAAGCCAATTTGCCTATCCAAATCAAATAAACAGCTATAATTATAAAATCACACATACTGATACGTAGTCAGCATTAGGAAAATGACACCGAAAACGTTTGACAGCGAGTCCTACTTTCTGTCCTTGGCTTTTTCTCAGTGCCTGGGCAGAGAACAAAGAGGATCTCTTGGAACTGAAAATGACTCAGAAGCAAGGTAAGTGTAGAGCAATGAGAAGCATCAGCCCTGGGTTTTCCTGCTTTGGGGCTGAAACTTAACATTGTTATTATTATTTGAAAATGAGATAACTTTGTCTTTAAGAAACAGAACTCATTCCACTTAAATGGACTTTCATCAAGAGGCAGAAAGGGGGAAATGCTTTGCTTAAGCAGACACAGAGCCGACCTACCCCGTGACATGACCCACTTCAGTTCCACTGGGGATAAGAGTGTATGGTCAACTTTCATTGGACTTTGAAAGGCAAAACCTTCATGTGTGAATTACATATTGGCCAATTAGTCTTAATATTACAGGCTGAACACTTTACCTAAAGTGCCGACGTCAGGAATACCTGCGGGATTCATCAATCCCTATGCATAAAAGAGCACAAAAAAACTCAGCTTCTCTGCTATGACCTATGAATTATGTTGAATCATTATTTTTTGACTTGATGTTTCATTCATGTCACCGTGGCTGTTTTCAAGAACGTAAGGAAAATGCAAACGCAGGGAGAATTTTCGTTTCCCACTGAGAACCAACTTTAAAAGGTTCCTATGACACTTGCATTTGTTTTGGGTAACTGGTTACATGCTCTGTTGTGTTCATCTTCCAGGATTAGGGGTTAATGATGCAGTGTTGGCCCTCCCAGTCACTAGGCTGGGGAACTCAGCACAAACCAGAGGAGGGCTGGGAAGCCAGTGGGCTGTGACATCTCAGAGTGAGAACAAACTCACTGTTGAAATAGGCTTGTGTGTGTGGTGTGGTATGTGCCCTGCCTCAGGGTCCGGTCAGGAAGGCAGAAACCGCACCAAGTATTTCACACAAAAGGGATTTAGTACAAGCACTTGGGTCCATGGCTGTAAGTAAGGGGCACAGGTTCTTATGGACAAAGTATAAATAAAAATCTCCAGGGCAAAATGCTTTCAAACTGCACACAGGAGTTCGGTCAGCTCAGCCAAACACCCTGATTCGAACTACATTCCAGCCATTTGGATCGCCCGACTTGCTTCTGTTGGGAAGTATAAAATCTCTCCTCATTTCCTGTCGTCAATTGCAGCATGGAGTAGCTGAAAAGTGTTCAAGCAATTACTGGGCTTCACCAACTGGGTGCCTCTGGCCATAAGGGCCTTTTGGGTTTGCAATAGCTCCGCTGTCATTTCCCTTCCTTGGCTGATCCTGGTACAAATTGCTGATGGCTCCAAGAGTGTGTCCTCTTGCTCACTGGAGGGGAAGTCAGGTTCCTACAAAAATGCTCTTTGCTTTTAGATGTGTGTGGTGCTGGTGGGGGTGGAAGGGTGGTGGTGGGGGAGGCTGGGGACAGAGGAGATCGCTCACCCACAATGCTAATCAAACCACCACTGTTGGTTCCGCTTCCTAATTATCTCTTAAAGTCATCCCCTTCCCTATTCCCATGAATGTTCCCACTATGTTCCTTCAGGCCATTTCATTGCTCAGCTTAAATTTCACAACAACCTCTTAACTGGTTCCTCTGCCTTCCACACAGACTTCTTCCTATCCACAGTTCTCCAGTGCAGTGATTCTCAACCAGGGGCAAACTGCTCTACCCCCACCCTTGCCCCCAGCAGCAGCAGATATTTGGAAATGTGTGAGAGCCATTGGGATTGTCACATAACTGGGGGCAGGGGGTGGGGGGCCATGCTGTCATTAAAGGAATAGGAGCCAGGGAGGCTGCATTATCTAGTGTTCTCATTTCCTACTGCTCGGGTAGTGAAGTACCACAGATTCAGCAGCTTAAAGCAACATCCATTTATTACTGCAAAAGTTATGTAGGTCAGAAGTCTGACAGAGGTCTAACTGGGCTCAAATCAAGGTTTCGGAAGGGCTGCACTCCTTAATGGAAGCGAGCTCCTCTTCCAAGCTCAGTAAAGTTGTTGGCAGAATTCAGTTCCGTGGGATTGTAGAACTGAAGTGGCAGTTTCCTTGCTGGCTATCAGCAGAGATCATTCAAGCTTTTAGGGTCTCCCATACTTCTTGGTTCATTTCTCCCTTCATCTTCAAAGAAAGTAATGGTGGATTGAATACTTTTCATGCCTTGCGTCTCCTACCACATCTTTCCCTGATTCTTCTGTCTTCCTCTTCCCTTCTAAGGGCCCATGTGATCAGATGGGGCCCACCCAATCTAGGTAACCCAGGATAGCCTCCTTATTTTAAAACCCATAACTTTAATACTATCCATAAAGTCCCTTTTGCCATGTACTATAACCTGTTCATAAGTTCTGGGAATTAGCACATGGGTATCTTTGGGAAGCCAGTAATCTGCAACCACAGCTGGAATGATCTCCATAGTAGAGAATTGTTCCACCCAAAATGCCACTAGCAGCCTCTTTGAAAAATATGGAGTGGGTGATTTTCCTAAAATGCAAATCTAATTTGTCTCTTTCTTGCTTTGAACTCCTTCAGGGAATCCTCATTGCCCTCAAGACAAAATCCAGGACAAAGCTTTAGCATGCCTACCAGAGAGTTCTCTACGATCGGGCATCTCTTCAACCCTAGTTCACAAAGGGCTCTGCCTCTGTCTCACGGCTCCAGCCACAGTGAATAATTTTTGACCATCCTGTGTTCTCTTACCTCTCATTCTTTGGGTAGGCTCTTTCCTCCATCTGGGATGCTCCTCCCTTTAACTCTCACCCACTTCCTTTAACCTAATTCCAATTCAACTTTCAGATCTTACTTTACACCTTATTTCCTCATGAAAGCCTTCCATGACCCTGCAAGCCTGTGTGAGGCAACACTCCTACATGCTCCCATAGCACCCACATGCCCATCCATACCATTTATCACAGGGCTTTGTAATATCTGGCCTGTTTATCATTCCTTCATCAACTCTAAGCTCTGAGAGGACAGGGATAGCGTCTGTCCTGTTTGTTGTTGTATCCATAGCACTTAGCTCACATCTGCCATATACTTATCTTCAATACATATTTATTCATTAAATAAAATTACTTGGTCATGTCTACTTTGATATAAAAGATACAGTAAATTTGGTTCCAACCCTTCTCTAATAGACATAATCATAGCAAAGTTGTGTTCCAAACTTTTACAGACAGCATTTCATCTGAACTCCATATCTGCATGAAACTATGATTATTATTATTACATTGGTGTTACAGAGGAGGAGATCCAAACTCAGGGGGGATAAATAATTCCTCATAAAATTATGTGGCCCACAAGTGGCTAAACTAGGACCCAAGTCTGATTTCTGATTCCCAAGCCAATACCACGGTACCTTTCTGCAGCAACAAGTAGCATCTCGTAGTTTATAAAGCACCATATCACGGAATCCTCCTATGTCCACTATAAGATAAAAATATTGATCCCTTTTTCAAACATGAGGAAAGAGACTCATTGAGCTTAAGGGACTAAGGTCACACAGTTAGTATGTGGCAAATTCAGAACTAGAAACCAGATGTTTTAAACCCATTCCTCTTACCCTAATTCTACGACCTCTGAACTGGGAAAATGGCAGAACTTGGAGGTTAGCAATTTGTTCTTAACTTCTTCATGTCATCATCTCACACCTCCATGCCTACGCACAACCAAGGAACTTAACCAATGAAAAATCTATTTGGACAAAAAGGGAACTCTATTCATGAATCGTTTGCATATTATATATGAGGTGAAAAGAGAGAATTATATTATATGAATTTAACCTCCAAAGAGATGATAGGTGATAAATAATGGCAATTACCTTATGAACAAATATTGATTATCATAGTGATCAGAATACCTATATGGTATAAAATCTATCCTTGAGGTAGAGACATCTGTCACCACAATGTACCAGTCAGGACTCTTTTGGTTCCATCGTAACCAGCCTCCAAGACAGCCTCCAATAATCTTCACCTCTTAGTATTCATGTCCTTGTATAGTCCCCTCCCATACTGAATCAGAGCTAACCTATATGAACAATACAATACTGGAGAAGTGACAATGTGTGACTTCCAAGGCTAGGTCATAACAGACATTTGCTTCTCCCACCTTGGCCTCCTGGATTACTTGTTCTTGGGGAAGCCATCTGTCATGTCATATGAGCACAAGCAGCTCTGTGGAGAGGTCTGTGTGAAGAGTAAGTGAAACCTCCCACCAACAACCAGTACCAGTGTGCCACCATGTGACACAGATCCTCCAGCCCCATTCCAGGCCTCGGGTGACTGTAGTGCCCACCAACATCTGAATGAACAAATCAATCCCAAGCCAAAATCACCCAGAAAATCTGCTCCTGAATTCCTGACCCACAGAAACTGGGTAATAAGATAATAAATGAGCATTGTTGTCTTCACTCACCAATTTTTGTAGTAGTCTATCATTCGGCAATAGTTAACAATAAAGGCTGCAAGTGACAGAACCTTAATTTCAACTAGTTTTAAACAGTGTAAACTTTTAACCTATGTTCCTACAGGAAGGTTTGAGGGCATGTGGTTTCAAGGACAATGGAACCAGGGCCCCAAAAGATGCCAAAACACTTTTTCTTTATCTCTCATCTCTGCTTCTCTCTGCACATATTTTTAATTCTCTCAGACAGTCTTCTTCGATGTAACAGAAAACATGGCCACCAACATGATCAGGCAGTACATCTCACTTTCTCTCATCCCAAGTTCTAAAAGCTGGAAAGTGCTCCAAATGGCCAAGCACAAATCATATGTTTATCCTAAATCAAAGAATAGAGGCCAAGTTGATGAGATCCATAAGAATATGGCCATTTCCAGGGCACCTGGTTGGCTCAGTCAGTTGAATGTCTGACTTTGGCTCAGGTCATGATCTCGTGGTTTATGGGTTCAAGCCCCACATCGGGCTCTCTGCTGCCATCACAGAACCCACTTTGGATCCTCTGTCCCCCTGTCCCCCTCTCTCTCTCTCTTTCAAAAATAAACATTAAAAAAAAAAAAAAAAAGAATTTGTCCATTTCTATCCAAACCACATGATTAGGATGGGGCAGGGGGGACATTTCTTAGAAGCAGAATAGGATAAGTACAGTTTTCCTTGGAGGAGAACAAGAGGCCTACTCACTACTCATTGTATGTTTGCATAGGAGCATGAGGACACGTCCATGGGTAACTAATTCTAATCCTCTGGTGACACTTGAAATCATTATTTTCACATGTCTCTTTATCACCTGGCCATAAGGACAAGCTTCTCTCCTGCCAGGAAATCACATGAGCCAAATTTCCAAAGAGAAATAAATCTTGGGGGCACCTGGGTGGCTCAGTTGGTTAAGTGTCTGACTCTTGATTTTGGCTCAGGTCATGATCTCACAGTTCATGAGATTGAGCTCCTCATTGGGCTCTGTGCTAACAGTGTAGAGCCTACTTGGGATACTCTTTCTCCCTCTCTCTCTGCCTCTCCTCCACTCATGTTCTCTCTCTCTCAAAATAAATAAATAAACATTTTCAAAGAGAGAAATGGAGAAAAAAAAAGGAAAAAGTATCCCAAAGAAGCCCAGTATTACAAAATACTTTAAAAAAAGCTTTTCTGGAAAGCAGTGTGGAGGTTCCTCAGAAAATTAAAAATAGACCTACCCTATGACCCAGCAATAGCACTGCTAGGAATTTACCCAAGGGATACAGGAGTACTGATGCATAGGGGCCCTTGTACCGCAATGTTTATAGCAGCACTCTCAACAATAGCCAAATTATGGAAAGAGCCTAAATGCCCATCAACTGATGAATGGATAAAGAAATTGTGGTTTATATACACAATGGAGTACTACATGGCAACGAGAAAGAATGAAATATGGCCTTTTGTAGCAACGTGGATGGAACTGGAGAGTGTGATGCTAAGTGAAATAAGCCATACAGAGAAAGACAGATACCATATGTTTTCACTCTTATGTGGATCCTGAGAAACTTAACAGAAACCCATGAGGGAGGGGAAGGAGAAAAAAAAAAGAGGTTAGAGTGGGAGAGAGCCAAAGCATAAGAGACTGTTGAGAACTGAGAACAAACTAAGGGTTGATGGGGGGTGGGAGGGAGGAGAGGGTGGGTGATGGGTATTGAGGAGGGCACCTTTTGGGATGAGCACTGGGTGTTGTATGGAAACCAATTTGACAATAAATTTCATATATTGAAAAAAAAATGCTTTTCCTAGAAACTAGGGCCTAGATGATGAGAACGAGGAAATTAATAATAGATATAGTCTAGCAAGCACATGTTAGGCACATGAGGTTCCTGGATAGCACTTAATTTGCCTCATGTCACACAGGTGATAAATGCCAAAGTTAAGACCACACCTAGGTCTGTCTCTCACCAAAGTCCAAGCTCTTAATCACTACACAAAACACCAGAGAAAGGATCATACAAGCCCAAGACTTACTCAAGTTCATGTTTAGCACCTAAGCTAAAGAGAGGGAGAGCAAGGCAGGCTCAGCTCAAGATTCATTCTCCTATAGATTCTGTATCTAGCTAGACCTCACCTCATCACTCCCCTGGGCTCCAGCTGGGAGAACCGAATTCCAGCCCAGTACTGCTGCTTTTGTCTAGGAAGCAAAGCAAGACCCAAGGCAAAGGTTTTCAGAATTTTATCATAGCAAAATCTCTACTTTTCATTGTCCTCAGAAATAAATATTGCTAAACCAGTTCCATCTTCGGGAGGTTCTCAGAGGCAGTTACATAAATTGAAAACCCATGTGACTTATTCCAGTTAGAAGTGGGCCACTCAGAACAAAAATGTTGAGCATTTTGCAATGGTCAGGGCAATCTGTAGTTGAAGACCATGCCTATTGCATGCCATCTGTGTCTTGGGACAGTCGACATCACCATCACATGGTTTCTTCATCTGAAAAATGGGCATAAGTCACATATGACGTAGAGTGATGGTGAAAACCAAGTAAGGTACCATCTGTGAAAACACCCAGCATGGTACTTGATAAATATTGGTGGAATTTTTCTTTCATCAACAGGGCTTTGTTTTGTTCTGTGTGCCGGTGCACGAGACTTTTCTCCTCAAGATTATAAATTCCTTATGGCAGAGACGCTCTCATTGCTGTTCTGTACCCAACACATCACCTATGAGCAGGTAGTGTTTGATGTGCTAATGCAGTAGGCTCCACAGGGAGCAAATTAAACCAGCAGGTAGCATGCTTTCTGGCATGCTGCAATATGCCTTCATCTCAACCAGATAACAATAATGTGGATGAACACTTCAAAATTTGGACAGACAGATCTCCAAGTTAGCAGACTCAGTGACTATAAGAGGGAAGCCTATGGATACATGTAAATATTTTAATCCTACATGTCAAAAATAGTGTTCATGGGTATGAAAGTTCAGTTAACAGGACCTACCCCTCCATGCCTGATCTGGGCAATGATGCCCTCTCTCGAACCCCTTTGATCAGGAAACCCAATGTGGCCACATTGTAAGATACATGATCCCCCTAGCCCTAGTGAGATGTATATCGTTCATTGGACCAGAGACAGAAAATTATGATGCAACCAGGCACAGAATGAAGAACTGACCAATTAGATTCTTTCCCTTGGGAATTTGTCTTAATCTGTTCAGACTGCTGTAACAAAATAGCATAGATTGAGTGGCTATTAAAAAAAACCACACACATTTATTTCTCACAACTCCAGAGACTGGGAAGTCCAAGGTCATGGTACTGCTCAGATTCTGGTGAGGACCCATTTCCTCATTGACAACTGTCTTCTCACTATAACCTCACATGGTGTAAGAGGAAAAATTTATCTGGGGTCTCTAATAAGGGTGTTAATCCCATCATGAGATCTCTACCTTCATGACCTAATCACCTCCCAAAGGCTTCACCTCATAACACCATCACCCTGGGGTGGTAAGATTTCAGAATATGAATTTGGGGGGACAGGAATATTCAGTCTATAGCAGAATGTGTATTTAGAAATACTGAGAAAATGAAGGAATGGGAGTTAAAACTGAAAGAATACCATTAGTAGGCATATTACAGTAGGGAATGAAGATTGGATCTAGTCAGCCTAGATCCTTGTACCAGTTGGCAGTTCTGTGTGATCTTGGACAAGGTACGTTATCTCTCTGCACTCAGTGTCTTCATCTGTAAAAATGGAAATGATAATAGAACCTGCACTGTGGCCCTAGTGTAAAGTTCAAAGAGTAAATGAATGTGGGAAGCACTTGGAATGATGGCTAGCATACAGTTAGCACCATGTAAGTGATGGTTAGCATTATCAGGTAGACTCCAAGACCAAGGCAAGTCCACGCCATCTGCAGGCCATTATAAGAAAGCAGAAACTGTGAGGGAACATAGGAAGCCAGTCAATACTGAGAGCATGTGCAGACAGAAGCCATGAATCACAAAGACCCCCTAGCCCAAGAGAGAGATACACAGAGGATAACTTGTCTTCAAGCTGATCCTGCTCTAATTTCCTTAAAATAAACTCCCTGAAGCATGGGTCACCTGTATGTTCTCTGAGCTGAGCCACATAAAGAACCTAAAATTTGGTACAAGAAGATCCTGAATAAGCAGAAACATTGTGTCTTTCTGCTAAGAGGTTTGCAAAGGCTTGATGGAAATGACATATCCCAATTTTTTCAGTAAAAGAGAAAAGAATGAGGCTCTGGAAAAACCCCATCAGCATGCCCCTTACCTTGCCATGAATTTCTGGTAAAAACCCTAAGCTGGCACATATGAGCTCTCTACATCTAGCAAAGTGATAACCCTTATCAAGAGGCAGAGTCTGAAGCAAAGAATGTCTTGCAGCCCAGATAAGCTCCAAGGCTCTGGGCCAGGGTAATGGACCATAGGAGATGGAGCAGGGGTCTGCCAAGCTCAATAATACAGCATTGTTGCTGCACTGGAAAATGTTTTAATTTACATTTTCAAGTGCAAAATATTTTCCCCTCATGCTTTGGCTAAATTAGGTAGTTAAAGTCTGTGAAGTGGCAGTAATTGGAAACAATGGATTTTATATTTGACATTTATTATTTTAGTGGAATCTGTTTTACATTTACATCAAACATCCAAGGACCCCTGCAGAAGTTTCTTCTGCTATTGCATTACCATTTAGTTCTAATAATGTACTTTGAATCCCCAATTCTTGATTATATCATTTCAGATGGAGTAAGAGATAAGGTAAAGGTAAACTTTCCATGGAAATTGTACCCCTGTGCTCTCTTCTCCTTTTGTTGAACTTTCGTGAGCTGATAATTCATTCAGTATATTTTTACTTAATTCTTCACAGTTTCATTTTATCCTGTAATTACTTTATATACTTTGGTCTTACTTCACCGAAGGGCTACTTAAGGACAAAGACCATGTCTTAAGCCCACATAGCACTTGCTTTGAATCCAAGCACATAAAAATCAAGGAATGTTTGGTTGACTGTTCAAAATATATTAGCGTAATAGGAAATTGGAGTCGATGCTAGGGGAGGAAACTGGAAGGACAAAATTTCAGCTGGATACAAGGAAAACTTATAACCACCCAAGGTGGATTAGGTTGATTTAGAAAGTGATGAATCCTTTTTTCCCAGTAGTGTTCAAACAGAAACTCAGTGACCAGAGTAATTCTTGACATAAGCCAAGAATTAACAGGTTTGGAGTCAGAAAGAATTGAGTTTGACAACTAGCTCCATACCCTAAAATATGTGGCCTTGGGCAAGTGACTTAATCTCCCTAAGTCTCAGTGTCCTCATCTTGCAATGGGGTTAATAGTCTAGAAAAAATCAGGAAACCTATCCGTGTAATGAACCAGATGTCCTGGGGGGCCACAGATATTCAGTGGTCCTTTCTTTCATGGTGGGGGAAGGTCAAAAAATACCATTTCATTCTTGACTTTGTTTTTTATTTATTTTTATGTTTTTAAATTTTTTAATTACTTATGTATTTTAATTTACATCTAAGTTAGCTAGCATATAGAGCGACAATGATTTCAGGAATAGATTCCTTAATGCCCCTTACCCATTTAGCCTATCCCCCTCCCACAACTCCTCCAGTAACCCTCAGTTTGTTCTCCATATTTAAGAGTCTCTTATGTTTTGTCCCCCTCCCTGTTTTTATATTATTTTTGCTTCCCTTCCCTTATGTTCATCTGTTTTGTATCTTAAAGCCCTCGCATGAGTGATTGACTTTAATATTTAGAGAAATATAGACTGAGCAAAGTTTTAAAATACAACTCAAAAATAGCCACTAGAAATAAAAATAGAATGTGTAACTTCCAAATCACAGGAGAGACTGAAAGTGACAGAAAACAAGGGAAGAAAATCTAAGATGACAGAAACTATATAACAAAATGGCATAACAAAAATAACCTATATCTATTTATGCAAATTGAAGTACTGGTGCCCAGAGCCATAGCAAGGACTTTACAGACCTTATCTCCTTTAGCTCTTTCAGTGTCCTAGAGGCTGGTGTTATTATTGTGCCCATTTACAGGTGAGAAAACTGAGGCTTAGGAACGAGGGAAATTGTTAAATTTAGCCAAGAGCTGCCTGGAAATTGAATCCAAGCAGTCTGACTGCAGAGCGCCTACCCCTAAACATTACACCATCCTGTAGGAATAAAAGAAGGGTGCGTGTGTTTGTATGTCTAAATATGCTCACATATGTACATTGATAGGAAAGAATGAATCAAAAATAAATAAACATGTTAAACAGTGTTTATCTCTAAGTAGTGGGATTTTGAGGAATCTTAATTTTGTCTTTTACAGTTTTCTGTATTTTTCAAAATTTGTCTGCATTTAGCATATATTTTTATAGTCAGGGCAGAGGCTGTAAAATTTACAATAGATTCTCCCTCTTCTTGTTATACCAAGAAGCCTTAAGTCATGGTATAAAATTCTTGAGTTTTTCATGGGATTTATGTCCCTGGGGGGAATGTTTCCAAAGCGTTCTCATTATTTCTTCCAGGGGAGCCAGAACGAAAACTAGTAGACGCAGCTGTTTGTTTTGTTGTGTCTAGTCCATCCAATATGGATTTTAAAAAAAAGAAGAAGAAGAAGAAGGAGAAGGGAGGGGTTTAAGTCAGAGGAAAATTTCAACAATCCCTCATCCCATGCTGTAATTTGAGTCACAGTAAAATTTTTAAAATACAGTTGTCAGAAATCCTGTAAGTTTTGAAGCTCTGCTGTAATGCATGTCTCATCTGAGGAGGTCTAAGAGAATCCCCAAATCCAGGAAAAGGCCACCCCAAAAGGTGGGATGTGAGAATACATGTCTACACACCAGTCATGTGGCCACACAGCAGTACACTCTTCCCCAGAGTATTTCCATCCCATCAAACCACAGAAATTGCCAGAAAGGATCCTAGTGTTGAACTTAGCTTTTCTCTTTGCAGATGAGGAAACTGAGGTCCTGAAAGTCTGTGATCAGTTTGTCTCTAGCATTACCTCCCTAAACCAATCTACGGCTATGACTCGCCTGGATTCCTCCTGACTGATCTGACCCATACCCCCTCCAGCCACTCTCAAATCCAGTTACCACAATGCCGATCACCCCCCCTCTCCCACGGGTGCCTTCTATTTCCTAAAATAAAGAACAATGTTCTTTGTTTTTTTTTTAATATTTATTTATGTTTGGGGTGGGGGGGGAGAGGAGGAAGAGAGAGAGAGAGAGTGTGAGCAGGGAAGGGGCAGAGAGAGGAGACACAGAATCCGAAGCAGGCTCTAGGCTCTGAGCTGTCAGTATAGAACCCGACGTGGGGCTTGAACTCATGAACCATGAGATCATGACCTGAGCCTAAGTCAGATCATGAACTGACTGAGTCACCCAGGCATCCCGTATTCTTACAGTGTTTGACAAGTCCCCCATAATCTGACCCCTATCCCTCCTTCATTATCTAAATTGTCCTCTTTAGTTCTCTCACCTCCAGCTGCACTGTTCTATTTTCCAAACTTTCCATTCTCCCTCCCACCAAGAGATCTTCACACATGTCCTTTTCCTCTACCTGCCATCTACCTAGATTATTTCCACTAAAGAGCCTTCCCAGGTTAAGTCCAAATTGGCTCTCTCACCCACCATCTACATGTCCTTCCTAGACCTCATCCAATTCATAGCTTTACATTTCTGGACCTATTTTCCCCCACTAGGTTGTAAATCTGAAGAGAAGGGGACATGCCAGTTTCATTCACCATTTGGTCACCAGCACTAGCCTGGAGCCTGCCACATGGCAGGGTTCCGCTAACACTTGTTGGGTGAATGAAAGAGTGGTACACAGTGAGTCTATGACAGAGCAGTGTTCGTTCTTTATCCAACACTATTTCTTTTACACTTTGGGGGAAAAGAAAGAAACATCTGGAATCTCAGGGATCACAGTCTAGAACTGTCTATTTCTCTCCTATCTCAGAAGCATACAGTTTTAGAACGACTTTGGACATTAGATGTTGCTAATCCAAGCTTCTCACTTTCAAATCAAAGAAGCATGGGCCCAGAGAGGTTGTGTAGTTCTCTCAAGGGCACAGGTGGTGATAGACTCAGGACTCAAATCCGTGACTCTAGCGCTACCTCCTTTAGGGCACACTGTCTCTTTCAAACAGCCCTGCCTTTATCCAGCAATGGTAGCTCTAGCCAAATTCTTGTTTTTCTCCCAGATTTAAACTGCCAGAGCTTCTCCCTCCAACTTCTCTCAAAGTCCTCCTTTTCCACCTCCAATCCCAAGTTCCCATTAAATTCCTTCATCCTACTTAGAGCTGCAAAATTACTTGCTCGTGTTTGTTTGTTTCAATATGCTTCCCTGACATTCTGGACTCTCAATAAGCCAACCAATCGCACACACACACACACACACACACACACACACACAAGTATTCAATCTGTCCTGTATGTTTAAGACTAAGTTGGGTGCTACAGGAAATAAAAGGAAGACACAAATGTCCTTCTGACCCTTAAGAAACAAAAAAGCTATTTGAAGAAGTAGAGTTTGCACAGCTAACACCACTAGCGAAAAAATAAAAAGTGGTAATGACAGTAATCTAGTTTGTGGAATATGGACTCTGAGTGCTATAGAAATTGAGCTAAAAAGATGAGGAAGACTACACATGAAAGGTAGAAGTTGACCTGAAGCATAAAGAAAGGGAAGCACTTGGGCTTGCAGAGAAGAGAGAGAAAAAGCAATTGCAGTCACCATATTCCAACAAGGAAGTGTCATTAATAAATTTTGTAAACTATCAACTCAAATGGAGAGTAGTGCCAGATAGGAGACTTTGAAGAAAGTAAGGGCGTATAGTCTTTTCTAGATCCCGCAGGGACTGGTGACAGAGAAGTTAGGGCAACTTGAAAGCCAGTATGGGGGCGCCTGGGTGGCGCAGTCGGTTAAGCGTCCGACTTCAGCCAGGTCACGATCTCGCGGTCCGTGAGTTCGAGCCCCGCGTCAGGCTCTGGGCCGATGGCTCGGAGCCTGGAGCCTGTTTCTGATTCTGTGTCTCCCTCTCCCTCTGCCCC
The DNA here is from genome assembly GCF_028749965.1 of Puma concolor. Classification (NCBI taxonomy): domain Eukaryota; kingdom Metazoa; phylum Chordata; class Mammalia; order Carnivora; family Felidae; genus Puma; species Puma concolor. The sequence continues at coordinate 23,406,751 of NC_141673.1, read as the reverse complement.
TCCCCCGTTCATGCTCTGTCTCTCTCTGTCCCAAAAATAAATAAAAAACGTTGAAAAAAAAAATTAAAAAAAAAAAAAAAAGAAAGCCAGTATGACTCTCAAACCCTACAAGGGCCTCCCTACTGCCCAGATGCCAACATTAACAGATAATAGTAACGTTAACTCTTAATGCCTCTAACTAGGTGCCATGCATTGTGTTAGGTGCTTTGATATGTTATCTCATTTATTCATACCTAATCCTCCTAGCATTCCAGTGACAGTAGGTAGTATTATTATTGTCAGCTTCCATATGAGGAAACTGAGGTTTTTGTCAGAGTAAATAAGCTGCCAAACAAGATTGCATAGCTGGATTACATAGAGCCAGTCAAGCCAAATTCTCTGACTTTGGAGTGTGAACAAAAATAAAAAAACTCAGAAGTCCCCAACTCTGTTTTTAAAAACCTAAATAATATCACAGAGCACGAACTCAGAAGACTGTCCATACTATCTCTGATGGATAATCTTGAGGAATTCTATACATTCCTCATGAGAGGAATTTTACAAAATACTCACGAGAGTGAGTCATGCAGGAATAGAAAGACGCAAAGGGGTCAGTTCTCACAACTCGATGGCCTCAAATTTTCATTAGTTCAGGCCATTAAGTCATGACTAAGAGGGGGGAAAAGCTACAATGTATCTGAGTTGGTGGCCTCTAAACTACATGAATTCTTCTCCATTCTTTCCCCACCACTGATTTTTCCTCCTGATGTTAATAAAAGCATTTTAACACACCCGTTACATGTAACATAGAGTACATAAATTGCGGCATCAAAGGAAGGAAGGAAAAAGGGGAGGGAGGGAAGGAAGGAAGAAAGGAGAAGAAGAAATTCAGAAAAATTGTCTCCTGTTGTCCAATGATGCTAGCCACTGCCTCTTAGCTTTCCTCCATCTCCAGTAATGTATGTTGACAATAGTGACACCTCCTGGCGAAAACAAACTTGACCTCCTGCAGGATTTCATTTTGCTCACTCCCTGCAAATTACTCTTGACTCTTCTTGTTGCCTCCAGGTGCAATTTTCTTTTCCTTATCTGGAAAAGCATAAACTGACACAGCCCATCCTCAACCTTAGAAACTCAATAACCCAGTGCTGACCTGATCACAGAACTCCGCTATGCAAAACCCCTGAGTTGCATCCCTGAACATGTCAGCATGATTAGCCCAGAGACCCAATTCACAGTCTTCCTACTTACAGCTACATTAAATATAAATAAAGCAAACTAAATATCAGCTACTGAAAAATAGTTCAATTAAATTCTACAATGAGAGTGCCTCTTGGTTTTAATGTGTTTAATCCCCTAGGAAGCATATTTGGTGTGTGCCCTTTTCTTGTAGGTTTTTTTTTTTTTTTTTTTTTTGGGGTCTCAGACTTGTGTGAGTCACACAGTCACCAAAATGACTAAAAGCTGTTGTAATTATTGTTCACCAAAAACACCAAAAGATTTGTTTAATGAGTGTGGAAGGTTTCGTTTTATCTCACTGGCATAACATTCTAGAGTGTGATCCCTATGGTTACTAGCCTTGAGAATCGTATATTGGAAAATACAGTAAGGTGTTTTTTCCATACTTTGAAAGCAGTCCAGCATTTTTTTTTCTAAACTAGACCACTGAACAAGCACAATTAAAGGAAAGAGGAGTTGGCCAATCACAGCAGAGAATAAAGCTAATCTCAGACCCCATGGTATTTTCTCAAATTTTATAAAATAGCTGAGGGCTTCTATTGTTCTCTAGAAAGAAGGCATTCAGTGATTCAGAGCATGAAGAATTTACCTTGAAACTGGCTTGCTTCTATTCCATTCACAGTCTTACAATGAAACCCTTTCATTTGGTTAACTAAACTTTTAAGTTCATAGGTTGGAAAATATCTATGAACTTTCTCTTAGTTGTACTCTTATTTTGAAAAGGTTCCTATGAGAGATCTGCACATTAATTCTCAGGTGAACTTGCATTTCAAATTAATAAAAATTCAAACCTTTGCTCCTTTTCACATCTAGTGATTCTTTAGGCAAATAAACCTTGGAGATTAGATTATGTCTTTGCTATGCATGAACAGAAAACACTTGTATTAGAAAGAACAAAAGCCCTTCAACTGATCAAAAAGGAAAAGGCAGTTGAGTTGTGGAAGTTATGTTTTTGTTTCTGTTTTATTGAAAACTATGGTTGAAATTTTAACTTCGTTCTGACACAGTGAAAATTCCAAACATGAGCATTTCGAATCATTTACGTAAAGGCTAATTGTGGTGAAGGCGGTCAATTCCTAAGCTCTCTGCTTGCTTTACAGCCCAGTTGAAAGATAGATAATCAACTAGAAGAATGTGTCTCATGATTAACATAGCATCAAAATGAAAGATCTGGAACATGTCAGCTAACATACAACTAATGAATATATATTTGGACTTCATTAGGTAGTTTACTCAATTAGCCAACAGTGAATAAAGTGTGTGCAGTGGGTTAAGCAAAATGCGAGGTATTGGGAAGCAATGATGGTCCCTGCCCTCAAGTGAGAGCAGTCTAATAGAAGAAAGGCTTGCATGGGACATACTTATTCTAAAGAATTGTTCACTGTTTATCTGAAATTCAAGTTTAACCAGGTGTCCTGTATTTTTATCTGTTAAATCTGGTAAGCTTAGGAGAAAGTAAATGGGCAATTGCAACAGTGTGAAGTGGTAAGTATGATCTGAATGCTAAAGAAGTGGTTAAGGATGTATGAGTAACCCAGACTGGGGAACCAGGATCTGAAAGATGAATAGGAGCTAACCAAGAAAAAGGAAAAGTTAAGAGGTTTCAAGAAGGAATGCAAGTGCAGGGGCGCCTGGGTGGCGCAGTCGGTTAAGCGTCCGACTTCAACCAGGTCACGATCTCACAGTCCGTGAGTTCGAGCCCCGCGTCGGGCTCTGGGCTGATGGCTCAGAGCCTGGAGCCTGTTTCCGATTCTGTGTCTCCCTCTCTCTCTGCCCCTCGCCCGTTCATGCTCTGTCTCTCTCTGTCCCAAAAATAAATAAACGTTGAAAAAAAAAATTTAAAAAAAAAAAAAAAAAAAAGAAGGAATGCAAGTGCAAAGTTCACATGCAGAGAAAGAGACTGGCTTATGCCTATCACTGTCATACAAAATAACTGGGCATGGGGTGATAAGGCAAGAGAGATTGCAGATGCCCGACCATGGAGATCCTATAAAGACATTTGGACATCTTTAGGACAATGGAAAGTTGTAAAGGTTTCCAGGCAGCAGTGTTATACAATTGGGTGTTTGATTTAAGAAAACTGTTCTGGGTGAATGGTGGAAAATGGATAAACAGCCGGCAAGATGGGAGGCAAAGAAATCAGTTGAAATAATTAGCCTAAGGGACACTAGCGGCTTGAACTAAAATTCTGGCAATGTGGATATAAGAAAAGGACAAATGAGAAAGACACAGGAGAGATGGATTAGGAGGGGGGTTCAGGAATATTTGGTGATCAACTGAATAAGGGTTATCTGAAAGGAAAGACTCAAGTATAATTAAAAAAAATAATAGAGCATTTATCATAGATCACTATACAAAGTGCTACAAACATATTTATAATGTTCTCCCAAGTCTATGAAACAGGCACTACTATTCCTGTTTTGGAAATGAAGAAAATAAGACTTAGAGACAAATACGTGATTAGCCTGTAAACCTAATAAGTAGTGCGGTAAGGATGACATCCAGTTTTGGAGGCAGGGCTAAGAGCTGAATGATGGTGTCATTGAAATACAGGTGTCATTGAAATATAGAAGGGGCAAACATTTGCAGAAAAGGTGCTGACTCCTTTTTAGACTTGGTTGATCTCAGGTGCCTGTGGATGATGTCTGAGGGCAACTGAATAGATGGGCCTAGAGCTCAGCAAAGGGACTGGATCAGAAATTGTGATTGGGAAGTGGTCAGAGTAGCATTTAAAATTGAAACCATGAGAGTATAGATAAGATGGCCTGGAGAAGGTATACCAAGTGAGACCAGAAAGGAGCATAGGGAAGAAGCCTGAAAAACACCAACATTCAAGGGGCAGGAATGGACACAGCAGTAGGAGAAAGACCAGAAGAGCATGGTGTAAAAGAAGACAAGAAAAGAGAGCATTCTAAAATGAAGGAAGTGTCAGCATTGTGATAGGAGTTATACAAAATATATCAGTGAGAGAGGAAGTTCAGAGGGTCAACCTGTTGTACATAGCAGAAGAGAAAATCTTCAAAGCTAGCTAGTTGAAATAAAAAAGAATTAAATTAGCAAATTTAGGGGTAAAGCATACTAGTACAAAAGGAAAACCAGATAAAATAGGTGGAAGAGGATGGTCAAAATGTGAACTGCTGTGCATTCTTGACAGCCCAGGAATGAAATGAGTCAAGAATGCAATGGGAACATGACCAGGTAGGGTTAAGGTTAGTTTCAATAAAGACTACACTTCACATTTTAATGAAGTTAAATAAAGACCGAACCCACCCCTGGTTGACCTAGTCGTGAGTGAACTGTATCCCATACCAATAGTATTATTATGAAAAACAAACTAGGGGAAGATCTGAGGGCATTTTAGGGGAGAGAGGTGAGAGTTGTATGCTACAGACAAAAGGTGTGGTCTTGAGGGAAAGAAGGCAAGTTCTCTAGTTAGGAGGTAAATTCAGCCTGCCTGCTGGAAGGTTTCTAGGTACAACACTGACCTTTTGTTCTCTTATTGTCTCTGAAAAAAAACATGCACCATAATTTTGTATATTATTAAGAGAGAAAAACACCTCTGCCTAGAGCTAGAAGACAAAGGGCTACACTCTCTGTGGAAGAGAAAATGAGAAATAAACCCACCACACAGAAGGGGACAGTAAAGAATGGGTACCTCAATTTTAGCACTAATTGGGAAGGAAATCAAAACCTCTCCCATAAAAATATGAGCCAAGACACAGATTTTTATCTGAATTTACACCGTCAGTGTGGTCAAAAGAAACCTCAACCTGAGAACTTATTTTAAAGTGGTTTCAAGTTGATAGTAGACCAAGTGACTGGTAAAGGAAACTCAAATCCTCCAGGGAAGAAGTCAATGTCAATCCAGGCTAACAGTGATTCTAAATGCCATGAACAGTAAAAAAGGCTAAAAATGTTGGGGAGAGGGGAGGGGAATGTGCCCTAAACTCAATGGAATAATACAATTAATTCATATTTCTAGGAGCTTGCCTGAAAGGACACGTGGACTTCATCTGGTGACCCAAGAGGTTGACTCTAGATCAGAATTTAGATGGTTACCCTGAGATCAGAGCTTGGTTATTCTTACACTCTTACTCTCATTCAACAGCATGGGGCCTGCCCAGAAGAGGTACTGAAAGGAGAACATAGAGTTGATGGCTTGGATCAATGATCAGGGTGACAGAGGCTTCAGGCCATAACTATTCCAGTCCAGTGGAATTCTCAGGGCAGATGCCAAGATGTTTTACCGGACTACTGCCGGGACTGGATCAACCTTCTTCCAAGAACTCAGTTAAATAAGTAGTAAAAGAATCCAATGAGTTTAGCAACTATATCACTGCTCCTCTCCAAGAACAATTTTGATGGAGACGGGAAGAAAGAAGAAACATTGCATTGGGTTGAAGTTGGGAAGAAGGTGAATAAACAGGCAGTCCATGGAAACAATGCTTATCATAAACTCAGTCCTGATAGGCAGGACAGAGATTTTAATTCTCAAAGATGATATCAGTCCATTTTATCTATTATTGAAGGTCAAAATAACACATTCCTGGAAAACCTTTCTGGGGTTTCACAGGGGAGGGAACCCAGTATAAAATCAGTAGCTATATCTAACCAAAAGCTCTTGAAACGAAGGATTTCTTTATAAACACGCCTCCAGATGTGTTCAGTTAGACCACTGAGGAGACATAATAAATTCTTGCATATTAAATGACTTCTGTCTCTTTAGTCCAGTGCAAAAGAATGTTAAAATTAGTTCAGATTGCTTTATTCCAATAACTAACATACATTTATACCTTACTGTCTAGTATGCATTCTAGTTGACACCAAAGTGCTCTTTAAAAATTTCCCACAACCACTGGGGCGCCTGGGTGGCGCAGTCGGTTGGGCGTCCGACTTCAGCTCGGGTCACGATCTCGTGGTCTGTGAGTTCGAGCCCCGCGTCAGGCTCTGGGCTGATGGCTCAGAGCCTGGAGCCTGCTTCCGATTCTGTGTCTCCTTCTCTCTCTGCCCCTCCCACCTTCATGCTCTGTCTCTCTCTGTCTCAAAAATAAATAAACGTTAAAAAAAAAAATTTTTTTTTTAAATTTCCCACAACCAGAATTTCAGCTCTCTCTGTCCTTCTCCACCCTCACATCATTATTCTAAACTAGTGAAATCTTGCTGCCGATGTAATGATGGTGTTTAGAGATATGTGGAATCATTCTCAAGTTCTGTTTATTTTTTCTAAGCTTAAGAATAGAATGGAAAATGGGCATTGTCCCAGCTACAGGGGCTATCCACCAAAAAAGCCTACTTCTTCCTCTCCGTAGAGAAATAAAAAGTCATACGGATATGTTTATAGTCTGATATTTCAGACTTTTTTAGAAGATATATGTTTCATAAATCTAGGCAAAGAGATGTTTTGATGTGTTCTCTTACCGAACTCGTCTCCCTAACTGAAATGGACCTGGTAAGGCCATTACTACTGCCCAGATGCCAACATTAACAGATAATAGTAACGTTAACTCTTAATGCCTCTAACTAGGTGCCATGCATTGTGTTAGGTGCCCAATGAGAAGGTGCTTCTGATTTAACTTGATGGAAAAGACATTAAAAGTCAGGGCTTCTTTTATTTGGGGAGGAGGGGAAATCCAAAGATCAAAGGTCAAGGGCACAGTAAGGGACAGGAATGCTATACCGTGCATCTTGCTGGACCACCTGTTACTCTGAGACCTAAGGTGACAATTTATGGCTTCCCCTACAATAACATGGCAAGAACTAAAATTATGGACACAGCAGCAGCCAGATCCTCATCTTAGAGGATCTATTTATTTATATAATATTTATATATTTTATATAATATTTATTTATTTATATAATATCCAATGCCATCTATTTCCTTCCTGAGAAAGAACATCTGGATTATAAGAACTGGTACCTTTAGGCTGAAAATAAGAGGGAGGGATAAACCCATGGGTACCAAATTTATATTTTTCTTTTGGTCTATAGCCCTTAAGTCACCAGGTTTTTTTTCCTTTTTGTTAAATATTTTGTGCTATTGCAACTAGTCTAGAAGATCATTTGCAAACATGGAACTATCAGATACGTGGGGATACATTTGCCTGGCTAGTGGCCCCAGTGTTTGAATGTTATGAAAATGCCTTCCTCCGTCAGTTTCCTATTGCAACTGTAACAAATTACTAGATTTTTGGTGGCTTAAAACAACATAAATTTATTTCCTCACAGCTCTGGAAGTCAGAAATTCAAAATGAGTATCACTGGGCAAAAATCAATGTATCTTAAGGGCCACAGTCTCTCCAGGTAAAGTCATACTTCTTCCAGCTTCTGGTGGCTGCTGACATTCTTTGGCTTGTGGCCATATTGCTTCAATCTTCAAGGCCAGTATCTCAAAACTTGACTTTGTTCCATCTCCACATCACCTTTCCTCTGTGTATCAAGTCTCCCACTGCCTTCCTCATGTAAGCATACATGTGATTGCATTTAGGGCCCAACTAGATAACCCACCATAATCTCCCCTTCTCAAGATTCTGAATAATATCCACAAAGACTCTTTTTTTCCACATAAGTTAACATTCACAGGTTCCAGGTATTAGGATGTGGAAATCTTTCGAGGAACCATTTTTCGGTATACTATACTCACTGCTTGCCAAGCTCTTACCACATACAAAATCAAATAGAGGGAGAGATCAAAGCCAAAACCAAGTGATAAACTATCAGTTAACTCTTCTTCAAACTTTTAGATAAATTCAGTTATCTAAAAAGTTCACCAGAAAGGAATATTTTATTCATCCAACGCTGGGTGAAATAAGGTGCCTTAAAAAGAAAAACTCTTCAGTAGTTTTCTGCCTCATGCCTTAGGAACACCTTAACATGGAAATGCTAATGAAAATGGAGAACTAGAATGTCCCTACAATCTCTAATAGTGCTACATTTATTTACATCACTTTCTGTCAATTTAGACAGGTATACGAGGAAAGGAGAAGGATGGAGTTGTCCACCCTTGGACACCAATATATCCTTCAAATCCCTACAGAAACTGTGACAAAATGAAAGCCATTTGCTTCTGTATTGGAAGAGGACATGAGTCCCTGGGGTAATAAACCTCAGCTCAATCCAATCCACAGCCCAAGGGAGGTTACAGAATTGAATTCAGAGTTAAACCATTCAGAATTTAAATACATCAAATGCCCAATATCTTAAAATGTCATGTTGGTGAGTCATCCAGGCAAGATGGTGTGGTGGATGAGATTAGGGGTGGGGGTAAATCGAGAGCAAAAACATGACCCTAGAGCCTGCAACTCCAGAAGTGCCCAAGTGACCCTGAAACTCAAAGACAGAGAAGAGGAAAAATGCTGCCAGTGAGGTCTTCAAAAAGAAACTTTTGTTTTTTTTTTATTTCTACCTTTTACTTCCACTGTTGTCTGTCTTCTATTAAATATTTTCTAGTCTTATAGTAAATTTGCTATTCTGAGTGGGTATAAGAGGCATTCTAGGATTTAAACCAGAAATCACCCAGCAGAACACACACACACACACACACACACACACACACAGCTGTGAGAAGACTGCGTGAGGACACCAAAGTACTGGGCCGAGGGTAAAGTGACTCATGAAGCTAAATCATGCTGATGGTTTCTAATCCCAGCTCACCAGGGATTTAAATTGTACAACAGGGAAATGACTTGTTGGATGACTTCCAGAGTTTGTCTTAAAATTTAATTGCAGCATACCTAACACTTTTATAAAACATACACATTTTACTTATGTTTCCTAGTCAAAATATTCCTCTAACCTTTTTTTTCAGTAAGTGACAAAAGTGTTCTTGTTGTAATTAATGGAGTACAAAAATATTGGGGAAACATGCCTAAAGGCTTAAACTATAATTCTATTACTAATATATTCCCTTGGCTTGCCTTTTGAACTCTGCTGCCTCTTGCCTTGCAGCTGTGTTTAATGAGTGGAGAGATTATTCAAATGAGCCCACAGCAAAGCATTATTTCGGAAGCTCTCGCCATCTTGAGCAGGCATCTTCTCTCAGAGTCAGGCAGTCTGAGCAGACCATTCCTCTTTAGTTACCTGGCCATGTATGTGTACATCACATCCCTAGATTGGGAGAGAAGCTGCTAATGACCCTGGGACCAAACCAAAGGATGGCAGAACAGCCTTCAAGTTGAAAAATGAGGACATGCCTATACTAGCCTCCATTGTGCTTTAGCTTCCAATGTGTCTCTACCTGTCAGTGATGGAGATTGTTGGTGTCTAATAATGAAAAGATGCAGATGTACAAAATAGTCTGTTTAGGAAGCCCTGTTTGAGGGCATATGGCCTTTGCCTAACTAACACTGATGTGGAACACACTGCAAATGGGCAAGCCAATGTTTAATGATTTTTAGGATGTTAAAGTGTGTTTCTATTCATGTAAGATTTAAAAGTAAGAATAACTCTCTGGGGGAGAACCCCCTGAGATGGTTACAAAGTTGCCAAGAAAATTTAATAAGAACTAATTTTGAACTGATAAGCATTCAATCCAATATGGTGGGATTAAGCAATAAGAATTCTTCCTGGGAATTTACAGAGAGATAAGCATCTCATGAATAAGTAAATTCTGAAATAGGAGGCTACAGGGTGTTTATTGATTTTGAAATCATTTGTTTGAGAAACTGCCCTTGAGGAAAAGACTATTATGGCTGATAATATAATAGTTATATTCAGAGACAACCCACTTCTTTGGCTGATGGCAGAATATAAAGATTACCCACCCACTACAAAATTTATAAGCTAAAGTTTGATCTGCAAAAGCCAGGCTACTCATAACCTTTCATTTCCTAATTCTTAGATGTTAATTTTCAGATATAAAACAAAAGTCAAAAATAAGTAAAAGAAAGAACGAGGATCCTCAATTCACTAAGTAGTTGTGCTACAACTGGAATTAAGTAATTTTTTTTTTAAAAAAGGCTGTCTCTGGGTACATCCTAAATTCCATACCCATTAATACTAATCCCTCATACCATCTACCTCTGCAACTCAGTATAATTAAATGAAAATGAGGAGGAAACTTCTGAAGCATTTCGAATTTGTTAAAAACCAAATGTTTTGTTTTGTTTTGTTTTCAGTTGTCATTCTCCATTAAAGAAAAAAATGCCATCACTTTTAACAATGTTGGAAACAGAAAGCTTGGTTTTTTTTATTTGGTTTGGTTTTGGTTTTGGTGAATTCTGAGTTGGCCAGAAAATTCCATTACAGCACCCTGTGTTTTCTAATAATTGAGTGGTTAAGTTTTTTTTTCTAAACATTCCTGCTGAAGAAAGTCTCCCAGTTTCCACCTTTCTTAACTGCTATCCAGCATAAAGTGAGGTAACAGGATTCGACTGAGGTGCCAATAGTGACTCAGCTTCTATAATAGTTCTGTCTCCTATGACTTCATGAATATTGGGTTCCACACAAGTGAGAGAAGCATAAGTCTAGTCTCTGAAGAAGATTAAGGTTTTCTTTTCCTTTCAGAGGAATCCCTCCCTCCCTGTCTCTGTCCTCTCAACTTTATCTCTTCCTGTTTCTTCCAGAACTTCATTGTATCAGTTGTGCCTTCTTCCGGTGTTTATTCTAGCCTCCTCTGTTGGCTATTTCCCCTTAGTGTTCTAATCCTCAAGTGATCTTAATTCATTAAAAATTAAAACCATCCTCCATCAAATTACCAACTCATCTCCATCCAGATTCTTAAGCAACCACACACGGGTCTCCATGCTGTCACGCCACACACTGCTTCAACCTTTGATCCATTTTCCATCAACACCAACACACTGAAATGTCTCTTAAATTTCACCCATACAGGGCCGCCTGGGTGGCTTGGTCGGTTAAGCGTCCGACTTCAGCTCAGGTCATGATCTCACGGTCCGTGGGTTCGAGCCCCGCGTCAGGCTCTGTGCTGACAGCTCAGAGCTTGGAGCCTGTTTCAGATTCTGTGTCTCCCTCTCTCTCTGCCCCTCCTCTGTTCATGCTCTGTCTCTCTCTGTCTCAAAAATAAATAAATGTTAAAAAAAAAATTTCACCCATACTAAACTGCTTCAGGTTCTCTTCAACCCATCAATCCCTCTTTCCACCTTCATTGACCCTGCATTCTTCTGGTTCTCCTGCTCCTATCAGGTCCTCTTGATGAGCTCTGAGCCTTGAAGGCTCTAGAAGCCTTCCAGAAGCTTTCTAGAAGAAACATTGTATATCCTTCAAGATCAACCTAAAATGCCACATCTGTGGAAACTGAGTCATCTACGAAACCTTTCCTGACTCCAAAAATAGTCATCCATACCTTGCACATTCTCTTTAAAAGTTCTTATCACACCAAATGGACCTTCTATTCATGAATCCACAAAACATTATTGAGCATCTTCTTGGTGCCAGGTACTGTTCCAGGCACTCAGGATATCTCGGTGAAAAAACCAAGGTCCCTGCTTGTAAGCAGTTGCATTCTGATGAGAATAACTGACATATAAGAACACTCTATAAAAGAAAAGTACACCAAGAAAGTAGAATGAAGAATGGCATGGTAGAACAACAGAGCGGTTGTTAAAATCAAATATGGTGTTTCATGTAGGTCTCTCCTGCTAGATTGTGATATTCTTAAAGGCAGAAATCATGCCTGATTCATTTTTATATATCCAGGGCTTAGCCTGGTGCCTGGCACATGGTACATTATCATTAATTCATTTGTTCCTTCTACAAACATCTACCAAGGAGCTACTATTACCCCAGGGTCTGTGCTGGGCACTGTGAATAATAATAACAGCAACATTTATTGAGTGCTTATTCTGTGCCAGCTACTTCAGTTTTTATAGATTAAGAGACAGAGGTTCAGGAAAATTAAAAATCTTACTAGTCCTAGGTCACAATGTTAACAAATGGCTGAGCTAAGCTATGATTTGAACCCTGCTACTCTGACTCCAAAGCCTATGATCTTAGCCACCATGCTACTCTGACTCTCTAGTTCCTGTCCTCAAATTGTTTAGAACTAGTAGTGAAGACAAATATTAACAGACAGTTCTAGGGTGACCAACCATCCTGATTTGCCCAGGACTGATCCAGTTCTAGTACTGAACATCCCACATCCCAGGAAATACTTAGTCTCAAGTAAATTAGAACAGTTGGTCAAAGTCTGCTCAAATTTTGCTTTCTCAGTGAGGCCCACTCTGACTTACTACTGGAAGTGTAACTGCCTTCCTGCACCATTCCTAATCTTCCATATCCTAGGCTACTTTTTCCTATCACACTTACCATCTATAGCATACTATACAATTTGTTTATTTGTTATGTTCAGTATTTATTGCCTATCAATTAAGCCATAATGCAAGCACACAGAGTTGTACCTAGCACTCAATAAAGAGCAAGTACCTAGCACTCATGAACGATCCACTCAACAAGGCAAGTGCCCTTGAAATATGCCTCTCATTTTATGGAGTCACGAAGGAGTGTCAGAAACACCTTCCTGAAGTAACTGTGGCTAACTCCTGAGTAGGAGGAGTTTGACTACCTGACAAAGAGGAGCCCAAGAATATGGGAAAGATATTTCAAACAGAGGAAAAGACAATTGTAACCTAAAGGCTAGGACCAGCACGGTGGTATGTGTGTGGAGGTGGGACAGTAAGGAGTGTTTTGGAGTTTCTGGGACACAGAGAGTGAGGCAGGAATTGGCCACACATAAGACTAAAGAAGTAAGCAGCTCTCTAGGATGACGTCCAAGCTTTCTACATATACGGTCCTTTATTACCCCAACATCTGAGTCCCCGTTACTCCTTCCTATATCCCTCATTCCAGTCAAGTTGAACAATGTGCTACTCTCAGTTCATGGTCTAGATTGCTGTGCCTTTTTTGTCTTTGCAGAGAAATACTACTACTTAAATGTTCTTCCCCTCCAGTTCTTAGGTATTCTTCAAGGTACAATTCAAAACCACTTTCTCTATGAACACTGAATGTCCATACCAAAGCAATGTCATTTCTCTCTGAATACTCAGAACCACTAATCTGCATCTCCTAACTCTTACCTGCTTTCTTCTCTCTGTTAAGATTACCTTTATGAAGACTGTTGACTCTCTGTTCACCTCTCTGACCTCCTCTCTGACCACCTACCTCCTCTAAAGACTTTGACCTCTTTCTGCTTCTGCAGTTGCTCACTCCCACCTCAAGACCTTGACACTGGTGTTCTTTCTACCCAAAACTGGATCCCTCCAGGTCTTCACTTAACTGCTTCCTTCACATCATTCACATCTGCTACTCAGATAAGCATCCCAGAACTCTTCCCCCATTTCAGCCACTCTCTATCATGTTATCTCTGTATTCATTTCTTTATATGATTAATCAGTACCTATTTAAAAGAATGTTTGGCTAGAATGTAAGCTCAACGACAGCAGGGGCTTTGTCTGTCTTGTTCCCTGCTCACTCCCCAATGCTTATAACACATAATAAGACTCAATAAATATGTGTGGAATGAATGAAAACTTCATGTCCTCTATTAACTTACCAGCTACTTTCAGAACATAGACATTCTTTGGTAGGTCATTGATTCCCCTATGGTACATAGTCTTTTTCCTAATAGTAGTTATTCAAATATTTATTGAATAAATAAACAAGAGTTCTTTGGATGTATTCTCATGATAAAAACCCTGAAAACCAATGGCTTTCTGCCTAATGGAATCACCTGGAGAACTTTAGAAATGCTAGTGCCATATGGCCCCACCCTCTGATATTCTGATTTAATTGGTCTGGGAAGGGGCTTGGGCATCAATATTTTTTAAAGGTTCACATATGATTCTAATGGACAGCTAAGGTTGAGAACCATTGCTCTATACCCTACAAAAGAATGTGAATCCAAATAAAATTATGTTGAATTTCAAACAAGCTTCAGGACATAGCCGTTGATTTAATTCCTGAGTTGCTCTCTCCATGAGGAACTGGGAGCAAATACCCTCTTTTGCAAATACCTGTTGAAAAAGAACATTTTGAGGGGAAAACACTACTTTGTACCACACACTGAAGAAGGTGGCCTTTCAAAAAAACAAAAACAAAAACAAAAACACTATTTAGACCCATCTACTGTTTGCAATTTCTTCGGAAAAAATCATTGGCTTTAGCACATGCAGTCCTCCTATAAGTCAGAGCGGAAAAATGCATACTGTGTCATAAAGGCATTTAGTATCACTCTTGAAACAATTTGGAGCCTATATGCAGAAGGGTGGATTATACCTCCCTATCATGGTATTACTATGAATGTGTAAGCCTGTTGTATTCAGGATGCAATAGACCTGCAATGATTTAGGCAGAGAGGGTGTTTGTAAAGCAGAAGAAAGCCTGCCTAATTAGAAAATGAGGAATAAGAAAATAAATAAAGGGGTTGAACAAAGTCGGCTCCAGCACTAATTTGCCTGGAGACATCCTAACACTTGCTGCAAAATAAATCGAATTTTTGCTGTGTACATTCAATATTTGTTAATAAGCTGCCAGCTAGCATTTTTTCTGTATTTCCTGCACATGCAAGGAACGGTGTGTTTATTGGCAGACTGGCACATGCAATGAGCCACATGGAAGCAGCCTGGCTCAGGGGAAGACTGTCCCCAACCACAAACCTGGAGGGGTGGGGGGACAGCATGGGTGGATCCATGGGGCTCACATATTATCTCAGGGAGGGAAATGATTTTTAGAGGCAATTTGACAAGGAATTTCTCTCCTGCTAGTCTGGGTTAGCGTTTCTGAATGTGATAAATAACAGGGCTGTAGGACAGCCCATTTTTTTCTTTATTTTGATACCCTTACAGCAGTAATCATGCCTCTTGTCAAGCGTTATAAAGATAAAGACAAATGTTCCCTATTGCTATTCTGTCAATGCACCTCAACCCAAGCCGGATGTATGGAAGTTACCATTTGTCTTGTCTCCATCACAGATTGAGGCACATCCTGTCCCAACAGGATCCTCAGGTCAGAAAAATAGAAATCTGCTGTTGATGGCATTGAGGCTTTCTCTGTCTCTTCTAGGAACTAGCACCCCATGTACATTCCCTCTATGCAGACACTGAGATTTATCTTCCTTTTCTGGGACTATCAATTAGACAATGCAACATATCCATAAGGTCAAACAGCAAAACGAGCCCTTTGTCACACAAGATGGGCTTTGGCACCCATGATTTTTTTTTTTAATCAGAAAGATTCCACAGTCATCATTTATTGATGGTAGCAATATTTGCAAAACATAAAATTATTTCCAAAGATGTAGTTCAGGAACCCATTTGAAAAAAAAATGTGTATGCCAAAACAGATGGAGTTTGGCTTAATTGTTGAAATAAATTGCCATATGGGATAAAACACAGCTGATTATTGCATTAACACTAACGTTAATATGCTTCGTCATTCTGTTGCCATTGTAGCTACAGTTGTCACCAGACTTTAATCAATATGTTTACAAGGGAACTCAAATTGTCGAATTTGGGACCCAAAGCAGATCTCATAGATTATGTGGTCATTTTACAAATAAAAAAAACTGGGGCTTACAGAGGATAAATGATTTCTGTAACGGCATATACCCTACAACTTGGAAATGAATGGAATTCTGAAAACATAAGGCACATATGGGCAAGGCATTCATAAAGAGCAAGGTTATTATGACTCAAGATAAAAAATACCACTATTGCATATGATCGTGACAGGAGATTTGGTGCAATTAGATGAAGTAGACATGACTACCTAATTTGGCAAGATTCTTTCTCATGCTTAGTATTTCTTAGTTAACACCCAAGATACTATGTGTATTCTCTTCTTGAACTTTCGCAATGATTTCTCACTTAGTGCCTTCTTCCCAGGACATTCTCAATATAAAATAAAAGCTACTGTGGATGATAGAAGGAAAACACAAATAAGCCACAGGATATGGTTGGGGGTGGGGAGGGAGGGGAATGGGACACAGGAACAAAGAGATATCTTCCATTTCCAGGTGTGGTTAGTGGAGTTTTTTCCTCTAAGTTTTTCTCATAACTGTTGATCCTTCCTTGGTCCTCTTTTCTCTGTAAAGTGGGAAATGAATGGGAATTGATCTGAAAAGCTATTTCAAAAGTTATTACAGGATTGTCAGTAATCCTCTAAACCTAACCTCCGTCCCTATTGCCACCCCTATGCCCAACACACAAAACCCTTTGAAAAGATAGTGTTGGAAGTCTGAAGTGAGAAAGCAGTAAGCCAGTGGCCAGCCCCTACCCCTGCCCCGGCTCAAGGTCAGTGACCCAGAAACAAGCGAGAGGAGGCTTCCAAATTCTGTAAAAGTAATTGTACAGGTGCATTGAATGGCTGCTTCGTTTCATGATTTGTGTTTCATCCTACTACAGCAAACTTTTAAAAGATCTCCAAATCCTTTCATTTTCTCTGGATACCACCCCTGACAGAGTCCTATGTTACAGTATTCTTCACCTTTAATTCCTTTCTTGTTTGTTTGTTATGTTTTTCTATCCCTGCTCATTTGTCCTGCCCACCCCCCCCCAAAAAAGCTATTATCTAGGCAACTCTAGGCTTAATACACAATATAATACACAATAGGAAATCAGTAACTGTTATTGAATAAGTGCATGAATCTAACATTAATTGAGCTCCTGAGTTCTAAGTTGTAGGCAGTGTGTATTTGCTATTTTTATCTGTTGATTATTTGTTATGTACAAGTTAGGGTAAAAGTCAAGTTGCTGTAAGAAAGAGACACGAAAATATAGTGGCGCACTTAAGATGGTTACCACATAACAGACCAGTGGTAGACAGTGGTCCAGGACGGGTAAGTAGGTATGATGTGCAAAGTAGGTGTGTTCTGGGCCCCAAGCTAGTGGGTTACATCTGCCATCTTTAACCTGTGGCTTCCATCTCCTGGTCTGAGGCTGCTCCATTTCCCAGCCTGAGGAAATGGGGAGGGAAAAATGACAGAGCAGACGAGTGGACACAAGAAGCTTTCTTAGCACACATTTTGTCCATTCATGTCACACTGGCCACAATTTTGTCACATGACCACACTTTAGCTGCAAGGAAAGGCAGGGAATTTAGTCTTAAGTTGGACAGCCATGGGCCTGGATAAAACTCAAATGTGGAAAGTTGGAAGAAAGGGAAGAGGTCTATTAATAAAACAAAAAAGAGAAAATGGATGTTGGGGTAGAGACACTTGTCTCTACCACAGTGTGTTTTGGAGCAAAAAGGAGCAAAAAGAAAACACATTTCACAAAATATAAACAATTAATACGGATACTAGCTGTATCTGTTAGATTTTTCTATCCCAAACTTAGAGTTTAAAACATGTATTTGCTCAGAATTCAGTGGATTAGCTGGGTTAGGCTCAGCTAGGATGGTTCATTTCTGGTCTATGTGTTGTTGGTCAGGCTCAATCATGTGTCAGCTGGCTGACAATAGCATCATTGACATATCTTGTAGTTGTCTGGCTCTTGGCAGAAGCAAAGAAGGTAATTGGCCATGTGTTACTCATCACCCAGCAGGTAAATTTAACCTTGTTTACATGCTATTGGCCACAGGGTTACCAAGAGCAGCAAGGGAGGGTCCTGTGCATGGTACTTTTCAAGGGTCTAGTTGTATCACATGTGCTAATGTTCTATTGGCAAAGCAAGTCACATGGCCAAGTCCAGAGTAAAGACATAAAGAAATAGATATCAGCTCTTAATGGGTTGCAAAGTCACATCAAAGGGACATGTATATAGGAAGAAAAAGAGTTTCTGACCATTTTTTGCAAACATCTACTATAAAAGCTAGACTCAAGGTATATACATACAAAAGTATCACACAGAACATTCTGCAAAGCTTCAAAATTCTAAAATTGTTGGCAAAATTTCATAAAGGGAATAATTATGTATTATCTGTAGCATCATGAAAAGTACAAATCTAAGTATAATTAACCATTTACACTTTAAGAAATAAAATAAGCTCTTTAGGGGTGCCTGGGTGGCTCAGTAGGTTAAGCATCCAACTCTTGGTTTCAGCTCAGGTCATGATCTCATGGTTTGTGAGGTTTTTTTTTTTTTTTTAATTTTTTTCAATATATGAAATTTATTGTCAAATTGGTTTTCATACAACACCCAGTGCTCATCCCAAAAGGTGCCCTCCTCAATACCCATCACCCACCCTCGCCTCCCTCCCACCCCCCATCAACCCTTAGTTTGTTCTCAGTTTTTAAGAGTCTCTTATGCTTTGGCTCTCTTCCACTCTAACCTCTTTTTTTTTTCCTTCCCCTCCCCCATGGGTTTCTGTTAAGTTTCTCAGGATCCACATAAGAGTGAAAACATATGGTATCTGTCTTTCTCTGTATGGCTTATTTCACTTAGCATCACACTCTCCAGTTCCATCCATGTTGCTACAAAGGGCCATATTTCATTCTTTCTCATTGCCACGTAGTACTCCATTGTGTATATAAACCACAATTTCTTTATCCATTCATCAGTTGATGGACATTTAGGCTCTTTCCATAATTTGGCTATTGTTGAGAGTGCTGCTATGAACATTGGGGTACAAATGCCCCTATGCATCAGTACTCCTGTGTCCCTTGGATAAATTCCTAGCAGTGCTATTGCTGGGTCATAGGGTAGGTCTATTTTTAATTTTCTGAGGAACCTCCACACTGTTTTCCAGAGTGGCTGCACCAATTTGCATTCCCACCAACAGTGCAAGAGGGTTCCCGTTTCTCCACACCCTCTCCAGCATCTATAGTCTCCTGATTTGTTCATTTTGGCCACTCTGACTGGCATGGGGTGATATCTGAGTGTGGTTTTGATTTGTATTTCCCTGATGAGGAGCGATGTTGAGCATCTTTTCATGTGCCTGTTGGCTGTCTGGATGTCTTCTTTAGAGAAGTGTCTATTCATGTTTTCTGCCCATTTCTTCACTGGATTATTTGTTTTTTGGGTCATGGTTCGTGAGTTTGAACCTTACATCAGGCTCTGCGCTGATGGTGTGGAACCTTTTTGGGATTCTTTCTCTCCCTCTATCTCTCTCTCCCTCTCTCTCCCTCCCTTTCTCTCTCTCTCTCTCAAAATAAATAAACAAACAAAAAAATTAGCTCTTTAAAAAGAGTATTAGAGAAACATTATGAAAACAAAAATGGCACAACTTTCTGGGTAGAGAGTGATACTCCCCAGGGAGAGTATCTTTTGAGCTCAGTGAATAAAATTATACTAGCCCTAATAAAACTTTTTAGCTACCTAATAGAACATTTTACATCTCTCCTCATTTAATTTTCTAATTCAATTCCATAGGCCTTTATTGTGTGCCTACTGCATACTATGCCCTGTGGCAACTGTGTAAAGACAAAGAATCTTGTAATATTATGAGTTTGCACATTTTAAAATTTTTTTTCTTGCTAAATCATTAATAACATGAGTTTTGTGAAAGTATTTCCATTTTTTTGATCAGAGAATCATATAGGAAGTGTAACTTACTGAAACTATCCAAGGATGCAGTGGCAGGAGCCAGGACAGAATCCAGAGCTGTCTTTACATTGTGCTTGGGCACTATAGATGGGAAGAAGGCAAGCAGGACAGAAGAGGGGGACATGTCTTATTTTAGAAATTTATGCATGCAGGGGCACCTGGGTGGCGCAGTTGGTTAAGCGTCCGACTTCAGCCAGGTCACAATCTGGCGGTCCGTGAGTTCGAGCCCCGCGTCGGGCTCTGGGCTGATGGCTCGGAGCCTGGAGCCTGTTTCCGATTCTGTGTCTCCCTCTCTCTCTGCCCCTCCCCCGTTCATGCTCTGTCTCTCTCTGTCCCAAAAATAAATAAACGTTGAAAAAAAAATTAAAAAAAAAAAAAAAAAGAAATTTATGCATGCAAAGTGGGATCATAAAGTAATATGTGGAAGTAGTAAAATTAACCCTATGAGGTTAGTGTAATAACATGCTTCTAGGGGCACCTGGTTGGCTCAGTTGGGTGAGAGTCTGACTCTTGATTTCAGCTCAGGCCATATTCCAGGGTCGTGGGAGCAAGCACCACATAGGGCTCTGCACTGAGCATGGAACCTGCTTAGGGTTCCCTCTTTCTCCCTCTGCCCCCTCCCCTACTCATGTGCTCTCTTTCTTTAAAATAAAAAATAAATAAATACTAATAATATGCTTCTAGAAGTTTACCATCTCACTCGGAGTAAAACCCAAAGTCCTTACTGTGCCCTATGAGGGCCTGAAAGACCTACCTATTCTTCTAACCCCATCTACCATCTCCTTCTCCCTCTATCTGCTCCCACCACCCTGCCTCATCGCTTTCCTCAAAAAAAAAAAAAAAAAAAAAGTTAGAGAGGGAGAGAGCCAAACCATAAGAGACTCTTAAAAACTGAGAATAAACTGAGGGTTGATGGGGGGCAGAAAGGAGGGGAGGGGGTAATGGGCATTGAGGAGGGCACCTGCTGGGAGGAGCACTGGGTATTGTATGGAAACCAATTTGACAATAAATTTCACATAAAAAAAAAATAAAAGAAATTCATTGGGAAAAAAAAAAAAAAACAAAGAAAAACACAAGACATTCACCTCAGAGCTTTCACTTCCTGTCCCCTCTGGCTGGACCACTTTTCCTTCCCAGATCTCTGGAAGCCTTTCCTCAAATCTTCACCTTACTAAGGAGGCCCTTCCTAAACATATATAAAACACAGCCCTCCGTCTACCTCTCATTCTCCACTTAATGTGTCCTCTATTTTATTCTTAGTACTTATCATCACCTGACTTCATGTGTATTTATTGTCTGTCTCTCCTACTAAATAGAAGCTCTTCAGGCTATGATCTGTTTTTGTTGGCTGTTTTATCCTTAGTACCTAAGAGAGTGTCTGGCATACATTGAGCGTTCAGTAAACATTTGTTGAATGAATTATCTTTTATTTACATATATTATGTATTATATTATGTGTATATACCTATGCATATATACACAGATGTATATATGCATACGTACTCACATATGTCAATGCAGGATAATTGCTACAGTGTGGTTCTGGGATTCATTAACGGTCTCTTCACAGGGCATCACTGTCACTCTGTAATTGTTAACTTTACGTTTCTACCTGGTTCTGATCCCCTTTTGTTATTCTGTTGCAGTGTTCACTGATTGGTTTCTGGTTTGTATTTTACACAGATTCATGAATTTCACCTTCTTTTGGCAAACCAGGTACAACTAATTAAAGAGAATCAGCATGACCTTCAGTTTCTTACGATGCACTCTTTCAAGTGAAGAGAATATCTGCCCTGCAATACATAGGTGCTGCCTATAATAGTTATTTCTTTTGACCTAGATGGTCCCTTTCCTATTTGCTATTACACAAACCCAGGCAGTGATGAACAACAGTGCTCTCCATACCACAGATTCTGCAGTATAAAATGCCCCCCACAAAATTCCTGCTACACAGTATCTATTGCAGATATATAATGAAGAGGTTTAAATGCACCTTTCAATAGTTGGGTTCCTGCAAGTAAAGGAAGGCTTTCAGATTAATTATTGCTTGGAAGCCTCTCCCCCATTAAACAAAAGCTATTTGTTGTGTGATTGTCTTCTGCTTCTAAAATATCCTCTCCCTTAAACACAGGAATAAAAGCTGATGGCTTGCTAGCTCACTGAGGGCTTGCCATTTAATGCTTCCATGACTAGATAGTGGCCCATGTGGGCCACTGGGTACAGGTAGATCACCATAGAGAGAACTCCACAGGAGCTCAAAAGGTGGACAAAGAGAACCAAGCAGGGGGGGTGGGGGGGGGGGGACAGTGGGCAGGTAGGAGAGTTTCTAAGACAACACCTATCTTCCCAGTTCTCAGTCTTAGCCCTTCTCTTTATCCCAACAGCCACTTCTCCAATTTAGACCCTTAAAATCTCTTACTCAACTATCCCAGTGGTCCTTGAATGTTCTCCCTGACTGCATTTTCTCTTTCCTCTAATTTCTCTTTGATAGAATCACCTGAGACTTTTCCCAGGCTCACAAATGGGATGATATCACTTCAACAATCTTCAATGCTTCCTGTTGCTGGTGGAGTCAACCCCATACTCCTTGCCGAAGCACTAAACAAACCTCTTACTGATCTAATCCCAGGTCACTCTCCCAACTTCATCTCTCAGTACACACCCTCACTCAGCACCAACACTGCAGCTAAAAAGAGCTACACATCAGGTACTTTCCGAGTTTTTTCACCCTGCCTCCTTTTATTTCTTCTACCAAGAACAAATACCTTTGACCTTCCCTTGAGAGCCAGTTTACTCCTCCTGGCCCAGACAACATTGAGCTAATTCATGAGACCTTCCTTGGTCCTTTCAGTAGGAATCAATTGCGCCTTCCCTAGTGTTCCATCAGGTTCTGCAATTTCTTTCTACTGAATATACATCATACTTTTCTTTGTTATTTGGTATATGCCTTAATCTCCCCCCAGTAAATTGCCAGCTCTTTAAAAATGCGTTCATCTCCATATCCCTTATGGGGCTTACACCATGTGCTAGGCATGATTTCAAATGCTGCAGGTGTGTTAGTCATTTTTTAATCCTCCTAATAACCATACAAAGTAGATACTTTTATCCCCATTTCACAAATTAGTAGAACTAGGTACAGGCAAGTTAGGTTATTTGCCTACCCTCCAGGAGCCAGTAAGTGTTGAAGCCAGTCAAACTTACCCTAGAGAGTCCACACTTAAACACTATACTATGCATATATTTAAATTTATTCAAAGAAACCATTTAAATAGTTCCAAAGGCTGATAGAAAATGCTATAAAAGAAGGTGATAGGAATATTAGGGAGAAATTCAGACCAAGAAAGCCCAGAGAAGTTAAGCTGCTTACCTGAGTTCACACAGTGAGGTACCGAGAGAGACAAAATGAAATCTAGGTCTCCAGAGGCTGGCCTGGTGTTCTTTAAACTAGATCATGGCTGCCATGTGGTTCCTATGGAGTGTCTGGGCAACAAAAAAAAGAGATGTGAAATATAATTGAGTCTCATGTAATTGTAAAAAGTAATGAGAAACTCAGACAAAGATGGATCTCAAGATACAACAAACTCTCTAATAAACACATCTCTGCTGATGAATTTTCTTAAGCTCTAAAATGCAAAAACCTAAATCCATGGATCCAAGGAAATGCAAAATGCAAATGGACAGAACCTAGAAAACAATAGCAAACTCTTTTTTTAGGTGCTTACCATATGTTGGGAGCTGTGCTAGCACTTGATCTAATTTCATCCTCACAACAAACCCATCATCATCATTATTATTATTATTATTAGCCTCATTTTACAGAGAAGGGAACAGTCTCTGAGAAACTGAATGACTTTCCAAAGGTCACAGAGAGGCTAAGAAGTAGCACTGGGGTGCATATTCCGAATGACTGTAATTTTTCAGAAAATAGAAGTTTATTCCTTGAAGTCCTAAAACCATTTTGGATTTCAATACTCTCATATGTCGTACACACTTTCTTGCCTTCCAAGGGAGAGAATTGGAATATATTTTAATCTTTCACTTAGTTCCCGAAATCATCATTTTGTGTGTCCCTATGTACCAGCTCCCTTCTAAACGGTTGTAAGGAAGCAATTATCATACAATGCATTTTTCAGGCAGGTATGTCTAATGTCTCACCATTTTAAAGGGTCTTTAAATTTCTTAGTTTTCTTAGTCCCTGTGCCTACTTTTGTAGTTTTCCCATCTTTCCTCTCATCAAAACACAGCAACTATTATTTCTTGCAGTTATATGCCTTCATCACCCCCTCTTCTTTCTGCCTTGGGTTGAGAAACCACCTAAAGTATTGTTAGAATTTAATAAAACTTTAGAGCTTTAGAAATTAACTGAGGTGCTGAGATACTGTACCTCAAGTGAAGTTCCTGAGCAGAAGGGAAGCCATATGTTTTCCCTTTACTGGTCAAACCCTTTTCTTTAACTGTACCCTGATTATTTAAATCTAGACAAATGCTGGGGGCTTGGTGGGAGTTGGATACACACATATAACATTTCTGTGTAACGACAGACTTATCAGGAAGAATAAAAAAGCAACCATTTAAAAATAATAACAATACAAAATTCTAATAGGATCAGATTGTAAAATTTCAAATGTTATTTTTATTCTTTATTAAATATCAGAGAGGTGATATGGTAAGAACCTGGACTTTAGACCTAGAAATAACTAACTATACAATCTCTCTCCACTGCTTTCTGACAATTGACTTGGGCAAGTTACTTAATTTTCTCTGAGCTTCCATTTCTTATTTTCACATCTTAAATTGTGGATACTGGTAAAAACCTATCTTATAAAATATGTAAAGTACCTGATATATAACAGTTAGCTTTAAAATCCCATATAATAGACTTGAGATCATATTTTTTTACTTGAACTTAAAATACACTTTGTCTTAAAGTTATATTCATGGTCTAAAATTTACCATGATCATTAATCACTAATGATTATATAGCACAAAAGTTTCATGTTATCTTAGAAATTTTAAAGCTAGCAGAGTTTTACCTTCAGAGTATCTGTATGGTTTGAATTTACCAATCATCATTTGAGCCAGATGGCTTACATTCAGTAGATTCTTACTAAATATCTGTTGGATGGATAAATGGATGGATGGACGGATGAAGAAAAATACTTGGACACAAAGTTAATACTTAAATAGGACGGATTATGGATGAGTGTGTGTGTGTGTGTGTGTGTGTGTGTGTGTCCATATCTGCTAAGAAAATTATTCTAACTAGATTAGAAGCATCATCTAATACAAGAAGATCAATGTGGCAGTACCTACCTGGACTTGAGCTTGAAGTATGAAAGGTCCTCAGAAACATGTAACTGGAAGAAAGAGGAGAGAAACTAAGTAAAGTAAAAAATGGATGTGAGGGTAGCACAGAATCTGGTCCAGCTACAAAGACTGGCCCAGGGAAAGGAAGCTGGATAGTCTAAGGCCTAGAATCCAAGGGGTATAGAAAACATGGCACTATTCAGGAAACCATTACAACTGCATGGTCTGGTCTTACAAATAGAGTGCACAGGAATGGAAGATCCAAAAAGGAAGAGAGCAGAGAATCTCAGGAAATGGAAGAGGACAGTCCTGGGAGATTTTCCCATTCCCTACAGAGTTGGGGCCTGCAGTCTGATATACCAGGACAGCGCCCAGCTCTCAAAGAAAGAGACTGGAAGGAACAGTCTGGTATTGGGGGCCAGAGGGTCAGAGGAAATAGGCAGAGAAATACATGACTGACAAGGTATGGGCTAAGGCAAAAACTTGAGAGGATGAAGGTGCCAGACCAGGTAAAAGAGAGAGTAGCAAATACTATAACTCTACCCATGTGACGACAGAGCAGTGGCCATCCCAAGTCTAAGTGTTCAGAAGATTCAAGGAAGCAATGGAGCCTAGCACCCATGGCTGGGCTGAGTCCTGGATTCCAGGTCCAGAAATGAGACTCATTTTCACGTCCTCCTAAATAGTGCACATGAGGCTAATATGTCTGCCTTACTCAAGATTAGCTTCAGAATCAGGAAATAGTTGGTGCTGGATATGGTGAATCAACAGCCCTAGTTATAAGAAATAGGGAAGGCAGAAGCAAGAGAAACGATGCTGATGATATGTTTCTGTTAAAAATATATTTTGAAAAGCTGCTTGAGGGCAGGAACCAAGTCTTCTTTATCTGTTCATATCTTATAACACAGGTTTGCATAGGTAGGTAGGATTAACTGTAATTAATCCTTAGCAAAATTTACAATACATCTTTATTCATAGGTACAAATTAAGACCTCCAGTCACTAATCGTAACAAGACCCACTTACATTTTTTTCTCCTGGTGTCTGTAAACAAGTATGTCCTACCATATCCCCCCTTGCTTCTCAAAAATATTTTCCGTTTCTGAACTCATGTCTATGTGGACCCTGACTTCTTTTCAGAGGAAAGTGTTAATTACTTCCACAGGAATTTTCCGTTAATCTTAAACCTCTTACCAAAGGTATTTGGGAGACTCATCTAGACTCATAGACTAGAACTCTGAGCTTCTGCATAATTTTCTCTTCGTAGTAGTGCCAAGTTTAATGAAACAAACATTTGTTTAGCCACTACTATGGGGATTAGATGAAAGGATACAGAAGAATAGTATTTGGGGCAAATATGATTATGACAAGGTCCCTGTCCTCTAGAAGCTTTAAAACTAGTCAGACAAGCAAATAAAAATAATGAAGTATGCTAAAACTGAATGAAACAAATACCATAATGAAGATGCAAAGAACAAGGAAGCAGAAACAATTAATTCCAACGTAAAGGGTATATATTTCTAATTTCTTTTATTTTTATTTTTTTTAACGTTTATTTATTTTTTTTTAATTTTTTTTTTAAGTTTATTTATTTTTGAGACAGAGAGAGACAGAGCATGAATGGGGGAGGGTCAGAGAGAGAGGGAGACACAGAATCGGAAGCAGGCTCCAGGCTCTGAGCCATCAGCCCAGAGCCCGACGCGGGGCTCGAACTCACGGACCGCGAGATCATGACCTGAGCTGAAGTCGGAGGCTCAACCGACTGAGCCACCCAGGCTCCCCTAACGTTTATTTATTTTTGAGACAGAGAGAGACAGAGCATGAACAGGGGAAGGGTCAGAGAGAGAGGAAGACACAGAATCAGAAGCAGGCTCCATGTTCTAAGCTGTCAGCACAGAGCAGACACGGGGCTCGAACTCACGGACCGCGAGATCATGACCTGAGCCAAGGTCGGACGCTTAACCGACTGAGCCACCCAGGTGCCCCTATATTTCTAATTTCAATATCACTTCCCCTGTGCATTTCCTGGACCCTGAAACAAATCGCACTTACTCTCTTCTCCAAAACTCTGTAGTATTTAATTCTAACCTCTGAAGGAATTTTCTTAGACTTTCTACTACCTCAGTTATATGTCTCCCACCCTCAAAGTAGACTAAAAAATGATGGAAGACTTGTGTATCTGATACAGGTTCTTGGACAATAAGGGGCATTAAATCTCCATTTTTTTAAATTGAACAAAAAAGCATGTGCACGCATACACAAAATGAATGCCTATTGTTTGGGGATAATAATTATTCTTAATACTCTGATTCCAAAATATTCCCCCTAAGCATCCATGATTAACATGTTGAATTTGAGATGGTTCATATCCCACTAGTTTCAAAACAATTGCTTCAGTTATTTTTAATAAAGAAAATTACAAAATCATTATTCAATTTTCTGATGTAGCAGCACAAATAATTTATGGAAAATCTAAACAAAACACTACTTCAATATATACAATGTATGATATCCATAAAATGAAATTTTATTTATATGTAAGCATAAAAATATTCAATAAAGTTATGATCAAAAACAAAACCCTACTCTTTGCAGGAGACAGTAACTATATTACTAGATTTTTGGTTATTGGTTTACACCAATATTTAAATTCATTAAAAGAAAAGGCAGTGGCGCCTGGGTGGCGCAGTCGGTTAAGCGTCCGACTTCAGCCAGGTCACGATCTCGCGGTCCGTGAGTTCGAGCCCCGCGTCAGGCTCTGGGCTGATGGCTCAGAGCCTGGAGCCTGTTTCCGATTCTGTGTTTCCCTCTCTCTCTGCCCCTCCCCCGTTCATGCTCTGTCTCTCTCTGTCGCAAAAATAAATAAACGTTGAAAAAAAAAATTAAAAAAAAAAAAAGAAAAGGCAATAGTATAAGTCATGTATACTAATTAAAAATAATTAAAATCTTGAAATCGAGACCAAATCCAGAATGTGGAACACTGAAACCAATAAATGCATAATTTCCAATAAGTATTCCAATAAGAATACAGATGATTTTTGATGTAAGCATTCTATTATAAAAAGACCTTGTCTGACCCTTACCATTGTAAACTTCTTCTCCAGGCCACACTTCCCACTGAGAATCCAAGATCTGGCATTCAGTTCCCACATTCAGAGTTCTTAGATCTCCAGTCTTTGCAAGTTATTTCTCCAAAGAGTTTATTATGGCTATGTAGAGCTAGAGGCCCTAACAAACATGTGTTGGAGGAAGAAAGAAAAAAAGGAAAGAAAGAAGAAAGGAAGTTAGTGGGAAAAGAAGGAATTCTGGCAAGAAGGGAGGAAGTAAAGGAAGGAGGGAGGGAGAATGAATTCCATTTTATCCAATGGGTTTAAAATTTTAAAGCCTGAAAGTTTTCCTATGGCTTATAGCAAATTGAGAAACATTTATTCAAGAGAAATTTAATAAATCTTGATAAGAATCAAGAATCCATGGCATTTGACCTACAACCTGCTCATTCACTCTATATCCAGCTCAGTGCAACAGAAGCTCAACTCTGGGTCCCTACAGCCAAGATGGGACAAGAAGGGAGGAAGAGAGGAAGGAAGGGAGTGTGATGGTTATTTTCATGTGTCAACTTGACTGGGCCACAAGATGACTAGCTATTTGATCAAACATTATTCTGAGTGTCTCTGAGTGTCTCTGTGTGGTGTTTTTGGATGAGATTAACATTTAAATCAGTAGAATCAGCAAAGCAGATTTCCCTCCCTGATATGAGTAGGCTTCATCCAATCAGTTGAAAGCTTGAATAGAACAAAAAGGCTGACCTGTCCCCCAGTAAGGAAAGATAAAGCAGTGTATATAGCATAGTGAATTTCAGAGTTGGTAGTAATGCCCCTTCTCTCATTTCTGAGTCCAGTAATTTGAGTCTTCTCTCTTTTTCTTGACCACTCTGGTTAAAAATTTGTCAATTTTGTTGATCTTTTTGAAAAATCAGGTTTTGGTTTTTGGTTTTCACTACTTTTTTTTTTCTATTCTCCGTTTCTTTTATTTCTGTTCTATATTTACATATATTTATATTTATTATTTCCTTCCTTCTACTTGCTTCAGATTTAGTTTGCTTTTCTTTTTTTCAGTGTCCTAAGGTAGATGGTTAGATTATTGATTTTAGATCTTTCTTTTTTAAATATAGACATTTATTATAATTTCTTTCCAAATACTGTTGTAGTATGTATTTTTCCCCAAGTATTGCTTTTTAATTGTATCCTATAAATTTGATATCTTCCTTTTTTGCTTTGTTTTTATCACTTCAAAGTATTCTCTAATTTTGCTTGTAATTTCTTATTTGACCTATTGGTAATTTAGAAGTGTCTTATTTTTTCCCACATATTTGTGAATTTCTCAAATTTGTTGTTGTTGTTGAGCTATAGCTTCATTCAATTGTGGTTTGAAAACATTCCTTGTATACTTTCAACCTTTTAATTGTTATTGAGTTTTTTTTTTTTTAATGACCTGGCATATGATCTATACCTGTAAATGATCCATGAGTGCTTAAAAAGAATGTGTATTGTGCTTTTGTTGGGTAGAATGTTCTATTGTTGCTAGATCTAGTTGACTTATAATGTCATGAATTTTTCTATGTATTTGTTGATCTTCTGCCTGGTTGTTGTATATACTATTGTTAGTACAATATTGAAGTTACAACTAGTATAGTTCAATTGTCTACTTCTCCCTTCAAATAGTCAACTTTGCTTCTGAATTTTGAAACCTCTCTTGTTAGGTGCATATATGTTTGTAAGTGTTACATCTAACTGATGAATAAATCCATTTGTTATTATAAAGTGATTCTCTCTAGTAACATATTTTTGTTTTAAAGTCCATCTTGTCTGGTATTAGTACAAGTCGTTCTAGCTCTCTTACGGTTATTCCTTTCATGATAACACTTCCATTCAAATGAGCTGGAGTGTGTGAGGTAATGGAGTGGGTCATGGCTCAAATGCCACAGATTCTTGCTGTTCTTATCAAGATTAATTAGATTTCCTTGAATAAATATTTTTCCATTTCTTATATACTATTAAGACAATTTACAGAGACTTTATTTAAAAAATAAACTTCACCAGTTACGGTTTTGTTGGGGAGATGATCCATGGAGATTCTCACACCACTATTGTAGAAGTTCTCCTCAAACTTGATTTTAATCTCATCTCCTTCTTCTCACCACCCTCTCCATGCACCTTTCTTTTCAGATTTAACTAGAACTTAAAATATCTGAAGTGGGAAAAAAATATGGAATCTGCTTTTTCGTTATTCCTCCCATTTCTTTTTCTAGATCTGGGAGAGGGATTAAGGGGGCAGATGAAGGTATATTTATCTTTTTAATGCTACTTCTGATCCTCTTTTCTCCCTTTTTCATTTCCTCTTTACCTCTCCTGGTTCACTTTGGATCAAATGTAGATGGATTCACAAATATTTCCGTTCTTTGATTGTTGTTGTTTTCAAGAATGGAATGAGGGAAGTTGGTCAGGTTTTTTTGTTTTGTTTTGTTTTTTCTTTTATTTTTGTTTTATTTTGTTTTGGTTTTTTGTTTTATTTTGTTCTGTTTTTATTTATTTATTTATTTATTTATTACCAGGCTTGAAGGACAACAAAGTGACAGGCGTGACCAATAGATCACCATTTTGATGCCAATTGTGAATAATGAGTTTTGTCTTCCTGGAACACTGAGAAGCCCATGATGAAAATATATTCTATGCCTTAATCTCCCATCTGCAAAATGGAAATAGTTATATCTCACCTGCCTGCCAACAATATTTTCATAAGAAGCAGATGAGTTAGAAAATGTGAAATTTTTAGGGAAAAAAATGTAAAGATATTACACTAACAATCTTCTTTGACTTATCTATATTCTTTACTCAGTGAGACACTGAATTTAAAACAATGAAGAAGTTCACAAGTCCCTTCCACCCTCCACTCACCCCTCCTCTAACTCAAGCCAAAAAAATTATCATTCATTCTTAAATTGAATGAAGATTTTGTTTACTCTTCAGGAGAGTATCACTGTGTTAAAGCAAGAGTAATAATTCATATGCATTTCACTATTAGCATTTCTAAAATCTTCAAAGTTAGAACTCTGAAATTTATTGCAGCTTTAGGCAATGCTGAAGGTGCCCCACAGCAATAATTGATGCTCTGAAAGCACACACAGAGAAAAAAATCATCTGAATTCTTTCAAGTTGTTTCTCTTCAAATTTATGAAATATTGATAGAAAAATATAAATAGGTATTTAATGCTGTTTTAGTAAAGATTCAGTCCAGTGGAGACAGAGCATAATTTTTTTCCAGGCTGCAGGATTAACACTGGAGTTGCCACTGATTCTGCATTAATAGCTAGAAATGTGTTTTATTGGTCTCTGTGCTCCAAGTTTCTCAGGCAGGAAATGAGCCCTGAGCTTCCAAGACATGTCTGTGGAGGACACTGCCTAAAGACCTCAAATTCTATAGACTTGTCTTGCCCACAAAATTATAGGTCAGAGACTCTATCCTGTCCTCTTTCCACTATTTTCCCAATGCCTATCTATATCAGTCAGAAATGGCATTTGGTTGTGAGTCTTAGAAAACCCAATTGTCTGAGCTTATACAGGAAATCTGAGGGTAATTGCTTGCGTGGATTCATTAGGTGGAGGATATTAAGGCCATAGT
Organism: Puma concolor; assembly: GCF_028749965.1. NCBI lineage: Eukaryota > Metazoa > Chordata > Mammalia > Carnivora > Felidae > Puma > Puma concolor. The sequence continues at coordinate 23,375,115 of NC_141673.1, read as the reverse complement.
TGCTAATTCTCTTGGTCTTACTTTATGCTCATGAGATAGCTGCTAGAGCTCCAGACATCACATCTTTATCCCAGGCAAGATAAAGGAAGATAGGGTATAGAATAAAGGCAGATGGTACTATCCATGTTATCAAGAAAGTGAAGGCCTTCTCTGAAATCTCAAGCAACATTTCCTTCTTATGTTTCATTGGCCAGAACAGTGTTACATGGCCACCCATGGTTTCAAGTTTGCCTAAAAATGTGAGTGTTTAGCTTTGCAACTTCTATGGAAGGAGGCAAGGGAAAAGAGTTTGAAATGGGTACTAAGAGAGCTAACACAGCAACTGTCTTATAAGCTCTAAATTAACATTTGGTAGATGAATGAGATCATCAGAACTGATTCCTGCCTCACCAGTAACTGGTAGAGAGTCAAAATTTTGTAACTTCTAGAAATATTTTTGTCAGATCCAAATTAGTGTTTCCAAAATGCAACTATAATTGGGGGACAGTCAGTAATACAGATAATACCCTGACACAAAAATCAGATAAATAGATGAATAGATGTGAGAGGGAATGAGAGGGATGGATGATGATGTGTGTACATATATAAAATGAAAAGCATATATTCTTTATTAAACAAAATAAAACCTTTTTTGTTATCCAGCTCAGGTCCCCTAAACCACTATCCTCTCCCACTCACCCAACCCCCCAAAAACATACACATACACATCAAATATATGGCACATTGAAAGTGTAAAGAAAAGTGTGGGAACGTTAAAGACAGCCAGTGTACCCCAAACCTTGTACGTGTGTGTATATTTGGGGATGGGATACAAAATAGACATGGGGAAGATCATTATGAATTGTATCTGTTTACCTCTCTGTTCTTGAATGTGGGAGATACTCTGCATCCATAGACAGAAGAGAAAGAAACACCATGTCCCAGCAGGAAGTCTATGGGTCCCTTTTTTTCCTTCCCATGGCTTCTCCTATCTACTCTGCCTCCCTTTTCTCCCTGCTTTCACGCATCCATTCCCAATGAAGGTGAGCGAGGCTAGCAGGAAGTCAGGCAGGGGGAGGAGACGAGGACATGAGGCAGAAAGCCTGTGTTTATGAGCACTGGGTCCTGTTCCTTCCATCTCCTTAGCATCTCCCAGATCAACTGATTCCATTTCTGTGAACAGCCTGGGTTCAGGTCTGAGCATTCTCTGGCCCCAGTCTGTGCAGGAGTCACCTGTTAACTGGTCTCTCTGCTCCAATACTTGATCCACACTGTCCCCAGGGATATCTCCCTCCTTAATCTCAAAGAATGTGTACATACATATATAGATGTATGTACACACATACATACACATATGCATGTATGTGTGCATTGATATATACCTGCACACAGACATACGCACACACACACACACACACACACACACACACACACACACATTTATGCATATATGTGCCTATGATATTGCTTTATATATACACATACCTGATTTTTAAAAATCAAACAGAAATCATGGGGCACCTGGGTGGCTCAGTCGGTTGAGCGGCCAACTCTCAGTTTCAGCTCAGGTCATGATCTTGTGTTTCGTGAGTTCTAGCCCCACGTTGGTCTCTCAGCTGACAGCGCGGAGCTTGCTTGGGTATCTCTCTCCCTCTCTCTCTGCCCCTCCCCCACTTGTGCTGTCTCTGTCTCTCTCAAAATAAGTAAATAAATTTTAAGAAATTAAAAAAAAAATCAAACAGAAATCAAAGGCTTAAAATGAAAGCAAGCTTCTCTGCCACCCTCCATACACCTCCCACTTCTAGACCCAATTCCCAATTCCCAACTGCTTCAGACCCTTAGCCATTTCTTTAGGTAGTTGCCTCCATATTGCTAAGTAACCTGGTTCTGATGTTTTTTGTTGATGTATCAATTCACCACCACTAAGGCACAAATCTGATCATGGCTCTCTGTCACCACATATGGCTGTGGAAGCTGAGCACTGTGGGTCATCCATAGACACCCTTCACCCTGGTACTTCCTGGAGACAGGCAACATGGCAGCCTATCTTCTTTCTAGATTGCAAGTCTCCAAGAGCTGCAGGAGGCCTGGGCCAGGCTCGCCTAACTCAGTCTCTCCTGGGCCACAACAAGGCAGCCGCAACCACAATAAGGGTGAGGGCATGTGACCACTAATTTTTTCATGTCAGCTTGACTAGGCCATGGATATCCAGACACCGGATTAAACATTATGTACAGGTGTGTCTGAGAGGGTGTTTCCAGAAGAGATGAGCATTTGAATTGGCGCTGACCTGAGTAAAGCAGATGGCTCTCCCCAGGGTGAATGGGCATCATCCAATCTGTTGAGGGCCTGAATAGAACAAGAAAGCTGAAGAAGGTTCCGTAGTCTCTCTCTCTGCCCAACTATATCAATGAGCTTGTCCACAGATCTTCCTTCAACGCTCTTGGTTCTTAGGCCTTCAGACTCGGAATCTATGACATCAGCTCTCCAGGAAGCAGGCTCCAAACAATACCCCAGCTCTCCTGGGCCTTCAGCTTGCAGACAGCAGACTGTGTGCCTCCAGTACCACATGATCCAATCCTTATAATAAATACAGATACAGATACAGATATAGATATGTAGATGTATAGACATAGCTCTAGACCTTCTATTGGTTCCATTTCCTGACTATACGCTGTGTGTATGTGATGCTTATGATGAATAGCAGCCTTGTTACAGTAGTCAGAAATTAGGCCAGAATTTGGGTGTTAGATCAGGGTGACACACAAATTATATAAAAACCTCTCAGGGCTTCCAATAATTGGTGGTTTCCATTCCTGACAGGAAACAATCATCACCACCACATCATGAAATCTCTCACAAGGGAATTGGCAAAATCTAGAAACTGCTCATCCAACATCCAACTGCTCATCTAGAAACTTCCAAGCTGGAAGCCATCTCATGCACTGTGTTAAAAACTCTACCATTTGTGCGTAGCTCAAAAAGATGTAACTGGTAGAAAATATATGTCGGAGTGTGGGCCAATTTCAGGACAGGGGCCGTGCTTGTCTTTTTGACTGAAGACAGCTCTAAGCTCTAAGCCTGGGCCTGCTGGATCTGGAAGTAGTAAACATTGCTTCTATGAGATGTCATAAGTGTTTGTTTCCTGCTTCTGTCTCTTTAGCAGGGAGCTTGCTCATTCCCCAGGAAGCTGGATCCCACTTCTGGGAGGTCAGACAAAAATCTAGAGCTACACAGAGTTCTCTTTCTTTTTCTCTTTCTCTTTCTCTTTCTCTTTCTCTTTCTCTTTCTCTTTCTCTCCTTCCTTCCTTCCTTCCTTCCTTCCTTCCTTCCTTCCTTCCTTCCTTCCTTCCCTTCTTTCTCCTTTCAAATTTAAGTTTGCTTTGAGAATCCATAACAGTTTTCTGTGAACTAGACCTAATCTGAGGCCTAAAATATGGGAAACTCTGATCCCAGCAAATAAGGAAATCTTTGATCCATCAAAATAAACAAAGTAGTGTTTAGCCTTTACAAAATAATCAAAATATATACGACTTTTGCCAGTAAAATAAATCTCAGTGGGCTAGAATTTTGAAATAGCTATTCAACAATCTCCTCAGATAAAGCTGTTCTTCTTTGTAATATGGAACTCACTACTGTAAGAACTTTGGTCAAAAACAAGTCAGCAAGGTCTCAGAATAGAAAGGTACATAATGTTAGTTATATCATAAAGGTAGCAGTGATAGGGGATACATCTTCAAGCATCAATCTGTATGGCTGGATTTGAAAGAATATATGTGTATATGATCTGTTTAAGTTTACCTCGTTTTTTATTCTCCAATATTTCACTATTAGAAATTCAGCCATTTTCATAGATGTTGCCAGTCCCCACATTTAACATCTAACTATTTCTGAAAGAATTAACATATTAAGTGTCTAAGGAAGCATGAGTAGGCTAAAAGTGAGATAGAAATGGGAGGTGAAATGCAACAAAGACTCATCCCCAAGGGTTTACCCTAGGGTGTTTTTTAATTAGGTTTCCATTTTTGCAAATGAAAAGTAATTAAAATAGAAATCTAGTAAAGGCTTCCATCAAATATTAGAAAAAATGAAAAAAAAAATGAGCATTCACAATGATATTTGATTAGCATTTTCATTACCAAGTTTCTTTATCCTTGTCTACAAATGTCAGCACATAAACTGGGCCTCTTTGGTTTTGCTTTCTTCCATAGCTTCATGTTTTAAGCCCAGAAAATCTGGCCATTAGAAATTTATTTTTAAATGGATTAAGTGCTCTCCCAGGAGCGATCTTTAAACTTTTCCATCTATATTTTGATAAAACTTCACATGAAGTCAATAACAAATTAGAACATAAATATTTAAGCAGCTCAAAGATAAAATGAGAGCTTCTTGCTTTCTCTCTTTTTTATGTCACTGGTAATGTGCCAAGCAGAGGGGAATTAAGGGTCTTGGGGAATATGTCAAAAGTCTTTGCTTGTGCAAACAAGAAAAACCAAGCAAAAGGTCACTAATCTGAGAGAGGCTGGTGTCACCCTGGAGTTGATCTCATTCACTTCAGGAATCCCTAATATTCTCCAACAGCCTCTCTCCATCTTCTTCCTGGAAGTCTTTAATACAGGAGGAAGTGCACTAATAACTTTTCTGTGGAGCTTCTGCCTTGAATGAAGTTTGTTGTGTTTCTTTTTAATGCAGGAGGAAGTACGCTAATAATTTTTCCATGGGGCTTTTGGCCTTAATGAAGGCTTGCTGTTAGAACGCTGCTGTTTTTTTTTTTTTAAGGTACAGGAAATTCTATTTATTTTCAAAGGACACCTAAAGAAAAAAAGGGTTCTTCACTTCAAAAGCAAATCAAATGAAATAAGAAGCAGAGGAAGTATCCCCCATCAAAAGAAACAAAGAATCAGTGAAATGAATGTATGCTAATATATGCAAAGACGATTTCAGGAAGTGATGAACTTAAACAGATAACCCTCCCCCCCACACACACAATACAGCTACTCATTTGCTAAAAATCACTCTGAAAAGACTGTTTACTGGAATCACCTGTGCATGGAAATTGTTTATCAAGGAATGAATCTTATCTGTTCTGTGTGCTGAGATAAGATCTCATGCCAGGGAGGATTTTTTTCAGGCTTTCAAGGTAATTGTAGATATTTGATTGCAAATCAGAATGTTTGTTCTACCTAATGAACAAAAGCACTGGATTAGTCATAGCTGGTATTAAAAGTTGTTTTTGTTTACAGCATGATTTAGACTTTAACATTCTCTGAGCACTCAAAGAACATCCTCAAATGTCATATTTGTAGCACATGCAAATAGTTCCCACTTTGAGTGAGCTGGAAACTAACAAATTGAGTCTCTGCCTGCCTTTGACTAACAGGAGAGCATCTCCACACTGTGCTCTGACTAATGGGCAAGAGTGGGGAACGGTCCTGGAGGCAGTGGTTTGTTCTGGTTCTTCCATTCCCTTAAGACCAGGAGAAGGCATTTGATGTCACGTCATGTCATTAAAGGTGTACTTTCAGAGGTAACCACGATATTTTCATCTAGCCCAAGGATAATAACACAAAGGATACTGAATGAGGATATCCAGCCCATCTCTCCAATCCATCTTCACGGGAAAGCAGGATGACTACAATGCATTCATTCATTTACTCATTCACTCATTCACCTATTCATTCATTCAACAGATATTCATTGAGCAAGTGCCAGGCCCTGAACCTGATGTTACAGATATAACAATCAGCAAGAAAGATGCATTCCCAGAGCACCTTCCTCTACACGGGAGCTTACATTGTCCAGCTCTATGAAACTTGAGCGAAAATAAACATAAAGCCCACAGTTTTTACATCCAATATCCAATATGTCCAATTAGCAAAGTAGGGAGTCAAGGTCTGCTTCACATAAACCAGAATGTTAGCACCAAGAGAAAAAAATTAGGACAGCATCTTTGTTACCAAAGTTATGAAACAGGATCAAAAATGTTAAAGATACCTACCACCTGGATATTTTAGTGGTAAAGTTAAGATTAAAACTTAGACTTTCTATTCTTCATCTGTGGTTTCTGCACCACCCCACAGGGTCTACTTCACCCCCCCCCACTATCCATATATACTTCAGAGAAAGAAAAGGTCTAATTTTTGAATGATGGCTACATAGATTGCCTCACCATACAGTTAACGATAAAAGCAAGACTTCAATACACACATACTTTAAATAACGAATTAGGCTTATCACTGATGATATCTTTAATTATGCCAAGGCAAAACTGGAGATGGTCTAATGGGAAATACAGATTACTTGTTAAAATTATTAACAGAGTTAATGTGCTTACATTTGTTTATGTGTACCAGAATCAGCTCAGATATTTGACTGAAATGACAATATGTGTAAAGATCAATTAAAAGTCATAGAGATGAGATATTGGCTTTCTAGACCTTAATAGGATTTCATCTGCACTTGCTATATTATGTTACACAATTATAATTGAGCTTCCATCAAACCACAGAATCTGTCACCTCACCAATTTGTTTTCCAAGTCCTAATGAAACTTATTTCCTGTTGAGAATGCTTTTAAAAGCGTAACCCTGAGGAAGCAAGGTGGCACGGGGTGATAGGCTTCTATTTACTTAGCAAACCCAGGTGAAAAAAACATGGACATAAGTAAAGTGAACTTGACAGCATTAGGAAGACCTTAGCAGCCATTTGTTCATATTATAAAGAGCATGCAAGTGCTCTCAAAAGGAATTGTAAACAACGCATATAACTCATGTTCACTTTGAGCCCTAACATCAGATTGACTCTCTGAATCTTCATTGTAAGGTGGTCAAGCTAGAGATAGAGTTGATACAACATTTTCCTCTGGATCTTTCTTAATTTTTATCCCCAAATTGAAAGCATGCATTGAATTACAAGACAAACTTCTCTGTAAAAGAACTTGGTGAGGTAGCTTTCACTTGATAAAATGTGACTTCTCTTTCCAATTTTGTTTAGAAAAGCAAAGACGATATCTAGAGGCCAGTGTAATAAAGCTGTAAGATGGCAAATGTCTGGGATGACAGAACAATGATACTCTTTGGAGACTCACAGCTCCTGTAATAATAATCTTGCTCCTTATACTGGCTTGTGATGGTACAGCCATGAATGAGAGATGGACGGCTTCCCGTCAGTGGAGGGAAGTGTAATTCCTTACAAGTATTTATTTACAGATGGTAATAAGGAACACTAGAGATCAGGTGATGTGGCCCTCAGTAGGACGCCCCTGCCTGAGAGATCTATAACAGATCTGCTTGAACGTATCTGAGAATGAGGAGTTCACCTCTCTGAAACAATTGCCAGAGAGCTCTTCCTTAAGCCTTGCTGATATCTGCCTCTTTGACACTTTAGTCCCACCCCTGGAAGCCCCACAGCTCAGTTCAGGAAGGACTTACTCTGTACCCATGGGTGCCTGACACATGCATCAGAGGACTGGAGCGCAGCTGCCCTTTTCTTCAGCACCCCCAACTCTTCTTCCTCATCCCTGAGTTCATAGTGGGGAATCTTAGGGCTGAGAAATACTCACAGTTCACACAGGTCTAGGATGCCACGCGTAAGTTCATAGAACACCTTGTTTTGTTGTGCCAACATATTTTGATAGATGCACTCAGTTGATCGCTCTTTCGGGAGACAATAAATTTAATCAAAACATTTTTAAAGTGATTCGATACTAAATATTTGAAAATACCTCACGCGTTTCCTCCTCAGTCTACCTCTCCTGACCGAACACACAATTCTTGGGATGAATTTATTCTCACTTCTCCAAATGAGAGTTTCCTGGAGGTATCTGGTCACTCTCATATACAACCAGTGGCCAAGTCCTACCAGCTGTACGTACCTCCTAGCTCTCTCCTGAGCCCACAGTCCCTCCCCTGGCTACTGCAGCAGCCTCCTCACACATCTCTAGACTTCCCTCCTTGCTGCTGCCTTCCAGTCCTGGCTTTAGACACCTGTCAGGGACGCTTCCGAAACACTACTCTCGCCGTGCCGCAGCCTGCTGAAAAGCCTCAATAGTTACCAATGGCTCTGAGCATGAGGTTCAAAGCCTTTGTCTTCTCTAACATAAACTCTTCCAAATATGATTTCTCCTTGACTTCTCTCTTCTCATCTCCCTCCAATCTTCCCTTTGGAAATATGAGCCCCAGGCATAGAACACTTCTTTCAGCAAAGGGGCACCTGAGTGGCTCAGTCGGTAAAGCATCGGGCTCTTTGTTTTGGCTCAGGTCATGATTTCATGGTTCATGAGTTCAAGCACCACATCAGGCTCTGCACTTGGGGTTCTCCCTCTCCCTCTCTCTCTCTCTCTCTCTGCCCCTCCTTTGCTCATGTTCTCTCTCTCTCTCTTTTTCTTTCTCTTTCTCTTTTTCTTTTTCTCTCTCAAAATAAATAAACATTTTTTAAAAATTAAAAAAAAAATAAACTTCTTTCAGTGTCTGCAACAAGCTACACTCTATCTCGCATGCAGGCCTTTGTCCATGCTATTTTCTGTTGCTAAAACACTCTCTTCTAGGTCTACACCAACAACCTCATCACCAGGCCAGTGTGTACTTCCAGTGACCTTCCGCAAGGACACCCTCTCTCTGCCTCGGACACCCAGCCATCCACTCCCATGGCCTCTTGCACTTTTCCAGGCCTCATGCTCCTCACACATGCTGGTAAGTACTTATTATGTTGCTTTTCTCCCTCACTAAAACATTAGTCCTCTCTAAGGGCGAAGCCCATGTGGTCTTGTTTGCTGTTGAACTCTCAGAGCTTAGCGTGGTACCTGGAGCATAGTGCATGCCTCATAAATATTTTTGAAGGGAGAAGGAAGAAGGGAGAAGGGAAGGCAGGAAGGGAGAGGGACATGTCATATGCCGTGTAAAATACATCATCCAGGGCATTGAGGAGGGCACCTGTTGGGATGAGCCCTGAGTGTTGTATGGAAACCAATTTGAAATACATTTCATATTAAAAAAAAAAAAAACATCATCCAGAGCTAAGCATAGTTGCCTAGAGGGGATCTTCCAGGAAAAGTGAGAAAAGGAGGCCAGGCAGTTCTCTCTCAGGGTCTCACGTTGCCCTTCATAGAAGACACAAAGTTCTGAGGAAGATTTGGTTAGTCATTTGACAAATATTTGTTAGGTATTATATTACAAAAAATATTTCATATCATAAATACAGTTTAGAATTGTGGCTTAGAGCCAATTTCAGAGCCAGGATGTCTAGTTCTAATCACAGTAACAGCACTTACTATGTGATATTGGGCCTGTTACTGAACCTTCCTGGCCTCACTTTTGTCATCTGTAAAATGGCAACGCTAACAGGGGCTTCCTAGCAGTTGTGAGGACTTAACTGATGCACGTGTGTAAAGCACTTGGAATGATGCCCGGCTCATGATAAGTGTTTTACAGGTGCTTGTTTTGAATGTTAGAGATCACCTCACCCAGTGCTGAGCCAGTAAGAGTCCTCAGTAAACAAGAAGTGTTTTCCTTTGAGAAGTAGTAACACCAACTTAAAATATCAAATACAGCACCTGTTCTCAATAAATTATATCTACCATAATTATTATTTTATTTATGTGTTACATTTATAAATTCCTTTCTATATGCATATACTTATAATTTATATTACAAATTTTATATTAACTTTATTTTTAATATAATATTATATTTCTACATATACTTACTTAATGTAAAACATAAGTTAAATCATGATTACTATCTCATTTATTCCTCAGAACAATTGTCTATGACAGAATCAGCAGCAATTATCTTTCTCATTTTAAGAATGAAGAAATCTCCACTCAAGCTTGACCAATAAGTGACTCCAAATCCATGCTCTCCTCTTTCCACTTGAAGATGTGACACCCCCCCAAGACCCTGGACTCACGTGGGTGTGAAAATCTCTCACTGAATTCTCACAAACACCCCAAGATATGGCAGGGCCATCACCACTTCACAGATGTAGGAATTAAGGCAGAGCAGTTCATGACCTTGCCCAAGGCTCACCTGCAGGCCAACAGTAGAGCTTGTGCTCTCAGCCCTGAAGGTAAGGGCAACACCCCGCCTTGGTGGGGGGGGTGGTGGTGGTGGAGGGAGGGGACATCCATTTACAGGATGCTCCCCAACTCAGAAGCTCCAGTTCAGGCCGAGAGTGCAATTCCGGAACCCACTTTCACAAAGCCCCTTCACAGCCCTGAGCCAGTAATTAGGAATCACAGAGCACCCACTTACATGGTGGGCCTGCTCCTGTGGAGTCCAGAGTGTCCAAAGGACAGAGGACGGGAAGGGGAAGAGCAATTCTGAAGACAAACTGCCTTCCTCACCATTTGCCCACGGCTAACTCTAGCCACTTCCCATACATTTACTGAACTACATTCTTTAAAGTTGGCTTGTCAGCAAGAATTCAAGTGTTATCTATTGAATTTCAGCAAAGCTCAATTCCCCAGACGTGCACTGTTTATTTAGGCTTACTTTATCCTTCTCTCTCTTTTAATTTTTAGCCAAAAAGAAACATCACTGATAACTGAGGGTTCTATTTGCCTTAAAATTTTCCCTTCAAGGCACGGATATAGGTATGCTTTCAGCGGTTGCTAGAAATATACTATGCACAATTTGTGGAGTGTGGAGGGTAAATCCTGGTTACCATATTTCTATGGCGAACTTAAAATGCTGGCATGGTGTGGGATACATTGTCATGGAAATTGCTCTCTGGCCTCCAATGACTTGGATGGAATCGGGACAAGGACTGTAAGATTTAATAACAGCATGGTTACAACTGTAGTTTAAACCCATAAACCACAAATGCATGTCTGACCGGAAATAAAAAGGATCTGAACGTTACATCCTCCTAAGCGGATTCTTCCATAGAGTAACGTTGGAGAAGAGTCTAGCCCCGAGTGTTTAACTTTGCAATTCAAAAGAGTTGTGACTTAGCTTCCCTTATATAACATGGGCAGCTTTTCATTATGTTTATTTGATGCAGTGTTATTGAGGCAATATTTCATATGAATAATTCATTTCTACTCCAACTTTATCTAACAAAGTCAAAGGCAGAATCCTAAATTTCAAAACAGATCAAAGAGTTCCTTAAATAAATTGGAAATGCCTTGAGTTGCCTGCTTTCTGAATCTCCCTGTCTTGTCTATGCATTAAGCAAGCACTTACTATGGGCGGTTGGATACTGAAGTTATTAAATGTTCACAGCTCTCCCTACATTTTCTTCAGTGAAGATGAATTTTAGTGCCCCAGTTTTGCACTGTTTCCTCTTGTTCGTATCCAGGAATTGAGTTCTATGAGAGCGAATCACATTCAAGTAATTTTTTACATATTTTTAACTTTGGTCGTGTGTGCCTGACTTTCTGAGGCCATCTCGGCCCTGATTGCCTTCTGTTCCACTGGGCAGTCTGATGAACACAGCGGGCAGGCTGTGGTGAATAAAATAGAGCAATTACATTTGGATGCTCAAGACTGCCAGCTGCCTGGGGACGCCTCACCACAGCCTCTCCATTGTGGTTATCCTCCTTTCAGATCTTACCAAGTCATGCAAGAAAGTCGCCTTTCAAAATGATTGACATCCAAAGAATTGCCCTGGCTTGATCCAGCCACAGGAGCTGCAAACAAGAGTGGAGCGGTCAGAAAGAAAAATTAAACATGGAAGAAAAAAAAGTATTCAGAATCACTGAATCATACCTAAGCACACTTTAAAAAAAAATGGTGTTAGGTCAATAGGAGAAAAATAAAAATAACTGAAAGATCTCTTAAAAACCATCCAAAAAAAAAAAAAGGCTCACTTCATAGATGACTATGTTAGACAGGGCCTCAGGAAGTAATTTAGCCATCTTATTACCTGTGAAAGACTGGAGAAGGTAGGCATTTGGGCAAGAGTTTGGTAGAGACAAAGGAGTAAATAAATACAGGAGTCGGAAAAATCTATCTTCAAGTCCTAGCTCAGCCACTTACTAGTAAATGGGTCTTAGGCAACCTGCTATACATTTCCAGATCTCTGTAATAGAGAAATAACATCACCTACTTTATCAGATGTTGCAGGAAAACTTTAAAGAAGTTTATGTTTGTAAAGTGTCTGGTACATAGTAGGAAGTGGTAACTCTCATTAAGAACTTACTGTTCAGATTTACATAAAGATATTCTCCTAGGATTGTCTGTTACCTGATCAGTACTACATGTTGAAGATGAATGGAAATATCTGCTCCAAACATTCCTTTAGCCAGGTGATCTCTGGAGTAGATATTGTTTAATTGTCTAGCCAACAGCTAGTTCCACCCCCCTGCCTCCTATGGGCGGAGAAATGCCTTCTCTTCACTTCCCATCATCCTTTGAGCTAAGCATACCTAAAAGTGGCTGGAACCTTCTGGAAAGGAGCTTCCACTCTGATAAAAGAAAAGGAACATGAGAAAACCCTTTTTCACTCTCTAACCTTTCTGTCATGTAAGGATATCCTTCAGGCTGCTGCAGCCATCTTAAATCTTGAGGAAACAGCTAAAACAGACTCTGGCTTTGCTCACTGACATTACAGAGCTACTGAACTAAGCCAGAAATGACCTAACACCACACTCCTTGTCATGTGAGATAATGAAGTGCTTTTATCATTTAAGCTCCTCTCTTTATAACTGAATAGAGTTCTTGTTTTCTTGTCTTCCCCCCAAGGCACTGACAGACTCTTTCCATTTTGTGCTTAAGCAGTTGAGCAGGAATAGTGAGATGATATTCAACATATATTTACCTTTATGAATAACACTAATCAATGTTCAGAGAGGGTGAGTAACTCACCCAATGTCACACAGCCAAGAATGGCAGCAAGGAATTGGAACCCAGGTCTGCTTGCCTCAAAGGCCAGTCTTTTCAAAACACTGCTGCTTCACGTGTATTTGTTAGCCAGTCCAATAAGAAATATTTTAAGGAGATAAAATCCCCCTTTCTTTTCTGTCTCTCCTTTAAGTTTATACTCTAAACCGCATAATCTCACAACTGCCAAACTTTGACGTCCCTAAGGAAACTCATGTTCTGAAACTTCTCTTTTTTCCTCCTTCCTATAAAAATTTGCCTGTTCTGGGTTCCATTCCCTCAGGAAGCCAATATGGTTTTTAAGTCTAAAGCTAGATTATCAGTTACACAATCTTCTTTTAATGGGAAGCTGGGTTGGCAAATGCCTTCAATGGGTGTTTTCACTGCCCTAGTGGACCCAAAGGTGAGATTATCCTTTCATATCACAGGGTCAGATATCTTCCTCAGGCACAAAGGCTGGGCTGGTTCCGCCAATAAAAGTTAACTGGGGTATGGAGCATGATTAGAATTCATTTATTCCTTACACGAGTATTTATTAAGCACCTTACTATGCTGACAGTATTCCAGGTGCTAAGGCATACAGCACTAAACAAAACAAACAAATTCCCTCCTGTTATGAAATTTAAATTCCAGTTGGGGAGAGATCATTTAAAAAATAAATATGTGCTATTTTAGGTGGTAAAAAATGCTATAAAGAAAAATAAAGTGGGCTAACAAGGATAGATTGGTGGGGGTAGACTGTCTCATTAGAAGTGATCAGGACACTCTCCATACAGGAAAGGATGTAAATGTTAACACTATGACCATATAGAAAATGGGAGAGGAAAGGTGGAGGAAACCATAAGAAAGCTATCACTGTCTTCTTGCAAAGTGGAAAATCAAGAAATACCACTAAAACTTGATTGAACAAAATAGGGGAAATTAACTGTTATTGAAAGTTACAAAGATGATCAGTAGAAATACTAAAAATCCTGGAGGAGAAAAGGCAGGAGAAGGAATAGTGTAAGTGAGCTAATTCCTCATTTTTTATTTCTGGGACTCAATAGAACTGCTTAATTGGGAAAATAGGTTTTATCTCACATGCTAACCTTCACTGATCAGTGGTGCTGCCTGGGGCTCTCCTGAGTAGAACTCCACACACAAGACCCAGCTCTTTGAGAAAGTATGCTGTGATCGATTAATTAGTGCCGTCTGCCATGGGTGCAGAAAGGATCAATGACAGCACAGAGGCCACTCAAAGCAGCACTGGGTCACCTGACTATGAGATGGCCGAGGGCAAGGAGAAAGCAACAGCAGCCATGAGAACAGGTTACAGCAGAACAGAGAGAGGGAGAAACTCGATGGTGGGGGGTTAGTGATATGATGAATCCCTGTGTCATACTCCTCATTTGGATTGACAACATTCTGAAATGTACAAAGGAGATAATCTATAGAGAAGCTTGACAAAAAAAGAATTAACTCTACAGCTCTAACGTAAGAGTTGGGTGTGTTGGGCTCCAAATCCTGCCTTTCCCAAGCCTTAGCAAAGAATTTAAGCCACAGAGTTTCTAAGACGTGTGTCTTCCTTGGCTGGATTGTATCCAGTGACTCATTTAAAGACAGTGAAAAGTATTTTGGGTATTGGAAATCTTCAGTGGAGAAAACTTACCGTTGGTCCAATAAAGCCCTCCCTGCTGTACCAATTACCTAAACAGAGGAAGCCGAAATACCAAGGTCCCAGCTGTACCATCATGCCAAATCCTGGGAACACAAACAAAGCTTGAAATCTTGTCTCTAATTAAATCATGTGGAGTCTGGTGACTTTGCTAGCCTCCTGCTCAGCAGAAAACCATGCGAAACTCTGAGCAGACTCCCCTGGTGGCTAATGTCTCTAATAAAGACACAACCCCCAGCCTGTGTCTGTGCTCCCCAGGACTGGCACCAAATAAAAAGGGTGGGAACGCTTGTGGTTATCAGAAGGGCACAATTAGAGTGCTGCCCACTGACCAAACAAAGAAACAGCGAAGCTCCTTGTTCCTTTGGCACCCCAAATCCCTCACTTTTGTGAGAAGAAGCACCCAGTGAGGTGACTATTGCAAAGAACCCTACACTAGAGTTCTCATTCACACTCCAGTTCTGATACCTTTAACTTACTTAACCAATATTCTGTCTGCCCAGCTCTGTGCGGAATAATGGGTGAGACAGTCACCCCCACTCTAGTACCCTGGGTTCTGCCAGGATGGACAGTGGGGCACCTCACTCTGCACTGCTGATTCCAGCAAGCATGAATTGTTTCAAGTGTGGGCAGATGGCTACCCTGGGCTGAGGGTTCCATTGCCCATGTGGGAGCATTTGAGGAGCCCTACCCCTAAACACTTCTCATGTGGTTCAGGAACCCTAAAATTAGCCTCTCATCTCTTTAGATTCCTTACTTTTTTAAGTTTATTTATTTATTTTGAGACAGACAGAGAGAGCGCGAATGGAGTAGGGGCAGAAAGAGGGAGAATTCCAGAAAAGTTCCATGTGGTCAGCGCAGAACCCAATGCAGGGCTCAAACTCACGAAACCATGAGATCATGATCTGAGCCAAAATCAAGAGTCGGACATTTAACCTACTGAGCCACCCAGGCACTCCTCTTTAGATTCCTTATTAAATGCCCTTTAGAAATGGCTTGGTACAGTCATCAGTCACTAACACCTTTACGTGACATGTTTCCAGATGACAGCCTACTGTATGCCATGAGTTGTACTAGGTGCCTTAAATGCACTCCATAATCCTGAAAACATTCTAGCAGGGTCTAACCATTCAACACACACACCCACATACACACAAACATACACACACACACACACACACACACACACACACAGAGTTTTTGAGAACCTATTATACACAGGACACTGTGCTCAGGTGGAGGAACTTACACGTGGTAGATAAAGGTAAATCATATTGGCCCTGAGCACCATCTAATAGGAGCGAAAAATCAATCCATAAATAAATATCATACAGTGTACAGTGAATTTATTGCCATGACAAAGGTATAAAGTGTTATGTTTGGGATTTAGATGTGCTAAAGACCAGACTAGGACCTAGTCATTCATTCAGCACATACTTATTGAGCACAAATGAACCCATTCATATGAGAGACCATGCAAAACCAAAGGCTTTAATGTAAGGACAAAAAGGGTAGGTATAGGATAAGTATGCAAATGAGGGTTAGAGAAGGAGAATATGAAGGGAATCATAAGAAATTCCATTTAGGATGGGATGCGTGAAAGTGGAAAATGGAATATAAAATTAGAAAGATCAAGAAGGGTCAGTCAGATCATGGAAGGTTTTGTATATGACACTCAAGAGTTTATCCCTTATTCTACAGTCAATAGGGAACTGGCAATTAATATAATCAAGAATCTGCTTTGTGGGGGCGCCTGGGTGGCGCAGTCGGTTAAGCGTCCGATTTCAGCGAGGTCACGATCTCGCAGTCCGTGAGTTCGAGCCCCGCGTCGGGCTCTGGGCTGATAGCTCAGAGCCTGGAGCCTGTTTCCGATTCTGTGTCTCCCTCTCTCTCTGCCCCTCCCCCATTCATGCTATGTCTCTCTCTGTCCCAAAAATAAATAAACGTTGAAAAAAAAATTAAAAAAAAAAAAAAAAAAAAGAATCTGCTTTGTGAAGATTAACCTGGCAACAATGTGTGGAAGCATTTAAATAAAAGACAAATAAGGCAGGAGGTGGTGAGGAAATTACTGAATGCTCTAAGTAAGAAGGAATAAGTGTGTGAGTTGGAACATTTGACAGTGGGAACAGAGAGAAGGACAATGCTGGCATTATTGGTTCTGAAATAGACAACATGAGCTCCTTAAGCCCAAGTCCTGAGTCATATCCCTACCAAGTAGACTGCACAGGTCGTAGCACAGAGTAGACACAGGATAAATGTCAGAGATGGATCAGCGGATGGATGGGGGAGAGGGAGGAATTAAAGACGGCCTATATTTGGAGTTACATGTCTGGGAACCTCTTTGGAACAGGTTTGAGAAAATGAACTGTGACAAATCCATGTGTGACTGAGGGAGGTGGAAGATTAGAAAATATCTGGAACGTGGGGCTTGGGGACAGCATAAGGGGCCTGGGAATTTGGAGGGCGAAGTACAAATGGCAGGAAAGAACAACAAGAGGCTGATTGTAGGCTGCCTCTGGGACTACGCCATGCAGATGTGACACCCGATGGTTCTGGAGGATCACTGACCCCTTCCAGGACCATTAAGTGAAAAGGAGGTTGACAAGCATTGCATCGGGACAGTGCTACAATGAGATACCAGTTACAAAGACAATCACAGAGAATTCCAACAGACCTGTACAGGAATTCTGACTTTGCCACTTACTTAGCCAGGTCACATTATTAGACATTTCTAGGTCCTGATTTGTTCATTGAAAAATAGAGATCATCTTACCAGATAGGGTTTTCAGAGGATGGAAAAGATGGCGGCTGTCCACCAAAAATTCTCACTGCCCCCAAATTTGCATAGTCTGAGTTGTTACTAAAAAGATACTGCTCAGCCGGGCACTGCATTTCTTAGACCCTACGTGGCCAAGTAGTCCATGTTTGGTACAAGAGAATGTGAGCAGGAACAACACATGCCTCTTACAGCTAGGATGTTTTAAGGGGCACATCGGCCTTTTCTATTTGCTTTTCCCCAACCAGCTACTGGATTCATAGGATCCTGGGAGCCTAGAGAATGTGGATCAGCACAGACAAGGCCTAGGTAGCAAACCACTGTGTGGAGCAACGCTGCCCTGGGACCAGAGCTCTGGCTAAGGAGGGTTATACGGACAAGAAATAAGCCTCTTTGGTGTTGAACCATTGTTTATTTGTTATGGCAGGAGGCCTCATGCTCACAAATGCAGTAAGTATTACAGGATAAATAACAGATAAAGCATGTAGCCCTCTATCTACTCATGGTAAGTACTAAATAAATGGTAACCAGGAAAAAAAAAAAAAAGAAGAAAGAAATAGAATTTGTGATGATGAGCAGAGAGAGTGGCTCACACTGAGAGAGCAGCTCTAGGGAGCTCTGAGATCTGTAGGGTCTGGCTGTTCTTTTTGTCTGTTTATTTGAGGCTTGAAGCACAGGTGTTAACCTAGTAGAGGTAAAGATACTTTTCAGATCCTAAAAAGAGGAACACTTTGATAAAAATGAATGAATGAGAGTTCATGGGCCTCCTGAACCCTATCTTTGTACAGCCCACATACACGCACAGACTCCCCCTAACTCCCACTCCCACACATAACATGACCACCCCTCTCTCCACCCCCAAGCCAAGAACCCTTAGCTTGGAATTTGGAGCTGCTGACAATGTCCTACCTCCTGGATCGAGGGCCCATCTGCCAGGCCCCTTCCCTGTGATAGGAAGAATAATGGTCTCTTAAAAGATGTCCATATCCCAATCCCCCAAACCTGTAAATATGTCACCTTACCTGGCAAAAGGGATTCTGCAGATAGATTGAGGATCTTGAAATGTAAAGATTATCCTAGATTATCCAGGTGAAGCCAATGTAACCGCAAGGATACTTACAAGTGAAAGCAAGAAGTTCAGAGTGACAGAGAAGATGTAATGATGGAAGCAAGGTCAGAGAATCACAAAGAGATTTGAAGATGTTATCACGCTGGCTTTGAAGATGGAGGAAGGAGCCAGTAGCCAAGGAACACGAGTGATCTATAGAAGCTGGGAAAGGCAAGGAAACAGATTCTCCCCTGGAGCCCCCAGAAGGAAGGAACCAGCCTGCCAACAGCTTGACTTTAGCTCCATGAAACAGACCTGGGACTTATGACCTCCAGAAATAGAAGACAATCAATATGTGTTGTTTGAAGCTGCTCTATTAGTAATGATTTGTTACAGCAGCCATAGGAAACTAATACACCTCCCCAGAATGAGCCCCGTGGCCTGGCTGCCGGGATCCTCCCTGCCTTGCCTTGCTACACTGGTCACACAGAGATAAGAAGCCACTCTGGGTTCTTAAGCCTTAGTCCCTAGAGCAGAGGAGCAAGTCCCGATACTAATGTGCAGAGCCTCTTCACAGCACATCTGTCCAACTCTGTGATCCAGCCATTATCCATCACGGGCCAAACCAACCGTGACAGCACGCTAGATAACTACCAGCTCTATTAACTG
This sequence comes from Puma concolor, assembly GCF_028749965.1. Classification (NCBI taxonomy): domain Eukaryota; kingdom Metazoa; phylum Chordata; class Mammalia; order Carnivora; family Felidae; genus Puma; species Puma concolor. Next base: position 23,356,168 of record NC_141673.1, on the reverse strand, counting down.
GGAAATAACTTCTCAGCAACCTAAAGGGTTTCAGTCATCAGATTACTAATCCATTACTGGGAAGGCTTGACATTTTTGCTTAAGTTCTTCACTGGGTAGCCAATTAAGCAGAGGATATCTTAAGTTAATAATGTTTTTATTGAAACTTCTGTATCCTCTAGATTTGTGTTATGTGTTAAACAATATAATAACTGAGTTTCCAAATCCACTTCATGTTTTAACAGATGATAATGAGCACATAATGGCACCTAGAGCCACATAACACCTCCTGAAGTGTGATAAGTCTCCTCTCCAGCCCCCTTCCCTGCCTAACATGGGGGTGACAAGGTGGCAGGTTGTCGTAAGCTGAATTTCTTCCCCCCTCCAAATTCATATGTTGAAGTCCTAACCTCCAGTACCTCAGAATGTGACTGTGTTTGGAGATGGGGCCTTTAAAGAGACAATTAAGTTCAAATTAGGCCATTAGGGTAGGTCTTAATCCAATATGATTGGTGTCCTTTTAAGAAGAGGAAATTAGGATACAGACATGCACAGAAGGAAGACCATATGAGACACCGGCAGAAGATGGGCATCCATAAGCCAAGGAGAGGGATGTCAGAGGAAACCAAACCTGCCAACTCCTTGATGTCAGACTTCTAGCCTCCCGAACTAGGAGAAAGTAAATATCTGTTGTTTAAGTCACCCAGCCTGTGGCGGTTTGTCACAGAAGCCCTAGCAAACTAATACAGGAGGCGATCATTATCAGCACCCTAGAAACTGCACTAAAGATTTCTCTGCTAGGCAAAGAGTCAGAAATAATGTACTGTGATCTTGTTCCCAATATATTCAACTCTTTTATAAAAGTAGCAGATTGGTATCTTATATTCTGTTCATTGCACCAACTAATTAGGTGAAAAGGACTAACATTTTTCAAGTCCCTGCTATCCACCAGGCACTGAAACAGCTACTTTACATCTGCTGTCTCATTTAATCCTCACAAGAGGCATCGCTGTTCCTTAAAAAACAAACAAACAAACAAAACACAAATAAGGAAACTGAGCCTCAGAGCAGTTAAATAACCTGCCCAAGGCCACATGGATGCTTTGTGAAAAGAACATCTAGATCTACGTGGCTCTCGAGCTCATACGTTTTCCCCAAATTTTGCACAATGGTTTCCACGTAGCTGCATGTTATCTTTGCACTGACAGTGGTGAAGTCTCCCAAGGAGGTATGAAGATTAATAGAGGCCCTATTCCATCTCCTTTGAGCTCAAGAGCTATTTCTGGGGAGCAGGTACAGAGTAGTAACAGGATGAAAAAAGAAAAGCATCCTTTTTTATGTGTACATAGGAAACAAAAATCTGGCTGCCTATGGAGAGGGTATGCGCATCATTTCCCCTCCCTTGGTAACGCTGCTGATGCTGAGGCTGCTCCGGGAGTGCGATAAACAAGTTGTAATATATTAGCACGAACAGTTGCAGCACGCTCCTATAGCTGGCAGAATTCCTGAGAAATGGTTTTTATGGCACCGATCTCCTTGGAGACTTTAAATAACAGCCTAAAATGTATGGTACAAAGATCACAGGGTTTATTACTTTAGTTTCAGCCTGGTGTTCTGCAATTTATAGTTTTCCTGATAAATTGGGATCCATTCAGCTGGTACATATTATGTGGGATGGTGGAATTGTCTCTTCTGCGTTGAAGGATTAGAAATGGGCAGATGCCTTGATAGGGTAATAACGGTGCCAGCCCAAGCTGTGCTTGTCAGACAGGGCCCAGGCTGTGCACCTGGGCTCATTTTAAAGAGGAATGGGCCCCCACAGTAGGACTGCACTCCACAGTAGGACTGCACTCCTTCCCTCACATCCCAATACCTTCTAATTCCAGAAGAGTCAGGCACTGTAATCTCATGCTTTCACTAGAACCTGTCTGAAGGCAAACAAATTCAGCATCTTATACCCCCTTTTTTGGAGGGGTAGAGGGTTCTCTGCTAAAAGGTGCCAACTAAAATTACACTACACAATGTAGCAATAGAGGGATGGTTTTTTGTACAGGACCTAGGAGTGCACTGCTCCCTGTCTTTCATGAATTAAAGTTAAAATCTGCTATCTGCACATAATTAATTCGATGTTAGAAATCAGATTTTACAGGCCATGAACAAAGAACTATTGAGAGACAGCTATGAGTTTGTGTTCCTGATTTTGAGCCAGCTGATCAGTCTGTTGGCTTAAAAAAAAATTTTTTTTAAAGGAAGAGGACATCAGTTGAATTTTGTTGTTGTTGTTCCAGGTTTTTGTTTTTGTTTTTAAATCAAGCTATACGCAGGAACAGTAACTTTCTTTCAGCTGAAAGTCTGGTATAGATTTTAGCGTTTGGACATAGGAGCCCTTTCAGATCCCATCTGGTTGTTAATCTGCAAAGGATGAAAGATTTACACAAAGGGCCTCAACTCTGAAGCGTCATTAAGTTCTATTGGGTCAATAATTCCTGAAAATGAATTTGAACAACAAAGCTCAATAATTCTATAGACATTGTTAGCCTGTTTCTTTGCAGTGGAAAAAGGTAGAGGGTGAGGGAGAAAATAAATGTGCTTGGGTAGGAGAGATTAGGGGAAAAAATGGTTAGAAGAGAAGAAACACCCTCCACCATGAATCCTAGATCTACCTTTCAGCTCAGAAGATGCCCAGTTTTCTGCAGTAAGAAATGCTTTCCAATGAGTGAATGCATTTTGCAGCTTGGTCTGTGTACCCAGCTGTCTTCCTAAGGGGTCTGGTCCTGAGGTAAGTTAACACCCCTTTATGATGCCATTGGGATTTCTGGAAAAGAGATGGGACAGAGGATTAAATAGACATCCAGTGTTGAGAGTGACAGCACCTCTTGTGTCAGTACCATCAACTTCTCCTGCAGAACCATTCAGATCTGGTTCTGTTGAAGGCCCATGCCTGGTCAGGTACAAGATCATGAGTATCCTCAGGAATTTTATCAAGGATAAAGTTAACTAGTTCTGATAAATTGAAAGCCAACCTGGGGTGCTTACTGTTTTATAACCTATAGCAAGATTCTCGAAGGTGTTGTCTCCTCGAAAAGATGCATTGTGGAAATGACTCCTCTGAATGCAAAGGTCCCATGTGCAGTGGCCATTCAAATAGAGAGTTGAGAAGATAGGGGCAGAAGGATGCAGTGATTGGCGCAAAGGGCTGTCCTAAGTGCCAGGCAGGATGCACTTCCCTGGGACCCTCTCATTCCACAAAAATCCTACCAGGTAAGAATTGCTGGATTCATTCCAAGACCCAAAAGTGCTAAGTGATGGAAGCAAGGTTTAAAATCAAGAAATCTGACTCCAGTGTGTACTTTTTAAGTAGTAGGGTATGCCTTTTTGGTGGAGAAACCTGAGCTTATAAAGTTTACCAAAAAACATAAGACCCAACTTTGAGAGCATAATTCATTCATCACTAGGGGCTGCCTATAGAGTAATAAAGACACATGCAGACATCAAGACCTACCAGTGTGTTAACACACAAGAAAAGACCCAATGAAGCTCATGTATCTTATAGCTGACAGGTAGATGATTTATAATGGCCATTTAATTCTGCTGTGGAATCATCAAAAAGTGGAGCCACTTCTTTAAAACATCGTCCTCTATGATATTTTTAATAACTTCCCCACTCCTTCTGTGCCCCCATCCCCAGTTATCCCTCAATAGCTAATCCCTTCCTCTGGTCACTGGTTCCTCTCACCCTGAACACTTCCAATTACTGAGTTGTTAACTGGACTAAAACAACCACACAGACCCTCTAGAGTAAGCCCAGAGAAGTGACAATCGTTGCCACAAGCAAGAGATGGCCCATCTTAAAAGAAAACAAACCAAATATACACAGGCCTCACACCCTGATTACTTCCCAGAGGTGATCCAGTCATCTGTTGAGGCAATTCTATTCTTTCTCTTTTTCTTTCTTTCTCTCGCAATTCCTTGCTTCTTTCCTTCTTCCACCTCTCTCTCTTTTCTTTTTTATTTTCTTTTTTTCTTCCTTCCTTCCATCCTTTCTTTGCCTCTCTCTCTCTCTTTCTTTCTTTCCTTCTTTCCTTCCTTCCTTCCTTCCCTCCTTCTTTCTAATAAAACTTCCAGCCATGCCCATAGATATAGATAAGCACAGCCAGGAAAGCCATTAAAATTACAATCAACTACTTGAAGGACTAGGGGTCCTCTGAGGTCTCACAATGATGTAAAGTAGCTACTTCCTGAAGAAGAAATACTTAGGGACCTTCTGTGACCAGAGGAGAGAAGATGTGGCCCATGTTCATCAGCAGCCATGCCTGCACTTCCAATCCAAAGCTATACCTCCCAACAGTGGGGAGATGGGAGAGAAATGTTACACATCAAAACCTTTGTAGTTGATATCTTGCTGAAAGCCAAGGCCCTCTCACACCTATCTTCCTGGTGAGGAATTAGTTTCTCTGTCCAGTTAGGAAGAGTAGTTTGAAAGGCCAGTTATTTCCCTTTTGTGTCGGAAGAAAAGACCAGAGACCCATCACCAAGAAAGCCCCCTCATTCCAACATTCTTCCATCAGCTTCTCCCACACTCTCTTGGGCTTTCCTTGGAGGGACAGTGTGAGATGGTCCTTCCTGCCTCTGGAGACGACTGTGATATGGATTCAGGAAATATATTCATTCCTTTAGCAAAGGTCTATAGGAAGCAAATATGATGTAAAAGAAAATGTTAGTAAGGATAAAAAACACCACAGATGTAGTCCTCACCATGGCAAGGAGCTCACAGACTGGTTGGAGAGAGGGATAATCAGAGTATTATATGAAAATACAGTAAGGACTATGACAGCCAGGCATGGATTTCATGAGCATAGACAGACTGAGACAGCAAATCAGATCAGGGCTAAGAAGAGGCTCCTGGAAGTGAGGATTGAGTCTTAAAAGACAAATACTAGTTTGGGGGACCTGGGTGGCTCAGTCAGTTAAGCGTACAACTTCTGTTCAGGTCATGATCTCACAGTTGGTGAGGTCGAGTCCCACATCAGGCTCTGTGCTGGCAGTGCAGAGTCTGCTTGGAATTCTTACTCTTTACTCTCTCTGCCCCTCTGCCACTCACAGTTTATCTCTCTAAAAATAAACAAATAAACTTAAAAAAGTATTAGTTTGGAAAAGAGAAAATGAGACCATGGACTAATGGCCCAATAATTATTCTTAACTTAGAAATAACATAATTCTATCATGGGCTGAATTGTGTCCCCCCCAAATTCATATGTTGAAGTTCTAAACCTAGTACCTCAGAATATGACTGTATTTGAAAATAGGGCCTTTAAAACGACTATTAAGGTAAAATGAAATCATATGGGTGGGCCCTAATCCAATATGACTGGTGTCCTTAAAAGAAGAGATTAGGGCCCCTGGGTGGTTCAGTCGGTTAAGTACCTGACTCTTGATTTTGGCTAGGGTCATGATCTCACAGTTGTGGAATTGAGCCTCGCGTTGGACTCTGCACTGGGCATGGGACCTGCTTGAGATCCTCTCTCTCTCTCTCTCTCTCTCTCTCTCTCCCTTCCTCCCCCCATCCCCCTTCCCTGCTCATGCTCTTATGCTGTCTCTATCTCTTGAAGAAGAAGAAGAAGAAGAAGAAGAAGAAGAAGAAGAAGAAGAAGAGGAGGAGGAGGAGGAGGAGGAGGGGATTAGAACATAGACACACACAGATGAAAAAATGTGAGGACACTGAGATAGGATAGCCACGTACAAGCCAAAGAGAGAGACCTCAGAAGCAATCAACCCAGCTGACACCTTGATCTTGGACTTCTAGTCTCTGGATCTGTGAGGAAACAGATTTCTGTTGTTTAACCCAACCAGTCTGTGTAGTTTGTTATGGCAGCCCTGGAAAACTAATATACCCTCTTAAGAGAGAGACTTCAAAAAAATAGTATACCAAGAAAATGTTTTTCAGGGGTGTCTGGGTGGCTCAGTCAGTTAAGTGTTTGACTCTTGAGTTTGGCTCAGGTCACAATCTCACAGTTTGTGAGATCAAGCCCCACTTCAGTCTCTGTGCTGTCAATATAGAGCCTGCTTGAGATTTTCTCTCCCTCTATGTCTGCCTCTCCCCCACTCATCTCTTTCTCTCTCTCAGAATAAATAAACATTTTTTAAAAGGTGTTCTTCATTAAGAGCAGCAATCTTGCCTTCTTTGTTTACTTTTCTATTCTAGCACTCAAGAATGATGTATAGGCTGGTACCCCATAAATGTCTATTCCCTGAATATCCCAAATGTCCTGGCCTCAGGACATTTGCACTTGTTACCCACTATACCTCAATATTCTCACCTTACCATCTGCATTGTTCACTCTCTCTCTTCCTTCCAATCACTGCCAATTCCTTCTCCTTATCTGAACTTTTCTCAGCACCTACCACCTGACATAACACATGGTTATTTGTTTACTCTCTTCCCCCTATCTCCCTCACCCCTACTGGAATATAAATTCCATGAGAACAGAAATGTTTTTCTGTGTGTGTGCAGTTAACTTCAGAAGTTAAACAGTATCTGGCACATAGTAAGCACCAATAAATACTTGTTGAACAAAGGAATGCATCATTCATATTGTCGTATACTCCCTGAAAGCCATCACCATCCCTTTGCTCCAATTCTGTGTTCATGAAACCACCCTGTAGTCTTAATTCAGTGCTCTTAATGCCAGGAAGAGATTTCTCTGAAGAATTCCTTTTTTCTTTTTTTTTACTTTAACAATAAGACCCATAAAACAGACAACAGTTTTATAGATGAGTTCTAATAAACATGGAAGGGCTTCCCATTGTCCATAAGGCCAAGGCCAAATCCTTAGTACATCATGATCAGCCTCCTGCTTTTTCCTCCTCCTCCACCCCCACTACTACTCTCTGACAAGACTGAGTGGGACCTCCTCTGTGCCCAGCAAAGTAGTTTCCTGTGGTGACCTTTGCATGTGCTGTTTCTTCCCCTTACCAACCTCCCTCTGACTTTGTTAAGTATTCTTTCAAGGGCAGATTATCAGAGCTGAGTTTCAGACATAGAGGACCAAGGAAGATCAGAGAAGGCCACCAGGGAAGCAAATCTCTGGGTTTCATGGGAGCTTTAAGGTCATGAAACCTGTCCATAAAGGAGACAAGGGAGACCAAATACAGCTACTTTATTTACTGTATGTGTCCACTTAATGTTCTTTTTTTACTTGATTGTACTTCATATCTGTCCCCATCAATGTTTGAAGTGATAAATTTAAAAAGTAAGGGGTTGTACTAATTTAACTCAGTCTATACATTTTACCCACAACAGTGTATAGATGTGAATTTTATGAAAACTTGATTGACTTTAAACAAGAGCAAGATATCATTTTGCATTTGTTAGATGGGGGAATGCATACAATTCAGATGATATCAAACATTAGCAAGGATGTATAAGAATGAATCGTCATGTACACACTGCTGGAGGTGCTGGAATCTTCTTGGAGGGTGCTTGGTTCAGCGGTTCCACGTCTTGGCATTTGCCCTAGAGAGACACAGACGTATGCTCAAGGAGGCACGTTTGAGGGTGTTCACAGTAGTACTGTCACAGCCAAACACTGAAAACAATCTAAATGTCCATCAATGCAGGAATGGCTAAATGAACTCCAACATGCTCATACTATGGGTTACTACATAGTCATTGAAAAGCATGAGATGTATCTATTTGTACCACACAAATAGATTGCCTGTGAACTCTCTGAACTTAGGGGTTTAATTTTTTCTGTTGGTTTCCCCAGTGTATCCCTTGTAATTCAGAACAGTCCCTGGCATCTAGCAGCTACCCAATAAATATTTGTTGAATAAATGGAAGTTTAGTAAAAAGCATGTCACAGAATATGTTCAGTATGATACTCTTATATGTGATCATTTGTATTGGAAAAAAGAGAAAAATAGTATTTTCTATGGATACATGTATGCATGTGTGTTAATGCTTTGGAAAAGATCTGGAAGGATACAAACAAACTGGAAATTCACTGGGGGCAAAGCAAAGAGGGTCAGTAGGGACCTCAGCTTTAATGGTAATGTTTTAATTATTACAAGGAGAATATTCACATATTACTTGGCTAATAAAAAATTAATTTAGAAAAATTTTAAATGCATGATTAAAACTGTGGTGCTTTCTCCTGAGGGGGAGGAAAACAATTAGTCCAGTATTCTTTAATTTTCCTTTGTCTAAAAATGGGATGGGTCCCAGAATTTGAAGCTAGAATATAGTCTGCAGATGCAGAAGAATTGGGGTCTACCATTTCAGGGAAAACTGGTGTTCATGGAGATCATGATGAAGAAACAGGTCCCTGGAATTTTACTCAAGAAGAAAATTAAGAAGTAAAGAAGAGAGATGGGTTCTAAAGGATCCCAAAGTGAAGATGACTAACATTGTTGAGTCACCAGCAGATGGACTGTTTGGGAGAAAGACCTTGCTTCGAGGGGAGATAATTAGTGGCTTTGGAAATTCTGGCCTTGAAGTGATTGTGAGATGTCCAGTTGTAAATATCTGGTAGGCAGGGGGATATTTGTGGAAATGGAGCAGGGATGGTGCCAATTTGGGGGTTATTTGCATAGAAAGGATATTGAAGCAATGGAATTTAAATGAGCTCTCCGGTGGGGAGAGAATGAGGACTGATGAGCAGGGGGCAGGTATCTAGTCAACAGCCACTCCGGGTAGGGAAATACACAAGTATGTTGCTTGTAGTAGTACCTCTATCACACCACTCAAATGGCCAAGCATTCAGACAATAATGCCAATGACTGAATTTAAACCAATATGAGTCAACAGGAAGCAACTGTTAGCAAGTTCATTAGCAAGAGTCCTATTTCTGTCTGTTGTCAATTGCAATCAATTGCCTAGACAAAGATATCCTTAATTGATGAGGTCATTCCTGCCTCTAAGAATTACAACCTGTATGAAATGCACCAATCTTGTGTTTCCCAGGGCAGGCCTCTCCCTTCATGTAGCACCAGACTAGTAGTTGTACTGGACCACCAGGGCAGATTATCCACAGAATAACACCAAATCACTACCTCTGTGCTATGATTTCAGGACAAGGATTCCTCACAAGAAGCATCAGATCGATGCCCAAAACTCTACTAAAAGGCTCAGTCCCTTATCTCAGTTAAAAGGCAGGTAACCTCCATGGCAATGACACTTGGGAAAGGATGCTGCCTTAGGACTCAGCCCAACTGGGAGTCAAATCCCATTTTACTCCTTAGGTCTTTGAGCTTGCCTCTCAAAACCTCTATTTCCATATCTGTAAAATGGAGTAATAATGTCTATCTTGCAAAATTGCTACAAGAAATAAAAAAAAAAACAAGGTACATAGACCGCATGGCACATGATAGCCCTAGGATAAATAGCAACCCCCCTCCCCACCCTCCTGTCCCTTTTTGAGGAACAAAAGAAAACGATTTCTAAAGGCTTGGAGTGAGAGATATATTTGACTTACCAAATAGATTTGCTTTACTTCAGCAGTCCGGACAATACTAAATGATGACTTTGCCAATAAAATAACCTTTTATGAGGTGAGATCTATGCTCACCTGGATCTTGCACATCACCAAAGGAAAAACTCAACCTGCCTTACACTAAAAAAGGAATCTATAAATAAGCAGTGTCAGAAATCTTTTTTGTGGAAACTTAGGTGTGAGAAGAGGAACAGGAAAGAAAAGCAGAAGAGTTCTTTACTGGAAGAAAACAGTCCCAAAGCATCACTATTTCACAGTTGATCCCTAATCTCACTGGGCTCTTCCTCCTGCTCTCTGTGATGAGGCCATTCTAGCATGTGCTGGAAGTAGAAGGGATTAGAAAGACGAGAGCAGGGGCAAGAATGGCAATTAGTGTGGAGCCAAGAACCCAGGGCCTGCTGTCTTACTGCACCTGCATGGTGCCAGAGCACCTGGCCTCACAGTGGATCAGCTCAGCCATCAGTATGTTCTAACCACATGGTGCCAGAGTCTTGAGTAACTGCCTAAACTTCTCATGCTGTGTTTTCATGCCTGGCTGTCAAATGACCCAGTCATTCTAGAGGGTTGGAAATAAATAAAAGATTGGGGAAAGAAAAGGATTTCCTCCTCCTGTACCTTGCCCAATAACCCCTACCCAGAAAGTGAGTATATGCATCCTAGTCACCCATATGCACTATTTCAGAGATATTTTAACCAATCCTCCCAGCCTACTTTACATTTTATTACATTTTATATTGTCAGATGTGTGGTGATATTTAAGTAAATTTGGATGATATAGAAGTCAAGAGAACAGGTTCTGGACCCTAAATACCACAGTCCATCCCATTTTGCCATTTATCAAATTATGTGACATTGAACATGTTACATAAGTTTTCTGTGCCTCAATTTCCTCATCTGTAAAATCACACAATGTGGATAATATTAGTACCTAATTTATTATTATTACCTATGTCATAGGTTTATTTTGAGACTAAATTTACAGATATAAAGCTATTTAAGTCAGTGGATTCATCTAATGCTATAGCATAAATCAGGCATATAGTTAGAACTCAGTAAATATTTGCTATTATTATCATTATTGTTAATATTGGCAACAGTTTAATCATAAAAGAGATTGTAAGAGACCATCCAATCTCTGTACTCCTGTGTATTATTTTCAACTCTATTTTTCACAATTATTCCATGTTCTTACTTAATTCTCTGACTAACCTTCATTTATTCTGGAATATATATGTATATATGTATGTATATTCTTGAATATATATGTACATGTTATTTATGTATGGCTTTTAGTAAAGCTGATAAAGCATAGTGCAATGATCACATGTCCCAGATTTTGTTGGATAACCCAATTTTATTTTTCTTTCATAAAATACCTTGATTTGTTAAATACATAGCTAAATATGATTTAATTTTTGTATCACTGCAAGGTTTCCAAATACATAATTTTACAAATCAAGCAGAAGTCTTTTGGTCCTGACTTTTCATTCTGAAAATGGTTATAATGAGTATATGTAATTTTATAGAATAGGTTCTAATGATTCCCATGTTGGTAACAACACATCTAAAAATTACAGAAAAGAAAATGTCGTGAGGGCTTTTGACCTAGAGATTTGCTTTGTCGCTAAGGAAGCTGGTTTGCACCTTGGTCAACAGAGTGCTTTACACAGGGTGTAAGCAATTAGAGTGCAACCTTTCTGCTTCACACTAATGACCACAAGACCCAATGAACACATGATCTAGTGACTTCTGCTTATTAGTGAGAATGTGAAAAGATGCGATGAAAAATAAACAGGCTATTTTATACATTAAAAATATTAGAAATACATCTCTGTATTACTTGTACTTAGTTCTTTTTCCAGTTTAGGATATTTAGGCCAAAGGCATTCAAGAATCCAAAGCTTGTGGGGGGCACCTGGGTTATTCAGTCAGGTAAGCATCTGACTCTTGAACTCAGCTCAGGTCTTGATCTCAGGGTTGTGAATTCAAGCCCTATGATGGGCTCTGCACTGGGTGTAAAGCCTACTTAAAAATAAAAATATAAATGAATTTTATGCTTAAAGCTCCTTTAAAACAAAGTAAATTTTGTAATCCTTGCTATTAATTGGAGTATAGAGGGGTCCACAGAAGGAGGTTAGATTGGCTATATCTCAACAGAAAAATAATAGAAGAAACTATTCTTTAGGTTTTGAGTGAGAAGATCTGGACTTTGCATTCCTGATTCTGTCATGAAGAAGCTATCTGGCTTTAGGCAAATCATGCACTCATCTTTATGATTAGACTGTAAGACCACTGAGCTTTTATAGTACTTAGCAGTCTATTAACTATAAGACTGCCTGATTTTATTTAAAAATTTATGATGCTGGATGTAAGTGTTTCAACAGGATTTTTCTGGATTCTTCTTTTGAAATTTTACCTTTGTCTTCAAGATTAATGGTGATTGCTTATCTGCTTTGCTTTGTTTAATTTGCACCCTCTCCCAAAATCGCCTATCTGGAAAGGGTAAAAAAAAAAACATAGTCTCAGTCAGTCCATGGAGATCCCCACTGCCCATCCATGGACATTAAGTCCCCTACACTAGAACCACACTTTTATAGTCCATTTGATTCAGCTAATGCATTAACGGAACTTGGAAATTTCTGGTGGGTGTTACAGAGGAAGTCTTGCCCTCAGAAACCAAGAGTCTTATGGAGAATAAAAAAGATAGCTAGGTTCATACATACTTCTGTCTTAAGGAATATTATGCAAAGCTCTGTTGGAGAGGTACAAGGTACTCTGTGAGTTTGCAAATGACAGTAATTATAGGCGACTCTATGGAATTCCCATGGAAAAATTGGAATTTGGGTTATGTTTCAAAACTGAACTAGAAGACAAGTTGAAAGGGCTGGGAGGCCATTCCAAGAGGAAAGGTTCTTATTGTAAAGGAACATTTCACACAAAGAAGATGTAATGAGTTGAACAAAAAGATCCCCTCAAAAAGATACGTCCAAGTTCTAACCTCTGGTACCTGCGAATGTGACCTTCAGAAATAGGGTCTTTACATATATTAAGGATCTAGAAGTAAGGATCTGGGTTAAGATGGGCCCTAAATCCAATGACAAGTATCTGTATAAGAGACAGAAAAGGAGATGTCCCACAGAGATGAAGGGGAAAAGGCCACGTGGTGACAGAGGTAGGGTTTGGAGTAATGTTGTCACAAGCTAAGGAACACCAGGAGCTGGAAGCAAGGAAGGATTCTTCAGCAGAGCCTTCAGAGGGTGTGAAGCTCTGCCAACAGCTTGATTTTGGTGACTTGTGGCTTCCAGAACTTTGTGAGAATAAATTGCTGTTTTGTTTTTGCCATGTGGTTTGTAGTGATTTGTTACAGAAGACCTGGGGAACCAATACAAGATATGTTTTCAGGAATGGATATGAGGGGCCCACCAGGCTCTCTCTTGAGTGATGTTTACTGGAGAGGTAGAGACTTAGGGAAGAAAGGAAAGAGAATAATAAGAGGATAAGACTTCACAGAAAGGTACAAATGACGTGGCAAGTTCTTTGAATAGGAATAGAGAAAAACAAATACATTTGAGACCATAGTAGGAGTATCAAGACTGGATAATTCAGGTTGTGGGTGAGAGAGACATGCAGAGGAAGAGACTGGAGATAGGAAGCTTGCCAAAGTTCAAGCAAAAGTAGCATGGGATGAAATGAAAGCAATGGCAACAGAGTTGAGATTTAGCAGACACTGGGCCGAGGATTTTGTGATTATCTGGATGGGTTAGGGAGCAGGAGAGAGAAGTCCAAGTAACTCTTGGGGAAGCTCCAGTTTTAAAGGTTTAAACAAAGGAAGAGAAGCCAGTAAAAGAAACCAGAATTTCATCAGAGCTGAAGAGAGCTAATGGAGTACCAAAGAAGGCTAGAGATCAGAATAGGAGATACTATCTAGTGTTATGAACAGGTCAACAGGCTTCATAGAATTTGTTGATTGGCAATTGGTGATTTTTGATAGTCTGTCAGCTATGGAATAGCATGCAGGAGTTATAAAAATTATAATGGGGTAAGAAAGGAAATAGACATATCAAGTACAATGTACTCCCTTAAGATTATTTTGGTAAAAGAGAGTAATGTGTAAAATGTAACTTGAAGTGAAGCAGTGTGAAGAAAAGGTCCTTTCGACTTTGATCAGGCTTCAGCATGTTAACATACTATCTCCAGAGAGCCCCTGCTAACCTGCAAATGATATGGGAAACACTAATTCATACTATAAATACATTTTGCCAGATGAGCTCATTGTCACTCAGAAAGAGCTATCACTCAAGAAGGATGCCTGAGGGACTGGAATATAGCATGAATCTGTGTTTACTAGGAAAGAACTCAAGGCAAGACCAGCTTATGCTTTATTGAAGTGCACAGGTGATGGTCCTTGAGAGCCAGGGTGTTGGGAAGGAGGTAGCATGAAACAATGAGCAAACTATAGGTAGGAAGTGGGGATGGGGTAGGAAAACCAAAGGCACCAAATGACAATTTTGCCTACTTTGCCATTCTGTCTAGGGACAGCCTTTGTCTTTCGGGTCCTCCAGTCACTCAGTGATTTGTTCTGGTAATTATCTAGCAAGTATCCTCCAAAGAGAACTCAAGGAATGGGTAATAATCTGAAAGTACACACTGCCTCTGATTTCTAGGCCTTTTCATATACTCAAGAGTATTTTTTAAAAGTGTTCAAGAAAGTGCAAACGGTTGCTGCCAGTATGAGAAGGTTTTGTGCAAAGATCCTCACAGAGCATCAAAAACAAAGAATTTTTAAGTGAAAGAGACCAGAGGTCATCCAGCCCTGTTCTCTGCAGCAGGGCAGGTCATTATCCAATATGTAAACCATAGATCAGACCCTCCACTCTTCATTTCCTCTTGTTTGTTTACCACCTTAAATATTACAGTCCATAATGCATAATTTTTCTGATAGCAGAGAATATCTAGAAATATAATGACACTTGTAAAGAAATACAAGCAAGGTTAGAAAAGCAAGGTATCTAAAGGCCATCTGAGAGATCCTTCCATCTCTCCTCTTCCTATCCCAGGGACTCTGCCTATCAAAGACTCTTTGAGGGACCTCTCTGCCCTCAAAGGCTGGTAAGGATTTATTACAGTTTTAAAATGTTTTATTCATAATTCTCCAGCAATATTTAGCAGTTGAGGATTATAAAGAAGAAGGATGTATGGAAAAATGGGCTTCTGTTGTCCAGACAATTAGACTACTGATAGTAATGATTGAGTTGGTTATTGTAAGGTTTGAATGGGGAGCATAATCTGAATGACTACCTATGAATTCAGTGTTTTATGAAATGCAGAAGCTGTGTCCGTCAACCTCCTGGGAGCCTCTGTGAGGAAGATGTTAGGGTTGGCAGTAAAGATCCTGTGACAATAAGGTTGAGACCCAAAGAAAGGAGACAAATATTTATACCAACTGCAGAAATCAGAAACCTCCAATCACTCAACAAATATTTTTTGACTTCCCACTATGAGCCAAACACTGAGCTATAAAGGCAAGGAATTCATTATACGTTAGGAAGGAGCCCAAAGATTTAACCCTTATTATAGTATGTGGCATTTTAATGTGACATTGCATGGTGTTCCTCAAATGTGGAAATAATTTTCCTCACGTTTCAGAAGTAGTGAAGCACCAGGGCAATGGCAGGAGCAATGGAACAGATGGTGGCTCTAGCCCACGCATGGCTAGAGAGGAAGAAGATGCCAACATCCCTTGGAGATATGGTGCGTCCACTGGAAATGCAAGAAGTAGACTGACTATATTCCTTGTCAGATGAGGACTCTGGTTCTCACATTGCACAGATCTTCTGATGGTGGCTCTTTTTTTTTCCTTTCCAGTGTCTCATCTCCCTTCTCCTGCTAAAACAAAAGCAAAAACAAAAAATTAAAAAAACCCACACTATTTCCTCTAGAAAAGCCATTCCATGTGACTAAGTCAAGACTAACCCTACCTTAAGTCTGACCACCCTGGTTCCTATGACCAGACTAATCAGAGACTTAGGTCAGAGCTCTCTTTCTGCTGGGCTAGAGAAAAAGGCTGGCCAAGTAGCAGAGAGAAATGTTGATCCATAACGACATTGTTGGAACACTTGGATCCTGAAGCCAGGTAGACTTTTCATTACTAGAGACTGGGCTGCTTCAAATTAGATTTTAGTTACTGGCAACTGCACAAATCCTATCTAATATGAAAGAAAAGATGCTCCAAGTGCACTCCTTTTTTTTAAGTTTATTTACTTATTTTGAGAGAAAGAGAGAGACAGAGACAGAGACAGAGGCAGAAAGCTAGCATGAGCAGGGTAGGGGCAGAGAGAAAGAGAGGAAGAGAGAAAGAATTCCAAGCAGGCTCCATGCTGTCAGCACAGAGCCCAACACGGATCTCGAACTCATGAACCATGAGATCATGACCTGAGCCAAAATCAAGATTCAGATGCTTAACTAACTAAATCACCCAGGTGCCCCTCCAAGTGCACTCCTAAACCACACTTGATGAAAAATAATTAAGAAGTGTGACCCTTAGAAACTTAACAGAAGACCATGGGGGAGGGGAAAGGGGGAAAAAAGTTACAGAGAGGGAGGGAGGCAAAACATAAGAGACTCTTAGATACTAAGAACAAACTGAGGGTTGATGGGGGTGGGGGAGAGGGGAAAGTGGGTGATGGGCATTGAGGAGGGCATCTGTTGGGATGAGCACTGGGTGTTGTATGGAAACCAATTTGACAATAAATTATATTTAATATAAAAAAAAGAAGTGGGAGAGAGTTGAAGTCATAATGTCCCATTTCCAAGGCAGCAATATGGTCAGCCTTTGAAAGTTCTATTTGATGCATAGCCTCAAACTGCTCCCTTACTGCTCAATATCAAGCTCCTCTATTTATTTTTATGATTTTAATGACATTTATTAGTATTTCTTCTCATTATGAAAGTTATATATTTTATCACAGAAAGAGTTGAAAAATAGAAAACCATACATTCCCAATACCTAGAGGGGAAGAGCATTAAATACTTTAACATGTTTCAAATCTTTTTAATGCATATACATCTTTTTCAATCATTCTCCCCACTTCTAACTTACATACAACATGAACATTTTCCCAGATCAATCATTATTTTTATGCAGCATAACTTTAATGAAGCATAATATTCTATCAAACAGATGTTCCATAATTTGTTTAACCAGAACTGTATTGCCAACCTTTTAGGTAGTTTCTACTATTGTTCTGGGATACATAACATTCTAAATGTTAATTTCAAGGTTCCTGATAAATGACAAATTTTAAAAAGATACTCAAAGAACTGTCTCTTGGCCCCTTTTGCACCAATGGGAAAGAAGTTTCACTACTAAGCCACATTCCTAGCATAGCAGTTTGGGGATATGTATTAGTCTCCTATTGCTATGGTAATGACATATTCCCACAAACTTCACTCATTCCTTGTCTCACTGTTCTCTAGGTCAGGAGTCCAATGGGCTTGACTGGGTACTCTGTTTAGAGTGTCACAAGGTGAAAACCCAGGTATCAATTGGCCTGGGCTCTTTTCTAGAAGCTCTTGGGGGGGAATTCCAGGCTTCTCCCAGCCTCCTTAGGTTGTGAGCAGATTTCATTTCCTTCTCAGTTTCCACATGACTCCCTCCATCTTCAAGCCAACAACTACAGGTCAAGTCCTTCATGCACTCAGAATGTCTCTGACTTTTCTTTGTGCTACATGTCTCTGACTCCAGCCATGAAAGTTCTCTACTTTTAAGGGCTTATGTAATTAGATTGGGTCCACACAATAATCTAGAATATTCTCCCTATTTTAAGGTCCATTTCCTTAATTACATCTGCAAAGTCCCCTTAGGCATGTAACATAACATATTCTCAGGTTCCAGGGATTAGAGCATGGGTACTTCTGGGGGTGGCCATTTGGCCTACCACATGGTAGGACCACAAAACTACACTAACTCTGCTACCTGTCATCTGATTAGCCATCTTCCCTCCTGTGGCAATGTTTGGGGGAACAAGCTGAGTCTTTTCAAGCATGGTATAGTGAATTGTTCTCCTTACACCCACTGTACCCACCCCAGCAAGTTCCGAATGGGACAAAAGGATTGTCGTGAAACTTTCTAACATCTCACAGCTAGAAGCTGTGGCTCCATTCCTTCAGGAGCAGGGCTCCCTTCAGATTATATGCAGTGCTGTACCATTGTAATAAACTATATCACATCATGTGCCCGGGCTGTTGCCAGTCAAAAGAGAATGCAAAAATTTGAGTGTTTTCACATATAAATATAGGCCTATGGATTATAACTCTGCCTCAAACAAAGGTATAGGTGTCTACATACATATAAATGTTATTGTGACCTACTAAGTTGTTTTTCCCCCTTGAATCTAACTCATTTATCCCTTATTAGTTTTCTGCAAAGGTTTTCTCTGTGGCTAATTTCTAAGGAAATAGTGTAAGTTTTCAGCAAAAGCAGTTTCCATGGTTACACTGAAGTCTTCCTAAAAATAGTGCATGATGTAATCATCCAAACTTTAGCTACTAAAGTAACTAGACAAAATGGATCTGCATTTCTGTAGGAAGTTTGTTCTGTCGTTCAAGCTGTGTCTATGACACATGAAGAGAACAGTCTGAATTATTTTTAATGCCCGAGATTCCAGCTTCTCAAACACTTTGTGGGCAGCTCCCAAGCTGTTCAGGCTCTGGAATTATTTCTAACACTATGTGAAGGAGAGAAGCAGAGAGACAGGGGAAAAGGGGTGGGAAGGACAGAAGGGAACTGAAGGAGATAAGCATATACCTGTTTCATTTCTCCCCATGAGATAACATCTCCCTTTTCTCAAACAGTCCCTTTAAATGCACTACCGTGTTGCATAATATAAGGACAAAGTGTTATTCTCATTTGATTAGTCTACACCCTCTAAATTCTATAGCTAGCTACCTACTTGATCTTGCTCACTTTGTTTTGTGGGCTTTCTCTTTAGTGATTGATTCAAGGTTTGGTATCAGAAGGCACTATAAGAGAGGAACCCATTCATTTTATTATTTCTCCTTCATTATTTCTGCTCTCTCTCTTTTACACAATGCTGTAAGAGTGCAGACACCTGAGACTAAAACATCTTCCCTCTTGCATTCGGTGTTCTTTGTCCTCATTATGTTTGAACTGTCACTCTGCACAGCTGGGTCTCCATTTCCAATATCCTTTTTCCCTACACTTCACGTAATTAGAAAAGAGGATCAAGAGTGGCAGTCCAACCTGCTTCCAAGGCCATTTCCCCCACACAAACCTTTGAAGCTGGAAGTCAAAGAGGTTGACTGCATCTTTCCCCTCTTGAGTGCCATACTCAGTATCATCTTCGGCCTGAACACAAGGCTAACTCTGGCCCACAAGATGGCTGTTTGGTTTTTTTTTCTGCCACAATGTGTTTCTCAGGTGCCATTTCCCTTCTCTTCTTCCTACAGTTGTTCAAGGGGACACTCTGAAAACAAAATTAAATCTCAAAACTAAGTTCTTTTCACTTGGTCTCCATCTAGAAAAGCCCCAGTAATATTCCTGGTTTCCTTTTACAGCCAAAATAATGCTTGTTTCTTGTCAGTCTGGGGATTCAGCAGATCCCTCTCAAAAGAATGCCATCATTTTGTTTGTTTGTTTATATTTAATTCTACCAAACATTTTTTCAGTAATTTAGCAGTGTTTCCTTTTTCTATTTTTTATTTTTATTTATTTTTTATTTATATTTTGGTTAACATACAGTGCAATATTGGCTTCAGGAGTAGAATTCAGTGATTCATCATTTACATACAACACCCAGTGTTCATCAAAATAAATGCCCTCCATAGTACCCATCACCCATCTAGCCCATCTCCCACCCACCTCCCTCCATCAACCTTTAGTCTGTTCTCTATTGTTAGCAGTCTCCTGTGATTTGTTTCCCTCTCTTCTCTCCTCCCTTTCCCATGTGTTCATCTGTTTTGTTTCTTAAATGCCACATATGAGTGAAATCATATGGCATATGTCTTTCTCTGACTGACTTATTTCACTTAGCATAATACATTCTAGCTCAATCCACATTGTTGCAAGATTTCATTCATTCTTTTTGATGGCTGCATAATATTTCACATCTTCTTTATCCATTCATTAGTTGATGAATATTTGGGCTTTCTCCATGGTTTGGCTGTTGTTGATAATGCTGCTATAAATAGTGGGGTGCATGTACCCCTTAAAATCTTTTGTGTTTTTGTATCCTTTGGGTAAATACCTAATAGTGTAATTGCTGGGTCAGAGAGTGGTTCTATTTTTAACTTTTTGAGGAATCTCTAAACTATTCTCTAGAGTGGCTGCACCAGTTTGCATTCCCACCAGCAGTGCAAGAGAGTTACCCTTTCTCCCCATCCTTGCAAACATCTGTTGTTTCCTGAGCTGTTAACTTAGCCATTCTGACAGGTATGAGGTGGCATCACATTCTGGTTTTGATTTGTATTGCCCTCAATGATGAGTGATGTTGAGCATCTTTTCATGTGTCTGTTGGCCATCTAGATGTCTTCTGTAGAAAAGCGTCTATTCATGTCTTCTGCCCATTTCTTCACTTGGTTGTTTGTTTTTCGGGTGTTGAGTTTGATAAATTCCTTATAGACTCTGGATACTAACCCTTTATCAGATATGTCATTTGCAAATATCTTCTCCCATTCTGTAGGCTGCCTTTTAGTTTTGTTGATTGTTGCCACCATTTTATTTAGTGTCCATAGCACTGGCGACAGAAGACTGGAAATGGTCTTTAAAAGGCCATGGCCATTGCATATGTTGGCAATTTCTTAGATGTATTTTTATACCAGGGACAATGTTAACAACTATAGGGCCAGAACAATTTAAAAGCCTATAAATTATGCTAGACTGAACTAACTTGACAGTGTTCCTTTAAAAACACTGTCTTCTTAAGTAACTGACTTTAGAAGGGTACTTGCAGCTAGTGTTTTCAAATGGCTTTTTATGGCACACATTTAAGATTCATTGGTTTCTCATTACCTTCTATGGAATACTAACTCCTGAATATAGTCTCAGAGATATACCAGACGTGGACCAGGAGTAACATGCGTAAGCAGTATTTGTCAACATAAAGTCCATCAGGTAAGAAGGAGAGTAGTGAGTGTACCAAGTTCCTACATTTTTATTTATTCATTTAGCTACTTGTATGGAGACCACCAGTGAAGGGTTCTTATTTAAAGTGCTAATTAAAGAAATCCATTTTAAAGAAAGATGGAGGTGAGAAGAGAAAAGATAAATGAGGGCTTAAGGCCAGTATGACACAATAATGGCAGTCCAGGTGTTCCAGGTGGGGAAATTAGAAGATGAAAAGGGCTTTTCCTGCAGGAGACATTTGTATTGAGGGCAGGTGTTCAGTAGGCACCATACTAGAGACCTTTACTGAGTTACTGAGTCCCCCAGACACACTCTAAATCCTCCTCTTCCCTGCTCCCTGTCTTGAGATTGTTATCCCAGGGCAGTGTGGACACAAACAGTGGGTTCCTGCACTCCCTGGCTTCCAGCTAGGTCAGGCAGTGGGGAGGCCTGACAGGAGATGTACAGAGTAGGGTTGCAAGAAGGGTGTGATCAAGATATTTATTTCCCTGGTTCCTTGGCTGTAGGGTCTTCATGGGCTGAAACCAATCATTGATCTTTCCCTTGATCTCTTCAAACTTGGGGGTCTTAACAGAGTCACTGATAGTAGCCCTGGGTTACTACACTATATTTTTTTTAGTTTTCACACCCAACCCAACCCTTTGTTTAAAAAAACACTCAAGGGGTGCCCGGGTGGCTCAGTCAGTTAAGCATCCAACTTCACCTCAGGTCATGAGCTCATGGTTTGTGGGTTCGAACCACAAGTTGTGCTCTGTACTGACAGCTTGGAGCCTGGAGCCTGCTTTAGATTCTGTGTCTCCCTCTCTCTCTTCCCCTCGCTCCCCCTCAAAAATAAAATAAACATTAAAAAAAAATTTTAAATACTTAAATTGATCCAATTTGCTAATCTGTGTCATCTATTTCTTGTTGATACTCAGGAGTAATTCCCAAATCTTTAGCAAATGACCCCTTGTCTTAGTCCATAATAAAACATCATAGACTGGGTGGCTTAAAAAGAGCAAACTTTTATTGCTCACAGTTCTGGTGTCTGGGAAGTCCAAGATCAGGGCACAGGCAGTCTGGTGAGTGTCTGCTTCCTGTTTCATAGGCAGATGCTTTTTTGTTATGTCCTCACGTGGAAGAAGGGGTGAGGGATTTCTCCAGGATTTCTCTTTTTTTCCTAGCTCTAATGACAATATTATAATATATTTTAAAGTGCATAACATTATGACTTTGATATATGTATATATTATGAAAAGAGTCCCACCATTGAGTTAATTAACACATCTGTTTCTTACATATCTAACACCCCCTTTCTTTTTTGGTGAGGTCATTTAAGTTTTACTCTCTTAACAAATTGAAATTACACAATACAGTTTTATCAGCTGTAGTCATCATGTTATATCTCCCCCACTCCCAGGCCCTGGCAACTACTTTCCTGGTGTCTTTTTCTATGAGTTAAATTTTTCTGTTGTTGTTAAGATTCCACATATAACTGATGCTATACTGTACAGAATTTGTCTTTCTCTGTCTGGCTTATTTCACTTAGCATGAGGCCTTCAGGTTCATCCATGAAAGGAAGAATTTCCCTTTTTTTAAAAAAAGTTATTTATTTATTTTTTGAGCGAGAGAGACACAGACAGACAGAGAGAGCACACAAGTGGTGAAGGGGCAGAGAGAGGGAGAGAGAGAAT
The DNA here is from genome assembly GCF_028749965.1 of Puma concolor. Classification (NCBI taxonomy): domain Eukaryota; kingdom Metazoa; phylum Chordata; class Mammalia; order Carnivora; family Felidae; genus Puma; species Puma concolor. The sequence goes on along the minus strand of NC_141673.1, from coordinate 23,333,882 downwards.
CCCAAGCAAGTTCCGTGCTGTCAGTGCAGAGCTCAATGTGAGGCTCAAATTCACAAACTGTGAGATCATGACCTAAGCCAAAACCAAGAGTCAGATGCTTAACTGACTGAGCCACCCAGGCAGCCCAGAGTTTTCTTCTTTTTTTTAAAGCTTAATAGTATACCATTGTGTGTGTGTGTGTGTGTGTGTGTGTGTGTGTGTGTGTGCGCGCGCACGCGCATGTATCACATTTTCTTAATCCATTTATCTGTTGACTGACCCTTAGGTTGTTTCTATACTTTCACTATTGTGAATAATGCTGCAGTGAACATGGGAGTGCAAATACCTCTTTGAGATAATAATTTCATTTCCTTTGGATATATAGCCAGAATAGAGATTGCTGGATCATATAGTAGTCTATTTTTTAATTTCCTGAGAAACTTCCATTCTGTTTTCTGTAGTGACCATACCAGTTTACATTCCTACCAAGGGAACCCAAGGGTTCTCTTTTCTCCACATCTTCAACAGCCCTTGCTATCTTTGTCTTTTTTTATAGTAGCTGTGGGACAATTTTTATAAAGGCACTAATTGCATTCATGAGGGTTCTACCCTCATGACCTAATAACCTTCCAAAGCCCCCCAACTCCTAATACTATCACATTGCAGGTTAGGTTTTAACACATAAATTTTGGAGGGACACAAGCATTCAGTCTCTGGAAACACTTGAACTTTGATTATCTCATTTCTCGAGGTTGTCTTCTATGAGAGTTGAATAAAAAAAAAAAAAAAACCTACCTCAAAATAGAGTTATATGAGAGATCTTAAAGTCATCTAGAGAGAGAGACACTAAGTGTAACTAATGGCACCTAGAAATAAGCAGAGAAGATGAAGAGAGGGTAGAAACCAGTAGGATTCATTGGAACTAAATGTGAAATACAAAGAATTGGTTAAAGCACTGAGAAATAACAGTGAAGTTATTTGGATGTCTAAAAAATATTATGTCCTGTGTGATTTATTATCAATATTAAGGCATATTATTCACTTCACATTATTTTTGTCATTTTTAAAGACATATTCCCAACATGTTATTCTTTAAAAATAAGTTCAGTACTCTGGGACACTCTGATGCAGTGTTACTCATCCTGATGATGAGAATAGTGGATACCATATCTGTGATCCCAGCTGCCAACCACTGAGCTCTTATTCAGGTCAAGCTACTAGACTTGGCCCTTCACATTCCTTCATCTCACAGCAGTCCTCAGAAATGGGCATTGCTATCGTCCCCGTTGTCGGGAGAGTGAAGCCAAGAAAAACTGCAGACTATAGCATGGAAGCAAAAAACTGGAATTCAAATCCAGAGCTCCTAGGTTCTTGGTGCAGCCACCTTCAGCCTCCTCATTCACTACCCAAGTGTATGTGACTAGAGGAAAACACACAACTGTGCTAACATTATTACCTTAAATGAACACAAAGCTCAGAGGCTCCTCAAAACCACCCAGCAAGCAATTCATTCTCCTGTTGTCCAGTACTCACACCAGCCTCCATGCACAAACCAGCCATAAGCTAATTATTCCTATATCTGTAGGCCTGACCTCTTCCTAAAATTCCAGTCTATAGCCTTCAAAACATCTCCACTTGGATCTCAAATAGACAAATCCAACATGCCCAAAATATCTCTAGATTTTACCACTCCCCAAAATCTGTTCCTTCTTAGTATTCCCCATCTCTATGTCAGAGTGTAGGAGTGTTTATCCCATTGCTCAAGCTGAGAACATAAAACACAGTCTTGATCCCTCTCTTTCCTCTGTAGTCCCCTACACTCCACTGCAAGTCCTGTCTTGAATCTGACGTGTTACCAGATCTGTGACTCACCACCATAGTCCAAGCCAACATAACCTTTTGTTTAGGTTATTGCAGGCATCATCTGACTGGTCTTGCTGCTTCCATTTTTGCCTTCTCAAAGGCATTGAACCAAACACTGGGAAGAAGGATTTTTTCAAAATGCAAGTCAGATCAGAATCACTCCTTTGATCAAGACTTCTGTACCTCTCAGAATCAATTCTATGGCTGCTGCCACCTCACTGTCCTCATCTCTTACCAAGTTCTGCCTCATTCACTCCACTTTAGATACACTGACCATATTGCTATTTCTCAAAAATACCACTTTCTCACATATGCCATTCTTTCTGCCTGGAATGTTCATCTTCTAGATCTTTCATTTCATGCAGGTTTTTTCTCAGTAGTCAGCTTTCCCTACCACTCTCAAAAATCACCCCATATTCCTTTCCTCTCACTACTCTCTATCCCCTCTCCTTACTTTATCTCTCTTCAGGAGACTGTTTACTACCTGCAGTTTTTTTCACAGGTATATTCATTCATTTATTAGTCATTCCCCTCACTAGGAATGTAAGCTCTATGGGAGCAGGACCTTGGTTGGTCAAGTTCTCTGCTGTATTCTCAGAACCCAGAACCATGGCTCAACCACAGAGGGATGCCTAAGTATTTGTTTAGTTAATGAAAGAGAATAGGAAGGAAGGAAGGAAGGAAGGAAGGAAGGAAGGAAGGAAGGAAGGATGGATTATAGACTGTGGAGCCTATTGTGATAAACAGAATTATTGTCCATCAAAGATATCTGTATCCTATTCCTTGGATCCTGTGATCACATTAGAGATGAAATTACAGTTGCTAATAAAATGACCTTAAAATAGATACCTCATTCTGGATTGCTCAGGTGAGTTTGAAGCAACCACAAAGGTCCATAAAAGTAGAAGGAGCAAGCAGAAAGAGAGGTCAGAGTAATGTGATATGAGAAGGACCTTCAAAGAATTGCTGGCTTTGAAGATGAAGAAAGGGGACCAAGAGCCAAGGAAAGCAGGCAGCCTCTAGAAACTGAAAAAGGCAAGGAAACAGATTCTCCCCTAGAGCCTCCAGAAGGGAACAGCACCCTGCCAAAATCTTCATTTTAGCCAGTAAAACACATGTCAGACTTTTAACCAACATGACTACAAAGATGATAATTTGGGTTTTTTCCAGCCCCCTAAGCTTGTGATAATTTGTCACAGCAGCAAGAGAAAAATGATACACCTATACACTTATGCTCTATATCACCTCTCCTGATTTTCCATTACTCTCTCAGTGATTTGGGGCTATTCTTTTGTCAGTGTAATTACAGATTTATATTTCCCCTTTTCCCAAAACACAAAAGGTACATTTTCCATCTCCTGTCTGGGTGTTAGCTATTAAACGTGATAAGCATATTTTTAAATAAAAAGGAGGACACTGAAATGAAAAATGTAGGTGTATTTGCCAGCTATGTGACTTTGTGGAAATTATTCAACCTTTCTGTGCTTCAGTTTCTCACCTGTAAAACATGTACTATAATAATAGTTCACTGTCTCCCAGACACTTAGAAGTAACTAACAAATGCTCAGTAATATTAGCTACTATTATTTCTAATGTGTCAAATAGGAGAGATGTCAAGCCTATTTTAGAAAACCCAAGAATCGTAGACCCCATACTGTTAAGCCATATTACCATCAAATTCTATACTTTTCAGAATTGTTGCAGTTAATAGCTTTCTCGTGCTTTTAAGAATGATTTAATCTATCACCCAAGCAAAGATTTAAGTTTGACACTACTCAGTGTGAGCAAAGGCATGGGAAATGGGCACTCTCACACTCTTTGCCTGAGTATTAGTTGTAAACAAACTGACTTTCTATCTTACTTTGGCTCTTCTGTACTGCTCATATTTTGTAATGTAAGTATAAATTATATTTAACATTAAAAATTTACTGAGATACTACCTCACGCCAGTCAGAGTGGCTAAAATGAACAAATCAGGAGACTATAGATGCTGGAGAGGATGTGGAGAAACGGGAACCCTCTTGCACTGTTGGTGGGAATGCAAACTGGTGCAGCCACTCTGGAAAAACAGTGTGGAGTTTCCTCAAAAAATTAAAAATAGATCTACCCTATGACCCAGCAATAGCACTACTAGGAATCTACCCAAAGGATATAGGAGTGTTGATGCATAGGGGCACATGTACCCCAATGTTTATAGCAGCGCTTTAAATAATAGCCAAATTATGGAAAGAGCCTAAATGTCCATCAAGTGACGAACAGATAAAGAAGATGTGGTTTATATATACAATGGAATACTATGGGCAATGAGAAAGAATGAAATCTGGCCATTTGCAGCAATGTGGATGGAACTGGAAGGTATTATACTAAGTGAAATAAGTCAGTCAGAGAAAGACAGATACCGTATGTTCTCACTCATATGTGGATCTTGAGAAATTTAACAGAAGACCATGGGGGAGGGGGAGGAGGGGGGAAAGTTACAGAGAGGGAGGGAGGCAAAACATAAGAGACTCTTGGATACTGAGAACAAACTGAAGGCTGATGAGGGGTGGGGGAGAGGAGAAAGTGGGTGATGGACATTGAGGAGGGCACTTGTTGGGATGAGCACTGGGTGTTGTATGGAAACTAATTTGTCAATAAATTATATTTTAAAAAAAATTAAAAGCTAGGGCGCCTGGGTGGTTCAGTCGATTAAGCTTCTGACTTCAGCTTAGGTCATGTTCTCACAGTTTGTGAGTTCAAGCCCCACGCTGGGCTTGCTGATGGCTTGGAGCCTGGAGCCTGCTTCAGATTCTGTGTCTCTTTCTCTCTCTGCCCCTCCTCCACTTGTGCTCTGTCTCTCAAAAATAAATAAATGTTAAAAAATTTTTAATTTAAAAACTTTTTTTAATTTTTAACAAAACCAAAACAATTTAGCCTCACTTGTACAAGTTTAGTAATGGTCTATCAGCCTTCTCTGGAGTATACTTATGGCAGAGAACATATAACCATGGCACATTCGATGTTTTTGTCCTCAACCCAGACCAAGGACAAATATGTACAATTTCCAGGGAGAAGAAAGAAAGAAAAGAAAGAAAGAAAGAAAGAAAGAAAGAAAGAAAGAAAGAAAGAAAGAAAGAAAGAAAGAAAACACAACAAAAAAAACCCTGAGAGCTTGAGAATGTGGATACGTATGGAGAAATAATAATCTCTATTGTATTTTTCCCACACAAAATAAGATCCTTGTAAAACTTAGTAATGTGGTTTTTTCTTGAGTAGTACAAAACGTGTGTGGGTTACACTGTAACTATAAAGAAAAAAATACAGCAATAAAAACGAGCCAGACATTTGGTCCAGTTGTTTGAGTCAACTCTTCTCTTTTGAGTAAACCAAACTCATTAGCATGTGCTCTGAGGATTTGTGAGTTCTACAGCAGCTTCCCACATTTTGAATTTGTCACTGGATAGTGCTTCTGACAGGTTTCTGATGAGTTCTTCCAACTTTTGGAAATTAAAAAATCACTTTCCATGGCTAGTCTAGTATCATTAGGGGAAATGGGACTAGGGTGTTGAATTGGTCAAGGAAGATTTTAAATACTTCACTCTCTATTGTTGAACTGAAAGGTAAAAAGCAACCCTTTTCTATTTATAGATTTATTATTTTATTCACTCACTCATTTTTTCACTTACCCATTCATTCATTCAACAGCTATTTATAGTCCAAACACTGCTAGGTGCTGGTGATGAAACCACAGACAAGACGTAGTGGCTTCCTTACCTTTCATGTAAAAATGGAAAGGAAGAGTCAAAACTAAAATCATCCAGTTGATAAGAACTACTAAAATTCCCAGTCCACATTCTGTGATTCTTCATATTCTTTCAACTTCATTAAAAAAAAAAAAAAAAAGGAGGTCTATACATATCTTCCAAAAAGGACATTATGGATATGTGACAAAGTGTAGTAAAAAGAGACAAAAGGCAAGCATTTTGTCCATTCATTAATCTATTCACTCTTTCAACAAAAATTTTTGGAGTATCTACTATATTCCAAGCACTTTTCTAGATGGTAAGGATACAGCAATGAACAAAACAGATAACATTCCCATTCTACCGGAGCTTAACATTCTAGGAAAGAGTTCTAACTACTTACATTTGAGAAGATTAAATAGTAATATTTAGTAAGACAGTAAAAAATTTAGGAAAACAGGCCTCCGAGTGCCCTTCCCCCTCCATTCTTACTTTTTGAAATATTGCCTTTTCATGAAGGATTCAGCTCAAATACCAAGCTGGCCACTTTCTCTCCTCTATTTCCCCTTCATATCCTGCTGATTCAGAGCTCTTAATGCCTCATGTTGTGCTCATGTTTTATGGATTACAAACCCTTTGTCCATCTCCTACCACAGCACCTAGTATATGGCACAGCCTCAATAAGTTCTCCTTCAATTAAGCAGATGTAAATGAAAGGACAAATTAATATCAAAATGGTTAAGTATATTTATTCCTGTCCTAGAGAAAAGCAAATTAGATTAATTAACACTCCTTCAGTCCTGAAATAAAATTATTTTTATGATAGAAGTTCCAACCTATTTGCTATATAGTAATATGAATGTCAATTATATTTGACAAGTCTACCAAAACTCAACAGAGTCAAAATTAAACTTTTTATTTTGTTTCTGAAACCTCCTTCTCCTATTGTTTTCCTTATATCATTTAAGGACACTGAAATCTTCCTGGTTGCTCAAGTTAGAAACTTCAGTCCCTCTTAATTCACCAAGCTCTTGTTTTGTTTTTTGCTTTTGTTTTTTATATTGCAATACTCACCAATTCCTTTTTATTCTCCCTCATGAATCCATCACTTGAATCTTTATCTTCTCCTTGGTCTCCATTGCCACTGACTTAGCAAAACTAATTATTTCTTGCTTGAACTGTTGAAGTTGCTTCCAATAATCTCCCTATCAACATTCTTTACCATCTTCAATTTCACCTTTCACACATTTTAGGTCACTCTCATAAAAATCTTCAGTGACTCCCAAATTACATTGTTAGAAGGTGTTTCATTGAGAAAGTGACCTATGCTTAAATAATTTGGGGCAACATTGGCTTAAACTCATTTAAACAGGTTTGCTGTAGGACTTCTCATGACGAGTCTACAAGAGGAAGCAAGCCTTTCCCAACATATTTGATTTGACTTTTTTCATGGGGAATTAAATCTGATGTTGTGGGTTGGCTTACTTTTTACTATGCCAATCCCTTTATTCTCTATATTTCTCTATTACGGAAGTTGGAAAAATTATAATATTCCCTAGCTTTCCTGGCTGCCAGGTGTGCCTAAGTGTCATTCTAGTCAATATGTTATAGACAGAAGTTATGGAAAGTATTTCCTTTTATCCCTTTTCCTGTTTTCTCTTCCTGAGAAATGGTGGCCATCTTATGCCTTTGCTAAGGATAGAAGAGAAGGAAGATGAGAGAAACCTGTTTCCCAAATAATATCATTGACCCATGAAGCAACCCTGGACTTTCTATAGGAAAATTAAACTCCTTTATCATTTAGGCTACTGTGCTTTGGATGTTCTGTTACTTCTGGGTGAATTAAATTGTAATCAATACAAACATCTTACAGACAGGGTTCACTGTCTGTAAGTGTTTGGGAAATAATGAAACACAAAATAAAGTTTAGATTTCATGCATATCATACAACCAACCCACTATTTTCCATACATCTCTTTCACCTCCAACCCTTCAAAGACACTAAAATTTTTAGTAGTCCCAAATCTCTTTCTGACTTTATGTGATGCATATAACACATATGTAATATGTATAATATGTGTGTCATTTACCAGATCTGTCCACTATGGCACCAGAGTCTTGACTGCCATCATTCATTGTGTTCTTCTGCTTCAGATACTCTACTGGATAACACCTGTACATAATGTTTATTGAACTAACCATAGCCATGTCAGTGCACATATGGGAACTTTAGAGAATACATCTTGCTTTTACTGCTTAGTCTGAAAACTGTGCCTGCTGGAAATTAAAAATTTTGTTGCCCACTCAGATTATGTAGCAATAGACCCTTCTGGACTGGGCAGTTCCTCAGAACGTTTTTCTGCCATTGCCCTCATACACACAATCTCTGAGTTGTATTATCAAACCACTCTATAGGCTATAGTGACCTAGCTTTTTTTAGTTATTTTATACCCATTAATTTTCTCCCTCAGTCTGACCTGCTCTTTTCTTCACCCACCTAGTAAAAGACTTCTCATCCTGAAAAAATTGAGATGAAATTTCATCTGCCTTGTGAAGCCCTTCCCATAACACTCAGTTTCTTGAGTATATTTCCTTCCTTAGCATGCTGAACATATCTCTGCTAAAGCAATGACCACAAGAATATGATTTCCTATTCATGTAACTATCCATACTAATAATCTGTAAACTCTTTAAGAAAAGACATCGGGGGGGCGCCTGGATGGCGCAGTCGGTTAAGCGTCCGACTTCAGCCAGGTCACGATCTCGCGGTCCGTGAGTTCGAGCCCCGCGTCAGGCTCTGGGCTGATGGCTCAGAGCCTGGAGCCTGTTTCCGATTCTGTGTCTCCCTCTCTCTCTGCCCCTCCCCCGTTCATGCTCTGTCTCTCTCTGTCCCAAAAATAAATAAACGTTTGAAAAAAAAATTTTTTTTTAAAAAGAAAAGACATCAGGGGCGCCCAGGTGGCTCAGTCGGTTGAGTGTCCGACTTCAGCTCAGGTCATGATCTCGCAGCTCATGAGATTGAGCTCCGTGTCGGGCTCTGTGCTGACAGCTCAGAGCCTGGAGCCTGTTTCAGATTCTGTGTCTCCCTTTCTCTTTGTCCCAACCCACTCACATTCTGTCTCTGTCTCTCTCAAAAATAAACATTAAAAAAATTTTTTTTAAAAAAGACATCACATTGTCTTTATATATGAAACTTCAGAATCCTATACAGTGCTTGATATATGTTTGGTATTCAATAAATGTTTAGCCAACAATGAATAAATGATGTAGCCAATTAATTATATAGAGTTGTTAAGAATATGGTGCTTACAAAGGCCTCAAGTTGGTGAAGACTGAATTCCTTCCCATGCCAAAATTGTGTTAATCATCAAGAAGGCTGGTGAAAAAAACCAAACCTAATTCTAAAGTGATTACATAGTCATAGCTTTATCATTCCATATTAGGCAACACATATTATTTTCTGAAATACTTATATATGAATTATAGTGTAATTGTTATAAAGATGTAAAAAGTTTCTACCTATTTGAAAGAAGATATAAGTTAGCAGTTGCAATATAATTTCTAAGTGTCAAATGTCACTGGCAAGAAGTGCTCCAAATATCAAATACGATAAAATATTTAGGAATAAATTTAACTAAGGAGGTGAAAGATCTTTATTGGGAAAACCATGAAATACTGGTGAAAGAAATTGAAGATAAAAATAAGTGGAAAGGTATCCCATGTTCATAGATTGAAAAAAATTAATATTGTTAAAATGTCAATACTACCAAAAGCCATCTATAGATTCAATGCAATCTCTATCAAGATTCCAATGACGTGTTTTTACAAAAGTAGAAGAAACACTCCTAAAACTTATATAGAATGGTAAAATACTCCAAATAGCCACACACATGCACACACACACACACACACACACACAGACACACACACAACTAAGAAAGAAGAACAAAGTAGGAAGCATCACACTTCCTGACTTCAAGCTACACTATAAAGCTATAAACAATATTGTATGGGCATAAAAACAGAAAAGTAAACCAACAGAATCAAATCAAGAGCCACAAATAGACCCAAGACCAAATAGACTCTCATATGGTCAACTAATCTTTGACAAGGGAGCCAATGATACTCAATGGAGAAAAGATAGTCTCTTTAAGAAATGGTACTGGGAGGGGCACCTGGGTGGCTTCATCAGTTAATTGTCTGTCTCTTGATTTTGGCTCAGGTCATTATTTTTCCATTCATGGGTTTGAGTTCCACATTTGGGGCTAGTAGTGCAGAGCCTGCTTAGGATTCTCTCTCACCCTTTCTCTCTCTCTCCCCATCCCCCGCTCATCCTCACTTTCTATCAAAATAAATAAATAATTTTTTAAGAAAAAGAAATGTCTATGGGATAATTGGATGTTCACATCTAAATGAATGAAACTGAACCTATATCTTATACCAGTCACAAAAATTAACTCAAATGGATTAAAGACTTAAATGTAGGAACTGAACCCTTGAAACTCTTAAAAGAAAATACAGGAGTAAAATCTCCTTCATATGGTGTTGGTAAAGATTTTTTGGAGATCACACCTAAAGCACAAGCAACAAAATAAAAACTTAAACAAGTAAGATTACATATAACTAAAAGGTTTCTGCACAGAAAAAAATTAATAAAGTGAAAAGACAACCTATGGGATAGGAAAAAATTTGTGAACCATATATCTGATCAAAAGTTGTTTTCCAAAATATATAAACAACTCACACAAGTCAAGAGAAAAACCAAATAATACAATTTTCAAATGGGCAAAGGGCCTGAATAGATATTTCTCCAAAGAAGATATACAAAAGGCCAACAGGAACATGAAAAGCACACAAAGATGTTCAACATCACTAGTCAGAAGGGAAATGCAAATTAAAAACACAATGAAATACTACTCATGCCTGTTAGAATCACCATTACAAAAAAAGACAAGAGATAATAAATGCTGGCATGAATGTGGAGAAAAGGGAACCATTGTGCACTATTGGTGGGAATGTAATTTGTATAGCCACAATGGAAAATAGTACATAGGATCCTCAAAAAATGAAAATAAAGCTACCATATGATCCAACAATTTCTCTTCTGTGAATATATTGAAAAGAAATAAAAACACTAACTTGACTTGAAAAGATATCTGCACCTCCATATTTACAGCAGAATTATTTACAATAGCCAAGACTTGGAAACAACCTAAGTGCCCACTGATGGATGAATGGATAAAGAAGTTGTGGTATGTATGTAGTATGTATGCATATACACACACACACACACACACACACACACACACACACACATACACACACACACAAAAGTATTATTCAGTCGTTTAAAAAAATTTTTTTTAACTAATTAATGAGAAAACTTTTTAAAAAAATATATGAAATTTATTGTCAAATTGGTTTCCATACAACACCCAGTGCTAATCCCAAAAGATGCCCTCTTCAATACCCATCACCCACCCTCCCCTCCCTCCCACCTCCCATCAGCCCTCAGTTTGTTCTCAGTTTTTAAGAGTCTCTTATGCTTTGGCTCTCTCCCACTCTAACCTCTCTCTTTTTTTTTTCCTTCCCCTCCCCCATGGGTTCCTGTTAAGATTTTAAAAAATTTTTTTTAATTTTTTTTTAACATTTATTTATTTTTGAGACAGAGAGAGACAGAGCATGAACAGGGGAGGAGCAGAGAGAGAGGGAGATACAGAATCTGAAACAGGCTCCAGGCTCTGAGCTGTCAGCACAGAGCCCGACGCGGGGCTCGAACTCACGGATCGTGAGATCATGACCTGAGCCGAAGTTGGATGCTTAACCGACCAAGCCACCCAGGCGCCCCAAGATTTAAAAAAATGTTTAACATTTATTCATTTTTGAGAGACAGACAGAGTGCAAGTGGGGGAGGGGCAGAGAGAGAGGGAGACACAGAATCTGAAGCAGGCTCCAGGCCCTGAGCTGTCAGCACAGGGCCCAATGCAGGGCTCGAACTCACAAACCATGAGATCATAACCTGAGCCAAAGTTGGACACTTAACCGACTAAGCCACCCAGATGCCCCTATTCAGTCTTTTAAAATAAGGAAATCCTACCATTTATAACAACATGGATGGACCTTGAAGGAATTATGCTAAGTGAAATAAGTTAGACAGAAAAAGGTAAATACTGTATGATCTCACTTATATGTAGAATCCTAAAAAGAAAAAAAAAAGACAAAACTAATAGAAAAAAAGATCAGAAGCATATGGGAGGGTGGGGGTGGGGTAGGTAGTCAAAAGGTACAAATTTCCCCCAAAAAATACATGGAAACAAATGAATATGAAAACACAACAGTCTAAAACCTTTGGGACACAGCAGAAGTGGTCATGAGAGGAAAGTATATAGCAATACAGGCACACCTCAGGAAGCAAGAAAAATCTCAAATACACAACCTAACCTTACATCTAAAGGAGCTAGAAAAAGAACAAGAAATGAAGCCTAAAGCCAGCAGAAGAAGGGAAATAATAAAGATTAGAGCAGAAATAAATGATATAGAAACAACAACAAAAACAGTAGAATAGATCAATGAAACCAGGAGCTTATTCTCTGAAAGAATTAACAAAATTGATAAATTCCTACCCAGAATTACCAAAAAGAAAAGAGAAAGGACCCAAATAAAATCACGAATGAGAGGAGAGAGGTCACAACCAACACCACAGAAATACAAACACTTATGAGATAATATTATGAAAAATTATATGTGAACAAATTGGGCAATCTGGAAGAAATAGATAAATTCCTAGAAACGTATCAACTACCAAAACTGAAAAAGGAAGAAGTAGAAAACTTGAACAGACCAATAACCAGCAAAGAAATTGAATTAATAATCAAAAATCTTCCAACAAACAAAAGTCCAGGGCCATATGGCTTCCCAGGAGAATTCTACCAGATATTTAAAGAGTCAATACCTATTCTTCTCAAACTGTTCCAAAAAATAGAAATGAAAGGAAAACTTCCAAAATCATTCAATGAGGCATTACCTTGATTCTAAAAGCAGAAAAAGATCCCACTAAAAAAGAACTACAGGCCAACATCCCTGATGAACACAAATGCAAAAATTCTCAACAAAATACTAGCAAATCAAATCCAACAGTACATTAAAAGAATCATTCACCACAATCAAGTGGGATTTATTCCTGGATTGCAAGGGTAGTTCAATATTCCCAAATCAATCAATGTGATACACCACACTAATAAAAGAAAAGAACTATATGATCCTCTCAATAGAGGCAGAAAAAGCATTTGACAAAGTATAGTATCTATTCTTGATTTTAAAAAACCCTTAGCAAATAGGGAATAGAGGGAACTTATACCTCAACATCATAAAAACCATGTACAAAAGACCCACAGCTAATATCATCTTCAAAGGTGAAAAACTGAGAGTTTCTCTATAGTCAGGAATAAGACAGGGATGTCCCCTCTCATCACTGTTATTTAACATAGTAGTGGAAGTCCTAGCCTCTGCATCAGACAACAAAAAGAAATAAAAGGCATCCAAATCAACAAAGAAGAAGTAAACTTTCACTCTTCACAAACAACATGATACTCTATGTAGAAAACCTGAAAGACTTCACCAAAAAAATTGCTGGAACTGATACACGAATTCAGTTCGTGTATCAGGACACAAAATCAATGTACAGAAATCTGTTGCATTTCTATACAGCAGTAAGGAAGCAGCAGAAAGAGAAATCAAGGAATTGATCCCATTTACAATTGCACCAAAACCCATAAAATACCTAGGAATAAAACTAACCAAGGAGGTAAAAGATCTGTCCTCTGAAAACTATAGAACACTTAAGAAAAAAATTGAATATGAGACAAAGAAATGGAAGAAAAACATTCCATGCTCATGGATTGGAAGAACAGATGTTGTTAAAATGTCTATACTACCCAAAACAATCTACACATTTAATTCAATCCCTGTCAAAATAGCACCAGCACTTTTCACAGAGCTGGAACAAACTATCAAAATATTTATATGGAACCATAAAAAAAAAACCCAAATAGCCAAAACAATCTTGAAAAAAAAAAAAAGCAAAGCTGGAGGCATCACAATTCCAGACTTCAAGGTATATTACAAAGCAATAGTGATCAAGACAGTATGATACTGGCACAAAAACATACACAAAGATCAATGGAACAGAATCAGAAACTCCAAAATGTACCCACAATTACATGTTCAACTAATTTTCAACAAAGCAGGAAAGAACAGCCCATGGAAAGAAAAACAGTCTCTTCAGCAAATGGTGTTGGGAAAACTGGACGGTGACATGCAGAAGAATGAACCTGGACCACGTTCTTACACCATACACAAAAATAAATTCAAAATGGATTAAAGACCTAAATGTGAGGCAGGAAACCATCAAAATCCTAGAGGAGAACACAGACAGCAACCTTTTTGACCTCGGCCACAGCAACTTTTTACTAGACACATCACGGGAAGCAAGGGAAACAAAAGCAAAAATGAACTATTGGGACCTCATCAAGATAAAAAGCTTCTGCACAGAGAAAGAAACAATCCGCAAAACTAAAAGGCAACCTTCAGAATGGGAGAAAATATTTTCAAATGCCATATCTGAGAAAGGGTTAGTATCCAAAATCTATAAAGAACTTATCAAACTGAACACCCGTAAAACAAACAACCCAGTGAAAAAATGGGCAGAAGACATGAGTAGACACTTATCCAGAAAAGACATCCAGATGGTTAACAGACACATAAAAAGATGCTCCACATCACTCATCATCAGGGAAATACAAATCAAAACTACAATGAGATACCACCTCACACCTGTCAGAATGGCTAAAATTAACAACTCAGGAAACAAGAGGTGTTGATGAGGATGCAGAGAATAGGGAACTCTACTGGTGCAGCCGCTCTGGAAAACAGTGACCCAGAAATGCACTATTCAGTATTTACCCAAAGGATACGAAAATACAGATTCGAAGGAGCACATGCACTCCAATGTTTATATCAGCATTATCAACAATAGCCAAACTATGGAGAAAGCCCAAATGTCCATCAACTGATGAATGGATAAAGAAGATTGGTGTGTGTGTGTGTGTGTGTGTGTGTGTGTGTGTGTGTGTGTGTGTGTGTATACATACAATCGACTATTACCCAGCCATTAAAAAGAATGAAATCTTGCCATTTATAATGATGTGGATGGAGCTAGAGAGTATTATACTAGGTAAAATCAGTCAGAGAAAGTCAAATACCATATGATTTCACTCATAGGTATAATTTAAGAAACAAAACAAATAAACATGAGGAGGAAAAAGAGAGGCAAACCATAAAACAGACTCTTAACTATAGAGGACAAACTGAGGGTTGGTGGAGGGGAGTCTGCTGAGCATGGAGCCTGCTTAAGATTTTCTCTCTCTCTCTCTCTCTCTCTCTCTCTCTCTCTCTCTCTCCTGCCCCTCTTCCCGACTTGTGCTGTCTCTCTCTTTAAAAAAAAATCAAAATTAAAAAAAAAAAAACATGAAACTAAAAATAAGGGTACACATTTTCAGTTATAAAATAAGTAAGTACTAGGGATGTGATGTACAATATGATGACTATGGCTAACACTGCTGTATGATATATAAAGTTGTTAAGAGAGTAAATCCTAGGAGTTCTCATCAGAAAGAGAAATTTTTTTTTGTTTTTCTTTCTTGTTATTGTAACTATATGACGAGATGGATGTTAACTTAACCTAATGTGATAATCATTTCACAATATATGTAAATCAAACCATCATGCTGTGCTTCTTAAATTGATGTATGTCAATTATTTCTCAATAAAACTGGAAAAAAATGCTGGAGGATATGATATTCAGTCACCCTCTTTTTTCTATGACAATAAAGAAGAGAAATTATGACATGCTCGTTTGAATACAAAAATGTTAACTGATTTTAGCATAAGAGAATAAAAATCGATGTAGTTGATCACAGCCACAAAAGGAAATGCTCCAAAAAAATAACAATACAAGTAAAATCACATCGTTTGTTGTTACAAATAATCCCTTAAATTCCCACCCGCCATATAAGCAGGAAGTTCAATATTCTCCTGTCAAGGTGCCCCTGCCAATTGTTCAAGAACTCCTGAGAGCTTCCAAAGGTAATTCCCTTCTCCTCCCTTTCCAGGTGCACAGAGAACTCTGAAGGTCACCACTACCACTGCTCCTCATGTGTCAATGTCAAAGCTCATCCTTACATAGTACCACAATCCATGGGCTCATGTCCACTCTAGGTGATGCCATGTGCAGGTTCTGGTCTCATTCCCTCAGTGCTCTGAGATTGTAACTCTAGTGGACATCGTTCTTAATTCATATAATTCCCACTTACTAGGGCACAAGTTGGCATAAGGAGACCTAAGTCTACCCCTTCCCCCCAAGGAGATAAGGACTAAATCATCACTGCATCTAAAACCATCCCTACATTTCTCAGAGGATGAGGCCTCTTTTCTGCCATTCAAAATACAAAGTCTCTTTGCACCCTTCTTTCCTGATCATTCAGTTTACTTTGTCCACATAACTCTATCAAGAGAAGTTATCAGTGTTTCTATAATGTGTGTTATAGACTGAATTTGTCTCCCCTCCAAATTCATATGTTGAAATCCTAACCCCCACTGTGATAGTATCAGGAGGTGGGACCCTTGGGAGAGAAGTAGGTCATAGGGTGGAGCCATCATGGCTGGGATAAGTGCCCTTATAAAGAGACCCCAGAGAGCTCTCTCGTCCCTTCTGCCATGTGAGGACACAGAGAAACGACAGGCATATGAGGAAGCTGGCCCTTACTAGACCCCAAACTGCCAACACCTTGATCTTGGACTTCCTAGCCTCCAGAACTGAGAATAAATATCTGCTGTTTATAAGCCACCCAGTATAGTAGTAGTATCTATAGTATTGTGTTATAGCAGCCTGAAAGACTAAGGCAGTGCCCAAAGCTATCTTTCTGAGGAAAGCTAAAATTAGTAATTACACTGTGACGCTTGTCCTTGTATAATCTGAACACTAACAGGAAAGAAGCAGGCTATCTAGTTCTGTAGGTAAAAAAATGGGGGGCAGAGAGTCTCGGGCATGATATTCCTCAGGTAAGACATCCAGCCACATAAAAAGAAACATCAGGGCTTGGAGGCAACTGTTTTATTTCCATAGAATACAAGAGAAAGAGAAAGAAGTACATCAAGAGAAGGTACCCAGA
Source organism: Puma concolor (assembly GCF_028749965.1). NCBI lineage: Eukaryota > Metazoa > Chordata > Mammalia > Carnivora > Felidae > Puma > Puma concolor. Next base: position 23,317,090 of record NC_141673.1, on the reverse strand, counting down.
TTAAGAAGAGTCTTTTCACCGGCACGGTATAGGTGGACCTCCACACACAAAGCAACATAATGACGTCGGGTAATGTTCCTGGCTAATTGTCCCACAAAGACCATACATCTTTGGAGAGATGAGGTCAAGTTCATTGTTTAAAATCACTGACTAATGTTCTTATCAGCATCTAGTATTCCTTGCTCAAATCTGATTTAAATCGTCCAGAAACAGAGATTGTTCAGTGAGATTCTGATATATGTCATTATATGTGATTTGCTTGTCAGACATTTTTGCTTGAAAAATAGAATTTTTTCAGAGAGTAAAGTACAGAATGGACTTGCCAATATTTTACCCCCTGATCAACATTGGTAATTTTACTATTCACAAATAGAGTCATAAAGACAGATGCCTTTGGGTGACTGAAATCCCTCTGTATGAAATGTTATTTACTGGCTGAAGAGTCTTGAAACGGATTCTATTTTTTAAGTCTCTCACAGGTGAGGCATCGTCCACAAGCTACAGACTATGAATGAGGTATGAAGGGGTCTTTTTCGTCCTTCTGAAAATGCTCTTCACACTTGACAAGATGTATTGTGTCAGAGAGGCCTTTTTTCCCACAAATCTTCACAAAAAAATTTCAAAAAATAAAAATTAAGACACATAATAATGTCTCTCTCTCCCCAAACCCCAATCTCTCTCCTGCCTTTTTTTTTCTTCTCTCTCTCTCCTTTATTTATTTTCTTCAATGATCCTGTTAAGATCTTTCTCTCTTCAAGTTTACTTAACTCTGAAACCCTATAGAAATTGCCTGTGGAAGTAGGGAAGTTAAGATCTGTGGTTTAATACTGATACCTGTAGAAATAATTCTAGCAAGCCAAAAGCTCTCAGAACCCACGTGGAAAGCTCCAGAGGAATTGTATTCTCCTTGAGGACTGTGACTACACTTGTGGTGTACTTTTCTTTGTTACCCAGAATCCCTTTCCCCACTTCTGGTACTAATTTCATTTGGTAAGTTTCTTTGGTTGCAAGAAACATAAACCAAATCTGCTAACTTAAGCGAAAAGTATTTTATTTGAAAAGGACATGGAAGGACGAAAAAGCCAGAAACCAGGGAAGCCCTGTGAATGTGAGTCCAGCAGCCTGAGAACTAGCCCTTGAGGCCACCACCACTGAGGATGAATCAGCAATTCAGGCTTTTTGCAGTTTGGCTTGGGATTGAAATTCTAAGGATAGAACATCCAACTGGTTGTGCTTTTGCCTATGCACAGTCGTTATAAGGGAAATCAGAGAGCCTCAAGTCACAATCCCTCCATACTTTACCTAACGGGTTCATTGCAGCTCCTCAACATAAAAGGGGGTGCTATCACTAGAAAAGAGCAGAAACAGAGGCTGAGGAGTAAAAAGGGAAATAAAGTAAATGACACGAGCTCTAGGTGATCTAAATGCCTCTTAAGAGGCTTTACTGGACCATATTTTTCTGTCATTCCCCAGAGCACCTGGGCACAAAGTAGGTGCAGAACACAGAGTGAGGCCACAACATATATTTTACTGATTGATTCCCATCACCACTCACTAGTCTATTACCTCCATGGGGGAGGGGACTTCTCTGTTATATATTTCTTTTACATGTCCTCAAGGCCCAGCAGAGTATTTTGAAAAGAGAGTCCTCAATAATGGTCTGAAAAATGAATGAATGAAAACATGAATTTTTTAAGCTATCCCAAGTATTAAGATCAGTTCCCTCCTTTTCCTCCCTCTTTTCAATTTCTTGCCCCTTTCCCTATTCATTTTTTTCATTTATTCATCTTTTCTCTCCTTAGCTTTAGCCAGAGCCAGTTTTTATATCAGAGATATAAATACCCTTAAGTGTCCAAATTTTAGAGACAAGAAAATCCACAAGCCCAAAGAGCTTTACATGAACACCGTCTTAGTGCCAATCTGGATTATTCAACATATTTCCTATCATCTGAGCAAGAGAATTTGGAATAACACATTTTTTTAAAAATCAGCTTGTAAGCAAATTGGAGATGCTTAACAAAAATTTGCTCTCAGCAGTTCACCACAGGCATATCACATTCTCCGTATGCTTATAACAATCTCAAGATTCAGAAAAATCTGCTTATTATAGGAGACAGTAACTTAGAGAAACCCTTTTATTGGAAAAACCCCAAGCCAGAAATACCATATAGATCGAATATCTGAATTTGGCCTTTAATGTAGTACAACTTTGCCTTAAAAAGAAATGAGAGAGAGACCATGGTCATAATAATTGTGTTCTTGACAGTTCATTTAGTAGTTCAAATTTTAATTATATTTTGTCATTTGGAAAGATACACACTCCCAAGGAATGTTCTCTCTGCATAGCTGTTAGCTGGCCTTCGGGTCACAACTAGCCGAACTAGCCTTTTGTACAATTAACAGAGTTCAGCAAATGCTATTGCTGCCCCTTGGCATGGCCTCTGTGTTTTGACAATGCAATTTCTATTTATGACTAGACTTGCTAACACACAGGGTGAAATCTTAGGGGAAGGGTCAAAGGAAAGCTTCATTAGACAGCCTCGGCCTTTATCTTCAGTCTTTTGAAGAAAAATATTTGCCAGATAATATGGGCCTTAATTCCCTTTGCAATTTTACTGTGTAAGTGGATTTGGTAAATAAATAGTGGAACAGGTAAAAAAATAATAATAATAATAACTCCAGAGTACTAGTACAAAGTATTACACTATATTAGAACTTTTCAAACTTTAATGTGCATACAAGTCACCTGGAGATTTTGTTAAAAATTCAGATTCTGATTCAACGAGCCGCCGGTCGGAGAGTTTGCATTTCTAACAAGCTCCCCCCTGGTGCCACTGCAAAGGAGCAAGAACCTGAATAATGAGTTCTGATCCACCCAAAGCATTATACATCAGTCTGCTTAGAACATTCTCCTTTCTTGCTAAAACTTTTGACACGTAGTCCTCACATGCCCCAATTTTCTTTCAGATTTCAGACTGTGAAAATTAGCTGATTTAAAGCGTTTCCTCTTCCATCACCCCCATGTTTTTTCTGTTTCTGAGTTTTCCATCCCACCCAGATTGTGCATGAGCTATGAGCCTAATGTGATGTTAGTACTTTATTCGTTTCATGATTTCTTTCCTAATAAAGTTCTCTTCACTTCTTATAAGTATAGGTACTCTCAGATACACATAAGGTATCATTTAAAGCATTTGCTCTTCTACTTATAAAAAATGGGGGGGGGGGAGGGACACAAGAATAATCAACCCACTCCATTAGAAGAGCCATAATGGTTAGTTTGATTATTTTTAAATTTCAACCCAAACCTACTGAGGGCAATAGAATTTCTGTTTAACCTCTTGTTCTCCCATCTTTTACAACTCACTATTATGTGGCAGTACCTTTTCATTTCTGTTCAGAAATGGAGATGACATTCCATCCACAGTGAACTTCTTTCCACAATGCAAAGAAGTCATTTCAAAGAGGCTCATTAGCCACTGCCAGTCTCCTTGCTAATGGTGGACAGGGACCAAAACACTCTGCCAGAGGTGCTGCCATATCAGCTCACAGTACATCCTTGGGAGATTTCCCCGAGTCTTCCTGGGATCAAAATAGTTAAGTTCGTGGCTCCACCTGCCCTCTCTACTAGAGTGGATTGATGGCACGCTGCCTTTTCCTCCTGCAAAGATGACGTCTATCACCAGACAGGGGGATCAGAATTGTAATCCTTCTTAGATTCTGTTGAATTGGAGTTTACTGCTTTGACCTTTGCAACAATACATATTTTTTTGAATGACTGCATGTTCCATTTCTTCAGGGGATTTGAAGTGATGAGGGCCAGGGAGCTAGTGGTGAGGGGGAGGGATGCTGGAGGAAGGGTCTAGAGTGATGGCAATGTGGTTTTTGACCTTCTAGACCAGGGATTTGTACTCTTGTGACAGAAGATATCCTGTGGCTATACACATTAATATTGCAGAGGTTAAAAGGCAAGCCTGAACTGCATGTAGCAGGAAACTAGGGAGTTTTTCAAGTCTAAGCAAGTGCCATATTGAGGATGATGATTTCATCCATAATGGCTGTCTGTGGCACACCGTGTCAGCCCTGACTATTTTTCTCCATTTTACACCCTCTGCCCACTAAAAATCTCACTGGACTTATCTACATGCCAGAACGGGACATTATTTCATCAGATAAGAAGCCATGGGATGCCAGCAGAGGCCGAACAGGGGTAGACATGCTGCCCATAGACACTTTTGTCACTGTGACTGGGTACCCATAAGCCAAGCTGGAGAACATAAAGCCACAACATAGCACTACTAATTGCATATTCTTTGTCTTTTTTTCTTTTTTTTAAGTTTATTTATTTATTTTTGAGGGGGGGAGGGGCAGAGAGAAGAGAGAGAGAATCCCAAGCAGGCTCCGCACAGCACAGAACCCAATGTGGGGCTCCAACTCACAAACCGAGAGACCACGGCCTGAGCTGAAACCAAGAGTCAGACGCTTGACCTTGCCACCCAGGCACCCCTGTATGTTCTTATGCTTCTTCATTTTTCAGTTCCAATTTTGCAGAGAAAAATACCGGCATCCAAATTCAGAGTCAAGGAACATTTACAGGTGCCTCTGTGCCTAGCACTGTTCTGGGCTCCAAAATGCCTTACAAGCTCCAGAGTTAGTCAATCTCAGGGAATTCACAAATTTGTCTCAGTGCATGATCTCAGGCAATCTCTCTAATCTTATCTGTTAGAGAGAAAATGATTTCTACCTCACAGGGTTTTTATAAGGATCAAATGATTAGATAGATAGGTAGACATTGATATAGCTATAAATATATCTTGGAATAATAACATGAGCTATTATTATTATGAATGTTGCATTTAATTCTTACAACATCGAAGGCAGACTTTGTTGAACTAATGTTTTCATCTGTTCAGGATGCTATAACAAAATACCACAAAACCTAGGTGGCTTGTAAACTACAGAAATTTATTTCTCACAATTCTGGAGGTTGGGAAGTCCAGGATCAAGGCACAGGCAGATTTGATGTCTGGTGAAGATCTGCCTCCTGGAGGGAGGTGGCTAGGAGCTCTGCCAGGCCATTAATCCCATTAATGAAGCCTCCACCCTCACGACCTAAGCACCTTCCAGAAGCCCCTCCTTTCAATAGCATCACATCTGCCATTAGGATTCCAACATATGAATTTGGAGGGAACACAAACGTTCAGACCTTAGCAGCCTTTTTTACAAATGAAAAAGCTAAGCTTCAGAGAGAGAGATTGATGAAGAATTGCATTAACTCTTTCAAGCCATTTTATGTCCTGGAGTTAGTAGGCTTAAAGGAAAAAAGGAGGGTCCCCCAAAGGAATAAAGGACTTTGCAACAGTGGCAGTAGTTGCTGAATATTCCAGAATCCCAGCTTTGTAGGGATTCCTTCCATTGGCCACGTGCAGCTTCTGCTACTCACTAAGCTTCGGTTAATTTGAAGAGTACAGCAAGTTAAAGGAAATTCTTGTGTGTTAATAGGTGGGGCATCACCTACCCATTTCTTTTTACTTGTATGAATTTATTTTGTAGATAAATTCACATCGATTTGCAAAGTTATATGTACGGGATGCTCCTTGCTTTCTGATCATAATAAAAACAAACAGCTAGATACTAAGAAAGAGCCTCAATATCCATTAAAAGGTGGCAGTGTATATTCATCATGGTACTTTTTCCTCTCCAGATTTTACTGTCATATAACATACGTAAGTTTAAGGTATACAACATAATGATTTTATAAACAAATATATTGCAAAATGATTACCACAGTAAGGTTGGTTAACACTTCCATCCCCTCACATAATTACCATTTTGTGTGTATGTGGTGATAACGTTTAAGATCTACTCTTTTTTTTGCAATCCATCTTGATATCGGCCTTATGTTCTCTGATGAGCAAAGTCTCGTGAAGAGAAGTTACCCAGGGAAATACATAAAATGTGTGGCCAGAATTGGATCAGGTCTAACCGGGCTTTGTTTCTTGTGTGTTTATTTATTTTCCTTACCCTGCTCAGTACCAACTCAGAGAATAACTACCAGCTTTACTGAGGATTTCTATATTTGCTAAAGAAGTCCACAATTTCAAAATAAGTCCTGGAAAGACAGTGATATAAATAAGCCTGTAGAAACTTGGGGAAGATAGGAAGGAGAGACACATTCATGGCTAAAAAAAGTCCTCATTGGAATGTTGGCAGCAAAGTAAGAGGTAAGGTTAGCAATGAGGGAATAAGCCCCGGGCCATCAGTCTGTAGTCATTTCTGTATTCAACAGATGATTGTTGAGCTCCTAGTCTCTGGGACCCTGTGCTAGGATTGCACTGAGAATAAGTAAGATAAATAAGAAGCCAAAGGGGAATGGGTCTCCTTGAGTGGGGTGGGGGGCAGGGGTAATCCTCTTACCCACATAACTGTTACAGCACAGGGTCCTATCCTGCCAGTTCAAAACCCAGCACAAGCCCACTATTTCACTATTTCTCTCTAAGTGTTAGGCATCCACATCAAGCCCCTCACTCTCCTCCATGATGCAGTTCAGCATGGAACACTGACTCTGGCAAGCCTCAGGCTGGAGTGCTGGTTTTGCCAGTGTTTAGTAGTTATGTTACTCCATGCAGCTTGCTTAAACTCACTCAATTTCTGTTTGCTCATCTGAAAAGCAGGGTTTATAATACTCACTTCTTCCGAAGACTCTTATGAAAGTTAAAGATAGTTTATGTCAACAACTTAAAGCAGAATCAGGTATATACTAAATGGTATACGCAGCACACTTATTTACAGATCCATTATAGTCAGGCTTTGGAGTTATTAACGGTAACAAATACCACTACCTGGAATATCATTCAGGCACGAGAAAGGAGGATATCCTGCCATTTGGGACCACAGGGATGGAACTTGAGCACATTTTCCTAAGTGAGAGGAGTCAGACAGAGAAAGACAAGTGCAACAGCATTTGTATGTGGAATCTCAAAAATTCAAAGCTGTAAAACACAAAGTAAAATGGTAGCCACCAGGGGATGGAGGTGGGGCACAAGATGGATGGTGTGTGAAGGCACGAACATGCAATGAGCAGTAAACAAGCCATACAGACCTAATGCACAGCAGCATGAATATAGACATTAATATTATATGATAACTACATAATGTGATAAATATCATGGCAACAGCAATTGTTGCTTAGAGTGAAAAGCTCCAAAATGAAAGTATAAATCAGGTGCCCTTCAGAGTCAAGGGTGGCAGTGAATACATGTGGCTGGAGAGACCCAGAAAGGCTGTTGTTCCTCTTTTCCTGCTTTAGCCTCGCCATCTGTGAATTAACAGACCAGCTGGAGAAGACGGTCTCCAAAGGCCAATAGCAGCTCAGGTTTGCTCGGATTTTAAGAAACGCCCGGAGGAGCATCTACTTTTCAGACTCTAGTGTAGGGAAACCCTGGTTAGGTTGGGTGAGGAGGAGGGCTACGGTGAGGATGGGGAAGAGGCTCCATGTGTGCGGCCCCTTGACAGTCCAGTCCCCTGCCCCTCACAACTCAGCTCACACCAGTGAGCATGCTCATTGAGCTTTCTGCTCATTACTTTGCAGAACTAAGTTGAAAAAATAGGCCAAGGAGAAAATCAGTAGATTATAAGCCAACCCCTGGTCAAATAACACAAAAACTAACGGCTGCTGGAGCCTCAGGCCCAGTCCTGAAGAACAGGGTCCTCACAGACAGAAGCAGGAACACGGGCCTTCCCCGGTGGCCTTCCAGAGTCCCAGGTCCAGCCTCACTTTCCATCGTGTCTGCCTCCACCACCCTTTCCGGTACTTGGGGATGGTTTCACTTTTATTGTGATTTGAAATGATTCCATGACTCAGTTCTATTGTTGTTTTGTGTACAGTGAGTAATGAAACATTTTTAACAGCATCTTTTGGGCGCCTTTTCCTTTGATTTTTTCCACCTTAATGACATTATTGGGAGGGCTTCGGGGACCGTTATGCAGATGTACTTCCTGGCGAAGTTGCTGCTTCAGGAGAAGTCATTACTTTTTGTGGGGCCCACAGGCACTGGAGAGGCTGCTCTTACAAACCGCTTCCTGCGACAGTTACCTCATGAAAAATATGTTATATGTCAAATTAACTTCACGGTGCAGACCTCAGCTAAGCAGACCCAGGACATCTCCCTAACGGAACTTGAAAGGTACCCAGAGTTTTAATTAAAATCAAGAATGTAATTGTGCTTAGTTTACTCCTCAGAGATTATCCACAAAATAATATGAAGCGCTCGCCTTCGGTTTCTGACAGAATAAATGAAACTTGATTTGTTCCCCCCTGTAATGTTTATTACCGGGGAAACTACATTTTAATTGTTGTTGACAAATATTCTGATTTATGGGGTGCATAAAATGGAACGCAGTCTAGATAGCATGTGTCGACTTAACTTTTTCTTTGCAAAATTTTGCTTCGGGAGGCTGTGCTAGCTGTCTGTCGTGGGTATTCTTTAGGCCAAAGCATATTAAAGTAAATCACCAGATTGGATCTTGACTAGTAAAAAGAACCATCTGTTAGGGAAAAATGTAAGCAGTGGGCGATAGAGGCAGTACTTGCCAACACAGGGAGGGCAAAAAGATCAACTGGAAGAATGGCAGTGTCCGGGGGATTCTATCCAGAAGCTGGTTAGCTTTCCAGCATCCAAATCATGCATTTTTAATTCATCACATGGCAAAAAGACAAGTCAGACACTAATTGGCACCATAAAAGAAAATTTGCACCATACCAGGAACTGTTCAGTCAGGGGGACGTTGCGTCCCATTCCACATGGACCATTTTATATTCTGTTTAAAGTTTAGAACTAAAACCTGAGGATTCAGAGATGGCTAAAGAATCTATTTAAATGACAGATACCATTCAGAATGCTAGTTCATTACCAGAAAAACATTTGGGGGTAAATATGCCCATGACCCTCTTCTAAACAAAGAATCTAGTAAATAATTGGCATGTATGGAGTGTCCATATATATATATAGGGAATATATATGTTATGTTATGTTATGTTATGTTATGTTATGTTATGTTATGTTATGTTATGTTATACACACACACATAAAATGTATCAGGTGTTAATGACAAAGTATTTGCTATATCAGTAATCAGTTGGTTCTGATAGGGGTCATTTTCTATATGTGCGTCCTTAAGGAAACTAGAATAAATGTTGATTAATTTTAATGCTATATGTTAAATATACATTAATATATTTGAGATCTATTAAGTTGAAGAATCTTGAGACTCACGGTATTTCTTTCCACTGGTGACAATTAAGCCTCAAGAATACATAAAATTATTGCCCTATTCTTCTAGGTCCTTGTCCCAGAAAAAGCAAAATGAATGTTAATGGAGGGTGCTCCTTGCCCTCAATATGGCTATGGGTGATTACAGACTTTGCATACTTTGCTTTCAAGATTTTTCTTGTGGCTGCTTTCTCAAACTTTATATCCCAACACACTTTGCTTTTGCTGCATTTTTAGCTCAAAAAGCTCTTTCAAGCATAATTAAATCATTTAATGTTCCTGAGTGTTATTTCCCTCCTTAAGAAATGCAATTTCATGTCATTTCTTTAATTTGAACTCGTATTAGTTTTTCTGCCTTAGAATATACCTGTCTTTATGAAGCTCCTGCAGGTACATTTCCAACACCTGGGATTTTAAGAAGTTAACCCAATACTGCCCCACTGCAGATGGGCAGGGCCAGACCATTACTCCCACTATGCACTTTCTTTGGGACATTTTGAAACTTAAACATCACTGTGGGGACTCAGCATTACATCTCAGCCAAGTTCTCCATCCCTGTCTCCTGGGGAGAGAACGAGGTGACAGTCAAGCCTTTCCTGAGGTGACATTTGCAGAGTTCAAATAGAAAGATGGATTTCCTCTTTTTCTTTAGCCTTGAAAATTTTCAAATCTTATGGGAAGTCTGGAGAAAAAGTTAGGGAACTTTGATCATAGAGGCATGAAAGGATGGTTGGGACTCAGAGGAGCCATGTGCAGAACCTGGAGGAGAATTTGGGAATAACTGCTCAATTTGGCAACTTTACCAAAACTGAAGTATCAAAAATAGTTGCTGTCTTAGTCAGCTCAGGCTGCCATAGCAAAATACCACAGACTGGGTAACTTGAACAACAGAAATTTATTTTCTCCCAGTTCGGGAGGCTAGATGTCCAAGATCAAGGTGTTGGCATATTTGATTTCTCCTGAGATTTCTCTCTTCACCTGCAGATGGCCACTTTTCACTGTGTCCTCACATGGCCTTTCCTCTGAGTGTGTGTGTCTATAATGCCTCTTCCTCTTCCCATAAGGACACCAGTCATATTGGATTAGGGCCTACAAATATGATGTCACTTAACCTTCATTACCTTTTTGAACACTTTATCTCCAAATACAGTCACAGTCTAAGGTATGATGGGTTAGGACTTCAACATATGAATTTTAAGGGCACACAGTTAAGTCCTTAACAACTGCAAATGCTCTAATGTGGTGAGAGCAGCCAGCGTGGGGGAAATTAATTCAATATGCCCAAGATGCAAAGCACCCCACTGGACAACATGAATAAAGCCCATCCTTAGGACTTGAAGTATTTTATTTCTGTGCCTGAAAGGGCTACATGAAAATCTATGGGATTCACAGCCCAAGACATTATCTTTAAGAAAGAGAAAGATTCAAGAAAAGAATAATCAAAGCTAAGTTACTGTTCACAGGATGTTCCTGGTTAATCTAGCCTCAAATTCATTCTAAGCCCAGTATTAGAGCACCAGATACATCTTTTCACAGCGGCTCTAGACTGTGAGCTCCTCCAAGGCAGGGACTCTGTGTCACACATCCTTTGTGTCTCTCATGCCCAACGAAGGACCTGACACATTCAGGGATTGGCGGGTGGGGAGTGGTGAGAGTTTCCTGAACGGAGGCAAAGACTTAGCAGAGCAAATGAGAGTGTGGAGAGGCTCAAGTCCTGCTGATTTCATTATATTAGGTAGAACTATCTGGTATTTCTCTCAAATTAGAGCTTTTTCTGCCAGAGTAGTATTTGAAATAGAATGCATGACAACTGTGAATAAAATAAAGAATCCACTTTAAAAGTCAATGTATTCATTCCTGGTGTTTACTCAGAAAATATCTGCAGAACATATTAAGGCATTTAAAGTTTCAGAGGGAATTAACAGTCCCTAAGGAATATCAGTGACCTCACGGAAACAATCTAAATATTTCCCCAAAAACTCTCGTCAAACTTTGGACACTACTTCGTTTACATTTACATCTTTTCTTAGAGAAATAGATGGTATGTACCTTATTCTCCTCTATATCTCTTTACAATTGTGCCAGATGGGAATTTCTACTAAACTTCTAATTTTACCCCTATTGGTTTTATTAAATATTAACCATTTAGTCAACTGACCCTCAGACAAATAATTGTTTCTTAGTAATGAGCATTGATTTTCACATATTAGCATGACAGTAAAGGGAACCTTAGATGTTTTAGGTGTACCATATTAACTTTTCAGTTGAAGACGTAGCTGGTAAGCATAATGTGGAGACTATGAGAGAATGAGACCCATCCTTTAGACTCCAAATACTTTCTTAAAAGAATAACTAATATAAATCTGGGCTCTACTGTCCAAAGTTTCTCTTATTTCTCCTAAAAAGTAAAGGCAATTTCACACCTGTTCTCTTTTATCTCTACAATATCCCTCTCAGGAAAACCGATTGCTGTGCCTCTGTTTTGTGAATGGAAACGCTCACTCAGGAGACATTCACAGCTTTCCTACAAGTCACGGTGTGCACAAAGCTGGGATTACACTCCGGGTCTTCATTAACTTCAGTGGCAGAACTGACTTTAACAGCTGAGAATGGAACCTTCTTGAAGGTGCCTATAATCCATAGAGCTCCTGGCATTTGCTGGGCACTCAGAGCAACACAACTTGATATGCAATAGATTTCAAATCACCTGAGCTTCAGCTAAAACTTCTCTACAGTGGTTTAAGACCACCTATAAGAAAAACCCTCCTATGAATATTGTTTTCATGATAAAAAAAAATTATAAGGCAGAGCCACCTTTAGAAATGTGGAGAAGACAGCTGGGAAAAAGCATTAATAATCTCTGCCCTATAAAGAACAAAACAGTGACTACTATTTAAAAGATGAAAAGGACATTTACTCTTACTATAGACAAGTCATGTGTGGCCCACCACAGGACTCTCTAGGATCAGTGCCTTTTGTCGACTATCTCCAGATGAAGTTTAATTTAGAACCATGTAAACATAGAACTTTAGGGTTGTAAGAGGTCTTAAGGGGCATCTTATGCAGGATTGCATCCAGTGCTTGACTTTCTTCAATAATATCCCCCCAACTGATTGTCACTCACTCTTGGCTTAAACACTTCAAATGCAGTAAGGGGCCACTTCTCCTTTGAACATCTCTGACTGATGAGGGACCTCCATAAGTTCCATCATCATGCAATGAACAGAAATGTCTAACTTCAACCTATTATTGCACTTCCAAGGTGGACTCCCAGAGAACTAATCTAATCCTTCCTCTATAACATGGTACTTTTATAGTTGGTGATACCTATCCTGTCTCATTTTCTCCCAGCTGAACAATCTCAGTTCCTCTAACCACCGTTAATAGGACATGGATTCAGTTTACCACCTCTCCTTGTGACCATGCCGTTGAATGTATACATTTTTATTTTATTTTACTTTATTTAATTTTTTTAATATTAGAGGGAGAGAAACTGCAAGCAGGGGAGAGGGGCAGAGGAAGAAAGAGAGAATCTCAAGTAGGCTCCAAGCTCAGCACAGAACCAGACACAGGGCTCAATCCCATAAATGATCTGAGCCGAAATCAAGAGTCCGACACTCAACCCACTGAGCCACCCAGGCACCCCTGAATGTATACATTTTAATATTTATTCATTTGACAGATACTTATTGAGTGCCTCAAGTATGTCAAGAACTCTCCCAACAGGTCTATCTCTTCTTGTGTGAAGCCAAGAACCTAAAGATCAGGTATATAGCTCTACTAACAGAATACAAAAAATGTGGTCAAGTCATTTGGTATCTTCCTAGATGATTTCTTCCAGAATACCATTTCCCATTAAACTAGACACCATACTTCTATTAATATTACTGAAGACTGAAGTGGGGTTTTTTGTTTCTATTTTTGCTTGTTGTTGGTTTTTTAGCAAAGAATAACAGTGGTTATTGTGGTAATAGTCCCCAAATCTCTATGGCTTAACTTGTAATAGTTTGTAATAGTTGAGCACTTCTCAGGTGACATGAAGTCACAGATCAGGAGGCAAGGGCAGAGGAAGGGCTCTCCTCAACACAGTCCTTCATGGACCAAGGCTTTGGCACATTCCTAGGACCTCAGAGTGCCCCACTACATCCAGCCCTAAGTCAAGGGAAAAGTGAAATTATGGAGAAGGCTTGGTGCTCTTAACTGCCTTTGCCCAGAAAAGTCACATGGATCATACCGTCCTGAATTTGTACAGTTCGTTTATTAGTTGATTTGTCAAATTTTTGTCTGATTTGATTCAGACCATTTATTTTGTTTTATTTTCAATCTTTATTCTGTCACAAGTTATATTTGCTATCACTTCCATATTCATGTCACTTTACCATCTGTACATTTCTTAAGAATATTGTTATGTCCTCATGAAAGGCATTAGCTGAAAAGGTAAATCACCTGGGGAAAAGGACTACAGCACACTATTAGAAACTCCCTTCCAAGGTAACAAAAATGAACTTTCTTTGTATTTAGTTATTGTTATTCTTCCAATTATGAAGTCATTTGTATAGGTAGAAGATAGATGATAGATTGATTGATTGATACATGATAGATAGTTAGATAGATAGATAGATAGATAGATAGATAGATAGATAGAGTCATCTTGCTAAAACACATCTTTTCCTTATTCCCTTGCCTGAAATTCATCATTTAGTTATTAAATAAACAATTGTTTTTAACCTTTACTGTGGGTCAGGTACCTTGCTAAGATTTTGATCCATTTCTCCTTAATCCTCACAAGTACCTGTAAAATAGTTATGCTCATCTTACAGATAAAGAAACTGAAACTTAGGAAGATGAAGAAATTCCGCCAAACTAAGTAGTTTGGAGTCAGAATCTAAACTTTGATGTCTGTCTCCAGAGCCTGCTTTTGCATGTGCTTCATGACCTTTCATACCTCAGTGGGTCCTCTTCTCTGTTCTCCTTCCTCTTGGGCCATAGGCAGATGGGTTCAGGCAGGGAGAGATGGATAACCTCAACAGCACATATCTCAATTATTATCAGGGGCCACTGTTATGTTATTATCACTCATGGTTTTCCCAAGATTCAGTGTCAAGCAAACCAAACCATGGGCTTCTCCATATCCAATAGACCTTTTGCTGGTCTTTTCTCGGGCATACTTTGGCTCTGTTGGCCACTCCTACTCTCTTGAAATGCTTTCTTTCCTCAGCTCCAATGATACCTCACTCTCTTCTCCTTCCCTCCCTCTGGCCATTCCTTCTTTGTCTTCTCCTCTACTTAGCATTAAATGTTGCTATTCGTTAAAATAGGAATCTACGCCCCCTCTTCTCATCCATGCCTATAGCTGCATCATCACGTATATACAGATAAATCCAAGTGTACATGTGACATTTTAGAATTTCCTCTGAGCTCCAGACCCAAATATCCAGCACTCCCTTGGCTCACCACACTCAACAGTCCAAAAGCAGACACGAGCTTCTCTGGCAAACATGGTTTTCTTCCAGGGGTCTCTTAGCTTGCTTACCAGTACTCCTATGCACACCAGAATCAGAGAATCACCTCTCTGCCCATCACCATCCTGTCATTATCTTTACATTCACTCATTCTATTTCTGCCACTTCTACCCCAATCCAGCCCTTCAGTGCTACCTCTTCTGAAATAGCCCACTGGCTAGTCTGCCTACATTCATTCTGGTCTCCTGACAACCCATACCCCCACTGCAACCAGAGTGATCTTGCCAAAACCTAAATCTATTTACATCTTCCTCTGCTTTAAACTCTTTGATGGGTCCCCATTGTTCCCTGATCCCTAGCCACATTGACCTTTTCTCAGCCCCACTTAGCTATTATGCTCCCTCCTGCCCCAGGACATTTGTATACATTGTTCCTTCTCTCCAAAGTACCCTTTCCCATGACAATTCCACCTGAAGAAATCATGCTTCTCCCTCACCTCAGTGCCAACACCACTTCCCAGGGAAAACCGGGTCGATTTCTCTTATATGCTCACACTTACGTACCTTTCACCCTTCTTTTGTAACAGTTATCGTGACTGTCATTTTATATTTATTCTGGTATTTCTTTGATTAATGTATGTCTTCCCCACTAGACTATAACGTTTTTAGGAGCAAAGGCCATATCTCCTTTTAACCCCTCGTATTGCCAGTGCCTAATAGAGTGCTTAGCACATTTCTGTGAAATAAATGAATGACCCAGCCCATTCTGTAATTCTAATCATTTGATTCCCAGGAAACTGTCCTGATCTAATGAAAACTAAAATATCCACTTCATTATTAAATTATGTCTTCATGAGAATTCATTGTGGGTAGGCCAGAACCAAAATTTCACCTAACCACTAGACGCATATTCATTCGTGTGCATGAAATCTACCATATTACTTCACAGCGCGTGATGAAATATAAACTCCAGTGCTGGAATGTTTTCCAATAGTGAGCTATTAATAATTTAACAAAATTAATTCAGAACACTTCACTCAACAGTGAAACAGAGATGAGGAGGAAATGATGCGTGTACTAGTCTTCTAAGGTTGAATTAAATACGGCAAGCAAGTAAAAGGGAAAAGCCGCCGACCCTTCTTTAGAATGAAAGTCCCCATTTACAATTTAACACAAATTTTATGTTTTTCTACAGATATTAAAGAACAAACATCAGAGACATAAATAAAAATCTCTGCTTTACACAGGTGAGTGACTTAACATGGTAATAGTCATTTGTCAGGCCTCAGAAAAGGAAAGAAAAATTGAAGGGATTTTTTTTCTTCAGCATGAAGCAGTAATCAAGTCAAAGAAAATCTTTCAGTAATTATTATTATTAGGAATAATCATTAGGACTAAAAAGTGAGGCAGACAATCCACAGAGCATAGAATTAGCTCCTACCCAGAGGGCCTCACAGTTTTCACTAGAACAGCAGAGAAAAGCAGGAGACATTTATTAGAAAAACAGGTGAGCCACTAGTGGAGCAAAGTTTCCCAGTCAAAATCTTACTTTAAATAGGGAAGCCAGCTGATTTCTCTACCCTACCCACCAAGAGTTAAAGAGGAGAAAGATGGTGAGCAAGCTGCCAAAATCGTTATCCGAAGGAAGGAGAAAACAGATGTCCAGCAGTCAAAATGTAACTCATCAATAAGAAGCATTGGTATGTAGACCAGTGGTCCCCAGACATTAGAGCATCACCATCACATGAAGGCTTGTTAAAATGCAATAACTGGGGAGCGCCTGGGTGGCTCAGTCAGTTAAGCATCTGACTCTTGGTTTCGGCTCATGTCATGGTCTCACCGTTAGTGAGTTTGAGCCCTGCATTGGGCTCCATGCTGAAAGCGCAGAGCCTGCTTGAGATTCTTTCTCTCCCTGTCCCTCTCTGCCCTTCCCCCGCTCACACTCACTCGCCCTCTCTCCTTCTCTCTTTCAAAATAAATAAGGAAACTTAGAAAAATAAAAGAATAAAATGCAATAACTGGGGCCCACCCCCCAGAAGTTCTGATTCGGTGAATCTAGGGCAGGCCCAGGAATTTGCATTTTAACACACGTTCACAGGTGATGCCGATGCTGCCGCTCTAAGGACCACCCTTCGAAAACCACCGTTTGAAAACCACCTATAAAACTTCTAATAATAATGAGTGCTTGCGCTGTGCTGAAGGTTTTGCATATGTCACCTCATCTCATCTTTATAACAACACTATGAAAGGGGAATAAATATCCCCAACTTATAATAAGGAACTTGAGGCTGAGGCATGAGTTAACCGGCCAGCCCAGTGTGGAAAGTCTAATTCCAGAGGTCAGGACATGGATAACACTGCTGGTGGGAAACACCGACCCAAGCAGGAGCCACAGGACAGCAGTAGAGAGGTTACAGAGATGCTGCTCTCTTATGTAAATGGGTTCTTCTCCCGGTACCCCCACTGCCCTCCAAAGAAGCCTCCATCCTAGAGGACAGCTCTGGAGTATAACAGACTATACGTGGGTGCCAGGGGTTACAAGCCTTCTCTATAGCTCAATTACTCATCTGTTTCATGGACCTAATAATTCCTCCCTCCACGGCTTGTAAGAATTAAATGAGATAATGTATGTAAAGCACTTAGTACCTGGGGCATCATACCAGCTCAGAAGCTGCTGGCTCTTTTATTATTATTGCTATTGTTGCTTCGTTATCATCAGCATTAATGTTGTCATCCTCAAGGGAAGAGCAATTATTTCAAAGGGAAAGTATAATGGCCTTGATAATCTTCAGTGATCAGTTCACAGTATTCCTCCTGTTAATCAAAAGCTTGGCAGTTTGGGTCACGTGGTTCTAATGACACAGGTGCTCCTGACAGAATTAGCAAAAAAGGAAAGTAAAATAAAGCAGCATTTGGTGCCCTACTTTTCTCCAGTACGGTTTACATGTTCTCCTAATTAAATTTTTGAGTAAACTTCGTTCCACAGCCGTGCTGGGTTTACTCAGATGCACTATAGAATGATTCACAGCCTTGATAGAAACTTCTCCGCTCTCGGTGCCAAATGCCTTGCTGTAGGTGCAACATGAGAATTCATCTATTATTTCACCCTCGCTTAATTAATTCCACTGCCAGCTACCTGTTGATGATGGGGGTCTGTTGGCAATGCTGAACAAAGTCTTAAGTCAAAGAGTTTTAATAACATGTTTACTGCTGGGTGGTCTGCCACTTTTGATTAAACTTCATGAGGATTTATAACCATGTCTCCCCCCACATGTCTGTAACCTTTAAGGGATGTCTGATACAAAGCAAAGGTCATGGGTTCCAAAAGCCCTTCTTCTAATAAATATGTTAGACAGCTGATCCTGAACATGCAGTGGTTTCTCATCCTTTCTCCACCCTCCCCCCACTTGCTTTTTACAGCAATTCTCAACAAGGATAAAAATTAACACGAAAAGAATTAATGGTTTAATTTTGCAAGAGCAAAGAGAGCGTTTACGATGTCTCACTGGGGAAAGGGGCTTCTGTCTTTGCTGATGACCCAAACGTGTCTGCCAAGGAGAAATATGGTGTCCAGTCTCCCATTGAACTGCCACAGGAATGGATTGGCCGTGGCTACTGGCTTGACAGGTGCAATAAATATTAATTAGTGTGCTTGGCTACAGAGGGAGTAATGATATACACTGCTCCTCTGAAGCGTTAAATTGTAGTGTTAGTCTTGATAATGCCTCATCTTCTCCATCACGGCAGGAAAACATTTTGAGTTACACGCGTCCCTATATAGGCAAAGGAATAAAGGTTTATCTGCTGTCAGGAATATTGCAGGTGCAAAAAGTGGGGGCTAAGACTGATGTGAGTCAGGCACCAGGTATTCCGTGTGTGTGTGTGTGTGTGTGTGTGTGTGTTTTAATCAGCATTTCATGCGGCACAAACCAATTTCTATAATGTTTGCTGCTGTTAAGGGATAAAGCTGAAACATTTTGCTGTTGTCAAGATACTTGATTAGGTTGGGAATGGATTTGAAAACTCCTTGTCTGAAACAACTGCCACAAATATGCATTAAATATTGGAGGAACCGTGTTTATTAGATTACAGAGGAGTTGGTATGTTTATGGGATGATCCCCAGTGTTTGTGAATAAATACCTAGAACAGCCTGGGAACTGGAGATGGCTGTATTTGGGAACTAAAGATAAAAATGCTCTTAAAATTCAGCTCTGATCAGAAA
Source organism: Puma concolor (assembly GCF_028749965.1). Classification (NCBI taxonomy): domain Eukaryota; kingdom Metazoa; phylum Chordata; class Mammalia; order Carnivora; family Felidae; genus Puma; species Puma concolor. The sequence goes on along the minus strand of NC_141673.1, from coordinate 23,298,137 downwards.
CGAACAAATAAAACAAAAAAACAGGCGAGGAAGACGCAAGATAAGCAAATTAACATTAGCACTGATTCTAGGCTTGCAACAAAACACGTTTTAGAAATGGGTATGTTTAGTTGTTTACACCTGAAGTTACAGCAACGCAACAGCATTTCACCAAGAAAAGAGGCTCTAATTAAATACTGATATTTTCCAAATCCTTAATTATAATGGCTTACAGTTCTGCCTAAGGGCTTCTCTAGGAGCTAATTTGCTGGAATATTACCATTTACACTTTTTCGTTTGTTGAAGATCTTGTTCCCTTGCGAATTGCCTTTTTTAAGTTTGTTGTAACTTCATTTGCCATTCTCTTTCTGGGAATGCTTCCTACCCCCTGTATAGGAAAAACTGGCAAGAAACTTGGCAAACAAAGTTTCCTTCTGGGTGGAATTCTTTCCCCCTCCTGCATGGCTTAAATGTGTTGATACCTGTTTTTGTACTGCAGCTGCAAAGCAATGGTTTTTGGCAACGGGAATGCACGTGTGTTTCTTATTCTCTCCTGGAGTCCTGGGTTCTAGCAGCATACCCTCAAGCAAGCATTTCTGGAGCTACAGGGGGCACAGGGAAGCAGCATTCAATGGGCACTGAAATATTAACTAATGATGAATTGCCCCCAGTCAGCAGACACCTGGGAACTGGCACTGGACCATTTTTGCAAAATATGCCTGCTGGGCAATCTCCCAGGACACAGCTCCAATCAGTGGGACATACCTTCCCCAACTCCCTCCTCTCCTGCAACATTTCCACCCGCTTTCCTAGAGAAGAACAGAGTCCATCTCCTCACCACCTCCCCGCTCCCCACCCAGGTCCTTGGAAAAGGTTTGACTACCCCCTAGAGGTGACTCCACAATTAATAGTCCTCGATATTTCCTGTCTACCAGACCCTTAAACACAAGGGGCCATTGTATATGTAGGCGCCTGATGGGGAACAGAAACTAATATGTGACTAATCACCTCTTGTCCCCAGCATGGAGTCAGATCTCTAGAACTTTATCCTTGGCAGGATGGACCAAGAGGTGAACAAGGAGGCCCATGGGATAAGAGCAAGTCATATTCTCTAGCCTCGTGTAAAAATGTGTTCCTCTACAATCCCCAGGACTACAAGATTCTGCCTAGCTATTATGAAACAATTTGTGGAAATAGCCAGGTTTCTAACTGTCATCAAAATACAGATAATTAATGAGATACTTGAAGAAGATTAGAATGTGGATGCTATGGCCCCATTATTAAGCACTGCCTTACTGGCATATGTGTCCTTCTGCTTTGAAAAATTTCAAAGTTCAATGCCCTCAACAAAAATCAAGGTATTTCCAAAGGTAAAGCAGGTGATAGTATTCAAACTCATACTGAGCCCATGGAAATGAAAAGCCCACAAACTGAATTTTGAGAAAAGTATATCAAAAATTAAATAAGCTTTGCTTCATGGAGCTCCAGAAATTCTTTAAAACTCTTTAATGTATAAGACGCCAGATCTGCTGTAGTCCTGGGCTACAACCTGATGGTTGGAATCACCAGCCTTCCCCTAGGCATGGTTAAGAGACTCAAAAAGAAAAACATCTAGTTAGATCAATTATGCTTTCACCCATAAGAAGAGAAAAGTCCCTATTGAAACCTCTAAAAATATATCTTAAATGCACGTCTAAGTAAGGGGGATTTAAAATAAAAATGCTAATGGAATTTGGGGGCGCCTGGGTGGCTCTGTGGGTTAGTGTCAGACTCTTGATTTTCAGCTCAGATCATGTCTCACAGGTTCATGAGATCAAGCCCCATATCAGGCGGAGCACTGACAGCTGCTTGTGATTTTCTCCCTCCCTCTCTCTCTGCCCCCACCCCCCGGCTTCTTGCATAATCTCTCTCTCTCTCTCTCTCTCTCTCTCTCTCTCTCTCTCTCTCTCTCTCTCTCTCTCTCAATAAACATTTAAAAAATGCTGATGGAATTTGGAAACTGACATACCTGGGCTTAAATAGGGAGTCACCAGGAAATGTGAAATCTTGGGTAGATCACTTGAGCCTCGATTTCCTCATCTGTAAATGGAGTATAGTGGTACTTTTCTCAAAAGGCTATTAGGAGGATCCAATAAGATTATATTTTGTAATGTTTGGAATCTAATAAATAGATGGTATACATAGTAACTACATGATAGTAATTACCACAATTATTGCTATTAAATTTCAAAACCTTCACAATGATCCATAAGGCCCTACTTCATCAGATTCCTCTTCAAGTCATATGATGTGGTAGGCAGAATTACAGGCGGAGAGAAGACCCCACACCCAAATCCCCAAGACTGAATCTGTCACACCTGTGAATATGTTCCAGTGAATAGGTTTAAGGGGCTAATCAATTGACTTTAAAATGGGGAGAGTATCATGGATTACCCAGGTGGGTCCAATAAAAAGCGCATTGAGCCCTTAAAGGCCAGCAAGGCAGTCAGATTGAAAATCTGAGAAGGACTTCATCTGCTGTTGCCAGCTTAAAAATATAAAGAGCCACATGGATAGTGTGAAAAAGAAGTTCCACGCACCAGTGAGGACCCTGAGCCTCAGATGAGAACTAGCTTGACCGCCATTTCGATTTCAGCCTTGACAGACTCTAGGCAGAGAATTCAGCTGTGCCCAGACTTCTGACCCACAGAAGCTGTGAGATAATAAACGGATGCTGTTTTAGGCTCCTAAATTTGTGGTGATTTGTTACGATAGCAATAGAAAACCACTGTAGCCATCTACCCCTTACCTAAAGAGACATTTTGAACATGCCATGCTCTTTCTACCTCAGGGCCTTTGTACAAGCTGCTCCCTCTGCCATTGATTTCTTTCCCCAACTTTCCACTCTACTAACACTATTCATCCTTTTGGTGTTGGCTGAAATCTGACCTTCTCCCAGAAGTAGTCCTTGGATTTCTTATCCAAAGTGGGTCCAGAGGCACCTGAATGGCTCAGTCAGTTAATCATCTTTCTCTTGTTTTTGGCTCAGGTCATGAACTCATGGTTCATGAGATCGAGGCCCACATCGAGCTCTGTGCTGACAGCTTGGAGTCTGCTTGGGGTTCTCTCTCTCCTTCTCTCTCTGCCCCTCCCCCACTCATATTCTCTCTCTCTCTCTTTCAAAATAACTTTAAAAAATAAAAAATAAAGTGTGTCCCCTCCCCACCATCATTTACACTTTCTTTCAAGACCCTGTTGATCTCTTCCCAAGTCTGTCAGAGTTTGTAATTATCTCATTTGTCTATGCTCTTATTTATTTTCCCTCCTTAACTGTAAATGCAGCACATACCATGAGTCAATAAATAGTTGCTGAGTGAACATGGATTACTGCTTTACCTCACTAAATCTTTATGAATCGGGTGAGGAAGACACTATTAGTATCTCATTTTACAGATGATGAACCTAAAAAGTAAAGAGATTGAGTAACATTCTCAGGATCACACAGCCCCTAAGTGATCGAGCCCGTGAATGACCCCATGGCTCACGTTCTCAATCTCTGAGTTTTCATGCCCCTCTGATGGGAGTTCTACAGGTAGGAAAATATCAACATCACAGTTGATAATGTCAACAGACGTATTCCCCTGAATTCAGATATTTGGAGCACCCTAAGAAGAACAGACGCTTAAATTCAAAACTTTGCCTCCTGATGCAAAAATTGAGGCATGGTCTCTGTATTAGTATCCAATGGTGTCCAAAACAAAGTGGGTGGCTTCAAGCAGCAGAAATCTATTATGTCACAGTTCCAGAGGCTGCAAGTCTGAAATCACAGTGCCTTCAGGGCCACATTCCCTCTCAAACTTGTAGAGGAGAACCCTTCCTTGTCTTTCCTTAAATTCTGGTGGTTTCCTGCAACCCTTGGTGTTCTTTGACTTACAGATGCATGCCTCCAGTCTCAACCACCATCATCACATGACACGCCGCCTCTGTGTGTCTGTGTCCAAATCTCCTCTTTTTATAAGGACGCCAGTCATTTGGATCAAAGGCCCACCTACTCCAGTTTGACCTCCTCTTTACTTAACTAATTACACCTGCAATGCCCTAGTTCCTAATAAGGTCACATTCTCAGGTACCAGGGTTAGGATTCCAACACAAATATGGTGGGGGCACAATTCAACCCCTGACAATCTCGAAACTACAACATGTGATTTTGATTGGTTGTCAGATGAGGGATGTTCTGCATGCCTGTGTTGGCCCTGCTCCTCTCTCTGCTCTTGCAGGGTTTCTCATCGCCCGGGGAGACCACAGCAGCTGAGGTCAGAGGCTGCTGCTGCTGCCGTGGTGGCTGCAACAGGAGGGAGCAATTAGGGGAAAGGCTTGTTTGTGAAAGCCAGGCTCTGTCTCCTCATTACTGTCTCTCTCACTCTGCGCCTCATCTCTGCTCTCTGCCCAGGCTCTCGGGTAGTCATTTATGGAAAAGCACGTGATGGGCGTGTGTAACTGTGAAAGTGTGATCACTGCCTCGGACATTTGATTTGGCAAATGACATTTTTACAAAAGCACTTGCGGAAATCTGGTGGACTCCTTTCTTGACAGTTCTAACTGGGGACAAAAATAGAAACATGGACAGCAACCGCCAAAATTAATGGAGCCAGATTATTTAACACTGAAACACCCGCTCCTGACTCTGCAGCCAGTCACAACTCATGTATGTTTTATTGTACTAGCAAGAAACCACAGCACAGCTTGAAGTGTGAGTTTGAGGTCACTGAACACGGGGAATTCTCCAACTGTTTCGCAGCTACCACAGAGTATGTGTGCGGAGCCTGCATATTTGTGGGGGGGGGGGGGAACGCAGAAATCTATGTTTTAAAATTAGCCAGTTGAAATTTTCCAGTAATAGAAAAATGCAAGATGAAACTCACGAATTTATGCTTCAGGGCATCTACTACATATTGGGACTGGAACAAAGGACCTCTGGCTTTTAGTGAAATATGTGTTCTGTTCCTTGAGCTGCTTGTTCCCACTCATCTCAGGCTTCCTGCTAGCCCATGGCTACCAGAAGGAAAGCAGTAAGAATAAAACATTCTAATATCTGAACTGTGTTGCTTTTTATGGAGTCCTGGCATTCTAGTTCAAGTGTTCCAAGATAACAGTTAGATATTTTAAGCTGGTATGTCTTGGGCACTAGCAAAGAGAACAGAGCCTGCCCTTTGCTGTACAGGGAAATGCGTTAACACTGTAGTTCCTGGATCTTGCAGGAGGTCTGAGGAATCCAGGGAAAGAAACAAGATGTCCACAGTAACAAAGGAGCATTCTGGGGACATAGGGGCATGATTGCTTATCAGTTGATCAATTGTTATCAGTGTGAAGGTAGAGAACAACATCCTACAAATTTATACCTCAAAGCTCACCTTGAATGTAATAACCTGTAGATGCAATTTACCATGCAATAACCTGTAGATGCAATTTACCAAAATCCCTATGAGTAGGGATTTTCTTTGGGGTAAGATGTGAATTCTCCTAGCTGTCCCGTGCTATAGCTCCCCAAGGTCCTATGAAAACTCTGATCTGTGGCATTGTTTTACCGGGACCATACCCAACCATGTGAGGAGTGTCTCAACTGAGGCCGAGGATAGGTCACTAAATAATTAGCCCCTCACTCACTAAAGGAGGAGTTTTCCCAGCTATTTCCAACACAAGATGCAGCATGTTTACAGGAAGCACTACTTTAACAGGAAACAAATATATTCAGAGACATTCATACAAACAGATTTTCTGCTCAATAGATGATGCTCACTCAGAACTCAGCCCCAGGTGTCCCCTAGGTAATTTCCCATCACACCCTGTGATGCAGCTGTCACAGGTCAGAATAGAATAATGGTTAATTCCCGTAGTGAGGATAGAACAATTGGAAAATCCATAAATCGTCTCTGTTTAGCTTAGAGGAAACAAAATGATAGCCTTGAGAGCAATCCATATTCTTGAATTAGCTGTCAATAATTAAAACTCAAATATCACATTTAAATAAAACTTGAATTTTCAGATTGGCTTTAAAAATTGGGTGATCTGGCCATCCTGGGCCTGCCTTCCCCCCATGACGATAGTCAAAGTAAGGAGCGGCTGGCCAATTCACCACAATCCCCACCTACTTGACTGATTTCTGTCACCTGTCTGACCTCTATGGGCATTTCAATTTCTGACCCTTGATTTTGTCTATTGCCAAGGCCAATTTCTTTCTGTAAGGAAAAGCCTCTGTATTGATTAAAAGTTTTCAGGACATTAACCTGTATTTTCTTAGCCTTGGTCACTGCATGTGAAATTCAATACTCAAACTATCCCCAAACATCTTCAATTGCTATTCAAGTCAGATGCATTTACTTAAACAAGCAATTAGCCTTGGCATAAAAGGCTGAAAAGAAATGAAGTTCACGAATCTGCTACTTGTTCTTCCCTAGATGATGCCATTAGTCTTTGTCCAAGTGTTGATGTATAGCAAATGTGCCAATTCTAGTACCAAGGAGATTGGAGATAGGAATGTCTAATGTTTCAGAAAGCTCAAAGGAGCAGAGGGTAGGGTTGGCTAAGAAATGGTAAATTTTCTAAATGTCTACTATGCATACAATGCTCTACCAGGCAGGCTATGGGCTTGGGGGAAGGTGTAGAGATTGAAAGAATGGACCCAAAAATAATTTAGGGTATAGAGTTGACCCATGAACAATGTAGAGATTAGGGGTGTTGACCCCTTGTGCAGTTGAAAATCCACATATAACTTTTGACTCCCTCAAAGCTTAATTACTAATAGCCTACTGTTGATCGGAAGCCTTACAGATAACATAAACAGTAGATTAACACATATTTGTATGTTTCATGTGTTATGTACTCTATTCTTACAATAAAGGAAGCTAGAGAAAAGAAAATCTTAAGGAAGAGAAAATACATTTATAGTACTATACTGTATTTGCCAAAAAAAATCTACATACAAGTGGATCTGCATAGTTCAAACCCATGTTGTTCAAAGGTCAACTGAATATGAGCAGACATATATATAGCATATATATGTCATATATATACGACATACTTGCCATTGGTTGTGAAATCAATAACTGGTACTTAACGTACAAGCATAATTTAAATATTTTGTAGCTTATATTTTACTTATTTTTTTATTCTTCTTTAATGTTTATTTATTTTTGAGAGAGAGAGAGACAGAGACAGAGACAGAGACAGAGCATGAGTAGGGAGGATCAGGGAGAGAGGGGGACACAGAATCCTAAGCAGGCTTCAGGCTCCAAGCTGTCAGCACAGAGCCCGATGCAGGCTCGAACTCACAAGCCATGACATCATGACCTGAGCTGAAGTTGGATGCCTAACCAACTGAGCCACCCAGGCGCCCCTGTAGCTTGAATTTTAAATAGGAAAGACAAATTCACTGTGTTATCTGAAGTCTCTTTATAGGGGCACCTAGATGACTGAATCAGATAACTGTCCAAGTCTTGATTTCACCTTAGGTCATGATCTCACGGTTCCTGAGATCGAGCCTTGCATCTGGCTCTGAGCTGACAGTGTGGAGCCTGCTTGGGATTCTTATTCCTCTCTCTATCTATCTCTCTTGCCTCTCCCCCACTCACACGAGCACTCTAAATAAGTAGATAGATAGATAAACTAAAAAAAAAAAAAATACTAACATCTTTACAGAAGATTCATAGACTATCAGAAATATGCACAAACATGCTGAAAAAAATTCAAAAGCCTAGTCATTTTCACCTCTCTGCATGGAAACAACCACCAGTGTTGCTTGTAGAGTATTCTCTATGAAATTTGATTCAAGTTTGCCAAAAGGGAAAAGATGGCTGAATTAAAAGTCCATGCATACTTTACCATTGTTTATAGTGACAGGGAAAGGAAGACTGTGTAGATGTTCCTCACGGGCTCCCATTCCCTTCTTTTCTCCAAAGCCCTATACTTTCCCTACCCTGGAAGCATCCTCCCCAAATCCAAGATCCAGCACATGTCCCCCACCTTGGAAGTCACAAGACATGAACTGGAGCTGAACTGATGGACTGCTTCTCCTCTTAAACAAGAGGCTTATCCAAATGTCAGGCTTAAAAGAAAGAAACTTAAAAACAAACACTAATTTTCAAGCACTTATAGAGTAAGCCTTTTCTTTCACAGCTTAAGCAAGGACTTGACTGAAACAGATATTCTTGCTAAATCTGAAAGGATGGCAAAAAAAAAAAAACTTTTTGACCCAGTTGTTTTGTAAAAGATTGGGGAGGGATGAGTTACTGTAAAATTACATAAAATAAATAAATATTTATTGAGTACCCACTGTGTGCTAGGTTATGTGCTAGATACTGCGGTTTTTAAAAATGTGGCCCCTGGGGCGCCTGGGTGGCGCAGTTGGTTAAGCGTCCGACTTCAGCCAGGTCACGATCTCGCGGCCCGTGAGTTCGAGCCCCGCGTCGGGCTCTGGGCTGATGGCTCAGAGCCTGGAGCGTATTTCCGATTCTGTGTCTCCCTCTCTCTCTGCCCCTCCCCCGTTCATGCTCTGTCTCTCTGTGTCCCAAAAATAAATAAACGTTGAAAAAAAAAAAAATTAAAAAAAAAAAAATGTGGCCCCTGACATAAAGGACCCAGTCCGACAGAAGTCAGACATAATAAATGCTGAAATAACAGTACATACAATATGGAACTATTTCAGAAGAAAACATACTGGATGTATTAACTAGCTACTGCTACATAACAAAGCACCCCCAAACTTACACCCAAAACACCAACAGTTGATAATTGCTCATATGTCTAAGGGTCAGCTGAATGATTCTGCTGATCTTAGCTGGGCTCAATTACATATCTGTGGTCAGATGTTGGATGTTTAGTCCAGGATAGCCTTGGTTGCATCAACCTGGGCTGACTTTGTTCTATTCCACACTAGTCTCCTTTTCCAGTAGGATTCTGTGGATGTGTCCTCAGGAAAAAATTCAGAGGATCAAGGGGTAAAGAAAGCAGAAATTGCCCCATGCTATATGTAAACCTTTGCTTGAATCAAGTTTGCTACTTTCCCATTTGCAAAAGCAAGTCACAATGAACAAGCCCAGTATCGGTTTGGGAAGAAACCATTAACTAACAGAACAAAGGACATAGACACAGGGATGCCATTTAATTTGGGTCATTGATGCAATCACCCTACCATAGTGGAGAAAGAAGAAAGAGTATGTGCGATGGTTTTCATATGATGAATAGAATTTAACAAATTATGGACAGGGAAAGAGATTCCAGGAGTAAGAACAGAAGCACAGTCTCTCCACCATAAAGGAGAGACTGGAAGAAAGAACGGAACCAGGATCTAGGAGACCAGGTAGGAGCTATTGCAGTTGTACAATTAACTGATAATAATAATAATAATAAGGACTCGTGCTAGGGTGGCAGCAGCAGGGAAGGCAAGAGGGGGAGGGATTCAGAGGCATCATGAGAGCAGAATCTATAAGAATGAATGGATGTCAGAGTGGGAAGAGAGAAGAATCAAATATGAGCTACAGTATGTTGAGAACCTGAGTTGATGACAATGATAGTACAGGTCATGAAACGGAACAGGCTTAGGTGCAAAGAGACAGGACAGGTTCTGGTTTTGGCACGTTGGTTTAGAGGTATCTGCTATAATAGTGAGATCTAGCAATCTGCCATATAAAGAAGAAAATTTCCAAAGATTAATGAACACTGCTTAGGGCAGTTGTGGTAAATTGGAAAGAGCCATGAATATGGAGCTAGAACTGCTGGGGTCCCAGCTCTTCCCCTTATTAACTGTGTAAAAATATGAGGATAAAACAGAGAAGAAAATGGCAACACAGGGGGTTACCAATTGTTCATTTACTGATATGTTCTGAATCCTTTGCTTTGCTTTAGTGCAGCCTCTTCCCTCAGCCTACATCACCTGTTCATTTTTAAAAACCAGTCATGCCTACAAAATTCTAGGGGAAATAAAAAAGATCTGTGCATTCAGAGGGACATGCATTTCACCTACAGGTTTCAGAAACCATTTGGGATTTTTTTAATATCAATGAGCTCTGTTCAGATAAGCGACTGCTGTATTTTTTTTCTTTAAGCCTTTAAGTTACTGTAATTTTAAAAATAACTTCAGCTGTTTTGCATTTATATTAAGACTTATTTTTGCATTATTATTTCATCAGGAAAAACTTGACTCAAATAACTTTTAAATATGATTTCAAAAAGGTTACTGAGTTTGTAAATGTGATTAGATTGGATTTGGATGCTAAAAAGTATTCCAGAGAAACATATGTATGATTTTATGTTGAAAGTGTATAGAAAAGCAGAGAGCCATTATACCAAAACTGACTCCACAGACCACCTTTATAAGCATATCTATTACAAAAAAAAAATTGAGGTTAACTCTGGAGTGAAGAGAGCACAGAATTACTGAGGAGTCTTTGGAATAACCACATTTAGTCAGGCCAAACACACTCCTGGACAGGACTGAATCTGAGGTGGGTTTAGGGGAGCAGAGGACAAGAAAGAGAAAACAATGCAGAAGAGATGGCAAGGGAAATGGCCTATTATGTGCTGTATGACCGGCAAGCATTTGCTATTGGAATGAAGAGTTGAGTTGAAGGCAGAATCCCAAGGCCACTGAAAGCCCCTGAACCTACACATGAAGATCAAACTCATTAGACCTTGGCCTTTACATCCTTTCTAGACTTGCGCCTTTCCTCTCTGAGTTTCTCTCTCCCTACAGTGAGATGACTCCACCTCGCTATCCTGCCAGCCTACCATACTTCAGAACTGGGATTGGCATCCACCTATGGTAGGGAGTGTGGCTCTCACTGGTGGCTATGTGTAGTGTCACCTGTGCAGCTTTGTCAGTCCTGCTATTTGTTTTTAATATATCTGTCCTCCCTCTCCAAAAGACAGAGGACAGATATATTAAATTCCTTGGCATTAGAGTCTAAATTTAATGCAAGTTTGTGGAGACAATGGTGAAGAAAATCAACATTTATTTTGAGGATGATTTTAATGAATCTGATAATGATTGGCACCTCCCTACGAAAACATGATACATAGGTCACAAAGAGAGACACGCGCTTCTCCTCCTTGTGGCAGATTAATGACTTTTTGAAAGCTGCCATCTTCGAGAGGCTGTGAGTAGGACCACAGGGAGAGACTGTGTAAGAATAAAAGTCAGTGATTCTCTCCCAGTCTTCCAGCATCTCTCGGAAAGGCTTGCTAGGTCTATAACTCAATTACATTTGCTGTGAGGCCGTGCTCTAAAAAAAGGATGGTAGGCTTCTGTTGTTCTCCCTTTTAATGGGGCGAGCATGAGAATAGCCTTTTGAGCAGAGCAAAACAGTCCAAGTCTGGTTGCCAAATAGTCTGTGTGTAGGTGCCTGCTGTTTATAGTCATTAGGTACACACGCCACAATGGTGAGTATAAGGACAGCCCTTCTCACAGGAAGGAGGATGTTGTCAAGCATCCCAGAGCCACCCTCAGCTTCAACGATTCACTAGAAGGACTCACAGAACTCAGAAAAACTGTTATACCCACTGTATGGTTAACCACAGTGAAAGGATACAGATTAAAATCAAGAGAGACCAAACACAAACTTCTAGTTGTCCTCTCCCAGTGGAGTTACACAGACAGCAGCGAATTCTCCCAGAGCCAATATGTGACAACACATAGGGTATTGCCAACCAGGGAAATTCACCAAGCTTTAGAGTTTAGGGTTTTACTGGGAGTCACATAGTCATGGAGTATGAAGCTGACCCTCATTACCCAGCCTCCAGGACCACCAGAGCTCAAACTGATATCACATGGTCCAAGGCCCCCTCCATAAATCATATTGGTGTAGTTCAAGGCCACAGGTAAACAAAGACACTCTTGTCAAGTAGGATATACCAAAGTCTTAGAGGTTATCTCTCAGGAGCCAGTCAAGGGCCAGACCTTTCTCTGGAATGTGCAGGGTTTGAACATCCCAAACCTGCTGAGTCAAACCTTTACAGACCGAAGAGAAGCAACTCAGGATATACTTGCAAGTCATTCACTGGAAAATTCCCGCTTGTCTTTCCATGAGGGGAAGGGAGCTATGCTCTGGGGGTCCCCACTTTCTTTATTCTTACGGTGGAGGCCAGAACTGAAGTCCAACCATACATACATTTGAGTTCACAATTTGATGTCTGTAAAGCACAATACTTTGCAATCCCACATGTAATAGAAGAGCATAATGTATATGCCAAAAAACAAGAATGAAAACGCAAGTCTTTCAGCATTTTCTGGGCTAATTAACCTTCTGCTAAACATTTTGAAAAGTCAAGAAATAATCTTTAGCCTGGAAACAGTCTTTGGTTTTCAGTATTTTCTTTCCTTCTTCCAAACATGTGGCTATCAGATTTTTCTTTTTTTTTTTTTTTGAGAGAAAGAGAGAGAAGAGAGAGTAGGGGAAGGGCAGAGGGAGAGGGAAAGGGAGAGAGAATCACAAACAGGGTCCGTGCTGTCAGCATGGAGCCTGATGCGAGGCTACATCTCATGATTGAGATCTAGACCTGAGCCAAAATCAAGAGTATGATACTTAACCAACTGAGCCACCTAGGCGTCCCCATCCCCAGATTTTTATTTTAATGTATGTGCCATAGAAATATCCAGTGTTGAACTTTTGGGAGGCCTCAAATGCAAGTAAAAACATCTTAATACGATTCTTCTAAAGAGAGACTAATACACATAAGACAATTCACTCCCTCAGATTATACACTGATGTGTGAAATCTGTGAGTTTTTTAAATACAAAACTCTGAAAACCTTTATCCATTTTTTCCTGCTTACTTTAAAGTGCTTACAAATTAGGTCTGTGCTCTTTGATCCAGGTTGATTTATTTGCATTTGTATTTAATACTTTCACCAAAGGGCAATGGCAGCTTCTAGATATGCTAAGAATCCTACCTTTTTATGGGTTGAGAGGAAAATAATCTACAACATTCAGAGAACTGAACAAAGATTGGAAGTTTGCTTTGAACCTGGGACTCTCCTACACTTTACCCAAGCCCACGCCAAATTTTTACAGGTGCACACCACATGAACAGATGAACAAATGTGATTATAAGAGCTCTTAGGATGCACCTGAGCCTATAATGCATTTCTCCCAAAGTGGACTTGTGCATCTGTTATAAACTTGAAGTATTTGTTTACTTGCCAACAAAAAGCTACTTAAATTGCTGAGCATGTACCCTATTAGGTCTTACCATTTTAAAAAGAAGAAAAAAGAAAAAGGACAAGATGAGATGACATGACAGGAGTGTCACAATGTGCTCAATGTCTTTCAGGGACTACAGAGCTCAACAGAAGAGGCACAAGATTTGAGGTGTCCTAACTTTCAGAATATTGTAGTGATATATCACCATCCTTTTGTTCTGAGAATGCATTGTCACATAAGGAGAATGTTGAATTGTAAAGGTTATTTAATGTGGCTTTTGTAATAAGGTTTGTTGAAAGCAAAACACACACACACACACAAACACACACACACACACACACACACACACACATATTTGAAAATAAATATGGGAACGATGTTCCCTACTCCAGATCCTGGATATTATCAAAGATATTCTCTTCGTATGGTCCTTCTGCTCCTTCTCCATAATACCCATGCCCCAGATTCTTACTTCTCCACCCATTTTTGCAGTCTCCCACACCTGTTTTTCTCTACACTCCTCCAATTTTTCATTCACTGAACAAATGGCTTTTAGTTCCCTCTCAATCAGTCCCTGCCCCCATGGAGCTTAAACTCAAGTGGGGCAAAACAGATCATTAACATAACATATATGCAAATTAAGTATGTTAGAAGGTGCTGAGTGCTACAGAGAAAAATAAAACAAGGTGAAGGGGATGAGAAAGAGCCAGAGGACTGAACAAAAAAACTTTTCCCTGTTCCTTCTGTTTTCCTTTGTGCTTCTTAGCTGTACTGACTCGGCTTGATTTGTTGCTGGAAGAAAGCAATCTTTTCCTTTCTTCCTTGCCTTCCCACTGGTGTGTACATTGCACCAATAAAAGTGATAAATTTATCATATTATTTCTTTTAATCCTCAAAACAGCCTATTTGAAGAAAATTAGCCCTCAGAAAATGTGAATAACTTAGTGAATGTCCGGTAGCTACTTAGTAACAGAATAGGAATCTGGAACCCATCTTCTCTGAAACCACATTGCCTAGACTTTTGTACCCATTGTCACTCCCATTGTTCGACTCAAGAAAGAAAAACTAAAGGTATGAATATCAGGCCAGGTAGATAGAGGAGAGAGAGTCCCAGGCAAAACGGCAAAAGTATCATTCATGAAGCCAATCAGTAAACTGTGCATGCCATGGGCACTCAACAAATCATTCAACAAATTCAACTTATTGAGTGTCTACTATACTATGTGCTAGGTGCTGGGAGTCATCATTACTTTGTATGAAAATAAGATATGTTAGATTAAAATCAATAGGCAGTGGCAGGCTGAGAAATGCATGTTTTAAATAAGAACAGAATATCCTATTAATAATTGTTGGATCTATTACTTCAATGGAGTCTAAAAAAATATTCATATATGGAAAGGAAGAAGAAATAAAGGACACAAGAGGTGTAAATAAACTAAATTTAAAACTAAGGGCAGCATTAAGTTTTAAATCAGAGAGTATTCGCCATTACCTTAATAGTTCAGGAAGGTGAAGTAAGGCAATAGCATTAATCACTATAAATTCTTCCTAAAAAACCTTAAAGAGAGACCTTGTGGCAAAGAGCTGTGGTATAATGGATCAAGCACAGGACCTAAGACTTTCTTATCCTGACTCTGTCATTTAGCAGTTTTGTGACCTTTATCTATAAAAGGAAGTTAATAATCCTTACCCAGCGGGGGTGGAATTGCATAAGGTCACACGTGTGAATGTGGCATCAAGCGACCATTTTTGTCAGAGCTCTTGCGACTGCAGGGGACAGAAATGCAACTCCAAAGGTTATTTATTGGCTTGCATGAATTTAAAAAACGTAGTGCTAGTGCTTTAGGTATGCCTAGAGGCAAGAACTCAACTGATGTCACAAAGAACCTGGCCTTCTCCATCTCTTGGCCATGCTCTCATTTGTGCTAACTTTAAACTCAGATTGGCTCTTCCCTTGAGGGAACAAAATGGCAGCTGGCAGCTCCAGACTCAAATCCTCAGTTACAGAGCTCTTTTACCATAATTCAACTCCAGGTTTAATAGGGCCATCCTTGGCCTGGACAGGGTCATGGAGCCACTCTAAACCCATCATTATGGACAAAGCAATTCTGCACTTTGATTTACCTGCTTTAGATCATATGCCTTGCTTTGGGAGCCAGGGAAAAAGTCAGCCTCAACTGATCTACAAACACTAAGAGAGAGAGAGAGAGAGAGAGAGAGAGAAAAGGGTCATGTCCCAGGGGAAAACCCAAAATGCTGCTGCGAGAAGGAAGAATATAAGATCACAAAAGCAAACTAAGCCCACCAGTATGGAAGTTCAGTTAGTATTGTTTCATCTAGATCTGCTAGACTGTGTGTCATGTCTCCAAATAGACCAGAAATAGAATATAGAACCCAGCTCCTATACGAATCATGTTTCCTATATGTTTCTTTTGTTGGAAAAATGTAATAATAATACTGCTTTCTCTGAGGATAGAGAGCCTGCTCAAATAGCCTTGTGCTTCAGAAAAAAAATTCATCACTAAGCAAGAAAAATGCATTTCTTGCTTGGCTCATGAGCTCAGAAGAGGATTGGAATATTAATATTTAGTGCATGCACCTAGAAATGACCCTGTACGCATAAATATGCTTTAGCATCTCCATTTATACCTACATCAAGGAAAAAAATTAAATTATGATCTACTGCTGTGAAGAAATGAAATGAAACACCAGACATATATTAAACTTAAAGAATAGAAATGAACCCACAACACAAGAAAATTTGGAATCTCACATACTCTGCTTTCCTTAATATGGGTCTCTGTGCATCCCTGTCTGTTTCTATTGACTAGTTATGAACTTTGTGATATATAAAATTAATAGCTTTTTACCTTTCCCTTTGCCTAAAGAACTTGACAATGCAAGTCTCTCCCATCTTAAGCACAGCATCTTTCTCTTTCTACTACTCAATTCCTCTCTTGTTTCATAGCCAAGATTCTAGAAAAAGCAGACTATCCCAGCTCTTTCTACTTTCTTGCCCTTGCCCCCATTCAAGCTCATGAAAATCTAGTTTCTGTCTTTATCAGCAGTGAGAGTTCTCTAAGCTCAACAGATCCTTACCAGTCTTTACCTAATTTAATGTGTCTGTAGCATTCTCTGCTTCTGGAAATTCTCCTTCCCTCTTGATTTCCATCTCATCAGTCTCCCCGGATTTCCCCTCTCCTTTGGGTGATTCCATCCCTCCACCTGCCCTTTATCTGTCTTCCCTGGGCTTGTTCTTACTCTACCTGTTCTCCCCTAATCTCATGTCTTCACTTGCCCGCATATGCTGACAGCCCCCAAATCTTTATTTCAAGCACAGACCTCTATATCCAAGTGCCACTGGACATCTCTACCAAACTGTCCCACACTTGAATGGACTATTCAAAATGAAACAAGGAAAAAAGCCCTGGGAAATAGCAATATATAAAAGATGTAATGGAAAAGAACACCTGAGACAGCTCAGAAAGGTATAATGAAAACCAAGAATGAGAGATGTCCCAACAGCCAAAGCAAGAGGGGTCTTTTGGAAGGAAAGAGGGCATGAAACTATTAAATGCAAGATTGAGTAACATATTTTTTTTTTTAACGTTTATTTATTTTTGAGACAGAGAGAGACAGAGCATGAACGGGGGAGGGTCAGAGAGAGAGAGGGAGACACAGAATCCGAAACAGGCTCCAGGCTCTGAGCTGTCAGCACAGAGCCCGACGCGGGGCTGGAACTCACGGACCGCGAGATCGTGACCTGAGCCGAAGTCGGCCGCTCAACCGACTGAGCCACCCAGGCGCCCCAAGATTGAGTAACATAAGGACTAACGACTATGCCTTCAAATTAACAGCTAGAAGCTCGTTAGTGATCTTGACAGAGACATTTCCGCGGTTAGGGCAGAAACTAGACTCTGGTGTGTTAGGGAGTAAATAAGAAGTAAGAAAGCAGATATAGAGAACATAAAGCCATTTTTTAAGAGCTTGAATGAAGGAGCTGAAATAGCTAAATGGAGATGAGGGGTAAGGGAACGTTGGTTTATTTTGTTGGTGGAGTAGGTGTTAGTTTTTAAGCTGGGAGAAATCTGAGACTGTTTACTAAAGGAAGTAAAAGCAGTACGGAATTAGAAGTTGAAAACGCAGGAATCAGAGGGGGGAGGGTGGTAATGCTGGCTAAGCTTCCCACGACTGCTGTGTTCTATCAAGAACACAGATTTGCGTGAGCTTCACCCCCTTCACTTCTAGTGCCTTCAGTAATTCTTTATTGTGCACAGGTTAAAATTTAATCCTCAGCTTTGCATTTAAACGATCTCCTCAAGGTCTGATTTCATCTCTTCCACATTACATCCCTCAAGTCCTACTCAAAATGATGTTAGAAGCCTTTCCTTACTTCTTTCTCTTCTCTCTTAAGACCTACCTCAGGTTCGGTTTCCTCTTAGCTTTCCCTAACCACCTCAGTTCTCAGCAGTTACTCCTTTTATGGCATTTATGTAGGATTGATATGGTTCTTCATTTTTTCTGACCAATTAATTATTTACCCACTCACATAGATGTTCCCGCTCCCTAAATCAGTTAGCTGTAAGCCCACGAAGGGCTTTGACCGTCCAACATCAGCAGAATCCCTCCTTAGATTGTGAGGCCCTTATATTAGGGACAGCTGTGATAGAGTGGTCTTGTAAGCATTGGGAAAGGCTGAAGTTGACTCTATGGTCACCAGTGACCTTGTGGGAATAATGGACGGGTGGAGTAAGGAGCAGCAGGAGCCAAATAAGACATAAGACACATAAGACAGTGAAGGAGAATGCACAATCCTAGAAGGGTCCAAGTCTTTTGATTAATAGTCATTGAGCAAATACTGTGAACAGAGCACTGTCCTGGATGTGAAGACATAGGAGTGAACAAAGCAGAACATTTCTCTGCCCTCAGGGAGCTTATAGTCCAGAACAGCAGACAGACATTTAACATATAATTTCAAATGTGACGAGTGGTAGTTAAAGGAAAGAGTACCAGGAGAGAGTATTGTATCCTGTATATTCCCGGTGGCTTGAACACAGCTTGACGTGTAGTGGGCACTGACTCTCTGAAAGGAGGGAGAGAGAGAAAAGAAAGGAAGAAAGAAAGAGGACAGAAGGGAAGGAGAAAGGACATTACCTCCTATGTTATTGATGGTTAGGATAAAAACTGCAAAGTTAAAAAAAGATTCAACCCATTCGTTCACAAAACAGATCACCATTAGGTACCTATGGTATGTGAGGTGCTGTGATGGGATTATTACAGGCGATTTTTAGATTGTGGCAAAAACAGAAGGAAGCCTTCAAACAAAATAACTTCTAGAATCTCTCGCTTGCTTCCTTAAAATCCTGGACCTTGGTCATCAACTCTATTTAACAGGGTCCTACACACATTAGTTGTGAGCAGACATTTGTCGTGTTGAGCTGCTTAACATTGAGTTTTTTCAAAGAATCCTAAGTGAAGCAGGTAAACTATAGCCACTGGCTAACTTCAAATTTTCTGTTTGTGGGGCACAGGGATATACTTCCCTCATTTATAAAATAAATAATTAAATACAAATAAACTAACTAACTAACTAAATAAATAAATAAAGACCAAATTTGGGATACTTCATGAATATCCAAATCCTGAGAAAAGAGAGGATGATAAGAGACACCTCCATTTGAGCAGCTGTTGGTAAACAGTTACCATATCAACATTTGAAACTGCATCATGTGGCACATTATTTGTCATTTTAATGCAGTAATATAACCACAAGATTACAAAGTTAAATTTATGTAAATCATGTTTTGGAAATTACTGGAGCAGACTGTGGGGGCTGTGTGTACTCAATCTGCTAATGAAACGACCCATCTCACCAACAGAAAATCAAATGAAGGAAATATTTTTGCTGCACTTCCTTTGGTCTGTTTTGAAGATGTAAAGGATTCTGTTAGGAATGTTTCCCCCAAAGGCTTTAATTTGGAAGAGATGGGGAAGAGAGAGAAGTCTGTGTTCATCCTTTGTTAAAGAGGCCACCTTGGGAGCTAGGGAATGTTCCCTTTGGTTTGTGGTCTATTCAACAAGGCTGGTGGTATTTCTGCTCCCAGCTGATTAATCTATCAAACCCCCAATGTTTTCAAGGAACCACAGACTACTCAGACAATTGTTAGGAGAATGATGTCCCTGCATTATGAATCTAACATTCATTTTCATAGATGGCAGCATGACTAATGATGATGCTTCGCATTTCTATAACAATTTACAGTTTCCAGACCACTTTCTCATTGATCATCTCATTTGATTCTCATGACAACCCTGTGAGGTCTCGAGGGCAGGAATTATTGTTCTTATATTTCAAATGAAGAAGAGAACTCTAGGCTCCAAGGGGATCACCTCCCTAGTCAAGTAAATGGTGAAGTCCTAACTGTAACATAGACCTTCTGATACTGATTTCAGTGTTCTTTCCATAGACAATTACCCTAAATTGTTACTCAAGAACCGTGGTCTTGAGAGTTATGCTGTGAAAACAAAATTGTTTCCGAGCAAATATATACATAGACATATATATACACAGTAATGTGTATGGTATACACACATTATATACCTTTCGTATCAGCCAGGGTTCAGGGCGGGAGACAAAAACCACTCTAAGTGTTTCAAGCAGAAAAGGAATTTAATACAAGAAATTCGGTGATTACAAAATTTTCAGAAGGACTGAAGGAACAGAAGTCAGGGGCTGCCCCAGGCTGCTCAGCTCAAGAGCCCACATGCACAGTTGCCAGAATACAGACTTCTGGAAGCTGCAACTGTCACATGACTGAGCCAAAACTGCCTATAAATAATCACATCCCTGTGACCTTGCTTACCAGCATCAATAGCAAGAAAATTAACTACATCTCACTTTCACTTTCCAAATTTCATAGGCATGCACGTGATTGGCAGAACTGAATTCTCATCCAGAACTTTAGTTGCAAGGGAGTCTGAAAAATGTCGCTTCTCGGAGGGGGTTGAGAGCGCCAATCATGCTATCATTCCCCTTTTAAAAATGTATGGTGCTCATTAACATTTTAAGCCTTTTTAAAAAATCCTGCAGTAAAGGAAACTATTAAACTTTAACCTTGCTAAACTCAGCTTTTCCTCAAATTGTTTGACCATGGAGCTCTTTATCTGGCAGCCCTTCATTAAGCAGAACACGTTCAGGGGAGATTGCGCCACAGCAAGCTGGGGTCACCCAGCACTCACACGTGCGCCAACATGTCAGTCAAGTAACCAATAAACATGAACTCAGCCAGCGTCTGCAGCAGCCGCTATGGTGGGCCCTAGGGCGGCGAGCAGGCCAATTCCAGTCTGCACAATAAATGTGTGATGCAGAACCCCTCTCCCTAGAGTAATTACAATGTAGTTGAAGAAAGCACCTATAGGCCTAGGCCCCAGAAATTTAAGACACCAGAATTCATACTAAGCAGAAAATGAGTTAAGACTAGAAAGCGCTATAGATAGAGATCATTGTCCATCACTGAGGGTCATAAACAGCCAGCAATGCAAATTTTTGGAAGCACTCATAGTATTGTTGAGCGAGCCAAGCACTCTCTGTTGACAGGCCCCACCACCCCCTATTATCTCCCTTCTGCTCAAATCACAAAGTTCTTTTTTCTCTCCGGTACCTGTGCGCATTGGAGTTCAATGCACCCAGGTGGACACACAAGCAGGTGACATGACTGTGGAATTGGTGGGGTCTGGACTGAGCTCTGAAGGGGGACAGCACCCTCTACAGTGCTCCTCCTAGACTTCTGCAAGAATATTTGTTACCTATGGGAGTGGGCATGATATGATTAAAGAGTAAGCCCTGAATCAACCACCTAGACCTTGTTGAAAACTCTGAAGCAGGCCTCCTCATAGTGGAGAGATTTCGAGTGAGAAAAGAGTTTTGAGGCAGGCCTCAACTGTGATTAAGGAGAGAGTGTGAATGCTCCCCTAAAGCAGAGAGGGCTTAGAAAGGGAATTCTGTGTATCCCTTATCCTTCATCAGAGAGAGAGAACACATGATGTATATATAATGGCTATTGTATCTCATTGTTCTTGTGGGGCTTCCACTATGAATAAAGCACTCTTTTCTGCATCCACATTCAATTTTTAAGGAGCTTAAGTGAAATACTTAAAATACAATTCCTGGGGCACCTGAGTGGCTCAGTACGTTGAACGTCCGACTTTGGCTCAGGTCATGATCTCACAGTTTGTGAGTCTGAGCCCCACATTGGGCTCTCTGCCGACAGCTCAGAGCCTGGAGCCTGCTTCGGATTCTGTGTCTCCCTCTCTCTCTGCCCCTCCCCCACTTGCGCTCTCTTTCTCTCTCAAAAATAAATAAAAACATTTTTAAAAATTAAAAAAATAATAATCAAATCAAATCAAATAATTCCTCATGCACCCAGATTTGAAAATCTTATCCTGTAACAATTTGGGGTTTTTTCTCCCCTGACTCCACTCCACACCCTACTTTCTTCTATTGAAGAAATGTAATACTTGCAGTCCATTTTTTTTTTAATGCTTTCAAAAGAAATGCATTTTTAGGAAGACGTTCAAATGCCCAAAGGAGCAGTAATTAGGGAACATAAAAACGAAGGTTTTTTTAAAGACAGTAGCATTACTCAGGGCCATAAGAACTGTCTTTGGCAAACTGAAGAGAAATTATGAATGAAAACCCTTCAGTTACAATCCCTTCGTACCATATTATTAACGTTGTTTTCAAGGAGATCACTGTGGAATAAGAAACTGCTCCCTGTAAATGTTGTAATCTAGATGGCTTTATACCATAATCACTAGTTAAGTGGCAACTAGTTGAAAGCCAAGCATGCCATCCATTGTCTTTGAAATGGAGAGTTAGTCTGTATTCTGAAAACAAACGAAAAACCCACATATTTCACTCATCACCAACTTCCTGGAAGTTAATTAATATTGCTTTCCCTCTAATAGCAAACACACATGCATGTCAACAGTAAAGGATATCCCCAAGGCACTCAGAAAGTGAAGGGAAGACCTGGGCCCAGGATGTGAAGCTCTGGCTTCCAGAGTGCATGTGGAATACATTAAAACCAACATCCCTCAAATGTCAGCTCTTTGTTCATTCAATAAATATTTATTGAGTACCTACTATGCACCAGACACTGAGACAGGCACTGGTATACAATGGTGTATAAAAGAGAGATGTGTCCCCACCATCTTGGCATTCAAAATCCAGTGGGCAAGCCAGACAGTCAAATGAAGTGAACTATCAAATGAGAATAATGGGGGAGGCAGAATTTTACCAAGAAAGGGTGGTAGGGACAGTGTCTTTCAGGAACTAACCTTTGCAATAAGATGTAAAGGACTGAACTTCCTGAAGAGAAGCCACAGTGAAGACCAAGGCATTGCAGTAGGAAAGGGTGGCATGTTTTAAATCCTAAAATAAGGCCATTGTGAGCAAAGCAGGTAAGAAAGGGAGATGATGAGGCTGGAGAGAGGACTCATGATAAAAAGCCCTGATTCCATTTTGGGATGAATGGAAAGCCACTTTGTATTAGTCAGCTCAGGCTGCCTTAAAAAAAAAATACCATACGCTGGCTGGCTTAAGCAACAGAAATTTCTCACAGTTCTGGGACTGGAAAGTCCAAGATCCAAGGTGCAAGCCAGTTTGATTTCTTGTGAGAGCCTTCTTCCAGGCTCGTAGATGGCTACCTTCTCACTGTGTGCTCACATGGCCTTTCCTCAGTGTGTGTGCTTGGAGAGAGAGCAAACTTTCTGGTGTCTTTTCTTATAAGGACACTAATCCTGTCAGATCAGAGACCCACCCTTCTGATCTCATTTAATCTTAATTATTTCTATAAAGATCCTGTCTCCAAATACAGTCACACGGGGGGGGGGGGGGGAGGGGGGGAAGGGCTTCAAAATATGAATTTGGAGGAGATACATTCAGTCCATAACAAGTTTAAAGCAGGGAAATAACATCATCTGACCATTTCACTTTTTAAAGGTCACTTTGACTACAATGTGGTGTGTGGCTCATTAGGAAAAGGAGAAGAAACAGGGACCAGGAATCCTGAACAGGGAGAACAATGACCAAGGTGGTAGTGATGGTCGTGGTCGTGGTGGGTAGGAACAAAAAGGTGAAAGAATTGATTAACCAGATATTTTTTAAAAAATCTTGCTTAATATTTTTTTAAAAAGAAGATCTGGTGTATTAAGAAGGAAAACCAGAGCAGAAGGCAACTTAGATTATCCACTTTTCAGTGACGTTTTAAAACAATACCAGTAAGTGATTTAAACAGAGAAACAACCTGTATGGGTCCCCATGTGGTAGTGCAGCAGAACTGTTTTGATTATTAGCCTGCTTTTTTTTATTATCATTATGATACATAGTCATGGGGAAATCTAAGAAGGCTGCAAGGTTCAGTTAAGGTTGGCAATTAAACATACAAATGCTTATTGAAATATGTATTAGGTTCCTATTGCTGTGTAACAAATTTCCACAAAATTAGCAGCTTAAAAAAAACACAGCTTTATTATCTTACCATTTCTGTGGATCAGAAGTCCAGGCATAGCTCAGCTGGGCCCTTGGCTTAAAATCTCGTAAGGCTGAAACCATGGTGTTAGTTGGACTGGGTTCCTTTCTAGAGCTCAGGATTCTCATTCAAACTCACATAGCCTTTGTCAGAATCCAGTTCTGTGGTCCCATGAAGGAAGCTCCTGTTTTGCTGGTTGCCAATTAGGGGCCACTTGCATCTCCTAAGAGCCACCTGCAGCCCTCCTTTTAAAGGCTCACCAAGTTAGGTCAGGCCCACATGATCATCCCCCTTTCGCTTAACTCAACTAATTAGTGACCTTGATTGCATCTGCAAAAGGCTTTTTGCCATATAACATAACATAATCACAGGAATGATATCTCCTTGTAGTCATGTAGACATCCTTTCTACCTCATAGGTATGATTTCATCCCAGTACACAGTCTTTGTTGGCAGGACTCATTGTATCTCCAGGTATCCTGGCAACATTGACTCCGTAGGCCCTGGGCATCCTGGCTGTGACACTGTCTTACCTCCCTTGTCAGAAAGAGCAGATGTCCTCCACTCTCTAGCCCTAGTCATGCTGCAAGTCCTACCTCTCTGACATGACCTCCAAACTCATACATCTGTGTGTCACTCCTAAGAGCAAACCCTGAAATTTCTACAGTCTGCTGTATGTCTCCATTTTCTACAGATATTTGCTGAGCACCTACTATGTACTGGAAACACAAAAGTAAACAATATATAAAAATCCTGCTCTGATGGAACTTATAACCCATTGGGGAGAGGCAGAAAATAAACATAAATAAATAACAACCAAAAAAGCATAATCAATTTAGATGATAGTAAGTGCTAGAAGGAAAATGAAACAAGGTGAAAAGGTTGATGGTAATAGAAGAGAAAGTGTCTCTTGGAAGAGACGACATGTGAACTAAAACCTGAATGCTGGTAGGTAGCAACTTGGGGACAGCTGGTGGAGAGGGGAAGAAGGACAGGGCACAGGAAAAGCACTCCTGGCAGAGGTAAAAGAGGCTTCAGGGAACTTGGCAGTGGAGTAAAGGAAAAGCGTAATGACTGTAGCACAGTGAATGAGACAGAGAATGGAGTGAGGAAGTTACAGAGCTGGGCAGAGGCCAGATCAAGACGGATCTTCCAGGCCTAGGAAGATTATGAATTGTAGTTCCTAAATTACATCATAATTATTTCAAGCATCATCTGCCCTCAAACTGTTCTTGTTAAATTTCCCATCTGTGCCAAAACCTAGAATGGAGATTTTACCTCCATTCTACCTATCACTTGGCTCAAAATTTAGAATTTAGTTTGACTTCTTACACCCCTTCACCCTGTATAATCAATCAATTATCACAATTCTCTTGTCATCCTTTCATCTCCTCATCCTTTTACTGTCCTAACATGACTATTCTGCCATAGATTTTTTGCTGCCTCATGCCTAAACTATTGCAGTAGCACATAATTTTTGTTTCTCCTTGTACCAATCCATCAAACATAGTTACCATTATTATTGTCTTCAGTTATCATGTTCATAGTGTTACTCCCCTGTTTACAAGCTTCCAGTGGATGTCTATGACATAAAGGATCAAGACCATAGTCCTTGATAGAAGAGGAATTCAAGGCCCTAAGCTCCTCTATAACTTGAACTTAATGTGAATTCAAACCTTCTCTCTCCATACTCCACTTTCATCTCTTTCCCAAGCACAGCTTGCTCACTTTCTCCTTCTTGCCTTTTCTCACCCTGTCCTCTTTGTCCCATCTTTACAAATCCAAAGTCAATTCTGTAGAATCCAGTTCAACATTCAGCTATTTCCTCCATAGCAGGAAACTGCTCCTCCAGAGCAGTTTTCAAAGTGTGCCCCTGGGGTCCTGACACCCTGTCAGAGGGGTCTGTGAGGTCCTCCTTTTCCAATTGCAGAGCTGGTGAGTCCAGATTTCCTCCATATCCTTCAACCAAAGCAACATATCACAGCAGATGAACTGCAGAAGTAGATAGTAAACCAGACATTAAGGAGGTTTGCAATAATGCAAAACAATGTCACTATTTCCATTAAAGATTTTGTTTTGAAAATGTCAAATAAAAACAAAACTGGACTTAGATAAGGAGAGACTTTATTCAGAAAGACTACTGTAATGAGGGAAGTGGTTTCACCTCAGGACCTGCACATGTCTCAATATCACGCTGAAAGAGGCTTCTCTTATGTAGGGAGGGGTAACCAGGGACTTCATGGGGGGAGGAAGGCAAGCTGATGGAGTGAGAAGGTGGTAAAATCAGGACATTTCAATAAGAAATGTTTCTTTTTGGAGTTAGCCAGTCTCAGAATGAGCTGTTAAGGGTGGGTGGTGCTCACCTCAGTGCATTAGTGCATGCTCAAATGGGGGGCAAGCCAGATCTTAAAGGCCCATGGGGAAGAAAGAAATCTGATTAAAATGTGGTTAAGCCAAAGTTCAATGGATAAGTAATAGGTGATTATGAGTATTTGGTCAAAAAATATTTTATTTCTTGGGGTGCCTGGGTGGCTCAGTAGGTTAAGGGTCTGACGTCAGTTCAGGTCATGATCTTACACTTCATGAGTTTGAGTCCCACATCGGGCTCTGTGCTGACAGCTCAGAGACTGGAGCCTGCTTTGGATTCTGTGTTTCCCTCTCTCTCTGCCCCTCCCCTAATCATGCTCTCTCTCTCTCTCTCTCTCTCTCTCTCTCTCTCTCTCTCTCTCAAAAATAAACATTAAAATTTTTTTTTAATATTTTATTTCTCATGAAAATAATTTTATGTTTACATGTAATAGGTTTATATTTTAATCAATTAATACATATTTTAAAGTCACATTTTTGTACTAAATGTCAATTTTGTATGGTAAATATCAATAGGTACAACCCACCTAAACAAAAACTCTTTGGGCCCCTCAATAATTTTTAAGAGTATAAAGGGAACCTGCAACCATAATGTCCAAGGACCTCTGCTCTAGATCACTCATAAATGTCCCCATTAATCATAGAACAATAATATGACTTAGAGATCTTTTAGTTCAGTCTTTTCAATATGGATTAACTTATGGAGGCTATGTGACTTGCCCAAGACCACAGTTAATCAAAAGTACCAATAAGATTAAATACTGACCTCCTGATTTCTGATCCTATGTTGACCCTATGCTGCTATTTACTAACAGCAAATTCGCTTTTCAGATGTGTGTCTCACCCAACCTCTGAGAGCAAGTCTCTGCCTTGTACTTCTTTCATGTACTTCAGAGCACCTGGCACACACCCCTAATACCCACATGATAGGTGTTCAAGATTCTCATTGGATTGAATGGATACAGGAAGGGACTCAGGAAAGGATGAAGGTGGGAAGCCTTTCATAGATTCACAGGCCTTGAAACCACCGAAGTCTTCCAACACCTACACCTGTATCATTCCACGCACATTAATCTCCCAGTAGTTATTTCCAGACTATTGGGGCCACAGAAATATGATCTTTGAAAAACTCGCCAAATCTTCCTGAATGGTTTACAGCCTGAGATATCCAAAGGAAGGCACATGGAAGCACCTGGCTTCTCACCATCTTAATGCACACAGCCCACCACAGGCCATGGCAAGAATGCCACTGATGCTTTGCTCTGTCCCACTTTGTTGCCCACACACCCTGTGACTTCAGAGTCCTGAGTCCTGCAGAGGTTCAGTTGGACAAGAGGGGAAAGAGATACAGAGGAGAGCGTCAACACAGATAAATGCTCCTTCAGTCAGGGGGTGCTGGAGAAGAGCTACTGGGGGAGCCAGGGTCTAGAGAAGCTGCTAGAACAGCTTTTTTTGAAAAAGGAAAAGAAACAAGAAAGGCTATCGATCTTCTAAGAAACAGGAAAGAAAAGCTAAAAAATAATTGGGGGAAATCATTTCTTAACAAAATGAAACTATCCCTTCTTTGTTTTAAGGAAAACAGTCTTGCATAAACTATAGTCAGACATGGTTCTGTGGTCCCAGGAAAGTTTTCCAGACCTCAGCTATAGAAATTAGAATGTGAAGGTGGGAGTCTGTGGGTGGAGTGATATTAGCTTGGATCCAATTGTTGACCACTTCATGACCACTAATGAGGGCTTCAGGGCATATCCATAATGTGTAGGAGGTGATCCAACGGTCATTTGTTTTCCTCAGTCAAGTCTACGCCAGCTAAATTTAGCTAGAGATTAACTAATCCTTCTCAGGGTGCTGGGAAACTCGACTCTTGCAGATCTATCGAATTCCTCCCCTGTCTTCACTCAGTTCACCCAGAATTCAAGAAGCTATCTCAAATCCATATAGGTACTCATCCTCCAACTGCTATGACCCAGGGTCAAAGCTACCATTGTTGCTCATTGCATCAGTCAGGACCAGTCAGGAAAACAAAGTCCAAGCTCTGATTCGAGGTATTTTAATGTGGAGGGCTAGTCATAAAGGTGCTCAAAAAGCCAGAGAATGGTGATACAACCCAGAGATTAGCAGTAGCAGGGAGTCACTATTACCGCCAAGACTGAAGGAACTGAGGAAGAGATGGTACTGCTGAAGTGTAAGAACTTGGGAAGCCAGGTAGAAAGAGGAACCATGGAGAAAAGTGCCCTGAAGGATCCAGGTCCAGAGACAATGGGACCATCCAGTGGATCTGTCCAACGGGGCTGCCCAGGAGCAGCTGATACCTAAAAGGACCAACATTGCTAGGGATGCCCCACAAAGCAGGGAGAGACAAGAGGAAATATCCTGGCTTCTCCTTTCATCTAGCTCTGCAGTCTCGCTCCACTGCCTCACGTTGGTTCAGCCCACCCAAAAGCAAATTGGCCAGAGAGTTTCGGAAATATACTTTGTTTTGCACGGGAAGGATAAAGAACAGATTTCAGAACAAATAGGCAAATGAGCAACGCATTCCCATCCCCACGGAAATTCCCTCCCAACTGGTCTCCTGGCATTTATCCTTGCCTTTCTCCCATCCTCTCTCTACACGGAGATCTCTATAAATTGATTTTCATCGCTTCTACCCTTCAGCAGCTTTCTGTTGCTTGCAGAAACTCCCTACCATGGTCTACAGGGCCCTGTGTGGTTCTGCCTCTGCCAATCTTCCCAGCCGCGTTTCAAGCCACTCTCCCCCTCAGTCACCAAGCTCCAACAGGAAGTGCTGTCTTTTAGTCCCTGCAGGGCCTTCACACCTGTCCTTCCATCTGTCTGGAAATATCTATTCCCCCTGCTTTGGCTAAATCCTCCTCATCCTATATAGGTCTCAGCTTAAATGTCATTTCTTCAGAGAGGCTTTGCCAAGCTTTCCCTATTTCAATGAGATGCAAAGTTTGTGGTCTTAATCAATTCCTGCGCTTTGCCTTCGTGGTACGTTAACATAATTTATAAGTATATATTTACTTATGTCTCTGGTTTTTGACTATTTGCCCTCCACCTGTCTAGAAACTAAGCAACAGTAGGTATCTTACTGAGCATTGTCTCTGGGACAGCTGCTGCGTGGAGCACCCTGTCTGGCACAGACATGTATCCACTAAAGAATGGCAGATGATGAAGGCAGAGGGATGCTATGATGAGATCACATTATTTAATTCATATGTTTTTCCAAGGTCCATCCAATCTGACTTCTGACCCTTCATTTAGAAACTCAGAACTAACCCCCTCCGAATAAATTCTCCCGGATGGTTAATAGATTCACAAACCCGCTGTTGCTAAATTGAGCTCCAAGGATACATTTTTTGACTTCTGTGTTTAGAAGGACAAAAAGTTCATTGTGTCCTTTGGAGAATAACTCTTGCTGAGAAAACAGGAGAATTCTGAGGCCTCCAGTTACCTTTTCATGACAACATGTGAAAAAGCCTCTCCCTTTTTATTTCCAGTCAACACTAGCTTGTCCTTATTTTTTTGTGTGGCTGTGATTCTGTCATGCTTTGTAATGTTCATTTAATAATGTAAGGATATCACAGTATGTTTATATTACTCACAAAAGACCGTACCATTCTTTCTAGATGTGCAGCATATTTTTTTTTTAAAAAAGCTCTTTTAAGTAGGTTTTGTTTTTCATGCAGGAAAGGCTACTGGTATAATACAAGTCAAGGACACTTTCATGGTTGTAACCATGGCCCCTCCTTGTGGCAAAACACATGCAATGACTCTAAATGCCACCTCTGGTTTTTTCTTCTCCATCTAACCTTTACCAGTGAACCAACAGAGGAGTATAATACCCAGGCAATCTTTGTCTGGAATTTTAGCCATGACTTTGCCTCAAAGTTTCCTTACCACCCTACCCAAAGCATTTCCTTAATGGGCCAGCCCTCAAGTCTTTTCAGTACTGTCTCGTTATTTTTCATCCTACCAAGCTAAATGTGTTATTAATAACAACAACAAAAAAATTAAGTATGGTGTGCACACTAATCTAAAATTTTGAGTTGGCAATTAGTTAGAGCGAAATGCAATTAGATGTTTTCCTTCAAGTCCTAATTTACATGCTGGAAAACATGGGCAAGCTTCACAAGTAATTGCAAAAATAAGCCCTGCTTTCTCTGTTTGTGTGTAAATATAAAGCTTCCCAGCACACCTGCCTTTGCCTAAATAGAATAGAGTCCCAGGGGTCTTCTTGCTTTATGATCACTGAGATATACCGCAGAAAGGAAACTGATCAGCCTTTAGGTGGAAATGTGCTTTCTCTCCAATGCAGAAGCTCATTAATTGGCATTGACTTTACCCATCGAGAGCTGGGGTGTATAAACTAGGTCTGACAGAGCTTCATGTAACCCCATGAGGTGAATTAAGGCTCTTCAGAGCTCTAGTACCCCTTTTTGTGCACTTAGAGTAATAGCTAATGTAGTTCAATCCATTAAACATTTCATGGGCATCTGCCCTATGCAAGACTGTTAGGAACCCTGGAGGGTACAAATTGAATAAGATACTGTTGACGTCTTCAAGAGGTCTAGTAGAGAAGATAAGGCACAGACACAAATACCATCATGAGAATGGCTTCACAGGAGGTAGAGGATGGCGAACCTAAGCATCAAAGCCCCTGGATGCTGCACCTCGTAGCTCCTTGAGGAATGATGAGAAAAAGTGGGGGTGTCTCAGATACCATGTCAGTGCCCCAAGAGAGAATCTGATTTCAGCTTAGGTCCCAATCAAGAAGCTAGTCTAACAATACAAGGGTGTGGAGTGGGGACTTACCGTTTCTGCAGAAAAGCTAAGGACAGGAAGGGGAAAGTAGGGTAATTTTGCAGAATATAGGAGCAAATGAAAAAATCAAGGACTACAGATTTTCTGCAAATAGCATTAAGGGCTCTGATAGAAGAAAAGAACATTTTAGTGAAGATGAGGGATCAAAACAAGAAATTCACAGAAAGAATCCTAGAGCACATAGAACTTGGATGATACAAAAAGGAAAAAAAAATATTCAGCATGGAACAGAAACCTTTCTGTTGGCCACACTACTGAGCAGTTTTTCAATCCCTTAGTGAATAGAAAATTGGCCAACATCAGAATCTCCCTATATATAATGTATAATTCCTTATTTATAAATAATTTTGCTTGCTAACTCTACATAGCTCTCATTGCATAGCATGGGCTCAGTTCTTATTTACTTATTTATACCCCCGTATTGTTTCAAAAATAACTTGATGCACATTTTTATTACCTTCATAAAGTCCTAAGATAAAGAGCCCATTTTAGATATTGTCACATATGCAGAAATTTAAACTGGGTGGACCCCACCCAACAGCAGTGATCAAGATTTTAATGCTCAGAGCTTGTAAAACCAAACAAGTAGCCCACAGCACTGAATTTTGCAAAGTGCCAAGCCTTTGTTGTGCCTCAGTGTGCTACAGACTACAAAAATGCAAAGTGTGGCTAAGTGTTTTGCTCAAGATAGAAACAAAGAAAAGTTATTCCAGCTGGAGGAACCAGGGAGAGCCACATTGGGGGAGTACCACTTGAAAGATGAGTAGGAAGGTAAGAAGAGACGAATTCCTGACACGGGAAATGGCATGTACAAAGGATGGAGGTAGGAAGTTACTTGGCGGTATGCATGGTAGAAAAGAAGAAAACAGAGAAATCGTTTCTGTCCTCCCTTTTTTTTTAAGTCTTTGTTCTTTTTACATATAGGGACTATTGACAGGATGAAAGCTAGCACAGTATCTACTTCCCTATGGCAGATAATGAGATGCTAATGGACCCAGCAACACGCTAGATGGACAAGATCCACCTGCATAGAGGTGCAGGTTATGAAAGGATTTCAGGGAAAATATTCTTCTTAAAAATATCCTCAATCCCTCGATACTCATTTCACCTTAAATTTCTCTAATGGGAGTACAATCTTTCATTTTACAGTTGGTAATAGTGCTTTAAAAGCAAATACTCTTAGGGGCACCTGGGTGGCTTAGTCGGTTAAGCATCCGGCTTCGGCTCAGGTCATGATCTCGCAGTTTGTGAGTTTGAGCCCCACATCCAGCTGTGTGCTGATAGCTGAGAGCCTGGAACCTGCTTCAGATTCTGTGTCTCCCTCTTTCTCTGCCCCTCCCCTGCTCACACTGTCTCTTCCTGTCTCTCAAAAATAAGCGTTAAAAAAAATGTTTTTTAATAAAAGCAAATACTCTTAGAAGGGGCTACAGAATGGCCATCATTCCCCTGGAAGCATAGATGACATTGCATGTGACCAGTTTAGCTACAGAGGGAGGAAGAAGACAACATAACAGAACAGCAGGCCTGAAACAGAAACAGGCTAAGGTCTAGGTTCAAGTTAGGAAACAAGAAGGGAGGAAGAGGGTCCAGAAGAAGAATCAGTAGTAAGAATGACTAGTGTGGCCAACGCTGTACTTATTTATATGGGAATCAGTTCTATGTGCAGAAGTGTCCCCCCAGACATTTGAGTGAGGAGGGCAGGGAAAATTTAGGCACTCCATTTTGGCGTAAGCCTCTAATAATCACAAGCTTTCCTATAAAACCCAGCAAAAGATGTCCATCCGGACCTCAAAATCACTTCTATGTTCCTTGAAGCCATTTCAAGCTTCAATAGGATCTTTTTATTCTACATGAAAAAACAAAGCTATGGACTGTTGAAAAGTTATTTAAAGGCAAACCCCATTTCTTTAAACATGGGATTATTTTAATTTTCTTTTTTAAAATATACAATGGAAATGTGTGCTGAGGTTTGGAGGAGGGAGAGCTGCCACAGAAATGAAGAAAATGAAGGACCATGGCACAGGAGGGGCCTCTAAGCAAGAGGAGTGTGATCAAAGTGGGGCTTCCTTTTCGTGGTAGAGGGAATATAGGTTGATAAAACCAAGAGCTGCTTTTATAAAGGGAGCATCACTAAATGGACAGGGGAGCGTGGGAGCTGTCAACTACAGTCCCACACTCTGCAGGAGACGTAAGGAGGGATCACAGGTGATTAGAAGTGTTTTGAGCTAACTGACTCTCCCAGGTAAGGTTAAGCTTAGCAAGAAGACCCCTGCCAGACTATCGCTCCAGCTTTGATCTGCACTCAGTAAGCAGCTGGCATTGTGACCCTTTATCAAAAGCATGTGTGAGTGGATGAAAAGATAAAGTGGAAGACAGTAGGTAGGAAGTATCCAGGTGTCCATGGTTAATTGCATTAAGCCTCACTTGTCCATCTGTGCACTGCAGGGGGTCCTTTTTTTATTTTGTATTCAGGCATCATCAGCACAGAGCAAAGGCCGGGGAGGTCCCCACTTCCTTCATCAGTGATCTGGAGATTTACTTATTTCCAGACATCAACTGTATCGTTATGTTGTCACCACATTCTCTCGTGTTCCCTGCTGGGAAGGCCTTTTAATAATGACTGACTATTCTAATAGGATACCTCCTGGTTTGTTTTAACTTCATTCAAATCAACAAGCAGGTAAGAAATAGTAAGAGCCTAGACCAGAATAATGGTTTTAAAAAAAAGATAGATAATTCCAAGAAAAAAAATAAGGGAGTTAAAATCCACAGGAGTTGGTTAGTAATTGGATTTGGCTGAGGACTAGGGGGCTGCGAATTGGGTGGCTAAAAAGAGGATGATACCACCAACTGAGGTGGAAAGTAGACTACCTGCAGAGCTCGTGGTGCCTAGGGGACACAGTATTAATAAAGAAAGGTCAAGCTCCACTATGGCAACAAATAACCCCCCAAATTTCAGTGGCTTAACAAACTTTTATTCCTGGCTCATATTACAGCTCAAGGCAGTTTGGGTAGCTCTCTTGGGAAGCTCTCCTTCAAGGAGTGACTCAGGAATCCAGGCTTCTCCCATATGATAATACTGCCATCTGGGAGAA
Organism: Puma concolor; assembly: GCF_028749965.1. Taxonomy (NCBI): domain Eukaryota; kingdom Metazoa; phylum Chordata; class Mammalia; order Carnivora; family Felidae; genus Puma; species Puma concolor. The sequence continues at coordinate 23,264,170 of NC_141673.1, read as the reverse complement.
CTTTGCTTCCAGCCATGAAGACAGAAGAGAGATGTATGGAATGGGTGCATATCATTTTCACTCACATCCGTCCATGGGCTAGTGCTCATTCATTTAATCTCCAACTAAATGCAGAAGAAGTTAGCAACTATAGTCTAACTGTGTGGCCAGGAAGAGGAACCTGGTTGGATGAGCAACTAGCCTGTCTCTGCCATAGACATCTAAGTGGTAACAGAGTAGGTGGCTGAATATATCAGTGTAGGATTCAGGGTAAGAGGCATGAGACTGAACTGTAAATGTAGATTTGGACATGGTCAAGTACTTAGGCCTAGAAAAGTCTACGAGATCAACCAAGGAGAGCATATAGCATAAGAAAAGAAGGAAAATCTAAAGAACACTAAGTTTTAAAGAGCCAGGGAAAGAAGAGCCACTGAGAAAGCCACTACGGAAAGTCACCAGGGACAAGGTGGGGGGGCACAGAAAGTAGAATAATTTTCTTCTAGTAATTAAGATGTATTAATTAAACGTACTCAGCATTTGTTTATTAAGGGAAGCTGGGTAATAGTGAATTAACCATATTTGCAAAGGCAAAAATGTTAGGTCATTCTTATTAAGAATTTTTATTTCTTCTTGGGAATAGAAGAATGCTAGAATCTTCAATTTACAGATGGGGAAATTGAGGCTGACAGAAGTAAGTTGACCCTGTTATACTAGATCACACACAAAAATCCAGGTATAGGCAGATAGAATAATAGGTTCAGAACAATCAGGATCCCTACTTTACATGCTGCTATCAAGCTTCCTTCATTTATTCAGTAAATATATAATCAGTGCTTCAGAGACATTATCCCTGCTCTCACTGAGCATTTTTCCAAGAAATGGGAAACCAAGTGCAGAGGTCTCCACCCTCCAACACCCAGGCTGGGGAGCTAATTAGGAGCTATGCTCCCCTCAACACATATCTCCTCATCCAGGCTCTGAGTGGGATAAATTTCAAGTCTGAAATGGATGGGCCCTTAATATACTTGAAAAGGTGCTTTTCCATTTTTGAGAAGGTGATTCCCCCATCTTTGTTAGCTGAGTAGTTTAGTAATTAGGTTCTTTATCACTTTGTCAAAATGGAGCAAGAAGAGCTAAACAAAGCTAGACTTCAGTGACCTGTATTCCATCAATATGAAGAAAATGGATAAGGTGACCCAATTTTCAAATCCTTTCCAAGGTAAAGAGCTCAATCTTTTCACACACACACACACACACACACACACACACACACGCACGCAAAGTGTTCTTTTACATCTGTCTATTTATCAAGTTACACAGTAAAATATTCTTATTATAATAAACCATAGAATTTAATGTATTCTATGAGATCATGAACATGATCGTGCAATGCAAATTATCAGGGGAAAGCAACAATATTACAATAAACTTAACTAGTTTACTATTTTACTTTTTAATTTCAACTTAAGTGCACTCTTTATTCCCCTGTAATTGTCAGTAAAATTAAATTCTCTTTTCCAATTAGACTAAAATCAAAATGTTTAGCTGTTGAGCCTCTATGAGCTCTCTATAAATCTGCTTTAACAGGTAAAATAAAAGCCGTATCTGGCACCCTATCAGTCTCCAACAGTGTTATTACACATTGTACACAATAAAAAGATGTGACTTTTTTTTTAATTTTCAAAGCCCAACTATAGGAAAGTTGTCTTGCTAATGATATTTTTTTCCCTATTACTACCAACGAACCTCTGAAGCCAAGGTTTTCCACTGCTATAACCCCAGGGCCTAGTCTAGTGTCTTGGTCACTGTACCTATTCAATATTTAGTTATTGAATGATTTGAATAGGTAAAAGCATACTATTTACTAAAGATAAAGTAAGATATTTAAGGACCTTGCTATCAAGAAGATTACATTTGTGTGGTGAGGGATGGAAATGTAAATATATAAATAAAATAATTTATTTTGCCACAGCTACTAGTGTACTCTTGATTTTTTTAAAAAGTTCCTGGGGTGCCCGGGTGGCTCAGTCAGTGAAGGGTCTGACTCTTGATTTCAGCTCAGACTCATGGTCCATGAGTGAGTCCTGCATCGGGCTCTGCACTGACAGCATAGAGCCTGCTGCAGATTCTCTCTTTCCCCTCTCTTCTGCCCCTCCCCTGCCCATGCTCTATCTTTCTCTCTCTCAAAATAAAGAAATAAACTTTAAAAGAGTAGTTCCCATTTATACGATTGAAGGTCATCCTCTTTAGCCAAATGAACAACTTCTGGAAGAATAAGCATGGTATGATAGAAGTGGGCATCCCACCAGTCAATTCTGTCTACTCAAGCTTGGTGAACCAACTTGACTAGCCTTGCACTCTGCCCCTTTAAGAAACACATACTCCAAACCACCCAGCTCCAACGAAACAACTACTAAAAAAGCCTATGAACACTGGATGTTGCCTGTCTCTCATGCAAGGCTAAAGAATCCACCAGGACAAAGCTTGATTTCAATTATTCTGCAGGGCAAAAGCGAAAGACTAATGTTATCTACGTCTATAGATTTAAATCACTTAAGAATGTTGTTCTTGGTTAGCTGTATGTGTGCCCATATCAAATGTCTTGCACACATAGTTTTAATTTGTCCCCATCTGATTGAAGGTAAACACAGTAGCCCTAGTCTGTCTGAGATGCCTAGCCTCCTCTTTCTGTATCCTGCTATATTATGCTCGCATGCTCTATATCAGTTGGCATTTACGTAAGAAAATGGAAACCACTCCAAGTATTTCAAGTAGACTGTATTTAAATTCGGAGAACTAGTGTTCTTAAAATCCTTGGAAGGGTTTGAGGAATCATAAACAATGAGATCAACTATAACACAAAAGAAAGTGATTTGGGGGATAAGGGGGAGGTTCAGGTTTAGAAATTTAATTTTCAAATATAGCCTGGATAAAGCAGCCCTTGTTTTCACAAAGAACAAAAATTGTCTATCAAGAAGTGCATTCTATAGCCCTTTTAAGGAACTGTGACCTCAACCGCAAATTTCTAAAAACTTAAATCTTACTTGGTACGTGAGCAAACTCTGTTCCATGGAAATAAATATTTGCTCTAAAAATGTCATTTAGAGTTTGAAAATAGAAGAAGCAAAGCTAATATCCAGCATTGAGAGAACTGTGTTAAGTGGACGAAACCTTCTAAAGATCAAAGATAATACAATAAAAAACAAAGGGTGGGATTAATTACTGTATTGTCTTTGATAGGTTTAGATACTTCAAATACTTTGTTTGATAGGCTTAGATACTCCTAAGCCCTAGCAGTCTGTAGCTTGCTTACAGGCCACAGGTAGCAATATTACCCATTACAGTAGCCCTAGATCTACAGTCTACCTTCTCACATTCAAGAATTTGACAGTCATTCCATAAGGCAATGTATGTAGAATCACTCTATACTTCAAAACTAAAATTAGCTTTTGAAGGGGAAATTTTTTTTACCATAATAAAGTACAGTTTAGAGCTTATATGCTTCTAGCACCAAAATCTATTCTATTTCTCTATTTTTGTTTATAATAAGTACCGGTGGTTTCTAATTCTCTTTGAAGCTCTGCCCACGCTGGCACTCCCCACCATCATAGACACCTATGGCAATCCTTTGCTTTCCAGAGCTACACAAAGAGTCCACTCCCTCTTTACATGGTGCCTGGTCCTGACTGGCTAAGACCATGATCATCTCCACAGCTATACAAGCAAAGCATCCTTGGGGGCTTTTTTTTCTAAGTCAAAATTTTAAAAAAGACATCTTACTGCCTTGACTATTTATTGTCCCTAGAAGGATTGGTTACTCATTAAGCAAAAGATTGGCTTTTCTGTCTTCCTTGCTTTGTCAATATTTGTGTACAAGATGGTGCAGTCCTTCATGCTTATATATATTCTGGATCAGCATCCGAAGAACAGGGGCATAGTGGACCATCCCTCTAACACAAGGGTACTCTGAATTTTTGATCCAGGTCCTACTTTCGCAGAGGAAAAACCCCCATGACCTTCCTATCCTTAGCATTTGCACAAAAGAAAGATGAAAATGAAGAATTAGAGCAGAACTGAATGACATTTAACATGACAATAATATAGGGATTTTCCAAAATGACCAATCAAAGCAAAATCTTTTTAAACATTCTTTTATGTATTTATGTAACAGCAGCAACCAGATGCTGTGACTCATCCCAGATCACAGCACACTAGTGAGGCACTGATAACAAAGCACCATGTCTGCAAGTTAAGAAATTCTATCCAAACCTCCAAAAGCATGGAGGTTAAAGAACACCCTACTAACGAATGAGTGGGTCAACCAGGCAATTAGAGAAGAAATTAAAAAATATATGGAAACAAACGAAAATGAAAATACAACAATCCAAACGCTTTGGGACGCAGCAAAGGCAGTCCTGAGAGGAAAATACATTGCAATCCAGGCCTATCTCAAGAAACAAGAAAAATCCCAAATACAAAATCTAACAGCACACCTAAAGGAAATAGAAGCAGAACAGCAAAGGCAGCCTAAACCCAGCAGAAGAAGAGAAATAATAAAGATCAGAGCAGAAATAAACAATATAGAATCTAAAAAAACTGTAGAGCAGATCAACGAAACCAAGAGTTGGTTTTTTGAAAAAATAAACAAAATTGACAAACCTCTAGCCAGGCTTCTCAAAAAGAAAAGGGAGATGACCCAAATAGATAAAATCATGAATGAAAATGGAATTATTACAACCAATCCCTCAGAGATACAAACAATTATCAGGGAATACTATGAAAAATTATATGCCAACAAATTGGACAACCTAGAAGAAATGGACAAATTCCTGAACACCCACACTCTTCCAAAACTCAATCAGGAGGAAATAGAAAGCTTGAACAGACCCATCACCAGCGAAGAAATTGAATCGGTTATCAAAAACCTCCCAACAAATAAGAGTCCAGGACCAGATGGCTTCCCAGGGGAGTTCTACCAGACGTTTAAAGCAGAGATAATACCTATCCTTCTCAAGCTATTCCAAGAAATAGAAAGGGAAGGAAAACTTCCAGACTCATTCTATGAAGCCAGTATTACTTTGATTCCTAAACCAGACAGAGACCGAGTAAAAAAAGAGAACTACAGGCCAATATCCCTGATGAATATGGATGCAAAAATTCTCAATAAGATACTAGCAAATCGAATTCAATGGCATATGAAAAGAATTATTCACCATGATCAAGTGGGATTCATTCCTGGGATGCAGGGCTGGTTCAACATTCGCAAATCAATCAACGTGATACATCACATTAACAAAAAAAAGAGAAAAACTATATGATCCTGTCAATCGATGCAGAAAAGGCCTTTGACAAAATCCAGCACCCTTTCTTAATAAAAACCCTTGAGAAAGTCGGGATAGAAGGAACATACTTAAAGATCATAAAAGCCATTTATGAAAAGCCCACAGCTAACATCATCCTCAACGGGGAAAAACTGAGAGCTTTTTCCCTGAGATCAGGAACACGACAGGGATGCCCACTCTCACCGCTGTTGTTTAACATAGTGCTGGAAGTTCTAGCATCAGCAATCAGACAACAAAAGGAAATCAAAGGCATCAAAATTGGCAAAGATGAAGTCAAGCTTTCGCTTTTTGCAGATGACATGATATTATACATGGAAAATCCGATAGACTCCACCAAAAGTCTGCTAGAACTGATACATGAATTCAGCAAAGTTGCAGGATACAAAATCAATGTACAGAAATCAGTTGCATTCTTATACACTAACAATGAAGCAACAGAAAGACAAATAAAGAAACTGATCCCATTCACAATTGCACCAAGAAGCATAAAATACCTAGGAATAAATCTAACCAAAGATGTCAAGGATCTGTATGCTGAAAACTATAGAAAGCTTATGAAGGTAATTGAAGAAGATTTAAAGAAATGGAAAGACATTCCCTGCTCATGGATTGGAAGAATAAATATTGTCAAAATGTCAATACTACCCAAAGCTATCTACACATTCAATGCAATCCCAATCAAAATTGCACCAGCATTCTTCTCGAAACTAGAACAAGCCATCCTAAAATTCATATGGAACCACAAAAGGCCCCGAATAGCCAAAGGAATTTTGAAGAAGAAGACCAAAGCAGGAGGCATCACAATCCCAGACTTTAGCCTCTACTACAAAGCTGTCATCATCAAGACAGCATGGTATTGGCACAAAAACAGACACATAGACCAATGGAATAGAATAGAAACCCCAGAACTAGACCCACAAACGTATGGCCAACTCATCTTTGACAAAGCAGGAAAGAACATCCAATGGAAAAAAGACAGTCTCTTTAACAAATGGTGCTGGGAGAACTGGACAGCAACATGCAGAAGGTTGAAACTAGACCACTTTCTCACACCATTCACAAAAATAAACTCAAAATGGATAAAGGACCTGAATGTGAGACAGGAAACCATCAAAACCTTAGAGGAGAAAGCAGGAAAAGACCTCTCTGACCTCAGCCGTAGCAATCTCTTACTCGACACATCCCCAAAGGCAAGGGAATTAAAAGCAAAAGTGAATTACTGGGACCTTATGAAGATAAAAAGCTTCTGCACAGCAAAGGAAACAACCAACAAAACTAAAAGGCAACCAACGGAATGGGAAAAGATATTTGCAAATGACATATCGGACAAAGGGCTAGTATCCAAAATCTATAAAGAGCTCACCAAACTCCACACCCGAAAAGCAAATAACCCAGTGAAGAAATGGGCAGAAAACATGAATAGACACTTCTCTAAAGAAGACATCCGGATGGCCAACAGGCACATGAAAAGATGTTCAGCGTCGCTCCTTATCAGGGAAATACAAATCAAAACCACACTCAGGTATCACCTCACGCCAGTCAGAGTGGCCAAAATGAACAAATCAGGAGACTATAGATGCTGGAGAGGATGTGGAGAAACGGGAACCCTCTTGCACTGTTGGTGGGAATGCAAATTGGTGCAGCCGCTCTGGAAAGCAGTGTGGAGGTTCCTCAGAAAATTAAAAATAGACCTACCCTATGACCCAGCAATAGCACTGCTAGGAATTTATCCAAGGGACACAGGAGTACTGATGCATAGGGGCACTTGTACCCCAATGTTCATAGCAGCACTCTCAACAATAGCCAAATTATGGAAAGAGCCTAAATGTCCATCAACTGATGAATGGATAAAGAAATTGTGGTTTATATACACAATGGAATACTACGTGGCAATGAGAAAAAATGAAATATGGCCTTTTGTAGCAACGTGGATGGAACTGGAGAGTGTGATGCTAAGTGAAATAAGCCATACAGAGAAAGACAGATACCATATGGTTTCACTCTTATGTGGATCCTGAGAAACTTAACAGGAACCCATGGGGGAGGGGAAGGAAAAAAAAAAAAAAAAGAGGTTAGAGTGGGAGAGAGCCAAAGCATAAGAGACTGTTGAGAACTGAGAACAAACTAAGGGTTGATGGGGGGTGGGAGGGAGGCGAGGGTGGGTGATGGGTATTGAGGAGGGCACCTTTTGGGATGAGCACTGGGTGTTGTATGGAAACCAATTGACAATAAATTTCATATATAAATAAAAAAAAATAAAAATAAATGTTAAAAAATTAAAAAAAAACTTTCCTAGAAAAAAAAAAAAAAAGAAATTCTATCCAAATGTAAATACGTAAGACTAGAGTTTTATGACAATGGTAAACATCATGTAACTAGTAGTGTTGTTATTGTTTATCATTTTCTTCAAAGATACAGTCTGAATGAAACTTTCACAAGCCCAAGTATAAAATATGCACTAATTTAATTCAATTTGGCTAACAAATACTACATGCTATTGTTTGCTATGCACTAAACTAGCCTCTGATAATATGGAGAAAAATGAGATCTAGTCCCTGACCTCAGGGAACTCAAAATGTAGGAGGAGACAATGTGAAAAAATAATGAAAGTTCATTGTAATAATATTTATGTAAGGTGTTACAATACCATGTTTTTCTTTTTTTTTTAATGTGTGTTTATTTTTGAGAGAGAGAGACAGAGCATGAGTGGAGGAGGGGCAGAGAGAGAGGGAGACACAGAATCAGAAGCAGGCTCCAGGCTCCAAGCTGTCAGCACAGACCCTGACATGGGGCTCAAACCCATGAACCATGAGATCATGACCTGAGCCAAAGTCGGGTGCTTAATCGACTGACCTACCCAGGTGTCCCACAATACCATGTTTTTCAAACTGGAGTATTATTATTCTACAGGGGTACAAGAAATGATGCCAGAAAATACCCAAATTCATGGTGTAAAAATGGTTCATTATCCCACAACATCAATTGTATTTGAAAATTTGGAGACTATTTTTTTAAATATTTTTTTTAAGTTTATTTATTTTTGAGAGAGAGAGAAAGCATGAGTGGGGTCAGGGCAGAGAGAGAGAGGGAGGGAGAGAGAATCCCAAGCAGACTCTACACTGTCAGTGCGGAGCCTGATGCACGGCTGGAACCAACAATCTGAACTGCAAGATCATGACCTGAGCCAAAGTCGGTCGCCTAACTGACCGAGCCACCCAGGCACCCCAAAACTTAGGTACTACTTAAGTGATAATAGATAAATATTATTTTTATAATTTAGTCTACAATGCAAAGTTCAAGTTGGGATAGCTGACAGTAGGATCCACAATCAATCACTTTGTCTTGCTATTGAAGTTTTATGGGTAGACATTTGTGAAAAACACTGACAGGGACTGGAAGCCTTTATTCCTTCCTCCCCCAGCTTCTCTGTGTTAATTGATAATATAACTTTTTATGCTTCTTCAATCCTTGTGGAATTAATGAGTATAATACTCTGTTGGCTTTTAATGATGTTACCCTCAACTGATTTTTTTTTTCTGTAATTCAATGTACCTTGAAAGAAAAAAATTCCCGTTGCAGTACTACATCAAGGTCCCCAAAAGAATATTAAGAATACATATGAGATGAACATTCAAGCCTCATTGAAAATGTGCAGAAACTTCTTTGAGAATTTAGTTTTTAATAGAGAAAAAATTCTTCTCACTATAAGAGATATCTATTGTATTTATAAGGATACATATCTAATAAGCATCTTACCTACCAAGATAAAATGAATTTGGCTAGCACCTAAATGCATTTAGATACTTTCCCAGGCCAAGGACAAGTAAAACATTATTTTTTTAATTTAAATTTTACTTAGTTAACATACAGCATAACATTCATTTTGGAGTAGATACCAGTGATTCATCACTTACATACAACACCCAGTGGTCATCTCAACAAGCATCCTCCTTAATACCCATCACCCATCTGGTCCATCTCCCACCTACCTCCCTTCATCAACCCTCAATTTGAGTAAAACGTTATTTAAAATGAAATGACTAACACAATTTGCTATGTGAAGTCATACTTTTATACTACTTATAAATGTATTAAAATTACATATTACCCCAGATTGAAGTTAAAATAATTTCTTCTGAAACAAAAAGCTTACTAAAAAACAAAACAAGAAGATACTCTCTTTTTTTGAGCTGTTTCTTCCTTGTGCATAATCCCCTGTTGATCTCACGGTAGTCTACATTTCCAAATCTGAAAGTCAGCCAATAGGCAGGTATTTATTAAATACTAATTGGGTACAGAGGCCAGTTCTGAGAACTGTGGGGAAATAAGAAAAGCAATATAAGACTTGGTCCCAGTCCTCTAACAGGTTCAATTAGAAAAAAAAAAAAAAACACCCTCTACTTCTTACAGTCTCTAATGGCAAAATTCTTTTTAAGTTCAACAGCAGATAATGTCTTTGGCTCTCGATGGAAAGCAGGTTAATGGAGTTCCAGAGAACCAATCAAGACTAACCTAGTAAAACAACAATGTTACAGCTGACATGATCTCAACCCCCAACTTCCTTCTGCACAAAGAGAGTTTTAAGAGAAAAGATATATTATACAGTTTACAATTTATATTTTCATAAACTGTGCATTATTTACTAAATTAACAGCAAATAGTTCTAGGCATTGTCCTTTCTTTGCAGATGTAAAACAGCAATGAGAGCAACTTCTATCTTTACATTCTTCTTTGTGATTCTTGGTTTCATACTATTTCCTTAGCTTACTTTACTGGCATCATCAAACATTATTTTCTTCCTGCAGTTGAATTCTAGGAATATCTAAGAAAGTGAGAAATCAGAAAAAAACATAAGCTGAAAATGTGGGAGACTTCTTAAAAATGATGGGGCGCCTGGGTGGCGCAGTCGGTTAAGCGTCCGACTTCAGCCAGGTCACGATCTCGCGGTCCGTGAGTTCGAGCCCCGCGTCGGGCTCTGGGCTGATGGCTCAGAGCCTGGAGCCTGTTTCGGATTCTGTGTCTCCCTCTCTCTCTGCCCCTCCCCCGTTCATGCTCTGTCTCTCTCTGTCCCAAAAAAATGAATAAACGTTAAAAAAAAAAATTTTTTTTTTTTTAAAAAAAAATGAACCCAATAGTTTTTAGTGCCATTAAGCCAGATGACATAGGCAATGGTCAATTTTTTTTGCTATAGTATACACCAGTAACCATAAATTGGTCTTTTTTTTTTTTTTTTAGAAAAATACTGGCGCAAAACTCCCTAAATACTGTTCAATCATTATTGATACTTTAATGGAAAAAAGAAGTTATCGTACGATGTATTTTAGTATATGCACGTTGTTTGTTTTGTATGGACGTGAGTGATGTTGTATGTTATAAGGTTGAACCAAGATACAACCGTGGGACTAGGCAAGATGAAGAAGCATACAAAAAGAAGAGAAATAAGAAATGAAACATTATTTTAAGACCAGATGTTTGTATTTGAGTTAGTATGTTCTTATGACATAATATGTCATGAAAGATTCTCCTAGGAGGCAAGACATATTTGGAGGGGGAATGTTATAAACTCAAGCAAACAATAAACTGTGAATGGAAAATTTCCTTCCTTGTCTGTATTTTAGGTCATTTTTGTACAATGTGAGAATAAATCTAGTGGATTCTATTTGGGGGTACCCCTACTAGTGGATCCACAAAACACAACTTGTCAAGAAGGTAGAACAAACATCAAAAATCTACTGTACAAGCTGTAAACTTTTGTTCAGAATTCACTAAAAGCATCCACCTCCTCCCTATTACTTGAAGCACTTATAACAACAGTATCAACTGTCTAGATTTGATCCTTGACTTACCCAAGATTACTAATACTCTTGGAAAGTTTACTTAACCTTATAGGGTTTTTTTTGTGTGTGAAGATTAAATATGATGTGGTATATAATGTACTTAACATACAGCAACTGCTCAATAAATGTTACAGAAAGAGACAAGGAGAGAGAGGTAGGTGATGATGAGAGATAGATGATAGAAGATGATAGATAGATAGATGATATATATGTGTGTGTGTGTATATATATGTATATATATATATATATATATACATATATATACATATGTATATATACACACACACACACACAGAGAGGAGAGAGTGCTTTTAGTCAATGTTTACTTTCAACATAATGGTTTATATTATATGGAATCACAAGGATGTTGCTACATGTGTGAAGTCATAGCTTAAATTTAGAGATTTTAATTTAAAACTTTAGAGGTGTTGGTTGATTTCACAATTATGCCTGAAACTCCTATTGAGTAGAAACACTGTCTGATTATCTTCTCTTTGTTCTTAAATTAGGGCACCCTCATTCTATAGTAGTTGAAACTTACAATTTGAAATCAGCATCTTTCATTGTTCTGAGCATTTATTTTTCAAATCAAATTCACTTTTTGGTTGGGTAGGTCCTAGCAGTAATGGTAGACAAAGTCTTAATGTATTGAAACTGTCAGGAATAAGTAATTCATGTATGATTTAGAGCAAAATAATCTAGATAAATACTTTCATTTCCAGTTATTACAGAATAACTATTAGAGATTTGCTTCCTGCTAACGACAATTCTAACACTGGACAAAGTACATAAAGCAATTGTTTTAAGACTTTTTTTTTTAATTCTTTTTTGATGTTTGTTTATTTTTTAGAGAGACAGAGCACGAGTGGGGGAGGGGCAGACAGAGGGGCAGACAGAGGGGCAGCACAGAGCCTAACACAGGGCTTGAACTCACCGCGAGATCATGACCTGAGCTGAAGTTGGACACTTAACCATCTGAGCCACCCAGGTGCCCCAACTGTTTCAAGACTTCGAACAGCAAACAGCACAGGGCTGTCTTCTTTGAGAGGAGGGAAATACACAAAGTGAGGGCAAATGGAGATGGGCAATCTCCCTGAGCCAAGGAAGCAATGAGTGGAGCTCCAGGTGGCTAAAGGGACTGAAACTGGCAGGGCTAGGTAATGGAAAGAGGAATCCACACAGAAAAAGTGAGGCTCACAAGAAAAGTGATGATTCATTGTAGGCTCTTGGCCCAGAAAAAATTATATTTCGCCTGCTCTCTGGGCATCTTTTTGCCCAGTCCAGTTGACACACAAAATTAACCATCACAGGCCTTCTCTGTGACTCCTCTACTCAAAGATAAAGTTATTCCAGGTCAGAAAACCATGCAGGGACTACAGAGGTAAACAATTTAGAAAGTTCTTTTACCAGGGTGCTTGGGTGGCTCAGTCAGTTATGGGTTTGACTCTTGATTTCGGCTCAGGTCTTGATCCCAGGGTCATGGGATCAAGCCCTGCATCGGGCTCTGCACTGAGTGTGGAGCCTGCTTAAGATCCTCTCTCTCTCTCTCTCTCTCTCTCTCTCTCCCTCTCCCTCTCCCTCTCCCTCTCCCTCTCCCTCTCCATCTCCCCTCCCTTCCTCCCCTCTCCCCCATTCTTTCTCTTTCTAAAATAAAAGAAAGAAAGCACTTTTAGTAACACTTCACCTTATACACTCAGCGATCTTGTAATGTCCATTTTACAGATAAGGAAACTGAAGGTGAGAGGGATCGGTAGGCCTTTCCACATGGTCATAACCAGAACTCCAGTCTCATGGTTCTGATTCAGTTCTCTTCATGCCCCCATGGTGTTGGGGTGAGGAAAACAATGAGATTAGTAACCTGAGCTGGTAGAAGAAGAAGTCTTGGGGCAGACCATGAAAATGCAGCCATGAGCAGTTACTAGGATTCCCTTTGTGAACTGTGTCAGGAGAGACAGTAGACTTGGTTTTTCAGACATATGACAAGAACCTGTATCTGGAACCATCATGTCTCTTTTCTTTTAAAATTCATTTAAACTTTTCTACTAACAACTTGGCTTTTATATGTGTTAATTTTTTAACTTGCATACATTAGAGGAAAACCTTGCAATACTCTTTCTATTAAACTCTAGGATCATCCTAAAGCAAAAGCAAGGTAGGCAAAACTTTATCATATCTGGCTGAGTTTTAAAAGATGTCAAGAGCATGTTCCCTGGGATTTGCTTGGCTATGCACTACCATGCTTCTCTAATATGTTTGTGTAATTATTATACGAATTATTGATTTTGTAGGATTCATATTCTCTGCAATTTCTCATTGATTAGTCCAGGGCTGATCTTATTGAAGGCTGAACAAGGACCTCCAGGAATTGAAGAAACACAAAAATGAATGTGATTCTGGATTTCATCGTATCTACTGAGCCTGACGTGGTAACTTTGCTAACATTTGTGAGTGGCAATTCCTAAGCACCAGCACAAAGCTGGGAAGCTTCTGGCAATTTTAAGAAAGACTTTGAAGTTCAATAATAAAAGTTTATTGAATGCACCTCTGATTTTCTTGTCCTGCCCTTTTTTATGGGCTTGGTTGTTTTGCTAAATTAGGTTTGAGGTTCACTCGCTTTGTTACAGCACTGCGTTAATGAGGCCAAAATGTCAGACTCCATCTCTGTGGTGACAAACTGCGCCCCTAACCTCCAGGAGTTTCCCTGGTAGATGAAAGCAAAGAGGATATTTCCACAAAACTGAAAATACAACCTTAGGGCCTCAACACTGAGATGGGCATCACTTCCATTTATACAAAATAGCAAATTGTTCCCCTCCACTAAAAAAGAAAAACCCGAAGGAAATTATTAGTGTCATAGAAGAAATGAAGTTGCAAAAAAAAAAAAAAAACCAAAAAACAAAAATTAGAGGGTCCAAAAATGATTAACAGAGAACCATACCCATAATTTAAAAGATGGAAATTTTCAGCCATTTGGCTTGAGATGCCCCAGTGATTACTCGGCATAAATGTGCTAAACAGTCCAGGTTGCACATCGAGTAATTAAAATCTGATTAATTCTTATCAGGTTAGCAAAGGGTGCTGCTTTTTACCCCCCAAACAAATTGGCAATGCACCTGAACATTAAATTTAATTTGTCATTTTGCACATTTCACTGGCTCTATTATAATATACTTAAAAGCACATTTGCCACTCTGTCCTTTTTGACATCAGTTCTTTCTACACTATGTACATTAGGTAAATACTAAAATGTAGATAGGACAAAGTACTCTTAAAATTCTCTCATTTAAGAACATCACAATGAACTAATTGTGATTCAAGATATCAACATTGCTTCTTGGCAGTCGCTACCAGCACAAAATAATGAAATGTGAATGAACAAATTACTGTTTAAACAGCAATACTTTTGATAATTAGCAGATATACTGAGGGATAAATATGGGGGGAAACCTGAAAAGGGAAAAAGGGGATTTAAATTTAAATAGGATTTTTTAATGTTTCCCCCATTGTGCAAAAGTCCATCTTTAATTCATATTACAGTGAGTAATTTGTAATGCTGTGTCAAAATAGATATGCAAAAAGGATATGCATTTGAATTTTAAATCTGATCCCTAAGTTTGAATTTAATATAGCGTCCTAACTGAGTCCTGTATGTGGAAGAGGAATTTTGAATCTGTTTTGAATGTCACAAGGATCAGCAATCATGCATAGTGTTATCATTGTTCATTATCTACCATGACTTGTGAAAGGAACATGAAATGGCATTAATCATTATTTTCTACTACCAATAATATACTTTCAATGGAAATTTCACCATTTTCTAAATATCTGGCAGGAGGAACTTCTCCTTCATTGCACCTACAAACCACCCCTTCTCCTTCATTCTTAATTTGCAGCTGGAGGCTTTGGTGACTGATGTTTATGATAAAATGCAGCTCCCCCAAAGGAAAGATTTAGACCTTCTGACATTAAAGAAAACTTGAACTTGATCCCAAGCCCAAATTCCTAGAGTCATGAAATCATTGAACCTCAAGGGACCTCAGGAATCATCTTATCTACCCCTCATTTATCACACAGGGCAATAAAGGCCCATTTGGTAGCTTGACTTGTCCAAGGTCACCTGCTCATTAAGGGCAGATAGGGAAATGGAAGCCAGAGCTCCTGACTTCAGGCTAAATGTTCTTCCCAACGCACAAAATGAACAGAATAATACCACCTCTAGAAGCAAAAGCTTTGAGATCAAACAGACGTAGGTTTGAGTCCTGATTCTGCCAATTATTGCTTTAATTTCTACATTTGAAAAATGCATAAAGTCTGTAATGATACAGACTTTTTCACATCACTGTGAAGATTAAAATGATATAATGCAGAGGACCCTGGGTGGCCACCCACTCTCGTCCAACTCTTGATTTCGGCTCACATTATGATCTCACGGTTTGTAAGTTCAAGCCCTGCATCACTCTGCACTGATAGTGCGGAGCCTGCTTGAGATTCTCTCTCTCTCTCTCTCTCTCTCTCTCTCTCTCTGCCTTTCCCCTGCTAGCGTCCACTCTCTTTCTCTCTCAAAATAAATAACTAAAAATATTTTTTAAATATAATGGTATGATGCACATAAAGTACACAGCCCTAGGCCTGGAAAAAAAAAAGTAAACATTAAATATTAACAATGGATATTATTATCAACTCATGTTGCCTAAACAAGAACTTTTGTGCAGATAAATAACTTAATGTTTCCCACTCTCCCTCCCCATATATACATATACCTACATACACACTTGTAAAGCCTGACAGTGCAATAGGACCTTGCCAACTTATCTCTTGAACCCTGCTGATAACAAACAAGACCCCATGTGAGACGTGAGGAAAGCTGCCATAGCATGATGACTGTGTTCAGTTCTCCTGCATTGACATAGCAGCTTATAAACCACAATGGAATATATCATTGTGTTTCAACATTAAACAACCTTGTGCCACAGGCAGATGAGACACTCTTACATCCATTTAATAGTGAAGCAAATGGAGGCTCAGAGAGGCAGTAAGTGACTTGCCTAAGGTTATACAGTTGGCTCAGGACCAGTGCTCTGCCTCTGATATCTCACTTTGGACGCTTCATCAAAGGAAAATCAAGAGATTCAAAGAAGCTAACATCACTTAATGCAAGTCAGATCTTCACCAGTATGTTTTCTACTACCTAAAATGATCCCAGTGATCTTGTTCGTCTGCCCACGCAAACTCCCAGCACAAACCTCTCCCCTTTAGCACAACTGACTGGAGAATGAACAAACATGGTCATGGGGTAAGGCAAGGGAGCTGGTGGTTTTCACCCAATCCAATGTTGTGTGTGTGCATGTGTGTGAGTGTGCACACAGGTATGAGTAGTCAAGGAGGAAGGAGAGGAAGTGGGGAGAGAGACAGATTGACTAGGAAGGCTGATTGCTTAACTAGAGAAGTTCAGCTTGTCAGTACAAGGACAAGAGTCCCAAGTAGGTCTAAGCAGCCATAACCTAAAGATCAGAGCTAGACTAAGGAGGTCACTGTGGCAGTGGCCATCTCAAAGGGGCCCTACACCCTCATTAGAGATGAAGATGAGTGTATCCACCAGAACTTTCCCTAGTGAGAATACAGTATGTGCTGAGTAATTTGAGAACCTCTTGACAGGTGGGACTCCACAAGGGTCTTTGCTCCAGTATTGCTTTATTAATCTGGATTTTTTGGGTTTAAATAAGATGGCCATATAATTTATCCTCTCAATCAGGATACTTCTGAGAGTGAAAGCACACTATTCATAACGATGCTGAGACAATAGGTATAAATTAAGGCTGTCCCAAATGACATATGCTCACCCTTGTTTTAGATGTTGAAACTTAAATCAAACTGGCTTAATCAAAAGGGCATTTATTGGTGCCAATGTTTGAAAAGTCCAGTGGTAAATCTGGCTTCAAGAATGCCAGAACCTAGTGATTTATTCAGGATTCAGCCTCTCTTTCCACCTACTATCTCACAGTGGCCCCTAGCACCTCCAGACTTACATCGTACATTCTAGCAACATCCTCTTTCCCTTCCTAACACTCTACCAAAGTCCCAGGGTAGGGTCTCATTGGTCTACTTGGATCACAAGCCCATCCTTGATCTAGTCACTGTGGCCATGAGGAAATGGAATAGACCGGTTGGTCAAATCCAGATCATAAATCATTTCTGAATTTGGGGATAAGGGAGAAGAATCATCCAACCAAACCACCTGGGCCAAGCTCAGGCAGGAGATTATTTCCCCAACAGAAAAGCAAGGCATAAATTTGGAGGAAGGGGGATTCTACAGGGAAGGACTTTGTTTGGTTAGTAATAATAGACAACAATTTTTACAGGATCCCTATGTGCTAGGACTCATGGTAATGGTACTATATGGGTGATCCTATTTAAACTTCAAAACAATTCTATAAACTAAACACTAACTAACCATAAAATAAATACATATTATTGCATGTATATTATAGATGAGGTAACTGTGATACATAGAATTTAAGTAACTTGTCCGAAGTCATAAACCAGGACATAAAAAAGCCAAGATCGAAAGCCAGGCAGTCAGATTCTAGAGTCCATACTCTTAGCTTTTACCCAGGGTGCCATCCCATGCAGAATGGCAAGTACATTGTGTCAGGTCTTAGAATAGGAGAGGAAAAAGTCAGAGCTACCACCAGTGGCCCTCTACTTCCAATATTTTCACAGCTATAAGTAAATGTTGAATGATTATATGATATGACTAGTGTGATGCTATGCTCAAAAATTTTCCTGCACAGAGCATCGCATTATTGGCCTTCCCATGACACTTGCATATTTTGGTTCAACTCTGAGGGGATTAGAAGAAAGAACCTACAGCCAGTCAAGAGAAGCATCCTCTCTATTGATTTATAGCCCCCAAGTCCTGATACAAATTACCTCAGTAATTTTGATAGAGTCCCAAAGCCCTGCAGTCAGCCAGCCTCTTCGGATAAGAGAAACTGGAAGTTAGTTGCTTTATTGTTCTGGCTTTATCTGTATCTCTAGAATCCCAGCAGGGAAGTCACTCAACAGAACTGAGAAGGTATGCTCCAACAGTGGGTCCAATGAATTCAAAAAGCCTTCTATGGACAAACAACAACAAAAATTTCACTTCAAAGATTGGGGGAAGGAGTGAGGGAGGGGGACCCTCACAGGCTATTTTTTTATAGCAAAGAATTTGTAATTACAGTTATGCAAAAGGCACTTTAAAGATTCCAGAAATCATCTGGTTGTGTTGATATGGAGCATTATTTGGAAATTTTTAATGCAAGTGAAATACATTGTCCATGTTTACTTACACATCCCTAAATTAGACCTAAATAACTAGATAATAGATACATAGTACAAAACAGCTTGCTTATAACAGGAAAATTGTTCAATCTATCTTCCTTTATAACTGAGCCTCCACAGCCTTGATTTATTGGTGTGGTGGTTCAGGAAATTTGTCCCACATAGAGGTATAGGGAATCACTTTCATTTGTATGCTAACTGCTTTTGATTTTTTTTTTTTTTAAGCATCGTCAGTGGCCTTGATGATTGATTTTCAGTCTAGCTAAACCAGTTCGTATTATACATATTCCCCAGTAGGAAAGAGATTAGCTTAGCAGACAGTATACTTCACGGCACAAAGAAAGTTCTGGTTCATTCCACTGACTGACATTTGAAAGTTTCCAAGGAATATGCCACATGAACAATGTGCCACATGGGCTTTTAAGGAAATAGTATAACAACAACCAAAAAAAGAAAAGATGATAATTCTTTATTGAAATGATACATATATTCACAGTAAAGGTACATGCAATAGCTACACAATTACTCAAGAATTTAGGCTCTGCGATCAAGACTCTAGCGTTTGAATCCTGGTACCATCACTCACCAGCTATGGGACCCTAGGCAAGTACATAACTTCCCTAAACCTGTTTCCACACCCAAAAGTCAGAGCCACTAACAATATGAACAACATTGATGCCTGTGTAACACATTGAGTTCTTGGCTCATAGGAAGCCCTCAATAAATATTTGTTGTTGTTGTTGTTGTTGTTGTTGTTGTTGTTGTCAGAGCTGCAAAGGAAATAAACACAAAGATGTCTCTCTGGCCACCAAATACCTAATAACATAAAGGGAATGGAATACAGAATCACCCAAACAAGATCAACAATTTCCATGTAGCCCATTATGATTTCTCTGCACACATGCTAGAATTTATTCTGTTGACTATGCTCAACTCACATGTATCACAGTGTCCCAGTCCAGGAATAAGGCAAGATCATTATTGTGGGTTCCTTTTAATCCATACAGTAGTAAATTTTCATTTATTTCAGAGATTATCTTCCAGACCCATATCATACCATACCCTGACCATATAAACAAGGGCTTTGTCCTAACATTGCCTTTATTTTTTGTCATCCAAACACCACCAATTCTCCCCCAAAAGACTAGTTGCCACTTGTAACTTGGCAAAATCTGCGGGTGAGCTTCACATTTTACTGGAGTCAGGTGCTAGACAGCACATTTCCCATCCTTGTTCCCCAGCTTCCCCAGGTAAAATAGAAATTCAGGTTTATGGTACATAATAGACATTCCTATGGTTTCTTTCCACTTATCCATGCTCTTTTCCTTGAAGACAACCACTGGATTTCCTTTTGGGAAGTCCCTCTAAGCCCAATGCATACAGTTACAGGGAGGTTGTCAATCAAGGTGCCTACCACAGGACATATAACCTGTGCTAGTTTCCTAAAGGTACTGAAACAAATTACCACAAACTTGGTGGCTAAAAAAAAAAAAAAAGAAAAACTTATTCTTTCATAGCTTAGGCAGACCTAAGTCCAAAATCAAGCTTTCAGCAGGGTTGGTTCTTTCTGGGGACTCTGGAAGAGAAACTGTCCCATGCCTCCCTTCCAACTTATGGTGGTTGCTGGCAATCCTTGGTGTTCCTGAGCCTGTGGACACATCACTGCCGTATCTATCTCCATGGCACATCACCTCCTTCTCTGTGTGTCTGTGTCTCCTCATTTTCTGCCTCATATAAGAACACTCTCATTAGATGCAGAGCTCACCTTAATCCAGTATGGCCTCATCTCTACCCTACCTAAGTTACATCTGCAAAGACCCTTATTCCAAATAAGGTCACACATTCTGAGGTTCTGGATGGATATGAACTTCGAAGGGATATTACAGAACCCATTCCACAACATAAGATAAGTGAACACAACTCTCTTTCCCTGGAAAGTCAAAAGATTCGAAACTATTTGCAAGACATTCATTCCACCAACAGAATCCTGAAGCGATCCCCCTACTAGTGCCTGCTACCGACATCCCAGAAACCTCCCTAATCCCCCATGTTGCATGGCCGAACTATTCAAAGTCTCCTTCATTCTGCGCATTACCCAACATCCTACCAGTCAATTCCCATGTAGCTTAGCCAGGTAGAATCAAGGTCCACTACGAGAAACCAAAGGAGTTAAATCAGAGACTGCAGCTTCTAAACCACCTACATCCTGCAATATAGAAATAAGAACAATGGGATGTCAAGGCCTGTTTTTTACACTTTCCACTAACTAAATATTCCTTTGGTCACAATGCCTCCACCCATATAATTTAGATTTTATTTCTGGAAACTTTACCTGCTCCTCATAGTAATTTCTCTAGAAGTCTTAAAAGTTTCTGCAAGTGTGTAGGTGATAGTTCCTGGCATCCTTCCAAATCCTGAAAATGCTGACAGACTGACTAAGCTAAGAAGTTATCTCGTAATCCTAGGGCAGACTAATTAAATCCCACACATTGACATTTTTGGCTAAAAAAAATGATAACTGCACTAATTAGCCCGTTAGAAAATATTCATATCTCATTGTGCCAAATGAGAGGGGATTCCTTATAATTGTTCCTACAGGATTGCAAGCGACTTGTTATGGACATGATTTAATTGCAGGAAACGTCATTACCTTCCAAGTCCCATCACCCACTTAAGTACCCCAGAAGTTCCCACCCGAACATGAGGTGGAATCAGAGCCGAATGGGCTTTCCAGAATCATGGCTCATTACCAATGCGCCCCAAAGATTTTAGGAATATAATGAGTCTTTGAAAGTGAAATGAATGTAGCCTCTGACCTCCTACTAGATCCCACACTGTCTCAGGACACAGGGAAGCCAAAATACAAACAAACTAGTACAAAGAGTGAACAATTAACACATTGCAAACTTTGGAAGACAGTGAGGAAACTGTATCAAGTGTTCATAAAGAACATTTGGAGCTTTTGGGAAAGCATTTATTTAAATAAAATCCCTAAAGATTTACTAAATGTCAGACAGTGTGCTTAAAATATCAATACACGGCAGAGAGGCCAAAATAGAATTAATAACATGGAGACAAATTACTCAATTCAGTACAATTTAACCAATCTTTGGAAATGCCTACTATGTGTGAGGCACTGTGGTAGGCCCAGCAGGGGATACGAACATGAACAAAAAGAGGTTCTGGCCCCCAAAGAGTTTATAACCCAGCAAGGAGGGTCAGAGAAGAATTCAAATTCCAGAAATATAAGGGAAAAAAGTAAATGCTGTAAGAAAACCAATAAAAATGCTAGAGGAAAAAGGATTTCGTCAGTTGCAAAGATTAGGGAAAGTTTTCATGGGGGCAAGTAAAAATAGGGTGGTCTTTGAATGACACAAATATAGAAAAGATGAAACGGATGGGGAGTTAACCGAAGCAAAATCATAGAGATAGGAACACTGACTGTATATTCAGGGAAATTAGTATATGGGGCTCAGTCAAGAGGGAGACATGGGGGGAAAAGAAGATTGGAGCTATCCCAAGGACGGCCCTAAAAGATAGATAAACACAAGGTATTTTTGATTCATGGAGGGCAGGAGGGAGCCACTGAAAGTTTTTGCGAGAGAGCAGTCTGTCCGCCACTGGTTTAGAAAGATTAATCTGCAGGCAGTGTAAATGATGAATGCAAGAAACAGCAATCCATTGAGAATTTGACTCAGTTTTAAGCAGAAGGGTTAGAAAGAAAACAGGAAGGAGGGCAGATAAGACAGTGTCCAAACCCAGAGTAGAAACTTTCAACCCTGGCTGCGTGGTAGAATCTCCTGCCAGCTTTATGAAAATACCAAAAGCCAGGTTTACTCCAAACCAATTAAGTCAGAACCTCCATGGTGGCACCCAGGCATTGGGATGCTTGAAAAGCTTACCAGGTAATTCCAAAATGCAAATGGTCCTGACACTCCCTTCTTCAAGATGTAGTCTAGGAACCAGCAAGCCCAGTATCACCTGGGGTCGTGTTGGAAATGCAGATTCTCTGACCACTCCACTCAAAATACACACACAAGATGCCCAGGCGATGTGCCCATGCACATAGAAGTTAGAGAGGCAGAAACAGGTGCTTCTGCGGCAGGCCCTAAGATGCTGCAGTTCTAACCAGCACCCAGGTAAAGCCACCCCAGTCCACAGACCACACTTGAGAACATATTAGCAGAGCCAACTCTGTGCATGGTCGAGCCACTCACTAGGGCTTCTGCTGTGTTCCTGTGGTCCATCTTCCTCCCTTTCACTCCACTTCCTAGTGTTAGACCCCTCTGCACACCTGTCATCAGCTTCACAGATCTCAAGAACAACTCCAGGAAAACAGTTTGGCTGTTCCTCAAAAAAACTAAACATAAAATTACCATGGGACCCAGCAATTGCACTCCTACGTATACACCCAAAAGAATTAAAAGAAGGGACTCAGTTGCAGCATTCTTCACAACAGGCAAAAGGTAGAAACAACCCAAATGTCTATTGACAGATCCACGTGTGAAATATAGATATGCATGTGTGTGAGTGGGGCTCACACTACAGGCAGCCGACTAAGGGCTTCGTTAACCTGGAGCCTTGTCCACCCTGCCTGCCAGGGGCTTGGTTCTCCCCACTCACACTGTTCACACTGTTTTCAGAAGTGTGTTTGAATTATTCAATGCTAGGAACGATCCTTTTTTCTTGTATAAATGTTTGCTCAGAAAAGGAAAGCATAGTCTAACCAGTTGAAGTTCCCGACTGTCCAGCCAGAGAAAAACACAGTTTGTCCAGCCTCAGCTGTACGGGCTCCATGTTCCAGATCCTCCTGCTGTGGTAAGACAGGCTAATGGAGAACACTTCTGACTAGTTTCCTTTCCGTTTTTCTTGATAATTTGCTAAAATAAGGCATTTATTAGTGTCTGATCTACAAATGTGAAATGATTCTGTATCAATGTAAATAAGATTATCTGCCTCAAAGAGATATTTAAAACCTAAAAAACAAAAACAAAACAAACAAAAAAAACATACAATGGGATATTATTTAGCCTTAAAAAGCAAAGAAATTCTGGGGTGCCTGGGTGGCTCAGGCGGTTAAGCATCTGACTTTGGCTCAGGTCATTATCTCACAGTTTGTGGGTTCAAGCCCCATGTCAGGCTCTGGGCTGACAGCTTAGAGCCTGGAGCCTGCTTCGGATTCTGTCTCCCTCTCTCTCTGCCCCTCTCCCACTTGTTCTTTCTCTCTCTCTCAAAAATTAAGTTTTAAAAAAAAGAAATTCTGATACATGCTATAAACATGGATGAACCTTGAAAACATTATGCTGTGTAAAATAATCCAGACACAAAGAGGCAAATATTGTATGATTCCACCTATATGAAATACCTAAAATAGGCAAACCCGTAGAGACAGAAAGCAGATTAGAGGTTATCAAGTGCTAAAGGAGGAGAGAATGGGGAGTTATAGTTTCCGGTTAGGGCAATGGAAAAGTTTTGGAAATAGTGGTGATGGTTGCATAACATTGTAAATATGATTAATCACACTGAATTATACACTTAAAATGGTTAACATGGCAAATTTTATGTTAGATATTTTTTCCCACAATTAAAAAGAAGACAAACTCCATCCCATCCATACCTTTTACCTGAGGAGTCTGAGCCTCCTACTCCTGGTGTCTAGCTCTACACCTTACTTCTGGACTGTTCCTAACCCCCTAAATGGGAAACTCTCTGGTCTCCAACCTCAAGCTACACTAACATCAAAGAGACAGGGTCTTATTGTACCATATCTCAAATCAGGACAGCTGGCCTTTAGCCCCGGGCCCAGAAACTTGGGTGGTCACATTCCCTTCCATTTGTTGTGGGACCACCACTCTCTCTGCCAGGCAGGCTGCACTGTGCATTCTACCCCAAACAATCCCAAATTGGTCCAATAAAGCTCCTCATTCCACCTCATTCCACCTTCTTAGAGGGTACTCAGAACACTCAGAACCCGAGCTTTTATGATACTATCAAAAAGACCCACATTCAACAAAATAACACTCCTAAGGGCAGGAAACAAAGAGTCCATTTTAAACATTAGAGCGCTCTCAATGCTCAGAACCCAGGAGACCTAAAATGAGCAATATGAATAGAGTGAAAATATGAGTCCTCCCAAGCACATTCTCTCCTTGAAGCTGAGAAGATCCAGCTTGATGTTTGGTACCATGACAAATTGTTTTGGGCAGATTTTCCAGAGTAATCCAAGATCCCTGAGTCCCTCTACACAAATTGTCTACTGTGGTGACTTAATTTCATGTTTTTAGTTTTAAGGAGAAGAGATTTGGATAAATGTTCTAATGTAGTAATTAGCAGTTACATTAATAGCATTGATTTCCCATTATGTTGTCCCATTATTCCAATTATATTTCTCTTTAAACAATTTTTCAGACCATAATATTCTACTTAAATGAGCCTGATACCCTGAATAACCTCCCCTCTCCATTGTGCACCCAAATTGATAATGAGTTCTGTGCTATTTAACCTCACATCACACATTTTTTTAAAAAAACAATCACTCCAAAGAGCCCTGGGTAAATATTCTCTCTTGAGCAATTTCCTCCAGGACCCAGAACCAACACTGCAATAATCAGAGCAGGTGGTCATTTGGCAGGGCTCTCTACACAAACCTCCTTGACATGCCATTAGTATGTCAGAAATCCTATGCTTGAAGAGCCCTTTTGGGGGATCTTTGGGGGTTTTTTCAGTCTTTGATAGATGCTGAAAAGAATAAGCTATGTCAAGCAACAACCTGCAGAGAATACCACTTATCAAAAGCCTATAAGATGCACCAGATACTCAGATTAGAGCTAACGGTCACATACTACTTACTCTATGTTTGAGGCCACCATTCTAAGTGTCTTACATATATTAACTCATTTAATTCTCCAAACCTCAGTGGGGTAGATAGTGTCATGATTTATATTTTGCAGATGAGGAACTGAAGCTTATCCAAGATCCTCTAGCAACTAAGGGATACAGGCAGGATTCAAACACACAGGCAGGTGCCAGGATCTGTGCTCCTAACCTCTGCTATTCTGTTCTCTGATGTATTTATTATCCAGTTATCTCATGAAGGAGGTATTTTACACCTGTTTAGATAGATGAAGAAGCTAATGACCAGAGACGTTAAATAATTTACCCAAAGGCACACAGTTAGTTAAGTGCCCCAATTATGATGTAAACTCAGGAGTGTCTGACTCCAGAGACTTGATCCTTCCCTTTTGCTTCCAAGAATATATCACAACATCCAACCATAATGTCTATTTAGGGCAATACCTAAACAACTGAGAAATGAGAAATAATGTAATAGGCCACATGGTCTACTAACTAAGGGCAGGAATGGCAGATAGATATGGCAGAGACTACTAGCTAATTGACAAACCTATTTCCTCCTTTTTCCAGACACACACTGCATTTCTCAGCAACCTTTGTAGCCAAGTGACTGAGTTTTGGCCTGTGGACTATGGCAGAAAGTCTTGTAGCACCATCATACCTCTTTTCTCACCGGCTAAATGGAGAGCCTTCAAGAACCCAGAAGAGAGAAGAGCCCAAAGAGTAAAGAAGACTGGGTTCCTGATTGGTCATGTGGAAGGCTGCCCAACCAGGAAAAGACCCAAAGGATTGTGGCAGCAAGAGGTAAACTTGTACTTTTTTAAGCCATGGAGATTTCAAATTGATCTCATCTAGCAACTAATAACTAACTAATCAACTAACTAATTAAATTAACTAATAAACTATAATCTAATCTAATTAACTAATAAACTAATAATTAACTAATAAAACTAATCGACTAATTAAATCAACTAATATCAAATTAACTAATAAAATATAGAAGTTGAATGCTATCATCAAAATCTTAAAATGTATGTTATTGATTTACAGTTGGGTTTTGGATAGAAGAGAAAAAAAAAAAAAAACAACTCAGGTTGCAAAGCTAGAGATCATGTGATGTGTATCCACAAAACATTTGGTAAAATTGTCCCTGCAGTAACTTGGAAGGCAGCTCACATGCCTACTGGCTTTCACTCCGGATGAAACAAGCTGTCATTGGAGGTTTTGAGTAACAGATCTGACCTTAGTAGATGGATCGCTCCAGCTGCTGTTTTGAAAATAGACAGGGAAGTCAAGGATAGGAGCAAGACAGTCAGGAGGCTATTTCCACGGACCACAAAGAGTGAATTATTTGGATGAAGCTCTCCTCCTACAGCCCAATGATGCTTGGTTCTCCTGAGGAATGTTTCTGAGCCACCAGGCCAGACAAAGTTATTACCATCGGTTCTGAGAACACTATTGTTTCCAACCAATGACTAAGTTCAAAACAAAATTGAATATGGATAAAGAACATGTATCACAGTATTCAAATTCTTTCTTTGTTAAAATTGTTTTTTCATATTGCCTTAACATCATATTTACATTAAAAAGAAATTCCACAGGGGCGCCTGGGTGGCGCAGTCGGTTAAGCGTCCGACTTCAGCCAGGTCACGATCTCGTGGTCCGTGAGTTCAAGCCCCGCGTCAGGCTCTGGGCTGATGGCTCAGAGCCTGGAGCCTGTTTCTGATTCTGTGTCTCCCTCTCTCTCTGCCCCTCCCCCGTTCATGCTCTGTCTCTCTCTGTCCCAAAAATAAATAAACGTTGAAAAAAAAAAATTAAAAAAAAAAAAAAAAAGAAATTCCACAGATACACAATCCACTTTTGGGGTCCTTAAATACCTAATTTTCTGCCTGTAGAATTGTGATTTCTCTAAATTTGGGATGCATAAAAATGTAAATATTCCTTAGAGGCCTGCCAACTGCAACAGGGACTGAGAGATTTACAGTTGACCTTCTTGAGATAAACATCCACAGTTCACGTCTACCACCAAAACTCCCTAAGGTATTAGCATGATGCCCATATAGCCAGCTGGGAGGAAAAACCACCTTTAACGCTTCAGTTTAAATCTCTCTGTCCCGGTCCTCACGTAAGCCCAGAAAACACATTCCTGCATGGACACACTACATTTATTTTTCAGTTATAAATGGCTGAATAGAGTTGATTGTCTCTCTGCCTATGGTTGTTATCACATACTAGTAAAATCCAAAAAGATTCAAGGGCCAAATTCTGATTTAACCAGTAGTTAGAACCAAGCACTCCATGCTTGGATTCTGCTTAATTGTCCAAGCCAGAGGAGTAGGCTAATTTGTCTACAACTAGTTTCTGATCTATGTCATTACTTATATTCACAGCTTAGGAGTTCAGGCTCTTGTGGTAGGGGTTGTTTGAAAATTTTTTTTAAAACTAGAGTGGATGGCCCAGGAGCCACAGTTTTTCTCAAACGGAGGGAGGAAGGACTCTCTTCCAAGCCAGTATTCAGATGCCGCTCACACTTGCCAATGATAACATGATCCCTTGAAGGTGTGGAGATGAAAAAGGCAAAATGGAACACCCACTGTTTTCCTGTTTGCTGAGCATCATTCAAAGGTAGAGTTAGTCATTATTGAAATAACTTAAACTGTGGAGAAAATATCAAAATAAGCCTATTACGCTAGGACCCAACCATTACAGCCAAGGAAATAATACAATAAATCCTTTGAAATGAAGAAATATAGCAAGAGGTACTTGAAAACTGAGAGGTGTTCTGTCACTAAATTGCAGCATTAATAGTGTTTTGATGCTCTTTGCTAAACTGTATATTTTTACACTCAAAATGAATATTAGGAAAATCATACTTATTTTATACAACTCGTTAGCAAAAAGGAAGATGATGTTTTAAAACCATAAATCTCTTTTATAACTAACTGTGAATCTGAGGATATTGGAAGAGGGAAGCAAATTGAAAGGGAAAGGATAATTCTAAACCATGTTACAATCTTTGGTGTAAATGAACTATTATCTTATCAGTAGAGGATAAGTCATATTTGGAATTTGGCAATATTCCCTTCCTGATAATGAAAGGAAACTAGAAATTCCAGAAGTTATTTCTTTTTTTCATTATCAGCAGGACCCTGGTGTCATTTCTATATGCCTGTGGTCTTTCTTTCTTTTTTTTTTTAAACCAATTTTTCTTCCCAACAGATATACCCATTTATCCCAACTAATGAAATACCACTTGAATTTACTCTATTTAATAAATACAACAAATCCAAAGAATCAGAAGGAAATTGGATACTCACTGCTCCCTAGGTAAGGCCTAGCTGACCACCTGTACCATTGTCAGACTCTCGTAAATGCTTGCCTGGTGTTCTAGATGTCTGTTTACCCAATCTCATTTTAATTTGTTAAAGGAAGTTGAAGTCATGAGTCAGCTATAACATGGCAGCATTTGAGTATTAAACAAAAATGCAAATCTAGCAGTACACCCCTAATGAGATACAGTGAGCTCATTTTTCTTTATATCATTTCTACTTCAGTCTTGTTGGTTTAGAGGAGCATTTATGTGGTACACAGTCCTGTTTAAACTTTATTTTATTACTCCTAAGCTACTCCCACATTATTAGTGAACTTGAAGGACTAATTCTGAAATCTGTTAGCTTAGAGACATATGTAAACACTTAGGAAAATATACTTTTTTCCACACAACCACTGTGCCAAAATGGGAGAAACGTCTGTGCTGTTCTAAAAACTCCCTGTTCTGTCTGTGCACAAAACTGACAGCTAGGTTTCAGAGTTCCTGGTGTCTTTAGACATATGCAATGAGTCTTTCTCATCTGTCTTAATTTTCCATTCTAAATAATGCATAATTCTGTCATTAACCAGCAGGTGGAAGACCTCCCACGGGACATATAGTTGTCTTAACTTAGATCTTGGGTAGAGGTGGTATTTGGGAGGTGATCTCAGAAAAAAATTATGAGCAAATGAGGGGAGCAAGAGAGGAAAGGAAGGAAGGAAGACCAGTAAAAGGTGAGTTAAAGAGGGATAACTCCGTGGGCAACTGGGACTCTGTCCCATCGGGGACTCTCTGAGAGACTGTGTAGAAAACACCTCAGAATTGCTGAAGGGCAAGAGAAAGGATATTAACCTTTCTAAACCTCAGTGGTTGAGAACTGAGGGCTACTCCCAAGGGCATTAACTCCTTAGTACTTCCAGCCTGCTCTGTGTTCTAACTAAACACACTTCAGTAGCCAGACAACACCCTAGAGCAGAGATATGCAGGAAGCCACCTGTAGGTAAAAGAACTTCTGGTGACCTCCAAGAGAGGCAAGGGAATATGGACAGGGACTGCCAGCAAAGGTTATCATACTATGAAGTAGGTCAATGGCAGACTTGCAGGGGTTTGAATCCCTGCTTCCCTCTACTCACAGTCTGACGTAGACACACTACTCAAGATTTGTGAGGCTCATTTTTCTACAAAATGAGGTTTCTGATGCTGATGTCTCAGGGTGATACAAAGGATTCAGTATAATGATGAGATACTTTATGTAAACTCCCAGCACAGAATCCAGTACACAGTAGGTGCTCAATAAACACTAATTATTTTGATTGTGATGACAATAAGCTTTATTAATTATGAAGCATGATAAATACCTTCCAAACAGCTGCGCTTCCTTGCACAGTGGGCTGGTCCTGCCCATGCTCCGCCTCGCCACCACGCTGGCTAGACTAGGACAGGAACCTGCAGGACTGTCTTAGTGTGCCACTGTATCACTTCTTAGCACATCTGTTGGACATAACACATTTCATGGCATTGTATGCCAAACAGAGGCAAGCAATTCTCTAAGAAATCCCATCTGCAGAACAGGGTGGACAACAGAGAAATGAGTTCTCACTAACCTTCTCATCTAAACTCACCAGAATAACTTGTCACACTTGAAAGAAAAAAAATCATGCCACCAAGTCTGTGGACTTCAGATATTTGATATTCAGATATTCAGATATTCAGATTATTTGAGGGAGATGCTGACTCTCATTTCTATCAACTTTAACACTGAGAACTACTCTTGCCTCTATCCCTCAAGCAAAGTTCTGATCCTCTTGAGTCAATGGTCTCACCAGACGGAATTACACCAGTCATCTTCGTCCCAACCCCTAGACTGTCGTTCCTACAAGGTGAAAGAGACATAACAGTAGCTGTCATCAGGTAGTCTTAATTCGTTAAACAAAATAAATAGGGCTCTTAAGTTCTAGCAAATGTCTGTTGGTGTTGTACAATGCCTACTTTTTCATATTTTAGTCGTACTTACTTTGTTTCCTCTATTAAAAAAAAAGAATAGTAGGAAAAACCAACAAGCTCATGCTCCCAAGGTTACTCTCGCAAAACAATGTCTCCCTGGATCTGGGTTCTGTTGCCTTTTGCAACGTCAGTAAAGCCCTCATCTCCATAGACCAGCGGGAGATATGACCCTTTCTCCTCTTTGGATACATGACTGAATATCCCTAAACTATTCCTCCCAACTGTGTACTTACAAATAAATGTCCCAGGGAAGAATCAGAAATGAGAGCAATATGTCATCTTTTATCCCTTGAGCCTTACTCCTGACATTTCAGAGAAAACATAGGATTGGGGGAAGGAGAGAAAGAGAGCAGGGAATTAAGAACCACATCATCTATGATTTTATAATATTATACACTTTTTTGCATTGGAGTCCATCATTTTTCTATTATATCTAGTTCCTGAATACTATACTTATTTATGCATATTATTCCTATGTAGGAAGATTGAGGTGAAAGAATTATTTGTGTGGCCCTCAACTTTACAAAAGGAAATGAATGGTTAATGAAAATCTGCCCACTTGGTGAACTTTCATATCTCATTCTGATATGGCTGCATGTCTGAATGGCGGGCTGAATTATAAATAGTTGGTGCTCTGGTCTGATGCTACAGCATCTAATGAATTGTTGCCTCTATAAACTTTTTATACGTTGCACTGTAGAAGTGAACCAATTAAAAAGTTTTGCCAATTTGAATCCTCCACATAAAGTATCTTCTGCAAGGAAATAAATGTCTTTGATGCCTTTGACTGCTTGGTGAGCTAAAACTTTATTCAAATTGGCTTTGTAATATCTTTAGGTATACATTCCTGTGATGTTTGTTTTGCTCTTACATTTGTACTAAACGAGTATTTGGACATCATTAAAGAAGAATACTTGCTGAACTTTTTTGCTCCCCCTTTTGTAACATAAAATTTCAGGACATACTTTTTAATTTGTTTGGGGCCTCCTTTTTATTAAATTTGTTTGTATCTCTTACTATTCCATTCTGACCTCTCTGGCATCATTGTGGAGAAGTGCTTTGAGAAAAAGCTGATAGTTATGTTTTGTGGAAGCCAAAGTTCTCCTTGCAAATTAAAATTACATTCCACTTTGCTGAACACTAAGAAAATCAGCTTTGGAAAATTACCTCAGCCCCAAAGATTGGGCTGCCACTTACCAGTCAGACCCTGTTCCTTTAATGCGCATCTGTGAGCAAACATGCTTGGCTCTGACTCACACTGGACTAAACAAAATCTCATTAATAGACTTGGCCTAAAGAAGCACTTAAAAAGACAGCTAATCATGTTCTACATGATGGGAAATGTCACACAAAATCAGAACGGAGGTGAGTTTTTGGACCAGTACTTCCATCAGAGGACTGCACCCTCTTCCGAAAAAAAAGAGTGTAGAATGTGTCAGAGCTGGTTTTCCAACTCTTCCCGGCACTCAACAGAAATTATTAACAAGCCTTTTTTAAGATGAGGACCAGAAGAAAAAAGAAAGAGGGAAAAGCAGCAGCTTGCATGCAACAGACAGAAAAGAGGCAGTAGCAATGGTCCAGGCACTATGGCAGGCACTGGAGCTACAGATGTGAAGGGAAAACCAATCTTGCCTTCCGGAGGCCTGCAGATTAGAGGGGAGACAGATCAATAAAATGAAACAAAACAAAAAAGCAATTATAAACAGTAAAAGTGTTGCTTGAATTGGGACTAAAGCAAGCAAAGAAGCCCTAAAGTCAGCCTGGTGAAGTCAACATCTTCAGAGGATTAGCATTTGCGATGAGGCTTCAAGAATGACTAATTCAGTAGACAGTTGTGGGAAGGACATGGAAGGCTAAAGGAATACTGTCTGGACGTTCAGTATTACCAGAGCGGAGGTTCAAGAGACTAGGGGGAAGAGGTGAGGTAAGTAACATGAGGCCACTTCCAGAATCTGGACATGAAGGCTTTGCAAAGAAACCTGGATTTGGTTCTGCAGTTAGGCTAGAGCCAGTTAAGATTACTGTGTAGGGAAATAGCATGATTATAGCTAATTATTAGAAAAATCTCTCTATTCATAATACAGAGGAAAGATTTAAGAATTCCAAGAATATAGTCAGGCAGACCTCTGGGAAGGACAGGACCCCTACCACAAAGGTAGTGATGCACTTCCTGGGCCATGTCTTTTAACATTCCCCACTAAAGGTCTATGGCAAGACGCTATCCCTAGATCATTAAAAGCAAACATTATGAGGGGGCCAACTGGTCCAAGTTAAGGCTCTCTAATGTTCAAGAACATTAATGTTTAATGTTTAAGTTAAGGTCTAACTTAAACCTGAGAATAAGTTGTAGAATTTAGACTTTCCACCAATTCTCATAAACATTATTTCTTAACTCAAGTTTTTCATAAACTTTGGACCACTGTGAATCAAAGGTTATACTCCCTGACACCGTCTTGGCACACACAGTTCCCTTGTAGCTGAGTAAGGACCTACACATGCTCTACCTTCAGTGCCATGCTATCTATGATAGATATAACCTTCCCAGTCATTTCAGACTGTAGTTCAGTGTGCCTCAACACATTTAAAATGGTGAATCTTGGATTTCCTTCCCCGCCAAACCCTGATTATCCAGGTTTGTCTCGCCTTTACCTGATCTCAACTTCTCAACAACCCAATCAGTCCAAATTTGCTTTCTTTGAGCACTTTAGGCAAGAAAAATCAAGGAAAAACATAAAAAGATAAAGCTCAGATTATTACATGTCCCTATTTATCTATGCTGAAAGAAAGTCAGATGAGGAAGAATTTAGAACCTCCATGGCACTTAGACATGGATGTTACTTTGGCTAGGTCTTCATTACTCAGGTTATATTGTTGGTCTGTCTAGTAACATAATGCCTAAGACACTGGGTGGTTTACATGCAGTAGCTGTATAGAAACAGAATCTCAGAGCAGCTAATTAGCACCTTATAAGCAGCAAAGTCAGAATTATTGTCCAGGTCTTCCTGAAGCTAAAGCCTGAGACGTTCCCTTATGCCATTACACCATCTTGGAAGTAATACTTCTTCCTAATCCAGTTTTGGCTTTCATTCAGGAATATAACTGAATTTCATCAAAAATATAATATGTAGGGCACCTTGGTGGCTCAGTCGGTTAAGTGTCCGACCGGCTCAGGTCATGATCTCGTGGTTTGTGGGTTTGAGCCCTGCGTCGAGCTCTGTGTGCTCAGTTCAGAGCCTGGGGCTTGCTTCAGACTCTGTGTCTCCCTCTCTCTGCCCCTCCCCTGCTCATGCTCTTTCTCTGTCTCTCAAAAAATGAAAAAAATGTTAAAAGAAATAAAAAATATATATATAATATGTGCAAAAAATGGTTTCAAACTTCTCAGGTGTATCCCCACACCCAGGCTCCCAAAGCTTGGAAACACACTAAGCTTTTTGGTATTCACATTTTTCATGTTTTTTCCTCCAAAATCTTTTTCCATTTTTCTAGATAATAAGTCAATTCTTATACCACTCTCTTATTTAAAGATCTGGGCTTTATGTGTGTTATGACAGTTAAATATTCCATCTTCTTATAACTAAGTATAAAAACCAATAAGTGGAGGTATGAATTTTCACAATTTCGCATGAGAATGCATCTGCCTTTGGTTTCATCAATTTATGTGCGGTTATTTCCTATCACAAATAGGTTCTGAGCTGTCAGGATGATCCTTTTCTTCACACATTTCTCAAACAAAAATGTTGCACAGAGCTATCTATACCCCCCAAGAAGCTGAAAAAATACAGGTTTTCTGACAAGGAAGAAAACATGATAATTGATGACTGAGATAGGCTGCCCTTCTCTGGAGGTTTTTAATTACCACCTTTCATTTACATAACACTTGAAACTTTTCCAAGAGCTTTCAGGTACATTATCACATTGTTTTCTCAGCACAACCCTGCAATGAGAGAGAGCAAATATTACAATCATCACTTTCAAGAATAAGCCACCAAGAATGCAAGAGGTAAAGGGATTTGACAAGTCTCATAGCTTGTAATGGATGGAGCTGGTGCTAAAACTCAGGGCGTCTAATCTGCTATTTCTTCTACCACACTTCCTTTATTCTCCTGGCTAAGATCTTCTACTAAAGGCCTAAGAGGTATGCAGCTGGTATCAAAACCAGTGTTATAAGCATTTCTATCATAAGCATTTGTCATTTTTCCATTAGACACATAAAAAAAAAACTATGGTTTTGCTAGAAAAGATACAAGGAGTAGGATTGTGGGTATCCATTCTAGCAAAGCCTGCTGGCTTTGTAGTCAGCTCAATCACTTGCTAGCTAAGCATCCATAAACCTCATTTTCTTTATCTATAAAATAAGTATGATAATAGGACCTTTCTCATGGAGTTTTACTTTAAGGATTGGAAGAAATGATGCATGTAAAGCACTTAGTATCATGTCTGGCACATAGTAAGTGCTCAACAAATGGTTGCTGCTATTTTTAGAGTTGTTGGTATTGTCACCATCATCATCATCATCATCATCATCATCATCATCATAGATCATGGTGAGTGGGTAATACTGCCAAGATGTCATTTGGGGGTTATATTAGCCTGTACTTTTCTGGCCCTGACTCAGATAATGAGGTTTGCAGTTTCATTGACTGGGTGTGCTAATTAGAAGCTTTTTAAAGATTTCTCTTGTCCATTGAGGCCACTAAATAATTGCCACATGGGTCAAGCTCTGCAATCACCCCGTTGCCTCATTGATTATACAAGTCAGCAGTTGGAGCCATGATGGAAGATCTATGGTGGACAGAAGGAAAAGAGTCTAAAGACCCAAAATTGAGCTTATCTGCGGGCTGGCTCATTCTTTTGTCACACTCAAAACTCAACTTTTATCTTCATGATAATTAAATAATAGGACATTTTCTTAACCAGCATCCTGCCCATTTTTAAATACATCTTTTATTAGATGGTAGAGCTTATAAAATATTCATCAACACAAGCTACTGCAGTTTTTTTTTCTGCTGACCTAACCTCAGAGCTGCTCAAGTGGAAATTAGATTTTTTTTTGTTAAGTCGCTGAAACTGTCTGCATTTGCTGGATTTCCTAAGGAGGAGGAAAAAAAGTAATTCCGTAGGTTTAATAAGGGCAACATACATTCTTATTCCAAAAAGACACACAAAAAGGGGGCAGAAATGCTATTCAGTAAGGATAATTGATATTGTAGCACAGCGTTCTGCCTAAGCTCATTGTACTTTGAATGGGTGCACAGGTTCTTTGAATCCCTGCCGAGAATAGCTTGTGTGTCTTTCACATCTTACCTTGAATTAAGGAAGACTTTTAGGGACCTTGTGAAATGTAAGATGCTTGTGATGTTAATCAGCAAAAACAGACATCTGATTGCACTTTCAAAAAGAACAAGAGAGAGATTTTGTGGTTTTTTTAACTTAAAAGTAAGAAAACCTAATAACTGTGCTTTATCTGTACTGTTTTCAACTCATGCATATATTCCCTCTTCTTTCTCTCTTCTTCCCTCGGAAACTTTTGCTCCTTTATTTCTCTTAATTAAAAAGTTCAAGGTTCCAGAAGGTTTTTGGTTTGTTACTGAAAGGCTTGCTTGTTCTTTTGTGATGACTGTAATACCCGGACCTCAAAGTACCTTCTCCATAAACCCATGTCTTACCTCGGTAGCCTAGTTTTGAGGTAAATTTTGCCTCAGATACTTGGAGGTCTTTTTGATGAGAATGTTTATCAAAACACTAAAAATAGACTAACACACTCAACTTCACCAAGCAAGTCTCTGATTCCTCTACAGTAAAAAAGCAGCCTGCCCCCATCCATGATAGCCCTCATACATGCCCAGTGTCTCAACCGTGACACAAGCCCAAGTTTAGTTTCACTATTTTAATTAAGGCTTCAATTTCTCTCATTAAAGAAGAAGGAAATCAGCTTTGCATTTATGTCACTGAAGGGAAGGGAACTTTTAGTTACACAGAAGAGCTTGAAACTCCCCTTTCTGTTAACAATTATTGCATCAACATTTTCTTGCAAAGAGATGTGTTTCCTGCCCACTCAGACACTAATTTTATGGTAACTGAAATTTATATTATTGATATTAAGAAAACTGAAGCATGTGAAATTAAAATCTAATACAATATTATCCTAATGGTTAAGTCTTCTGTTTGTAGTTTAAGGTCCTTGGGGCCACATACCAATAATCTGCTTGAAACTTTTCTATCTCTGGAGTAACCTTAGCAACAGGACAGTGTCAGAGTGGTATTTCCGCTGACATACTTGGCATTTTGATTGGAATGTTTATCTCTGGTGTGAGATAAAACGGAAGTGGTGGTCACTGCCATGCCCTCTTGGTAAAGTTCTACTTTCTCATTTTGGTCTCCTGTTCTCATCTCCCTCTCCTCTCTGGAACCTTCAGAAATGGAGAATCCATGCCCATAATTGCCACTCAGTAAGCTACAAGCATTTTGAAAAGCATTACTACACTGGGTCAAAAACCCAGAGACCCTCCAAGCATTAGCTCAGTTTTGCCACCAGAGCCTACAGTGATTACACCCTCCAGTTGTCTGAGTGGAACTGTGGAGATAACCTCACTTCTGAATAAAGCCCAGAATTGTGTGGGCCTGTCCTGTTCTATAAGGCCTCTGAACTTGACACATCAAGACGAACTTGGTTCAGATTTTATTCAGATGACCTGGGACCATTAATCTTCATGCCCAAGACGAAATCCTCCACTGTATCCACCATGTACATTGATAGTCATATTTCTTTCTTTTCTAAAATGTTGCCATTAAGTCAACAGGTGTCTTACAATCTGTGCCATCTTAAAATCCTTCCTCTGGTTAACTTCAGAGTGATATGGATCAACACCCAAAAGTCTCCCAGGATTTTTAAGCCCTCCATGCTCCCTAGATGAAGACACTCAACCAGTCTGTAAATTCAGTCTCACTTTTGGACTCTGTGGCCACTCCAGTTCCTATTATTCCCCCAAACCTCAGCAAATACAAGCCATCCTTACTTACACTCAATTATGGTAACTGAGCTCTTATTTGTCTTGTTTCCTTTGACAACATTCTCCCACCATCACCTGCTTGTCCTGTGGTTCCTGTAAGTCAATAAATGTACCTCACCTTTACTGAGTATCCACCAGGTATTAGGTGTCTTCAGGCACAGGAAGGAAAAAGAGAACTTTTTTACATTTATTTTTAATGTTTCTCTTACTTTTATTTTGAATTGATATGACAGAGGGTCTTATAATCTCTTCAGCATTTATGTCCTCTTAACAAACATAAGTCTTTTGCCTATTACCATATCTTTGCGGCATCCCAAGCTACTGGCCTCTTGGAGCACTCACTATTACCTATATCTTGGCCACACCAGCCCTCATTGACCTTGGTTCAGGCTTTCTTCTATTTCCTGCTGATGACCATTTTCCCATCCTTTGCTTCAGTCTTGGGGGTCTGTCGGAATTTCAGGACCCACAATGGCCATGTTACCTGGGGCAGCCTTGGTTATTGTTTCATGACAAGGCTGAGGGAGGGAGTTCAGTGGAGAAGTTAAAAATACAGATGTAGGGGCGCCTGGGAGGTTGTCTGTACCAAAAAAAAAAAAAAGTACAAACGTGATGTCATAGGGACCTTGGGTAGGGTATTTAATATCTCTGAACTTCAGTTTTATCATAAAATGAGGATAGTAGTAGAAACTACCCTTACTGTTATATGAGGATTAAATAAGAAAATATACATAAATATCTGAACAGTTTCCATCATATGAAGTATTCTATAATCAGTAGCAGTTATTAACTATTATTATTATTATATGACTTGCTCAAAGACAGAGAACAAGTTGGTAACAAAATTCTGAGCCACTAACTTTCCCTGTTTTATTCTGAGAGATGACCTAATGGTGTAGATATGTCATCCAAAGTAGGAAGTTCTCTGTTCTGAAGCTCCCTGATCACTGAAAGTGCACAAAAGGGACTTTGGAAGAGCCAACTCTGGGTCTCCCTCCCCTTTCTGGGGAGAAAAACTGTCATGGGAAAGAATAATTAAATTTATCTTGTATTGGTCACACTGAGGAAAACTTGGATCTATTGGGGAAAAAACATAAAGTGAATTAGGGAAATAAAAATGTCTAATCATCTGTACTATGTGACAATGAACCAGACCACTGCATAAAAGGACATGGCCCCTATCACTGAAGGGATTCAAGCTAGGATAGATGTTGTATAGAGTTTAGAAATGACTGCCTGTTCTTTAATCTTCTTTCCAACCCTGAGATGCTAACGATTAGGAAACAAAGCAGCTTCTCAGGGTTCATGCACTCATTCAACATTAACTATCAAAGAATATCATGATTCCAAGTTTTAGTTTGGTTTGGAGACGTCAAAAGCATTCTTTTAACCACTGTAGGAGAGAAACCATGGGGAGAGTTTCTATCTCAAGCACCAGAAATTAAACTATGATTTGTATGGTTTTAGAGAACAAAGGAGCTTTTCTCTGGATAGCCAAAAAATTAAAATCTAGCAAGTTCACTGTTAATTTATTTATTTCTGCAGTGACTGGCAATAAGTTTAATTTATGAACTACAACTATTTTCTATATTAGCTTTGTTCTATGAATCTCCATCATTATCAAAGTCAGACGTGCTTTACAAAACTTGGTGTCTATACACATCCTTAGCTGGGTAAAGACAGCTTCTTTAGTAAAACAGCTTAACAGTGGAATTCATATATTTTTACATTGTGTAGCAGGAAATATAAAAAAGAAAATTGTCACTTGTGATAGAGGAGAAAAATAGTTCAACTTAATCCTATGTGGGTATTTCTCCTTAGTTAACTGGTCAACCCGACAAGGCTTTTGTTTAGTGCACTAGGTCATAAATAGAGCTTCCAAAACAAAACAAGAAAGAATTTTTGGCACATTACCCAAAAATAAAGTACTTTTTTGGTTAAAATATTTACATTGTATTTTCTATTAATGGAAAGCTGATTTCATTATTAAAGGGATAATCAGATTTCTAATTTCTTATTTTCTATTTTCAAAGAAAGAGTTTGTGGCAGAAGTGGTTACTGTCTTCAGAGATACTTCATCCCTTCTTTCATAAGTACTAGAATCCCTGAGCTTTATCTGGATCCTTGGCAGCCAAGGCTTACTTCCCAGCATTCCTTATAGCTAGGTATGACCATGTGACTAATTCTGTCCAATGAAATGTGAAGGGAAACAAGGTGTTCAACTTTCAGCTTGTTCATTAAAGGAAAAGGTCATATCCACCTGTTCTCCTTCTCCTCTTGCCACTGGCTAGAATGCCAGGAGTTCATGCAACCATCCTGGACTACAAGATACAAGTCCGAGTGAGGAGGACACAGCTACAAGCCAAAGTCCCTGCAATGACCTACAAGGCCCTGTGTTATCCAGCCTTGCATAATCTCTCTGGCCTCAGCTCCCACTGCTCTCCACTGATCACTCCCCTGTAACCACACTGCCCTCTTTGCTATTCCCAAAAAACCAGAGACTCTCTTGCCACAGAACCTTTGTATTTGCTGAACATTCTCCCCAAGTATACTCATGGCTTGCTCCCTCACTCTCTCTTGGTCTTTACTCAAATACCACCTTTCTAGAGAGATATTCTTTGACCATCTTGTCTAGAATTTCAATAGAATCCACTCCCCACCCCCAACTCTTCCTCCTGCCCTTGCTTTATTTTTCCCTATAGTCCTATATAGCATGCTATATGTGTTACTTTTCGTCATGCTCATGTACTTGTCAATCCCACTAGAATATAAACTCTATGAGGACAGGGACTCCTTCTGTTGTGTTCACTACTGGTTCCTCAATGCCTGGAACAATGCCTGGAATATAGCAGGTGCATAATTGAATTCTGCATTGAATGAATGAAAGGGATAGAAGGGGTCCGAATCCCTGACACTGTGGAGTGGCTGTATCACCTTAAGCTCAGACAGAAGTAAACCACTGTTTTAAGTTTACTATTACCTTCTCCTTTGTTATGACGGCCAAACCAATACTCAATTAATACAGAGATGGTAATTCTCTCCTTCAGCAGAGATGCGATGATGCCCCACTATGGCATCATGTTCCACCTCCAGGTAATACTCTTCCAAAAGGGTAAATGAGTGAGCTAAGACAGATGAGGCCCCTATCCTCAAGGACTTTACATTTGAATGAAGAGAAAGACATTAATCACATAACTGCACCAACAAATACCAAGTTGCAAGTGGGACAAAAGAGTGTTGGCAATCAGAACCAACAAAGGACAAGTTTGACCTGGTGGAGGAGCCGTGATAAAAAGATACAGGGAGGGCTGATATCTGGAGGGTGAGAAAGCCTCTCCTCAGGAAGGTGGAGTGGGAACAATCTTCAGGCACAGGGAAGAGCAGATGCCAAATCCCTGTGGTGGGAGGAAGTGTAGCAAATATTAGAGACTGGGGGAGGCCTGCTGGCTGGAGCAGACAATGGGAATGTGTTGTCTGAAGCACCCTGAGAGGTGAGAGCTGAAGAGTTGTACTTTTTTTTTTTTTAACAAACAACACAAGTCCAAGACGTGTTTTGGGCAGGAAGGCAACATGAATGGTATCTGCCTACTGGCTTTCAGAAACATCCCCAGCACCTCAGAGCCTCTGTCCAGCAGAGTCACCCCAGTCTCCCCTGAGACGAGGAAAGACGAGAAACCTCTGGAATGGGAGCCTTGCTCCTGTCACAGCTCTTTTATTCAGCGCCTCACAAATGAGTTGCAAGAACTTGCCCTGGAGACAACGGGGATGCAAATGCAGACAACATGGAATTGTAATAACATAAACATTATGAACAATGCAAACCAGTTGGGCCCCCCGTGGAGAAATGATCCCCGTGCTCCTTTCCGAATTGTCTTTATGGAAATTTCATAAAATTTGCCATTATTAAAACTGAGCAGCAATTATTTCTTTCTTTGGTTCATCAGTTGTGGGAGGAAAATTAATTGTGTTCTCCTTCTTTTCTCGAGTTCATCACATAGAAATGAGGCAACAAGGATTGACAGGCCTGGGGCCTCTGTTGATGGAAAGAAGGCGAGAGAACTTGGGAGACATTATCACAGATGTGGCATTAGAGGTGGGAGCGGTTAAGAGAGAGGTAGCAGCAGATGCGGCCACGCTAACAAGTGTGCTTAGCAAGCCGAAGTCATTACGGTATGTTGACATAACATTTGCCAGCTTCACAGGGGCCATCATTGTAAATTAGATTTAATATTGATCAGGCCGTTCACAATCAGGGCCAGGAGAAAATTGGACTCAGAGTTCTTAGTCAAAATTGGCTCTTAAGATTCTGCTTTCTAATTAACATAGAAGAACAGAAATCCAGGGCCTGTCTGGCTGCCCCAGTGTGGCAATAAGTGTTCTCCTGTTCCCTGAGGGCAGTGAGAGAGTGACAGCAATTTCCACTGTCTTTCTATTTTCTCTCCCAGGTCAGTTCTGCTACGCAGCAGTGGAGGAGAGTGAAAGGTGAAGGGTGGGCTGTGGGAAGGAGACAGAGGTTTGAGAGCACAGATGGCTGTGTTTTCCTGCTCAGTCTTCCTCGGAAAGCTGAGAATCTTTTTAAAGAAATTTGGTTTGCCCTTAGTCTAGTTTTTTAAAATAAGCAATGTTTTGGGGCGCCTGGGTGGCGCAGTCGGTTAAGCGTCCGACTTCAGGCAGGTCACGATCTCGCGGTCCGTGAGTTCGAGCCCCGCGTCAGACTCTGGGCTGATGGCTCAGAGCCTGGAGCCTGTTTCCGATTCTGTGTCTCCCTCTCTCTCGGCCCCTCCCCCGTTCATGCTCTGTCTCTCTCTGTCCCAAAAATAAATAAAAAACGTTGAAAAAAAAATTTTTTTTTAAATAAAATTAGCAATGTTTTAAAGTCCATTCAGGGTTAGGAATTTGGAGGAGTCATCCATGACACCTCCCACCACCACTGGCTTAGATTTACCCTTTGAGGCAGCATGGCAGACAAGCCTGGGTTTGAATCCTGACCTTGGCAGTTTGCACTATCTGAACTTAGAGAAATGATTTGACATCACTGAACTTCAATCTGTTCTTCTATAAAATAAAAATAATACCTACCTCAAAGTGTTGTTGTGAGGACTAAATGGAAAAATGCATTTACTATACATTTAGCAAATACGAGCTCTATTTTCAGTCTTATTATTATTATATGTTAATTATTACCATTATTATGATATGGTCTGTCCTGTCAGACAATAGTAATACTACTACTAATAACAATAAGAGTATGACACCTAATTTTTTACTTTAAAAACTGGCCAGCACAACTCCAACGCAAGCATCTGAAAGAAGCCCTCAGGCCTGTGCTTCCCTCTGTGGACTCCAGTTCCAATCCAGAGGCTTCAAGAGTCCGGGAACTTCAAGTTTCTCTTTTTTTTTTAAACCCTCTTCCCCATGAGCTTCAGGCAGACCTAATACTTCCCAGGCTTAACATCACCTTTCATGGACTTCCTGGGGAAGGAACTTACTGGAATCAGAAATTCATCTCACTTATCTTTGGATCTCTGACATCTTATGCAGAACTGGACCAGAACACACATGAGGCAAAGGAGGGTCCTGCGGCCTAAAACCTAAGGTGGTGATCGCTCTTGGGCACCAACTCTACACTTCCACCAACCCAAGAGGGAGCACCTCCTAAAATTTTGTGCTCTATGAGCCTCACTTGTGCCACCTGGCTTCTGGCTTTGCTTAGAAGAGCTGCTTCATCAAGATGACATGAATAAATAAATGAAGTAAGAAAAGGATCCCCCAACTGTTCTCTTGTGCAAACTCCCCAGCCTCAGGCCCCCAGATGCTCCTTTGCCGACCTGGATACACACAGAAAGGGAAGGTTTTAGGCAAGAAAGATTTTAGGAATCTACCTTACCAACGATAAATGCAAAAATGCCCATTTCTTAAAATCTAAACTGCAGTTCCAGGTTTATCTCTCTTGCCCAGAGTTCCTACTCTAAGCTTCATGGAGTTACTGGTCTTGAGAATTAATTGCAAAACTCAAGTCCAGCCAGAAACATCTGCTGCCATTAAGTAAAAGGCTAACCAGGGAACTGAAAGAATATAGGTCTCAGCGCTCAGCTCCCCATTTATTAATTTACAAAGCCTGCTTCCTCCTGCTCCCTCAAATGATTTCCATGTAGAGTCAGGCAGGTCTACATTCCCGTGGGATTTTATTTTCTGTCCCCCAGGACCATTTCTTGCACAACAGACACGTTTCTGAAGGAAAAAAACTTTATTTCCCCTTGACCGTAACCCCTCACTCAATTCTAGCCTCTGCCTTCAACTTCAAGAGCTTTCTTTCCTTGGAGCCATTAGGAACCCAATCCATCCCTTGCACTTCCCATTTTAGTGAGCTTATCTATTCTTGGACACCAAACCGCAACCACGAAATTTGCTTATGGAGTAAGACCATGTATTAAAAATTTTCAAAATTTTATCATACGTATAATGCATGTGATAAAGTATGCATATATGAAAAAGTAGGTAGAGGATGATAAACCACTCAAATCTCAGTCGTTTGTTGTGCATTTACTATGTGCCAAACCTTATTTCATTTTATCCTGCTACTAATTAACTCAGATCCCCCTCCTACAAAATGTGCTATGTGAACTGCTTTTATGTTATCATCTTCAGATTTAAAGGCATCCATGGCGGTGCTACTCAGGTTACTGGTGCTCCCAGGAGCCCAGGGCCTGAGTTAGTTGCACACTGGAATGAACATCAGCCACTTTTTTCCTACTCAGCATCCATACCCCTGTTTCTGGAAACACTGCCCCAATTTTCTTTTGGAAACCACCTCTCCTCCTCTCACAGACCATGTGCACTGGGTGGGACTGACCCTTCAGTGGTTTCAGAGAATGGG
Source organism: Puma concolor (assembly GCF_028749965.1). NCBI lineage: Eukaryota > Metazoa > Chordata > Mammalia > Carnivora > Felidae > Puma > Puma concolor. The sequence continues at coordinate 23,219,636 of NC_141673.1, read as the reverse complement.
TATGGATTTCAGGTCTGGCCCACCAGAATGGTGCCTTGTTTTCTCAGCCCCTGTGGGCAGGCAGTTGAAGCCTGAATGATGAAATGCAGACCCAGGCCACTAGCTGGAATTACAGAAGAGACTTTTCTGCCCAGGATGGCTATAAGCTGGGAATTACTGAGCAGCTACTTTGTCTTCACATAGGAAGACACTGCCTGCAGAAAGTAGACCTGGAGGTGGGGGAGAAAGATTCCTGAACAACTTGTGTGCCCTTCTGGAACCATTTATACAAGAAGTTGGAACTTAACATTATGTAAACCAATTTGTTTTCACTAAAGCCAGTACGTGATATATGAGACACTCATCCACAATAGTCACTAAAGCAATGATTCAAATCAATTGGAGAGTAGTGACTTCCATAATAATGCAACAACTTGGCCCAGACCAGTTACTGCTCACTGCCTTCACAATCAGATCTGTCATGCATGCAGTCAAGTGATCTGTCCAGATTGACCCCCAAACAGGCTACTGCATATCTCCTCATTCATCATCCCCACATATGTCAGGGTGGGATGGAGTACATCCTGTCCCCTTTCAGAGAGAGAGAGACATCAGCTCAGAAAATATCAGGTTTTTGATGATTCCCTCTTGATGGGACTGACCAGCACATTAAAAAAAAAATACAAAATAAAACAATAAAAAGTTTTTTTAGCCTCTAGTTAAACACTTGAGTGGTAAGAGCAGGGATTCAAACACTGGGATGTTTTATTTTGTGCTCCAGGATGGCAGAGATTAGGTGAGCTGCACCTTCACACCCAGGAGCCGGAGAGGCTAATGAAAGTTGAAATGAGCCAGGAGCCAGCGTGCTGGGCAAGGGGAAGCGGACGGACTGGGGAGAGTGGCAGCGGTGGGGAGCCTCTCGCAGGCAGCCATCTCTAATTGTATGAGCAATAAAGCTGCCACTGCAGGGGACTGGAGGCTTGGCACAAGTCGAATGTTGCCTAAGTGAGACTGCCCTGAGTTTTTAAACTTTTCACTTGATCAATAAGACAGAGTCCCAAGACAGAGGTGATGCTGGAACGGCATTTCCATAAATCTTCAGCCCATACGGCAGATTCCGTGAGAAAGTTCCGGAAGCACGGTGATAGCTAAGTGCACAATTGCACCCCTAAAGGATCTGCAGGGAGAGGGGCCCATAGCTCAGCCTCCTCTAATGTGTTTAGCAGATTTCTGGTTCTATTTAAGTCTTTCTCTAAATGGGCATCTTTTCTTTCTCTGTGCTTCTTCAAACTGAAGCATCTCCTGCTGAACGGTGTTAGGGAGAGGCAATGCTGGATCAAGTAACACGTTTTTAATGATGTGAAACAAAGCTTTAATCACCATAGTTATTTACAAAATAATGTCTTCCTTGCATTTGGTTTAATAGCACTTTGTCCACAGCTTTCATCAAAACAACTACCCATCTGACTTATTGGAAGATTATATTAAATGTCAGAAGAGCTCCCCAGACTCATAAAGTGCTTCCTCGCCAATCAGGATTTTTAATTTTGGATGGGGAAATAATAAATACAATAATTATTGAACACTGTGACATTAACTGATAAAGATTCCTGCTTCCCTTGAATTATCAATTTCACATTGGCATAAAAAATAGATTAGTGACAATTTAATCCCACATCTGGTGACCTTTAAGTAATGTTGTAACACTTCACCGCTTTGTCATTACAATGTCATCAGCCTTCTCTCTAGAAGAAATGATACCTAAATGCTTCATTTTCAAACTGTTTCCAAACTTTGCTGATGTTTAATATCTGGTAACAACACCCAGAAGCACCAGGCAACTTTGTCGGTAGCAATTTTTAAGATAATCCTATTATAATTTACCATATGACAGAGATTGGGTAGAGTCAAAAACTCACAGAACCGTAATATACATTGTGTCAGCTGGGAGACGTGCTTGCTGCCGTACCCTCTGGCGCGTAGGTACATTGGTATCAGCATGGGAGGTGTCAACAGGCCAAAGCCATCAAGACTTCAAATGCCCTTCCCTTTCTACTCAAAATTCTACTTCTAGCACCCCAGTCTATAAACATGTTTATCCATGGGCACCAAAGACTTCATTACAGCATTTTCCCTAGTATCAACCATGTACAAAACTATTTTTAAAAACCTAAAATTCCATTAAAAGAAGAATGCTTAAATGAATTGGTATACCTGCCTAATGGTGTATGGTGCAGCCCCTAAAACAGAATGAGCTGCCAAACGTTCTGATGTTGTAAAGTCTTCGTGCTGTACTGTTGATACTCCACACCGACCTATCGGGAAACCTTTTTGGACTCCTTTCAAACTATGACCAGAATCTGACCACCAACACCTCCCATGCTACCACCCTGATTCAAGATACCACCATATCTCACCTGAATGATTGCAACCGCCTCCTAGCACGTCTCCCGCCTCTGTCTTTTCCCCAGAAAGTCTGCTGTGGACACGGCAGCCAAAGCGATCTTTTCTTTTTTTTTTTTCTTTCTTTTTTTTAATTTTTATTATTTTTTTTAATATGAAATTTATTGTCAAATTGGTTTCCATACAACACCCAGTGCTCATCCCAACAGGTGCCCTCCTCAATACCCCTCCAAAGTGATCTTTTCTAATGTACTTCAGATCAAGTCTCTGCTTGATGTCAACACCTTATAGTGACTTCCCATTTTATTCAGCATAAAAGCTAAAGTCCTCACATCGGTGTACAAGGCCCTACCTGCTCAACTTAACCCACCCACCCATTGCCTCTCTGTCTTCATATCCCTCTACTGCACCCCCCCTCTGATCTTCATGCACTCCGTTTAGCCTGACTTTCTCTCTATTCCTCAATCACGCAGAACCCTCGAGGACTTTGCACTGGCTACTCCCTCTGCCTAGAACACTCTTCCTTAGATACTCATATGCTTACTCCCTCACCTCCTTCAAATCTTGGTTCAAATGCCAGCCACCTCTTAATAAGGCCTCTTTTGACCACTGTATATAAAGTTGCAAAGCGCCATCTCCCTGGCCCTTCTAATCCCATTTTCCTTTCTATCCGTTTTCTTTCTTCGTGGCACTTACTATTTTCTGATCTGTTGCATAATTTCCTTATCTGCTGCATCAGTTTCTTGTTGTCTATATCCCCCTCCCCACTGGAATGTAAACACCACATCAGGCAGGAATCTTTCTTTTGCTCACCGACGTATCCCAAGTACCTGGTATATAGCAGATGCCCAATAAATATTTGCTGAACAAATGCATGAATGACATAATAAGATTATGGACATAATAAAAGTAATTTACTAAGCATTGTCTCCTTATAAGCACTAAACTAAGTACTTTACATACATTATCTCATTTATCCCTTCCATCAGTGGTAGGTAAAACAGGAAGGGCAGGAAGGGGAGGTGAGTCATTATAATTCCTATTCCATAGCTGAAGAAAACTGAAAACCAGAAGGTTAATAAGTCACCAAGGTCATTCTAATAAGCAGAAGAATGAATGAGGGAGAGGGAGAAGACTGAACGCAAGTCTGTCCGCCTACTAAAGGGAGATCTTAACCTCCTTGCATTATTGCTTCTCCTAATGCAGCACAACCAGTTAAAAAGCTACCTGTTCACCCAACCTCTTGCCCCACTCTTTTTTGGATTTCTACAAAACCAACTATTTAGATTAATGCCACCAAATTGAGCAGTGTTTTAACTCATATACATACAAATTAAGTGTGGCCCTGGGTAAAATGAAGGATGAGGTCATAAGTCTTTTAGTTTCCTTTAAGCTTTGTGACTTCATTATTAAGTTCCAAATCACATCTTGCTTCTGGGAATGGTGTTTTGGTTTGTTTATTTTCACTGTGAGGAACTGTATGTCTCCCTCTTGCCCAACTTATTAGCTTTAGTCATAAACAGCAATCAGTGAAACATGAGGTTTTTTTATGAGATAGTTAAATCTAGTGTGGGACTCTGGTATTTTGGAAATTTTTTTAATGTCAGCATATTTGCTTTTGGATCTGTGAATATGATTTTGTTCTGGAAGCTCCTGTTTTATGAGTGAGATTAATTTTAGTTAGGTCATTGCTAAAAGAATAGACCATCTTAAATTTAGTATAATATGTGAAGAAATAACTTCTCTTACATAAACTAAACGGGTTCTGACTTAAAAAAATGTAAATTATCTAGGACCTAGGTGGTAAAATTAAATTAGAATATTTTATAGATAAAAACCCTCACTGATTTTTTTTTTAATAATTTTTATAGGATCCGTGACGTTAATGTTAACCTCACAGCTCTCAATACCAATTTGGAGACTTCGTCATGTGGGAAGCAAAGCAGATTCTGTGGGTGCCCTGCCCACATCTCTCCAAGTCATACCACTTTCTACACGCCAGCCTGCTTTCTAAAAGCTGGCATCTGCATCCTCTGCCTGAGAAGTTTCTTTGGCCTCCTGAGCCTCTTCTGTCCAAGCACACAGGCAAGAGTCAGGAAATATGTACCCCTGGGAACAACTCTCAACTACTGGGGACTGATCTATAAATATCCCACTCCCTCATTCCGTAAGATAACTCTGGGTGCAATGTCATACATGGTTCCTAGTGTGGCCACTGAAGCTCCAGGGACAACTTGCCTGATAACACATTATTTATTACCTGCCATCCTTTTCCTATCTTAATTCTCCACTCTATACATAACCAGTGTTTCCTGGGATCACCTCCCAAGTAACCTATTTGCATTTGAAACCTTATATTAGGATCTGCTCTTCTGGGGAAACCCAAACCAAGACAGCTGCCTTTATTGGGGGCTTAGCTGTAGGTCTAATGAATTATTTATTATTATTATTATTATTATTATTATTATTATTATTTCCTTCTTCAGCGAATATTCATTGTGCACCTATTATGTTCCCAGCATTGTTCTTACCTTTGGGCATTCAGCAGTGATGAAATAAAAATCTCTGTCTTCGTGGAGTTTACATTCTTGGGGGGTGGGAAATAATAAACAAAATAAATAAAAATATCCTGTAAGGCAGAGTATGATGAGTGGTATGGAGGAACATAAAGATAAGGACCATGAGAGGGAATGCCAGCAGTTGAGATGTGCAATGTAATAGGTGCGCAGTGAAGGGCTAAACAAGAGGGTAAAATGTAAACAAAGACCCGAAGGGAGTGAGGAGCAAGCTAGGGAGGAAAAGTGTCAGCCTAGGCATGAGGAAACAGGTGCAGAGGGGACCAAGCCTAGAATGTTCCAGAACCAGCAGGGCTACTGGAGCAGAGTCAGGAAAGGACAAGATGAGAGAAGATGAGTCATCTCTGCTATTATTATTGTTTATTGTTGTTATTGTCAGTACTGTCACACAATAAATTTCTTTGGTATCCACATTTTATCATGAAAAGTATAGAAAAGTTGAAAGACTTTACAGTGAACAGCCATATACTCACTACCTGAATTCTACCATTTTACTAGACTTGATTTTTCACATGTCTACCCTTCTAGCCACATCAAGCCATCTCTTTAATGCATGTGAAAGTAAATTGCAAACATTTAACATCTGCTTGTTATACAGATATTGTTTGTAAATCTGACAACACCCTTGCAAGGTGAATACTATATCCCCATTTTATAGATGAGAAAACTGAGCCTCAGAGAGGTTGAATAGTTTAGCTGAGAGAGTAACACAAAGTGTTTGGCTGAGTGGGGATTCCATTCTAGGTTTGTTCAATGTCAATGCTCATATTCTTTCTGCTATTAACACAGGCTGCCCTTGGCCAAAAGGTTAATGTTGAAGAACAGATAAAGAGTTGGCAAGTAGCTCTTCTCTTCTCTGAAGGGAGTTGTTTCCCTTCACTATTTCCTCTTCATCTAAATGGCAGAGACCCAGTAATATGCTAGTAAATGTTTACCAATCAGCTCTGTGTGTGGAGGTGGAGAGCAGGGAGAAGCCTGGTTTGCAACATTTGCCAATTCCTGTGGCATAAATATTCCTACCATGGCTGATTTCAAGCTGACATCAGGTTGCACCATCTTGTAAGTTAGTACAAGATGGCTCCAACACACCACTGCAGACTTTGAAAAGTCTTATGCTGTAGATGACAAATATAATTGGCCCTTATGACCAGCACCAGACTCAAGATCAATGCCCGCTGACTATACACAATGAGAACTCAGTAATACAGGTGGTGGTGGTGGTGGTGGTAAGGTTGAAGATCTGCACCTCTTCACCCATGTCCACACACAGAGCAAACCTCTACACACGCACACACACACACACATACACACGCACACACACTTTCTTCCCAGGGTGGATGGTGATGCATTTAAATAATGAATGCATAACATCTGTATAAAGCAAACTTCCCCACAAAAAGTACACACATCCCTTTCTCCATGTAATTTCTAGCACTGGTTCATTGTTCTTGCTATTCTTCTCATCACATCATTCCTGTACCTCCCTGCACCATTGACCATGCTTTCCTCTGGCAAGAAAAATCATGGTGTGCCCTGATACCACCAAATACCATTCTACATAGGTTGAGGTTATAAATCATGTAAAAGACACTTTACCTTTGGAAGCTTACCTTTTCTCCTCCTTCTTGAGCTTCCTCTTCAACTAAAACCAAAAGATCTGTTACCTTCAGAGCATTTCCCCCATTGCCCCAGACAAGGTTCTGTGTGTTGCTTTTCATCATGCCATCATGCCACCTGAAAACTTGATTCTTTTCATCCCACCTTCTCCTACCCCTGACTACTCTCCACCTTCTTCACCCAAATTTCCCTCTGCACCTTTCCCCAGGAGCCCCACACACCGAAAGTAACATTTCAGAACTGTGAGGGCATTTCCATCGAATTTGGTAGGTGGTTCCAGGTTCAGCTTTGCAAAGACTGGCTTTTCTGTATGGAATCTTTGTCATTTCCTCCTTCCCCACCACACCCCACTCTCACCCCTACCCCCCACACACACACATATACTTATTCTTGCCCAATGCCGGCCACATCCCCAGCAGTCTGTAGAGCAAATAACAATCATCTCGAACAGAATTGGCACAAACAAGGTCTGACACTTAACAACTTCAAAGCATTTTTTACAATGTGGCAAATCCCATTACCATGCAACAAAGAACAGCTAATTGTTAAGAATTAATAATAAGAAATAAGTATAGATAATGGTTTAGCTGACACTGTCATATTTTAGTACAATATGTTCTGAAATATTTGCTCCTTTGGGTTGTGAATGTGCTATTTTTGTCACTAATAGGCCTATAGAAGCCTAGTGGAAATGAGTTTTCTCAAAGAAAGTTGTGCATCCTGAGATTTCTCTGATAAGGGGAAGGGGTCAATGTGCCTGTAGTTTCTGTGCTTCATTAAAATTCTGCTTCCGTACTGCATAATGTAAGTAATATTAATTTTCTAAACATTAGTGTACAGCAGCTGCTAACTAATTTCCATAACAGTGTCCCTATTCTACAGGCATTTTAAAAAAGGGAAAGGAAATGACTACTGACTGTCTGCCAAAAAGAAAGGTTCATCTGAACCCACTTCTCAATCACTCTGGACCAAAAGAAGGATGACATTAGGAATGCTAACTTCTCATTCGTGAGGGTGTCTGGAATGGAACATCCCTACCTTAGACCCAGGGCTGGCACACCTGGAATGAACTGTGAGCTCATTCGCTGGGTTCATCTTTCCTCTAAACATCTTTGAGATGGCCAGTTCATATGACCTAGACTGGCTAACAATCTGGGCGTTTCTGTAGCCACAATCATATTGGGTACCAGCTGCTTCCCTTCACGCTGGTCCATGTCACTGACATCCCAGGGAGACATGCTGCAGGTAAAGCTGTCCACACTGTTTCCGGGAGGGCAGCATAGTTGGGTACCGTGGACCCCTTGTGCTTCAGAGGCTTGCTCTCAGAGTATCTGCTCCCCACCCCGACCTGGGATGCCCAGGCTCGTGGTCAGGATATAATTAAAATGTTTTAGTTATATCCATTCTCAGGCTAGAACATCCCCTCTTCTGCCCTTTGCCAAGAGGCAAAGCTAGGGTCACAAACTTGAACACTATTCAGTCTCCCTTTAACTCTCTGCAGCAGTCACATTCTTTGGGCGATATTATCCAACTTTGCACTCATTCACCTCTGCAATCCATCATCCTTATCTTCATACTCTAGCCTCAATTTGTCCCCCCAACCTTCCGAAGTGCCCAGCAATCCCACCACATTGGTCTACTTGGCCACTCCCCCAATAAACCAGGTCAAATCATTCCTCCAAGTCTTTACGCTAACTGTCACCTCCAGCTGGACAGCCCACCCCCTTCAACAGTGGTAGAATTTTACTATTCAACCCTTTCTAATCTCATAGACTAAGTTAATCACTTCCATTGCGGTTTAAATTAAAAACCCTTCTCAGCTTTTGCCCAACACATCAACTTAGCACTTGTCTTGTTGTTGGCTGGTTGATTCATTGGTCGGTTGCTTGGTTGGTCAGTTGGATGGTTACATGCAGATTAGTTTCCTTTCCTTATTGTAACTCTTGGAATGCAAGAGCCTTGGTTTTACTCATCTTTATATATGCTGTGTTCATGACATTGGAGGCACTCAATAAATCTTTGAGTGGAAGTTACCCTCAAAATGTACCTGCACAAGGATATGTAAAAATAGGTGACCATAAATTATGTGAAGACATACACACTAAAAGTTAGTGAGCTTGAGTAAAACTAAGTAAACTCCAGAAAGGAAAAGAGGATAATATAAGGATGGGTCAGACCCCAGAAGCAGCATCTAATTCAATGCTTGGCACTTTCCTCTGCATTGTCCTCTCCTCTGCCTTTCTGAATCCTCTCCACAACACGGCCCCACTACTCTCATTCTGTTCCCTTATCATGAAATCATTCCTTCCCGCTTTCATTTTCAAGGCTCACACAGCTGGTCCCTAGAGTCACTGCTTCCTCAAAAACTGTCAACATCATCCTAGATGCAAAATTTAAACAATAAACCAAAATGAACACAACCCAGTATTGAAAATTCCACATGTGACAATAATCAGAAATGCAAAATTACTATTCTCAGGTCTGCTATCATTGAAGATCCTTTGACACACTTTTTTTTGCCTTAACTCTAAATGTGTTACTAGCCTCAATACACACCAAAATTGGCAAGGACATTCTGCAAACAATCTCCCTTGGAGGCCAACTAAGTAACTGGGAACATGTTAATATTACTATCAGATCTTCAAATTCATCAGTTGAGTCACAACAAAACCAGGTCCCAAGTAATGAAAGTAAGAAATGTGCTTCATAATTCATTTGGAGAAATCTCCATCGGTCTTGAACTGAGAGGTGATTGATTATTTTGTTTTTTAATTGACTGTCTTTTTGGAATACATAGAATGTAAACACCCATACAAAAAGCACTTACAGTATGAGTGAGAAAGAGCTGAGAGCTGAAGAATGGGGCTCCCAAACAGCTAGATCCAAAGGATCAGGCATTCACTTGGTCAGGAAGGTGCCTGAAGGAGAGATGGGTCAACTTAAAGTAGACTATGAAAGAAATGAGCCCAACAAATCTGGAAAGAATGTCCTCAATCCAAAATGTTTCCCCCAGCAACTAGCACAGAGTAGACAATATATATTTGCTGAATGAACAAACAAATGAATTTGGAGTAAAACAAAATTAATTGTTTAAGTGTATAAAATGTAATTAGTTACTTTGGTAATATTTTTCAAAATTTTGCAAGGAAATTTTACTAAGCATTCATAAACACCTAGACAGAAACAATATTAAGATTGGCAACTAAATATATTCTTTAAATTCTCTTCAACAAAAGACTTTTGAGAACTTACTATGTCCCCAGGACTGTACACAAGACTCTGGAGGATACTAAGGTAAACTGGAGGTGGTCCCTGCCATCTGGACAACTATCTGATGACAATCCCTCAAGCAGCCATGGCAGCAATATTTCTTGGCTAACCAGAGAAACAGCCCCTACCCAACATTATATCCCCAGTACCCCTTACAGGGTCTTAAATTACACTATGAAAGATTAATTCCTTTGGATCCTGAAGGTTAATTGAGTCTTTTGCAAAGATTAAATACCCCCAGGATAGGTATCTTCCTAATTCAGCTGAGATTGGACCCAAGCATTGGACACAGAGGATGGAGGAAAGGTTCTTAGAACTAAAGAAATGAAGAAAGGACACACCTAAGAGCATCACTAATTCACTTTATTTGTAATTTTCCTCATTTTTTCCTTGTTCTAACCAATTGAGACTGGTACACAAAATTCAGACAAGACAATATCAGCATCCCCTGACATCCTCTGCAATGCCTTTTCCAGTTCCTCATAGCTAGGTTTCTGGGCCCAACACCTGAATTTGCTACCCCGAGCCAGTTCTAATATTAACAGGGAATGCTAATTGGGTGCTTAGACTGGGCTAGCAAGTATTCTAAGAGCTTTACAAGCATTATCTCACGTAGGCCTCATAACCATTGTATGGGTGAAACTCATACCCATTGTATGGGTGAAAGTTGACGGTCAGAGAAGTTAACTGTTCCAATCACCTAGCTCTAAATTGCAGTCAGGAGTTTAATTTATTTAAATTCAACTCCAGAGCCCAAATTCTTAATCTCAATACTATAATGCCCATAATTCAGGCTGAAATCTTACAATAACTCTATAAGACTGACCTAAAAAGCAATGGTCCCATCCTAACCTGGGTTCAAGGTCCAGTTCGATTGTGGAAACTTGGATCTTAGTGCCTTTATTGAAAAATAGAGTTAATGGGGCATCTGGATGGCTCAGTCGGTTGAGCATCCAACTTTTGATTTCAGCTCAGGTCATGACCCCAGGGTTGTGCGATCATGCCCCATGTCCAGCTCCATGCTGAGCATGGAGCCTGCTTAATATTTTCTCTCTCTCTCCCTCTCCCTCTCTCCCCTACTCGCACACTCTCTCTAAAATTAAAATAAAAATTGGGAGGGGGCCAAGATGGCAGAACAGCATGGAATTTTTTTTTGCATCTCTCATCCCTGAAATACACCCAGATCAACACTAAACCATCTTGCACACCTAGAAAACTGATTTGAGGATTAACACAAGAATCTGCACAACCTGAACCAGAGAACTCAGCAGGTACACGGTGCAGAGAGGTGAACTGGGGAGAAAGCTGCAGAGGGCAGGGAGCTGTTTTTGTTTGCAGACAGAGGACGGAGATGGGGGTGGATGGAGGGGGAGAGTACAGAAAGCATCCCCTCCCCACCTGAAAGCAGATGGAGAAAAAACAAAGAGTACACAAGGGACTGAACAAAAAAGGGAGAAAGGAGAAAGGAGAGGGTTTAAATTCCACTAAGACCCTATAGAAAGGGGGAGTCCAGAGTCTGAAACTCTGCAGCTCAACACCTGGTGGTGCTCTGGTGGGACGGGCAAATCCCCAGGAGCAGAGAGCGAGGTCCTCAGACCACAAGGGGAGAGGTGGTTCCCCTGCTGGGAGGACATTTGGTAGAGGCTGTGTGGCCTCCCCACAGACAAAGGTCCCAGTGGACCCTGGAGAACAACCACATTCACTGGTGCTGGAACAAGGACGTTAAGGGGGAAGCCTGGTGCCAGTGGCATATTGTGATTTTCCATAATCCCTGAAACACTGCTGCTACCCAATTGCGTGAACTTTTCCTGGGGAGGGCTGGCACCCAGCTGCAGTCTCTGGGCATCAGCAGCAGGAGCGGTCTCCAAAACGTTCCTGGGGATGGGTCAACACCTGGTCATTGCTCAGTGAGACCCTCCCCCAGAAGGTCTGAGTGGGTCAAAGCCACAGTCCCTCAGAAGTGAGGGGTTGGGAAACACAGCCACATCTGAGCTAAAACTCAGGAGGGAGGTGCCACCTGGCAACCTGAAGGCTTCGTCACGGACAGTGTAAAAGTGGGGAATAGACAGAGGCCAGAGACAAAGGATGGGTGGGTGATTGCTGGTCAGGGAGAGCACAGAGTTCCAACACTAGAGAATGGGTACCTGGGTGACACCATTTTCACCCTTCCCATGCACGCACATACACACCTACAGGTGCCACAACAATCCACCCCAGTAAGCTAAGCAGCACCATCTAATGGAGAACAGAGTCATTACATTAAGCCCCGCCTAACTGGGCCAACCTTGCTCTTCAGGAACAACACAAGTCTCTTCACCTGCTTAGTTTACAGACTATAATGTTTACAGAAACTGATGTAATTTCAATCATACTTCAGTCTGTTTGCTGGTCCATCTATTCATTTTTTTTCTTTTCATTTTTCTTTTCTTTTCTTATTCTTGAATACAGAAAGAGAAAAACATTATTTCTGTTTTCCATTTTTATTAAAAATACTTTTCTTTAATTTTTTCTACTAAATTTTTTACTTTTTTGTAATTTTTTCAAATTCTATTTTTTTACTTCCATCATTTTATTTTATTATATTTCATTGTATTCATTTTTTTCAAATTTTCAAACATTTTCTTTTTTTTTCTTTTCTTATCTTTCCTTTTTTTCTCTAATCTATCAAGCTCCTTTCAACAACCAGACCAGAATACACCTAGGATCTACCATCTTTCATTTGACTTTTTGTGTTGTTTTTAACTTTTTAATTTCAATATTTTTACCTTATTAATTCCTTTTCTTTCTTCAAAATGACAAAATAAAGGAATTCACCCCAAAAGAAAGAACAGGAAGAAATGACAGCCAGAGATTTAATCAACACAGATACAAGCAAGATTTCTGAACCAGAATTTAGAATCACGATAATAAGAATACTAGCTGGGGTTGAAAACAGATTAGAATTCCTTTCTGTGGAGATAAAAGCTAGTCAAGATGAAACAAAAATGCTATAACTGAACTTCAATCTCAAATGGATGCCACAATAGCAAGGATGGAGAGGCATAGCAGTAAATCAGTGATATAGAGGATAAACTTGTGGAGAATAATGAAGCAAAAAAAAAAAAAAAAAAAGAGGGACACTAAGGCAAAAGAGCATGATTTAAGAATTAGAGAAATCAGGGGCGCCTGAGTGGCGCAGTCGGTTAAGCGTCCGACTTCAGCCAGGTCACGATCTCGCGGTCCGTGAGTTCGAGCCCCGCGTCGGGCTCTGGTCTGATGGCTCAGAGCCTGGAGCCTGCTTCCGATTCTGTGTCTCCCTCTCTTTCTGCCCCTCCCCCGTTCATGCTCTGTCTCTCTCTCTCTCTGTCTCAGAAATAAATAATGTTAAAAAAAAAAAAATTTAAAAAAAAAGAATTAGAGAAATCAGTGACTCATTAAAAAGGAACAACATCAGAATCATAGGGGTCCCAGAAGATGAAGAGAGAGAAAAAGGGATAGAAAGGTTATGTGAGCAAATCATAGCAGAAAACTTTCCTAACCTGGGGAAAGACACAGACATCAAAATCCAGGAAGCACAGAGGACTCCCATTAGATTCAACAAAAACTGACCATCAACCAGGCATATCATAGTCAAATTCACAAAATACTCAAGCAAGGAAAGAATCATGAAAGCAGCAAGGGAAAAAAAAAGCCTTAACCTACAAGGGAAGACAGATCAGGTTTGCAGCAGACCTACCAATAGAAACTTGGCAGTCCAGAAAGGAGTGGCAGGATATATTCAATGTGCTGAATTGGAAAAATATGCAGCCAAGAATTCTTTATCAACCAAGGCTGTCATTCAAAATAGAAGAAGAGATTAAAAGTTTCCCAGACAAACAAAACTTAAAGGAGTTAGTGACCATTAAAACAGCTCTGCAAGAAATTTTAAGGGGGACTCTCTGAGGGGAGAAAAGATGGGAAAAAAAGACCAAAAGCAACAAAGACTAGAGAGGACAAGAGAACACCACCAGAAACTCCAACTCTACAGATAACATAATGGAAATAAATGTGTCTTTCAGTACTCACTCTAAATGTCAATGGACTAAATGCTCCAATCAAAAGACGTAGGGTAACAGAATGGATAAGAAAAGAAGATCTATCTATATGCTGTTTACAAGAGACCCATTTTAGACCTAAAGATACCTTCAGATTGAAAGTAAGGGGATGGAGAACCATCTATCATGCTAATGGTCACCAAAAGAAAGCCAGAGTAGCCATCCTTATATCAGAAAATCTAGACTTTCAAATAAAGACTGTAAAAAGAGATGAAGAAGGGCATTATATCATAATAAAAGGATCTATCCACCAAGAAGATCTAACAATTGCAAACATTTATGCTCCAAATGTGGCACACCCAAATATATAAATCAATTAACCATGAACATAAAGAAACTCATTGATAATAATACCATAATATTAGGGGACTTCAACACCCCACTTACAGTAATAGACAGATCATCTAACCAGAAAATCAACAAAGAAACAATGGCTTTGAATGACACACTGGACCAGATGGACTTAACAGATATATTCAGAACATTTCATCCTAAAACAGCAGAATACACATTCTTTTCCAGTGCACATGGAACATTGTCCAGAATAGATCACATACTGGGACATAAATCAACCCTCAACAAGTACAAAAAGATCAAGATCAAACCAAGCATATTTTCAGACCACAATGCTATGAAACTCGAAATCAGCCACAAGAAAAAATTTGGAAAGATAACAAATACTTGGAGACTAAAGACCATCCTACTAAAGAATGAATGGGCTAACCACAAAGTTAAAGAGGATATTAAAAAGTACATAGAAGCCAATGAAAATGATAACACCACAGCCCAAAATCTGTGGGATGCAGCAAAGGCAGTAATAAGAGGGGAGTATATAGCAAACCAGGCCTTCCTAAAGAAGGAAGAAAGGTCACAGATACACAACCTAACCTTACACCTTAAAGAGCTGGAAAAAGAACAACAAGTAAAACCCCAAACCAGCAGAAGACAGGAAATAATAAAGACTAGAGCAGAAATCAATGCTATCAAAACCAAAAAACAGCAGTAGAACAGATCAATGAAACCAGAAGCTGGTTCTTTAAAAGAATTAACAAAATTGATAAACCACTAGCCAGTTTGATCAAAAAGAAAAAGGAAAGACCCAAATAAATAAAATCAAGAATGAAAAAGGAGAGATCACAACCAACACAGAAGAAATACAAACAATAATAAGAGAATATTATAAGCAATTATATGCCAATAAAATGGGCAATCTGGAAGAAATGGACAAATTCCTAGAAATATATAAAATACCAAAACTGAAACAGGAAGAAATAGAAAATTTGAACAGACTCATAACCAGTAAGGAAATCGAATTAGTAATAAAAAAATCTGCCAAAAAACAAGAGTCCAGGGCCAGATGGCTTTCCAAAGGAATTCTACCAAACATTTAAGGAAGAATTAATACCTATTCTCTTGAAGCTGTTCCAAATAATAGAAATGGAAGGAAAACTTCCAAACTCATTCTATGAAGCTAGCATTACCTTGATTCCAAAACCAGACAAAGACCCCACTAAAAAGGAGAACTATAGATCAATTTCCCTGATGAACATGGATGCAAAAATCCTCAACAAGATACTAACCAACCAGATCCAACAACACATTTAAAAAAATTTCACCACGATCAAGTGGGATTTATACCTGGGATGCAAGGCTGGTTCAATATCTGCAAAACTATCAATGTGATACATCACATCAATAAAAGAAAGGACAAGAACCACATGATCCTCTCAATAGATGCAGAGAAAGCATTTGACAAAAGACAGCATCATTTATTGATAAAAAACCTTCAAGAAAGTAGGGATAGGGAGGACCTTGAGGAAGATGGCGGCGTAGGAGGACGCTGGGCTCACCGCGCGTCCTGCTGATCACTTAGATTCCACCTACACCTGCCTAAATAACCCAGAAAACCACCAGAGGATTAGCAGAACGGAGTCGCCGGAGCCAAGCGCAGACAAGAGGCCCACGGAAGAGGGGCCCCTCCTGAAGTGGATCACCTAAGGAGAAGCAAGCTAAGCCTGCCCCTCCTGCCCCTGTGCACCTTGCCTACCCACCCCAGCTAAGACGCCAGATCCCCAGCATCACAAGCCCGGCAGTGTGCAAGTAGCCCAGACAGACCACCCCACCCCACAGTGAATCCCGCCCCTAGGAGAGGGGAAGAGAAGGCACGCACCAGTCTGACTGTGGCCACAGCGGTGGGCTGGGAGCAGACATCAGGTCTGACTGCGGCTCCGCCCACCAACTCCAGTTATACACCACAGCACAGGGGAAGTGCCCTGCAGGTCCTCACCACGCCAGGGACTATCCAAAATGACCAAGCGGAAGAATTCCCCTCAGAAGAATCTCCAGGAAATAACAACAGCTAATGAGCTGATCAAAAAGGATTTAAATAATATAACAGAAAGTGAATTTAGAATAATAGTCATAAAATTAATCGCTGGGCTTGAAAACAGTATAGCTGACAGCAGAGAATCTCTTGCTACAGAGATCAAGGGACTAAGGAACAGTCACGAGGAGCTGAAAAACGCTTTAAACGAAATGCATAACAAAATGGAAACCACCACGGCTCGGATTGAAGAGGCAGAGGAGAGAATAGGTGAACTAGAAGATAAAGTTATGGAAAAAGAGGAAGCTGAGAAAAAGAGGGATAAAAAAATCCAGGAATATGAGGGGAAAATTAGAGAACTAAGTGATACACTAAAAAGAAATAATATACGCATCATTGGTATCCCAGAGGAGGAAGAGAGAGGGAAAGGTGCTGAAGGGGTACTTGAAGAAATAATAGCTGAGAACTTCCCTGAAGTGGGGAAGGAAAAAGGCATTGAAATCCAAGAGGCACAGAGAACTCCCTTCAGACGTAACTTGAATCGATCTTCTGCACGACATATCATAGTGAAACTGGCAAAATACAAGGATAAAGAGAAAATTCTGAAAGCAGCAAGGGGTAAACGTGCCCTCACATATAAAGGGAGACCTATAAGACTCGTGACTGATCTCTCTTTTGAAACTTGGCAGGCCAGAAAGAATTGGCACGAGATTTTCAGTGTGCTAGACAGAAAAAATATGCAGCCGAGAATCCTTTATCCAGCAAGTCTGTCATTTAGAATAGAAGGAGAGATAAAGGTCTTCCCAAACAAACAAAAACTGAAGGAATTTGTCACCACTAAACCAGCCCTCCAAGAGATCCTAAGGGGGACCCTGTGAGACAAAGTACCAGAGACATCACTACAAGCATAAAACATACAGACATCACAATGACTCTAAACCCATATCTTTCTATAATAACACTGAATGTAAATGGATTAAATGCGCCAACCAAAAGACATAGGGTATCAGAATGGATAAAAAAACAAGACCCATCTATTTGCTGTCTACAAGAGACTCATTTTAGACCTGAGGACACCTTTAGATTGAGAGTGAGGGGATGGAGAACTATTTATCATGCTACTGGAAGCCAAAAGAAAGCTGGAGTAGCCATCCTTATATCAGACAAACTAGACTTTAAATTAAAGGCTGTAACAAGAGATGAAGAAGGACATTATATAATAGTGACAGGGTCTATCCATCAGGAAGAGCTAACAATTATAAATGTCTATGCGCCGAATACCGGAGCGCCCAAATATATAAAACAATTACTCATAAACACAAGCAACCTTATTGATAAGAATGTGGTCATTGCAGGGGACTTTAACACCCCACTTACAGAAATGGATAGATCATCTAGACACACGATCAATAAAGAAACAAGGGCCCTGAATGAGACATTGGATCAGATGGACTTGACAGATATATTTAGAACTCTGCATCCCAAAGCAACAGAATATACTTTCTTCTCGAGTGCACATGGAACATTCTCCAAGATAGATCATATACTGGGTCACAAAACAGCCCTTCATAAGTTTACAAGAATTGAAATCATACCATGCATACTTTCAGACCACAACGCTATGAAGCTTGAAATCAACCACAGAAAAAAGTCTGGAAAACCTCCAAAAGCATGGAGGTTAAAGAACACCCTACTAACGAATGAGTGGGTCAACCAGGCAATTAGAGAAGAAATTAAAAAATATATGGAAACAAACGAAAATGAAAATACAACAATCCAAACGCTTTGGGACGCAGCGAAGGCAGTCCTGAGAGGAAAATACATTGCAATCCAGGCCTATCTCAAGAAACAAGAAAAATCCCAAATACAAAATCTAACAGCACACCTAAAGGAACTAGAAGCAGAACAGCAAAGGCAGCCTAAACCCAGCAGAAGAAGAGAAATAATAAAGATCAGAGCAGAAATAAACAATATAGAATCTAAAAAAACTGTAGAGCAGATCAACGAAACCAAGAGTTGGTTTTTTGAAAAAATAAACAAAATTGACAAACCTCTAGCCAGGCTTCTCAAAAAGAAAAGGGAGATGACCCAAATAGATAAAATCATGAATGAAAATGGAATTATTACAACCAATCCCTCAGAGATACAAACAGTTATCAGGGAATACTATGAAAAATTATATGCCAACAAATTGGACAACCTAGAAGAAATGGACAAATTCCTGAACACCCACACTCTTCCAAAACTCAATCAGGAGGAAATAGAAAGCTTGAACAGACCCATCACCAGCGAAGAAATTGAATCGGTTATCAAAAATCTCCCAACAAATAAGAGTCCAGGACCAGATGGCTTCCCAGGGGAGTTCTACCAGACGTTTAAAGCAGAGATAATACCTATCCTTCTCAAGCTATTCCAAGAAATAGAAAGGGAAGGAAAACTTCCAGACTCATTCTATGAAGCCAGTATTACTTTGATTCCTAAACCAGACAGAGACCCAGTAAAAAAAGAGAACTACCGGCCAATATCCCTGATGAATATGGATGCAAAAATTCTCAATAAGATATTAGCAAATCGAATTCAACGGCATATAAAAAGAATTATTCACCATGATCAAGTGGGATTCATTCCTGGGATGCAGGGCTGGTTCAACATTCGCAAATCAATCAACGTGATACATCACATTAACAAAAAAAAAAGAGAAAAACCATATGATCCTGTCAATCGATGCAGAAAAGGCCTTTGACAAAATCCAGCACCCTTTCTTAATAAAAACTCTTGAGAAAGTCGGGATAGAAGGAACATACTTAAAGATCATTAAAGCCATTTATGAAAAGCCGACAGCTAACATCATCCTCAACGGGGAAAAACTGAGAGCTTTTTCCCTGAGATCAGGAACACGACAGGGATGCCCACTCTCACCGCTGTTGTTTAACATAGTGCTGGAAGTTCTAGCATCAGCAATCAGACAACAAAAGGAAATCAAAGGCGTCAAAATTGGCAAAGATGAAGTCAAGCTTTCGCTCTTTGCAGATGACATGATATTATACATGGAAAATCCGATAGACTCCACCAAAAGTCTGCTAGAACTGATACATGAATTCAGCAAAGTTGCAGGATACAAAATCAATGTACAGAAATCAGTTGCATTCTTATACACTAACAATGAAGCAACAGAAAGACAAATAAAGAAACTGATCCCATTCACAATTGCACCAAGAAGCATAAAATACCTAGGAATAAATCTAACCAAAGATGTAAAGGATCTGTATGCTGAAAACTATAGAAAGCTTATGAAGGTAATTGAAGAAGATTTAAAGAAATGGAAAGACATTCCCTGCTCATGGATTGGAAGAATAAATATTGTCAAAATGTCAATACTACCCAAAGCTATCTACACATTCAATGCAATCCCAATCAAAATTGCACCAGCATTCTTCTCGAAACTAGAACAAGCAATCCTAAAATTCATATGGAACCACAAAAGGCCCCGAATAGCCAAAGTAATTTTGAAGAAGAAGACCAAAGCAGGAGGCATCACAATCCCAGACTTTAGCCTCTACTACAAAGCTGTCATCATCAAGACAGCATGGTATTGGCACCAAAACAGACACATAGACCAATGGAATAGAATAGAAACCCCGGAACTAGACCCACAAACGTATGGCCAACTCATCTTTGACAAAGCGGGAAAGAACATCCAATGGAAAAAAGACAGTCTCTTTAACAAATGGTGCTGGGAGAACTGGACAGCAACATGCAGAAGGTTGAAACTAGACCACTTTCTCACACCATTCACAAAAATAAACTCCAAATGGATAAAGGACCTGAATGTGAGACAGGAAACCATCAAAACCTTAGAGGAGAAAGCAGGAAAAGACCTCTCTGACCTCAGCCGTAGCAATCTCTTACTCGACACATCCCCAAAGGCAAGGGAATTAAAAGCAAAAGTGAATTACTGGGACCTTATGAAGATCAAAAGCTTCTGCACAGCAAAGGAAACAACCAACAAAACTAAAAGGCAACCAACGGAATGGGAAAAGATATTTGCCAATGACATATCGGACAAAGGGCTAGTATCCAAAATCTATAAAGAGCTCACCAAACTCCACACCCGAAAAGCAAATAACCCAGTGAAGAAATGGGCAGAAAACATGAATAGACACTTCTCTAAAGAAGACATCCGGATGGCCAACAGGCACATGAAAAGATGTTCAGCGTCGCTCCTTATCAGGGAAATACAAATCAAAACCACACTCAGGTATCACCTCACGCCAGTCAGAGTGGCCAAAATGAACAAATCAGGAGACTATAGATGCTGGAGAGGATGTGGAGAAACGGGAACCCTCTTGCACTGTTGGTGGGAATGCAAATTGGTGCAGCCACTCTGGAAAGCAGTGTGGAGGTTCCTCAGAAAATTAAAAATAGACCTACCCTATGACCCAGCAATAGCACTGCTAGGAATTTATCCAAGGGACACAGGAGTACTGATGCATAGGGGCACTTGTACCCCAATGTTCATAGCAGCACTCTCAACAATAGCCAAATTATGGAAAGAGCCTAAATGTCCATCAACTGATGAATGGATAAAGAAATTGTGGTTTATATACACAATGGAGTACTACGTGGCAATGAGAAAAAATGAAATATGGCCTTTTGTAGCAACGTGGATGGAACTGGAGAGTGTGATGCTAAGTGAAATAAGCCATACAGAGAAAGACAGATACCATATGGTTTCACTCTTATGTGGATCCTGAGAAACTTAAGAGAAACCCATGGGGGAGGGGAACAAAAAAAAAAAAAAAGAGGTTAGAGTGGGAGAGAGCCAAAGCATAAGAGACTGTTGAGAACTGAGAACAAACTAAGGGTTGATGGGGGGTGGGAGGGAGGAGAGGGTGGGTGATGGGTACTGAGGAGGGCACCTTTTGGGATGAGCACTGGGTGTTGTATGGAAACCAATTTGACAATAAATTTCATATATAAATAAAAAAAAAAAAAAAAAAAAAAAAAGAAAGTAGGGATAGAAGGAACATACCTCAAGATCATAAAAGCCATATATGAAAGATCCACCATTAATATCATCCTCAATGGGGAAAAATTGAGAGCTTTCACCCTAAGGTCAGGAACAAGACAGGGATGTCCACTCTCACCACTGTTATTCAACATCATATTGGAAGTCTTAGCCTCAGCAATCACAACACAAAGGAATAAAAGGCATCCAAATCGGCTAGGAGGAGGTCAAACTCACTCTTCACTGATGACATGATACTCTACATGGAAAACCCAAAAGATTCCACTAAAAAACTGCTAGAACTTATCCATGAATTCAGCAAAGTCATAGGATATAAAATCTACGCACAGATATTGGTTGCATTCCTATACACCAATAATAAAGCAAAAGAAAGAGAAATCAAGGAATCAATCCCATTTACAATTGTACCAAAAACCATAAAATACCTAGGAACAAATCTAACCAAAGAGGTGAAAAATCTATACACTGAAAACTATAGAAAGCTTATGAAAGAAATTTAAGAAGAAGACACAAAAAAAATAGAAAAATATTTTATACTCCTGGATAGGAAGAACAAATATTGTTAAAATATCAATACTACCCAAAGCAATCTACATATATCATGAAATCTATCAAAATAACACCAGCATTCTTCACAGAACCAGACAAACAATCCTAAAATATGTATGGAACCAGAAAGACCCCAAATAGCCAAAGCAATCTTGAAAAAGAAATCAAAGCTGGAGGCATCACAATTCCGAACTTCAAGCTGTATTACAAAGCTGTAATTATCAAGACAGTATGGTACTGGCACAAAAACACTCAGATCAATGGAACAGAATAGAAAACCCAAAAATGGATCCACAAACGTATGGCCAATTAATTTTTGACAAAGCAGGAAAGAATATCCAACGGAATAAAGACAGTCTCTTCAGCAAATGGTGCTGGGAAAACTGAACAGCAACATGCAGAAGAATGAACCTGGACCACTTCCTTACACCATACACAAAAACAAACTCAAAATGGATGAAAGACCTAAATGTAAGACAGGAAGCCATCAAAATCCTAGAGGAGAAAACAGGCAAAAACCTCTTTGACCTCGGCCACAGAAACTTCTTACTCAACACGTCTCCCGAGGCAAGGGAAACAAAAGCAAAAATGAACTATTGAGACCTCATCAAAATAAAAAGCTTCTGCACAGTGAAGGAAACAATCAACAAAACTAAGAGGCAACCAATGGAATGGGAGAAGATATTTGCAAACAACATGACAAATAAAGGGTTAGTATCCAAAATCTATAGAATATTTATCAAACTCAACACCCAAAAAACAAATAATCCAGTGAAGAAATGGGCAAAAGACGCGAATAGACACTCTTCCAAAGAAGACATCCAGAGGGCTAACAGACACATCAAAAGATGCGTAATTACTCATCATCAGGGAAATATAAATCAAAACCACAAGGAGATAACACCTCATACCTGTCAGAATGGCTAACATTAACAACTCAGGCAACAATAGATATTGGCGAGGATGCAGAGAAAGAGGATCTCTTTTGCCCTGCTGGTGAGAATGCAAACTGGTGCAGCCACTATGGAAAACAGTATGGAGGTTCCTCAAAAAATTAAAAACAGAACTACCCTAAGACCCAGCAACTGCACTACTAGGTATTTATCCAAGGGATACAGGTATGCTGTTTCAAAGGGACCCATGCACCCCAATTTTATAGCAGCACTATCAAAAATAGCCAACGTATGGAAAGAGCCCAAATGTCCATCAATGGATGAATTGATAAAGAAGATGTGGGGTGTGTGTGTGTATATATATATATATATATATATATATATATATATATATATGTAGTACTCAGCAATCAAAAAGAATGAAATCTTGCCATTTACAACTACATGGATGGAACTGGAGGGTATTACGCTAAGCAAAATTAGTGAGAGAAAGACAAATATCATTACTTCACTCATATGAGGACTTTAAGAGACAAAACAGATGAACATAGGGGAAGGGAAATAAAAATAATATAAAAACAGGGAGGGGGACCAAACATAAGAGACTCTTAAATATGGAGAACAAACAGAGGGTTACTGGAGGGGTTGTGGGAGGGGGGATGGGCTAAATGGGTAAGGGGCTTAAGGAATCTACTCCTGAAATGATTGTTGCACCATGTGCTAACTGGGATGTAAATTATAAAAAATAAATAACTTATAGAAAGTAAAAATAAATAAATAAATAAATAAATAAAGTCTAAAAAAAATAGGTGATGAGGATTAAGGAAGGTACTTGCTGTGATGAGCACAGGGTGATGTATGGAAGTGTTGAATCACTATCTTGTACACCTGAAACTAATATTACATTGTATGTTAACTAACTGGAGTTTAAATAAAAACTTTTTTAATTAATTAATTAAAATAAAATAATCTAAAAATAGAGGTGGTAAAGTGTCATGTAAGAGCATGTGAAAATCAGATGAGCTTATGAAGAAAGTGTTTGGCACAGAGGGAGGATGTTATAAATAGTAGCTATAAACTATAAACTCTCCCTGCACCTGCTTTGTTCTGGTGGTGCTAGTGTTGGCCTCTAGGGGTCACTCAAGCTTCCACTCCCTGCCTCTCACACCATCTAGTTGTCAATGGTTCTCAGCCTGTACATTCAAATCTCCTGGGGATAAATACATACCTGCATGCATACTTAATACATGCACACATACATGCATACATACACGTGTACGTGTGTGTGATTAATATATATGTGCATGCATATGTGCATAGATGCATATGTGTACTGTATGGGTACATACATACATACATGTCCAGGGGTGGAGCCTGGATATCTATTTTTTTTAATGCTTCCCAAGTACCTCTACTGAGCAGCAGAGCTAAAAGCCACTATAAGCCAAGAACTTCTAGAAAGGGCCACAGCCAACGATTCTTAAAGTTGAAACAGCAAGGAAATGGATGTTTCTTAGTAAAAACCAAAGCAGTTAAAAGTTCTAGGACCCAAGTGGCATGGGATCCAACTTTGGGATCCTCCATTTTAGTAGGAGCCATCTCTTGGCTTTTTACTAAAAATCCTAGTCATACTCAGACCCTAGACTCTGAGCTTGACTGTACCCTCAGTCACCACCATCCCACAACCTAGATTCCCTGACATGAGGCCTTAATTAAACACTGGGACATGTCCTTGTCCCTAGTGCTGTCTTTAGCTAGCCCTGGTTAGAGGCTGAGGTAACCCTCAGATGTCATGTCTTCACCCCCTTGGTTGACCTTCCAGCATCAGCCCCAGCATACAGATGTCCCACTTCTATCCTCCCCACAAGCATGACAAAGACCAGCAGCTCAGTCTTGCTTCCAGTAAAGTCCCCTTTAAATTCTGGGCTGAGACAAGATTCCTAGAACAAGAGTCTCTTTCTCCAAAAGCAAAAACAAATTCATATTAGACTTTGTTAGCGCTTGATCATGCACTCACAATTCAAAATCCTGTCCTTGTCCACCCTGAGTTCAGCTCACAAGGGCATTAGCCCCCCCAGATGAGCCTGTTGCCCTCATAATGCAGGAGTCAAATACTCTCTACCCTGTTCCTTCTCTAGGTTCTTCATTCAGTTCCTCATTCATTATTTTCCCAAACTATGAAAGACCCACAGAGAAAAGCATGTTCACTACCCACCCTCTGCCCTGAATTGGGAATCCAAACAGTTAACAAATTGTCTGGATGCAAATAAGAGATTTACATTTTTTCATAAGATGGCCCTATTTACACACTTGTCACTCAAAAGAGGCTGAGCATATATATTCACCAAACTTGGCAGCATTTCACTCTGTGACTGAAAACAAACATGATAAATTGCTCCTCCAGAGATAATTTTGGTGATGTGTATAGGCCACTGAAAATGAGAATGTTATGACTTTAGTGCTGCAATAATATATGGTAGTAATTATATTAACAAGGGAAATTACATCCTTTTTCAGCAATTTCAGCTCACACCACCCACATGAGTAGTGGGCAACAGCAAAAAATGCTGAAATGGCACTAGGAAAATAGGGGGAGCAATATTTGCTGAATTTAGAACTTACTTTAATCACTTTTTAAAATGTATTGAGCTCCTACTATGTGCCAGGCACCATGTGAGCACAGTGGGTAATGAATTTGACATGGCCCAGACCTTAAGGAGCTTACCACATAATAAAGGAAATAAGACACGCACATAAATCATCGTAATACCAGGTGAGAGTGATAAAAGAGAGGTACAGATAGAGTTTTGTGAGGATTGAAAGAGGAAGCTGTCGCTTCTAGATGAAACAATGATGAAGTTCTGGCCTGCCCAGAAAGCCATCAGATACCCAGAGGTGACAGGCAAGCAGCACTCCACATTTTTCCAGCATTGAGATAAACTACAGCCAATTAACACTGGAAATTCTGCCCAGTGACCTGGCTCCAGAGAACATCCACCAGAATGCTCTATAGCTGAATGACCATGAAAGCAAACCACATATTGTATGGCTCCAGAAATCCTTCAGTAGAGTCTTTTGCCAGAACTTATAAATGTATGGATTGATGAACGATAAATAGAGATTAAATGCATGAGTAAAACTCTATAATTCATTTTGAAATGTTATTGGAACCAAATTCAAGATATACACTCTGTTCTACCAATTCAATGAGCTTTTGTTTCTTACCTCTCATGTGCAAGAAAATATAGGGGATTCTAAGAGAAATAAGATACAGGCAAGATCCTGAAGGAAATCAGAATTTCATAGAGGAAAGGAAAAAATAAAAAATAATTGTAAAGATAATCTGCTGCTTTATCAACATGATTTGTTGGAAGGAGTATGTGGCTTTAACTCACACAGACTTGAGCGGAATTCTACTTTGCAGCCTACCAGTTCTGTGACCTGAAGAAGAATTATTGACTCTCCAGGTTAACATTCTTTTATCTGTAAGGTGTTTAAATCATAGGACTGAGGTAAGGATTAAGTGATATAATATCATAAAAGCATTTGTCTAGTGCCTGTAAATGTCTAATGAATCTGTTGAATAATGTAAGTCAGAAAACTGGGAAGTGTCAGAAAACAGTTATAAAGAAAAACATGAAGTTATTGTCAAAGAAAGAGCTCATCTCCAAGTTGGAGGGACCAGGAAATCTTCATGAAGAAGGTGCCATTTGAACAGGACCCCAGGGGCAGTGATTTGTCACTATGCAGTCTACTTTGGCTGGCAGGGATGGGGTGAGTAAGGTGGTACTAAGATACAACATTAGATTTTTAGAAGATTTAAAATGTTATAGTGAAAATACTTGGCTGACTGATTCATTCTAAGCAAATCAGCAATTTAACACATATAGCCCCAAAATACCAGGCCACATAAATGAAAATCCAATGGCGCCCAAGCCAAAGAACACTAGGCAAGGCAGAGTAGGGCAATTCTTCCAGAACATAAAAAAAGAGAGTTTGAAAAAGCTGACATAATGTTTATAACATAATTTTTTTGATTCAAACAAAAGATGAACTCTTCCCATAAATACTGAAGTAAGAATTCTATGACACATTAGGAAACAGAACTCAGAAGCATAATGAAGGAATAAGATAACACAACCAAGTGGAGTTTACTTTGGAATTACAAGGAACGCTAGGATTAAATATTAGGAAATCTATTCATAAAATTCTGTTTAGTTAAGAGGATCAAAGAAGAAACATATTATCATCTCACGAGTGCTAAAAAGTCATTTGATAAAATGTAATATCTATTCCTAATTTCAAAAGAAAAATATGATAGAACACGGATACTTCATTAATGCGATAAATATATAAATATATACTTAAAACCAAAAGTTAATATCACAATTAATGGAGAAACAGATTCCCATTAAAGTCTGAAACAAATACACTTATACTGCTTATATCTCATATTACTCTGGATCACCTGGCTAGTCAATGAATGTTGGTTCGAAACCTCAGGAGTTCCCTGGGTGAAATTCGATATTGGCCCACACAGAGGAAGGGCAAGGAGAGACCAAAGAAAGAGGCAGATCACTCCAGACTGGTAGGTGACAGGTTTAATAAGCAACCATATTTATATACAAGGCTTGTCTTAGGGGGCCACAAGATGAGTAGATCTCTGCACCCGCCTGCCAAATCTTAAAAGTTTATATAGAGGCCTTACCTGGGTTCATTCACATATACCGTCCAGATGATCTCAACACATTACTATCTCAAGGCTGTGTCCTTAGGGCAGCTTCTTGTGCAGGCAGGGAAGAGGGTGAGGAGCTTCTGATTGTATGGGTACAGCTGACAGGTCAACTGGCAGTCATGTCCTCTCAGTAATCTCCTCCAACAATGAAATTAGGTAACTGACAGAAGTAAGAGAGAAAAATTATAAAAGAGAAAGTAAAACTATCATGATTTGCAAATAAGGTGATTGCCTGGAAATCCAAGAAAATCAACTGAGAATAGTTGAGAGAACAGTGTTTGTAACTAAGAGAATGCAATAAAGTAATGCTCCAAAAAATTAATATATGGAAATCAATAGCCTTCATGCACATACAACAATTAGAAGAAATAATGGAAGGAAATTCTCTTATTTACAAAAGTAACACAAAAAATGTAAAATACTTCTGGATAAACTTAGCAAGAAATGTGCAGGAACTATACAAAACAGTCTTACAGTCTTAAAAAATAAGTCCCACAAAAATGACTTAAGTTAATGGAGAAGAATTCCACAGTCTTGAAAGTCTTAATTATCATAAAGATGTTAATTCTCATCAAGTTAATTTAAAAATTTACACAAATCCAAAAATCTACCAAGGAGATTTATTTTGGAACCAAAATAACTGGTTCTAAAGTTAATAAGGAAAAAAAAAAAGAATAGTAGAAAATTCTGGGGGAAAAATCATTTAAAAGACAAAGGATACTTCCTCACAATTTCCACAAAAACAGGTCCCAAAAAGATGAAAGATTTAAAGGTGAAAAATAAAACTTTAAAAGAAATAGAAGAGAAGATGGGGAGGTACTTTATTTTTTATTTTTTATTATCTTCAAGTGGGAAAGGCCTTTTTAAAGAATGGTTTTTAAAATCCCAAGAGTCACAAATGATTAGTAAGTTTGACTACATAAGAATTTGTAAAATCTTTGTTTGGAATCGTGAAAAAAAAAAAAAGTAAAAAACAATCTGGGAAAAACTTTTGCAACTCATAATAAAACAAAAGATAGTTTTCTTAATATATGAAAAATATTGACACATCAGTAAGAAAAAGATGAATAACCCAAAAGAAAAATGGGCAAAAGATATGAACAGTTAACTAGACAGAAAATATGGATAGCAATATAAATACATGAAAAGCTGTTTATCTTACCCATAATAAAAGAAACGTAAATTCAAACTACAACTAGATATTATTTTTCACCCAGCAGATTGGTAAAGATCAGTAGTGTTTGATAAAATACTCTTTTAATAAGGATGTGAGGGAACAGCCATTTTCTTACATTTCTGATGAGATTGCAAATTGCCACTCACTAAGGAAAAGAATTCGGCAATCTCTATCAAAAATTACAATGCCTATACCCTTTGATACAATCACTGGATCTCTAAGGAACTGATCCTGAAGACAGTATAAATAAAGGACCATACGTTCAGAGATATGTGCTACAGTATGAAATCTTTAGCATGAATAAAATGGGTCCCTTTTGACTGCTTGAGAAGTCTCTCTTTATCACATCCACACAATGGATTTAGTAAAGAGCAGGAAAGCTCCTCTGTCACACAGGATCTGGCACTCAGCACAGCATGTGCCCATTGTAACCCTAAACATCTGTTCATATGCTTAACACCGTTCACATCCCAAAGAAAATCTTCTCCGTGTTTTTTTGCAATATACCTTTAAAAAAATGCAATTTTATCTAAATACAGTAGAAATTTGTAGGTGGTCCCCCTGCCAGCCTCAGAAATGGAGACTGCCTTGGGGAACAGGAAAGAAGTGGCTGCGGAAGCATTTATGTAAGAGCAAAAACAAATTAAGTTGTCAAACATTCCTCTCAGATGGCAGGAATGCAGTAGATTCTTGCATTCTCTTTTTTACAATAAAGCTGAGCATACATTTTCTTACATTGTGTGTTTTGGGGTTTTTTTAATGTTTAAATTATGAGAGTATCCACAGAGTTTCTGAGTAACAGTTGGTTGAGGAACATTGTCCAATATAAATAATAAATGTTATCTAACTGTGGCATGTATGGATTCCTTACGGTTTGGCCACTGGATAGACTCTGAACACCAGAATTGAAAAGCTTTACTTTTATGCTAAATGAGTTTTAGTTTAAATTAAAACATTTTTACTAATATAAAACTATTATTTTATTAATAATATTTGTAATTAAAATTTTAAATGAGATCTATTATATTTCAGAAAATAAATATGCAAGAAATTTAACCATACTTAAATTTTTGTTTTTGATATTCAATCATTAAAATATCCATTTGCCCTTATGTTTAGATGGTTATTTTAAAAGAAAAATAACTTTTCGAGGCACCTGGGCGGCTCAGTAGGTTAGGCGTCCGACTTCAACTTAGGTCATGATCTCGTGGTCCATGGGTTTGAGCCCCGCATCACATTCTGTGCTGATAGCTCAGAGCCTGGAGCCTGCTTTGGATTCTGTGTGTGTCTCTCTCTCTGCCCCTCCTCCACTCGCGCTCTGTCTCTCTCTCTCTCTCTCTCTCTCTGTCTCTCTCTCTCTGTCTCTCTCAAAAATGAATAAATGTTAAAAAAAAATTAAATAAATAAATAAATAAATAGAAAGAAATGAAAGAAAAATAACTTTTCAAAGACACAAAAATGAATTTTAATTGATCAATGCTTTAGACTTATGTTAATTTACATTTTGGTGAAAATGCACCCAAATTTTGCACACTTTGAATACAATTACCTTTTTAATCCTAAAATCATTTTTGTCACTAGAACACAATTCTATGTAAATCTTGGTTAAAATAATATAATTTGTAATTTTGCTAAAATGAAAGTAACAATTTTATAGACTTTATAGAATTTATTTTATAGACATGTAAATAATTAATGATGAAATATATGACTTATTTTTATTATTAATCCAAAATTGGTACTCCATCACCAGAATAGCCAGACACATGCACTCATAATTAATTCCATCTTTTATATTTTTCCAACTTTCAGTTATATATGAAACATGGCTTTATGCACATTTTTCCATTTCATATTATAAAAATATATTTGTCAAAGTAAAGGGATAGGCCACATATTAGTTAACAGTTTGTGAGCTTGATTTATAATTTATAAATACTTAGATATGCTGCAGAAGGGCTCCATTTGTACTCTCTTTTTTTTAAATGTTTACTTATTTTTGAGAGAGAGAGCACAAGCGGGGGAGGGGCAGAGACAGAGGGAGACACAGAATCTGAATTAGGCTCCAGGCTCTGAGCTGTCAGCACAGAGCCCAACACAGGGCTCAAACCCATGAACCGTGAGATCATGACCTGAGCCAAAGTCAGCTGCCTAACAGAACAAATCACCCAGATGCCCCATCCATTTATACTCTTGCCCTGGGCTCCACAAATATTATAAAAGGATCTGAGTACAGCATTGTACATAATAGAAAAGACTTTAACGGATCCTAAATGTCCATTAACATGGCACTTGCTGAATATATTATGTGTAAAATCTTTTAAAAGGATACGTGGCGGGGGTGGGGGGTGGATGTATATAATCCTTAGAATGATACACAAGAAACTGGTAGCAACGGTTGCCTCTGAAAAACGAAATCTTGAGAGTAAAGACTGCGTGTAGTACACAGTGGTACCCATAGAACAGTTGCCCTGCACATAATAGATGCTCAATAAATAAATATGTGTGGAATGGATGAATAAACCAATCGAAAGGGGGAAATTAGCTGATGAGCATTTCACTAATTATCCTTTTGTATATATTGCATTTTGAACTATATACATGTTCTCCTAATTTGGGGAGGGAGAAATCCAATGAAGATAAATTTTAACATTCCAAGTAGCTCTGATATTATCATCTCAGAACCAAATAACATCCGATTTTTATGTCTGGCTCTTTATAGTGAGTCATAAATTCTATCATACGCATAGTGTGGCTCATTCAAGGTAAGTAGAGAAAATGTCATTATCTCTAATCTATATATTAAAAACTTGTGCTCGCTTCGGCAGCACATATACTATATGTTAAAAACTCGCCCAAAGTCAGACAACTGATGCTAAAATCTGTTCATAACCTACACAGCTGTTGTATAAACGCTTTCATGGGCAATCCTTTACGTTGTCCTGGAAAGACAGCTTTGTTCTATGGAACAGACAGCCAACTCACTACTCTAAATGGTTGGCATCCATTAATATTATGAAATCCACTAAAGTTGAGTTTGTGGCCAGTTCCAAGTTCACAGTTTATGAAGAGAAAGAGGAAATGTATCTTGTCTTCTCTATTGTTCATTTTTATAGTGTCCTGTGTTTAGTAATAAACTTTGTTATATAAGTGTAGTAAAATATTATAGGATTTGCCTGAAAACTCTCTTCTTAGGCAACAAAAGTTTCTGAAAAAAATTTTACTTTACTTTCATTTTTTCTCTCTTTAATCCACTTCCCTAGACTTTTTTTCCCAGAGAAATCATGTTTATTACCCTCATTTTGACGTTTTTCAATATTACATTAGTTTCTGGTGTACCACATAGTGATTTGACACATCTATACATTTATACTATGCTCACCACAAGTGTAGACACCATCTGCCATACAACATGATTACAATACCATTGACTATATTCCCTGCGCTGTACCTTTCATCCCTGTGACTTATTCATTCCCTATCTAGAAGCCTGTACCTCCCATTTCCTATGATTTTTTATTTAAAACATTTCACTTTTTTAAGATTACATTATCACATTTTCCTTAATTCCATAATCTTTTCAACTTCCTCATCCTTTATGCACTGTGCTTTTGTATCTTTTTATTTTCAAGTCCTTTTCATGGTTTCTCCTTTTTGTTTTATTTCCACAAGAGCTCCTATTATTATCTTAGTCTTTATTTTTAGGTTTCTGTGCTGAAACCTGACCCAACAGTGAGGAAATAAAAAGAGGAAGGGCTGCAGCCATGCTGAGTGGAAGTGAGAGACAGGTGTGAAAGAGGAGAGAAAGAAAAAGACTGGGCAAAGTCCTGATTGTCTTTTTGGTCTCCAAGGTATAATATCTTTGAAGATGAAAAATACAACATCTACACCTATATGGGAACCTATATAAAATTGTGGCTCGCCGAACATTGAAATGCCAAGAAAATGGGTTCCTTTAATTAGAATCTTGGTTCAATGTCCAGTAGATTGAGTCAAATTTACTTGGAAGACATGAGTGGGAGTATCTCCCCGTAGGAGGCCAAACTTGACAAATTAACTCTGTCTTCATCTTGAAACTAACTCACCAGTAAGTGAAATTCAGAATTCTGCTAGAAGTTTGTTAATGTTGACTTAGATGAAGCAAGCCCACACTCCTTAAAGACCTCCAAAGCAAGGTATCTATTTGATAAATCAGTAAGCATGGCCACAGTATGATTCTCAGGCAGCAAGATCAACAAACAATCAATATTAAAAATTTTGACAAATAGCTGTTCCTATCTCTATTTAATAGGCATTTTCGTGTTTCAGATCGAGCTATTTACTCACCCTCTTTCCTTAGAGCTCATTCTGGTTTGATTTATCTTTCACTTATCTATCTGTCTCTAGTCTATCTATAATTCTACCCCAAATATCCCATAACCCCTAGAGCATCTACAGATCGAAAGTGAACAATTAAAATAAGAGATGAATTTCTACTGAATGGGAACATGTATATTTTATAAAGTTTTTATTGGCTTTGCAGCAAACTAAACTAAATCTGAAAATTTCCCATCTCCCAAAACACTAAGAGAAAAAGCGATGAGGTTGTGTATATATGTGTGGGTGTCTGTGCATGTGTGGGTGTGACTGTGTGTGTGTGTGGGGGGGGGATGTTTGTGTGTGTTTTTGTGCCATGAAGAAGTAGAAAGGAGGAAAAATCAGTAAAACAGATCATTTTTTTATCTACCTGGCACTAAATGCCTAGTTACTTGCAAATATGTATAATTAAAATTTTTATTTAAAAAAATGAAAATCTGAATGTATTCCCTTGGCTTGAAACTCTTTGTTTTCATTTACTTCTTTTCCTTTACTTGCCTGCCAGCTTTTGCCTTCATTTTGCTTTTCCTATCTGGTATTTCCTAGATGTCTGTTCAGTTTAATTTATCCAAATGTCATACCCAATAAGTTGTTGAATTTCCACTCCATTCCTGCTGAATTATTGTATTACTTTTAAATAACTTGCATCTGCTCTTGATTCTCCCATCTGCTTCTCTTCCTTTTTGCTTTCTCATCAGGAGGCCTGGCTGGAGGTTAGGGATGGTGGCCAGGCACTCCTGACTTTCCAATTTTGAACCACTGACACAAACTTAGTCATCCTTTCTGAATGTCTCTGAAAAAGCTGGCCCCAGGCAAATTTGTAAAGTAGGTCAGATATACGAGTGCCACCACACACACTTTTAGTACTTTTTCATTCATGTGTGTCAGCCTCCTGCAGAGGCACCCCACACTCCAGACCTTCTGGTTTTGTCCTTTTAACTCCCATCCTTCAAAAAGTAGATGCCTAGTGTCCCTTTCCCCATTGCGTCATTTCTAGGAGAAATCCGGTAGGAAAATTCCACCAACATGTTACTTATAGACAATAAAAATGTAATATTTCATCCTCCACAGAATGAGTTTCAAGATTTATGTTTCTGTGTTCTGTTGTTAATACAGGTATGTGGGGCAGGACCAGAAAAGTAACCAGCTGTAACTGATTTGAGGCACTTAAAAGCAGAGTTGCTGCTCTCTTAAGCTCTAGAATTTGATGGCATTTAAAAAAAGAAAGAAAGAAAGAGAGAGAGAGAGAGAGAGAGAGAGAGAGAGAAAAGAAAAGAAAAGAAAAGAAAAGAAAAGAAAAGAAAAGAAAAGAAAAGAAAAGAAAAGAAAAGAAAAGAAAAGAAAAGAAAACTACCATTTCCCAAGTTTTTACTATGTGCCAGATACAAGCTAAATTTCATGCCCATTTTAACCAAGGAAAAGCTAGGTGACTTGCCTAAGGTGAAAAAATCATACGGCTATAAGAAGTATAGATGGGATGGATGGCTACAAGAAATACAGATACTCAGTATAACCTAGCAGCAGAGTGCAACGCTCTGTCCACTACACCATGCCACTGCTCGGGCTTAGAGCCATAGACTATTAACCTCTCCTCTGTTTGGGGGTTCCAACCATGCAACATATACTAAGTGAACACCTTTCATGTGTCAAGGCAAAGCTGGAAGTGAGAAGCAGCTTGGCGTGTATGGTGAAGTGGTATGTAGCAAGAGCACAAAGTCTGGATCACAGATATGACCCAAGAATAATCGGCTGGGACACTGTTTTGAAGATTTTTGTGTATGTGCTGTGGAACTCGGAACTGACATCAAAGATACCAGGGAGCCCTTAAGCGTTCTAAGGAAGAGAATAAGATGGGCAGAGTTGAGTTCTAGCTTCATAATTCCGCAACAGGAGACATTCAGGCTTTGTGAGGGACAAACCTGAAGAAGGGTAAGTAGCTGGGAAGCTACATTGCAGCTACCTAAGCAAGAGATGACAGTGGGCTCCAATATGGCATGGAGAGGGGAAAACAATATGAAAAAGGTAAAATTG
Source organism: Puma concolor (assembly GCF_028749965.1). NCBI lineage: Eukaryota > Metazoa > Chordata > Mammalia > Carnivora > Felidae > Puma > Puma concolor. The sequence continues at coordinate 23,184,625 of NC_141673.1, read as the reverse complement.
TAGAACATGGTGACTGTTTGATATCAGGAATAGAGAATGTAATCAAACATGTCCATTTTTCCTTTATATTTGTTCCAAAGTCTCACATTCTTTTTCTAACTCAAAGGAAACTATTGTAATAAACTGGGGTGCCTCAGAGCAAATTCCCAAGTTGAGCTTATAAATTTTTGAGGCTGGAAAAATTTTGCCTAACTCGACCAGTTATGTATTTGCTAAGCATTGTTTATGACCACAAAATATTGCACCCACACAATTAAAGTATAGTTTAGCCTTAAGAAAGGGCTAGGATCCTCTTGTTTGGAAAACTGTCTTTTCCTACTTCAAGAGGTGTCCCTGACAGAGACAGTCTTTATAATTCTCGATTATGTTTACAGCAATTTGATTTTAAAAATCATTCTAAAGGCAGATATTTCCATAGTAAATATTCCCAACTGCTATCTTTGGAAGAGGTAATTTGATCAGTGTTACTGTGTTGAATTGCATTACAATTGGTTTCTTCAAATAATGTATATTACCTACATAAAGAAAAAAAGAAATCATAAACTAATGTCTAGTTGATCCGCTTGGCACGAAAGTAATGGCAGGATGGGGTTAACAAGTTGTTTGTGGAGAAATAACAGGGAGTGATGAGCTCTCAAGTTTTGATGTTTATTAAAGAGTTTATTGGAATCTCATAGAGCAGTAAAAAATGATCTAATAAAACAAATAAGATTAAGCAGTTCCAGTAAACAAAATTATAATAAAATTCCAGAAGCGTAGATGCAAACCATTTTTATTTTTTTTAATTCTTGCAAAAAAAATCATATTAATATTTCCAAATCTCATAAAGAGTTTTAGAATTAGGACCCCATTTGAGAATGGGCATAACTGCTCTAATCACGACCAAGTCATTTATGAATTCATTTAATGGACTATTTAGCCACGTTAGCAAACTTTCTAAATGAAAATAACTTTTCCTGGCCTGAGATAAGGGGAAAACTACTGAAAATCGATCAACAAATAAATGGTGTGTGCTGGCACAGTTTTGTTGGAAAATGAAAACCGAGTAAACAAGCTTGAGTTGAAGAGAAGAGGTGGGGGTTGAGTTAGGGAAAAAAAACAACTTTCTGAAGGAAGAAAGGCTTGCTGAACAAACTTATTAGACCTTAGGAGATGTTACCAGAAGCCTCCTTCCTTGCAAATCTTTAGAAAGGGAGCAAATGGCTGCAGAACAATTACAGGCAGATAGGGCCATGAATAGCCTCCAGGGATTCTCATATCTAGCATGGCCCAGAAGCAGTAAAATGATTATTTTGGCCAAAACAAGGTCCTGGGTAACAGAGCAACCAGACTGAAGGAGCTAACTGGACAGGAACAAAGTACATGTCAGTAGCAAAGGTGTGTAGCCATGTCCCCATAGAACAACACACATCTTCTACGCACAGATAAAATCAGACACCAACTACTCCCTCAACACTCTGGTGTTATGTGAACCCTCCCACCCCAGAACTTAGAAGGTGATAATATATTGACTAATATTGAGTTTCTAAAACGCTGGCAGAGTGGAGACTTTTAGTGGCATTATAACAAGCTGAGATACAGGAAAATAAAAGTTCTATTTCTTCCCCACCCCTGAACAGTTCCCCGGGGTTCATACCTGCTATGTGTGGGAATCTTTGTGCAAACGTATCTGCACCAAGGGTTTAAGGTCAAATTATTCTGAGATGTTCAGCCAGATGTGCAGCATGAGGTGCACTAGAAGCAATTATTGATTGTAAAACTATTGAGGGACTTGATGAGAGTGGATTTGAAAGACTGCTGCAGCATGCTTGAACTCTCCTGGGCAGGTGCCAACAGACTGGTAGAAGGAAAGGAGAGAAGGTGAATGCAGCCCGGTCAGAGATGGAGGGAATTTGTTGAGACCGAGAAAAGCACCTGGAGAGGCAGCAGCACCGACAATGATTTTTAAAATCTCACCTGTATTCCTAAATTTCTGGATGGGGAAGAGTGTTATAAATTAGATGTTTGGTCCCCCCACCCCCCACCAAATTAATATATTGAAAGCCTAACTCCCAATGGGACAGCATTAAAAGGTGGAGATTTAGAGTGGTAATTAGCTTTAAATGAAATCCTGAGGATAAAGCCCCTGTAATGGGATCAGTGCCCTTATAACAGGAGAAAGAGACTAGCGTGTGCTCTTTCTCTCTCTGTCGTGTGAGATACAAGAAAGCAAGCCATCTATCAACCATGAGGAGGATCTTCACCAAGAGCCCAAGCTTGTTGGAACCTTGATCTCAGACGTCTAGCCTCCAAAGCCGTGAGAAATAAATGTCTGCTGTCTATGATATTCTGTCATAGCAGCCCAAACTAAGACAAAGGGCAATTCTAGGGATGACATGTGAATCTTGCAGTTGGTGCAGATCGTTAGACTGAGGTTCCTAACTGCTATCCTGAGACTGAGCTTAGAATTTTTATCGCTGAGCTTCCTGGCACCCAAAAGAAATGAGAAATATGAGTGGGTGATTCACATGTTTTTTAAAAAAGAAGTATATGACGATTTTTGTAGATACCAAAAAAAATTAAAGAAACATATTATTTATGTCCTTATTTCATGGATATTGCACAACATAAGACACAGTACTCCCTATGACAGTTTTGCAGAAAACAAAGGTGGGATTTCCATGATTTTTTCTGGTTTCAACCCTTAATAAAACCTTAGATCTTAATATTGCCATTCATCTTCACTATGTTTATGTACGTATTTTTTTCTGAGAGATTAAGTTTTATGCGAGGATAGGGTCTGTGACTTATTACAGAAACCAAGTTCCTAGCACAGTGGCACACGTGAGGGCTTCACAATGTGCATTTTAACCAAAAGCAAGTAATGCAGCAGAATTCCTTTTGATGGAGAGAAGGTACCAACCTAAACTAATAAGCTCCAGACATGTAAACTTTAGGGATCTGTCTCAATCAGCTCAGGCTGCTGTAACAAAATACCAAAAAGACCGTGTGGCTTAAACAACAGATACTTCTTTCTCACAGCTCGGGAGGCTGAAAAGTCCAAGACCAAGGTGCCAGCACTCAGTTCTTGGAGACGGCACTCTTTCTGCCTTGTAGAAAACCACCCTCTCACTGTAAATCCACATGATGGAGAGAGGACACCCCAGCAGCTCTTCCTCTTCTTATGAGGGCACTGATGCCATCACGGGGGTTGCATCCTCATGATCTCATCTAAACCTAATCATCTTCTAATACTATCAAACTGGGGCCAGGCCCTCAACATATGAATGTTGGGCCAGATACAAACATTCAATCCATAACAGGATCTAACTTGAACTATGGACAAAACCTAAAGCACCTAGAGTTTTCTAAGCACATAGCCTCTTAACACACACTAAACAGAAGCTTAGTATATCTACAATTTCTTTTCTAGATACGTAGGAATGTTTCCTTATTTTTCACTAGGGCTATGAGAGTCTCCCTACATTTCTAGATTTTTTTTTTTTAATTATGGCTCTGGGTCATTTAGAAAATACGATTTGCTGAGTCACGGCAAAAGCATCTAAGTATCTTAGAAATAAAGTTCAACTCAATGTTTGAATGTGTAAAGGAATCTATCTTAAAACTTCAGTCAGTTACACAGCATGGACACTGATGAGGCAGAATGGATGTCAGCTGTAAACAAGTGTTATAATCATCCGGTGTGTGGCAGGAAAATATCTGTGGGTTACAAAAGGGCTTAAAACCCAAAGTGCTCAACAGATGATGAATACATTAATTAATAGCTAATTAATTATAATTTTATTCATGCAGAGCTTTCTAAAATTGACAGCTGTAAGAACATTTTATGATAATCTAAGGTCTTTGCTCAGGTGAAAATTGATTTTTTTTTCTATTGAAACCGCCTAGCCAATAAATTTATACGTGTAATTTGAACCTCAAAAAGGCATTCAGATTTCCCCAATACAATTAAATGTTGGGATTAATGAGGCGGTGACAATATTTCCTTTATACAAACAATTTTTCAATTATACAGGACAGTGGCATCTAATGACTGCCACCAACACAAAATCACTGGGCAGCCAGCTTCTATTTTATGCAGCAAGGTTAGCAATTACTCTGTAACACTTAATTTCCTGTTACTAATGCTTTCCCAGAAGCACTTAAGCATGATGGCCTTATGAATATAGTTATTAGTGGAACTGTGTTTGGTGTTTGGATTCTTTTGGAAATCTGATAAAGATAATATTCCTCCAAAGGTTACTGTCCAGATTACAAGTCATTTTATCAGCGGGCCTGAGTTCCAGCCAGCTGTCATTAAGAGTGTCTCGTTAGCCAGTGAAGGACTTTGTAGCTGGGTCAGGGCTGTTGAAGTCTGGGGCAAGGTTGCTAAGGTAACGAATCTGTCCAAAGACTTCCCTCAGCATCAACCTTTCATCTTGTTAAATTTATATAAGCAAAGCACTGTGAGGAGAATGCTAATAGACCAAATGACAGAAACAGTTACACAAAGATATTTGTAAGCTTGATAGGTATGTATTTAAGCTCCTTTAGAAAGATACAACAATATGTGTGGGTTTAGAGATGTTCATGGAAATGAGCTAAATTACCCTGGGTCTATATATTGTTTACATTAGCATGTGAAATATGAGGCTCTACAAAGCAGAATTTATTTCAACAATGCACATGGATGAAGAGTCTGCTTGGTACCTGAATTTATTTTTCAGTGTAATGCTGGAGTCTGAGAAGAATTAAATTCTATGGGAAGTGAAGCTTAACATGTCTTCCAGAAAGTCCAGACACAGCGAGGTAGAGGTACTTCAATTCTTGCATTAGGAAGTGATGGCTATGTGGAGGTAGGATGTTATATTAAAAATATACAGGATATCAAAGACTAACGGGGTCATATCAAAGGGATACAAGAGCCGATTTAAAGGGCTCCCTCTGGCCTAAGATGGGACAATTCGAACATCAAAAAGAATAATAATAGCAATGGATCGAAATACCTCAAATATATAAAATTCTATGAGTTCCTAATAATACTGGGGGAAAAAACATTTCATTGACCAAGATTAGGGATTGCTAAAGCCACCAACTCATTACTGAAAATTAACAAATAATAGGAAAGAATGAAATATATATCTTACCTTTCCTGCATGAATTGTATTTCTGTATAACCAAATAGCTGATGAGAATATTTTTAAAAAATAATTCCAGAAGAAATAATAGGATTAAACATCACCATTTTGCAACTCTTAATGAAATGATGGAGTTTGACAACATCTATCAATGAATGCCAAAACTATTAGGTGGAATGTTGGTGGGGAACTTAACAAAGGAAGGATTATGTTGACAACTTCTGAACTCACTAATCAATCACATCATTAAAGATGGGACAGTCAGACATGAGGTACCTCATAATGTCATGTAATGGGAAGTACACATATCGCCTATGAAATTGTCTTGCCTAAGAATATTGAACCCGAATCTAACCAACCCTCTAGCTCTAACTACAAGGATAGAGAAATAGCTTTAAACACACACGCACGCATGCACACACACACACACACACACACACACACACACACACACACAATCCAAAAATTGGAACATTTTAAAGAAAAATGACCCAGTTTCTCCAACCAATCAATAACGTGAAAAGAAAGTGAGGAGTAAAGCTGCTTTAGAATAAAACAGCCTTAAGAGACACAACAGTCAAATACACTAGGTAGGTCTGTTTTAAATTGTGAGTTGAACAAATCAAGTATAAAACCACATCTTTGAGAAAAGTAGAAGAAATTTGATGTAACTGAAAATTAGATATAAAACTATTGCTATTTCTGTTAGGTATGACAATATTTGCTGGCTGTGTTTGGAAAGGTTCTGAGCAGGTAAAGATGCATACAAATGAAACAAAATGGTGTCCAAAATTTGCCTTGGCAATTTTTATAATTGCCAAAATTCTGAAAACAAAACACCTGTGGAAAACTGAGTGACTGAATTAGTGTTGGAACTGATTGGCTATTATTTGTTAAAACTTTATTATTGGGAGGATCAGTGGCACTGTTGCTTATGCAAAATATTCTTACTCCTGGCAAGCCTCTATGTTGAATGGAGTCAGCCAAACCACCAAATTTAAAAGTTTATGTTTATCCTAGCCTTTATTCTGAAAGACAACATGTCAGTTCCAAAGGATAGTCTGAACTCTGAAACGTGTATGAACAAAGGAAGAATTTTATATATTGAAAACACTCTCCTCAAATAAAGTTAAATGATTTGGTAACTCAGGAGAGCATCTCATATAACTACCCGCAGTTATCTCTGAAAATCCTAAGCTACTTTGAGCTGATAGTTTGGGCTGCTACCAAGCAACTAGCGACAGCTTCCTCACCATGCCAGACATTCAGGTTTCTGTCAACAACAGGAAAATCCGAAGGATGAAAGACTAGAACTACATGGCCACTCTTCCTATTAAGATAAACTGAAATTACAAAATAAATATTCATAATATTTTTTTAAGAACTAAAGAGCTTTTAAAGAATCAAAGAGTTATTTATAATGGGACAGTGATAATATATAAAGAGTTCCTACAAATGAATAAAAAGATGAACAGTCCAAAAGAAATATAAGCCAAGGACACAAAATCAATTGGGTGAAATATAAATGGCCAATAAGTATTTCAAAAATCATTTTAAACATTTGAAAATCAACCTCAATAAAAATCAAGGAATGAAAATTAAGACAAGAAAATACCATTTTTGTCTATCAAATTGGCAAATGTTTTCAATGGTGAACAGTATTGACATTTCTTTAGAAAGCAATACTAAAAAATGGCTCAACACTTCTGAAGGTCAACTTGGCAATATGTATCAACATAACTGTCTTTGAATCAACAATTCTACTTCCTAGAATTAATCCGAAAGAAATAATGGACAAAGATTTTGGAAGCAGGAAGTCCATTCTATTGATGTTTATAGTGGTAAAATCTGAAAATAACCTAGATATCCAATAATAAGAAAATTGGCTAAATAAATTATGATACATACATGAAATGGAAAACTATGTTGTCATTACAGCTACCCAGACAGAAATGAAATAATTCAGAAAAATGATTTTCTGAGTCAGCATAAAAACAGTTACTAAAGTAGTATATATTACATGTGTACATGTAAATGAATGAAAAATATCTACCAATAAAATGCACTCAAAAATGGAAACTGATACCCTCTTTGATTAATGGGATTGAAATTATTTGTATTCCTTCTTTTTTATTAGTCAATATTCTCTAAAGTTTTTACAGTGAACATGTAAGGATAAGAGCTATTTTTTAAGAGTGAAAAGAAAGAACTTTCTAAACATTAACTTCTACTACTCCAACTGTGCTCAATTGTTCTTTCATTCAATCTGGGTTTATTGTACCCTATTTCCTCACTGATGGAACATAACAGGGAAACCACAGCCCTGCCATTTCTACCTGCTGGCCCCACCAAGAGCCCTAGGGAGGAGACTTACTGGTAGCTGGCCACTAAGTGTGGAAAGTCTTTATCACTCAAGTTGCTATACTTAGCATTTCATTTTATCTCACAACTATTCCAGCAGTACCAACACCTCTATTTTTACTCCCTTGCTAAAACTAAAACTCAAGCAACATGGCACCCCTGTGCCCTTCTCTTCTCTGTCAATAGTCCCCTATCAGAAATATCCTGCCACCAAAAGACCCATTCATCTAGCCTGACTTCCATTCCAATAAATGCTTAATCTACTGGGTTATAATTTTTCCATAACCTTAAGCTCCTATTTCCAGGACAAATCTATATTACTTCTTAGCTGTATCCATTTGGGCCTCTTAAAGGCATAATATCTTTTTCTCCCATTTGGTAAATTTCTTTTAAATATTGGAGTTTAATAAACAGCTTTTAAACATAGAAAATAATTCTTTTCTCATTGGAGGCTATCCTATTTCCAAACAAAGACATACTTTTAAAGCTCGATCCTTATAATAAAAAAGTTGCTATTAAGGTCATAGAAATCAGCTAAATTGGACACTGTACAAAGCATATTAAGGAAGTTTAATCACTGCCTTCTGGGATCTTATAAATTCGGGCAAATCATCCACATTTGTATTGTGTGAATGTACAATTCCATACACTCATTCAACAAGCGTTTGTTGGATGGCAACTAATGGTCAGGAACACACTTCCCATCCAAGCCCTTGGGGTACAAAAATGAACAGGCATGGATACAGCTTGAGGAGTTTAGGGATTAGTCAGGGTCATAGAATGTAAGTAAGCAATATAATCCAGTTGATGAGTACAATAATGGAAATGTGTATCGAGTATCCTGCGTCCCCATGGGTTCACTTAATATTCACAAAAGGAGATTTTTTCAAATGAGGTGTTACTCCAAATGTTAGGTAATAGACAATAAAATGTTTCCTGAATCTTGAAGTAGACTAGGTTAAACAGAGTTAAATATGCTTCTTTACTATATAACTTATCAAAGATTTAAATGTCTAATGTTCAATGTGTCTTTCCAAGAATAAATTTCCAATTAGAAGAAAATTGGTATACAGCATATCCCAAACTTATTTGACCATAGAACGCTTTCTTCACAGATCACCTTCATCAAGAACTTTAAAGTTTACAAAGGGCTCTTCCATAATATATGGTTTCATGTGTCCAAGACTGTAAGCTTCTTATAAGGAGAAATTGGAGACATATGTGAGATCAGGAATAGAAGCATATCTCATTCATCTTTGTATCTCCAAAGTCCAGCATAGCATTCAGCATATAATTAATGGTTGATGAGTTTGTGAGTCAGTTCACCCTTCAGATTGAGACAGCACAACCTGGGGATATGTTCTAACCATGTATTATCCTCATTTTACAGAAAAGAAAATACGACCCAGGGACATTAAATGACTCAACCAAGATCATAGAGAAAGACAGTGATACAACCAGGATTGGAAGCCTGATCTACTCCCAAGTCCAGTGCCCCTTTTCTTATAACTGCATGACTATACCATTTAGGTTTTCTATATAGTGTTAAATTCAGGCATTCTGTTCTACTTTTAAACCAGGTCAGGTAACATCCTGGGTTGTTGTTTGGAAAACATCCTCCATAAATACAACTTTTTATGTCTTATAGACATAAAAAGAATAAACAGCTACCTAACAATTAAGGAAACATAAAACACAGTCATGATATAGTAAAATTCACATGATATTAGGTATGTGTGATTAAATAAGAATGACCTTGAACTACACTTTGGGTATTTTGGGGAAAGAATGCCTATAATAATGGGAAGGTCAATTTTCAGTTCATATTCTAGACAGGAATAACCACAGCCTAGCAAAGATGCTGGGAGTTCCCTCCCACATAAACAACACCCAGAAAGAGAAGACACCCTCAAGAATTGGATATAGACTCTCAAAGATACCATAGACACAAAGCACTGGCCAGTCATTCCACAGCTAAGAAGGCTGGTGGCATCCCAAAACTACATGTCAGGAAAGCATACAAAGACAACACCAAAGTGGAGTAACAAATTCACTGAAGCAAGAAATCTCCTAAGCAGCACAGACTTTGAGGTATAATAGAAAATACTCCCTGGGGCACCTGGGTGGCTCAGCTGGTTAAGCATCTGACTCTTGACTTCAGCTCAGGTCATGATCTCACAGTTCATGAGTTCAAGCCCCACCTCAGGCTCTGCACTGACAGTGTGGAGCCTGCTTGAGATTCGCTCTCTCTCTCTCTGTCCCTCCCCTGCCCATTCTCTCTCTCTCTCTCTCTCTCTCTCTCTCTCTCTCTCTCTCTCTCTCTCAAAAGATAAATAAATAAACTTGCAAAATGTTAAAAAAAAAAATAGAAGACTCCATATCAAACCAGCACTAGGACTACTGGCTCAGCCACACAAATTCAGTGCTACTGCTGGAGGAGAACAAAGGTGTCTGTCAGAAGGACCTCTGTTCTGGAGTCAGAGACCCTCTGAGTTAGAAACCTGCCTCTGCTCTGATACTTTGCCAAGTAAAGTTATCTCTACAAATCTTCATCTGTAAAATGAGAATAGTAATTTTAGCTTCCACACAGGAAGCTGTAGATGTAGATGTAACCCATCTACTATGGGTTACATGAGATAAAAGGATCAAATGCTTACCAGAGAACCTAGAACATAGTGAGGCCTTAATACAATTTTTATTCTAAACAGGAATTATCTTTACTAATTAAGAATTCTAGTATCATCACACATGTCACACATTAGGTTGTGCAATCGTTCCCGTTACCGAATGTAGATTAGTCATCCTCAAGTGAGCGCTTTTGTCTTCTCCTTAAAGTTCTCAGTTCAAGAACCTTTCCAGGAATCAATAGAGAAATTAAAGAAAGTGGACCCTATCTAAATGGCACGGTCATCACTCTGAGACCCAGAATAGGTAAAACCATAGAAGTAGCTTCATCATAGAATGCTGCTTCCACAAGGCTTAGTTCTATGTGGAAATTCCAAATTATAAATAGGTATTGGTCCAAATGACCAAGATTTCAGTCTGACCTGGGACAGCATAGTTATAATAATGCAAACAGCCTCTATCTGCTATTCCTTTCAGTCAAGATCATCTTTCTCGTTGAGCACAATTACACTAACCCATAAGAAAGTGGTTCTTTTCTAAGGCTAGGATCACAACACAGGTTTCTTGGGCCACAAGGTTTTGTCTTACCTTAACACACTATTTCTTGGGGTGCCTGGGTAGCTCAGTTGGTTAAGTGTCTGACTCTTGATTTTGGCTCAGGCCACGATCTCACAGTTTGTGGGTTCAAGCCCTACCTTAGACTCTGCACTGACAGCTCAGAGCCTGCTTGGGATTCATTCTCTCTTTCCCTCTCTCTCTGCCTCTCTCTCTCTCTCTCTCAGAGATCTCAAATAAATAAAGAAATAAAATAAATAAATAAAATAAAAATTTAAGCCCACTATTTCTTTATTATAGTTACCTTATCTGAACAGAAACCCGTGACAAAATTTTTTAAAAAAGAAAAATGAAGGTAACAGGTTGATGAGCATTGCCTTGATCAGTCAGCATCTAATTCCTGCTGGGTCTCTTCAATCTAAGCCGTGTATTGACTAATAAGCACCCCTCCTGTCACATGCAATGGCTTGTGTGCATCACAGAGTTATTTGCAAGTTAATATATATTAAAATCACATATGCCCACACACATTACTTCTGTGTGTCAGGAGACCTCAAGAGATAATACATCCATCTTCATTTGTGACAGTGTATGCACCCATAGTTCATAAATGGTGATAAATGAATTGTCATACCGTCCCAGTGGCATAATACACTTATCCCCTATTCTCACCATATTAATACATGTTCATTTCAGCACCAACCAAATCTTTAAAATGAGTGATCCAACATCTGCCTCCTATTGGTACCACGTAAGAATGCTAATTTCACCTCCCAGTATAATTTGTTTTGTATGTAAATCAACAGCAGAGGAGAGGAACCAAAAAAGTTGTTAATAATAATTTCAACTCATTAGGCCTCTCGATATGCTGAAACAAATTGAGAAGGAACATGCTTACTTGGATTATATTTCAGTAAATCCAGGAAGTGATTGCCCTCGGCATCTGACCCACCCTAGAACATTGACCAACATGGGGAGGAGGGAGGGTAAAGGAGGGAGAGGAGTTCAGGTTGATGAATATGCCTGTGAACTGTTTTTAAACCAGCCTAATTGATGTGTTTATCACTTTAGCATCTGCCTTGTATCAAGTGATTATTCATTAATAATTGCCATCCTTGCCTTGCTTTATACAACCACCTCTCCAATTTTTCAGAGGCTAATGGTAGTTTGTAACTTAACCCTGCCCACTGTGTTTTAAAGTCTATGCAATACCTTTCAGCCACGTCACAGCCCGTAGCACCTGCACCCAGAGGTGGCTGGCAAATGGAGACAGAACCTATGGCCACTAAGCCTCAGGGCTGGAAGGGAACTTCAAGGTCATGGACTACATGCCACCCTCTGTCTCCTCTTCCCACCCTCTCAGCCTCCCTCCCTCACTCTTTCCCTCTATGCCTCAAAGCTTTTCAGTTTGTTTGGCTGGTCAAATCATATTTAGGACTAAAGAAATAAAACAAACGGCTATGTGAGGCATTGCATTAAAAGTGAATCTTGTTAACTGGTACTCACTAAGAAAGATGACTCTGGGTGGCGCAGTCGGTTAAGCGTCCGACCTCAGCCAGGTCACGATCTCGCGGTCCAGGAGTTCAAGCCCCGCGTCAGGCTCTGGGCTGATGGCTCAGGGCCTGGAGCTTGTTTCCGATTCTGTGTCTCCCTCTCTCTCTGCCCCTCCCCCGTTCATGCTGTGTCTCTCTCTGTCCCAAAAATAAATAAACATTGAAAAAAAAAATTAAAAAAAAAAAAAAAAAGATGACTCTGCACTAATTAGTTGTTTCCAAATTTTTCTGTTTCCAAATTTTTACCCACTCTATGGGTAAAAAAATTCAGGGGTGCCTGGCTGGCCCAGTTGGTAGAACATATGATTCTTGAGCTCGGGGTTCTGAGTTTGAGACCAAGTTGGGTGCAGAGATTCCTTAAAATTCAAATCTTAAAAAAAAAAATTAAAGCACAGACCACATGTATGAATAACTTCTATACATAAAGGACCGTTGATACACTGTATGTTTAAACTGATACCAAAGGGACATAAAAATAGGAATTGATATGCTATTTTTTTCTTTTCACATGCACTCAGCTTGAAGACCTCAGACTCGAACCACTCCCTTTCCCGAGCATGTCCCAGATCCTGAATGGTTCACTTTGCTACTGCGAGTGTTGCTTTATGAACAGACCCTTGGATGCACTCCTTTCGGTCAGAATTCTGCAGACACAGCATAGATTTTGCTTAAGCCCTTGTTTGCCTGAGGTTTGCATTCCAAAGCAATGTTCTGTTTTCAGTAAGTTTGGGAGGAAACTTACTTGGAAAACAGGAGTCAAACCTTCCGAAACTATATACACACTAAAAATGAATGTTTTCTCAATCACCTCTCTATTTGAGACTAACATGTGGCCCTGGGACAAGGCCAGGGCCAACTTGAGGCTTTAGTCAAAAGCCAACAAAAAGCAGGTGAAGCTTCTCAAAGGGGTGGTCTCTGGGGCGGCTGTCTGCACAACTCTCAGAGAAAAAAAAATGCCGAAGGAAACACTGAACTGACAAAGTCAGTGATTTATAATCTCTCATTCCCATAAAATGACTCTCGTTATTCTTGGGGGTTTAGACACTGAAGCGAGCTGTAATGGGCCACTGGGCTAAAAATGAAGTGCAGATTTATTTCTATAATCAACACCAGCCAAACCCTTCCCTGGGAAATAACTAGCTTGGCTTTTAAAGTGCTAGGATACCTTTAGAATGCTTGAGATTTATCTTTGGGATTGAGTGCTTGTGTTGCTCTGGGAAATTCTAACTATCTGAGCTATAGATGCCCCCATCAGTGTGCTGGGGAGTATTGGAAAGACAGCAGAGAAGCGAGATCTGTTTCCCTTTCACACTCAGTTCTGAGAAAATTCTTGTGTCTTGGAGATGGGGGTAAGTAAACAGCAATTACAAGCACATCAAATACTGAACCAAGAGACTCCCAGATACAGCTGCTATCCAGGAGACCAAATAAGTTTAGCCTCAATGTAAATTTAAATTTTGAAATTGAATTTGACTCATGGTAGCCGCAGCACTCATGGATCTTGGCTGGAGGTGGGGTGCTTTCCTTGCTAGTCAACGAATCGTTGAATTTAGAAAATATTCAGATAAAATTATATAGCCATGAATCTCAAGAGTTAAGGTAAAGGATACATACAAAATAGTAAAACAAATAACTAAATAAATAAAAACCACAGGATTCTTAGCATAATTCTAGTTGCTAGTGTATTATATAATACTGCCCTTAATCTGGCACACAGGTGATCAAGCAGCCACCACTGTTCTCATTAATGCTTCTTGGCAGATGTCTTAACTCATAACAAATTCATTTATTGCCTACATGCATGCAAATGTCCTTTTCCTGACTTCCTTCTCCTTCATCTTTAATGCATCTTCCCAACTCTTGACTTTGTACAATGCAAAGGGTACTTCAGGCAGTCTCTGGAACTGAAAACTATAAATCTCCGTTCGTGGTATTACTATTATGCTCAGAGCATAACCCAAAAACTGGAGAATTTTAGAACTGGAAAGATTCTGGGGGAACATTTACACACCCCTTTTATGAACAAAAATGTTGAAATCCAATGGAAATAAGTGAGTTACCCAAGGTCACCCAAGCAGTCAGGAGCAATGTTGAGAGTAAAATCCAGTTCTTCTAGTTCTGCCATGATGCCTCCTTAAAATACTTCAAAGGATTAAAGACCCTGAGGAATGACAGAAGAAGAAAGATACTTCTTTGCTTTGAATGGGTCAAAGGTCTGAGCAGGTCAGAAGCTATTTCCAGCACCTAGAGTTTCACCCCTTAACAAAATAGACTGCCAGTATTTGCTGGGAAATGGCCTTTCTCTCACTAGCCAATTCATTTTTTTAATGATTTATGATGATTCTCAAACAGAATGCTTTTCCTGCAAGAGGAATTAATATGCTGAACTTAAAATATTTGCACTAATTAAAACAAAGTGGGATTGTTCAGAGACATTAATCAGAGGTCCTAAGGGAATGGAAATATATTGGACAAATAATGGGAAAATCTAATCAAAATATTGGGGAAGGTGCACTTTGTTGCTTATGCGATTGCAAACTGGAGGAATGACATTCCCCCTTAAATCTAGAGTAGGGGTCAATGACGACTGGCAAATAATAACCATAATATCAAAACCCCTCACTGGCTCTGAAGGCCCTTCAGAGAAACTCCAAAGTCAGTTATTAATATGGTGGATAAGACTTTTCCCTATCTGATCCTACCTTTCTCATTTCTTCCCACCATTGTTCTCTTCTATCCATCCACTCTGGCCTTCTTTCAGTCCCTCAAACCTGCCATGCCTCTAGAACTACACACTGGCTGTTTCTCCTGCCCAGAACAACTCCTTTCTTTGTGCCTTTCTTTGGCCAATAGATTGAGGCAGAGGTAACATGTGCCAGTTCTGCTCATAGGCCGTAAGAGGTCTTGTGTATTTCCACTTGCTTTCATCACTGTTGCCATATGCTGATCCCAGGGTGAGGATAAGAGATACACAGAGCAGAGCTACCCAGAGAATCTTCATCAACCAAGCCCAGACTAGATCATCTGTTCCCCAGGTGACCCATGGACATGTTAGCAAGTCCAGAAAAGACCTGAAGAGCTGCTCAGCCTAGGTCAGCCAATCTGCAGATACTGAGAAATGACAAATGATTACCGTTCTAAGCCACTGATTTTGGGGGTGGTTTGTTATACAGCATAAACATAGCAGTTATCAAGTCTTATTACAATCCTAGAATTAATTTTCTCCGTCTTGAGGATTGTATATTCCAATACAATTGAAATTATACTTATCTTCTTATATTATTTCAAGCTTTAATACAGGCTATTAGCTCACAGTAGATACCCATTAAATAAATGGTTGTTGAATGAATTCTTTATCACTGCAAAACATTTTCCACTGCCATTCTCCAGTCTCTCTCTAGCCCTGACAGCAAACTGCCCATCTACACTTTTCAAAGCCCTCCCACAGCAAGTACAGCACTTTAACCTGACAACCATTCTGCAAAGCAAATTATGCTTATTTGATCACATGCTAGACAGAATGATTGTGAACACAAGGCCCTATTTTGCTCATCTATTATTGTTTATCTCATTGTGGTTTTACAGTCAGTACTAAACAGATGGATGAACATTTACAAATAAAGCATATTCTTACATTTGGCATCTCATTCTCTGTTCCTCCAAATCTCTCCAACCTGTATAAATTAGATTCAGAGTCAGACTGAATACATGAAAACCTGTTAGGAATTAAGATCCTGTTCTTCTGTAAATGGTTATTGGAAACCTGAATACAGTAGTGAAAACTGCACTTAAATAGTCATCAAAGAGACCATCTCATGCACCTGTTTCCACATGGTGCTTTGGAAAAGAGGGAGATGCAGAGAATTTAACAGTCCTTTGTTAATCCCTTGTGCCTTTATATCACATCCCAACTCTTCACTTGCATTGAATGTTCATAATTGTAACAGTTTGAATTGTCAAGGGCTCAGCTACCATGAACTAAAAAAAACTGGAGATTTGATTCATTTAGCCCATTTTTTTTTTACTTTTTCTATTATTGTGGTAACAATACGAATGTACTTAATAACACTGAACTGTATACTCATTTAGCCCATCCTTGCTGTTGTATGATCCTAAAGTCCATAACCTCTACGTCCTTTAAAATAAGAGAAACTGATTATGTTTGAGAGAAGAGACTATGGTCTCCACCACTGGAGAGCTGTACTTTCCTCTTATCAATAGTCTCTCCTTCATGATCTTCCTCCCATTGAGAGGGGAGAGACAGACAAGTACCCTCTGTGCTTGAACATTCCAATCAACCATGAAGACTAAAACCCTCTTGATATAACCACCAGCTCCTGATGTGACCTAAAGAGAAAAATCATCTGATTTTTCAACATCACTGAATGAGCCAGTTCTCTTATGAAAAGAGCAATGTATCCTTAGCATCTGTTGAAACATATCTTCAGTTTCTGGAAATTATTGTTGCAATGCCAGGATTCATATCCAAAAAATTTCTAAAAATACATAATATCTTCTTTGGAATATATATGTAAGACTAAAGGGGATAGGGAAACTCCATCTCCTAGGGAAATACCAGCCCCTCTAGAACTCTCTGAGCTGGTTCTTTTAGTAAATGGCCAATGAGATCACAAAGAAGTTAACTAGGAAACAGATTTTCCTACATGCTCAGTGCTCACCACCTAGGGGCGTAGTTCAGTGTTTGGTGTGCTCCCAAATCACCGGCAGAGCACGGAAGAGTGATTCTGATTCTGTTGTTCTCAGTCCAGCATCTGCATTTTAAACAAGCCCCTAGTCCATCAAGTTTTGTTGGTCTGTGCACAATGCCTAAGAAATGTCTCCATCCCTTTCCTGGAACCAGAGCAGAATCAATGCAAAAGGAATCTTTTCCTTCCCCGGGACCCCGTGAGTCCTGTGTGGAACCTGGAAATAGTAATGGCATCTATGTCAAAGTGTTGCTGTGAGGATTGGACTAGATAATGCATGTAAAGACTCAAAACTTTGCCTGGCCTCTCGAAGGCTCTTAACAAGTGTTATCTATTATTATTATGCAGACTTTTATACATATTGATTCCTGAGGTACCAACAAGCCACTAACATCTTCCAACCCTACAATGCAAGAAGGTAAGAAAACTCTGACTTAAATTAAGATCTGTTTCTCCGTCCCTCATTTGCCTCATCAACTCCTGCTTTTTAAAGATTCTTTTCAAATAATGCCTCTTGTGAGGGGTCACCTCACCTTGCCCAGAGGTAGGCCCTCCCTTCTCTGAGGTTACCTGAGCACTCACACTTTCCTCCATCACAGCGTTTGTTATATGGCACTGGAATGCTTTGCTGACTTGTCTGTCTCCCCACTGGATTGTGATTGGCTCCAGAAAAGGGTCCATCATTCCTCTAAATAAATATTTCTGGGTATTGATCTGCAGCTCCCAACTGCACAGTACAGTGCCTGGAACACATAGATGTGCAGTACCTGTTCGAGGAAAAGTGAAGAAACAGACACAGATACTTAGACTAGAAATTGTAGATGTGATGATGGGTCTAACATATCAAAGGAAGGAAACAAGTTGAAATGTCCACGTAGGGGAACCGAAGTCTCTATTCAGAACTTAAAGAAGGGAATAGACCCATGTAGGGTCTGGGCACATAGGTAGGGGAGCATAGTGGGTAAGGGTACTGGTTCTGGCGCCAGCCTATCTGAGCTTTGATCCAGGCTCCCTGCCTTACCAGCTGTGTGACTTTGGACAAGTTAGTCACAGATGAGCCTCATTTCCTCATTTGTAAGATAGAAATAATAAAAACACTGATACTCTCACAGGATTCATGTGAAGATTAAGCAAATTAAATCACAATAAGAACTATGTGCCTGGCACATAAAGTCCAGAAAGTGTTAAACTGTTATTGTTGTTACTAATGGTCAAAACTACAGGTTCTGGATCAGACAGACTTGGGTTTAAATCCATGTTGTAGGGGCACCTGGCTGGCTCAGTTGGTAGAGCATGTGACTCTTGATCTTGGGGTCATGAGTTTAAGATCTCTGTTAGGTGTAGAGCTTACATTAAAAAATAATAATAATAAATTAATTAATCCATGTTCCAGCAACTACCAGTTGTGTGATCTTGAGCGATTTGGTTAAATTTTGTCAACTTCCATTTCCTCCTCTATAATATGGCAATAATACCTGTATCAGGAAAATAATATATTTGAAAGTGGCTAGCACCATGATGTCTGGCACTTTTAAGTTCTCCAGAAAGGATCATTATCATTAAGGCAGCAGGTACCACACAAAGTTCAAACTGGGGAAGGGACAGAGAATGCAATCCAAATACAACTAGGAGCAGTGTCATGGGGACAGGCCAAAGAAACGGTGTCATCAGTCTACTGAAAGAGGCTCGGTTGCCTTATATCTGGCTTAATGCATGTGGACAAGGATCTAGGTGACTGCCACACTCCAAAGTGATACAAGACTCTGGGGGTCTGACATCCTCCTCCACACCCCAGGTTGGGCATCCTTTGTACTCCCATAGCTTACTCTGATTCTTCTACTTTGTTCTTAAAGGTATCTATGTGGGTATCAGCATCATGTCTCACCTCCCTTGGCACCCCTACTGCCTGGCATATTTAAGGAATCCAATAATGTCCATTGAGTTAGTACTGGAAGCTAAAGAGCACTGGGAGAAGGCTGGTAGCTCTGAAAGGGTCTTGATTCCAACAGTTAGAGTCTATAAGCCTCGATTTAACTCTTACATTTATACTTGCTTGCATTATTTCTTTTACTTTAAAATTTTTGAAATTATCTTGCCCCAACTACAAAGTAAACCAGTTTAAACACAACCTCAGACTTTACACAAAATTTCTGAGGTCCACAAACCTAAGAGAAAAGTGAAACTGCCTCTGTCCCCTTCCCACTCCACCTCCTGCTCCCCCAACAAAAGTTTCTACAAAATCTCACTGATAGTAAAAAACGGCTATTTTTTAACATAGTTTTCTAATCCATTGTTTTACAGAATAGGGGAAGAAAGCAGTGTTTCCTAATCGTATATACATACACCACAAGAAAACTTAGTTCCTCTTAGTGAAGTCGATCTCTGTGTTTGCAAAAACTCAATTTGCAGCCTGGGAAAGTGATATTTATTTGAAGGAGCTTATTGCCGAAAGTGAATCATAAATCTGCTGGCTGTTGAGACTTCAAGGCAGGAAGAACAAAGGCAATTATTAGTCTGAATGTTCCACTGACGATATGAAATCTTTGTCTTTCAAAGCATTTGTTTAAGTAAGAAAAAGTTTGCCCAGCCTGGAGAACGTTCTATTGTGGGATATGAAACTTCTGAAGCCTCCAAAGCTTATTTATATATTTGCCAGGCTTCTCTCTGCCAACTTTCTCCTCTCCCAGAGCGTCCGTTAATGCTAAGAAAAGCCTCCAAAAAGCACACATTATAAGCAAAGAAAAATCTTAATGAATGTAATATATTTGGCAAATCTGTTTTATCTACCAAGGAGATTTCCTTCCTCTCTTCATCACACATTTCTTTTCTTTGTTTTTTTTTTTTAAATGTTCTTCTTCTTGATTCATCCTTGGGAGTTTATTCTTCTCTCCTCTCAAAAATAAAAAGTAAAAATAGAAACCCAAGCAGTCTTTTGACTTTCATTCTCTTCCTGTCATTTTCCATTTCTTCCTACCTATTTAATTTTTTTTTCTTTTGGGAAACCAAGGAGAGCAAGGAGAACTTAAGAGCCCTGTGTTAATTTCCCTTCACTCGCTCAACCAGAGAAGAATCCATTGCAAAACCCAGCTCCCAACTATGCACATGTGGGCAGTGCATGTTACGGACGGTCCTTGGCCAATGTGCCTGCCAAGTTCGCCTCCCCTGCCACCCAGCATACTCCTTCCCTCAGCTGGTGTCTGTTGAGGAATTGCTAGGCCATCTTAATATAGATGTGAACAGCCCCACATCAGCTGTCAGCTATAGAAAGAGAATTTTTCATCAGACGAAGCATTTCAAATACAAAAGATTTAGGAGTTACCTGGACAATTTCCTCCAAATGTCAGTGAGGTTAAGTGTGACTTCACTGTATTTGCATATCTTTGTACAGAATTTGATTCTATTGAAGCTGTGCTACCTGAAGCACACCTGTGACCTGAAATTCTCTTCACACCTTGGGCACGGTGTCTGGGCCAGCAGCATCGGCATCATCCAGGAGTTTTGTAGAAATGTAGCGTGTTGGGTCCTATCCCTCAATCTACTGAATCAGAAATTTCACTTTAACAAGATCGCCAGGTGGTTCACATGCACATCAGGGTTTAAGAAGCTCAGTTAACACCAAGTGCGTACGAGGCCCCTGGGATTTGGGTTGGCGAAGTGATGGGGGCTGCACCTGCTAAGCCTGCTGCTTCTGTTGCACGCTCCCTCTGCCGGGTGGTTTGTATCTCTGGGGTGTCACCAGGCCCCCCCCCCATCCATTCTGCATCCCTAACTGTCTTTGCCTCTCCATCTGTTGGCTACACTGGACTGCTGGGGCGTTGGTCTCTACAAACGCAGGTGACACTGGTGCACGGGCTGGCCATGCTCTTCCCTCCCTGCCAGCCCGCCCTGTACCTGTGTGAGTTGTTGTCACGGAGACTGACGGCTTGACATTTACAGTTCCTTTCCCAGAGAGGAGCACAGACATTTCACAAAAGCTGCATGTAATCCTCCTCAATCCCCTGCAGAAGGGGAGGGAGAATGCATTTTAAAATAATCCCATTTGATTCATCCCATCTATCTGGTATTCTCTTCCCTTTTGGAATGGATGGAAAACAAATAACTGAAGATGCACTGCCCCTGAGGGAAGTGTGTGTGTGCATGTGTGTGCGCATGTGTGCGTGTGCATGCCATATTTTTTAATTTAGACAAGGCATCTAGGTTTAAGCAACTTCTGAGACAACTTCAGATTCTTCATAGAATTTCTTCCAAGTCTGTGATGATAGGCATTTGTCTGGCCATTTCATGGCCCACACTGTAAACCCAGGCTACGTCCCCAAAGCCATTAACCCCAAGCACACATATTCCCACAGGTGCATGGGCGGGAGACCACGTGTAGTGAATGGGTCCCTTGAGCCTTGGGCCAGCTTCACACTGAAGATACAAACGCAGACCACATCGCTCGTCTGGCAGCAGGGACTCTCCACGCCGAGGCTGTATAACCACTTCTCCAAACACACACCTGTGCATCTTAGTGCCTCTTTTTATCTGCATTTCTCATACTCCCAAGCAGCTTCCAACACAAGGCCATTAGTTTGGAATCCTGAGTTCCTCCTTTCTTTTCTTTCAGGCCGACAAGAACGTGGTGGGACAGCCCCTGGCTGGCACAGGCAGTGAACTTCTTCCAGACATCAAGGGTTCCGGTCAGTTTGTTGTGGTTTTGTTCCTCTGAATGACCTGACAGGGTCCTGAATAACCTCAGGCTCATCTGCTTGACACTCAACACCTGAGCCCAATGAGGAGCACAGTGTCTGGAAGCTTCCAGAGGGATCACATCTCCTGTCGGGTCATTGTTGGGCATCATGCCTCCTCCCTGCAGCACTTGTGAGAGATGTCAGAGTGTGTGTTTCCTGACAGGTGGCATCGGGCCCAGGATTTTAAAAATACCTGCAAGAACAAAAAAGAAATGCACTATCCTTCTACCTTAACGTGGCCACAGACAGTTTCTCATTAGCCTTCTAGAAGTGCCAAGTAAGAAAGATGGAAACGGGCAGCTAAGGAATAGGACTGGATCTCTCACAGGCCCCTGTCTGAGGTTGTTAAATGAAGCATCGGGCCCTCTGAAAGTCTCTGGGGTAGCCTCTGTAAGAACAGAGCCGCCCCTGCCCCGAATGCAGCACTGAGCTGTATAGGACATTTGCAAACTCTAGGAATCTTAGTTTCTCTCAAGAAGCTCCCACCTATCACCAGATTGAAATAACAGCTTTCTCTCCTAGCCACAGAATGCAAAGTGGACTCTCAAAAATGAAACATTTTATTCCATTTAGTTTAAATCCAGTTAATCCAGCAGAAAGAGAGAGCATAGGCATGTATTCCCAACAAGGAGGAAGGCCACTGTTGTACTGAGTTCCAGCAGGGAGGCGGAACTGAGACTCTGGCCCAGTATGTGACTTTTCTGTGAGTTTCAGGGGGTTGAAAAAAAATCCAATTTGAATATTTTAAGATCCTCAGGAGGATCTGGCTGGTAACAGGGAGTGACTTGCTACCCACAGATTAACTCAAATGGAAAATAAGGTCAGTCTAAATGACCCTCATGCATATTTCTGGAATAGTCCCAAAATGGAATGTCCTTCTCTCACTGCATTTTCTAACACTGTTCTTTAAATCTACTAAAGAACAAGATCTAAGAACATACCGCATTTTAGGCCTTAGTCCTAATTCTGCCCATATTTAGCTACCAGATTGGACAGCATGCAATCTTAGATTAATCACTGCAATTTCAGTTCCGTGCAACAAATATTTGCTGTCCCTACTGAGTGCCTGGGAGCTCTGTGGAGGATACCAGAGTGTAAAACCCAGTTTCCTACATGAAGGTGTATGCCATGTAAAGCCAGGCTGGCCTTCCTTACCCAGCAGTCAGCCTTAGTCTGGAGTCTCATTCAAAGAAATGCAGCCGGGAGAATCTGGTTGGCTCAGTCGATAGAGCATGTGACTCTTGATCTCAGGGTTGTGAGTTTGAGCCCCATGTTGGGTGTAGAGAGTGCTTAAAAATAAAATCTTTAAAAAAGAAAAGAAAAGAAATACAGCCAGAACTAACCAAGAAGCAATTTTTATCTTTACTGAAATCTATTAAAATTGTCCAGAGATCACACTGGTAACACAACACACACCAAAACTGACTGAAACCAGCTTTTCCTTCCAGTTTTATCCACAGAAGAATCATATTTGTGTGTGCATTCATATGCCTTGCACCTGCCTCCAAAGACCCTCTTTTCCCTCTCCAAGATCCCCAAACCTCTCAAACTCAACTCCCACAAAATGTCTTCTCTGTCTCCCCTCCCACTGTCTGTATCCACTACTTTTCTCTTGTCAGGAGTTCTTTGATATTTCCAGTGTAAACCTGGCTGGCTTCTCCCAACTCGTCTGGTCTCCCCATCATCCACAGGCAATAAGTGCTGGTCCAGGAGCCTGCCTGGCAAAACACAGTTGTCCTCAGGGAAGTAGCACCACAAGCTGAGGGCAGAAGGGATGCTATGAGTATTTAAATGATAGTTTTTCCCTATTAGGAGGGAACTATTTAATAAATATTAATTGGATACTTATTTTAGGGGCTGAACCACTGCCCAATATGAACTTTATTGATAAAAAAGACATGGTCCCTGCCCTCAAGGAGCTTACTCTCTACAGGGGAAGGCAATTCCCAGTAATTGAATAATTACTCGTGTGATGAATCCTGCAGCCACCAGCGTGGTAAGACCCTAATGCAGATGTCCCAAATGATGTAAATTAAAGAGGTCACATCCCATTCCATACCCATTGTTAAGTGCAGAGACCTCTTCAAAATGTCTGCAAAATTCCCAGGGAGAGGAAAATGGAAGAAGGAGATATATGTTCCTGCATCTGCTGATTTCTCTCCCATTTCCTGCCTCTGCTGAATCCCTGTTCTCTGCTCTATGCGTTGAGGTCAACCCTTTATCTCCCTGATTCCCCACTGAAGCAACAAGGGAACAATGCCTGTGGATGTGTAGCAAAACTTTTGCTAAGGTTTTCTAGGTCACCGTCAAAGAGTTATATCCCTGCATGACAGAGCGAATAACTTAAAACTATATACTAGTCATCTCATCCTAAAAGTCCTTTTGGCCACCATGGCACAGGGAGTTTGTGACCTCTCTATTTCAGTTAGCACTTAGACACTGACCATCTTGGTGTTTCTCATGTGTGTGTGTCGATTGCATGCAAATGTACATGCACGCGTGCACACACACACACACACAGTCTAATTCTAAATTCCTCTTACTGTATTATGCACAGAAATTCAGCTCTCTTCTCTCTTTATACCCAGACTCAGTCCCAGCCAAACCCTAGATAACAAAAACCTTCAGGTAGTCAGATAAGCAAAACAGCTAGCTATATGTTCAAAAGCAAAAAGAACCACAAATGTATATAGTCTTTCCTCTAATAGGATCTACCCTCTTTTGTTAAGTAACAAAAAAAAAAAATTTACACCAACACTGAATGATATAAAAGTTGTCCCTTTCTACGTAATAAGATTAGACCAAATACTCTCTAAGACCCACTAGAATATAATCTCCAAAAGAGCACAGACAGTGTCTCTTATTCTCTGCTATACCCAGGATCTACAATTCTCTATCAACAAGTGTTTTTTTAAATAATTTGTTAAAATCTCTTTTGGTCTGACATTGTGTGATCCTTTAATATTTGCAATTCTTCATTTTTATTTTTCACTTCATACCTTTCTCACATATGGAGAAAGAATAGAAGAAAAGTTTTAGTCCAAAGAGTTAAAGCTTTATATTTGTTTTATTACTATATCAGGATTATTTCAGCTATGAGTAACTGAAAAACCAGCTAAAAAAGGCTTAAGTGATAAGGAAATTTATGATTTCACTGAATGCAGAGTTTAAAGATGATATTGCCCCAGGATTAATCAAGGCAGCAGCTTGGCAACATTATCAATATTCAGGTTCTTTTCATCTTTCTACTCTGCCATCCTCAGTGAGGTCCTTAAGAACATCTCATAGCTGCAAAATGGCTGCAGCTGCACCAAACATCATATTCACACACAAAGCCCTTCTCTGGGTCCTTTGTGAGGAACAAAGATAAACTTCCCAAAAGCCAGTCTGTAGACTTACCTCATATTTCACTGGCCAAAATCACATTCCATGCTCAGTCCTAAGCCAATCAATGGCAAGGGAGATAAAAGAACAATAGATGCCTAAGACCAATCAGGATTCAGTTCTGGAGTTGGGACACCAGAGTCCTGGAAGATCCCAAAGTCCCTGAAGAGCATGGCCACTTTCTACCCGAACAAAATTAGGGTGGTAGCAAGAATAAAGGAAGGCATGTTGCTGGAGAGTCAACCAACAGTATATGTCATAATTACTATAATAAAAAAGCCATTGGGAATGTGGTGAGAATTATTTTGGGGGGGAGGGGTTCATCACTGATGAACCCAAAATTGTCAATATTGATACATTAATCTTTTTTTCCACAAACCTTTAATCAGATTTTGTCCAAAGTAATGGGGAGTATGAGAGAAAAAATTGTTAATGTCTCCCTTACTTTCATTATATTATCCTGTTTTAACTGAAAACTTTCTGAGGAATGTATCCCCATCCCCTATGCCATGGCACTGAAACAAACAAAAACCATATGCAATGGATTGCACCAAACTCTAGGAGGCTGTTATTTACTTCAAACACCATATAACCCCCCTCTCAAAAATATTATCTTGTGAAGTTTCTCTCCTGGATTCCAAAATAGAACACATAAGAGCTGGTCATTAATTCTAGTGACCACAGCAAACAGTGACAGACAGTGAGGCTGTAAGTACAAAGTGTCAGGCCATGTAGTGGAGATGCAGAGAGAAAGACAACAAACCCTTCTCCATCTCCACTGTCCTTGATAAGTCAAAGACTCTCCTGGATGCAAGTGACAAAAATCTGGCCTGAATCATCTTAAATACAAGACTTGCATCAATTTATCAAGACATTCTCTGTGATTCTCCATAAAAAGGAAACTTCTTCCTAATTCAAATGTTTGTATCATCTTCTTTTAGGATTTTTTCTGAAAGAGCAAAAAGTTTAAAAGCTTCCTACTTGCCAAATAGCACAGCATGATAAATATTATAGCACCCAAATTACCATCAGCAGAGTCCCAGTCGCTTGCATCTGCTTGTGTGTGGGGTTCTCTTTACAATCAATCAGGTGTATTGAAAAGGTCTTTGTGATGCGGACGGGAACAAAAGTCACCTGTGTTTTTCAGTTTACTCTAATTTGTACACAAGATATAATTTGCTACACCGCAGGTCTCTTGCTCAAAGAGATTCAAAACAACAAAAGCAAAAATAATCACTACTATTCTGAGAGTGAGATAAGTGATAAAGAACCTAGCTGTGATCAGCTGGGAATTACATTAAATCTAAACCATACAAAGGAGCAAAGATTTTTAGTGGAGGAAAATGCCTAAAGGTTTATCCACTGTAACCCCTCATTTCATAGATGGTGAGGCCAGTGGCCTTGTAGTTAACATGGCCAATTGAATACATAAGTTGATTTTCATTCCCTTTTCATACCCAATTAGACTATTAGTAAAGGAACACAAAAGGTGTAAGCCCACTAGGAAAAGAGAACAGGAGAAGAGACATAGTACACAAGAAACCACAGTGGAATAGACGAGTGGTGGTAGGTTAGCAGACAGAGAAATCTGGAAATTAAGTGCCTCTAGAGGGAAATCCAATGGTGAGAAAACATGCTTGTGCCTCTAAACTCCCAGAAAGGCATGGGAATTGGTGATACCAGTTATCTCAGAAGGCATGGGAATGAAGATCCAGAAAATTGATTAAAAGTCAGGATAAGGAGCTGGTGTATTTCCAAGGTCTCCTTCCCAACTCTTCTCATCCTCCGCTTTGTCACAATGTGGGAAGCTACCACTCTAGAAACACTGAACCAGAGGAGCTAGCTACATACTAGGGCAACGGAGGGAGGGATGAGGCACAACAGGGAATTACACTGGATTAATAACAATGACAACAATGACAATAAAAATGGGTAACTTACTGAATACTATAGTAGATACTGTTAGTGCCCTCATTTGTAAAATGAGGGCACAGGTAAAAACAACTCAAAGTGACCGAGCAGAACTTTATATCTTTTTAAATTTATTGATTTTTTAAAAATTTACATCCAAGTTAGTTAGCATATAGTGCAATAATGATTTCAGGAGTAGAATCCAGTGACTCATCCCCTACATATAACACCCAGTGCTCATCCCAACAAGTGTCCTCCTTAAGGAGGACACTACCCATGCCTCTACCCATTTAGCCCATCTCCCCACCCAAAACCCCACCAGCACCCCTCTGTTTGTTCTTTGTATTTAAGAGTATCTTATGTTTTGTCCCTGTTTTTATATTATTTTTTCTTCCCTTCCCTCATGTTCATCTGTTTCGTATCTTAAAATCCTCATATGAGTGAAGTCATATGATATTTGTCTTTCTCTGACTAATTTCGCTTAGCATAATACACTTTAGTTCCATCCACGTTGTTGCAAATGGCAAGATTTCATTCTTTTTGATTGCCAAGTAATACTCTTTATCTCTCTCTCTCTCTCTCTCTCTCTCTCTCTCTCTCTATATATATATATATATATATATATATACATATATATATATATATATATACCACATCTTCTTTATCCATTCATCTGTCGATGAACATTTGGTCTCTTTCCATACTATGGCTATTGTCATTAGTGCTAAGATAAACATTGGGGTGCATGTGCCCCTTCAAATCAGCATACCTCTGTCCTTTGGATAAATACCTAGTAGTGCCATTGCTGGATTGTAGGGTAGTTCTATTTTTAATTTTTTGAGGAATCTCCACACTGTTTTCCAGAGTTTGCATTCCCACCAGCAGTGACAGCAGAACTTTAAAATCAGTAAGTCTGACTTTAGCATCTGATTATTAACTACCATAAAGAGGATGATCATACCCCAGTCATGGTTTCCAGAAAGCCATGATTCAGATGTACAGGTCCAATCATAAATTCAAGTGTTCATCATTATAGAGGTTGAAGAACCACAGAGAAAAGACCTACAAGTCCTGCCTGATCAAAGTGACCAGTCAGCCCAACCCACCGAGAGCCCAGAATTATGACTCAACTTTTTTAAACCTTACAACTTAATATGAACCGACAACCAAGGACACCATACATTTGAGGAAAGTCTGTAATGTGAAAAAGAGGAACCAAAACAAATTGAAGAGAGGCAGTTCAGAGAAAACAGAAACAATGTGCAGAAGAAAATTTTTAAAAAACTAGAATATTCTCAAAGAAATAAGAAAAACAATAACATCCCAGAAAGAAATGAAGAATGATATTTTAAAAAAAAAGAAATAGAGGTGCCTGGATGGCTCAGTTGGTTAAGCATCCAAATCTTGATGTGGGCTCATGGTTTGTGAGTTTGAGCCCCATATCAAGCTCCATACTGACAGCATGAAGCCTGCTTGGGATTCCCTCTCTCCCTCTCTTTCTGCCCCATCTCTCTCTTTATCTCTCAAAATAAGTAAGTAAACTTAAAAAATAATAATAATAAAAGAAATATACATGTAAACAAGAAAAAATCTTTTAATTTAAAAAATGACGCCAGAAATTTTTAAATTTTTTTTTCAACGTTTATTTATTTTTGGGACAGAGAGAGACAGAGCATGAATGGGGGAGGGGCAGAGAGAGAGGGAGACACAGAATCGGAAACAGGCTCCAGGCTCTGAGCCATCAGCCCAGAGCCCGACGCGGGGCTCGAACTCCCGGACCGCGAGATCGTGACCTGGCTGAAGTCGGACGCTTAACCGACTGCGCCACCCAGGCGCCCCAGAAATTTTTAAATTTAAATAGAAAAATTGGAAGTCAAGGTTGAAGAAATTAGAGAATAAATAGATACATAAACAAATAAAGGGAAAATAAGACAAGAAATCTGCATAATCAATCTAGTATTCTAATATTTTATCAGTAAGAGTTCCATAAAGAATCCTTCCCCCACCCACCCCCCCCACACAGAGAAAAGGGAGGAGAGAATTATCAAAGAAATAATACAAGAAAATATCCCAGAACTGAAAAAAAATTTGAAAAGGGCCTATTGACTATCCAGCATAATAAACAATAAGAAACAACTCCAAGGTACATCATTTTAAATTTCAGAATATCTGGGATGAAGAAAAGATCAAAAGAACCTTCACAGAGCAAAAAAATAACATGTATAAAGAATTAAGAATCAGAACAACATTAGATTTCTTAAGAGGAATTCTAGAAGTTAACAGACAGGAAAGAAATATCATCATAACTCAT
The DNA here is from genome assembly GCF_028749965.1 of Puma concolor. Classification (NCBI taxonomy): domain Eukaryota; kingdom Metazoa; phylum Chordata; class Mammalia; order Carnivora; family Felidae; genus Puma; species Puma concolor. The sequence continues at coordinate 23,155,372 of NC_141673.1, read as the reverse complement.
AATTATGAGGGAAAAGGATTTCCAAACTAGCTTTTGCTATTTCTCCAACCTCTCTTGCTCTGCCTTGGCCAACCCAATCAAACTTGCAACCAGTTTCAAATCTGGAAGAAATTAAGTAAATCTCCAGGAGCACCTGGATTGGCCTGTACTGGACTTGGCAGGTGTGGCAACACAGGCCAATCCTGGAACCCACCTCTGCTGCTGTTGCCATTCCAAAGAATCAGCTCCGGGCACCTTTTCTGTGGGGATGTACATCATCTCTTGCAGACCCAGACCATTCCACCTTTATGATAGATTTCCAAAATCTGACCTTTTGGAGCTAGTAAATTAATTTTTCTATTTTTAATTGCTACCCTAACCAACTACCACAAATATTGTGATTTTTAACAACACAAATGTATTATCTCACAGTTCTGTAGGTCAGAAGTCCAAGTAGATTAGACTGCTTTCTCAGCTGTGGGTCTCAAAAGGCTGAAGTCGAGTGTAGGCCAACCCGAACACTTTATCTGGAAACTCTGGAAGAGAATCTGCTTCTGGATGCATTCACTTGGTTGGTATAATTCAGTCCCTGTGGATGTGGGGCTGAGGTCCCCACTTCCTTGCAGACTGTCAACCAGAAACCTTTCCCAGCCCCTATAGATCTCCCTTTGTTCTTTGCACAAAGCCCCCTTCATCTCAGGGTCAGCAACAGTGCAAGTCCTTCTCGCCCTTGGACTCTCACTGATTTCTCCTTCTGCTGCTTCTCTTCTACCTCCAGCCAAAGAAACTTCTCTGCTTTCAAGGATTCATAGGATTAGATTGGGGTCATGCAGATAATCCAGGATGATCCCCCTACCTTAAGGTATGTAACCTTAACACACCTGCAAAATCCCTTCCACCACGTTACATAATGTGCTCACAGGTTTCATGATTAGGATGTGGACATTCTCAGGGGAACCATTCTGCCTATCACAGTTTCTAAAGAAAATGAACTAAGTTTACTATGGCAATAGATAAATCTATTTGGTCCCTGGCTCGTCACATTGGAATAGGAGCATTTGTACTTTCACATGTATATGGTAAGACCAGCAATTACTAATACAACAAAATCTGAGTGCCTACTATGTGAAAACACTGGTAAGCATTGGGAACTCACATGATGAAAACACAGAGTTCACTCTCAAGATTCTCACAATCCAAGAGAAGAGACAGAAAAGTAATCATAAACATATGTGGAAAATACAGTGTAAGATAAACTAAAGGGTTTTTGAAAGCACAGTAGTGGGGCACCACCCCAGCCTTGGGATGGGGAAAGGTTTCTTTTTTTTTTTTTTTAATGTTTATCTATTTTTGAGAGAGAGAACGAGAGAGAGAGAGAGAGATAGAGAGAGAGTGCCAGCACATGAGTCAGGGAAAGGCAGGGAGAGGAGGGGACAGAGGATCCAAAGTGGGCTCTGTGCTGACAGCAGGGGCTCAAATGCAGGGCTTAAACTCACGAACCCGTGAGATCATGACCTGCACCAAAGTCGGACAATTAACTGACTGAGCCACCCAGGTGCCCCCAGGGGAAGGTTTCTTGAAGGAAGTAACACTGAAATGAATTTTCAATTTTCAATGATAAGCAGGAGTAAGCCAGGAGGGCTATGGGGATTAGAAAGTTAGAAAGAGGGAAAAAGCAGAAAAATATAAACGTTCACATACATGCAAGTATTTTAGAACTCAAAATGAACATCTGGAAAGCAAGGACTCTTCTCTTACAAACACTGTAGGATGTTCTGGACAGAGTTCCTAGAGAATAGTATGAATATTAAAGAAAACTACATCTCCTCTAACAATTTAATAACACATTATATTAATACAGCATCCCAATATTTTCTGAACACTTGCATACATGTCATTTTATATTTCATCAGCCCTGTGAGGTGAGACAAGCACGTATTGTTATTCCCATTTCATGGATATGAAATATGGAGTTCAGAGGAATTAGGGACTTGATCAGAGGTGACCTGTCTCCTGACAGGACTCCAATCAGAAACCAGACCATCCAGACCCAGTTAGAAAATCCAGTATTTATTTTTCACTGCGCTGGGCCACATTCTATTTGACAAGTTCTGTTCAATTTGTTAGCTCTTTGCTTCATTTTTTAAATGCATGTGATATAATTATGGATTTATGAGATACCTGAAAAAACACCAATTGATTCTTACTTTTTGCCTTTGAGCTTATCACACAAAAAGGAAGCAAAATTATACCCTTACTTAGACATTATTGCTTTGTTGATTTTTATGTGTCCCCAAAATGAATAATTTTTGTTGTTCTACTACAGTTATTAAAAGAAATAGAAGATCTGATCCACAGAAACACTGTGATTGTCGCAGGGAAGCATATCCTAGAGGGCATGCAGGCTATTGATATTCTCTCCTCAAGCCGGAAACTCTCTGGAGATCCATGAGAAACACAGAATCACAACAAAGACTGGAAAACAAATGGATGGAATCAGAGACGGTTGCAGACACGTAAATAGCTTTTCACGCTGTTGCCATTTCAGTTTGAATTCTACTTTAGTTTTGCAAATTGATGGGGGGGAAAATCTAGTTTTTATTTCAGTGTGTTTAACTTTTCAGTTAAAGACCACAGAGTAGGTTTCTACAATCGAAATGGTTCCTTTTGGTTGCTTTATTAAAAATCACAAAGCTCCTTCCCCCCCAAAAAAGAGGCCCATTCGTTATATTGCAATGTTAAGAGCAAAATCAAAGGAGAATGTGTGACTTTCTTTGCACAGAAGTTTTAATATTTTCATAAGGATCCTCTCTTCGGCTCCTCAAGCATTTGCCTTTCATTTTGTTTTATTGAATTAGGCTGCAAAGCACTCGAGCATGAAACTCTTTGTCATCTCTAACCAGGCTTCCATTGATTCCACGTATCCATATGCCTCGTCTTGGTATATTAATCTATACATCTATTGCACTGAAAGAGAGAATTCTCTAATTTATTATGTAAAAGGATAAGCCAACTCCAGAGCCCATTTGCATGCAGGTATGCTTAAAAGTAGATTTGTTTCCTCAGACTTAGAGCTGGCTTCTTTAGTGGCATTAAACCAAGGGAAAAATGAAATTACATTGTGATTTTTACGGTGGATTATACTACAACTATGACAAAAGCAGGCCAATATCTCGGCTTTTATTTCTTTAAATATAAGCAAATTTGAATACAAAGAATTCTAGATCAGTATAAGCAAAACTCTGCACATACACCCCCTCAGAAATGCAAATCACACAATTAATTCACCACCTGCTTCTCATTTGGGTCGGATTGCCCACAGCCCAAAGCAAAGGATTTGCTAGGGTGGTGAAGATCTTTATGTGAGTGGCCAAAAAATTTTTCCTCCTAAATATTACTCTTCCAAATATTACTGAAAGAAATATATAAAATAGGCAATAACGTAATCAAGAATTTCAGAGTCAGAAGACCTTAGCTATTGTTTACAACATATCGTCAGCTTAACCTTTCTTCAGTGTTCTTGCATCCCAAGCAACATAATTAATATGTCCTGAAGGCCCTCTTCTTGGTTACAGAAAGTTTTTAGGTATGCTTTTAAGCTTCTCTTTTACTTTATTCTGATTCAGAGTTATCTTCTCTACTAACAGTAAGTACCTGGTTTGTCCATCACACAAATATTTATTGAGTGCCACCTCTGCACTAGGCACTGTTCTATGTGCTGGGGGTATAGCGATGAGCAAGTCAGACGAGAACCCTGCTGTCATGGAAGATGGACTGCAAACACATGAATACATTAGAAAAGGGATCTGAAGAAAATTCAGTATGACAATGTGAAGACACTGTCTTCACTCTGCCTACCATAGTTTCTAAAGAAACCACCCCCCATTAGATGGGGGGTAGTCAGCAAAGACCTGAGCTGAGACCTGAATGACAAGAGCCAATCAAATGCAGTTGGGGATAGAGGATGTACTCTAGACAAGGCAACAGCCAAGTGCAAAGGCCTGAGGTATAAATGAGACCTGAGGCTGGTCCACTCCAGCTGGACAAGAAAGCAATACATCCACCACTGAGCCTCTGAATACAGAAGTGAAAACTTCCACTTCTATCCTCAAAGAGCTCAGTCTAATGGCAAAGATAGGCAAACAATTTGAATATAATTCAATAAGTGCTCTGACAGTAGTGTGTACATGGTGTTATGGGACAGAAAGGAGAGATCAGGTAGAGTCGTGGAAGCTGTCATAAGTTAGGTGCCAGCCAATGCGGGTTTTCATCCTGGATCAACCATTAATTAGCATGAACTTTGGCAGGTGAAATTTATTCATGTATTCATGCACTCAGTCAACAAATGTTGAGTAAGCATAATATTCTAGGACTATGCTTATGTGGGAGATCTACATTAATTATGCTTTTGGTTAAGAGGAATAGAAAGTCAACTGAAAAAGCTCAAAATGGCTTAAACAAAAGAGATTTCTTGATTTGTATAACTGAAAAGTCCAGGAGTTTGGCTTCAAGTATGGGCTAGTCTAAGTGCTCAAACAATAAATCTATCTCTCTTTCTTTCCACTTCTTTCTTTCCCTCTTTTTCTCTCTCCCCAGATCCCAACTCTACTTTTTGTATATTGTCTTCAGTCTGTGGAAGGGAGTTTGATGTGACTTATATCCTCCCAAATTCAAATCCAGAAGAAAAGAAAAAAAGCTTCTTCCTCCTCAGCAGTTCCAACAAATGTCCTAAAATTGACGGACAGGTTTAGTCATGCTTTTGTTCCTAGAACAATCACTCTGAGCAGGGGAACTATTGTTCTGACTGACCAGGTCTGGGTCACATCCTATCCTAGGAAGTCAAGGATTTAGTAAATCTACGTGAACCAAATGTATTGAGATGGAGGGAGGGATGATTCTCCAGGATATAGATTACAATACCAGAAAACAGGGCAAATGAAAGCTGGGCAAGCAAAACCCACAAATGTCTATTATAGGACTCAAGGCTAAATGGGCATTGTCCCTAGATCAAAGAACTCAGTCATGTGACAGAAATAAACTACTCCCCCCAAAATCATAATATAATGTGATACATACCTTACTAGCTGTGCACATTTGAGCTTCAATGGTGTCTTTAATTCTTGCCAGTGTTGGGTACATGAACTGTCTTTCTTTTGTGTCTCCCTCCCTGCAGGACCCATTCCTCAGATTCTTCTCAACCTGTGCATTGGGATTCTCAATACCTTCCCACCAATTCTGCTCCCCTTTCCTTATCTTTCCCTCAGTTTTTCTATAGGTCCTTTTAATCTAACATTGAGAATTATTAGTTAAAATCAATAATTTTACTTTCTTGAATTTTTCAAAAAGACAAGTTTAAAAAACAACCATGTCATCCTGTCCCATAGCCAAAAACTGAATAATCCCTTTACCCACAAGCATGTGAAGATAAAGGATCTCTTCACCCACCATATCTAGCTACCATTTCTCAACCTAAGATGTACAAAACTGTGGGCCTCCAATTACAGATAACCTTGCTTACATTTTGCACATAATTAAAATTTTCCTGCCCTTTGCAATTGTATTCCATCTCTCAGCTTGATTTCTTTAATTTGTCCCGTATCTTAAAGGGGCTCTGTTCAACATTTGGTATTTGATAGATCCCATGGGTCTTTGTTGCTGACAACAATGCTGCCATCTCTATGCCTGTTTTATAGTCAGATACATATGTGTCCCTAATTGCTTTCATTTTTAATGGAAATCTGATGAGGAAAGTTCTCAGATTTTCTAAAACATTCATCATAAAGTAACTCCCTGTCCTAGAATTGTACTCAAAACCGTAAGTCATTTTAAGATAGGCTGGCTGAAGTATGAGTTTTGTCCATCCCCATATTTGTTGAATATAAAAATCAATAATGCCACCACTCTGCACATTTATCTAATGTAATAATCGATACTAATACCTTTCCTGGTATTTACTTAATATAATAATCAATAACAATACTGTTTGTTTATTTGATGCCATTGATCAAGGAAGAAGACCAAATCTATGTGTTTTATTCACCCTATGTACATTCAGACTGGGCCATCCACTGCTAATACCTCCCTTCTCTTTCTTACTTCCCACTCTCTAGACCTGAGCAGAGAGAGCATCCTTCCTTGTGAAAGGTGACAGTCAGTCAATTATCATTTTTTTGTGACGCAGCCAGAAATTGAGCCTCTCTCCACATTATTCTAGGTACTGTGAAGGAAACAAAGAAATATAGTGTAATTTACTCCACATCTGTTAGAGTAAATAGCAGCTGCTACAACACATAAGCTCCCAAAGCCAAGTGGCTGGAGTAACTTGATAAGTTGGTTGCTTACCATGAAACAGTATAATGTTTTATGGTTGATGGAACACTTCCATATAATACTTCAGAGACCTAGGCTTCTTCCATATTACAGATCCACCCTCCCCTAGAATCTCCCAATCCTCTGCATTCAGCCAGCACATAGGGAAAGAGCATGGAAAACCATGTGTAGGATGTTTTAATAAGTCAGACTAGGTGTAGCATTGATTCCTTCTGCCTACATTCCTTTGGCTAGAACTCAGTCCACATCTAAATGCAAGGCAAGGCAAGATAAGAATATGGTCTAGCTATATGCCCAAGAGGAAGGGAAAGGATTTGGTCAACAATTAGCCAGTCTCTGCCACCATCTCATCCTTGTGTTGCTTATAATTCAAAGAGGAAACAAATGAAGTATTATACACATGATTAAAAGGGAGAATCATTAGAGACTGGATTAGTCAGGGAAGGCGTTCTAAGGAAAGACTTTAAAAATAGGTAGAATTTGGAGATAAATAGGCAGCACCATCCCAAGAAATAAAACAATGCAGTATATGCAAAAAAAGAGGTAGAGAGATAGGTATGCATTAGGCAGAGGAATATGAGGGGGGCCATGCAGACAATTTTGCAAAGTCTATGTCGGGAAGGAAAAAACAACATACCTGGCTAAAAAGACTAGATAAAACTACCTCAATTAGGACCATGATTCTGCCACCTTGAACACATGTTTGCATTGCATTAGGATTCCTCTGGTCCAGCCAAAGGGCCCAGTGTACTTTACCACCTTTTTCTAAGTAATCTCTAAATCTCAGCTGACATTTCAAGTTTGAGTGGAAAATGTTGACATTACCTAGAGGGTGTCCCTCACTAATTTTGAGCTTCTCAAAGAACAAAGAAAAAACAAATAGCAAATTCTAAGAGACTATGATTAACCTAAGTAATCATCTCACTTGTGAATTAAACTAGTCCTTGTAATACTATGAAACTAAGAAGTCATTGAGAATGAGATGTTTCAGTTGAGAACACATAGGAGTAGATAGTTAAATATCTTGACCATGGGCATGACATTACCGCAAAATCAAAGTAGAAATTAAAAGCCAGTAGTTCTCTCTTTGGTTTATCCACTAAATAACCACAGAATTAGGGAGACCACCACTCTAATCAAATCCTCCCTATAAATTAGGAAGTTCCTAAAGATTAATTCACACATGGTCCCAGTAGAAGTCCTTATGGCTGGCTGTGTGTGTTCCTAAACCTTTTGAGGAGTACTTTCTTGTTGCCGTGGGAACATACTTCTGCCCCCATCTGCTCTGACACTTGCTCTAATACTCCAATGTGTTCCAGAGCTCATCTTATTAAACTGAAAACCACATCTTCAACTCCATCATGTTTTGTACTCCATGATATAGTACACAAATCAGGACTGTCTTGCCCCCTTGTAGAAATTTTAGGACAGTGGTTATTTACCTTTAGAGGATTTTGAATAATTTTAAAAATCCAAAGGAAGCTATGCCTCCTGCCCCTTCCCAAGAAAAATTCACATATGCATAGAAGGGATTTCAGTTATATGTGAGAGAGGCACTCTTAAGAACCTCTTATAATTTAAAATCCCTATTTTCAGCAACAGTTTCCCATAGGAACACCTTAGACTCCTATGGGACAGCATAGCACACTAATAAAGACTATCTCTTCCTATAGCAACTCAAACTTCCCCATCTTACAGATGAGGAAAATAATGCATAGAAACGTTAGGCAACTTGTTATCATCACTCACCTCTGAGAAGTGACAAATCAGGCCTGGAAGCCCATCTATCTCCCTCCAACGACCTTGCACATATACATAACCACAATGAGATACTGTCTCCATTCCCCATCCCTATTCTAATAATATATCACTTGTATTTAAAAATTTTAAAAAAGAAAGAAATTTTTATCCATACTCCTGAGACTAGCTCTTGACAGTATGGAGTATGACACATCACTAGCACTCAATCTCCCCGCCCCCGCCCCCACACACTTTGATCAAGTTAGCAGTGGGGTTTACTTTCACACAGCCTTAGGAAGAATTCCTTACTTTCCAAAACTTAGGCAGATGCAGAATCAAATGTTGTGCCTTCCCTTTCCTAAACTCAAGCCAGGCTCCTTGGTTTCTTCTAATCCTAATAATTAAACCATCAATAAGAGGTCCCATATTTCTTTATTTTAGTCGTACTCACTTTAAGGCCATACATCAAGACAAGGTCCTCCTGGGGGTGCCTGGGTGGCGCAGTCGGTTAAGCGTCCGACTTCAGCCAGGTCACGATCCCTCGGTCCGGGAGTTCGAGCCCCGCGTCAGGCTCTGGGCTGATGGCTCAGAGCCTGGAGCCTGTTTCCGATTCTGTGTCTCCCTCTCTCTCTGCCCCTCCCCCGTTCATGCTCTGTCTCTCTCTGTCCCAAAAATAAATAAGCGTTGAAAAACATTTTTTTTTTTTAAATAAAAAAAAAAAAAAAAGACAAGGTCCTCCTGGACCTACTATTGTTTTACACTCTCCAGACATTGTCACAAGAACAGCAGCATTCTCCTCTTCATTTGTTACAGCTCTGGACTCCCTAAGGTTTATAGTTAGACATACCACTAGTCAGGGAAAGACTATAATCAAAGCTCTTTCAGTTCAAGTTAATAAAAACCTTCTTTAGTTTTTAATTTAAATGTCTTCCTCTTGGTTGTATATGAGGCTAAAAGTTCAGAGTCATATCAAACTAAATTAGGAGACAAATATTTTGATCGACTTGCTTATTTTCTGTAATCTTAAGCAAACTCACACCTCACACTTTATTAGGTCAACTGTGTTATAACTCACAATAAACCTAAACATCATTTAACACTTTTAAACTTTAATCCAGATGCATAGGTTTTAAAAGATATGCTTACTAGGGCGCCTGGTGGCTCAGTCAGCTAAGCAACCGACTCTTGTTCTCAGCTCAGGTCTTGATCTCATAGTTGTGAGTTCAAGCCCCACAATGGGCTTGGCACGGGGCCTGAAGCCTACTTAAAAAGTAATAATTACAAAAATTTTAAAAATAAGTAAAAGTTATGTTTATTAAGAGTTCCCTCCTGTCACCTCTCCAAGGGCTGATAGGTTTCTTTATTTTATTCCAGACTGGATATCTAGCTGCAACCACAAGGAGAGGCTTAAAATAATTTTCACCCCACCATTATCTGTGTTGGTACTTCTCAATCTACTCCAAATAAACACATATTATAAGTAAAACCACCATTCTTACTATTTAGTACAATGTAAATCAAATTTCCATCAGCTTACCCCCAAGCTATTCCAAATCAACATGTAAATCTAGCAAAAGCATTGTGTTTGCTATGTAAATTGCAAATACAACTTTAATATAGTTTCTTTTTTTATTTTTTTAAGGTTTATTTATTGTTGAGAAAGAGACAGAGTGCAAGCTGGGGAGGGGCAGAGAGAGAGGGAGACACATAATCCAGAGCTTGCTCCAGGCTCTGAGCTGTCAGCACAGGGCCTGACGCAGGGCTCAAACCCACAAACTGTGAGATCATGACCTGAGCTGAAGTCGGGTGCTTAACTGACTGAGCCACCCAGGCGCCCCAATATAGTTTCCTTAACAGGCTCTACCACCCTCCAAATAGAATTTTTATTTTATTTTTATTTTATTTTATTTATTTGTTTTGAGAGAAAGAGAGAGAGCAAGTAGGGGAGGGGCATAAAGAGAGGGAGAGAGAAATTGTGAGCAGAGGAGGTGCAGAGAGAGAGACGGAAAGCAAGAATCCCAAGCAGGCTCCACACTGTCAGTGCTGAGCCTGACACAGGACTCAAACCAAAAACTGTGAGATCATGACCTGAGCTGAAACCAAGAGTCAGATGCTTAAATGACTGAGCCGCCCATGTGCCCCCAAGAAGAAATTTTAAAGTTCATATTGGCACCACTTTTTTTTATTGCTGACCTCAGCTTTTTTTTAAGTTTTTATTTAAATTCCAGTTAGCTGATATACAGTGTTATATTAGTTTCAGATATACAATATAGTGATTTAACACTTCCATACAACACTTGGTGTTCATCACAACAAGTGCACTCCTTAATTTCCATCACCTATTTAACCCATCACACAACCCACCTCTATTCTGGTAACCATCACTTTGTTCTCTGCAGTTAAGAGTCTATTTCTTGGTTTCCTCTCTCTCTCTCCTCTTTTTCCCCTTTGCTCGTTTGTTTTGTTTTAAATTCCACATGAATGAAGTCATACTTATCTTTCTCTGACTTATATTGCTTGCATAATACTTGCTAGCTCCATCCATGTCATTGCAAATGGCAAGATTTCATTCTTTATATGGCTGACTAATATTCCAATGAATATATATATACCATAACTTCTTTACCATTCATCAGTTGATGGACACTTGGGCTCTTTCCATAATTTGGCTACTGTAGATAATGCTGCTATAAACATCACAGTGCATGTATCCCTTTGAGCTAGTATTTTTGTATTCTTTGGGTAAATACAAAGTAGTATAATTGCCATATCATCAGTAGTTCTATTTTTAAATTTTTGAGGAACCTCCACACTGTTTTCCAAAGTGGCTGCACAAGTTTGCATTCCCACCAACAGTATAAGAGGGTTCCCTTTGTTCACATCCTCACCAGCATCTGTTATTTCTCGGGCATAGCAACTCTATGGCTTAATTCCACATTTTTCTGACCTAAAAGTACTGGGTGTCAGACCTGAATTTAGACATTATATAAGTGATGTATAAATTCATAGCCAGAAAACACATATAAAATAGTCCAGAACTATTGAAAAAAACAGACCCTTAACAAAGACTTGGGTGAAAGTGCCCCAGAAAGGTGTCTCCTCAACTCAAAGTACAAACAAATCTCCTTTAAAATATATGGAAACCCATAGCCCTGAGACAGAAAGCAAACACAACAAATGGGGAGATCTACAACTGGCAGGAATTGAGGTAATAGAACAATCTAATGTGAGATATTTAAAATAAGTATACTAGTAGGGCACCTGAGTGGCTCAGTCAGTTGAGAATCTGACTCTTGATTTCAGCTCAGGTCGTGATTCCAGTGTTGTGGGATGGAGCCTCATGTCAGGTTCTCACTGAGCATGGAATCTGCTTAAGATTCTCTCTCTCTCTCTCTCTCTCTCTCTCTGTCTCTCCCCCTCTGCCCCTCTCTCTCCTCACACACTCTCTCTCTCCATAAAAATAAAATAAATAAGGGGCGCCTGGGTGGCGCAGTCGGTTAAGCGTCCCACTTCAGCCAGGTCACGATCTCGCGGTCCGTGAGTTCAAGCCCCGCGTCGGGCTCTGGGCTGATGGCTCAGAGCCTGGAGCCTGTTTCTGATTCTGTGTCTCCCTCTCTCTCTGCCCCTCCCCCGTTCATGCTCTGTCTCTCTCTGTCCCAAAAATAAATAAAACGTTGAAAAAAAATTTAAAAAAATAAAATAAAATAAATAAAATCGCAACACTTTTCTTTAAAAAATAAAAAAATAATAAGTATAGGAAAAGTATTAACAAGATCAAGATGCTATGAAAAAAGAACAGATAGACTTAAGAAAGAAAAAAATATTCTAGAAATCAAAACCGTGGTCATTGAAATAATCAAGTGATGCCTTAAACAATAGACTAGTCATAACTGACAAATAAGTGAGTTGGAAGGTAAAGAAAACCAAAGCAATCACTGAGTATATGAAAAAAAGTAGTTATAACATACAAAAAACAAAATAAGAAGCTTTATTCAGTACACATATAATAGGGGTTTCAGGAAGAGGAAAAGGTTAATTGTAAAGAAGTAATATTCAAACATAATGGGAAAGATGTTTCCATAAATGAATAAAAACATGAGTTATCAGATTTTAAGGGACATGGTGAGTTCTTAGCAGGATGTTTTTTTAATTATGCATCATAGTAAAGCTTCAAAAAATCAGAAATAGAGACAAATTTTTAAGCTACCTGGGGAAAATGACTATTTACCTGCAAATCAACCATCAGACTGGCAATAGCTGTTTCACTACTGAAACAGCAGAAACAGATTCCAGGAAACAAAGGAAAAACATATTCAATGTTCAGAGTAAAATAACTGTCAACCTAGAATTCTCTACCCAATGAAGCTAACATACAAAACAATGAGAGTAAAATGAAGATATTTTTAGACATACAAAAAATAAAGGATTTTGCTACTCATAGACCCTCCCTCTCTACTAAAAGAGCTACTAAAAACTAAACCTGAGGGGTGCCTGGGTGGCTAAGTCGGTTAAGCATCCAACTCTTGATTTCAGCCCAGGTCATGATCTCATGGCTCATAAGATCAAGCCCCACTTTGGACTCATGTTGATGGCATGGAGTTGACTTGAGATTCTATCTCCTGTCTCTCTGCTCCTCCCCATGCACTCTGTCTCTCTTTTTCTCTCTCTCTTTCAAAATAAATAAACAAAACTTTATAAATAAATAAATAAATAAATAAATAAATAAATAAATAAATAACTTGAGCAAAACAGTAATAGGCAAAAAATAGAGTGGAATGCAAGAAACAATGGTAAAAAAAAGAATTCGGTTTTCATTTGCAAATCTAAATATAAAAAACTTTGTAAAACAATAATCATCATAGGGTTGTCTAAAAACACAATAGAGCTAAAATATGAGAACAATAACATGAATGATGGGGTGGGTTTAAATTAAAATTAAAACATTCTAAGATTCTTGCTTTCTTTTTTTTTTTTTAGGAAAATGATAGAGGGAAAATAAACCAAATAGCATAAGGGAGAAAAGGCTATGCCTTAGTTATGTGTGAGTTATGTGCAGAGGAAAGGTAGTTAAAAATTTTTACTAAAGCTTCTGAAAATAAGATTATATCCTTCTCACATGATTAATACAAACTGCTTTAAAGATATCTTTTCTTCCCATTAGAACATATTAGTACTTTTCTATAAATTGAAAGAGAATGGCTTTAGTCCACAACTGAAGAAAGATAGTCTGTTTCCTCTTTACCTATTTGTGAGCCAGTTCACACAGAATTAATTGTACTATTTAGTCTCCAAGATTAATATCTGTTTCTGTGACCTAAACTCTGAAATCCTCCATCAATCCTCCAATAATTCATATACTTTGCAAATCAAAAATAAAAATATACCTTTGCCTTAAAATTTAAAGTTGTAAACGTCCTCAAAAATAGCATCTCTTATAGTCACCTAAAAATTTTTCTCAAATACTCCTTTTACATTTCCTGGAAGGGTGAGGGTGAGGACTTAATTAATTAATGTTAATTATAGTTTATGAATTAATAATTACCATGATCAGTGCTGCCCTCCCTCCAAGGAATTAACTTGGAAAGTCAATTGCAGACTCTACTCTCACCTCAGGGGGAAAAGTGTGCATCTGGTATTCTGGGAATTTATTTCACTAACCAGTGTTGCCTCAAAGAATCATTCTTACTCAAACACAAGTTGCTAAAAACAATTTTGCTTTTTTTTATTTGGTTCTTTTGAGAGACTAAATTGCAACTCACAAAGACAGCTATTAAGGTCTGAATAGAAAATGTTTAGATTAAGTATCATACTCACATTCAAGAATCCTTGCAATTGGTCCATTAAACAGCAGCATTGCAGTGTGGTCTATATTTTTATTTGCTTCATTACTTAAAACTAAATAGCAGTTATTAGCTATATCACAGTGGTTAAAAGTTCTACAGTTTACATTGTTGATGCTGAAATTTAGTTTTGTGTCAACTCACTGACAATGTCTTCTATTTGTTTAATACTGATTAAGTGATAGATGACGGTTTAGTCGAATTCTCTGCTCTTCTATCAAGTTTTTTAAAAAAGAAATTTGGAAAGAATCCAATTAGAAGGGTGTTTGTATTAGTCAAAATATATGGGTTATGAGCAATAACAATTCCAAAATCTCAAGAAAAATGAAGGTTTATTTTTCCCGTGTGTTACATATCTATTGTTGGTTGGCCATGGATCTGCCCCCCCCCCCATGTCAGCTTCCCTCTAGGACTGAGAATGACAGAAAAACCTTTATCTGGGACAGCACAGATCTCCATAGCAGGGAGAAAATAAAGACACAACAAACCATGAGATGGCTCCATAAGCTTCTGTTGGAAGTGCCACACATGACCTCTTCTCTTACTTTATTGGCCAGAGCATACCATGTGACCAAACCAGCCTCAGCAAGAAAGAAAATGTATCATCCTCCTGCAGGAAGAGACACCACAAAGAGGGGCACCAAAATATATGGTATACAGTCATATGATACACCACAGTGACCATACTAATATTTTTCATAAAAATCAGGGAAGAATCACTTCAGTATACTATTTGTTTTCCAAGGCAATATCGGTCATGTCTATTCATTGAAGAGAAAATGTGACTCTCATTTAAGAAAAAAAATTCCAGATAAGCTAAATTTATTGACTTGAACTACTAAATAGTATGACAAAGAATGAAAAAGTTATTTTCACCTGAAAAACAAACTTGGCTCAAGATTACAAAAACTAATTTTTGTATTTTCAACAAGGAATGAGAGGAATCAAATGTCCACTGTGACAGAGAACTTTATTTATTTATTGTAACAGAGAACTTTAAAGGATGTTATAATCATTTATGAAAAGAAATTTTCCAGAGAAGTCTCCTAAGAGCATTTCAGCGAAAGAAGCTTACATTTCAATTTCATTTTGCATTAGGGATGGAGAATATGCTTAAGAGGCAGAGTCTAAAAAAGTGAAGTTTAACTAATTTTGACAATTTAACACTGCCAAAATCAATTGCCTCCTCAGGTGCCCTTATGATTTGTACTTCAAAAATCTTGAGAGGTTTTAGAAAGCTAAGAGTATTCACTTAAAGTCTTAAAAATGTTTTAGTGTTGTGGACAATATTTATTAAAAACCTAAATTGTTGAACAAATTGTCAGTGTTTAAGGCTATTTTTATTTTTATTCAGGAAAGTAAATTTTACCACAGTAGTTTCATATGATTATTGGAGCAGGATCACAAATTAGAAGCTAGATGAAGCCATGTCCCTGGTTTGTTTAAATGTCAATAATGTTTTGCTATAAGTAGCTTTGTAAATTTGGTGACCACTGATACCCTGTCTCTTTTATGACTTTATGCCAAACCCAGAATTAAATTAACATGTGCCTAGGAGGACTTCTTAAGGTTCAGATTCAGAAGGATATAGAGAAGCTTTTAGCACTAAAATCACAATGAAGATCAGGAATTAAAAATAAGTTCAAATGTGTAACTCACCCTGAAGCCCATTCATTCAATAAACATTGAATCCTGTTAGTAAGCAATTCTGTTCATCCTTGTAAGAACTTTAACATCAGCCACATCAGCTCTTCCCAGAGTACATCCTATAAATTGGTAGCTCTCTAGGATTCAGTTGATGGTTATGTGACAAACAGATTCCCTAATCAAATATGTTTGGGAAACACGAAGTTAAACAAAACAAAATAGGTTTATTTATTGAAAAATTCTCAAAACCATTAAAAGACCAATGTACATCAAAAATCTCCAAAAGAGGACTATAGCACGTAGCACCTCCCAAACTTATTTTCAATGAATACTTTTTTTTCCCCAAGGACAAGTGGGACTTGTGCTCGCTTCGGCAGCACATATACCAAGGACAAGTGGGACTGGTGTTCTATGGAATGCACTTCAAAAAGTTCTCAGACTCTTGCAGATGTTTACATTAGATTATTATTGTAAACAGTGTCTGCACTTAGTGCTTTAGTCACAGTATCTGTTCAAAATTATGAAATTACTCCCTTTGGACCAAAAATGACTAATTAATCCGTAATGACCATTACACAGCTGATTCAACCATGACACTGCAAATTTCCTCTTTCTCTATCATATTTTTTTTTTTTGAGAGAGAGAGAGAGAGCACAAGTAGGGGAAGGAGAGAAAGAGAGAGAGAAAAAAAATCCTAAGCAGGCTCCATACCCAGTGGAAGCAGACACAGGGCTTGATCCCACAACCGTGAGACCATGGACTGAGCCAGAATCAAGAGTTGCATGTTTAACTGACTGAGCCACCCAGGCACCCCTCTCTATCATCTTAAGGCCAAATTTAAAGAACTATTTGACAGTGTGACAATTGTTTCACTTTCAAGAATTTATAAACAGAGGGAAAAGAGAAAAGGACAGATTGGTCAGTAGATGTTTTCATTATCTGCATCATATTTTGCCATCCTATAGTACAGACCCAGCCAATGTGGACCCAATCTCAGAAGACCTTTCAATGACACTGAAAAAATACAGATAAATGACAAGAAGCAGAGGTTTTCCCAGAAAACCAATCTGGCTGGAATGAGATTGCTCACATTTTGTAAGAAGGATTCCCCCCCGCAAAGGTCAAAGGAGTCAATAGGATTGAGATGCTGATAGTAAAGAACATAAGAGCTGAGCATCAGCAGCTCTCTTAGCCCATTTGGAGAGAAGAAACTGATGTCAGCTGACTTATCTTCTTTGCCAGTGAGAGGTATGGCATACAAGACAAAGTGATGACACAACGTCTCTATAGTTAATGACATTCTGGAACTGTGAAGGGCTGTTGGCCACCAAACCAAAGTATCTTCTCAGTGAGGCTACCCTGACCACCCTATGAATACTGCAATCTGCCCACCACCCTGCCCCTGGAATTCCTACTCACCTTATCCTACATTTTTCTATAACTCTGGTCACAACCTAACACATTATGTAATTTGCATTTTGTCTGATTACCCCACTAATTTAAGCCATTACATTTAGCACCTGTGTAATCTTCAGTCAGTTGCAGAAGTTCTCTGAACCCTAATTCCCTCATCTGTGAAATGAGGTTAGCAATGCCTAGTTCACAGAGTGTGATGCCTCGTATATCCAATAAATGAAGGCCATTACTATGCATTGTGGAGGCTTCTGGGAGCAGAATATGAGAGCGAATGACCAGGGGTACACTTTGAGGAAGGAGGCTGATATTATGCTGGAGGTAGGAAATGGAGAAACAATGTGCTTAGCTCTCACACATCTCTGAGTACGTACATGTAAAACCAACATATATTAAGGACTAAAATGGACATAATTTGACCAAAGAAATCTACTGTAAAGTGAATTTGATGAATAATGCAGATAACAATAACAAGGGTAGCTGACCAATATGATGGTTTTAAAAAGGTGAGGTGGTTGCTCTAAAGACTCCATAAAATATTGTTGGTATGCACTATAAGGCATTTTTCTTTTTAATACGTCAGAATCAATACCTCTATAGTATCTCAAGGTTATTCAGGTTGTCTCCATTTCAGGCATTCTGGATGTCATTATTGACTTTACACTTGCCATTCTTTCCTGTTTCTGTTAGTTAGACTGGCCTTGGCAACAAGGGAAGACCATATGGTGCCCATCCATATGGATGGGCTGGCTGGGTTTTAGAATCTTATTCCCCATTGATGTTCCTGTTGTGTGAACAGAATAACTTCTATTTAAGAGTAGAAGATGTGGGATTCCAGCCTTGCATATTGTATCAGTTAGAAAATGTGTCCAACTGTGGGTAGCAGAGATCTGAAAAACAAGGCTTAAACAAATTAGGTGTGGTATGGTGGCTCCACGACCCCATCATGGACCTTCTCTATTCTGCCATCTTTGGCCTGTGGCTTCCTTCCTCAAGCCTGCCTCACCTTCACAAAGTGGCTCCTGGAACTCCAGCCAGCATTTTCTCATTCCAGATAGGAAGAAAGAAAGACACAAGAAACAAAGAGAGGATACCAGATAAGCCATTGCCCTTTTTTTTTTCTTATTATTAATGTAACTTTACCAGAACACCCACCTAATAACCTCTCCTTATATCCACTGGCTAGAATTCAATCATATATCCTTCCCACCTTCTGGGCAAGCTGGAAAATCTAGCATATTTTAGCTAAGCATGATGCATCTCTAATAAAATCAGGATTCCATATTTTTAAAAAGGAGATAGGGGATACTGTCTTGCCCAATTTATCAAATACTAATATCAGATACTTAATTTCTACAATAAACAGAGGAGTCATCTTGAAAAAGATGACTGTCATAGCTTGCTAATTACCTTTGTGCCCACCTAGAAATTAAAATCTTTCTCTTAGTTCTCCAGAGTGGTTTATAGAGATTATCTTCTTAAAGAGGCAACCCTTCCATTGGTATCTATTCCACCCTGCCAGGACTCCAACTTGGCTTTTGCAGACCAGGTCTTCATTCAGCTGACTACACAGATGATTCCAATTATTCCTCACTGGCCTCTGTAGGAGGAAACACTTCTCAGAACCCTATCGTTAGGATCACCATTGCTGCTGGATGGCCCCAGGATCAGAACCCTGCCTGCCTATTGCCTCTACATAATACATACTGTAGAATTGATATTTGGGGAACCTTTTTTGTTTTTCACTTAGAAAATTTTCTAAGAATCCTTTAAGCATTCATTAGCTCTTTCAGGCTCCCAGGGAGCAATTTTGGTACATTTCACCCTAGCCATCAACTTCTGTGAGTACCATTCCAAGGACTAATTTACTAAATGGTCCCTCAGTTGCCTGAAAGACTTACACAGCTTCAGAAAGTGCCTGACTTACTCCCATGGAGTGGCCCATCCACTGAGAAGATCTAACTGCAAAAAAAAAAAAAAAAAAAAAAAAAAAAATCATAGAATTCCTGTTGTTGCTAATTATTTTCTAATACTACTTGAGGAATGGGTAAGTATGAAAGTCAGCAATTTGTCCTAAAAACCAAATGTGTAGCCACCTGGGACAGAGCCACAAAAAAACAGATACATACACATACTCCACATCTTTCCCTCTCGTCCAAGTCAAATGCTTTCCTTTTGTTTTCTAAATAAAATAGAACTTGCATCCACTATGAGAAAGATAAGCCTTCAATTTTGGTTTGAATTTTTTTTTTCCTCCTTCATGGAAATGGCTCCATGAAGCTTTCAACTTGTCAGATATAATCTGTTTTGGCCACACAGTCTTGAGGGGGTGACAGCCACAGAATCTGTGGTGTCAGATGAAAACTGCACAGAACGCAAAGGCAAAGGCATCACAGAGGTGATGAACATGAAGTTCCCCCTCTCTGAGAAGGGATGAACAAGACAATGGACCTGGAAGGAGCAGTTGCAACAAATGACATGGGCCTCTGTGGACAGAGTGTAGCCCAGAGCCTCAGCTGGCCATGTGGACAATTCCCTAAGGCTGCATGTCCTCACGTCTCTCTTGTCACTCCCACTGAGACATTTTGGAAAGAAAGCCAAATCATCCTTCATCAGGGTATGCTGATTCAGACAGACAGCTAAGCTGAGATGGCTTTGGTGAACACACTCTATGGGATGAAATGAGTTCCCCTGTGGTCTGCTGCCCTGTTGCTGTTAAACTGAAACCAGAGAAGCTCAGAGTTGCTAAGAGATTGTCATCTTGCTGGGGGAAGAATTTACACGATTGGCGCCCTCAGGCAAGTAGTGCTGAATCTGTCAGTATTCAAGATTGTGTAATTTTTTCAACTATTTCTTTATTTTAGCCTATGTAGAGTACAGCCTTCTCTTCGCACTCACGGAGTGGGCATTTACAGCACTGTCAGTTCTGAAGAAGAGCTCAGCTTGCCTACCAGAGGTGTGGGTTCAAGGGGTGACCTAGGGGCAAAACTGGGGAAAGAAGGCAAACTGGCAGCTCCGAGAACGGACAGGAAAAGCATCAGAAAAGAGATGAGCTAAGGCAATAGTAGAAATGAGGAAGTCTTCCTAGAAACTGGGAGTCATGACAGCTAGGGTCTGAAATTTGCAGAGCAGTCCAACAGTGAGTTTTGCACTAGGAATAAAGGTCAGATTAAATGGCAGGGCAGAAACAAGATGTATGTAGGTTGTATGTTGCTCAATGTGCCCTTCTTCTTTTCTGCTAATCAGAAAATTAATGTCCACATCCCCAAATGATGGAGCAGGGGCTAATGTAGGCCTCACACACCTTTGCCGTAACTTGTGGGATCAGAGGAACATCTGATTCAAACACAGCAAAATCACCAGCAGCCATCTGATTCGCTCTCTCTCTCTCGAATTAAAATAAAAGATACTTACTGATTGCAGCTAGTCAAATAGTGTTGGGCACTAGATCTCTAAAGTCATAGAGAATTGGGACCAGAGTCAATGCCACAACAATCCAAAGTCACATGCAAGCCAGAGTCATGGGAGAGCAGAAATGATGAGCCTTTGAAGGAAATGGGTATGGAAAGGCAAACTAAGATATGCAGGGAGTAACAAAAGTGAGAGCCCGTATGATCCCAGAAAAAAAAAAAAAAGGAGAAGTGGGGAAGGTAGCTGTCTGACGGTTTTCCAGTTCCCAAGAGGTATGAATCTTATTCCCTCAGTTGAGTTCCCTGAGATCCCCTACATCCTTATAATATAACCAAAAGCCTTGATCCTGTGTAGCCCCTGACACTCAACATACATCTCATTGTTGTAACAAGCCAGTCATCGCAGACAGATTCTTTGGATTGCAAAGAACAAAGACTCACTCAGGCATCCCTAAGAGAGAGTGAATTATCATAAAGATATACAGAGAAGCTTCTGAGAACCAAGACAGGTTAAGGATGAGTTTGTCTCTGTTTCTCTGTTTCTTGTAGAGCCTTCACAGTCTGTCTCTGATGGTGCCTCTGTCCCTCACAGGGCCTTGCTCCATTCTCCTGTCTATACCAACTGGTTTATTCTTTCCCTCCACTCTGCAAAGCTTTCCTCTACCTCAAAGATTCTGCATCCTCATAGCTTTTACTTCTTCATAACCTCAGTCTGTTAGAACTCTTCATGACCCTACCTTGCCTCACAGCTTCTCTTTATAGATTCCTTCTTCTTCAGATCTCACTGCTAACAGTATTTTCTAGTTCAACTTCAAAACAGAGAATATGATTAGCCATGCTTATCCTTTTGCACCAGGTCATGGGTTGGCCAGCCTCTGGTTTGACTATTCTTGGATCAAAGCCCAACCCTTTTATACAACCAGCTCCAGAGTCCCACAGTACAAAACATGACAGTCTAGGCCTGCCTATTTAGAATGGGCTCTAAGCAAGCAGATACCATGACAGACATTTTTAATATGCCAACCCCTCCTTGTCACAAATATCTTTGATACAGCCCACTGTCTTCCAAGAAGTAGTTAATTATGTGATAAAGCAAACTACCTTGTGATATTAACAATCACAATATTAACAACTAACAATCATGTTGTAGTTTTTTTCTTTCCATTTTTCAAATTTTCTAAGTAATATGTCTTACTTTTATAATCAGGACTATCACATTATGTATTAAGAAACAGATATAGGGGCGCCTGGGTGGCTCAGTCGGTTGAGCGTTCGACTTCGGCTCAGGTCACGATCTCACAGACCGTGAGTTCGAGCCCCGCGTCGGGCTCTGGGCTGATGGCTCAGAGCCTGGAGCCTGCTTCCAGTTCTGTGTCTCCCTCTCTCTCTGGCCCTCCCCCATTCATGCTCTGTCTCTCTCTGTCTCAAAAATAAATAAACGTTAAAAAAAAAAAAGAAACAGATATAGCATCATTCATATAAAAAGTATACATTGATGGGGCGCCTGGGTGGCGCAGTCGGTTAAGCGTCCGACTTCAGCCAGGTCACGATCTCGCGGTCCATGAGTTCGAGCCCCGCGTCAGGCTCTGGGCTGATGGCTCCGAGCCTGGAGCCTGTTTCCGATGCTGTGTCTCCCTCTCTCTCTGCCCCTCCCCCGTTCATGCTCTGTTTCTCTCTGTCCCAAAAATAAATAAAAAACGTTGGGAAAAAAAAATTAAAAAAAAAAAAAAAAAAAGTATACATTGAGCATCAACCATGTACCAGGCTCTATGCTAAACACTGCAAATATAGCAGTGAATGTGGGGGGGGGTTGGGAGGGGAGGTGGGGGAAGCTTTCATCATGAAACATGGATGATCACATAATTTATCAGCAAATCAGGACACTTTTGAGAGTGAAAAGGGGGTGTTATTAATAATCAGACCAGGACAAACATGAGACTATGCTGAATAAACCAGGACATATGGCAAATGTTGCCACTTATGTATGGCAGCTAACAGTTTAACATTCCTGTGTATTTGAGCAGAAGACTACCATATACAAGGCCTTAGCTCTCTTCTCAAAAATTAATTTCTAGGGGCACCTGGGAGGCTGGGTCAGTTGAGCGTCTGACTTTGGCTCAGGTCATGATCTCACAGTTCGTGGGTTCGAGCCCCACACCGGGCTCTGTGCTGACAGCTCAGAGCCTGGAGTCTGCTTCAGATTCTGTGTCTCCCTCTCTCTCTGTTCCTCCCCTGCTCGTGCTCTGTCTCTCTCTCTGTCTCAAAAATAAAGATTAAAAAACATTTTTAATACAAATTAATTTCTAAAATCAAGAAATTCAGGGAATATGACAGGCAGGTATTCGAGGACTGGGAAGACTTTAACCATCCACATCTCAGCACCCTCATCCTACACTTTAGAAAACATCCAGGGCTCAGGGGCGCCTGGGTGGCGCAGTCGGTTAAGCGTCCGACTTCAGCCAGGTCACGATCTCGCGGTCCGTGAGTTCAAGCCCCGCGTCAGGCTCTGGGCTGATGGCTCAGAGCCTGGAGCCTGTTTCCGATTCTGTGTCTCCCTCTCTCTCTGCCCCTCCCCCGTTCATGCTCTGTCTCTCTCTGTCCCAAAAATAAATAAATGTTGAAAAAAAATTTTTTTAAATAAAAAAAAAAAAGAAAACATCCAGGGTTCCAGGAATGGGTAGAGAAGGGATCTAGCATTGATTGATCACTTACTAGATGCCAGCTACAGGGTTGGATACTTTCCATATGTAATCAAAATTAATCTCATGACAACTCTGTGATGTGGGTATTATTATACCCATTTTGGTGACGAAGAAACAAAGGCTCAGGGAGTTCAATTACATGGCCCAAACGAACACATCTAGTGTTGGGACTAAAACGTAAATCTAGACAACTCTACTACCTCTAGCCACCTCTCAAAATTAAATTTGAGATCTTAAAGTACAGAAACATTATAACCCCTAGTGTCTCCTAAAGTAAATGTGAATAGTGATGCAGCTGTCATAAAAAGTCAAGTTTTAGTGGTCATTTCTTCCATATTACCAGTTTCTCAGCTTATGCCAAGCAGAAACGGAGAAAATGAGCTTAACTGGATGCTGTTTCTTGGAGCATTTCTCATGGTCTCATGTAGGTGGTATCTGAATTTGCCATGTAATTTGAAAATGAAATTTTTGAAGGCAATTAAAAGAAAACTACTGAAGAGTGGGGTTAGCCCAGGAAAAAACACCCAACATGCTGAAAAGCATTTGGAACTAATTTCCTATCAGTTGAGTCAAAAGAGAATAATTCCAGTGATACCAGATTGGTTAATTAGAGAGAGATGTCAAATTCTATTTTGACAAATATCATCACAGGTCAAATCTCTGTTGACTTTAATGGGATTTGACCTGTATCAACTTTCTCCAAATCATGAAAGAGTTTAAAAAGTAGATTCGCTAGGAGGATTTTGCTGTTTGTTTGGGCCTTTCCAATTGTTACAGTCTATACATATTGCCAAATTAAAGGCACTCTGAATCAAAAAGTCACAGAGGGGAGAAAGATTCTCAAAAAAAAAAAAAAAAAAAAAATCACTTCTAAGATGTTTTTCACTGCCCCGTGCTAGCAAAAATCATTTACGGACTAACATTAAAAGAATGTCAAAAAAAAAAAACAAAACAAAACATAAAAACAGCACAGAAAATGAAATTGCATCTGTGATTTGTTTCATCTCTGCTTCAGATCACAATCGTGCATTTTGGACTAAATGTCCTTAGAGGAGTCGCACTGTAGATACTGCAATTGGAAGACCCCCTTGTGACATAGAAAGTTTCTTTTTATCCTAACATCTCTCCTGAAACAAAAGGACCTTCACAATGATATGTTTTGAAAATGTTGCAATTAAAGTTCAGGCTTATTTCCTTATTGTACTTAAAATTTGGGAGATGAGGAGATGGAAGAAGTTTGATAAGGAAAGGAACTTTAAGATTTGAATGTTTAGGTTCAGAACAAATAAAATGGGTAATTTCATCTAAGGCAAAAGGAAAACAAGATCCTTTTGTTCCAAATAGGTAACTGATGTATCCATTCCATGACTTGCACTGTTCTTTACCTTTTGATCTCGGGGCTGCAATTCAAGCCAATGTTTTAAAATACTTAAGGTCTTTATACTCACTCAGTTTCTTACATTAGCTGGAAAATACAATCTTCTTTCGTGTTGTGTAGCTGATAACAAAAACTGGCTACTGCAAGAATGCCCCCACCGAATTCACAGTTGGCTTTGCAGAGCTGAATTGTATAGAAATAAATGTAACTACTTACTGTCTTGCTGAATTATGGATTTTAGAAAACTGTTTAATAATGAGGAAAACACTTCAGACAGCTTCTATTGAATTTTGCATGCACAGAAAACTAATGTGAAACAGGAACTGATAACAGATTTTGTTGGGAAAGTTAAATTGTAATTTTATGATCATTTAGAAGTGGGAGATAGCTTCACAAGGACAAACCCCACAATTATCTATATGTTAGGTGTCTTGGACGTGTGTAATTATATTTTTAAGCAGTCAAATTCTTCTTTACCTGCAACGTTATAACTTTTGATACTTCAGGGTCTTTTATTTAGTTTCTCAATCTACAAAAAATAACAACCCTCCAAATGTTTGCTACTTCAATTGCTCAAATGTTCAGGAGACTGGATTATCACCAGAGTCACTGATTATAAATTCCTCAGATGTATTCATCTCTGTATCTTCCAGGAAACTTAGCAAAGTTACAGCCACAAAGCAGACCCTCATAAATGTTTTCTCACTTATATTTGAAGTCATATGGCAAACCTACAGACTCACAAGAATTCTGTTTATTTGTTACTTTTAAATTATTTATCCACTTAGATTTGCTGATAGTTCACTAAATGTCACTTTGCAAAGTGACTAGGATAAACCAAGTACAGTCTTCGTGCTGTGGCAGCTCCCAGTCTAACGTGAGGGAAACAAATAAGGAAACCAAGAAATCATAAGATTGTGTGTGGTAAATCCCAAGCATGATGGAAACATATCAGAGAAGCTCCTAACTTATTCAGAGAGAAGGACCCAGAGCTTTGGTGGAAGTGATGTCTAACCTGAAACTGTATGCACAAGCAGTGAAAAGAGAGGGGAAAGAGTGTCTTGGCAGAAGGAAAAACATATTGCAAAGGTCAAGACTTAACAGAAAAACCATGTTTTGGGGAACTGCAGACAGCTCCGAGTGGCTGGAGAATAGAGTGTGCAGTGAGTAGGGGCAAAGGCTGGTACTGAGGTGGAAAAAAGGGAGGAATTTTGGAGAGTGTTGGGAACCAGGCTAACTCATCCTTTACATACAACCCAGAATACACATTTTGGATATCTCTGTGTTCTTTTCCATTGCAATGAGTTTGGACTTACCCTAGCCCCCAATCACTAGGAGACATTACTAGGGCCAAGAGAAACAAGAATATGCTTTAAAACTGAGTCATATAATTCAGAAACTATTCTTTGATTCCAAACGGTTTCAGCATATGGACACAAACACATAATATACTTCTTTTCCTTCTTCCACTCTCCCTTCCTTCACCTCTCTTAATCCTCACTAAATTCTGATCCTAAGTATGTAAGTAACTGTATGAAAGGGGGAAATTGTGTAAGGCAAGATAGGTATAAGAGGATATTAATTTTGAAAAGGTAATTGTGGGTACACTCTACCCAGAAGTCTACCTCTATGAGCCCCCAAACTATATTTTAATAATCAAATCTCTCTGTTCTATATGCTGAATCCACATGGAATTTTCAATAAGCTTTTGCCAAATCATAAAACATAAACACTAATATTGCTTTTTCATCAAACTAGATATACCCACAATAAGTCTTTGCTCTTAAGCAAATAAAATGACCTGACCTCTCCAGTGAACAGATTAATAAAACATACCCAAACCTTTACATTTTTTCATACCATTTTATCCTAATTTTTACTTCCAGGAAGTTAAGTTCAAGAAATAAATAAGGACATGCACAAGATATGGCTAAACATCATCACATTTTGAAGACCATCATGATGAACATTACAATGACGAAACATGATCAAAAAATATTCCCATCATGGCCAATTTCTAGCTACCAACATGAAGTCACTGAATACAGAATTAGGAAGAGACACACATATTGGCTCCAACAACACCACTACAAAGAAAACACATGGACACATCTTACACACACACACACACACACACACACATTAGAATTAGTCTTGTGGTCTTCCAAACCGCCACAGGATCCAGAAGGAAAAAAGTGGATATTGTGAGCACATTGATGTTCTAGGGTGTTCTCTTTCAAACCTGGCAAATCCAACAGAGTTTTCTTTTTTTTTTTTAATTTTTTTTGTTTATTTATTTTTGAGACAGAGAGAGACAGAGCATGAGTGGAGGAGGAGCAGAAAAAGAGGGAGACACAGAATCCGAAGCAGGCTCCAGGCTCTGAGCTGTCAGCACAGAGCCTGACGCGGGGCTCCAACTCATGGAACACAATATCAAGACCTGAGCCAAAGTCAGACGCTCAACCGACTGAGCCACCTAGGCGGTCCCCAACACAGAATTCTCTTAAACAAAGAGAATTATCTCCCTAAAAGAAACTCTACCAATAGCTTTAAAAAATTTATTTGTTCTCACTTATTCCATACATGATACACAGATATAAAGAAAAATAAAATTATTTCTGAGTCATTGGTTTGGGAATTTTTTACTTTCTTTTGGTTAATCTATATTTTCTAATTTTTCCATAATAAATACTGATTGCTTTTATAATAATAAAAATTATTTTTATGTTTGTGTGTGTGTGTGTCTTCCTTGAATAATTCTTACAAATTCTTCTTATATTAATCTAAGATGAACGGGAGAGGCAGAATACACAATCATTTGGTCGCCAGGTTTCTGGTCATTCCCAGCACCTGTGACAATCTTCCTTCATCTTTATTAGTTTCTCTTCATTTTGTCTTAGAAACCTTACTTGGCATTGACTGGCAAAGTTCCTTGGAAATCTACATGTTCTTATAGGTTTCCCTTTACACCACTGCCTCCTCCAAATCTGTGCCTCAGGCAAATCTGATTAATGTCCTCTCAACTCCTCCCGTGGCCACTGGTTAATGTCAAAAAATGGACATACAGTAATTCTTCAAGGAAAATATTTTTTCCTGATTTCCTCCATTAAGTTGTCTGAAGAAGAAAAATACTTTAATAAAAAAAATTGGTAGTCAGTTCTTTGATTTTCATCTTCCATCTCATTTCCATGATCTGAAATTTAATCCTCAGGGTACATAAGAAGGTTTTCTCCATCTATGAAAATGCAGAGGTTGAGAGGATCATTCAACTGAGAAAAATACCTTAAATGAGCAATGTGCATGAGTGTACTTCTAAAATGTAAGGCTAAATAAATATAAGGTATTATTACAACATTGTAGTATATCTAATATTCATTTGTACTTAGTATACATGAGTTTTCTAGGAGAGGTTGTCATTTGTGTACAAACTTCTATTTATTTTAATATCATCCTTCAGCATAATGCATTTGTAATTGATTGCCCTTAGTATTAGAATAATAAAAATTTTCATTTACATTTTTAACTGGAATAAATTAATTGCAATTCTTCCTAATTGTCTGCTTATAACCCAAGTTATTTTTCAAAGTGGATTCTAAAATAACAAACACATAAATCCAAATTATTCTACTGAAGGCAAAAATAAAGCATGAGAACAAAATTATAAGCATTTTAGAGGACGTTTGACACAACTTTATTAACACTGTGATATTCCCCTACATATCAGGTAACCTCATCCCAGGCCTGAGTGCTTTGTCAGATAACGAAGGAATATTCACCGAATTGAAAAGAAATGGAGTACGACATTAGATTACAACTTTCGTATACAGGAGAAGTACATCATAGCAATGCCTTTTCTTCCTTTTATCTGCTTCCCCTTTCCCTTCAGGCAAAAATATAAATGAAAAATGCCTTCTACCTTCAATCAAATACAAAGATAAAATGCCGATTGCCTGCCTGACTGCTTACAATGGAGGTGTAACAAATGTTAATCTATTTCTGTGGCCAACAGAGAGGGGGAGCTGGGAAGAAGAGAAGGGGATTTGAAGAGCTTTTCCTCGGTGGCATTTCTGAGACTTCAAAATGCTCTTAGAAGCTACTTAACAACAAAATCAGTTGATCCCATTGTTGTGGCTCAGAATCCTGTTTCAGTATATCAGCCGAGTGAGGAGGCTAAGGTGTTGGAGTGGTATTAATACATTGCCCATGGATATTTCCAAAACTTTTAATTACAGCACTTTAAAGAAGCGTTATGAACATCCTCCAGCCTGCCACAAGCCGGGCAAGGCTCACCACTGCGAAAATCAAAGCCCAGATCTTGACCTCAGAGGATCCCACCAAGTTTATTTCTGAAACTAACTCTGCTCACCTTTAATTTCAACCCCTCTTTATGGTGGGAGTATGTATAGGAGACCCTCTCCCTTTCATCCTGGATTCCATACCATAGGGAAGGGGGCTCCCCATTGTGCTGTTTTAGTATCTAGTCGTACTCCTTTGCTGCAGCTGCCGGTGTCCAGTCCTGAACACTAACACCCACCAGGGCAGCCCTGATCCACAACCATCACCTCTGAGGGTTCAGATCCCACTTGGTTCTTGGTTGAAAAGAGAAAGAAAAGGAGGAATGTGACAGAGAGCATCCTTCCTTTTTTCCTGCGATGGTTAATTTTAAATGCCAAACTGACTAGGCCATGGTGCCCAATTTTTTGCTCAAACATCAGTCTAGATGTTGCTATGAAGGTATTATTTAGATTAACATTTAAGTCAGTAGACCTGGAGTAAAGCAAATGGACCTCTATAATGTCAGTTGTCCTTATCCAATCAGCTGAAGGCCTCCAGAGAAAAGACTGAGGTCCCACAAAGAGGAAGGAATTCTGCCCCCATACTACCTTCAGGCTCAAACTGCATCATCAACTCCTACCAGAATTTCCAACCTGTCCGGCTGCCCTACAGATTTTAGACTTTCCAGCTCCCACAATTGCATGAGCCAATTCCTTAAATTCCTTAATTCCTGTTTGTTGTGCTTGTCCTATTGGTTCTGCTTCTCTGAAAATTTCTGACTCATACACTTCCCCAGAAGATTTCCCCTCTTATGGGACAGCATACAGGGCCTAAAAGGTGAACCTGTTCACTCAGGATCCCAATTGCCTCAACAAATGGATCATCCAAACCTGCAAGGTACAGGTTGTGAAGCCCAATCATGTGACTCCATTCTGACCAGCCTCTGGATCTTTGACACTGACCCTAAGGCTTGAAAGGAAATCAGTAACAAGAGACCTTGCCATATTGCTGCTTCACACTCAGTGACCAGGGGACTTTGGGTCTTCTCCAAACCCAAGGAGATATTCTCCTTCTCTCTCCCGCCTTGGTCACTGCTCCTGAGGATAAATAGCTCCTCCGTTTAGCGAGAACCTATCATCTGACAGACTATGGAACTAGTAAGTAGGCCACTTCTGGACACATGTCTGTATCCACCATACACTTCATAATGATTGATCCTCAATATAGACAATAAGACCAAACTGTAGCATGATTCCATTTCTCTGCTTGCCTTGGAATGAACAGGAGTTTGGACAGGAAAACACACCCAGTGTCTACCTTGAGGTTTTTCATTCTCTCTGGCTGTTTAGTCTGAACTCTGGGCTGTTCTCTATAGGCATAAATCAAACTCTGGAATCATCCTTCTAAATTCATTAATAATTCGGAGTCCTGACTCTCCAAACCAGGATGTCTTCCTGATCTATACTCTTTCCATGTGGCCTTAATGTGTGTTACTATTCTTCCTCATTTAAGAGCAAAAACCAGTTTTTCATATGCTTTTTTGAGAGGGAGGGGATAGTTCAAAGTTTTTTAATTGCTTATGTTCAATACAAACCAAAGCATCTAAATTCACAATACAACTTTCATTAGTCTTGAGTATTTTTATATTATTTATATGAACACTATCAGTTTATTAACACCTACTATCTTTAGCATACACATGCAAATTATTTTCTAGCTATTGCTAATAGTAAGTGAGGTAGGGTATTCTATAAACACTAAATTATCAGGGCACCTGGGTGGCTTAGTCAGTTAAGCCTCCGACTTTGGCTCAGGTCATGATCTCATGGTTCATGAGTTCAAGCCCTGCATCAGGCTCTGTGCTGACAGCTCAGAGCCTGAAGCCTGCTTCGGATTCTGTGTCTCCCTCTCCCTCTGCCCATCCCCTGCTCATGCTCTATGACACTCTCTCTCTCTCTCTCCTTCAAAAATAAATATTGACAAAATTTAAAAATAAGTAAATAAACAAAATAAAAAAATAAATGCTAAATTATCATTCAATGAGTTATTTGCTGCTGTTCCTTTTCTGCCCTTTCTTGTTGGTGAATTGTATCTTGGGCCACTTGCTGCATTTTCTTCAGTTTTTCCAGGCTCAGAAATTTTAAGGGTTAAAGTTTGGGTTTACAAAGCACCATTGCAGTTATATCTTCCACAGACAACTTGATTTGGAAGAATTTTCTGGAACATTGACTTCACTTCGCCATATCTGAATTGCTGGATACAGCTAAGTTTTTTCCTGAAATTTCTCCTGGTCTTTTTCATGGGAATGTTAGGCATCCAACCTGGTGTTACCAAGATGACTGACAGTTCTTGACTCAAGCTTACAAGAGGAAAGATTCATCTCTTCCCAGGTGGCTCCAGTTTTGTTTTGTTTTTTATTTTTTAATGTTTATTTTTGAGACAGAGAGAGACAGAGCATGAACAGGGGAGGGTCAGAGAGAGGGACACACAGAATCTGAAGCAGGCTCCAGGCTCCAAGCTGTCAGCACAGAGCCCCACGCGGGGCTTGAACTCACAGACCATGAGATCATGACCTGAGCCGAAGTCGGATGCTCAACCAACTGAGCCACCCAGGCACCCCAGCTCCAGTTTTTCATATGCTTTGTTTCCCTATTCTCTCTTTACCATTTTCCCTTTCTTTGTTTAGTCTCCCTCCAATATGGATTTGACCTGAATTATTCCAGTAACTACATTTTCCTTCTATTTCACATTTGCTCTATAGACCAAAATTCAATATATTTCTTTTCCATTCACTGTATTCTGGATTTTTTTTTCTCTTACACCATAAGTTAAGGGACAACCTGGGAAAGTTTGAATTACAAGTAGCCAATTGGCTTATCTACCTCATCTATACTTATTATTTTTATTCACACAAATAGGGCACCAAAATTCTCTGGGAAATCAGCTGTGTACTGTCCAGGTACAAGAAAGAAGTTGTGTAAGATTTCCTGAGAGATTTAAAGCTATCATCATGGTAACTTAGAAATAACCAACCGCAACTGTTCCATGGAGGACCAAGACTCAGTTAATTACCACTACTAAATTAATCCAAGAGACTCTAACCAAATGCCCAACTGAGTTGTAAAAATAATCACTAAATAACCAAAAGGACTTCCAGAAGACAAGAGAGCATCACTTGGACCTGCCTATAATAGCAGAGGCTGAATTTCTCCTTTCTGGTTTCCTTCTAGTTCACCGGAAAGCTGGTTATCCCTAAGGAGAAATGGAAGGAAAAGGATTTCTGACCACAGGATCATCACCCAAAAGTGAGGCTCTCCTTAGAGAGTGAGCCACACTTCCTGGAGAAAACACAGCAGCCCATGAATCATGAAATAGAAAAATCTGCAGGCTAACTGATGACTTGGCCTCAGAAAGAAAAGGAATCATGGGTAATCACCCTGGCCTGGCAAAATGTATGAAGCTTTCCTGACAAAGCTAAAAGTAGAATTTAATGTCCAGCAATGCAAAACAATTCTTAAAAATGCAAAATATAGACATGATCTGAGTTCAAATTCTGACTTGCCATTTACTAGATGTGTCATCTTGCTGAGCTTATCTAAGCCTCAGTGTGCTTATCTGTAAGTGGGAGTAATCATAGAATTGTAGTAAGGATTAAATAAAAATAAATAAAAATAAATAAAATAAAAATCATCTAAATTAAGTACTTAATTAAATAAGTTGCACATGGTACATGCTCTTAAAATATCATGACTGACTATTATGTACGAAAGATCCTTTTAACAGTGATCCCATGCACCAACCACTCCCAACTTGTGCTGAGAAATTTGGAAAACAACTGTATCATCAGAAAAAGCCTTGGGTTTTAAGATACTTCTCAAGGACTGGTCAAAAAACTGAAAGAACTGAGGGTAGCATCAGTGTAAGAAATTTGAAAGATGAAAGAGGAATCAAAATCCAGGAAGTGAGGAGCTGGTGTTATTAGATGGTGTCAGAGAATGGGTTTTGGCTTTTTGAGTGACTGTTTAAGATCTCAGAGCAGGGCACCTGGGTGGCTCAATCTGTTAAGCAACTGACTCTTGATTTCGGCTCAGGTCATAATCTCACAGTTGGTGAGTTCAAGCCCCACATAGGGCTCTGTGCTGACAGCATGGATCTTCCTTGCTGACAGCACAGAAGGATTCTTCCTCTCTCTGCCCTTCCCCCGCTTGCACTCTCTCTGTCTCTCAAAATAAATAAATAAAAACTTAAAAAAAAAAAGATCTCAGAGCAATGGATACCTGGCCAGAGATAAGGCTGGTGTATGGGAAAACCCACTGTGCATCAGTAGGAGAATGAAAAACATATGGTAGTCTATTCATATGATGGAATACTACTCAAAAAAATTTTTTAAAAGTACTAGGGGCGCCTGGGTGGCGCAGTCGGTTAAGCGTCCCACTTCAGCCAGGTCACGATCTCGCGGTCCGTGAGTTCGAGCCCCGCGTCAGGCTCTGGGCTGATGGCTCAGAGCCTGGAGCCTGCTTTCGATTCTGTGTCTCCCTCTCTCTCTGCCCCTCCCCTGTTCATGCTCTGTCTCTCTCTGTCCCAAAAATAAATAAACGTTGAAAAAAAAAATTTTTTTAAGTACTAAATACACAACACTTGTATGAATTGCAAAAATATTGTGAATAAACGAAGCCAAGTACAAAAGTATATACTGCATGATTCCATTTCTATGAAGCTCTAAAAGAGTTAAAACTAATCTAATGACAACAGAAAACCAAACAGCAGTTGTTTCTAGAATGGAGATGGGGGATGGGATTGACAGGAATAGGGAATTTGGGGAGTAAAGGAAATGTCCTGTGTACTGTTTTGGTGGTAGTTTATCAAAATTCATTGAACTGAGCTATTTGTATTTTACTATATCCTATTATCACTCAATTAAATACAATATAATGAGAGCAAAATAAAGATGTTTCAGATTAACAAAGACTGAGACTGAAAGAATTTACCATTCACAGGCCCTCCTTGAAAAAGGTACTAAAGGATATTCTCTGAAAGAAGAAAATTAAATGAAAAATGAAAGTAAATGAAGCAAATGAAATGAAATGAAATGAAATGAAATGAAATGAAATGAAAAAATGAAAGTAAAGAAGCAAAAGGAACTAGGGAAGCATGAAGAATGCATAAAAGAATGCCAAAAATATTCACTCACCTTATGTGAGTATGGTTTTTTTATGTTTGTTTATTTATTTACTTTGAGAGAGAGAGAAAAGGAAGGAGGAGCAGAGAGAGAGAGAGAGAAAGAGAGAATCCCAAGAAGGCTCCACACTGATGTATTTAAGAGAGAAATATATATTTGACTAAATATATTTGACTAAATATGACTAAATATATATTTAACTAAAAATATTACTATGTAGTGATAAAATGAATAATGTTTTCAGAAATATATAATCATCTTATACCTGTATATACTGAATACCATAGCTTTGAAATATATAGAGGGGCACCTGGCTGCCTCAGTCATAAGAATATATGACTCTTGATCTTGTGGTAATGAGTTTGAGCCCCATGTTGGGTACAGAGGTTACTAGATAGATAGATAAAATATATTTAGAAAAAACTCACAAGTAAAAATGAACAAATCCATAATCATTGGGGAAAGATTTTAACATCTTACTATAAATGCTATATAAAAAGCAGTAAGAAAAGAAGCATAATTAGTACCAGAACAATTAGCAAACTTCACCAAATGAACTACAACTTATATCCTACACCAAAATTTAAAGAATACATTTTGTTTTCAAGAACATATGAATAATTTACCAAATATTGACAGGATACTTGCTCACAAAGCAGGATTTAATAAAGTCAAAACATTCTGTACCATACAGACCACATTTTGTGACCAAAGTACTATAATATTAGAAACGAATAGTTTAGAAATAAACCTCAAAACCATGAATGTTAGGAAATTTTAAAATATCTTGTACATAATTTATAGGACTGAAAATAAATCATAAAGGACAGTATCACTATTCAAAACTGAATAACAATAAAGGTACTACCTATCAAAATTGTTGTATGCAACTCAATACTCAGTACAAAGAGATAATTGTTGCCTTAAATGCATATACTAGATAAGAAGAGAAATCAAAAGGCTATGGCTTCAGCATCTAACTCAAAAAATTAGAAATTGAAAACAGAAACCCAAGTTAAGGAGTA
Source organism: Puma concolor (assembly GCF_028749965.1). Lineage (NCBI taxonomy): Eukaryota > Metazoa > Chordata > Mammalia > Carnivora > Felidae > Puma > Puma concolor. The sequence goes on along the minus strand of NC_141673.1, from coordinate 23,120,454 downwards.
GAAAAAAAGAAATGAAAATGAAAAGAGCAGAAATCCATCATATAGGAACAAAGAACAAAATAAAGAGGGTCAACAGGACCAATGCCTGAGTCTTTGCAAGGATCAAAATGAAGCCAATCCTCTAACAAGACCAAATAAGAAAAAGAACCAAGGTACATTGATCATATTAGACTTTAAAAAAGATATAAAATTACAGATACATTAGAAATGTAAACTGTCTTAAGAGAATGCTTGAACAACTTGATGCCAATAAATTTGAAACCTAAAAAAAGGCATACATTTTTCAAAAACAACATTTGAATTATCAAACTCTCATAAAAAATATAGAAATCCTAAACAGACTTATGATTACTAAAGCACTTGAATCAATAACTAAAAACCTATGATCTACCCTCCCTCCAAAAAAAGGGCAACAATGATTGCACAAGTAGATGCCACACCTACAAGGAACAAGTATTTCCTAATTTATACAAATATTACCAAACATATAGAAAGAGAACTCCCCAACATGGAAGCCAATGAAAATGAAAACACAACAACCCAAAACCTCTGGGATGCAGCAAAGGCGGTCATAAAAAGGGAGTATATAGCAATCCAGGCCTTCCTAAAGAAGGAAGAAAGGTCTCAAATACAGAACCTAACATTACACCTAAAAGAGCTGGAAAAGGAACAGCAAATAAAGCCCAAAAACAGCAGAAGAAGAGAAATAAAGATTAGAGCAAAAATCAATGATATCAAAATCAAAAAAAAAAAAAAAAAAAAAAAAACAGAACAGATCAATGAAACCAGGAGCTGGTTCTTTGAAAGAATTAACAAAATTGATAAACTCCTAGCCAAATTGATCAAAAAGAAAAACGAAAGGACCCAAATAAGTAAAATCATGAATGAAAGAGGAGAAATCACAACCAACACTGCAGAAATACAAACAATAATAAAAGAATATTGTGAGCAATTATATGCCAACAACTTGGCCAATCTGGAAGAAATGGACAAATTCCAAGAAACATATAAGCTACCAAAACTGAAACAAAAAGAAATAGAAAATTTGAACAGACCTATAATCAGTAAAGAAATGGAATCAGTAATCAAAAATGTCCCAACAAACAGGAGTCCAGGGCCAGATGACTTTCCAGAGGAATTCTACCAAACATTTAAAGCAAAGTTAACACCTATTCTTTTGAAGCTATTCCAAAAAATAGAAATGGAAGGAAAACTTTCAAAGTCATTCTATGAGTCCAGCAATAATTTGATTCCAAAACCAAACAAACACGCCACTAAAAAGGAAAAACTACAGACCAATTTCCCTGATGAACATGGATGCAAAAATTCTCAACAAGATACTAGCAAACCAGATCCAACTATACGTTAAAAGAATTATTCACCACGATCAAGTGGGACTTATTTCTGGGATGCACAGCTGGTTCAATACCCACAAATCAATCAATATGATACATCACATTAATAAAAGAAAGGATAAAAACCACATGATCCTCTCAATAGATGCTGAAAAAGCATTTGACAAAATACAGCATCCTTTCTTGATAAAAACCCTCAAGAAAGTAGGGATGGAAGGATCATACCTCATCATCTTAAGGCCATATATGAAAGACCCCCTGCTAATATCATCCTCAATGGGGAAAAACTGAGAGCTTTCACCCTAAGGTCAGGAACACAACAAAGATGTCCATTCTCACCACTGTTATTCAACATAGTGTTGGAGGTCCTAGCCTCAGCAATGAGACAAAACAAAGAAATAAAAGGCATCCAAATTGGCAAGGAGGAAGTCAAACTTTCACTCTTCTCAGATGACATGATACTCTATGTGGAAAACCCAAAAGACTCCACCAAAAAGCTGCTACAACTAATACATGAATTGAAGGATATAAAGTTGAAGGATATAAAATCAATGTACAGAAATCAGTTGCATTTCTATACATCAATAATGAAGTAGCAGAAAGAGAAATCAAGGAATTGATCCCATTTACAATTGTACCAGAAACCACAAAATCCCTAGGAATAAATCTAACCAAAGAGGTGAAAAAATCTATACACTGAAAACTATAGAAAGCTCATGAAAAATATTGAAGATGCAAAAACAGGAAAAACATTCCATGCTCATGGATTGGAAGAACAAATATTCCTACAATGTCGATACTACCCAAAGCAATCTACATATTCAATGCAATCCCTATCAAAATAACACCAGCTCATTCTTCACAGAGGTAGAACAAACACTCCTAAAATTTGTATGTAATCACAAAAGACCCTGAATAGCCAAAGTAACCCATAAATGAAAATCAAAACTGGAGGCATCACAATTCTGGACTTCAAGCTGTATTACAAAGCTGTAATCATCAAGACAGTATGGTACTGGCACAAAAACAGACACATAGATCAATGGTACAGAATAGAGAACCCAAAAAGGGACCCACAAATGTATGGCCAACTAATCTTTGACAAAGCAGGAAAGAATATTCAATGAAAAAAAGACAGTCTATTCAGCAAATGGTGTTGGGAAAACTGGACAGTGACATACAGAAGAATGAACTTGAACAACTTTCTTACACCATACACAAAAATAAACTCAAAATGGATGAAAGATCTAAACATTAAAACAGGAAGCTATCAAAATCCTAGAAGAGGAAACAGGCAAAAACCTCTTTGACCTCAGCCACAGCAATTTCTTACTTGACATGTCTCCAGAGGCAAGGGAAACAAGAGCAAAAAATGAACTATTGGGACCTCATCAAAATAAAAAGCTTCTGCAAAGCAAAGGAAACAATCAGCAAAACTAAAAGGCAATGGATGGAATGGGAGAAGATATTTGCAATGACATGTCAGATAAAGGGTTAGTATCCAAAATCTATAAAGAACTTATCAAACTCAACACCCAAAAAACAAACAACCCATTGAAGAAATGGGCGAAGGACATGAATAGACACTTCTCCAAAGAAGACATCCAGATGGCTGAACAGACACATGAAAAAATGCTCAACATCAGTCATCATCAGGGAAATATAAATCAAAACCACAAAGAGACACCTCCTCATACTTGTCAGAAAGGCTAAAATTAACAACTCAGGCAACAACAGATGTTGGCGAGGGGGTGGAGAAAGAGGAACCCTTTTGCACTGCTGGTGGGAATACAAACTGGTGCAGCCACTCTGGAAAACTGTATGGAGGGTACTCAAAAAATTAAAAATAGAACTACCCTACAACCCAGCAATTGCACTACTAGGTATTTACCCCAAGGAAACAGGAGTGCTGATTCGAAGGGGCACATGCACCCCAATGTTTATAGCAGCACTATCGACAATAGCCAAAGTATGGAAAGAGCCCAAATGTCCATCAACTGATGAATAGATGAAGAAGATATGGTATATACATACAATGGAATATTACTCGGTGATCAAAAAGAATGAAATCTTGCCATTTGCAACACCATGGATGGAACTAGAGTGTTTATGCTAAGAGATATAAGTCAGAGAAAGATAAATATCATATATTTCCACTCATATGTGGAATTTAAGATACAAAACAGATGAACATCTGGGAAAGGAAGCAAAAAATATGTAAAAAGAGAGAGGGAAACAAACTATAAGAGACTGTTGAATACAGAAAACAAACTGAAGGTTGCTGGTGGGGTGTTGGGTGGAGGGAAGAGCTAAAGGAGTGAGAGGCATTAAGGAGCACACTTGTTGGGATGAGCACTGGGTGTTACATGTAAATGATGAATCCATTCTATTCCTGAAATTTTATTCCTGAAATTATTGTTATACTATATGTTAACTAGGTTGGACTTAAATTTAAATAAATAAATAAATTTTATTTTTTTTTTAATTTTTTTTTTCAACGTTTATTTATTTTTGCGACAGAGAGACAGAGCATGAACAGGGGAGGGGCAGAGAGAGAGGGAGACACAGAATCGGAAACAGGCTCCAGGCTCTGAGCCATCAGCCCAGAGCCTGATGCAGGGCTCCAACTCACGGACCGCGAGATCGTGACCTGGCTGAAGTCGGACGCTTAACCGACTGCGCCACCCAGGCGCCCCTAAATAAATAAATTTTAAATTTTTTTTTTCAACGTTTATTTATTTTTGGGACAGAGAGAGACAGAGCATGAATGGGGGAGGGGCAGAGAGAGAGGGAGACACAGAATCGGAAACAGGCTCCAGGCTCTGAGCCATCAGCCCAGAGCCTGACGCGGGGCTCGAACTCACGGACCGCGAGATCGTGACCTGGCTGAAGTCGGATGCTTAACCAACTGCGCCACCCAGGCGCCCCTAAATAAATAAATTTTAAATGGAATAGAATAGAAACCCCAGAATTAGACCCACAAAAGTATGGCCAACTAATCTTTGACAAAGCAGGAAAGAATATCCAATGGAAAAAAGACAGTCTAACCAATGGTGCTCGGAGAACTGGACAGCAACATGCAGAAGAATGAAACTAGACCACCTTCTTACACCATTCACAAAAATAAACTCAAAATGGATAAAGGACCTGAATGTGAGACAGGAAACCATCAAAACCCTAGAGGAGAAAACAGGAAAAAGCTTCTCTGACCTCAGCCGCAGCAATTTCTTACTTGACACATCCCCAAAGGCAAGGGAATTAAAAGCAAAAATGAACTATTGGGACCTCATGAAGATAAAAAGCTTCTGCACAGCAAAGGAAACAAGCAACAAAACTAAAAGGCAACCAACAGAATGGGAAAAGATATTCGCAAATGACATATCAGACAAAGGGCTAGTATCCAAAATCTATAAAGAACTCACCAAAACCAAATAACCCAGTGAAGAAATGGGCAGAAAACATCAATAGACACTTCTCTAAAGAAGACATCCAGGGGCGCCTGGGTGGCGCAGTCGGTTAAGCGTCCGACTTCAGCCAGGTCACGATCTCACGGTCCGTGAGTTCGAGCCCCGCGTCGGGCTCTGGGCTGATGGCTCAGAGCCTGGAGCCTGTTTCCGATTCTGTGTCTCCCTCTCTCTCTGCCCCTCCCCCGTTCATGCTCTGTCTCTCTCTGTCCCAAAAATAAATAAACGTTGAAAAAAAAAATTAAAAAAAAAAAAAAAAAAAAAAAAAAAAAAAGAAGACATCCAGATGGCCAACAGGCACATGAAAAGATGCTCAACATCGCTCCTCATCAGGGAAATACAAATCAAAACCACACTCAGATATCACCTCACGCCAGTCAGAGTGGCCAAAATGAACAAATCAGGAGACTATAGATGCTGGCGAGGATGTGGAGAAATGGGAACCCTCTTGCACTGTTGGTGGGAATGCAAACTGGTGCAGCCACTCTGGAAGGCAGTGTGGAGGTTCCTCAAAAAATTAAAAATAGACCTACCCTATGACCCAGCAATAGCACTGCTAGGAATTTACCCAAGGGATACAGGAGTGCTGATGCATAGGGGCACTTGTACCCCAATGTTTATAGCAGCACTTTCAACAATAGCCAAATTATGGAAAGTGCCTAAATGTCCATCAACTGATGAATGGATAAAGAAATTGTGGTTTATATACACAATGGAATACTACATGGCAATGAGAAAGAATGAAATATGGCCTTTTGTAGCAATGTGGATGAAACTGGAGAGTGTGATGCTAAGTGAAATAAGTCATACAGAGAAAGACAGATACCATATACTTTCACTCTTATGTGGATCCTGAGAAACTTAACAGAAGTCCATGGGGGAGGGGAAGTGAAAAAAAAAGGTTAGAGAGGGAGGGAGCCAAAACATAAGAGACTCTTAAAAACGGAGAACAAACTGAGGGTTGATGGTGGGGTGGGAGGGAGGGGAGGGTGGGTGATGGGTATTGAGGAGGGCACCTTTTGGGATGAGCACTGGGTGTTGTATGGAAACCAACTTGACAATAAATTTCATATTAAAAAAAAGAAAGTAAACAACATACTACTAGAATAAAAGAAAGAAAGAAAGAAAGAAAGAAAGAAAGAAAGAAAGAAAGAAAGAAAGAAAGAAAGAAAGAAAGAAAAGAAAATCATGGCATCAAAAAAAAAAAAAAAAAAACAGAAAAAAAGAAAGAGAACTCCCTAACTCATTATATGAGGCTAATGCAACCTTATTGCCCAAAGTGGAGAAGGATAGTACAAAAAGAGAAAATTACAGGCCAAACTCACTCATGAACATAAATGTAAAAGGGCTAAATAATTTATTAGCAACCAAATTCAGGGAAGTATTTAAAAATAAATACCCCATGACCAAGTAAAGCTTATTTCAGAAATGCAAGGATGATTTAATGTTAGAAAATCAATAAAAGTAATATGCAACCCTAACACATAAAAGGAGAAGACATAATCTCAAAAGATACAGAATAAGAACACATGAAATTTAACATCTACTCAAGTAAAAATTCTTAGCACCCAGGACTGAAGGGGAACTTTCTTTACTTGATAAAGAGTATCTATCAAAAAACTTCAACAAATATCATGATTAATAGTTAAATGTTTAGAACATTCCATTTTTAAAAATAAGGATGGCCTTTAGCATTGTATTCAGCCTTTTCTTGGATGTCCTGGCTAAAGCAAAAAGACCAGGGGGGAAAAAAGATGTAAAGATTAGACAAGAACAATCAAAATTGTCATTATTCACAGATGATACGATTGTCTGCATGGAAAAATCTATGAGATTATATAAAGAAACCATTAAAGGCAATAAGAGTTTGGTGGATACGAAATAATGTACAAAAATCAATAACATCTCTATATATACCAGCAACACAAAATTAAAAATATAATTTAAAAATCATATCAGTCACAGTAGCAACAAAAAATATAAGGTATGTATATAAGAACATAGCTGACAAAAGACATTCATTAATATTATAGAAACAGTATAAAATTTTATTGAAGGGTGTAAATTTTTAAAACCTGAAAAAAATGGAAAAATGCAGCATGTTAATGGGTAAGAAAGACTCCCATTTTTTAAAGATAGCAATTCTCTCCAAATTAATCTGTAAAGTCCATGCATTGCAGTCTGATCTTCCTAGAAGGTGTTTTGTAGACCTCACCAAGCCAATGCTAAAACTCCTATGGAACAACAAAGAGCAAAGAATAACCATGACAATTTTGAGGAAAATAAATGAAAAGGAATGCACTTCAGAAGATATTATTTTTTTATAAAGTTGTTTCATAGAGCACAGTGAGACAGTGGACAATTATCCACAAGATAGAAAGTCTGGAAACAGACCTAGCTTTCTGCACTGGAACCTAGTGTGTAACAAAAGAAGCCTTAAAAATTAGCGGGAGGGGCACCTGGGTGCCTCAGTCCATTAAGTGTCCAACGTTGGCCCAGGTCATGATCTCACAGTTCATGGGTTCAAAGCCCTACATCTGGCTCTGTGCTGACAACTCAGAACCTGGACTCTGCTTCAGACTCTTTGTCTCTCTCTCTCTCTCTCTCTCTCTGCCTCTGCCCACTAGTGCACTCTCTCTTTCAAAAGTAAATAAATGTTAAAAAAACAAATTTAAACTTAGTGGGAAAATAGTATAATCTGTTTTTCTCACAATATAAATAAAATCATTTTAAATGGTACATCTATTAACACAAACTGTTGGCAAGTATGTGGGAAATGAAAATTCCTAGGTGCGCGCACAGGAAGGCAGAGTACCTAGTAAATTTGAAGTGCTGTTCACTCCGACTTGGCACGTCCACCCTCTGTTCTCTACCTGAGAGAAACCTTGGCACATGCATGCAATGAGAGTGCACACAAAGTCCACTCTACTCTTTGTGAAAAGAAACAACCAGAACAAAGTGCTCATCAGAACGGACTATAAAATGTGTGGTGTATTCATAAAATGGAACACTTCAGGGGCGCCTGGGTGGCTCAGTCGGTTAAGTATCCGACTTCAGCTCAGGTCATGATCTCACTGTTCGTGGGTTTAAGCCCTGTGCTGGGCTCTGTGCTGACAGCTCAGAGCCTGGAACCTGCTTCAGATTCTGTGTCTCCCTCTCTCTCAGGCCCTCCCGCACTCATGCTGTCTCTCCCCCCTCTCAAAAATAAACATTAAAAAAAATGGAACACTTCAAGCCATTACAATAAACTAAATCTTGATAGAAAGCTAATGGAAAAAATAAAATTGCAAAATGATTTGCACAGAATATACAGGTTTGTGTATGTACACTTACGTAAATTTTTAAACACACAAAAAATACTGCCTGTTAGTAAAAATTAAAAAGCAAGCATGGGAATGATACCCAACTCATGTCAGGATGTGGAGTTTTCTTCTGCTATTTCCTTTCACAATATGAGGTAAAAATATAAAATGTGAACCTATGGTTCATAAATTTGGGCAATAGTACATGAGTGCCTTGATAAATTATTTACTGTACATATTTGTATGTTTGAAATAGGTGAGAATAAGCCTCTGAAGAAGTAAGTAAAGAATCATCTGTGGGAGGCCTGGATGGCTCAGTCGGTTAAGCATCAGACTTCTGCTCAGGTCATGATCTCATGGTTCGTGAGTTCGAGTCCTGCATTGGGCTCTGTGCTGACAGCTCAGAGCCTGGAGCCTGCTTCAGATTCTGTCCCCAACTCTCTGCCTTTCCCATGCTCACTCTCTCTCTCAAATATGAAATTTAAGGGGCGCCTGGGTGGCGCAGTCGGTTAAGCGTCCGACTTCAGCCAGGTCACGATCTCGCGGTCCGTGAGTTCGAGCCCCGCGTCAGGCTCTGGGCTGATGGCTCGGAGCCTGGAGCCTGTTTCCGATTCTGTGTCTCCCTCTCTCTCTGCCCCTTCCCCGTTCATGCTCTGTCTCTCTCTGTCCCAAAAATAAATTAAAAAAACGTTGAAAAAAAAAAAAAAAAGGAAAAAAAAAAATTTAAAAAAAAAAAATATGAAATTAAAAAAAAAAACATTTAAAATTTTTTAAAAAAAAGCAATCATCTGTACAGATGTGACTAAGACGATCTGAGAAGGGCTAAGGTCAATTAAGGTAAAATGAAGGTGAATTCAGGTGGGCAAAATGGAAGGGTAACTATGTGAACTGAGACTTAGAAAGATGGGAACCAGACAGCTGGAACTTGCCAGAGGTTCTGTTCTCCTGTGCAGGAGAGAGAAGCTGAGAGCTCTGCCCCTTTTTTCTGGAAAAGGAATAGTTCATTGGACCTCACCTTAGAAATCTTTATAAGCTCATACTCCATCAAAAGTCTTTCCCTCCCTTTTCTCAATTCCATGTTTAGTTAGCCACCTCTGGTATTCATTCAGCTTCCCAGGTACCCTAACACTCTACTAGGGGTAGTCGGGATGACATTCACAGGAAAGGAAAACTCCTGCCATTGAAAGTATGATGGAGGAATTATGGCTTGGCCTTTGGATTAGGATCCAGAAAATCCCAAACTCAACTCCTGTTCTACCAATAGCTGTCTGACATTGGGCAATTTAGCTAAACTCTCTGGGCCTCAGATTCATCATCTTCAAAATGAATAGAACAAGAATACTTGCTTCACCAGGTTATTCTGAAGTTTAAATAATATGATATATACAAAGAGGTTAGTACATTGCCAGTCATATAGTAAACGCTGAATGGACCAGCAACATCAGCATCACTTGGGAACTTGCTAGAAATAAAAAATTCTCAGCTCCACCCCAGGCTTACTGAATCAGAAACTGTAGGGGTGGAGCCCAGCAATCTGTGTTTTTTTAACAAGCCCTCCAGGTCATTCTGATGACACAAAAGTTTGAGAATTACTGGGTTCAAATAATCAGGACCTCCCTTAAAGCTGAGGTAAATTAGCCTCCTCTCCATGGGTTGCATGGACACCCAAACGAAATTAATTGTGCTTTTAGGAAAGGGGATGGGCAGTGCTAGGTAAGCCGCCAGATGTGCACTAACATTCCTTGAGTATTTACTATAAACCAACCTTAGGTTAACTACTTTGCAAACACTGCATAACCACCAACAAGGCAGGCAGTATTTTTATATGCATAATAGATTCAAAAGGTGAAGCATAGAGGGTGCATGCAACTTGCCCAAGATCACACAACTAACCAATGACAGATTAGACTCTAGAGAGTGCCTTCTAAGCCACACTACTACAGGGGTTTTTCTTTTCAAAGTTTCCCTGCTTACAAAATGAAGGGCTATCTCCTATGACCCTCATCTGGCCTGGAGGAAGCCAGCTGCCCTAGGTAACATCTGTAGCTTGCCTCACTTTACAGGTAAGGAAACTGAGGCTAAGAGAAACTATTATATGCCCCAAAGCCACTGAGTCACCAGAACTTGAAACCTAGTTTTCTTAGATAAGATTTATCATATCTGTTAAAGGTTTATCTATCTTAGCATTGGGGGAGATCTACTTCCTTTTTATATTTATTTAATTTATTGTTAAATCTGGAGTTTTAAACAATTGAGATATTAGCAGCTTCTTGACTGGAGTAGAAACTGCTGAAGAGAAAAGATCCTAAATGAGCATTTGCACTTAGAAAGAAAGGTCCCCTTCTCCCTTCAGAACCCTCTACAAAATTGCCATCTGTGCTGTGGTAGCAGCTGCTCCATTCTCATACTTGACTCCATTGGGACTAACTTTGGGCTCCTTTTTTAAAAATTGGAAATCAATGTCAAAGCAGGTGATGGAGAAAGCCAATGAAGTTCTTTTGTTCATATTCCCTTGCTAGGGGGTACAAACACTCTTCTCATCGGAGCATTGATCTGATAGCACACAACTGTCTGCATTTCTTACGTTGGCATACTGAGATCCTTATGGTACTCTTAGCCTGGCATGGGCTAGACTTGCTTTGGACTAGAAAAAAGAAATCAATAATTCTTTACAAAACCTTTACTTGGGACAGTATTCAGAAGCCTTCTATTTCTGCCACTTTGGTCAAAATGGAAGATTCAATATGAGACATCCACTCTATTTTCTGTAAGTTGTTGCCCTTAAATTCCTAAATTGATCAAGAAGTAGACAAAAACTTAAGGCAATCATTCAGCCAAAGAAAAGGTCATCAGAATAACTGCTTCTTCTCAAATTATCATTCTCTGCAATTTGGGTGCCTAATTTACCAGTGTGTCATTTTTCAACTTTATGACATGGTCTTTCATTTCTCACCCTCTAGAGGTGGATTGAATGATGAATTCCAGTCCTTCATCCCCCTTCTCCATGGCTTTGTTATGGCCAGAATGTATTTCCTGGCCTTAAACTTGGGCTCCACCACATGGCTTGCTGTCATCATTGGCAGGAGGAAAGAAAGGACAGTCCAGGGCCTAGACATGAATATTTCTGTTTGCCATCTTGCTCCTCTGCTATCACTATGGGAAAAACTTGCCTCTCTAGGTGGGGCTAAGTGGCTGCTTCAGGGAGGAAGACAGACATGGAATCCATCTAGCCTAGACCTGCAGTGAGACGTGGAGCCACCCCCAGACACTGCAACTGGACAGTTGACACCCAGCTGAGCCCAGCCCAGTTGAGCCAACACTCACCTAACCTACATATCCATGAGTTATACATATCCATGAGTGCTTATTATGTATGCTACTATGATTTTATGCTGCATTCATGTAACAATAGTTAACTAGCACTCTTTTAAAAGAAAATGATATAATTCTATGCATAAGATGAGACTATAAAAAACATAATCGCTTTTGAATCAACCCTGGCGATCAATGGGGTGACAGATGTCGCAGCCAGATCGCCCTCACATCCAACATAATTGCTTTTGAAACACACACACAGAACATGGTCAGATCCATGAATTTGTCCTATTTTTCAAAAGAGTTGGGGAAATGTTTTTAAAAATTGCTTTGGGGAGGTGCCTGGGTGGCTCAGTTGGGTTAGGCGTCGTCCAACTTCGGCTCAGGTCATGATTTTGCAGTTAGTAGGTTCGAGCCCCGCATCAGGCTCTGTGCTGACAGCTCAGAGTCTGGAGCCTGCCTCAGATTTTGTGTCTCCCTCTCTCTCTCTGCCCCTCCCCCGCTCACATTGTGTCTCTCTCTCTCTCTCTCTTTAAAAAAATAAATAAACATTTAAAAAAATCTTAGAAAATAAATGTTTGGTATAAGTCTGAATTATTTTTAAAACACCTCTGGCCATGATCATGTTTTTTATGTGTATTTTACTTTATCTGGGCTAATTACAGCTTCCAGAGCATACACCAATAAAATTGTGATTCGGGTATCTCTGTTTCCTCTGATATAAAAGCTGGAGTAGGAAAATAGTGGCAGAAAAATGCAGTAATTCAAGGAATTGGAATTAGAAAGTATGATCAGAAATATAGAAGGCATGAGTCTCAATGGGTGGCTTAACTAATCTGTGGACACAAGGGGATGATGAGTGTTTGATGAGACTTTGAATGAAAGAATGCTCTACTTTTTTTTTTTTTTTACATTTATTTATTTATTTTGAAAGACAGAGCAGAGAGAGCAGGGTAGGGGCAGAGAGAGAGGGAGAAAGAGAGAATCCCAAGCCGTTTCTGTGCTATCAACACAGAGACTGATGAGGGGCTCAGTCTCATCAAATCAAGAGTCAGATGCTTAACCGACTGAGCCACCCATGTGTCCCAAGAATGCTCTATTTTAAACCATTTCCAGATGGTTATTCTGTGTTCATTACACTGAGCTTTGAAGAACTAGAATGTGTTTGTGAAGTTTTAACCCCTGCCACCTGACATTTGGGCTCAGTGAAGAAATTCCACAGGTTAGTGAAAACTTTTGACATCCATAAAAATCTAGAATTTGAATGGGGTCCAAATTCTGCCATAGCCACATATTTAGTGCCACTAAATATGGTTTCTTCCAGACCATGGCCATATTTCTGTACAGATAGTCACGAATTCTTTGCCTCCAGTTCCAAGGAGTGGCCCTAATGCCCAAAGATGAGTCAGAATCAGCAAAAACGATGAGCTACATTTCACAAAATAACTTTATTTAGCACCCAGTGAAAATCTATTTGTGGAAATGAACTTGTGATAAGCCTTTATATAAAATGGAATATTTCTGTTTAAGTCAGTTTCTTTAAAAGTTTATCCTAACCTTTGCATGCAGTTGTAATTATGTTATGCCTACAAACTTCTTTCCTGTCTTTAATATAATATTTGCTCACAAGCATATGATTACATATGTTAACGATTGAATAGTATTCTCAAATCAAAGCTATCCCATTTGTTTAGTCATTATCTTATAATTGTATATTTCAATTTTGGGGTTTTTTTTAATAAAGAAGAATGAAAGGGACATATCTGTGCACACTAATTTCCCTTGGTTGCACATGTCAGTTTCTTGTGAAAGATTCCTAAACATAATACCATTAGATCAACAGTTGTGAACATTTTTTAATGTTTTATTTATTTTTTGAGAGAGAAAGAATGTGAGTAGGGGAGGGGCAGAGGGAGGGCATGAGTGGGGAGAGGCAGAGAGAGAGAGGGGGGCATGAGTGGGGAGGGGCAGAGAGAGAGGGGGACAGAGGATCAGAATCGAGCTCTGTGCTGACAGCAGAGAACCTGATGCAGGACTCGAACTCACAAACCCTGAGATCATGACCTGAGCCATGAGCTGAAGTTGGACACTCAACCAGCTAAGCTACCCAGGTGCCCCAACAGTTGTAAACATTTTTATGGCACTTTGTAGATAGTGAGATGCTGGTTTCTATATGGTTATGACATTTTCACTAGAGTGAAGAATACCAATTTCACCAGTGTCACAAGTATTAGATATTATCCTTTACAAATCATTTTTGCTGATATAAGAGGCAAACAAGTTACCTCTTTATATTTTCAAACCAGCATTGCCTGATTACAAGGCAAATTGAGTATTTTTCCATTTTTATTTGCAGTTGTATATCACATGTTCATTTGCTAGTTATCTTTTCATGGTTTTTGTTTGTTTGGGTTTGTTTTGTGAGGTGTTTTTGTTTTGTTTTGTTTTGTTTTGTTTGCTACTTTTATATTTAGTAAAGAAAAGACATCAGCTAAAGAATCAACGATTTGCTGGGTGTGGGGGTAAGGGGGAAAGACCAAAATAAAGAGGCGATTGTGCAGAATCATCTTTAATGATAAATTCACTGAAGATGACCCCACCTTCAAAATGTCCTTTGATAGGGGCGCCTGGGTGGCTCAGTCAGTTGGGCGTCTGACTTCAGCTCAGGTCACGATCTCGCAGTCCGTAAGTTCGAGCCCTGCATCAGGCTCTGGGCTGATGGCTCAGAGCCTGGAGCCTGCTTTCGATTCTGTGTCTCCCTCTCTCTCTGCCCCTCCCCCGTTCATGCTCTGTCTCTCTCTGTCTCAAAAATAAATAAACGTTAAAAGAAAAATTTTTTTTTAAAAATGTCCTTTGATAATTGGGGGTTGAGAGATAATAGAGGGAATTGTGTTAAACACACAGAATAGGGGCGCCTGGGTGGCGCAGTCGGTTAAGTGTCCGACTTCAACCAGGTCACGATCTCCCGGTCCGTGAGTTCGAGCCCCGTGTCAGGCTCTGGGCTGATGGCTCAGAGCCTGGAGCCTGTTTCCGATTCTGTGTCTCCCTCTCTCTGCCCCTCCCCCGTTCATGCTCTGTCTCTCTCTGTCCCAAAAATAAATAAACGTTGAAAAAAAAAAAATTTAAAAAAAAAAAAAAAAAAAAAAAAACACACAGAATATACTAGACCTAACTGACAAAATGGAAACAGACAATGTACATGCAGTAAATAACAGCCACTCAAAAGTGAAACTGGAGCACAAATGGGCAAAGTAAAAGCTATGGCTGCACCTGGTATCCGTGGTAAGAACCTGCCCCCGAGGTTCAGTGCACCCGATGCTGAGGAGAGGCTGGGCCTTACAGGTTAAGCTCATGTGCACATTTGGGAACACAGATATTCAGTGGTGTCCTTGGACCTACAAACAGAGATGACCCCTATTGAGGACAGTGATAAGGATCCCTGCAAGTGGGGAGAGGGCAGGGAGGGCACAAAGTGGACTGGTTGAAGGACAAAGATTTGGTTTTAATCTCATGACCTTCTAGCTGTGTGACTTTGAAAATATGACTTCCTCTCTCTAACCCTCAGTTCCACATGCAGCGGGAAGGAACTAACTGCACTCATCCCATAAGACTGAGAGTTCAATGGGACAACGCGGAAACTGCCTACCTCAATGCCCAGCCCGGATTTAGCTCTCCATAAATCTGATTTATTGGGTAATTATTATTAATTGTCTGTAAAAGAAATGTATACATGAATAACTCAGTTAAGAAATGGGCAGAAGATATGAATAAACAGATTTCCAAAGAAGACATCCAAATGCTTAACAGACACATGAAAAGATGCTCAACATCACTCATCATCTGGGAAATACAAACCAAAAACACAATGAGATACCACCTCACACCTGTCAGAATGACTAAAATTAACAACACAAGAAATAACAGGTGTTGGCAAGGATGAGGAGAAAGGGGAACACTATTGCACTGTGGGTGGAATGCAAACTGGTGCAGCCATTCTGGAAAACAGCACAAGGGTTTCTCAAAACACTAAAAATAGAGCCACCCTACAATCTAACAATTGCACTTCTAGGTATTTACCCAAAGGATACAAAAATATAGATTCAAAGGGGTACATGCACCCCACTGTTTATAGCAGCATTATCAACAATAGCCAAACTATGGAGAAAGCCCAAATGTCCATTGACTGATGAATGGATAATAAGATGAGATACACACACACACATACACACACACACACACACACACACACACACTGAAATATTACTCAGCCGTCAAGAAAATGAAATCTTGCCATTTGCAATGACGTGGGTGGAGCCAGAATGTATTATGATAAGCGAAGTAATTCAATCAGAGAAAGACAAATACCATATGATTTCCACTCACATGTGGAATTTAAGAAACAAAACAGATGAACACATGGGAAAGGGGAAAAAGAGAGAAGTAAACAAATCACAAGAGATTCTGGACAGAGAACAAACTAGGGTTGATGGAGGAAGGTGAGTGGGAGACAGGCTAGATGGGTGATGGATTTTAAAGAGGGCACTTGTGATGAGCACGGGGTGTTATATGTAAGTGATGAATCACTGAATTCTACCCCTGAAACCAATATTGCACTGTATGTTAACTAAAATTTAAATAAGATAAAAACTAAAAAAAAAAAGAAATTTATCCACGAATTATATCTTAGAGTTATTTAAAAGACTAAATGAGACAGAAAAAACAGCTATAATTGGCCAAGTCTGGCCTTGCACTTCTGATCTGGCTAAACTGCCTGGCCTCCATCATGCAGCCAATATCCAAGAAGACCACATCCACTGCAATGTGAGCTTATTCCCAGCCTGTTTTGAATTTCACAACGAGTTATAACTTAGCATTAATATATTAACAAATTTAATAACAGAATTAATAATCAGTTATTAATTAAAATCTTGATTATCTGCTGTTATTAGTTATTGTGCCAAGTATTATATGTTGCAATAATACTGCAAGGTAAATAGTAGCAGCAGCAGTAGTACTCCAATGTGGAAGAATGAATAAAGGATTCTTTTTAACAGCTGGCATCAGAGGGCCTCTTGTGGAGGGACTACCCTGGTTAATAGCCACTTCCATAAAAGATAGATAGCATACATCCTTCCCCCATTTTCTTATTGCTCCTTTTCTCCTTTCTGCTGCTTGGAGCTAGGAGAGACGGCTGGGACTCCATCTGGGGCCATGAGGACAGAAGCCACACCCTAGAGAAGGTGGAAGGAAAAGCTGGAAGCAGCCTGAATACCCCATGGTTAGAGCCACCATGCCAGCCCAGAAATATCCATCACTGGACTTTACTAGGGAAGAGAAAAAACTCCTCTTTTTGAGCTAGTGTTTTCAAGTCTCTATTAATGACAACCAATCCTAACCCTGACTGATAAAAGAGGACATAAGACTTTACCCAGAAGCCAAATTTATTTTAGGGTCAAAGAACACAATCACTTCAGCTGACATCTGGGTTACAACTGTTGTAAAGATGGGGAAACAGAGGGTCAAAGAGATTAAGTGACCTGCCCAAAGCTAAATATATGGTAGAACCAAATTTGCATCAAGATCCACCTGGCTTAACGCTTGCATTTTAACTGACTATTTTCCTCCTGATTTCTGCCTTTTCTGTGAAGCTGATACTATACAGCTTTTTGGATACTAAACTTGTCTCCCTTCTCAGTTACAGTCTGCACATTCACTATTCCCAGTGGTGGTCAACCTCCAGAACCTTGACACTGATCCTTTCTCCATTCCAGTGGAGACTAGCTCCCTTGACTCTATCCCAGGGTAAATGCACATAAACCAGTATCTCCACTAGAACTCCAATAAGAAGGAATTAGACATTAATTCAGCCATACTTTCTATAAGACTTTCATTAAAGTTAGACACATGCATTTTCTCCTTCAAATTGAGTCACAGTGAGATTCAAGAAGAATTTCTAAAAGTATGAGGAAAATATATTCAAATCAGTTATTAAAGAAAGCTAGAGGTGTTTAGGGTATGTCCTTCAACCTCCTGAGATTGATACCAGGGGAAAATATGCCCTTTCAACAAAGATTCTAGAATGCCACTGTGAAAGAGAGAATGCTAAGCTGGCTGACCCTTTTGGCATTTCTTTATATCAAGTCTAATAAATTCGTTCTTAAAATAATTTTTTTTCTCTTATGAAAGTAGTTCCTGTTCATTATAGGATAATTATAAAATAAAAAAGGATTATAACTCAATAAGAATCACCGTTCATATTTTGGTATTTCAACTTGCAATCTCTTTGCTTCATCAATGTTTTAAATCTTTGCAATAATATGACATATAAAAAACTTATATAGAGTGACTGTTAACAATAGCTATTTTTATTCTTCACGTTATGAATACAGATTGCAAAATTTAGAAAACAGAAGGAAGTATGGAAAAATAAAATCACCCAGAATGTCAATGCTCAGAGAAAATTAATGAAAGCATGTTACTGTTTGTCCCAGCAGCCTTCCTATTGTATATTTTTACATGATTGAAATCAAACTGTAGAGGCTAGATTTTTAAGTAAATTCAACACAGGAACACCTAGGTTCTACACAGAAGATGTCGCAAAGAGTTTTTTTTCCTTGGAAAGCCAATGTCTAAGTTCATTACTATGAATTTTTTAAAGAAGCAGAACACCATTGCTCAAGTACTTTGACAAAGAAAATCACTAATATGTTGCTCTTTGCAACTCTGATTTTGTGGAAAGAAAGAAAAATTATGATTTGTTTAGTAATTTTTCTGGCACAGTATCTGCAGCATGTAAATAGTTTTGTCATTCTTGGTAAGTACTTGCAGAATAACACCAATAATTGTTTCAAGTGATTTCAAACATGGCAACAATGACCATCTGAACTATGGAGGGAAGAATATGGCCAAAAAAAACCCACAAAAAACCACACGTCCTGGTGCTGTAAAAAGAGTAAATGCAAAAAATGAAGAGCTAAGAGACCCCACTGTCTTAGGGGCTATAACAAAATGCCACAGACTGGGTTGTGTAAACAACCCCCTAGTTTATTTCTCCCAGTTCTGGAGGCTGGGAAGTCCAAGATCAAGGTGCCAGCAGACTCAGTGTCTGGTGGGAGACAACTTCCTAGTTCACAGACAGACATATTTTCACTGTGTCCTCACATGGCAGAGAAAGCAAAGGAGCTCTCTGGGATCTCTTTCATGAGGGCACTAATTCCATTCTTGAGGGCTGCACTCTCATGACCTAAACCACCTCCCCAAAGCTCCACCACCTAATACCATCACACTGGGCATTAGGTTTCAACATATGAATTTTCCAGGGGGAAAGCGCACATTCGGTCTATAGCACACACTTCCTTTTCTTCTTTTCTCCTCATGTCCAGGAATACATCAGCTGTCTTTGTTCACAGAGGACATGACTTCCTGCTACATCTGTTGTTTCCTCCTTCCGACTTCCTGTTCCCATAGTGTTCTAAAGACTGCATCCTCTGAATACATGCAGTCAGGTGGCAGAGGCAATAATTCATACTGTGGACCTATACAGAGGTGCAGCTGAAACCCTGGCACAAGGATCCCCAGAGTTCCACAACTCTGGAATTACATTTGTAATAAAATTAGTCCAAAAAAAAAAAAAAAGCCACATGATCACTGCATGCCTTGAAACGTCAGTCCATTATATTGGTAATGCATATGAAGCCCCAAATCACAGCTCCCAGCAGCATCATGGTTAAGGAAGCAAAGCCCAGGAGTTTGTAATCTTCACTCATCTCCTTCAAATATTAAAAATTTTTTAATGTTTATTTATTTTTGAGAGAGAGAAAGAGTGCAAGCTGGGGAGGGGCAGGGAGAGAGGGAGACACAGAATCCAAAGCAGGCTTCAGGTTCCAAGCTGTCAGCACTGAGCCCAATGTGGGGTTCAAACCCACGAACTGTGAGATCATGACCTGAGCTGAAGTCGGACACTTAACCAACTGAGTCACCCAAGTGCCCCATCTCCTTCAAATATTAAAGGTTCTTCACAGGAACTCATTAAAACTCTCAGAAGTGTCTCTCTCCACTTTCCCAAAAGATATCTCTCTGTTTCCCTCTCTCTCTCTCTCTCTCTCTCTCTCTGTCTCTCCACCCCCTCCCCACCCATTGCTATCAGCTTGGTGCCTCAGTGACCTGTCCCCTCCTTGCCCTCAGGAACAAGCTCTTGGCACCCTGTCTCCCACTAGACCCCCAGGGAGTTGTCATTCTTCTAGGCTTCTTTATTCTTGTGAGAATACAACATAGAGTTTCTGATCTTTTTTTTAGAAGAAGGAGTGGGGAGCTAAGAGGACAAAGGGCAGATGAAAGAAAGCTGTGATTTTTATCCTATTAATAATATGGTCCAGGAATTTATGACCTAGGAAGAATGAGATGTTGGCCATGTCAGGAAAGGAAACCAATGAGACTGGGATCCAAGGCATCACCACTCTAGGGCACAGAGGAGTGCAGAGCACTCTTCTAAGTCATGTCCATCCTTCTCAAGAAGAGAAGATTCTGGGTTTGGGGACACTGGGAACAAGTTCAATGCAGGGGCAAAGTTCACACAGAGAGTATGTGAGAACATAAACCACAGTGGAGACACATAATGTACAACAATCTCCACCAACCCTCCACACCTCCACTTACTCCTCAGCTGCTGCCACCACCAGCATCACGTGCACCAGCACCACGTGTAAGTTACTACTTTTTTCCTTTTTAGAGAAAAACTTAATATGAAAAATATACAGAATAAAAATACCACCGAGAATAGATCATTGTCAGTACATTGTCATGCGTTTAGGGTCTTTTTTTTTTAATGATTTTACTTTTATGCTGAGTTGGTGAGACATCCACATGGTTCAAAATATAAAAGGTAAGAAAGGGTATATAGTGCAAATCTTCCCCCCATCCACTGTTGCCCATACATCCAGTTCTCTGCCCCCAGAGGCTACCATGTTTTAAATACTTTTTAAATAAAAGCAATAAAACATTATAGATATAGTTGAAGTCTCCTTTTCCTCATTCTCTTTCAGTGCCCCCTAGAGGCAACCATTATCATGAATTTGATTCATCCTTCCAATGCCTTTTTATGGTTGTTACATCCATATGCATGTATTTGTGAACCAGAGAGAATTTTGTGCTGTTGTGCTTTTTGTAATTCACATCAATGGTATCATACCTTAAAGCACTACCCCTAGGCTGCCAGTTCATTACTTTTAACTGCTATATGATATTCTAGTGTATGACTAGACTATGTTTTATTCATCCATTTTCCTACAGATAGGGAATTTTCTCCTGTTTTTCAATAATATAAACAATGCTACTCTTTGGAATTTTCTAAATTAAAATAATACTTAAGGCCATGTCTCCCCAGATGAATCTATAAATTCAAAATAATTGAGCCAAAACCTACTAGGATGTTTTATGAAAATTAATCAGCTAATTCTAAAGTTCATCTGGAAAATAAAACAAGTAAGAATTGGGTAGTGTTTCTTGAAAAGAGTCAGGGAAATTTGCCCTGTAGTTTTATAATCTGCTTATTTTCACTTAGTATATCATGATGGGGAAGGAAGGATCAGCTAGCTGCCTGGGTACTTCTAACAAAGAAAAGATAGATCTTCTTTTCCTGGAGGTTGTTCTAACTAGATGAGAGGCTGGAAATGGTGCCTGAGAATGAAGTCAACACGGCAAGGTCCAAACAAGAAGAATCAGGACAGACTGAGCTAGACCCTGAAATACCATAGCTGGAACCAGTCCTACCTTTACACTGGTTATTTAGATGATAAATGTCCTCAATTGTATACTTTATTTAAAGGTGCATGGAGGGGGGGGGGGCGCAGGGAGGATGTCCTGTCTGTAGCCAAAAGCATACTAACTGATATAATGGCTTATAACAATGTCTGATTTAATCAATCATGAGCTGTTGGATTTTTAAGTGATTTTCAACATATTTGCAACCTCCCCAAACAAAAAACTGCAAGGAATATCTTCGTTGCTAAATCTCAATGCAAGCCTGATTATTTCCTTAGCATAGATTCCTAAATAATTCCTACTCAAGTGGAATTACTCAAACCAGAATATGGAAAGAAGAGGTTTGTTTGATAGAAAAAATGTAACAAATACTAATTCAATAGAGAAAAGTATGGAAACCAAAATAACCTCTGAGTCCTAACCCTATATATACCCAATGTCTTCTGCTTCCCTTACCATCTCAAGAGGGTCAGGACATCTTCCTGTCTCAGACCTCAAGGCCTCTAGTCTATCTGCTGCCAGTGTAAGAACAAGTAACAACAGTAATGATAATAGTTAACATTTATTAAGCATTTATTCCCTGCAACAAAGAATTCATATATTATCTCACTTAATCCTTATAATAATCCTATTCAGAAGATATTTCTTAAGTTATTATTCCCATTTTTCAAATGGGGAAACAGGCTTAAGGATAATTAGTGACTTGTCTGGTATCACACCGCTACCTGAATGAGCTGGGATCCCAAACTGGCCTTACTGCTCCCAATGCTGCTTCTCTGACCTCTCCCAAAGTCTCCACCAAGAGCTCTCCTTGCAGATCTGTCCACCCAGTGTCTTAGCTTGATTGTGTTTTCTTTTAGTTAACATTAAAAGAATAAATATTAAAAGAATATCCAAAGAATAAATGCCAGAGTTGGCAGGAAGCAAGTAAACAGACCTGTTCCCAGCAGCATATCCTGTGCCCTCAGTTACTCCAGAGGTGTGGAGGCTCACTTGGAGGGATGCCTGGGCCTTGGTGGAGCTAAGTAAGGGATCCAAAGGCAAGCCAGTCTTCAGATGAAGCTGCCATTGCATGGATGGAAGGCAAAGCAACAACATAGGAGGAAATAGTCTGATTCCTTGAAGATATCATTGACATATTGGATCAAGTTTTACCCCAAGCCTGCCCTCCCTCTCAACTTGTCAAATACATGAACTAATAAATTCCCTTTATTGTTTCAGCCAGTTTGAGTGAGGGTGTTTGTTCACTGCAACCAAAAGTGTTCTACCGGCTTCCTCTCCTATCTGGACCTTCCGAGCACAGAACTTGTATCACAGTCTCCTGATAATAACAAAGCTGATACTTACATAGCATTTACCATGTGCCAGGCACTCTCCTAAATTCATAATGCATTTTGATTTATTTAGCCATCACAATAGTCCTATTGAGGTAGGTTTTTTTGTGTGTTTTTGTTTTTAGCCTATTTCAGAAATAAGGAAAGTGAGGCCAGAATCAGGTTAAATTAACTGGCACAGCCAGCAGGTGGCAGAACTGAATTCAAATGTAGTCGTCCCCTCCGGCTCCACAATTCTTGATCTTAACCCCATTGCCTGCAGTTCACTCACTGCTGTCCAGGGTTCTCTCATCAAGTAAGACAAAGAGCATCATCTTGGACTGACAAAGGGTGGAGTGAGGTGTGGGTGGGGCATATGCAGATGTTCCTCTCCACTTAGTTTTTAGGAAACCTGAAGGTGCACATGTCAGTTTGCATTATCTCAAAAGCCAGTTGAGAATTTGACTATGTCACTCTCCTAAGTCACTAATGAAACTTCTGCCAGGTTATTTCTCAGCTGCTGACAGTGGTTGTCTATGGCTGAGTCGATATTTTCATGTCTACTCATAATCCTGTGTGTCAAGATCACTGAAAAATAAATGCCAGGATTTTTTCTCCGTGTTCTAGCTGCTGCTTTGATTTTAGACACAAAGTCTAAAGTCTGTCTCCCAGGTATTATGTGTATAGAATCCAAGAGGTGTAAATTTATGTAGAATTTATTCACATAAACACGGAAGTATTCTCAACTATTGTGCTTTTTGAAGAAAAGCAGCCCATGTATCATCTGCATTTTGCTGAGGTAGCTGTGGAAGCTTCAACCAATGACACTTGGGTTTCAAACTATGCCTTTATCTCCATGCCAAATACTCTTAAATTTTTCATTAAAAAAAAAAGAAAAGAAAAGAAAAACCAGAGAGCTGCAAAAATTCTCTTTGCTATCAGGAGCTTATGATATTTTAGGCTAATAATAATCTTTAATGTAACTGAATGGGAACTATTTTCTTATTACTTTCTCTCTCTCTCTCTCTCTCTCTCTCTCTCTCTCTGTTGGTTTTTTTTTCCATTCTATTTTTTTAGTTCAAATGTAAAAAGGGCTCACTCAGGAGGCAAAAGAAAAAAAGAAGAAAATTGTGGACCGTACTTCCAAGTTCAAAGACCAAGTGTTGGGAAATCACAGTTCATTACAACTAAAAGTCTATGATGAGATGTTTGCATATGTACATCTCAAAGTGAGCCAGAAACCTTTCCTTGGCAGCCTGAGAGGAAAGAATGTTTCCAATATTCTTGCCCTATACAAACGATTCTCAGAGTAGTCTATGGAATTAATTAGACCACTGCAAAAATCCTCAGTTTAAACACAAGTACCTATCACAACCCTACTTTTTGTTTAGTAGTAAAAGCCTCCATTTTTTCATACTTGTAATTATTTCCTTTTTTCCCAGTTTTATCGAGATATAATTGACATAAAACATAATTATTTCTTTACTGATCATTTCATCAAAAGCTTTCTCCCTATACACCTCCATTTTAGTGAAGCTGAAATCTTTCTGGCAAATACAGATTTATTTTGCACCATGGGGGGGAAGAAAACATAAAACATGTCTTCTCAGAAACTTCCTTTATTTTTCAGCATCCATATGTAGGCCAAACATAAATGGACATGAAGTGAGATCAATTATTGAATGTCTATTAAATACTAAGTTTCAAACAAGGTACTTTAACATTCCTTGCCTCATTTAAACCCATGAAAGCTCCTGGAATGTTAGTCATCTCATTTTAAAAAGGACAGAACTGAAGAATCTTGAATTCTATCACAGTAAGTGACTGATAAAGACCCACAACTCTTCCGATTGATGCAATTTCTGCTCCCATGTTACTTCTCCAGAACAATTAAAACCCAAATATACATAAGGCCACTGACTTCAACATAATGGACAAAACAGTGTGAGATAATTCTCAGAAAGGAGATTGTTCTCTCTCATCATCAGATGGCCATAGAAGTCAGGTGGGTATATTTGCAAAATTAGAATTTACTAAAGTTCCAGTACTATATATATTAATGAAATAGCTACTAAGAATAGGAATATAACCAGTTTATTGAAAAGCAGTTGATGAATATCTCATGCTTTAAATCTAATCATCCAAAATTTACAGACGTGGAGGCACCTGGGTGGCTCAGTCAGTTAAGCGGCTGGACTCTTGATTTCAGCTCAGGTCATGGTCTCACCATTCATGAGATCAAGCCCCGAGTTGGGCTCTGTGCTGACAGCACACAGTCTGCTTGGGATTCTCTCTCTCCCTCTCTCTCTCTGCCTCCCCCCACCCCACTCGCATGAACAAGAGTTCTATCTCTCTCTCTCTCTCAAAATAAATAAACAAACATTTAAAAAATTACAGATAAAAAGACTAACAAGTCTGCTTCCTACATCAGCTTGGATATGTGCAACATAGGTCAGAATAGGGTGCCAAAACTGACAACACAGTCAGATTCAAGATGCCAAAAGAAGAAAAGGGTCCAAACAGGACTGGGATGTTGCCCTTATATATTTAATTAATACCTTAGTATACAGGGGTTGGTAGAAAATAGTCATAGCTCTAGCCTATGGCACTATGTTTATCAGTGTAATTTGTTTGCAGTTTAATGTACTTGTTATGTAGACTATATCATTCTTTCTTTAGGGTGGATTCAGCCACTCTCAAATAATCACTGGTGATCTTCTAGAGTTCCATGTTAAAAGAACCACTCCAAATAAGGGAGGAGTACCAGAAAGTCAGGGTGCTGCTTCCACTGCTGCTGCTGATAGTGATCAGACCCAACTGACAATTGCTCTAAAAATTCTGATCTCCGGAGAAGTGACAATGTAAGCAGCATTAACTCTTCCTGAACAAGCTTCATTGCCTATGAAATAACTAATATTTCTTAAGCCTACAGTGCTGAACATTAGGCTTATCCCAAAACCTTTACTAACTTACTAATATGCTTGAAAGCCTAATTCTTCCACAGATAAATCAGAGGTTAAAATGTATGTTTTTCTATTATTTTTCCAAAGCTTTGTAAGATCCTGGAAGAATCTATACATCCCAAGCTCAATCTATACAGGAACGTATAGATGTCCAAGAACGTTTCGTACCATGAGTGGTGGCTGAAGAAGATGCCAGATTTTTCTATAACCCATTTCATCTTAGAATAGCTTAAAAGTTTGTGCATATACATTCCTGGTTTCCCTTTATGAAACGTGTCCTTTTCAAGGCCATCTTCAGATATATTAGCCCCACGCCTGTCACCGGTTTTTTGACACATTCTCATGAGTCACTTGCACACTTCCAGAGTGTAAGCCTTGGAGAAAGAGGCTTTGTTTTGTTTTATGCAAAACCCTTGACTCCTATAATGTGCAGTTCACACCTTTGGCGTCAGATAAATGACAAATAATCATTGTTAAAAGCAGTAACACATTAGGATGTGAAGTTTTACAACAATCCCTGTTTTCCTTGAGCTGCCAGAATCATTAAATTTATGACATTGGTGGGTTAGTAGAACTGTATGCCTCTGCTCTGTTTACTTAATTTTTGAATTGACTGGAACGTGCTTTTAATGTGGAAATCGTATTATGGTGTTCAAATATCTTGTGCTCTGAACAAGATTATTAGCTGTAGAAACCAAATGGGATTTTATCCATTGTCACCATCCTCTATTTTTCCTTGACATGTTCATCCCATCTATCGGCAAACCAAATTTGATGTCAGAATCCGCTCCAAAATACCAACAACATGTTTTGTAATTGCAAAGCTAACACCTATGAATAATAAAATTGCAAACAAGCAGAATGCCATCAAAAATTCAGGATGATTATTTTTTAATGATTGTATTACTTCTTGTGTGTGATAGTATACAAAGCATGGAGCATTGTCTTTCTCAAGATTGGATTCTAGTGAGTTTCTGAGCCTAAGGACCATGGGGGCAGAGGCAGTATTTTTTCCGTCCGTCTAATAGCAACACATGTCATGGAAGGCAGCAAGCTAGGAAAGAGAAAAGGATTCCTGGTTCATTTCTCATCTTCCCTCAAACACTTTTAAGCTGATTATATGAAGAATGCATGAGGAATTAAATGCCCCTTGTCCATGGTGCTAGTTCAAAGGAGTGAGAAGACAGAATTCCAATTCTACTCCTGTCATTGATCTGTTGGACTTGTTAACATACCCTTTAAAATCTGTCTCAATTCAAGTTTATCCTAGAACCATGAGATGTTAGAGACCAATTAGTAGTCTAACTCGTTTGTTTTTGAGTGAAGAAACCAAGGCTCAGTTTAGAGGACTACCCCAGAGTCACCCTCCTTGACTCTATATGGTTTGTTTAAGCTCAGTCTCATCTCAATGCCACAGAGCAGACCTCCAGATTCACCTTAGATTCACTGTCTTGGTCCCAAACTACTTACCCTGACCCAATTGGAGCTCCACACCCAGCTCTCTTTCTACCCACAGCCCTTTCCTGTTACCACATTTCCTTCATCTCCAGGAACGGCACTAATTTCCTCTAAGCTGCTCTGTTAAATTACAAATGCCTTACCTAACAATGTCTACCATTTTGTAAATGCTTTTTAGGCACCAGACACTACACAGGCATGCTGTAAACACTCTTACATTTAATCTTCACAACATTATAATATTGGTATCATTATACAGATGGAAAAACCAGAGGTCAGGGAACATAATCAACATGCTTAAGGTCGCATAGCTGGCAAATGGTACAACCAGCATTTGCACCTGCCTCTGTCTGGTGCTCTTAACCACTGTGGTGACTGTCTGCCACTTCCTCCCAAAGCATTTGGTCATTCATTCAATGCACATTGTTCCAACTTCAAAATATGCTGGACACGGCACTGGAAGAACAGGGAATGCAGGGATGAAAGAGCAATTTGGGACATGAAGGGGAGCAGTGGTACCTGAGATCCTGAACAATTATTCCCCAGAGTAGTGACACGGCGCCTGAGCCCATTCCCCCACAGCTCCTTGATCTGCGGAAGCTACTGGCTCCCTCCACCTGGGTCTGTGAGGCTAGGGAAAGTGCAGAGTTTCTTCCCCTGGCATACCTGGACAGGATGCTCAGCAATTTGCTCCTGTCTGTTTTTATTTGTTATGTACTCGCACTCTGTGGGTATTTTATAAATCGCTAATGTGTGCAGAATTTGCTTTTCTGGCTGCTTCTCTGCCTCTTCCCTCGTTCCCCGACTGCCGATGTAGCGGCTGTTCTTCCCCTCATATTTGAACATTGGCTCAAGCTTCCTCTTTTAAATTACTTCTGCTGTCAGCTCATTTAGCGTTTTCGCTCATCCATACTTTTGGAGTTTGCTTTTTTTTTTTTTTTTATTAAACTTCTTCCTTCAACAAAGCTTTTGAAGATAGGGTTTCAGGCTTGTCACGCTGTGTTCTGGTCATTTGGCACTTGCATCTCAAATGCATTTCATCGACCATATGCTTTTTCTACTGCTGCCTCACCTCCTCAGACTTCTGAAGTGTTTTGTAATGGGCTATACAAGATGGGGTGGTAGAGGGGGGTGAAAGTACCTTGCCTTTTGTTATGATTTCTCATTTGAGTCTCCACATTTGTCTTAAGTAGGTTCGTTGAGCTTGGGAAAAACAGCAATCAAAGCAACTAAGTATCCGTGAGATATAAGCAAAGCAAACCAGTTAAACCCTACAAAGATGAATTGTGATTAAAAAAAAAAAAACAGATGATTTACTCATAGCAAGAAATTAAAAAGTCAAATAGAAAAGGAACAGTGAAGTGTAAGCAGGAAATGCTGACAGCTAAATTACCCTTCAAGTAAAGAGAGATAATCCTCCCGCCATGGCCTACACTTCATGCCAGAGCTCAAATTTAAATTCCTATGGCCCTGTATGGGCCTTCGGACCATTATTCTCTCTCCTGTATTCAGTTATCGGTTCTTTCTTATTACAATAAATGTTTGGATACATTCAGCCAGAGGCTTTTTGGATGATGAGCACATTTCTACAAAGCAGAAAAAATAAACATGATATGGTTGCTGCCTATTTCAAGAACCCCATATGGCTGCTTTTAGATGGGCGCTGTCCACCTCTGCAGGCCAACTTCCCATTTGCAAGGGTATTTGGCTCAGCCTGAGACCAACTTTATAAATCAATTACAAAATTCCAATCTCATTCTGTCATTCACTTCAGCTGTACATGAAAATAAAGGGGGAAATTTTTAATGACTCTGGAAAGTTCCATATGCATAAAAGCTGAAAGCAGCAAATATTCATTTTCTTTTTTGGCAGATGACTCTGGTAATTAAGGTAAACTACTAATAACCCTTTTCAGAGTGCAGGATAGATTGTTCCCAAACATATTGAGAGGAATCACATTGAGCAGCTTGAAGCTCAAGCAGATCCTTAAAGAGAACCCTGCCAAAAACAAAACAAAACAAAACAAAACAAAACAAAAACAAAAACAAAACTGCCCGCAAGGAAAAAAATAAACCTGGAGAAGTCAAACCCAAGTCTGTACCAAGGTTTTAATCTGCCTCATGAGTTCTATGCTGCACCCCTTTCCAATTCTTCTCAACAGTTGATGTACGTTTGACCAATCCTTTTTCAAAACAGGCATTTTAATGATTGCATCTGCCAAAAAGTCTTGAGCAGTGCTTGACAATCTTTTGCTGGAAAGGGCCAGATAATCAATATTTTCAGTTTTGCCAGTCATATTGTCTCTCTGGCAACTAACAACTCTGCTGTTGTGGCAAGAAAGCAACCATAGACGATAGTAAACACAACACATGAGTATGGCTGTGTTCCAATAAAACCGATTTTATAAAAATGGGAGTGGGCCGTATTTGGCATGAGGGCTGTAGTTTCCTTATCCCTGCTCTTGAGGATAAGGTAATAAGGTATGACACAGAACAAGCCAGCCACTTCCCCTTCCCAGGGTACAGACTTCCTTGTTCCAGACATGAGCTGTACCACCCAGAGAAGATGAGCTCATTCTATGGGGAAAACAACCCATTTTAAAAGTCTAGACTTCCTGAGCCCTCTGACAACTATGATACATCACAGCATTATTTAGTCTCCCGCTCATTTATGAGTCACTGCTTGATTTGCAAGATTCCCTACTTCAATGGTAATATTGAAAGCCCACTAATATTAGTCACAGCAAGAAGCTGCCCCCAAAACTGAGAGAGGAAATTACTTTACAGTTTTAATTTCAGGCTATGAACTAAAATGACTATATATCAAACAGTTTTTAATGCTGCCTTTGGTACTAACACAAACAAGAACGATCACTTTCAAGTCCTGTTGCTCTCCATAGCACAACATTGTTTGGAGTCTTGAATCCAAAGACTTGAACAGACATGCCATACAATACAGAGGGAAAGCATGGGATCTGGACTCAGACAGACCTGAGTTCTAACCTCTGCTCTGCCATTCAGTAGCCATGGAACCCAGACAAGTTCTTCAACCTCTCTCAGTTTGCTTCCCTGTTTGCAAAATGGTGCAGTAGTGCAGTAAGCCCTGCCCTGGCTCTCTCTCTACCTCAAAGAATTGTTGGCCAGGAATTAGGGTATTGGGGGCTGTGAAATGAGATAATGGCAAAGGAATAGCTTTAGAAAAGCTGAAGAAAAAAGGTATACTATGATTCTAACACAGGAAGGGGTGTGATTTTCTTTTTAATGGAACCAGTTATAGACTCGAGAATCCCTTTACTCATATTGCATCAATTTGTGCCTCTGGCGTGATCACAGAGTAAATATACCCATTGAAAATCCATCTAGTCTCATGGATTAAGTTCACCGGGGAGCATCCTGTGGGCCAGGCAGGCACTGATAGTGAGATACGTTGGAACTCAGTCCTCCTGCAACAATTCCTACCTTCAGCTCTTCGGGCAAAAAAAATCTGACATAGGAAAACAGGCAGGAAGATAATGCAGGCTCAATAAGGGAGTCACCTCTGTCCCCATTCTGAACTCTTCTGTCTCTTGTACATTCCATCCCAGAAATCTGCAGGAAGATGGTACACCCCACCATTCTCTTGGTGACTGACTGTATCTAGGCCAGACATTCTTCTTACAAGGAGATTTTTCTCCTCGACTCAAGATGTCCCGTTTTGATTTTTTTCCATCTCTCCTGATTATTTTTTTTAATTAGTAATTTACTTCTTGCCATGCATGATAATGTGCCTTTTCAACAGTCAGAGGCAACTGGTCAGTCTGAGATAGGCCTAGGGGATGAAGTATCATTTATCAAAAACATCCTGTAGAGAAGAAAATGTAATTTAAATGGGGTGAGCAGTGGGGATGCCAACCCTGTCCCTGACTGATAAAACTAAACATCGTCAAGGTATCTATTTCTTACCTAATTAATTTCATTTTTATGATTTATGTAATCCATAATCAAAATCAGAGGGGGATTGTTTCATATACTTTGAGAAGATTGTTCTAAAGTTCATGTGGGGGTGCCTGGGTGGCTCAGTAAGTTAAGCATCTTAGTCTTGATTTCGGCTCACATCATGATCTTGCAGTTCATGGGGTTGAGCCCTGCATCGGGCTATGCGCTGACAGCACGGAGCCTTCTTGGGATTCTCTCTCCCCCTCTTTCTCTGCCCCTCTTATGCATGCTGTCTGTCTCTGTCTCAAAATAAATAAACTTTACAAAAATAAAGTTCATGTGAAGGAATAAACAAATGAAATGAGCTAAGGAAAGTTTTTAAATGAAGAATGATAGAGAGAGAGAGAGAGAGAGAGAGGTAGAGAAATAGATAGATAGATACATGTTTGACCTAACATTTCTAATTTTAAAACTAATGATACAAACAAAATAAAAATTGAAAGCCAGATCAATGGAAATAGATTCACAGTTAAAAGATCTCAATGTATGTAAACTAAAGTATAAGAGTAAATGATAAAGCTAAAAGGATTAAGCACTGTCTCCTACAGGAAGCCTTCCTTGGTTATCTCAGTTCTAGATTAAATGTCCCTCTTTGGCAATCATAGTATTCTGTGAATGCTTCTAGATATATATATACATATATATACATATACATATACATATATATATACACATATATATACATATATGTATATATACATATATATATGTATGTGTATATATACATATACGTATATATATGTGTGTGTGTATATATATACGTATATGTATATATATGTGTGTGTGTATATATATGTAAGTATGCCATACAGTTGAGCACAAAGTATTAGGATAAGTCTCACCTAATTTCCACAAAGTGAATACACCTATGTAGCCAGCACCCAGGTCAAGAAAAAAACAAACAAACAAACACTCTATCAGAATCCCAAAAGCCCCCTTCATTCCCCTTCTGGGGACAATCTGAACCTCTAACACCAAGGTCTCTGATGGTCACTACTATCCTGATTTCTAGCAAAGAGATTACTTTTGCCTATTTGGGAACTTTCTGCTAATGGACTCATATAATACATACTCTTTTGTGCCTTGCTTCCTTGGTTCAATATTATTTTTGTAAGGTTTATCCATGTTGCTGGAGTTCATTTTTTCTCTAGTTCATTCCTATACATTATTCCATTAAGCAAACATACCATGATTTTTTTTCTAATTTACCATAGATAATATTTGTCTTGTTTCAACCAGGGGGCTATGTGCTGCTATGAACATTCTTGTGTAAGTCTTTTGGTTAAATGCACATGCACATTTCTGTTGGTATATGCCTGGAAATGGAGGTACTGGGCCATAAAGTATATGTTCTTTTATTTTTAGCAGACAATGCGAAATAGCTTTTCAAAGTGGCTGTACTGATCCCCATGTCCACCAGCCGTGCATGAGAGTTTCCTTTGCTCTACATCCTCACAAACCCTTCATATTATCTGTTTTGTTTTAGCCCTTCCAGTGGGTGTTCTGGGCATACATCTAAAAGTACACTGGTATATTGGGATGAGCACTGGGTGTTATATGGAAACCAATTCGACAATAAATTTCATATATTAAAATAAATAAATAAATAAATAAATAAATAAATAAATAAATAAATAAATTAAATAATTTAAAAAAATTTTAAAGTACACTGGTATAATTTATCTGTTTCCTTATCTATCTCCCTCGCAAGTTTGCAGGAATACATTCTATAAACTAAGAAACCAAAGCCCAGAGAAGTTGTGAGATGTGCCCAAGGTCACAAATTATAAATATTCTTTACAGCACAGATGTCCCAAATAGGCAGCATTCATAGGACCGAGGAGGACAGGCTGCCTTCTTTAAAAGTGTTGAAAAACCTACTTCCAGGTAATCAATGCAACTTGCTCATATAACCAGAGAGTTGCTCAGACACATGCATATGTACACACACACACACACACACACACACACACACACACACACACATTCAGCACTTCGAAATGGAAGGTTTAATTTTGAAGCACACTGCTGTTAGTTAAATGATCCTGCAACCAACAGCCACGCATCTCTCCCTTATCTCTCTTTGGTTAAATGTTTTGAAATGAGTTTCAAATGGGGTTGGCTCAAATGACAGCTCTTCATTTCACCTTGCTTCTGCAGATGCTATTTTGCAGGGATGTTTTATGGTTCTGTTAATTACCCACGTCGAGACGTTATTTTATTGTTTCTAGAGAAGTAGAGTTATAAATGTAAATATTCTGAGGCAGCAAATTTCTTCAGCAAACTAAAAGAGTTACTACGTGAATCAATGCATATATTTAAAATGTGCATTATTTCAGTTATTATTGGTATCCTAAACTATTTCTCAGGTACAAGTCTAAGTGTGGACAAGCTGAGGCTGACTCTGTGCTATAAAAGCAGACTGGAAATCCAAAAGATGTAGATTTTAACCCCAGCTCTAGCATTCAGACAACACTCAATTTCTCTGGACTTCACTTTCCTCACCTCTGAAATGGGAAATGATAATACCGGCTATCTGCTTGTGTTGTTACAAAGTTAAATAGACTGTTGTATAAAAAGACCTGACAGTAATAAGTGTACAATTATTGCCTACTGATGAACAACAGCTGAGGACTTCTGCCACAATGATGAATGGCGCAAAGAGCCTATAGCATCTTGGCTGAGTTGAAGTCCTGGAGCCGTACTGCCTGGATACAAACTCTGACTTTACCAGCTCCCAGCTATGCTACTTTGGGCACATGTTTAACTCCTCTGTGTTTCAGCTTCTGCATCCATAAAATGGGTAGCAATAGTATCAGTTTCATGTTGTTGTAAAGATTAAATTAGATGATCCATGAAACCTGCTTAGAACAGAACTTGACACACAGTTGAGTGAATAATAAATGTTAGCTGCAAGCAGGTGCAGGTTTGTCCAGGGATGATTATTTACATTTACCTTTCTGACCTGATAGTGTGGAAATAAGGCTGATTTCTTTCCTTTGTTGCATGTCACTTGTCCCAACCCAGCCAGCACCCTTCCAGTCTAATTTTTCTTCCGCTATGTTCCTCGAAATGGAAAACAAATGCCTTAATTATGAATAAAAATGGAATGTTTCTCTCTTAGGTGTCATTAAAAATGATTTTTTTTTTTTTTACTGAGGAAGAAAATACTCGTTAGCCCTCCTGGCAAATCCCAGCGTTAGAGCCTTGCTGTGCTCAGCATGAGGGGGTTGGCGCTTGCTAGGAACCGCAATGTGTATGCGCCTCAGCAGCTCTAACCACAGCAAGGGGCCTTGGCACCTCGGGCAGGCGGCGCTGGGAGCAGCTCGACATTCAGACACAGACCAGTGCCATCACAGAGGCTGTACAGAAAGGGTGCTGGAGACGACAGACTCTCGGGCCATGGCTTCACATGGCAACATGGTGCAACCACACCGCTGCCTTGCTCCAGGAGGGGATGCCTCGATTCCAGCACAGGAAGAAAAGCCTAGATTTCAAAATCAATCCCACCTGGGTTCAAATATCAGCTCCATCATTTAATACAGCATGACTCAGAGCAGATTATTTACCCTCTCTGACTGCAGGCTCCTTGTTTGTAAAGTGGGAATAAGAACACTCACCTCAGAGGTAAGCATGAAGAATAAATGAGAAAAGGAGGTTTGTAAAGTGCTTCTGCCCATAGCTGGCAGGTAGCAGCTATGATTGTAATTTTCCAGACCTCAGTACTAATATATCTGGACCATTCCACATATGATTTCTCCAAGAGCAATGTATTGGGAGGCTCCTGCAAAGGGCTTGGACTGCATCTTACCTCCTACTCTTTGGAATCAGAAGCAATTGGCTGTTTCAGTCCTGAAGGGCCTCACATGATCAGACCCTCAGTCAGTTTAGGTTGCAGGACACAGATGGAGACAGCAGAAATTTCTTTAGCACAGCTCAGTTACCTTTCATCTTTGCTTACAAAACGGCCAGATTTCTTCTAGAAGTTTGCTAAAAATGTCACGAAGCAGCCAACGCTGATATTCTGACCTTTTTCAACCACTGCCCCTAAAGGAACAGGCTCCAGAGAGTCACATTCTCTTTCCCAAGGCTGTCCCAGGCAATAGTCTAAATGTTTTACAACATCATAACAAGGGTCCCCAACTTCCTAGCCTGCAATCTCTCCCTATTGTTGACCAACACCAGGCACCTGCTTAGGAAGCCAAGACTACATAGTGGTGGGGTTTTACAGCACTTCCAATTCCATATTACAAAGGACCCAGGGGTTGGGGCGTCTGGGTGGCTCAGTTGGCTAAGCGTCTGACTGTTGATTTCAGCTCAGGTCACGATCTCACAGTTCGTGAGTTCGAGCCCCACATTGGGCTCTGCACTGACAGCGTGGAGCCTGCTTGGGATTCTCTCTCTCTCTCTCTCTCTCTCTCTCCCCCCCCCTCTCTCTATGCCCCTCCCCGCGCATGTGCCCTCCCTCTCTTCCTCAAAACAAATAAATACTCTTAAAAAAAGGATTCAGGTTTCAACTACACTGACATATCAGGAACTGAAACAAGGGGAGCAGGTTCTGGAGTCAGACAGCCTGGTTGCAGTATAGACTCCACCATTTACTGCTCTATGATCTTAGACATATTATTACTTAATTGTTCTCATCTGTAAAATGGACACAATAATCATAGAGCCCTCCTTATGGGGCTGTTGTGAGCACTGAATGAGTTGATGTATGCAAAGGACTTGGCACCAGGCATGTGATAAACTCTCAACAAATGTTACCTCTCATTATTATCAAACACCTAGTATGTTCTGGGCATTGTACTTGTTATTGAGAAGATCTTGGAAGATCATGGCTACAGGTTGTCCCTGGCCTCATGGTGTTTACAGTATAGAAGCAAAATATTATACATATAATTATCCAGATAATTATTTACATTGCCAGAACTATAAATGCTCTAAAGATGTTCCAGAGTGTATATGTCCTTGGTAAACTAGAGCTTCTGAGTTGAAGATTTGCTGAGATGATCTAATGAATACAGAACCAACATTTGTAGCATTCTGCATGGAAAGTAAATCTAGAATAAGTTGACTCTGCTCACTGATTCTACTTTATATAATGCTTTAAGTAGTTTGCTTTGCATTTTCACATCTGATGAAGGCAGGATGGTACTGTGATTAAGAACAGCCTCAGCAGGGGCGCCTGGGTGGCTCAGTCGGTTAAGCGGCCAACTTTGGCTCAGGTCATGATCTCACGGTCCGTGAGTTCGAGCCCCGCATCGGGCTCTGTGCTGACAGCTCAGAGCTTGGAGCCTGTTTCAGATTCTGTGTCTCCCTCTCTCTCTGACCCTCCCCTGTTCATGCTCTGTCTCTCTCTGTCTCAAAAATCAATAAACGTTAAAAAAAAATAAAAAAAAATAAAAAAAAAAAGAACAGCCTCAGCAAACAGACTGTCTGGGTTCAAATTCAAGCTTACCATGGACAATCTTTGTGACCTCGGATAGTTTCCATACCTCTCTGTGCTTCGGTTCCTCATCTGTATGCGCCTCAGCAGCTCTAACCACAGCAAGGGGCCTTGGCACCTCGGGCAGGCGGCGAGGACATGATAAAGAGTTCCACCATGTTGATGGGAAGGTTAGCTAATTTAGGTGATACCCATAAGTTAGTTAGAACAGTGCTTAACACATAGTAAGCACCGAATAAATAGTATTACTTATTCTTATATGATATGAACTTCTCAACAACACTGCAAGTAGAGTAGTTATTACCTCCATTTTATAGATAAGAAAACTGAAACCCCAAGAAATAAGCCTGTAATTCACAAAGCTGGAACTAAACCCAGGTCTCCTAGCTCCATACCCATTGTTATTTCCCCTACTCCCAACAGCCTCTCAACTGGCAAAGAAAAAAAACAATCTTTGAAAAGTCAACATTTAGAGGGTGTGGATTCAAGTGTTTCATGAAGAGAAAGAGTATTGTGACATAAAACTGAGTAAAGCAGCAAAAAGAAAGCCAAAAGAAGCCAAAGGTTTTATTTTAAAAGATAAATGAGTAGCAAACCAGCTGACTTAAAATGAGAGGGTTAAGAATATTTTCCTGTATAATTAAATCTCTAAAGATTTGGTTAGAGTGCCATAGTTTATATCAGGTTAAAACAAAAGATCACATTAGCAATTGCACAAGTTTATATGCAGTGCTTATCCACAAAGCAACATTAGTAAGTTGATTTCAAAGAGTCTTATCAAAACTGTTACTTATAAAATAAGAGAAGCAGGACATTTAGGGGGCAAGACTTCTAACACAGCACCTACCAAAAAAATGTATATTTATCCTATTACCAGCACTTACCCAGGAATTACATTTTTTTATTTTTTATTTTTTGTTTTAATTGTGATGAGATACACATAGCATCAAATTTACCATCTTAATCATTTGTAAGTGTACACTTTCA
Source organism: Puma concolor (assembly GCF_028749965.1). Taxonomy (NCBI): domain Eukaryota; kingdom Metazoa; phylum Chordata; class Mammalia; order Carnivora; family Felidae; genus Puma; species Puma concolor. The sequence continues at coordinate 23,083,118 of NC_141673.1, read as the reverse complement.
GTGGCACTGAGGATATTCACATGGCTGTGCAGCCATCACCACCGTTTATTTCCAGAACTCTTTCCGTTTCACCAAACTGAAATTTTGTACCCATTGAACAATAGCTTCTTATTCCTCCCTTGGAATTATGATTTTTAAATCAAATAAGTTTTTAAATCAGGATCATTTTCCTTCAACCACTTAGCTTTTGTTTCTTAAAACAAAATTTGCTACAATTTAAAAGATGGCTAAGAATTCAAGTATGATGAAGTTTATTCTAACTAGAAAGTCATCCTTAATCACTCCAAAGTATTTGGAGACAGCCCTCTATCTAATGCTCTTCTGTCATTTTTATGGCCCCATCCATAATTTTGATTTCAGAAAGTCAAACAACAGAAGATAGCTATTTGTAAATCCAGACTGGATGACAAGGACAGAGGTTTCTAACCATAGGAACAGCTTCTCACTTGATGTCAGTCTCATTTCCATTGAAACAGGGTAAAGGAGAGGAAGTTCCCTGCATACACAAAACCCATGGACTATCTCGTAGGTCTGGGAGAATGTGCTGGTCACCCAAGCCCACACCCCATACTTATGCCTTCAAGCATGTTTGTCACAAGAGGCAGAATATTCTAGTTGCTATCAGAACCCTCAAAGAGACTTCATAACATCCAGTTCAACAGATAACAAGTCACAAAGAGACACGATTCTTTGCAAATGACAATGAATTTTTCATCTCAGGCTTTTGATGTGTAAGGACATATATTTAGAAGGAAAAGCTTTTATTATGGCTAATCAAAGAAAAGGTGCTTTTTTAAAAAAGAAAAATTTATCGGAGTTTCTTCAGGACAATCGGTACGACCCAGGGCTTTGTTCCTGGAGATGATGTGTCTTTGAGGACAATGGAAATTGCCAGCGGATTGTCTGATTACCCCCCTCCCCATCAGCACAAGGCAGCCCCTTACAAATGGACGCCAGCCTGTGGAGGTAGTGATGAAAATAATCTATCACCTCACATTTTTTGGCATCATGTGGTTCCCCTGGGTAGCATTCCTCTGCTCCGAGCTTTGTAGACACTGCTGATGTTCTGCCTGCTAATGACATTAACAGAAGTATGGTGTCTCATCTGTGAGCAGTGGCTACTTTTAGCAAAAGCACATGGTCTGGAAATCTCCAAATTCACTAAATATACACATGAAAAGGGTTCCCTTAGAACAAACTGCTATTTGTACCTGATTTGATTTTTAAAAGAACCGAGGTAGAAATATCTGTGTTTGTGTGTGTATGTGTCTGTGCAAATGCATGCAAATGAATTTGGGGGGTGGGGAGGGAGGGAAATCATGGAAATCTACAATTAGAAAAAGCAGATATATAACGAAGGAAAAACAATTTAGCCATGTTCTTTGTATTACAAGGTCGACTTTCTTTGTAATTGTGTGTGTGTGTTGTCCTGTGAGTCCTGATTACTGATTTTGTGTTGAGCATTTCAACTCTTTTACCTTTTCTTAAGGAAATTAGGTCAGGGCTCTGGGTAACCTGACCTGCTCACCTCTCAGGTGAAGCTGGCCTCCTTAAGCTCTGGCCACAATAATTTTTTCCATCTGCTGGACTCAAAGATTCAGTGAAAATACAAACATCAGAAGCATCTCAGTTCAGGCAATGCTCCTTGTGAAGCGTTCACTTTAATGACACTGTAATGTCACGCCCCTTGGTGCACCATTTTATTGTGAGACTTAATCAAAGGCAAAAAGAAATAAAGATGTCTGGCCTGGGCGCAGGTGCTTCTTTGTCAATGTGGCTTCCTGGGGGTAGGGGGGGAGTGGTCCACAGACGCAGGGGCTTATGCACAAAGGCTGAGCTTCCCAGGGTCCGAGTGGTTGTTTTTACATGAGTTCAGAGTTTTGCTCTATGTCTGTGTGTGTGCTTTGTGTAGTCCAATATATATGGACCCTGGGATTAAGAGAGAAAGGAATACAATACAGAGACAGAGACAGAGACACACAGAGAGAGAGAGAGAGAGAGAGAGAGAATGCGTCAGGGAACTTTCTATAAATCTGCATTTGGCCCTGGGTTACAAGTGAATGCAGTGTTACGTATATCTGTCCACGAGTATTTGGTGGAGTTGGGAGTTGAGACTGTTTGTGTGAGTCTTCTGTATGTATGTGGTGTACATGCGTGACGTGTATGTGTTCATGTGTTATGTGTGTACATGTGGGGGTGTGATGTGGAACTACATTTATCATATATATTTGTATGTGCAATGTCTGCATGGAGTATGTGGGTATGCACAATGTGTGTTTGTGCATGTGATACTGTGAATGTGTTCACTGTGCATATGATGTGGGTGTATTTGCACATAGTATATGCATGTGGTAGCAGGTGTGCATGTGATAGGTGTGTGAACACACGAATGTGCACTTACATGTCCATAAATAGATTTTTTTTAGTTTTTTGAGCATAGTTGATACAGAGTGTTACATTAGTTTCAAGCTGTACAACATAGTGATTCAACATCTCTACATGTTATGCTATGCTCACCATAAGTGTAACTACCATCTGTCACCGTACAACATTATTGCAATATCATTAGCCATATTCCCTATGCTGTGCTTTTTTATTCCCATGACTTATTCATTCCATAACTAGAAGTCTCCATGTCCCACTCCCCTTCACCCAATTTGTCCATCTCTCACCCTCTTCTCTCTGGCAACCATCAGTTTATTCTCTGTATATGCAAGTCTGGTTCTGCTGTTTGTTTGTTTGTTTATTCATTTGTTTTGTTTTTTAGATTCCACATGAGTGAAATCATAGGATATGTGTCTTTCTCAGTCTGACTTATTTTACTTAGCATAATACCTTCTACATCCATCCATATTGTCACAAATGGCAAGGTCTCATACTTTTTTACATATATACATATAATCTGCAGAGTCCTTTATAGGTCCTGGGATTAAAGTGTGTACATTGTATAGAAGTGTCTTATATTTGTGGGTACATGTGCCCATTTGGTTGCCTGTGGCCCTACATACCATGTATCATGGCCAACCATGACTATTTAAATGCATTTGTCATCTAAGCTCATAGTGGTTACTTGGTTTAGTAAATGTTTTAGTAAAGAAAAAGAAAATTCCAAAGAATCTCACAATTAGGATGTTTACATTGATGTGGATATTGGGATTTAAGAGATGATACTATTTAATCACACCTCTTCTCTAGTAGGTTCTGAACTCATTATGGAGATAGATCCAGATCTACACAGCTGAAATGATCAGCTTTATTTCCAATAAAGCTAACTTGGAGAACTTGCCTTGACCTGTGACCAGAACTGATTTGCCAACCACAATGCCAGGCCTCCCTCCAAAAAACAGATCCACTCTACTGAGTTTATGGTACAGACGGACAGAGAATGGCCATGTGAGGAGAACAGGGTGCTGGGAGACAGCCCAGATAGATCAGACTTTCAAACACAATGACTCTCTTCCCAGCCAGGAAAGAGGACAGAAAAAGGGACAGAGGCTCCCTTCACAAGTCTCCCATTCTTTCATAAAGTAGATGTTCCTATTTTATGGATCAAGGCAAACAAAACAAAACAAAACAAAAACAGGAGAAGGAAGGATTTCTCTTATGACTACAAAAATTTTGCTGTCTTAACCAGCCAGGCTTAAGCATCCAGGCCATGGACAACCAAGAATATGTGCGGAGACTATGGAGTGAGCCTCATGGGGGAGCAGATAAGTGGTTAACCAGGACATACTCATGAGGCCACTTTTCCAATGCCAATCACCAGTCCATTGTGTTTCTTCCTGAGATTGCTGGTGAGCACTTCAGCTTTTGCCTTCAAAATGGGTGAACCCGGTTCATTAAATAACTCCTGTGGGGCAGTCTGGACGGATTTTCCTTCCGATTCTATTCTCATCTTCAATCATATCCAGCCATGTCAGGGGAAATCCATTTCCTTCTCCTTGCATAGCTGCATGTTACTGCACCTTTCCCATAGAGTAAAGCTTGTGACATGTCCTACCCCCTTTACCCCTTGCTACTCCCCTCCAAATGGAGAGTATCCATACATCTGATTGGATGGATAGGAAGAGTCCACATTTATTACCGGGGTGGGTTCCCTCAGGTGTGCACCCTTTGTCCACACCACCAGGGACACCATAGTTGGCCAGCACAGTAACTGACCTAGACTCTCCCTGTGATGCATTGTCCCAAGTTCTAGTTTTAGAGGAAATATGATAGGACCCTGCTTGACAATGGTCCAGAGCTGTGTCTTCCAGTCCACTGCCGCTAGACAGCAATCCAAGGTTTTGCCTCCCTGTAAATTCTACATTTATTTTTCAATTGGTTTTTAGCTCAGAGATCCCCTTCAACCTCAACAAAAGATTCCAGTTGCATGGATTTTAGGAAGCAAGGGAGGCAAGTCTGGATTTACTTTGGAGTTGGTGATTATAATGGTGATGTGACTGTTCCCAGTGCAACTCAGGCTTACAAAGCTCTACTGATCCTTCATAACTCTCTTCAGATCTCTCACTCTCTTATGCTGATTCCTCTTCTCTTCCATCACTATTTCTAGGCCTTAATTGCCTTTCACCAGAATTTTGCCACCACCTCCAAGTGGGCTCCAGGACACTAGCTATCGGTTCCCAACCAATCCAGCTTACACATAATCGCCCGTTTAGTTTTCCAGAAATTTTTATCTTCATATGGCAATTCCCTGATCAGGCATATGCAAAGACACCAACATGCCAACCTAAAAGATTGAGCCCTTGTCCTATACATTACAGTCTTCCACCACCTAGTCCCTCTCCAAATTTATCTCTAGTTCCCCCCAAATCCTCTTCTCCCAACAAACCCAAATGTACCCATGTGAATCCTCATAACTCCATTTGTACATAATGTCTCATCTTAAGTAAGTTAAATTTATAAGAATTCAGTCTTCATGCAATCTTCCCATACCCTAGTCACTCCTCCATTCCATTGTATGGCACATGAGACTTACACAGATTTGTGTTTCCTTGTCAAATGAGTTCACTCTGCTACCTACTTCCCTCTCCTCAAACTGAACATCAGCACCTTAAACTACCTCCTCAATATTTGACATGCTTTCGTATCAGCTTATCTATGCACATCGGAAGTGTAAATGTGATCATCCCTCCATGCTTGAGCTCATTTGGGCTTGTCCTCAGCAGACTGAGATAGAGCTTGAAGATGTCAAAGAGCTGGCCACATAGGCAAAGGACCACTTCCTTGTCCTTTACCAATCCCCAATACCTCATATTCCCAATAGCACAGGCATCTTGCCTCACCTAGTTGACTTTAATGATTAAAGCAGTGCTATTTTTGTTTAACACCCTCTCAAAGGCAAGCCAACTATACAAATTTGAGGGCTGAAAGAGGCTCTGTAGTCCAAAGAAGCAGCAATTAGTGCTAACTCTGCAGGGAAAAGTGACTTACTGAACTTGAAAGGTGCATGCACCCCACAGAATCGATATAAGAGCCCATACGCTGTTGTCTACTTAAGGAAGATTTGAGAGTAAAATATGACTTTCCATATGTGTATTTTATGTTTATGTGCCCCTCTTTTAAATGCAACCCTTGCATTCCTATAACACTACTGTACCTACTCCAAGTGTCCAACCCACTCCCCTCTTTGTTTCAATTGTAACCCAACTGCTGTCCCATCTACTCCTCAGTGCTGTCTCCCTTTTCTGGACTCAGCTTGATACCCCTACCATTTTCCTGGCATGTAATTTCTGTAACCTTGCATCATTACCCATCTGGTTATGGATGGCATATGAGAATGCAGCCATCTCTCTGAACGGATTATAAACCCCTAGAAGACAGAGACCTTATCTCTTAGTCTTTGCATTGCTAGCAGCCAGCCAGAATAAATTCTGGGTAAATGTCTGTAATGTCAATGAAAGAACAAAAAATTTGGTTCTTTGGAAAGACTCCAAAGTAAAAATGCCAAGAAAAATGTTTGCATGGTCTGTCCACCTAGAAAAAAATGCCTGCTCGTCTTTAATGATCCAGATCAAATTCTGGCTCCTCTTTGGTATAGTTGAAACAAACACAGGCTTTGGAGTCAGTGAGGCAGGGATTCAAATCTTTTCTAGCCCACAACTGGCTGAGTGACTTGAATGGCAAGTTGGCATCAAGCCTTGGGTTCTACTTCCATTAAATACAAATACCGACATCCCCCTTAGAAGGCCAGAATAAAATAACACACAGACAGTGTCTAGAACAAGGTAGGTATGGAATACATGGTAACTATTAATATTTTCTTCAGCACGCCTTCCTCTGGGCCCCCACCACACTTTGTATGTGTTGCTGCCACAGTCCTTATACGCTGCACTGTGAATATTTAGGTCTATACCTGTCTTCTCCACTAGGGCTAGGAGCTTTTGAGGGAGGGATTATCCTACCCTCACAAACACTCATTTCAGGCCAGGTTCTGAGACAGGTCCTATCTCATTTAATCCTCACAACAAAAACAATTACGTCCATTTGAATTTAATCCCAATAACATTTAATCTCCACAACAACCATTTGTGATCCTCATTGTAAACATGAGGCAATTGGCCTTGGAGGGTTTAAGAAGATTGACACAAGTTCACACAAGTACAAGTAACAGAGGTGATCCCTGCACCCACATCTCCCTAAAGCCAAGTCCATATCCTTAATCCCTTTATTGCATTGAGACCAAGGATGCCTTAGCTATCCTGTGTCATCCCTCCAGTACTTACTAGCATATGAGTGGCATGAATCAACATTTACAAAGTGATTATTTAATAATTAAAAGGATTCTGACTTCATATAAATGAATTTCTACATTCCACCTTGAGATGGACCCTATATCTTAGAACGGTGCCTGAGACATGCTTTCAATGGCATAAGCAATTTTTTTTTTCAGAAAAGGGCTCTAAAATTACCAGCTTTCTGTTTCATAGGAGGCACACATTTTCTATATAAAGAAAAATCGTGGTTTATATCCCAAAGATTGTCTCCCAAAGATCCTGTGGGAGGATGTTCATTGCAGCATTATTTGTGGCTATAGGAAACTGGAGAGTCAGCACTAGGCGAATAGAGAGGCAAAATGCGATGGATGGTCACAGCCATCAGAAGAATGGATCCTAAGTAGACAAAACAACATGGGTACTTTTTACAGGCAAAGTGTTAAGAAACTAATGAGATTTATAAAAGTGCCATTTACACAATACCATTTACATAAATTGAAAACACAGACACACAAAGAACAGTGCACATTTTGGTAATGTGATCAAGAGCACGGATTCAAGAGTTCAGCTGGTTGGGTTCAAATCCCAACCTCACTGCTTAGTAGCTGTGTGACCTTAGGCAAGTTACTTAACCTTTCTGTGCCTCAGTTCTTTCTTTTATTAAATGGAGATGATAAACGTCCTTAACTCCTAAGTTTGTTATGGCAATTAAATAAATGTTCATGATTATACATACAGGACTTAGAACAGAGCCTAGAGCATACTAAGTTCTATACAAGTGTTATTTATTATTTCATGTTTTAAAAAACACATACAGAGAAAAGATACACATGACATGATAGTCCAATAACTATCTATAGGGAACAGAATGGGGATGGGATAAAAAGGAACATTTAAGTATCTACTATGTACAAGACACCAAACTGGCTACAATGAAGCAAAAGAAAGTCATTAATGTAAACTTCTAAATACAAAATACTAAATTCAAGGTCAAGTTGATGGCACCAACTACAGCTATTGAAAGCCATTCAAAACTTCTTGCAACGGAAACACCAGAGAAGCCTTCACAGAAGTGGGAAGCAGAGTTAACCTCATCAGCTAGTTGAATAACTTCTAATGGGTCCCCTTATAAGGAAGATGTTTACACTACAAATCAACCAAGAGCTATACATAAAGGGAAGACTCATGTAACAAAATAACTCTGACTGACCTTAGCCTCCAAGGTAACAAACACTTCATAATATATAGTACTACAATTAAGATGGGCTCATTCTCTAGTAGATGAGCCACCAACTACACTGTGGACAGCAATTAAAAATGAAGCAAATTATTATTCCAGAGATGGGGGGGGGAGGATTTATACCAATTTCTTTTGAAACCTATCAAATCATTAGTAATTATTAAAATATCAATAATAAGATACAAATGCAGTCATAGGATTATGCTATAGGCAGAGTCCTAATTTTTAAAATGTGTGTTTTAGTAAGGAGGTGTCTGGATGACTCAGTCAGTTAAGTGTCCAACTCTTGATTTCAGCTCAAGTCATGATCCCACAGTTTGTAGGATTGAGCCCAGCTTCAGGCTTAGTGCTGACAGCATAGAGCTTGCTTGGAATTCTCTCTCTCTGCCCTTCCCCCACTTGCTCACACGAGCATGCTTGCTCTCTCTCTCTCTCAGAACAAATAAAATAAAAATAAAATAAAATGTGTGTTTTAGTACAAGCATCCAATACACATAATTGCACTACCACAAGCCATCCAAAATCCATTCCAAAAGGAGACCTGTTACTGTAATACTACTTATCAGGATTCTTAGCAATCCTAGACAGCCATGGTCCAAAATGATAGAGAAGTTTAGAATACAGTAACTTGTCCATGCTGACACTGTCTATGTCTTTGTCATTGATGAATATTATGAAATCAAAGCTTTGACTTGGCCAGCCTTTGTACTGGAAACCAATAAACTTGGTTGTTTTCTTTCCTTATTTTGATGGAATGTTTTTTTTTTAATAAGTTCTTTGAGGAACTCACATTCTTTCTGGGCCTTGACTTTGTCTCCTAAAATGTTCAGGTCCCTTTAAAGCCCTGTCTTTCAATGATTATATCGATGATGAAATAATTATCAGGATTGGATTTTGCTGCAAGGGACCAAAAGCCCAAACAGCAGTGGCTTTGAAAAGACAGAGGTGTATTCTCTCTCCAATAGGCATCAGCAGTCCAGTGTTGATATGGTAGCTCCATAGTCATCAAGGACCCAGGCACCTGCACTCTCCAGTGAGGCCCATGCCATGGAGTCCAGACAACTGGTCCATGCAGCCATCACGTCAGCATTTCAGGCAGCAGAGAGGAGGGAAGGAAGAGACACTCTATTTCTCTTTAAGAAAATATCTGATAGATTTCACACTCCACTTTCCCTTATAGCCCGCCATCCATGGCCACACCTACTACAAAAGGGGCTGGAAAATGCAGTTATTCTTCTAAGTGGCCATGGGCCCATCTAAGAATGATGGATTCTATTATAGTGGAAGAAAAGGAAATATTCATTTCTTATCTCAGGATAACTATTCTAGTATTCTGTACATTTTCTAAGTGTGTTACTATTTCTGTCACTAAAGAATACAAGAGGAAAATAATACTGAAATACTTCCAGTATTCAGGAAACACTGGGCATTGTGTTGGTGCTTTCACATTTGTTACTGCCTTCAGTTCTCACAAGGTAACATCCTCATTTGGGGAAACTAAGATTCACAGCACTAATATGTGAAATGGGAGTATTTAGGCTTAGAGCCCCTCCTAGCTTTCTCATCTGTAACATGGATTTCATTAAATTCTTCTCCTCCTTATACTCAATCAACAACTCCTATTCAACTCTCCCCACAATCAAGACCCTTGTGCTGAAACATCCGTAAATAAATCAGGATTCTGCTATGCATCTGTGGAAAGGTGAATGCCAACATTTGAGGTGTGGAACAGAAATTCCCAAATGTTTTAACTTACGTTCTTCATGCCCTCATCATTAACTAGATGTTTTATTTTACCATGTGCCATTCAGAAATGCTACATAATGTTAGCACTCGCTCTGGTGCCACATAATATTGGAATGGTTTTGCTTGGCTTCCACCCCAGAAAAACACCCAACTTTCAGGATGTGCTCTAGCAATCCCTCCTTCCTTTCCACGCTGGAATATGTATCATCTGTACCACTGGAATTTCAAGGCAAATTGAATTTATAATTGTAGCAGAAGATATTTATTGAGTGTTTAATATGTGCCAATGATGTGGAAATGATCTATGAGGTACAGTGGATTGTTATAATTATCATTATCCCCATTTTATGGATGAAAACACAAGGTCTTAGAAAGGCTAAGTCACTTGTTCCAGTTCTCATAATTAATACGTAAAAAGGGCTGAAGCTTAAACTTGCTTCTCTTTGACCAAGTAGCTCATATTCTTAACCTGCCTACAATGAACCAGACGTCAGCTGAGGTGCCAAAACAGCAGTTGTGAGAGGGTCAGTCCCCGTCTGCCAGCAATCACAGTCCAGTGGAATAAACAGCAACATGCTTTCAATTCCACTGTGCTGTGACAAGTGGTAGGCTTGACTGAGACAGTTTCTCAGAAAAAAAAGAGGAGTGGCTAACCCCACATTCAGAATGTAAGACCTGGCACTGTCTCCTCTCCTTTACGTGTATGGCATCTCTCCTCCTGGAAACCAGAGTCTCATACATCTTTGTTTCCTTAGTCCCTACCACAATTCCTAATATATAATAAGTATCTGGGAAGTGGCCCATGCTACAGGACCGACTCTGCACCGCCCAGAATGAGGAGTGGGTACCCTGACAAAAAAGGCAATCTAAGACTAAACCCACACTTTCTAGCTAGGACGTTAACTGCTCAGATTTACACCAGTATCATTGTTCACCTAGTGGTATTTGAAGACACGTGAACTAGTTGGACAGAAAAATCCCAGAGTGAGCAGCAGCTGGACTGTTTCTGATCCCGAGGGTAGCTCCTGGCAGGGTGAGAAGTACAGACATTGGTCATGTGACTGAGAAGGCAACCACAAGGCAGAGATGTCTGGGCAGTGAGAAGACACAGCAAGCCAGCCTCGTGGGAAGTCAGAACACCATCTCTAGCAACTGGCCCAGGAAGCCAATCAGCAACCCTTGAAACAGTTGGCTCCAAATGGCCACGGCTTGATTAATAACTAACAGCTTTCCTGATTTTCATCCCTACTTCCAACTTAGGACCAACTAGAGTAGAGTCAAGTATATACCCATAACCAATCCCATAGGATGCTCCAGCCTGACTTCAGCTTCCTCATGCCAACAGCTTCCAATCAGGGCATCCCCGAAGCCATCTCTTTTGTCCACTATAAAGCCTTCCCACTCCTCTCCCTGCCTTTGAGTCTGCCAAATGCAAATGATAATGGCTAACTTTCTTACTATATCAAGCTCTGAATAAATAGCCTTTGCTTGTTCTCATTTGATTGGTCTTCATTTATTTCCACCCTGGTCACCATGTACTTTCTCTGGGCTGTGCTAATTCTCTTTCATGTCCCACACCAATCTGCTTTCCATGCTAATTTATATGCATTCATGTTTAAGTGTTCTTTTTTTTTTTTTTATTTGAGTTAACATTCCAACTGCAGAGATTTCTCAATCTCTCTGTCTGAAATTTCTCACAGTGCAGACTTAAAGCACTGTGACTTCATCAACTGATCAATTGTATTTCTCTAGCTTTTGCTATTTCTGTTCCAACCTGCTACTACAGTGACCTATCCTCCAGTTCTCTCAAATGTCCACTTGGTTGCATAACACCTTACTCTTTGTTGCTGAAGAGACAAAAAAGGATGCAAGATAATAAGAATCTCATGACAACCTCTGAGGTAGGCACCGTAATTATGCCTGTATTAGAGAAAAGAAGACTGGGACAGAGAGGGATTAGTAACCCAATGGTCATAGTCATACTCAGGATCCAAGGAGAAAGCTTAGTGACTAGGTGGATATTTGCAGCAAAGAAGGATCTGTATGGTCCCATTAAGAACACACTACAGGGGCGCCTGGGTGGCGCAGTTGGTTGAGCGTCTGACTTCAGCCAGGTCACGATCTCGCAGTCCGTGAGTTCGAGCCCCGCGTCAGGCTCTGGGCTGATGGCTCAGAGCCTGGAGCCTGTTTCCGATTCTGTGTCTCCCTCTCTCTCTGCCCCTCCCCCGTTCATGCTCTGTCTCTCTCTGTCCCAAAAATAAATAAATGTTGAAAAAAAAAAAAAAAGAACACACTACAGAGAGATAGATGCTTATGTACAGATGAACCAAGAGGGTAAGACAAAAAAGTTTACAACCAAGTTGTCTTTTCAAGGTTTTCCCACTTACAAACTGTTGGTATCTTCCACTGTAGCACTTAGGGAACCATTGAATATAGTTACGTTTGCTTCCCACATTTTGTACTCAGTTTCTCTAGAGTGTTATTCACTTTCCTGTGGGAAAAGATGCCCAAAAGAGGCAAATTATTCTTTTTTCAATAGGACCTGACCTCCCCATCTTTCCTACAGCCTTGGCCCCCAAGGTCCCTGGGACCTCATCTAAGCAGCCAACACTAGGGCAGGCTTTGTTTCAAAGAGACTGAGTTCATGTTGTAGAAGAGGTGCAACCATTAAAAATGTTTGCTTGATTTAACGAGGCAGTTTGTACCTTCTGGAATGTACAAGTTGTTAATAAATTGTATTTCTTCCCTTTTTATAGAGTACATTCCTAGTGTGGTGTTTTGGTTTGTTTTATGATAGGTGCTATAGTTTGAGTGTTTGAATATGGGTTTCATTAATCCTTAATTTGTACCTCTACCAGAAGGAACTGAGTATTCTAGACTTTGCGCACAGTGCCCTCTCCTGGATGAAGTGACATCTTCTTTCCTGATTTGCAAAACTTAGAAGGAAACGGATGCTAAAAGACAAGGGAAGGCCCAGGAGCCCCTCAAGGTGGGGACTGTTGGTCTCCCCTAGGGACAAAAAGCGAGGTTACCATACCCAAGGTGGTCAGCAAGACCTCAGCCCAATCCTGTCCCAGTGAAAGGTGAGAGAGCCCCAGACTTCTGTGGCTATAAAGAAAAAAACAAAGGCCAAGGGAAAGGTGTGGTCACTCTGGATTCTAGAAGTCTAACCAGAAATCTAAATACCAGAGAATGAATTAGATGGATACATTTAATCTCACTTCAGATTGGTGCAGGGATTCAGAGCCTTGGTGGGCTTACAGAAAAATATCACATATTTTTAATGTTTAGAATGACAAGGGGAAATTAGATCCTGTTCATCTATTAAATTTGTTTAGCTCCCATCAAAGTGACTGAGTTGTAAAATACAGAGATTGCATTTAAAGAATGCCTTTGAAGCACTGCTAGTCTAGAAGTTCAGGAAATACTGGCTTCTCTAAAAAGAATAGAGGAGGATGGTGCGATCATTGGTGCTGTTCACTGTTACTTCCAGTTCTCCTTCCAGGTACAAATGAAGACTGTGCACTTTAGTACCACGAAGTTAGGCATGGCCACGTGACTTGCTGCGGTCAAGGAAATATGAATGGAAGCTAAGCCTTAAACAATTGGTGCAAGATTTGCCACTTTTCCTTCCCCTCCCCACCACTAGATGAGCAAACTACACCCACATACAAAATCCAGCCCACTGTCCATTTTTATAAATAAAGTTTTATTGGAACACAGCCATGCCCATTCCTTTACGTATTATCCATGGCTACTTGTGCACTACGATGGCAAAGCTGAGTAGATGCAACAGAGACCATATACTCTCTAAAATCCTAAGATATTTAGCATCTGGCCCTTTACCAAAATAAGTTTGCCACTCCCTGATCTGGATGGTGGGACTCTTGACAGAAAACATCATGGAGCATAGCCCATGCTGGACATGACAGTCATGTAGCATAAGAATGAAATAAACCTCCACTGTTTCAAGCCACTGAGATTTTGAAGTGGTTTTGCTGCCCCAGCATGACCAAGCCCAATCCTGACTGACACACAGGATAGAGAAGGATCTTTAACAAAAATAGAAAAAGAAAAAGTATACTCAGATTCTAAAATATCTTAAAAGAAACTCTCCAAACATTAATAATGGAAAATATGCATATTCAGTGTCATTGACATTGTTCTTTTAACCAGGTGAGAAATAAGCATGACCCTACATGCAAATGAGGCTATTTATCAGATAAGCCAGACAAAGATGTGATATTTTCACCTAAAATCAAAATAAATTAATATCTGTAACTAAGGAAGGACAGCCAGCTTTTAATCAGACACTGATTTGTTTTAGCAGAGGAGTAAAGAGGCTCATTACAGCAAATCCCAGGCATACATTGATAAATTCCCAAACTTAGACTCTCATAAAACTCGGGAACACACTTCCCATTGCCTTCCACACTTCTGAGTCACTGAGCCAGAGGCAGCTGCCTGATTTGTGACCTTCAGCTGTCCGCCATCCCTCGTAGATCATTTCCACCTAATAGAGCCTTAAAATTGTCATCATTTTCTTTACTTCAACATTTGAAAGAAACGTTAAAGATTGATCCACCACTGGGTTGGTTATTTTGAAACTTCCCCCAGCTGGTTAAGAAGAAAGTCATTGTAAATAAATGCAGCTTTCCTGGACATTTTAAATGGTAGCAATCACAGCAATTTCAGCAATACAGACAGGAGGAGAGGGGAAGTGAAGAGAGGACTATATAAAATGGGCAATGGGCAACATATATCATGCCTAGGGAAATAAGGTAAAGCATTTCCCAGTTCCCTTGGATTGAAAGTTGTAACCACCTATAGCTTGGAGCTTGGAGAAAAAGGAGCACTCCTTTCCCATGTTTTCCATAAGCCTTGATCTCACATCTGGCTAAATCTAATAGCCCCTTCTGTGTCCCAAGGCAGGATGATGAGGACTGAAGAGGCGTGGCTCCCTGTTGACCCTCTAGCAGTTTAGGGGTGGGCCCATCAGTCAAAAGAGACAGCAAGTATCCACATAATATCACTGCACATAAATAGGGGGCTTCAGTCAAAAAGGCATCTGTGAACCTAGGAATCAATTCATCTGAAACTGGGAGTGGGACAGAATAGGTGGCAGTAGAGGTGTGCTCACTCCCAGGCATCAGCCTCCAGGCATTCTGTGAACAGCTCCATCCCCTTGATGCTATTGATCTGTGCTGCTCAGGACTGCTTCATCCCAACTGAGCTCAGAACGGAAATTCTTCTAACTAATACAGAACTCCACATTCCCTCAGGCTGTCACAAGTGTTCTCTACAGGCCCAACAACTAAGGCTAAAGAAAAGAAAGGTTTTTTTTCTTTGGCCATTAGTGCCAGCCTTCTCTGTGAAACGCTGCCTGACCCCTTCCTATCTATTCCAGGACAATAAGTAGGAATCAGCTTTCCAGCTCCAGGTAGGAGTCATAAAAATGGAAACAGAGCTTGGGACCTTAGTTGAGGGGGTTGAACAGGTCTAGGATTTTCATTTTGTCACATTCGTTTGGGGTTGCTTGTTAAGTTCGTACACAATTTGTAACGAGGGCAGCAGCTGAACACACTGGAAAAACAGAAGTTCAAGATGGCCTCACTAAATTACAAGTGGGATCCAAAGCCACCAGCAAATGAAGGTTAGTGGGGGGCCCTCTACCACATCTTAGATTAAGGGAGGAATGATTAAACTGCCCATGGATTTGTGCTGCTTGGGACTGCTTCATCCCAGTTCAGCTCAAACAGCTCAAACACTTTCAAACAGCATTTGAAAGTGCTGGCCATAGGTGTGTATGGCAGAGGAAAATCTGAAGGTCTTAGTGGACAAGTTCATTGAACCAGCAATGTAATAGAAGTGTTAAGTAAGAATACGAAGACAGATAAAATGAAATAATCTCCATAAATTCATGCATTCTTTTATTGAACAAAATTACTGACTGCCTACTATGTAACATGCACTGTGCTGGGATCTAAAGCAGCAGTCAATAAACTGGCATGTACAGGCCAAATCTGGCCTGCCAGCTGTTTTTTCATGGCCCTTCATCTAAGAATGATTTTCACATTTCCATAATGTAAAACATAAAAAAGAGTATTAGCCTTTCAGAGAGAAGAGCTATTCAAAAAGTAGAGTACATTGCCTCTTGGCTTACAAAGCCTAAAATACTTACTATCTGGCCCTTTTCAGAAGAACAAAAAGGTTTGCTGACCCCAAATCTAGGGGTACAAAGGTAAATGAGAAATGACCCCTGCCCTCAATGAACTTGCAGTTTGCATGAATTCAATAATCAGTATCATAGTACTTTTTTCCTTTACTAGCTTCACAATTTAGAAGCAATACAGAAAATTTGAAGAAAGCTCATGAAAAGTTAGAAAGATTAATAAAAGAATGGAAATAAGAATCTATGAGAAAAGTTTAAAGGAATTTGGATTATTTATTCTTGAGAAAAGGAGTCTATGGGGAGACTTAAGAATAGTCTTCAAATATTTGAGAGGATATTATTAAGCAAAAGGCTTTTCCACTGTGGACATAAAGATTAATAGAATGTAAGCTAAAAAATTTTATCATAGAGATGGAAGTATTTCCTGGAAGGCTTTTATACTTCTACAGTGAACTGAGAAATCCATTTTCTTTAATCCTCTACAACTAGTGTATTTTCTCATCTGTCTGGAGTTGTCAAGTATTGTTTGAGTGTTGTCTGAGCTAAAGGTGGAGGTGGATAAGAAGCCCTGCATTTGGGTTAGCTCTCTCATCCTTCCACTCAGCTGGGGCTTTTCAGAAGGAGAAAGTCTTATTCCTCCCCTGGGCCTCAATTTCCCCCTCTTACAAAATGAGAACCCAACATGCTCTGAGTCTGTGATTTCTTGAGCCAAAACTTGGAAATGGTTCAGCACCTAAGAAAAGCAAGGGAGCGTCAATGGTCTCATCTCACAACAGAGGAGGCAATAAATGCTGCTTTAATCTTGATGTGAATAGAAAATTTTATACTCAACATTTGTTTTAATTTAAAGGTAACTACTAGTTGGAAAAAAAATAGACTGTGTTCACTGGAGGAAAAAAGACCAAAGAAAACTTGAATAAATGACTAAAGGTCATAAAAGAATAAAGGGGTGGGGGTGCCTGGATGGCTTAGTCAGATGAGTGTCTGACTCTTGACTTTAGCTCAGGTCATGATCTCACGGTTGGTTCATGGGTTCCAGCCTGGCATCAGGCTCTGTGCCGACAGTGGAGAGGCTGCTTGGGATTCTCTCTCTCTCCCTCTCTCTCTGCCCTTCCCCTGCTTGCACTTTCTCTCTCAATCAAAATAAATGAATAAACTTTAAAAGAAAAAAGAAGAAAGGGGGAAATGTCAAGAAGGCATACACACAGAAAGATATAAAATAAGAAGCCAGAAGTTAGAACTGGCATTCCATAATCACAATCAATGTGATAGGGTTATAGGCTCCTCTTTCAAAGATGTACATGTACACTTAGATTAGATCCAAATCCCAAAGTCAACTACATGCTGTTTAACAGAGCCACTGGAAACCAAATGACCCACCTATGTAAAAACTCAAGGGTTTAATATGGAACTTGGCTAATGATATGCATGCTGAAGCCTTTAGAGGTGAAGGGTAGTGATGGCTGCAACTTACCATGGGATACATCCAAAAAATAAGATGGACAGATGAATGGATACATGGAAGAATAGAAAGATATTTTACAAAGTAAATACAGGAAAATATTAATTGTAGGAGCTAGGAGGTAGATGTATGGATGTTTACTGAACAATTCTGTATGTTTAAATTTTTTTATACAAAAAACTTCAGAGAAAACATTAAGGATTGGCCAAAAATAAACCAAGCAAGTATACAGAGTAAGGTTTCATTTTTTATGAATTCTATAGATGAATAAAGAAGAAGAAAGCATTAAAAAGAGGTGATATTTAAAGTAGGCAGAATCTGAGTTATTTGGGCTTCTTTGCTCTGCTTTGTTCATGACTTTGATAATAATTCCAAGGGCCAAACTAAGAGGTCAATTTGTTTTGAGGTGCTCTGTCTGTGTCCAAATGTGACTGACAGTCCCTTGCTTTTTAGGGAAGGTCATAAAGAAGCATGGTTTAAAGACAGCTTTTAGGAACTGATACTATTAGATACTTCTTCCTTTATGCTGATCTATATCTAGAACTCTCCATCAGTAGAAGGACATTGGTCCTAGAATCAGATAGAATCATCACATTGTAGCTATGCACGTGTGAATTCAACACTGGCATCTAGTCAAAGAGAAATATGACATAACATTAGATATGTTATATGCTACATGATAAAGGATATCATGTAAAGGATAAATTGGATATGTTATATGCTGCATGATATGACAACCTACATCTCCACTCATATATCTAGTAAACACTTTACATTTGTCATGTTCAAACCAGAACTCCAGATTTTTTACCTCAAACCTGCATCTCCCATAGGTTCCCCATCAATAATAGGGAAGTTTCTCTGGCCAAAACCCTTAAAGCCATCTCTTTTCCTCTCTTTCTTTCTTACCCCACATATGATGCAAATCCTGTTGGCTCAACCTTCAAAAGATACCCAGAATCAGATTGATTTCACCATCGCCAATATTATATCTCTGCTGCCAGCCATTATTTTTCCTTTTCTGGATTATGCCTTGGAATTGGTCTCCTGGGTTTAACTCTTAGCCCCTCTAGTTTAGTGTCAACACAAGAGCCAAACTGATCTTTTAAAAATATGTCTGATCAGAGGCACCTGCATGGCTCAGTCGGTTAAGCATTTGACTCTTGATTTCAGCTCAGGTCATGATCTCATGATTTGTGGGTTCAAGCCCCATGTCAGGCTGACAATGCAGAGCCTGCTTGGGATTTCTCTCTCTCCCTTTCTCTCTGTCCCTCCCCCTGATTGAACTATATTATTTTTGTACCCATTCATTTTTACTCTTGACAAATAATGACAAAATAAACATTTTAAAATATATGTATTTTTTAAAAATTTTATCTGATCATATCACTTGTCTTCAAAATTCTTCTGTGGCTCCCCATCTCAATCAGAGTAAAACCCAAAATTCTTCAGTAGCTTACAAGATCTCTCTGTTGCTATCTCTTCCAGCTCCCCTCTTGGCTCACTCAGCTCGAGCCATACTGGTCTCCATGCTGTTCCTTGAACTTGTCAAGCACACACCAATCCCAGAGCATTTTCTCTTTGCCTGAAACTCTGCTGCTCCTGATATCCACATAGTTCACTCTCTTCCATCCTTCATGGATCTGTAAAACTACCACCTTACTTCTTAGACCTTCCTTGCCCACCCATGTGAAATGGCAACACCCATACCCCCATACTCCCTTACTCCCCATAATGCTTATTTATTCTTTTCCACAGTGCTTATCTTTCTCATGCTTACTTGTTTCCTTATTGTCTGTAGCACCTGTCCCTCATACCTAAGCTCCAAGAGACCAAAAGCCTTTGTTTCAGTCGCTACTGTCTACTCAGAAATATTTACTTTCTTCTCAATAACATTTGTTGAAGGAATACGAAAGTGCTCTGAATACAAAGCACTAAATACATGGGGTAAGGTATTATTATTATTTACATGCATAGGCCAAAGGAGAGCCTTAAAAAAAAATCCCCAGTTCATTTTTCTCCTGAATGTATCCTCTTTGTTATTTGATAAGGAGATTCTTTCTTTTTTTTTTTTTTTTTTAATTTTTTTTTTTTCAAACGTTTATTTATTTTTGGGACAGAGAGAGACAGAGCACGAACGGGCGAGGGGCAGAGAGAGAGGGAGACACAGAATCGGAAACAGGCTCCAGGCTCTGAGCCACCAGCCCAGAGCCCGACGCGGGGCTCGAACTCACGGACCGCAAGATCGTGACCTGGCTGAAGTCGGACGCTTAACCGACTGCGCCACCCAGGCGCCCCAGGAGATTCTTTCTCTACCATACACAGATCAGATACTGCCAAATGTGGTCATGTGACACCCAGAGGTGATGTTCAAAACAGTTAACAACTTGTTCTTTAGGAACCCATCCAAATGGATACAATGACCCATCAAAATAATGCCAGCTGAAACTAGCATGTACTAGAGCAACATCAGCTTGGAGAAACTTATCATCAATGATAGTTCTACTACACTGTTATCTTTAAAAACTAGTAGAAAAATAAGCATTTAATTAGGAATCAAAAGAACCTGGGTTCATTGCCTCTCCTTTCAACTCAGAGTTTCTCAAACCAAGCACTATTGACATTTTGTGCCATATAATTGCTTGATGGAGGGAGCTGTCCTGTGCATTGTAGGATGGTTAGCAGCATCCCTGGCCTCTACCTACTAGATTTCAGGAGCATTTCCCCCCAGTTGTGACAAAAACGTCTCCAAACTGTATTAAGCATCTCCTGGGGGTTGAGAACCACCACTCCAGTTCCCAGCTATGAAAGCTGAGATAAATTAGTAAACCCCTGTAGGGAGTTAATTTCCTTATTTGTAAAAGAGGACCAGTAATATCTAATGCACGGGGTAGCTTTAAGGACTAATAAATAATGTAAATAACAAGTACTTGGAAAGTTTTACTATATTATTTTTATACCCATTCATTTTTACTCTTGACAAATAATGAGCTATTTATCTTACTTTAATAAATGACTTTGCTTATGTAGGCTACACTGATGATGGGCATACTGCATTTCAACAACCATAAAGTTGAGCTTTTTAGTGCCTTATCAGGTCACACCTGCAACACACAAATTATCTCCAAATCCATTCCCTGGTTGGTTTCTCTCCTTAAAGAGCATGCCCTTTAAAGAGTGCATTTAGAGGCAGTCTGCTCACCCATGGTTAATTTTATGGGCTGTTTATCTACAGTAGGATTTACTTGAGTCTATCTTGGCAAATGTAATGAAGCCTGGGTGTGCTTTCATTAGGATGTGAGGTGAGGCTAGGGAGAGCAGAGACAAGCCTTGGGCTAGTTTAAGAAATGTCATTTCAGAATCACTTAAATTGGAAAAGTTCTAGACAGTTCTACAAGAAGAAGTCAGTAAACAAACCCATCGTAACAAATAAGAGAGAAAACCCACATCTGCAATTTGGAAGCAGAGAATAGTGCAGCATTTGGTGTGGATTCTACCTTGGAAACTATTAATAACCTTCTCTGCCAATTTTTCAGTCCCCTCAAGGACTAGACAAATACACTGTACAGTAGACTTTACTGTTATATTAATTTATTTCTTTCTCTGGTGAAAATATTTAAGTGAATGGCAGGAATCTAGAAGGGATAGATAGAATTACCCTCATTTTACAAACAGAAGAGACTCAAAGAGGCTTAGTAGCCCATACAAGGTCACAAAGAGGACAAATGATGGACCCAAAACTCAAACTCAAGTCAGCTACCTTTAGATACCAGCTCTTTTCATTAAACTACACTGAAATACCTCAACATTCTTGGAGTGCATTACCTGCCCTCCAGGATTTTACCAGCTGCCCTACCACAGAAAGCAATGGCAGGAAATATAGTTAGGTTTCAACGGGATTAACATATTTACAAAGGACAAAATCCAAAAAGCTGAGGAAAGAAGTTGGGTTAATGACAAGAAAGACTATCAGCCCCCTCCTTGGAGCAACTGTTGGTGAAGGAATACCAGGAACAGTTTATGCATATGAATTATCAGGAATGAGGAGCACCTGGGTGGCTCAATTGGTTAAGCGTCTGATTTAGGCTCAGGTCATGATCTCTTGGTTCGTGAGTTCGACCCTGTGTCAGGCTCCGTGCTCACAGCTCAGAGCCTGGAGGCTGCTTCAGATTCTGTGTCTCCCTCTCTCTCTCTCTGCCCCTCCCCTGCTCATGCTCTGTCTCTGTCTCTCTCTCTCTCTCTCTTAAACTTAAAAAAATGAATTATCAGGTTGATTGATACATTCTCTTATAGAATGTTGAGGTTTATTAAATCCTAGCCCACCAGTTGGGATGAATACAATGAAACTACTTCCACCCAAGGATGATATTCAAAATATGTACACCCAATACAGCAAAGAGACTACCCAATGGGAGCAGACACAACCCCAGGGATTTTCTGTTGTAGTGTCCCTTCTTTAGTTGGTTGATCATGGGGTAGTCTGGCAGGGGGCTCTCCTGGGTGTACCAACACCCAGAGAAGCTTGTGATGACTACTTACCCACTACAATAAGAAAATTTTAATTTTTAGTATTGTATGTTAATGACCTGCCAGATGTTCTGGTACATCTAGCCCTGCTCCACACCTCCTAGATATGTGACCTTACACAAATTACTAAACCCTTCCAAGGCTTCATTTCATTTATTTGTAAAGTGAGGGTGATGATTACAGTGCTTACCACCCAGAATCATTGTGAAGATTAAATGAGATGCAAATAAAGTGCTCTGTACTGCTCCTGATACATATCAGATGTCCATTAACTATTAGCACTCATTATTATTAAAGAAAAAAGCCTAAAATATGCAACATATCAATTAATTTTAGCAAAAATGTACCTGAGTCTCCTATATTAGGTGTAACTATTTCCTGAAGCCCAACAAACACGGGTGAGTCTGCCTCCCACTGAATCACACCTTCCAACCCTTGTAACTGAATCAATTGGATTCCTTCTTGGTTCTATTCCAGGCACTGGTACTAATTTTGTCCCCAGATAATCCAAATAGCATGACCTCTCTATAAACAAGGTACCTTATGGAGTCAATCATGATTCATTCTATCAGTGACTGAATCACCCCCCCCCCACCCTTACATCTCAAGTTTCCAACTGTGAAGCCCAAACCTTCCCAATAACTAAATATGGAGTCCTATGTACCAGCCCTTAATGGCTATGTTTCCTGTCCCTTAGTGCCAGTCATCAGCAACCTGACTGCTGATTGCTGGCTTTCCCAACACTCATTGCCAGCTTGATCAAAACTCAGCATCCTCAAAGCTGTGTGAGTCCCAGGCCAAAATATCTTCCAGACCTCAGTTCCTCTATAGCCCCTGTATTAAAAGGGTCAGGAATCCTACATTCCTGTTCTTTCCCTAGACGTGGCTCCTCATGGTGGATCTTCTAAACGTTTTTGCATGCCAACCTTCACTGTGCTATATTTGGACCCTGTCTTTGGCTTACCTAGACACCAGGCAGTAAAGCATGGTGGTTATGAACACCGTGCTAAAATTTCATAAAGGAGAGTTCGAATCACCCCAGATCCACCACTTACTAGCTATGTTGTCTTGAGCAATTGTATACACTCTCTGAGCCAAACTTAAAATGGGGAGAAAAATGCATATCTCCCAGAGTTGTTGTAAGCATTGAAAGAAATAAATTAGGCATAGTTCTATAGTTGGCCTATAGAAGCATTCACTAGATCAGTGTTATTTTTTTTTTTAGTTTATTTGTTTATTTTTGAGGGAGAGACAGAGAGAGTACACACAAGCAGGCAGGGTAGGGGCAGAGAGAGAAAGAGAGGGAGAGAGAGAATCCTAAGCAGGCTCTGCACTGTTAGTGCAGACCCCAACATGGGGCTCAATCTTACAAAGTGTGAGATCATGACCTGAGCCAATATCAAGAGTCAGACACTTAACCAACTGAGCCACCCAGCTGCCCCTCAGTCAGTGTTATTTTTTTTTTAAGTTTTTTTAACGTTTTTTTTTTTTTTTTTGAGAGAGAGAAACAGAACAAGCAGCAGAGGGGCAGAGAGAGAGGGAGACACAGAATCTGAAGCAGGCTCCAGGCTCTGAGCTGTCAGCACAGAGCCTGACACGGGGCTCAAACCCACAAACCATGTGATTGTGACCTGAGCTAAAGTCAGATGCTTAACTGACTGAACCACCCAGGCACCCTGGTCAATGTTATTTTTGATGGAAAGTAGTACCCCCCACTCCACACTACAACCTGATGTCTGGCCATTCTCTACCTATTTAAACCAGCTCTTTAACAAAACTACTTAGAAATTACTCAAAAGCCTAGATAGCTATTCACACCAATACTTTCAGGTCTCTCCACCAAAATGAGGAAAAATCAAATGGGGACGCACACTGTTATTTACTAGTTGCTTACAACTTCCTTCCCTCAACAAATATATAGTGAGCATCCATCATCTGCCAAGCACTGAGCCATGTGAAGAAGACAGACCTGATACCCATGGAGGTTACAGTCTGGTGTTCCCCAACCAGAATTAAGGGACCTTCTTTTGTGGAAAACTCTTTACTAATCCGGGACTGTGTCTAGCACAGTGCTGGCTTGTGAAATAATTCTATTGCTAGTACTTTTCTACATTTTCCAACATCTTAAATGGGAGCATATGCCTCTCAAAATTTTTAAATTCATTAAAATTGAAAACACTCACTGACTCTCTGAGACATGCATGAAAGTAATCTGTCAGACCACCTTGTGAAGCAGGGGAAGTCCTGACTATCTCACTGCAATAGCCTTGCAGTTCTCCCAGGTAAACTCCTGAGCCAACAGCCACCGCTGACTCTTCATCTGCTGCCTGACATCTATTCTCTTCCCTCCAGACACTTTACCACTTTTCTAGCCCTGAACCACCCAGTATTCTAAGTAAGTACTGTGTTTAAAATCCAACCAATTTCCTCTGGAAATTTAGAACAGACACCAGTTACTTTGGATTCTTTAAACGAGAAAAGACTCCAATTGCTATAGTCAGTCTTTTAAAAAGGAAAGAAACCTCTCTCTTTCGAATCATTACGTATGATGCCACTCCATTCTAAAGGGTCTTAGATAAGTCTTCAATTTTGTGAAGTTTAGAGATTAATAATACCTTGGGGGGGGGGGAAATGCTGAAAGGTAGGCAGGTCTTGTCACAGTAAGAGAAAAGATTCTTTCCTGCTTTGCTGTGATTAGCTACATAAATTGTAGTGCAAATTCCAGAGCTAAATGAATTAGTATGCATCCCACTCAGAGTTCTTTATTTGTTGAAGTAAAATCCTTATAATCTTTGCTTGGGGGAGAAAAAGAGGGTATGTCATTGAGTGAATATGAATTAATCAGTACTTTATGGACAGAACCCATAATTTTAAGGCAGTGAAAAAAGGCGAGGCATTTATCAGGGTTCCACTCAGCAATCTCCCTCTGTCATTGCTAATAAATCTTTTATGAAATAGAGTTTTGCAATCTTTGCAGGAACCTTCCCCCCCTCCAACCACCACCTTTCCTTGGAAGAAAAAAAAAGTTAGCATTCATCTTTAATACTTTTCTCCTCCCTTCCCTATTTGAATTTCCTTTACTCAGAAAATCTCTTTATTTTTAAAGCTTTCTTTCCAAATTTATAAGTTCAAGACTTCTTTCATTGGAGGAAATAATTCATATAGACCTTCTCCCAAGATATTGGAAGACAAAAGCTTAGTTTTAGGTGAGGAACACAATACTTTAATAAGTATCCTATCCTGGACCTGCTAAACAATTAATATTTATAGATGGAGCAATACATTCCACAACAAACTAAAGGAGTTTGGAGATAGATAAGAAGATAATTATACAACATTCCAATTCTAATGCTTTATAATTTTCCTATAACTACTCATAGAAGTAAGATTCTGCCAAATTATAAACAGCCTGCCAATAACCTCACGATGCCCTGATTTAATTAGTATTTTATGCTCCTACTTGAAGGTTAGGTTCATTAGCTGTGAAATACACTACTGGATGTCTGGA
This sequence comes from Puma concolor, assembly GCF_028749965.1. Lineage (NCBI taxonomy): Eukaryota > Metazoa > Chordata > Mammalia > Carnivora > Felidae > Puma > Puma concolor. Next base: position 23,057,747 of record NC_141673.1, on the reverse strand, counting down.
TTAAGATTTAAAGGGAACCCTAAGTGTGGAGTGGCATGTAGCCACTTTCTAGCCATTTAAACTGGGCAAACGGATGTGTGATCATCCTCCCCGAGGTTGGTAACTTTTTATTTTTAGCCACAAATCCACAGGCCATCTCTCTTGGTTAGGGATGGTGCCTGATGGCCAGTCGGAAGCTTAAAAAGGTACATGACTGAGAAACAAGTTGTTAAGAGGCTATAATGAAGGGTTGGCAGGAGGGGGGTAGGATGCCAGTAATGATTTTGCCATTAAGCTTGCGTTCCATTTTACAGCTTGGATTTATTTATAACAACAGGTGGTGGTATTTGTGGGGAATTGCTTGTTTTTTCATTTGAGAAGGGCAGCTCCATACATCTGCTAGAAGGCGAAACAAAACCTTTTCCAAACACTGTTTCCTAGCTTTCTGCATCACCATTAGGAAGGAAGAATTTGTAGCAAAAGGCCACCCTGCCATTATTTCTTCCTGATGACACTCATTTAGCAGCCATTAAAATGCAAATAGAACTATGATTTTTAGATCACAAAATTAACATTAACGGTTGGATGATTGATTAAAGGTCATGGTGACGGTATAACTTAATTTCTTAGATAATTGTGTTCGGTTTTCTGCAGACTGTTTGGGTTTCTGAATTAATTTTATCTGTTGTTGAACACTGACAGGTGCAGTAATTGGCAGAATCTCCTTTGGGCTCATTTCTTCCCGTGAACCTCACCCCCTTCTCTTCCTCGAAGGCATTACCTAAAACAGAAGACAAGGCCAAACCAGCCAGCGCACGACCAGCAGACTTACGAGTCTGGGCGAGGTCACTGGAGGGGTTATTGCAGAACTGCAAAACCCCAAATAGAATCCCATTCCATGGCTAACGAGTTTTCCCCCTTAAGAACTTCCTGCATCAGGCTCACAGTGGTATAAAATGACCCCTGGCCATCCCCTGGGGCTCAGGCTAGTCTGCTCGGATCCCTGGCTGAAGGATCCCATATCAGACCTGTTTTTCTTTAATGGAGGCAATAAGCCACAGATAGAGGTAATAATAACACCACCAGCTTTTTGTGTCACCTCTATATGTGAGAGTTCAGCCAGTGATCCAATAAACTGAGATGGGAAGAGGCCAGAGATTGGGTCCATCTGCTCAGCTTCTCAAATGTCAAAAAAATAAAAAATATATAAGGTGCTTACCTGGCAGGTTAAATACCTTCCTTGATCCCAATAAATATGGAACTCTGTACTGCAAAGACAGGAATTCACAGGAAAAGCACCATAGCACTGAGAGAATCAAGTTAAACTTTATCATTTTTTTAAATTATTATTATTATTATTATTATTATTATTATTACTATTGCTATTGTTATTGCTTTGGCATTGTCTCTTAATTACTCTTGAAAGTTTCAAAGGACTTTGTTTTATCATGATGGATTGACTCTATTTGGCAAACTTCTGTCCATCAGCTTCTGGATTCTGACTCAAATTAGGTCCTTTCATTCTTGTGAGTTCTTAGACTAAGATTGTGCACACAGTTCATAACTGACAAATCCCACCCTCTGAGAGCTAACAGTCTAGTAGACAGACCTCTGAACATGAAGCAATTAAAGAATAATGCAAAGCACTATGTAAAACAGTTACCAGACATAAGCTCCTCAAGGTCCCAACCATGTCTCATCAGGCTTTACTTCAACACAAGTATTCATTCAACAAATATATCTTGAGCACCTACTATATGCCAGGTTCTGTTCTAGGGTCTAGGGATAGTCTAATAAAGAGGACAGACAATGCCTTCAGAACATAACTTAAAGCCTCTGATGAAGTACAGGAAAGGGAGAAGAAGCAATGAACAAAAATTAAAAGTGGGCTAAGGGCTACAAAAGGGAAAGGAAAGAGTAAATAAGCACTATGAGCACTTATAGTAGGCTTTGTATTCCCAGAGCCTTTCACAGGGCATACTAGGTCCTAAATTAATGCTTGGTGAAGCCATCAATCTCTTTATTAATGAGTCAATAAGAGGATATAAGGATATAATTCTGGGGAGTCATAGAACAGTCCATGGGAAAAAAGGGGACCTACAGGCCACCATACTGGCCATTGTCAGTGCCCCAAACACAACATACCTCCCCTACCCCAGAGCCTTCATACGTGCCACTTTTACTGTGTGACACCCCCTTTCTTTATGCCTAGTTAATGTCCACTTGTATATCAAACTTCAGCCCAAAGGCCAGGAACACAGGGAAGGCATCCCTGATCTCCCCTTCCCTTTCCCAACTCCAGATCCGGTCCAGGGCCTGGATATAGAGGCCCAGTCAAATGTCCAGGTGCAGGTTCCCACAGACTCTACCACTCCAACCCCCTACCACACCCCTTGGGTAGTGGCCCACATTACACAATTTATACTCATTTGAATGATTATGTGATGGACATCTCTCTCCCCGCTCCAAACTCTAGGCTCTAGGCCTTCAGTAAACAGTTGTTAAATGCATAGATGGAGTTTGCTGTGTTGGGTCTTGAAAAGTGGCAAGTATCTGAACAGGCAAGGAAGAGGAAGAGCAAGCACAGAAGGTGGGAAGAGTGCACAGTAGGCCCCCCGGGGCTGCACAGGGTGGATGCCAAATATTTCACCAGCTGTCCAGACTGGGCTCCGACCATGCAGAGCAGATGGTGCTGAGGCTGGTGTCTCCCTGCATTGCCAGGTGCTAACCCTTTCCTTCCTGGGATGTGGAAGGGTGGGTGGGTCCCAGGCAAAGGTGCACCTGAGAGAGTAGGAGGGCTCCTCAGGGCAGCAGCTACCTACCAACATTTTAGCAAGCTGAAGATTCCATCTGAGAGCACCAGCTGACAGAGCAATTTCAGAGATGGAACGTGCCCCCTGGGGAGAGGGGGTGGCTATTCCTATTTGGTTAGACAGGGAGATAAGCTAATGTATGAGAAATCTTAAAACTCCGGCATAGGCTTTTGATCTCATTGTGGGCTACATAAGAAATCACTGCGGACCACTAAGAAAGGGAGGAATGATGAAAGGCGTATTTTTAGAAGGAAAGATTTCAAAGTTCAGGCCAGATGCTGTGCTAGGCGCCATTTAACTAAAAGGTAATACACAGACATTAGGCTTTACCCAAATTAAGTTTCCCATTTCATAATGCTCAGCGCTGATCCTGAATTCCCTGAAGAGTTAGTCCCCATATTCAACTTCAATGAGGCTGGCTTTGGTGGTTTCCTCTTCCGGTCTCTGAGCTCCCAAAAGACAATTCCTTACATCCTTAGTGATGAGGATGGTGTCTAGCCCTTGGTAAATGCTTGTTCAGGGGATAAATGAGTGAATGGCTTTATTCAAAATAAAAGCATAAAAAGTAGCCCCCAAGTCTGTGCTATCATGCAAATCCTCTCTCTCCCCTCCAACTTTCTCAAACAGGTTTTCCCAACTAAAGAGTATCTTTCATCAGCTTTGCCAAAACCAAAGACAGTCTAAATGTTCCCCTTCCTTGCCTGCAGTCTAATAGAGCCCCAACGCTGGGTGCAATTGCCTGCACCTCTCTGAATCCAACCCAGTCCCCCTTCTTGGCAATCACTGACTTGGTAAGCTGTATTTCATGAAGTTAACCAGGCTTATTACGGAGAACATATTTCCAGGAAGAGAGATGTTAATTTCTTCCTCATACAAAGAACAAAAATCAATATCGTAAATCCAGGAAATCTCCCCTAAATGTCTCCCCCATCATCACTCTCTCTTGTGCTCTGTGTAAATACCATCATGACAGGTTAGCTATATTTTCTACTCAGGCAATGTGATATTGAGGTGACAGCAGGACCAGTCATGCTGCTGAAGTAAGGAGTATCGGCTGGGAAGTTATTCCTCGAGGTATTTTGTGACATTGGAATTCCGTCAAATGGAGCTAAATGTACATTTATCTTTCAAACAAGCCTCAGTTCCAATCCTCAACCTGCTTAGAACACACTGAGCTTGGATGGTGACCTATAGATTTTCTACATGAGTTAAAGGTGAATGAAAAAGGAAGCAGTTTTCTATGGCATGTTTGCATCTCAATAGCTGCATTTACTCGAATGTGTAATAAACACCAACTGCACACATTGTACGAGTGAGACATAAAAAGTGGGGACACTAGCACCAATTATGCAGGAATTGACAGTCTAAGTAAGCAAACAGAGTTTAAACTAGGACTTATGGTTAATTTTAATACACATACACATCATACCCTAGTAAATCCCTGTGCAGAAATGTGAAATCTCCAAGTAATGTTCTTCCTACCACCTTTTGGGGGTCCCTTAACCTCATGCAGCCCCAGAGGGAGGAGACACAGCATCATCTTAGGAGTAAACAAGAATCTAATTTTAGAAATCCTCCAAGATGTTGACCTTTGTGTAGGGAACTGTCAGCCTAAGACCCAGGGTCTTAGATGGGTTATTATAAATTAAAATCTAATACTCCTTCCTTCTCTCTGGATCTATAATGCCCCATTCAATCAGCAATGTCCAGCTTACATGTGCAATTCAGCTCCAAGAGGTAGACAGCAAAACCTAGTGACTTCAACATCCCAAGGGCATAGGCAAAATTAATTAAGGCATTGCTGCTGAATATTAGCCCTCCTTGAGTCCTCCCTCCCAGGTTTATTTCTAATTATCTCCCATTGAGTCATGTCCCCAGTGAGTCAAAATTTTTATTAGATTTTTAGGAGCTGATCTCCTGACAGCTTCAAAGGATTTTTATATTTTAGCATAGTTGATTCCCTCTAATATGCTTCTATCTCTTAACTAATCTCTGTCCTGAATCATATTATAAAACCATAGAGTGGAAAGAGTCCTTTGAGGTCACCTAGCCCAATTCCATCTGATTATAGACAAGGAAACTGAGGCCTAAGGAAGTTTAGCATCTTGAATAATATGAGTAAGTTAGCACTGCAAAAACTTGATGCTACAGAGACCTACTGTTAGGTCCTATCAAGACCAAACTGGAAATGGTCCTACAATAAAGGCCTGCATATTTTGGCTTTGAGGTTATCCCATCAAAAGGTCATTCTATATTCCAAATACCTACACAAAGTCCCCTCGTCAACAAGCCAGTCCATGCATTCTGAGCTTTTAACCAGTATTTCAGTTCTGCCTCTTTAATGTGGATAGACAAGCAGCCATCATACATAGGAATAAAGATTCCACCATGAGAGACATGAAAGCAAACTAAAAACAAACAAAAGAAAAGGAATCTACAGACAACAGAAAATCCAGAAAACAGAAGAAAATCTCTAAAACAATGTATCCTCAGAGCCATATTTTATACATAAAATATGATGCCATGAAAGTGAATTTATTAAAGAACAAGGAGTTCTTAGATATTAAAAGTATGAAAGCAAATTTAAAAACTTAATAAACAAGCCAAAAAGACTCACAGAAAGTAAAATAAAAAGATAAAGAGAGGAAAAGCCGGCCAAAAATATTATAAGAATGCTATGGAGATTAATCCAGAAAATCTACCCTGCAACCAACAGGAGTTCCAGAAGTCCAGTATAGAGAAAATTAAGGGAAGGAAACTATCAGAGGCATAAAACAAGACTATTTCCCATGACTGCAAGATGGAAGTCTGCCTCAAAGAACAGACTCATAACTATAGACAGAAAACCAATGGTTACCAATGAGGGCATAGATGGGGGATGGGGGAATTAGGCAATTAAGGAGGGTACTTGTGATGAGCACCAGACGATGTGTGGAAGTGATGAATCACTATATTGTACACCTGAAACTAATATTATACTATATGTTAACTAACTGGAATTTAAATTTAAATTAAAAAAAACACAACATGGAAAAATAGCAGATAGATGTCTGCCTAAGAGAGCTTCCTGAATGCCCAACACCATGGTACAGCTGTGTGAAATTTCGAAGGCCAGGGATAAAGAGGAGATCTGGAGAGCTTTTGAGAAGAGAAGGAGAGTTTTCATCAAAGGACCAGGAATCAGGATGGCTTTGGATTCGTAGACATTGGAAATAAAAGAATAATGGAGCAATGCCTCCAAAACTCTGAGAGAAGACTATTTGAAACCAAACTTTCTATACCAACCAAGTGGTGAATCAAATGTAAGGATGGAATATTGACAACTGCACACAAGCAAGGTTCAGAGCATGCATCTCTGATGCACTGTTTCTTAGGAAATTACTGAAGTTTTGGGCTCCTCCAAAAGGACAGAGATAAAAACAAGAAAGAGGAAAATGTGGCATTCAGTAAGAGATCCAACAGAGGAGAGTAGTAAAGGGAAAGCTGTGAAGCAGGCCATGGGAGGAAATAGCTGGACAAAAGATGAAGAAGGAAGGTGTCCAGGAGGAAAAAGGAATGAATGGATAGATTCCTTGTTGATTTGAGAAAGAAGAGGTATTCGGGCCATTTTTCTCTTTCCCCACACTACTAGATTTTGTTGGGGCTGCAATCTGTCCGGTTCCCAAGAGGGACTGGGATTGGCCTAAATCAATCGGGGAGTCCTATACCCAAGTTCCAATGGTTTGTCTAATTTATCAGACATGTGACCAGTTCTGGCCTATGAGATATTAAGCAACAGGCATCAGGGGAATTCTAAGAAAGAATTTGTACCCTAGTAAAAGAGAGCAAAGGGCAAAGGCTCAGTTTGAGCTCCTGCCATCTTCCTTTCTGCTCCAACCTGTGTGGTATAAGGACACGCTCTTCAGAGCTGCAGCAGCGGTCTTCGGACACCCAAGACATACAGCTAACATGCTCAGGTTGGCAGAAGAGAAAAACAAGAAGAGCCGGGTTCAAATCTGCTTCTATACCTACCCTCGAGCCCTCTACTGCCATGATTCTTATTATGTGAGATAATTACATGTCTTTGTTATGTAAGCTACTGTTTGTTGGTGCTCTGTTACTGGAGGCCAGAAACATCTTAGCTGGTATGGAAAATATCGTGAGCAATCTTTAGCAGATGTCAGAACACTTGTTTGAAAAAACTAACAATACGTTAGTTGAAATCTGAGCAAATTAAAAATGAGACAACCATTTACAAGGAATAGCCAATAAACATAAAAAGATGCTCAGCCTCATAAGTAAAAGGGAAATATAAATTGAAATCACATTTACATACCATTTTATGCCAATGAGGTTAGAAAAAAAAAAAATAAAAATAAATAAAATAAAAGTCTGACAATTCTGGGGCACCTGGGTGGCTTAGTCGGTGGAGCATCCAACTTCGGCTTAGGTCATGATCTCCCTTGCTCTCTGCCCCTCCCCCACTCATCTCTGTCTCTGTCTCTGTCTCTCTCACACAAAGTAAATAAACATTAAAAAAATTTTTTGTAAGTCTGACAATTCCAAGAAAACATTCATACAGTGCTGGAGGGCATTTAATTATTTCAGGCATTTTGAAGAACAATTTTACACCTAGTAAAACTACCAATGCATATTATATACTAAAACCATATTTAGAAAACTCTTCCACGTATGCCCAAGAAGATAATTAAGAGAATGTTCACTGCAGCACTGTTTATAGTGACAAAAAATGGATAAAAATATAATTTGGTTTATCAGTAGGAAAATGGATTTATATATTGTGTGGTATAGTCATGCAATAAAATACCACATATTAGTTTTAAAAGCCAGAGTTACATGTATCAACATGGATAAATCTCAAAAGTGAGTGTTGGGGAGAAAAGTACACACAAAAGGCTAATCACAGAATTATGCCATTTATATCAAATTTTAAAACACAGCAAAATAATATACCATTTAGGAATGCATACATATATAATAGAAGTAAAAAAATAATTCATGCATGGACAAACATCAACTTCAGTATCGTGGTTATTCTAAAGTTATAAGGAGAGAAGAGCAAGAATGACTTGGGGAAGACAAACCCAAAGGGTTTCAACTGTACCTGTAATGCTTTGTTTTAGGCCTGAAACAAATGTGGCAAAATGTTAGGTTATGACTAAGAGAGATAATAGGCAACTGGGTGTTCATGATGTGTTTTTCTATTTCCATTTGCTTAAAATTTTCATAATGTAATCGTAGTGCCCTAAGTGGCTCAGCAATCTCTCCATAGTCAAAGAAATGTCAAAACAGATGATTGAATTACCTGACTTTGTCATACGAAAATATTAATAGAAGAGAAAATAGAAGGCATGAGAATTCTAGCAGAAAATAAACAGAAAATGTTCACAATTTTAAAAGGAAGGAAAATATTAAGCTTATTATTTAGAAATAAAAACAGTCAATACCAAAAGTTTTCAAAGTTGAAGTGATTGGCTCTGGCAACTCAATAAGGAGAGTTTTGGGGGAGGGAAAGTTCTTGTTATGAACAAATGACTGATGACAAGTATGCGTTATTCTAGTTCTCCAACAGGAGATGGATTCAGTGATTTTAATGTCATTTGCTGTCAAAATTATCTGATACGGTTATAAGGAGAAAGGATGTATTATGTATTATGAGCACTTTTGGAATGGGGTAGTGATAACCAGGACCCCTGAAGTGTTTTCTAAGATAAATTTAGTCTGTTTTATCTCTCCCTGAAGGGGAGATAAATGAAAAAGGAAGAGAAGGTTTCACCAAGAAGGCAAGTTAGAAACAGATATCCCAAAGAGAGGCAAAGTGGATTCAGTAAACTGTTGCTGGCTTTCAACTGGGCAGGACAAGAGTCAGGAGTGAGGGTGAACAACAAGAACAGTATTTCCAGTATTTCTAGTCACTTCAAGGACAAATATCAGGTACCAGAGAATGCCAAGATTTCTCAAGATACAGGAATTGGGGACTTGAAAACTCTTCCAAATGGCTTCTTCTCCCAGCATGGTTTTTACTGAGCTATTCATATATGCAATATATCTCTTCCCCCCAACCCCACATAATCTCAAAGGCATTGCTTGGCCCATGCTCCTACTTCAATAGTCCTAACACAAGCAACACATTGCTTTCCATTATGAAGAACAGCTAAACTAGATGGTTTGGCTTCTACCACTTACTAGCTCTGTGACACTGGGCAGGTATTCATCCCCTCTGTGCCTCAGTCTCCTCAACTTTAAAATGGGTATAATATGGGTACCTACCTCATAAACTAATGTGCTTATCAAAGGGCTTGGTACATAGTAATCATTCAATGAATCTCAACTGTAATTATTATTAGATTTGGATAACAGGCCTCAAAAAAAGACATATATCACCATTGACACACTCAGAGGAAAGCAAGCAGGTTGGTAAAGGAAAATAAAATAAACTCAAGTGAGAAACACTAGAAGGAAACTAACATGCTATCATGGCTTGCTTAGTTGAATCCTTGGTGCCAAGAAGTAAATTGTTTTGGAGAGTAAAGAAAAGTTCTAATAAGTAGCATAGTTTAAGCAGACACTCTCTTCCAGGTGTTATGGAAAACATTCTGTGGCAAATTCTATTAGTTTCTATTATAGTTACCATTACTAGTTAAAAAATGCCCCCAGAACTTAGTAGTTTGAAACAATAACCATTAAATTATGTTTCTAGATTCTGTGAGTCAGGAATTTGGACTGCATGACAAGAATAGCTTGCCTCTGTGCACAACTCCAGAGCCTCAGCTAGGAACACCCAACGGTGGGGGACTGGAATTATCTAAAGGCTCATTCACTCACCTGTCGGGACCTGAGCCGGGATAACTAGAAGATTAGGACTGCCGACCAACCATCCACATATGGTTTCCCTGTGTGGCTTGCTTTCTCACAACATGGCAGCCCCAAGGGAGTCCCTCTTCTTACAAGGCATCTCCACACTCTAGACGCAGGTGTTCTAGGAAACAAGGTAGAAGATGCATGGTCTTTTATGACTCAGCCTCATAAGTCACACGGCATCACTTCTAACATACTCTAATGGTTACAAATGGGATTTGAGGGGAAGGAACATAGATCTTACTTCCAAAAGGGAGGCATGTCAATGAATTTATGGACATGCTTTAAAAACCACATAGTTTCCTATCTAATGTTAACCCCCTATTTCGACCTTGCCATAATGGACTGTGTCCCCCAAAATCCATATGTTGAAATCCTAGTCCTTAGTATGATGGTATTAGGAAGCGGGGTCTCTGGGTCATGGGGTATAGCACTCATGAATAGGAGTAGTTCCCTTATAAAAGGAACCTCAGAGAGCTCTCTTGCCTCTTTCTGGACTGTATGGACATGGCAAAAAGACAGCCATCTATGAACCACTAGCAGGCCTCATCAAACACTGGATCTACTCGTGCCTTGATCTTGGACTTTCCAGTCCTGAGAACTAAGAAATAAATATTTGTTGATTTAAAACCACCTAGCCTACAGTACCTTATTATACCAGAACACCTACCAAAACAAAACTGCAATTTGGTTCAGAGCAGCAACGCACCCAGCCCAAGGTGATGAATCATAACAATCCTATTCTCTTTGACAGTGATTTGTTATGCCAGCTCTGACCCAGCTCTGGCCAATAAGACATAGGATAACTCTGCTGGGAGGCTTCTAGGAAGTGTTTTGCTTTCCTGATGAAAGAGTCAGACTTGGCCGTTAATGACACTTCCCTTTTTATTCTTTCTTTAAATGCACATATAATGTTTGGAGCTATGGCAATGATCGTATGACCATGTGGCAAGAAACATGAGAATTAAAAGTCAATAAGCTAAGAATAACAGGGAAGAAGATATAAAGAACTTGGATCCTTGATTGCATCAATGAGCAGCTGAACAAATGCCAGCAGCCAGTCCTTGTTACACAGAAAGTAGAAACTTCAGTAGTTTAAGCCAATTTTAGTCAGGTCTCTTTTACGTACAGCTGGAAGCATTCCTAGTCCATACAAACCCATAATTTCATTTAATTCTTATAGTAAATTCATTAGGCATTATTGATTTAGGCTTTATTATCCCCATTTTACAGGTTGGAACTTGAATATCACTTTTCCGAGGTCACAGAGCCTCGGATTTGAATCCAAAGATAATTGCAAAGCCCAAAGTTTTTCCTCTACTCCCCTGCTACTCACAGTGTGGTGCTTAAACCATGAGGACAAGCATCACTTGAGTGCTTATTGGAGATGCAGAATTTCTGACCCCATGGAGATCTGCCAGATCAAAATGTGCAATGTAACAATATCCACAGGTCTTATCCAAATGGCCCAAGGGGAAAGAATGAAGATCACTGGTTGAAACCTACAGGAGGTCAGATTTCAGCTCAAAGAAAATGAGAAACGTTTAAATAATTTAAACTACCATGGGGCGCCTGGGTGGCTCAGTCGGCTAAGCATCCGACTCTTGATTTCGGCTCAGGTCATGATCTCACGGTTCATGAGACAACCCAGCTGGGAGCAGAGGAAGAGCACAGAGGCTGGGCATCTGTTGAACCTGGGACTGCAGGCAGGTAGGGAAGGGACCTCAGGGTCATGGTTATCAGTGGCCCAGGAAGCAAAATTTGTGCAGTACCCTTATGCTCAAGTAGATACCACTTGCCATTGGGTTTGAAGCTTCCCTCGGCTTCCCCTGCAGTTTTTTCACCCCTGACTGAGCCCCAGGCAAAAGCTACAAACTCAAGGCAGATTTGGAAGCGTATACATGTAACCACATTCTCACCCTTTTGAATTTAATTCCACAGTATAATTAAACACATATACTGCACATGCACAGCTATAATACAAGCTGTCGGTTCAATTTGGAAGTGTGCATTAAACAAATCCAAGTGAGGAACAACAATCTCTGAGCCTGAGGCCTGGGGGGGTGGGGGGAGGAGCCTGCCCCATAAAATGAACATTTCATGGGACATACTGCCATCCAGTGGCCACCAGGTAAATTGTCAATACCAGGAAGCACAAGGAAGCCAGTGTTTGAGGGTCCTTGGATCCCTGGCGCCTGGCAAATGTTCCCAAATGTTTTGGAGTAAAGTGAAGTGAAGTGGATAAGCACAGCATGGATAGGGTTATGCTGGGACAATGACCAGTATTTGATGACCTATTCCTGAACCAAGGAAAGCACAGTATATTTTAGACCAAAGGGAAAGATCCTCCCTGCAGCTAGCATCAAAGAAAAGGAGAGAGTTTTGCCAGAAAAGATCTTTTAAAAGTTAGGCCTCGGCTAAAATGCTAATCAGATGTGGTCTATCAGGACTACAGTATAAATCCTGTTCCTGACACTTTACAAATATATATGTAGTAAATAATTAAAGAAAGAAATATTGAAGACACCTGAGTGGCTCAGTCACTAAGCATCTGACTTCGGCCCAGGTCATGATGTCATGGCTCATGAGTTTGAGTTCCACATCTGGTGAGCACAAGCCCCACCTCAGGTGAGCAAGAGCCCTGCTTCAAGTGAGCCCCGCTTCTCTACCTCTCCCTCCCTCCCTCTCTCTCTCTCCCTCTTCTCCTCCTGGGATTCTCTCTCTCCCCACCCCCTCGTTCACTTGCACTCTCAGAAAGAAAGAAAGAAAGAAAGAAAGAAAGAAAGAAAGAAAGAAAGAAAGAAAGACTCACATACAAACAAAATATGAACTCAGACCCTTAATAAACAGATCAAAACAGAAGTAAGTTTTCCTAACTACCACCATCAGTCTCAGGAGCCCTGTCCTTAATGTCCAACTGCACCCGACATCCTAGTCCCTTTCTAGATACTTCCACATAATGTAGTAAGGGTGGAATTAAAGGCCTCTGTCTGCTGTGGGCTGTGAATTTTCACAGGAGGCTTTTGATGCTATGTGCCTAGACCATGCCCATCACTTAATAGATAAGAGAGGAAAAGAGGGTAGAAAGGAATGGGGGGAGAGAGGAAGGAAGGCATCATTACCGTAGTACTGATATAAATTTCAACAGAAACCTTTCTTTTGTCTGCTTTGGCAGGCCTGTGGCCTCTTGAACAGAGCTTCTACAATTATCCTGAGGCTTTGGAGCCCTTGAAGTAACAAGATTTACATCCTCTCCAAGTCCTAATGCTATGGACTGAATATTTGTATACTCCCAAAATTCGTATGTTGAAACACTGTTTCTCAATGTGATGATATTTGGAGATGGGACCTTTGAGAGGTGATTAGGTCATAAGAGTGGAGCCTTCATGAATGGGATTAGTGCCCTCATAAGAAAAGGAATGAACTCTCTCTCTTTCTCTCTCTCTCTCTCTCTCTCTCTCTCCTCCCCCTCTTCCCACCTGCACCACGTGAGGACACAGCAAGAAGGTGGCCATCTGCAAACCTGGAAGAAGGTCCTCACCAGGAAATGAATCATCTGGCACCTTGATCTTGGACTTCCAGCCTCCAGAACTATAAGACACAAATTTCTTGTTTAAGCCACCTACCCTATAATATTTTTATTATAGCAGCTTCAAAGAGATCCCCACTTTTTCCTTTGCTTTGTTTTTGTTTAATTTGTTCTAGTTTTCTGTTTTTAGGTAGCTTCAAAATGTGGAATAATAATGCTTAAAGTGCTTTACACTTTACAAACATCTAATGTGGGATTAATAAGACAAGGGTGCCATTTTACAGGTGTGGAAACCGAGACCCCTCCACTAGATCACACCACCTTCACACCTAGAAAATTTTACAAATTTCAACAGAGAGGTTGTTCTAGGCTCTGATCTGAGAATGATTTTCAAGGTGTTTCGTCTTTGCCGTTTAACAGTCTGCCCATGGAAGCGAGCATTGGCCTTGGCAGCTACAACCAGCCTCTCATGGAGGCTATAGTGTGGACAGTGTCTCCCGCTCGGGCTCGGCCTCTCCGCACCTCACAGACCCACTTGGCCGCTGCCGAGTCATCCTTCCTAACCCACTTCTCCCTGTGGCATCTACACTCAGAAAAAGCCCTTCGAAAGCCATTTAAAGCTTTTTCTAAACTTCATCCCATCACGGCCATATAGAAAATGATTTACCAGTGACAAACTCCCAAGAAGAAATTTTATTAAACCAGGTACGAATCACACATGAGGATAATTTTTACGAAGCATGAAGGCCTTCTAGGGAGAAAGGAGGAACAGGGAGTCTTTGTGGGGAAGAATATGTAAATTCAGATTTTCTTTTACAACACCAATGAGTCCAAAATTTAAGCAACTGCATGAGACCAAGCTATATCTGCATATTAATATTTTTACTTTCATCTCACTTTTCTTAAAAGATTCATGGGGCGCCTGGGTGGCGCAGTCGGTTGAGCGTCCGACTTCAGCCAGGTCACGATCTCGCGGTCCGTGAGTTCGAGCCCCGCGTCGGGCTCTGGGCTGATGGCTCGGAGCCTGGAGCCTGTTTCCGATTCTGTGTCTCCCTCTCTCTCTGCCCCTCCCCCGTTCATGCTCTGTCTCTCTCTCTGTCCCAAAAATAAATAAAAAAAAAAACGTTGAAAAAAAAAAATTTAAAAAAAATAAAAAAAAAAGATTCATGACGTACACATACGCACACTCCTCTGTCTACCATGAAAATTCCACTCTTGTTTCAAGATAGTTCAGGGCTAACCAACTCTGTGAAGCTCTTCCAGCTTGTCCCTTAGACAAGCCAAAGCACCTTTCCTTCCTGCAATGTTTGTATTGCCCCAAATTCATGCACTGAAATGCATCCCAATGTGCTGGTATTAGGAGGTGGGGTCTTTGCAAAGTGATTAGGTCATGAGGATGGAGCCCTCATTTATGGGATTGGTGCCCTTAGAGCCCAGATTGCTAACTAGGTGCAGGAAGCTGAGGACACAGAGAAAAGACAGGGAAGAAGACTCTCACCAGAATCTAACCTTGCTGGCACACTGACCTTAGACTTCCAGCCTCCAGAGAACTGTGAGAAATAAACTGTTGTTTCAGCCACCTGGCCTACGGCAATTTCTACCGCAGCCCAAAGTGGAGAAGACACTCCTTCTACCCCCTTGCACACCTTGCCTCATCACTTACCTCGACATTTTGATTGTCTCACTAACCCGTAACCTTCTTGAAGTCAGGAATACAGTGAAAGCAGAATTCAATCCCCCTTTGGAGTTCAGAGAACAATCAAGATGATTCTACAGAACTATGAAACCAGACATAGAGGCTCAGAGCTCTACCCAAATAGCGCACTGGACCTGACTTATTGAGTTGAAAACCAAATCTCTTATATGTACATCTCAGTTACATGCTTGTGGCTATTTTCTAAGGAAAGAAAAATATCCATCTGTGGTGCACTTGAAGGATATCACAAAGAGCCTTCTTTTAAACATGAGAGGGGTTCATCTGTCACCAACTAACTCTAGAGTACTCTGTTTTTAACCCTTACTAAAGCTCTTATCCCACTCCCCTGGCAGGGTCAATTTTCAGGCTATGCGTTTACAAGATCCTTGGGGGCAGGGAAAGATCCTTCTACTAAAATGAACCAGTGACTCTTAACCTATGAGATGTGGGTTTTACAGAACCCAGTATATAATGCCCTGTATTCTCCTCCCAAACCCCAAATCAAGGAAGAAATAAGGTACAGGAGTCATCGAGTTCAAAATATAAAAGCAACTATTAATACTGTGCTCTAGGAACCATAAGCACTTAGATGTGTTAAGTCATTTGATAGTATTACAAGCTAGGAGATGGAGGGACATGAGTTTGAACTATTTGCCCATGGTCGTGTCACTTATAAGTGGCAGAATCAGGTTTTACACCCAGCAGTGGTGCCAGGCCCCACGCTGGTAACCATCAACCAACACTGCCTCTCAAACACCTTCACGTGCCAGTGAGGTTAATGGGAGAGTAAGCTTGAGTCTGTGGCCAAATGGGCTTCCTAAAATATCCCCCTTAAATTGATATTTACCCTCCAAAACTATAGGCCTCTCCTCACAAGGACAGAACCTTCCCCTGAATGGAGAGCAGATGATATGGGCCTCCTATCCAAGACCAGCTACATAATTTGCAAGGACCAGCACAAAATGAAAATGTAGGGCCCCTTGTTCA
The DNA here is from genome assembly GCF_028749965.1 of Puma concolor. Lineage (NCBI taxonomy): Eukaryota > Metazoa > Chordata > Mammalia > Carnivora > Felidae > Puma > Puma concolor. The sequence goes on along the minus strand of NC_141673.1, from coordinate 23,041,885 downwards.
AAAATTATTAGTAATTTCAAAATGGCAATAGCATAATGTTAAACGAAGAGCAGGATCATACTGAACAAACAGACCCATGCAACTGCATAGGTTGTATACCCATGAAGCTGGCCCTGCCTCTGTGGCAGGTAGATACCATCAAGAGAGGCCCAGGAGGCTCTTAGAGGAAGACACTCAGACTACCCTCCAGGGGAGGGGTGAGCCAGGTTGTTGAGAGAATGAAGGCAAGAATGGTCTTCCCATCCTCCCCTGCTGGGAATTAGAATAAAAATTCATTTCTTCTCCTCAATAGAAAATGAAGCATTGGGAAGAAATAAGCCACCTTTCAGGGATCTTTTTTGAGAAGACAGTGGAAGCTATACACATGCTCACTACCTTTTGTATACACTTTAGTGGGCTTCGCAAACCCCTTGAGTATTATCTTAGCTCAGGCAACTATAGCAAAATACCACAGACTGGGTGTTTAATCAATGAACATTTATTTCCCACAATTCTGGAGGCTGGGAGGTCCAAGATCAATGTGCCCTATGATTCAGTGTCTGGTAAGGGCCTGCTTCATGGTTTGCAGATGGCTGTCTTCTTCCTGTATCCTCACATGGCAGAGAGAGAGAACTCTGGTATCTTCCTCTTCTTATAAGGACACTAATCCTATTATGGGGACTCCACCCTCATGAATTTGTCTAAACCTAATTATCTCCCAAGGGTCCAATTACCATCACATTGAGGGTTAAGGCTTCAATATATGAATTTTGGGGAGACACATACATTCAGTCCATAGCAGGTGTATCTCTGCAAATCCACCGCCTTAAGCAGTGGGGGATGAGTACACAAACACACACATACACACACACACATACATATGTACACATATAAATACACATACACACATGTACACACAAACATACACAAGTCCCCTCCAGCTCTCAAATTGATCTTCCTGAAACTTTAATCCCAGCAGAGCTTCATCTGGCTCAGGATGAGTCAGCTCATTTCCTTCCCAGGTAAAGGTCAAACCACCTCCATTGTTTGTGCGCAAGAATCTTCAGTCTCTGTCACCCATGGCTGTCAATCCAAAGAGCCAGATTTACACTCAGTGTGGTCTAGGTTCTCATTAACCTTGAATTGCTTCCCCCTACACAGAGCCATGACATTTAAAATCCTATCAAAGTAGCCTAAAACAACCATCAGATTGAACCTTTGGGGAATAAAATAAATGACCCATAAGCCCAGGATGAGAAAGAAATAAAAATAGGTCTTAAAGAAGTAAGGTTTCTATCGAACACATCACTCATAACACAACACTTTGTGTTGGTCTGTTTGTGGAGTACCTGAAGTTGAATGATATTCACCAAATTTAGCCCTTCAAATGTAATTATGATTCCAAATGCCACCTTGAAATACTAAACAAAATTTCCAAGAAAGCATATTGTCATTTTTAATGGGTTTCAATAAGTGTTACATAAATTACAAAGACAGAGGTCTTATAAAAAAAATAATAATTCATGTGAGCCATTATAAAATAGAGTGCTCCTTCAATATTTCTGTTTTGTTTCATCTTTTTTTTTGTTTTGCTTTTTAATTAAAATATAGCTGACATACAGTATTACTTTAGTTTCAGGTGTACAACATAGTGTTTTTGACAATTATACAGTACGAAATGTATTACCATCTGTCACTACGCAAAGCTATTACAATATCATTGACTACTTTCCCTATGTTGTACTTTTCATCCCCATGACTTATTTATTTTATAACTGAAATTTGTACCTCTTTCTTCTGCTTCACCTATTTCACCCATCACCCCACCTCACTCCCCGCTGGCAACACCAGTTTGCTCTCTGTATTTGTGAGTGTATTTCTGGGGGTTTTGTTTGTTTGTTTGTTTGTTTGTTTTTTGTATTCCACATATCAGTGAAATCAATTTTCCATTTTTTTTTATACTGCATCAAATATGTCTCTTGCCCCACCAGGCTGATAAGCAATGTGTATCACTTACACTCATTGATTGGTTGAAATTTTATTGAGAATCTACTGTGTTTGATGATGTGATAGCAACTAGGAATACAAAGACAAATAAAAACTAGCTTCTGTCTTAAAGGACTTTCTAGTGCAGGGAGGAGACAGTTATATGGCGATAAATGCTGTAACAGTGGCATGTTCATAGCACACACTCTAGAAGGACCAAAAGAATCTGGAAGGAGAGACATTTTGGTGGGAGAACATTCCCAGGATAGAAAAGGGGGTGCACCTGGGAGCCCTAAGCATAGTCCAGTGCTGTGTTGGAAAGATGAGTGTCTTTTCTGCCATTTGCTAACTGCATGACCTTGAGTAGATCACTTGACTTTCCTGAACCTCAGGTTCTTAATCTCCAAATTGGGATAATTATCCCTATTCACAGAATTCCTATGAGGTTCTAATCAAAATGTATATAAAAATGACTTGCAGGGGCGCCTGGGTGGCGCAGTCGGTTAAGCGTCCGACTTCAGCCAGGTCACGATCTCGCGGTCTGTGAGTTCGAGCCCCGCGTCGGGCTCTGGGCTGATGGCTCAGAGCCTGGAGCCTGTTTCCGATTCTGTGTCTCCCTCTCTCTCTGCCCCTCCCCCATTCATGCTCTGTCTCTCTCTGCCCCAAAAATAAATAAACGTTGAAAAAAAAATTTTTTTTTAAAATGACTTGCAAATCTGATGAACTATACAAATGTCAGTTGTGCTTATCTTTCATTATTAAGCCTACTGTTTCTCTTTCCTCTAATCACAAATGCATAGACTCTCAAAAGGAACCTCATAGCCCAACCTGTTCAAGTTACTCATAAATAACACAACTGCAACCCAGAGAGATGGTTGCCAGCATCACCATTACTAACAGCAAAAGCTTCAGTGGGAGCATCATAATTGTCATAGCTACCATTTTTTAATCCTTACCACATAGTGGGCTCTGTGCCAAGGATCTTATATATCCCACCTCATTTATGACACCCCCCCCCCATGAGATCAGAACGATAGTTATCTCCATTTGATAGAGCTTGGAGAGGTTAAATTGCTTGTCCAGCAACTCCAAGTCAGTAAAGGGCAACGTCAGAATTGGGACCCAGGTTTGACCACGTGACTGTGGCCCTTCACATTATGGTGTAGAGCCTCTTCTTTTACTTTTCCTCCTTTCTTCTCCGTCACTTCCTTCCTTGACAATAAAGTAGGCCACTCCTAAATACCCATCGTTTTCAAGGAGAAACTTTTCTAGGAGGAAATGAAGGGAGGGAAACTGGTAGACAGGCCCCCAGCTGCCAGCGTCAGAGCCCTATGTGCCTGTTGCCAGGCGTTCACCATGGGGACGCAGAAGGAGCTTCTCCCAGAATTAGAGCTGGCACTCAAAGCAGAAGCCACACAGTGAGAATTTCCAGCAAACAGCAGGTGAAACTGCCTGTGCAGAACTTTCCAGACCCATTAGCCTTAGCATCTGTGTCTCATCCGCAGGGAGAAGGTAGGCGGTGGGAGAGGCTCAGCAGCAGCGGGCTGGCCCTGCTTTTTTTTAACCCACTCAGCCAGTCCTCCCTTCTAACAGGCTCTCTTCCTCCTCATAGGTTATTTGCTTCCTCCTTACGGACTTCTTTTTGTTTGTCCTACCACCTTTTTACTTCTGGAGCGGAATCATTTCTCACCTTCCTTATTACAGTACAACAGGCTTTTCTTGGGGTTTGGGAAGAAACTCCTCTGTTTCCACTGTTGCCTTTGGAAGGCAAGGGACCCATGATTGTCCCTTTGTTAAAACCCTTGTATTCCAGGAACCAATTTCAGGCACCATTGCATGATTTCATAAATAAGCTTGGGCCCACTGGAACACAAACCAAAGGGTAAAATAAAATGTAGAATCTCAAAAAAATTGAGCCATCATTAGTTTCAGTGCCAGTGTCCCAAAGGACAAGCCAGAGCCTGTGGGGAAACAGGGTACCTGGCCTGTGAGGAAAGATTAGACTCCAGCATTGACTCTGCAGTGGATATGCTTCAGGTTCCCTTCTTCATAATCATACCAAGTTTAAACCACTCAACTCTAAGCCTCATGACAGCAGAGTTGATCAGAGAGACCCAGAACCTGGTACTAAATAGCTCCTAGTAGATATTCATGGAACAAATGAATGAATGAGGACTCTGAAAGTCCTAGTAAAAACACAAAAATGTCAAGTAAGTGGCACATCGTACTCTCCCCACCAAGAATTTGGAATTGCCCTCTGCGATGCAAAAGAACCTAGGTATGCAAATCATAGTAAGAGAGAATGGACTCTAACCAGACTTGACTTAGGACCCAAGGAAAGAAATCAATGCCATCCTACATGCCAATTGCAGCCAATTGTGCTCTCCTGGAGTGCTGTGTACAGGAGGATTTTTGAGGCTTCATCTGAGCCTGGGGGAAAGATAGCCATAACCAGTTAGCAATGTCTGCCATGCACACAGGAAGGGGGATAATGGCGGGATAGCATATATTTGTCATACTTTGTTGACACATCCAAAAACTTTAACCAGAAATGGGATTGATCAACCACAGAAGTATAGAAAAGGGGAGCCACTAAGGTGGATGTGGCCACTGCCCAAAGAAGCCTAAATCAAGTAATCCTCTAATGTGGAAGGGTACAAAGTAGATGTCAAGTCATCAAGTGCTCACCACCCTAGAACTGATCCCAGGCCTCCCAAGCAAACTCTTCTTTGCCATCTCATGTAGCATGCCTTTAGGGAAAGGGTGTTCTGGGTCAGGACACACCTAGAAGCAAGCAGCCAGTTCCCTTGACATGTGTAGTTCTCAGTAGACATTATGAGGATATCTTTCTGATTTCATTGATTCCTTTCTGCAGCACTGGTTCATGTGTGCCCATCACAGAAAGCTGAATCTACAGTCAGGGTACTCTGGGCCAGTCAAGAGTCTACAGGGATGAGGACTAGATCTGCAGACTGCAGTGAATTCACCAAGAGTCCTCTGTCAGGCCTCTTCCTGGGCTTGCAGTAGCATGCCCTTGTGCATGCCATGTTCATTTGACAACTGCCACACGCCAAAAGGGTTTTGGAGCACAATTAAGTCACTAGCATGTTCTCAAGAATCTGGTTAACAGATTAGCTAAATTCTGAAGGTTGTATTATTCATTTTAACAAAGACAAAAAGAAAGCAAGGTTTCTGATGGCTGGAGACTGGAAAGCCTGGAGCCTGTGAGCTCTTTAAAGGCAGAAACCATGTCTTATTTATGTACCTATCTATCTTCAGTGCATGTCACCACCCTGACACATGGTACCCAATAAGTATTTAGCAAATAAAGAAGTTGATTGAATGGGCAGCAGAGGTTTGCAGAAGTGCTGAGGAGAAAAAATTGTTACCAACCAAAGAGCCAACAGGGGATGCTAACAACAAATCACCTGCTTCACAATGTCACCTTGAGCCTGATGGGCCAGTTTGGGGAGTTTTCACCCTCAAGCCAGCATTCTCACTGTTGGTATGATAGCCTTGAGCCTTTGCATATGCTGTTCCCTCTTCCTCGAATGCTCTTACCACCACCCCACCCATCCTACCCCCGCAGTCCCACTCACACACATTTCACATGACTGTTTCCTTAATTGTCACCTATTCAAAGCAAGGTCTTTTCCAACTGCTCTAAATTCTCCACCCTCCCAACTCCCTAAGTTAACTTCTATCTCAACATCCCACTTATTTACTTAATATGTGTCACCATCTGTAATTATCCTAAGGTGTATTTTTACTTGATTTTTTAAAATGTTTATTTATTTTGAGAGAGAGAGAGGGGTGGGGGGGGGGCACACAGGCAAGGTGGGAAGGAGCAGGGAGAGAAGGAGAGAGAATCCCAAGCAGGCTCCATGCTGTCAGTGCAAAGCCCAACTTGGGGCTCTGTCCCACAAACCATGAGATCATGACCTGAGCCAAAATCAAGAGTTGGGTGCTTAAACAACTGAGCCACCCAAGCGCTCCTTCTTGCTTTTTGTTTGCCTCCTCCTCCAGGTTATAAACTCCATGATTATAAGACCATATTGCCTTATTGTCCCTACATCTCTAGCATCAAGCTTAGCGTCTGGTTGTAGCAGATGCTCAATAAGAATTCACTGGATGGATGGCTGAATGGATGGATGAAAAGTGCTACTTCATTCATTGCCTTATCAGTACAGCAACTAGCCCTTTATGAGTTAAGCTTCGGTAGAAGGAAACACAAACCACCACTCTAGTTATTTTAATAAGAAGGATTTAATGAGGGAATTTGATGTGTACAAAATTGTTGAAGGGCTGGAGGTGTGAGCTCTAGAATGGGACTCCAAGAATGACCACCAAAACAACACTGTTTTACTGACCCCCACTTTGCCACAGCTGGTTGCAATGGGCAGTCAGGAGGATACCCCTGGAAATGTTTAGTTCAAAGACACATCACTGAGGCTACAATACTAAGATAGGTAAGTCATTACTGCCACAGCTGTCTCTCAGCAGCCTTAAAATTAGGGAGTAGGCCCTAAAACATCGCTGCAGGAGGGGAAAATGTCTCCATAATTGGGCTTATGAGCAAACAGCCAAAACATTAGGCAAATGGCTTCCACCTAACTTCCATCTTCCAAATCATGAGCTGTTGGATCTACTTGGAGATCTACTTGGGCAGCTCTGCCTGCAAAGGAGTTTCGGAAATATAGTGTTTACCTTTCCAGCTCCTCTAGTTCAGGAGAGCACCCTATCTCCTCACACATCCTCACCCTGGATGGTGAGGAGTTCCAATCTACCAAAACACCACAGGCCTTGGAGGTAATCAGGGAAATTTGCATCATCTCCACTTTTTAAAGATGGAAAGCCTAAGTCTTGGTGAAGTTAAGTGATAGTCCCTGTTTATTAGTTCTCAAAATTTTTTGTGAAATGAGTGAGAATAAATTATTTGTCCAGAGTCAAAAAGCAAATTTATATTGTCCTTTAAGACCCCAGTGAAGGGGACTTCTCTATGACACTTGACCTTACTCCCAAAGACAAGGTCAACGTTACTGCATATGTACACACACACACACAGATGTCGATATTTTCATCATGTTGCCTACTATAATATATATGTGTGTGTGTGTGTATATATATATATATATATATATATATATACATTTTAATGTTTACTTATTTTTGAGAGAGAGACAGAGTGTGAGCAGGACACAGAGAGAGGGAGACACAGAATCGAAGCAGGCTCCAGGCTCTGAGATGTCAGCACAGCCCAATGTGGGGCTCAAACTCACAAACTGTGAGATCATGACCTGAGCCGAAGCCAGATGCTTAATGGACTGAGCCACCCAGTCTTCCCTATGATATATTTTTAGGATCAGTTTACATGTCTGTTTCCCTAAATAGAATGAAATTCTCAAAGTCAAGGATGGAGTCTAATATGCTTACCACTGTGTTTATTCACTGTGCTTAATTCATAGGAGGCAAAATCAATAATTGGTTCATTGACTTAATAAGTGAAAAGCTCTGGGCTTTTGACTCCAGTCCAGTGCTCTTTCCACCATGCCACACTACTTCTAGCCAACTTTGCCTGAAACCCATTGGCTTTGTTATTAATTTACTCACTCATGCAATAATATTTAAGCCACTGCAATGCATCTGTGTTTGGCACAGGAGATGCAATATAAGCAAAAAGAGACTGAGTTTCAGCTCTCATGGAGATTACAGTCTAGCAGAGAAGACTAATATTAATCAATTGGTCACACAAAGAAATGCAAAACTATAGTAATGCTAATGGTACCACAAAGGAGTTTAAAAGAAAAACACTTTGTCCTCTACTTACAACACATCTGACACTAGATGTGTGGGTTTTTCCACACCAAGCAATTCTCCAATCCTCAGCTGGCACCAACTGTGTGTCCTACAATTTAACTCAATTCTTACACTAACTGCTCAGAATTAGCACAGACTCCACAGGTTAAAGATTCAGATCCACAAGACTGCCCTCACTTCAGATGCCAGTCCTAAGTCCGAGGCTGTGAACTGTGCTTCTGACCAACTGGCAATAAATTGGGGGTTCCCACAACCCCTTCCTCGGGTTCAATTACTTTTTGGGGTGGTTCACAGAATCCAGAGGAGCAGTTTACTTACTATTGCCAATGTATTATAAGAGATACAATTCAGGAACAGCCAAACGGAAGAGATGCATAGGGTAAAGTATGTGGGAAGGGGCACAGAGTGTCCATGCCTTCCCTAGTACACCCCCCTCCCAGCACCTGCATTCACCACCCAGAAGCTCTCTAAACCCCACTGTTTAGGGATTTACAGAAGTCCCAATTTTTAGGCATGATTGATTAAATCACTGGCCATTGGTGATTGAATTTATCCTCCAGCCTCTCTTGAAGGAAGGGGGGAGTGAAAACTCCAACCCTCTCATCACACGGTTGATTCCTCTGGCAACAGGCCCCAACCTCCAAGAGTCACCTCATTAACATAAACTCAAGGATAGTTGAAAGCGGCTTATAATAAATAAAAAATGCCCTTTTCATTCTATCATTCAGAAATTCCAAGGGTTTTAGGAGCCTTGTAGCACAAACTGAGGACAAAGACCAAATATATATTTCTTACTAGATCATAATATCAGAAGTGCAGAGTGATATGGGAGCACATAATAGAAGGCTTGGACTACACAAGGATATCAAGGAAGGTTTGCCTAAAGCAGAGATGATAGCTGAGACCTGAACCATAGCAGGGGCTACATGATGCAAAGAGGGTAGGGTAGTATATTCCATGAGAATGAGAAGAGTCGTGCAAAGGCCTTGTGGTAGGAGAAGCTGAAGGGACACCAGATGGTTCTAGATGGGGCTGGAAAGGGACAAAGGAGTTAGACCCTGCAGGACTTTCAGGGCAAATTAAGGATGTTTTTCTTTATTTACTCGGGAGAAAGGGAGTGACTGACATGCTTACATGTGTGCTGCAGAAAACCTCAGTATGTATGATCACATACATTCATGTATTCGACATCCCATGGTGCCCCACTCTATGCAGGCAAGGGAAGGTGAAAAGAGCCGCCTTCAACAGTAGCTCCATACTCTTGTTCCATCTTTCCGAGATTGAATAATATTTTGAACACCATACAAATGTATGCTATGCACACACACACACACACACACACAAACATGCCTTTCCAAAGAGCACTTTGGAGAGAAACAACTTGGTTATATCACTAACATACAGAAGCACGGAGAGATTTATATTGGCTTTTTGCACTTAATTTATTTTGCAGAAAGAAATTTAAAAGTCTTTGGGATTGGAGGTTTCCTTTGAACTAACATCAAACCAGCAGACCTGCTAAGGAAGGTTCAGCCAAGCTTTGATATGCCTCAGCACACACACAGCATTGCTTCTGCTTTGGACATGAAAAAATAGCACTGTGCATAGCAAATCACTCCTTATTAAAAATAATTAGCAGAGATAGTGCATAAGTCACTTTTAAACCCATCATTTTCACTAATGATCCTCTTAAATACACACCAAGACCAAATCACTAAACACTGCTTTGGATATTTTTTAGAAAATATCTTTCACTTTATCCAACAAGAGCATAAGCAAGAAACTGCACTCAGGCCAAACAAAATAATATTTAAAATGACTTTTTTCCTTGTTTTTAAATATCTCTCCCTTTCACTCTTAAATTTGGGGTTTTAGTTGAGAAATAAATTGCTTCCCTCCAAATTATAATTTCATTAGAGGGTGTGGATTAAGTCAACAACCACCATTAAATTCTTATGGGATTTTTAAATATTTCTGGGGATTAAGTAGAAATATTACATAAAACAGGAAAAATGCACTTTGTGGGATAGATTTTTTTTAAGTTATCTTAATGTTTATTTATTTTTGAGACAGAGAGAGACAGAGCATGAACAGGGGAGGGGCAGAGAGAGAGGGAGACACAGAATCTGAAGCAGGCTCCAGGCTCCAAGCTGTCAGCACAGAGCCCAACGTGGGGCTCAAACTCATGGACCGTGAGACCATGACCTGAGCCAAAGTCATATGCTTAACCAACTGAGCCACCAAGGTGCCACTTTTTAAAGTTATCTTAACCTTGACTTTATGTAAACTCGAAATTAAAACCAATAAAATCCATTTTATGTTCATGGTCACTCTAACCTGGCTCTGTTCCTTCCCAACCACATGACCTTGACAAATCACTTAACCCATCTAAGGTTTCATTTGCTTACCTTTCAAATAGGATAAAAATCAAGCTAAGGTTTAAGGACAGTTTTAAAGCAAAAAGTGAGGCTATCAGACCTGTGTTTCTGAGCAACACTGGGAATGCTCTGAATTTTCCAGAACCTTGGTACATTAGTCTCTAGCACACTTGATTCCCATTGCACTGAAAAATGAGCCATGCTTTTCATTGCTTTGGTGCTTCTGCACCCCTCCATCTGAAATTCCCCAACTTCCATATCCCGGGTTGATCACTCCCTACTCTGTGTTTTCATGATCTTTCCACGGCTTATCTCACCATATTATAATTATTTATTTATGTCACTGGCTCTCTCAACTAGGCAGTTTGTTCCTTAGGGCAACAAGAATGTGTTATTCATCTCTATATCCTTAGCCCCCATCAGATTTCCTGGCATAAAATATTCATTCACTAAATAAATGAATGCACAACGATATGTAGTAAGTCTAGCTGAAACATGTAAGTTACAGGAAAACTAAGAATTATAATACTATATATCAAGTTTACTAATTACTGGTTTATCTCTGTTCAAACATCAGCAATTCTACTTGATGGCAGAAACTCCTAGAGTGAAATCTGCCTTTAACCAAATCCACTCGGTCTAAAGTTACCCTCTGCCTCTTATTCTTTCTTGCCCTTTGTTTATTTCCAACCCAAAAATAATCACAATTTATAACAATCACCTCTAGTTGTTGCTAGTTTTTCCCCACTGGAAGTTCTCAATGGCAGGGGTTTTCTCTGTCTTGCTCATTGCTGAAGCACAACTCATAACACACAGTAGGTACTCAAAAAAGTTTCTTCAGGAAATGAGTGAAACCAGCAAGTATGGAATAAACTTTTATAGAATCTCTGCATTTTGTCAGCTACTTGTATTACATTTTCAACATGATTAAGGGAAGTCATGATTCCAGCCTTGTTGGAGCCTAAAGGGGGGCCCATTAAATAGCACTCTTTTCCCCTTTCTTTTTTTTTTTTAAGTTTATTTATTTATTTTGAGAGATAGCACAAGACAGGGCAGGGCAGAGAGAAAGAGAGAGAGAGAATCCCAAGCAAGGATTGGGAGCTGGCAGCACGGAGCCCAATGCTGGGCTCCATCTCATGACAGTGAGATCATGACCTGAGCCAAGATCAGGAGTCAGATGCTTAACTTACTGAGCCAGCCAGGTGCCCCTTTTTCCCCTTTCTGAACCAGTTGAGCGTTGAAACAAAAAAGTTGGTAGTTAGAAAATCAAAATTTTACTTTTATTAACAATCAAGCTAAAATCAAAGAGTTTGGCAAATGAGTCCATGGTACTAAACCTCAGAACCCTATAAAGCCAAACCCTAATTTCTGGGCAGTCTCTGCTTGGGAGTGGAGCAGCTTCCCTTAAAAAAATATGGCACATGCTACAACATGGATGAACCTTGAGTACATTACTAAGGAAATAAGCCAGTTAAAAATTATAAATAGTATATGATTCCACTTATATTATGTACCTAAAATAGTCAAAAACATAGAGACAGAATGTAGAATTGAGGTTGCCAGGGACTAGGGAGAAAAGTGAATGGGGAGTTATTAGAAAGGATGGAATTTTAGTTGTACAAGGTGAAAAGAGCTCTACAAATGGATGGTGATAATGACTGTATACCATTATGAATGCATTTAATATCATTGAACTGTACTCTTAAAAATGGCTAAGATGGTAAATTTTATGTTATATGTATTTTACCACACTTTCTTAAATGGGTGGGGGAGATAAAAAATTATATTATGGCAGAGAAGAGCAGAGGAAAACAGTTTCCCCACAGACAACTCAATCCTAAGAGCAAGTGTGGAAGGGTTTGGGTCCCAAATGCACAGCTTCTTTGTCCACACTCACTGATAAGAGACAACACTCCATCTCCCTCAGGCAGAGGGAAGGAGGAAGAGGTCAGTAAACAAAAATGGTTCCCAGTTCCTCCTGTGGAGGAAAATAACAGGAGTGAAGGAGACGTTTCCCCTCACCCGTCCCCAACTAGCCTGCACTGCAAATACACCTGTTTTCAGACTCTCTCTGTCAAGGTTCTGAATATAGCCACATGCACAAAGTCCACTTGGTCAACGTTAATGATTAGAAGAGAGAGCAGATAACATCACTGTCATCCACGAAATAACCAGAGGCCCAGGCAACCTAGTTAATTTAGTCATTTTCTATCAGTTTGGAGATCCACAATACTACTGGCCAGTAATATAACTTAGAAAAAATAATAATAATACTTTCTAACACCTTTCATGGGTCCAGCTTTGATCACATGACTTAATCTACAACCTCCCAGCAACTCTGTGCCCTGATTTGGCCCAAAGCACTCCCGCCCACTGAGCTGCCAGGGAGAGTAAGATCCTTGCCTTTGTCAGTTGAAGCCACATAGGATATTCTTAAATATTCAAGATCCTTTCTATTGAAATCATTCTTTTCCTGGATGGTCAGTGGGCCTAAGGAAGTCTCCGGAAGCAGTGGTCTCTGGATGGCAAAGCTAGACAGTGTAAGGCAGGTGAAGAGCAAGGAAGAGACCCTTAACTTCATCAAAAATACTTCTCCAGGATGCCAAAAAGGAGAAACTCTGATAGGCATTTTCCCCAGATCTCTCAGGCTACTGGGAGCAGATCTGTGGAGGGGTTAAAGAGAATTTATCACTTGGCCAAAACAGAGAGAAAAACACAAATATAAATGTTTGAAGATTTGGTCTTTTCAGGTGCCTGCCTTTTGAGCTCAAAGAGGAAAAAGTAAAGGTTTGGAGGGGGGAGGCCCTTAAAACTACTAAGTAATTTTTTTTTTCTGCTTTGCTTTTCCCCTGTGTAGAGCAAACTCTTATGTTACATCCCAACCTGGAATAAATCTTCTGGGCTGAATGATAAATCAGGGATTGTAATGGAAATCACTATTGACCTTTAAAAGGGCACTGTCTTTATATTTTCACACTGTGCTATTTGAAATGTCGACTCAGAATCGGGAAAATAATATGCCATCGATTTCTCTCCATACCTCTTACAACAGAGCTTGAAATTGACCTGGAAAGCATCGGTATGGGTTTTCTCATTATGGTTTCAACATCATCAGAAATGGTGATTAATGATTCAGTCCTGGGAACAGCATTGTTAGACCTTGTAATTACTTTGTGAATCGTGTCCAAACGGCAACTAGTTTACCCTGTCTGCCACCCCCAAGAAGTGGGTGCATTTTCACCCTCATGTGGTAAAACCCTGTGGTTCTTGATTACAAACCCATGCAGGATGGAGATACTATTTCCTCATATTATTATTTATCTTGTTTATTGTCTTCCCCTTGTCCAATTATTCCTTTTTTATTTTTCCTTCCTTTTCCTCATATACCAGGGCTCTCTAGCAATTGGTTAGTTGTAGTTTTTCATTCTTCATTCTTTTTATTTCTAATTTCTCTCTTTATTTATCCTCCAATTTCATAATCTCTTTAATTCACTGGTCTTTTTCATACCTCCTATTTCTTTTTCTGACTGACTTATCCATTCCATCTCTCGTTCACTTTAGAAGAACCTTTTAAAAACCATCTAGATTCTCTTAGCCTTGCCAATTTTGACAGACAGTATGGTATGTCTTCCCTCACCTGCCTTAATCTTCGCATGTCCTGGCCCATGCAGAGTGGCTGAACAGCCCACAGCTGTCCTGTGCAGGCAGCTCTCCCAGCAAACTGCTGTAGAGAGATGGCTGTAGACTTTCATTTAAACATGGAAGCTGATGAGCATGACCTCTCTTCATTTTAAAAGTAGCTAGACAGAAATGATGAATATTTTTCTGTTAAAACATTTTTAAATAGCTTCTAGTTGATGTAGCTCATCTGAGCTGCTCTGAGGTGTCTGTTGTAGCTATTCTGCAGAAGCAGGAGGAACTTCCACTCAAAATTTTTTTTGGATGTCAAGACTGATGATGCCATACTTATGCCAAAAGACTATGGCAAGGTTTATTATTTATGTAATTGAGGCTTTTCTGGGGAGGATGGGGCAGCCCCCCCCTCCCCCCGCAACTAGGTCCAAAATAGCTTGAGAACACAAGGAAAGTAGGTTTGGTTGGGTTAGATGTTGTGGAGAGGGCCAGAGTGAGGGTTCCCACGTGCTGGCTGGGGCTGGCATGCTTTCAATATCCCACCAGTGCCAAGGGAGAGAGCTTCCTGGCTTTCTTATCAGGTTGGCCAGATATGGAGCAGAGAAGAAGAGGAAGAAATGAAGCTTAAAAGCCATCAACAGTTGAGCATCAGAAAATGGCGCCAGACTCCTTGAAAGATCTTTGACCAAGACAACTAAAAGTAGCCTGACAGTCTGAGACCTAAACCAAACTGGAGAAAGCCAGAAAGAGAGAGAAAGAGAGTTCTTCATAGAATTTCTGGGGCTTGGAAAACAGAAATGTCACACACACAGGGTGAGCTCATTCACACAATCTCTTTGGCCAAAGGACACACAGGAACCTAAAGTCTTACCCAAGTTAAAAAGTGAAGAAGAAAAGCTCACCCTGCATTTAGATGAAGTACTTAGCCACACAGAAGACATGATTTGAACTTCACAAAAAATGTTCCCTTTGCCCAAAACATCTTCTGTCTCGTGGACGCCCTAGAGTCAGATACACTCAGTCAGCCCTCCATTAAATTCAGGGGTCAAAGATTCCCTTAACACTTAGAATAGCACTGAAGAGAGAGCATATTTTGTGGACCTGGATTCAAGGCCCCCTTTTGCCACTTTTGTGATCTGGAGAAATACACACATTTCTGAGCCCCGGGTTCTGCTTCTGTATAATGGGGATAAATAATACCTACCTGATTTTACCAATTCTAAAATGTACTTTTTCCTTGCATTTTGGCACCTCTGAAAACTAGATACAATTAGGGGCTCTTACAAATTTTAACTGGAAGCTTTTTTTCTCAGTGGCACATAAAATAATGATGCATCTTATGGTCAATGGCATCTTAATGAAACACAGTACTTCATAGGGTTTAGCAAATACAAGTGTGAAAACACTTCATTCTCTCTAAAGTGTTTTAAAATATACCTCTTTGAGCCTCAGTTTTCTTATCTGTAAAATGAAATAATAATGGTACCAACCATATGGAGTTGTACGGGCCAAGTACATTAGTACATATAAAGCGTTCAAAACAGAGTATGGCTCAGGGAAGGAGACCTTAGTATTATTATAATTCTATGACTTCTTATTCATTTGAAGGCAAGATGGTTTTTTATTTATTCCCCAAACATTGACTATTCTGTGGGTGCTGGCCAGGCTCTAGAATTAGACTCAATGGTTCTGAATCCTGACTCTGCCACTGACTAACTCTAAGCAATTTCCATACTTGCATTTTGTGCCCTCTTTAGTATCTGAAAAATGGGAATTACAGAACCTGCTTCAGAAAGTATGGGTGGGCCTTAAATGAGTCAGTCCACAAAGAAAGCCTAGCATAGTGCCGGGCAAGTGGAAGTCTTCAGTACATGCTAGTTATTATCTTTAGTAAGCAATTCTGCTTTGAAAAAGTATCTGGTCTAGTTATAGAAATGGCCCGAGAGAAAGAATTACAATACCACAAGTGAAGAGTGGCCCCTCTTCCCACACTGTCCTTGTATAAGTCATGCCAATGTCCTCCGGTCCAAGACCATCCAGGAACATGCCGGAGGTCAAATAGAGTTGGGGCTGCTCCCTGCTATGGGGACCTCACATCATGAGGAATCATGAAAAGTGTCTCAGAAAGAGGGTATCAGGAAGGGCCTGCTCTAGAAGTTGGGCCTGTGTTCATTGATTTGGGGGAGGGCTCAAGAAGGTGAATTGGGACCTTTCAGAAAGTAGGGAGATTTAATGATTATTTTTATCTAATGGACAAGAGGAAAGCAGCAAGGCTTGAGTAAGTCATTGAAGAAGAAAGAGTTGTCACTCCTGTTAGCCAGGAGAGGGGGTTGTTTGGTCATTTTTGCAGTTGCATGGTGTCTGTTTTTATCCTGGTTCAAGCATAATTATGGACTTGTCTTGTTTTTATCTTATTCCAGCATATCCATGAGAGTCCTCATCTGATGTTGATAGTCTCTGAAACACTTATGTTCACGAAGGGAGTGGCATGACCTAACTGGTGGCAAGTAAGCCAGCTACTAGCTATCAGCTGTGGGTGATCAACTTTGCCTGGGTCTGAGGAAGCCCCAGACTGAGTGACTGGGACACAGGGCTTTCAGTACTAAAATGGAGACAGTCACCAGCAAACAGGGACACATTGGTCACCCTAGCTATCAGGGCTGACGTTTTGTTTCTCTGGCCTTCATCCATTTTGATAACATAACCTGTGAATTACGTAATTTATACTTTTTGATTGACTCATTTGTCTACATATGAGGAGATGCTTTGGAGACAAAGTCACAGCTGTATCATCTACTATCCACATGGCCTTAAACAAATTATTCAATGTCTCTGAATCTGTTTCCACTGCTCTAAAATAAGATCGGTAGGCTTGAGATAACGACATCTTCACCAATGCCTTGCACATCATGGGCTGCCACTGATGTTTCTCCTCTTTCCGCCTCCACCCCTACCCCATTCCATATCAGCAGTGTGCCATTTCATGCAATGGCCTTGGATTAACAATTATATCTTGATAACCTTATTTGCATAGCTCTTAGCATGGTTCCAGGTGCCTATAAACACTTAAAAAATTATTTTAATAGTATTATTACTGTTCCTTTTTCTTTTCTACAGTACCTCCACCTGTTTCTTATGCTTCTCAATTCCCTTTTCCTGCAGGAAACTTAGACCTGTAAGTAATGAAAATAATAACAAACTCTGAATTGCTGGAACACTTTATAGTTTACAAAATGCATTTCATGAAAACAAACAAAAACCACACACAAAAAAATCTGGGAGGCAAGTATTATCACTCTCTTGTTCACAGATTAGCAAACTGAGGCTTGCAAAAGCCATATGCCTGATTCAAGATTACATGGCTAGTAAAGAAATAGAACCAGCCTTCTGAGTCTCCCCTGTGCCCTAAAACAACTTTCCCCAGGGGTTCAAAACCTGGACACCAAAGCATCCCCATTCCTCGCAAAGCAGAGACCCTGGATAGGTAGGGCCTTTGGACCAGATGTGGCTATTGAGGTAAGCAGCTGTCATCTGTAATTTCCTGTGCTGTCCCCTGAGTCCACAGCTTAATTTCACTTTAAATCCAGCATGGCTCCTGCCAGACCCATGAGACAAGTCCATTTGAAGTGGAACCATTGAAATCTGATTCAGAGCTTTCTGCTGAGTCTTCCTCTGACTATCAATTCAGCTTCAGCTTGGCAGCTGGGCTCAGCTGGGGCTGGATACTTCCAATTCCCTTTGACTTGCCATTCCCTTCCTTATTGCCCCAAGAAGAAATGCGAAATGGACTCACAATTTTCGCACTTTGGAATTCTTTAAGTGCCACAGCATAAGCAGAAAGTACAAAATAGCATTTGGTATTTAACTCAGATAAGTCTGGAGTTCTTCCGTGGAAAAAAGCATTTGCAGTATGCAGATGGAGGGTGTGGGCCTGGGAGGGGACCCAGGAACGCAAGATTAAGAGCCTTGAGTCCTACTAGCTGAAGGTGTGTGAACACAGGATACCTTTTCAGGGTATTCAAAGCCAGTGGGACTTGTGGTGAGGCAGAAAGAGGCTAAGGTTTGGGGTCAGCTGACCCAGGTTCAAATATCAGTTCCCATGCTCCACACTCAGTCTCTCCAAGTTTGTGCTCTTCTTTGTAACAAGAAAACAATAATGCCTGCCCAGCTTTTCTCTTTAGGGTGGTCCTGAGCTAACAGACATAAAAGCACTTTAGAAACTGGAAATCACTAGACAAGCATAGGCTGTTAATATTACAGTGCAGCTGTCTAAAGTGTGCAATGCATTTTCCAGACAGAGGTTCACTATGCATTCCAATTCTCTTTAGTCTTTGTTTTTCCTTCCAGTTCCTTTGATCTCCCTACACAAGCTCAAAGTAGCCAAAGAACAGGTCTGCATTTGTTTCAAAATTCACACAGTGATTCAAGCCAATATGTGGTATTCCAACCCAAAAAGTCCCAGAAAGCTTAAGTGACTGAAAGGAGGGGAAAACACTTTTCACTCAAAATATGCTTTTTGGTTTTCATTCCTCTAATCTATTAGGAAATTTTATATTTTGATTCAGAGGAGAAAAAAAAAAACAGGAAAATAAGAGAACTTGAGCACTGGAAAGGAAAATTACATCTCACACACTTAAGGATGCCTGAAAAGAGATTACATTTATAAAGTTAATTGGTAATGTAAAGTAGGAGTTGTGAATACACAGCCATAGAGAAATAAAATCATCAGAGTTCCACGTCTTTGCAAATCTTTACTAAGCAGAGATGAATTTGCTTATCAAAACTCAAGTCACAATTCTAGTAGATTCTTATCTTTTCCTAGGAAAAGAGTCAGAAAATACGACTCACCTGTTCTTTACATCTTAATAATATTTCTCTTTCAGGGTTACTGGAGGGGTTATGGGAGGCGGATGGACTTAATGGGTAAGGGGCATTAAGGAATCTACCCCTGAAATCATTGTTGTACTATATGCTAACTTGGATGTAAATTTTAAAAAAATAAAATAATAATAATAATATTTCTCCTTCACCCACATAGGGGTGAATATGTTTTCTAGGAACAGACTATACTGTTTACAAGCAATCCACAAAGGACTGGGACTCAGAAAGTCCAGAAATATCTTTCTCTGTGTGTGTGTTGTCCTTCCAACCTGGCCCTGCTTCTGTTCACAGTAGCCCCCTGTTATATGTTTCCAGCAGAATCCTTATGTTTCAAGTCTTGCCATTTCAACAAGATGATTGATAAATTGAGCCTATCTGGGAACAGGTGACAGGCAGGACATGTGCATACATACCAACCACATCGCATGAAATCCTCCTACAACACCAACCAGCCCACAGACAATGGAATTTGGATTTGGCGGTTGAATCTTGGACTCATTCCAGAAGATTAAGTTCAGGAAATACCAAAGGTCCTCCCCACTATTGCTTCACTTTCAAGGCTATGCCTCAGCGTGAAGGGGGTGCAGTGTAGGCAAGCTTCCAATGCTGGGTGTCAGAAACTGGAAACTTTCCTAATTGGCCACAAGATGGCCTCACTGTTCAGACCCCCCCCCCCCCCCCCCCGCCCCCATTATATGTTTAGGTTGCCGTTTTAGTCCTCAGAGCAGGCACCAAGGTGTAATTTTTTTGTTCCTTCTTTTTTAATTATTATTATTCTCAAGTTAGTTAACATACTGTATAGTCTTGGCTTAAGGAGTAGAACCCAGTGATTCACCACTTACATATGACACCCAGTGTTAATCCCAACAGGTGCCCACAGAGGTGTATTTTAAAGATTGCCATCTAAATCATTTTGGAAGTGACAGCTTTTCTGTTGTTGTCTAGATTTCTCATCTAGCTAACAAATCCCAATGTAGGTGTAGAGTCTGGAGGGGAAGAAAAGAGAATATTGTGCATTTTTAACTCTGCAGAAAAGCCAAAATCTTTTCTGTTCAGCATTATATACTTGTGTTGAATTTCCCTGGTATCTCAATGCATAATGATGGATCCACTACTTAATAATTATATTCCCATATTTTTAAAAAATTTATATACTGAAGACTAAACACATCATAAATTGCTTTTGCAAAAGGTCATAACTACCTTCTATCAAGTATATCATTTTTTTTTTAATATTTCTTTTGTGGAAGATGTTCCCTTCTAGGTCTCCCCATGTGGTACACCAGGGTTTGGGTAAAATTTCACACCATGTGGCATGGGCCGAGGAATAAGCCTAATTGGATAAAGAAAAAATTCCGAGGCCAGGGTCAGCATGACAAGGGCCCATCGTTGCCCCCCTCGCCCCATGAGAGGCCTGCCAGGGCTGCTGGAGTCAGCTCCTATTCCTTCTTCTATGACGAGCATGAGAGAGCAGCCATTATCAGCTTGCCAAGCCATCTGGTCTGGAGTGCCCGCTATTTATAGGAGTTATCTTACAATGTCAACGTCCCAGCCCCTGTACACTCTGGTGCCTCAAGGATATTTCAGTTCAGTCTTTCCCAGGGCAGGGAGAGGAAGCTCAAGTTCCATGAGAAGGTGAGCTTGGCACTGCCCCTCCAACTGGGAGAAGAGCAAGGCCCTGGACCCTAGGTAGCCTCTGGCCCAGAAAGCCCAGGTTTATTAATCTGCCAGAGTTGCCCAAACAAAATACTACAGTCTGTGTGGCGCTAACAAGAGAAATGTATGTCTCACAGTTTTTCAGGCTGGAAGTCCAAGATCAAGGTGTTGGCAGGTTTTGTTTCTCCTAGGCCTGCCTCCTTAGCTTGCAGGTGGTGGCCTTCTCACTAGGTCATTAGGTCCTCAATGTGGTCGTTTCTCTGTGCACCTACACTTCCGTTGTGTCTTCCTCTTTTTATAAGGACATCAGTCCTATTGGATTAGGGCCCCACCCTATGAGCTCATTTAACCTTAATTATCTCCTTCTGGCCTTATCTCCCAATACTGTCACATTAGGAGTTAGGGCTTCAACCTGTGACCCTTGGTGGGGGATACAATTTAGTCCATAATGCCAAGTAAGCACACAGGGTTATTTGGGATGATCCTGCTCCTTGTATAATACTGAGTCAACTGATTAAGCAAAATGTGGTCTGACAAAATGGTTTTAATTCCCATTTCTTTGATTACTAGTGAAATTACATGCCTTTTCACATACTTATTGATCAGTTGCATTCCTTCTATGATCTATTTCTGCACTTTGCTCATTTTTTTCTTTACTCTTTAGTATATACTCTTTGTCAAATATTTTTATATAGAATGCCTTTTACTCCATTAAGTTTATTATGTGTTTTCTACTAATTGGATATGTTGATGACATATTTTGCATTAATATAAAAAATATTTGTTGGTTATTTCTCCAATATCCACCTACACCCCTTTCCTGTAGCCTCCTAATACTTGTCAGAGGATCCAAGTTGTTCCAGAAAAGCTGACTCTACTCCCCACTCCAGGTGAGGCAGAGAACTTGACCAAGCCAACCAGCACAAGCCATGCCCCATGACTGGTACAGGCCTGGGATGTGACCTAAATCAGTCTAATCAAGATGAATCTCAAAGGCCTTGCTCTAAATGCTAACACAAAGTATCCCTTATTTCTTGCCAAACAAGAACACTGAAACACACAACCTCAGGAGCTGCTGTCAACCATCTTGGGGAATCTGTTTAGGATGAAGCTTACAGCCAAAGAAAGCAGACCAGAAAAGAGATCAACTGAGTGTATTTGGTATATTGTTCAACCACCACATCAAGCCTCACCTGAAGGAAGCCTGCCTTAGGGTTTTTTAATTCCATGAACCCAGGCATATATATTCACTTGTACACACTGGAATAGCCATTCTGTTGTATGTGACTGGCCATCCATTCCTATTAGTTGGTTATCCTTTATACCTGGTCAGTACCCATGCTGCACTGGTTGTTAAATATTTTTAATATCATCCTTATATGTGCCAATAATTGTCTTTTATTATTAAATTGGTTTGAGTAAGATTTGATTTTGTTTAATGTGTTAGCTAGGGTTTGTCTAGTATAGCAGCTAGTGCTGCCTTAACCAGTATATAGGGAAAGGTCTTTCTTTGAATATCAGTTTGCTAATTAGAATTCTGTACTGGAGCACCTGGGTGGCTCAGTCAGTTGAGCATTCCACTCTTGATTTTGGCTCTCAGGGCATGATCCCCAGGTTGTGAGATCAAACCCCACATCAGGCTCTGTGCTGAGTGTGGAGCCTGCTTACGATTCTCTCTCTCTCCCTCTGCCCCTCTCCCCTACTTGTGCTTTCTCTCTCTCTAAAATAAAAATAAATAAAAATGTTTAAAAAGAATTCTGGGGGCGCCTGGGTGGCGCAGTCGGTTAAGTGTCCGACTTCAACCAGGTCACGATCTCACAGTCCGTGAGTTCGAGCCCCGCGTCGGGCTCTGGGCTGATGGCTCAGAGCCTGGAGCCTGTTTCCGATTCTGTGTCTCCCTCTCTCTCTGCCCCTCGCCCGTTCATGCTCTGTCTCTCTCTGTCCCAAAAATAAATAAACGTTGAAAAAAAAAATTAAAAAAAAAAAGAATTCTGTACTCTCGCTTTTATATAAATCAAATCCTTAATGCATTGCTATTTTCCCATTCAGTTTCTTTAAAGAAGAGAATTTTAAGTTGTGCATAAAACAATATGCGTGAAGATTTCTTCTAGACTTTTGTATCTTTTTCCCAAATTTTATAATTGTCTCATCCTCACCTAACTTAATTTTTTAGTGACTCACTTGTACTGGGTTCTTCCAATACATTCAATTTAGCTTTCACAGGAACAATTCTTTGTTCATACTCATATTTCATCAGTGTACATAAATATTTAATTAGATTACATAAGTACAGTTGACATAAACTGGATTGAAAGCCTATTACTATCAGAGCAAAATTGCAAGAACACACCAGAGCAAACTGGTCATAAGCATTCATTCTCTGTGGACATCAGTCAGTGCATTTTACAGAGGAAATGATAAATTTTTCTTACTCAATGAATTGATTAAGTGGAGATAGATCAACTGGATGCAACTGAGTTCAATTTCCTTACTATTTCATTTCAAAGTTTTCCATATATTTGCATATAAAACTGCTCTGTGCTTTGATATTTTCATTGTTTACATATCAGGTCATAGTGGTAATGTGCTAGCTTTATAGAATAAATTTGATGATATCATTTAGATCTATATAATTTATAGAACATAAGAATTATGTGTGCCTTCGGATACCTAGGTGGTTCAGTTGGTTGGGTGTCTGACTCTTGATCTTGGCTCAGGTCATGATCTCACAAGCATAGGATTGAGCCCTGCATCAGGCTCTGTGCTGACAAAATGGAGCCTACTTGGAATTCTATCTCTCTCCTTCTCTGTCTGCCCCTCCCCTGTTCATGCTCCCTCTCTCTCAAAATAAATTATGTGTTTCCCGAAGGAATTCATGAATAAAATGGTCAAATTTGAGAATCTCTTTTGGAGGTATTCTTTTATAATTTCTTCCAGGATTGTTGTTCTAATCAGATTTTCCACTTCTTGAATCAGTTTTAGAAATGTGTTTTCTCAAAAAACCATCTACTTCATTAGGGAGATTTCCAAACATATTAGCATAGAGTCAGGTATAACATTCTCCTTTTAACTCTTAATTATGGAAAATGTTAAGCATACATAAAGGGAGGAAAACCGGGTATAATGAACCCCCGTGTACCCATTACCCAGTTTAAACCATAATCAACATTTTTGCCAATATTCTTTCACCTATTCCCCTACCACTGTTTTAAATGCAGCACTGTATTTTAAAACAAATCCCAGATTTCCCATCATCCCAGCTATATAAACTTGTGTGATTCTTCTTACAGAAAGGAACTTTTTATTTTTTTTAATTTTGTTAATGTTTATTTATTTTTCAGACAGAGACAGAGTGAGAGCAGGGGAGGGGCAGAGAGTAGGGAGACACAGAATCTGAAGCAGGCTCCAGGCTCTGAGCTGTTAGCACAGAGCCTGATGCAGGGCCCAAACTCATGACCCGTGAGATCATGCCCTGAGCTAACGTCGGACGCATAACCAACTGAGCCACCCAGATGCCCCAAAAGGAATTTCTTTATATAAAATTTTAACCTCTTCTATGTCTACCATTTTATGTCATTTCTCATTTTTATATATTTTTCTCTTTTCTTCTCTATTTTCCCAAGGTTTTCTTAAAGATATTGGTGTTCCAGTGAATTGGCTCTCAGATTAATGCATCAATTTTACAGTGTTTCTGTTTTCTAATTCAAAGATGTCTATGAATAGTTTATTTAACTATTTATTTAATAGTTTCATTCTTCCTACTCCTTTCCTTACATTGGTTCAATTTGTCTTTCTTAGACTGAATGCTTGCTTTGTTGGATAATGAGGTCCCTTGAGAATATCGGTTTGCTTTTGAATACAACTTTGGCCTCATCCTTCATGGTGTTATCGTTTTCCACACATTCTATCTAAATAGTCTATAATTGTGGTTTTTAAGGTCTATCTTAAATCACGAGTTCTTTAACTAGTTTCTTCTTGTTTTCCCATTTCTAAGTGTAGGTGAGTTTATTATTTAAAATGCATATATTAATTTTGTAACATTTGTTTCCTCTCACCCACCTCCATGTTTTAGTGTTTACTGCTATATCACTTATTGTAATAACACTACATTCCCAGAAAATTTCTTATTTTTAAATTTTATATATATGTATATATATATATATTCATTTTAAAGAATTTTAACACATTCAGCTTTGTAAGTATCTGCAATTAGTTAATTAGTTAGGCTTTAATAAATTTTGGCACTCTTCACCAACTCTGTAATAACTTTCATTCTAACACATGTCCTGGTCATCCGGTCATTTGGACTACATCTTTAAGACACTTCTCGTCAAAACACCACAGTAAGTATACATTTTGAGGTCCTCTCCTCTGCTCTTTTCCATAATAGATGAAATATATAGAAGAAAATAAAAGTCATAGTTTTGTGAACTAGATTTAACATGGTGATCATTTCACAATACATACAAATATTGAGTCATGGCATACACCTGAAGGTAATATAATGTTATATGTCAATTATATCTCCATAAAAAAACTTTTTTAATTAAAAAAAAAAGTCACGGCCATGTTCAAAAACAAATGAATGTATGTATGTCCAGAACTGGAACAGAAATCCAAATCAGTAAATGGGCCGCCTGGGCCCCAGGTCAGAAGCAATCGGAGGTGGCCAGAAATTCAGCTTCCATGGGGTGAGAGTCCAGATGATATTGATAATATTAATAAGTAGCACAGCACAGGCAGCAACCAGAGAAAATGGATGCGACAACCAATTAGAACAAACTATGGCTGGAAATAAACAATAGGGCCACTCCAGAGCTTGCTTACTGCTCACTACCTTACAAACAAGAATAATAATACCCTACAGGAGGCTGAGCCCTCATGGCTTGAGACCCAGGGGTAAAGGTGAGGCTCCCCAGCTCAAGAAAGGAGTCTGGAAACAGCTACTAAGATAGCTGCCTGTGAACATGGCAGTTTGCAAGTTTAGGAAGGCAAGCCTCAGTCTCTCCACTTGGCTTCCAGGCAAGTCATTGATGGGGTCAGTGACTGTATCTGTGATTCCCCGACATCACTGTGGGGCAAGGGCACCAAAGAGCTCATATAAGACCTGGGGACTCCACAGACCAGGTGGAAACAAACCTCAAAACTGTAAGAATGGTGGGGAATCAGAGAGAAAACAGAAAGAATAATAAAGAAACAAAATCTTCCATTCAAGAAGGGCCTGCAAACTAAAATCCAGACAGAACAACAAGAAAAAAACTAATGTTAAGAAATTTAACCAACTATAAGTAATGTAAATGAAAAGTGCAGCGTAGAGAGTATACTCCATAATATTGTAATAGCATCCTCCAGCCATACCTACACAGTACAAGTAAGGTCATACGCTGCATTTTGAACCAGGGTACAGACAGTTGAAGACTGATAAAACATGTTTTGAGAATTATTTTTTTTAATGTTTACTTAGTTATTTTTGAAAGAGAGAGAGAGAGCACACATGAGTAGAGGAAGGGAAGAGAGGGGGAGAGAGAGAGAATCCATGCTGTCAGTGTAGACCCCGATGCAGGGCTCAAACTCACAAACCATGAGATCATGTCCTGAGCCGAAATCAAGAGCCAGATGCTTAATCGATGGAGCCACCCAGGTGCCCTGAGAATTATTTTTAGGTAAAAAATACTTGCTCTGTTTCAGGCCACACTGTATTTCTCAATGCATTCCCATTAGCTGTTCAGTAAATGGAAATTCTCCCAGATCTGCCAATACATTGAGAGTTTATTCTAGTTTTTCAAAAATGTATTGCTTTTTTTTTTATTTGAAAAGATATACCAGCAGCTTCTTGCCAGGTACCATTTCCAATTTCGATATAAGCCAACCCAAGCTTAATTGAAAGCATACTTACTTGTCTAGCCTTCCACCCCAGAAGTTATCTCAAAGAAAAATGCCAAATTTCTCTTAGCAACTCACACAGGAGCCTAGATTACTCACTTATGTTCACTGAAAATGGCTATTTAATTAGCATGTTTAACTAGGACTTGACCACCTTTATAAAAATGAACCAATCGTTAATGTAATCTTGACCGTCAGAGATAGGATAGAGAATGTGGAGAACGATACCTATTTTTCTTCTCTGTTCAGGCATCATAGATAGACCCACACATACATTTATATATATAACTGGTGCTTGTTCAGGGTACAGTGACCCATGTGTAATATGACTTAAAATCATGTCATACAAGGAACAATGAATAGAACTAAAGATGTTCATCCTAAAGAAGAAAGGATTTGGTGGCAGGCTTCAGGGAGAATAGAAATATAATGGTCTTCCAATATTTGAAGGCTGACATGTAGAAGGGAAAATGGCCTTGTTCTAAAAGGCAAAAATGAAGAAAGAACCAGAATCAATAGATGAAAACTTTAAGAAAGCAAATCATGCTTGTGGACTTCTTTATAGTGCTGGGCCCAATTTAGAACAGACTGTCACCAGAGATGACTTCATGCAGAAAAAATTATTCATGGGAATTTTAATAGAGGAGATTCAAGAATCCACAGGGCCATTCATCTAGAAGATGTTTACTGTCCTTTCCAATCCTAAAATGTAATGATACAGGGAAAGATGATGGAGAAAACTATGAAGACGTGATGAATGAATGTACTATGAGATCTTGGGTTGGATCCTGGCCAGAAAAAGAACATTCATGAGAAAGCTGGCAAATTACAGTAAGGCTTGTAGAATAGTTAATAGTACTGTATCAATGTTAACTTCCTGATTTTGATCATTACACTACAGTTATATAAGACGTTAACATGAGGGGAAGCTGGGGAAAGATATATGGGAGCTTTCAGCACTATTTTTGCAACTTCTCTGTAGTTGTAATATTATTTCAAAGTAAAACCTTTTAAAAAATTAAACAGCAATATTGGGGTGCCTCCAACTTTGGCTCAGGTCATGATCTCATGGTTCATGGTTTCAAGCTCTGCATCAGGCTGTCTGCTGTCAGCACAGAGCCCACTTTGGATCTTCTGTCCCCCTCTCTCTCTGAGCCTCTCCAATGCTCTTGCTCTCTCTTGCTCTCTCTCTCTCTCTCTCTCTCAAAAATAAATAAACATTTTTTTAATTAAACAAAAATATCAAAAGCTTCAAGGGAAAAAGTGTCCATAATACCAAAGTTCTAGGGCATAGTCTGTCGCTCACCTATCCCTTGGGGCTGGCTCCCTGGAATCCATCAAGCAAGCTAATTCAATTGTGTACAAACCAAAAATGGTGTTATTTTTCTCTAATCACTCCCTCCCAAAATGCTCTATCAAATCACCTCTCTCCCCAGCCCTGGACAACATCTCCGGCATATCTTGTACTCAGAGATTTTTAAGTTACTTTCAAGAATTAAAACTCATTAAAAAGCCCTACTTAAAACTTCAATCCCATACCCTATTCAGAGTCCCTCAGCACCACCCTCCCCGCCCCGCCCCGAGCTCTACCCCAACCTATGGCAGGGAGACCACAGCCCTACAGTGGCCCTATTGTCTGTTTTTCTTCCATCTCCTTCATTCTCCCCTCAGCCACCGATTCTGATTTTGCCAGGGTCAAGGCAGAGAGCAGGAGAATTAGAGGAAAAGAAGCAAATGTATCTCTCATGGTAGGTGCTGTTAAAATATGGTAGACCATGGCCTTGATGTAAGAGGGGCCCATATGCTTGCTCTCCCCAATGGGATGCATTTGTCAGCTTTCAAAGGCTCCCTGTAGAAACCACTTGGTTGAAAAACCCCCTAAAAGCAAGTGTACTCTCCCACTTCTCACAGAAGTTTCTCACATGCTTCTCAGCTCCTGCCCAGAAATACACCATGCAGCAGCTTATTCCTGGGGTCCCTTTGCCCCACAAGTAACCCTCCTGGTCGAAGGCCAGCTATCTTCCATCATGGCCCTTGAGAGACACATATGCTCAGCATTACAAATTCTGGTAGCGCAGACAGCTCTCACTGTTACCGTCCTCACTTGCTTAGAATACTATCGTTGGTCCAACAAGCCTCCCACATTCCACAGTCATCAGGCAGGAAGCAAGCATCAGTTGCCATTAACTTATGTCCCTAAAATGTCCAGAAGACACATACCCACTTCTCCATGAATTCTCTAACCCTGCTCTATTCCAATCATGGGGCACTGATAGAGCCTCCAATTTTCTTGAGGGCTCCCCTCATAAGAAGAGAAAGGGAAATTCCACAACACTGTCCACTACCTCCAGAAACTCCTTTTAATTCCCGTTCTCCCGCAGCAGCTGGAGGTGTATGATGAAGGCTGATACCAATTTTGCTGTTTTTTCATACTTTCTGCCTGGATATATCTAGTGCTAGCATCCCATTCATAAACGTGGGGATACTTATCACCTTTCATTCTAAGCTTTGGGACTTCAGATGAAATTTCAAGACACCATGAAAAGTCCCATTCAATATCCTGCTGCACACAAACACACCATGACGCCTTCCCTATGAACCATCAGTCCTTTTTCGAGGCTATCTGCAGCATGCACAGTTGGAAACAGAGAAGCTGTGATTTTTGGCAGAGTCCTGCGTCTGGGCTGCTTAGATAAAACTTTTATAAAGATTCAAACCACAGACTTTTGCAATAGTTACACAATCACTTCCGGCCCACCCTCATGCTAAATGCATTCCAGAAAACTGAACATTCCTTAGGCGGCTATTATACAACTGTAGTAGAAAGGGTTGTAATTTGATATGTAGGACTATCCTTTGGGGGCTGAAAATATATCAGATGAGAAGGAAAGATGTAATTAGGACAAGATGGCTTCTCTACCATTCTGCAGAGAAGGGATTAAATCATTCTAAATCATTCCAAGGACATTTTATGGAAACCATAAGGAAGCCAGTTGGGGCCCAATAATATTCATTCATTCGCTAATTCATTCCCTTGTTCATTCGCTGAGTTTCTGCTATGCTCCAGGCTCTGAGTTGGGGTTGGTTTTGTCACAATGCATAAGATTTGGTCCTCGCCCTCAAGAAGCTAAAAAAAAAAAAAAAATTCTCCATGTTTGAGCAAGCTGCCAAAAGAAGTGGGGAGATTCCCAATGGATCACTCACATGCATATCTTTTTTTTTAATGTTTATTTTTGAGAGAAAGAGTGAGACAGAGCATGAGCAGGGGAGGGCCACAGAGAGGGAGACACAGAATTGGAAGCAGGCTCCAGGCTCTGAGCCTGACATGGGGCTTGAACCCATGAACCATGAGAAGATGACCTGAGCCGAAGTCAGATGCCTAACCAACTGAGCCACCCAGGCGCCCCTCAAATGCATATCTTGGATGACGCTGAAGAGGGATGATTCAAGATTGAGGAGGGGAAGGAAAGAAACAGTGGAACAGCTGAGCCTTCCAGTCCCTTCAACCCTTCCAAACCCGAAGTTCTATCTATGCGTGGTAAGGCACAGAACAGACATGATGTCCTGCTGGCAATTTGCATAAAATAGAATGAGTGAGGAATCTGACTTGGTTGCAGAAATTAATTTCAGACACATAATAGGACCAAAAGTGTACACAGTCCAATGTGAAAGATGTGTTCCTCAAAACACAGAGGACAATCAGTATTAGGATTTCCATCAAGGAGATTTAGTCTGGCAGAGGAATTCAGGCAGCTAGAGAGTAATGGAAATATTTAGAAATGGTCTATATGCACTTTCACTGAAATGCAGAACCAAGGAACAAAGATTTATGATTGTTATTGTCCAACAATGTTAAATGGGACTTTTCCTGCCTCTACACTGTGACTAGGGCAAGCATGCTTAAATAAAATGCTGACTACACCAAGACATCCACTTCCAGCCTATGCTTAGGAAAGAGTACCAGCAAAGTTGTCAGTCCAGTGGTTTTAGAAAAGTATACCATTGTCTTCCCAAACTATGTGGGAGAAGCTTTAAGAAATGCAGTGGGAGAGAATGAAGGTAGAGATTCCCTGCCAAGGGAAGGACACAGTCTCACCTCCTACTTACCCCATGTTTACCAAGAAGCAGACTCAGGGAGAAAATCTGGGGGAGAGTATATTAGTTTTCTATTGTTACCATAACAAATTACTCAAAATTGGTGGCTTACAACACAAACTTATTATCTTATAGTCTATAAGGCAGAAGTCTATTAGAAGTCTCAGTGACTAAAACAAAGTTAGCAGCAAGCTCATATTTTGGAGGATCTAGGGAATAATCCATTTCCT
Organism: Puma concolor; assembly: GCF_028749965.1. Taxonomy (NCBI): domain Eukaryota; kingdom Metazoa; phylum Chordata; class Mammalia; order Carnivora; family Felidae; genus Puma; species Puma concolor. Next base: position 23,011,347 of record NC_141673.1, on the reverse strand, counting down.
GCTCACTTAGGCTACTGGCAAAATTTAGTTCCCTGTAGTTGTAGAATTTGGGTCTTCATTTTCTTGCTGGCTATACCTGAGAGTCATTCCCAGCTTCCAGAAGTCACCACATTCCTTGGCTTATGGCTCTCTTCCTCCATCTTCAAGCTAGCAATAATGAAGAGTGTCCCTCTAGTGTCACAAGTCTCTGCCCTTCTTCTGTAGTCACATCTCTCTCCCTGACTACAGCTGGGATAGGTTCTCCACTTACAAGGACTCAGGTAGTTGGGTGATTAGATTGGGCCTACCTGGATTACACGGGATAATCCCCCCATCTCAAGGTCCATGACCTCAATCACATCTGCAAAGTCCTTTTTGCCATGTAAAGTAACACATTCCACTGGAAGCCCTAGTCAGAGCAATCAGACAACAAAAAGAAATAAAAAGCTTCTAAATTAGCAAGGAAGAAGTAAAACTTTCACTGTTTGCAAATGAAATGATATTATACATAGAATACCCTGAAGACTCCACCAAAATAACACTAAAACTAATAAATGAATTCAGTAAGGTCACAGGATACAAAATCAATATGTAGAAATCCATTGCATTTGTATACACTAAAAACAAAGTAGCTGAAAGAGAAATTAAGAAAACAATCCCATTTACAATTACACCAAAAATAAGAAAATACCTAGGAATAGACTTAACCAAGGAAGTAAAAGACCTGTACCCTGAAAACTATAAAACATTGATGAAAGAAGTTGAGCAACACAAACAAATAAAAAGATATTCTATGCTCATGGATGGGAGAACAAATATTGTTAAACTGTCCATCCTACCCAAAGCAATCTACAGATTTAATGCAATCCCTATCAAAATACCAATGGCATTTTTCACAGAACTAGAACAATCCTAAAATTTGTATGAAGCCACAAAAGACCCCAAATAGCCAAAGCAGTTTTGAAAAAGAAGGACAAAACTGGAGGTATCACAATCCCAGATTTCAAGATATACTACAAAGCTGTAGTAATCAAAACAGTATGGTACTGGCACAAAAAGTTGACACACAGACCAGCAGAACAGATTACAGAGCCCAGAAGAAAAGCCATAATTATATGGTCAATTAATCTTCAACAAATGAGACAAGAATATGCAATAGGAAAAAGACAGTCTCTTCAACAAATGGTCCTGGGAAAACCGGACAGCTACATGCAAAACACTGAAACAGTGTTTCTTACATACACAAAAATAAACTCAAAAGGGATTAAGGACCTAAATGTGAGACCTATAGGCATAAAAATCTAGAAGACAGCACAAGTAGTAATTTCTCTGACACCAGCCATAGCAACATTTTTCTAGATAGGTCTCCTGAGGCAAGAGAAACAAAAGCAAAAATAAACTATTGGGACTATATTAAAATAAAAAGCTTCTGCACAGGGGCACCTGGATGGCTAAGTTGATTAAGTATTTGACTCTTGATTTCAGCTCAGGTCATGATCTCACGGGTTCATGAGTTCGAGCCCTGCACTTCAGTGCAGAGCCTGCTTGGGATTCTCTCTCTTTCTCTTTCTTGCTCTATCTGCCCCTTCACCACTTGTGCTATCTATCTTTCAAAATAAATAAATAAACTTTAAAAAATGCTTCTGCACATCAAAGGAAATAATCAACAAAACTAAAATATAACCTACTGAATAGGAGAAGATATTTGCAAATGACATCTCTGATAAAGAGTTAGTATAAAAAATAAATAAAGAATTTATACAACTCAATATGAAAAAAAACAATCCAATTAAAAATGGGCAGAAGACATGAAAAGACATCTCTCCAAAGAAAACATACAGTTGGGCAACAGACACATGAATAGATACTCAACATCACTCCTCCTCATAGAAATGCAAATCAAAACCACAATGAAGGGGTGCCTGGGTGGTTTAGTTGGTTAAGCATCCAACTCTTGATTTCAGCTCAAGTCATGATTCCAGGGTTTTGGGATGGAGCCCAGCATAGGGCTCCGCACTAAGTATGGAGCCTGCTTAAGATTCTCTCCCTCTCTCCCTCTATCCCTCTCCCTGGCAAGCTCTCTCTCTCTCTCTTTCTCTCTCTCAAAATACATACATACATACATACATACATACATACATGCATACATACATACAAATTTAAAAACCACAATGAGATATCACCTCACACCTGTCAGAATGCTTAAAATCAAAAATTCAAGAAACAAGTGCTGGCAAGGATATGGAAAAAAAGGAACCTTCATGCACTGCTGGTGGGAATATAAATTGGTGTAGCCACTGTAGAAAACAGCATGGATGTTCCTCAAAAAATTAAAAATAGAACTACCCTATAATCCAGTAATCACACTACTGAGTATTTACCCAAACAATATGAAAACACTAGTTTGAAAAGACACATTCACCCCTATGTTTATTGCAGCATTATTTACAATAGCCAAGATATGGAAGCAGGGGTGCCTGGGTGGCTCAGTCAGGTCATGATCTCACAGTTTGTGAGTTTGAGCCCCACATTGGGCTCTGTGCTGACAGCTCAGAACCTGGATCCTGCTTCAGATGCTGTGTCTCCCTCTCTCTCTCTGCCCCTCCCCCGTGCTCACTCTTTCTCTCTCTCTCTCAAAAGTAAATAAAAACATTTAAAAAAAATTTTAAATAGCCAAGATATGGAAGCAGCATGAGTGTCCATCAATAAATGAATGAATAAAAATGATGTGGTATATATATACAATGAAATATTACTCACGAATAGGAAAGACTAAAATCTTTCCATCTATAACAATATGGATGGATCTAGAGAGTATCATGTTAAGCAAAATAAAGCAGTCAGAAAAAGACAAATACTATATGATTTCTCTCCTATGTGGAATTTAAGAACCAAAACAAACGAACAAAGGAAAAAAAGAAACAATCCAAAAAACAGACTCTTAACTATAGAGAACAAACTGATGGTTACCAGAGGGGAGGTGAGTGGGGGATGGGTGAAATAGGTGATGGGGATTAAAGGATACACTTGTCATGATGGGCCCTGAGTAATGTATAGAATTGTTGAATCACTTATACACTGTATGTTAGGCAACTTGACAATAAATTATATTAAATAAATAAACAAACATTAAAAAAAAATTTAAATAATTAAATCATTTCACATAAAAATCCATATCACTAGCCTCTGTTGAATAAATCATATTTCATCATTGGCAAAAAAAAAAAGAATTGTTGATTCACTACATTAAAACACTGCATGTTAACTATAATTTTAACTAAAATTAAAAATATACATAATAAAATGTTTGACTAAAAAATTATAGTATAATAACTTTATATGGTAATAGATGGTAACCATAATTATTATAGTGAGCATTTTGTAATGTACATAATTGTTGAATCGCTATGTTATACATTTGAAACCAATGTACTATTGTATGTCAACTATACTTCAATTAAAAGAAATTTAAAAAATGGGTGCCTGACTGGCTCAGTCAGTGCAGCATGCAACTCTTGATCTCAGGGGTTGTAAGTTCGAGCTCCACATTGGGTGTAGAGATTACTTAAAAATAATATTTTTTTTTAAATAAAAAAATAAAATAATGCTGCTATGGAAAAATACATACATACATACATACATACATACATACATAATAAAGTAACAGATTCACAGGTTCCAGGGATTAAGGCGTGCACATCTACGGGGACAAGGGGGGGCATTTTCTGACTATCACAGAGAGTTTGACCTGTGTTCTCTGGAGTTTGGGAAGCACAGATAATGGTGCCTGATTCTCACCTAGAAAAGTCCAAAGAGAAGAGGCTGGCTGGAGCAGTGTGTTATAGACAGCAAAGTGGGAATACTGCATTTCCAAAGTTTAGAGAGTCACCATGTCTCTGTGGGCCAAATGGATGCTATAAAGGATAACCAGGTCAGAGATCTCTTGAAAGGACCCCACCCAAGAACACTGCCTGCCAAGGTCCAGGCCATCCCAGCAGAAAGAGGCTACAAGGTATGAACTGCTGGAGTAGGATTGAGGGGCGTATCAAAAAATGGCAGCAAGGGAGTGACTCAGCAAATGGTGCAATGCCAGAGGTCTCCAACAGAGAGTCCCCAAAGAACCCACAAAAACTCCCTATTTGAAAATGGTCCGTTTTGGGGGCGCCTGGGTGGCGCAGTCGGTTAAGCGTCCGACTTCAGCCAGGTCACGATCTCGCAGTCCGGGAGTTCGAGCCCCGCGTCGGGCTCTGGGCTGATGGCTCAGAGCCTGGAGCCTGTTTCCGATTCTGTGTCTCCCTCTCTCTCTGCCCCTCCCCCGTTCATGCTCTGTCTCTCTCTGTCCCAAAAATAAATAAACGTTGAAAAAAAAAAAATTAAAAAAAAAAAAAGAAAATGGTCCGTTTTGGAGTGTTTGCTATGCAGAGGGTTTTCACAAACTAGCACCACTAGGTTTCAAAAAAATACCCCTCTTTCCCCTGCCTAACCCCGGAGCATCTAGCAAATAAAGGCAAGAGGTGGAAAGAGTAAGAAGAAAAAACAGATATTGCCTCCCCACCCCACCCCCCTTGGGAAAACATTTCAAGTATCTTGGAGAACATGCAAGGAGAAGCTTTCAATTAGATATGTGACTGCTCTTTCTTCTGGGCTATGCACATGCCATCCAGACTGAGGAAGAGCTGGAAACTTTGGGGCCATGTGAGCTGGAGCCTGGTGAGCCAGGGCCACGGTACCTTGGCAAACACCAGAAGCACCCAGAAGGCCAGGGGAATTCTGGTGACATGCATCACCACAGGATCAACTTTGACAAATATCACCCAGTTTACTCTGGAAAAGTTGGTATGAAGCATTATAACTTAAAGAGGAACCAGAGTTTCTGCCCAACTGTCAACGCTGATAAAGTGTGGACCTTGGCAATGAGCAGACACAGGTAAATGCTACCCCCCCCCCCAAAAAACCTGGAATTGTTCCTATCATTGATGTGATGCAATGGGGCTACTACAAAGTTTGGGGGAAGGGAAAGCTCCCAAACAGCCTGCTATCATGAAGGCCAAATTCTTCAGTAGAAGAGCTAAAGAGAAGATTAAGGGTATTGGGGGAGCCTGCGTCCTGGTAGCTTGAAGTCACGTGGAAGGAGGTTCATTAAATGCTAACAAGTGCTCTGGGGTACCTGGGTGGCTCAGCTGGTTAAGCATCCAACTTCAGCTCAGGTCATGATCTCATGGTTTGTGGGTTCGAGCCCCATGTCAGGCTCTGTGCTGTCAGTTCAGAGCCTGGATATTGAAGCCTGCTTGGGATTCTGTGTCTCCTTCTCTTGTGGCCCCTCCCCTGCTCACACTCTGTCTCTCTCTCAAAAATAAATAAACATTAAAAAAATATTTTTAAAAAAACAAAATAAATGTTTAAAATGCTAACAAGTGCTCTTCTAAAAACAATTTAAAAATTAAAAAATCAGATATGTGACAAGTCTTGATTTAAACTGGGCTGGAATTGTTAATGGCTCAAATTGTTCTAATCTCCAGTCTCTAGAAAAACAAAAGCCTTAGACACCATCCCGGAGCTTGGCATGGAGGTTAGTTAAGGTTTTATTTAAAGACAGTGGTGAGAAAGAATAAAGTGGTTTCCTCTTTGCACAGCACAGCCACTACATTCAATATACAGATCACATTTGTGGGGCACCATCTAGAGTTCCTTAAGAACCAGAATGCTGCCCAACAGATTTACCTGCTCAACGAACACATAAAGAGAACCACCCAGGGAAAACAATCTCTGAGAGGCTGGAGCAGACTTTGAATGATAAGATTCTGCCCAGAGACTTAACCTATGCAGTGGCACCAAGACTCCCTGGGACAGTGAGCTCTATCTGTGCTTTGTTTTGTTCAATGTCAGGCATGAGCTGGGATTTGACAAGTGAGTCCGGTTTTATGTGAGGAAAGGAGGGAAATCATCCCAGGAGGGAAGCATTAGGCTAGAAGGGGCTATACACCGAATGTTCGTGTCACCCCAGAATTTATATGTTGAAACCTAATCCTCAATGTGATGGTATCTAGAGGTGATTAGGTCATGAGGGTGGAGCCCTCCTGAATGATTAGTGCCCTTATAAAGAGACTCTAGAAAGCTCCCTTGCCCCTTCCAACATGTGAGGACACATCTATGAATTGGGAAGCAGGACTTCAGCAGAATCTTAATCTTCAGAACTGAATCTGTAGGTTCTTTAATCTTAGTCTGCCTAACCTCCAGAACTCTGAGAAAAGAATTTGTTGTTGATAAGCCACACAGTCTATCACATTCTGTTTTGGCAGACCAAATGGATAAAGAAGGGAAGCAAAGGCTTAATAGGTGGGAATAGGGCAGTTGCAAAGAAACCAGAAGGACTTGGCTAGAGCAAAAGGTGAACATTGCAGCAGCAGGAGAAAGAGTGTTACCTAAGTAGGGCAGAGTCATTAAAGTTGGAAAAAGAGGGGCACCTGGGTGGCTCAGTCTGTTAAGCATCCCACTTTGGCTCAAATCATGATCTCGCAGTTCTTGAGTTCCAGCCCCTTATCAAGCTGAGTTCCGGCCCCGCGCTGGGCTATCTGCTGTCCACAGAGTCCACTTCAGATCCTCTGTCACGTCCCCTCTTTGCCCTTCCCCCACTTGCATGCTCTCTCTCAAAAATAAATAAACTTTTTTTTCTGGTTGGAAAAAGAAGTTTGGGCTTGCTACAATGTATTACAGAGAACCATTAGAGTTTCTGAAACTAAGCATTGGCACATAAATGTGCTCTTTTTATTTTAAATGAAGATAAACAAAATGGAGAAGAATGAGGTTGAGAACCCCAGCTAGAAATCCATTGCGAAATTCCTATGGTGACTCTACTTTTTGAACAGAAGTTACAACCTGTGATCCGACAAGTTAGGAGTGAACATAGATCAACAAAATAGAATACCTGAATTAAGGATGTTCCAGAAAGTCTTTAGTTATTGCCATTGCCAGGCATGTGGCAATGAGGTGGCATGATTTTTTAACCCCTCCTTGTTTGTTGGAACATGTTGTAAGACAAGATCTCCCCGATCCTTCTGAAATTGGTCAATTTGGGGGCAAGCAGGAAATTATTTAGCAACAGTTGCACCATTATGAGATTTCATTGTTTCCCAGAGCTACGTTTTAGTTAGACTTCTTTTTTTTTTTTTTTTTTTTTAAATTTTTTTTCAACGTTTATTTATTTTGGGGACAGAGAGAGACAGAGCATGAACGGGGGAGGGGCAGAGAGAGAGGGAGACACAGAATGGGAAACAGACTCCAGGCTCCGAGCCATCAGCCCAGAGCCTGACGCGGGGCTCGAACTCATGGACCGCGAGATCGTGACCTGGCTGAAGTCGGACGCTTAACCGACTGCGCCACCCAGGCGCCCCTTAGTTAGACTTCTATTTACAACGAATTCATCTCGAACAACCAACACAAAAAAAAAAAAAAAAAAAGTTACTCTGAACATGAATCAATTTGTTGGCTACCTCCCTGAAGCTAAATTTCCCGAAAAGTACCACACTCCACAGTCAGGTTTCCTGGGTGCCAGCCAAACTGAAGGTATTAATACTTCTTAGAAAGGACAGTATAATTCTTCTGTGGGAAAATGTTTCACACACACACACACACACACACACACACACACACACACACCATTTAACAATACAACTATCATAAAACCTTAGCTCTATCTGTCCTGATTTCCTTACTCAACTTCCACTCCCACTAACTTCTCAGCATGCCAGAGCGCTAGGACCTCAGGGGGTTTAACACTGAGCTCAGCTCAAATGTCTGGAGTAATAACTTTCTAAGTTTTGAAGTAACAAAAGAAACTACAAATGAAATGATCAATAATTACATCATTAAAAAATTCAAAAGTTGTGCTAAACAAAAACTATACTGGAAAGACATACAGTGGACTAAATAATATTTATGGTAGTTAAAGAAGGAAAGGGTTAAAATCTACATTAAAATGAGCTTGTAAAAATTGTTAAGAATATTATTCAGGCTCTCTGGACATATGAGAATATATGAAATAACCAGACAATCTGCATAAAAAATAGAAATTATAATTAGTAATCACAAATATGAGGAAATGTGCAATCACTCTAATAGTCAAAGAAATACTTATTAAAATGATAACAAGACACCATTTTATACCAATTTGATTTCAAAATCAAATACTCAGGAATGGTGAGGTGGTGTACTTACACCTGCATAGAATAAATGGGTATGATAATGCTTTTTCAAAGAAGAGTTAACATAGTAAAGAGCTATTAAAATGTTATGTACCTTGATTCAGAAATCCTATTTCCATGGATTTATTCTGAGGAAATAATCCAAAAGTATTTTCTAAACTTGCATATAGATTTCCATAGCAATATTACAATATCAAAACAAAACAAAGCAAAAAAAACCTGGGTCTGTGTGCCTTACAGTTTAGAAATGGTGAATAAACAGTATTCTGCCTAATTAATGGAACAAAAGAATCCTAAAAAGAGGGGCACCTGGGTGGCTCAGTCAGTTGAGCATCCAACTTAGGCTCAGGTCATGATCTCACGGTGCCTGAGTTCGAGCCCTGCGTCAGGGCTCTGTGCTGACAGCTCAGAGTCTGGAGCCTGCTTCAGATTCTGTGTCTCCCTCTTTCTCTCTCCTCCCCCGCTCATGCTCTGTCTCTCTCTTCTCAAAAATAAATAAACGTTAAAAAAAATTTTTTTAAGAATCCTAAAAAGAAATGAAAAATGAGAACAGATGGATTTTCAGTGAGTAGGAATGTGAGAGTATTGGGTTTTTACTTTCATTTTAAATTCTGTTGATGTTGTTATAACAATGTTTGTATAAATTCTTTCTTTTTTTTTAAGTTTTATTTATTTATTTTGAGAGAGAGTCAGAGAGAAAGACAGAGAGAGACCGAGCATGAGTGGGGGAGGGGCAGAGAGGAGGAGAGAGAGAGAATCCCAAACAGGTTCCACGTTGTCAGTGCAGAGCCCAACGCAGGGCTGGAATGCATGAACTGTGAGATCATGATTTGAGCTGGAAATCAGGAGTCGGACACTTGACCAACTGAGCCACCCAGGCACCCCGGTTAAATTCTTTCTTAATCAGTGAGCTAGTACTCATAATAAAGAACCTTCATTTTTTTCTTTCCTTTTTCCTTTTTCTGTAACACTGGCAATTCATAACAATCATAAGGAATCCTCAGTTTACACTGTAAATGCTCCATGCAATTCTATCAAGTAATTTGTCCTCAGATTTCTACTCTCCAGACCAGCCTATTTGGAGCTTCCTCTGAGGCTTTGTTTTTTTGTTTTGTTTTGTTTTGTTTTGTTTTGTTTTATTATTATCTGTCAATTTATTTCATTTTGCTTTGGGAAACTATCACCCTGAAGTAGCCTGTCTGTATTTTACTTCTAAACACAATGAGAAAGACATCTGTGAAAAGTAGAGATATTTTCCTGGAATCATCAACACTTTACTTACACAATTCATTACTTTTTAGACTGAAGGGGACATTCTGAACCAAGTCCAAAGAACATGATACACAGTAAGTTAATAGGTCCCATAACATATAAAGCTGCTTTAAAAGGCATTCCTTGCAAATGAAATCGAAAGTACTAAACCACGGTTTGTTTTGTGAATCACGGTCTAAAAGTAGCTCAGAATTTCTCAAGAAAGTTGTGCCATCTAAAACCAAATCATCTTAATCCTAACAGAATTTATTCAACCAATAAAGAGAGGTAGCATCCTTGGGAAATTCAACAGACTTAACCAAAAATATCTTTGCAAGCACCTCTATATACTTAATATTGAAAAGAAATAGTAGAGCTGAGGTTTTTATAGGAGAACACTAAATGTCTTGAATTAGAGTTTCTAGAAGCCTAAGACAGAATTACAGTCCTCTTACTTGCATACGTTTTGAGAAATTCATGCAAGACATTACATTTTAAAAATCTATTTACATCTCAAAGTCTTATTAGTTTCATACTAGTTCATACAATATCATGAGAGTTACCACTAATTTTATCATATTACTGATTCTTTCTCATCAACAAAATGGCCTCTTGGTCAGTAAGAGCCCAGGTCCATTTCACAAGCACCATGTTTCCATAAGGGAATTTGGACTAGAACAGTGGTTCTCAATCTTTGCTATATATTAGAATCAGCTGGGGCCCTTTAAAAAATATATAAGGTTTCACCAAAAACCTATTAATTCTGAGGGAGGGGCTGGGAACTAGCATCAAACTTTATAAAAGCTTCCTATGAAATTCTAATGATCATCCAGAGGTGTGAGTCACTGTAATAAAGTGATATTTCTATCCTTTCTCCTCTTACCTTGCTGACTCATCCCCAAGTGGGAAATTTACCTGCCTTGGGAGTGTTTAGAGTATAACATACATTGCTTCATGTCCCTCTGTTGGTTGGAATTACTGTTTTAAAAAGCAGCATACCATTTCTTACAAAGTCAAACATATACTTACTATGTGATCCAACAATCACACTCCTGGAAATGTACTCAAGAAAACAAAAAGGTAAGTCCACACAAATACCTATAGAAAAATGTTTACAGCAGCATTATTCATAATAGCCAAAGACTGGAAACCCAAATGTCCAGCAACCGGTGAATGGATAAACAAAATGTGATCCGTGCAATATAATATGACTCAACAATAAGAAGAAACAAACTAATACATGCAACAACATGGATGCTATATACTGTACAATTCCATTTATATAACATTCTCAAAGCAAAACAACAGGGACAGAAATCTGATCAGGATTGCTAGGGTCCGCAGATAAGGCTGAAAATGAAAGGAGATGAACTACAAAGGCATAGAAGGGAACCTCTTGCAGTAAAGGAAATAGTCTATATCTTGATTTTGATGGTGGTTATATGATTCTATATATTTACCCAAATTCATCCAACTATACATTGAAAATCATTAATTTTGCTGTATTTATATTTACTTTCAATTTTTAAAAAAAAGTACACAACTTAAAGGGTTTTTCCTTTTTCTGCTCACACTATTGGTGTTCACAGAGTGTGAAGCAGCAATTCTGGGTATGTGAGTTGCTCTAAACACTCAAACTCTCTCTCAGGTGAATTAACCCAAGTTCTAGAACTTGGGGAAAGGAAGCCCAACAGTGGATCCAACTGCATTTTCCAATCCACTTTACAATAACAATGCTGGTATGTCCATCTCCTGAATGACCCCTGAATCACTTCTTAAATAGTTCTAAAAGGAATGAGTGAGGAGGTTAAATTAATCATCATGCCAGCTGCACCCTGATGGCCATATGCATTAGGAAATCTTGTAAGATCAATACTACACTAGATTAGGACAACTGAAATAAAACATGGAAGATGGAGGAAGATAGGAGGCCTTTAACTTCAGTACTTTTATGAGTGTTGACCATTGTGGGCTACAACACATTATATTTTGGCTGGCATTTACAGACACAAGGCAATTTTCACTGGCCTTAGTAAGAAGTTTTTTCTGGCAGACTTAGATCCAAGCAGGTTGACTGAATCAAACATCAGCATTGCAGAAAAAAAGTATTTTCATACCATGTAAGACATACAAAACTTTGTTGTACAAGATTATTATGTACTGGTGGAATAATTTTTGCTCCCTATAACCTGTTTCTTAGAAAGGATAGCAGATTAGGGCTCAAAATTACAAAAGACAGTTAAGTGTACATAGGCCATAGACAGCTGGCCTTTTAATTGTAGCATCTGGGCATTAATAGGTGACAACAGATCAGTAGACCCAGGTTCTATTCCGATCCATCTTGTTTTGATCTTTTACAGATGTAGGACCAAGGAAGGAACTGAGTATAAATCTCTTGAAGTCATTTGGCTTGTCCACTATAATTTGTTAATGTACATAAGTCCATTATGGCTTTTTTATTTTAAAGACTCAAATTTTGGCTTCAAATACAAACAAGTGAGAAGTATTTTAGTAGATAAATAAAAAGAACTAGAATGCAATGCATGAACTTTTTCAAAATCTGTTTTAATAACCTATAAGAGACATTTTGGGTAAAATTTGAATATGGACTGAATATTAGGTGATATTAGGAAATTCACTCCTTTTCTTTGGTGTGATAATGCTATTGTGGTTCTGTTAAGAGACTATCCTTATTTTTATGTGATATATGATGAAAAATTAGGGACAAAGTGTCCTGATTTCCATAATATGTTTTTAGGCAGTACGTAAAATTACATATTTTTCATGTTTATATATTTATATATATATATATTCATATATTTATACATTTGTAAACACAAAAAATATGTAAATATATTTACACACATACATACATACAGATAAAATAAATACAATTAAATAATATTGTTGAATGTAGGTATATGAGTGAACATTATACCTCTCTTTCAACTTTTCTTTAGATCTAAAAATTTTCATATTAAAAATATAGAGAATGTATGGGGCGCCTGGGTGGCTCAGTCGGTTAAGCGTCCGACTTCGGCTCAGGTTGTGATCTCACGGTCCGTGAGTTCGAGCCCCGCATCGGGCTCTGTGCTGACGGCTCAGAACCTGGAGCCTGCTTCTGATTCTGTGTCTCCCTCTCTCTCTGACCCTCCCCCATTCATGCTCTGTCTCTCTCTGTCTCAAAAATAAATAAATGTTAAAAAAAATTTTTTTAATAGAATAAAATAAAATAAATAAATAAATAAATAAAATATAGAGAATGTAAGTATTCATACTATAGGGGATATGTCATCTTCTTGGCTTAAGGAAGAGAAACAATTCAATGAAATTGTAAATCAAAGGTTAAAAATAATTTAAACATAACAATGTTAAGATACTTTATATATAGAACTATACACTTAAAAATGGTTAAGATAGTTAATTTTATGTGTACTTTACCACACTTGTTTTTCATTTTTCTGATTAAATTTTAAAATGAAGAAAATAATAATTTAAAAGGCTTCTTCCTGGCACACTGTCTCTGGGAATCAGTTTTGCCCAGGAAATAAGAGAAGAAATGCATTGATTTTAAAGGACAGGCATCAGTTTTCCTAGCAGAGTGTGAACAGAGGGGAAAACACAAAAAATAAAAGACCAGTGGTTGGTCAGGTTACACTCTAGAGGAAGAAAGAGAATTCCTTAGGAGAAAGGGAAAGGCCCTAGAGAAAAACCTTAATGGATATAAAAGGAAAATAAGAAATCTTCAAAGCCAAGCTAGAACACCTAAAAAAAAAAAAAAAAAAAAAAAAAAAAAAAAAGATATGTATTCTAATCTAACTGCCCATTAAAATTATACTATAAAATGAGAAGATGAGTTAACACTAGAAGAGAGAGGATGCCTGGGGTACAAAGAAACCTTATAGAGGAAGGGCCAAGGTATGGGAGAGAAGTTTGAAATGAATTGTGTCCAAAATTACATATGTTGAGGTCCTAACCCCCAATATCTCAGGATGTGACTTTATTTGGAAATAGGGTCCTTGCAGATGCAATTTGTGAAAGTAACATTAGGTCACATTAGATTAGGGTGGAACCCTAATCCAATATGGCCAGTGTCATATTTGGACACAAAACACAAAGACACAGAGAGAAGATAATGTGAAGAGACACAGGGAGAAGACCTCCATCTACAAGCCAGAGACAGAGAGCTGGAACGGCTCCTTCCCTCACAGCCTCAGAAGGAACCAGCCCTGACAACACTCTGACTTCAGTGAACTCCTAGCCTCCAGAAGTGTGAGAGAATACATTTCTGTTGTTTAAGCCACAGCAGTTCATTATAGAATATGTAGGCAGATTGGAGAGGGAAGACTGAGACTGGCAGGGCAGAATTCTTGAAACCCATTAAGTTTCAAGATGACACAGCTATTTTAGGCATGCCTGGGTGGTTCAGTAGGTTAAGCATCCAACTTTGGCTCAGGTCATGATCTTACAGTTTGTGAGTTCGAGCCCTGCATCAGGCTCTGTGCTGACAGCTTTAATTAAAAAAAAAAAAAAATTGTTTTTTAATTAAAAAAAAAAAAGAAAAAGAATGACATGTCTATTTTAAGAAGAGACACAAGTATTGCTTATATCCCGAGGAAACAAGCCGAGGAGTTTTATAGTTAGGACTTTAAGAGGCAGAAAAAAATGAGACATGCTAAGGGTGAGCCAGGCAAGACAATCATATATTAAGTCCAGGCCTGGACAGATGCTAGTCTCATGGAAGAATATTTCATAGACAGAATTCTATACTTTAACAAGTTGAAGGCAGATGCATGTCACCAATGAATGTTTCAGGCAAAGCAGAACTCCTGGATTTCATCTCTCTCATTATGAAGAAAAGCCACAGTGAAAAATCTAGGGGAATGTGTTAGGAAGAGATGACTGGCTCGGCAGGAGGGGTTAAAAGGCAAAAAGACAGTCAAAGAAGGAAGTGGTTTTTTCCTCTGGAGTATCAGAAGTTAGTCAAACCCAGAAAAAAGTCAAAAACAGACAAAGCAAGGTCCAAGATAGAACCTACTCTAGAACTATTCATTTTCAGTGGGCCCCTAGGAACACATCAGAGACATTAGCAAGAGTTTCAAGTCAAGGATCGGCTGAAGGAGGCAAAACATATGCCTAGGCTAGTAGTCAGCAAACTTTTCCTGTAAAGGGCCAGCTAGCAAATATTTTAGTCTTTGTAGGTCATGCAGTCTTAGTTGCCACTACTCAACTCTGCCTTAGCATATCCAAGAAGCCATAAGCAATACAGAAATGAATGAACATGGCTGTACCGCAATAAAATTTTATATGTGGACATCAAAATTGGATTTCATGTAATTTTCATGTGTCACAAAATGTTATCCTTTTGCTTTTTTCAACCACCTAAAATGTAAAAAAAAAAAAAAAATTATACTTATTAATGAATGGAATAAATTAATTATGTTTAAATATAAATGTAAATTTATATTTTACCATATAAAAAACAGGCAGCCGGTTTGGATTCTGCCCAGGTGCCATAGTTTGCAGACCCTTAGCCAAGGCAATTCCAAAGCAAGAGCCCAAGGCAACAGCCATTGTAGTAAAGGACTAGAAGTGCCTCTCATTGAAAAAAGTGGAGGTAATGTCCTACAGAACCCACATTCAGTTCTACCCTAGTGAAACAGAGATGCAGGCCTCAAAAGGCAAATGGGACTAAGCAGGTTTTGAATATGCTGAAGGATACATCAAATAATTGTCTGGGCATGTCACCTTTGCAAATTTCTAAATTTTACAAAAGCTATTCTCTGAGACAGGATGAATTATGCATAGATAAATTTTCCCCAAGATGCAGTAAACACAGGGCATGGTGGCATAGTTAATCCATAATTAATCTCTTGAGGAACATTTTCCTGAGTTTCTATTTATTGGTCATGGTCTCCAAGCAACTGGCACAGACTGACTATATCCTGGTGAGGCTAAGACTAGGATGGTCTCTTTACACATGTGTGTTTCCACTATCTCCATCCTTCCTTCAAATACTACTGAACGGCTGGTCAGGAACCCATCAAGCTTGGGGTTCAGGGAAGATCATTTTGCTTGTAATAACTACCTAAGAGATAAGAGATTTGACTATGTTTTAAATTTTTGACAATTACATTTATGCGACCCACTCATATTTTAGACTTTTTTTTTTTTTTTCAAATTTTTTTTTTTCAACATTTATTTATTTTTGGGACAGAGAGAGACAGAGCATGAACGGGGGAGGGGCAGAGAGAGAGGGAGACACAGAATCGGAAACAGGCTCCAGGCTCTGAGCCATCAGCCCAGAGCCTGACGCGGGGCTCGAACTCACAGACCACGAGATCGTGACCTGGTTGAAGTCGGACGCTCAACCAACTGTGCCACCCAGGCGCCCCTCATATTTTAGACTTCTTAAAAAGTGGGACTTTTGAAAGACTTTAGGTTGAATTAATTCAGTTTCAGTATCCTCAGAGAGTACATCAGTCATTATGAACTAGGTTATTACATAGAAACAAACAATTCCAAAACACAATTTTGATAACAATGACAATTCATTTTTCAGTCCACACTACATGTCTATTATAAGTCAGCAAGGGGATTCTGCTTATAATAAACCAGAGACCTCATCTGTTGCATGTTCCTTCTCAACCCAATACTTTCACACGTGCCAGGGAAGAAGTATAGAGCTAAGCAAAGTGCACACTGGCTCATAAATTTTCCACCAGGAGGTAACACATCATTTCAACTCACGTTTCACTGGTCAGTGTGAGTCATATGACAAGGCCTAATTTCAAAGGCAGTAGTGAAGTAAAATCCAATCACAGGCCATTAAAGAGCAAATACTTAGTTTGCCGTGCTGATAACTCTCACAGTGAACAATATCCATTCCAGTGGGAAATGCCAAAGCTGCCAATAGTAAAGAACTTGATTCTACCCAGAGTCTGAGTGAGACCTCTCTGAAACTGAACAGAATGACAAGTTAGTAAGAGCTCTAATTTCTTTGTGCTTAAAATTTATATAAAGGAAAGAAAAATTAGTTATTAGACATTTGATCTGGGGGCTGTTTTTATATTGCTGATATTATATTATTTGGAAATTTTATGTTGTCATCTGTGCTCATTTCTGATATTCTCTAACATAGCTGGGCATAAATTGAAATAAGAAATAGAATGGGGACTCATTTTCAGGCAAGAATTCAGAGCAGCTGTGCTGATCATTTAATTTGTGCTCCTCTTCTGTCCCATTTCAGAGCCTTCTCACAGCAAAAGAAAATCCACATGATTCTCAGGGAAGTTGTGGCTGGAATTAGAAGTCCGCTCTTAAGAAGGAAGAAGCAAGACCATCTGGAGAAACTGACCATCTCCTCTACCAAGGAAATTTGCCACACTGCCCATGGAAAACCCTAAGAATTATTAAAAGGTCAAAAAGCTGAGGACTATCAAGGAAAGGTATTACTCCCTGGGGTGAGTTGTCCTAAAGTTGAGTCTTGGAGGGATGATATTGGAAAACCTGATTGTTGCCATGGATCCAGGCTGCAGTTCCCAGTTGAGCTTTACCAATGATAAAGCTGATTTTTTTTTATCTCCATCAAACTATTGCACTTAGTTCTCAAATGGCTTGAAAGTTGGAAGAGTAAAAGATGTGATTAAAACCAGAACAGATACTTAGAAAACCTTCAACCAGAACACTTCTTTCAAATATGTCTTACTTTTCTTTCTGCACCTGCTCTCGTGGCAGTGGCAGCAGGTGTGCCCTTGACATGCAGACCTATGCACACAAGCTCATGGACCTGTACCGGCCACGGAAATGCTCCACCAGCAACCACCATCATCACTGCCAAGGACCACATGTCCAGCCAGATGAATGTAGTCACAGGGTTACAGGCAGGTTCAACCATCAGTTTAAAACCTACACTACATGTGGGGCCATTAGTAGGATGGGTGAGTCCGATGACTCTATCCTCTGACTGGCCAAGGTTGATGGCATTGTTTCCTGGAGAAGATCACGGACGTGGAATATTTGTCATAAATAAATGGCAACACCCCCATAATATATGTATATATAACCTTAGAATCTGAAAATGTAAAACAGATAAAAGTGGAATTATTTTAGTGAAAGAGGAGAAAATGAAGCTATGAAGCCCATCTACTCAGGTGCCCCTCACTTTCTGTGGGGCCTCTGAGTGCTCCTTAGAGCACAGCTTGAAAACCTCTGCCTTAAAAAAAGAAAGAAAAGACAAGATGAAAAGAAAAGAAAAAAGAGAAGAGAAGAAAAGAAAAGAAAAGAAGAGAAAAGAAAATCACTGCCTTAAAAAATTAGAATCACCAGCCACTTGATACAGAGGATGAACTGGCCATTTTTAATTATGCTGTGACCACCAGAGGAGCGTAATCTCTACATTACTACATAAAAAACATTCTGATCTCTCCTTTCAAAGTATCCACAAAAATGAGGACTCTCCTTATCCTCACTGACCATACTGGGTACACTCTCCTGAAGTTTAATATATAAAAAAATCGACTAGAATTCCTGTCTTCAATACAGATTCCTGGGCCCCACTCACAGGGATATCATTCCCTGTTTCTAGGGAGGCTCTTAAGAAACTACTTTCAACAACATCCAAGTACATCTGGGTCAGGTGTCCTGAGGACTACACTTTAAGAAACACAGACTCAAGATGGAAAATGTGAAAAGGAAAATGATTGGAAAACATATTAAAAGCATCCATCGCCCTTCAATGAAGGGCCTTCAATGACAAATGAAGACATTTGAACTTTATTCAATTAATTTCAGGCAGCTATTGAAGTTATTTGAGCAGCAGAGAGACATGATAAAAGATGAACTTTAAGAAAGTTAGTATGGAAGGGGCACCTGGGTGGCTCAGTCAGTTAAGCATTCGACTTCGGCTCAGGTCATGATCTCACAGTTTGTGAGTTCAAGCCCTGTGTTGGGCTCTGTGCAGACAGCTCAGAGCCTGGATCCTGCTTCAGATTCTGTGTCTACCTCTCTCTCTGCCCCTCCCCCATTTGTGCTCTCTCAAAAATAAATAAATGTAAAAAAAAGAAAAAAAAAGAGAACGTATGAAAGCAGGATGTGAAATCAGCAGAAATGGGAAAAATATGTTAAAAGGTTATTTATTGTAAGGGTCTAAGAAAGGCATAAGGAGTTTCTGGATGTGAACAATTACAGTAAGAATTAAGACAAGGGAACAGATAATAGTCCAAGTTATGGACTGAATGTGCCCGCAAATTCAGACATTGAAGCCTACCCCCTGATGGTATTGGGAGAGGAAGTAATAAGGGTTAGATGAGATTATGAGGGTAAGGGCCCTCGTGATGGGATTAGTGCCTCTATAAGAAGAGACACCAGGGGGCGCCTGGGTGGCTCAGTCAATTAAGAGGTTAAGCATTGGACTTTGGCTCAGATCATGATCTCGTGGTGGTTCATGAGTTCAAGCCGGGCTCTATGCTGACCACTTGGAGCCTGGAGACTGCTTCAGATTCTGTGTCTACCTCTCTCTCTACCTCTCCCCCACTTGCGCTGTCTCTCTCTTTCTCTCAAAAATAAACAAACATAAAAAAAAAAAGAGAGACACCAGAAAGCTTGCTCTCTCTTTCTTTCTGCCATGTAAGGATATAGGGAGAAGGTGGCCATCTGCAAGCCAGGAAGAGAGCCTTCATCAGGACCTGACCATCCATGCTGGCATCTTGATCTTTGACTTTCCAGCCTCCAGAACCATTAGAAATGAATTTCTGTTTTTTAAGCCATCCAATCTATGGTATTTTGGTATGGAAGCCTGAGTTGACTGACAGTCTACAAAGAATCAATATGACTTGGCAGGTACAAATTGGAAATCAAGAGAAAAATGGATTCAAATATGAGACTAGGTTTCCCAACTAACTGGAAAGCAAGACGGTTGTTCCTTTAACCGAAGGGAAAGATTGAGCTTCCCTTTGGGGAAACGCTGGGCCTGTGCTGGTCATTGTGCTTGCCCTGATGAGGGGCTTGCAAAAGGGGTAAAAGGCAGCCCTTGGGGACCACATAACCCCTCCAATCATAACTGGTTAAACTTGTGTTAACATCTGATCCAGACGCAGCCAACCTATAGTGTCATCAGGGACCTATGAGCAGCCCTGCCTCTAAAACCTGAGCACAGCCAATCAAATACTTATCTTGGGAATCTGGAGAGAAATACACTCGCAAGGAAATAAGGCTGTTAAATGTAGGTGACCCTGAAAGGATGCCAAGAACGGTCATCAACTTGAGAAGAACCACAAAGCATAAGTAAAATGAAGAAGCGAAAGCCGTGAGACGGAGAGAAAACTTACGCCAGCAGTTACAACAGAAGGAAGCAAAACACACAGAAAGTGAGTCCTGTGAAGACTGAATCACTAGAGTAGAAATCTCCCAACAGCTACAGCTGAGGCCCTTCACAGGGTGTTTGGGATTCCTTTCTTGTTCAGCACATAGTAAGCACTCAAGAAACAGGTGCTTTGAAAATTTAAAACAAAAGCCATTCAAGTCTTGTTCCATCCTCCTGTCCCTGCTCTTCTTGAAGCCTTGATATTTGTTTTCACCAGGTTCTCATGTGCATTCTCCTCACAACATACCCCTCATTGCTTGGCAACTTGAATGGAAATTTGTTCACACCATGACAAGAGTGTGGCTGAAGCAGAAATATACTGGATTTAGGGTCTTTCAAGAAAATTGAGGGGTAGGGGATAAAACTGAAATACAGAACTGAATGAAGCTCAGGACAGAGGGCAAAGCAAATGTGGATTTGAAGGTGATGCCTCTGAAAGCATTATATTAAGACTAGATAGCTTGACAAAGCAGATCACATAAAGAAGAGAGACAAGAAAAGTCCTGAGGAAATCCCTCACTTAGACGAGAAAAGTCAGAGGAGTCAAAAGAGACAGAATCCATACTTTCAGAGGTCTCCGCCTATTTTGCATCAGGCAAAATATGATCATCTGCACTGACCATTTGAATAGGGCTGCTTTTATCCTGCTTTTAAAGCCATGTTTAGTGAGAGACCTCTTTCCCTTGGCTTCATGTTTTCATGTAGAGGCACTATAGCAAGAGATAGCAGTCCTGGCTTCTTGCTCACCCCCTTACACCTTCCCAAGAGAGGAGGAATGACTTACCTAAATTGATGAACAGGTAACAGGCACAGCTATAAAGTAGACTTAGTGAGGCACTCTGAGTAAATTCGATTGGGAATGACATATTAGCAAACCCGCTGCGCTCTCAGAAGTAGCCACATTCTCTAGTCTCCATTCTTCAGTGATCACCCTAATGAGATCTCTGTCTTTTGGACCCAGGTGACAATCTCTCTATTGGTTCTGAAATTTGGACAGGGCAAGGAAATATTTTACTTTAATTTTCACCCTGTTGCAGACTCGTTACCCAGGAAGCAGACTCTGAGACAAAAGTTAGCATGCAGGAAGTTGGTTGGGGAATGCTCTCAGAATCAACACCTGTAGAGTAAGGGAAAGAAACAGGCTTCCAAGACAAGTTAGATTGCAATGCTTCATAGGGCTGCCAAATTTAGTAAATAAACACACAGGATGCCTAGTTAGAATTTCAGATAAACAGCAAAAAGAATTTTAGTAGCAATATGTCCCATGCAGTATTTAGGACATACTGGTTCTAAAAAAGTGTTGTTTATCTAAAATTCAAAGTTAACTGGGCATTTGTATTTATTTTATCTGGCAATCCTAAAGCCTCAGCCACCCAGCAGGGAGCTCGGAAGCTGAGAAAGCCCTTTCACCGTGATCTGAGTCGGACAAGGAAGCTGGGATTTTACAGCCCCACACAGGCCAGTCATTGGATGCAGCTGCTCCTGGGAAGGAAGCAGAAGCTTGAGCAAGGTGGTTCTTTTCAGCCACGAGCAATTCCTGAAAGGGTCGGAAGCTGAAGAGTGTCAGCCCACCATCATCCCAGCATCTGGGGGGATAAATCCTTCAGTCCTGAGAGGGGACCTGGATGGTACAATACAGCTAACATGACTCTCTCCTCCCCAAAACCCTCTAACAATGATACATTATTTATTTAGTCCCTTCTCTGTTGGCAGTAGTGTGCTAGGGCCCTGGAGGCACTTCTCCTTTTATTGAAAACTGTCAGTTGATGAAAAGAAAGAGAAGCCAATCTAAATATTTGGTGAATGAGTTCTCAATTCTTTATGTTGAGATTCTCATACTTTTCCTTGGTCTTTTGAGATGGATAGGCCCTGTCACAGTTTTTCTTTCAAAGATAGTTTTTTGAAGACACATATTCTATACCCACCCCAAACAGAAAATTTATAATAAGCTAGGAAAAAAACATACTTCCTTAATTTGAAAAGGGGTTTCCACCAAAAACCTAAAACAATTCTTATTCTTTTTTTTTTCACCTCTATTTTTTCATTTAACCCTTTATTATGGAAATTCAAACATATACAGACAGAAAGAATAGATTAATGAGCTCAGTGTGTCTATCACTCATCTTCAACAATTACCAACATTTTGCCAATTTCCAAGTATCATTCTGAAAAGTAAAATAACTGTAAACTATTCTGTAGAGTAAAATACCACGTCTCCATAAAAGTCAGGAACAAGATATAATGAAACCTCCTTTTACAGTCAATACTTTTGCCCTCAAGTTACTGGTCAATACAAAAAGATCAGGAAAAAGAAATAAATATGAATTATTTATACATAATTAATAAATAGATATATACCCAGAAAATCCAAGGCAATCACATATTTCTAGACTAATTAAATTTTCAGAAAGGTAGAAATAAGATTAACCTATAAGAATCTATAGCCTTTCTATAATTAGCAACAACTAATTTAAAAATGTAATAGAGAAGAGAGTTATAATTCATTTCCAATGAAACCTTGAATTACCTAAAAAAAAACCTTGAAAGTATGAAATTTATTGAAGACAACCATATAATTTTAATGAAAGCCATAAAAGATATTCCTAGATAAAAAGATCCAATATTATACAGATATTAAAGCTCCCTAAGTTAAATAATACATGTGATACGATGTTAATCAAAATTCCAACAGGGTATTTTATAGAATTGGCAAGCTAATTCTGAAGTTCATCTATGAGATGTGCCAAAAAAAATCAAGATTCTTAAGAAAAAGAACAAGAAAAAGGACTTATGTTACCAGATATCAAAATGTACCATAAAGTCACAATATTCGAAATAATGTGGTACTGTGCAAAATAGGCAAATAGATCAATAGAACAGAATTAAAAGCCCAGAAGTCATACATATATATGATCTTAGTATATGATAAATGAGGCATTTAAAACCAGTCAGGAAATGACTGAGTGTTTAATAAATAGTGTTAGGAGGAGTTATCTATTTGGAAAAAATTAAAATTAAATGGTTTCCTCATAGTATGCTTTAAAATAAATTCCAGTTGTTTTTAAAATGTAAATTTTTTGAAAGGATAAAAAATGGGTAAATATATTATAATCTTGGGGGAAGAAAGCTATCTTGATAAAACATAAAACCCAGATACATTATGGTATGACAGAGGACATATAAGGAAGGTCACTTAACTATTGAGAAGAAACTGATGGTTACCAGAGGGGAGGTGGTGGAGGGATGGGTGAATGGGTGATGGAGATTAAGAGCATACTTATCATGATGAGCACTGGGTGATGTATGGAATTATTGAGTCACTATATTCTACACCTAAAACTAATGTAACACTATATGTTAACCATACTGGAATTTAAATAAAATGTCAGAAAGGAAGTAAATTATGTCAGACAATATTTGCAACTGATATGACAAAATTTTATACCTCATTTTTTACGATGCATACATATACATCTCATTTTATCTTAATTATCTAAACATAGATTAATATTTTATATAAACATATATTTATATAAAGAACCCATCAGTCAATAAGAAACAACCCAGTAGATAGTTGAGGTCTATCCCCATGGGTTAGACCTATAGACTCACATTGTTGAAAATGCCTCATAGAGTAACTATGTGGTTTTGCTTTACTCACAGACCCATTTGTTACATCTGTGGGAAAGAACTACAAGACAGAGTTGCTAAATGTATGAAAGACCAAATGATTAAATACTTTGACCTTAGCTATTGGCATATCCCACAGTCTATTCTTGGGTGTGATAGCTGGGGAAGGAATATGATTTGAACTCATTTATGTTTGCCAGGTGTCTGAAATAGAGAACTAGGCAGATCCATGTACTCTAAACATGGCCCTAAAGAAAATCACTTGAAGAAATTAGATCTCAAAGATGCTAGGTGGGGAAATGTTTGAAGTATGTCATCAGTAATGTCCATATTCAAGTGGAGATAAAGAATTGTGGACTGAATGCAGGACAACTATGAATTAAGCATAGGTTCTTTTTTTTTTTTTAATGTTTATTTATTTATTTTGACAGAGAGACAGAGAACACTATGAATCGGGGAGGATCAGAGACAGAGAGAGAAAGAGAGAGAGAGAATCCCAAGCAGATTCCATGCTATCAGCACAGAGCCCAATGTGGGGCTGGATCTCATGAACCGTGAGATCATGATCTGAGCCAAAATCAAGGGTCAGAGCTTAACCAAGTGGGTGGCGCTTAACCACCCAGATGGCCCAACCATAGTTTCTTTTCAAAAGACCTATCTGGAAGATAAACCCTGACTCAAGCTTTAGAGGAACTACCAAGAACTTCATGGGCAGTGGAAGGAATCACAACATGTAAAATTCCTTAAACAAAAAATGTATTGATTTTAGATAATTTTGTCTAATGTTACACATAATTTTGAAAAACGGTTTACACTGTAGAAAAAGGAAAAACAGTAGAAATCTTCCATCCAGTTAAAAATAACCCAACTGCAGGGCACATGGGTGGCTCAGGTGGTTAGTGACCAACTTTGGCTCAGGGTCATGGTTCATGAGTTCAAGCCCCACCTTGGGATCTGTGCTGACAGCTCAGAGCCTGGAGCCTGCTTCAGATTCTGTGTCTCCCTTTCTCTCTCTGTCTCTCTTCCACTTATACTCTGTCTCTGTCTCTCTTAAAAAATAAACATTAAAAACAATTTTTAAAAAATAACCCAACTGCTTCAGCGAATGGTGTTGGGAAAACTGGACAACAACGTGCAGAATGAACCTGGACCACTTTCTTACACCATACACAAAAATAAACTCAAAATGGATGAAAGACCTAAACATAAGACAGGAAGCCATCAAAATCCTAGAGGAGAAAACAGGCAACAACCTTTTTGCCCTCGGCCACAGCAATTTCTTACTTGGCATGTCTCCAGAGGCAAGGGAAACAAGCAAAAATGAACTATTGGGACTTCATCAAGATAAAAAGTTTCTGAACAGCAAAGGAAACAATCAGCAAAACTAAAAGGCAACTGACAGAATGGGAGAAGATACTTGCAAATGACATGTCACATAAAGGGCTAGTATCCAAAATCTATAAAGAACTTATCAAACTCAACACCCAAAAAACAAATAATCCAGTGAAGAAATGGACAAAAGACATGAACAGACACTTCTCCAAAGAAGACATCCAGATGGCTAACAGACACATGAAGAAAGTACTCAACATCACTCATCGTCAGGGAAATGCATATCAAAAGCACAATGAGACACCACCTCACACCCGACAGAATGGCTACAATTAACACCTCAGGCAACAATAGATGTTGGTGAGGATGTGGAGAAAGAGGAACCCTTTTGCACTGCTGGTGGGAATGCAAACTGGTGCAGCCACTCTGGAAAACAGTATGGAGTTTCCTCAAAAAATTAAAAATAGAACTACCCTACAACCCAGCAATTGCACTACTAGGTATTTATCCCAAGGATACAGGAATGCTGATTCGAAGGGGCACATGTACCCCAATGTTTACAGCAGCACTATCAACAATAGCCAAAATATGGAGAGAGCCCAAATGTCCATCAACAGATGAATGGATAAAGAAGATATGGTATAGGGGCGCCTGGGTGGCGCAGTCGGTTAAGTGTCCGACTTCAGCCAGGTCATGATCTCGTGGTCCGTGAGTTCAAGCCCCGCGTCGGGCTCTGGGCTGATGGCTCAGAGCCTGGAGCCTGTTTCCAATTCTGTGTCTCCCTCTCTCTCTGCCCCTCCCCCGTTCATGCTCTGTCTCTCTCTGTCCCAAAAATAAACGTTGAAAAAAAAAAAAATTTTTTTTAATAAAAAAAATAAATAAATAAATAAAAGAAAAAAGAAGATATGGTATATATATACAATGGAATATTATTCAGTGATCAAAAAGAATGAAAATTTTGCCATCTGCAACAATGTGGAACTAGAGCGTATTATGCTAAGTGAAATAAGTCTGTCAGAGAAAGACAAATACCATAGGATTTCACTCATATGTGGAATTTAAGATACAAAACAGATGGGGCATCTGGGTGGCTCAGTCTGATCTCTTAAGTGTCTGACTCTTGATCTCGGCTCAGGTCATGATCTCACAGTTTGTGAGTTTGAGCCCCCCATCCGGCTCTGTGCTGATGGCCTGGAGCCTGCTTGGGATTCTGTCTCTCCTTTTCTCTGCCCCTCCCCAACTTGTGCATGCATGCTCTCCCTCTCTCTCTCTCTCTCTCTTTCTCTCTCTCTCAAAATAAATAAACATTAAAAAAAGTGTTTTAAAAGGATACAAAGCAGATGAATATAGGGGGATCTGGGTGGCTCAGTTGGTTAAGTGTGCTACTTCAGCTCAGGTCATGATCTCACAGTTTGTAGGTTCGAGATTTATGTCCGGCTCTGTGCTGACAGCTCAGAGCCTGGAGCCTGCTTCAGATTCTGTTTCCCTCTCTCTCTGCCCCTCCCCCCACCTCTCAAAAATAAACATTGAAAAAAAAAACAGATGAACATAAGGGAAGGGAAGCAAAAATAATATAAAAAGGGCATTATAAAAAGGGTAAAGAGCATTAAGGAAGACACTTGTTGGGATGAGTACTGGGTGTTATAGGTAAGTGAGGAATCACTAAATTCTATTTCTGAAATTATTATTACACTATATGTTAACTAACTTGGATTTAAATCTTAAAAAAATAAATAAAGTTTAGTTAATAAATAAATAAATAATAAAAATAACCCACCTAATGGGGCACCTGGCTCAGTCAGTTAAGCGTCCGACTTCGGCTCAGGTCATGATTTCACAGTTCATGAATTCAAGCCCTGCATCGGGCTCTGAACTCACAGGACAAAGCCTGCTTGGATCCTCTTTAACCCTCTCTATCTGCCCCCCTCCCACTCACACACACTCTCTCTCTCAAAAATAAACAAAAATAAAATGTTGAGATACAAATCAAGTTAATAAAACGATGAGACATCAATTTTTGACCATCACCCTAAGTCAGAAAATGCCAAGGGCCTGCAATTTTACCCTACCTGCAAGCTAACAAGTTAGCTTACCACAGCGTTATACACATTTTGACAGAAGACTATAAAACACCCTAAAAACAAAAAAGTGCTCTGGTGAGTAAATGCATGTATAAAATCTGGTTGGTGCTTATGTTCCTAATTGAAAACAATTAATTTGCATTCTGGCATATACATCAGTCTCTTAGAAGTTTGGTTAGTATGAGTCAATTGCCAAGTATATGATCAACTCTGAATATTGATTAACTGACACAGTAAAATCCTTGAACTTGCAAGTCTGGGAACAGAGTCAGGACCCGTAGTGATTACACCAAGGTATGGTCAACCTGCTGAACAGTCAGTCCTTCCCAAAGACATCTATCTCTCTGGCCCCTTGCACATCTTCATTAAACCAAAACATTTTCACCTGTTCCTCCCTTGAGATCATTTTCGTCCCCTATGATTATCAGTCAATTCCAGTTTGTTAGTACCTGTTAAAAAGTATCATCCAAACTTGAACATACTATTATAGATACAATCTCAACAATACAGAATATACCATACATACTGGACCCTATTTTTGCATGAATGTACCCTAAATATGAACTTTTTCTCCAGCTGTTGTACTTGTAGAACCCTATCACATTTGTATTTAACTCACTAATCCCCAAGTCTTCTTCACAGGTGGAAGGAAGCAGATGAGAGCTTGTGCTGTGAAATCAAACTTCCTAAGTTTGAATTCTTGCTCTGCCGTGTGCTGAGTGTAATGCTGGGAAAGTTATGAATGTCTCTAAACCTTAATTTTCCTACCTGTAAAATAAGAGTGATAATAAGAATACTTAATTCCAAGGGTTGTTGTGAGAGGATTAGGTAAGTTACCTCAGGAGAAATACTTGGTACAATTCAGGCTATTTATTTCCCATGCATCCCACTGGATAGACATCATTTTATTTAATTCCCACAGGAATGCTATGATGTTTACATTACTGCATCCATTTTATAGATGGGTAATCTTGAGGTTCATCGAGTTTAAGTATTAGGTCAAATAGGTGCTAAGTAGCAGAGCCAGGGTTGTAATAAGACCTGCCTGACTCCAAAGACCAAGTTCTGTTTCTTGCACAATTTAGCGGCATTCTTCCCCTTCCTGTATTTCTACATTTTTTAGGCTTTCACACACTATAAAAAGGAGGTTAAGAGTACAGGCTTCCAAGGCAGACTGCCTTGTTGGATGATCTTGAACAAGTTAATCTTTATATGATCTGAGACAAGTTATACTTAACTTCTCCAAGCTTTAGTTTCCCCATCTGTAAAATAAAGATTTTAATAGCAATACCTACCTCAGAGATTTCAGGAATAATTAAATGAGATGCCATATAACACAATGCCAACCCATTGGTTATTATGTAACAGATGTTAGCTGTACTATTCCCACTCCAATTCACCTTGCTGTTTCCAGCCAAGTCTACTTAAGAAACCTTCTAGAGTGTTCCCAGGGATCTGCATCAAATTTACAAAATATCTCTGAACTTTCCTAAATACATACTTTCCTATATCTAAGATATGTCAGATTACATCTAGAGTTTTTTTCCTCAGTTCTATGAACTCTGGATGATAGGATTGAAAAGAGGGAGAAATAAAGGGCATCATAACCCATAAAATGCATTAGATCCAGGAATAACAGAAAGCTGACCAGCTATGACTCATCAAGGGTAAGTTCCATCAGTTCCTACTGCTATACCACAATTCACTTCCCATACTGCTCAGCCCTATATATTTATCTCTTGCAACTCAGTTTTGAGGGCATTCAATTACAAAATGTTCTTTTGTATATCAACCCAGCTGCCAGGAGCTCCCCCTGGCACCACACTCAACAAAATTCGTTCAAATAACTAAGCTTTCCATATTTCAAGGCTGAAGGAAAAGGAGCTCGTAAGTTTTGTGGGATAGTTATTACTGTCCCCATTTTAGTGGGGCTTCTCAAGGCCATTATTTTGTATTTGTATTTGTAGTTTACCGACAATCACAGAGCTGTTTAGGGGTGGAAATCTTCCACAATGCCACTTCAGATAGAAATAGCCCATGGGCTGTAATAGCAACGCCTCCAAACTGGTCCTCATGCTACCCACCTCAGTTTTACAGTATCTTCTTGTCTCCTAAATTTTACTCTTTTTAATCAATGCACTTTTTGCTACCTAAATAAATTTAGAAAATACTAAACAGTAATAGGTGTGAAATTACAGGCTTTAGACACCACGTATATATTATGCATAGGTTGTTTCAAGTGCTATTTCAAGTAGGTAGATGTAGCTTATTCCATGATTCATTGTTTTCTGAAATTAGTAGCTGTGCACATACAGGTATCTGTGGGATTGTATTCAGAGATTTTATTAAGTCTTCTCTCCATAGAGACAACTGAAGAATCTTAAGGTGGATTTGCAATTTATAAGAAGCCATTAGCTAACACCAGGTACTGTGAAACTCCATTTTGTGCAGGAAGACACGCAACCTAAGAACATTATAAATAGGAATCTAGAGTAAGCCCAAATTTTCAGTACAGAGAAGGATGGAAAGGAAAATTTATTCTCAGTGGCCTTTATGGGACCTAGACTTCCACGTGAATCACAGACTGAATAAACTTGGGTTTTTCCATTTGAGAAGACCTTACTCTTCTAAATGCACTTTCTATAAAAAGTATGCATTGAACAATAGACATTAAAGGTATCAGGAAAGCCTTTTTTATTAATCATACTTATTTTTAATTTAGATCCTTTGTTTCTCCAAAATAATAAACATTACATTTATCAAAAACATAAGAGGGTAAACTGTCTTTAATGAACAATTATCAGATGGTGAAAATCAATTATTATATGGGCTCCATGCAAAATATTATAAGATATGCATAAGGGCAGATGCTGTCCCTGAAACACCTAAATAAGCACATTTCCATAAACACATATGGTGTAGGAGCTCTCATACACATACCTCAATGTTTGTACCAAGTTAAATAATTCAAGATGGTGTAACCAGCTTACAGAAATGTGATAAAAACACTTCCAATAAATTGGATTCTTGCCATGACAAATAACCTAAGCAAAAGAAACAACACCAATAAAACCCACTGAGACAAGAGAAGGTGGAGAAGGTCCCCAAACTGAAAGGTTCAGTATTTGTTGGCAAAAACTCAAATTCCAAGATGTTACTAACCTATACCTTCTGTTTCCACCAACAAAAATATCTTAAAGAAACAACATAAATTGTCACGTATAATTGGTTGCTGGCCTTCAAACAGTATTTGTCACTATATGACTCAACCTCAGCCAGCACTATCGCCGACACCAAGAGCTTTGTGAAACTTCCTTTGCAGAATTTCCTTAGAGACTGACCACTCACCTCACAAGAACATGTGTTCCTTTACTTTTTAATCACTCCCAGGCTTTCATGAGGTGAATTGCCTAAATGATTAGGAAGGCTTTGGAGAGTCAAGGACAAACATCTCCAAATGAAAATATTGCTTTGTTAGAAATGTACATTTTTTTAAAGTTTAGTTATTTTTTTTAGTAATCTCTACACCCTATGAGAGGCTCAAACTCACAACCGCGAGATCAAATCACATGCTCTTCCAACTGAGCCAGCCAAGACGTGTACATTTTTAACAGGAGACAGGCAGCATTCTGATAAGCCTTTAGAGGGAAAGAAGTGGGGGGGTGGGAGTGGGGGTAGGGAGAGGAGCCCACTGGAGGAAAAATTGGGAATGGGAAGAAGACCTAACAATTGTAAGCATTTATGCGCCAAATGTGGAAGCACCCAAAAATATAAATCAATTAATCACAGACAGAGAATGAGAAAGAAATTGTGGTGTTATTTACTCTACTTCCCTTTCAGGGATTCAAAGCAGGTATCAATGTACTAAAAGTTGTATGGATACACTGCAGGAAAGGAACTTATTTAACTTGGTTTAACATATCCTTTCTCAAACTGACTTGATTGCAAATCCCCTTCTCCATGTAGCAACCTTCAACATCCCAATTCTACAGGATGCGTTTTGGGAATACAGTAGCCTAAGACAGCTGCAAGGTGGTCCCCAGTGATTCTCACCTTCTGGCACTCCCATCTTTGTGTAGTCTCCTCCCACATTTAATAGAGTCAACTTGTATAATGAAAATGATATTGCAGAAATGATAGAGCATAACTTTTGAGGCTGGGCCATTAAAGACATTGCAGCCTTCACCTTGCATTCACTTGGATTGCTCACTCTGGGAAAAACCATCCATCATGTCATGAGGACACACAAGCTGCCTGTGGAGAGGCCCACATGTGGAGGAACTGAGCACCATGTGAGCAAGCCATCTTGGAAGTGAATCCTGCAGGCCCAGTCAGGACCTCAGATGACTCCAGCCCCAACTGACAACTTGACTGCAACCACAGGAGGGACCCTGACCCAGAAGCACCCAGCCAAGCCAGTCCTGAATTTCAAACCACAGAGACTATAAGATATCATAAATAATTTTTGCTGTTTAAGCCACTAAGTTTGGGGATAACTTGTTATGCAGCAATAGATAACTAGTACAGGGAGTATTAACATAAAGCATTTGGTATCAATCATTTTGGTTTGTCATTTAATCAGCATGAAGCTGTAGTGTGGAATATGTTTGTACATTATTCTACCTCTCTAGACATAGTTAATTGCTTAAGGATAGACTCATACCTAAAGCCAAGCCAATCAGAGTCATTCCTTAGGATTTCTGTAACTGAAGCTGAACAAAGAGATTTATTCTCTGGTAGTAAGGCCAAGAGATATGAGACTCAGGAGCTGCCAGTGGCCATATTTCATGCTGGGTAGAGACAGCTTTTCTAAGAGAAAGAATTCGGCAACACAGAGTGAAGTGGGGTTGAGAGATTGAGAAAAAATTACCCACAAGCATTTTGGTCCCTAGTTCCAGTGACCACTGATATTACCTGCCCCTCACCCTTCCAATTTATTGAGCCTTCCAATAAATTCCCTTTTTGCCTAAGTTGATTTAAGTTGATTTTCTAAACTATGCCTCCAAAAGAATCTTTTTTTTTTCCAGAATCTTTCCAAGAATCTTGACTGATATTCCCACATAACTTCATGCTTTACTAACACAGCACTGGTAACACTGGGCTGTAATTGCTATTGCTTATCTACTTTCCTGTCCACAGAGAGTGATGTTCAAGTTCACAGCATTCTGCCCTTCTCTGGAAACTGCACTCAAAAGACAGGGTAGGAATCTGACAATCACGTCTGTATCTCATAATCTTGGGCCCTGAACCGGAGTTGATTCACTCAGGGTGGACCAATCAGATTCTCCCTCTAGGAATTTGGAACTGCTACCCACAGAGACTGGACATAGAAACCCCTTCACACTAGCAAGAGTACTCTCAGAGGAGGTGGTTAACCAGCAGGTAAAGTGCCCCAAGCAGCCTTAGTCCCCATCTCTTCTGTGAATTCTCTAAGAACCTCTAGTATTCTTCCAACAAGCTTACAAAGTCATTTGGCTTCCTAAAGTCAAAAGAAACTTCATGAATACATGCCCTCACCTACTGTAGTCTCCATGTGAGCAGGCACCACTTGTTCACTATCGTATCTCCAAAGCCAGCACAGCCCTACTACACAGTCGGAACTCACTAAATACTGTATTTCATGAATGACTAAATCTCACTGAACTCAGTGGGAGATGTTCTTCTTCCCACCTAGATGGGTAAATATTGTTTTTACTCTCCTGTCTTCAAGGCCCTGAACTCCTCTGTCCTGGCCTTGGTTCTCCCTGTGCTGTCAGCTATAGGGACCAATGAGTAGTTTGTAGGCAGTACATCACATCCCTGATCAAGGATGCATTTTAGATACTAGAGATCCCAGACCTCCCATAATCCAAGAAGCTTTACCTTTACTTCATCCCCAGGGTCACCAGTCCTATCATCCTGCTTTTACTGTCCATCTCATCTATGCTAAGCTAGAACCATTCTGACCAGATGGTTTCCATGGCCAAAGCTGGTTTTATCCTGACAATGTCATGGTTCCAGCAGGCTCTGATTCTTAGGTCTTATTATTCCTCTGGTCTTTGCTTGTTAGCATCACCTCATTGCTTTGGATGGGAAACAATGAGTTTCAGGGAAATTTCCACCTTTAATAGAACCATCTCTCTGAGAACAGATCTTGTATATGAATAGAAAAAGAAGAGTTGGTGGGGAATGGAAAAGAACATGGGGATTATAAATCAGGTTCAGGAACTTCCAATTACAAGAAGAACCTAAGAAGTTGTGGCTAACAGAGGAAAAAGAAGCAAAGTCAATTGTTGAATTGACTACCTAAAATTCATTCTCCATTTTCTCCTGTTTCTAAAAGAACCCAGAGTTTCCTCTTGGGAGCTGCTGCTCCTCTGTGCTTAGCTAAGGATGGAATTGATACCTCTTTAGCTCCAGATCCAAAAAGCCTGAGCCAATCACCTCTTACCTCAGTGATCTATCATCATGTGGCATTTCTCTGTCACAGCAACTGATGAGCACATAACCTAAACTGCTATAATCAGAATGAAGCCCAGCATTTTCTTTGGTATTTGGAGGAGAAAATCTATCTTTCTCTGACATGAAAGAAATATGTACACCCAGAAGCTGTTGGCAGCCATCCTGCACCCCTGAGGGCAGGCAAACTTTGGGTAAAGCTGGCACCATGAAAGGTGGAGTTGAAAATGAAAATGAACTGGGGAAGAGGTGGCTGGCTGGCTCAGTCAGTTGAGCATTCGATTCTTGATCTCAGGGTCCTGAAGTAGGGGCTCCACGCTGGGGGTAGAGTTTACTTAAAAAAAAAGAAAAGAAAAGAAAACTAAAGAAAAAAAAAAAAAAAAGAAAGAAAACAAGCTGTCCTGGGTGACATCTTTGAGCTCCTAGCTCAAATTAATCTGGAAGCCCATTCTACCTCTGGACTTTGAGTTTCGTAAGCCAATAAACTCTAAGAGGTTACAGTTTGAGTTCAGTTTTCTGATACTTAAACTCTAAAAAGTATGAACATGAGGGCTAACTAGCAATCACCACATGCTAAGTTCTGGGCAGAACCATAAAGATGGTCTTCTACTAAAGAAAGAACTTTTTCACAGTCTCTCAGCCCTGCTCCTCAGTAGGTAAAAACCCACTGGTTTTAAAAGGGTGGACTTAGAACCCCAGAGTTGACAGAAACTCATAGAATAGCTGAAATGCGTATAATAACTCTAAAGCTTAACAGCAAAAAAATGCCTTGAAATTTGGGCTATATTTAAAGTTGCCACATCTAGTATGCTTTATTTAAAGCAAATAAAAATTTACTAGCTGAATTTACTTCCAAATTTAATTGCTGGGAACTAACAGAGGCTACTACCTTCTACTGAACTATAGAGAATTTAGGAGTATCTTGGGTATGTCCAGTTTGGGGAAGGGAGTTTTTGAGGAGTAAAAAAAAAAAAAAGAATTTCAGCACTATAGGAAAATAAACAAAGTCATTTGTTTTCCTGAAATCCCAGCAAGCTGGAAGCAAGGTAGAATGCGTGTGTCCTTCTAGTGAACTCTCTCCCACAGACCTGCATTTGATCCCTCTCTGGGTGTGTTCCACTTTCCCTGCATCACAGCCTTTGATAAAGTTGGCCTCATGAAAGGTTGTACCTAGTGACCACTTGAGGAGAGTGATGTTGCATCAGGCTGTACAGACACTGGGCAAGGCTCTCAGAACCCAGGCAGGCCTTTTATCCATCCAGCCCTGGTTCCATTCCCTTCACCAGTGCCCTCCAGCTCATCTTTCCATTCTCTGCTGGGACCTTGATCCAAATAGTATCTGTGATTTCCCCCTTATTTCCAACTTGTTCTTTTCTCCTGACTCTTCCATTTAATCTATAAACATGCTCAAA
Source organism: Puma concolor (assembly GCF_028749965.1). Classification (NCBI taxonomy): domain Eukaryota; kingdom Metazoa; phylum Chordata; class Mammalia; order Carnivora; family Felidae; genus Puma; species Puma concolor. The sequence continues at coordinate 22,976,660 of NC_141673.1, read as the reverse complement.
TTGCTCCCCTCCAAAGGAAAGAAAAGAGAGGAGGGGGAAAAGGGAGGGAGAAAAATAGAAAAGATAATCCTCCTAGGGGTGCTTGGGTGGCTCAATGGGTTAAGCATCTGACTCTTGATTTTGGCTCAGGCCATGATCTCGTGGTTCATGAGTCTGAGCCCTGAGTCAGGCTCAGTGCTGACATCACGGAGCCTGCTTGGGACTCTCTCTCTCCCTCTCTCTCTCTGCCCCTCCTCTCCTCGTGCCTTTCCCCCACCTCCAAAATAAATAAATAAACTTTAATATATATTTAAAAAGAAAAGACCCTCCCATACAGATTGAATAGTGCCCCCCCGCCCCCACAAATTCATGTCTACCTAGAACCTCTACCTAGAACCTCAGAATGTGACCTTATTTGGAAACAGGGTCTTTGCAGATGTAATTAGTTAAATTAAGACGAGGTCATACTGGATCAGAGGAAGCCCTAATCTAATAACTAGTATACTTATAAGAGAAAACAGAGGCCCAGAGGATACACACAGGGAGAATATCATGTGAGACACAGGCAAAAATTGGAGGGATGCTCAAGGAATGTCAAAGATTGCCCAGCAACCACTGGAAGCTAGGAAGAAGCGAGAAAGGATCCTCCTCTAGAGCCTTCAGAGAAAGTGTGGCCCCACCAACACCTTGATTTCAGGCTTCTAGCCTCCAGAACTACATGAATAAATTTCTGTTGTTTGAAGACACCCAGTTTGTGGTAATTTGTTATGGTACCCCTAGGAAACCAATACACTTCCCATTTGCTTATTTTTCTTCTTGCTCATCTGAATTTTCTAATTTTTCTACAATCAACATGGATTATTTGGACAACAAAAGCTTAAAAATTGATCCTGCACCCCCTTGCTCCTTCCCTTCCCTCAAGGTTGTCTATCTCACTGTCTCTATTTGCTCTCCTCTCAAACACTTCTCAATCTACCCACTGCTCTGGCTTCTGCCCCCACCAGCCCAATGAAACTGCCCCCAGCAAAGTCTCCATGCTGCTAAATCCCCCAATTTTTAACTTTCTTATTGGCTATCTCTGACACACCTGTCAAATATTCTTGCCTTCTTAAAAAGCTCTCCCTCGGGGCGCCTGGGTGGCGCAGTCGGTTAAGCGTCCGACTTCAGCCAGGTCATGATCTCGCGGTCCGTGAGTTCGAGCCCCGCGTCAGGCTCTGGGCTGATGGCTCGGAGCCTGGAGCCTGTTTCCGATTCTGTGTCTCCCTCTCTCTCTGCCCCTCCCCCGTTCATGCTCTGTCTCTCTCTGTCCCAAAAATAAATTTAAAAAGTTGAAAAAAAAAAAAAGCTCTCCCTCAAATACAAATCAAAACCACACTGAGATACCACCTCACACCAGTCAGAGTGACTAAAGTGAACAAATCAGGAGACCATAGATGTTGGAGAGGATGTGGAAAAACGGGAACCCTCTTGCACTATTGGTGGGAATGCAAACTGGTGCAGCCACTCTGGAAAACAGTGTGGAGGTTCCTCAAAAAATTAAAAATAGATCTACCCTATGACCCAGCAATAGCACTGCTAGGAATTTACCCAAGGGATACAAGAGTACTGATGCATAGGGGCACTTGTACCCCAATGTTTATAGCAGCACTTTCAACAATAGCCAAATTATGGAAAGCGCCTAAATGTCCATCAACTGATGAATGGATAAAGAAATTGTGGTTTATATACACAATGGAATACTACTTGGCAATGAGAAAGAATGAAATATGGCCTTTTGTAGCAACGTGGATGGACCTGGAGAGTATTATGCTAAGTGAAATAAGTCATACAAAGAAAGACAGATACCGTATATTTTCACTCTTTTGTGGATCCTGAGAAACTTAACAGAAGACCATGGGGGAGGGGAAGGAAAAAAAAAAGAGAGGGAGAGAACCAAATCATAAGAGACTCTTAAAAACGGAGAATAAACTGAGTGTTAATGGGAGTGGGAGAGAGGGGAGGGTGGGTGATGGGCACTGAGGAGGGAACCTGTTGGGAGGAGCACTGGGTGTTGTATGGAAACCAATTTGACAATAAATTTCGTATTAAAAAAAAAAAAAAAGCTCTCCCTCTTGGGGACCTGGGTGGCTCAGTCTGTTGTGCATCCAACTTCCCCTCAGGTCATGATCTCACAATTTGTGAGTTCAAGCCCCACATGGGGCTCTCTGCTTTCAGCACAGAGCCTGCTTCAGATCCTCAGTCTCTCTGCCCCTCTCCCACATGCACATGCATGCTCTCTCTCTCTCTCTCTCTGTCATAAATAAATAAACTTTTAAAAAAAAGCTCTCCTTCTAACAATACACATCATGGAGTGTTTACAACAATTAAGAACTATTGGCTATATATATATATATATATATATATATACATATATATCACAGCAGACATGGGTGGATTATGAAACCTAATGTTCAGTGAGAAAAGTAAGAAATGAAAAGAGATCTCTAACACATTATTTACATAAACTAAAAATATATACACAAAGTATCAATATACATTTTTTCAAAAAAATTAGAATGGTTCCCCTGTGGTGATGGGGACGAAAGGAATAAATAGAGCAAGGTCTTACTCAGACCAATTAACTGTTCACAGTGTGCCATGAACTGGAGAGTACAGTTTGTTCAACCCTTTATACCTGGGCTCACCTCCCCTAACTCCCAAGAAAAATCCATCTCTTCTCGGGGCTTTCATGATGTCACACTCACCTGGTTTTTTTCTTCCCTTTTTACTTTTGTTCCCATAAATATTGTAGCTCCTCAGGATTCCTTAGGGTTCCTTCTGTTCTTGCTCAGTCTCCCTGGATGATACTACCCACAATTAGGCCTTCATATATCATCAAAGGATGATGACTCTCATATCGATATTTCTAAATTCAGGTCCATAAATCTAACCTACTTATGTACCAGGAATACACATTCAATGAATTTACCAGAGCTAGAATGAGCCTCATGATCAAAATGTAGCAGCTGAGATTAAAGCCTAGAGTCAACCTTACACAGGTTAAGAGTATGATATGATGCAAAGCACAAAAAGTAAGGCTCTCTTTTCATTTTTTCACCTGGATTTTTATTGCTTACTATCAGGCAAGCAGGTAGACACTGCAATCATTTAACCTAAACAGTAGCTGCGATAACAGATAAATCCTAAGATCTCAGAGTCGTATTATAATAAAGGTTATTTCTCACGCACATCACAGATCAATGCAAGTGTAACTGGTGGGGCAGTTACCCCCTACCAGTGATCTAGGGACTGGGTTCCTTCTTGTGACTTCACCATCTTCAACATATAGCACCCAAAGTCAATCTGGGAGGATGTCTCTATACAAGCCATGCAGAAGACAAAACTAGTATTGAGAATGGTCTCTGGGAGATTTTTGCTGAATAGGCCTGCAAGTGATGGTCATCACCTCTGCCCTCATTCCACTGGGCAAAACTCAACATATGACCACATTTCACTACAGAGGAGACTGGAAAATATGGTCCAGGTATGCGCCCAGAAAGAAGAGGAAATAATTCAGGCAGCACATAGCAATCTCTTTCACAGTGCTTTTCCTACATTATCTCACTTAATCTATCTACAGCCTCTTTATTATCTCGATTTTACCAGTGAGAATATCAAGTCATAAAGTAAAGTTAACGGGGAGGCCCAAACACTCGATACCCTGAAGCATTTTTTCCTGGCCAGGCTTACCAATCAGGAAGTAATCAGAGCTTCAAGATCTGATTGCCAAAATAAATCCACTTAAGTCAGCAACATGTTGCTAAAATCCTTAAAGATGGCATGAACTTCATTCAGTTAGGAAATAGTAGACAGTCCAAGAGTCACAATCACCAAGCTGTTTTTCTCTTTCTCTTTTCAGAGTTTAGAGTTTGAACACAGTGATATACAGATGACCGGTATAGAATTCTCTTCTTGTGTAATAGTGGCTGTGTGCTGTGTTTTGATGGTCTTGGTTTAGAGACATATTCCTTACTCATTATGTTCAGGTACCTTCCCTTCCAGACCTACTGATGAAAGATAAATGATTCACCTAGCCAGCTGAGAGCTGACATCTAAGCATTGTTCAATGCACTGAATTCCAATAAGCAGTTCTAAATTCTTTGAAATAATGCACTTGATTTACAACCTCTTTTTAATTCCAGTAATGCTAAACCTAATGAAGTTCTTTACCTCCCTCTTAAAGTCTGATCACTGCATTCACATAGGTTACATTATTCATAATTCTTCACACAAGACTTTCTGCCAATAATCCATTGTGAGAATAGGCCACAATGACCTTGTAGAGAAAAAAAAATGTTGTATTTGTTTATTCTGTTCTCATGATGAGACACTGGAGTTAGTGGACATCTGGAGGAGTTGAAAGTAGTCTGCCAAAAGAAAATAATTTCGATTTTCAAACTTGACACAAGCCATGTTACCCTTATCTCTCAGAGTCATGTTTTATAAACCTCAAAAAATAGGGTTAAAGCTATCCCACAGAGGAAAGGAGACACTCCCTGTCCTTCTGGAAAACAGAGGGGCTCTTTTGCAGTTAACAAAGTACGAGGAATCTCAATGAAATTTCCCCTTGGGGCCTACAGTGTAAACACTGACATAAGACAGTTGTCTCATTCAACTTTATGTTTCCATAATACTGCATGCTTAAGAAGTGCATGAGTATTAAAAAATATTGAATTGTTCTAATACTATACCATTTCATCTTATAATATCAAAACTTTAGAACTCTGTATAAATTCAATAGACTTATTCAGAATACTATTCCTTTATTATTGAGACAATAAAAATTGGATTGTGTTTTCACATTTTCAGGAATTTGATATAAGAAAAATATTAAAAACTGCAAGGAAATTATTTTTTTTTAATTTTTTTTTTCAACGTTTATTTATTTTTGGGACAGAGAGAGACAGAGCATGAACGGGGAGGGGCAGAGAGAGAGGGAGACACAGAATCGGAAACAGGCTCCAGGCTCTGAGCCATCAGCCCAGAGCCTGACGCGGGGCTTGAACTCCCGGCCGCGAGATCGTGACCTGGCTGAAGTCAGACGCTTAACTGACTGCGCCACCCAGGCGCCCCAACAAGGAAATTATTTTAATAGAATTTCTTGCAATTGATTTTTATAGAATGAAAATGTTTCTACCCTCATTATTGAAACTTAAAAAACAATCAGTGAACATAAGCCTTTGGAAATCAAAATGCTATTTAAATTTTGTGTTGGCAGACAGGTCTTAAGTTCTTAGAAAAACAAAAAATACTGAATCAACAGGTCTATTTAAGAAAAATACATCACCTGTTTTTCCCCTCTAAAAGGTTTCACATCTAGATGACTTCTTTGGCTTAAATTCTAATATTGTACTGATTTCTGCAGTCTGTAGGCTTCCTCTGACTCTCCCTTTATTTAAGCTTTCCAAATGTTACAGTTGGTTTAAAACACCAAAATCAAAACACAAATACACACACACACACACACACACACACACACACACACACACACATTCTCTTTTCCAGAGCTCTCTGGAAATTTATTTTCTAGGAGATTGGCACTCTAATTTATTCTCAAAGAGATTGGCACCTCCAAGGGAATCTTTTCATTTTTCTCCCTATGTTTGGTTGTCCAGGAATGCCAAGCACTCCCTCATAGGTGATGTTGGACAGGCACGTCAGCCTGGCAGCAAGAATATGTTCTGGCTGAACAACTGCCATAAGACTGCCAAGAACAACAGCACCCCCATCTCCCTTCCCTCAGGGACTAAGTGAGCCTGAACCAGATTTTTCATCTAGACCAAGATCCAAACTTTTAGCCCAGAGCAAACCAATTGCTCCAGGCCAGGCACCGAGGAGTCTTCTGACCTGGAATGGCTCAGGATTTGGCAAGTTACCATCCACCAACCTACATTAACCTAAACCAGGGGCTGCCTCTGAATTAAAGCAGCATCTACTCTTCCACCAATGACTTAATTAGCCTCTGATAAAATTAGAGACTCAGGTGGGTTGTAACTCCACTCTTCTAAATATACTCCCTACAGCAAAAGTATTTTATATGGTGCTATAATGGTGGATACACACCAACAACACCAAGAGTGAACCCTAATGTAAACTATGGACTTTGGATGATAATGACGTGTCCATGTGGGTTAATCAGTTGTAAAAAAATGTACCACTCTGGTGTTGGATGTTGATAATGCGGGAGACTGTGCATATGAGGAAGGAGGGAGGACAGCAGAAGGCAAGAGATGTATGCATTATCTGTACTTTCCACTCAATTATGCTATGAACCAAAAACTGCTTTAAAAAGTAAAGTCTAATAAGAGACTCTTAAATACAGAGAACAAATTGAGGGTGACTGGAAGGGTTGTGGGATGGGAATGAGCCAAATGGGTAAGGGGCATTAAAGAAGACACTTGTTGGGATAAGCTCTGGGTGTTATACCTAGGGGATGAATCATTGGAATCTACTCCTGAAGTCATTATTGCTAACTAACTTGGATGTAAATTAATTAATTAATTAATTAAAAAGTCTAGGGTGCCTGAGTAGCTCAGCTGGTTGAGCATCTGACTCTTGATTTCAGCTCAGGTCATGATCTCATGGTTTGTGAGATCGAGCCCCATGTTGGGCTCTGTGCTGACAACCTAGAGCCTACTTGGGATTTTCTTTCTGCCCCTCCCCACCTCTCAAAATAAATCAATAAACATTTTTAAAAATTTTTAAAAATAAAACCGGTTCTTTAAAATAAATAGTCTATTAAAAAATAATAAATATGGGGCGCCTGGGTGGCGCAGTCGGTTGGGCGTCCGACTTCAGCCAGGTCACGATCTCGCGGTCCGTGAGTTCGAGCCCCGCATCGGGCTCTGGGCTGATGGCTCAGAGCCTGGAGCCTGTTTCCGATTCTGTGTCTCCCTCTCTCTCTGCTCCTCCCCCGTTCATGCTCTCTCTCTGTCCCAAAAATAAATAAACGTTGAAAAAAAAAATTTTTTTTTAAATAATAAATAAAAAATAAATAAATAAACTCCCTAAATATCCCATTGGTAACACATACTAGTATTTAATTGAGTGCTATTATATTGTAGTAATTGAAATTTTATCCTGGCTTTATTTGACATATTTTAAATCTTGATTTTCTACATGTGGATTACATGGATCAAAAATTTTAATCTTATAGTATAAAGTTTAGAAGTGTGATATAAGAATTTGATATAAGAAAAATATTAAAAAACTGAAAGGAAATTATTTTCATTTCCATTCAATTTCTTTATTCATTATTTCATTTCCATTCAATTTCTTGCAAATGAACCCCAAAAATAATATTATCAATGCCAACATGCACTGGAGTTGTTCTTTTTCTACTTTGATTTTTATAAGGGCATATGTTGACTTATTGCTGCCATTCTGTGATGTAATGATGGACAAATAAAGTGGGGAGAATATATAGGAAGATGGTGGGCATGACCATCTTCAGAAATTTATCATTTATCAGGATATTGGTACTAACCCCTCTTCTATTTTTTGTTTTTTACCCACAAAGAGGTACCTGCATTTATCACCAAAATAACTCCTGGGACATACACTATCAAATGGTTTCTATAAAGGTTCAATTTTATATCCTCAGCTTTGATTGTCCTTACATCAGCTATAATAATGCCAACAACATCAAAGATAATAATACGAACTTCTAATTAGAGAATGTTTACCATATACCACGCACTAGGTTAAATGCTTATGCTTTACCATGTTCCATATTAATAGCACCTCTACAGTATCTCCACTCTTAGAATCTGTAATTTACAGAGGAGGAAACAGGCTGAGTAGCTGACCCAAGTGACTCAGGGAAGCTGTGGAGCTGGTCTTGAACTAAGGCCCATCTGACTCTAAAATCCATGCTCTTAGCCACTTTTGTCCTCTTTCCGTTTGGCATATGCCCTCTTCATGGTGACCCTGCATCTATTGTACATTCTTCCTGTTGGAGAATTTCCCACATGATGAGTCCTACTCTCAAAGACAGAAATCAGAGACACGCTTTCTCAGTCTCTCTTGCAGCTAGGGTGCTGATGTGTCACACAGGCTCTACTAATCAGACACATCCATAGGAAAAGTCAACTTGCACAACAATAGGAGGAAACAGGCTGTGTACTGAGTCCATGCTTCTGGGAAAGGTGCAGGTGGAGTAGCCAACATCTGGAGGCAGCAGTGACATGTTCCAATGGAGGTGTCTACTGTAGAGAGCAGGAGAGAGCACTCTAACAGGGTCTTCAGTGGCTGACACTGTCCTGGAGTCTTCAGTGTAGCCACCACGTCATTTGTTTCTCGTCGTGAGGCCACCACGCCTGACACACCCTCTCAGAGTTTCTCTGAGCTATCAGACCTTAACAAAGAACGTTTCTGCTTAAACTAGCTAGTAAGTTCGGCTACATGGGACTAAGAACCCAACTGGCACAAACCCTTCAGAATTCAACAAATATTTCACAAGGAACTATTCTACAGTCTGTTTTGTTTTTCGCAAGCTGCATTCGATTTTATTATTAACCATTTATTTTGAATGCATACAGCTTTTTCTAAAGTGGATGGGTTCTCTAATAATTCATTGAAAGCAGCAGGACTAAACCTCCTCAGCTATGCAAAGCAGTCCACTGACTCTTTCACCAGCTGAGAGCCATTTCTTTCTTGAGTAGAAATCCCAAAAAACTTCAAACATGGTTTCTTTCCATTTGAAAGTATTTTCTCTCTTGGCTTTTTTCCTATTAATATGAATGTGATATATCTGGTTCTAGCTGTGAATTTGATCAACTTCTTATTCCACTGTCTTAGTTTTATTCCTAAAGCCAAGCTCTAAAACTTTTGCTCATTCTGGCCAGATATTTCATTCTTATAAACTATAATCCTGATCCTCTACCTCTGTTCTACTGATGGATTCATCACTGCACCTTAAATGACATTATATATAAATTGCAATCAAAATACTTTTAATCTGATTTTGCCTACTGGTTGTCACCTAATAAACAGTCTCCAGGGTTTACATGTGGTGTGCTTCTATCAGGAACCTGGCAAACAATATCGGTTGCCTACTGACAGCCAATTTCCCCTTATTTCTTACTCATGGAGCCCCCAGCTTGTGAAGGCAAAAGGAATACATATGCCCCCAAAATGGTGGGTTCTTCCCCCAACCCCAGCTATGAACCCCAATGGTTTCCCTTTCCCTTTGCTGTAATTGATTTAGGGGTGAGCATGTGGTAGGCATATAAATCTGACCCATCAGACTGAGAGGAGGTCTAACTTTGGAACAACTTATTTCCTGATAAAATCTCCTTTCTGGGGAGCCTAGGTGGCTCAGTCAGGCAACCGACTCTTGATTTTGGCTCAGGTCATGATCTCAAAATTCATAGATCAAGCCCTGAGTCAAGCTCTGCACTAACAGTGCAACCTGCTAGGGATTCTCTGTCTCTCTCTCTCTCTCTCTCTCTCTCTCTCTCTCTGCCCCTCCCCCACCTGCACTCTCGCTCTCACTCTCTCTCTTGAAATAAATAAACTTAAAAAAAAATTTTTTTTTAATTAAAAAAAACTCCAGGGTGCCTGGATGGCTCAGTCGGTTAAGCGTCCGACTTCAGCTCAGGTCACGATCTCATGGTCTGTGAGTTCGAGCCCCAAGTCGGGCTCTGTGCTGACAGCTCAGAGCTTGGAGCCTGCTTCGGATCCTGTGTCTCCCTCTCTCTCTGCTCCTCCCCCATTCATGCTCTGTCTCTCTCTGTCTCAAAAATAAATAAACATTTTAAAAATAAATAAATAAATAAATAAATAAATAATAAAAATTAAAAAAAATTAAAAAACCTCCTTCCTTCCTGTTTTGGATGTAGTAACGTGTGGACGTGATGTCAGGATTTGCAGCAGCCATTTTGTGACTTAAAAAAAAAAAAACACACACATAAATCCATAAGGTCTTGAAAAACAAAAGAGAAGACAATCACAAGAATGTTGGAAACTAGAAAACTGATGGAGGAGGAGTAACAGCAGACTCAGGGGAGCTGAATTCTAAGCTGGCATCGAGGAAAGCTGAGAACTAACCTGATTAACACTTCAGAATCCTCAAAGGTCTTAGGAACTGGTAGGGTTGTCGAAAACTACCTCTGTGCTTTGAAGCCCAAATATAACACGAAGACAGAGTTTGGGATAAAGAGGAAGAGTAACCTTATTGCTTTGCAAACAAAGGAGGCAGCAGCAGGCTATGGCCTTCAAAACTTGCAAGCCTGTCCAGAGGAAGGGGCCGGGGGGGGGTTTAGGGAAATACAGGTTTGGACAGGAATAGTGTAAGTGCTGCCAACCCCATTAGTCATTTTCAGGGTGGTACCTGAAAGGCTGAGAAGGGAGAGGGTGACGTTTGAGGAAGAGAGCAAAACAGATACTTACTTTAAAATCGAGTTTTGCTGAAGCATTAGTGCAGCCATTTTGATTTTTGTTCAACTGTATGCTTTTAAGTAGTTTCAGTAATACCAGGGATCTCTAGAACTAGTGGTAGGAGAAGATGATAACATAAGGAGGCAGCAGGTAATCCCCAAAACCTTTACTCATATCATATAGCTAGGCCAATGTCCATTTTCCACACCAGCAGAATACTGATGCTTTATTCACTGGAAAAGATAAAATGGTGTTCTCTAGAGTTGAAGACAGTTGACATCATGGATACTATACTGAAATCAGATGTGTTAAATAACTGTGTTCACTGAAGACTGAATGCTGAGACCCTCAGCTCTCTTTCCTTATTTGGCTTCCAAAACATTGGCAACCAGATCTGAGTATCTAAGCAGCTCAAGGGGAAAGAGCTAAAGATAGTCACGAGAATAGAGAATGGTCACTCAGGACACATACACAGTGAGGCTTCCAAAGTGAACAAGATTTACCCATACTCTCAAAAGTGCAAATTGTCTTTTGGGTTCTCTGTCTTTTTTTTTTTTTTAACATTAGTTTATTTTTGAGAGACAGAGAAAGACAGAGCATGAACAGGGGAGGGGCAGAGAGAGAGAAACACAGAATCCAAAACAGGCTCCAGGCTCTGTCAGCACAGAGCCTTACTCAGGGCTTGAACCCACGACTGTGAGATCATGACTTGATCTGAAGTCAGACACTTAACTGACTGAGCCACCCAGGTGCCCAGTGTTCTCACTCTTAATCAGAAGACAACCCAGGTTTTCCAATCATCTGAGAAAAACCTGTAGCATATACACTGAAAACCAAACAAACAGAAAGGAAGCAACTTTAAAGAAAGAGAACAGAGAGGAAAAGTTCAAAAAGACTCTAAAATTCTGAGACAGGGGTGTCTGGCTACCTCCATCGTAGAGCATACGACTCTTGATCTCAGAGTTGTGAATTCAAGCCCCACACTGGATGTCGAGATTACTTAAAAAATAAAAAATCTTTTAAAAAAATAAAATAAAATAAAGTAAAATTCTTAGAAAAGAAAATGTTTTGGGGGTACCTGGGCGGGTCAATTGGTTAAGCGTCCAACTCTTGATTTCAGCTCAGGTCATGATCTCCTGGTTCATGGGGCTGAGCTCCACATCAGGCTCTGTGCTGACAGCATGGAGCCTGCTTGGGATTTTCTGTCTCCCTGTCTCTCTGCTCTTCCCCTGTTCTCTCTCTTTATCTCTCTCAAAAAATAAACTTTAAAAAATTAAAAAAACAAAAAAAAATATTTTGTTTCCACAAAACAGGAACTAAATGCTACCTTATATGAAGCTTCCTCAAAAAGTTAAAGATAGAATTACCCTATGATCCAGCAATTGCACTACTGGGTATTTACCCAAAGGATACAAAAATATAGATTCAAAGGGATACATACACCCTGATGGTTATAGCAGCATTATCAACAATAGCCAGACTATGGAAAGAGCCCAAATGTCCATTGACTGATGAATGTAGGAAGAATATGTGGTGTATGTATGTATATATATGTACAATAGAATATATATATATATATATATATATATATATATATATATATATATATAATGGAATGTTACTCAGCCATCAAAAAGAATGAAATCGTTTGCAATGATGTGGAAGGAGCTTGACTATATTATGCTAAGTGAAATAAGTCAGAGAAAGACAAATACCATATGATTCCACTCACGGTGGAATTTAGGAAACAAAACAGATGAACATATGGGAAGGGGGGAAAAAAACGAGAGAGGGAAGCAAACCATAACGGCTCTTAATGATAGAGAACAAACTGAGGGTTGATGGAGGGGAGGTAGGTGGGGGATGGGCTGAATGGGTGATGGGTATTAAGGAGGGCACTTGTGATGAGCATTGGGTGTTATATGTAAGTGATGAATCTTAAATTCTATTCCTGAAACCCAACATTACTCTGTATGTTAGCTAACTAGAATTTAAATAAAAATTTGAAAAAGAAATAAAAAATAAATGATACTTAAAAAGTATAATCTGAGAGGTGCCTGGCTGGTTCAGTCAGTAGAGCATCTGACTCTCAATCTCTGGTCCTGAGTCCAAGCTCCTCATTACGCATAGAACTTACTTAAATAAATAAATAAATAAACAAACAAACAAACACACACACACACAAACTGGAGCACCTAGGTGGCTCTGCTGGTTAAGCGTGCTGACAGCTCGGAGCCTGGAGCCTGCTTCAGATTCTTTGTCTCCCTCTCTCTCTGCCCCTCCCCTGCTCATGCTCTGCCCCTCTCTCTCTCTCAAAAATAAATAAACATTTAAACATTTTTAATAAATAAATAAATAAGCTAACTAAAACTATAATCTGAGTGTAAAAATGAGCAATTAAAAATTTTTAAATATGCTAACAGAATTAAAAACTCAAAATAAAGGTTGGAAGATAAATTTGTAGAAATCTCCCAAAATTAGAACAAAAAGACAAAGCTATGAGAAATTTTTTTTATTGTTTTCTTCATTTATTTTTGAGGGAGTGAGAGAGCCACAGAATGCAAGCGGGGAAGGGGCAGAGAGAGGGAGACACAGAATCTGAAGCAGGCTCCAGGCTCTTAGCCACCAGCAGTGAGCCCAATGCAGGGCTTGAACCCACAAATCACGAGATCATGACCTGAGCCAAAGTCAGATGCTTAACTGACTGAGCCACCCAGGAGCCCCTATGAGAAAAATTTTAATGTTTATTTTTGACACAGAGAGAGAGAGAGAGAGAGAGACAGAGCATGAGCAGGGGAGGGGCAGAGAGAGAGGGAGACACAGAATCTGAGGCAGGATCCAGGCTCTGAGCTGTCACCACAGAGCTTGACACAAGGCCCGAACTCACAAACCATGAGATTGTGACCTGAGTCAAAATCAGATGCTTAACTGACTGAGCCAGCCAGGTGCCCTGAGAAAATTTAAATTAGAGAACTAGCCCAAGAAGTCCAACATCCAGATAACGGGAGTTACAGAAGGCCAAAACAGAGAAAAGAAACAGAAGAAAATAATCAATTCAGAAAAATGTCCTAGAACTACAAGGCACCAATCACCAGATTGAAAGGACTCTCTAGAAACCATATACCATGGACAAAAACAAAACCAGTCATGAAAAAGTCACTGTAGACTTTCAAAACACTGAGGGTCAGAGAGATGATTCTAGCACCCACCTCCCATAGGAAAAAGGGATCACATATAAAATGTGAAGAATCAAAATGGCTTCAGATTTCCAACCAGCAATGCTGAAACCAAAACAACTGTAAAAGTCAGGGTTTGCCCAAGAAAACAGAAGCCACTCTTAGTACATAAATTGGAAGGGTTTTAACAGAAGGAATGAGAGGCTTATACAACTAAGGGTTGAGGGTATGAAGGTCAGCAAGAAGCCAGTCGAAGCAAGTGATTCATAGAACTTCACCTGCAAGCCACAGAGCACACCTCAGCACTGTAAGGGGAGCCACTGCCTTTGGTCCCAGCTGCTGCGCAAGGATCTGAGGGCCACCTTTAAGAGCTGAGAGCGGTCCCCACTGACAGCCAGCAAGAAAATAGGGACTTCCATCCTACTGCTGCAAGGAAATGAATTCTGCCAACAACCTGAGGTAGTATGGAAACAGAGCTTTCCCCAGTCAAACCTCCAGATGAGATACAACCAATCGACACCTTGATTTCTGCCTTGCAATATCCTGGGCAGAGGAGCCAGTTAAAATGTGCTGAACCCCTGATCTGCAGAAACTGTGGCATAAGTAGGTGTTGTTTTAAGCTCCTACGTTTGTCACAGGACAGTAGAAAACATACCCACCAGGGCCTGCTGTCTGGGTGAGATGAAGAACTTCACTTCACCCCACAGAAGGGGTCAGCTTAGATTTCCTCTCAAGAACAGCGGAGAGGCCACAGAGAGCAAGAAAGCATCAGCCAGAGAGCTGCCTATCCCGACTATATTTCTGCAGATGTCCGTTACCTGATGCAAACCATACTTCTACCAGGTGTCCCAGCTGTGGCATAGCCTGTGCTTCCCAGAATTCACTCTTGATCCTGACCCCTGACCTCCCAGAAGGAGCTCATTGATTCTCTGAAGAACACTGGGGCTAAACTTGACTCAGAGATCAACTCAGCTTCTCTTTCAAGAGCCTGTGCCTACGGTTGTGCTTGCTACTCAGTCGTCAAGGATCCAAACAATGGTATTATCCAAGGATATATATATAAGTGGTAAAAGCATAAATCAAAGCAAGGAATAATTCCCAAAAAATCAGGATACTGATTACCTCTTGAGGAAGAGAATGGAGAATATGATTAAAATAGAGCCACACGAGGGTGGCTCAGTGGGTTAAGCATTTGGCTCTCAGTTTTGGCTCAGGTCATGATCTCACAATTTGTGAGTTTGTTTCCCACATTGGGCTCTGTGCTGACAGCATGGAGCCTGCTCGGGATTCTCTGTCTCCCTCTCTCTCTGCCCCTCCCCCCTCTCAAAATAAATAAACAAACATTAAAAAAAAGAAAAAAACCCATAAACAAACTCAAAAGACATAAAAAACTAGGAACAACAATTTATATTCCTACAAATAAGACTCATAACTTAATCGAAAATGGGCAAAGGAAATGAACAAAAAGTTCCCAGGAAAGGTATTCCGAATGGCTTTTAAACATAGAAAACTGTGCTCAATCTTCTCCATAGTAAGAGAAATGCAAATTAAAACCACCAGATTGTCAGATTAAAATTTTGATAAGACCATGTAGACGAAGGTTAGAAAAACAGATGCTCTCACATACTGCCAGTGGGAGTGTAAACGGGCTCAACCCCAATGGAGAACAATTTGACAATATCTATCAAAATCTAAAATGCATATTTTGGCAGGCACCGTTAGTTGTAGACCCCAAAATCACTCCTCCATATTCCTCGTTGACAGAATCCAGTTGCTCAGGTGGCAATGTGCCAAGCTCCAAGTAATGAGTTTATTTATTGATTCATTCATACTTAAGCACTTACTGTGTACTAGGCACTGTTCTAGGCTCTGGGGATACAACAGTGAAGCAAGGAGACCAAATCCTAGTCTTCGTGGTAATCCTGCACCAACTAATGGAGATTCCAGAGCCAAATGGCAAATGCAATATTTCGATGTATATTTCAAATAAGAGGTGACTGGCTGTGTGATTTTCATCTAAATTGAGGCCGTTTTGAGAGTGAATAGAGTGCTAGTAATAAAAAACACACAGGGATAGCAAGTGTGAACTAGGATTGTTCCAGGAAAACTGAGAAATACAGTCATTCTAGCAATCCTGAGAAAAGGATGATACCACCACTGTCTCATTTGCTGATCTAAACAATGCCCGTCCATTCTAACATGACTGTCCCAGGAGTCCTCCAGTGCACTCTGGAGGAAAATTAGGACCCAAACCAGCTTTAGAGACATACAAATGACAGATAAATATGAAAAGACACTCAACCTCTTTAATAATGAGAAAATTGAAATTAAATCAACAGTAAGAAGCCTTGGCCTTCCAAGGCTCAAGGCTCAAAAAGAGTAAGGATGTGGTCAGAAGGCTTTCAAAACATGTGCCTTTGATTTAAATGCTAATACAATCTATAATTTTCTGGGCCTATCTCCAGGCATAAAACTGACTAAAGCATTATTGGTAAGTTAAGGAAAAAAAGTATTATGCTAAAACATTTCAATTCTTTTTTTTTTTTAATTTTTTTTCAACATTTATTTATTTTTGGGACAGAGAGAAACAGAGCATGAACGGGGGAGGGGCAGAGAGAGAGGGAGACACAGAATCGGAAACAGGCTCCAGGCTCTGAGCCATCAGCCCAGAGCCCGTCGCGGGGCTCGAACTCCCGGACCGCGAGATCGTGACCTGGCTGAAGTCGGACGCTTAACCGACTGCGCCACCCAGGCGCCCCTAAAACATTTCAATTCTTAAAAACAGCACAGAAGACTAGTATACTGAAAACTGATATTGTAATCACTACTCATTTCCTTTTGCCAGACAGTCACTTCCCCGGCCTCCCTGCGATATCCTAGGGGCTAAAGAAACATAGGAAAACAACCTCCAGAGTGCTTCTAGGATGGCTTTCTTCCTGTTAAAAGGGACAAATTCAAAAGGAGCATTTGTTGGAACTGCCTCCTCCCTCATGCCCCAACCTTGAAAGTGGCTATGACACCTGGAGCTGCAACAGCTATCTTGTAACCATGAAGTGACAATCATGAAAACAGAAGTCAACGGGCATAGGGTTGGGGTGCCTGGGTGGCTCAGTCAGGTAAGCAGGTAAGCGTCCAACTTCGACTCAGGTCATGACCTCACAGTTCATGGGTTCAAGCCCCCTGTGGTGACAGCTCAGAGCCTGGAGACTGCTTCAAATTCTGTGTCTCCCTCTCTTTCTGCCCCTTCCCCACTCACACTCTGTCTCTGTCTCTCAAAATAAATAAACATTAAAAAAAAAAAAGTGTTTTAATTTGCATAGGCTTGCCAAGAAGGAAGACCAGAGCAAAAAGAATCATCCAGAGTTCTTGATGACCTTGGTGAGCCACTGAACCAATCTTCACATCACTTGGGATGAAAGAGAGACTTTTCCTCTGTATATCCTTTGGTACTTATTTAATTTCATATTTTGTGCATGAATTGCCTATGAAAGTTACCAGAATATGCTACCCAAAACATGCCACTTTGGCATAAGAATTATTTTGGAAAAATAATTTGGAAAACAGCAGGTTTGAGAAGGGAGCTCTGACCTCCTTTTTCCTTCCTAAAAGCAGGAGATAAAACTCCCCCGTGAAAGATATCCTTCCTACACCAAAAGGAAAGAAATATGTTTGTCACCAGAGATGAAGTGTCAAGGCTGACAGAATTCTGTACAGATTTTGTTAAAATAACTCTTATCTTCCTTTAGCCTCCCTATATATTTTGGTTCCTTGTCCACAATCACCTCTCTTTGTTTGGCCTGGTATATAAGCATTTAGGTTTTGCCACTTTTTTGAGCCTTCATTTCCCTATGGCAGGCCCCCATGCACAAGTAAAAGCTGTATGCTTTTCTCCTGTTAATCTGTTTTATGTAAGTTTAATTCTCAGGCCCAGTGGAGATCTTAAGAGAACAGTGGTAAAGTTTTGCCTTCCCAACACCTATTCAAATAAAATGTAAAGAGTGGGATCTTGGGGCGTCTGGGTGGCTCAGTCAGCTAAGTGTCCGACTTTGGCTCAGGTCACGATCTCCCAGTTTGTGGGTTCGAGCCCTGCGTCGGGCTCTGTGCTGATAGCTCAGAGCCTGGAGCCTGTTTCAGATTCTGTGTCTCCCTCTCTCTCTGGCCCACCCTGTTCATGCTCTATCTCTCTCTCTCTCTCAAAAATAAATAAGCGTTAAAAAAAAAAAAAAAAAGACTGGGATCTTATCAATTCATAAATATTTAAACCAAAAATATTATTTGCCTGCATTGGATTGCTTTCTGGGGCTTTTTGTTGTTGTTGTTGTTGTTGTTGTTTTATTTTTTTCAGTGGAAATGTAATGTTTAAAAATGCAATGCAAATAAGTAAATTACAGACAAAAAGGACTTTTAGGGGTGTCTGACTGGCTCAGAAGGGCATGCGACTCTTGATCTCAGCGTCATGAGTTGGAGCCCCATGTTGGGTGTAGAGATTACTCACATACATACATACATTCATAAACAAACTTTAAAAGAAAATAAAAGGACTTTCAATATCAACTCTCATAATATACTGATAAAGCTCAAAGTGGCAGAAATCATTATCAGGAGTCAATCTAAAATCTAAGTATCCCGACCTCTTTCACCTAATGTGTTGACAATGAATCCAAAGTATTGACTTGCTATTATTATAGAACAAAGTTTGACTTTCTTAGTTTTAGAAACCAGAAACCTGTCTGAATCCTTTCAGAATTGACTTATTATTTAGATTTCTTTTAAATATGCCAATGCTGATTTTAAGTGTTTTTTAAAAATCAATAGCCACACCTATAGTTTCAAAGACTAAACCTACAAAGCTTGTTGGTGTGTGATTCCTTCCTCTAAAATACCAGACATTCTCGTCTCCAGGCATCACCATTTGGGGAGAGTGTTGTGTGAAAATGGCTGTGATCTTTGTGGGTTCTGTCTGGTTATACCTCACTGGGACACCAGAGGGCGCACGGAAGGCCGGCACTTGTTTTTCTTTAAATCCTGAATCAAAATCCTTGCAGCGAACAACAAAAGACTGGGAACACAGGGGCCGGAAGACAAAGGGACAAGGGGAAAAGGCTGCACGCCCTGTTTTACTGACGTTTAAGTTTGCTTCCTCGTCCCTTCACCTCCCTGCCTTAAGAAAGTAAAACAATGTAAAATGCAAAATGAAATCAACTAACAAGGAAAATCAGAGTAGAATAGTCACTATAGTTCTAGGGAAGACCATCACAGGTGTGCATGTAAGCTATTTGCTTTCCTTGGTATTAGTAACTTAAAAAAGTTACTGTTTCTCTATGTTCAAGAATAATATATGCACATAGTAGAAAACTTGGAAAATATAGAAAAGCCAAAAGAACAGGGATCATCAATATGTTCTAACCCAGATATAACTATTTTTAATATTTTCACGTATTTCTTTCCAGACTTCTTTCAATATTTATAAATGCAGGGCGCCTGGCTGGCTCAGTCTGTGAAGCATGCTCTTGATCTCAGGTTTGTGAGTTTGAGCCCCACGTTGGGTGTAGAGATTACTTAAATAAATAAACTTAAAAAAAATTTAATATTTATAAATGCACATAAAAATAGTACTCCACATACTATTTTGTGCTAGTTTTCCCCTCATTTATTGTACTATCAACTTCGTTTTTAACAATAAATTCTAATAACCTTCCTAATCACATGAGTCATTCACAAATAAAAGTTAGAAATTTCAAAAGTGCTACAGGCAGCTGTTTCCTAAGATGGCACTTCAATGCCAGACCTGAGTAGTGCATTTAAAGTAGGAATTTTTCTGTTGCTTTGCTTTTAGAAGAGGTAACAGGTAAAGACTAAAGTAAAGAAGTAGACACTATTTCACCCCACCCCAAATAAGCAGAATGGATTTGTCCTTCCAGCTGCCTGAAAACTGACCCCAAAGGGCTAGGGAAAAGTGTGGGTCAGTGGGACCCAGGGGTCTTCCCAGTGGGGTCAGTGCTTGCCTTAAGGTCGGACAGATCAATGAGCACAATTACTAACACCGGCAAGCCAGTAGGTGGTCAGCAAGGCAGGAAAAAGTCAGAACAGAAAGGTCAATGACCTCGAGGCTTGAGACAAATGCCAGCAGGTGCTTTCCTCAAAGGAAAAGAAGCTGAGACCAGCCCAGGGAAAGACAGCCACAGGGAAGATGATGCCAAGATCTGGTGCCCTGGATTCCTTTGCATCACTGCAACAAATAAAGGGGAAAGTGGTGACATTCTTGGCCCTAAGAATTAGGGAAATCACTGGAGATCTCTGGGCCTCAGTTTCCTTACCTGTATAAATGAAAGGATTGAAAAGATCTGTAAGGTTCCTGCCAGCTCCTCAAAGTCTGTGATTTTTACCTATCCCCACTGTGCATTATAATGAATGCTGAAAACATTTCCTGCCTCCTGCAATCCTATCCCACCAGCAGCAGCCCCTCTACTTTATGAAACCCCCACATACTCTTCCTTTCTTTTTTAAAAATTCATTTATTTTTAAAGAGAGAGAGAGAGCAAGAGAGAGAATAACTGGGGGAAGGGCAGAGAGAGGAGAGAGAGAATTCCAAGCAGGCTCCACACTGACAACGTAGAGCCCAATGGAGGAGTCAAACTCATGAACAATGAGATGAATGAACCTGAGATGAAACCAAGAGTCAGACACTCAACCAACTGAGCCACCCAGGCGCCCCTTCCCTTCTCTTTCAAACCTCATCATCATCTTTGGAAGGCTGAGCTGAAAGTAGGTTTTCTTTGAAAAACCCAGGCAGAGCCAGTCCTTCCTTCTCTGTAATCCCATAGTATTTTGCACATATTTCCATCTCTTTCTGTGTGACCTTAACTGTTTTGTGACTCAGTCTCATCTGTAAAAGTGGAAGAATTACTGCACCAAACTTACAGGATTGAAACAAACAGTAAATAGTTATCTTATGTAAAACACTTAAAAGAGAGTCTATTTGTAAGCATGGACTATGCCTCCATTATAGCACTTAACAAACTATTAGTAAAAGAGTCCAGCAGTTACCCCACCCCATGAAATCTGAGTTCTTCAAGGGCAGGAAGTGATATTACTCATATCTTTGTCCCCTATGCCTAACTCCATGCCTGGCACAAAGAATAGATCAATACGGTTATCTTTTGTTTGTTGGTTTTTTTGTTTATTTGGTCTTTTTAATGAGAAGGAAAAGACTAAACTTGATTATACTGGAGGGAGAAAGATGCTTGCCTCTCAGCTTTAACTCTGGATTATTTAAATAAGTCAGGCTGTGAAACAGTGAAGTATGAGCATCCTCAATAGAATTTTTTTTCCCTTAATATTCTCAACTTGCTCCCAGTTACATCTGTCTTCCAGGCCCAAATCATAAACATTCACCTTTGAATTTGAATTTTAATATTTATGGAGGGTTAGTTCAATATTTGCATAGGAACTTTTGCATTTTAATAAATGGAAATCATGTTTCTGTGAATGAATGATTATAGAATCCAAAAACTACCCAGGAGGAATTTAGGCTTTTCTTTAATTACGGAGGAAGAGGAAAGGAAAAAGAGAATGTTGGGTAGTGTGCTGGCCCAAGTTCTTGTTTACATTATGTTCAAAGGTTGAGTTGAGGAAGTGAAAATAATAGAGAAAAAAGGGAAGAAACACAAGAAACCAAGTCATGTATGCTCTGATAAAATCAAAAATTCTTTAAGAGAATAAAATAAAACAAGACACAGCTTAGGAGAAAATGCATCTCCCAAGATATATTATACATGTGTTGATCTATCCCAAGATATAGAACAGATTTTAAAAAACAAGAAATCAAAAAAAAAAAAAAAAAAGGAATCAGAATACATTTAAAAAACTTTCAAAATTCAATAAGAAAACCACCCAACTCAAAAATAGGCAAAACATTAAGATGCTTAAAATAAACCCATTAAAATATGCTCAACATCATTAATCATTAGGGAAAGTTTTATTAACCACAGAGAGATCCTACTACATTGCTTATAGAATGGCTCAAATAAAAAAATATTTATAATATCAAGTGAGTGCTAGTAAAGATATGGAACAATAAGAATGTTCCTTTGTTGTTAGTGAGAATGTAAAATATTCCAGTTAGGGAAACAGTTTGGCAGTTTCTTATAAAGGCAAACACACATTCACCCTAAGACCCAGTTAGTTATTCACTCCTAGTTTTGACCTAAGAGAAATGAAGATGCAAAAACCTGTATACTGTTAAAAAAAAAAAAAAAAAAAAAATCACCTGGGTAAATTTGAAGATCTAATTGGCTTTTTTCAACGATTTATAAATTGGTAAGCATCCCATCCAGCAAGTAGAAAGGAGCTGCAAAGAACTGTACCAAATAAATTTTATAGACAGAAACAGGAAGGTTGTTAGCAAAGGAAAGGATTGTTTCAGGCAAGTTCACCTTTCCCTTAAGGGGAAGAGCAGGCGATCTTAACATGCAGATTACCTCACAAGGGCTGATTAGGCAATTCCAGACTGATTGGTTTAAAATTTCACTCCTGGGAGACACGAAAACTGCAACTAGGTTAAGTCTTTGTGGAGTATAACAAAAGTGACTCCATTTTGGCCTATTGTTTCTTTTTAACAACAGGAATGTTTATAATAGCTATATTTATAATAGTCAAAAACTGGAAACAAATGTCTATCAACTAGTGATTGGATAAACATCCATACAATGGTACACTAATCAACAATGGAAAAAAAATCCCACTGATAGAAGAAACAATGTGGATGACTCTGAAAAGCATCATGCTAACTCAAAGGTGCCATATTTGAAGGGTTACAATCTGTACATTTCCATTAATATGGCATTCAATTCAGCAAACCGGAAATCATATCAGTGGTGCCTGGGGTTGGAGGGAAGGGATTGACTGCAAAGGGGCATAAGGGAAGTTTGTGATGAAAGTGATAGGAGTAATAGAAACAGTCTATAATTTAAAAAAAAAAAAAAAGAAATAGTCTATAATTTGATTATGGTCAAAATTCATAAAACAGTACACCTAAAAAGGAATGAATTTTACTATATGTAAACTATAACTCAATAAACTCTAAAAATAATAAATAAACATTTATTTTTTTATTATTTTTTTAGAGAGAGAGCATGAGTGGGGGGAGAGGGGCAGAGGGAGAGAGAGATAACTGGGGCTCCATGTGGGGCTTGATCACATGACCCTGAGACCAGGACCTGAGTCAAAATCAAGAGTCAGGTGCTCAACCAGCTGAGCCACCCAGGCACCTCCAAACACATTTATTTTAAAAATTATTAAGAGGCCAAGGAAAAGTTAACACAGCTTGAGAGATCCTGTATCACCCACCCTACTCCCATTGGCCTTTCAACCTCATCTCTCCTATGAACCTCCTCATGATCTCTAGCCACTTCCAACTTCTTTCAACCCCTCTACTCACCACATTTCTTCAGTTCCTATAACCTTTGCAGTACCATCTACCAAGAAATCTCTTCCTTCTGCATCTTCTTCTTAGTAACTGTCACAATTGTAATTTCACTTTTTTGTTGTTGTTTAATTATTCTTTGATTAAAGATATGTATCCTCCCCTCAAATAAAAGTTCCTTGAGTTCAGGGTCTTTGTTCATCATAGCACCTCCAGCACCCAGCACAATGACCTCTACAATGAGTATTCAACCATGATGTTCAACTACCTACTCAATGTCTCACCCTTAACACAGCCAAAACTGAAATACTTATTATCCCTAAAAATACTGCTCCATGTGCAGAGCTGACATATTGCACACTTCCAAGGAGTGCCATCCACAGAACATCTGTGTGAATGGTGCCCTCCCTCCTCCTCAGGGTGCCCTTGTTAGGGACCAAGAGCAGGCTGTCCTGAAATGGGCCACTTTGGCATTAAGATTATTTTGAGTTAAAAAAAAGCAATCCAGGGGCACCTGGGTGACTCAGTTAAGCATCTGATTTCAGCTCAGGTCATGATCTCATGGTTTGTGGGTTTGAGTCCCCTCTTGGGCTCTGTGCTGGAAGCTCAAAAATAAATAAACATTTTTAAAAATTAAAAAAAAAAGCAATACAAACAAAGCTGTTTCAGAAAAGACTCTTTAGCTACCCTATAACTGCCTAAAAGAATTGAGATATATGTAACTACATTACAATATGGTAGACAGGGAGGAAACCAGGAAGGCCTGTTTAAGTCTTCTCTTTGTCCCATTGTTTCTGAGTGGCCCGGTGAACATTTGTTTACCAAATGTTTTCTCTTTTTCCAAATATTTCCTGTTTTTCATGCTTCCTGAAGAATGCATCCCTTCTCTTTGAAGTCCAAGACCCTTACCCACTTCACCTCAGTTCATAATGACATATATACCTCATTTTGTCTGTCTTTGGAATTTCCACGTCTGTATGGATTCCCTGTGTGTGCTATTAAATTTTATTTTTTCCTATTAATATGTCTCATGTCAAGTTGATTCTTGGTCTACCTAGAAGAGCCTTAAAAGGGCCAGGAATTCTTGCTTCCTTCACGTGGACTATGAATATGGTGCCCTCTGAAATTGTGCACTATTCTCCACTTCAGTTGATGGCAACTCTGTTCTTCCAATTGCTCAAGCCAAAAAGTTTAGAAGCGTCTTTGATTCATCTTTTACTCTTACACCTCAAATTCATGGTGTCAGGAAGTTCTACAGGCTCCACTTTCAAAATCTATCAGCACCTGTCCCATTCTCCACGACTCCCACACTGGCTTCAACTACCTCACCTCCCACATTGATTATTGCAATAGACCTCATTGGTCTCCCTGCTTCTGCTCTTAGCCCCCTACAGTCTATTCTCAACCCAGTAGGCAAAAACTCTTTAAAACATAAATCAGAACAGGTCACTTCTCTGTTCAAAACCCGACAGCAGCTCATTTCTCCCCAGAATAAAAGCCAAAGTCTTTACAACAACCTTTCAGGTCCTACAATCATTGTAGCTAGCTATATGACTACACCCCTTACTTCAAGCCTGTTCGAATGCTACCTTATTAAAAGGAGGCCTGTTTGACCATTGTATTTAATTTGCCCCTCTCTAGACCCCCTTATAATGCTATTTTTTTTCTATTTACACTCTTGTCACCATCTAGCATATTCATTTATTACATTCATTGTTTATTGTCTTCCTTCTATTAGGATATAAGCTCCCCAAGAACATTTATCCATTAAAACCTGCCCATATGTCTAAAACAATGTCTGGCACATTTTAGGTTCAATAGTAAATGAGTAACCTCAGTGCCTAAGCAATTAGAGATTAGTGAATATTAATACAGGAACAAGCATGACACATATGTTGACACTAGTGGTAAGATTTTCTCTCCATAACACTTATTTATTAACATACAACTATGTGGAACTATACAGCAGGATGAGTTTTGCACAAGATTTGCTGTCAAGGCTTGGGTGATTCCTAGCCTATTACCACTTCCTATCTGTGTGACTCTACAAAATTCTCTTTATCCACCTGTAAAATAGGGATAAAACACCTGCCTTATTGACCTCACAGGACTGTTGAAGAGATGAATACAAATGGTTCTACAAGCTGTGATAAGCTAGACAACCAGTTATTTAGGTGGATCAAGATTTGAAACGTTCAATAACATTGATTGTCATCATACTATTCACCTCCTGAGAGTTCTATGCTCTCTCTACTGCCAGTCAGATTTTAACCTTTACTTTCACCAGTGCTGACAGTGAGGAATCTCTGAGCTCCCTTACCCTGTTCAGGTTAATTATCCTCTCTTCCTTTCCATTTTAGGGAAATGGACAGCAGGTGCTGAGTTTCCTGCTCCATGATTTCTGCTGACTCAGGCTGCTTCTTCATTTCCCTAGGGAGGAAAAAAAAAGTAAGAACACAATGTGTGAACACTGGCATAGCTTTATCACAGCTTAGGTGGAGAGGATGATGTCTCTTCTGAAGGGACAGGATTAAGCCTCTTCTACCAGGTGGGGGAGGGGTGAAGACAGGCGGTTTTGCCAACTGAGAGACCTGGGACAAACCCCTTCAATCTTACAAGGAAAAAGCCGTCAGCATAGTTATCACAGTGCCCTTTGGACTTCACAAAAGTTATTTGAAAATCAGAAGTAGGAGGAGGCCACAGACCGTGGAAGTTTTTTGAGGCCTTTGGTGTATTTAAAAGTGGAAAAAATATGCCAAAACAGGCCTCAGAAATTGCTATTTTTCAAAAGTCTGGATTAAATAATCCCTTTCATCAGATGGAAAACACCCTGTAACCTATGACCAAAAAAAAAAGTAGTAATTCATAGTACACTACAAGGAATGGATTCCTTAAGACATGTAAGCTTAAGTTCTACAATGAAAACTTTCAGTCATGTCTGCGACTCTGTGAATTTGCATTAAAGATAATGTCAAAAGTTTATGAGTAAGGTCCTCCTCAGAACAGGTTTGATCCTGTTTATGAAAAAGCTAAAGACGGTACAAATTAGCACACCTTCCTAACCCTATGTTTAATTAATGGCACATCCTTGTTTTGAATTACTTAAATGTATTATTATTTTACCACTTACGTGTTTGTCATTTTCGAGTAAACTGTAGACGCCTCAGGAAAGAGACCGAAATACAGAAAAAAAAAATCAGCTAACAGGATTTCATCTGGCCTCAGCTGGTCCAATGCATGAGCCCTTTGGTGTAACAAAAGCTTACAAATTGTTTGAGGAGGCACTGTACTGTGGGACAACCCTGGCAGCCCTGGACATCTGGCAACCATATGATATCCTTGGACTTCGACTTCTGAATGAAAATATAAGTAAGTGAAGGTAAAGTTCTGCTTCAACTCACATCCTCTTGGTCACTATTAAATAAAAAACTCCAACAAGAAACCTAAGTCATCAGGAAAGTATAAAGAGCTCCGGAAAATTATTTTCAACAATTCACCACCACTAAAACTGGAAGCGCATTTTGTTTCACTTATTCTAAATAATTTACTCTTTCCACGGACGAAGAGTCCAAGGTGCCCAAAGGGGATAGAGAGCAGGCAGAGGTCCAGGTGTCCGGATTGTCACACTTCCGGGTGGCAAGCGGAAAGGAAAGTAGCCTAGGGAGGGAATCTTTTCTACTTTTGAAGAGATATTTGGGAAGAGTAAAAACGACAGCTCCTCGTTAGTATAGTGGTTAGTATCCCCGCCTGTCACGCGGGAGACCGGGGTTCAATTCCCCGACGGGGAGGCCGTTAAGTTTTATTAATCCAACTGCTCAACTATGAGGTGCAAACCTGCTGACATATGCAATACATAATATCCTCTGTAAGCGCATCTTTTAAAAATGGTACTTTTAAGCTTAACACTCACGGTGAAATAAAACCATACCCTGAGAGCAATGCTTTATACAACTGGCGCTAGATACCAGGGCCTAGCTGGCAAAGACGTGCGCTTGCGCAGAAACGCCCGACAAATTCCAACTGGAGGTCACGAACTCCGCGCGCGCAACCCGGGGGGGAGGGGAGAGGGAAGGCGGAGTTTCGCGCCTAAAGGGGCGGGTAAGAACGGAAATTGCTTGCTATAGAAGAGGAAGGAACAGTTTCCCTTGACCCTGGGGACTCGACTGAAAGGGAAACTCCGTTCTCCCGCTTCCTTTGGTTCCTCCCCAAGTTAGGTAGAGGATTAGCGGTCAGTAAAATTTGGGTGCCAAAAGGATCAGTCTCCAGTTCCAATCTGTACTGGGTGGAGGGGCAAGGAGAGACGTGAAGAAAAAAAATGCGTCCGGGAGAAGCGCCATGATACTTGAGTCCTAAGAAACTGCGCGAGCCACAGCCCAGCAGGACCTCGTGGCGCAACGGTAGCGCGTCTGACTCCAGATCAGAAGGCTGCGTGTTCGAATCACGTCGGGGTCATGAGGCTTTTACTCTTTTAAGCCACTAACCTCTAGAGACCTAGGATTATTCCCGCCATTTTTTAAAAATGCCTTTAATTTTAAGATTAAATCTTCCTCCTTAAAATGTTACCCTAGTAATCCTTAGTCTGCGAAAAGACAAATCTGTCTTTATATTATAGAGCCTTAAGGCTAGTGGCTTTGTACTGTTTTGCTTTGTAAAGTGAGTTTTCTGTCATTTAATGTGCATGATACATAGAAATATATGTACGGACCATTACTACTGTGCATTAGTGGGTGTATCAGCCCAACGGCCTTCACAAGAAATGAACAAGCCATTTTTCCCAAAACGGTATTAGACCCTTTGCCTTTCGAAAGCAAGTACAATAGAGTAAAATTTTCTAACTTTGAATATCATGGCAGTTTTTATGTCTTAGCCTGTGTGCCAATAAACAATCTTACGACGTGTGATTAGTATCCTACTATTACAAACTGGCACACGCAGGAATAGGGACCTGCCAAGGGTCACCAAAGTTTCCAGACAAGACTGGCTGCATATCCTTGTCTTTACTAAATGTTTTACAATGAAGGTGGAAAAAATGTCCAGAGAATGTGCTAGAAACCATTGGACTTAAGTGACGTATTGATGCCCCCTTTATATTTTCACTAATTCAGGTGAGTGGGGACAAAAGTCAGATATTCAACTTTCAACTATTAATCTTTTTAATAAGGAGCAAAGCTTACTTATTCACCTTTGTAAGTTCCAGCACTCTTAGTACTGAATAGTGCCTTACAGGCATATGTCAAACATTTGTTGTACAAAAGAAATGAATAGCAAGATGAGAAATATTTTTAGATTTTTATTGGCTATGTTCCATAAAAGTCCCGGAGTTTTTCTGTTCAGTGTTTTGAAAACATCAAATACTAATTTCTTATGATTTAACCTAATGTAGCCAGTATAGCTGGACATTATATTTTCACTTTGTGTAGTTTGTTCTTTCTCCTATTTGGATGGATTAAGATTAGACCATCCATTTCAACAGATATGGCCCACCAACTATGATGAGCCTAATACTGTGCTCAGCACTGAGGAAAAGGATACACTGAGTAAAGTACCCAAATACTATAATATATTGGGCTAAGTACCCTGAAAATAAGAACAGAGTAGTATGGAGTTGCTAAAATAGGGACATTAACTCTGCCTTGGTTAGTAGCTCAAGAAAGCCTCATAAAGGAGGATCTTGAAAAATAAAATTTTCCTATGTGACTTTAAGACATTTATCCAGTAGACATATTTGAATGCCTTCTATAAGTTGAGCACTGTCCATAATGTCCCTCAGATCTGGTTTTTTCAACCTGAGGTTTATATGAGTTTGCTAGGACTGCCTAGGAGTTCAAGATCGAAGTGACAGCAGGGCTGTTTTCTTCTGAGATCTGTTCTTGGCTTATAGATGGCCACCTTCTCACTGTCCTCAATGATCATACCTCTGCATGTGCACACCTCTGATGATGTCTATGTGTTCAAGTTTTCTTTTATAAGTAAACTAGTCAGTTTGGATTAGGGCCTGCTCTAATGGCCTCGTTTTAACTTAATTACCTGTTAACAGTCCTTGTCTCCAAATATCATCACATTTTGAGGTACTGGGGGTTAGGGCTTCAACATATGAATTTTGAGGGTATACAATTCAGTCCATAATAGAAGTTATGTTCCCTCTCCCCCAGCAACCTTTGCATACATATCATATATCTGTAACAATACTTGCTTGATCTTAGCTTGGAACAAGCATGTTATCTTATTTGTACAAAATCATACTCTTGAAAGGTGAACGTGTAATGTTACCTGCTAATCATTTTGTTATGGCAGCCCTAGCAAACTGATACAGCTTCTTTGGAGTACTGCTAGTTCTCTAGTATGGCTGGAGAGAAAGAGACAGAAAGCTATAGAGGTAAACAGGAGTCAGATCACTCAGAACCTTCTAATTTAGATTTTATTCTGAGGGCAACGCAAAGCTATTATTCAAGACTGTGACCAGCTCTGGTTTTACAAAGAGTGAAAAAAAAACCAAAAAGGTGGCTTAGAGCTGTTATTTCCAGACAGTTTCCTATGAATAAGTTAGAAATGCAAATATTCTGGCCCCACCCCATACCTACAGATTCAGAAAAATCCGGGGACAGGGCCTAGCATTTAACCACCAGTGTTCACCAGGCCTTCCAGGCCTTCTGATCCCAGCTAAAGTTTAAGAACCACTGGCCTATACAGCAAGGCCAGAATGGAGGTCCCACTTACCTCACAGAGTTGTTAAGAGAATCAAAGCACAGCATAGGGAATATGGTCAGCAATATTACAACAGCATTGTATGGTGACAGATGGTAGCTACATTTGTGGTGAGCATAGCATAAGGTATAAGAGAAGTTGAGTCACTGTGTTGTACGCCTGAAACTAATGTAACACTGTGTGTCACCTATACTCAAAAATATTTTTAAAAATAATCAAATAAGATAAAATACAGAAAAATGTTGTAAAGCAGTACATACACGTCATTATTTATACCGCTACAGCTCTAAAGCTGTCACTTCACAGGTTCCAGCTTCTTTCCAAGTTTGGACGTCTGTACTTTCTTAGAATAGCCCATTTGCTAACTTGCTATAACCTTGAAACAACTTAAAATCCAACATTTTATTTTTTTAATTTAAATTTTAGTTAGTTAACATACAGTGCAATATTGGTTTCAGGAGTAGAATTTAGTTATTCATCACTTATGACACCCAGTGCTCACCACAAGAAGTGCCCTCCTTAATACCCATCACCCATCTAGCCCATCCCCCACCCACCTCCCTCCATCAACCCTCAGTTTGTTCTCTATCGTTAGTAGTCTCTTGCGGTTTGTTTAGCTTTCTTCTCTTTTCCCCCTCCTTCCCATATACTCATCTGTTTTGTTTCTTAAATTCCACATATGAATGACATCATATGGTATTTGTCTTTCTCTTATTTTGCTTAGCATAATATATTCTAGCTCTACCCACATCATTGCCAATGGCAAGATTTCATTCTTTTTGATCACCGAGTAATATTCCATTGTAAATATATAAACCACCTCTTTGTATATACACCACCGATATTTGGGCTCTCTCCATAGTTTGGCTATTGTTGACAATGCTGCTATAAATATCAGGGTACACATACCCTTCAAATCTGTATTTTTATATCCTTTGGGTATAGAGCGAATAGTGCAATTGCTGGATCATAAGGTAGTTCTATTTTTAGTTTTTTGAGGAACTTCCATACTGTTTTCCAGAGTGGCTGCACCAGTTTGCATTCCCACCAACAGTGCAAGAGGGTTTCCCTTTCTCTGCATCCTCGCCAACACCTGTTGTTTCTTGTGTTAATTTTAGCAATTCTGACAGGTGTGAGGTGGTATCTCATTGTGATTTTGATCTGTATTTCCTTGATGATGAGTGATGTTGAGCATCTTTTATGTGTCCGTTAGCCATCTGGATGTCTTCTTTGGAAAAGTGTTTGTGTCTTCTGCCCATTTCTTAACTGGGTTGTTTGTTTTTTGAGTGTTGAATTTGAGAAGTTCTTTGTAGATTTTGGATACTAATCCTTTATCAGATATGTCATTTACAAATATCTTCTCCCATTCTGTAGGCTACCTTTTAGTTTTGTTGATTATTTCCTTCAGTGTGCAGATTTTTTTCTTTTTTCTTTCTTTTTTTTTTTTTTTTTTTTTTTTTTGGCAGAAGCTCTTTATCTTGATGAAGTCCCTGTAGTTCATGTTTGCTTTTGTTTCCCTTGCCTGCAGCAACATGTCTAGTAAGAAACTGCTCCTGCCAAAGTAAAAGAGGTCGCTGCCTGTGTTCTCCTCTAGGATTTTGATGGTTTCCTTTCTCACATTTAGGTCTTTAATCCATTTTACATTTATTTTTGTGTATGCTATAAGAAAGTAGTCCAGTTGCAATCTTCTGCATGTTGTGTCCAGTTTTCCCAACACCATTTGTTGAAGAGACTGTCTTTTTTTCCATTGGAAGTCTTCCCTGCTTTGTCAAAGATTAGTTGACCATGTAGTTGAACACTTCATTTTAATTTCTACAACCATTATATAGGAATGATGTCAGGAAAGAAGCTCTGAAATACAGATCCATATTTGAATTCCC
The DNA here is from genome assembly GCF_028749965.1 of Puma concolor. NCBI lineage: Eukaryota > Metazoa > Chordata > Mammalia > Carnivora > Felidae > Puma > Puma concolor. Next base: position 22,945,077 of record NC_141673.1, on the reverse strand, counting down.
ACTTAATAGACCTGTGATTTTGTTCTGTTTCACTAGAAATGTTCCAGTCATTTATCCTTCCAAATGAATTTATCCACTGGCATAGAATGCTCCGAGCATTTATTTCACCTGTTTAATAAATTACGTTTCTCTTTTGAGATTTCTTTTTTTTTTCCTAGAGAGAATGTGAGCAGGGGAAAGTAGCAGAGGGGGTCGGGGTGAGAATCTCAAGCAGGCTCCACCGTCAGCATGGAGCCTGACACAAGGCTTGATCTCATGACCCTGAGACCATGACCTGAGCTGAAATCAAGAGTGTGATGCTCAACCGACTGAGCCACCCAGGCCCCCCAAGACTGTTTTTAATCAGTTTCCTAAGACTCATGTACTCTAGATGAACTGATAAAATGGAGCCTTTGGAAATACAAAACTGAAAGACTCTGAATTCTGATAAGCCAAGGGATTTTCCGATTTCTCAAACTAATTCAAAAAGAAAAGTAGTTATGTTTATAAAAATCATGTGTTCATTGTGGAAATCTTGAGAAACACAGAAAAAATAAGAAAGAAAATAAAAATCATTTGTGCCCCAACACCTAGATGAAATTACCACAAACATTTTGGTCCAGGGGCGCCTGGGTGGCTCGGTCAGTTAAGCATCTAACTCTTGGTTTCAGCTCAGGTGGCTCAATCAGTTACAAATCTGACTCTTGGTTTTGGCTCAGGTCATGATCTTGTTGCTGGTGAGTTCACACACTGCATTGGGCGCTGCACTGACAGTGCAGAGCCTGCTTGGGATTCTTTGTCTCTCTGCCCCTCCCCTGTGCGTGTGCTCTCTCTCTCTCTCTCAAAAATAAATAAACATTAAAAACAATTTTGGTCTAGGGGTGCCTGGGTGGCTCAGTTGATTAAGTGTCTGACTTCAGCTCAGGTCATGATCTCACAGTTTGCAAGTTCGAGCCCTGCATCAGGTTCTGTGCTGACAGCTCAGAGCCTGGAGCCTGCTTCAGATTCTGTGTCTCTCCCTCTCTCTGCCCATCCCCCATGCGCGCGCGTGCTCTCTCTCTCTCTCTCTCAAAAATAAATATTAAAAAAATTTTTTTTGGTCTATGTTCATTTAGGTTTTTTTCTATGTGTATATTTTTAAATATACACATATCCCTACACACTTCAGTTTTTATAGAACTGAGATCTTACTCTGATTGGTTCTCTACTTTTTTCTACTGTGAACATCCTCTTATATATTTTTTTAATGTTTTTATTTTTACTTTTGAGAGAGAGAGAGAGAGACAGAGCATGAGCAGTGAGGCACAGAGAGAGAGGGAGACACAGGATCCAAAGGAGGCTCCAGGCTCTGAGCTGTCAGCACGGAGCCCGATGCAGGGCTCAAACTCACAAACCATGAGATTGTGACCTGAACCAAAGTCAGACATTCAACTGACTGAGCCACCCAGGCACCCCATCCTCTCATATTATTAAAAAAAAAGTCAATAATGTTTGTCATCTGCTTTGAGGTGACACTTTTAAATTCAGAACCAAGCAAAATGAGATAATGAAGAACAAAAAAGTCAGCTCTATGTTAATAACATTAAGAAGTTCAAAATGGGAAATGAAGGCAGTTAGTTATGCAAGTGATTTATGAAAAAATCATAAGTTTCAGAACAGTTTTCTGACAAAGTAATTCCATTGATTTATTTTTTAAGCTGTGGCTTCACATAGGAATATATTTCCTGTTTCCGTAGGTTTTGGGTATCAATGCTATAATTTTAAAGATTTTTTGTAATCTATACCAAGATAGATAGATAAATAAATAATAAATAAATAAATAAATAAAACCTAATACCAATTTCAACAGAAAATATAATATAAAAATTTTTTATATTGTATGAATAAAACAAAATAAAATGCCAAGTCTTTTTTTTTTTTTTTCCCAATTAAGAAATTTCACAGGGCGGTACAGCATGTGACTCTTGATCTCAGAGTTGTGAGTTCAAGCCCCATGTTGGTCATGGAGCCTATTTAAAATTAAAAAAAAAAATAAGAAATTTCACAGATGATGACTCAACAAATCAAGTCCTTGAGCAGGAGAGAAGGATGAGATCCAGAGTACAAGTGACAGAGTTCTCTCTGATAGTTCTCTCTTCCATTGAAACAAGAAAAATGCATTTGTATGGAACCACAAAGACCCCAAATAGCCAAAGCAATCTTGAAAAAGAAAACCAAAGCAGGAGGCATCACAATCCCAGACCTCAAGCTATACTACAAAGCTGTAATCATCAAGACAGTATGGTACTGGTACAAGAACAGACACTCAGATCAATGGAACAGAATAGAGAACCCAGAAATGGACCCACAAATGTATGGCCAACTAATCTTTGACAAAGCAGGAAAGAATATCCAATAGAATGAAGACAGTCTCTTCAGCAAATGGTGCTGGGAAAACTGGACAGCAACATGCAGAAGAATGAACCTGGACCACTTTCTTACACCATACACAAAAATAAACTCAAAATGGAAAAGACCTAAATGTAAGACAGGAAGCCATCAAAATCCTTGAGGAGAAAGCAGGCAAAAACCTCTTTGATCTTGGCCACAGCAACTTCTTACTCAACACATCTCCGGAGGCAAGGGAAACAAAAGCAAAAATGAACTACTGGGACCTCATCAAAATAAAAAGCTTCTGCACAACAAAGGAAACAGTCAGCAAAACTAAAAGGCAACTGACATAATGGGAGAAGATATTTACAAATGACATATCAGATAAAGGGTTAGCATCCAAAATCTATACACAACTTCTCAAACTCAACACCCAAAAAACAAATAATCCAGTGAAGAAATGGGCAAAAGACATGAATAGACACTTCTCCAAGGAAGACATCCAGATGGCCAACCGACACATGAAAAAATGCTCAACATCACTCATCATCAGGGAAATACAAATCAAAACCACAAGGAGATACCACCTTACACCTGTCAGAATGGCTAACATTAACAACGCAGGCAACAGATGTTGGCGAGGATGTGGAGAAAGAGGATCTCTTTTGCATTGTTGGTGGCAGTACAAGCTGGTGCAGCCACTCTGGAAAACAGTATGGAGGTTCCTCAAAAAACTAAAAATAAACTACCTTACAACCCAGCAATTGCACTACTAGGCATTTATCCATGGGATGCAGGTGTGCTGTTTCGAAGGGACACATGCACCCCCATGTTTATAGCAGCACTATGAACAATAGCCAAAGTATGGAGAGAGCCCAGATGTCCATCGATGGATGAATGGATAAAGATGTGGTATATATATACAATGGAGTATTACTCAATCAAAAAGAATGAAATCTTGCCATTTGCAACTACGTGGATGGAACTGGAGGGTTTTATGCTAAGTGGAATTAGTCAGTCAGAGAAAGACAAAAATCATATGACTTCACTCATATGAGGACTTTAAGAGACAAAACAGATGAACATAAGGGAAGGGAAACAAAAATAATATAAAAACAGGGAGGGGACAAAACAGAAGAGACTCATATATATAGAGAACAAACTGAGGGTTGCTTGGAGGGGTTGTGGGAGGGGGGATGGGCTAAATGGGTAAGAGGCATTAAGGAATCTACTCCTGAAGTCATTGTTTCACTATAAGCTAACTAATTTGTATGTAAATTTTAAAAAATAAAAAAAAGAAAATTTAAAAAAAGAAATAAGAAAAATGCAAGAGCAAATGGGTACAGATGTGACCTTCTGAAGTTGAGGCATTCCCTGTAGATGGTTTCTAGTTTCTCAAACATGATGCAAGTTCTCTGGCTGAAAATGAGGACAGGTGGGGGAAAGGATATGAGAGATGTGAGTAGAGAAGTCAAAGTATGAATGATTCATCCAGAGAATGAATAGTTTTGCCAGCCAGTTGAAGTGCTCCCATGAGGTATAAGGTCATAAATTAAAACCAGTCAGTCCTTCCGTATGATTTTTCTATAGCAATCTTTGCTACTTGGATGCAAGCAATGGAATGGAAAAGTTTGTTTCAGCAGGGCTTAGTCCAAGCAAGACTGGGTTTCTACTTTGAGGTTCCTCCAAGTGAGAAAGATAGAGACATTGGGGTAAGAGAGTTGAAAATGTTTGCAAAAGAGCAATTACAAGGATTGATCAAGGACTCTACGTTGGGTGAGTTGGAAGTATTGATGATGTCAGAAGCATATTAATAGACTTTAGTTTAAGTGTTGGGCTTAATGGATTGAGGGTGTTAATAGGTCAGTGAGAGTATATTAAATGAGCTGAGGGGAAAAGGCTAGTGATTGACAACTGGGATGCTTGAAATGGACAGTTAGAAGGTAAAAGAGTTATTGATGACACTGTTCAGAATATTACCACTTGGAGTGGATGGATGAAATAGAATAGAGGAACAAATTGTTGGAGATGAAGAGGTCAAAGATCTGAAAGGCCAAGTGCTAGGAGTGCCTGGCTGGCTCAGTTGGAAGAGCATGTGACTCTTGAGCTTGGGGTCATGAGTTTGCCCCATGTTGGATATAGAGATTACTTTAATAAATAAATAAACACAAAATAAATAAAAGGCCAAGTGCTGGTTGCATGGTCCATCTGTAAATATGTTAAATTCACAGAGAATATAGACAGGGATGGTGGAGAAACCTAGAGCAAGGAAAAACAGCCTATAATATCTGAGGGAGAGTGGTCAGGTTGATAAATGATAAAGATGGTAAAGGGTGATTTAGTCAGGTGTATAAACTTCAAATGTTTTTGAAGGAGGAAAGAGGAGAAATAGTTTTGAAGTAGTCATTGGGAACAGAGAGGCCACCCAGGCTCTGTCCTCTTGGTCTTAAGATACATGGAGTATGAAGAAAAAAATAACTTCTACTTAGGAGCCCTACAGCAGAGTAAAAGCAAAAGCTACCTTCATCACTAAAAAATTAATAGTTCTGGGGATATACCTGATGTGTGTAGGACAATTCCAAGTCTGAATTTGACAAGTCATGACTTTGTGATGTAGAAAGGCAATCTCACTGTCTGATAGCTTACGATATCAACCATGTCTACTGACATGGTTGTAGAATCTGCAAGTAACCTCCAATTGATAGTGTCTAGAGATAAGAAAGAAGAGTTAATTAATGAAAGGGAATGAAAATTGTTTTTGCTCAAGGAATATTCATGTCAAGCATCTGGAATGTAGTGGGTTTTTTTGTTTGTTTGTTTGTTTGTTTAAAGATTGTTTCTTAAAGTAATCTCTATACCCAACACTGGGCTTGAATTTACAGCCCTGAGATCAAGAGTCACATGCCCCCTAGAATGCAGTTCTTTGAGAATTACATTCTTTAATGTTGGCCTGTAAGGCATAGTATTGTGTCTATTTAAAACAACTTGATAACACAAACACCTTGCAGACTCAACAGGTGATTTTTTTGTGGGTTTTTTTTGGTTTGTGGTTGCAAAGCAGGAAAAATTATTGTTTCCAAGGATTAAACTGCGTAGAAAATGGAAAAATATCTGGTGCAAGGACCCTATGAAAAAAGCCATTGCCCCATTCTCAGGTGGTTCTGTGACTTCAGCATTGTATTCTACTCACATAAAAATTTAGGTAGAATATTATCTTCAGGGATCAGTGATGCCTCCTTCTCTAAGGATCTATTTCAGGGACCAAGCTGCTCAGGTATCCTCAGACGACAGGGCAGCAGTCAGAGCCCAGAACTCTTCTATGTCCCACCCTGGTCACATCCTATATAGCCCTGGTAACTCTGACCCTTTTCAGGTACAGCAGCAAAACCTACCTCTTAAAAACTATTAGTACAGTCAGGCCAGAGCCAAATTTTTCCCCTAGCAAGTTAACAATATAGCAGGATAATTTGCTAATTCAATTAGGGTAGAATAGACCCATCATTGCTGAGATTATGCAGACTGGGACTGTTCCACGTGCATTAATTAATTTGTGGGGTTACCAGTCAGTGCAAACTCATGGTCCTTTGCCTCTCAGTTCAGTTCCGCCTATGAAGATAAATGCAATTGCTTATGTGCCCAGGGAAGCCATGGGGAGAAAAATGGATAACTTTCACAAAACATCCTAAAAATGTACAAAATAAATTGCTAGTTAAAATGTTTTAATTTGTATTACTGAGCTTATTACTATTGCTTAAATATCTGTAAAAACTGAGTTTTAGAAAATAAATATAAAATTGCCCCTAGCTAAAGAATCCATCATTAAACAATGTCTCCTCAATTTGAGCAAAATAAAATGACTTAACTCACAGGGAACATTTTTAGTGAAGGCATTTTTAAAAAACTTACCCAAATTTAAACAACCATGCAGAAATCAGATAAACATTTAAAAAAAATTTTTAAGCAGCTTATAAAGCAGTCTGGAGGTCAGAATTCTAGGGAAATGATTCAGGTCAGTTTCTTTCTTGGAAGAAAGCATCTTGGAACATCTATATTCGTAAGAAACACAAGTATTTGTCATCAGTGGCATTTGCTTTCAGGAAGACATTTTAACTTCATGAAATTTGAGACTTTTTATATGGATCAGTAATATGGGTTTGATTAGGATTCCCGTCCTGATTATAGCTCACCAGGGTCCTCTGTGATTAAAATCTAGGTATGCACCATCTCCGTTATCTTAAGTTGCCCATTAAAGTATTCCTAGATGTTTCGCTTCGTCTTGCTGTATTTAACATTAGGTTTAAGTTATGGTAAGATACTTATGGGTATAAGGATCTAATCCAGAGATGCTCTCAACAAAAATGCAGTTGTGCCCCATCTGTTCAAAATTAAATAATTTATAAACGTCCCAACCTGTAGGCTAAGAGGCAAATAGAATATCTGACGATACAATTTTGTCACAAATTCGGGGGCATTTTAAAGTGCCCAGGAGTCAAGCTTTTGCTTTTCCTGGATTTCAGGAACAAAAGAAGCCTTCGCAAGCAGAGAGAGGGATTTAACTGCTTGCTCTCTCCTTCGCTCCCCACAGGTAAAACAGATCAAGGAAGAGGAGTGCCGAAGAGCACGCGTCGCTCCTTTTCTTTCCCTTCACGGCGAGTGTATGGGGAAGGAAAGGCTGCGGTCATTCTTCTGTAAATCAGTGTCCTACGATTGAGAAAGGCCCAGCCCCTGGTCCTCGCAGCTGGCGTGAAACTCGGCCCCTTCGAAGGCGATCGACCCTAGAGAGGAAAGGTTCTTCTCAAGCAGGGCGGGGGAAGGAAACCGCACACAGAAGAGTACTACTTGTCCCTTATCAGCGTCTTAGGGGAAGGGTGGAGAAAAGGGAAACAGAAACGGGCCAAGCCTCCAGGGCTCCCGCCCGAGCGGCTTTTAAACTGCGTTTCTACCACCTCTCGCACCGTGCCGTGGCTAATGGAACCCGCGCGAGGGCTCCCACCAATCACCGCTCGGCTTCCTCCCACCGCGGGCCAATGGCGGCGCGCGTTCTTGGGGCGTGGGCGAAACAAGCTGCTCTCTCCTCGCTTGTGTAGTGTGTGGGCTGGGGTTAGTGGGGGCTCTTATCTTAGCCGCACTTGGTCCGCACTTAGGCTCGGTGGGCTTTTGTGTCTGGCTTTTGCTTTGCTTTGTGTGTGGGAGTTTTTGCTTTGCTCTGCGGCGCTCCTCCCGGGCGGGAGCCGTGAGGCTCAGAGGCGACAGCGCGGTCCCCCCCGCCCCCGGGCAAGGAGCGAGCGCGCCGGCGTGAGCGGCGGGTGTGAAGGCTGCGGGGAAAGGGATTCGTCGCGGAGATGCCGGAGTTCCTGGAGGACCCCTCGGTCCTGACGAAAGAGAAGTTGAAGAGTGAGTTGGTCGCCAACAATGTGACGCTCCCGGTCGGGGAGCAGCGCAAAGACGTATACGTGCAGCTCTACCTGCAGCACCTCACGGCGCGCAACCGGCCGCCGCTCGCCGCGGGCGCCAACAGCAAGGGGCCTCCGGACTTCTCCAGCGACGAGGAGCGCGAGCCCACCCCAGTCCTCGGCTCCGGAGCCGCGGTCGCAGGCCGCAGCCGAGCCGCCGTCGGCAGGGTAAGGACGCCCGGCCGGGGCCACAAAGGCGGGCGATTGGCGGTTGTCGCCCTCCTCCCCCCACCTCCGCCGCCCGCGCGCGCTCGCCGCCCTCCCTCCTTGGCGCCCCCTCGGGCCTCCTCGTCGGCGAGGCTGCCCCAGCGCCCAACCGGGAGGCTGGCCTTTGGGTCTGCGGACGCAGGGTTCGGCTCCTTTGCCTCCTTCGCCGCAGGCTTGCAAGCTCTGGAAGGGGAGGTCGCTGGAGGGGAGAGTCGCGAAGTTGGGGTCGCGGGGCTCGCGGCTGTGTGTCTGGAAGGTGTGAAGTTGGCGTTTGCTCTTCTGTGACGGGGGTGATTGGTGCGCGCGGGTACCTTGGTGTTCCTTGACCGCCAACAAGAGTGGTATTTCGACGGCGACTTCTGTGCCGGGTTCGAAAGCCCTTGAGGGTCAGCCTGAAACTGCTGTAGGTTACGTTCGAACGTTTTCCCGCTTTATTAACTGAAATGACTGGTAACCGAGGCCCAGAGCGCTCCCTGGAGGGCAATTTGTGACATATTCATTTCTAACCAAAATTTGAAATAATGAAATTCCCGCCTTTTTATGGTTTTGCATATGGAGGGCTTTTTGAACGGTTTTTGTTTTTCTTGTTTGTTACTGTTTGTCCAGCAACAGGCCGTCTTTTGGCGGGGCAGTGTTACTCTAAATTGAACACTTAACATCTTTAAGCAGTTATAAACACTCAGATGTTTGGAAATTCTAGTTTCTAAGGGCTTGGATTTTGTATTTTTTTCCCTTTTTGGTAAATTTTGCATGAGAAAAGGAGAGATTTCAGAACCAGGAGATACTTATTTCTTGGCATTCTGATATGTCAGTAACTGCAGTTTGGAATATCTAAATCTAGGTAAATCTCAGATTGGTTCTGGCAGACTCATGTTTTGTTTCAGAATTGCTTTTCTGTGAGTTTTTATATGCTGCTTTGTGTGAACTGCCTACTTCTCACATTTCAAATCATGGTGAGAGTGTAGTTGAAACTAGTGATTGGATGTAACTTTGTAAGACATTGTGGAGTTTAGAGTTGTTGAGTTTTGATAACTCAAAAGTACTGCTTCTTTCGAAGTTGTGTTGTTTAACTTTAGTTTTTAAAACTCTGATGTGTTTTTCTGGACTGCCCAGGTGGGAATGAGAAAGATGTAATAGATGTAGGTTTAACTGAAAATCTTAGCCTGGGCTCTAGAGAAATTGAAAATCTTATGTCTTAAGTCAGTGCCTAGCACGTAGTAGTGTCAAATATTTATTCATTAAATAAAAGACCAACTGCATCTTACTGCTTCAGATGTCTGTTTTTGTGGATTTGAAGAAAGCCAACTTCTCCATAATAAAGAGAAATTTACTTTCAGAGTAAAGCATATCCATTGTCTCGTTTTTCTCCAACCCCTCTGGAAAAGATATTCAAATGACTTTATTCAAGATTTTGTTGGAAGTGCAATCTTTTCCATTTAAATCAGCACACTTAAAAAAGTCTTCTGTAGAACTCTATAGTGTCTCTGTGCAAACGTATTCTTGAGCCATGGAAGTACTTGGTTGTGTTTATGATAGGATTATTCATTCTTTTTTTTTTAATGTTTATTTTAGAGAAAAAGAGAGCGGGGTAGGGAGAGAGAGGCTCCAAGCGGGCTCTGTGCTGACAACAGAGAGCCCGATGTGGGGCTGAACCCACAAACTGAGATCCTGACCCAATCTGAAGTTGGACGCCCAACTGACCCAGCCACCCAGGCACCCCTGTTCTTATTTTTAGGATTCATTTTAAACAGAAAACATCATCTTGGTTTTGATGTTTAGAGAATATTTCCCAACTAATATAATACCACGTTAGTTATACTTCAGTTTTTTAAAAAAGCATGTCCCGCCTGGGTGGCTCAGTCATGATCTCATGGTTCGTGGGTTCAAGCCCCACATTGGGATCTGTGCTGACAGCTCAGAGCCTGGAGCCTGCTTCAGATTCTGTCTCTCCCTCTCTCTCTGCCCCTCCCTGCTTGCACTGTGCCTCTTTCTCTCTCCAAAATAAATAATCCTTAAAAAAAAATTTTTTTAAAGTATGTCGCAATCTACCCTGTTTTCTTGGGGGTGTAAAAATTTCAGTTATCCAACACTTTTGAGTTCCTACCAAGTGCTCTAACAACCAGAGATTGATTTCTGCAGACCCTGCCAACCATAACCATATAATTATTTAAATTTGTTGGGTTTTTTTTTTTTTTTTGGTATGTTAATCGATCATGTCATGTTTGTTATTTACACATTTTATCTCAACGAATTTCTCATGTTATCAGAGTTGATCAGCACCATGCAAATAAATTCTGGGTGAAAGGAATTAACATTTTAATAGAATCTACAATGTCCAGTGGCATGCTAAGCCCTTTATATTTCATTTAATGTTTTAGTCTGTATAGAGGAAAACTATTTCATAGGCATAGAAGCCATAGTCTTCTCTGCCTTGGGTATTTGAAGCTCAAATACCCAAGCCTTGGCCAGGCTTAATGGCATGAACAAATTGAAAAAGTTAATAGTGATTATTTGGTCAGTAGCATCGTTTTCTGCTTTAAAGCACATTAAGTAAAAGTGACTTATACTTTAACTTAGGAATCTGATAGACTTTACCAGGCATAGGAAAAATATCTTGAGTTGAGAGGAAAAGAATCTTAGGGTATCTATAATAATAGATGAAATTATTCTCCATGGCACATTCCTCTTCTATGTACAAAATTTTATATCATGGCAATTGTTAGCCTTATATGTAATAACAATATAGTTACATTTTTTAAAGAGTATAACCTAGGAGAAAGTCAAATTATGTTGGAGAGTTGTAGATTAGGCAGATTTTTTAAGTGCTAAATTTTTTTTAGTTTATTTAGTTTTTGAGAGAGAGAATGGGAGAAGCAGAAAGAGGATCCCAAGCCCACTCCTTAGTCAGTGCAGAGCCTGGTGCGAGGCTCGAACCCATGAACTGCAAGATCAGAACCTGAGCTGAAACCAAGAGTTGGATGCTTAACCGATTGAGCCACCCAGGTGCCCCTAAGTGGTAAATTTTTAACTTTTTTTTTTTTTAAGTAGGCTCCCGCCCCATGTGGGGCTTGAACTCATGACCCTGAGATTGAGTCATGTGCTCCACTGGCTGAGCCAGCCAGGTGCCCCAGCTTTTAACATTTTAAAAATAAATCAAACATTACTGTGGATTTGACCAAAGATGTAGCAGTTGCCTTCCATTTAAACATGGGTTTATGAGGAGTTTTTTTTTTTTTTCTTTCTTTCTTAATGTTCATTTCTTTTAAGAGACAGAATGCTAGTGGGGGAGAGGGGCAGAGGGAGAGAGAATTCCAGGCAGGCTCCATGCCCAGAGTGGAGCCCTACATGGTTCTCCATCCCACGACTGTGAGAGCACACACAAGTGGGGGAAGAACAGCGAGAGGCAGAGAGAGAGAATCCCAAACAGGTTCTGCAGTGTCAGCACAGAACTCAACACAGGGCTCAGACTCACCGAACTGAGAGATCATGACCTGAGCCAAAATCAAGAGTCAGATGCCTGACTGACTGAGCCACCCAGGGGCCCCAGAATATTTTTAATTAAAGGAGAACCCCTTTCCATTTCAGCCATAGCCATGGTTTCTTAGATTCATTTGGTGTGATACGACAAAAATATTTGCATATTCAAAATTTGGTTTTTGGTTTTAGTTTTCTTTTAAACTTTTTACTTTATGCATCTTGATGACACCAGCATTTTTAGGTGTTAAAATTACCTGGATTGCCGACAGAAAAATAAACATTCAAAAAGTTGGCAATCTGCCTTTTTGTTCTAAGGTGCAAAGCAGTTGTAGCTATTTAGAATCTAATGGAGCATAGCATTCTTGAATGGTCTGATCAAGTGGATCATGAATTCTTAAGAAATATTTAAAGACATGGAGGACAACAGTAAAAAGTATGTTAATTAAATCATAAATTGACTACCATAGTCTACAATAAGGTGTTAAGTGTGGACTTCTGAATCAGTTATATAGTACATTAAATTTCCAGCTCTGACACTTATTCAGAGGACCTTCTTGAAAGATGAACATTGCCTATCAGATCAATTTTCACCTGGAAAATAGGAATAATCTAGTAACTACTAGTAGCTACTTAATTGAGGATTACAAGAGATAATTTGTTAAGGTGTCTAGTGCTCAGCAGTTGATCCCTATTTAAACATGTGATTTCTGAAATTTTTTGTGTTTACTTAGCGCCAGAGCAATACAATGTTACCATAATATTTTTTTTTAGAATTGGATGAGGTAACTTTGTGAAAGTGATGTATGCATACTTTGTTCAAATGTTACTATATTGCTAGAGTTAGCTGTGCATCTTTGAACTTCAGTGTCCTCTCTTGTAAAATGGGGGTGTTAGTATCTATTTCATAGGATCTTTAGGATTCTATAATACATGTAAGGAAGGTACTCAGAACACAATTTGGTACATACTAAGTGCTCAGTAGAATCTATTTTATAAAAATAATTACTGTTATACTAATCTTGCTACTAATGGTAGAAATTTAAAAATAGGAGTAGCTGGGGGCTCCGGGCTGGGTCAGTCAGTAGGGCATGCAACTTTTATTAATCTCAGGGTCATGTGTTCAAGCCCTTCGTTGCTCATAGAGCCTACTTAAAACTGAAAAAAAAATGAAAATAATAGTAGCTCATAGGTGATATCAAAGAACTGTTGGATTTTAAAGTTGAAAAAGATGTTAGAGATCATCTGGTAGTTGGGAAGAAACTGGAGAACAGTGCCTGGCACATACTAGGTACCTAGTATTTTTAACTGAATGAAACTAAGAGTATGTGATTTTACTTAAAGGAATAAAATTCTCATAGTCTCATGGTTTGTGAGTTCGAGCCCCGCATCTGGCTCTGTGCTGACAGCTCAGAGCCTGGAGCCTGCTTTGGATTCTGTGTCTCCCTCTCTCTCTGCCCTCCCCTGCTTGCACTCAGTCTCTCAAAAATGAATAAATGTTTAAAAAAATTTTTTTTTTCTAAATGGCATTACATTTCTGGAACTTTTCTCCCTACAAATTAAAAATAAAAATCAGGTAGCCTGTTATGAACTCCTGCTTTGCTTGACTTTGCATAAGCTGGTTTGTTGGCCTCAAGATTTCTTTGTACAGCTGTAATCTTTCATTATGTTTTAAGAAAATATTAAGAGTTGGTTTTCTGCTTGATTTGATAAGCCCTTGTTATTCTTAAAATTTTTTTAATGTTTATTTATTTTTGAGAGAGAGCACAAGCAAGGGAGAGACAGAGAGGGAGACACAGAATGCAAAGCAGGCTGTAGGCTCTGAGCTGTCAGCGCAGAGCCCAACACGGGGCCCGAACCCATAAATTGTGAGATCATGACCTGAGCCCAAGTTGGACACTTAACTGAGCCACCCAGGTGCCCAACCGACTGAGCCACCCAAGCACCCCAAGTCTTTGTTATTTCTTAATAAGAAATGGGTTTTTAAGAATGACCTATTTTTCCCTCCCCAGATGACACTCATTAATTCATTCAAGAAAACAGCTATCAACTACCTACTCCTTTGTCAGTCCTTTTTAAATTTTAGATGCTTGGGATACATTATGAATATGACAGTGCCTCTTCTTTCTGCTACCCTCTTAAATGCTGCATCCAGAACACCTGAGATACACATTAAAATACAGATTCTCAGGCCCAAGATTAGATCTCAGAATGGGGTTAAGACTTTTTAAAATAGGGGTAACTTCCAGAAGTTTTGAGGTTTTGATAACAAGCCAGATTTAGGGACTATTGCTCAAGGAGTTTTTCTGGAGAAGATAAAGTATGTTTACAAATAGGTGGAACTGGGGTGCCTGGGTGCCTCAGTCGGTTGAGCATCTGACTTCAGCTCAGGTCACGATCTCGCGGTCTGTGAGTTCGAGTCGGGCTCTGGGCTGATGGCTCAGAACCTGGAGCCTGCTTCTGATTCTGTGTCTCCCTCTCTCTCTGCCCCTCTCCCGTTCATGCTCTGTCTCTCTTTGTCTCAAAAATAAATAAACATTAAAAAAAAATTTAAAAAAAAACAACAAATAGGTGGAACTGGTGAGTGCCAAAGAAAGAGATTTCTTGAAAACCTCAGGCTTCTGTAAGAATTAAAATTTTTGAATGTTTTGTTGATAGTAGAATTTGAACATTCTTAAGAGTGGGAGGTGATTTTCTTTTATTTAAAAGTACGTTATACAAGGAAGTTTTTCTTCCCAACCTGTCCACACTTTTTTTGAAAATTCAAGTAGGTCACTAACACAAGATTTGGTCTATTTGATTTTTAAAAAGTGTTTAAAGAATGCAAGGCTATGATGTATAAACTCTTAGATTCTTGGCAACTTTTGATATCAATGTGTAAGTTGCTTAAAGATTTGAGCCTGATCCTAAACTAGCACAATATGTGTATTAAAGCTTTCTGAAAGTACCATCAGTTTCACAGCCATTTTTTAGTTAAAAGATTTCTCTTGAATCGGTATCATTATTCTTATTAGCAGTTATCTTTAAAAAATAATTTCTCTGGGGCGCCTGGGTGGCGCAGTCGGTTAAGCGTCCGACTTCAGCCAGGTCACGATCTCGCGGTCTGTGAGTTCGAGCCCCACGTCAGGCTCTGGGCTGATGGCTCAGAGCCTGGAGCCTGTTTCCGATTCTGTGTCTCCCTTTCTCTCTGCCCCTCCCCCGTTCATGCTCTGTCTCTCTGTGTCCCAAAAATAAATAAACGTTTGAAAAAAAAAAAATTTAAAAAAATAAAAATAAAAAATAATTTCTCATAGGGGCGCCTAGGTGGCGCAGTCGGTTAAGCGTCCGACTTCAGCCAGGTCACGATCTCACGGTTCGTGAGTTCGAGCCCCGCATCAGGCTCTGGGCTGATGGCTCAGGGCCTGGAGCCTGTTTCCAATTCTGTGTCTCCCTCTCTCTCTGCCCCTCCCCCGTTCATGCTCTGTCTCTCTCTGTCCCAAAAATAAATAAAAAACGTTGAAAAAAAATTAAAAAAAAATAATTTCTCATAATCTTGCTTTATATAAAATATTTCAAATTTTAATTTTGCTAAAAAGTTACTTTTTGGAAATCCTATAACTTTATTTTTTTATTTTTTTATTTTTTTTTTAAATATAATTTATTGTGAGGTTAGGTAATACACAGTGTGCGCTTGACTTCGGGAGTAGATTCCCACGATTCATCACTTAGTACAACACCCAGTGCTCCTCCCAACAAGTGCCCTCCTCAATACCCATCACCCATTTTCCTGTCTCCCCTGCCTCTCCTCCATCAACCCTCAGTTCTCTGTATTTAACAGTCTTCTTATGGTTTGCCTCCCTCTCTGTTTGAAATTATTTTTTCCCTTTCCCTTCTCCCATGGTCTTCTGTTAAGTTTCTCAAATTCCACATATGATTGAAAATATGGGATACTTTTTCTCTGACTGACTTATTTCACTTAGCGTAATATCCTAGTTCCATCCATGTTGTTACAAATGGCAAGATTTCATTCAGAAATTCTTTTATTTTTTAATGTTTATTTTTGAGATAGAGTGCCAGAGCACAAGCGGGGAGGGGTAGAGAGAGGGGGAGAGGAGATCCAAAGCAGTCTCCGTCTTGACAGCGGAGAGCCTGATGTGGGGCTCAGACTCAAAAACCATGAGATCAAGACCTGATCCAAAGTCTGCCACTCAACCAACTGAGCCACCCAGGCACCCCCAAAATAGAAATTCTAATACATGGCCAAATCATGCCTGATTTTTCTTTCTCCCCCTCAGCATCATTGAAAGTAAGCAGTCCATACAACTATGATTTTCACCATTTTGCATAAAATATTTCTAGAATGCAGTATTTATTTTTAGTTTTTTAATGTTTGTTTTTGAGAGAGAGAGAGACAGAGCACAAGCAGGGGAGGGACAAAGAGAGGGAGACACAGAACCCAAAGCAGGCTCAGGCTCTGGGCTCTTAGCACAGAGCCTGGTGTGGGGCTCAAACTCATGGACCGTGAGATCACAACCTGAGCTGAAGTCAGACACTTAACTGACAAAGCCACCAAGGCACCCCTAGAATGCATTATTTTTTCTTTTAATTAATCTCTGTACCCACTGTGGGGCTCGAACTCACAACCCCGTGAACAAGAGTCACATACTCTGTCTGAGTCAGGCAGTTGAAAGACACAGTATTGACTCATTTGCCTAAAATAGAAATTTGGGCCTAAACTGACTTTGATACTTGTAGTCATTATTCAAACAGCTATTTTTTTGTTCAATTCTCTGAGGCTTTCTGGGGTTACTGAGGCATTTTGTAGGGCTATTTGCCATAACCCTAGAAGACACCCACACTTCTGCTTTCTTCTCTTGTTTAACCTTGGAATGTTTATATTTTTCCAGCAAATACTGCCATTGCTTAAGTTATGCTGAAAACTTCCTTTGAAATTTCTCTCAAAGCTTGTTCCATGTTCTCTGAACTTTTCTAAGTGAAACAGCCATATAGAACTAAATGTGCTGCCAGAGCTGTACCAAGAGGTGATAGTCAAAAAGTTTGACTTCCTTCGTGGTCAGACACTGGCTACTAAAGCTACTGAATATTCACCTGGGTTTCATAGATTCTGATATGCTTGTTTAAAGGAAATCATTTTTAAATATAACTAAGAAATATCTTTATGGTAAAGTCGTAAGCTCTTATAGAATAATTTAAATTTTTAAGGATTATTTAAGTGGTCAGTAGTAGTAAATTGTATCTCTGATTATCTGGGTGAAAGTCTTTAAACCCTTGCTGTTTACTCTTGAATTTTTGATGACGCCACCTCCTCTTTAGATAGGTTAGCCAAAACTGTTTTTAATAGTAATGTTTACAAATTTGAGTTGTTACAATTAAACAAAAAATATCTTCAAATAATGAGTTGCTCTTAATAAAATTGCTAAGGCCTAATAAAGCTATAAATTGGAGGGTGAATTTGCATGTTTATATTGTATACAGTGTGACTTATAAAATAGGTGAACACTTTAATTCATGTGGAAATGATAACCGGACTTTGTTTACAGAAAGCCACAAAGAAAACTGATAAACCCAGACTAGAAGATAAAGATGATCTAGATGTAACAGAGCTCACTAATGAAGATCTTTTGGATCAGCTTGTGAAGTATGGAGTGAATCCTGGTCCTATTGTGGGTAAGTTGGTAAAATTTCAAGTTATCTTTTCTGTAAGTGCCCCAAATTGTTTTCCTGTCTTGTCTAGCAGTTAGAGTTTGGGTTCTAAGGACCAGTGTGTCATTAATCATTTATATGACCAGGACACAATTTCTTTAACTATAAATAAGGAAAATAAAATGAGAGAAATGAACTTAGATAATCTCCAAGATTACCTCTGTTGTTGAAATTGTTTCATATTGTGCTCATGTCACAGCTACCTGGTGAGACATAGGAGTCTTACATGACAATTGAGGAAAATTTGAAGTGACACAGCTGGCCAAATTCATCCAAGTTAATAAATTAGTGATGGACTTGTTAATAGAACTCAAGTTAGGGATGCCTGGGTGGTTTAGTTTGGTTAGGCATCCGACTTCAGCTTAGGTCACAGTCTCACCACCGTTCATGAGTTCCAGCCCCACATCGGGCTCTGTGCTGACAGCTCGGAGCCTGGAGCCTGCTTCGGATTCTGTGTCTCCCTCTCTTTGCCTCTCCCCAGTTCCCCAGTTCCCACCATCTCTCTCTCTCTCTCTCTCAAAAATAAATAAACATTAAAAAAAAAAAAAAAAAAAAAAAGGAACTCCATCAATTCCTAGCATAGTACCCATTTTCAGTTATCATTAAAATTAACATTTTTAGGGGCGCCTGGGTGGCTCAGTCAGTTAAACGTCCAACTTCAGCTCAGGTCATGAACTCGCTGTCGGTGAGTTCGGGCCCCACGTCGGGCTCTGTGCTGATAGCTCAGAGTCTGGAGCCTGTTTCAGATTCTGTGTCTCCCTCTCTCTCTGCCCTTCCCCCTCTCACACTCTGTCTCTGAAAAATGAATAAACCTGAAAAAAAAATTTTTTTTTAAATAACATTTTAAAAGTCTTGTTTTGACTGGAATTCAAGAATGATCCCTTAAAGAACAAACTAAAAGAAAACTTGGAACTTAATATAATATACTGGATTTCCATCATTTGGTTACTGTCAGTGATTTTGCAAGGCTGGTTTTGCTTTAATTGTGGAGGGTCTTGACCATAACCTCAAGATGAGAAAGGTGTATTTTGGTCTTCTAAGTTATGTAAAGTTTTGAACACTGGAAATTTGAATTTTTTTTTAATTTAATTTTTTTGGAGCAAGCGAGAGAGCATGTGTGCAAGCAGGGGAGGGGCAGAAGGAGAGAGAGGAAAGAATCCCAAGCAGGCTCCATGCTGTTAGTGTAGAGCCCAACACAGGCCTCTATCACACAAACCCATGAGATCATGACCTGAGCTGAAATCAAGAGTCTGAGCCACCCAGGGGCCTCTAGATTTGTTTTTTTTTTTCCTATAGGTAAAGTTGCAAACAAGAATTTAGAATGTTTTTCTTTTGTTTTATTTAACATAGTACTTCCACATAGCTGGTAATAAGCCTGTGAATATAACTACTAACAGATATTTGATATTTAATTTTTTCATTTAAAATTCCAAAAGGGAGATGCTGCAAATATGTGTATTGTGTATCAATGTACGTATTATATATATTGGTATACCAGCTGTTCATTGTTTCCCAGCTTTATTGAGGTATACTTGACAAAAGTTGTATTATATGGTGTGTGTGTTTAACTTGATGTTTTTGTAGACGTATATATTGTGAAATGATCAACATGATCAAGCCAATTAACATCCATCACCTCACTGTTTTATTTCGTGTCTGAATGTGTAGTGAGAGCACTTAAGGTCTACATTTTTCACAAGTTTCAGGTGTATTCTTAACTATAGCCCATTCTGTACATTAGATTTGCAGAACTTAGTCATCTTGCAGAAATTTTGTACCCTTTGACAACATCTTTCCACTTTCCCCTCCCTAGCTGTTCATCTTGCAGCTACTTATGTAACATTTTGAGATCTGTGTTGTTTCTTTAAAAAAAAGTGTATTATCATTTTAATCATCTTTTTTTTTTTAAGTTTATTTCTTTGTTTTGAGGGAGAGAGCACGAGTGTGCGCACATGCGTGGGGGAGGGGCAGAGTGGGAGAGAGGGAATTCCAAGCAGGTTCCACACTACCACCAGTGAGGAGCCCGATGCAGGGCTCAGTCTCATGAACCATGAGATCATGACCTGAGCTGAAACAGAGCCAGAGGCTCAACCAACTGAGCTACTCAGGCACCCCATCATTTTGTTCATCTTCTAGAAACCACAGAGGGGTGCCTGGGTGGCTCAGTCAGTTAAGTGTCCAGCTTTGGCTCGGGTCATGATCTCATAGTCCGTGGGTTCGAGCCTTGTGTCGGACTCTGCTGACAGCTCAGATTTTAGAGCCTTCTTCGGATTTTGTGTTGCCTTCTCTCTCTGTCCCTCCCCCACTCGCACTCTTTCTCTCTCTCAAAAATAAACAAACATTAAAAAAGAAAAAGAAACCAGAGGGACATACAGTTAGTGTAAAATAGAAAATAAAAGCTGTTTTTGGCTTTAAATTGTCATTCATGTTGAAATGTGTTAAAAATGTGTTCGTAATCAATTTTACTTTGCTGTCTAATTGGTATACAATTTCTATTTTGTGGCACACATTTTCTATAAAAGGTCATTTGATCACAAAGTACTTATATCTAAATGTGATTTAACACCTTAAATTTACACAATGTTATATGAAAATATATTCGACTAAAAAACTGTAGATGACTTTTCTTTACCCATATATTAATCTCTGAGATTTGTGGGATTTTTATCATAGTATTGAGAGGAATGCAGTCTGTTTATAAAAATGATTTTTTTCTATAAGGCAAATGCTATTTACATAGTACTGGAAAATGTACAAAGTCTAAAGCTTTTCAATAAAAAATACTCAGTCATACATGGCTCTTTAGTAGGTGATCTATAATAAGATTATACCAGGGATGCCTGGTGGCTCAGTCAGTTAAGTGTCTGACTCTTTATTTTGGCTCAGGTCATGATCTTACTGTTTGTGAGTTTGACAGGCTCTACCATGACAGTGTGGAGTCTGTTGGGGATTCTCTCTCCCCTCTCTCCCCTCTCTCCCCTCTCTCCCCTCTCTCCCCTCCCTCCCCTCCCTCCCTCCCTCTCTCTCTCTCTCTCTCTCTCCCCCCCCCCCCGCACATGTGTGCTTACTCTCAAACTTAAAAAAAAAAAAGATTTATATCAATCTGTGTATTCCATGCTACTAAAACATAATCATGTATGTATTAAAATCTCGGCAAAACACCTATTTTAGAAAAGAATCCTTTATATGGTATTTTTAATCACTTAAGTTTAGAAAAGTAAAGTGTTGGGGCACCTGGGTGGCTCAGTCGGTTGAGCGTCCAACTTCAGCTTGGGTCGTGATTTCACGGTCCCTGGGTTTGAGCCCCATGTCAGGCTCTGCTGGTAGCTCAGAGCCTGAAGCCTGCTTTGGATTTTGTGTCTCCCTCCCTCTCTACCCCTCCCCCACTCACTCTATCTTTGTCTCTCAAAAGTGAATAAACGTTAAAAAAAAAAAAAAAGTTAAGCATGAATGCAACATTTTAATGTTGGTAAATACGATAAGCAGGATCTTAAATAAGAAAATACAGATATTAAAGCAAGTTCTGCCTTCATACAGGAACAACCAGAAAGCTATATGAGAAAAAACTGTTGAAACTGAGGGAACAGGGAACAGAGTCAAGATCGTCAACTCCTCTGCCAACGATTTCTTCATCAGCAGAAAATATGAGACAGAATGGAAGTAATGACTCGGACAGATACAGTGACAATGAAGAAGGTAAAATTTTAAATATTAATCGAATATATGTAATTTTTTTCAGACTCCTAAGATACAGTAACCATGAAGAAGATAAAATTATTTTTTTGCTTATTTCATTTTTCTAAGAATAAAGTATTAAAAATAACGGTGAAGTTTTCCCACTTACCCTTTCCAAGTATTATCAACACAGAAGCAACCGCTATCATTAATTTGGTGTTTATCTTTCCAACCCATTTTTAAATACTTTTTCATATGTATCTAATAACATGATATTATTTTGAACTTTTAAAAATGTATGTAAATATAATGCTGAATCTTATTACTTGCTTTTCTCCATTCTGTTATACTATTGAGATCTCATCTTACTAATTTATTACTTATATGTCCATTTTATTTCTTGCAATTAATATATAGTGGTAGTATTTACAATACAATCTCTGTTTTCTATTGGTAGGCATTTAAATTTATAGTTTTTGCTAGATAATGTGATCTCAGGGCAACTATGAAAAGCAAACATTTTGACATGTTATTAGTAGACTATTTTAAGAAAATTTGACCATAGTAAGTATTTTTTTTAACTAGTACATGAAACAATGACCTTTCTATAATAAGAACAACTTGATATTTATAAAGTTTTAATTCATATGACTTGTTCGTCAATTTCATGATTATTTAATTTGACCCAAATTGCTTATATCTCCATAAGCATTGCCTGCCAGGGCACAGAGTGTCAGATTGGTTGTTCAGAATATGAAATATAGTTTTTTCCTTCAACAGCACTATGTTAGCAAAGAGGCAAAAAAATCAGCTTAAACACAAGTAATGCTTAAACTTCCTGCCTCTTTTGCCTCTACAGGAAAGAAGAAAGAACACAAGAAAGTGAAGTCCACTAGGGATTTTGTTCCTTTTTCTGAACTTCCAACTGCTCCCTCTGGTGGATTTTTTCAGGGTATTTCTTTTCCTGAAATCTCCACCCGTCCTCCTTTGGGCAGGACTGAACTACAGGCAGCTAAGAAAGTTCATACTTCTAAGGGAGACCCACCTAGGGAACCTCTTATTGCCACAACCTTGCCTGGCAGGGAACAGTTGCAGAAGTTAGCCTCTGGAGGGAATTTGTTTACTTCCTCCAAGTCTAGCCATGATAGATGTTTAGAGAAAAGTTCTTCGGCATCATTTCAGCATGAACTCGCTGCCATGTTGGTCTCTGCTGCAGCTTCTCCTTCACTGATTAAAGAAACCACCACTACTTGCTATAAAGATATAGTAGAAAATATTTACCGTGGAGAGAAAAGTGGAATTCAACCATTGTGTACTGAGAGGTCCCATGTTTCAGATCAGTCAGTTCTCTCCAGTGAAAGGAAAGCACTAGAAGAGTCTGGGAGCTCACAAGTAATTTCTCCACCACTTGCTCAGGCAATCAGAGATTATGTCAATTCTCTGTTGGCCCAGGGTGGGGTAGGGAGTTTGCCTGGGACTTCAAACTCTACACCCCCACTGGATGTAGAAAACAGATGGAAGAGAATTGATCGATCTGATTTTCAAGAAACCGAATCTCTGTCTCCTCCACGAAAATTCCCTAGACTCAGTGAAAAGTCAGTAGACGAAAAGGATTCAGGTTCCTTTGTGGCATTTCAAAATACACCTGGATCTGAAGTTATGTCTTCTTTTGCCAAAACTGTTGTCTCTCACTCACTCACTACTTTAGGCATAGAAATGTCTAAGCAGTCACAACATGAGAAAATAGATGCCCCAGAACTATCTTTTCCCTTCCATGAATCTATTTTAAAAGTAATTGAAGAGGAGTGGCAGCAAATTGACAGGCAACTGCCTTCATTGGCATGCAAGTATCCAATTTCCTCCAGAGAGGCAGCACAGATATTATCAGTTCCAAAAGTAGATGATGAAATACTGGGGCTTATTTCTGAAGCGGCTCCACCCGTAGGTATTCAGGCAGCTTCTACTGAGTCTTGTGATAAACAGTTGGACTTAGTACTTTGTAGAACATATGAAGCTGCCGCATCAGCATTGCAGATTGCAACCCATACTGCCTTTGTAGTTCGGGCTCTGCAGGCAGACATCAGTCAGGCTGCACAAATCCTTAGTTCAGATCCTAGTCATATGCAGCAGGCACTTGGGATTCTGAGCAAAACATATGATGCAGCCTCATTTCTTTGTGAGGCTGCATTTGATGAAGTAAAGATGGCTGCCCATAGCATGGGATCTGCCACTTTAGGTCGCCGATATCTCTGGCTGAAGGACTGTAAAATTAATCCAGCTTCTAAGAATAAGCTGGCTGTTACTCCTTTTAAAGGTGGAACATTATTTGGAGGAGAAGTATACAAAGTAATTAAAAAGCGTGGAAATAAACACTAATAAAGTTAAGAATAAAGACACCTTATTTGATCTTTAATATGGGGAACATAGCAGCTTTTCTAAGAAGTTCAAGTACTTTTAATTGCTTTTTGCCAGGATTTTCTTTAAAGATCCTTTTAGTCTCCAGATTGGGCTGTTTTCAAAGTCAAACTTCTGCCTATCAAATTACAGTATAAAATTGCCTACATAGTACTGCCTTTTTTATTTTTTAAGTTGCTGTGATAGAAAAAGCCTGATATAAACAATTTAAAGAATCTTTGCCTCATATAGTTCACTCTCTCCTGTTTTACTTAAGATTTTACAATTCTCCAAAACTAAGGAAATTCCACTAAATAGAATATAAGTGGAGTCTTCACAGATTTAAATATTACTAAATATCTTTTCACTTTCTGGAACTTGTCCACATTTTTTTTTTTATTTCTCACTTTTGTTTTTTTTTACTTCTGTATTCCTTCATAATATTCTAGATCAGTGCAATTCAAAGTGCCAGTCTGCAGACAGTCACTGATCTACAGACAGTCACTGATCTACAGACAAGATAAGTATGCACCAGAATTTGGATCTAGAGGCGCTTTTTAGATCAATGACAGGGTTTATTTTTGTGGCAAAGTTTTATTGATGAAACAGTGTGCCAATTTACATTCCAGTGCAAGTGTCTCATTTCTATGAAGGACTGGTAGTAAACAGTTCATGGACCATGCTTTGCAAAATACTGCTATAAACAGGGTGACTGGGTGGCTCAGTTGGTTAAGTGTCCAACTTTGGCTCAGGTCGTGATTTCACAGTTTGTGAGTTCAAGCCCTGTATCGAGGTCTGTGCTAACAGCTCAGAGCCTGGGAGCCGCTCAGATTCTGTGTCTCCCTCTCTCTGCCCTTCCCCCATTCATGCTTTGTTACTCTCTCCTTCAAAACTAAACATTTTTTAAAAATACTGCTCTAAACAATAAAATTCTAAAAGAGTACATTCTCACTATCACTGTAGTTTGTCAGATGAACTAGACACTGGAAAAGTGGGGCGCTTTTTTTTTTTAAATAACACTTTCAAGTTATGTTGTGGTTCATGGATGATTAGACTTAAGCTAAATTTTGAAAGCAAATTTGTTACTAGTTCTTAAAAAATTTTATAAGAAATCATATTATACTTTGTTTGTATAAAGCAGTATATTCTGTTTTCATTTTTATGATTGTAAGATGAGTCTAACTGTAGAGGCATTTGATAATCAAATTTCTTTGTATTCTTATTGAAAATAGTAGTATTAACTATCAGCAAAGTATAGTCCCTTTGGTACTCCTAGCCATTACTATATTCTTATTATACGTGTCCATCTTTGCAGCTTCTTGGGAGTAATTTTGTTTGTTATTTGTCTTCTGGAATGTACATGTATACATGTACCTACTAAGTGCAATGTGATTTTTTTAAATGTATTACTGTAGAATGCTTCTGCAAATTCAATAAAGTTGTAATTTGAACAGTATTGTGTGGTCTCCAGAAACATGTTGTATGTGTGTTTTATTCTCAGAGTTGCAACAAGTTAGGTATTTGTGGATGAACATCCCTTTTCCATTTCTTCATTGAAACTCTCTTGAGATTCCAGTGGTATAGTTGAAAATATTCTAAGTATTGTTTTGTGGTTTTTCTTCTGTTAAACACTATGTTTTTATTGGCTGTTAGAATTTAAATTTGTGAGAAGAATTACTCTATGACCAGATACCTTCATTGTTTTATCCATTTCTGCTCAACTACTACTGGGTTCGTTACTTTGTGATTTCTAATTTTTAGATTCTGAGTTAATAAAATGTAAGGTATATAATGCTAAGGATTATCCTAAACATAAATATATTAATAAGTCCATTTAATAGAAGTTTGGGGTTGGGGGGTAGTGTTGGTACCTTAATCCTAAGTAAACATTGAACTATTTGAGCTAAGATGGTAAAAATCACTGTTTATTTTTGGGGAGACTTGCAAGTAGACTGTGGACTGACTAGTACCAGACTAGATAATTAGCAAAAACATACCTATCCTGACTACTTTTTTTAGCACCAGTGCATTGGGTTCATGCAAAACTAAGCTTTTTGTTTAAGAATTGACTCCCATTTCTGTTTCTGGTAGGAAAATAATCTAACTTAAATTTTTGGTAATAGAAGTTTTAGTAGTAACAGTGACATTGATTTTGCTATACTTTGATAAATGGCCACAAAATGTGGAAGTTAACTAAAATTTTTACAAGTCTTTAAAAGTCTAGCTCTTCTGAGGCACCTCGCTGGCTCAGTTGGAAGAGCATGCGACTCTTGGGGTCATGAGTTCAAGCCCCATGTTGGGTGTAGACATTATTTAAATAAATAAAACTTAAAAAATCTAGCTCTTCAAATGGTGACAAAAAACGAAGGCTAGGTGAATGGAACATTGAAGACTATAAAAGATATATTTGAGTTGTTGGCATCGTGGTGATATGCTAACTAATATATATGCACTAGCTTCTCTTCAAAGAAATGTTTTTTATTATGGAGAGAAGGAGGAGAAATGACCTGTGAGTTTTATTTTATGTAAGTGGGATTCTTCTAACCTCAGTTGTACCCAGGTTTTTTATAATCACATCAAATCAGAAGGGAGGACTTTTAAACTGCCCTAAAGTATTAATGTCACCACATCTATTTATTATTATTAGAGGCTTGATACCATGCAGGTATTTTCAGCCTTAAAATTCCCTATAGCTTTTGTTCTTCCATATTTCAAATTTTAATAGCTAACCTTTATTCATATAGTAGTTATGCACCGTATGGACAAAAGAATGGTAACAACTGTGTTTTAATGTCCTTTTCCCACATCCAAGCTGTTTTGAGTGAAAAGCCTCCATGGGCAGTTTGAATTCACTTTATGTTTTAGGCTACTAGATCCAGAAAAAGGAGAGGAGAATAAATCGTAAAGAGTGGGGGAGATAAACAAATATGAATAAAATATGAATGGGGAAGTAAACTTTTTAAAGACAGAAATTACAGTTGAACAATTGTAGTCTATTGAGGTAATAACCAGTAGGTAAACTTGTTTTACATAAGAATGTCTAAAACGAAGGTTCCGGAGTAGTGAGGATGACATTGTAGTTTATTGTGTAGTTCCGAGAGTAATGTTTCTCCGATGTTATTTCCAGACTCTAAAATAGAGCTCAAGCTTGAGAAGAGAGAACCACTAAAGGGCAGAGCAAAGACTCCAGTAACACTCAAGCAAAGAAGAGTTGAACACAATCAGGTATCTTTAGTTTTCTGATCGCTGTGTTCAGGTATAAATAATCTGACAGCACTAATTTGTTTATGTCCTCACCTTTGGTTAATAGTTGACACCCAAATTCCAGCCCTCAATGAGGTGTTCATTCCATTGTTCATTAAATGGCCTTAGAAATCTAAACTTCATGTTTTTTGTCAGTAGCGTAGCCTGTACTTAACTGCAAGAGCCTAGTGTTTAATAAATGTCTCATTTGTGTTTGATTCTGTGCTAAGTGTGATTCAAAGCCAGTCATACTTTCAAGGGAAATATTTTAAAAGGTTGGAAATGCCTAAGCATTTTTTTTTTTTAAAGGAAAGGATGGATTTTATATTGTATCTTTGTCTAGATTTCTAATTTTGCTTCTAGTTTTGCTGGTCTTCTGTGGCTTTTCCCTCAACTCTGAAGCTAGTCTGTTCCTAAAACCATACTTTTCTTTCCTTATTTGAGGTGAAAATTCTTTTTCATTTGTGGGTGAGGCAGGGTACAGTTTTTCAAAAGGAAAATGTAGGAAACTAAAGAGAGAACTAATAAGCACAGGTATAACTGAACTAACAGAGAACAAATTATTGACTCTAATCTTGCATTGATTTGGCTGACCTTTACAAGATAGCTATCCGTAGAGTCATTTTCCTTATCCTTAATTTGTCTAGCTGGAAGATTTGTCTAGTTGGTTATTTAACTTTTCCATCTTCTCTTTGGCATTTTAAAGTCACACATCCTCAGAGGAAGTTCTTGATTGCTTAAGCTATGTCTGCCTTGGTTTGATGTACTTGATAAGTTGAATTTCAGAACTATTTGTTAGAAATAAGCTTGGGGATTGCAGAGAATGTATAGATAGAGCACTCAATGAAAGATTTTGTTTAATACAAAACCAGTACTGGAATAAACATATTATTGCCCTTTTATTTAGCAGCAGGGACATGCTGAAGAATAAGGAAATAACATGAAAAGAGAAATTAGGAAGAATCTGGTGACGGACAATGAAATAGACCAGCATGGAGAATTTTGGTTCTCAGTATAAAGGCAGGATGGTATAGTGCCATCAAGAATGCTTGACTGGTCAGATAATAGGTAAAAGGCAGGTTGGAGGATGGTATTAAGTATGGTTTAATTGAGTTGGAGAATCTAAACTGAGGGACAGGATAAATACAGAGTAAATTTAGGAGATGATAGTGGCCTTCTACAAAATTCAAAACATCAAGAAAATTGGAGGGAAGTGTTTAAGGACCCTGTACTCAGAGAGTGTCACTTGTTTTAAGCGTTTTACCAGTTTTGTTCATCTTCCCGTGTACCCTCTAGCTTTTTAAATTCCTTTTGGTTTTATTTTGCTTTTACTGTAATATATTAAAGTGAATCTCTAACATAATTTCATACATTAAAATGTCAGTACTTTCAGTATGTATTTCGAAAAGATAGCTGTTTCATATATACATATATAACACTGATACTATCACACCTAATAAAGTCATTAATTTTTTCATATCTGTTCAAATTTCTCCAGTTTCAGAAATACCTCTTTTATGATTAAATTACTCAAATCAGGATCCAAGTAAGCTACACATACCATTTGGTGATTTTTGTTTTGTTTTGATCTCACAAGCCTGTAGCTATCTCCACTCCCCTCTATTAATTTGGTGAAGAAACCAAGTCAGTTCTCCAGAATTTCCCATATTCTGGGTTTGGCAGATTGCTTCTTCAGTTGTCATTTAATTTCCTGTTCTGTAACCCTATATGTCCTGTAGACTGGAAGTTAGACCTGTGGTAGGGCTGTGTACTAGGCTTTCTGTGATGATGGAAATATTTTTTATATCTCTTGTCCATTGGGGTAGCCATTGGCCACATGTGGCTATTGAATACTTGGAATGTGGCTTGTGCAGTTGAGAAACTAAAATTTTAATTTTATTTAACTGAAATTTAAATAGCCACATGTGGCTGGTGGTTACCATATTGCACAGCATCAAACTAGAGGATTGGATAGATTCAGGTTCAGTTTCTTTGACCAGAATACTTCATAAATGGTGTGGCTGTCATACTGCATCATTTCAGAAGGAAAACAATGCTAAATTAGTAATAGGTTCAGATGTTGAAAGCATGACCCATCCATTTTAAAGTTCCACATCACCCTTTCATTTAATGGTTATGATAGCCATTTATGATTATTGCCTAGAACCACCATGTTGTTTGAGGTTATAAGGTAGTGATTTTTCTTATTCTCTTATTCCTTTACATCTATAAACTGGAATTCTTTTATAAAGAACTTTTATGGGGCTCCTGGGTGGCTCAGTCGGTTAAGCGTCTTGACTCTTGGTTTCAGCTCAGGTCATGATCTAGCCTCTTTGTGGGTTCGAGCCCCGTGTTGGGCTCTGTACTGGTAGTGCAGAGCCTGCTTGGGATTCTCTCTCTCCCTCTTTCTCTGCCCCTCCCCCACTCAAGCTGTCTCTCAAATAAACTTAAAAAAACCAAAAACAAAAAAAACTTCTTTCATGACCTGCGTAGTTACCTTGAAATAAAATTCACACAAGAGAGCTAGCATACTTTGCCAACTTTCAAATTAAAGTGCCCTAGTCACTTTGAGAGGTGATCAATAAAATATTTCTTAACTAGCATGGTTTTCATATATTTCATTTATGAATCAGTTACACTCATCATTCTTTTTTCCATGTTCAAATTGTGTCATCCTTATTCAGTGGGAATTACTGAGTTGGTTTCTGTGTCCTTTTATTGACGTTGTTTGTCTTTGATAGTTTCTTGTTTTCTAGCACAGTAAGATGTCCCAGGCTCATGTATATTTCCTGCCTTTTACCAAATCAGACATTTTTTCCAAAGAACCCTAGTCTTTGTCATTGAAAACATTTGGAAGCTACCTACAGTGGATGCTAGGTTGTGCATTTCTGCTGGGTTGTCATTGCTTTCAGCCCTTTTTACTAGGAAGAGCTAGGAGTACTTATTTTTTAGGAAAACATAAATCATGAATTCATCAAGTTTGTGAATGCTGTCTAACTTATGGATGTTCTATCTGTATCTCTTTTATGCTGAGTATCTTGGTTCTTAAAACGTGAGTTACTTAGTTTCACTATACAGATGTTTCTAAATAATACAGTACTCTTGATAATAAGGCAGGTAAAACGCAGTTTGGGTTTTTGGTTGGTTTGTTTGTTTGTTTGGCAGTTTTTCTTGTCGTTAGGGCATAAAATCAAAATATTGTGCTTAAAGTC
Organism: Puma concolor; assembly: GCF_028749965.1. Lineage (NCBI taxonomy): Eukaryota > Metazoa > Chordata > Mammalia > Carnivora > Felidae > Puma > Puma concolor. Next base: position 22,915,367 of record NC_141673.1, on the reverse strand, counting down.
ACAAGTGAATTTTTTTTCTTTCATACAGATTTTTAAATGTATATGGTTTTATTTAGGCATAAATAAGAGGGTCAGAAATCTGGACTTTATCTTTGTTCCTTTTATTTATAAGTAGCTATTTCTGTTAACTTTTGGTTAATATTTTCTTTTTGAAAATATTAAGGGAGCGCCTGGGTGGCTAAGTAGGGTAAGCTTCCAACTCTTGATCTCAGCTCAGGTCTTGATTTCAGGGTCGTGAGTTCAAGCCCCGCATAGGGCTCCATGCTAGGCATGAAGCCTACTGTATAGATGTATACATTTATTTTTGCTCCTCTTCTTACATAAAAGGCAGTGAATTTTGCACATTTCTACCTGTTAATCTAAACACATATCCTGGGGATCACTCCATATCAGAATACAGTATGGCCATCCTCCTCATTGCTCTGTACCACTGCATGTTACTGCATTTTATAGATGTACTGGGATTTATTCAGCCACTTTACTTTTGGTGGATATTTGGATTATTTTCAGTTATGCTGTTTCGATAATACAAAGATGAACTGATGAACAGCCTTACACATATCATTTCATATTTTAGCCAATTTATCTTGGGGAAATCTAGAAGTAAAGTTACTGGGTAATTTTGCTCGATGTTATCAAATCTCCCGCATAAGAGTTAAAACATTTCACACTCCCACCAGCATTGTATGAGAGTACCTTTCTCTAATGGAGGAATAGGATTCTGTGTTTTTTTAAAAATTAATATGAGTAACCATATTACTCATATTTCACCTAAATTAATAGTTATTCAGAGTAAGGTGGCTTTTAATTAATACTATTTCTTTTTATAACTTCGTTTTGTGTAAATTTTTGCTTAGAGCTTGTATTTTTACTGACAGATCTATAGCCTTTTTTTAATAGCCCAGCTCCTGCATTCTTTTGTGCAACTGCCTACTGTCTTCCAAATAACTTTTTGCCTGATAGCATATTGAAAGGCAATGTAAGGTTTTTGTTTCTGTCTCCTGTTTTTCTCCTGATAAATTCAGGAGTTGCTGGAGAACATCTTGCTGAAAGTAGATGAAAGTTGCAGTTAGTATTTTGGCAACAGTATACAGCAGTCACGTTAACTACTAATTTTACATAGGAATGTTTTTCATTCTTTTCAGTCAGTAATCGTCACTTGTTTATAGTGGATTCTGATAGAAAAAATCTTCAGAATATTTTTTCTGGTGTGTGAAGAGTTCTCCATTAGTTTTCTGTGAAGATGATTAATTCTCAATTAGATGATGATAGTCAAAGAACTAATAAAATTAGTTGATAGTCCTCAACCAAAGAATTTAATAAACCTGGACAAAAGGAAGTATATATGATTTATAGTGAGAAGTGTCCTTCCCACCCCTTTCCAGCTATTCCCACCCCTTTCCAGCTATTCCCACAGGCAACCAAGGTGTTTCTTGTGTTTCTTTCCACAGAAGAATATAAAGAATATTTAAATGGAACTTGACCTTTAATTCAAGGATAACTAATAGAAATGTAAACATGTAATTTTTTTTTTATTAACCATAGTAGTTTCAGTAGATGTTGGTAAAATTTTTGATAAATTATTTCAGTTCAAAATATAACAAATGGAAAATCCTGGAATTTGGGAGACAACCAATTTTAAGGAAAGGGGATATTTTTCCACATGCCACCTTCATGGCTGTGGATAAAATATCTGGTCTTTATATTTTATCAGTTTTATTAGCCCTTTCAAGAAATGTAATTTTTAATTCTTTGGGGAGTTTTAAAATAGTTAATATACACTGATAATACCAGATACACTCTCAAACCATAATATTTTTAAAATACTGGTTCTAATTTTATTGGCATTGAGCAATCGACTATTAAAGAGGAAGCATTACTGAAAGTAGTTTTAAAAAAATACTTTGAGATAGCATCATAAGTCAGTTATAGTATCTTAAACCGGGTGTCCTCAACCCTGGCTGCACATTAGAATCCCCTCAGGAGCTGTAAAAATTATGCCCAAGCCCCTTCTAGAAGAGATTCTGACTTTAACTAGACTAAGGTGGGGTTGGGGGCATTTGATATCTCTTAGAAGCTCCCCACTTGATACTATGCTGCCAGGATTGAGAACCTCAGATTAAAACTATTGTTCCCTTCTATTGAAATAATCAGGAATTTAACTGTTAATAAACATTTATCATATTTGTGTGTAATTTGTTTATGCATTTGTCTTTTGATCAATCTTAAGTTTGCATTCAGCACATATTTTCTGATAGCAGGAAAAGGAACCCAGGGTTTCTAATTATGAGTCAAAGAGAAACTCTTTAATACTAATCCCAAATATAGATAAATAAAAAATTAGATAGGAGACTATGTTTGTCCCTTGTGGGGTTTAGGTAGTAATGTTTCCAGCTAAATAAGCATGCTTACTGGATGAGCGCCCTTGTCTCAGGATGAGAGTAAAATACATCTGTCTTTAAAATTAATAGGCACTGGGCGCCTGGGTGGCTCAGTCGGTTAAGCGTCCGACTTCGGCTCAGGTCATGATCTTGTGGTTCACGAGTTCGAGCCCCGCGTCGGGCTCTGTGCCGACAGCTGGGAGCCTGGAGCCTGCTTCCGATTCTGTGTCTCCCTCTCTCTCTGACCCTCCCCCCATTCATGCTCTGTCTCTCTCTGTCTCAAAAATAAATAAACGTTAAAAAAAATTAATAGGCACTGAGTTGGATATAAAAACCTCAGTTATCTAGATAAAATATTAGCTTGAAAGCAGAAGTGACAATATAAGCACACTTTAGTATAATACTAACCATTGATAGATGTTCTCTGGTTAATTTAAAAGAATCATCTGGTAATTGTGGCTTCAAAGTTGAGTAAGTTGCTACTTGGAATGCAGAATCTCAGGTCCTGCCCCAGAGCTGCTGAATCAATAATCTGTATTTTAACAAAAGCTCCAGGTGATGGATATGCACATTAGTTTGAGAAGTACTAGTCTAGTGGTTTTCAAACTATTATGTAAGAACTACTAAATTATTTTTTAAATGAGGAAAAATCAATTGGCTTTTCAGGGAGAAAGGAATCTGGGACTGGAAGGTACCAGTGGTCCATCACTACTGCTATCTCTATAGTGAGAAGTGTAGGTTTGGCACTTGACATTATAGGCTTGTGTGTTTGTGAAAGAGGTAACTTACCACCAGGTTCTTCTTGCTCAATTTTAGTATCTGTTTCTAAGAAAAGTTTGACACCTGGGAACTTTTATGTTCAGATAGTTGTGTGTGGATTATAATTTAAACTGAACCTTTAAATAATCCTACTTGAAAAGGACAATGTTTAATTTATGCTAACAATTATAAAATTTTATTTTGTTTTAAAAGGAAATGGGCTTGTTATAATAAATGACTTTATTATAGTCATGATCAGCCTGCTTTTTGTTTAGACAGCCAAAGAGGTGCAGTTATGAAACAAGAACCTAATAGCAAACAGCAAGTCACAGAAGGAGCAGTGATAAAATTATGTGCTTTTCTCCCTCTCACTCTAATTACAATTTGTAAGCTCCTGTAGTTGGATGCTTTAATGTATTTTACCATACTTTTTAGCATTTTCCAATGCCTACATATTGGTTTAGTCAGTACGTTTAGAAATATGTTGAGGGCATAGCATTGTTTGCAAATGCTGGCATTTGGAGATTTTTCATGACTTCTCACTGTGCTAGGTAATGTGGCCATTATTAAGGTGTTTGATGTTAGAATATGACTTTTTAATGTGTCGATACTTGAATAGAGCTATTCTCAAGCTGGAATAACTGAGACTGAATGGACAAGTGGATCTTCAAAAGGCGGACCTCTGCAGGCATTAACTAGGGAATCCACAAGAGGGTCAAGAAGAACTCCAAGGAAAAGGGTGATGCAAGGCTTATTGCTTAGAATTGGGTTTTCAGATTGGTAGGGCTTTAGTGATTATTTTATATTTATTGTTTTTGTTTTGTTTTCAAACTAACAGGTGGAAACTTCAGAGCATTTTCGTATAGATGGTGCAATAATTTCAGAGAGTACTCCCATAGCTGAAACTATAATGGCTTCAAGCAACGAAACCTTAGTAAATATGTTTCATAAACTATACAAGTGGTATTCTTTGTAAATTACCCTTTAATTAGAACTGGGGAGGTGGTAAATTTGGCAAATCTCAAATTTGTGTTTTTAAACATTATATTTTAAACTCATTTTCCCCATTCTGAATTTTAGAATTTTTCAATATAGTCAATTTAAATATATCAATTTGTACAAGAATCCTACCTAAGTATTATAAGGAAACTTTTTTGCTAAAATATTTAAAAAGTGCTAAGGCTTCACATGTGAAGCATTGAATATGTTCATTTCTAGGTTCTTTTGCCTAATTTTTTATTAAGAGAAAGTATTGAATATTACAGAAATAGAGTATCTTTTTTTTTCTTTTTACGTGTCTTTGTTATGTTTGGATAATTCTGAGTCTGAATAATTTGAATCTTGGCAGGTTGTCAATAGGGTGACTGGAAATTTCAAGCATGCAGCTCCTATTCTGCCAATCACTGAATTCTCAGACATACCCAGAAGAACACCAAAGAAACCATTGACAAGAGCTGAAGTAAATGCATAAAATTTAGATCGATGCTATCATTGATCTTTTAAAGAGGAAATTTTTTGTATTTGTCTTTTGCAGTGGGAGGGAGCAGAGCTTTCTTAATTGGGTGGGTGTGTGTGTGTATGTGTATGTGTGTGTGTATATATATATATACACATATATATATGCATATATTATTTTAAAGACATACTTTTATTAGTGGCAGTCGAAAGTAACTAATATAGTATGATATGCTAATACTATCAGCTTGCTACCATGTGCCTCTTAAGTTCTACCTTTCAAGGGAGTATTCATTTTTGTGCTGCTTCTAATGTGTTCTCTTTGTTATGGATGTGGGTTGAAAGTGTTTCTGGGCTGTTGGGGAGGCTATTCTATCTTTTCACTGAAAGGTCAAATAATGGGACTTTTAAGTGACTTTGTATGATGCTTGAATTGATTAACTCCTGTATACTTAAGCTTTGAAGTACTAACTGCATGATGCATTATAATTTTAATGAATTTGTACTGAAGGTGGTTCTGATCTGGGCATAAAGGTAAACAAAATAAGCAGGTAATTTAAAAAATCATTTTGTGTTTTTTAAGTTAGGAAGATTGAATCGACTCACATATACTAAAACTTTTAAGGATCCATGTTAATTTGGTATCTTCTGTATTTCATCAGTTATTACAAAATTCTTAACGGAAGAAGAAACAGTGTACTCTTAATATTAATGAAAAGCATGGGAAATCCAGTGGGGGGAACTTAACGCTGCCATATTAACTATACTGGATTTTAGTTTGAGGGTGGTTTGGGGTTGTTGTTTTGTTAGCTTGAATGTGTGGCAGTCCCCTGCCCCCATTACCACATTAACATATCTCCACAGTGAAGAAATTTGAGGAGAGCTTTGGAAGTGTATGGATACTTGAGCAATGATGGATTTAGAAAGGGGAGTGATAAAAGCTGGGGCAGACTTGAATGCATTCTGTTCTCTGAAACTTCTTTTTTAAATTGTGTTTTAATTGCACATTTACACTGTTAACTTGTGGTTGTCTGTTTCTTATTAGGTGGGAGAAAAAACAGAGGAAAGAAGAATAGAAAGGGATATTCTTAAGGAAATGTTTCCCTTTGAAGCATCTACACCAACAGGAATTAGGTATTCAGATACATTAAAACAAGTATTAGTGTATTCTACTAGGGTATTTTTATTTATTTACTTATTTATTCCCACCTTTATTGAGGTGCAATTGACATAAAAGTTATATCTACTTAGGATGTACAACATGATTATTTCATATGCACCTACAGGAATTTTAACCTTTTATTTTTAATTGAAATATGGCTAGCATATAATAGGGAAATTATGATTTTTATTCTTCACAAGGTTATTGTACTCATGTTTTCAGAAGTAAACTGTTCTTTTGAGAGCAGTGTAATTCCAAGTCAGCAGTTCATATTCTTGAAAGTTGAGTCAGTTTCAGAATTAACTTTGATAAGCTGAAGTATTATAAATAATTTGCCTACTATCTAATTCTCCTTTTTCTAATTCTCAGTTTGTTATATAAACAGAAACCTCGAAGGAAGTAAAAAAGTTTCCCTTTTCTAGTTGAAAAGGCTGTGTTTAGAGAACTCCTGAATTATTTCCTAACTGAACAAATCACACCAAAGTACCTTATTTTTTTCCTCTCATCCTCTAAATATATTGGCTCTGAAAAGCCTTTAAGGAAACAAGTTTAGTGAATATCAGTGTTCTGAATATTTTCTAATAGAATGAACATCCAACATTTTAAATGAAAAATGTACAGAAATTTTAAATAGGCTGACTGACCTCACTGTTTACATGTGACCGTTTTCTACTCTTATCTCAAGAAATGTGTTTGAAATTAGGAAGTGGTAATGAGATTTTATATTACATATCAGAATCATGACTTTTATCTAAATTTATTTTTTTCTTCCTGCTTTTACTCCCAACAGTGCTAGTTGCCGCAGACCAATCAAAGGGGCTGCCGGCCGGCCATTAGAACTCAGTGATTTCAGGATGGAAGAATCTTTTTCATCTAAATATATTCCTAAATATGTTCCCTTGGCAGATGTCAAGTCAGAAAAGACAAAAAAGGGACGCTCTATTCCCATGTGGATAAAAATTTTGCTGTTTGTTATTGTGGCCATTTTTTTGTTTTTGGTCTATCAAGCTATGGAAACCAACCAAGGAAATCCGTTCATTAATTTTCTTTCTAATAGCTCTGGAAAATCCAACTGAATGATCTCTCTTTGGCACACTCAATTTGGTCTCCTTATTTTTTCTAATAACTGTATAAAAAAAATTTGTGTATACTTGTTGACTTGAGAACTAAAAATAATGTGATTTCACCTGAATAAATGTAGTATTCCATTGAAAAGCAAAGCAGAATATATAAATGGACTTCATTTAAATGTTTTGGACTTTGGACTAGTAGGAGATCACCTCGTGCCATATAATCTTTTTTAGCTCTGGAACTTTTTTGTAGGCTTTATTTTTTTAATGTGGACATCTTATTTCACTTTTGAGAAAAATGTATATTGTTTTTGTGTATTTGGGAAACAAGAAGGGCAAAACATGATAGTATAATGTGAAGCTACACATTTAAATACTTTGAATTCTTACAGAAAAGATTTTAAGAATTCTCTGCTGTATAAAAACTTTACAGATATGTGAAACATGAAATTTGGTAAGAAAAAACATAACTTGGGTTGTACTTTTTGTAATTGCCATAGGTTTGATGTGTTTATGGGGGAACATACAGCAATAATCTCTTCTGTAACTTTTATTAATAGTAATTATTATAGCCCTATTGTACTCACTTTTTAAAAGATTTCTAGTATCATGAATGTCCTACTTCAGTAAGACCCATTTAAATGCTGTTGATATTTTAGCAGGGATCTTTAGCGCAACATACACGTTTTAGAGAACTGTTAGCTGGCTGTACATGTTTTTAGAAACTGTTTAGCTAGCTATAAGGCTGTAATTGGAAACCTGTACTTTTTATTTACAGCGAGACATTCTGTCCAAATATTTCTTAGATAAATAAGTGTGTGTCTGTTTAGAAGTTAGAAACTTTAAACACTGGTCTTAGGTTCCATTTGGGTTTATTATTGCATTGTCTTCTGTTAACCAAAAACAAAATTTGCCTGTTTTTTTTTTGCCCAATATTTCCCAACAAAATTTGATTTAAGTGCAGAAAGTATTTACTTTGAAATGACATAGTAAACTTTTCTTAGATACAAAGTAGTTAATACATAAATTTGTAAACTTTGAATATGAAGTGGGCATTATGATTTTTGTATACTCTTGAAATGGTTAACTTATCTTTGTGGTTGATTTATTTTATTTTTTAGCTAAAACTTACCTCATGTATAACTTGGTTAAGTAAAATAGTAGGTAATTGAAATTTTAGTAGAATCAAGTAAAACAAAAATTCATTTGAATTTCAACTTCACAGTCATTGACCATAAAGCACACTAAAGATGTAAGTTATTTTAAATATCATCTGGAATAAAAAGATACCTTTAAAGTAAAAAGCTTAATATGTATATTTAGACCACACAATTTTGATTTCATTAGCTGTATTCTGATATTTAGCTTCTAAATATCTTGTAGACATTTTTCACTTACTTTACAGTTGATCGGAAACATTTGGTAGGTCTGGTCCCACAGGGGAGTGGAAAACTTACTCCTAGATCAGAAATGCTTGCCTCTTTGAGTAAAAGTGTTTCTTTGAAATGAGCCACAGAGGGGGCACATTTTACTCATCTTTTCTACAGTACAGTAATAGCAGTCTAGTTTTTCTTGTTTCTAAACTTTGCTTCCCATATAGTTTTCAATCTTTTTTTTATTATTAGAAATTGTGAGAAACTACATTTAATGATTAAAAATATGGGAAGATAATCAAACTTATATGTGTGTAAGATCAATTTTCTAATAGGAAAGGTATGGTCCAAAATAGTAAAAAGTAGGACCAGGTAAAATATTTAGTCTTTTTTTTTTTTTTTTTTTTAATGTGTACTTGGTCTTTTGTCTGTGTCTGTTTTATTCCACTAGAATAAATGTGTCCTTGATGTAAATGCAAAGCATTTCTTCCTGATTAAATTGTAGATGTAGACTTTACAATATAATTCAATAATAAAAAAGTAATTAACCTCTAGTTTTGTCATTGTAATAAATGCTTTTTAGATAGCACAAACTATAAGATGCCTGATAACATTTCTTATGTGATGTTTATGGATTGTTGAATTTTAGTTCTTGTTTCAGTTTGCTCCTTAATGTTTTGCTTCTAATCATTTCATAATCAGCTCCTCATTTGTTCACGGGTAAGCAGTGTATAGCCATTATACTCACAGAATGATACAGGGAAGCTTCCAGAGGCACCTCCCCAACTCTACAATATAGTGATATAGAACAATATAACATCCTTTTCTAAGTTAGTACTTAATCTCTGACACTCATTGTTAGTCTTGCTTTGAGATGAAGCAAAGATGTTGCCAAGGTGTAGTTAGCATGGAGCTATGATCATAAGATGAAAGTTCTCTCTCCATTCATGTGTTCCCCAAAGGTGATTTTATTTAGTGATTTTTAAAGTGATATACACACATACATATACATACTACAATTAGTACATAGCATTAAAGGCTTACCATGCTTATTAGATGCATACCATGTGCTAGATACTGCTTTATGCACTTGATAGATATTGACTTAATCTTTATGGTAATCCTATGAAGTAGATATTTTCTTACTCTCTCATTACAAATGAAGAAATTAATGCTCAGAGGGGTTAAGAAATTTGCTGAAGTTTGAACAGCTGGGATGTGATTACATATGATAATTGGTCTGATTACATATAATATGGCAGAGGGGATATGAAAGACTAACACTCTACATACATACTGTATACCAGTTTTCTTGTTCAGCCTTGCTTCTTCTACAGTTTTGGTGCCTCTAAGTTGCAAACTTCATTAGGGATTCTTTAAGCTTCACTTCTAGTTTTAATCTTTCTCTGCAGCCATTTAAGTTTCATTCCCTTTTACTTTAAAAAAAAATAAATTTGACATAATACATTGTATAAATTTAATGTGTATGTGTTATTTTTATACATTTATATATTGTAATATGCTTGCTGTTGTAGTGATTTATCACATTATGTAATTATGGTGCAATATGGTTGTTTATACTGAAGACCAAGCATTCTTCATAAATAATAGAATCTCTATTCAAAGTCCAAAGTTTGCTGAAAATTATTTTTAGTTTGGCATCATAATCATAGTACCTTAAAATACATTGATCAGTATCACCTTATCTTATCATGAATTGTATACCAACTTTTAATTGCACTTTCTCCTTAAATTTAAAACAAAGATCTCAGGGGTGCCTGACTGGCTCAGTTGGAATTGCATGTGACTCGATCTCAGGGGTTGTGAGCTCAAGCTCCACGTTGAATGTACAGATTACTTAAATAAATAAACTTAAGACTTCAAATAAAAGACTTTTTTTAAATAAAAGACTTCAAAATACCTCTTGCGATTAAATTATATTAATTTCCTTACATATTTTCTGATTTATATTTGCACACCCCATTTTTTAAGTTTCATTTTCTTGTTTTTTGTTTTTTTTAGGTTTTATGTATTTAGTTTGAGAGAGAGAAAGCGAGGATGGGTGGGGTGGAAGGAAAGAGAGACAATCCCAAGCAGGCTCCACACTGATAGTGTGGGCTCAGTCACGACCGTGAGACCACAACCTGAGCCAAAGTCTGACACTTAACCAAGACTGAGCCACCCAGACACCCCTTCTATTTTTTTTTTAAGTTTATTTATTTATTTTGGAGAGGGAGAGCATGGAAGAGGCAGAGAGAGGGAGATAGAATTCCAAGCAAGCTCTGTACCATCAGTGTGGGGCTCAAACTCATGAACTGAGATCATGACCTGAGCCGAAGTCAGACGCTTAACCACCTGAACCACCCAGGGGCCCACATTTTTTTAAATTAATTGTTTATTATTTTTGAGAGAGAGTGCACAAGTGGGGGAGGAGTAGAGAGAGAAGGAGATGCAGAATCTGAAGCAGGCTCCAGGCTCTGAGCTGTCAGCAGAGTCTGATGGGCTCAAACCCATAAACTGCGAGATCATGATTTCAGCCAAAGTGGGATGCTTAACTGACTGAGTCACCTAGGTGCCCCAATATTTAGTTTTGAAAGAGAGAGAGCAGGGGAGGGGCAGAGAAAGAGGGAGACACAGAATCTGAAGAGGCTCCAGGCTCTGAGCCATCAGCACAGAGCCTGACACGGGACTCAAACCCATGAACCATAAGAGCATGACCTGAGCCCAAAGTTGGACACTTAACTGACTGAACCACCCAGGCACCCACATTTTCTTTTCTTTTTTTTTTTTTAATTTTAATTATGGTATAGTTAATAGTTTCAGGTGTACAATATAGTGATTTGATAGTTTTATGCCTTCTCAGTGGTCATCAAGTTTACTCATGGAGTTCCTAGGTGGCTCATTTAGGCATCCAACTTGATTTTAGCTTAGGTCATGATCTTGTGCTTTGTAGGGTTGAGCCCCATGTCAGGCTCTGTGCTGACGGCGTGGAGCCTGCTTGGGAAATATCAGTGTACTCTTAATTCCTTTCACCTATTTCACCCATCCCCTACCCACCCACTCTGGGAACCATCTGCTTGTTCTCTGTGGTTAAGAGTCTAATTTTTGGTTTATTTTTCCCTTGTTGATTTCCTAAATTCCACATATGAATGAAATCCTATGGTATTTATCTTTGACTTTCATTTAGTATTTTTTGACATTCACTTTTTTCACATTTTTGACTTTGACATAGCATTATACTCTAGATCCATCCATCTGTTGCAAATGTTAAGATTTCATTCTTTTCTATGGTTGAATTAATATTCCAGTGTGTGTGTGTGCGTGTGCACACACTACATATATATACACACCACATCTTCTTTATCCATTTATGTATCAGTGGACACTTGGGCTGCTTCCATAATTTGACTATTGTAAGTCATGTTGTGGGGTGCCTGGGTGCTCAGTTGGTTAAGTGTCCAACTCTTGATTTCAGCTCAGGTCATGATCTCTTGGTCATGATTGAGCCCCACATTGGGCTCTGTGCTGAGCTGAGCGTGGAGCCCGATTAAGATTCTCTCCCTCTACCCTTTATTTATTTTGAGTGAGAGAGCACTAGCAGGGAAGGGGCAAGGAGCGAGAGGTGGAAAGAATGAATCCCAAGCAGACTCTGCACTGTCACTGCAGCCCCACCTGGGGCTCAAACTCATGAACCCACAAACTGTGAGATCATGATCTAAGGTAAAATCAAGAGTCAGACACTCAACCAACTGAGCCGCTCAGGCACCCCACTGAGTTTTTGATTTAGCCATTTGGACAGGTGTGAAGTGCTATCTCATTGTGGTTTGGGATGCATTTCTGTGATGATGAGTGATGATGAACATCTTTCCATGTGTCTGTTGTCTATGTCTTTGAAGAGATGTCTGTTCATGTCTTCTGCCCATTTTTAATTAGATTACTTGGGGGTTTTTTTCATAATGAGTTGTATAAGCTCTTTATATATTTTTGATGCTAACCCTTTATCAGGTAATGTCATTTGCAAATTTGTTGATTGTTTCTTCTGTTGTGCAGAAGCTTTTTATTTTGTTGTCCCAATAGTTTATCTTTGCTTTTGTTTCCCTTGCCTCAGGAGACACCTAGAAAAGTGTTTCTGTGGCTGATGTCAGTGAAATTACTGCTTGTGCTCTCTTCTAGGATTTTTATGGCTTCAGGTTTCACAGTTAGGTCCTTAATCCATTCTGAGTCTATGTACAGGGTAAGAAAGTGGTCCAGTTTTATTCTTTTGTATATGACTATCCCGTTTTCCCAGCACTATTTGTTGAGACTTTTTCCCATTGCATATTTTTGCCTTTTTTGTTGAAGATTTTCTATTTCTTAATCTTTTCCATTTTCATACTGGGTTTTGAAATATATTGTCTTTGACATCTCACTTCTCCCAGTTTTCATCATTGTAAACATTTTTAAATTCCCTTCAGTAATAGAGTCTCAACAGAAAGTGGCAACTTGATCAGTCTTTCACCTTGAATTAGCAGTCACAGAGTGCTTTTCAAAGTTTATATACCATCTTCCTCCCACAAAGATTTGGGAAGGAGGTAGAGAAGGAGACCCCGAGTTTTGAGTGCAGGGTGACTCCCAACATATCAATTCTGTTTTGTTCTGGTATAGAATCGTGAGTTTAACTGACATTTGATGGCATTTATGCTACATGCACAGTGGGTTTTTTGTTGTTGTTGTTTAATGTTTATTTATTTTTGAGAGAGAGAGGGAGACACAGAATCTGAAGCAGGCTCCAGGCTCTGAGCTGTCAGCACAGAGCCTGATGCAGGGCTGGAACTCATGAACCATGAGATCATGACCTGAGCCGAAGTCAGATGCTTAACCAACTGAGCCACCCAGGCGCCCCAACATTCACAGTGTTTTTAAGTTGATTGTAAAATTTTATCACCTACTTCAGCAAATATTTATTTGATGCCTCTGTGTCGGGTATAATTTTTGGCTTGCAGGATGCAGTTTTAGAAATGTCTTTGAACTTGTCTTAGGCACTCTTATGAGAAGTAGTTTTGTTTTTAATGTTTTAATTTTTTTTTTTTTTTTTTTTTTTTTTTTTTTTTTGAGAGACAGAGACAGCATGAGCAGGAGAGGGGCAGAGAGAGAGGGAGACAGAATCTTAAGCAGGCTCCAGCCTCTGAGCTGTCAGCACAGAGCCTGATGCGGGGCTCAGACTCACAAACCACAAGATCATGACCTGAGCCAAAGCCAGCTGCTTAACCAACTGAACCACTCTGGCGCCCCAAAAAGTAGTTTTAAAAAAGAAGAAAAAAAACCATTTGACTGTTTCAACTAATAGCAATATAGGTTTATCAGCAGTTTCAATATTGTTGCCTATTTTCTTTACCTAATTGAAGGACATTAGTAATGTTTAACCTTTGTAAGTCAAAGGACCAAAAATTTGTCAGAGCTTATTGGGAATAAATTATGAAAATACAATTCTTTTTTTTTTTTTTCATTGTTTTTAATGTTTATTTTTTGAGAGAGAGAGTGCAAGAGTGGTAGGGCAGAGAGAGAGGGAGACACAGAATCCAAAGCAGGCTCCAGGCTCTGAGCTGTCGGCACAGAGCCCGACGTGGGGCTTGAACTCACAGACTGCAAGATCATGACCTGAGCCAAAGTTGGAAGCTTAACTCACTGAGCCACCCAGGTGCCCCTAAGAAAATAGAATTCTAATCAAATGTTTTTATACTAAATCACTATGGACTTTATTGTCCAGGATTTAACATATTGATCTTGTGACTGAATAATTTGAAATTGTGAGGCAGTGTAAAATGTATCTGTTTTGTCTTAGTAACAGAAATTAGCATATCATGGTTATGGCTTAATTAGAAGAAATAAGTTGTCTGTTAGTATGTAACCTCAAGACTTAGCAACTTAAGACAATTTTTGCCATTTGTATGGGTCGGAAATCAGGCAGTGACTTGGTTGTGTGGTTTCATGACTTTGTAGTTAGAGCTGCAGTATCATCTAAAAGCTTGATTAGGGCAGAATCTTACTCAAGCTCACAGGCTGGTGGGTAGGCCTGAGGTTCCTTACTGAGTTCCTCCAGCTGTTGGGTGGAGACATCAAAGGTTACCTGAGTGCCCTCATGATGTGGCCGCTGACTTCTCCCAGAGCAATCCAAGAGAGACAGTGCACCCATGATTGAAACCACAGTATTTACATAACCTAGTCTTGGAAATGACACACCATCACTTTTTTCTATATATTCTGTTGGTCTTACAGAGAAGTGAAAATACAGAGAAAGTATTAACAAAAGAGTGAGGACCAAGAGGCAGGGGTGATTAGGGTGCATCCTGTGTGGTCTGGCTACCACAACTGTCTTAAACTGACAAGTTACATGAATATTTAACTTGGTCATTTGGAGACTGTTAAATACTGCTTTGGAATTCATATTGACGTTTTCTTTGTTCAGTTTCATATGTTCATCATTCCAAAAATTGATTATAAAATTAAATGAATGAATAGCAATAAGGCTGGAGAGAGAAGTAGATTTATCACTCAGAGGTAAATTCAATAGACTTGATTAATAAGATGGTCAGAGAGGACTAAAATTACCTAGAAATGTTTTACTTGGTTGGCCTAGTGGAAGGTGGTGCCAGTCACTGAAAGAATTCTAAAAGAACACTAAATATAGGAAGAAGATAGATTTTGGGTTTGAATATACTGAATTTGATAACCCTATGAGAAATACTAGCATCTAACACAATACTTGACACGTAGTAAGCACTCAGATACTATAGGAATAAATCTAGATGAAGATAATCTGTTGGCAGTTAGGATCTGAAGCTTAGAGAAATTAGGAATAGTTGGGGGTCCATAGAAAGTGATAAATTCTGGGGCACCTGGGTGGCTCGGTCGGTTGAGCATCCGACTTTGGCTCAGGTCATGATCTCTTGGTCTGTGAGTTCGAGTCCCGCGTTGGGCTTTGTGCCGACAGCTCAGAGTCTGGAGCCTGCTTCAGATCCTATGTCTGCGTCACCCCTGCTCATGTTCTGTCTCTCTTCGTCTTTCAAAATTGAATAAATGCTAAAAAAATTTTAAGAAGAAAAGAAAGTGATAAATTCCAAGTGATGGGAATGTAATATCCACAGATGTGGAAGTGTGAAAGAGCTAAGGATGATTATCCATATTTAAGGAAAGGAATGAATGATGAAGGAAGACTAGGAGCATGCAGTTGTCACTGAAAAGAGCATTTTTTAAAATTTTTATTTAAATCCAAGTTAGGTAACATATAGTGTAGTAATCGTTTCAGGAGAATTTAGTGATTCATCACTTACATATAACACCCAGTGTTCACCCCTCCAGCAATGTTCAGTCTGATTTAAGAATCTGAAGAGAGCATTTTAAGAAGAGTAGGTCCATAGTAATGTGGAGTAAATATGGGCAGAGAAATGATGTCTACTAAATTTACCATCAGATGACTTTGGTGAAAATTTCAGTGTTATGGCAGGAGCAGAAGTGTAGATAGTTCTAAGAATAGTGGGCAGTAGCTTGAGACTTGGCAATATGTTAAGGAAGGGCTTTGGTTTGTGCCTAAAATGAGAGACTATACAGCCCCACACAGTTCAAGAAACAGTATTACCAATCCCCCCCCACACACACACACACAGACTCCTCTCCCTTCTAGTTTCTATGCCTCCCCAACACCCCACCTAGAGTAACCACTGTGCTAACAACATGGATTTTTTTGTTGTTGCTTTGTAAATAAAGTCATACATTAATTATATGTACTCCTTTGGATTTCACTTAACATTGTGAGATTAATCCATATAATTATATGTAGTGGTAGGTTGTTTATTGTCATTGGTATGTTGCATTTCATTGTATGGATATAGTATAATTTATCCATTTAACTTTTAATGGGTATTTGGGTTGTTCCAAGGTTTTGGCTATTACCAAAAAATGCTGCCATGAACATTTCTTTGTATCCTTTGGTGGATACATATATATGTATTTTTGTCTATTGGGTTATAGAGTCTGCTTATGTGCCAATGACAACTTTCATATTGATTTGTAGTTCTTAAATGTTCCGGATACTAGCCCTTTGTCAGCATACCGGATTCTAGTCAGGAGGCAGAAATGACATCAGTTATTTGAACAGAAATAATTTAAAGAATGACTAACCAGAGGCACCTGGTTATCTCAGTAGAGTTTGTGACTCTTGATCTCAGGGTTGTGAGTTTGAGCCCCACATTGGGGACAGAAATTACTTCTAAAAAAGTTACTAACCAGTCATAAAATTATGAGCTAGGTAACTGAAAAGGTAACAAGAATTTTGAGATAATATGGATATGGCAATTGCAGCAGAAATATATGTATCACTTCATAATTCATTCATGCATTTGTCAGTGAAAGGATGGTTTTTAAAAATAAATATAGAGGGGGCACCTGGTGGCTCAGTCGGTGAAGCATCCAACTCTTGATTTCAGCTCAGGTCATGATATCATGGTTTGTGGGATCGAGCCCCATGTCGGGCTCCATGCTGTCAGTGCAGAGACTGCTTGGGATTCGCTCTCTCCCTATCTGCCCCTCCCCTGCTCAGTCACTTGCTCTCTCTCTCTCTCTCTCTCTCAAAATAAACGCTTAAAAAAATTTTTTTTTAATGTTTATTTTTGAGAGACAGAGAAAGAGAACGAGAAGGGGAGGGGCAGAGAAAGAGGGAGACACAGAATCCGAAGCAGGCTCCAGGCTCCGAGGTGTCAGCATAGAGCCCAACACAGGGCTCGAATGCACGAACGGTGAGATCATGACCTGAGCCAAAGTCTGACGCTCAATCGACTGAGCCACCCAGGCACCCCAATAAACATTTTTTAAAAAATAACAAATATAGGGAATAGTCAGTGACATTGTAATAGTGTTGCATGATGACAGACAGTAGCTACACTTGAGCTAACTTAGCATACATATGGACTTGTGTTGTACACCTAAAACTAATGTAACGCTGTGTCAACTATAAAAAACATGCCTTAGAAGAAAGCTCCCCAGTGGGATTTCAGATACAATAAAATATTCTCTCACCCAAGCATCAACAGAACCACATGGTATTGTGTTCAGCACATCACAAAGCCTTTTAACACTTCTGTTAGAGTCATTGAAAGTATTCACAAATACAGACCCAGACATGCAGTGTAGTTTTATGCTTCTGAAGTTCAGTTGGCTGGTCCTACACGCCCATTATGCTATTTCAGTAAATACAAGCTAATCATTGCCAAGTAAAAAAAAACAAACAAAAAAACAGTGTCAGAGAAATAAGGTCTCTACATAGGAAAAACTTAACCCCTAACTCCTATTATGCACAAAAAATTAATTTGAGGTGGATCATTGACCTAAATGTGAAAGTTAAGTCAAGCTCCAAAAAAAAAAAAAAAAAAAGGTAACATCTTGACCTTAGAGTTGGCAAACATTTTAAAAATAGGATCCAAAAAGCACTGACCAATTTAAGAAGTATAAATCAAAAAGACCTTGCTAAAAAGTAAACGAATGAAAGAATGGCAGAAGATGTTCTGGATACATGTATTTAAAAGTCCCACAAATCAGTAAGAAAAAGACAACCCAAATGAAAACTAACAAAACTTGAAAATCCCTTAAAAAAGGAATATCCAAATAAGCATTTGAAAATGTTGAAGGCTGACGACATCAAGTGTGAGACCGCTAATGGAGCAACTAGAACTGCAGCACAATGACTATTTGGCATACTATCTGGTAGTACCGTATAATGCTAAATGATGTAGCAGTTCCAGAGCTGGAAGTTTCCTCCATGGACTGCACAGCTCCTACAGGTGCTTTTCTAGCCTGGACACTCTTCCCCAGGTACTCCTCTGGTTCAGGTGCAGATCATCTCCAGCGCTAGCTATTCTTTTGACAGGACTCTGCTCCAGGGCTGCCTGGCATCTGGGGGTCTCCTTGGAGCTAAAGCTGTTCTGGTAGAAGCTGAGGCTCACTGATGTCTTCAGCTGCCTCCATGAGTGAGGCAAACCAAGGCATCGTGGGACCCTCAGAGCCTGGGCATGAACTATGCTGGTAGGCGTGCTGGGGGTTGTGGTCCTCTCGTTTCACTGGCTGCCAAGTGCCACCTCTGCCACAAATACTGTGCCAGCTACCAGCACTGCCTGCTGCCCAGGACAAGAAAGGGGGTCTGCCCGGAGGTGGGTGAAGACGAGGATGATGGCTCATCGAGGACAATTACATTCAGCTTGGGGCTGGTGGGCAGGGGACAGAGGGTAGCAGGGACCAGTTTTCCTTCTTGATCCCTGATCTTCAGACACCCCACCTACCCATACCTGATAGCTTGAGGATAGTGGATACTACATGGGGGCCACGAGCCTCTGGGACAGAGGTAGCTAGGCCTTAAGGGCTAACCAGGGCAGGGCAATCTTCCCTTCCCTGACACTAGCTACTAAAGTGACAAATCTCTTGCTCAATAACCCGCAGTGGCTCCTTGCTGTTCTCAGGACAACTACCAAGGCCCAGCTAGGGGAAATAAGGCCTCTGTCAGCCTCTTGGTTCCCTTTCTTTGAGTTTCCCAACTCCACTCCCTACTAAACTACATGGTGTTTCTCCATGCACTTTTTGTTCACACTCTCTTCCCAGCCTATACTGTCCTTCTGTTCTCGCAAATCCTCTATGACAGTGATGAAGATCCCTGGCCAATAGACCCCTTATAGCCCACCTATCTGCCAGCATTTCAGATGTGCCCAGATGATAACATTTTAGCAGGTGAAAAACAATGTGCCAACTTTCTTACTGAAATTTTTTCTTATCAGTAAAGTGAACAATCTAAATGGTTATACTCTATTACATTTTTCACGGGTATTAATCTATTTTCAAAAACAATCTTTTCATTTAAAATTCTTTTATTTTTGAGAGAGAGAGAGAGAGACAGAGCACCAGTGGGGGAGGGGCAGTGAGAGAGGGAGACAATCTGAAACAGGCTCCAGGCTCTGAGCTGTCAGCACAGGGCCCGATGTGGGGCCTGAACTCACGAACCGTGAGATCATGACCTGAGCCGAAGTCAGACACACAACTGACTGAGCCACCCAGGCATCTCTATTTTCATTAAAAAAAAATTTTTTTTTCAACGTTTTTAATTTTATTTTTGGGACAGAGAGAGACAGAGCATGAACGGGGGAGGGGCAGAGAGAGAGGGAGACACAGAATCGGAAACAGGCTCCAGGCTCCGAGCCATCAGCCCAGAGCCTGACGTGGGGCTCGAACTCACGGGCCGCGAGATCATGACCTGGCTGAAGTCGGACGCTTAACCGACTGCGCCACCCAGGCGCCCCTCTATTTTCATTTTAAATGAAAGTAAGAAGAAGTTAATAAATGATGTAGCAATTCCATTCAGGTATTTACCCATGAAGCATGAAAACATCCACCAAAAAATACTAGCTTCATTGGTAGATGCCTGTAATAGTTTTTATTCATAATATCTCCCCTAGGATATAGTTCACATGTCTGTCAACAGAGAATAGGTAAATGTAGAATGCACATAGTGGACTATCAGATAGCAATAAGTAATCTACAGTTTCATGTAACAATGTGGATGAATGGCCCAGACATCATGTTGAATGGAACAAGCCTGGGACTCCCTTAATATGTGAATAGTTAAACCATTCATACCACGGAATCCTTGACAATAAAAAAAATACAGACTATTGCACAATTTGTATGGAACTCAAGAGATCATGCTGAGTGAAAAGACAATCTCAAAAGGTCTTATACTATGTGATTCAATTTATATAACACTATAAATGACAAAATTGTAGAGATGGAAATAGGTTAGTAGTCACCTAGTGTTGGGGAGACTGCTGGGGGAGAGTGAGTGAGTGTGACTGAAGGCTCAAGGAAGATATCTGTGGTGATGGAATACCAATGTTTCTTGACTGCAGTGGTGAGTCGACACATCTACACGTGTGATGAGATGTTCTTACTAGGCATTTGTATATTGTCTTTTATGAACTGTTTGTTTAAATCTTTTGCCCATTTGGGGGGTTGTTTTCTTACTGAGTTGTAGGAGCTGTTTATGTATTCTCAATGCTTCCCTATGTTGTTTTAAGCAATTAAGTTTTATATTTCTTTTACTGTATAACAGTTGATAACTGATATGTATAGAACACCTCATTACAACACAGAATGCATGTTGCTTTAATTTTCTATTGCTACCATAACAAATAACCATAAATTTAGCAACTTAAAACAATAGCTGTTGTTTAAACAACTTAAAACAATAGCTATTGAGCACCGCTGGCTCAGTCCATAGAGCATGTGACTCTTGATCTCAGGTCATGAGTTCGAGCCCCACGTTGGATGCAGAGATTACTTAAACAAAAATAGCCATTTATTATTTCAGTTTCCATGAGTCAGAAGTATGGGCACAGCGTGGCCCAGGCTGAGTTCTCTGCTTAGGGTCTCAGAACACCAAAATCAAGGATTCAGTAGGGGAAGTCTCTGGGGAAGAATCCACATCCAAATACCTTCAAGATTGTGGCAGGATTCAATTTCTTACGCTTTGCACCTGGCCCCTCTTCATCCTCAAGCCAGCAAAGACTGCTGAGTCCTCACATTTTGACTCTGCCTTGTTCTGCTTTTAAGGGCTCATGTGATGATAGGCCTATATGGATAATTCAGGATGATCTCCCTATTTTAATCATTATATCTTCGAAGTCCCTTTGTCATATAATGTAACATATCCACAAATTAACACGAGGAGGTGAAGGAGGAGTCAAAATTCTGCCTATTGTACATGTTCTTTTCAACTGGAACTGGAACATTAATCAAAATTGACAATAATGTTGGGCCATAAAACAAAAAAACCTCAAAGTTTTAAAAGACTGAAATATTTCATAGCATATTCTCTGACTATAGTGCATTTAAGCTAGAAATCAATAAAGAACAGTACTGAGAAAATCTGTTATTGGGAATTAAACAATGTACTTTCAAATAACTTATGAATCAAAAAAGGGTATAATAGAAATTAGAAAATTTTTGACCTGAGTGATATTAAAGTTATGACTAGGAAAACTTGCGAGGTATAATCAGTGATTAGGTAAAATTTTGAAAGCTTTCCATTTGAAACCAAGAATTAATGTCTACCATCATCATTTTCATTCATCATTGCACTGGAGTTCTTAAATAACAAGAAGACAGAATAAATAAAAAGGGAAAGCTGGAAAGAAAGAAAACTAATTACAGATGACATGATTGTAGAAAAACCAAAACAATTAGAATTAATAGGTTCATTTAACAACACCTCTGAATATAATGTTATTGCACTGAGATCAGTTGTGTTGCTGTATATCAGCAAGAAAAAAATTGAAAATGAAATTTTGAAAAAATACCACTTAAAATAATACAGAAAGCATAAAAAAACATGGAACTTGATCTAACAAGTAATGTAAAAGACCTTTCATTGGAAACTACTAACTTCTCTATTTAAGAGAAATTAAATAGAAGTCCAAGTAAATACCATGCTCATAGATTGGAAGAGTTAACACAAAGACGTTCTTCCCCAACTCATCTATAGATTCAATATAATCCCATTCAAAATCCCAGCAGATTTTTTGATATGAAAATTGACACAAAATTTTGATTTCACTGATTGTAATATTTAGACGGCAATGCAAAGAGCTAAGAAGAGCTATGGCAATTTCAAAGAAGAACAAAGCTGAACAACCACACGGCTAAATAACAGTTCTATTATAAAAGATATATATATATATATATATATATATATATATATATATATATAAAGCATATTATAAAAACTGTGGGAATTTAGACATGTGGTTTTGTTCCAACAATGGACAGATAAGTCAATGGAACAGAACAGAGTTCACAGACAGGTTGAGTACAGTCACCTGATAGATGACAAAGACTATATTTTGCTGTGTAGTGCAGAAAGGATGGTCTTTTTAGTATGGGTCAACTGAATATCCATATGGAAAAAACATTAAACTTAATCCCTACCTCACAATCTATAAAAATTCTAGATGGGTTATCCTTAAAATTAGAAAGATAAAGCAATAGGGGCGCCTGGGTGGCGCAGTCGGTTAAGCGTCCGACTTCAGCCAGGTCACGATCTCGCGGTCCGGGAGTTCGAGCCCCGCGTCGGGCTCTGGGCTGATGGCTCGGAGCCTGGAGCCTGTTTCCGATTCTGTGTCTCCCTCTCTCTCTGCCCCTCCCCCGTTCATGCTCTGTCTCTCTCTGTCCCAAAAATAAATAAACGTTGAAAAAAAAATTTTTTAAAAAAAAGAAAGATAAAGCAATAAAGATTTTAAAAGAAAGTATAGGGAAATATATTTATGAACTTTGAGTAGGTAAAGCTTTCTTAAATAAGACATAAAAAGCACCAACCATAAACAAAATAATTGATAAATTGAACTCTAGTAAAATTAAAAACTTCTGTTCACCAAAAGACATTATTAAGAGAGGGCAAAGGCAAGCCAGAGAGTGGTGGAAGATATATTAGCTATATGTGCATCTGATAAAGGGTTCGTATCTGGAGTATATGAAGAATTTCTAAAGATCTACCTTAAATTTTTTTTTAGTATTTTATATATACATAGAAATTTTATATACATTAAATATATCATTTTAAATATATATATATATTTTTATTAATTTTATTTTTTAAATTTACATCCAAATTAGTTAGCATATAGTGCAACAATGATTTCAGGAGTAGATTCCTTAGTGCCCCTTACCCATTTAGCCCATCCCCCCTCCCACACCCCTCCAGTAACCCTCTGTTTGTTCTCCATATTTGTGAATCTTTTATGCTTTGTCTCCCTCCCTGTTTTTATATTATTTTTGTTTCCCTTCCCTTATGTTCATCTGTTTTGTCTCTTAAAGTCCTCATATGAGTGAAGTCATATGATATTTGTCTTTCTCTGACTGACTAATTTCACTTAGGATAATACCCTCTAGTTCCATCCATGTAGTTGCAAATGGCAAGATTTCATTCTTTTTGATTGCCGAGTAATACTCCATTATGTGTGTGTATACGTATATATATATATACACGTATATGTGTATATATATATATATACACATATATATACGTATATGTGTATATATATATATATACGTATATGTGTGTATATATATATATATATATATATATATATATATATATGTATACACATACAGCATCTTCTTCTTTATCCATTCATCCATCAATGGACATCTGGGCTCTTTCCATACTTTGGCTATTGTTGATAGTGCTGCTATAAACATGGGGGTGCCTGTGTCCCTTTGAAACAGCACACCTGTATCCTTTGGATAAACACCTAGTAGTGCAATTGCTGGGTCGTAGGGTAGTTCTATTTTTAGTTTTTTGAGGAACTTCCATACTGTTTTCCAGAGTGGCTGCACCAGCTTGCATTCCCATACCTTTAACATTTTTTAATATTTATTTATTTTTGGGAGAGCACAAGCAGGGGAGGGGCAGAGAGGGGGACAGCGGATCTGAAGCGGGCTCTATGCTAACAGGCTGCCAGCAGCGAGCCTGATGTGGGGCTTGATCTCGCAAACTGCAAGATCATGACCTGAACTGAAGTCAGATGCTCAGCTGACTGAGTCATCCAGGTGGCTCCTAAAGATCTATCTTTAAAAGAAGCAGCCAAGGGGTGCCTGGGTAGCTCAGTCGGTTAAGCATTGGACTCTTGATTTCAGCTCAAGTCATGATCTCACAGTTGGTGAGTTTGAGCCCTGCATTGAGCTCCACGCTGTTAGCCTGGGATTCCCTCTCTCTGCCCCTCCCTGCACACACTGCCTGCACTCTCTCTCTCTCTCAAAATAAATAAACTTTAAAAAAATTAAAATTAAAAAAAGCAACCAATAGAAAAATGGGCAAAATACAAGCATTTCACAAAGCAATATGCCCAAATTTCCTATGTGTGTGTGTGTGTGTGTGTGTGTGTTTATATTAAGACTTAATATATATATTGACTATATATATATATATATATATATATATATATATATAGACTTTAACCATAAACAAAAAGACATAATTTTGACTACATTAAAATAAAGACCTTCATTTCATGAGAAGACCTCATAAAGAGAGAAAGCACAAAACATGAAAGAAAATATTTACAACATACATGGGTGACAAAAGGCAATCCTGAACATAAAGAATTCCTACAAATAAATTAAAAGACCATCTTTTGCCAAAAATGAGCAAAAGTCTTTAACAGGGAGTTCACACATCAGCAATAAACATAAAAAGATGTTTGGCATCATTGGTAAGTAATTAGGTTCGTGTAAAGCAAAACCACAGATACTATTACACATTCACCAATCTGCCAAAAATTAAATAGTGTTACACCAAAAAAGCATGTGAAATAATGGGAATGTCCATGAGCTACTGATGAGACTGTAAGTTGGTACAACTTTGAAAAACAAGC
This sequence comes from Puma concolor, assembly GCF_028749965.1. Taxonomy (NCBI): domain Eukaryota; kingdom Metazoa; phylum Chordata; class Mammalia; order Carnivora; family Felidae; genus Puma; species Puma concolor. The sequence continues at coordinate 22,890,725 of NC_141673.1, read as the reverse complement.
TGACATATGTTGAATATACATGTACCCTAAGAATGAGCAATCTACTCAAATATATACCCTGGATAGACTCTTGCACTTGAGCATCAAGATGCATGAAGGGGTGCCTGGCTGGCTTAGTCAGTAATGCATGCAACTCTTGATCTTGGGGTTGTGAGTTCAAGACTCATGGTGGGCATAGAGATTACTTAAAAAAAAAAAAAAAAAAAAAAGATACATGTAAAGAAGGTGTATAGGGCGCCTGGGTGGCTCAGTCGGTTGAGCGTCCAACTTCAGCTCAGGTCACAATCTCGCGGTCCGTGAGTTCGAGCCCCGTGTCGGGCTCTGGGCTGATGGCTCAGAGCCTGGAGCCTGCTTCTGATTCTGTGTCTCCCTCTCTCTCTGCCCCTCCCCCATTCATGCTCTGTCTCTCTGTGTCTCAAAAATAAATAAACGTTAAAAAAAAATTTTTTTTAAAAGGTGTATAAATAATACTGAGAGTAATTACCAAAAAATGGAAACTCAATAAAACTGTCTGTCAGTAGTAAAATAGATGGATATATTGTGGTATATTTATATAACGGAATATTATAATACATGAACTATAGCTAGACAGCACAGAAGAATTTCACGATGTTGAGCCAAAAATGCAAGTTAAGGGGTGCTTCAGTAGCTCAGTTCATTGAGCTTCTGACTCTTGATTTCAGCTCAGGTCATGGTCCCAGCGTCGTGAGATCAAGCCCAGCTTCAGGCTCCAAACCAAACTTGGAACCTGCTTAAGATTCTCTCTCTCTCTCTCTCTCTCTCTCTCTCTCTCCCTCTCTCCCTCTTCTTCTCTCCTCTGCTTACACTGTCTCTGTCTCTCTCTCCCTCTCAAATAAATAAAATGAGAAAAAATTTTATATACAAAATGCAAGTTAAAATAATACATAATATGATTCAAATTAAAGTTCAAAAACAGGTAAAATTACATTATTTAAAGATGTATATTTAAGTCTTAAAACTATAAGGAGAAGGAAATAATTTTCAGGAAAGGCTGAATAGTGGTAACCTCCTATGGAAGGAGGGGATTGTGATCCAGAAAGAACACAGAGGCAGGGAAGCAATTGGGGGTAGTGTTGTATTTCTTGATGAGGATGGTGGTTTTATGGTCATGAAATTGTTTATTTATTGTATGTACCTTCTTTACGGTATAGTTCATATTCTTTTAAGTCCAAAAAGCTTTCCAAAGTCAGCTAAAAAGTGGTAGAGATCAGGGCGTCTGGGTGGCTCAGTCAGTTTAGTGTCTGACTCTTGATTTTGGCTCAGGTCATGATCTCACAGTTCATGAGATCAAGCCCTGCTCTGGGCTCTGTGCTAACAGCATGGAGCCTGCTTGGGATTCTCTTCTCTCTGCCCTGCCCCCCCGCACCAACAAAATAAATAAAACATTAAAAAAGAAAAGTGCTGGAGATCATAAACATGAGAAAGTGATTTTAGCAATTATAAATGTTACATACTTGGTTTTTTAAAATTTAGACCCTGAACAAAATCTTGAAAAAAAAACAAAGTTGGAGGTCTCATGCTTGCTGGTTTCAAAATATATTACAAAGCTACAATAATTAAAACAGTGTGGTACCCACATAAGCCAGACATATGGACCAATGGAATAGAGTAGAGTCCAGTAGTGAATCCTCACACATATAGTTAAATGATCGCCAACAAGGTTGCCAAGACGACTCAGTGGTGAAAATCCTTTCAATAAATAGAGTTTGGAAAACTGGGTATCCACATGACTGAAGAATGAAGGTGGACCCTTACCTTACACCATATATAAAAAATAATTCAAAATAAATACTTAAATGTAAGATATAAAACTGTAAAAATCCTAGAAGAGAACATATGGGAAAGCCTTCATGACATTGGATTTAGCAATTATTTCTTGGAAATGACACCAATAACCACAGGCAACACAGGCAAAAACATACAAACGGGACTAAACCAAACTTTCAAACTTCTATGCATCAAAGGATATAATCAGGGGCACCTGGGTGGCTCACGCAGTTAAGCATCTGACTTTGGCTCAGGTCATGATCTCATGGTTCATCAGTTCGAGTCCCATGTTGGACTCTGCTCTGACAGCGTGGAAGTTGCTTGGAATTATCTTTCCCTCTCTGCCCTCCCCTGCTCACATTCTTTCTCTCTCTCTCAAAAATGAATAAATGTTAAACAAATAAATAAATAAACAGCATCTCAATGTCTTTTAGAGGTGCAGTTCCAAACAAAACAAAACAAAACAAAAGGATATAATCAACAGAGTAAAAATGCAGCCTACAGAATGGGAGAAAATATTTGCCAATCATACATCTAATAAGAAGTTAATGTCCAGGGTGCCTGGGTGGCTCAGTCAGTTGAGCATCTGACTTCGACCCAGGTCATGATCTCACGTTCATGGGTTCGAGCCCCACGTTGGGCTCTGTGCTGACAGCTCAGAGCCTGGAGCCTGCTTTGGAATCTGTGTCTCCCTTTCTCTCTGCCCCTCCCCTGCTCACACTCTGTCTCTGTCTTTCAAAAAATAAAATAAAACATTAAAAAAAATAAAAAGAAAGAAGTTAAGGTCCAAAATATATATCTTTAAAACTCCTACAACTCAACAGCAACAAAAAACCCCAAGTAACCCAATTTAAAAATGAAAAGAACTTGAATAGATATTTCTCCAAAAAAGATATATAAATGGACAAGAAGCATATGAAAAGATGCTCAATATCACTAATCACTACAGAAATGCAAATCTAATGAGATATCAGCTCTCACCCATCAGGATGACCATTATCAAAAAAACCCCACTATGTTGGGGGGCTCAGTTGGTTAAGCGTCTGACTTTGGCTCAGCTGATGACCTCATAGTTTGTGAGTTCAAGCCCCATGTTGGACTCCATGCTGACAGCTCGGAGCCTGAAGTCTGCTCTGGATTCTGTGTCTTCCTCTCTCTCTCTCTCACCTTCCCCAGCTCACGTCTGTCTCTCTCTTTCTCAAAAATAAATAAATATTTAAAAAATATATTTAAAAAAACCCCACTATGTAAAATAACAAGTATTGGCATGAATGTGGAAAAAAAAGGAAGCCTTGTGCACTGTTGATGGGAATGCAAACTATTATGGCCACTGTGGAAGACAGTATGGAGGTTCCTCAAAAGTTTTAAAATACAACTACCTTATGACATGGTATCACACTATTGGGTATTTACTCAAAACATATGAAAACATTAATTCGAAAGGATATATGCATCCCTATGTTTACAGCAGCATTATTTACAATAGCCAAGATATAGCAGCAGCCCAAGTGTTCCTCGATTAATGAGTGGATAAAAAAGAGGTGGTATATATGTATGATGGAATATTATTCAGCCATAAAAAAGACTGAAATCTTGCCATTTACAACAACATGGATGGATGTAGAAAGTATAATCCTAAATGGAATAGTCAGAGGAAGACAAATACCATATGATTTCATTAAGTGTGGAATTTAAGAAACAAAACAACCGGGGGCAGCTGGCTGGCTCAGTTGGTAGAGCGTACCACTCTTAATCTCAGGGGCATGAGTTTGATCCCCACATTGGGCGTGGAGACTACTTTAAAAACAAACAAAAAGAAACAAACAAACAAAGGAGAAAAAGACAACCAAGAAACAGACTCTTAACCATACAGAACAAACAGATGGTTTGGGAGGTGGGAGGGTTATGGGATTAAAGAGCACACTAATCATGATGAGTATTGAGTAATGAATGTATAGAACTGTTGGATCACTATATTGTACACCTGAAACAAATATGACACTGTATGTTAATTATACTAGCATTAAAATTAAAAAACTTAAAATTAGGGGTGCCTGGGTGGCTCAGGCAGTTAGTTAAGCGTCCGACTTCGTTCAGGTCATAATCTCACTGTTCAAGCCCCTCTCTGGGCTCTGTGCTGACAGCACAGAGCCTAGAACTCGCTTCAGATTCTGTGTCTCCCTCTCTCTCTGCTCCTCCCCTATTCATTCTCTGTCTCTCTCTCTCTCAAAAATAAACATTAAAAAAATTTTAAACTTAATAAAATGAAAACAAAACAGTAATAAGTGTTGGTGAGGATTTGGAGAAGTTGGTACCCTTGTATACTATTGATAGGAATGTAAAATAGTACAACCACTATGGAACAGTATGGATATTCCTCATAAAGTTAAAAATAGAATTAACCATATGATCTAAACACCTTTGGATACATATTGAAAAGAATTGAAAGCAGGATCTTGAAAAGATATTTGCACACCCATGTTCACAATAGCCTTGAGAAGAGGGCAACCCAAATATCCAGAAAAATAGATGAATAGATAAACAAAATGTGATGTACATACAGTGGAATATTATTCACAATAGCCTTGAGAAGAGGGCAACCCAAATATCCAGAAAAATAGATGAATAGATAAACAAAATGTGATGTACATACAGTGGAATATTATTCAACCTTGAAAAGCCCAGAAATCCCATCACACGCTACAACATGGATGAAACTTGAGGACATTGTACAAAGTGAAGTAAGCCAGTCACAAAAAGACAAATACTGTATGATTCCACTTACATGAGGTATCTGAAGTAGCCAAATTAATAGAAACAGAAAGTAGAATGGTGGTTGCAGAAGCTGCTTGGGGGAGAGGGTAATGAAGAGTTGTTTAACAGATACAGAATTTTGCAAGACAAAACAGTTTTGACGATGTATTGCACAACAATGTGAATATACCTAACACTACAGAACTGTACATTTAAAAATGGTTAAGGAGCACTGGGTGGTTCAGTCGGTTAACCATCTGACTTTGGCTCAGGTCATGATCTCACAGTTCATGAGTTCGAGCCCCTCATAGGGCTCTCTGCTGTCAGCGTGGAGCCTGCTTCAGATCCTCTGTTCCAAACCTCCTCTCAAAAACATAAAAATAAAACATTAAAAAAATTATAAAAGTACTACTTGTTAGGTTTTAAAAAATAAAACTAAAATAAAAAAAGATCACAAATATGTGGTTTTTTTTTTACCACAATTAAAATTCTAAAAAACTAAATCAGTTGCATCTGAATCAACGAATGTTGAAATTGTGTCCTAAGAAAAATGAGTGGGGCAAACATAGAAGATGTTATTTTAATATTCTCTTGTTATTCTGTGCTAATTGTGCAATTTTTGTTCTAATTACAAATGGTATACCATGTTTTCAAAGTTTGGCCGGTTTTGTGAGTTGTTTTTATTTGGTCCAAAAAAGCATGAACTCATAATCCTGTATCTTTTTAAGCATGTTGCTCCTTATAATTTCAACTATGCCATCTCAAAAGATACAGAAAAACCATTCAATAAAATTCAATGCCGACTCATTATTTAGAAAAACAAAAACCAGGGGAGACGGGTGGCTCAATCATTTAAGCGTCCAACTCTGGATTTCAGCTCAGGTCATGATCTCATGGTTTGTGAGGTCGAGCCCTGCATCAGTCTCTGCCCTCACAGTGTGGAGCCTGCTTGGGATTCTCTCTCTCTACCTCTCTCTGCCCCTTCCCCCACAGAAGTAAATTTAAAAAAAACCAAAACTTTAAAAAACAAAACAAATTTTCCATCTAGCAAAAGAAGGGAGGGTCCTTAACTGATAAAGGTTAACTATCAAAAGCCTACAAAAATCCACAGTGAAATACTACACTTAAAACAATAGGAACTAAAAAATAGTTTCTAAATAGTTACTTTAGGAACTAAATAAGAATGCTTACTGTCATCACTACTTGTTGATCTCTAGGAAAGCTGATTAAATCCTCATTTAGCTGCTGAGAAAACTATAGCCCAAATGGAGTAAGTAATTATCAAGAGGCCACATAGCTACTAATCAAGACTGAAGTTTTGAAAGCGAATCTAACCAAAGGGTTTATATTTTTACTTGTGATAACAACGAAGGAATGTTCAACCAGGCACAACCAAGTAACTCCAAACATTCAGACTCAATTCCTTAGTTAAGTGAGGATTTGGTAGATAGCTTTGATTAATAGAATGAGGGCCGCCATAATCAGATAACAGAATAAATCCAATTTTCTCTTTGGCTAAGGGGGCAGAAGGGCTTCAAGGAAGTTTGTTCAGTTAAATTGGATTGGACACATAACACTAAGGTATTCGTTTTTCAGTTATCATAGTAACGGGCGACACTTTTCCTAAGACTATTCCAAATAACTATAACAGGAAAAAGTTATATGGCATTATCAGTAAATAGTTATTTATGGATCATTTTGTCTTTGTAAACGAATCACTTAGGAGCTATTTGGACCTTTTTATCATACTAAATAGAACGTTAGTACTGCCAAGGCATACATCTATTACTGTCTGTTACTCCTTTACTAGTCACTTAGGTGATTTCTTAGAAGCTTCTCAACATTCTACAAATAGAATTTATATATATTATATATCTATAATATATATAAAGATTTTTTTTTAAGTAATCTCCACACCTAACAGGGGGCTCAAACTCACAACCCCGAGATCAAGAGTCACATGCTCCACTGACTAAGCCGGCCAGGAGCCCCTACAAATAGAATTTTTGTTGAATGTACAGAGGTCCCTTTTATAACATTTTCCTATTACAGTATCTTGAATGAGGCAGCTTTGAACTGAACAGTTCTTAATAATTTAAACATTTACAGATGGATTAAAACTTCTTTAATTTTTTCCCAATAAACTATGTAAATTTTACAGTAAATTTGTAAAACAATCAAACATAACTTTTACACTGCAGTGTCACCTGCTGTAGTAAATTCTAGTCCAGCTACAATATGTACCATGAGAACCCCAAACAATACCACATTCTGTACTATAATCTAAAAAATGATAATAAGGATTAATAAACAGACTTTCGTTAGGCTGTTTCCTTCAAGACTTCAAAAATAGTGCCTAGTCATAAGGCCACAAGCTACTCTATCAGAAATATGCAAGACTAAGCAATTTTACAAGAAGGACACACTAGATGTCGCTGTGGAACTCACTGTAGTTTGTAATACAGGTCCCTGCCCTGCCCCCTGCATGCCACCAACCCCATCCAAAAGGTTTCCTATCAAACCTTTCATAAACCATTATGGCTTAAAGTGAAGAAGCCATTACCATTTTGTAAAAACAGAAATCCCCTTTGGATTTCTTTTGATTAGGGAAAACCAGGCACAAAGGCAGGTATTTTGTAAAAGCAAAGTGGCCTAAAGCAAACTTTTGGGTAGAGGAGGAAACCTGTATTTCTTACTATTGGAGAACTTTACTAAGTAGAGTCTGTCACTTGTAAATAACACTTAAAATGTTGATTTGCTAGGGGTTCCTGGCTGGCTCAGTTGGTAAAGCATGTGACTCTTGATCTCTGGTTTGTAAGTTTGAGTTTTACATTGGGTGTAGAGATTACTTAAAAATAAGATTTAAAAAAAAAATTTTTTTTTTTTTACGTTTATTTTTGAGACAGAGAGACACAGAGCATGAACGGGGGAAGGGCAGACAGAGAGGGAGACACAGAACCGGAAGCAGGCTCCAGACTCTGAGCCATCAGCCCAGAGCCCGATGCGGGCCTCGAACTCATGGTCTGTGAGATGGTGACCTGAGCTGAAGTTGGACGCTTAACCGACTGAGCCACCCAGGCGCCCCAAAAATAGGATTTTAAAAACAATGTTGAGTTGCTATTATTCCATGCTGGATTAAAAATGTGTTAGGGAGTTCCTGGCTGGCTCAGTCAGTAGAGCATGCAAGTCTTGATCTTGGGGTTGTGAGTTTGAGCCCCACCTGTGGCATGGAATTTACTTAAAATTTTCTTACAAAGCTATTACATTCCAATCATTATGTTCATTATCATTACACTAAAATGAGCATAAAGGTAGACTAATAGAAAGTCAATAAATAGGAAATAAGCAGCCTTAATGATGCCTTATAATTTCCAATATAATATAACTTGATTATCAAGATTTTAAAATCAATTTAGGATAATTTACTAATGACAGCATAACTCTTTTATTATGTTTGTGATTTTTGACAGATGGACATTATCAGGACAATATGTCTTTATTTATTTATTTATTTATTTATTTATTTATTTATTTATTTATTATTTATTTATGATAGAAACAGAGCACAAGTGGGGGAGGGGCAGAGAAAGAAGGAGACCCAGAATCCGAAGCAGGCTCCAGGCTCCAGGCTCCGAGCTGTCAGCACAGAGCCCAACACGGGGCTCAAACTCACAAACTGAGAGATCATGACCTGAGCCAAAGTCGTCGCCTAACCGACTAAGCCACCCAAGCGGCCCAGGACAATATGTCTTGATAGCTAAAGTATTCTTCCTCTTTCCTCTCTGCACCCCCTTTTAGGGTGTGAGATAAACAAAAATACAATTGACCCTTGAACAACACAGGTTTGAACTGCGCAGGTCTGCTTACAGGATTTTTTTTCGATAAATACAGTAGTGTACTGTAACCAGAGCCATTTACATTACTAACTTACATATAGTAAATCCTGGAATATCCAAAACATCAGGGTAATCATTTTTTTTTGTTTCTTTTTTCTAAAAAAAAATTAAAGATTTAAAAAACTAATACATATAAATGGTTCAAAAGTTTAAATATATAAAAAAAAGATATAGTGAAAAGCTTCCCTCTTGCTCATGACCTCCAGCTATTCAATTTTCTACTGTATAGGCAACCAATGTTATTAGTTTCTGTGTGTATATCTTTGCAGAGACATTATACACACACACACACACACACACACACACACACACACAATTACCCCTCTTTAACACAAATGATACTATATTGTGTTATTGTGTATATATCTTACTTTTTCATTTGACAGTATTTTGGAGATCTTTCTACATCAGTACAAAAGTTTCCAGTTCTATCTATCTATCTATCTATCTATCTATCTATCCCTCCATTCATCCACAGTTGCACAGTATTCCATGTATGCCTGTACCTGAACTTATTTAACCCTATTGGTGGACTTATACATTGTTTCCAATCTGTTGTAGTTATAACTAATATCACAATGAATCATCTTGTTGCATACATTGTTTTGTTCCTAGAAGTGAGATGACTGGACTAAAAGGTAGATGCATTTGTGATTTTTAATAGATGGACATTGTCAGGATATGTCTTGATAGCTAAGGTATTCTTCCTCTCTCTCTCTGCACCTCCTTTTAGTAGTATGTCTATGAGATAAACAAAAATACAATTGACCCTTGAACAACACGGGTTTAAACTGCTCAGGTCTACTTAGAGGATTTTTTTTTTCAATAAATACAGGGTAGTATTGTAAATATACTTTCTCTTCCTTACAATTTTCTTAATATTTTCTCTAGCTTACTTTATTGTAAGAAGATAGTATATAATACATATACAAAGTATGTGTTAAATGACTATTTTATTGGTAAGGCTTCTGGTCAACAGAAGGCTATTAGTAGTTAAGTTTTGGGGGAGTTACAAGTTATACTCTCATTTTAGACTGTGTGTGGGGTCAGCATTCCCAACCCCAACATTGTTCAAGGGTCAAACTGTATGTGTAACCATGTACCATGCAAAGGCATTTAATCTTAAGTGGGACTGGAGCCAGCTGTATATTTTTAGTTTATGGGTTTTATTCTTGTTCTTCCCTTTATTACCTATTATTTGTCATTTGTCCCTCCTTGTAGTTGTCAACTGACTTGTATAACAGCTTCTCTGTTGCCCCCTCCTGTTCTCACTTCGAATCTTTCAGCAGCTTAAAAAGCAAGTCTCCAAGTTTATTAGGTTTCTGTCAAGATCAAACTATATTCACTACCTTTATAATTTGTTTCCCAAATCAGAGATCAGAATTCTACATTCGTTTTGAATCTATAATCTGAGTTATTCAGATTTTTTATATGTAGTTCCTTCACAGTAAGACAGCTCTACATCTTAATATTCTTTCTAAATTATCCATATAGGGGCGCCTGGGTGGCTCAGTCGGTTAAGCGTCCGACTTCGGCTCAGGTCATGATCTCACGGTTCGTGAGTTCGAGCCCCGCGTCGGGCTCTGTGCTGACAGCTCGGAGCCTGGAGCCTGCTTCCAATTCTGTGTCTCCCTCTCTCTCTGCCCCTTCCCTGCTCATGCTCTGTCTCTGTCTCAAAAGTAAATAAACATTAAAAAAAAAATTAAAATAAATAAATAAATAAATAATCCATATATATCTTGACGTGACTGTAACAACTGTTAAACACAAAGAGTTGAGTTTAAAAATACATCAAATTGGGGTGCCTGGCTGCCTCAGTCGTAAGGGCATGCAATTCTTCTTTTTAAAAAACAGCCAGTGATTATCAATTCACCTTATTTTTTTATTTTTATGTTTTTTTAATGTTTATTTTTGAGAGAGAAAAAGAGTGCGTGCATGTGTGAGCAAGGGAAGGGCAGAGAGAGGGAGACAGAGGATCCCAAGCGGGCTCCTCAGCTGACAGCAGAAAACCCGATGGGGGCTCAAATTCACAAACTGCAAGATCATGACCTGAGCCGAAGTTGGACGCTTAACCGACGGAATCACCCAGGCGCCCTGAGCATGGCAACTCTTGATCGTGAGTTCTAGCCTAGCCCCACTTTGGGTATAGAGATTACTTAAATATATATGTAAAATCCATCAAGTACACATTCAAATGTTCTATAGATAGCATAGCATCTCAGAGTATAAGTGTATCAATATGATTCTATAACTGTTGTGCTACCAAGTGACTGTATCTTGGCTCTAAATCCACTTCTCTACACTCACTCAGCCCTAGTACTGACAGGAGCAAGAAACTATTTTATGTTCCACCAGTAGGGGGTGCTAGAACAGAATGAAAGGCAGGACTAGGGAGTTGGGAGTTTGCTGTTGTTCCTGTTAGAATCCTTCACATCTTCACTCCTTCACTCTGACAGCAATAGTTATTTCCTGTTCCCAGTTTTTTCTAGCATTTCCAGAACCAGCCTTATTGAGTCCCCTCAGACACACCAGCAGCAGTCAGGCAGTGCCTTCTCAGAGGTTTGGGTCCCAATTCCAGAAGGCCCCTCCTCCTAGCTGCTAAGTTCTAATATCCCCTGCCTCTTTCCTGTGTTCCTCCAGCAGCAGGGGTAGTAAATGCTTTCTGTGGTTATTATCTGTGACTTCGGTGTTTTTGTGCCTTTTCAGTTCTCCAGGGCCTGTTTAACCAATTCCCATATTAAATATTCTGTTAAAATAACTCATGTGGGTTTTTTTTAATGATAAAATGACTGTAGTTTCAGTTCATCAAGGAAAACAAGCATAAAATACTCAACCATCCACTTTGAATGAACACTTCAGTCTTTATAAAATGTCCATACTGCCTCATTCTCAGTAAAAGGAATGACATTTATTGAAATCACTCCTAGCTGTCTAGAAAATCTTGAAAACAGGACAGTCTTGAAAAAGGGACAATGAAAAATTTTTGTAGACTGAACTGTTGGCTTCTAAAAATAATATAAAAACATCAAGGTAAATGGCAAGACACATAATCTATTTTAAGCTATGAATCTGTCGCATGACAAGTGGTTATAACAAATGAATGCAAAGAATGTGACTACTCTGTAGTGATCCTTGAACTTAAAATTGAAACCATATCTCTAATAGATTTCTCTAAGACAGGCTTGGCAGCATGTAAACTGTTCAGCAAATATTTATGGAACACTTTTTATATGCACAGCTGGTGCTCTAGGTGTGGAGAATCCACTGATGAGCAAAACAGACCCTCGTAGAACGTATGAGCTCATAGACAATGTAAAGTAGGTAAATGCTTTCTCAGCCTCAGCAAATGGAACGAGTTCAGTTCTGCAGTTGAGAATGCCCAAAATAAGTAGGATTCAAGGAGAAATAACTAACTCCAGGACTAGGGCATAAAATGAACAAGTGAGCCAGGAATACGTTGCATCAGAAAGTAAAGATGTACTCAGAAAGTGATGGAACATGTTAAAAGAACACAAAAGCCAGGTTGGAGGGGCCCTCATTGGGATAATCTGAACATCAAAATAACAGTAATGTGTTATAACCAGAATCCATGGTAATAGAATCCAGAGTCTACACTGATAATAAACCAACAAAAAACAAATAGTAAATAAATAAACAAGGAAAGCTCATTGTTAGAATGGAATGGTCAACCACAAAAAAATGTGAAGGAACAAGGATTTAGAAAATATCCATTTGGGGGGCTGCTGGGGGGCTCAGTCAGTTAAGCGTCCAAACTTTTGGTTTTAGCTCAGGTCATGATGTAACAGTCTGTGGGTTTGAGTCCTGAGTTGGGCTCCACACAGGCTTGAGATTCTCTCTTCCTCTCTCTGCTCCTCCCTGGCTTGTGTGTGTGTACATACACACTCCCTCTCAAAATTAATAAGTAAACTTTAAAAAGAAATGTATTCTGAAGTATTAGAGGTAAAACATAAGTCTGCAAATTACTCTGAAATGGCTCAGATTATATAGATGAATGGATGGACAGAGGCATCAATAGATGGATAGATAGATTAAAAAGAAACTTAAAGTGGTTGCAGCAAGGGGCACATGGGTGGCTCACTCAGTTAAGCACTGGACTCTTGATTTCAACTCAGGTCATGATTCCAGCATCATGGGATAGAGCCCTGTGTCAGGCTCTTTGCTGAGTGTGGCGCCTGCTTAAGATTCTCAGTCTCTCTCCCTCTGACCCTCTCCTCCACACGCCCTTTCTCTCTCTCTCTCTCTCAAAAAATAAAATAAAATTTTGTGTGTGTGTGTGTGTGTGTGTGTGTGTGTTTTCTTCACTTCATATAGCCAGGGTCAACAGGATTTGTAAGGTTGATGCCAAGGAGGCAGCCGGGAGGACTGGAAAGTTGGTTACATTCAGGGGGAATGAGCGAATAAGAGGCAATATACTGAAGATAATGAAAACCGGTTTCATCTCTATCAGAGAAGGGAATTATAAATGTGGAAAGGAAAAAAGGCTAGAATGAATCCTGTGGTATTCTGGTTTGGAATTGGAGATATTAGCATGAACTCATGGTTTTAAAAGAAAATATGATAGATTGATTTAAATGTGTTTGTGTGTGTATGTATATATGCTGAGAGAGCCTAGAAGCAATAACATCCCAGAGCAATAAGCACATTTTGGTCTCGGATCAAATGTTATTCTCCTCTAAAGAGAACCAGAGCTCTTTGGAGAAAAGGCTGATTCCAGAGCTGGGGGAGAAAAAAGTAGATGAGTCTGGGGGAAGGGGTGGAAGGATGAGTGAAATAGGTGATGGGGATTAAGATGTGTACTTGTGATAAGCACCAGGCATGGTATAAAAGTGTTGAATCACTATATTGTACACTAGAAACTAATATTACACTGTAAACTAACTGGAATTTAAGTAAAAACTTAAAAATAATATTTTTTAATGTAAATAAATAAATAAATAGGAGGAATCTGGTACATTTGCTGTACCACAAAGTAACAAAGTGCTCAAAAACTGATGGGGACTTATCAAAAGAATACAGGATCAGCTTAAAGGGGTTTTATAGGCCAAATCTGTGTTAATATAAACACCAAAAGAATGTTTGTATTAGATTATAACTCATTGAATATGACAGGAATCCATTAGTCCACACTGATATAAATAAATAATTAAATAAATGAAAGAAATATAAATAAATAATTAAATAAACGAAGAGGAAGTAAAGCACTTCCTTACTGTAGAATAATAAATATAGGACTGATAGAGTTAGGAAATCACCATTTGGTGCACCTGGGTGGCTTAATCAGGTAAGTGTCTGACTCTTGATTTCGGCTTAGGTCATAATCTCACTGTTTGTAAGATTGAGCCCAAATCGGGCTCAGGCTCTGGGTTGATGGTTCGGAGCCTGCCTGGGATTCTCTCTCTCTCCCTCTCCCTCCCTCTCTCTGCTGCTCCCCCCACTTCTCTTTCCATGTCTCCAAATAAATAAGTAAATTTTTAAAGAATAAGTTAAAAAAATTTTAAGAGTAATTATATTTCTATGTACACAGACTTCAGGTGTTTTTCATATTTTTAAAAAATGTTTATTTATTTATTTTGAGAGAGAGAGTGCAGGGTAGGACAGAGAGAGAAGGGGAGAGAGAGGATCCCAACCAGGCTCCATGCTACCATCACAGAACCCGACATGGTGCTTGAACTCTCAAACTGTGAGATCATGACCTGAGCTGAAACCAAGAGTAGGACACTTAACCGACTGAACTACCCAGGTGCCCCTATCATATTTTTTTAAAAAATAAAAAGTCGGTTCCTAAGCTTCAGCCATACCACTTAAATAATGAAGTGAATAATATTGATTATTTAATTCAGACATCTAGTCTGATCAAACACCCAGGAACAAATTATTCCACCATATAAATTTCCTAGGTAAGTAAATTAGGCAGTTGACAAAACCCTATTTTGATTTTCTCCTACTTTGTAATTTAAGTGATAGATGATTTAAATATTTTTCAAATTGACATTCTTGAAATCAAAAGAAGGAAAAAAGTTTCTTTCCCACATTTCCAAGCAACACAAATGATAGAAAATTTGAGTAATTGCTAGTGTTATGTAAGTTAACTGTAATTGTGTTAAGAGTCAGCAACATTCAGTTTCTTTCAGAAGAATAAAGTCAGTCAGTTAATTCCACTAACATTTGAAGTTATGGCTCTCTAAACAATGTGTTTGATTCCCTAAAGCTATTCCCAATCGACTCCCTTCCAAGTTTAGAGATATAATAGAATTTTCCCTGAACTTTCTTTATGTTTACAAATTTTAATTTCATTTCGGGGTTGACATTAGGTTAATTTCATTTAGGGTTGACTACAATGCAACTGTACTCATTTGTGAATAGTCCCCTTAGTTATCTAGAGCAAAAATATTTCATAAGTGACATGAGGTTTGAATTACAATAAAACTACAACACATTTCAGTTCATGATGACCCACTGCATAAACTTAGGTGTTAAGTATACTCTGTCCTACATCTCTAAGGCTGAATGGAACTATTTCTACTCCTTTCAGTAAAGCTTAATTCCTTCATTTTATATTCATTACTTTTTTTATTAAATTTTTTTAATGTTTATTCATTCCTGAGACACACAGACAGAGTATGAGGGGGAGGGGGGCAGAGAGAGAGGGAGGGAGACATAGAATCCGAAGCAGGCTCCAGCCTCTGAGCTGCCAGCACACAGCCAGATGTGGGGCTCAAACTCACAGATTGTCAGATCATGACCTGAGCCAAAGCCGGAGGCCCAACAAACTGAGCCACCCAGGTGGCCCTATTCACTACTTTTCATATTTGCTGTCCTTTGAGTATATATATTTCTCTCTAAAATTTCTTGTATTGTTACTAAGCCTGTGGCTATTGTCCATCTTTGAACCACTGATATGCCCTGTCTCCTTTTATACTTAAGCAGTTGCCCCATTTTGTACGGTGCACTGATGGTATACACCACAACTGTGCACGTGGTTCTTGTGCGTGCGACAACAATGTGAACGGTTTGAAGCAAACCAGATCTATGGAGATTCCCTTGTAGTAACTGAGCACTTTACATCCATGGCAAACCAGGTAACTCAGGATGTTCTCTCATTTTAGGGATAGGAAACTTGTGTCAGACTCGTTCTATGGGCTCACGCTTTGAGTTCCTTAGATTATTGGTTCCTAAACCTGGCTGTTTATAGGAATCACCTGGGGATCTTAAAAAAATGGCAGATTCCAGGACTCCTCATCTAACTTAGTAAGTAGAATCTTTTGAGGTCTGAGAACATCTGTGTCTAAAAAGCCCCCCAGGTGCATTGATGAGAAACCATATTTGGGAACTTCTAACTTGTGACCACAAGGCCTCACTTAAAAGTTGTCAGGGTGGAGGCACCTGGGTGGCTCAGTCCATTTAGCGTCCAACTCTTGATTTCAGCTTAGGTCATGACCTCAGGATTTGTGTGTTCAAGCCTTGCGCTGGGTTCCTCATGGTGACCATGAGGAGACTGTTGAAGATTCTCTCCCTCTGCCCCTCCCCTCCTCTTCTCATGCTCCCTCTCCCCTCCCCTGCTCAGGCTCCTGCACTTTCTCTCTCTTGCAAAATAAATAAATAAACTTTAAAAGCTGTGAGGGTAGGGGCACCTGGGTGGCTCAGTCAGTTAGGCCTCCAACTCTTGATTTCAGCTCAGGTCATGATCTCATGGTTCACGAGTTGGTTCGTGAGTTCAACCCCTGCACTAGGCTCCATGCTGAGCCTGCTTGGGATTCTCTCTCTCTCCCTCTCTCTCTGCCCCTCCACTCCCCTGCTTGTGGCTCTCTCTCTCTCTCTCTCTCTCTCTCTCAAAAATAAATAAACTTAAAAAAAAAAGTTTTTAAAAAGTTGTCAGGGTAGTAGATTAGAGCCACTGAGTGACTAAAGTTGCCATCTATATGTGCAGTTTCTATGAGGACTATTTTAGGGTCTGACATATCTAGGTATGCTTCTCCTCTGAGATAAAACATATTTTATGCTTTTAATTGCAGAAAGAAGGAAATTTCAAAATATCAAGAGATAAAGACTAGGTAAGAGTATTCCCCTGCCTTTATTTCCTATAAAATACAATATCCCTGAATATGCAGATAGAACTGCCACAGTTTTCATTCCCCTGCACCAAGATGGGTAACTTCAAGTGTCTTTACCTGGGCTCCAGAGCTCAGGGCGCACTTTGTACTCTTGGGATGTACTTTGGTAAAGGGATAGCCTCCAGTCTTACACCACGGTACTCTAGGCTCAACCTAGGATACCCTTCCAAAGAAGGATGGTGATCATTGGAACTTTTCAGAATGGAAATTACAGCCCCATTGTGAAGTCCATTTTATCTTATTTCAGATAGAAAAAGATAAATTTCTCCCTATTCTCTTTATGGAGACATGAAAATAAACAAGCAAGATTTCTAATCAGGAGCACGTGGGTGGCTCAGTCAATTAAGCGTCTGACTTTGACTCAGGTAATGATCTCGGGGTTCGTGAGTTTGAGCCCTGTGTTGGGCTCTGTGCTGACAGCTCAGAGCCTGGAGCCTGCTTCAGATTCTGTGTCTCCCTTTCTATCTGCCCCTCCCCTGCTCGTGCTCTGTCTCTGTCTCTCAAAAATAAATAAACATTAAAAAATTAAAAATTTTTTCTAATAAAAAAGACAATATCTAAGGCGCTTGAGGATATTACTTGTTTTTTTTCCCTTTTTTAGGAAAAGGAACTTCAGTCTACCTTGCATAATTTATTATATCCCTCTATTAGATGGCTGTGGTAGGAATTATGTAAGGATTTTCTGTGATTTGCCCATGCAGCGATGATCCTCAAATCGATAAGTGTTAATCTCTAGTAAGTTTACAAATGCCTGTTGGAAAGTTCTACTTGAATGTCCTATTTCTCTAGCATCTCCAATTCTGTTTATCTCTCAAATATGGTTCTGTGTTAGAATTGGCCACAAGGGAAATCTGTGCAGGATTTCAAAGGCAGAAGTGAAGCACTTACGCTCTGAAGGTCAGTGTAAGATGTGAGGCGCTACAGCAGCCCACGCACACACATGTTGATCTGCTGGCTTACCTGGGAGTGGAGCAGTGGCCAAGTGAGGAACTCTTTCAGCAACTCCAGGACCTTCTTCAGTTTCTCTGAGCCCTGGCCCAGATGCATGTGCAGCACCTTGGCTCCTATGAGCACTTGCAGCATGGCTCCTGCAGGTACCTGCATTTTTGACATTGTAGGTAGTAAGAAACAGATGCATGGTCTAGTTTATCCTCTTGAGATCCAGTTTGTCTTTGTGGGTTCCAGTTTGTCCCTGCTCATCCTCACTTCATGTCCAGCTTTCCTGCCTGATTGTACGCTCTATCGATTTATTGCAATTTCAGATGAAACCCCAGACACAGAGGAAACTTCTTCTCCAGCTCCCACAATTTTAAAGACCTAGTCTCTAAAATAAACCTTATTTCATATGACTCATAGTGATTATGCTTCTCTGGTCAAACTCCGATACAGACAATGGTATTGGAAGTAATTCCAGAAAAACTAAACCTTCAAAATGGGTTCTATGAATTTGTTCTGGGTTATCCAATCTGATTGGATTTAAAGGCTCTGATGACCAGTTGTCAATGATAAAGGTGACACTGGTTGTGCATGGGATTCATTACGAAAAACAGTTTCTTAAATCATCACCTATGGTGACGGACAACTGTAATCAAGTGCCTAAATAAGGCAAGGCTTTGGATAACCATGTAGACGCTTCTATAAATTTTTTAACAAAAATAAGAAACACAATGGAGTTGGTTGGTTTATCCTAATTATGTTGGATAACTGCGGGAAAAGAAATGTGATGAGCTTAGGGCTTTAAATGTTCAGTTCTAGTAAAGGATCAGAAATCTTACCAAATCCAAAATCTAATCCTGATTTACAACTGAATTTCCAATCTTGAAGGTCTCATGTTAAAATCAGTTTTTGTTTTTGTTTTTGAGCAGCAGTGGGAGCCTGAATATTGGAATGGTAATGGGCACCTATGGGCAGATTGATGACACTAAGATCGTGAACTTCTAAATTTGCTGACCTCTTTTGCCATTAACAGCCCTTCCTCCTTTGCTTGAGGAGTTTAGTCTCTCCTTACCTGTAAAATCTGTAATGACCCATCCTGAGGTAGTTGGTTGCCTTGTAGGGTCTGCTGATCCTCCTCAAGATTTATTATCAGCACCTCTCACAGCTTTTATACCCATTGCAGGAGATCCTAGAAGATAAATAGTATGCAAAATTTATATTGACAGAAACCTGGGCAACATGTATGGGGATGGAGACAAAGAATGCTGGGTTGGCTGCATGGTAGTCACCCTCCAGGATGGCCCAAAGATGCCTACCACACTACCACATTGTATCTGGATTGGTCTGTGATCAATAAAATACAGAAGTGCTGGTGTGTCATTTCTGAGATTAGGTTATAAAGGTCACTGCAGCTTCTCTCTTGGTTGTTACTGTCTTCCTTGAATTACTCACTCTGGGGGAGCCATGACATAAGCAGCTCTATGGAGAGGTCCATTTGACAAAGAACTGGAGTGTCCTGCCAATGGCCAAGTTAGGGGGCTTGGAATCACGTCTTCCAGGCCTAAAGACCACAGTCCCAACCAACACTTGACAGCGAACCCATGACACACCCTGAGCCAGGCCATCCAGTTGAGCCTCTCCCAGATTCCTGACCCTCAGAAAATGTAAGATAATAATTGTTTATTGTTTTATGCTCTTAAATTTGGAGACAATTTTATAAGTAGTGATAACTAAAATGGAACAGAATGAATATAATGGTAGATAAAGCCCACTTTATTTATTTTTTAAATGTTTATTTATTTTTGAGAGAGATCGCAAGTGGGGGAGGAACAGAGAGAGGGGGTCAGAGGATCGGAAGCGGGCTCCGGGCTGACAGCAACAAGCCCAATGTGGGGCTCAAACTCATGAACTGTGAGGTCATGGCCTGAGCCGAAGTCAGACACTCAACCGACTGAGCCACCCAGGCACCCAGACCAAGCCAAACTTACTGATATGGGTACAGTAAACAGTGTCTCAGTCCATCGTTTTAGCTCAAATTGCTGAGAGGGACTTTGACAGTTTAGCTGAAATTTAAATTCACTGGTAGCTCATATTAAATGAAATTAAAATGCCAGACTTGGTACACTGAATAGGAAAGGTTTTTTAAAATTATTATTCTTTTATAAGCAGGCTCCTTGCACAAGGTGGGGTTCAAACTCATGATTCTGACATCAAGAGTCACATGCTCTACCAACTGAGTCAGCCAGGTGCTCCCTGAATAGGAAAGTGTTGACAAAAATTCTCTCCTTGACCAGACCTTAGTTAGGCTCCTCTGAGCTTCCTTTTCAATTAGGACTGTCCTTGGACATGTCCTCCAAGAGCCCACCTATAGCAAGAATTCTGTCAAAAAGAATGAAATCTTTCCATTTGCAACAACGTGGGTGGAGCTGGAGAGTATAATGCTAAGCAAAATAAGTCAGAGAAAGACAAATACCATAGGATTTCACTCATATGTGGAATTTAAGAAACAAAACAAATCAGCAAAGGAAAAAAAAGAGAGAGAGAGAGAGAGGGACAACCAAGAAATAGACTCTTAACATCAGAGAACAAACTGATGGTTACCAGAGGGGAGGTGTGTGTGGGGATGGGTGAAATAGGGATGGGGTTTAGAAGAGTACACTTACCATAATGAAGAATAAATAAATAAATAAAATGGGGGAAAAAAAAGAATTGTCACCTTAGTAACTTAGGTTAGCAAAAAATCTCCCAACCTTGTTATCTATTTAATTTACTTATTCTTTTAGTAATCTCTACACTCTATATGGGAAATGAACTTACAACCCTGAGATCAAGAGTCACATGCTCCATCAACTGAGCCAGCCAGGCACCCCACCTAGGCATGATATCTGATCACCCTCAATACCTTATCAAATTCATCATCCCCCAAGTAATATCTGATTATCTTGGCCTGCCTTCAGTAAGAATCCTGTTAGGTCAATTTAGCAAGATTTCCCCTACCTTCTTAGTAACTTACCATCCAGTGACCCCTTCACCAGCTCTGCATCTTGGCTAAAATCCCCACATTTAGACAGACATTGTCTCATTGAGTTCTCATAAACTCTGCAAGATGGATGTTACTCTCATCCCAGGACCAGGTAATTTGTAATTTGTAATTTCAGTGCAAAATGAAGGCCTCTTGTTCACAAATTATTAAGAATTCCAAAATGGTGACAACAGAGCATTAAATCACGCACAGGCTCTGTACAACGGTACAAGCCGATGGGGCTGCTCCCTGCTTCCATGCTACTTTGAAGAAGCAAGTTCAGGGGTGCCTGGGTGGCTCAGTCAAATGTCTGACTTCAGCCTGGGTCATGATCTCATGGTTTGTGGGTTTAAGCCCTGCGTTGGGCTCTGTGCTGACAGCTTAGAGCCTGGAGCCTGCTTTGGATTCTGTGTCTCCCTCTCTCTCTGCCCCTCCCCTCCTTATGTGTTGTCTCTCTCTGTCTCTCAAAAATAAGTAAACGTTGAAAAAAAAAATTTTTTTTTTTTAAAGAAACAGGTTTATAGAGATCAAGTGAATTCCCAAAGTTACTTTATCAAGAGCCAGGACAAGGTCAGAGCCAGAATTCTAACAGGAGTTTAAACTACTCAACTCCCCCAGTTAACTGAGTCTAATGATGGTTTTCTAAATTTATTGAACAAATCTTCTGCCAATCACTTTCAATCTGGTTTATCAAGTAGTGTTAAAATGCATTTATTGAATGTTTTAATATGTCATATAAACTATTGTGATGAACCCCCAAGCTGTCTTGTCTAAAGAGTTCTTGTTGCACATTTTCTTTTGAAATACTTTCCTGTGGTCTATTGGAAAATGCAGACATGTCTATGTGTAATGTCAATGTATGGAACTTAAAAAAAGTACCTTAATGGCAGACGTTGTTAACACAAAATACTGCAGTAACATTCTAACTGCAACACCGAAATAATGTATCATCCATCATTCAGGGGTTTTTTTCTGTTTGTTTAAATGAGTACCACCCTGGGACTCATCTAAATGTAAAAGTCTGGAATTCCTGCGTCAAAGAAAGACTCTTGAAGGTGAAGGCAGACAAAAACAGGAGGTCACCGAGCACTACCGCACACCACTCAAAAACCCGGCCCCGGAATGTGCGCCTGCGCAGAACGAATCCTCCGGCGCAGAAGCCGGGCCGGAAGTGCCGGGGCAGGCGGGGGCGGGGATCCGGTTGCTAGGTGAACGTGATGACGCCACGGCACCGGCGTTCTTCTCCGCCAATGGGTGCCCCAGCTGTAGTGACGCGTAACGTGCGTCACGCTGACGACGCGCGAAGGGCACAGATCTAAGGGCCAGGAGGACGTTCGGCCTCTGTGAGCCGCAGCCTTTCCGAAGGAGCGGTTGTGTGTTCGCCATCTTAGGAAGTGAGTGTGCCGGGTCTTCCCCCCAGTGGGTGCGGGGAATGGAATCCCTGTGGGGAGCTGCTTAGACTGCAGGCCTGGTCGACCTCCTCCCTTGTGGAGGCCGCCATGACCTCCTCAAGGGCGCGGAGGCGGGCAGAAGGAAGGCCCGTGTCGGGGTCCTAGGGTGCCGGTGACTTTGGCGGTCTGACGGGTCTCTTTGCCTTTCTTCTGACCGCTGCTCCCTGTTCCCTTAGGAAGATGTTCTCGTCTGTGGCGCATCTGGCGCGGGCAAACCCCTTCAACGCGCCCCACCTGCAGCTGGTACACGATGGCCTCGCGGGCCCCCGCAGCAGCCCCGCGGGGCCTCCGGGTCCGCCCCGCCGCTCCCGCAATCTGGCAGCAGCCGCTGTGGAAGGTGAGTTTAGACCCTAGCCCGATTCGGTCGTTATGTTCGTCGTGGCTCATTCGGCTTTAGTGGCCTAGAGGACGGAGAAGGACACACTTGGTTTTCTGCACCACAGGACGGCGCCCAGTTGCTTGTCCTAGGATGTCAGCCCTTTCCGCCCTAGGCCGTGTGTCGGATCCTTGGCCCTCTCTCAAGGGCGTGGAACGGCCTAGGCACAGTTCCCTCTGTGACCTCCACGTCCTCGAGAAAGTAAAGCTATAGAGGCCGTCACTAGCGTCTTATCTTCTCCTCAGTAACCTGCCTGGTCAGCGGGCTAAGTATTGGGTGAACTCTCCTTCGTAGCTGCAGGCCACCTGCAGTTCTTTCTAATTGTATTGTCTGTTACTTGATTTGACTTTGGTTATTAAAAATACTCCTTCCTCTCATAAGTATTCCCAAAGTCTAATATTCCTTGACCCAAGGTGTAAGAGATAATTGGGTCTCTTGTTTTAATGTAATTGGTAGAGGAGGTGACAGCAGCCCCAGATAGGCTATTAAAAGGCCATAGTAATTGGTAGGGATCCCTTTAGTCTTATCTCTCCGGATTCTTTTTGGTTAGACTCAACTTTAGCTTAATTGTGTGTTTTGAATCCCAGCGGAGTGTAATGTACAGAGAAATCCAAACACCAAATTATAGGAGTCCTGTAGATGTTATCTATATCGTGTGCCTGTAAAATCTAAACTTTTTAAATCCTTTATGTGTTTTGTTATGTCTTTAGTGTGGATAAAAAAGTCCTTATACTGTTGTGTAGTAGTAAATGTATTTGACTGCAGGAATCTGTTTCGTTTTATACTTATATGAATCCATAGGTGGAGATAGTATTGGTTAGTGGCTGGGGTATACTTAGAAGTTTGCAAGCTTTTTATTTGTCCAGTGCTCTGAGTTTGTACTCTGAAGTGTGTTTTTATTAGCACTTAATAACTTGAAGTTTAATTTTA
Organism: Puma concolor; assembly: GCF_028749965.1. Lineage (NCBI taxonomy): Eukaryota > Metazoa > Chordata > Mammalia > Carnivora > Felidae > Puma > Puma concolor. The sequence continues at coordinate 22,867,440 of NC_141673.1, read as the reverse complement.
ATTGGAAGAGCTATTAATGTTGTAGGAAACATTTAGTATGGCAAAATAGGTAATAGGTAATGTCTCATAGTACCTTCATAATCTAAATGATTCTTTGATTTTGGTAGTAAATGTCTTGTTAAACTAGGTGGAAAATTATCTTTCAACTTAATTGTAAACAGTGGCCAAAGTTGTTCAGTTGTGATAGCATTATCTCCCAGGGAATCTTAGTTCTCTTTCATTCCCATGGCCTTAGTCATCTCTGAAGAAATATTTACCTGATTTTTTTTTTTCAACCAAACAGAGCAGTATAGCTGTGACTATGGATCTGGCAGATTCTTTATCCTTTGTGGACTTGGAGGAATTATTAGCTGTGGCACAACACATACAGCATTGGTTCCTCTAGATCTGGTTAAATGCAGAATGCAGGTTTGTTTTGCATGCTGGACTAAAAGTGTATTTTTGAAGCATGGCTTTTAAGTTGTAAAACATAAGCATCTAACAAGCTGCGTGGAAACCTAACTGTCCAGGAGGTAAGTTGATAACCAGTAACATGAGATTTATATTGAAATGCATGGTGTGTCTTGTCTTACTACAGAGTACAGTTGCGAATATGGCTCCATGAAGTTTTATGCACTGTGTGGCTTTGGTGGGGTCTTAAGTTGTGGTCTGACACACACTGCTGTCGTTCCTCTGGATTTAGTGAAATGCCGTATGCAGGTTTGTATTGAGACGGCAACATTGAATGTATCTTCCATGTGTGATTTAATTGCAAATACTTTTAAAGAGCTTCACAAATTTGAAGACATTACAACTGCTAGAAACTTCAGGAAACCAAACCCAAATTTTCTTAACTCGTGATCTTTATTTTAATCGGTTTTGTTTGTTTTGTTTATTTTTTGAGAGAGACAGAGACTGCTTGAGTCGGGGTGGGGGGCAGAGGAGGGAGAGAGAATCCCAAGCAGGCTCCACACTGCCAGCACAGAAACCGATGTGAGGCTTGAACCCGTGAAACTATGAGATCATGACCTGAGCCAAAACCAAGAGTCAGACACTTAACTGACTGAGCCACCCAGGTGTGCCTCAAGATTTTATTTTTAAGTAACCTCCAACATGAGGCTCAAACTTAACCCTGCAATGAAGAGTTAGTTGCATGCTCCATAGGCTAAGCCAGCCAGATGCCCTGGAATGCCTCTCTTTGAAAAATAAAATTGTAGGCAGATTTTTGGATCCCAAACCCTGGCTATAAATGTTTTTTTTTTTTTTTTTTGCTGCTGGACTGTTTTGACTAGAGTTCCTCTTCAAGGCCTGCCGGTTCTTTATGCTCCCAAATTGTCATTTTATAAGCAGTTACATGACAGAGTGGGTAATCATTTGTGTATTTTTGAAGTAACTTCATGTCCCTGTTTACTGATAAGATCAGGGCAGAACATTATGTACATTAAAAAAATACTCATTATTTTAGTGTTAAAATTATGTAGGCATAGCTTCTTGTATGTTTACATAAAAGTTTTTTGCAATTAGAATATTTTAAATTAGGATTATTGAAAAAAAATAATCAAACGTCAAAAATTTATTTGTCCCAAACAGGATTAGAAGTCCACTTACCTAAAAGAGAGGAAGGTGAAGTAAAGGAAAGTGAAATAATGTTAGCAGGCAGGAAGGTGATGTATACCAGCCATTTTAGTACTGGCAGATATAGTGAAATAAGATTTTTTTTTTTCTTTTCCCATTAGTTAATAGAATGGATATGAAATATACCTTTGCTGAAACTTAACGCACGTCTCTTGAGGTGAATTTAATTTCTTAAGTCAAAAGATAAATTCTCATTATGTCCATGTACCTTCTCAGCTTGTATTTTTTTTTTAATTTTTTTTTTTTTAACGTTTATTTATTTTTGAGACAGAGACAGAGCATGAACGGGGGAGGGGCAGAGAGAGAGGGAGATACTGAATCGGAAGCAGGCTCCAGGCTCTGAGCTATCAACCCAGAGCCCGACGCGGGGCTCGAACTCACGGACCGCGAGATTGTGACCTGAGCTGAAGTCGGACGCTTAACCGACTGAGCCACCCAGGCGCCCCTCAGCTTGTATTTTTTAAATTTGTCTTAACTTCATAAAACTTCGTAGTATAAACTGCTTAACAGGCTAACATACATTAGGGATATAGACTTATTACCTAGGCAGTAGCTTTAAAACTAAATTTTTTAAAGTGGTAGAGTTGGATGGTGAAAAATCTGAGTCAGTTTTATGTATTTTTCTAGGAATTTTACCATCTTAAGTAACCTTCCAAATTAATTCTGACTGAAAGACCTTAATGTATAAAGTTACATTTACAGAGATAATTCTAGATATTCAGTTGATACCATGCAGTGAACTTGTATTTATCTATCTTTTGTGTAGTTACTGAAGTTTATTATAGAACCAAAAGGAAAGACTAATAATAGCAAAATTTAATATTTATGAGAAGTGATAGCTCTTTGGTTAAATTAATTTTTTTCTTCTTGTTTTAAATAAAGGTGGACCCCCAAAAGTACAAGGGCATATTTAATGGATTCTCAGTTACACTGAAAGAGGATGGTGTTCGTGGTTTGGCTAAAGGATGGGCTCCGACTTTCATTGGCTACTCTATGCAGGGGCTCTGCAAGTTTGGCTTTTATGAAGTTTTCAAAGTCTTGTATAGCAACATGCTTGGAGAGGTATGTAATTTAACTTTGAAATTGAAGTCCTAAGCTTTAACCTGAAGTTTAAGACCAAAAAGGATCTTTTTTGGTCTTGCTCACCTTATTTTAGAACTGAAGAAATGGTCTCAAAAAGGGTAAGCAACATGCTTTAAATCAGGAGAGACCGAATGAGAAAAAATACATTTTTTAAAATTTCAGTGCTGTTTTTATTCTACTGTGCTCATTCCCAAGTAAGTTGGATTTTGAGTTTTTTAAAGAGGTCTCGGATTCCTTGTGTAGTTCAAGGGCCAACTAGATGTTGGAACCTAGATGTTCAAAGAATAATTCACATTGTACTATGGTTGATAAGGTTATGAGAGATTATAAACTTTCAGTCTCATCCTGAAATGTAACTATTTCCTTGAATTGTCCCTTAATTGAAAACAGCCAATGCAGCAGCAGTACATGTTCCTTCTTACGCTTTTCAATTAGGAGAATGCCTATCTCTGGCGCACATCACTGTATTTGGCTGCCTCTGCCAGTGCTGAATTCTTTGCTGACATTGCCCTGGCTCCTATGGAAGCTGCTAAGGTTCGAATTCAAACCCAACCAGGTTATGCCAACACTTTGAGGGATGCAGCTCCCAAAATGTATAAAGAAGAAGGTTTAAAAGCGTAAGTAAACATTTGTCTAAAGTTATAGTATAAGAAGGGAAGTGCTTTTGTTAGCAGTAAACCTACCAAACTTTTTTTTTAATTTTTATTTTTATTTTTATTTTATTTTATTTTATTTTTTTTTTAAATTTTTTTTTCAACGTTTATTTATTTTTGGGACAGAGAGACAGAGCATGAACAAGGGAGGGGCAGAGAGAGAGGGAGACACAGAATCAGAAACAGGCTCCAGGCTCTGAGCCATCAGCCCAGAGCCCGACGCGGGGCTCGAACTCAACGGACCGCGAGATCGTGACCTGGCTGAAGTCGGACGCTTAACCGACTGCGCCACCCAGGCGCCCCCAAACTTTTTTTTTTTAAACTATTATGTTATTTAATGTCTGTTTTCCCTTAAGTAGAACGTAACGGGCAAGGACAAGTTGATACATAGCATGAGCCCTGAATTACAGGTTTTTCTTAAGAAAGAACTGGTCAGTCTGCAGATAACTCGATATTTGACATTAACTGTTAACTTCTGGGAAGAGCTTGTTAGAATTGTCATCTGTGTTTACCAGCTAAGAATTGGCATATAGTCTGGCCACAACATGCTTCCTTAGATCCACCTTTGTGGATGCTAATCTTGAACTGAGTTCTACTTGTAAACTTTCTGTTTCTTGTAGTTCCAGTCAGAGAAACATCCAGCAACTTCTTCGGTTGTATAGTCAAAGGTGCTTGAGTCATTGGCATGTGAGATAAATATACCTGCATGTTAGTCCTAGGTTCTGATAGAAATGACATGCAATTGTGCTGCCATTTTTTTTTGCTATCAGGACTTGACTGGTGTGCGGACACTTCTGTTAATAATGAAAATTTCTGCTAGGTGAATAAAGACAGCTGAGTAAAATAAGTCTCCTGATTTCCTAGATTCTACAAGGGAGTTGCTCCTCTCTGGATGAGACAGATACCATACACCATGATGAAATTTGCGTGCTTTGAACGTACTGTTGAAGCATTGTACAAGTTTGTGGTTCCCAAGCCCCGAAGTGAATGTTCAAAGCCAGAGCAACTGGTTGTAACATTTGTGGCAGGTTACATAGGTATGAATTATTTAGAGCATATTTATGAAATTAAGAACAAATAATCATTTCCATTGGCCTCTTTTTGTGAGGAAAAAAGTATTCCAAAGAAGTCTTCCCATAGCATTTTATATGCCTTCTAGGATTCATAAATGCTTGTTAGCTTCTGAAAGAATTGTTTTCTCGTTTGCATGTCTTAAGTTTTGGCATGTATTGATTTCACTCCCTCATCATTTGGGTTTTTGGTTTGTTTTTCAAGAATACTTTTTTTTTTTAAAAATTTTGAGAGAGAGTGTGAGCGGGGGAGGGGCAGAGAGAGAGAGGGAGAATCCCAAGCAGGCTCCACACTGCTAGTGCAGAGCCCTACGTGTGGCTTGATCTCAGGAACCACGAGATGATGACCTGAGCTGAAATCTAGAGTCAGACTTTCAACTGACTGAGCCACCCAGGTGCCCCTCAAGTATACATTTTTAACACAAAGTGTTGATTAAAATGTGAATATAAAGACTTTTGGAGGATTGTTTTACATGGGGTAGACTGCCATATAACTTTTGTCAGTCTCTAAATTTCATTTTTTTTTAAATAACTAAAAATTAGGAAAAGGTTGTTGGTTGTCTTAATGAATTTTTTAAATTGATCCCATGCTGGATTATTTATCTTGACTTTTTTCAGCTGGAGTCTTCTGTGCAATTGTTTCTCACCCTGCTGATTCTGTGGTATCTGTGTTGAATAAAGAGAAAGGTAGCAGTGCTTCTCAAGTCCTCCAGAGACTTGGATTTAAAGGTAGGATTCTTTTTTGCTCCTCTAAACCAAGAGTAACACTTAGGTATATTTCATTTCTCATTCATGTGTTATGTTTCAACCAGGTGTATGGAAGGGACTCTTTGCCCGTATCATCATGATTGGCACTCTGACTGCGCTACAGTGGTTCATCTATGACTCTGTGAAGGTCTACTTCAGGCTCCCTCGCCCTCCTCCACCTGAGATGCCAGAGTCTCTGAAGAAGAAGCTCGGGTTAACTCAGTAGATTGATCAAAGCAAATGTGGACTGGATCTGCTTGTTGATCAGTGTTGAGGAAAGTGCAAGAGAAACTTTTATATATTTGACAGTGTAGGAAATTGTCTATTCCTGATAGAATTACTGTAGTACTCTTGCCTAAGGCGAGAGTTTCAAACTTACTGTTGAAATAAACCCAGCTGTTCATGATTTGTCTGTGACTTGATGGTTATTTTGAAAACTAGTTTCTAAAGATTTAATGCTAAAATGGAAAGGATTAAGTGTTAAAACCTCAAGGAAAAAAATGCAAATTAACCACTGTTGGTTTAGTACTCTGATCCCTACTCATAAATTGTTGTGTGTTTCAAGTTTTGTCAAACAAGAGAGTTCCTATATTTTTAAGAAACATACTTGAATTTTCAAAAAAACTTGATTTAGTTGTAGTTAAATTGAAATATGAATAAATATTTGTGGTTATATTTTGAGAAGTAAATTTCAGCATATAATCAGATTTTTGCAACACGTACTATACTTTAAAAACTCCTAATGAGTTTGCTAATATCATTTGTTTTTATTTTATTATTTATTTATCTTATTTGGGGGAGAGTGCAAGTGAGCAAGGAAAGGGAGAGGGAGAGAGAATTTTAAGCAGGCTCTAAGCTCAGCCCCTGAGTCTGTCACAGGGCTCAGTCTCATGACTGAGATCATGATCTGAGCCAAAATCAAGAGTTAGGAAGCTTAACTGTTGAGCCATTGAGCCACCCAGGCACCCCAACTAATCCTCATTTGTAAATCTAGGGGTCCCTGGCGGGGAGTTGGAGGAGTGGTTGTGAGTTTGAGCCCTACATTGGGTGTAGAAAGTAATCTAAATTAGACTGATTGTTAGAATGATAGTTATTTTTTGTAATTTTATTTCAAGATTTTATTTTTTGGAAGTAGTCTCTAATCCCACACCCAGTGTGGGGCACAAATTTACAACTGCAAGATCAAGAGTCACATGCTCTACTGACTGAGCCAGCCAGGCACCCCTAAAATGATAGTTTTTAAAAGGACCAAAGCACATGAAAGCCAAAACTACTTGAGGTAACAATTCTCTTCATACAAACCTGACTTTCTAAATTACAAAAAATGTAGCTGTAAAAGCACCTAGAAAGTAAGCCACTGTTGAGGTTCCGCTTATATTTGGTTAGGAAGTGTTAACAGCCCAATCTAACATTTTTCAAGTCTGATTATAATTTACCTTGGGGCTTCCAGTATCTGGATTGAGTTGACAACGCTTGTGTAAAGTATATAGATGGGGCCTCAGGAAAAAACTTATAAGGAGTCTTGAGGGAGAGAGATGTTTTTCACTACAAACCCATGTGGTAAGGTGAGTGAACTAAGTTTAGGAACCAGATACATTGAGTTGTGTGTTAACTTCTCTATGTCATCACTTGTTTTAAGATTATAGACTTACTTTACCAATGTTGCAGAGAGAAAGGGTTGTGGGTGCAGTGTGAGCCAGACTTAAAAGGTACAGGTGTAGTCTGAACCCACATAACTGGCATCACCAGTGTGTGTTAGTATTGCTGTGTAACAAATCAGCTGAAATCTAATGGCTTCAGACTTAAAATCTCAGGTCAGGAATTCAGGAGCATCTCTGCTGGACTCTTTGCTTTGGGTCTTATAAAGTTAAATAGTCAGGTGGTAGCTCTGAGGTCCTTTTTAAAAGCTTTAACGCCGAACACCGGCTGGCTTGGTAGAGCATACAACTCTTTTTTTTTTTTTTTTTTTAATATGTTTTTAAAATTTACATCCAAATCAGCGTATAGTGCAACAATGATTTCAGGAGTAGATTCCTTAATGCCCCAAACGCATTTAGCCCATCCACCCTCCCCACAATCCCTCCAGTTCGCCTGTTCTCCATATTTAAGAGTCTCATGTTTTTTCCCCCTCCCTGTTTTTATATTATTTTTGCTTCCCTTCCCTTATGTTTATCTTTTGTATCTTAAGTCCTCATATGAGCAAAGTCATATTTGTCTTTGACTAATTTCCCTTAGCATAATACCCTTTAGTTCCATCCATGTAGTTGCAAATGGTGTAGAGCATACAACTCTTGATCCCAGGGTTGTGAGTTAAAGCCCCAACATTAGATGTAGAGCTTTAAAAAATTTTTTTCCTTTTTAATTTTTTTAATCTTTATTTTTGAGAGACAGAGTGTGAACAGGGGAGGAGCAGAGAGCTTCCATCTGAGGAAGGCTCCAGGCCCTGAGCTGTCAGCACAGAGCCCGATGCAGAGCTTGAACCGTGAGATCATGACCTGAGCCGAAGTTGGATGCTCAACTGACTGAGCCACCTAGGTGCCCCCCCCCCCCAAAAATTTTTTAACTCATTGGGCTATAGAGCTATTCTAAGCATCATCTCTCTGTTACTGGCTCAGTGTTTCCTTAAGATCTACAGCATGGTGGCTCCAGGGCATTTGGACATAATTTCAGGGCTTTGAGGTGGAGCCTGGCAGAACCTGGATCTTCTTTAGTACTTAGCACTGTGGAAGTCATAGCATCACTTCACTATACTCTGTCATGACATCAGAAGTCTCAGAAGACTAAATCCCAGCTTCAGGGGAAAGGAACTTCTGTTGGGAGGAGTGTGAATCATGTAAGAAGAACCTGTAGGGATGGAAATACACATATTTTAAGCCAATCCAAAGATAGATTGGACTTGAAAACAGGATATGCAGTTCAGCCAGCTCTCCCTGTAAGAGTTTTATTTTTATTTACTAAAAATACATTTTTTTCAATGTTTGATTATTTTGAGAGAGCATGAGCAGGGCAGGGGCAGAGAGGGAGACAGAATCTGAAGCAGGCTCCAGGCTCTGAGCTGCACAGAGCCCAACGCGGGGCTTGAACCTATGAACTGTGGGACCATGACCTGAGCCAAAGACAGACACTTACCGACTGAGCCACGCAGGCGCCCCTTATTTATTATTTTATTATTTTTTTAATGTTTATTTTTGAGAGGGAGAGAGCGTGAGCAGGAGAGGAGCAGAGAGAGAGGGAGATAGGATCCAAAGTGAGAACCATGATGACAGCCGGATGTGGGGCTCAAACTCATGAACTGAGATCATGACCTGAAACAAAGTCGGACGCTTCACCGACAGCCACCCAGGCACCACAAGAGTTTTATTTTCAAGAAAGACAGATTTTATTTGAGGGTATTTACAAGTGTACTGTGTTCAACTTAAGAGTCACTTGTTATCTGTATAGAGATATATTTCAAAGCTATTTCTGAGAGAAAGCCATTTCAGCCTAGAAATTCAAGAAAAATGCCCAAAGTTTTGTGATTCTCATTTTACATTTTAAAATTTATTCATACTGAAATAATATGACATTTTAAGAGCATTGTTTTTCACATTTGGTTTAAGAAAATGTCCACTCCATAAAGCAGAACTCAGTGGAATGAGTATATGTGATTAGTTTAATAGAATTATGTTGTAATGCTAGGACAAGATAGAATTGCCTAGTAGTTTCCAGGAGGGTCAGATATGTTTCAAATTGTCTTTAAAAGCAATTAAAACTGAGAAAACTTGATTTTTGCTAAATTATGAATACCTTATGACACAACAAAATTGAACAGAAGAAGTAACAGCTGAATCAAGTCATCTTTATTGTGTGAAAGCTTGAAACGTTTCACCATGTTTTAAAACAAGTTTACTAGTCCCTACCAAAATAACACCAGCATTTTTCACAGAGCTAGAACAAAGAATTCTAAAATTTGTATGGAACCAGAAAAGACCCCAAATGCCAAAGTAATGTGAGAAAAGAAAGCCAAAGCTGGAGACATCACAATTCTGGTCTTCAAGCTGTATTACAAAGCTGTAATCATCAAGATAGTATGGTACTGGCACAAAACCAGACACATAGATCAATGGAACAATAGAGAACCCAGAAATGGACGCACAAATGTATAGCCAACTAATCTTTTACAAAGCAAGAAAGAGCATGCAATAGAATAAAGTCTCTTTAACAAATGGTGTTGGGAAAACTGGACCACTTTCTTATGCTGTACGCAAAAATAAACTCAACATGGATGAAAGACCTAAATGTAAGACAGGAAACCACCAAAATCCTAGAGGAGAAAACAGGCAACCACCTCTTTAACCTTGGCCACAGCAACTTCTTAGTAGACCTGTCTCTGGAGGCAAGGGAAATAAAAGCAAAAATGAACTATTGGGTCCTCATCAAGATAAAAAGCTTCTGCACAGTAAAGGAAACAACAAAACTAAAGTGCAACTGACAGAATGGGAGAAGATATTTGCAAATGACTTTGCGAATGACATCTGATAAAAGGTTATCCAAAATTTATGAAGAACTTCCAAAGTAAACACCCAAAAAACAATCCAGTGAAAAAATGGGCAAAAGACATGGACACTTTTCCAAAGAAGACATCTAGGTGACTAAGAGACACACACAAAGATGCTCAACATCATTTATCATCAGGGAAATACAAATCAAAACTACAATAAGATACCACCTCACAGCTGTCAGAATTGCTAAAATTAACAACACAAGAAACAGGTGTTGGCGAGGATGCAGAGAAAGGGAAACGCTCTTGCACTGTTGGTGAGAATGCAAACTGGTGCAGCCACTCTGGAAAACAGTATGGAGGTTCTTCAAAAAATTAAAAATAGGAATACCCTATGACCCAGCAATTGTACTGCCAGCTATTTATCCAAAAAATACAAAAATGCTGATTCGAAGGGGCACATGCACCCTGACGTGTATAGCAGTACTATCAACAATAGACAAATTATGGAAAGAGCCAAAATGTCTATCAACTGACGACAAATGGATAAAGAAGATGTGGCATATATGTACAATGGAATATTACTCGGACATCGAAAAGAAATCTTGCCATTGCAACAACGTGGATGGAACTAGAGTGTATTATGCTAAGTGAAATAAGTCAGAGAAGGATACATGTATGATTTCACTCATGTGGAATTTAAGAAACAAATGAACATAGGGAAAGGGAAGGAAAAATAAGATAAAAAGAGGCAAACCAGAGACTCTTAAATACAGAGAAAAAAGGTTGCTGGAGGGATGTGGGTAGGGGGATGGGCTAAATAGGTGATGGGCATTAAGGAGAGCACTTGTTGGGATGAGCACTAGGTGTTATATGTAAATGATGAATCACTAAATTCTACTCCTGAAATCACTATTACACTGTGTGTTAATCCACCTGGATTTAAACAAAAATTTAAAATTAAAAAAAAAAAAATTTAGAAAAATGAGTTTAACATTTCTGGGATACCATTTTTGGGATAGAAAAAATGTCCAAAATGTTCATGGTGCATAGCAGTCTTGCTGCTAAATTAGGAATTGCATACTGTTTCTTTAGCATAAGAAATTATATACAGTTGACCGTTGAACAACTCAGGGTGGTGGTATTAAGGGTGCTGATTTACACTACACCCCCACCCCCGCCATACATACACTGTCAAAATCCCATATATAGCTTTGACTTCCCCAAAACTTAACTAGTAGTACCCTACTGTTGACAGGAAGCCTTATTGAAACAGTCAACATATATTTTGTAAGTTATATGTATTGTACTGCATTAGGATGTACTGTTGTGATACCCTGTGGGGTGTAGAGCTATTTCCAAAAAAATAGTTCCATACCATGTAACTTTTGTTGTACTAGTTAATGGCTTTGTCCTTTATTAGATGTGCCAGGCACTTCAGATATGTTAATGGTGGGGCTCCTGGGTGGGTCAGTTGGTTAAGCCTCTGACTTTTGATAATCGGTCAGGTGATGATCTTGCGGTCATGGGATCAAGCCCTGCTTCAGGCTCCGTGCTGAGCATGAAGCCTGCTTGGGGTTCTCTTTCTCTCTCCCTCTCCCCCACCTCCCCTGTGTTTCTTTGTCTCTCTCTCAAAACAAAATAAACTTAAAAAAAGGAATAACATCTTTTAAAAAAGGTATGTTACCAGCAATAGCACTGCTAGGAATTTATCCAAGGGACACAGGAGTACTGATGCATAGGGGCACTTGTACCCCAATGTTCATAGCAGCACTCTCAACAATAGCCAAATTATGGAAAGAGCCTAAATGTCCATCAACTGATGAATGGATAAAGAAATTGTGGTTTATATACACAATGGAGTACTACGTGGCAATGAGAAAAAATGAAATATGGCCTTTTGTAGCAACGTGGATGGAACTGGAGAGTGTGATGCTAAGTGAAATAAGCCATACAGAGAAAGACAGATACCATATGGTTTCACTCTTATGTGGATCCTGAGAAACTTAAGAGAAACCCATGGGGGAGGGAAACAAAAAAAAAAAAAAAGAGGTTAGAGTGGGAGAGAGCCAAAGCATAAGAGACTGTTGAGAACTGAGAACAAACTAAGGGTTGATGGGGGGTGGGAGGGAGGAGAGGGTGGGTGATGGGTACTGAGGAGGGCACCTTTTGGGATGAGCACTGGGTGTTGTATGGAAACCAATTTGACAATAAATTTCATATAAAAAAAAAAAAGGTATGTTAATGGTAATATTCACAGCAGTCTTGTGAAGCAGAAATTGTCTTACAGATGAAGAAATTAAAGTTCATATACACTAAATTTATTTAAAGCCACAGAGCTCTGTGGTGATAGAGCCAAGATTGGACCCCAGATCTCTCTGATTTCAAAGTCTCATGTTGTTTCTACTATATTTCTATTATGTTTCTACTGTATATGTTTCTACTAAATCAGACATGAGCTAGTCAACTCAGAGTTTATGAATTCTTATCCTAGAATGGCTGGTCCCTGTGCCTTGGGCTTTTTGTCATGGAAGTTAGCTACATACTCTGACTAGTTCTGTGCATCTGCACACCTTTCATGCCAGGCATTTGAAACTGGGACTAATGGTATGTGGGTTTTTTTTTTTTTTTAAGATTATTGTACTTTATTTCACAACTTTATTGAGGAATAATGTAGAATAAACACATATTTAAAGAATACAATTTGATGAATTTTGACACATGTATATACCCGTGAAACCATCATCATAATAAATACCCTTTACTCCTTAAGATTTCTTTGTGCCTCTTTGTGATCTGTACCTCTCACCATCCCTAAGCAACCACTGATCTATTTTCTGCCTTTATAGTTTGCATTTTCTAGAATTTCATATAAGTAGAGTTACATAATGCTGTTTTAAATGTTAGAATTTTCTTCTCTGCTTAGGCTGCTCTGGTCACATCATCACCATATGAGTTGTGTTCCTTTGGAGCACTCTCCATCTGAGGCTTGGCAGACCCCCTGCAATCTGTGATGCCTCTCCCTTAAACTGCTCTAGCTGCCACTTCCCTACTCTATCTTAGATAATCTTTACTTGTTTCTTAAAGCCATGAAAGACCCAGGAAGGTTTACATGATTCTTTTCCTGAAGCTCGCTGGCTATGACCTTTCTAGTTTCCCTTCTAAATGGATAATGAATGCTACAGTTCTGATCCTGATAGGCAGTTCTCCAGTTAGGGCCCAAACCATACATACTATGCTCCCTGGCAGTCAAAGGTCAATGAGGGCAAGTGGGGTTCAGATCCTGCCCCATCTAGATTTCCCAGTGGTAGATTGGCAGATCCTTTCTCCCCACTTGTCTGAATGTGTATGTGTGGGCGCACACGTGTTGGGTATGCATAGGGTTCTTGCTATATAAAGTTGCAAGTATATGTATGAGCATATTAATTTTGGAAAATCAAGTGCTCAACCCTTTAAAATATTTTGTTTTTACTGTACAAAACAGAATCCATTAACCTTAAAACAGCCGGCTATTTCACCAGCAAAATGGGTTTATTCAGGAATAACAATTGCAATTTGGGACATGCAAGCTATGGCAAAACGGTAGGCAATCCTGGAGAACAAAGGAGAGGACTACTTTTTATAGAGGAAGGGGGGCTGTTGGGAGGGATTGTTATAAACAAATAGTCCATTGGAGTAACCTGGGAGTTTGAAATGTGGTGGCTTCTCATTGATTGAGTTGTGACAGTCTCTCACTGGCTGGGCTGCTGCCTCAGGGAGAAAATGTTCCTTCCTCCTGCTGGGGTAGTCAAGTATAGGCTTCTTCCTGTTTGGCAAAGGGCTGCAAGGAGTTGTACGGCATGAGAACTCCCCCTTCTGGCCTCTCAACTCCATTTAAATGAGGTTTCCTTTATTGAGTTTCACAAATCAAATACAAAATGATATTTGCTCCAAAATTTCATTATTTCTGAGTCATAAGTATTTTTATGACATGACTAAGGTCATGTTATTAAAAAAGTTATTTCAGTTTAATCTAAATAATTTCAAACTAATCCATATCTGAAATGTGTGTTATTTCATCTTTCATATCCTTAATCTCAGCTCGGACTATTGTTAAATTAGATATTTTTTCATTTAAGAAAGCAATTTCTTTCTCTCGTTGTAGTAAGTCAGTAACCAATCTTCCAATGCGTAGTGTTAAATCATTTACCAATGGTTCCAAACGGGAAAAGTCCTTCTTTAGATTATACACCTTTGGTTTTAGATCATTTGCAAAAGTCACGGTCTTCATAACTTTAGCTCTGTCACTTTCTAAGCTTAAAAACCTATCTGTGTGCTTGTTGAAATTATTCTTTAGCTCTGAAAGTATCTTCTTAATAGAGTTAATTTTTTGTGAATTTTCAGATGCTGTCTTCCGGAGCATTGCTGTTCGATCGATGCTACTTGAAAGAAGATCACCTATGTTTTTTACTGTATCTTTTTCTATTTTTTCTATTTTATTTTCTAATTCTTGCACAGAATCTGTCAATGATGTTGCATCAGTTACTAAACCTGAAATACGTCGTATATCTGTTTTTACAGTTGTAATCTTGAGACCGACATCTTTTGCCATGGAAGTTGTACTTTGGTCTACTTTTGTTACATCTTGAGAAAGAGTTGTCAAATTGTTGTTCAGTATATTTTGTTTTTCAGTTATCCTGTTGGACCAAGTTTTCACTTCATAAATTTCCTCCTGTAGACGCTTTAGATGGGCAATTATTTGAAAAGACTTCCACTGTTCCACGATAGCTTCAGACTTCTGACACTATAAGAAAATATAACACCACAATAATTAACTTGATTAAAAGCTTAATATTTAAAATTCAACTTAAATTTTAGGTGCTATTTATTTTGTTTTTTAATGTTTATTCATTTTTGAGAGACAGAGAGTGAGGTGAGGATGGGCAGAGAGGGAGACACAGAATTTGAAGCAGGCTCCACGCCCAGCACAGAGCCCTATGCGGGACTTGAACTCACCAAATACGAGATCATGATCTGAGCTAAAGTCAGATGCTTAACTGACTGAGCTACCCATGCGCCTCCATAATTTTTGAAACATAAGTTTGTAGCTATTTCAAGTGCTAGAATGAAGGGACCAATGCCCAAGACTCCATATGCATATCTTTATTGTCCTATTACATTTAAAGATTTTATTTTTAAGTAATTTCCACACCCAACATGGGTTGGACTTACAACCCAGAGATCAAGTCACATGCTCTACCAACTGAAAAAGCCAGGTTCCCCTCTCCTATTACTTTTATGAATAATTTCCTGGGGTATCTATCCATGAATAATTCAATTAACTAATTCTTAAATTCCTAGTATTTTAGGCATACCAAGTGTGAGGGACATAAAGATGAGTACAGCTTGGGTTGTGACCTCAACTCAGTTTAGCAGAGGATAGATATGTAAAAAGCAAAACAACCAGAGAATAAAAAAACTATCTCCAAAGTTCTAAAATCCTGTGATTTCAAATACAAGTGGTTCTCAACTTTTGTATATTTCCATGCCATCCTCCCTCCCCACCATCCATTGTAATACTGATATCTATAAATTGTCATTTTGGTTTAACTTGGATACATTAGTTGCTGAACATTTTTTCCCCATCCCATCCAACCCCTAGTTGATGAACATTTTGAGCCACATAACTGCCTGGCAGCTATGACAAGCTGAAATGTAGAATAGTTAACTCATAGTAGTGATTACCCCTCCTTGCCCTTATGTTTGATTTCAAAACATATTTTAGGACTTTTCTCCTCAGTAGGTTTATGCTATGTTATTTAATGGTGGGGAGAGATGGCCCAAAATATTTTTTGGTAGTGAAGTTAGAATGTGAAAATGTTATTATTGGTGTGACATTAAAGAGTAACCACAAACCGGAAGGAAATCAAGTAGTGATTGCAAAAGCACTGTTTTTTTTTTTAAGGGAACGGTTTTGCAAGTGTATTTGCTGAAACACAGCCTCCAAAGGGTGAAGAAAGTAGATGGCTTATTTCTTCTATTTCATTATTAGGTTATTATTTATTAACATATCTACTCTGGTAGAGTAAATGTAGCTTACCAGCATTACACAGTTAAGAGTCCTCAGAAAGAGCCTACTTTATTTTTTAATTATTTATTTATTTTTGAGAGAGAGTGAGGGGAGAGAGAATTCCAAGCAGGCTCCACCCTGTGAGGGAAGAGCCCACCTAGGGGCTCCACATGGGGCTCAAATTCAGGAGCCCATGAGATCATGACTTGAGTTAAAATCAGGAGTCAAATGCTTAACCCACTGAGCCACCCAGACGCTCCAGAACTTTATTTTTATAAGGATCAGATCATTAAGAAACTGCTAGTAAGACTCTCTTTCACTTGATAGCTTATAAAAGCAATTTATCATGAACTTCTATTGATCTTTACTAACATATTAACTGAACACAGTGTAGGAATAGTCTTGAAATTGTTTCACCAAATTGTTTTTAGAATTACTTAGGGCTTGTTTAAATTATTTGCCTAGAATGGACAGAAGAGTTGGAGAGTCTACCAAAAAGATTCACAAGATTCAGTCAGAAATTTAAATATTTACCAAATTCCTATCATATATGCAAGGTACTAAGCTAGATGCTGTCCTGTAATGGTCAGTATTATCTCAATCTGCAAGTGGAGCAACATGGTTCAAGGGAATGATGTGGGTCCAACTGGTTTTCCAAAAACTTTGATAAAAGATCTTTGAACTGTAACTAAAGGACCTGGAAATTTTATTAATCTCTAAAATTTAAAACCATGTAAAGCCAGAAGGGGTCTTAGAGATTAAAAAAAAAATATTTTTTAATGTTTATTTATTTTTGAGAGAGACAGAGACAGAATGCAAGTGGTTTGGGGCAGAGAGAGAGGGAGACACAGAAGCAGAAGCAGAAGCAGGCTCCAGGCTCTGAGCTGTCAGCACAGAGCCCAACGCGGGGCTCGAACTCACGAGCTGTGAGACCATGACCTGAGCCGAAGTCTGATGCTCAGCCGACTGAGCCACCCAGGCGCCCCAGAGATTTTTTGATATAATTCCCTCATTTTACAAATTAAAAAACTGAGCCCCCAAATAAAGTGCCCAAGAACACACAGTTAGTGGCAGAGCCTAGATTGGAAGATTCTGGCCTAAGGCTTTTTCTCCATCTCGCTTTCCTACTCTTGCCTAAACATTTATCAGTTCCTTCTTATGCCCAAGGCCCAAACAATTTTAGGTCATAGTTACAACCTTTGGGTGACTTACAGTCTTGTTTAATGGTGACATGGAAGAGACACATTTGGCAGAATTAGTTTTTTGAATTCTCAAGATGGTTCTATTGATAGCAGATTTCTTGTGATTTTCTCCCCATGATTGAACAGTAGCAGGTTGCATTGTATAGTGGGAGGTCAGTAGCCTCTGGAGTTAGACAGACGTAGCAGTGTGACTACAAGTTTTCTAACCTTGGTAAGCCCCAATTTTCTCATTTGAATAATGGGTGTCAAGGCTAGCAAAGTTGTAGTGGGAAGTAGTGATAATATGGGTCATGGTAGGTACTCAATACACAGAGCTGTTACTGTTGACAATGATGAACATAGACTTCCTAGCAGCGTTTGACACATAATAGACTCAAAATGCTAGTTCTCTCTTTCCTTGCTGTGAAAGCTGCGATGGAGCATTTTGATTCATATTAAATTAATACTTTATAGCTGAACTAAAAAAAACAAAACAGATGATGGGCAAATTTGCAGAGCTTTTGCCACCTGTGCAAATATCAAGTAAGTATATAGAGAAATGAGTTTTTTCCATGTGTTTGGTGAATTTGCAGTTTCATTATTTTTAATGACATATTAATCTTGGATCACGATTATAGATTCATAGAAAGGTAATCAGGCTAAGATGAAAAATAATGCCATTGACTTTGTATCTTACTAGTTTTCCATTAAACCATATGGATAATAAATCAACATTTTTATTTTTCATTATAAAATATAAAAGTACACTTAGTCAACAGCTTACAATCATTAGGCAAAATTTAAGGAAATATATATTTTTTAATTTTTTCTTTGACGTTTATTTATTTTTGAGACAGAGACAGAGCATGAATGGGGGAGGGGTAGAGAGAGGGAGACACAGAATCTGAAGTAGGCTCCAGGCTCTGAGCTGTCAGCACAGAACCCGACGCAGGGCTCCAACTCATGGACTGTGAGATCATGACCTGAGCCAAAGTTGGATGCTTAACCAACATAAATAGATTCTTTTAAGTTTATTTATTTTGAGAGACAGAAATAGCACACACAAGTGAGGGAAGGGCAGAGAGAGAGGGAGAGCGGGAATCCCAAGCAGGTTCTGCACTGCCAGCACACAGCCCGACAGGGGACTTGAACTCATGAACCATGAGATTACACCTTGAGCTGAAACCAAGAGTTGGACGCTTAACCTACTGAATCATCCAGGCACTCCATAAATAGATTTTTAAACTTTGCATCCAGAAGTTAAAAAAATTAGGTGTTTGTTTTGTAAAAGTGATTTACTTGTACTAAATTAAAAACATGGACCCAGTACTCTATCAGAAATTAACTGATATAAAATTTGTTATCAATTACAAAGATACAAAAATGTGTTTTAGAATATGGTAATCTTCCTTAAAGGAAAGACTAACAGTATAATTTAATATTTGATACACAGGAAGTTCTTGAAATTTCAAGGATCTGTGTTATATAAATAAATGTAAGAAACAGAAGACAAATCAGGTACATCTAAATCTGACAGGTTTTTAGAGGAAAAACTGAATAAAGGAAAATATACATATGCACATGTACATAATATGCATATACATGTACGCAATAGTTTTCTCGTGAAATACTTAGAGAAAGGCAGTGTTTGATTCCCTTGTAACTGTCACTATAGAACAGAATGGCCATCTTGTTTCCATTCATTTTCTGTAACCAGTACTATGGTATATACAAGTTAATAATGATGTATCAAATATGGTAATAGGCCAAATAAATAAATAAAAGTGAAGATCACATCTGACATGTTGGGTTGGAAGCTGAAATAACAAAGTTCTAGTGAAGTTCAGAATCTATTTTATTAGCATTAAAATAAAAGTAAACAAAAACAATTTTGTCAGTGCACACAGATAAGAACTTAAGACATTCAGAAGTCAAGGGATTTAATGTTAAGATTCCAGAAATTAATGCTATGCTTTTAATAGTAGCATTCTTTCAGGCTTATCTTTATGACCCATGGCTGTCTACCATAGGACCTCCTAAACCCAAAATAGAACTTGTTTGGGATTTTTAAAAAAATGTGCAAATTTACAAAATAAAACTACCTGACCACAACTACTTTTCACAATTGACTGCTTTCAAGTTCTTTGTGTTTATTTTTTATAACTATGATCATGCATTTAAACTTATTTTTTAAAATTTATTTAATATTTTAATTTATTTAAAAAATCTCTACACCAAACATGGGGCTCAAACTCGCAATCCCGAGATCAACAGTCACATGCTCTTTCAAGTGAGCCAGCCAGGTGCCCCTCAAGTTGTGTTTAATTCCACTGATATTACATAATAAAACTGGGACTATAGTTGGTTATTGGCAAGAATACACAAGTAAGAATAGTACTTCCTTCCATATGCAATTGACTCAGTTTTCAATGCCAAGCTTGGACACTTTGATACATCAGTCACCAATAAGAGTCTTATGTGTTCCCCCAACCCTGAACATTTTCCGATTATCATTATTTGAAAAATCTGACTAGATCTCCCCTTAATCACATCTCAGTACGTCTACATCTTATTTCTTATGACTCCATTATATGAGTTAGAATAAAATAAAATCACTATGTAAAACAAATTGGCATGGGTAGTTTGGGAGCTCTTTAAAACAATGACATATGCTTAATTACCTTATAGTTACCATAATTTCTCATTATGTTGCTTTTTCCTCTTTAAAATAGGCCACAGGTGTATTGGTATATTTTTATTGTAGATAAAATAATTTATCTAGAGACCACGTATCTAGCAAACTCAAGAGTCTGTAACACAGATAGAACCTTTGAAAAAACAAAGCCCAGGTATACAAAGATATTCCAACAGTCCATACTTCAGAGGATACACACTTAATTCATAGGGTAAAAACTTCAATAGAAACATCTTTACTTTTTTTTTTAATTAAAAAAATGTAAATAATCCCTATGCCCAACACAGGGCTTAAACTCATGACCTTGAGATCAAGAGTTGTATACTCTATGGACTGAACCAGCCAGGCACCCCCATATTTACTCTTATTTAAAAATTCTTACAAGTATCTGTAACATATTTTAGAACCTTAATAAAAAGTAAAAATGTTTCCCAGGCTCCACAGTTTTCAAAAACTACATATTAATCCATAGCAAAGCACCTTAAGTTCCTCCTTGGGCATCTTATTTTTCATTTTAGACAAATTCCCTATGCACTTGGTGGCCTGGATCTTGGCTTGCAGTAAATTACAAAGGAAATGCAGAACTGATTAGGGCAGGCACATTCCCACCCAACCTCGGGCCAATGGGTCGCATCTTTAGGTGGTAATAAAGGTATAAGAAATAGACATAAGGTTTGAAAATATAGCAAACTAGGGTCATTTAGTGAGAAGGGAAATACTCCTCAATAGCTTCTAGCCATGTTAATATATTTGGGTCCAATATAATAGGTGAAATTCACAGTAATGCCCATTAATTATTAGAAAATCATTTAAAAATATTAAGTATATTGCTTTAAAAAAGTAGAGAAGTTATTTTGGAAATATTTCTATTTAAAATGGCCAAAATGAAATAAATTTTATTGCTTAAAAGGGTAAGCTTTGATTATCTGGATAATCCAAGTGTGTGAATATCTCACTTACTTGCTGGTAATGTAGAATAAAGTGAGGCATATCAAAATAACATAAAAGCATGGAAACAATAAGTTTACGTATAACAATATGGTCATCAAAATAAATGTAGTGCATTTAAAAATCATTATCAATTCCTTTATTTTCTAGATTATATTCTTCTAAAGTTCCCTTTTCTCTTGTATTTGAATATACCATAAAATCATGAACTTTTCCTTTTAGAACATCCAGTTCATTTTGCATCTTTAATATGCTATTATCATACTGAATTCCTTCAAGGGTTTTCTGCATTTCCATTATTTCAGATACTGCTTTCAGCATATCATCTTCCATATTAAACATCTGAGTAGTCAAGTCTTCTATTTTTTTTTCTGTCCCTATCAGATCCTGAGAGACTCTGAGAACAGAGCGAACAGCACTTTCAATTGCTGGCAAATGTGTCTTGCATTCTTCAACTTTGGGTTCATAGCTGGAAAGCTTATGAGTCAGGTCTTCATCTCTGGCAAAGAGAGCATGCTGTTCCTCTTCTAACTTTTCAACTGCTTTTGTATCAGAGCCAAGCTGCTCTTCTACTCGCAGAAGATCCTCTTCTTCTTGTCTTTTTACTGTTCTAATATTTCTTAGTGTGCTATCTTCCAAATCTTTTAGCCTTTCAGTGAGCATTTTTATTTCTTGTTCAGCTGAGTTAATTTGGACAGTAACTTGAGAATGTATGTGTTTTGATTCTGATTTGAAAGTGTCTGTATTAACATTCATTTCATCTAGGCTTCTTTTCCAGAAATCTGAAACATTCTGGAATTTCTCATTAAGGCTTTGCATCTTTTGGGTGAGCAGCTCTTCACTATTTTGAATGTCATGCATGGTACTTTGCAGGCTGGATACTTCCTGCTCAAACTGGGTCACCAAGGACATGGATGATGTAGCTTCCTGCAGGATACTTTCAGTAGACTCAAGCTGTATTTATAACACAAAACAATTCCCAAAGCTACTTAATAACTTTTATACTAGGGAAACACACTTTAACAATCACACCCCCAGTTCAAATTCTGAATATGTCTAAGATATCCAATTATATCAGAAGCATAATGACAGAAAAACATTTTAAATAAATGCGATAGATTAGCACTATGGTAGAAAAACATACACCTGAATTTATAAATCTAAATATTTCCACATTTTCATGGAAGGATATTCAAGAAAGAAATAATGTCAAAGAAGCCTGAAGTATATCACATTTCCTTCTTTTCTTACTCCAATGGAGAGCAACCTAGTTGTCATTTTTATAAGTTATTTGGCTTTTTTTAGAAACTGTAACCTAGTTAATTCTAGTTAATCACAGAATTCTAGTTAATCATAGAATTCTAGTTAATCATAGATTTATTTCTTAAGTTCTATGATTCTGGAAGAGTTTGTGCCTGAAAATTTCTTGACTGACCTCTTACAGAGAAGGTACCAGAATCAGATCTTATAGCTATAACAAAGGCAAAAATGAATAAAAATCATGTTCAGTGAGGCAACTCACATCAAATAGTAATCTGTGCTAATAAGTATCTATATTGCGGTAAAGTTTCTGGCATCTCCTCATATGTGCCTAGAATAGAGACGGGTCAAGCTGTAGACCTCTTTTAGTCTAAACTTACGTATAGATAACAGCCTTAGAGACTACAGGAAGGTCTAGAATGATCATTAACTTATTAAATATTTCAGCATAGTGTTGAAGACATAATACTATAAAAGACATGGTTCTCCCCTTAGGCAGCTTAGTTTAATAGAGGAAAAAGCCAAGTCTACATGTGTTATGACAGGGGAAGAATTATGGAAGCACTTACATGGGGCACCAAAACCAGACTTCAATGATCAAGGAAAATATTCCAGAAGTATTATCTAATGTCTGCTTCTAGTTACTTTTTTTTTAAAAAAAAATTTTTTTTTTTCAACGTTTATTTATTTTTGGGACAGAGAGAGACAGAGCATGAACAGGGAAGGGGCAGAGAGAGAGGGAGACACAGAATCGGAAACAGGCTCCAGGCTCTGAGCCATCAGCCCAGAGCTCGACGCGGGGCTCGAACTCACGGACCACGAGATCGTGACCTGGCTGAAGTCGGACGCTTAACCGACTGCGCCACCCAGGCGCCCCTCTAGTTACTTTTTTAAATCATCCTACACACTAGAGCCAAATTAAGCTTTTAAAAACTGCCATGAACATGATGGTACAACATTAAAAAACCCACAATGTTTCCTAATACTTCTAATGTGATAAAGTCCTAAATTTATCTCTATATGCTATTCTTCCCTCCTTGTTGCTTAGCTAAGTTCTGTCTTTCCTTTAAGGTTCAGACCAGATCTCACCCCTCAGTGCAGCATTCCTCCACAGCCCTAGCCCTGACAGCCCAAACTCCTGGAGCACCTATTGTGTTGTGTAATTTGACACCTGTTTGGTACTTAGCACACATAATTAAAGAATTTTTGAGCGTTCGCTCTGTGCCAGACCTCGTGCTACACACTAGGTATGAAAATATAGACATAATATGGTTCCTGACTTTATAACAGGACAGAGGAGACAGCACTTTGGATCTTTTACATCACATTCTGGAGATCTATTAAGATTTATTGATCATCGGGGTGCCTCAGTCGGTTAGGCGTCTGACTCTCAGTTTTGGCTCTCATGATCTCACAGTTTTGTGAGCTTCAGCCCTGCGTTGGGCTCTGCGCTGACAGTGCGGAGCCTGCTTGGGATTTTCTCTCTCTCTCTCTACTCCTCCCCTGCTCATGCTGTCTTTCTCTCAAAATAAATACATAAACTTAAAAAATAAAAGATTTCTTGATTATCCTCTGTTCCATTATTAGGCATCAGGGGTATAGAGATAAAAAACACAGTGTTGGCTCTAAAGAGCAGTAAAGGAGGCAAATTAATGACAACAAAAACTGACAATAGATTATGATTCGTGTCATGACAGAATTAGCATGGGGAGAATGGATGCTTTGAGGGGAGATCAGCAGTCTGAAATGAGGAAACGCTTAGAAGTGACTCCGAAATCTGACTCTTCAACAGACTGATGTTATTAGGTGAAGATATGAAAGCTTCTAAATTCCTTGGGGAAGAGAGCATGTCTAATGCTTTTTTGTAGCCCCTGTAACTTATGGTATAAAAACCATGTTTGTTGATATTTAGGAAGAATGGCCATAAACCTTCTAGGCCTACCCAGTCAAGATCTGAAGCAATCCCAGGTGAAAGCTAGGAACAATGTGTGACCAAATATAATAAAACCATTCTGAAGCCTTGTTTAAAAATTATTTTGATGGGTGCCCGGCTGGTTCAGTCAATAGAGCATGCAACTCTAGATCCCAGGGTTGTAAGTTCGAGTCCCACATTGAGTGTAGACATTACTTAAAAATAAAATTTTCAGGGGCACCTGGGTGGCTCAGTTGGTTAAGCGTCCGACTTCAGTTCAGGTTATGATCTCACAGTCTGTGAGTTCGAGCCCCGCGTCGAGCTCTGTGCTGACAGCTCGGACCCTAGAGCCTGCTTCGGATTCTGTGTCTCCCTTTCTCTCTGACCCTCCCCCGTTCATGCTCTGTCTCTCTCGGTCTCAAAAATAAATAAACATTAAAAAATAAATAAATAAGTAAAAATAAAATAAAATCTTCAGGGGTGCCTGGGTGGCTCAGTTGGTTGAGCATCTAATTGGTTTCGGCTCAAGTCATGATATCACGGTTCGTGGGTTCGAGGCCCATGTTGGACTCTTGTGCTGGCAGTGTACAACCTGCTTGGGATCCTCTCTCCCTGCCCCTCCATTGCTCACATGCTCTATCTCAAAATAAATAAACTTAAAAAAAAAATAAGATCTTTAAAAAATTATTTTTAATGTACACATGTAGCTATAATACAAGATCCTTTAGAAAATTTTTTTTAATTTTTTTTAACATTTATTCATTTTTTGAGAGACAGAGACAGAGCGTGAGTGGGGGAGGGGTGGAGAGAGAGGGAGACACAGAATCCGAAGCAGGCTCCAGGCTCTGAGCTGTCAGCACAGAGCCCGATGCGCGGCTGGAACTCACAAACCGCAAGATCATGACCTGAGCCGAAGTTGGACACTTAACCAACTGAGCCACCCAGGCGCCCCTAGAAATTAATTCTGAGAAATATTTGTACATCAGTAATACTGTTAGTTGTCTTAATATCAGCATTTTGAAGAGGTAAGCTTATCTTCACCGAAGGTAATTTCCTATTTAGGCTGTTTATCAGACCATCATTGTAATCTGGACGCACTATATCCCAGTAGACCCCAACCAAGTACAAGATCAACTTTTCACCATAGTAATCTAAAAATACATGGTGTTGGGGCGCCTGGGTGGCGCAGTCGGTTAAGCGTCCGACTTCAGCCAGGTCACGATCTCGCGCTCCGTGAGTTCGAGCCCCGCGTCAGGCTCTGGGCTGATGGCTCAGAGCCTGGAGCCTGTTTCCGATTCTGTGTCTCCCTCTCTCTCTGCCCCTCCCCCGTTCATGCTCTGTCTCTCTGTCCCAAAAATAAATAAACGTTGAAAAAAAAAAAAAAAAAATTTAAAAATACATGGTGTTTAGCATGCTACAATAATTTGCATTTAGGGGCTGTCAATGTATCCTAATAGTTTTTTCATATTTTTTGAAAAAGGGCTTAATACCTTAAATTTATTACTAAAGTTTACAAAAGTTTGCATATACATTATATCACATCTGATCCTCATAAAAATCCTGCTATTCTCATTTAATGAGAATAGATGAAATAGAGACCAAGAGAAGTTAAAGTGATTTTTCCAAGGTCACACAGTTGTGATGAGAGCCCACATCTAGTTGTTTTCCCCTCCTACTGATTATGCTGGCCTTTAGGACCAGCTTTGCGAAAAGGCAGCTATTGTTGAACTACTCCTAGGGAAGACTGGGAGAGAAAGAGTTTTGCGAAGACTGAATATTTCTTGGATCCCATGATGATATTTTAAAAATTTGCCTCAAAAAGCATTTTAATTGCCACCAAATTTTTCACTTAAAAAGGAAGTCTTTCTTCAAAATTTATTTTCAATAGCTTTTAAGTACATGGAGTTCCTATCTCCTGGGATTTTTTTCCCCATAATTTTTCTAATTGTTTTCTATAAATATGTGTGTGTGTGTGTGTGTGTGTATACATATGTATATACATATATAGAGCATGCAACTCTCGATCCCGGGGTTGTAAGTTCGAGTCCCACATTGGGTGCAGACATTACTTAAAAATAAAATTTTCAGGGGTGCCTGGGTGGCTCAATTGGTTGAGCATCTAATTGGTTTTGGCTCAAGTCATGATATCACAGTTCGTGGTTTCGAGCCCCATTACATATTTTATAATTTTATAGCCCCAACAAGTACAACCAGATTCCAATTTGAGCCCTATGTCAAAATACCCATTCTTGCAGTCCTATGCAGTTTCTTTCCAAGGCCCCTAAGCTTACCCTCTACGGAATCCCCTGACATATGTGAGAGGTGTATAATTTTCATCCATGGCTTTTCTCTTCTGGGGGATTATACACTAATTCTGTGCACCTGGCTGCAGGAACTCAGACCCTCCATTTCTTGTCTATTTTGTAAATTCTTGTTCACCTTGGTGCCAAGCACAAGTCCTTGTCTACCTTATGACATGAGTAAAGGTTTAGTGAATGAATAAATGAACAAAGAAGGCACGTTTCCCAGTGATAGCTTGATTTCTGTTAGCCAGACAAGACCTCCATGATGCTTTATTGGTTGCAGCTGACTTCTCCTGAGAAGCATGGCAGTTAAAATTTTTTTATCTGTCTCACATATCTAAGAATTCCAGCAATAATGCATCTGCATTTGCAGGTTTAAGAAACACAACATACACATGGATTTTAATTTTCATTTGGCTACAGAATCAATATTTATTTTTATATTAGTCATTATTATATGCAGATGTATGTAAATTTACGAGCTGGAAAGTGAAGAAAAAAAAAAGCAACTGATGGATCTTTGCCCAAAAAGTCCATTCCTATTCTAATTTTGTACCTACCTAAAGAACAATTATATTTTCAGTGCCCTAGACACTTAAATAGAAATTTGGAGTCATATCAATATGAGAATATTGGTCTTTTTAAACAGTAACATATATTACATTAAAAAAAATCCTTTCCTTTCAAAATAACCTGAGTCTAAATTGGATTGAAGGGGAGAATGTAATGATGTAGGAAAACCAGTGAGAGTTAAGACAGTAATGGTCTAAAAGGCAGGAAAAAGGAAATTATGAACTGGGGTAGAAGTGTGGTAGTAGGGAAGAAAAATGGGAAAATCTTCCCAAATAAGCCAATTAATAATTACCTTTTCTGAAATTAAACTGATTTTACTTTGAAGTCCTTGGAACTTGTTGGTTTCTATTTTCAGTAACTGGTATTGGCTTTCCACCTTTGCAAACTTTTCCGACTGCTGAAATACAAACCTGGAAAAGAAAAAAAAAATTCACTACCTCCTAATTTATATCCATTTAAGTTAGAATTTTTTAAAAAAAGTTTATTTATTTATTGTGAGTGTGTGCACAACTGAGGGAGGGGCAGAGAGAGAGAGGGTTAGAGAGAATCCCAAGTAGGCTCCATACTGTCAGCACAAGTCAGCACGTACAAGTCAGAGCCTGACTTGGGGCTTGATCCCATGAACCCTGAGATCATGACCTGAGCTGATATCAAGAGTCATATGCTTAACTGACTGAGCCACCCAGGCCCCCAAGTTTGAATTTTGAAGGAACATTTTATACTTCTGGTAAGGACAACATAAATTCTGGTATGAGTGGTGACAGCCTTTAGTAGTTTATTTCAACAAATTAATAGAAAGTGAAAACTATTCCTGTTCAAGTCTAAGTTCAGGAGTGAGATGGTGTGATAGTTGTATGCACAAGAAATATTTTGGAGGAAGAAACGATGAATTATCTAGAACAAGATATGGGATCCCTACTATTTTTCTCAAGGCTATATATGGGTAATATCTAGAAAATAAGTGTTTTCATACTGAAATGTAGAAGAGTTACCTATATAAAAAAAGTATTAAAAATTTTTTTAATGTTTATTTTTGAGAGAGAAAGAGAGTGAACAGAGGAGGGGCAGAGAGAGAGACAGACACAGAATCTGAAGCAGGCTCCAGGCTCTCAGCTATCAGCACAGAGCCCGACGTGGGGCTTGAGTTTAGGAACTGTGAGATCGTGACCTGAGCTGAAGTTGGACGCTTAACCGACTGAGCCACCCAGACAAACCCCCAAAAAGGTATTTTTAAACTAAAATGTAGAAAAGAAAATAAAATTGGAATAGGACAGAGAGATGATGATTAGAAGTCGCAAAATAACAATAGTTAAAACTATGAAAACAGAAGTCATTGTCAAAGTGGTGATATAACGCAATGCCGGGAGTATAAGCTCTACAATTAATTATACTCAACACTACGAGTCATATAGGTGTACTTTATTTTCTATATAAGTGTACTTTAGATAGATGCCATTTTAAAATTGGATTGTATTCTTCATCTGATAAAAGTAGCAAAGAGTAGAAGCATAAAAAAGTTATCCAAATCTTAAAAACAATAAATAGAGTTTGTATAGGACTTGAAATAAGCAAACACAAAAGAAATGCTTTGGATCTAATACCATTGTGGTTCATCTACTTTGACTCAATTCTTTGGGCTCAGAAAAAGCAGCGGTTAAAATTCTTTGTGTTATTTATTGAGTCATCAAAAAGCAGTGGAGCAGAACCATATGAAGAAAGTACTTAAATCATAGTACATAGACCAGTGGTTCAAAAGCTTTGCTACATATTGGAGTCACTTGTCTGCTTTTAAAAAGTCTCATGCCTGGATCCCACCCACAGAAATTCTGACTTATGTGGTGTAGGATGTGACTTGGATATCAGAAATCTTCAAAGCTCCCCAGATTATCTGAGTATTCAGTCAAGCTGAGAACTACTAATTGATAGTGTTTTATGAAATTGACTTCCATTGAAAGACAAACATTTAAAGATCCCAAAACTCAAAAGAAAGATGAAAGACTTCTGAGGTTTGCATACCATTGCTAAGGTGATGTTTCAGACTCATAAATGTCATTATTAGGCTAACTTGCTATAAAACTGTCCAAAACTAAAATGAACTTTTTGCTTTTTGAACAAATGTTTACAATACTGAATGAAATAAGTTTCTTTTGATGATGGCTAATCTCTGTCCTATGAGATAACAGTGAATTGAGTAAGCCCAGGTTACATAATTAGTATAGATTGACTTTCCTCCTATGTGCTAATGATTTTTATTTTTATTTTTTTAAAGTTTTTATTTATTTTGAGAGAGCCAGAGAGAGCACGAGCAGGGGAGGGGCAGAGGAGAGGCAGACTCCCAAGCAGGCTCCATGCTGTCAGTGCAGAGCCTAACATGGGGCTGGAACCCGTGAAACTGTAAGATCCTGACCTAAGCCGAAATCAAGAGCAGGTTGCTCAACCGACTGAGCCATCCAAGTGTCCCTAATATGATATTTATTTATTTAAATGTTTATGGGGGGGGAGGGGCAGAGAGAAGGGGACAGAAGATCCAAAATGGACTGGGAGAGCAGAAAGCCTGCTTTCTGTTTGTGAGGCTCCAATTCACAAACTATGAGATGACCTGAGCTGAAGTTGGACGCTTAACCAACTAAGCCACCCAGGCACCCCCCTAGTATGACTTATCATTTAAAAAAATTTTTTTTTTATAATGTTTTTATTTATTTTTGCAACAGAGAGAAACAGAGCATGAGCAGGGGAGGGGCAGAGAGAGAGGGAGACACAGAATTGGAAGCAGGCTCCAGGCTCTGAGCTGTCAGCACAGAGCCCGATGTGGGGCTCGAACCCACAGACTATAAGATCATGACCTGAGCCGAAGTCGGACGCTTAACTGACTGAGCCACCCAGGCGCCCCACCCCCCCCAGTATGACTTAAATAAATTTCTGGTTATTAGAAAATGCCATTATCCTAATTTTCAAAGATGAATGTATAGACTTCTTTTTTATATTGGCTGTTTCATTCTTGGATTTTAAGAGATTCTTTTCAGAGTATAGGCTTACTGAGATCAGGCAGAGACCAAGGATGGAGAATACACTAATGAAATAAGTCTAATTTCAGAGATTAGTTTTATCATCCTTTACTCCAGTGTTACTACAGGGATTTATCCTGTAGATCCATGTGTTGATTCAGAATAAAATCATTATAAGAGACTTTTGTGAAGGTTGATCCACTACTATAACACATTATAGCACTTTTCATTTTATTAAAACTTTTAATGCTGGCTATTTCTGGACTTCTCTTTAACATTAAAATATTAAGCAAAACCTTGGAGAAAACTATGTCATGTTAGTGCAAATATCTCTGATGATAATTTGTAGGTTTTTTTTTCATGGCTAGCTTTTCAACGGATTAAAAAAAAAAAAGACCATTGCTACATATGAATAATAATGCATGTAAGTAAAAACAAGCATAAGGATGGGGCGCCTGGGTGGCTCAGTCGGTTAAGCGTCTGACTTCAGCTCAGGTCATGATCTCACAGTTCGTGAGTTTGAGCCCTGCATCGGGCTCTGTGCTGACAGCTTAGAGCCTGGAGCTTGCCTCGAATTCTGTGTCTCCCTCTCTCTCTCTTCCTCCCCCACTCATGCTGTTTCTCTCTCTCTTTCAAAAATTAATAAAAACATAAAAAAAAATTTTTTTAAAGCTGATTTTGTGCTAGTAATGAAAAAATGAAAAGTGGTTTGAATGGTGCTGAGTTAAAATACATTTATTTTATTTTTCACTTAGATGTGCCAGGCACTATTCTAAAATGATTCATAGGGGTGCCTGGATGGCCCAGTTGGTTCAGCATCTGACTGGCTTAGGCCATGATATCACAGTTCATGAGTTTGAGCCCTGCATCGAGCTCTGTGTTGACAGCTCAGAGCCTGAAGCCTGCTTCAGATTCTGTCTCCCTCTCTATCTGCCCCTCCCTAACTTGTACTCTGTCTGTCTCTCAAAAAAAAACAAAAAACAAAAACATTAAAAAATTTAAAATGATTTACAAATATTAACTCATTTTAACATTAAGGAGAAGGATGATTTTCTAGAAGTCAATGCTGACAGAAAGTAGCTTCAATCCTGAAAAACTAAATTTTTGAAATTGGCATCCAGAGTAGTGTCCAAAGGGCTTTGTCAGAGGCGTATTCTAACAGAAGTTCAAGGCCCCCCTTATTCCCAATCTTCCTCAGTTTAGATGAGACAGACAGGGTCTACTAAGGGCTATAGCTTCTAGTTAGAAAAGGACTATAAATAGTTCTGGACTAGGGATTTTTATTTCTAGGATCTTGGCCTCTTAAGGATTAGTATCAAAGGGAGGAAGCATATCATACTGGTTAAAAGTATGGAGCTGAGGGGCACCTAGCTGGTTCAGTAGCTCAGTTGGTTGAGTGTCTGGCTTTTGATTTTGGGTCAGGTCACGATCTCACAGTTCATGAGTTCGAGCCCCATGTCAGGCTTGGCAGAGCTGCTTGGGATTCTTCCTCTCCTCTGCCCCTCCCCTGATCACACATGCTCTCTCTCTCAGAAAAAAAAAAAAAAAAAAAGGTATGGAGCTGAGCAACTTTGGCTCTGCTATTTACTAGCTGTATAATCATCTTGGGCAAGTTATTTATCTTTGTTATAGTCTCATCTGTAAAGTGACTTCATAAGATTGTTGTAGAGAATTTAATCTCTATAAATTTATGCAGTTAGGACACTACTGCATTCTCTCAGCTATTCTCTTATATGCTGGCCCTTTCTTTCAGACTGCTTTGTGGAGCTGCTTTTCATCCCTATGACAAGCCTATAGTAGTATAAAGGATCAGCCTTCTCCACTGCTTACAGTTGATGGAAGTTCCACATCTGTTCACTGTTGAAACCAGGGTTGGGTTTATAGTAAATGAAAAATGGAATGGATGGATTAGACCCCTTACAGGAAGAGAAGAACACCCTTACTGTTTTTTGGCCTCTTCTCATTATCATATAGGAAAAGATACAGAAGAAAGGGACCCAGGTTAATTGGCTACTTTAGTGTTGGCCTTACAAAAGGGTTCTTCAACTCCTTCATCTATCTATTGTTGTCTACAGACACCTCAGATTCAGGGCCCAGTAGCACAAAACAGTGTTCATTTCCTTAGGGTGTTGATTCTATGTAGCTCCTTTAGTAATCTTAGATGGTGGCAGATAGCTGACTGAGGACTTACAGGGTTTCTCTGGCTTTGTTTCAACTTAGTAATGAAAAAGAGGCAAATAAGCAAAGGAAGCTGTTATAATGGACCTTATGCAAGAAAGGGAGTTCCAGGGCCACCAAGGTCAGTATCCACTTAGCCTTCTGTTTCATACTACAGCTTCATTTTCAGGCACAATACTGAATGCTCAGGAAAATAGTAACCATATTCCATTTTTGAAAATCAAGGCATTTAAAGCATAACCCTTTCAGATAAAACTTCACTAACAAGAAACAACGGAAAAAAGATGAAAAATGAGGTTAGTGAAAATTCTGAATGTAACTTGTGTCTTTATTGTGAGCACTGACAGTAAGTTCCTGCACTAAAGTGTCTACCTTTCAAGTTTTCCTTTATAGATTTGTTAGTGTGTTTTCCCAGAATAGTAACCAAATTACTGAAAAGTTGAACATTTTATGATGTAATTTGTCTTATATGAATATGGGTCTTTGGATAATTAATGAGAATAAATTCAGTAACTAAAACCAATTGTATAAGGTTTGAGAGAAGGAAGCAACATGTACAGATGATCCCCAACTTAAAATGGTTTGACTTAAATTTTTTTGACTTTTTGGTCATTCAATACAAACTGTACTTTGAATTTTGACCTTTTCCTGGGCTAGCAATGTGATCCTGATCCTCGACTTGGTAGGATCCTCTCTCCTGATGCTAGGCAGTGGCAGCCTTAGCTCCCTGTCTGCCATGTGACTAAGAGAGTATACAACTGATTCAAGTACAACCATTGTGTTTTTTCACTTTCAGTATTAAGTTATAGAAGATATTCAATTCTTATAAAAAAGGCTTGTTAGATGATTTTGCTCAAGTGTCTGCTGATGTTAAGCATTCTGAACACATTTAAGGCAGGCTAGGCTAAACTATAATACTTGGTAGGTGAGATGCATTAAATGCATTTTCATCTTATGATATTTTCAATTTATCATGAGCTCACTGGGAAGTAATCCCATCCTAAGTCAAGAAAGATCTGTATCTTTTAGCCTATTACTGAATAGCTCTCTCAGTAAAAAAGGATTCTTATTTACCTAAAGAAATTCATGCATTTTATTTATATTAAAAATTTTTTTTGGGGCGCCTGGGTGGCGCAGTCGGTTAAGCGTCCGACTTCAGCCAGGTCGCGATCTCGCGGTCCGTGAGTTCGAGCCCCGCATCGGGCTCTGGGCTGATGGCTCAGAGCCTGGAGCCTGTTTCACATTCTGTGTCTCCCTCTCTCTCTGCCCCTCCCCCGTTCATGCTCTGTCTCTCTCTGTCCCAAAAATAAATAAACGTTGAAAAAAAAAAAAAAAAATTTAAATAAAAAAAAAAAATTTTTTTTAATGTTTTTATTTTTGAGAGAGAGAGAGAGAGAGAAGAGGAGCACAGAGAAAGGGGACACAGAATCCAAAGTAGGCTCTGAGCTGCCAGCAGAGTCCAACCCTGGGGCTGGAACCCACCGTCTGGGGGATCACGACCTGAGTGGTGGTCAGAAGCCCAACTGACTGAGCCACCCAGGCGCGGGAGAGTCATGTATTTTAAGACATAAGAGCAGTTTATTTACAAGAGTAAATTTAGTCTTTAAAATAAAAATATTGCATAAACAAAATATATTGCTAAGATGAATGTCTTTTTTTTTAAAGAGCACATTCAATAACATTCAGTTTATTGTAACAAATCTTTTAACTTCAACTCAGTCACCAGTAGAGTATAATTCAAAATTTAGTACCATCAAAAATGGTCTAAAGGACATCCAGGGTCCCTTCTAGAATTCTTTTACTCTTGAAGATGAATAACTATCTTCTAAATACTTTAAAAATCAATTAAAAGTGGAGGAAATTTTAATTTAAAGTATCAGTCCTGTTATTAAGATGAAACAGGTTATTCCTCAAGAAAATGGGGAAAATACAATTAATAAGTTGGTTTTAAGGTTATTTCTAATATTCATTTTTCTTATAACAATGTATGGCTATTTGCTTGGTTTAAAAACTACAGATGTTCAGTTTTCGGTGAACACCAGAACTACACTTCTGTCATTTCACAGTAGTAAAATTCAATCTGGAATTTAGGAATACACCTTAAATTCATAACGCATGAACGATGATCAACACCTGAGAAATCCTCCAAACTCTGAGGTTATCATTAACCGCTTGTTGCCCTGAGATCATAATAACTTCTTTAACGGTTGCAAACCCTGCCATTAGGCAGTTATGGGGTGAAGGTGGGGCAACGGCGTCCAAGACAAATAAATGTACAGCGGACAGGAAATGGTGGGTTACACGAACGGAAAAGCTTTCGACGCGTAGCAGGCGCTTAATAAAGTTTGGCCAAATCTGCATCTCTTAAGAAATGGCCGACTGGGGGCGCCTGGGTGGCGCAGTCGGTTAAGCGTCTGACTTCAGCCAGGTCACGATCTCACGGTCCGTGAGTTCGAGCCCCGCGTCGGGCTCTGGGCTGATGGCTCAGAGCCTGGAGCCTGTTTCCGATTCTGTGTCTCCCTCTCTCTCTGCCCTTCCCCCATTCATGCTCTGTCTCTCTCTGTCCCAAAAATAAATAAAAACGTTGAAAAAGAAAAAAAATTAAAAAAAAAAAAAGAAATGGCCGACTGGTTCCCAGGCCTTAGTTTCAACTCCAGTTGAGTGATCAGGGCACATTACTAATACAAAGTAAAAATGAGTTGGAAGAAACGAGCGAAAAGGAAAAAAAGAAAAAAAAAAAAAGTTGGGCTGTCCTTTTTTTGAGGCAGAGGAACCGAAGCCGCAGGTCTGAGGTTTGGAGGTCAGCGGGATGCTGAACCGCGCGGCGCCCAGGAAGAGCGGGGCGACCGTCGGAGGCCGGACCCAGGGCCCAGGCGGCCTCGCGTCCACTTACCAGGCCAGGCCCAGGCACGTCCCCAGCGACAGCAGGCTCACGCCGGTCCGGGGGTCCGCCCAGCCCCCGCCTCCACCGCCCCGGGCCTCGGGGTTCTTCCCACCGTCGCTCCGCTTCCCCGGCTCCGAGGGGGCTCCCTTGGGTCCCGACTTCTTCCGGCTCTTCACCTCGAACATGTCTGGAGGTCCGGAGGACGACAAACCCAGAGAAGGTAGCTTCACCCTGGGTGAGCGGGACGCCTCAGCGGTGACCGCGCCCCCTCCTGGACTTAGCGCCGCCCAGAAACCTGTCCCCTCCTTTCCCGGCCGTTCTCCGGCTTCACAGACTCCTCCAGCCTCCCGCCCCCTAGTTCCTCCAGCTAAGGCACCTGGTGACCTTATTTCCCCTTTCCTCAGCATTCATGCCACAAACCTGAAGAAATCGTGGATTCCGGGCGCGCGCGGCGCGCCCCGAAGGGAGGGGGCGGGAAGGGGCAGCGCGCGCCACGTGGAGCGCGCCGCCGCCCTCCCCTATCAAGGGAGGGCGGCGGCGCGCCCCCGTGGCTTAGCCACGCCCCCGCCATGGGGTGGGGCGGAGGACGCATCCTTAGGCGCGCGCGGCCACTAGCCGCAGCTGGAGCGCGCGCGGAGGCGTACTGTCCTCGGCGCTCGGAGTGTTATTTATTTGCGTGCGCGGGCGCGCGCTGTCCGGGCTGGGCGGGCGGAGCGGGCTTTGACTGCTCCGCGGTTCTGAGGCGAAGAGGAGGAGTTATCAAGTGGACGCTGATGCTGTATTTCTGGCCTGAGGGGGAGAGGAAGCAGAAGGTGAGGAGTCTCTGCCATCAGCGACCCTCGAGGACTTGAAGCCGCGGCGGCGTCCGGAGGGACGCCAGGCTCCG
The DNA here is from genome assembly GCF_028749965.1 of Puma concolor. Taxonomy (NCBI): domain Eukaryota; kingdom Metazoa; phylum Chordata; class Mammalia; order Carnivora; family Felidae; genus Puma; species Puma concolor. Next base: position 22,831,919 of record NC_141673.1, on the reverse strand, counting down.
CTGAAGGGAAAGAGCGACTGCCCTAGTGGCCCTCCTCCCTTTGTGTCTGGGGTGGGGTCCACCCAGAGGGCGGCCCTCGGACCCGGGTTCACCTCGGCGCCCCGGGCCTGTGTGGTCGGCCTGCGGGGGTGACATCTACCTTTCCGCCAATCAGAGGTCCCCGGGGATGGGGCGGGGGGGGGGGGCGGGTAGAAATTCATTCAGGCGCCCCGGGCTACGGAGGCTCTGGTAGGCACCTGTGAGGCCCGGACTTGCCCCGGGGCTGCGCGCCGCGCCCTACATTCCTTTTAGGAAGCCCCCATTGCTTCTCTCCGCAGACCGCCACCCCCACCTTGACTTCCCAGTCTGTCCCCGCAGGGCTGCTCTTTCCAGTAAGACCATGGTACACAGGTTTGGGTAAGTTTGTGCCTCGCTTTTCTGCCCGAGCTGGGTTCTTTGGAGGTTCAGTAGCCGATTTCAGGGACGCAGAATTCTGGGACAAGGAATAATTAGTAACCATCCTGCTCCTGTACCAGGAAGAGAGATTACTGAGAGAGGAAGTAGCCAACTATTACAGGTTTCCTGGATGAAATTGCCCTTTACTTTCTTTCTACTTAACATCTTTGAAGAGTTTGTTTTTACATTTTGATGCGGTTACAAAAGTGGGACACTGAATTTTTTCAGAATATTATGATTTGTGCAGAGTTTAAAAACGTGTTTAAAATTTACATAATGGGGATGGGTAAAGTTGGAAATTAGTTTCAGGTTGCCAATTTGCTTAGCAATTCGAAATAACCTAAATAACTAAAAATTAAGGGACGTTTTATGTTCAAAAAATTTTTAAAGTTTATTTATTTTGAGAGAGAGAGAGAGAACACAGGGGAGGGGAGGGAGAGAGAGAATCCCAGGCAGGTTCTGTATTGTCTGTGTGGAGTTGGATGAGGGCTCGAACTAACAAATCGAGAGATCATGACCTGAGGTAAAACCAAGAGTCGGAGGCTTAACCGATTAAGCCACCCAGGCCCCAGAGGGGACGTTTATGTTTAAATTGAGATCATAAAATGTTATTAATGTTTAAAAAATATCATAGCTTTATTCCAATCATAACTTTGTATTATTCAGTTTCATGCTAATACTGGACATTAGCATGCTGGACATGTGATGTCAAGGTGAACCTTGCCAAGTATAGGCACATGCTCTATTTCCCTATGTTGCAAGTGCCACAGTTGTGACTTTAAAAGTATATAGTCATTGTTGACACTTAATGATTATCCCTCCTCTCTGTGCACCCCAAATGATTTGTACTTACCTGTATTTTTGCACTTAGGACATCACATTCTAATTATCTCTTTAAGGGGCGCCTGGGTGGCTCAGTCGGTTGAGTGACCGACTTGGGCTCAGGTCATGATCTCGCATTCCATGAGTTGGAGCCCCGTGTCAGGCTCTGTGCTGACAGCTCAGAGCCTGGAGCCTGCTTCGGATTCTGTCTCCCTCTCTCTCTGCCCCTCCCCACTCGTGCTCTATCTCAGAAATAAATAAACAATAAAAACATAAAAAATAAAACTTCTGTGAGTCTTTTAATTATCTCTTTAAATTTTTCTCTCCCACTAGATTGTGAATTCCTTCAGGGATATGATTTAATCTCTGTAGACTTCAGGGCTTGGCACATAGGGGCTCAAATGTTTACTGAATCAATAAATTAACATATTTAGACACTCACTGTATTACATTGGATAGAGTTCTGTTAATGTTTTAAAAACTTGCGATGGGGCGCCTGGGTGGCGCAGTTGGTTAAGTGTCCGACTTCAGCCAGGTCACGATCTCGCGGTCCGTGAGTTCGAGCCACGCGAGTTCGAGCCCCGCATCAGGCTCTGGGCTGATGGCTCAGAGCCTGGAGCCTGTTTCTGATTCTGTGTCTCCCTCTCTCTCTGCCCCTCCCCCATTCATGCTCTGTCTCTCTCTGTCCCAAAAATAAATAAATGTTGAAAAAAAATTAAAAAAAAAAAAAAAAAAAAAAAAACTTGCGAACATTCTGATCTGGATTTTATACCCATGGAAAAATTTGTGTTGTATCTGAAATAAAGTTGGTAGGAACTTAGAATATTATACTGTAAAGAATATTCTTTTTTTGTGTCCTCTTAATCCAAGGAATGACACCAAAGAATATTTTCTGTTGTTTTGTCATACTTAGCACAGCCAAAACATCAGTGGAGTAAGCATGTGAGAAATATGTTTTAGATGAAGATCTAGAGCTGACACTCACCTTGAGTGGGAACTAATGCTCAATACCAACAATGCTGTGGTTAGTCTTAATGTTTAATACAAGTTTCTAAACACTAGGATTTTAGTATGATCACTGTTCATAAAAATCATAAGTTTTTTTAACTCTTTTTTTAAATGTTTTATTTTTATTTTTGAGACAGTGCAAGCAGGGGAAGGGCAGAGAGGGAGACAGAATCTGAAGCAGATTTCAGGCTCTGAACTTTCAGCACAGAGCCTGACGTGGGTCTCAAACCCACGAACTGCAAGACCATGACCTGAGCCACCCAGGCACCTTTTAAGAAGTTTTTTAAATTGTAAAAATGATAATGTGTATTGAAAAAATTAAGACTATATAGAAAAGTACAAAAAAGAAAAAGGGGAAACGCACCAAATCTTGCTACTTGGAAGTAACCCAAAATGTTTTTCGTTGAGTAGACTTCCCAACATCTCCCAATATGTTTATATGATACCAACACATATTTTGTGCTGTTTTGGGGATCATGTTTCTCATTTTTTTAATCAGTTTGTGGTGAACATCTTTACATGTCAGTGCGTGAAGATGTGTCTTGTTTTTTGTTTTTAAATGTTTATTTATTTTGAGACAAAGAGCAGGGGAGGGGCAGAGAGAGAGGGAGACAGAGAATCCCAAGCAGCATCTGTGTTGTCAGTGTGGAGCCGGTGGCTGGGCTTGAACTCACCAGCTGTGAGATCATGACCTGAGCTGAAATCAAGAGTCCGATTCTTAACCAACTCAGCCACCCAGATACTCCATAGAGATGTTTTGTTTTAAATGGTTGTATAATATACCACTTTACATACATACTCTAATTTTTTAAATCCATACTTGGTAGGCATTTAGGTTGTTTTCATTTTTTTGGTGTGTCTATTAAAATGTTTATTTATTTTGAGAGAAAGGGAGAGTACGAGTTGGGGAGTGGTAGAGAGAAAGGGAGACGGAGAATCCCAAGTAGGCTTCTTGCTGTCAGCACAGAACCTGACACAGCTCGATCTCACAAACTGAGTGGAAATCAAGGATTTAGACGTCTAACCAGCTGAGTCACCCAGGTGCCCCTCATCTTTTTTGTTTTTAATTTTGTTTTGTTTTCGTGTTTTTTTCTTACCCAAACATTCTCTCTTAACTTTTTTTTTTAAGTAGGCTCCACACCCAATTTGTGGCTTGAACTCACAGCTCTGTTAACTCTTTTTTGTGTTTTGTGTTTGTGTTTTTTTTTTTTTTTTTTTTTATATATCTTTGCATACGTATGTAAATGTCTCCTTAAGGTAAATTTCTGGAAGTGAGATTTTTGGGTTAGAGACAATACTTACCTTAAATGCTTTTATATCTTATCGCCTTCCAGAAAAGTTATATCCATTTTGTACTCTCCTCAAGTGGTGCATATGAAAACTCATTTTTTCACACCTTTGAAAGCGTTGGGTTTTGTCCAGTTTTAAAAATCTTTGCCAAAAAAATCTTTTATTTCTTGATTACCAGTAATGTTGCACATCTTTTCATATCTTCATTGATCTGACAAAAATTTTGATGTTTTGTCCATAGCTGATGGTTGACAGCTTAGAGAAAAATTTGAGAGAGGATGGATGCAAAAGCTCGAAACTGTTTGCTTCAACATAGAGAAGCCCTGGAAAAGGACATTAAAACGTCCTACATCATGGATTGTATGATTAATGATGGAGTTTTAACAGTATCAGAGGAGGAAAAAGTAAAAAATGAGGTAAAGCCCTCTGAAGCAGTCTTTGCTATAAAGTTTTTTTTTTCTTTCCAATTTTTATTTAAAATGTTTGATATAATTATTTGATGACTTTAAAAAGTTTTCTTAAATTTATTTCAGAACTTGCACTGGTCTCCACTAATTTATGTTGCAAACATACTCTTTGTAGTATACTAAACTACTTATTTTTTTTAGCCCACTCAGCAGCAACGAGCAGCTCTCCTAATTAAAATGATACTTAAAAAAGATAATTATTCCTACATATCATTCTACAATGCTCTAATACATGAAGGGTATAAAGATCTTGCTGGCCTTCTTCATGGTGGCATTCCTGTCATCTCTTCTTCGAATGGTGGCAAAGATTCAGTTGGTGGAATAACTTCATATGGTTTGTATTCATTATATCTTATATCACGTTGCTATGACAGTGCTACATTGCTGCAGTTTTATCGTATTTTAAATGGAGTCTGTTGAAGAGACTGGTTCACTGAAAATGCATGTGAAAAAATTATAGTTAGGTTTTCCAATTTAAATATATTTACTTGTACCTATGTTTACTCACATTTTCCTCTTGCCCAGGGAGCTGTCTACTGCTGAGGGAACAATACACATTTTTAGGGATTAAAAAGACAATTTTTAGGCTTTTATTTAAGCTCTTCTCCAGTTCTGTGTTTATTGAGCTCATGCATAGGAAAGAATAAGAATCTTTAGAAATCTATGTTCTTGAAAGGAACTCCATATTCCTTTACACCATCCTTTCCAGTCTTTAATATGAGAAAAAGAGATTGGAGAGTTAAGGAGGAATAGGGTGTATAAGGGCAGATGCAGATGGAGCTTTCCATTATCTGTAGTCATCTTGAAAGGCCTATGTTTGTTTTTGTTATGTTCTGAGAAATCAGAACATTGAGGTTAGTATGCTAGCCACATCTTCTCTTGGAAGTTCTGAGGTTAAAGTCCCAGCCTTGCTGTCTTTGGCTTTTATGGTATGACCTAAGTAACCATTTCAAAGTTCTGTTCATTCATACTTGTTTTGTTTTGGATTTCAGTAAGGACAGTCCTGTGTGAAGGTGGAGTGCCACAGAGGCCGGTGGTCTTTGTTACTAGGAAGAAACTGGTGAACTCAATTCAGCAGAACCTCTTCAAACTAAATGGTGAACCAGGATGGGTCATCATATACGGAATGGCAGGTTGTGGGAAGTCTGTTTTAGCTGCAGAAACTGTTCGAGATCATTCTTTCTTAGATGGTAAGTTTGATTACCATGTGTTGCTGGCTAAGGAAGCATGGTATTAGTTTCCTGTTGCTGCTATAGCAAATAACCAGAACTTTGGTGGCATAAAACAGCACAAATTTATTATTGTACAGTTCTGGAAGTGAGAAGTCTAAAGTAGTTCTTACTGGGCTAAAGTCATGGTGTCAGCAGGGCTGAGTTTCTTTTGGAGGCTCTAGGGAAAATCCTTTCCCTTGCATTTTCCAGCTTCTAGAGATGGCCTGGACTCATGGTTCCTTCTTGCATTTTCAAAGCTGGTGGTACATAACATCTTCAGATCTTTTTCTCTCTTTATGATCTTTGCTTCTGTCACTGCCTCTCTTTCTCTGACTCGCCTTTTTGCCTCCCTCTTCTAGGGGCCCTTGGATGATCCAGAATAATATCATCCCCAAATCCTTAATTTAATTGCATCTGCAAAGTCCTTTTTTGCCATTTAAGGTACTAGGATTACAAGTTCTGTAGGTTAGGATGTGAACATCTTGGAGAAGCTGTTATTCTCCAATTCCAGGCCAATATTCTCCAATAGCCAGCCAAAGAGGCTTGGCTAACCAGTCTAATAAATTCATTATTAGATGGGACTTATTATTACTGGATTGAATCTAGTTCCCTTGTATCTTAATAATTGAGGGGATTGTAGAGTTGAAAAAGGATTTTGAAAGGTTGTCCACTTTATATCCCTGTCTTTTTTTTTTTTTTTAATTTTTTTTTCAACGTTTTTTATTTATTTTTGGGACAGAGAGAGACAGAGCATGAACGGGGGAGGGGCAGAGAGAGAGGGAGACACAGAATCAGAAACAGGCTCCAGGCTCTGAGCCATCAGCCCAGAGCCTGACGCGGGGCTCGAACTCACGGACCGCGAGATCGTGACCTGGCTGAAGTCGGAGGCTTAACCGACTGCGCCACCCAGGCGCCCCTAGTGGTCTATCTTTAAAAATCTTTAGGGGCGCCTGGCTGGCTTAGTCAGTAGAGCATGCAACTCTAGATCTCAGGGTTGGGAGTTTGAATCCTATATTGGATTTTCGATATAGAGATTACTTAAAAAATCTTGAGGGGAAAAAAAAATCCTGGCTTCTCTTAAGAAAAAAGTTTTTAGTAACTTGTCTATTTTATATGTAATCCCCAAGAAAAAGAAAAAAATGGGAATTGACTATGGCAACCAATGGGTTTTTGCAGATAGGCCTTTTTTTTAATTTGCTTTTTTTTTTATTTTTAAAAATGTTATTTATTTTTGAGAGAGAGAGGTAGAGAGAGAGGGAGACAGGATCTGAAGCAGGTTCTGTGCTGAAAGCAAGAGAGCCTCATGTGGGGCTTGAATTCATAAACCATGAGATCGTGACCTGAGCTGATGTCAGATGCTTCACTGACTGAGCCACCAGGCACCCCTAGGTTTTTTTTTTTTTTTAAGAAATCACTACACTCAGTGTGGGGCTTGAACTCACAACCTTGAGATCAAGAGTCCCATGGGGCACCTGGGTGACTCAGTCAGTTGGGTGTCCAACTTTGGCTCAGGTCACGATCTCACTGGTCACAAGTTTGGGCCCTGCATCAGGCTCTGTGCTGACAGCTCAGTGACTGGGGCCTGCTTTGGATTCTGTGTCTCCCTCTCTGCCCTCCCCCACTCGTGCTCTGTCTCTCTCAAAAATAAAATAAATACAAGAGTCCCATGCTCGACTCACTGAGCCAGCTAGGCGCCCCTGTGGATAGGCTTTATAGATTCATTTGACATCTAGTGACTGACTTCTTGCTTCAGGTATTCATGTATTCAGCAAATGTTTGAGAGCCTACTATGGAGCTTGGCAAAAAGGAAGGTCCAGTCTGTGCATCTAAGAAATTTATTCACAGTCAAGTAGGGGAGACAGACACGTAAACAAATTATATGTGACAAACGGAGCAGTAGAAACAAGTATGTGGTACAAAGTTAGAACAAAGGAAGGAAGTGTTATCTCTCTGGGGGAAGAGGATGAACAGGACAGGCTCCTCTAATGACATGACATTTTAGCTGGAGTTTGGAGGAATAATAGAAGTTTGCTAGGTAGACTAGGTAGGGTTGGGAGAGTAGCGAAGGTATTGAATAGACTGGGGAAGGGCATACTGTGCAGAAGAGTGTTTAGGACATGTCGCAGGTGTACTGCTGACCTTAATGAATCTGGTGGGTTCTCAAGGTATTCATAGTTAGACAGCTCCATCAGTCTTTGGTTGCCTTCATTCATTAGTGACTTCAGGTGGAATTTAAAGATGGTTCTTGACTTCTAGTTGTTAATAACTTTTTTGTTTATAATACATAATAAGCAGTTAAAAGAGTTTATGATGAGATGACAAAATTAATGATGGAATAAATAGTAAGCGTTTAAGAGATTTAGAAAGATGAAGGCTAGGGCACATCTGTTGTACTCACCCTGCTTTGGTGTATACTTCACAGCCCTTGTCAGCAGTATTGATCTTCTTTTGTTAGAAAAATGCCCAATTCCTTGGTTTTTCCCTGTTGTCATTAGAGAGAAGTTTGTGGGATTCAGTTCCATCCAAGTCTTATGGCTAAGGTTTTATTTGAATGCTTATTTATTCATTCGCTCACTCTACTGCAAAGTTGATCACTAAGGGTATTTCAGAGTAAAAATTGGTTTAAGTTCTTTTAGTGTGAAGAAATGCATTTTCCTTACAATATTATGATGAATTTCCTTTAAAAACATATTTATAGCTTACTAATTTAAAGGTTAGAAGTATGCTGCTCAACTCAGTTTAAATCACTCTAGATTACTGAAGTGAATTTTCAATTTTAGGGGTTAAAATTGACCAATAACTTATGGAATTAATTACCCAGGAATCAGATGGTATAAATTGTGGTCTCAGAGTTTTAACCACCTTGTTTTGAGAAAATGTCAAAGATACTGGCAATAGTCCAGTGTATAATGTAGTTAATATCTTTCATATACTTTTTTGAGATTTCATGTTAATGTATAGAGGATTGAATTAATCATTGTTTAGTTCACACCTGTTTTCATATTGGGTCTGTGTAAGACTTAGATTTTTCTTTTCTTTATTTTCTTTTTCTTTCTTTTTTTTTTGGTATAAGACTTAGCTCTTAGCTACTATGTTTTCTTTTAAAAATTTCCCATTCTCGATAAAGAAATTGTGGTTTATATACACAATGGAGTACTATGTGGCAATGAGAAAGAATGAAATATGGCCCTTTGTAGCACCGTGGTTGGAACTGGAGAGTGTGATGCTAGGTGAAATAAGCCATACAGAGAAATACAGATACCATATGTGTTCACTCTTAGGTGGATCCTGAGAAACTTAACAGAAACCCATGGGGGAGGGGAAGGAAAAAAAAAAAAAGAGGTTAGAGTGGGAGAGAGCCAAAACATAAGAGACTCTTAAAAACTGAGAACAGGGGCACCTGGGTGGCGCAGTCGGTTAAGCGTCCGACTTCAGCCAGGTCACGATCTCACGGTCCGTGAGTTCGAGCCCCGCGTCAGGCTCTGGGCTGATGGCTCAGAGCCTGGAGCCTGTTTCCGATTCTGTGTCTCCCTCTCACTCTGCCCCTCCCCCGTTCATGCTCTGTCTCTCTCTGTCCCAAAAATAAATAAATGTTGAAAAAAAAATTAAAAAAAAAAAAAAAAAAACTGAGAACAGGGGCGCCTGGGTGGCGCAGTCGGTTAAGCGTCCGACTTCAGCCAGGTCACGATCTCGCGGTCCGTGAGTTCGAGCCCCGTGTCAGGCTCTGGGCTGATGGCTCAGAGCCTGGAGCCTGTTTCCGATTCTGTGTCTCCCTCTCTCTCTGCCCCTCCCCCGTTCATGCTCTGTCTCTCTCTGTCCCAAAAATAAATAAACGTTGAAAAAAAAAAACAAAAAAAAAAAAAACTGAGAACAAACTGAGGGTTGGTGGGGGGGTGGGAGGGAGGGAAGGGTAGGTGATGGGCATTGAAGAGGGCATCTTTTGGGATGAGCACTGGGTGTTGTATGGAAACCAATTTGACAATAAATTTCATATATTAAAAAAAAAATTCCCATTCTCATTTTCCGTCCATTCCTTTAATACACACTTTTCCATTGTGTCTCCTCTTCTGTTTTATCTCCACAGTAATTCTTTAAGACCAGCTGGGTGTTCTACAGTTTAACTCAATTCTGACACTATGTACCTGGAGATAGTGGCAGATCCCACAGGTTAAGGGCTTAATCTTGCAAGACTGCCCTCCTGCCATCCCTCCCATCCTTCAGATGCTAATCACAAGTCCAGGTTGTTAGCTGTGCATCTGACCAAATGGCTATAGATTGGACTTTCCCTCTTCTTGGATTTGATTAATTTGCTAGAGTGACTTTCAATATATATATATTTTTAATGTTTATTTATTTCCGAGAGAGAGAGAGGGTGACACAGATCTGAAGTAGGCTCCAGCTCTGAGCTGTCAGCACAGAGTCCCACGCGAGGCTCAAACCCATGAACCGTGAGATCATGACCTGAGCTGAAGTTGGATGCTTAACCGACTGAGCCACCCAGGTGTCCCTAGTGTAGCTTCAAAGGAAAACATTTTATGTACTAGATTACTTGTTTATTATAAAAGCATACAAAAGAGGAACCGCCAGATGGAAGAGATGCAGTAGGGGCAAGGTATGTGGGAAGGGGTGTTGAGCTTCCCTGACAACTCTAGTATACCACTCTGTCTACACCTTCATTGCACAGGCTGTCTACACCCCCCTTTTGGGAGGCTTCATTAAAATGAAGGTGATTAAATCATTGGCCATTAGTGATTGAGTTCAATTTCCAGCCTCTCTTCCCTCTCTAGAGGTCTGGAAGATCTGGGGCATGGGGCTGGAAGTTCCAACCCTCTATATGGTTGGTTCCCTGGCAGCAGTCCCCATTTTTCCATTATATTGAGCCTTTTCGAAAGTAATTTTATTAACAAACTCAGGTGTGGTTGAAAGTGTCTTATATGAATAATTTTCACTTTTATACCTCTGGCATTATTTCAGGAACTGGGAACAAAACTAAATATTATAAAAGGTGTCCCTATGGCTCTTATTTGGGAAATTACAAGGGTTTTACAGCTATGTGCCAGGAACAGTGATGAAGACCAAATATATTGATCACTGTATCACCTCCCCATAGGTGATCACACCTCCCCATAGGTGATCCTTCCAGTGTATTTAATGTATGTTCTTTGTAAGCATATTTGTAATGTATGTTTTCTTGTAAAACGTGTTGTTTGTAGGCAGGTATTTTAAATTTGCGTAAATGTTATAGCGTTAATTATTCTATTTCTTACCTCTCTTGACACTGTTTTTTTTTTTTTTTTATTTTTTTTTTCAACGTTTATTTATTTTTGGGACAGAGAGAGACAGAGCATGAATGGGGGAGGGGCAGAGAGAGAGGGAGACACAGAATCGGAAACAGGCTCCAGGCTCTGGGTCATCAGCCCAGAGCCTGACGCGGGGCTCGAACTCACGGACCGCAAGATCGTGACCTGGCTGAAGTCGGACGCTTAACCGACTGCACCACCCAGGCGCCTCTCTTGACACTGTTTTTAAGATTTATCTTTGTTGCTGGGTATATATCTTATTTGTTACACCTGATTGCTATCCTACATGGGGTGCATCTAGCACATTTTATTGTTTATTCCCCTAGTTAATAGATACATAGATGGTCTCCAACTCTTTGCAGCCCCACTAAAGCTGGGCTGAACTTTTACAGAAGTGAGAATTTTTTGAGTGTATGTATCTAGGAGCAGAATCACTAAATTATAGAAAATGGTGACATCAGATTTGATTGCCCTCCAATCTGTATGTTCCCACCAGTAGTGTATGAGGAATCCTATAATCTCACTTCCTTATTGACACTAGGTATCATCTAGATTTATAATTTTTTGCTAGGTCAGCAAGTATAATCTTTTAATTTGCATTTCTCTGATAACTTGAGTTTGACTATTTCTAAGGAAGCTTTTTAGCTTTTTGGGTTTCCTTTTTTTAATTTTGTTTGTATCATTTGTCTGTTTTTCCATTGAGATTTCTTTTTCTCTTTGCTCTCTAGGAGTTTCTTTTATATTCTAGATATTTGATGCTGTTGGTTTTAGATTATGTAAATATCTTCTTTTTATTTGTCTGTATTAACTTTGCCCTGGATGTCTTTAACAGAAATCTTTAATTCTGATATAGTCAAATTAATGAATTTTTGTGTCTTCTAATTTGTGCTTCTTGAATTTTGCTTAAGTACTTCTAATACGGTATTATTATTCAGATTTAGTTCATTAATGTTTTTGGAGTCTGCTTTAGTATATCCACTAATTCAAGAGTAGATACTTTTTTTTTTTTTTTTTTACATTTATTTATTTTTGGGACAGAGAGAGACAGAGCATGAACGGGGGAGGGGCAGAGAGAGAGGGAGACACAGAATCAGAAACAGGCTCCAGGCTCTGAGCCATCAGCCCAGAGCCTGACGCGGGGCTCGAACTCACGGACCGCGAGATCGTGACCTGGCTGAAGTCAGCCGCTTAACCGACTGCACCACCCAGGCGCCCCATGAGTAGATACTTTACTGAAGATAAATTTTAGTCACTGGAGTTCATTTCCATTCTAAAATATAGGAATCTTGGATTTTTGCCATTTAATTGTAGTATGAAACCTTTTTTTTTTTTCTTTTGTAAGTGTCGATAGCTGTAAGGTTTACAAACTTTATTAACACTGTGGTTCTGGGGGCACCTGGGTGGCTCAGTTAGCTAAGTGTCTGACTTTGGTTCAGGTCATGATCTCACAGTTCATGGGTTTGAGCCCCATGTCGGGCTCTGTGCTGACAGCTCAGAGTTGGGAGCCTGCTTTGGATTCTGTGTCTCCCTCTCTGCCCCTCACCTGGTCATGCTTGCTCATGCTCTCTCTCTGTCACAAAACAAACAAACATTAAAAAATTAAAAAAAAAAACTGGTTCTTATAGAATTTTTGTTGTCTTAGGGTGGTGTTTAAAGAAATTATTAAAATTAATAAAGAATATTAGATTCTTAACTATTTATGCCTATACATTTTTAGGTAACCCAATTTCCTTTTTTTTAAAGTTTATTTATTTTGGGAAAGCTTGAGTAGGGGAGGGAAAGAGAGAGAGACGAGAGAGGAGAGAGAGGGAGAGGGAGAGAGAGGGAGAATCCCAAGCAGGCCCCTGCACTGTCAGTACAGAGCTGACAGGGGGCTTAAACTCACCAACTGTGAGATCATGACCTGAGCCAAAATCAAGAGTCAGTTGGTTAACTGACTGAACCACCCAAGGTGCCCCGAGTAACCCAGTTTCCTTTCGAATGTTCAACCCTTTATTTATTTTGGGTGTGGGTAGGAAAATAGGAGTTCACAGGTGTTTTTAAAAATTTTTTTAAATGTTTATTTTTGAGAGAGAGGGAGAGGGAGGGGGACAAAGTGTGAGCTGGGAAGGGGCAGAGAGTGAGGGAGACACAGAATCCAAAGCAGGCTTCAGGCTCTGAGCTGTCAGTACAGAGCCCAATGCAGGGCTTGAACTCACAAGCTGTGAGATCATGACCTGAGTTGAAGTCGGACGCCCAACCGACTGAGCCACCCAGGTGCCCCCCTTTTTTTTTTTAATGTTTATTTATTTATTTTGAGAGAGAGAGGTAGAGAGAGCATATGTGATAGAGCAAGGAACAGAGAGAGGGGGAGAGAGAGAATCCCAAGCAGACTCTGTGGTGCTTGAACTCACAAACTGTGAGATCATGACCTGAGCTGAAATCAAGAATCGGACGTTTAACCTACCGAGCTACCCAGGTGCCTGGAGGAGTTAACATGTTTATAAACCATTGATATCGCTGTGTATATATGCTGAGTTTTTAAAGCATGGAAGCTTTATCTGGAGGCTGTCTACTATTCGTTCTGTCCTTCCTAAGATTTCTTTGATGCTATTAAATTTTTTTTTTTTCAACGTTTATTTATTTATTTTTTTGGGACAGAGAGAGACAGAGCATGAACGGGGAGGGGCAGAGAGAGAGGGAGACACAGAATCTGAAACAGGCTCCAGGCTCTGAGCCATCAGCCCAGAGCCCGACGCGGGGCTCGAACTCACGGACCGCGAGATCGTGACCTGGCTGAAGTCGGACGCTTAACCGACTGCGCCACCCAGGCGCCCCGATGCTATTAGATTTTTGATTGCTACCAGGACAAATCACATGTGAAAGTAGGATGGGGTTACTTTTCTCTGATTAAAGGCAGTGTTTTTGTGAATAAGTTCCCCTGAATGAATTACAGGTGTAAGCCTCATTCAAGGCTGACTTGCTCCCTCTTGTGCCCATAGTCAAGATGTTTACATTCTTTCTGAAATGTGGAATTAATACTGTTATACCATGATGGTAGGAGATTTGCAGATGAGTTGGTCATCTGGTCTCTTTGTTTTTCTTTGTAAAGCTAGCAGTGTTTTATTTTTTCTTGTATGTGTTTTTTTTTTTTTTTTTAAGCCTCTCTCTCTCTCTCTCTCTCTCTCTCTTTAATTAAACTCTGTACCCAGCATGGGGCTTGAACTCATGACCTTGAGATCAAGAGTCACATGTTCTACCTACTAAGCCAGCCAGGGGCCCCTTGGATATGTTTCTAATGCCCTAATGTTTTTGTTTTAAATTTAGGAAAGATTTTTTTTTTTTTTTTTTTTTTGCTTTCAAACATATTGTGCCTTTATTTTTTAAAAACTTTGTTTTTAATTGAAGTATAGTTGACACAATGTTACATTAGGTTCAGATATACAACATAGTAATTTGAGGACTCTACACATTATCTATCACCCCAAGTATAGCTACCATCTGTCACCATACAGTGCTATTATAATACCATTCCCTGTATTCCCTATGCTGTACCTTTCATCTCCTTGACTTATTCATTCCATAACTGGAAGCCTGTACCTCCCACTCCCCTTCATCCATTTTGTCCAGTGTCTCCACTCCCCTCCCTTCTATGAGTTTGTTCTCTGTATTTATGGGTCTGTTTATGCTTTTCGTTTATTTGTTTTTTAGATTCTACATTTACGTGATATCATATGGTATTTGCCTTTAGGAGAGAAAGACCTTTGGTCTAGGTAATAGGTACTTAAATTTAAATCTGAGGAATTTATTAGCTAGTTACATCTGGACACTTTCCATTGTCTTTTACTCTGGGATGACTTTTTTTTCCCCCCTAAGTTCTTTATTCTGAGAGAGAGAGAGAGAGAGGGAGAGTGTGCATGCACACAACGTGTGGGGGAGGGGGTGCGGGGAGAGAGAGAGAGAGAATGAATGAGACTACTTGGGAGTAGGCTCTGTGCTGACAGTGTGGACTTTGAGATCATGGCCTGAGCTGAAATAAAGAGCCGCTGAACCAACTAAACCACTCAGGTGCCTCGATTTTTAAGAAATTTTAAATGGAATGCACACATTAAAAAAAAAACAAAAAAACAAAACATAAAACCTTAGGAGCAACAGGTAGTTTAAAATCTGTTTTAAATGTTACAAAAGTAGGGGTGCCTGGCTGGCTCAGTCAGTAGAGCATGTAATGCTTGATCTTGGGGTTGTAAGTTTGAGCGCCACATGGGGTGTAGAGATTACTTACAAATAAAATCTTTAAAAAAATTACAAAAGTAGTATTTTCATTTAAAAAGGAGTAAAAATTCTTTTCACTTGCTTTTTTTCCCTTTCTCCTAAATTCTAAATCCTTTAGCAGAGGTAATTGTGGTTAACAGTTTACAGTGAAGTTTTCCAAAACTTTTTTCCTGTATATTTACAAACCTGTGCACACACAGAATGCAGCTGTAACACTAAGGGAAACCTCAGGGATTTACTATTTCATAAATGTAGACTTATACTAAGGGAGCTTGCAGAAGCTTTCACTGATAATCAAACCATGCTTCACAGCACTGTCTTTACCCTAGTTCCCTGCAGAATTCTCTATCTCCTGGTCATTTGTTATCTTTTAGATTCTCATGCGGTTACTAGTTAGTACATTGCCAATTCTGATCTAGGTTTCCTCCTTTCATTCCCAAGCTTTTCTGTCTTATCCCCTAGGTTTTCTCCCCTGTGATCAGGAAACTCTTCTATCTTATCAACCTGTTCTGAGAATGTTTATTTTCTTGCCTTATCTAAAATTGGGCATTCCCCCACTGCTCCCCCCCCCCCCATACCACATTCTCCATAGCTACCTTCCATGGTTTGGCAACTTTTTTCCCTTTACACCCTATATACTTAAGCACTAGGAAGTGTTTGATGTTGTCCTTGCTTTCTGTTGCCTCATCCAGACCATTAACACTCCCTTTTCCAGCTAAAGTCTTTGTCCTTTGAAGTTCACTTCTCTGATCCTTCCCAGTTATGATATTGTTCTCATTCATTGATGATTGGAGTTCTTAATTATAAATTTAAGCTCTTCTTCTGTTGACACTCTTAGTAAGATCAGTTGACATTTATATAGATGAGTCATCCAAAACCTTGGCCTCTCAGTTTCTTGATTTCTTTACCTGCAGTGACCATTGTCTTTATTTTCCTTTAGCCATTTGCTTCTTTGATCACAGACTGGACCCTTGACCTTGCCAATACCGGAAATGATACTACTTTTGAAATCTTAACGTTAAACCTGTTCTACCCTTTGCCCACCTCCATCTATTCTTCAAGTTCACTACTACAGTTTTCTGATCTATCAAGACTTATTTCTTTTTGATTCCATAATATCCTCACTATTTATCCCATTAGCACTCTCCTAGGCTCAAACCTAGGTTTTTATTGCCCATTATTCAGTTGCTTCACAGCACATGCTCTTGGCTCTTCAGTTTCTCCTTACTTGGGTAAAAGCTGATTGCTTCTTCTCTGCTAGGAGATGGGATCTAATTGCTTACTCCCCATTGCTTCATCCAGACAGTTACTTGCTTATTCCACATTGCTTCATCCAGACCATAATTTCCTTCCTCTTTGCTGAAGAAAATCACCCAACTTAGTTCCAGTGTAAATTTATGACCATAAACCTTGGCAATTTTGCTAGGTTTGGTTAGTGGATGTGTAATTATTGCATTGAAGTTTATAGGGTATAATCAAAAAACAACTTTTTTCCCGTGTTGCCTGTTCAAAACTTCCCTGGGACTGATTCTTTCCCTCACCTTGTACAGGTTCAGAGTCCCCGGGTCACTTCAAATTTTAAAAACAATCTAATTTTTTTTTAAGTTTTTATTTTAATTCCAGTTAGGTAGCATACAGTGTTGGATTAGTTTCAGGTATATGATACAGCTATTCAACAATTCTGCATCATCTGGTGCTCATCACAAGTGTACTTTTTAAAAAATTTTTTTTGATGTAACTGTAACTTTATTCTTTACAAGGTTATATTTATTTCAGGTATGCAGTATAGTGATTCAACAGTTCCATACATCATCCCAAACAAATCCCATCACCTATTTAACCCATCCCCCCTCCCACCTCTCCTCTGGTAACCATCAGTTTGTTCTCTATAGTTAAGAATCTGTTTCTTGGTTTATCTCTCTTTTTCCCTGTGCTCATTTGTTTTGTTTCTTAAATTCCACGAGTGAAATCCTATGGTATTTGTTTTTCTCTGATTTATTTCTCTTAGCATTATATTCTCTAGCTTCATCCGTGTCATTGCATATGCCAAGATTTCATTCTTTTTTTGTGGTTGAATAATATTCCATTGTGTATATATACATCTTTATCCATTCATTAATCGATGGGTACTTGAGCTGCTTCCATAATTTGGGTATTGTAGATAATGCTGCTATGTATCCCTTTGAATTAGTGTTTCTGTATTTTTTGGGTAAATACTCAGTGCCATTGCTGGACCATGGGATAGTTCTGTTTTTAACTTTTTGAGGAATCTCCATACTGTTTTCCATAGTGGCTGCACCAGTTTGCATTCCAGCAATCTAATTTCAATAATTAAAATGTCAAGGCCTATTTAATATTCCAAACTTCATTTATATGTAAGGTTTTCTCTTTCCTCAGTTGGTCCTGCCTCAGTCTTGGGAAGAGGTGGTTAGGGTGGACATTGCAGGTTGTTTCCAGCTTTTTTCTGTTGAAAATAGTGCTGCAGTAAATATCCTTGAGGAGGTGGAATAGTTTAGAATGAGCAGTGGTGCTGGAGGTTTGAATCCCAGCTCTACTTTATTAACCTATGTGACTTTGGACAAACTACTCAATCTTCCTATACCTCAGTTTCCTTATCTATAAAATGGGGAAAATAAGTGTCTTCCTGATAGTTTACAATGTGGATTAAAAATAGATTAATATGTAGAACCCTTAGAATATCTGTCATAAGTAGGTCTTTGCATTTATACAGATCTTTCTTTTGGATGGTTAAGGTTTTATAATAGTGATTTTTGTACTTAATTATTTGTAAATACCAGTAAACAAAAATTGCCCTTTGGTATGTTATAACTTATTAATCTTTATCTATTTTTTGTATTTTCTTATACTATTTATGATTACCTAATATAAATCTTTATGGTTAATGCCACTGGTATGGTCTAATGCTACTGCTCACCATATTTTACACATAGGAACCCTTCTTGCAATTTTTTTTTTTTTTAATCTGTACACGGAGCTGATTAAGTACAGTCTATGAAGGCTTAAGATTTTTGGCTCCTGATACCTATGTAAGTAAAAATATGTATTGTAAGATGCACTGTGGCCTAATTAACAATGATAATGATGTTAACAGTTGAAAGTAACAGTAATAATAATTTCCATTCTTATATGGTGCCTACTACTTCAAAGCTTAATATTTGCAGGGTGCTCTCAGATCCATATCACTAGTAATCCTGTCTGTTATAATACCTTACGGTTAACAACATAGCAAATTTACATGTTATTAATTTCTCAATGTAACTCTGAAATAGGTAAGGTAAATAATACCTTAGTATATGTCAGTATAACAAATGAAAGTGAGGTTAAGTGATTTGCTAAAGATAGCATAGCTAGTAAGCAGTAGAGCCAGACTTGAACCTAACTTCTTACTTTAAGTTTCTATACGAGAACCATAATGAGTGAGTTATGTGTTCCTGGATATCTGTGGTTCTCAGTCGGAGGCAATTTTGCCCCCGGGGGACATTTGACAATGTTTGGAGATATCTTTGGTTGTCCTAATCAGGGAGGAGGAATGCTACTAGCATATAGTGGGTAGAGGCCAGGGAGACTGTTAAACATCCTACAATGCCCAGGAAAGTTCCTTACAATAAAGAATTATCTGGCCCAAAATGTCAAAAGTACTGAGTTTGAGAAATTATGTTTTACAGTGATCATTGATGACATAGGACAAAAACTAAATTTTAGTTTGGTAAGATTTTACCGATAAACAGATTCATTTCATACTTCAGTTTCTTCACATCTTCAGCTCTTCTTAGATTCAGGTTATAAAGCTCGACAGTACTCTACAAGTGAAATGTGTACACTGAATCAAGAGAAATTAAAGATAGGATGAGGTTGAAATTGGAGCAAATCTAATCACCAAAATCTTTCAAAGGAGGACACCTGTTCAAAGGCCTTAAGTTTATTATTATTATTTATTTTCCTAGGTTGTTTCCCAGGGGGTGTGCACTGGGTTTCAGTTGGGAAACAAGACAAGTCTGGGCTTCTGATGAAACTGCAGAATCTTTGCGCACGGTTGGATCAGGATGAGAGTTTCTCCCAGAGGCTTCCACTCAATATTGAAGAGGCTAAAGACCGCCTTCGCATTCTGATGCTGCGTAAACACCCACGGTACAGATAGACAAATTTAATGTATGAAGTCCCAATGAGACTTAACTGCTGACAGTTTGAGAACATCATACCCTTTTCTTGCTCTTCAGTAGAGATCTAAGAATGAACCGTTGCTTTTCTACTGTTCTTTGTCTTGTATTAAAACAAAGGTGGCTGCCACTGGGCAAAAATTGCTATTTTTCTTTGCATTCTACCTACTATGTCTCTTATCTACCACTGGGGTGCTCCAGAAGTATTTCTTAAGAAGGTGAGTTGGTTAGTGATCTTTGCTAGAAAATGCAAGCTTCTTACCTTGAATCCATTCTTTTTATTTTTTTATGTTTATTTTTAGAGAGCGAGCATATGTGTGCACCAGTGTGTGTGCCAGCAGGGGAGGGGCAATGAGAGGGGGAGGGAGAGAAAGAGAGAGAGAATCCCAAGCAGGCTCCACACCCAGCACAGAGCCAGATGCAGGGCTTGATCTCATGACTATGACATCACGACCTGAGCTGAAATCAAGAGTCAGAAGCTTAACCAGCTGAGCTACCCAGGTGCTCCTGAATCTGTTGTTTCTGATGGATAACATTGAACAAGAGACCGAATAAATATAGGCACCTGGTAAAAGGGTTATTTATTTAATGGGACCCTTCTGTTGTGTTGTATTAATTTTTGGATATATGTATATCTAACTTTTCTACTTTCATGTACTTCAAGAGTGTGTTTTGTTTGTTTATTTAAATAATTCATTCAATAAATAAGATTATAATTATGTGCCAGGCGCTGTTATCAACTGTTTTGCAATTTTCATTAGCCAGAAGGGAGACAATAGCTTGGTTGCTGCTTATGTTAACAATATAATCATCAATAGTTAACCAGCTGGGATTCAGTCATCACTTTGATTTCCCTGATCTAACAACCATTCTTTCATTGGTTCATTTAACCAACATTGAGTGTTCTGCCAGGTTCTGGGTCAAGTGTTGCAAGTACAATGATGAATAAAGCCTTCCTTGAGAGTTCAGCAGTAAATTGGGTGAGAATTAGGTAATGGCGCTGAACTTTTTTTTAATGCTGCAGTGTAGCTGATGATGCAGTACACTTTCATATGTAACAGTGGTGAGTATGGCAGTGATTCTTAAATTGGTAAGGGGATTAATATCAGAATATTGAGTGAGAGTAGTAATTTGGGAAAAGCCTTGTAGTTGATTCTTAATGGATGCATAATACAGAGGACAAGCTCCCTTCTCTCTGGCTTCTTTCTCTTCCAGATCCCTCTGTTATTGCCCCCTTCCCTTGATAGTCACTGGTATCTATTTTCCTGGAGGAAATGGGATTGAGACCACTAACTAATACTCTTTTCTTGTGTAGTAACTTCTCCCTAGTCCTGCTTCCCTTCCCTATGAAAGTAAAAGTGATTTCTGTTTAGGAATACTGTAAATGCTAACACATGTATCAGGCCATGGCTTATAAAGTCATTCATTTTGTTTTATTTTTTAAATTGTTTTAAAATTTATTTTTTAATTTAATTTTTAGAAAGTGTGTGTGTGGATGTGTATGAGTGGGGGAGGGACAGAGAGAGAGAGAATCCCAAGCAGGATCTGCGCTGTGAGTGCAGAGACTGACATGAGGCTCAGTCTCACCAACTGAGAGATCATGGTCTAAGCTGAAATCAAGTGTAGGATGCTTAACTGACTGAGACACCCAGGCACCCTGTCATTCGTTTTGTTTATCAACATCATTGTGGTTTATGCTTTGGCAATTTGCCAGGCTGTGTGTGTATCCAGAGTCTTTTTTTGTAATGCAC
Source organism: Puma concolor (assembly GCF_028749965.1). Lineage (NCBI taxonomy): Eukaryota > Metazoa > Chordata > Mammalia > Carnivora > Felidae > Puma > Puma concolor. The sequence goes on along the minus strand of NC_141673.1, from coordinate 22,811,206 downwards.
AGAAGTGATGTGCCATTAGTATAAAAATGCTAGTGTATAATTACCCTATCAGCTTTTAGTTGTATTTTTTTCTCTGTATGTTCTGCTGAGTTCAAAAAAGTTTTTGGAGAAACCAATTAAGAATTGGCACAGAGGTTCATTAGGAATAAACAAACTGACTTAAAGATGGAAAAGACCCCCACTAGTGTACCAAATGAAAGGTAATATTCTTGCTAGTGCATTATGTTAGAACACATGAAATTGCTAGTTTTGTAGGTAAAAAAAAAAAAAAGGCTAAAATGGTCATTGTTATATGATTGATTCTAATGCTAACCTTGAGCTCATTTCTCATTTGGTTTTGGTACTTAAAGACTAAATTAGAAAAACCCCATTACTGGGGCGCCTGGGTGGCTCAGTCGGTTGAGTGGCCGACTTCAGCTCAGGTCACGATCTCGCGGCCCGTGAGTTCGAGCCCCGTGTCGGGCTCTGTGCTGACAGCTCAGAGCCTGGAGCCTGTTTCAGATTCTGTGTTTCCTCTCTCTGACCCTCCCCCATTCATGCTCTGTCTCTCTCTGTCTCAAAAATAAATAAAAAAAATTAAAAAAAAAAAAGAAAAACCTCATTACTTGGAAACTTCTTTTAAGGCACTTGGTAACCACTTTTTAATACCTACACGGTTCTGTTTTTATAGGTTTCTTAACTTTAATATACATTCATTGGGGTGCCTGCATGGCTCAGTTAAGTTTCCAACTCTTGATTTTGGCTCAGGTCATGATCTCACAGTTCATGAGACTGAGCCTGCCAGTGTGGGGCCTGCTTGGGATTCTCTCCCTCTCTCTGCCTCTCCTTCTCCCCTGCACACACACACACTCTCTCTCTCTCTCTCTCAAAATAAACTAAGTAAACTTAAGAAAATAATAAAATGCATTCATTGTTTTGGGTTGGAAGAGAGGAAAGTCTAATTTTTTTTCCTTATTTGTATCAGTATATTGTGAAACGAATATAGCAAAGGGGAAGAGCCATGAAATACATATCTTTTATTTTGTAAATTTTAAAAGACATTAGAAGGAAGCTTTAAATAAATGTCATTAGTGACTTAATACAAGTTTTTGTTTTTTTAAAATTAGGTCTCTGTTGATCTTGGATGATGTTTGGGATCCTTGGGTATTAAAAGCTTTTGACAATCAGTGTCAGATTCTTATTACAACCAGAGACAAGAGTGTTACAGATTCAGTAATGGGTAAGGGTTAATATGCTTTTTACTACCTTTATGTTTTAATTCAATTAGATTTATATATATTTTAACCAAATTACTTACATCGTGTGATTTTGTTACAGGTCCTAAATATGTAGTCTCTGTGGAGAGTGGCTTAGGAAAAGAAAAAGGACTTGAAATTTTATCCCTTTTTGTTAATATGAAGAAAGCAGATTTGCCAGAACAAGCTCACAGTATTATAAAAGAATGTAAAGGTATGGTTATTTATTTTGTGTATGAGAGGGTTATAGAGATACTAATTTTATCCTTTTGTAAATTAAGCTAATAAGTATGACAATTTAGCACATGAACATCCAGAAACTTTACTAGAATATTGTATTCTAGAACCTAGAGTATTTTAGGTTTTTCTCTGATACCCTAAATAGATAATAATATTTTGGTATTCATTTATTCATTAAAATAATATTTAATGAACACCCATGATATGTTAGTGGGAGACGTTAGATAAAGACATGACTTTTGTCAAAGAATAAAAAAATATGAGAATCAGAGTTTTAATTTTTTTTGGTTGATTTTATAAAAATAGTATTCTAATTTTGTATGTAACATGGTGTTCTCTTAATTTGCATTTTTTATGAAGTTAAGTGAAGTTAAACTTTTTACTTGTTTATTGACTATTTATTTGCATTTTAAGAAATTATCCTTGACTCACTTTTCTTTGTGATAGCAGATTTTTTTTTTTTTTTTTTTAAATTTTTTTTTTCAATGTTTTTATTTATTTTTGGGACAGAGAGAGACAGAGCATGAACGGGGGAGGGGCAGAGAGAGAGGGAGACACAGAATCGGAAACAGGCTCCAGGCTCTGAGCCATCAGCCCAGAGCCTGACGCGGGGCTCGAACTCACGGACCGCGAGATCGTGACCTGGCTGAAGTCGGACGCTTAACCGACTGCGCCACCCAGGCGCCCCTGTGATAGCAGATTTTTAATTGACTTTTGGCACTCTATTGAAGCTATTAGCTCTTTGCCATTTTTTGTAAATACTTTCCCCAGTTTTTTGTCTGCTTTTTAATTTCATTTGTAGTATTTTATTTGACATACAGAAATTTAAAATTTTAAATAGTCCTATGAGTTCTTAAGATTATTTCTTCCACTGTTGTTAATGCTTCAACAGACCTTGTTTTTTCATTCTGCCATCAGATAGATAGTTTGTTTTGAGCTAATCGACTTAAAAAAAAATTTTTTTTTGAAGGTTTATTTATTTTTGAGAGAGACAGAGCATGAGCAGGGGAGGGGCAGAGAGAGAGGGAGACACAGAATCCTAAGCAGGCTGCAGGCTCCGAGCTGTCAGCACAGAGCCTGACGCGGGGCTCGAACTCACGAGCTGTGAGATCATGACCTGAGCCGAAGTTGGGCGCTCAACTGACTGAGTCAACCAGGTGTCCCTGAGCTAATTGACTTTTAAAAAATATCTTAGGGGCGCCTGGGTGGCGCAGTCGGTTAAGCGTCCGACTTCAGCCAGGTCACGATCTCGCGGTCCGTGAGTTCCAGCCCCGCGTCGGGCTCTGGGCTGATGGCTCAGAGCCTGGAGACTGTTTCTGATTCTGTGTCTCCCTCTCTCTCTGCCCCTCCCCCGTTCATGCTCTGTCTCTCTCTGTCCCAAAAATAAATAAATGTTGAAAAAAAAAAATAAAAAATATCTTAGAAAAGAATACTTCATTTGTATTCTAATTGTGAAGGTGATGTTTGTCCATTTTGAAACATTTATTATTTTTTAAATTTTTTTCAAGACTTAAAAAAAATTTTTTTTTAAAGATTTTTTTTTTTTTTTTAACATTTATTTATTTTTGAGACAGAGAGAGACAGAGCATGAACAGGGGAGGGGCAGAGAGAGAGGGAGACACAGAATCCGAAGCAGGCTCCAGGCTCCAGCACAGAGCCTGATGCGGGGCTTGAACTCACAAGCTGCAAGATCATGATCTGAGCCCAAGTCGGACGCTCAGCCAACTGAGCCATCCAGGCGCCCCTATTTTGAAACATTTAAAAGATGTGTGAAATGATAAAGAAAAAAGAGAAATTATCCATAAACCTGATAATTATTATCATCACGAGAGTATTTCAGTCTTTTAGGACATATAAAACTTTGAAAAAAATATTCAGGTTACAATGGTATACATAATTTGAATCTTGTCTTTTTTCATATAACAAATCTTGAATATTATGTCATTAAGTATGTTTTGAAAAAAGTTATTAGTGGCATAATATTGTGATAACTTCAATTTATTCAGTCATTTCTCTATTGTTGTTTAAGATTTTTCACTATTTCAGGGGCACCTGGGTGGCTCATTTGGGTAGGTGACCAACTCTTGATTTCGGCTCAGGTCTTTATCTCATGGTTTGTGAGTTCAAGTCCCACATCTGCTGCATGCACTGATAGTGCGGAGGGAGCCTTCTTGGGATTCTCTTCCTCCTTGCCCCCCACAAATAAATAAATACATTTAAAAAAAAAAGATTTTTCAGTATTAAAAAATTTTTTAAAAAATCTTTGTTTTTGAGAGAGAGATAGAGTGTGAGCAGGGGAGGAGCTGAGGGGAGGGAGACACAGAATCAGAAGCAGGCTCTAGGCCCTGAGCTGTTAGCACAGAGCCTGATGCGAGACCCAAACTCACAAACCATGAGTTTAACCGACTGAGTCACCCAGGCGCCCCAGATTTTTCACTATTTTATTTTTTTTTTTTTTTAAATTTTTTTTTTTCAACGTTTATTTATTTTTGGGACAGAGAGAGACAGAGCATGAACGGGGGAGGGGCAGAGAGAGAGGGAGACACAGAATCGGAAACAGGCTCCAGGCTCCGAGCCATCAGCCCAGAGCCCGACGCGGGGCTCGAACTCACGGACCGCGAGATCGTGACCTGGCTGAGTCGGACGCTTAACCGACTGCGCCACCCAGGCGCCCCAATTTTTCACTATTTTAAATAATGCTGTGTTGAGGGACCCCTGGGTGGCTCAGTTGGTTAAATGTCCAACTTCAGCTCAGGTCATGATCTCATGGTTTGTGAGTTCAAAGCCTTTGCATCGGGCTCTGTGTTGACAGCGAGGAGCCTGGAGCTTGCTTTGAGTTCTGCGTCTTCCTCTGTCTCTGCTGTCCCCCCCCCTCCTGCTCACACTCTGTCTCTCTCTCAAAAATAAACATTAGAAAAATAAAAAATAAATAAATAATGCTGTGATGGATATCCTTAAAGGAAATATTTCTTATTTCTAATGCCTTCTTTAGAATAAATACATAAAGTGAATCCAAGTTTTATAAATATTTTAAGGGTTTGGGTAACATGCAGCAGAAATTGTTTTTTAAGAATAATGTGGGGCGCCTGGGTGGCGCAGTCGGTTAAGCGTCCGACTTCAGCCAGGTCATGATCTCGTGGTCCGTGAGTTCGAGCCCCGCATCAGGCTCTGGGCTGATGGCTCAGGGCCTGGAGCCTGTTTCCGATTCTGTGTCTCCCTCTCTCTCTGCCCCTCCCCCGTTCATGCTCTGTCTCTCTCTGTCCCCCCCCAAAAAAAAAAAAAAGAAAAAGAATAATGTGACTCTTAGTGGTAATTTTGAAATGACACAGTATTAACCCAGTGACTTTGTTTTTTTGTTTTGTTTTATTTTTAGGTTCTCCTCTTGTAGTGTCTTTGATTGGTGCACTTTTACGTGATTTTCCCAACCGTTGGGATTACTACCTTAGGCAACTTCAGAATAAGCAATTTAAGAGAATAAGGAAATCTTCATTTTATGATTATGAGGCTCTGGATGAAGCCATGTCTATAAGCGTTGAAATGCTCAGAGAGGACATCAAAGATTATTATACAGATCTTTCCATCCTTCAGAAGGATGTTAAGGTGCCTACAAAGGTAATAGAAGGACCAGCAATCCTCATCATTGGGTATTTTTGACATGGAACTTTTGATATAGTACCAAGGATGTTGTTATAGAGGATACTGGAAGGTTAAGACCCATGTCACTGAGGAGGTGTGGGGGATGTAAAAATCCTACTGCTCTTAGTCTCCATCAAGAGCTTGGTGTTGAACTCAGATTAGTTTCCTATTTCTCAGTTCTAGTGAAGCTGGAGAAGCATCTGACTTTGTTATCTCTCTTTTCTATCCTGACAAATAGTTGAGCTTCTTCATATGAAATTGAGATGCTGTTATTCAGGGCTTTATGATATGATTTGTGTGTATGTTTATGTGTGTTAACATCTTATCTGCAATCCTGGTAATTGTATTTTTGTGATACATTAAATGCTTAAAATGATTCCCAGGTGTTATGTATTCTCTGGGACATGGAAACTGAAGAAGTTGAAGACATACTGCAGGAGTTTGTTAATAAGTCTCTCTTATTCTGTGATCGGAATGGAAAATCATTTTGTTATTATTTACATGATCTTCAAGTAGATTTCCTTATAGAAAAGAATCGCAACCAGCTTCAGGTACTTGCATCTCTGTGCATTTTTTTTTTTAATTTTTAACTTTGAAATTTTAGGGTTATAGAAGTTGCAAAACTGTCTTTAGGGTTAAAGAGAGTTTTATGCATGTACCTTCATCTAGCTTCCCCCAGTGTTAACATCTTATGTAACTATAATAAAGTTATCAAAACCAAAAAATTAACAATCACAGAATATTGTTAGCTAACCTACAGATTTTATTTGGATTTCACCAGCTTTCCCACTAATGCCCTTCTTGTGGTTCAGATCAAGACCCCATATTGCATAATAATTGTCATGTTTCCCTGGTTTCCTCAAATCTATGAAAATTTCTTGGCTTTCTTTATCTTTCGTGGTCACTTTTGAAGAGTACTACTCAGTTATTTTGTATAGAGTCTCTTAGTTTGGTTTGTCTGATTGTTTCTCCTGACTATATTTAGGTTATATTTTTTTGTCAAGAATACCACAAAAGTTATGTTATGTCTTCAGTGCATCATATTAGGAAGTCGATATGTCTTATTGTCAGTGATGTTAATGTTGATCACTTGGTTAAAGTGGTACCTGCTAGTTTCTCCAGTGTAAAGCTACTATCTTTTCCTTTTGTAATTAAGTATTTTCTTGGTTGATTCTCTGCATATTTTTAAATAGCTTTGTAAGCTATAGTGATACTTAGGTTATGAAATTGTTTCTGTCCTCTAAAATGTTTCATTTGTGTTTCAGGATCTACATAAGAAGTTAATCACTCAGTTCCAGAGACATCACCAGCCACATACTCTTTCACCAGATCAGGAGGACTGCATGTATTGGTACAATTTTCTGGCTTACCACATGGCTAGTGCTAACATGCACAAAGTAAGATGACCCACTTAAAAATTACTATTTTTTATCTCACTTTTATTTCATTCTATGTTTAGAATTTTCTTTTACCTGTAAAAATAAAATTAAAGTCTATGTAAGTATTTTTGTTTTTGTTACTCTTTTTACCTACAGTGATTTAAAAACGTACCTTAGTAAATCTAGTAAATGAACCACCTAAAAATTCACTCTTTTTTTACCAGTAGCTATCTTTTTTGGGCAGTATGGATTTTAAACTTTGAGAGGAATGAAGAATGGGAAAGTATATTCATTCATTCAGCAAATATTTATTGAGTGCCTGTTAGGTACTGGTATTGTTTTTCATTGTGAGGATATACCATAGGCACAAAAGTCCCTGCTCTCATTGAGTTTACATTTTCTAGGGAGACCAATAGTGGACAAATAAATTTATGCTATTTTGGGAGTAGTAAGTGCTCAGAGAAAGAAAACATGGAAAGAGAAAGTGATGGTACAGAATCATCATGATTTGTTGATGGAATTGGTGTGTATTATAAGATTACTCCAGACTTGTACAACAGAAAGAATGGAGTTGATATGAACTGAGATTCGGATGTCTGTCAGGGGGTGAAGGGAGTGTTAGGAACTCATTTTGAATATACTGCTTCTTATACTTTTAAGACATCTGACTGGAAATAATGAATATGTAGTTGGATATATGAATATGAATTTCTGGGGAAAAATTATAGATTAACGTAATTTTAATATAACTTAATTACAGTATCCATAACATTATGGATAACATTTGGGTATTATCACCACATAGATGATATTTGAAGTCATTACTTCAACTAATTCAAAATGTTAACATTTTGGAAAACTGTATGTACTTTGAGTAATTTGTCTATGCTTAGGTATGTTATCTCTTGGTTAAAAAAAGGGTGTATTGTTGTACCCTGTTTTTTTTCACCTAGCAAAATACAGTTTACATTTAATAATCTGCATTGGAATGAAGATATTCTGATAAATATCTGTGCCAAATTTGCTTTAATTGTTGCACATTTAGGTTTTCAGATTTTTGCCTTTATGATGCTTTAATGAACAATCTTGCTTGTCTTTGTACCTACATTATTTCCTTCAAAAATTTTTTTGAAGTGGGATTATTGGGTCAGTGCATCTTTTTAAAATTTGGCATGTCTGATAGTGTGACAGGATTCAGTTTTTTCTCACCATTTTAGACTTTTTTTCCTGATTTTTAAAGGTAATTTCTAATATTTAATGTTTTTCATTGGAAAACTTTAGGAAAACTAAAAAGAAAATGAAGATGGCAATTATTGTTAATGCTTTTTTGTATAATTTTCTAAGTTGTTCTGCTCAGATACATATACTTATTCTTTAAAACCAAAATAGGATCATAATAGAAATAGTCTTGGGGAGCCTGAGTGGCCTAGTCAGTTGAACATCTGACTCTTGATTTTGGCTCAGGTCATGATCTTTTTTAGGTTGTGGGATCAAGCTCCACATTGGGCTCTGCTCTGACAGTGTGGAGCTTGCTTGGTATTCTCTCTCTCCCTCCCTTTTTCAAAATAAGTAAACATTAAAAAAAATGAAATAGTCATATCTTTTTTTCTACTAACCTACATTTCATGGTCATCTTTTTATGTCAATTTATGTAAGTGACAAAATTTTTTTTAAACATTTATTCATTTTTGAGACAGAGCATGAGTGGGGCAGGAGCAGAGAGAGAGAGATACACGGAATCTGAAGCAGGCTCTAGGCTCTGAGCTGTCAGCACAGAGCCTGACGTGGGGCCCGAACCCACAGACCACAAGTTCATGACCTGAGCTGAAGTCGGATGCTCAACTGACTGAGCCACCCAGGCGCCACATAGAGTGACAAAATTTTTAAAGCTTCATACTGTTTCATTGTATAGTGACCAATTGGCTTATAGATAATTAGATTGCCGAAGGACACTTGTCTGATTATTTTCTTAGGACATATTTAAAAAAAATTTTTTTTAAATGTTTATTTTTGAGAGAGAGAAAGCGAGAGTGAGGGAGGGGGAGAGAGATGGAGATGCAGAACCTGCAGCAGGCTCCAGGTGAGCGGTCAGCACAGAGCCTGATTTTCAGGGCTCAAACCCACAAACCGTGAGCTCATGAACGGATACTTAACTGACTTAGCCACCCAGGTGACCCAGGACATATTTTTATAAGCATAGTTTCTGGGTCAAATGGTATGTAGAGTTTGTATTTTTTTTAAACTTTATTTATTTATTTTGAGAGAGAAAATACAAGTGGGGGAGGGACAGAGACAGAGAGAGAGAGAATCCCAAGCAGTATCTGCACTGTCAGCACAGAGCCCAGTTTGGGGCTCAAACCCGTATATGAGATCATGACCTGAGCTGACATCGGACATTTAACTGACTGAACCACTCAGATGCCCCTGCAGTTTGAATTTTAATATAGATTACCAAACTGCCCCCCAGAAGGATGCTCTGAGTTACATCACTGCCAACAGTATGTGAGAGTGTTCATTTCCTCTGATTCCAGCTAATCCTCTTATTACTGCTTTTAGTCTTTAGAAATTTGATATTAAAAAATGCTGAATTGGGGTGCCTGGGTGGCTCAGTCGGTTGAGCGTCCGACTTCGGCTCAGGTCATGATCACACAGTCCGTGGGTTCGATCCCCGCATCGGGTTCTGTGCTGATAGCTCGGAGCCTGGAGCCTGCTTCAGATTCTGTGTCTCCCTCTCTCTGACCCTTCCCTGTTCATGCTCTGTCTCTCTCTGTGTCAAAAATAAATAAACATAAAAAAAAAGAACATGTTTTAAAAAAAATGCTGAATCTTTGTTGTTTCATTTAGATTATTGGTGAGGTTTTTGGCCATTTGACCTTTTATTCTGTGCATTGCCTTTACCAGATTTTTCTGGTGAGGTGTTTATCTTATTAGAATTTTCTATAAAATAATATTGAGCCCTCATCATAAGTGTTATAAATAAATATTTTTATTTTCTGTCAAATTTTCTTTATATTGTTTACAACTATATTAAAGGTTTGAATTTTTATGGTAGTTAAGTGCACTTCTTTCTCTCTCTCTTTTTTTTTTTTTTTTTTTTTTTGTATTTTTGCTTTGGTGTTATGCTTACAACCATTTCCTTCATTCTAGGGTTACAAAAATATTTGCCTGTATATTGTAGTATTTTTTTGAGGCTTTCTATTTTATATTTAAGTTTTTAATGTTTCTTTGGTTCTTTTTAAAAAACTTCCTTTTTTGTCCTTAAGTTCTAGTTATCTGCTAAATTTCGTTCAGTAGTGTTAGGATAGAGTTATAAAGTGGTAGAGTTAGAATTCTTTGATGTCTTTAACAATGTCCTTCTCTTACTTTTTTTTTTAAAGGAACTTTGTGCTTTAATGTTTTCCCTGGATTGGATTAAAGCAAAAACTGAACTCGTAGGCCCTGCCCATCTGATTCATGAGTTTGTGGAATATAGGCATATATTGGATGAAAAGGTATAAATTAGTATGAATAAGTCCCTAAAGGGCATCTCATTTTGTCATTTAATTCTAGTTTTAATAGTGGGGATGAGCAGCACAGAAGGGGCAAACAGAGATAATTTCCTTTTTTTGATCCTTGATTATTCTAATTATTTTGCTTTCTTCCTAGCCTGTTGGGAATGTGGATGGGATTGAGGTTTGAAAGTTGGGGAAGTGAAGTATTCAGTGGTATTTTTTACAAAACAATGTATTAAGAAAGTAATAGTTGGATAATGAGATTTTTACACTTTATTTTATTTTATTTTTTTAATATGAAATTTATTGTCAAATTGGTTTCCATAAACACCCAATGCTCATCCCAACAGGTGTCCTCCTCAATGCCCATCACCCACTTCCCCCTCCCTCCCACCCCCCATCAACTCTCAGTTTATTCTCAGTTTTTAAGAGTCTCTTATGGTTTGGCTCTCTCCCTCTCTAACCTTTTTTTTTTTTCCCTTCCCCTCCCCCATGGTCTTCTGTTAAGTTTCTCAGGATTCACATAAGAGTGAAAACATATGGTATCTGTCTTTCTCTGTATGACTTATTTCACTTAACATGACACTCTCCAGTTACATCCACGTTGCTACAGAAGGCCATATTTCGTTCTTTCTCATTGCCAAATAGTATTCCATTGTTACACTTTGTTTAAAAGTTTAGAGAGGGTCACCAGGTATTTATTACCTAATCGTTGGCTATTTAATTTTAGCTCATATAGAGAATATCTTCATTTAAGCTTTTAAACTGACAAGATCACAGAAACAGAAAAATGTCAGATCTTGGTTCTGGTTATATTTCTAAGAGATTTCAGTTTGTTCGTAGGATTGTGCAGTCTGTGAAAATTTCCAAGCGTTTTTATCATTAAATGGACACCTTCTTGGACGACAGCCATTTCCTAATATTGTTCAACTGGGTCTCTGTGAACCAGAAACTTCAGAAGTTTATCAGCAAGCTAAGCTGCAGGCCAAGCAGGAGGTCGATAATGGAATGCTTTACCTGGAGTGGATGTAAGTAGGTTAGGAGAGAAACCAAAGGGGAGCAGAGTGCTAATTATGTCATTATTTTTCAGGTAGTGAATAAGTTCACTCCAGGAAGATGTAACTACTTTGGAAAAAGCTGGAACTTTTAATAAGCATTCTTACTTACTGAAAAGTTCTGGAGAAGTAAGCATTGGAAAAATACATATTTTCAGAGTCCATAGAAATAGATGCTTGCCTATAGGCATTTTGACCAGTTATACTAAATATTAACATCAAATGGTTTACTTACTATAACATAGTATATTAGTGAAAAATATGGGCTTTGAAACCGCAGACATTGGTTCTAAAACCTGATATGTTTGGGGCACCTGGGTGGCTCAGTCGGTTGGGTGTCCGACTTCGGCTCAGGTCATGATCTCGCAGTCCGTGAGTTCGAGCCCCACGTCGGGCTCTGTGCTGGCAGCTCAGAGCCTGGAGCCTGTTTCAGATTCTGTCTCCCTCTCTCTCTGACCTTCCCCCATTCATGCTCTGTCTCTCTCTGTCTCAAAAATGAATAAACGTTAAAAAAAATAAAAATAAAACCTGATATGTTTTTGTGATTTTGAATAAGTTACAGGTTGCTTTTCTTTTCCATATATAATAGAGATAACAGTTTTTTGAGGTATTATTTTTGTGAAGATTGAAATGAGATCTTGGATATATAGTGATTAACACTTGCTTTTCACATAGCACTAATAAAACTTCCACTGAATTTTGATTCTTATTCCTAAAAGAGGCTGTTCAGTTTTACTCTTGCCTTAATCTTACCAATTAGAAAAATGAAAGGGTAAACTATCATCTATTTAATGCCTGTTACACACGATATGTGCACGTTACTTATCTTCAAACCTTATAAATATTCTCTATTTTACAAATTAGAAAATTGCAGAGATGTTGAGACTTGATTAAGCTCCTGTAGTTAGTTGAATGGGATTTAAACCCTGGATCTGTTTAGGGGTGCCTGGATGGCTCAGTTGGTTAAGTGTCTGACTTTGGCTCAGGTCATGATCTCGCAGTTCATGGGTTTGAGCCCCACGTTGGGCTCTGTGCTGACAGCTTGGAGCCTGGAGCCTGCTTCGGATTCTCTGTCTCTCTCTCCCTCTCTCTCTCTCTCTCTCTCCCCCTCCCCCTCCCTCTCTCTCTCTCTCTCTCTCCCCCTCCCCCTCCCTCTCTCTCTCTCTCTCTCTCTCTCTCTCTCTCCCCCTCTATCTCTCTCTCTCTCTCTCTCTCTCTCCCCCTCTATCTCTCTCTCTCTCTCCCCCCCACTCACTCTGCCCCTCCCCCATTCGCACTTTGTCACACTATCTCTGTCTCTCAAAAATAAACATTAAAAAAATTTAATAATAGAAAAACCCTGGATCTGTTTAGCTTTCTTTTTTAATATTTATTTATTTTAGAGAGTAAGAGAGAGTGTGAGCATGAGTGGAGGAGGGGTAGGGAGAGAGAGAATCCCAAGTAGGTTACACACTCACTTGGGGCTCTATCTCACGATGGTGAGATCATGACCTGAAATGAAATCAGGAGTCGGACACTTAACTGACTGAGCCACCCAGGTGCCCCTGTCTCATTTTATTTTCTATGCACTTTCTATATGCCATGGTTCTCTTATAGCTAGAGATAATGAATGTGAATGGTTGACTTTTCACATGTATAATTTATATCTGAATAGAACTCTAGGTTGATCTGCAATATTTATTAGTCCTGGGCCCTCTTTCCAAATAAGTCAGATTGCCATGGGTGATTGCCCTAATTTAGCTTAGTTTAACAAATATTTGAGTTTGTCTAATGTACTAATATTAAGCACTGTTACTAGGTGCTAAGGCTCTCTTGAAGGAGCTTATAATCTATTAATGAAGAAAAAAGTTGAAGCAAATAATTAAACATAATGTGATGAGTGCAACAACAGAAATGTGTATAATATAGAACTGAGAAGTGGGTTATTAACTTGGATTGGTGAGGAATTCTGGGAAGTTTCCACAAAAGCGTTAAAAAGTGTTTTTAAAATTAAATATTAATTTTTTGTTGGTTTTATTTTTATTTTAAAGTAATCAGTGTTTCTGCTTTTTTTAAAAATCAAATAATACTAGAGGGATATAAAATGAAAAGTCAGGGATGCCTGGGTGGCTCAGTTGTTTTAGCGTCCGATTTCAACTCAGGTCATGATCTCACGGTTCATGAGTGTAAGCCCTGCATCTGGCTCTGTGCTGGCAGTGTGGAGTCTGCTTGGGATTCTTTCTCTTTCCCTCTGACCCTCCCCCACTTGCACGCATACTTGCTCTCAAAATAAACAAACTTAAAAAAAAAAGACAGACTCCCCATCTTTTCTCACCTTCCCATTTCCTGGAGTTAACTATTCTTTTAATTCTTTCCTGGGAAGAAGTTTACTCTCTCTCTGAAGCAGTCTCTTAACTCATTGAGGCTAGGGTAGACCTGTCTGTATTCTAGAATACTTGCACACTTTATCATGGCATTTGTCTCACTTTATGGTGATTGCCTATTTTTCTCTGTTACTAGTCCATACATTCTGTACTCTGGAATAGTTTGGAGGTTAAAATAACAGACTTTGGCTTTAGATTGCCTAGGCATGAAATGCAGCTTTGCTTTATTAGTTGTATATAACCAGGGAATTTTATTCAACTTCTCTCACCTAATGTTGCTATTTCATAGCATTATTGAGAAGATTAAATGACTGTGTGCATACACACACACACACACACACACAGTGCTTAGAGCAGTACCTCATTCATAGAAAGTGTTTAATATCTAATAGTTAATTACTAAGAATAGCATTTTGCCTGGCCTATATAGTTGGTACGCACTAGAAATTTGTGGAGGATTGACGGCATTGGTGTTTTGGTGAGTGGTTGAAATAGAATTTTAATACAAGGTCTGATAATCAAATGGGCATAGGTTTAGTTCTTGTTCTCTTGGCGTTGTTGAGTTTGTTTTTTTTTAATGTTTCTTGCTGTTTTATTTTTGTTGGTTTTTTTCCCCATTCTGTCAACTGTGTTTCAACCCATGGTGTTCTCTCACAGAATCGTTAGTCATTCATAGCTAAATTTTTTAAGTGGGTTTGACCAGATCATAGTTAAAGAATGCCTTATTCCTGTACTAGAAAATTTCTTTTTCTGTAGAACGGTTTAGGTGGATAGCAGCTTAAATTTAATTTAATTTTAGCTTTCAGAGAAATCATTTGTTCATGCATTCATTTGTTATTTCTTTAATACTTTTTGGCCATCCACTATATGCCCATCACTGGGACAGGTCACTTTCTGACCCTATTTTGGGGAATTGAGTAGTTAGATCAAGGGGAGAGAGAAGAGTATTTTTAATCTAATCCTATAAACTTTGCTAGTAACTTACCTGGTTTTCTTCCAGGTTCTCATTACTCTAGTTCTTCTTATTATATTACAGTTACTTGTTTTGTTGTTTCTAGTAAATTATAATACTTTTTTTCAAATGTTTATTTTTGATAGAGGGAGTGTGAGTAGAAGGGGGTAGAAAGAGGGAAGGACAGAGGATCCGAAATGGGCTGGGTGCTGACTGCAGCGAGCCCAATGTGGGGCTTGAACCCACGAACCATGAGATCATGACCTGAGCAGTAGTCAGACGCTCAATCAACTGAGCCACCCAGGCACCTCCTGAATTATAATACTTTCTAAGTAAGGTCTAAATCTGATTTACCTTTTGTGTTCCCTTATTTCATTTGGCCTAACTTCTGTGTGATTAATTTTTTTTAAAGAATAATAACAATGGCATCCTTATGTGTCAGAAAGTGTTTAGAGCAGGTACCCTTACTCCCATTGTACATATGAGAAAATGGAAATGTATTAGGTCATTTGCTTAAGTTTACACACTTAATAAGTAGTAGAAGTAGGGTTATTCATTAGGTTTATCTGACTATTAAAATAAGCGTGATGCCATTTAACATATTTAATTGTATTCAAGATGACTGGGGCATATGTGTATGAAATTCTGACACTGTTTTACCCCTTTAGCCTATGAGAAATAACATATTACGTATACTAGTGGAATAGTATTCAGTAGACTAAAATATAAATAAAATGACATTGCTTGATCTTTTTTTCTCTATACCTAATTGTGGTTAGAGAAGAACAGTTTTAAAGTACATCATCCTAACAGTGGGCGTAGTGTTGTACTTTAGTATGGCTTCTTTCCTTTTAAAAATGGAGATTTTTTTGAGAGTATTCTTATATAATGTTTTCTCTACACATGTTATCATTAATGTATCAAAGGAAAATAGAAAGCAACATGTATTTGATTAGATTTCTCCCAACTCTGTCATTTGCAACATATGACAGGTTGCTTGATAGAGGGTAGAATTTCTCTTAAAAAGCCACTTTTGTTATGCTTTTTTTTCCTTCAGGAGATCTATGCTGTCAGTTACAAGTTGGTAACTTAATTTTAAGAATTTTGTATTTTTGGCAACACAACGTTAAAAGACAGTTTACTTCATTATTGAAAAAAATTACTTTTACTTATTGGGTTTCTGTTCATTTTCTCCTTGTATGTAGAAACAAAAAAAACAACAAGAATCTTTCCCGCTTAGTTGTCCGCCCCCATACAGATGCTGTTTACCATGCTTGCTTTTCTGAGGATGGTCAAAGAATAGCTTCTTGTGGAGTTGATAAAACCTTACAGGTAAAACAAATCTCTTGAGAAAAATTGGAAGAGGCATGTACCTGATACTGTGCATATTAGAATATATTTAAATACTAAAATTGAAGAAAATTGTACATTAGAAATAGAGAAATCTAACTCTCTGGAATATTTTATGAAAACTTTCTCTGGAGATTTAAAAGATAGGGTTGTGCATTTTCATTATTTTAAATTTGCCAAGTGGCATGAAAGTACCTTTTACCCTAGCAATAAGTTTCCGTCATCTGTGTACCAGCTAGGGGTAATGAGGAAATGAAAATTGTTAGAAGACATAAGGACTCCCTGGCATAGTGAACTGGGCTTTGATTAAAAAAGTTATTTAATAAAATACCTATTTTAGTACAGGCTCAGGCATAGATTTCTGACTGTAAATAGGAATTGGACTAGATTATTTCTAAGGTGCTTGAAGGAATTTCTTAAGTTCTCATTTCTTTTCAGAATACATGAATGAATGCTTTTCTTTAAATCTGTACTGTACCTTTTGGTTTGGAAGGAAACAGGATCAAATTAGTTAAAACTTTGATTTTCAGACTAGGTTTAGTCTTTATAAGATTATGACTGGAAACCTTATTTTTATATGTGTACCTCATTATTTAAAAAAAAAAGAATTTGCCAAACTAATCTCAAGAACTGAAGCTATACTCTGCTAGCTCTTTTTATTGATATTAAAAACATTTAACAAGGGATAGTTCTCTATGTTCAGGCATATAAATTCTGACGGATATTTCTGCTGTTTGGACTGTTTTTGCCAACGTTCATTCCTATTGCAAAATAATACTGAATAAGATCTTTAAAAGAAAGATTTTTATTGAATGGTGGCCAGTGGTTTATGGTAAAAAGATTTTATTTTTGCTTGTGCAGGTGTTCAAAGCTGAAACAGGAGAGAAACTTCTGGAAATAAAGGCTCATGAGGATGAAGTGCTTTGTTGTGCATTCTCTGCAGATGACAGATTCATAGCAACCTGCTCAGTGGATAAAAAAGTGAAGGTAGGGAAGTATTTTTCTCTTGAGTTGTAATTACCACAGAATTCATTTTCTTTTTCCATACTAGAGGGACTAGGGTAAGTAGGGATAAAAGACTTGCCTATTGATTACTAACTTGAGGCAAACCAGTTTCAACTGTAAATTAACACTGTCTAAAAAATCTTTTTTTTTTTTTAAATGTTTGTTTATTTTTGAGAGAGCGTGAGCAAGGGAGGGGCAGAGAGAAGGAGACACAGAATATGAAGCAGGCTCCAGCCTCTGAGCTGTTGGCACAGAGCCTGATGCGGGGCTTGAGCCCATGAATCTTGAGATCATGAACTGAGTCGAAGTCAGATGCGTAACAGGTGCCCCTAATAGTCCTTATTTTTAAGCACCAGCAAAATGCCTAGGTTTCTCAGCCTGAGATATTTACCAGGCAGCTAAGAGAAACAGTTACAAATTAATGAATATGTCTGCCATTTATTGATCAGTCTATGGGATAAATACCAATTGGAATCTTTGAATGCATTGTGATTGGAAGTGTTGCTGCACAAAATTATTGTCTGAGATTGGATTCCTGTTGTAAAATGCTTAGTCTGTGAAGGGCAACCCAGGTTTTTTTTTTTAATTAAAAAAAATTTTTTTTTAACGTTTATTTATTATTGAGAGACAGACACAGAGCATGAACAGGGGAGAGATAGAAAGAGGGGAGACACAGAATCTGAAGTAGGCTTCAGGCTCTGAGCTGTCAGCACAGAGCCCGATGTGGGGCTCGAACTCACAAACTGTGAGATCATGACCTGCGCCAAAGTCAGTCGCCTAACCAACTGAGCACCCCAGGCGCCCCCCCAGGTTTAAAAAAAAATTTTTTTTTAACCTTTATGAACTACATTCACTGCAAATCTAGATGCACGAACAAACTAGCAATTCAGTTACTAGTCTACAAAGTAAATAGAGAAAAAAAAGTAAACACAGGTTAATTTTTATCTTTGTTATTTTTTCCCCTTTTTTTCTTTTTTTTTTTTTTTTATTCTTTCTTGTCTCTTGTTCCTAAATTTGGCTTTCTGCTAGAGCATTTATGTGGAATTTAGGAGAGACTGAAGTCCAGGGGAATGTTTTTTTCTGATAAGTGGAGGGGGATCCTCACTTCAGGCTTTAAAAAAATTTTTTTTTAAATTTAATTTTATTTTTTTTATGTTTATTTTTGAGAGAGAGAGAAAGACAGACCATGAGTGAGGTAGGGCAGAGAGAGAAGGAGACACAGAATCTGAAGCAGGCTCCAGGCTCTGAGCTGTCTACATAGAACACACGAACTGTGAGGTCATGACCTGAGCCGAAGTTGGACATTTAACTGACTGAGCTACCCAGAAGCCCCAGCCTTTTTCTTTTTCTTTTTTTTTTTTTTAAAGAATGTCGTAACTGGTTAGGTGTGTAACTGGGTCTTAGTGGACCTGGGAGCAAGAAAATTGGCTTGGAAGTTTTCCTAGGGTCTGGATCCACTTGAAGAAGACTTTGGAGTGTTCAGACTAAATTCAGGCCTTGGAAAAATCTACTTCTTGATAGAATGGACTCCAAGTGGCTTTACAACCAACTCGTTAATTTACTCCATAGCTTCTACTCTGAGTCAGACTTGGGAGTTGGCCATTCCATGTAGTTCCACAGTCAGAGCCAAATGGAGTAAAAGGAAATAACACTGTGTTTCTGCTTTCTAAGTACTCAAAAACAAAACAAGAGGCAGAAATGTGTATTAAATAAAAATAAACTTTTTGGGCCTCTGGGGAGTGCTTTGACAAGATAAAATGTGGGGCGACTGGCTGACTCAATCAGTAGAGCACATGATTCTTCATCTCGGGGTTGTAAGTTTGAGCCCTATTTGGGTATGGAGCTTACTTAAAAATTAAAAACAAAATGCTATAAGAGGCAAATTAGTACTTCTGAAAAATCCAGAGCCCAGTGAAGATTAGATAATTTATTTCTTTCATTTGTTGTTAGATAGAACACACTGCTTGGTTGTCTTACATAGTAACTAAAATGATTATTCTTTTACTTGGGAATTTAACACCTAGTGAAGCTTTATACTGAATACTTTGTTGTATTACATTATCAATTTCTCACTACAACTTGTAAAGTAAGTATTTAACAGATGAGGCAACAAGTTCAGAGATGAAGTCATTTGTCCAGGCTCACATCAACTGATAAGTAATGGAGCCAGGGTTGAAAGCTTAGGTTTCCCTCAGAATCAGAAGCCTTTATTTTTTTCACTGAGCTATTTGTCTTTACTTATTTATTTATAAGTTCAAGTCAGAAATCTTAGCATATCCTTTATCTCATTAAAAAAAAACTTTTTATTTTTTTAAATTTACATCCAAGTTAGTTAGCATATAGTGCAACAATGATTTCAGGAGTAGATTCCTTAATACCCCTTACCCATTTAGCCCATCTCCTCTCCCACAACCCCTGCAGTAACCAACCCTCTGCTTGTTCTCCATATTTAAGAGTTTCTTATGTTTTGTCCCCCTCCCTGTTTTTGTATTATTTTTGCTTCCCTTCCCTTGTGTTCATCTGTTCTGTGTCTTAAAGTCCTCTTATGAGTGAAGTCATATGAGATTTGTCTTTCTCGAATTTCACTTAGCATAATACCCTCTAGTTCCATCCACATAGTTGCAAATGGCAAGATTTCATTCTTTTTGATTGCTGAGTAATTCTCCGTTGTATGTATATACCACATCTTCTTTATCCATTCATCCATTGATGGGCATTTGGGCTCTTTCCATACTTTGGCTGTTGTTGATAGTGCTGCTATAAACATTAGGGTGCATGTTAAACAACAGCGGTAAGTGGACATCCCTGTTGTGTTCCTGATCTCAGGGAGAAAGCTGTCAGTTTTTCCCTATTGAGGATGATATTAGCTGTGGGCTTTTCATAAATGGCTTTTATAATGTTTAAGTATGTTCCTTCTATCCCAGCTTTTTCGAGGGTTTTTATTAAGAAAGGATGCTGAATTTTGTCAAATGCTTTTTCTGCGTCGATTGACAGGATCATATGGTTCTTATCTTTTTTATTAATGTGATATATCACATTGATTGATTTGCGAATGTTGAACCAGCTCTGCAGCCCAGGAATGAATCCCACTTGATCATGGCGAATAATTCTTTTTATATGCTGTTGAATTCGATTTGCTAGTATTTAATTGAGAATTTTTGCATCCATATTCATCAGGGATATTGGCCTGTAGTTCTCTTTTTTTACTAGGTCTGGTTTAGGAATTAAAGTAATGCTGATTTCGTATATTGAGTCTGGAAGTTTTCCTTCCCTTTCTATTTTTTGGAATAGCTTGAGAAGGGTAGGTATTATCTCTGCTTTAAATGGCTGGTAGAATTCCCCTGGGAAGCCATCTGGTCCTGGACTGTTATTTGTTGGGAGATTTTTGACAACTGATTCAATTTCTGCACTGGTTATGGGTGTGTTCAAGCTTTCTATTTCTTCCCGTTTGAGTTTTAGAAGCGTGTGGGTTGTTTAACATAGTGTTGGGAGTTCTAGCATCAGCAATCAGACAACAAAAGGAAATCAAAGGCATGAAAATTGGCAAAGATGAAGTTAAGCTTTCACTTTTTGCAGATGACATGATATTATACATGGAAAACCCGATAGACTACACCAGAAGTCTGCTAGAACTGATACATGAATTCAGCAAAGTCGCGGGCTACAAAATCAATGTACAGAAATCAGTTGCATTCTTATACACTGATAATGAAGCAACAGAAAGACAAATAAACTGATCCCATTCGCAATTGCACCAAGAACCATAAAATACCTAGGAATAAACCTAACCAAAGATGTGAAAGATCTGTATGGTGAAAACTATAGAAAGCTTATGAAGGAAATTGAAGAAATATAAAGAAATGGAAAAATATTCCGTGCTCATGGATTGGAAGAATAAATATTATTAAAATGTCAATGCTACCCAAAGCTATCTACACATTCAATGCAATCCCAATCAAAATTGCACCAGCATTCTTCTCGAAGCTAGAACAAGCAATCCTAAAATTCATATGGAACCACAAAAGGCCCCGAATAGCCAAAGTAATTTTGAAGCAGAAGACCAAAGCAGGAGGCATCACAATCCCAGACTTTAGCCTCTACTACAAAGCTGTAATCATCAAGACAGCATGGTGTTGTCACAAAAACAGACACATAGACCAACAGAATAGAATAGAAACCCCAGAACCAGATCCACAAAAGTATGGCCAACTAATCTTTGACAAAGCGGGAAAGAATATCCAATGGAAAAAAGACAGTCTTTTTAACAAATGGTGCTGGGAGAACTGGACAGCAACATGCAGAAGGATGAAACTAGACCAGTTTCTTACACCATTCACAAAAATAAACTCAAAGTGGATAAAGGACCTGAATGTGAGACAGGAAACCATCAAAACCCTAGAGGAGAAAGCAGGAAAAAAACCTCTCTGACCTCAACCGTAGCAATTTCTTACTTGACACATCCCCAAAGGCAAGGGAATTAAAAGCAAAAACGAACTACTGGGACCTTGTGAAGATAAAAAGCCTCTGCACAGCAAAGGAAACAATCAACAAAACTAAAAGGCAACCAATGGAATGGGAAAAGATTTGCAAATGACATATTGGACAAAGGGCTAGTATCCAAAATCTATAAAGAGCTCACCAAACTCCACACCCGAAAAACAAATAATCCAGTGAAGAAATGGGCAGAAAACATGAATAGACACTTCTCTAAAGAAGACGTCCAGATGGCCAACAGGCACATGTAAAGATGCTCATCGTCACTCCTCGTCAGGGAAATACAAATCAAAACCACACTGAGATATCACCTCATGCCAGTCAGAGTGGCTAAAATGAACAAATCAGGAGACTATAGATGCTGGAGAGGATGTGGAGAAATGGGAACCCCCTTGTACTGTTGGGAATGCAAACTGGTACAGCTGCTCTGGAAAAGTGTGGAGGTTCCTAAAAAAATTAAAAATAGATCTACCCTATGACCCAGCAATAGCACTGCTAGGAATTTACCCAAGGGATACAGGAGTGCTGATGTATAGGGGCACTTGTACCCCAATGTTTATAGCAGCGCTTTCAACAATAGCCAAATATGGAAAGAGCCTAAATGTCCATCAGCTGACAAATGGATAAAGAAATTGTGGTTTATATACACAATGGAATACTATGTGGCAATGAGAAAGAATGAAATAAGGCCTTTTGTAACAACGTGGATGGAACTGGAGAGTGTTATGCTAAGTGAAATAAGTCATACAGAGAAAGACAGATACCATATGTTTTCACTCCATGTGGATCCTGAGAAACTTAACAGAAGTCCATGGGGGAGGAGAAGAAAAAAAAAAAGGTTAGAGAGGGAGAGAGCCAAACCATAAGAGACTCTTAAAAACTGAGAATAAACTGAGGGTTGATGGGGGGTGGGAGGGAGGGGAGGGTGTATGATGGGTATTGAGGAGGGCACCTTTTGGGATGAGCACTGGGTGTTGTATGGAAACCAATTTGACAATAAATTTCATACTAAAAAAAAAACATTAGGGTGCATGTGCCCATTTGAAACAGCATACCTTTATCCCTTAGATAAATACCTAGTAATGCAATTGCTGGGTTGTAGTCTAGTTCTATTTTTAATTTTTTGGGGAACCTCCATACTGTTTTCCAGAGTTGCTGCATCAGCTTGCGTTCCCACCAACAATGCAAAAGAGATCCTCTTTTTCCACATCCTCGCCAACATCTGTTGTTGCCTGTGTTGTTAATGTTAGCCATTCTGACAGGTGTGAGGTAGTATCTCATTGTGGTTTTGATTTGAATTTCCCTGATGATGAGTGATGTTGAGCATTTTTCTCATGTGTCAATTGGCCATCTGGATGTCTTCTTTGGAGAAGTGTCTATTCATGTGTTTTCCCATTTCTTCACTGGATTATTTGTTTTTTGGGTGTTGAGTTTGATAAGTTCTTTACAGATTTTGGATACCAACCCTTTATCTGATATGTCATTTGCAAATATCTTCTCCCATTCCGTCTGTTGCCTTTTAGTTTTGCTGCTTGTTTCCTTTGCTGTGCAAAGGATGAGGCCCTTTGATGAAGTCCCAATAGTTCATTTTTGCTTTTGTTTCCCTTGCCACTGGAGACGTGCTGAGTAAGAAGTTACTGTGGCCAAGGTCAGAGAGGTTTTTTGCCTGCTTTCTCCTTGAGGATTTTGATGGCTTCCTGTCTTACATTTAGGTGTTTCATCCATTTTGAGTTTATTTTTGTGTATGGTATAAGAAAGTGGTCCAGGTTCATTTTTCTGCATGTCGCTGTCCAGTTTTCCCAGCACCATTTGCTGAAGAGACTGTTTTTATTCCATTGGATATTCTTCCCTGCTTTGTCAAAGATTAGTTGGCCATACGTTTGTGGATCCATTTTTGGGTTTTCTATTGTGTTCCATTGATCTGAGTGTCTCTTTCTGTGCCAGTACCATACTGTCTTGATGATTATGACTTTGTAATACAGCTTGAAGTCCAGGATTGTGATGCCTCCTGCTTTGGTTTTCTTTTTCAAGATTGCTTTGGCTATCCAGGGTCTTTTCCGGTTCTATACATATTTTAGGATTGTTTGTTTTAGCTCTGTGAAGAATGCTGGTGTTATTTTGATAGGTATTGCATTGAATATGTAGATAGCTTTGGGTAGTGTTGACATTTTAACACTATTTGTTCTTCCTATCCAGGAGCATGGAATCTTTTTCCATTTCTTTGTGTCTTCTTCAATTTCTTTCATAAACTTTCTATAGTTTTCAGTGTATAGATTTTTCACCTCTTTGGTTAGATTTATTCCTAGGTATTTTATGGTTTTTGATGCAGTTGTAAATGGGATCAATTCCTTGAATTCTCCTTCTTTTGCTTCATTGTTGGTGTATAGGAATGCAACCGATTTCTGTGCATTGATTTTATATCCTGCAACTTTGATGAATTTATGGATCAGTTCTAGCAGTCTTTTGGTGGAATCTTTTGGGTTTTTCATATAAAGTATCATATCATCCCCAAAGAGTGGAAGTTTGACCTCCTCCTGGCCTATTTGGATGCCTTTTGTTTCTTTGTGTTGTCTGATTGCTGAGTCTAAGACTTCCAAAAAGATGTTGAATAACAGTGGAGAGAGTGCACATCCTGGTCTTGTTCCTGACCTTAAGGGGAAAGCTCTCAGTTTTCCCCATCCTTTATCTCATTTGATAGCTTGAATTGTGTAGGACAGGTATAAGTATCCTCATTTTATAGAAGATTGGACTGTGATACAGATAAATTAAGGACTTAAGGACACACAAATAATAAATGGTAGAGCCAGGTCTTGGACTTAATCCTTCTGATCTAAAGTCCATTATTCTATACTTCTTATTTATTTAAAGTTTGTTTATTTTGAGAGAGAGAGAGAGAGAGAGAGAGAGAGAGAGACAGAGAGAGAGAATGAGAATATCCCAAGCAGGCTCTTTGCTGTCAGCGCAGAGCCCAACTTGGGTCTTGATCTTCTGAACCCATGAGATCATGATCTGAGCTGAAATCAAGTGTAGGACTCTCAAATGACTGAGCCACCCACGTGCGCCTTCCATAGTTTTATAGCACTTACATCTCTGCCTGCTGTCATTCATATGAACATGTGCAATCTTGCCCTTGAAGAATGTAATGTTTTCATGAGATTCTAATTATGCTATAGAAAGGTCACATGTATACACTTGCAAGTAACTTTTTTTTTAAACCTGGAAAAATACGTATTTTAGAGAAGGCGGAGGTGTTCATTAGCCTCATGTCTGGGAAAATCTGCCACAAAACAGGTGATGTTTATTTGCTCCTCTGTTCTCCCTTTGAAAATAAGGGGTAGTTGTAAATTTTATTTTCTCTATTCTTTTTAGATTTGGAATTCTATGACTGGGGAACTAGTACATATCTATGATGAGCACTCAGAGCAAGTCAACTGCTGCCACTTTACCAACAACAGTCATCGCCTTCTCTTAGCCACTGCGTCAAGTGACTGTTTCCTCAAAGTAAGTGTGGATAATGAGAATTACATAGACAAATTTAATAGATGCATTAGAACATTTCTTTTGATTTTCTCATGTATTAATCAGGGTTCTTTTGGTTGCAGTGATGGAAACTTCCATATTAGATTAAGCAAAAAAAAAAAAAAAAAAGATATTATTGGTTTATGTAAGTGAAGAGTCTAGAGGGAGCATGGCTTCAAGCATAGCTGATTCCAGATGTTTAAATTATGTTCTTAGACTCTACCTTTTATCTCTAGACTTTGTTTCCCTCTTTGTTTGGTTTAGGCGTTGTTCTTTCAGTGTGGCAGGAAATATGGCTAGTCTCACCTCCAGGCTTACATGGGTCTTATAGTTTATAGTCACAGAGGAAATCATATTATATATATGTGTGTGTATATACATATATATGCACACACACACACACACACATACATATATACATGATATATATAATACACATATATGTATTTTATATATATACAACACACATACATACATACATACATACATATAGGATCTACTCTTTCCCAGATCCCATAGATTTCATTTTAAAGAAGACTATTTGACTTTGTTTGGCTTATATGCTCATTGTTAAATAATCCTAGTTGCCTGTAGGATGGAATCCGTGGATTGGCCAAGGATCACAAGTGTAGCCATGTAGAAATGGGACAAGTGAGGTGAGGTCAGCTCCACTGAATTATATAAGAGGGACTTGATTCAAAAGAGAGGTTCTGTTATTAGGAGGAAGAAAAAGAGATGCTGACAGGAAAAAAAAGCTAAAACCAAAAACATACTCATTTCATATATGTTTGGTAATGCTTTATAATTATAAATTATAAAAGATTTTATCTTTTTTTTGGAGTTTATTTTGAGAGAGAGAGAGCACGTATGCGCGAGCAAGCAGGGGAGGGGCAGAGAAAGGAGGGAGAGAGAGCGAATTCCAGGCAGGCTCTTTTTTCCCCTGTTAAGTGCCATATTAAAGATAGCTAGATTGAATTTTCTGGGGTCCCAGAAAGATTCACTAACTTCTTTTAGAGTCTTTTTTGGATTGATTTCTGCCCTTTGTCCTCCTCCTCCCTTTTTTTTTTTTTTTTTGATGTTTATTTTTGAGAGAGTGAGAAAGAGCAAGTGCACAAGCTTGGGAGAGCGGGAGAGGGCAGCAAGACAGGGAGAGAGAATCCTAAGCAGACTCCATGTTGTCAGCACAGAGCTTGACATGGGGCTTGAACTCATGAACCATGAGATCATGACCTGGGCCGAAACCAAGTGTTGGACGCTTAACTGACTGAACCTCCTAGGTGCCCTGCGCCCTTTCTTTTTTTAATGTCACACTATCTTTGTAATGGGACATTATATTTTTGGGAAGGTTCAGTAAAACATTTCAGTTTGGAAAACCTCATACATTCTGTTTGATGTTTAAGGTATTTGAACAACTTTAGAAAATATTGAAAGTTGTCCCCCCTATACCCACAGGTTATTTCCCCCAGTAGTTCCTTTCAGACACGTTTCTGGAATCCCCAGGGCCCTGCACAGCTCAGTTTGAAACACTGGATTGGGTTAAAATAACAGCCTAACATAGTCTTACAGTCTTAGCTCATTTTTACTCAGATATGCTTTACCCTACTGAATAAACCCACCTCTAAAAAATAAGACTGTTGTACTATTTAAGAAAAGCTTTGCTCTATTTGAACAATCCCAGCTCTAAAAACCTAAGACCTTTTGTTATGACTAATTTTTGATGTTTCTTTTTAATATTTTAGAGGGTGAAGAAGTTAATATTTCCTCATTTTAATTACAGACCAATCCTCTAGGATGTGAGAACAAAGAGAGATCTATGGGGTATATTGGTTAGTCAACAGTTTTAATTAAGGACAAGTTATGCTTTAAGATCTGCCATACCACATCTGTATTACCATGTAGACAATTAGAACTCACTTCTTTTGTCTCTTGAACTGAGAGAAGCCAATGAAAATATGTAAATCTGGGGGTGCCTGGCTGGCTCAGTTGGTGGAGCTTGCAACTCTTGATCTCAGGGTTGTGGGTTTGAGCCCCATGTTGGGTGTAGAGAATATTTAAAAATGAAATCTTTTTTTTTAAAATTTTTTTTTTTTTAACATATATTTATTTTTGAGACAGGGAGAGACAGAGCATGAACAGGGGAGGGTCAGAGAGAGGGAGACACAGAATCTGAAACAGGCTCCAGGCTCTGAGCTGTCAGCACAGAGCCCGACGTGGGGCTCGAACTCACGGACTGCGAGATCATGACCTGAGCCGAAGTCGGCCACTTAACCGACTGAGCCACCCAGGCGCCCCAAAAATGAAATCTTTAAAAAATATATGTAACATTGAAGCTGCCCCCATGTAACTTGCCTTATCTGAAAAATTGGATTTACCTAGGACTGGGATAAAAAGGAGTCTAGGATGGAGATGGACGTGAAGAATAGGACGTATCTCACTGGTCATTTGCAAAGGATTTTTACCAAGGTTAATCACGGGGATGAATGAGTTCTTCTTCTGTGTTTAATATAGTTAGCATAAATCACCAGAGATGACTAGTCCTTCTTATTTACATTTAAAAAGAAACATTTTTTCTTTAATGTTTATTCATTTTTGAGAGACAGAGACAGAGCATGAGTGGGGAAGGGGCAGAGAGAGAGGGAGACACAGAATCCGAAGGAGGCTCCAGGCTCTGAGCTGTCAGCACAGAGCCTGACATGGGGCTCGAACTCACAAACTGCAAGATCATGACCTGAGCCAAAGTCGGACACTCAACCGACTGAGCCACCCAGGAGCCCCTTTTTAATTTACATTTTATATACTTTTCAAACATATCCAAAAGGAAAGAGTACAATAATGAACCCTTGTGGTATCCATTGTTTAGCTCTAACTGTACTATTATCAGTATTTTGCTAATTTTATTTTATTGTCCTCCCCGGTCCCCCATCCCCATTTTTGGGGGGGGGGGTGGTGGCTGGGGCACGTTGCAACAAATCCCAGGTATTATGTCATTTCACCCAAAATCCTTCAGCATGCGTATCTGAGGTCTTAAACATACATACCATGGCATTATTACCCCTAACATTAACAATGGTTTTGTAATATACCTGGTTTGTGCTTACTTCTCCCCATTATTCTTTTTCTTTTTTTAAGTTTATTTATGTTTAGTAATCTCAACACCCAATGTGGGCTTGGACTCACAACCCCAAGATCAACTGACCCAGTTAGGAGCCCCTTCCCCATTATTCTTAAAAACATACCTTTCTACCATGAGTTTGTTGGAATCAAAATATAAATTTCAGGTGACATTTAGTTGTTCTATGTCTTAAATCCCTTTTAATCTGTAGAAGTTTCCCTTCTCCTCCTCTTTTCTTATGCCATTGATGAGAACTTTAGTCTTTTGTCCTGTGGATTCTGAATTTGGTTGGTTGCTTCCTAGAGGTGTTTACTTGGTCTTCAAGCCTGTTACATGTCCTGTCAAATGTATTTATGTCTATCTTTGCTATCTTTGAATTTTTTTAGTCATTTTTTAGAGCATTAATAGATTTTAGCCTAGCTAGTATACTCAGGGTTTGCATGGGAAAATCTTAGAAATGACCATTTGGGTAACCTAGCATCTAAAAAAGTTTGGGGATATTTTATTTTACAAATTATTTATTATAGATCTAAGTAAAAATAGTAATGATTCCAAACTACTTTGTTAAAATGGGCAGTGATTAGTTATTTACATAACCTTTGGTCCTTTAATAGATGTAGGTGCTGATCTAAGGGCGACTCCATTACTTGGTAATCACAATTCACCTTTGTATTTGATACCTTTGTATTACTATGAACATTTTTCTGTAATTGAAAAAACTTAAATGGGAGGGAAGAAAAAATGTTATGTGGTTTCTAACTTCCTTGTTCAGTACTAGTTTTGTAGTTATCTTTTTATCTTTCTCAAATAGCTGTGGGATTTGACCCAAAAAGAGTGTCGGAATACCATGTTTGGCCACACAAATTCAGTCAATCACTGCAGATTTTCACCAGATGATAAGCTTTTGGCTAGTTGTTCAGCTGATGGAACATTAAAGGTATGCTTTTGTTTATCATTAAAATTGGTTGTAATTTTGTAGCTTTATGATTTGGTTATAGAGATAGGTTTCTGTTTTTCTCATTTCTACAGGAAGAGCTTCTTTAATTTCCAGGAGCATATTTAATATAACTGTAATTGCTTGTCATAATGATTGTTTATGAATGGTTTACTGCCTTATGCTTTAAAGTTTATATAATTTGAAATCTTAATTTTTTAAGCATATATTCTATTTAAGACTTCATAAAATTGAGACCTGTGGGGTCGAATTTGTAAAGGCCCTGCTTTATTTATTCTTTATTCTCCCGTTTATTTTATATTTTCCTGTTTTTGAGAGCTAGGAAAAAAAATTTATTCAGCCTCCTGAAATCTATAGTCCTAAAAAAAACTAAATTCTTTACATTTTTACCTTCTCAAATAAGATCCAAATCCTACTTTCTTTATTACTCCTGTCTCCACCATCATTCTAGCCTCCTCTTTATTGATTCTCCTTTTTTCCTTTGGTCTTAAGTCCAATCTATCTTTGACCTCCTCATCTTTTTGTCTACTTTTCCCCCTCCCATTCTATAGTGTTTGCTCTGGTTCATGCTGTCATCTCCTTATGTCTGATAGCAGCTTTCTAAGATGTATTCTCCATCCCTCCTAATTCTGGTACAGAACTGCTAGAATAACTTTACCTCTGTTTTCATCTTGCCACTTTAAGCTGGAACACAAAAGTACCACATTATAAATTGTGATAAACCAGACTTATTAGGTGCACCTCTGAGTCTCTTTACCTTTCATCATTCTGCCACCTCTGTTCCTGTTCAGTTTGTTTCTTCTAATACACTTAACACTAATTGTTTTGGGCAAGATAATTTGGGGGCTTATGTCTGGTACTGTTTTCATATATATATTTCAGTAGTTTTTCGGCAGAATTTTGGCCTCCGATTCATTTAACCATATTTAAAAAAACCTTTTTTTACATGTTTATTTATTTTTGAGAGAGAAAGATGCTTAACCTGCTGAGCCACCAGGTGCCCCTAACCATATTTTTTAATGACCTTTAAACCTTTATGCAAAACCTTCTTCAGGGATGCCTGGGTGGCTCAGTCAGTTAAGTGTCCGACTTCAGCTCAGGTCATGATCTCATGGTTTGGAGTTCGAGCCCTGTGTTGGGCTCTGTGCTGACAGCTCGGAGCCTGGAGCCTGCTTCAGATTCTGTGTCTTCCTCTCTTGGCCCTCTCTCCCTTGCTCATGCTGTCTCTTTCTTTCAAAAATAAATAAATATTTTTTAAAAATTTAAAAACCCACTTCTTCAGAAAGTGTTCTCTTATAACATCCATGTATCTGGTTCTGAGTGCACCACCCATCCTTCTATCTATATTTATGTATATTGATAGGAACTGTTCAGTTGATCTTCTCATTTCCACTTGTAAATATGTTGTGCTGTTCAGTTCAATCATTTTCATATGTCTTTGATAAGATTGCATATAGATTTATGATCTGCAGAGACCTTGCATCTTGTACTGTCTGCAGTTCATAGTACAGAATTGTACTCAAAACACACACTCAGTAAATTTTCTTGACATATTTTTTTCCAGAGAAATGCTTGAACCCTCCTGGGCACTATTTTGTTTGTTAGAATCACTAGAGAAGATTTGTTAATGCTGATAGGTAACTCCTAAGTTACAGAAAGTTACAGAAATCTCTTGATGGTGATTCTCTGGTTGAATCTTTGATTTTTCTTTGTTGGCTGAAGATAACTTGTTTTGTAGAAATTACTTCAGGGCATCTAGGACCCCTTTCTGGTTAGAATTCTACTTTAAAGAATTTTCTAGCTATTAGTAGATGTTGGGAGCATTCTTAGGTAGAATATTCAAGTAAATAGATTTTGACCTCTATGACATGTTATCTACAAATATTAAATACTGTCTCTTTCTTTAGGACAATCCATATCAGAGGAGGTTTTTCAGAACACATTTGGATGGGTTAAGACAGCCCTTTTCTGAGAGATTCTTTTAAGATCTTCTCTTTATGCCCCGTATTTTTTCTTTTTAAAAATTTCATGATAACGTGCTGCGTTGGTGTGGGTTTGTCTTCATTTATTGTGCTTGGCACTTGGTGGCTTCTTTCAATTTGGAAATTCATATACTTCAGTTCTGTAGTCTTCCCTTAATTATTTGATGTAATTTTTCTCTGCTTTTTCTTCTTAGAATGGCTGTCTCTTTTTTTGCTTGTTTTCTTATTTTTCTGTCCTTCTCTTTGTCTATTTGCCCTCCTTTCTGAAAGATTTCTTTAGCTTTATTTTCTAGCTTTATTTTCTAATCCTTCTATTGGATTTTTAATTTCTCTTGTCATATCTTAAAGTACTCATTCTTATGATCAGTTTCCTTTTTGATTTTATACTATATTTGTCATAGATGGAGTTTCTTTAATCTTTTTGTGGTGTTAACAGTTTTTTATTTTTTATTTTGTAAATATATATTTTAAGAGCTGCATCTTTTTTTTTAAGTTTGTTTATTTTGAGAGAGAGAGAGAGAGAGAGCATGTGCACAAGTGTGGAGGGACAGAGAGAGAGGGAGAGAGAGAATCCCAAGCAGGCCCTGCACTGTTAGCACAGTGCCCAATGTGGGGCTCAATCTCAGGAATCATGAGATCATGACCTGAGCTGAAATCAAGAGTTAGATGTTAACCAACTGAGCCACCCAGGTGCCCTTGTGAATAGTATTTTTTTAAATTTCATATTCCTGTATAGTTGCTGTTTTCTTTGTTGGTTTCAGTTTCTGTCTGTATTTTAGAGGTATACATCAGCTATCTGATCCTTGGGTATAGCTACAGATGTTTTCTGACTTACGATGGTTGACTTAGGATTTTTCAACTTTATGATGGTGTACAAGTGATATACATTCAGTAGAAACTGTACCTCGAATTTTGAATTTTAATCTTTCCCTTGGATAACGATATGCAGTCTGATACTGGTGATGTTGGGCAGTGACAGGGAGCCGCAGCACCCAGTCAGCCATGAGATCACATGGGTGAACAAGGGTGATACACTTACAGCCTTTCTATATCTGTATCGCCATTCTCTTTTTTGCTTTCTCTACAGTATTTAATAAATTACAGGAGATATTCAACATTTTATTATAAAATAGGTTTTGTTAGATGATCTTTGCCAGCTTTTGGCTAATGTAAATGTTCTGAGCACATTTAAGGTAGGCCAGGCTAAGCTATGGTGTTCAGTAGGTTAGGCATATTAAATGCATTTTCAAATTATGATATTTTCAAGTTATGATGGGTTTATTGGGATATAACCCCATGGTTAAGTTGAGGAAGATCTGTATATGTATTAGATATATAAATCCTGCTCCTATTTAGGAGTGTAGCACCAAAAAGCTGATAGGGAATTGTAACCTTGCTTATTATGAGTTTCCCTGAAGGGTTGTCTGGGAAACTTCTAATGTCAGACTTTTTAGATCTTTCATCTTGATCTCGTTGGATATTCAGAGAAAAATCTTTAGTCTCCTACCTCTA
This sequence comes from Puma concolor, assembly GCF_028749965.1. Taxonomy (NCBI): domain Eukaryota; kingdom Metazoa; phylum Chordata; class Mammalia; order Carnivora; family Felidae; genus Puma; species Puma concolor. The sequence goes on along the minus strand of NC_141673.1, from coordinate 22,778,926 downwards.
GGGTATAAGTCTGGTTGGCAAGTTCTGAGACGATGTTGAGGTAGAGATCTCAAAATTTGGAATATAGACTTTCTTTTAATTTCCCAATTTTCAGAATGATGACTTTGCTCTCAACTGTGATGGGTCTAGAAAAAACCTCTACTCTTCAGCCAAAGTAGGGACACAGCAACCTGGATTGCATAGTTTGGGAGGGGGTTTTAACGGATTTGTAGTGATTTCTCTTGATTTAGCTCTACCCTTAGAAGGTACCCAGTGCAACACTTCCTTCGCCTTTTAGGAGTTCTGTGGTATGAATTGGGCTGCTTCTTGGCTTTCCCTGTGGTGGGCTCAGGACTCAGTATTTAGGAGTCGCCTTATTGCTTGCCTTTTTGCTTTTTACCCTTTATAGTTTTGTTGCTATTATCTCTTCCTCCTTTCTCCTTTGCCTTGTGAACTATGCCTATGAAGAAAAGTTCTCTTTACTGTTGTTTTATGTGGTTTTGGGAGGGTATGAAGATGAATGTTTGTATTCTATCTACATCTTTAATCTGAATCCTGTTTCCTTCAGTAACACTATTGTTTCTACTCACCTATGCTTGAAACATGAGAAGAATCTGTCTTTTCACTTAAAATGCATTTTTTGATTATTTAGTGAATACTTAATATGTGTCAGACACTGCATGAGGCATTTGGGTTTTAAATACTAAAAAGGAAAAAACAAACAAAACATGAAATATTTCCTGGCCTGAAGTTGTTCAAATTCCAGTTGGAGAAAGTGGTAAGGGAATAGACAAGCTGTGGAAATGGTAAAGGTACTCTGAGAACAGATGAGGGTTGTGTCCAGATGTGTTCAGGCACCTGGTGCTGCACCCAAACTGTAACCTTTTCTCCTTTTTCATGATCTTTGTTATCCCATTTTATGTGTCACTTTAGCTTATGCTGACCCTTTAGCCTAGAGTCTAGGCCATAGAGTGTTCCTCTTGTCTTTTTAGTGTTGAAAATCTCTCCATCCTAAGTTGTAGGCTAATCTTCAGGGAGGAGACTGAGATGTCCACCTCTGCAAAAACTGTTCCCTCAAGCCCACAGCTTGGGTCTAGCATTTCCCCTGTGCTTTATCTTTTCCTCTCAAATGACACATCCGATGTACTTTGTCTTAGAGTCACTTATGGGCTTGTCTTACCTCCTTTAATGGCCTGTAAACTCCTTGAGAGAGAGGTATCTATACCTGATTTATTTATGTAATCTTCCAAATGATGAGCATAGCGGTTAATGTGTTCACGATGATAAACCTTTTTTGTGTCCCTTCAAATCAAAGTAAGACTTATCCAAACTCGAAAGAAAAAAGTGTTAAAAGTCTTCAGGGACAGGATTTTGATATCATGTGTGAGTATCAAAATGTGATTGTAGAGCACAGAGCAGTAGCAGCAGGGGAGAGACATTATTGCACTCTTGGTGAGAACTGCTGTGTTTGTGGCAGCTTTCCCACAGTGCTATTAAGGCAGTATCGTTAGCTAGTTCGTGCTGATACAGTGACGTGTAGTAAGCAGAGGTCCTGTAAAATGATGTTGGATAACAGCATCTCAAGGTCAAAGTCTTCTCAAAGCCATTGCCTTCTGAGAGGATGAAGAACTGTAAAATTATTTCCTGCCCCAAATGGCTCTGTAATCTTTTAAGCATTTTGCAGGGTATCATGTTGATAAGCATGTGTTTTTCAGGCCCTGTTGATAAACTGTTTCAAAATGTGACTTTTATTTAAAATTGCCGGGGCGCCTGGGTGGCGCAGTCGGTTAAGTGTCCGACTTCAGCCAGGTCACGATCTCGCGGTCCGTGAGTTCGAGCCCCGCGTCGGGCTCTGGGCTGATGGCTCAGAGCCTGGAGCCTGTTTCCGATTCTGGGTCTCCCTCTCTCTCTGCCCCTCCCCCGTTCATGCTCTGTCTCTCTCTGTCCCAAAAATAAATAAACGTAGGAAAAAAAAAAAAATTTAAAATTGCCATGTAAACCACACAAAGCCTAGGGTGCACATGGGCCCTTGATACAGTATAGTGACTTGCTCAAAATCAAATGCTTGTATTTACTTGGTCCCTCGATGTGTGGAATTTCATCATTCATTGGATAGGAGCTGAAGTCAGGTCCAGATGCAGAATGTAGTTTAGACAGGTTTAATGAAATTGGGTTTTGTTAGGTTTGTTCTTTCTTTCTTTCTTTCTTTTTTCTTTTTTTTATGTGTATTTCTGAGACAGAGACAGAGCATGAGTGGGGGAGGGGCAGAGAGAGAGAGACACAGAATCAGAAGCAGGCTCCAGGCTCTGAGCTGTCAGCACAGAGCCCGACAGGGACTCGAACTCACAAACTGTGAGATAATGATCTGAGCTGAAGTCGGTCGCTCAACCGACTGAGCCACCCAGGTGCCCCCTTTCTTTCTTTTTTAAATCCCGGCAGTGGTGGCTTGGGAAGCAATGTGATTTCTCATATATGTAGTTGATGTGACTGAAACTTCTGGCATTTATGTATAGGCTTTTTTTTTTTCCTCTTTAAGTACCAAGGAAGGCTATTTTATTATCTGATGTCTTTTACTTCATCCACTTTATCCACATTTGTTGCAAGGGTAAAGGTTTTGGTATTGGTTATATTCCTTAGTGTATATAATGTGCCTCTAAACTTGAGATTTAATTTTTTTTTTTTTTTTTTACATTTATTTATTTTTGAGAAACAGAGACAGAGCATAAGTTGGGTAGGAGCAGAGAGAGAATGAGACCCAGAATCCGAAGCAGGCTCCAGGCTCTGAGCTGTCAGCACAGAGCCCGACATGGGCTCGAACTCACAAACCATGAGATCATGACCTGAGTTGAAGTCAGACGCTTAACCGACTGAGCCACCCAGGCGCCCCTCTAAACTTGAGCTTTAAAAATGTGCTTGGTGAAACAAATCTGGTTTTACTTTGGAGGTGTTCTTTGGAAGCTGAGTTAAAGCCTAAGAAGCAGGTTTTTTTGTTTTTTTGTTTTAATTTTTAATTAAACAAAATTTTTTTTTTTGTCGTCCTTGACCAACCTTTGGTCTGGGCATGGTAGTCATTATCACTCTGTGAAGCTCAGTTGCTGTTTAAGGCCCAGGGGAGTGAAGATGGGTCTTCTTGAAGGCCTTTGTCTTTTGTGCCGCTTAAGTGTATGGCCCCACAAACACATAAGGTGCCTTGCTTCCTTTTAGCATATTCTTTGTTTTTATTTTCAGGGACTTCCTTATGTCCCTGGATACTCTTGCTACGTTTATAACTTAGCTTAGACTGGGCCTTGTGTGGTGTCCAGGTTGTGCATGCAGTAGATAGATGGGAAGCAAACTTCATGCCTGGCACAGCAGAGGGCAGCAGTGGCAAGTCGTGAGTCTCACCTTTCTTCCTGTTCTCATTCTTATTGTCACCACCTAATCTTTAGCTTCCTCCACACCATGCAAGGGTTTTTTAGCATTTAGTTTTACATTCTGCATTTTGCATTTCAGGCAATGCTTCTAGTTTTTTTTTTTCTTTTTAGGAAGGTGCTGAATGAAACTGGAGTACTTAATTTGAAAGCTTTATAAAAAGTCACACATAAGTGAAAACAGTTCATTAGAAAAAGTGAATAATTTGTGTGAAATTTAATCCCGGTAGAATTCTAGATGTGTGATTTGAGATTAAGACAAACTTAAACTTTTTTTTTTTTAATTTTTACAATCTGAAGCTTTGGGATGTGAAATCAGCAAACGAGAGGGAAAGCATTAATGTGAAGCAATTCTTCCTAAATTCAGAGGAGCCTCAAGAGGATATGGAAGTGATAGTGAAATGTTGTTCATGGTCTGCTGATGGTGCTAGGATAATGGTGGCAGCAAAAAATAAGATCTTTGTAAGTATCCGTATTTTAACAAGCCAAAATTAGCCTGATTTAAAGAAAATGAAAACATCTATTGATTTTTGCATTTTATACTGTTTATTGATATAAATAATAAAGTATAGCTATATGATTTTGGGTAGGCTCCCTAACTTCTTCGTTCTCAGAATTGTGTTCTAGGGGATGTTGATTGGCTTTGTGCGGAAAGGTTTCCATGGTCACACAGGTTTGAGAAATGTGTATTCCTTTCCTTATTCGAGTCACTCAGTGTATACTAACATACCTAAGGCCTCCATAAGTCCTATAATATAAAAATAATTTATGTTGGTTAGTCCAGTGTTTCTCAAATAGATTTAAAATATGGAATACTTTCTGTATCACTTTTTTTTTTTTTTTTTTTTACAATTTTGAATACATTTAGGTGATTTTCGGTGATTTTCAAAGTGCTTCCTTACTCCTCAAATTTATGATTTGGTGACTGTGATAGAAAAACTTACCAACAACTGAAGACTATTGTGAGATTTCTATGATGTAAATGAGGACAATATGTTAAAATAGTGAATGACAAGGAAATGTAGTAATAGCTTACATTTGTATTCAGGGTGCTCTCACATGTTTCTCTTGATATAAATGTCCAAGAGACGCAGCAGATTACAATATACCTATGCTAATAATGAGGCAGCTGAGGTTCAGAGCAGCCAAATAATTTGTCCCAAGTTATACCATGGATTTGGAAAGATAGATATTCTGATTTATGGCTCAGGGACATTTCATTCTAATAGTAATTTTAAAAGACTTGATAAGAGATACTACAGTTCTATTTTCAGCTTTATTGAGGTACAGTTGACGAAATTGTAAGATATTTAAGGTATACATGTGTGAATTAATATGTGTATGCATTGTAAAAGGATTCTCCCCACATGGAGTTAAATATCTGTCACTTCATGTATTTACCTTCTGTGTGTGTGTGTGAGAGAACATTTAATTTCTACTCTTAGCAAATTTCGGTTATACCATACAGTGTTAATCAACTGTAGTTACCGTGTTATACATTAAATTCTCAGATCAATTTATCTTGAACGGAAAGTTCATATCCTTTTACCAACCTGTTCCTATTCTCCACACCCAAGATAGTGCAATTTAATCATTTGTTTATCTATCTATCTATCTATCTATCTATCTATCTATCTATCTATCTATGTGAATGTTTTATTTAATCATTTTTGTTTACAACCGAAACTCTGGGAATTCTAAATTAACATCCTTGCGTGTGAGCTTCTTATAGACACCAGAGAAAGTTTCAACCTTGTGTTCCACATTGTTCTGCTGTGCCTTATCCAAATGAACCTTTATGAGTCATCCAATTTCACATGGTTCTCTTGCTCACAATTTCACTTGAGAAAATCAAGTCCTCCAGGATCGTGTCATGCATGGCTGTCAAAGTGTGGCTGTTGGGTCACTTTTCCTTATTTTTAATATGGTGTTTTTGAGTTGACGTAGGTAGAATTCTCTCAGCAATAAAGACAGTGTGCTTTCACTGAACTTTTTCTCCAATTCACAGACTAGCTAGACTTAGATTTTCTGGAAAGATTTCATTTGAGGAACAGGAACAAAGATGATGATAGCTTTCTGACAACTACTAACTTCAATTTCCTTGGCTGCTGTTATATTCAGCTACCTTAGCTGGGCTTGGAGGTCTGAGTCCATCTCCAGCTCAAGGAGAGCCTGGGAAATGTCGCACTTGAACTTGTCCAGCTTCTTGCCATTGGGCTTCATGATTTTTGCACTTGAACTGAACACTCTTGCACTCTTCTTCTTCTTGAACTTGCACTCTTGGTGAGAGTGCTAGCTTAGGAAGAGGCCTTAAGTCTCTTGAGAGCTCCTCAAATCCCCTGAGATAGTACAATTTTAAAGAATATAACTGAAATATACTGTATATTTACATAAAAACTGACTGAGTGCCCATTTATATTGTTTTTGATTTAGTCATTGATCTGTGACCCTTCGATCTTGGTTGCATGTCGGTTTATACTCCTTTAGCATGCAATTGAAGAAAAAAATAGCAAACTTTTTAAAGTTTGTTAAAATTTGTAGGAACAGAAAAGGAACCATTGCATTTATAAGATTTGAAGATTAAAAAATTTTTTGTTGTAAAATATATGTAAAATCTGCTACTTTAGCCCATTTTTAAATGTATAATTCAGTAATATTAATTACATTCACAGTGTTGTGTAACTCAGCACTGTTTGCAAAACTTTTTCTTCACCCCCAAACAAATTCTGTAACCAGAAACTAGTAACTGCCCATTCCTCTCTGCCCCCAACCCCTGGTAACCTTTAATCTATGAATTTGCCTGTTCTGGATATTTCATATAAGTGGAATCATATAATATTGGTCCTTCTGTATCTGGCTCATTTCATTTAGCGTAATATTTTCAAGGTTCATCCATGTTGTAGCATATATAAACTTCATTCCTTTTTATTATCAAATAATATTCCATCATATGGATATACCACATTTTGTTTATGCATTCGTTTGTTGATGGACACTTGGGTGTTTTCACCTTTTGGCTGTTGTGAATAATGATACAGTGATCATGGTGTACAAGTATCTGTTTGAGCCTCTACTTTCAAATCTTTTGTGTACACACCTAGGCATAGAATTACTGGGTAATTCTAAATTAGCTTTTTTGAAGAACCACCAAACTATCTGCACCATTTTGTATTCCCGCTAGTAGTGTTACAGGGGTTCCACTTTTTTCTTGCCAAACCTTGTTATTTTCCATTTTTTTAAAAATTATAACCATCCTATTAGGTGTGAAGTGGTGGTATCTAATGGTTGTTTGACTTACATTTCCTTAATGACTAGTGGTGTTAAACAGAATTTGAACATTTTAAAAGATCTGTTCCAGTGATAGAAGAAAACAACTTTATATTGCATGAAATATGTTTTTGTTTTAAAAATCTAGACGAGGTTTTTATTTTACCTGCTAAAATAAAACTACCCTAAAATTACCCTTAATTACATGTAGATCCCTATTTCTTACTCTCTGGTTTCTCCATTCTCCTCCTTCTGGTTTCTTTCAAACTCTTTTGTTGGCCTATTCCAATTGTTAGGGCTTTACCTTTTTACCACTTAGTAATTGGTGGTAATAGGACAGATGCCTATTTCATACATGCTAGGTTTCCTCTGTCACCCTCCACCATTAATTTTTAAGAACAATCTATCCTGGAAAACTATATTTTAAATATGGTTTACTATCTTTTGTTGTTGGCCCCCGATGCTGTGCTGCTTACCATCTGTGCATACTTGCAGGGCTGTGTGCATATTTATGGCTCCCGCTGGAAGCTTTTTTTTTTTCCCTCCTAAAGACTATACCTTGGTCTTAAATCACAATACTGTATATTGCTATGAATGTTTTTATCGTTTAGCAAAAACTTCAGAAGAGTATATTCAACATTTAAAATTTTTTCAAAAGTTGAAGCTTGCATTATGCAAAAATAGCTTTTTTTAATTCAAAAATGGGAAAATGATCAAAATGGAATAATTTGATAGCACTGAAGAGAAATAGAAATGGTTGAACTAATTTAATTTTAGCAAGCCTCTGCTCTATATTATTTTGATCATCTTCATTTATGAGTATCCATTTTCCTCTTTTGAATAAACAAGCATTCAGGAGAACTTCTCTGTATGTTAATTTGGCTAGTCCATTCATTTATTCACAAAGGTTTTATTTCTCCCTAGGCCAGCTTGAGACATCATCCATGATAAATTTTTCTTTTTTAATGTTTATTGTTTATTTTTTTAATGTTTATTTTTGAGAGAGAGAGAGAGAGAGAGAGAGAGAGAGAGAGAACTTGAGCGAGTGGGGAGGGGCAGAGGGAGAGAGAGACAGAATCCGAAGCACGCTCCAGGCTTCTGTCAGCACAGAGCCTGATGTGGGGCTCAAGCTCATGAACCATGAGATCATGACCTGAGCTGAAGTCTGATGCTTAACTGACTAAGCCACCCAGGTGCCCTGATAAATTTTTCTTTATAGGAAACATGTTACAAGATGAGCAGTATTTTCAAAGTATGTGTATATTGATTTATATCTTATTTATGACTGTTAATTATCAGTAATTGTGTTTTGTCAGGACTTATAAATTTATATTCAGTTTGAATATAGCTTATTTTTAAAAGTATTTTATTTTCATAGATAACCTATTTTATGTTGACAGCTTTTTGACATTCATGCCAGTGGCCTGTTGGCAGAAATCCATACAGGCCATCATAGCACCATCCAGTACTGTGACTTCTCCCCACAAAATCGTTTGGCAGTGGTGGCTTTGTCCCAGTGCTGTGTAGAGGTGAGTAGTTCACTTACTCTGTGAAGTTTGAGTCTCCAGAGGTACAAGGATGCCAAAGAATGGTCTACTTAAACCTTTAACTACTGAGGATGTTTGAGAAATGAGTGGCTGTATTAATTTTTTCAAAAACAGTGAGTTCCTTATATTTGTTTTCCAAAGATGGATTAGTTTTTCCAAGCTTTGTTACTATTTATTTCTTGAGTGGGTCTTACCATCAGGTAATTTGGAGACCCTTGTGATGACAGTCTAAGAAGGTGGGTATGGGCTTTTATCTGGAAAATAGACAAATCCACTTGGTTCACAGGGTCTTCTCAAAGGAAGCTTGACTACTGCAAGCACTTCTTTAGTGTTCTGTGCTTATTTCAGCAATTTTTAGTGAGTTTGACAATCTTGCCCCTTACTGTGAAGATGTTGGGGAGAGTTTCTGAGCTATAGCCCTTCAGCATGGAGATATCTTCAGCATGGAGATATAATAGGTGAGAGTGAGTGGGTAAGCTCTGTAAGGTCTACTTACCTCCAAGTACAGAAGCAATGCAACTAACACTGAAGAACTTCCCTGCCGAGAATCTTCCCATTGGAAGCAGAGGCAGTGAGTGTGGGCAGGCTCCAGTCCTATTTGAAATGATGGGAAGAAGTAGGGTGCTGTGGCAGTGTTCTTGTCAGTGGAGTCCTTGAATTGAAAAATTCAGATGTGCTAGATCTTTCATCTTATCTATAGATCGTCAAGGTAGATGTGGTTGGAAATTTCCTCTTTGTGGGTTTTTGTCAGGATTTTTAGGAGGAGTGGAGGAGCAACTCTTCTTTCAGCCTTTTCTGTCACTTCTAAAATCCCTACCCTTTCCTATTAGAAAGCTCGAGGAAACATTGTCCTTTTTCCTAAAATGGGGGCTCTAATAAACGATGGGGTAGAACTAGAAGGGAAAAGGGAAGGATTTTCAATGGAGATTTCTTAGTTATGGAACCATTTTCATTTGTGGCCTTTAGCTTTGTATGTCCACAAGAGCTTGGACTCTAGTGATAAGGCAAAGAAAATTTCATACAATTAATTTGTAACCATAGAACTCACTGATTGAAACCCACTGGGCATGTGATGAAGTACTTGTTTTGTCCGTGCTTATTCTGAAATCGTAAAGTGGGTCTGTCATTCAGAGTGTAATGAGAGGAACTCGGGCACATATGGTACTTCATTAGACTGGAATATATTTGAATAATTTATAGCAGAACTCAGGACAAAATATAGCCAGGGTGGCAGACATTTACAATTGATAATAACCATGAATAACAGAAGTGTGTACATGTACAATTAGTGTATTCATTTATTGTACGGTTTTGCCATTGGTTGAAATGAGAATTAGATGACAGTGGAAAATAGCCTATTTTTTTGATGACTTATAAAAAAATAGATAAAATGCATGATTCCAATCAAAGTTTTGTAATAAGCTATATTCAGAGAAGTCTTGTTTTCATTTCTATCCCTATCCCTTTTTCTAACTCCTGCCAATAGGTAGCTGTTTTTGTTTTTGGTTTAACATTCCAATGTTTCTTTTTGTGTATATAAGCAGATATCTGTATGTATTTTGTATAAACAAAATCTCCATGTCTATATCCATGTATATATCGGTATTTGTTTTTCATCTCTTACACAGTATAGTGTGTGTATCCAGGTGTGTGTGTGTGTGTGTGTGTGTGTAAATATATACATATACATATACATATACATATACATATACATATACATATATAGTGTAATATATTTTTTACATAGAAGTATATATGCTCTTTGCTTATTTTCTGTAAATCTATCTCGGCGACTAGTCATTGTCTGGGTGTTTTTTATAGCTATATAATATTCCATTATGTAGTTTATTCAGTCCTTTTTTTTTTTTTTTTTTGGTGTTTATTTATTTAGAGATAATGAGCAGGGGCAAGGCAGAGAAAGAGGGAGACAGAGACAGAGACTGACATGCGGAGCCTGATGCAGGGCTTGAATGCACAAACCATGAGATCATGACCTGAGCCAAAATCAAGAGTTGGACACTCAACTGACTGAGCCACCCAGGCGCCCCAGTCAGTTCCATATTGATGATCCTTTGGGTTGTTTGCAATTTTTGCTATTAAAAATAAGATGCAATGAATAATTTTTACACAAGTCATTCTGTATTTTTGCTAGTTTATTTTGGACTATATTCAAAGAAGTGGATACTGGTTTACTTTTGCTATTTTCAATATTCTTGATATGTTCAAAATGCTTATGAATGTGATTTCCTATATATTTATTCTGTAGTTGTGGAACATGGACTCGTGTTTAAAAGTGGCTGACTGCAGAGGACATTTAAGTTGGGTTCATTGTGTGATGTTTTCTCCTGATGGATCATCATTTTTGACATCTTCTGATGACCAGACAATCAGGGTGAGAAATATTGACATTTTCATTCTAGACATTTACTGATCATAAACCTCCTACAAACTAAGAAAATTGATGGGCAGTATTGGGGGCAGTAAAACAAGAAACTGCTAGATTCATATTTATCCTTGAAAAGTGCTATTACATGGACTATAACAGTCTCATTCATTCCATATGTGTTCATTGAGTATTATCATGGGCCAAATGTTGAAGTCCACTGATTATACTCTATTTTGATTCATTTAAAAATATATTACTAGATAATACATTGACTTAATTTTTGACTCTTTCCTCCATCTTAAATTCCCCCATCCAGTTATTTGCCAATTCTAATGGATTCTGCCTTTCCATTTTCTGTCATTTGTTTCTACCTTTTCATTTCAAATTTAGGTGATCATTACATGTTGTCTCTCTTAATGTATTAGTGTGTGCCACAGTCTTTTCTTTCTTGGTTTTCTCCATGCTGCTTCCAAGCTATTTTCCTCATGTACAATACAGCCATTTCATTTTTGCTTAAAAACTACTAAAAGTAAGTAGGTAGTCCTAAGTTTATATTGAAATTCTCTACAGTATGGTTTCATTCTGCTCCAGTCTTTCTTTTGGTTTATTCCTACAGGTAACCTATACTGGACTGCTCACATTTTCCCAACACCCTGTAGTTCCCTGCTTCTTTTGCTTTTATGGTTTCTTATGTTTGGAATACTCTATTTCCCTGTCTCTCTCCTTGTTGGAATCCTAACAGTCTTACACATTCCCCCCAGGCTTTCTGCAAAGCCCTTCCTAATAATCCATTTGGGAGAATGTATCTTCCCTTTAATGCCATATAACTCTATGTCCTTTTCTTATGGTACTAACCAAATTCTGCTTTGAGTGTTAAGTACAGATTTGCTTTACGTCTCACCTTCAGTTCTCCACTGCTCCTCTAACTTGTTCACACATTTTTTATTATTTTTTTAAATTTTTTTAATGTTTATTTATTATTGAGAGACAGAGAGAGATAGAGCATGAGAATGAGAGGGGCAGAGAGAGAGGGAGACACAGAATCCAAAGGAGGCTCCAGGCTCTGAGCTGTCAGCACAGAGCCCGACGCAGGACTCGAATTCACAAACTGCGAGACCATGACCTGAGCCAAAGTAGGATGCTCAACCGACTGAGCCACCCAGGCGCCCCTACACATCTTAAATTACAAGGCCTTTGAGGCCAGGGACGCTGTGGCATCTAATATTGTACTTTATATACATTGTAGCTAAAGTTTTTTTAGTATTTACTGTATGCTAGACATTGTGAGAAGTACTGCTCTTATATTTGCTAGTTCTGATAGCAGTCCTTTTTGCAGGTGAGAAAACAGTCACAGAAAGGTTAAATCAGTTTTGCTTATAGTGCTAGTCTCAATAAACTTGAGCCACAATGTAAATCAACTTACCTCTTTCTTCATCAAGAAGTCTTCTTAAAAAAAAGATCAGTCATATCACTAAGCATACTGTTAATGGTGTGTTAGTGATATAGTTGATTTAAATTCTAGTACCAGTTCCTTATCTTGGTATCAGTTTGAAGACTGGCAGGAGTTCTTGTTGTGAGAAGCACTGTATTAAGTAACCTTCCCAAAGTCACAACTTTAGGTGGAACTAGAATTCATGGTTGGGCACTCATTACTCTTAATACTAACTACTACTCACTGTAGCATATAATTTTTTTTTTCTTTTTTAGTGAAAAAAGATTTTTTTTAATCTTGTTTCATTTTTTATTTTTTTAAATTTACACCTAAATTAGTTAGCATATAGTGCAACAATGATTTCAGGAGTAGAATCCTTAATGCCCCTTACCCATTGGCCCATCCCCCCTCCCACAACCTCTCCCGTAACCCTCAGTTCTCCATATTTATGAGTCTCTTCTGTTTTGTCCCCCTCCCTGTTTTTATATTATTTTTGTTTCCCTTTCCTTATGTTCATATGTTTTGTCTCTTAAAGTCCTCATATGAGTGAAGTCATATCATTTTTGTCTTTCTCTGACCAATTTCACTTAGCATAATACCCTCCAATTCCACCCACGTAGTTGCAAATGGCAAGATTTCATTCTTTTTGATTGCCAAGTAATACTCCATTGTAACTCCATTGTATATATATACCACATCTTCTTTATCCATCCATCCATTGATGGACATTTGGGCTCTTTCCATACTTTGGCTATTGTTGATAGTGCTGCTATAAACATGGGGGTGCATGTGTCCCTTTGAAACAACACACCTGTATCCCTTGGATAAATGCCTAGTAGTGCAATTGCTGGGTCATAGGGTAGTTCTATTTTTAGTTTTTTGAGGAACCTCCATACTGTTTTCCAGAGTGGCTATACCAGCTTGCATTCCCATGTAGCATATAATTAATAAGTATTTATTGAATTATAATCTAATAATTGAAAATTTCCTGACATCATATGTATTTTGAGTGTGAAGCATGGTTTGTATCTTGCTTTAAGACTAAGGCTTCTCTTTACATATTTCAAAGGATATGACTATCTTATTTTAGTTTTTTTAATCTTTTATTTAGCTCTGGGAGACAAAGAAAGTATGTGAGAACTCTGCTATAGTGTTAAAGCAAGACATAGATGTTGTGTTTCAAGAAAATGAAGTGATGGTTCTTGCAGTTGACAATGTAAGACATCTGCAGGTGAGTATTTTTTAGAAAACAATTGGAAAAATTGTGTGTGTGTTTTTTAATGTTTCTTCATTTATTATTATTTTTTTAATGTTTATTATTTTTTTTGAGAGAGAGAGAGACAGAATATGAGTGGGTTGGCAGAGAGAGTGGGAGACACAGAATCCGAAGCAGGCTCTAGGCTCTGAGCCATCAGCACAGAGCCCTACGTGGGGCTCGAACTCATGAGCCGTGAGATCATGACCTGAGCCGAAGTTGGATGCTCAACCAACTGAGCCAACCAGGCAACCTGTTTATTCATTTATTTTTGAGAGAGAGCACAAGCAGGGGAGGGGTGGAGAGAGGGGACACAGAATCTGAAGCAGAGAGTCTGAAGCAGGCTTCAAACTCTGAGCTGTCAGCGCAGAGCCTGATGTGGGGCCCGAACTGATGAATATGAGTTTTCTACCTGAGCTGAAGTCGGATGCTTAACTGACTGAGCCACCCCGGCGCCCCAAAAAATTTTGGTTGAACTTCCAATTCACATTTTTCTTGTTCAGTTTTGAATTTGGGAATCAGGCATAAATGTGTGATATCTAATAGGTGCTCAGTAAGTATTAGTTGAATAAATATGTGGGTCTTGAGCTGAGGCTTAAATATGCTTAATATTTAGAATTTTAAAAAGTGAACTTTGCCTCACTTCATTCCTCTCCTGTTGGTATCTGTAATCACATTCCTTGATTTTCATGGAGTCTGGGAGGAGAACTTGAGACGGAGTGACTGAGGGTAAGACAGATCTTCACAAGCTTTGGAGCTGCAAAGCCCAGCTTGATGTGATGGAAAGAACAGTGACTGTTCACTCAGGAGACCCACGTACAGTTTAGGCTTTATTGTCAGTTGTGTGATGTTTGAGTAAATTATACACTTCCTCTGAGCCTCACTTTCTTCATCTATATGGTCCTTTTTATCTTGAGAAGTCTGAGCTGGTTATAGGGTGAAGGTGGAATCCAGATTCAGGAGACAGATATCTGGGAGTAAACAGTCTATGGCATGTGGTAATTTCTCCTTGTCTCCTGTCGGGGGTCAGAGTCAAGGTGTGAGGTACCCATTAATATGGCTTGTTCTGTATTTTACAAGCTACACTATCATCCTTAATATATTGATGGGGAGCTCCTAATGCCCTGTATTTCTGGGATAAATTGATGTGTGAAATTGAATGTGCATGCCTCGTTACTGATTTTTAGCAGACTTGGGATATTTTCTGTTGCAGTTTTCTTGTCAAGTTCAGTGTCCTCAGGCTTATATTACCTTTATTAAATTTGTGCAACCTTTCTTTAATAGTTGTCATAACTGTGAGACTTCAAAAAGAAGTCATACAGCTATAAAAGTATTTCATTCTCTGTCAGTGATTATGGGAGAGTTTAGGGGATAGTTAAACTGACAAATATAGTTCCATTTAAGTGAATAAAACATGTTTTAGTCGCTATTAGAAAAATATGGAAATTTATTTTTGAGAGAAAGAAGATAAATTCAGCTTTTAGCAATTCAGTCTTTATTTTGAATGTCATTGTGAAGAAAAGGCTACCTTGATGGATACCCTGTAATCTTTGTGCCTGAAACAAATATGACCATTAGTTCATGGTGGTGAAAAATGATTTAAGACTTTTAGGTTGTCAGAGAGAGAGGTAGCAGACAATTGATTTAAGTTTGAGAAATAGGTTTAGTTGAGCAATAAGCCATCTTTGTTAATAAGACTTAAAGTAATTGTTAGCATTGGTATGTATTATAAAATTAGCTAATCTTAGATTAAGCATTATAAGTCCAGTCACCCATATTATGCTTATGGGTTCTTCTCCAAAACTCCCTTCTCCCCTGCTTAACAAAGGAAAGAATCTTAATTTAAACTGTTTTGTGAGTGATTAGGGGATATAAACCTCATTTTAAAGATTTTTTAAAAAATGTTTTATTTTTGAGAGAGAGAGAACATGAGCATGGGAGTGGCATCGAGAAAGAGGGACAGAGGATCTGAAGCAGGCTTTGCACTGACAGCAGTGAGCTCGATGTGGGGCCCAAACTCAACAAAGTGTGAGATCATGACCTGAGCCAAAATCAGTTGCCCAACCGATTGAGCCACCCAGGTGCTCCTAAAACTCATTTTAAGTTGAATTTGGTTTTTTATATGATGTCTATCTCAGTCCCATTTCAGTAGCCCCCTTGAAAAATATCAGAAAAGTATACTTTAGCAAACGATAGCCTTACTAAAATGGGCTTTGTAAAGAAATGGAAAACAGGGTGCAGAGTTAGCTGTGGGATTATAAATTCATGTGTCTCAGGTGGTGGGCACAGCAGCTGCTTTTTAAACCTTTTAAAGCTCATTTTATTTTATGAAAGTGTATTTGAACCACAAAAGTGAAATGAAATGAAAGCGTGAAGTGCTAAATGCAGCTGCTGAGACTAGGATAGGGCTTTGTTGTTCCCCTGGGGGATCTTGTTGGTTGTTTTCTGTTTCACTTTATGTTTTCAATTGAAGTCTCTGTTATAAAGAACAGAAATTGCTCTTACAGCCTAACAACTGATTGTGCCTTATTTTTCATTAGCTCATTAATGGAAAAACAGGTCAGACTGATTACCTGACAGAAGCTCAAGTTAGTTGCTGTTGCTTAAGTCCACATCTTGAGTACATTGCATTTGGAGGCGAAGATGGAGCCATTGAGGTATTATTCTGTTCTAGTCTTCAGAATCCTTCTGTGCAGGAGACTTATTTATTTAAAATTGTGTGTCTGGCATTGTAGACTTATACTAAATAAATCTTTTTGTGGTATATCAGTCATTCTTCTGCTAGGCTAAAATCTTAAAATCCTGTTGGTGATATATTTTTCAGATTGCCTTTACTATGGTTTCTCATACTTTTTGTCTTTTTGTGTTCTTATGGTCTATCTAGTTGTTTTGCTATTCTGCAAGAATATCAAACACTGTCAGAGATTTAGCTGACCATGTAAATAGCACTTTTTTCTCTCCTTAGCAACTCAGCCTTTGGTGTAAGTTTCCATTTTGGTACTGATAAGGTTCCTTGGAAATGTCTGTGCAGGGTTGTCCTTTGCTTACCTGTTTCACCAACCCTTCTGATACTCTTTTGGTATTAGAAGTATACCTCTTCACCACCTGAAATCCTTAACTTATTAAAGAAGACCAAATAACTTAAAAAATGCAAAAATGTGTAATAAAATGATTTCATCACAAAGCACATTGTCTTTAGCTGTGTAATGGTTTTCCAAAGAACATTTGCTCCTTCTCTCACCTTTTTCTCATCCAAGCTTTTTGGAATTATTTCTTAATTTAGTAATTGTGGCACAAGCCACATTTATTTTACTTTGGATTTATTTTCATAAGGAATTACACAAATATTCTCTAGTCCATATTGCCCCACAAAGAGGAGACTATATGTTTACACACAAAATGAAGGAAGAAGCTTTTAGAAAGTGATGCCAGTGTTATTATATATTTGTCGTGGCCATTGTGGCATGGATTCAGAGTTAAGGTGTTTTTTTTCATTATTGTGAAAAATTATTTATCATGAAGATGAGTGCTATTTTGAAAAAAGTATATTGTGAATGTTTTTTAAGCAAGGGATGGTTCTCCATTTATGAGTGCACCTTAGTCTTCCCTCTCGGTCTCATCTTTCAAACTGGTGTATATTATTATTCATTCTTAAAGGATCCTTGCTTCCTCTTTTATTTTTACCTTGTTGCCAAGCCAGCACTACATTCTTTTTGTTTTTACGATCTGAGTATCTTGAAATAAACCTTAGTTTAAGGAAATAATTCACAAAACACACATGTACCTCATCCATATCCCTGTCCTCAGAGTCATCAAATAATATAAATAATATAAAATGAATTATATGAGATTACCAATATTTGACTGTATTTAACTTGTAAGATAGCATTTTCATGTGGTTGAGTCTAGTATCATCAAATAATAAAGGCTACCATTTTTAGGTATTTATCGACCAGATTCTCTCATGGAATTATTATAATACTTGGATGTTAGATGTTGTTATTCCTGTTTTACAGATGTCTAAACTCCAAGTTTCCATAACTTTAATTAAATCATTGTCAGAACTAGGATTTAAGCCCTGGTCTCTGAGCTGCTGTGCTATGATGCTTGCCTGCCTTTTCCCTACAGCAGTTCTAAGATTGTTCTGCTCATTGGGGAACGCTCTCACACAGTTCCCGTTTGCCTTCTAAAAGGAGCATTTTATCAGACATGCAGGTTAGGCTTGAATTTCTACCATTTCCTATATTAGCATCATTTCTATTTTCCTTAGGCTTCCTTGAGGCATTTTAATTTGGACAAGAGAACCATATTTACTTTTTTTTTGTTTTTGGTCAGTTCACTTGAAAGCCTTTTTGACATAGTCATTAGTTTTTGAGTTCTGTTACCACTTTTTTAATCTCTGCATTAGGCATATTCATCTTTAGATCCTTTATGTGTTCTTGATATACTTTAGAAAGCTACTCTTTATTCTCTTGTCTGTTTCCTGTCTCTCTCATTACCCCCCTCTTTCCTTGTCTGTGGTGTTTTATAAAGAGCTTGTGTTGTCAGTCATCCAGAATTTTTCTTCTCTCTCATCCATCTTACATGTCCTTTTCTTTTTGGAGGCTGAGTTCAGGCTGCCACTTGTTTGATGAATTGGGTAGTTGAGTTCTCAGAAGGACCACTGGTTCCTACTGCTATCTGGTCATTCCAGTGAGTTTTATTTTAGGGTGTGTGTGTGCGTGTGTGTGTGTGTGTGGATACACTTGTGCATATGTATGTTCCATTCATTTGTGTGTCTTTAATTAAAATGAAAGCACTATGAGATGGAAATTCTGTACCCTTCTGTATCTAATTTAAATTTAATATCTTTGGGGTGTAATGCCTGGGTGTTGCTGAATTTCTTGGTGCTAATTTTCTGTGGTTTTCTATTTTGAAGATTTTAGAACTCCTAAACAACAGAATCTTCCAATCCAGGATTGGGCACAAGAAAACTGTACGGCACATCCAGTTCACAGATGATGGGAAAACTCTTATTTCAAGCTCTGATGATTCTTCAATTCAGGTGAGGAGAATTAACTTCCAACATATGTCATGCTGACTCTAGCAAAGGAACACTCTGGTTGTGGCTCATATCTGGTGTGCATTTTAAATATTTCCTTAAGATCATATTACTTTGGGGATACATTCAGATTATGTACATAGATTTAGATAAAACCCATTCACGTTTCATATTTTTCTGTGGGTGAGGCAGGCAATTTGACTTGGGAACCCTCTACTGGAAGGTAGTTTATTTTGAAGATCAAGGAGTCATTTGAGTTCTCCCACCTGCCTTATATTTGGATTTGCATCAATAAATAAACTTTTTTGCCACATTTATGTAGTTTCTCTTTTCTTTAAAGTTGTAAAATCTGAAATAATTTTATTCTTTTAAGAATAAGATGTATATTATAGGGATGAAATTCTTTAAAAAAAGAATAGTTTGCCATAATGAAGGATTGTGGATATGGAGGCCTTACGCCTATTGTATGTTCTTTAAAAATTAACTTTGTTTTTATCAAAGTTCCAATGTACATACTTTTAAAACTTAAATAGTATTACAGAGCTCATTATGGAAAACAGACATCCCCATTACTCATTCTCCAGAAGCACTTCTTTTAGCTTCTAGATACTTCTTTTGATATTTACCTTCATGCCCCCATATCTCAAGCTTATAATGTTTTTAATTTCTATGTTTGAGAACTTATCTTCTGAAAATTAAGATGAAAATGTAACTTTTTTCTTCTCCCACCTGTGCTACCTTTGACATA
The DNA here is from genome assembly GCF_028749965.1 of Puma concolor. NCBI lineage: Eukaryota > Metazoa > Chordata > Mammalia > Carnivora > Felidae > Puma > Puma concolor. Next base: position 22,759,861 of record NC_141673.1, on the reverse strand, counting down.
GGCACACCCCTTTTTATCACCCCATTATTCTAATACAGTTAAAATAAAATTTTGTTTTGGTCATTAGTGTCATCAGAACTAAGTAGACTAAGTGTCCTATGAATGTGCTTCCTGCCTTAATGCAATTTAGGACAGTTCTACCTTTGGATGTAGTTTGCAATTATTTTACCCTAAAACTTTGAAGACGTTGTTCCATTTTCTCCCAAGGTTCCAAAGCTCATACTGAGAAGTCTGAAGCCATTCTGATTCCCAATCTTTCTCTCTGGAAGATTTTTGGATCTTCTCTTTGTCCCTAGAATTTTGAAATTTCATGATGATGTGCCTTGGTGTGTATTTGTTTTATCCATTGTTTTGCCTATTTGTGGTCCCTTCTCAATTTGGAAACATTTTTTAATGCAAGTAAACTTAAATTTTTCTTTGATTCCTCCCCATCCCAATATGCTTTCTTTTTCTTTAACAACCATTATTCAGATATTGGATCTCCTGGACTGATCATGTAATTTTCTTTTTCTGCATTTCATGATTTTAAACCATGCTGTGTTTTCTGAGTTTTCTTCAGTTTTATCTTCCAGGCCTTTAATTGACTTTTTTATGTGTACTATTTTTTTTTTTTTAATGTTTATTTTTGACAGAGAGAGAGAGACAGAGCATGAGCAGGGGAGGGGCAGAGAGAGAGGGAGACACAGAATTGGAAACAGGCTCCAAGCTCTGAGCTGTCAGCACAGAGCCCGACGCAGGGCTCGAACCCACAGACTGCGAGATCATGACCTGAGCCAAAGTCGGAGGCTCAACCAACTGAGCCACCCAGGCGCTCCTTATTTCTACTATTTTTAATGCTGAAGAGTCCATTCTTATTTCTTTAGAAGAGCACTGTGTTCTTGTTTCAGAGATGTAATATCTTCTTTGAGGATGGGTGGATATATAAATAATGTACAAATTATACATATAATACACATATATGTATATATGTATGTATGTGTATATATATATATATGTATGTATATATATACACATAATTTTTTCCTCAAAATTGCATTTTCATGCATAGTTGCTATTTCTTCCAAGTTTTTTGTTTTTTTTTTTCTGTGTGGTTGCTTTGGCCTCTTATTTTAAATGTCTTCCTCAGCTCTGTGGTGATACTAGCTACCAGAGGTGGACACTAAAAGGCTGAAAGCTCTGCATGTTGACTGAGACCTTTTCTGAAAAGTAGTCTGGATGGGGAATCTTTGTTGTCAGTATCTTTAGGTGTTTTGTCATGTACTTGTCAGATTACTAGAGAAGAAACTTCTGGTCTTTCTGCCTGGAGGTTATAAATCTGGCTGACAGGTTCTTAGAGCTAAGTGGGGAGGAGAACTGGGGGGTAGCTGTAGGGTCTCGTCATTTAATGTGTAAACCTTCACTGGATCCCTCTGTTCTCAAAACTATAATTCTGTCCTCAGTTGTGCTGGTGCCCTTTGATTTAGAGTCTTCTTTCTGGTCTATTCCCATTGTCTGTAGGAGCATTTTCTACACTTGATTCTCTCTCTCTCTTTTTTTTTCATAGTAACTTTGTTTCATTCAATGATGGTTCTTTTCTTTTTTACACAAAATTAGTTTTCCTGAACTTTTTGAAGGAGTAGGTAAGGCCAACGTTTCTAGCTTTATAGCTCTACAGCTTCTCCTTCTGTTGTTTTCATGAAACATTAAAAACATTGCCTTGTTCTTATGAGATTGCTTTGCTCTATCCTCTTCCTTTGTTTTTTTTTTACACCTTCACTTTCCTTTGCTGCCAGAATCCTTGTTCCACTCAATTTGGATTCTATTCCCAGCAGTTTCTCCTCATTAGTATAGGATTATCCTGGTTAATTTTGAGAGTTCATAGGTCCCAGACTGCTCCATCCCTTCCAGACTGGACCATAGTTGCCTTGCATTCAGTGTCTGCTGCTGCTGTCCCATTGGTCCACTGAGCTTTCCAGTGAATGTACTTGGCTCTTTTGGAATTCTCTTTTTAGGTTTGTCAGACTCTCCATACTTCTCTATACTTTCCACATAGATGCTGGGATGCAAGTCTTGCAGCTCTCAGTTTGTCCCTACTCACTTGTATCTTGGGGTTTATGGAAATACTTTGTCAGTTAACAGGGTCTTGTTGTCAGTGTTGTCTGTGCATTTTTGGTTTTGGTATTGCAGTTGCTTTGTCCACTTTTGATGGAGGCTTCAGGGAGATTAAAAAAAAACAAAACTCACCTGCACTGTTGCCATCTTCCCAGAATTCCTAATAGTTCTGGTCCTATGCCCATCCTCATTCCCACCTCTGGATGTACTCAGTGACCTAAGTTTCTGAGCAATTGGTGAATTTTGTACTGTCAGTTTTGTTGCTTCGGTTTTTCTCTAATGCTTTTAGGATTCTGTTTTCTTGGTTCTGCTATTCTCTATTTCTTGGTTCTGCTCTTTCCTTGGTTCTATCATTCTGCTTTTCAGGCTCCAACATTTTTGTTCCTATTCCCTTTAGCTTGTCATTGTAGTAGGGTTTTAGAAGTGAAGGAGATACAAATACATATGTTCAATAGAAGTTACTGTATGTTTTTTTATTTAACATGTGTTTCTTGCATTAGCAATATTTACAGTATTTAAAACTCTTTTGAGGGGCGCCTGGGTGGCACAGTCGGTTAAGCGTCCAACTTCAGCCAGGTCACGATCTCGCGGTCCGTGAGTTCGAGCCCCGCGTCAGGCTCTGGGCTGATGGCTCAGAGCCTGGAGCCTGTTTCCGATTCTGTGTCTCCCTCTCTCTCTGCCCCTCCCCCGTTCATGCTCTGTCTCTCTCTGTCCCAAAAATAAATAAACGTTGAAAAAAAAAAAAAATTAAAACTCTTTTGACAGGGTGCCTGGTTGGCTCATTTGGAAGAGCATGTGACTGTTGATCTCGGGGTCATGAGTTCAAGTCTTACATCGGGGATAGAGATTACTTAAATAAATAAAAACTATTTTGAAAAAAAATATTTTTATGTTCTGTCTTTGTGAGTTCTATATGATTGCAATGAAATTTGGTTTCAGTGCAGAAAGTTACTATAGGCTCTCATGATATTGTTATTAGCATTAGCTATGAAACTCAGTGTAATATTCACCTTTCTTCCTCTCCAGATTGCTTTGAAATGGGTGAAACTAAACTACATCTGATGAGATTCTGTTGAGACCTTGTATACTGTATAGTTTTTCTGTCAGAAGCTAAAATCATAGGTTTAATGACCTGCTTGAACATCAGGTATTCTCAGCCAGAGAAAGAAATAATTTCTAGGAATATTTTTAGGTTCAGAGTTAGATTATTTTAGAAATATGAGTTAAGTGGTGTTTCATCCTCTTTTTTTGCTCTATCCAGAATACTTCTTACATTTAAAATGTTTTAGTATAGGGGCATCTGGGTGGCTCAGTCGGTTAAGTGGCCGACTTTGGCTCAGGTCATGATCTCGTCATGGTCCATGAGTTCGAGCCCCGCGTTGGGCTCTGTGCTGACAGCTCAGAGCCTGGAGCCTGTTTCGGATTCTGTGTTTTCCTCTCTCTGACCCTCCCTGTTCATGCTCTGTCTCTCCCTGTCTCAAAAATAAATAAAACGTTAAAAAAAATTTAAAAAAAATTAAATGTTTTAGTATATATTCATGTAACAAAACTCTTGCTGGGTATTTTGAAAAATTGACTGGTTGGGTTTTTATTTTAACTTTTTAATAAATAATTAATTGGAAGTTTATGCCCCAGCCCTCTTTGTTGAGGTGTGACAAAATTGTATATGTTTTGGACATACATTATGATTTGATATATACACATTGTTAAATAATTACAATGATCAAGTTATTTAATGAATCCACACACGTCACATAGTTATCATCTTGGAGGTTTATTTGATTCATTTTTGTATCCCCAGTGCCTAGAATTTAGCAGGAGTTCAGTAAATCTCTGTTGAGCTGAACCAAAGTTATTTCCAGAATTTAAAAATCAATTCACTTGATTGATTATAGCACCTAGCGTTGTAAAAATTGAGGTCTACCTTTGGTAGTTTTTGATCCGTTTTCTTGAGATAAATATAGCCCAAGTAGCAGCCATGTTCACCTGAGCTATGACACTATATTAATTCTTACAGGTATAAGAAGATTCTTCAGCATTTTTAAAATTTAAATTTTACCATTTATATAGCTGAAAACATTCTGTAGTGTACATACATTGCAAAAATTATAGCTCATGGTAGGGACATCCCCAAACTCAATACATTTGGTTAATGCTGGTGAAAGTTTAGCTGTTATATAAGGTAATTCAGTTAGTACAGTGTGTTTGAGTCCAGTAAAAAAGGTGTCCCTGTCATCACTGCCTTATCAGAAAGTTTTTGCAACAAACCGCTAAGGCTGTTCTTAATCTTTCCTCAGTCATTGTCAAACTTTTTGTTCTATCTGCTCAGGAAGGATCTCTGACTTCTTGACGTGGAGGGCAGCAGTAAGAACCCAACTCAAGATTGAACATTGAATCAGACACAGCTGGGAATGGCAGTACTGGTCACTGTACTGGAAGAGCTGTTAATAGTAGTCACTGATTCTCAATTGCAGTAATGCCCAGAAAGTAGGAGCAACCCAGAAAGTTCCTAGTGGAAATGATCTAGGTGTATTTTATGCTTAGTCACACAGGGTGCCTTTCTTTTCTGATATGATTTGGGGAGCCAGAGAAACCTCTCTTTATTCCTCCTCCTCAACATGTCTCCTTGAGTTCTTAAAATGCTGAAATTCCTAATACATTCTCTTTAAAATTCCTCTCATTTCTAACTCCTCTTCTAGGGTCCTCTTGCTCTCATACAGATACCCTGCTCCTGATATCCTCCTTCTGTGAATGAGCACTTGGAGACAGAAGAGATAGAGATCTGAGAGCCAGGGCTCAGTGGTGAGGGGCGGGGTGGGGGGGGGGGGTGACTGCTTAAGTGTGGAGGATAAAGGAGTAAAGAAAGGGGATAAGAGAAGTGTCATTTCTTTTATAGTTTTGCCTAAGCCTGACAGGAAAAGCCTAAATATATTTCTACTGTTGAACCTTCACCAGTCAAAAACTTGACCCAGAATATCACTAATGTGCATACCTGTGGTGGTTACTGATTTTTCTTTATCTTTTTATTCCTGATGTTAAAAATTAGAAGAAAAATCCGTTCTAGTCTACTTGATTGCCCACAGCTCAGAAGTCCAACTTCATCAAGCCCACTGGCCTTATTATTTTTTTAATATCTTCCCAACCTTATTTTTCTGATTCTTCTGCATATCCTGTATTTCAGCCAGATTGAGCTATAAACTGGTCCTCATAATCTTTCCATGTTTTCCTGTTCCTGTGCTTTAACTTAAGCATTCATTACCTTTATTTGAAAAGCCCTTCTCCGGTTGTGAATCATACTTCCAGCCCATACCTTACCTCAAGCCTATTTTGAATGCACTGTCTCCATCATTTCAATTTCTTCTCTTCCTTTTGTGCTTGAGGAATTCTTCCTGGAGCTCCATATGGAAAATAATGTACTATATCACTTTGTCAATTTGAGGATTGCATTAAGGGGATATTTAATATCTCTAAAACTTAGACATTCTGTGACTTGGTTTGAAGCTGCTCTAGTCAGCTGACCTTCCCAGGCATTAGGGCCCATAGGACTCAGTAACTTCAGTGGAGCTAGTATGTATGTATGTATGTATGTATGTATGTATGTATATATTTATTTACACCCAAGTTAGTTAGCATATAGCGCAACAGTGATTTCAGGAGTGGATTCCTTAATGCCCCTTAACCATTTAGCCCATCCCCCCTCCCACAATCCCTCCAGCAACCCTCTGTTCTCCATATTTAAGAGTCTCTTATGTTTTGTCCCCCTCCTTGTTTTTACATTATTTTTGCTTCCCTTCCCTATGTTCATCTGTTTTGTATCTTAAATTCTTCATATGAATGAAGTTGTATGATATTTGTCTTTCTCTAATTTTGTTTAACATAATACCCTTTAGTTCCATTCAAGTAGTTGCAAATGGCAAGATTTTATTTGATTGCCGAGTAATACTCCATTCGTGTGTGTGTGCGTGCGCACACGCGCGCCTGTGTATACACACATATACATACCACGTCTTCTTTATCCATTCATCTGTCAATGGACATTTGGGCTCTTTCTGTACTTAGGCTATTGTTGATAGCGCTGCTGTAAACATTGAGGTGCATGTGCTCCTTTGAAACAACATACCTGTATCCCTTGGGTAAATACCTAGTAGTGCAATTGCTGGATCATAAGGTAGTTCTATTTTCAATTTTTCGAGAACCTCCATACTGTTTTCCAGAGTAGCTATACCAGTTTGCATTCCCACCAGCAGCGCAAAAGAGATCCTCTTTCTCTGCATCCTCGCCAACATCTGTCATTGCCTGAGTTGTTGATGTTAGCCATTCTGACAGGTGTGAGGTGGTATCTCATTGTGGTTTTGATTTGTATTTCCCCGTTGATGAGTGACGTTGAGCATTTTTTCATGTGTTGGTTGGCCATCTGGATATCTTCTTTGGAGAAGTGTCTATTCATGTCTTTTGCCCATTTCTTCTCTGGATTATTTGGTTTTTGGGTGTTGAGTTTGATAAATTCTTTATAGAGTTTGGATACTAACCCTTTATCTGATAATGTCATTTGCAAATATCTCCTCCCATTCCGTCAGTTGCCTTTTAGTTTTGCTGATTGTTTCCTTCACTATGCAGAAGATTTTTATTTTGATGAGGTCCCAATAGTTCATTTTTGCTTTTGTTTCCCTTGCCACTGGAGACGTGTTGAGTAAGAAGTTGCTGTGGCCAAGGTCAGAGAGGTTTTTGCCTGCTTTCTCCTTGAGGATTTTGATGGCTCCCTGTCTTACATTTAGGTCTTTCATCCATTTTGAGTTTATTTTTGTGTATAGTGTAAGAGTGGTCCAGGTTCATTTTTCTGCATGTCACTGTCCAGTTTTCCCAGCACCACTTGCTGAACAGACTGTCTTTATTCCATTGGATACTCTTTGCTGCTTTGTCAAAGATTAGTTGGCCATACATTTGTAGGTCCATTTCTGGGTTCTCTATTCTGTTCCATTGATCTGAGTGTCTGTTCTTGTGCCAGTGCCATACTGTCTTGATGATTACAGCTTTGTAGTATAGCTTGAAGTCTGAGATTGTGATCCCTCCAGTTTTGGTTTTCTTTTTCAAGATTGCTTTGGCTATTCTGGGTCTTTTTCTGCTTCCATATATACTTTAGGATTGTTTGTTAGTGGAGCTATAATCTTCAGTCTTGGCCTAACTTGCGGGGCTTAGGAAACTGTGAATATGTAATGGGGATACTTTTCTCTGGAAAATTTAATCGGATGGAGAGCTCACTAGCATATTGCGGCTTTTCTCTATCTTCTGGTGTAATTAATTGCTCTCCAAGAAACTGAAGAAAGTGATTTTTTTTCTAAAGATTTATTTTAATTTGTTTAGAGAGAGTGTGAACAGGGGAGAGGGGCAGGAGGAGAGAGAGAGAATCTCAAGTAGGCACCACACTCAGCCCAGAGTCCCACATGGGGCTCTATCCCATGACCCTGGGATGACCTGAGCTGAAATCAAGAGTCAGATGCTCAACTGACTGAGCCACCCAGGCACGGAAAATGAGTTTTATTTAGGAGGAAACGTATTTTATTTTGTCACTTAAGTTAATTAATCCCAGCTTTTCTCTTCTCAGTCTCGAAAATGGGAACACCCTATTTTTTTCTTGGTATTCTTCTGTGGTTTTCTTTTTTTATTAATAATTTATGTATTTTTTAATTTACATCTAAGTTAGCATATGGTGTAACAATGATTTCAGGAGTAGATTCCTTAATGCCCCTTACCCATTTAGCCCATCCCCCCTCCCACATACCCTCCAGCAACCCTATTTGTTCTCTATATTTAAGAGTCTCTTATGTTTTGTCCCCTTCCTCGTTTTTATATTATTTTAGCTTCCCTTCTCTTATGTTCATCTGTTTTGTATCTTAAAGTCCTCATATGAGTGAAGTCATATGATATTTATTTGTCTTTCCCTGACTAATTTCACTTAGCGGTATTCTTCTTTATTTTACTGAAATGCCATGAGGATAAAAGATGTTAGGCTATTGAGCACATACTACCCCACTCCTCCAATGGGATATCATGGGAAGAGGGTTATAACAGACTTACTTCTTTGATAATCAGGTATGGAATTGGCAATCAGAGGAATATGTCTTTCTACAAGCCCATCAGGAAACAGTGAAAGACTTCAGGCTCTTGAAAAATTCAAGACTGCTTTCCTGGTCATTTGATGGAACAGTGAAGGTAATTTGAAACACAAGGTTTTTTTGTTTTTGCTTTTAAAGTATTCTGATATTGTAATGATTATATTGTGATAGCTAAAAGCAGATGGGTGGTAAGTAACTACCTAAATTTTTAAATTTCTATTTTCTCATGGCTGTTTTCTGTTTACTGCGATCACCTTCATCTGTGTGTTTAAGGGCACTTAAAGAGGTCAGAACAACCATTGTGCTAAAGCTCTTATTTTATAGATAATATATTCTAGATGATTATGCTCGGTAATACAAAATGTTCTTTTTCTAATTTTTTTTTTAATGTTTATTTATTTTTGAAGGAGAGAGAAAGAGTGTGAGTAGGGGAGGGTCAGAGACAGAGGGAGACACAGAATCCAGAGCAGGCTCCAGGCTCTGAGCTGTCAGCACAGAGCCTGACACGGGGCTCAAACTCACGAGCTGTGAGATCATGACCTGAGCCAATGTCAGATGCTTAACCGACTGAGACACCCAGGTGCCCTCAAAATGTTCTTAAAAGTGTCAACTTCTGTATTTCTTTTTGAAGGTGTGGAGTATTATTACTGGAAGAATAGAAAAAGATTTTGTCTGTCACCAAGATACAGTACTTTCTTGTGATATTTCCCCTGATGCTACTAAATTTTCATCTACATCTGCTGACAAGACTGCAAAGGTAGGTCAGTTAGTTGAAATATGCATGTATAAAAGTTAGGTATTGGTTATTTATTATGAGTCCAAATGATGTATAAAATAGTAAGTGTCTATGTGTCTGTCCCGTTTTGTGGGTTTTTGATAGATGCCCATTGACATTTAGTGTGTCAAATAGATTAAATGAATAACATTGAGGACTTTTGATTTCTGCCTTACTAATGACTTCTTTATCTATTACTGATAAAATGCAATTTCTACCATATACTATAGGCGGGAAAAAGCACTGAAAGGGATTTACATTTAATTGCGTATCCATTGTAAAAGTTTATGCAATTAATGTAAGTTGATACTTTGGAAAATAACATTCCAGTGAAATGCTGCCTGGTTGGGGACATTGACTATCCATTCTCTTCTTTTTTATCCATCTTTGTTAATGACCTCATTACCCATTTTTCCAAACTACAAACCTTGGAATTGGCTGGACTCTGTCCTGTCTTTCATGTTCTGTTGATTACTTCTCAGTGTTTCTTGGCTCATTCTTCTCCTCCTTACCCCACTCCATAAGATTTGGTCTCCTCCTTCATTGGTGAACCTTTCTTTGGTCTGTGCCTCCTCCAGTTTATGTTTCTTACTACTGCCTGAATCTCCTGTTGAAATACCTTCTGTGACTTGATGGTTTTTATGCCAGATTCCTTTGCCCTTGACCGTCTCTTTCTGCCGCATTGTTCCTTCTGTGCCAGGCTACTTTTACCTCCATCTTTTGTGCACTCAGTTCACTTTGGCATGACACAACTTATCTTTTTTTTTTTTACCTCGAAGCATTATGACTCATTCTTTCAGAGGTAGGTTTGATGTCCGCTTTTCAGTGAACCCTTTCCTGCCTGTCAGGCAGGGTTAGCTGCTCTACCTTCAGTGTTCCAGATTACTCCAGTTTCTTAGAGCATTTACTTCATGTAACTATTCACTTAATGATTCGTAAGTCTATATACCTGATTATAGAGTTTTCAAGGACAGGGAGGGTATCCAGTTCATCTTTATACCACCAGTTCTTAGCTCACGGTGTCTGGAACATGGCAATTACAGTACATTCTTATTAAATGGTGATGACATTGAACCACAAAGAATATTGGAAAGAAAAAAACAGTATTTTGGCTGCCAAGACAGTAAGATAGTGATCTTTAAAGAACACTTGTCATATATTAGGCCTTGTGCTAGAATTTCACTATTATCTCACTTAATCTTCACACCATAGGTACTATTACCCAATTGTACAGGTGCAGAAACGAAAGCTAGAGAAACTTATATGAGTTGTCAGTACAAGGGAGCCAGGACTCACACTCAAGTTGGCTCTACTCTGTAGACTGTTCTTAACTGATTTGCTATTCCTTTTACGTCTAAAGTTAAAGAAGCTGTGATTTTGGTCCTTGAGCTTAAGTTAACATAAGTAATTAAAGGGAAGATAAGGAAAAAACAATGTTGCAAGTTGAGACTTGGGCCTCTAATGAAAATTTATTGAACTGTTGAATGTTAGAACTTCCATATGATTGAATTTATGGCTAGTCAGCCCCAAGACAGGGTTTGCAGGTACTTATTTTGAGTGTATTTACTATTCTTAAACAATCTTAATTGCTTTCCAGATTTGGAGTTTTGAACTTCTTTCCCCTCTTCATGAGCTGAGGGGCCACAAAGGCTGTGTGCGCTGCTCTGCCTTCTCTGTGGACAGTACCCTGTTGGCGACTGGAGATGACAATGGAGAAATCAGGGTAGGGTGTTTGCTAACATGAAAAAGCGCTCCTCTTTCTGTAGCTTTGGTTAGTGCTCTGTACCACATGGGGGAACTTTGTTAATGTGACTGAGAAGTACAGGCCCTGGGGTTCTGGTTGGGTGAGACCTTGTTTGCTTTATTTCCTGTGCACAGTGTGTTCACAGCTGTGCTTCTCTGCAGGAAAGAATTAGTTTTAGTTAGAATGAAGTGTATGAGTTAGGGTTTGTGGGGGCACCTGGGTGGCTCAGTCAGTTAAGCATCCAAATCTTGATCTCAGCTCGGGTCTTGATCTTTGGGTCGTGAGTTCAGGCCCCATGTTGGGCTCTGTGCTGGGCATGGAGCCTACTTAAAAAAAAAAGAAGAAGAAAAAAAGAATACAGTCTCTGAATGTGAGGATGCAAATTCCTGAGCTGTTTGCACTTGGTTGTCTGCTTTTAGCTTGAGAATGATTCATTGGGATTGTTGGACCTGAACCAAAGGTTGTTTATAGTGGCAGAATTTGAATAAAATAATTTATAAATCATTAAGTAGATTATAAATGAATTGCAAATTCTGCTCTTTTGAGCACTGAAAGAATCACTTAATGGAACTATATCCATTGGATAGTCAACATTTATAGTGTGGCCTATTACAGTCCTCATGGGATTGCCTGCCTCTGGTTGTGTTAGAAGGATTGGGCAGTTGATGGGAAAAATTTGGGTGTTGGGATGGCTGTTATAGTAACCAGTGTATTTGAAGAACGCCTTTTTTTTTTCTTTTTTTACAAAGGAAGATTTAAAATTCATGACAGAGTATTCAGTTTGCAGGAATAGAGGAATTATCAGATGGTCTTTCCAGGAAAATTAAGATTCTCCTGCTTGAGGGCTAAGTAACCAATCTTCTCTGTACCGTTCTAATAAATGCCATGTCAACTGAAGTGGCAGGGCCGCTTTGGGAACATTCATTTTGCTCTGACTTCTCATCTTAGATGAAAAGGGCTCCTTTACTGGTTATGAAGGAGTATTTCATTTTTCAGAAACGCTTGAGGAAACAAATTCTCTTTAATTTATTTTTTAATTTTTTTAATTAAAAAATTTTTTTAACGTTTATTTTCGAGAGAAAGAGAGACAGCGTGTGTTGGGGGAAGGGCAGAGAGAGAGAGGAGACACAGAATTCAAAGCAGCCTCCAGGCTCTGGGCTGTCAGCACAGAGCCTGATGTTGGCTCGGGCTTGAATTCAAGAACTGTAAGATCACGACCCGAGCCGTAGTCGGCCACTTAACCCACTGAACCACCAAGCTGCCCCAAATTCTCTTTCTTTAAATGCATGTCATTTAAAATTTTTTCTTTAGTACATTAAACAAAAATTTTTTTCCTTGATTATTTAAAATGTAGCTGTTAATTTTTTTCTCTCTCTGTATATATGTATCTCTGATATTTAGCTATCTTACTAAATTCTAATGAGTCTGTCCATTTGATTTTCTTGGATCAAATGTTTCTAGGAAAACATTTACAAATGATGGTTTTGGTCATTTTCCTTTGCTGTTTATGCCTCTTTGTCTTATTCTGTTGTGCATTTATTAGAGTACTGCCCATGTATTAATTATCACTGGAAATAAATGGAAATATTAACATATGTGATTGGGTTGTTCATAAGGATCTAGTAAAATAATCTTTATCTATATTTGTATCTTTATATATGTGTGTGTGTGTATACACACACACACGTAAAACCTTAAGGCATTTAGTGTTTAAATATGTTTGAATGACTTTAGGTGTTTGAATGACCTCTGTCAGCATTTTTCATGGTAGATCCTGCCCTAGAATTCTATTTTTTTTTTTTAATAGTTTGTTAAGCCTTTTTTGTTTACTCCTTGCTTCTCCCATTATTCTCTTATTAAATGAAAAGGATCACAGTATTCTGACCAGTTGTTCTAAGTTCTCTTGTTTTATTTTTTGGAATATGGTTAATGATAAATATTTTATTATTTTATAATAATAAGTACATTTTTATTATAGTGAGTGGCATTTAAAAAATTGAACAGGAGAGAATGCAATCTAAAAAAATTCCTAAGGTATCACTGAATTGTAATTATATTTTTGAGAAAGATTTTCAAATATGTTCCAGATTAGATGGATAGATATATAAAACTTCTGGGTGACCTTGTTAATGCATTGTGTATTTTGTTTGTGTAGATATGGAATGTCTCAAATGGTGAGCTGCTTCATTTATGCGCTCCGATTTCAGTAGAAGAAGGAGCTGCTACCCATGGAGGCTGGGTGACTGACCTTTGCTTTTCACCAGATAGCAAAATGCTTGTCTCTGCTGGAGGATATCTTAAGGTAAGAGTTCCTCAAAGACTGTGAAAGAAAAGAACAGCCTGTGTACTACTTTCCAAGCTATTTTCACTTCCTGTTTCTCAGTTGGGCCTCATACGACCCAGCAGAATGGAAGGGCAGTGACTGTTATCCTCATTTGGCCTAGATGAGACAGATCTGCAAGGCTACTTTCCTCAGTTCTCTTGGAAGTTTTGATGATAGTGTTAGGGATTTTCTCTGTACACAGCTCTCATACTGCCCCATACTTAGATGATCAGAATGACTAGAAAGTTGGGTGTTTAACTTAATTTTATTTTCCACTGATGGTTAACTATTTTGGTTGAAAGTCTTGAATTATTTGTGAAAAAAATTTGTGAAATTTCCTTTTTTTCCCCTTAAGTTTATTTATTTATTTTGAGAGGGAGAGAAACAATCCCAAGCAGGCTCCACACTGTCATTGCAAAGCCCAATGTGGGGCTTGAACTCACGAACTGCGAGATCATGACCCGAGCAGAAACCAAGAGTCGGACTGTTAACTGACTGAGCCACCCAGACACCCTGTGAAATCTCTTAGGTACTACTAGTAGCATTTGTAATAATAGTAGCAACAGTATATTGCTTTATTTTATAGCCTACAAAATGCTTTACTTACATCATCTCATAAGCCAGCTTTGTAAGCTTAAATTTCATTACCCTTGGCTTATAGATGAGGAAACTGATGTTCATTGTGTGTGTTGTGGTGCCTCCGGGTCCTTTTTTGGTGCTTGCATGTATTTATCCACTCGGTACGAATGTGTTCTGTGCCCACTGTGTGCTAAGTGGCACAGAATTTTAAGACTTGATTTTGCCTTTCAGTGATGTATAGTCTGGGGAAAGCAGATAGTGAATAAATAGTCTGTAAAATATAGGAGGGTTCTGGGACATGTGTGCATAAAGATGGAGTTAGCAGAGGCTTTGTAGGGAGGGGGATGCTTGAAGTGAGTCTTTTGAATGGTGGTACACTTGTGAAAGGGTTGAAGATACTATATATTGTACTGACCACTTAAAATAGATCCCTAATAAATTAGATCTTATAATACTTTTATTTCTTACTGAAAAAATCCAAGTGTAGGAAATGATTCTGATTAATTGTCTAACACAGTATAGGTGTTCAAAAATATTTGAATAAATGAATTTAATTTTTTGGTTATATGAGACCCACATAATTACAGTTTTACTCAACATAAAAATGTACCTTATAAGAAAGAAGACAGTTTTTAGCTCTGTCAGAGGATGTTTGTTACAAACACTTTTTGAGTTGCATTGAGAACGCACTGCTATTTATAAAATGTTGCATTAAACTATACCTTTTTGGTATAGTTTATTTAGTTACTGGGAGGGATCTTGAAACTGTCACCATCTATTTTCCTTTAATGTAAAGATAAACTGAGACTCTTAGTCTGCTCTGAGGATGATGCTTGGAGGAGCAGCATTGTGATCTTTGGGTTGGAAGCAGGGGGCCTTGAGTCCAGTACCTGTTGAAAAACATAACTGGTCAACTTTGACACTGAGCTTCTAGAGACCATGTCATTTGATACTCTGGGCCCCAGAGAAGGCTGTCACATAATCATGAATCTGGCTTATAAGGTGTATAGCAATCAATGACAGGATTCCCAGAGTTCTTGGAGAACCTTGAAATAGAGCAACAGAATAGATGTCTGTACTGTAGAGGCTATGTCTTAAGGGAGTAAGAACCCATAGCCCATACATTCAGTCTGTATATTTAAATGACAGTCAAGCTGTTCTTCCCTCTGGTTTGATTACTAGCATGGTTAAACTGATTATGATATAGCCCAGCCTGCATCTACTCAGCATGTTAATGAGACTATCAAAAGCACAGAGCAAATTAGAAGTAAAAAGGAACAGCTGCTGTAGTGTCCAAAGGAATGAGCCTTTTGAGTCTGTTTACTAAAGAATCTAAGCTATATAAAGCGAATGTCAGTAGGATAAAGTAGATATCCAGTAGCTAAAAAGCTCTTAACTTTCAAAATGCTTTCTTTTTTTTTTTTTTAAAGTTTATTTATTTTGAGAAAGAGAGAGCACGAGTGGGAGAAGGGCAGAGAGAATCCCAAGCAGTCTCTACACTATCAGCCCAGAGTCCAACGCGGAGTTCAATCTCACAAACCATGAGATCATGACCTGAGTCGAGATCAAGAGTTGTATACTTAACCAGCTAAGCCACCCAGGCAGCCCTCAAAATTATTTCTATCATAAAGTTAAAAAATAATATAATGTAGCTGTTTACTTGTGTAATGCCATAGAATACATAAGTTAGAATGATAGGAAATCGACATTAATTCATACTTACGAGAAGAAAGCTGGTTTGAAATGTGGAATACATGGTGATAAAAGCAGGTGTGCCATTATATAGAGGAAAGAGAATGTTATAGTCAGGAGAGTGAGCCAGGGCAGATTGCCCAAAGTCAAAGCCTGTCTCTGCCACCCATTAGCTTTGTGATTTTGCATGAGATTATTTAATCTCTCTATGCTTTGATTTTCTTATTTGTAAAAATGGGTATAATAATAAACTCTAGCTCATAGAGTTGGGATGGTTAAAGGAGTTAATGCATGTAAAGCACTCTTACATAGAGTCACATAGTGTACCTTGAGTAAATGTTAGATATTTTTAAAAATTCACTTTATTTCTTTTTTAAAAATTTTTAATGTTTTATTTATTTTTGAGAGAGACAGAGCACAAGCAGGGGAGGGGCAGAGAGAGGGAGACACAGAATCTGAAGCAGGCTCCAGGCTCTGAGTTGTCAGCACAGAGCCTGACACAGGGCTTGAACTCATGAGCCACGAGATCATGACCTGAGCCCAACTTGGATGCTTAACTGACTGAGCCACCCAGGCGCCTCAAATTCACTTTATTTTTTAGAGCAGTTTTAGGCTCACAGCAAAACTGAGCAGAAAGTACAGAGTTCTCATATACCTCCTGCCCCCACACATGCACAGGCTTCCTCCACTGTCCATAGATTATCAAGAGAGTGGTACATTTGTTACAATTGATGAACTTACATTGGCATGTCATTAGTACCACTCTTGGTGTTGTTCATTCTGTGAATTTTGACAAATGTATAATGACATGTGTCTACCATTGTAGTATCATACAGAATAGTTTCATTGCCCTAAAAATTCCCTATATTAGCTATTTTTTTTATTAAAAAAATTTTTTTTAAGTTTATTTATTTTTGACAGAGACAGAGTGCAAGCATGAGCTGGGGAGGGGCAAAGAGAGAGGGAGACACAGAATCCGAAGCAGGCTCCAGGCTCCAAGCTGTCAGCACAGGGCTTGATGCGGGGCTCGAACTCACGAACTGTGAGATCATGACCTGGGCCGAAGTCGGACGCTTAACTGACTGAGCCAACCAGGCGCCCCTGTATTAGCTATTTTTAATGTCATTGTTTTTTAGTCAATATTCAACTTAGTGGCTTGATACAATGTTTCTAAGCAGAGTGGTTTGTTTCAGTAGAGGGAAAGGTAGTGGCACTAGATTAGGTACCAGAAACAGTTCTGCTTCTGCCACCTGCTAGCAGTATAATCTTAGGTGACAAGGCCTTTCTTCTCTAAGAACCCTGGTTTCCGTATTTGTAAATGAGGCAGTTGATCTAGCTGATCTTTAAGGGCCTTACTATCTGTGTGATTTGTTTCTAGGGGAATGGAAAGTAATGAATTTTCTCTCAAGTAGGTGGAATGTGTGCTGTGCAGTCTTGATTACATTGCTATTTTATAAAGCAAAATCACCACTTCTGGAAAATTTCAAGTTACTACAAGTTGCTTTAGTGAGGTTTACTAAAGTCCATGGGGTATACTTTTACCAGTTACTATTACTGAGGAAACACGAATAGTTTACCCAGTCAAGCACAGAATGTTAGGCACTGCCCCCAGTTACAAAAATGAGTGACACCATTATTTTGTTCATGATACTCTGAATCTTGATGTATCTGACGCCTTTTCAAAAGGTGTTTATGTTCATTGTCTCTTTTACCCTCATTTTAGCTGTGAGATACATGGGTAAGCTTTATGAATATCTCCATTTGGTAAATAGCTGTAAACACTGTTATAATTTGAGCAAATTCAGTGATCGGGAGGAGAAAGGAAGGATTGGCAGGAGCACCTGCTGCATGCATTTAAGATGTTTAATATTTATTTAGCAAATAAATGTATAGACTCTTATATAGAGGAACATGGTCATAGGCTCTTGAATCATCCTGATTAAAAGGAAGATTAAGCTGGGGCTCCTGGGTGGCTCTGTCGGTTAAGCACCGACTTTGGCTCAGGTCATGATCTCACGTTTCGTGAGTTTGAGCCCTGCTTTGGGCTCTGTGCTGACATTTCAGAGCCTGCTTCAGATTCTGTGTCTCCCTCTCTCTCTGCCCCTTCCCCACTTGTGCTCTGTCTCTCTCTGTCTCTGAAAATAAATAAACATTAAAAATTTTTTTTTTAATTAAAAAAAATTTAAAAATGAAGATTCAGTAGAGAGAACATTCTGTCTGGTGTCCTATAATAAGAAATAGTCTCAGTGTCTATCAGAATACCAGTCTGTGTCTGCAAAGGAGCATTTTAATTTTTTTAATTTTAATTTTAATGTTTATTTGTGAGAGAGACAAGGTGCAAACGGGGGAGGGGCAGAGAGAGAGGGAGACAGATTCTGAAGCAGGCTCCAGGCTCTGAACAGTCAGCACAGAGCCTGATGCGGGGCTTGAACTCATGACCTGCAAGATCATGACCTGAGTCGAAGTCGGAGGCTTAACTGACTCAGCCACCCAGGCACACCTGCAAAGGGGCATTTTTAAAGAAAACAGGGTTATTCTGTTCATTCTACTGAGAAAGATATGCAGGCGGCAGAGTTCAGTGCAGTCATGGCCATAGTTTACTTTATATAGCCTTGTGTTTGTAGCTTTCTGTAGGCTGTACGTTTTTCCAGCATACCTTGCAGTGGGGTTAGGTGTTGCATAACTGTGGGGCAGTCACCAGGATTAATCAGGAAATAGTGACTAGGTTGTTAATACTAAACCTCAGACATTTTTCCTACAGTTTGCTGAAGTTTGGGAGTGGGTAGATGATAGGGTGAAGGACCTGGCTGGCACTAACTGCAGTTGTCACACAGAGTAATTACCAGTCTAATGAGAATTTTGTTTTTCTCTGAACAGTGGTGGAGTGTTGACACTGGGGAATCCTCACAGACCTTCTACACAAATGGAACCAATCTTAAGAAAATACACGTGTCTCCTGACTTCAAAACATATGTGACTGTTGATAATCTTGGTATTTTATATATTTTACAGATGTTAGAGTAAAGTAGTTAAGGAATAATGTAGTTGAACTCTTTAATTTTGAATTGGAAAAAAATTCTATTGAAACTTCTGTATTTCGACTTTTTATAAAGCTGTGAATTGTTTTGCAGTACTGCATTCATTATGAAAGTGTTTGTGGTTGGGTGAATAATATTAATGTAGCCTTTTCCCAAACGAACACACCTTTAATCTTGTTTTTCATAATCATCATCATTATTGTTAACAGTTTGTCCTTAAGATGCAAATGAAAATGTAAATATGTACCTTGTTATACTGTTGGTAAAATTCTCTCTTGATGCATTCAAATTGGTTGACATAATTAATGAGAATAATTTGAAGGAAATATGTATTTTAATGCTATTATTATGCAGGCTGTGCCTCAGGGTAGCAGGCCTGCTTTCTGAACCACATTACCCCAAGGGATATAGTTCTCCCAATTACAATCTTGGAGCTTATTTGCACCCCTTAAATTTGCTTTAAAAATATTATGTTTGTGTGCATAGTTTGCAGCATTTCCTTAAATTCACTAGATAAGTGAGTGTTGGATTTCAAAAGTTCTTGTGAAGCAAAAATCATAGGACTACCTTTTTCTCACTAGCTAATGGCAGCCCTGTGCCGCCACTGGACTCTAGTTGTCAATCTTTGAGTTGGGTGCTGTCTTACTTGCTCTGGTTTTTAACCAGACTTGTTACTTGACTGAACTTGACCTTCCTTTATAAAATTTTTTTTTTATTTCGCGCGCGCGCGAGAGAGAGAGAGAGCCAGTGAGCGTACGCACATGTGTGTGTGTAGGGGAGGAGCAGAGAGACAGGGAGAGAGAGAATCCCAAGCAGGCTCCACACTTAGCACAGAGCCTGATGCAGGCGCTCAGTCCCATGAATTGTGAGATCATGATCTGAGCTGAAATCAAGAGTCATCACTTAACCAATTGAGCCACCCAGACACCCCTGAACTCAACGTTGCTTAATCCTCAACTTTCTTCTTTTCTTTTCTTACAGTTGAATTTTTGTAAATTAGAATAATTGGAGAGGACCAATTTTCATTATGTTCTAGCAGAATTTTTCTAAGAAATATAAAATAGTAAAAAATCATTTTCTTCCAAGTCTGCTTACTCAGATGAATGGCATCTGTTTACTCAGATGAATTTTGAGAGAATTCTCTATGCTTTTCTATGTAGTAACAGAAGAGTCCTCATGAATCTGGTAACTGGTCTGTCTTCCAACTGGTATTCTTCTCTCCTCTCTTCTGTTCCCTTTCTTCCTCCCTCTTTCCCTCCCTCCCTCCAAGGTTAATCAGGAACGGTAGCTCTTAACAGAGAAAAAGTATATCAGCATCAGTAACTAGCTTTTTTGACTTCCTGATTAGGAATTTTAATTGCATTAAAGCTGCATTTTTGCCTGACAATACATTAAGGGAAATGGCAATAAATTAATAGATGTGGTTCACATAAGAATAACCAAAATTCAAGAATTTTGCTGCTGCAGCAGAAAGTAAATCAAATGAATATTAGTATTAACAGGTAAGCAGTGAGCCAGTTTCTGTTGTTGGTGTGTATTAGATGTGGTATTGATAGGGGGCCTAGACCACTCTGGATGTATTTTACATTAGATGTTACTATTTAGCATTTGAGGCAGTCATAAGTATAACAAATACAATCTTTTACATTGTTAAGGAGGTTCGGCTGTTTGTTTTTTTATGATGGGTTGAGGTACTAATTTATAGGCTTACTGTGATTTCAGCAAATGTGATGTGAAGATCTTAATTTTATGAAAAAAATTATGTAAATGATGTACTTAGAGTAAACCATAGTTTGATTTGCATACAATGTTTAGAAACTATAGCTCAGACTATAACGTATTAACTTTTGGAATTAAAAGCCACTTGACTGTTAAAGTATAGAACAGACATTTGGCTTTTACCTTTGATTGGCCCTTGTCTTCAAATAAAAAGAAAAATGGGAAGAAAAGGTAATGACAAAAAGGCAATATCAAAAAGATGAGAAGACAAGGTAACTTGAGGGAAGAAGAGAAACCCAATATGAGGGAGCTATATGTTTCATGGCAGCTCAAGTGGTCAGTCAAGGGGAGGATTTTGTTTTGTACTTGCAGATGAGCATTTTCAAGCATTTTCCCTTGCTTTGTTTTTTGTAATGGAAATTACATTGCATTTTGTATATATAAGGATTTTTTTTTACATTGTATGTGTCTTGTATGGTTTGAAAATTCTTAGTTTTCTAAATTTATGATACAAGTCACACAATTTCTTTTGCCTTGGTATACATTTTAATACATGAATTAAAAAATTTTATAAAAAATAAAATTCCTAAAATATTTTTGAAAAACATTTTCAGATTATTTCAGGCTCCTTGTCCTTTGTTGGTTAGAAAACAGATGTGAAAGATTCTTCAAACTAAAGCTACCATTCTTTCTATTGCTTTATCAACTATGTCTAATTCAATTTTATTAAAGTTTTATCTCCTCAGTTTATCTCTGATGATTGCTACCTGGTGTGGCTGTCATGGTGCATGGTGATGATCCTGTAAAGAAGAGAATTAATTAATTTTTTTTCATTCAGTAAATATTTATTGAGATCTACCATGTATCTGGCATTTTTGTAGAAATTAGGTATATAAAAGTGAGCAGAAAAAGTGAGTCTTTGCCCTACTTCAGAGCCAGGGAGAGGCAGACAAAAAGTAAAATCTATAGTGTATTATAGTATGTATATATATATGGTATGTATAAATGGGGGGTTGGGAGCGTTACAGTTTTAGGTGGAGTTGCTCACTGAGAAGGTGACACTTGAATACAAACCTGAAAGATGGAGGAGTGAGTCATACAGGAATCTGGAGAGATTCCCAAGCAGAGTGCACTAGGCACAAAGACAGAATAGTGGATGGGTTGGTCTGTTACAGAGCTGGCAAGAGGCTGGTGTGGCTGGCAAAGACTATGTGAGGAGAGTGTAACAAGAGGTGCATCACCATGTAGGGCCTCCTAGGCCATTGTAAGTACTTTTACTTTGAGATAGGACCTACTGGAGGAGTTTGGGTAGTGGAGTGATCTGACTTAAGCTTTATTTTATTTTATTTTTTAGAGAGAGTGTGAGCAGGAGAGAGGGGAAGAAAGAGAAAGAGAATTTTTTTTTAAGTTTGTTTGTTTATTTAGAGAGGCAGACAGAGAGGGAGAGCAAAAATCCCAAGCAGGTCCCATGCTGTCAGTGCAGAACTCAGCATGGGGCTCAAACTCACAAACTGTGAGATCATGACCTGAGCTGAAATCAAGAGTTGGATGCTTAACCAACTGAGCCATCTAGGTGCCCTGAGAGAGGGAGAGGGGGAGAGAGACAGAGAATCTTAATTAAGCTCCATGCTCAGCATGGAGCCTGATGCAAGGCTTGATCCCACGACCCTGGAATCATGACCTGAGCCAACATCAAGAGTCAGATGCTTGGGGTGCCTGGGTGGCTCAGTTGGTTAAGCGTCCCACTTCGGTTCAGGTCATGATCTCATGGTCCATGGGTTTGAGCCCCGCGTCGGGCGCTGTGCTGACAGCTCAGAGCCTGGAGCCTGTTTCAGATTCTGTGTCTCCCTCTTTCTCTGACCCTCCCCTGTTCATGCTCTCTCTCTGTCTCAAAAATAAATAAATGTTAAAAAAAAATTAAAAAAGAGAGTCAGATGCTTAACTGACTAAGCCACCCCCGTACCCCAAGATTTAATTGGTTCCTCTGGCAGTGGAAACCAGTTGAGAATTGGTTGTAAAGGGGCACAGACAAGGGTGAAAGCAGGGATACCAGTGAGAAGCTCGCGCAATAATTCGGGTAAAATGAAGGCAGCCAGACGAGGGTGGCAGCAGTAGGGGTTGTGACAGTTGGATTTTGGATATATTTTATTTAAAAAAAATTTTTTTTCCAACATTTTTATTTATTTTTGGGACACAGAGAGACAGAGCATGAACGGGGGAGGGGCAGAGAGAGAGGGAGACACAGAATCAGAAACAGGCTCCAGGCTCCAAGCCATCAGCCCAGAGCCTGACGCGGGGCTCGAACTCACAGACCACGAGATCGTGACCTGGCTGAAGTCGGACGCTTAACCGACTGTGCCACCCAGGCGCCCCATATATTTTAAAGATAATAGGATTTGCCAGTGGATTGGATAAAAGTTGTGAGAAAGACAAGAATGATACCAAGGTTTTAGCCTCTTTGGCTTGAACTATGGGAAGATTAGAATTGCCTTTAATGGAGATGAAAACGATTATGAAAGGAGCAGGGTTTTGGACATAGCAAGTTTGAGATGGCCATTAGGCATCCAAGTGGGGATGTTGAGTATTGGTGGTCAAATAAAAGGGTCTGGAGTTCATGGGAAAAATCTGTGATGCAGATACAAATCTGAGAGTTATCAGTGACTTTAAATACATCAAATGTATTTAAAACCACAGGATCAGATGAGATCAGCAGTGAAACAGGTGTTGATAGACAAGACTGGAGTCCTAAGCTGGAGTCCAGGACAGTGTGAGGTTGGTGAGATGAAGGACCAGCACAGGAGACTGAGAAGGACCAGAAAGACTAAGAATTGCAGCTTGATGTGGTAAGTATAGTGAATGCAGTGGGCATGGGTCTCTTAATGTGGTCTTGGGCAAAATTTCTTTAGTGGTTTGTCTGTTCAGCCACCGGCCTATCCTGAATGGCTTCAGTATCTAGTGTGCGCCAAGAACTATTTTAAGCAGCAGCCAAGGCAATAAAGAAATACATTTTAATTGTTGGGAGAGATTGAGGACAGTGGATAATATGAAAAAAAAATATCAGCAGTTGTCTTATATGTAAAATGGGTATCTGTTCTTCTTATGGTTGTCATAAAGATTTAATAAGGTAATGCTCATGAGGTACTTACCTCCATGCTTGGATGAAGAAAGTGCTCAATGAACATTTCTTGGTGTTATTCGGGTCTTGTCATCTTTGGCCTGGCAACAGTTCCCTGACTGCTGTCTCTTGTGCCACTCTGCTTTATTTTTCCAAAGTGCTCATTTTAATCTTGTCGCTTCTCTTTAAAATCCTGGACCTGCTCTGTGCTCTCTTGCTTCTTTGTATATGCTGTTCTCTCTCTTATACTGCCTTTCTCCAGCCTAATTTTTTCCCCTAATTCCTTCTTATCCTTCATATATTTTGAGATGACCCTTCTGCTGAAGGTTTGCCTTGCCCTCTCATAGTGCCGCCTTTTCTCCGCCATGACTTTTTATCACCCTGTATTGTTTATTTATTAGAGTCCCCGATTAGGCCATAAGCTCCATGAAGCCAGGTCTGTGTCTTTTACACCACATTTAACATAAGCCTGGCTCCAGTTGGAGCCTCAGTAAATAGTTGTTGAATGATTGAAATTCTTGTATATACGGTTGCATGTCCAGAGCACATTCTCTGTCCTCCCTCTGCGCCAGGATATCAAGAGGCTAATTAAAAAGTAGCATGTCACTAGCATTTTCTTTATCTTTCTGTTTTAGTTTGGCATTTTATTGTGAAGCATCGTTAGAGGAAAATAAAACTTCACTTGAATAAAAGATTTGCTCCTAGATTATATGAAATGAATAAACATTTCCCTGAAGTGTTTAAGTTGGTAAGTATGGCAATCTATTATTCAACATTATGTTAGTATAATTTACTTACCGGCCTTTTGAGAAGGAGAAAATGATTTTCGAATAATTCTTGGTCTCTGAAGATTGTCACTTGAATAGATTTCCTTGCTCATAACCCCTGCCCTTAAGACTATGGAGATACTATACAGTTATTTAAATGCCAGAATTAGAATATCAACTGCTATGGGGCTATGAGTATAACCATAGAATTACAACCACAGAATTATGGTGTAGTTGTGTATATTCATAGGGAAGGGGCAAAAAAAAAAAAAAATATGCATCAAATGTGGGACTCATCAGAGACCAGGTCTTTGAAGTCATTTGGCATCAATAGTGTATTACTTCTAAGCCAGATGATGTAAGAAGACCAAAACTTGGGAAGTTTTCATTTCAATTATGATTCAGGAAAATGAGCTGCTGGTGTTTACTGTAAATTCATTTATGAGGTCAGGCCTTCAGAACTGGGAATACTGCTTATCACAGAGATTAAAACAGAAATCTACCTCTGTAATTTCCCATCACCCAGGGCAAGAATAACTAGAGAATGCCAGGCCCAGGTTTGGATCTGGTGGTTCCGAGCAGCTGATCAAACTGGAGAGCACCCAGCAGCTGAATGAAGCCTCCTGCTTAGTACAGGGTGGCTGTTGTGAGTTGGAGCAAAGATTCTCACCATCCATTCAAATCTCCATTTCGTCCCCACTCAGTGGACTGCCCAGCTGTTATTTTATCTTCACAGTACTTTGAGTGGATTTGCAGACTGTGCAGTCCTAGCTTATAGAGGAAGAACTACACCCCAGGCAGTTAATCAGCAACAAAGCCAGGGCCACAGTCCAAATCTGATTTTCTTTACTTTATGGAGAGACCCAGACCCACTGGGCTACAAGTGGAGTGGCGGTTTCAGTTGAAAGTGGAATCCTCCTGGGTTTATGGCAGATGAACACCAGTCCTAGGGGTCAAGGTTTAGGTTTCAGCAGCTGGGGAAGATTTGAGAGATCTGTGTTTCTCATCTCTGATTCATCTTCAGTTAGTAGTGATTCTAAACCTTTCACCTTGTGTTGATTTGCCCCATTCTGTCAAATAACTTTCTGAGAACTAATAAATCCTTTTTTTCAAGGAAACAAGGAGGAGCTTTTATTTATTTATTTTTTTACCAGCATTTTATTGTGTCAGGCCCTATGCCAGGCACTTTATACATATTATTTAATTGAATCCTCACAACAAGGCTGTAAGGTATTATTTCTGTTGTCTAGATGTGGAAACAGCCACAGCTAAGTGGTGGAGCTAGGGTTTTGGTCCATGTAGTTGGCCTCCTCACCAAAGCCCCTGGGTGAGAGGATCCAGGAACGTCATTTCAGTTATGCACTTTAATTCATTATTCATTTCACCCATTCACGTCATGCATTGTGACTGATCCTAGGTCCTGAGCTGCCAGAGGTGGTCCCTGTACTTGAGGACCTTCTACTTTTGGTATTCTGGTTAACCCATCTCTATGTCAATAGAGATTGTTCTCTGAAAAGAATTTGACAGCCAAATGCATGGCAGAGGTTGGGGAATGCTTTGGATTTGTCGGCACTTGGCCACTACCCAACCTGGTCTCAATTTTCAGATGATTCCGACATTGAGCAGGGGAGGTGGCAGCCCTACCATGGTCTGTTCCCTGGAGATGCCTGTTTCTACATTGGAACTCTTAAGGTGTTCATTTCAAATTAGTGGCAGCCCTGGAGTTAGTGGATCCATGTGCCTGTCACCTTAATTTCATTTCCTTTTCTCCTTTTCCTTTCATCTGAAAAGGTGTAGCCTCTCAGAGTCTGTTTCCTTATTTGTAAAATAGGGACCACAACACTTAATTACAGAGTTTTTTGTGAAGCTTGAAAAATATGTCAAGCACCTGACATAGGTCTCAATGGCATTATCATCTTCGGTCTCAGCTACAAAACTCCATTCCTTTGCTGCCCACATTTCCATGGTTTACAAGGTGGGACCCTATGACTTTTGCTTTCTCTAGGAATCCTTTTCTACCTCATGGTAGATCTGTCTTCTTGGCTATTAGCACCCAGGAGACAGACTTTGCTCAGCAGGAAAGCTGTCATCTGCTTTCTTCCGAGTTGTCTCAAACTTTCTTCTCTTTGGATAGGCATGCACCCGTGAGTGATAGAGGATTGGGAATGAGAATGGGAAGACCTTAGGCTTGGTGCTTGGGCTGGTGCTTGGGCTGGTGCTTGGGCATGTGGTGGAACTCTGGCTTTGGCTGTCAAGTGTATCCAAATTCAAATCCTGGCTGTAATAACGTCCTAGCTGTGTGACCTTCAGCAAATGTTTTAATTGTCTCAAGGACCTGTTTCCTAGGGAGCCTCTGGTGTGGAGACTTACATGGATTGCCCAACGTCTCAGGGGATCAGGAGGGCCTCATCCATCCAGGAGTGAAGCTTCTTATACTTGTCGCACCTAGAATTACCTGGGAAACTTAAAAACTTCCTCAAACCTGGACTTTATCTAACCAGGCCAATTAATTCGGAATCTCTGGAGATGGGACCCAGGCGTCCGTATTGTCTTAAAATTCCCCAGTGCAGTATTCCAGAGTGCAGTGGAGGTTGAGAAGCTTGATGACCAGGCCATTGCTAGTTCTACTCCTGTCCAACTGCCACTGCACTTGTGATGGCTGCTTATGGTATGTTCCTTCACACCTGCTCTGCCATGACATTCTCAGGCGTGTTGCTGGGCAGCACAGACGTTTGGTGTGCATATTATATTAACACAGATGTGAGGATATTTCCTACTTGGATTTGATGGCTAATTTATAGAGCAACTCTTATAGGGTTATTACCATCAATTCCTTCTCTAGTCATGCCTTTCTCTGTCCAGATGTCTCACCTCTGTGTGCTTGCTTTCACTTTTTACCTAGGGATGTGATGATTCCCATCATGGCAGGCACTGTTGGTGGCCATCCTCATATCCAGTCTCTCCCTTTTCCTCACTATCAACTCCTGGATTGTTGGGAGCTGCAATGTGCTTAGCTAAAATCAACAGCTACATTTTCCAGCTGCCTTTGTAGGGGTGGCCAATGATATGTAATTAGAAGCTGTGAGGTGAAGCTTCCAGGAAAGCTCCTAAAAGATTGCCTTACTCAGTTGGGAGGGAGGAGAATTTTGGTCCTTACCATTCTTTTTACTGTCTGGAATGTGGATGTGCTAGATGATCCTCCAGCAGCCATTTTGTGATCATGAGGTGACCTTCCAGATGGATGCCATATGCTAAGGATTGATACAGTGGGAATATAGAAGTAGCTTGTGGAGCTACCATTCCAGCCATCCCAGCCCTGTACTGTATCTGAAATTCAAGCTACAGAGAAAAAAAATTCAACCTTTCCATGTTTTAAGAGCCTGTTATTTCTGGTTTTTGCTACTAGTCCCTGAATTCAGTTCTTGCTACTGAATAAACCAACCTGGTGTATAAGAGTAGTTCAAAAAATGTCAGTGATTCTGCGTCTCTGCCTCCTCCACCCCCTCACTCTAGCCACAAACACACTGTTCCTCCTCTGATAAGTAACTGGACATCTAGCTGTGAGGCTGTTGAAACCTGATGGAATCTCAGAAAGTCACAAAGAAGTGAGGCATGGATCACGCCCAGCCCACAGATGAGTTGTATTTGGCCCACATGTATTTTTTATAATCCTGAATTTGTTGCCACCATTTGAAAACCTGGTGATTTTGCATAAATCCTGATTTCTTAGAAACTCTTTTGACCCAGGGTCATTTCTGCCTGGCAACGATCTACTGAAAGTAAGTAGCAGCTGCCCTCTGAGATGAGGCAGGTGTTCTGTGGATCACCACAATGCCCCCTTCACTCATGTCACCTGTGTGGCCCTGAAGGCAGCTGAGTTTGCAACCTTCCACCTCCCTACCCAGCCACACACCCGAGGAATGGCCTGTTAAAATGGTATTCCTGAATTTTTTGTGCCTTTCTCCTTTCCCAATCTCCCTTGACTCAACACTTAGCACATTGGGGTTTTTGTTTTTGTTTTTTTTTCTCAGAAAACTTAGCATGCACTTTTGAGAGTTGGAGCGAAATCAACCTCTCAAATGCCAGAAAACAGCTGATGTTGCTTCTTGGAGGCATCTTGACTTCCCTTCTCACATGTCTTATTGAGGAGAGGCAGTAAGAGGGAGAGCTGCAGGCTCCTCAGGGAGCAGCTGTTGGGATGCTTGATTGAGGCACTGAGACATCCAGGGGACAATTAAATTGAGTATTGAATATGGATTGCTTTTGAATGGCTTTTTGAATGGCTTTTATTACCATGTCACGAGTAAGAATGACTCCAGCTCAGCTTTTACATTACGTCCTCTGAGACATAACTTAGAGGTTTCCTAAATGGCAGGACTCGGAAGATGTGCATTAGTTCCATTGTGCTTGTGAAGTCTGTTTTGCGACACATGTGCTCCTCAGTTGTCTGAACCCTTGAGAAAACCTCAGCTGCTATGGCTGCCACCTTCAGCTGGGGTGATTCTACTGCAGCTGTTAAATGGAGAGTCTCTGTTTCAGTCTGATGTAAGTCTTTATGTCCTTGGTCATTAACTTGGAAAGTTAAATGCTCGTGTAGCTTTTATAAACATAGTTCTTTGGGGTTTTGGGAAGTAAAACAAAAGCTATTTTGATAATAAATAATTTATAGTTCTGATTCTTTATGAATTATACAGAGTACAGTATGTTGGGTCAGGAATGATCATCTTTGCATTAGCAATTCTAAGTAAAATGGTGCCATGCTTAACAGAGCAAGTTCTCAAGTAAGTAAGTAGATTGGCCTGGGATGCAGAGAGGAAACAGTAGAACTGGCATTCCCAGGTCCGCACCAAATTCTTAGGGTTAATACCACCACAAAAATAAGTCCTGTCTCTTGGATACTAATGGAATTTCACAGTATGCAGGATAGTGATTGGGCAACAGGCCTAAGGAGAATCTCTGCCTGCTTTGGAGCTGGTTTCTGGGGGAAGCTGGGGCACAGATAGCCGCAAATGAGTGTGGGGTGTGCTGGGTATTGGGGGAGACAGGAATGCAGTAGGGGCCCAGCCTGATGGAGCATTGGTGCAGGTAGACTCCGCTGGCCTATGTTGGCTGGTTCTCCAATTATAGTTTAAGAAAATGTGTTCTGTCTGATCTCTTAATTTTCATAGGAAACCTACTCAGTGAATACCTTATATAAAAAGAACTAAAAAACTTAATGTCTTAAAAAGGCTTTATTCCATATAGACTTTTGAACATGGTTATTATATTCTAATTCTGTGGGAGAAGAATGAAGTCTGGAGGCTAGCCCACTTATCAGATTTTCATTTCTTTCCAGAAGTAGTTTAGGAGCAGTTACTTGGGGTCCAGTTGTGAATTTTTATTTTTGAGATTTTGGCCATGTGTTCATTATCTAAGACTTGTTTTCTGCCCCATTGTATCCAAGCATTATATGCACCAGTAATATTCCTAACTAGTCCAACAGAAAATCTGGTATATCTTGAGAAGAATCACTGCCATAACTTATTAATGGATTAACTAGGCATAATTTTTATAGGGTTCATTCATCCAAATTTATCATAGGATAGAATTTAAGAAAAAAATGAGTTATTTAAGTCCTTTTTTGGAAGGGATCCCTATCCCCTATGGATACTGCAGTTAGTGATGTGTCAGACTTCTCCTTCAAGAAATTAGCTGCAAATCCTTTCTTCATTATGTGAGCACTCTTCTGTTTGCCCCTTAGAGCTCTCCTCCCTCTTCCCTGTCCTGTGTAGACCATATCAGTGGGCTCCTTGTCCTGGGCTTCTGGGTTCAGGTAATGCAGGGTGGAGAGTGAGATCAGGGTGTTTTAATTCCTGGCTCCCTCTTAGAGGGCCACCACAGCTGGCCATGTCCCTCAGCCTGTCTGGCAGCCTCCTCCACACAGCCTTCTCCCTTCCCATTCTCCCTTAGGCAATTACCAGCCCAGGGACACTGTTCACCCGTCTGTTTCCCTACATGCTGCCAACACCTATGTAAGTATTCTATTTATTAAACTCTAAAATAGTCCCAATTGGAGTGTGCCATCTGCTTCATGCTGGGACCGTAATGGATACAAATAAGCATTTGATCCACAGAGAGAGGAGGACTGCTGACCTGGTAGTTAGCAAAGATTTAAAAAAAAAAAAAAAAGGAGGGGGGGAGTGCAAACTAGCCCAGTTGAAGCATTACCTTCTAAAAAAATTGTTTTAATGTTTATTATTGAGAGAGAGAGAGGGAGGGAGAGGGAGAGAGGGAGGGGGAGGGGCAGAAAGGGGGGAGACACAGAGTCTGAAGCAGGCCACAGACTCTGAGCTATCAGTAGAGAGCCCAGTGTGGGGCTCGAACCCGCAAACCACGATATCATGATCTGAGCCAAAGTTGGACGCTTAACTGACTGAGCCATCCAGGCACCCTGAAGCATTACCATCCAAAACCCCAGCCCAAATCTTTCTTCAGGAAACCTGTCCTTTCTGCCTCTCTGAATGTTACCCCATCTCAGATTGTTTCTTGTGTTTTCAAAGCCCTTTGCATGCGTCTGCTACCAGCACGGCAGGCTTGTAGCACCCCAAGATTGTTTTAGTGTTTCAGAGTAACAGATCCAGCAGTGCAGGGGAGATCTCCTGAAAGTCATAGGATATGGAATGTGAATCTTTGATCTTTCCAGTTTCTCTAGCGTGGCCTTATATCACTTGACTTGCAGCTGGCACGTATGTTTTAGGAAAATGGAAGGATGGATAAAGTGTATGGAATGTTTTGTCCTCTCAAAATTCTTACGTTGAAGCCCTAATCCTCCAGTGTGATGGTATTAGGAGATGGACCTTTGGGAGATAATTAGGTTAGATGGAGTCATGATGGTGGGGCCCTCAAGGATGGGATTGGTGCCTTTATAAGGGTAGACACCAGAGAGCTTGCTGCTCCCCCCACTCTCTGCACACATAAAAAGAAGAGGTCATGTGACCACATAGTAAGATGGCAGATGCCTACAAACCAAGAGAAGAGCTTTTGGAGTGAAACCTATCTGTTGGTACCTTGATCTTGGACTTTCCAGCCTCCAGCAATGTGAAAAATGTTTGTTGTTTAGCCACACAGTCTATGGTATTTTGTTATGGTACCCCGGGCTGACAGAGATAAACATGTAGATTTTTTCCAAACGTGCTATCTGCATTGTCTGAGACAAGCAATCTACTTGGGTGGCCCTTGCTCTTTTAGAAATTTGTTTGGCGATTCTTCTTTATAGCCTACTTTAATATTTAAAGGCAATGGGGATTGTTTTGGCTGAAATTTAAGCTTTAAAGGTGAAAGTATCCTTATCAGACTGGTTCAACTTAGAAATGAGCAAGTTTTCTCAATTTGGCCAATTAAAAAATACCTTTAGTATGGATGCTGAGGAGACTAGGCCTTTGGTTTTGATTCTAAATGGAAGTGGGGAGGTGCTCACAGAACGATGCCAAGCACCGGTGGCTGTACAATTTGTTTTATTTTGTGTGCTTTTTTTTAATAGGATATAAATAATGACAAAAATTACAAAATTTATAACTGGAAGCCCAAGCATATTTACACATGTTTCTGTTTCAGCAAAGCTACTATTTACTTTGCTCCTATACAATTACCTTTTGGTACCATATTTCAGTGTTATTTTATTCTCCATTTACTACATACATATCAACAGTGAATAGGCAAAATATATACAAGGAACTGTTCAGGTCAAGTAATTTAATATTGTATTAAAATTCTTCAACACTGAACTAAATCCATATACATTTGTCAGTTTGAAACAAAATTTAGTTATCCTTCTTTAAAACTCACCAACTGATGAATAACTGATAAGCCTCAAGTTTAAAATAATATTGGTTAATAAAAAAAACATTAAGACAATCCCACAATTTATCAATATCGCTATAATGAACTTCAAAATGATTCACAATATGATCAGTTAGAACAATATACGTTAAAATGTTATTTTTTTCTATAATGATATTGGTACTGTTTATATAATTTGATTCTACATAAATATACATTATGGTATCATACAAATACTCCACAGAGACATTAAAAAAATTAAAATACCTTAAAGAAATGTAAGTAAATTTTATTTAATCAAATAGTAAGCAAACATTTATTTCAAGAAAAGAGTTTTATTACTTTGGAATCTCTCTTTTTTTTTTTTTTTTTTGTATTTTTTCTAGAAAAATTTTTGCAATAGAATTTTATTAACACCTTTCTCAAACAAGGTTTCCATGACAGAAATCTTGACAGCAGGAGCCCTAGATTTTTTTTTTTAACGTTTTCTTTAAAACACTGTGAAGGTTAAAAAAAAAAAAAAACAATCTTTGCAGCTTATGGCTGCATCAGCACTTTCGGTTGGATGCCAGTCTGCTTGCCCTAATCTCCTGCTCTGGGGAGCGTCATCAGTACTTTGCCACACCCAAGCCAGTCCTCTCAGTGGTAGCAGTAAAAATTTAGTCATTTGAAATGAAACCAGAAACATCCCTCACAACTAACCTACTTTTCTTATCAGTGCATTAATGAAACATTCTTTTAATAAAAATATTTAATACAAGACACATTTTTCTGTGCATAATAAATTCCTGTTTTGAATCATTCTTAAGTTTTGAATCAATCCATAGATGTAAAGTTTTTCTTTATCTGACATGGTTTATTACATATAAAATCCACAAATATAGAAATTGGGAAACAGGATTTCCTGGCAATCATGGGGGTGGTTTTTGTCCTTATGCATGAAATGATGCTCAGTGATACGATTTTACAGGTGTTTTATGGGGGTAGTTCTGTTCTGATTCTACCTTTAAAACTGCTGACTGAAAAATCCAAGATTTTTATACTTTTAGGCAGTATTAGAAATCCCCTGTACTTTTTTTTTTTTAAAGGTATTATCCCCAAATTCAGCAAAGCAGTGTTGGGGGCAGAGTCATTAGAAATACCTTGGGTGGTGGTAGGGAGGGGAGTCAGGAGAGTCAGCAAAAAACCTCAACTCGTGCCTCTCAGGGGTTACGGCTGGAAAGTCTTGGTTGCACACTTTCTGTTACTGGTGCAGAAAGAACATCCCCAGGAAGGGCCAGCGGCCTTTCGCCCGTGACAAGGCCACACAAACAGAGCAGTCTTCCTCCTGGGCTGGGTGGAAACGGAGGCGCGAAGGGAAGCCTGCTCCGGGACTGCTCAGCGTGCAAGGCACCGCGAGGACAGGAGGATGGTGAGTATCAGAAAATTGTGGTTTCATACTTGGTATTAATTCCTCTCTTGGCTTCTTGTCCTGGCTCCACAATCCACGGCAGATTGGCCAGAGTCTTTTGTTCAGAGGGGTCGATCTGCTTTAAAACAGAAAGGCTGATGCCTGTTATACGGTACCTGTACTCGGGTGCAAACATGCTTCTTAAAACTTTTTGGAAACCAATGCTATGCTC
Source organism: Puma concolor (assembly GCF_028749965.1). Taxonomy (NCBI): domain Eukaryota; kingdom Metazoa; phylum Chordata; class Mammalia; order Carnivora; family Felidae; genus Puma; species Puma concolor. The sequence continues at coordinate 22,726,465 of NC_141673.1, read as the reverse complement.
TGACAGGACTGCAGGGATATTGATACATGAGAATCTTGTGTTTGTCCTTTTAATACACATTTATTGTATAAGGACTATATGCAAGGCACTCAAGGGGTGGATGGTGAATGAGACTCAGCCTTTGCTCTTGAAGGCACACAGATGGAGAGCAAACACAGAATTCTGCACTTCAGTACTGAGAAGGGGGAAGGAGGAAGAGAGGGTGCTCTGTGGTCAAGGAGCCAGGGGACTTCCTGGAAGAGGTGAACCAGGTTATGTCACTCCCCACCTCTCCAGCCTACAGTGGTTTCCATCACAAAGTAAACCCTAAGTCCTTCAGGTGAAGCCCAGCCACTCTGGCTTTGCTTCTCCCTGCATGCCAAGCCTACACCCAGGGCCTTTACTCACATCATCTGCTCGGCAGGAATGCCTTTCTCCAGACACCTGCATGTCTTATACCCTAATGTCATTCAGGTTGCAGCTCGAACACCACCTCCTCACCTGTTCACCCCATACAAAATAGCATCCTAACTTTTCTGCTCTTTTCTTCTGCTCTTTTCTTTATAATCCTTGTGCCACTTACATTATCTCATGTTTATTAGTTCATCCTACACTGCAGTGTAGAATTTTGTTTTGTCACTGTTTCCCCCAAACTTAGAAAAGCTCCTGGCAACCCAGTAAATAATAGTGGGCACACAATACATACTTATTGGATATTATAAAATAATGAGGTAATATCTGAACAGCTGGAGGATGAGCAAGAGTTTGCCTGGCAAGGGGGCAGGGAGAGGGGGAATAGCATGTGCAAAGCCCCTGAGGCAAGGAGAAAGAGCTGGTTGAGAGCTTGCAGTTTGCAGAGTGGGAGACTGGAGGGTAAATAGGTAAGCAGGGCCAAGTTAGGCTGAGCCTTGACCAAACTGAACTGAGCTGTAAAACAGTTAAAACCATTTTAGCCCCTGTGCACACAAAGTCAAAAAAGGCCACTCGTGGGTGAGGCTTGAGCTGTATGCTCTTAGGCAGGGCTTTCGCAGGGAGTTCTTCCCCACATTGCTGCCTCATCTTTTCCACATCTGCCCTGGCCCTGGCTATGTGCTCAGCTCAGGAGTGCTGGAGCAAGGTAGCCTGGGAAGGCCTCATTTCTCTTGCATTGTGAACTTTCGTGCCTGCTGGAAGGCTGTGGGATCCATGCCCTTTGGCTACCTTCCAGCATGATTTGATTGTATCTCCACAAAGCTGTGGGGAGGACTTCACATGTTCTTAGGAATCATGGAATATTTTTGAGTAATAAACAAATAGACCTGAGGGAGATGGAACATGGACACCAGCTGAGGGGGATGGGATGCTGAGGCAGTTAAAGAACATCAGTATTATTCACTGTATATTTTCATCATTTCTCAGTGAAGGGTTTTAGATGCATATTCTATGAGCCCCCATGGCATCCATCCCAGTTGTGCTCTCTTGGAAGAAGTCTTTGGGGACCAGAGTAAAGTCTGATGGAGGCACCTGCCTTGAACAGATTTATCCAGCCCATGTGAGAATGAATTACAACAGTCTAAGAGATAATCCAAAAAATATTCTGAAAACTGGACATTTAATTTACAGTTCTGTGGGGGAAGATAGATTATGAACAAATCTCCATCAATAAATACTACACAGAATTAAAAGCAGGTATATGCTTGAGTGCCTGGGCATCTACCTCAGATTGGGCGGCCCAGGAAAAGCTTCATGTAGTGGAGACCTGAATGACAAGTGGGAGTCAGCTGTGCAGAAAATATGGGGGATACTATGCCAGGTGGAATGAACAGGTAGCACAAAGGTCTTGGGTAGGAGTGAGCTTTGGTCTGTTTGAGGAATAGGAAGGCCTGAGCATCACAGAGAAGTGTGGTGGGAATTAGCTTTTGGAACTTGGGGCAGTGGTGCCATGATCTGATGTGTTTTTTAGGATCACTCTGGTTGCATGGAGAAAGAGAGACTGTTAGGACATGTACTGCAGTAGTTCTGGAGAGCAGTGGTGGTAGCCTGGATGAGAAGAGTGAGGAAATGGAGAGGAGTGGACAGATCTATGTTTTAAGGGTTGAGTGGATGGAACCTGCTCATGGTTGTACATGGTGGTGAGAGGAAGACAGGAATTAAGAATGACCTCTGGATTTATGGCTTAAACAATATGGTAAATGGTTATGCCATTTACCGAGCTGGGAAAGATTGAGAGTGTAAACAGCTTTAAGGGGAAAATCAAGAATTTTATTCCAGGGACTTCCAGGGAAGATGGTGGCCGAGGAGAATCCTAGGCTCAACTCATCCCATGGATACACCTGGATAATACCCACATCAGTGTAAATAACCCAGAAATGATCTATAGACTGGCAGAACAGACTTTTCACGGCTAAATGTAGGAAAGAGGCCACACTGAAGAAGGGAGGAAAGGCAGAGATGCAGTTGGAAGCCAAATGGGCCTGTGGTACCTGAGGGAGGGATGCTGTGGGCCCAGAGGGGAGAGGAGCAGATCCTACACCAGGCACCCAGGCACAGGGCACCTGCCCTGGGGAAGATGAATTCCCATAACATCTGGGTTTGAAAACCAGAGGGGCTTAACACACCTCTAACTTTGAAAATCAGTGAACCGGAGACTGATAGGAAACTAAGTCTCTGCCCTTAAAGAGACAGCATAACAAATAGCCCCACCAAGATACAGCATAGAAGCAGCAGTTTGAAAAATGCCTGTAGTATATGGAAGGGAGGGAGATTTATTTACTAATCTCTGAGCATGTGCTAGAGACGCAGAGATCTTTGGGAGACTTCTCTAAGAACAAACGAACTGGCAGGCACCATTTCCTTCCCCCAACCCCCAGCCTACATACAGGTATACCCGTGTGAACCAGTGCAGCACTCTACCTAGCTTGCTAACAGCATGCCCTGCCCCATAGCCTCCTGTAGACCCAGCTCCCAACCTGGCCTTGTTGAGTGCATCCAAAGCAATGCCACAAGCATGGCAGTATGCAAGCAGGCCTGACAGGGGTCAGCACCACTGCAAAGCAACTCCTGCCCTGGGGAGAGGGGAAGAAAACCACACACAGCAGTCTGTGGCCCCAGGAGTGTGCTGGGAATATTTAGTCTGACTATAGGCCCCATCCCCCAACAAAAACTTCTCAGGAGACAACACAGAGTGCCTTGCAGTGTGGTGCTCCTGTAGCTCTGGAAAATACCTGGTCTATTCCAACTTAAGCCCAAGGCAGCCCAGACTAACCCCCTAACACAGGGGACCAAACCCTGCCCACAGCAGGCAAAGAGCCATAGCAGACAACTGGACTGAAGGCAAAAACAGCTCAGCCAGAACAGTGAGACACATGCAACAGAGAGAGGAGACACCCCAGAAGTGCCAGATTCTGGTGAACAGGGGACACTACACTGTAGGGCACTATAGGACCTCTTCTTGTTAGGGTCACTACTTTCAAGAGCAGAAGACATAACTGACTTTCCTAATAGAAACAAGACACACAAAGGCAAAATGAAGAGACAGAGGAGTAGGTCCCAAATTAACTAATAGGACAAAGTTACAGAAAAATAGCTAAAATCTTGGAGATAAGTAATATGCCTGATTAATACTTTAAAGTAAAGGTCATAAAGATACTGGACTTAAGAGTAGAGGACCTCAGGGGCACCTGGGAAGCTCAGTCGGTTGAGCATCCGACTTCGGCTCAGGTCATGATCTCACAGTTTGTGGGTTCAAGCCCCGCATGAGGCTCTGTGCTGACAGCTTGCTCAGAACCTACAGCCTGCTTCAGATTCTGTGTCTCCTTCTCTCTCTCTCTGCCCCTCCCCTGTTCATGCTCTGTCTCTCTCTCTGAAAAATAAATAAAAGTTTAAAAAAAAAAAAAAGAGAGAACCTGAGACCCTCAACAAAGATAGACAACATAAAAAAACCAGAGAGATGAGGAACGCAATTAGAAATTAAAATTACATTAGAGGGAACAAACAGACTAAAGGAAGCAGAAGAATGGATGTGTGACCTGGAAGACAGAGTAATGGAAAGCAATCAAGCTGAACAGGAGAAAGAAAAGAGCTTAATAAAAAATGAGAGTAGATTAAGGGAACTCAGTGAGACCATCCAGTGTAATAACACTGCATTATAGGGATCCCAGGAAGAGGAGAGAGAAAAAAAGGGGCAGAAAACTTATTGGAAGAAATAATAGCTTAAAGCTTGGCCAATATCGAGAATGAAATAGAAATCTAGATCCAGGAGACACAGAGCACCCCCGACTAAACCCAAGGAGGGCCACACCAAAACACACAGTAATTAAAATAGCAAAAAGTAGTGATAGAGAATTTTTAAAGCAGCAAGAGAAAGGAATACAGCTACATACAAAGGAAGCCCCATAAGGCTATCAGCTGGTATTTCAGCAGAAACTTTTCAGACCAGAAGGGAGTGGCATGACATATTCAAAGTGCTGAAAGAAGAAAAAAGCCCGCAACCAAGAGTACTCTAATCGCAAGGCTATCATTCAGAATTGAAAGACAGAGATAGAGTTTCCACAGACAAAAGTTAAAGGAATTCATGATCACGGGGCACCTGGGTGGCTCAGTCAGTTGAGCATCTGACTTCAGCTCAGGTCATGATCTCGTTGGGTTCTGTGCCGAAAGCTTGGAGCCTGGAGCCTGCTTCCGATTCTGTGTCTCCCTCTCTCTGCCCCTTCCCCGCTCATGCTCTGTCTCTCAAAGATGAATAAACATTAAAAAAAAAAAATTTTTTTTTTTAAGGAATTCATGATAATGAGGCGCCTGGGTGCCTCAGTCGGTTGAGCATCCAACTTCGGCTCAGGTCATGATCTCGCGGTTCGTGAGTTCAGGCCCCAAGTTGGGCTCTGTGCTGACAGCTCAGAGCCTGGAGCCTGCTTCCGATTCTGTGTCTCCCTCTTTCTGCCCCTTCCCCACTCATGCTCTGTCTCTGTCTCTCAAAGATGAATAAACGTTAAAAAAATTTTTTTTTTTAAAAAAGGAATTCATGATCACTAAACCAGCCCTATAAGAAATGTTAAAGGGGGGGGGGGGGGCGCCTGGGTGGCTCAGTCGGTTAAGTGGCTGACTTCGGCTCGGGTCATGATCTCGCGGTCCGTGAGTTTGAGCCCCGCGTCAGGCTCTGTGCTGACAGCTCAGAGCCTGGAGCCTGTTTCGGAATCTGTGTCTCCCTCTCCCTGACCCTCCCCCGTTCATGCTTTGTCTCTCTCTGTCTCAAAAATAAATAAACGTTAAAAAAAAATTAAAAAAAAAAAAAGAAATGTTAAAGGAGACTCTGAGTAGAAAGTAAAATTTTACTCCTTTAGGAGTAAAAATTTCCTACCTTTATTTTTTTTATTTTTTAAAGTTTATTTATTTTGAGAGAGAACATGCATGAGCAGGGGAGGGACAGAGAGAAGGGGAGAGAGAGAATCCCAACCAGACTCTGCACTGTCTGTATGGAGCCCAAAAATGTGGGGTTCCATCTCATGAACCGTAAGATCATGACCTGAGCCAAAATCAAGAGTTGGAAGCTTAACCGACTGAGCCACCCAGGCACCCCAGATTTTACTGCTTTTAGAATGGGTTCAAACTTAAGTACCCATCTACTTAATATAGACTGCTATATGCACAGGATGTTATATACAAACCTTATGGTAGCCACAAATCAAAAGCTGGTAATAGATATCCAAAAAATAAAGAGAAAAGAATCTAAGCATATCACTAAAGAAAGCCAGCAAACCATGAGACAAGAGAGCAAGAGAAGAAAGGAAAAGAGAAGAACTACAAAAACAACAGGTAACAAAATGGCAATAAGTACATACCTATCAATAATTACTTTGAATGTAAACGGACTAACTGCTCCAATCAAAAAACATAGGGTGGTGGAATGGATAAAAAAGCAAGACCCATCTATATGCTGCCTACAAAAGACTCATTTTAGACCTAAAGACACATGAGATTGAAAGGGAAGGGATGGAAAAGCATTTATCATGCAAATGGAAGTGAAAAGAAAGCTGAGGTGGCAATACTTATATCAGACAAATTAGACTCAAAACATACTGTAACAAGAGACACTATATAATCATAAAGGGAACACTCCAACAAGAAGATATAACAATTGTAAATATTTATGCACCCAACATGGAAGCACCCAAAAACATAAAAGCTCATAACAGACATAAAGGACATAATGATAGTAATACAATAGTAGTAGGGGACTTTAATGCTTCACTTACATCAATGGATGGTTCACCCAAACAAAATCAATAAGGAAACGGTTTTACTAGATGGACTTAACAGATATATACAGAACATTCCATCCTAAAACAGCAGAATACACATTCTTTTCAAGTGCACATGAACATTTTCCAGAATAGATCATATTAGGCCACAAGATAAGTCTTAACAAATTAAAAAATACTGAAGTCATACCATGCATCTTCTCCAACCACAGCACTATGAAACTAGAAATCAACCACAAGAAAAAAAGTCTGGAAAGAACACAAATATGTGGAGGTTAAATAACATGGTATTAAATAATGAATGGGTCAATCAAGAAGTCAAAGAGGAAATAAAAAAATACATATGAAAATGAAAATACAGTGGTTCTAAATCTTTGGGATGCACCAAAAGCTGTTCTAAGAGGGAAGTTTATAGCAAATACAGACCTAACTCAAGAGGCAAGAAAAATTTCAACTAAACAATGTAACCTTACACCTAAAGGAGCTTGAAAAAGAAGAACAAACAAAACCTAAAACCAGTAGCAGGAAGGAAATAATAAAGAGAGCAGAAATAAATGAGATAGAAAATTAACACACCAACAGAGCAGATGAATAAAACCAGGAGCTAGTTCTTTGAAAAGATCAAGAAAATTGATAAGCCTCTAGCCAGACACATCAAAAATAAAAAATAAAGAGAGAGGACTCAAAATAAAAAATGAAAGAGGAGAAATAACAATGGATACCACAGAGATAAACAAGAATTGTAAGAGAATATTATGAAAAACTATATGCCAACAAAATTATATGCCAACCTAGAAGAAATTGATAAATTCCTAGAAACATATAATCTCCCAAAACTGAATCAGGAAGAAACAGAAAATTTGAACAGACCAATTACCACCAATGAAATTGAATCAGTAATCAAAAAACTCCCAACAAAGTCCAGTACCAGACACCTTCACAGGTGAATTCTACCAAACATTTAAAGAAGAATTAGTTACCAATTCTTAAACCTTTCTGAAGAATAGAAGAGGAAGGAAAGTTTCCAAATCCATTCTCTGAAACCTGCATTATGCTGATCCCAAAACCAAAAGACACTATAAAAAAAGAGACCTACAGGCCAATATAATGAACATTGATAAAAAAGTCGAGAACAAGATATTGGCAAACTGAATTCAATAATACATTTAAAAAAATCACTCACCACAATCAAGTGGTACTTTTTCCCCCGGGATGCAAGGATGTTTCAATGTTTGTATATCAATCAACATGATACATTACATCAACAAGAGAAAGGATAAAAACCATATGATCATCTCAACAGATGCAGAAAAAGCATCTAACAAAGTGCAAAATCAATATTCATTATAAAAACTCTGAACAATGTAGGTTTTAGAGGGACTATACCTCAACAAAATAAAGGCCATACATGAAAAACCCACAGCTAACATCATACTCAACGTTGAAAAACAGAGCTATTACCCTAAGATGAGGAATGATAAGCATGTCCACTCTCACCACTTTTATTCCAGTACTGGAAGTCTTAGCCTCAGAGCAATCAGACAAGAAAGAGAAATGAAAGGCATCCAAGTTGGTATGGAAGAAGTAACACTCATTTTTTGCAGATGACATTATACCATGTATAGAAAACCCTAAAGTCTCCACCAAAAAACCAGAACTAATAAAATCCATATACAAAAAACCACTGCGTTTCTATACACTAATAATGAAGTAGCAGAAAGATAAATTAAGAAAACACCCCCACTTAAAATTGCACCAAAAATAATAAAATACCTAATAATAAACTTAGCCAAGTAGGTGAAAGATCTATACCCTGAACTATAAAACACTAATGAAAGAAATTGAAGATGACATAAACAAATGGCAAGGTACTCCATGCTCACAGACTGGGAGTTTCCACTGCCTAAAATAATCTGTAGATTTAATGCAATCTCTATCAAAATGCCAAGAGCATTTTTCACAGAACTAGAAGAAATAATCCTAAAATTTCTATGGAACCAAAAAAGACCCTGAATAGCCAAAGCAATCTTGAAAAAGAACAAAACTGGAGGTATCACAATCCCAAATTTCAAGGTATACTACAAAGCTGTAGTAATCAAAACAGTATGGTACTGGCACAAACAGAGATACATAGATCAATGGAACACAAGAGGGAGACTATAAATAAACCCATGATATGATCTATTAATCTTCAATAAAGGAAGCAAGAATATGCAATGTGGAAAAGAATCTCTTCAAAAAATGGTGCTGTGAAAACTGGACAGCTACATGCAAAAGAATCAAAGTGGCCCACTTTCTTATATATACACAAAAATAAAGTCAAAATGGATTAAAGACATAGATGTGAGACCTGAAACCATAAAAATCCTAGAAGAGAGCACAGGCAGTAATTCTCTGACAGCAGCCAGAGCAGCATTTTTCTAGATGTCTCCTGAGGCAAGAGAAACAAAAGCATAAATATACTATTGGGGGTATATAAAAATAAAAACCTTCTGCATAGCAAAGAAAGCAATTCACAAAATTAAAAGGCAACCTACTGAATGGGAAAAGATATTTGCAAATGACCTATCTGATAAGGGGTTAGTGTCCAAAATATATAAAGAACTTACACAACTCGACACAAAACAACCAAAAATACAATTTAAAATGGGCAGAAAACATGAACAGACATTTCTTCAAAGAAGACATGATGGCCAACAGACACATGAAAAGATACATGCACCCCTATATATATTGCAGCATTACTTACAGTAGCCAAATTATGGAAGCAACCCAAGTGTCCACTGATGGATGAATGAATAAAGAAAAAGTGGTATATATACACAGTGGGATATTAGTCATAAAAAATAATGAAATCTTGCTATTTGCAACAACATAGATAGATCTAAAGGGTAGAGGGGCGCCTGGGTGTCTCAGTCGGTTGAGCATCCTACTTCGGCTCAGGTCATGATCTCACAGTTCGTGAGTTTGAGCCCCGCGTCAGGCTCTGTGCTGAAAGCTTGGAGTCTGGAGCCTGCTTCGGATTCTGTGTCTCCCTCTCTCTCTGCCCCTCCCCTGCTCACACCCTGTCTCTTAAAAATAAACACTAATAAATATTGTATAAAGTTAAGTGAAATAAGTCAGAGAAATACAAATACCGTATGATTTCACTCGTGGAATTTAAGAAACAAAACAAATGAACAAAGAAAAAAACCAGACTCTTAACTATAGAGAACAAACTGATGGCTGCCAGAGGGGCAGTTGGATTGGGGGGGGGGGGGGGGGGGGGAGATGGGGAGAATAGGTGAAGGGGATTAGGAGTATTTGAATGAGCACTGAGTAGTGTACAGAATTGTTGAATCACTACACTATACTCCTGAAACTAATATAACACTGTATGTTAATTATACTGGAATTAAAATGAAAATAATTATTTCTGGACATGCTAAGTTTCAGATGTCTGTTACATATTAAAGAAGAAATTGAACATACAAATCTGGATTTGTGGGAGTGCATCAGGATTGGGAGCCAGTGGGGCTGGGTAGGTGCAGAGGTAGGGAGAACATGGTGTGTGTGTGTGTGTGTGTGTGTGTGTGTGTGTGTGTGTTTGTTTGTTTTGACCATGGTGTTTGAAGGGAAGATTTTCAGAGGACATGCAGTAACTGGTGATGTTCAGATGAAGGATAAGCATGGGAGCTAATGGCTGGGGTGGAGTGGCAGTGAGCCCTCAAGGAGAGAGGCCAGATGTTGGAGGGATTGTCTCCATGGATGCTGAAGCTGCCAAGAATGGTGACAGGAGTAGAGGCCCAAAAGAAGATTATAAACAAGAAGCCACATGGTCACAAAGGGAGGAGCTTCAAGATTCTACACTTTCCCTGTGACCCCTTGGGCAGAGATGGTAGGGAGAAGAGAGTTAGAGGGATAATATGGATATGAGAGCAGGGCATCTGGGGGCGCCTGCCTGCCCCATGCCACAGAGTTGCTAGGATGCCATAAGGCAGTTGGAGCAGAAGCCAGATGGGAGGCTGGTTGGGAATGCTCCAGCTTCTGGGTATTGCTACTACCAGCGGAGGTCGCTTTGAAGTCATGAAAAGTCTGTTAGGACAGGATGTCTACAGAGCTTGTGGGAGGGAGGGGGAGGAAATTCCTGGAGGAAGGCAGAGGACGAGGAGGAAGGAGGGGCTGCACCTTCTGAAGAGTCACCACTCTGTAGGAAGTCTCAGCTGCTGCGAGAAAGCCTGCCTAAAGCTGGCATCTAGGCCTCCAGTGAAGGGGAAGAGGGCTGCTCTGCTGTGATGCACGTACAGCCTGTGCACCTAGCTTCCTTTAGCTGGGTACCCGGGACACCTTGCTGTGAACCTCTGCCAACCTCTCCAAGGGCCAGTGGCTTGCAAGAGGCTCTGGCCCCTGTTGTGATGGTAGTGGAGCCTCAGGGAACATCATTCCCAAGCTTTACTGGACCTTTAGGAAAGGTTCGTCAAGGAAGCAGCAACACCCAGTACCCCCCTCACAGGGCTGCCACAGGTGACAGAGTGGAATTTTCTTGGGAGCCTCTAGGTTCAGGCAGACAGTCCCCCAAGACTTTGCAGGAACCAGGCTGGGAGGATGAAGGATGCATGCCAGGAGGAGGCCAAGGGAGACAGAAATGCAGGTCCTACACCACTCAGGGCCCACTTAGCAACCTCCTTTCCCTCTAGCTCAAGATTTTCAGAACATCTGTTATCTTTTCTACTTACCACCGATTTGCGAATGCTGACACGGGGCTTGGGGATGGGTTTGGAGGGTTTGTTTTCAAAGCTTTCCGGAAGTGTAGAGGAATGCCCCCCTTTTCTTGCTTGTAGTGCAAGCTGGTAAGCGACTTCAAATGCCTGTCCCAGTGTTAGGATGATTTCGTAGGCTAAATTCTGCAAGAGTAAAGAGAAAGTGTTTATTAGGTTGTACTACAGGGTGGCCAAGTTGAGTGGCTGAGGAGCACTGTGGGAGGTGAACTAGCAAGGACCTTGAACTACTCTACCTATTGTGGCAGTGAGTCAGTGGAAATCTGTGAAAAACAGGAGACTCTAGGTCCAATTTGGAGTCTATATGTCATTAATCAGCAATGAGATGCCTCTCTTTCAGCCATGCTAAGGAGCCGACCCCCAACTTCACCCCAGAGGGAGCAGGCCCCCACCCACTGGCCCCAGGAACCTACTCCATTCTGAGCCTCCTCATGGGCAGCTGGTTTGCTCCCAGGCCTTGGAAGATAAGGGGTTACTCTGGTCCTTCATCTTAGTTCTGGGAGCGCCTCAGCTGTGCCTGTGAGGACTAGCCCACACACTCCACAGGAGGTGTTCCTGAGAAGTTTGGGTCTTTTTACCTCAAACATCTGTGATTCAGTGAACATCTCTAAAGCACAATCAAAATCTAATTTAGGCAGAGGGGAGAGGCATTAGTCATGCTGGTGTGGCGTCTCACAGTTACAGCAGCCAGCATGCAAACAGAGCCAATTATCCATCTATTTCTTGAGGCGCTTGCTCTCCCTGTGGGTCCACTCCATATTTTATCATCAAATCAGCAAGAGACAGGAGACTGTGTCAGGCCTGAATGCCATGCCAAGCAGTGCCTGGGAGAAAGGTTCCTTCAAGATGACTTCTAGCTTTCTTTTCTCTTCTCCCGATACGTATCTTCGATTTCTACCTTCTCTTCCCAGCACAGCTCCACCCCATCTTCTCTCACTAAGAAAACATGATGTTGTGTGACCCCAAGGAGACAGGGTCTCGACAACACCCCTGAGGTCACAAGTGCACCGAAGAGGTAGATGCCTATCAGTCATAGAGAGCTTTCTTAAAATCACTGCACAAGCAGAGAGCAGGCATGGTTTGTCCCAAGTTTTCATTTTGATCAGTGTCCCTGGAATGTGTATTCATGGTTTCTCAAAACACAGAAATGGCATTCTGCTTATGCTGCTTTTGCAACTGTGTCCATCTCTAGCCCCTCTAGTCAAGCACATGGAACAGCTCAATCCCCATGATTCTGGGGAGAACTGTTTGGGACTATTCCCCCTTGAAGATGGTGAAGGAGATACAGGATAGCCTTCAGAGGCCATGTGAAAGAAGCCTGTGGATTTCTGGACAGACCAGGTTTCAGATCAATGCCAGACTGTTGTGGTCTTGGACCCAAGTAGGGAGAATGCCTCCAGGCTTGAAAACTGTTTTGACAGAAGCGGTGTCTTCTTCTTCGAGTGACATGTTATGAAATGATGGCCCCACAAGACAGACGTGTGCTTGCTGGAGACACTGAACCTCACACAGCCAACTGAGCACTTCCTGCAATGAACACTGATCCCGTGTTTGCCTCCAAGGATGAGTCAGACTAGTAAATTAGCAGTGCACCAACAAATGATAGTGGAGGAGGGCTGGCAGACAGCTCCGGCCATCATTGTACAAAGAGGGCTGAACCCTTCGTCTGCCTACACTTGGCACTCATGTCATCGTCAGCCTTGCCTCCTTGTGTGCAGATGGGACCCCTCTGAAAGGCAGACTGGGGTTTCTGATTTCTGCAGTCTCCATGTGAAGTCACAGGCTCTTGGTCTTGTTCAGCACGACTGTGGAGATGGTTGATGTCCATCTGTCAGGGCCATGTAGCACATATTCATGCTCTGGGTGGGCAAATGGACTAAGGGAAAGATGGCAGATTCAGCAATTCTATAATGTTCAGCTTTTAGGTCCTGGAACAGTGGAGCTTAATGAGTGTGAATTCCTTTATCATTAACCTAAAAACAAATTCCTGAAAGTGAGATTTACTTAAAGCTCCAGTGTCTTCAAATCAAAGTTGAAGATGCTCATTTGAGCAAGTGAGATTTTTCACATGACTATTATGGGAAGCCTAAAGATTTTGAAAGGTACTGGGTTAGAAGCCCTGCCTTTTCATTTTTAATTAGTTCCTGGTGTTAGGAAACTGCTCAAATAAGACACAGAGACCAGACTGTGCCAAATGGCCTCTCCTGATTTGGCTTGCATTCTCTTGACATCTTGCTTTTCATTTCATTTTAGAATGCTTTACTGAGTTATTCTCCTATGATTATGTAAAGAGTTGGACACTGTTACCTTTCCTATCTTTTCTATCACTTCAATGTTTGAGGTGGTGATTATGGAAGCCAAGAAGGGTCCATGGGCATGAGACAGAGGAGCAGTGGTTCTGATGGGGCTTCTGAATGCTGAGTGCCATGTTACTGACATTCCAGGGCCCCTGAAGGGAACAGACACTCATCAGATGGGATCTGCAGGCACATGTTTGAATGGAGAGGAAGGTTCATATCTCCTGCCTCTCCTTAGTAACATTCCCACTATTTAAATGGCAGAGGAGAGTTACTGTGGGAGTAGGAGTCTCTATTAGGACGAAGCCAGAATACTTCAGCATTCAGAATAATGCAGCCATTAATACTGCAATATCAGAAAGGCTTAGGTGGCCATCCCTTGCTTCCTCCTTCAAGCCAGGCTTGCCAACCCCAGCAATGCTGGCTGGCACTGAAGAGCCAGCGATGCTGCTCAAAACACCTGACAACCCAATTACTCTCTGTTTTCAATGTATTATTATCTTTGCAACTGTTGGGGAGGCCAGTGCCTGAAACTGTGCCTGGCATACCACAGGCACTCAGTAAATGCTTGCTGAATGAATGAATGAATATCCAAAGGACAAATCAGAGAAATAGCACTACTATAGTTACACTAAAGTTACACTATAATATGGTATTATTATAGGCAGCATAGCTACTATTAAGTGAGGACTTTACAGGTGTTAGGAATCAACTGTGCCAAGCACTAGATTTATCTCATTTAAGTATTATCACAGTTATTGCAAAATATCATTATCCTTATTTTACAGGTAAGGAAATTGAGGCTTAGAGAGGTTAAGTAACTTGCCTGACATCACAGAGCTAGAAAGTTACAGAGTTGTGATAGGAACCAATATTTGTGACTCAAAGCCCATATTCTTAACCCTACCCATGTGTGGTGGTTTGTCTCCAGAATGGCTGCCATCAGTTCCTCTCCTCTGTGTACATGCCATGACCTTCTCCTAAGAGGGTGAGTCTGTTTCTCTGCCTCCTTAAATCTAGATTGACTTTACTGATTTTCCCAACTAGCAGAATGTGGAAGAAGTCACACACAGGGGGACCTCTGAGATTCAGTCACGAGGAGCCTTACAGTTTCTACCCAGGCCTCTTGGAACATTTGCTCTGAGGGAAACTAGCCATGTGTAAAACATCTGACCACCCCCAGGTCAGCATGCTATGTGAATGTCCAAGCTGGTCAAAGGCAGAGGCTGCCTGGAAAGAAACAGCAGTTGCAGTCATCCCAGCCTAGCTTCCAGATACACAGTGAAGGAGTCATACTGGACATTCAATCCCTAGGAGATGCCACAGAGACAGGGCCCAAGACCCCAGACAGATGCCCCAATAGAGCTGTCCCATCCAAGCCACCTCAGTGGAGGCCCCAGATACTGCTAAGCAGAAGAGAAGAGCAGAACTACAGTATTCTGCCCAAATCCCTAACTCACAGAATCATAAACATAATGAAATGGATGTCCTCCTATGTCACTAAGTTTCGGAGTGGTTTGTTAAGCAGCAATAGATAACGGGAACACCACACAATACTACAGAAGGCTGGTTCGATCCTCATTCAGGTAGCAGGAAGAGGAACTTCCAGCCTTGAGCTGGGATGAACAGTATGTAGTCATGGGGAGTTACTCCTGGAGCCACCTACCCTCAGCCCTGGCTGTGGAGAAGCTAGATGTAGGCACTAAGGTGTCCCTTCACACATGCTAGCCCAAACCACAGAGCGCTGGAATGTCCTTTTAAGTTGGCACAACGATGTCCTCATCTCTAGCCACTAACTCCCTTGAGCATAAATTCAAACTCCTTCAGTTTTACATTCACTAACTTACACCTTTCAAATGCTGTAACTCGGCTGGTCTCTGACCTTGGCTCTTTCTGCTCCTTCTAGCTTATTGGAAAATACCTGCCTTGGCTTTTCCAGCAGGAGTCTCTTTCCAGAATCATATTATGGCAATTGGCCTTGAGCCAATGATTACTGGGGAGAGCATGCTCTGAGCCTCATTTTTCTTAATATGCAGTACCTACCTTGCTGGATTGTTTAGAGAATCACTCATGATTACACTTATCCAATGACAATTCAGCCAACACTCATGATTTCTGTGTGCCATGCACATATGACATGCTTCACATGGACTATCTCATTGAATCCTGACAACAACTCTGTGAGCATTATTAATAACTTTGGGGTTATTATTATTCCTAATTACATGTGAGAGAATTAAGCTCAAAACAGTTAAATAACTTGGCCATGAAGCTAGCACCAGGCAGAACTGGGATTTGAATCCAGGTGTTGACAGGCTATGCTCTTGACCACTATACCTTAGAACTAGACTTAAGGTAAATGACTTCTGCAAACTGTTAAAAAGAAAAAGCGTAAAAACATTAAATACAGAAGCTCCCGGGTGGTTGATGCATCTTGGCTGGGATGAGGGTACCTAAAGGTACACAATTTGCCTGGGTCTCAGGCCAGAACCAGGCAGCTTCCCGGCAAAGGGTGTCCTTTGTGACTTAACACGATCCATCATCACAGGGATTCTCAACCAGTGGAAGTGTCCCTTTCATGATGAGGGATGCCAAGCAACACTCCCCCTCCAGCACAGGCTCTTTAGGATGAAGGCAGGGAATCCCAAGTCAATGGGGACAACCACCCCGAGGGAAACATCACAATCTCTAAACCCCTTCCTGTTTCTCCTGGGGTCTTTGATCTGTGAATTAAGAATTACTACATTAGAGGAATTTGCAGAGCCATTGTATTTTAAGGACAGATCTTAACTGTAATCAAGGGACACAAACTGGAGATGTATAGGCAAGCTTGCATTTACTATGAGCTCTAGGCAGTCAGGAGTATAGTTGACCATCACCTTTGGATACTTACTGAGCTACTTCCATGTGTCAGGGGCTGAGCTCCTGATGCCTAGCCCATGCCTGGTCTGTAGCAAGTGTCCAGGAAGTGCTCACTGAATGACGTGGATGAGGGGAGGCTCATGGAGAGACAAAGAGATGTCCCCATTGTCCTCCTGCATCCTAGTCACTGAGGCTGTGCCTAGCACATTCATCAGTTTGGTGTTAGAAAAATTTCAGCATAGATATGGACAATCTGTCCCCTAGGAAAAATTCTGGCCACTCAGGTAATTAATTTATATTGACTGATGCATCACTAGGATTTTTTTTTCTGCTTTATAATTTTGTGTTTTATTTGAAAAATTAGTACTTATCATTTCCATAATATAATAATCATTATAACAAAGGAAGAAGTGAATACATCAGATAGCTTATAAAGGAAGAACCAGGATCATAAAACTTAGAAATTTTTTTGAGAGAAAGAGCAAGTGAGCAAGGGGCAGAGAGAGGGAGGGAGGGAGGGAGGGAGGGAGAGAGAGAGAGAGAGAGAGAGAAAGTGAAAGAGAGAGAGAAGCGGGGCTCACCTAAAGTGGGGCTGGAACTCACCTGATCTGGGACTTGAACTCACAAACTATGAGATCATGACCTGAGACGAAGTCTGATGCTTAAGGACTGAGCCACCCAGGAGCCCAAAACTTAGAAACGTTTAAGCACACTGGACAGTAAATATGCTCTTGCCACAAAACATCAGCAGGTGGGATCTAAAATGACTATCCCAGTAAGCGCAGCCTCAGCCTGCATCCCCTCCCTCCTATGAAGAGTTCATCCTTCCTTCCTTGTTGGAAAAGCTCCAAACAAATTCAGGAAGAGCCTGGTTCCTGACCTTGCTTGCCCTGGGAATCCACCATGTCCTCCTGCGTCTATCTAGTGGGGTTCTGTCTGGGATGCCCTGTTTCAGGGGTGCCTTTTGATTCTGTCCTAGCAATAAGCTTTATCTCCATCCCTAAGAGCCAGGCCACTGCCAGGCCTGGAGGAGCAGCTGTGGAGGTGGCCTGGGATGGGATTGGAAACAAAAGCATTCTTTCATTTTTAGAAGGAAAAAAAAAAACAAAAAAACAAGCATTTTTAGATAAAGTGGGGGTTTGAACATTTTTTTAAGCTGAAGGGTTCAGTGGCATATTTGCAAGAATACTATAATATTTAACATTTTCATAAATAGAGGACGGATTAGGTATACTGCATAGATCCACACAGTGGAACACTAGGCAGCCAATTAAAATGAAAATTCAGTCATTAAAAATAACTGGTTAAAAGACTCTAAGTAAAAATATATGGATATATACAAACATAGATGGTATCTATGTGCATAGAAAACAGGGATATATATAAAGATGTTACTAATGGTTAACACAAAGTATTGAGATGATGAATGAGTTTTTATGTTTCTTTATGTTTTGAACTTTATTCAACTGAAGATGAATAATTTTATAGTCATAAAAATAAAAGCCTGTCAATTTTAATACTTAAAAGAAAATAGTCTAGCTCAAAAAAATCTTACTTATTCTTTACCCATCACCTTGGGGTTCTGAGTGCCTTTGCATTCTCTGGCAGAGAGGGCCGGAAACTATTCCAAGCAAAACCCAGGCCCTACTGCAGATGTTACTGTGGCTCACCTCCATGTACCAATAGGGCTGACCATCCATTAGGCCAAGAATCTAATTTAGGCTCTTCAGTTTTCACACTGGATGTCAATTCTAACATCTGCTCAGTTGAATTTTAGACTACCTAGCTCTTTCTTTAACCTGGAACTCCAATACTTCTTTCTACTCTTCTAAGGACAAAGAGTTGAACCTTCTACTGTCTAATTTCTGTCAAGCTCAGCTGAAAAATGTTGTATGTGGACATTAACTTATAGACACACACTCAGTACATTCTTGCAGCTGTGCTAGGTTTTACTGCTGTACCGAGTCAGACCACCTGTGAACCTGAACCACATTCTATTTCATCTCACAGAGATGATAAAGCAGACCTAGCAGCAACTAGCACATGACATTGCTTACTATGTCCCAGGGACCTGCTAAGTACCTGATGTAGATTACCTCTCAGAGCTACCTTAGAGAGGGAGAATTATCGCCCCCAATTTTATGTGTGAGGGGTTCAGGATTAGTGTGACTGATTAACCTGGCCAAGTTCACACTGCTAGTAAGGGGCAGAGCCAAGATTCAAACCCAAATCTGACCTCAGATGAGCCAGTATTTTGTGCCACTCAGCTCCCTGCCTTGTTGCTTTTCGTGAGTCTGCTGGTGTTCTGCTTTCACTGAGGGAAACTCGTGTTTTGGAGATTCACTGTATGAATGTTAGTGAGATACTATCAGACAATATTGTGTCATGGAGAGACTCAGGACAAAAAGTTCTTTCAGACTTCAGTCTCACTGAAGTTTTGTTTTCTGAGAGGATGGGCTATACTCCCCAATACAGGAGACATGTATTTCCCTATTTGCTTTGACCTCCAGGAAGCTCAGAGCCAAATTTGTGGCTTGGCTCTAATAACTACATACAATTCTGTGGTCTGCATACTGATGTTAAATCTATTCCCTTGGTGTTGATCTTCCTTTTAGTCTGTATTTTCCCTAATTCAGATCTGTGTGTACCTCTATTTTTAGATCTATCATACCCATTTATGTAGGTTGCTTAAATCCTTGATGGAAGAAGGCATGGTATAAATGATGTCCATTTGTTCATGCATACATTTGCGAGCTCACTTTGTTTAACCCGTTACTACCAAAATGGCTGACAAGCTACATCATATGTGGCCTTCTCATCACCTGATGAAAGTGACACCTCAATAAGTGAGCGAGCTGAGAAGGGATGGGACACCACAGGGAGAGAGGGCCCTGTTGGTCCAGGCTGGTAAGCTACTCTTTGCAAGTAGACCATTCTGATCTATCTTCTGGCACTTTCTGCTAGCATTAAAAAAAACACAAAAACACCACATTTCAGTAACTGGAATTGAAGGAATAAACAAATGTTAGTTCCACAGCCTTAGGAAACTATGGGCCCATACCTGGCTATTCTTCGGACTCTGGGGGTCAGCAGAGCTACTTCCTGAGGTCAGCAAAGGTTACCCATGCCTGAAGAGGATGCCAACAGAGACATTCAAAGAAAGGGCTATCTCTGGGCATTGAAGCCCTAGACAGGGCGGAGGAGTCACAAGCATTATGAGGAGCTTCAGAGGTTTGCCACACCAGCACTGGTGACTAAAGACCATGCCTACATCACCTGCATGGGCTAAAGCTACCATGGGCTACCTACCTGTGGCACCAATCACTGCCACTGGGGACGACACTGAGAATGGGGTCTGGTCCAGGTGACCTTTAGGTCCCTTTCCACCCTGAGAGATCCAGGATTCTAATTAGAAGCTGATGTCTCTTACTGTGGATTCAGTTTAGAGATGTACATATAGTTGACCCCATGTTAAACTGTAGCATATTACGCAAAGACCAGACTGCAGGCCTCGACAATCCACCAGCCAATGCTTAGAGAGGCTATAACCAAGGGGCTGGCCTTCCTCCCAAAGGATGTCCTCACTGCAACAATCACCCCTAAAACTATTCCAAATGCTCAAGTATTTTGTCTATTATAAAATGACTCTTAGCAAAACACCCTTTCCCCGTCTCTCATCTTTGGCTGGTAAGTTAATGCTCACCTGGGGCACTGTATCTTCCAGGAGCCTTCTCTTAATCCCCTTTCCTGACCCTCTGGCTAAGCAAGGTGCACATTCTCAGACAGCCCTGCAGCATCTTTACACAGCTCTACTTCATGGTATTTACTAGTATTTTCTCTCATTTGTCTTTGTGTCTGTGGGGCTTAGGGTACATTAGCTGCCTGGTAGGTCCCTAAGATCAGAGGACATGCACCTTAAGGGTTAGATAAGGGTGACTATGGATGGCCAGAGCCAATTCTTGCCTTCTCTTTTCTCTCCCGCAGGTAGACCTGGATGAACAAAGGCCAAACAAATACATGCAATGCCATCGGGGCCCTGAAAACAGAGGAGAGTGATTTTCAATCTGGGTCCTCAGCAGGGTCTCCAGAAGGAAGCCACAATTCTCTTTTGGCTGTATTTTGCTTGTACTTCTTGTTTTTTAAGACCTAGGGTAAGCTTCATCTACAAGTTGCTTCACCCACATCTTGAAGCAAAAATAACTCTTGAGAATATTCTGGGCATATTCACAGAATTCATTGACATCTCTTTAACTCCACCTATAGTTAGTTCTCTCAAGTACAAGCCAGAACTTAATCTCGATAGATTGTATCTGTAAAAGTAAATACTGCCCAATCACAGTCTTTAGTATTTAGAAATAAACATTAGGCATTTGGCTAAGATGTCTATCTGGTTCAGGGCTGACATGCAGACTGACCAATATACAGATAACCTCTTTAGGGGTAATTTCAGCTCACCAAAAGAATCATGAAATATTTCCCCCTAATTATAACAGGGGTACATGTATACAATTTTAAAAATATATAAAGAAGAAAATAGAAAATCACCTGCAAAATTCTGCTGGGATATAGCCAATACTGCGTTTTGGTTGGTTTTCTTTTTGCATTCACATATATACAAATACTTTCATATATGAATATTTACATATGTGAATTAAAAAAATTAAAATCACACTTGATATGTGGTTTCATAAGCTTCTTTCTCATGCAACATTAAATCATGAATAGTTTTAGCCTGCTACCAAATGTTCTTCAAGAATCAGATTTTTAGTATATGTGCTGCCGAAGCGAGCACAAGAATCAGATTTTTAAAGGTGGCAGGGCATTATTCCAGCATTACTCGCTAAGGTTTAACTTCATGCCTCATCCTGAGTACATAAGGGCACACTGGCTTAGCAAAGACCTAATTAGCCAGGAGGTTGGGCCCTCCTTCCTTAAGCCATGACTTGCTTTCTTGTAACATTCAACGTTCTCCGTGGAGATCATGCACCTGTGCCCCGTGTTCACCTGTCCACATGAAACCATAGCCTGAGTTGGCTGGATAGCAGGCATCCACAGGGACTTGGAGAAAGGGTATGCAAAAGAGAGATCTGCCCGATTTCAACCTCTCCCCACTTTTCAAAAGTAAATGCTCCTAGTGGAAGCTATAGTAAACCTTTACTAAACTGTGATGCCTTTGAAAAGGGGCACTTCCCAAATCCAAAACCCTTTTTATTTTAACCCTTCTCATTGAAAATCTTTCTCAAATGGACAAGTCCATTTCCTTAGCTTAATAAAAACAGTAAATATAAATGGCTTCTTGCTTATTGCAGGTGTGTGTAATACTCTGAGCTCTCCACTCCCAAGTGAATTAATGAGTTGTCATGCCTCCAAACTTATCATATGTTCACACAAAGTAAGCATTCAGCTTCCAGCCCGAGCACGCCTCCTCTGAGAGCCCCAGCCCTGCTAGGTGTTGGCACAACTCCAGGGTAGCAAGGGTATGATTTCATGGCAGCTATTTGTTATGTCCCTACTTCTCCTACTGAACTATGAGCTTCTAGAGAGCAGGAACCTGTGCCTGACTCATAGTAGGCACTCAATAAATGTATTTAAATGGACTTTGACTTTGTTCCTCAAGTGTGGAATGCTGCTGTAGCAAACACATGCTGTAAATGAAAAACTGGTTTTTCATACGGGTTCTCACAACAAGAATACAACTGCTACTACCCCTCTCCTGTCCTCAGCAGCTGAGAATAGCTGAACACCCTGTGGACACATATTATCTCATTTATAATAGTCGTAAGTGGTGGGTACTATTGTTAGCTCTGTTTTACAGATGAGGAAACAGGATTAATTCTTGGCCAGACTATAAGTGCTGACCTGATTCTAAAAGCTACACTTCTAAACAGGACACCTGAGTTTTAGTTCTTTGCAGGGAGGCTATATGGACACAGGTATGAATGCTGCCAGACAATCTGCAAAAAAAAAATTCAGAGTGCCTTTCTTAGATCTAACTTTACCAAAAAATGGGGTTGATTTTAGGCACTAATAACATCCATCCCTTCTTCCCCCACAAAAAATAGGGATGAAGAGAAAAAAGTGATTATTATTCTTTGAATATCCACCCACCTTTGACTTTGTGACTTGGTTAATTCTCAATGATTTATGCCAATGGAGAAAAGAGACAGATATAATGCACGTTGACAGTGTTAATTTATTCCTTTTTTTTTTTTTTTTTTTTTTTTTTTTTTTTTGGTGAGGGAACAGGTGGTGGTGCATAGGGACCACTGGGCTGGGAAAGCTGCCTTTTTATATTCAATTAGAGCCACTCACTGCTCTTGGGAGCAGGATCCCTCCTGACACTGACTTGCCGAGGAGTCTCAGTGGCTTCAGAACCAGACTTTCACTTTAGGTTGCTATCATAAGTGGGAAATAAGGCAGGGAAAGTGGTACAGTTCCATCTAAAGGACTCTGTGCCCTTTAAGGTTGCCTTCTATTGCCATGTACTTTCATATTTCATAGTCTCATAGTCAAAGAGGTTGAGGGCCATTTTCAGGTGGAGAAAATGAGAAACAGAATGACAGCTACAGCTTGGCTCCACACACAATATTAACTTAGTTGTCAGAGGTCAACTAACATCATCACCACTACCACCAACAGTTTTCTGCACCAAGTTCCCACTTTGTTGGATAACCTCTGCAACACAAGTCCTAAATACTTCTCGCCAGGAACTTTGAGCTACCCTGTATATTCTCACGGTTTACAAACAGGCAGTATGGATGAAGGAGGTCAAAAGGTACAAACTTCCGGTCACAAGTTCTCGGGAGTGTCAAGTCTAGCACAGTGACTACAGTTAACAATATTATGCTGTATATTTGAAAGTTGCTAAGACAGTAGATCTTAAAGTTCTCATCACAAGGGGAAAAACTGTTTAACTTTGAGGTGGATGGATATTAACTAAAGCTACTGTGGTGATCATTTCACAACATACACATAAATCATTATGTTGAATACTTAAAACGAATATAAGGTTCTATGCCAATTATATCTCAATAAAACTGGAAAAAAGGGGGCTCAGGACTTTTAATTTCATTAAACAGATGAGAAAACCAAGAAAGAAACTCGTTGCAGAGCTGAAGTCAGAAGCTGGCATAGGTCTCATTGGTCAGGACAGTGTGCTTGACTGGACTGTCCTTTTCTGTCTATGCTTTGTTTGCTGGGACATACTGGTGGCACAGTACTATCAGATGCTGTCACACAGTCCGCCAAACTTGTCTGCCTGCATTTCATCATCTCTGCTTCTCCAGTTTAGTTCCTCTCATGGCCCACATTCAGCCAAGAAAGCACAGGAAAGAGGGAGCTTTGTCTCCCACATCCACCACCCACCAGCATCATGACTCCAACGTTGCCTGCACATTCCTGAGCCAGTCTGTGCCATACCACGTGCTGCATGCTCAAGATTACAGAATTTGGGAGTTGCACGTAAGAGCAAAATGAGCATGGTTAAAAATACCAAAGACTGCAAATATATTCTTTATAGAGAAATGAGAATTAGCAAGTGTCTAACAAGTCATGGCTTTTAATTCTATTAAAAAAAAAAACCCTTTCATATTTTAAAAGTATTAAATGAGGTCCTTTCTAGATTTTTACAATAAATCTGATAGTTCCATAGAGAATGCATTGAAATCTTTCTGATTTACCCCTCTCATTACTTAGAAATCTAGAACGAGTGAACAGTATATAGAAGATGACAGTTTCCAAGTGGCCTTGGTTATATCTGTTTCTTACCTATAGCATCCTCCTAAGGATGATCACTGCAGCTTTGGGATCTGGTGGCCACTGAAACACTCATTCCCCCCTTGCAATCCTTCCTGCATGGTATTCCCCTTCAGCCACTTGAGATAAGGCAGGAGGGAGGGAAAGTGGGATCCATGTTTTCAACCCCTGTAGCTGGTCTCATGACACATCCTTCTTTTCTGCCCAGCCGTATTGCTGCCTCCTCCTCTAAGTTCTCACTGCCTGGACAGTGGGCTTTGGGAAGCCTTCTGTTCTATGGCAGATGAGATGTGTTCTGGGCCTTCCAAGTTAAGAGATGGGAATAGAAATCTGCTGCCATGATAGTGAGAGTCTAGAATGCAAGGAGGTTGATGCTTGCTAATAGGTACATCCTGGCTTTTTTTCATGGGGACCTGCCCCCTAATTCTGCTTTTGCTCTAGTCTTCTTATTTGCATCAATCTACCTGTCATCTAAAACTGAAACAATCACAAGCTGAATAACTTATCATAGATTCTAAGTAATGGAAACAGGCTTAGAGATCCTAAAGTATAACATTTCCTAAAGTTCTGTAGAACACCACCCATGCAAAGTGCTCTCTGAAAACAGTTCCATGGTCAGGTGAGCTGGGGAGACGTGGCGCAGTCCACCCCCTCCTGGCATCTGAGTGTATTAAAGGCTTGACAACGTCCCTTAGTAAGTGAACTATGTTAAACTCACATGGTAGATTTGTAGGGGGACTTGGGCTTTCCTTCCCAGATTTCTATGGGAAAACACTCTGAATTTCAAATCTAATTCCCCATAAATTGAAAGTGTTCTAGACATCACTGAATTTTCTTGATGGCAGATACTCATAAAAACATTGTTTTGACCTGTAAAAGCTTTGCAAGGTCAAAGCAGCAATAACTTTGCAATAAAAATGTGTATGTATTCATATATATCAGCTAAAAGATAAAATGTATACTTACAGCTTTTTTGTGTGTGTGCAATTTGAGCAGCCCAGGGGAATGACTCATACCAAAAAATTTTAAGGCTCCAAGACTAGACTGAATATTGAACTGCCCTATATAAAGATACAAAATCCATGCTCAAAGAGGCTCTTTTTTTTTTTTTTTTTTTTTTTTTTTTAGTGCAAGCAAAGCTTGTTGTGTCTCAAAATTGCTCAAAGGCCCTGGTCAAGTCTGGTGGCCTTTGTTACTATTTTTGAAGTTAGACAAACTGTGTTCACCTAGAGAGGATTAAAATGGTGGATTTGTGGTAGATGATGAAAATCCTTTGGAGCTGATACCAGCCAGAATCCTAAGCCTGTGAATATCTACAGTAATTCAAACATCTGGGTGAAAAGCTAAAAGATCAAGCAATTCTTTGCGTGCTTTCCAAATGTATCAGGGCCATCGTGAAACTGAAACTAAACAGTTGCCTATCTTCCCCCCACATTTCACCTCGGTATTCTGGCATCACACATACATTGCTAAAAACTCAAGGGGGCAGATGACCTATAGGTATCATTTTTAGTTTGAATATAGGACAATATTTGGGGTATGATCATAAAGGCCAATTATATGTTACTTTAAGAACTAATTTAGAAAGAAGTGCTGCAGTACTCAATGAGAGGCTGGAATTCATCCCAAAGAGTATCACAGTATTAATGTTGACACTTAGTGAAAACATTGCATGAAGGCAATATACCATTATAAGGCCTGCAGAGTCAATATTTTCTTTCTCTTGTTTCTATTTTATTTATTTATCACTTCTATTTTTTCAGTTCTTTTATAAGAGCAGTGGGAAAACTCTAGGATCATAAAT
The DNA here is from genome assembly GCF_028749965.1 of Puma concolor. Lineage (NCBI taxonomy): Eukaryota > Metazoa > Chordata > Mammalia > Carnivora > Felidae > Puma > Puma concolor. The sequence continues at coordinate 22,700,775 of NC_141673.1, read as the reverse complement.
ACACTTTTGGCAAATCTATTTTATGTCTTTTAGCAGAAAGAGGGCCAGGCTGTCAATTGTGATGTAAACAGGCAAGGAGAGGGAAGAGGTAGGGAAGGAACATTGAACACCTGTTATTTAGGAGGCACTCTCCATATGTTCCTTCATTTCAATCCTGATGAAAACCTGTGAGGTACAAATCCCTGTACCTGGGTTTATAGACAAAGGAAATTGAGGCTCAGAAAAGTCCTACAACTTGTCTAAGACCAGGGTTCAGGAAGCAGAGCTGGGTGGGGTGTGAACCCTGATCTGCCTGTTCTTTCTATGACACTAATCCAACTCCCATAGTGAAAGGTATTTCATGCAAACCAAGATATGTGTGGATAGAATGGAATTTTGCTCTTTACAGAAACAACTGCATTTCACAAGAATGGAAATTATGTTTAAGGCACCAGAAATCTAATGCTGAAATGACTTTAATCAACACCATTGATCTCATGTAAACAAACACACCAGAGATATTCAAAAGCAACTTTCCAGGGCTTTGCTTTCCAGTCCTTACTATGATCACATCCCACTTCCACATACCTTACAAAATAGAGGGAAGTTTTTAATAGCACATGAACATTCTTTCCTATTTTCGGTCTTCAAAAACTGAAAGACATGTGCCACTTGCTCTGAGCAAATGCTCTGAGCATGAGCCTGATGTACCTTAGAATGGATTATGGTGGTCGTTGGTCCTTCAGTGTTAGCCAGAGATGAAAAAGATTGTTCCAAGAAGTTTCACCCATGACACAGAACTATGGGCTGGCCTCCCAAGAATATATTTATTATATTGCAGTTTCTGTGTAATTATTTAAATACGTATATTTCAAATACATTGAACAGGGCAAAACTGTCAAGTTAAAGTGACATTTTAGGATTCTTCTGATTACAAATTATTTCATGGTTGCCACCATATCTGTTCTCGCTGCTTCAAATGCAGAGTGGCTAGTGTACTGTATTAGAGATTCTTAGAGATATCCTCAAGAATTGGTACCATACTGAGGGTATCTATTTATCTTAGTGGAACACTTGTTTTCTACCACTGCTTTCATTTTTCAAGTTTGTAATATAAGGTCTAATGTTTAGTCTAATGACAAATAGGACTATAAGTGGTATAATATAAGTATGTCATTACCAGACTAATTCTGAATAAGCAAATGAACCAAACCTTGGTGTTCTCAATTATAATTTGTAGGTATAAAAACTGTTTGACTACTTTTCAATATAGAAAACCACAAATAATGTATGAGGCACTGAAATTTATTTTTCTTCCTAACAAATCTGGACTACTATGCCCTACTATTTAAAAATGGCCACCAGAGAAACCAACAGACATTACTATGTTTTGGAACCAAAGAAAGAAAGGGATTTGTCAAATATGAAAAATCAAGTTAGTAGTTGAGCAATAGCAGTTCAGATACCAAGGAGAAATAGAATTCTAAATTTAATGGGTGAGTGAAAATATAGAAAAAGCTCAGAAAAACTTAGTCTGCAAAATACCTTACATTAGGCATATCTGAACACTTGATAAACAAACCAAGTATCTTAACTGTAAGTTGAGCTTTCAATAAAATGCAGGTGTATTGGGGGAAATATTTAATCTGTTCAAAGATGGTAGTTACTCACCACATCGAAGGCAGTAAACACATGACAGTAGTGGTGATTGGACTTCAAATCTTTTGTGATATAAGCAAATGTTGAGAGGTCTTCTGGGTCCTGGGCAGCACAGGAGATATTACGAATTTCATGCTCGGCAATTATGTTCTGGAAGAAATGACATAAGTGACCATTATTTTCCTTTGCAAACCAGTAAATTTTAGAACCAAGGCAAATGACTTGGGAATCAGTTGCCTTCCCCCTTTCTAGAATGTTCTAGACCAGCAACATTCAAGGTGACCCAACACGCTATCTGTGGGTAAATGAATACCAGATCTGGAAGGAATGTTTTCATTTAATTAAAAACAACCTAATATAGTCATATCCTGGAGCAGTGGTTCTCACCAGGTGCTGTGAGCAGAAGCAGTCTGGGTGGCAGACACTCCTTAAAAAAATAGTAGTTATGAAGCATTTTAGTGTTTTGATTCCCCATATACACCTATAGATAGGCAGTGCTGCCTTCTGCTAATTCTGTCTGGAAAGGATCACCTGCCACATTCTGCATGCTGGGAGAAACTCTTCCCCATCTTGCTGCTCACTGTCTTGTGCCCTGCTCCTACTGCCCCAGAGCAAAGGCAGGTATAGAAGGAAACGGGCAGGTGGAAATGTCAAAGTGCTACTTTAAAAAAAATTTTTGGGGGGGTGTCTGGGTAGCTTAGTTGGTTAAGCATCTGATTCTTGATTCCGGCTCAGGTCATGATCTCAAGGTTGTGAGATTGAGACCCTACTTGGGATATTCTCTCTCTCTCTCTCTCTCTTTCTCTCTGCCCCTCCTCCCCACTCATGCTCTCACTCTCTCTCAAAATAAATAAACATTAATTTTTTAAATGTGAGTTTAGTTGACACTGTTACATTAGTTTCAGATGTACAACGTAGTGATTCAACTTCTGTGTACATTATGCTATGTTCACAAGTATAGCTACCATCTGTCACCATACAATGTGACACTGATAAACAATTCTGAATTGCTTACTCAGAATCAGTCTTGTAATGACATACTTACGGTATTATGCCACTTATAGTCCTATTTGTCATTAAGTCTAAACATTAGCCCTTATATCACAATTGACTGTATTACGCATGCTGTGCCTCTTATCCCCATGATTACTCATGCCATAAGTGGAAGACTGTACCTCCCACTCCCCTTCACCCATGTTGCCCATCCCCTCAGCTCCTTCCCTCCGACAACTCTGTTTGTTTTCTGTATTTATAGGTATGATTCTGCCTTTTGTTTATTCAATTGTTTTATTTTGTAGATTCCACATGAGTGAAATCCTATCCATTTGTCTTTTTTGGTCTTATTTCACTTAGCATAATACCCTGTAGGTCCATCCATGTTGTTGCAAATGGCAAGATCTCATCCTTTTTATGGCTGTGTAATATTCCAGTGTGTGTGTGTGTGTGTGTGTGTGTGTGTGTGTGTGTGTGCACAATCTTCCTTATTCAATCCTCTATTAATGGACACTTAGGTTGCTTCTATATCTTGGTTATTGTTAATACTGCAATAAACATAGGGGTGCATATATCTTTTTGAATTAGCATTCTCATTTTCTTTGGGTAAATAGTAGTGGAATTACTGAATCATATGGTATTTCTATTTTTAATTTTTTTGAGGAACTCCACACTGTTTTCCACAGTGGCTGCAGCAATGTACATTCCCACCAACAGTTCAAGGTGCTCCCTCCTGAAGACTCTGTGGAGGCTAAGGTGTAGAGGTACTATGAGGGAAACAACCACTCTGCATTATTCAGGTCTTGGATTCCCTGCTTGATGCAGGGCCCTGTGGATGACAATACCTTACTAACTATACCCACTGTGCAGAATTATGAGTGGGCGCTGTGGCTATCATTATTATCTTACAGGTGGGGAAGCTGATACTCAGTGTAAGTGCCTTATGCAGGACAGGTGGTAGAGTTAGGACTAAAATGTAAGGTTGTCTGACTGTAGAGTTCAGGCTCTTTCACACACTGCAGGGCCCCTCATTGCCACCTCTCCCTCACTGGTTTAACATAATATCATTTTTTTCTCTCTAGCATTTCTTCATGGCATCTCCCTGCCAGCCCCCTCATTCCAACGTGCCTCTAAGAATAACTGGTGGGAGGTAAGTGAAGAAAGGTTTAAGTATTATTATCCTAAAGCACAAAATAACCAAGGAGCATCATCTTGGCTGCAAACCCTGCTAGAAATTTCTTTTGATACACAGATGTATTTCAAAGCAAAAAAAAAAAAAAAAAAAAAAATTCCCATAATTGCGCAATCATTTTTTATCTTATAATATCCCATTTACGTTTTTTCCAGTTGTCATAGACCTAAAACCCTCAATACTTTAGTTATGCTAATTACTTTTTAATTGCACAGTCTTAAATAACCTGTTGGCAATAAAATGTTCCACGTATACCCATCAATGCCTAAAAATGCTTACAAAATGTCCTTCCCTGCCAGCACCCCCAGCAAGTGCTTCATGGCTCCCACTCTACTGAGCTGTGTGGCTGAGAAGCAATTAGAGAATTAACACATAAAAGAAAATTAAATTAAGACATTCTTCACTGTGGCCCTGTATGTTGACACTACACGCAGCACTCTGTCAAAAATAACTCAATTTGAAATTGGAATCCCATAAACAAATCACATTCTATTGCAAGATACAGTTTCAAAATAGAAGGCCATGATCTTCTTCTGGCATTCAGATAGGTTTTCAAGTAGAAAACTAAATGAGGAGCTAGTGAGTCTTAAAATGAATTTAAGAATCTACATGGTGTCAGGGCAACTGGGTGGTTCAGTTGGTTAAGCATATGACTCTCGATTTTGGCCCAGGACATGATGTTGGAGTTGTGAAACTGAGCCCCATGTTGAGCATGGAGCCTGCTTAAGACTCACTCTCTCTCTTTCTCTCTTACTCTCTCTCCCACTCATGCTCTAAAAATAATAAAAAATTAAAAAAATAAAAATAAAAAGAATCTACATAGTCTTCACAGGGATGTTTGCAAATGCTGAGAGTCTCCACCATCATTTTAATTGGGGGTTGCCATGACCTTGAGGAGTGTGGATTTGGTCTCACCTATCCAAGATCCACTATCATTAGAAATAGAACATTCGCTCTGATTTTTAACTAAATTGGCATTTTGTGTTCTTGAGATCCTTTACTAGCATTCGGTAGATTGGAAGATCAACTTCTTGGGAAAGTATTACACTGAAAAACTCCCTGTCATTTTGAAAAAAGTTATTTTTATTTAAGACAGAGAGAGAAAGAGAGAGAGAGAGAAAGCAAGCCAGCAAGCATGAGTGGGGAGGAGGTGCAGAGGAATAGGGAGGGAGAGAATCTCCATGATGAACTCGGAGCCTGATGTGGGGCTTGATTCCATGACCTGGGATCATAACCTGAGCTGAAATCAAGAGTCGGATGCTCAACTGACTGAGCCACCCAGGAGCCCTGCCCTCTGATGTTCAATGTACTGAATTTCCTGAATCACTTCTCAACTGTCTTCAGTGGTGTGTGACAGCATCATGACCCTGGGCAAAACTATAAAGTAGGTAAAGTATATCTTTGGAGATCTCTCTTTATTACGGACTGCATGTCTGTGTCCTTCCCAAATTCATATCTTGAATTCTTAGGAACCTTGAAATCTTAAGCCTTGATGTGATAGTATCTGGAGGGGTGGGGAGGCTCTGGGAGGTGGTTAGGTCCTGAGGATGGGGCCCCATGATGGAATTAGTGCCCTTACAAAAGAAGAGAGACCTAGCTAGCTCTCTCTGCCATGTGAGGACACAGCAGGAGGATGCCCTCTATGAGCCAGAGAATGGATTCTCATCAGACACTGAATCTGCCTCCAGTACTGTGAGAAATAAATGCATATTACTTAAGCAACTCAGGCCATGTTAATTTGTTATAGCAGCCCAAATGGACTAAGACATTTTCCCTTTCTTGCCATTCCCCCAATTTTCTGGAACCCCCCACTTCTGTATTTCCCAGGAGCCCAGGGCTGTCTTTTAGCTGCCCATTGAGACTGCCCTCTTCTGTGTTGCTTCATGTTCCCAAATCAGCCTCCTCTCCCACTACTGAAACTCTGTTGCTATGATCTAGAGGGAAGGTGGCTAATAAATGTATTCTATATTTCATTAAGAATAACCGATGTTTAATCATCTTAACTGGCACTTTAAAAATATGCTGTTAATTGAATTCACATTGATGGCTTGTGTAGGGAGGGATTGTTGAACAGAACTTCCTGATCTTTCTGCAAGGCCAGGATGTGGTGAGCTCGAGGTCTCACTATTGAAACACTGCCACCACTCTGCATGGTCTACCTTTGCAGAATGATGAGGCCAGTTCCCCATGTGTAAGACGCATCTAAGACCAAGGACACCACAGCTGGAGACAGCATGGAGACTGGATGGCTGGTTTCCTCCTTGGAGAAGATGTCTAGGAGGGACAGATTTTTTTCTACCTCCTGTTACATATCAGTTGGTGGCTCCTCCATAAATTAAAAGCAGATGACAACATAAGGTACAGGTGATGTACCTCAGTTTAAGATGGATTCCTTTTATGTTGCTCAGCCTTCATACCTCAGCACATTCTAAGGAGACTAGCACTTTGAAAAGACTCAAAAGAAGGAGTGAGGAGGGACTTATCCTGCCCCTTCCTTGGGATAGAAAGTTTGGCAGCCCAGTCCTTTGCAACAGGGAGAGATTGTTTTTCTGGTCTGTTGCCTTTCATCATGTTGAGAAACAGCTAAACAGGTGCCTGGCTGGTGGGTGTAGAGTAGAATTGTCTGGTCTAGCCAATTAACAGAGAGGTTCTAAGAAGGGCGTGTGATGCTGAAGTGATACAGCCAAGAAGTCAGCTTCCTCTCCCTCCCCCCCACTCATGGCTATGACAGGCAGGCCTTTCTCCTGAGTCTCTTCCTTAGGCCTGGCCTTTTCAGAGAATGCAGTGCCCCTGCAGAGAAGGGGTAAGACATAAAGGGAGCAGCCCCAGCCGAGGGCTGCCTGGAGGGGACCTGTAGAGAAGCTGATGCAGATGAGAACAGCACACATGCTTAATGGGCTCTTAATCTGACTCTGAGCTTTTTAGAGGGAGAAGTATGTGCTATTAAAAAAAAAAAAAAAAAAAAAGAGCACTTGTTTAGGCAAATGTTCTGAATTATTTTGTGCTTAAAAAATAGCATAAGCCCTGTTTGAAGTTGGCATTCAAAAAGCAAACAAACAAAAAACAAACTCCAGCACTGCACTGTTCCTAATTTAGCTTGATGGGAAGATTGAGGAGGGGGTCAGAACAGGAAGGCAAAATGCAACCCATTCTTAGCCAAGCGTTGGATATGGGGACTGTGTCACCTCTTGCAAAACGCTGCTGGTCTCAACACAGGTCTGTAACCAGTCAGAGACCTCTGGGCCAAATGCCATGCTAGAATTATCTCTGGGCTATGGATCTACAAAAAGTTGATGTGCTTCATCTACAACATTTAAGGACCAGATCTATTCCAAGTTCTATTTAGAAAAAAAAATTTTAATGTTTATTTTTATTTTTGAGAGAGAGAGAAAGAGAGAGAGAACGAGCACAAGTGAGCAGGGGACATGCAGAGAGAAGGAGACACAGAATCCAAAGCAGGGTCCAGGCTCTGAGCTGTCAGTACAGAGTCTGATGCAGGGCTCGAACTCACGGACCACAAGATCATGACCCAAGCCTAATTCAGATGCTCAACCAACTGAGCCACCCAGGTGCCCCTCTAAGTTCTATTTTTAATTCAAGACTGTTTTCTACTTCTTCCTTCTTAAATCAGGATTAGTGGTTTAAATTGTTTCCTAAGTTTCTAGGCAATAAATACACTTGCGAGTTTCTACCTAGGCACCTGACTCTTCCCCAGGAAGCAGCCAAAATCACTTATTCATTGGAGTAAAAGGAAAGAAGTGCTTTGCTGGAGGGCTCATCTATCACAGTCTAATGGGTGGTAATAAGAATGGAAGAGGAGCACACACTCAAAATTAACTGGTGGATGGTGGCTGTGGAGGAACAGAAGATGTGTTAGAGAGTCAATCCTTTTCCACGACCAGCTGGCTGTATGACTGTGGGGCGGTCACTTAACAGAGACTCTGAGGTCTTCCATTCCTCCCCCTGTGCCGTGCAGGATGAACAACCCCCTCTACCTCTCTAGGGCAGAGTAAGAGGTTGCAGTGGTCAGGAGGAGACTGTCTAGGAATAAAGCACAATGGAAGCATCAGATGTGAAAATTAGGTTGTGACTTTAGGTTGTGCCTTATTACAGGCTTAGTTGGCCACTAGTACCTCATGTCATGAGGTCTTCTAATATGTCTCCACAAGTCCTTCAAGTCAAAGTGGCCCAGTGAGACAACACCTCCCATGGGAGAAATCTCTGGCTTAAACTGCAGTCAGGGGTCCAGAGTTTATCACTCTGTTCCTGTCCTGTTATGAGCGTTAATCAGAAGTTGGCCTTTGCTACAGAACAAGGTGGCATACGAAGATGCGCTGAGGACACTGCTGGAGTCTAGGTGTCTGAGCACAGCGCCCTTCACATCACAACTTGAGAATGGTCCTTCAACAGTGGCTCTTCTATGCTTTCTGGAACCAGTCCTTCAGCCTTGGCTGACGGTAGTGTTTCTCAGCTTTCTGCAGTCAAATCCCACCAATGTAGCCTGACACTATTTCTTTCTTCTACACTTCTAATACAATCTCTTTCCTTTGGCTTCTCACACACCAACTATCAGACTGTGGCCCTGAGTCATCCACCCTCTCCCCATCCACTGCTGGGTCGGGGTAGATCAGTCACATTGCAGGATACTGGGATGGGGACACTGTATAAGTGTCACTGTTAAAGCCAATATCCCCCAATTCCTGAAAAAGCCAGGCACATGTTGTCATGGAGAGGTTGGCTCTGCCTGCCACCAACATAGGCACTTTGCCTTTGCTCTAGATTCTGAAAATATGCTGAGGACCACACTACAAGAACTTGGAAGATATGCTGGCCTTCTTTAGTGTTCTAATTCACACAGAATTTTCTTCTGCATACTTTTCAGTGCTTATACTTCCAGACAACAGTCATCAGTGGGCAGAGATTTATGGCTAACTCATCTAGTTACTGGCAACTGAGGCAGAAGTCTCTCCTTTAGGTTTGGGGGGATCAAGTTCTATAACACTGATGTGTCCGTGAGCAAAACGCAACAGAACGGACAGAGCTCTCTTGCCTGTGGTCATGGAGACTGGAATAGAGAGGATGCTACTGACACGGATGCATCCAGTCACACCACCAGCTTCACAGAATGATAGCCTTAAGACTCTGGAAACTTCTCAGGGCAAATACCACTTGTTTAGAAATTGTCAGAATCCACTACTGCTTAGGTTGTTAATCTAAGAGTTTCAGACTCTTATACTAGAAATAGACTACTATTCATGGTTTTCAAATGCAAATGGAGTAGAGACAGTTGCTCTAGGTTAGGGGAAAAAACCCAAATGCCAAAGCCTTTCTTGAAATTTAGAAACAGTGATAGCAATGAGGTATCGCCAATGAGACTTTCATAAAGTTCCAAAACTTTAAAAACCAACTGACTATAATTTAAGGATACAGAAAGTTTGTGCACCGGTAACTGAAGTTGCTTCCAACTAATAAAAGAGCAAATAGGTCTGGATTTTTCTGATTAGAATCTCCACAGCTGTAATCCAACAATAGTAAATATCAGCAATATATTGCAGACTTGAAACTATCATTCCACGTAAGGTAACTGACTCTGTGCTTTGGAGATCCACAGCCTACTTAATCATGCTGGGTTATAAGCTTTCTGCTCTGGTTTCAGAACTGTTTCTAAAACTGGAAGGTTGCTCTCCTAAGTAGATCCGGGGAGCCTGGGCTTGTCTGACTGCTGATATAGCAATCTTCTTTGTTACAGAAAACAAATCAGGAAAATCCGAACTGGTTGAATCAGATGCTCAGGTTTATTATAGTTGCCCAAGAGTCACTGCCCATGGGACTTTCCCCTGGTGGCTAAATCCAGTTGCCCTGGCCCTAAATTACTACTGTTTAGTTCACCTGTTTCACAACTTCTGTTCCCTTTCTCCAAAGTGGAGTGGGTGTAGGTGAGGGGACTCGGTAGGGGGTCCAGAAAAGAAATGGTATTCACCAATGGGGATCACCTCATTTCCCCTCTTTCTAGAGCTTATCATCTGGGAGGGTACAGGAATAAAACACAAGGACATCTGGGGGTTCTGTGAGGAGGAGCCCATCAAGTTTGACTGTTTGTGGGAAGTGACAGTGGTCACACCCAGGAGCTCTAGTCTAGCACCGGCATTCTGTCATCTTCGCCAAGAAAGGAGCTCTAGAACACTTAAGTGAAATGCAACCCGGCTGTTCACACTTGATCTTAGAGCCCATGAACTGTTTCCACTGTGAGTACAAAGTCACAACAGAGTCACAGTGTGGCCTGACCTTCTTTGTGATTATTTCTTCTCAGAAAACAATACAGCTGAAACCCTCTGTCCCATCTCAAGCGCTGAGAAGAAATGCAATTATAAAATGTAAAAGTCAGAGAATGTGTTCCTTGTGTCAGGTGTTCATTACATATATCCAAAGAAAGGACATGTATATCTCTAGACAAATGGGAGGACGAACGTCCTAGTCCTTTAGCTAGTGACGGTTCCTCTGGTGAAGGGGTGATGGCTTTGTTGCATTGTCATTCTATACATGACACCCCCGTAGTGCATTGTCATTCTATACATGACACCCCTCCCCTTTAATGCATTGTCATTCTATACATGACACCCCCTCCTTGTAATGCATTATCATGCTATACATGACACCCCTCCCCTGTAATGCATTGTCATTCTATACAGGACACCTCCCCGCCTTGTAATGCACTGTCATTCTATACATGACATTCCCCCCTTGTAATGTTCTCTAAAGCCAGAGGGAAATGCCATATACTAAGTGGCCACAGTCTATGCGAGAAGGCACCACAGAGAAAGCAAAATATGTATAGGAATCCTAGATCAAGTTCCCCAGATGAAATTTGTCCTTCTGTATACATGTATGAGTGCGTGTGTGTGTGTGTACACACGTGCATGGGTATATCTATGGGTGTGCAGAGAGCAGACAGGTGGGGACAGGAAGTGAATAAAATGAGAGATGCTGGGAGTGACGAGACACAAGGATTTTAGATCACATTCCCAGGGCTGTATCTGGTGTCTAAGGCAAAGAGAGGTGCACTACTCACCTTATTTGTTGCATCAATGAATTTGACTCCTTTATAAGAGACTGAAAGAATAATAGTGGGGACCTTCTTCATTTGCTCTGTAGACTTCTGAAATTAAAATTAGAAAGCTGTTAGAGCGGTTTGTGTTGCATGGCAACTGAAGCACATAATTTCTCCTCTTGGAAGATAAAAATGAGCCCAAGTTAAAAACAACACACACACACACAAACACACACCAAACACATTAATTTAAATGTAGGTCTCCCTTCTCTTGGGCTTAGCTGTGGTTTGGGGTTCTAAACTATCTGTCTTGCACTTGAGGATCTAAAAACAGCCTGTTCTGCTGCCTCCCGTGGGTGAAGGAATACTCCTTTTCCCCGACACCAAAGGGAGAAATGGACAGCTCCGTCTCCTACTGCAATTTCAAGCAACGCTTCTTTGACTAGAGTTAAACCATGTCAGTGTTAACTCCAAGGGTGAATTTAGCATTAGCAAAATATATGCCACTGCTCCCCCTTCTAGTCACTCTTTCTTCAAGGCATGACGTATGTCTGAATGTGTGGTTAAAATAGGGATTTAAAATACATCATTGTGAATTTTTCTCAAACCTGGCCAAATCCGTAAGAGCTGATATATTTACAGCACCATCGCTTGTGACCATGCGGGAAACAATACCACCCTACAACAATTAAGCCCTCCAGGAACAGTCTGTATTTTGAGCCACAGCAAAACTGGACAGTCCAGGTAACAACCTACTTTATCATTTAGAGCTGCTAGATTTCCTTAGGCTATGTTCTTATGACGGATGTTCACACTGGCTTAATGTGCCCAGAGTCTTCAGCTTCTATAGTTTTATGCATCTGCAAAAAGTTTCTCCACAATTTAGTATGAGTCTTTTCTGTTTAGCTTTATCATTCATCATGGGTCACCAACAGTCTGTGTACTTCATTTCCCACTATGGATCCTCCTAATAATCACATTAAACATCAAGAAGAACCTACCTGACAGTTAGCCTGATGGGTTTTCCAGATAAGACAGGTGGGAACAAAATAGGAGAGAAAATACATAAAAAAGTGAGGAAACCATTTCAATAATTCACCAACAGCATAAAGTCATTAAAAAGTGAATGGAGAATAGGTTTTATCGATACATACAGATGCAGTGAAACTGTTTTAGGAATGGCTGTGGGCTTTTCCAGACCTCGTCTGTCCTTGTTTTCTAATTCCTGTTTACTGCATTGCCTAGTCTCACGACCGACACACCAGGACCCTCCACTTCCAGTGTCCCACAACTACCTACCTGTCTTGGATATTAAGGGAATCGGGAGAAAACATTACCCAATTTTCCATTTTAAAATTCTGAAATGTGACCAGAATTAAAGAAGGCTTTTAGTTGGATAGTGTGACTGAAACTCACTGAACTCTAAAATCATAATTGCATTACATCTTTCACTTGAGCCATGGAAAAGGTGTTTCACATTTTCCTGACTGTTTTGACACATCTTTTGGAGAGCTACTGTACTGGTTTCAAAGATGGAGCAAATGGATCAGTAAGAGTGTTACTATTTAGTATTCATTAAGTGTTTCACACGGTATAGAAAAAAGCACTCTTGAAGTGCTTTTTAACTAGTTTTAAAATTACCCAAGCTTGTTAGTTTTCTTCTGTGTTTGCCAAAGAGATGCAGATACTTTTGTCTTTTTAATGCTTTATCCAACCAACTTTTAAAAGTGTGCAAGGTAAATCAAAGGCAAAGCTAGAAGTAACGCTCAGTGTGCCAATTTTAAGGCAAAGTTGTGGGCTGAGCTCTGTAAAGAGAGAGCTATAGCCGGCCGGCACGGGTAGTGGCTTGGTGGATTGAATGTGTGTGTGAAGAATTCTCTGCAAAGGGTAACAATGGATTTCAACAAATTACCTCCCTCATTCCTTGCCATGAATACATTTCTCTCAGACACATCTATCTATACCATCGAACAATATAAGATTAAAATATCAACATTTCATTTAGTATTAAGAAAGCCCCAAAGGGAGAAAGCAAAACCATTTGTCATTCATTCAGCAATTGAGTGGTTATAGTAGGCAGCCCACTGTGCTGGGAAAGCTCAGAGTCTACTTCAGGGCACGTCAAGCAGACCTCAAGCTGTGTGCAAACTACAGTCTGCAGCAAGTGGCGTCCCGAGTGCGGTATTGAGAAAATTGTGAGCCTGTGTCTCGGCTCAGTGGGAAAGAGGGTTGGGAACGAGGTCTGCCATGGGACAGGGAGAGGAAGAGGCAGCACAGGAGCTAGCTACACACCACGTTCCTGGCCTGGTCTGCCACAAAGAGAAGCCGCAACACAAATGCTGATAAATGCAACAGTGAGAAACAGAGTGCCTCCAGAGTACTGAGCAAAGAGAGCTTCACTTTGCAGGAGAGAGTAGGGCAAGTCTTCATTATTCATTTGACAAGCAGTGACTGCCTGCTAGGGCTGACTGAGCTGTTCCAAGAGGATGAATGGGGACTTTCTAGGGGCCAAAAGAGGACAAAGGAGGCTTTTTAGCAGAAGAATCAACATACACACACGCCTGGAAATGAGAAATAATGGGGTGGGTTTGGGTAATTGGTGGAAGATGAGGCTGATACAGTAGGTTTGGAAGGTTGTGACTTACTCTGCCAAGTTAGAATTCCCTGGAAGCTTTTAAGTAGGGAGTGACACAGTCAGAGCTGGGTTGCAGAAAGCCAGTGCTGGTGACCGGATGCACTGGAACAGCTAGAGACTGAATGCAGCAAGGCTGGAAGGAGAGGAACATTCAAACAGGAGACCCTAAGCACCCGAGCTGAAAGAGAAGTGCAAGCATGGAAGAGGGAGCCATAACTCTGATGAAGAAGATTCGAGAGGCTCTGCTAACCCATCTGCTACGAAAGATGAGTGAGCGAGAAGATGTCACCGATGAAGAGACCCTCAACTGAGATAAGGGATACTACACAGGAGCATGCTTTTGCATGAAAACCCCTTGAACATTGGTAATCAGGTGGAGATGTCCAGTAGGAAATTAGAAGTAAGAATCTGATCTGGAAATCCATGTGCACAGCAGGGGTGCCTGAAGAGATGAGGTGGCTCAAGGAGTGAACAAGAAGAGGGCTAAGAATCTCCTGTCTGGGGAAGATAACCCTTAAGGAGTGGGGAATTAAGAGTCAATGAAGCTGAAACAGAGTTGGAAGGTGCCTGAACACAGTATGGCAGAAGTCAAGGGGCAGATTCCTTAGAAGGTGGGAGCCGTGCCCGACACCAGGAGGGCTGAAAAAAGCTAAAAATTGAAGCCCGACATCATGGCTGGCAGGCAAAGCGGCTGCTACATGTATTGGGTCTTCTGGGCAAAATCCTGGGCTTCAGCAACTAGAAAAGTTTGTTGCTGATTTTATTAAGAGCAGCGTGAGGAGGAAAGAACACAGAGGGGTGTGCAGTGATTGTCAGTGAGAGGGAGCGGAGGGCTGGGACAACGGGCAGGCCGGGACACGGGCTCTCAGGCTGAAATGAGGGCAATCAGCGATGATTTCTGTCCCGATACAAGGATTCTACGTTATACGCTCAGATAACATGGACAAGGAAGACAAGAGAAAAGGTGGTCATTTTTTCTAGGTGCCAAGAGCCCCTGCTCTCCCAGCTGAAGGCCACGCTGGTGTGCCCCCGCTGCAGGCTGTGTGGACGGCAGCGCTGGGGGTGGCCACACAGTCCAATCAGGAGCCCAAACCGAGCTTCTTTCCAACTGCGCGCCGTGATAAGATGGTGATGGACCCTGGCTGGCCGCAGAGTCACTCTGGCAGCTCTTCAATGTAATGCCCCTTCTTTAAGGCATTTAAAATTCTAGGAGATAGAAATCCAACCTGTTTTAGGGGATTTTCTGTTGGTGTACTTTGACAGAGCTTTCAAAGAGCTCTTTTCATACGCTATTTTAATGAAAGGTTGAAGACGCATAGAAGAAAGCTAATATACCGAGTCTTCAGGGAGAATAATCAGGCAAGAAATCCAATAAGCGCCTACTTCATTTTGTGAAGGCCGTACAGATACCGAAATATGAGCAGGGCTCCAGTCCAATCACAGACAGCCCACATCCCACCGTCTCCATTTTCTCTTACGTGTTGAAATTATTGTTTTCTTCTCCTTCCCAGGGACGGAGGCACCTAGTCTGGCCATCACTGCTCAAGTTACAAAGCACTCAGCTGCAGGTGACACTGGTCTTTATGACTTATCTGCAAGCTTTGCTGCGATTCTGGTAGTTAATACTCCCATATATGTACATATGTTAAACATTCAAGCCTTATTGATCTGTATAAACAGAATTCACTTCTTCAGGCTCTTTTCCCCAGTGAAATGCTCAGGGCAAACCTTATGTTATGGTTCTCTTTTGTTTCCAGTTGTTTTTTTTTTCTGCACCATATTCTTGGTGGACTTTCTGAGCCTTCCCCAAGCCCTCAAATTCCCTCCCCTTCAGTGCCAGCTTTATAGGAGAGATTCACTTGTAATGAGGACCTCTGGATACCTGAGCAGCTGAATACTCATGGGTAATGCCCAAAATTAACTTAACCTTCATAGCATCTTGCTCTCCTGCTAAGAGCATTACAGTGATATTCAATTGTATTTTGTTCACAGTTTCCCAAAATAAGATTATCATCCTTTTATTACTCTAACAGAAACAGTATTTAGTTATAGAGGGAAAATACCTTTCTGAAATCCAAAATAAAGTGCAACTTTTGAATCTTAAATGCAAAGCCAGCTTTACATTTAGCACTTGGGTTTATATTATCTGTAAGCATTTACACAGAATACAGACTGTAATGTCATATCTGGAGGTGGGCACCTGAGATACTGTAAAGTAACTGAACACTTTTAGAACCTTTTTTTTTTTTTTTAAGAGGGATTGTTGGACACACCAAGGAAAGTAATACCATCTTTTAATCTTTTTATCAAGTCAGAGATTGCTGTTGGTACTTTTATTTTATCCTTATAGCATGCCCCGAGAAGGGACAGTTTCTCCTTTTCTAATGCAGAGTCAACAGTCTGAGAATATCCTTTTGAGACTGCAGGGATGCTCTGGTCTCAGAGCATGGCTTTCGTAAGTGTGAGTGAGAGCAAAGAGGTTTACAACAGGGAGCACTTCAGCTGTGAGCCGTAATGTTGCGTTGGAGTCCGGAGTGATGTTTATGTTCCTGATGAGAGTCATTTGTGCCCCATAACCAGTACAGAGACGGAACAGAGTGAGGCAGCCCATGGGGAAGAGATCACCAACCCTTCATTCTTACAATACCCTGCTCATTTCCAGTGTATTTTAAACGCAGACTGGGGAACAGATTTCTGGATGGGCTACTGCCGTCCAGCTCACAGTATATTTTTAACCTACACATGGCTACCCTGAGAATGCTTTCTAGTTAGATATTCAGCGCTGAGTCGTAACTATTAATTTTGCCATATAATATTTTCTTTAGATCATTTCAAAGCTTAATTATTATATTCAGTCTCAGCAAGTAAATTAAAATAGGATCAGACAATTATGTTTGGTAGCCCTAAGTGCCTTTCAAATGATTTAAAAAATGTAGAAAACAAGCAGTGTTGTATTTTGTATTTAGTGATACTAATTATGTTGCGGAGGTTCTAAGAGATAGAAAGCAGACCACAGATCGGCTATTTGAAATGCACCTTTACCCTTCAGAACTCAGTTTCAACGTCATTTTCTGGGAAAGCCTCGTGTGGCCTCGCAGCCTGACAGGATGGCCACCTCTTACCCCAGGTATGCCCTGTGAACCTCTGCTGCTCTCCCTTAGGGTTCGCTGCCATGGGTCTCAGGTTTGTCTCCCTCACCATACAGGGAGTTCTTGGAGGATGGCCCACATCTTTCTTGATTTGTCTCTGATCTCCCCCATAATGACTAGCACATGGTCTCAGGTTTAGCCCTATGACACTGCCATTTTTTATGGGTCAAAAAAATGGTGAAATATCAGCCATTTCATAGGGTTCAGTCTAACAGCTGCTGAAATCCATAATTATTAAGTGAATGAACAAACGAATGAATGTATGGTAACGAGCACAAAGCCAGCTTTATAAAGAAGAACCACAGTGCCAGCCTCTCAGTGCACCAGGAGCTCAGCAGACTTTTCAGAGAGCCCTGGTGCCCAGAGCCAGGCACGGAGGCCTTGAAAGAACTTGGAGGAGAACCACAGATGTGATTAGAGATAAGCCAGGAGATTCCTATGGGATGGGAAAACCTTACCGACCTTGTGATTTGTCAGCCTCAAGGAGAGAAGGGTTAGGTCTTCATTTTTGCAATAGGGAACTGGTTCAAATTGCAAGTGCTGAGAAGGAAAGACTTTTTGAAACAGCAGGAGGATTATTAGGGGCAGCTGCGAAGTTTTCCCCTCTGGATGTCTTTAAAAATAGTCTGGACTCTTATTTGTCACTGATGACTTAGGGGTAAGTCTCATTTGGCTGGGAAATGAGGCTAGATGACCTCTCAAGGGCTTTTCTGGCCAGGAGAAGCCTGACACAAGGGCTGGGTGAGTACAGAGCCTGGTACGACCATGTGACAAGAGCAGACGGTGGGCAGGCAGCCATTCTAACTACTCCCTTGGCACAAGACACGGCTATTGTACTGCCAAGTGTAACTCACACACCCTGGCCAAATCTAGTACAGCGCAAAGCGATGCCCTCTATCTCTACTCCTCTGGCCCTGGCTGCTTTCCAGGCACCATGGCAGAATGATTCCACCAGGGCAACCTAACTGCATGGCAGACTTAACAGGAATGCCCAGTGGACCAAGGCAGCTGTTCTCAAACTTTCGTGGGCATTGGAATCACATGGAAGGCCTGGTAAATAACAAATCGCTGGGCCCCACATCTACAGTTTCTGATGCAGTAAGTGTTATGAACTGAAGGTCTGTGATCTCCCAAACTTCTTATGTTGAATCCTAATGCCCAAAGTATTAGGAGTTGGGGCCTTTGGGAGGTGCTTAGGTCATGAGAGTGGAGCTGTGAATGGGATTAAGTGTGCTTATAAAAGGTATAAAAGGGTCCTCTTCCATCATGAGAGGGCAGTGAAGATGGCCATCTATGAGCCAGGAAGAGGGTTGGCCAGTGTCTTGACTTGGGAACTTCTCAGCCTTCAGAACCACAAGAAATAAATTTCTCCCAGTCACATGGTATTTTTATTATAGCAGCCTGAAAAACTAAGACAGTGAGTCTGAGATAAGGCCTAAGACTTGCACTTATAACAAATTTCCAGAAGCTACTGCTGCTACCACAGTTTGAAAACTTCTGTTCTAAAAACACAGTTGATTTTGGGGGCTCCTGGGTGGCACAGGTGGTTAAGCATGTGACTCCTTGTCTTGGCTCAGGTCATGATCTCACAGTTCATGAATTCAAGCCCGGCATCAGGCTCTGTGCTGATGGTGTGGAGCTTTCTTGGAATTCTGTCTCTCCTTCTCTCTACCCTCCCCTGCTTGTGCGTGCTCTCTCTCTCTCAAAATAAATAAGTTAAATAAATAGTTGATTTTTGATTGAAAGTCACTGTCAGAACTGTTCTCTGCTGCTATGCATGTAAACTCAGTTATACTGCATCCTACATTAGTTCAGAGAGAAGCTAATTTATCAAAACACACTATCCTCCACTTGACAAGTGATTTCCAAAAATCCTTAGTTAGCACTTAGTTACAGATCTTGGTCTTCAGAGCAAATAACAAGAATTATTTAAACTTCCATGGTTTCTCAGGGACTGTGAAAGTAAAAAACATCCTTCACATAAAATAAAGAGTTCAGGTCATAAAGATAGATTCTAGAGGTACTTCTAGAATAGATGTTGATCAGACAGAGCTGACAGGCCCAGGGGTAACGCTGAAGATGTATGGTTTCTCATAAAAGTTCCCCAGTTCTCCCTCAACTAGGAGCACATCCAAGGTATTAAGTATATACCTTGAGAGACGTGACGAGCAAACACCAACACACTTTCGTGTACTCCTTCCGGAAGTGTCAACTGGAACACGGTTTTTAGAAGCCAGTTTGGCAATTTTTACCCAGTTTCAAGATGTGTATACTTTTGACCTAGCCAGTCTACATTTAGTGGCTAATTCTAAGGAAACAATCAGACCCGTTGCAAAAGATGTAGGTGTAAGGATGTTGCCCACAGTGTTGGTTATAATTTGAAAAGATTCAAAATGACCTAATGACCAACAAGGGGAACTGGTTAAATGAGTTTGGTTCAGTTTTTGATTGGAATATTGTTCAACCACTGCAAATAATGTTGAAGATAAATATTTATTGGAACAAAAATATTTTAAAATATGTTGTTATGTTAAAAATAGATTAGAAAATAGAAAACAGTAGGCACAGTATATTCCTATTGCTTTGTAGAAAAGAGATGCCTATGAATGCATGATTAATTAGTTTGGAGGATTACATAGGAACAAGGTGTTAACAGAGAGGTGTTTACCATCTCTGTGTGATAAAATTACAATTTTTTTAATGTTTATTTATTGATTTTTGAGAGACAGAGAGAGAGAGAGAGAGAGAGAGAGGGTGAAGGAGGAGAATCCCAAGCAGGCTCTGTGCTATCAGCTCAGAGCCCGATGTGGGGCTCGATGTCATGAATTGTGAGATCATAACCTGAGCCGAGATAAAGTCAGATTGCTCAACCTACTGAGCCACCCAGGCACTCCCTTTTTATTTCTCCTTTCCCTATCTATGTTTTTTTTTTTTAATTTTTTTTTCAACGTTTTTTATTTATTTTTGGGACAGAGAGAGACAGAGCATGAACGGGGGAGGGGCAGAGAGCGAGGGAGACACAGAATCGGAAACAGGCTCCAGGCTCCGAGCCATCAGCCCAGGGCCTGACGCGGGGCTCGAACTCACGGACCGCGAGATCGTGACCTGGCTGAAGTTGGACGCTTAACCGACTGCGCCACCCAGGCGCCCCTCCCTATCTATGTTTTAAAACTGGATAACAATGAATGTTTATTACTTTTATAATAATAAAATGAGAAGTTTTAAAAATGTATATATTTTTTTAGTTAAAAAGCTAATTGTATGGGAATGTAAACTGGTGCAGCCACTCTGGAAAACAGTATGGAGGTTCCTCAAAAAATTAAAAATGAACTACCCTAAGACCCAGGAACTGCACTACTAGGTATTTATCCAAGGGATACAGGTATGCTGTTTCGAAGGGGCACATGTACCCCAGTGTTTATTAGCAGCGCTACTGACAATAGCCAAAGCATGGAAAGAGCCCAAATGTCCATTGACAGATGAATGGATAAACATGTGGTATATATATATACAGTGGAGCATTATTCGGCAATCAAAAAGAATGAAATCTTGCCACTTACAACTATGTGAATGGAACTAGAGGGTATTATGCTAAGTGAAATTATTCAGTCAGAGAAAGACAAGTATCATATGACTTCACTCATATGAGGACTTTAAGATATAAAACAGACGAACGTAAGGGAAGGGAAGCAAAAATAACATAAAAACAGGGAGGGGACAAAACAGAAGAGACTCTTAAGTGTAGAGAACAAACAGAGGGTTGCTAGAGGGATTGTGGGAGGGGGGATGGGCTGAATGGGTTAGGGACATTAAGGAATCTACTCCTGAAATCACTGTTGCACCATATGCTAACTTGGGATGTAAATTAAAAAATAAATAATTAACAATAAAATAAAAAAAAAAAAAACTTAAAAAAAAAGCTAATTGTAAACATGTGAAAAAACACACCAACTTCTCACTTATGATAAGTTCAATCCATCACTTATAAGAACAAGTTAAGAGTGTGTTTGTGTGGGGCCACCTCGGTGGCTCAGTTGGCTGAGCGTCTGACTTCGGCTCAGGTCATCATCTCACAGCTTGTGAGTTCGAGCCCCATGTCGGGCTCTATGCTGACAGCTCAGAGCCTGGAACCTGCTTCAGATTCTGTGTCTCTCTCTCTCTCTGCCCCTCCCCCACTCATGCCATGTCTCTGTCTCTCAAAAATAAATAAAAACATTTAAAAAAAATTAAAAAAAGAGTGTGTTTGTGTGCACATAGGTATGATCATGTTGAACTTATGAAGAGACCCACTGATAAGCTCCTTCTCCAGGAGACACTGCAGTACAGTGAATAATAGCACAGAAGGGCATGTTTGGATTCCTGTCTTGGCTCCACTGTGTGTCAAGATATTTAACCTCTATGTCTTACTTATTTCATCTATAAAATGGGTATGTTAATATAGCATCGACTTTGTAGAGCTGTGAGGATTACATAATCCAGGGCCCAGCATGTAGTGAGCATCAACAAATTTTAGCCATTGCTCTTATTCTGAGGATGGATGCTTTCACTTTTCTGCTTTCCAAGGTACATCCTCCCACTGGCAAGAGAGAGTAGAAGTAAAGTCAACATCTGTGAGCATAAGTGAATAATCTCTGGGCTACATGCTAGGATAGTGGTGAAATGGTGGTTCCAACAATGAATATTCAGCAGAGCAATATATCTGGACCAATGACAATGGACTCAGTATGTTTAGAAAGAGAGCTTCTGTGGGTGTTAAAGGCAGAAAAGGACCATGAAACCTTTCAGTGATGTGCAATAGTGAGGGTGTATAAAGATGATATAGGATGAGATGATCAGAATTGTTCAGTCTTCCTTTGGGAGGACCCCTAGGAAATCACTCACAAAGCAAAAGTACAAGTGAGCAAAGCTTAGCAGTGAGCAGTTAGAAATGCTGTTGCCTTGTGTATACTGTTATTTTAATATACACTCATATTTATGGGCTTAGACCTGTACTGACCTGCAGTACTTGGGAGGGAGCAAAAAATGAAATATTTTATTCCTCCCTGAAACTTGGGCAAATGGAGACTTTTAAAAAAACAGCTGTTTGCACATTTCTTCCAAGCCTGGTTCCTAAGTAGTAGTCCCTGAAATGATTTCTGGAAACCATCCTAATAGATAGGAGTTGTAGAAGGAACTAAACATGACTTAAGTTTTGAGTCTCTTCTTTTTCTTTTTAAAGTTTCTTTTTATTTCTTTTGAGAGAGAGAGAAAGAGAGCACACAGCAGAGGGGCACAGAAAGAATTCCAAGCAGTCTCCATGCTGTCAGCATAGAATCTGATGCTGGGCTTGAACTTACAAACCACGAGATCATGACCAGAGCTGAAATCAAGACTCAGATGCTTAACCGACTGGCTACCCAGGTGTCCCCAGTTTGAGTCTCTTGTAAGAGCATAGAGACAACATTTCCATCTAATTCTAAAATCTGATTTCAAGCATTCCAATCCATTCTCCAACATTATTATTTTTTTTGACAAGCACAGAAAAAAGACAGTCTTCACACTTCAATCAAGGTACATTTGGAAATTTATAGATTTGAAAATTCAACTTTAGAATTGTTTCTAGATTGGAAGTTTAAAAATGAGACAAGGTCAGGGGAATGGACTCAATAAGAAACCTGAACTATGGTGTCTGAACTATCTAAGCCCTTTGGGAAATAAAGATTCGCTAATTTAAATTTGCCAGATCTGCTTACTCCTGACAAAATATATATATATATATATATATGTATATATGTATATATATGTATATATATGTACATATATATATATATATATTTCCTATTTTGCATTGAGAAGGCGAATTTCTACCTGATTGTAGTTGAAAACAGGTATTTTTCTTTTCTTAAAAGAGAAATTGCCTCGAGCACAAACACCTGTGAACAATACTCATCATCAACTATGGGATTAGAGAAAGATTTTATGAAATTGAATATAATAGCCTACCTCTTATAGTAGCAGATGTTTCCTAATAGTATATTTAATTAGGGAAGTGACTGAATACTGTATATTAGTGATAATTATACCCTGAGGCAAAATTCGGGGCTGGGGGATGGGGTATGTGTAAGTCTCGCGAGGCAAAAAAGAATAGTAGAACGTCATCTGGCCAGAGCAAATCCCTCATTTGAGCAACCACTGTGTGTCTTAGAATCTTTGAAGTGGGAATTACTCATACCAAAGAGAACACTGAAAGGCCAAAGCAACCTATTTATTGCTTTGTAAAGTTCAGTCCTGTGAACACATTATTTAAAAGAGGCAAGCTAACTCCCAATCGATTTAGGAACAAGTTACTTCCCCCAAAATATAAAACTGCAAAATTACATTTACCATCTTATCAACAGTTTCCCATCATTTTCTCTTCCTCTTGGTGATGGCCTTTAAAAACTGGAACTAAGGGGCGCCTGGGTGGCGCAGTCGGTTAAGCGTCCGACTTCAGCCAGTTCATGATCTCGCGGTCCGTGAGTTCCAGCCCCGCGTCAGGCTCTGGGCTGATGGTTCAGAGCCTGGAGCCTGTTTCTGATTCTGTGTCTCCCTCTCTCTCTGCCCCTCCCCCGTTCATGCTCTGTCTCTCTCTGTCCCAAAAATAAATAAACGTTGAAAAAAAAATTTTTTTAAAAAAATAATAAAAACTGGAACTAAGGGGCACCTAAGTCAGTCAAGTGTCCGACTCTTGGTTTTGGCTTAGGACATGTTCTCAATAGTTCATAAGATTGAGTCCCATGTCAGGCTCTGTGCTGACAGCACGGAGTCAGCTTGGGATTCTCTCTCTCTGCTCCCTCCATCAACCCCCCCTCCCACGCATGCACACACTCTCTCACAAAATAAATATATAAACATTAAAAAAAATCATAAGAGTGCAGGATTCCTAAGTTTTTGAATACTTTCTTACATATTGTGAATGCAGAAAACCAGGGTAACGACTGCAATACTGACATTATAGTTGAGTAAAAAATAAATGAAATAATCCAAAGCAAATCTATCAATTTACTTGTTCAAACATTTTGGAGGAAGAGGTCAACGTGTTTTGAGGTTTTAGTGAACTAGACCCTTTACAGGCATCACTTTATTGATCACCATCAAAACCACCCTAAAGGTAGCTATGTTATGGCAGGCCCTGGGGTGACAATATACATGGTTCCTGCCCTCTAAGGGCACGGGGCATGAGCAACCAGGTTTGTACAGTGGTGAAATGAGGTGTGACAGAAGGAAGGTTCTGTGTTCCATGGGGAGCATGTTGGGGGCATCATATTCAGGATCCCAGAGCTAATGCTTCCCCTCAGGAATCCTTTCAGAAATGAAGCCTGTCTCTGAGCACAGATTTAGCTGGAAAACCTAACTAGTAACATAAAAGGCAGCACTAAATGAATATGTTCAGATCAAATAGATACTTCTTACAACTTCTCACATGTTACTAATATATGTTTTTAGACTTTAATTTTAACAGAAATGCCTGTAAAGCTGTCACAGTAAAGGTAATCGGCAGCCAAGTTGTACTATTGAAGAGCGAAATAATTCACAGAAATCATTCGTCCTAAAAGTATGCCTCAATATCAAGGCATATCTAATCTCTTGGGCTTTTATTAAAGAAAACTCTGAAAGAGAAGACAAAAACTGCAATTCTACTTAAAAAAATTATCAGGGTTTAATGTAAGTTCCTATTGATTCTTCTTCACTAAACACAATTAAGAAGATAATTTTAAGAGGGTGTGGATCCAGGAAAAAAAAAATCTTAAGACGAAAACCTGCATACAAATATTTATAGCGCCTCTGTTCATAATTGCCAAAATCTGGAGGCAACCAAGATGGCCTTCAATAAGTAAATGGATGAACAAACCGTGGTACATCCATACGATGGAATATTATTCAGTGATAAAAAGAAAGAGCTATTGGGCACTTGGGTGGCTCAGTCGGTTAAGCATCCAACTTTGGCTCAGGTCACAATCTCATGGTTCATGAGTTCGAGCCCTGTATCGGGCTCTGTGCTGACAGCTCAGAGCCTGGAGCCTGCTTCACATTCTGTGTCTCCCTCTCTCTCTGCCCCTCCCCTGCTCATGCTGTCTCTGTCTCTCTCAAAAATAAATAAACATTAAAAAAAAAAAAAAAGAGCCATCAAGCCACAAAAAACATAGAGGAAGGAAGCTTAAAAGCATATTGCTAAAGAAATGAAAGAGGCCAGTCTGAAAAGGGTACACACTGTATGATTCCAACTATTTGACATTCTGGAAAAGAAGACAGTAAAAAGGTTAGTGGTTGCCAGGGGCTGGGGGGCAGGGGAGAGGAGAGATGAACAGGTAGAGCACAGGGGATTTTTAGGGCATGAAACAATTCTTTGTGACACTGTAATGGCTGCATTTGTCAAAACCCCAAACATTGTATAACACTGAGAATGAATTCTAATGGAAACCACAGACTTTAGTTAATAACAATATTGTTCGTAATTGTGACAAATGTACCACATCAATGCATGTTAATATGCGAAACTGGGAAGGGAATGGTGGAGGGGGTATGTTCCATAACTGCACTTCATGCTTAATTTTTCTGTTAACCTAAAACTGCTCTAAAAAGTAAAGTCTGTTAGAAAAATTATAAGGCAGTTTGAAGAGGAAAAAGGCTGGCTGACCTGAACAGAATGATGTGAATTACTACCATCTCACATACATTAGCTTATGATGGCCTATTTTTGACTGAAATAATATGAGTATAATAAAATACCAGGACATCAGTGTAGAATTATCTTGGTTTCAGAAATGGAGGGGACCTTAGAGATGAATAAACAGGCTTAGATAAACTTAGAAATTAACCAATTGTGACCACCAAACACTCCAAATGTTTCTGAAGGGGGAACATTGTGTTTGGTTTGTGCTGGGGCAAAGTACATGTATTTAAGTATTATGGAAAAAAATATAGTTGCTTAGGATGCAAGAAAAACTCTCTTAAAATTATTTAGGTTAACACATTGGAATGTACCCCAAATTACTATATATATCTGTACCTACATGGTTTAATTTTGCTAATTTTACAGACTCTTTGAGGGTTCCTAAAGCTCTTTGTCAACATAAATGATCCACATTTTCAGCTATTTTATTTTGTTTTTAATTTTTTTAAGTTTATTTCTTTCTCTTCAGAGAGAAAGAGAGGGAAGGGCAGACACAGAGGGAGAGAGAGAATCCCAAGCAGGATCTGCACTGCCAGCACAGAGCCTGATGTGGGGCTTGAACTCACAAATGGTGAGATCATAACCTGAGCTGAAATCAAGAGTTGGATGCTTAACCAACTGAGCCACTCAGGCAGGGACATTTTCAGCTATTTTCAAACTCTGGGCAATAAATGTTCCAAGGGCTCATTAGAGAGGTAGTGCAGCCTAGGGTTTGGAGTTTGGTGGTGGAACTAGATCACCTGGGTTCAAACCCTGGTTGCACTGCTTGCTGGCTAACCTTGGGTAAGTTACTTAACTTTCATTGGCTTTTGTTTCCCCACATGTAAAGTGGGGACAGTAGCAATACTCACTCATGATTAAATGAATTAATGCACATAATCACATGTGCAGGGCCTGGTCTACAGCTGTCAAGTGTTAACTGCTATTCGTATTGAAAAACTGATTTTAGGAGACCATGCCTGCAGGTCACTTTGGGGATCATCTGTGATGATCCTGCAGGTTGATGGAAACATGAAGACTATGCTATAGTGAAACTTCTCCTACTTTGAGGGAATTACATGTTAACTTGTAGGATTTCTCTACTGAACTGTGAACTCAGGGAGCGCAGGAGCCAAATCTTAGTCATCTTTGTTAACAAAGTACATTAAGGAAGCATTTCTCAGAATAAAGAACCGTACTGATTTACTTCTTACTGGGAAAGAAATTTTAATTTCAGCTAAAATGCATACTGTTGAATTGAAAACGTCTTTTTTTTTTTTTTACACCCAAAGAGTTAAAAACCAGGTAAAGTTTTAATCTACAGTAATTTGGCCTAATGATATTACTACATATCAACTTCTAAGATCACCAGTCCTAAAGTATTTCCCCTGGGTAGACCTGATCATTCTGGGACTTTTGACTGCAATGCTACCATGTTGAAAACAGATAAAACAGCGTCTTGAAGTTCAAACTGAAAATTAACTGCCAGTTGAGATCCACACCATTTTCAGTTGGTGAGAGTTCTAATTCACAATACAATAGTCCCAGATAACAGCAAACCTGAGTTTCTCCTTTTGAAAGGCTCTAATAAATCCACTGAGTGCAACTTCAGCCACTGTACCAAAGACTGATATTTATTTAATCAAGATGGGAGATAAGGGTTTGTGATATTCTAAGAAGCAATGAAGTCCCTATTTTCATGTAAACTACCCCAAATAAACACCAAGGGCAGCAAACCAGAAAAACCCCAATGAACAGAAGAATGGCTTCTAAACAGAAGGCCTTTTCTGTTTCATTTTAAGCAACAGACAAGTATTTAACTAAATTATTCTCCGCTGACACTATTAAAATGGCTTCCCTGTTATCAGAATGGAATTTCAGATCCACTTAATTTCAAGAAATTGAAATTCAAATCACAAATCTGGTTTTAAATGGTGCTATGTGCTGTATGCACTATTTATGCGGATTACAGCATCGAAGTAGCTGGACTCAGATAATTGAGTTAATAGCATTAAATCAGAGATGCCAAATTAATTTCTTAGACACGTTCATAAATAGCTCTAAAATTATTATGAGGCTTGATGATTGAAAAATGTTCCCATTTTATTGTTCACTGGTGACATAATTTAGAGTGGATATATATTGAGAATACCAGATTCCCAGAATTATAAAACCGTGAACCAAGACCCCTACAGGGCACCTCGTCCCATGTCCTCATTTTCTAAGTAAGAAAACGAGGCCCAGGAGAAGCAGGCAAGTGCAGTAGTTAAATACTGGAGTCAGATCTGCGTTCTAGTTCCAGATTGGCAAGTTATTCACTATGTGACCTCAGGAAAGTTACTTAACCTCTCTCAGCCTCAGTCTCTTCAAGAGTAAAGTGGGGGTAAGGACACTACTAATCTCTAGGTTTGTGACAGGATTCAGTGGGATAAACACACAAAGCACCCAGCATAGAAGACTGGCACATTTTACCTACTTGGTAAATATTAGCAGTTATTATTATTATGACTAAGAGTGACTTCCACAGCATGTAAGCAGCAAGAAAACCAGAACATAGAGTTCCTGACACATACCACAGCTTTTTTCATCTAAATATAGTACCTGGGATAAAGATTCTTTGGCACTGACAATAGAAGTATAACTCTACATCAAATAGAAGGATAACTATTTTCAGTCTTTCTGTTACTGAGCTGATCCAAATATTAAATCAGTGATCACATACTGAGGTCTCAGTTTCATGAAGATTCACACACCCTCAGCCTTCCAAGAGCAATCAGTATTACATATTTGCCTTCGTAACTGTTTTAGTTTAATTCAATGCTTTTAAATATTTCGCACCCAACACTGCTCATATAAAATAAATGATGATGTAAACTGGCCACAAATAAGAGTTAGGGTTCACTTGCTGACAAACTTAAATTTGAGTGTTACTTGCTATATGGAGTAAGCCTATTCTCAATCTGTACTGTCAGTCAGCGCCACACCCCTCTATTTATCTGCTACGGAGGAAGCAAGAATAAAGGATACAGGAAAAAAACAAAAGCTAAAGTGGGTGTGCAGCAGGAGTAAGACTTGGTCTGGCTAATACAGCTTCCTAGGAACCCAGCAATCACCAATCACAGGCATTTGCAATTGCCCTTTTTGTCAATGTTTACTGCCCTTACATGATTTAACTCAGAGTTGAATGGTTTTTTTTCTTATACTAAAAAACAACAACCCAGAATAATTAAGAATTAATACTCATAAAGAACATTAGCTTTATATAATATGCTCTCAATACTTTAGCATTTGATAATGTTTTAGTTAACTGGTGGTCTTTACAGTAAATGTTCTCAGACTGACAGGTAGGTGCTTAAAGCATTTTCTTGCAACCAACTAAAGACCATTTTTCTCAATCTGGATAATGACCAGTGTATATACAATTAACTTTAAATTTTTAAAAATAATAAATGTAATATGGCATAAATACATAAATATATCCAACGCATATCAACTCAAACTACAGTGAGATAAACTCAAGTATAAACATGAACAAAGCCCAAACACCTTTTTATGGAACAGCAATGTGATTCAGCAGACCAACAGATGAAGAAAATAGTCATTTGAAAAGTGGCAATTTGTAACCATACCCGGTATTTAGTATTTCAGCGACTAGAAATAAAATTGTTTGGCAAACTTACCCTCATTTTTGCACAGGCATCTTGGGTTGATTCTGTCCCTCTGAGCTCTTTTATCAGCATAGAACCTAAATACTAAAATACAAAACATTTCAATGATTTATGAAAAAGAGTATAAATATGAGTTGCGATTTAGAAACCAAACTGTGGAAGTCCTATTGGCTGGGTTTCCTGGCTGAAAGTTGCTGAATAACTTTAAAAAACTAACAGTAACTAATTCTAATAAATGCCTTTAGAAAGAGAATGCCGTAGAATTAACTACAGTTCTGAGGGCTGTAAATTGCTCTTTATAATAAAACTGCAGCATCTTCTAAAGATGCCATCTTTCAAATCATATTTAACTGCAAAATGGGGGCATCTAAAAATGTTTTCCTTTTTTTTTTTTTGAGGCAGCAATGTCTGCAAAAATAAATCACACTACTCTCTACGTAATTACAGGGTTGTGTGAGACAGCTGAGAAGCTAAGCAACATGCACCCCATTTGGGCTGACTTGGCTGCGTAGGTAATTAACGTTAGGCTGTTCTCGGGCGGAGACGCAGTTTGGGGTCTTTTCATTCACAGCTGCGAGCCCCGTGGTTGATCCACCTGAGAACGGGATGGGCGCGGGATGGGAGCCAGCGGGGATGGAGAACGGCATCTCGGTTGTTCCCGAACAGAAAGAGTTCAGTCCCTGCTGCAAACCCACACGGAGGGCTGAATGGGGGAGGGGAAAGATGAGAAAAGTCTCCTCCCAGGAATGACTAACCGCCGTGCGGTTAGGGGATCAGATCCAATACCGCCTCGGGACAAAACGCCACTCAGGCTCCATGTTCTAGCTGCGGGGCAGTTTGTAGCAAAATGCCTCTTTTGCCTTTCCACCAATAGACTCCTCTTCAACTCTTTGAAGCTTCAGTCGGGTTCCTTTGTCATTTTTTTCCCTCCCTAATCTCCCTCAAAAAAAAAAGAGCTCTTATGTGTTGTTGTTGTTGTTTTTTTAAAAAAGTGAATTAAAATAATTATTTTCCTGACAGGACTGAAGAAACGCTGGCACTCCGCAAAACCGCAGTTGGGAATCAGGCCTGCAAACCAGGAAATTGCCGACTGGAAGAGGGTGAGCCCTTAAGGGCTGGAGAGCAGAGGGCGTGGTTAAGGGCCTTGAAA
The DNA here is from genome assembly GCF_028749965.1 of Puma concolor. Classification (NCBI taxonomy): domain Eukaryota; kingdom Metazoa; phylum Chordata; class Mammalia; order Carnivora; family Felidae; genus Puma; species Puma concolor. The sequence continues at coordinate 22,670,631 of NC_141673.1, read as the reverse complement.
GGAGAGTTTCCAAAGGCTCAGGGATTTGGTGTTTGAGCTTTGGAGGAGGAAGGAGGCATTTCAATCCTACAGTTTTGGAAAGATTACTGCTGAAATAAATCCAGTGCTTCACAATAAGTAGGCAGTAAAAAAGGGATAGATAACAAAATGAAAAAAAAAAAAAAGGCCAAATTGCTATGCAACAACCAGAATGCCCACATCTTAATCAAATTAAGAAAAATGAATTCGGTGAAATCCTTGTTTTTTAAGTTATCAGAGAAGTTTACCCTAATTGAAACATTTCTTTGTAAAAGAGGTGATTTTCCTTCTCCAGCTGTAGTCATGACAACCACCACCTGCCCCCGCCCAAACCTACAGTATTTTTTCAACACCTCCCTGTTTATATTGCATTTTCAGCTAAGCCTGATTCTCTCTTCTATTAGAAAAAAAATACCCAGTATTATAATTCTAGTGAAAAAATCTGGAGTAGAGCCAATGTTTTGAGATCATTAGTGAGTGAGTGGAGATGTCTGTATGTGCTATACTTCTATTCATATCCATTTAAAGATCATGCTTTATCTCATTTAAGATATACAACTATATATAAAATAGATCTTAAGCTCACAAGATTCAAAGGGATTATAAAGCTCTATTTACTTGGACTTTCTCTGTATAGAAAAGGCTACTTTAAGAATAAGAGAAGGGACAGGGCGCCTGGGTGCCTCAGTCAGTTAAGTATCTGACTTTGGCTTGGGTCATTGACCTTGTGGTTCATGAGTTCGAGCCCTGCGTTGGGCTTTATGCTGATAGCTCAGAACGTGGAGCCCGCTTCGGATTCTGTGTCTCCCTCTCTCTCTGCTCCTCCCCAGCTCGTGCTGTCTTTCTCTATCTCAAAATAAATAAATAAGTAAATAAATAAGTAAATAAATAAGACATTAAAAAAAAAGAATAAGAACGGGAGAATACTTTAAGAGTTTCAGCAGGGGACATTTTGGTATATTTTCAACATAAAAGTAAACAAGCCAGAAACACACCCTCTATCCCCTCTGGAACCCAAATATTGAATTCATAGTAACTTACAAAAGCTTTGTAATCACACGATTGGAAGATGAGCTTTTCTGGGTGGTGTTGCCAGTACTGTACTGGAGTGGAGGCTGTGGCTTCATTTGGAGGTCGCAAGGTAATGGAAGGTTCTCCCCAGTCTCCTGTCTGAAAATCACATTTATTCTAGACGTAATATGAGCAGTTGGCCAAGTTCATTCCCTACAGCTAGCCTGAGTTCTTCTTATACACATGTGCTGGGATGTGCAAATGCATTTGGGTGTATTATGTGCACATAAATACTTTTACTGTTTATTACGGTTTTATATGTGGTAGCATCATATTTCCCAAAGCTGAGTTAATTTTTGAGGTGTGAAAGAAGTTACTCCATTTTTAGATTGACGCCCTAAGCTAAGTAATTTTAAAATAAAACATAGAGATCTTCATAAATGAGGCACTAATTCATAGTTTTCTGTCACAACAGAAAAGAACATACAACTTTGAAAAGACTTTTCTGTTTTTAACCTTGATTATTTGAAATTTTTAGTTTGAACTGCTTTTACATTCAGAATACACAGTTCCATGAATTTCAGTTTCCAAATGTGACATGTACTGTGTTCTTGGGATAATTTTATATCTCTGGAGAAAAGGTAGTAAAAGTGTGACTCTAAACAAAATTTTAGAAGAAAAATTACGAATGGATGACTAGTTTCCCTCGTCTGAATTCATTTGGATTGATAAAATGCCACTGTGACTGTCTTGGATGTATTCAGCTACCTTTCTCAGAAAACCTAAAGCACACATGAATAATAAATACTTAAATACCAAGTTTGGTCATATGTGCAAATGATTCACAAATACAAGCACGTGCACATATGATGGCGTATCATATAACGCATATGCCCACTAAGACCTGAGACAGAAGGACATCCCGTAGTTTCATTTACCGTTTTCCATGAGGTTAGCCTCATATAACGGTTTAGTGTGAGCATCTATGAAGTGAGAGGTCCATGCTGGCAGGTGTTTGCTGGGCTCTAGTCCAATTTAGGTATTATATATGGGAGATTTCTCACTCTCTTCCCTGAAGATTCTCATTTCATGAAATTCAGCTCTTTGTTCTCAGATGGACATTAACAAAACTAGACAACAGGCAGATTTCCAAAGCCACTCTCTTTTAACCTGGATTTGGCTGGTCTTGTAGAATTATAAGGAATTACTCTTCTCAGGAGTTGAAAGAATACAAATAGGTCTCATGAACTCCAAAAACAAGTAAAACTTTGGTTAGAGACCAAGTTTCATAGAAGTACTAGCAAATAGGTTGATGCTGTAGGGTTTCTTAAGGAAGATTTTCAAGGAGTCTAGGATAAGAATGCAAAATTGTGGATGGAGATGTATGTTTTGGGGAAGAAAAAGTCTACAGCTTTCATTAAATTCTTTGAAAGGATCAGAGACCCTAACAGGTTAAAAACCACAAGTCTCCAGGAATAGCTTAAATAGGATGTGTGTTTTGGGGAAGAGGACCAGCATTTCAGTTTTCTCTGTTCGGTCTGGACTTACATGAGGTGGCTGCCAATGCAGTTTCTAACAGGCTCTGGAAAAATGGAAGAAAATTCTAGAGCCCCTCCAGAATGCCTTTTCACTGGGGCAGAGAATGTGAAGCTTTTCTCTGTGAGATGGGTCACTCCTAATCTCAGGAAGAGCAACGTTAGTATCATGCTAGCTCATTAGTTTCTCACTTGAGTGTGTGACCTATCAGATTTTCTCGAGCTCTCCCTCACGCTCTAGTCTAAGCTATTCTTTGTACTTGAAGATGGCTCGGTTCTCCTGTCTCCTGTCTGTTGATACAGTTAAGACTTTACCTGGAATGATTACTTTAGCATTTTTGTGTGCCTTAGGACCCATCCTTGACTCATTCTTGAGTTTTCTCTTTATATTTATATGAACTTTTATTTTGTAAAAGCAATGACTGACTTCAATTAATTTTAGGAGTAAGTTTTCCTCTGGCTGCCTATTATGATCTTCTCTTATCCTTCTCTTTCAAACATCTGGTCTTAATTATGTCTCTAGTCTTTAATTCAACGGGCTGTAATTTGCTCTTTAAAAAAACTAGTAAAAATTGAAAATGTAGGAAATGTGGATTTTGATATTATTTTGAAGGTGAGTGTAATAACCTTTAAGTGATAATACCTATAGTTAAAGCTCTGGAAACACGCAGCTATGAATTCTTAATTAAAAGCTCTCCCCAAATCTGGCAAGTACTCTAATCTGCCCCATTAACCTGCTTCCCGCCCCCCGCCTCGATAAAGCAACAACAACATAGCAAACAGGTGTTGTACATTTAAGTCACAGGTAACACTGTTAATGGAACAACAGAAGTTTGCACGCAACTCCGTGGAATGATACAAAAAGAGGAGCTCGTTGATGTTATAAGATCCTTCGATCCAGTGTTTGCTGAGGTGACAACTTAAACCAAGCATCAGATCTTCACATGAGACCTGTCATAGTTCAGCTGGGTACACCTTGGCTGAGCTCAACAGGCAGTTTTCAAAACAGTCTGAACAGACATGGCAGGAGATGGGGGTACCACAGGTTGCAGGGCAAGGGTTGGGAATAGGGCTGGGGGTGGGGAGAAGTGGGGAGAAGCTGGGGTTATGGGGACATTTCAGGTATTAGTACATTAAGCATGCAAATCATATGCAAACTCATTCTCTAACTGTTGAATTAACTCAGGCACGTTTATAACTAAATTTCAATGTGAGTTCCGTACATTTAAAGCAGAACTACAGCCAAATGCTGATCCAAATATTTACATCATCCACATAAGTCGTAGCAGCCATTTTGGGAGTAACAAGCCCCAGCACATACCAACTCAGTCTGGAATTCATCCCGACCTCTTATTTGATAACCACTTGAAGAAGTTCGTGGCACATCCATTTAACTCTGTTTAGGCAGCGCCATCATCTGCTCTTCTATGACTCCACTTTGTCCAGAAATCACAAGCCACCTGCTTTGAATTCAGAATGATCTGACAGGGCCTCCCCTACGTGCTATGGGGGAGGGAGGAAATTATAGGGAAGATAAACACAGTCCTTACTTTATTTTCTTTGTGGCCTTGAAACATTGCTCCAGTCCAAATATTTTTAAATTCTCTATACAGACTGAATCTATCTTTCTGGAAATAGACACTGAGTTTTGTCACATTTAGGACCATTTCCAGAAATTCATTTTCAGATGAGAGAAAAGTGTCGTTAAGATTGAAGGTATAAAAAAATAAATTTATTTTCTTCCTGGAAATTCATCAACTTATTATTATTGTTTTTAACCTTGGATCAAAGAATATTTATGAGACTCAATTTATAGGTGTTGATTCTTCTCTTTGGAGTTAATTTTATGAGAATGGACAGACTTGGTGACACATTACTACAAAGGGCAGGAATGGCCTTGGCCTTTGGGTTTGTTCCAGCTTCAACTGGTCAGCTGACAGTACAAGGGTCCAGAGAACAAGGTGCCTTTGGGCTCACCCACCTCGGAGGCTGGACTGCAGCAGGAATGGGCTAGGGAGGAACTGAGTAGGGCAGTATATTGTATGGAATAGCAAAAGAAACCAAAAAGCAAATTAGGGTTTCTTCCTTAGCTATAAAATAATTCCACACTGTGAGACCCATTGTCAGGTCTTGCCAAATAGTATACTCATATCAAGATGGAACCTGTATTTCTTCAGGTAAATTAATAAAATTAATTTAATAATTTCCCAGTTTTTAAAAAACTTTTGTTAATATGAAAAAAAAATCAAACAGATGTTTTGCCTCAAAAAAATGGTTTATAATCAAAACTTACATAATCAAACCTTATCCTCAACGAACAGATCTGAACACAGGTAACAATGACGCAGCAATATTTAAATAGAACAAAAAAATACAAGAGGAAAAGGTTGGGGTAAAATTCCATCTTAAACTGTTACTGACTGACAGTACTCCTTTAAAGGCTTCAGCAATTACAGAAGAGAAATGATTCAAGGCACTCTTACTAGATGTCTTCAGGCTACTTTTTTGAGCTGAAAATACTTACACCTTTCCTTTATGTTCATGTATTGAATGATCTTAATATTCCAAGTATTTGGTCATGGCTTAAAACCTCATTTACTTGATATGTATGTGCCTATGTACGTATGTATATATAGGATATTGCCAACAAAACAAAGGAAAATTAACATCATTAAGTGTCCTTTTGAGCTCAACTAACCTTTGAAGATAAAGGAAAAACATAATTTGAGATTAGAGCTTTAAACGGAAAATTGATTCTGTTGAACGGGTATTTACCAACTGTGAACCAAAAGTGCATAGTCTGGCCGAGTTTGAAGGACAGGTAGGCCATACTTAAAGGTCTTTCATACCACCAGCTGAAAGGTATAAAACCACTAACTGAATTTAGTATCTATATATACTAAGTAGTATATATACCATAGAAAAAAACTCACAGAAGTCTACCGATAGATTTTTATTGGATGGCAGAGTCTAAAATGCAGCTTTTAAACTTTGCCTTATTTCAAAAGACGGTAAAACCGTATGACTTTTAGTTCATATGCACCAGATTCATAAGGCAAATGCTAAAATATCATAGTGTGTAGCTTTCTCCCTGCAAACTGGAAACTGAAGAAACTCCATATTCTATATGCTCCGTGCATACAAAGGGAAACACTGTCGATATCCTCATTCTCTTCTTGATAAAAAAATCTCCTAAAGATGTCAGTAAATAATTACGACTTAGATTATTATCACTTAGATTCCTAACATGAACAGAAAGGTACAGTATTTTCCAAGCCTTGTATTATTCTTTAAATTTTTTTTTTAAATTAGGATTTAATTGATTTTTTTAAATAGAAGCTTTTAAATCTTTTATACTAGGAACTGTTTCCACCTACCTGCTTATAAATTTAGTTCTGAATATTAACAAACATTATTCTCTATTTCTTCAGAACTCTTAATGAAAAACTAAAATGATTTTAAATGACAACTGTTATTTTAAGGTTTCACTTTCAATAATTCTGACAAATATCAGAGATGGGCTACCCAAACATTCATAAGTTATACATGATTACATGTATTTTCTGTCATCTCTAAGGCTCTGAAGAATGTTACATAGAGCTTTATGCTTATAAATATGTATACATATATTTGGATGTGAATGTAAAGAAAGGCCTCCTACAAACATTCACACACACAAAAAAGGAGGATGCCACAACAGTTGTTTTAAAAATCTTCAGGAATAAAGAATGCTAGTTTGGTCAAATGCAGTTGGTTATACTAAATTTGTTCCTTTTGATGATAAAGAGCAGAGATGGCCACTTCTGAACATAAAAAAGCACTGGTTAGCATTTACGGGTTCGGGAGGGACCACTGGTTCACTGAAGCATCAGTACCAGGCAATGTAGAGACCCCAAGATCCCAAGAGCCAGAAGTCCCATGCACAGGAGGGGTGTGCCTGATGTGGCTCCCCTAAAAAGGCCCTCACATGCCACCCCGAGAGCTCTGCTTAGTGATTCTCAACCAAATGTCTCAACCTCTCAGACAGCTCAGAGAGCAGGCTATCCAATGGCAAAAATTTATTCAACAGGATGTGAAAACAGGATTGTATTTTAAAATACAAAGCAGAAAAGACCAAACATGAAAATGTCTACTTTCCAAACAAAAAGTGATTTTTTTAAAGTATGCAAAGGTAAAATGTGAATATTTGAATATTAGGTGGCTCAGTGTAAAATGGGTCATGATTTCAACACTTTCCAAAGATCAATTCAGAATCGTCAAATGGAAAAAGGCTGAGAACCACTTTGTAGCCGTAACAGTGCAGCTCTTGGCTATACTACTCCCACACTTGCATAAAATGTATACAGAATATCATGCAAATCATACTCCAATATTTCTCACAAGTAAAGCACACGAACCTTTGAGAACTGTTAGACACAATGGGTTGAATAGCCCATGGACATGGGGAAGTACGAGATGAAGAAGAGTAACACCGATATATACATGTGTGTATATATATATATATAAATATATATCAATTTACCCTTTTCCTTCTTCCTGTAAAAGCAAATTAACACAGACACCTGGGATGAAAGTCAAAACTCACATGGGACAGATTTTAACTGCAGACTTTAAAACCAAGTATGTTTCTCATTTTAGGACAATGTTTGCACGTCAACTAGTCACAAGGCACAGTGAATGAAATATAATAGACAAGATCTCAGGAGTCATTAGACATCACGAATTTTCTGCATTGCCCAGGACACAGTACCTGTAGCTATTGACAACACTTTGCAACACATTACAGAGCGCAAGTTCAGGAAAGAAAATAACCATTTGTAACCTTACATTATGAACCTGATGGATGGCTGAGAAAGGAAATCCAGCGTTCTGATTCGTCCATATCTCACAGACAGACGACTGCTGATATAAACAGAAAACTATCTCATCTTGTCAATATTTAGAACATGGCAGCTACCATGGTAGAATCAAGGAAAGGAAGGAGGAACATAATAAAAAGCAAAGAATCACATTTCTTAAACACTGACTCACACACATACACACACACACGTGCACGCGCACACACAAACTCAAAAAATGTTTTAGGATGCCCAGGTTTAATAATTGGCTTCCAAGTCATTCTTTTGCTTAAAAGCATTTTGGGTTGGCTGAAGGGGGGGGGTGGGTAAGAAAAAAAACACTTATGCATTAGTTTTATATCAAGGGAGATTACCAATAAATGCACATCTTGGAAAAAGCAAACTGTTTTACATTTGCCAAAGAGAACGGAAATATCTTCCCTCTTCACATCATTCATTTCAGAGGATAAATAGTTTCATGAAGTTCAAGATGGGAAAAAAGCCTTTAACGCAGAATAAATGTTTTTATTTTCTTATCTTCAATGACCAAAAGCAAACAATGCAATAAAATGACTTTCCTGACTTAGTCATTGCTCCACTTGATAAACCTAGAAGATCCTTCTCCCTCCGGAGTTCTCAAGGGCAAAACTGCGGTTGACATGGAAAGAAGCATCAGTCTGCCACTCAGCAGTGGAAGTGTGTGTGGTGGGGGAGGCAGGAAGGAGATTAGAGCAGGGAGGGGTTGGGGCCAGGAAGCCGGGGTCTGTTACTGAAGCAGACGCTTTGGTGAACAGCACTGGGGAGCCTAATGAGTCAGCTCCGTGATCTCAACTCTCCATCACACCATTAACAATTAAATAATTAACAATTATTAAAAGGCAATAATGTTTGCTTAGAACCAAATGCCAAACTAAGTCCCCTCCCGGGAATTACAGCAGAACCACCAAATAAAGCGAAGAGACTCCTGGCTTGATCTTTATAGAGTTCTTTTCCTGAATTCCATCATTCTAAAAGACACCATGAAATTGAATCACAGAAAATGGCAGCATGCCTAAACTTACTCAGTAAGCACTGTGAACATCCCCAGAATTCACAAGCAGGCCGTACAAAGATCATGCAGGAAGGAGATAAGAACATAACCACAATATGGTTTAGAAGCCCGGCAAAGAACAATCGCATCAGCAAATGAATTATGGAAAAGAAACTTATCCCTGGCTAAATGTCTTCCCTACCTCCACCCTCCCAAAAATGCTCACCAGAAATTTAACATCTCTCTGTCCAGTTACAGTGGCATGTCCCACCCACACACAAACATCTTTGCTTTCCATCCCTTCTGTCATCTGGATGACTTGCTGGGGACGGATTGTTAGGTAACTGGCATTTCCTTAAGGAAGTAAGATCCCTGGGGGCCTGACCAAAGGCAACTTCAACCACCTCCCACTTTAAGTGGTTTAACCAGGTTTGCTACTCTCAGCTCCCTCTCTAAACTCCATGCTATTTCCTCCACAGGGGATCTTCCTCTTCCTACCTTTCAAAAATTAAAACTCTAGCAAGCTAAGTGTTGCCCATTAACCTCCCAGCCTCATCTACAATAGCTGCCATCTGATTTAAATATACTAACTCCATGCTTTGGTGGGACTGCCATCTTAACTGGCATAAAACATACTTCTAGGATATCCTTGACCTTTTCAGTACTATCATCCACAGTTCTGAGCTAATTCTTTTACAACTTTCAGAGACTTTTAGTGCTAGAAGTAACCCAGGGACCGCTTGTCATCTGCCAGATGAAGGCGCTGAACTGACATTCAGAGAGGGTAAGTGGCTTGCTCAGGTCACACAGGGGAGGGTCACAAGTCAGCCTGTGGGGATGGCTGGGAAGGAGTGCCAGCTTGGTACTGACTTCACAGGAAGCCAAGGAAGGCAAAGGGAGTCTCCAGTTAGATGGAGATATGTATTGTGTTACTGATCCTGAACAAGTGTCTGTAAACGTAACCAGTTCAACGAAGAGTCTCAACTCCATTGGAGTTCAAATAACCTGAATGTTTTATTGTTTTCCAATCCTTATTCCCAAATGGGCCAGCCCAGTCTCCCCTCCCTGATGGGCATCAGGCCACTTGACATTTTGGGCAGATCTCCTAACTTCCTGGTCACTGTGAATCACTAAGAATCCATTTTGTATGCAACTCCAGTATCATCTGATTCGAACTTTGCCTTCCCTTACCACAGGCCAGTCTTGAGGCTTAAAAAACCCATGGTGGCTAAAAGAGATTTGATTTGTACTTGGTCCTCTTCTCCTTTGTTCTTCCTGTAGGAGCAGGGAGGAGTGGGGTGGAATGGTCAATCCTGGAAACCCAGGACCCAAGCTCTACCTCCTTCATGCCCTTTGTTGGGGAGGAGAGCACAGGACAAGGACAAGGGCCTCTTTTCTTATCTGGCTATGGCTAGATTCTCCGTTGGCTGCACTGCTTCTCCAGGTGACACTAACGCGGCTTCCAGCATCCTTGTGTAGCTGGTGCACCCACCCTGCCCCACCCCCACACAGGTTCTGCTGTATACCCCTGTGAGATCTTTGGAGGGCTCTGCTGAGGAAGCGGAGTGGGTCCCCACTGCACAGTTCCTGATGTGAGAAATACGTCCCCAGCTTGACTTCCTCTAACCTCTGCTCAGCCCTCCTAGCGTCCATGCTGGCCCCTTGGATGGGACACAGGGGACAGGGTATAACCCAACCTCCTCAGGACGGGCTTGCTCTGTGACCACTCCCCTCTCTGCCAGGAGATGTCCCTCCAGTTCCCTCTTCTTCAGCTCAGGCTGGTGTATCTGCTTGTCAGAATTCCAACTGTGGAAAGAGATGCCAGTTTCCCCTTCTGGTAGGTTCCCCCACTCTGGATAGACCTTCCTCTTAGAGCTCTTCTCACTAGGCTTAGAGGGCACGGGGACACCTCTCTCCTCTGCCACATGCTCTCCTCAATGGCTCAGACAGTTCTCAGCCCTTCCCAACACCAATCTTCTGCCTGTGCAGACAGGTAGCTGACTGGGCAGGGCAGGACTCATTACCTCTTGGTCAATCCTGAACAAAGTATCTGGCTCCATTCTCAGCAGCTTTCTCTTGAGAATGTTTGATACTTAGTACCTACATGAAATTGCCACTTAACATCTTGTTACACGAATTTTATCTTCCAACAGTCCCAGAAAGTTACCACAGTTAAGGAGGGAAGAGACCATCTCATGCATCACTTATTTTATTTTTAGAAATCCATATAAAATTTTTTTCAATGAAGAAAAAAAACCTACCTCTAGTCACATACACTGAAGAGGCTTTGTATATGGTTTATATACATTTTAAAGACATTACAATAACTATTTTCATGTATAAGCTATGTCTTAAACTTAGAAAAAATAGAACTTCTATAATTTCCAGCAATTAATTGACTCAATGCAAATGGTAAAAAGTCAGACTTTTAAAAAAGAGTTGAAAGTAGATGCAGTTAATTGAGTTTTAGTTATGGAGGTTGTTGAAGAAAAAGCTGATAATTTCAGATACCGCAGTAATTCTGTTGGCAATAAATAATTCATCAGGCTCAAAGAGCAGTTACTTCAGGGGGATCAGCTGTAACTGGTGTCTTCATAATATAAAATGGCTCTTCTTCTAGACACAATGGTTATTAGACTGAGTGCCAGAATGATTTTTTTTAAATGCAAAAGAGTTTCCACCACAGAATTTCACTACATTGATGAAGATAATATTTCGGGGTACAACTTGTACTGAAGTGCTGAGTTTTGAACAATTCTGAGAAAGAAAATACTGGTGATAAGATTTCATCTAGGGCCCAAATTCCTAGAACAGTAGTAACTTAAATCTAAGCTTCGATTAAGCGTTAGAATGTCTTCATCTGTGAAGAACAATAATAGTATTTGACCCACTTATTTCATCAGGTTGTTCTGTAATTCGTTAAGCTTCATGAGAGACGGAACTTTTTCACAGCTAAATTTCTAGGACCTGGAAAGTAGAAGGCCGTCAAATGTATTTACTGAATCAGTGGAATCATAGAATGTGTTCAAAAGTTTCTTGGCAAATAGTAAAGCACTACAGGAACATTAATTACTGCTGTTCGTTATCATTTGTAATTGGTCCGCTTTGTTGTTGACACTTGTGCCTTCCGTCAACGACGTCACTGCTGACGTATTTCTGGTAAAAGGCACCAGAAATTAACCTTGCAGACTTTTTATTAGAACACTTCTCATCTTTCCTGATAAAAGCTGACAAAGGGCTGCTCACTTCATTGAAGACAGAAGGAACATTTGTAATTAGTACACCTCTATGTTAAAGGCCAGCTTATACAATTCTATAAAAGGACGTTAAAAAAAATAAATAAATAAAAAATAAAAGGACGTTAAACATCCCTCTGCAAGTTCATTTGCTTATTTCTCAGGCTAACTTAGCTTATCTGAACCTGAATTACCATGATATCCAAATAAATGGGGATTAAGGAAAGATGTGTAGTAGTCTTATAACTGAGATATAATTAATAATTTAATGTTGATTTCCTTGATGAAGTGAAGGTATATACTTTTATCATTAGTGTAGACCTCTCTCCTCACTCTGGAAATGTTTTCTTAAAATACAACACACAGCTCACTCATTCTTGTCACCGTCCTGTATCTCAGGTTACCAGGAATTCAGTTCAGAAAATACAACACACTTGCATTCAAATCTACTGACAAAATGGAAAGCGTATTCTCTCTCTTCAAGGTTTTCTTCCTAAAGGTGGACTTCTTTTCTGCTCAACTGGTAGCAATCCAGTAGTTTATAGTATATTCTCTCTTCCTCCTCATCTATTTCCCCCATCTTTACCGGAGCATTCTCAAACAGTGCTATAACATCTTCTACTAAAAGCCAACAGACTCCTTCCCTTGATCACCTACTCAATTTCTGCTCTTCTTTAAGAACCACAACACCCCAAGAGGTGCCTATGCAGTCTCCATGTTCCCTTTTTCTGTCCTCACTTGAGTCCACCTTTCTCCTGAGCTCCAGACTCAGACACCCAGTTGCCTTCTTGGCACCTCTACTTTGATGATTAATAGGCATCTTAACCTTAAATGTCCAAACCAAGCTCCTGCTTACCTCACCTTCTTTTTTAAGCCTTCTTGTCTTAGCAAATGGCAAATCCCTTCTTCCAGTGGGAATCATCCTTTTGCTCACATTTCCCATCCAGGAGCAAATCCTGTTGAATCCACTTCTACAGCCTTTTCATCCGATCACTGCCTGATCCAAGCCACTACCTTTTCTCACTTGGATTATTCCATGAGCTTGCAAACTGGTCTCATTGCTTTCACCCTTGCCTCCTTAGTGCTTACTCTCAATACAACAGCCACCATGACCTGTTTGAAATGAAAGCTGCATTGTGCTGCTCTGTTCCATTTAACTCACAGGAAAATCCAGAGTCCTAACGATGGCCTGCAAGCATCTCTGTCCTCTGCCACCCATCTCCGCTTCATCTGTCCACCCTCCGCTCCTACTATTCTTCTTGCTGGTTCTGGACAGCAAAGCACACTCCTGCTTCAAGCCTTTGAATGTGTCTCCCCTTCTGCCTGAGATGTTCTTCCTCCAGCTACTGTGGGACTAGCTCCCTTATCTCCCACAGGCTCTACTCCAATGTCACCTTCTCAGAGAAGACTTCCCTGAGCATCTGGCGTATTATATCCAAATTAAGTCTATGTTTCCCACACTGTAAACAGATTATTCTTTCAAGCGGAAGTTGAACGTTTAAAAAAAGTTTACAGCATAGGAATCTGTCTCCCTGGCACCCTGACATCATTCCAGGATAGCTACTGCATCTTCTGAGCGCAAGGCATGGGTCACAAAGTAAGTAGGAAACGGTTCTGCTTTTTGTCACTGTTTATGGAATGCAGACTGTTACAGACACAATCCCTTTTCCACTGTCAGGACCCGTAGTAAACTGGGATTCAGAGGCTGATGGTGGGTATCGGAATGGAGCAAGCTGACAGTAGCTCCGTCTACCCACCAACACCAATTAGGCTCTGAAAACCTGCCAACACTGTGTAGTTAGTTTAATAATAATAAAAAAAAAAGTGTGTGAATAGAGCCCTCTGGTCAGATTCTACCAGAGATGAAATTTCCTGCCTTGTTCTAGCCCTGAAAAAAAAAATCATTTTTTTCTCGGTTTCTCCCTTACTTTTGTCATAATTCTTTCACACTTCGGGTTGTTCAGAAATTGACCAGAAAGAATCCAACAAGAAATAAGAAAGGTTCAGGGTGAAAGCTAAAGGTATAATGAAGCCCATTCCTTCTCTTGGATGCCAGCACTTCTAAAATAAAACAAAAACAAACTTGAAGACTGAACAAAACAGCTTCAAAGGCAAAAGAAAAAAGGGCACCTAACAAAGGAAGGCTCGGGCAACAGCCAGCGGACTTGGCGGCTCCTTGAGCAGAGACTAAAATGAGATCCATCAAAAGACGGAGTCAAAGGGACTCAGTTCAGGCAAGGATTAATGCACCAAACACCTCTGTCTTTTCTTCCAGCAGTGACAGCCCTGCAGCCCCTTCCTCCAGGGGCACTAACGGAACGCTGCCTGGAAATCAGAAAACTGGAACCCTCTGTCTCTCCAGAGTTGTCCAGAGGCCGTGAGGCAGCCTCGGATCACTTCTGTCCCTCTGCTGTTGATACAGAAAAGGTGCTCCTCTGCCCCATGCACATGGCCCTCAACTGTATGTGATTCTTCTTTTTCAACTATACTTGAATGTCTCAAGTTCAAGTTTTTTTGTTTTGTTTTGCTATTTATTTGCCACCAACGCTTGTTCTAAAAGTTTTCAGATGGACTGTTTCATTTGCAGGGGACGCTGGACTCGAGAAAATCCTGCTTCCTGTCATTTCTCCACCTTTCTGAAGAGCAGTCCTATCAAACCTTCGTGACCGTGACCTTCCCCTGTGTCCACAGGGAAATTCTTGGACAGATCACCTGCTGGAAGTGAAAAGTCAGGCCAACAGTTGTTCTCGGTGTGAGACCCACTATTGCTGGTGTCAGCATTAATCCATCTAGCAAAAGTGGGAAGGACTAAATACCATTTTTGGTCCCATCAAAAGTCCATCGGTACGATAGAGATTCCGATTATAAATTCCTATTGCTTGCCCAAATTTACAGGTTTCTCTCTTTCCCTCCCCTCCTACCTTCCTTTCTCCCTCCCTTCCTTCCTTGTTAACTGATTCTGCTACTGACAGCACATAAAATCAGCCCTCAGCTACCAGAGTAGGAGAGAACTATAGGCTTTATGATTTCTGTTATTCATTTGTAGAGATAATGTATAACCCGCATTCCCTAATATGACGGTTGTAGCCCTAAATGACAATACACAATTATTTATGATATCTCTTCAAAAAAAAATAAAGCAGGGCAAGAAAAAAGGAACATTGCACAGTCCAGATCTTATTGTCCCAGTTTCTCTGGATATTGTAGGGAATTTAAGTCAAGTGGGATCATGCTGCTTATTGCAATATGGGCTATTTGTTCTGCCTCAGACTTTGGATGCCACCATTACTGATACATTTTTCAGAACAACTAAACACCTAAAAACCAGAAATATTAATAACTCATTCAGAAAAGCAGCGATCAGCTTTTTTATCACAACAGGAAATGCTGCAAAGGAACTGGATTTTGCAGAGTAATACTGTTCTTTGCCTGTAACATCTTTTTATACATTATGCTCCTTTCTTGTAAACTGACACTGTCATTTTCTTTATTTAAACCCGTTTATTAACTAGATGCTCAACACTGCTTCTTGCATCTGGTAACAAAGATGTATTGGATAAAGCCATTCATTCACCAACGTTGAGACCCCACTATCTCCTCATATTATCCTTATGCGAAATATGGACAAACGAGGTCTAGTTGAATGATTATCTTAAATGATGCCCATCCAAGAGGTCCCTGGCAGAAGACTGCATTTTTTTTCTTCAGTTCTGCCTGTTCAACACTGAAATCAACACATTGGAGAAATTACTTGAAAGGCATACTTTTTCGAGGTAAGGTTTTTAAATTAGCATGTTACAAACTTGGGAAGGATCACTGACACACTGAGTGTTGACCAAGCTTTACAAAACATTGATACTCTAGGACTATTGGATAAACAACTTGATAAAACTGTTTTTGCTGGAAAGGAGTAATGTAAATGTAAAGTCCTGCATTAAGGTTACACACACACCATCACCACCACCACCACCGAGGGCTGAGAAAAGAGGCACGGCTCAGCTCGTGGCCATTGGTAAAGGCTGGGAAATTTTCATGAAAGAAAGCTCAGTAGGAGTTAACGATATGTTAATGCTGTCGAGCATGAACATCAAGGAAGCAGATGTGCCCAGAGCTGGGGAATCAGGATGCTGTGAGGCCCATATCCCACTATCAGAATGATATTGGCAAGGCGCTAGATATGATTAATAGAGTAAGGGGAAAACATCAAATTGTCTATAGTCTTAGCTATTCTCAGCAAGAGGGAGCAGATTTATCCTTCATGTTTTCTGAAGATAGTACTAACTATGTAGTAGTTTTAGGAAGGCTTATTTCAATTCAACATAAGGCAAAAGTTCTACCAGTTAGAAATTTTACGATGCTGATAGGGCTGTTTCACAAAGTGGGGGCCACCTTTCCAGTGACAAATTTAAGCAGAAACTTGTGGCTGTCTATTAAGGATGTATTAGGAGGGGTGCTGTAGTAAGTTATAAGACTAGATACATTTTCTGGCCCCTTCCCGTTCTAAGTTTCTCTGTTTTTCTTTAACAGAAGTACAGAAGAATCTTCTAGCCATTAACACAAGTTACTTCAAATTTTTGTGATGCTGCATTCAAACCTCATTAGAGACCCTATCATGTCAGGGCATCATGTGGTTCAGTTGGTTTAGTGTCTGACTCTTGATTTCAGCTCAGGTCATGATCTCAGGATCTCATGATCCTGTGTCAGGATCAGTGTTAACAGCATGGAGCCTCCTGGGATTCTCTCTCTCCCTCTCGCTCTCTGCCTCTCCCCTGCTTGCACATGGGTCTCTCTCTCTCTCAAAATAAATATACAAATATTAAAAAGAGAAAAAAGGGGTCATGTCATTTTATAACTGTTTACATGAAGCAACTGTTTGCTACTCCTGATTTGTAAAGAATGTATGTCAAGAGCGAAGGATTTTCTTTACAAAGTTTATCCATGCTCCCTTAGAGGTTCAGTTCTCTACTAACCTTGCATTTATATAAAACATTAAATATTATTAACAGAATTTGTCAAGGATTCAAAATATTGGACTAGAGCCATTTGGGCTTCTAGAACTTTGGAATGTGTTATGTCTGCTGGTACTCAGTTTGGTTAAAGACGGCACAGGGTGTTAATCAACACAGTGGTTAAAGCACAGGTTGTGAAGCCTGACTGGGTCCAAATCCTACCGGTACTTCTTACAATCTATGAAGCCTTGGGTAAGCAACATAAGCTCTCCATGCCTCAGTCTCCTCATTATAAGTTGTATTAATTGGTACTGCCTCTGACGATAGTAGTGATGAGCTAACTACCAGATCTAAGCTAGGCAGGAGGCATGCTACTGTTCCACACAGTCTCTCTAAAAGATTTGAAGCTATCCCAATATGTGTCTAATCTGGAGTCCTAGAAACCTGCGGCTTTGTGGTGCCTATAACTTTGTGTAAATTAACCTGGCAACAAGTATTTACAGAGTGCTTATTATAGTGAATTTTAAAATGGTGAAAGAAGAGTCAGGCTTGCTGTTATACAGTCAACATACACTTCATTATAAAAGAAAAATAATTTTTTAAAATATAAAATCTAATGATAGATTTTAATATATGCTAACTCATAAAGTATTTAAAGGTATTTAAATAGGGATATCATCCATAAATCCTTTCCAAAGGGATCCAATAATAATTGGGTTATAACATAGACGGAACTTCTTGTTCGAACTAAGCACTGTTTCCATATCATTGGAGGGGTATCAGTTTGGGCTTAGCAGTTGGAAAATAGAAATAGTTTTGTAAAACTCAGTTAAATATTATGAGCTTTACTCTACAGTGCATTTATTCCCAGTTGTTTTGAAAAAGCATAGTGTAGAAGTTATCTCAAAATAATGATACTTTCTAATAAAACCACCCCAACATATAGCTTTAGAGTTTATAAAATACTTTGACAGCTGCCACTTTACTTATATGTCTCACAACAATAATGTGAGATGGGCATTAATTTCATTTTAGGAAGAGAAAACTAAGACTTTGAAGGGCTAAGAGGCTTGTTCAGGGTTACAGAAGTAATAGATAACAGAGATGGGATTTTTAACCCTGATCTCATGACTTCAAATCCAATTTGTTTATTTAAAGATTTTATTTTTAGGGGCGCCTGGGTGGCGCAGTCGGTTAAGCGTCCGACTTCAGCCAGGTCACGATCTCGCGGTCCGGGAGTTCGGGCCCCGTGTCGGGCTCTGGGCTGATGGCTCAGAGCCTGGAGCCTGTTTCCGATTCTGTGTCTCCCTCTCTCTCTGCCCCTCCCCCGTTCATGCTCTGTCTCTCTCTGTCCCAAAAATAAATAAATGTTGAAAAAAAAAATTAAAAAAAAAAAAAGATTTTATTTTTATATATTTATTTTATTTTTTAACATTTACTTATTTTTGAGAGAGAGAGAGAAGGGGGGCAGAGAGAGAAGAGACAGAGAATCTGAAGCAGGCTCCAGGCTCTGAGCTGTCAGCACAGAGTCTGATGTGGGGCTTGAACTCATGAACTGTGAGATCATGACCTGAGCTGAAGTCAGACACTTAACTGACAGAGCCACTCAGCCTCCCCTAAAGATTTTATTTTGAAATCCCTACACCCAATGTGGGGCTCAAACTCACAATCCTGATACCAAGAGTTGCATGCTCTGGGTGCCTGGGTGGCTCAATCGTTTGGACATCTGACTTCAGGTCAGGTCATGATCTCACGGTTCATGAGTTCAAGCCTTGCATCAGGCTTTCTATCAGCACAGAGCCTGCTTCAGATCCTCTGTCTTCCTCTCTCTATCTGTCTTTCCCTTGCTCATTCTCTCTCTGTCTCTCTCTCAAAAATAAATAAACACTGAAAAAAAAAAAAAAGAGTCATATGCTCCACTGACTGAGCCAGCCAGGCAACCCCAAATCTGGTATTTTAAAAATCTCATCGGGGGCGCCTGGGTGGCTCAGTCGGTTAAGCGTCCGACTTCGGCTCAGGTCATGATCTCGTGGTCCATGGGTTCGAGCCCCACGTCGGGCTCTGTGCTGACAGCTTAGAGCCTGGAGCCTGTTTCAGATCTGTGTCTCCCTCTTTCTCTGACCCTCCCCTGTTCATGCTCTCTCTATGTCTCAAAAATAAATAAATGTTAAAAAAAAAATTTAAAAAAATCTCATCAAGTTTAGTATGAAACACTGAAATCAATACTTATGTAATAAAACAATTTTTCTGCCAGACATTCTCAGAATGTCAAAATGGGTTTATTCAGGTGCCTACTACTGATATTTCTGCCTGCATAGAAGACATTCCCATTTCCGGTCATGGCACTCTGTCCATGGGAGGGGGCTCCTTTTCCACCCCTCAATCTGTGTGGTGCATGTGGAGCTAAAACCACCTCCAGGCAAACTCTCTCTCTCTCTCTCTCTTTCTCTCTCTCTCTCTCTCTCACACACACACACACACGCGCGCGTGCGCGCACACACACACACACACACACCTTCTTCTGTGATTAGCTTTGGACAGATAAGTGATCCAAAACAGGCTGATCTGAACAAATGGGACCCAATGACGGGACTTTGGGGGGAACTCTTGGAAAGATAAGCCCTCTTTCTCATAGTTTCCAGTTGAACAGGAATTGGATTTGAAACTCCCTCATACAGAGAAAGACTGTTTGGGAAAAGAGCCAATCCAGAGGAAGCAGAGCTGAGACACGAAGAGCCAAAGAGCAAGACATCATATGAGCATCTGGACCCAGGTCTACTTGGACTTGGCAGTGAAATAATTCAAACACATGCCCTTTTTAACTGAAGACACCTTGAGTTGGATTTTTGTTAGTTGCACGTACATAGAAGAGTCGCTACTGGAATTTTACTTTAGTCATATACAAATGGAATTAACTGAGACAGGACCGCATAATCAGCCAGATTTCTAAAAAATTTTGTCTTCATTTTTTTTTTACATTGGAAAAAGAAAAGGAAGAGGGAGAGGGAGAATAAGAAGATTCTCCTACCCTTGAAAATTTATCAAGGTCAGATCAGAAAAGCCAAAACTCTGACCTGTGGACCCAAGAACTGGACTGAATATAATGAGAAACATTCCAAAGATTTAACAAGTGGAAAAATAGCCTGGTGTGGCTCTTTGTGAATAAGCTGCTCCCTGTTAGCAAGCCTAAGGCACCACTAAATATCACGAGGTCAATTCCACTGAAATAGGGTTTTTATATATTGTCAGATTTCTTATTTATTCAGTTGAAAATAGGATCTTTTATACCGATCTTTCTCTTAAAAAAAATCCATAGTCTGTTTTTAATTGGGAACGTTCCCTTTGGTTAAGGACCAGGACATGGAGGGAAGGTGGAGGCATCAAAGCTTCTCTAGCAAAATGAACGGAGCTATTTAGGTCTGACTGGAGTCTGTCAGAACAAATTCCTGGTCGTCTGATTTGCCTCACTGATGGACTTGACAGAGAATGAAAGAATCCAGACTTGTAAGATGAGTACCAAAATCTGAAAACAAACCCATCTGAGTGCTTTTCCCACTTCTTCCCATTATTTTTTTTTTAAATTGAGGTATAGGATAGACGGTAACACTTCAGTATTTCCCAAAAGACACTAAGCACATTGGAATTTCTAACCCCAAAGTTGTGACAGGGAGAGCAGTATATATTTTGAGAAGAGACAATTAGCTGTCCACGTTAATAAACAAAGGGTGCACACATCAGGTTTAAATTCCAATTATGAAAGCAATGTTTTCCACTTCTGCTTGGTGTGATGCCTTTGGGAATAGATGGCTGGTGGTCTCGATTTCCTGGCTTGAAACAGGGCACAGATATCATCAACATCCCAAGTTATCTCTGAAGCTGGTATGTCAGCTTGCCAACTCAACAAGCTGTCAAGTCGGAAGCTCCTGATGGAAGAGCCTACCGAGTTTATTCTTCACCTTCTTTTTTTGGTTATATGTTATCTGTCTGTGTTTAAGTATCAGGAGTTGCTCTTTAGACCTTCATGGAAGAAAATTCTGAAGTCATGGACAGGCTGAACCTTTCTGAGTAGCGGCTAGGTGATAAGAATCTAAATTAAAAACTAGCCATTAACCTATGGGCATTAAAAATAAATCTGATGTTAACACAGTAATAAGAAAACTTGTTAGTTTTAGGGAAAAATCACTCTGTAAAATGTTATTCCTTTAACATAGTTGTGCTATTTTCTAAAGGCTGATTCTGTAAATTCCCATAATGCCAGAGCAGTAGGCAGTATTTCTAGAAACAATAGACTTTCTCTCCCAGGGAAAAGTATGATAGAATCAATTACCATCTTCCTTCTTTCCCAAAGATGGCTAAGCATTTGCCTCATGGCTTTTTGAGATATTCATGCCTCTCTAGCTAATTTTGTGTACTGTACATTTCAAGCAAGTTGTAAATTTCATTTAAGAGAAAAATAATCCCTTCTTTGTCACTTAATGTTTTTACCTCACCATGTTAAAATAATAATAACATGCCATTACTGTAAGATATTCTTTGCTACATACTTTCTTTTAAAGTTTTTACTTAAATTCCAGCTAGTTCACATATTAGTGTCAGGTGTACAATATAGTGATTCAACACTTCTATACAACACCCAGTGCTCATCACAAGGGGGGGGGGGTGAGGGAATGGGTTAAACAGGTCATGGGGATTAAGGAGTGCTACCTACTTTTGTAACCTGAATTTGTAGAGAATTATTCCATCTATCTTCTGCTTCTCCTGGCTTTGTGATCACTACACAGATCCCTTCTCCATCATAAGACACTTCTTGGGAGCCTTCATATTTATATAATTAAAATAATAAAGAGGAAGATTCCAATTCCATTGTATATTATATATTCTAAGCATGGATAATACTAGAACAAAAAGATGGCCTTTATAGAATGCTACAACCATCTGAGTGAGCATTTACCTTTCTGATATCTTTGGTATTAACTAGCCCTTTGATGAACCAGGGACCCACGGGTGATACATCTGAATTGAGAGTCATATCATCTATGTATTTACACATAAATTTCTTACCTGATACATACAAATATGCTTTCACATAACTTATCTTATCTGATACACACAAATCCCAGAGGCAGGATTTATCCACATTTTAAAGAAAACTGATGTTCAGAGAAACCACATGACTTGGTACAGGTCACACAGCCAGAAAGAAACCAAATCAGAACTCCAAATGAAGAAGCCACTAAGGAAACAGCATCTACTGTTTGGAGAAACCACAAACAAGGACCTCTCTGTATGCACAGTAAACCCCACCCACATACAAAGCTTTCACAAACATGTGTACAGGGCAGAGTTCTACCAAGCTGTGCAGAGAGGGCCTCCACCAAAAGGCTCAACAAATAACCATTATAGTTTTGCATTAAAGGGTTTTATGATGATTCATTAAAACCTGATTCAATAAGTTTCCACTAAACTACTAGTGATTTTATCGTCATTCTTCTTGCTATACCCACATAAGTATAATCTATTACAGCATATAAGTTTGTATTTGTTGAACTGTTACGAAAATGTTTTATGTCATTTAAAAATATTTATACCATTCAGGGGCTTATATCAGTCAGATAAGTGTCTGACTCATGGTTTCGGCTCAGGTCATGCATGATCTTGTGGTTTCATGAGTTCGAGGTCTGCACTGGGCTTTGCGCTGGCAGCTTGGGATTCTCATCTCTCTTTGCCCCTATCCCACTTACACTGTCTCTGTCTCTCTAAAAATAAATAAACTTAAAAAAATACTTATATCATTTAAAACAGATACCACAAGGTATCAAGAGCCATAGAAGAACCAGGATACAGTCAGGTAGACAGAGCTTGAGTGCTGACTCAAGCCATGAGGCACAGCTCTTACCCACCCAGGGTTCCTAGAGTACAGGAGGGACATTGTGAGGATCAGATAAGATAAAGCACATGGAATCCCAGGCACGGATTTGGCTGTGGCGGGGCTTCTATCTGACTCCCTTTCCATTTCTCTTCTTTTAACAATATCAAAAGAATGAACATTTGTAGAACTAACATGTTAAATGCTTTCAAATAAAGAAGTAATTGGTCTAGTCATACTTATTAAGTGATACTGTTTGGATCAAGAAACACTGGCATTTCAACGGTATCAACAGTACTGATTTAGGAGCAATTCAGACCAAGCCTTTGCAGTGCCTTACATAACGCCCTAGGTGAGTTCTGATTCAGTTTCTTTCTGGCTATGTGACCCAGACCACACAAGTCATGTGGTTTCTCAGTTTCCTTGTCTTCAAAATGTGGATAATGCCTGTTTCTCAGGTTTGTGTGCATCAGATAAGGTAACTGCCCCCAAATACTGGTATTTTTATTTAGATGAGAGCCTTAACGACTTCTACAGTATGGATTTTCCTCATTAATATCAAGCTAAAATTTGTTCAAAGATATGTATTTCTTTTACTATTTAGGAGTCCTTTTTATTTTTGTGAAACTAGAAGCATCATTTCATTTTTCCATAAGTATTTTCTGTAAATGAAGGCCTTCTATAAATGGTAGGAAGTTTCACATTGGGAATTTCTGGTTTCTTAGTAACTTTGGAGACTGTGGTCCCTTAACTTGATTAGCCCCATTACTCTCTTTTATTATTCATTTTCAGAGTATTCTGACTTCTAAATAAATATCACTTGAGAACATTTCTAAAGATGGCGAGTAGGCCCTAAATACTGGAAATATTTATCCCCCTTCTGATCGGCTTTCCATAGTTTCACTTTATTTTCACTCACTACAGAACTCGGACTGAAAAGCTGATCAGCCACATGCTATGTGCACATGAGCAATTGTGTAGGATACTTCGTTTGTACTCAAATGAGATAATAGATGTGAAAGTACTTTGAAAATTTAAAAGCTCTATGGGCATTAAGTTATTATTATACAAATGTGAGTGTGACATTCATTTATTAGAGGCAGGGAAATATGGGAGCATTTCAGAGCTTCTGAGCTAATGAGTCCAATTTAGAACTGTAGGCCAGAAAAGTGATGTTTTCAGCATGACAGAAACCCATTGTCTAGATGTGATTATATCATTATGTTCAGTGGTTTAAAAAATGTTATTAGTACTGAACTCAATTCCATCTCTCACATATTCATTTAAGACAATTTGATGCCAGAATATTACTTATATCAGAATAAAAGCAAACAATAGCCACAGTATTTAAAAGCCACTGGATTCCAAGACAGGTATTTTTTGTACTAGTTCAACCGGAACACCGAGAATTAAACATCACTCTAGTGTTACTTTTGAAAATCATTTGCCAATGAACAAATTTCATAGTGGAACGGACATTAAATGTATCTCAATTTAACTGTAAGCATTGGTTTTCTAGGTTAAGCAAAGCACTTCCAAACATCTACTGAGTAGATCTTAAGAGGGCAACACTCCTATGAATTATTGCAACCACCAAGAACTTGAGGTTTCTGGCCTATGACTAGAATTCCAGGTCACTCTGGTGGAGTCTCTGCTGAGAACAGGTTTTCTGACCTGGTGATTTTTCTCTTAATTGCATTTTCCTTTCTTTCAGTAAATTAGCAAGCCTGAAGACGGACTTGTGTTGTTTGGTTAGGTGAGCCTTACCCATGCAATGAAAGTCCCTTGGGAGAAAGGTCCTGGGAAAGAATCTCAGGGACCAGGCTCCTGGTTGGATGGAGGTGTAACTAGCTGCTTGCCTACCAAAATTTTAATTTCTAATCCAAGTCTTTAGGAAGACCCAACTTTATTGGCTAAGCACATAGCCTCGGGGAAGAAATGTGGCATGGGGAGAGCATGCCAGGTTGTTAAAAAAGCAAATGGATTTAAAAAATCATCCTAGCAAATGACCAGAAAAGAAAGGATAAGAAAAAAACACCAATTGAGTGGTTGAGTGATAGAAAAGCACTTAAAAAAAAAAAAAAAAAAACTGTTCAACAACAAAATCACAGAGTATTTCATATTTTGACAGGTTAAAGCTTTGAGACTATTTTTAAAAGGTACACATTCATTTCTCCACGATTTCTGGCATTTCTAGACTAGGAAACATTCTCAAGAGAAACAAACAAAAAACTGCAATTAACACAACCGAAAGAGTTGCAATCCCAGAATTCTTTTTTCTTATTGATTAGTTTCTTGTAGTGCCATCTCCTATTTTCTCTGCTTTCTCTGCAGCCAAAGTGCTGTATTGAGCGGCAGGATTTCAGAAAGGTCTAATATGCTCCTGGCTCCTGGCCTATGTCTACATCAGTCATTCGATTGCTGTGAGGAGTACACGTGAGGAAAACAAGCATATCCACACAGACCCTCTGTGGCTCACCACATCCCATCCACCCTTTTATCTATCCTCTCTCTGCTTTTGGGCCTTTCTCACCTGGCCAGATACAAGTTCATTCAACTTTCTCAAGGATAGGACAATTCTTGAAAGGGATGCCTTCCAATCGGAGTGATGGGAAAAACATCTGGGCTATTCAACAAGAAATACTAGCCTTTGAATCTCATGAGGGACCTAAGGGAGAAATCTTGCTAGATTATCTCGGAGTGTTCACACGCAGGCAGAGGAGTAATTAATTTCCTCTTTGAAAAAACTGTGCTGTGTGCAGAAATGTCATAAATTATAGGAGGATCTCAGATAGGTGATTTTGTTTTTGAAGTTGGCATAGTCAACAGTAGCTAATGCTCTTTAAGGAAGGATCCTCCTTTACCCAGGAAATAGAAAGTTTCAGAAAATACCCAGTTGGTACTAATACATAAAGACTACATGGGTCAAACTTAAAACAAATCATGTCTCTGAAATGCTGTCATTACAGAAATTTAACCACCTATATGTGATCCACAAATACTAACAAGTAGCAGGAAATATATGAACATCTTGGGGGAAAAAAGCTTTCAGACTCTAAAAGAACATCAGTGAAAACAAGAATAAGGATTAAAAGATAATACTTAACAAGAGAGAAAAGGAAAATTATTCATTTCTTTAACTTGTACATTTTCATCTCCCTTCAAGAAAAGATTCTCCGTAATCCTAACATTGCCATTCCCTGCACAAAGATCCCAGAGAACAATTCAATATTGAGAGAGCTAAAAGGAGTTGCAATATACCAGACTCTCTCTCTCTCCAGGGCATCTGCAAGCAGAAAAGTCATGGTTTCCAGAACATTCTCTTCACATTTTTCTTTCATGAGCGGCAGCACAGAATGTTTACCAAAGGCTTTTCAAAACAGAATCTCACCAAACAGTTGAGAAAAATATTTAACAAGCAAAGCAAAGCAATTACAGTCGAATTTTCACCTCAAGATTCTCATCTTAGGTGTGGGAGGCAGAGAGAAAACTCTTAACACACCAGTCTGAACCTGGAAGGAGGATGAAAACAGTTGATTCTGCCAGTTGTTGTCAACAAATCCAAATCTTTGAATCTCGAAGATTCAAAACGCTAGAGCCTTAGCTGCCCCCCTGGACGTGTGTTAAGAACAGTTCCACTGTTGGGTATGGCTGACTCATGTTTCTGAGCGGCAGTCTGAGGGCAGGTGAGGCATGGACACCTCTACCAAAACCACAGAGAGGGCTAAGCATGAAAGATCTCTCTTTTCAGTTCTTTGTGTCAAGCAGCATCATCACCTTCAACTACTCAAGGTGACACTGTGAGACGATGCAACCAGTCCCGACAGTGTGATACTGTTCAACTATGTTAACCCGGAAGGAAATTAACAACATCACGAGGAGTTACTACTTCCCCCCAACTTCTGCTCTGTCATCTAACCAATTTACATTTTATAACCCAGACTTTTGTTATTCATTTTCATTATGATTTCATTCTTACGCGGGATGATTCCCTTTGGCACAAAGACTTTCTGGGTGCAATGGGATCAGACGACTTCTCCCATAAGAATGGATAACAAGGACCTGTGTATACAAGCCATTCCCGGAAGGTGTGTTTTCAGTCTGGTTTGAGCGAGTAGGGAATGAAGGCCATAGCATAAGACGGTAGAATTCCAGCTGGGTGGACAACAGGCATCCATCGGCTCACTGCAAGCTAGTGTTCAATATCAGAATGCATTACTCGATATGGGTGAAAGGCAAAAATATCACAGAGGCTTTTAACACCTTACCTGGGCCATCTGCCTCTCCAGTTTTGATCGGGGAATATCATCAAAGTAGTTTTCATTTCTTCTCCTCCTTGCATCGCCCTGCATGATAATGTGAGGAACGTCTAGGGAGCCACCAGTGGTGTAAGTGCTTTGGCTAAGTGATGGAGACAACTGAGGAGGAGTGTGATTACCACTGGGATCCTGAATGGAAATACATCATGAAATAAATACCATGTTCTTGTGGCTAACCTTTGGTTTCACAATTGTGAAATACTGACAAGACACATTGCAGGGGTGGGGAGTCATTTCTGAATCACCTGCTAAGGAATGGGTGACATTCTACCATTTTATTAATGGTGTGTTCTAGGCAATACTTTCCCCCCTAAGTATTTCAGGTCAAAGTTTTCAAGGATAATGAGTCAGGCCCGGTTTTCCTACACCAGTGCTACGGAGGAGCTCAGGAGAGAGGCACTCGTATGCTGGGCACCCCTGATGCGATTGTGTGTGTTTACAAGGGAAGAGATGCATCTCCTTGTGGACAGAGTGTCCTCACTGTAGTGACACATGACAAGAAGGCCCCAGTAGGACCTAATGGGTCTTGATTCTCCATCAAAGGGTGGTCTGGCAATCAGGCAGGGAAGAGGACACAGTATGGAAACACAGCATGTCACACGCAGACTGCAGAGCAATGCATATAATGACAGGGGACGTGTTTCAACGGCAAAGATGACTCAAGCTGAGGGAAACTGGTCAGAAGTCAGATAAGGGGTGGCAGACGGCTGGGCTCTAGGGTTTGCAAGTCAGAGGAGGGTTGGATTGTGCTGAGTCTCCAGGCCACTTCTCCCCCAGATGTTCTGGGCCTCCTGTGACAGATTAAGATCCTGCACTTTTTCTTAGGAATCTCTGTCTTTGATCTGTTTGTTGTTCTCCTAAATCTCTTCCAGGGAGCCGGAGGGAGAGGTTCAGGAGGGGAAGGAAAGAGAGCAGAGTAAGTAGGAGGAAGTTACTCGTCTAAAGAGGCATTTTAGGATGTT
Organism: Puma concolor; assembly: GCF_028749965.1. Classification (NCBI taxonomy): domain Eukaryota; kingdom Metazoa; phylum Chordata; class Mammalia; order Carnivora; family Felidae; genus Puma; species Puma concolor. The sequence goes on along the minus strand of NC_141673.1, from coordinate 22,642,867 downwards.
TACACTGAAGGCACCTACATCTTTACCTCCTTTTGTGTAGCGAAATGAAGGTAAGACAATAATCACTTTCTAGTCTTATTTTCCCCCTAATTTATTTGAGGCTTCCCTTACTGGGAAGAAAAACACGTCCTGTTTTTACTTTCACTGCTCCCAAAGCCCCCAGCTGGTTGGTCTCCAAATGTCCCAGTGTATCCCAATTTCCCCAGTGCTCAATTTTCCTGCTGGTTCCCTCTTCCAGCCACATCTCTTGTATTCCCTGAAATCGTTGTGTATCTTCTTCTTTAAAATGGAATCAGACTCACAGTCTTACCAGCTTCTCTCCCACCTGACCCTCTGCTGTCCTGGCAGTAGTTTTGCTGTTTTCTGAAGTTCACTGATAAGAGGCTCTCTATTGCATTTCATTGTTGGCAGTTACATCTAAGTGCCATGCTTGGGTGTACTGTTTGCTATTGCTGCCTTTGCTGACACGTGCAGAAAAGGGATCAGAAGCCAGTGCAGGATGAAATAAAGAGAACAGAGTTGGAACTCTCTAACCAGTCATGGAGATCCAGGCTTTTCGATGAGTTTTTGAGAAGTTCCAACAGGGTCTCATGGAAACCAGTGACTGTTGGCTGCTCCTTTCCACTGCCATTTTGCCAGCAATCAACTCTCATTTTCTTGTTCTCTCTGCTTTGCCCTTCTTGCCTTCCTTCTCCTTCTACGTTATCTTTGTCTCCATTCTATACTTTTCTCTCCAGTTCTTCTGCCCCAGAATTCTAAAATATAGCTGCAATCATTTATTAATGTTCTGGATTCTCTATTCATAATTTTTGAAGGAAGTAAAGCTGACAAATTTGTACTTCCTAAAAAAACAGGAGACCCTAAGGTTAACTTTCAATTTATCTTTCCTTAACTGTGGTCCTTGAATGATTTTCATTCTGTGGGTTTCAGGAGTTTGACCTAAAACTCATCTCCTCTCACTTGGTGCAGATGGGAATGTGGGAAGGGGGCAGAGGGAGCGGTTCTTTAAAAGTGCTGGTTTGTAATGTGTACATCTAAATCTCAAAAGTATACATTTAACCAATTGAGAGAAACAAATCTCATCTTACAAAACACAATCAAAACTGAGATTGTTTTTATATAAATAAGGTAAACCACATGGAAAACAGCCTGTACTTCTCGATCCATTGCTTCGATCATGTCCTTTTATTGCACACAATAACTTCTGAGGATAAGAGTGGAGGCGGAAACGAACAAGCTGGGCACTTACCCTGAGGGTGATGGACCGAGGGGGCTTCTGTGGTGGATCGTCGTGCAGCCTGTCTCCCAGAGATGCCAAAATACGTTTCCTGTGGCCAATCAAATTGATTTTTAAAACCTGAAAAGACATATATTTGGGTTAAATATTTCATCTGAGAAAAAGATGTCCTAAAAGATGAAAAATGAAGGGATCTGCGCAGTTACCTCTGCACCAAGAGAGATGTGTGAAATCAGGGTGGGCCCTCAAGTCCAGAAAGATGGGAATGGCAGGGGCAGAGTCCAATGTGGCTGTGGAGTGGGGGTTGGAAAACAGAGCAGAGACACGGCTCCTCCTGCTGGTGCTGCCCTGGAGTCTAGATCTCCTCTCATCAACCACCACCCTTTCCAGAGAATAAGTCACTTTAACCTGCACCAGCAGAAAACTCTCCCATACAGAGTCCTATTGCTCTTAGAATAAAATCAGAGTCCTGACCTGGCCCCAAGGCCCAACAGGGCTGGTTGCCCTCTGCCTCCCTCTATGTCCCTCCATTCAGGATGTCCACACTGGCCTTCTCTGTTCCTTGAACATTCCATACTCATTCTTGCCTTAGGGCCTCTATCCCTTTTGTCCATCTGCCTGGAATGGTCCCCTCAAGATTTTTCAAATGATCCTTCTCATCCCTCTGGGGCTCAAGTGTTATCTCCTCACAAAAGCCTTCTCCCTCCTCTCACTAAAAGAACCATGCCCTCAACCCCCATCACACTCTACCGCATGATCCTCTTTTTACCATTCTATGAAATAACTTTATTTATAGGTTCAGTGTGTGTGTGTGTGTGTGTGTGTGTGTGTGTGTTTGTGTGTGTGTACCCATCTCCCCTAGGTAAACTTCCTGCAGGCAAGGCTCTGGTGTATCTTTATCATTATGATTTCCCAAATGCCTAAAGCAATGCTTGAAATAACAGGGGTTCAATGAATATGAAAGAATGAATTTTAATGTAGATGAAGGTAGCAGAGGAGGGTTGGAGTCAAGCACTACCTACCTGGGGGAAGACTCAAAGTCTCCCCAGGATGGGATTTTGAGTCTGAGGGCCCTACAAGGCACACTGTGGAAGAGGTGACAAAGGAAACCAAGAGTTGCAGACAGTCTCAGTTCCCACCTCTTCCTGGAGCTTTGCAAATGCTACTTTTTCAACCATCCCAATATCCCTCTCTGGAAGGGGTTCTTCTTGCTTTACAGAAGAGGAGCCTGAAGTTCAGAGTGGTTAAGTAGTCTATCTAAGGGCCAGTACGTGGTGGCTCTGGGATTTGAATGAGGTTTGCTTGACTCCAAAATTTGTTTTACTTGAAGGTAAACTGCAAAGTTTGGGCACATCTCCAAATATTACTGATGTTTTAAAAGAGCGTATTATAAATCCATTCATAAGAAATGCATTTACCTCTTCTCTGCCCACGTGTAGTTCCAGGACAGAACTAAAACTATTTGGGTCACTAGTTCCTCAAGTACAATACCCATAGTGTAAGTGATCTAAACAAAATCTCTCTTTTCAAGTTTTAAAGAGGAGAGGTGGGCATTCTCTGGCATTCCTCCTGCACTATCTTGAAATTTTATTTGCCTATTTGTCAGTTAGCCTATTGGACTTTCTGCCCACACTGATTCAGATTTTAAACCAGCAGTATGCTCTATTCCTTTCACATCTACTCTCTGATCCATGTCTGTTGATGACGGGGACAGCAAATGTTCATCAAGGTGAGTGATCACATGCACCACCTCCCTATGATTTTGTAAACCTTTATCTTGCCTGGCTGATGCATCCTGATCTTTGCAGTCACCCCCATAAAGCAGCTCCTCTTCCCCACAGATCATTCTAGTCAATTTCTGTACCTTCTCCTACCCCTTTACAGCTGCTTAAGGTTTGTCCAGCAAATTACAACATTCCAGGTGTAAGTGAACCATGGCTTTACATCTGAGCAGTACACTATTTTCTGCTTTGAATGTACCCTTTTAAATGTCCCTTTCTAAGTACTCCTGATTCTGCCTGGCCTTTCAGCCATGGGAGGAAAAACCAGGGGCAAAAATACACACTGGCTGTAAAACCTCTTAACTTTGTTACAGCTGATAGTTCAAAGCCTTTTAATCTTGGAAGGAGGGCTTGTATTACTTCTCCCTAAATTCCTTATCCTACAGTCGTCCATGCAGAAACCCATCTGCCGTCCTTCTCCATACTCACATAACCCTGTGTTATCTTCCTGCATGTATATTAGCCGGTGTGGCATTTCACTACCTGGAGGAGTTTAGCAAGTTTTGCAAATCTAGAATTTCACCATACACTCCTCAGATGATTTAGAAGTATGCTTAATAAGGATGGTCCCAATGTCCATGACTTGCAGGCAATATTGTTTACACGATCCAGAGAAATGCCCTTATATTTTTGCGTTGTTTCTTTTCTTTCTTTTTTTTTTTAAAGAGTATCAAGATCAAAGAATTCCTCCATTTCAGGGAAATATAACATTAACCTTTTCAAATGTATTTGCAAGTCTAAAAAACACTACATTCTTCTCATTCTCTTTTATTCTTATTCTCAATTACTTTGCCAAATGCTTCTATTGAATATAAATTCCTCCCATAAAATCTCCACTGCCTTCTTCCCAATAGCTAATTGGACCTGCTGCTGCTGCTGCTGCTGCCGCCGCCTTGGGCCCCTGGGTCCTGCTAAGTAACGTTTTTATCGTAATAAATGAATTCAGAATTACTTTGACAAATAACTGACACTAAACAACAAATAACTGTGGTAAAACTGAGCTGGTGTCCCCTCCACTGCTGCTTTCGGTTTACTCTCCAACAACTCAATTTGGGGTGAGATACCTAAGTCTCTGATCTCCATTTTCTCACCTATAAAGTGAGGAAGTTAATGCCAATCCTAATGTTGGGAAGATGAAGAGCGAGATTATGAGAATAACCAGCACAGGGCCTGGTGTAGAGAAGATACAACCTTCACACTGTGCTTCTTCCAGTTAGTGGGCTCTAAGGATGTATGCAAATCCTGACCCCGAAAGACAGGGACTATGTGATTTTCAGAAAGTTAATCACATCAAACAAGTCTGCTGGTGCTTTGCATGCAGAGATTTGGCTAACCTTGGAAAAAGTGCCCACTGAAGTGACATGTACTGGTAGGAAGGGGTCTGGTTTCTAGCTGTTAAATTTATTCCTAGACCTAATCTAAAAGAATGCATGCTATTCTCCCATGCACATTATTTAATCCCCAAAGGAGGTAAGCTGAGGCACTCTACACTGGAGCTCTACTGCTGCCTCCTCTACAGAACCTTCCGGAAGAGTCCAGATAGATAGATAGATAGATAGATGGAACAAATTAACACAGAGTGATGAGTCATGTCAAAAACATGTGGGTAACTCTTCATTTATTAGAAATAATCCCACATTACAGAAGATACTGATGATTACCATTTACTTAACATTTGCTATGGTCTAGTTGTGCTAGAAACTGTGCCAAGTACATTATATATGTGTAAATATCTCATTTAATCCTTATAATAATATTCTCATTCTCATTTTAGAGGTGCAACCTGAGACACAAATACTGAGTAACTTGTTTAAGGTCACACTGCTAATGGCATCATGACAGGGATGTGCACCTGATTCTTAACCTGCTCTTTACCACTTACCAGGCTCTTCTTGCTATCAATCTCTACACCGTCTGGCTTCAGCTACACTATAAATCACGTGTCATGAGGCTTCTTAAAATGGTGCTTTGTAAATTTTGAGTTATGTTCAAAACATTTATAATGGGTTTTGATCATCTGAAAACATTAAAATACTATAGCTTCAATTCTGGACAAGGCTAAAGCAGTGTTAAAGCTTCAGGTCAAAAGAGCTCAGGTGGGTACCTTACAGAATTCCTTGTGAAATGCATATATAGACAAAGGATAGGAAGTCCTCATCAATCCAAGATTCAATCCAAGTTGGCTAATATTAGAGTGGTGGGGGGGGGTGATGTTTGGCTTCAAAACTCCCAAGTCAACAATAAGAAATCAAATTGGCCAGACAGTAACAGAATATTCCAAAGAAAGATAGTAACTATGAAAAAGTCAAGTCCAAAGGCAAGTGGGTTTGCCTTGGATGAGAACAACTTAACTAACATATGGTCATCATTGGAAGCAGACAGGGAAGTAGTGGAATCCTATCACTTTAGGCACCATAACTGAATAACTGATGACCAGTCAGTCTGTAAACCTTTGGTTTTCAAAAAGCCAGAGCAATGATTACTGTAGTAGAGAAAAACTCTGTACGGGTTTCATTCCTGTGTGGGTGGAAGTGAACTGCATATAAAAGAAACCCCATGGGTATAAAAGGTAAAGTAATGGTAATATATTGGGGATTTAGTTATTCTAAGATATTGAGCCAATTCCGCTCAATTCAAACACTGATATTGAGTTTCTGCCACAGATTATTTGGCAGTACAAAGAGGGAACTTAGAGAAACGGGACATGAATAACTACACAGTCAAACCATTAACTAAGAAAAAAATTATTATACATATGAGCCTAAGAATGTGGTTCCAGCTGCTGAATTCTAACAGATATGAAATAAAAGTTACTGCATATTTTCTTAATGGTTTTTATTACAACTACTATGAAAAATGTGAGCCAAAGGCAAGGAGTGGTGTTGAACCGACATGAGCTTTCCTCATATTGGGACCCATTCATCAGACCAGTAGCTGCGTCTAGGAATTTTCTCTAGTATCATCAATTGAACAGGACATCTTCAGAAATCCTGTCACAGATCCCAGCAAGAGGAGAATAACTGTGGAGTGACAATGCTGCAATGTTATGTCACTGTCTTTTATGCTTCTGGGTCTGGCTGTGGGAATTCTGCTAGACAATGTCATGCCATTACCCTCACACTGAATAGGCTCGCATCAGAATATATGTCACAGCACCAGGTAAAGTCAGCATACTTAGACTTCTTTTTTTTTTTTCTTTTAAAATTTAACGTGATATATGTTAAACGTTAAATTTAACATGATTTAAATTAAATATGTTTTTTCTTCATCTGCTTTTAAAATTAAACAATGTTTGGATTGTAGTAACAATACTGCTCTCCCACTGTAGAGACAGAAAATACAGAAAAACGAGTAAGGGGACAAGTTCTCTGTAGGCTATTAACATATAGATATGCTTCCTTTCATTTTGTCCCCATGATTATATTTTATAGAAGCTGTAACATAAGTTCAATTTTCACCTTAATTTTTTTCACTCAATATTAAAGCTAAAATACTTCCCTAACATATCCAACTCTCAGTAGACATTTTAAGTAACTCCATATTACCATATTATTGCTTTAGAGAAGCATGGCATAATTTACTAACCATTCCCCTTATTGTTGGAAATTTAGATTGTGCTTCTTTTCTGGATATCAAATATTCCATGGACTAAAAAAAAAAAAATCCTATCATCCTACAATTTCCATTTTCATTGCCATGTTTGCATAGACACCATAGAAAAAAAAAACACTGGAAAAAGCTGCGACAATGTGCATGAGTCACAAAGAAAAGTCATGTAGCGACAGTCTGTCTCCATGTTCCACATGAAATCTCAATCCATTTATTGCTGGCTGGACCAAGTCCTCCAGGGAAAATCACAAATCCACATAATGTTCCTCAGTGTCACATTTTGCATTTGTTATATTTTGGAGTTCAGATTTAGCTGACAGACGTGAAATAACACATGTAGCTGAATACTCCAGAGACTACACATGCAGCAACACTGAGCACACGAGCGATTCCAGTCATCACCACCGTGGGACTGCATCCTTTTTATTTCCAGTTTTTTTATTTAGAGGGGGATTTTTATTTAAATGGTACTTAAATGAAACAGCTTTATCCTGCATTTGGAACCTTCCTTCCATTTTAACAAGGTAGATAATTCCCCTTTCCCTTTTCTAGATGTTTGCTAACTACGGAGAGCAGCTTTTATGCAACTCTAGAGCATGCATCCTGCTTCACAGTGGCCTCTTCTAACAAAACTGCAAGTGTTCTGAGGAGTTCTGGTGTTCTTAAAGACCCAGAATGGAAGTTGAGCTAAAAATTTATCTGCTTTGTTCTCATCTGCAGAACTAAATTCTGCAATTAAATGAGAAAGGTTTTCCCCCCTCTCTGGTAATTTCTAAACACTTTCCACCTGGAAGCATCAAGGCAAAAGTGCCTGTGTGTCATCCAATTTCAACTCCCACAATGCCAGAAGTCCTCGTTTGAACTTGCATTTGATTTTTGACTGTGACATGTTCTCTCTGATTTTGGGGGCTGTAATAATCCATGCCTGGCATAATATGGTGGATAGAAGGACCTCTGAAGCAGAATATCATGACATTTTGTTCTTCCTCTGATTCTTCTTCCAGCTAGCTGATCTTTTTAAATATTATTATTATTATTATTGAGAGAGAGGGGGAGAGGGAGAGAGCACGTGTACATGTGTGCACAAGCATGGGAGGGGCAGAGAGAGAGGGAGAGAGAGAATCTCAAGCAGACTCCATGCCCAGTGCAGAGCCTGACGCAGGGCTCGATCTCATGACCGTGAGATCATGACTTGAGCTGAAATCAAGAGTTGGACACTCAACCGACTGATCCACACTGATGACCCAGCTAGGTGATCTTTAATATCTTTAAGCAGTGATATTAAAGGGATAATAATAATCTTACACAACAAACTACTGGATGTCTTTCACATGTAACCCCCATGTTATGCAATTTGTGAGCCACAAAGAAGAAAAAATATTGAGTCCTCTAGGGTTCTCAATATAGTAGTTGGAAAAAAAAAACATTTAAAAAACAGGTGTGTATATCTTCTTGTCTATTATGTGTGTATGTATGTATGTATGTATCCATGTATCCATCCATCCATCTACCTATATATCATCCATCCATCTATCTAAATATATGTGTCTACACAGCCTGCCAAGACTAAAAAGGGTTTCTGTGGATTGAATGAGAATGACTAGGAAGCTGCTCTGGGAACCATGAAGCATTGAACTAAGGCATGATTTCTCTTTTAAGTATAACAGAAACTTTAAACTTGTTTTATCCTATCCTTGAATAAACCTACCAGCAAAAATTTTACTATTATCTTTGTTATTTAAATGTGTTACTATAGATATCTCTGGGTAGATTCTAAATATTTTTTTAACGTTTATTTATTTTTGAGACAGAGAGACAGAGCATGAACGGGGGAGGGGTCAGAGAGAGAGGGAGACACAGAATCTGAAACAGGCTCCAGGTTCTGAGCTGTCAGCACAGAGCCCAATGCGGGGCTCGAGCTCACGGACCACAAGATCATTACCTGAGCTGAAGTCGGACGCTTAACCGACTGAGCCACCCAGGCGCCCCTCTCTGGGTAGATTCTAGATCAAGAACCCTGTCTTTCACTTTTCCAGACTTCTCTCCTATTAATCTAAAATTTCTTTAACTCCAGCCAAATCTCCTCCAGGTCTCCAACTGTGCCATGGACATTTCTTTGACTTAAATATACAACACTTCTGCATATTCTATAAATATGGATATAAATATCACACTCTCCTTTTCATTAGAATCTTGGAAGGATGAAGTCAAGATCCACCTAAAGTTTTCCTTGCTCACCTTGGATTACTGCAACCCCTCTCTCTGAATTTCTGTATTATCTGTGGGCTGCCGTGGGCTGGTAACACTGGATGTATCTTGGCTTGTACTGCTAGCTCTCTTTTTACATGTCTGTGTCTTACCTGTTCCACCTGACTGCAGGCTTTGGAAGTCAGGTAGGTACAGTGTTACTGAGTCCTAGAGCTCCTCATAGCATCTAGCTCACAAGGACATTTTAGAGGGGTATCCCTAAAATCTCAGATCTGATCACTCCTGCTGTGGGCAACAAATGACATAGGAGAACTATCTCTGAAAGCAAAGACAACACTCATGTCCTATTGCTTTTTCCTTTCTACTCTCTAGTTTTCTGTTCTTTCTGAGTCTTAGCCCCTGATTCCTTTACACAGTCTTGCCATGAGTGATGGAAAACTGGCTTACCTCCTACCATCTGTAACTCTTTCCCTTTACCTCTAACACTTTAAAAAATCCCTCTGACAAGATTTGCCACATTTTCTTTTCCTTCTGCTATTACTTTTCATAGCAACTACTACCAAATAATCAGCAAACACCAGTTTGTATAATACATGTGACCAAAATACAACTGTGCTAACCTATGGGGTGGAAAAGAGGTTCCAAGTTCTATGGCCCCAGAGAGAGCAAAGGACAGTGCGAGAGTGAGGGGGGTCCCAGGGAATGTAGGTTTTCTCAATACAGTCTGTCTCAAAAAACAGGAAACACTAATTAGGAGGAAATGAGATAATCTTTGCATGGAAAGAGAGATTTTAATGGTATAATTGCTTCTGAGCATTTAAGGGTTCTGGAAGTAGAAAGCCTTCTTTTGTAATCAATGAGAATCTTAGGTTTATTTGTAAAGCTCTCTGAATTACCTCTTGATGAAGGTACTAATTTTCTGATTATATTTTCACATAAACATTGCTCCAGAAGATTAAAACCAAGCAAGCAAGCAAGCAACCAACCAACCAACCAATCAGTTCCTAACTAATTTCCCTGTAAGTTACTTTTAAAGTACAGCTTGCTGCAAATTAGGTTTTCATAGGAGAAATTTGGTTTGCATTGCTCAATAACCCAATCGTTGGGATTACTGAAGAAAAAATTTGTTGCAGAAGAATATGGGAAATATGCGCTATATCCCACATCTGAAGTTATTCTTGGAGATGTGATGATGAGCTAAAAGCATTTGAAAACCGCAAATCTCTTTGCAGTATTATTAATACATAAAAATACTCTACATCTTAAGAAGTAGAGAGGCCACAGTTAGGCTTATCTTTTGCTAACCATGGGAGATATTTATGGCTACTGAGGGTATTTTTCAACTTACCTTATTCATTCAGTTTTTGAGATCATAAAACTTATAATCTATTATATTGTATGACCCATGGTCTCAGTATTATAAATGATACTATGTTTAAGAAAGTTCATTATTAACATGTCCACATATTGTAAATTAAACGGAATATGCAAAGTACTTGACTAAACACATATTTGTAAACAGAAGCTTTAAGACAAATTGCATTCCAAGAGACAATCTTAGGTAAGTAAGGGCCTGGTTATTCAATTTTTGGGTTATAAATGGTCTTCTTTTCTGCTCTTTTGCTACCTCCTTTGTGCTGTTTGCTACTTTAATGACATAACACCCTACATCAGTGGGTAGGTAGAATAGTGAAAGATGCAATGAATTCAAGGCAATCAATTCTGTTTCTTGTCAGCAGCTCTGATAAAAGAATTTGGTGTGGGAGGAGGTAAAAATCTACTGAAAACTAGCTAAAATTAAGGTTTAAAAAGTGCATCCATGGATTTTACTTAGCCCAGCTAGCTACTACTGCACTTTAGAGTCAGGTGTTCGCCGTATTTCAGCCCATGTGTGGAGGGAAAAAGAATGTCAGGGGCTTAAAAAAGTATTTCTAAGGAAAGCAGATGTTGTTAGTCCCAAAGACAGGCTCAGGATAAGAAAGCAGGATGATAGTGAGGGACAGATTTTTAATAATCCACTTACTTCCTTTGTTACCTCACCCCATCTGCTTCCTTATCTCCTAGAGAATCACATAACAGAATACAACTCGGAATCACTATATACCCACTAGAATGGCTGAAATAAAAAAGACTGACAATACCAAGTGATGGTAAGGATGTGGATAAACTAGAAATCTCATATTGCTAGCAGAGATATCAAGGGGACACATCTACTTTTTGGAGAACTGCCAATATCTCACATTATGACCCAGTTTCTTACCATATGACCCAGCAAGTCCACTCCTAGGTAGCAGTCCAAGAGAAAGAAAATGACATGTACACACAAAGATTTGTAAATGAAAATTTAACCAGCATTATTCATAATAGCTAAACCCAGCAATCCAAATATTCCATCAAGTAGCCAACAGGTAAGTAATATCTAGTATATTCATGCAATGGAATACTACTCAATAATGAAAAGGAAAAGACTACAGATAATGCTACAGTATGGATGAACCTCAAAAAACATTATGCTAAGTGAAAGAAGGCATACATGTTGTATGACTCCACTTATATAATGTTTCTAAAAAAAGCAGATCAGTGGTTGCCTATGATAGGAACAGGAGTGAAGATGACAGCAATGGCCGTGAAAGAACCTTCTAGAGTGATGAAAATATTCTAAAACTGGATTGCATTGATGGTTGGACAATTGTATAAATTTACTAAAACTCATTGCAAGGTATACTTCCAATGGGTGACTTTTATGATCTGTAATTATATTTCAATAAAGGTGTTAAAAAAAGAAAAACACTGGGAGAAAGCAGTCAGTATTCAGTATTCAATAAGTGTAATATAAATAAAGCCATTCCTGAAGGCTGTAATTCAGAATGCACCAGACAGAAACCACTGTTCTTCTGGAACAGACTAGTTACCAGTTAGACTAAAGGGTAGGCAACACAGAAACTGCATGCTGTCCAGTATATTTCAAAGGAAATGTGACCACAAGGCTGGTCCTATAGGCTGCTTGGTGAGTAGGATATTCTTTGTTATATGTGTTTAGTACACTAGTACTTATGACTTACCATACATATGTTTTAAGAGTCTTAATTCTCCTAGTCATGACAGCTTGGTAAAAGTGCTCATGCTTTCTAAATGGTTACCACAAGAGTTTGTGCAGGTATGAAAAGAAGGCAGTGATCACTAGGAACCCAAATAGATTCTGTAGGGGTAACAGGTGGTGATAATGAGATTCCCTCAAGCACTTGGGACCAGGCTTGCATTCTAAGCACTCAATCACACCAACAGTGTGAATGGAGACAGAATGGCTTTCTGGCCCAGAAAGAGCCAATGAAATAGACTGGCAACTGGACTATCATTTAATCATTGGTACTGAAACCCAGCTAAACAAAGAAGGTGTGTGCCAGATTAGGGCGGGCATGGAAACAAGCATAGACGGCAGATTCAAACAGTGAAACAATGGACAAAAGACAACTAGAAAGCCCAGCCTTGACAGCACTGTTGGGAGAGAGGGCTTGACTCCAGAGAAGGCAGGCTCCTTGATTACCTAAGAGGTATTCTCTGCCACTGGATGGAGGCTATTTCATCAGACCTCGTGTTTGATCACTTGAGCTATCCTTCAAAACTCCCTTTCCTCCAACTCCACATGCACCAGGAAGCACAATCAGAATCCGTTTTCTCGGGCACCTGGTTAAGCATCTGACTCTTGGTCTCAGCTCAGGTCATGATCTCACGGTTTGTGAGTTCAAGCCCCACATCGGGCTCTGCGCTGATGGTGCAGAGCCTGCTTGGGTCTCTGTCTCTTCTTCTTTCTGCTCCTACCCCATCCTGTGCTTGCTCTCTCTCAAAATAAATAAATAATTAATTATATACAGAATTCATTTTCTTGATGCCCAGATACCAGGAAAGGAAGGGCTGAAGATAGGTGGTGGGGAGACTTTGATCATAGAGAATTCTTCCCACCATCGGTTAACAGATTGGAAATTTTGTTCTCTCATCAATTATCACCACCACTGAGGCACAGGAATCTGCTCAAGAGGGCACAGTGATTAAGAGCCAAGATTGGATGTCAGGGTGATGTGGGTGTGCGCCTTGATTCTGGCACTTTCTATCTACGACTTTGGGTCAACTATTCAACCCCTTCAGCTTTAACTAACTTGTCAAAATAATACGGTTAAAAATAGTATTTACCTCTTAATATAGGAATTAAACGAGATATATGAAAAGCATGTAGTGCAGTGTCTGGCATAAAAAGCATCTCAATAGGGGTGCCTGGGTGGCTCAGTCAGTTGAGCATCTGACTTCAGCTCAGGTCATGATCTCACACTCCGTGAGTTTGAGCCACGCGTCGGGCTCTGGGCTGACAGCTCAGAGCGTGGAGCCCGCTTCAGATTCTGCGTCTCCCCCTCTCTCTGCCCCTCCCCTGCTCATGCTCTGTCTCTCTCTGTCTCAAAAATAAAAAAACATTAAAAAAATTAAAAAAAAAGCATCTCAATAAATACTAACTTTGTTTAGCGTTTGATTAATTCCAGTTTCTGAGCCGGCTCCTGGCATGTGGTCAGTTCCTCAGTGCAACGCCACAGCTAGAAGCATGCAGCAGCTGGCCAGGTGTCCTTCCTCTGGGACCCACCCCTGAGCCATCAGCCACTCTTCTTTCCAAACCTCATTGGTTTCATTGAAAATAAGTTTTTGCTGCACTATTTTAATTTCCCCCTTTTGACAGGGTTATTAGTATGAGGTTGACAGACCAGAAGAATGCCACGGACACAGTGTCTTTGATTTCAATAAAGCACTTGATGAAGTCTTTCATTATCTATAAGATGGTGGGCTCTATGAGAGAAAAATTAAGTGGATTCACAGCTGGTTGTACATATACACCCAAGAGACATGATGAATGACTCTGTCACAGTCTGTAGGGGGACCTCTGATTGAATGCCACAGGGCTCTGCCCCTGGATTCTGCTCTATTCAATATTTTTATTAATGGCACCAATGTAGACATACGAGGAACGTTTATCAGATTTCTCAATGCCATAAAGCCATGAAGGATATTTAATACAGTAATAGACTGATGCAAAATTCAAAATTCCCTCAACAGGCTCAAAGGCCATGCTGACATAAAAAAGGTGCAACTTAACAGGGACAAATGTAATGTTCTACATTAAGGTTCCAAAAGAAATCAACTGTGCAAGTTCAAGATGGGGGAAGATAACACTTTTTCACAGTTCAAAGAAATATCTGAGTTTTCAGCTGAACACAAGAGGAGGTTTGGTAGAAAACACAAGATTGAGGGTCAGAGAACACACATATAATACAGACCAGCCCATTTACCTTACCATTTCAGTCTTACAAGGTTGGTAATTATCTTCATTTTAGAAATGAATAAACTGAGGCTGAGGAATTTTAAGAACTTGCCAAAGTAGGTGACAAAGCCAGGATCTGAATCCAGTTCTAACTTCAAAAATTCATGCTCCTTATATTCACTCTATCGGGCTGCCATTTCTCCCCCAGAATTGTCATGAGGCCCAAGTGAGATAATTTTAATAGAAGTGCCTAGCATGGTGCTTGTCCCACATCTGCTCAAAAGTTGTTGATCTTTTCTCAGAGACTCATTTAGCCATAAGGTTGTGAGCTTCTCTAAGTGACTGGTATTTTATTTATTACAGTATGGGCCCTATGGTTTGTCTTAGTCTTTTCAAGTCTATCCATTCATATACCCACCACAGGAACAATTCTATTTTTCTTCTATTCCTTTCACTCTCTCACTCTTGTTCCAAAACCCTTAATGCCAGAAGCAGAAGCTTGGGCCAGTAAAAGGTAGTGGGAAATTTGAGGGCAGTTGGAAACCTGTGTCAGCCAGTAATGATTCCCACATAATGAAAACATTTTTTTTTTTTAATTAAGGTAATTTCCAAGGGCTGCATTAGTGGTTCAATACTGCAATATTTACAAGATAAAGCCGCAATTACCTTTAGATAATGAGGTGGTGTGTTAAGTAACCTTGGTAAAATGATATGCATATAGAATATACAAAATTTTCACTTAATTCAATTTTTTAAATTAGTGTACCTTATTGCCAAATGATACTTTTTTCCTCACCGTTGTTGGAATCCCTATTGGAATTCATCTATCTATATACACACATACACACACACAATGTTTTATATACATTATATAATATTTGTAATTCCAAATATTACATAATATATAACATATATTCTTCCTAAATATATATGTGTATATATATATCCAATATATATAGTATATAAAATATTTAGGAAGAATTCTAAATATTACATAAAATATATATTATATGTAATATATATATATAATCTATCTATGTCTAATACATATATATAAACACAGTCTTTTCCTCCCTTGCCTAAGTGCAGTTTATTGATTGTCCTTAACTGTTTTGTGGATATTTGGAATATTGCATGGTGTCTGAGTTAGGCTCTGTGAAGACAATTTGTCACTGGGCCACAGTGCTGCCACAGAAGGTGGCTGAGGAATGCACACTGGCCCCAGCAACATCCCAGAAGGTTTTGCTCTTTTTAATACATGCCTAGGAGTCATTGTTTGTCACTGTCTCTCACACTGAAAGCAAGGGCTGACAATATCAGCTATCTAAAAGTTCCAGTTAATGGAGTGTTTACTGTAAAAAAATCACCCTTTGGGGGGTGGCAAACTCCTTTTAATTTTCTCCCTGCCTAGGCCAGCCATGATCAGCAAGGCTGGAGAACAGAGAGTCATTCAAAAGATGGAGTCATTAGCTGCTGATGGTGCTGGTCCTGTCCTCCCATACGGCACAAAGAGGAACGGTCATGGTGAGTGCCCAGGCTGACCATGCCGTGGATAAGCTGAGAACCTTTGCTGTACGCTGTCTGTAAAGATATGTAAAGAAGTGATGTTTCTGGGGATGGAGGATTCTTTGGGGATTAGAGCATTTAATCTGTGATAAAGTGGGACACTACCTTCAGGTTTTTAAGGCATATGAGCTACACCTTCTTTTTGAATGCCTGTCACCTCTTCTTTATCTGGTGAACCCCTACACATCTTTCAATATTTCAAGATCAAGTCAAATACTACTTTTGTGAAAGATGAAACTTCTACCAATACCCTTGTCATCTATTCCCTGTCACCTATCTTATTGAGCTACAGCTAGGTGTTTACGTGTTTCCTTTAGGCAAAAATCTCCTTGAAGGCAGCAATAAGCCTTATTCTCTTTGTATTCCTAGCAGGTAGTATATTAGAAGGTGGTTCAAAACTAAACCAGACCAGACTAAAACAAAGACATCTCAAAACGAATAACAGCAACAGACCTTTAAATGATAGCATCAAATTAGTGATGCGCCAAGAAAAAAAAATCTACCTGGTATACTGTATAAAAAATGAACTACAGTATATTTATTTTGTATAAGGTTTGTAAGCTTGTTGATCAATTTTATGAGCTCAAGACAAAAAAGCAAAAAAGAAGAACAATGCTTTCTAAAAACTAGATGATGAACTATCAAATGCAAAAGTAATATCCCCACTTGCCAGTATAATTCATTATAATTTATAAGCCTCCAATGAAAATCAAGCAATAAACAGTGATTTAGTATTTGGTATAAAATAGTTTAATGTACAATTGTCACTGAACTCATTACCTACATATAATGTCCTTCACACAGTGAGGAATTACTCATTTTTTACTTCAACATAATTACAAGATTAAGCTGGACACAAAAACTATATATGATGAAAAATTGGTAATTTATTCTTATGCTGCCCTAGAATGATGAGAGTATGGGCGTATCATTAATTAATTAATATGTTATTCACACAGTGGACACTTGAAATCCATGAAATGCATAATTAATGATGAAAATGCCTCAATGTTATTATCATATGTATTGATGTCACCTTTTTTTTCCGACCATGCTTAAATTAAATCTTCCTGAAATCCCTGGTTCAATCTTTAGAGGATTCAAGTAATTTAGGATTTTTGGTGAAGACTTTAAATGCCAAAGTTCACTTCTAGTCTATAAAAAATGATTGTTTTCTAATCTCAACTTTTACAGGAATTTCCCAACTTTATTTCAGGCAAGATGTTTCAACTATTAAAACCTCGTATTTTAATTCTTTTTCTTTTTAAAAATTTTTTAATGTTTACTTTTGAGGGAGACAGAGTGAGAGAGAGAGCGAGCAGGGGAGGGGGTGAGAGAAAGGGAGACACAGACTCTGAAGCAGGCTCCAGGCTCTGAACTGTCAGCACAGAGCCTGACGGGGCTCAAACTCACAAACCACAAGATCATAACCTGAGCTGAAGTTGGATGCTTAACTGACTGAGCCACCCAGGAGCCTGTCATATTTTAATTCTTTGAGATGAAAGGGGCTTCCTTGCCCCAGTATTTGTTTTTATTTAGGTTTAATCTCTTCTCTTACCAAGATTCATAAAAAATGAGATTTATATCTCATGAACATGGACAGAACATGTTGAAGGCTCCCTGAGGGAAAACGATGAGCAGACGTAAAAATCATTGCAGGATTCTTCGCTCCTTAACTGCAGTGTCTCTTAGGAAAATGTCACGTATGAGAAATGCTAATTGAGGAGGCTGGGAGAAAAGAGACGCTACCTTTCCACACACAACATTTAAAAAACAAGTATTATTAACATAGTGGTTTATGAAGCACTTGAATCTTACATAAGTGTAGCTTATTTTTTGTTTCCTAAAAAAAGACTGCATTTGGGCAAACCAAAAACTGAATAATTTAAATTGTGAATTTGAGAGAAAAAATAATCACATCTAGCTAGAAATTTAATAAAATGCAACTTTTCAAACATTTTTTTTTTCTATTTTGTAATCATTTACATGGCTATTTGCAAAAGCTCTAGTCATGTAGAAACTGAAGGAGATGGGTTTAATTTTAAAATAGTAACAATGCCCTCATTTATGAGGATTTTTGCAGGGAGAAAAGGTTCTATAAACTATTCATCTCAATATAAAAGGGCTTAAATTCAAGAGTGTTTAAAGTTAGAAGTTGAATATATTACTTGTAATGGCTTCATGGCTAATATCTTGTCTATATGCAAGGTCAAACAGATGTATGTCTCTGGTTAATTTGGATTGACCGCCAAGCAATTTATTAGGAAGCCGGGGAATCTGAACGCATCACGAAGACAACAGAACAAATGAGCTTTGTCTGATTAGTTCAGTTTACTTGATGATTAAATCTTCATGCCTTCAGAAAATTTACTGGACTTCCAAATGAGACAGACAGACACTCCATGACATACTTACTATTTAGAACCCTATCTTAATTAAATGAAAAAAAAATCAATTTCCAAAAGGTCAGCATTAAACATCTTTTGTTGCTTATGTCTTTGCTGAATTTCATCTCAGGAAATAGAAGAGCTTCTCATTGCCATACTTCCTGATGACTGTCATATTTCCCAGAACTGGTGACTTTTGGGGAGATGGATAATTGGGCATTAAACATCAAATATTATAAGTGCCTGGTCTTCCTTTAGCAAATACTCCTTTTCCAAGAGGTCAGTTTGATCTTTGATTAAATTTAGGCAGGAGGCTTCCTTTGGAGGCTTGTAAGTTATCTTCCACATAACGGCAGTGATGGACACCAGAGAGGCAACATTTTAGGGGAAAAACAAAGCTTCTCTCCAGCTCTCTCTGCCTGGCTTGCCGATGCCCCCATTTTCATAGCACCCAGGCTAGCCAAGACCTAACCTTCCATGGAATAAGGGAACAATGTTAACCAAGCATGGAGTTCTACTACTTTTGCTACTTAAAGTGCAAAACACGAAAGAAAGAAAGCTTATGAAGGAGTCACGGCACGTTTTATAAAAGTTGGTGCCTGTGCCCTTGATAGAATTGTTACACTCCTGCACTTCCAGGTCTATACTGGCAGTTCTGTTCTGAGAGTCACGTTGTGGTGTGAGACCCCAACAATGCAGCCTGTAGTGTTCAGGTACTCATCAGAAATCCGCATCCAGGGTTGACTGTGTCAGTGATGCAAGGTTGTGTAGGGCACACACAGTGTTATGAAAGCAGAGGGTCAGAAGTGACCTGATCCAGGGGGAGCTGCAGATGATTTCATGGTGTCGGAGGAAGACTTTCAGGGATGAGTTGGATTTCCAGGCAGAAAACTAAGGGAAGGGAATTCCAGGCAGAGGAAATACCATGCAAAAGCTCAGAGGCATGCAAGAACATAAGAACATGACATGTCTGTGTATGGTTTTAACATCTGATTGATTTTGGTAAGAAGAACTGGATGTGTGAGTGGCAGGGGAGGAAGTGGTGGGGGTGGGCTGTGGCCAGATTTAAGGGTATTCTAAAGGCATTTGGTCTTCCAACCGAATTAGACAATACATGTAAAGTGCTTAAAACAGCGCCTGGCCCATTGTAGAGGCTCAGTAAATATGGGCCATTTTTACCACGTTGAAATCTTTGGGAAACCAGTCACGGTTGTAAAGAAGGCAAAGGATGATATCAGAATTGAGGAGATCAGAGATCAGTATTGCTTAGGACAATAATTTTGATGTCAATACTGAGAATGGACTGGAGTAAGGAGCCACTGTCTGTAGGCGAGTAAACTGAAATAATTTGAGTGAGGATGAGTGCCAGGAATTCAGGCTTGTTCCCTCCTGTTTTCCCAGAGTCCAGTGTAGTGGCTGCAGGTAGTAGGTACTCAACAGTCATTGAATGAATAAATGAATGGCAATGAGAGGAAGGGGCGGATCTGAGAATTGTCTAGGCAGCAGAAAGGGCAGGGATGGTGAGTATCATTTGTAGGTGGTAAAGGAGAGGGAGGTTTTTTAAGGATGACTCCAGAAAACTGGGCTTGGGAGAATGGTGTTGCAGAAAGGCGGAGGAACGGGTTTGGCGGGGAAGGCAAGTCTCTGTGAGTACTACTCTACGCAGCTGCTGGGCTCAGCCTCTCCTGAGTGTTGAGGAAAAAGAAAGTGGCCAAGGGAGGGCAAAGCACCTTCACACAGGCACTGAGCTGGGTGCTTTCCTTGTTACCTCATTTACTGCCCAAAAACCCTTTTCAAGTTTGGTGTTGTTATCACTGTTTACAGGGGTAGGGGGGCAGGGTGTGAGTGGCGGAAGCTGAGGCTTAAGATGGCATATTAATTGGGGGGCAGCGCCCTGATTAAACATGCACACGCGTGCACACACACACCCATCCCTTTTCGTCACAAAGCCTGTATCTTTCATCACTCCATCATATTGCCTACCCTGTTAAAATGAACATTTGGAGTAAGACATATTCTATATTAAAAAACAAAAAAGGTATATTCTGTATTCCACAGAAAACTCATGGCTGGGGAGGGGGGATACTTTGCAAAGAAACCAAAGCAGAAGTTCTGTTAACTTTCTGCTTCATTAATGCTTCAAACCTGTCTTCTTCATTCACAGAGTTTTTATGAGGAACCAAAAAAGATGTGAAAGTCTTTTGAAAAATATAAACCATTCTATAAAAACAAAGTGATAGAAAAAAAAAACAAGAGGAAAAGAGGTTAGAGTGGGAGAGAGCCAAAGCATAAGAGACTCTTAAAAACTGAGAACAAACTGAGGGTTGATGGGGGGTGGAAGGGAGGGGAGGGTGGGTGATGGGTATTGAGGAGGGCACCTTTTGGGATGAGCACTGGGTGTTGTATGGAAACCAATTTGACAATAAATTTCATATATTGAAAAAAAAGAAAAAAAAAGAAAAAAAACAAGAGGAAAATATGTCAGATTCTCGTTAAGGAATTCTAGAAAAGTGCAAAAGGTGATAGGAGCTGGATACTGTATTAGGACCATTTGACCGGCAAAGGCATCTTTTCAACCATGCTTGAGAGAGCTTATTGAGTTGTTTTTCTGTCTTTCTGGGTCAATTTACCTAAAACATGAAGATCTGGATGTGAAGTATGGGAAAGAATGAATTTTGCCTTCCAAAGTCACAGTTTACAACTTTACTGCTTCCAATGCTTTTTCAGAGAGGTGTGGTTCTTGAATAAGCCTACATTCATACCACTTGTGTCTACAAAATTCCCTTGGGGACTGGGTGGGGTGGTCACTGGATGGAGAGTGACCCCACCAGTGGTCACTGGGTGGGATGTGCTTTCTCCTTGTGCTGGGCGAAGCTTTTCGATACCACCAAGGACCCAGGGAGAGTATGGTAATGTGTCTTGGTCCTATCGTTGAGCAGAGGCCACGTTCTCACGTCTTGCAGTAGCCACAGCACCCAGCATGGAGGGCTCCCTGTGTGTCGCTGAAACTTACACTGTTTACACGCTTCCCAGTGCTGGGTCCTTCTATACACTCAGGACTCAGCCAGATATGCTTCATCAGAGGGGCCTTTCATGGCCACCCTCTTTAAGTAGGTCCTTCCTCCACTCCCCTTACCATACTCTGTTCATTTCTCACATGGTTCTTTTTAGAATTTATATTTGCTTGTCCACTTATCTGTTGTCTCCCTCTCAAACTAGATTGCAGGCCCCACGAGGGCAGGGGTACATGTCGACTTGATTCAGCCCAGCACCTAGCATGTTGGCATGCTAGCATGTTGGCTTGGCATGTTGCAGGCTGGTAGAACCTATTTGTTGTTCTAACGAACAGATAATGCCAACCTGGGGATGGTGAAGACAAGTGACGGGAAGACAGAAGACCTAACACCTGGCGGATCTCATTCCACGCGCAGGCTGAGTTACGATCCGGGTCCAGGAATGAAGCGACGGGTTTGCTCATATGTGGATGGAAGCCACCTCTTTGGTCTCATCAGCAAGACACGTCAACCAAACTGGTCCACACGCAAGCCCCACAGGAGAAGCACACAAACATCACTATTCCTCAGCCCTGGAGTAGTTTCCGTGCTCTCCTAATTAAATATGTATGGCATGTAAAAATAATTGTGCAGACAGAAGGACTCACAGTTGCTCAAAGTAGACCAGGAAAGTGTTTGAACCATTCAGTGGGTGGTGTGACTGCCAGGGGAATCAGGAATGTGTCAGGGGGTGGGAAGAGAAACTACTCCAGGAAACGGTACTGTAGGAAACAATTTACATATTTTAGGGCAGGAGAGGTGCTTTAACTGCATTTGTTCCCTGTACTTCTACCACCGAAATACATTGTTAAGACTTAAAATGAGTAGATGATATGTAGTGATAGGGCTGGAAAGCCATATAAAACTAGTTTACAGGCCAGGCTTTATGCATAATTTATCACATCAGATCCTTACAACCTGTATGGAAAGTGATATTATCCCCTATTTCACAAATGAGGAAACAGGTTCGGGGAGGTTATGCAAGCAACGAGGTCTGTTAGATTTCAACACTTGCACATTCTTTACCATGGAGCCAAAGCCAGGTGACTGTTTAGAACAGAATTCTAAGTTCCATACTGCAGTGGCTTTTCTTACGTATTTCTGACACGCCTTTTAGAAATCAGGAATACGCTTCGGATGGCACAAGAGCGTTGTAAAAATGGTGGCTTAAAAGTGATGGGGTGCATTTTCCATTTGGAAACAGAATGAGGGGAACAATTGTTTTACTTCCTCAGTGTTAACTAAAGTGATAGTCATTGAGGATTTCACCCATTTCCCACTGAGTTATTTCAATCCTACTAAACAGTTCTTACCCTTTAGAAACAATCTCTTTACAGACTCCCTCCTTGCAAATTACTTATTTTTCAGTAAATACCTTCTCTGACAATTCTAAAGATAGGTACATGAATTCTACATCCTTGCTATGGTTGTCAAGAGAGGTGAAATATGCAGTAGCCATATTTATAGTACCCAAACCTGTTCTTCTGGTGTTGCATTTTGCTGATCTGCTCATTCCGAAGGGCTTCAGTGCCTTAAATATCCCCACACGTCATTTATTGCTGCTTAATGTGATTATTCATCAATTTTTGAAAGTAGAAGCATATTTTGGAACATATTTAATTTTTTGATGTTGAAAATTATTGCTTCTCGTTCTTCACCCAAACTATATGAAATACCTAGCACATAGCTGGTGCTCAGTAAGTAGAGTATTGCTAGATGAAGAAAATTAAGGAAAGCTAAAATAATCAGTTTTTTTTCTCCATAATTCTACCTGTATATAATTTCTAGGATTCTAGTGGCTTAAAATCTTGGACTGCTTATATAAATATATAATCAGTATGAAAAGTTTGGGAAGGGGGGAATATGGAATTCAAAACTGGCTCTCAGCCCGTGAGTTTTTCAGAGACAAGGTCTTCAAATATTTTTGATCTGCAAAATGCCTTTGCTGTCTTTCCCGTCTTCTCTTTACAACTGGCATTGTCGTATGAGCGTGGTGTCCCTTCCAAATAACTCTGTTGTTTGGGATCCTTATGGGGAGTGTCGACTTTGTTCCTGAAAGACAAACTGGTTGATGTATTGTGTTTCTTCAAAAAGCGCAGTTAGTCAGACCTATACTTTGAAGTCCAGGATGGGGTGATGCTCTGGAACTCTAGAATTCTGTCCTTTGGGAAGGGTCTGCTCTTCTCTGGGCCTTGATTTTCTTATCTGAATCATGGAGTGTCCTCTAAGAGGAAGGTTACAAACATAAATAACTCCCCAGTGAATAATGTTCTTCTGTGAGGTGCATATATCAGCAGTTAGGAACATATGTGAGGTCTTATACATCATGGCTTAATAAATAATTTATATTTTTATGATGTATATACAGTGTAGCTATGAATAATCTACACAGTCACACATACAAGCCATACAATCATTAATATTAATCGATTTCCCCTATTTTTGAAGCAGTTTGCATAACAGAATGAATTGGCTTTGATGCAAGGCAGACCTGAGTTTAATTCCTAGCTCCAATATTCAGAGCTGGATCTCGGGGAAGATATTCACCTTTCCCAGCTTCCATTTCTGCATCTGTGAAATGGACATGATAGTAATACCTCCTTCATAGATCTACTGAAAGCACATAGTGTATTGACTATATGTATATAAACTGATGTTAACAAAACAAGATGATTTATATGTGTGTGTGTAACATGCACATGCGTGCATGTGTTTGGTGCAGGATTAATAAATATTGTCCTTTCCTTATGCTTTACTACTGAATATGACTGTGAGGTCAGTGGCCAGTGCAATTATTTGCTTCTTTCTTCTAGAGGTTGCATGGGGTCGGGTGGTGTAAGATGAGGATAAGGGGAAGGGTAGCCACAGGCAGATACTGAATAATCTCTGTGAGCCTAGGAGGACAGATGATTGCAACTAGCTAGGGACAAAGAAGAAAAGCCAAAAGACTTATTAAAGCATATTTGCTTCTATGTCTAGAAGAACCATTGGGAAGGCACATTATCCAGAGAAAAAGTCTGTCTGAGAACACAAATGACATGATATGACATGAGTATTTACTTTTATCAAGTCCTACCTGGTGAGAGGAAAGAAAGCATCATTATTCCACAAACATTTGTTAAATGTCAATTATATGAGAAAGCCATGCAATGGAGATAGAATGAGTCATGGTGACATAACCCTTGCATGCAATGAGTTCTCAATCTAATGGGGAAGCATGTGTGTACCTAACACACCACCCTGTCAGGCTGTGATTGGTACTACATTCAAAGACAACAGGTCTTGGGAGCACAGAATGGAAAGTAGTTTTCTGAGAGGACCAAGGACATTTGGAGGCAAGGATATGTTAAGCTAGGTTTTGGAGGTGAAATAGGATGTCCACAGGGAAAAGGGATGCATGTTAAGTACTGACACACCTGCATGAGTCAGAAATGGGATATACTGTGAGCCAGGCCTAGACAATTGCCGTTATTGTGATACTGCAGAAGCACAGTGATCTCAACCACGGGGAGATGGGGTGACACTGCAGGAAGCCATGAGGCTACAAGGAGAGAAGAACAGATTGATTTTGGAGAGGGAGAATGGGGATGGGCCTGGGGCACAGACAGAATGGTTAGCTTTGGAGTGAAGGAGAGACACATGTTTCTCTGCACAGGTAAGTCTAGGTGCTACTTGGTTATGTCTAGAGATAGAGAAACTGTAAGTTCTTTCTTTTTAAGCTACGTTATCGAAAGCATGATTGACATACAAAAATCTGTGCTTATTTAATGTACATAACTTAATGACTTTGGAAATAAGTACACACTTGTGAAATCATCACCACAACTATGCCATAAACCTATCCATCACCTCCAAAAGTTTCCTCCTACCCTCTGGCAGTACGTTCTAAGAGAAAATGCCTAGTTACCTTCATGGTCTTGGTGTGGTGAAAGTCAGTGCCACTGATTGATTGGATGAATGAAGCTGACTAGGGTAGAGGGTTAGTAAGCATAAAATAAAAGCTGAAGAGCTATTTATGGGGATCAGTACACAGGAAATGAATGAAGGTGTGGCTTCTGATCTCAAGGTATTTGCAAGTCAGTTGAGGACACGTGTAAGGACATCATATGTGAGAATATCATACAAATTTTAAAAACAGAAAGTTAAACGAATGGTTCATGAAATGAGAGTGTTCAAACGGAAACGTAGGTAAACAAGTTTATAGCTACATTTTGTAATGTAACACTATGGTCTTTTCCCCTCTTAATGTTAAGAAATATCATAGACCACCTACCTGACAATAGTTACACTTTAAGTTGTATTCAGATTCCTGACAGTGTTTGGTGCATAGACAGTTTTGGGCAGTGTTAGTAATTCAAGGCACTCCCCTACCTTCTCCCTGCACTCCTCCCTCCATCCCCAGGGCCTGAGAAAGAAAGCTCCAGGATCAACAAAAAGGCATAGTTCAGAGTAAAAGAGAGTGGCTGGATTGTACATGGTGTGTTTAGAGGAAAAGTTGGCCAGTTGAATGGAAGAGAGGGTTCTTTTAGCAGTGCTTTGAGAAGGGAGGCTAGAACAGTTTGGGGTTGGACTCTGTCTTAATCCTTGCTAGGGAATCCGACCTTCCCTCTACTGCGGCAGTAAACGGCCACGAAACAGGGATGGGATTTTTCTTTCACACTGAAAACTGCGATGTCCTATCTGGGCTCTCTGGCAGATCTAACTGGGCTCTCTGGCAGATCTAACGAAACGCAGCGTTAGCATTTCTGCTAGTTTTCCTGCAGGAAGTGAGTCTTGCGCAGCATCTGTTTCCCATGGAATAAGAGGGGAACATATATTACCCAATTATATTAAAAAGACTCTGGCTTCTTGTAGGATTATCATCTCTTTCTGGGATCTCCAGCAAGTGAGTAAATGCATATTTCCGTGGACTTTCTGTTTACTAAAAAATGTTGGGTCTAGTTTGTTGTGATACATTTTGCTGAAGACATTCTCATTCCTGTGAACTAATTTGGTTCCTGAAGAAAAGAAGGGCTGGGTTCTGGAAGAGCTTTTGGCTCTAATGCCAGAACTTCTAACCTGACAAGTAAGAATGGAGCTCAAGCCACCAAAAATGACTTCAATAAAACATTCACATATGTGAGGGTATCAGAGCCCAAGGCTTCAAAGAGAAATATTTTGAAAATTTTCACTGATTTCTGGCAAGAACAGCAAATCCTGATTTTAGTTCTTTATAAAAATAAGAAAAGGCTAACAATTTAAAACCTGGCATTAATCAACTATTTAATAATGCCAACAAATGAATTGAGTTCTACTATAATTCACTGTGGGGAGATTAGAGAAACCTAAGAGCTACAAAGAAGCCATTACAAACAGTTTATAGCGATTGAACACATGAGCTGTGATTAATCATGAATCAGAAGTAAAGCTATGAATGACAACAAACAGAAAAGACTTGTTAGATTAAGCATTTTATCAGAAAAGTATAATTTGGATGTTGATTCAATGTTTCCAGTGGCAACAATAGGGAAAATAAATCTTTTATGCAATGCACTGTAGTTGACCAAATTCAAATTGATAATGTATGAGACAACATTTAGATCAATACAGCCCAGGAGATGTAAAAGTATAGGCTGTGTAGTCTTCTAAACAATTGACATTTACATATTCCATTTTTCTTAAGATCCGCGTAAGCAAAATGGAAAAAGCACCCTAATATCCTGGATTTTCTGTAAGGAGACTTTTCAGTCTTGCTTATATTTAGGTCAATATACTGACATCTTGACTTGTGATAAAAACATTTTCAGATCCATATTTTTGGCTCATATTTTATTACAAAGAAAATAATTGATTGCACAGAGAAGCAAAAGCTAAATTGAATTGATTTTATAAGCTGCAATAAGCACAGCTCTCAGAAACAAATGCAAATGGAATGAACAGCTCGAACCATATGTTTCTTGTAGGCTACTCACGTTTTCCTTCATTCCAAGATGATTTTGAAAACCTGTTCTGTTAATGTATGCATGCAATTTCTGCAATCTTGAAGATTTAAAAACCTATGAGTTTTTACAGTCTTGAGTGTCCTAATACACCTGGATGCTGAACACACACACTGAAATATATTCTATGAACAAAGGAAGTTGAAAGGGACCATGGATTTCTCAATGTATGCTGATGCTGTCCTATGTCCGCTCTTCACATAAATGCCAAACTCAGGGCCTTTGAAATTTAAGAAAAGATGCCATACTTTTATTTCAGTAAGTTTGACCCTTTGTTGTCTATCTCTGCTCCTCGGAGATACAGGCACACCTTGTGCTAACTGAATGAATACTAATGTCTTAATTACACCTTGATAAAGAAGCATGCTACAGCCTGCACTTAAAATGTGCACAGAATTAGAAGGGGAAAGAAAGAGCAGGATGCTGTAGGCCTATCAAAGGAAGAAGAAAACCACAATGTCAATGGTGCATTGGCAAAGACTTCCTCAAGCTGCTTATCCCCTAAAGGGCCTAACAATGAAAATTGCTTTCATTTCCCTTTCATTGACATGAGTTTACTTATTTATTTATTTTTATTTTTTTCCAGAGGTGAAGGGGCAATGGAACAGAGTGGTTTTAAGTCCATAAAAGGATTACTGACAGGGGCACCTGGGTGGCTCAGTTGGTTGAACATCTGACTCTTGACTTCAGCTCAAGTTACAATCTCATGGTTCATGGGTTTGAGCCCTGCGTTGGACTCCACACTGATGGTGCAGAGTCTTCTTGGGATTCTCTCTCCACCCTTCTCTGCCCCTACCCTGCTGGCACTCTAAATCTCTGTCTCACACAAATAAATAAATATTAGAAAAAAAGGATCACTGACAGATCTGACTCACTTCACCGTTTCTCCCATTCCCAACCCCTCTCATTTCCAGGGTTAGGTTAGGTGGGAAGGATCCCATATCTTCACATTAGAGTCTCATTACATTTCTATAGCTATGGTAAAATTCTCAGTAAAGTTAACACAGCTTCTCTTTTGGAGTTATGCTATTTCATAATTTCCAGTTCTCAGTGGAGATGTTGTTAATATAGTTGTATCAGGCTTCATATCCTGATTTTGGCATTTCTCTTATCAATTTTCTGGGAGGACCTTCTTGGAGCCTAATTTTGGGAGGACCTTCTTGGAACATCCTTGTTGCTTGTTGTTCTAATGGTTCCCATATGGCTCTGTACTATGTGCGGGATCTGACAGTGTCTTCTGGAGGAGGAAGAGAAGACCTTACCATCTCCAGCAAATGACCAAAGATCTACTGTGATGGTAGAGTTAATGTGACCAATTAACAATGTTTGAAAAAAAATGTCTGCCCAGCTGTTGATCTCATCAAGAGAAAAAATAAAACCCACAAGAATCATCTTAAAAAAGAACATAATTAGTTTTGATTCGAAGACAGCATGTAAAAGTTCTGCACTAATTTCTAGTCTGAAGATATTCATAAAATATTAGAGCTGGCACAAACTCTGTTGATTACTGGAAGAAAAAGGTTTTAAGTTTGTGGAAACGGAGACTCGGAGGGTGATGTGTTCAAGGTCACCCAGAGTTAACAGAAAAGCCAGTAGTGAATCTTGGGTTTTCTGAGTTCTGATATGCCACTTTTTTTTTTTTTTTTCCTGCAAATCACAGCATCTGAGATTCACACTTTGAAAAAGAGTGACATAAAATAACATGTCATTTTGAGGTTAGCTTTCTACTGTGACAGATGATTAAAAAAAATCCTGACCTTCCTGTTTCCACATGTTTAAAATGCTATCAATATTTTAAATTTAATTTTCTTTTAAAAATACAGTAATGATTTTTGAGAGACAAATTTGCTGTATCAATTTCTAAAGGTTAAGAATGTGTGCCAGTTCTCTTTTATTCTAAATTGCTTGAATCATCCCTTGGTGTAATAAGATTTTGGGGTGGTTATGCTGATATCGAAGTTTCCTTTTCTTAATGTAAGACTGATGACTTGGTCTCGGCATGGTGCAAGAGCACAGACCGTGGGGTCAGTCGGACCGAGTTCAGACTCTGCCCTACCGCTTCCCAGCAGTGTGGGAGGGTTACTGGAACCCTCTGTATTATTGTTTTCTCATCTGTGAAGTGGGAATACTCAGAAGTCGTAGCTCAAAGGACTGTTTGGAGGAGAATCAAATGAGCTGATACAGGCAAAGCATCTCAACAGTGAGCAGCACAGAGTAAGTGCTCAAGACAGCTAGCAGCTATCCTTATGATCCTTATTCAAAAAGAAAAACTGAGAGATCATTTTATGTAATTGTTGTTTATTTTAGTAGGAGGAACTCAGCTTTACAACCACAAGACTATGAAATTTCATCATTAAAACTGAGCAGACACTTGGGGCGCCTGGGTGGTGCAGTCGGTTAAGCGTCCGACTTCAGCCAGGTCACGATCTCGCGGTCCGTGAGTTCGAGCCCCGTGTCGGGCTCTGGGCTGATGGCTCAGAGCCTGGAGCCTGTTTCCGATTCTGTGTCTCCCTCTCTCTCTGCCCCTCCCCCGTTCATGCTCTGTCTCTCTCTGTCCCAAAAATGAATAAACGTTGAAAAAAAAAATTAAAAAAAAAAAAAAAAAACTGAGCAGACACTTTTACACAAAATCCTTTGCTCAAATAATGCCATTTGGCAATGACTGACTTTTTGATATTGGGGGAAATGGATTAATAGGAACAAATTTGGCAGTCTGAAAAAACCCGTTTATTGAAAAAAATATATAACCAAAGAGTATAGGCTCTCAGTCTCAAGCATGAATCAATAAGGTACATTCCCTTCTCTCCCGCTCCCCACCAAAAAACTGTTCAGAACAATCTTGCTTTACATCTTATTTATATACAGTAATACACATTCAAGACTCATTTAGAGTTCTGAAATGTGATGTGCAAACTGAGATTTTTGATAGGAATATGTTCCCAAAGACCTTTCTTTGGCCACAGTACAAAATAATAACCTTGACCACAGACAGTTGCATTTAATGACCCAACATAGTTCTTACATGAAAACCAACAGATCATTCAACATGACCTCCAATGCAGTCTGAAAGCCATTCACGACATTGCGGGTTTTCACCAAACTCTTGACTTATCTGTGTCGTCATAAAGATATGCTTTTTCAAAGACCTTCAAGGATACAAGCAACTCCAGTCTCGCCCTGTGTAATAGTTTTTATGCTCGGGAGAGTGTAGTTCACCCCCCTCATCCTATTAGAAAATATTTATTAACCATAATAACCATAACAAAGAGGTTCTGTCCTCTCTCACCTGAGAAGAACATAACAGCTGGGTTTTCCTGCAGCTCTGCGGGACCCCAGCCTCTGTGACCTCTGCTGCTAATGGGCTCTCCACAGGCAAGATGAATAGGAGACACAAGCCATGCAAATTAGAGTGCCGATGTTCCTTATTGGCTGTAAAACCCAAATGGCTCAGAATATGAGCCAAGTGAGGAAAAAAGTGTGTTGGTTGTATAGGTTCAACATTGTGAGGAGGAAGGGAAGGGGCATTCTTCTATATAAATAAAATCTGTCATTCTTCTTGTCATGTCAACTTGGTTGATAGATAAACAAAATGTGTTGTTTTTTCATATCAACTATGGACCACTGACAACAAACCAGAACAGAAACAAACTGGCCCATTAGCAAGTGAGGAATAAAATGCTAAATGGGTAACTGGAGAAATTCTTGAGGTACATATGTTAGTGAATTCTGTTTCCATGGTCATCTTGACAGAAAGCTAATTGTAATGTAGATGATGTAAAAGGGTTGGGTAAATATCTTTTAATATTCTCATTGCCTACCCATGCATGCATTGCACCAGATTTATCTTAAACATAAAAGTAAGTCTATATTCTTGGAGGTAGCCTGGAAGCATGCTGAGCTTACACCATCAGCATTAGTCACTTTGGTAGCCATAAAAGCCAGTATCTTCCCCCACACTCTATGGTGCTCAAAGGAAGCAACTATCCTGGCCTTACTGCTTCCCCAGTGAGATGCTCCCCCAGTGTATCTATGATGGTTTTTCCACAAGGTGCCCGGTCCTCAAGCAGGCTTTAGGGACCCTCTCCTCGTGCACTGCTCCAGAGTCATCTCTTGCCATGCTTCACCTATGCTCGGTGCTTGGCCATGTGACCTGAGATTCACTGAACATACTGTGTTCTCTCTGGCCCCTGCGCCTTTGTGGATGCTGCTTCCTCTGCCTGGAACATTCTCTCAATCCTCCTTCGCCACTAGGTGCAACCTTCCTCCTGGGAAGAAGTATGGCCTGGCCAGCTCACCCTTGTCTCCCTTTCTCCCTATAGCGTCACTTCCTACAGAAAGTTTCTCCTGACCCTCCTCTCTCTGGTTGAGGTCCCCTCCACTACGCTTCCACCAAAGCTGCAGCAATTTCATACCGTGGCTCCATGGTCTCTTTATTTCTTGGTCTCTCCACTAGGTTTAAAGCAAGGGTGGAGTGCATGCTTTTTTCTATATATATTTATATAGCACTTGGCTTAGACACATAGGAGGCGCTACACAAACGTTTGTTGAATTTATGAATAATCCCCATGTGGAAAGTTGAGGTTATACAGGTGGATTAGATAGGGAAAAAATAAACGTAGAAACTGCATATGACTTCCTGTGAAAAGGGATTTCTTACAGAAGCAGGATCTGTAACCACAAGGCAGCCATCCAGAGAAGCCGGGTAATGTTTTGTGCTGTTCCTGTCACTACGGGTTAGGATGAGCTTTTGGGTCAAATGGATTACCCTGATCCCTCTTAGAGCCATTACAATAAACCTCATCTCAAGAACAGACTTTTCTGGCACCTGATTTCTTTTGTACTCTTCAGTCCACACAGTGTGAGACCATCTCCCTGCAAAACAATCTCTGTGGTTTCACAGACAAGCAGAATGTAATCCATTTCCAACATGTGACAACAAAAGAAAATCTGAAATGGCATAAAAATGTAACGGTAATATCATACAGACAGGAAGGAGCTGAATCAAAATGAAATACGACCAAATGCAATCAGCGACTACCAGTAGGAAAAAGGCAGCTGTCATCTTCATTCCTTCCATAAACTTTGTAAAGCAAATTATGTCTCCTGGACTGTAAGTCAGCTCTCTTTCTGGATATTACTTCTCAATGCTGCTGTCATTTACAGGAGGTGAAGCCTTCTCTGCATCCCCTGAGTTAGAAGCGGACTCTGAATCCCACTTGGGTGTTTTATTCCCGAGGGCCCACCTTCTCTTAGCTGCTAGAACATCTTCCCCTGATGCCTCAGTTTGAAAGTCTTCTCCTTTTGTCTCCATTCACACCACTGATTAAAATGCATTCTGCATTGACGTTTCAGCAGCTCTGGGTGCTCTGATTCTAGAGGGAAAAAGGCCTAGGCTCAGATAAATAAAACTGTAATTCATGGCAGAGCACACCCTGGGCCCGAGGGGGCTGGAGGAGAGGCGCCAAGTGTGGGCTGCGCATGGAACGGGAACACTGGTGTTAGGTGTGGGCTGCTTGGAACGTCCCAGGAGTGGCTTGCCTCATGTTCCAGACTAGGAATCCAGCTGTCTGGAGGTGGAAGAATCCATGGATGGTGCATATTGCTGAGACATAGTTTCAAAATCTTTTGCAGGATGCACATGTCAGGAAAGAAGTCCTCAAAAAACAACAACCAAAAAACCCTCTAATGGCTTTTTTGAAAAATGTTTATTTATTTATGAGAGAAAGACAGAGACAGAGCGTGATTGGGGGAGGGGCAGAGACAGGGCGTGATTGGGGGAGGGGCAGAGACAGAGAGGGAGACACAGAATCCAAAGCAGGCTCCAGGCTCTGAGCTGTCAGCACAGAGCTGGATGTGGGGCTCGAACCCACAAACTGTGAGATCATGACCTGAGCTGAAGTCGGATGCTTAACTGACTGAACCACCCAGGTGCCCCATCTAATGGCTTTAAATGAACATAGAGCATTCAGATATTAATCTTTGGCTGTGTAGACAAAGTGCTTCCCAAATTATCTCAAATACTGATGGCATGACTAATTGTCTCTTGGGAAAAAAATACCAAATACACAGGAAACAGACTTCCCTGAATGTGCTGCTTATCTTTCGGAAGGAAGAGAAGAACCCAAGCAGAGCAGAAGTCTGCAAAATGGGTTGACATAGTAGCCACACTTGGCATGTGACCTGGTCCTGAATGATAAATGCTTGACAAATGGGGGCAATTATTACGATGACTTCTTGCTAGTTATCCAATCTCTTACCAACTGAGCACTGTGATAGGAAAGTCCTCTGTACTGGAACAAAAACATTCTTGTGACGCAAGAGAACTAACCTTTACTCCATACCCTGTATGTCTCAGGCACTCTGTCAGCTTGATGTGCTGCTTTCCTTTCATCTTCCACACAGTCCTTTCAGAGACATATTGTGTACCTCTTTTGTAGAAGGAAAACACAAAGACTCTGGAGATGTTAAGTGTGTCCAAGGGCACAAAGATGATTGGTTAGGAGCCCCACTCAGAGAGTCCCAGAGAGGCTTGTTCTCTCTCTTTAAAAAAAAAAAAAAATTGAAGTATAGTTGACATACAATGTGACCTTCGTTTCAGGTGTACAACACAGTGGCTCCAGTGGCTTGTTCTCTTGCAGAGCAATTCTTGCACCTTCCGCTTCTCTCGTGGCATGTCCCCAAGGACACTCAGAGTGTATGCCCACGAGGATGCGAATTTTCATGCTTTCTTCATCGTTAGTTATATCCTCGGTGCCTTCCACGGTGCTCAATAAATATTTACTGAGAAGTGACTAGACTCAGGCCTGGGGGAGGAGATTTCTGCCTTTGGCCCCACTTTTCATCCATGCAAGAGAGAGTCACGGATCCAAACATTCCTGGGAAGAGAACTTTTTGACTGAGGAGTCAGGACAAGACTTGTGTCAACCCGGATGACAAAGGAGCTGTGAATCCCTGAATGTAGCTACATCCCAAAGATACACGTCCAGGGCCCAATCTTTCGGTGTTTAATTCCCAGTTCTGATAAAAATTAAAATAACCCAAATCCCAGATATCTAGATGTTTCCAGAATTGTGACAACCATCTTTAATAGGATGAAAAACCATCAATCCAATTAAAGTTCCACAATATTCTGATTCTGAGCTACAAATAGCACAAAATAACACACACATGCACATGCACACACACAAATAGGTTATTTGCCAACTTTTGTCTTGTGTGGGAAATTTGAATTTGAAAACAAAAAAGAAACCTTGTCCATTACTTCTTTTCTAATAGTTTGGCTAGTTAGCCACTCATTGCCATTTAACTCCTCTGAGTATCACTTCTTTCTGTAAAATGGGCATAATGAGACCTTCTGCTTCATGTGAAGAGCTCATGATGGAATATGCTAAAATATCCAGAAAACCAGAAAGTCAACAGCAGGGCTGTCAACAGCAGGGCTCTGCCTATCATTTTCACTTTGTGTGTAGGTAAGTAAGAAGGACACTCTGGGCCCCAGCCCTCGCTTGGTCACCTGTGCTCTGCAGGGAGTTTATAAGAGCTGTCACCTTGGTTTCTCTTATCTGTAACAGAAAGGTACTAATGCCCCCAGCTTCTAGAGGTGGTAGGGAGATACAATGAGAACACATCTGAAGCGCTTAGAAGAAACCCAGCATGTGAGAAATAGTAAAAAAAAATGTTAACTGTTTTATTGCTTGCTTTCAGGGTCAGCATACAAATGTTGATTATAGCCAGTTCCATGCTTCTTCAGCAGTAGAAAGGACTGTTGGCAACTGTCCTCAGGGGCAGGCAGGGGTGAGGGGTGGGCAGAGCCAGGTCTACAATCCAATAAAGGTGGCTATCCCAGAAGTCATTTGCCAGACACAAAGGAACCAAACAGAAAAGCTTTTGGGGGATATGTGTTCTTTATTTTCTTTTTCTCCTTCCCTTCCATCCTTCTATCCTTCCTTCTTTTTTTCTTTCCTATTTAAGTAAGCCACAGAGCTCAGGAGCGCTTGGGAGGAGATGTTAGGGCAGCTGTGAGTCCAGCTGTGAGATGATGAGCAAACAGGCTCAGGCCCTGCTGTTCGACCCCATCCGCTCAATCTTCCCCAATTAACTGGAAATGGAAGTGGTGGTCCCCTAACTGAGTTCCACTTCCCACTACTAACAAGACTTGTTCAACAAACGCAAACACTTGGCTGTCCATGTCCACCAGTCTGGATAGCCATCACACCCTTGAGCATCTGCGTCAGCATCCAGGAGGCAGGAGCAGGACTCTGACCTCTTTTGTGCTGCGCTCAACTCCGTGCTGGAGCCAGTGGTGGTTACAAAATACTTGTGCATGACGATAACAACAATGGTCCCTTATGGGAGATTTTATAAGAGGACACTTCCTCTGTGCTCACCTGTGTCCTTCCTTTGATGACTCAGACCTGGGGTAGGGGCACTGAAGGTGTCACCATTTCATTTCTTCCTTCCTCAATGGATCTAAATTTCCTCCTACCTCTTTGAACTGGGCCTAGGTCTTTTTCCCTTTCAAAATTTGCCTCAAAGACATCTTTTTCACTTTACCTTAAGAATGACTTTAATGGTCTAATTCTTAAACCATTTCTTCATGTAATATAGGTGATCTGTGAGGTTTCTTATATGACACCTTTTGAATTTCAAATTTTTTTCTAAATCAATTCCTTCTTGGCAAGGCATTCTTACTTTCTGCCCATATAAATACTATCATCCACAATTTTCTCTCTTCTACCATAACGCAAGATTTATATTAACATTTAAAACTAAGTTCTGATATTTGAAATCTAAGCATTGTCTTGCATATTAATTCAACAACATAATTCCTACACTGGAAAAATGCACAAGAGTATAAAATATGAAATAAGTTTGATATATATAATCACATGCTTTTGACCAAGGAGAAAACAAAAGCTCAGGAAAATTAAATGCCTTGCACAAATCATGAAGGAGTGAGTGGCCCAGTGAAAATTAGAATTGACATCTTCTGATCATTACACAGCTTTCCTGTCAGACCACCACAGGAAACACTAGAAAAATTGTGAGTGTCTAAAATGCAAAGACATTTCAAATTCTTTCATATCTAACAAAATGTATATATATATATTTTTTTTTCCATAAAGGAGATCCAAGAAGCAGTTACATTTTTGAGAAGCTGTTTTTTTTCTCAAACTATATTCTTATCTACACTGAAATTCTATATAATGATCCATCTAAATAAAGATAAATGAATTTATCTCTACAGTGGGAACAAATTACTAGATTAAGCAATTTAAAGCATAGTCATTTCATCAGTGATTATAAGCGTGATATGGCTTCCAGAGCAGTACTGAAAGGGTTCATACACTGTCATGTGTCTTGGGCCTTTAGGGACAAAGTTTAGTGTTTAATGAGGTATGGCTTCTGTAATATTTTAATTCTAAATAGAGCTACATGGGAAATCTAGGGTATTTATAGTAACACTTAGAATAAATTTAAAACATTTAAATAGCTTTGCTCAGCAGATAACAGCTCATCATATATTCTTTTAGTTAAGTCCAGTGATTCTGAAAACCAGTTATACCATTGGTTCAAACACTACTACAGACTTAATACAAACTGTCATGGGCTGAATTGTGTCTCTTCCCCAAACCCTCACCAAATTCCTATGCTGAAGCCCGAATCCTCAGTACCTCTGAATGTGACTGTATTTGGAGATAGGGCCTTTAAATAGGTAATTAAGTAAAAATGGGGTTGTCAGGATGGTCCTCATCCAGTATGTCTGATGTCCTTATATGAAGAAAAGATTAGGACATAAACATCATAGACAGAGAAATGGCCATGTAAGGACACAGTAAGAAGGTAGCCATTTGTAAGTCAAGGAGAAAACCTCATAAGAAACCAAACTTTCTGTCACCTTGATCTTGATCTTAAGCCTCCAAAATTGTCAGAAAATAAATTTCTGTTGCTTAAGCCACCCAGTCTGTGGTATTTTGTTACAGCAGCTCTTATAAACTCATACAGAAATGTAGTACTTATTTTCTTCCCTCGGCCTCTGTGCCTGTGTTTCCCACAGACTTTTAGTTTCTTCTTGATCTGCCAATAATATAAAGATGGGCAGATATGGAAAAAGGAATCAGAGTAAGTTGAGAGTACCCATCTAGAAAGACTACATCTTCCCATGAAACACCATTTCCCTTCTCTCTCGTTTGCCTGTGAAACTCATCCCGATTCCCCCAGAACTACAATTAGATTCTTTTTCTTGAGAGCCTTCATCTCTTCAGGGTGGCACCCCTATTGGACCTTGTAAATATACCACCATCATAGTATGCATCACACTGTGTTAGAATTGTTTCCATTGCTGACTCCTTCCTGATCTTGTGAATGTTTGCAAAGGAGGCATCATTTTGTAGCCCAGTATCTGACCACTTGACCACCAGGAGGTACTTACTCATTAAATGTTGGTTTAATAGGGGCACCTGGGTGGCTCAGTCGGTTGAGCGTCTGACTTTGGCTCAGGACATGATCTCGCGATTTGTGATTTCGTGCCCTGCATCTGTGCTGATAGCTCAGAGCCTGGAGCCTGCTTCAGATTCTGTGTCTCCCTCTCTCTCTTCCCCTCCCCTACTCGTACTCTGTCTCACTCTCAAAAATAAATAAACATTAAAAAAATGTTGGTTTAATAAATGAACAAATGAATGAATAAATGAAACAAAAAGATCTCCACTCTCCAGGAATAAGCATGAGATAATTAAGTCCCCAACACAGTTTGAAGTATAGTTGTATTTGTTGAGGGAAGAAAAGTATTAAGTGATACAAAGCTAAAAAATAACAAAATAAAATCTACAGAAAGAAAGTACCTATTGATGAGTTTATAAACAGTGAAGAAAGTAATTAAGGATGAGAAAATGGAAAAAAAGAAGCAGAGACCTTAGAACAAGATAATACAATCTAGTAGGGCTATACCTGGGTGTAGCCTGGTTAGACCCAAGAGAAGGAATCACAGGGGCTGCTGTTCTGAACCAGGCCCTACAGCATCCAACCTGAAAACAACGCCCGCATCATGAAATAGAAAAAGCAAAAATTCAAATAATACTCTATGGGTGGTTGAAAGACAGTCATAGTCCTGGAGGTAAAAATAACTTTGCTTGTCAACAAACAGAAACATGAGAGAAAAAAACCAAGCAGATTGAACTAGGTGTGAGTTCTCTTCTAAAGGGCAGCAAAAGCAGATGAACTAATGTGAATAGAACATGTAAAGGGGAAAGCAGGGTATAGATCACAGAACCCAGGAATGGAGCTGAGACCTGGTGGCTAGTAAGAGGGAAATGATGAAGTCAGCCAGGATGACTTGGAAATGGTGTGGGAAGGTGGCTTCAGACAGCTGGCAGCAGGGAGGTCATCCTCTGCCTGTTTCTCCTCATGTTTACTGCCATCCTCTGTAAGTAACGGATCTGGTTAATATAAGATATGTAGAATCAACAGGAATCCAAATATTTATGCACCACAAAATGAGGCAAAAGGAAAAGAGAGCCCTGATTTTCAAACGGTGAAAGTGACCCTGAAAATTGTAATTTGGCAAGTTTGCAATATCATGAGAGTAATAAAAAATCTGTTAACATCCAGAGGAAATAAACCCAAAAGTAATAAGAAGCTGAGCTTTATGAAGGAAAAAAAAAAAGGCATGCCAAATTTGATTGCTTTTCTGATGGAATTACAAGATTACTAGTTTAAGGGAATGAAGCAGATGTGATATATTTGAATTTTATTAGAGCATTTGGAAGAACGTCTCACACAATTTCCTTCACAAAACTAAGTGACTTTGGCTTGAACATGGACTGAGGAGATAATAAATGAAGGATAACAATACACCACAATCAATCTCATTAGGAGGAAGGTGTTTAAGAGGTGACACAAAGGCTCCTGCTTTTATGGTAGACAGAATATTCTTTTTAATGTTGTGTGAAAAAGGAAGAATGAGAGTGGCAGACAGGAAACGTGGAGATTTATTGGACAAAGGAATGAGAAACTTGGTTAAAATGATCTGTATACAGAGAAAAATAAAAGCTAACAAATATTTTTATATATTTAAAGTGTTTTAACATTTACTTATTTTTGAGAGACAGAGCATGAGTTGGGGGAGGGGCAGAGAGAGAAGGAGACAGAGGATCTGAAGCAGGCTCCAGGCTCCGAGCTGTCAGCACAGGGCCTGACGTGGGGCCTGTAAGATCACAAACTGTAAGATCATGACCTGAGCCGAGGTTGGATGCTTAACCAACTGAGCCACCCAGGTGCCCTGATAAGACTCTATATATTTAGAAAAGGAAATACATTTGGAAAATATTTGTAAAAATACACACATAAAAGGAGAAAGAATCTAGAAATTAATAACACTGAAAAGTACCTAGAAGCCCTTTGCTGTATATTTGAACTGTAATACTGATACAAAACAGAGATTTTAATGACTTATACCATGTCATAATGAAGAGACCTTATATGCCTTGCCCCAAAATAATTTTTCAGGTGCAAAAGGGCTGATTTTTACTCATCTTTGGATTTTGCCCTAACGAACTGTAACCCTCAAATTTAGTAATAAAACTATTAAAACAGGTGAACTATTCTGGGGTAGGGACAGTTTCTCTCCGTTTTTCTCTCTCCGATGCCATCTTCAATGAGGTCCAACTTGACTGTAACTATTTCTGTATAAATGAACTCTCTCCAGTGTGGTCATGACCGATTCTAAAAGGATCTGGAATGCCACTGTGAAGGTGTTGCTGCTTTCAGAAATCTCTTTTCAAAGTTAAAAAAAAAATCCTTTAAACAAATGCTCCTGAGCAGTTTCGAAAAATAATGATCATGTCCTAGACTTGTCCACTCTTCATGTATTTGCTCTAAGCTAAGTGAGAAGCTCTGAAGCCATTATGCCTCGGTTCAAACTCCAGCTTAAACGCCTGTGGCCAGGCGACCTTGGGCAAGTTACTTACCATTTCAGTGCGTTAGTTCACTTGTCTAACAAGGGGATAACATCAGTAGCTATCTCACAGAATTAAATAGTTAAATCGATTAATACTACATGAAGCATATAGTGAGCCTTTCATAAATGTGAGCTATTCCAAAATAGAGCCACTGTGAGCAGACAACACATTTCAAAGACACAAGCTTCCAAGAAAAACTTTGCATTTGGCCATAGATAGTCATCAATGGCTGCTTGTTGAAAACCAAAAAATGAATTCCATTTTGCTGGGAACAGCATCATCTAATGACGTATCTTCAAAGCCGACAATGCAGGCTAGAAGCAGGGAACAGGGTGAAGATTCCAACCCCACTCGGCCACACTAGCTTTGTGTTTTGTGCATGACAGATTTGTATCTATAAAACAAGAATGTTGCCACTTGTCTAAACTTCCTCATAGGTTCTGAAGAAAAAAAAGAGGTGAAAATAATTTGCAGGACTGCACAGGGCTTATAAAAGGAGTTTCATTTTTTTGGCCAGGTATAAAAATGAGCCAAAAAGGCACATTGAGGGTAATACAACAGCAACGGGGCATTCAAACGCAGCCAAAAGTGTAACTCCATTTCACAACAGTGGCACCCACTGAAAAACTCTGCCATCTGTGGACTATGGCCCATCTTTTTTCATCCTTGACTTCGCCCTCTTATACATCTCCACATCCACTGAATCTCCAACCTCCAGCAATTTTGCCTCTTTGCCTCTCTTTAGACCCATCTTTGTCTCTCTGATCCATAGATGTTAACTTTGTTACAGTGCTTCCTTCCTTCCTTCCTTCCTTCCTTCCTTCCCTTCCTTTCTAATTTTAGAGAGAGAGGAAGAAGGGCAGAGGGAGAGAGACAGGGAAAGAGAGAGAGAGAGAGAGAGAGAGAGAGAGAGAGAGACAAAGAGAATCTTAAGCAGGCTCCACGCTCAGCACAGCCCAACATGGGGCCTGCTCCCACAATCGTGGGATTGTGACCTGAGCCAAAATTGAGGGTCAGATACTCAACTGACTGAGGCCCCCAGGTGCCCCCCAGCACTCCTTATTTGTTGCTGGTATCACTGTCCGAGCTCAGTAAGAGAGGGAAACAGAGGTAGTTTTCCTGTCTCCATCTTGTCCCTCTCGAACACACTCACTCTGCTCTCATGACAATCTTTCTGTGGAGCTGGCTGTGTTAACTCTCCCTGTTCAAAACCCTCTGGTGGCACGGTGTGCAAGCCCTGGAGGCCCAGGTCCCCTGCGATCTCTTCGGCTCCTTCCCTTATCAGCTCACTCCTCCTTCTCCATGCTTGGGCCTGAAGCACTTGCGGTTCTCAATAGCTTGTTTGTCTATTTGCCTTGCACTTTGACATCCCTGTCTGCCCTTCTTTGCTTCCTCCTTTGGGAGACACAGATGCCATCTCCTGCAGGAGGGCTTCCTGGTCTCTGTTCCCTCCTTTCTGTTCCTTTAGTTTCTCTACTGTGATATTTATTGTACTCTTTTGGAATTGTTTATGTGTCTGCAGATGGTGGCAGGCACGTCTCACTCTTTTGTGATGCCAGCCTGGGACACAGAGCA
The DNA here is from genome assembly GCF_028749965.1 of Puma concolor. Classification (NCBI taxonomy): domain Eukaryota; kingdom Metazoa; phylum Chordata; class Mammalia; order Carnivora; family Felidae; genus Puma; species Puma concolor. The sequence goes on along the minus strand of NC_141673.1, from coordinate 22,601,218 downwards.
GACCCACAGGTGTCTCAGTGAGTGGACCCACACCACCAGACCATGAACATACTCAGGGACTGCATCCATTGTTAAGGCAAGTCTAGGCTTATGATCAACAGCTCGTTGGTTTTGTGAGCAGTGTTCAGGAGGAAGAAGTGGCCCATAAAAGGACTACAGTTATGACACAACTTAAACATTGCTATAACAAGCCAGGAGTGGGTGACCTGTTGGCCTGTGACCCTTAAACTCAGCCTTCCTCAGCTCACTGGCCTAGAAAATGTGATAGTTTAGATCAAGCCCTGCAGGAACAACAATGGAAACTGAAGGACGGGGTGGTCTTTAAACACAAACAATAGAGCAGTGGATGAGGAATGCACGTTGTACCACATGACCTCTCCCAGCTACAAATATAATCACATCACCTCTGTTCCAGATACCTTCGGTGGCTTCTCTTCACTGGCAGGCTGACGTCCAATAGACTCATCAGTCTCCTCCTCCTCTTCACCCCCCATCCATGCTCTATTATTAGTGGTTCCCACCAGGCACCACATGGTGCATACCTGACTTTGCATTTGCCATTTTCTCTACAGAATATGCCCTTTCCTCTCCATCCTCTTGTTGGCTTTCCCTGGTGAGCTCCTCATCATCCTTAACGTCTCATCTCAACTGTTGCTTCCTCTGAGAAGTCTTCCATGAACTCTCTAGGTAAAGTTAAGTATGTTTCCTTAGTGCCTCCAATGAACCTGTCATCTACTATGTAACTGAACAGACTGTCTGTTCACATGCTTGTTCCTTCCTCACATCGCAGCCTTACACATCTTTGTATTCTGGGATTCTAGCATAAAGCACATCCCAGAACTCAATAAACTACATGTTGAACTTAATTCGTTGAATTCACATGGAAGAGAACACTGATCTAAAGCCTGAAATGCTAAGGTGGTTAATCTTTTTGTTTCACTTGACAATAGGGAACATCATTAGAATGAAATAAAATGATCATGAATGTGCAGAAAGTCCTTCACAACCAGAAACTATGGGGATACCAATTTTTGTAGTTAATTAAATTGAAAACAAGGGCAATCACAGAAAATAATATTTAATGGCTTTAGGGTACAGGTAGAAATCATATGATATTTTTAGATTGCTTTCTTTAAAAATGCATCAAAGCACTGTAAAAAGCCTAAAACAGCCTTTTAGAAGTGGTATTTTACAGCAGGTATTTAAATTCTATTTTCACTGTGAGTTTATTGTTCAATAAAGAAAAGCACTTGGCCTTCAGGTCACTATACATATACAGCAAATCATGCATAGTGACCTGAAGGCCAAGTGCATATATAGCATAAATTATGCAATTAGATGACATGTAATCAACCGGAATAGCAACAGAGCCAATCTAATGGGGCCAATTTGGGTCTGAGTGACTCACAAAAATATTATACAGTTAAGGGATAGGCAGCCTACAAGGTTACTGAGTTGTGGTCTACCTACAGTGTAATGAATCTCTCCTGTGACTACAGACATAACGGAAACAGAGGTCTCAGATGGGGCAGATTAACTAGAAATTCTGCCCAAGAAGGAGCTGAGGTGTCATCTTGATTTTTATTATTCCAAACTCCTAAAAAGATAGGAAATCTCTACAAACATACTGCTGTCAACATTATCAGGTTGACTTTACATTACTAGAAATAATAGGAAAACAACATTAATCAGAGCTTATTTTTAGTCAACTTGAAGAAATACTTTCTGACTTATCACCCAGGTAGTTCAACAGATGGAATATTTAGTAAGTAAAACTAGTGAAAGAGGAAGTCCAAATTTGCTTTCTTCCTTCTTCTTCAATGATTTATATATGGCAAGCTTGAGTGAATTAATAAGGTCACAAACAAGAAATGCGATTTCTTTCTTAATGATCAAAGTTTTTTGTTATTGTGTTTTGTTTTAGGGGGGTGGTTTTAGTCTTGTTTGCTTGTTTAAAATATGGAAACATTTCAAAGGATTCAAGCTAGGAATAAGAAGGAATCCTTTAAGAATTGTCAAATTACCCTTACTCTTATCAAGAAGAATCCAACAAATGTCATACTTGGCAATGTGACATTTTTATTCTTAAATTTAAGAAATAAAACAATGTAGCTATTAGACACCTGGGTGGCTCAGTCAGTTAAGCATCTGACTTCACCTCAGGTCATGATCTCACGGTTCATGATTTTGAGCCCCACGTTGGGTGAGCACGAGCCCTGCTTTGGGCTCCATGCTGACAGTGTGGAGCCTACGTGGGATTCTCTTTTGCTCCCTCTCTCTCTGCCCTTGGCTCACTCTACCCTCTCTCTCAAAAGTAAAAAATAAAAACCAAAAAACAATCTAGCTATTTATTCACAAACCCATCCCTCGATCCCCAACATGACTTATTCTGTACATATTTACTGACCATAAATTTAATAGGCCTCAGAGGGAATATAAAGGGTGTCAAGACTCAGTACCTGTCTCTAAGCAGCTTTCAGTCCACCAGAAGAACCAAATCCATCACCCAATCTTTATCTTCCAATTCAAAATGGCTTGAGTATATACAATATATTGTAATATTTTAATTAAAATTGCATACATAAGAACCTGGAAAGATACATACTGAAATGTCATCTGGTAGAGGGATAGCAAATATATTTTTTGCTTCTTTGTATTTTCCAATTTTTTTTCAATAACGAGAATGTATTACTTGCATAAAAAGGAGAAAAAATTTATTTTCTAAAAGACAAGAAGAAAATCCCAATTTGGATAGCTCTGTATCTTCTCCTTCTTTTGGACACTTAAAAAGCCCCACTGCCTAAACTGTGGAAGAGCTAACCGAGGGTTTTGTTGATGACCAAATCTGTTAGAGTTGCTTATCTACTTATTTGGTTATCCCCCAGCAGTGAGGAAGCTCCTTAAGGGCAGGGACCCTATGTTGTTTGTTGTTAGAACTAATGCCTAATATGGATTGAGGCACTTCATAGATACAGGATAAATATGTGGGGAAAAAGACTCAATGACAAGAGAGGAGGAAGAGAGGGAAAAAGGCTGAAGGCAAACGTTTCTTTTTTTTTAATGTTTATTTATTTTTGAGAGAGAGAGACAGAGTGCGAGCAGGGGAGGGGCAGAGAGAAAGGGAGATGCAGAATCCGAAGCAGTCTCCAGGCTCTGAGCTGTCAGTACAAGCCCGATGCGGGGCTTGAACTCATGAACTGTAAGATCACAACCTGAGCTGAAGTTGGATGCTTAACCGACTGAGCTACCCAGGTGCGCCTGAAGGCCAATGTTTCTGATGCTTTTATTAAAACCAGCAGTTAATGGGGCACCTGGGTGGCTCAGTAGGTTGAGCATCCAATTCACAATTTCAGCTCAGGTCATGATCTCACAGTTTGTGAAACTGAGCTTTACATCAGGCTCTGTGGAGCCCTGCTTGGTATTCTTTCTCTCCCTCGCTCTCTGCCCCTCCCCCACTCACCCATTCAGGTTCTCTCTCTCTCAAAAAAAAAATCCAAACAGTTAATGTAACCATTTTGGTGAAACAAAATCAATTAAACAGACTGGAGGCATGAAGAGACATAACTGATATGATGGCCAATATTTTTTATTGTTCAATCAACTCTACTGTTGTCCAGAGCACTGCCTTGAGAGATGAGGGCTCATATAAGGATGCTTTAGCCAATAAATCTGGAAGCAAGTTGTTTTATACCCTCATTTATACAAGGGGATTTTCAAAATCTAAGTAAGTAGTTTTAGAAGAACAGAAAACATTGTCATGCCTTTTTATGTTTCTTTAAAAGGAGAGACTAACGAAGATCTAATAACTCAGGCATGATATTGTAGATCTTGTCTGTGGGAGTGGTGGCCCATGGCATGGTGCAGAGGACAACCTGCCACTCCAGCTTTGCTTCAGGCTTTAAGTTCTTGTCCTGGCTACCATTCGTGGATCTGTTGGTTTGAAAACACTATTCATGGTCCTAACTTTGGTGACATATTAATATCTGAAGGCTAAGGATGAAAGAAAAATGTCTGTAGTGAGTAGAGGAAACGTCAAAAAAAAAATAGCAGCTAGGGTTTATTCAGCACCTACTGTACATCAGAGGTCCATCAGTCTATCTAAATCTAGTCCTCAGACAAACTGTGCAGCGTGGACATCCTCACCGTTTTACAGATGAGGGAAACAAGGGTCGGAAAGGTTCAGATTGGTAATTTTTCCCAAAGTGTGCCAAGCTAATGGACAGTGGGGCTTAGGTGCAGCCAGAGGTCTGACAATCCCATTCCTCCCCATTCCTTTGAAGAAATGTACCAGGGGGCACCTGGGTGGCTCGGTCAGTTAAGCATCCAACTTCAGCTCAGGTCCTGACCTCATGGTCTAGGAGTTCGAGCCCTGCATCGAGTTGTGTGCTGACAGCTCAGAGCCTAGAGCCTGCTTTGGATTCTGTGTCTCCCTCTCTCTGCCTCTCCCTGCCCTCAAAAATAAATATTAAAAAAAAAGAAATGTACTAGGTATTCTATTATACAAATTTAACCTTTTTGCTCTTCCTCATTTTACCTTATGTATTTCTCCTACTTATTTTCTGCCCCCACACTACCCTAAATTCAATTCTTATTCTTCCTGTGTTTTTGTGGCATCTGATAAACCATAGCTGAAAATTTTTTTTAATGTTTATTTATTTTTGAGAGAGAACGTGAGCAGGGGAGAGGCAGAGAAAGGGGGACAGAGGATCTGAAGCGGGCTCCACGCTGATTGCAGCGAGCCCAATGTAGGGTTTGAACTCACAAACCATGAGATCACAACCTAAGCCAAAGCTGGACGCTCAACCAACTGAGCCACCCAGGCACACCTGAAAATTCTTTAAACTGTGTCTGCAGGTCTTCTGAGAAAAAGTGCCATAAAATAATCTTTAAATACTTACAAATAATTTTTATTCCCTATAATATTGATAATATGGATAAATATATTTAGGCTTTCAGGCACCCTGAATATTAGACAAATTTTCTTGGAATATTCATATTCATTCTCTCTCTCTCTTTCACACACACACACACACACACACACACACACACACTTAGAATCATTTGTTTTCAATCAGAAATGAAATTTGCTTTTGAAATGATTATTCAATACTACTCACACCTCAGCCAAGATTTCCACAATGCCTGTATAAACAAAAAAGGAGTTCAATACTGAGATTCTTTGGCTATTTTCTTTTTCTGCACAGTATGATAAATAATGATTAAAAGCATAAAATATATGTTAATAATACAAAGTAAAACCATGTCCAGTGCTTTGCAGACTTCATATCCTGGGATGCTGACCTTCCAACAAATCTGCAAGTTGTATTTTTTGTGGCCATAGAGACTTTTTAGAACAGGAGAGCCTAAACGTGAGACAATAACAGCTCATATAGAGGATTACCTGGTTTCTCTACAGGGGATGGGCTCAGGTATCGAGAGGGAAAAGAAAGATTTCTGTGAATCATTTACAATGATTTAGCAACAAACACAAAAGACACACATGATGATGAAAGTTCACTTAAATAACAAGCATTTACAACAAGACACAAAGGAAGGCAGCAGTCACATGGAGCCGTGTTTCACTAACAATGTGCCAACTGGAAATAAGAAATACAGGTAAATCAACCTTAACTGGAACACCCAGTATACCTAGCTTCACAGGATAGATAGGTTCCTAAAAAGTTCTGTATAAATACAGTTTTTTTCCTCCCATAATTACAGAGAGAAAGAGAGAGAAACTATTAATATCTTCCAGTAAATTCCTTTATAAGGAGAGAAATACTGTTATATGGCAAACAGACATCTGCTTTGATTCCCTGACAGAAACGATTAAAAAAAAAAATGTATAATACGTGATGATTTGTATAACAGCATGTTTTCTATTTTTTATTTTTTTTTTAAATTTTTTTTTCAACGTTTTATTTATTTTTGGGACAGAGAGAGACAGAGCATGAACGGGGGAGGGGCAGAGAGAGAGGGAGACACAGAATTGGAAACAGGCTCCAGGCTCTGAGCCATCAGCCCAGAGCCCGACGCGGGGCTCGAACTCCCGGACCGCGAGATCGTGACCTGGCTGAAGTCGGACGCCTAACCGACTGCGCCACCCAGGCGCCCCTCTATTTTTTAAAGATTTTTTAAAAATGTTTACTTATTTTTGAGAGAGAGAAAGGTAGAGAGCAAGCAGGGGAAGGGCAGAGAGAGAGGGAGACAGAATCCTAAGCAGGCTCCATGCTGTCAGCACAGAGCCCGACATGGGGCTCAATCTCATGAACTGTGAGATCATGACCTGAGCCAAAAGCAAATTGGAGGCTTAACCGACTGAGCCACCCAGGCACCCTCTTTTTTTTTTAGATTTAAAAAAATGTTTATTTTTGAGAGAGTGTAACAGCATATTTTTTAAAAACAAGGCAAACCTGTATGTCACTATGGATATGAAAAGTGGAGAAGAAACCAGAAGGCTGATTTCCATTTTACTTTTCGTATTTAAATGCCATAGTGATAACTGAACACTGTAGTGCAAAGAGTCAAACAAATTATTGGTAAATTACCTTGTAAATTACTTAGGCCTTCAGTCTATAGTCAATAAAATATATACCTTGTCTCTCGTTTACTCAAGACCACAGAAATTCAGAATAATCAATCATTCCAGGTGGCTTTTTATAGCTTTCCAGGCAGTGAGCACTGTATTTTGTTGAATGCAGGCATTTAATTAGTAGATAGTAGTAAAATGCAATTTTCCACATTAAACTATTTTCTATATAAACTAGCTTTCTGGATGCTGACTTGTAAAGACAGGTTATTGTCAGTTCATAGAACAGGTAATAACTCATTTTTGTCTCTGTTTTCTGATTCTATAGAAGAATGCATTCTTTCTGCTGTCATCAAAAAATAATTTCTGAACAAATATTCTCCAAGATTTTTCTTTTTTATTAAGCTTATTTATTTTGAGAGAGAGGGAGAGAGAGAGTGGGGGAAGGACAGAGAGAGAGAGAAAGAGAGAGAATCGTAAGCAAGATCTGTGCTGTCAGCACAGAGCTGGACGTGGGACTCGATCTCACGAATTGTGAGATCATGACCCAAGCTGAAATGAAGAGACATTTAAGTGACTGAGCCACCCAGGTGCCCCTTTCCAAGATATTTCTTATGTTACTGTCCAATAAATTAAATGCTTTGTAAAAAATAATTTTATTTTATTTTTTTCATCATGGTAAGTGTACTCTTTGACCCACATCCCCTATTTCCCCCATCCCCTCACCCACCCCCTGCCTGGTAACTGTCAGTTTGTTCTCTATAGTTAAGAGTCTATTTCTTGGTTTGTCTTTCTCTCTTTTTTTCCTTTGCTCATGTTTTGTTTCTTAAATTCCACCTATGAGTGAGATCATATGATATTTGTCTTTCTCTACCTGGCTTATTTTGCTACTGTCTAGCTCCATCCATGTTGTTGCAAATGGCAAGATTTCATTATTTTATAGCTGACTATATAAACTAAATATTGTCAGACTAACTTGAATACCAACAATACCTATTGTGTTATTTCTTATGCTATAAAGGAAACTGTACCATGATTTCTAATTATCCTATGGTTGATGAGCTTATTACAGTCATCCTACCACAAAAGTGCAAAGTTCAATAGAAAACTTTTTTCCCCATTACAGTATAAAACAGCACTTTGACTTTTATTTGAAAAAGACTGTGACAAATGGCTATTAATTCAATGTATACAATCTATCTAATACGATTTAAATTTACCAACACAAATGACAGGAAGAAATTCCCATGATTCCTGGCATACATGAAGAAGTGTTTAAGTAAATGAATCTAGTTGATGAAAGGCAACTATTATGGACAAAATCCACAGTGGAAAAGGGATTATTTTTTTCCTTGCTCACTATGGAAATTCACTGGTTACAGTTCTTAAATTGCAGATCTTTTCTTTAATGGCAACTTTTGTAAAAGATCTCTAACAAGACACCATTGCTGATTATGTAACCTTGATGCCACACTGCTATGATTTCTCAGTTCCGTGCCAAAAGACAAAAAAATAAAACAACAAATTTTGTTAATGTTTTAAAATAAGAACACCTTCTAAATCAACTGCTACCTGTCAGTGTAGAGCCAGATCTCCTGAAAGATATAGTATGAGAAATGACAAGCAGTATAAAGAGTAATAACGATTTTCACAAAAATCCAAACTTTATAACATCTGAATGGACAACATCGAAGAACAAAGCACCCCTTCCCAGAGAATGTGCAGTATAATTAGTCAGAAAGGTGCAGCGCTGCTTTTGGTTGTGATCAGTCGGTTGGAAGGATCATCAAATAAACAATCTAGCTATTGCGGCTTTGCAAGGAAACTGATCATTCTTAGTGGTGAATATTAATGAGCACTTTTTAAAAAGGTTAGAGCAAAACTAGCTTTGCAAATCACTGCACACTTTGTTGCAATGCACAGTTGGTAAATCAACAGTTTATCTAATCATTATCAATACAGCATACTTTGATATATTGGATATAAATAACTGTCACTAAAAAATCATGTGCTGTGTGTTCAGATAAAGCTATAGAGATCTGCCTTGTTACCTAGCAACTGAGCAAGTAACTGCCATACTGCAAAAAAAAAAAAAAATCCTCATTTTTTAGGGAGAAAGGATGTTCATAAGACTCCACATAAAGATATTAATAAAGCCAAAGTATACATTAAGGTACCATTGCCAACTATTTTAGATACATCCATGGCCTATGTTTTGAAATACCATGCAGTAATGAAAATGGTCAATATTTAGATCTAGTATTTGAACTGATCATGAACAACAATGCTCTGCACAGTTGTTGTTTTTTTTTTTTAAGAATCACCATATATCACTAATTTTTTATTTGTAGTTTCACAGACACAGGAATTCCAACAAGAGCTTATGTACAGATTTCTATTTATTGAAAGGGTGATGTTTGATTATTTAAAATAAAATAATACTGTTCTGAGTAATTAGTTCACTGTCAGGGATCCCAATTACTCTTACATTTCATAAAGCAGCATAATGCATTAAATTTATATCATTTGGGGGAGTCTGGCTTGCCAGCTAATCTAAGTTCTGGTTTAATTTTACTAAAAATCTGGATTCCAGGACTGTCTGTACATAAAATCTCTCTGTAAGAGCACTAGATAATTGGGACAATTTTATCATTTGACATCTTGGGTCTACATAATGCAGCACGTGACCAGTCTTCATGCCCCAGAGTGGAAGCAATTCCCTCTGGGGTACAATGCAGGTGACTGGCCATGGCCTGCATGATGGTGGTCATGTGAGAGAGAGGAAACCGTGTGCCGATGACTCTGCAACAAGCAGAGAACGTTCTGTGGGCAGATATGGCTGTGACTGCCAATGTCTCCATAGTACCTCAAACCTACCGCTTACACTGCATTCCTGTGTTGACATAACATACAATGCTTTCATTTATATTTGTGTGGACAGAGACACAGTTCAGAAAAGCTCTTCAAATGATTACATGGAATTAACATAAAGATGCATAATTTAAAAAATGAAATTATAAATTAGGTACTTGGTAGTGAAATCCACTAAACTGTTTTCATTGGATTTTACTCATTCTCACATTACTACCAAAATCATCTTCTTTGATTTGAGAAGTACTCTGCATTAAATGTGCTAAATAAATCATATTTATTCAAAATCAATATGAAAGCAGAAAACTATCTGTTTGAGTTTGAGGTGTGGGTTTTTAGGGAAGGCAGCAGTTCATAAACCCCAATGTTTCAGAGAATTGGTTGAAGATATCTGGTCATATGTCCCCACATCTTGCTTGAGAAGCATGGAAATGTTTTATAAGGCTCCAGGATGTTTTTCTTTTCACAAGTACTTCACATATATTAATTTCATTCAATGCTCACAGCTCTGTAATACAGGGAACATCCATATCAGTATCACCATTTGATTGATGGGAATCCAAGCTAAGACAGCGACCCACTGGAAGGCCACAGAAGCTGGTAAATAACAGAGCTGGGATCCATGTCTTGATTCCCAGATTAACATCTATCATAAAATATTATGCTTTTAGTTTGAATAAAATGATTTCACTCTGTAGAGAATAAGCCTAAATTTTGTTCACTCTATGTACCCTGTCCATATATAGACAACTGAATTTAAAAAGTAATGAATGATGTCATAAAGGTTATTGTCCTTGTTCTCGAAGAGCTTAATGTCTCATAGGGAATATAACATATGTATGCAAATACCCAAAAACAAGGCACAAAAAACTGGGTGTGCAGAGAGAGGCTGGATTATTTCTAATTGAAAGGCTGCAAGGAAAAAGTGGCAGACATGACCTGGCACAAAGGGCAGGATCTGAAATAGCATGAGGAAAAGCATGAGGGAAGATGTTTGTGATGGAGTCTTCTTAGTCAACCAAAACCTCCATAATTTACTCTTGATGCTAGTTAACCTTTGTTATATAATGGTTCATCTTCCCCTGACTATAAAAGAGTCTATTTCCATTTGCTTTGGTTAATAATATCACTAAAACATTTTTATGTTTCTTGATATAAATTGTATAACTGAAGACACATTATGCTGAATTTTAGAGCTAGAGGGAAGACTGGCTTTACAAATGAGGAGCCTAAAGTCCAGAGAGATTAAGTAGCTGGAGGCAGGGTGACTACAACTTCTTAAAAAAGTAAATATATGCAAAGTGCTTAGTACAGGGCATGTCACAGTGAAAGGATTCTGTGTGTTTGATATTGTTATTTTTTTATCATTGTAATTTTTGCGGGAGGAGTTGGATCTGGAATCTGTTTCCTAATCTGGAATAGTGTTCTTTCCACTAAGCACATTACTTCAAAATATAGCACTTCTTTACAATGCACATCTTCTAAGAGCAAAAGCTGTATTTTAATTACAAAACTTATTAAATAAAAATGTATATAGATTCACTTTGAAAACAGAAAAATTGAGTCTTTACAAAGAATAATCTATAGCTTTTTGTTTAAAATCAAATCTTTATCACTTTGAATTATATTTCATTGAAGTGTTAATAGCTAAAAGCAAGTCTCAATGATCTTTGAAAGGCAACACTTCAGTTACTAGTTACTGTGTAGATCTAGAAGTATAAAGTTTCCCATCTCTAAAACGTTCTCTTGTCTACATTTCTCACTAGTTCATGCCAACCATTAACCTGATACGTTCATACTGAAAGATTTCAGACATTTGTTACACTAAGAACAGTTTATGCTGAGCCTGAAGAGTTCATACATGAACACACCTTGATTAGTACATATTCATTGTAGGATTCCCTATGTTTACATTCTCTCTTCCTAAGTGATCTCATCCAGGCACATGGCTTTAGGTACCACCTATATGCTGAGCATCTTTCCTCTGAGTTTCAGACTAGTTGATCCAACCACCTGCTTGACATTTTCATCTGGATGTCAAGTTTCTCAAACTCAAAATGCATAAAACAGAATTCTTGATTCCTTCTCCCACCTTAGTCCAATCTGTTCATCATCTCCCAGTTGCTAAGACCCGAAATTTAGGAGTCATTCATAGCTCCTTCCTTTCCTTCATCTTTCAAATTAATTCATCACCAAGATGTCTATGTTCTATCTCCAAAATATATACCAGAGTCTGATTTAAGATGACAAATTTAAATTGCCTCACAGAACTTCCCTTCTTAAATAAATGCCTAGCAAAATGTGAAGAAAATGAACATTAGTAAACAAAACAAAAAAACCAGACAGTTACCAATCAAGAAAAGGCATATACATATGAACAAACTTCAAAAAACAGTATCCAAGGAAAGAAACAGAAGATTCTGGAGCAGGACTTAAAAAAAAAAAAAAGGCACAGTGTTGCTTGCTTTTTAATCCTGTTCTCACTCCCTAGAGAGGTGAGTCAACAAAATTCTGAAAGTTTTCACTAGTAATCCTAAATTTAGAGAAAAGTACAGTCAGTGAATATCCTTATCGGTTTCTTCTCTCTAATGGAAATGTGTGAAATGGGAGAAAGGGAGCAAAGAGCTGACTCTATGGAACTGAAGATGGCAGGGCTGCCCACAGTAATGAGGAAACCCATGACATCATAGGTTATCTCCAGAGTAGCTACTAGCTCATACAGAACCCTTTAGTTAATTACAAATAAATAAATTAATTAATTAATTAAAAAAAAGCTGTCCTTGGTATTTCCCACCCATCCCCTCCCAAGTTGGTGAAAAGAAGGCTGATGAGGACATTGAGCAAAATGTGAGCTAGCACAGCCCAGGAAATCTATAACCCAAACTGCACACAGCATGAGCTACCTCTCTCTATAATTTCTACCCACTCAAATCTCTTCAGACTTCAGGAAAGTGGACAGACCCAGATAGTAAAACATAGTTGAAAGAGGAAAGCAAACTGGTCCCCAAAAGAGTGGGAAGTGATTTAAGAGGTTACTTTACACCATGTCTAGGCAGAGCTCCCCAAGCATCAGCAAGAAAAACATTATGGCCAATCTGCAAGGAAGGAGGATAGGAGAGCAGAAGAGAGGATGAAAAGAAGGAGGGAGAGAGGAAAGAAGGGAGGAAGGGAAGAAAATAAAATGTATGGGTCACAGCATAAGAAACTAAATCTAGAAGAACTTTATTCAGAGAAAAAGAAGGAAATCCTCACACAAACTTTCTATTCTAGAAGAATGGTTTCAATAAAAATTGAAGCTTACAGACAGATTGATGAAACAATGAAATGGGATGAAAAGAGAGACTGCAGACTGATGGAAACAAATAGGGACCAAAGAGCATCATTTCAAAATCAATCAATAAATTAGAAACATCAGGAAACAGAGTAGACAGTTCTGAAAATGGAATTACTGACACAGGAGAAAGGATTTTCATACTCACCGTGAATGCAGATGAAAATAACAAAAAATTAAATTATGAGGAAATTAATAAATGTGGAAGAGAGACAAAGATGATCCAAAATAAGGATAAGTGATGTCCCTAAAGTAGACAACAATACAAATGCAATAGAAAGTAGATTCAAAGATAGGACACAATATCAGCAGATTTAAAGAGCATATTGTAATGCAGAAAATTTTGACACAGAGCATTCAACACCTGGATATATCCTAGCAATGCTACTGACCTACGAAGAGGAAGAAAGAATTTTTAGGGATCCAGGCAGAAAAAAGGCAAATCATTTACAAAGGGTGGTCTCAGACCGCACAGAAATAGTGAATGCTAGTAAACAATGGCTGCAAAATTATAAAGGAAACAAAGCATAATACAAGAACATTATACTCATATAATATATACTGAATATCAATACTCACATATTGTTCAGTTATAAAAGTAGTAAGAGGACATACTCAAATATTAAAACAAAAACAAGAACAAACCAAAGCCCTTAGAAATGCAGTAGCCACTCATCTTTCTTAAAATAAGAACAAAAAGCAATTAAGGCAATTAAGAGATGAATCAAAGAATTCAGTCAGGAGCTTATACTACAGGATGGGGAAACACTGGGTCTGTTTTAATAAAAGAATTTATACTAAACAAACTTAGTACTAATGATTATAGAAAAGAAAGTATTATAAACATGGTCAATATAAAGTAATTAAAATTATTAGCTGAGAATAGAAGATGGGCAATAATGCAACTGCATTATCTTATTGCAAAGAATCAATTTAACGTATTTAAAATTGGAATATGTAGTTTTACAAAACATAATGATTCCAACTGTGAGGTGGGTTTCCTGTACGGCTACTGAAGCTTAAGTTTCCAGGCCCTTCATCCACTTGAGTGATTTGCTTTCTCCCGGGCCCCAGCGGTGGGAGGGGGGTTGTTTCCACAGCAAAGCTTTCATAAGATCTTGCTTTTGTACAATTGGTAAAATATACTCTATTTTCTTTTTAAACATTTTATTAGTTAACGTTAATGAAGCTTAGTAATTCTTTAAACCATGAATTGGGCAACAAACCAAAGTGGTATTAGCCCTACCACTGACTTTGTTGTTTTTGTTTTTTAGTTTTTAAAATTTGAGTAGAGTTGACACACAATGTCACATTAGTTTCAGGATACAACATAGTGATTCAACGTCTCTATACCTTATGCTGTGCTCACCCCAAGGGTAGCTACCATCTGTCACCATACAAAGCTATTACAGTACCATTGACTGTAGTCCCCATACTGTACCTTTTATTCCCATGACTTGTTCATTCCATAACTGGAAGCCTGTATCTCCCGCTCCCCTTCACCCATTTTGCCCACCCCCCACCCCCTTCCTTCTGGCAACCATCAGTTTACTCATTGTATTTATAGGTCTGATTCTCCTTTTTGTTTGATTATTCATTTGTTTTGTTTTTTAGATTCCAGAAGAATGAAATCGCATCTGTCTTTCTCAGTCTGACTTGCTTTATTTACTTAACATAATACCCCCAGGTCCATCCATGTTGTTGCAAATGGCAAGATCTCATCTTCTTTATGGCTGTGTAATGTTCCATTGAAATATACTCCATTTTCTTGAAGAGGAGTCCTAAATTCTCAATTCTTAAGTCCCACAAAAGCTCAGTTCACTCTTGCTCAAACCTCCTAGCATTTTTCATAACCATTTCTCTTAACCATCAGGGGAGATCTTTTAGGAAATAATTCTTGTGGTAAAGAGATATTTGAAGTTCAACAGTTATTTAGCTTTTTTTTTAACCTCCATTTTTTCTGCTGTTAAATATAAGAAATTAAATTAAAAGGCTCCTTCTTTGGGGCGCCTGGGTGGCGCAGTCGGTTAAGCGTCCGACTTCAGCCAGGTCACGATCTCACAGTCCGTGAGTTCGAGCCCCGCGTCGGGCTCTGGGCTGATGGCTCAGAGCCTGGAGCCTGTTTCCGATTCTGTGTCTCCCTCTCTCTCTGCCCCTCCCCCGTTCATGCTCTGTCTCTCTCTGTCCCCAAAAAAATAAACGTTGAAAATAAAATAAAATAAAAGGCTCCTTCTTTTAAAATAGCATTTCTAGTAAAATTCCACTGTTGCCATTGTTATAAAAGTATTTCTTTCCTTCATGCATCTATTTATCAATCGCTTTGCATATATGCATAGCGATATATGCCACCAGAGCGACTGTAATTGTGCTTGCAGGTAAAGACAGCCTAGAACACTGCTGAGGGATTCATAAACCTATCAACAGATGGTGTCAACCCATTTTATTTCCTAATTTCAGTGTCTGAAGTTGTCCACCAGTTTTCTATGTACAGTTTACAGCATGCTGAAACACTTTTGTTCAGTTCTCTGTATCTGTAAGCAGCCATGTATTCTCTGATGGTTACCTGCAGTGGCACCCTGTATGAAAATAAAGACTTCTTGCCATACAAAAAATATGTCTTCCATGATTATCAGTCTCATGTTACAGATGGTTATTTCTGAGTGGTGGGATTTAGGGTAATTTGAAAATTTTAATATTTGCATTGTGCACATCACCTGAGTAATTATGATCACATATCAAAATATCAAAAATAATACAGTGATTATTTTCCTTAAAAATGCCAAGATAATAACAGATGTTACTTTGGATGGTGAGAACTATGGAGAATGGCTATTTCCTTCTTTGTATTTTCCTGTACTTGCAGAATTTCAAAACACTTTTCACTCTTTGAAATTGCGACGCTTTCCACATCTCTTCTTTGTTTACTGCCACAACCCAGTACAAATCACGATCATTTCTCACCTGGACTACTTTAACAGTCTTCTTGTGGTTTCTCTGTGTCTATTCTTGCCCGAGTAGTATCCAGTCTTCACAGAGCTGCAAGTGTTTTCTTTTCAAAGGTAAAGCAATCACGCTTCTGCTTTAAATTCTCCATTTGTTCCACACTGTTTTTAGAATAAAACCCAGACTCTTCGCCATGACTGATAAGGTTGACCTGCAACCCCACAGGACTGCTCTCGGTTGCCTAAACACACTGCATTTCTTCCCTCAAGGGCTTTTCCACATGCAGTTCCCTTTGCCTGCCTGGGAAGCTCTTTCCCCAGAATCTCTGCATGGCTGGTTCCTGCTCAGCATTCAGGTCTCTGGCTGAGGGGCACTGTCTCAGGGACACCTTCTCTGAACACATTTTTAAAGTAGCACCCTTCCTCTCCAGGAAACTCTCAAGCACTTTACCTGTTACATGGCCTTCACAACACTTACTACTACCTGAGATTATTTTCTCCATTTATTTATCTACTTGTTTGTATCACTCTTTCTCAACTAAATACCTGCTCTAGAGAACAAGAACCTTGTCTATTTTGTTCACTATTATATCTCCTGCCCCAAGAAAGCAGACATTCAATAAATATTTCTAGAAGACAGCAGACAACCAATAAATATTTCTCAAGTGAAAGAATACATACAGAGATTGTTTCTTGGCTTAAAAGGAAGGATTTTTATATGCAAAGCTGTCTTTTAAGCCAGTTGCTTAGAATTCAGAATGCATATTCCTTCAAATAAGCTACAGTATAAATAATAATTAAATATTAAAGTTAGCTCACAAAAGTCTACTAGACCCACAATGGAATAAAATTCTGCATACGTGCAACAAAAATTCAAGCAAATCAACATGATGAATTATCATTGGCATAATGAACAATTAAAAAGAAATATTTTGATTAATTTAAATGTGAACAAATTACAAATATTATTTATCTTTCATATGGGTGGAGATATTTGTGGGTATTCTCAAAGGGACCTCAGGGCATTCTGAGGGCTCTAGAGCTTTCTGGTCCTGGTTTTTTATTGGATATAAGCTCACTTATAAAATGTATAGTTTTTGGCTCCTTTCTTAACAGACATATCAGACCCTGAATGCTCATCAGTGATGACTTGGGTCATTGTTTTTTTAAAAAAAATTTTTTTAATGTTTGTTTATTTTTGAGAGAGAAAGAGAGCGTGAGTGGGTTGGGGGCAGAGAGAGAGGGAGACACAGAATCCGAAGCAGTCTCCAGGCTCTGAACTGTCAGCACAGAGCCTGATGTGGGGCTTGAACTCATGAACAGTGAGATCATGACCCGAGCAAAGTCGGATGCTTAACCGACTGAGCCAGGCACCCCTTGGGTCACTGTTTTTATAAAAAATGTAAAAGAGGAAAAAACAGAGCAGTATTCTGGAAGTACTGGGAGAGGGGACTAAGGAAAAGGATTAAAGAATGTGTGTGATCTGAAAAAATACCAGAACTAAGAGCCGTGAATGAGAGGAAAGAAAAAGTCAGGGATGAGTGGTCAGGAGAAGATGGGGGAGAAGAGGTTCTCCCATTAGTGATGAAGAAATTTCACCATCTAAGACAGGTTCCCTGACTGGAGAACTTCAGGGTGGGTAAAAGAAGGGAGAGCCAGTGTGTAAACAATGTTGAAACTTGGGAGGGACTATATATTTTTAATTTGAAGCTTTGTCCCAAATTTGGTTTGGCATGAGTGTTTATGACTAATCTACCAGTAGGGTGAAATAAATAGCATCATTCATATCAGGAGTATCAACCAACCCTTGGGAGATGTTGGGGAGGCAATGCCAGACCTTCCATTCCTGAGGGATAGCTATACTACAGGAAAACAATTTGAACCAATTATTTTTATACTAAGTTGACAGTTAGGACAGAAAAAAAAAATGCATTAAGAGCCAAGAGATACTGCATATGGTCTGCAAGTCTTTTCTGGAGAAGTGAATCATGGAGATACAGAGAAGCAGCTTATTTTTGCAGTTACATTTTATATTTCTAGAAAAATAACTACAACATGGTCGTGATTTCTAAACACAGGGAAATGAGACTTTTATGAAGCTCACACAACACAAAACTCACCACCTGTTGCAGCTACAACTGTACGCGAGTCACTCCGAAGCCTTAATTAAAACCAAGAACAACCACAGAACTTATGGCAACCAAAAAATTACCTTAATTGAAATGTGCTAAAATGAGAAGATGCTCAAATAGTCTTAACATACAACTTTCTCCTGCCAAGAGTCCTGGTTTTAAAATGGCCACAAAACCCTCACCTGACTAATGTTACTAAGTACCGTTTAAACATACAGCCAAGCAGCACTGAGATTATTCTGGGGGCACCTGCTGATTCTAACAGTCTTCTATGCACTGCAAGGGCAGTTGTCTGTAGTGACAGAGGTGTCTCCAGGAAAATCTCAACGCAGTCATTGATTTTCCAGACCACATCCTTGTGGTTAGTCCTGGGAGGTTAGCAGTTTCAGTTTAGTTACATTAATTCCAAGCCCCAAAGGATGTATCCATAAAAGTCATTTATAGAACAACTTTGTTTTGAGATTTACCTAAAAACATATTATCAAGTATTCGGTAACCAAGGGGGAGCAGAAAATGCATTTTTGCTTTTTCCAGTTCAAGTTTTGGTCTGACCTTCTCTGCATTTCCTCCTATTCTCATATAAGAAAACTACCAGTTTACTACCAGTAAACTTTGCTCTGTAAATACCAGAACTAGGAATTTTTAGGGAATTTTTAGGAAAAATTTTTAGGGAATTAATCTTGGAGTTTCTTCTAAACAAGCTAATATATCCTCACAATTAAAAAAAAATGACTCAGCTTAATCATATTTTGACTTCTAAAAAAAAATCTTACAACTGCATGAAGAGAAAAATCAGATGAACAAGAATGGTTTTCATCTCACACTGGAATTATAAGAAAGGTTAATTTTTACATGAAAATTACATCTACATAAAAATAGATTTCTGGAACAATGCATTATTGACAGTTATGTGGGAAGATAAATGCACTCATGTAAATGTTCTTTCTCAAGCAAATTATTAAATATATTGACAGTACTGCACTTTGAAAGCAATCATTTTAAAGAAATCAAATATTAATACAAGTGTAAAGACATCACAGCTAATGTAATCTCTAATTCAAAGAAACATGTATGCAACAAATTTTTCCCAAGGCTTATCGATATACACTGCTATTAAAGTCAATGGCAAACATTTATGCTTTGTTATTGTTTATTGTCCATGGAAGGAAAACATAGCTAGCCAATTGGTAAATCTGGATTCTGTTCACACATCTGTTAATTACTGGTGGCTTATGAAAGACCTTGTACTCTGATTACTGGTATTGGCACTTGTAAATACTAAGTAAGTCTGAGTTACTGCTGTAGGTCCAAAATATGTAAATATCAAACATATCCATGGAAATGCAAATGTTTTACCCATGACCATTAATGACTTTAATCAAGCAGATCTCCAAATTAATTTTGCTAATTGTTCATTCCTCCCGGGACATTAAGTGGCCTGATGGATATTCCTGTGACATGTGTTGACACTAGCATCTGCTCAGAAATAGGGACATCAATAAACTCTACCCTGTGTCTCTATAGACTCTGCCAGCGCTATAAACACTGACAATGCCAAAGCATTGATTTCAATATAACATTTGCAGAACATGTCTGCCTTACATTTAGAGAAAGGATAAACCTGCTTTAAAACCCATGGCACTCAAAAGTGCTTACTCAATGAATGCTGCAATGAGAATGACTTGATAATAAACTGTAAAATATCTCCCAACATTTACAAGAGGATAATAACATTACAAATGATTACTGGGAATGCCTGTCCTGTATAATGTACTGTCTACTAATTTATACTCCATTTGGAGC
Source organism: Puma concolor (assembly GCF_028749965.1). NCBI lineage: Eukaryota > Metazoa > Chordata > Mammalia > Carnivora > Felidae > Puma > Puma concolor. Next base: position 22,581,610 of record NC_141673.1, on the reverse strand, counting down.
ATGCAGAGTAACTTAAAACAAATACTACTATCTTAAAGAAAGCAATTCCTTAACATTTCATACCTGCTATACCATTTGCAGTAAATTAATAGACAAGAAATATATCAGAAATCAATGTATGAAATGTATGAAAAATTGGTTAAACCTGCAAACTTTTAGATTGTTAATAACAGCGATTATCATTTTAAATTGCTGACAAATAAATGCATTTATACAGTTTTGTTAAAAATTCATTATCCTAAAGTGTCTTACTTAATATTGCACCATGCTATATTTCAAAATTATTCTAATGGAGATTTGATCTCCAAGTAGAGGCAAAACACTTTGTTCTCTCTCTGGTTCCCCTTAGCAGAACTGTAACAATGTAGGGTCTCTCATTTCTGATATACCGATGAATGGTCACTTTACTATCACTGATTAAGGAAAAAATATTGCTTCTACTAAATGTGCCAAAGTGCATCAAGCAAAGTAATTCCAATGCGGTAAAATTAAGTTTGGCAATCAGCAAAGGCAGGACTAAGTTCCCATCCTTGAACACGAAGCTCTAATTCTTCTTCACTGCTTTTTCCAAAAATCATTATCTCCCCCTGCATTCGGAAGCTTCTTTGTAACAATGTTTTTGTATGACACTGTCACTAGGTCTCCCAGGTAGCATACATCTGTTTTAATTTCATTTGTACCAGACCAGTTACGCCTTTCTCCACCACCTGAGTCCAGGAGGATCACTGCCATCACACCAAGTCCTACTCAGGACTGACAGAACAACAGAACGGATCACTTCTGAAGAAGGCTTTATGGTGGAATAATGCCAGCACAAGTCATTATAGCCTATTTTGTCACACAGCCATCAACAATACGGACTCAAATAACCAAGCACCACTGGCATCTCCTTGCCGAAGCTCATCCGCTGAGTACAAAGAACACAGGTTTTGAAGCAACCTCTAAGACGTTTTCTAATTTTCTTTCCTCTTTCCCTTTCGGCTCCAAACTTCAACAGGACTCTCGGAGGAGAATTATAGACTCCCTTGATAACTTGTGTCAACGTTCAGACAAGTCTTCGGTTGGACCTAATTCCTCATGTTGCCCTTCCAACACTGTTGCCTCTAATTCTGTCTTTCCAGATTCAAGAGTCCCCATAACATGTATACTAACCTAAGTGTCTAAGAATCATAGAGCTCAAAGTTCTTATGCCTTCATTCTACAGATACAACATATTGGGTATGTATATGCAGCACTGGGACTGAATTTTTAGTCTTTTAAACTAACATCTCAGTGGCTCAGGGAGGAGAAATGATAACTGCAGGGAGGACTAGCATTCCTGGTCAATCTCTGAAAATGCAAAGCCTTCCTGAGCTGCCCATTTGTTTTAGGGGCTCATGTTTGCAGACAGCTGGTTTTGGAGAGAGAGAGAGAGAGAGAGAGAGAGAGAGAGAGAGAGAGAGAGAAACAACTAACCAACCAGCCACACAAAAAAACGCGGCAGTATCCTTATAAAAACAAATCCTTGTTTAGCGTTGGCAAGTTTTAGCCTGGAGTAAAATTACATCCAAGTTACAACCACGGAAATTGGGATTTCAATAGAAATGCTGACCCGACCTTGACGAAAGCAGTAAACTGCGGTCTCTGCTGCTCTGTTACTGTTCTCCAAGGCGTACCACTGGAAAGTCCATGCCGACGTCCCCCTCCGATTAACCAATGTATGAAAAACACGAGGGGAGAGGGTACGCTCAACATCAACCCTTCCAGTGTCTATTCTTCCTGCTACTCCTCAGAGGTGATTCAAAGCGCACCTGAAAATTACATGGCTTTTTAATTTTGAAGACAAATGACCTTTGGAAAATATATACTCATGAAAGTCAAACCATTTGGAGAGACATCCAGTAATTCACCGCTTCAAACTCCTCGCAACCGCGAAGACGAGGAAAGGAAAGGGAAAACCAATAACCAAACCACGTTAGAAAAAAAAGAAAAAAAAAAAAAAAAAAGCCCACACAGTAGAGACCGCTAGTCTGGGCTGCAACAAATGCCCCTGCAAACCCTTTCCGCAGCACTCCCGGATTTTCCGACCCGGCTTCCCGTTTGCTTTCCTGCCCCAGCTGCAGCACCACTTCTCACAACCGCATCTTGGCGAGCCGGGGCCGTGGGCAGCGGGGGAAGCCGTGCCCCGCGCCGCCCGCTGCCGCCCCGCTACTCACCCGAGCCGCTCGGCGCTAGCGACGGCAGCGGCCGCGGGCTTGGCTGCGAGCCGGGATCCGCGAGGGCTGGCGGGCTCTGGCCCCCGTGGACGCGGACATGTGGCTGGAACCTCCGCTCCCCTAGCCGTTGCCTCTGAGCATCTTTCTGGGCGCCCCCAGCGCAAGCGAGCGGCGAGGCGAGGGCGAGCGCGCCGAGGAGGGGCGGGAGAGGCGCCGAGCCTGGCCGCGCCGCGCTGCGCCGAGCGCCGGGCTCTCCCCGCCAGCTCCCCGGGCCCGCGCGCGCGCGCCCCCCGCCGCGCCCCCCACCCCGCCGCGCGCCCTCGCACGCGCCCGGCCCCACGCGGCGCGCGCCAGCCCGGGCGGCGGCGGCGGCGGCAGCGGCAGCGGCAGCTGCGGCGGCGGCGGCGCGTCCTCCCCCGAGTGCCGTCTCCAGGGCTTCTGGCGGCGCTCTCCATTGTTCTGCCGCTGCTTCCCGGGGGTGGGCGGCTGGGGCGGTGGGAGGTGTCGGCTTAGTTGCCGGGGAGGGCTTACCACTCAGTCGGACCCTAACTCGAGAGCGACGCGGGCCCGGGCGCGGCGCGCGGGGGTTGCAGGGCGCCTAGCACCGCGGGCTGCCGGCGCGCGGGGGCTTCTTCCTCCCGCACTCGCTCCTGCTCGGCGCCGGGCGCATCCTGTGTTACTATGGATATTCTCGCTCTTCGCCGCCCCCTCCTCGCACTCCGAGAGGCCGCCGCAGCGGCAGCAGCCAGGCAGCTCCGCAGGCGCCCAGGTGACCAGCTCGGCAGCGGCGGCAGCAGCAGCAGCAGCGGTGGCAGCAGCCGCCACCGCCGCCGTCACTGCCGTCGCAGCCGCTGGGGAGAGGAGGAGGAGGGAAAGGGGGAGAAGGAAGGTCCTGCTCTACTCCTGAGGCCACCTCGGGTTTCCTACCACCAACCGAGCTGCTACGAGTTCACGACTCAAGAGAAGAAGCCACAGCAACCCTCAACTTGTGTGGACTGGTGGCACCACCCGAGAGACTAGAGTTCCACCTGTTCTCGGAGGGGAATGATCAGCCCCCAGTAGACCTGGAGGGCTACGGTTAACATTCGCCCTTTATCCCTGCCCCGCCCCCCGCCGCGCCGTTTCCACTAGTTACCATTGTACTACTACAAACAGTTGTATGCGTTTATGCTCTTCAAAATTATGCCAATTAAAAGAAGGACACCTTACCTTAAGTGACAAGGCTTTTCACCCATTTTTTTTATCCCAACAGTTCTTTCTTGCCATAAAGAAATAAAAACTATGTGTGGTTTACAGACTGCTTAATTCCATAACATTTGAATGAACATATCTGACAACCCACGCATTTCAGTTCTTTGGTGTTCCAACGTTCCATCCAAAAGTGTGAGTTGCCCACTTAGTCTGGGATGAGAACCACAGATTCCCACAAAGGATACCCATCGTCTGAAAACAAAGTAACAGCACCCCACTGTCTGTGAAAAATGGTTTGGAATGAGATACTTTAAGTATTTAAGGAAATGTATAACATGATGATGAACTCCAGTACTAATCAATCTGTTTTTTAGGGTACTTTCAGTTTCTGAACTTTAAAAGTGCACATTTATTGCTTTAAAACCAAAGAAAACAAAGACTTTGATCAACTGCAAAAATGTGAATCAATTTTCAAATAATAGGCAACACTTACTGAGCACCTATGATCTGCCAGCCATCTGTGAATGATCTCATTTAATTTTCAGAACTCTATGAGGTCAGTTTCATTATTATTTTCACTTTACAGATGAAAAATAACAGGCTTAGAGAGATCTGCAGCTAGTAGTTATGGGACACCATTCACTTCCTTAAACAAGAAACTCTAAATGTCTACCGTTTTGTCTATTTTCATGTGATTGTCTGCTTTTGTGAAGTTCACATTAATAGTATACTCTGAAGCCACCCTGCTAAGCAAGAGGCAGGGCCAGGATAATAAACCCTGGGCCTGTGAGGCTCCAAAGTGTGAGCACTTATGTGTATAGAAAGGTTTCTCATTTACATAAGGAGTTTGTGAAGCCTTTTGATTTTATAGGTTATATATTAGAGAAAGAGAAACAGATTGGACATGATCTACCTTCTTGACTGGGGCATGTTTGGATCTCTCTGGTTTTTGGAGATCAGCACGCTTTCAGTGGGTTTGGGATTCAGGCCATTTAGTTCTATCTCTCACTGTGCAACCAAACACATGAGACTTGGGGTGGAATAGGTGTTTTCTTGGTTTCCCAATCATGTGAATGACTGAAGAATCACATTTCCCAGGGCATCATTCTCTTCTGAGTATTTTTCTCTAGCAACAATATTGGGCTCTGTCAAAAAGATGCTGTTTGTTAGCGATGAACTACAGGCTCTTTAGAAAACAGGTGTGCTCTCATTTTTGTATCATCAAGTCATCTGCACTCTGGACTCATTTGGGACCTATAGGCCTTTTTGTGTCTGTGCCACCTCAAGAGAATGGTGGAAATCTAATTCTCTGTTAGCGTTTATGCTTGGCTAAGTGCAAATTCTTCTTGAGGGAGCTGAGAAAGTTGCTGTCCATGGTGGCTGGTACTGATGCTCCATTCAGCAAAATCAGCTCACATATTAAATACTATAGACCTGGAAATTAACTTCATCCTGGCACTAATGAAATTTGGCAATAACCTCCAGATATGCATATCAAAATATAAAGGTTTTACCAGTGTAGTCTGGTTTGGGTAGAAACATTAAATAATTCACAGAAGAATGACTTTTTACTGTTTGGCACTAAAATAGCCCCTACTTGCATAGTTGAAATTTTAGACATTTTAATGCTACAGAACAGCATAAAAAATATAAGAGATCATCTTCTGAAACCCTCTAATATTGTAGAAAAGGATATTGAGGCCAAGAATGGTTAAGTCACTTGCCCAAGGACCTACCCTAACTACAGACAGGAGCAAAACCATGAATTCTTGCCACTTGTTCAGACACTTACCATGATATTATGATGACCCAGGGTAGTCAATGTCAGACTTATTTTTTCCCAGGAATTTTACATTTTTGCTAAAAATCAGTAAATTTACAATTTATGTTATTTAAAATGTTAATAATATATAGTCTTATGTTCTTTTACTTGGGGGATCTACATTTCATTTTTAATACACTGGTTATATTAAGTAATTTATTGTTCCTTGCAACATGAGACAATTTAGAAAAAAAAAACTCTTATAGTACCAATTCTCAACTTCCTTATATCCTAGTGAAAAGTAAAGCATCCATCCCAAGTCATCAGGAATACAACCCTCTCCAACATACACTATTTATTTAAGAACAGCAATTTTATATCAGAAAGGACTAATATTTGGGATTCCCAATCTCCTGTATTCTTTCTTTGCATTAAAAAATATTATCCAGAAGACCATGTTGAATATTTTAGTCTCACAAAGTCTAAAGATGGTGGTATATTCTGAAAGAGATATGTAAAACACTAATATGAGTCCATTTGTGTAGATTTAGAGGAATAAAATTACATTAATTGATTCCTTTGTTTTGATGTAGTATTGTGCAGTGGTTAATTAAGCTTTCAATTTTGGAATCAGACCTATGGGTTCAAGTAATGGCTATTCCACTTAACAGTGTTATAATCTTGAGTAAGTTACTAAAATTTTTTGAGCCTTATTTTTCCAACTTGTGAAATGTATGGAATAATAACAGAAATTACTTCGCAGAGCTGTTGTTAGGAGGAAATGAGATTACACACGTTTGGTGCCCATTTTGGCTTGGTTATAGTACCCATTTACCTAATCAAACACTAATCTAGGGGTTGCTGTGAAAGTATTTTGTAGGTGTGATTAAAGTCCATAATCAGTTGACTTTAAGTAAGAGACATTATTCTACATAATCTGATTCAATCAGCTAAAAGGCCTTAGGAGCAGAACTGAGGCTTCCCTGAAGAACAAGCAGCTCTATCAGTGAATGGCAATTTCAGTCCCTGCCTAAGAGTTCCAGCCTGCCCTTCCTGATGTCCTGCCCTACAGATTTCAGACTACCTAGCCAGTCCTCACAATTACATAGGCTAATTCATTGCAATAAATCTCCTGGTATATACTTACTACTGTTTTTGTTTCTCTGAGTAAGCCCTAACTTATAAACTTTGTAAAGTACTAACTGTAGAATCTGGCACATTATAAACACCCCCAAAATGTTGACTCAAATGTTTTTTATAAAAACCTTTACTGTATACCCCTCACATTCACAGCATCCAGGTATGAACTTTGATAAAAATGTCTCAGAGTTCTGAAATAAAATAGGGATAGATGCCTATTACGTTCAATGATAGCAACTCTAACCAGGAAAGGATTTAATGTTTTAGTAAAATTTCCAGGAAAACAAGGGAAATGAACCAACCAGGGCTGATTATTTTATCTGGAGCTATGTAGGAGAATCATGCAAATCTAGTATGATGATGTTTCCTGGGTTAGGAATGAATAAAAAATGAATAAAAAGGTAGGCACTCCTTTCTCAATAGATCCAGATATATTTAGCATCTAACACCAAAAAGATCAGTTTTCATGGATCAACACGTAATTCCATGGTGTAATACAAATTTATTTATGGCTATTGGTCTCTAACCAACTAGAATTATACATTTAAGAGAACTGCTTTGAATTCTTGGAGGAAGAAATACTCTCATACTTAAAAATATTAAAGGAAAAGATCAGGTCAGTAAACAAAGTGCAGGGAGGAGTTCTCAGATGTAAATAGGATTAAAAGGTGATGGGAAAGTAAGAGAGAGTGAGAACCTTTTGACTTTATATTAAAGCTCTGATAACTTAGATTCCATTTTAACAAATGCACATGTTAAGTCTTGTATTTGTGTGTGTATTCACTAGAGAGAGCTGTCCCATGATCCTTTATACCACATTAATGTTTTTTTTAAAGGTAGTGACATAAAAATACTTCTACTCAGGGGTGCCTGGGTGGCTCAGTCGGTTGAGCATCCGAATTCAGTTCAGGACATCATCTTACAGCTCATGAGTTCAAGCCCTGTGTCACTTGGAGCCTGGACCCTGGAGCCTGCTTCAGATTCTGTGTCTCCCTCTCCCTCTGCCCTTAATCCACTTGCATTCTGTCTCTGTCTCTCTCAAAAATAAATAAACATTAAAAAAATACTTTTGCTCATTATATCAAGATTTATTGAATGCATGTGAGGTCAAACCTTGATTTGGGAGCTGAGGAATAGGAAGGTAGATGGACTCAGACTTTGTGGAACTCTTTCTCTAGGTAACTCTAGTTTATTTCATGGATTTCAACAAATATGTATCTTATTCCAGGAAAATGCTTATATATCTCTTGTCCTACACTGGCCTAGGCAAAATTCTTTTGCTCTCATAGTAACTTTGCTTTCCCTAATAGAGAATTTATTATTTTTGGTAATTACTTGTTTAGTTATGGCTCTCCCCATGAGATCATGAAGTCAAGGATCCTGCTTGTACTATCTTCTACTTATGTTCACTCCTAATATGCATTAGGAAAATATTTGTTGAACAAGTAAAAGAAAGCTTGGGACATGTCAAGTTTTAGTTGTTCTCCACATAGACACATACAGAAATTAAATAGAATATAAATCTGGAGCTCATGAGAGAGATAAGGGCAAGAAATATAGATTTGCTATCAGCTGATTTCCTGGTAGTTGGAAGGCTTAGAAATGGAATGCCATCAACTAGAACTACGTGTAGAATTATCAAAGAACCCTGGACAGCTCCCACATTGTCCATTTTACATGGTGGGATGAAACACGACCCACTGCTAGGCTAGAGAAATTTTAGAAACTCCACACCCAAATAAATCTTTTCAGTCATGTGAACAAGTTTCTAATAAAAAGGTATTTCAGAACTAAGCTATTTTAAAGATATGAATATGGATTTAAAATCATGATATTGTGGAACCTTACTTTTCAATGTGTAGAAAGTAGAGTGTTGAATTTTGGGAAAAAATATTGGTGTGTGTAGATAGGGAGCATGGGACACAAGCCAGAGAGACAGAACCTGTGTACTGATGAAGACACAGGATCAAGGAGTTCTACAAGAGGTAGGCATCAGGGAAGGCTCTGAGTAGTGGGCATGTGTGTGTGGCTATTCATGGGGTATGTCTGCCATAGATGCAGTAAGATTCTCCCTAACTTCATGGCTTGCTTGTCATTAATGAGATAAATAAGGTATAGGCTGACTTCCACTGGTCATACATTTTATTATTTGTATTGTATGACCATACTTTTGCTATGGAAAAGATTCCTTTATTTGGATAGCAAATTTAAAACAGTTTATAGACTGCCTATTAACCATGGGCATATTTACAGATCTAACTACCAAGCTAACACAACCCAGAGTGAGCAGAAGGGATTTACACTTTTTCCCGAAGGCAAGTAGGCTTGCAATCCAGGGGGAATGAATGTAAACAGGGAGGCCCATCTGCCAGGAATGTTCTGCCTCAGTCTTCTGAATTAAGACCTGGGGACTTGTTTTGGATGTTAACTACATTCAAGGCCTGTGCCACATACAGCTCCACTGAGCCATAGCTAAGACATTCACTTGCAGCCTTTACTTATAAACGCCACCCGCCCCCCCTGCCGCCCCGTCCCGGGAATCAATCCAGCCACACAACACAAGTGTTAAATACCTCATCCTTCTAACACCTTTAACCAACAGCGCAGCTGTGCTCAACACTCACAGCAACTTACAAGGTTATCCATGAGAAGGTAAGTCTCCAGTAACCTGATCTGGATGCCTGTTTCACTAAGTGGGCCTACACTCCAGACTTCCCAGGGCAACCCTTTTTAAGCGAGTCAGACCATGAGATACAAATTTTGATTCAGAAAAATATGGTTTATACCACCTGGGACACTGCACTTACAGTCCTTAAGGTGGTAGAATGATGTAGAGAAAAAGGCCATAGGCTCAGACCTGGGTTCAAATTTGACTTTATCATTTAATACTGAGCAATGGTAAATATTAATTTATTGAACAGCTTGCTTAATCTTGCTGTACCTCAGTTTCTGCATCTGTGAAATGGGGATAATTGTTCTTTAAGGATTAAATGAGTGCACCTATGTAAAAATCTAGCATACTACCTGGTGCATAATAACAGTAATTATTCAACCAGAGAATTAAGTTCACCCTGGTATTAATTCATAGGCCTTTAGAATCAAGAGGCCACTCCAACTTACCAACTCAACTGAGTAACAAAGCTCTTTCTCATAGTACCTTCTAGTGTGCTTCTCAGCTGTGTAAGAGCTCATGCACCTAGAAGCAGACAGAAGCTTTTTCTAATATAGACTCATAAAAGAAGTTTTTTTTTTTTTTTCTCCACAGGATTTTGTAGAGGACAAGATAACCTATCATTTGATGGTGATTATGTCTATCATTATGCTAATTCCCCAGCAGTGTCCATTAAGGGTGTTAACATATACTAGAGGGACAAAGGAAGAAAGAATTACATATAAATATTAAAAATAATTTTGGGTTGGAATAATTGAATCTTAGGATGGGAAGTTGTGGTTACTGTCCACTGTTTTTCTTGCTTGACACCTAGTCTCTTCTATTTCTGTTAGCAATAGTCTGTTTTTTCATTGGAGACCCACTTCTTCAGCCCTCAGCCATGAAATCCTAGAAAATTCTAGAAAAGCTGGCCATGGAGAAGACCCATGATCCACTGGCCGGTCAAAGGATTTTGTCACTCAGTCACAGGGGATCTTTCAGGGAAGGTCAGGACCATAACTCTGCTGGAATACTAGGAAAGAGAAGCCGTCTTTTTTTTTTTTTTAGATTTTTTTTTTCAACGTTTATTTATTTTTGGGACAGAGAGAGACAGAGCATGAACGGGGGAGGGGCAGAGAGAGAGGGAGACACAGAATCTGAAACAGTATCCAGGCTCTGAGCCATCAGCCCAGAGCCTGACGCGGGGCTCGAACTCACGGACCGCGAGATCGTGACCTGGCTGAAGCCAGATGCTTAACCGACTGCGCCACCCAGGCGCCCCGAGAAGCCGTCTTTTCACTGAGGTTTTTGGGTTGTGATACTGACATTGCCAGGGTGCTGGGCTTACTGCCTGGAGCTACCAAGGGCCATCTTGTGGAGAGGGTCTGCCTAAGGGTAAAGCCAGTGCAGAGGAAAGTAGAGCAGTGACACAGAGCAAGAGACTGGGTGATTCCAGTGATAGCTTTCAAAGCTCTTTTAGTTCTGCCTGAAAGAAACCTCCGGGTTTTTTTCTATGTGAGCCAATACATTCCTTGTTTCGCTTCAGCCATTTTGAGTTGGGTTTCTGACACTTGTAACTGAAAGCGTCCTGACTTATTCAGAAGAAATAAAATACAATTAATACTGTTTGAATCTCTTCCACAACTTTTAATGAAGAGTCACTCAACCAAGACTTGGACTCTTCCAGCATTAGGGAAGCTCATTACCAATTGAAGAAGCATATCTTATCCTTGGGCTTTTACTACCACAAAAGTAGTACATTGAGCCAAAACTTCTTTTCTGAAACATTTGTATAGTTACCATTTATTTTGTACCTACCAGGGGTCAGCAGCCATGTGCAATGTTATGTTAATAAATGTAAAATTTATTATCTCATTTAATTCTCAATACATTATGATATAAAAATTATTTTGAAAGCCCACTGCAGAAATCCAGGTGAGAAATGATAATGGACAGGATGAAGTAAGGGGCCATGGAATGGGGATAAAGAGGATGAAGATGGGCCAGAGATATAAAGGTGTAGCATATCAGTGACTTGGTGATTGAATGGAGGATGAGGGCAAGAAAGAAAACAGAGCCTAGGATGACCTCCAGAAATCATCTAGATAAGTGGTGAAGAAAGTAGGGAGGACAACTTGGGTGGGGAAAGATGAAGCTTCTGCTAGTTATCTCAACAGGTGCAATAAATTGACGGGGTCAATGACAGGGGCATGCAGCTCTATAAATTTTAAAATACTTTAATGGGATCAAGTTTAATGTTAATTAAGAAACCATCAAGAACAGAACTGGATGCACAAAAAAAGCAAATATTTTAAAAGTATATGCAATTTTTTACATAGCCCTTTATCACACAAGTGGATGTCAGAATAACATGCTTATGTTCAGCCCTCGAGACTAGTTTTTGTCTTCTCTTCTCCTGGCAACACCCTGGGAGGCAGAGGAGAGGAGCCAGTGAACTCAGCATGGGGATGCAGAAGAGTTTGCCTGAGCCTTGGGCGACAGGAGTCCGACTTTGAGGTCCAGGATCCAAAAAGAAGTGAATACCTGTAGAAGAGGCTTCTGGGAATGCGAGAGACTTGAAGGGAGGAAGAAGCACATTTGTCGTGTACCTACTTTAATTATATAGATATATATTTTTTAAAGTAATCTTTACACCCAACATGAGGCTCAAACTCATAGGCCTGAGATCAAGAGTAAACACGCTCTACTGATCAAGCCAGCCAGGTGCCCCATCTAGTGGACCTTCTATGTACCAGGCCTTTATATGCATTACCTGAACAATGCTGGAGGGCTTTTATTATTACGTTAGTACCACCTTTTTTTTTTTTTTCCAGATGAAGAAACTGTGGAGGCTCTGAGAGGCTAAATATTTTTCCAAGATCAGACAACGCTAGAATTAAATCTGAATGTATGGCTCTGAGATCCATGATTTCTTCATTATGCCATGATGTTTCGTTAATTAACAGTTATGTTTCCTAGTTGACAAAATATACATACATGCTATTTTAATTAATTTTGAAACCATAAACCAGAGGTGGGTATTGCTAATATTGTTTTTATTTGATAGATGAGGAAACAGAGTCCCTGAGAGGTCCGTTGACTTGCTCAAGGTCACACAGCTGGTAAGAAGCATAACCATGGCTAGAATTCAAAATTCCTAACTCCCAGTCTCATGCATTCTCCCATGACACTACAGCTGCTGCATTAGGCAAGCTGCTATGAAGTGGGGCTTTGTCAGAACAGTGACTGGTAACAGCTTTGCTCTAAAACATTCTCCCTTGCAGAGCAATGCTCAGCTTGACACTCAGTGCTGGTGTCTAATGCCACCCTCACTGGCTCATGAGAGAAAGACCCCAGGAAAGAAGGAACGCAGGCTCCCTGAAGTTTCTGATGGGGGCAGGAAGGAGGTTGGGAGCGGCATGCTCCCAAAGAAACTTCAGCCACTCCCTTTCTATTGAACATTAGGGCAGGATCTGTAGTGCAGTGCTGAGAAAATCTACTCTTTCTGCTAGGTCTATATACCCTCTCAGGGTCTCAGGACCTAGGATAGGATGAACCAGAGTGCCCTTGGGGCAGAAATGGCTCTCTGGGTAGAAGTAAGGTGGGAAGCAAAATTAACTCTTTCAGGACATTAGACTACCATTTGGTTATTATGACTTTGCTCTAAATGGGTCCCTGGTGAGTATGGAGGATCAGAATGTTCTAATTTGCATTTTCTCCCATTTCTCTCAGCTGCTTTTTCCAATTATGATGTAGGCCAAGAAGCTGTATAATAACTGGTTTATTCTGGATCACTGGATACTCTTATAAATATCAAAAATGCCCCTGCAGATCTGCTATACTGAAATGTATAGAATTCAATCTATGCATAAGGTGTGAAGGTGTGAGGACTGCAGGACTGACCAAGGCAGTGGGACATCCCTGAGATTGAAATTCTGAGTTAATGGGAAGTGTGTGACAGAGAACCCCATGTTCCTGGACGGCTGGGGTGGTGGGTGGAGGGAAGCAGATGCTGAGGCAAGTTCCAGGGTGGGAGTTTCTTTTTCCTGCTTAGGGGAGGATCCATGACTCTGATCTGAGGAGGAGCCAGGGTCTCTGCCTGACATATCTATTACAAGGGAGGTTTGTGGGGAGAGCAAGATTGTTCCCTGGAAACTCTGATTTCACCCGATCACTAAGAATGGGTGACCTCTCTCAGTTGAAGGATCTGGAAAAAATTTTTCCTCCCTGGGGGAAGAGCAAATGTATCAGAGCTCTCCTTTGCTCTTACAAGTTTGGGGTTAGTAAGTAAATGTCCAACAGAGTTGCTAGGACTTAATACTATTTTTTTTTTTTGCATAATGTTGATTAACAGCAATGATGCTTTACATTTATACAGCATTAAAAGTTTTTAAAACACTTGCATATTCATTGTTGATCAGGGTTGGCTTCATGGACATGTAACTAGGGCTATCCTACAGGGTCTAGCTCTCAGAAGGGCCCTGCGCTTGGCTTAATGCTCTATGGTTGGGGGTTTTGTAATTGCAAATACTTTTAACTTTGGATTTGTGTTTTGTAAGTGAAGTCTGATGGGATTATTATGGACCATGTTGTGGGGCTTAGAACCTCAGCTCACATGGGGTCCTGCCTTCCTGGGATGAATTTTTGGCTGTCTGCTCCCTGCTGCCCAGGGCATTGCCTGCTGACGCCCTCTCTGGCTCACCCCACAACCACCATTGCTCTTTGCCTGGGGTAGCAATTAGGTGGCATTGATGGGGTTAGGGTGAGGCTAGCCTTCTTTCAGCCCTTACCCTCCTCCTTCCCTTATGGTGGTGGGCAGCCTCGGTGTGGAGGGTCACCCGCCCTGTGGCTTTTGGGATAGGCAAGGCAACAGCCATCCCTGCCTTGAGCTGCAACTCATGGTGTGTTTGGTGGGCAATATGGTAGATGACTCCAAAGGGCCTCTCACTTGCATCCAACCCAAATATCAAGCACCTACTGGCCTAGAGATTGCTATCCCTTGGCGGGAGGGGGGTCGCTCATCTGCCATAGGTTGGGCTTGTGGGCCTGTGGAAAGGGGAGCCTGACTTCCCTACCCCTGGCCAGGCTTCACATTTTGCTTTTGTACTGGGTCCTGCAAACTATGCAGCCAACCCTGCTGTTGACATTCATTATGCTACCATCAAGCTAGTCAGGACAAGGGTATTGCTACTATTATATTTTTTGCTATTATTACTTCTGTTACTGGAGGTCCCCATTCCTTGCTTGTGACTCGTGCTGGGGCAAGCATTTAAGAAAATTCTACCTTGGGGCGCCTGGGTGGCGCAGTCGGTTAAGCGTCCGACTTCAGCCAGGTCACGATCTCGCGGTCCGTGAGTTCGAGCCCCGCGTCGGGCTCTGGGCTGATGGCTCAGAGCCTGGAGCCTGTTTCCGATTCTGTGTCTCCCTCTCTCTCTGCCCCTCCCCCATTCATGCTCTGTCTCTCTCTGTCCCAAAAATAAATAAAAACGTTGGAAAAAAAAAATTTAAAAAAAAAAGAAAATTCTACCTTATTTAGTCCTCACAACAAATGTATGAGCTAGGGCTTATACGTTGGGGTGGTCCCCAACTTCTGAGTTTTAGTCTTCTCATCTGTAAAACTGATACAAGACTACCTTCACAGGGACATTGTGAGAATGGAATAAGATGGTGTGTGTATAGAGAGATGGGGAAACCTGTATGTACCTGCATTACTATAGCACTGCATTTGTTTGGAAGAAATATTTTGATAAGCTCTGTGAGGAAAAGGGTGAAAGCTCTCCATAGACATACTCAGGGAACCCAAGGACATTGCTTAACTTCTGCATGGAGTTTGCATTTTTCTCAGGAGGAAGGTGATAAAGAAGAGTCACTGAGGGCAAAGGCTTTGTTGGAGAAGAGAGCACATCCCATTTAGGGATCAGAAATATTGAATGAGGCTTTAAACAAATCATTTGTTCTGGGTTTGTGCTGTAAACACCCCCACCTTCCCATCATCATGAAATCTTCAGTAAGGACTAAGTAACAGAATAATGCTTTTGTATATGATTAGGTTAATAGGGGGAGGGTCTCAAAGAGGTATTGAGGTTCTTATCTATGTTGGCACAAATGAAAATAGACAGCACATGGGGGTGCATTTGCCAGAAGATGAGTATAGAATTGGTGCTGGGTTATAATATTATTCTTTGATTGTTTCCTCTGGATGATTTCATTTTTATGTTCAGGCCATGCACTTTGAGGGGTAAAACAGCAGCTACATATATTTTGTTTAGTTTATATTTTTCCATGAGTCCCATCACCAAGTTCTGCACACAATATACACTCAAATGTTGAGGGCTCATCAATATTAGTAGTAAGCTAGTGTGATCATTTCAACAACCTTTTGATGTAGGAATTGGTGTTTCCAGTTTACAGATGAGGTATCTGAGGCACAGAGATGCCAAGAAACTTGCTTGGGTCACACAACTACTAAATGGCAAAGCAGAGGTACAATTCCATGCTTAATACTCGATGCCTCTCTGGTCAATGAAACTTTAACAGACTGTCTAGAGTTTCCATGTCACATAAACCAAACATTACACGTTGTGTATATTTTAAAACCCCATTTAAATCAGAGGAATCAGACAAATTGACTTTAAACACATTCCTAGCAAATAAAAAGTAGAAAAGGGGAGGAAGAACAACATAAGAAAAAAATATATATGACTTAGTTATCCCGTAGATAATTGTAGGGTTGTACTGATATTACTCATTGTACTGTAATGACACCAAAAAGGAAAACTGTGCCAGGTAGATGCAACATTTATGCAAGCAAAGGCTGCCTCAAATGTGTCTGAAAGCATGGTTCTTCCTTCAGCCAAGTCAAGTCCAAAGGAGCACATGAATAATTGGCTACAGCTATCCTTTAAGCAAGTGCCAGCTCCCCCTGCTCAGGTTGATACATCTCCAAACCTCAGGGAGTCAGGAATCAGCTGCCAGCAGCCAATGGGCTTCTGAGCATTCATAACCAGACCAGGTGCTGATCCATCAAGCTAATTAGCAGCCTGTGGGCCACTGTTAGCTGGGAAGGTAGAGGTTTTTTAACTTTTCCTGACAGACTCTGTGCCTATCTGTGCTTTTGAACAAGATATGATCACAAAGTACTATCAGCAGAACCACAAAGAAACAAAAAAACACATTTAGAATTCAAAGGAGGGAGGCCAAAAGGAAATATAGGTTTGCCTTAAATAAGATGAGACATTAACAAAACAAAGGAAATGAACTTTCACACACACAGTGTATGTACAGTGATTTTTCCATTTTATGTATCTTCATTTTACTTAGCATAGCATCATTACTGCAGAATGGTCATTTAATAAATGTTTGCCTTTATTGATAATAATATTTAAAGCATAAATAATAAAAAGGGACAAAATGGGACTGAACTGTAAAGAAGCAAATATATAGCTTATTGGTACCTAAACTGCATTTCATTATCAGGATCCCCAAAGAACAGAAGAAAAAGAATTAGCTTCAGTGGAAAATACAGAAAACAGTGGAATGTTCAGAAAAACAGAAAACTTAGTTTAATTAGGAGATGGAATACATCAGAAATAGTGTCAATGCAAACTATAAAGCAATGTATAAACCAGCAGAGGAAAGAATCCAGTTAATTTTAATAAATTTGTAGAAACTGATTATAAATAATGCATCTAAAATTAGTTTTAATGTAATGGTCAAATGTATAGTAGTAACCATCAATGAAACCACAACCATCCCAAATATCTTCATTGACAAAAGAGAAGTATTCTACAGCTAATCAGTTCAATATTTCTTGACTTTAGTGTGGTTTTATCATGGATCCAATAATCACCAATGGAGCAGTGCCAATACATGACTTGGAGATACGAAATAACAAAGAAGCATCCTAGTCCTTGAAGTAGCCAAGTGTGAAAATCATACAGAATGGTAAGGCAGAATGCTGGCAGAAGTCTTAAAACACAGAGGTAACATTTATGGAGATATCTGCACGAGCTCTCTGTCAACATATGGAGAATTGAGGAAGGGCTACGGGATTTCAATGACACCCCCATCACCACCATCTGGAGATAAAAATCCTGCAGTAGATTTTCTTTTAACTGTGATATCTTACTGATGAGCTTTATATTAATGACAAGATCCTAGCCAAAGTTCCCTTGGATTACTTACTATAAGAGTATTTACTGCTTGGTTCTGGGGTTAAAAAATGAATTTATGCCTTTGTAAAGAACAGCTGTCATTGTATTTGCAGAATCAGAGTCAAGATAATGATACTGAGATGATTCCAGAATCTTCAGGGACCTAAAGAAAGCATTAACAGCAGGGGGAGGTTTGGAAGTACTGGCTGTAATGTAAACTGTGCTGCCCCAAGTAGCTAATCTACATGTTGAGATTATGAGAGCAAATCTCCCTAAATATTTGCTGACTAAAAACATAGGGAATGTTTCCTTAGGAAGAGCAGGAGCATGAGTTGGATTACTTTTGCTGTAAGAAATTAATGCACTACCCTGGACTATAATAAATTTCAGGATTGTGGTCTTTTCAACAGAAGACAGCAGTTTATCCAGGGTCGATGAGCTATTGGATTCATGCCAAATGAGAATTCTCCATAATGCTTCCTACAGTCTTGTGTGTGTGAAGCAGATGAGGTCACCAGTCTGTTCTATGGTTGGTCCCAGTTATTGCCCTAGAAAAGCAACTCCCTTACCTCCTACCCACTGCCACAAACTATCTCCCTCTGGTTTGTTCAGAGCCAACCTTTAAGTTCTTCCTAAGACATTTCTTACCAGCAAAGGTAGAAAGAAGCCTATGATCCTGACCGTATCTACCTCTCCAGCCTAAACTGTGGTGTCTCCTCACTTGAACCATTTGATACATTTCCAGAGCCTGGGGTGTGTTTTTGTTTTTGTTTTTGTTTTTTTTTTTTTTTTCACCTGTGGGACTCTCTCTGCCTTTAACATCCTTCCATCAGTTCTCTACCTGGGAACTGTTCTCTTCCTTTATGTGTTACTTCCTCCTGAAAGCTTTCCCTGATAATAACAACAAACACATAGCCCTTACTTGGTACCGGTTACACTTCTAAAAGCTTTATTAAGCACATTTAATTCTCCCCAGAGTCCTACTAAGTAGGTACTATTATAATCTCCATCTTCGAGATAGAGAAACTTAAAGGCAGAGAGGTTAAGAAATTTATTCAAGGTCACTGGTAAGTGGCAGAACTGAGATTATGAACCAAGGCAGTCAGGCTCCTGAGTGTCTGTCATCACCACTACTCGGAGTATAGGAGTCCTTAGCGCTTGCCATGGTAGGCCCAGCACTCGCCACCAGAGAACTAACTGCCCAGCACTATAGCATTGCAGTCATCTATACAACCCTCCCCTCTTTCTGTGCTCTCAAACTTCAATTAATCCTTCAATACTCAGCCCGGAAAACATTTTCTTTTTTTCCTTAAGCCTTCCTAATCCTGCTCCTCAGCAGGGTGAGGGGCATCCTCCACTGTCCACACTGTGCTTCTCTGTGCTATAGTACAACACCACATGTCTGTTTACTTGTTCATCTTCTCCATTAATCCATAAACTTTTTGAGGGCAGGGATGGTCTGAAATGTTGTGATAAATAACATAGGGCCTGCCATATATAGAACTGTTGCTTAATAAATATTTCTCTGTTCGATGGATGGACACTTGTGCTGAGAAGTCTCCATTCTGTGATTGGTTTCCAGCTTTTACATCAGATGAAAACAAAAAGGACTCTATCACAAATCCTGGAGGAATCATGACAAATGCTTAGCTCCAGTTCAGAAAGAAGCAAGACTACTTATAGCTCAGGGGCTCAACATTACATGACCTGGACTTAATTTTTCCTCACAGCTTAGATCTGTAGAACTCTAGACTGGAAGGGTCCTTGGAGATCATTTATTCCAGGCATTGCAAACTGGTGGCCTTGAGATAAGTTTTATTTGGCACTTACTATTATTTGTTTCTATTTTTATTAGAATACCTTTAGGCAAGACATTTCCTCTTTATTTCTCCACCTTCTGCACTATATCCTATCATAATGTACCACTTCATGTATTTATATCATCTACCTCATCCTTCAAGGCATTTAAGTACGAAATACCACATTTTAGTTCAACCCCCTTTACAGTAAAACTCCTCAAGTCTGTACTTGTGGTCTCCAATTCTCTCATTAACTTGTTTCCAATCAGGCGTCACAGCCACTGACGTGTCAAGATGACCAGTGGCCTCCATGCTGCTAAATCCAGTTTCCAGGACCGACCTGAGTACCCCCTCCTTGATTTTCAGGTACATAATTTCCTGGTTTTCCTCCCACTTCTCTGGCCTTTCTTTCTCTGCCTCCCCTAATTCCTCCTCATATCCTTGTCCTCTAAATATTGGATGGCCCAAGGTGCAGCCCTTGGACTGTTCCTTCTCTCTATCTACTCTCACTCCCTTGATGAATAAATGAGTGAATTAATTTTTCCAATGGGAAAAAAAACCCCAAAAACTGAAGCCCAATGAGGGTAAGTAACTTTCCAGGAGCACACAGTGTTAAACTGGCAGAACCCACATCCAGCTTTCTTACCTCCCCATCTAGCTCTCAGCCATGACATCTTGATGAAACTTCAGTCTGTCAGGTGCATTGAATAACACTGCTGAGAGCAAAGGAGATCTCTGGAGTTCTCTCACCATGTCTTAGGTCTCATCCTTTCTGCTTTCCTACTTAGCACCACCCCCTGCATCATCACATAGCCTGGGTAAGTCATGGCTGGACAATTATTGATGTGTCTGCCAAGTGTTCTGATTTCCTCCCAGAGGAAAACCCTGTGCATGATTCTTCCATTATTCAGGAAGTGACAAAAGTTATAGTCATAATATATAAGAAAAAAGAATGATTCACTGCTGAGCCACTGAGCCACAGGGAGCAATCCAAGGTTTGGAGTAGACAATCAGCTAAGATAAGTCATGATGATGTCACAGTGGAACATACAAATACCTCAGTGGGCTGATCCAAAAGAACATGGCAATTAAATAAGCTTGCTGTTGAGCACTTTTCCACATCCATGAAGAGCTGCTCTCCAATCTGACAGCCACATTTAAGGAGAGGCAATAAAAGGAGGTGGCAGGAGGCAGAAATCTATCCAACATACTCCATGGAGGAAGAAATGATTTCAAATTGCTACAGAGTAAATGAATATAGTCACATAGAAACATTCTGAAAGAGGTCAAACATATTTGGACACTCAACCCAACAGGTCAGGAGCAGTGTTTTCTTTCCGGAAAGGAATTACAGTGTGACATCGTGCATGGAAAACTGATGAGGGTTGTTGCATAATATCAAAGACATTTAACAAAATATAGACAGCATAGGCCATCAATGGCCAGCAAAGCCTTATCAGTATATAGTAGTTGAACATGGTACTTGGTGAAACTCACTCAGTTAGCATAGCACAGATGCTCTTAACCTCTCTGGACCTCAGTTTAGTTTCTTCATCACAGGGTGATGTGTCTCAGTGTTGTTACACAGATTAAAAGGGTATGTTTGTGAAAATGTTTGTACATATCAAGTCTTCAATAATAATAGAAAATATTTATATGTCCTTATTATATAACAGGTATTGGCAAATGCTAATTTATCTAATCCTAAAACAACTCTAAGACTCAACTATTATTATTGCCATTTTACAGATGGAGAAACTGATGTATAGAGAGGTTAAGCAACTTTGTCAATATCACATAGTTAACACATGGCACGACTGGATCCCAGGGGCTCAATCTCCCCAACATTACACTCATAAATGTCAGAGTTTCTCCCTTGCACTCTATGCTACAGAAAGCCAGTGTTCCTGCAAATCAAACCAAAGTTTCACTGACTCAGTCTCAGTTAAAGGAAAGTAGACAGTACATCACGGTCTGGTGGTCAGTAATTTAGCCCTTCTGTCTTTCTCTGCTTAGCCCCCATATGCATGAAGACAGTAAAAAAATACCCAAAAAAACACAACAAAAAAAAAACCCCACAGTCAAATTAATACAAAAGGTAAGATCACAAGTTTGAGAGGCTTTTGTTCTGTTTTCTATTTGGTATCAACTGAACTTCTCTAGGCATTCAGGGTGAAGAGTTATTTATCCCAGTTAATGAATCTCATGGTAACATAAATGTCTTCTGTCTCTGAGATTAGTGAGTAGCTCTTGTCTGGGGACGACTTAGTGAAGAAAATCCTGCATGAACAAAAGACAGATGAGATTTGGGAGAATGAGAAGGGGAGAAGGGAGAGAATGAGCATTTGTTGAGCGGCTACCTCATGCCAGGCATCACACTAGGTGCTTGACCTTCATTATTTCCATTAATTCTTGTAACAACTCAATCATCAACAAACACTTATTGAGTGCCAGGCCCCAGCATTGTGCTGGGATTACCCAGTTGAATAATGCATGGTCCCCTGCCCTTCTAAGTAAAATGAAGAAAGAAAACAAGCAGAGTAGCCAGTTGAGTTCAGTGTGAGGTTAGTTTGGTGTGGGTCTACACAGGCGGTGGAACTAAACAGGCCAACGTGGTACTGGCCCTGTTTATGACCCCTTTGCACAGGACTCTTTCCTGCCGGGGCAGCTGTGTTCCCAGCTAGGTGATACTACCACTGCTCCTCTGTGCTGCTTTCCTTACCTCTTCACAGAGAAGGTGGTAAATTGGCTTGGTGAGCGAGAATCTCTCCCTTAGGAATTTACATTTGGAGGCAGAGAAAGAAGTCAGAGATTCAGTTGTAGGGACAGAAACAGAGAAGGCAATCAAAAAGGAGTCTAAAGCAGAGTAGAAGGAGGCCAAGTGGGATCAGGGGCGAGCAGAAGTCCTACGTAAACAGAGGCTACGAGTAAACAGGAGCTGCAAGGCACACAAAACACCCTGTAGTGTGTGAGGAAGCTAACTGGTCGCAGGAAGAGGATGCATCGAAGGAGAGTGTACTGTGTGTGATATATGTACCAAAATTTGTTAAACCATCCCCCTAATGTTAGATCATTTTCATTTTTTCTGTATTACAAGGAATCCTATGATGAATATCCTTGTACATTATTGTACATTAATTGTAGCATTTCTGATCGTTTCCTTTAGTATGTTCTTGGATCAAAGGCTATACACATTTTAAAGCTCCTATGACACTATGAATTCTTTTCCACAGAAAGGATTTCCCACTCCTTTCAGTGATAAATGAAAGGCTCTATTTTAACACATTCTACCAACACTGAGTCTTGGTCAATTAACCATTAAAAATTTTATTTTCTCGGGGCGCCTGGGTGGCGCAGTCGGTTAAGCGTCCGACTTCAGCCAGGTCACGATCTCGCGGTCCGTGAGTTCGAGCCCCGCGTCAGGCTCTGGGCTGATGGCTCAGAGCCTGGAGCCTGTTTCCGATTCTGTGTCTCCCTCTCTCTCTGCCCCTCCCCCGTTCATGCTCTGTCTCTCTCTGTCCCAAAAATAAATAAACGTTGAAAAAAAAATTTATAAAAAAAAAAATTTTATTTTCTCAATTATTTGCATATTTTTCATATGTTATGGGGCATTTTTATTTCTTCTTTTGTGAATTGAGCTTGTTCATGTCTTTTGTTCATTTGTCTATTGGAGCATTTATATTTTCCTTATTGACTTATAAGGACTTTTCATATAACAAGACCAATGCTCACTGACATATTTTGCAGATGTTTCCCCATACTTTGCTGTTTGCCTTTTAATTTTTATTTGAAGTGCAGAAGTTTTATATTTTTCAAATATAGTCAAGGAACTTTTTTCCTTCCTTCCTTCCTTCCTTCCTTCCTTCCTTCCTTCCTTCCTTCCCTCCTTTCTTTCTTTGTTCTCTTTCTTTCTTTCTTCTCAGAAAATATTTTTCTCCTTTCTAGATCAAGAAAATACTTGGCTCTGTTTTTTTTCTCTTAGTTTCAAAAAAAAATGTTTTTGTTTTTACATTTAACTCTTTTGTTCATTTAGGATTTAATTCGGTGTATTTGAGTCTTTATGAAGGAAAAATTTTAAACTAAAAAAAATAGAATTGTGTCATCCTGTTCCAGAAAGATCTCAGTTGTGTTAATGCTTGTTCTCTAGCAGAGGCAACCATCAATGAATTTCAATAACCAACCCAATTCTCTCAAAGTAATGGTGTATTAGTTTGCTAGGGCTGTCATAGCAAAAGACCACAAGTTGAGGGGGGTGGCTTACACAATAGAAGTTCATTGTCTCACAATTCTGGAGGCCAGAAGTCCAAGGTGATGTGTTGGCAGGATTGGTTTCTTCTGAGGGGTGTGACTGAAAATCTGCACCATATTTCTGCCTACCTTCTGATGGTTTGGTGGTAATCTCTGGCATTCCTTGGTTTGTAGAAGTGTCACCCTGACCTCTGCCTTTGTCTTCACATGGTATTCTCCCTTTCTGCATGTCTGTCTCTAAATTTCCACTTCTTCTAAGAACACTAGTTTTATTGGAGTAGGACCCATCCCGGTTACCTCATTTTAACTCAGTTACATCTGTGAAGATCCTATCTCCAAATAAGATCACATTCTGAGGTACTGGACGTTAGGACATCAACATAGGAATTTGGGGGAACACAATCCAACCCACAACAAATGGGTAATACAATAATCATTGTACTAATTACTCTGATATATTGGGTAGAATATGGGCATGTCAGGAGACAAATTGAGTTTCAGTCCTGGCTCTTATTAGATCTGAAAATTTGGGAAAAATCCCTGAACCTGTTTCCTTGACTGTAAAAAAAAAGAGCTGGATTATGGTAAGGGTTTATTCATCAATTCACCAAATGACTGTCCACTAAGCATTCAACTCTATGTTAAATGCCCAGTATATAGTACACATCCAACATGTGTTATTTCTCTTTCCTTACACATGCTTGAATTATTAGAATAATCTGAGGGATAATAGCGTTAACTAACCCAAGTATTAATGAATGACATTAGAAAGCAATGGAAGTACTTTTATTTTCATTAAATGATTTTTTATTGACAGAATGTATTTCTATGTTTATGATATAACTATTTCAATTTGGTAAGCTTTTAAAATATATTTGATTTTTTTTTAATTTTTTTTTCAACGTTTATTTATTTTTGGGACAGAGAGAGACAGAGCATGAACGGGGGAGGGGCAGAGAGAGAGGGAGACACAGAATCGGAAACAGGCTCCAGGCTCTGAGCCATCAGCCCAGAGCCTGACGCGGGGCTCGAACTCACGGACCGCGAGATCGTGACCTGGCTGAAGTCGGACGCTTAACCGACTGCGCCACCCAGGCGCCCCATATTTGATTTGTTTTTTGTTTTTGTTTTATATTTTGCTGTTGTAGAGGGAGGAAGTTGGAAACCCTTTATCAGTTAATGACTCTCCAAACTTTCAAAGATACAAATAATTGTCTGGACATGCAAAATGACTACAAATGGAGTAGACTCAATGGATTGACCCATGTCTTTTTCTTAATATAGATGAAATTATAACTGTAATTTATTTATGTCATTTATGTTTACTTTCTGTAATATGTGATCCACTTTGAAACCAAGCAAAAGATCATGAATCAATACTTCAAGAGGATTTGTAATATTTCACTGTTCAGTAAATTTGATATTTTATTCACTGAACCATGTTTCCTACAATATTGCATTAAAAAGAAATATCTTGCTCAATTCTCCATGGAAGGCTGGGAAATATGCCAGGTAGAAAACTCCCTGTTTAGAAGCCTTTCAAAATTTCTTTTTACCAAACATTTGCCTTTGCTGGGAGCAAGGAATCTTGTTCTCCCTGATAAGGGTCTCTTAGAAGAATCTCTAGGGCAGTGAATTTTAAACTTTAAAGAATTATTATTAACTTTCACAGTGGAGTGATGTTTTCCAAAGAAATCATACACAAATTTCTAGATCTATGGAAAATGCAGGGTGGAGGTTCTGGAGAGCCTTTCTTAGTCCGGTTTTCCTGTGATTTAGAGGGGGTTGTGCCCAGGTGATGGCTGCAGAATCCCAGCGTTCATTGGAACACAGTTTGAAGCCACTATATTAGAGCTTGATCTATAGAGGAACGAGGGCATCTTACCAAGTAAGTCTTCTCCACCCTATCTGACATCATAATGTAAGAATCACAGGAAGAGAAAGAGAACAACATTGGTATACATGTCCTATGATTCTCCTGGAAATTGTAGCAGACAATGATTTCTGATGACCATGTATAGGCTTCTTTTCCATTAGGTGAGTGGATTTAGTTTTTGAAACACTGTAGGATGCATATGCCAGTCTCTCTAAGGAGTACTCACTCATTCCACAAATTGTGTTGTGAAGCACCAGCTTGTAAATCCACAGTCACCTGTTATTGTGCTGATATTATATCTGTATTGTAATTGACAGTTTTGCTCACTAGTTTGATATTCCAGTAGGCAAACTCATTGAGGTTAGAAGTCATAACTAATAATAACGGTTCTTATTATTTTTAAAGCAACTAGAATTTTTGAGCACAGTGCCAGACACTATTCTAAGTACTTAATATATGGTGTCTTATTTAATCGTCACACAACCCAGTTAAGTTGATTCTATTATCAGCATCCCATTTCTCTGATGAGGAAACTGTGGCAAAGAGAGGTGGGGTAATTCATTCAGCAATATTTTTTGAAGACTTCCCATGTGCTATTCTAGGCACTGAGAATATATGGTGATCAAAACCAAGCCCTTGTGTTTATGGTTTACATAGTGAGATGCTTTCTGAATATGTGCAAGCAAATAGTTGCTAATGAGTGGATTGAAAATTATATTTCTTCTTCTTTTTTGAGAGAGAGAGAGAGCAGGGGAGGGGTAGATGGAGGGAGGGAGAGAGAGGAAGGGGGGAGAGGGAGAGGGAGAGGGAGAGGGAGAGGGGGGGAGAGAGAGAGAGAGAGAGAGAGAGAGAGAGAATCTCAAGCAGGTTTCAGGCTCAGCACAGAGTGCAACACAGGGCTTGATCCCACAACCCTGGGATCATGACCTGAGCTGAAATCAAGAGTCGGATGCTCAACCGACTGAGCCACCCAGGTGCCCCAAAAGATTGTATTTCTATTAATACTACCACTTTACAGTTGAGGTGACTAAATCTCGGGGAGCCAAGGAACTCTTTCAAGGTCATACATCTAATCCATAGTAGAGCCTGATTTAAACTTGGTTCTGTAAACTCTGATCCCTAGGCTTCAAGTCAGTGTATGTAAAGTGGCCAAAGCAATCCACACTTACTGAATGGGTTCTGTTTTCAGAGGATTCTCAGGGATAGGGATAGAGATTTCATAACATCTGCTTCACTTCTAACCACACTTTTGCTTATACTAAGTCTGTTTCTTCCTATTTGATGCTTTGTTATCTGTGACTTCCTTATATATAATAAAGAACTTAAAAAAATACACACGCACACACACACATATATGTATATTAGTTTATTTATTTTGTGAGAGGCAGAGACTGCACAAGCAGGGAAGGAGAGAGACAGGAGAGAGAGAGAGAGAGAGAGAGAGAGAGAGAGAGAGAATCCCAAACAGGCTAATCACCACCAGCACAGAGCCAGATGTGGGGCTTGAATTCACAAAACTGTGAGATCATGATCTGAGCTGAAAGCAAGAGTCAGACGTTTAACCAACTGAGCTACCCGGCGCCCCTCCTTATAATATTTTTTTTTTTGACATATGCACTAACTTGGCCCAAGTGCTAGATGAATGAAAGTCGGACTATGATACATACTGGGTAACATAGTGAGATATATCATGCCTGAGTCTGCCTACTCTGTTTTAGCTCCGCTACAAATATCACATCTTGAAGAACAGAAGACTGAAACCACACAGATCGCTCAGATTGTTTGAAGAAAGCGCTTTCAGATGTGTTTCAAAGGCTGGCTTCTAGATCTGGATAAAACTCTGTGGGCTGTTGGGGCCTGTTGTTTGAGGGTGAGTGTGGAGATGTGTCTACTCCAAAAAGCCGTGAGTATTACTAAGCACACGGAACACTTAGCTCATCAGCTGCTTGCAGCATGAAACAGTTGGCTGACTTGGCAGTGAACTCTCCTTAGAGGTGTATCTTCAGACCATCGATCTCAATGCATACCTTAAACCTGAAAGTCTGCTGCTTTACTAAGTGCTAAGTAAATTAAATTCCACAAGAGTTAGCGAGCAATTTCATCCCCGGTAGAAGCTGTGGATGGCAGTAAGTGAATACAAACTTCAATTTTCAAACAAGATCTAGTACATTTATATAATATCCTTGGCTATTCCAGGGGGACAAAAAATAATTACCAGGTCTTGTTAAACGTATTTCTTTCTTCCTCCTCCTGCCATCCATTCTTCCCTCTTTCCTTCCTTTTTAAATTTGCCTCTCCCTGCCTCCCTTCTTATTTCCTTATTCTCTCCCTGTATGGTTTCTATTTACTCAACAAATATTTAAGGAGCCCTTAAGGCATGGCAGAGCTTATACCATATGCCATCATGCACCCCTAAATCCTGAGATAATATAATTCCTGCCCTCAACAGACTCAAGGTCTAATAGAATTGCAAAGTTACCTGATGGGGGAGGCCTACCGTGCTCTTTCTATGGTATAGGGTGATAGGAATTATCTCGGCTATCTTGAGTGCATTCTATGATTTTCCTCTTTTTTTCCCACCTGGGATTCATCTTAATAGCCCTATTGTAATGTTACTGCCCCTTCAAGTGGCTCAGTGTGTTTTCTACAGACTGTCAGTTTTTGCTGTGTTCTAAATGAGGTTTTAAAGCAAATGCTTGACTTTAGGGGCTTCTTCATTCTAAAAGGAACATCACCTGACTCCCATTGTACTGTGACTACATTTTCTACCCTCTGACACAGAAAGCAGAGAGGGTGGGGGTGCATTAAGAGTCACTAGATGGTCCACTGCTATCATTTGTTTACCTGCTTTGGTTGAATCTATTTAATGGATATGTTCACTGAAGAAATTAATTTGAGGAAAGTGATTATAAATGAAGAATATTTCCATATATAAAGATGCTAACTTTAAGAATTAATTTGAAGGGACTTTTTGACATTTAGTATAGAACCTTCCTTTCGGTGAGCTTAAAGTCCCAGATTTTATTTTATTTCAATTTTTTTCTTTTTCTTTTTTTAAATTTAAATCCAAGTTAGTTATAGTATAATAATGATTTAAGGAATAGAATTTAGTGATTCATCCCATACATATATAATATAGTAATGGTTTCAGGAATAGAATTTAGTGATTCATCCCATACATATAACACCCAGTGCTCATCCCAACAAATGCCCTCCATAATGCCCATCACCCATTTAGCCCATCCTCCGTCGAACACCTGCCCAGCAACCCTCAGTTTGTTCTCTGTATTTAAGAGTCTCTTATGGTTTGTGAATGTCCCAGATTTTAACAAATTCCACAGCCTGAACCAAATTTCTATACCTTTCAGAATGGATCTGAAAGGAAAAACATCTGCAGAACAAAAATATTTTCCTTCTATAACCTCAAGCAAATGTGAGCGCTCTCTGCTCTTAGAATTTTTATTACTTCAACACATCAACAAAGAAACAATGATTCAGTTAGACCTTTCCTTTTGCACATTCAGAATTACTCTGGAATTGCTTGGTGCTGGTATATCTACCCTCAAGTGGCATCTTTGCTTGAGAACTGTATTTTTCATTATTTAGAGTTTTCTGTAATTTTATTTTGTGATGTTAATATTTAATAATATCATACCCCAAGTGGTATCTTTGTGAACTTTCACGTTTACACAACTTGTTTCTTTTTATAACTTTAACTTTTATTCTTTTAGCACTCTGAATATAATGGAATCTATACACTTTTTAGTGAAGGGTTTTTTGCTAGTCATTGTTGGTTTTCCTTTGACAACATAAATGCCTGCTCCCTGTACATTGGTTCTAATTACTTCATCAGCAAGGTAAATATAAATATGTCATGCTTAAGAAAAGGAATTAAATTGATATCTCTCTCTCTTGAGATCACAACCTAAATGTTGCACTTACACACTTCAGTTCTGATTTATTTGTGGACTTTTGTGTAAAAATAAAATTTTCTTAGAAATTCCTGGAGAAACACACATAATAGTGTTATGCATCATAGTCCATTCCCTGAGAATTTCCTTTCTCAGCACCTAAGAAGAGCTTGAATACCAAAAGTTGATCTGCTGATGTGTGAAGGGAGGCTTTGATTTGCTTGCTATAACACAATTTTTGTCGATAAACCCAACATTTCTTAAAAGTTTAGTTTCTGATGACTTTTATTCTATAGTTCACACACAAATGCAAAAAAAAAAAAAACGTATTTTTTACCTTAATAGGGGAGGAACGCTATAAATACAGAGTGAATTTGTAGAAACCGCTTTTTGGACAACTGATAAAATGGTTGCTGATCACTTCATCACTGCTTGCAGCTACCAGTCAATAGAGAAGAGAAAAAATCCCCCATCTACTTTGACCAGGGGGAAGAAGTAGGAATTTCTTGCAGCATCAAGAGGAAACAGAACCTAATAGAGTTATCACTTAGTTTCCTAATAAGAGCCATTTTTCATTTCTCATTTTCCCTACTTTTATCAGGGCATTTTTTTCTAATGCCTCTCCTCTCCTTGCCCATTTTTGTTTTTAATATCTCTAAGGGACACCATATAAGTCATTTATTTTTGCATTCATTAAAAATAAGTTTATGCTGGAGTACCTGGGTGGATCAGTTGGTTAAGTGTCCCACTCTTGATTTCAGCTCAAGTCATGATCTCAACAGTTCGTGAGTTCGAGCCCCATGTAGGGGGGTGTAGAGCCTGCTTGGGATTCTCTCTCTTCCCCTTCCCCCAACCCCCCTGCCCCTTCCCTGCTTATGCTCTCTCTCTCAAAATGAGTAAATAAACTTAAAATAATGACTTTAATAGGGGCGTCTGGCTGTGCTGACAGCTCAGAGCCTGGAGCCTGCTTCGGATTCTGTGTGTGTGTGTCTTTCTCTCTGCCTCTCTCTCTCAAAAATAAATAAAAAACATTAAAAAAATTTCTTTTAAATGACTTTAATAAAAAAATAAGTTTATGTTGTGCCTTCTTGTTCAATTCCTACTTGGGCTGCAAGTAAGTAACAGGTATGAAAACAATTGAGTAGTTGGGCATGGTGGGCCCCAGATATAGATGTTACCACGTATTTCTGGACTCTCCCTATTTCCCCCATTTTTTCCTCAGGACAGGAAAAAAGTGGACAGCAGTGCTTTAATTAAAGCAGGGAGCCACCACTGCAGTGTTGATGTGGCATGCAGCCCCCAACTTCACAAAAAGGCTTAACATAATTTCAGGATTAACTGCACCAATAATCCTTCCAGGTTGCTATTTTTCACACATTACCAAAGAATAACCTTCTAGTGTTTAAAAGAAGTGTCATTTATTATTATTATTATTATTATTATTATTATTTATTTTTAAGAGAGAGAGAGAGAGCACACACATGTGATGTGCAAGTGGGGGAGGAGCAAGAGACAGAGAGAGAGAGAGAGAGAGAGAGAGAGAGAGAGAGAATCCCAAGTGGGCTCTGTATTGATAGTGCAAAGCCCAACACAGGGTTCAAACTCACGGGAAATGTGAGGTCCTGACCTGATCTGTAATCAAGAGTTCGATGCCTGATTGACTGAGGCACCCAGGAGCTCCAAGTAGTATCTTTAATTGTTATTTATTTCTATTCTGAATAAGGTAGATAAAATGGGTTTTGGAATATAATTTCTTTTTCCTCATTGGACTTTTTCTTTCCCTTTCTATTCCCTTCTATACAAAAAAGCTGTATCTACTTTTAACATGCATACTTATTCCAAGTGTTTTTTTAGCATATTTGACTTTGGGAAAACCAAGTAGCTTCTCCCAAGCCACCCTCTGTCTTTCCTTTGTATTTTGTTCCCTATCGGCCAATTTTACCTTGTTCTTATACACGACCAACCTGATGATGCATTGCCTTAGAAACACAAATACAGAATTGGTATAGTTTTATTTTGAGGTCACGCAATCCTGCTAAATCTTAAGAATGTCTGATGGTGTCAGAAGAAAATTTCTTTTTATAAGAAGGCTTTCAGCACTATTAGAAGGGAATTCAGAATCAAAGCTGGTTCCTTTTGTTTCTTAATCAATTCACTAAATAGCTTCCATCATATAGGAAAATTATTCTCCTAACCCCTAAACTGAGATAGTATTTTGAAACAGATTATCAAATCATAGTGCAGACTAATTTCCATAGTTAAATGAGTAGGAAGGCAAAGTACATTATTTGCTAATGTAAATGCTGAGCCTTTTGCAAAAAATTTAATATTCAAAGTCCAAGCAGAACAAGGAGACACAAAAGTTATTGCTTAAAAATTTTCCAAACCAAAGTGACCTATAACACACAAAATATGGTCCATTATGTGCAAGTGACACTTTCTTTGTTAAGAATAATGAACTACAGCAGAATGGCATAATGTAGAACTCCACAGCCGATAAGCTTTCTGCATAAGAACAGAGAGAGTACGTTTCTTAAACAGTTCTGCATCCAATGTTTGCCTTGAGGAGGCACTTAATGGTTATTACTGTTAATAGTAACAATATGAAGCTAATTGGTTTATAATGAAGCAGCAGAAAATACTGATGGTGAGATTGGAGTATATAAAGGGAAAAATAAAAATCTACATTCAAGCTACATAAAAACGATGCTTAAAATATAACTTAATCTTGATATTTTATTCATAATGACAAATTTGTTCATTGTAATGAACATTCCCTAAGTGACCCATCAACTCCATCTCTAAGCTTGATACTGTCAAATTTTTATACCCAGTTCTGACTTCTCTCCTAAGCACTAGACTCAAATATCCAGCTGCCCACTTGACAACTGCACTAACAGAGCTAATTAACATCTCAAACTTAATATGCCTCAGTCCAAACCCCTGATTTTTCCTTCTGCCCCTCCTTCTCTTTTCCATTATCAGCACCACCATTTATTTGGTTGCTTAAGCTCACAACCTAGGAATTGGCCTTATTTTTTTCCTTTCTCCTAACATGCCTCACCAAGTTCTATAGCTTTATATTTAAAATATATCTTAAATCCAAGCACATCTTTCAGGCCACTGTAATCTCTCAAATAAACTGTTCTACTCTTGTCCTTCTACTGTCCATTTTTTCATTCAGTCAACCAGTGACCTTTAGAAAATGTAAATCACATCATGTCACTTCCCCGCTTAAATTCCTCCAATGCTTTCCTACCTTGACGTACAATAAAACTAAAACTCTTTACCCTGGTCTACAAGGCCATTATCTAATTCATGCTTTTTTGTTAGATCTCATCTCTTATCACTCTCTCCCTTACTTTACTCCCAAGTTTTCTTATGTTTCTTTGAAAATGCAATTCCATTCTTGCCTCAGGTTATTCAAACTTGCCATTGCTCCTCCATGGATTTGCAGCTCCTTAAAGTTTTGAATGGTTTCCTCTTATTTCAGTGATTGTTCCCTCCTCAGAGATGGCTTCCCTTGACTGTCCCTACATGGCCACCTCCTACGTTTCAGGCTCCAAAGCTGTCGCCAACCTTCCCTTGCTTTAATTCATAGTACTCATCCCAACCTAAATCTGTATTATATATTTAATATTTTTTCCTCATTGTATTTCTTCCCTCCCAAGACTGTAAGCTTTAGGAGGTCAGGACTATTGTCCTGTTCACTACTTCATCCTCAATGCATGCAACAGTGTTTGACATACAATAGAAAATGCATATTTTGGGGCGCCTGGGTGGCGCAGTCGGTTAAGCGTCTGACTTCAGCCAGGTCACGATCTCGCGATCTGTGAGTTCGAGCCCCGCGTCGGGCTCTGGGCTGATGGCTCAGAGCCTGGAGCCTGTTTCCGATTCTGTGTCTCCCGCTCTCTCTGCCCCTCCCCCGTTCATGCTCTGTCTCTCTCTGTCCCAAAAATAAATAAACGTTGAAAAAAAAATTTAAAAAAGAAAATGCATATTTGTTGAATAAACTAATAATTAAATGATTTCTCTGTGCAAGAGCTTTCTATGATTCTCCATAACCTAAAAAACTAAAGTTTAAACTTCTTAGTCTTCCTTGGCCAAGGCCTTCCTTAACCAAAGTCCCTCATCATCTTACTTTATGTTCCTTTTCCAGCCATAACTTCTTTCTGGGCATTAGTCACCCTGTACTACCAGGTCCCAATACTTTATGGGCTCTAGGGATGCTGTCTTTGCCTGGTTTCCTGCCTTCCTTCTCTATGTGGCAAATTACAGCTCATAAGTCATGCCCAGCTCTTACATCATCTCCTCAGATACTTTGCACTGAACTCATTTGTCCCATCAAAATTGGTTATTATGTTTATTATAATAAATGTCACATTCCCAGGACATTCGTTGAAACAACCAGCAGTAATTGTTTAACGTTGCAGCTGCCAGAAGTGGTGATACAAGTTTGGGCTAAATAGAGGATTACCAAAAATTTTATGAAAAAACTGGAGAATACGACATCCATAGGGAATTTTGGAAAGCTCCAACATGTTCCTGATATAGAAGTCCATGCAAATGTGCAGAGCTGTGAACATGCCTAGGACAGATCTGAGAAGGCCATAATATATTCCCTCTGGCTAACCTGAAGGCTCTGTGCAAGCAGGATGTGGAAGCTAAGGCAGAGTTGTAAACTGCCTGCTAGAGCATTGAAGTCATAGCCCAATACACACCTACAGTCCCTTGGCAGTGGCTGTGAGACTTATTTGTTCAAGGCATTTAAGGAAATATCTGTCTAATCATTAGTTGGCCACTCAGCTATCTGAGCACAGATATCTGCAGCTAAACTGACATAAAATACAGATTTTCAAGAATTAATCCGGAAAAGTCGCTAAATAAACAGCAGCAACAACAACACAGATCAACAAACCCTAAGGAGTAATCTTCTATAGTGTTACATTACATTATTTAAAATGTGTAGAGTTTAACAAAAAGTTATAGGACATGTGAATAAAGAGCAAAATGTGGCCTATACATGGATGTGGGGGCAGGGGGGAGCTGTCCCTGGATGTTGGACTTAATAGACAAAGATTTTAAAAGAATTTTTTTAATGTTTATTTATTTTGTAGAGAGAACATGAGTGGGGGAGGGGCACATAGAGAGAGAGAAAGAGAGAGAGAGAGAGAGAGAGACAGAGAACCCAAAGCAGGCTCCAGGCTCTGCACTGTCAGCACAGAGCCCAATGCAGGGCTCAAACTCACAAAACTGGGTGATCATGACCTAAGCCAAAGTCAAACGCTCAAGTGACTGAACCACCCAGGTACCCCAATAGACAAAGACTTTAAACCACCTATTATAAATATATTCAAATACTTAAAGGAAACCACGTCTAAAACATTGAAGGAAAATATGAAAATATAGTCTCACCAAATATAGAATGTCCATAAAGAGAAACTATATATAAAAAGAACAAACTAGAAAATTTGGAGTTTATCACTACAATAACTGAAATGAAAATATCACTGGAAGCATGAATAACAAAAGAAAGAAAAAGCAAACCTGCAAACAGGTCAATTTAGATTAATGAGTTTGAGAAACAGAAGGTAAAAAGAATGAAGAAAAATAAACAGAATGTCAGAAACATGTGGAATGCTATCACAGTACCAACATATGTACAATGAAGTCTCAGAAGAAAGGGGAAAGAGCAAAGAGCATAGAGAATGTCTGAAAAAATAATGGCTGGAAACTTCCCAAATTTCATGCAAAGATTAACATGCACATCCAAGAACCTCAATAAATCCAAGTAGGACAAAGTCAAAAGGATCCACACCTTGACACACCATAGTCAAACAGTCTAAAGCCAAAGCCAAAAAACAAACAAAATCTTGAAAATAGCAAGAGATAAGTGATTCACCAAGTTTAAGGGATCCTAAATAAGATTATTAGCTGACTCTCATAAAAAAAAGTGCCATAGTGTCTCAAAGGTAATGGAATGAGCTATTTAAAATGCTGAAGGGAAAACACTGTCAATGAAAAATTTTATACCTAGCAAAGCTATTTTTCAAAAAAACAAAGGAGAAATACAAAATTCTCAGATAAACTGAGAGAAGTCATTACTGATAGACATGCCCTATGGCAAATAGTAAAGGGAGACCTTTAGGATAAAATAAAAGGACACTAGATGGTAACTTAACTGCATATGAAGAAATACTGCCAGTAAAAGGTATTTTATTTTATAAAAATAAAAGATAGTCTATAGGTATTTTATTTTATAAAAATAAAAGATGTATCTTTTGCTTGTAACTATTTTCTTCTTCTATCTAATTTAAAAGACAACTGCATAAAAGAATAATTATAAAGCTGTATTGATGGACTTATAATTATGAACATGTAAGTTATATGACAATAACACAAAGGGGGAGGACAGGAATTGGTGCAATATTTTATATATCATTGAAAGTAAGTTGGTATTTATCTAAACTAGATTGCTCTAAGTTAAGATGTTAATTGTAATCCCTAGGGTATAAATTTTAAAATATAGCAAAAGAGAAACAAAATGGTACATTAGAAAATATCTATTTAACACACAAAAAAGGTCAAGGAACAGAGGAACAAAAAGATATAAGACATAAAACATAAAACATAGAGAAAGCAAATAGCAAAATGACATATATAAATCCAATCTTACCAGAAATTACAGTAAATGTGAAGGCTTAACACTCCAAACAAAACGCAGAATGTGGGATAATAGATTCAAAAAACAATTCAACTATATGCTGCCTCTAAGAGATACACTTTAGATTGAAAGATACAATTAAATTGAAAGTAAAAGAATGGAAACAGATATACCATGGAAGCATTAACCAAAAGTGACCTAGAATGGCTATTCTTCTATCAGACAAAACAGATATTTGGACAAAATTGCTACTAGGGACAAAGGAGGAAATTTTATAATGACACAAGGGTCAATCCATTAGGAAGACATAATAATTATAAATATGCATGTACTTAACAGACCCCTAAAATACACAAAGCAAAAAATGTCAGAATTGAAGGGAAAAATAAATAATTCAACACTAATAGTTGGAAACTTCAGTATCCTACTTTCAAGAATGAAAAGAATAAATACACAAGATCAACAAGGAAGTAGAAGACTTGAACAAAACGAAACAACTAGGTGTAACAACATCTATATAACATTCCACTTAACAATAGTAGAATATATAGTCTTCCCAAGTGCAAATGGGACATTATTCATGATAGACATATGTTAGGTCATAAAACAAGTCTTAAGAAGTTTAAAAAGATTGAAATCATTCCAAGTAAATTCTCTGACCATATGGAATAAAATTAGAAATTAACAACAGAAGGATTTTTGGGAAATTTGAAAATATAGGTACATTAAATAGTACACTCATAACCAATGGATGAAGGAAAAAATCACAAGGGAAATTAGAAATATTTTGAGATAGTGAAAAGGAAGATATATCATACCAAAGGTTATGGGATACAGCTCAAATAATTATTACACAGAAATTCATAGCTATAAATGCCTATATTAACATGAAGAAAGATATCAAATCAATAACTTAAACTTCTCCCTTAACATACTAGAAACAGAGGAGCAAACTAAACCCAAAGCAAGAAGAATAAAAGAAATAAAAACACACTAAATAGAAATAAATAATACAGACAATACTATCCTAGAATCAACAAAATTAAAAGTTCATTTTTTTGAAAAGATCAAGAAAATTGACAAATATTTATCTCAGATGAGTAAGGGAAAAATAGAGAAAACTGAAATTACCAAATTAGAAATGAAGGAGAGGATACAGACCTTTCAGAAATAAAAACCATTGTAAGTGAAATCTATAAACAATTGTATGCCAACAGATTAGACAATCTAGATAAAATGGACACATTTTTAGTGAGGCACAAACTATTGAAATGGACTGAAAAAAAATAGAAAATTTGAATATAACAAGTATAGAGATTAGGTGAGTAATAAAAATACTTCCCACAAAGAAAAGCCCAGGTCAAAATGGCTTCACTGGTGAAATTCTAACAAATGCTTAAAAAAGAACTAACACCAATCCTCATAAGCTCTTCCAAAAAGTAGAAGAGGAGAGAATGTTTTCATAGTAATTCTATGAGACCAATACTACCCTGTTACCAAAATGAGACAAAGGCATTACAAGAACACTATGGACCGATAATCTCTTTTGAACACAGATATAAAAATTCTCAAGAAAACACAAGAAAACTGAATCCAGCAATGTATTAAGAGGATTATACACCATGAGCAAGTAGAATGTATTCCAGGAATGTAAGATTGTTCAACATACAAACTTCAACCAATGTAATATTATTATATTATGTTAATAGATTAAAGGAAAAAATGATGTGATTCTCTCCTTAGATGCAGAAAATCATTTGACTAAGTCCAACACTCCTTCATAGTGAAATAATTTGACAGACTAGAACAAAAAGGGAATTTCCTCAACCTGACAAAGTCCAGCCATATACAAAAACAGTGCAGCTAAAATCATTCTTATTGGTGAAAAATTGCATGCTTTTCCTCTAAGATCAAAAACAAGGCAAGGGTGTATGCTCTTGTCACTTCTATTCAACATTGTACTAGAGGTTTCTAGTCAGGGTAATTAGGCAAGAAAAAGAAATAAAGAAATAAAATGCATCAATATTGACAAGGAAGAAGTAAACTGATCTCTTTGCAAATTATATGATCATATGATTATATGATTATATAGAAAATCCTAAGGAATACACACACACACACACACACACACACACACACAAACACACATTATTAGAGCTAACCAGCAAGTTCAGCAAGGTTGCCTGATATAAGATGAATATACAGATATTAGTTATATTTCCATATATTGTCAATTGTTCACTCAGAAATGGAATTAAGAAATAATTCTTTAACAATAGCATCAAGAAGAACAAAATAATTAGGAATAAATTTTTAAAACAAATGAAAGACTTATACACTAAAAACTATAAAATATCATCAAAAGAAATTAAGTAAGGCCTAAATAAATAGCAATGTATCAAAAGACAATGTTGTTAAGAGGGCAATATTCCAAAATTTGTCAATAAATTTAGTGTAATCCCTATCAAAATTTCAGCTGTCTTTATTTGTAGAGATTGATTAGCTGATCCTAAATTTCACATAGAAATACAAAGAAATGAAAAATTTAGAGTTAAAAAAATTTTTTTAATGTTTATTTATTTTTGAGAGACAGAGCACAAGTGGGGAGGGGCAGAGAGAGAGAGGGAGAGACACAGAACCCAACATGGGGCTTGAATCCACAAACTATGAGATCATGATCTGAGCTAAAGTCAGACCCTTAACCAACTGAGCCACCCAGGTGCCCCAAAATTCAAAGAGTTTAAAAAAAAATCTTGAATAAGAAGAACAAAATTGGAGAATTCATACTTCCCAATTTTAAAACTTATGACAAAGCTACTGTAATCAAGACAATGTGGAACTGGATAGAAATATAGAACAATGGAATAGAATAAAGAGCCCAGAAGTAAACTCTTAATGGTCAATTAATTTTTGACAAGGGAGCTGAGACAACCCAATGAAGGGGAAAAGGGTAAACAAATGATTGGGGACAACTGGATATCTACATTCAAAAGAATAAAGTTGGATCCCTATCTCACATGATACACAAAAATTAATTCAAAAAAATCATAAGCCTAAATGAAGGATCTGACACTATAACATTCTGAAGAAACACACAGAGGGGCGCCTGAGTGGCTCAGTCGGTTAAATATCCGACTTTGGCTCAGGTCATGATCTCACAGTTTGTGAGTTCGAGTCTCCTGTCAGGCTCTCGGCTGAGAGCTCTGAGCCTGGAGCCTGCTTCAGATTCTGTGTCCCTCTCTTGCTCTGCCCCTCCTTCACTCTTGCTTTGTCTCAGTCTCTGTCCCTCTTTCTCTCTCAAGAATAAACAATAAAAAAAAAAAAGAAAAACAAAAGAAAAACACAGAAATAAGTCCTTATGACCTTGAATTAGGCAATGGCTTCTTAGATATGATGGCAAAAGCATGAATGACAAAAGAAAAAATAAATTAATTAGACTTCATTAAAATTTAAAACTTTTATACTTCAAAGGACATCATTAAGAATGTAAACAGACAATCCATGGAAATGGAAAAAATATTTTCAAATCATAAATCTGATAAGAGACTTCTATCTACAATATAGAATATATTGTTATAAGTCAATAATAAAAAGACAATGACCCAATTAAAAAATGGCTAGAGTATTTGAATAGACATTTCTCCAAAAGAGATAAACAAATGGCCAATAAAGACATGAAAAGTTGCTCAATCTGACTAGTCATTAGGGAAACGGAAATCAAAACCATAATGAAATACCACTTTGCATCTATTAAGATGACTAAAATTAAAAAAAAAAGATAATAACAAGTGTAGGCAAAGATATGGAGAAATTTAACCCTCATACATTGCTGATAGGATTGTGAAATGGTGCAGCCTCTTTGGAAAATAGTTTGGCAGCACCTCAACAGATTAAACTTAGATTCACCATATGACCCAGCAATTTCACTCTTAGGTATATACCCAAGAGAATGGAAAACATGCCTCTATATAAATCTGTATGTGAAGATTTCTGGCAGCATTATTCATCATAGCTGAAAAGTGGAAAACAGCCTAAATGCCCATGAACTGATGAATAGATAAATAAAATATGGTATAGCTATACAATGGAATAAAAATTTGTCAGTAAAGGGCATAAAGTATTACATATGCTACAACTTGGATGAACATGGAAAACATTATGCTAAGTGAAAGAAAACAGTCAGAAAGACTACATATTGTATGATTCTATTTATGAGAAATGCCCAGTATATGGGATGGAAAGAGGAATACAGAGTGACTGTTAATGGGTACAAGGTTCTTTTTAGGGATGGTGAAAATGTTCTCCAATTAGATAGTGGCAATGGCTGCACAATTCTGTGAATATACTAAAACCTACTCGATTGTAACCCTTAAAAGATTAAATTTAATGGTGTGTGAAGTATATCTTAATAAATAAAGCTATTATGAAAAATGATGTGGTGTAAATTTGGGTGCTTGTAGTTTTCTCTTCTTTTTCTTTTTTTCTTTTTTACCAGTGGGACAATTCAGAACCTACCATGCTGGCACCTTTGGCAGAAAATGATGGTGACAGCAAATGACATTTCAGGAATGGCTTTTAAGACACCGGGAGCAATAGCCCGAGGATAATCAGAGTTGTTAGGCTACTCTCCTACCCTGGGAAGTGAAACCAACCTGATTCTGTCCATCATGGATACTGGTGACTTGAGTTGTTGATAAATGCTCTGTAAAGTTTAACATCCCCTGTTATACTTTAAATATAGAGACTAATCAACAATATCTTTCAAACTCAGTCTATTTTGAATATAACTAAAGCAGAACTTTAAAATTAGAGGAACTTGAGATCCTCTGGTCACTGGCCAAAGGGGAAAATTCATTTTTTATGATCTGGGAATTTATTTAGTATTACAAGAAAATAACTTCTTTATATGAGAATAAAGGAAAGACCAAATAACCAAATTTAAGGTTCTGGGTTACAAAGCAGCAAGTTAATAGAGACTCCATTCTCCTTTTTTTCTACTGGATTATATTTAGGGATAACATGTCTTCATCACATAGTGGCTCTGTATACTTCAGAGATAGATAGGTTAAGTCTTTAAAATTTGAGATAGAACACCCTATATTACTGTTTTAAAATTTATACTGATATCTTGCTACAAACTTTTTTTTTTTTTTGTCTCTGGGGAAAAAAGGAGAACCCAAACTCAGCTTATTATGTTGTCAAATATTTCCTAGACACTTTTGTATGTGACGGGAAGGGAAAACCACTCATAGCTGCTTTCTCAATTAATGTTGCCCTTTATCACTGCATCTATCCCCTCCAGCTTCACCTCTGTTTTCTGATTTGTTTTTCAACATTCTAAACCAAAATTCCATTTCTTTGAGGAAAGTGTATGTTGGCACTTTTCCCAGATAGAAATTGATGACCCAAATTGTACTTTCTCAAAGGCTCTGTGGATTACTGGGAAGGGACATACCTGTGCATCTAATCTTAACAAGCTCTAAATCTATATTGTGTTGTTTAGCGGCTG
This sequence comes from Puma concolor, assembly GCF_028749965.1. NCBI lineage: Eukaryota > Metazoa > Chordata > Mammalia > Carnivora > Felidae > Puma > Puma concolor. The sequence continues at coordinate 22,540,512 of NC_141673.1, read as the reverse complement.
CTGGACAGAGTACAGTGCAATAGAGGCATAAATGCACCAACCTCAGCCTTCCTTGCTTTCACTGGTGACAACCCCCTCCCATCTCTCTCTGATTTCTCCCCATTGTCATGTCCTTCCTCTCTAGCCTCCAGACCTCACCAGGGGACCATGGGGAATTGCAGATTAGCACAGCATGCTCCTCTCAGTCTTGTGTGCAGTTTCTCTTTGCAATTTCCCTACTGTGGTAGGCAGCACTCATCAATCAGCCCTGCAGCTCTAGCATCGAGAATTCACTATAAGGAGCAAGATTTCTTTAGTTATAGCCGCTTGTATAAGAAGAGATGTTTTCTCTCATGAGTTGTTTGATATGCAGTACAGTCATTCCTCTGTTCTGAAAAATCTCACCTGAATAGGCTGGTGTAATTCCAGAATGTTCAGACTGTAATACCTTTAGTTTTGTCTTTCCAAAACAAATTTTATATTTGCGAAAGTGACCAAGCTTGATGAGTGGAAAGGCTTATCTGTGTGGAACTGTTGCTATAGAAAAAGAGCCATATAATCTTCCCTGTTCTATACCTAGTAAATCTTCCAAAGGGTTAGGAAAACAGTATCTTATCTGTCTTTGTCTTTCTGATAATATCAACATGTCAAATGGAAGTTGTCCTGTGGTTTCTTTAGATAAGCATATCCCAAACTAGTGGTTATTGAATATTTGTTCCTGGGTGATGTTAATATGTATTCCTGGAAACAAGAAAGGTTTCCATGGTCAAATACATTTGTGAAATTTGAGTTAAATAAAAATAAATTGGTTTCCTCCCTGCAGAGCTTCACAGAATCTTTAATAATACAAAGTGTTTTTGTGAACTTCTCAGATGCAGCTACGGTAAAGAGTCTTCATTCTGGAATGAATGTTTATATTTCAAAAAGTTAGTGTTCTGTGAAAGAGTTTGCAAATGAGGTTTTAGATTCATACTCTTTAATCTAATGTAATAGTTAATGGAGAAGATTTTGAACAAACAGGACTGGATTCTAGTTGTGGGCCCTCTACCAATTAACTTCATTTGTAAAATGAAGACAAGAATACTTGCTGCAAATTGTGTGGTGAAAATTAAATATTACTTGTAGACTAGCTAATGAAATCCTTGCACCTAGTAGGCTTTCAAACAATTGTAGCTATTATTCTGTATACAAAAAACTAGTTGTGTCAACAGTCTTTCCAACAAGAAGCATTTCTTTAATTTATAATAATCACTTATTGGAATTTCTTTTTTTTAACTTGTTTTATTTTTTATTTTTTTAAAATTTACATCCAAATTAGTTAGCATATAGTGCAACAATGATTTCAGGAGTAGATTCCTTAGTGCCCCTTACCCATTTAGCCCATCCCCCCTCCCACACCCCCTCCAGTAACCCTCAGTTTGTTCTCCATATTTATGAGTCTTTTCTGTTTTGTCCCCCTCCCTGTTTTTATATTATTTTTGTTTCCCTTCCCTTATGTTTATCTGTTTTGTCTCTTAAAGTCCTCATATGAGTGAAGTCATATGATTTTTGTCTTTCTCTGACTGACTAATTTCACTTAGCATAATACCCTCCAGTTCCATCCATGTAGTTGCAAATAGCAAGATTTCATTCTTTTTGATTGCCGAGTAATACTCCATATATATATGACATCTTCTTTATCCATTCATCCATCGATGGACATTTGGGATCTTTCCATACTTTGTCTATTGTTGATAGTTCTGCTATAAACATGGGGGTGCATGTGTCCCTTCAAAACAGCACACCTGTATCCCTTGGATAAATGCCTAGTAGTGCAATTGCTGGGTCATAGGGTAGTTCTATGTTTAGTTTTTTGAGGAACCTCCATACTGTTTTCCAGAGTGGCTGCACCAGTTTGCATTCCCATAATAGAAATTTCTAAAATGCCTTCTGCATGACCCAAGTTGGATGGAATTATATCCAATGTTCAGTCTGATTTTAGTGGTTAGCACAATTTACGGTATTCTATTTGTTGAGGAATGGGAGAAAAAAGAGCATCTACTGAAAGTTTATTTAATATTCACATCAGTCTTAGGGGGGTAGAAATTATTCAGCTCCAGAGTAGTGAGTAAGCTTAAGCAAATTGCCCAAGCTCATGGAAGGCATATTAAGTGGCAGAGTTAGGATTCAATCTCAGATCCCTGCCTGCAAAATCAGTGTTCTCTCCATCTGCCATGCCATATCGCCTTCTTTAAATGTCGATAATTCATTCCTACATGTACATGGCAGCTCTTTGTTAACTAAGACCATTCTATTCCTCATTCATGTCAGATAAATGACTCCTTTCCTTGTCTCAATATAGTGGTACAAATTCGATCTCATCCTAATGATGTTTTATGGTTCCTTTGTAACAATCTCTCTCATATCCTGGTAAGACGGAAAGATCACATAATTGAATACAGCTATATCTTCTCCAAAGTCTCTTGACTTCACAAAAATTGTGGTGAGGAGTACAGCTCAGGGGAGCTACTGTGAGGGAGTAGGAGAGCACTGGCCTGTGTCTTCAGTGTGAGTCCTAGTCCTCTCTATGCTATAACTAGCTGCATGACCTCGAGAAGTCATTCTATATCTCTGGGGCTTAGTTTTTCTGTTTTTGCACTACCTACCTTACAGGTTCTGTGAAGTATAGATTAAGTCACTTTGTTGACTCTCCAAGTCTGTTGTAGTGATCTCAAAGTGGGGTATACACGTCCAGGGATGTGCAAGGTGATTTACTGGAGTGAAGGAGGACAATATTAGAACTTCCACTTATAGTTGCTTTTAATCTTGGCCTTTTAAAAATGTCTATCTTTGGCATATGTTTTGTAGTATATTAATATGGTATTACATATAGGTAAATTATAAATGAATAAACATATGTTGGAAGTTTTGCTAAAATTTTTTATTGATGGGTGTGTAATAAAAAATGTTGGAGGTCCAGTGGCCTCCAGGATAAAGTCCAAATTCTTTAGTGTAGAATTTAGGTCCCCTGTGAATTCTCTAGACCCATTTCTTGCTCCTGCCGCTCCTCTTACCTAACTAACCAAACATGCCAGTATGTTTCATAGCTTCATTATCTTTGCTTATACTGCTCCCTTTGCCTGAAATTCTTGGAATCTCTCCCACCCACCCCCACCTTCCACTTGGAGACCCCTTACTCATCTTTCAAGACTTGCAAAGGAGTAACCTCCTGCATGAGTCCTTTCCCAAACTTCCCACATATACCAGATGACTCCCTCCTTGGACTTATCACACTCTATGGCACTTGCAACTTGTCTGGAAGTGTATCTGTTTGATCTCATTTACTCCTCTGTATGTTTTTGAAGGACAGGGTCATGTTTTTTTCATGTATTTTGTTCTAGCACCTAGTATGGCCCCTGATATGTATTTCATAAATATTGATTGATTATGCAAATAGTAAATGAGTTGTGAAAGTACTATAAAATGTTAAAATCTCTAGGCAAGTACAAAGAGTCATTAATATTAATATATATTAAATTCCCATGGATTTAAATGGAATATCTTTCTTAAAAATCTCTTAATTAATTCATTAATTCATTCATTCATTTTGAGAGAGAGAGTGACAGAGCACAAGCAGGGGAGGGGCAGAGAGAGAGAGAGAAAGAGAGAGAGAATCCCAAGCAGACTCTGTAATGTCAGCGCAGGCTCAAACTCACGAACCATGAGATCATGACCTGAGCCAAAACCAAGAGTTGGATGCTCAACCAACTGGGCCACCCAGGCACCCTTCTTTCTTAAAAATCTTGATCAAGTGATATGAGTGAAATAATCCTAACTGATACTTTTAGGAACTGGTTCTCAACCCTGCCTGCACATTTCACGTGGGAGCTATATAAAATATCAATGCCCTCCTCACAGGAATTTTTATTCAATTGATATGGGATGAAGTCCAAGCTTCTGTGCTTTTAAAAGCTCTCCAGATGATTTTCATGTGCAGGTAGGGCTGAGAACCACTGCTCCAAGTGTCATGGATAGAAAAAGAAAAGGGCTCAGGAAAACCTGGGACAGAATGAATGCTTTTCCTAAAAATGCAAATGCAGTTGTGAAAGAGACTTTAGTACCCAGGCTTTGAAGGTTGAAATCCATCCTCGTGGGGAAAACACACACACAAATTGCAGTTATTTACTGACGCCAAACTACAGAGTCACTTGGATGAAAATGTGAGGGTTTAAGACTCCCCAACATGGTTCACTAAAAATAGATCATGTCACAGAACCTGAACAATGTCTTGGATTCAGGGATGGCTGAAGATATTGACAAAGAGGATGAACTTTCTGTGAGGTCATGGAGCATGGAACTCCTCGTGAAGACCTGAGGGTTGCGCAAGGTGGAAATGACCTTGGTGAGAAGGTGGACAGGGTGGGGGTGGGGGTTTCTTTCTGACACACTCTCTGGGAAAGAGTGAGTCTCAGCTAGGCTACACAGAAAACAAAGAGGCAAAAGTTTATGAACTCTGATTTTGTAACTAACACCTTTTTTCTCCTTCTCTTTTTCACCTGGAGACTGTTAGAAAGCTGGGCGAGGTGCCAAATTAGCCTCAAACTGCTTCTCTGAGTGAAAACTTTAGGTGAGCATCAGCTCATATGAGCTCAGAGTGTATGGGATTTGAAGTCTCTGTAAAGGTGTTTTTGAGAAACCTTATTAGGATTGTTGCATATGTTGTCAACATAATGTGTTTTAGAGAATCACAGTGTATGGCTGGTAAATAAGTCACTATTAATATGCATCCTGGATGTCAAGGCCTTCAGGATAGAAGTTACTTTTTGCATTGCATACTAATTTGGGCATTGCTGCTTTGGAATTGATGACAATTTAGCCTGTAACCGGCTGAAGTTTCATTCGTGTTGAGAGAATTTGCTAAGCAAATTCGTGATGTGCCAAAGATTACTGCAGTTAATCTTATTTTAAGAGAATAAATATGTCCAAGCACTTAAGTGGCATGTGTTACAAATCACACTACTCAGGGACTGGTTACAAAGACCGCTTATCTGTTTGTTGAAGTAGGGTAGGCAGGACCTCTAGTGGCAATGGCTAGTTAGCAGTTAAGACAGTGTTAATCTTTTAGAAAGTATAAATCGCATTTCTTTTAAATTCTGCATGATATAATTCGGACTGATACTCCCCCAATAATCACGTTCAAATTCCCTGATGTTCACATTGTCTCCAGTTCAGGATACACATTTCTTGGAGATATATTCTCAAATAAAATGGTTTGAAAAGATTTTCTGGCAAAGTGGACACTTGGACCTCTTAAAGTAAGATGGCTCTTAAGGTGTGCAATGAGGTCAACTAATGGTTTTAATTGGTTCTTGACTTGAATACTATTGACTTGTTCACACATTGTACACCTAATACCCACAAATGGCCATTTGCACTCTGAATTTGATCTTCCAAACAGTAGCAAAGGATGATTTTGAGCAGCTGCTCTACTGGGAAAAAGGGCATGGTGGTGGTGGGGTTTGACAGTATCTGTGGTGGCCCCAGACAGTGCTAAACTGCAGTGCATCTGTTTGCCTTACCCCACAGCTGAGACCAGGCCCTACCCTGGGCAGGCCTGCAGTTGAGAAGAGCCCCTCTCTTCTGCCAGCCTGGTCCTGTGGGGTCTGCTGGCTGCTACATACTGAATCCCATCCAGGCAGGCATATCCTTTACCTTAGCCCAATGGCTCTCCTACTCCTCTTCCCTCTAGGGGTGGGGGTGGCAGAAAGGGGTAGTGGGTGTGGGCAGGCAGCTAGATGGGAGCCTGACCTTGTGGTCACATGCACACGAGGGTGAACTGTTGATGCACTGTTGGCTTGTGCTGTGGGGAGGGTGAGGAGGGAGAGAAGAGAGAAGAAAAACCTTTCCTTCTACCTCTAGTGTAGGAGTCTAGTACAGTCTGGTCCTGAGTTCTTTCAGGGCTCAGCTGAATATGTTACTTATCAGGAAATTTCTCCCTCCTCAAGATCAAGCTCTCTTGTGTCCTCTTGTAGCTTCCTGTCCTTGTCCCTACTAGCATTTATTACTATTCTAATGAATTATTTGCGTGAATGCTTATTATCTGTCCCTCTCAGTTGGGCACAAACTTCAGGATGACAGAAACTCCTGAGGATGGATGCCGATTCTGTTTATTTTTGTATCCTTATGCATGAGGCCTGGAATATAGTTGGTCCTCAATAAATGTTTGTTGAATGGATGAATGAATAAAAAACACAAAAATGAATGTATAAGAATGATCTTTGGAAGTAACCTAACATCTAGCAAGAGGGAAACAAATCAAGGAGACAGTTTGGTCAAATAAATCATTAAAACCATATTTTAAAAATATGTAATAATATTGAAAGGTGTTCAGAATGTATGTTAAATGAAAAAAAAGGTCAGATAAAAAATGAACATATTGTATGATTTTTCTTCTTTGGCATAAAGAAAATACAGAAAATTATTAGTATTTGTGGTAGTTTTGTTCTATATGAACACTGAAGTAGCCAATATTGAATCACTGCTCCTGGGGAAAATGCAACCTCTGGTCACAATGATTTTGTCAACTGATCAATATATTATAACATTGTTTTATGCGTATTTCCATTTAAAGACACCTTATTTAATATATGTTGTTGATTCATTAACACTGAGCTCATGGCCAACAGTGTGAACAAAGCTTATCTAATTCATGTATTTTCTCCATGTGCTTAGGAACACAAGAGAACACTTCAGCACTATGCTGTTTGTTTGTTTTTGTGAGAGAGAGAGAGAGAGAGAGAGAGAGAAGGAGTGTGAACAGGGGAGAGGGGCAGAGGGGCAGAGGGAAAGAGAGAGAGAATCTTAGGCAGGCTCCACACTAAGCATGGATCCTGGCATAGGGCTTGATCCCACGATCCTGGGATCATAACCTGAGCTGAAATCAAGAGTCAGGCGCTCGATCGACTGAGCCACACAGGCACTCCTCAGGGTCATTTTAAACAATTAAATCACCAATGAAAAGCACAAAAATGCTAAAAACATGGCACTAAGTAGACTACAAAAAGGATACTTGTTTACAGCCTGAGAGCTGAAACAAGAAGGCAGAGCATTGCTCTGCTTAATTAACCTCAGCACCCTCAGCTGGGAACATGTGTGGTGGGTCTCAACATTTTTGCTGCTGTGCACATACAAGGGCCCCTGACTGACTGAGAAAGCACTGAGAGTATTGGTTTTGGGGTTACAATGAAGTTTTAGTGAATAGGTGAATTAATAAAGATGGAGTCTGCCAATAATGAGGATTGATTGTATAAAAAACTGAGGGCAGAGATGCCTTCAGAGTAGTAGAATCATGGTGATAAAACTATTTTTCTTTATTCTTTTCTGCACTTTCCCAGATTTTTTAAATGAACTTATATTCTTTTCTTTTTAAGTTTATTTATTTATTTTGAGAGAGAGCATGTCTGCGCATGAGCAGGGGAGGGGCAGAGAAGGGGGGGTAGAGAGAATCCCAAGCAAGCTCTGTGTTGTCAGCACAGAGCTTGATGTAGGACTCAGTCCCACAACTGTGTGATCATGGCCTGAGCTGAAACCAAGAGTCGGATGCTAAACAAACTGAACCACCCAGGCATCCCTAAAATGAACTTGCATTCTTTTATAAGTAGAAAAATATAAAATTTTACTTAAAAATAAATACTATTTTTCTTGTGTTAGGAATTAGTAAAATGTGATGGGCAAGATATGTACAGGGAAAGGTTAGCAAAAGGTTTTTTGGCCATCCGTGGCTGGCATAACAAGTTTCAAAATAAAAAGCCAAAACTATATCCATATAGTAGTTTAAAAAACATACCGAGCCATAATTTTGAAGAATGTTTTGAATTCTCCTTACAATATATGTTTGAATGGGCAATGTTCCATTTACATTCAGGAACAGGGTGACTCCCTGAGCAAGAGATTCAAACTGACCAGGAGAAAGAGACAGAAGAATAAGACCCAGCCCTGCCAACATAAATCAGCCATCTGATGATGGCTGTACCAAAGGGCCTGCTTTCTCTAAAAATCCTTGCCTTTGGGTATTCACCCCCTACTCTCTGTCAAGGCTGAGTTAGGTGCCCCTAACAGCAAAGTGTCCTATTACAGAACTCCCCACACTGTGTTGTGATAACCCTCGTACCTGATTTCCCAACTAGACTTTAAGTTCTGGGAAGGCAAGGGCTGAATGTAGATGGTTCACTATCAGACTCTGCTGCCTAGGGCAGTGCTTTGAGGACAGTGAGGGTCAAATGAGTATTTGTTCAATATAGATGGAATGATTACGCATCAAGCATCCCAACAGAGAGTGGTTCCTGTCGGTTATCTTTAAATATGAAAGTCAGTGTCAGAGACAGCACCAAAACTCATCCAAAAATATGGGAGTACAAGTGATAAAATTTCAGTCTTAAAAAAAGGACAAGATTTCTTATATTTAGGCAAATAGAGATCATAGAAATAAGAATCTGCCTCTGCATGAAAAGCAAATAAAATTCTTGTTTCCTTTTACATTCTTACAATTGTACATTCTGTTCAGCAGTCTTCTGGCTTCTGATTATCGGGGAATACACTGCTTGCTATTTCTTGAAGTGTCCATAAACACAGATAGCAGAGCTCAATTCCTGAAATGTGTTCAGGTTTGATAAGGCGGATTGGACTGGATCTTGTTCAGCCTTTAATCTATTGCCTTCAGCATCTGAGAATGTTCCAAATTCAAGGCTATTTCAGTACCTTCTATTTACAATATGTGATTCTATAAAATGATATTTGTATTAGTTTTCTATGGCTGCTGTAACAAGTTACCGCAAAATTAATGGCTTAAAACAACACAAATTTATTTTCTAACAGTTCTGTAGTTCAGAAGTCTGACATGGATTTTACTGGGCAAAGCTCAAGGTGTCAGCAAAGGTGCATTCTATCCTGGAGGCTCTAGGAGAGAATCTACTTTCTTGCATTTTCCACCTTTAGAGGCTGTCCAATTTTCTTGACTCATATCGATCTTCCTTCATCTTCAAAGCTACCAAAGTCAGACTGAGTTCTCATGGTGCCCTCTGGTTCCCTCTTCCTACAGTCTCTTTCAATTTTAAGGGCCCTTGTGCATATTTTGGGCCCACTGGGATAATTTTAGAGTTAACTGTGTAACGGAGTTATTTCCATCTGTCTGTACCTTAATACATCTTTGCCATGTTACTTGACATACTTACAGGTTACAGGGATTAGGATATACGTACTTTTGGGGGCCATTATTTTGCCTGCCACAGATGCATGTATACAGTTATATATACCTGCAATCTAGGAAATATAGTAAGTCATCAAAAAATGTTTTTAAAGTTTATTTATTTTTGAGAGAGAGGGAGAGAGAGAGAGAGCGCGAGCAGGGGAGTGGCAGAGAGAGAGGTAGACACAGAATCCGAAGCAGGCTTCAGGCTCCAAGCTGTCAGCACAGAGCTTGACACAGGGCTCAAACTCATGAGCTGTGAGATCATGACCAAAGTCGGACGCTTAACCAGTTGAGCCACCCAGGTGCCTCTATAGTAAGTCATTTAAAAAACTGTGTCCCTATCCTAACTCTGTTCCCCCCGACTGGTTAAAAAAAAAAAGATTAAAAAAATACCCAAAACAATCCAGAGAGTCAAAGCATAGAATGATATAATTTTGGAGTTAAAATTTTCAAGTTCTTCTTTTGCTATGTGGGTTTAAGAGATTAAGATCTCCACTGTATCACTTGTGTGGGAGTTTATGTATAGGAATCTAACTGCTAATAAGTTATTTCCATGAAGTCCCACTCACAGTATGAATAGATATAATCTTGTTATAATCTGCCCACTGTTTGCCTGAAATTGTGCATACAAACTATATCTAAACTTTTTCTTCTTAATCATTCCTCTCTCAGAAATTTTGTTTAGCTTTCTAATTTGATTAGACAAGGGTTTCTCATTCCCCACTGCTTTTTCAACAGATAGCATAAAGATAAACTCTTGCCAAATCCCAGGAGGAATGATCACTGACTGGAAATCAGCAGGAGTGATAAGATTTTCTGAGTGGTTTATACAGAAGCAAAAGGCTGCCGAAATATCAGATTTCATGTCCCATATGTCCCCATCTCACCCCACATTATGCATTTAATAAAAAGTAACAGTTAGCTGCATTCCATATTTCAGTCACTCTTTCCCCATCTATAGACTGTAAGATTATGCAATATTTGTTATATTTGGTTTTCAGTGAAACCAGAATCAATAACAAATTTGTTTCATATTCATTCCTAAACATATTTACTGTGTGAATATGGATCAGCTGGGATGGTATGAGGCTGTCACACATGAGCAGGGCTTCTGTGCAGTCCACAGCAACCTTTCCAATATTCCTGAGTAAGTCCAATAAGTCATAAAGCTCATATGCTACTGAATTCAGAACATCACCACCAGTAAAATCAGTTGAGATACTTTTAGAATGTTCAGTTTTCCAGCATCTCTTTTTTGACCAAATCCTTTCCCCTATTCCTTCTGTCTGTCTCATCTGGTTAACTTTGAGAAGTGGACACAAGGTTTTCCTCCTCTCCATCTATCCCACTCCTCTTCCCCTATTGTGAGATGACCGTGTGGTTGAGGTGGGTTTTGATTAATTTTAGCTAAATCCATCCTGATCTTTCCATCCCTCTTCTGAGTGAGGCAAAGCATTGTACATCATTCCTCTGGGAACATAGAGTGGTTCAATTTGGCCCAATTAGATGGTAGAAGTTTTCTGAGGCTTCTAGTTAGTGTTCTCACTCTGAAAAGAAAGTTTCGAAGAGTCATCCTCCCCCTGCCCATGGACCACCCCAAACTGGTTCTAGAACTTTTGCAACCATGTTATCAGCCTGATGAAGTAACTGATCTAGAAGAATCACAGGGAAGCAGAGCTCCTTCCTGATCCTCTGTCAAATACTTCTGAACTTCCAGTCATATGGACAGTGTTTCCTTTAGGGTTAAGCCAGTTTGAATTGGATTTTCTGTTATATTTACTCATTCATTCCATAAATAATTACAAATGTCTACCGTGTACCAGACACTGTTCTAGACATTTGGGTTATATCAGGGAGAAAAACAAAGGGCCCTGCCCTCTAGTATGAAGAGATTAAAAAAAAGAGCAAATGATAAATATAATAAATCAGGAAACTCACTTCTTAGTGATTTCTAACATTCTTATGTTAGAAAGTGATTAAAGAAAGATGAAGGAACTAGGGAGCAACAGGAGCAGCAGATGAAAGATGGGAGTAGCCAACTATAATTTTAAGGGTAGGCAGGTTTCACCTCATTGAAAAGGTGCAGTGTGAAGTGAGCATGGATGGATATTTGGGGAAGAAATTTCTAGGCAGAGACAAGGGCCAATTCCCTAAGTTGGGGGCTTCCCTGGAGTATGGGAGAAGAAAGGAGACTGATGTGGTAGGAGTGAAGAAAAGGAGGGCAAAAATTAACAGGGGCCCAGTGAAGAAGGATTTTGGCTTTTACTCTGAGTGAAATGGGGAGCCACTGACGGGTTTTGTGCAGAAGAGTGGAAACCATCACTCTGGCTGCCATTTTGGGGAACAGGTTTTGGAGGGCTTAGGGAAGATGCAGAGAGCCCACAGTCCTAATTCAGTGTGGTGGTGATGGTGGTGAGGAGTGGTTTCCATTCTGGATAGGCTTTGAAGACAGAGCCAACAGATTTCCTGACAAAGCGTATGTAGGATGTGGAAGAAAGAAATCAGCTACAAGGATGACTCCATCTGGAAGCAATGTAATTCATTCTCTCTTAAATTTGCCTGGCTTGCCTATCATCTACTATAACAGTGAATGTTATGAACCATAGGAAAATCCAACAAAACATAGGGTTCACAGGCAGACCAATAATTCAATATTAAGAGACTTACATTTTCTATTCACCATCTCCTTCACTTAAAAGTGTTTTTCTTGGCTGCCTTTTAGAAATAAAATTATCCTTCATTGTGTTTGAGTGTACTCAGGTAGGACTGAAGTGGTGATAGTTCTACCCTGTGAGGTAATGTCTTCGCCCTTTGTGTGACGTGGCTTCCCTTTATCTGGAGATTTCCGCTCCTGGATGTGACAGTGATGTTTCTTCCTTGTCAGTGGATTCAGCATCTGTATATGGGATATTTCGACTCCAATTCTGCTGCTGCATCATCCTAATTGTCTGGTTGTTACTGCCTTGTCACGTACCAACCGGTGTGAGATATTCTTTAGCTCTTCATCTGGAACAGAATAACAGCCTCTATCTTTAGAAATGATATATGCCGTGGATTATTCATGTTTGTAATTACAAATCTTCTTGCAGAAGCACAATTATTAAAAACCTTTGGAAATGACATTTCATCTCACATCACAGAATCTGCCATTAGCCTCTTGTGCTGGTCTTGCTTTTGTTGCTGTAATTTCCACCTTCACTTCAATTGTAATTTAACATTATCTCTCTTCTCAGTATCTTTCTACCTGGCTGTAATGGTTAGGTCTCCTGCTGTTTATCCTTAAATACTTTCCCTTCTGTTCTGAATCTTACTGGGCTATTTTCTCTGGTTACAACCTAGAACACAGCTGCAGCAAACTTGTTGCGCTGTAATAACTCAGAAAAGGTTGGTTTACCTCTGGTGCAGATACAGTGAGGGAAAGAGCTGGAGGGAGATCATTCATACAACCTTATCATTTTAAGAATGAAGAAACTGAGGTTTTAAGTGGTTAAGTGAATTTGATGTTGATCACCTAGCTTCTTATTACTGGATTATGCTCTGCAGTAGCAGTTATGAATGTATTCAGGGATAGATTCTATGTCCTTGCATCTTGCAATGAAAACTGACTAGCCAATGATCTGGATAACAGCTGGAGAGAGGAAGGGAAGTGACACTGAGTGCTTCTCCTGAGCCAGACACTGTGCTAGGTGTTTTGTATCATGGACCACATTAATATCCACAACAACCTGGTAAGGTAGGATTATGCCCATTTCACCAAACAAACAAACAAACAAACAACAAAAAAACGAACAAAACTAGACTAAAACAAAAACAAAGAAAAAGAAAAAAAAAAAGGAAATATTGAAACTCTTGGGAGATTAAGAGGATTAAAAGCACATAGTAAGTAACTACTTGATCTACCTGACTTTCCACCCTTTCTCTTTCTGCTACATCAGGAACAGAATAATAGGTAATATTCTGAAAGCTTGAGGTGCAAGCAGGAGCTACTCTTTAAATGGTTTGGAAAGCTAAAGTGTTTGGAAAAATGTGAAGATGGTGTTGGAGACTGTGCCTCATGATATCTGCTGCTTCCTAGATTTGTGCAGCTTCCATTCTTCTGCCCCAAGCAAACCAGACCTGGCTAACCATTCACCCGACCCAACCCACCCACCCGGGAAAATCAAAACTAGGAGTTACCAAGTCAGAGAATTTGCTCGGTACTCGAATTTTCAGTTTTGACTCTTTGAGGTTGTGTTGAGTCTTTTTGGTCCATAGTGCTCCAAAGTGGCTCAATTTGGCTGGTGAATAAGAAAGAAAGCCTGACTCTACAATAGGTTCTCTTTCTGAAATAACCAGGAACACTGGACATCAGAGATATACATTAAATGACTGCCTTCTTATTCTTTAGTTCTTTAGACGTTAGCTATTTCCATTGCTTCTTTCTTTTTTTTAAAAATCTTATTTATTTATTTTTAAATTTGCACCTAAGTTAGTTAGCATATAGTGCAATAATGATTTTAGGAGTAGATTCCAGTGATTCATCCCCTATGTTTCACATCCAGTGTATTTCCATTGCTTCTGCAGAGACAGAAAGATGGATAGAGAATCAAGGTCAGGAAATAGTATGGAGGTCAGGATCAGTTAAGGGAATCTGCCTAATTCCTGATCCGTGGGGTTTTCTGAATGAGTCACCTTTGAACTGCAGGAGGATATCTAGTAGAAACCCCAGTATGCCTCATTCTTAAGAGATAGCCTCTAAAACACTGGGATTAGCATTAAGCCCTGAAAAGTCAAGAGTCATGATGATGGTAATGGGGCCAGACACTTTAACTTCAAGCACAGTGGAAAAGGTTGGGATTGTGAAAGGCTGAAGGAAGGAATGGTTGTCTTCCAAGAGGACATGGTGACCATACTGAATGAAAGGAGCGAATGAAGATGCACTGAGAATTCAAGGTCAGGTTTAAGTAGTAACTCTCTAACAGTTGAGCCCTTTAGTGACATATTGAAGGAGCTCTACTAATATCTTTAGAAACAGCAGAGTGTTGCACCTGCATAGGAAGGGTTATAGTTAGCTGTTGTCCCAAAAAACTAGATTAGAGATTTCAAAACCTGCTTTCTTACCACAATGACCTTGGTTAATTAAAAATTCAGATTTTTTGAGTCCTGCTTCCAAAAAGTCTGATTGACCCATGGGAATAACTTCAGGGCAAGGAACCTCCTTGGAAACATCTGGGGTAGGTAATCCTGACTTCTGTAATTACGAGTTTTTATGTGCTACTTTTTATGGTATTTCTGGGACATCATTAATTTTGTCTTTTCCAGCTCAGAGATTTTTTTTAATGTTTATTTATTTAATTTTGAGAGGGAGGGAGAGAGAGAGAGAGAGAGAGAGGGAGAGAGAGGGAGACATAGGATCCAAAGCAGACTCTGTGCTGACATCAGAGAGCCCGGATGTGGTGCTCAAACTCACAAACTGGGTGATCATGACCTGAGCTGAAGTTGGATGCCTAACTGACTGAGCCACCCAGGTGCCCCCCAGCTCAGAGAGTCTTAATCTGAGTTTATGGGGCTCAATGTATAGGGCTCAGGGGGTCCGTGAACCACTTGAAATTGTATGCAGAATTTCACATATATATGAGCTATGTGCAGTTTCAAAGGAATCTCTGGTCCCCAAAAGGTTTAGAATCACTGCTTCACTTTTTCTGCCCATCACCTTTCTTCCTTGACTCACTGGAGCTGGCACATTGCTTTCTGTCCTGGCCAGTCTTCCTGGCTTCAGTGGACAGTATATCTATTTTGGAACTTTACATTCAACTATAAAACACAGAATTATTAGGAAAAGAGAAGCGTGAATTCCACATTCCTATTGCAATTAATTTTGGGGGAAAGGATATGCTTGCAGCAGTTTTCATAGAATACTGCTGTCCCCTGCTTTAATGAGCAACTAAAAAACATCCATCCATTTTGGTAATTCTACTGTCTCCATTTTTCCTTGAAGTCCGCCCTTTTTGCTGAACCACCTTAAGCATGGCTCCAATTGTTTTATTTTGCTTCTCTAGGTCCTTTGTTGCCCTCATCATGCTCCACTGTCCACAGAACAAAGTCCTGACTGCTTGGCCTGGCATCTGTGCCCTTTACAATCTGACTGTCTCCTGCTGCTCCCCTAATTGTTCCATGTTCCAAGCTAACTGTGTTACTTGCCTTTGCCCAAGCCCTGTCTGTACCCTCTTCCCTCTGGGCCTGAATGGGATGCCCTCCCTTTCCTCTCCATCTGTTACAGTTTTACCCTTGTTTAAGGCCCTCTTCCTCTCTCTCTGTCAGAAATTTCCTCTTCTCTGAACATCAGTTGGACTTGGTTCATATGGGTCTTACGGCATTTGTAACGTATGAGTTCATGTTTTATCATTCATGATTTCTGTTTCTCTTCTTCCTTACCAGATTCTAAGTCCTTTCGAAGCCGGGCCCATGCTGATTTTAACTCTGTATCTGGTGTGCTGACGTCACAGTACTGAACACACCATAAGCCCTTAATAAAATCTGGTGAATACATTTAACAACCTTGATCTGACTACTTCAATTTAGGAAAATAATTCTGTTTGTCTTTTTTCCTGGTAATCTAAGTTGGGCAATGTCTTGAGTATGGCATTAAAATTACATTTATTCTTGATGAGTTGGAAATTCATCTTGATGCGGTAGTGCAGTATTTTTATCCCTTTTGACTGGTGATGATTACACTGAGGTGAGAGGTTAAGGGAGTTGTCTAAGGCTGCCTGCAGGCAGGAGACAAAATGGGCTAGAACCCAGGCCTTCTGAAGACACATTAGCAAAAGCTTAGCATTGACTGTGCCAAGAATGGAACATAAATGTGTTTGCACATTGCCAAAGTCAACAATCCTATGGTTCAAAAAATTTGGTTCAGTGTAGACACTACAGGTGATGGACTACTAAAAACAATTTTTTTTTTACAAGTCTATTTTGGCATGATTGGTTTATTTGGTCTTTCTGTACCCTAAATAAGAACATACCTTTAAGTCTAGTCCTTGGCCCTCTGCTTTCAGCCCTCTCCAGTATCTACCCTGGGGACCTACCCCTGCTTCATGGTTTTAATTATCACCACTCTGACTTATCTAATGCCTTGTCTGTAGTGGTGACCCCTCCCCTGATCTCCACCTCACAGCAATTATAGTTTGCTGGAAGTTTCCCCTTGGAGTTATCCCAACACTTTAAACTCCTGATACCTAAATCCAGACTCATCACCTCTCTGACCAAACTTAACCTCCTCCATATACATTTGTTTAATGACCCCTTCTAATGATCGAGGTTTGAGTCATTGTTATTTTAAACTTCTTCATTCTTCATAGTTTATTCATTAAGTCTTATCAATTCTTCCTTCAAAGTATTTACCATGTCCGTTTGAGAATCTAGAGGTTTTTTGGCAAAGACTGCATCTTTCTTTAGAGGCTCTCACCTTGCACACGTTCTTTTCTTTCTATTTCCATCACCACATTTCTAAGCCAGGGCAGGTGCTGCCTTATCCTTAAACTACAGTAATAATATTTGCCTGATCAATGTTTCTAAAATGTAAATTGAATTATGTTATTTCTCCCCTCTGCTTTCAAATTCCATTGGTGTCCATTTGATCATAGGATAAAACCCTTAATCTTCAGCTTGGTGTACCAAGCCTCCCATAATATGACCCAACTGATCATTCCATCAGTATAGTCTAATGCCCTCCCCTTCCCCTCCCCCCTCCCCCCAGAAATTCTTCGCCCCGGGCAAAGTCTTCTGTTCACTCTCCCAGAATTTATCTTCTACTGCCTTGCTTTGGTACTCAGTTTACTTCTTTTTATTTTCCATCTTTTTCATCCAAAGCCCAACTGCTGTCTCATATTTTGATATGGTTTTTCCAAAAGATTTAAATCCACATCTCCAAAGTTGTTGGGCCCTTATTGTTTATGTCTTTGTCATTCAATGTGTTGTCAAATGATTTGCAGCAATGGCACCACCTGGAGGCTGCCTGGAACTATAGAATCTCAGGGACCCACGTCAGATCTGTTGAATTTGAATCTGTATTTTAGCAAGATGCCTGAAGGGATTCATGAAGGTTGAGAAACTCTGGTCTACTCCACTTGCACATGTAAATAATACTAAATAATACATTGATTTGTATACTAATCTGTACTCCTTAAGACCCTTGAAATCTAGAAAACTGTTTTATTTCTTTTGCATCTCTCTCAAACACAATTTCATGGCAAAGTAGGTGCTTAATAAATAAACTTCAATGTCCTTTTCTTAATTGTCCTATTAAGAGGGGGGAAAAACCCCAAGACTCCTAGAAAGTGAATACACTACAAGCTTTGGCTATTGAGTCCATCTACAGTTGGCAAAGAAACAGTGACAGGTTTCTCATGTGGTGATCTCTTTGTACCCTTGTAGCACCTTATTCACCCCCATTATGACACCTTTCTGTTTGCATTACTTCTGTGTACATGTCTTTCTTGCCACTTAGATAGGTAACCATGTTTTAGTCACCAACTCATCAATAGCACCTTGCCCATCAATGGCAATAGTCAACAAATGTTTACTGATTTGAATTAATAAATGAATGAATAACTTGTTACATGAATACATTATAGAGATTAAAATCTAGGCCTCTTCTGGATGTTTCTTACTATAACTATATAGTAAATGTAGTTTACATTTACATATAGTAAATGTAGTTTACATTTACTATATAGTTACTCACTATAGTGTACACAAAGAATATACATTTATCACCATACTTTATACAACAGGTAAATTAACAGACTTTCCAAACTAGAGATCTCCTTCTTTGCTTCCACCCCATTGCTACCATATTTCGATTTTTGAGGACTGAAGATGAGAAACATGAAGACTGAAAGTAGAAGCAAGAATGAAATGCAAGAATTTTATGTGAAGAGTCTTTTACATTCAACTGACAATGACTTAAAGGGAGCCCAAATAAAAAGAACCTTTCAGTTATAAATGTCTCAATATTCACCTGACAAAGTGTTCTCCTCTAACAAGTTCATCAAACAAAAAGGAGTGATATGGTAAATGACTACAGAATAAAGTGGTGTTTATGTAGCTTGGTGGTACATGTTATTTCACAATTTTGTTTTGTGTCTGAAAACATATGAGGTTTGGCTGGGATTAGTAAAGAAATGTCTGGTTTTTGGCAAATATTGTCCATCATTGAAGAAAAGAGAAATCTGAGAACAGTGTCAGATTTCTATAGTCTTCCATCAGCCTAAGTTTATAAAAGCTTAAAGAACACCGTAGTGTTATAGATGACCCAAGCATGCATTTGTACAGTTTCTTAACTTTTTGCATGGGAACGTGTCTTATTTCTGCCAAAAGACTGCAAGGAGGGTAGGGATATTTATTTTATAATTCTGTCCATCATTGATAATGGTTAGCACATACAGCTTTAATCTATCCTTCCTTCCTTCCAGCAACTTTTTTATTGAGAGATTGAGATGGAATATTGAGATATTCTACCTGTAGAATAGAATATTCTATTTGAGTGCTATCATATATGCTAGGGAAAAGAACCACTCATCAAAACAAAACTCCTTCTCTTCACAGAGCCTGCATTCTAGTGGAGCAAAAAAAGACAATAAATAAAATAAGTGAAATACATAATTAGATCACAATATGGACTGTAGGAAAAAAAATTAGAGAAAGATGTTGGGGAAGTGTACCTTTAAATAAGGAGTTAGGAAAGACTCTCTGTAAGAAAGTGAGATTTATGGAAGGATGAGAAGAAGGTGAAATATATAGCTAACCTGCTAAGGAGGATCCTCAAGAGTGGAATAGCAAGTGCAAGGGGCAAGAGGTAGGCAAGCGCTGGTATGAACTGGGAACAGCAAGAAAGGTTTCTTGGGTTTGGAATACAAGGCACTTAGGGATGCATAAATGGAGAGATGAGGTCAGATCTTACATGTTAATAGGATCTCTGTGGCTGCTAAGCAGAAAAGCCTGAGGGGAATAAGGGTGGAGGCAGGAGACCAATTAAGAGGCCACTGCAGTAATACAGACAAGAGATAATGCTCCTTTCTATCAGAGAGGCAGCAGTGGAAGAAGTGAGGAGTGGCCACATTTCTGAATATAATCAGAGGGTAGAGCCAACAGGATTTGCTGGTAATTGGATTTGGAGTTATGAGAGGCAGACAGGCATCCAGGACCTACGCATTCATGATTTTTGGTCTGAGCAACTAGGAAAATGCAGTTTCCTTCAGATGAAACAGGGGGAAGGGTGTCAGTGAAGTTTTTCAGGGAATATTGGAAATTTAGCTTGAGCCATGTTGAGTTTGACATATCTTTTAGACAAGTGAAGATGTTGAGGAGGCAGTTGGATATTTGTGGAGTGAATGAATAAGCAGGATCTTAATCAAGTAGTTAACTCCCTCTTAGACAGAATCGACATTTTCCCTGACTAGACCTGCCTGAATTCCATACCTAGAGACCTGACCACCTGCTAGTCATCTCCCCTTAGATGTTCCCTAGACCCTCAACATGTCTAAAATGAAACTCACTCTCTTTCTCCCAAACCTGGTCTTCCTCTTTGTGAATATAGTCAGTGGTACCACCAGACATGCAAGGATCCTATTCATTTCCTCATGCCCATGTCTGCTGGCCACCAAACCTTATCAATCCTGCCTTCATGCCATCTCTAGAAGCCATCTCTCCCATCTACCTTCACTGTTGCCTTTTAAAATTAGGTTCTCATCATCTCTACCTGGATTATGTCAGTCTTCTACTTGGTCTCTCGGTCTCTAACTTACCTCCCACAGTGATTTTCTGAAATGCAAATGTGTTCATATTACTTGTCTACTTAAAAATTTCTCAAAGGCCTCCTTCGGTCTATAAAGTAAAAAATTCAGAGCTTGGCCTGCAAGGATCATCATAATCTGTCCCTGCTTGTCTCCCAGATTTATTCTCACACATACACATCACTCCTATGCATTAGCTATACTGTTCTACCCGTAGTTAATTGATTTGTTCATTCAATATTCAAATATATAGAGAGTGCTTCCTATGTTACAAGCAACTATGCTAAGCTCTGGGGATACATTGCTAGATGTGGCTAACTTAGTTCTTGCTTTCATGGAACCACACTTTCTTAATTCCCATGCCTTTGCAATTTGATCCCTCTGCCTTGAATTTATCGCTACCTTCCCCTCCCTGCACCTGAGTACCACTTAGAGAACACCAACTCACCTTTTAAGATTCAGCTCATGTCACTTCCTTGTATTAGCACTTTTCTTAACCTCATTCTCTTCTAAAAATGTTTCTTTTCTCAAAAGGTATTGAATAACTTAATAGCTCTGGAATGGAAGATACCTCTAAATACATTCTAGGTTCAGTTCAGAGTATTGTATTTTATATTACACTAGGAGATCACAGCTCAAAGAATAGGATTTTCTTCTTGATTCTAAGAGGCAGAAAAGCTTCCTTTTTCTGGATTTGTCCCTCTGACCTTGGTCTCTACAAATGGGATAAGTAATTGTTAACTTGCTGCAGAGTGACTAAACCCAAATGCACTGGATTACACACACAGTGGCTGCTCCAGAATTTTTATATAGTAAAACCTTATGTGTGGTGATCACATTGGTAAAGGTGCTGGGGAACTTGTAGCTTGGTGGGTAACTGATGAAAATGTGTTTAAAGGCTCCTTTATTTATTTTAAAATTTTTATTATTTTATTTTATTTTTATTTTATCTTATTGAGGGAGTATGAGCAGGGGAGAGGGGCAGAGGGAGGGAGAGAGAGAATCCCAAGCAAGCTCCATGCTCAGCACAGAGCCTGATGCCATGACCCTGGGATCACGACCTGAGCTGAGATCAAGAGTCAGAGGCTCAACTGACTGAGCCACCCAGGTTCCCCAACTAAGCCATCCATTAGTGTTACCACTGTATAGAAAGGCTGCCTTTTATACAGCCGCCCATACTTCCTGATCTACCCTTCTTTGTAGCTCCTACAGAGGGTACACAACTTGGGAATGAAAATACATATGGCTTCAGAAATGTATAAAGAGATAAGGGAAGGAGGTAGGTAATGAGGAGGAGTATCAAGAAAAGTAAAAACCTTCCTCATTTGTTTGTACCCAGTAATATCTAGTGGATAACATGAGCACCTAAGAGGTGCTTCAGTATAGGAGTGAGCATTTGCCTAAGCTGAGAAAACCTAGAAACTCTGCCCCCAACCTCTGTCTGTATCTCTTCTCTCTTCTTTCTCTTGTTCTCTCTGTTTCTCCACCTCCCCACCTCTCTCTGGATGCAGACATATACACATTTAGATAATTTTAGAAAGCTCCATTGGAGAATATATTTTATAAACATGCAACAGTGCTAAAACCAAGTATTCCAGTAAAAGAGCCTAAAAAACTCTTGGTTCTCTCCCTCTAACTTAGGCTGTACATGGTGGCATATCTTATAATAAAGTAATAACAATAAATATCTGTGGGGCACCTGGGTGGTTCAGTTAGTTAAGCGTCTGACTTCAGCTCGGGTCATGATCTCACGGTTTGTGGGTTTGAGTCCCACATTGGGCTCTGCGCTGACAGCTCAGAGCCTGGAGCCTGCTTTGGATTCTGTGTCTCCCTCTCTCTCTGCCCCTCCCCAACTCACCCTCTCAAAAATGAATACGTATTTAAAAAAATTAAAAAAAAAACAATAAATATCTGCTACTTTCTTGCCTCACCTCTGGTGTAACTAGGCAGTCAACAACCAAGTTATCACTGTAGTATAAAGTCATTCTGCCTATGATAAAAACCATAGCCACCCAACTGGTATAGGAGGGTGAACCTTCCATGATGACTACTAGCCCATGCTTGGTTACACACATTTGCCCACATATGCACACACAAATGCGCACATTTAAGCATTATAACCAGATTAGCCTTTGCTTTTTGTATTGTATCAAACATTTAAAGGTAATATTTCATCAGTGATTGTCAATCAGAGTTATAAAATCATATGAATATATTTATCAACTTCACTTTAAATAATTTATTAAGGACACCAATTTGCTGTGCAGAAGAGCTAGCACAGCCACTGGTAATATGTTTAATTTATTTAAAGAGAAGCCTGTTCTGTTATTGCTTAAAATATAGTTACATCTACTTGTAGATGATTGTTTATTAATTTGTCACAACATTTAAATATGAGACATTTTATAAATTAAAATCATATCAAGTAAGGGGATTATATCCTGATTATAAAGGCTTATGATTAGGTGATGATTATGAATGCCTAGCTTAATAATTATAATGGCTTAATGACTCTTGTGGTTATACTTTATAACAAAGATTGCACATTTAATAGTATGCGTATGGTATGTAGTAAATGGAGCAAGAAAAAAGTGTCAATTTTGAAGCTTTAAACTAGATTCCTATTGATCTGATGTATGAAATTTCCTTGCTATTTTTTCATGGTTGTCAGTCTGTATTATTGCATGCTAGTGACTTTACTGGCTGGGTTTAATAGACAGGTTTAATGCCAGAGTATGGGCATAGAAAGAGCTCAACATTTAGGACTTGGACTCACTACTGAGATTGCAAATTTATTCACTGTCTTTGTCCTGTTCAGAAAGCTGAGCTGCAGACTTGTGTAAGTGCCTCAGGCATGTGCCAAGCTAAAGGTGGGGTAGTCCTGCCTGTTATCTGGTAGAGTCTGGGTGGCATGTGCCTCTTCCACAGCCCCTTAGCCAAGATTTAAACATCTGCTCCAAGGCCAGTCATTTGAACAGTAATATCTAGTGGATAACATGAGCTCTGGAGTCAGATTCATTTATTCATTCTGTCATTCAAAAGGTATTTATTGAGTGCCTGTGTGCCAGGCATAGTTCCAGGTGCTGGGAATACAGTAGTGATCCTGTCTTCAGGGACTTCTACTGTAATGATTGCTTAAGTTCAAATCCTGACTCTACCTGTTAACCTTGGGCAAGATGTTTTACTCTCTGAATTTCAGTCTCCTAATTTGTACCAGACTCATATAAAGCACCCAACATTGTACCCAGCATATTGGAAGAGTCAGTTATTTTTATTGTTGGGAAACAGTCAAATGCAAACCATTTTCCTACCACTAATTAATTGGTTGTGAATGTGATCTATTAGTTTAAAGGACTGACTCTATGGTTTTTAGTCTAGTCTGAGCATCACTTACAATACAGTAATGGCCATATGACAATTAGAATGTTATTATTGTCTTCTTAATAAGGTTTTGCCTTTTAGGAAACACACATGAAATGAATATCCAAACTCTTTTCCCTTCGGGGCACTGAAAGTAGGAATAGAAGACAATTTTTCTAAGAGTTGTGTACACATTGTATGAGATACAAAAATGGAAAGGAAAAAAAAAAACCTGAAGACAATATTTTATTTAAATGTTAAGCAGTAGTATTAAAGGCCTAGGGAATTTTAAAGAGTAGAATCTTCCTTATGTTAGAAGAGGTTTCTCAGATTCTGAAAGAATTTGAGAAAAGGATAAGAGAACCTGTTTGGTTGTCAAAATATAATTAACCATGGAGCTGTGTCATGCTACCTAATAACTGAGTTAGTTGCATCAAAACTATGAGGCACTTTCAAGTGTTGAAATGAAGGCACTAAACTGATAACCTAAATTATGTACTCTTTTATCAAAATGCCTGGAAGCCTGTTCAGGCTGGAGATTGGTTAATGGCATACACCAAGCTGTCCCAGGGAGCACAGATTTGTTTTCCTATGTTAGTGGCTGAACTCATCTGAAAGACAGCAGAGAGCATTGCCACACTCTGTCCCCTGTAGGCTAGGGGTAGGGTGAGCTCTGAAGGCTATTTAAGAGGATATTTTTCGGAAAACAGGAGGTGGCACTAGAGAGCTTATGGTGGAAAACATAGAAAGTGCTGCTCAGCTGCATTCCAAAGACATCCCAGGAGACAAGCTGATTATTAAACGAAATCTGACACTTAATAGCACCTCTTAGGGTTTGGAGCACAGTTGGAAGAATCACCTAGAAAAGCGTTAAAAACTAACCTAAACCAACCAAATGAATATCTCTGGGGCTAGGATCTAGCATTGAATTGTCATTGATCTAGTCTTTAAAAACAAAAACAAACAAACCAACAAACAAAGAAACAAACCTCCCCTAGATAATTCTAATGTAGCCAGAGATGAAAACCGTTGCTTAGAGGCCAGTACTTCTCATGGTCCCCAGACTATTATCACCTGGGTATTTGTAGAAATAAATGCACATTATCAGGCCCCAACCCATACCTACTGAATCAGAAACTTTGGAAGTGAAACTCAGCAATCTGTGTCTCCAAGGTGATTCTGATGCTTACTCAAGTTTGAGAACCACTGTTCTGGATAAGTCATATCAGATGACAAAATCAAGAAGGCAGTTAGGCGGAAATGCCTGAGGTTGGAAGTCCACAGTGGTTTCCTTTTGGACTTCTAGAAAAGGACTAAAAACACATACTCTTCATTCCCATAGAGCCTCTGAAAGGAAAGGGGATCTAACTTTGCAGCTTTATCTTCCTCAAACCTCCTAGCAAAGAATCCTAGACCTCTGGGTTCCAGCTGGGTCATATGAATTTAAATAAAATGCAGAAACTAATGATGGAAAGCTGTCAGACCACCAGAAAGACCAGTTGGCCCTTGGACCAAGAGGGGAAGTGAATGGGGAAGGGGAGGGCTTTCCAAAACCTAGGAAAGAATAACCTAGAAATGAAAAGAAAATCATTAAAACTGCACTTTGCTTTACTTTTTCCTTTCCTTTCATGAAAGCATTTTTTTTTTTTTTTGGAACAGCACTGATATGTTAATAAAATTGAATAATGTCCCTTGTACTAAGTTTTCAGTACGAGATGAGAACTGCATAAGAACATGTTCTAATGATGCGTTGGTTTTTCTCACAGTAACATCCAGCCCCCAGAACATTCTCCAGCAGCACCCACACTTTCCGGTCCTAGTGAATAAACCTGGAACAGAGCTGAAAATCTGAGCTGCTGCCACCTGGATGGTGAAGGATCTTCCCGTGAGCTGTATGTAGCCTGGCTCTGTTGCTGACTTCGATGAGAGTGTAGGGAAGTCACTTAGCTTCTCTGCCTTCAATTTTCTCAGGCAGAAACTGACAGAAACCACGTAGATGAAGTGAAATGTCAAAGTGATCTGCACGGGACTGGGAAGAGGGCCAGGTGCCACAGCCTAACAAGAAAAAGAAAACCACAGGCTCATAGTGTCACCTCCTGGCAAATGGGCAGAATGAAATTTAAGCTGAAACACTGAGAAGTTTAATTACCAAATGTGGGCCAAACCCTTTGTGATTTTATTAATTGTCTTTTCTTCCCCATACACATATGCTCTGCAACTATACTGCCTTTATCAACCAATAATCGAAGTAAACCATATGAACCATTATAGATGAATCATATTATATAAATAAGGAAAGAACCTCAACCAAATCCCAGAGGATGGATTGATTTTGTGGAACAGAAATATCTTTTTTGCTTACTTTTAAGTTCATTTGATGAAAAAATACCACATGGAATCATTATTTTAAGCACAAATTGCATTTAAGAGGAAATGCCTGGTAAGCCTTCTGGGGATGTACATAAGCTAATTTCATTCGACTAAAGGCTATGCAATGCATTTCTGGGAATTATCGTGCAGAGACATACTTCCAATGCTTTATAACATGGACTTTACTGGGCTTGGAGAGAGAAATGGCATCCTATTCACTGTACTTGTTATTAAACTGAAGCTCCTCAATGACCCAGGCTCATTTTATCTAACTATATAGCCAGCTTTTCTGGATTTACAAAAGATGAGATTTGGGGGAAAGAAAATGAGAAACAATGAATCATTCACACAGGCACATAACTAGCAATTTGAAATTGGTATTCAGACCGTCTGATCTTTACATCTGTTCCTTTGTTCAGTCGTATTCCAGCCTCCAAAAGTTTCCCAGGTACTAATCATTGTTCTGTTCAATCCAATTACTGCTATGTTCAATTACTGTCCTCTGTTTCTCTAATGGAGGTTTGCTTTCAAGACCAGTGGCAACTCTTCAATATATATTTCTGTTTTTTTCATTTCCTCATAAAAGTTCCATCATTTTTTTCTTTTTCACTATGTTTTTTCTTTAATCACTATAACTTTATCTTCCTTTTTTTTTTTTTAGAGAGTGCATGAGTTGGAGAGAGGGGGAGTGGAGAGGAGAGAGAGAGAGAGAGAGAGAGAGAGAGAGAGAGAGAGAGAGAGAATTTTAAGTAGGCTTCATGGTCAATGCAGAGCCTGATGTGGGGCTTGATCCCAGGACCCTAGGATCATGACCTGAGACTAAATCAAGAGTGAGATGCTCAAATGACTGAGTCACCCAGGCACCCCTCTTTGTTTTATCATCATGTTTTTATTCTCATCCTTTTTTTCCTCCATGACATCTCTCCTACCCTTAACATTATTCTCTAGAATGCTGTTAGATTTCCTATCTTTCTTTTTTATTCATACAAACAACTGTGGCATGGAAAGGGCCATAGAAACTTGCCAATAGCAGGCTAGTTTGGGCTAGCACAGTACCTGGAAATTGGGAGGCACTCAATCCATATCTGTTCAATAACTGCCTGGATAAATGAAAATAGAAATGATTCCCTCCCTTTTTTTTTTTTTTGCTACAATCTTAAGCAAAATTGTAAACTAATAACTTCCACCTCTTCAAATGTGTGTCAACTTTTTTTTTTTTTGCTAAGCCACTTTATTGAGGTATGACTGACATACAAAAACCTACATGTTTAATATATACAATTTGATAAGTTTGGAGATAAGTACACACCTGTGAACTGTCACCACAATCTGTGTCATAATGTACCTATTGCCTCCAAAAGTTTCCTCCTCCCTTCTTTATTATTTTTTTGTGTGTGATAAAAACACAACATAATATTCAGGCTCTTAGCAAATATTTAGGTATACAATACAGTATTAACTAGAGGCACTATGTTGGATAGCAGATATATAGGATTTATTTATCTTTTCAAAAAAATTTTTTTAATTAATGTTTATTTTTGAGAGAGAGAGAGAGAGCATGCGCAAGCAGGGGAGGGACAGAGAGAGAAGGAGTCACAGAATTCAAAGCAGGCTCCAGGATCTGAGCTGCCAGCACAGAGCCCAACGTGGGGCTCAAACTCACAAACCGCTAGATCATGACCTGAGCCAAAGCTGGATGCTCAACCAGCTGAACCACCCAGGAGCCCCTATTCATCTTGTATAATTAAAATGTTGCATTCTTTGACTAATATCTCCCCATTTTCCCCCTCCACACAGCCTCTGACAACCACTGTTGCAGAGTGACAATCACTCTGCTTCTATGAATTTGACCATTTTAGAGTCATCATGCAAGTGTATCGTGTAGTATTTTTTCTTTGTGTCTGGCTTATTTCACTCGGCATAATGTCTTCGAGGCTCATCCATGTTGCTGCAAATGGCAGGATTTCCTTCTTTTTAAGACTGAATAATATTCTGCTGTATGTATATATTACATTTTCTTTATCAGTTCATCTGTTGGTGGATATATAGGTTGTTTCTACATTATGAACAGCGTGCTATGGACATGGGAGTGCTAATCTCTCTCAAGATCCTGACTTCATTTCTTTTGGCTAAATATTCAGTAGTAGGATTGCTGGATCATATGGAGGCTTTATTTTTTAATATTTTGAGGAAACTCCATCTCCACATTGTTTTCCGTAGATCCGTAGTAGTTGCACCATTTACATTTCCACCAATAGTGTACAAGATGTTCCAACTTCTCCAAATCCATGCCAACACTTTTTTTTTTAATTGCTAATAGCCATTCTGACAGGTGTGAGGTGATTTCTCATTGTAATTCGATTTTCATTTGTCTGCTGATTAGTAATTTTGAGCTTTTTCCCATACACCTGCTGGCCATTTGTACGTCTTTGGAGAAATGCCTACTCAAGTCCTTAGCCCATTTTTAAAATTGGGTTATTTGGTTTTTTGCTATTAGATTGCAACAGTTCATTATATATTTTGGAGATTAACCCTTTATCAGTATTTTCTTCTGTTCCATAGGTTACCTTTTCATTTTGTTAATTGCTTCCTTTGCTGCACAGGAACTTTTTAGTTTGATGTAGCCCCCCCCATGTCTATTTTTGTGGGGTTTTTGCCTCTGCTTCTGGTGGCATATCTAAAGAATTATGGCCAAGATGAATATTATGAATCTTCTCCCCTGTATTCTCTTCTAGGAGCTTTATGGCTTCAGCTATTATGTTTAAGTCTTTAATCCAAGAGTTGATTTTTGTGTATGGTCTAAGATAAGGGTCTTATTTCATTCTTACGCATGTGGGTATCCAGTATCCTGTGTTCCCTTTATTGAAGAGACCATCATTTCTCCATCGTGTATTCTTGGCACCTTTGTTGAAGATCAGTTGAAAGTATTTGTATGGATTTATATCCGAGCTATTTTACTCCATTGTCTCTGTGTCTGTTCTTATGCCCGTATGATACTGTTTGATTACTATAGCTTTGTATTATATTTTGAAATCAGGAAGTATGAGGTCTCCAGCTTGGTTATTCTTGCTAAAAACTGCTTTGACTATTGAGTGCCTTCTGTGGTTCCATATGAACTACTTTTTAAATTTTATAAAAAAAAAGGTCACTTGGATTTTGATAAAGATTGACTCTGTAGATTGCTTTGGGTAATATGGACATTTTAACAATATTAATTCTTCCAATCCATGAACACAGATATCTTTCCATTTATTTGTATCTGTTTTAATTTCTTTCATCAGTTTAAGCCTTGACAGTTGGCTTTTCTTTTTGAAATGCAAGTGCTTGACTTGAGCTTTGATTGCCCTGACATCCACTTCACAGGGGACTCTGCTTCAACAAACGCTATCTTGAATAAACACACTACCAGGCACACGTAGAAAAAGAACCAGGCTGCCTTCCCACACTAAGGCCCCTTTGTTTTAGAGATTTTAGCTGATTTTGATAACTGACCATTTGGGGCTGCTTTCCCCCCCCTCTTCTCTTCCTGAATTTCAGATTTCTGCTTCATGTTTTAAATTGACCAATAAAGAGTGAGTCTAAGAAACCCTAGACCCCCACCCTCAATAAAAGCAGAATAAAAATAAAACAAAATAAAATAGCCCCAATAAAAGCAGAATCCCAGGTCTCTGCTCTCTGTCTCTGGTCTCACTGTCTCTCTTTCTATTGAAGACCTTATTTTGTGCCCTCTCCGTGTGCCTTATATGTTCTATGACATGTAAATAATACATTATTTTTTTCTTCAAAGTTTCCTAATGGTTATTGCTAAAGGGCATCTTGCAATCTAGAAAAGACCACAAGGATCAGGTCAGTTCTAACACTGGTTTAGAAAGGGGAGCTATCTTTGGGAAGCTCACTGGAGCTTACGTGTGTGCACCCAGCCATTTCTTTTCTTTTCTTTCTTTTTTTTATTAACTTGTTTTATTTTTAATTTTTTTTTAATTTACATCCAAATTAGTTAGCATATAGTGCAACAATGATTTCAGGAGTAGATTCCTTCGTGCCTCTTTCTTTTCTTTCTTTTTTAAAAAAATGTTTATTTTTGAGGGAGGAGAGAGAGAGAGAGACAAAGAATCTGAAGCAGACTCCAGCCTCTGAGCTGTTGGCACAGAGCCTGACATGGGGCTCAACCCAAGAACCAGAAGATCATGACCCGAGCCAAAGTCAGATGCTCAACTGGGTGAGCCACCCAGGTGCCCCCACCCAGCCATTTATAGCCAATGGCATTACTACCAGTAAGCTGAGCCTGGCACAAAACACAGTGTTTTAGTGGTTTTCATTTAAAAATCTTCCACCTCCTTGGTTAAGTTTGTTCTTAAAGTATTTTATTCTTTTTAATGTCACTGTAAATTAAAAAAAATTCCTTTTTGGATATTTTGTTCTTAGTATAGAAATGAAACTGATTTTCATTTGTTGATACTGTATCCTACAACTTTGCTGAATTTGCTTATGGATTTAATAGTTTTTGTGTGTGTGTGTGTGTCATCTGCAAACACAGATAATTTTACCTCTCCCTTTCTGATTTGGATGCCTTCCATTTCCTTTTCTTGCCTAAATTTTTAGGCCAGTACTTCCAGTATTATGTTGAAAAGTGGCAAGAATGGGCATATTGGCCTTGTTCCAGATCTTAGGGGAAAAGCATTCAGTTTTTCATTGAGTAAAGATGCTGGCTGTGTGCTTTTTATTTATGACCTTTATTGTGTTGAGGTAAGTTCCTTCAAATTAACTATTCTGATTGGAAAAAAAATTTGGTTCATGTAGATAAAAATTGAGTCTATATATACTACAGTAGGGTGTAGGTGTGCCCAGGTTTTAACATGAGAGGTAAGAAATTTGGGAACTCCATTTATGAGTGAGGAGTAAGCACATAAAAAATCAGTAATTAGGATGTAAGCTCCTGGGGGAGCAGATATTTTCATCAGTTTCATTCTTCGCTATGTGCTCAGTGACCCTAACAGTGCCTGGCACAGAGAAGATGCCCAATAAATATATATGGAATGACTAAGAATGGATTACCTTTTACCTTTTATATGTAACTCATGATTTGTCACCACTTCCTGAAAGGTTACCCATTACTGAGAAGACAGCACTTTCAGACACTATGACAATTAGTACACAGCTTAACAGTAAGGGTTAATCTAAACTCCATAGACCTCTAGGGGTTGAGTTTCAAAAGGTCTGTTAACCTCCTGAAATTATATGTATTATATAATATGTGCATATAATAAACATATATTCTATCTTTCTGGGGAGAAAGCCAGATGTGTTTATTTAATTAAGCTGGAGAATGAATGATCCCGTCTGTGTTCCTGAATCAGATTTGAGCAGTTTTCATCAAGTGGCTACTCTGTTTGAAGCCCATACGTTATCTCATTTAAGCTTCATAACAACGTGGTCATGTTGACTGTATTATGATTTTCATTTATCAAATAAAGAATCAGAGGCTCAGAGAAGTTGAGAACACTACTCAACTGCACATAGCTGTTAAGTGGTAAAGCTAAGAAGAAACCAAGGGCTTCTGAGCCCACTTCCTCTTACATTTCACTAAGCTGTGCATTTGTGTAACAGGATGGTACTTCAAAAAATGGTATTCTGGCTGCCAGAAGGAGATCAAAACAAATACTAAAGACAATATTATTAGAAATGGAAGTCTGGATGTGCCAAGAAATGCCTTTAATGCTACGTAATAAGAAGGCTGGTATTTAGCTTGATACAAGTGTCTTTTAATATCATCTGCTCCCCAAATGCAGCCTAGGTGTTTCTTGTAACCTCCTCTGGTGATCCTAATGAAGTTTATGTCATTTTCAGCATCTACAGAAAACAAAGTAAAATTGAAAATTATGGGGAACCTGAATTTTATTGTTTTATTTTATAAAGCAAATGTCTGGTCACAAATAAACATTTAGAACAGATATCAAAATTTCTTGGCACTCATTTGTTTGATAGATAGACATCCGTGCAAAACATCCAACACTTGTATAGATAGAGCAAAAGTGAGGGGGAGATTAACTTCTATTGTGTACTTAATGTTTACCAGCCATGTTTACATACTTCGCTCTCTTTAAATCCTTGGGAAAATCTTGTAAGGTGGGTAATATTAGATTCAATTTAGAAAAAAAAACAAAAAGCAAACAAATAAAAAAAACAGATTCAGAAGAGTCAAATAAGTTACTGAAAGCTGCACAGTTGAGATGTGGCAAAGCTATGCTTTGAACCCAGATTATGTTTTTTATTTTATGATGCTGTCACATAGATGGTAAGAGCCACAGAAGGTGATATGAGCAGCGTAGAACATACCTAAACACAATATTTTTGTTGAAACAACTCACTGTAAGCCTGTTATGAAATGTTGGAGATGGAGAGCATTTATAGATTGTGTAGTCCAACCTTTTGATTTTATAGGTGAGGAGAGTATACCTTAACTCTGAGTTATTAACTGAGAAAAGTTAAGAATATTGTCTATGATCACAGAGGAAAGGCAAGCATCTATGTCTTCTAAGTCCTAGCTCAGTGCTACTTGTGTTACATCAGTATGGATAACTGTTAAGAATGTGGGCCTTAGAGCTACATTACCCATGTTCAAAAACTGGATGATTGGGGAAAGTTATCCAACCCCTCTTGACCTCAGTTTATTCAACTGTAATATGAAAATAATGGTACTTCATAAGATTAATTAAATGAGTTAATACTTGCAAAGTGCTTAAATCAGTGCTTGCCCATAATAGATACTTAACAAGTATTAAGTGTTATAATTCTCACTTTGTCTCCCAAGACCCAAGCCCACTATAGAAACTTCTGGAATGGTTGAACTGAAAGAGAAATATTATAAATAGTATAAAAAGGCAAATTCTTCTTTAAAAACATCATGAAGTAGCATCCTGTAGAGACAGTAGGGGATGGCACACAAACCATGGAGAAAATTCCATAGAGACTCAGCACCCAGGAATTCATGAGGGTGGAGATGTAGGTATGCCTCACAGGCTGATCCCAAATGAAATAGCTCAGGAAGCCATGGAGTGTAACCAGCAGCCACCCTGACAGACTGTGACAGGAACTAGACAACATTCCACCTTGAACATTCTTTACCTTCCCTCTCTTCCTCCTTCCCTGCCTTCCTGCTTGCTTTCTTTTCTGCCTTCCATGCACCAAATACTTTCTGAATGTCTAGTGTGTTCTGGGCACTAGTATAATGGTGCACAAGATGAAGTGTCTACCCTCATGGAACTTACTTTCTAGTGGGGGAGACGCATGAAGAACAAAGATCCAAATATGTAATATAGTGGAAAGGTCTATGAAGGTGTATAAAGTCATCGGGGGTGCTATTTTCTTAAGGTAGTGTGAGCAAGGGTGCCTCTCTGAGGAGGTGGTATTTGAACAGAGACCTGAATGAAGTGAACGAATCAACAATAACTGTCTGGAGAAAGAATATTCCAGGCTGAGAGGAAAGTGAGGCAAAACTATGGTGAGGAAGCTGAATGTGATTTGCAGGATAGCATGGTCAGTGTGGTTAGAGCAGAGAGAGCAGAGAATGGAGACAGGGGCCAGATCCCCTAGTGCCTGTAGATGGAGGCATAGCCTATACACGGAAGCTTCACAAATGATAGGGAGGTCCACCAACTGTGTGCACTAAGGGTCATGCTAAGTAGTCTACCCACTTCCAAAGTATGTCACTGGCAATTGCTTCTTTGTAGAAACAAATGAATGACAATTTAAAAAAGAATATGGAGGGGCGCCTGGGTGGCGCAGTCGGTTAAGCGTCCGACTTCAGCCAGGTCACGATCTCGCGGTCCGTGAGTTCGAGCCCCGCGTCAGGCTCTGGGCTGATGGCTCAGAGCCTGGAGCCTGTTTCCGATTCTGTGTCTCCCTCTCTCTCTGCCCCTCCCCCGTTCATGCTCTGTCTCTCTCTGTCCCAAAAATAAATAAACGTTGAAAAAAAAAATTAAAAAAGAATATGGATTAGCCAATTTCTATGTGCCCAAAGTGAAAAATAATTGAAGCTATAAGAGAAAAAGAAGGAAATAAATTTGACATGCTCCATGTACCTGTTATTTGCATCATGTTAACAACATGTTAAACATATCACATTATTGGGTGCTGTTTAATTCCAGCTGAGGAACTTATTCCCAAAGCAGTAACCTGGGTAGTGAAGGTTGTAGCAGGGCAGGCCTGCATTCAGAGAGACATTCCCCAGAAGCATAGTTCTTGGACTGGGCATGCTGAGTCTAGTCTAAATATATCTGGAGGTCCTTGGGAAAAGAGTTACTTGAGTCTCCTTGATTTTTTTCACTTTATTACAGAAGATGCAACAAAGAGATGATGCCTAGGCTAACCTTTTTAGTGAAAGATTATCTTAAGGACCTTGTCGAGGCAGGGGTTTTTGAGTCAAGAAGAGCATGTATGAAATGGACTAAAATTGAGCCTGGCTAGGTGCTCTTTTTCTTTTGTGATTACAAAGATACTGATTGAATAATACCACCAAACTGTAGGTGTTGGGAGAGGAGAAGTTGCAGTGACAAAGTCTTAGAGAAAGAAAACTCACAGTCCAGCAGACACATTTCTGTTAAATAAAGATTGGAGAACATAGTTTATATAAATGCCACAAAATTTCACTAGTTAAAAAATGCACAAAGCTTATGGAGGAGTCACAATTCCAGACTTCAAG
Source organism: Puma concolor (assembly GCF_028749965.1). Taxonomy (NCBI): domain Eukaryota; kingdom Metazoa; phylum Chordata; class Mammalia; order Carnivora; family Felidae; genus Puma; species Puma concolor. The sequence goes on along the minus strand of NC_141673.1, from coordinate 22,506,101 downwards.
TTATTTTACAAAGCTATAGTAATCAAAACAGTATGGTACTGTCACAGAAACAGACACATAGATCAACAGAACAAAATAGAAAACCTAGAAATGAAAACACAATTATATGTCGATTAATATTCAACAGAGCAGGAAAGAATATCCAATGGAAAAAAAGACAGCTTCTTCAACAAATGATGTTGGGAAAACTGGACAGCAACAGGCAGAAGAATGAAACTGGACCACTTTCTTAAATCATACACAAAAATAAACTCAAGATGGATGAAAGATATAAATGTGAGACAGTAAACCATAAAAATCCTAGAAGAGAACACAGGCAGTAATTTTTCTGACATTGGCCTTAGCAACTTCTTTCTAGATATGTCTCCTCAGGCAAGGAAAACAAAAGCAAAAATAAACTACTGGGACTACATCAAAATAAAAAGCTTCTGCACTGAGAAAGAAAGAATCCATGAAACTAAAAGCAACCTACAGAATAGGAGAAGATATTTGCAAATGACATATCAGATAAAGGGTCAGTATTCAAAATACATGAAGAACTTATAAAACTGAACACCTGAAAAACAATCCAATTAAAAAATGGAGAGAAGACATGTATAGACATTTTTCCAAAGAAGACATACAGATGACCAACGGGCGCATGAAAAGATGCTCAACATCACTTATCATCAGGGAAATACAAATCAAAACTACAATGAGATATCACCTCATACCTGCCAGAATGGCTAAAATCAACAACACAAGAAACAATAGGTGTTGGTGAGGATGTGGAGAAAAACCTTGCACTGTTGGTGGGAATGCAAACTGGTGCGGGCACTATTGAGAACAATATGGAGTTTCCTTGAAAAGTTAAAAATAGAACTATTCTATGATCCAGCAATCACACTACTAGGTATTTATTCAAAGAATACAAAATTACTAATTCATAAGGCTACATGCACCCCTATGCTTATAGCAGCATTACCTACAATAGCCAAATTACAGAAACAGGCCATATGTCCCTTGATTGACGAATAGATAAAGAAGATGTAGTGTGTGTGTGTGTGTGTGTGTGTGTGTGTGTGTGTGTGTGTGTGTAGTGGAATATTATGCAGCCATAAAAAATAATGAAATCTTGCCATTTGCAATGACATGGATGGAACCAGAGAGCATAATGCTAAGAGAAATAGGCAGCCAGAAAGAGAGAAATAACATATGATTTCACACACATTTGGAATCTAAGAACCAAAACAAATGAGCAAAGGGGGTGGGGGGAAAGAAAGAGAGGGTCAAACCAAGAAACAGACTCTTTTTTTTAATATATGAAATTTATTGTCAAATTGATTTCCATACAACACCCAGTGCTCATCCCAAAAGATGCCCTCTTCAATGCCCATCACTTACCCTTCCCTCCCTCCCACCCCCCATCAAGCCTCAGTTTGTTCTCAGTTCTTAAGAGTCTCTTATGCTTTGGCGCTCTCCCACTCTAACCTCTTTTTTTTTCCTTCCCCTCCCTCATGGGTTCCTGTTAAGTTTCTCAGGATCCACATAAGAGTGAAACCATATGGTATCTGTCTTTCTCTGTATGGCTTATTTCACTTAGCATCACACTCTCCAGTTCCGTCCACGTTGCTACAAAGAGCCATATTTCATTCTTTCTCATTGCCACGTAGTACTCCATTGTGTATATAAACCACAACTTCTTTATCCATTCATCAGTTGATGGACATTTAGGCGTTTCCCACAATTTGGCTATTGTTGAGAGTGCTGCTATGAACATTGGGGTACAAGTGCCCCTATGCATCAGTACTCCTGTAGCCCTTGGGTAAATTCCTAGCAGTGCTACTGCTGGGTCATAGGGTAGGTCTATTTTTAATTTTTTGAGGAACCTCCACACTGTTTTCCAGAGTGGCTGCACCACTTTGCATTCCCACCAACAGTTCAAGAGGGTTCCCGTTTCTTCACATCCTCTCCAGCATCTATAGTCTCCTGATTTGTTCATTTTGGCCACTCTGACTGGCGTGAGGTGATATCTGGGTGTGGTTTTGATTTGTATTTCCCTGATGAGGAGCGACGTTGAGCATCTTTTCATGTGCCTGTTGGCCATCTGGATGTCTTCTTTAGAGAAGTGTCTATTCATGTTTTCTGCCCATTTCTTCACTGGATTATTTGTTTTTTGGGTGTGGAGTTTGGTGAGCTCTTTATAGATTTTGGATACTAGCCCTTTGTCCAATATGTCATTTGCAAATATCTTTTCCCATTCCATTGAAGAAACAGACTCTTAACTATAGAGCACCAACTGATGGTTACCAGAAGGGAGGTGGGTAGGGGAACGGGTTGAATAGGTGATGGGGATTAAGGAATCCATATTTTGTGATGAGCACTGGGTGATATATGGAAGTGTTGAATCACTATACTGTACACCTGAAACTAATATTACACTGTATGTTAACTAACTGGAATTTAAATAAAAACTAAAAAAAATTGCACAAAGCTTGGGAAACCATTTATTGTCAAAATGGAGCACATAAAGGCAATATGAAATCATATTCATTTTTATAAACAATACCAGAGTCTAAATTGATAAAGCTTCTCAATTGGAAAAGTTGTTCATTTGTAGTTTGGGATTTAAAGGCTTTTTATTTATTTTTTGTTTTGCCTTGAAGTAGTTAGCTATTAGACCTGCTAAGGTATTTTCTTTTCATGTCAGGTATAAAATGGCTTCAAAGTCAAGACAAGGTTGGATGGAAAGGAAGTGAGCAAAGAAAGTTAAAGGAAAATACCAACATTTCTCAAACAAGCAATCAATGAAAATGTGTCAACATTTATGAGCATCTTCAGCTGGCAATAATACAATGAAAGTAAATAATGTAAGGAAAAGAGCATCACTGGCTATTCATAGTATGTATTCACTATTGTACAATAAAATTCTGAGAGGAAAAGATTTAAGGTGAATGAAAATTATCATTTCTAATACTTGAAAATTCTAGCAGCTCAGTGAATATTTTTAGTATGCTTTCTGTGTCCAAAATGTAAAATTCTAAATTATTTTATTAAGAAAATATCATTCAATCTTTTGAGAAATTTGCATTTCACTGCAAAGATGGAACATAGCATCTTTAGCTGAGTTATTTTCTGTAGAAGTCAGATTCATTTTGTGGTATATGATTAGCACATTCCTAAAGGCAAAGATTCCAGAAAGTTTAAATTTAGTTGTAAAAAACTGAAGGCATTTATCCATTCATGTGGAACATGAAAATGTAAGCTTCACTTTCTGTATGTTTAAATGCCACATATTATAATGCAAACTCAGAAAGGTGATCGCCAAACTGATTTCACATTTAGAAATCAAACAGGGGCTGAGACCATCAGATCTGATACCCCCCCCCCCCCAAATGGTTGTCATAGAAGAACAAAAAACCCTTCTGCTTTGAGGAAAGTAATATACTATTCTTGATGGATATCCTAGGTCAGTAGATTGTAGAATCTAAGTATAGGAATAAAATTATTTATAGATTTATTCCTAAAATCACTAAAATTGAGATATCACAAATAACAGTTTAAACTTCATGAGCATATAGTCAACAGACATTATTGGTAGCTTAAGAAAGAACCTGGTGAGCGATGATAGATAAATATAGATTCAATAATATTTAAGATTTTATAACTGATGAGCTCATCATATCAGGATACATTATGGTAAATGGGAAAGAAATCAATAAAGACCTTAAATTTCCACACAAGGAAAAATAGAGCCTAATTTGTTTTGATCTATGTCTTTATATTTAAAATTTTTTTCATAGTATATAGTTGGGCATTGTTTTTTTTTTAATATTTTAATGTTTTTTATTTTTGACAGAGAGGGAGAGACAGAGCATGAGCAGGGGACGGGCAAAGAGAGAGGGAGACACAGAATCCAAAGCAGGCTCCAGGCTCCGAGCAGTCATCACAGAGCCTGATGCGGGGCTTGAACTCACAGACTGTGAGATCATGACCTGAGCTGAAGTCGACACTCAACCGACTGAGCCACCCAGGCGCCCCGGGCATTGTTTTTTTTAAAATGTTTTAATCCAATATTTGTCTTTTAATTTACACTTAATATAGTTATTGATATAGTTGAATTTAAATCTATTATCTTGGTATTTGCTTTCTATTTATTTCATCTATTCTTGTTCCTTTCACCTTCAGTTTCTGCCTTATTGTTGATTAATGAAGTATTTGTTTTAGTATTCCGTGTTATCTCTACTACTGACTTATTAACTATACCCCTTTGTTTGTTTATTTATTTTTAATTGTTGCCCTGAGGTTTACAATATGTGTTTTTAACTTATTATAATCTATCTTCAAATATTACACCACTTGAAGTGGTACATACAACCTTTACCGTAATTATAATTCCATTCTCCCATCCTTCATGCTATTACTATCATACATTTTACTTCTATGTATGTTAAACCTTATGATACATTGTTATCATTTTTGCTTTAAACTGTCAAGTATCTCTTTTGTAAATTTTTAAAATGAGAAAAGATTATTTTATATTTACGCTATGTTTACTATTTCCAACACTTTGTTTTGTGTAGGTTTTATTGTCTCTGGTATCATTTTCTTTCTAACAGAAAGAAACACCTTTAACATTTGTAACAGCATAATCTGCTGGAAATGAATTATCTCAGATTTTGTTTGCCTAAAAACATTTCATTTTTAGTTTGAAGGATATACTTATTGGATATAGCACCTAAATTTATACTTTTATTCGTTCAGAATTTTAAAGATATTTGTTCCATTGTTCTCTGGTTTGTATGATTTATGACAGAAGCCTGCAGAATTCTTTCTTTGTTTCTCTGTCTGTAATGTGTTCCCCTCTGCCACCAACCCCCCCTCCCCGCCAGATGTTTTTAGATTTTTAGTGATCTGATTATGCTTGGTTTGGTGGTGGTGGTGGTGGTGGTGGTGTGTGTGAAGATATTACAAAAAAAATCTTCTATTTTTCTCCTCATGTTATGTTTCTCTTTAAATATTTGCATGTAGTGATAATAGATATTCTAACATCCTTGTATGCCAGTTCCACCATCTCTGTCATTTCTGGGTCTGTTTCTGTTGGATGATTTTTTTTCTCCTGGTTGTAATTTGCCACATTTTCTTGCCTCTTGGCTTGTATAGTAATTTTTGGTAGGATGCCAAAGATTAAAAATGCTATATTCTTGGGGCACCTGGGTGGCTCAGTCAGTTAAGTATCTGACTTCGGCTCAGGTCATGATCTCAGGGTTCGTGGGTTTGAGGCCCATGTCCAGCGCTGTGCTGATAGCTCAGAGCCTGGAGCCTGCTTCAGATTCTGTGTCTCCCTATCTCTCTGCCTCTCCCCCCGTCTCAAAAATAAGTAAACTTAAAAAATGCTATATTCTTGGTTGTCTAGGTTATGACTTCCTTTAAAAATGTTGATTTTTGGGGCGCCTGGGTGGCTTGGTCGGTTAAGCGTCTGACTTCGGCTCGGGTCATGATCTCATGGTCCGTGAGTTCGAGCCCCGCGTCGGGCTCTGTGCTGACAGCTCAGAGCCTGGAGCCTGCTTCAGATTCTGTGTCTCCCTCTCTCTCTGCTCCTCCCCTGTTCATGCTCTGTCTCTCTCTGTCTCAAAAATAAATAAAGGTTAAAAAAAATTTAAAAAAATGTTGATTTTTGTCTTGGTAGGCAGCTAAATTATGTATTAATCAGTTTAATTACTTCAAATCCCTTTGAGAGCTCTGCCAGAGTGGGGCAAGAGAAGTCTTTTCTCTAGATTGAGTCAGCCTTGCTATTCAAGTGATCCTTTTGGGGTCTCCACTTAATGTACCAGGTAGTCATAGAAGACTCTCCACACTGACTGGTCAGAGATCTAATGTCTTCCCACCCTGAACAAATTCTGGGAATTGTTCTTGCAAATCTCTGGTTCAATTTTTTGTCTGGCTTGTGGAATTTAACCCTATTCATGTATGGCCTAATACTTAGCATGTTACCTGGCAGATTTTTTGAAGCTCTTTTTTCTGCACAGCCTTTTATTTCTAGGTATCTGTCCTGCAACCCTCTAGCTTCAGTCTCCCCAAACTCTATCTCTGTCTTCTGAGTCAGCAAAGAAGCCAAGCTCTTCTGGTCCTTCTGTACATGGTCCATAACAACTTTGAAGGGCAATTGTAGAAATCACTTCATATGTTTCCCTTCTTTCAGAGATCATAGTCCTACACTGCCTGTAGGCCAGTATCTGAACGCAGGTGCTTCATATATTTTCTCCAGTTTATAATGGGGGGTTGTCCAGACCTTGATACTCCATTATGGCCAAAAATATTAAGTCCCTAGTCTGTTATAAATACTCTTAGGCCAAACAATTCCTATAGACAGCACAAGAGTAGAAATTATTGTATCATAATTATTAAAAGTCTTATCCAGTTAGTGTCAAGTATAATATAATCTAAGGTAGTTGATTTTGATAATATGTGTATCTCGTTAGAAGAGCCTAATTCAATCAGCTGAGATATTGAAATGAGTACCCCAAAGGCAGGGACATCTGAAATGAAATGAAATCATCAGTCATCAATCATTAATTGAACAGCTATTCTGTGATGGGTACTGAACTGGGCTCTAGCCACAGTACTTTGCTGCAGGCATCATTGTACTTATTTTTGATAGAGAACTGCATGCAGTAATTCTAAGAAGAAGAAACTATATTTCAAAGATCTAGATGCTGAAATAACTGGTAAGTGATATCCAACATGAGTGAATACTTTAAAATAGTTTTTATTAAATACGAAAGAAGACTTAACGGAATTCATGTATTTTAAAGTGGTGATTCTCAAACTTTAATGCTCAAACAAATCACCTGGATTCTTGTTAAAATGAAGATTCAGATTCAGGCAGTCTGGGTGGGACCATTTCTGCAGTTCTAACAAAATCTTAGGCGATGCCAATGTTCTCTGCTCAGCAGACCATCCTTTGAATAGCAAAAGTACTGCTGATACAATGATCACCTGTGTACCCACCACCAGTGTAAGAAAAAAGACATTATCATTATCCCTGCTGTCTTCTATGTGCCCTTCCCTGATCCCAGCCTGTTCCCTCTCTCGTCAAGGTAACCACTCTCCTAGTTTTGTCATTATCTTTTTGTTTTTCTTGATAGTTTTATCACATATGCTCGTCTCCCTAAATATATGTTGTTAGGTTTTGTATATTTTTGAATGTAAGACATTAACATAAATGGAATATTTGTATATATTCTTTTGCAATTTTTTTGGCACCACATTAAATTCCTGAGTTTAGTTCCTATTGTGTGGGTTAGCTAAGTTTGTCCATTTAAATTGCTGTGTGGAATTCTTTCTTATGACTATACACAATTTATCTATATTTTTTAAATGTTTATTTTTGAGAAAGAGAGAGAGACAGAGTATGAATGGGGGAGGGGCAGAGAGAGAGAGAGGGAGACACAGAATCTGAAGCAGGCTCCAGGCTCTGAGCTGTCAGCACAGAGCTCAATGTGGGGTCAAACTCACAAACTGCAAGATCATGACCTGAGCTGAAGTTGGACGCTTAACCAACTGAGCCACCCAAACACCACCACAATTTATCTATTTATTGTTGATGGACTTTGGAATTTCAGTTTTATATGAAAATTTTCATACAATTCCTGGTGCATATATGCAAGCTGTAATCAGATTATATACATGGGTATTGAATTATTGGTTCACAGTCCTATTGCTGGTTTGTTGCTGGTGTAGTTTCTAATCTCATCACTGTACCTTTCATCTTTAAATGTTCTACATGCTATGCAATCTGGTAACCTATTTAATCTTCACAACCACCTTGTGAGGCAGTACAGTTCTCCCATTTATTGATGAGAAAACCAAACCACTGAGAAATTAACCTGCTGAAGCCACATAGCTAGTAAGTAATAAAATCCAGGAAGTGATTCTAGGCAGTTTGGTTCTAGAGCTTAAATTCTAAACCACTAGTATATATACTATCTACATAGTGTATATTCTTTCTCACACACACACTCACACACACACACACACACACACACACACACACACAACTTATCAACAAAGCACTGTGGGATCTATAGATAAGAACATTCAGTCTTGCTGTTAGAGAACTTATAATTTGTTTGGGAAAATATACTGTTTACATGTAAAAAGATAACAATAGGAAAGAGTACATATGAAGTGACAGATGGATGGCATAATCAAATCAGGCCACAGAAGTTGTGGAGCATGGGCCAGGGGCAGGTTACAAGACAGATGGTCTCAAACTGATGGACAAGACCTACTGTATGATCTGGCTCCTGCCCACTACTCTGTACTTGTGTCCCTGATATCCACCAAACTCTAGCCACATCGACCTATTTTATTTTTTTAGTTAAAAAGTTTTTTTAAGTTTTACTTATTTACTTTGAGAGAGACAGAGACAGTGTGAGAGAGGGAGGACTAGAAAGAGAGGGGGGGAGAGAGAATCCCAAGCAGGCTCCGCACTGTTAGTGCAAAGGCTGATGTGGGGCTCAAACTCATGAAACCATGAAATCATGACCTGAGCCGAAACTGAGAGTTGGACCCTTAACTGACTGAGCCATCCAGGTGTCCCTTGACCTTCTTTTTGTTACTGAAAATGTCATGCTTGTTCCTATCTAAGGGTCTTTACATTGCTATGCCCTCTGCCTGGAATGTTCTTCCTCCAAATCTTGGCAAGGCTGGCTGTTTTGTTAACATTATGAACTCAGCTCAAATGCACTCTTGTTAAAGAGAATTCCCTTAACAACCCAACCTGAAATACTGTTCTAATCTTGCTGCAGTCCATTAGTCTGTTTATTTGATTCCCGACAATAGATGAGATGAAATGATCTCATCTATTTATTTACCTGATTTTATTGTTTCTTTTTGCTAGAGTGAAAACTTCACAAACAAGATCTTGTTTGTCTTGTACTTGTGTTTTTTTTCTTCCCTCAAATAGTTTCTGAAGTTTCTACTTCAACTACAAAACCTTTGTAAGGCTATGAGGAAATGTCTCTCTTTGACCTATTTTGATGTCTTTGGCCTAATTTATTTGTAAAAAATAAGATGTTTTTAAGTGTTTGTTCTTTCCCTCACATTTTCAAAACATGGAAGAAACATGGCTCCTAAGGTTTTTTGATTTGCCATCATCCTTGGGAGTTATCAATGAGTAATAGAAAAGGCTGGCTCTTTGTAGTTGGCTTCTTTTGAAATGTCTCTCTACTTTATAGGTCATGCTGATGGCATTTCCTTTGCACTCATTTTTCTAAATATTTATCAGCCATTAGAGGCTTTTCTTGCTGCTTGAAACTTAATTGAATGAATTCTTTGTTTCTTATGAACAGATGAACACAAATGGATTTCTAAAATACTCCAAGGAAACAGCGAGCTGCAGGAAAGATTTTATTCTTCACTTATGATATATTTTGGTAATTAAAGAGTCATTTCTTTTGTTAAGTACTAAGAGCAAAGTGATGAATATTGTTCAGGATAGAGCTGTGAAATATAGAATACCTTTAACTCTGTTTAAAAATCCGATTAACATTAATTTTACTTTATTAATTTGCCCTGTGAAATAAATACATTACTAATTACATGCAAAATGATATTTAATCTTCCTACTGGAGTCTACTATATTCATTTTAGCCCTCTTCATAGAAATGTTATTTGAAATGCCAAAGTAAATTATAATTATATTGAAATAATATTGGTTTTTAATTATGAAATACTTTTTATATAAAACTAATTTATTAAATATAATAAATACCTATAATATCTTACTTTTACATATGCTTCTGTTTCTGAAAAGTATGCATAATTAACATATAAAATATATAAAATTATGTATTCACTGATATAGGCCTATAGCTCTACAGATTTATATCTATATTTATATAGCTATATATCTATATCAGTGAGGCTTAAAAATTTGCCTTATAACACAATGATAGCGGGAGATCATGAAAATAATAACTGTGGCCTTATTAATATCAGGTTTTAATTACTGGGATACTTGTATTAGTTTACTGGGGCCGCCATAGCAAAGTGTCACAGACTGGGTGGCTTAAATAACAGAAATTTATTTTCTCACTTTTCTTCATACTAGACATCTGAAATAAGTGTCAACAGAGTGTTTTTCTTCTGAGGCTTGTAGATGGTTGTATTCTCCCTTGTCTTCACATGGTCTTCCCTCTGTACATGTCTGTGTCCTAATTTCCTTTTCTTATAAGGACACTGGAGGTAATGGGTTAGGTCCCACCTTAAAGACCTCATTTTAAATTAATTATCACTTTTACTACCCTATCTTCAAATACAGTCACATTCTGAGGTCCTGGGGGTTAGGACTTCAACGTAAGAATTTGAAGGGGGGGGAATACAATTTCACCCATAATACTTGTGTAAATTATGAAAAAAAGCAGTAATTAATACATAACTTCTTTTAACTTTTCTGAGGGAATGAATTAAAGAAGCTATCTGAAATACGATGTGCTATTTTAGCCAAGAAAATAATTTCTCACCATTTATGGTTTGTATCTTGAATAAAATTTCTTATTTATCTAACTTTTAAATAATTTTATAACCTTTATTATTTTGATAATAATCATACTGCCTACCATATATGGATGCCAGCACATCAGAATGGCTAAAATTAACAATTCAGGAAGCAACAGAGGTTGGCAAGGATGTGGAGAAAGGGGAGCACTTTTGCACAGTTAGTGGGAACGCAAAGTGATGCAGTCACTCTGCAAAACAGTATGGATATTCCTAAAAAATTAAAAATAGACTACCCTATGATCCAGCAATTGTATTACTAGGTATTTATCCAAAGGATACAAAAATGCTGATTCGAAGGAGTACATGCACCCCAATGTTAATAGCAGTGCTATCAACAATAGCCAAATTATGGAAAGAGCTCAGATGTCCAATGACTGATGAATGGATAAAGAAGATGTAGTGTAGGGGTGCCTGGGTGGCTCGTCAGTTGAGCATACAACTTCGGCTCAGGTCATGATCTCATGGTTTGTGGGTTTGAGCCCTGTGTCTCATGGTTTGTGGGTTTGAGCCCTGTGTCAGGTTCTTTGCTGACAGCTTTCTCAGAGCCTGGAGCCTGCTTCAGATTCTGTGTCTTCTCTCTCTGCACCTCCCCCGCTCATGCTTTGTCTCTGTCTGTCTCTCAAAAATAAGTAAATGTAAAAAAAAGTAAAAAAAAAAACAAAAAAAAAAACAGGTAGCATACACACACACACACACACACACACACACACACACGCACACACACACATGCAACATGGATGGAACTAGAGTGTATTATCCTAAGCAAACTAAGTCAGATATTATAAAGAAAGACAAAAGTAAGTCAGATATCATAAAAGAAAGACAAATATCATATGATTTCACTCATATGTGGAATTTAAGAAACACAACAGATGAACATACGGGAAGGGAAGGAAAAATAAGATAAAAACAGAGAGGGAGGCAAACCATAAGAGACTCTTAAAGACAGAGAACAAACTGAGGGTTGCTGGAGGGGATTTGGGTGGGGGGATGGGATAAATGGGTGATGGGCATTAAGGAGGGCACTTGTTGGGATCAGCACTTGGTGTTATATGTAAGTGATTAATCACTAAATTCTACTCCTGAAACCAATACTACACTATGTGTTAACTAACTTGAATATAAATAAATAAATAAATAAATAAATAAATAAATAAGAATGGTTCATACCCAGAAATCAATGTGATACACCACATTAACAGAATGAAGGATAAAATAATATGATCATCTCAATAGATGCATAAAAAGCATTTGACAAAACTCAATATCCTTTCATGATAAAAGTTCTTAACAAATTAGGTATAGAAGGGACTTAACTCAATACAGTAAAGGCTATATATGAAAAGCCCATAGCTAAAATCATACTCAATGGTGAAAAAGTGAAAGCTTTTCCCCTAAAATCTGGAACAATGCAAGGATGCTCATTCTTGCCATTTCTATTCAACATAGTATTCAAAGTCTTAGCCAGAGTAATGGGGCAGAAAAAGGAATAAGAGGTATTAAAACTGGAAAGGAAGAAGTAAAATTATCTGTGTTTGCAAATGATATGATCTTATATGTAGAAAACTCTAAAGACTACACACACACACACACACACACACACACACACACACCAAACCATTAGAACTAAGAAACAAATTTTACAAAGTTTCAGTAATCAAAATAACATACAAGAAATCAGTTGCACTTCTATGCACTAAAAACAAATGAGACAAAAGGAAATTGAGAAAATAATCCTATTTGCAATGCACTAAAAAGACAAAATACTTAGGAATAAACTTAACCAAGAAGGTGAAAGACTTATACAGTGAAAAGTATAAGATGCTGGTGAAAGAAATTAAAGCAGATACAAATAAATGGAAAGATATTCCAGGTTCATGGATCAGAAGAATTAATATAGTTAAAATGTTCGTACTACACAAGGCATTCTACAGATTCATTGCAATCCCAATCAAATCTCAATGGCATTTCTTACAGAAATAGAAAAATAATCCTAAAATTTGTATGGAACCACAAAAGACCCTAAGTAGCCAAAGCAATTTTGAGCAAGTAGAACAAAGCTGGATGTATCACACTTCCTGGTTTCAAAATATAATACAAAGCTGCAATAATCAAAACAGTACAGTATTAATATAAACACAGGCATAGAGACCAATGGAAGAGAATAAAGAGCCCAGAAATAAAACTATGCAAATAACTGTCAACTAATCTTCAACAGATTGTCAAGAATACACAATGGGGAAAAGGTTGTTCAGTTAATGGTATCGGGAAAATTGGATATCCACATGCAAAAGAATGCAATTGGACCCTTAGACAATACACAAAAATCAACTCAAAAGGCATTAAAGACTTAAACATAAGACCAGAAACTATAAACTCCTAGAAGAAAACATAGGGAAAAGCTTCATGACACTGGTCTTGGCAATGATTTCTTAGATACAACACCAAAAGCACAGGTACCAAAAAGCAAAAATAAATAATTGGGATTACATCAAACTAAAAATTTTCTTCGCTGCAAAGGCAATAATCAACAAAATGAAAAGGCAACACATGGAATGGGATAAAATATTTTAAAACCATATATCTAATAAAGGGTTAATCTCCAAAATATACGAAGACATCTAAACTCAACAGCAAAAAACCAAATAAGCCAATTAAAAAATGGGCAGAGGACCTAAATAGTCATTTCTTAAAAGAAGAGATACAAATGGCCAACAGATTTATGAAAAGAGGTCAATATCATCATCAGGGAAATGTAAATCAAAACCACAATGAGATATCACCTCACATCTATTATTTTATCAAAAAAACCTAAAGATAATAAATGGTGGGGAAGATGTGGAGAAAAGGGAATACTGCATACCATTGTAAGAATATTAATTGGCACAGCCACAATTTTGGGAAGTTCCTCAAAGAATTAAAAACAGAACTACCATAGGATCCAGAAATCTTGGGTATGTATTCAAAGGAACTGAAAGTAGGATGCCAAAGATATGTGCACTCCTATGTTCATTGCAGCATTATTCACAATAGCCAAGACATGGAAGCAACTAAATGTCCATCAGCAGATGAATGGATAAGGAAAATGTGGTATATACATACAATGAAATATTATTCAGACTAAAAAAGATGGAAATGCTGTCATTTGCGACAATATGGGTGGATGTGGAGGACATGATGCTAAGTGAAATAAGGCAGGCACAAAAGGATAAATGCTACATGATGTCGCTTATATGATGAATCTAAAATAAACTCATAGAAGCAGAATAGAATGGTAGTCACCAACGGCTTGTGGGAGGAGGAAACAGAAAGGTATTAGTAAAGGGTATAAAGTTTCAATTATACTAGATGAATAAGTCCTAGAGATCTACTGTTCAGCATAGTGCCTATCATTAACAATACTGTATCGTATACTTAAAGATTTGGTAAAGAGGGTAAATCTTATGTGACATGTTCTTATCACAAAATAAGAAAAATAATAATAAATATGAAGGCAGGAGGGAACTTTTGGAAGTGACATATGGGTTTATGGCACAGATTGTGGTATAGTTTCATGGGTGTAGACCTTATCTCCGTCATCAAGTTGTATACATTAACTATGGACAGGCTTTTTAATGTCAAAAACAATTTTTAAAAATGAATATCTGCTGGAGAAAATTAATGTAATAATGGCATACTTCTTGGTTAAAAAAGTTGTGTATAAATACAAGGATTAAAACAATATACATAATATATTTCCATTATTCTTTTAAAAAGAAACAAACCAGGACGCCTAGGTGGCTCAGTCATTTAAGTGTCCGACTCTTGATTTCGGTTCAGGTCATGATCATCTCACAGCTTGTGCATTCGAGCCCTACATCTGGCTCCGTGCTGACCGCACAGAGCCTGCTTGGGATTCTGTCTCTCCCTCTCTCTCTGCCCCTCCCCTGCTCATGCTCTCTCTCTCTCTCTCTCTCTCTCTCTCTCAAAAAAAAAAAAAAAAACTTAAAAAGAAACATACCAAAAATAAGCTAAAAATATACCCCCAAATATAACCATCAATATATTAAAATGTACCACACATCATTATATGTTAGTTGCCATTTAAAATTACTAGAAGGCTTTATAACAAACTATTGTTAAGAGATGTTACTTCTTTCTTTAGGGACTGGGATTGGGCAAATAGAGGGAGTAAGAAAATGGCAAGAATTTGCCATTTGTATTCTATACATGACTGTGTTGTTTAAGTTAATGGAGGCAAAAATTATTACTTGTATTGGTCACATTTTCTAAATATGTATGTGGTAAGTAACCAACAAACATGGTAAGTAACCAACAAACATTTAGAAGATGCTTAGTTTTTATTTTTCCTACCATCTCAGAGAACTACATTCTATCTTTTGATATTTAAATGCATTTCAATACATTCATATAATGTTTATTGAAATTTCTCTAATTCCTTTTGTTAAAAAGGTTCATTTCAAAGTTCTTTGGAGTTTGCATTCATTTCTGATTTGGCCACATTTCTTTTCTCTTAAAATGAAAAAATATGTTAATTTTAACTGCCACTGATAATGTCCATGTGTACTGCCTTGGCCTGTCTTCTGGTTTGGAAACTTCTGAAGGGTGAATGGATATTTGTCTGGTGTTCTATGTGCATCCTGTCCTCTTGTCGCTTTTCTAGTGTCACAGGGAAGGAACAGCTGTCATCTGTCCTGGGGATTCAGCCTAGAGCCTGGCACTGTGGGAATTTACTGAGGCTGCTTTGGGGAAAGATGTGAAACTTCATGATAATCATAACTGGATACTAGAAAGACACTGGAAGGAAGGAACTGGAAGAGTTAAAGGGAAATCTCACAGAGGATTATGAATTTGAGATGATTTTTGGAGCCAGACCGATCTAAGCATATTTTAAGAGTCAGCTTTATTTATTATTATATTCTAAAACATAAGAGATTTTCTAGTAAGGATTCTAAGAGGAACTTGTAAACCTGGAGCATGCTTAGATAAGGTTACTGAAAATTATAATGAAAACAATCACCAAGAATGTTAAAAATGAGAATCATTGCTTTGGGTTGAAGGAAAGCTGCACGTATGATAATATGTTTCATCGTTTGGAAGTCGTGTTGGTGTATGAGAGAGATGGCCAACTGGGTGGTGAGAAAATGGTGGTACATATGTCATAAGAGCATAGTTACATAACTTAGTACATTTTATTAACCATAAAAATAAAGTTAAAAGATTAAAATGTAGCCTC
The DNA here is from genome assembly GCF_028749965.1 of Puma concolor. NCBI lineage: Eukaryota > Metazoa > Chordata > Mammalia > Carnivora > Felidae > Puma > Puma concolor. The sequence goes on along the minus strand of NC_141673.1, from coordinate 22,490,320 downwards.
TGTGTGTCTATGTAAAAAAAGAGACAAAAACTGTTAACAGTCTAGAGAGGATTAGTCTCTGATCAAGCACTACAAATACTAATCTATTCACATATAATATAGAACCAATGTTAAATAACAACAATGAAACATTTTCACTTTCATATTTCGCTTTACTTTTGGAATAAAAAGTGATGGGAGAAAGATATTCAGCACTGGTTGTGTCTGGTTAGAAGAACACCAGAACCACCTAGTGGAGTTTTCATTTACTGCACAGCCCTTGTGCTTTAGTACTGGTTGTAGTGGCTGAGATAAGCCACACAGCGAAACCAGTGGTTAGGATCTCTCTGCGGCTTACAACAGGAATAGTAATTGTTAATCTGCAACACAAAAGCTGTCCCTGAATAGTTGAAAGAGAAGTCCCTACCCACCAAACACTCACTAACTAACACACTGCTGCTTTTAGAAGCACTGTCAGAGTTAAATATTTGGCTGTTCAGACGATAGGAAGTGCACCTGGAGCTTTAAATTTTCGGTGAAAATTGATGAGCAAGGTAACCTGTGGAAATTCATCTGCGTTCATGGTACAGTCATCCTTTTGATAAACGAGAGTAGAGAAATCTACAGAGCACGGCCAAGGAGTTACACCAGCAGCTTGACCTTTATATAAATTTGTGGATACACAAGCTGGAGCTTATAATCAATTGTGGTTTTGCAGCAAAGTAGCTCACATGGTTACAGTGTGCCCGGGCCATTCTGGATCCCATGACTGAGCCTGCTGGGCCTCTGTGTCTTGGTGACGATGACAGATGTTTCATATACCATATTGGAATTTGGGATGATAGGTCAGACAAATAACAAACATTCTGGGAAAAGAGACCTTGGTGAAATGCAAACGGTTATAAAATGGCAAATTTTAGTAAATTCTGATGCCGCATCAAAGATTAATTAAATATCATAATTTATTATACATCAAAAGAAAAAGACACACCAGGATGTAAGGGGAATGGGAAAGTTGATGCAATTTTAACCTGTGAGTGGGTAGTTTAACTGTTGAGCAGATGGTAGGCTTCGGGCTATGAGGGGGTGCTTTTCAGCCAGGCACCACATGTGAAGGGCACGTGGATGGGCTGGGCTCTCCCAAAGCTTCATGGCTGCGGCTGGCTGCCATCAGGAGACATGGGCAGTGGCTGAAACTGCTACTCATCTAGTCTACTAACAATTCATTACAGTGTGAAGGAAGCTAGGTGGGCACTCTCTGCGGACTGAAATTTCAGACTCTGATTTTTATGAAAGTGATGACCCCTTCCTAACACTTTAGAAGCTAAGGTAGGAACAATTTCAGTTCACAAAAATAAAGCCCAATTCCTCTTTTTGTTGGACTATCCAATAAAATGCTAAGGAATGTGTGAGGAGAAGAAAAAAGGAAGAAGAGGAACAGAAAATAAAAAATGAAGAAAAAATTTGGAAGGACAGAAAAAGATGATGTACACCAACAATTACAACACCAACAATAATAAAATGGAGGGTAGAGAGGGGGAAGATAGGACTTCAGAGAAGTCAAGGTGAAGGGCTTCAATATAAAGAATTTCATTTCCCAAGATAGGCTCCTGGACTTCTCAGGGCCCATGAGGAGAATAACAAGAGACTGTTAGCTGTTTTTAATATTCTGAGAAGCCTCTTATTCCATCTCTTAGCACTTACAGGAACTTGCAATTCTAAAGTTACCGGTGCTTCTTTGTTTCATGGCTCCATAAAGTCAGGACCATCCTTGGAATAACCAACACCATCATTGTGCAGAAGAGCCTGCTGGTTAGAGCTGTGTGCTCTAGAGGACAGACCTCCTGGGTTCTCCCACTGCTCAACCCTCACTACCCATGGCATATGTCCTGCCAATTGGCTGACCTAACAAACATTCCAAGATCCCTTTTTGCCTTGCTGCCTTCTATTCTAGGGGCTTGAAAAAAGAAAGAAAACTTGAATTTTACTTTCCCAGGTCTCTTCCCAGGACCTGGCTAATGAGAGGTGAGGAGAAAGTGATAAGGGATTCTGGAAAGATTGACTTCCTGCTGAAAGGGGTAGTGCAGGTGTCACTGCCTCTCTCTCCCTCACATAAATGTGGATGTGATGCTTGTATACAGGGCAGCCATGTGGGCTCGGGAGGGAAAATGTCAGGCAGTTCTCGGAGATGCTCGCCCTGACGTCTTTGAGCCACAGAACCAACACTAGGAGCAAATGACCTCCCAGCTCATCATGATATGAGAAAAATAAATGTCTAATGGTTTCAATCACTGCTAGTTGGGCTTTCTGTTACTTTTACAAAAAGCATGCCTGTTCTAACAGTTGTGTGACTTGAAGCAAGTCACTTTACTGTTTCAATATCCTCGTTTGAAAACAGGGATTATAGCAATATCTTCCTGATAGGATTGTCACGAAGATTAAATGAGATCATATACATAAAGAGCACAAAGCAAGTGCTACACAAGGGTAAGCTGTTATTTTTATTACCATCTTGACAATGGGTTCTCAATCATCTTGGTCAAATGAGTGAATGAGCAGAGTACAAGGTCAGACCCAAGGGGTATAGCGTGAATCCAAGAAGCAATGTGATGACTCATTTTCTTTTCTGCTTGAGAAAAATGAGAAAAGGAGGAGGGGGGGGCAAATGAGGGAGAGCCCAAGAGGGGCCAGGTGGGTGCTGTGTGGGTGTGAGATGGCATGAAAAACCGCCTGTGGCGGATGGTTGGTGTGCTGGTGCTAAGGATCGAATGTAAGACCCACGCATACCAGCATCAAGTAGATACTGAATAAACATTTGTTGGCTCACTGAATAAATGAATGAACTGTTAGGGTGTTCACTAAAAAAGAAATTGCTATCTCTTCCTTTAAACTAAAGAGATAGAGGAGACAGAAGGTTTTTTCCCCAGTGCCATCTGCGAGCCTTTTACAATATTTGCCTGAAATTATGTGGGTGAAGATGTATTGCTCTATAATTGCCTGTGCCCTCGCAAGGAGCCGATAAGAACATCCGGTGGGGGCAGAAGCAGAAGCAGAAGCAGAAGCAACAGATTTCCCACAGAGTAAAGTCTTCTGTTGTCATAAAAAGCCCCTTGCTGTAACAAATGAGAAAATGAAGAGGAGAGCCTATGGAAGAGAAGCAGACACCGCCTAATAGGCACATATCTTTGCAGTTTCCCACCAGGAGCCAGCTGTTCATTAAACACGGAACAAATGCGAGAGCTTGGTTATGACCGGCTCGTCTCCACGCCCCAGCTCTGGGGCCGCGCGGCATTTGTGAGAGCATCGCTTTCCTGGCCTCGGCCCTGTGACAGCCAAGCTGTCTTGTCAGAATCACCTTATATGAACAGCTCCTCTGCATCTACATTCACCCAGGTCGGCTCGGAGGAGGCTCAGTGCATTTCTAATCCTTCCTAAAAACGTGCAGAAGGCAATGGGAATCTGAAACGTATAAAAGGCTTAGTCATGGGATTTTAAAGTGGATGCCTCCGCATGAAGGATTAACTTTGATGGCCATGTTTCTGAACATTATTTGCATCACAACTTGACACGGATGCCTCAAATCTTGTCTTTTTTCTTTTCTTTTCTTTTCTTTTCTTCCCTATCCCCTGTTTTCATCTCTCCTCTCTCTGGATTACTTTGGCCTGAATTTTGCGTGCATTTTTGAATGCAGTAAGCAAACAGAAAGAAAGACCCCATTTGAATAGTGAATGGACTTGCATTCTGTTTAGGGGTGTGCTTTTGCCCTTGGGCTCTATAAGGACGAGACCCATAATAAAACGTTGATGCAGATGGGACACATAGTCACATGCGCACATGCGCGTGCACGCGCGCACGCACGAGCGCACTCACACACACATGCCACCCGTTCAAAGTAGATGTGAGTCAAAAACATATGCTGGTGAACTCGGTTTGCTGATGACATTCCGCACAGTGAGCCCACTCAGTACAGCTGCGGGGGTTGGCACAGTAACTCTTCATGGGAATAAATAGATGGCTGAGATGAACCATGAGATGCTGAAGGTTTTCTTCCAGCGACTGAAGACATAGAAACCAGCTTCTCTTCTACCCTCTCCAAACAAGGTCCCATGGTTGAGCCTTGTAAAACGAGGGTCTTCTAAATCTGAGCATCATAGAGTCTTCTAGGTAAGACCCTATAATTTGGGTCGTACTACAACTCGGAAACACTTTAACACAGACTACGTGGGGCTGTGGGCAAAGAGCACAAACCTTCAAAATCATGGAGTTTTAATTAAAACTTTATCTCTGTCTATCGAAGCCTTGTTTGCCCTAGCTGTAGCTTACTCCTTCCAATAGCACAAGCGCTTTGAGCAATTTACTGGTCCATTCACTCGCCAAATATTTATTGAATGTCTACCACTAGCAAAGTGGGTACAGCCCCTGCCCATGAGGGGTTCGTGGTAACCAGAGCACTGCCCTGGGTAATGAAATTAACTCAAATTTGATTCCATATTAAAATAACAGTAGAGTACCACAGGTAGGTATGTACAAGAGGTTTACTCCCTCTTCCTCCTCATTCCTCTAAGCATTTACTTGGAGCCCATCTGTATGGGGGCTATGCTGGTGCAGTGCTATGGGGCACAACAAGTGAAACGGTGACAGTCTGATTCAATAAACCGCAGACTCATGACCAGAAACAGACCTCCTCCCTTGTGCTGCAACTCCTGCCATTTGTGGCCTCATCCCCAAACTCCTTCTGAAATCCCAGAAATGAGTGGAGGCTAAGAATCTCAAAGATGCTTTGAGATCTGCCTGTAGATTTTGATAATCATGACACTAATGATATCAGGTAACATAAAAAGCTAATATTGTGCTCTTATTATGTGCCAGGCACTGTTCTAAGCACTTTAAATATCTTATTTCACTTACTCCTCTGTCATTTAGTATAAACCCTAACATTGCCCCCACTATTCAGATGAGGAAACTGAAGCACTGACTTAAACCCACTCAATTTTAACTGCTCATCTATAAGGCAAGTGAACCCCAGAAGACACACAGATTCTTAACTATTAGGCTGTGCCACTTCTCAATCACTCTGCCAAAAGCTACATGAAACAGACACATTATGCCATTAAAATCCCAAACACTGAGGGGATATAACAAGGTATACAAAATAAGTTAGGGATTTTCTCTTGCTGTTGCTTCACTGTTTTCTCCAAATAAACCCCGTTCTTTAATCCATAGTCACCTTAAGGATGTGCTGTAGGAGCCATCTACACACTAGCTGCTTTTAAGGAAAGATGGTCAGGAACTGATTAGGAAAGAATACTATTATTTAATCTGGCACCTAAGTACTTGAGCAGCCATAGACCTGGTGAGTTAGAAAATATGTAGGTAGAAGCGATGTCTCTATGGAAACAGATGCAAAGATTCAGTGAATACTAGGCTCATTGGACTTTTCATGAAGACAGTGGCAGCTTTTCTTACACATCTGTAGCCTGATGTGGGAGTTTGATGATGATGAGGGGCAAACTAGAGGCATACTCTTCTTTCTAGTCACTGTTCCTAACTGCTATGTTGAATCTCCCACCTCTCCTAGATGACCACTGCTTGATGACACGTTGGGAAGACACCTAGTCACGGAAAGTTCTGTCCAGTCCAGTTGGATACTCCACTATCATATTTCAAGATTTCTCACTGCTCCATCGATGGATAGACTTGTGACTCAAGGGGCTGATATGGGGGTGTTTGGGTGACTTTTCCACCTGGGAGTGTGGCATGGGGCTTCTTTGGTTCTAGGATGCCTCCTTCCACCTCCTGCAACACACAATTCCTCCCATTTTGGAGGCTGGGAGGGAGGATGGGATGGGTTAAAATCTCTTTGTTTCCTCCATTGTTTTTGCTGCTTCTCTGGCTTACACCAGTAACTGTTGAGACTCTCTGTGAGGCATATGTCCAGGTGTTAGCACTGGACATATGTGGGCTCTTTGGGGTCCCTCCCATGAGAGATATGGCTCTGGTTCAAATGTGTTTAGTCCCCCTCAGCTACCTCAGCCACTAGCAGCTATTACTACACTGCCTGCATTTTCCTGTCTGGTGGGCACCTTACGGGCACATGGGTTGGACAGTGGGAGGAGAAGCACTGATATAGTAGAAAGAGTCTCACCACTTCTTAGTGAGCCCTGAAGAAGTTATCTGGTAGCTGCTCTGTTTGTAACATTAAATACTTAACTCCCTTTCCCCAGCTTTGAGCCCTAAGAACCAGTTCTTAGACAAAAAGAAAAATTCTCTTTTACATCCTATTATAATAACAAACTTTGATCAAAGCCTTAGGATAAAAAGCATCAAGAGGTTTCTCTCCTCTTCCTCCTTCCCTTCTTCCTTTCCCTTGTTCCCCCTCTTTCCTTTCTTCACAGCCTTCCTTCTCTTTCCCTCCCACCCTCCCTCCATTCCTTTCTCCAAACAACAACCATATAAACTAAAATATGAGGGACAAAAAAGCCTAGAAAATCAGTATTGTCTTAATGCCAATGACAGAACTTTAACAGAGCAGAGGAATTTGGAATATTAGAAGATAGGAAACAATTTTAGTTTCCTGAGAACTTTGGTGGCATTTCTACCTGCCCCAATCTTGGACAGTATTTTTCCATGCCTGGGAAGCCTCCTGCAAACCAGTTGGCATCGCAGTCAGCCAGACAAAGCAGATAAAGGGCTTTATCACCCTCTGAGCTCAACCTGATTATGTCTGGATCTGAGCTTTCCAGTTCTGAATGCTTGATCACTGGTCCAAGAATGTAACTTGAGTAGACATGCTGAACTCACATCCTCCTCCTTACAGACTGCTATTGAAATGCTTTCAAAAATATAGAAGAAAAAATTTACAGAAACTAAGGAAGGATATTGTTCACATGCTAGAAACATCAAAGAATTCCTGCAAGATTTCATGCTAGAGAAGATGGTGTGAAGACAGGGCCAACTTGCTCTATGTTCATCACTGAGGAAGGAGAGACTGCATGGGAAACCCACCAGTGCTCTTAAGCTCAGGGTAGCAGGGTTGAAGATGAGAGCTAGCACCAGGGAAGATGGCAGTGAAAAATATTTATACCTCTCTGTATTCCCAAGTATTACACTGAATGTCAGAACTGGCCTGAATTGGGGAATACTGTTAGTTCAGTCATGGTTTACATTTGCAAAGGATGGTGCATTAAGAGATGGTGGAAGACATGGTCAAGATCGATGCTAATGGCCATTCCTTATGGAGGAGTTACTGAGCTTCCTTCAGGCTACCACAAAAGGTGAAGAAAAGGATCTGTTCGAAACAACTTGTTCAGCTGCCTCAGTTTGCAGCTACCTTTTTGACATAGGCATCTAGATCACTCAGAGGTAAGAGAAAAATAAAGGAAATCTAAATGTTCTTCTTTTAGTTGGACCTAAGAGATTTGAACACAATGTCCTAGTAGAATCTATTGCAAATACTGGAATCTTTGTAAGGATGAGCAAACAGAGAGAAGTTACTGGACATAATGACTGTAGTTCAAAAGAAGAGGGTCAGGATGAGGAACTGATTCTGAACTCCTGGCTCTACGTTCCCCAAACTTCCTTCTTCAGTTATGGTCCCTCCAAGACTCAGCATCCATTGTGACTCTCCCTTATCAATTGAACCCCCTGTTCTGTAGAGGAAAAGCATATTTTCTATTTTTTAAAATGTTTATTTATTTCATATTTTCTATTTTATGTAGCTCTCCAGCTCAGTGTCTCCTGTAGTCAGGGATTAATTAATCCTTTCCCCAGCTCCTAGCCTTGCAGAACTCTAGCTCTCCATGGGGCACAGTGGGCCTCGTATTCAGGAAGTCAGGGATGCTAGGCAGAGCTTGACATAAGTGAAGAGAATTGAATGATGCTGGGAAATCTCCTGTCAAAATTTCCTCCCTCGTGTTATTCTACCATTTGCTAATTAGCTCCCTGATTCATAAAGGATTATGTCACTTTTTTTGCTTAAGAGTTGAGTCATCTATGCAAAGGAAATACTGGGTGAATTAAAACTAGAAATCTTTATTAGCTTCTGCCTCAAGAGCAGGAGCAATTAGAGCAAAGCTCACTGGGAATGTGTGTAGGATAAATAAGGTGTTGGGGGTAACAGCAAAAGAGACAGTAAGCAAGGGGCCAGGAACACAGGAGGGAACTCAAGAGAGGCAGGAGAACCCCAAGAGCAATCTTTGTCAATGGAAAGCTTACTGGCCCATTATTTGGTGTTCTCAGTTATTCTTGATAGAGGGCGAGCAGTGGACTTTACAGCTAGCCTGCTGGTTCAGAAAGGCTACAGCTTGGCTCTGTCCCATTCTACCTCAGGAACCTCAAGGTAGGTCCCTCTGTACCTCAGTTTCTTCATATATAAAACAAGGATAATATTGGTGCCTGCATCATAAAGTTGTCAGGATTAAATGAGTCAACACATACAAAGTATTTAGAAGAGTACATGGCATAGAGTAAATGTTAGTTGTTACTAGTATTCTTCTGTATCACAAAGGTACTTCTTTTTTTTTTTTAATTTTTTTTTCAACGTTTTTTATTTATGTTTGGGACAGAGAGAGACAGAGCATGAACGGGCGAGGGGCAGAGAGAGAGGGAGACACAGAATCGGAAACAGGCTCCAGGCTCTGAGCCATCAGCCCAGAGCCTGACGCGGGGCTCGAACTCATGGGCCGTGAGATTGTGACCTGGCTGCAGTCGGACGCTCAACCAACTGCGCCACCCAGGCGCCCCCATCACAAAGGTACTTCTAATGTCAGAACTCTTACACTCAGAAGCCACCAGGGCAGGAGTAAGGACCACTATATCCTGAGTATCCATGCTCCAGATACTGTATATGAAATATTTCATTTAAGCCTCACATGTTTATGAAATACATACTGCCCCAAATTTGCAGGTGAGAAAATTGTGTTTCACCCTCTCTGAGGGTGAGCTCTGACCCAAGGCCATAGAGCTAAAAAATGATAAAGTTGGCTATGGTATCTCATGTCATAATTTACACAGTTCTATTTGGAAATAAAAATGTAAATAAATGGTATAAGCAGCTAAAAACACCTCTGGCACTAAATTTCTATAGTAGTTATGCTCATAACCCTTATCTTCCTGATAATGCTCACATTCACTGCCCATCTTAACTATAGCATAATGTTTCAGCAGATAGTAGACTTTTAGTCCAGAAAGTTTGTGTGTGTGTGTGTGTGTGTGTGTATGTGTGTGTGTGTGTCCGTATATATATATATATATATATATATATATACACACACATATATATATATGTGTGTATATATATATATATTAACTGAACACTATATGAAACACATCAAAAGGGAGGAAAGCAGTCCTGTTCATTGTGTAAATGTAAAGATAAATACAAATGTAAACCATATAGTAAAAGAGAGGTGTGTTTGGAGTTGAATTTCCAGGCTGGATACACATAAGAAGGCACCTTTCCTCTATTACTTAATTAGAAGTAATTCAATGAGTATCCAATAGGTGAGGCTGCTTTATGAAAGGAAATTAAATGCTTGAAACAGTTCAGATTTTTTTTAACGTTTATTTAGTTTTGAGACAGAGAGAGACAGAGCATGAGCAGGGAAGGGGCAGAGAGAGAGGGAGACACAGAATGTGAAGCAGGCTCCAGGCTCTGAGCTGTCAGCACAGAGCCCGACGCGGGGCTCGAACTCATGGACTGCGAGATCATGACCTGAGCCGAAGTCAGACGCTTAACCGACCAAGCCACCCAGGTGCCCCAAAATAGTTCAGATTTTGAAAAACAACCTGACTGGGTTTCAAGGTGCTTTCTCACTGTACTTTTCTGCCAGGATGCTAATAATAATAAATATGCACATATTTGGAGGAGGCAAAGAGCATGGATAATTTAACTACTGTGGTAGGCAGAATTCTAAGATAGCCTCTAAGATTCCTGCCCCTGGTACACACAGCCTGCATAATCCCCTTGAGTGTGGCAGGATCTGTGAATTTGGTGGGATTGTCACTCTTGATTAGGTTAAATGACAAGGATGAAGACACGTTTCAGATGTAATTAAGATCCTTAATCAGTCGACTTTGGGTTAATTTAAAGGGAGGTTATCCTGGGTGGGCCTGACCTAATCAGGTGAATCTTTAAAAGAACATGAGGCATGAGAGAGATTATTCACTGGCCTAGAAGAGATAGACATCTATGTTGTGAACTATCTATGGAGAGGAGTGGTCTCTAGGAGCGGAGAGCCTCTGTCCTGTAACTATAAGGAACTGAATTCTCTCAACAAACATTTGAGCCTGGAGGAGCTTCAGATGAGATCTCAGCCCCACCCGATACCTCGATTGTAGCCTATGAGACTCTGAGCAGAGAACTCAGCTTAGTTGTGTCTAGACTCACAGAGCACATGGACCCAAAGAAACTGAGAAATCTATTTATGTTGTTTTAAGATACTAAATATGTAGTAATTTGCTACACAACAATAAAAACAAAATAGATCCTGAATTATTAAATCATTATCAAATAGTCCTGAATTATTAAAAATTGGTTGCATAAGTGAAAGAATAAATGTATATTTGCATTGGAAGATTTGGAGTTTCCACATGAAAAATCAAATGTAATTGAAATAACCTCAGAGTAGCTATTCTGGAGGTCTGTTACTCAAATACTTGCTGGATGAAAGAGTGCTATGCTTATGGACATAACAATTGATTGCAGACTGTCAAAACTTCCTGTAAGTGTAGGAAAAGCTGAAACTCTAGCTGTAAAAAAAAGTGGTATTTTTCTTTTCTTGAAACAACAGATACTATTCATTGTGCTGCCATAGTCAAAATATTATATTAGAAATTGCAAAGCACTTTCACATGCAGATATTTCTGTTATTATGCAACTTATATATTTCAAAAAGCCACCGTGTTCTAGAAATAAGTAGTAAAATCCACAGAGCTTCTGGGAAAACTGGGGGTAGGGACACAATACTCAAAACTTTGTCAGTGACACATTAAAAAAAAGATAGCCTGATAAAAAAGTGTAGCATAGTTTTACACATGTCAGATGGTTAAGAAATACAAACACACACAAGTAATATATGAATACTACAATAATTATGACACTTTGAAAAAGATCTTAAGTTTACTTGTGGGGGTGGAAGTTGGAAGGGTTGTAGACTGTGAGTTTTTGTGAAGTGGTGGAAGAAAGGTGATCTGAAATCAAAGGGAAAAGTATCACCAGTTGTGGATGGGTGTGGTTCCCAACACAGGTGGTGAACTGAGGTAGACAGTAAATGTTTGAGCTGTGTGCATGCCTGTTTTGTGTATTCTTATGTGGCTGGGCTCAGCTGGGTGCAACTGTGTTCACCTTGTGCTTCCCATGGTCTAAATAATGCATAAGCAAAATGAAATTTGTATTATGCTAATTGTTCTCTAATAACATTAACATTATTAGACATTATGTTAATGTTACATTAACATTAACATTATTTTGTTAACATATGTTAACATTAACATTAACATTATTTTGGAAACACTTGTCTTTGAAACAAGGGTTATAGCAGAATTGGCTGTCCATTATGTTACGTGATTCTTACAACAACAGCATGAAATTGGGAGGTAATTGAGATGAAACTGAACTGCAGACAGAAAGCTAGTAAATAATCAAGCCAGACTGAACTGAGATCTTCTGACTTCGGTTCTGTGTTCTTCCCCCATATCACTCCAGGAATGCCCCAGTCTGGCATGTCTGGAATCTGCATGGTATTTTCGTTTCCTTACTCCAATTTTTAAGACTTTATATTTGCAACAACATGGATGGACATAGAGGTATTATACTAAGTGAAATAAGTCAATCAGAGAAAGACAAATACCATAGGATTTCATTTACATGTGGAATTTAAGAAACAAAACAAATGAACAAAGAAAAAAACAGATGAACAAAAACCAGACTGTTAAATACAGAGAACAAGCTGGTAGTTGCCAGAGGGGAGGTGGTTAGGTAATGGGTGAAATAGAAGAAGGGATCAAGAGTACACTTATTGTGATGAGCACTAAGTAATGTATAGACTTGTTGAATCACTGTATTGTACACCTAAAATTAATGTATATGTTAATTATATTTTAATAAAAAATACTTCATATTTTCAATTACAAATTTCTTTTAACCCCTAGAAGTATCTTGATCCATAAGGTAATATCTTCTCAGTCATGGAGAATTCCTCCAAAGACAACATTCTATTTTTATTAATGAAAATGTAAATAAAACTGTGTATTACAAAAGATTTAAGATTTTTGTTAATTATTTTCCAAAATACAATTATGATGCAACTCAAAAATGATTTCAAAGTTTTTACTCTAGTCTTCTCTCATATTAATCCTATACATATATATATATATATATATATATATATATATATATATATATACATATATATATATATACTTTTTTAGTAACTTCTATCCCTAACGTGGGGCTCGAAATCACGACCCTGAGACAGAGTTGCATGCTCTGCTGAGCCAGTCAGTTGCCCTGTCAACATTCATCCAATATTAATCTCATTTTATTTTCCTGTAATTTGGTTATATTTTTGAACTATTGATTATGTCTACATTAATTATATAATGATATTCATCAATTTGTAAAAAAGATAACTACCTATAAGACACTTGCACAAATTCATTTTGTAATTTAAGGACTCAATTCAGAATGTTGAAATGCAGTCATATAAAAAGATAGTTTCAGTTCCTAGGAGCAAGAGGATTATGCTTGCCAGAAAGAGCCCTGTAGAGGTCTTTTACTTCCTCACTGGCTTGCTTAACTTAAATTCTTCAGGGACAACTTTTAGATGCACTCAAAGCAGGCCAGACTTCATTTTCAAATATTTGTGAAGTGAATGAGTAAAAAAAACCTAGAAAACACATACTGGCTCAGGAAAGGTGAGGGAAAATGATGATTTTCAGCTGTCCAAAATAGCCATCCTGGGACTTACGGTAGGTAAAGTAGGAATAACCCTAACCCTAACAATCATGCAGTCATCAATCCTAGGTACTGAGGCATATTTCACCAGAGGATTTTGGCAACAAAATTTTATTTTCCTAATTCTGGGCAGAAACCAAGAATAATTTATTAATTTATCAATCTGTTTATCATACATTTATTAAACATTTATTTCCTAAGAACTGTGCCAGATGTTGGGGGTGGGGGTAGATATTAAGAGCTTAAGCAAACAGGTTCCAAATTTGTAGATCTATAGATATTCGACCTGGGACACTGAATAACTTCTTTAAAATCATAGGACTAAAAATGTTAAATAAGTTACTGGGTGAAGAGGTTACATGACTTTACATTATTGAAGATTTCTATTCCTTGCTAACCTGTTTATTTAAAAAAATTTAAATGTTTATTTTTGAGAGGGAGACAAAGAGAGAGATGGAACATGAGTGGGTGAGGGGCAGAGAAGAGGGAGACACAGAATGTGAAGCAGGCTCCAGGCTCTGAGCTGTCAGCACAGAGCCTGACATGGGGCTCGAACTCAAAACCACAAGATTATGACCTGAGCTGAAGTCAGATACTTAACTGAATGAACCAACCAGGTGCACAAACTAACCTGTTTATTTTATTTTATTTTTTTTTAATTTTTGTTTTCAACATTTATTTATTTTTGGGACAGAGAGAGACAGAGCACGAACGGGGGAGCGGCAGAGAGAGAGGGAGACACAGAATCGTAAACAGGCTCCAGGCTCTGAGCCATCAGCCCAGAGCCTGACGCGGGGCTCGAACTCACGGACCGCGAGATCGTGACCTGGCTGAAGTCGGACGCTTAACCGACTGCGCCACCCAGGCGCCCCACTAACCTGTTTATTTTAATAAATTTCTCAGGATGGGTTTTATTAATGGCCTCAAAGAAATTAAGACTTCATTTTCAGGAAGAGCAACCCTATACTCACCAAAAAAGTGTAGCCAATACATTACTTTGCTAGGTATTTGTTATGAATGATCCTTGAGAAAATTCTGTATGAGGACACATGACACACCTGTTATGGCTATGCTGTTATTTTTCATTCTCAACTGAACAGATGAGTTTCTTAAGCAGAGTAGACCAACCATGGTTGATGGACCTTCCGTGATTTGCTGAAAGTGAATGTATAACCCAAGTAAAACCTTGTTAGAAGCCTCTTTGTTTAAACATTTGTATCTTAAATAAGGGGAAAAAATGGAAACGAAACAAGTTATAATTAATTTCACCACTGGTTTACAATATTGCTTTAGACAACATAATAGTGGGGCCAGAACACCCTCTCTCCTTGCTGGAATTGGGTCTGACCCTACAGAGTTGGCTGTAGGGTGGCAGGTACTTTCCCTGTTATTTGATCCTAACCACCAATGGAGTAATTCCAGCTCAATGCCCAGGAATCACTACTGAAGAGTCTCGCTTTCAGCTTGAAGGTTGAAAGAGGTGGGAGCAATATCTAAATACCATTTGGGCACTGAATTTGTTGGGATGTAAAGGATCTTCAGAACATGCTGACTAGTTTATTTGTGATAAAAACAATCAAATATGGTCTGGCCAAGAAAGGAATAGTTGGTAATATTTTGTTGCTGGTCTCCTAAGTAGGTTCAAGTTCCTCTGGTGAAATATTTTACATGAAGAGCAAATTAAAATTGAGATAATCTTCAGTCCGGACAAAGTATAGGAGTGAATACTCTATGGACTGCCTTTGGAATGATTAGGTTTTAGGTTATGGATTAGATTGAATCAACTCAGTATAGATTCTCTGTCACTTATATTCGAGAAACGTATTTACTGATGATAACCTGAGAGTATTTTCTTTTTTTTTTTTTTAATTTTTTTTTTCAACGTTTATTTATTTTTGGGACAGGGAGAGACAGAGCATGAATGGGGGAGGGTCAGAGAGAGAGGGAGACACAGAGTCGGAAACAGGCTCCAGGCTCTGAGCCATCAGCCCAGAGCCTGACACGGGGCTCGAACTCACGGACCGCAAGATCGTGACCTGGCTGAAGTCGGACGCTTAACCGACTGCGCCACCCAGGCGCCCCTACCTGAGAGTATTTTCATATATGGCAACATTTTGCAATATGGTTGTGAAACAAAGTGTTGACAAAACTTGCCTAAATGTAATCACAGTGAAAACATTATGTGTCATCTATCAACTGTGCCATTGTGCTGTTTTGTTTTGAGTGTTACAAGTGCTGGTAACAAACCAGCTTAGACCTTTACATTGAGGTTGTATGCTTTAATTTAACTTTCTATTGAGATTCAGTACTGTTGTAACTTTTCTGTTCAGTATAGGCTTCTTTAAGATGTGATCATCTTTTAAAATGTCTGTAAACATATTCAAAATTTATATATTATATATTTAAAATATAAGTATGCTTCTGATTTTAGTGTATCTGATACGGTTAAAAAATAGTAATTTAGTGGGCGCCTGAGTGACTCAGTTGGTTGGGCACCCAATTCTTGATTTCAGCTCAGATCATGATCCCAGGGTCCTGGGATTGAGCCCTGTATCAAGCTCTGTGCTGAGCATGGAGCCTGCTTAAGATTCTCTCTCTCTCTCTCTCTCTCTCTCTCAATCTCTCTCTGAGGGAGGCAAACCATAAGAGACTCTTTTTTAAAAAAATTTGTTTCACATTTATTTATTTTTGAGAGACAGAGAGAGACAGAGCATAAGTGGGGGAGGGGCAGAGAGAGAATGACACAGAATCTGAAGCAGGCTCCAGGCTCTGAGCTGTCAGCATAGAGCCTGACGTGGGCTTGAATTCACAAACCATGAGATCATGACCTGAGCTGAAGTCGGATGCTTAACCGACTGAGCCACCTAGGCACCCCTAAACCATAAGAGACTCTTATTTATTTTTTTTTTTAATTTTTTTTTTCAACATTTATTTATTTTTGGGACAGAGAGACAGAGCATGAATGGGGGAGGGGCAGAGAGAGAGGGAGACACAGAATCGGAAACAGGCTCCAGGCTCTGAGCCATCAGCCCAGAGCCTGACGCGGGGCTCGAACTCACGGACCGCGAGATCGTGACCTGGCTGAAGTCGGACGCTTAACCGACTGCGCCACCCAGGCGCCCCTATAAGAGACTCTTAAAGACAGAGAACAAACTGAGGGTTGCTGGAGGGGTGTTAGGTGGGGGGATGGGCTAAATGGGTGAAGGAGGGCACTTGTTGGGATGAACACTGGATGTTATATGTAAGTGATGAATCACTAAATTCTACTCCTGAAACCATTACTATACTGTATGTTAACAACTAACTTGGATTAAAAAAAAAAAAGATTCTTTCTCTCCCTCTGCCCCTCTCCCCGACTCACGCTCTCTCCCGGCTCTAAAATAAAATAAAAAAAGTAATTTAGAGTCACAGATGACTCCAAATAAGTCAATTAAAACTGTTCAACAACTGGAAAAAAGGATACAAGGCATTAGTGGGCAGCAATATTTGACAGCCGAGTCATCATAGTCATTGAGTACTTGGGAGAATCTAATGATACTCAAATTATCACAGCAAGCACTTAGAATAACTGCATCATGTGAAATCCCTGACAAAAGGGATGCTTTAAGCTGACATCATTCCGCACTTAAATATAACAAAAATACAACAATAAAGTGAAATAATAGCTTTGATATTTGGCTACAAGATCAAGGTACCTAAAACAAAACTACATATTTTCAAAATAGGGACTAAATATTTTCTCAGCTTGAGCTCTTTCTCCAAAAACTTTATCTGCATGACCTTTATATTAATGTCTAACTTTTTCTAACATAAAAGCCATTTTCACAAGTATCATGAGAACTGAGGGAAAAAAACTGAAACATTCAAATGACTCATTCTCAGCTATACCTGAAAGATTTTGCTAAAACTACGCTGAAGGGTTAAAATTCTTTTTCTTAAAATAGAACTTATAGAATTACAATATTCAAAAAGTAAGATTTGCCATCCTGGGTGGTACCATTGTGAAAAAGCAGAAAAAGAATTGAGAAAGAATTATCAAATTGAAAATTATTTTGCTGCTGATGTAATCAAACAAACATGCCTGGTATTTGTTATGGCTTAAAAGACTGTATTTTCTTTTTGAACATTTCTCAATCTTTTCTTTTTTTTTTTTTTCCATGGTGGTAAAATATACATAGTGTAAAGTTTTTTATTTTAATCATTTTTAGGAGTACAGTTCTGTGGCATTAAGCACATTCACATTGTTATATAACCATCACCATCATTCATCTCTAGAACTGTTATTCCTTCCTCCACTGAAACTCTGAAGCTACTAAGCACCAGATCCCTATTTCCCCCCACTCAGGGGGTCCCTGGCACCCCCATTCTATTTTCTGTTTCTATGAATTTGGCTACTCTGGGTACCTCATATAAATGGAACCATATATGCCCTCTTGTAACAGGCTTATTTCCTCTGCCATTTTATTAACACAAAAGTATTTTATCTATTATTAATTTTATCTAGTCAGAAACTTGAAATGTTGACAGCATTTTTGATTGAATGAATTACATTACAATTGACAAATACTGCTCAACTGTAAGTGCTTTACTAAAATATGGAATGTGATGTTTAAAATTAAAAACCTGATAAAACTATAACATTGGTCTGAATTGCAGTTCTTGTCATTTTTCCTTGTAATCAATGATTACCCTGAGCATCCATTAAATGAATTTGTATAAAATGTAGTACTTTTCCATCTACAGCAGAATTAATTGTTCATTATTATGATTCAGCACATAGCAGTTATATACTATCCTAGGTTTGTTTTTTTAAAAAAAGAATGAATGATATAAAGGTATATAGTGCAGAAAGTTTTATTGGGGTGAATTAGCAGGTTTGTTAGAACATGGTTTTATCCAAGTCTTGGAGATCGATAAAATATAGATCATTGCAGGAAAGTATAGGGAAACGGAGAGTGGAAGACAAAAAGTTGCTACCACATGCTACATGTCAGAGCTACAAAAACATAGGACTTAATACACTGTAATAATAGTGGCATAGTCAGTGAATATGAACAGGACACATAACTAACATCTACTGATACCTATGATGCCAGTAACTTTGTATAGGCTGCATTTAATCCTTAACGATAATTCTCTGAAGTATATAACATCTCTATTTTTTCAGTGTCTAAACTGAAGTTGTGAGATGTTAAGAAATTTGCCCAGGTTACAAAACTAGTGAGTATCAGAAAATTCCAAGTCCAGATGGTTCCAAAGCTCGTGTTTTTCCCATTACACCAAATTGTTAAAATGTGTTTTACTGACTCTGAAGGCTGTTTTTTTTTCTTTTTTTGGTCTTAAAAATACAATATCTGAAGGAAATGGGGAAATGTTGGTCAAAGGATACAATGTTGCACTTATGTAGGATGAATAAGCCTAGAGATTTAATTTTAATGTACAGAATGATGTCTATAGTTAAAAATACTTTATTTAATGTTGGAAATTTGCTAAGAGAGATGATGCTCTCATTACAGGCAAAAAATGGTAACTCTGTGAGGGGAAGATATGTTGGCTCAACTGTAGTATATGTATTTGTGTGTGTGTGTGTGTGTGTGTGTGTGTGTGTGTGTGTGTATAAAATCATGTTGTATGGTTTAAATACATATAATTTTTATCAAAAAATAAAAACTACAATATCAAAAACAATTTATATGCTAATCTTATTGCCACTAGAAATTTACAAAGCAATTGTTTTGAGACTAGAGTTCAAAGTACTTATCAAAAATAAGGAAATTAAATTCCAGAAGAACAGGAATCTTGTGAGCAATTTTCGCATTGTGGAGGCTGGCTTTCAGGTGATGGTAAGGAACACCGAAAGATTGTTTCTCATTTAGAGACTTCCTACAAGCATTGGCGATTTCTGGTAAAGTAAGGGTCTTCTTTCACAAGAAAATCAAACTGGAGGTACTGTATAGGCATAGTCAAATCATAGGGGTCAGAAGTATCACTACTTTCACCTCCCAGGAGAACTTTGAAATAAGGAAAATGAGATTGCCCAATAAGGGTGATATTTTATTATCAACCAAAATATAGCAGAGTAGAAAATAAAAAGTTTCATTAAAGAGATAAAATAGCTGTCATTGACTGCTCATATGAATATAACAAAATAAATAATGTATCAATCAAAAGTACATATGATAGATAGTTGCTCTTGTGGCACATTCTGACTTGGTATTATCAAACTTTAAAATTTCTCATAATTGGAAGAGCATGAAATCACTTGATACTGTTGTTTTAATTTATAGTTTTGTAATGACTAATGATGCTAAGCACATTTTCATACATTTATCATTTGAGTATTCTCTTCTGTGAACTGAAAGTTCATACATTATGCAAATGTCCACTCTATAATATCTAATCTTGTGGAAGTTTTCTAACAAATGTAAAAGTTTGTGTGCAGATTCTCTTGAACTTACTGCACAGAAAGTATGGCAGAGACAGAGACGCTTATGAAACTCATTTCCTTTTCTTCCCAGGCACATAGCTACACCCTACATTTCCCAGTTTCTTTTGTAGGTGTTCTGCCACATGACTGAATTCTAGAAAATGTAACGTGGACACAAATGGTACTATATTGAGTCCACAAAACTTCCCACATACAAATATCCATTTCCTTTTACCATTTGCCAGCTGATTGGAGGGGACCCATAGGCCTTAAGGAGGTCTTTATCTGCCTCTAATACGGTATTTAAAGAAAAACCTAACTAAGGAAATTGGTTGATTGAAAACATAGATTGAGAGAATGAGGAAAAAAAGAAAAACAAATGAGAATGGTATGATCCTTTGAAAAAAGAGAAGACAGAACTTTCTCCTTGTGTGTTTTGGAATTTTAGATTGTGAGCTTATAATTAGTTTTGAGCTCATCTGAAGTAATCCTATGTGTATCAGTCAGGAGCTGATCTGGAAACAAATCATTATGAATTAAATTGAGTAATGGATTTATTGGTGAAATTACACTTTGTACATTTGAGGAGCTGGTTAAGAAGTATAAGTCTAATGCTTTTGCATGTGATGTTGGACCTGAGGTCCAACATAGATAGGTCAGTGAGGCAGGCAATCAGGAAGGAGAACTACATTTGAAGTAGAATAGAGCAAGGACCAACAGGAATCCACAAGGTCAGATTAGAATCCATGAGGACAAATTGGAACTTGATACTATCTCTCACCATCTCCAACTTTAATGATGCTGGTGACTTGCAAAAGGTACACCCTTCACCATAGAGTTGTCCACACTTGACCCAGGACTCAGGGAAGCCAAAGAAGGAAATCCAGTGGGAACTGAAGAACTATGGGCCCAGGTGGCCTCAGCACCAATAGGATGAGCAACAACATGTGCAAATTGCCAACATTTGGAGTCTTATACTGACTTTCAGAGTGTAATGGCTGCTCCTTCATTTGTGCCTTTTATTTCTCAAGTTCATTCTCTTAGTGGTTGACTCCAATCCCAAAACACAAAAGGAAAGGAATTGCGAGAAATGTAGTTCCAATCTAGCTAGGTTGATTTGGTATAAAGCCACTATGCTATGCTACTTTAGTTGAATGTATGAGCCTTCAGAGGTGTTTTGTTTATTTCCCTTAGCACCTTGAGGCATTTCTGGCCTTAGATCAATTTTTATGTAAATTTTGTCAGCTTAGAACTTTCTAGATTAGTAAGTCAGATTTAAAAGGAAGTACTTGTTCATGG
This sequence comes from Puma concolor, assembly GCF_028749965.1. NCBI lineage: Eukaryota > Metazoa > Chordata > Mammalia > Carnivora > Felidae > Puma > Puma concolor. The sequence continues at coordinate 22,469,660 of NC_141673.1, read as the reverse complement.
GTCTGGGTTCTCAAGTAAGACTGTAAATTCACCTACTCTGAACCCAGGCTGAGGAGACAAGACACCTTGTTACCTCCTTATGCCAACAGGCAGATTGTTTTTGGTCCATATTTATATTTTGTTTGTTTTTTAATGTTTATCTACTTATTTTGAGAGGGAGAGAGTGTGAGTGGGGAGGGGCAGAGAGAGGGAGAGAGAGAGTTCCAAGCAGGCTCCACACTATCAGCTCAGAGACTGACGTGGGGCTTGATCCCACGAACCATGAGATCATGACCTGAGCAGAAACCAAGAGTGAGTCAGATGCTTCACTGACTGAGCCATCCAGGTGCCCCCATATTTATATTTTCAGTAAAAGTGGAGTTCTTCTAGGGTCCAGACTATGTGGGTACTCAGTTCCAACTACCTACCTCAAAGGGACAGCAGGCCTTATCTCCTGACCCTCAGTGTAAACCTGTAGATTACCTAAAGGGCACTCCCCCCAGTACGCATAGAGTCAGATCTGGGCTTTATTGCTTTGATTTTGAGTTCTTTCCTGGACTCAGGCCTCTGCAGTGCATTAGAAATACATATATATTGGGGCACCTGGGTGGCTCTGTCAGTTGAGTGTCCAACTCTTGATTTTATGTCATGTCATGATTCCAGGGCCATGGGATCAAGCTCCACATTGGGCTCTGTGCTGAGCATGGAGACTGCTTAAGATTCTCTATCTCCCTCTGCCCCTCTCCCCTGCTCACACACACTCTCTCTCTCAAATAAAAAACATTAAAATATTTAAAAAGCCATATGTATTTGTTTTATATTATCTAGATTTTTAAAATATGTTTTTTTTTAGTAGATCTTTTCAGGCTAACTATTCTGCCATGTCCCCTGAACAGGAAATCTATTGTTTTGCAACCAAAAATTTAAACACAGAGGACTTTTTTTACAAGTAAAAGATGCTTTAAGCAAATTCATATTTACAGGAAAAAAATTTACAAATCTACAAACAGATCAATAAGGGGTTAATTTACATAGGATAAATCACAAAGGATTCACAGAGGACTACTTAAAATAGCTAGGATCTCATAAAGTATTTAGAGCATTAAGTAGAATGCGTATTGTATAAAGCTATCTGGCTTGTAGTTAAAGAAATGCTAGATGAATTCTTCTGTAAAACAGAAATCCTTTTTGTAATGTGAATGATCACCCTCTAATTTACAAGTTTGTAAGTTTGAGTCTTTGTGTTATCTGGGTCTTTTCATTTGGCTTTAATAATAGAGATCTCAAAAAAATCATTTATATAGAGAGTTCAGGTTCAATTCTCTTGAGCGTGTTTTTCTTATATTAACATCAAATAATCAAAACAACCTGCACATTTAAAGAGTGGAATCTTAAGGTACTTCAAATGTTTAACATATGCATTTCTATATAATTTCCCATGGGTTTTGCTATTAGAAATATGTTGAAGACATATTTTCCACATAATGATTGATTTCTCTTGATGTAATTTACTTAAACACATAGTAAAAAACATCTTGGCCAGTAACATAATTGCTATTTTACGGTTTTCAACATTATTTGTTGAATTATTAATCATGAGTACTAAATGTTACTACATTGTATGTACATGGATTTTCCTCACTATTTATTCTATTTATTGGAAAACCAGTACTATAAATGCTGAATAAAATGAAATTATTTTCCACTTTCATTTAAATTGAATATGATGATTGCAAAAAAAAAAAAAAATCTCGTTGTCTTCATTCTGCTTCTAGAGTTTTATTTTGATACATCATTAAGTATTTTAATAGGGTAGCATATGTAGTATACAAGTTCTAAGGAAAACAGGCAGCTAATTTTATACTACTGCTTATCTGGTTAAAAAGAATGTAGCTCTGGTTCTCCGGCTGGGCTGTACTTTGGAAATCATCAGCGGAGCTTTCAAAAATACTGATGCCTGGCTCCTGTTCTAAGGATTTTGATGTAATTGTTCTAGGGTGCAGCCTTGCATTAGGATTCTAATGTGTAGCCAGAGTTGAGAGCCACTAATAGAGTAATACCTCAATTACTCAAACCCACTTAATCAGAATTCTTAATGAACTGGCATTGAGGAAAGGGAATGCTAGACTGGGTTGCAGAACTGAATTCTTTTTTAAAAGAGAGGGAAAGTCACTTTAAAATTTCATATCAGACATTTATTCTAAAATCTGCTTTTGAGAATGCTCTGAAGCAAGGTTCCATATATTCCAAACTCCTGCACTTACAATGCTAGGCAAAGATAGTGCTATAGAACATTGACCTTGATGTACTACTACCATTATAGATAACAAAGATTCAATTTTGGTTTAATCTACTTATTGTGTTGTTGACTCATATATATGGGTATAAAATGAGTACATTGAACAGATGTGATTCATGGTTGTAATCCCACAAGGCAATTTTTCTCCCCAACTATTACTTTAAACCTTTTTTTTTTTTTCAGTGGGGCTAGTTGCTACCTGCTGCTGATAAAAACTTGGGCAGTCTTACTTGCTCTCAGGTTAAGAAGCAATACTGTGATCACCTTAGATAGGAAAACGCAATTTCATTTTACGTCATGAATGTTCATTCCATGTAACAATAAAAAACCCCAATCTTGATTTAAAGTTGAGACTTCTCCCCTTTCCACCTTGGACCAATGCAAGGGGGAGCCTCTAGTCAGGGGAGGTGAATGTAGCTGGTATCTTCTCTCTTTCCTTCACTCTCAGGACTTATTTACACTTTACATTTTAGCAATATTGAAAGCTTAGTGTTCTCTCAATACCCCACACTGTTTTATACGTCTGTACAGCTAATTGTTCATTCCACCTGGATTACACATCTCTTCCTTGTTCACCTTGGAGACTCTTATTTGACCCTCAACAGCAGCTTGGACATCTCTCCAGCTTTAATTCCCTCCTTATTCAGCTTTATTATTAGTAGCCAAGGAGATAGTAAGAAAGAAGTCAGAAATAATACAGTGGAATCTACTAGAGAATTATCTGAAGGCTTCTATGTGCTGATCAGTCAGAAGTCCTTAGATATCAAGTATCAAAACGCTTTAGTTTCCAGATGAGCAACCTAGGGAGGTTTCACGGCTGCTTAGGGGACTGCAGGTTCAGGGCTCTTTTCAAGCATGTTACACTGCTTTCTCCAATTGAGTGGAAATATTCCATTAAATTAAAGAGGTTTTCAACTCTGTGGATGCAAAATTTATGCCAAAGAACCATGATTCACTCCTGTGGGGCGGTAGACTGAGTTGCAGCATGACGCAAAACACAGAGACATGGGATCAGACAGGCCTGTGTCTGTACTTCCCACAGTGGCCTTAGGCAATTTCTTTAACTTCCCTTGAGCCACAGTTTCCCCATATGCAAAGCAGAAACTTAACACTCATCTTTCTTCCTGAAAGGGGACTGTTAGAAATGAATATGATTATATAAGAGATGTACTTTACTGTATAATCTCCAAGATGCTTTTAATATGTCAATTGCTATAATTATTGCTATAGCCACTCTACAGTATATATACATCAAAAGATTTATTTTGCAGAATAATCAAGGAATAAGTTGTTAATCCCCTTTTCAGAAGTAATGAAGAAAAATCTAGACACAGTTTAGTTTAAAATTTTTTTTCAAACAAAACAAAACAAAACAAAACAAAAAAGAAACAGACCTGCAAATACAGAGAACAAATTGGTGGATGCTAGAGGGGAGCGGGTGGGAAGATGGGCAAAATGAATGAAGGGGAGTGGGCAATATAGGCTTGCAGTTATGAAATGAATGTAATGGGGAAGAAAGGTACAGCATAGGGAATATAGTCAAAGGTATTATAATAGCGATGTATGATGATACATAGAAGCTACACTTGAGCACAGCATAATGTTTAGAATTGTCAAATTGCTACGTTGTACATCTGAAACGAATGTAACATTGTGTGTCAACTACACTACAATTAAAAAAAATTTTTATGGTTCAAAATGATGTCCAGTGTCATTTGCAATACTTACCCTTATCTAAGTGGATTACTTAAATAATTAATAAATGATTAATATATGTAAAGGAATTAGAAGGGCAATTTGCATATAATAGAAGTTTGATAAACATTTGCTATTGTTTTTTATATCCTCATACTTTTTTAATTTTTCCTTCCATTGTGAAAGTTGAACATAATTTTCTAGACTCTGAATTTCATTCTCTATTGCTTGAGATAACAAAGATATGGGTGGCTGAAATGCAAGCATTATTTTTGCTACTGGGAAGAACAAGGTGTTGCTTTAGGGAGTAAATGTATTTGGCAAACATTGTTTATGACGACTGCTATAGCTTCAAAAGACAATGTGGTTTTTGAATGTACATATGTATTATACATTTTTCCCATGTAGCTTCTCTTATAAAAGTCCTGAGGCATTCTATGGCCATTATTCTGTTTATGGATTCAGAGGCCAGGGAGATGATGACACCGAAGTTCAGAGAGAAAATTTTGTCATTAAATTGAAAATTATAAGCTTTCTCTTACTGAATTATTTCCATCTTGAATTTCAGAATATGGTCACTTATGAAGATTATTATACTTAAATAAAAAGAATTGTTGGATGAGGAAGACAATAATCATATCTGTACAAAAGGAAAACAGAATTTAAATCCGATACAAAAATTTACATATATTCTCCAAATTGCTTACTATGTAAGGCAGCTCAGAAGTAGGTAAATAGCTCCCTGTTCATGGTCAGGACAGCAACTTTTGTATGATATACAGGTGTTTCGATATGAACTTCAATTGTTTTTTAAAGAAAGAACAATTAGAAGAGGTGCAGCTTTGGGATTTTTATAACTCTTTTAACAAACACTAAATGAAATTTTATCTTTAAAAGAGACTGTGGGTACCTGTGATTGCAACCAAGTTCATTAAAATAAAAATTTTCATGCAGCAGACAGAAAACAGTGTAAAGAAATCAGAGAAAATCCAAACTGGGAGTTATACTTACTGTCTGTGCTCAATTAATCAAGTCTACTTGCAAATATGCATAATTATTTTTTAATGAAAAAGAAATTAAGCATTTTGCTGGCTTAACCAATGGTAGGTAATTATACTACAAATGACATTAAAGTAAGCCGCTGTGTACTAATTCATGCTGCTTCTCTACTGAGGTGGGATTATCCAAATTGAAAAATAAAACCCCTATTTCCCTAGCAAGGTACAGATAGTACAAGACAGAAATCTGCTGTTGACATGGGAAATAGCCAGTAAAACCACCTTTTCTTTTCATGTGCTCCCATCTTGAGCCACAGGCTGTGTATTAAATAAAGTACTCAACTTCGTTTCCACTGGGGAAGGGCATTACCACCCACTTGATCCCAGGGGAGAAGAGGGGGCGGTGATCATGTAGAGCAAGTGGCCAGGACTGGTTACCTAGGCAGGAAGGTAAATTGCTCATGGTTTGGAACCCAGTTTCCTTTCTCCCCAGGGACTCCTTCAACAACACAATCCACAGAGAAGTACATGCCAGGGTAAGTGGTGGGGAAGGCAATTATTCTACAGCAGGTAGAGTAAGAAAACATGGAGCAGAGGAAAGCTTTTCAACAGAAAACTAGCAAGATGCAAGAAGGTTATTCTTTGAATCTTTGGCAAGAACCCCAGAAACGTGAGGTGTACTTATGTCTAACTGAAGTTCTGAGAGAAGGCAACTTTAAATATGATGTAGTGAAGTTGAAAAGATTAACTATAGGGATGCTGGGGTTTTCTGGAAAGAGACTTGGATGCAGCTAGACCTGGCTTGATTCTGGCTCTACCACCTTCTAGATGTACAGATGCCCCTTGGTGTCCCCTTCCCTCTGAAGTAAAATGGAAATGATAATACTTATCTCCCTGGATGGTTCTGAAGAAACAGCCATCTGAGATGTGTGAAAGCTTTGTCAATATAAAGCATCATTAAAATGTTTCTGGAAATAATGGGAATTTATCCTGACTTCCTGCTTCAGGGGACAGTCAAGGAACTGAAAGTTGTTCCCAGTTCTTATGTTTTTTTCCTTCAGTCTCAAATGGAGGGGCTTTTCTCTGGGTTAATATGACTGGCTTGCTCCTGTTTTGTGAGGTTGGGTGACTGTGGTTGTCAGCCTGGGCATACTCCAAAGACACCACGTCATGTCTGTGACTGTGGTCACCATGCAGGCAGCCTTCTCAGCTCCACCACGTCCTCTGCCCTTGCCCTTGGGCAGGCTCCAGGAGAAGCTGGTGCAACCTAGTGTTGTCTCATGCTGCTCTGCCCATGATGCTGGTGGGCAGCTGGTGCTTCCACATGTCCCGTTTCTGATGCTCTATTTCTGGTCCTTCAAGTGCATTGGGTCAACAGCTCACTGCCCTCCTTTTCTCCCCTACCTACGCTGGCATTCTCTCCCAGCTTCTTCTGAGGAAGGAATTAAATTCCTATCTCAGCATTCAACCTAGCTACAGCTTTCTCCCAACTGAGCAGAATCCTCCTTTCTGCCTTCTAGTTCTGTAAACCTCGTCCAGGAAAACATTCTTAACCCTTGTCCTGCCCTAGGCTTGTTTTAAGGTCCATATTGTATGTGTTCATATGCAGACCTTGAACATGGCACTTTCTGCACAGTGTTGTACTTTCTCCCTTCCCACCATGTGAGCTCTTCAAAGGGAGGTCCTTTGGTGTGACTCTTAACTCACTGGTGTCTCTCCAGGACTTAGCATAGTGCTTGATGGTAAAAGGCTATGAAATGGGCTGATCACACTCTCTCTCCTCTGCCAACTCTCACTGACTCACAGTCATACGTATGCAAAGAAGGGTCATTTTCAGGCCATGATGTAACCAAGATAAACATTTCTTTCCAGCTTTCTGGCTTGTCTCTTTCTGTATCCCTCTAACCTAGATCACTCATATGTCTGCAAGAAGGGCCAAGGAGAGAACAAAATCAGTAGGACAAAAGTGCCACAAAATCAGCCACAAATTAAAGTCTTCCTTCTTTGTTTTTCCATTTCTCTTCTGTTCTGACTTCCAAAAGGAATTTCAAGATTTTTCTCTTTTTCTGGTGCTCTTAGTCTAAAATAGTCTCTACATGGATAAGGGATTTGAATAATTATTAAAGTTTGATGGGGTTATAGGGAAAGTTTGGAAATCATTTCATAACTTTTAGAAATATTCCAAGTCAAACTAATTAGAGAAATTTACTTTTCTTCTGCATCATTTACTCAGAAATTCAGGGCTTGAGGATTTTTCATTCAATCCATATTATTGACAGATAGGATTAGACTTTTCCAGGGTACCCACAGTTTTCTGAGAGTGGTTTTTTTAGCTCCATGGCAGATGCTGGGCAAAATTCATTTCAATTTTCTCTCCCTTGCCTGCTTGCCCTTACAGAGGCTGGAAATACTTTCTCAGTCTCCTTAAAGTTGGACATTGACACAGGCACAGTCTGGCCATTGGGGTGTAAACCCAAGTCTGCTGGAAAGTTTCTGGAAAAGAGTTTGATTTCCTGATAAAAGGGAACACATATGTCTATCATTTCTCCCTTTCTCTTCCCCCATCTGTGTGTGCAGGTGTAATGCCTGGAGCTGCTGTTGCCACCTTGCAATCATGAGGTGAAAAACCAGGAAAGCATGAGAACAAAGCACCATCACACTAAGGAAAGCAGAGCAAAAAGACAGAAAGGACTTGACAAGTGTCCACTTCCAGGCCTCTTACTGATTGGCGCAATACATATCAGAATTATTTAAACCGCTACAGGTCAGGTTTCAGTTACTTGAAGCTGAAAACATTCCTGACTGATTCAAGCCACAAATAAGAACATTACCGTAATAATGAAACTGAGCTTGGTTGCCTATGGAAAGCAAAACATAGTTACCAAACTGAATCTTAAATATTTCTCTTTATGCCCACAATCAGGTATGCCCCTCTCTGTATCTGGCTCCAATTCCTTTAAAGCCCATATTTCTATGGCCCAGCAATATGGTGGAGGGGAAGAGGTCATGTACCATCTGTCATTGGGATCATGATTTACAGTTGACTGAGGACAGTCTCCATTTAACGTAGGCTCTATTGCAACTTGTAGTTCCTTTAACAAATTCTGGGTCATAACATTTAAAACAGATACCATAGCTACTACTTCAAGAATGTTATTGAATTCATTTCCTAAGGCTGCTATACAAATTACCACTAACGTGGTGGCTTAAAATCGATGTTTATTATCTCACAGTTCTGGAGGCCAGAAGTCTGAAATCAAGGTCTCAGCGAGCCATTCTCCCTTGGAGGTCTGTAGGGGGGAAAATTGTTCTTTTCCTCTCCAGCTTCTGGTGGCTCCGGGTGTTCCCCGGCTTGTGGCAGCATCTCTGCCTCATCTTCACGTGGTTTCTTCCTCTGTATCTTCTCTTTTGTCTGTGTCTTTACTTCTTCTTATAAGGAAACTTATTTGATTAGAACCCACTCAGATAATTCAGGATTGTCTTTACCTTCAATAACATCCACAAAGACTCTTTTTCCAATTCGCAGGCTCTAGGTGGATGTATCTTTTGGGGGGGCCACAATTCAACCTACTAGAATTATCTTCCTCCCTGCTCTAAAAGTATTCCTTTGTCTTGCTTTTCTTTGATGGGTCTCTTTAGCTTTGAATTTTTCTAACCCATGTGAAAAATGTTTATGATTTAAATCTTGGATTAGAATTTAAGGTTGTCTCTTGAAATATGTGTAGCATTTCATATTTTATGAGACCGAGGACTCAGGACAATTTGATATTTTAAAGTAAAGAATTATATTCATTATTGCATTCTAGACTTTATTTCTCATGTTAGGTACAAAATAGATGGCCTAAGATAGGTAGGTACATCATGGCAGTAAAGTATTTGCCAGAATTAATATCACCCAGGCAAAACATTTCTTGTGATTTATTAACCACAATCTTTAACATAGACTGGATTACCATTATTATTTTTAGGGCATGAATTGCTTTCTACTTAGATCTGTGGTTTTTAACCTTGCTTATACATTATAATCACTCAGGGACCTTTAAAAATATATATATGTAGGTCCTACTTCAACCAGTTAAATACAAATATCGGGGATGAGCCTAGCAATTCACAGCATTTAAAAGCCCCCAAAGTGATTCCTATGCATAGGGAAGATTAAAAACTGACCTAGATTCTTGTTAATGGTTGCATTCTTCAACACCATTTATTTAATCAAGTAATCATTATGCACTTTCTAACGCATAAGTCTTTGTGGAAAATATAAGGATATAGAAGACATGTTTCTTATCTGTAGGTTTACAGTTAAGTAGTCATGGTGTATGATATTTTAATGTAATGTGCCATTTATACTCCAGGGTCTAGGGGCCAAATGTCTATAGAGAATGTATCTCCTCGTCACTTTACAAAACTCAAATTCATTACTAAGGTAACTTGTATCATTATTGCTTTAACTCCCCTGCACATACACAGATGCCTAGTAATAATCAGCCCAAGAAAAGACTCCTATCCTTGACTGTCATCAGCTGTAACTTCTACAAAGTCAGAGCTTTTAATGTATGTTAGATTCCCTTCCACAGAGTAGAAATCAATATAAACTTAAAAAAAATCAGTATTGGTAGTGATTCCTATCAGTAGGAAAAACTTCAGAAGTAAAGTTGTGTATGCCCTAGGGAAATGCTAAGGACTGGAAATTCTCCCAGCTTCCAGTCACTTGGAAAGAACCTTGGGGTGCTGAGTCCACACTGGCGAGCATGAAAGGGAATGGCAGTGTGGGATGAGGACAGGGACTGGCAGCCCATTAGCAACTGCTTTGTAGGAACTCACGTTAGACACTGGTGCTGTTGCTGCCCATTTAGGCATTCACAGACACCTCACAAACAGGTCACCAGAACTGTGCCGTCACACAAAGCAGCAACAGGAAGAGAGAAGCTGTTTGTCAGGAAGGCCCTGAGCATAGGCAGAGACCAGAGTAGATCTGGAGTCTACACCTGTGGGTCAGTTTTCAGGAAAGAACTGGACAGTGTAATCTAAAGAGTCATGGAGTCATGTAGGTGTGAGGTCTTGTTGATGAAACTGGGAAGAAGGAGTGGAGCTGGAGAATAAGATATTAAGCCAGATACTAAAAAAAAATACTGATGAGATAGGAATCAGGTCGTGTTTATTCATTCATACATTAATCAAATATTTATTGAGCATCTTCTGTGTGTTGGGGATGCAGAGGTGAATATATGTTCTAGTGATGGAAATGGGCCATTAGCAAATAGAAAAATGACTCAGGGCTATAAAAACAGACAGACAAACAAACAAACATTCTGGATAATGTGAAAAAAAACTGATGGAGAATGGGGAGATACTAGTTTGAATGATCAAAGAAGGCACTGATCCTAGGAGGTGACATTTGAGCTGAGATGATGCAGAAGGAGGAAGAAGATGTACATAAAGCGTCCAGGCAGAGGGAACGGCAACAGTAATGGCCCTGAGGTGAGAACACATTTGGAGTTTGCAAAGAATCAGACGATATCTAACTAGTCTGGAATCAGAGCACGGGCATGTCAGGAAGAAGTGGAAAAAGCAACTGGGTTTGATGATGAGCAAGTGGCTGGGCTTCTAGAAAGGTCAGGCTGCAGGTCTTTCTGTTCTGGTCTGAAAGGGACTGAAGTCCCTCTGGGAAAGCTACTTAGGGCTGTCCTGATACAGACAGCGTGTCACCGTGACAGCAGCAATCCTATCCTCCTGGCTGTAATGAGGTACCACGTTGGTTTTGCAGTTGCCTTGCTTGGAATATTCCAATCACACAGGACCTGCACCTCCATTCCCTAAGGGTGGTTTTGATAGTTTCACTACACGCACAGTGATTTTAAAGCAGGAGATACATGAGGAATTGCAGCAGCATAAGTCAGTGATGTCAATCCGTGACAAGTATCATGACCGAAAAAGTCAGATTCCTGAAGTGACTTTATTTATACTGCCACATCCTGACAGAACCTGAGGTCTTTCTTGGTAAATGAACACAATATCATCTCATATCTATGGAAATGAAAAAGAATATGAGACTTTTTTCCTAAGAAAAGAAAAATATTAACTCAGGACCTAACTCTGTTTTATTGACTTTGCACTCTTCCCACAATGCCTTGCTTATATCATATTTCACTGATTTTAAGACGCACGCTTTTCCCTCCTTTTGCCATCTCTGAACTGGTAATGCATCTTACAATCAGTGGTGCCTCCTAATTGCTGTGACATGACTGTCATCACCTGTGCAGGCAGACTCAGTCATAGCTATTCACATTGTCAATTGAGTCCACTTGCACTGTTATAACTACACATGGTGAGAACAGTTAGCATTTAAGCTGTGTTAAAAAAGGTTACACTACATTTTGGGATTAACATGAACATTTATATGGTACTTAGAAAGGTACAAGTGGGGAAGAAAGATTTGTGATATTTGTGAAGCAAATATCTTCACTGGAGAAGAGATATAATTACATACTTTATTTAAATGCAGCAACCCTGTGCATTAGGGAACTGAAGAAAGGAAGATATCCATAAATAATACATGAAGTCATATTATGCTTTGTTACTGTGCTGCATGAAGAAAATCACCTATTATGTGCCAAGGAACCCAACAGTCAGGAGAAACTGGCAAAATCCTCTAATTGAAAGAAACGTCAAAGCCATACAAGGTTACTACAGAGTTGTGTGTTGGATGGAATCACCATAAGGCACTGAGTCTTAGTTCAATTTTTCGTATTAATTTTCTTTCTTAGGGACACATAAAATAATCGTGTATCTCATAATAAAAGGCTTTTTAGATTATTTAGAAGACAGCAGATGTTTTTATGTTCAGATGACTAGTGCTGTGCAAACACTAGATCCCACTTACCTCATTGAGTTCAAAGTGTCCCTGCAGCCCATTTACAAATTAGCAGAGATCTGTCTACTTGAAAACTTGTAACTCACCATTGTGTCTCACATCTATGGTAGACTGAACAAAACATTCTCAGGGCAACTTGATAGCCTTGGTTAGTAAGCTGAATTTACTGAAAAGCATCTAAGTACTTAGGTAGATGTGGGGCATAGACAGATGACTGTGAAATAAATGGTCTTAATGAAAGATAACTTTACTAAGGCAATCATTTAAAATTTAATATAAGAAGGCCATTGTGTTTTAATGTCTGATTTTGAAAAGTCAGGGCTAAAGGCCCTGAAGTTCTTTTTGCCTAATGGTGCTCTCAGATCAGTGTGAGAAGGCAGATTGGGAGGAGAGTCAGCTGGACAGCTAGGAAACAATTCACAGCCCTGCTGTGGGCAGGTTGTCAATCACTGTGTGTGAAGTCTGTGCTGTTTTTGTTTTTGGTTTTTTTTTTTTTTTTTGTGTGTGTGTGTTTTTAGAGTCCACAGCCATTCTCTTATTTCTACTCAAGGATACCATCTTTTTTTTAAATTTTTTTTTCAACGTTTTTTATTTATTTTTGGGACAGAGAGAGACAGCATGAACGGGGGAGGGGCAGAGAGAGAGGGAGACACAGAATCGGAAACAGGCTCCAGGCTCCGAGCCATCAGCCCAGAGCCTGATGCGGGGCTCGAACTCACGGACCGCAAGATCGTGACCTGGCTGAAGTCGGACGCTTAACCAACTGCGCCACCCAGGCGCCCCAAGGATACCATCTTAAAGACGTAGTCAAGTTCCTTGACAAATAGCAGGTCAATAGCTGAGGATGTGCCGCCTGGTGTGTGGTAGTGGGGAAAGGGCACAGTCCGCTGCCCAGAACTCCAGGCCTAGTGTTTGTTGCAATAGCATGTTCTAAAGAGAGAAAACTTCTGCATGAAAGCGCGGCCTCATGTAGGGGGCAGAGTGCAGACATGAGTTTTGGCCACACCTAGATTTTTCTTAGGCATATATCATACATATATATTCCAAATGCAAAGAAGAGCTGAAGTGTAACATACTCCTATAAATAAATAAATATATGTATAATTTATATATTTAAATATATTTTATATAACTATAAAATTGCTTCTGGACATTCTACTTGGAATGTGTGGTAGGTAGTTCAAACTTACCATGCTTGACAGAGCTCTTGATTTCTCCTCCCAAATACTCCCAGTCTTGGGAAATAGCTCGGGCCAAGGACCTTTGGCTTATCCTCAATTCTTCTCATTTATTTTACAGTCAATGTCTAATGCACCAGCTCTGTCTCCATTGTACATTCTGATTTGTTGTCCTCACCGCAACTTTGGCGCAAGGAACCATCATCTTGCTTCTGCTGTTGGCAGAGTCTCTGAGCTAGATTTTCACTCTCCCTTTGCTGAAACCCCCTGACCCTGGGTCTGTCCTTCCCACGGAAGTGAAATAAGCCTTTAAAACATAAACCAAAACATGTCACACTCTCTTACTCTGAACCCCTCTGAAGGCTTCTACCTGCACTTCAAATACAATTCAATCCTTCTAGATGACCCACATGGCCAGGTCCTCCTTGGCATCGTTTCCTACCAGGCTTTCCCTGTGCTCATGCTATTATAGCCCCACTGGCTTCCTTACTGGTCCTCAGGCTAAACATCATCCTGCCTCAGGGTATTTGCATTTGCTGTTCTCTCCATCTGGAATGCTGATCTTTTGCATGGCTTATTCCCACATTTCATTCAGATCTCTGCCAAAATGACACCTCCTTGAAGATTTCTGAGTAGCCTCTTTAAGATCTAGTCACTTTCTGTTCTCTTATCCTGCTTTATGTTTCTCCATGATATGTGCTGCAAATGGTTGCCTCTCCTAGGCCCCCCACAATCAAGTAGGTGAAGTTTGGACTCTGACAACTTTGCTTCCTGTGGCTCCTTCTGTCTCTTTTTTTTCCCCACTCTTCCCTTGGAAGCAATGTGGTCTGTGAATATTTTTAAGTACCTTCTTTCTGAAGGGCATTGGGGGTAGATACATAGCTGAGCCTACAGGTCCTCAAAGAGTTTGGTGTCTGGCAGGGATGGGGGCGATAAGGATGAACCCAAATAAATAAGAGGGCTATTACCAGGTTAAGTGGCTTACCCCAGAGGAAATAAGGAACTAGAACTTGAATTTTGGTCCATCTAAGTCTGAGTCTAGCCTTTTCCACTCTGCCATCCACGCCCGCTTTCCCTCTGATACTTCCAGATATTTCTAAGTTTGCTCTAAAGCTCTCTCCTCCCCTTCTACAAAGCACCAAATCCTGCACTTCTTGGTGAAGTTATATGTTAGCTGATGATTTGGTCACAGTAGTTCAGTAAGTGAGACAGTAAGTGAGAATGACTATAGATTTGGTTCTCTTAGCTGACGTTTGTGTTGTAACTTGTTCTTCACTGCTGCAGCCAGTCTCAGGGAGACATGAGGGAGGGATGATCTCTTTACTTTTGGAGGATACTGTGGAGGAAAGGATACGACCTGGGGTCTGCTTACTTACTTTGAGTCTTTCCATCTTGTCCTGCCTGTCTATGCTTTCAAGGACCAATGCATGAAGTAGGTTGGGCAAAGGCTTTTCTTTAGTACAATTTCTGAAGGAGAGTGGGCAATTCCATTTTGGCATTTGGGAGGTGGTAAAAGAGGAACCTCACCCTCTCTGTTCTCTCTCTTCCTCTGTATCTGTGTGCACAGCGTATATAGTGGTGATATGAGATCATTTATGGCAGCGTACCTGAAAAATTGCACCCATGTTCATTTTGAGCATGGCCTCCATGAGGAAGAAAGGGAGCTACCTCAGGCAGCCATCATGACTAACGTTGTTGGAATATTGCTCTTTAAGGCTGAGAACACAAGGGAAAAGATTGTGAGTGTTCATTCTGTGTTAGATGTATCTCTGTTTCAAGATGAGCATAGTCTGGCTCCTGTCAGGGCACAAGACACTTGTGAATGTAAAATAGAAAGGACTGGTGGCTTTTTCATCAAAATTCAACCAGTGCTTTTCTTGCTACTTCATCTGAGTCAGATGAGGCTGTTGTGACAAATTATCATAGAGTGGATGGCATAAACAACAGAAATGTATTTCTTGCCGAAGATCAGAGCACAGCATGGTGGGGTTCTGGTGAGGGCCCTCTTCTGGGTTGCAGACTACCAGCTTCTTGTGTGACATCTTATAACGGCTCTAATTCCATTTATGAGGGCTTCACTCTCATGACCTAATGATCTCCCAAAGCTTCTACCTCCAAATGCTTTGGGATTAAGGTTTCAACATATAAATTTAGAGAGGGGAGGACTCAAACGTTCAGTTCACTGCAATCTGTTAAATGGGAGTGACAATAGTGTGCATCTCATAGGATGAAAATGGGATGAAATGTGTCAGCATATGTTAGTGGTTAGAACCTTGCTTCATGCATAAGCATCCTTAGGTCAGTTGGCAAATAATTATATGCCACCTACGGTGTGCTAGGCATTGTTCAAGGAGCTAGGGATAGAGGAGTAAACAAAATACATCTATGCCCTGATGGAGCTCATGGCGGTTAACAATCATGATAACAAAGACAGAGCCAGGATGAAAATCTTGCTGTTGAATCTAGCACCAGAGCCCACTGTCTCCTCCATGACTCCATAGAACCTCTTATTCACTGATAGAGAGACAAGGTGAATGAGAAATTTATGATGTTGTGTGAACCAAGAGCCGGGACCTCAGGAATAAAGCCATAGATGTGTGTCTGGCAGCCATCAACTTGAAGGTGCCAGCTGAAGTCTTTGCATAGGTGATATTGTCCAAGAGCCTAGCATTGAAAAAGAGGAGATCTGAGGACAAAACTTGTCAATCTTGAGTAAGACTGACATTTCATAAAGGGGAAGACGGAGGAGAAGGTACTAAACTTTTACTATTATACTATTGTTATTATTGCTCTTACTCTTGTGTCTGTCTGGAGGAGTCAACTAACTTAAGGAACCACATTCAATTAAAAAAATTTTGTTGTTGGACCCCTGGGTGGCTCAGTTGGTTAAGCATCCGACTCTTGATTTTGGCTCAGGTCATGGTTGCACGAACTGTGAGATTGAGCCCCGCGTCAGGGTCTGCTCTGACAGAGTGGAGTCTGCTTGGGATTCTCTCTCTCCCTGCCTCTCTCTGCCCCTCCTCCACCCACATTCTCTCTCTCTCTCTCAAAATAAATAAATAAACTTAAAATAAATTTGTTGGTAAGGTAATCATAGGACTGACATTCCATCACATTTGCCGTGTTCTATTGGTTAGAAGCAAGTCAAGCTTGTTCTTGACAGAATACCTGCACTCAAGGGGAAGATGATTATACAAGGATGAAGCTTCGTAGGAACCACTCCAGGGTGTGTTCATAAGTTCATAATTTTATTTGGTTGTCTATCTTTTATTACTGAATTTGAGAGTTATTTATACATTCTAGAGGCATGTTTTTAAATTAAATATATAATTTTCTCCCTCCTCCACAATACTTGTTGCATATCCACTCTGAGCAAAGAGTTGATGTGCAACAAATATTTGAGCAGTGACATGAGAATGATTTTCCATTAGACAAATACATTAGCATTTAATTTTCTAAAATAATTTAGTGTAATGGCCAATTAATTCACCAATTTTGAGCTTTTTATAGATCTAGCAAATCCATTATTATACAGTGTATTTATCATCTGAGTTATTATCCCTTACTTATTAAATGTTGGGGGGGGGGTTCTGTCTCCAAGTTTTCCATACATTTAAGCACTCTATCCATTTTTTTCCCTGTGGGTTCCCACACTTTACACCACTAATCATTTTAGATTTTCTGAGGTGGTTTTGATTTCATGTATTCTGATTGGAGGCTTAGAAACAATGATAAGACAATCCATACTTCTAAAATTCTCTTTTCTCAATTTTGTAAATTTCTATTTTGTGATGGGTTTATTGTACTAATAATCTCAATTTTTGTCCTGATTGCATCCAAGCCATTTACTATGTGCATTTTCAGTTCAACCTCCCAAGAGGTGAATTATAGCCTCCCTTCTTAACTTAATTCTGAGTTGGTCATGTAACTTCCTTTGGCCAATTGTTAGGAGAGGCTTGAAAATACACTTGCACATTTTTGTTTCTTTCTTTTTGTCTTTGCCATAGGACATGCCTGGGAAAGCATGTTAGAGGATGGGGCACATGGAGAAGAGCCAAGTTGCCCAGTTGTCTTAGCTCACAGATCAGCAGACCAGAGCCAACTGCCAGATGTGAGGGAGCCAACTGAGATCAGAAGAAATTTCTAGCCATGTCCAGCTTAAATCACTGACCCACACACTCGTGAGCTAGACAAATGCTTATTGCTTTAAGCCACTGCATTTTCAGACAGATTGTTGCACAGCATTGCTGTGGCAATGGATAACTGATAATGTGTCCCATAAATCTTGGGAATTTGGAAGCTGCCCCTCCATTTGGCCTCCATGAAACAAAGATTGAATGCTTTCTATTTGCAAAGCATTGTACAAAATGCTCTATTAGGTTATTTTAGTTAATCCTGACAACAATATTACCTAGAAGATAGATAATATTACTCAAATTTTAGTGGCAAGGAAACTTTAGAGGCAAACTTAGGGAAGGTTAAGTGACTTGCCTAATATAGCTAAATGATAGGAAATAAAATGGACAGTTAAACCCTGGAACACTGCTTTTAGAGCCTCTGTGCTTTTACTGTAGATGCTTACTGCTTATGTTACTGGTCCCCTCATCTCATCTTTTCTTCTGTCCACCTCCATCTCCTTCAGGAGAAGATCGTGTGTTCCAGTTTGGGATGCGGAGACCATTTTTATGTTTAGCTGCCCTTAATACTACTTTCTTACAGCTAGTGTAAATGGCCATCTTCCCCATTAGTCTGGAAGTTCTTTTGAGTAAGTAAAATACTTACTGTATTTTCTCCTATAGCTACTGTGAAATAGAATTTTTAAAAAGATAATGATCTTATTTAAGTTTGAGAAAATCTAATTATCTCCCAAAAGCAATTTATACTGAAGTAAGACTCTGAGAATATATATATTTATATGTTAAACACACACACACATTTAAAAATGGCACTGTTATCCCAATCAATCTAATTGGTGGAATGCACAGCAGAGGTCCCCCCCGCCCCATTTTGTTGGACAGCTTTAGGCATATGGTGTTTGAATTTGGAGTTTGATATCTACAAAAATAAAACTCTCCTGTTTCATGTTTTATTATACTAGTATTGTAAACAGGGATTGATATAAAACTGGCATCAAATTTGCAATTAGTTTCTGTATTTAAGAAATTGTTTTATAATTGTCACTTGCAATGTACTTTAGGTATGCTGCCACCAGGTGGCGGAAGAGCGCCAGGCAGGTCTGTACAGTAAGGAATTTACATGTTTTCTGAGGTTCAAGGTAATAGCTTTTTGCTTGAGTTCAAAAATAATTTCAGACCACAGATATTCAACTTAACACAATACATGTCTGTAGCAAAATAGCTAGACTTAAACTCTAAATCAATCTTAAACATCTTTAAAGCAGATATAAATCCTAAGCTACAAATTCACCTACCTAATCTCTCTCCTTTTCAGCATTTTAAATTATTTCCATAATGGGCTGATTCTAACACAAATCTTATATACACACTTTAGTAAAAATGTTAATCTTTATGATTTACTCTGAGTATTTATTGTTGATCTCTTTCATCATAGCTTATATGTCAGGCTTCAAAATTCTTAATAATTTTCTTTTAACAAAAATACCTCTTTGGCTTCCACTTCCTCTAAGAAGACAGAGGCTCATCTTTTCAGTATGATCTCAGATCTCCTCCCAAGGAAGACCCAAAGCATTTCTCCATCAGGATAGCACGAAAAGTGTATTTGCATTTTATGGAGGATTTTTTTCCTTTTTATTTTCTACACTATAGGAATAATTCATTAGAATTTTTCCCCTCTCAAAGCTCCACAGAGCTAGTTTACTGTATTTACCTATTTAACTGCAACATCAATGAATCTCCTTAGCAACAGGCTAAGTATCTCCAGAGAAGAGTTCTTAAAGAAATAAAAGTCTTAAAACCATATTAGAAATCTAAGCAAAATGCAGAATAAAAAGTTAATGGACTTCATTATAATTAATAATACTGTATATTTACAAGGAGCAATTTCAATGTAAAGAAAGTATCAACTACTTCGAGCAGCAGTCAGAAGTTCCCACTCTATGGGTCATCAAGCAGAAACTTTGGAACAGATTCTAGAAGGTTTAAGATTATGGATGATAAGTTGAGAATGAGTACACCCCTATACTGAGCCACTCCCCTGCTCTGCCCTACAGTGTTTTGTTTCAAGAATAAAGAGGACTGAACGGCTGAGAATCAAGGGTCAGTGCTATGTAGTTGGGGGAGAAAACAAAAAGAAACTAGCAATTCTGTACCTCAGGGTGGTCGGAAAAAAAAGTTGGGGGAAGATCCTCAGCAGCTTTATCCTGAATGTTGCTACACGAGCTGAGAGTCATTCTCCCTGACATTCACCCACTCCTGGAGTGCAGATTTTGAGCAGTGCTAAGCAGTGAGGGTTTGGGTGGGGCTGGTAGGGAAAGATGCTATCTGTTGGGAGGGGGAGACTGAGAGGACAGCACAGCAGAAAGGGGCTGGAGTTGGGAAGAGGGCAAGACAGAGGTTGAGCAGTGATTCTTAGAGACTGGACTTTGCATATTAAACAGGGCTTTCTGGGTTCCAGAAGGTGAGGACTGAGAGTGAGAAGCAAATGGCAACTAAGCTGTGAATGCAAGCTCCAGGAGAGCTGGCCAGCAACCAGCCTAACTCTGGGAGACAGAGCTGAGGAAGAGAGAAAGAGAGAAATTGAGGCAAAAGAAAATAAAATAGAGAGGGAAGAGAAAGGGATGGGTGGTAAAACTCTCATATGATTTTGAGTCTCACAGAAAACCTGTGAAGCCAGTGGGCTGTAGACTGTTAATGGAGGCCCAGAGTTGGAAGTGACTTAAGGTCACACACTGAGTGGCAGAGGTAGCACTCCAAGTTGAGTGACCTGATTTCAAGATACAGATGAAAGAAGGGAGGGTGCATTTGAAACACTGACACATACCACATGTCCTACCTTTACTTTATAAACAGTAAGTAAATTTTTTACATAACCAGGGCTTAGCTTTTTAAGGGTCAAACCTGAAAAGTTTTAGCCACTATTGAAAAGCATTTCTGAAATGTTTTATATTTGTCCTAACCTTCTTTGAATACTGACTATAATTTACCCTCTGCTTGATATGAGGGATATAATGATGAAAATTGAGTCTATATTTATGTATTTCCAATTGAGAGATACTCCCAGGTTCTAAGGAGACAGGCAGATTTTATTGCTGTCACGCCTAATACGTTTGTGGCTTGAAATAGCTGTATGGCAGAATCAGCTGACTCAGCTCCTTCCCTCCCAGTCAGTTCTTCTTGAGTGTTGGCTTCTGGCCCCTGCCTACTCTTCTGATCATGTCATTCTCCTGATTAAAATCTTTTTAATGGCTCTCCACTGATTATAGCCATGGTTTTCAACCCAGCGGCACATTAAAATCACCTGGGGAGCTTTTAAAAGACTCCAAGTGCCCAGATGCCATCATCAATGATTTCAATTCAATTGTTTAGCTATGGGCCCTAGTTTATGGGGATTAACCAAAGTAGCATGGATTTGGGCTTCCCGCCAAGATGGAGTAACAGGGATTGGATTCATCCGCACCCTGCTTTCACCTGAAACTACTAAAAAGCCTGACAATATTTGAAACATTGATTTTGAAGATGTTGGAATGAGGCAATGAAGGGCCTTGATCCCTGAAAGATGAGAAACATAGTGAGACCTACAGTTGCCCCAGTTTACCACCTTGAGAGAATTCCCAGGCGATGATGCAGGAGGAGGAGTCCAGGGAGCCTGGAAGACTCTTTGCATTGAGAGGCTGGAGATGAGGGTCTAGGGAGACTGAAGTGGCTGCTGTGTTTTGGGCAGAGTATTAGAGCAGAGGAAGTACTGATCAGCACATGCATATGAGGGAACTATCTGAGGCCAAATTAAAAAAAACACCTACCTGAAAAGATTAATGGGGATAGTAGACAGAGTTCAAATGGGGTGGGTAATAGTTTGCACTATTCAGACTGGGAAATCTGGAAATTCATAGGACATTGTTAGAATATTCAGAAGCATATTGTCCCATTAATGGAAGTATTGGCCATGGACTAAATAAATGATGCTCTAGGCTTGCTTGACAAATATTCAAAGCAAGACCTGAAAGGATCAGAGTATATCCATGGAGCTTTTCTATGTCCCAGAACAAGGGTCAAGAATATTTACAAGAGTACAAAAATATCCTACACCCAACAAAGTAAAATTAACAATGTCTGGCATGCAATAAAAATTATCAGGCACGCCAAAAAATTGAGGAGAAAAATAAGTCAACTGAAACCAATCCCAAACTGATAAGAGATATTGGAGTTAGAAGATGAAGGCATTAAAACAGTTATTGTAACTGCATTCCATATGTTCAATATGTTACAGGAAAGATCGAGCATGTTAAATACACATATGAAAAAAGATAAAAAAGACTCATGTCTAACTTCTGGAGATGAAAACTATAATCACTAAGATAAAAATACACTGGGTGTTAATAATGGCAGATTAGATATTACAAGGAGAAAAGATTAGTGAACTTGAAGTCATATAATAGAAACTATCCAAATGAATCACAGAGAGAAAAAATATTGAAGAAAATGAACAGAGCATTGGTGAGCTGTGGTCCAACTTCGAATAGCCTAATATACATATGATTGGAGTTTCCAAAGCAGAGGAGAGAGAATGTGGGACAGAAAATAATATTTTAAGAAATAATGACCATGGTGCAGCAACTATGGAAAACAGTATGGATGGTCTACAAAAATTTAAAAATAGAATTACATATGACCCAGCAATCCAACTTCCAGGTGTATATCCAAAAGAATTACAAACAGGATCTGAAGGAGATATTAGCACACTGATGTTCATTGAGACATTATCCATAATATTCAAGAGGTGGAAGAAACTAAATGTCTGCCAACAGATGAATGCATAAAGAAAATGTGGTATATACATGCAATGGAATATTATTCAGCCTTAAAAAGAAGGAAATCCTGTTATATGCCATAACATGGATGAACTTTGAGGGAATTAAGTCACAAAAAGACAAATACTGCATGATTTTACTTATGTGAGGTTATCTGATGTAGTAGTCAAACTCTTAGAAACAGAAAATAGAATAGTGGTTGCAAGGCATGGGGAGAGAAAGAATAGGGGAATTTTTGTTCAATGGATATAGTTTCAGTTTCACAAGATGAAAATTCTAGAGATCTGTTACACAACAATGTGCATAAACCACTGTACTTATACTCAAAAATGGTTAACATGGCAAATTCTATGTGTTTTTGACTACAGCAAAAATGACTGTGGGGATGGTTGCATAACTGTAAATATACTAAAAATGATCGAATTGTACACTATAAATGAGGAAACTGTATGATATGTGGATTACATATCAATAACGCTGTAAAAAGTTCAGGATATTACACAGTAATGAGAGAGAATAAATAGTCCCACAACTACGTGCCATGTGATATAAACGAAGAAGCTCCATGCGAGAACACACCATACAAAATGAAGCAAACTGACCTCTGCTGTTAAAAGTAAGGAGGGTAGGGGTGCCTGGGTGGCTCGGTCAGTTAACGGTCAGACTTCAGCTCAGGTCATGATCTCATGGTTTGTGAGTTCGAGTCCCGCATCAGGCTCTGTGCTGATAGCTCAGAGCCTGGAGCCTGCTTTGGATTCTGTGTCTCCCTCTCTCTCTCTACCCCTCTTCCCTGCTTGCTCTCTATCTCGGTCTCTCAAAAATAAATAAAAATGTTAAAAAAAATTTTTTTTAAAAGTAAGGAGGGTAGTTGCTTTAGGGGACTGTGGGGAGATTAGTGACTAGAAAGGGCCATGAGGGGCCTTTTGGATGCTGGTAATTTTCAAGTTCTTGTTCTGGGTGCTAGTTACATGTGTGTAAATTTTTGGCAAAAATACAATGACATACAGTATATGGATTTTTGTGTGTATGTTATACTTCCATAAAAAACGTTTTGAAAACTTGAAGGGAAAAGGAGAAATACAAGAATTTAAGGGGAAACCAAAAAAATTAAAAAGAGAATGACCCCAAAATTTCCAAAGTTAGTGAAAACTATAGACCTCATATCTAAAAGCTCAAAAAAAAAAAAAAAAAAACCTTTACACACAGGAAACATAAGAAACAGTATATCAAGATATATCCTAATCAAATTTTTCAAAACCAGTAATAAAGAGAACACCATTAAGTGCAGTCAGAGGGAAAAAAAGACAAGTTATATACAGAGGAACAGCAACAACAACAAAACCGAAAAAAGAAAGGATAACAGCAGATGTCTCATCACAAATAATGCAGGAGAGAGGATGGTGGGTCTACATCTCTAAAATACTGTTACTCTAAAATTCTATATTCAGCAAAAACAGTTCTTTAAAATAAAGGCAAAATAAAGTCTTTCTACCAGCAGTCCCACAGAATAAAAAATGTTAAAGGAAGGTGTTCGGGTAGGAGAATGACAGCAGATGGAAATATAGTTATAAAACAAAGGAATGAAGAGCAGGAAGGGCTTTGTGGGTGTGTGACCTGTGAGATTACACAAGAGCCTGTTCTTCCAAGGAGTCTATGCTTGGCTTAATGTTCTGTCATTGTGTTAAAAGTTTCAAATAAGTTTTGAACAACGGGTCCCCTATTTTCATATTTCACGGGACCCCCAAATTATGAAGAATTAATAATGGTCCTAATGAAGAGAATACTTTGCAGCCCATGAGATGAGAGTGGGGGAAAGGCTGGGATGCTGAGCTTGGCTTAGGTCATAGGTTCAGGTGTGGAATGTGGAAGGCTATAGGAAGCTCCTTTGGAGGAAATTAGGAATGTTTTGATTTTAATCAGAAGAGTGAATGAAATCTGGGTGGGGAAAAAACAACAGTTGTCCACTAAAATAACTTTTTTTACAGTAGACATTTCTAGATAGAACATGATTTTCTTTTTTGTACAGAGGTGGTTCATAAATGGCTATGATCAGAGGGTTTTAGTTCTTCATGAAATTCATTTGTTTGCTGAGTGCTCTCTTCAGGCCCAAATACCTTGTTTAGTTTCTCTCTCTCTCTCTCTCTCTCTCTCTCTCTCTCTCTCTCTCTCTGTGTGTGTGTGTGTGTGTGTGTGTGTGTGTGTGTGTGTGTTTTACTAATTCTGACATCAACACTTCAGTAGTGCCTATTCCATAATATTGACCCCGAGGCACTGCAAGTTTGTAAATTTACTTTGAATTCAAAACAAAAGCTATATTGCTTCCAGTGAAGTTTTAACATATAAGTGTATTCTACTGTAGTATAATTCAATCTGAGTGTAGAGCAAGGCTCTAAAGTTGAAAGCAGCATAATAGGTGCAGATATGCAAAATATGCTGAAAGGTAGTGGAGCCAATAATGCCAGAATAGCGCATCACCACCCCCAGGCCATATATGAAAGGGCTAAAAACCACTGGAACGGGGGTATTTATTTGGGAGACGATTATTCCTCTCATGTATGGAAGGGAAAAGGGTGCTTTTTCCAAAACTTGAGCCAAATGAGGGAAGCTTCCAGAGAATTCCTAGAAGAGCTTGCAGTTTAGATGCAGGGAGTAAGAGTAATAGAGTTCATGAGCTTTGTCTGATATGGACCTGATAAAGTCTGAAGCTAGCTGTCCTGAAGTCTTGTGAAGAGCAAGCTGTACTATATATGGGTGTAAGTGAAATATTAAATCCACAGAGAATTTGCAAAGTTTGTTCTACACTTGAATACTCATATCCAATTATTTAGTTTAAAGCCTTTGGCTTTGATTAAAGTTGTTAACATTTGAAGTGTTTAATAATGTAGCCTCCCTGGTGTGGAAATATGAATATTTTTCTCATTGATTAATGTCCTATAGTGAAGACATAACCTTTTACTTAAAATAATTGGTTTGGAAATGGAATTATAACATTTATCTTCCCCTTACATCGCCTTCAATTTATGAATTTGCTGATTATTCTTCTTGGTTGGGAGTATAAGTTACCATTTGCCTTTACCCAATACATGTACACAGACACAAACACACACACTCATACGATGCAAAAAAGACTTTCAAAGAGTAATTTAATTGCAGTTATAGAAATAAGGGTAGGATAGAAAGGAGTGAGAGTTTATAATGCTGATCATGAAATAAAAACATCAAAGTAAGTAATGAGTCTAAATTTGATACTGATGGGACTATATTTCTACAGCATTTAAAACAAATTAAGTCACCAAAGTAAAGATTTAACACAATATTAGAATATGAAATTTGAAAAATTCTTAGTATATCTCCAAGTGATTAGATTATTACGAAATTTCCCTGGAAAAGTAGAAATTAAATCAACAACGCTGCAACAAAAACAAAAACAAAACCCAAAACCAAAAAACTGAACAAACAAAAATCTGACAGTCCTAAATAAAAGCATGATGAAAGTATAGTTTCAGCAGCTACTATGCAAGAAGCAAATGATCTTCTAATCAAGTTACTGCTGTAAAAATAAGTCAAATGATTTTCAAGAGACACATATGGGTATTGCTACCTGAATTATTTTGATTCTACCCAAAGGTATTTAAAACACAACCACTGGGATAAAGGACCTGAATGTGAGATAGGAAACCATCAAAACCCTAGAGGAGAAAGCAGGAAAAGACCACTCTGACCTCAGCCGTAGCAATCTCTTACTTGACACATCTCCAAAGGCAAAGGAATTAAAGGCAAAATGAACTATTGGGACCTCATGAAGATAAAAAGCTTCTGCACAGCAAAGGAAACAATCAACAAAACTAAAAGGCAACCGACGGAATGGGAAAAGATATTTGCAAATGACATATCGGACAAAGGGCTAGTATCCAAAATCTATAAAGAGCTCACCAAACTCCACACCTGAAAAACAAATTATCCAGTGAAGAAATGGGCAGAAAACATGAATAGACATTTCTGTAAAGAAGACATCCGGATGGCCAACAGGCACATGAAAAGATGCTCAACGTCGCTCCTCGTCAGGGAAATACAAATCAAAACCACACTCAGATATCACCTCACGCCAGTCAGAGTGGCCAAAATGAACAAATCAGGAGACTATAGATGCTGGAGAGGATGTGGAGAAACGGGAACCCTCTTGCACTGTTGGTGGGAATGCAAATTGGTGCAGCCACTCTGGAAAACAGTCTGGAGGTTCCTCAAAAAATTAAAAATAGACCTACCCTGTGACCCAGCAGTAGCACTGCTAGGAATTTACCCAAGGGATACAGGAGTACTGATGCATAGGGGCACCTCTACCCCAATGTTTATAGCACCACTCTCAACAATAGCCAAATTGTGGAAAGAGCCTAAATATCCATCAACTGATAAATGGATAAAGAAATTGTGGTTTATATACACAATGGAGTACTACGTGGCAATGAGAAAGAATGAAATATGGCCCTTTGTAGCACCGTGGATGGAACTGGAGAGTGTGATGCTAAGTGAAATAAGCCATACAGAGAAAGACAGATACCATATGTTTTCACTCTTCTGTGGATCCTGAGAAACTTAACAGAAACCCATGGGGAAGGGGAAGGAAAAAAAATAAAAGAGGTTAGAGTGGGAGAGAAAGCCAAAGCATAAGAGACTCTTAAAAACAGAACAAACTGAGGCTTGATGGGGGGTGGGAGGGAGAGGAGGGTGGGTGATGGGTATTGAGGAGGGCACCTTTTGGGATGAGCACTGGGTGTTGTATGGAAACCAATTTGGCAACAAATTTCATATATTAAAAAAAATAAAAAAAATAAAAAAAACCACAACCACTGTAGTTAGATTTTTAAAGCTATTCTTGTACTTCTGAGCAGAGAATTAAAAATGCTCTAAAGCTGAATTTTATTTATTCATTTTTTTGATGGGTACTTTTATCATTATCAATATTGTAGGGTATCATAAGCATGGGTTAGAATTATTTCCTTAGTAAATAATGATAAAGCCAACGGAAAGAAATGAATTACACGTTCTGCACTGAAATTCACACATTAATAAATTTAATTTTTAATTTTAATTTTTTTTAGAGAGTGAGTGTACACATGAGCAGGGCAGGGGTAGAAGATTAGGGAGAGAGAAACTTAAGCAGGCTCCATGCCCATCACAGAGCCCTATGCAGGGCTTGATCTTACAACCCTTGAGATCATGACCTGAGCTGAAATCAAGAGTTGGACACTTAACCTACTGAGGCGCCCCTACACATTAATAAATTGGGCAGTGTTAAAATTTATTTCATCTAACCAAATCTCTTTAGTAGGTACACAGTGGTAAAATAAGTTAATGTTGTTTTTCATAATTGCAATACTTTTTTTTGTTTGGGAAATGGATCAATTTCATAATTATCCATATATATTTCATGGAGGAAATATGTAGTCCTTTTATCTAACCCCCCCCCCCCGCCCCGCCATGTAGAGTTGTCGAGGTTATCAATAGCAGTAGGAACTGTTGTGTACACTTGGTAATACCTTGTGCAAGGCCTGAGTGACCTTCTGAGTAAAGAAAATTCATGTACTTATGCACTGTTAACAAGTTTTTAGCTCTCTTAACAAGCCTTTGGAGAAGACTATAATTCAAGGTAGAGATTTATCCCACTAGCATCTGCAGAGGGAACAATTTGCCTGACAATTGTCTCCATATATTCATAGAACATGAAAATATCAATACAAAAGTAAAAGTAGTATTAATGATGTTATTAATGGTAGTAGCAGACACAGACAAAACAGAGCTATTAATCAAACAGCTTCTGAATAGGAAGCATAGATTAGGTAATAAAAGGAAGAATTATTGGCATCTGCTCAATTCTCTAAGTCTAGACACACATGGGCCTGTAAAACCTTACGTCTTAAAAGTTTCTTTGTGCTTGATTCCCACTACTGAGAATGCTGATATTAAGAAATAGGAGTTCCACTACTCTCTCATCCCTATACTTTGGGTGGTGTTGTGACCAAAATCTTCTATAGATTATTCAAAAAACCTTGTTTTTCAAAGGCAATAATGCACTCTGCCAAAAGAAAGATCTTTGGGGTCTTTTTGAAAGATTACAATTTCAAATGTATTTGTAGTTTTCTTTTTTAAAAAAATTTTTTTTAACATTTATTTATTTTTGAGACAGAGAGAGACAGAGCATGAACGGGGAAGGGGCAGAGAGAGAGAGGGAGACACAGAATTGGAAGCAGGCTCCAGGCTCTGAGCCATCAGCCCAGAGCCTGACGCGGGGCTCGAACTCACAGACCGTGAGATCGTGACCTGAGCCAAAGTCGGACGCTCAACCGACTGAGCCACCCAGGCGCCCCTGTATTTGTAGTTTTCAAATCACAATTTTGTATAGTTTTCATTTTTTCATGGAAATACTTCAAATAAACTTATACTCACTGAGTTACTGTTTTCAAATATCAAGCAAAATACCATGTGGCATTGGAGGTTTAATCGATACGATTCAATGATGCTGAAGGTATTTGTAATTATAGCAGCAGCCAGTCTCCCCTCCCTTTCCTCTCCTCCCCTCCACCAACAGACCTCTGTATCAAAGACAGCCTACCCTTGCACTTTTCTCTTCACTTTATACACAACAATAGTTATTGAAGTCATTTGGTTTCCTTAAAATGAAACACTCATTACAAAGATTCAGGATGTGAATTTCTCTAAAAAGCTGTGCTCTAAATCAAAGTAACTGCACATTCTCTTCAGGCTAGAAAACCACAAATTATGGATACTTAATAGAGAATTACTGGGCCCATATATTATATATGTGATTATTTTATATTTGGATGTCTTCCCTCATTATTTGGGATAAATTAAAGTCTTTAATTTGAGACCAAAGCTTTGTAAGCCAGAAGGCACACATTGTGACTTTCTTTCATTTGAAAACCCAACAACCCTGAACCATCAAATGAACTACCCTTGTAGCAGTACCAGTGAGCATAAAAATTTTGTTCTCTGATTTCCAAGTCTAAAGGTGCAGACCAATTTTTGTTTATAATAAAAATATCGATGGAATTAAATGACTTGCGTAGCCTCCTCATCAAGGGATGAACTTGCCCATATAGATGTCGTAAACTTTAAATTCTATCAGCTTAAGGAAAATATACTGGGTTGGTGTCAGATGCAGATGCACTCCAGGCCTAAAGAACTGGCCTCAAGAGGTAAGACACAGTGACTATGTTGTCCAAGTCTGATACAATGCTTGTGACAGGCACTTGTCCCCAGATTGAAGTCAGACTGTATTACAGCAAATGTAACCAAAGGGAAAATACTTAAAGACTCTGTATGGGTGGAAAAGGCTATTATTCTGTCCCAGCTTAAGGTTGGCTGGTGTATGGGTGGTGGTGGATCAATCTCTGAGCCCTGACATCAAACCTGGGGCCTCAGAGCACCACTGGCCCACAGTCATTGTAGCCATCCTCAAGGGACACAGTAATTGAACAAGGATGCCTAGGCTGCTGGCACTCCCAGCACTGGGAAAAGTGTGGTTCAAGCTCACATCTTAAATGTTAGCCCTGGCATTTGGATTTTGAGAGACTTATCAACCTGCTTCAGTGATCCTTGCTTCAAAGAAGACATTTTATAATAGAGTTCTATTGGAATCCCTTCTTTTCAATGAGGGATTACTGCTAATGCCAGTTAAGTGAGTGACTCATGTGCTATCTAAGTATTTGTTCTTCAGTGGGGAACAACAGTATTCAGGAGACGATATATAGAGATATTTGTCAAGTTGTATCATTACCATTGACTAGAATGTCACTTAATTGGAAACATGTTTGTTTGATCTATGGAAGGTGCCCCTTTAACAAATGGCTAAGAGTAGTCATCAAATGAATATTGGATTCTCAGTGGAGAATTGAAATCTTCTTGATGCAACTAAAATGCAATACAGTTTCTGTTAGTTCCACTGTGTTGCCACACAGACTAAGAACAAAATTAATCAGAGGCTTTTAGTCAGACAATGGGTTTCTTCTGAAATAATGATAGCTTTTGTGAGGGAGTAAGGACAGAAAGCAAAGAGGAGCTGATGGCAAATTGGAAGAAGCAGCCAAGAATTTGTCCATTTAAAGTGATTTTTGGATTAAAGAATAGTTTTCAGTGGATGTTCTAGAAAAGATATTATTTTTAAAACAGACTTTTAAAAGCAAAGAATAATTAGTTACTTAGTTACTACTAATAACGATCATTTAAAATAATTAATGACATGAAATATGTGGAGACTGGACTTTTGGAGAGAAAGTGGTATAAACAGAAAAAAATCTCTTTTGAATGATTAGGTATTTATATGCTTTATCTTTCAGTTTATGAGTGTTTTTCTTCAGTTTTAGAATATAAAATTTAAATCTAAGAAATTCTCTAAAAGATTAAATGATTTTTCACTGCCTTTAGCAAAGAAATGTTCATGATGCCAAATATAATGTGAAGGCAGGATAATTACATGTTACCTCTTCATTTCTTTCATTCCTTGATGCCATTAGAAATAAAAGAGCAGTAAAAATGAAATGAGTAAAGTATCAGCATTAAAACTATTTATGCGGACCTAGTTGATCTCTTTGGGCTTGAATACATTTAAAGCAGAAGGCATATCTGCAAATTCTTGATGGATGTCCAAACAGCAACAAAGAAAGAAAAAATTACCCACCTACAACAGGAAGTTCATTTACAAAGGGTGAATGAGAAGGTGTCTTTAAGAGACCAACTTACGTTAATAAGTTCAACCTCCCAGATTTTTTTCAACAGGTCCATCGATGTGTAGCCATTAATTAGAAAGGCTTTGGTGTAGTCACCTAGTTCAATGGAATCCAGCCACTCAGCAACAGAAGTGGGATGATAGCCATCATGGCCAATGGGTCTCATCTGTAATTTAAAAAATCACATTAGGATTAGGTTACTTTGTGTTCTGTCAAACAATGGATTTTGCCACTTGGAAATTCATCTGATGTGAAGCAACAGATCTTTTTGGATAAGAAAATAAGGAAAACCAAAATACTTTACGCACAATTCTAAATCATTGATAATTTTCACGCTGAATTAGTTTTCAAAACTGCACCCAGAAATTTCTAATGTAGTTGCTATCTCCACTCCCTATTTGAGAAAACAAAATATGTCAAATTTCTGTTATAAACATTATTGACAGTCTGTTGGATGGAATTTAAAATCATGTCAGTTGAGCAGTATTAAATTCAATGCTGAAGGCACAAGAAACTGTGCTCCCAAAATGTAGATGATAATTCTCATATGTATAACATCAAAGCATGTGAAAATAATGCATGACTTAAACATCCAAAGGAATTCATGCTTATGCAAGACATGTATTGTAGGTAGTGCAAACACGCTGGAGAAACATACTGCCGTGTGAAGCAGTGAAGAAGAGGCTTTTGGGTGTTTAGAGACCATGTGTTCTGCATAGACTCTACAGTATGTTAGACATGAATAGAGAACTTGCTGGCAGACAGGTTCCTATTTTTTGTCAGCTATATACAGATTTTTTTTTTCTTTAGGAGAACAAAGAAGTGTGACAGCAGCATAATGTTTCTCAGTTTAAATTGGAGTGTGAAAGTAATTTAAGCAAGAGAAACTTCTGGGTTTAAAATTTTGTATGATTATTCTAGTCTTTTAGCTTTTATTTGGAATTTTAGTTGAATTTGTGGTTCTTGGATTTTGAAGTAACTCACTTCTAAGGCTTGGCGTTGCTCTGGATGCCATGCGGTGTATCTAATACTTCAGCTATTATGGACAGGTGGTGCTTCAGCAACCGGATGTGATCCTTCAGTGAAATTCATGATGGGAATAGCAAACTGGGCAAAATACATAGATTTTCCTCTCCCTTCAGATTCAAGGAGATAAATATTAATGGAAATCTAGATGATTCTGATTTGTTAGCAGAGAAAAGATTAGTCTGGTTGTCAGGGATTCAGATTTTAATCCTAAACATGGTAGGCTTTCTGTCACTATGCAGCATTCTCATTTTGGAGATTCTTCTCACTCTTCCATTTGTTTTTCTGGATTCAAGGTGTTCATTAGGGATCAACACCTGTGAAAAGGAGGGATGAGAAGCAGAGTTGGGCAGAAGAAGAGATGGATTGTGATGGGTCCTGGCGAAGCTCTGTAGCAAAGGTCATGCTATTCGAGGTCATGTGCTGGGCAGCCTTTGTGCCCCATCATTCAGCTGGATATGGCTGCCATGGGAGAAGCATGACTCTAGCGAGGCTGCTCTCCATAGCAGAGGCAGACCCTGCAGATGCTGACAGCTGGAGGCTGTCTGCTGACCACTCTCCCTGCTGCTGGGCAAGTCCTTCCTTGATGACAGAGCCTGGAGGAGCATTTCCGTGTTTTCCAGAATATTCTGGACCCGGAGTCACCTAAGGTTAACGTTTTGCCACGTTTGGTTTCTACCTTTTTCTCTACACCCACTTCCTCATTCACATGCACACAACACACTTTGTTTTAGGTGAACCATTAGAAAGATGTTTTTTCACCTAACACTATTTGCAGACATCATGAAACTTCACCCCTTGATGCTTCAGTATGCATCTTCCAAGAATAAGGGCATGCTCCTACATAGCCATAGCAGCATCACACTCAAGAAGTTTATCATTGATAAAGTTATATTATCTAATATACAGTCCATATTTAAATTCCCCACATATATGCCAAATAGAACTTGTAACTTATTTTCCTTCTGGACAAGCTCAATCAAAAGTCAAGGCAATTATATTTTTAAGGATTTCTTCTGCCTTTTTCTCTCTTATTCTTCTGGGATTATGTTTACTACATCATTTTTTAAATTACTTTTTCTCCTTTCCTCTTTCCTATCGTTCCCAATCTATTTTCCATTTTGAGGCTTAAATGTCCTCTATTGGGAGTTATGGTGTAACTCATCATTTGCATGACAGTCTGAACTGCATCAGGCTTTTTGTATGTCACTTGTACATTGGACTGACCCAGTTTAACTACTCACTGAATGTTTGTTCAGTAACACTTAACACAATGTTTATTATGCAGTAGCTACAAATGTAAATGGCAACTCACGGTTTGTAAAATGAAGTTTAGTGGCAGTTGCAAATAACTGAATGTTGTGTATGTGTAAAATTGAAGATTAGGATCCAAAGCAGAGGCACAAAGTATTAAGTACCTCATATTCTATAGAGTTATAAAAACATTGGGCTAGGGATATTCTCCAGTACTTATTAAGAGGTGGTTGATCCAATGCTACTATGCTGATTACTCACTGCAGCTTAGGAAACTCCCTGACTGTCCCAGTTGACAGAAGGAAATAACTGGAGAAAGGGCAAGAAGGAAGGGAGAGAAGCTCATTGGAGTTGAAATTAGCAGCTTGGCAAAGGTCTTACTGTTAGCCATCCAGGATCTGATGACCCCAGCAGTAGATACAGGGGATAAACTTAGGAAGCCTTGAATCAGTCTGGGGTGGAGTCAGATGTCCCATACCAGAGAACTCAGCGCGCACACGCGCGCACACACACACACACACACACACACACACACACACACACACACTACTCCTTTGAGAAAGCAATTACTTGTCATCTGCTACACAGAGGTTGGTTGATGATCAGAGTTGGCCAAAGAGTGGTGGTGGGGATACCAACTAGACCTCTTCAAAGCAAACCCTATTAGTGTAAAAAAAGTTTGTTTTCAAACTGAGGGTTGATGGGGGGTGGGAGGGAGGAGAGGGTGGGTGATGGGTATTGAGGAGGGCACCTTTTGGGATGAGCACTGGGTGTTGTATGGAAACCAATTTGACAATAAATTTCATATATAAAAACAAACAAAAAAAGTTTGTTTTCCCCTCCAATCCCTCCTTCTTGCCCCAGTGGCAGCAAATTTAGAATCAGAAAAGAGAGAGGTACCAGTCCCTTGGGGTAAGCCTAAACTTGGGAAGGGGAAGGTCAAAGGGAATAAAATTAGAGGCTTAAGTGGATTGGAACTGAGTTTTTAATATTTTACATGACTGGAAAGTTATTGGATATGTCTGAATGACATTAAAAATGACAGAGCAGCTGAACTTGGTTGAAGGTAGGATTGAAAAAAAAATAAATCATATCAGTATCTGACTAAACGCAGACTGCTAAGTAATCTGGTTACTCCCGTGAGGCGAGTTCTCCCTGAGCAACCTTAAGGAGGTGAGAGGGAGGAACGTGTTTGGTGGGAGAATGGGAGATGGGAACAAGGTAGAGAGCAAGAGTGAAGAGAACCTGGAGATGAACATGCTGATGTATACGGGGGCAGCGTTGATCCAGCCACTGACTTGATAAATATTTAGTTAGTGTCTGTTCTGATGAATGTTGTGGAACAGTACAGAACAAAACAGTCATAGTCTCTCCCTCAGGGAAATTAATAACTCTTAATTAGAAAGTATATAAACAGATGACCAATCAATTATGAAGGCTCTGCATACCTGAATAGAGGAAAGCATTAGAGCCAAATGAAGTTACAAAATTAACTTGACACGTATTTAATGGTATGCAGAGTGGTTACTGTGCTGCACAATAATTTCTTTAGAAGCAATTCTTCCATCTGTTCTTTCATTTCTGTTCCTACTGTCACTACCCTGTTTAGGTTCTTGTTAGTGCTTACAAAAACTAACGCAAGAGCCTTCCACGTGGCCTCCCACTTTTGGTTTCGCTTATATCATGCTGCTGCATCAGTTTTCCAAAAAGCCAGGCTTTTAAGTCAACGCTTGCACAAAAACCTATAGTGGCTCCTTCTCGGTAAAAATGCAAATGTCCTATTCCAGAATTCTAGGACAATTGCGATCAAGTACAAACTTATGTTTTCAAATTAATCCCATACTACTCTGCCATGTGTACCATAAACAGTATATTAAGTTGCTAGCCATGCCATGAACATGTGCAAGACACTTTTGTATTTTTGCTAATATTATTTTCCATGCTTGGAATGCTTTGGCTTCTATTTCTATAGTGTTTCTTCAGGATTGGTTTCTCTTCTTGAGCTTGAAGATACAAATTTCCAAAAATTTGCAGGATTTCTCACATAGAGGGACTATAGCTATCACATAACACAAGTCAAAAATGTATCTACTTCAGCTCACAACCGGCCCTCCCTCTCAGTTTCCAATCTCAGTTAGGGGGGAAGTATTACACCATTTCCCAAGTAGATGCTCAGGAGTCATCTTACTTTCCTCTTTCTGTTTTACTATCATATTTAATTAGGCAACAAGTCTCATAAATTTGATTTTAGTTCCCTCCTTCCAAAGTGGACTTTGGAACCTGACAATAATATCTACTTCAAGTGTTGTTGTAAAGATTATATCATATAGGGCATGTAAATTGCCTATCACAGTACTTTGAATATAATACGTCTTCAATAGCTCAGTTTTCTTTCCTCACCACTGCTCTAAATTAGGTTCGTGCTTATTCTTATTTATTTATTTGTGTGTTTTTTTAGCCTATGCTTTGAAACTGCATAATACTGAATCCTTTGGCTGCTAATCCTTTCAACTTCTAATCAAGATTCTTCTTTCCTCTGTCATCCCTCTCTTTTCCTCACTTCATTCCTTTCCTATCTTGTTTTAAAAAGGGTTTATGCCTGCTAACCTCTTTATACTCTGCCTTCCCCCAGCAGATAGCTACTTTTCAGAAATTCATCTAACAAGGCCACTCAAGTAGATTGAATTGTTATTTATAATTCCTCACTTTCTTCCTGTATTAGAATTATGTCTCTGTGCCCTTTGCCAAGGGATCTGCATTGTATCCACTGTGATTGGAGTCACTTCTCCATCCACTGATGTTGGCCATGTACTTGCTTGGCCAATGGTACAGGTAGAAGTGTCAGTGTGACAATTTATAGGTAAGGAAGGCTCTGTACTTCTGTGACCTACTCCTCCTTTTGTGTTTTTATGCTCTAGTATAAGAATAACAAGTGGCTGAGCAGTCACATAACTGCTGGTCCCAGGAGAAAGATGAAGACTTGTGGAGCAAACCTAAATGTAACCCAGAGCTTAGAGTCTACCCTGGGTCACTAGAGTTTGGGCAAATCCAGCTGAAGTTAGATGAACTACAGCTGCCCTACAAACTTGTAAGAAAAATAAATGTATTTTTTTGTTGCTGTAAAGCTTTGAAATTTTGACATGTAAGGGAAAACTAATACAGTCATTTTTAAATTTCAAAATCCTTGGTATTTATATGAGCCAGGGTTCTCCAAATAGAGCTAATAGGATGTGTATACACACATGCACAAGTTCGAAATCTGGCAAGTCTGAGATCTGCAGGCAGGCTGTCAGACTGGAGACCCGGGAAGAGCTGATGTTGCAGCCCAAGCCTGAAAACAGTCTGGAAGCAGAATTCCCTCTTTTTCTGTGGAAGACCTCAGTCTTGGTTCTTGTAAGGCATTCAGTTGATTGGATGGAGTCCCTCCATATAATGGAGGGCAGTCTGCTTTACTCAGAGCCCACTGATTTAAATGTTTATTTCATCTAACTAATGCTTTCATGGTGACATGTAGGCTGGAATTTGACCAAACATCTGGATATCATGGCCTAGCCAAGATGACACATAAGGTGATCCAAATTGTTTAATTTACGAGTCCAAAGGCATCTCCATGAGACTGAGAAAGGCCAGGGATGCAGAGCTGAGCTAACATCAACATCCTTCCCAAGCTTTCTGGCTGTCATCTAGTAAACATCTATGTCCTGCAGCTTTACTAATCCAAAACTCAGTAATTCTGGATCTTAGGAGTATGATTTCAGGGGGCATAATCCATTTTATAGCTCACATACCTCTGTACCTTTGCTCAAGCCATTCTCTCTGCCAGGAATACTGTTTCTCCTCTGTTCTCCTGTTGAAATTCTATCCATTCTTAAAAGGTCTTATTTAAATATTGCTTCTTCTGTGAAGGCTTCTCCAATGCTACTCCTACTCCCAAGTCAAAATTAATCATATCTTCCCCAAGATTTTTGCAGTAATTTTCATATAATTCTATTATAGCTAGAGATGTGAGCATCCATCTTCTTCATTAGACTCTCACCCTTCTGATGAAGAAACGAGGTCTTAGCCATTTTGTCGTCTTTTATGTGCCTAGTGGAGCGTCTCATACATATCAGGTATTTGCCAAATGTTTATTAAATTAAGTGATTTAATGAACACATGAAGATTAAGTGACAAATTAACTTTAGTGGCATGGAATCCAGTTGTAAAGGAGATTTGTATTTTGTACTACATATTATGAAAATGAGGGCTATATTTATGCCTAACATTAATGTTGCACAACTACTTAAAATGATTACAAACTAAGACCCAATTACAGGTAATATGCTGTGTTACAAAATGCATTGGGCTTTGTTTCCATAGCCCAGCATCTCAAATCTTCTATTAACAAGCTGTGTAACTGAGGGCAAGTTACCTCACCTCTCCAAGCTTCAGCATTCTCATCCATAAAATGATGGTGTTGGGAAAATGATCTCAAAGTTCCTACATAATTCCTAAATCTTGCAATTCTATATTTTGTAAGTTAATGTCAAATTAGTGTCAGATTTATTTATCCAGTAAAGAAAATAAGAAGCCCAAAGGCAAAACTAAATAAAATAAAATAAAAAATACAACACAGGACATTTAGGCTAAAGATAAGATGGCATCCATACTTGTTTCATGAGTCGCCAGAAGCATCCACAAGGAGCACTGTGACTCTTTTTCCAGCAGGAACATCTGGCAGGACAGAGCTAGACAGAGACAGCTCCAGTAGCTGCCAGGCCTGCAGAACTGCTGAATATGAATGGGAGCTAGGCACAGTCTGTAATCTGAGAGGCAGAATGGTGGGTAGGCAGTAGGCATTCCTAACAGAGGGTCACAGCAAGGCCATCTGATTCAACACGTTGAATCCCAAAGTGTGGGGGAAATCTAAGCTGGGACAGAAATTGGAGTCAGCAGTGAAAGAAGCTTCCAGGTCACCTTCAATCTAAAAGATAGGTTCCTTGCTCTAGAGTTGCCTTTTTTTTTTGTCTTCCCATGAGCTGGAACATAAAGTGTCTGTAGCCCAGCTTTGACTATACAGGCAAAGTAATACCCCAGAGTTTGGGAAATGCTTCTCAAACCTTAATGTACAAAAGAATCATGTGGGAAATCTTGTTAACATTCAGGTTCTAATTCAATAGGTTGGATGGAGAATTTGAGATTCTGTATTTCTAACAAGCTTCCAGTAATGCTAATGCTGTCAGTCCGTGGACCATACTTTGAGTAGCAGTGCTTTAGAGGATGACAGAGCAACAGATGGAGGGTCCTGGGTTCTTCAAGAATTGCATAGAGCAGAGCCAACTTGTAAACCTGGACTGCTTACTTCAAGATTGTTACGTGGGAGAAGTAAATGTTCTATTCTTTAAACCACTACATTATGGAGGTTTCTATTCTAGCAGCTTAGCCTTTCCTCTAATACAAACAGAATTGAAAATAAGGGAATTTCATACATAACATTTAAGGAAGCCTACACTTCCATTTGACAGTATGTTGCACTGTCTCTTGTTTTGTGAAGCCATTAATTTTCACATCCGTTGCCATTAAAAGAAACCTCATTTCCTTTTACTGTGTTTGTTGGCATCTTTTTGTCAATCACACTGTCATCCCTTTGTGATAAACTATGCAAGCGATAAGAGGGGGAAGTTGTGGGAAAACCTCAAGTATCTAGCTTTGACACCTTGTATCTGGGTACATGGTGATGTTACTAGCTGAGAAAGAGAAGAAAATAGACTGAGGTGACGTGCATGATTCTGAGATATGAGAAATTATAGATGCTGTGGAATTGTGCTCTAAATTTGGGGGAGAAGCCTGAGGAGATGTAACTTTGGGCCTCATAAGAGTATAGGTGGGTGTCTTGGCTCCTCCACTTATTAGCTGTATGACCTTGAGTAAGCTACTCAATCTTCCCTAGCATCCATTTTCTGATTAGTAATGTGAGAGATAAAATTAACATCTACCTCTGGGGGTAGTCATAGGCATTCAGTGAAACAATGCAAGTAGAGTTTAGCACCGTACTTGGCACACAGAAACACTCAATAAATCTTAGTTATTTTTACCGTAAGTGGGAGCTGAAATCATGCATGGATGAGACCGCAGAGGGTGTGTAGTGTGAGAAGAGAAGTGGTGTGAGGACAAACCAATACTTGCAAAGTGAAAGATAAGAAGTATACTCAGGAGGCCAAAAAAGGAATAGTCAAGACAAGAAGGAAAGTGGGGGAAATTTAGTTTCAAAGAAGGTATAGTCAGCAGTGATGGAATGCTGCAGAAAGGTCTACTAAGATGAGGACGGAGAAGGGTTCATGGGATCTAGCCTGAGGCCAGGCTGCCCTGGGTTGAGATATAGGTTAG
This sequence comes from Puma concolor, assembly GCF_028749965.1. NCBI lineage: Eukaryota > Metazoa > Chordata > Mammalia > Carnivora > Felidae > Puma > Puma concolor. The sequence continues at coordinate 22,430,300 of NC_141673.1, read as the reverse complement.
AGATGAGAAAGTAGAAAGTGCAATCAGAGCTATTTGAATTATATAAATGGAGTCTGCATGGAAAGAGAAGGAGGGAGATGGAAGGTTTGAGAAAGCACAAGGAAAAGGCATTGGAAAAAAGTGAGAAATGAGGACTCGGGGTTGAGGAAGGTCTGCAATACAAGGGAATATAAGTCTAAGGGTGCTATGGAGATTGAGATGACATAGAGGGCTTGTCTTTTGCTTTGAGATTTTGCTGGCCTTTCTTGGAGATTATAGGATCAGAGGCATAGATGGAGTAACTTTGGGGTTAATAATCTTTGTGTTAAAACAATTGTAAGGGCTTGGACTTGGTGAGAGCTGGATCCTTGTATGTGAAATACTGGTAAAGATCCTCCCATAGTCAGGGGCAGTCATCCCTGGAAACAAACACACAAATCTGACCATCATTTATGTAAACCTACTGGTTGCAACAGCCCCAATGGACCAGTCTCAGTGAGACTTAAACTTGCCTATGAAGCTACAATGGACTGTGGCTTCTCTTTTCCCACCTGGATGTACTTTGTACTCACAGACTCCCTGATATGACTTTTGTAATACAGACAGCTGATGTCGTCCAATGCCCCCCTCTATTCCTCCTCCTTGTTCTAGCCTCTTTTGCTCTGTCCTGCTGCTACACAAGACTCAGACTAACAGCAGCCCTGAAAATAAACTGGGACAAGCAGGGCTAGCAGGTGCATGCTGCCCAGTCCAAATGCAGGTCCATCAAGTAGTGTGAGGATCAGATCTCCCATAGGCTTTGAGACTTGGGCTTAGACATCACTGTGCTGTGTCATCAGTGGCTCTTAAAAGACTGACTGAACATGAAAGAGAAAGGTAGATCCACTGACCACAGGGCCCCGGAAAAAAGTCTATCCATTGCCATCTAAGTGCTATTGCAGTGCAACTTTGCTAGGAGAGATACGTCTGCGGAATGGATAGGACTATTAATGATGAAAATGTCACCTAACAATATGAGACTTTGAAGACCCCAAAGTGCTCTCACATACGTTATCTCATTTGTGAGGGGTTTTAGGAGATCTTCAGGAAAATATCCTTTACGGAGTTTGAGAGTCTGGATGCTCCATGTAATGAGATTCTTTCTGTGGGAACCAAAACAATTAAAACACTGTGACTACTGTTAAGAAATGAGGTGTGGCAGGTCTCTGGTTGTATATATGCAGCAGGTGAGGGAGACATGTAACATGTACAAATCTGTGGCTTGCAGTCCCTGTGTTTAGAATCAGGCTCTGTTATGGGTATAATTTCTATAGAAGAATAGGAAGAAATTTAAACCCTCAGAGGTAAGCAAATTGTGTTTGGATGTCATCATGCACTTACAGTTGCATGTAATGGTAGCGTCTGTATTTTTTCCCATCAGCAACTAAGCCTTGCTAACATGGGGTCTCTTGAGTAATCAGACAATTGAAGACTCCTTGCTTTAGGCACAGGGCAGGAGCAGTGTAGGAGTGATATCCGGATATTACTTGGCACCACATTTTGGGGGAGTAAAGGTAAAGTGCTTTGGATGGTCTCTTAATGCCCTTTGATTACTATCTCAGGAATAAAAGAAGCAAACTAAAGTCTTTCCCAGAGAGGGCCTGAGGTATCCCTTATTTTGACAAACCTTAGACCGTGTACTAAACTGCAAGTGAAGCAATGAACAACAAAGTATGCATTATTAAAAAACATTTTCAAGACACAGAGGTGATCAACTTCCAGTAGCACAGAATAGTAGGCTGGTGAACTTCAGGGAATGATGTTATTGGCCAGACCAGTCCTAACTCTGGCCATCAGGGTTAGGGGGCAGCCCATTAAAAATTTTTTTTAATGTTTACTTATTTTTGAGAGAGAGGGAGAAAGAGAGAGAGAGAGAGAGAGAGAGAGAGAGAGAGAGAGAGAGAGAGCGCATGAGCTGGGGAGGGGCAGAGAGAGAGGGAGACAGAATCCAAAGCAGGCTCCAGGCCCTGAGCTGTCAGCACAGAGCCTGACATGGGGCTCAAACTCACAAACTGTGAGATCATGACTTGAGAAGTTGGGCGGTTATCTGGCTGAACCACCCAGGTACCCCTAGCACCCCTATTGATCAAAGGCACTGGACTCACCACAAGTTTAAGAAGTGAAGCTTCCCAAACACACAACCTCTACAAATCATGCTAGGAAAAAACAATGGCAACAATAGCAACAACTACACAACTATCTCTTTATTGCTTTGCAAGCAGTGTGTGTGCTGCCAGCCAGACATTGGCCTCATCAGCTTCATCTCTATGCACACATCGAGTAACTGCTATCAGCAGCATCACCAACAACCTGGCAGTTATCCGCCAGGTAAGATCTGTGGGGTTGTGGTGAAGAGACCAAGAGAGCCACCATTCAGTACACCATAAACATGGTTATGGAGTTGAATGACATCATTGAATAGTTTTAAAACTCTGAAGTTTTTTTGTAAAAGCTTTTTTAAAAATTCAGTGAAAGGACATGTTTTTTCTAACCATCTTTTCATTTCTAAAATCCTTGTGGAGATAATTTTGACCCTAGGTACTTTTGTTAAACATCACTATTTATTTTGATGTATTTCCTTGCTTCAAAGCTCTTCTATGAAACAAAAGCTCAGATTAAAGATGAAGGGGATTTACTGCAAGTAGAGTAAGGTGGTGAACAATGCTCACCATCATTCACATTTTCAAGCTCCACCAGTGATATGAATTATATTTGGAAAAAGATACAGGATCACTTTTTTTTTCCTCTGATGGTACATATCTTCTGACATTCATGTAGATATTTAATGGTTATGTAGCACACTGCTTTGCTCTTAAAACAGAAATTTTAAATGCTACTATCAGTCAGGAAAACTGTTTGCATGTTATTCATCTCAACAAAAAAAAAATTCCCCAAACTTGAGTCTTTAGAAAATAATGAATGTTCTGAATACCAATTCTATTTATTTGATATTTAAAAACCATGTCCTTTCTCAGAGCCTCCAGGCATATGCATAATAACATCACCCACTGAAGTACTTCAAACAGATAAATGTACCATAAAACCAAAGTTAGCAGTATACAAATGAGTAACTTATGTTCTGCCTGGGTAAGGAAATACAAAGGATATCATTCACATGGTGGCCAAAAATTAGTACAGGAATTACAAATTTGGGGACCTACCATACATTCATCCATCTGTCTATCCATCTATCCATCTCTCCATCTATCCATCTATCCATCTATCCATCCATCCATCCAGCCACTCATCTATTCATTCATTTGTTCACTCAGATACTTATAGCATCCCTACTATATTCTAGGTACTGTTCTGGATGCATCAATGAACAAAACATATAAAAGTGCCAGTCCTTATGGGGCTTACCTTCTAGTGGGGGAGACAGATAACTAACACACATAATAAATAAGGAAATTAATCAATAAGTGATGTGTTGTGAAAAAAGAGAAAGTAGAGTAGGAGGATTGGATATCTTGGAGTGTCTGTGGAGTAAGGAAGGTGTGGAATTACACAGGGTGGTTGGGGAAAGCTTCACTCACAAGGCAAGATTTGAAAAAAGATTTAAGGATGGTAAAGTGGTTGTGCTGGCAATTAGGGGGAGAAGATTCCAAGCAGAGGAAACAGGTGAGGCAAAGACCTTCAGGAAGGAGTGAGACTAGAGACTAGTACCTGTTCAAGGAATATCAAGGAAACCAAAGGGGTGAGAGCAGCATGTACAGGAAGAGAGTAGGGGGGAGCAAGTCAGAGAGAGGTAATCAGGGGCCAGAGAAGGTACAGCTCTGAAGGACTTGGAAAGCTTTGACTTTCATTTGGAGAGAAACAGGTAGCCAGTCCAAGAATTTGAGCAGATGCATAACATGGTTTAGCTTCTGTTTCAGTAGAGTCACTCTGGCTGCTTTGTTGAGAATCGTTCACAGGGAGGCATGAGTAGGAATAGGGAGACCTGCTGGGAAGCTCTGGAAGTAATGCAAGACATTACTTGGCTTGGACAGGGAGCTGGAGTAGAGGTGATGAGAAGAGCTCAGATTCTGTATGATTTTCTGAAACACAAAATAGAATGTTCCTTGTTCTCTAACATAGACTGGGAATCTGTCAGCTTGATGACCACAGCTGTGTGCATGGATTTCAGTTTGAATAGGACTGTGTTCATCTATCATGTGTGGGAATGTATGGATAAGTGGCAGGATTGGGCTTGCACGGGTGTGCTTTCAATTAGGAATCCAGAGTCCTCAAAAGACTCTTCTGCTCAAAGAAGGTGGCCAATGCATATGTATTTGATTCAAAGGACAATAGACAAGTGTCACAGGGAATGCGTTAATCCGAATGGATTTCAGGATCTGGTGCTCTGACTAGGCCCTGGCCTAGCGCCAATGGATCAGCCTTAAGAAGAAGCTTCAATAAAAAAGCTGCATCATGGAACATTTTTGGGACATCGGGAACAAAAGGAGTCAGCATAATTGGCACCGACAACTTCATCAGCAAGCAGAGATGGTGCTATATTTTAGACATCGGTGCCCTCAACCATTGGGCACCGGCCACTTGGTGGTGGTGCCCACATTGGCAGGCTTCAGTGGCACTGGCAGAACATTCAGTTGGCACTGGCTAAGATGCTTTTGATGGGTAGATACTGGGCATTGTAGCCAGCAGCAGAAACATCAGTACCTTTGACACTTTGGGCACCTGCAGCTATGAAGCAGCCTTTGGCAGTCATTAATAGCAGATTTGGCACCCTCAGTGGGTATTAACAGCATTGAGAGCACTTTTGGTAAGTCCTGGTGGCACTACTTCAAGCTTTGGTGATAAGCTAGAGCAAGAGAGGCAGAAAAGAGCAGATGCCACATGGTCAGTGAGCAGTCTGGTTAATGGTGCATGTGTGATATGAGACACCCAGAATGAATTAGTAGGAGGGATTTCAGGAAGGGTTAGAAGACGGAGAAGTGTAACCCCATTTTGAACCCCTGGCTGAGTTGCTGAGAACACCTTTTATATTTATGGTGAGGGAATAATCTAAGAACTATTTCACTATAATTGAGGTGAGAACAGCAGTCACAAAAAACAATATCTTGGCCCTTATGAAAATGTTCCCAGCCTCATTGTCTTGGATTTTTTTTGTCAGTTTAGAAGTTTTAACTGACCCAGACAGTAAAGTGACTTAGAATTTTCAGCTGTACTCATGTGAACCCCCAGTAGAGTCAGCTCTTAACAATAGTTCTAATAGTTATTATTTATTTATTTCAATAACAACTTTTAATCACGAAATATATATGTCATATCATCCTAGGCATTATCAAAATGTAAAAGGGTCTAAGGTTCCTTCTTTCCAGGAATATGTAATTTCCTTGGGTATATATTTGAATATATAAAAAAATTAAGTGTCAATGTTTTTATAAGCTACAGAAAATAAAAGGACCTTGAGTGGATGGGAGAAATTTGGGAAGTGTCTCTTCTGTAATTTCTCTTGGGGTTAATATATGGGGGAGGTAGTGACTGTCCCTGTGTGTGTGTGTGTGTGTGTGTGTGTGTGTGTGTGTGTGTGTGAAAGTAAGCATGGATGCACAAGAGAGGGAGACAGAGAGACAGAGATGCAGTGAGAGATAGAGAATGGATGAATATGGGCATCCATTTCTCCTTACTGTCTCTAGACCTAGCAGGAACACGGGCAGCAAATTCTGGCTGGACTGACACACTCAAGGGTCTATTTGGCTAAAAATACTAATTCTTTGAGATTCAGCTCAAGTGCCATCTACCTATCCAGAAAACCTTCCTTGACCCTCATGTATTTAGCTTTAACCTCCTCTGTAGTAGGACTTCTTTCCCCTCTCAAACAGTAGTTTAACTTTTTACATATTTATCTGTGTCCAAAATGTATGTAGAAATCCTTGAGGCAGGGACCAAATGTTATCCATTTTTGCATCCTCATCTCCGAAGCTAGCATAGGGCCAAAATGAACTGACTGATTGAATGGATGTACGAATCATAGATTCACTGATGAACATCTGGGAATGTGGGTGTTTGCATACATTATGTGTCTGGAGTTGCCCTAGACCTCTTTCATCTGGCTCAGCCTTACTAGGGATACTAAGAAGTGAGGTCAATTCTTACTTTGTATCTACATCAGTAGCACTTAGAAAAGTGCTCTGTCAAAAATGGACACCAGAAATGTTGATAGATGATGATGAAATTGAGTCCCAGAGGTAAAAGGCAGGGAAATCAATCTTTTCCATATCTATGCAATAACCTCTTATACTTTTGTGGAGAGAATTTCACATTCAAAAATTTCTATAATACATTTACCTCTTAGTATTAGTAAAACTATAAATACAACCTTTTCCCAACAAGCAATAGTCTCTAAGTAAAGAAGGAATTGAGGGTTAAATCTGGTGATGCATTGAAGAAAAGACTTTTAACCTGTTGGGACTCTGTGGCTTATAAATTATAAGCTTAAAGATCATTTAAAGTTATCTATTTAGCATTTATACCATTATAAATGCATAGAACAAGTAAAGCTAAACTGCATTTTCTCTTGAAGACACGAAAGAAGGAATCTGATAGTTTATTGAGCACTCATTTTCTCTGATAAGAACAGTAGTTATTTGTTAAAAAAATAAAAGTTAAATTTCTACTCATTAAAATGGAAGATGCTAGATCTGTGGGAGGTAATGAAAACAGTCACTCATTTTTTCAAAGGTGAAGGCATTGATAGGCTATTCCCAAAGCACAGACATGTGATACTCTGGTGATAGAAGCAGTAGGGGAAAGCAGCTAAAAGCATAGACTCTGGAGCCAGCCTGCCTGGTTCAAATCCCGACTCTGCCACTTACTAACTGTGTAACCTTAGGAATGTTACTTCACTTTTCTGTGTCTTACAGTTTCTTCAACTGTAAGATAGAGAATAAATTTTAAGATTTAAATGAGTTAATGTGTAGTAAATATAACAGTACCTAGAACAGTGCCTGGCACACAGAAAATTTGTGTTTAAGTGTTGGCTATTAACATAGGTGTTTGCCTATGGTGTCTTTCTGAGCATGTTTAGAAACTCCCAGGGGAACGTGGATTCTTATGTAGTTCTACCATGTTCACTATGGATCTACAGATCAAACATCAAATTAGAACCTAAAGTCAAAAGATAGAAATCTAAAATCCCATTTACCGCCAAAAAAGAAAATTATCACAAAGAAATACCAGGTAATTAAAAAGTGCTTAGCTTAGGGTGGGAGAATATTAACTCTGTTACTAGTTTAGCCTGCTCCATTGAAGCCGAGTATAGAAAACTGCTAGGGTTTGAAGTAGTATTTGACTTATTATAGCTTGAAGGGCAAAGTGATGGATGAAATTCATAGCTGGATTGATGGCACTGGCTGTATTTCAGAGGATGGTTATTACAAATGAGAAACAAATAGCGTATCTATCTGCCTGAACAAGTAAGCAAATGCTTCGGGTCACTTTCTGCTCAGAGTACCATGAGCTAGATTTCCTGTATATGAGAGACCTCCCCTTACACTTAACATTCAGAGCATGTATTTTTACTTCTATTATAGCTGTTCACACTCTGCTTTGCATTAAAATCACTTGGATATTGGTTCAACCTCCTTTGCTAGACTGTAATCTCTCTGAAGGCAGATACTGTATAATCTCAACTTTTTTCTCCTTGCACTGTGTCTGAGACATAAGTAGATGCTCACTGCATTTGCAGATATAAATTGAACACAGACTTCTCACTTGAGTGCTGCTGATCAAAAATAAGAAATACAGCCAAATTATAGTCAACTATTAAATTAGCACTTAATTCAATTATACAGTAAGGGGGAAGATGGCTCATTCAAAATGGTGGATATGTTCTTTTAGATCTCATCTATAAATTTACATAGTTCTGCTTTTCTTTTTTAAAAAATTTTTTTTTCAACGTTTATTTATTTTTGGGACAGAGAGAGACAGAGCATGAACGGGGGAGGGGCAGAGAGAGAGGGAGACACAGAATCGGAAACAGGCTCCAGGCTCTGAGCCATCAGCCCAGAGCCCGACGCGGGGCTCGAACTCACGGACCGCGAGATCGTGACCTGGCTGAAGTCGGACGCTTAACCGACTGCGCCACCCAGGCGCCCCTAGTTCTGCTTTTCTACGAAATCACAATGCCTTTAGCAATTTAATGGAACTGCACTGGCAAGTTCCGCCCACTCAGCTTCTCAGTTCATTTCTGTGTTATTATTCTATGCCATGTATCTTTATTGAGCTCTTGCTGTTCAAGGTACTCTCCATATATATGTACTCCTCTGCCACTTTCCATGTGGTGCTGGGAACTGATTATGTTACCTCTAAGAGATGCAGTCAGGATGCCCTCTCAGCCCTATGTTTATTCACTTAATTTCTTAAATAGGAAGGTCCTAGTTATGACTTTAAACACCTTTTCTTCTAGTTACCAGTGGGTTAAATAATAATCCTAAATATAGTAAAAAAATTAATTTAGTGGATGATGATCAGATTTGAAAGTTTTGCCTTCTTATCTAGAAAATGAATAATCTGCCCTTATGAGAAATCCGTAAGAATGGGAAGCCCACTATGCAATGCAGTCATAGGCATTTTTAGGCATAGGCTTATATCAAAAAGTGAGTCCATTTTGTTTCTACGTGGACCCAGGCAAGAGCAATGGCAATAATTCCTTGAGTTTTGTTAATTTAATGAGCATTACCGAACAAACACAGTAGCTATAACTAGTATTAATTTCGTGCCTCTAAATGCCAGGCACTTCATAAGGAGTTTTAAATTTACAATGCACAATAACCTAACATGGTAGGTTCTGCTATCATCCCCATTTTACTGATGAGGAAACTGTGGACTGGAATTTAATAGTTTGCCCAAGTGACACAAGTAGAAGGTGGCTAGACTAAGATTAAATTAGGTTAAATCAAAAGCTTCTAAGAGTACATTTTTGCCAAATTCCAAGTTCCTTGAAGGTGCCCTGGACTTGGACTGTTTAGCTTGGTCGTTTCAATATCTCCTTAGTACCCGTATTGTGCTTTGAAATATAGCATTTAGACAACACGGTGAGGCGGTAAAGAACCTCAGGTAAACTGCCTGGGTGTGAATCCTACTTTGTCCATCTACAATCAAAATTTTGAACATCCTCTTCACTCTGTCTACTCCCTGTTTAATATTTCTCTATAGCATTTATCATTACTTGAAATTATGTGTGTTTACTTCTTTTTGTCTGCACTCCCCTCTAGAATGTAAGCTGCAAGGGGACAGTGACCATGTAGGTTTTGTTTCCTAACATCAAATCCTCAACATCTCGAACAGTACCTATATGGTAGGTATTTCATAATATATCTATTGAATGAATAAAAGGAGACTCACTCTGCTTGTTGTGTATGCCTGGACTAGTAATTTTTGGACATAATTAATGGGATGAAGGAACCTCACCTTTTTCATGGTTTACCTTCAGTCTTTTAAAAAATTTTATTTAGTAAACATAAATATAGCACATATGATACACCAGGGTCTATTTTAAGTACTTTATAAATATTGACTCACGTAAGTCTCACAACTCCCTGGTGAAGTAGGTAAAACCAAACTTGGGGATTCTGGCTATATTCCCAACCATGAAACCATGCAGCTTCCCTGTCAATTATTATAAAAATGTCATCTCCGTGGAGCTTAATGCTCTAAAGATGTGTCTTCATTGCCCTAGAGAGTGCCCTTCTATCTTGCCCATCTTTCCTTCCTTTCTACCCAGATTAAAGAAGAAAATAAATGATTTCAGTTATTTTATTTTATTCCATTATGCTTTTCCTTCTTTGAAACAGCAATGCCTACTGTTAATAAAGCTTTTCTAAGGCCACCTTCAGGGGTAAACAAGTGGTTTGACTCCCATGGGCCACTGGACAGTGGACATGATCTATGTCTGCCTTTCTTCTTTTTCATGTCTGTTTTCTTCCTGATTTTCTAGAGCTTTTGGGTCCCTGGAACAATCCTTCCCTTCCACCCTTGAAAAGGGAGTTTAGTGATGTATGGAGGTTGTAAAAACTACCTTTTAAACACGAAACTTAAAAAAAAGCCCAATATTATAAATAATTCCTTTTCTTATGTTTAGTCATTTGGTCCTTTCTTGTCCTTTTACAGTTTCTGTCCCAGATACACAAGCATCCTCAGAGCCTTGGGTCTCTGATAGAGCACAGTATTCACCCAGGAGGCAATTGTCATGAATACAGACACTTGGGTTTCGGTGCCACTTTTGTTGCTTAGAAAAAATCTGCCTTGGGGCAAGTCATTTAATATGACCCAGACTTGGTTTCCTCACCTGTGAAAGACTCAGGAGAGATATTGAGCTAGACATTTTAAGGTCTTCTGCAGCTCTAAATTGTGATCTTCTTGGAAGAATTATGTAAGGAAGAGAAAGTGCCCAGATATTAGAGTTTCTCTTCTATTACTACTGATTTTGGCATCATTCCAAGGGAGCCATTGTTCTTTATTAAATGAGGGTGAATTTCTCAAAATTGAAGGATGACAGTTGCTGGGGATGGCAATAGATCAAAACCTATTTACTTACAAAATTCCTCCACTTTTTCTCTATAAATATTGGGGGGATTATGAATAAAAATGATATTTTAGCTCTGTGGTCTACATAATGAACTATTCCAAGATAAATTCATTTAAAAGAGAATGTTAAAAGACCTCCCCGCTTTAGCTTAGGAAGACTGCAGCTGTCATTTTGCCTTCTGAAACTGCAGAAGGATGTTGGTACATCGGTAAACATGTTAGAATCGCGCTTCTCTCACATTCAGCTTCTCTTTGGATATCTGTCCAGGCCAAACAGCTATAGTTATTTTATACACTGTATGTACTGGGCTTTGTCATTTGAAAGGGCCCAGAGAACTTGAGGAACATCAGTCACGCCTTCTCCCAAGGTACCCCTGAAGAACAGAGTAGTTACAGGCTCCATGTATGAGCAGTAGGCATGAAGCATGAGGAAAATGCTTCAGAGGACATCAGAGTTGCTGGGGTAAGAGATAATAGAAAAGATCTGAATGATTTGCTCTCACTTTAAGATTTACAGACTACAAATTACCTAAGTTTTTCACTTTAAGGTCAATTAGTCTTTCTGCCTTCCCTATTCTCCAATGGCACCAACACTTCTCCTAAGAAGTAAGTAAGCTTTTACACTGACCTAAGTGAGCATATCTGTTTGTCCCAGAATCATAAGACATTTGCAGAACTAAATAGAACTTGAAAAGACTCTCAGACCACCATAGTTTGTCTCACCAGACCTAAAGGAAGTAGAATACTCTAGATTCTGGGTCCAATTGTGTATTAACTTTAAGTTAAGACCCCTAATGCTAATGGTGCATATATGTGTGTGGGATTTCGTTGAAGAGTATATTTTCAGCAAGATGTTCATAGGCTGGTAGGTCAACATTGGGTGGCACAAAGTTTAAGATGCCAGCTGGCAAAAACAAAGAAATGCAAGTAAAAAGAATGAGGGTAGATGGAAAGTGAGTGATGGCATGGGAGAATGAAAAGTTACCCTGTCAAATGTACCTTGAGAGCTTCTGTGCCTGCAGCCTACATTTTGTCATTGCCCTTCTGAAAAATACCAGAAGAAACAGGAATAAGTGTCTGTCATTTTTCTAAGTGTCAGGGAAATAAGACTGAACCTTCCATTTTAGACTTCTAAAGAAATTATACTGGTTAAACACTTTTTCCCTAAAGCTTATACACATCTTCATCAACCATCAAGACTAGAATTAACACACATACGAATTTTAAGGAACTTGAAAGAACTAGAGTCTTTAAGAGAAAAGTTTTGGACAGGAAGCCAAACTGAGATAATGTCACATCCATAATACTTCTCTTGATATCTGAAATAACCTGTGAATCCATTGTAACAGCTATAACCAACTTTGGTCCCCAGTGTTTTGTTTTATTTATAAAGTCGGGGGAAAAACCTAGTATTTTTTGGGGGGGGGGGGCAGGGCTTGTGTTCTCTATTTCACCACAGTTTCTACCACTCCCTATGTCCTGTCCTTAAAAGTGTTTGAGTTCTCAGTCCCTGCCAGTTTATCTCTACAGTCCTGCTCACCAGCTGGTTTGTTTGTTTGTTTGTTTGGTTGGTTGGTTTCTTTGGTCAACTGTTGCCTTTTTCTATTTGTTCTGATCAGGCTTAAGGTTACATGGTCCCTTTTACTTCTAGCTTTGGTTGTTTTCAAAAATGTGGGGCACCTGGGTGGCGTCCAACTTTTGATTTCAGCTCAGGTCATGCATGATCTCACAGGTTGTGAAACTGAGCCCTGCCTTGGGCTCTGCACTGACAGCACAGAGCCTGCTTGGGATTCTCTCTCTGCCCCTACTCTGCTCTCTCTCTCTCTTTCTCTCTGTTTCAAAATAAATTTTAAAAATGTGTTTGCCAACATCCTTAACGTCTTGTCCAATAGACTTCGACCAATTCACTTTCCTAATATAGATGGAAATATGCTCCTTTCAGTGGTGAGGCACCAATAAAGACTAAACATGTTTTAAGAATTTATAATGTTTTGTGGGATTTCTGATTTGTGTGTTATCACTTAGATTAGTGTTGTTTAGATTGTGAAGTCTTTATGTGTATTCATCTCATCTCCAAGGTCTCTGATTTGTGTATGATTGTATGATGCTATTTCACACTTGACTCTACAGACCAGAGACATGGGTCTCTTTTTTGAGAGGCAATTGCAAATGTGCCTTCTAAATCATCTAACTGTGAATATCACAGCCCCATGAAGATAAATTGTATTAAAAAATAAAAAATAATAAAAAATAAGCATTTAGTAAACAAAGAAACAAACAAATATAAAAAAAAAGATGGCCCATGGAAATAAAAGAATCTTTTTTTGTTGTTATTACTGATGGGTTATTCTACTTTAACCACAAATGTAGACATGGCAACTAGACTGTAAAGTGGATCAGTATAAAGTATATTTGCAGTGAGCAGTCTTCTGATGTGGTCCCCCAGTGATCTCACCTCCAGGTATTTACAGCATCTGTAAACACTTCCTCTTGTATGTGGGCTTAATCTAGTGACTTGGTTCTCATGAATAGAATATGGCAAAAGGATGGCATGTTCCAAAGACCGTGACTTCCATCTCCCTAGCCCTCTCTTGTCCTTTCACTTGCTGTACTGTTGGAACCAGATGCCCATTGTGAGATACTTTATGGTGAGGCCTATATGACAGGAACTGACAGAGGCCAACAGCTTGTGAAGTGTTAAGACTTCTGTCCAAAAACCCTTGAGGAACAGAAACTTGCCTACAACCACAAGAGTGAGCTAGGCAGTGGGACCCTCCCACTTGGGTCTTGAGATGACTATAGCTCTGTGAGAGACCCAGAACCAAGGACCCAGTTATGCAGCTCCTGGATTCTTGGCCCACAGAAACTCTGAAATAATAAATGTTGTTTTTATATGCCACTAAGGTTTGGGTAATTTGTTATATAGCAATAGATAACTAGCACAGAATCTTGTTTTTCTATTGAAATAACAGATAACTCTGTTGTTGTTTTTTTTAACCAAAATCTTAAAATGAAGATAGGAAAGGTATTTTTTAGTCCAACCAGAGGTGTTCAGGGTCATTCGTGAAAAAATAATTGAAAATATGTAGCCCAACAAATACTGGTTAAATTGAACTGAACTGAGAGATAATGAGCAGCTGAAATGTTAAATATTTGTTATGCTGTAAAGTAGAAGTAGGCTATGGCAATGATGAACCAAACAGTGACTATCAGAAAATGTACTATGATCAAGAGTCCTGTGATAACAACGTTTACTAGTCACAATATTGTTGAGTTGGGAGTTTTGAGGAACTCCAACATTTAACTGAGGAAAATGCACAGGGGAGGAGAGGGAGTGTCAGAGATGCATGAAGATAACCAGATATTGGAGAAGCCAAAAGACAACAAGACAGTTAACATGAGTATGAGAATCTACTACAGCTAAAGCAAGTGAAGGTGGAAGGGGGTATATGGACTTTCTTCCCTACTGGTAACCTTAGCACTGGTTGTGTGCAGTGGTAGCAGAGGAACTAGTTAGACCCAAGAAGGTTGAAAAATTAATGGGAGCAAAAAAAAAAAAAAGGGGGGGGATAGTGAGTATAAACAACTACTCAAAACATCCAAAAGAGAAAAAACATAAAAATATCAGGAAAGAAAATATTGAAAAAGAAGGGGCAGGTGACATAAAAGTTGCTAGTGTGCCAAGAATACATTTGATTCAGGATGACAGAGATTAAGACAGCTGACATAATATGGGCTTTGACACAGTCTTGTAAACCTTTAAAATGAAAGTGTTTTTGAATTCCTGACTTCCAAGTGTTATATTGTCAAAGGACAAAAGACATTATGCCTTTTTAAAAGGTTTTTAGAGGATTATCCAAATACTTGGTCACATGGAATTCTTACCTAAGAAAAGGTAAATTATGTGTTGCAAAATAAGTAATCAGATAATTTCCCCAAGTCTAGGGGACAGAAAAAGTCTAATATGCTTACAGTTTCTAGGAGAGTGAAAAATAAGTCACATTCTCATGTTATGGTTCCTTTCTTAAAAAGAGAAAAAGGGCGAAATTTGATCTTCAGAAGTCCTGGGAAACTTTTAGACCTAAGAAAAGACTGAACTGGGGTTGGTGAGGAAAGTGGATATTGGGTGAAACTGGATAATTAAGCTTTGCAACTAAAGGTCAAGCATTATAAAAGACAGAGGGAAATAATGAGTGGAAGAGAGGAATTCATGTGCTTAATGCTCTTCTATGTCTGCGCTTAGAACACTGGAATACTTTCCATGTGTTTGATGTATCAAATGTACTCGAGAACATGCAGACCTTTGCACTGGCCAATATTTCAATATTAAAAAGGATACAGGAAAGAAAAATCACTATTACCAAAGGAATAAACTTTTGTCTTTGAAACTTGAAACAACAAATACAAATAAAGCATGAAAAAACATGCTTTGAAGTGTGCTAACAGATCAAGATTGCATTTAGCAAACCACCTTTTCTCTGTTTAGGAACAATCTCACAGATTCCAAAACACAATATGTTAATTAAAGGATTTCAGGTAGCAATCATGGAATATTTTTCGTGACAGATGAAGAACAGATACTCTGAACACTAAAATTGCATAAACACAACAAAGAGACATTGTGTCCCTTTTGCAGCAGCGCAAAGTTAGAGTGAATGCAAATGAATGTGCTGGGGGTAAAATTACACTATTAACCATCTGAAGATTGGGCTCATTACCTAAGAAGGCAAAGCATCAATTTGTAGCATTATAACATTCTGTTTGTGCTGCTGAACACGTGTGTGGATGTTTTTATATATTCTCTACTCATTTGGGTGCATGGTAAGCACTTTCGCATCAGCCTCTTGATAAAAGCTTAATTTTGTATTGTTTCGGTTACATTGTTTTCTCTAATGGGAATGATATTCTGTCTTAAAAATAAACACTCCATTTATTCTCCAAATAATTCTGAGTTCAGGTTCTTCTGTTTCTCATTATCAAATGGCCTGTACACTATTACAGATATATCTTATTGAGCACACTGATTTGAAAAAATGTATATTTGAATACCATGAGGAATATATTCATTCAGTCAGTCACTCATTCTTTCACTCTGCTAATGCACATGTATTGGGCTAAGAACACTGGGAAATTCACGGATGGATGCAACACTGTCTCTGCCTTCAGGATGTTTCTAACGTCAGAAGTGGTAGAGTGTTATTAGTACCTTCAGGACAGGCATAGAGCTATCGAATATCCGAGGAAAGAGACAGCAGTGTATTCCTGCCTTCTACAAACTTTTTTTGTTTTTTTGACCATCTAGATGTTATTGGCACTGTTCTAGGGCTGGGTATATAGAAGGGAACAAGATAGTCAAGGTCCCTAAGCTCATGGGTCCTGAATTTTGGGAGAGAGATGAAAAATAAGGAAAAAACAAACAAATAAATAATGTAACTTTGGATAGCCATAGGTGCCATGGAGAAACTAACGCAGGGCAATGGGAAGGACAGTGATAGTATGTGAGGAGTGTGACTTTGAGGTCTGAAAGCCTCCGTGAGGAGATCGTAGCCGAATAGAGGTTTGATGATGTATAGGAGCAAGTGTGAAAATCTGAATAAAAGGCTTTCCAGACAGAGACCAGTATGGAAAGGGCTTGAGGCAAAAATGAGCTTGGTATATTCTGGAACAAGAAGAAGCCACATAACTAGAGTTTAGGGAAATAGGAGAGTGAGAGATGAGGTCATAGAGGTGGGAACAGGCCAGATCCTATTGACTTCTGTAGGCTACGATAAGGATTTTATTCTAAGTGAGAAGGGAATCCATTGGATATTTTAAACAGGGTGTGGCATGATCTGATTTACATTTGAGAAGGAGAAGGATCATTCTGGATGCTGTGTGGAAATTCAAATGTAGAGTCATAAGAAAGGTAACTAGTACAGAGATTAGGTGTCTATGAATTAATTATCCAAGCTAGAGAGAACCAATGAGAAATTGACTCCAGTAGTCTAACTTAGAGATGATAGATTAGAACCCATCATGCTAGTTCAGTTAGAGGTGGTTGGTTTGGACTAGGGTGATAATTACCAATGTGAGAGGAGTGGTTCCCTTTTAGGGGAAGTTTCACAAAGGAAGTGATATGGAGCTACTTGAACTGAACTTTAAATGATGGGTAGCATTTTGACAAGGGGGTAGTCACTTAGTTTATTGAGTGCCTATGATGCACTGCACACTGGACTGGGTGTTGGGGATACAGTAGTGCCGAAGTCCTTGTAGACAATGAGGAGCAACTTGCTGAGGAAGTAATATTTTAAGATACAAAAGTAGTGAGGTGAACAATACGCTTATAAGAATTACTTCTGGAATTAGTTCTAAGGTCGCTTTATTGTTTTCCTTTTACTGTAGAATATTGTATGATGCAACTCCTTTGTATGCTTAACTCTCCTTGAATTTGCAAAAGTGTTAACTTTCTATCAGTAGAAACTCAGTTCACTGTCAGTTGGCAAATTTCATCAGATCACTTCCTTAGAAACAGTGGTTAATATTTATCTTTCTCATTCTGAGAAATTATAGCCTCATTAGGAAGGAAAAGAGCAGAGGAGGATACAAAGTATATAAGTTTTCATATCTAGGTGTAAGTATTACTGCTCATCTGCTTTCAGTCTTGCCCCCTGAATCTTTTCCCAGCTGGTTGACCCAACTTCAACTTTTCCTCCTTCTAATTCCTGTTGTATACTGCCTCCCAAATTGACTGGCCTAAAGCAGTCCAGTCATGTCTGTTCCCTAGTGTCTACAGAACAAATTTCAAATTCCTTAGCCTGACACAAACTAACCCAACCTACTTTTACTGCTTTATCTCTGACTATACTCTCTACTCTCTAATTGTTTTAATTACACTGGATTTTTTTATTTTTCTAAAAATTATTAAACTGTGGTGAAATAATAAAACATAAAATTTACCCCCTTAACCATTTCTAAGTGTACAATTTAGTGGCAATGATTGAGGACATTCACATTGTTGTGCAAAATCCCATTGCATTTTAAATCACACAGTAGGGGCGCCTGGGTGGCGCAGTCGGTTAAGCGTCCGACTTCAGCCAGGTCACGATCTCGCGGTCCGTGAGTTCGAGCCCCGCGTCAGGCTCTGGGCTGATGGCTCAGAGCCTGGAGCCTGTTTCCGATTCTGTGTCTCCCTCTCTCTCTGCCCCTCCCCCGTTCATGCTCTGTCTCTCTCTGTCCCAAAAATAAATAAACATTGAAAAAAAAAATTAAAAAAAAATAAATCACACAGTATTGCTATTCCCCTAATACTCCTTGCAATTTATATTTATATTTATATGATTTCTGCTGACCCCTGAAATGTTTTCCCTTTCCTTATCAGTTAAAGTCCTACATATCTTGCAGACCAGTGCTAGGATCCTACCTCTTGCTTTAGGCTCCTATGAAACCTTATCTGGAAACAGAAGGTCAACTCTGTTGCTAGGTAACAGTGCTTACAGTTAAAATGCCACCTTGGTTGGCAAATTGCATCTTGACTGGGAGGATTTATACATGAACTATAAATACCTGATGGGGATGTGATACTTTGGTCTTTCTTGAGTGATGACGCTTATAATTAGGTGGATTCCTTGCCCCTGGAGGCTAAGTTTACAGAATTGTACAAGAGATATTGCCTCTTATGGGACATGACACTTCAAATCCAGGACCATTCTCACACTCATCCAATATTGATCTTGTCTTCTTGTACCTGAGCTGTCACCTGAGAGGCCTGTGCTGATGTTTGTACCAATATAAAGGACTCTCACTGAAGAGAAACTCTGAAGGTGCCCTGATGGTCAATGGAGTTTCCTCTGTGACATCCTTCTGATAAACCTAAAGCCAAGCATGGCCCATAGTAGTCTTGTGAGTCTGAATGTTTGGCTGGACCTAATAAGAACTGCTTTTGGGAGTTGCATCAAAATGTAGAAATGTTGTCCTAAGTACTAATAACCCTTGCACATCTGGACTCAAAACTGCTGTACATAGGGCCAGGGTAAGAAAGCATTGCTTACCTTTGGAAGGAGCTGGATTGCCTGTAGAATTCTTTGTCTGTGCCCAGAATTAAGGATTCCAATTTCCAATAAATCCTGATCTTCCATAACATTACTTCCCTGAAACAAAGCCAGAAATGTTACAAGTTAATTCAGGCATTTTTACTATGGGTAAATAAAGATTTATTTAATGCAGAGAAAAATAACCAACAAGTGATCTGATTTCTACATACAAAACAGTCATTCTTCAGTGAGGGTGAGGGCAAGTAAGAGGTCACCTATGTGACTGAGTTGAAGGTTCTGGGAAAGCTTCCTTCCCCCCAGAAATGCTCTCATGACTTACTATTTATGGTTGGGTTATCTGTATTGGGGATTCATTCCTGTGGCTTCAAACTCTGTTCCTGGAAGAATGTAAATGCTTCTAGGAAGAGCTGCTGTTTAGGATCATCAGTGATCTGCCTATATGTTGATATGAATGAATCAGTTTTGTCTTCCCCTAAAAATAGATTTTGAGGGGCGCCTGGGTGGCTCAGTTGATTAAGTGTCCGACTTTGGCCCACGTCATGATCTTGCAGTTCGTGAGTTTGAGCCCCACATTGGGTTGTCCGCTGTGGGTGCAGAGCCTGCTTCAGATCCTCTATCCCCCTTTCTCTGCCCCTTCCCCACTTGTGCATGTGCTCTCTGTGTCTCAAAAATATATAAATAATAAAAACAATTTTTAAAATAGATTTTGAGAAGAAAACTGATTAAAAATTATAGCATACTAGGCAGGTTAAAAGTGAGAATTAATAATTAATCTTAAAACACTGAATGCCAGACATCTCTGATCAAGATATGGCGATACAACAATGAATAATTTGCAGGCCCCTGTCTTTATTCTTTCCATTCCAGGTATGGAAACAGATTTTCAAACTCAGTTAAGATGCTGTGAATATGCTATGGTGGTAGCACGTGCTTGGGGGCCCTGAAGGGATCCGGGATGTGTTTTCAGTTGGAGATCATGACTGAAGCCTGGTTAGGACCTAGCACTGAAAAGAGGAAGGACAAAAGTGGAATTATGTGCAATGTCCTATGGGTGAGAAAGAACACAGCACATTTGGAAGCACTGGCTTCTTGGCTGAGTTGGAGAGAGGAACAAAAGGTAAGGCTGGCAAGGTAAGCCAAAGCAGACTGTTCAGACATTGTACACCAGGCTGAGGAATTCAGACTTCATCCTGACCGTAACAGGAAGCCACGGACAAATTTTAAGAAAAGGAGTTACATGATGATATTTCAAATTTGGAAAGATCAATTTTAGATTCTGTGGCTGGGCCTCTGTTTCCTTACCTATAAAATGACAAAGTTGAGCTACAGGGTCTCCAAGGACCAACCTAATCCTGAAATTCTCTGATTTCAATGATATTTTAGGCCTTTGATTAATATTCTAATACAAAAATTTATAAATTGCTTATTTTGTACCTAAAGATTTTAGTCTTTTGTAGTTTGTAAGCTAGAGTTTTCCTTTAAATTGAGAGGTCTGTAGAGAAGCTCAGAACTGGATCACTCCTCTTCTGAACAAATCAAACTGTCCTACTAATGTGTAACACAAAAACACTTGTGAGTAGAAATTACAGAACACATATTTATGTAGAGCGGTGGTGCTGATAGACAGTTAAAGCAAAAGAGAGTGAATTGGAAAGGGCAATCCTGAGAGCATGGAGACTCTTGGGAGGCTATTGTGGTTGTTCTAGAGACAATGTGGGCTTAGACCAAGGTGGTGACCATGGGAGATAGAAAGAAATGGGTGGGTTTGAAAACTATCAAGAAGCTTGATTCAGTGACTGAATATATTGAATGATGGAGAAACGCAGGACACACATTAGTTCTAGTCTTGGGCAGTGGGGGTGGATCATGATGCCTTTTCCTGAGATAATAAAAGAGGATGGGCCAGTCTAGTGTGGTACAAAGTGAGACTAATATCTTTCTCTGTACAGGGACAGAACAGATGGATATAAACAATTTAATATCATACTACATTATAATGGATAATTGATTGTTCTTAGAAAGATTAAAGCTGTAAGAATGGTACCATAGTTAGAGATTTAAAGTGGGCATTCACTGGACACAAACATTCCACCTACTCATGGTATCATTCCTATGCTTAAGCTACCCTGGCCTTCTCAGAGGAAGCAGAACGAGCCAGGTATATAGCAGCATGATAATGAAAAGCCTAATGAAAAACAAATAAAGCCAGTCTTGGCAAAATGCCACAGGAAACATTGCTCTCAAGAAATTACTCTGTGCACACAATAGAGCATGGCTAAGAATATAAATGGCTTCATTTTGAGAAAGTGTTTTTATTTTCAGAAATGGACTAGCATGTCATGAGTAGGATATATGATACCACTCTATATTTGACTTTTAGTCTCTAAAGGGTTTTCCAAAAGGAGTTAAAAGGATCTTAAAAAACAAAAACAGGGGCGCCTGGGTGGCGCAGTCGGTTAAGCGTCCGACTTCAGCCAGGTCACGATCTCACGGTCTGGGAGTTCGAGCCCCGCGTCAGGCTCTGGGCTGATGGCTCAGAGCCTGGAGCCTGTTTCCGTTTCTGTGTCTCCCTCTCTCTCTGCCCCTCCCCCGTTCATGCTCTGTCTCTCTCTGTCCCAAAAATAAATAAACGTTGAAAAAAACAAAAACAAAAACAAAAACAGAAGACAAAAAATAAGAAACAAAAAACATTGTCCATCTATGTGTTAGATCACTACCAGGTTTTCCATGGGCTAAATTACCAGCCTACAACTTCAGCTCATATGAAATGTACTGGTTTCTTTGTGCATACACAAAACAGACCAGAATTCTGATGTGTCTTGTGTTTGTCTTCTGTCTGTGTCTTCTGTTTCAGTAAATATAGATACCTAGTATCTATAGGTAATCCTGAGAATTTGTTTTTAGTGTTTGAATACTGAAATTATTTGAAGAATTAAATCCTTAAAACCACTGTTCTTCTAAACTACCAATATACTGTTTTCTCTATCTTCAGTAGGAAGAACCTTTTTGAAAAATTGTAGGGAAGTTAGACATCTCTTTGGGGCAAATTTCCTAGCATATGGAATAATTACCAAACACTTTTGAAAAATGAGTGAAAATTTGGGAAAGCACAGTGCAAATGGTGAGAATGTGCCCAAGGGGAAATGGTACTAATTTTGGAAACATAAAGAAAAGGATTCACTGTCCCCAATGAGGCATGCTGTTAGAAATTTTCTATTTTCTCTCTTATTGTAATATATAGAGATACCAGAAATATCCTGTGCATCATCTAGCCAGTCTTTTTTTTTTTTTTTTTTTTTTTTTTTTTTGAAACACCAGTAGGCTTGGAATCTGAAGATCTGGATCTAAATCTTGTTTGGGTAAACTTGGTTAAGTCATGTATTATTTCTAGGCCTCATGGTCCTCACCCGTAAAATGTAGTTCAATGAATACTCATTCAGTTCTAAAGCGGTATGATTTCAGTCATGTCCAACTTTTGATTAGTATCTTTATGTATAAATATAGATTGTATAATTTGAAGTTACATTTACATTGCAATTACATTTTAGTGTTTCAGAACTTGCAACCTAAAGATAGCTTTAAGAAGTACAGTTGACTCTTGAACAACATGGGTTTGAACTGCAAGGGTCCATTTAAACCTTGATTTTTAAAACAAATACAGTACAGTACTGCAGATCTATTGGCTTTTCCTTATGACTTTCTTAATAAAATTTTCTTTTCTCTGTTACTTTATTATAAAAATACAGTATATGATACACATAACATGCAAAATCTATGTAAATTGACTGTTAATGCTATTACTAAGGCTTCCTGTCAACAGAAGGTATTAGTAGTTAAGCTTTGGGGGAATCAAAAATTATATGCAGAGTTTTGGCTGCACGGTGCAGGTGTGGGGGGTGAGGTCAGCACCCTGAACCCCTGCATTGTTCAAGGGTCAACAGTAATTACAGAGAAGTGCAAGAATGCACTTTTTTTCTTGACAAATTAATCTCAGGACTAGGTAGGAATTTATAACATTTCTTATTAAAATAAATGATAGAATACCTTAGTTTTGTAATATCATGGATTCTTACAGCTTTTTGGAGAAAAATAAAATATTTCACATCTTGCAACTAACCATTTCATTTGCATTTGGGTAACAGATGTGCCATCAAGGACAATAAACATTTCCATTCTTCCTGGGGAGCTGGAATTTATTCTCATGTTATCACCTGCCTTCACTAAATGTTAGAAAAATCCCAGCTTTTTTTTTCCTCAATAATAGCTGAACGTAAACTCTAGCTTTCTTCCTCCTCCATTCATTTTTCACATGGCTGCTAGATCAATGTTTTTTGGAGTAGAGCTTCATTATGTGTGTCTTCTGCTTAACCATCTACTATACTGCACTCTCTACCTCCTCATCACCAGTACGCGTGCTGTGTCTACTTCCGCATCTCCCATTTACTTCTCAACCCACCACAATAAGCCTTTACCCTCACTAACTCCATAGAATGTCTCTGCCAAATGGTAAGAAAGACTTCTAAATTGCCATATCTAATTGATTCTTTTCAAACCTGATTTCAAAAAAATGCATTGGCCACACGTGGCTGGTGGCTACAATACTGGACAACACAGAGAATTTTTCTGTTATCTTAGAAAATTCTACTAGACAGTACTTCTCCACAATTAAAGGCATTTAAACTATAGTTGAATCACAGAGATGGGGCAAAAATGGGGATTGCAAGGGAATCAGAACAGGGAGTCAGAAATACTCATGAGTCATCCTTAGGATATAATTGATGTGCTTCTTAGTCAAAGTTCATGAACATAAAATTTAAGGACGTTTAGCAAATTTTCTTCTGATTTTTCAGCCATTAGGAAAAAATAGTAGCCATTCTATTTTCATTAGTGTTTCTTTATTACAGGGCTAGAAATATATGCTATCAAAATGACAAGCCCAATTGAGGAGTAATTTATTATTTTGTTAGCATGCTACCAGGCACATTGCACAAGGCGTTTAAGGAATAATAATGAGTAGATAAAGTTGCTTAGTTAATGACCTAATAGAAGGATCAAAGGCCCAAGGCAGTGTTTTTAGAATAGCTGTTCTTTTACTGACAAGAAATATCTAATCCAGGGGGTCTTTATTGCTTTCTTAAGTCATGTAATGAGGAAAAATAATATATTTTATGCACTGAAAACTGAAATTTCTCTGACTCTGGGGAGCATACTTTATGTATTAGATTTTTTCCAGCAGTGATAAGCAAAGAAGATGACCAAACAGAATAAAAAGCAGTGTTTTGTTCTTAATTCTACATAAGAAATAGAACAGCTATTTATTGAAATCATCTCAAATATATCTAAATTAATAATTTGTTTCTCTCAGAGCTCCTCTTATTTTCATAACCTCAGTATCATATCATATTGATTTAGCAAACTTTCCTTCACATTGCATATTATATATAATAAGTGCCTACAAATGCTAGGGAAACATATTTAAGCACTATAGGGAACTTGTTTCTTTTTAATATAGGCTTAAGTTGGATGTTATTTATTCTCTCTCTTTACTCAAAGACTGAAAAAATCAAAAGGATGCTGTCAATTGGAGAAAATTTCTTTTGCTCTATAATTAACTAAACTAGATTCTTCTCCACAATTTGAATGGCCTGAAATATTCAAAAGAGAATATTTGTATAATAGAATGATAGTAAGATCTTGCAAACTCACACATGGAGACACACATATAATATTCTTGGAATAATGCTACCTCTTAGCCTCTATAAAGGCTTTGAGTCAATGTGATATCAACTTACAAGTAAACCCAATACATGTCTTTTCTGCATGATTAGGATGGTAACTATTGGGATAAGTCCCAGATTTATAATTCCCCTATCAGTGTTGGAACAAAGCTTTATTTTGTTTATCAGACAGAAATACGGGTACCATAAGTGATCAGATAATGGATGATGTGCTTCTTCCAATTTTATTTTTAAAAATTTTAAAAGTGTGTGTGTGTGTGTGTGTGTGCGCGCACGCGCTTCTTCCAATTTTAATTCCCTCTCTTACATGAATGAAATGACAGTGGAGGAAAATAGTGTATATTTTTTACCTCTCTACCTTAGCCCTCCATTTGAAAATATTCTGTCTACTGCAAGGGAATTTCTTGCTCAAAACTTAACTAAATCTTCACATTCTTAGCTTAGGAAGAGAGTTTTCTAAGTTCTTAAGACCACATGGATTATTGATTCAAGTAAATGTCACATCACTGAGCAATAAGTTAGAGAGCATCTTATATATGTAAGGTATATATTTTAATAAATAACTTATATCTTAGAATTAGTTTTTAGGATCACTATTTAGCAGCAAACATGATTACAATGCATTTTATGCTACCAGTTTCCCCCTCTTTATCTTTCAGGCCTATATCCCCTTTGAAACATCTGTTCTGATGCTATGGAAAGACAGAGGTGGGAGGAAGTTAAGTAATCAGGTATTTATTTTCAAAGTATTGTGCAAGGTTTGATGATATCATAAGTTACAATTCTAATTCCTTTGAGACATGTCTTCATGTAGATTTTAGAATTATGCATATATATAAAATACCTCAAAGTCATTTATACAGTAACTTGTATTGTCTTGGTCAAAAGTTTCACAGATGCAAGAGAAAGCCTATTCAATTTTAAGGATGTTAATCCACAAGTCCTACAAGAAGAAATGCTGATGTGAACAAAACGTATTTGTATGCTCTTACTTTCTTCCAGATACATTCATATGAAAATATAAAGCTTATGAACACCCACTGTCTTCTTTCGATTTTCACACTAATAGCAGTTCGTGTAAGCATAGAGTAAATTACACACTTACTGAGTTCTTATTCTGTGCCAGGCACTGTTCTTATGCCTTAGACATATCACTGTATTTAATTCTCACCATAGCTCTCTGAGGTAGGCAGTTAACTTGCTTCCATAGCTAATGGGAGCCTTTCTTATAACTATTATCTGGTACCACCTCCAGTGCAGTTAGTTTAGGAGAGAAAAGGTTCAGTACAAAAATGTAGCTAGACCGAAACCATTTGCATTTTGCTTTAGAGCCATATGAAATTCACATTTGAAAGCAAGTGTTCCAACATAGTTTACGTTTGATTTCACAACGTTTGAGTAACAATGACTTTTTCTTTATAGAACAGGATTTGGAAAGCTGTCTGACCTATTCTTCCCTCCTCTGCTCCAGTCCTTTCTGTTCACTGAATCATGGAATCAGGGTTGGCAGGGACCTGGGGGGTTTTCTTGTCTAAACGTTCCCTCACTAACTGCAAAGCTTTAACTTCCCTCTCTCTTTTGAAGCGTGGTGTCTAGCTGGGTTACACCATTCCCAAAGGGGTAGGGAGGATATTAAATGTTTTAAATGGTCTTTCCCAATAGCTGGATTTGAGCAGGGGGGTGGGATGGGGCTGGAGGGCCACCTCAGTCCTACTCTTTTAGTTCCCACTGCATTGCAGACTGAGTGTGACAGGAGAGCTATTAGAAGAACATGCCAAAAGTAGAGATGAAAACAGTTAGCAGCTGTCCTGTGTCCTTTTCCAATCATAAGCTGTGAAGTTTAAAAAAATTTTTTTCCTTGGGTAGGCTGTACATAATCTTGGCAGGTATCTGAGTTTTGTTCTTCCATCTAATATGCTGAACATTCCCCAGTGCCTCACAAGAGAAAAATGAGCAGCAATTAGGTTAGCTTGGACACCCTGCTCTTAACAGAAGAGGAACATGGCACCTTCATATTTGCAACAGGGTCCTCGTCAAGTGATCTCTCACTGGTGATACAGAGCCCTAAAAAGAAGGCTTCTCTCTGGTGAAACAACAAGAATTTGGTCCTGAGTATGAAGCAGGAAAAAAGTGCCTAAAATGATTAATGTTAACTAGCAGCCATTGAGCATTCAGTGAGTACCAGGTACTCTGTCCACCTTATTTAGAACCTTAGTAAGTTCTAAGTTCTACACTTGATCTTAGCCAAAAGGCCGAGAAGCAATATAAGTTCTAAGTTCTAAGTTATAACACAGGAGGCAATATCTTCATACTGCAGACAAAGAAACTGAGTCCCACAGCTGTGAAACCTGAAAGAGCTTCTGGGCTGACAACAGAGAGCCCAATGTGGGGCTCGAACTCACAAACCATATCATGACCTGAGCTGAAGTCAGACACTTAATGGATTGAGCCACTCAGGTGCCCCCCAGAGCTGTGAAACCATTTAGCAAGTTCACACAGTTAGTACACGATGGATCTGAGATCAATGTTTTACTCTTTCGGATTGTGACACTCATGTTTCCTTCACTACCGAAAAGGAACCAAATGTTCAGTAGAGGACACTTTCTAGATGGAGATTCCAGTCAAGAATGTGTAACACTGCCAAGAAGTAACTCCCATGATGCTATTTTCAGCCACAGCCTTACATATATATTGACACACCACTGGGATTGACTGCCATGGTTTCTCCAACACATTTTATTTCAAATAAATTATTTACCTTCTGAAAGGTTAAGCAGTTAGTTCTTCCAACTGCCTTAGTGTAATCTAGAGCCAAGCATGTTAATATAAGTGATAGAGTCTGGCTAAAGCACCAAGTAACTTCTCATGTTCTGAGCCAGGACTATGCTAGTAGGTGGGAAATAACATCATGACATCAATTTGGCATTTCTCAGCTCTTCTGTAGAGCCTTGTCAAACTATCTGGCTGGTCAACTGGGAAAGGCCATGTTTGCATTTCTTTTCTTTAGGTCTCTTTCAAAGCCAGGATTTAGGGAGGGGGATTTCTGAAAATCAACCAGTAAGGTAGAAAATATCTGGGAATGGATAAAGGACATTTGTGTCCCTAATTTAACATGTTCTGAATCTGGAGAAAAGACAGTCCGTTGTAGTCTCCTGAGAAGCCTGTCCAGGCTGAAGGAGGCTGGGATGCTGAAGGTGGATAATTTAGTCCTCTGGGAACTGGTAGACTGATCATAAAGACGACTTATTAGTCCATTAAAGAAACGGTTGTCCTCAAGGAGCAGATATCTCCAGATTTAAAGATGATGAGGTCACCTGATACTGAGAGCTATATTCAGAAACAGTCAAATAAACTTAGGAGGAGAAGAGCAAAGAGGAAGAGAAAGGCAGGGGCGGAGAGAGAGAGAAAGAGAAAAAGTATTGCTTGTTAAGGGTGAGGGTGGTAGTGAGGAAAGTAGGGTTGCCAGATAGAACATAGAAATTCCAATTTATCTAGGATTTTATATTTTTATTTACTTAATCTGGCAGTCTCAGAGAGGAGGCTACTGAACACTGGAAATGAGCTACTGGAGTCCAGTCCAGAATTGAAACAACCACTGATGTAGGACTGCCTTTAACATATATTTGTTCACCTAATATGTTGTGAGCACTTACTATGTGCCAGACACTGGGCTAGGTCCTGAGACACAGTGAGAGCAGAGCAGATAGGCTTCCTTTGCTTTTAGAGCTTATAGTCTAGTGGCGAAAACAGGAAAATAACAAAGTAAAAAAAACCCCACAAGTAATTATTATTTAGCCAAGTTTTATATAGGCCACGAACTATTAAGGGCTTTATTTTGTTTATTGCTTACAACAACCCCTGTGGTTGGTACAATTATTACCCTTATTTACAAATAAAGAATTGAAGGCACAGAGAAGCTAATAATTTGCCCAAGTGTACATGCTTAGTAAAATCTGCCTTAAGGAAAATTAATACAGTGTTGTGGTTAGAGAAAAAATTACAAAGGAGACTTATGTTAGAAAGAATGGTCAGGAAAGCCTCTCTGAGAAAGTGACATGTAAATTGACACATGAGTGATTAAAAGGAGCAACGCAACCGTGAGAAGAGCCATTAGACAGGCATTGTAGAAGGAAGAGCAGGTGCAAAGGCACTGAGGTGGGAAAAGAGCCAGGTAGATTCCAGGAACAGACAGAAGGCTAATAAGACTAAATTTAGTGATTGAGGGTGAAGAGGACATTGGAGGGGGAAATAACACATTGGAGGGGCATAGATAACACAGACCCTGATAAGGGCTTTGATTTTATTCTAAGTGCAATGGAAAATGTTGAAGGACATAAACTGACTTACATTTTTTACTATACTCTGGCTACAGTATGAAGAATGGATGGAGGAATTGGGTGACATGGAACTTGAGGTAAACAGCCTGTATTGAAATAATCAATAGCCTGGAGACACTGAAATCTGAGGAAAATGTGATGAAATATGATCTGTTGGAGAACCACAGGAACTGGTCTCACTGGAGAGTCAAATTTCCAAACTATATACAATCTTTCATTTGAATCAAAAAGAAAAGTCAGATGGTAAAGATAAAAGTCATAATTGCTTCTGACATAGGGTCCAAATTGAAACAACCATGGATAGAGATTGAATAATACCAATCAAATGTAAACATCTATACTCCATGGACTCAGCATTTGTATTACTAGGTTGTGGTAGACATTGTTGGTAGGCTGATCCCCTCCTTTGCAATCTCCTACCATGGAGTTTGGACAAATTAAATGTTTCAGCCTCCCTTGAAGCTATGGGTGGGCATGTGACAAAATTTACCCAGTTAGGAACTTCTGGAAAAGCTGTTGCTTTTCTGATTAGAAGGGAGAAACTCATCTGGTATCCTAGTGTGTCCATAAGAAACTGGCTGTGGACTTTCTCCCAACGAGTGGAGTCAATTGTTCATATAAAGAGACAGAGATGGGTTCACAGTCAGTTAACCACCAAAACCAAATAATCCTATTGATGTCTGTAAGTGGGCAAGCATGAATTATGGGAAAGCTAGTCCCTAAATAAGAAAGGTTATTTAAAGCTATCTCCAAATTTGCATACAAGTTGCTCTGGCCAGTGTTGATCTGTTGTTTTGAAAATAATGATGAAGATGTGGGCTATGGCATGTAATAGAGGTCATAGTGGAGACAGCAGGGTATTCACAATTTATTTTAGACAGACCTGGTGTGATAATCACAGAGAAGAACAGAGAAGGATATTAGAAAGAATGAAAGTTATGAGAACAAAATTGGGAGGGTGTGTGTGTGTGTCAATCTACAGAACTGCCTGTTCTAATTTTGACTTAAAATTATGAAATCTCACAGAAATAATTACTTGAAGGGATTTTCTTCCTATGGATTTTGGTTTCTGTTAACATTCAGTGGATGTGAAATTATCAAAGTGTTCATGGGGTTGACAGATTTTAAGTCTGGGAGTGGCTTTTAGCTTCTAATTGAAGATGACAGGCATCTAGAGATTGTATAGTCATCGTGATTCTAAAGGGAGCACATTTTTACATAAATTTGATTTTTTATAGGAAAGAATTTTTACACTTAAAACTTGAACACATTATAATCTTAACAGAGCAGAAACAGTGAGAACATTTGGGGGTATGTTAGGCTGGCCTCAGTGTGTGACTTTTCCTTGAACTCTTGAGATGTCAAAGTTTGTGGTCAGGTCCTTTGTAACTTGGAGTGCCTTTGGTGGGCAGTGAATGGTGATTACCTATTGAAACGGTTGACCAGAATAATCCTGACTTTTCTCCACATTTATTTTTGGTTTTAGTCTTGGTTTTGAAGACATTTTTCTTGAAATGTTTTAGTAGAAAGTATTTGTTTCCCCCATGAAAACTTTGTTTTGGCTTGCTTTATTTAAAAAAGCATGGTGGGGACGCCTGGGTGGCTGTCGGTTGAGCGTCTGGCTCTTGACTTTGGCTCAGGTCATGATCTCATGGTTCAAACATGGTTTGAGCCCCATGTTGAGCTCTGTGCTGCCAGCTTGGGATTTTCTCTCCTTTCCTCTTTTCTTTTTTCTCTTCTTTCCTCCTTTCTCTCTTTTCCCCTCCCCTACTCATGTGCTCTGTTTCTGTCTTCTCAAAATGAATAAACTTAAAAAGTAATAAAATACTAAAATAAAAAATGTGGTGTTGGGAAAACTCACTGAATGTTTGCGTCCCCCGTCCCCCAAATTCATATGTTGAAACTTAATTCCCAGTGTGATGGTACGTGTAGGTAGGGCCTTTGGAAGGTGCTCAGGTCTTGAGGGTGGAGCCCCTTTGAACGGAATTAGTGCCATATAAAAGAGGCTTCAGAGAGCATCCTTGCTCTTTCTGCCATGTGAGGACAGAGAAAAGATGGCCTTCTGTGAACTAGGAAATGGGCCCTATCAATCACTAAATCTGCTGGTGCCTTGATCTTGGACTTCCAGCCTCCAGAACTGTGAGAAATAAACTGCTGCTGTTTATAAGCCAAGCAGTCTATGGTATTTTGTTATAGCACTCTGAATGGACAAAGACATGCAACAACACTGGAATTAAGTATGAGGAGATGGTCACTGTGGGTTAGACAGGCAGAAGGTTAACCCAACCAAGGGGCTAAAGAAAGCTGAGCAAGATCACAACTAAGAAGAGTCCTTTGGGCTGTTGCAGAGCTATCTAGCTCCACTATTTTGCCTTGGGTTAAACACAAAGGGAAAATTTGTGCAAGGGACACAAACACCTCTGTTCTTTCTTTGGCATCTATACTATGAAGAATACTCTTTCCTCATTTTCTCCCACCATTTTCTTCACTAAATAATACTACTCAATAAGAACAAGAGATAGGAGAAAGAAAAGGGAGACACTCTTTCTCATGATGAATATTATTAAATGTCCCCTTGTCTAATTTTTCTAATTAAAGAGAGAAGCTTTGGAGTTTTATTTCCAAAATATTCAGTTGGTACCACAACCATTACAAATTCCTTCATATTAATTTGAGCATTATTAACAATGGACCCATTTTGTATAAGTTAAAGCAGATGCTAAATAGGCCATAGAATTTCTTATTTCTTTCTATTTGGTGTTACATGTCCTGTATTCCTCATTTAATAGCAAAATTTTGGGGAGAAATGATCATGGTTTAAGCATCTTTGCATCATCCCTATTACCTACAGTCTGCCAAACTTTTGAATAAAACAAAAACTTGAAAGAATGAATGTTAAGTAGAAACATGAACCATAAATTTATAAAAATATACAGTCTAAAGATCACTAAGTTTATAGCAAAAGGGTTGAAAAGTTTGGGCTGAAAATTCTAATATTCAGGATGTCTGATTTTTTTTTCCTAATTGAAGAAAAGATAAAGATGGAATTTCCGGTACACGATAACACCAAAATGTTCTTAATTTTTTTCAGTTTTGCAAATTCTTATGATTTGACTTTCATCCAGGACTGTCAGTTGAGACATCTGATAATCTAAAAGCATTCAGAGAATTAGGATCCCATATGGCTCAAAAATATTTCCTCTCCGACAAGGAAAAAGAGAACACAGTGTGAAAATAATACTGGTATAGCCTTTGGTCTGTGTACAAGGACAAATGAATTTAAATCATTATCGATGGCATAATAATCATTATAATGATCATCAGAGTCAATTACAGTGAATAAAATAAGAAGAATATATATTTCTCATACACATGCTGCATTGTGAAAAAGCAGAGGTATACTTCAAAACAATGATAGCAATGGAGTTACGTTTAGTTGTGTGGAAGCAACGTTCATTGGAAATGAGCACTGAATTAGGAGTCCTGACTTATCACTAATTCATTGTGTAAACCTGGAAAAGTCTTTTAATTTCCTTGGGACTTAGTTTTCTCAGATGAACAATGATAAAATTGGACCAGATGTTCCTTTTTAACACAGCATCTGCTCTGGAGGTTCTAGCTGAGAGTAAGTCTACTCATATACCCATATTGTTTGAAGCATATTTCTCCTTGTTTGGGGGAAGTCATTTTCTTTAAATGAGTGTTGAGTACTAAGGTACATTTATAAAATGATGAGAGAGGACAGAGACGACTTGGGCTCAGCCAATTGCACCCACTTAATTAGTAATAATAACAACAGCAATAATAATAATAATAACAATGACTGTCAACATTCCTTGACTATTGATCGTGGGCCAGACATTGCTTTAATCTTCAGAAAAACTCCATGAGATAGATATTACTATTAATATCTCCATTTTACAGATGGCAAAGCTGAAGGTCAGAGATAACTGGAAACTTGACTGAGATCCCACGGGAAGTGGTAGAGTTGCTGTGGCAACTGAGGTGGCAATAAAGGGGGATGATGGAAACAGGTAACTGGATGCCCCCACATCCCACAGTGTCCAGACAAGTGTCTTCCCCATGGAATCACCTCGCAGAGATCAGATGGGGAAAGTCTCTTCTTAATAGCCCCGTGGTCTGCATTAACCCTCTTTCCTGCAATCTCTACTAAGGAATTGGAGATTAATAAAGAGAATGGAATTTGGAGCTCCTAGGTTCACATTGCCGTTTTGCTTTTTAATAGCTGAGTGACTCTGGGCAAGTTAGCTTCCTTTCTTTGTCTGTAAAATGGAGGTAACAATGACACCTCCCTTTTAGGGATGTGGTACATAATGTTTATGAAATTGCTTTATAAACTATAAAGTAATATTGCTAAAAATAAAGCATGCCTGCTAGGAACTACTTTTTCCCCCATTTTTTTTCGTTAAGAACATAGAGCTATAAATCTAGTTTCATGTTGTTTTTGCCAGAAATAGTCTATTCTGAAAGAGGCAGCATGTGTGGTGGAAAAAAAATGTAGGTTTTATTCCTAGCTCTGCCATTTACTTAGCTTTGTGGCCACGGGCAAGTCGCTTAATTGGGCATCCCACCAGGCCCCAGGCTCAGAAGGGCCCTGTGCTTGGGGTTTTAATGCTCTGTGGTTTCTGCTTAAAATTCTTCAAATTTTTTTCTTTGAATTTGTATTTTCTAAGTGAAGAACTGATGGAATAATGGAGTATGTGTTGGGGTTTCTAACTACTTCTCAGAGATGGGTTCTACTGAAAACCTCTTCACTGCTTCCTGGGCTCACTGGCCCTGGGACCTGCTTGCCTGTCCCCCTCTCTCGCTACTCTGCTCTCTATTCCCAGCATGGGTGTGGGCATCCACAGCGGGGTTAAGATTAGTCATTCATACTCTATAGCACCTAGGGGTAGGGTAGGGGGTACCTAGGGGCAGTACCATGGCATGTCTGGTGGGCAGTGAACCAAGGTTTACCCCTGATCCAGGTACCAAGCATGTTCTGACACAGATTTAAAAATCTTTGGGGGTCCCCTGTCTCCCATAGGCTCAAGTGATGGGGTCCTAGGAAAGGAAGATGTCTGGCTTGACTTCTCCAGACCCTGCACAGTTCAAGGTGCTGTGCACTGGTGAGAGGGTGTTGGAAGGTGGGGCTCAGCAGGTATCAGGCTCTGCAGTGAGATACTTTGGTCTGCATTAGGGGGCAGGGTCCTAGGTGCTTATGAGTGTCTGCACTCCCTGCCAGTATCTTGTGCCTGGAAGTGCTCCCTTGGCTGGTTTCATGCCTGGAATCTTCTCCTTCCTTCCTTCCAACCTTCAACCTTCCTGGGTTTGCCTTGTGTTTGTCTCTTTTAGCCGGCCCAAAAGCTCTTTGGATTAAAGCTATGAAACAGAAGTTGTGTGATTTTGGTGATTCTGTGTATGAATTAAATGCTTTGATATTTGTGTTTAAAATTGGCATGTCACAATATAAAAACAAATGGCAAAATTCATGCTAATAACATAAAATTTTAATTTTTCCTTACTCAGAATATTAAATAGTAAATAAAAAACACCATGGTAAGTCCAGAAAAGAGGAAGAAAGGAAAAAGCCTTTGTGTATCTTAATGGCACTTTTACTCTCACTTTTTAAATAAGGGGCCCTACATTTTCATTTTGCACTAGATCCCACAAATTATGTGGTTGGGCATCTCCTACTCAACCTACCAAAGCTCGACATAATCACCTGGTTGCTGCATCATTCCACAGTCATACCTGTAGTGTCTGTAAGCTCTAGGGAACATGGCTGGACTGATCCATGAACAGTTCACTCTCTATCCAGTTATCTGTGGCTTTATCTTTACCTTTTCAAGAAGGCAAAAAAGGAGAAATGGGGACTATTACCTTTGAGACTATGGAGGTCATTTATCCTCACTAAGAATGATGCTTCACTAGACATTAACTAGATACAATTTCCATTTATAGATCTGGGGATTGGCTTAAAATTATGAAAATAATTGTAATTTGCCTGGTCTTCTGGGGCTCATTCGTTAATTCATTCATTCACTTATTCTCTCATTCATTTATGCTGTCATTTCACAATATGTGCTGAATGTTTACCATGTTGCACACACTTTGTTAGGCACTGAGAATTCAAAAGTGATTAAGATGCTCTCTCTCCTAAAGGAGCACAGCCAATGAGGGTGGGGGCAGCACATAGGTAATTATTTTCTGTGACAGGAAGTGCAATAAGAAAAGATTTCTGAAGGACATAGGTATGAATCAAGAAAGACATTTTGGGGCGGGTGACATCTCTGTTACCTACTAAGCGATTTTATAAAAGTTAGCCAGGATATAGAAAAATGGGAGAGGCAGGGAGGAGAGGGAATTGCATGGATGGGTTACAGCATGAACAAAGGCACTGAGATAACAAACAGTGTAGTGAGAGTGAAAACCAGCAAGTAGCTTACTGTTATTCAAGGAAAGACCAAGTAGCGGCCTTTGTAAACTATGATACTAAGTGGGCTTCATCCTGCAGGTCTGGGAAATTGGTGAATGAATGCTTTTATAGTTAGAAATGAGATGTTGGATTTACGATTTAGAAAGCATACTCCAGTGGTTATTTGAAGTGTGGATTTAAAGGGATAAATTTAGAGATTAGAAGCTGAAGCCTGTTTAAAAAGCTCTTACAGCAATAAAACAAGAGACAATGAAGGTCTGAACTAGGGTAGTAGTAGCAAGGTTGGTTCTGAATTAAAGAAACACTAGAGAGTTAAAACTGGCTGGACTTGATTATTGATTAAATATGGGAGTGAAAAAAAAAAAAAAAAAAAAAAAAAAAAAGGGGGCGCCTGGGTGGCGCAGTCGGTTAAGCGTCCGACTTCAGCCAGGTCACGATCTCGCGGTCCGGGAGTTCGAGCCCCGCGTCAGGCTCTGGGCTGATGGCTCAGAGCCTGGAGCCTGTTTCTGATTCTGTGTCTCCCTCTCTCTCTGCCCCTCCCCCGTTCATGCTCTGTCTCTCTCTGTCCCAAAAATAAATAAACGTTGAAAAAAAAAAATTAAAAAAAAAAAAATATGGGAGTGAGTGGAAGGTAGGAGCCAGGATGATTGTCACATCTCTTGCTTGGGGTGATGATTAAGGGCTCAGAGAAGAATGACTTCAGAAGGAGACAGACTTTGGAGGTGGAGTGGGGAAGAAGGGTGTGTTCTGTTTGGATGTGGTTAGGGGCTATGGAGTTGACAGGTGGAGGCATTTACAGACATTTAGGCACGGCTGAAGTTTGGGGAGAGGTTTGGACTGGAGTTGTAGATTTGGAGATGACCAGAGTCTAGGTGGTAACTATGCAATGGACAAAAACACGCATTGGAGACACCATGAAAGAGAGAAGGACGTGACAAAGGTAATGAGGATAAGGAGAGTATGTTGCCACAGAAACCAAAAGGGTAAAGAGTGTCACAAATGAGGACATGAACCAGCTGTTAAATATGGCAAAGAGATCCTAAAAGAAGTGGAGAATTTCCTTTGATTTGGCAATACAGAGCAGCTCGTGAGGGATCATAGGAGGAGTCTTTTCAGGACAACTATGGGAACAAAACCAGATCTGAGAGGATTGTGAAGTAAGAGAAGTAGAGACAGTGAATACAGACTACTCTTTTGAGAAGTCTGAATGAGTAAGGGAGGAGAAAATTTGGAGCACGGCTGCGAAAGGAGCAAGATCAAGGGAGAGTTGCTTTATTTTCTTCTTTCTTTTTTCTCCTAAGAATAGGAGACACTTAAGCAAGTTTCCAGGCAGAAGGAAGAAAATACTAGTGGGGAGGGGAAGTTTGAGATACAGGAGAGGAGGAGGAAAACTCAAGGTGGTGGGTAGGCCTTGAGTAAGATGGTGCATCCTCGGCACCTGCAGGAAGGGATGTGAGGGCACGTGAGGATCCGGCAGGCCTACACTGCTGGTACTTCTGCCATCATTGACCCATGTCAATTCCCCAGGCTGTCTTTACTACTTACGCAAACTGAGCTTCAAAACTGTTGGGAAAAGTTAGGAAACTGTGCTGAATGAATTTTCTAAAGATTCACATCATTTAACTGCTGATAGACTGCACTTGCATGGCAGTCTTCTTCTCTTGTGAGTTCCTACAAAAATTCCTTGGTGATGATCCTCCAAGTCTCTAATCTTACCTTTACATCCTTCGGTCTTACAAGATGCCCTGCTATCTATCGTAAATGGTCTGAGGTTATCTGTTGTGAATGCCTTCAGCATCTCTCCTTTCTTTCTCAATTTCTTATGTCTTCACCTTCATCTCAAATTTTTTCTTATAATATTCAAAATTCTATTGATCTTTCAAAGTCCAGCTCATGTGATATCCCTTATCTCTGTTCTACTTTCATCTTTCATATACATTTTTAAGTCATTTGGTGTCTTTTATGTTATTTTATAAGCTATTTTAAATACTTTTTAGAACAAGAAAGGGATTCAATCATCCAACCAATTGCCCTGATGTCTTTTTTAAAAAAGCTTGTCTTCATTTTTGTCTTCTTTATCTTTTTAGCTTATTAATATCATTCTTCTACTAAGCTATTAAATCCCTGAAGGGCAGGTGAATTTTTCTCTTTCTTTTTTTTTTTTTTTTTTTGCATCTGTTCTAGCAGTAACAATGCACTGTAAATAGCTACCTACTGCAATAAATGGATTATAAGTTCCTGGAGGATGGAAAGAGAGAGAGAGATGATAGATAGATAGATAGATAGATAGATACACGTATATAATATTTATATCCTCTAGAGTACATCAACTTCATCCAATACCTAATAGACACTTACTTGTGAGCAATTAAGCAATTTTATGAAGATAAAACTGTCTCTGTCTTCCAATGATGCAAAATCCAGTAGGGCATTCTAATATATATGTGTGTGTGTGATTAACACTAGTACATAAGCACTAATAAATATTAGGAATGGGCTTTTAGTGTGAATAGAATTTTAATGGGAAGAAGGCACAAGTCTATGGCAGACCATGGCCTCAAGAAAGGGTGAAATGGGCAGAGGGCAAAGCTAGAAATGCAGTCTGGAATCAGAGAATGAGAGAGCTTGAATGGTACACCGATGAAAGTACATTTACTCCATAGGAAACCTGGCAGCTCTTAAAGGTATTTAGGCAGAGAATATTATTAAATATGTACTTTTAAACGATTACTGACAGCAGGATGGAAGGCAAATTTGAAAAGAAGATTCGAGGTCAGTAGATCTACGAAAAGGTTCTTTTTTTTCTTGAGGTAAAACTGACAAATAACATATTAGTTTCAGGTGTACAACATAATGATTCGATATTTGCATATATTGCAAAATGATCACCATCATGAGTCTAGCTAACATCAGTCACTGTATATGGTTTCAAATTTTTTTCTTGAGATGAGAACTTCTAAGATATACTCTTAGCAACTTCCAAATATGCATTTTCAAATACAGTATTATTAACTATAGTTACCATGCGGAACCTCGCATCCCCATGACATTTTATATTATAACTGGAGGTGATAGTTTAGGTGAGAGATGATAAAGGTTAAACAAGGGCAACTTGGTTACAGATTAAATATGAGTGTGTGTATGGTGTGTGTGTGTGTTGATGGGAGGAGGTAGTGAGCAAGGTTAAGTACGTGTCCAGAAACCATTTGTTGATATTACTTTTTAAAAGATATTAAATGGCCAACAGCAATAATGAGTATAATTTATTGGATATTTGGTAACACATTTCTCTAGAACCAGACAATATCAATATTTCTCCTTCACCACATATTATCCCCTAGGCCCGATTTTGGCAATTTATCCAATACAACCAAGTGTTCTTCTCTTAATGTTTCAGATCTTAAGTTTTGAGCACCCCATGAGCTCATATATCCTTCAGGGAAGGATACATATAAGTATGCATCTTTTAACTTTTCATAGTACTTGGAAGAAGGTTAGAAAAATAGTGGACCAAACAAATAGTTGTTATATTGAATTAAATGGTATCCCCTGGGGTTTACTGAAAGTTGGATGTCCTCACACTCTTTGGCCCTGCAATGCTACTCTCTGTGCCTAGAACCCTTTCTCTCTTTCTCTTCACTCTCCCTCTACTATCTTTACCTAGTTTTGCTTTACTAGTTCCTTTTCATCACTTCCTCTAGGATTTCTTGATTGATTTGCTTCCTTTGGGTTAAATACTTTTGCGAAATAGCATTGTCTACTAACTTCTTTTTCTCCCTGTTAGCTCCATAAAGGCAGAGCATCCTTTAGTAATTTGCTCATCATTTTATCCCCAGCTTCAGCACAGTGCCTGGCATATACAGTGATGGCTCAGTAAATATTTGTTAAATAAAGATGGCTTTGTGTAGTTTTTATTTGTGAATGTGAACACTTTCATATTTTAATCTTTAAATACTTGGATACAAAGCCCAAGATTCATGATGCAAAAAAGTGTAGAGATCATCTAGAAAAGTATTTTTCTTCTTTATGCTCTTTTTAAAATTATTTTTTGTTTTTTTATTTTTTTAAATGTTTATTTATTTTGAGAGAGAGAGGGAGACACAGAATCCAAAGCAGACTCCAGGCTCTGAGCTCTCAGCACAGAGCCAAGTGCGGGGTTTGAACTCACAAGCCCTGAGATCTTGACCTGAGCCAAGTCGGACGCCTAACTAACTGACTGATCCACCAAGGCGTTCCTATTCTTTATGCTTTTAAATCAAGTTAGAAATCAATTAGACATTATTATATTTTTGAGCACTTTTTGCAATTATAATTCTGGAGGGAAAACACTAAGACAGCTCAAGGGTCACTTCTCTATACTACCCC
This sequence comes from Puma concolor, assembly GCF_028749965.1. Lineage (NCBI taxonomy): Eukaryota > Metazoa > Chordata > Mammalia > Carnivora > Felidae > Puma > Puma concolor. Next base: position 22,390,843 of record NC_141673.1, on the reverse strand, counting down.
CCAGGAACATACAAAATATCTGTTTGGTTGCCTATTTTCTCATGTATACACACTACCATTTTTAGTTTGTAAGTTTCTCTGGGGGTATAAATCATTTTAGCATTAGGAAACAAATGTGACTGCAAAATACAAAGAAATCAGAAAGCAAGATTCCATTTTAGAAAGCCTCAGAGGTGCAGCTTTAGTGTTCTGCAGACAATTCAAGTTCACAGGCAATACAATCCTTTGCTCTGGGGCATTTATTTTAGTCATACAATAACATTTCACTTTTTACTGCCTGGTACCATTTTTGGCCCTGGAGACAGAGGTGTTAAGACAATCAGGCATGGCTCTTGTTCTCGTGGAACTTAGTGTCTAGGAATGAAAGAATTGGTGGTGACCTGATTTGAAGAGGTTGGCTCAGATCAGGACCCAGTTTTGAAACTGGTCCCCAATAAGATGAGTGGTTTCTGAGAATACAGCTCTGTACAAACATACTCATCCTTATCTCAGGGGTGGGCTGTGAGATAGGCTGTGACTTGGGGTGAGGAATTCTCTCTAACAGATCCATTACCAGGAGTCTCTGTAAGACTCACATCTTTACTTCAATACAGATACTTTTTGTTATTTTCCCAATAGGCACTTCAAGGGGATCAATTACTACTGGTAGCCTTATTTCCCAGAAAAAGAAATTTCCCTGATTCTACTTTCTTCAAAAGTCTACTATGTCTTCTTTAGCATCATCAGCAACCATCATGGTGTAATGGAAAATACATCCTGGAATGGCTAAAAAGGACTAGATTAAAAGTAGGGTGGGAAAAAAAGAAGGGAGGAAAACAAACCACAAGAGACTCCTAACAAGAGAGAACACACTGAAGGTTGATGGAGGGAGGTAGGTGGGAGATGGGCTAGATAAGTGATGGCTATTAAGGAGGGTATTTGTTGCGATGAGCACTGGGTGTTGTATGTAAGTGATGAATCACTGAATTATACTCCTGAAACCAATATTGCACTGTCTGTTAACTAACTTAAGTTAAAAAAAAAAAAGGATTCATAGTTTATAAGCCACTATGTGCACCAAAGTCTAATTGTGAAAGTGATTGAGAGGTTACTGGTTCATTGTTAAAAATCTAAGATTGGGACAAGGGTACTCATCTTCCTACATCAAGTGGCCTAAAGCAGTGTAGGCTTCTAAATCCTATTTTGGATTATGTCTTAACAGATGATATTTTAAAAGTGCTGAGCCTACGTAGTTAGACAATAGATATAGTATATATGGTAGGGCTGGTTAAGAGTGCCTTTAAAGGTGTTGCCAGTTTCTAAAGTGTCTTTTTTTTTAATTTTTTTAATGTTTTACTTATTTTTGAGACAGAGAGAGACAGAGCATGAACGGGGGAGGGTCAGAGAGAGAGGGAGACACAGAATCTGAAGCAGGCTCCAGGCTTTGAGCTGTCAGCACAGAGCCCGACGCAGGGCTCGAACTCACGGACCATGAGATCATGACCTGAGCCAAAGTCGGACGCTTAACCGACTGAGCCACCCAGGTGCCCCTCTAAAGTGTCTTTTAATTGTTAGAACTCAATGACTCATTGACAATAATAATCAGAATCATAACTTATATGCTGTAGAGCATTTTTCAATTAAGACTTCAGTTGTATTATTTCATTGGGTAGCAAAGACCATTAAGTTAACTGGCTTGGCCCTGATTATCTTAAGAACAACTATTACAGCAAAGATAGTGATCCAGATATCTGCTTTTGCTGTAGTGTTCCTTCCACCTCCACTATATCATAATGATGGAGACTGTAGCTAAAAATTTAAACTCAAGATATTAAAATAAATTAACATGTTGTAAAATATAATGAATAGTAACCCCATCTCCCACTTTTAGACATGTTTCTCAGGAGCAATTTCTTATTTTTGAGGGGTAGTTGCTACACCCAAACTATATGAGTAATGACTTCCTATAAAAGTGATATGAATGGGAAACTGGCATATTCCTGCACAGAGAAGCCAATTGGAGTACCGGATGATAAGTTAGGAACCTTGACCATGTTGTTTTAGACTTATAAATGGAGCATACATTAAAACGTTAGCTAGATGTTCTTGGCATATCCTAACTTTACAAGCTCTGTCTTTGGGGATATCTATTTCTATAGAAAGAACACCTGGCATTCCTCTTTGTAGTATTAGACCAAAGTATTGGATAATGAAAACAGAAATGCCTTATGCAATGTTAATACTTTTTGTACTCAGAGGGTTCAACTGAAGCTAGTGACTAGATAGGATTTGCCTTGCATCAAGACTGAGCCTGCCAGGCCTGGCTTGTAGACTAGAACACTTAAGTGAGTTCTAACACAGGCTCACTTGCAGGCCAGCTATTATCTACTTGGGACTCAGTTTCTTCCTTTCTGAGTCCACCATAAAAAATGAATTCCTGCAAGAAAGTACTTCCAGAAAGGCACAGAGAGGTCTGAGTAGATAAACAACATGGATATCTAGACCACAGAAGCTAGAAGAAGAAGAAGGAAAACATATAATAGACTTAAATATTTATTAACTACAGAGACATTAAAGTTAATTCATCCTTTAAGATCCAGGATATCTCTATCTCTATCTCCATATCTCTGTCTCATTGACACTTTCTTTAGTCCTCCCAGGAAAAATAGAGAGAATAAAGAATTGATTCATTCCCCTACAGATGAGATGTGAGGCTCAGCAAGGTCATTAACTGCATAGCCATTAACTGCAAGAGCAGCATTTATAGCCCCTATGACTTATGCCCCAATATTTTTTTCATTGTACCATCATGGTAGAAGATAATTCTTAAATAGCTACAGTAGGTTCAGTGAAGATAGCTTGTGAAGATAACCCTCTATGACAGAAAATGCACTTTGTGCAAGCTTCCATGTACTTACTACAATGCATTTTAGCCAGTGGTCCAGGTTTCTATCTCTCCAACTAGACTGTGTGCCTTGGGGATAGAAACTGTCTTAGTCTATCCAATATCTCCAGTGGTTAGCACAGTAACCAACATATAGCAGACAGTCAATAAATATTGAAGAATGAATAAATGAGTGACTGAAAGCATGATCTAATCTGGAAAATTCGCTTTTGGGGATTGGGCTCTGAGGAAAAGAGTGAGGTGCATGCAAAAGAAGATAGAAAATGTGGAACGATCATGGTCATTGAGTTGAGTACTAATACTGGAAAAAATGAAATAGAACATATACTGTAAGATAGATTATAAATAAAAAAAGAAGTCATGTTCATTTTGTTTTGTTTGTTTTTGCTTCTAAAATCCACAATTTTATATACAAACATTGTAATAGTATTTGAGCTAAAAAGAGAACAGGTAAGAAGGTAGGTTAGTAGAGGAATCTTTCATGAAAAAAAGTAGGAAGCAGAGTTTAAAGCATGGAAAAAAGGTAAGAAGGGAATTGAAAAGATAAGTGACAGGGAAAGGAGAAAAGAATAATTTTTTAGGAGGGCATTCTGTGGGCACTACTCTAGGGAATTTCAGAAGTTGAGAGATCAGAGGGGAGAAATTAGTCATGGAATGGACAAAAGCGATGGGAATGTGAGATGTATGGCAATGATCAGTTGTAGCGAAATAAGAATGGAAGAAAATGGCCTCAAAACAGAAATGCCTGTCATCAAGCAAGAAATTCCTTCTGTCATGAACACAGAAATCCAGGCCAACTGTGAATGAGTGGTCTGTCTTCAGCTTTTTCCTTTTACTTTGATACCTGCTCTCAGGTTGCAACCTGACTGGCCAGGCTGCCAGGAATTTTCCCAAGCTCTGGGCCTTACTTGTTTTCAACCATCAGAATTTTCCCAGCCTCTATCTTATTCTCTCAGGATACCTGTTTCTACAAAAAGACAAAGGAAGCTAACTGGTTCAAGTAAAGTAATTCCTATGGCAGGCTTAGCTATCTTACTGCTTACCTTGCCTAGTGCAGTGGAATTAACATAAAGCAAATGAATAGATGGAATTCCTTGTGTGCCAGGCCCTAAGCTAAGATGTAGCAAAATATAGTAATGTAGCACATGGACTTTGGAGACAGACACACCAAAGACAGAGGTCCAATCCACAATTTCCTGCCTATGTGCCTACGGAAGTTATCCTCTTCTCTCTGGACCTTGAATTCTTTATCTGATTGATTATTTGTAAGGAAATGATTTTTATCCTTCATGAAACAGAGATAATGTTGCCTATTTTGTAGGGTTGTCTTTAGGATTCAAAATATGTGTAAATGTTAATAATGCTATTTACTGTTTATTCATTTCTTAATCTGTGTACCTCCTCTTTTAAAAGAGAAAGCTGAGGCACAGAGAGGTAAGGTGGCATGACTAAGTTCATACAATTGGGAAATTCCAGACCCCACATTTAAGTCTTCATATTCTTTTTTTTTTTTTTTTTTTAGAGAAAGAAAGACAGAACGTGAGTAGGGGAGGGGCAGAGAGAGAGAGAGACACAGAATCTGAAGCAGGCTCCAAGCTCTGAGTTGTCAGCACAGAGCCCAACACGGGGTTCGAACTCACGAACTTCGGGATCATGACCTGAGCTGAAGTTGGATGCTTAACCGACTGAGCCACCCAGGGGCCCCTTGTCTTCATATTCTTAACCAACACACTTAATCATCCAGGTGAACAGATGCTTCCACCTACAGTGACATGACTATGACCATTTGTACAGCTCCTCACAGTGGTGAAGCACTTTGATACTCACTAATCTCATTTAACCCTCACAGCAACCCTGTGGTAGCATTAGGTGAGGAAAATTAAGCCCAGAGAAAGTAACTCACTTACTTTTGTTATTTGGCCAAAACCCAAATAACAGATTAGTGGCAGAACCTGAAGTTACGTGCAGCATTTATGACCATGAATGTAAACATAAGAAAGAGAGCCAGCCCTGAGTCCAGGATAGGTACCCACATCATCCATGTTTATCTAGGTCTTTTTGCATTGCTTTTAAAGTTCTCTGATAGCAAAGCTGAAGCTTGGCAAGGTATCTTTAGATGGATGAGAAACCGAAAGTGAAAGCATGAGTTCATGAGTAGATTTGAACTCCTTACCACAGGGATACTGGTCAATTATCTCTTACTGAGTGGTGCTATCAGCCCAGGTTAAAACAAATTGGATTTTTAAGAAGGTGTAAAATTGCCACTATAAAATCAGATAAGCCTACTGCAGTTGGAAATAAATTCTATCATAGAAATACATCCTGCCTGATATCAAAGGCAGCCAAGAAACTGTGCCAAGAGTTTCTTGGATGAACACTGACATTTTCTGCTGTAGAGACAGAAGTGGAAGCACTGATTGGAGAATTATATTATGAAGAGTTCTAAAATATTTATCATCATTCTAGGCCATTTATTCATTTACCCTTTTAATGCTCATTTCTTTTGTGCCACTGGGTCGAGCTTAAAAGCAAGAATAAAAATTTATTTTGTTTTTATACATTAATATAAAGAAGGAAGTGTCTCTGTTTTTGGTTTGAAAAATAATAGCATTTCTGAGAAATATTAGAACTCTAAAATGTTTTTTTAGAAATGTGAATTTTGTCATTAATAAGGATGCTAGATTTACCTGAGTAGGTTATGAAATTTTGCTTTTTGGGGGCAGCTTCCTGCAACTTGAATATTTCAAGAAGGGGAAATAAATGATAAAAACCATTACCTCACTGCACTGCTTACTACATCATGTTTCCTTCTAGACTTGACTCAGGCATCTCTTTCTCCAGGTGGCCTTTTTTTTCACTGTGCATTAGAATTGAGATGTCCTTCCTCTATGCTCCGGGAGCACTCTGCACAAACTGCCATCCATCACTGCCCACAGCACACCACACAGAAGCTATCTGCCTGCACATCTGTGCCCTCAGAAGATGATCAGGACAAGAATCATGTCTTATATTCACCTGGCATCATCAGCACTTGGCTCAGAGCCAGAGCTAGGAAAATGTTGACCGACAAACACTGAATTTTAAAATGACAACCTGAGGATAGAAATACTCCCTCCACCCACATAAAATTCATTATTTCAAGTGTATTGAGTATATTAAAAATGCCATTTTCTAGTGGAATCAAAGGCTTGTAAATGAAAGAAAAAAGTAAGTTGTATGTCAGCTATACTTCAATAATAATTTTTTTTTAATCAAAAGAAAAAAGAAGAAAGAAAAAAGTGAGTCTTATTTTCCAGGTCTTCACTATTTGGCTTATATAATATTAAAAAGTATTTCTTTAAAGTATCATTTCTATTTCTCAGGCTGGAAGGATACTTTTGCTAGTGTCCTCATAGCTTTCTATTTTGGCTCTGAATTCAGAGACATGAAAGAGGCTTGACTCAGCTGCCGCTTAATACTGCACAAGCTTGAGAGAGAAGACTATTATATAAGCTAATGTGTATTTTAAGGTTTTTTTTTTTTTTTTTTTTTTTTTTTTTTATCCAGTACCTAAATGCCACCTTCCAACCTTATGAAAGTGCTGGAACCCAGTGTGTGGGAAAGTGATGTCCCCTATTGCTCTGTATTCCTTATAAGTATAAAAAAATAAAAGCAGTTGATTAAGGGTTAGCAATTTTCTTTTCTTTCTTTACACGTACTTGTAATTCATTTAATGCAGGAAGTGGGCTGAATTTTCTTGTTCTTTCCAATTCAACTGTCAGGGAGCTTTCTTGCCAGCCTGCTATGGTTACCATGGCAACAAGATGATGGTGGCTGTAATATGATCTCATGTGCCTTGTGTCAATAGCATCAGATCATCATGCTTGAGGATAATTTTGACAATAAGTTTAGTTATAGATTTAGGATTTATTAGCATTTGATTGATTTACTGGAAATATTGAGCAATTATAGCTCTAAACTGGTGATAAAAGCATGTTCACAAAGGTTAGTATTTTTCCCTACAATGACATCTTATATTTTATGGCATTCTAGAATTTGTAAAGTGCTTTCATATCGTGTATCTACTTCGATTTTCATTAGGCAGGATAGACATTATTAACCCCATTTTATAGAGGAGGAAATAGAGGCTCATGCAATATGCTTGTGTAAAGTAGTAAAGCAATTCTGCAATGGAGCTAAAACTTCAACCTGGGGCCTCTGGCATCAGAATCACAATTTTCCTTATGCCCATGTTGAAAATTGATGGGTATTAGGAAATGTTCTTAGGTGCACCGGTTAGACCCTGAAGCATCTGAATTAAAACTGTTAAAGTGTGTGTATGATAACAACTACATGTAGTTTGAAAATACAACTATTTTACATTTGGGTGATGCTTCATACTATTTACATCTCCCATGGCAACCTTCTCTCTTAAGGCTTCTCTGATACTGTTTACATAAATAGATGCTTCTGCTTCCCTTTGCTCACTGACCACAGCCTTGCTTTTTAAAAATTATTATTAGTTGCACGTATTTTCCCATTGTGAGTTCCTTGAAGGCAGGAATCATATTTATTCTTGGAAGGTCCTTATTCCTGGCATACTACCTGGTACATAATAGATGAACCATAAATGCTTGTTGCTTGTTAAAGTTAACTCATCTGACTCTCACACAATCCCAGAAGGTAGATAAAGCAGGTATGATGATCAACCATTTTAAGAATGAGTAAATAGGGGTCACATATGTAATGATAGGAAATTTAATTCTACTACCACAGCCATGTGTTCTTTCCATATTATCCTGTTTGCTTTATTCCTTCATTTATTTCTTTATTCAGTCTTTCATCCATTCATGAAACATTTGTTGGTTGCACTTCATATACCAAGCACTGTTATAGATGCTTGGATACAAAAATAAGTAAGACACAGTTCTCACCATCACGGGACTCACAGATATTACAGGTAATTTTCTGCCCGAATAAGTAGGTAAAATAAAATCTTATATGAAACACTGAGTATGCATTAGATTATTTCCCAATTTAGTTGGCCCTTTAAAAAATATCGTCGGAGTATATTTTAATTCCCCCCTTTAATACAAGGTTTTAGAACCAGACATGCTTGAGCTGTTGCCAATATAGGATCAAGTAATAATTCTGTCTGTTGATTTTTTTCTTGAGTGTGAAATCACCATTTCCAACTTACCACTGAATCCTCAAACTTAATATGTCTGAAATGAAACCTAGTATCTGCCCTACACAGCTGGGGTAGAGTAGATGTAGGCAGACGAATAGGTTGGACTCCTGACTCTTCTGACTCTGTGTGACATGTCAGCTTGGGTTAGTTACTTACACTCTCCACGTATGTCTTCATTTGTATCTGACACAAAACACAGTGCTCAAAATATTTCCTAAGTGAACGGATTAGTGAAAACATTGTCAATGAGGATGAAAAATGATAAACATAATATTAATACCTGGAATAGTGCTAGCATTAGGAGGTACTCAATAAATATTTGTTAAAATGAGTGGGCTAAATAAATGTGATTGGATTCCTTTCCTGCAACGTACTCAATTGCCTAGACAAAAATTCTGAATATCTTTACTTTTTCCTCAATCTCCATACCATGGAGTCAGGTGTATTTTACCTCTGTAATGTCTTGGACTTGTTCCTTTCTTTCCATCCAATGCCATGCTTTGTTCAGCTCCTTTCTCAACCAGACTTTTGTAGGAGGTTCTTGACTGAACTTCTCTCTTTTCATGCCCTCCCATTCCAAATTATTGCCTGAACTGTTATTTTTTAAGCACAAATAACAATGTATATCTCTTCTGGTCAGAAATTTTGGATTTATACTCATATATATTCTAATTAAGAAATCTTTCAGCATGGCAATTGGGATCCTTCAAAAGGTGACCTTCTGTATCATTTATAATCATCTCCCTCCATAGACTTTTAGCTTTTCAATTCCCTAAACACACTTTTGGACTTCTGAAGTTTTTGCCATCATGCCTAGTTAGTGAAATGATAATAGTTCTATAATACTTTGCACATGCTTTGCAATTTGTAAAGAATTCACTTCTGTATATGTTGAAACTTCATAATAACCCTATGGTAGGTAGATATCATTTCATTTCACTGATTAGAAAATTAAAAATCAGAGTGGTTAAATGATTCATCATAACCTTTAATAAAAGAATTAGGTTGGAAAATATTTTTGTCTGTGATAATGGTTAAATAATAGAATAATTAAATCAACATATTTAAAATAACAACTGTGACTTCAAAATGTTAATGTTCAACATTTGTTCGTCTCTTTATCATGGAGGCTAACAGTGATGGCTCTGAAACTAAATTGCCTTGGTGGGAATCCTGGCTCTACTCTTTCCTAGCTGTGTGGCCTTAGATGAGTTACTTGATCTCTTTGTCCTTCAATTTACTTATTATCATAATGGGGATACCAATAGCCTCTATTGCACAGAATTGCCCTAAGCGTTGAATGAGTTTAATAAATGTGGTCTCAGAATTATCTCATACATAACAAATATTCCTAAATGTTATGACTGTTGGTCCCTTCAAATATACAGCATAATAATTTCTTTTTTAGAGTGTTCCCTGGTCTTAAGAAGCAAAATTAATTGCTTCCTTATTGGTGATTCAGTAGCATCTTGTTTGTATCTTCTTTGTAGTGGACACTATAGCTGGTGTAAGGTATTGGCTCAGGATCAACGCAGAGAGCTTACATCTACTCCTTATTAGGACCAGTCACAGTTCACCATGTGGGAACACCAAGGTAACAATAGTGTTTATGTAAAAGGGTTATGGCAATTGTGCTGTTAGTGCACATAAGGCCCTCAGTGATTGGAATAGAGCGAGTGCTCAATAAAATTTAGCTAATATTAACTATTGCTCATATAAATATCTCACCCATAATATTTTGAACTTCTTCTGGTTAGAATCTGACTTTTTTTGTTGTTTTCTTTACTCCTATCTTAATTCTTCCTATGCAGTGGAATTTTAAAACTAAACATTCAAGGGCACACGGGTGGCTCAGTCAGTTAAGCGTCCGATTTGAGCCCAGGTCATGATCTCACAGTCCGTAAGTTCGGGACTTGCGTCGGGCTTTCTGCTGACAGCTCTGAGCCTGGAGCCTGCTTTGGATTCTGTGTCTCCCTCTCTCTCTACCCTTCCCCAGCTCATGCTCTGTCTCTCTCTATCTCTCAAAAATAAGTAAATGTTAAGAAAAAATTAAAAGTAAAACCAAATATTCAGGTACAGGGACTTTTAAATAAACTTGACTTAAGTAGAAAAATGTAACTTAATAGAGAAAACCCCAAATTCTAAGTTGATATATAGTAGGATTCAAAAGAACAACATTAAATTCTAGGAAAAGCCATTTTTAAGTATCTATTCTACTTATTACACAATATAGATCTGGTGGTGGTCTGGAAAATATGAATGCATATAATATGCATACAACTCATAATATATCAGGTTTAGATTATAAAATTTCTATTATCTTGTCCAAAAAGGAATCAAGAGTATTTAGATGACTTTCTAACATTAAAAAGTTTGAGAATTTTCTTCTGTAAGTTGGCATATCTCAGTAAGGAGTGAAGTTGGTTATACTGCATATGAGAACATTTTAATGCAGTATTTTTTTTTATTATGCAGCTTTATATAGCACCTTTCCCTGAAAGAGTGACTATACAGTGCCTAGTGCTAAATTCAGTAGCTAACTCAAGTCTTTTCACTTTCATAAGGAGGTTTCAGAAATGAAGTTAATATTCTGCTTAGCAAATTAAAATATAATATTATGTGTTTCAATGTTGTGTGCCCACCCACCTATCAGACTGCTGATGAGCTGTTATTCATATGTTCAGATTAAGTACTATGCATATTTCTAGCTCACTATCAAAAGTGATGGCATATACACACAAAGAAAGAGTAGAAGAAAATGAATGAGCAGCTAAAAATGATTATAGTCAACTTTAATAATATTAAATCAGGCATTTTGGACAAATACTCAATTTGGAATTAACTAATCTCTTACTATTAGGATTCAAGAGCTGGCAGGAGTGAAGAATTTCCTGGAATTCTTGTGTTTGTCCAGAAGTGTTGGATCAAAGTTTTTGGTCTCAGGATAACAACAGTAGCAGCACCAAAAAAATAACAGCAACCACCATTCACTGGGCATTGACTTTAAGTCAGCACTTATATAAGGCTTCAGCTTCTGCAGTAGGCTGAATAATGGCTGTCAAAGTAGCAGGTCCTAATCCCTGGAGCCTACAAATACTACCTTATTTGGAAAAAGAAAGTTGTAGATGTGATCAAGTTAAGAATTTGGAATGGGGAGATTATCCTGGATTATCTGATTGGGACCTACATACAATCACATATATCCTTACAGAGGCAGAAGGATATTTGACAAACAGAAGAGTAGGAGGCAATGTGGCCAGAGAGACAGAAATTGGAGTGATGCAGCCACAGATCAAAAAAATGACAACAGGAACCAGAAGCTAGAAGAGATAAGAAACAGATCCTCCTCTAGAGCCTCCAGCAAGAGAGAAGCCCTGTCCATGCCTTGATTTTTGGCCAAGTGATTCTAGTTTCAGACTCCTGGCTTCCAGTACTTTAAGTGAAAAAATTGTTTCTGTTTTAATCCCCAGCCCCCAGTTTGTGGTAATTTGTTACAGCAGCCACAAGAAACAGATTTTTAAGGATCCAACCATAGAACTAATATCAGAATACTGCTGAGATTCCTTCACCAGACTCCCAAACTCTTGATTTTTTTTTTTTTGTTCTGTGGGGGCTGCTGCAGGTGAGAATAGAGCTATTAAAGCATCCTTCCAATGTTAAGCATCACTTGCTGACATTTTTGTAAAATCTCTTCCATTGTCAGCTCTACCTACTTATAAGTTGGAATTGACACAGAGGTACAATGAGTCAAAGTCTGACGTAAATGCCTTGTTTTTTTCCCTAAGTACATTTTCTTAAATGTAACATCACAAATCCTGTTATTTCACTGTTTATTTTTTAAATTTCATTCACTCATACATTTTTAACCTACTAATAATCTAAAAAATAGCAGTATCTGTAAGCATAAGAATACATAAGAAATGGATTTATGATTTTATAGTTTCTTTTTACCAGCAAAATTGTAAGAACCTGTATGTGTAAGTCTTGATTTAGGCCCTAGAGATACTTTTTTTTTTTTTGAGAGAGAGAGAGAGACCATGAATGGGAGAGGGGCAAGGGAGAGGAAGAGAGAGAACTTTAAGCAGGCTCCATGCCCGGTGCAGAGTCTGATGCAGGGCTTGATGCAGGGCTTGATTTCACAACAGTGAGATCATGACCTGGGCCAAAATCAAGAGTTGGGTGCTTAACTGACTAAACCACCCAGGCCCTAGAGATTTAATGGTAAACAAGACACATTTCCTGGCCTCACTGAACATTCTTGCTGAGATAAAAAGAAATAATATCACACAAATAGTAAAAAGCAGAGTGTGGAAAAACCATGAGGAGAGAATGCAGACGTTGGCACTCAGGTTCCTGGCTTGGATAACTGAAAAAAATAGTGGTGCCATTCACTGACATGGAAACTGCAGGAGAAGCAGATTTTGGAAGAGTGATGAACTTGAAGCACCTCTAGGAACATGCACATGGAAAAATGGATCTGGTGTGAAGAAGACAGATTCAGTACAGAGTTATAGATTTGGGAATTATTTGGATACTGCTGGTAATTTAAGTCCTAGGGATGGAACTGATTATCCCTGGACATTGTGTTCAATGTACAGGCTCATAAAGCATGTACAGGCTTATGAAGGGAATGATAACTAAATGCATTTGAGATAAAGGGGTCTGATATATCAACTTAAAAAGTCTTTCCAATGTGGATGGCCATAAATGCCAGACTCAAAGTTTAGACTTTTTTCATAAGTAATAAATAAGCGTTTTGATTAGGGAAATGATAGGATTATACCTATGCTTTATAAGGTGAACCCAGGATATTGTGAGGATGGATGCTGGAAAGAAAAGACTGAAGGTGAGGAGTTTAGTTGGAAGGTTAATGTGATGATGTAGGATAAAAGGTAATGAGGTCCTGGAATATGTCCCAAATGTACTAAATAAAATTGGTATCAAAGTCACATCTTTGAATGTTTATTTCTGCATTAAAGGTCTTGCATTTTCTCCAAATGTGGAAAGAGAGAAAAGTGACATGTCATGAGGAAAAATTCGGTGTATGGCATGACCCAGTTTATTTACAAGAACTTTGTGGAAGCAGGATCAGTGAGACATGCAGTGCTGCACCCTGGCAGTTGAGAGGAAAGTTAATAACAACCATCTCCACAGGATGGATGGCGCTGTTCACTAAGCATGTTGCTAAGGGCCGGCAAGAAGTGAATGAAAAGAATTATCCCTTCATTCCCTTTATGGAGATGCTGACAAATGAGGCGTGCTTAAAACTCAATGAACTATGAAGTCTAAGGGTAACTAACAGGTTTATTTGGAGATTTGCTTCCTGAGGTCACTGCTGAGCTGATATGGATGGTAGGCATTGTTACTTTGATCTTGGAGTTCTTAATATCATTTTCAGACTTGACCAAGAGTTGGTAAGGTGTAAGGACTATCCTAGCAAAGGCACCCAAGGTTCTATAAGTAACCAGGATGATTTCTGGAATATTTAAAAACTTGCAAGGTAGTGTGAAACAGTGAAAACATATATTCTTTGGAGTCAGACAGACCAGAGTTTGAGTGCCATTACTACTATTCTGTGATCTTGAGAAAATTATATAGTCTCTTTAATTAAGCCTTAGGCAAAATGGGGATAACGTTGTGAAAACTTCATAAAATAATACATGGAAAACTCAGTGCATGAGACTTAATAGACACACAATATGTGTAAGTTCCCTTCCATATTTGAAATTGCATCAAAATATTCATCAAGACTGTTAACTAGAGGTCTTTGAAAAAATAAAATCAATACAGGAAAAACGGAAGGAAATTCCTTAAGAAACAAAATATAAAATTTTGTTGGGGTTATTTAATTTGCTTAGTTTGTTACAACTCTGAGAAATTTTCTTATTTTTTTACATGAATCTTCAAGAATTTTTAATCAGCACATTTTCTCCTAACTTCCATTCAGTTTTTAGTTGGATGATGCAGAGATGTAAGTATTTAGAATAACTAATAAAATCCCTTTCCAGAGTATATTGCAGGGTACCCTAACGTTACTGTGTATGCAACATGAATAAATTCTAATATGAGACAACAAACAAAATGCATGTCTAATCAATTTAGAAAAATGTTTAGGAGGCTCTATAAACATGTTTTTGTAAAAGCATACTGCCTGCCAACTTGCCTGACTTTAAGAGTTGCTATAACAACCAGGAGTCCTCTGAGCAGCTTTGGCACGCTGCATTCTGAGATTTTTTAATTTTTAATTTTATTTATTTATTTATTTTTTTATTTAATTTAATTTTTTTTTTTTTCTGAGAAATATTCTTACCTTGTCTGGGCCTGTTAGCTCAGTTGTTTAAAGCACAGTATTAATAAAGCCAAGGTAGGGGATTTAAAAATTCCATCCATGGGCTCTCTTCCAAGGCAATTTGTTCATTCATTCAAAAATATTTATTGAATGACTGTCATATACCAGACTGTCCTACACGTAATGGATAAAACAGTAAAACAAGAACAACAAAACAAATAAAAAATAATGAAAAGTGATTGTAATCACGTATGAAGGGTATGGAGATGACAGACACTAAACAAGCAACAATAAATACACATGTAGGGATATATGTACCACGAAGACAAAGCAAGAGCAACAAGGGAGAAGTGCTACTTTAGGCCTCTTGATGTGGTGATATTTGAGCAAAGATTTAGACAAATTGTTTTAAAAAAAGTTGTAGATAACTTGTGGAAGACATTTTAATAAGAAGGATAGCAAGTGTACAGGCTGGATTTGGACCAGCGAGGAGGCCTGGGTGATTGGAATGGAGTGCTCAGGGGAAGAATGATAGGTGATGAAATCAGAAAATGAAGAGAGAATCTATTCACACAGGATCTTGGAAGCCACTCTAAGGAGTTTAGATTGTATTCTAAAATGGGAAACCAGAGAGGATCATGAGCAGAGGAGGAATATGATCTGATCTATGTTTTAGGAAGGAATACTTTGGCTCCTGTGTGAAAAAGAGACTGCAGGAAATCAAGATGGGAGGGAGATGGGTGAGGGAGGCTATTGCAATAATACAAAGGGGAGGTGATGATGGCTTAGAGCAGAGGTGAGAAGTCAGCAGACTCTAGATGTACTTTGGAGGTAGAGCCAGTGGGAATTGGTGATGGAATACACATGAGGTAGAAGAATTAATTCAAGGATAATTCCAAGGATTTTCTTAAGCACTAGAAAAATGAAGATAATATATTTTTTTTCAAGAAAGACTGAAAAATAAAAGCAAGCACAAGCAATTATGTGTGTGTGTGTGTGTGTGTGTGTGTGTGTGTGTGTGTGTATAAGGTAGAACTAGAGTGGATTTCTGGACATGTTAATTTTGAGGTTTTTGTGAGACATCTAAGTAAATATGTCAAGCAGGCAATTGGATATATAAAAGATTCCTTCATAGATTTCAGAGTTCAGAGGAGAAGTTTGGTCTGAAAATATAATTTTGAGAGTCATCAGTGTACAGATGGAATATAGGAGCTGAATGAGATCACCTAGGGAGTGAACATGGATAGAGAAAAGAAGACAAAGCACTGAAACTTAGACAACTCCAATGTTAGAAGTCGGAAAAATGAGGAATGTCTAACAAGACAGAATGAGAAGAAATGGCTAGCAAAGTAGAAAAAGCAAGAAATAACGAGGTATTGGAGGAAAATTCTGTCAAGATGCAAGAACTTATCAGCTGAGTCAATACTACTGATAAGCCATATAAAATGAGGACTGAGAATTGGCAATGTGGAAGTCATTGGAGACTGTTTCTAGAGCAGTTTTGGTAGTATGATAAAGAGACACATCTCTTGTGCAAGAGAGAACAGTAGGGCAGGTAGTTACCACTGGCAGGTCTTTTGAGGGATTTTGCTATAAGGGGAGCTGAAAAATGGGGCAGTAACTGGGGCAATGTAGGGTAAAGAAGGGTTTTAAAATTCAAGTTAGGATCTATTAAGACATGTTTGTATGCTGATGGGGATAATCAACAGAGAGGGAGAATTTGATGATACAGGACAGAGGAGGAACAGGAAAACCTTTGAGTAAGCAAGAGGAGCCATTTATTTTTTTTATTTTCATTTAAAATTTTTTATGCTTATTCATTTTTTGAGAGAGACAGAGTGTTAGTGGGAGAGGGGCAGAGAGAGAGAGAGAGAGAGAGAGAGAGAGAGAGAGAGGGAGACACAGAATCTGAAGCAGGCTCCAGGCTCTGAGTTGTCAGCACAGAGCCTAATGTAGTTCTCGAACTCATGAACCATGAGATCATGATCTGGCCTGGCTGAAGTCAGACACTTAACTGACTGAGCCACCCAGGTGTCCTGAGAGGAGCCATTTAAATGTGATAGATTTCATTTATCCATTCAAAAAAATTAAATGAGCATCTATCATGTACTAGATTTACAGCTAAGTACAGGGGACACAGAAATGAACAAAATATGTTTCCTGTTATCAAAGGGGTCATTTTCTTGAGAGAGGGAAGAAGTACTTTTATAATCTAACCATTCACATTTAATGTAGCAATGGTAATGTCTGAGAAATGTACCCAGGGCTCTGTTCTGGACCCTTTTCATCATGGCATGCTTGGTCTACCATATAACTATAAGCTAATTCAAGTTCTTCATTGTTACAATGCATTGACATTTTCTGGATTGAACTACTGAGTTCTGAGCATGATTTGGTGCTGTGGCTGCACAGATAACATTAATGGTTACAGGTCTGAGAAATGTTCAGAGGTAAAAATCAGTAATACTTGGTGACCAACTGATCTGGAGTACGATAAAGAAGAGGGAATCAAGGATGATGTCAGCTTTCTCATATTTAAGATCCTGGACGTGGGGCTGCTGGGGAACAAATTATTAAAAGGTAGCATGTGATGGATGAGAAGAAGAATCTGGGGACTTTTCTTTAAAAGGAAATGTAATGTCTACCTGATACTTTCAAAAAGCTTTAAAAGGAGCCAGATATTTCTGTCTATAAAGAGAAAAAATAGGACTGCTCTCTATATAATATCACAAACACAAAAGAAAACTAAAAGACAGGAAAGTCTAGAATACTTTTTGACACCACATAAAAGACAAAAAAAAAAGAGCTCCTGAATTGATGTCTTTATTTTTTTTCCCCATAGAATAGCTTGAGAAATTCAATGAAAATTAATTGGAACGTCTAGTTGCAGTTCACAGTGGCCCCAGACTTTATGAGCCCTATGAAAACATTGTAAGTAGTCTTGGAGTTTGGGAAGAAGAGAGCATGGCTGACCTAAGTGCCTGCTTTCAGGTTAATTCTGCTAAGCGGTAAGCTTCATGGTGGCATCAAGTACTTTCAAATTTTTCCACTCAGGAGCTCCCATTGCCAGAGGGATGAGAATGAGCACCCCTGGATGACAGATGAGGAAAGGGTAACCTGAAGCATCTAGCTGCAAACATGAAATTTCTCTGAAGTATGGCATTTTAATTTTAACATTTAAATAAATTTTAAATTCAATTCCCTAAAATATCCATTCCTTAATGCAAGAATAGATTTTACTCTT
The DNA here is from genome assembly GCF_028749965.1 of Puma concolor. Taxonomy (NCBI): domain Eukaryota; kingdom Metazoa; phylum Chordata; class Mammalia; order Carnivora; family Felidae; genus Puma; species Puma concolor. The sequence continues at coordinate 22,373,256 of NC_141673.1, read as the reverse complement.
TCTCCCACCTTACTGACCCTACTTCAAATCACTGAACAAAACTGATGCATTGGAAAGATATGGCATGTTTTGTCCAATGACTTTGATTATGTCCTTGTATCTTGCCACACCCCCCAGAGCACATTGAGAAGCCCAAGGGAAGGGGAAAGAATACAGAACAAAGTTTCAGGATGCCTGGGCTCTTCTATCCCAGCTTTGAATTTATTTATTTTATTTACTACTACTTCGAATAGGAGTTTGGAGTAGCTGTGTGACTTTTGGAAAATCACAAACACTCTGTGCCTTGGTTTCCTTATTTATAAAAACAAGGGGGTTATTTTATATGATCTCTAAATTCATTTCTAAGAGATAAAGATTCTAACTCCTTTTGGTGCAAACAAAATGGAAACAGGGGTTAAGTGGATGATGACATCATGGGTAGATTAGTAGATCCAATAAACATTTGGGGGGAAAATAAACATTCAGCTAAGGCTTGCTTGAGTCATAATGAAAACTTTGAATTAAAAAAACCCTAACCTTGGGAGATGATTATAGCACAGAATTCATATACTTGACAGGTGCTATAAGAAGAGGTTATTTCGTGAGAAATGGAATTGCAACTTTCTGCTGAAAGATATCAATCCTCCAAGGCACCCTCAGCAAGCCCACAGGCAAACTCCCACCTCAGTAGACTGAATAATTTTGCCTGTAAAATATCACATGGAGATTGATATGCTGCATATGGTTGGGAAAAGGTTCACATAGGAGGGGGCCTGCACTGGAGATGCTCACGGAGATGGCAATGGCAAAATGACATCTGGGACGACTAGCACCATCCCATTATCAAGTACTTCCTCTCACTCACTCGTTTTTTTTTTTTTAAGTTTGACACCAATAATGCTGATACTTCCTGCTTCTGGGGTAGTAACAATGATCCAAATTGATTCTTTTCATTTATCAGCATTCACAAGAAAGAAAACAGTTAGCTCTGAGTTTCTAGGGGGAAAATACCTAGAATCAGAAAAATAAAGGGTACATGATGCTTTATCCAGTGAAGACTTATAAAAGTATCGTTGTTCCCTTTAAACATAATATCACTCTGAAAGGATTGCCTCCCATGAGGAATCATTGCCTGCCTGAAGGGAATTCATTGGCAATGCCCAATCGATAAACCTGGCTGTATAAAGGGCCACATGGTCTTGGAAATACTTAGCTGGCCTCCCATTCTCCTTAGGAATTTTGAAGGTCCAATTATCCCTTACTATGTTTGTATGCCTTCTAGGTCTCACAGTGTATGCCATACTTCTCTCAGCAGAGGGTTGAGAAGCCTTTTTTTTGGCCTTGTCTACCACTTCCCTCCACAGATCACACTTCCTTTTATGAAACTGAATCTTCTTTTGCTGACACAAGGATGAACAAAATTTATTTGAAAAGACATTTAGGGGCACCTGGGTGGCTCAGTCTGATTAAGTGTCTGAATTTGGCTCAGGTCATGATCTCATAGCTTGTGAATTTGAGCCCCGCACTGGGTTCTCTACTCTCCACTCTGTCTCCCTCTCTCTCTGCTCCTACCCCACTTGCACACACACACACACACACACACACACACACACACTCTCTCTCTCTCTCTCTCTCTCAAAAATAAACATTTTTTAAAAAAGAAAAAAGAAAAGATGCTTATAAAACATATTATAAAAAGATGCTATGTTGGAAACATACATTGAAAACTAAAAATTAACATCACTTACAAAGAAACTCTAAATCTTTTCCATCTGTTGGTTGAATGACCTTGGGCTAGTCATTTAAACTCTCTGAATCTATTTCTTCAACTATAAAATGTACATGATATTTTCTTGCTTCATGGTACTAATTAGTTAAAAACCACACAGTAGCTGCATACTGTAATGGATTCTGAAAAAACCTAGTTCAAACGCCAACATTCTATAAATAGTCTTGTAGCTTGCCATATGAAGAGACAGCATCATTAGTGTCCTATCTCAACCACATGGTTGGTGAAATTAGGACACATACCATGAATAGGTTGTCTAAAATTCTGATTCAGACAGCCAGGCAATAGGGAAGGAAGCCTTTATCTAAGAGCTCGTTATTGCCTATTAGAATGTTGTTGTGCATGCTTAGAATTGTGTTGAAGCCCTTAGCCTCAATTGATGGCCTATTTGAACCTGTTTGAATGGCTCCAGAGATTCTAGTCAATAAACAGGAACTGGCCTGTTCATCTGTACATTCCTCTTAAATTGGTTGAAATAAATCTTCAACACTTGATTTTCTGACCTGGTTCTCAGCCACTCAGCACCAGCGTGTGGTCTGGCATTATGAGAAATTTTCCAGTCTGTTGGGTGGAAGTAATCCAATCCTGCCACTGTTTGTGGTAGAAGGGAGGGAGAGTACAGAGGCAAGATCCAAGAAAACAAACAAACAAAAAAGTTCTGAGGCCTGGGAGAAGTGGCATTGCGCAGTAGTAATCTGGAGAAATGGAGTAGGAAGTGACTGAGAAAGTCAAAATATGCAATGTCCCAGAGAATATAGCCACTTTTCAGCTGGGGGCTGAGAGGATGGTTAAAGAGTAGAACACCCTATGTCTGGATTCTTCTGTTCATGATCAGGTACTGCAGCAGGATGGGGCAGTGAGAGAGTTGTTTCAGGGCCAGGAAAGGGAGCCTTAATCCTCCTGGGACAGAAAGAGGGCCAAGGAACTGATTCAGTTGTAGTTGTAGTTAGAGGAGGTTGAGTCTAAGGGTAGAGCATGGTGCCCAAGGGGAGTATGTCAGTAGTAGAGCACAGTGCAAGCAGATAGTTCCAAATGGTAGCCCAAGATAAAGAAGCATTCAAGTGCATGCATGTGGGTGATGTTTCCTTTTCACTGGCATATAGGATTCTGTGTTAGGCAATACTCATAGTTCCAGACAGAAGGGCAACAGTCTGTCGGTGGGTTAGCTCAAAGTAAGCCCTTGGTTAAAACCTTTGACAAAAGGAAATGGACCATGTGACATGGAGGGTGGACCAAGAGTCAAGGAGGGAGCTGAGATTAGGGCTCAGGAATCAGATGAATGACACAGGGCCCTGTGGTGATGAGAACAGGGGCCCTGCAACAGGGCCAGCTTAGCAGCGAGAACGGTTTGATGTGCAGTCATAGAAAGTAGGTTAGAGTTTAGTTATCTGCAGCTTTAGGTATGGCTTGAACTTGAGAGTGGGTGGAGGGGCAAGGCTCGGTCTTGAGATGGAGAGGTGGTGATTCCACCTGTGGTGAGGAGGAGGTATGCTCAAATTTAGAACTCAGATGGGGAGCATACAAGCTGAAAGGTAGTTCTCTCTCCTCCTCACGCTCTACCTTGCTGTCAGTCTCAAAAACCGAGACTCAAAAACTGGTTTAATACTTTTAAGTGCATCTGCCTAATTTGCATATGAGATAAACAAGGTAATACTGCCTAGTTAAATAGGGGAAGAACCTTTCAAATGGTGATGATCAGGTCACTTAATCATTCATCTCCTAAGCATTTATTTTTTAATTTTTAATGTTTATTTATTTATGTTTGAGAGAGAGAGAGAGAGAGAGAGAGAGAGAGAGAGAGAGATCAAGCAGGGGGAGGGGCAGAGAGAGAGAGGGAGACAGAGAATCCCAAGCAGGCTCCGGGCTGTCAGCATAGGGCCTGATGCGGGGCTTGAACTCACAAGTCATGAGATCAGGACCTGAGGTGAAACCAAGAGTCGGATGCTTAACTGACTGAGCCACCCAGGTGCCCCATATCCTCAGCATTTCAAAAGATGTTGGTATAACATTTGGATTTTAAGTGATGACTGCATCAAAAATGAAAAAAGCAAAAACTTTAAACTCTACGTTTAAACAGAACAGGATGACTGCCCACCTAAGATTTATTCCTGTGTTTATTATTTGAGTAAATCACAAGTAATAAGCCCTACCCAATTTGGGATTTTAGTCATGGTTAATTTTAGAGGAACATGATAATTCCTTTTAAAAAATCTTCTGGCCAGTTACATCAATTTTGTCAATCTATTATGTAGTCTTACCGATGTTGCTGTACGACCTCTGCCATTTGCCACAGTATGATGTGTTTAAATGGCACTTCAAGGTAGACTGATGGTTGCCACTTGCTTACGAACTTTAAAAATAATCTTTAGCAATTCGTTCCACTTTTATATCTTAGCATGCGATTTTTCTTTGTAAAACACAAAAGATAAATCTTATATTTAGGAACCATGTGGTAGGGATGCTGGTAGAGTAAAATTTAATTGACTTTTTTTTCCCCCTGCAGCTCTTGAAGAAATAGGATGTGAACCCAGATTAAGTGGTAGCAAACATATTTTTGTAAAAGGAACTTTTACTTGCTCAAGCTGAATTTATACTCATAAGCCTCAGTCATCCTTGACTCCTCTTTCTTACTCCCAAGGTCAAATTTTACCATGTTCCATCCATTCTTCTGCCACAATATCTCTGAATCTGTCTTTTCTGTCTCTCACTAAGGCAATGACTTTTCACACCCCCTAACAGCCCTCCTGTTTAGAGTCCTTCTCTTCTCTCCATCTATCCTTGATATTGCCACTAAAGTCAGAGTATTAACACATAATCTTATCAGGACACTATGCTACTCCTAGCATTTTTTACATAATTGAGTTTAAACCCCATCAGATGGCATTTGAGGGGCTGGTGATCTGGTCCTAATTTAGGTTTTTAACCTCCTTTTCTGCCTTTCCCATCCCTAACACACATACCCTGAGCCTCTAGCAACATCCTTGTATTTCTCAACATGCTCTGCACAGTCATATCTTCATGGCTCTTGGTTAATGCTGTTTCCTCTTCTCAGGAATTCTTCCTGGGTTTCTGACTAGCTGACACCTTCAACTCATCCATTAAGGACTGGTTCAGAGACCCACTTCTGTGAAATCTTCCCTCCTTCCCACAGTCGGAGCTAAGCAAGACCTTCACAACACTGGAGAGCATTTGGAGGGCACCTGTGTGGAAAACCAGCTATACTGCATTGTAACATTTTGTTTATGAGTCTGTCTCTTCCACTCAGCTGGGAGCTCCAGTGGCCATTGCTCATTTATCTTTCTTTTAGGCTTCCTCCTGCTTCCCCACCTGCTCTTCTAATCTCCAGGGTCTAGTATGGTCCCAGATACTCCAAAAAACTTGTCGGTTTAAAGAATGAGTGATTATATTGCATGGGATTTTATGAGTCCCTTTAGTTTAGCTTTCTTAACTAACTTAATGCTTATTCAGGTAAATTCACTTCCAGGTCTACTTTACTGACTTTTTGATTCCAGTTCTCAGTCATTTCTCCCCTTTGGCACAAAATTGATTGCACAGTATATACTGAAGTCCTAGTCTTCAAATTATATGACAAAGTCTGAGAGTCCCAGGCTTTTTGCCAAGCTCAAATAATACACTTCTTGAAGCCATGGACTAAACTTTGTGCCAGTGAAAATGTTCTTTACTTTATCTCAGTTGTTTCTGCAGAACAACCATTTCTGTAAAGCTCTTTCTCTTAATTTTTAGCTTAAACTTTTTCATTAGATACAGGCCATTTCTCCCTGTCTCATCATCTTCTGAGACTGTACATTATCCTGTTACTTCATTTATAATGGGAGCATATTTATTTTCTGTGATGATGGCTCCCCTGAGCCTTCCTTTTTCTTAGCTACCTACATAAAGTTAACTTCCTCAGTGGCAAATTAAGGACAGATTACAAGCAGCCTGGGAACCAGGCTCTGTCACCACAGGGGGCCGCCCACTCAGCCTCCTTCTGTTCAACCATCCGAAAGATGCAGCTGCTAAGCCGGCCTGGTACTGGGTTGCTCTCCCCCTGCCTTCTCTTTATCTCATCGAGGGAGCGGAGAAGTCCCTTTCTCCATCAGGAACTGGTTGGGTTCGGATCCCGAGTTCTCTAGGCTCTCCTCTTCTCCCCCTCCCACCCCAGCTGCCTACCATCTTCCTCCTACACCAAGGCCAGCAGTGACTGTGCTCCAAGACTCCCCCTCCTTCCAGAACTGCCTCTTGGTTTCCACAGCAACAGAAAATGTTGGTGGGAAGCAAAAATGCTGAACTGCAACTAGTGTTGGGGCTGAGAGGAGGAGGTGAAATGTGGGCCTCTCTGGAGGTTGCAGAATGGGGAAAAGGGGAGCACCCAGGTGACCGGCGGTGGGGGCGGGGGAGGAGAGGAAGAAGCCAGGTGAGGAGCCTGGAGGACAGGAAGACAAGAGGAATGTGCTCAAGGGGAATGTGCTCAGGAGGAATGTGCTCAAGGGGAAGGTGCATTGGCAAGCGGAAATCACATTGGTTAGAAACTCTAGCTGAGAGGAAGAAACAGGAAGAAAGACATGGAAAAAGTAATGCAGAATTCTAAATACAGTGAATGATTGAGGGGTTAGATTAGGTATCACACTGGGAATAGGTGATTTTTATTTCAAAAGCAAGTAGTGGAAGGCAATAAGTATAATGCAAAAAGAGGAGGTGTTAGAGCTAAATAATAATATGTAAAAAATAAAACCAATGATAATGTACCTGGGCTTGTAAATTGGTGCCTTTAATCATTGGTCATGGGTTACTTATCTTCTCTGAGCCTGAGTTTGCTTCTCTGTTTGCTCATCTATTAAAATGGAATTATTATTGGGGTGCCTGGGTGGCTCAGTCAGTTAAGTGTCTGATTCTTGCTTTCTGCTCAGATTATGATCTCACAGCTCATGGGTTAAAGTCCCACATCAAGCTCTGCACTGACAGCGTGGAGCCTGCTTGGGATTTCTCTCTGCCCCTCCCAGCTCTGTCTCTCTCTCTCTCTCTCTCTCTCTCTCTCTCTCTCTCTCTCTCTCAAAAATAAAGAATAAATAAGCATAAAAAATGGAATTTTTATTATCTACCTACAGAAGTCATGGGGATCAAAGGATACTGAATGGCCACTCACAGTGGATAAGATACTTTGGTCTGTTTTGTTTTAACCATTGTTTGAGGTTGAGGAATGGTATTTCAAAGAGGATTTGAGGTTGGAAATTTAAGCTAAAATTCATTGCAGACGGAGCATTGTTACATGGTTTCTTTGTGCATTTATTTCAATTTTCCACATCTCCTAAGTTGAAGGTATCATGGTTATATGAACCTGAGTGCATGATGCCATAGCAACATTTAGTTCTAGCCCTTTAGTCATGAAAACGGGAATCATCCCTTTCCTTCAAACAACTTCATCTCAGCTTTTAAAAAATTCTCCTTATGATATTTGCTCATTTCCTTTCCTGTACAGCCACAGTACTGTTAACCTCATAATTTCTCATTTTAATTCTCTCCCCTTTGTTCAAGAGGTTGCTGCAAAGGTAATAGTCCTTGTCCACAGTCATGTTTATTTTTTGAATGAGTGATATTTTGAATGAGTGTCCATGCCATCACTTCCTTCAGGACTCCAAGGCAAGAAAAGATAGAAAAGTTGTGGCCTAATAGAGATGTCTAAAAGTCGATATACAACAGGCTGACTGTGCTATCTTAGAAAGACATGATATTACTGCAGTGGCTCTATTTCTCTGCCTCCTTGTCCTGACATTGGGACGATAATAGCAACAATGATAACGAACACGTGAGCTTGTTGTTCCAAGTGCTTTATATGGAAGAACTAATAATCCTGATCTTGAGCCAATGGGGTTAATATGCAGTTAGTATCATCTCTGTTTCCATATGTGGAAACTGAAGTACATAGACAAATGAAATTTGCTCAAGGTAACATAACTTGTAAGTCTCAGGGCTGGTCTTGCAATCTAGGCAGAGTCTATCCTTTTAATCACTGCACTGTGCCACTTCTCTGTGGAAGAAATATCTGGGCTCTGTTAGGAACTGTGGCTTAATGCTGTTACTACTGCTTTTTAGAGACAACTGTTTTTAACTCACTTGGTATCATTTAATGAATAAAGTAAGAATGTGTGACTATGCCCCCTGGCTTCCATTTCAAGATGTGTACTGAGCCCATTGGTTTATTCCCTCCCCCCCCCCACTCCCCCTCCCTCCTGGTTTAGGTCCCAGTAAAAATCTGGAACAGGAAGAAAATCTCATAATCTTACAACAATGAAGATAACTGGAGAAAAGCTATATGAGGTTTTAATAAGTCTCCAGAGGTCAGAAAGAACATGGAAAAGCAAAAGCATTGAATGGTGCAATGAAGTGGGGGTAGCTTTAGCCTGAGGTGTTCTCTGGATCAAAAAAAGGAACCCAAGTTGCCCATTGGAACCCAAGAGGTTTCAGCCTGAAAAAAGGAGGAGGGTAGAGTGAAAGAAGATACTGAGAAGTGGACAGAAAATGGGGACGAATTAATGACCTGTGTAAAGAATAGTTGCCTCCTTACCCCCACACTCATTGCCCACCCCCTCCACCCCCCCGCTTTTCAGGCATTTATCTCTCTCCTCAGGCCAAGAAGAAAATGGATGCTTATTCTCTAAAAACATCTGAAAAACCTTTCTTCAGAGAACTAGAACAGTTAGTGTGGTGGTATTTGGGACACCCTGATCCTGCTCGCTACAAAGTGAAGCCTGGAAGTCAAAAAATGTGCCTATGTGCAAAGAGCTTCCAAGTTAGGTTTTCCACTGCTTCTTCCTGAAATATGAACAGAAAACCACAAGCTACTAGTCATTGAAGGAGAGCCTGTGGTATGACTGAGAAAGATCAAGCTAAAAACAAAGCACAATAGAAAGACTAACTCTACAGATAATTCAAAGGAGAGAATTTCAAAATAAAAATAACCTCTGACTGGCATCCTTTGACAGATTCAAAGCAATGTTACATGTAAGGAGAAAGAAAAGGGTGCCATGAAAAAGGAACAGAGAAGAAAGAGCTTTGGGAAATTAAACATTTTATTGCCAAAGTTAAAAAAATCAATTTAAAGATTGCATTCAATCTCTTACAGTATTAGATAAAAATAGAAAGAGATGGTAAATGTCAGAGAAAAGATAAGCAAAATCAAGGAACAACTGAGTAAGTCTAATATCTGGCTAATAAAATTCTGCAAAAAGGCAACAAGAAAATAAAAGGATAGAAATGACCAAAGGTATAATAGAATTTCTCAGAATGTATCTTTATATTTAAAGTGCCAAACAAGTGTGAAACGGGATGAAAAATATACCCACTTAGTCACAAGTTAGTGACACATGAGGACACCAAGGATAAAGAGAAGATCTTGAAAACTTCTGAGAGGGAAAAAGGTCACCCATAAAGGAACCAACCTCAGATTTTCCCACAACCACATCAAATGCAACAAGACAAAGGAGCAATATCCTCTAAGCTCTGAGAAAAATTAGATACAGCCTGGAATTACACACTAAACCACAATATTAATCAACTATGGGGGCAGAATATAGGCATTTTTAGAGTCACAGGGGCTTAGAAATTCACTTGTCATGTCTTTTTCAGCTTTTTTTAAAAAAGTTATCTGAGTATGTGCTCCAGTAGTATGAAATAATTAAATCAAGAGAGAGAAAACATCCAAGAAACAATGGATTCAATTCAGGAGTGTAATGAAGAGAGTTCCAGAATGACGAATATGAGGCAGCCCCAGAGAACAAGTGCAGCTTGGGGCAGGAAGACTGGGGAAAGGGGGTCCCTAAGAAAAAGTAGGACAGAAAAATAGACACCATGATGGAGACTGTAAAAACCTAAGGACAAATAAGGGCAGATATGCAAGAGAAAGGAAAAGTAATCATAAATAACAGGAAAAAGCAAACAATTATTAAAAATAAAAGGTAAGTTCTAGGATAATTCTCATAGTTCATTCAGTGTGTGAATGGTGTATGGCCATGATCATTGATGCCCACCCTCATCAGGGTGGGAGTAGGAACCGAGGTATGCTCTGTTAAGCATTCCCATACCCCATGAGAGGCATGGAAGCAGAGAAACACTATACTTCATGGTACCACAGTAAGCTTGGACAATGAAGACTTTTGCAGGGACCACCACAAAGCACAATTCCCCTATTTGTCTGGCAACACTTGGGTCTCTAGTATCATGGGTCTCTAGTATTATCAGAAGCCAGTACTGATGGCAGTGGAATTTTATACTAGCTCTAGCATGGAGACAAAACTAAGTTGATTTAATACATTAAAAAGTTATATTTCAAACCTGAGTTTGTGGGCCAAGATTCAATCTACAACTCTACTGGGGATGGGGCAGGTAGAAGAGAGAAAAGATGATGGTATAAATGAGCTAAATCCTCACCTCTCATAGTGTTTACTCTGTCAGTAAATGACGTCTAGAGTGAGAACTGAGGATATATGCATCTCATATAGAGAGAATTTCCAGAGGCACTAAGCACAGAAATGTTTGTTTCTGGAAACTGGGGTTAGGAGTGGGGAGAAGATATAGGACATCGTTTGCATTTAAGTTTCATTTGTACATTTGTTTCGATATATATACACATATATGTATACATATATGTGTGTTTGTATATATGTATATATCTATATATAGCTATACCTTCTAAAATTTTTAAAAAGTATGTCCTTTTATGCCAATCCTACTGTCCAAATTCCCTTGCTACAGTGGAGTTGTTTAAATTGTTTTTAAGTCTATTGTAAACCACCTTCTTGGAAGAGGGTGAGGCAATAAATCAAATAATTAACCAGTCATGGGCATCCATTCATCCATTTTCTAAGCCTCTTCCTCTTTTTCATTTCCAAGAGTGCTCTCTAGGACACGAGGAAGACCCTATTTAGTCCTGTCATTGTCTTGGTTGTGGGGTGACAGGAAGCTGAGGAGCCTTAATTTTTAGCATCTACACTTTGGCTCTGAAGACTGCTATTGAAATAGTAAGCTCTGATTACAGCTTTTTAATGTGCGCTGTTTTCCTGGAGCTAAAGAACAATCTTCCGAATTAGTATCAATAAAATGATTTCTAACAGGATCTCTGACACCAGAAATTGCCACGGACACCAATGTAATTACTATTTCCAGACCCTGGCCTTGCCAGGCAGCACAGATAATCACCAACAACCACAGGCTGATGATTAGCTGGTCAGTCAACTGACATTGAATGCTCACTGGGAGGTTCTGTAGGGGTGACAAGGAAAGAGAAGACCCTGCAATGATCTTACTCCAAGGCACAGCAAACTAAAAGGAGCCAAGGCTGAGGAGCAAGGAAGAAAAACAGAGATTCACACATATCAATGGAGAGAAATAAATAAACATATTCTCAGTTACACACACAGGGCCCTGGAGATCCAAGTTGGGTTGGAATAAAAATGGATTCTCCCTGATCTGGCCCATGTTGACCTCTCTGATTTTATGTATTACCTCTTTTGTTTTTGTCCCCTGCCTTCCAGCTGGACCTAAACTACTGGATGTCCCCTTCTGTGCCTCCATGCTAATTACATGCTGTTTACTTGCCTGAAAGGCTGCTCTATCACTCAGCCTTTGTCAGGCTGTGAATTTTCCCAATCCATCAAGAGTTAGTGTAAATCTGAACTCTTCTGTGGAGCCCTGCCTGAGCCACTTGTTTTCATGCTTCCACTCTACTCTGAATTATAGCTACAATCCATTATTGTGCTGAAGTAATATATTTTCAGGTTTGTTTCTCTAGTAGATTGTAAGCTTCAGGAGAGGAGAGACTGGTGTATTATTCATTCCAAAAGAATTAAAATAGTTAATATATGTAAAATACTTAGAACAGTGCCTAGAATATAAGCATATAAGCTTTTATAATTATTATCATTATTATTATCATCATTATTATGATCAATCTTTGTGTTTAGGAGCTCCAACATAATGTCCGGCATGTGAAAGTGGTGGCTAAGCAAATCCTTTTCATTTGAATTATTGGAACATTTCAAAAAAGCTGAATTTTAGAGATGAGGAGGTTGGTAGGTGTCTTGGCAGTGGTCATGGTTCCATAGTGAAAGTGAGGATGATTTCTTTAAATATCGATAATGTAAAGAAGAGAATACCTTTGAAGAAGCAAAGGATCTAACAGGTGAATAAAGTTAGTTATGGAGGATAAGAGGGTATTTCAGGTGACATGAGACTATTGAACACAGGTTTGCTGTTGGCTTTGAAATAGTATACTAGTCCTCAGAAGATGGGCTTGTTGGGAGAAACAGTTAATGCTACTCAAGTAACTTTGTTTTCTTCAGGATTACCTGGAAATAGAAGGTCAATCAGCCAGACAGATGTTTCTATGCTCATCCTCCTTTGCTGTCTGTATGCGTGATGTGCACGTGTGTGCTGCCATCTGGGTGAGCCTATCTGGGCACAGATAGGATGGATCATTAAGCTGTTTTTCCATATGGAGCCTGAGTAGCATCTGAACCATGATGTCACAGGTAGGTAACTCTTTCCTTCACAGAGGCATTACATGATCCCTAGGGTTGTACCAGACCAGTCATTTCTTTTGTTCAAACCCTACATGCATTTTGCAATCCTACCACCTTTGTTCATGATTTTGTTTAATCTTATATCACTGGTCCCATTCTTCTCTGTTTACACAAATCCTGTCCAAGCTCACTTCCTTCAGAGAGGCTTCTCTGACTACTCTGGCTCATAGACCTCTTCTCCTTTTCAGGACTCATAGAAATTCATAGATTCTAACATTTATTTCTCCCATAGTTATGTTCTATGCTGTGAAAACACACTGTTGTCCTTTATTGCTATTTGAATGTGTACAGCTATTTAGCTCCCTGAGTAGACCACAGGATCTTTAACAGGAGCCTGTATTATGCCTCTCTGTAGTCTCTGCCACAATTGGCACAGTTTGATGAGTATAGTAGGTACACAATAGGTATTTCCTTACGAATGAATGGATAAATCTCCCAGGAAATCCATTCAAAAAGATTTTCCTGGGAACCCCCTTATAAATGCTTACCTTCTACTTTAGATTGTCAACACATGTTAAAGGATAAAACATTCATGTTTAAAACACATGGATTTAGGGGTACCTGGGTGGCTTAGTCGGTTAAGTGTCTGACTTTGGCTCAGGTCATGATTTCATGGCTTGTGGGTTCGATCCCAGTGACAGGGTCTGTGCTGACAGCTCAGAGCCTTGAGCCTGCTTCTGATTCTGTGACTCCCTTACTCTCTGCCCCTCCCCCACTCATTCTCTCTCTCTCTCTCTCTCTCTCTCTCTCTCTCTCAAAAATAAACATTAAAAAACCATGGATTTATATTTCAAAATGCTTTAGTCTTCATATTCTTTGTTTGTTAATACACTTCATAATATTTGTTAATATACTTTATAGTCCGGATGCAAATTTAGGCTAGGTACACTTGAGGACAAAGCTACTAGACTCTTGAATATTTAAACATACTCCTAAAAATTATCACAATTTGATCAACCATAATTAAGGGAACATTTTATTGCTGTGAGCAGGTGAGTGTCCTTGAGTATGCTTCTTAGGGAAAGCGCTAAATGCAATGTGGTTCCTTGCAAGTCCCATAGTACTCTGTCAACAGCATGCACTGCTGCATGCCCACTAAACCTGAAGGGTTCAATTCTTTGAGTGTATGTATAGTCTAGATTAATCAAGGTCTGTGGTGAATAAGAGTGAATTAAGGTGGCATAGCTTTCCAATACCTGTTAATATTAGGTCATGAGATAGGTGGGTTATAAGTATTTTGGTGTTCCTAGCATAATTCATGTAAACGTTTTCCTTATATCCAGTGTATTATGAAGGCAAGAGAAATGAAGCCTTATGGCAATTTCTGTGTATCATTGTGCTGTCAGTAATTCCAAAGTGGCTTAACAGCTAAATGGAACAAGACTCTTGTCACCATCATGATTCACTGCTTACCGGAAAGCACAGAGCTAGCCTTAATCTGATTCTCACCACAACCTTGAGAACCAGGTAGTACTATCTTCTATTTGCACTTGGGAAACTGATGCTCATGGAGGTTAAGAGACCAGCCCATGATCTCACACCAAGTAGGAGAAACAGCCAGAATTCGAAAGGCATCCTGTACCTTAAAGTGTAGTCTTCTTTCTAATTCCTACTAGCATAATGAAAAATCTCAAATAAGCCCTTGACATAGCCCTATAGTTCTACTTCATTTTCCTAGTAAATTCCCTTCCCCATTTTCTGAAGTGACTCTTTATATCTCCTCCATCTTCAAATCATCCACATCCTTGTATCATAATTCGCTAGAAAATAGAAACCACTAGAGGAAATATATATCCATATTTTCATCTCTATAAAAATCATTATAGTTCCTATCTTCTGTCTTCCTTCCTTTACAATAGGAACATCCCCATAAAAGACAATTCCTCTACTTATCTCTGGATTCCAACCCCTCTCACCTTCATTCATTCATTCAATCCTTCTTTCTTCACCAATATCAATATCTCCCTTTCTTTTTAAAAAATTTTTTGCTTATTTACTTTTTGAGAGAGAGAGCAAGCCAGGGAGGGGCAGAGAGAGAGAGAGGGAGAGAAAAATCCCAGGAAGGCTCTGCACTGTCTGTGCAGAGCCCGATGCGGGGCTTGAACTCATAAACCATGAGATCATGATCTGAACCAAAACCAAGAGTCGGACGCTCAACTGACTGAGCCACCCAGGCACCCCTCAACAATATCTCCCTTTCTATCTGATCATTCCTTTTAGTTGCAAAACATGACTCCAATCTCCCCAGTTTAAAACCATCTTCCTTTGTCCTCCAAGTCACTTACTTGCTAATTTCTGTGCTCCCATTCTCAGCAAAACTTCCTTCAATAGTTGTCCATTCTACTACATCTTACACCCAATGTAATATGGCTTCTGTACCCCTTACTCCACTGCATGTGCTCTTGTTAAGTTTTCTAGTGGCCTCTGAGTGGCCAGATTGGTGGCTCTTTCTCTAGTCTCACTTCACTTGATCCTTCATCATCATTCTGTTCAATTGATCACTTTCTCATGGAACAAGTTTTGGGGGAAAGATCTTTCCACTTTTAGACACTTTGAGTTGGAGGTGTCAGACAAAATAGAAGTAGAAAATTTTTGCCTTTGTTGAGTATAAGTGCGGTAATCTAAGGTGAATGTGTGGAGTGTAAGAGAAGAGGAAAAGGGCTAAACCCTAGGGAGGTAGAGGCAGAGAGTTCTACAAAGGAGCCAGAGAAGGGGTGACTATCAGGGCAGGAGATGCTGAGGATACAGAAGCCAAGGAGGAAGCAAGTGGTCAACAGAAACAAAGACCATAGAAAGATGAAGTAAATAAGGATTGGCAAGAATATATTGTACTTGGGGAATTAAAAGTTCATTAGTCACCATGTATAAATAATTTCAGGATGTTGACAGAGGCTAATTGTATCAAGGCTTGATTATATTGAGTTGAAGTGCAAGCCAGCAATTTAGACATTTCTTTGGAGAAGCTTGGTTGTGAAGAGAAGAGAAATCAGGTAGCATCCAGAACAGATATAGGATTGAGGGAGGGTTTTGAAAAAAAATTAGGTTATATCTGAGTTTGTTCAGAGATTGCAGAGAAGAAGGCTTGCCTAATGCTATACCATTTATGCTAGAACTAAAAATAGAATTTATTTATATTGTCTCCCAGATTAATTGAGATAATATATGTACAAGAGTTTTAAAGACTATGAAGTGCAACAGGAACTTAATATGGTATCCTCATTTCCACTACCTCATAATTAATTACCAGGAGGTAATTGGATTACATTTTTTTTACTGTATAACATACCCTCCATTCCATTAGCCATCAAAAGAACCTCATTGTTATTTATCCAGCAGTTCTTAAATGATTGAATTGATATGAATGATCTTCTGCTTGCTTTTTTTTTTTTTTTAAGGAGTAGGGGATATCTGGAGTAGATATTGGCCAGCATGTATTTTCTGTTCACTTGTTCTGAGCTAGCAGATAACAGGATGGGTTACATAGTTATAGGCCTGATGAATACTAAATGCTCAACTCCTTCTCTATAGGATTACTCCTTTCTGATAAAAGAATGTGTAATGTAACTCCTGTCAAATAAACTTGAGATACTTTAGATTCTAGGCCTGTTATTCTCAGATATCCTTCAAAATTCTGGAAGGACAAACCTAATTCTTCTTGCCAGCCATCTAAACAGACATTGGCTTATAAACCCAAGATGTTCCACAATGCTTTGGATATGAATCCTAATCATCTTTACTCAGTCTGACAGAAGGTAAAAGTTTAACAATCTGAAATTTAATTCTGTGGACTCAAGGGGCAGAAATCAATGACCTGATATTCAGAGGCCTTTATTAATTATTCATCATATTTTTCTCTTCTCCTAATATGCCTCCATAACTTCTAAGTAGAGTTATAAGGACTCTTGTTTCTCAAAACTCTTTTAGATCATATGATGTTAAGTGACTGGATAGTTTCCAATGTCTATGATGTGCATGGTACGTACAGACCAGATGAGGAAGTCTGGGATGAAGTCAGTAACATGTCCAGGCAATGACCTGGAAGGTTATTTCTGTGTTCTTTAGCTTGAGTTTTCTGGTGGATAAAAATATGTAGCAATTCATAATGACAACTCATTACACTTTAGAAAAGATTATTCTGAAAGGTAAATCATGGCTTCCATGAACACTACTCCTGTTTGCTGTGGTGTCTCATGTATGCATGGAATGACTCCCACTTAGGTAGTCTCATAGTCTCAGGACAGACTTGACCTGGCGGTGCATGATTTTTATAACCCTATTTAGGGTGGGAGATTCCTTAGTCTGGACTTCCTCATCTCTACATGAGGCAAGGTTTTTCTTCTCTCTCACCTTTCTTCTTGGTACTCTGAATAATCCCTCCAAGAACAAGGGATGCTTATGTTATTTTTGTTTGTTGAGAACCCATACCTTTCTTAGCTCACCTACATTATGCTTCCCCAGAAAATCTTGATTTTTTTCCCCTTTGGACTGTGACCAGGGTTTGAATCTTGAGTGCTTTGGGCCAGATATTTGGTCTCTCTTTAAGTTTTGTAATTGGTAAACTGGAATAATACTACATACTTCATAACATTTGTGGGAGAGGTAAATAGAATGTAGTAAAAATATATATAACAATTTTGTGATAAAATAGTAGTTATTTTATTAAATTGGTTATATTTTCTTTTCTTCCTATAAAACATGACTTATCTAATCATCTATTCCCTTAGACTTTTCTACCAAATAGTTATCAAGAGTCATCATAAAGATGGCAAAAAAATGAATATTTCCTATAAATGTAATTTATTTAGGGGCCAGCAGAGCCGCAAAGTATAATAGAAAGAGTGCAGGGCTAGAGAGGTAGGAAGTTCTCAGCTGTGGCCCTGCTGCTTCTCATGTTGACTAGCAGTGTGACCTTGTACATGATTACCCGTGCGTGCAAAACTATAAGTTATCAGGAAGATTGCATTTATCATTGATGAAAGAATAACATCAGATTCTTTGAACATTTTAAATCTCATGTAAACCTCAAGTACATTAAGATTAATTCAATTAATCAAGTACTTATTGTGTGACCGTTATGGACTGAGCTTGGCAACATGAAGGATAATAAAGGATATGCATGTACACATATTTATTAAGAACTTTTATGGGCTTAATTTTGTTCCTCATAAATTCATATGTTGAAGTCCTAACCCCCAGTCCCTCAGAATGTGACTTTATTTGGAGATAAGGTCTTTACTGAGGTAATCAAGTTAAAAATGAGGCCATTAGTGTGGAACCTAATCCAATATGACTGGTGCCCTTATAAGAAGAGGAAATTTGGACACACACACACACACACACACACACACACACACACACATTTGTGATTTGAAAACACAGGGAGAAGACTACTGGCAAGTGAAGGCCTAGAACAGAGCCTCCTCTCATATCCCTCAGAGGAACCAGTCTTGCCAACACCTTGACCTTGGACTTCTGGCCTCCAGAACTGTGACAATAAATTTCTGTTGTCTACAGCACACAGTTTGTGGCAGTTGGTTATGGCAGCTATAGCAAACTATACAAGGACCTATTATGTACTAGGAAAATAATACTGACCAAAACATTGTTCTTTCTTTCAGGGGAAAGAGGTAAAGAAGCAGATAATTCTGCCTGTGTGATAAGCCTGCTTCATTCAAGGATGTGTACAGGGTGCCATGGGAAGCCAGTGAAGGGTAGTTGAGCAATACCACAACAGAATTTGTAAAAGGCTCCCAAGAAGGAACCTCTGATTTGGGCTTTTGAAGTAAGGGTTACCAGGCTAAGAATGAGTGCAGGAAGGGAACTGAGTAGAGAACAGTGTGTATAAGATGCTGTGTGCAAGGACTTGGATGTGTGATTAGGTATGGCTCAGTTGTAGAATTGTAATAATTCAACACGGCCAGAGCTTAAGAGGGGTAAAAGATGAAGCTGCAGAGGTGGGCAGGATCCAAATCAGTAGAAGAAGTCTCCACAGAGGGGGTGGGGTGGGGGGCAGGGCCTTGAGGAATGGGTTTTTCTTGAATAGGCAATTTGGAGGAGATAAGCTATGTTAGGTAGAAGGGAAATTATGAAGAAAGTAAAGGTATATATTTGGCAGTGAGTGTTCTAGTCTGATTAAAGCAGAGGCCCTCTTGAGAAGTAGTGGGGATGAGGTAGAAAATTAAGAAGTAAGATAAAGAAGTACCTCAAAGGACCAGAAGTACAACAAACTGGGAGTGCTTCAAGGGCAGGGCTGGTGTCCTGTTCCATGTCTACAATTTAACAGGGGCTTTCTTAACAGTCACTGAATGAGCGATAGGAAGAATGATGAAATAAATGTGGTCTTAGTGAATTGAGCAGGGACTTTTAGAATAAAAAGGTTTGGTTTTGAAATCCAGGTGGTACTGGGCAATTTTTTTTTAACCTTGTTGGGTTTCATTTATGAATGTAATAATAATATTAAAATAATTCTCTTCATTTATAACTATGGAGATACTAATACTTACTGAAAAGGATACGGTGAGAATTACAGGGGATAATTTATATGAAACCAAACAGAACTTTAAAATTCCATCCAATCAATGTTTATCAGAAGCCACTATATGCCAGGTACTCTACTAGGCTTTAGGAATACAGAGATAAATAAGACCTGGTCTCTGCCTCTAAAGGAACTCATGTTTTAGGGTGGGAGGTAGACATCTGAACATATAACATAATTACAGTGCAATATAATACAGATTAGCATAGGGCTAAGAGCAGGGTGCTGGGGTGCACAGGGACAGAGTGATTATGACAGCCAGATGACAGGGTGGTATAAGGAAACACTTCCTGGAGGAAGTGATGCTCAAGCTGAATCATGAACAATGCTGCACAATTAGGTGAAGAAGGAAGATAAAGGAATTCCAAAGAGTGTGAACTACAGGCTCCCTTTGCAGCTGTGTTTTTCTAGTTCCTATGCCTGTGCATTTCCCTTGCTGAAAATATACTACCATCTGATTGGTTAGAGCAAAAACACCCTCTCTAGCTCTTATGAGACTCCTGAAGGCTGGCTTTTGCTCTGAATATCCTCAGCTATTGACTGGGTTCTCTTTAAACCAAACAGGCCTTCAGGAACCTTGCTGTAGTCACTTGCCAGATTCCCTTACTCCCTTTTTCCTTCTCTCTTTCTTTTATTCATCCTTGTTTGCTTTTTTCTTCCTCCTTTCAGCAAACATTTACTGTGCCTACATGTGTAAGCCATGGGTTGTCTCTGGAGATATAGAGGATCAAAACATATTTCTAATTCTCAAGGAGTTAAAAATAATTGAGTACATTAATCAAGCAGCAAACTATGGCTCTTTGACCAAATCTGCATTTTTGTAAATAAAGCTTTATTGGAACATAGCCACATCCATCATTTATATATTGTCTATGGCTCTTTTCATACTAAAACAGCAGAGGTGAATAGTTGCAACAGAGACCATATGATTATCAAAGCCTAAATATATTTACTATCTGGCCTTTGACAAAACAAGTTTGCTGACCCCTGTTCTATTATTTGTGTGTGTAGGTAAGTGGACATGTAAATAGCTAATATGGCACAGTAAAAAAAGTTGTAAGAAAGGGAACTACAGAAGAAGCATTCTTGACCCATGCTTGGAGGGTCAGGGAAGAAGTGACAACTAAAAGAAGTGACAACCAGGCTGAGAACTAAAGGGTAAAAAGGAGTTAAGAGGGGAAGGAAGGTCATTCTTGGCAGAGAGCAGCAGGTGCAAAGGCCAGGTAGTGAAAAATAAATACATGGTTCCCTAGAACTGTAGACAGAAAATGGTAACAGAAGAGGCTGAAAATTAAATTGGGGCCATAAAGGATCCTGAATATGAAAGCCATATTAAGGATTTTGGAAACATAATCTCCCGTAAGTAACTGAGAATCACTGAATTATTTTAAGCAGAGTAGTGCTAAAGCAAACGTGTGCTTTAGAAAGAGCACTCTGGCTGCAGCAATACTTAACATTTGTTGGGCATTTGTTCTATGCCAAGTCTGTGCTAAATGCTTTGCATGCATACACGTATATGGAAATGTTTATTGAGTAGCTGGACAGTATTGGAAGCCAGGTAGAAAGAGGCAGAGTAGGGACAGCTATGGATTCATGAGAACTAATGATCTCTCTAATGGATGGACAGGTAGAGCACCGTGCACATTTGGAGGTGGGAGGAGGATTAGGAACAGGAATGATTGGAAAGGGCAGTGTAATGTCACAGAACCCTAGCAAATATCAATAAGGGAGTAAATGTCAATAAAGAGTAGGTGCTGAAAATAAGACATTGTAACGAGGGCAAGAGAAATGAAGTGAGAAGAAAGGGGGCTGGGATTTGGCAAGAAGCAGGTCACAGCTGACTTCAAAGAGAACAATTTTAGCAGAAGATCTGGGAAGCAGGCAGGATTATAGGGGTTAAGGAGGTGATGGGAGTGAGAAAATGGAGGTCATTGCCTGTGAACACATGTTTGAGAGAACTGTCTTTTTAAAGAAGCGAAAAATATAATTGTGGCTGGATTTCTTAAAATTAGTCTGTAATTCAGCAGTTTGAATAAGTTTTCTGATTCATGAAGTAAATTCTTCATCCCAAATATCTGGTCATTTGAAGCAATACTGGAGATGAAATTATGCAAATATGCTACATGACTAAATTAAAGGCCAATTCATGTGAGCAGGAGTTAGTAATGGGAGTCGTAGTACTGCATTATTAGAAAATGGGGCAGCTTATTTTAATGCTTAAAAAGGTAACTGCAATAACATCTAGGTGGAAGAAAAGGCCTCCTCACTATCACCAGATTAGAATTTCAGCTAATGTTTTTTCTGAAAGCCATTCTTCTAAGATGGTCATCCCTGAACATGCCTTCATTTCTGACTTTCCACTGCACAAGCAATCAGTGTCCTTCCATGGCTAATGAGATCTACAGAAACAATTAACAGCTCTGCCAGCACCAATATTGTACCCTGAAACTTTAAATGGTTCAAAATATTAAATAACAAGTCCAAAGAACATTTCTCCTAGATCCCTCATTAGGTTGATTTTACAGATGAGTAAACTGAATCATAGAGAAGCAAGGCAGTGGAAATGAGAAGTCTTACTTGAGTTCTCTCTCACACCACTGCGAGGCTGTTGCCTATTACATTTGTAATTAAGCTGTTGTCCAGATAAAGAATGACTCCCTCCTGGCTTTCACTTTTGGATGCCAACAGACTTTAAATGCCTGTAGTTGAAAAAAGAATAATTTTTTTTTATTTTGCAGAAGTGGATGTGTAACTACTGGACTGAGTTTGTAAAATTATAGCTGCACATTCACCATAAAGCCACCCACTTCATAGCCTAGACTGTTGCAGAAACAGGATGAAGTGGAGAGTGTGGCAGGTATTTTTCTCTTGGACCTTGAAATATCAGTAACTTTATAAAATTTTCTTAAGAAATATTTGAAACAAGAAATCATCCTGGGGGTTATTAGTCTTGGCCTTTAGGGACAATTTATTTTTCTGCTTCACAAGTTTAACTTCTTTCTTGGATCATAATGCTGCTAAGACACATAAAAGGTCATTTTGTCAGGTCAACTGCAAATGGTGCTCTTACTACAGAAAAGTTATGTAAAAGAGGAAAAGAGAAGTAAGCGCATTAGCATATAAAATGCACCACAAAATGGAAAAGGAAATTTCAACTACATACTTATAAGATGACTCTTTCTTAAATCTTTTGTCCAAATGGATGACTTCCAAGAGCTCTGTGGCTTTACTTCAGTTTCTAATAGGCACTACTCATGCTGACCTTCAGGAAGTCCTTTATGAATGCTACTCACCCAAGTGTACAAAAATGCCAAACCACATAGGGCTTCTGGAATTATTTTTATTTTTTACTCTGTAAGGGCTGCATTTTGGACATTTTAATAATGGTCAAAGCATCCTAAGCCAACCTGGATGGCAACTGCTAGAAACATAGGAAGTGTTAAAAAAAAAATGAGTTGGCATAATTTCATTTTTTCCCTTTTTTTGATTAGAGTTTACAAATATAACTACTAGCTAGTTATCCTGGTGAGGATATGAGTCAGTCCTCCTCCAATAATATAAACTTCTTGATTCAGTTTTTGGACCATAAATCTACCATAACACTGTCAGTGTTTTGTTGTTATCAGTATCTTTATCTTTCTTTACCCCCTGCTATGAGAAATTTTATTTCTTCCATTGCCTACTGTAATTTATTGCTGGAAAAGCAATTGTTAGTAAGTAATGTGCTGAAGGATGGTGACTATATCAAAGAATGAGGGCAAGATCCCTGTGATAGAGTGTATGTGTGTGTGTGAGCACATGACGGAATGAGTGTCTAACGTGCATGCAAATGATATGTAGGTCTGAGAGCAATATTGTAACCTAATAGAGGTCAAGAAGCATGTATTGTTCATGGTTACATTCCCAGGAATTAACACTGTTCCTAGCACATACAAGATGTTTAAGAGTTTGTTGCATGAATGAATGAATGAATGGGGCTAAAACTTCATGTTCCATTGGTAAAACAAGGCTTCCAGTTTAAACAAGAGGCTGGTGATCCATCTACAACAGTCTGCTATGTATCTAGTTGTCATGGGATGATGTCTATATACACAGCATTATGGTAGGACTTGTGATAAAGGCAAGGCAATTGAACACACAGAACATGGACTTGAAGAGTTTCTAGTCTAGTGGGAGAGAGAAGATATATACAAGTGAAAACTTATAATTCTAGAGAGTGAATAATGGCATGCCAAATGTAATTTTTCATACCGAATACAACCACTACATGAGTTCAGAGAAATGAGAGGCTCCAAAGGACTAGCGTCATTAAGGAAAGCTACATAAACAAGGCAGGGATTGAGTTGGACCTTTGAGGATAAAAGAAAGAGGGAAAGGAGAGGAAATAGCTGTAGAGGATGGGGGGAGGAGAGTACAAATGAGCAGTCATCAAGATAAGAATAGATAGTTTGAGTCTTAAAATTTAGCAAGCAGTCATCAGACTTGGAAAAAGGAGAGGATGATAGAAACTTGCACAATAAGGAAGTAAATAAGCATATACATTTTGTACATTAAACACTTCATATCAAAACTCCTTGGTTTAAAATAAAAAGTAACGTTGAGACACATATATTTTAGGGCCCCGGCAGCATTCCCAGAGGCTAGTGAACAGCATGTGTCTTACAAGGGGGGAGCTGATGACGTATGACTTCAGAGGGGATGAGCAGGTAAGTGGGGCTTGGATAAGTCTTCAGATGAAAAATTCTGTGTTAAAGGGGCTTTTGAGTGCAACATAGATCTGACTCTCCCAAAGTCTTAGGGACTTTGTAGTTTTGTAGTTATTTAATTGGATCAATTTCAATTTATTTTATATATTTAAGGATACAAGAAAGTCAAAACTACGTGCACAAATGGCAGCAAAGCAGGACCAGGTACATAAAGAAAAAGTTTGGTATTTTGATTTTAGGCACTGAAAAAAAATTCATGCATCAATAAAATCATGGATAAGCATTAAGGGCCCAAAGGAGAAGCAATAATTGATAGAGATACAAAAATAAATGGGAGTCCTGCTTTTTCTAACTATGTCTAGGAATTGATATAAGAAATCTTTATTACACTTAATCATAGCCATGTGGATAAATTGTCCATATATTGTATTTACGTGTGAGAGTATGTAGAACAGAGTTGGTAAAAAATATTTAAGCTTTCAATAAATACTTTGGAAGTCACTTATATAGAAAACATTCAATAATGGAATATTGATTAAATAAAAAAAATAACTCTTGAGAATGTTTCCTAAATAAAGTATAACTATGCGCGGATGTACAATGAAGTTTCAAGCAACATTAATTATACCCTTTTGATGTCTCTACTGTCTTGTTCTAAAAAGCTAATAAGACCTGCACTACATCACAGTTAATGGGAGTGTGGTGCTTGTTGCTTAGGCAACAGGATGAATAAATGCAGGTCAGAATGTGCTTCAAGAAAAATAAAAGCTAGAATATGATACTGAGTGGAGACTAAACAGGTCTAACAAATTTTTCACCCCATTAATGAAATCTGTTTCTTAAAGTGGGCTGATTATATTGGTATACTTAACTAAATTCATAATTAAATAAGTTTGATTATGGAAATCAATCAATACATTTTGTAAATGTAGAAACTGATTTTTTATGACACTAGTAGTAAATAGTGTATAGCAGCAGATAAAGCAACAATTGATGACACCATTTTATGATTTGCTCAATTTTCATAATTAACTCCTCTAAATGATCAAAGTTTTTATTTTTTTAATTAATTGTCTCATGAAAAAAGTATTTGACTTATTTGCATTAACTGTTTTCTAATTTTCTGGAAAATTATATATAAAACTTAGAATTGAAAAAATAAAGACAATAATCTATGGAGAAGCTCAAACCTTGGTTTTGTCACATATACCCAGGATTTTTGCCTCCCAGATACACTTTGGAATGCTTATACATAATTCATTCCTGAACGTTGTTTTAAGACCTCCAAATGCTTATTTGAAACTTGTTTAATTAACCTTTCAGTTTTAGGCTTTCAAAAAGGGGTTATATTTGCTCAAATGTGTTTAACATTCAGAGGAAAATTATGCTGAATTAAAATATTTGGAAGTAGCCAGAATCCAAAGACCTAACTTCTCATGGGATCAGAATAAATTTGGACAAGAGTATGAAGAATGGGAATGAGAAAGTCTTATCACAGGTAGAGTCAGAGAGAAAGAATAAAGACATCAAAATGTACAGTAAATATAAATAACGATGAAAAGATCTCCATCCTGTTTGATAGTTCCCCAAATGCTTAGTATTCTCTGTTTAGTGTCCTAAGCCTGTCCTAAATCTTCTCAGTGTCCTAAGACTGTCATAGCAACTGAAGACATTTCACTTTTTTTCCTGTTTCAATACCCACAATATCTTGTCTGTCTAATCAGTGACAGTTCTCTTTAACATGAGAAAAATAACAGTAGCTGCATATCCTATTATAAAAAACAGGTTCATAAAGAGTTCTGTGTATACAATTACTTCGAGCTCATACATCTTCTTACATTTATGTAGCTTTTTAAAAAAGCTCACGGAGGATACACTTTTTTTGGAAAAGAGGCAGAAGTTTAACAATTTGACCAATTTTTAAATCTATAATAGTCAAGTTAAGCTCAGAGAAAAGTCATCTCAAATGGAAATTAAAAAAAAAACATAACTAGCTGTCATATTCTGTAACCAGTTCTCCTATGAATAAGCTTCAGATGTCAGCCCCAGCATTTTATTTAGAAATAGCTATTAATTATTTTTTCAAGCCATTTGTGTGCTATATGCTTATATTATGTGGCTGTCTCTAAATTTAGGGATCAGTAATATATGTGATGGGAACTTAAAAGCAAGGAAAGGTAATAAGGACTGTGACGTAGCTTAACAAGGGAAACTGATGAGCACTGGGGGAGATATATGAATGATTAGAAAGCTGTATTATGGGTCTGCACATCTCCCCACCCTCCTTCCTCGCCTATATTCATCACAGTGAGAAGTTTGCACACACCGGGTTTAGACTGCATGCAGACTAGTATTTAGAAGTATATGAATGTATTTGGTCCATCAGCCTCTCTTTCTAAATAGACAGGTAATTGACGGAAGTGTTTGTTTTTTACCTAAAGTAATAAAAAACACTTCAGTGCTCTTCAATCAGCATATGTAAGTAAGTGAATGTTCTCCATAATTGACCATCTGAAGCAGTTTGCTAACAAATTAAAGGTCATCCACACAATTTAAACTGCTTATCGAACAATTATCAGAAAAAAAAAAATCTTCACACCATAAACATAACAGATTGTCAAATTAATCATTAAATGCTGATGCTCAAATGAAAAAAAATATGTTTTAGGAATCTAGAATTGACCGAAGAGTACTATAATCTAACTGGGTATTCTGAGATTACAAATTTATAAAAAGCACACAAAGAATGACAGGGAGAATATAAATGTTAATCTTCTTTCACTGCCTATAAATAGTACTCTCACCGGTTCATTCATATAATACATATGTATATGGATGCCCGTAGATCTCATTTTTCAGCAAGTGTCTATATGTACACAGTAAGTTCAGTCCTAAGGGCATCCAATTTTCTGATGCAGTTACATATATAAATTGACCGGTTTTGGTGCAAATCAGGCTGCCTCTGAGCCGTGTAAGACACATAAGAAGCAAAGACAGACAAAAGGCAGCTCCATGGACACAGAGAGCGTCTTACCATAAACTGTACATTGTCAAATCCATTAGCCATCAGGTGGTTCTCGTACTGAGGTAGCCCAATGCTTTCCAACCATTGTCCCACTGTTTGGACGGGGCATCTGGGTCCTGTAAGAGGATGAAGAGGGAAGCGTTTAAGCAGGGAGTAGCCGTCCACTGGGTAATAGCGGTAGTCCTGGGCTGAGAGGTGGCATTGCCACATCATGCTCCTGGGAAAGTTGCTATCAAAGGAGCCCGCCAGCTTGACAGATTAATGTTCTCAGCGAGAGAGCAAAGTCAGAAGTAAAACATAGTTTGCCAGGCAGGCTGTGGAGTATGACTTGATCCTAGCTCCACATTTCTTACATATTAATCTTTACTACCGACCAGTACGTCATACAGCCCCCAAAACCAGGCAGCAGAAGAAGGCATATCAAGCTGTCAGCTTAGGCTGGTCTGCGTTCTATGTGATTGTTGGAGTACTCCACAATGAGCAATGCACGGCCAGCAGCCAGAATTCTTTTTATCAAGTACTCCTACACTCATCAGTATGCAGCTCCATGCTCCCTGCTCCCCCTCGCTCGCTCCCCTTCATTACCCAGCCCAGGCTACACCTCGCATTTTCAATAATAGCCATCAGATAAGGCAGATTTTTTTTTGTCTGCAAGCTGTAAGCCTGCTGCTGCTGCTTCCTCCTACACACCCATCCAAGCGTCAATCCTGAATGATGAGAGCAGTCAAAACAAATGCAGAAAATAGCAAGATTCAAAAGCAAACCAAAGTGCTTAAATCTCAATTGAATCTTCATACTGGTTATACGTTACAGGGCTATTTGTTGTGGAATTTTACGTTTCAAAAGACACCAGGAAATGTAAAGCTTTAACTATAGCTTATAGCGGAGCTCACTACAGGTTTCTTTCTTCCTCTCCTTTTCTTCTCTTTCCTTTCTTCTTTTCTAAATGCAACACAGATAAATGCTTCTGATGTAAAGCTTTACAGGGTTTTGAGAATAATTATTCTCTTTCTTTAACATGCTGTATCAAAATGAACCTCTG
This sequence comes from Puma concolor, assembly GCF_028749965.1. Taxonomy (NCBI): domain Eukaryota; kingdom Metazoa; phylum Chordata; class Mammalia; order Carnivora; family Felidae; genus Puma; species Puma concolor. The sequence continues at coordinate 22,345,603 of NC_141673.1, read as the reverse complement.
TGAGATATTTTTTTTTTCCTTTCTGAATTACTGCAAAATACAGAAACTGCATCGCAATCTTGAAGTCAAGATAATTCATTTCTCATTTGCAGGGCTTATTCCAAACAAAAATATTATTAGGCACAAGAAATCCCTTTCCCCTCTGATATTTATAACCCAGTCTACCAGGGTTAGCATTCTAAATTAGCTATAAAGGTAACATTACTGGGTAGAGATTTTTAATAAAGAAGAAGAGCCCTAACCAAAAATAATTCAAGAATAACAGATGCGAATGTGTGAGTTTTACTGAATGGCAGACAGATTGAGTAATTTATTTAATAATTACAAGAAACCAGAGATTAATAATAGAACCCACAGGACCAGATCATAGGAAAGAATATATGTTCTTACTTAAGACTGGGAGAGAACTTGTGGAAGGGTTAGTATAACTTCTCTTAAGGCAGAAATCCCTTGTCACAGAGTGCCCGGAAGATTATCATCCAATTTATGCTTGAATACTGCCTGGAACAGAGCTCTTACTACTTATCAGGAAGCCTCCACTTATTAGATTTTTTACTTCCTACCTGGCGCCTACTCACTGGCTCCAGCTCTGCCTTTTGGGTTACTCAGACTGGGAACTGTGCCTTTTCTACATAAAATGTTTTAAAAATCAAACATAATTCTCATCTCCCCAGAAACAGTGTCTGGCACATAATAAGTGCTCAATAAATATTTATTAAATAAATTAAGCATTATTTTTCTTCTTTCCCTAAACCTTATCTTTCTCTTTTTAAGAACATTGTCAGCTTCCCTGGCACATAGACATCAAACTTCAAAACATCTTGTACTCCCTCTTTCACTGCTGACAGGCATTCTCGAGTTCTAGTTACCCCTCACCACTGTCTCTTGCATCCATTCCCTGGATTCTATTTCCTGTTTCATGTTTATGGAACTGCCATCTACTCTGATTCTGTTATCATAGTTTAGGCCCATGTGGCCTAATGTAACAATAGCATCAAGGGGTGCCTTCATGGCTTAGTGGTTAAGGGACTGACTCTTGACTTCAGCTCAGGTCATGATCTCACAGTTCATGAGTTTGAGCCCCATGTTGGGCTCTGTATTGACAGAATGGAGCCTGCTTGGGATTCTCTCCATCTCCCTCTCTTTCTCCCTTTCCCCTGCTGTCTCTTTCTTTCAAAATAAGTAAATAAACTTAAAATATAAAATAAAACAAAAGCCTCTATGTTGGTCTTCTATCTCTGATATTTTAAAATCTATTTTATACATGGGTGTCAGACTAATCTCTCTAAGACAGTTTTAGTTATTATGCTTTGTTTCAAAACCCCCCCATGGTTTTCAGTGGGCTTCAAAATAAACTCACAGCTCCTGTGATAACATTTGGGGATCTCCCCAATCTACTACAAATCATCTGCATTTATTTACTTTTCTCCAGTACTCCAGTCAGGTAGGATCACTGGCTGGTCTCTAAAGGCAGCCTGTAACATACTTGGGTTGGTTTTGTTATGTCCCTACATTTTTTCCCGTTCATTGGCTTTGAATCAGATAACATTTCCTTTCTGAAATCTTTTATAATCCCTCCTAACAGGAATAACTCTCTTATTTATCTGTTTTAAGTGGCATTATTAAATCCTCTATTAGAACAAATATTTTCTGTGTAATATTGTAGTTATTTTGTACAAGACTTATTTCTCAATGTAGAGCTATGTCTCGCTAATACTGCTTGAAGTAAGGACTCAGTATGCACCTGCTAAACCAAATAATATAATTTTTATGTCATAATCCAAACTACATAAAATTCTAGTTTCAGATTTAAAATTTCATTTAAAAATTCTATCCCAAGTCTCTGAATTCTTTTTTTTAAATTTTTTAATGTTTATTTATTTTTGAGAGAGAGAGAGAGAGAGAGAGAGAGAGCGAGCAAGCAGGGGAGGGGCAGAAAGAGATGGAGACACAGAATCCGAAGCAGGCTCCAGGTTCTGAGCTGTCAGCACACAGCCCTAGATGGGGCTCGAACTCACAAACTGTGAGATTGTGACACAAGCCAAAGTCAGATGCTCAACTGACTGAGCCACTCAGGTGCTCCCTGAATTCTTTACTTAAAAAACTAATAGGACTTTATTTAAATTTTTTTTCATTTTATTTATTTTACAGAGAAAGAGAGAGAGAATTTTAAGCAGGCTCCACACTTACTGCAGAGCCCAGCATGGGGCTCAATCTCATGACCCTGATTAAATGACCTGAGCCGAAATTAAGAGCTGAATATTTAACCAACTGAGCCACCCAGGTACCCCAAGATGATAGGTTTTTAAATAGAATTTTTAGGTCTGGATTTTTAACATCCTCTTTCTCTTTTTTACTTGATTATAGTTTATTTCTGATTGGTTCTAGATCTTTTAAGGTCAAAAAGTTTGTTGCAGTTTGGGAATCAATTTTAAGGGATTTTGGCTGCTCAACATTACCTGTATGAGAAGTTGAAAACAAGACACTATTTGTCTTTCGCCATCTCAAAAACTGGTATGAGGTGGAATTAAAGGCAAATAAGAATTACAGCCTTTCCCAGGGTCACATGGTGACCATGGTCACATGGTTTCTCCTGATCATTTTGAATTATGAGCAAGTAGACAAACTACACAAAGATCGTGCGAATATAATAATGTTTTGGCTTAGTAAGGCAAATATTTATTGGCCAGCTCCTCAAATCCTATCTCATTTCTTAATCCCAGGGACCAAGAACCTAGAAGAGTGCCACACACACACAACCTAGGCATTAAATCAGTTCTGTTAAATAAACAAATCAATGACATTGGAAATGGCTTTCATAGGATTTTCATTTCTAGAGAGAGAGAGAGAGAGAGAGAGAGAGAGATGCGAGAGTTACTTCAAGGTCCAGACTTCTGTACCAAAGCATAACTTGCTTGCATACAGGCCAATATCCTTGATGAATATAGATGCACTAACCCTCAACAAAACATCAGCTAAGTGAATTCAACAATATATTAAAAGGATCATTCACCACAATCAAGTGGGATTTATTCTGAGGACACAAGGATGGTTCAATATCCATAAACCAATCAACATGATATACCCCATTAATGAAATTAAGAATAAAAATCATATGATCATCTCAATAGATGCAGAAAAACCATTTGACAAAATACAATGTCTGTTCTTAAAAACTCTCAACAAAATGGGGTTAGAGGGAACACACTTCATCATAATAAAGGCCATATATGACAAACCCACAGCTAAAGTCATACTCAATTGTGAAAAACTGAGAGCGTTTCCCCTAAGATCAGGAACAAGACCAGGATGTCCACTCTCGCCACTTTATTTAACCCAGTACTGGAAGTCATAGTCACATCAGTCAGAAAGAAAAGAAACAAAGGCATCCAAATTGGTAAGGAAGAAGTAAAACTGTCATTATTTGCAGATGACATTGATATTATACATAGAAAAACCTTAACGATTCCACCAAAAAACTATTAGTAGTAATAAATGAATTCAGTAAAGTTGCATGATAAAAAATTAATACCCAGAAATTGGTAGCATTTCTATACACTAATAACAAAGTAGCAGAAAGAGAAATTAAGAAAGCAATTCCATTTACAATTGCACCAAAAAGAATAAAATATCTAGGAATAAAGTTAACCAAGGAAGTAAAAGATCTATACTTTGAAAACTATAAAACATAGATGAAAGAAATTGAAGATGACACAAACAAATGTAAAGATATTCCATGTTCATGGGTTGGAAGAATTAATATTGTTAAAAGGTCCACACTATCCAAAGCAATCTATAGATTTAATGTAATCCCTATCAAAAGACTAATAACATTTTTCACAGAACTAGAACAAATAATACAAAAATATGTATGGAGCCACAAAACACCTGAATAGCCAAAGCAGTCTTGAGAAAGAAGAACAAAGCTGGAAGTATCACAATCCTAGATTTCAAGATATGTTACAAAGCCATAATAATCAAAACAGTACTGGCACAATAATAGCCACAGATCATGGAACAGAATAGAAAGCTCAGAAATAAAGTCACAATTATATTGTCAATTAATCCACAACAAAGAAGGCAAGAATATACAATGGGGAAAAGACAGTCTCTTCAACAAATGGGTTCTGGGAAAACTAGACACTAGGTGCAAAAGAATGAAACTGCATTACTTATACCATACACAAAAATAAACTCAAAATGGATTAAAGACCTAAGTGTGAGACATGAAACCATAAAACTCCTAGAATAAAACATAGTAATCTCTTTGGCATTCACCTTAGTAATATTTTTCTAGATATGTCTCGTTAGGGAAGTGAAACTAAAACAAAGTATTGCGACTACACCAAAATAAAAAGATTTTGCACAGTAAAGGAAACCATACACAAAACAAAAAGACAACCTAGGCAGTGAGAGAAGGTATTTGCAAGTGATATATCCAATAAGGGGTTAATATACAAAATATATAAAGAACTTAAAACAATTCGACACTAAAAAAAAACAATCTGTTTAAAAATATGCAGAGAATCTGAATAGATATTTTCCCAAAGAAGACATACAGATGGTCACAGGCACATAAAAAGATGCTTCACATCACTAACCATCAGGAAAATGTAAATCAAAACTACAATGAGATATCACCTCACACCTGTCAGAATGGCTAGTATCAAAAGACAAGAAATAAGTGTTGGCAAGGAGGGGCGCCTGGATGGCTCAGTCGGTTGTGCATCCGACTTTGGCTCAGGTCATGATCTCGCGGTTTGTGAGTTCGAGCCCGCATCAGGCTCCGTGCTGATAGCTGGGAGCCTGGAGCCTGCTTCAGATTCTGTGTCTCCCTCTCTCTCTGCCCCTCCCCCGCTTGTACTCTGTCTCTCTCTGTCTCTCAAAAATGAATAAATGTAAAAAAAATAAAAAAAACACAAGTGTTGGCAAGGATGTGGAGGAAAAGAACACTCATACACTGTTGGTGGGAATGTAAGTTGGTATAGCCACTGTGAAAAACAGTGTAGAGATTCCTCAAAAAATTAAAAATAGAATTACCATATGATCCAGTAATTCCTCTACTGGATATGTACCCAAAGAAAACAAAAACACTAATTCAAAAAGATATGTGCACCACTATGTTGACTGCAGCATTATTTACAATAGCCAAGATATGGAAGCAACCCCAGTGTCAACAGACAGAAGAATGGATAAAGAAGATGTCGCATATATATATGTGCAATTGAATATTACTCAGCCATAAAGAGGAATGAGATCTTGCCATTTGTGACAACATGGATTGACCTAGAGGGTATTATGCTAAATGAAATAAGCCTGAGAAAGTCAAATAGTATAGGATTTCACTTATATGTGGAATTTAAAAATCAAAACAAATAAACAAAAAAAGCAGAAACAGACCCATAAATACAGAGAACAAACTGATGTTGTCAGAGGGGAGGGGCTGGCGGGATGGGCAAAATGGGTGAAGGAGCATGGGAGATACAGGCTTTTGTTACAGCATAGGGAATATAGTCAATGGTACTGGAATAGTATTGTATGGTGACAGATGGTAGCTACATTTCTGAGCATAGCATAACTTATAGAGTTGTCAAATAGCTGAAATACATGTACACCTGAAATAAATGTAACTCTGTGTGTCACTATGCTTCAATTTAAAAACATATAAAGCTTGGAGAGAATACTGGTTACTGATCACATTACAAATCTTTGTATAGACTGTATTTTATTCTTTATTCAGTCATTCAGTTTCTACTCAGTAATTCTCATATGTTGGTGAAAAGCTATAATGCAGGAGGGAAGAGAGTTGGGAGAGAGTTGGGTAGGGTGAGGAGGTGAGGGAGAGAGGAAGAAAAAAGAGATCTTGAGTTGTATTGTTTGTGGTTTGGTTATTTTCTCATGAGCCAAACTTCTGAAAGAACCTTGGTTCAAGTCTAAAGATCAATTTTATGTAGTGGTTAAGTGTATTTCTTACCTCAAGTATTACTTGAAATACTTTCTTGGAGTCTTAAAATTCTTCAAGCATAACAACACATTACCTTTATTCAATAGAACTTCTCTAAGTCCCCAAAGTGAGATAAATGGAGGGAAAAATAAATTAATAGTTATTCAGAGATACTATGTCCTAGGTAGTGTGATATGGATTATTAGCCCCGTTTCAGATAAGGAAACTGAAACTCAGAGAATGTGATAAAAGCAGGAATTTCCTTTGCACAGTCTTTTTATTTTATTTTATTTTCAATATATGACATTTATTGTCAAATTGGTTTCCATACAACACCCAGTGCTCATCCCAAAAGGTGGCACAGTCTTTTTAAAAAAATAATCTGGAGGTACTACTTTCAGATTCTCAATGTGAAGAGCTCCGTGGACCTGTTCCCCAGCAAAATGGACATAACTGGTGAAATTGTATAATAAGCAATATCTGTGAATTGTTCTAAGAACATGCAGAGGACGAAAAAATACTTATTCAAGAAAATCTACTGGGCTACCTGAGCGGCTCAGTTGGTTAAGCGTCTGACTTTGGCTCAGGTCACGATCTCACTGTTTGGCCTTATGAGTTCCAGCCCCTCATCGAGACCCTCATTGAACCCCTCATCAGGCTCTGCACTGGTGTATGGAGCCTGCTTGGGATTCTTGCTCTCTCTTCTCTCTCTGCCCCTCTCCAACTTGTGCTTTCTCTCTCTTTCAAAATAAATAAACTTAAAAAAAAAAAAACCTTGTACATACGTACAAATACACACACATTTGCAGATATTGTTTCATAAAATTAGAATCATATTACCCTTGCTTTTCTGAACCTTACTTTTTTCATTCAACAAAGCCTTATGGAAATTCTAACAAGTAAATGATAAGCTCTAATTTATTCTTGTAAATATCTACATAATAGTCCATAAGGTGGATACCCCATCCTTTTTTCAGTTCTTTGATATCTCTAGACCCACCCCTCCATTGTCTTTTTTAAAACTTTATTTTGAGATAATCATAGATTCACTAGTAGTTATGAAAAGTAATAAGAAAGAGAGATTCTGGAAGCACCTGGGCGGCTCAGTCAGTTAAGTGTCCGACCTTTGCTCAGGTCATGATCTCACGGTTCACAGGTTCGAATCCCGCATTGGGACATGGAGACTGCTTGGGATTCTCTCCTTGACCCTTCCCCACTCATGTGCGTGCTGTCTGTCTGTCTGCCTGTCTGCCTCTCTCTCTCTCTAAATACTTAAAAAACAAAGAAAGATTCTGTATAGGCTTCATTTGATTTTCCCCAATCTTAATATCTTTTACAACTATAGTACAATATCACAAACAGGCAATTGGCATTGATAAAATGCATTGATATTATTTGGATTTCACCAGTTTTACATGCACTCATTTGTGTGTGTGTGTGTGTGTGTGTGTGTGTGTATGTGTTTAGTTCCACACAATTTTATCACACATAAATTGTGTGACCACCACCACAGTCAAGATAAAGACAGTGCCATCATAAGGATCCTTCCTGCTATCCTTTTATGGCCATAGCTGTCTCTCTCTCTCTCCCACTCCTTCACCTCTGGCAACTACCAATCTGTTCTCCATCTCTATCAATTTGTCATTTCAAGAATGTTATATACATAGAATCATATAGTATGGAAACTTTGGGACTGGCTTTTTTTTTCTTTTTTTTATGTTTTATTTATTTTTGAGAGAGAGAGAGAGAGAGAGAACAAATGGAGGAGGGGCAGAGAGAGAGGGAGACACAGAATCTGAAGCAGGCTCCAGGCTCTGAGCTGTCAACCCAGAGCCCAACGTGGGGCTTGAACTCCTGAACTGCAAGATCATGACCTGAGCTAAAGCCAGAGGCTTAAAGGACTGAGCCACCCAGGCATCCCAGGACTGGCTTTTTTCATTCAGCATAATTTTCTTGAAATCCATACAAGTTATTCTGTGTATCAATAGCTCATTCCTTTTTGTTTCAGAGTACTATTCCATGATATGAATATACCACAGTTTGCTTAATGACTCACCCATTGATGGGCTTTGGGTTGTTTCTACTTCTTAGTTGTTACAAATAAAGCTCTTATAAACATTGTGTACAAGTTTTTGTATGAACATAAGTTTTCATTGCTCTGGGATAAATATTCAAGAGTGCAATTACTTGCTCATATGGTAAGTACATGTTTAGTTTTATAATAAATTGTCATATTATTTTCCAGAGTGGTTGTATTATTTTATATTCCCACCAGCAATGCACAAAAGATTGAGTTTCTTCACATTTCACCAGAATTAGTGTTATCACTATTTTTTTAAAATTTTAGCTATTCTGATAGATGCATAGTAATACTACATTGTGGTTTTAATTTCCATTTTCCTCATGGCTAATAAGGTTAAACATATTTTTATGTGCTTATTGCCATCTATATATCTTTTTTGGTAAAATGTGCGTGTCTTTTGTCTATTTTTTTAAAAATTTACATCCAAATTAGTTAGCATATAGTGCAACAATGATTTTAGGATTAGATTCCTTAATGCCCCTTACCCATTTAGCCCATCCCCCATCCCACAATCCCTCCAGAAACCCTCTGTTTGTTCTCCATATTTAAAAGTCTCTTATGTTTCATCCCCCTCCCTATTTTTATATTATTTTTGTTTCCCTTTCCTTATGTTCATCTGTTTTGTCTCTTAAAGTCCTCATATGAGTGAAGTCATATGATATTTGTCTTTCTCTGACTAATTTCGCTTGTCTATTTTTGAATTGGATTGGTTGGTTTTATACTGCTGAGTTTTGAAAGTTCTTTATATATTCTAGTTAGAGGCATTTCTTATATTTTTGATTTGCAAATATTTTCTCCTAGTCTGTAGTCTATATTTTTATTTTCCTCACAGAATTTCCTGTAGAGTTAAAGTTTTTAATTTTGAAGAAGTTCAATTTATCAATTTTTACTCTTATGAATCTTGATTTTGGTGTCTATCCATTATTTTTAACTTTTAAAATGTGACTGTTATAAATAGTTTATAACTGTAATTGTATTTTAAACTGGAATTTAAAAAACTATTTAATCTGGAATTTAAAAAACTAGTCTAGTGGTTTGTACTTTAATGGATAAGTACAATTTTGCATAATGACAGTCATGCTTAATTTTAATCATTCCATCTTATTTTCTATTTACATTTATGTACATTATTGTTTCTTCATTTTCTTTTTTGAATCTTTGTTGGTCTGGTGACAGTCCTTTGTATTCTATTTTTCTCTTTTTAACTTCTAGATTTTGTGATACTTCTCTATTCATAGATATTATAGCTTTCCCTGCTCTATTGACATATATACTTTTCTAGGATTATTTGAAAATAGGATATCAACTCTTTCCCCTTCCATAAATCTAGTTAAAACCTTCCAGAAAGAAAACTCTAAACCTCATCAATGCCTTCAATGGTGAATGCTACTCAATGTATAAGGAAGAAATAATACCAATTCTAAACAAACTCTTCCAGAAAACTGAAAAGAATACTTTCCAATTCATTTTATGAGGTCATAATTACTCTGATACCAAAGTCAGACAATGACATCTTGAGAAAAGAAAACTACAGACCAATGTTTTTATGGATATAGAGGTAGAAATTCTTAACAAAATCTTGGAAAATAATATTCAATAATACATAAAAGATAATGAAACATGACCAAGTTGAGTTAATCTCAATAATACAAGTCTTTTTTTCAACATTAAAAAAACAAGGAGCGCCTGGGTGGCTCAGTCGGTTAAGCGTCCGACTTCAGCTCAGGTCATGATCTCACGGTCGTGGGTTTGAGCCCTGCGTCGGGCTCTGTGCTAACAGCTCAGAGCCTGGAGCCTGTTTCAGATTCTGTGTCTCTCTCTTTCTCTGACCCTCCCCTGTTCATGCTCTCTCTCTGTCTCAAAAATAAATAAATGTTAAAAAAAAAAAACAAAAAACAATGTACCTCACCATATTAACTTGTAAAGAAAAACCACATGATCATCTCAGTAGAGGCAGAAAAAGCAGAAAAAAAGATCATTTGACAAAAATCAACACCTATTCCTCATAAAAACTCAGGAAACTAGAAAGGATTTTTTCCAACCCGATAAAAGGCATCTATAAACCTACAGCTAGCATCGTACTTAATTGTGAAAGACTGATGCTTTCCTGCTAAGATCAGGAAACAAGGCAAGGATGTCCACTATCACCACTTCCATCTAATATTGTACTGGAGGTTCTAGCCAGCACAATAAGACTGGAAAAAGAAATAAAATGCATCTAGATTAGAAAGGAAGAAGTTTCTGTTGATATATATGATATAATATGATATAATTATCTGATATAATTATATACGATATAATTATCTGTGTATAAAATCTTATGAGATCCACACAAATGCTACCAGAATAAGTGAGTTTTTCAAGGGTGCAGAATGTAATATACAAAAATCAGCTGTATTTGTATATATTATCAATAAGCACATAGAACTTGAAATTTTAAAAATCATAATTTATCATAGCATCAAAAACTTGAAATTCTAAGGAGTAAATCTATCAAAAGATGTTCTGGACCTGTACACTTAAAATTACAAAGCATTGCTGGAAGAAATCATATAAGACCTAAATAAATGGAAAGATATACTGTATTCATGGATTAGAGGACTCAACATTGTTAACATGTCTGTTCTTCCCAAATTTATCTATAGATTTAATGTAATCCCAGTCAAAATCCCAGGAGGCTTTGTATGTGTGTATGTGTAAATTGTCAAGTTTGTTCTAAAATTCACATAGAAACACAAGGGACCAAAAATAACCAAAATAACTTTGAAGAAGAACAAAGTAGGAGAAGGTATACTACTTGACTTTACTTATCATAAAGTCATGGTCATGCTCATCAGGACAGTGGGGGTGTTAGTGTTAAGACAGATAAATAGGCTAATGGAACTGAAGAGATGGTTTAGAAACAGACTGACAGAGAATCAATTGATTTTTGATGAAAGTGAAGGGTAATTCTGTGGAGAAAGGAGAGACTTTTTAATGAATGATGTTGGAATAATTGGGAATTCTATATACACAAAAAAATGGATTTCAATCTATATCTCACAGCGTATATAAAAATTAGCTCAAAATGTATCATAGGCCTAAATGTAAAATCTAAAACCATTAAACTTCTACAAGAAACAATATGGAAAAAAATTAAGAAAAATTTTGAACTTGGGTTAGGCACTAAAATCACAATTCTGAAAGAGAAAATGATCATTAAAATTAATCAAAATTTTAAAACTCTGCTCTTTGAAAGGCAACATTAAGAGAATGAAAAGACAAAACTATGGACTAAAGAAAAAATATTTGCAAATTATATCTGATAACAGACTATATCACAAATGTATAAAGAACTCTAATAATTCACTAATAAAAAGTTGTTTTTTTAAATGGGCAAAAGATTTGAACAGACTCTTTACCAGAGAAGATATACAGATGTCAAATAAGCACATGGAAAGATGCTCAACATCATTAGACATTAGGAAAATGCAAGTGAAAACACTTATTAATATGTCTAAAATTAAAAAGGCTGACCACACCAAATGTTGACAATGATGTGAATCAGTGGGACTCTCAGGCACTTTTGGCGAGAATGTAAAATGGTACCACCTCTTTGGGAAATAGTTTGATAATTTCTTGAAAAGTCAAACATACATCTACTATATGGCCCATTCTACTATTGGGTAGTTACCCAAGAGAAATGAAAGCATATGCCAAACAGAGACTTGTACAGGAATGTTCCTAGCAGCTTTATTTGTAATAGCCAACAACTCAAAACAGTCTAAATGTTCATCAACAAACAAGTGAATAAAGGAATTGTTGCATATTCATATAATAGAATATTACTCATCAATAGAATGGAACAGTTCATTAATGTAACACATGGATGAAAGTCTAAATAATTTTACAGAGTAAAAGAAACCAGACTTCCCCCAAAAGACTACCTACATTCTGTATGATTCCATTTATATACATTTCTAGAGAATGAAAAATTATCTCTAGTGATAGAGAACCGATCAGTGGCTACCTGGCAATGGGAGAAAGAAGAATGGGAAGGATTAACAAGTGACAGAAAATTTTTGGAGATGATAGGTGTTTATTTTCTTGATTGTGGTAATAGTTTCAAGGTACGTCCACTTGCCATACATCAAACTATACACTTTAAGTTTGTGCAGTTTATTATAGATCAGATATACCTGAATAAATTTAGTTGAAAAAATTGAAAAAATAAGGAAGGGAAAGGAAATAAAGAATGATGATGAGGAAAGTTACTTATTTTAGGTAGAATTGTCAGAGAATGCCCCTCTGAAAAGGTGAAATGTGGACACAGACTGGAATGTAGTGAGGGAGTGAGACAGTTTGATACCTAGTAAAAGAGAATTTGAGGCAGTAAATTTAAAATTTTTTAATGTTTATTTATTTTTGAGAGAGAGAGAGAGAGAGAAAGAGCAAGTCGGGGAAGGACAGAGAGAGAAGGAGACACAGAATCTGAAGCAGGCTCCAGGCTCTGAGTTGTCAGCATAGAGCCCGATGTGGGGCTCGAACTCATAGACTGTGAGATCATGCCCTGAGCTGAAGTTGGATGCTTAACCGACTGAGCCACCCAAGTGCCCCTGCAGCAGTAAATTTAAAGGCTAATGTCCTCTCTATATTGCAATGGCATAGTGATACTGGCAGTGTAGAGTACTAACTTAATTTTGACATGTTCTTAACTGTTCTGACTGTATATTATATAGCCACAGAAGGCCTAGAAGACTGAGGTTAGTATGTGCTTGCTCCAGGATATAGTCTGAAAACTGTTATAATTGTATTAAATAATTACATGATATCAGTTTAGGTTTCTGAAGTTAATTTTCTCTTTCAAAGTAGAAGGCAACTGATACTCTGATTAATTTCAGACATCTCTTAATAAGATTCTGGTTAATTGGAGAGGAGGATACTTCTTCCCATACTTTATTCATTCCTCCAGCATTGACTGATTTCTTCAGTAAATATTATAAAGTGCCTCTTGTTTCAAGCATTTTTCTAGGAAGTGGAGATATAGCTTTGGACATCCCTGCACTTATGCAATTTAGAGGATGGGGGGAAACTGATTTGCCACTTAGAAAACGTCATTTGATAGGAGAAAAATTAAAACTTACAAACATGACTACTTCTTGTAACTGAATAGAGAGGAAAAATGAATTAGAAAAAAACACTTAAGTGGATGGCAGTTTCCATGAGCAAAAGAAAAACCTAATACACCATCTGTTTCAATAGATGCTACTCCATGAAACTGATGAGAGAGATAAGGTGGGTAAAATGACTTAGCAGACACAGTAGGAAAATGGCATTTAGGAAGGGATAAAGGAGAGCCTCCTAAAAAAGTTAAAACAAAAGAAACTAACCCCTCAAAAATGTAACAAATACCTATTTATCCTTACACCAAGGTAACTGACATATGGTACATACTTTTCAAAGACTGTGAGTCTTTCCAGCAATCTAAGCCATATATAAAGGAAGGGAGCTAACATTTATTGAGCACCTGCCATGTGTCAGGCCTTTAAAATATTTCCTTATGTAAAATAAAGCAAACATTTCCTGTGGTCAGGTTCTAAATGTTCTACGTGTACTGACTCATCTTATTTTCATGACAACCTTAGTTGGTTGGTTTCATGACAACCAACTAGTATGGTTATTGTCTACTTTTACAGGGAAGGAAAATAAGATACAGAAAGGTTATGTGTTTTCAAAGTTGCCCAACTTTAGACTAGAACCCTGACAGCCTGGCTCCAGAGCCTAAGCTCTTAGCTGCTACTCTATCCTGCTTCTCTCTTCTAGATGCAAAGGATAGGAAACTTGCCCTTTTCAGGAGAATATTCATACATACCCATCCCAGCAAGATTGTTTTAAAAGGGTTTCCCAGTTTTTCCTGTTTGTTCTCCTTCCCACCTTCATCTTACACTCATTATTCTTGGCTTCTGAAGTGTAAAAACAATGAGAAAAAGGGGGATGGAACAATGAAAGGTGGAAAGGGGGTAAATCCTATCATTTGGATATTTTTATTTCACTTTAACAAAGGGCTTTTCTGTGATTCTAAAAGACTTCAACTTCAGTGTTGTTTCCACATCGGGTGCTCAGCCTGTCTGTTCTGCAATGCGTGGCTGTCTCTGTGTGTGGGTCTAGGAAGGTGCTGCCTCAACAAGAGGAAGTGCGCATGGTGATTAAGAGCCCAGGCCCTGGAGCTGGTCTGCCTGGGTTTGAATCTTGTCTATTCTCCACTATGAAAATATGTGTTGCTTCCATTCTTGAGACGGAGCATGGAACAGTAAAAAGAGTGCTGTTCTGCGTGGGCAAGTTTTGGGGGCTTAGTTCCTCATCGGCAAAATGAGGGTGACATTTCACCCCACCTATTTTATGGTTTTGTTTGAAGTTGAAATGAAATATATGTGAAAAGTCAGTATGAACTATAAAGAGCTATTGAAATGCTAGGCATATCCATACTGTCAATAGGATACATACTTGTGTTGCTCATTTGGTCTCTCAAAGTGCTTTTCCTTGCATAGTTCTTCTCTTTGTTTCAAATACATAAACTGCATGAAGTGAGCAGTGTGGCCAAGTAACAGAGGCAAGTTCACTGCACTGTGAAGTGATCAGCATCCCCAAACCCATGATTTCATTAGGGCCTTTGTCTTATCTAATATGCACCAACACCTAGGTCTGCAGCCCCCCAGCAGCCTGTCCTCACATGCAGCTAAAAGTGAAAAGAGAAGAAAGGTGGAGCAAGAAATGGCAAGAAAGGATAATTCTTATTCCCAGCTTTGTAATCGACAAAAGGCATCATTAGTTATTTATTCCAACACATTTCAAATAAAGATTGGTCATTTTCGAATAGATTGGTAAAAAAAAAAAGCCCACTGAACTTAAGAAAACTAGGCTCAGGGGCACTTGGGTGATTCATTCGGTTAAGTGTCAGACTTCCACTCAGGTCATGATCTCATGGTTCAGTTCGTGAGTACCATCCAGGTGTGGGACTCTGTGCTGACAGCTCAGAGCCTGGAGCCTGCTTCTGATTCTGTGTCTCCCTCTCTCTATGCCCCTCCCTCACTCACACTCTGTCCTTCTGTCTCAAAAATAAATAAAAACATTAAAAAAAAAAAAAAAAGAAAACTAGGCCCACATTTGGGAGAGAAATTGCACATTCAACTAATGACTATAGTGTTGATATCCACATGAAGCTGCTTTCCTGTCTTTCATATCCTTGTAATACAGGTATAGGAACTGGAGTGAACAGTGCTCGTTCCTGTAGGATAGTGTAAGAAAGATCCTGACAAACAATTCTGTTTTTAACGAAAAAGTATCAGTATCTCATTTTTCCAATCCTAAATGTCCTCTGAGCTAAGAATCATAAACTACATATCTATCTCTTTATGGAGAAAAGTTGACAATGAAAATTAGCAGAACAGAGATAATACAATACGAACAATGCTTCTTCCACTGATAAAAGGACAACCATTCTGAAGTACAAAAACAGAAATAGAAAGCAGAGGTGGAAGACAACAGAAGAAGGAAAGGAATTAGTCATTTCAGGAATTGTGGAATGTTGTCGGTCAATAGAGTTCTGGATCATAAAGCCAAGATTTCAATAGGAAAATACTCCAAGATCATACTTTGGTGTTTAAATGCTAAGGGAAGTCAGGAGCTCACATTAAATTTTCCCTAAGGCCTTAAATTTTATTTTGAACTAAAACTTCATGAAGCACTTAAGAAATACCAGCCTTTACAAAACAGATCTGACAACTTATGCGCTGGGGTATGATCTAAAATAGGAAGTGAAATTTAAGCTTAAAATGCTAAAATCTTCTGGCAGACAACAAAAAATACATATATATATAGGCCATACCTGATTGGAAAAAAATAGTAATTCCGTTGATTTCTTTCCTTTTTTCCTTCTTTTAAGGCTTCTGGCAAGTGTTTGAATCTTCTTTGAGGAGAAGCTAATTACAGCATTAAGTCATTGAGGTCTCCTGTGCATCAGTCACTGTATTAGGCCCAGGGAGGCAAGGCAAACTGTACTGCTCTCAAAGATCTTACAGGATAGTAGGGATAAAATTACCATGCAGATGATGAATGCTATAATGAAGATGTGTACAAGATATAAAAAATGTAGAAGGCAAGGAAGGATGCTTAATTTTGCTTGGGTAGAGAGCTTACAGAAAAGTTCATTTTATGTGAGATTTGAATATTTAGCAGGAACTTGGAAGGCAAATAAAAGGAAGATGGTTCTGATGGTTAATTTTATGTGTCATTTTGACTGGGCTAAGGATGCTCAGGAAGCTGGTAAAACAATTATTTCTGTGTATGTTTGTCACAGTGTTTCCAGAGGAGATTAACATTTGAATCTGTAGACAGAATAAAGAAGATGCCCAACATGTGTGTGTATCAGCCAATTTGTTGAGGATCTACTAGAACAAAACGTTAGAAGAGGGGTGGATTTACTTGAACTGGGACAGTCATCTCCTCCTACACTCTGACATTGGATCAGGACTTATACTGACAGTCCCTGAGAGTCTTGGGCCTTCAGACTAGAACTAAATTATACCACTGGCTTTCCTGATTCTCCAATTTACAGATAGCAGATTATGGAACTTCTCAGTTTCCATAATCATGTGAGCCAATTCCTATAATAAATATGCTCTTTTGTATATATCTATGTCTGTCTGTCTATTGATCTATCTATCCTATTGATTCTGTTTCTCTGGAGAATCCTTTTTTAAAATTATTTTTTATGTTTATTTATTTTTGAGAGAGAGACAGAGACAGAGCACGAGTGGGGAAGGGCAGAGAGAGAGATGGAGACATAGAATCCAAAGCAGGCTCCAGGCTCTGAGTTGTCAGCACAGAGCCTGACGTGGGGCTCAAATCCACGATCCGTGAGATCATGACCTGAGTTGAAGTCCATGCTTAACCGACTGAACCATCCAGGCACCTCTCTGGAGAATCCTAATACAGTGGTATCCAGGCAGAGGAAATAGCATGGGAGAAAAGTATGTTTGAATAAAACATGATTGAAATGATTCATTATTGCTGGAATTCAAAAGTTATACATGCATGACTAAGGAGGAGAATGACACAGGAAATAGGGCAAGTTAGGTAGGCAGGAGGTAGGTCGTCAAGGAACTTGTTTGCCAAGAAAAAGAGTAACTATTTTCTTTCTGAAGAACAGAGACATATGATCAAATTTTTATTGCACAAACATCATCTGGGAGGATGTGAGAGATAGAATAATGCAGGGAGGAAACTGGAAGGAAGGAACACAGGAAGCCTGTAAGTCTCTCCTTGTTATAGAGAAAAGAGACAAAATGACCCAAGTAAATATTTAAGAGACAGTGTATAAGTAGAGGAGATTCCAAATATCCTCAGTCTCTTAGAAACTTTCAAAGCAAGCCCTGGTTCAATGGCTGAGGGGATTTCTTGTGAAAGCAACTTATCCTGCCATTCCTCAACTACAGACGTTAGATATGGGGTTGATTCTTCACAATGAGAAACTCTTGTCTAATTGATAGTGATGACAAATAAACTCTTAATACTCAAATTCCAAGTGTTCTGTGCATGTATTACAGAGTGGTGAAAAGGAAATTAATACACTATTTTTTTAAAGGTAATTGCCCTGAAGATCAAAAGTATTGGTAATTATGAAAAGTGCTTACAATGATAATTGATATATAGCATGAACTGAACAAATATTAATGAAAATAATAATAAAAACATTTTCTATAATAATACATATTAGCTATACATTATTAGCTATATTAAGTATTTATCCATAATAAACATAGTACATATGTTTACTATTGTACTTTTATTAATATAATTGTTACTGTTATTAATATTATTAATAATAATTGACTCTCCAAACATAAATTTCAAAAAATTAACTTGCTGAGTCAGTCAAGTACTGTATCTATGAAATCCATGATTTTGAAATAAATCTCTCTCAAAGAAACTCTGGGTCAGATTTAACACCTATCACCCTCTAACAAATGATTATGACTAAGTATGAAAACAGATGAGACACTGAATTCATCTCTTCATCTTAGTCTGACAATTTTAACTATTTTGAAATCTCATGGGTAGGGTAAATACCTTTTGCGAAGGAGACTTATTTACTTTCTTGATACAGCCAACTGCTAAATCTATGATTTCTATAAAACAGAAGCCTCCTGCCCCAAAATATTTCTAACCTCAAGGTTAACACTGATTTCCATTTTCTACTAAAATTCTGAAAATTCAGGACTAAAGACTTGGTTTTGCTTCATTTTCCCAGCAACCATAAGATGTTTTTTTAGGTAAAGTGAGATGGGTGTTGAAAGAATTTAAACCTCAAGCCTGTGTCTAATCCTTCACATTTAAGATAATCTCAGCAATGTCACATAATAGAAATTTTAATCTATTTCAGATAGAGGCATTGGCTGAAAATTATAACATACATCAAAAATAAAAAAGGAATAGAAGTGGCCTAGAAATGTTGAATTAACAAATCAAAACATCTTTATCCCATAATGCAAACATACAATTAAGTAATTTAAAATAAACATTGAGATTCATAAAGATTCAGAGTCATGGAGGTAGAAAAAGAGCTTTCTCTTCTGTTTTCTGTACAACTCAGAACCAAACCAGGGAATGTGATATGAACAGCTACATTCACCATGTAGCATCCATCTCCTTCTGATAATGACCAGTTTTCCTTGGGGCCCTTACCACCTCCCTCACTTCCAGTTCCTGTGCTTCGGAAACAATTTCTTGCACACTGTCTTCAGGGATGGACACATGTTGTGGTAGGTGGCTTGTAAGCTGGCCCCATTGATTATTTTTTCCTGATATTAATGGCTTTATGCAGTTGTCCCTCCCTTTGAATAGCTTGCTTCTAACCAACAGAATACCTCAACACTGCGACGATGTCACTTTGCAAAAATCCTGACTTTCACCTTACTAGGAAATCCCCTCCCTTGATGGTTTTGATGAAGCAAGTTGCAATGTTGAGGCCCATGGCAACGTATTAAGGAAAACCGCTGGCCAACAGCCAGCGAGGAACTGAGGCCCCCAAAAGAGCTGAATCTTGCCAATAATCATATCAGTGAGCTTGAAAGTGGATCCTCCCTCAGATAAATTCCCAGCCCTGGCCAACATATTAGATTGAAACCTTGTGAGAAAGTAAAAGTGTGAAGAACCCAGTTAAGCCTTGCCCAGATTCCTGACCACAGAAACTATCAGATAAAAAAAATGTGTGTTGTTTCAAGCTGTTAAACTTTGTGGTAGTTTGCTATACAGCAATAGGTAACGAATATATCTGGCCACTTATGCTCCCCTGGCCAGTGTGTTTCACTCAGGGTTGAGCACATGACCAATTCAGGACAATAAAAGTTAAACTCAAAACAAGAGAATTTTGTTAATCCACCTTCCCCATCGCGTAACACTGGGGAGGTGTAGGCTTCGCTGTGTTGGCAGCCAACATTGGCACTGCTTTGTGATACTGTTTTGCTATGGTCACCATTTGTTTTTTTTTTTTTTTTTTTTTTTTTTTTTTTTTTTTTTTTTTTTTTTTAAATTTTTTTTTTCAACGTTTATCTATTTTTGGGACAGAGAGAGACAGAGCATGAACGGGGGAGGGGCAGAGAGAGAGGGAGACACAGAATCGGAAACAGGCTCCAGGCTCTGAGCCATCAGCCCAGAGCCCGACGTGGGGCTCGAACTCACGGACCACGAGATCATGACCTGGCTGAAGTCGGACGTCTAACCGACTGCGCCACCCAGGCGCCCCTGTTTTGTTTTTTAAAATAACATGCAGATGAAATTTCCAACATGTTGCTTTCTGCTGTGTCCACGGAATACTTTGTTCTATGTTGGATTCTTCTAGCAGTCAAATAACATCTTTAAGTTCCCATGAATATTTAGCAAAGTCTGCCCAGATTGTATTGTAGTGGTATTAATATGGGAAAATATTCCTGTGCTTCCTGTTTTTAGGTTCAGAGCCTGAAATTTTACATGAATGTATCTATGTTTTCAGTCTCAATATGTATGTTTTGTTTAATGGATTTTGTTTCTTTCATGTATATAGTATTTTATCTAGAACTTCTATTTTCTTCTCTATTGGTTTTGACAAAAGTGGCTTTCTGCTGTGGACTGTATGAAATATGGTTTAATTGAGAATAACTGTGTACTCATAGTTCACCTAATGGGTCACAGATAAGTAACTTAGGACCATGCATACAATAAAACAACAACAACAACAACAACAACAACATCATTGTAGTTTTAGATGTGCTTTGAGTAAAACAGTAGGAACACAAAGTTTATGAAATCCTGTCAAGACCAAATGCTAGCTCAATTATAGATCCAAAACCAGATATCTCTTCAACTCATTCCCGATTCTCTGAATTCATGCTGAATTACTAACTTCATACCAGGATAATAAAAATAATGCTTTATTATGACACACACACACACACACACACACACACACACACACACACACACCCCAAATACAGACAATGTAGGAAAAGAGGTTAGCAATAATATAATAAACCTTAGATTGTACCGTTCATTTATATCAACCACAGTGAACATCTAAATCTAATGCATGTTCTGGATTAACTAAATGTCATCACAATAAATGGGTTTAGTAGAATATATGCCTAATCTCAGTAGAATTGTCTATTTTAACTTAGTATATACTCTAAGATAGAACTGTACATTCTTCCTGCCCTTGATTTCAATAGCCTTTTGTAATTAGAGGATGGTTTAGAGCCTTGTAACAGCTTACTTAGCATATGAGCTCTGGCAATTTTTCTAAGTTTAAGAAGTAAAGAGGAAACTCCTATATGACTATGAGCAAAACCTGTCTTTAGATCCATTTCCTTGCCTATAAAATTAGAAGAATCTAAAAAAATAAGTATTTACCTTATAGGGTTATTGAGAAATTAAATAATACTTAGAATAGTCTTTGGCATATGGCAAATCCTCAATAAATGTTAACTACCATTAGTATTAGCATATTAAAACTATGACTATTGTCATTTATTATTAGAGTTATCATCATTATATGGCTTTCAAGTCTCTTCATTATTTGGGCTTAATCTGCCCCAACTTCATCCATATTCCATTCTATCCATATTAAGAGAATGCCTTCTTGCACCCCTCATTTTGCTCATGCTATCCTCTCTACCTGTTATATACTGTGGCTACCCTCCTCCTCATTTCCAATTTCCTCATGGTTTTATTCTATTGGTCCTTCAAGGTCCTTCCATGTCTTGTCTAAGGCCTTCTGGGATACTCTAGTAGGAATAATTTCTTCTTCCTATAAATTCCCACAGCACATTATTTGTGCCTCTTACATGGTACGTTTCACTTTAGTTGCTGTGTAGTATTTATGTATATGTCTTTCACCAGACTTCAAACACCTAAATGATGGAAGTCATGTCTTAATCATCTATTTGTCCCAGTAGTACCTAATAGAGTGCCTTGCACAAAGTCGGGCACATTTTTTTTTTGTTTTATTCAAACACATATATATACAGTGCAATATTGGTTTCAGGAGTAGGATTCAGTGATTTATCACTTACATACTGCGTCCAGTGCTCATCACAAGTGCCCTCTTTAATACCTATCACCCATCTACCCCATCTGTCACCCAATTCTCTCCATCAACCTTGTTTGTTCTCTATCAAGAATCTCTTGTTGTTTCCTTCTGCCTCTTTTTCCCCTTTCCCATATGTTCATCTGTTTTGTTTCTTAAATTCCACATATGAATGAAACCACATGGTATTTGTCTTTCTCTGACTGACTTATCTCACTTAGCATAATACATTCTAGCTACATCCACATCGTTGCAAATGGCAAGATTTCACCCTTTTGATGGTTGAGTAATATTCCTGTGTGTGTGTGTGTGTGTGTGTGTGTGTGTGTGTGTGTGTGTGTGTGTATACATCACATCTTCTTCATCAATTCATCAGTTGATGGACATTTGCCCCCCTACCCCCAGAGTTTGGCTATTGTTGATAATGTTGCTATAAACATTGGGGTGCATGTACCCCTTCGAATCTGTATTTTTGTATCCTTTGGGTAAATACCTAATAATGCAATTGGTGGGTTGTAGGGTAGTTCTATTTTTAACTTTTTGAGGAACCTCCATACTGTTTTCCAGAGTTGCTGTGCCAGTTTGTATTCCCACCAGCCGGGTGATACGGTTTCCCTTTTTTTGCATTTGTATCAACACCTGTTGTTTCTTGTGTTGTTAATTTTAACCATTCTGACAGGCTACAGGTGATAGGTCATTGTGGTTTTTATTTGTATTTCCCTGATGATGAGTGATGTTGAGCATCCTTTCATGTGTCTGTTAGCTATCTGGATGTTTTCTTTGGAAAAGTTCTGTTCATGTCTTCTGCCCATTTCTTAACTGGACTATTTACTTTTTGGGTATTGAATTTGATAAGTTCTTTATATATTTTTGGATACTGATCCATATACAATGATTCTTTCAAGGAATCAAGGATAGAGGCTAACACAAGGTTTGCTGAAGTTTGTAAAGTTTGAGATAATAAAAGGAATAATGTAAAATGAGGATTCAGTGGTCAAGTAACATCAGGAAAATAGGGAGAAAAGAAGTTAAACAGGTTTCTTTAATATAGTTAAGATAATAATAAGATTTTCTATGAGACTTGATATACTGATTTGCATCATCAATCTCAAAGAAGGGGCATATAGCACTGATATCTCTAGACCTCATATAACCAAAAGTTACTCTCCACTTTTTTATCAGAGCACCTTGAGAGGCTAATGATCTATGAAGCACAATTTGGAAAATTTATCCTTGATATTACCCAAAGGAAGTTAATGGCAACAGTCAATGGAAAATTAAATATATAATGGGGTACCTGGAAGGGCTCCCTTGGTTAAGTGTCCAACTCTTGATTTCGGTTCAGGTCATGATCTCATGGTTCGTGAGATCAAGCCTCACATCAGGCTTTATGCTGACAGAGTGGAGGCTGCTTGGGATTCTGTCTCTCCTCTCTCTGCCCTCCCCTGCTTATGCTTGCTCTCTCTCAAAATAAATAAACATTAAAAAAAAAGAATTAAAAAAAATAAAGTATTACTAGGAGGAACACCAGGAGACAACAGAGTAATCATGTTAAGATTCAGGGTTCCGAGATTTCACCTCTCTAATTCCATCAAGACTTACTGCAAAGCATTCCATACAGTGTGTCCTTAATAAAAATTTTTTTCATAAGAGAATAACTGGAAGAATGAAATTAGACAAACCTGAATCTCTTCTGCCACTTACTAGCTGTGTGAACTTAGTCAAATTACTTAGCCATCCTGGGCCTTGGGCTCCTTTTCTTGGAGATGAAGGCTAAAAATCATGCTATATCACAGCACTGTTTTGCATTTAAATGGAAATAATTCATGTAAAGTGCTTACATAGTAGCCAACATAGTAGTTGGTACATACTTTTTAATACACATATATTTTATAAATTGAACAGCTTAAGAGTACTAAGTAGATATAAAGTACAGTGACTGTATTTTTAATAAAAACCATCATATAGAAGAGAAGGAGTAGTAAGTAATATGCCTAATATGTAGTTGTGACCTGTCAACAATTGCAACAGAATGGGACCAGTGACACATAATGCATCATAGCATCACTAAGACTGTTGGTTTAGAAAAAAGGAAGTCATTGACTTTGATTCTTCATAAGGACCCTAGGTATTATGTCATTTTAAAATATGTACAATAATGTAATGGCATTATATGGTGATGGATGGCAGCTACACTTGTGGTAAGCATAGCATAACATACAGAGAAGTTGAATCACTACACTGTACACCTAAAACTAATGTAACATTGTGTGTCAATTATGACCAAATAAAAAAATTAAAAATTTTTAATGTGCAATAAAAACAGAGCTCAAAAATAATATATATTTTAATATTATATATTAAATATATAATGTTATATAATATATAGTGTATGTTAAGCCTCAAAGAAATGAGTATGATGAACTAAAACTGACATTTTATCACAAAGAAGATGTCACTCATGATGATAATATTGATAATGTTAATTATTTTATACATTTTTAAATTGGCTCATGTTCTATTGGGAGCAAAGGGAATGTTATATAACAAAATCGTAGCAACAGTAGACATTTGAGATGGTACTCAGTGATTCTGAGGAACATCCATCGACTTTGATAGGAATTTTATGGTTAAAAATCCTAAAATGGCTTGAAATTTTCCTTCTATGATTTTCCTACTATCTTTGAAGTATTTTGAAGGAGGGGTTCAATAAGTCAATAAGATATATAGATTATCTAGTGCGAGTCTATTTATTTCTCCAGGCCATTAAGCTGTTGGCAGCCCATCAATTCAATTATTTATGATTCGTTCTAATTAACAAATTTGTATTATCAAGAAAATATGTTCAGTCCTATTCAATACATTATTAAAGCTACAAAATCTGTTCCTAAAAACCAGAGTTGGGTGCATAATTATTTCTTTCTTTAGCATTTTACAAATATAAATGGGCTCATTTCCAATAACAAAAGATTAACCACTGCACAAGGCATGCTAGAAAGGAGTGCTTGTAATATCACATTTTAAATAATTGGAAAATGTATTTAAATATATTTTACCCAAACTAAAGTGTGACATAAACCATCTGTGTATAAAATTGCATCTGCTTAAATTATATGGCTACAGATTATAGTGACTATTATATAAAAGATTACCAAATTATTCTAATAGTTCTATTCTTCAAAATCATTAAAAAGTTTTCTGACTTGTTTTCATTACGCAACATAATAAACAGAATTGGGGTGCAATATTTGGTAAGGTTTTTACATGTTACTTTACATAATAATTGCATATACTACTCCACTCTTAATATTGAAAGCTAGAAACTTTGAAATTAACCCTTACTCTTTCCTATCTTTTATCTTTTAGACAATTTGTCATCAAATTCATATATGTCTTCCTTAGTTCTTCAGATTTTACTTTTCCTTTGGTTCTCATTGCTTATCTTATACCTAGAATAAATTATAAATATCTTCAATATGTTTAATACTTGTACATAATAACTGTAGATAGTTAGTACATAGTAGATGAAAAAATTACTCTTCTGACTTTCTTCAAGTTCTCTCTATTCAGCCAGTGAATCTCCGGAAAACCAGTGTAAGAAGACAGATTTTCCATTTATTATTTATTTCAGGCTCTGTATGTGATATAATAATTTTTTTAAAGATAAGTTTAACCAGAATATATCTATTCATAAAAATATATCTTATACCCATTTGAAGACTGACTTTAGCTACATTTGAAACTGATGTCTGTATTGCTTAAACACAGAAATACATTTTTGGTTCAACATAAAGCAAATCCTCGATAAATATTTGTTTAATGAATGAATGAATGAGTGAGTGAATTTTACACTCAACAGAAATGAGTTTAGACCATTTTCTGATGACCTCAAATGGCTCATCAGTGTGCTAGATGCTAGGATTTCAGAAGTGAAGAGACTCCACACTTTCCTTCACACAGTTTATTATGGCATTGCCTTTAGTTTAAACTAAAGGGATTTAATTATTTTAAAAATTGAGTTTCATGTTGAGAGATGCCTTTTATTTATCAACAAATAAATTCCAAGGAACAAAATAAAAAGAAATGTAGTGTGAACTTATATATTAAAAGAGTCTTAAGAGACCTATCAATCACTTGTAATATATTTATATCCTCAGCAACCTGATTCAAACAACCAAAGATTAAAAAATAAACTGAGACAAGTGGGGATTTTGAAACATCAAGTGGATCTTGGATTATGTTAAGGAATTATTTTTTGATTTTTCTTTAGGTGTGGTAATGGTATTTTTGTTATATTTTAAGTCCTCTTTCAGAGTTATACATACCATAATAGCAGTAAGATGATACAATCTCTGAAATTTTCTTCAAAATAATTCTGGGTATTTATAGGGAGTGAATGGTTGGTACAGAGGAAAACAAGATTGGTCATGTATTGGATAGGCTTTTAAGCTAAGTGATGGGTACATGAGTGTTCATAATATTATTCTCTTTACTTTTGTATATGTTTGAAATTTCCCATAAATAAACTTTTTAAAAAGTCATGTTGGGGGCGCATGGGTGGCTCAGTTGGTTGAAGACGTCTGACTTCAGCTCAGGTCATGATCTCATAGTTCATGGTTTCAAGTCCTGCATCAGTATTCTCTGCTGTCAGCACAGACCCCACTTTGGATCCCATGTCCCCATCTCTCTGCCTCTGCCCCACTCTCTCTCTCCCTCTCAAGATAAATATATAAACTTAAAAAAAAAAAGCAGTTGTGTTGAAGGGGCGCCTGGGTGGCTCAGTAGGTTAAGTGTCTGACTCGAT
Organism: Puma concolor; assembly: GCF_028749965.1. Classification (NCBI taxonomy): domain Eukaryota; kingdom Metazoa; phylum Chordata; class Mammalia; order Carnivora; family Felidae; genus Puma; species Puma concolor. The sequence goes on along the minus strand of NC_141673.1, from coordinate 22,319,175 downwards.
TTCGGCTCAGGTCATGATCTCACAGTTCACATCTCACATCAGTCTCCTTATTGACAGTGTGCAGCCTACTTGGGATTCTCTCTCTCTGCCCCTCCCCATGCTCTCTCACTCTCTCTTAAAATAAATAAATAAACTTTGAAAAAAGTCATGTTGGTAAAACTATAGGAGAAACTTTGAAACGTGATTTTTAACCTTTTAGGGAAAAAGTGGCATGAAATAAAATGATGTCATACTTTGTTCCCTAAATGCTTTAATTGAAGCATTTTATTTAAATATCTTTACTATATTAGCAAATTCCTAGTTGGCTAAGGAAACATTAAATGGTGGAATCATGACCTGTAATTTGCCAATAATTTTCTATTTTCCTGCTTTTATTAATTGTATGCTTCTCATAGATACAGCATTTAGTCAGACAAGTTGTGGAACTCTAATACCACAATAAAAACAATATTAGTTTCCTCATATATATAAAACTCTTCTGAGCATCTACCTTTTGGTGATTTTAAACATGAACTTCTAATAACTGAATGTCATAGTGTCAAATGTTGACACGAAAAACGCTGTTTTTGACTGGATCAAGCAAAACATTTCCAAAAGTGCAGCAGCAGCACAATCTGTTATATTTGCAATGAGAAAAAATTGGCAAGGATTATAAAAGTTACTTAAGAAAGAACTTAACAGGGAGATGAAGCACAAATGGAAATGCAATAGAATGTAGGGCAAATTCCTGAGGAGATCACAGAGAAATAGCAAAAGCTTGTAGGAGTTGGGTCAAAAAAGCTCAGTAGGAAACAGGATGCCACATCTAAGAGACATAAAAGGAAACAGAAAAAAAGAATTCTTTTACTATTTCAGGAACAAAAGAAAGCTAAATGACATACTTTGCTCCTTCAGTAGAGGGAGAGGGAAAGCCAATTGCTCGTGATAGTAAAGATGCACATGCAATTGGTAATTTCAAAAAATCCTCCTTAAAATAAAGATGAACTTGAAATAGAGTTACTAGCACATTGATTGGGGGATACAAATTTAAGGTACAAAAATGGGCAATCTTTTTACAAAGTTATCCTAACATAATTTACTATTATGATTTTGTAATATATACTCAAAGATACCTAAAGAATTGACCATCCACATACGATGGTATAATGCACAACCAATATAAGTCATGTTTTCAATGATATTTAATAACAAGAGGAACTGTTAACAATATAATAATAAGCAATATATGCAGAATCATATTACTGTCTGGAAGGGAAGGATCAAATCCACAGTAGTTATTTCTAATGAGGTTATTGGTGATTTTTATTTTCTTTATTTATACATTTGTTGGATATTCTTCATTTAAAATTATTTACTTTTATAATCAAACATAGCAATAAAAATATTGTTTAATGCATTAACTCCTCAACCTCCTACAGTTCAACTCCTACTAGCCCATTTAAGTAACTCTGGTTAAGGATGCCAATAATCACCACTTTGCCAAATCATATGGTTGCTTTTTGCTTTTGTTCTCTGAAACATTTGACATTGTTGGCTACCCCATACTAGAATTCTCTGCTCCCATGGCTTGTCTGCTGTAACTGAACCACATATCAGCTGCTACATGGAAGATTTAATGGCTGTCTTTACCACAAGTTATTCTGTTCGTTGCAAACCTGGCCACATCTCTTTTCCCCCTTTTAGAGCTCTCACAGCATGTAAGGTAAGTTACTCAGGACTCTCAGCTGCAAGTCACCCATTGAAAAGAAAAGGAAAGTTTCAAGTCCAGGAATTTAAATCAGATTTCCATCTTTTGCTTCTGTTTGTCTCTTAGGTAGTTGCATCTCTTACAAGCAGATGAGCTTCCTCTCAGTGACTGGGATGAAAGGGCAAGGCCATAGATAATTGCAAGCTTTTATATCATCCCAGCTGGCAACCTCAAAGCCAAGAGAGATACTTGCTCTCCCAGTATCCATGACATCCAAGGCAAAGTCTTTAGTTTATTGTGTTTACACAAAGGCCAAGAAGGCAGGCCTGAGTTCCACATGCAATTCCATGGATAGAGGGTAATATACTATGATTGGCAGCCTGATCAAAACCACAGTATGTGGTATGCCCAAGGGGAAGTTTTACAAAGGAAAACAGGGACTCTATTAGTAAGAGAAAGGGGTGAGGAAAGCTGGGCAAATGAAAACATAAATATCTCCTACACAAGGTAATATTTAGTCCCCTTAGTTTAGCACTCTTGGATTTTCTTGGGCTGGCTGCTGCTGCCTACTTTTCTAGCCTAATCTTTTGCCATTTACTCCCAAGAACTCTACAGTCTATCTATGCTGCACTTCTGGCTCTTTTCTAAATAGGCTGTACTAGGCAGAATAGTGGCCCCCAAAGTTACCTATACCCTAATCCTTGGAATCTCTGAATATGTTACCTTACAGGACAGAAAGAATGCTGCAGATGTGATTAAGTTTAAGGATCTTGAGATGGGGACATTATCCTGGATTATACAGCTTGGCCCAATATAATCACAGAAGTCCTGAGAAGTCCTGAAAAGCAGAGAATTTTTCCCACATCAGAGAAATAAAGATATGTCAGTGTGGGAAAGATCTGCCCCACAATTGCTGGCTTTGAAGATGAGGGGAGAGGACCACAAACCACAGAGAATGTGGGTGGCCTCTAGAAGCTGGAAAACGGAGGTAAATGGAGTCTTCCCTAGAGCCTCCAGAAAGTAATGCAGTCCTACTGACATTTTGATTTAGCCCAGTGAGAATTGTGTCAGACTTTGGACCCAATAGGAAGAGAATAGATTTATATTGTTTAAGCTACCACGTTTATGGTAATTTGTTATAGCATTATAGAAAACTAATACATAGGTCATACTATATCAAGCTTTGGTAGAGGAGTAAGAAGTTTTCTTTGACTGTCTCAGGGTCCATGGCAGAGTCTGAAAATTGGCAAAGTGAAAATTAACAGGAGAAGGGCAAAAAAGTTTATCTAACATACATTTTATATGACACAGTAGCCTTCATAAGGAAATGAAGACCCAAAGAAACAGACCTGTGCACAGTTGTGGAGGAATATGATAGATCAAGGGTTATGTAGTAGTTGTAGTAACCTGGGGGAAATTTAGTGAGGCCTATTTGTTAGGAATTTTTTTTGATATCCCTTTGTCTTCGGAGGTTAAGATGCTCCTTATACCCAGAGGGTATATGACTTGTTCCAGAGAAGAAAGGTGAGAGGGGAGAAGGTCAGTGACCTTCCTACTTCTGTTGTTTTCTCAAACTCTTTCAGCTTAAAATATTCAATATGCCAAGGCACTACAGTTTGGAATAGTGTGTCCTGAATTCCATCACTTTCTTGCTTTTGCATATCTGGTCATTTCATGCAAAGTGTCTTCCCTACTGAACCATCTCATCCAAACCCAGTCCATTTGGTGAATTCCTAGCAATGTTCAAAGTATAACTCAGGTGTTATCCTCTCTCTGAAGCCTTCTTTAGTATCAGCCCCTGGGAAGATATGAGTTCTTCTTCCCTATGGCCACACAGTCCTCTGTGCATACTTCTACTACAGTATTAACCATACTGTATTGAAATTGTCTTAGAATAGATGTATCTCTTCCATGGTACTATAAATTTCTTTTAGGCCAGGGACTTTAACCTTGCCTCAGTGGATACTACAGGTCAAACAATGTTGGGTACATAGTAAATTTTAATAACTGTTGGAGAATGCATGAAAAGTCACTGCATTGATTACTTTGAAATTTACATAGGCATGCAAAAGAGTTGGAAACTGGAAAATGTCCAATGTATTATAAAAAGAGAAAATTAAGACAGCATTCTAGATTTAACTTCCATCACCATAAACATACTGGAAATCAATCAATACTAGCAAAATTTTCAAATACATTGAAGACAGAAGGCACATTTTTATTACAAGAAAATTTTGTCTTAATTACTTACTACAATCCTCCTATGTCAGTGGCTGAACTAATAAAGTTAGGGGTAAGAAATTGGTTATAATTAATCTTTTTTGATGTAGCAAAGCTTTGGCTAGAATCCATACATCAATGAATTTGGGAAATGTGATCTTTAATGGCATTAATTAATAGTATCTAATGTTGTGTCCTAGAATCTGGCCAATACATTTATGTAGAGGTAGCCTGCAAGATGGCCCCCAAATGATTCTTGCCTCCTGCAATTCAGTGCCTTGGGTATTCCCCTCCAAGACTAAATAGGGCTAACCTATGTGACAAAAGGACTTTGTCAAAGTGACAATGTAGGGCTTCTCGGGCTAGATCATAAATGACATTCCTGCTTCCACCCAATGCTGTTGAATAGCTCATTCTTGGGCAAGAGCTTCATGTCATGAGGATGCTCAAGCAGTCTTGTGGAGGAGCCAATTACAGAAGGACTGAGACCTCCCAGCAGCAACTGGAACCAAACTGCAGCTATATGGAAGCTGATCTCCCAACCCCAGTCCAACTCTCAGGTGACTGCTTGCCTAGCCAATTTCTTGACTTCAACCTCATGAGAGACCTGGACAATAATTATGCAGCTGAATGGCTCCATAATTCCTGATCTCCAGAAGCTGTGAGAGATAATAAAAGTCTATTGTTTTCAGCCACTAAGTTTTGGGATAGTTTGTTAACATAGCAACAGACAACTACTATACCACTTGCAATAGAGAACATAAAGACAGAAGTCACCATAAAGCACTTCCTTATGTTGTTACCTACAGATTAAAAAAATGTGATTATCCTTTTACCACCAGCCTTAGGTTTCCAAACCATTGAACTGAACGGTCTCAGAGCAGAAGAAAGATTACAGGGCATATCTATTTCTTCTGGATTTTATACTAAAAAAAAAAAAGTGCCAGCTTTGACACTCCACTGCCAGTTCTCAGTGGTCAGTGGCAAGAACTGATCACATCTTCCCTTGTCTCCAGATTCTTTTCTGCCATTGAAGCATGAAGTTGGATGGTGTGATGGTTAATTTTATGTGTCAATTTGATTTGGCCACAAGGTGCCCAGGCATTACTCAGACCAAACATTCTAGGTGTGTCTTTGAGGATGTTTCTAGGTGGGATTAATAATAGACTGAATAAAGCACATTTTCCTTCCTAATGTGGGTGGACCTCATCCAATCAACTCAAGACTTGAATAAAACAAAAAGTCTAAGAGGGAACTCTTGCCTGACTATTGAGTGGGACATTCAAGGTCTTTTACGACCTTTGGATTCAGACTGAAACATTGGCTGTTTTGGGGTCTCAAATCTGCTGCCTTTGGACTCATATTGGAAACTACACATCAACTCTCCTAGGTCTCTTGTTTGTCAACTACAGCTCTTGAACTTCTCAGCGTCCATAATTGTGTGAGTCAATTCTTCCCTTATAATAAAGCTATCTATCTATCTATCTATCTATCTATCTATCTATCTATCTATCATCTATCTACCTATCTATCTAACTATCCATCCACCCATCCTACTTCACTATATATGTTACGTACTCTACTACATATGTATGTATGTGTATATATATATGTGGCATTTGAAGAATGTGGGGGTTAGGGTTTTGGTCCCCCAGACAGTCAAAAATTCACATATAACTTTTGACTCCTCAAAAACTTAACTGCTGGGGCACCTGGGTGGCTGTCGGTTTATCATGTGACTTTGGTTCAGGTCATGATCTCGCAGTTGGTAAGTTCAAGTCCCTCATCGGGCTTGCTGCTGTCAGCCTGTCAGTGCAGAGCCCACTTTGAATCTTCTGTCCTCCTCTCTTTGTTCCTTCCTGGCTTGCACTTTCACAAAAATAAATAAACGTTAAAAAAAAAACACCTGCTAATAGCCTACTGTTGACTGGAAACTTTACCGATAACATACTTTACCGATGAACATGCATTCTGTATGTTATATGTATTATATACAGTATTCTTACAATAAAATAAGCTACAGAAAATAAAATGTTATTAAGAAAATCATAAGAAAGAAAAGATACCTTTACAGCAATGTATTGTATTTATCAAAAAAAACTCTGCATATTTGTGGACCTGTGTAGTTCAAACCCATGTTGTTCAAGGGTCAACTGTACATGTATGATAATATAGAATGTATTTTATATATACTACATATTATATATAATAATAAATATAGAATATATAAAACATTACTATATACATATATATGTATATATATATAGTGAGTATATTCTACTGGTTCTGTTTCTCGGGAGAAACCTGACTCATACAGATGGTGAGATTCATAATGTGACTGCAGAAAATGAGAAAAGCATGACACACAGTCAGTCTTTCTCTTGATAAGGTTCAGGAGAGAAATAGACCTTTTGGGCTTTTTTATTTTCCTAAAAAAAATGAGAAGGCATAAAAGCAGGTAACTTTCAGTTCTGATTTTCCTGTGTCTCATCCTATTTTTCCTATTTTAAACAGTCTGTGGACAGACACATACTCAGTCTGTCTCTACGATTGCTGCTCTAAGTGTGACCATCACAGAACAAATGCCTTGATGTCATCTCATCTAAAGCATCAGAGAGGATGTTTTAGGCAGGGAGGGGAAGGGGGAGGAGAAAGAGAGTGATGAAGGTCAAGGGAAGAACAGTACAGACCTAACTGTGGAAACAGAAAGCAGTGAACTGGTTCAGGCACAGACCAGAAGTGTTCCTTGGTTGTTGGGTTAACACAGATGCACTCTTGTTAATGCCCTAAAGATGAGGAATTAAATGAAACACTTCAGTTCTAAAGAGAGCTGTTTCTGCAGAAGGGCAAGATGGGGCACAAACATTAGAAGAAGACTTGCATTCTAGTTTAATTTATTCAGTTCTGAGAAGCTAACACATTATAGTTGAAATGTTTCCTCTCATAAAGTAAATTTTGAATTAGATAAAATATTTATGATTCTGAAAAACTTTTTCACATGAATCTAAATACCTAGCCTAAGGTTTATTGCAATCATTGTTCCCAAGTCAATGAGAGAATTTTTGTAGCCTTGCTATAAAACTGTTTCAATAGAATGGCTAGGTGGTTATCTTTAATATCCTGAAATTTAATAGTAGAGCTATGTAGTAGAATTCAGTCTTTCTAAGCAGGAATGGCAAAATGGTTTCAAATTATTATTTTTTTGTCATCATGTCATTAGTACTTTAATTTTATAAGTGTTTATCAGAAGTATTTTTTTTTCCTTGTTCTGGGTGTAGGTAGGGAAGTTACTGACCTCTGCAGTGATGATAGCAGGAATGAATGGGGTATAGCTAAGACCTAGTGTTATCTCCTCAGGCTGTTTAAATTCAGGGAAGTCACTGTAGAATAAAAGAGGCACAATTTTACAATAGAATGAAGATTCTAGACAATACTTAGGATCAGGCAATAAATATAAACTCCACAAGGGCAGAAGTCTTTGTTCTTTTTCTTTCTTCATCAAGCCAAAGCATCCATGCATCCAATAAGCATTTGTTGAATGCATGAAGGTGCTAGGAAATGCTCAGAAGAAAACAGGTGAAGAAGTGACATCTGTAGAAGTGAGGACTCTTAACAGCTCAGGGAATTGCTACTTGGTTCCTCTTCTGGGCTGGTTTTTGAACTTTGTAGCAACAGAACATTAATTGGTATTACCTCTAGATTAGGGTTTTAATCCCGAATCTACAGATTCTAAAGAGGTATATGAAAAGGCTTCAGGTGGTCAGTAAAGCTCCCAAAATGATATGCAAAATTTTATATGCCATCACACATTTTTCTGAGATTTCTTACCTTTCATCAGATTCTCAAAAGAGTCTGTGACCCATAAAATGTTAAGGGCTATTGCTTAACAAAGAAAGTTAGAAGGGGACAGCCTCTCCCAAAGTGCCATTTGAGAAGACATTTGAATGTAAGTTGAGCGATGGGGCTGCCTGGAGGAAGAGTTGTAGGAAGTGGGAGCAGCATGTTAAGGGCCCAATGTGGCAGTGAGCTTAGTGAGTCTGAAGACAGTAACAAGGCCTTTGTTGTGGGGCAGAGTAAAGAAAGGCAGAACAGTAGGAAATGGATAGGAGACGTAGGTGGGAGTCAGATCATGTGGAGTCCTGTAGGTCACTATAAAAATTTTATCATATTCTAAATATGATAAGATGTTATTGATTAAAGAACACAGAGAGCTGGAATAAGTATTCACAATCCATGAGAGTGACAGACTGTCTTTACAACATGTTATTTTTTGGTAGAAAAGAAAAACTAGGAACTCTGAAGATACAGTCAAGTATCCCATAAGCACTGAATAAATACTCTTAACTCACTAGTAGGTGGATGTGTTTGAAAATGATTAATAAGGAACATACTGTGTTCTTATTCAAGCTATCATAATGAGTATTGATTTAGTTCTTTAAAGAAAGCTTACTTCTGGAGAAGTTGAATAAATTTATTATATTTCCCAGAGACCTACTCCTTAGAAATAAAGTTATTTTAGTGTTATGCCATTACTTAGGTATTTTCACTTCGGTGATCTGTCAAGTGTGTAGAAAATTTGCATAATAAATTCTGCATGTGTGTATCTCCTCTCTCCTTTGCTGCAAAAGAAGCCAAGTAATAAATAGTCTTCTTTGATAAAGGGTTCAACAAAGGAAAACAAATATTTAGAATAGTTAAATCACATGAAGTCTGTGATAAAGAGAGGATGATAGGCAGGCTTTACCTATAGTTTATGCCAAAATTTTTATCTGAAGGCAATAACTTGGCTGGCTATTTCCAATTACTCAGTAAACAAGTACTTACTAAGAACTATAAGGTTAAATAAACACTGCTGAGTGGAATAGGAAGGTTGTAAAATTTTGAACTTCATTCATCCATGCATTTATTATTCATTCATTTGCTCAAATCAACTGATATCAATCATGCATGTACTATGTACCTGCATTTGCTAGGAGCCAAACATAGAAGAAAAAATTTTAATTTCAATTACAAATAATAGCATAGTAAGAACTCAACAGATTATCAGTGGCTTCTTCTAATTCTAATTCTAAATAAATTTAGGGTCAGCATATTTCTTCACAGTTATGACAACTGGGCAATAGACTGTTAATCCCTAGCCTCTCTTTGGATTTACTCTGCTCCCTCTCTGCTTTGACTTTGCTTGAAAGTGATTAAGACTATCAGTGTAACTGGTTACATCAAATGACAATCTGACTGGACAAGTGCCTAATTCTCACAGTCAGTTTAGATGACCACTGTCAGTCCCCTTCTGCTCATCCTCTGGAAGTGATGCAGAACTCACTTCAGTGATTTATCATCTATAATCCCTTTGCAGTTCTTTGGATGTGTGCACCCACTGACTACTTAATGGAAAGCCCTATCTCTCTGTTAATAAAGCAAGTACATGTGACTAAAATGATGATTAACTCTCACCTCAGTACTTAAACATCAGGTCATTAGTTCACTCTTGCTTTGCAATTTGGAAGCAATCCATTCTACACTGAATCCTTAACTGGTAAAAATTCTTAAGTTGTTAACAAAATGGTAGACTAAAATGGTAATTGAGAGGGTAATAATTTCTCTAGCGCACAGACATTTCTCATACTACTAAATGTGTATAGTATTTATATGACTTTTAAAATACACTTTGTTTTCAGTTATCTATTACTATATAACAAATAACCCCAAATCTTATAGAATTAAAACAATAAACATTTTATTTCATCATTATGTTACAAATGGGCTAGGCTCAGCCAAGCAGTTCTTATACTGGTCTTGCTGGAGGTCATTGGTGTGGATGTATTCAGCTGCTAGTGTCCCTGGGGATCACTGTGCTTCTTGTGTTTACCTGTGGTCTCAGGCTTCTCTTTCTCTATGTGTCCTGTGTGCTGTCTACATTTGTCTCTCTGCAGGTTGGATGGCTTTCTTCACAGAACACCTCAGAGCCCTCAAGAGTCCTAAGACATATTAAGGCTTAGCCTTGGAACTAGAACACATCAATTCTACCACATTCTATTGGTGAGAATCCTAGGGCCAACCCAGCTTCAAGGTGAGGGAACCACACTGGGATGTGAATACTCAAAGGCATGGTTCAGTGGAGGCCTCTAATATAACAACTACAACTACCTTGAACTGAGTAATCTGTAAACCTGTACTATACATTCAGGTTGGAAGAGAATGTTAGAATGGTAGGTGTTACCTCCTTAGCAAAGCAAAGTGTCATTAATTCTTCATAATCAGGGTCCTACCTGATTTGCACTTTGTGGTTCCAGCAGTACTTATTTTCTGGAAATCACCTTTAACAATCCTGGTCACTTTTTTGGGAGAACTTTCCCTTCCTTTTGGCATCTGGCAAAATCTCTCCTTCCTCAAACTTGAGCTCAGGTTACTCTCCTTCAGGGAGCCCTACCTGATGATCTCAAATTCTCTTAGGTCCTTGCTTCTAAACTTCTAGAACATAGCCTATATTTATCTCTTTCACAGAACTTACCATACTGCCAAATGTTAATCAGGCCATATTAAAATGTCTGTGAATTTGTTTTAAGAGTGTTTGCCCAGATAGACTATGAACATCCTGAAGGCAGGTGTCGAGTCTTATTAACGTGATTTCTTTCACTATGTAAGTACCCAGTAACACTGGTAAAACAGAATTGCAACCATAGGAGCATATCTTGTGCTATCCAGGGTCACCAAATTATTTTGAATAATGCAAAGCACATATTAGTGACAATAAAACTGTATGGTTGATTGAATAAATAAATCTAATTCTCTTAGTTACTTTACATGAGATATAAATTCTGATCAGTGACCTGGTAAATTTTCAGTAAGCTTTATAAGTATTTCAATTCCTAACTAGGAACGAAGAAGCAATATGCCTTGGGCATAACTTTTCAAGTAATATCAGTGTTTAAAAGCATAAACCTTTCAGGTGGGGGCATATGGCTAAAAAGAAATCCATATCCATCTAAGGATGCTGGCGAAAATTCTGAGGACATGTGTTTGTGCTACCAAACACAAAAATGTTCTCTTGCTTCTATAAAACAGAATAAAACCTGTAGGAAACCAAATTACTTTGCTAAGTGTGACAAATCCAAACTGTTAGAGAGCAGGAGATAACATAAATCAATGGGTCTCAGAGGCAAACACTGGGAGTTATTTTGAGGTGAGTAAAATGTAGTCTTCATCCTAAAACTACATTGCGTTCCCATAGATCAAGCTTTTAGTTTTGTGTTATATGGGAAAAGATTTACACACAATGATTTCAGCCACCTGAAAGGCCTAAATAAATATAATAGCAACAGAGAATCACTCAAGCACATGCCTACATTTACTGGCCTCTCTTCCTTTTAAGTACTTTGTAGTGAGCTGTATGCCTGTATTTGACAATTTTCCCTTCTAAAGCCTAAAAGCAAAGACATTTCAGGGGTTTAGATTACCAGGTGACTCACAGTGCTTGAATTTGATATGCTGTTGCCAAGGCAATGAAATCTCAAACATATTCTACAGCTACCATCTTTTTCCTGTTTTTAAAATCAGTTGCTCTAAGAGGAAGGGATAAAATGGTAAGAACTCTTGATTAGAAGGCAGAAGAACTGGGTTTAAGTGTGGCTCTGAAATTTCTTAGCTGTGTTAACTCTGGACAAATTACCTGACCTCTATGTGTTTATGATTCCTCACTGATAAAATACCACTGGAAATAAAAAAGAAAAATCTCCTAGATGTCCACTGTTTTTTCTTTTAAGAATATTTGATTTTCCACAATCCATGGTCCTGGGACCTTTTATAACTGAGGATTGACTTTAGAATTTTATTATTTTAAATCATGCTTACAACTTGGGTTATTAGGATTTTCTGGCTGGTAACTTTGACAGATGAAGTCTGTCCTTCAGTTGTGCCCCCTGAAGTAATAATTTATAAAAAACTGAATTAGGAGTCAGGAAATCACAGACCAATTGCTTAAATTATCTGGCTTTAGTTTCCTCATCTATCAAATAAAAGGAATGGGTTTGATGTTCTAAAGCCTTTAACCAGCCATAACAGTCTCCCCTATGAATCTTAAGGCCTATGTTCCCTCATTTTAAGAGATGAGTAACTGAAGTCCTGAGAGACTGTGTTTGATCTTTTTAATTTTGAGGTGTAAGTGACCTACAATATTATCTGAGTTTTAGGTGTACAACATAGTGATTTGACATTTGTATACATTGTAAAATGGTTACCACAATGTCTAATTACCATATGTCATCATACAAAGTTATTCAATATTATTGACTATATTTTCCATGCTATACATTACATTCCTATAACTTATTTTGTAACTGGAAGTTTGTACTTCTTGATCCCCTTCACCGATTTTGTCCTCTTCACCTTAGCTCCCTCCTCTCTGGTAACCACTGATCTGTTCTCTGTATCTATGGGTCTGAATCTGAGTTTTGTTTTGGTTTTTAGATTCCACATATACATAAAGTCACACAGTATTTGTCTTTCTCTGTTTTATTTTGCTTAGCATAATACCCTGAAGATCTATCCATGTCATCACAAATAGTAAGATTTCATTTGTTTTTATGGCTGAATTATATTCCATTGTATATATACCACATATTCTTTATTCATTCATCTATCAGTGGATACTTAAGTTGGTTCCATATCTTGGCTATTGTAAATAATGTTGCAATGAACATAGGGGTGCATGCATCTTTTTGAATTAGCGGTTTCTTCTTCAGATAGATACATAGTAGTGAAATTGCTGGATCATATGATAATTCTATTTTTAATTTTTGAGCAACTCCATACTGTTTTCCATAGTGGAAATAGCCCCAACTTACATTCCCACCAACAGTGTATAAGGTTTCCCTTTTCTCCATATTCTCACCAACACTTGTTATTTCTTGTCTTTTTGATACTAGCCATTCTGACAGGAGTGAGGTGATACTCATTGTGGTTTTGATTTGCATTTCCCTGATGATTAGTGATATTGAGCATCTTTTCATGTGTATGTTGACCATCTGTATGTTTTCTTTGGGAAAATGTCTATTCAGGTCTTCTACCCATTTTTTTTAACAGACAGTTTGTTTTCTGTTATTGAGTTATATGAGTTCTTTATATATTTTGGATATTAATTTCTTATTGGATATATGATTTGCAAATATCTTCTCCCATTCAGGAGTGTGCCTTTCATTTTGTTGGTGGGCTCCTTTGCTATGCAGAAGCTTTTTAGTCTGCTGTAGTCCCATCTGTTTATTCTTGCTTTTTCTTCTCTTGCCTTTGGAGTAAGATCCAAAAAAATATCATTAAGACCAATATCAAGTTGCTTAGTATCTATGTTTTCTTCTAGGAGTTTCAGGTCTTAATATTCAAATCTTTAATCCATTAATTTTTGAATGATAGTAGTCCAGTTTCATTCTTTTGCATGTAGGTATCCAATTTCCACATCACCATTTATTAAAGAGACTGTTCTTTTCCCATTGTATACTCGTGGCTCTTTTGTCCTAAATTAATTGACCATATATGCATGAGTTTATTTCTAGACTCTCTATATGCTCCATTAATCTGTGTTTCTGTTTTTATGACAATACCATACTGTTTTGATCACTATACTTTGTAGCATAGTACAAAGGAAATCAAGGAGCATGATACCTCTGGTTTTATTCTTCTTTCTTAAGATGATTCAGTTATTCAGTGTGCTTTGTGGTTCCGTGTGGTTCTAAAATAAAGGCCTATTTCTTCTCATTTTAAGAGAGAAGTAATTGAAGCCATTAGAGACTGTGTGTGTGATTTGACTGAGGCTACACAGCTGTTTAATAGTGGAAACTTCTAGTAGGCAGGGGACAACCTCAAGATATTAGATCATGTTAGTTTCAGGAGATCCACCAGTATCTGGGTTGCCCAGGACCATCTGGGTCTTCAGGACTTCCAAGGATCACTAAAGTAGTTGATAAGTCTATGATTCGAGTTTCTAGAAAAAATTGCTCTTATTTGTGGAACTTTATCCAATAACTATAACAAAATAACACTGCAACTATTATCGTTAATTTACCATTTACTATAAGCCAAGCTCTTCATTAAGTAAGCACATTACATGCATTATTTATTTAAATCCTCACATGAATTCTATGAAATAGGTGATTGCCATCACTGTTTTATAGATGAAGAATAGAGAAGCTAAATGATTTTCGGTCTCACATTGCTAGTAGCAATGTTAGCAGAAAGCTGTATCCAGGTCATTCTGACTGTAAAGTCAATTATACTGCTTCCTATGACTAGTCACAGTTTAAAATTTTATCTCTTCCATATTTCCTCTTTCTGTATTGAGCACCATCAATAAGTGAAATTTAGCACCTCTGAACTCCTAAAGCTCCATTATGTTCAACCCATGAGAATTTGTCAAACACTATCTTGTATCAGTTACTTGGGTACAAGTCTTTTTCCTAAATGAAGCCCTAGTCCTCCTGAGAACAGAAAAGTTCTCTTGGATTCCTTCTGCCCTTCAAGATTCTTTGCATACAGTTAAATTCTTAGAAATATTTGTGGTTGAAATGACTCTGCTGGATTAAGTTCAGTTCAAAGGAGAGATACTATCTTATTTTAACCAGGAAGGATCCCTCAGTTCTGCCTACTAGTTGATCATTCTCATCTTTGGATTCTTTAGCTGTCTGAAACATAAGAACAAAGTGGAACAGACTACATCCAGTGGAGGGCAAGCCATGCTAATTTTTGTTGACTGGCCCATTGAAATGGTAATGAGGCAGAATTACTGCCTTGGGTCAGAGCAGACCTGGAGCTCTTCTGCTTTATTATTCATCTTTTCCTGAAGGATTAGCAACCCAGGCACACAGTTTTTTTTTTTTTTTATTTTTTCTGCCAGGCAAACCCTAAACCTCGTGGTGAAGTGACAAGAAAATATTCACCCTAATGTGCATCTTCCCAAGAAGACCTAAGGCAAGGTGCTGGCTTTCTCCATAGTTCCCAGGCAATCTAATATGTCATAAAGTACAATACAGAGCATCATGCTACAGGGAAAAACAAGCAAGCAGAAAAGAAAAAAGTCCATTCTGCATACTGATTTTGTCTAATGTGGCATTTGCACACATGGGCGGCCACAGTTCTTCCATGCTGCTGCCAGATTAATTCTTCACAAACACCGCTCTGATGATGAAACTGTACTAGCTCTGCCTTCTGAAAAAGGCAGCCTGGGAATGAAAGGTTTGCTACAGTTTGGCTCCAACCTATATTTTCATCTTTTGTTCCTATTATTTCAAATGCCAACCAACAATCTCCTATGTTTTATTCTATGCTTTTCCATGCCCTTATATGTACAGGGTCCTCTTCATTTGTAAGTTAAAAGCCTTGCTATGCTTCAAATTCTAGTAGCTCACTTGCCCCCCAATACAAACCTACTCTGACTGTGCATGTTGGCAGAAATATTTCCTCCTTCTGCTAGCATTAGTTTGCTCATGGCATTTATATTTTTTCTAGTCTGGCTCATGTTTGTTCAATCCTCAGAACTTAGTCCAGTGCCTAGCACATAATGGGCATTCAGTAAATGTTTGTTGAATGAATATAGATTTCTACTTATGTGGTCTTTGCATTGATGGCTGCTTTGGAAATCAAATATAAAATTTACACAGACTCATCAGTTTCTTTCTTTCTTTTTTTTTCAAAATCATCATTTTCAAGAGTCAATGATAATTCCAAGTTTTCAAGGAATGAGGGCTCTGGACTCCCCTCAATGCTTTCAGGGCCTAGTGCTGCATGTGGGTACCTTGATACTCCCTGTTACAGGCAGGTAACACTAAATAATATTAAAGTGCTGGATTTCCTGAGTGCCCACTTGGTGCTACATCACTTCCCATTCTCACCTCTAGTTCTCCTGGTGACATACTGATGATGATGGCTATCTCATTTTTAGAGAAGGCAAATGAAGGGTGCTCAAAGATCAGCATTGCTGTGCACAGTCTCACTGAGTGTGAGCACCAGAGTCGGGATTCCCACCCAGGTCTGTCTGGCTTCAAATCTAGCTTTTCTCCCATGTTCCATCTTTGAATGGCACAGCAGGTTCTATGGAAGTTTCTGCTATTTTCCTATCACTTCTCCGAGGTTCATTTCCCACTCCTGCAGCTTCACAAAAGGCAAATTACGCCTGCCAGTGACCTGCTTCCTCTAATAGGATTTCCGATGGCTGTGGCACCATTTCAGTGTCTGCTTCTCTCTGCCCAGAGCAGAGCTCCCGGGAGACTCTGGCAGTCTGGCAGCAGGTCATTTCAGCAGCTTGTTTTGCTACCCTCTCAGCCCAAACTGCTTATTTCAAACCTTTCTGTGATATATCACTCACCTGCCCTGAATTCCCCTTTTGCCTCCCCTCAGTCTATCTCAGAGGACTGCAAGTCACAATTGTGGCAACTCTCAAAGCATCAGGGAAGAGTAGAAACCTTATTGTCAGGCTTACTAATTGGGCTGTGGGGAAAATTCCACCGAGACCCATCTAATGAAGATTACCTTTGAACTACCTATGAAGAAATGGCTTGAGGAGATCCATCATAGGGATATGTGTGTGGAGACAGATTGGGAGGCTCTAAAGTAAGCAGGCAGAACTATTTGTAAACACCAAAGCATCCCCTTGAATACAGTTAAAGAACCAAATGGAAGTATTATCTCATAGATTCTAAGATGCACTTCTCTCTTTTTAACATTTGAACACTCAGTAATTGGAATATGGCTTAACATTGATAGCTGTATAGTCATTGTTGGGCAAAGAGCAGTCAGCATAGTTGTCATTGTCTTTATCTATGTAGTTATCAAATGCACCAGCATCAAAATTTGCAGAATGGGTGAGAAAGGTAGACTAGCTCTATATAATTGCAAAGCCAATTTAAAAGCCCAAGTTTTTAGTTCTTTTATACTTTATTTTAGGAAATGCTTTATCACCAAAGCTCTTGGTAGCACAGAGGACAATATTATATGGGAAAATATGAACCCTAATGACTGAGTCAAACTGAACCTATGCAGAAGAGTCATATTTGGACACTGAGGAAGTTTTAGAAAAATCTGAAGCAACTTAACTTGCTTATATTTCCTTTTTATGTATGCCCAAACATGATATATGATTTTAAAAAATGTCTAAGTATATTAGAGCTCTTTTAATAAATATAGAATAAAAATTCTAAGTGATAAAATTCTGTGTGTTATAGACAAATTGATCTTTTTCTCTGATGCAGCTTGTAAGAATGTTTAAGTGTACATGAAAAAAACTTTACTTTTGCATTAGATAGGGTTGGGTTTAAATTCTGGTTTTACCACTTTAACAGCTCCAGGACTCTGGGCATGTTACTAGGTCTCTCACTGACAGAGTAGAATTCTTAAAATTTTACTTTTGGTGTTCTGAATACATTTGGTATTCTTCAAGCTTTATTAAATCATTTCTTTCATTTTGCAAGACTTTGTAAACATTTAGTTTTAACTTTTTTTTTACTAGAAAGTCAAAAATACACATTTCTTTAAAAAATCTATAGTTTACTTTGTTGATTTTGTAGTTTCAATAAAGTAATGTGTATGTTAGAAATGAATTTTTCTGTCACTTAATAGAATAGGAATAAAACAACAGTCCAGAAGATTTTGTAGAGTCCAAGTCTTGATGGAGACCAGTAGGTTTCCTCTAAATACTAGTGGAGATATAGTGTCTGGCAAGGCTCTGACTTATCGCCTTTAAGAAGGCATGATTTGACACAACATCATAGGTACATGGAATTTTGTTTTAGTGTCCATGAAAAAGTTCAGCAATTTTAATTAATAGTGAGAGAATTTTTGGTGGGTTCATGGCTGCCCAACCAAAGACTACATCTAGCTTCCTTTGTAGTTTAGTGTGGCAGTGTGACTAAGTTCTGGCCAACAGCATGACAGGAGAAATGAGGTGTGCAACCTTGAGTTGTGTCCTTAAAATGAAAATGTAGTCCTCTTTTCTTGCCATTATTTCGAAGTGAATGGGTGAAAGCTGAGGACCTTATCTTGGGTCAAAGATGGAAGCTATGTGTTAAAGTTGGCAGAACAACAAGATAGAAAGAATGAGGGCCCTGATGTTTTGGATGATTTTTGCCATATCACCTTAGACCCCTGGCCCAACTTTAATGTGAGAGAAGTACACTTTAAAAAAAAATTATTTGTGAGGTGGTGGGGGGGGAATCAAAGAGCACGAACAGGGTAGGGGCAGAGGGAGAGAGAGAGAGAATCTTAAGCAGGCTCCATGCTCAGTAAAAAGTCTGATGCAGGACTTGATCCCACAACGATGAGATCATGACCTGAGCTGAAATCAAGAGTCAGACGCTCACCTGACTGAGCCACCCAGGCACCCCAGAGAGAAGTAAATTTTATCTTGTTTAAGCCACTGTTATGTTGGGTTTCTCAGTTACAGAAGCCAAAAAAGTTATGTTAACCTCTCTACTTTCAAGGTCCTGTTCCTCTCATTCTCCACTCTCCCTGAGTGTGACTTTCACACATGTGTACTACTCTTATAAAGGGGCTCCTTTGATCTACATTCTTGTGCTCCTATTTTGAGGACCTACTGAATCTTCTTGAAATCTAGTTGCTTTGCAGCTGCTAGTCCTCCTCCCTCGTGAGTCCTGCTTTATGTCTGGGCCCTAATACCTATGGAAATTGTTGCTCAAAATCTGGTTTACGTTTGCTCTGACTACCTGAATTTTCCATTATGCTTCCTGTCTCCTCTTAAGATTCTTTAACACTCTTTGGACATCCAACATAAATTGGACTCAATACTGACTATAACCATAAGTGGTCTTATCTTTTCTTTACCAGTGTGATCCTTTTTGTTCATCACCTACCACCGTAAAGTCCACAGACAGCTGTTTCTATAGCCCTAGAAAATAGACCTGGCCCCTGGTTTCAATCTTATCCGGCTTTGCTCTGAGCTCTTCAGCTGAAGATGACTGGAAGAAATTGAAGCATACTTAATATTCCTAAATTGTTGAGTGACTATTGTATAAGTAGCACTTTTTAGATGTTACCTCCAATCATTATAACTCTAAAAAGAGTTATCCCCATTATACAGATGAGAAAACTAAGACTCAGAGTGGATAAATGTCTTGCATAAGATACCTCATCTGATAAGTTATGGATCTTTAATTAAAATCCAATCTACATTTTCCCCTCTTTATGTATTATTGCCCCAGCCCAGTGATAAGACAAAGGGACAAAGATGAGGGCTCAACCAGAAAAAAGAAAAAGTAATCTATAATGATTGCATCTTGGCACAGGTACACAGACTTCAGAGAGGTGAAGGGACTCTCCAGCATCCTGCTCTAGGGTCCACATTAACACTAGGATGCAAAGATTAACATTTCAAAGCTGCTCAGAAAAAAAAAAAAAAAAAAAAAAAAAAAGGATGCTCTCCTAACTTCTGCTCTTTGGATTTAAAAAAAAAAAATCTTTTTTCTCACCTTTCCTCTCCCAGCGTTCTTCTATTTCCCTGACCTTGACAGATGTTTCTCCCTAAGTCCTTTGAATTATTATAGAGTAAAATGGCTTATTTTAATTTCCCTAGCTGTCTTTATTGAATTCTTTCACAGTGCTTTATGGAAAATATCTGATTCCTAATTCACACAACAGACTATTAAGGGATTCTGTGGTAAGTGGTTGCCACAGTGGTGTTCAGGCTGGGGAGCCTCTACAGTCACTGGTTCTGACCTGCTGCCCACAGGCTCAGAAGTCTGGAGACCAGCTAAGCTCCAGGATCTTTCTGTTTACCTTATTATATCAACTCCTGAACAATTCTTGAAAGGAAATAAGGCCCTAGCCCCCTGGGCAAAACTCTTGAAAGATTAGAAAGCAAGACAATTTAACATAGAAGTTAAAATCTTGGGTTCTGCAGCAAAAGTGGGTTTAAATCCCATTGTTCCCATTTAAATGACCTTGGGTAAGTTTCTTAATGTTTGTTCCTCTGTTTTAGAGTCTGCAAAGTAGGAGTAATAATTACTTCATAGAATATCTGTGGGGATAATATGAATTAACATAAGAAAGATGCATACAACAGTGCCTGGCTCATATTAAGTGCCTCCTAAAAAGTTAATTAATTACTACTCTTATAATTAAGAGTAAGTCTTATGAAACATGGTACAAAATACTATAGCATGTGAAGGGTTCTATGAGTATCTGCACTGCCTAGACATTTTCTGGCCTATGTATGTAAATGCTCATAAACATGAAATCACATGAAACCACTATACTTAGCAATGTGATTCCTCTAACTCAGCTTGGTTGACAAATATAGATGATTCTCTCAAACAAGAGGGTGAATCTCCATTAGAGGTCTGAGAGTTACAGGCAGAATGAGTTACTTAGTGAATAGATTCACTGTGGGTTAATGTCCCCTTAGCTTGACTAAACTTTAGACAGATTTCTTCCTCACCATAGGCCCCTAACCTCCCTTTTCTTAGAGTGCTTACTTCAGAAAATTTACAATTGTAAATTATTTCTCTGCTTCTGTGAGCTGTAAATCTTCTCCCAGTTTCTTGCTGGTTTTACAACCAAGGCAAGTCTTTCCCAAGTGCCTCAAAGAGATCCCTGTGAAATGCAGTCATCAGAATGATATTGCCCCTATCTCCCAGGCTTGTGGGAGGGTAGGAGTTAATTTCAATAATCATCAATTAGCAAACACAGATGGCCTAAGTACATTGACCAACCTCTCCCCATAACTGTCCTACTTTTCCACTAGCTCATCCCAGCAGTAAAAATCTCTCCCACCTTTGTTTCAGGAGTTAAATTTATTCTTTCTCCTATTGCAATAGTCTTTAATAAAGTCTTCCTTGACTGTTTAACTCCATTCAGTGCAATTTTTCTTTGATACTACCTTCAACAGGTAGAATCCAACCATGAAACAAATGTTTCTAGGCATAAGGAATGGTGACAATATAAAAGTGGAAATGAAGGATAAAAGAAGCCTTTTGTCCTCCCTTCCAGGCAACAAACAAACAAATGGACAAACAAACAAATAACCAAGATTTTGCTTTAAAGTAAGGGAGTATGAAAGAATTGAGTTGTAGAGAGTGATGACTGCGGCTCAGATTTAAGCAGAAAATCAATTATAGTTATGACAGAGAAGTCACAATATATGCTCGTCTCAGAGTTTGGCTGGGCTTTGAGAAGACCAGAGAAAGGCCCAAAGTACTTTTGTGAGAAAGTACACAGAATGATTCCTCTAAACATGACAGGGGATGCCTTGTTTTTTTGTTTTTTAAAGCTTCAGGTGAAGACCAGCCATCTCAGTCTCTAAAGACCCGACACATGTGCTGGGATCTTACCCCTACTTAGAAAGCTTCTCTCTAAGAAGTCAATCTTTGAGCATAGCTGTCAGCTAGAAAGAAAATTCTGGCTAATGTCTGGGTCTGCAGAACTGGGGTCATTTACCTGCCCTTCAAGGATAAACTAGACATGTTTACACCTTAAAGAAACAGAGAGGTGGTGCATGGTGAAATGGGACACAAAGGCAGAATAAAATGTCAGATAAAATTAAATTTCCCTATAACCTGAAGCCCATTGACAAATACTTGAGATACGCAGAGTAAAATATTCCTCTAGGAACTCCCTCCTGTCTTAATGTTAATGCTTTGCTAGAGGGAAAAACAACCTTAGCTTGACAATAGCTCAGCCTCCAGGATCCTGTGAGTCTTCTTTAGCATATGAAAGCACCTTTGGAAACTTCCCCTTGCCTTTACCTCCCCCTTCTCCCAAGTATATAATCAGTTACTCCTCACAATCCCTGGACAGCTCCTTTTGCCCACAGGTCCTGTCCCTGTGCTTTAACAAAATCACCTTTTTTTGCACTGAAGACGTCTCAAGATTCTTTCTTAGCTATCAGCTCCAGACCCCCACCACTCAAAAACCCTATCAGGTGGTGTTCAAACACTTAAAAAGTATTGGAATGTCATCATGAATTTACTAGGTAGGAAAACACACGCAGTCTAAAAACAGATACTAACATACATTATAAAGTGTAAATAATTAAACACTGTGGTGTTGACATATGGATAGATACAGGTACATGTGGGGAACACAATAGAAAGTAGATAAAAACCAAAGTATCATTGGACATCAAGCATACATAATAACTGTGCATCTCAAATTAGTGAGCCCACATGGACTATTAATTCTTTAATTGATGTAGAAGCAATTTGGCAGTCATCTGTAAAAATAAAGTTTGATCTGTACATCATCTATAAGAAAAAATTACATACAGAGCAAATTTAGAAAAAACAAAATGATAAAAGTACTAGAAGAAACTACAGGAAGATTCTTATACAATGCGGGGGTAAGGGAAGCCTTTCTAATAATAACACAAAGCTTTGAAATTGCCAATTTTAAAAAGTCTTGATTTAAATCAACTATAAAACAATTTAAAAACTTTGCATGGCAAAATCACCATAAGTTAAGTCACAAATTAAATGCAAAATTGGGGAAAGATCATTGTACCTCATATCATATACACAGGGCTATATGCCTAATGATAAATAACTTCAAATCAATAAAAATAGTCCAATAATATTCCCCAAATGGGCAAAGGATATGAACAGGTGGTTCAGAGAGAAATGTAAATACAAATGGAACTTAAGCACATGAAAAGAAGCTCAACTTCACTCATAACATAAGAAATGGCACAGAGATAGTATTTTTTACCTGTCAAATAAACAAAGGTCCAAAAGTTTGAAAACATGTTGTATTGGTCAGGACATAAGACTTTTCCATATATTGGCAATGATGGGGTAAATAATTATAACCCCTAAGGAGGGCAACTTGGCAATTACTTATCAAAAGGACAAGCATACATGTGCCTTGAATAGTAATTTAACTTTTGGGAAAATATACATCAGATAATATGGCTGCACATGTAAAATATAAACAAGGCTACTCATTACAGCATTGTTTATAATAGCAACATACCAGAAGCAATATGGGAGATAGTGAAATAAATTAGAGTACATTCACACATTTAAATACCAGGAAGTGCTCTCTGTGCTGTTATGGAAAGATCTCCATTAATTTAAGTTAATAAGTTAAAAAAGCAAGATGAAGAACAGTGTGTAGAGTATGGTACTATCTGTTAAATAGCTTAAAAGGGAGAAGTAAAGGGGAAAAAGATGATATATTCTTATTTGCTTGTACTTTTGATCAAATATCCCTGAAAGGATATATCTGACACTGTGGTTGCATACAAAGAGGAGAAATGGGAATCTGAGGTTGATGGGGGAGCATAAGGTAAGCTGAGCTCAACGTACAGGCTAACAGCACTCTCCACCCCCACCCCAGGTGTGATATGTGTGATATTCCTTGGACACTCCTGGCTGCCCAAGAGGAAAAATAGGAAAGAAAACAAATGATTGACAGAGATCATAGCCATGCAGGACAGGAGTCTCCTTCAGTTTATGGATAACTTAGTAAACTGCAAGAAAAAGGCAATCTTATCCATAGCCTAATCTCCAGAAACCTATAGACTCTGTTTCCTAAAGCCCTAATATCACCCCCATCAAGATGTAAGAGGGTTTAAGTGCTTGCCATGGTGATGTGGGAAACAAAGGCAAATGAAAAATTAAATTCTCTTACTGCCTACAGCCCATTGACAAGTCCTTGAAACTGCCGGAGTGACCTTCCTCTAGAAGCCCAGCCACCTTGATGATGACACCTTGCTAGGGGCAAAAGGGTATCTTGGCCTAACAATCTTCTGACCCTCCAGGATCCTATGGGGCTCCTAAAACACATAAAAATTCCTCTGCAAACCTCCTTTATCTGTAGCCCCCAAATATATGTTGGCAATTATACTCTAGGCATATGGCCCTTGATATACTTCTGAAGGGTCTCATGACTGAAGTTTTACTAAACAGTAATAAATGACATTTTCTTAACAACAGCTAGCCCTATTGGCCCCATTGGCTCCGAACCCCCACTATCACCCCAAAACCCCATCAAGTTAACAGATGCTGTAAAGAGATTTTCTTCACTGAATATTGTACAATCATTTACGCTTTATTATTTATAAATCATGAATCAAATACATTACCTACTATAAAAATCAAATAAAAATATGGAGAAAATTTCTCAGCATTAAAAAAAAATCAAGGTAAAAAATGATGAACATTTTTATTTTTTCTCCAGTCTAGAATCATAAAGCTGAAAATATATGTGGCAATAAAGAAATTCAAGATATAAGAGACACATAGGTTTATAGAAATAGAAATCATTGTTAGCACACAGGGTCAGCCTGGCATATTCCCATGCCCTGTGTATCACTGTATTGAAAAATGTGCACAAAATTACATTTGATTCAAGAATATGTGAGCAAATAAAATGTATCTTCAATTTGTATTAGATATCCCACACCTACACACACTAAAACTCTCTTATTTGACATCTCATAATTTGAAATGTTTCCTTTAATCCCTTTCCAAATCTCCTCTGGCTGATGTTTATTTAAGATATGAACTATTGTTGATTTCATGGTCAGATCTTCCCAAATGGAACAGAGACTCTACATGGTTCTCTGATAGACTTTGGTGATATTTTTAGCACTAATCATAGGTATGAAAACTTTCAACTCCAGAAAGCCAGGGTTTGGAGTACTCTCAGGAATGTGAAAAATCTTTTAGAAATTGATAATTCTTCATTAATGCTTGCATTTCCTTTGCCCACAAGCATTTTTCTTTTCTCAAGACGGATATGTGTGTGTGCACACACATATCTATACGTATGTTCACATATGTATGTAGGAGGGATTGGAAATTATTTTCTTTTAAAGTGTGTTTGCATTTCTCCTGCAAGAGGCCTTATAGTTTCCAGGAGACTCTCCAAGCAATTGGTGACTCAGAAAGGGTTAAATATCAGTAAATAACAGACATCTCTCAGACTCCCCTCTTTTCCTATAGCTATTACTTATGTCTAGGCTGTCACTTTCCCTGGGGTCTGGATGACTGTGACAGCAGCAGAGTTGCCTATTTGCTGTCAGGCTCTCTGAGCTCCAGACTATACATACAACCAGTCAGTCAGCATAATCTTTTGAAAATAATATGTGGTCTACTTTATCAAATTTGTTGAGGAGAGATTGTACTACAAATTGAACCACAGTCCAACCTAACAATTACTCCGTAAGTGTACGTGTGCATGCACACTTGGTCTTTGTTCATTCTCCTGGAAATCCTCTCTGTTCCTATTAGTGGAGAAAATGGCCTTATTTGTTTTGTTCATAGAGTAAACAAATTTTTCTTTCATATATAAAAATGAAATAGAAAATCTATTTTACAGGTTACTTCTTCAAGAAGAAAAGTCTATTTTTGTTTTTTTCGTGGTTTTTTTTTTGTTTTGTTTTGGTTTTAGAAGTCTTCCAGAGAGTGAATGGTCTATGCATGAATACAAAGCAACTATTTTATTGAGTGCTTATAAATATTTTTTAATGTTTATTTATTTTTGAGAGAGGGAGAGAGAAAGAGTGTGCAAGCAGGGGAGGGGCAAAGAGAGAGACAGAGATGGAGACACAGAATCTGAAGCAGGCTCCAGGCTCTAAGCTGTCAGTACAGGGCCCCACGTTGGGGCTCGAACTCATGAGATCATGACCTGAGCCGAAGTCGGAGGCTTAACCAACTGAGCCACCCAGGTGCCCCTTGAGTGCTTATTAACTGCATTCAATTGCTTGGAGAGAAAAACCCAGTGACCTCTAATTTAAAGGCAAGGAGACTTCTGGAAAGGTAAAATAATAATAACTAACCTTTGCAGTTTATAAGTGCTTTCATGCAAATTATCTTACTTAATCATAATAAGAAGTAAGAAATCTTTTATTCTCATTGTAAAGAATAAGGAAATGAAGGCTTCAAATGAAGAAGTAACTTGTCCAAGGTCATGCAGCCAGTAAGAAATGGGGCTGTGACCCTAACTTACATTTTCTGACACTGTATTTCACATTCTTCCACATACAATTAATAGCCTCCCAGTCTGTCATGTGACATTTTAGTGAGGTAATTTTATTGAATACCTCTGAAATCCTGGTACTCAAGTCATTGGCCCACATAACAGGTTAAATAAAGAGGGCCTTTTTTGAAAGAGTAAGAAAAACAACATTGATATTTTAGAACTAGTGCTTGTTTATGTCATGGAGAAAGCTAAAAATCCCCCATAGAAAGGTCTTCACAGAGGTACTACCTTATCACTGCAGTGTAAGTCACAGGTAGAATACCCCTCCTTTCCCTAATGATAGGATTGTTCCTAATCTAGCTATCTATCTTTTATAAAATGACCCTTGGGGGAATTTCCTTCCAGAATTTCAAGCTAGGAGAGTTCCTTTCTCTATATACTTTGATAATATTTCTCTCATAAGGACTGCTCTGTAGCCCACTTTTGTCTTGGTTGCTAAGAAGCTTAGAGCCATGTTGTATGCTTAGTTGCAGTCATTCTCCTTAGGTTTTCTGGAATATTTTCTTTCCTTTTTCTCTCATCTAAAATTTTTCTTTTAAACTGTCTGGTTCATATCTTTTACCATTGCTTTAATGCAGTCTTATTTTACTGTAATTATATCTTTTTTTATAAACCTTCTCAAGTCTTTTTTGAAGATAGAGTATAAATATACAGAGTCCCACTCTGAAGTAATACCAGCAAGAATATGTGCACTTATTCCATTGAAAAAAAAGTAACAAAAGTATGCCAGGTGCAAATGGTTTATTTAAATGCTTGAGAAGTTCACACAGAAGACATTTTTGTTGTGAATGCATGGGCTAATAGAGTCCTGTTTTCTCTCCTGTATTCTTTGTTTTTGTTTTTTATTGTGCTAAGAACATTTAATATGAGATCTATGCCCTCTTAACAAATTTTTAACGTTTATTTATTTTATTTTTGGGACAGAGAGAGACAGAGCATGAACGGGGGAGGGGCAGAGAGAGAGGGAGACACAGAATCGGAAACAGGCTCCAGGCTCTGAGCCATCAGCCCAGAGCCCGACGCGGGGCTCGAACTCACGGACCGCGAGATCGTGACCTGGCTGAAGTCGGACGCTTAACCGACTGCGCCACCCAGGCGCCCCCTTAACAAATTTTTAAATGCACAATGCAGTACTGCTAACTATAGGGCACAACGTTGCACAGCAGATCTCTAGAACTTATGCACTTTTCAAAATGAAAATTTATACCTGTTGAATAGAAACTCCCTAGTCGCCCTCCCCCAAGCTCCTGGCAAGCACCATTCTAACCTTTGTTTCTATGAGTTTGACTGTTTCATATACTTCATATGCTATAGACTGAATATTTGTGACTCCAAAATTCATATGTTGAAGTCGAGTCCCTAATGTGATGGTATTTGGAGGTGGAACCTTTGGGAAGTGAGCCCTCATGAATGGGACTAGTGCCCTTATAAGAGACACGAGGAGAGCTCCCTTGCCCCCTTTTGCCATGTGAGGACACAGTGAAAAGACCCCTGCATGTCATAGGAAGTGGGCTCTCACCAGGCACCGAATTGGTTGACTCCTTGATCTTGGACTTCCCAGCCTCCACAACTGTGAGAAATAAATTGTTTATAAGCCATCCAGTCTACGGTATTCTATTAGAGTGGCCTGAATGGACTAAGACATGATGTAAGTGGAATCATGCAGTATTTGTCCTTCTGTGACTGGCTTATTTCACTTAGCATAATGTCCTGTAGGCAAAGAGGTATATAAAAAGATGCTCAAGATCACTTATTGGGAAAATGCAAATCAAAACTATAATCAAGTATGACCTCACACTTGTTAGGATTGCTATTATCAAAAAGAAAGAAAGAAAGAAAGAAAGAAAGAAAGAAAGAAAGAAAGAAAGAAAGAAAGAAAGAAAGAAAGAAAGAAAGAAGAAAAAAGAAAAAGAGAAAAGAAAAAAGGGTGCCTGGGTGGCTCTGTCCTTAAGCATCTGACTTCAGCTCAGGTCATCATCTTGTGGTCCATGGGTTAGAGCTCCTCATCAGGCTCTGTGCTGACAGCTCAGTCTGGGGCCTGCATCAAATTCTGTGTCTCCCTCTCTCTCTGCCTCTCCCCCACTCATTCTCTGTCTCTCTCAAATAAATAAATGTTGAAAAAAATTTAAAAAAAGATAACAAGTGTGGTGAGGAGGTGGAGAAAATGGAACCTTTGTACACTATTGGTGGGAATGTAAAGTGGTGCAGGTGCTATGGAAAACAGTATGGAGGTTCCTCAAAAAATTGAAAATAGAACTACCATGTGATCCAGCGATCCCACTTCTGGGTATTTATCTAAAAGAATTGAAATCAGGATCTCAAAGAGATGTCTGTACTCCCATGTTCATTGCAGCATTATTCACAATAGCCAAGATATGAAAACAACCTAAATGCCCATCAATGGATCAATGGATAAAGAAAATGTGGTGTATACCTAAAATGAAACACTATTCAGTCTTTATTTTTTATTTTATTTTATTATTTTTTTAATTTTTTTTCAACGTTTATTTATTTTTGAGACAGAGAGAGACAGAGCATGAACAGGGGAGGGGCAGAGAGAGAGGGAGACACAGAATCTGAAACAGGCTGCAGGCTCTGAGCGGTCAGCACAGAGCCCGACGCGGGCTCGAACTCACGGGCCGTGAGATCATGACCTGAGCCGAAGTCAGACGCTTAACCGACCGAGCCCCCCGGGCGCCCCCTACTATTCAGTCTTTAAAAAAAAAGAAGAAAATATTTCCTTTATTTTTATAATAAAGGCTCAATGTCACTAT
The DNA here is from genome assembly GCF_028749965.1 of Puma concolor. Taxonomy (NCBI): domain Eukaryota; kingdom Metazoa; phylum Chordata; class Mammalia; order Carnivora; family Felidae; genus Puma; species Puma concolor. Next base: position 22,290,519 of record NC_141673.1, on the reverse strand, counting down.
AATGAGCATTTCATATGTCAGCAACAGTGATAAGGTATTTGGTATTGTATGTTACACTTTTATTAGGGGCACCTGGGTGGCTCATTGGCTAGTCATCCTACTCTCAGTTTCAGCTCAGGTCATGATCTCATGGTTCGTGAATTCAAGCCCCGTGTTGCAGAGCCTGCTTGGGATTCTCTCACTCCCTCTTTCTCTTCCCCTCCCCCACTCACTCTTTCTGTCTCTCTCTCAAAATAAATTTTAAAAAAAGCTTTAGTATTTCACTTTCATTTTATGAGTATAAACATTTGGTATGATATAAGAGATAATGGTGGAATTTTCTTAGAAGACTGATATAGAATTGTATCACAAATGGATACAGAAATCAATCTGTATATATCTCACATATATAATTATGTCACATACATGATTATGATTATTGCAGGTATAATCCACATGTCATACACACATAACCACATATAACCATGCACCCATTTTTCAAAACAATGGCTACACAGAGAATATCATTTAGTATATAGTCTTTGAGGATCAACACTGGGGGGACACCATTTATGGTGTGATTAACACTGACAGGTGAAAAGAAAACTGGTTGAGAAGGTAAAAGGTGAACCAGAAAGACCTATGAAATTTTTAGTGCTGTCAAATAAGAACAAATCCAGACTTAGGCAAGTGGAGACTTAAGAAGATTATTATAATACGGAGAATGTTCCTCCCTCAGGACTTCAGGCATCTCAAAATCAAACAGAAAACAGCTTTTTTTTTTAAGTTTATTTATTTATTTATTTTGAGCGAAAGCAGGGGAGGGGCAGAAAGAGAGGGAGACAGAGAGAATCTCAAGCAGTCTTCACGCTGTCAGCACAGAGCCGGATGCCAGGCTCAACGCAGGGCTTGAATTCACAAACCTTGAGATCGTGACCTGAGCTGCAATCAAGAGTTAGACGCTTAACTGACTGAGCCACCCAGGTGCTGCAAGGCCTTTTCTTCCATAGGGAGGGATAAAGCAGGACTATAGGAACTTCGAGGGGAAATGGAGCAAGCAGGTGAAGCTGAGCAAACAGCATGAACAGTGTGGTAAAATAGGAAATGTTTTTCCCTGCTGTCAGCTGATTCTGAACGGACTTTTAAGGGAAGATGCCCTGCATTTTAGTGCTTGCTTAGATTTGGGGGCAAGCCAAAGTTCAGCACCCTGTGGAAAAGAGAGACGATCAACTACAGTCTGGTTAGGCCAAGTCATTGGGTAAGAAATAGGCCATTGTGAGCACTTGGTCAGTATCTGCAACCTAATGAAAAGTATACACTATTGAAATGCTAACTACTTTTTTTTTGCCATAAAAATTCTTATAAGAAGCTTAGTGGATTCAAGAAGCAGGCAAAGTATAGTATCAGAAATTCTGCATTTATTCCAATTCACATAGCTAATGTGCACATGAGTTCAGCTAGTCATTTAAGTCTCTTTCAAATCAGCAGAAGTTTTTTTTTTTTTTTTTTAAAGAGCTGAGATGCTTAGGAGAAAATCACTTTTGCTTATAAAAACAAAGAACTTAGGGGCGCCTGGGTGGCGCAGTCGGTTAAGCGTCCGACTTCAGCCAGGTCACGATCTCGCACTCCATGAGTTCGAGCCCCGCGTCAGGCTCTGGGCTGATGGCTCTGGGCTGATGGCTCGGAGCCTGGAGCCTGTTTCCGATTCTGTGTCTCCCTCTCTCTCTGCCCCTCCCCCGTTCATGCTCTGTCTCTCTCTGTCCCCAAAATAATAAACGTTAAAAAAAAAAATTAAAAAAAAAAAAAAAACAAAGAACTTAAATATCTTACACACCTATATCAATTAAATTATGCATTTATTATATTATTATATTTAAAAAGCAGTGTAAAATGAGGATCTGGCAACATTCTTAGAAGAACCTAGTTGAAATACACATACTTGAGATTTATTGGCCATTTGTCCTTAAGAAATTAAGAAGTAGAAAGCTTTAAAGAAGGACATTCTGCCAAAGCACAACCCATTAAAACAGAAGATGAAAGTATGAGTCATGGAATTATTGAGTTGGAAAAGATCTAGTCTTACATTTTACTTTTCAAATGAGGAAACTGAGGCTCATTGTGAGGTGTTGTTTTCCAAGTCACAGAGCAGGTTAGTGCAGAGGTTGGAATAGCAAACCAATCAGAGCTCTCTTCCTCTCAGGGTGAAATTCATGAGTACAATTTTATTTCACAGGTTATTTACTTCACTGATTATAAAAGTAAGGTAAAGCTATGATTTATTGTTGAATGAGAATAATAGGTTGCAGAGAAACGTATAAAGTGTGATTTCTTGTTTTTATTTTATTTTTTTTTTTTTTTATTCTTTGTGTAAAGTTTTATTTTTTTTTTTTTTATTTATATATGAAATTTATTGTCAAATTGGTTTCCATACAACACCCAGTGCTCATCCCAAAAGGTGCCCTCCTCAGTACCCATCACCCACCCTCTCCTCCCTCCCACCCCCCATCAACCCTTAGTTTGTTCTCAGTTCTCAACAGTCTCTTATGCTTTGGCTCTCTCCCACTCTAACCTCTTTTTTTTTTTTTTTTTTTTGTTCCCCTCCCCCATGGGTTTCTCTTAAGTTTCTCAGGATCCACATAAGAGTGAAACCATATGGTATCTGTCTTTCTCTGTATGGCTTATTTCACTTAGCATCACACTCTCCAGTTCCATCCACGTTGCTACAAAAGGCCATATTTCATTTTTTCTCATTGCCATGTAGTACTCCATTGTGTATATAAACCACAATTTCTTTATCCATTCATCAGTTGATGGACATTTAGGCTCTTTCCATAATTTGGCTATTGTTGAGAGTGCTGCTATGAACATTGGGGTACAAGTGCCCCTATGCATCAGTACTCCTGTGTCCCTTGGATAAATTCCTAGCAGTGCTATTGCTGGGTCATAGGGTAGGTCTATTTTTAATTTTCTGAGGAACCTCCACACTGCTTTCCAGAGCGGCTGCACCAATTTGCATTCCCACCAACAGTGCAAGAGGGTTCCCGTTTCTCCACATCCTCTCCAGCATCTATAGTCTCCTGATTTGTTCATTTTGGCCACTCTGACTGGCGTGAGGTGATATCTGAGTGTGGTTTTGATTTGTATTTCCCTGATAAGGAGCGACGCTGAACATCTTTTCATGTGCCTGTTGGCCATCCGGATGTCTTCTTTAGAGAAGTGTCTATTCATGTTTTCTGCCCATTTCTTCACTGGGTTATTTGCTTTTCGGGTGTGGAGTTTGGTGAGCTCTTTATAGATTTTGGATACTAGCCCTTTGTCCGATATGTCATTTGCAAATATCTTTTCCCATTCCGTTGGTTGCCTTTTAGTTTTGTTGGTTGTTTCCTTTGCTGTGCAGAAGCTTTTTATCTTCATAAGGTCCCAGGAATTCACTTTTGCTTTTAATTCCCTTGCCTTTGGGGATGTGTCGAGGAAGAGATTGCTACGGCTGAGGTCAGAGAGGTCTTTTCCTGCTTTCTCCTCTAAGGTTTTGATGGTTTCCTGTCGGACATTCAGGTCCTTTATCCATTTTGAGTTTATTTTTGTGAATGGTGTGAGAAAGTGGTCTAGTTTCAACCTTCTGCATGTTGCTGTCCAGTTCTCCCAGCACCATTTGTTAAAGAGACTGTCTTTTTTCCATTGGATGTTCTTTCCTGCTTTGTCAAAGATGAGTTGGCCGTACGTTTGTGGGTCTAGTTCTGGGGTTTCTATTCTATTCCATTGGTCTGTGTGTCTGTTTTGGTGCCAATACCATGCTGTCTTGATGATGACAGCTTTGTAGTAGAGGCTAAAGTCTGGGATTGTGATGCCTCCTGCTTTGGTCTTCTTCTTCAAAATTACTTTGGCTATTCGGGGCCTTTTGTGGTTCCATATGAATTTTAGGATTGCTTGTTCTAGTTTCGAGAAGAATGCTGGTGCAATTTTGATTGGGATTGCATTGAATGTGTAGATAGCTTTGGGTAGTATTGACATTTTGACAATATTTATTCTTCCAATCCATGAGCAGGGAATGTCTTTCCATTTCTTTAAATCTTCTTCAATTACCTTCATAAGCTTTCTATAGTTTTCAGCATACAGATCCTTTACATCTTTGGTTAGATTGATTCCTAGGTATTTTATGCTTCTTGGTGCAATTGTGAATGGGATCAGTTTCTTTATTTGTCTTTCTGTTGCTTCATTGTTAGTGTATAAGAATGCAACTGATTTCTGTACATTGATTTTGTATCCTGCAACTTTGCTGAATTCATGTATCAGTTCTAGCAGACTTTTGGTGGAGTCTATCGGATTTTCCATGTATAATATCATGTCATCTGCAAAGAGCGAAAGCTTGACTTCATCTTTGCCAATTTTGACGCCTTTGATTTCCTTTTGTTGTCTGATTGCTGATGCTAGAACTTCCAGCACTATGTTAAACAACAGCGGTGAGAGTGGGCATCCCTGTCGTGTTCCTGATCTCAGGGAAAAAGCTCTCAGTTTTTCCCCGTTGAGGATGATGTTAGCTGTGGGCTTTTCATAAATGGCTTTTATGATGTTTAAGTATGTTCCTTCTATCCCGACTTTCTCAAGAGTTTTTATTAAGAAAGGGTGCTGGATTTTGTCAAAGGCCTTTTCTGCATCGATTGACAGGATCATATGGTTCTTCTCTTTTTTTTTGTTAATGTGATGTATCACGTTGATTGATTTGCGAATGTTGAACCAGCCCTGCATCCCAGGAATGAATCCCACTTGATCATGGTGAATAATTCTTTTTATATGCCGTTGAATTCGATTTGCTAGTATCTTATTGAGAATTTTTGCATCCATATTCATCAGGGATATTGGCCTGTAGTTCTCTTTTTTTACTGGGTCTCTGTCTGGTTTAGGAATCAAAGTAATACTGGCTTCATAGAATGAGTCTGGAAGTTTTCCTTCCCTTTCTATTTCTTGGAATAGCTTGAGAAGGATAGGTATTATCTCTGCTTTAAATGTCTGGTAGAACTCCCCTGGGAAGCCATCTGGTCCTGGACTCTTATTTGTTGGGAGATTTTTGATAACCGATTCAATTTCTTCGCTGGTTATGGGTCTGTTCAAGCTTTCTATTTCCTCCTGATTGAGTTTTGGAAGAGTGTGGGTGTTCAGGAATTTGTCCATTTCTTCCAGGTTGTCCAATTTGTTGGCATATAATTTTTCATAGTATTCCCTGATAATTGTTTGTATCTCTGAGGGATTGGTTGTAATCATTCCATTTTCATTCATGATTTTATCTATTTGGGTCATCTCCCTTTTCTTTTTGAGAAGCCTGGCTAGAGGTTTGTCAATTTTGTTTATTTTTTCAAAAAACCAACTCTTGGTTTCATTGATCTGCTCTACAGTTTTTTTAGATTCTATATTGTTTATTTCTGCTCTGATCTTTATTATTTCTCTTCTTCTGCTGGGTTTAGGCTGCCTTTGCTGTTCTGCTTCTATTTCCTTTAGGTGTGCTGTTAGATTTTGTATTTGGGATTTTTCTTGTTTTTGGAGATAGGCCTGGATTGCAATGTATTTTCCTCTCAGGACTGCCTTTGCTGCGTCCCAAAGCGTTTGGATTGTTGTATTTTCATTTTCGTTTGTTTCCATATATTTTTTAATTTCTTCTCTAATTGCCTGGTTGACCCACTCATTCGTGAGTAGGGTGTTCTTTAACCTCCATGCTTTTGGAGGTTTTCCAGACTTTTTTCTGTGGTTGATTTCAAGCTTCATAGCGTTGTGGTCTGAAAGTATGCATGGTATGATTTCAATTCTTGTAAACTTATGAAGGGCTGTTTTGTGACCCAGTATATGATCTATCTTGGAGAATGTTCCATGTGCACTCGAGAAGAAAGTATATTCTGTTGCTTTGGGATGCAGAGTTCTAAATATATCTGTCAAGTCCATCTGATCCAATGTCTCATTCAGGGCCCTTGTTTCTTTATTGATCGTGTGTCTAGATGATCTATCCATTTCTGTAAGTGGGGTGTTAAAGTCCCCTGCAATTACCACATTCTTATCAATAAGGTTGCTTGTGTTTATGAGTAATTGTTTTATATATTTGGGCGCTCCGGTATTCGGCGCATAGACATTTATAATTGTTAGCTCTTCCTGATGGATAGACCCTGTCACTATTATATAATGTCCTTCTTCATCTCTTGTTACAGCCTTTAATTTAAAGTCTAGTTTGTCTGATATAAGGATGGCTACTCCAGCTTTCTTTTGGCTTCCAGTAGCATGATAAATAGTTCTCCATCCCCTCACTCTCAATCTAAAGGTGTCCTCAGGTCTAAAATGAGTCTCTTGTAGACAGCAAATAGATGGGTCTTGTTTTTTTATCCATTCTGATACCCTATGTCTTTTGGTTGGCGCATTTAATCCATTTACATTCAGTGTTATTATAGAAAGATATGGGTTTAGAGTCATTGTGATGTCTGTATGTTTTATGCTTGTAGTGATGTCTCTGGTACTTTGTCTCACAGGGTCCCCCTTAGGATCTCTTGTAGGGCTGGTTTAGTGGTGACAAATTCCTTCAGTTTTTGTTTGTTTGGGAAGACCTTTATCTCTCCTTCTATTCTAAATGACAGACTTGCTGGATAAAGGATTCTCGGCTGCATATTTTTTCTGTCTAGCACACTGAAAATCTCGTGCCAATTCTTTCTGGCCTGCCAAGTTTCAAAAGAGAGATCAGTCACGAGTCTTATAGGTCTCCCTTTATATGTGAGGGCACGTTTACCCCTTGCTGCTTTCAGAATTTTCTCTTTATCCTTGTATTTTGCCAGTTTCACTATGATATGTCGTGCAGAAGATCGATTCAAGTTACGTCTGAAGGGAGTTCTCTGTGCCTCTTGGATTTCAATGCCTTTTTCCTTCCCCACTTCAGGGAAGTTCTCAGCTATTATTTCTTCAAGTACCCCTTCAGCACCTTTCCCTCTCTCTTCCTCCTCTGGGATACCAATGATGCGTATATTATTTCTTTTTAGTGTATCACTTAGTTCTCTAATTTTCCCCTCATATTCCTGGATTTTTTTATCCCTCTTTTTCTCAGCTTCCTCTTTTTCCATAACTTTATCTTCTAGTTCACCTATTCTCTCCTCTGCCTCTTCAATCCGAGCCGTGGTGGTTTCCATTTTGTTATGCATTTCGTTTAAAGCGTTTTTCAGCTCCTCGTGACTGTTCCTTAGTCCCTTGATCTCTGTAGCAAGAGATTCTCTGCTGTCAGCTATACTGTTTTCAAGCCCAGCGATTAATTTTATGACTATTATTCTAAATTCACTTTCTGTTATATTATTTAAATCTTTTTTGATCAGCTCATTAGCTGTTGTTATTTCCTGGAGATTCTTCTGAGGGGAATTCTTCCGCTTGGTCATTTTGGATAGTCCCTGGCGTGGTGAGGACCTGCAGGGCACTTCCCCTGTGCTGTGGTGTATAACTGGAGTTGGTGGGCGGAGCCGCAGTCAGACCTGATGTCTGCTCCCAGCCCACCGCTGGGGCCACAGTCAGACTGGTGCGTGCCTTCTCTTCCCCTCTCCTAGGGGCGGGATTCACTGTGGGGTGGGGTGGTCTGTCTGGGCTACTTGCACACTGCCAGGCTTGTGATGCTGGGGATCTGGCGTCTTAGCTGGGGTGGGTAGGCAAGGTGCACAGGGGCAGGAGGGGCAGGCTTAGCTTGCTTCTCCTTAGGTGATCCACTTCAGGAGGGGCCCTGTGGCAGCAGGAGGGAGTCAGATCCGCTGCAGGAGGTTTGGCTCCGCAGAAGCGCAGCGTTGGGTGTTTGCGCGGAGCGAGCAAGTTCCCTGGCAGGAACTGGTTCTCTTTGGGATTTTGGCTGGGGGATGGGCGGGGAAGATGGCGCTGGCGAGTGCCTTTGTTCCCCACCAAACTGAGCTCTGTTGTCCGGGGGCTCAGCAGCTCTCCTTCCCTTTGTCCTCCAGCCTTCCCGCTTTCTGAGCAGAGCTGTTAACTTATGACTTCCCAGACGCTAAGTCGCGCTTGCTGTCGGAACACAGTCCGTCAGGCCCCTCCGCTTTTTGCAAGCCAGACTCGGGGGCTCTGCTTGGCCGGCGAGCCGCCCCTCCGCCCCGGCTCCCTCCCGCCAGTCCGTGGAGCGCGCACCGCCTCGCCGCCCTTCCTACCCTCTTCCGTGGGCCTCTCGTCTGCGCTTGGCTCCGGCGACTCCGTTCTGCTAATCCTCTGGTGGTTTTCTGGGTTATTTAGGCAGGTGTAGGTGGAATCTAAGTGATCAGCAGGACGCGCGGTGAGCCCAGCGTCCTCCTACGCCGCCATCTTCCTCTTCTCGGCCTGATTTCTTGTTTTTAAAACACAAGCAACATCTATCTATCTATCGTCTACCTACACGCCTACCTACCTATCATTTATCTGTTTGTGATTGCATGGAATTGGAGAAAAGAGTAGAAGCATATATACCATGCTAATATTGGATATTCATAGGAGGGATAAAGCAAGGAGTGGGGAAAAAAATGTGAGAAAATAGAATTTTGTGAAATGATATGTGAAAATGAGGATTGCAAAATTCTATCTATAAAATTATTATTAATATGTGGAAATGGAGTATGCACATAGACAAGGACTAGAGTCTCACTAGAATATGCACACAGACTGACAATGGACATAAAAAAATAATTTTGATCAGGGGTTGGGTTATGAATATTTTAAAAATTTGTATAGTTAAAAGATTTTGCCATCACTTAAAAAATAAATGAATGGATCTCTTTTCTGAAAGCCACTGAAACACACTTATTTTAACTCAAAACTGATAAAAAAGACTTAATCATGTATTCATTAATAGTATTCACTTGGCAAATCTTTAATTATTACATTGATAATTTGCTTATGATTGTATATATTTGCTAAATTGACATACAACTTTTTATTTTACAAAAATAAAAGGAATGTATATTCACTGTAAAAATTTCAGAAAATTTAGGAGAGAAGATCATAATCACTGATTAAGTTTACCCAGAGATATCCCTAGTTAACCTTTTTGCATACAGCCTCCAGATCTTTTTCATGAATGTGTATTCAAAGATGGGATTATAATTTACTTTGTTATCTATTCTTTTCACTTAGTAATAAGTTATGACCGTATTTCCATGGTAATAGATACAGATACAATGTCATTTTTAACTAGATATTTAAAATTTCATCATAGGGAATTACAGTAACTCATTTTATAAATTTTCTATAAATGATCATTTGGTTTGATTATATTTTTTGAAGCATCATAAACTGTGTTGAAATGAACATCTTTATATACACTTATTTTGCTCTTGTCCTATTGCTTCCTTAGGATACATTTCTGTAAGTGATATTGTTGGGTACCATTGTTCTTAAACTTATAAAACATTTCATTTCCTAATTCTCTAGAAGATTATACTTGAGTATCAAAAACACAAGTAAATGAGAAGCCTTATATTATCATAACAGTGTATCATAGAAACAACTAGTATAAAATGTAAAGTTTTTTTCATGGGTAAGTGACCCATGTTTATCACTTAATTCATTCTATTTTAGCAAGACAAATTTGTATTTAAAAACAATAATGATGATCCATAATTTATGAATATCTATTAGCTATATTTCAGATTACTCTTAATTATTTTTACCTCTGTAAAGGCTAAGGGCAGGCTACCTAAAATGTGCCACAATGGCATACTGATTATTTTGAATTGAAACTACTTGGGAAACAGCCAGTACAAAAACACTCAGACCATCCCCTGTACCCCTGAGAGCAAGAAATAAATCTCCCACATGGAAGGTACCCCTCCCTGTATGAAGAAATAAAAACATATCTTCGTCATCAGAGATAGGAACTTTAAAGCCAAGAAAAACTGTAGAAACAAACCTTGTTACTTTTTTACTAATCAACCCCTCAGCCGAAATGCTGCTTAGAATCCCTTACTAATTAAAGCTCTCAAACATCTGTTTTCTTTATCTTTTGTCAATTCCTCACAAATTTATTGTCTCTGTCTAAGAAGTATAAAAACTGTCTGCCTTAGGTCTCCGTTTCATTTTGGGGCCTCCATATGCACATAATAAAACTTTGATATTTTTCTCCTCCTGTTAATCTGTCTCATGTAAATTTAATTCTTAGTCCAGTTGGAAGACCTTGAAGGATAGAATAAGAATTTTTCCTTCCCTATGCCTCCTACTCTTTTACCAGTATGAGGTTGTTAATGGGGTAGACTTTGCAAAATGCACTGATATTTATATAGAAATTGTTCAACTAGTTTATTTAAATATTTATTTAAAGTTTATTTATTTTGACAGAGCACACAAGCAGGGGAAGAGAAGAGAAGAGAGAGAGAGAGAGAGAGAGAGAGAGAGAGAGAGAGAGAGAGAATCCCAAACAGGCTCTGTACTGTCAGCATGGAGCTCAATGTGGGGCTCAAACTCATGAACCATGAGATCATAACCTAACCCAAAATTAAGAGTCCAATGCTTAACTGACTAAGCCACCCAGTCACCCCTTAACTAGTATTTTTAAAGTGTCTTACAGTGAAGACTTTTTGCAGCTGTTTTCTAGCTTTATGGTGAATGTGAAAGAAGTATAGCCTATCAAAAATACCGTCCATATCTTAAAGATACTTATATGTATTAGAAATAATGGGCCATTATCCACCCTTTGTTCCTTAGGAAAAAAGTTAAGAGAATATAGATAGAAGAGGGAAGAGAAATCAAAGAGGGGAGATGTCATCTATTACAGTATACTATGTACTAGAAATTTAGCTAACTACATTCTCATGTAGTAATTAATTAGATTTTTCCAATGATGCTGAGGGAAGGTAGATATTATTTGTTACAGTTATTTTCTGTATGAAGAAATGATGTTTAGGCTGATGAGATGATTTCCAAAAGTCACAATACTAGTGATTGTTAGGGTGCATATTCAAACTTATGTCTACGTAGGTGACATGTTTCTTACTCAAAAAATAAAGTTTTTAACAATTTGAGCTTCCCAGGGATAGGATATATTTTCTCTGGAAGTGGTGAGCTCATCATTATGAGAAGTGTGGGAGCAAATGTTGGTTGATCATATACGAAAGAGGTTATGGCAAATATTTCAGTAAAACTGAAAGATTGTACTTGCTCACTTATCTAGGTCTCTTCTAGAAGGTTAAATATTTTGTTGAATTGAAAACAATGTACCAGTATGTACCGGTTCTAACTACTGATATATCACAGGTAAATATTAGGCCACAGAATAATACTCAACTATTTCATAATTCAGAGAAACCTAATTTCACAGTTGAATATTATTTGAATTTTGAAAACCAGAAAATCTCAGCCATATTCTATCGATCAAAATCTATATTATGTAGGTTATTTTAGTTTTTAATGACTATTCAGAATGAATAGTGTTAAGTAAATTTTAGTGTCTACTTTGCTAAGAATACAATTGTTTCATTGATTAAATACTGTCTCTTGATAAAGATTAACTCATGCTAGCCTAATGATTACTGTAATTCACATTTTTACATAGCTATTCTATTATTAAGGGATTTCATAGATATAATCTATCTGGAAAAAAGCTAGTGAAGTGTTATATAAAACATAATAAAAATAAGTTCTCTTAATTTGGACAAAATAGGGTGCTTCTATGCTAACGTATTCTACTACCCACCTTCCCCAGTTGGTTCTATTAAAAATAGTGCTGCAAAAAGAAATAAAAATCAAAAATAAATTTTGCCCATCGCAGAGCTTCTCACAGAGAGGTTTTTAATGTGCAATTTAACAGTTCATGGGAAAAGGAATATTGCTGGAGGCAAGGAAAAATCTTCCTCTGAAAATAAGTAAAGCCCAGGTCATTATCAGCATTTATACATTCACTTTGGGACATAGGAGATATTTGGAGCTGTGGTTCATTTAAATATGACCACATCACGTGTACATTGGGAGGGCTTTGGGGGTGGAGCTGAAGCTTTCCATATACCAATAGTTAGGCTTTGCTAAGAGGAAGTGGTTAATTCTACACTTAAATATCCTCGCTTCAGTGCTCCCTTTAGTGCATATGAGCATTATTTAGGGCTCCCTTTAGTGCATATGAGCATAATTTTAGCTAAAGAGAAAGAAGCAAAAGATTGGCTTCCATTGTTCTGTGTAGGTAGCATACTTCATTGAAAGGATTATGGATTTCAGGAAGAAGCAAACTTACTTTTTGAAGCAGTTGACTTGGACATATTAGTTACTTTTTCTGAGCTTTTCTTCATCTGTCAAATGGGTATAATAACACCTCACCTAGTTATCTTGAGAATTGAATGAAAAATGTTCACAGGAGAAAAGTGCACAGTATCTGATACACACTAAGAAGGGATTCTTCTTTCCTCTTTGTCATTTCTCTAATAGGAGAATTCTGGAAAATTGTAAATACTTTTTTAAAAAAGTGTTCTCCTAGAGTTTAAGAAATTATATTCCCATCAACAACCACAGCAGAAGAACAGCTATCAGCTGCACCTGATGCTTATCTAGAGTTATGTGAGCAAATATCAAGGGCCTGAGAACAACCAAAACATCATGGAAGAGCAGCTTCTGGGGCTGTAGAGACCTGTGCCCTAACCACCCAGAAAAGACCTTCTTTGGGAAAAGGGCCATGTGAGCACTCTCTGTTCTTGCAGACTAGAGCTATGGTGGAGCTTAGATCAGGAGTAGAGAGAACACTTATTTTGCTTCAGTGAGTTCCTAAATTCCTAGAAACTCTCCATGGAGGGTCTCTATAGCTATGAGGGACTCTGAACTGTAACTTGGCCCTCAGACTCTTGGATGAAGAGGAGCAAAAGCTTAGAAAGTGAAGTTGCAGATTAATGTTAGTGACGGTTTTCAGAGCTATGAACTCTCCAGAAAATAGCTTCAGAATTATGATTCATCTATCCAATATAGACAGTGTATTTGATGCTAAAATCTTTTACAAATTCATTTTAATAGCTTTCATTTATAATTAAAATCTTGATGGAATTCATATCTTGGCGAAAGTAGGTTTTTAAAAGCTAAGACTCTAGAATTTTTCTCTTTGAATATAATTTAACCTTAAGTATAAGAAAAAAAAATCCCAGCCTCAAAAAAAATACCTCTTTGCTAACTGCTACTTTCTATATTCATGTACTTGAGATGATTCCAATGCAGTAAGTATACCTGTAGTCTGCTTAGTGTGGCAGGAGATCATTAAAGACAATTTAGAAATAGGAGGGTGTTGATAAGATGATTTGTCACTCCTGTATTGTAAAATCTGCGCAATTACTTTGAATATTTGCTGTACATGTGTAATGATCAGCAAATCCTATGGAGTCCATTATTGTCTCCAACTTTACTTATATTTTCCTTAATCTCGTGAAGAAGATCATCAACATGATTCTTAGCAAGTGTGACAATTTTGAGGTAGTTACAACGAAAATGGTAAATTTCCTAAATTGAAAGTGCTTCCTTGTGATACAAGGACAATGGTTAAGAAATAAAACTTTAAGACAGACTCATGAAAGCAGCTTAGAATATGAGTAATTACATTTGAACTAAAATCTTCACTGATCAAAAAGACAAGCAAGGGTTCCTAAGTATCTTCCCGTGTAGTATACATTCTAGTTAGAAAGATAAGTCATGCATACTTGGATAAGAAGGCAAGAGAATTACATTTGTTGACCACCTGCTATGTTCTAGGCTATAGTAGTACAAGTACATAATTTAATCTTGCAGAGGTCTTATGAGGTGGTTGTCAAAAATCTGAATTTACAAGGGATACACCTGAGATCAAATAGGTCACAGAGCAAGTGAATTGCAACTCTGGGATCTGAAACTGAGTCCACCTAACTTCAAAACTGGCTCTCTGAGAAAATCCTATATGCGTGAGTATGTGATGATGTAGAATGTACTATCATCACATCATGTATCCAGCATCACCAAAGAACATGATGTTCTATACAACATGAGGTATTCAATATAATTGAATCCTACTGCCAATGCCAATTTCTTTGGCATTTGAATCTGATTTCAAGTGGGAAATCAGAAGTTATGTTCATGAAAATTGTCTATTAATATTATGAATGAGAATCTAAAAGACTGACAAAACATAGACTGAGTAAATTTTATTTACTGTTATTTCTATCTTAGTCCTGGATAGCTGGAGTTGTCAGATAGGTTTCAAACTACTATAAAATTTCTGAGGAAATAAAAAAAAAGAGGAAATAGTTTTCTATGAGTGGAACTAGTTGATGATTCACAGAGCCTGCTCAAACTTTGATCTGGTTCCTATTTTTAGGCGTGAAGATGAAAGTGTTCCAAATCTCTTACTGGTCCAATAAATATTTTGTTTACAAAATACCTGAAATTGCAAACGTGCAGGTGGTGGGGAGGGCAAACAAGAACATTGAAACAAAATAGGAAAGAGCATGGAAAATGTAATGCTCATCTTTGATACATCACTGCTTCTGATTTTATTCTCCCAATCATCTTCTGAGGTTTTTAGCCACAAATGTCACAAAACTCATAAAGTTGTGCAGCTCTGTTAAAGCCAGGCTTGGTTCAGTTGCCTTCCAAAGCAAAATCTAGACACTGACAACACACACTAAGTAAAGTAGTATTTCCTCTCACTTATTCCAAATATACCTCCTGTTAATTTCATTGCAAATCTCTTCCCCATTGTCAAGAAAATAGAGAACATCCAGATTTCATAAAAGTAATTAAATCAAGTCTAGATTTTTCTCTTTTCTTTTCCAGGGTACCATGGAGTTTTATAATCTCTTTTAGTAATTACTCTTCTCTGGTACTAATTGACTGTTGGGCTTCTTACTACCTGTAAAACAAGTGGCACACCACTATTCCAGGGAGGACAGGAAATTAACCACAAAGACTATGAAACTAGCTGACATCATGAAGTTCTTAAAGGAAGGGTAATGTGTGTTTATCTTGATATGTCCACAGTGTCAAACATCACATCTCTCTCATGGTAGGGCAAGGTGGGGAGCTGAAATATAGTACATATCTACATGTGTCAAACTCTACCTATATGCCATTAGACACATCTCTACAATTTTCCTATATTAATACCTTAATTTCTATTAATGGGGAAACTGAATGAGTTGCCTAAGATCAAACACTTGGTAAACAGCAGAACTGAGATTTGAATTCATGTCTATCAGGAGCTCCTGGGTGGGCTCAATCAGTTGAGCCACTGACTTTGCTCAGGTCATGATCTCATAGTCCATGAGTTTGAGCCCTGTGTTGGGCTCTGTGCTGATGGTTCAGAGCCTGGAGCCTGCTTCGGATTCTGTACCCTTCTCTCTCTGCCCCTTCCCTGTTCATGCTCTCTCTGTCTCTCTCTCTCTCAAAAATAAAATTTAAAAAAATCTTAAAAAAATTGAATTCACATTTGTTTGATTTTTTTGTTTCACCATGTGATTCCCTGACTACACTTGGTAACCCAGTACATAGTCATGGAATGTATTTTCATGGGGTTGTCACCTCTCTAGTTCTATCTAGCCTCAAGAGGGAAAAGCCTGCAGCCCAGTAAAGTTGTAATTCACAAATGACCTAAAGGACAACTGGAATGCCACATGGTACAATCACTCAGTGTATAATTAATATGTAATTAAAAGGCAAAAATTAAGGCACATACAGAACCAGTCTTTGTTAATAGTAATGAATCCTTGAGGACTAAGTCTCTACTTTCATTTTCATTATCACTGTAGAAAAATAATAAATAAAGGCAGGGTGTAGGATGGTGGTATGAACAGTAGAAAGAGGAGACTTAGGGGTAATAATCTGTGGATTTGTTTACTACTAAAGTACCCTTAAAAGGCAGCTTTGCCTGAGTGGCATTTTTAATTAACACTTACCCTTATTATAGCATTAATCTTTCATTATAATCATGTTTATTTTTTATAATTCTAATACTATCTGTTTGAAGAATTTAGAGCATTAATGTTCAATGTCACCTAAATCTTCCAATACAGAAGCACTATGTCTCTGCCTGAACATTCTCAGTATCAGGGAATTTCCTATTGGTAAAAAAAAAAAAAAAATTCTTAACTTCATATCAATTAAAAATCTGTATTCCTATACTTTCTTCAAATTATTTTGTAAGCATGTCTGAAAGAACTATGTGGCAACATATATTCCTAGGCTAGTTCTTTGGATACTAGAAAAATCCTCAATGTTTATCAGCCTTTCTGTGTGAGAGACCTGGCTATACATGCTATCCCAGAGCTAATGTCATATTTGTGTCATTAGACATATGCACATAATTTTGTTATGTTTTTCATAATTTTTCAGTTTTTAAAATCTAAAACAAATATGCATTTCAGAAAAAAAATTGTCCAAACTTTTAAAACAATTATCACTTAATTAACATGGGGTCCAACCATATTGGAATAATTTCTTACCTGTCCCAGCATAGAAGAAATGAGTAAGGTGTTCATCTAGGCTTGAATATTCCCTTCAGTGGCTGCAACCCCAAATTTCAATGTTGCTATTTATCCACCCAGGCCCAGTGCATCATAAGAGAGCCATTTTCCAACTTTCTTGTGCTTAAGAGTCACTAGGGATACTATTTAAAAGGCCCTGGTGACCAAAGGGCTACAAAATCCCATAGCTGTTTATCCTATGCTATATCTGGACTTCTCTCTTACAGATCTTAATCCTATTATCTCTACAAAACCATCAACTATCACTACTAACTTAAACATGAGTTCTTCTAGAACTTAGCAATCACTTAACTCCAAATTTTATAGACCTGTATAATAATCTACAGTTATACCACTACTTAACGGCTGGATAGAAATGAAGCCAGTTCTTTTGACTCTATCCAGAATAGTAGATTCTTTAGCATGAATTTGACTGTTATTTTTAGGTTTAGCTGTCTCGTATTTGACATCATCCATCAGTATGAAGGAAAAAGTCTTCAAAGAAAGTTTCAAATGGAATTCCACTCTGAGCTTTAGTTATAAAGAAGAAAATAATACTTCGCAAGGGAAATATGTTAAACAGCGATTGCAAAACTGTGAAACATTCTGCTAGGTATTCTGGGATACATGAAGATAAGTAACACCTAGCTCTTGCCATACTGGAGCTTGTAACTTGGGGGTAAGTTGTTAATCACTTTGGCCAGAATGAATGGGACATTTCACTGAATGGGAAATCGTAGTGTATTAAGTCATCATACTCTATAACACTTTGAAGTGCTGCATACTTAGCTCTACACAAAGTTGAAACTCCATTAACGTTAACTGCCATAGCACCTGGGGAAAAAAATCTCTCAAGTTGCTAAATCATCACACTTACAACTCATATTTAGAGGTCATGGCTGTTTGATGTGAGTGTAAGGAAATAATCTGTAGATGCTATCATTATAATAAAACATGGAATTATCTAAAGATTCCTACATTTTCTAGCTAATTCTTGAGCACATTTATTAATTACAATGTAGAAGATAAAGGTTTCCTTACTTGTGGTCTCACCATTCATTTCCTCAAGTTCACTGTTAATTCCAACATCTATGGAATTCATTATTTTGTCAATCTGTGAGAAACAAAAGCCATATAAATAAATTATCAATTCACTTTTAGCATCACATTTTAAAACAATTTCCAAACTCCAGAAGCATACATTCTTGATATTATTACCTTTGCAATACCACAATTAAGAGTCTGGCTGAGAAAGGTTTAAAAGGAAGCAGACAATTTTTGAATTGCTTTTAAAAATATAAATTATGCTTCCCTTCCTTAAACTTTCAAAATCAGACTGCCTTTTCTTTATATTTCCTAAAATGAACTTTGGACTTTCGTGGGTCCATAAGTTAGGAACTGTGTATTCTTTAAACTCAGAAAGTGATGGGGCTAAGGGATAAGTTCATGTGAAGATGTTCATTCTGCCAGGCATTCTTCCTCTTCCATCTGAGAGCATGCATGTCTTTTGACTGGTGAAAGGGTGGGTTTCATCTGTGGGTATGGCCATTGGAACCAAATGGCTTGACCAGCCACAAGCTTAATTTGTGGCATGGCATGCAATCACAAGAATCCAATTGTAGAAACACCTTAATTCTAAGAGATAAGTTCAATGTTAATTAATTCTGCTTCATTGCAGAAATGATTTCAGATGTTATTCACGGAATTAATAAATATAAGAAATGGGGAGACTTGAATAAACTATCAGTCAAGTAGGAACAGTATTTATAGGCAGATATGACTAAGTTTTAGTCATTTATGGTTTAATCCCACTCCTCATTATCCTAGCAACGTGTGTAAGACAGCAGGTTTCAGAAAGGGCAATAAGCATTACTTAAGTGCCCTATTTTGTTCACCCTGAAACAGATGCAGAGAAATTAAGTGATTTTCCCAAATAGCTCAATTCAGAATGTCAATATCAGACATCTCTAGGTTTCAGGTTTCGGAATACTAGAGTGACCTATTGTGCTTCAAAACCCAATCCAACTGGCGCAGTCTTTTGAGAGAAAAAAATGTGAAACATTAGAGTGAAAGGCTAAGTGGGAATGTGGTCCATTCTCTGAAGAAATTCAAGAAAAGGCAAGGAACTTCATTATTTTATGATGGAGTCCTCCTTAGGGACAAAGGATGATATTTCATAACCTTTCAAGGGCACTTACTTTCTGAGTAATTCTATAAAATGGAAGACTTTGTCTTTAAGTACAGTTTGAATTTTTTTTTTTTAAATGTTTGTATTTATTTTTGAGACAGAGAGAGACAAAGCATGAACGGGGGAGGGTCAGAGAGAGGGAGACACAGAATCTGAAGCAGGCTGCAGGCTCTAAGCTGTCAGCACAGAGCCTGATGTGGGGCTCGAAATCACCAACTGTGAGATCATGACCTGAGCCGAAGTCGGGCGCTTAACCGACTGAGCCACCCAGGCTCCCCTAAGTAGAGTTTAAATTAGTGATACTCGATCTCAACATCTTTTTCCTTAATCTCTCTGGTAGCTGTAAAAGGGAAATATTAAGTAATTTGGGTTTGTTGTATGGAACTTGGGGAAGAGCCAGAACTATTCCGTTTACCATTAAGGTTAAGATTATAAGGAGCTCTTCTGAAAATATAAGATACTTTAAAGAAGGGAGACGAGCTAACAAAGAATTTAGTACGTAGCAAAATGATACAGAACATCATAAATACAAAGACTTCTCAATTTGTCAGCTGCAGTGCTTGGTAGGACATACTGTGAACATTCTCTTGTACCTCACAGCTAGTTATTACTTCTGCTTGATATCAATTTCTGTGGAAACAATAGATTTCTCCACATGTGTGGAATTGTGTTTGTTTTTACACTAGCTGCAAAATTATCATGTATAACCCCTAGAACCTTGCCCTTCTACTTGGAACTGTATTCATCTGCTTTTTTTTCTTTTTTCTTTTTTTTTGCCTCTGAAAGACTTAAAACTTAAAACCCTTCCCCCAAACGTCCTTTGACTCCAAAGCTTTATATAAAGAACAACAAGAACAAGTCTTACTTCTTCCCATTCAGAAGTGAAGGATGGTGTTCTTTCAGAATTCCCTTTAGAAGTATGTTCAGCAGGTGAAGATTCACTCCAGTTAACTCTTGGTGTTTTCTCATTTGAAGGGTATGCAATGAGATCAGAATCCGATTTAGAGACATTTTTTGATAAATGCATGTCAATCAGGGCTTTTGGCAATGATCTTATTCTCCCCAGGGTACAGGCTCTTTCCACAAATCCTCCCGTGTTCACAATCCACTGGTCTCCATTCCGGGATCCACTTCTAGTTGTTCTGGCACCAACAATAGTATGGTTTTCAAGTTGGTTGCTTTTTTTGTGAAAAATTGTTCTACTGACCACTTTGGGTTTAATTTTCTTTACCAAAGGTTCTGAGTTATTTGCTATTGGAGACTTCTTGAAAGGCAAAGGACTGTTTGCTGAACTGACTTCATCTTGTCCTTCTTCACGTTCATCTCTTTTCCCATAGAGATGAAATGGATTTTCAGGGGACTCGCAGGCTGGAGAGGATCCATGGAGAAGGCCTGCAAATTGCCCAGGATCATATTCTTTTGGAGGATTGCTATCCTCCTGTTGAGAAGGGTCATCTGCAAAAGAGAAGGGCATCAGGATGGCTGTTTATAAAGACTCCAAAAACCCTGATACAATAGCAGTGCCTTTTAAATTTGTGCAATATCCAGACATTTAATTTGCTGCTACACAATGATATCCTCACCCTATGAAACACCCACGACCCCATAGTACCAAGTATAAAGTGAATTCGTGTGTGTGTGTGTGTGTGTGTGTGTGTGTGTGTGTGTGAACCAGATATTCCTGACATACCTTTGGATGTATTTCAAAGATATGAATTGAGTATTAATTGAGTAATTGCATACTGTTCTTCCTTGTCCCCAGAGCATATATTTTATATTGAATACTAAAGCTGGGTTTTCTTAATTTGAAAAAATTCCCGTGTCTAAACCCTCATAATAAACGAATCATTGTGCAGTAGGAGGACATCAGGCAGGTAAATCAAGATCATACATAATGATATCCCTTTGCCCTTCTCCCAGAAAATAAATTCAGAAACAAAATCTTGAAAAGAAACATAATTAGAAGTTATTTAAAGTAAATAAAACTAATAGTATCACTTTAAGTATAATATTAAGAATAATTCTATAAATTATAATTTATACAAAAAGGATTTGTTCAGGCTTAACATAAGCAAACAACGTAATCCATAATATCACTAAAAAGCCAGACGCTTTTAAAATAAACTGATGTTGAGTTATTAATACAAAGCCATCTTTTTCTTTCTTCTCTGAAATAGCATCAGTTATTTTTTAATTTCTTCAGATCTTTGAAAATGTAATGCAGAAAAGAAAAAAGAAGAATTTATTGCTTTGTAAGTTTTTAAAGATAAAACATAAATGTTCTCTGAGACTTAAAATATACCATGCTTTTTTATGACCTAATTTGTCTTTTAAAGATATCGTGTGTAAAACCCTGGCCAAATAACTTAGCAAAGGAAGTCAATATACCTTTTTGATTGGTCATTTTAATTCATATAGCTAAATATGTACCACAATCAAAAGTTAAATTACCTGATAAGCCTATAACCCAGTCTTGTGAAAGAGTCAAAAATAGCCAATATGGTAGATAATAACAACAAATCCCAAGCTGACTTGCTGACTTACACTTTAAAGAAGTTGGTTAGTATTATAAACCCCAAACACCAAAGTTTTCATAAATTAATAAGTAACATTTAACAGGTATGTGCTATTTACTAGGCACTGACTTAGGGATTATATTTACAAGATCTCATTTGATCTGTGAAACAATTCTGTGAAATGATTAATAATAATCATGAGTATCTGATAGAGATACAACCAGAATATTGCATTTATATATTTAAACAAATTGGCAACCATAATTAAGTCTCAATAGATATTTGCCCAGAGGATGCCTCATACAAATCAACTTTATGGTAGCTTGGCCCCAAGTCCCTATACTGTTCTATACCTACGATCTGATGAAGCAGGTTTGCTCCTGGCCTTGAATATCCCTGGACCTAATCCTCTTTCCTGCTGGGCTTTTCCAAGCAGACCACGTCCCCCTGCTCCAACCTATCACAACGATATCTTGAGATGGAAGAGAGGAATGCTAGGAAGAGAGGTCCAAGAGATAACAGTCTAAAGGAGGAATACTCTGTGCCCACCCAATGCTATAATACTCACTCTGTCTTCCCACAAAAACTGCATCCCTTTCCAGTGTAACAACACTATACCCTTGATAACTCCTGTCCTTCCCTCACGACTGAGACCCTTCCTGAGGTAGAACAGTGAATGGAGAGTGAGTTAAGGCACCTCTGAGCTCTCTCTAAGGGCTAGAGTTTATGGCCTATTATATCCATTTTTTGGAAGTAAAAATGAACACTTAGGCAACTTAAGTTCCTGAAGTTTCTAGCTAGTAAACAGTTAAGCTGAGATTCAAACTAAGATCTAGCAGATTCCCATATCCAATGGCCTGGAAAATAAATTACCATTCAGATAAAAGAACAATCTACATTTCAAAGACAAGCAAGTAAACCCTTTGTGGGAGGGGACTTGTTTTCTTCTGTTTATGACTGTTCCTGGAATTTGGATAAGTGGACTAAAAAAGGTTTTTTTCACCACCATGAAGCAAGATAATACCAAGAGGAAATAAAACTTGGCATTCTGTTCCAATGTATTTTCTTTTTCTTCCTACGCTACTTGGATCCATAGTCCTTTACAACATAACAGGTTGGTTTGGATGACAGTAATGGGTAAACAATGTGAAAGGAAGGAGGAATTCAGAAATAAGGAAGTTTAGAATTTAATTTGAAACTTGCTGAAGAAGGCTAAAGGGTGTGATTATGAAAAGAAAATTGAAAATAATCAGCCTATTGTGGGAAAAAAGGTTCTTTAAATCTCAGTCAAGAGGTTTTTGACCATATTCATGATAAATAAGAGTTTTAGGGGCATAATATTATTTAAAGTTTTCTGTGAATATTATTATTAGGTTATCATCCCCTCTCTGGTTTCACCAAAATGACGATAATACAACCCCAAAATGCTTTATACTGTCCAAGTCCTCTAGTGATAAGCAGTGACTTTCCTAAGTAAAAGAAAATTTAGTTATTAGCATATAAGCTTTGTATTTTGAATAATAGTTCTTAGCATCATGATAGTTGGTAACATCTTTGCTAAGAGTTGTCAAAAGGCAACTTGCTTATTTCAGTGGCCAAACTCTAAGGATTACTCAAATCAAAGAGAATGAGAAGTTGACATAAAACCTCATGAAATGCGTATTTGGTAGACTGATGGCACGGCCCAAATCTGCAATGGCTCCCAAAGCCACACCTTACACTGTATCCTTTCCTCCCACCTGACTCTGGGTAGGGACACATACCTTGCTTTGGCCAATGGAGCAATTGTACATATAATATAAGCAGAGACTTGAAAAGCACTTGTGCATTAGGGCTTGTTCTCTTGCTGCTCTTGCAAACTTGCTGCCATGTGAATAAGCCCAGACTTGTCTGATGGATGATGAAATACATTACTCAGCTATTTGAAATTGTAGGTTTTATTATTTTCCAAGTTTGATGAGGCTAACAGATCAGGAGACAATTGCCATTGAAAAGATAAATTGTTATAGATCCCAAGAGGAGGAGGACAGGGGAAACACCAGGGTTGGTTAGGAGGCAGAATGAGCTGGGGAAAAGGTAAGCAAGAGCCTTTATTGTGATTTCTATATGAAGGAGTGGGAGAAACAGGGTAAACAGGTTTAGGAGTGGCTAGTTTGAATCATTTCAGCAGCTTCTAGAGCATAAGAACTGTCCCTAGTCATCTGGTCCTGGTGTGAAAAGTGCCCCAGAGCATGAGAGCCTAATAAAGATAGTGGGGGGTGGGGATATGGCTGTGGATTGTTTGGTTTGCATATGAAGGCCATGTTGACTATCTCTAAGATTTAGCTAAACTTGGGAAGGGCAGTTCCTCCAGGGTCAGAAAGGTCCCAAGATGTCAAAGAATCAAAAACAAAAACAAAACAAAACAAAACACACCCAAAATAAAAAGGCATGGTTAATACACCAGCCATTTCTGTCATCTTAGACAACAGTAAGCCTACTTCCAGACATTTGAGTGAGGTCATCTATGACTAACCAATCTTAGGCCAGTATGCCTATTGACCCAGCCAAGATTAGCTGAGGCTGCCCAGATCAGAAGAAAATACCCACTAGAATCATGAACTAAATAAATGGCTGTTAGTTTAAGCCATTAAGTTTTGGAGTGGTTTGATATTCAATGATAGATAAATGATTCAGCCTTTGAAAGAAGATTAATTCTTCTTTCAAAGAAGAATTAATACGCTATTCACAATACATTCTGACAATGCAGTGTTTATATTTTCATATCTGCAAAGATAGTAATTGTGTACACCTATAAGTGTTGTGAAGACTTATTAAAATAGTAGAAGTATGCCAATGGCATAGAACACATTAAATGTATGCTTATGTTATTTCAACAATTTTTAATCTAAAGGATTTCATTTTTACAAATAAATGTAGTAGTAGTGATTATATTAAACACTCAGTAAAGATTGTTATTTTGACATGGCAAATATATGGGATTTACTTCTTTGTTTATGCTTGTGTATTTTTAAAATATACTTTGGAGAGGATTTTTGCATTTTCTTACTATTTATTTAGATGTAATTGAGGCAGAGTATATAGATTAAACTGTTTTCATAACTTGTCCTATTTAATTTCACACTTCTCTGTTGATAAGTGTATATTTCATGCCAAGGTACAGAACTAAATATGTGTGAATTTCAATCTGATAGTTACTCAAAGCATCATTAGCATTTCAAAGAAATGTCAGAAAAAGTATCAAATAGTAACTAGTTCAATTTCTTTTTACCCATTTTTGCCCCTGATCTTTATCACCCATATAAATACCTGAATAGCAATAAAATCCCAAATTTCATGTTAAGATAAAAACAAATAATGGAAAATGAGTGATTTTTTTCTTATATTATAAATCATAACTTTTGTCTATTGGGTCATTTTATTCCTCTTTAGAATATAAAAAATTTCTCCATTTCCAGGGATTTGAGCGCTAATATTAATAGAAAATCTGTGATGTTGGTTGTTATTTTTCCTCTCTCATTTGTGACTTATTTATTTGGGTCCTTTCTCTTTTCTTTTTGATAAATTTGACTGGAGGTTTATCAATTTAATTAATTTTTTCAAAGAACCAGCTCCTGGTTTCATCGATCTATTATTTGTTTAGTTTCCATACCAGTTATTTCTGTTGTAATATTTATTATTTCCTTCCTTCTGCTGGCTTTAGGCTTCATTTGTTGTTCTCCTTTAGATATAAGGGTAGGTTGTTTATTTGAGATTTTACTTGCTTCTTGAGGTAGGCCTGTATTGCTATATACTCCCCTCTCAAAACTGTTTTTGCTGCATTCCACAGGATTTGGGCCATTGTGTTTTAATTTTCATTTGTTTCCATGTATTTGTTTTTATTTCTTCTTTGATTTCCTGGTTGACCCATTCATTGTTTAGTAGGATATTGTTTAATCCTCATGTATTTGTGGTCTTTCCAATATTTTTCTTGTGGTGGACTTCTAGTTTCATAGCATTGTGGTCACAAAAGGTGCATGGTATGATTTAAATCTTTTTGTATTTATTGAGGCCTGTTTTGTGATCATATATGTACTCTATTCTGAAGACTGTTCCCTGTTCATTTGAAAGGAATGTGTATTCTGCTGTTTTAGGGTGGAATGTTCTAAATATATCTATTAAGTCCATCTGGTCTCATATGTCATTCATGAACAAGAAAAGCAAAGGTGGAGGTATCACAATTCCAGACTTCAAGTTATATTACCAAGCTGTAGTGACAAAAACAGTATGGTACTGGCACAAAAACAGGCACATAAATCAAGAGAACAGAATAGAAAATCCAGAAATGAACCCACAACCACATGGTCAATTAATTTTCAACAAAGCAAGAAAGATTATCCAATGGACAAAAGACAGTCTCTTCAACAAATGGTGTTGGGGAAACTGGACAGCAACATGCAAAAGAATGAAACTGGACCATTTTCTTACACAAAACACAAAAATAAACTCAAAATGGATCAAAGATGTAAATGTGAGACCTGAAACCATAAAAATCCTAGAGAACACAGGCAGTAACCCCTTTGACAATGGTCATAGTAACTTCTTTCTAGATGTGTCTCCTGAAGCAAAGGAAATAAAAGCAAAAATAAACAATGAGGACTACATCAAAACAGAAAGCTTCTGCACAGCAAAAGAAACAATCAACAAAACTAAAAGGCAACCTATGGAATGGGAGAAAATATTTGCAAATGACATACTTGATAAAGGGTTATTATCCAGAATATATAAAGAACTTATAAAATTAAACACCAAAAAAAGGAATTTTAAAAGTGGGCCAAAGCTATGAATAGACATTTTTCCAAAGAAGACATATAGATGGCCAACAGACTCATGAAAACATCCTCAATATCACTGATCATCAGGAAATGCAAATCAAAACTTCAATGAGATATCACTTCACACCTGTCAGAATGGCTAAAATCAACAACACAAGAAAAAATAGGTCTTGGCAAGGATGTGGAGAAAAAGGAAACTTCTCACACTGTTGATAGAAATGCAAATGGGTATAGGCACTGTGGAAGATAGTATGAAGCTTCCTCAAAAAGTGAAAAATAGAACTGTTCTATGATCCAGAAATTGCACTACTAGGTATTACCCAAATAATACAAAAATACTAATTCAAAGGCATACATGTACTCCTATGTTTATAGAAGATTATCTATAATAGGCAAATTATGGAAACAGCCCAAGTGTCCATTGACTGATGAATGGATAAAAAAATATGTGGTGTATGTGTGTGTGTGTGTGTGTGTGTGTGTGTGTGTGTGTGTATCTATACCTATAATCTATATATAGATATATATCTATATAGATATAATGAAATGTTAGTCATAAAAAAGAATAAACTCTTTCCATTTGCAATGACATGGATGGAGCTAGACAGCATTATGCTAAGAAGAGTAAGTCAGAGAAAGACAGATACCATATGATTTCACTCATGTGGAATTTAAGAAACAAAACAAATGAGCAAAGGTGGAAAAAAGAGAAAGAGGCAAGCCAGAAGCAGACTCTTAACTATAGAGAACAAACTGATGGTTACCAGAAGGGAAATGGGTGGGGGCTGGGTTAAATAGGTGATGGGGATTAATGAGTACACTTGTGATGAGTACTGGGTATTGTATGGAAGGGTTGAATCACTATAATGTACACCTGACACTAATATACTGTATGTTAACTAACTGGTATTTAAATAAAAACATATGATAATGAAAGGATAAAATGAGCACAGGACAGTGACAAACAAACAAAAAATCAACTATGGGTGATATCTTTAATAAAGCAGGTATCAAGGAATCCCTGTGACCCTGGAAAATGGATGGCAAAGCCAAATCAGGTGATAGTAGCAAGATCTGGAACTTGATCTGTGAAGCTGTGAAGCTGTAGTGGTGAAAAGAAAATGAAATTGGATGGACCTTGCAAGCCATGAAATTGCCATTAGACTCTGATTACCAAAAAGAGAGGGCCCAGCACTAAGAAGGGTGGTAAGCAATAGAATCTGAGGACAACCAGCAGAACTTGAAAATATCCTGCAAAAAGACAACAAGAAGTAGTTTATACCCTGAGAGTCTCAGAAATATTCAATAAAGACGTGCTCTTAGTAGGTCTAGAGACTCTGTCTGGAGAAAAACTTTCAGGAGCAGATTCCAAATTGAACAGGGTGCAAATACCAGAGACCTTAGGGGGAAAAACACTTTATAGAAGGGGAGGTAGGAGTGGTATGGGAGGCAGAGGTCTAGAGGAGGGAGGCCTTGGACATAATAGTAGCAAAATATAATATTCAACTGTGAGCGTACTACTTTGGAAAGCAAAGTGCATGGAGCTCTGGAGAACACTGAGGTAATGACAGCAAGTCTTCTGAATCAAGAGAAGCACCCCTGTTTCTTAATACTTCACAGTAACCACAAAGGAGAAAGTCCTTGAACAGTGAAGTGGGTAAAGCTACTTTCATATGGTATGGCTCATGCCTACTCTCATACAAAAACCTTTTGTGCTTGAATAATCCAGGACATCTCCTCTCATTAAACATGAGGAAACAAACAAACAAAAAAAGGATTTTAATAAAACCTCATTTAAAAACATGTAAGAAAAAGAAATGAAAATGAATGTTTAAGAGCTAATGAAAACAAATAACAAATGTAGCCCCAGAGAATTTGAAAACAGTAAACTAAAATTAAAAAGTATTTAAAAGAAATTAAGAAAATGATACAAATTCTGAAGGAAGAACCTATACAATAAACAGAGGAGCTCAGATATGAAATGGCTGCTCATTTCCTTTCTCCTTTCCCATTCACTCCAGGGGCAATTCAGTCCTAAAGTCATTAGATGAGAAAGAGTGAGAAGGCATCCATGCCTTCAGTGGAGAGTGGAGGTTTGCAGTGACTCAGAGTTGAAAATCAGCGCCCAAGCAGAGTAATGGTGGTGACTATGTTTGGGGGTAAACACAGCATGGCATCTTGGGGCCCACACAGTGTTTGGTGAGTGTGCACACAGGGAGTAGCCTGGTATGGAGTGTCAGGGCTCAGGTGAAGGTAAGGAGGTAATCTATGGAAGGGGAACGACCTAGCTGAAAGAGTCAGAAACTGAGCAAAGCAAGGAGGATATCCCTGCAGAGAGGTAGCCTAGCAAGGAGATCAAAACCCAAACAGCACAAGGAATGTATCCATGTCCAGAAGAGAAAAGTGTTCCTCCATGAGGTGGCCTAGCACGGGATGTCAAAGCCCAATCAGGCAAAGGAGGATGTTCATGTGTGGCAATGGCCTGCCATAAGGTGCTGTCCCAGGAGTGCAGGCAGGATGTTTACAAAGAGAGATAAACTGGCATGGAGACTCAAGTCTCAGTCAAGGTGAGGGGCGCCTGGGTGGCTCAGTCAGTTAAGCTTCCAACTCTTGGTTTCACCTCAGGTCATGATCTCATGGCTTTGTGGGTTCGAGCCCCACATCAGGCTCCATGTTGACAGCACAGAACCTGCTTGGTATTCTCTCTCTCCCTCTCTCTCTGCTGCTCCACCACTCATGCTCTCAAAATAAATAAATAAACTTAAAAAAATATATATCAGTCAAGGTAAAAAAGATACCTGAGTGGGGAGGAGGTAGATCTGGGAGATTGGTTACATACAGAAGGGTTAATCAAATAAGCAACTACATTAAGGATAATGGGAGCCAGATTTCTCACTGTTTAAGAGAGAATTTTAAATATGAAGAGGAAGAAAACTAGAGTGAACCTTGTGATATTGGGTTGGAATTGGAGATATCAATATTTTCAAGACAGAAGACATGTAAATATGTATTTGTGCATATATGTATTAACACATATATATTACCTTATATTAGCTACCTCTGTCTACTCAGAGGGCCTGGGAAATTGAAATCCCAGTAGCAGTAAATAAAGCCTAGATTTTTGCTTCTAAATATATATTCCACTCAAATAAACAAGGATCCATTGAGAAATGACTGATATCAGTGCCAGTGCACGGAAGGTGCAAGATGAGCCTGGAACACCCTGTGCCAGAAAGCAAAGAAGTACTCAGAGTGATGAGGCATGTTAGGAGGATACAGAAGCCAGCTCAAACGGGCCAACTGGTTAAACTGAGGACAGTTTTGGGAACAAAATACATAATGACAGTTAATAAATTATAATCTATTATAATAAAAATAGAAACACATGAGCCCATAACAATATATAAAAATACATGAATGATTCAAAAGTTTGATTAGGAATGGGAAATTTAAATAATTTCAAATCACTTCTCCACAAGATACCTATTAATTACAAAGCATAAAGACTAATTCTATGGTGAAGAATTCGGGGGGCACTACCTTAATCAAATGATCAAGGTGAACATCACCGGTAATAGAGCAAATAAAAATCTTGCCCCACCTGATAGGATACAATGAGAAAAACACAGAATCACTTCTGGATTTTTCTGCCGAAGATGCATAACCTTAATCTACTCATGCGGAAGTATCAGATGAGGCTAATTTGTGAGATATTCTACAAAATAACTGCTTTGTATTCTTCAAAAGTATCAAGGTAATGAATGCCAAGGAAAGTCAGAGGAACTGTTCAGATGGAGGGAAACTAGAGACATTACAACTATAAATGCAACATGGGATCCTGAGCTAGTTTCTTTTTATCATGAAGGTTATTATTGAAGAGAGTAGAAAACTTGAATCAAGTCTGAGGAATAGATGTTAGTAATGTATTAATGTTAATTTTCTGACTTGGTTCCATTGAGATTGTGCAAGAATGTACAATTGCTTGTAGGAAATGCTATCTCACAACAATGTTTCTCTAAGTGTTGTCCAGGGATGCTTGGGGTCCCCGAGATCTTTTCACAAGGGTCCTATGAGGTCAAAACAGTTTTCAGACTAATACTAAGGGCATCTATTTGCCTTTTTCCCTCTCATTACCTCATGAGTGTTCAGAGGCGACATGATATATCTTTCCACAGTGGAAATGGGTGATGGCTCTTCAGGTCTCACTGTGGGAACTGGCACATTATCACTTATTCTCTCATCTACTGATGGAATAAAGTCATGTGTCTAAAACTAATGTAAATGGAATGAGGATGTAAAGGCCACCTACTGTCCTGCTGTACAGTGTAACATAGCAGAAAAGGGAGTGAAGAGTTGAGAGCAGTAA
The DNA here is from genome assembly GCF_028749965.1 of Puma concolor. Classification (NCBI taxonomy): domain Eukaryota; kingdom Metazoa; phylum Chordata; class Mammalia; order Carnivora; family Felidae; genus Puma; species Puma concolor. The sequence continues at coordinate 22,260,223 of NC_141673.1, read as the reverse complement.
TCAGATCTACCACAGAATACCTCTGATTCCCTTTTAAAATGATGCTTTTTCTAATTTTTGGATAGATACCATTTATTAAGTATGTTCTTTTGTATTTCAACTTCGCTGAGAATTTCAGTTATGATTGAATATTGGGTTTATATCAAATGGTCTTCTTCACCTATTGAGTTCATTATGTAGTTTTTCTCCTTTAATCCATTAGTGTGAATAACACACTTTCTTATGTTAAACATGCTGGATGTTAATGGGATGAATTGGTCATAATGAATTTTTTTTTGCTGTCCCACTAGATTTGGTTTGCTAGTATTTGGTTTATGATTTTTGTATCTATGTTCATGAATGAAATAAGGTCTTTAATTTTTTTATTTCTTATGCTGTCTAGTTTTGCTATGAAGCTTATTAGTGTTATAGAACTAGATGGGGAAAATTCCCATTTCTTCAATTGTCTAGACGGGTTTGTATAAGATTAGAATGGTCTGTTTCTTAACAGTTATATTTGTTACTTTTAAAATAATCTTGAGTCAGCATATTCTTTGTGGAAAGATTTTTCATTATTCATTCAATTTCTCTAATAGCCATATGACTATTTGGGGTTTCTATATCTTTTTGAAGTTTTGGTAGGTTATAATTATCTAGAATTTATTCATCTCTCTCAATTTACATATCTGTTGGCACAAAGTCGTTCATATTTTTTTCTTATTATCTTTTCATGTAACTGTAGTTATATTCCTTCTCATTGCTAATATAGTTTGTTGGTACAGTCTTCCTTTCTTCTATACTGTTCTTAGTGGTAATTACATTCACTTTTAAGTATATAAAATATTCTGCTCCTGATTTTGTATATTAGTTTCTGTTCTACTTCATTAATTTCTGTTCTTTGCCATTTCCTTTCTCCTACTTTTGTTTTTTTCCTATCATTTATTATAAAATTTTTAAAATTTGCACTTAGCTAATTAGTCTTCAGCATTTCTTCTTTTCTTTTAAGTTTATTTATTTATTTTGAGAGAGAGAGCGAGTGAGAGAGGGGCAGAGAGAGGGAGAAAGAGAGAATCCCAAGTAGGCTCTGTACTGTTAGCATCCCCATGGAGCCGCACAGAGCCCGATACAGGGTTTGATATTTAGTATTTACATTTTTGTTTAAATATAAACATTTTTAAGTTAGAATTATGGTGTCTCAACTCATTTTTCATGAGTTATTTAGAGCTGTGTATTTAAATACACAAATTTATGAGGATATATATGGGAGTCTTTAACTTAATTGAGTTCTTGTCAGAAAATGTATATATGTACCTGAGTCTTTGACATGTATTGAAACTTTCTTAAAAAAAAAAAAAAAAAAAGAAACTTTCTTACAGCCAAGTCAAAATCAATTTTTATCAATGTTTCATGAGACTCACATGTACTCTCTAATTGTTGGGTACCAAGCTGTATGTCTTTTACTACATTAAATTGATTAATTGAGCTGTTAAAATATTCCGTTAATTGAGGTATGTTGAAATCTCCTGGTTTTAGTGGACTTTTGATATTATATGATGTATATCATACGGATAATTTTTAAGTGCATACATGTTTAGAATTTTTATATTTTCTTGGTGAATTGAATGTTATAATATTTCATAGTGACTATATCTTGGAAATGCCTTCAGTGTTAAAGTCTACTTGGCTTGATACTGATATAGCTACCCAACTTTCTTTGGGCTAATGCTTCTCAGGTATAACTCCTTTCATCTTTACCTTTTTTGGGTGTGTAGATGTGCCCTTAGCTATAGATGTACCTATTTTAAAGAGCATAAAGCTGGATTTTGTTTTCCTACTATCTAAACAATCTCTTCCTTTTAACTAGTGAAATTAGCAAATTTATGTTGATTTCAGTGATTACATATTTAGACTTTGTTCTACTATACATTTTTATATCTTTTTATCTTTCATATTTTTTTCACCTCTATTCCCTTTTTTGTTCTTTTTTTCTCATTACTATTTTTTTCCATGTCTTGGATTTATATAATTTATTTTTATCCTTTTGGTACACTTAAAATTTTACCCTACATTTTAATTTTTAATTTTTTTTAACATTTATTGATTTTTGAGAGACGGAGCGAGATAGAGCATGAGTGGGGGAGGGGCAGAGAGAGGGGGGAGGACACAGAATCCAAAGCAAGTTCCAGGCTCTGAGCAGTCAGCACAGAGCCTGACCTGGGGCTCAAACTCACATACCGAGAGATCATGACCTTAGCCAAAGTCGGATGCTTAACCGACTAAGCCACCCAGGGCCCCCCCCCCACACATTTGAATTTAAAAGTCTAAAGTTGAACAGTACCTTATCCACTCACTTCCTGAATAGTTTTAAGATTTTAGATCACTTGAATTCACTTACTTGTTCTGTCACAAATGCTGTTGTCAGTGTTTTCATTTTGTTTAATAATTTTTCCGAATCAGATGTTATTATTTTATTCAGATTATTTTTATTTTAATTTGCATATATGTTTACCATTTTATTTATTCATTATTACTTCCTCAGAATGGCCTAAGATCATTTTCCCTCTTGAAGTAATCCTTGAGATTATTCTTTTGGAAAAAATGTCTTGGTAAATCCTTTTGTTTTTCAACTATAAATGACTTTATATTACACTTTCATTTATTAAGAAAAGGTTTTTAAAGTTCACCATTTGAGATCGAGGGTTTTCTCTCATACCTTGAAGATATTATTGTGCTCTTTTTGGCTTCTATCATTTCCTTGATAAATTGGAAATCATTATATCTGTGTTTTTGCTGCAGGTGATCCATCATTTCTCCACCTGCTTTGAGAAGCTTCTCTATATATTTCAACTTCACAATAATGTGTCTTACTGTGGATTTCTCTCTTTTTTTTTTTTAATTTTTTAACATTTATTTATTTTTGAGAGACAGAGAGAGGCAGAGCATGAGCAGGGGAGGGGGGGAGAGAGAGAGAGAGAGAGAGAGAGAGAAGTACAGAATCCGAAGCAGGCTCCAGACTCTGAGCTGTTTGTTAGCACAGAGCTTGACGTGGGGCTCGAACTCACGAACTGCGAGATCATGACCTGAGCTGAAGTTGGATGCTCAACCGACTGAGCCACTCAGGCGCCCCAGGATTTCTCTTTTTTTATCCTGTTTGGAATACAGTGTGTTTCCTGGACCTATGATTTAATGTTTTATTAGTTGTGGGAAAAAATTCAGCCATTATCCATCAACAAGTTTCCTTTCCTATATACTCTTTATTATTTCATCTCAAGTCTCTGATTAAGTGCATGTTAACTCTCTTATTCCATCCTTCATCTCTTCATGTTTTCCATATTTTTTGCTTCTTTGGCCCTTTGTGCTACACTGTGGAGAATTTCTTCAGATTTATTTTCCAATTCATCAATTCTCTTTTCACCTCTGCCTAATCTGGTAATATATAATTCTATTCATGCAGAATTTTAAAAATAATTTCAAGTGTTATATTTTTCATATTTAGAAATGCCATTTATTTTTCAAGTTTGCATGCTATTTACTGATAGTCCTTGTTTTTATTCATCTTCATGATTGGGCATTTCTTTCTTTTCTTTTTTTTTTTTTTTAATGTTTTATTTTTATTTTTGAGAGAGAGAGAGAGAGACAGAGCACAAGCAGGGGAGGGGCAGAAAGAAAGGGAGGCACAGAATCTGAAGCAGGCTCCAGGCTCTGAGCTGTCAGCACAGAGCTTGACGTGGGGCTCAAACTCAAAAACTGCGAGATCATGACCTGAGCCCAAGTCAGATGATTAACTGACTGAGCCACCCAGGCACCCTGGGAATTTACTTCTTTAAACATATTATAGTTGTTCTGTTTAATTTATCATTGTTTTACTTCCGATTTTCAGTAACAATACCTATAGTCACTGGGGATTAGATATGTATTTGCTATTTTTGATCATACCCACTTATAGTGATTTACTTTCTAAGGTGATTGGGAATCATTAATTGTTACCTCATTACTTGATCTTAATCTATGGAAGCTTGTCAATCTGATCAGAGATTCCCCCAGAGGGAAATTTATATTTGCCTTCCATTTCCCTAAATAGTCTTGACTCAGCCTTCCCACTTCACCACTGAACAGGGTACAGTATACAAACAGCAATGGTGTTATTGACATCTGCACTCAGAGCAACATTGACTCTCTTGTCTTCTAACACATATTTTAGAGAGCAAAGCTTGTTAGAGCAGGCAATGTCTCAAAGAATGTGTCCTATTCAGAATATATTTGTTCTGCTGCAGACAGATGTCTCAGAGCACTTAGTCTGCCATAATACTTTGTAGCAAAATATTTTTATCATAAAAATGTACATTCATGAATATTTCAATTCAAAAAATCTAGATCTGGTTTATTGTGAGATTACTAAATAGGTAGAGTTAATAATAAATTGCCTTGCCATGCATGTTAATACTTTGTAATGTGTGATACAATATATAAGTCAATAAATTATCCCGAGCATTATACAAATGAAGAACAAGCTTACTGTAATTATGAACTCAAATAAATCCTTTTTAAAATAAGATCCCCCTAAAATGTATATTTATAAAGAACACAAAAGAAATTCATGGAGTTTTGGTAATGTTTAAAGAATTCCAATTAGTCCATGACAATTACTCCATGATATTCATTTAAAAAGATAATCATGCAAAATAATCATAGAGTGTGTTTTGTATTTGAATCCTAGATCACTTAAAGGGAACTAGGAGCTAAACTTTGGTTATATATATGGTCAATATGGCTCAACAATCTTTTAAAGGGGTACTGGGTCTTATCAGAAATATTTGTGAAACATGTTATCTATTTTTTTGTTTATTTATTTAAAGTATATTTTATTTATTTATTTTAAGAGAGAGTGTGGGGGAGGGGCAGAGAGAGGGAGAGAGAGAATCTTAAGCAGGCTCCCCCCTCAGCAAGGAGCCCAATGCAGGGCTCAATTTTATAACTCTGAGATCATGACCTGAACTGAAATTAAGAGTCAGATGCTTAACTGACTGAGCCACCCCGGTGCCCCGTTTTTGTTCATTTATAATGTAATTATATAAACCTTGTCGTAGTTTATTTATCTGCCTGTTTTCTTAGTTATAGCACTCATGTGCTCTGGCTAGTATGTTCATTTACATCCAAATATTAAGAATGTCTTTTCAGGTTACATATATACTAAGACAGAAGTATGAGTCAAACAAATAATAATAAGCCACAGAGGCAACTATATAGAGCTCATATTCTCTTAATTCTCTAAGTCAAAATCAATTAAAGTTTCCAAAGATATATGAAATTAATTTAAATAAATACAAATTCCACACTTATTTCAAAAATTAAAAAGGCTAAGATTCCATACTAGGAAAGGGGAACCAACATTTATTATTTCTCTTCTATGTTCAAGGTTATTCTATTTCATTAGGTCAATCCTCACATAAGTCTCTGAAGTAGGTATTATCATTACCTTTAAACTCATAAGGAATAGCTAGTAAACAGAGGAGACAGTGTAGGATATAAATCTGGCTAGTCCAAAACCTGCCTCTTTCCATTCCATTACAAGGTTTTGTGTTTATGGTTTACCCCAGAATTTCCTATGGCTTCAGCACAAGTCCTATTGAGACAGTATAGGGAAAGCAAGAGGGACTTAACTCCTATAAAGCCACTGGTCTGAGGCAAGGGTTAAAGTTTCCATACTTAGAGACAAATACCTCCTTCTGGGAAAGAGAACAAATGAGAGATAACAGCCATCAAGGAGTAATGGTAGTCTGGGCAAAATTAGAAGTAACAATTTAGGGGCATCTGGGTGGCTCAGTCGGTTAAGCATGGGACTCCTGATTTGGGTTCAGGTCATGATTTCATGGAGTCATAAGCCCCATGTCAGGCTCTGCACTGGGTGGGGAGCCTGCTTGAGATTCTGTCTCTGTCTCTGTCTCTCTCTCTCTTCCCCACTCATGTGCTCTGTCTCTATTTAAAAAAAAAAAAAGTAACAATTTAAAGCCTGCTTGCACAAGTATTTCTATTTTCCAGGAACTCTAAAACAATGTTGACCATTGTAAAAGGTATCCTGTGATTGTTTTACGTCCACTAAAAAGTAATGACCATAAGATGGGGTGCCTGGGTGGCTCAGATGGTTAAGCATCCGACTTTGGCTCAGGTCATGATCTCATGGTACCTGAGCTCAAGCCCCGCATCAGACTCTGTGCTGACAGCTCAGAGCCTGGAGCCTGCTTCGGATTCTGTGTCTCCCTCCCTCTGCTCCTCCTCAGCTCATGCCCTATCTCTCAAAAATAAATAAATATTAAACAAAATTTTTAAAAAGTAATGACCACAAGATAATGACTATGGGACTGAAGGACACTTCCTCCCTGCCCTGCCCACCCCTCCCTTTGGAAAAGTGCCTTTATAAGGCTTGCATGCTACCCCTTCAGGGAGTGACATTCCTCTTTCTTGCCAGCTCCCTTGTATACATTCTATCTCTACTAAACTCTACCTGTTTTCTTTCTCTTGAGTTCAGTGTTCATTTCTGTAACATTGAGACTCAAGAACCTCTTCTTTGGGGTCCCGAAACACTGTCTTAGTATTACTGGAGTTGGAAAACCACCCAGTGGGTCCCTCTTCAGATATCAGCAGTGACCTTTGGGTATTTATTCTGATTGCACAATTAGCCCAAGATCATTGCTCTGCTTAAATGCTCTATAGCGTTGGACCCAGCATACAATAAAATCCCCTCCTCTAAACAACTTAAGATCAGCAACTGCCTTTCTGAAAATGCATCCATGTAAACGCTGTTATTTCCTGGCCTTTTAGCCCCACACTCTGCCAAACTCAGTATTTAATACAGAAGCCAGAGGCTGCTAGAGTCCTGGTGGCTCCTGGACCAGAACAGACCAGGCTGTTTGGCTCGAATTTCAAACATTTATAATCTTTTCTCTTGCTCCCTTTGCTCAATATAGGAGAGAGGCTATCAGCCAATTTCCCCACCGTTTATAGCAAATCCCAAGGCTCCCTCGTTTCCAGCTGCTAAGCTGCCTGGGCAGACTGTATTACTAAATTATTGTATCTTTTTGGTAGAGTGCCTGATCTGTCTTGGCATGCGCTGTGCATTGAAAGAAGCTCCTGTTGCAAGCAGAGGAAGCTAGCTACATTCACCCTTCCCACACGCCTTTCCTCTGTTACCATCAACCACTAACTTCTTTGTTTCCTGTGTATAAACCAAGTTCATAGGGGCAGTTTCTCATCTATCTCTGATCCCCTAGGGAGTTAGGGATTTCAAAGGGAGTTCTGTGCTAGGAGTAATTCCCATAGCCTAGAGCCAGATGAATAAATGGCCTACAGTGAATAACCACATTTGGAACCAAGAGGTTTTGTTTCTCTCTTACCAAAATGTATTTCTTTGTAATACTGAAATCACTGTAACCATGTATTTTTCTAAGTAGATGAAAAAGACTATAATGAGGGAAGAGGAAAGAACCCCTTTAACTCAAGTCCATTGTTTTTAAGGTCCTTAGGTTTTAACTTATTTTAAAAACAACTTCTGTTTTTATATTCTCCCAACTGGTTGTGAAAGAGAAACAAAGAAGTGCTCTGGAAAAATGAAAAAAAAAAAAAAAAAACCAATTAAAAAGTAGCTTTATAATATTTAATTTAAAAAAGCAATTTTGCAATATAAAAAGGGTGGAAATTGTTTTTAATTACTCTAAAATGAATAATCACTCTGATTCAGTTTTCAAAAGATCTATCCTGAATTTGAACTCAAACATCTTTAATATAAGCTCTGGAATGTAAAGCATTCAAATGTGTTCCCCTGAGTTTTCCATTCCTGCAAGCAATGAGCATCCTAGATTTTTCTCACACACATCTCAAGAGATGTCTCATTTCAAAAGAGCAGGAGAGTCATCAAAAGTGTAATCCTATTAACAAGACACACCATAGAAAATACACAGAAATGTTAAAGATAAATTATATCTAGTGAGTTGTGTTTTAAATCAACACTGCTGTTGCTATGGCAAGAAATATTTCATGTAAAATAAAAATCTTCTATAAGGGTTTGGTGCTATAGCCATGGCAACGATGATATGATGACTGCAGTACTGCTCAACTCTGCTAATGTTTCCATCTGATTCAGACAGTACTAGATGTGCCTTAAATGTATGTAAAATAGCCTAGAAAATCGATCACTTATGGCTATCTTTCACATGATTCCACAACTGACTAAAGAAGACACTGCAAAAATAGCAGTCAGAGAGCCTAAACAAAGGATCTATGTATTTTAGGGTTTCTTATGGTCATGGAAGCTGGAGAGATCCACTTTAGCTGAAGTGTTGGTAGATGGCATATTCATTAGCTAAATATCTCACTGCATTTTTCAGGATGGGGGCACCATGTAATTTTCCATGACTAGGAAAAAATGAAATGCAATCAAATTGCAAGTTCTGCCACTTAAACACAGAAAGGGAGGTATTAACTTAAAGTAAGAAAATACGGAAAGCAGTGTTCCAGCTCTGAAGAAAAGAGGGTAATTCTAATTTCTCTCCTCCTAGCCTCTTAAATCCATTCCAAATAGGCTTTTGTTCCATATTCCTCCACTGAAAAGTCCATCATAAATGTCAGCAAAACCTCCATATTGCTAAAATGAACATTTCTTAATCCTCATCCTACTCCATCTGCCAGCTATACAATTAACACAGTTAATAACCCCTCCTGTATGAGACACTTTCATTTAGGTCCTAAGATACCACACTCTTCTGGTTTTTATCCTACCTCACAGGCTGCTCCTTCTCATGCTCATTCCTCCTGACCTCCCCAGTGTCAAGGCACTGAAGGGCACCAGGGCATGGCTCAGTTGGTCCTCTTCCCTTCTCTGTGTACATTTATTCCCTTGCTAGTCTTTTTCAGTTCCAGGGCTTAAAATATCATCTAAACAATGACAACTCCTACATTTGTATTTTCAACCTGATTTCTCCCTTAACTCCAGACTTGAATATCCAGATACATTGGAGGCATCCTCATGTCTCATTTTCTCTCACACCACATACCCAATTATACAGTGAATCCTGTTGGCTCTACCTTTAAAATAGACCTGCAACCTGTCCACTCATCTTTACCCTGGATTGTTGTAATAGTCTTCTAGTTGGTTTCCCAGGTTCCACATGTGTACCTCTTCAGACAAACCTCAACACAGAAGTCTGAGTAATCCTGGTAAAACCAAGTCAGATTATGTCACCTCTCTGCTCAAAACTCTCCACTGGAACCTCAATTCACTCTGAATAAGACCAAAACACTTAGAATAGTCTATGAGGCCATACAACATCTCACCCCAATTCTGCAACCTAAGCTCCTAGTATTCTCCTTTTCATTTACTTACATCTAGCCATCTTGTTTCCCTGCTATTCCTTCAACACATTAGGCATTCTTCTGTGTCACTATCTTATTACTTTGTACTTGTAGTTCCCTCTGCCTGGGACTATCTTCCCTTAGGAAGCTGCATGGCCCCTCTAACACCCTCTTCAAGTGCCTATCACTAATGAGGCTTTACTTCATTATCTTCTCAGTGAGGCCGCCATACATCACTCTATTTAAAACGGTAATCACTTATCCTTATCCTGTCCCCTCCTTTATGCTTTCTCCATCAATCTATCAATCTCCATCAATCTCTATCAATATCAAAAGTGGGCATTTTATGTATTTATGCTTCTCTTCCCCAACTAAGCTTCAGGAGGGCAGAGATTTTTCTTCTTCTCCTTCTACTTTTTTTTTAGCTGCTATATCTAGAGATTAGAACAAAGATTGGAACATAGTAGATAATAAATATTCTGTGAATGAATTAATGAATTAAATATATATATAGGCATGTGAAGAGCAATTCTAAAGTAATATCCACCTCAATGTTAGCAGTGGTTAATAATAAAACTATTTAAAAATAAAATAATCTTTTCTATTTATAAAAATGATAAATATTCATTATAGGTATTAGTGAAAATAAGAAAAAGAGAGAAGAAAATAATGCCCATAATTCCAACACTTGGCAATGATTATTATTAACATTTATGTACATGAATATACAGATTTTCAGTCTTTTTTTCTATGCACATATATTTCCCCCCAACAAAACTGTGATCACTCTGCATATTTTTTGTAATGTTTTCTTTTAAAGTTAAATGTCACCTAAACAGTGAGAACATGTTTATTTTAATGTTCCTATGGTATTAATTCTTGAAATATTTAAATACGTATATACTTAATCTTGTTTCTTTTTATAGGGTCATTTGATCTTTTGTAATTATTGGAGGCTATATGTATGTGTTCTTTTAGTTATTACTTTTAATGTTACAAAATGTAACTTCAGATCTATTTCCTCCATTTATCAAGAATATCTTTTGATTTTTCTCTTTCTCAGTTAATAGCTAATATTCACTGAGTGCTTATAGGTGCTAAATACTTTATATGCATCATCTGATTTCACTCCTACACAACTCCAGGGTATGATGGTATTCTCATTTTATAGGTGAAAAGCCTAATGCTTAGAAATGTTAAATAACTCCCCAAGGTTACACAGCCACTAATTGGTAGAGCAGCCTATGAAACAGATAATTATGTTCTTGACTGTTAAACCATTTTGCATCCCTAAAATGAGAAGATTAGCATACTTATCTCACTTTTCCAAACTCTCTGCCTTCCCAATTTATATTAAAATAATCTGGAGTTTTAAATAAAATGTCTCTACTTTTTTATATTTTGTATCTTTCTTTTTTCAAAAATTTTTAACATTTATATTGTTTTAAAATCATAATGAGAATCATTATTTGAAAATATATTCTATATCTTACAAGTTTCATTTTATATCCCAGAATCTTTTATAGTGATATTTTCCTTACTCATTAATGAGATTTGTATTATTCAACCCTTAACTGACTAAAGTATATGTGTGAGCAATTATTTCAAAAGGGTAGGGTATTTTCTTTTTTTTTAATATATATTTTTTTAATGTTTATTTTTGAGAGTGAGAGTGCATGCACATACTTGTTGGGGAGGGGCAGAGAGAGAGAGGGAGACCAAAGGATCCAAAGAGAGTTCCACATGTTGCCAGAGAGCCCTATGTGGGGCTCAAACTCAGGAACTGTGAGATCATGACTTGAGTGGAAATCAGATGTTTAACCAACTGAGCCACTCAGGCACCCTGGATAGGGTATCTTTTAAAGTATGTATCTGAAAATGACTTATCCCCTGTGATCTTGCACACCTTGGCTGGGCACTTAATTCTTGAATCAAGTCCTAAAATTCTATACACAGTTTTCTATTGTCTTCTGTATGCTTAGAATTGAAGAATGTTTGACATCAGATTAAATTTTATTCCTTTAATAGGTAACCTGTTTTGTTTTGGTAATGTCTTTCTAGATTCTTATAGGACTTTCTTCTTCTCCTTGAAATTTCAAAATTTCCCAGTATAAATCTGCTTTTTTTTCCAGAAATTTTAACTCTATTTATTAAATCTGCAATTTAGTACTGAAAATTCTTTAGCTCAGGAAAGTTTTCTTTTATTGATGCTTTTTTATTGTAATGCTTTTCTGAAATTTCTATATCATATGCATACTTGATCTCTTGGATTTTTCTTCTTTGCTTTGTCTTGTCTCTTACAATTTTTCTTTCTCTATAAATGTCTTCTATCTATGGGGCACCTGGGTGGCTCAGTTGGTTAAGCGTCCAACTTAGGCTCAGGTCATGATTTCAGGATTGGTGAATTTGAGCCCTGTGTCTGGCTGTAAGTGCAGAGGTGGCTTCAGATCCTCTGTCCCCTTCTTTCTTTGCCCTCCCCCTGCTCATTCTCATTCTCTCTCTCTCTCTCAAAAATTAATAAACATTAAAAAAAACCCACAAAATTAAATGTCTTCTATCTACTGAATATCTTGAGTTACTCTTCTCCACTGACAGGTTTCCCATGATACATGTATTTTTACTTCCAATGCAGTTTTAGTTTGACCTGAATATTATTCAACTAAAGGCTTTATGATTTTATAATTTTGACTTGTTCATACATAACTGCTTATTCTGGTTTCACATAGCATTAGTCTGCTAATAATGTTGAGATCCATTTTGACATTAGTTGTTTGGAAAACTCCTTTTTCTTAAGAGTAATTTTATTTTATAGGGTGGCATTGTTTTGATTCCTCAGAACAAGCTCCCTTTTTTGAGGTAGCACTTAATATATCTAGTTATTTGTCTACTTGTTCACTCTTATAGAAGAAGGTCTTGACTTGTCTACTTTGGAGAATTAAAATGAGTTTTGTCAAAGATTGAGGCAGTCCTTCTTCCCATCTCTTAGGAAGAATGGAAAATCTTAGATAAACTGCCAGATCTGCCATACTGCACAACTCTGGGGCCACCATTCATAGTGCAAATATGTCTCCTGCAGCTGTGCATGTTCGTGGCCCTGCTCAATGAAGTTTGACTTTTTAATCTAGTGCAGGGCTGTCCAATAGAATTTCCCATGATAGAAATGTTCCATGTCTTGTCCAATATGGTAACTACTAGCCACATAGAGCTATTATGCATTTGAAATGTAGCTGATGAGAATTAAGAATTGAATTTTGAATTTAATTTTATTAATTCAAATATAATTTTAATAGTCACATGTGGTAGTGGCTATTGTTAAGGGCAGAGCAGGTCTATAGCAGTGGTTTTCTTTTTTTTAATTTTTTTTTTAACGTTTTATTTATTTTTGAGACAGGGAGAGACAGAGCATGAACAGGGGAGGGTCAGAGAGAGGGAGACACAGAATCTGAAACGGGCTCCAGGCTCTGAGCTGTCAGCACAGAGCCTGACGCGGGGCTCAAACTCACGGACCGCAAGATCATGACCTGAGCCGAAGTCGGCCACTTAACCGACTGAGCCATCCAGGCGCCCCTATAGCAGTGGTTTTCAAAGTGTGGTCCCCAGATTAGCAACATTATCATTTTCTAGTAACTTATTGGAAATTCAAATTCTTAGGCTCTGCTCTACAACATCTTGGGGTGAGGCCTAACAATCTATGTTTTAACAAATAAATGCTCCATGCGATTCTGAAGCACATTAAGAATTAAGAGCCACTGGGGGCGCCTGGGTGGCGCAGTCGGTTAAGTGTCCGACTTCAGCCAGGTCACGATCTCGCGGTCCGTGAGTTCGAGCCCCGCGTCGGGCTCTGGGCTGATGGCTCAGAGCCTGGAGCCTGTTTCCGATTCTGTGTCTCCCTCTCTCTCTGCCCCTCCCCTGTTCATGCTCTGTCTCTCTCTGTCCCAAAAATAAATAAACGTTAAAAAAAAATAATTAAAAAAAAAAAAAAAAAAAAGAATTAAGAGCCACTGGTCTACTCTGATCATGAGTTAGGAGAGAATCAGAACTAACAGCAGTCAAACCAGGGAGTTTTCTCTCTGTTCCAATGTTCCTTTTCTGTATTTGAGGTTAGCAGCCAGGAATTAACTGGGACAGTGTCCTCGTTCTTTACCTGTAACAGTTGTCCTCATTAGGAGCCAACTGTGACAACATCTCCCCTAAGTGTAAGTGTGGAGTGATCCTGTCATCTGATCCTTTTTTGTTGATTTTTGGCAATTGGTGTGCTCCCAGTGGCACCTGGTAGGATCCAATGAAACCTCCTCATGTATGTTTTCTATTCTTGCCCTTAATTTCCTAATTCTTCTCCTTTTACTACTTTAGCGACTTGTTTCTTCACATATAAGGAAGCATGTATATGTCTTCCATCTTGTTCACTTTGCCTTCTATCGTGCAGAAACTCTTGAATTACTGACATTTGGATGTCACCCATTACTAGTTTGCTTTGCTGATATAGGTTTATTCCTCCTTATTTTCATATTTTTTGGTAATTTCTGAGGGGATATTAAAGGAAGTAAACAAGAAAAAGTGCATTCAAGCTCCTGCTTTTCAACGAAGTCTCCTGTATGCTTCTTGATACTTTACTTTTTCATGTAATTCTACAGTGATCATTCAAATGTATCATCTCAATTAATCCCCAGAGAATTCCTCTGATATGGATTTTATTATTCCTATTTTACAGATAAGGAAACAGGCTTGGATGGCTTAAGTGATCTATGTAAGAGGAATAGGTAGAGTATCTGCTTTGTAAGGGTCACTGATATGTAGAAAGTGATGGCTAACATTTATTGGATCTTTATTATGGATCAAACATTGTATTAAATGTTTCATATCCATTACCTTATTTAAGCGTGATGACAACCTTATGAGGTCTACGCTATTATTATTTCCACTTTATAGATAATGGGTAAACCTAGGGAGGTTAAATTACTTGTTCAACTTACACAGTTAGTCAGTAAAAGTGCTAACTTTTAGGCCATGGTCTCACTTACAGTCTGTGCTCTTACTGGCTATGCTATACTGTTTTCTTAGGCTGGAGAGTAATCAATGGCATGGGCAAAGTAAAGAGTATTTACTTTAGAAAATACTTTACTTTCAGAAAGCTTTTTCATATCTCTTCTTTTATCACACAGTGGTATATTTTGTTATTTCTTTTCTTTTCTTTTTATTATTATTTGAGAGAGAGAGAGAGCATGCACATGAGCAGGGGAGAGGGGCAGAGGGAGAGAGAGACAGAGAGACAGAGAGACAGAGAGAATCTCAAGCATACTCCATCTCAGTGTGAGCCTGATATGGGGCTTGGTACCACAACCCTGGGATCATGACCTGAGCCGAAATCAAGCATTGGACACTCAACCGACTGAGCCACCCAGGTGCCCTTACAGTTGCAAATTTAAAACAGAGAACTCCATCTTCAGATGGAGTCTAGTGTCATCTAGACATATACATCACTATTGAGGACAAATATCTACTCTTACTACCCAGACCAGATTGATATGAATGATTCAGAGGTAGAAAAGCTGTTTTCAATTGACCAAGCAGTGAATTTTCCATACAATGCACCTTCTCATAGTCATCATGATCAAAGGGATACTTACCAAAGTCTGACTCATTACACAGAAGAGTAATTTTATTCCTAATATTTATTTTCTCTATTGACTCTGTTAGGATAAGTCAGTTCTACTTTAGCTCCTCTCATAAGATAGTATTACATTTTTGTAGCACATTATTGTTTAAAGAGGATACTAATTTACAATGTCTAAATAAATATAATATTCAGGGCAATCTGTGAGGTAGTTACTATTTCTCCAGTTTTACCAATAAGAAAATAAAGATTTCTTTGTTCATTCATTCATTCATCATTCATTTAATTTTTTAATAGATACATGTATCACATCTAGGCACTGGAGTAGTAAAAATTAATCAAAAAAGTTTATTCTACTGAAGAGATTATAGTCATAAAACATGTACCTAGATACTTTATAACATATGTACCATTAAAGAAGTTTTGTGAGCTTCAGGGGAAGGAGAAATAAACTCTTTTTCAGAAAATATTTGAGACTTGGAGAATGGATAGAACTTATATACATAGAAATGAATGATAGATATTGCAAGCAGAAGAAACATGCCTAAGCAAAGTTATAGAGAAAGTCCAGATGGCATGAAAAAACATAGTAGCTATCCTTGGATTGCTGGGAAAGTACCCAGAGAAAAAGGTGGAAAATAAGGTGCAATGGTAAGTTGAAATGTTTGGAGGTGTAAGTAATCTAACCCAAGGGACCAGCAGGAATGGGACTTGATCCCAGGTTCTTTTATTCTGACGTTTGAGGTCTTTCTCTCATCGTCTATTAACTTTCTGGTACTATATTCCAAATTTATTAACATAATGTATAGCTCAATAAGCTTGAATAATAGGTATAGAGATATGAAAGTAACTCTTTACTTGCTTTTGAAACTTGCCTATGTAAATCTTTCATTTAAGAACTGGAAGGTGTATATTTTATTATTTTTTTAAATGTTTATTTATTTTGAGAGAGAGAGAGAGAGAGAGTGAGCATGAAAGGGGGAAGGGCAGAGAGAGAGAGAGAGGGAGAGAGAGAATCCCAAGCAGGCTCTGTGCTGTTAGTGCAGAGCCTAATGCAGGGCTTGATCCCACAAACCATGAGATCATGACCTGAGTTGAAATCAAGAGTCAGCTGCTTAACTGATTGAACCACCCAGGCACCCCTTGAAGGTGTATATTTTAAAGCAACTGTTGGGAGAATTTCTATAGACAGCAATCTCAGTAAATGTCATATCAAAAGTAACTCGTTTTTCTGAACACTTAGGATTCAGAGCAGAACCACTAGGTGACTGTTTTGAGCTTCGACAAGAGGGCCAGGAAGCCCTGAGTTCTCAAACAGTTGCTATCCTGTGGTAGATCTTATTTACTTTATTGTAGGTGGAAATGGGAATCTTGGTTGAGTATAAATCAAATCACATTCATTCTCAGTTCCATTCATGTTTAAGGTACACAGTTGGTTTAGCTGCTTTGTTTGTACCACGTTGGCCCCTTCTGTGATTGCCATTACAGAGTTTGCCCCCTTGTGGTTTGTGACTATCAGTATTCACTACCTGACTCAGACCTTTGAAGAATTAGAGACAAAGATAATGATCATAAAATGGCCTATATGGTAGTGGTATAACGTGAAAAATGTAATATAAAAACATCCCATTTTTTATTCTAAATTTAAAAAACCATTTTCCAGTTTTATGCTATAGCTGACATGAGTAGTAGAAAATTTAGAAGTGCAAACTTCAACAATTATGAGAGTCAAGGGTATGGATTCATTCAAGACAAAAAGAAGGGAGGATTGAAATTTCCAAATATTCTCCACTTTAATTATCTTTTCCACTGGGGAGCTCCTTTTGAGACAATGAGCTTAGTCTTTGAAATAAAACCTAGCTTGGGGAGGAGAATGAAATTTATACTCATTATTAATTTATGGTGCATAAAATCAGGTGCCATTGGTTGTTATTCAAAGGCTTGCTGAAAAGTATTAAAAATACACAGATGAGTAGAATTTTAATACTACTTTAAAATCAGATTCATATTGAAAATAAAATCCCCACGTTATTTATAAAAATACATCCTCTAATTCTTATGTGGGAAATAGCTCCTGAATGAACAGATGATACCTTTGCAATTTGAATTTACGAGATGTTTATTTACCACTAGGGCAGTTAATTTTGATTATGCAGTGTTTGGCTTATATCAAATAGCAAATACATTTTTATTTTCCTGCTTTAAATATTATTTTCATGGTTGCATTTATTTAGGGAAAATTATCTATGGTTTGCAGATAAAAGAGAGGCATCAATTGAGTAAATTACGGCATTCATAATTAATTGCTTTTTGTATGCAGCCTCCAACACTGCTAAAGGAAGCCATCACTCCAACATAATATTGAATATATTTAGCATAAAACTGCATTAAACAAAACCTTGGGGATTTTGTTAATTTATTTGGAATGAAATCTGCAGATTTGTTTTGGTCAAAAGTTTTCATTAAATTCACTAATTCAAAAGCTCTGTTCATGGTTTCAAAAAGCATATTCTACATGGTCGATATCAGGGTGGACTTGATAACCAAATGGGCCATTGTTTTATGTGAGATAAAAATATGCAGACATTTCCAGTAAGAACTTTTGGCATTAAACCAAAGTGTGATGAATAGTAAAATCTTCACAAAAGATAGCTTCAATATTCAAATATGTAACAGATTATCAAGTTGGTTAATGTAGAATTAGAGTGAAAACAAAGTAAAGCAATATAGAACTTGGAAAAAGCCCCAATTATATCAATCAACAGAGTTCTGATAAATAACAAAACTTTAAAATTATGTAATCCTTGATTCCTCTTTGTCTCTTACCTAGTTGGTATCTGAGCGCATCTTACTTTATCTCCTAAATATTTCTTTTTTAACGTTTTTTGTTTTTTGTTTTTGTTTTTTTTTTTTTGAGACAGAGAGAGACACAGCATGAACAGGGGAGGGGCAGAGAGAGAGGGAGACACAGAATCAGAAGCAGGCTCCAGGCTCTGAGCCATCAGCCCAGAGCCCGACGCGGGGCTCGAACTCACGGACCGCGAGATCGTGACCTGAGCTGAAGTCGGACGCTCAACTGACCGAGCCACCCAGGCGCCCCTCTCCTAAATATTTCTAAAGACTAATAGTCTCACTCTCTCCTACACATGGTTGGCTCCTTTTTATTATTGAGGACTCAGCTCCAATTTCTCAGCTCAGAGGCCAATTCTGGTCTCTAAAATAACCAAACCCTCCATCCTTACTCTATCCTCCCCATCCTCAATGCCCCGTACCTACTTCTGTCAGCTACTCTAGAATGTATCATCTTCCTATTTTATTTACTTGAGATTACTTATCTTTATTTTCTTGCTTACTGTTTGACTCTTGCCACCCCCTCAACTAGAATATAATCTTTATGTAGGCAGGGACTTTGTCAACCATGTCAACTGTTGAATCCTTAGTACCTAGATTCTTAACTGGTACCTGGTATGTAGTTGAAATAACACCTACTTAGGATGTCCTAATTCAGACATTTAGGATATTTTTACTGGGTAACTATAAGAGTTCCCCAACTGGTCTCCTTGACATTAGTTTCATCTTTAAATCCATTTTCTACACTATTGCTGGGTTGTTCTCTATAATGAAAATCTAATCATATCTCTTCCCACTACTCAGCTCTTTGGTGATTCCTCATTATCCAGATAAGTGTTCTCAAAACAAACAGAGTGAGTGGTACGTGGTATCATTTTAAGTAGTTCATAAAGAACATTTAAATTTAATATTTAAAAAAATTTATTTTAATGTGAGTTCTAATAAACACATTAAATAGCACATTAAGCTCATGATTTCACAGATATTATTACTGAAAATGAGAAAAAAAAGAAAAAAGTATAAATCTACTTACAGACATTGCAAAAATAAATGTGTCCTCAACTGGGTTTTGAATATCCTGATCTAAAAGTCTTCTGTCATTTCAACCCTGCCTACTTCTCTAGCATAATATCCACAACTTCTCCCCATTAATCACACTATTTATTGCCTCTATGCCTTTAGTTCAGCTGTCTCCTGGGCCTGGAATGCCCTTGGTTTGATCTCTTATTTTCTACTATCACCTGGGTAACTCTTTTCATCCTTAAGTCTCAGTTCGTGGATCACCAACTCTAGTAAGCTCAACGTTTGTTTCCTCTTCTTCAGTCATGGTTAGGTACTATTTGCTGTCTTAATATCCTACTAAAACGTTTATCTTTTCACAGGTGTAGGATAACCACTATAGACACATTCAAAAAGAGGGAAAGAATGAAATCTGGCTATTTGCAGCAACGTGAATGGAACTGGAAGATATTATGCTGAGTGAAATAAGTCAATCAGTGAAAGACAGATACCATATGTTTTCACGCATATGTGGGTCCTGAGAAACTTAACAGAAGACCATGGGGTAGGGGAAGGGGAAAAAAAAGTTACAGAGAGGGAGGGAGACAGACCATAAGAGACTCTTAAATACTGAGAACAAACTGAGGGTTGATGAGGGTGGGGGAGAGGGGAAAGTGGGTGATGGGCATTGAGGAGGACACCTGTTGGGATGAGCACTGGGTGTTGTATGGAAACCAATTTGACAATAAATTATATTAAAAAATAAAAAAAATTTTAAATTAAAAAAGAGGGAAAATGGAAGAGGAGTTAAGATGGTGGTGTAGTGGCAGGGGGCACGCTAATCTCATCCTTTGAACACAGCTAGAGCAACTTCAAATTATTTTGAACACCTAGGAAATCAATTGAAGGAGTAAGAGAACATTCTACATAATTTGAGAGAGAGAACGTGGCAGGCTTATTTTAACAAACAAATCAAAGCACACTTAGTTAAAGGTCCAAACACTCCCCACTGCAAGCAAGGAGGAATTCTGCAGAGGACTGACTGAGGGAAACAGCAGTAAAATTACCACAGTAGAGTGTACACAGCATATACTAGAAACACTTCCTGAAGTTCCAGGCCTTGGACAGTGTATGACCCCATCTTATTATAGCATTACTCTCAGGAGCAGGAAAAACAACAAGCTTTTGTAACATGCAAACGACAGAAACCTAGACAAAATGACAAGATAGAAGAATTCTCCCCAAAAGAAAAATCAGGAAGAAACCACAGCCAGGGATTGGCTCAGAACAGATTTAAGCAATATATCTGAACAAGAATTTAGAATAACAG
The DNA here is from genome assembly GCF_028749965.1 of Puma concolor. Lineage (NCBI taxonomy): Eukaryota > Metazoa > Chordata > Mammalia > Carnivora > Felidae > Puma > Puma concolor. The sequence continues at coordinate 22,240,106 of NC_141673.1, read as the reverse complement.
TCGTAAGAATACTACCTGGACTTGAAAAAGGCATAGAAGACATCAGAGAAATCCTTGCTGTATGGATAAAAGACCTAAAAACTAGTCAGGCCAAAACAAAACAAAACAAAACAAAAATGTTATAACTGAGATGCAAAATCAACTGGATGTAATTAAAATGAAGATGGAAGATCGGGGCGCCTGGGTGGCTCAGTCGGTTGAGCGTCCGACTTCAGCTCAGGTCACGATCTCGCGGTCCGTGAGTTCGAGCCCCGTGTCGGGCTCTGGGCTGATGGCTCAGAGCCTGGAGCCTGCTTCTGATTCTGTGTCTCCCTCTCTCTCTGCCCCTCCCCCGTTCATGCTGTGTCTCTCTCTGTCTCAAAAATAAATAAACATTAAAAAAAATTTATAAAAAAAATGAAGATGGAAGAATAAGAAGAATGAATAGGTGATACAGAAGATAAAATTATGGAAAATAATGAAGCTGAAAATAAGAGGTTAAGAAAACTATTAGATCACAAATACAGACTTAGAGACATCAGCAATTCTATAAAGCACAATAATATCTGTATCACTGGAGTCACAGAAGAAGAGTGGGGGAAAAAGGGACAGAATGTTTATTTGAACAAATTACAGCTGAGAACTTCCTTAATCTGACGTAGGAAACAGGCATTCAAGTCTAAGAGGCACAGAGAGCTTCTCTCAAAATCAATAAAAATAAGTCAACACCAAGACATATCATAGCGAAACTTGCTAAGTACATATTTAAAGAGAGAATTCTGAAAGCAGCTAGGGACAAAAGGTCCTTAACCAATAAGGGGAGACACATAAGGTTAGCAGCAGACCTGTCCACAGAAATTTGGCAGGCCAGAAGGGAGTGGCATGATATTCAACATGCTAAATGGGAAAAATATGCATCCAAGAAAACTGTATCCAGCAAGGCTGTCATTCAGAATAGAAGGACACATAAAGCAAAAACTAAAGGAGTTTGTGAACACAAAACCAGAGCTGCAAAAATTATTAAAGAGGAAATTTTGAGTAGGAAAGAGAGACCAAAAGCAACAAAGTTTTGAAAAGAACAGAGGCCATTTACAGTAACAGCAACTTTGCAGGTAATACAATAGCACTAAAGTCATATCTATCAATTATTACTCTGAATGTAAATGGAATAAATGCTCCAATCAAAAGACATAGGGTATCAAAATGGATAAAAATAAGGCCCATTGCTATGCTGCTTATAAGAGACTCATTTTAGACCCAAAACACCTCCAGATTGAAATTGAGGGGGCAGAGAACTATTTATCATGCTAATTGATGTCAAAAGAAAGCCGGAGCAGCCATACTTATATCAGACAAACTGGATTTTAAACCAAAGACTGTAACAAGAGATGAAGAAGGGCACTGTATCATAATAAAGGGATCTATCCAACAAGAAGGTCTAACACCTATAAATATTTATGCCCTCAACTTGGAAGCAGCCAAATATATAAACCATTAATAACAATCTTTTAAGAAACTCACTGATAATACTACAATAATAGTAGGGGGCTTTAACACCCCACTTAGAGCAATGGACAGATCATCTAAGCAGAAGATCCATAAAGAAACAATGTCTTTGAATGGCACACTGGACCAGATAGACTTAACAGATATATTCAGAGCATTTCACCATAAAGCAGCAGAATACACATTCTTTTAAGTGCATATGGAATATTAATCAGAATAGATCACATACTGGGTCACAAATCAGGCCTCAAACAGTACAAAAATACTGAGATCATACCATGCATACTTTCAGAGCACAACATCATGAAACTTGAAGTCAACCACAAGAAAAAATTTAGAAAGACCATCAATACATGGAGATTAAAGAACATCTTACTGTAGAATGAATGGGTAAGGGGTGTTTGGGTGGCTCAGTTAGTTGATTGTCTGACTCTTGATTTTGGCTTCGGTCATGATCCCAGAGTCATGGGTTCCAGCCCCATATCGGGCTCTGTGATGAGTGTGGAGCCTGTTTAAGATTCTCTCTCTCTGCCCCTCTCCCAGCTCACTCTCTCTATCAAAACAAAATACAACAAAACAAAACACCCACAAAACAATGAATGAGTTAAGAAATTAAAGAAGAAATTAAAAAATACATGGAAGTCAATGAAAATGAAAACATGACAGTCCACAATCTTTGGGATGCAGCAAAGGTGGTCATAAAAGGGGAGCATATAGCAACCCAGGCCTTCTTAAAGAAGGAAGAAAAGTCTCAAATATGAAACCTAACCTTACATGTAAAGAAAAAGAACAGTAAATAAGGTCCAAAACCAGAAGGAAGAAGGGAAATAACAAAGATTAGAGCAAAAATAAATAAATTATATGCATTAAACAAAACAGTAGAATAGATCAATAAAACTAGGAACTGGTTCTTTGAAAGAATTAACAAAATTGATAAACCCCTAGCCATACTTATCAAAAAGAAAAAGGAAGGGACCCAAATAAATAAAATAAAAAATGAAAGAGAAGAGATCACAACCAACACTACAGAAATACAAACTATTATAAGAGACTATTATGAGCAATTATATGCCAACAAATTGGGCAATCTGGAAGAAATGGATAAATTCCTAGAAACATATAAACTACCAAAACTGAAACAGAAAGAAATATAAAATTTGAACAGAACCGTAACCAGTAAAGAAACTGAATCAGTAATCAAAAATCTCCTAAAAAATGAGTCCAGGGCTGATGGCTTCCCAGGGGAATTCTACTAAACATTTAAAGAAGAGTTAATACTTACTCCTTTGAAACTGTTCCAAAAAATAAAAAAGAAGGAAAACTTCCAAACTTCCAATTTTATGAGGCCAGCATTACCTTGATTCCAAAACCTGACAAAGACCCCACCTAAAAGGAGAATTACAGACCAATATCTCTGATGACCACGGATGCAAAAATTCTCAATAAAATACTAGCAAATTGATCAAGTGGGATTTATCACAAGGCTGGAGGGGTGGTTCAACATCTACAAATCGAACAATGTGATACAACTCATTAATAAAAAAAGGATAAGAACCATATGACCCTGTCAATAGATGCAAAAAAAAGCATTTGACAAAATACAGCATCTTTCTTGACACAGCATCTATTCCTCACGAAAGTAGGAATAGAAGGAATATACCTCAAGATCATAAAGGCCATATATGAAAGACCTACAGTTAATATCATCTTCAATGGAAAAACTGAGAGCCTTTCCCCTAAGGTCAGAAACATGACAGGGATGTACACTGTTACCACTGTTGTTCAATTCGGTAATGGAAATCCTAGCCTCAGCAATCAGACAACCAAAAGAAATAAAAGGCATTCAGATCAGCAAAGAAAAAGTCAAACTTTCATTCTTCGAAGATGATATGATACTCTACGTGGAAAACCCGGAAGATGTACCAAAAATTTGCTAGAAGTGATACATGAATTCAGCAAAATCTCAGGATATAAAATCAATATACAGAAATTGGTTGCATTTCTATACACCAATAATGAAGCAGCATAAAGAGAAATCAAGGAATTGATTCCGTTTACAATTGCACCAGAAATGGTAACATACCTAGGAATAAACTCAACTCTGGAAACTATAGAACACTTATGAAAGAAACTGAAGAAGACACAACGAAATTCCAAAACATTCCATTCTCGTGGATTAGAAGAACTAATTTTCTTAAAATATCTATAATACTCAAAGCAATATACACATTCAATGCAATCTCTATCAAAATAACACTAGCAGTTTTCATAGAGCTAGAACAAACCATTCTAAAATTTGTATGGAACCAGAAAAGACCCTGGATATCCAAAGTAATGTTGAAAAGGAAAAGCAAAGTGGAGGCATCATAATCCCGGACCTCAAGGTGTATTACAAAGCTGTAATCATCAAGACCGTATGGTACTAGCACAAAAACAGACATAGATCAATGGAACAGAATAGAGGACTGAGAAATGGACCAAAACTATATGGTCACCTCATCTTTGACAAAGCAGTTAAGAATATCCAATGAAAAAAGATAGGCTTTTCAAAAAATGGTGTTGAAAAAACTTAACAGTGACACACAGAAGAATGAAACTGGACCACTTTCTTATACCACCCACAAAAATAAGTTCAAAATGAATGAAAGACCTAAATGTGAGACAGGAAACGATAAAAATCCTCTTTGACCTTGGCTGTAGCAACTTCTTACTAGATGATTCTCTGGAGGCAAGAGAAACAAAAGCAAAAATGAACTATTAACACTTTATCAAGATAAAAAGCTTATGCACAGCAAAGGAAACAAATGGCAACCAATGGAATAGGAGAAGGTATTTGCAAATGACATATCAAATATAGGGCTAGTATCCACAATCCATGAAGAACTTATCAAACTCAACACCCAAGAAGCAAATAATCCAGTTAAGAAATGGGCAGAAGACATGAATAGACACTTTCCCAAATAAGACATACAAATGGCTAATAGACAAATGAAAAAAATGCTTAAAATCACTGAACTTAAGGGAAATACAAATCAAAACCACAATGAGATATCACCTCACACCTGTCAGAATGGCTAAAATTAACAACTCAGGAAATAACAGATGTTGTGAGGATGCAAAGAAAAGGGAACCCTCTTACGCTGCTGGTGGGAATGCAAACTGGTGCACCCACTCTGGAAAACAGTATGGAGGTTCCTCAGACAGAAATAGAGCCACCTTACAACCCAGCAATTGCACTACTTGTTATTTATCCAAAGGATACAAAAATACTGATTTGAAGGGGCACATGCACCCCAATGTTTATAGGAGCACTATTAACAATAGCCAAATTATGGAAAGTGTCCAAATGTCCATCAACTGATGAATGGATAAAGAAGATGTGGTAATACAACAGAATATTACCCGCCATAAAAAATAATTAAATCTTTCCATTTGCAACAATGTGGATGGAAGTAGAGTGTATTATGTTAAGTAAAATAAGTCAATCAGAAAAAGACAAATACATACAATTTCACTCATGTGGAATTTAAGAAACAAAACAGATGAACCTATGGGAAGAGAAGGAAAAATAAAATAAGGTAAAAAAAAGAGAGGGGGGCAAACCATAAGAGATTCTTCACTCTAGAGAACAAAATGGGAGTTGATGCAGGGGAGGTTGTGGGGGATTGGCTAGATGGGTGATGGGCATTAAGGAGGGCACTTGCTGTGATGAGCACTGGGCGTTGTATGTAAGTGATGAATCACTAAATTCTACCCCTGAAACCTATACTATACTATATATTAAGTAGTTTGAATTTACATAAAATCTTGGATGGAAAAAAAGAGGGGAAAATGGAAGGTACACAGCAGTTTCTGGTCCATAGAAATTCTGAAATCCATCCAGATAGGGGTTGCCGAATTCTTTATTAGGGTTCAGTCTTCTTGCATTGGACTTGTTCACTGTTGCTCTTGGTTCTACTCTCTGGGTTCTGGTGCTTCCCTCTGAATGATTCTCCTTTTCATGTAAGAAAACATGACTTTTTTCTGTTCATAAAAGCTTAGGGGCCCGAAAAGCTCTTTACATATTGTATTCTCTCTCTTTTTAGTTCAAGGTAATGATGCTTCCATCAGAATTATTACTCTAAAAGTTGTGGAGTTTGCATTTATTAATTTGCAACCCATACCACTAGATAAAATCCATATTCACACATCTCTTAGAGAGAGCCTTTCGGTTCTCTTCCCTGCAAGGCTGCTGTGTGACTCCCTATGATGCCCTTAAGATTCTCAGAAGTACCACTGTTTAGTGGAGAGGAGCCTCAAGGCTTGCCCTTGAGATCCTGAACTTCCTGTCTGAAAATTTCTATAAGGCACTGTCTTTGATTTATTGGAGGACTTAACAAAGGGTTTTATAATCACACCCTGGGATTCATCCTAGACTATACTACCTTGATCGTGCTCTGGATCTGAACTCTTCCCAGAAGGCATTTATTAAATTTAGATTCATCTGGCACCTGGAAAGACTGAGGGTAAAAATCAGTTTTGTTTTTTAACATAGAAAGTCTTGCCTCCTTTATATTTAACAGTTCATTCTTTCACTTATCTCTGGCCTTCTACATTTTATCACAGAGAGCAAGAAGTAGCTGGGTGACACTTTTAATATTCTATATGGAAATCTTACTAAAATCATTATTAAGTACTTACTATTTTTCATATTACTACAGGCAACAGTGTTGCCAGATATTCTCCCACTATATTACAAAGGTCTCCTTTACTCCAGCTTACAATCAAATTTCTTTTACTTTCCTTTAAACTCCCACTGACAGCCTACTCAAGGTGTTTCAGACTTCTGCTAACACTTGTCCTTTTAGACTTTCACCATGATTTTTCTAGAGGCCCTTTTAGACTTTCACTAATGGTTTTCAATGTTCTTCCAGTGTCCACTTGCTATTTGGTTCAAAGTCTAATGCCATAAATTTTAGGATTTTGTGATGATAGTACCATATTTCCAGATACTAAAATATTTTCTAGTTATGTACAGTATATAAAATAATAACTTTAAAAGCCTGTTTCAGTAGGACAGTGGTAGGACTGGAGTCATTTCAAAGGTTTTTTTCACTCACATGTCTAGTGGTGATGTTGGTTTTCAGCTGGAACTTCACTTGAGCCATCAGCTAGAGTATCTACAGATGGCTTCTCCACATGGCTTTTTGGCTTCCTCACAACATGGTGGCTGGATTCTAAGTGTGAGCCTCCCAAAGAACCAGGAAGAATCTACGCTGTATCTTATGACCTAGACTTGGAGGTCATTTAGTGTCATCTCTGCTATAATTACTGGCCATACCATATTCAAATATATGAAATATAGATCACATCTCTTGATAGAAGAGATGTCAATATCATATTGTGAGAAGAGTGTGTAGATGGAAAGATATATTGTTATCATCTAAAATATAATCTGTCGCAAAAAATAAGTACAATACAATACAATTTGTCACAGGCTGACATAGCTAACTTGCTAAATTCATCTTTAATTTTAATTTTTCATGATAAGAAGTCATTTTGGGTGACACTGGATCCCATGTCAAAAATGCATTTTAAAAGTTAAAATGGGGGCGCCTGGGTGGCGCAGTCGGTTAAGCGTCCGACTTCAGCCAGGTCACGATCTCGCGGTCCGTGAGTTCGAGCCCCGCGTCAGGCTCTGGGCTGATGGCTCAGAGCCTGGAGCCTGTTTCCGATTCTGTGTCTCCCTCTCTCTCTGCCCCTCCCCCATTCATGCTCTGTCTCTCTCTGTCCCAAAAATAAATAAACGTTGAAAAAAAAAAAAAAAAAAAAGTTAAAATGAATTTGATATGCTTTCACAAGAGTGCTAGAACTAGTTTATTTAAAAAGTAAACTTTTAGGGGCGCCTGGGTGGCGCAGTCGGTTAAGCGTCCGACTTCAGCCAGGTCACGATCTCGCGCGCGGTCCGTGAGTTCGAGCCCCGCGTCGGGCTCTGGGCTGATGGCTCAGAGCCTGGAGCCTGCTTCCCATTCTGTGTCTCCCTCTCTCTCTGCCCCTTCCCCGTTCATGCTCTGTCTCTCTCTGTCCCAAAAATAAATAAAAAACGTTGAAAAAAAATTAAAAAAAAAAAAAAAAAAGTAAACTTTTAAAGAGATTAATCTGTCCTAGATCCAAAACAATTAGAATACAAATAATGCCTGCTCTCTATGCCATAATTATCCAGCATGCTTACCATATTAATCACAGTGGGTCCTTATCTGGTAGACAAAAGATGAAGTTTAAAGAAGCTCAGAGTGAATACTTAATTTCATTAGGAGGTTCGGGGCATTAAATCACCTATCTACGTACTGGATATAATGTGCTGGACTGCTGGACTGTGATGCAGTGCAGTCGAAAGAGACCTGAAGGACAGATGTACTTGAGTTGGAATCTTGGTTCTTCCATTTATAAGTTACTGTCCATAGGTAAGAAAATTAATTTATCTGAACTTCAGTTTCCTTATCAGTTATGGGCTGAATTATATTCCCCCAAAATTCATACGCTGAAACCTTAACTCCCAGTTCTGAAGTCCTATTGACTATATTTGGAGTTAGGGCCTTTATAAAGGTAGTCACATAAAAATGAAGCTATTAAGATGGGGCCTTATCTAATCTGATCGCTGTTCTTACAAGAAAAGAAAATTGTGAATTAGTGACACCAGCAGCACACATACAGAGGGATGACCATGTGAAGAGGCAGTAAGAAGGTTGCCATCTGCAACTCAAACAGAGGCCTTAGAAGAAAGCAGCTCTGTCAGCATCTTGATCTTGGACTTCTGCTTCCAGAATGGTGAGAAAATATTAATTCTGCTGTTTAAGGCCCCCAGTCTGCAGTATTTTGTTATGGCAGCCCTAGCAAACTGATACACTATCTTTAATATGAAGATAATAATGCCTATTTCATAGGGCTGCTCTGATGATTGGATCAGACATTTATAAAACACCAAACAATGCCTGACATTCTACAGGCAACAGATGAAGAAATCACCCTCTCTGGGATACGATTGTGCTACATATCTGAAATTAGAGAAATAAAGTTGAAGTCTCAACAAATACTGAGACCCTTTCATAGTTCTTGAATGTTTTACTTCTCTGGGTAAGTTATGTGTTCTCTCTATAGTTCCTTAATGTTGTATCAGATAAACACTAGGATTCCTTTTTGAAGTCGGCTAGCTTATGTTTATATTCCCTTCCCCTGATGAATATTATTAGGTTCCTTCTCCCCTATCTGTCATGAAGACCTTCCTCCATTGATGACCACAGGCACTTCTTGGGAGGGTTCTTAAGACATCTTCATATATAAATGAGAAACCTCTAATTTTGGTGTGTTAAGAAACAGGGGTGTGATGATCTCCAGGCTCTGTCTCAACACTCCCTCTCATTCATTCCTAACTGACTTATGGTTCTTAGTAAATGACAAAGTATTTGAAATTTGAGTGTTTATTTCCCACAAGAACATCCAATGAAAGGAAGATCACTCCTACTTATCCTTACTCTGACCAGAATTAAATACAAAAGCAAAAACAAAACCAGAATTCCTGGATTCCTTGACAGACCACATAAGAACTACATTATTAAAGCAATTTTGATGCCACTGAACAAAATACCCACTGAGAATCCAAGCAAATACTAATTTTACCAGCAGAAAAAAGCCTGAAGGAATTTTTAAAATATCGTTTATTGGAGAGAAATATAAGGTAATAAAATGGGGGGTGGTGTCTAAGGCTTCATGAATACATGGAACATGGGAGATAGAACCAAGGATGCACTTATAACTTAGTAATGAATTTCTTCCCTTTACTTTTGAGGTTAGCAGGTTATACAAAAGATCCATGAGTTCTCAGTGTTGTTCAAAAGCTTGCTTGCAAACCATATCTAGACCCTAGACAAGCAGGATCTAGCTCATGACACTAAATGACTTAAAACTGGTTTGTCACTTATTGGTGCTGGGTCTTATATGAACTCAGATGGATAAAGAAGTGAATTCACTGTAAAACTGAATACACATTTTATGGAATGGAACAGACCATTGTGAAGTTTTGCCTTGGAAACTACTTCCAAACAGGTCTCATCTAGTAGCTTCCACAATGCATATATATGTGTGTGTGTGTGTATGTGTGTGTATATATATATATATTTTACCCAAGAGATAGATAACCTGAACATGCTTTGTGCGTCATTCTCAACAAATTCATTTAACCTGCAAGCATACTGAAGAGAGCAATAATAATCATTAATGTTACTGTATACTTTGTGACATAAAAGATAAAACTATTCAAGTGAGAATGTCAGAAATCAAGATTTATATTCTCTTCCATGGAATGGGGTGGTTATCTTGCTAAGAAGCAGCTGCCTATCAAAAAATTACATTTTCCCAGACCCCATGCATTTAGATGGAACCAAGCAATTAAGATACAGCCAAGAGAAGGCAGGCAGAAGTGATGCAGACTACATTCAGGCCTGGTTCAGGTAAACCTCCACTCTTTTTCCTATCTATTGAATGGATATCAATACCCAGGGTGACCTTGGCAGCCATATGTTCAAAGTCTCTGAATAAACCCCTGCATCTAGGTACTATTATTTGGACTTTACATGAGCAAGAAAAAAATTGCTGTGATGTTAAGCCACTAAAATTTTGGGGATGTATCTGTTCTCAAAGCTACAGTGTATCTTAACTAATATGGAAGAGGCATAGAAAGAAGGAAGTTCTTCAAATATAGTTTGTTTCCTTATCCTTTTATGTACCCTCTTCTGCTGTTTACCCCCTTCTGTGATCATTACTTATCCTTTGAGACCAAAGACAGGTATCACCTCCTGTAAAGTCTTTGAGACCTAAATATAGAATTCATGTGATGGGCTAAAATCCTCTGTGTACATGACCATCTCGGAATATCTAACAACTTTACTGGCATATATTTGTTGAATTGATATAAATTAATGAAATAAATGGAGAAACAGAAATACTTTGACTTAAACATGAATGTGGAAAGTATAAGCTCTCTTGAAATTAAGGAAGTAAAAATATCCACCAGTTGTGGAAAATGCAATTGCCTTAAATATTAAAAAATACTTATGTATATAAGCCTTCCTCTTGCTCTATATTACCTTATATTAACCTAAATTATAGCATCTAAAATGTAGCACATTGTGCTTATACAAGTCTGACTCCTTTACTAGATTATGAACTTCTTGAAGACAGAGGCCATGGTTTTATTTGTGTTTGTATTTCCAGGCCCCAAGAAGTTCCTGAAATAGTGTAGGCCCTCAATTGATGTCTATTGACTTTTTGTCTAGGTGACTGGCTAACTGATAGTTTAAGAGGTAATCTCAAAGCTTTCATCAATAAGAAAAGTTAAGCGAATTAGATTAGCTCTATTATAAGAAAAAAAGGCTATTCAGATACAATCTATATCACCCTAATGTGGCAAGCCTCATCCAATAAGTTGAAGGACTGAATAGAACGAAAGGGCTGAGTATGAGGGTACTCCTGCTGCCTGACTGCCTTGAGCTGGCACATTGTTTTTTTTCTCCTGCCTTTGAACGCAACTGAAATAGCAGATCTTCTGAGTCTTGAACCTGCCACCTTTCAGACGGGAGCCATACATTGACTCTCCTGGGTCTCCAGGTGCCAAATGCAGACCGTGGGACTTATTAGCCCCATAATCTCAAGAGCCAATTCCTTATAATACATCTCTTTCCATATATATTCTGTTTCTCTGGAGAACTCAGACTAATACATGGGCCCAGAAAACAAACCCTCCCACAGAGAGTTCCTGCTTTCTTCTTTAATCCACTAAATGAATAGAGAGGATTTTAAGGATTTAGGGGAAGGTAGGGACACAAAATGGACAGTGTCACATTCCCTGAATACAAAATGAGAAAAGAGTCAATCAATTAGCCTGCACTGTACTGCAACATGAGTGAAAAATAAACACTTCTAGAGTTGATCCCCTAAGATTGGGGAGTTGATCTGTTATAGCAGCTAGGATTATTAACTGTAGCACACATTGCATGCTGGATTTTTATGGAACTGAAGGCAAATCCATTCCAAGTCAAAATGTAACTAAACATTAACTATCTCAGTTGAATGAGTAACATTTTTTCTTGTGAACTTTCAAAATTACCACATGAGGAAAATCTGAGTCATAAACTGATAGTAGAGGAGTTCTTTACCATTGCCAGCTACTGGTTCACATGAAGGCCATGAGACTAGCCCAAGTAGCAGGATTCAGGGGCACTACTTGGAGTTCAGACCTGACTCATCTAGTCTGGCATTTCTTAAGATACAAAGAACAAATCCTATATGTTGGTAGGTAATCCCATAACAATTAGCAGCTCAAGAATACTTTCATTATTTTTTTCTAGCTATACAAATGCCTATAACTAATTTACCAAACATTGTGACCTTGAATAAATTAAAGAACTTCCTAAAATTAGGACATATTTTACCATAAATCAGCTTCAAAATAGGTTTAATCCATTCATCAATTAAGTGAGTCTTTATTGAGAACCTAATGTTTAAATTGCACTATGGGAATACCAATATTTAATCCTAATTACCTGTGAAAAATAATGGTTTCATATGGCTTAACCTAATACGTGGCAGACACTGTTGTAGGTGCTAGGCATTCAGTGAGAATAAAACAAAGTCCTTATTCTCATGGAACTTATGATTTAGCAGTGAGAGACAGAAAGAAAACAAGACAAATGTATAGTTATGTCTGGTAATGATAAATGCAATAGAGAAAAGGAAGACAAGGGGATGGGGTGTTGTGAGGGGAGGAAGTCGCTACTTTATAGTGGTCAAGGAAAGAATCTCTGATTAAGTAATATTTGGGTACAAAACTGTAGGAAGTGAGAGTCAACTATATGGCCAACAGGAGGAAGAGAATTCTAAACAGAAGAAATAGGAGATGCAAAGTCCCTGGGGCATAAACGTCCTTAGTATGTTCAAGAAACAATCTTGACTGGAGCAAAGTGGGCAAAGGGGAGAGCAGTAAGAGGTAAGGTCAGAGAGCTAGTAGAGCCAGCTTATGTAAACCTTGTACTACTTTATAAGGACTTTGGTTTTCATTGATACATGAGATGAAAAACCTTGAACACTTTTGGGGAGAGAAGGGACATCTGTTTTCAATCACTCTAGCTACTCTGTTGAGATGAGACTGTAGGAAAGACAAGGTAGAAGCAGATCAATTAAAAGGCTATTGCCATAATCCAGTTAGGAGAAGCTTGTGGCTTGGTCTAGGATATTAATTGTGCAGCTTCTGAGAAGTGGTTAGATTTTGCTATATCATGAAGGTAGAAATAACAAGGTTTTGCTAACGTCTGGTTGTGGAGTATGAAAGAAAAAGAAGTTCCAAGGATGTTATCAGCAAGTGAAAAGGATGGAGCTGTCATTAACTGAGATGGGGAAAAGCATAGGGGGCACAAGTTTTGGGACTTGTGAGAATTAGGAGTTTAGTTCTGGACATGAAAAATGTTAAGATGCCTATTAGACATTAAAGTAGAAATGTCAAGTAGGCAGCTGAATACCAAAAGTAGAGAGAGAGAGAGAGCCAGATTAGAGATACAAACCTGAGTCCTCAATATCTTTAAGACAATAAACTTCAGGATGAATACCATCTAGAGAGAGAGAAGACAGTTGAGAACTAAGTCTGGGGCATTTTGATATTTAGGGGTCAAAGCACCAGCCAGAGGGAATGAAAGGAACAGCTGGTGAGGCAATATCATTTTGAATGCAAGTCTCCAGTCTTATGTAACCTCTCCAAGTTTCAGTTTCACAAGTAAAAATGCAGATAATAATCCCTATGTCATAGGGTTGCCAAAGACTGAAAACAGGTAGCATGGGAAAACATAACACAAAACCTAGGTTGCTCCTGATCTTTGGTGAATTTCTGAATAAATGCCAAATGTCTCACGTTTTCCCTCCATTTTTTGCCTTGTAGTAAGATCCTCAAATATGAATCCTGTAGTACAACAGTATTGGCCATGCAAGCAAGAGCTTCAATTATTCTTCAATTATTCATTATAGATTTTTCAATCACAGAGCTCACTATTATTAGGTCTTTGTCATTGCTTTTCTCTCCTTTTGTTTTATAAGTGAATTTAAGGTTAAAGAGGTTGTGATCACTAGAATGGGTGAGGGGTGGATTCAGGGGATGGGTGTGGTAATGGATTCTTTAATAGTTGGCATTAGCATATCATTACTTCAACATTTAACTTGCTCACCAAATAATTTCAGAGGATTTGTTCAGTGCTATGGAAGAACTATCTGTATATAAATAGCTGGGTTAAGTAGACCTTTTGCTGCTGCTGTTAAAACCTATTGTTGTAGCTAGACACCTTGTAGTGATTCAAGATCATCTGTCTTTGAAGAAAGTCTATGCTTTCTTTGATGCAAATGTGGGTTCTTTTATCTCTAAAAAAAAAAAAAGAAGCTTTACTTAGGATGAGTAAAGAAAGTGTTTATTGAATAAATCAGGGGTAGCTGAAATAATATTCAGCCACAATCATTTGCTTTTATTTCACTTCTCTGTTTTCAACATATATCACTAAATGCTGATTGAAAGAATGAATGGGAAAACTAAAGGAATGAGCTAATCCATAGATGAATGGATTTTCTGTTTTTCTCTTGTCAGAATCATCCTATATAATTATAGATAAGTTCTGCGTTACCCTGGTATCTATCCTTCACAACAAGAATCCCTAAGTCGGGATACTTTTCATAAAGAAGAAAAAAAAATGCAGAGCAACACCAAAACTTATCTAGGATGGTAATTAAGTAGTCTGTAAGGCATCTCAGGGCACTCTCTGATCCCAGCATCATGTTCAAGCACATTCTTTTTTAAATTCCTGTCTTTCTTCTCTCCCTCCACCTTCCAGAATCAGATTCAAATTCTACATAGCCTTTTTGGGAAGGAGGACTGGGTAGCAATAAAGAGGAAAGTAAGGCCCAGGTGCTTTAACCCAGCGTTGGTACATGAGTGCCCAATATAGAGTAACTAGAAAACAGGCTACTAGTAAAGTGGACTATAGGACAATGGAACTGATGTGTCAGGTAAGCTAAGGCTCAGACTACAACAGTGCTTTGCAAAGAATACTCCAAACCATACATGATTAAATTTTTTTAAATCCAAAAACCATTCATATTAGTAAGATTTTATATTTCCCTATATCTTTCTCTCTATCTCCACACCTACCACCTCAGTTCAAACCATTGTCTTCTCTTGCCAGGACTACTGCAAAGCCTTTTTATCAGTCTCTGCTGCCCATCTATAATTCATTCTTCATGTAGCAGCTGGAATGACCCTTCTAAAATATAAATCAAATTCCCACTCACCTCAACAGACATTTAAAATCTTCCAATGGCTCCCCAGGGTACTTGGAATGAAGCCCCAAATCCTCCCCATGGTCTTTTAAGGTTCTATGTGATCCAGCCCCTATCACCTACCACCTCTCTGATTTCTTCTGGGACCATTCTCCCCTTCACTACTCTCCAGTTACATTCTATATATATATACACACATATATATGTATATATATATATATATATATATATATATATATACACACATATATATATTATACACACACATGTATAATATATATATATTATTGCTATATATATATTATTGCTATATATATATAATGCTAATTAAGTAAAGATATATCCTCAATTAGCATATAATAAACTGAACACATTTAAAGTATACCATTGATAAGTTTTAACATTTGTATACATGTATGAAACTATAATCACAATCAAGATAATAGATAAATCTATTATCCCAAATTTTCTTTTGCCCTTTTGTAATTTCTCCCTCATGCCCCTCTTTGTCCTCTAATCCCCAAGGCATCAAATGACCTGCTTTCTGTCACTATAGATAGGTTTACTTTTTCTAGGATTTTATGCAATGAAATAATACAGTGTGTCCTCTTTTTTTTGTCTAGCTTCTTTTACCCAGCATAATCATTTTGAGTTCATCCATGTTGTTACATCTGTAGGGGAGGGAAAATTTTACTTCTTACCTCCAAGGTTCTTCTAGCTGGTTTAGGAATTAAGTTGACATGAGACAGACTATCAGGAGAAAAATCCAAAGTTTGTTATGTGCACATGGAGGCCTAATGATGAAATTGAGAATCCAAAGAAATGACCATGGCAGGCAGTTTTTATATATTTTAGACAAAATACAATAAATTTGTGAGGAACTGACAGGAGCTTTAATTCATAAGGAATTCTAAGCAGAACTTGAGCTGAGGTAGTAGATTAATAAAAAGTAACAGTGTCTGTTTTTACAGACTTCTTGGCTTTAAAGTCCCTATCTCTGGTGATTGGGATCTGTTATTTCTATATACCGGGAGGGTACCTTTTGTATGGAAGTTTTATTTCCTGGTTTCAGGGGAATAGAGGATGGTCTGAGTGTCTTTGTACTGGCTGTTTCCCAGGTAGCTTCAATTCAAAATAATCAGTATGTCAATGTGGCACATTTTGGGGTCGTCTGCTCTGGACCCCTAAAATGCACCACTATCAGTAGTACATTCCCTTTTACTGCCAAATAATGGATATAGCACAATTTGTTTATCCATTCACCTTTAGTGAACATTTGGGTTATTTCCAGTTTTGGCTGTTAGAAAATAAAGCTGCTATGAACATTAATTACAGGTTTTTGTAGAGACATATGCTTTCATTTCTCTTGGGTAAATATCTAGGAATAAATGGCTGGGCCACATGGTTAGGTATATGTTAACTTTTTATAAACTGCCAAACTTCTTAGGTTATACCATTTTACATGAGAGTTCCAATTGCTCCACATTCTCACCAACACTTGGTATGACTAGTCTTTAAACTTTGTAATAGATGTGTATTATACTAATGACTAATGACGTTGAGTATCTTTTATTACGTTTATTTGCCATCCATACATCTGTATATCTTCTGTGGAGAGGGTCTGTTGAAATCTTTTTCTCATTTTTTAAATTGAGCTGTTTGTTTCCTCATTATGGGACTTCAAAATTCTTTATATATTTTGGATCAAGTCCTTTATCATATATGATATTTGGAAATATACTCTCCCAGTCTGTGGTTTATCTTACTGTTCTCTTAGCAACATCTTTCTGAAGGCAGAAATTCTTAATTTTGATCAAGTCCAAATTTATCATTTTCTTTTATGGACTATACATTTGGTGTCATTTTTAGACATATTTTTGCCTAACCCAAGGTTACAAAAACTTTCTCTAATGTTTGCTTCTAGAAATTTTAGACTATTAGGCTTTTGTTTGTATTTATAATTCACTTGAGGTAATTTTTATGTGGTATCTGATATTACCAGGAATATTTGTTGAAAAGACTTTTTTTCTCTGGTAAATTGCATCTTTGATAAAAATCACTTGGCCATATAAATGTGGATTTATTTCTGGACTCTGTATTGTGTTCCATTGGTCTATTTATTTAACTTTAGACTGATACCAATATTAGAGATTGTGATTTTATAGTAAGTCTTGAATTAGTATGAGTCTTGCAACTTTAACTTTTTTCAAAGTTGTTTTGGACTATTCTGCATTCTTTACATCTACATGTATATTTGAAGATCAGTCTGCCAATTTCTACAAAAAAGCCTGCGGCGTTTTTGATTAAAGTAGTATCTGTCTGGTCTCTGAAAATTAAGTTTATTATCACTTTGAGACCTTTACATTTGTTGTTGTTGTTTTCTCTTTACACAGATTTCCACATGGCTGGGTCCTTTGCACCATTCAAGTTTCAGTTCAAAAGTAATATCCTCAGAGACAACTTTCCTTGACTACCCAATTTAAATGAACACCCCTCATCTCTTTATATCAAAGCATTCTGTTTTATTGACTTCACAACATTAACTAGAAGCTGAAATTAATTTCTTCCATTTGTTTATTTACTTGCTTATTATCTGACTATATACCTTTGGAATGTAAGTTTTAGGAGTAGAGACCTTGCTTGTCTGAAAGCAAGCAGTTTGTATCTCTAAAGCTGAAAAGTGCCTCTGACAAGCAGACACTAAATATTTGTCAAATGAGTGATTGACTATTTGACAAATGTGCCTCTAAGTAAAGATTCAACTAGTATGGAAAAATCATAATATTCACTAGCACATATTAACTTACTAATGAAATATTTATCTGAGCAGATTATGGGGAATGTTATGATTATGAATGTTTCTCAAAGTTTTAGTTCTGTTTAAGGTTTCCAATTGTGCTTTTTGGGCTAGATTATCACATATCAGAAATATAGATTTTTTTAAACCACACTTTCATTTGGCTCAGTAGCTCTTTTAGTATATTTTAGAAGAGATCTCATATAAGAGGGAGATAAAATGCACACGATTTTAGGAAAATGTATAAACTTGAAAAAAATAAAATCTTTGCCCAAATATTATACAGATAAAGAGTAGAAAGTTTCAGGTCCATGAAGAATTATAGGTATTTGCAAAATAATATTTGATTTAAAAAGAAAAGAAACTAGCCACAGTTTTGATACAACAGAGAAAGCAATTAGAAAAGTATTTTATTAATGTGCTTGATTTTTTAAAGTAACAAACAACAACAAAATCAATTTATTGAATCCTATCCATGTTTCAAATGTATGAACAGGATTTTATCCTTAAGAAGCTCATACAACGCTAGTATATAGCCTAAAGCTGTATACTAGTCTAAACATAGAATTTTCTTTCATCACTGTACTACCTCCCTTACTCAGAACTGTCATTCATTTACTCTACTAAACTTGTACTAAGCACCAACTATGTGTTAGGAACCATGTTAGGCAATGGTGATAAAAACAAATAGAGTCCTAAATCTTCAAGAAGTCATAAATTTTATAACTTTGATTGCCTGAAGGAAAAAGAAAACACAATTGAAAAGACTGAAAATCATGAAAATGATTAATTTCTTTCTATTATGGTCCTTACGTGACCTTCATTCAATACTTATGCCTCATGGTGGGCTTAGCTTTCCCCTTCCTCAGCCAAGTGACTCAGAGGCAACTACAGATCTAGTGTTCTATTATTAGCCTTCTCAAATCTGATTATTCTAAGAAGCGCTTCCCACTGGCAACATGGTAATCATGTTTAAATATAACTCTCTATGATCAATCTAAATCTCTAAATTTTTAACCAACTTTCTCTGTGGCTTAGAGACTCTCCTATTATTGTTATTATTATTATTATTATTATTATTATTAATCTACATTTTTATGATCTCAGGTTACTTTAATGGGTAAGAGGGGTGTGTGTGTGTGTGTGTGTGTGTGTGTATGTGTGTGTATTTGAGTCTATTCTTTTACACAAAAGTGTTAGACAGGGACTCTTTGAATAAAGACCTTTGGCTCTTCTTGGTGGTTTTCCCCTTTTCCCATACTCTTTCCTGCGCCTTCTGCATGTTCTAAAGTTAAAGTTGCCAGGATGAGATCTAATAGCATGTTTGTATAACAACTCATAACTTATGGCTTGTATAATTATAGCAGCTAACATTTATTGAATATTTCTTATGTAGAAGGCACTAGGCAACATATCTGCTCTCATTTTATCTTTCATTAATCCTGTGGGGTCAGGGTTCTTAAATCTCCATTTTACCAAGTAAAATGAAAAATTTCACCCAGATTACAGCAAGTATAGAATAAGATTTTGACTTAACCCTGTCCAGTCACAACATATATACTTAGTCACTATCTGAACATGAAGGTATACTTTAAGGTTAGAAAATACTAGTATTAAATACTAAGAATGATTTCTATATCCTTTGCAAGTCTGTTTTCCAGGCTTTTAATAACCAGGGAAATGAGAATAAAATAGCTTGTTTTCCATCTTCATAGACATTTTTGTTTTTTAAAACTAGCTGTTAGTAGAAAACGTTTGCCTCTGTGGATCTGGATACACAAGGCTATAGCTGACCTTCCAGTTATTTTTGCAATTTTGACCATAGGGCATTTATTCTATTTCATGTTTATAGCTTCTGAAGAGTGGGAAGGAAAGCTTATGAGTTAACATAAAACTGTCAGTATCATATGAAATAAAGGCATAATTTCATAGCAAACCATTATACAAATTATGTTACTCTTTTCCTTTCAAACTATCAAAAATGACAACTATAATTACTTTTCAATTTTTCTTGGTCCTAAGCTTCTACCCTATTACTTTTGAATACTGTATTTGTTTGTGGTTGTTTTTAACTATATAAACATAACTTTAAGTTATCTAACTTTCAGAGTAAACAGTTGCCCAATTTTCCAAAGATCATACTCTGACAATTGTATTTAGGACTTATCTATATGCATGTCCATATTCAGGAAAAAAAGGATTAATTAACTGATAAAACATATTTTCCTAATAAGTACTTTTCTAAAAATCTCTCCCCCCCTTTTTTGTTAAGCACATTGTATTTTCTTTTTGATATTATATGTTGACATCCTCCTGGCCACGTAGCTTCAGTGGTGGGCACTTGCTTTATTGATTTTTTGCTTCTCCGAGAGAGGGACAATGAATGATCTAAATATACTGCTGTTACCATCCTTGGTGAGCAAATCACAGTTCCTCTAATCTGTTTATTGAGCTTGTCTTTATAATCAATACAGATGGCTATAGTCAAATCAATTTTGAGATAAGCTATATTGAATGCTGAGAGTCTGATTTAAATGGTTCAACATAACAGACGATGAAATCTATGCAATAGCTAGTCAATCAGTATGCTTTAGGAAAATAAAAATGTCTTAGTTAATTTACTAGGAGGGAAAGAAATCTATACTAAAAGGAGTAAAATTAAAAATCCAATCAAGAGATTAAAATCCCAGGAGTGTTAGGCCTGAGTAATGGATCCCTATAAGATACCTATATGATTTCATACAGACCTATAGATCATCTAATGAGTGGTTGTTTAATATGATAAATACAGCTCATTATTATTTTCAAAGGATATAAATTATAAATAATTACAGGTAAACTGTCATTCCAATACTTAATGTGATGTGGATGACACATTACACTGGGCCTTTTGTTTTTTCCATTTATTGAACTCTACTGAGATTAGAACATCACAGAGATTCAGATTTGCAAATGAAGAAAAAGAAACAGATCTAAGCCTATTAAAATAAACTCCTTGAAACATCTACGTTTTGGTTGCAGTACCATTTTGTTTTGTTAACATATCTAGAAATCACTTTCCCATTATAAGGAGGCTAGAGACAAATAAAAAGGCTCATGCCGATCTGTTCTGAAGAATTTTAGTAGGTAAAACATTGTGTTCAAAACTTGTATGAAATAAAAAAGAAAAAAAACCTCAGTAGGTGCAGAAAGGAGTTAAAATGTATATAGCTCTACTTTTGCCTGTTCTACAAGTGAGCCTTGGTCTTGATTGGTGCACAAATGTAAAAGTTTAGGTGTAAAGTTTGATTGTATAGTTTAGGGCAGAATTTGATGTGGATGTGAAGACTGGAAAAAAAATGAAAAAGTAAGTGATACTTGGTGACAAGAAAAAAAAATCAGTGAAAACCTGAGTCCTCTTCTGAGTGCATGGGTAGAATTATCACTTATGGGATATAGAAATAAAGGGATATTGGTTAGAAATTATGTACTGTAGTAATGCATTTGGTGTACCATTTTAGGCTTATGTTAATGGAGTGATGGGAAACCCTGTGATAAAAGAGATTTTATCACTTATTTATTAAAATACATTTATGTATTAAATGTGTATAATATATTTACTCATTCATTGATTTATTCAATTACATTTAGTATATACTATGAGCTAGGCACTGAGTGAAATGAAGAGACTCCACATCCTGATGGAATTTTAAACTGGATACAAAAAAGATAAGCTCTTGGGGAAAAAAAATACAAAAAGAAAACATAACCATTACACTCAATAGGAAATACCAAAATTCATACAAACACTGATAACTGTTAAATAGTGCTTGTATAAAGTAGTTAGTGTTGTACGTGAAAAAGATATAAACCAATAGCAAGGCATTGGAAAGACAAGGATCAGATGAAGTTAGTTTGAGAAGGCCAAGTAGGATTTGGCATTTAAAAGATGGGAAAAGACAGAATTTGCTCAAGTGGAGTGGGAAAGGCATATCAGGCAGGACAAATAGTTTTGGGTTGGAGACACGTGTGTGATGAAAGGATTTTTATTTTGGCAGACACAGAGAATATCATTAGTTTTTAACTCTGTGTCAGTTCCTATACACAAAAGAGATTCACATGTTTATCGATGCAGAGATTCTCTTTCCAATGGGACAACAATGCAGATTTATTCCACTGTGAAGAGACTTCCTATGTAAAAATCAGATTTTTTTTTTTAGAACAAATGAAGTGCTATTTATTTGCATACCAAAATAATTATTTGACTTACAAGGAAATTTGCCACAGTGTTATTTAAGTAAATTCCTTTTATGTAGTAAAAACATAAAACTATTTTCTAAAATGTGTTCAATGCACTCTTCTCCTGGGAACACATGTATTATACAAAAGAATGTATCCATTTGCTTTTCAATAAGACAACAGCAGCCCTACCATTTAATATTATTTAACTATTAATAAACATGTCAAGAAGGCTCGATTAAAATAAGATTTTTCTGGTTCCCTTGAAAACAGTCTTTGGAGATCAATGGGGGCTGTACACAGATTTTTAGACAGGAATTGAGTGAAGAATAAGTATGACATTGTTTTTCATTAATGTGCCAGGCATATGAATTATTATAGTGGCTTGAAAGAAAATAATTTCATCTAAGGATCTTTCTAATTCCCTTCCATTCCATGGCTTTCTAGTGTCACCTAAAAAATATTTCAAACCAAGAGGGCCACTTTATTAAGTGACTGAAAGAGTCAAATTTGGCAACATAGATTTGGCTTTTTCTCTCTTACACAAATTATAAAGTTGTGACTATAATCTGATTTGGTTTTGACTTCCTTCTTGTCAGTCATCTAATCAATAAAACACATTTTATATAACCCAAAGCATGCTGAAAGTAGAGATGACATTAAAAATTACAATACTAAATTTTATAAGGACTTAAAATATAGTGCCACAAGAGGTACAGAAGCTTAGTTATCATATTCTTTAACTAATTGGATTCAAATGTTTGCTTCTGAGAAATATGCAGAAAGGCAACTTGGTTATCAAGCAATTTTAGCAAATGTACATACTGGTCAGCATGGTCATGTTTGAAAAAAAGTCACATAATACTTATATGTGGCAACAGAGCAAACTCCAAGAGAGCCGTGCCATTGAAAATTGAAATATACATTGAAAATGTATATTTCAGTTATAGCTAATCTAAAACAGTATATTTGTTACATGAGGAAGACATGCACATTATTGAAAGTTGTGAACTTGCGTTAAAAATCTAAATTCAGAAAACCTATCATGAATGAAATGTGGGTTCTGTCAGTCATTAACCATTATCCCAGATTAGTTTTCTGTTTCAGGAAGAAAAACAACCTATTCTAAATATTTTCTTAATATACTTCCTACTTAGGGCTCCAATCACCTATCAACCAATCGTCTATATATCTATCTAAAACAAGTATTTATTAAGGGTATACTATATTGTTCTGAACCCTGGGGTTCCAGTAGTGAATCACACAAGGTGCCTGTACTCAGTCTAGAGAGGTCAATAGACTATAAGAGAGTAATCAAACTAATAATTTCAGTATTGATAAGCTGTATGAAGAAAAAGAAAGCAAAGTAGGAGGAGACAGAGATTATTGTAAATAGAAGAGCCAGAGAAGCCCTTCCTATCTGGGTAGGTTTCATTTGAGGAGAGGATTCTTGCTCCCCTGAGCACTTCCTGTGCAGTGCTGACTCTTGGCTCTTCTCTCTTCCTACTGCTATTATTTTTACTAGTTTTTGCCTCTGAGAAAGAGAAAGGTAGGATGTGAAACTTGAGTGTGACAATATTGTTATTGCTGACAGCTCTACAGAGAGGTTTGGTTCAAAAGCAGACTGACAAGAATGGATAAAATGAGATATTCTTGGATTCTAACAATGTACTTTTTCTATGCTACCCTGAGCTCATGTATCAATAGATAATTGAGAGTTTCCTGATTTTCTGAGTAATCTCAGTGTATCATAGACTCTGGGGATATGTCTGGCACTGGTCATTTATAATACATGAAATATTATGGCTTAGTAGTCAGTTTTAATTGGTTCATCTCTAAATTTGCTAGAAGTCATCTTGAATCTTTAGCAATGAGTCTGTAGTTTCATACTCTTGAATTAGTAAAAAAGATGAATGTATCTATTTTACATGTTATATATATTCCGATATTAATTAATTAATTTTTTCTAATATATGAAGTTTATTGTCAAATTGGTTTCCATACAACACCCAGTGCTCATCCGATATTAAATTAAATTAAATTAAATTAAATTAAATTAAATTGTTTCCTAGTTCCTTGACTCATCTAATAAGGACTATCACTAGATTAATTGCAAAAGCTATGGATGATATAACAGTCTCTAAGTACTATTTACTTAGGATGGTGGAGCCTCCTACCAATAAGATGAAGTCCTGTGGGAATATCTTAGATCTAAAAGTAGTTCTTTGCAGTCACAAGGGCAAGAGAAATGTTCATATTTCTAGAGAGAAAGAGATGCAATATACAGGCTTGACTCAGAGTCCTTGGAAATACAAACACAACAAGGAATTCTTGTTTATCAAAATTCTTCTTAGGAAGCTAAGTGATATTCTACAACTAAAATCAAAAGTGAAATCTCTGTCTTAGGGTATTCTCTTGACCTACATCAGTACTCAAGAAAGCTTGAAATACCAAGACAAGTTTCCTAGAATCAAGAAGCCTAGGGTAAAAAGGGATCTTAAAAATCACTAGTCCAATTCTCCATTGAAGACCTGAATCATTGGGCAACTTCCCTGCATACAATATTCAGACTCAGTAATGGAGAACTCATTTCTTCTTAAAGCAGTGTATTCCTTTAATGAAAGAGTACATAACTGGTAAAACACTCTCCCTTGTCAAGTTAGAATCTCTCTTTAACTTTTATTTCCATAACTTCAATTGAACTATTCTGTAGGGGACTCTACTTTTATGGAACATTTGACTACACACAAGTATTTGCTGGAGCCATAATTTAGATTTTAGACCCATAATTTAGATTTTGGGGAGGCATGGTGGGGCAAAGTGGGAAGAGCAAGAGGCCTTAGTCTTGTCCTCCAATGTAGAACTACTCAAGTTCTTCACCAAAGTTACTGGGTATTCATGTGGATCTGCTGATAAAGTGGCTCTTTAATTTTCACTGTGCTGTTGTTTCTTGCGTACTTTTCCTCAACAATCTCAAGTGCAAGTGGGCATTGCAACCTCAGAGATTATCTAGTCCAACCTTTCTATTTAACTCTAATGGAAGGCAAGTTCTGAAGAGGCTAATTCTTGCCCAAGGTCACATTGCCAGCTTATTGAAGAGTTGAGACTAGAAAATCTATCCTCTTAATCACTGGTTCAGTACTTTTTCCTATGGAAGAATCCCAAGATTAGTATTTCAAATAGCTTAGCATCAACTAAACCCTGCTCTTTATCAACCAAGTCTACCTTCTCCTGGCAGTTCATTAAGCAAATGATTGAATGAACAGATGAATGATTATGCCTTGTTTAACTATATATGCACTTGAAGGTAACTATTTAACTCATTTTTGCATTAACTTCTTGAAAACATTTAAATATTAAAATTCTATACAACAGTATAAGGAATAAGAATCAATACATTCAGTACACAGCTTTATGAATTTGCTTCAGATTATTAAGACCCAATATATTAAAGATACATTTGAAGCTCCCTATGCATCACTCTCTAATCTATTTCCATTCCTAAATTTGTTGTTTTTAATTTCCATGGACTGGATTGGTGAAGTGGTTTACAAGAAGCTTTATTTACTTATTTTCTTAATGAAGCAAATACTGTAAAACAATAATTTCTTATGCTGAGTAGATACTACACAGGTGTCTGTCCTTAAATTTCCATTTATGCTCCTGGGCTTCCTTTTCCATGTCATCACCACTTTGTCTATTTCTTCATCAATTCCACATCATCTTAATTACTATAGTTTCAAGATACTATCTGGCAATGCAAATCCTATCATAGTTTTCAAAATCATTTTGACTTATTTTGGTTGTTATTCCTCATTAATTTTAGTATATGATTATCAAATCTCATAAAACACTGTTATAATATTACAGTGGTTTAGAACTTTAATTGGAATATAAATGCCATCTCCACAATAGTGAGTCAGCCCATTTTGGATATGGTCTACTACTTCATTTATTCACATCTTTAATATCATTAAAATTGTATTCTAGTTTTTTTTCCACAAAGATCTGGCACATCTTTCATTAGGTTTATGCCTAGGTAATTTATAGATTTGTTGATATGGTGAAAGAAGGCATTTAATATATGTGAGATGGGACATAGGAATGTCATTGGTTTTTGTATATCAATCTTATATCTAGCAACTTTGCTGAAATTAGTAGTTTCTTTTGGATATTCTATGGATACAAACTTAGAGACCACATATGTCAGTTTATGTTTGCCTTTCAAACATTATGCCTCTTATTTCTTCTTATTGCACTGGTCAGGAACAATATTTTTTAGTAGAAGCAGTGATATATATTTGGTATATTTGTAGACAAATTTGTATCAGTTTAAAGGCATTATCTTCCATTCATA
This sequence comes from Puma concolor, assembly GCF_028749965.1. NCBI lineage: Eukaryota > Metazoa > Chordata > Mammalia > Carnivora > Felidae > Puma > Puma concolor. Next base: position 22,213,905 of record NC_141673.1, on the reverse strand, counting down.
GTTTGTTAAAGATTTATGTTTTAATCTTATGGATATGGAATTTTATCAAATGCACCTTAAGCACCTATTTGGATAATTATTTTTTTTCTTCTTTATTCTGTTGATATTAAGAGTTTTCCAAATGTTGAAGCATTCATGTATTCCTATAACCAGTTAATTCTTATGGCCCTGTGAAATCTGGTATTATGACCTGAATGTCTTGCTTGGGACAGGATTTCCAAAGTAGACTATACAAAGTATGAATCTTGCCATTAGGGATCAAGTTTTACATTTTATTGTATGTGTGTATGTGCATATGTATATATAAAGATTTACATAAACACATATATATCTAGTCATATATAAACAAGTATGTATACACATATTTACACACACATATAGAGTGGAATATAGATAAAGGTACTTGTACTTTGTCCATTTTATTTCAAGAAAATCACTAATGTTCTCATTGTTAGCAACATTGATTTCTAATAACCATTTATAATAACTATATATAAATTAGTATAGCAGTGAGAAAAAATTAAGTGAGGCTCTATAGAATTTTAAATAAATCTAAGCAATATTATGAACATTCATTTTGGCTGAACACCATGATGTCCTCTTAGAAACATTACTTACAATTTTAAAGCTCATTTTCTCTTTAGTAATCATGAGTTTAGAGTAAAGTTGCAATGTAGGGAGGGAACAAACTTACTATAAATGGTATTTGAAATTTCTTTATGTGGATCTACATAGTGTTGCTAGGGAACATGGATTCTTAGCATTTGAAAACCTAGAAAACCAAACCTCTTACTGTTTTTGGCCATGATTTTTATGTAAGGAATCTGATTTAAGATAGTTTAGAGATGAATTGCCTTCAAAATATTTGGATACTTATATTTTATGATCAACTATCTCTAAAGAAATAATTACATGTTTTCAACTAATGTTTGAAATAGGATAATATACAATCTAGTAGATTTAATTATTGGGCTACTACATAACTATGAAATGTCAGAATAGAATAGTGGTTAAGAGTATTGTGATGGTTAATTTTATGTATCAACTTGGCTGGGCCATAGGTTGGCTAGATATTTGATCAAATATTTTTCGAGGTGTTTCTGCGAGTTTGTTTTTGGATGAGATTAACATTTAAGTTGGTAGACTGAATAAAGCAGATTGCCCTCTCTGATGTGGATGGGCCTCACCCAATCAACTGAACATCTGAATAGAACAAAGAGGCTGACCCTCCCTAGGGGAGGGAGAACGATTCTTATCTGAATGCCTTCAGACTGGGATATTATTTGTTCTTCTTGGTCATAAGCCTGCCAACCTTTGAATGGGAATTATATCATTGGCTCTCCTAGTTCTCAGGCTTTCAGACTTTAACTAGAACTAAGACATTCATTTTCCTGGGTCTCTAGCTTGTCAACTTTGCAGATCTTGAGACTTGCCCACCTTCATAATTCTATAGGCTAATTACTTACAGCTCTCTCTCCCTCTCCCCTTCCCACACTCTCTTTCTCCCTCTCTCTCAGGTTTTTCTGCAGAACCCTAACTAATACAAGCACAAACTCTATAGCCAGATTATGTAGGTTTGAATCATAGCTCTCTCGCTTACTTCTTATGTGACTCTCAGCAATTTACTTAAAAATCTATGTGCCTTGGTTTCCTCATTTTTATTTTTTATTCAAGTATAATTAACATACAGTATTATAATTAGTTTAAGGTGTACAATATAATGATTCAACAATTCCATACATTCCTCAGGGCTCATCAAAATAAGTGCACTCATCCTTAAAAAAGGAAAAAACAGGGGCGCCTGGGTGGCGCAGTCGGTTGAGTGTCCGACTTCAGCCAGGTCACGATCTCGCGGTCCCTGAGTTCGAGCCCCGTGTCGGGCTCTGGGCTGATGGCTCAGAGCCTGGAGCCTGTTTCCGATTCTGTGTCTCCCTCTCTCTCTGCCCCTCCCCCATTCATGCTCTGTCTCTCTCTGTCCCAAAAATAAATAAAAAAAATTGAAAAAAAAAATTAAAAAAAAAAAAAAGGAAAAAACAATAGCACCTATGTAATGGGTATTTGTGAGAATTAAATTTTTACATTTAAGATGCCTAGAAGAATGACTGACCCCATAGTAAGCATTCAGTGAACATTACCTACTAATTGCGTTGTGGTTATAGTGGCTGTTATCATTTTTAAATTAAAGAATGTGTTTTTAGGTAGCACCATCATCATAAATTCCATACTTTCTTGTACTCTTACTACTTCTAAGCAAATATACTCTCATAAATGTGAATCTAGAGACAGATAGCCTAGTGAGGAATTTGCAACACTTTGCTAAATAGGATTCCTATAATATTGTCAGGAAGTCTCTCAAGTTGAAAACTATAAATATAAGAAGAAACACATGTGGACTATGTGGTAAGTGGGGACATCTACAGAGTTAAAAATAAATGGGAACCACTGTAAACAGGGCCACTGGATATGCCTCTTAAATGTGTTTTTACTTTTTAGAAACAGTTTACATATGAAGACATAAAGCATATAGTTCTCAGCTTCATAAAAACTGCTGAGTATGCAGAGAGACTAATGTCATAATCAGGTATCAGTATAGAAATAAATGCCACCAGAATTTATAAATGGAAATGAAGAACAGTTATATGTGCAAATTGGAAACACTAGGAGGAACCTAGGTAAGTAGAATATAATTACTCAAATTTGAAAGTGCTCAGAGTGCTGGACTAATAATCTGCCCACATTTTCAAAAATAGCCAGGCATTTTTGAATGGTCAAAAAATTTTCAGAAGTGGGGAAAATGGTAGAGTTGGAGGATCCTAGGCTCAACTGTCCCATGGATACACCAAGACAATACCTACATCAGTGTGAACAACCCAGAAAATGACCTGAAAACTGGAAGAAAAGACTCTCCACAGCTAAATGCAAAGAACAGACCACATTCAAGAGGTTAGAAAGGGTGAAGATACAGTCCAGAAGGAGATAAATGGACCTGTGAGACTTTTTGCAGGAAAGAGGGATGCTGCAGACTGAGAGAGGGGAGAGGAACAGACTCCAGACTAGGCACCCCATCCATGGGGGGGGGAGGGGCCACACTGGGAAGACGAATCCCTATATGTTTGGTTTTGAAAACTAGAGGGGCTTAACTTCATGAGTTCTTACAACCAGTGGGGTTTAACACCTGGAACTTTAAAAATAAGCAGGCTTGGCTCTGGGAGAGCTGCAAGAGTAATAGGAAACTAGTCCCCATCCTTGAGACAGCACAATAAACAGCCTCACTGAGATACAGCATGAAGCTACAGTCCAAAAATTCCCATAATATATGGGAAGATTTATTTACTAATCTCAGAACATGTACTAGAGTGGCAGGGATCTTGGAGAGACTTCTCCAAGAACAAAAGAGCTGGTGGGAACAATTTCTCTCCCCCATCCTTCATTCTAGATACAGGACAACTGTGGGAACCAGTGCAGCATGAACACTCTTGACTTAGCTTACTAACAACACATCCTGCCCCAACACTCTTTTGTGGACCTGTGCCCTATATCCCTGCCTCAGCATAAGTTTTCCTAGGGTGCAGGTTTCCTCTTGCAGTGGGCCATAATGGTCCTTCCTGGCTCCATGCAACCCACCCTTGCATCCTCCTGTGGACCTGCCCAATCTGACATACCTTTGGCAGGAGTCCATTTAAAGTGATGTCAAAAGCCTAGCAGTGTGCAAGTAGCCCTGATGGGAGTGATTACCACTCCAAAGTGACTCTTCACTCAAGGAGAGGGGAAGGTAACCATACACACAAGTCAGACTGTGTCTCCAGCAGTGGGCAGGGGGAAGACAGTGGGTCTGACTATAACCCCTGCCCACCAGTGAAAGTTTCTCAGGGGACATCACAGGGATAGTAGTACCCTGCAACTTCACACTACCGCATCTCTGGCAAATGCCTGTCTGACTCAACTCAAGTCCAAGCAACCCAAGAATGGCCCACTAACAACACAGGGACCAAACCCTACCCACAAGACAAAGAGAGCCATTGTAGCCAACTGGACTGAAGGCAAAAGTGGCTCAACCACAACACAAGGGTGCATGCAACACACATGCAACACCCCTGAAAGCACTAGGTTCTGATGAACAGAGGACATTGCACCACAGGACACTACAGAACCTCTTTATAAGGCCACTACTTTCAAGAGCAGGAAGACATTGCTGACTTTCCTACCACATAGAAACAGACAGAGAGAGTTAGACAAAATGAGAGACAGAGGAATATGTCCCAAATGAATGAATGGGACAAAAATCATAGCAAAAGAGCTAAACAAAACAGAGATAAGTAATATACCTTATAGAGAATTTAAAGTAACAGTCATAAAGATAATCACTGGTGCCGAGAAAATAGGGGGGATCTCAGTGAGACCCTCAACAAAGAGATAGAAAATATAACAAAGAACCAACCAGAGATGATGAAATCAATAACTGAAATTAAAACACACTAGATGGAGGAGGGGGAGAGGGAAGATGGCAGCGTAGGAGGACGCTGGGCTCACCGCGCGTCCTGCTGATCACTTAGATTCCACCTACACCTGCCTAAATAACCCAGAAAACCGCCAGAGGATTAGCAGAACGGAGTCGCCGGAGCCAAGCGCAGACGAGAGGCCCACGGAAGAGGGTAGGAAGGGCAGCGAGGCGGTGCGCGCTCCACGGACTGGCGGGAGGGAGCCGGGGCGGAGGGGCGGCTCGCCGGCCAAGCAGAGCCCCCGAGTCTGGCTTGCAAAAAGCGGAGGGGCCTGACAGACTGTGTTCCGACAGCAAGCGCGACTTAACGTCTGGGAGGTCATAAGTTAACAGCTCTGCTCAGAAAGCGGGAAGGCTAGAGGACAAAGGGAAGGAGAGCTGCTGAGCCCCCTGACGACAGAGCTCAGTTTGGTGGGGAACAAAGGCGCTCGCCAGCGCCATCTCCCCCGCCCACCCCCAGCCAAAATCCCAAAGAGAACCAGTTCCTGCCAGGGAACTTGCTCGCTCCGCGCAAACACCCAACTGCGCTTCTGCGGAGCCAAACCTCCGGCAGCGGATCTGACTCACTCCTGCTGCCACAGGGCCCCTCCTGAAGTGGATCACCTAAGGAGAAGCAAGCTAAGCCTGCCCCTCCTGCTCCTGTGCACCTTGCCTACCCACCCCAGCTAAGACGCCAGATCCCCAGCATCACAAGCCTGGCAGTGTGCAAGTAGCCCAGACAGGCCACCCCACCCCACAGTGAATCCCGCCCCTAGGAGAGGGGAAGAGAAGGCACACACCAGTCTGACTGTGGACACAGCGGTGGGCTGGGGGCAGACATCAGGTCTGACTGTGGCTCTGCCCACCAACTCCAGTTATACACCACAGCACAGGGGAAGTGCCCTGCAGGTCCTCACCACGCCAGGGACTATCCAAACTGACCAAGCAGAAGAATTCCCCTCAGAAGAATCTCCAGGAAATAACAACAGCTAATGAGCTGATCAAAAAGGATTTAAGTAATATAACAGAAAGTGAATTTAGAATAATAGTCATAAAATTAATCGCTGGGCTTGAAAACAGTATAGCGGACAGCAGAGAATCTCTTGCTACAGAGATCAAGGGACTAAGGAACAGTCACGAGGAGCTGAAAAACGCTTTAAACGAAATGCATGACAAAATGGAAACCACCACGGCTTGGATTGAAGAGGCAGAGGAGAGAATAAGTGAACTAGAAGATAAAGTTATGGAAAAAGAGGAAGCTGAGAAAAAGAGAGATAAAAAAATCCAGGAGTATGAGGGGAAAATTAGAGAACTAAGTGATACACTAAAAAGAAATAATATACGCATAATTGGTATCCCAGAGGAGGAAGAGAGAGGGAAAGGTGCTGAAGGGGTACTTGAAGAAATAATAGCTGAGAACTTCCCTGAACTGGGGAAGGAAAAAGGCATTGAAATCCAAGAGGCACAGAGAACTCCCTTCAGACGGAACTTGAATCGATCTTCTGCACGACATATCATAGTGAAACTGGCAAAATACAAGGATAAAGAGAAAATTCTGAAAGCAGCAAGGGGTAAACGTGCCCTCACATATAAAGGGAGACCTATAAGACTCGTGACTGATCTCTCTTTTGAAACTTGGCAGGCCAGAAAGAATTGGCACGAGATTTTCAGTGTGCTAGACAGAAAAAATATGCAGCCGAGAATCCTTTATCCAGCAAGTCTGTCATTTAGAATAGAAGGAGAGATAAAGGTCTTCCCAACCAAACAAAAACTGAAGGAATTTGTCACCACTAAACCAGCCCTACAAGAGATCCTAAGGGGGACCCTGTGAGACAAAGTACCAGAGACATCACTACAAGCATAAAACATACAGACATCACAATGACTCTAAACCCATATCTTTCTATAATAACACTGAATGTAAATGGATTAAATGCGCCAACCAAAAGACATAGGGTATCAGAATGGATAAAAAAACAAGACCCATCTATTTGCTGTCTACAAGAGACTCATTTTAGACCTGAGGACACCTTTAGATTGAGAGTGAGGGGATGGAGAACTATTTATCATGCTACTGGAAGCCAAAAGAAAGCTGGAGTAGCCATACTTATATCAGACAAACTAGACTTTAAATTAAAAGCTGTAACAAGAGATGAAGAAGGACATTATATAATAGTGACAGGGTCTATCCATCAGGAAGAGCTAACAATTATAAATGTCTATGCGCCGAATACCGGAGCGCCCAAATATATAAAACAATTACTCATAAACAGAAGCAACCTTATTGATAAGAATGTGGTAATTGCAGGTAAAAAAACTTTAACACCCCACTTACAGAAATGGATAGATCATCTAGACACACGGTCAATAAAGAAACAAGGGCCCTGAATGAGACATTGGATCAGATGGACTTGACAGATATATTTAGAACTCTGCATCCCAAAGCAACAGAATATACTTTCTTCTCGAGTGCACATGGAACATTTCCAAGATAGATCATATACTGGGTCACAAAACAGCCCTTCATAAGTTTACAAGAATTGAAATCGTACCATGCATACTTTCAGACCACAATGCTATGAAGCTTGAAATCAACCACAGAAAAAAGTCTGGAAAACCTCCAAAAGCATGGAGGTTAAAGAACACCCTACTAACGAATGAGTGGGTCAACCAGGCAATTAGAGAAGAAATTAAAAAATATATGGAAACAAACGAAAATGAAAATACAACAATCCAAACGCTTTGGGACGCAGCGAAGGCAGTCCTGAAAGGAAAATACATTGCAATCCAGGCCTATCTCAAGAAACAAGAAAAATCCCACATACAAAATCTAACAGCACACCTAAAGGAAATAGAATCAGAACAGCAAAGGCAGCCTAAACCCAGCAGAAGAAGAGAAATAATAAAGATCAGAGCAGAAATAAACAATATAGAATCTAAAAAAACTGTAGAGCAGATCAACGAAACCAAGAGTTGGTTTTTTGAAAAAATAAACAAAATTGACAAACCTCTAGCCAGGCTTCAAAAAAGAAAAGGGAGATGACCCAAATAGATACAATCATGAATGAAAATGGAATTATTACAACCAATCCCTCAGAGATACAAACAATTATCAGGGAATACTGTGAAAAATTATATGCCAACAAATTGGACAACCTGGAAGAAATGGACAAATTCCTGAACACCCACACTCTTCCAAAACTCAATCAGGAGGAAATAGAAAGCTTGAACAGACCCATAACCAGCGAAGAAATTGAATCGGTTATCAAAAATCTCCCAACAAATAAGAGTCCAGGACCAGATGGCTTCCCAGGGGAGTTCTACCAGACGTTTAAAGCAGAGATAATACCTATCCTTCTCAAGCTATTCCAAGACATAGAAAGGGAAGGAAAACTTCCAGACTCATTCTATGAAGCCAGTATTACTTTGATTCCTAAACCAGACAGAGACCCAGTAAAAAAAGAGAACTACAGGCCAATATCCCTAGTGAATATGGATGCAAAAATTCTCAATAAGATACTAGCAAATCGAATTCAACGGCATATAAAAAGAATTATTCACCATGATCAAGTGGGATTCATTCCTGGGATGCAGGGCTAGTTCAACATTCGCAAATCAATCAACGTGATACATCACATTAACAAAAAAAAAGAGAAGAACCATATGATCCTGTCAATTGATGCAGAAAAGGCCTTTGACAAAATCCAGCACCCTTTCTTAATAAAAACCCTTGAGAAAGTCGGGATAGAAGGAACATACTTAAAGATCATAAAAGCCATTTATGAAAAGCCCACAGCTAACATCATCCTCAACGGGGAAAAACTGAGAGCTTTTTCCCTGAGATCAGGAACACGACAGGGATGCCCACTCTCACCGCTGTTGTTTAACATAGTGCTGGAAGTTCTAGCAACAGCAATCAGACAACAAAAGGAAATCAAAGGCATCAAAATTGGCAACGATGAAGTCAAGCTTTCGCTTTTTGCAGATGACATGATATTATACATGGAAAATCCGATAGACTCCACCAAAAGTCTGCTAGAACTGATACATGAATTCAGCAAAGTTGCAGGATACAAAATCAATGTACAGAAATCAGTTGCATTCTTATACACTAACAATGAAGCAACAGAAAGACAAATAAAGAAACTGATCCCATTTACAATTGCACCAAGAAGCATAAAATACCTAGGAATAAATCTAACCAAAGATGTAAAGGATCTGTATGCTGAAAACTATAGAAAGCTTATGAAGGTAATTGAAGAAGATTTAAAGAAATGGGAAGACATTCCCTGCTCATGGATTGGAAGAATAAATATTGTCAAAATGTCAATACTACCCAAAGCTATCTACACATTCAATGCAATCCCAATCAAAATTGCACCAGCATTCTTCTCGAAACTAGAACAAGCAATCCTAAAATTCATATGGAACCACAAAAGGCCCCGAATAGCCAAAGTAATTTTGAAGAAGAAGACCAAAGCAGGAGGCATCACAATCCCAGACTTTAGCCTCTACTACAAAGCTGTCATCATCAAGACAGCATGGTATTGGCACAAAAACAGACACATAGACCAATGGAATAGAATAGAAACCCCAGAACTAGACCCACAAACGTATGGCCAACTCATCTTTGACAAAGCAGGAAAGAACATCCAATGGAAAAAAGACAGTCTCTTTAACAAATGGTGCTGGGAGAACTGGACAGCAACATGCCGAAGGTTGAAACTAGACCACTTTCTCACACCATTCACAAAAATAAACTCAAAATGGATAAAGGACCTGAATGTGAGACAGGAAACCATCAAAACCTTAGAGGAGAAAGCAGGAAAAGACCTCTCTGACCTCAGCCGTAGCAATCTCTTTCTCGACACATCCCCAAAGGCAAGGGAATTAAAAGCAAAAGTGAATTACTGGGACCTTATGAAGATAAAAAGCTTCTGCACAGCAAAGGAAACAACCAACAAAACTAAAAGGCAACCAACGGAATGGGAAAAGATATTTGCAAATGACATATCAGACAAAGGGCTAGTATCCAAAATCTATAAAGAGCTCACCAAACTCCACACCCGAAAAGCAAATAACCCAGTGAAGAAATGGGCAGAAAACATGAATAGACACTTCTCTAAAGAAGACATCCAGATGGCCAACAGGCACATGAAAAGATGTTCAGCGTCGCTCCTTATCAGGGAAATACAAATCAAAACCACACTCAGGTATCACCTCACGCCAGTCAGAGTGGCCAAAATGAACAAATCAGGAGACAATAGATGCTGGAGAGGATGTGGAGAAATGGGAACCCTCTTGCACTGTTGGTGGGAATGCAAATTGGTGCAGCCGCTCTGGAAAGCAGTGTGGAGGTTCCTCAGAAAATTAAAAATAGACCTACCCTATGACCCAGCAATAGCACTGCTAGGAATTTATCCAAGGGACACAGGAGTACTGATGCATAGGGGCACTTGTACCCCAATGTTCATAGCAGCACTCTCAACAATAGCCAAATTATGGAAAGAGCCTAAATGTCCATCAACTGATGAATGGATAAAGAAATTGTGGTTTATATACACAATGGAATACTACGTGGCAATAAGAAAAAATGAAATATGGCCTTTTGTAGCAACGTGGATGGAACTGGAGAGTGTGATGCTAAGTGAAATAAGCCATACAGAGAAAGACAGATACCATATGGTTTCACTCTTATGTGGATCCTGAGAAACTTAACAGGAACCCATGGGGGAGGGGAAGGAAAAAAAAAAAAAAGAGGTTAGAGTGGGAGAGAGCCAAAGCATAAGAGACTGTTGAGAACTGAGAACAAACTAAGGGTTGATGGGGGGTGGGAGGGAGGAGAGGGTGGGTGATGGGTATTGAGGAGGGCACCTTTTGGGATGAGCACTGGGTGTTGTATGGAGTCTAATTTGACAATAAATTTCATATATAAATTTAAAAAAACACACTAGATGGAATAAATAGTAGACTAGAGAAGGTAGAAAAATGAATCAGCAATCTGGAAGAAAGAGTAATGGAAAGGAATTAAGCTGAAAAAAAGAGAAAAAATAATATGAAAAAATGGAAATAGACTTAGGGAACTCATCAACACCATCAAGAGTAATAAAATTCACATTATAGGGATCCCAAAATGAGAAGAGAGAGAAAAGGGGGCAGAAAATTTACTTGAGGAAATAATAGCTGAAAACTTCCTGAATCTGGGAAAAGAAACAGACATCCAGATCCAGAGGACACAGAGAGCCCCCAACAAAATCAACCCAAGGAGGTTCACATCAAGACACACAGTAATTAAAATGGCAAAAAGAGGTGATAAAGAGAGAATTTTAAAAGTAGCAGGAGAAAAGATAGTTACATACAAGGGAAACCCCATAATGCTATCAGCTGATTTTTCAGTAGAAACTTTGCAGGCTGGAAGGGAGTGGCATGACATATTCAAAGTGCTGAAAGGGAAAAACCTGCCACCAAGAATACTGTATCCAGAAAGGCTATCATTCAAAATAGGGGAAATAAACAGTTTCCCAGACAAACAAAAGTTAAAGGAATTCATGACCATGAAACCAGCCCTACAAGAAATGTAAAAGAGGACTCTTTGAATGGAAAGGAAAGACCATAGGCAGGATTAAGAAAAGTAGGAAGCATAAAGCAATAAAATTAAGTATACCTATAAAAATAAGTCAATGGACTCACAAAAGAATGTAAATTATAATAACATATACCTAAAATGTCACGGGGAGGATGGTGGAGGAATAAATTTAGTGCTTTTAAAATGGGTTCAAGTTTAAGCAACCATCAACCTAATATAGACTTCTATATGCAGGAAATGTTATATATAAACCTATTGGTAACCACAAATGAAAAACTAGTAATAGATATGCAAAGAATAAAGAGAAAGGAATCCAAGCATAGCACTAAAAAAAGCCAGCAAACCATGAGAGAAGAGAGCCAGGGACTAAAGGGACACAGAACCACAAAAATAACCATAAAACTAATAAAAATGACAATAAATACATATCTATCATTAATTACTTTAAATATAAATAAAAATAAACACTCCAATCAAAAGACAAAGGTGGTGGAATGGATAAAAAAGCAAGACCCATGTGTATGCTGCCTACAGGAGACTTGCTTCAGAACTAAAGTCACTTGCAGATTGAAACTGATGGGCTATAAAAAGCATTTATCATGCAAATGGAAGCAAAAAGAAAGCCAGGGTAGCAATACCTATATTGGACAAAACAGACTTTAAAATAAGGACTTTGCTAAGAGACAAAGAACACTATATAATTATAATGTGGACAATCCAACCAGAAGATATAACAATTGTAAATATTTATGCACTCAACATGAGAACACCCTAATACACAAAGCACCAATAATAAACATAAATGATCAATAATAACACAATAAGAGTAGGGGATTTTAACAACCACTTATACCAATGGATAGATCATTCAAACAGAAAATCAAGGAAACAGTGGCTCTTAATGACCCATCGGAACAGATGGATCTAAAAGATATATTCAGAGCATTCTATTCTAAAACAACAGAATATACGTTCTTTTCAAGTATACACAGAACATTCTCCAGAATAGATCACATGTTAGGCCACTAAACAAGTCTCAAGAAATTCAAAAAGATCATCTTTTCTGACCACAACACTATGAAACTAGAAATCAATCACAAGAAAAAGTCTGGAAAGAACACGAATACATGGAGGTTAAATAACATACTAGTAAACAACAAATGGGTCACCAAGAAATTGAAGAGGGGGAAAAAAAGAAATCAAAGAAAAAATTTAAAATACATGGAGAGAAATGAAAATGAAAACACAACAGTCCAAAATCTTTCTGATGCAGCTAAGCAATTCTAAGATGGAAGTTTATAGCATTATAGGCTTACTTCAAGAAACAACAAAAATCTCCAACAACCTAACCTAACACCTAAAGGAGCTAGAAAAAGGAAGAAGAAGAACAACAAGCCTCAAACCAGTAGAAGGAAGGAAATAATAAAAATTAGAGCAGAAATAAAGGAAATAGAAACTGAAAAAACCATGGATCAATAAAAGCAGGATCTGTTTGTTTTTTTAAGATAAACAAAACTGATAAACTGTTAGCCAGACTCATGAGAGAGAGAGAGAGAGAGAGAGAGAGAGAGAGAGAGAGAACTCAAATAAAATCAGAAATTAAAGAGAAGTAACAACTGACACCACAGAGGATTATAAAAGATATACACACAAAGGATTATAAAAGAATTTTATGAAAAAATATATGCCAACAAACTGGACAACCTAGAAGAAATGTATGAAGCCTTAGAAATCTATGTAACTTCCCAAAAGTGAATCAGGAAGAAACAGAAAATTTGAACAGACTGATTACCAGCAATGAAATTAAAAGAGTAATAAAAAAAATCCAGGACCAGACAGCTTCACAGGTAGATTCTACCAAACATTTAAAGAAGAGTTGATACCTATTCTTCTTAAACCATTCCAAAAAAATAGAAGAGGAAGGAAAGCTTCCAAATTCATTAATTCAAATTCATAAACTCAAAATGGATTAAAGATCTAAATGTGAGATCTGAAACCATAAAAATCCTATAAAAGAGGATAGGAAGTAAGTTCTTTGACATTGGCCATAGCAACATTTTTCTAGATACGTCTTCTGAGGCAGAAGAAACAAAAGCAAAAATGAACCATTAGGACTACATCAAAATAAAAAGCTTCTGCACAGCAGTGCTGAGAGAACCTACAGAATGGGGGAGATATTTACAAATGGCATAACTGATATGGCTTACTATCCAATATATATAAAGAACTTATACAACTCAATACCATAAAAACAAATAATCAAACTTAAAAATGGGCAGAAGACATGAACAGACATTTCTCCAAAGAAGACATACAGATAGCCAACAGACACATGAAAAGGTGCTCAACTAATATAATACTATGTTATTTATACTGGAATTAAAAGTTTTTTAAATGTGCAGAAACTTTTCATTATATTTTGTAATCACAAAATATTTTTAAAGTGCATGCAATGTACAATTTGGAATCATACCAATAATAAGAGTAGGGTGGGAGGGAAAGAGAAATATAATATTTTTATTATATAGATTTCATCTTTTTATACTATTAAAGAGTTTTATGTTTAACTAGTATGAGAGAAATGAATGATTCCCTCCTGACAGGTATAAATTTTAAAGTATTATTTTTCCCTCAAAGCAAACTACTATTTGACTCCCCTTCACAAGAAAAAAAAAGTATGATAATGAGTTATTAGAAAGGAATACTTGAAATATTTGGTGGAATTTTCAGAATGGATTTTGCTAATGGCACGGAAAAATATCTTAAGAATGATTTCTACAATTTTCTAGGCAGAAGGCTGTGGGCTAAAGGAGTCATTTTTTTAAGCCATTAGGTTTGCCTTTGTATGATGTAGCTGTTTGCACTCAGGGCTGTTAGGGCCAGCAACCAAGAGTCTTGATCTTAAAAGAAATGATGTCAGAAACGTAGGCTAATCAACAAAGTATATTGGCAACATCTAGGGACTTTTATAAGCAGTGGACAGTATTGATTCTTTCATTTTATAATATGAAAGTGCTCACTCTTACTATCTACTGTTCTCAAATAGTGAGTTGGTAACAAGAAGCCCTATATGGTACCTACATAGAAAATGGTGAAATTAATGTTTGCTTGTCTCCAACTGCTGTTTTTTATCAGTCTGTTCCAAGTTACAGTGAGAACAGTAAATCAGCTTGTCTGACTCTTCATAAGGTGCTATTCAAAAATTACTATATAGACTTTAACCTTCACCAAGGAGCCTTCCTATCTTTTATTAACATTGAATGAATTAGCAAATTACACAATAGACAGAAGAATAATGGCTAACCTAATGAATGCATGGATAAGTATCCACATCTACTTTTACCTCTTCATGTCTTGCTATTCACTGTTATGAGTACCCTGTAATCCAACCATATCAAATGATTTGCAGTGTCCTGAATGCATCCAACTTTCGCTGTGTTTACACTTGCCCTGCCCTCAGCTTGGGTTGCACTTCCTGTAGGTTAACCACCAAGAAGACTTTACTTATCCTTTAAGATTCAACTCAAGTGTCTGCTCATCTATATAACCTCTGGAAAAGTTAATCATCTCCTTGTGCCTTAACTATTTCTATTATAACACTGTTACTGTACTATAATTATTTATCTCCACTAGAGAGTAGCTCCTTGTATGAAAGATATGTAGCCTTTATGAATAATTAATCTTTGCATGACATTCATGTAGCCATATTTCTTTTCTATCATTTCACTATCAAGAGTTGAATTTAATGGCCAAGGATGTTCATTTCTTACAGCTCTACTCCTTTAACCAGCATAAATTCCTGACATGATTTCTTCCTCTCCCCAACAGGGGCATTGACTTGAATGCTTCTCATGCATGAAATGTGTTGAGTAGAGCTATTTCTTTCATGTTTTATTTAAACATACTGCTTGCTTTATTTTTAGCCTTTAATGAATGAGACTTACCTTATTTGTCACATTTGGACTAAATAAATTATCTCATTTTGTCTGCCAGATTTAAAGCTTAAGGCTAGTTATTAAAGCTATGCAAGTAAATTTTCTTTATATCATGAGTCACATGGAATGGGGAGAAAGGGAACTCTGAATAAAGTAAGGTATTGACTATGTCTCTATGAAAGCTGAGGTCAAACATGGGTAAGAAGGGGAATGAAGGGGGCGCCTGGGTGGCGCAGTCGGTTAAGCGTCCGACTTCAGCCAGGTCACGATCTCGCGGTCCGGGAGTTCGAGCCCCGCGTCAGGCTCTGGGCTGATGGCTTGGAGCCTGGAGCCTGTTTCTGATTCTGTGTCTCCCTCTCTCTCTGCCCCTCCCCCATTCATGCTCTGTCTCTCTCTGTCCCAAAAATAAATAAACGTTGAAAAAATAAAAAAAAAAAAAAGAAGGGGAATGAAGGCTTAGAAAAATAGGTTGCAAAAGCAGTGAAATGGGAATCAATTGGTTTAAATCCTCACTTTGCTTTGTTTCTAACTCCCTGTATAATCATTTTTTTTATCTTTGGGCCTCATTTTCCTCATCTGTTAAGTGGGGGCTTTATATCTAAGTCACTTGTGTACCAGCAGTATGATTTTTGCAATATGCACATGCAACCATATTGGTATTTGCTTAATTAAAAATTAATGTTTTTAACTTTATGTCATAACCATAAATGATCTTAAGGAACACTATCTATATATTACAAATTTAATGAGATAGTTATATATTTTTGAGTACACATTAAATACATGGTCAATGTTTTTTAAATTCCATCCATATACATCTAGAAAAACAACAGCTAATATTTCTTTAAAGCTTACTCTGTGCCAGGTACTCTAAGCTCTATATTTACATTAACTCATATAATCTTCAAAACGCTATTTTAACTATGATTTTACAGAGTGGAAGTTGTGGTCAGAGGAGTTAATAACTTGCACAAAGTCATGCAGCTTGTAGGTGACAGAGCCAGGATTCAAACCCAGGCAGTCTCTGGCCATACTTGCAAAACGATGCAGTAGAAGACATCTGTGGTCCTTTCCAAAACTATGCCTTCCTGATTTTGCTTTCCTCTGGAGCACAATCTTCTGAGTTCTTCAGAGTGTACTTATGTATTGGGATGTCTGGATGGCTTAGTCAGTTAAGCATCTGACTTCGGCTCAGGTCATGATCTCACAGTTCAGTTCATGAGTTCAAGCCCCACATCAGGTCTCTACTGACAGTTCAGAGCCTGGAGCCTGCTTTTGATTCTGTGTTTCCCTCTCTCTCTACCCCTCCCTTGCTCATGCTCTGTCTCTCAAAAATAAATAAACATTAAAAAATTAAAAAAAAGTGCATTTATTTATCTACTTAGCTTTCTTTCAAATACAGTCTATTTTAGACTTATTCATTCTATTTTAGACTGTATTTTATTTTTAGCCATTTTACTATCTTTTATCTCTTTACACAAAATTACTTACTTAGCAAGTTATGAACAACTGCAAAAGTCAAATTTCATTGCACTCCCAGAAATCATTTTATTTAACATTTCCATAGGAAAACATTCATTCTTGACTTTCAAGAGGCTGTATAGAGTTACCTCTTTCCAAGGGAATCAGTCAGTCCTTGACTTAACCACCATGTAGATATTTTCAAAACAAGAGCAAGCACAAAAATTCAGAGTTGGAAGGAGATTTGATATGATCTGATCCTAAAACCAAGCAGTGATATATCCCTTCCCAGCCTCACTGAATGCTGGAAGTTCAGTTTTTGGTGAAAGGTTTCTAGCAGCAGGACCCACTATCTACTTCATTGTGTATTTCATTCACTGGTAAGTATACCTCATTCCCTTCATAAAATCAGATATGCTTCCTTTTATGTCTATGTCACTCATTGATTTTAGTGTTATTTTCAAAATAGGAGTTTGATTTCTTTTACCAAAAGTTATATATACTTATATGTAACATTTACTTTTAGTAAAATTAATACATTTTAATACTTGAAAACAATTTAGAAAGTATGAAGATGAATACAAATCAGACGCAATCCCTGGGATTAATACTTCTGCTAATATTTTGATATTGTTTTCTTCTCTTAATGTGAATGTGCAAGCATGTGCTCACTTTTTGCATACATTTATTTACTTATTTATTATTTTATTGAAATATAGTTGACACACAGTGTTACATTAGTTTCAAGTGTACAACATAGTAATTAGACAAGTTTATACCTTATGCTGTGCTTGCTACAAGTGTAGCTACTATCTGTCATCATACAACACTATTACAATACCACTGACTGTATTCCCTGTGGTGTACCTTTTATTCCCACGACTTAATCATTCCATAACCAGAAGCCTATATGTTGCATTCTCCTTCACCCATTTTTCCCATCCCCCAAACCATGTCCCTCTGGCAACCCTTAGTTTGTTCTCTGTTTTTATAAGTCTCTTTCTGCTTTTTGTTTGTTTGTTTATTCATTTTTGTTTTTTAATGAAATCACACACTATTTGTGTTTCTCTGTCTGACTTATTTCACTTAGCATAATACACTCTATGTCTGTCCATGTTGTCACAGATGAAAACATCTCATTCTTTCTTATGGCTGAATAATATTTCATTGTATACATATACATACCACAACTTTATCCATTCATCTATTAATGGACACTTAGATTACTTCCATATCTTGGCTATTGTAAACAATTCTGCAATAAACATAAGGGTACATATATCTTTTAAAATTAGTGCTTTCATTTTCTTTGGGTAATACCCAATAGTGAATTACTGGATCATATGTTATTTCTATTTTTAATTTTTTGAGGAATCTCCATATTGATTTCCACAGTGGCTGCGCCAAATTACATTCTCATCAACAAAGCATGAGGGTTCCTTTCCCCCATACCCTCACCAACACTTGTCATTTCCTCTATTTTTTATTCTAGCCATTCTGGCAGGTGTCAGGTAATATTGTGGCTTTGATTTGCATGTCCCTGATGATTAGTGATGCTGAACACCTTTTCACATGTCCATTGGCCATCTGTACATCCTCTCTGGAAAAGTATCTATTCAGGCCCTCTGCCCACTTTTAATCACATTATTTGTGCTTTGTTGGTGTTGAATTGTAGAAGTTCTTTACATATTTTTGATACTAACCATTTATCAAATGTGTCATTTGCAAATATCTTATCCCATTCTGTAGATTGTCTTCTCATTTTGTTGATGGTTTCCTTTGTAGTACAAAACCTTTTTATTTTGGTGTAATCCCAGAAGTTTATATTGGCCTTTATTTTCCTTGCCTTATGAGACATATTTAGAAAAATGTTATTATAGACTATATTAAAAATTACTGCCTATATTTTCTTTTAGGAGTTTTATGGTTTCAAGTATCACACATAGATTGTTAATGGATTTTGAGTTTTTGTGTATGGTATTAGAAAGTGGCCCAGTTTCATTCTTTTGCATGTAGTTGTTTGGTTTTCCCAGCATCCATTTGTTGAAGATACTGTCTTTTTCCCTTGTATATTCTTGCCTCCTTTGTCATAGATTAATTGACCACATAAGCATAGGTTTATTTCTGGACTCCCTATTCTGTTCTATCAATCTATGTGTCTATTTTTGTGCCAGTATCATACCATATTGATTAGTATAGTCTTATAGTATATTTTGAAATCTGGAATTGTGATACTCCAGCTTTGTTCTTTCTCATGATTTCTTTAACTATTTGGGGTCTTTTGTGGTTCCATACAATCTTAGTATTACTTGTTCTAGTTCTGTGAAAAATGTTGTTGGTATTTTGGTAGACATTGCATTGAACCTGTAATTGCTTTGGGTGATATGGACATTTTAACAATATTAATTCTTCCAGTCCATGAGATGGAATATTTCTCTATTTTTTTGTATCATCTTTAGTTTCTTTCACCAATGCTTTATAGTTTTCAGAGTATAGATCTTCCACCTCCTTGGTTAAGGTTATTCCTAAGTATTTTATTTCTTTGATGCAATTGTAAATGGGATTGCTTTCTTAATTTCTCTTTCTGCTACCTCATGATTAGTGTATAGAAATGCAACTGGTATCTGTGCATTAATTTTGTATCCTTCAACTGTACTGAATTCATTTATCAGTTCTAATAGTTTTGGGGTAGATTTTCCATGTATATTATCATGTCATCTGCAAATAGTGAGTTTAACTTCTTCTTTACCATTATGGTTGCCTTTTATTTCTTTTTTCTTGTATTATTATTGTAGCTAAGACTTTTAGTACCATGCTGAATAAAAGTTATGAATGGACCATCCTTGTCTTGTTCCTGATCTCAGAGGAAAAGCTCTCAGTTTTTCACCATTAAAGATAATGTTAGATGTGGGTTTATTATATGGCTTTTATCCTTTATTATGTTGAGCTATGTTCCCTCTAAACCCACTTTGTTAAGAGTTTTTATCATGAACTGATGTTGATTTTTGTTAAATGCTTGCATATACTTATTTAAAACTAATTTTGGGATTATTTACTCTCAAATTTTCTGTGTATAGTGAGGCTTCTCCTTATACTGTACTATATACAGATAATCAATTTCAACAATATTTTGGAAAAATAGACATCTTCCAGACAAGATGCCAGATTTGACCTCCTGCCTAAAATAAGAAGGAAAAAAGGTAGAATACATGAAATGATGGTTTGCAAGACATAAGACATGAGGAATGAAGCACAGACATCTCAGAGATAACAAATAAACAAGGTGAGTCCTATGCTTATTCAGTTTACTGCCTTGAGATAATTTCCAGGTTGTTGTACAAGAAAAGGGAACCTAGGCAGAGTGGTAGACTCCAGGATAGGAACAGATGAACCTGAGAGTGTGAGAAAACCATGGTGACTAGAGTTGTCAGGGAAGAGTATGTAAAGGAGAGAGCTGCACAGAAACAAAATGTCAAAGATCTCTAGAGGGACAACTTTGAGTATTCAGCTGAGTAATGATCAGCACAGGCATACAAGGAAACAACTCAATGCTGGTGAAAGAACTACTTAAAAGAATTAGTGGTAACAATACCAGTGCTTACCCAGAGCAGGACTAATGTCTGCTCCCATCAGTCAGATTAGAATTAGGTAATGTAAACAGAAGGACCTTGCTTAGTAGTAGAGAATAATTAGCTTTAGATGTAGTACTGCTATATTCTAACTTAATATAATTAAACAGTAATACCCAATGGATCAAACTGTTTTAAAGTAATTCACACCCATAAAAAGATCAAGAATATTTTTGGAACAGAAAAATATCCATCATCAGACAAGGAAAAATTCACAATATCTGGCATCTGATAAAAGTTACCAGGCATGTAAACAAGGAGGAAATATGACCTTTTGAAGAGATAAATTAAGCAATTAAAACTAACCCAGAACTGACAGATGTCAGAATTAGCACACAAGAAGATTAAAATATTAACACATACTATAGAAATTCTATTCCATATATTTAAAAAGTTAAACACACACACACACACACACACACACACTTCAAACTTCTGAAGACAGAATTCAAAGTCTGAGATGAAAAGTACATTGGATAGGGTATAGAGAAAATTAGACATTGCAGAAGAAAACATTAGTAAACTTAAAGACATAGCAACTGAAACTACCCAAAATAAAACACAGAAAGGACAGTAAGTATTTGAAGAAATAAGAGCTAAAATTTTTCCAAATTTGATAAAAACTGTTCTCATTTTTTTAAACAACATTATGTTGCCAAGATTTTTCTTGGTCCCTATATATCATGTGTAAACAAGGTTCTTAAAGAGTATAAAAATTCCCTCTTATGGATATATTATGATTTATCGAGCCCTTTAATTATGTTTGTAAATGTTTGTTTATTGTCATTTTTCATTATTGTAAATGATGCTATAATTAACCTTTTTCTCCACAAATATTGATTTGCATCTGATCCTTGATATACATTCTCTAAAGTAGATTTACTAGGTAAAAGGATCTGCACACATTTTAGTTTCTTAATATATACTTTAAAGCAACATTTCAGAAAGATTATACATATACAGTATATAAATTTTATTTTTTTATTATTATTTTTTTTATTTTTATTTTTTTTAAATTTTTTTTTTTCAACGTTTATTTATTTTTGGGACAGAGAGAGACAGAGCATGAACGGGGGAGGGGCAGAGAGAGAGGGAGACACAGAATCGGAAACAGGCTCCAGGCTCTGAGCCATCAGCCCAGAGCCCGACGCGGGGCTCGAACTCACGGACCGCGAGATCGTGACCTGGCTGAAGTCGGACGCTTAACCGACTGCGCCACCCAGGCGCCCCACAGTATATAAATTTTAAATTATAGTATATTTACCACATTATAGTCAATAGATAACATTATAAAAAATAAAAAAGGTATCAATGAAAAAAGTGAGAGAAATTGAGTTATTTTTATAGGTGAAGAATATAAACCCTCTAAAATCTGCCTTTCTAGTATTATTAATAGTTTAAATATGTTTCGTGTTCATTGTAAATGCTAGTTCATGTCTTTAGGCCATTTATCTATTAGTTTTAAGTGTTTTTCTTAAATCAGTTTGCATGAACTCTTTATATGTTAAGAATATTTTTCAAACATTAGTCTAAGCCTCCATTTTTACTTCACGTAACATAATTTCCAGGGTTATCACCTTTGTTCACATTAATCACTATTCATAAGTCCTAGACTTATGCTCACTTCTCCTTGAAACTGGTATTGGTATTTTGGTGGTAGAATAACCTAAGAATCAACGTACTTAGTCCTTTCATTTGTAACAGAATCCTGCTCTACTTAACCTCTCAGCTTACCTTATCTAAGAAATCTCTTTCACCTCATAAGAGAATTAAAAGTAGTTCAGATTCAATACAATGGCTAATGACCAGGGGAAAGCCTGTGTATGGAAGGGAATTTTCCTTCACACAGAGAGCTAGCTGTCAGTTACACTTGCACTTATTCTTGCAAAAGTTAATGCTTTATTTCTGAAATATGTATATTACATATCTAATTAAAGTCTGTTAGATTTATTCAATAAATAATGGTAAAGGAAAGATTTCTGGCCCGAATACCAGGAAGTGCAGTTTCGACGTGGCTCTGTCACCTTCCAGAACTCCATTTCCTTACCAGCTATAAAACGAGCATCAAACTAAATGAGCTTTAGAATTCATTTCAGCTCTGAAATTCTACAACTTGTGATTGTTTTCTAAAAGGAAGATTGCATTTCTCCCCAAAGAATTATCTTCTGAAATTGTGTGTATCTGTTTTAGAAAGGCTGGGAGTGGGGAGGGGTCAATTTTTAATGGCTGCAGATGTTTTACAGATGTTGAAGATACATTGTTTGTGCTGATAGCTGGGTTTGAAATCTCAAGAAAATAAATGCATATTTACAAGTTTCTAGCATCCATATAGTGAGTTTGGTCTTTCATTCTTCAAGATGCGAAAAGAAACCAATGTCTCCTTTGATGTCAGTGGAAGTTCTAAACTCAGCTTTAGTATGTGCCAGCTTAACACTAATAGAAAAATTGGGCCAATTTTCATCCCATCAGTGCAAAGTTGATTAAACAACTCTATTTTTAAGTGGCATGTAAAGCATTTAACTTAGTATTGCTTAGTATTAACTAGCATTAACTTAGTATTAACTTAGGGTCTAGGTTACATGCATAGATTGAGGGGAATATTAAAGTGTATGACTTAGATTTCAAACACATTATTTTCATGCATTTGAATGTTATTATGTAAACAAGGTACTGATGACTCCTTGGATATTTCTGGGGGGAAAAAAGCTTTGTAATCACTTAACTTTCTTCCAAATAATAAAATTTTATAATTTCACATTTATAAATTCTGTAAGTAAACTAAATTACTCATGTATATGCTTGTCTTTGTGTGTGTTTCTGGCAACAGTGGCTTATAATTTAAGATGTCAAATGGTTTTATAAGATGTTCATGGTTTCCTGGATTGAATCTGAAACCTCTGGAATTATTTAATATCTTGAAGAAAAGAGACAATGCTATAATATGGAGATAAATATTACTGAAAAGTCAATTGGTAGCAGTAAATGTCAAAATTCACCTTAAAATGGCACCTCTAATTATAAATTGACACTAGCAAAGCCCTAGCAGTTTCCATGATATTACATGCATTCACAATCTCCTTGCAGCTGCTGGCCAAATCTCCAGTTTGTCTCCTTCATTTGCTTTTCCTTTATGACATTTGATCAGTCAACAGTAAGAATGCTGGTATTCTCCTAAGCCAGTCTACAGTTTAAAATCCTGACTTCTTCATGTTCTTCTGAAAGTGGGGTGGGGAGAGCCACAAGTCTTTCAGAATGATATCTGTACGTATCAATCACAGCAGCCACAGCTGGGAAATTGGCCTTTGCAGAGATGAGGTTGGTTCATATATTGGAAAAGGAAAAGCTGTTTCTGATTAAAATGGAGGCAAAACAATTCATGCAGCTGGAGAGGCTTCTGAAAATTGGAAAGATTGGATTTCCAGGGTTTGGACAATGAAACAGAGAGAACTTAAGTTTATGAAAAGTAAATAGGAGAACAGGTTCAGGTCAGTTTAAAAACAGAACCTGGGGAGGTCTTATACAGAGAAAATCATACAGGCTGAATCATAGTAGGGGAGTGAATGAAGGAAAAGCCTGACTCTGAGAGATACATTGATAGAGAAATAAAGAAAGTTAAGATAAAACCCCAAGCCCTAGCATAGACTCTCATAAAGCCTGCCTGGATATGTTCACAACTGGGTAAACCCTGTGGCACCACTAAGTAGTCTCCCTTCTGTTGAGCTCCTTCTGGGGCTTGTCTCTCCCCGGAACCTCTCAGGTGAAATCCCTTCCTCCTGTGTCCTCTATAAAGTGTGGTCCGAGGACCAGGAGCACTGGCATTTCCTAATGGGTTCTGCCTTAGAAATCTAGAATTGTGACTCTCCAACACAGACCTACTGAACAGAATGCCATTTTTTCTAAGATCTGCAGTTGATTTGTATGCACATTAAAGTTTGAGAAGCACTGTTCTACAATATACACAGTGTGCTGTTTCTGTAAGAGAGGTTTTACTGTTGCATGTACAGATGACATAAAGATTTTAAGTATCCATCATTTATCCTTTAACTCAACAGGTATTCATTAAGCATAATGGGTATAGCACAGGCCCTATTCTCAAGGAGTTAGCACTTGCTACCATTTATTGAACACTTTTCTGTGTTCTGGACTGTGTGCTGTGCTTGGGTTGCAAAGGTAAATAGGACATAGTCCCTGCCCTTAGTGAGACTGTAGACATGTTAGGAAATGGTTAATGAAAAAGAAATGTTACAGTTTTAATGATAAAAACATGCACGTGGTACTGGGGTTATAGGAGAAAGAGTAGTTAGTGGGTGTATGTGAGGAAGATGGTAATCAAGTTTTATAGAAATGGAAAGGCTTATATATATGAGTTGAATCTTGGAAAAAATAATAAGGTTTTTTTCCAGGTGGAATATGGGGGTATTGAAGACAGGAAGATGGTAGAAGTAGGAGGAAGTGTGCAAGGCAGAGGGAACAACTTTAATAAAGGCTTCAGGGCAAGAAACAGTTTGGCCTATTCAGACAGTTTTAAGTAGCTCCATATGATTGGATTTCAGGTTTTGAGGAGGGTAATTTGGGGTCTGGTATTGAGAGGAAAGGCTGGAGAGCTTGACGGGGCCAGATTTAGAGGGTCCTATAGACTAATAACATTGAAGTTGATCCTACAGAGCAGCTATAGAGAAAGTCCCTGAAGGGTTTTCAGGTAGGCAATAAAAAAAGGATTATGCTTGTGTTTTAGAAACACCATTCTGGAGGATGTTTGGGGAATGATGATTAGACATCTTGGTTTTAGCATAAAGTACATGGAGAAAAGTAATGGCAGATAAGGCTAGAAATTTAAGTTTGGCTCCAGATCACAGAAAATATGACTGCCATGTTTTGGGCTTAATAGGCAGCGGGAAGTCACTGAACAGTTCCAAGCAGTAGAATGAATGCTTTAGATGGGGAAGAAATTGAAGGCTAAAGGCCAAGTTAGAAGGTTACTGCAGTAATTGAGGCAAGAGGTAATAAGAATCTGATGATTCTGAGAACAGGAATAGAAGCAGGTGCATAATTATAAGCACAGTTTCATTACTCATTTTAGGATGGCACAATTTTATACATAAATCAGATTTTTATAAATGTCTCCATTTTCACATCTTAATATAGCTTTTACTTTTGCTCCAATCACTGGGTGAGATGCTTTTAAAGTTTTTTGGGTCTCCATTCAAAAAAAGCTCTTGTTGACTTAGCTCTAAGTCCATAGTTCAGCTCTAAATGGGAATTGCACACACCAAGTTACCCAAACTCAGAATCATAATCTTGTTACATACTTGTTCCCAATCTGTCTCTTTTTGTTGTTTCCCAGCCCTGATTATGTTTCTAGGGAGGCTTCTTGGTTATTCCTTACTCACCATCAAGAAAATGTCCCTCCCTTTTCTAAGTTCCAGCCCCTTTCTACTCCCACTGTTTTATTTACACTTCAGAATCACTGATTCCACTAGACTACAGGGAGGTCAAAGTCACATTTCCAGTTCCCAGTTTCTTTAAAACAGTGTGAGTTGTAGGGAAGGTACATCTCGATCACAACTTCATACACATGACAGCTCAACCACTGCCAGACTTAGCTTTCATATGATTTGGGGCTATGGAGCTTTTTGTTGGTGTTAGATTATTCTGAATTCCTTCTGAAAGTTTTTACAAGTGTTTTAGTTTCACAATATAGAATATTTATAACCTCAGTCAAGCATCATGCTTGGTCTGACTTCCAAAATATACAATTTCAAATGGCCATTTTCTCATTAAAAAAAAAATGTGCGTGTGTGTGTGTGTGTTTAAAAAGATAGGATGAATTACTATATTCTGTTTCCTGTCTATCAATTTTCCCCATGTGACAATTTGCCTTCTGGCCTGATTGTTCTATTCTTTCTAATTCAAGACCCAATAGGCTTAGAAAATGATTAGAAACATTCACACTGTAATATTAACACTTGCAAAATCCCACTGTTCTTATCTGAGCTTTTCATTTCTGTAAAGATGCTCAGCCAGAGTGGAAGCTGCCCACACAATACTTGTATGAAAATTATACTTGCTCAATAATATTCATATCTCCACCCACTTTTGAGTGGAACAGAGCAAGCATTACGATATGCATGTGCACATTTGCATGAAAATATACCTTACACAAATTCAGGTTTGCATGCCCAATTTCAAATGCATATCCCCAGAGAAATGCACATTTAGAAAAAGCATAAATTTTCAATGTCCAGACATTTTCCTCCCCAGAAGGTGATTTTTTTTCCCCTAAAAGGGAAAGATAATGATAGCCTTAATTTATGTAGTACTTTTTTTCCATTCTTCTTCTCTATAAGAAATAGAAGTGGGGTGTTTTATGGGCAGCTTAAAAAAAGCATAAATTCTTTCTTCTTTAACATATAGATCATAAAGTGTCCCTGAAGACTGGTTCTTTAGGCAAATTCTAGAATAAAGTGGAATTTGTCAATATATTCTTTCTTTTATTATAGTCTTTCTTTTTCTTAAAGTTACCCCAATTCCTTGCCAACTCCATAGCTTACAGCCTCCTTTGATGATCTCCCAGACTATTCTTGCCATTCCCCATCCCATAGCATGACATTTTTAATTCAAAAAAAGAGGCTCACATAATCCTGTGCAGTGCTCACAACAGTCTTGTAATTCTGTAAGCTAAGAGAACAGATACTGTTAGACCCATTTCACCAAAGATTTTCTACTTCTAGCAGCTCTAATTTCTTTTTACTCTTTACCTCTTATAGTTGTATTTCTTTCATTTTCTTATTAATAATTTCTTGCTTTTTCTAAACTAATTTTTTAAATCTCTTCAGGCTTTTAAAAATATCTGTTAGAAAGTGTTCCATGACATTAATTTATCCAAAATGAATCAGGTTTTGGTTGTTGATTTTGTAGGCTGTACTTCTTAGTTTTATGTATTTTTTTTCTTAGTGTATTTTTGAATTTTGGTTTTCAGGCACCCATTCTCCTACTGCCTGCTTTTCTGCCAACCCTGACTTTTAAGAGTAAGTTTAGATCCTATCTCCAGTTTTGTATAGAACACTTTTAGTCCCTTTGCCATACAAACTGAACTACTGGATCAGAGTCAGAGCCCCCGGTTCTCAAACCTGTGTACTACTTGGATTTCTATTCCATTTATGGTTCACTACAATGTTTACCTCATTTTTCAACTTTCCCTTGTCTTTTTGATTTTTAGTCTTATACTTTATTACTCATTGGTATGTACTGTGAACTCATAGGGCCATCTTGACCAGAAGCTGATGGTATTCTCACTTTAAAGATAGAAGTGAACTGAAAGAGACTTACTACCTTGCCCCCAGTTGCAAACCTAACTAATGGTACAGTCTAGGTTCCAATTCAAGTTTTTCATTTGGCCTTGATAATCAAAATTTATTTCATTTTATAGAGAGCTGCTCTCAATGAACTGCTGATCAGCTAGTGTAAAACAAGAAAGCACATGACTAAGAGTCAGAAGACCTGTATTCAAGTTCTGATTAGGCCAATTATTACTCTCTCTTGGCTTTTGTTTGCATATTGTATAATGTCAATATTACCAAATGCCAAGCAGAGTTGTCATGAGCTTAGTGCATATGAGAACGTTTTTAAAAAATGAAAGGACAATACAAATGGAGACATATTAGTAGCTAAAAGACTTGCCTTTTTTAAAGACATATAACTAATATGTATTTATTTCTTAGAAATAATAAAATATGGATGAAAATGAAGAAAAAATACACTAAAGCAATATATTCCTCCAGATTTATCTCTATTTATATTTTTAAGTAGCAGCTTAATTGAGCACTTGTCAAACTTTACCTATACCTATATGTACCTGTTAATCAATTAAGAAACTCACTCCTCAAGGAATGTGAAGAAGTGTATTGATACAAAATCAGAGAAAGTAATATTAATGTAGTATTGGCTGTCTTAGTTTGATTTGCTACAGTCTTTACATTTCAATCCCAAGGACAAAGCTTCCATTTATATTTAATCTTTTGAACAAACTATTAGTGACTAGATCTTCCAGATTTCATTGCTGAAGCATACAAAACCTCATTTAGCTATTTGAAAGAGAAATGAGTTTATTCTAGGAATTAAGTAACTCAAGAAGCTTTGGGGAACTAGAGAGTCAAGCTTGGAGTTTCACAATCAGAAATAAGGCACCTAGGGTTAAAGCCAACAGAAGTAGTAGTCACTACTCACACTTCTTGACCATTGTAGAAGACCTACTCATTGATGTCACCCATGAGGATCAGTACCTAAGCCTAGATTTAAGACGTTTCACTGGAATGGTCCCAGAAGAACTAGACATCTCTACTACCATGCTTGTCACATGTGGCTTCTGCCTTATCAACTCCCTTCTGCCTCCAACTTTCTCAGTGGGCCCAAGTTCCAAGCAGAGCTTACCTTCAAGGGAATCTAAAAATGAAGTTTTTTCATTTTGGGTTTTTTTTCAGGCTCTATGTTAGGAAAGAGAGAGCCAGAGTAGCAAACTGCCCTAAACTCATTAGAATATACTGATAGTCCACCTTAACACTTTAGAATTAATCACTTTTGTGCACACTGTGGATTCTATAAGGAGAATAGTAGAATGGACCCAATTATCTAACATCTGAAAATAAAATGGTAAAACTAACAGAATAATTTAGTATCATTAAAATGAAACATGTTTTTTTCTCCTCTTTATATAGCTTTTGAGATAATATTTTGTCTTGATGATTATACAAAAATCTTTAGAACTTTGCTGAAAGTTTCTTTTCAAACAATGGGTAATGCACAAAATGCTTACATTAAGAATACTACAGGGAAGAGCCAAGATGGCAGAACAGCATGGAAGTCTTTTTGTATCTCGCACCCATGAAATATAGCCAGATTAACATTTAAACCATCATACACACCTAGAAAACTGATTTGAGGATTAACACAAAAATCTGCACAACCTGAACCATAGAACTCAGCAGGTACATGGCACGGAGAGGTGAACTGGGGGAGAGAGAAGCCACAGAGGGCAGGGAGCTGTTTTTGCTTGTGGAGAGAGGACATAGATGGCGGGGGGGGGGGGGGGGAGTATGGGAAAAGCACCCCCCCCCCCAAAAGCAGCTGGAGAGAAAGTGGAAAAGTGGAAACAGCTGCAGGGACTGAACTAAAAAGGGAGAAAGAAGTTTAAATTCCATTAAGACTCTATAAACAGGGGGAGCACAGAGTCTGAAACTCCATAGCTCAATATCTGGTGGTGCTCTGGTGGGAAGGGCGAATCCCCAGGAGCAGAGTAGGGTCCGGGAGGTCCTCATGCCACACAGGGAGAAGTGGTTCCACTGTTGGAAGGACATTTGGCAGAGGCTGTGCAGCCACCCAGTCCCAGCAGACCCAGAGAAAAACCACATTTGCTGGTGCTGGAACAAGGTCATTAACGGTGAAGCCTGGTGCCAGATGTGTGTTGTGATTTTCCATAATCTTTGAAACACCGTTGCTACATGATCACGTGATCTTTTTGGGGGGGCGGGTTGGCACCCAGCCACAGTCTCTGGGCATCAGTAGCAGCATGGTCCCCCGAACATTCCTGGGTGCAGCCAGGACCTGGCCATTGCTCAGTGAGATCCTCCCCCAGAGGATCTGAGTGGGTCAAAGCTGCAGTCCCTCAGAAGTGAGGGGTCAGGATACACAGCTGCATCTGAGATAAAACTCAGGAGGGAGGGGCCACCTGGCAACTGACGGCTTGGTCACAGACAGTGTAAAAGCAGGGAGTGGATGGAAGCCAGAGACAAAGGACAGGTGAATGATTGCTGGTTGGGGAGAGCACAGAGTTCTGATACTAGAGACTGGGTAGCTGGGTGACACCAGTTTCACCCCCCCTGCACATATGCATACACACCTAAAGTACACAACAATGCACCCTCGGAAGCTAAGTGGCGCCATCTGGTGGAGAATGGAGTCATTACACTAAGCCCCGCCAAACAGGGCCAACCTTGCTCTTCAGGAACACCACAAATCTCTCTACCTGCTTAGTTTGCAGACTATAAAGATGGAACTATAAAGTTCCATCTATATGCTGTTTACAAAAGACCCACTTTAGACCTAAAGACACCTTCAGATTGAAAGTAAGGGGATGGAGAACCATCTATCATGCTAATGGTCAACAAAAGAAAGCTGGAGTAGCCATCCTTATATCAGACAATCTAGACTTTAAAATAAAGGCTGTAACAAGAGATGAAGAAAGGCATTACATCATCATTACGGGGTCCATCCACCAAGACGACCTAACAATTGTAAACATTTATGCGCCAAATGTAGAAGCACCCAAATATATAAATCAATTAATCACAAACATAAAGAAACTCATTGATAATAATACCATTATAGTAGCGGACTTCAACATCCCACTTACAACAATTCACAGATCATCTAAACAGAAAATCAACAAGGAAACTGGCTTTGAATGACACACTGGACCAGATGGACTTAGATATATTCAGAGCATTTCATCTTAAAGCAGTGTAATATACATTCTTCTCAAGTGCACATGGAACATCCTTCAGAATAGACCACATACCGGGACACAAATCAGCCCTCAACAAGTACAAAAAGTACAATAAGGACAAAAAGATCAAGATCATACCATGCATATTTTCAGACCACAAGTTTCTATGAAATTCAAAATTAACCACCAGAAAAAAATTGGAAAGATAACAAATACTTGGAGACTAAAGAACTTCCTACTAAAGAATGAATGAGCTAACCAAGAAGTTAAAGAGGAAATTAAAAAGTACATGGGAACCAATGAAAATGATTAACACCACAGCCCAAAATCTCTGGAACGCAGAAAAGGTGGTCATAAGAGGGAAGTATATAGCAATCCAGGCCTTCCCAAAGAAGGAAGGTCTCAGATATACAACCTAACCTTACACCTTAAAAAGCTGGAAAAAGAACAGCAAATAAAACCCCAAACCAGCAGAAGACGGGAAATAATAAAGATTAGAGCAGAAACCAATGCTATCAAAACCAAAAAAATAGTAGTAAAACAGATCAATGGAACCAGAAGCTCGTTCTTTGAAAGAATAAACAAAATTGATAAACCTCTAGCCAGTTCAATCAAAAAGAAAAAGGAAAGGACCCAAATAAATAAAATCAAGAATGAAAGGGGAGAGATCACAACCAACACAGCAGAAATAAAAACAATAATAAGAGAATATTATAAGCAATTGTATGCCAATAAAATGGGCAATCTGGAAGAAATGGACAAATTCCTAGAGATATATACACTACCAAACTGAAACAGGAAGAAATAGAAAATTTGAACAGTCTCATAACCAGTAAAGAAATTGAATTGGTCATCAAAAATCTCCCAAAAAACAAGAGTCCAGGGCCAGATGGCTTTCCAGGGGAATTCTACCAAACATTTAAGGAAGAGTTAACACCTATTCTCTTGAAACTGTTCCAAAAAATAGATATGAAAGGAAAATTTCCAAACTCTTTCTATGAAGCCAGCATTACCTTGACTTCAAAACCAAAGATCCCACTAAAAAGGAGAACTATAGACCAATTTCCCTGATGAAAATGGCTGCAAAAATCCTCAACAAGATATTAGCCAATCAGATCAATAATACATTAAAAAAATTATTCACTACGACCAAGTGGGATTTATAGCTGGGACGCAGGGCTGGTTCAATATCTGCAAAACAATCAATGTGATTCATCACATCAATAAAAGAAAGGACAAGAACCACATGATCCTCGCAATAGATGCACAGAAAGCATTTGACAAAATACAGCATCCTTTCTTGATAAAAACCCTTAAGAAAGTAGGGATAGAAGGATCATACCTCGAGATCATAAAAGCCATATATGAAAGAACCCACACTAATATCATCTTCAATGGGGAAAAACTGAGAGCTTTCCCCCTAAGGTCAGGGACAAGACAGGGATGTCCAGTCCCAACACCGTTATTCAACATAGTATTGGAAAACTAGCCTTAGCAATAAGACAACACAAAGAAATAAAGGCATCAAAATCGGCCAGGAGGAGATCAAACTTTCCCTTTTCACAGTTGACATGATACTCTATATGGGAATCCCAAAAGAGTCCATCAAAAAACTTCTAGAACTGGGGGCGCCTGGGTGGCTCAGTCGGTTAAGTGTCCGACTTCAGCTCAGGTCATGATCTTGTGGTTCACAAGTTCAAGCCCCGCGTCGGGCTCTGTGCTGACAGCTCGGAGCCTGGAGCCTGCCTCCGATTCTGTATTTCCCTCTCTCTCTGACCCTCCCCCCATTCATGCTCTGTCTCTCTCTGTCTCAAAAAAAAAAAAAATTAAATAAATAAATAAATAAATATTAAAAAATAAAAATAAATAAAAAATAAATAATAAATAAATAAATAAATAAATAAAAATTAAGAAAAAAAAACTTCTAGAACTGACCCATGAATTCATTAAAGTCGCAGGACATAAAATCAATGCAAGAAATCAGTTGCATTTCTATACACCAATAATGAAGCAATAGAAAGAGAAATCAAGGAATTGACCCCATTTACAATTGTACTAAAAAACATAAAATACCTAGGAATAAATCTAACCAAAGAGGTGAAAAATCTATACACTGAAAACTATAGAAAGCTTATGAAAGAAATTGAAGATGACACAAAAAAATGGAAAAAGATTCCATGCTCCTGGATAGGAAGAACAAATATTGTTAAAATGTCAATACTACCCAAAGCAATCTACATATTCAATGCAATCCCTATCAAAATAACACCAGCATTCTTCACAGAGCTAGAACAAATAATCCTAAAATTTTTAGGGAACCAGAAAAGACCCCAAATAGCCTAAGCTATCTTGAAAAAGAAAACTAAAGCAGGAGGCATCACAATACCTTCAAAGACTTCAAGCTGTACTACAAAGCTGTAATCATCAAGACAGTATGGTGCTGGCACAAGAACAGACACTCACATCAGTGGAACAGAATAGAGAACCCAGAAATGAACCCATAAACGTATGCCCAACTAATCTTTGACAAAGTGGGAAAGAATATCCAATGGAATAAAGACAGTCTCTTCAGCAAGTGGTGCTGGGAAAACTGAACAGCGACATGCAGAAGAATGAACCTGGAACACTTTCTTACACCAGACACAAAAATAAACTCAAAATGGATGAAAGACCTCAATGTAAGACAGGAAGCCATCAAAATCCTCGAGGAGAAATCAGGCAAAAACCTCTTTGACCTTGGCCGCAGCAACTTCTTACTCAACACGTCTCCAGAGGCAAGGGAAACAAAAGCAAAAATGAACTATTGGGACCTCATCAAAATAAAAATCTTCTGCACAGAGAAGGAAACAATCAGCAAAACTAAAAGGCAACTGACAGAATGGGAGAAGACATTTGCAAATGACATATCAGATAAAGGGTTAGTATCCATAATGTATAAAGAACTTATCAAACTCAACACCCAAAAAACAAATAATCCAGTGAAGAAATGGACAAAAGACATGAATAGACACTTCTCCAAGGAAGACATCCAGATGGCCAACTGACACATGAAAAAAAAAATGCTCAATATCACTTATCATCAGGGAGATCAAATCAAAACCACAATGAGATACCACCTCACACCTGTCAGAATGGCTAACATTAACAACTCAGGCAACAACAGATGTTGGCGAGGATGTGGAGAAAGAGGATCTCTTTTGCATTGCTGGTGGGACTGCAAACTGGTGCAGCCACTCTGGAAAAGAGTATGGAGGTTCCTCAAAAAATTAAAAATACAATTACCCCATGACCCAGCAATTGCACTACTAGGTATTTATCCAATGGTTCCAGGTATGCTGTTTCAAAGGGGCACAGGCACCCCAATGTTTATAGCAGCACTATCAACAATAGCCAAAATATGGAAAGAGCCCAAATGTCCATCAATGGATGAATGGATAAAGAAGATGTGGTATTTAGGGGTGCCTGGGTGGCTCAGTCAGTTGGGCGTCCGACTTCGGCTCAGGTCATGATCTTGCAGTTCATGGGTTAGAGCCCCAAGTTGGCTCTGTGCTGACAGCTCAGAGCCTGGAGCTTGCTTCGGATTCTGTGTCTCCCTCTCTCTCTCTGCCCCTCCCCTGCTCATGCTCATGTCTCTCAACAATAAATAAATGTTAAAAAATTAAATTAAAAACAGATGTATAATAATACAATGGAGTATTACTCGGTAATAAAAAAAATGAATTCTTGCCATTTGCAACTACGTGGATGTGACTGGAGGGTATTATGCTAAGTGAAATTAGTCTGTCAGAGAAAGACAAATATCATTTGACTTCACTCACATGAGGACCTTAAGATACAAAACAGATGAACGTAAGGGAAGTAATGCAAAAATAATATAAAAACAGGGAGGGGGAAAATATAAGAGACAAATATGG
Organism: Puma concolor; assembly: GCF_028749965.1. NCBI lineage: Eukaryota > Metazoa > Chordata > Mammalia > Carnivora > Felidae > Puma > Puma concolor. The sequence goes on along the minus strand of NC_141673.1, from coordinate 22,179,402 downwards.
AGAACAAACTGAGGGTTACTGGAGGGGGTGTGGGAGGGAGGATGGGCTAAATGGGTAAGGGGCATTAAGGAACCTACTCCTGAAATCATTGTTGCACTATATGCTAACTAACTTGGATGTTAAATTAAAATAATAAATTAAATTAAAAAACAGACAAACCTATATCTGAATTTCTGCCCTTTCCCTTACTGCTTTGTGAATTTGAATAAAATATTTAAGTTAAAAAAAGAATACTGTGATTTCTCTTTAATATATTTTTAATCAAATAAAAAAAATCAAAATGACCTATTTCTGTTCAGAAAAAAATGCAATTGCATTTCATGTTTTTAAAGTTCTTATTTAAATTCCAGTTAGTTAACATACAGTGTAATATTAGTTTCAGGTGTACAATATAGTGATTCAATACTTTCATACAACACCCAGTGCTCATCACAAGTGCACTCCTTAATCCCCATCTTGCATTTCACTCATCCCCCCCACTCACCTCCCTTCTGGTAACCATCAGTGTGTTTTGTATAGTTAAGAGTCTGTTTCTTGGTTTGCTTCTCTCTCTCTCTCTCTCTCTCTCTCTCTCTCTCTCTCTCTCTCTCCCCCAGCTTCCCTCCCTCTCTTTCTCTCCTTCCTCTGTGTTCTTTTATTTTGTTTCTTAAATTCCACATATGAGTGAAATCATATAGTATTTGTCTTTCTCTGACTGACTTACCTCATATATTTCATTTCTTAATATAGGAAGAGTCCTTAAAATTATTCTACCAATATCGGGGCGCCTGGGTGGTGCAGTCGGTTAAGCGTCCGACTTCAGCCAGGTCACGATCTCGCGGTCCGTGAGTTCGAGCCCCGTGTCGGGCTCTGGGCTGATGGCTCAGAGCCTGGAGCCTGTTTCGGATTCTGTGTCTCCCTCTCTCTCTGCTCCTCCCCCGTTCATGCTCTGTCTCTCTCTGTCCCAAAAATAAATAAACGTTGAAAAAAAAAATATTCTACCAATATCTAATACAAGTTTTCAAACTTTCAGAGCTTTACCTTGTTATATATTTCAAAGTAATGTCTAAAATTATAGATGTGTATCTTTTAAGTCTATAAATGAAACACATTTCAAACACATTCAGTGAGCAGGAATGGAAAATTAAATAGCCTTTGAGACTCCTCAAGAACATATTCAGTATCTCATGATTCATAATTGTTTTTAAATGGATGGTTGGGGCACCTGGGTGGTTCAGTTGGTTAAGCGTCTGTCATGATCTCGTGGTCCGTGAGTTTGAGCCCCGCATCGTGCCCTGTGCTGACAGCTGAGAGCCCGGAGCCTGCTTCAGATTCTGTGTCTCCCTCTCTCTCTGCCCCTCTCCCTTTCATGTTCTCTCTCTCAAAAATAAATAAACATTTAAAAAAATGGATGGTTTATTTCTCTATTATTTGAAATTTGTTATCATAGACATATATTTGAACCTCAAACAGTGTCCTTGACATTTATGAAAAAGCCTTAAAGTTACTTTTCCTTTTCTCATTTGCTTCTCTCCCAGGTCAATGGACAAAATGTTAAGACCTCTACTGCAAGGCTATTCCTTTTATCTGTCCTCTGAATCTCATTGCCTTCCGCTTATTTTGGATTTCACTTACTCAATTATCACTCTCTTCTCAGCATCTGCAACCTTTTCCTCTAAAGTAGTTCTTTCCCCTCAGCATATAATCATGTTCAATTCTCTCCCATGGTAAAAATAGACAAAACAAATCATAAAATAGCCCCTCAAATATGTCTCCTCTGATCTATAATCCTTGTTTTCTCTTTTCCTTCACATCCAAGATTTTTAAAGATTAGTTGTTTCCTAGCATCCCTCAACTAAAGTGTGGCTTCTGCTCCTGTGCTCCAATGAAGCTGCCTCTGAAAGCATCACTAGTGACTGTTTTGTTGCCATACTCAGTGGGCACTTTTGAGGTTTTTTGGAGTTAACCTCTAGGCAGCATTTGATATCATTAATCAGATACTTCTGTAAGTTGATGGCATCATGAGGAGGAACAAGCCACGTTCCCAGACTTACCACATGGAAGCGTGCCCACCTTACATTCAATTGAACTATTATGTGTGCAAGAAATAAATTTATGTGGTATTAAGCCACTAGGATTTACAAATTGTTATAGCACCTAGCATTATTGCCTGACAAACACATGGGTCTTAGTAGGTTATTCCTTATCTGGTCTCCCCAATTAGTCTCAACTGTCTCTCCATGAACTCTGTGGTCCAGCTACAGAAAACACTTTACATGCACGCGCGTGTGTGTGTATGTGTGTGTGTGTGCATGCCCTATTGCCCATACTATTCTTAATTCCTTTTTCCATATTATCTGTTGACATACTTACTCTTTTAGCCTTACAGCATCCGAGAAAGTTTTCCTGTTCCTGACAAGCATATTTATTCCCAATGCACCTCATATACCCCCTGCTATGGGGTAATGTTTATATCTCCCCAAAATTCGTATATTAAACTTATTCCCCAATGCGATGGCATGTGGAGGTAGAACCTTTGGGAGGTGTGTTGTGAGGATAGAGTCTTCATGAGTGAAATTAGTGTCCTTTTAATAAAGATCCCAGAAATCTCCTTCATCCCTTCTGCCATGAGGACACAGCACTAAGATTGCCATCTATGAACCAGGAAAAGGACCTTCACCAGACGCTGAATCTGCTGGCACCTTGATCTTAGAGTTCTCAGGCTCTAGCACTGTGAGAAAAAAATTTGTTTCTAAGCCCCATCAGGTTACATTTTTATAGTAGTCTAAGCTGACTAAGACATCCCTCCATTGTAGCACTCATAACATTGTATCAAAATTGTTTGAGAGTAGACACCATGTATTTTAGGCAGCATTCCCACCACCTGTAACAATATCTGCCACTTGATAAGGTTCTTGGGTTTGTGGAATATAGGAATTATAAGAATTGCAGGTATGCTTTGTTAAACAAGGTTCAAAGGATAAAATACTGGACCCATAAATGAAATTTTACATGAACATTAGATTCTGGCAAAGAAGAAAACATCTGTAATCTCATTTAAAGGAAATAAAATATAAAGCTATTTAAGGAAAACAGTAAACTCTTACCTACCACTGTTTTTAAAGATTAGTATGGGCAACAGCTACATGATTACATATCCTTTGTATCTAATTTTTTAGAGGTGATTTTCTATGCACAAAAATAATACTTGCATATGATCAGTCACATTTTTTTTGTATTCCAGTTGTACTAATATTTTAATTAGCTATAAGCAATAGGAAAGAGATTTATCTAGTCTGCTCTGGAAGTGCTAATATGATTTTAAAAAAACAACTAAGAGCCCTAATTTTGTTGTCAATTTCATATTCTTATAATTACCTCTTAAATAGGTGGCACTTTTCTCATGGTAATCATTGCTGTTTTCAAATTGCTTAAAAATAAGAAAAGCATTTAAGCTAATTCTTAGAACAGATAAAACTGTTTATTTTGACACTTGTCAGCTATGGACCATGTCCTTTCCAATTCTGAAAAGGACAACCTGGAAACTTATGCGTTAAGAACAAATAATTTAATAATTTTAGGGGTGACTAAAAATGAAACCACTTTTAGGTGTCAGATAAGATGATCCTAATTCCTCTTCTCTCAAAGGTACCGGCCAGTGACACTGGTTGGGGTATTATCGAATGGTTACTGTGCCAGTGGCTCAGTAAAGCAGTCTGAAGAGTCAGATGGGTAAGATCTAGGGGCTTGAGGAATAACTCCTTTCTTCCTCTCTAGATTTCTCTACAACTGAACACTTGATAACAGGAGGAAATGTAGGAAATGTTTTAGAAGAGGTAATATTAATTGGAAAGTAGACAAAACCATTTAGCAAGTGGGTTGTAATGCAAGAAATAGCTTGGAGGAACAATGGAAAGTGATGTTAGTATAGTTAAAGGTTCAAGTTGCTAAATATATAGAAAAAGAACAGAAGAATATAAAGATTCCAGACTCTGTCAGAAGGAATAATGGAATTTGAAGAGTATAAAAGACTTTAAAGAGACAGCATTTTAGCTAAACCCTTTCATTTTAAAGAGAAGGAAACTGACCTTTAAAAAGGTTAAATCACTTGACCCAGGTTGCACAGAGAGTTAGTGAAAATAGTGTCTATTGGTTCCTACAGTGGGGATGGGGAAGAACATATAAGGGAAGAAAGGAAGTGGGTCTCTTTTCATTCTGATCCAAAAACGCAAATCCTTTAAAAAGGTATGCAGACCTTAAAAAAAAAATCTGGCATTACCTGCAGAGCTGAACCAAATGGTTAGTATCCAGGCTAGGCCAGAAAAATGTACTTTGTGAAATTTCTTTTTGTGTATGGATAAACCTTCATTAAATTAGTTCATGCTTGCTTTTAAATTATTTCACACCTGTCTTAATCACTGGGTAGAAATGGATTCATGAAGCGTTATATAAAGTTTGTAAAATCGGCTGAGAGCTTCACTGGGCTGAGAGATATTTTTCCGACTGACTTGGATAACTCATGCTACATAATTCAATTTTAAAACATGGGTATGTTCTTAAAATGTTATTGAGAAGTAATACTTAAAAGCATAAATGAGAATGAACTAAACATCAAGCATTATGGTGAATATCTGAAAGGAAAAATCTTTACTCAGACAGTGAAATACTGAAAGACTTCAGAAAAACTACACAGACTTGAGGCCTGCCATAATCACTTTCTTGCAGCCACCAAAAAGTCAGCTTTGTCTTTAATGAATGTGATGAAACTTGCTTTCTTATTTTCATTATCTCTTGTAATCTGTGTTGCATATAATAAAAAGGATAGATTATCAAAAAATCAAGATATCTTGAGATGCCACTCCCATCAGGCAAAAGACTCAGCTGGAAATAAAAATCACACTATAACAGTCTTAGAGAGATCTCCAAAGTCCACTAATTATTCACTTAAAAGATTAAGCATCTAGAGATTATTCGAGTTCGCCAACCATCAATGGCATTTTTGTTTTGTATATTGGTCCCCTAAACTTTTCCTGATGTATATGAAGGGTATTTCTGTTAAGAATCTAGATTTTTTCTAAATATTTAATTTATAGAGTATTACAGCTACAGCATAAGATTCTCAATAATTCTTAAAAACTTACTTTATGAGGCATTTATGTGAAGGGTAGGGTTGACCCTGTAATTTGCTTTATAATTCAACTGTAAATTGACTCCCACTCCCACACAGGGGTCTTATCCTCTTAAGTTCAGTGTATACAAAACAGAACCACACTACCCAAGCCCAGGTTACCTTCTCCTAACTGGAATCTTTGCTTCTCTTCAGTATAAATCTTACAAGGATATCGGACAAATCTCATTTGAGGCAGCATGGAGTGATGTAGTCTTTAGAGTCAGATATATATGGGTGAAATGCTTGCTTTACTCCATTTTATTGTGAACTCTTAGATGAATTTATTTCCCTTAAGTCTGTTTCCTTATCTGCAAAACTGAGATAATACCAATCTCATAAATTTATGAAGAGTAAATGCATGCACTGCCTATAAAAATCCTGGCGTATGGTAGACACACAATAAGTGGTAGTGCCTGTTACTATTATCATCTTATATTACACTGCTTTCTCATGTCACTTCATACTCAAAAACCTATGAGTCCCCCTGGCCATATAAAATTAAATTTAATCTCTTCTGTTGTGCTTTTTAATGCTTTCTGTATTCTGCTCCAATTTCATCTCCTCTCCCAGGATTCCAGAGCATAAACCATAACTCTGGTCAGCCTAGTTTCTTTTTGGTCTCTCATTCAGCATGTCAATTTTGGGATGTTGTCACTGTTCTTTTCCTTCACTTTGCTTGCTATGTCCTCCTTCCTATGCCAGGACCTGCCATTCCTTAAGTTTCACTTCGTGTCCCATCCATTTCCTCTGTAGAACAGTCCCTTGATGACTACTGTCATCTTCTCTAGCTCCCAGGGCCAGCTGTCAAAGGAACTGGGAACTTGGTGGCATTTGTCTCTAAAGTACTCTTCTTTTCCCTATCAGAGACTGCCTTCTTTCTGTGTAATACTACCACTTCAGGCATCCATCACCTAGAAGACCACTATTTGAAAACCAAAATAATTTTCTTTTCCATTGAGGTTCCTAGGATTATAGTCCAATGAAAAGATGTATTTATGTTTATGTAGACTATCTTGATTTCAGCTAAGCTCCTTATTGACACATGGGTTTCTCCTCTGCCTCATATAAGATAAAAGAAGTATCTCACAAATCTTATGAACTAGATACTAATATAAGTCATATAATAGCATAATGTGAAATACTTTATCAGGAATATATTAATAAATGATTCTACACTACCAGGAAGGAAATCTTTCGTTATGCCACAGGGGTCTGATGTGAGCCACAGACCCTTTCCTGTTCATTAGGGACATCATGAAGTAATACAGCAATTCTCAAATAGAGATTCCTGGGTTCTACTCCAGATCTGATGAATCAGACATTTTTGGGTTAAAGCCTAGGAAACATATAATTTCTTCTCATGTGACTTCTGATGCACCATAAATATAACAGGAAAGCATGTTCTTCAAAATAAAAGATCTAGATTTAAAGTCTGTTTCATTCTACGTGATGTAAAACTTCTCGGAGCCTCAGTATTTCTTCATGGTGAGTATTAAGTAAGGTGATAAATGTACAGTGTCTGGCACATAATAGGTACTTGTCAAATAGGAGCCACTTCTCTCTAATTTGGATGAATACCCAAAAGAAATGCTTATCAAATTCATGGTTGTGACAATACTGGGAAGGAGAGTTAATGTGACAAATGCCAAAATGACCTTAAGTCCTGGACCACTGGGCCAAACACCCACAGTATTAACATGGATAAGATTAGACAGTGGGCTTTGGTTGCAAAATCAACTGCACAAGTAGAAGATAGGGGGCCTGTGAAGTAACAACATTGTACAGGAAAAACCCACAAAACTTTTGTTTCTGTTGACTTCAAATTGAATGAAAGAGAAGTATGTGATTCAAATAATCTGGGATAGAGAATTAAGAAGTTGGGAGGAGGGGGCGCCTGGGTGGTTCAGTCAGTTAAGCACCCGACTTTGGCTCAGGTCAAATCTTGTGGTTTGCGAGTTCAATCCCCACATCGAGCTCTGCACTGACACTGTGGAGGCTGCTTGGGATTCTCTCCTTCCCTCTTTCTTTGACCCTGTCCTGCTCTCTCCCTCTCTCTCTTAAAATAAATAAACTTTGTGTGTGTGTGTGTATATATATATATGAAATAGGGAGGAAACCAAATAAAGACTCCACTAAACAACAGAGCTATAGGCCAGTATCTCAGATGAACATAGATGCAAAAGTCCTCAACAAAATACTCGCAAACTGAATTCAACAATACATTAAAAAAAATCATTTACCATGATCAAGGGGGATTTTTTACTGAGATGTAAGCATGGTTAAATATTTGCAAATCAATCCATGTGATAAATCACAGTAGTAAGAGAAAGGATAAGAACAATATGATCATTTCAACAGACACAGAAGCATTTGACAAAGTACAACATCCATTCATGATTAAAACCCTCAACAAAGTAGGGTTTAGAGGGAATATAACTCAACATAATAAAGGCCATACATGAAAAGCCCACAGCTAATATCATCCTCAATGGGAAAACACTAAGAACTTTTCTCCTAAGGTCAGGAACAAAACAAAGATGTCCACTGTCATCACTTTTATTCAACATAGTACCAGAAGTCCTAGTCACAGCAATCAGACAACAAAAAGAAATAAAAGGAATCTGAGGTGCCTGGGTGGCTCAGTTGCTTAAGCATCTGACTTCAGCTCAGGTCATGATCTCATGGTTTGTGGGTTCGAGCCCTGCGTCAGGCTCTGTGCAGACAGTTCAGAGCCTGGAATCTGCTTTGGATTCTGTGTCTCGCCCTCTCTCTCCCCTCCCCTGCTCATGCTGTCTCTCTCTCTCTCTCAAAAAACAAAAATTAAAAAAAAAAAATAAAATGAATACAAATTGGTAATGAAGAAGTAAAACTCCCTATTTGCTGATGACATGATACTAAATATATAAAACCCAAAGACTCCACCAAAAAAACTGCTAAAACTAATAAATGAATTCAGTAAAGTTGTAGGATACAGTCACTGTACGGAAATCTGTTGCATTTCTATACACCAATAATGAAGCAGCAGAAAGAGAAATTAAGGAATCAATCTCATTTATAACTGCATCAAAAATAATAAGATGCCTAAGAATAAATCTAACTGAAGAAGTGAAAGATCTGTACTCTGAAAACTATAAACAATGATGAAAGAAATTAAAAATGACACAAAGCAATGGAAAGACATTCCATGCTCATGGATTGTAAGAACAAATATCCTTAAAATGTTTACACCTCCCAAAGTAATCTATACATTTAATGTAATCCCTACCAAAATACCAACATCATTTTTCACAGAAATAGAACAAACAATTCTAAAATGTGTATGGAACCACAAAAGACCCTAAATAGTCAAAACAATCTTGAAAAAGCAAAGCAAAGCTTGGGGCATCACAATTCTGGACTTTAAGTTATATTACAAAGCTGCAGTAATCAAAACAGTATGGTACTGGCTCAAAAATAGCCACATAGAACAATAGAATGGCATAGAAAACCCTAAAATCATGATTACATGGTCAAGTGATCTTCAACAAAGCAAGCAAGAAAGGGACAGTCTCTTCAACAAATGGTGTTAGGAACATTGGACAGCAACCCACAAAAGCAAGAAACTGGATCACTTTATTATACCATACATAAAAATAAATTCAAAATGGATTAAAGACCTAAATGTGAGACCTGAAACCATAAAAGTCCTAGAAGAGAACACAGGCAGTAACCTCCTTGACATCAGCCTTAGCAAAGTTTTTCCTAGATATGCCTCCTGAGGCAAGGGAAGAAAAAGCAAAAATAAACTATTGGGGCTACATTAAAATAAAAAGCTGCTGCACAGCAAATGAAACAATCTACAAAACTAAAAGAAACCTACTGAATGGGAGAAGATATTTGCAAATGTGTTGTCCAATAAAGGGTTAGTATCTAAAATCTATAAAGAACTTATCAAACTCAACACACAGACACACACACAAAATAAGCCAATTAAAAAATGGGCAGAAGACATGAAAAGGCATCTTTCCAAAGAAGACATACAGATGGCCAACAGACACATGAAAAGGCATTCATCATCACGCTGCATCAGGAAAATGCAAATCAAAACTACAATGAGATATCACCTCATACCTGTCAGAATGGCTAAAATCAACAACGCAAGAAACAAAAAGATAAGGATGTTGAGAAAAGGGAATATTCTAACTTGGTGGAATGCAAACTGGTGCAGCCACTCTGGAGAACAGTATAGAGGTTCCTCACAAAGTTAAAAGTAGAACTACCCTACGATCCAGCAATTACACTACTGGATATTTACCCAAAGATTAAAACCATTAATTCAAAGGGATACATGCACCTCTATGTTTATAGCAGTGTTATCTACAATAGCCAAGATAGGGGAGCAGCCCAAGTGCCCATCGATTAAAACAGAATGAAATCTTGCCATTTGCATGGACATGGATGGAGCTAGAGAATATAACACTAAATGAAATAAGTCAAAGACACACAGATACCATATGGTTTCACTCATGCAGAATTTAAGAAACAAAACAAATGAGCGAAAGGGGAAAAAAGAAAAAGAGAGACAAATCAAGAAACAGACTCTTAATTATAGAGAACTAATTCATGGTTACTAGAGGGAAACGGATTGGGGAGATGCATTAAGCAGATAATGGGGATTAAGAAGTGTGCTTGTGATGAGCACCAGGTGATGCATGGAATTACTGAATCACTATATTGTACACCTGAAACTAATATAACACTGTATGTTAACTACCTGGAATTAAAATAAAACTTAAAAAAAAGAAGTTGGGAGATATAAGATATAATCTTTATGTCTTCCACCACTCCTAGTACAGTTTCTTTATAGAAAAAAACCTCAAAGGCATTTTGAACAAATAAATAACAATGGGTGATGCCAATAAAAGGTCAATATGATCTTTGGCTATTAATTACCAATAGTATATTTTTAATATTATTGTGTGCACATTCCATGCAATGTAATATGTTAACTGTTTCATATATATTTTTTCCTTTAATTGATAAACATTTTATCTCAAAATCCTTGCAAATAATCACTTCTTTGAATCCCCAATTTTAAACCCAGGCCATATGAAGCCTAATCCAGTGGAATTTCTACATTATCACAATAACCCCCATGAAATAAGGTAAATGTGCTTCAGGTTTCATAATTGGTAACTGCAGATTAGGATAGTGCTAGAATTATTTCCTTAGTTTTTATGTAAATTTCTCTGTGTAATTCATTTCAATAATTACTTCAGATCTGCATTTGCAATTTTATTTATTTCTCTTGTGGCAAATTTATTCCTTAACAAAAGTTCAGGTTTATTCTGTTCTTTTTAGTTTCCTTTAAATAAAAGGTGAGTAATACTAATTTGAGAGAATCATATTCAGAATTAGATAAGCACCACTGCCCTGCAAAAAAGGAGCTCACTTTTGTTTGCTTGGTATTCCGATTTGGTGGACTCTGCATGGAGATTCAGGTTTTATTTCTCATTTGCATATATCATTTTGTCTTCTGATAGTTTCTTCCCTCTAATACTTTGTTTGCTAATAGCTCTGTTTTCATGCTGCTTACCATTGCAGAAGAAAATATTTTTCTTTAATACCTTATATTTCCTCCCTCCGTGCTTAAGAGATATTTACCCAGCTTACACCATGTACTTGCTCCTTTGGAATTTTATACACTTTGTGGATACTTTCTTTATATCTCCTTTTCCATACTTGTATAATTATGGTTCTTGACTTCTGTGATAAATATGCCCCTTGCGGGCGCCTGGGTGGCTCAGTCGGTTGGGCATCCGGCTTCGGCTCAGGTCATGATCTCGCGGTCCGTGAGTTCAAGCCCCGCGTAGGGCTCTGTGCTGACAGCTCAGAGCCTGGAGCCTGTTTCAGATTCTGTGTCTCCCTCTCTCTCTGACCCTCCCCCATTCATGCTCTGTCTCTCTCTGTCTCAAAAATGAATAAACGTTAAAAAAATATGCCTCTTGCAATGTTTTAGTGATATCCTTCACCTGTTTTTTAGCGAAAAGAGGAAAATGAAAATTACAATAAAATTATCAAAATTTACAAAACCCAGGTGTATCAGTCACGGTCCAATCAGAAGACAGAAACTATACAGTAATCTGAAAATGAAAAGTTTAATATATAAAGATTAATTGTAACAGGGGATTGGCATATTGTAGGACTGGCTAGTGAAGAGTAAAAGGAAATCTAAAGAATACAGGAATTGCAAACATAAGGGGCAGCCACTGTAGTCAATGGCTGAGATGGAATACCCAAGGCTGATCCAGACCTGTCAGGAAGGGCACAGCCATCACTCACGGAATAATAGGTACTGTATAGGGTGCCATGCCAGAGTAAGTTGTTGAAGATCTGTGCTCCAGGACTTGCTGGGAATCTGCTCTCTAGGATGCCAGCCAAAACTGTTCATAGGGAGGTATCTTCCTGGAGTCACTCCACTGTTGAAACTGCCCAAGATGGGTGCTGTAATAAGCTGCAGGCTGCTGAGTGCTGCTGCCTACCATGCACAGCAGGGGCCTAATGCTGGAGCATCCTCACACTGCAGGAGTCGGCTCAGCAAGCTCTACAAAACCAGGAAGAGAGAGCCCACCACTTTCTCCTATTATCTGTCTGCAGTGCCCTCAACTGACAAAGCCTAACACTGTGCAGGCTGGCAAAGGAAAAATATTTAAAGTGCTTATCTCCAGTTTTGCAGAGCAGCCAATGGGATATGAATTGCAGCTAAGAGATGATAAATTAATGCCTGGCATACCAGGCAACCTGTATCTAACAGAAATCTCAGAGGATCATCTACTTCAATTTCCTATCTTAGAGCAGATAAGCCATGGAAGACTGATGGTTGTTAATTCTGTTTAAATACAGGTTCTCTTTAGAATCTGCTTTGCTCTAAAAACCGAAATCAGTTAACTCTATACATGTTCACTAGACAGTTTTTATTTTATACTAATTTAGAAATTTATACTAAGAAGCGTAACAAAGAAAAATATACTAAACCACAATTCCAGAATTTAGAGAGAATTACTGCTAGCAATTTAAGATGGATATTCTTTTAGGCTTTCTTTGGCCATTTATTCATTCATTCAATTAAAACCTATTTATTATTTATTAGGTCCAGGAACGGTGGTAATTGTTAGGTGGACAGTGGTAAACCAACCAAGCACTATCTCATCAACTCAGAATCTAGTGTGGGATACAAATGTTAAATGAATATCCATACCGAAATGTTATTTGTGAATATATAAATATATATAGTATACACATCTCTATATAATACTTTTTAATAATAAAAGTGGATTCATTGTATCTGTTGATTTGTATTCAACTTTATTTAATATTGTTTACAAATATTTCTCACATCACAGAAGACTTTGTTAAGTCGTTTTTTCTTACCATGGCTGAATAAAATTATATTATTTAAATATAGATTAATTTCTTTAACTTTTTTCTGTTATTGGATAACTTTGTAGCATTATGTATCCCTGCATAGCTGTTAACAGTGTGAGTTTAATGATACTCCTGGATTTAAATACCATCTCCAGCATAGGCTGAGTGACCTTGAGGAAAATCATTTAACTCCTCTGTCTCTAAATAAGATTGTAATAGCACTTGCTTATCAGGTTGTCGGGAAGATAAAATAGTTAATATGTGGAAAGCACCTAGAACAGTGCCTGAAAACTTAACCTATTTAAATATTAGCTATTATACTTATCATCTGTTTATGTGTCTGGATGGCCGTCTGTGATGCAAGTACTTTGTTTTGTTTACCATTATATCCCTAACATCTAACACTGTCCCATTCATAGTTGGAATTTAATAAAAATTTATTCAACCAATTACATTAAAAAAACTTTCCATTTATAAACCACATCTCAGGCTGTGATAGGATGAATTCCTAAAAGTGGAATTGCTAGTTCAAAGAGTATGAACATTTTCAAGGATTTTGACATTTGCTAAATTATATTACAGAAAAGTATCAATTTCTATTCCAACCATAGTACATGAAAAGAATATAGTACTTAGCCTACTCCTATCAGCACTATTACAATTTAAAAAATTGTTCTAATTTTTAATATTATATTGCTGCGTTAATTTGTATTTATTAATTATTTAATTACTAGTGAAGTGAAATATGTTTGTCCAATTGAATATATTCGTGGAATTGTCTTTTTTTTTTTAACCTAACTTCCTACTGGCATGTAGGTATTTTTCTTACTGATTTTTTAGAACTCCTTTTATTAAGATAGTAACTATGTGTTAAAATTTTTTATAGTGTAAACATTTGTCTCTTAATTTTCATATGTTGCTTTGTGGCATCTAAATGATCTCAAATTTTTGTAGTCTAACATATTGATCATTTTATTTGTGATTAACTCTACTGCTTTTGTTATGAGAAATTCTTCCCTATGTAAATCAAAAATGTCATCCATACTTCACTCAGTGTTGTTTTGAACATAAATATTTGATCCAATACAATTTTAATTCTCTAACTTGTGACTATTACCAATATTATTTATATAGTAATTCATCCTTCTCATGGAATGCTGACATTTTCCTTATAAAATATTATATTTTTTATATTTAATAAGGTCTTTGGATTCTATCTGTTAAGTTTCATAGATTTCTACAATTTACTGGTACCATAATTTTTAAAGTGGTTAATTCAATCTATTTTTATTTTTAGTAAGATCTTTGAATTCTATTAGATTCCATAAATTTCTAGGCTCTACTCTATCACACTTTTTAATGTGGTAAGTTTGATTCATTCTAATATCTTGTAGGAAACTCTCTAACTCTCATCATGCATGTTTGTGTGCATGTGTGCACCTGCCCTTGTGTGCACAAGTATGTGCACACTCATGCACAGTTCCACTCCATCACACTTAATTCATCCAGCAAATACTTTATAATACCTTATACGTAGCTAGGAATTGTGTCAAATGCCATGAATAAAACAGCTGATAAAATTGACATGGTTTCTTCTCTATGGAGCTAAAAGAATGTACATATGGGACTAGACAAACAAGTGGGAAATTATATAACAGATAGGCTATCATAGGGCAAGTATAGGATGCTACGGACAGCAACTGGTCATAGAGAGAAAGAAAAGCTTACCAAAGAATTAAAATTAAAGCTAAAATCAAAAGGGTGTAAAGTGTGAAGAGGAATTGGCTGGGCGAAATGTCAACATTAGTAAAATGAAGTTGATCTCTCTTCTCTTCTTTTAAAAACTTAAACATATTAATCCATCCACTCATTCAAGATGCTTTGATGACCCAGTTTCTTATTTTGTTTTGGAGGCTAAGAATGAAATACCCCTCTATTATCCAACTTTATGCGTTCCCTCTACAATTCAGGCACTTGGAGTAAGCTTATCTACTATTCTACATATGGCATCTACATGCTTTCTCCCCTTTCCATATCTTCCTATTGTTGTACTTAACCTAGAGTGCTGTTTAGTTAGGAGTGCAGTCTAGCACTCCTCACTGTTCTCCTGAGTCTATTGCTTGCTTCCCATGTGACTTGCATGAAATCACAATCATTTTTAAAAGATTGAAAAATTATTCATAGTCAAATGTGCCAAGAGCATGAAAATTAAGCCAATCAGAATGATATGATTATTATTGCTATAGAAATTCTGAGGCTTATGAAGATGGTTCCTTACTATTAAAAGAGAGATTTAAAAGGTTTGTAAATGAGTATTTTCCTTATGTATAATCAACTTTATAGTACCTTTGAAAATTGTTTGCTTTCAGAGGTAGCACTCAATTTATGTAATGGGAATGCGCAACATGATGTTTTAACCACTCTAACCAAATGTTCCCAAAGAAAATTAATTCTCCAAGTATCAGTCAACATTTAATAGACTCTGCTTTTTATTTATTTGTTTCAAGCAGTATAGTAGTTAATCTCAGTGTAAACAACTTCTAATTATTTTTTATTTTATAACCCTGATAGTCATATAAATATCAATTGTACTGTATCCTGTCTTATTTTTCTATTCTTCCAGTAGTTTTAAAATATTAATGTTTTATTATATTTTTGACTTGTATAGAGAGCTTGGTGCAGAATTCAGCTCACTCTAAGTGGTCAATTAATTTTAGAAGAACTGAAATTGAATTGTTAAATCTTGCCAGGATGAGAAGGGAGGTCTGGTAAACTCTTAGCTTTCCCACTATGAATTTGAATTTTAATTCTTTTTTACTTCTCAAAGAGTACCTGGGTCTAGACTAAATAATTAACCAATTGGCAGCGTAATGCATTAACTGTGAGTAATGGTAAGTTGGGTTTCACATCCATCTTTGTCAGGAACAGAATCTAATCATGGGCAAAAGTCTTTCAATATCTCCAACTATTTTATCTATAAAATGAAGCAATAAGATTATAGACTCTTCAAAGTCCCTTCACCTCCAAAATGTTAAAATTCTATGACTCTATCTTGTACATAAAAAGACCTGATGTTTCAAGTTTGAATCTGGGGTTCCTGAAGACCAAATGTCTTACGTGAAATAATATAGGTACTCCAGAAGATTGCAGTATTTGTTCACAATTATTTATCTCCTCCTTCAGCATACTTCTCAGTGTACAAACCATAGTTCTGTGCACCACTGACTTAGTGCTTAGCCATGTGACTTGCTTTAACCTATAGAGTGTGGTAGAAGGGCCATTATAGTGATCCAAGGAGAGGCTTTAAGAAGCACTACATGCCTCTCCTCACTCTCTTAAGATTATTCCCTCTGCCATAAGCACAGCATGTCCAAAATAGTGGTTGCTTTTTCAGCCTAGGTCCCTGAGTCAAGACACATGGAATAGAACAACGCAAACAGACCCAAACGCATCTGAGCCTAGCCTTGCCCAGTAGAGTCCAGCTAAATTGCAAAACTGTGAGCAAGAAATAAATCTTCATTGTTGTAAGTCAAGATTTTGTGGTTTGTTGGGAGGAGAGGAAGATGGCGGCGTAGGAGGACGCTGGGCTCACCGCGCGTCCTACTGATCACTTAGATTCCACCTACACCTGCCTAAATAACCCAGAAAACCACCAGAGGATTAGCAGAACGGAGTCGCCGGAGCCAAGCGCAGACGAGAGGCCCACGGAAGAGGGTAGGAAGGGCGGCGAGGTGGTGCGCGCTCCACGGACTGGCGGGAGGGAGCCGGGGCGGAGGGGCGGCTCGCCGGCCAAGCAGAGCCCCCGAGTCTGGCTTGCAAAAAGCGGAGGGGCCTGACGGACTGTGTTCCGACAGCAAGCGCGACTTAGCGGCTGGGAGGTCATAAGTTAACAGCTCTGCTCAGAAAGCGGGAAGGCTGGAGGACAAAGGGAAGGAGAGCTGCTGAGCCCCCGGACGACAGAGCTCAGTTTGGTGGGGAACAAAGGCGCTCGCCAGCGCCATCTTCCCCACCCATCCCCCAGCCAAAATCCCAAAGAGAACCAGTTCCTGCCAGGGAACTTGCTCGCTCCGCGCAAACACCCAACTCTGCGCTTCTGCGGAGCCAAACCTCCGGCAGCGGATCTGACTCCCTCCTGCTGCCACAGGGCCCCTCCTGAAGTGGATCACCTAAGGAGAAGCAAGCTAAGCCTGCCCCTCCTGCCCCTGTGCACCTTGCCTACCCACCCCAGCTAAGACGCCAGATCCCCAGCATCACAAGCCTGGCAGTGTGCAAGTAGCCCAGACAGACCACCCCACCCCACAGTGAATCCCGCCCCTAGGAGAGGGGAAGAGAAGGCACGCACCAGTCTGACTGTGGCCCCAGCGGTGGGCTGGGAGCAGACATCAGGTCTGACTGCGGCTCCGCCCACCAACTCCAGTTATTCACCACAGCACAGGGGAAGTGCCCTGCAGGTCCTCACCACGCCAGGGACTATCCAAAATGACCAAGCGGAAGAATTCCCCTCAGAAGAATCTCCAGGAAATAACAACAGCTAATGAGCTGATCAAAAAGGATTTAAATAATATAACAGAAAGTGAATTTAGAATAATAGTCATAAAATTAATCGCTGGGCTTGAAAACAGTATAGCTGACAGCAGAGAATCTCTTGCTACAGAGATCAAGGGACTAAGGAACAGTCACGAGGAGCTGAAAAACGCTTTAAACGAAATGCATAACAAAATGGAAACCACCACGGCTCGGATTGAAGAGGCAGAGGAGAGAATAGGTGAACTAGAAGATAAAGTTATGGAAAAAGAGGAAGCTGAGAAAAAGAGGGATAAAAAAATCCAGGAATATGAGGGGAAAATTAGAGAACTAAGTGATACACTAAAAAGAAATAATATACGCATCATTGGTATCCCAGAGGAGGAAGAGAGAGGGAAAGGTGCTGAAGGGGTACTTGAAGAAATAATAGCTGAGAACTTCCCTGAACTAGGGAAGGAAAAAGGCATTGAAATCCAAGAGGCACAGAGAACTCCCTTCAGACGTAACTTGAATCGATCTTCTGCACGACATATCATAGTGAAACTGGCAAAATACAAGGATAAAGAGAAAATTCTGAAAGCAGCAAGGGGTAAACGTGCCCTCACATATAAAGGGAGACCTATAAGACTGGTGACTGATCTGTCTTTTGAAACTTGGCAGGCCAGAAAGAATTGGCACGAGATTTTCAGTGTGCTAGACAGAAAAAATATGCAGCCGAGAATCCTTTATCCAGCAAGTCTGTCATTTAGAATCGAAGGAGAGATAAAGGTCTTCCCAAACAAACAAAAACTGAAGGAATTTGTCACCACTAAACCAGCCCTACAAGATCCTAAGGGGGACCCTGTGAGACAAAGTACCAGAGACATCACTACAAGCATAAAACATACAGACATCACAATGACTCTAAACCCATATCTCTCTATAATAACACTGAATGTAAATGGATTAAATGCGCCAACCAAAAGACATAGGGTATCAGAATGGATAAAAAAACAAGACCCATCTATTTGCTGTCTACAAGAGACTCATTTTAGACCTGAGGACACCTTTAGATTGAGAGTGAGGGGATGGAGAACTATTTATCAGGCTACTGGAAGCCAAAAGAAAGCTGGAGTAGCCATACTTATATCAGACAAACTAGACTTTAAATTAAAGGCTGTAACAAGAGATGAAGAAGGACATTATATAATAGTGACAGGGTCTATCCATCAGGAAGAGCTAACAATTATAAATGTCTATGCGCCGAATACCGGAGCGCCCAAATATATAAAACAATTACTCATAAACACAAGCAACCTTATTGATAAGAATGTGGTAATTGCAGGGGACTTTAACACCCCACTTACAGAAATGGATAGATCATCTAGACACACGATCAATAAAGAAACAAGGGCCCTGAATGAGACATTGGATCAGATGGACTTGACAGATATATTTAGAACTCTGCATCCCAAAGCAACAGAATATACTTTCTTCTCGAGTGCACATGGAACATTCTCCAAGATAGATCATATACTGGGTCACAAAACAGCCCTTCATAAGTTTACAAGAATTGAAATCATACCATGCATACTTTCAGACCACAACGCTATGAAGCTTGAAATCAACCACAGAAAAAAGTCTGGAAAACCTCCAAAAGCATGGAGGTTAAAGAACACCCTACTCACGAATGAGTGGGTCAACCAGGCAATTAGAGAAGAAATTAAAAAATATATGGAAACAAACGAAAATGAAAATACAACAATCCAAACGCTTTGGGACGCAGCAAAGGCAGTCCTGAGAGGAAAATACATTGCAATCCAGGCCTATCTCCAGAAACAAGAAAAATCCCAAATACAAAATCTAACAGCACACCTAAAGGAAATAGAATCAGAACAGCAAAGGCAGCCTAAACCCAGCAGAAGAAGAGAAATAATAAAGATCAGAGCAGAAATAAACAATATAGAATCTAAAAAAACTGTAGAGCAGATCAATGAAACCAAGAGTTGGTTTTTTTGAAAAAATAAACAAAATTGACAAACCTCTAGCCAGGCTTCTCAAAAAGAAAAGGGAGATGACCCAAATAGATAAAATCATGAATGAAAATGGAATGATTACAACCAATCCCTCAGAGATACAAACAATTATCAGGGAATACTATGAAAAATTATATGCCAACAAATTGGACAACCTGGAAGAAATGGACAAATTCCTGAACACCCACACTCTTCCAAAACTCAATCAGGAGGAAATAGAAAGCTTGAACAAACCCATAACCAGCGAAGAAATTGAATCGGTTATCAAAAATCTCCCAACAAATAAGAGTCCAGGACCAGATGGCTTCCCAGGGGAGTTCTACCAGACGTTTAAAGCAGAGATAATACCTATCCTTCTCAAGCTATTCCAAGAAATAGAAAGGGAAGGAAAACTTCCAGACTCATTCTATGAAGCCAGTATTACTTTGATTCCTAAACCAGACAGAGACCCAGTAAAAAAAGAGAACTACAGGCCAATATCCCTGATGAATATGGATGCCAAAATTCTCAATAAGATACTAGCAAATCGAATTCAACGGCATATAAAAAGAATTATTCACCATGATCAAGTGGGATTCATTCCTGGGATGCAGGGCTGGTTCAACATTCGCAAATCAATCAACGTGATACATCACATTAACAAAAAAAAAGAGAAGAACCATATGATCCTGTCAATCGATGCAGAAAAGGCCTTTGACAAAATCCAGCACCCTTTCTTAATAAAAACTCTTGAGAAAGTCGGGATAGAAGGAACATACTTAAAGATCATAAAAGCCATTTATGAAAAGCCCACAGCTAACATCATCCTCAACGGGGAAAAACTGAGAGCTTTTTCCCTGAGATCAGGAACACGACAGGGATGCCCACTCTCACCGCTGTTGTTTAACATAGTGCTGGAAGTTCTAGCAACAGCAATCAGACAACAAAAGGAAATCAAAGGCGTCAAAATTGGCAAAGATGAAGTCAAGCTTTCGCTCTTTGCAGATGACATGATATTATACATGGAAAATCCGATAGACTCCACCAAAAGTCTGCTAGAACTGATACATGAATTCAGCAAAGTTGCAGGATACAAAATCAATGTACAGAAATCAGTTGCATTCTTATACACTAACAATGAAGCAACAGAAAGACAAATAAAGAAACTGATCCCATTCACAATTGCACCAAGAAGCATAAAATACCTAGGAATCAATCTAACCAAAGATGTAAAGGATCTGTATGCTGAAAACTATAGAAAGCTTATGAAGGTAATTGAAGAAGATTTAAAGAAATGGAAAGACATTCCCTGCTCATGGATTGGAAGAATAAATATTATCAAAATGTCAATACTACCCAAAGCTATCTACACATTCAATGCAATCCCAATCAAAATTGCACCAGCATTCTTCTCGAAACTAGAACAAGCAATCCTAAAATTCATATGGAACCACAAAAGGCCCCGAATAGCCAAAGTAATTTTGAAGAAGAAGACCAAAGCAGGAGGCATCACAATCCCAGACTTTAGCCTCTACTACAAAGCTGTCATCATCAAGACAGCATGGTATTGGCACCAAAACAGACACATAGACCAATGGAATAGAATAGAAACCCCAGAACTAGACCCACAAACGTATGGCCAACTCATCTTTGACAAAGCAGGAAAGAACATCCAATGGAAAAAAGACAGTCTCTTTAACAAATGGTGCTGGGAGAACTGGACAGCAACATGCAGAAGGTTGAAACTAGACCACTTTCTCACACCATTCACAAAAATAAACTCAAAATGGATAAAGGACCTGAATGTGAGACAGGAAACCATCAAAACCTTAGAGGAGAAAGCAGGAAAAGACCTCTCTGACCTCAGCCGTAGCAATCTCTTCCTCGACACATCCCCAAAGGCAAGGGAATTAAAAGCAAAAGTGAATTACTGGGACCTTATGAAGATAAAAAGCTTCTGCACAGCAAAGGAAACAACCAACAAAACTAAAAGGCAACCAACGGAATGGGAAAAGATATTTGCAAATGACATATCGGACAAAGGGCTAGTATCCAAAATCTATAAAGAGCTCACCAAACTCCACACCCGAAAAGCAAATAACCCAGTGAAGAAATGGGCAGAAAACATGAATAGACACTTCTCTAAAGAAGACATCCGGATGGCCAACAGGCACATGAAAAGATGTTCAGCGTCGCTCCTTATCAGGGAAATACAAATCAAAACCACACTCAGATATCACCTCACGCCAGTCAGAGTGGCCAAAATGAACAAATCAGGAGACTATAGATGCTGGCGAGGATGTGGAGAAACGGGAACCCTCTTGCACTGTTGGTGGGAATGCAAATTGGTGCAGCCGCTCTGGAAAGCAGTGTGGAGGTTCCTCAGAAAATTAAAAATAGACCTACCCTATGACCCAGCAATAGCACTGCTAGGAATTTATCCAAGGGACACAGGAGTACTGATGCATAGGGGCACTTGTACCCCAATGTTCATAGCAGCACTCTCAACAATAGCCAAATTATGGAAAGAGCCTAAATGTCCATCAACTGATGAATGGATAAAGAAATTGTGGTTTATATACACAATGGAGTACTACGTGGCAATGAGAAAAAATGAAATATGGCCTTTTGTAGCAAAATGGATGGAACTGGAGAGTGTGATGCTAAGTGAAATAAGCCATACAGAGAAAGACAGATACCATATGGTTTCACTCTTATGTGGATCCTGAGAAACTTAAGAGAAACCCATGGGGGAGGGGGAAAAAAAAAAAAAAAAGAGGTTAGAGTGGGAGAGAGCCAAAGCATAAGAGACTGTTGAGAACTGAGAACAAACTAAGGGTTGATGGGGGGTGGGAGGGAGGAGAGGGTGGGTGATGGGTACTGAGGAGGGCACCTTTTGGGATGAGCACTGGGTGTTGTATGGAAACCAATTTGACAATAAATTTCATATATAAATAAAAAAAAAAAAAAAAGATTTTGTGGTTTGTTGTCACAATAAAAGCTGACTGATCAAGTGCTAAATGTACTTTTTATTAAACTAATGAAAAGAAACTATTTTTGAAAGTCTCATTCCTAACACTTTATTAAGCAACTCCTTATTATCAGGGCTTTTGTTCCTTCCTTGATGCCTGGTATTGTACTGTATCAGCTAAAATAAGCCATAGGAAAGAAGGGAAGGAAAGGTATACTTGTAGGAAAGTTACCAGATGTATCTAAAACTATTTCTCAGAATTAATTCTTTAAACATTTAGGTGTTAATGGTACAGACAGAAAGTTTGGTGGCAATAATTTAGTACTATTATCAACATACAGCCAATATGATTTGGCTGAAAAATTTAGTGATTTAGTGATTAGTGAGTTAGTGAATTTTCTCTGCCTGAATGGTCAAATTTGAATATCTATATAGTTTTTTCTAATTAGTTGGATGAAATTCATTAGTGAAACCTCTAAAATTATATAATCTTTGGGATAATTGGTGGTTTATTCTGTATAACAGCACTGCCAGTAAGAGAAATGCTAAGCATTTGACTTCACTTAATTCCAAAAATATTAATTGTAAATTGTGTTATATATTTTTCTTCATATTTCCTTTATATTTGCATATGTAACCAAGGAGATGACTAAGTACCTATGTCAATATACAAAAGATTCTATAAATTCCAAATGACAGGAAGAAAGGTGAAGCAAAACATATATATTACATAGGAAAGATAACAATTAGACATTTTCTAAGAATGTTATCATTCTGAAATAATTATAAGGAAATTCTTAATATTCTACATCACTATAGACAATATCCTAAAGCATCACAAAGCTATTGATTGTATAGTTCAGTGAAATGAAATGGCATATTGCTAAAACTGATTAGCACATTCAAAAGTAGAGGGTATTTAATGGCAGCTATAGCCTTAGCAATTTTATCCCTGCCTAGGAAATAACCTGACACAATAAAACCTTATAACTGGTACCACTGAATGACCTGCAATTATTTGCCAGTCTCTCTGCTAAACACTTTACATATATTATCTCATCTAATCTGCTCCCAAAACATCTATGAAGTAGATCCTTACTTTACAGATAAGGCAACGGAAGCTTAGAGACATAAACTACTTTGCTCAAGGTAATAAGTGGCTGCAGATCAGGAAATATGATATCAGAATCAAACTCTTCACGTTAAAGTGCATCCTAATGAATGGAAGAAATAAATATGTCCTTTAAGGTCATAGCCTAAAATTCATAACCAAATATCATATCCAAAATTATATAGGTAATTAGAATCAGAAATAAACAAGAACATGAGGGATTCCCCTCCAAGGCCTTCTAACACATTATATCGCATATTTATGAATGTATCTTCTATAAAGGTCTTGCAAGTTTATTTCTAAATGTGTATGCTATCTACCAAGCTTCAGTATAATTTTTATAGTCACATACCTTAATAGAATCAATCAATTTATCTGCTAATTTAGGCAATTTATCCTGTGAAGAGTTCAATAACCTCTAACAGACACATTTTATCCCAGCAGGAGTCTAAGAGTATGAAAATAATGAATTCTTAAAATGTCTTTGTTATTTTATTCATATTTGATTACTAAATTAAGGAAATTGTGAGATACATGCCCAAAGTAAGGTTATCTCAGATTAAATAATTATGCATTCCCCTAGAGTCAAATTATATATCTCAATGATGTCTGAGAAGTACTAGAACCTAGAAGATTACTAAAAATCTCCTCTAAAAATCACCCAATATTTTACAATGATTAAGTGGATTTTCCTCTCCCCTCTCTATGGCCAATGCAGATGAAAGACACATTCCTCTAATTTGCCATAAATAAATCTTTAGCAGACTTCCAAAATTCTACTTTTAGTAAAAAAGGTAAATATAGTAGGGTAGGAAGGTCGATGTTAAAGGAGAAAATAAAACTGGGGAAGAAAAAAGGAAGAAATTATTTCCCTTATAACAAATATTTAAATAAAATTTATTCCATAAATCTTCAACAGACGTATGTATTATTTTATAGTGACTTAGGTGAAATCACAGATGAAATGTTAGTTTACAACTGACCTGAAGCCAAGAGGAATAAATTATATAGTGTATAACAGATACAGGATTTCAAGATGAAATTTCAAACAAGATGAAACATTTCATCAAGATGAAATTTCAAAGAGATAAACATTTTGCACTGATTGAGAATTAAACAAAATTGTCATTCCAGCAAAGGCAGATTTACTGTGAAGCTCATGATGCTTACGCTTCAGAGCCTCTGATTTACACCAAGACCTTCCAGAGCCCTGTACCCAGTTATTTATGTAATATTTTCTTCCTTTTTATATTTTTATTCTTGAAGAGGACCTTCAAAATTATATAAGCTCCAGTCCTCACAAAATCCAAATTTACACTTGAGTTTCAATTCTCACAGGATAATATAAGCTGCCTTACTGGATCACTCCACTGTTACACAATAAATCATTTATATCAAACGAAGGAGAGTAAATAAAATCACCATAACTCATGCAAGAGTATAATTTGGACACAGAGTCTACTTATGTGTAAGTGGAAGAAATAATCATCGGAAACCAACCATGTTAGCTCCAGAGTCCTCACCTGGTGGGATTTTGCACATACAAGAGGGGAGTAAGGTCAATTTCCCATAGCAGTAAAACACAAGGCACCAATAAGCATTTCTCCCAAAAGAAGAAGGTCCAATTAGGACCATCCATAAGGTATGTAAGGCCTCAGTTAGATCTGGGGGGAGCTCTTGTCTATATATAGGGCTTAATTTAAACACATTACAAAAATGCATGGATCCATGTAAATTACAGTGATTTATCAACAAAGATTTAGAATGATGGATAGAGAAGAGGTACTTACATCCTTATTTATTGTATAATCAGTGCACATGAAGATTCTTTATAGTGTCTGGTCATTACCTCTTTCTGTTCAGATCCAGGAACCATTTCCTCATATTCTTTATTGTTATATGTACCATTTCTTATCTCTCACCATGAGAAAAGGTAATAATATGGTTGTTATCATTATGGCTCTTTAGAGTCTGGGTATATTTAAACAATACATACCCTTTTTCACATGCAGTCATAACACCATTTACTTAATATAGGTTATACCATTACCCATTACACTGCATCATTTGTGAATTCTGACGTCAATGACTCTCTCAAAGTTGTTACTGTGATTCACTGATGATGATAATGAATGCAAGGCATTCGCAGGCTATTCCAGAAAATGAGAATGATAGTTTGTTTTTGAGTTATATTAAACTTACAGACTGCAATTTTATAGCATAAATTCAATGTATCTTCCAACTATGTTTCTCTTGAACTGCTTATGCTAAAATCACTGCATTCCTTAAAACGGTATCTTTCAATATTGTCTATACTCTCATCTTCCACAAAATGCCACCAATGGTGAAGATAAGCAAGGAGCCTATAGACAGTGTGAGAAAAGAAGTTCTATTTGTGCAAAAGGGATGTCCATCCTTCATTCAGCATGGCATAGACTTGTCCCTGAAGAGCACATCACTGCAATTGGAGAACATTGGTCAGAAGGGCCATGATAATCTGGAAAAGTCTCAAGGGACAGCAGCATGGCCAACCCCAGAAGGCTACCTAACATGTGCCATGGAGCCTGCAGAGTTGGGGTAAGCATACTGGATGTGAGTGGCCAGGAGTACATAGGGTCAAGGATGCTTCCTACAGTCCCTCCAGTCCCCAAGTGCTGTGGACTGGAGGCAGCACAGTGGTCAAACACAAACCAGTGATAGCTGATGCACAGACCCACACCAGAGCTCATGCCCAAGGGTGAGTGACAGACAGTTGGTAGCCCAGAGCTCTAAAAGTTGCCCTGTGTCTGATGTGAGTGACTGTCAACTAAATCAGCATGTCAGCACTATTTTGGTAGATCAGTTTCATGTGACCTCACAAAAGAAATATTGTGGTGGCAAGCAGGAATGATTCACTCACCAGGCCACTCTCCTAGAACTGGGACTGGCCATAGGTCCTTGGGACAACTCAGAAGTATGTCAGTTCCAGAGTTCCTTGGGGGCATCTGATGATTTCATGTGCAGAATAGAGAGTTACAGAGTGCTTCAAAGGCAAGCAATGGGGACCAGGGCTCACTGGTTCAGGGAGCCAAGGCCAGATAACATTGTCAGACACTGTCAGCCCTGGTCAATCCAAGGCACTAAGGAGAACCTTAGAAAATTTTTGAATTCTAATTCCAATTCTAAGTGAGAAATATTCAGAACAAGACTGATCTCTGGTAGCTCCGAGTGCTGAATACTGGAAAGTTGGTAGAAAGGAACTTAGACAGTGGCAAGATTGGAAGATGTCTCTATCAGGTACCTCTCCTGATGGAGAAGGTGGCACTCTAGATAGTTCAGGTGTTCCTTGAAGGTTCAGTTATAAATGGGGAAAAAGAAACGATTAAAAGAAGGGGCATACTGAAATAAAAATAGGTAGAAAATTAACAAAAGATAATCACAAAAATCCACGAAAGAAAAACAAAACAGACAAAAAAAAATATATCACATATCCACAGAAGTGGCCTCTGAACTAAGAAAGCCAATATTGCTGGGCCTGGACTTACCTGCCTTTGCTCTTCTGTTCTCTGTATCACATGAGGCTGACCCCTGTGGGCTGTTTTTCCCAGAATTCCAAGTCAGCTGGTTTCTGGGTAGAATTTAACAGCCAATGGGAAGCTCTTAGGAAGGGAGAAGCCAGGGATATTTCTTTCCTTCTCTTTCTGCCTTGGGAAGCATCTCCATTAGGACTGTTTCTTTTCCAGTGTTTCCATTATTATATCCTTGGTTTTGTTGGTCCCTGGGCTCTGACAATACCTTGAACTCCTTTTGTCTCTCAGCCTAGGGTTGCTAATGGCTTCCTGCTTTTGCTAGCCTCTAGGTCACCTGTTTGGCTTCTCTACTCTTCCATCATCTGTATAACTAGTCTTCTGCTTCATATTCCCTCTGTTGTAAAGCCTCTATAATTAAAACAGTGTGGAATTGCTCCATGAGTAGACAGAAGGACAATGAAACAAATGAAAAGTCCAGAAATAGACTCAGATATATATGGAAATTGGGTATATGATAAAGTTGGCACCTCAAATCACTGCAGGAAAGGATGACCTTTAGAGCAAATCGTATTGGTACAGCTTGATAGCCATTTTAAAAAAGCAAAAACAATTGAATCATACTTCACATATTACCTCAAAGTTAAATTCAAAGATGAATTTTACATAAATATAAAATTACACATGTTCAAGAAGAAAATAATGAATTCTATTATTACTTGAGAGTTGGGGAAGTCTTCTAACTATAATTAAAATATGAATAAGAAAAGAGTGAGAAAATGAGCTACTTAAAAAAGACAAAACATGCTAGTAGAAGCAAAATCAGAGGACAAATCAAGAGGAAATATTTGCAATTTATATCACAAAAATCTAACCCAGGGTTTTTCAACCTTAGCACTTTTGACATTTGGGCTACATAATTCTTTGTTGTGGGGGTCATCCTGTGCATTGTGGAATGTTTACCAGCCTCTTTGGCCTCCATCTTCTACATGCCAATAGTACCCATTCCCCAGGTGTAACAACCAAAAATGCTTCCAGACACAGCCAAATGTCCTGGGGAGGGGGGAAGAGAAGGAGGCAAATCATTTCCAGTTGAGAATCACTACTCTGTTATAATATATAAAAAGATCTCAAAATCCTAATAGAAAATTGAACAAAAGGCATAGATAGTGGATAAAATGACTCAAGTGGCTCTTGAGCACCTGAAAGGATGCTTAACCTCACTCATAATAAGAAAAATGCAAATTAAAACTACACTGAGATATTTCTCACCTATCAGATTGGCACATATGAAAACACTGGAAACTACTCGATGAGACATAGATTACTGATGGGAGTACAAAACAGCATAACCTCTTGGAAACAGAATTTAACAATATCTAACAAACTATCATAAACTATGACATATACACCCAAGGAAGTACACTGCAGACATTAAAGGAAACGAAGACTATCTCTCTGTATTGATATAGAATAAGGTCCAGGATATATTGTTAAATGGGAAAAAAAAAGGTGCAGAACAGCATGTTTCTTGTGTTGCAAAAACAAAACTTTTAATAACCTCCAGCAGATGAATGAGAAGAATGAAGTAGGGGGTAGATGGAAGGAAGCAAGCATTTATTAAGTACATCTTCCTTCTCACAGTTTTTGAATTTTGAACTACGTAAATATCAAATATATAAAAGATTTTAAAACCTTAAAACCTGGAAAAGTTAAACCCTAACATTGGAGAGAAAAAAATAAAATAAATACATGTAACTCTATTTTAAATTAGTGATATAACTTAGAGAGAAAAATCATTTCAAGTGACTTTTGACACAGTACAGGCCACTTTATTGCAGTGGTCTGGGATGAAATCCGCAGTATCTCTGAGGTACTGCGGATTTCATCCCAGACCACTGCAATAAAGTAAATATTGCAAAAAAGTGATTCAAATGAATTTTTTGGTTTCTCAGTGTATATAACAGTTATGTTTACATGATACTGTGATATATTAAATGTGCAATAGCATTATGTCTAAATATTCTATTGCTAAAAAATGCTAGCCATCATCTGGCTGTCATAATCTTTTTGCTGGTGGAAGGTTTTGCCTTGATGTTGATGGCTGCAGACTGACCAGGGTGATGGTTGCTGAAGGTTGGGGTGGCTGTGGTAATTTCTTAAAATAAAACAACACTGAAGTTTGCCACATTGATCAACTCTTCCTTTCACGAACAATTTCTATGTAGCACACAATGGTGCTTAAAACCTTTTTACTCACAGCAGAACTTTGTTCAAAATTGGAGTCAATCCTCTCAAACCCCGCCTCTGCTTTATCAACTAAGTTTATGTAATGTTCTGAATCTTTTGTTGTCATTTCAACAAACTTTACATCATCAGCAGGAATAGATTTTATCTCAAGAAACCATTTTCTTTGCTCATCCATAAAAAGCCAACTCCTCATCCACTAAAGTTTTACCAAGAGATTTCAGCAATTTGTCACATCTTCAGGCTCCACTTCTAATTCTAGTTCTCTTGCTTTTTCTACCACATCTGCAGTTTCTTCCTCCACTGAAGTCTTGAACCGCTCAAAGTCATCCATGAGGGTTGGAATCAACTTCTTTCAAACTTCTATTGATATCAATTTTTTTTACCTCTTCCCATGAATCTTGCATATTCTTAAAGGCATCTAAAGGGTGAATCCTTTGCAGAAGATTTTTAATTTACTTTGTGCAGATCCATCAGAAGAATCCTATATATGGCAGCTACAGCTTTACAAAATGTATTTTTAAATAATAAGACTTGAAAGTCAAAATTATTTCTTGATCCATGGGCTGCAGAATAGATGCTGTGTTAGCAGCATGAAAACAACATTAATCTCATCCATCTCTGTCAGAACTCTTGAGTGACCAGATGCATTGTCAATGAGCAGAATAATTTGAAAGGAATCTTTTTTCTTGAGCAGTAGGTCTCAACAGTGGGCTTAAAATATTCAGCAAACCATGTTGTAAACAGATATGCTGTCATTCTGGCCTTATTATTCCAGCGATAGAGCACAGGGAAAATAGATTTAGCATAATTCTTAAGATCCTAGGATTTTCATAGTGGTAGATGAGTATTGGTTTTTACTTAAAGTCACCAGCTGCATTAGCCCCTAAGAAGAGTCGGTCTGTCCTTTGAAGCTTTGAAGCCAGGCATTGACTTCTTTATTAAAGTCCTCGATGGCTTCTTCTTCCAATAAAAGGTTGTTTTACCAACACTGACAATCTGTTGTTTAGTATAGCTACATTAGTCAGCTAGATCTTCTGGATAACTTGTTGCAACTTTTATATCAGTACTTGCTTATTCACCTTTTGTATTATGGAGACAACTTCTTTCCTTAAACTTCATAAACCAAACTCTCTGTGAGCTTCAAACTTTTCTTCAGCAGCTTCCTCACCTCTCTCAACCTTCATAGAATTGGGGAGTTGGGGTCTTGCTCTGGATTAGGCTTTGGCTTAAGGGAATGTTGTGGATGTTTGATCTTCTATCCAGACCACTCAGACTTTCTCTGTATTAGCAAGAAGGCTGTTTTGTTTTCTTATCATTCATGTGTTCACTTTTAATGTTAAGAACTTAACATTAACTTAAGTCAAAGTCATGAAAAAAAATTGTATCAAAAATCTATAAAGAACTTAACAAACTCAGTACACAAAAACCAGATAATCCAGTTAAGAAATGGGCAGAAGACATGAACAGACATTTTTCCAAAGAAGACGTACAGATGGCTA
Organism: Puma concolor; assembly: GCF_028749965.1. Classification (NCBI taxonomy): domain Eukaryota; kingdom Metazoa; phylum Chordata; class Mammalia; order Carnivora; family Felidae; genus Puma; species Puma concolor. Next base: position 22,148,994 of record NC_141673.1, on the reverse strand, counting down.
ATGTACATATGAAAGGATACTTAACATCACTCATCATCAGGGAAATACAAATCAAAACTACAATGAGATACCACCTCACACCTGTCAGAATAGCTAAAATTAACAACACAGGAAACAACAGATGTTGGCAGAATGCAAAGACAGGGGAACCTTCTTACACCATTGGTGGAATGCAAACTGGTGCAGGCCCTTTGGAAAACAGTATGAAGTTTCCTCAGAAAGTTAAAAATAGAACTACTCTATGACCCAGCAATAGCACTGCTAGGTTATTTACCCAAAGGATACAAAAATACTGATTTGAAGAGGTACATGCACCTCACTGTTTATAGTAGCATTATCAACAATAGCCAAACTATGGAGAGAGCCCAAATGTCCATCAACAGATGAATGGATAAAGAAGATGTGGTGTGTATGTGTGTGTGTGTGTGTGTGTGTGTGTGTATTGGGATATTACTCAGCCATCAAAAATAATGATATTTTGCCATTTGTAATGATGTGGATGGAGATAGAGTTATTATGCTAAGTGAAATAGGTCAGGCATAGAAAGACAAATATCATATGATTTCACTCATATGTGGAATTTAAGAAACAAAACAGATTAACATAGGGGAAAATAAAAAAGAGAGAGAGAGAGAGACAAACCATAAGAGAGACGCTTAAAGATAGAGAACAAACAGGGTTGCTAGAAGGGAGGTGGGAGAATGGGCTAGATGGTTGATGGGTACTAAGGAGGACACTTGTTGGGATGAGCACTAGGTATTATATGTAAGTGATGAATCACTAAATTCTACACATGAAACTAAGTAAAAACTTGAAACATTAAAAAAATATTGAAAAAAAATAATGTTGAGGATTTTTTCTAGACTGAAAGAAACTAAAGTGATGTAGCAACCAAATGAAATATATGAATTTTGACTGAATCCTGGTTTGAAAAAGCAGCTTAAAGGGTATTTGGAGGGGGAAACTGGGTAAATTATATAGACTGGTAGATTAGATATACTGATTACATATCAGTTGAGTAACAAATCATTACTAATTATCTTATGTGCTACACAGTATTGTGTTTATGTAGGAAAATTCCCCACTTCTGTATGCATTTTGAAATATTTAGGAGTAACATTACCTCTGAAATTTAGTTTCATGTGATTCAGCAAGAGAGATATAGATGATAGCTAGATAGCTAAAGCAAATAGGGCAAATGTTGACTGTTGAATATAGGTTGTTGGATGGTGGGCATATGATCATTGTACTACTTTTTTTTAGCTTTTCTGTTCAAAAATTTTTGTAATACAAATATGGTTTAAAACATCATACAAATATAGGATGAGCTATGGCTGAACACAAAGAAGACTTGAGTGTGTAGGGGGTTAGTGGGACACGATTATTCTATCCCTAGACTATTAAAAGAGGCACAAAAAATTACTTAGTCTGAGACAGCTGATGGTATGGAGATGCTAGGGTGGCACTATATTCAGCTTCTAGAGCCACAAAGGCACTGGGAGCTGTCTTAGCTGTTGGTGCTGACGATGAAACTGATTAGACAGATATGTATGGATCTAGAGCATCTGGTAATGACTTACAAAAATAGGTAGCAGTAAGTGGTCATGTTTGTAGGGGAGAGTCTACCTTAGCTACTATTGTTATGGTTTATGGACACAGTGCTAGCAAACAACAGCAAGAAATGTAGAGGGGAGTAACTGTCATTGGGAGACCTATTCACTGGAGGGATTTAGGCTGAGATTCAAACAAAGGGTATAAATGAACTAGATAGAAACCTAGGAAGGCTGATAGATCCAGATAGATCCTGAGAATCTCTTTAAAATACAGGCAATTAATTCATTGTTAAAATAATGTAGTATAATTAAATTGATTATTTATTAATTGTATAAATGTATATTTAAAATTATGTAGTTAAAGTTCACTTTCCTAGTTCCAGATGGTTTTTCCCCTCTGGGTGAAAGGTAATGAATGGTTTGTTAGTAAATACATGGCTTCATCACACATTAGTTTCAGGGATAAAAGGAAATATTAGTTTAATTGACTAGTTGAAAATTTCGTATCTGGAATTTAACTACCTGCCAGAACCGTACAGGTAAGATATCACATTCTCATGACATTTTATTATCTTTTTTTAAATGACCATAATCAGAATCTTGGTGGAAAACTGTGTATTGAAACAGCACAGGTATTGGAATATAACTAATTCTAGGTTGAAGAGACTTGAAAGTACTTAGATGGACCCTTATTGAAGTTTAGGTGAAAAAGAAGATTCTGTTTAAGTGACAAGAATGAACTGAGCTTCAAAATTCTCTATTGTCTTCACGTTTTGCAGTCTAGTTTGTTTTGGATTCTAGGAAAAATCTGAAGGTGGATGAAGTTGTTCTTTGTGAAATTATCCCCGCTTCTTTTCAGAGTTAGCTGGCTCTGTGTGGCATTTGGAGCCTGTCTGTCCTACTTTACCTCTTAGTTATATAGGGCTTTGGATTGTTTTCCAGGTTTTAACTTAGTTGTCTTTGTCTGACACCATATGTGTTCAGGGTAACATATTGTACTGCATGTTGTATCTACATTTCAACACAAGATTGGGCTCATAGGAAGTTCTAGAGTCTTGGTGATAGCTTGATGAATATGGGAGAGCAGGACTAGATTTTTCCTGGTCCATGAGCCTTAGAGATCCTTGTAAATTCATAGTTTAAGAGATAAGATTAATGAGGAGAGGTGTATTTGCAAAGGCAAGGACTACGGATCAAATAAGTTAGTTACTAGTCTATTTATTAGACAAGTAAATTTACCTTCTTGGTAAGCTTTCTCATCTGTAAGGACCCTACAAAGTCTTCAGTTTTATACTAAAAGAACAAATCTTTGCTGCTAAATTCGTGACTGAAAATAGCCCTCACTATTGAGGACACAAGAATTTCTATGAAAAATTTTTTCCATTTCTACTGATAATGCAAGGAAAATACACCAGCATATAGTAACTATAAATTCTTATTAAGCAGCATCTTAATTAATAATGCTTTACCATTTGTTAAAATATTCCACAGTGCTAAAGACATGTAGCCACATTAGCAAATGACCCAAATTAACACCAGTATTATTCTTTTAAAAGTGGTAACCCAAGTATGAATAAAAGCTGAATTACATAGAACTTCAGGGTTTAAAATCAACTTGCACCATACTGATACCACTTGGGGTTCCTATCATGCTGTGTTCCTTATGATTCAGTTGTAATTAGTCAGAATATACTGCAGCTGCTTGTGATTTCAAGGAAGAATGAGATGTTTATATAGAGAAAATGTTTCATTATCTCTGCTTTTTGAAATTCCTTTCTTTGTAAATGGTATTTTACAATATGTTTTCCCATCATTTCAAATCTTAAACAAGGTTGTTAAATACGGTTTTATCATACATTGAAAAATTGCTACATATTAGTTTTCTTTTCCTCTTCCTCTTCCATCTCTATACATGCATACACAGCATTTACACACATTAGTTTTATACATGACAATTTCTGGCTCTTCATAAGATGTTAATGCAAAAAGTGCATTGTGTCAGGTTTTCTCAGCTTTTTACGTTTCTACTTTGGTACCATGGCCAAGGTCTCAGGTGCACTATTGCTTCTTTTAGTTTTTTTCATTTTAGTGGTTATTTTGAAATTAAGGATCATATCTCAGCAGAATATTTGAATGTCGGCAATCCCTCATGATGTGTGCCTTCTATATTACTCTGGGATGCAGTATTTTTCCTGCTTTGATTCTCTAATTTCTTTGTGATACTGGAATCAGTCATGGATATCACAGTGAGGGTTTGTGTTAAAATTAAACATATTCCTTCTACATATAGCATGGAATTTTGAAGTACCATGAAACATGATGTGAAAAACACCTTCTCAAATATCTAGAAAGGCAATTATTAAATGTCAGCTGTAGTTTCACCCTTATTTTATAAGTATTACATATACCCAATTCCTATCCTTGGATTTCCACAGAGAAGGTGGTTCCAGGTGTTTCCACTAGTGAGAAAAAGGGAGGGAACATGGGGTAATATAAGGAGAAGACAGGAATAGATCACTGTGTGCACGTGACAGGAAAAGACTAGTAGAAGCATCAAGAAGTGTAGTATGAGGGGTGCCTGGGTGGCTCAGTCAGTTGAATGTCTGAGGTAGGCCCAGGTCATGACCTCATGGTTCATGGGTTTGAGCCCCACATCAGGCTTTGCACTGACAGTGTAGAGCCTGCTTTCGATTCTCTGTCTGTCCTTCTCTCTCTCTGCCCCTCCGCTGCTCATGCTCTCTCTCTCAAAAATAAACATTAAAAAACCTTCTAAAAAAAAAAAGAAGTGTAGTATGAAAATGGGAAGATGCAGAAATATATTTTTACAAGTTTCAAGATAATCAAGAGAGGAAAAAAAAATGCCAGTATAGTGGACAGCTAGTATTTTTGCTTGACTAGAATCCTCCTTCATCTAGAAACAACATCATGATTCTTCTCTGAGAAACTACCCCTATCCTATGAGATGGGTGAGGGTCTCAATTTCAGTACCTTTTTCTCACCTGGCAAAGAGTACAGATTTGGCCTGACCAAGGCAAATCAGATTTTTCAATTTTCCTTTAATTGAGGGACACAAAGAAGCAAGATTTTTCAACCTCACTTATCTCAACAATAGTATTTTTCTAAAATTTTTTTTTTCAACATTTACTTATTTTTGGGACAGAGAGAGACAGAGCATGAACGGGGGAGGGGCAGAGAGAGAGGGAGACACAGAATCGGAAACAGGCTCCAGGCTCTGAGCCATCAGCCCAGAGCCTGACGCGGGGCTCGAACTCACGGACCGCGAGATCGTGACCTGGCTGAAGTCGGATGCTCAACCGACTGCGCCACCCAGGCGCCCCACAACAATAGTATTTTTAAGAGACTTTCCCATCAGTGTCTGTTCCCTAGATATCCCTTGTTGCTCTAGTTACTGTTCTCTTTGAAGTCTTGTTTTTTGATCCTACTGATGCCTGTTGCTTGCAATGTTACATCTCTAACTGATACATCCAGACCAAGGAACTAGTTCTCTTTAGTGATATGGAGAAGTTAGAAAAAAAAAAAAAAAACTAACTGTGATAAAAGGTAGACTAAAGAATGGGGACGTTGTGTAAAATAGTAGGGAAGGACTTTGTCCAGAAATGAACTGGACCTCTAGTCCACCTTGAGATAAGAAAACTAAGCCAGAATGTAAATCAATGCTCTGCTTCCTTCTTTAAAAAAGCCATATGCCAGCTGCACTGTGTTCTTACTGAGGTGTTTGGGTTTACATTATGCTGTTAGTTCCTTGTATATTTTCTGTTCCAGTAACTCTGGTCTGGACTAACTTATTTTAAGTCAAAGAATGTGCTGTTGATAAATTTGTTGGAATATTTAGAACTAATCATACGATTTACCTAAGTATAGAAAGTCTTGGAAAATAATATAAATCAATGGGGGAAAACACAATTTTCTAGCTGAAAAAATTATAGCAATGGAAGCTTTCCTAACTTCATCTTAAAATATCTAAATTCACATACCTTCTTTGTCTTTCTGCTATTTTCAGTTTTGTCTTTTACAGTTTTATAATGTAAACTTAATACAAATTTGACTTGGGTTCTTGTACTTGATTAAACTGCAACTCATATGTTTATAAATATTTAAAAGTATATTTTCTGTTGCCAAAAAATAAAGATGGCTATTTCACAATGGAACATACTCTATTTTCCAGAGTCAAAGAATTCAAATTTACCTGTAGCCTATACATTTAGATAGGTTTTACCTTGACAAAGTTTACATGGTAAACAAAGACATAGTAAACAAAGACAAAGTTTCAGGATAACCCGTTAGTTGACTTAGAAAAGTGTTTGGGTATATAAGGGTTTCTCAACCTTGGCACTATTGATTTTTGGAGCTGGATAATTCTTTGCTATGAGTGGCTGTCTTGTGCACTGTAGACTGTTTTCTGGTATCCCTAGTCTGCACCCACTAGATGCCAGTAGCAACCCCCTTAGCTGCCAAATGTTCCCTGGGAGGAGACAGAAAAGTTGTCCCCAGTTGAGAACCACTGGTGTGTCTCATGGTGGTTCAGCATGTTGGTTTTAGAGCCTGACAAATCTGAGCTCCACTCCCAGGTCTGCGACTTGTTCACCATTGACCTGGGAAATTACTAATTTTCTGCATTTGTGAAATGCTGATTGTAGTATGGCCACCTCCTACAATACTTGGATGAGATAAGGCAACGCACTTAGCTTGGTGATTTACTCATAGTAAAAACTCAATAAAAGTAATCATTGTCATTAATAGCACCTATATCATAATTCCTGATCCTAAATAAAAATTCCCTGACTCAAATCTGCATAATAATGACTAATTACATTTTCTTAAAAAATTTTTTTATTAATATCTTTATTTATTTTTTGAGAGACAGAGAGACAGAGCATGAGAGGGGGAGGAGCAGAGAGAGAGGGAGACACAGAATCCAAAGCAAGGCTCCAGGCTCTGAGCTGTCAGCACAGAGCCTGATGGGGCTCAAACACATGAGTGTGAGATCATGACCTGAGTCGAAGTCGGACACTCAACTGGCACCCAGGAGCCCCTGACTAATCACATTCTTAATTGTGTTGTTTTATAAAGGTATAATGAACTAAAACTTTAATATAAGTAAACTAAGCTCTAAATACAATTAATTCCTAAATAGGACACAGATAAACTTTGTAGTTAACTCTTTGAACTTCAAACCATATCCAGAGAAATGACTGGAGTAATATTGCTTTCCATACATGACTGCTGAGGAAAAGCATAGCTAGGAGAGAGGAAATTGAATAAGAGTTGTATAACCAAAGCTCTAGGACCTAAGAAGAAAACCTTGATTTCCTTCCTCTTCCTCTAAATCCTTAGGTGTTAGCAGTGAAAGACACCAAGAAAATGAAGAACTAGAATGTAGAATATTGTCACACGGAACTAATATAAGAAGTACAACCAAAGACAAAACTTAAATGAAGAAATTTTGTATGTGCGCACCTCAAATGCTCTCAACCACAAAATTAGAGAAATAACAGATGAATACATGGATTGTCAAAAGACTTGCTGTACAAAAATAAACTTCTGAACTTTAGTGTTTTGCTCAATAGAAAATCCTTTCTTCACTCACTTATGACCTCAGACATTCATCAGAACTTAATGCACATGAAACAACAATTCCATGCCAAGTTTTGAGACTGTGAAAAAAAATCCCGAGTAGAATGACATTTAAAATGCTAATTTAATTTAAATTACCTTAGCATAAAATTCAACCATCTGGGAATTTTATATACTTTCCTCCTGGATTCTGGTGCACACTCAGGTAAGTACAGCTGTTAACCATAAACAAATGGTTGTTCTAAAGGGGTGGTTGTATAGCCTTTTTAATTCCAAGTTCACTTTGTCTGGGGATGTTCAGATAATGCTTTCATTTGGAGGGTTGTGGAAAGGGTAAGCTATGAGAAGCTTAAATATTTTGTTAGGAGATTCTGCTGAGAAGAGGAATTCTAATTCTTGCCTTGTGCTTGCAAGTATACCAATAATAGGGCCTTTCAGAAACAAGTCACCTGAGACTTTACATAACAATGAATAATATTAGAAATATTCTCCATGAAAGTAAATTTCATGGTCCAAGTAATGTGCTACTCTCCTACTATGACTTGTGCCATGATTAAACTTGTTTTACACTAAAACACTAAATTGCACAAGGATGCCTTTTAAATAAAAGATATTCAACAAACAATTCTTGATGACAGTCCCATCTCCCCTCAATTCAGCAAATTAAAATGAAGTTGCAAAATCTTTAAAGTCACACAGCTACTTAATTGCAGAGTTTGTCCAGAAAACACACGCCTGAATCCCATTCCAGTTCTGGGTTGGTGATTAAAAATTTTTTTTTCAACGTTTATTTATTTTTGGGACAGAGAGAGACAGAGCATAAATGGGGGAGGGGCAGAGAGAGAGGGAGACACAGAATCGGAAACAGGCTCCAGGCTCTGAGCCATCAGCCCAGAGCCTGATGCGGGGTTCGAACTCATGGACCGTGAGATCGTGACCTGGCTGAAGTCGGACGCTTAACCGACTGCGCCACCCAGGCGCCCCTGGGTTGGTGATTAAATCATAAAACACGTTGATTGATTTGATGAAAAAAGTTTACATATTCATTTAATCTAGGACATCCTTCACCTCACATATACCACCTATGCATATATCTTTATTTAACTTTTTAATTTTTTTTTTCAACGTTCATTCATTTTTGGGACAGAGAGAGACAGAGCATGAACGGGGGAGGGGCGGAGAGAGAGGGAGACACAGAATCGGAAACAGGCTCCAGGCTCTGAGCCATCAGCCCATAGCCCGACGCGGGGCTCGAACTCCCGGACCGCGAGATCGCGACCTGGCTGAAGTCGGACGCTCAACCGACTGCGCCACCCAGGCGCCCCTATTTAACTTTTCAAACATTCGATTATAGTTGACACACAATGTTACATTAGTTTCAGGTGTATAATTTAGTGATACTTAACTTCTCATTTAGCTGAAGTGTCAAATGATTAAAGCACTTTGCTATTGTTCTTTAGGATATCATTCTTTTTTTTAATTGAAGTATAATTCACATACAGTGTTACATTAGTTTTAGATGCACAACATTGATTCAACAATTCCATAAATCACTTCACTATTGATATAATGTTAGCTATGGGTTTTTTATATACGGACTTTATTGTGTTGAGGTATGTTCTCTCTAAACTCACTTTGTTGAAAGTTTTTATTATGAATGGATGCTGTATATTGTCAAATGCTTTTTCTGCATCTGTTGCAGTGATCATATGTTTTTTATCTTTCCTGTTTTTAATGTGATGTATCACACTGATTGGTTTGCAAATTTTGAACCACCCTTGCATTCCTGGAAGAAATCCCATTTGATCATAGTTAATGATTTTATTAAGGTATTATCAGTTTGGCTTGCCTATATTTTGTTGGGGATTTGTACATCTATTTTCATCAGAGATATTGGCCTGTAGTTTTCTTTTTTGTGATATTTGTCTAGTTTTGGTATTAGGATAATGCTGGCCTCATAGAATGAATTTGGAAGTTTTCCTCCCTCGTCTATTTTTTGGAGTAGATTGAGAATAATAGGTATTAACTCTTTTTTAAGTGTTTGGTAGAATTAACCTGTAAACCCATCTGGTCTTGGACTTTGGTTTGTTGGGAGATGTATTAACATTTTTTTTTTTAATTAACAAATTAATTTCATTACTAGTAATTGGTCTGTTCTAATTTTCTATTTCTTCCAGATTCAGTTTTGGAAGATTGTATGTTTCTAGGAATTTATCTATTTCTCCTAGGTTAAATTATTAGGTCATTAATATCCCTGGCCTCTAATATCTTGCTACTTGAAATGTGAACTATGGATCATCAGTATCAGCATCACCCAGAAGCTTGTTATAAATGCAGAGTCTCAGCTCCAGCTCAGACCTAATAAGTCAGAATATTTAAAAGATACTCAAGTGACTTGTATGCACATTAAAGTTTGAGAACACTGTTTTAATATATTAATATAAGTGTAAATATATGTGTAATGTGTGCCTATCTATCTATTATCATATTTATTTACATCCCCCCCCACCTCAGGGTTTTATGTATTACTTTACTAACCCTGGTAAAAACAGGTGAACTCAATAAAATAACCTAACTGCATAAATTCTACATTTTTGCACAAATTACCAGCTATTCCCCATAACCTAAGTATATGTGGCTGTGAAGAATTTTTACAGAAGTAAGTATCTTATTAAGGTAAATTTTGATTATTACTATAACCTATATTAAGCAGCAATTAATTTTTTTCTTTTAAAGAGACTTTGCACAAACACTATACTCTTATAACCAGTATAACTAATTCAATGTTGCCCCCTTTAACTTAAATTTTAAACTTTATGAGTCATATTCACATTCTTATTTTTGGTTTTGTATTTGTGTATTTATGGCAACATGTATTAAATGACCTGTGCCTGGGGGGACATTCCCAGAAGATGGAACTTTCAGTTTTGAAACCAAGAAAATCATGGACAAACCAAGTCACTTTTTCTGTAATAAAGCTTATTAGGACTGATCATAATTTTAAAAAATTGCAATAAGTCATTTTTCATTTGGAATAACATTAGTATGTTGATTAAATACTGATTTTTAAAAATCACAGAAGGTTTTAGTATAAGCATTGTAACATTTTTATAAAAGAGTAAGTTTTAAAACATCTTCATTTTTTTTAGACAGCTTTTAAAGCAATCAGAAAAGTCTGCTGTCATGTACGTCAGGTGCAAGTACTTATTTGACAGAAAACTTACCTTCTCTTAATGTACCATGATAATGACTGTCATGCAATTCCTTAAAGACCAACCTTGAAAATATAATACAACTTTTAAAAAGGACTTATTTCTCTGCTGATATTGCATAGTTATTCTAACTAGTAAAGTAATAAACTAAAGTGGTCCATAAAGGAGATTGCCATTGCCATTTTCATTTTGCGTTTCTACAAGTGTCTAAAGACTGACAACAGTAGCATGGAGGTAAAAATGTATTTCTTTTCAGATACCAACTGTCATTTTAAACATAAAAGGAATAGTGATAGTACAAAATTAAAGGAAGTCTTTGGACCCTAGAACTAGTATGGGCAAGAATCAAACAGAGAATGTTATTTAGTTTTATACAGAGGTCATTTATTATAAAAAGAAAGAATGACTAACAGGGGATAAGAACCCAGAGAGCAGAGCCAAGAGCCATGGAGAACAACTCACAGGGAGCAGAACTGAGCCCTATTCACAGAACAGGCAATGTGTACTTGGCTGGAATTCAGAATTTCTTTGGACTGGTGACTTTTCCATATTTTTTTAAATGGAAGTGCCTACTGTGGTTAATCTATGCTTGTCTGATCACTTTATGATGGATATGTCAGTGGCGGATAACCTGCTCTTTAGTTCATTGTTCACGGGTCTTCTGACCAAGAGGAATGGTACTTAAGTGCTTTGTTTAAGGTACCTTACCTAAGGAGACTCAACTGTATATAGATTCAATTGAGATGATGAACCTCACGCCTGAGACTAATGCTAAATGGGATGAATCTTTTGAGAGATCTTGGGAAGAGGTGAGCATATTTTGCCTATAGGAGGGATGTGAATTGTTAGTCTAGAGGGTATACTGTGGAAAACTGAATTTTATAGTGATAGCCACAGTTATATCCCCAACCTCACATGTTCATCTAGAACCCTGCCACTCCCCCATTATGAAGTAGAGTCTACTTCCTCTCCTACTGAATCTGGGTAGATTTGTGCTTCACTTGGAACTAGTAGAATGTGGTGGAAGTGATGCTGTATGACTTCTGAGGTTAAGTCAGAAAGGCAATGCTACCTTCACCTTGCATCTGGGACACTAGCAATGGAGCCCTGCATCACCATGTACATAGTCCAACTGCCCTGAGACCAACATGCCTTGAGGAAACTCAAGCTCCCCTATACAGAGATATGCAGAGAGACCTCATGAAGAAGCTCATGAAGTGGACTACTTAAAAGAAAGAGATACGTGGCTAGTTTCCAGCTTCTCCACGCCCCCACCATTTTAGCTCCAGTTACAATCTGATTACAACTGTATAAGAGCCCTGAAGCTGTATCAACCAGTGAAGCCTGTCCTGAAACTATAATATAATAATTCCTGTAGTTTTAATCTATTAAGTTTTGGGGGTGATTTATTGTATAGCAATGGTAACTGAAACACCTCTTCCAAATTAAAAAGAGATTTTAAGTTTAATTCCACTTCTTTAAAGTAAGAGAACACACTTGTAGATTCTAGATGCTAATTACACAGCTTTATTTGGGCCTGTGTGTAAGATTTTTAAAAATTATGTATCTGCCACCAGGAGCTCTAAATTTGAGGTCAAAATAGGTTTGAATCCTCTTTTTTTATTATTATCAGTTATTACCATGGACCACAGAAATTTACTTAGTATTTTGTTTTCCCATCTGCTAATTGGTGGTAACATCTATTAGAGACAATTAGCATATAGATTAAATTGATTGATTAATACATGGGAAAGACCCCTACAAGGTGTCTGACACATAACTACCTGATCTAGTTCTAGGGTCTACCTGGTGACAATCCACTGGGATATCTCTAGGCAAAAGACACATGTCATCAAGATGGTATATGCAATGGAGGGAGATGAATAGAGGCAATGGCACTTCATCAGTGAGCTGTCATATTATCTTATTCCTTTATTTAAAGTACCAGACATTTCTTCCCTTCACTCTGTCAGCAATGAGATATTTCATCTCTCCAGTAAGCAAAACTTCTTGGACTTTGAATTCCCTTTAGGCAAGGACTAAACTTTTATGTCTGTATCACAGTGCCTAATAGTGACTAAAACAAAGGAAGTGCTCCATAAATACTGGCTGAATAAAGGAAAAAGTAGTTCTGTAACTAGAAGTTCCTTCCTAAACATACTCAGGTGCTGCCAGCATTATGGGAATCAAAAAGAAGAGGTCTGCTTCTTTAGGTCTACTTACACTCTCAAGAATTCTGAAATAAGGGATCAAGTTTACATGAATTAATAACAATTGCAGTTAGCAAAACTGGTATGTATTTTTTAAAGTATATTACAAATATGGGGTACTTGGGTGGCTCAGTTGTTTAAGTGTCAAACTCTTGAATTCAGCTCATGTCACGATCCCAGGGTTGTGGAACTGAGCTCCACCACTGACTCCACACTATGTGTGGTGCCTGCTTAAGATTCTCTCTCTCCCTCTCTCTCTGTCTTTCTCTTTCTCTGCCTCCTCACATGCTCTATCTAAAAAAAATTTTTAATAAAGTATATCACAAATATGATATAATAAAATTATTGATAGGCAGGATAACACAGTGGTTAAGAGCACAGGCCCCAAGTCAGAATGTATGGAAGCAAATTCCTGTTCCATTCTCTTCTGACCATATAAAGGTAGGCAAAGACTCCATGCTTTAAATCCCTATCTATAAATCAATAATACTTGATATATAGTACTTCTATAGTGTCAATAGTACTTACCTAGGTACTACTGTTGTAAGGATTAAGTGAGTTAATATATGCAAAACATGTAAAACATTTCTTAGTAATAATAGAGATTATTTGCTTACAAAAATCTAATTTAAAATGACAATTTTTATTGCTAAAGTGAAAGAAAACATTTTAACTACTCTAACATTACTCAGAATTCAAAAATGAATCTTGTTGCATGAAGGAAATTGCTATACCAGGCCTTAGAAGTGGTTATATAAGTACCTAGAGGCCCCCACACAATACGGTAAAGCTAGAATCCTCTGCCTTGAATTTGTCAAAATGAAGTAAAAATAGATGGAGAATAATAAATACTAAGCCATGAATGCTAGTGTCTACTTGGGATAATTTAGTGACAATAAATCTAAGCAGACCCACTGGGTTATGCCAAGACATTTTCCTAACTGAATCTAATTTGGTTGACTTGTTCTGTTTAATTAGTGAATATTATAATTATGTGCTCTGAAAGTTATATGAATTTAATACCATCAAGTAGCACTAAAGCAAAGTAAAGCAAAATACCAAGACAGAATTTCTTTTGAGGACTTGTCTTCTTGAAAAGAATACAATTAACTCCCTAGAGTAATCCTTATTTGCCTACATAATGAATGCTGTGGGAGAGTGAAGCACTTCCTACTTTTCTTCTCATCAATACTTATATGACCGAGTCTTATTTAGTTGAACCTAGGACATTTTCAGTAATTACAAGCACAGGGGTCTACCACAGATTCTCCCATGGGAGAAAATTTATTAGTGTAGGCAAAGTGGTTACAACTCTGCATGTCTGACCCCTTTTAACTTCTTGGCTACCTAAATATTCAATAAGAGCCTTTGCCAGTTATATATGTCGAGAAGGATAAATGTTTTAAAAGGAAGCAGATACAAATTAAAAGTGGTACTTTCTGTCATTTTTTCAGACTGACATCTGGAGATATTTTGTTAGCATATAAATAGGTTTTTTTCTTTCTTTTTCTTTTCTTTTCTTTTTTTTTTTTCTTTTGTAATTAGACTGCTAGTGATTGCTTAACCTTGTCTTTGTTGGAGATATGTTCAAGAAAAATTTAGGAAACAATATCATATCCTGTACTATCAACAAAAGCAGGAATTTTTTCATTAATAAAGAAGGGGTGAAAGGATCCAGTTACAAAAATAGTCAGTGGGAAATATAACTGTATATCCCAACATCTGTGGTAACCACAGCATTTTTTTCTAGAATATAGAAGAAATTATTGAATGAGCTTAAAGTAAGGTTTGACTAATTATTTTTGTTTTTAATTGTTTTACATTTATTTATTTGTTTTGAGAGACAGAGAGACAGAGAGAGAGAGAGACAGACTGAGAGAGAACAGTGTGGGAGGTACAGAGAAAGAGGGAGAGAGAATCCCAAGCAGGCTCCACACCATCAGTGCAGAGTCCAATATGGAGATTGAACCCATGAATCATGAGGTCATGACCTGAGCCGAAATCAAGATCCAGACACTCAACCAACTGAGCCAGCCAGGCACCTCAGGTCTGACTAATTCTTAATGTATTTTGCTAGTACAGTGACTAGAAAAAATAATATTTGGCAACATTTTAAAAATTCACACCTAAACTTACTTTGGTTTGCTTATCATTTTTTTTATTAGCTCTTGTTGATTAATTGCTTTACTTCTTTCCTTCATCCTTCTCTTTAAAAAATATTTTTTAGGTAACAATTCATTTACTGACACTGTAGTAGGTGCCAGAGATACAGTGGAAAGGCATAATCTCTATAATCATGAAGCTTATGATATAATACAAACAAAACAAATAAATAAAGATACCTAGGGTGGGACCCCACATCCAATGGCTGGTGTGTTTATAAGAAGAGGAAAGGACATAGAAACACAGGGAAGGGCCCGAGGAGATAAGGACAGAGACTGGACTCATGCTGCTACAAGCCAAGCAACACCTGGAAGCTGCAGAGGAAAGGAAAGATCTTCCTGAGAGCCTTCAGAGGTAGCATGGTCCTGGTGACAACTTTATTTCAAACCTCTAGCATTCAGACCTGTGAGAAAATAAATTTCTACTGTTTCAAGCCATCCAGTTTGTGATAGTGTTTTGCAGCAGCCCTGGGAAAATGACACAGACATGTGGACTTTGAAGTATCTGTGGAACATCTAAGTGGAGGGGTCAAGGAAGAAGATGAATTTGGAGGTTTGGAACTCAAGTTTGGACTGGAGACAAAACTTGGAGGAACATCAGCATATGATTGAGCAATGAAGACATATAAGTAGCTGAGATCATCCCGGGGCAGTCTGTAGAGTAAGGGAAGAGAAACTAGTCTAGAACCCTGAAGAAGAGTAACCTTGTATTAGTGGGTAGAGAGATAGAGGTACTTACAAAGGGAGACCAAGACTAGAGAGGTAGAAGGAAGACCAGGAGAGTGTGGTGTCAGAGCCTCATGCAGAAGGTGCTTCACAAGTTCAGTGTGGCAGATTGGTCAAAAGATAAAGGCTTTGTCCATTATGTTTAGGAAGAGATAATCCTAGGGACCTAACAGATTCCAGTGCAATAGTGGAATAGCTTTTGAGGAGTCACTGAGACATGAAAAAGTGGGTCCAGGAAGTGTAGACAACTCTTTCTGAGAGGCTGAAGGTGAAAGGGAGGAAATCTACTGTAACTAGATGCAGACAGAGGATCAAGGAAAGTCTTTTCACATGCCTTAATTGTATTTGAGTTTACTTCTAGATGCTTGTGCTTTTTTCTAATGAGGCACCTTGATATTTAGACAGTGATAATAAAACAAGTAGAATGGCACCTTATTGTTGACCATAAAACTGCTCACTAAGTTATAGCAAAACAACTAGAACATGTTTTACAGATATAAATCTAAAAAGTCAGTAAATGGGAATCTGTTGTTGGTAGAAGTTTTCTGCATAATTTATAAAGAGGGAAATTGTAGGCAGGATAATGTTTTGAAATGCAAAACATCTGACTCACAGTAGAGATGAAGAGCACTGAATGACCCATGAGAGAAACTTATCTTATTGTTCATACAGGGTAGAGAAAATTCAAAACCGATAAGGCATCAGACATTGCACAGCAAAACTACTTTAATGAGGGTGAGTCATGATGCCACCCAGGGAAATGAATCAGGTGCCCACATGCCCAATCTTCTTCATAACTACAGGTTTCCCCCCTTTTAAATTAAAACTAGTCAGGTAACAACTAATGTCCCTGTAGAACAAATTTAGCCAAATGGAAATATACAATGGCCTCAGAAGTAAATGAGAATATCAAAGGGACCCAGTTTTTCCAGTAAAGAAAGAACCATTACTTTAAGTGTAATGTCATGCCCACTGGCTCCAAAGGACTTGTAAATGTTTTTATTGTGTTCTCTATTTCAGCTTATTTGGACACCTTCCCACTGTGGAATATCTCCAATAGCTTCTCCTCAACACTGAAATCTTAGATACTGTACCGGAGGCTCCTATGGTTTTCTGCCCAAGCCAGGAGAGTGAGGAGCATCTCTGTCTCCTCCTGTTCTCCTACCCTCTTGCTTCCATAGTCAATCATAAGTCCTATAAATTCTACTTCTTAAACATCTCTCACTTATCTTCTTCCCCAGAGCTACAGCTCTGATCTAAGCTGCCACTGACTCACCTATGCCAAGTCTCACTTATCCTGTCTTGCACCCTCTAAAAGAAGCTATAGCACAGCTAGACTGAGGAAGGAAAAATAGAAATTAGATACCATCCTGCTGATTAAAACCTTAGGTGGTTTCCCGATAGGGCCACAGCAAGCCTGTATGGGCCTTTGTGAGGAATTTGAAAAAAGAAAAAAAAAAAAAAAAAAGAAAGAAAAGGGTAATCATTCCCTTTCTGGGATAAGCAGAGTTAGATTTCAGACCCAATTTTCTCCCCTGGTCAGGCTTTTATGCAGTGCAGAAACTATGATGCCCTTTGTCCTTAGAATAAAATCCAGGCTCTTTAAGAAGGTTTGTACAGCCCTCTATAACCTTGTTTCTGTCAATCTCTGTAGAGTCACCTTTTGTCATACTTTTATTCATGTTCTCTGATCCTGCTATCCTTGAACAGTTTCAGTTCCTTGAACATGCCATATTCTCATTTAACCTTTGCCAAACCTTCCACTGTTTAGAAAAAAAACTCTGCTCCTTTCTGTCCAGATAACACCTTCTCATTCTTTAGGTCTTGGAAAAACTATTACTCCTCCTTTATAGGACTTCCCAGACCCCCTCTGTTAAAATAAGTCTTGCCACACACTTTCCTGGAGCACCTAAATGTGCACTTGCATAACACTCAATAGGATTTATTGAAACTGCTGATACAAAGTCTGCCTTTTCTGATGGACTCTCTGTTCAATGAAGGAAGGCTTTGTTTATTTGCTTCCCACTGTATTTTCTATGTATAATAACATGTCTGACACTTAATAGATGTTAGAGAAATATTTACTGGGCAAAAAAATAATTAAATGCATGGGAAACACCTGGAATCCTTGTTGCAGTATAGTGGGGAAAGTTTGTCAGAAGATACAGGTTTTAATCCTGGCTCTGCCACTAACTACTTAGTTGTGTAACCTTAAGCAGGTTTCCTTAACCATTGTAAACCTACTTTCCTCATAATTAGAATGCTATAATACCATCTGTCCTATCTACCTACAAGAAGCTCGAAGGAGGTAAGAAAGGACAATATTTATTGAGTACCTACCATGTGCAAAGTCCTATGCTAAGGATGGCCATTTACATTATCTCGAAAGAAATAAGGCAAATCTCTAAAAGATTATCATTTACCTAAAGATCACAGTAAATGGCAACACATGGACTTACATCCAAATTTCTCTGGTTCTAAAGGCTCTACTTTCTCTGCCTCTTTCTCTATTCCTTTTCTTCTTCACCATATTCCTTCAAAATCCATTGATAAATTCTTCAACTCATAGGACAAGTATTATTTGTTCTGTGAAACCATCTCTAACTCTCTTAGGTAGATTTATATGCTCCTATCTCTAAGTTCATGGCATACTAATATAATAACATTATACTTTGGTTATTTGCATACCACAAAGTTTTTCAGAAAAGGGACCATATCTTTCCATTGTTGTATACCTAGTATCTTGACTGGGCATTAGTACATTGTAAGTGCTAAATGAGTATTGGTTAAATGAATAAATGAACATTCTCTATCTATTATTATTCATAAATTTGATAATACAACTAATTTTTCTTTAGTGTTGATATGTAGTTTTACATTTTATACATAACCAACAAATATTAATCCCTCAACCACAATTGCTCATATGCTTGAGGTTGCTAAGATAGTGTAATAAACATATGACACCAGTTCTTACCAAATCATAAAGATCTGGTTTTAGATAAATATATTTAAGATTATAATTTTTTATTTTAGAGAGACAGAGCACAAACAGGGGAGAGGTACAGAGAGAGGGAAACAGAATCTGAAGCAGGCTCCAGGCTCTGAGCTGTCAGCACAGAGCCTGACATGGGGCTTGAACTCATGAACTGCGGGATGGTGACTTGAGCCAAAGTCAAACACTCAACCAACTGAGCCACCCAGGTGTCCATATTTAAGATAATTAAAAAAATTTTTAAATGTTTTTATTTGTTTTTGAGAGAGAGGAGAGAGATACAGAGTGAGAGTGGGGGAGAGGCAGAGAGAGAGGGAGACAGAATCTGAAGCGGGCTCTAGGCTCTGAGCTTTCAGCACAGAGCCCGATGGAGGGCTCGAACTCGTGAACTATGAGATCATGACCTGAGCCGAAGTTGGATGCTTATCCAGCTGAGCCACCCAGCTGCCCCTAAGATTATTTTAAAGACAAGCTAATAATTGCCTGAAAGGGAATATATCAAATATGAGGTATGGATAAATCATTCAGGTTTATTTTGAATTTGATACTCTATTTTAAATTTTCTATGTGGAAACTTCAGGAAACAAATATATTGCTAGTAAATAGCAAATTATTTAGCTTAGAGAATTTGACATATTATTTATTATAATGTTATCCTGTTCTAGAGAATTATAATAGTAGAAACAAAACCCAGTTGCAAATTAGTGGCCTATAGCACATCAGTGGGCTAAGAGACTAAAACAGAATTGAAGGTTTCCTTTACATTTAAATGAAGATGAATACTATTTACTCAATACTCAAATCAAGAAGAAGTACAAAAAATACTTTGAAGCTATGCAATATGTAATATAAATCCTTCATCTGAGACAACAGCTTGTCAAAATGCTAATCATTAGGAACTGAAAGGTTTGTTTGGTTGATAATGCTTCCTTTCGTGTGTGCTATGTGCTTTCCAGAAGGAAATATGAAATCTATTATTAGCTTTACATAGTCAATGCATGTTTATCTGAGTTAATAAAAAGAACATAGACGTCTGTGCTAATACAAAGAACACAGACATATAATACACCTGTTTTAGATCTAAAAGGGTGAATAATACAAAAATTACATCTTTGACTCTGGAGGAAATGCTGATTCTTTGCAGCATATTTGTCTTCTACTATACTCTATTAGCTTTTCTAAGAACTATGCTATGGAAAACTCACATAAACACACAAGTAAGAATTCCCTCTAGATCCTGGGAACTGCTTGCCAGAGGTTAGAATTCTGTCAGTGGTATTCATTCTGCACACTGGATTCTGATCATCACTAATATGTTGAAAGCTCTCATTCTCAAGCCTCCAGGTCCTCATACAATATTCTCAACCTCACACATGGCTAATGAAGAAACTAGCACAAGAAATGGTGAAGAAAAAATTAGTTCTGGGAAAAGGAAAAAGGAAAGTCATGCTATGCCTTGCTCTGACATTGTGAAAGAACAGGGAGCATTAAAGTTATTATTGTTATTTTTTACATGAAGCCTTAGAAATTGGCCTACTAAAAGAAAAAGGGGAAGAAAATTATAAATTAGTGTACATTGTCAGATGCATTGCTTCCTAGAGTGATATTAATGATTTTGACAATGCCGGGTCAAGTACTTTATAATTATATAAGAAAACTGAATAGCCTCTCAATGTAAATAACTGCTATCTTTTCATCTGTGAAATCAGATCAATTATGTAACAAAAATTTACATTAAAAATGACATTTCTCTCTGAGGCATTTTATAAAATAACCAATGAAAGGTGGTCTCCATGGCTCAGAAAAAGCAATGTAGTTAAAGAAAAGCTGGTCTGGCCTTATTATAGAGATAGAGATGGTACCTAGTAGCAGATAGTAGGTAGGAGAATTCCAACAAAGCAAAACATTCAGTTGTCCAATCATTTACCATTTAGGGAGCAACTGTTGTAAGTCAGTCACTCTGCTAGGCACTGGAGATACATCTTATTGGAGACATAATCCCTTCATTTAGGAGCCCACAGACATCTAAACAAATACTATAAAATATCTACTAGCAGAGTTTTGTGAAGGGTGCTAGGGGGGGCATGTGGATGAAAGAGTTGTTGGAATTAGAGAAGACTTCACAAAGGAGGTAACCCTTAGCCTAATTCATCACAGGAACTAAAGTTTACCAGGTAAATTAGATGAGAAGGCATTCCAAGATGACAGAAAAGTACTCTATGAATAAAGAATCATGAACTCTAAGAACGGTGTACTTAGGAGTACATAGTATATTTGGGTAGAGGTAAATAAATTCAAGTTAGAGCCAGGTTATCAAGGACCTGTTGTACATGCTAAGGCATTTGGACATTCTTATATAGTGATAAGATATAAGATGATCTTAAGCAATGAAGTGGCATGGTCAGATATGCTTACAAAATTAACGCTGCTAGCTTTAAGAAAAAGCTAGCTCTGGGAAGAGACATCCATAATTTAAGAACTTCAGGTTTGTATAATCCCTAATATAGTCTCCCACCCTCTGGCTTATGTCATAAGATTTCGCTTTTAGTAGCTTCACAACTAGTACCGATTAAAATAAAAGCTACGGTATTTTATTAGCTAGAAAATGGTATTACAGATAATACATAAATGCATTAATTGAGCTGGACTCAATGTGAGGTGAAAGAGACAATTATTAAATTTATTATTAAATTATTAAATTTTTCAGTCTCAACCATGTTTATAACCTCAATGAGAGCAAGGGATGCTGATCAGGGAGGTTCCTCTGGAGCCAGGGAAGATGAAGACAGTCTTCTTTTCTCCCAAATCAAGGGAACACTGGACATTGTATTTGTTGTCTACCTCTGTATAACAAATAAAAAACAGTTTCTTACAACAACATGTATTTATTATCTCACATTTTACATGAGTCAGGAGTCTGAGCACACATGAATGGGTCCTCCGAGAAGGGTCTCAACCAGGCTGCAATTCAGGGGTTGGCCAGGGCTGCATACAAACTCAAAGAGGGAGCAGGAATCCGGGGTCATCTTAGAATTCTGTCTAATAACAGCTTCCACAAGTTAAGTACAAAAGTTGAGATTACTAGAGCCTAGAGCCAGGTAGGCAGGGAACAACTGGTCTATCAAGTAGGTAGGAAGTTACTTGGGTGAATATGTGGAACAAGCCCCGTCATGGGCTTGCTCACTATGTCACGATGCATGAAAGAGAAGCCTCCCTCTAAAGAGCTAGGGCCCAGGTAGACCCCACACAGGCACCACCCCAAATAGACAAAGTATAGAGAAGAAAAGGGAAAATGTTCTCCCAAAGAAGATTGTAGAGATAGAAGATGTAAACAGAGGAAAAGGTCTAGCAGTTTGGAAACTGTTTTCAATTGAGGGTAGAGAGGGGATTTCTCCATAGCATAGACCTGGAAATAACTTTTTCCCTCCATAAAAGAAAAAAAATTACCTTTTTTCCTACCATATTATATATAATAATGTAATATATAACTGATAGCAGGGAGATTTTTCAAGAGATATAAACAGTCTAGTAAAGAAAATCTATCAAGCAAACTAAAGCAGACAAGATAATTAGATCTATGTAGCAATGGATTTGAATCGCAAAGAAAATTCCAGATAACAAAGCAGTTGTATTTTCACACGAATTGACACAGGGTAAAAGCAAGAGAAAATTGAGTTAATGAAAGATTAATTAAAAAAATATTTTCAACACAAAAACTCTGGAACAGTTGCTCTCTTGCTTCTGCTGTAATTTTGGATAGATTAGCACTTGTAGAAGTCTGGCTTTCTCCAGCAGTAACACAACTCTAGCTTTTGCTGCCCTAACACCCTAGAACACATAAAACAGAACAAACAGAAATTCCAATTCTGCTCATCAGCAGGTCAACCTGCCAGTTCCAAGCAACTTTGTGGATTTAAGATTCTGGTTGCCGGCTGGACTCCTAGCACCTGGCTGCTCTATATTTGTACTGAATTCTTAGAGTCTGGGCTCTGTTTGTTGCCTAAACATACAGTAATAGCAGCAATACAAATAATAATAATGGCCACAGTTATTAAGCCTTTATGAAGCTACATTAATTAAGCATGTGTTACATTCATGTATTTTCTCATTTAGTGGCACTGGCTCAATGTAATAGAAATAGCATTTTTCAAAGAAGATATTGATATGTCTCCATTCTTAAATTTTGTTCATTGTGAACCTCTCTTCCCCCAAGTCTATACTGGAGACTTAATGCCCAGAAGAGGAAGGACATACAAGTTTCTGGAAAATTTTGGGAAGAAAAATGCTGAATGAGATAGGGAGGATAGGAAAATAGTTCTACATTTGTGTCCTAAACTTTTCTTTCCAAGCTTTATCTGGAAAGCCTGTAATATAATAGGTATTGGAAGAACATGAAGAAAGAGGGACCTAGAATCCAAATCCCATCTACATTCTGGGAATGGCCAATTCTGAGTAAACTTGGTAGTTCCGCATGGACTGGCAAGGTCTTAACAATAAATTTTTCTGAGCCCTGTTCAGTGTCCTTTGAATGAGGCTCAGAGGTTCCTGTGGCCTCCAGAAGGGGGCCTCAGAAGCATCTGGGCTAAAAGCCAAGCAGGCTGCCATGGGGCCAGCTTGGCAAGGAGAGAGGAGACTGCAGCAGAGGCCAGAGTAGACAGATGGCAGATGTGGCTGATGTAGAGGCTCCACCTTACTAGTGAGAGATGAGCTGAGGCGAGCAGCCAAAAAGAGCTGGCCTTGGTGGCAATGATCTTGGCCTATATATATCACCCACAGGCTGTAGGTACACTGGGAGGGATACTCACATCCTACTGTCCCTTCTATGTTGCCTTCAGGGCCCACATATTAACCATTTGTTAGGAATCTGAACAAAAAGCTGATTTAAACTTTTTCCATTTTCTTCAATGGTCTGATCTTTGCCCTCATTGACCCCTTACCAAGGATGACTTTGCTTCTAGTTCATAGAGAAAATAGGAGCCATCAGACAGTAAAATGCAAATTAGATCATTTCTCTCTGCTTATCAGCCTGCCATTGCTGTCATTGCTCTTTTAAGTCTCTTTTGGTCTTAGGATAAAGACCCAAATTCTGAACATAGCTTATAAGGGCTGCGTGATTGGCCTTTTACTTCCTCTGTGGCCTCAGCTCCTGCCACCTCTCCCCTTTGTCTGGAACCTCTAGTTTTGTGTTAATTTCTACCACAGGGATTTGTTTTCAATATGCTAGTCCTCCTTTGAAGAATAATCTTCCCATCCCACTTTGGTCTAGTTAACTCTATTTTGTCTCTCCGAGCTTAACTCTTCCTGGCAAAGCTCTGCAGATTCTTGTACGAGATCAGTCATTCAGAAAGTCTCTCGGCCACACTCTGAGTTAATATATTTATTTTATGAGGCCCAAATATATCAATAGTCTTCTTTCAACTAATTTTATTGAGAATAATAAGTTCCCACCTGATAGTTTGCACTAAGCCATATTACCCCACCATTTAACTATGTAAGGTATTTTCATATTTTTAACTATCGAAAAACAGTCAATATTTTCTTTGTCAAGCATCTACTAACTTATATTTCTTGCCTTCTGTGTGATGTGTGTAGTAAGGCACTGAAGAAAATTCATGAGATTCCAGAGGGGAAATAGGAAAAGAGTAAGTATAGAAGAGGCATTTTATGATTTATCAAAAACTGATAAGAATATATTTGTACTATTACATATATATGATGTTTGAGATTAAAAGCTTTCCAAGAGATAACAGCTGGGAAGATGGCGGTGTAGGAGGACGCTGGGCTCACCGCGCATCCTGCTGATCACTTAGATTCCACCTACACCTGCCTAAATAATCCAGAAAACCGCCAGAAGACTAGCAGAATGGAGTCTATGGAGCCAAGCACAGGCGAGAGGCCCACGGAAGAGGGTAGGAAGGGCAGCGAGGCCGAGCGCGCTACACAGACTGGCAGGAGGGAGCCGGGGCAGAGGGGCGGCCCGCGGACCAAGCAGAGCCCCCGAGTTTGGCTTGCAAAAGCGGAGGGGCCGGACGGAGTGTGTTCCGACAGCAAGCAGGACTTGACATCTGGAAGGTTATAAGCTAACAGCTCTGCTCGGAGAACGGGAGGGCTGGAAAACAATGGGAGGGAGAGTTGTTGAGCCCCGGACGACAGAGCTCAGCTTGGTGGGGAACAAAGGCGCTCACCAGTGCCATCTCCCTCGCCCATCCCCCAGCCAAAATCCCAAAGAGAACCAGTTCCTGCCAGGGAACTTGCTGGCACCGCGCAAACACCCAACACTGTGCTTCTGCGGATCCATCCCTCTGGCAGGCTGGACTCCCTCCCGGTGCCACAGGGCCCCTTCCGAAGCGGATCTCTGGAGGAAAAGCAAGCTGAACCTGCCCCTTCTGCCCCTGTGCACTTGCCGATCCACCCCAGCTAATACACCAGATCCCCAGCACCACAAGCCTGGCAGTGTGCAAGTAGCCCAGACGGGCCAGCCACCCCACAGTGAATCCCGCCCCTAGGAGAGGGGAAGAGAAGGCACACACCAGTCTGACTGTGGCCCCAGTGGTGGGCTGGGGGCAGGCATCAGGTCTCACTGTGGCCCCACCCACCAACTCCAGTTACTCAAGATAGCACAGGGGAAGTGCCCTGTAGGTCCACACCACTCCAGGGACTATCCAAAATGACCAAATGGAAGAATTCCCCTCAAAAGAATCTCCAGGAAATAAAAACAGCTAATGAACTGATCAAAAAGGATTTAAACAATACAACAGAAAGTGAATTTAGAATAATAGTCATAAAATTAATCGCTGGGCTTGAAAACAGTATAGAGGACAGCAGAGAATCTCTTGCTACAGAGATCAAGGGACTAAGGAATAGTCAGGAGGAGCTAAAAAATTCTATAAACGAGCAGTAAAATAAGATGGAAACGACCACGGCTTGAATTGAAGAGGCAGAGGAGAGAATAGGTGAACTAGAAGATAAAATTACGGAAAAAGAGGAAGCTGAGAAAAAGAGAGATAAAAAAATCCAGGAGTATGAAGGGAAAATTAGAGAACTAAATGATGCACTAAAGAGAATTAATCTATGCATAATTGGTATTAGAGGAGGAAGAGAGAGGGAAAGGTGCTGAAGGTGTACTTGAAGAAATAATAGCTGAGAACTTCCCTGATCTGGGGAAGGAAAAAGGCATTGAAATCCAAGAGGCACGGAGAACTCCCTTCAGACGTAACTTGAATCGATCTTCTGCATGATATATCATAGTGAAACTGGCAAAATACAAGGATAAAGAGAAAATTCTGAAAGCAGCTAGAGATAAACGTGCCCTAACATATTCAAGGAGACCTATAAGACTTGTGACTGATCTCTCTTCTGAAACTTGGCAGGCTAGAAAGGAATGGCAGGATATCTTCAATGTGACGAAAGGAAAAAATATGCAGCTGAGAATCCTTTATCCAGCAAGTCTGTCATTTAGAATAGAAGGAGAGATAAAGGTCTTCCCAAACAAACAAACACTGAAGGAATTTGTCACCACTAAACCAGCCCTACAAGAGATCCTAAGGGGGATCCTGTGAGACAAAGTACCAGAGACATCGCTACAAGCATGAAACCTACGGACATCACAATGACTCTAAACCCATACCTTTCTATAATAACACTGAATGTAAATGGATTAAATGCGCCAACCAAAAGGCACAGGGTATTAGAATGAATAGAAAAACAAGACCCATCTATTTGCTATATACAAGAGACTCATTTTAGACCTGAGGACACCTTCATATTGAAAGTGAGGGGATGGAGAACTATTTATCATGCCACTGGAAGTCAAAAGAAAGCTGGAGTAGCCGTACTTATATCAGACAAACTAGACTTTAAATTAAAGGCTGTAACAGGAGATGAAGAAGGGCATTCTATAATAATTACAGGGTCTATCCATCAGGAAGAGCTAACAATTATAAATGTCTATGCGCCGAATATGGGAGCCCCCATATATATAAAATAATTACTCATAAACATAAGCAACCTTATTGAGAAGAATGTGGTAATTGCAGGGGACTTTAACACTCCACTTACAGAAATGGATAGATCATCTAGACACACAGTCAATAAAGAAACAAGAGCCCTGAATGCTACATTGGATCAGATGGACTTCACAGATATATTTAGAACTCTGCATCCCAAAGCAACAGCATATACTTTCTTCTCGAGTGCACATGGAACATTTTCCAAGATAGATCACATACTGGGTCACAAAACAGCCCTTCATAAGTATACAAGAATTGAAATCATACCATGCATACTTTCAGACCACAATGCTATGAAGCTTGAAATCCACCACAGGAAAAAGTCTGGAAAACCTCCAAAAGCATGGAGGTTAAAGAACACCTTACTAAAGAATGAATGGGTCAACCAGGAAATTAGAGAAGAAATTAAAAAATATATGGAAACAAGTGAAAATTAAAATACAACAATCCAAACGCTTTCGGATGCAGCAAAGGTAGTCCTGAGAGGAAAATACATTGCAATCCAGCCTATCTCAAGAAACAAGAAAAATCCCACATACAAAATCTGACAGCACACCTAAAGGAAATAGAAGCAGAACAGCAAAGACAGCCTAAACCCAGCAGAAGAAGAGAAATAATAAAGATCAGAGCAGAAATAAACAATATAGAATCTAAAAAAACTGTAGAGCAGATCAACGAAACCAAGAGTTGGTTTTTTGAAAAAATAAAACAAAATTGACAAACCTCTAGCCAGGCTTCTCAAAAAGAAAAGGGAGATGACCCAAATAGATAAAATCATGAATGAAAATGGAATTATTACAACCAATCCCTCAGAGATACAAGCAATTATCAGGGAATACTATGAAAAATTATATGCCAACAAACTGGACAACCTGGAAGAAATGGACAAATTCCTAAACACCCACATGCTTCCAAAACTCAATCAGGAGGTAATAGAAAGCTGGAACAGACCCATAACCAGCGAAGAAATTGAATCAGTCATCAAAAATCTCCCAACAAATAAGAGTCCAGGACCAGATGGCTTCCCAGGGGAGTTCTACCAGACGTTTAAAGCAGAGATAATACCTATCCTTCTCAAGCTATTCCAAGACATAGAAAGGGAAGGAAAACTTCCAGACTCATTCTATGAAGCCAGTATTACTTTGATTCCTAAACCAGACAGAGACCCAGTAAAAAAAAGAGAACTACAGGCCAATATCCCTAATGAATATGGATGCAAAAATTCTCAATAAGAGACTAGCAAATCGAATTCAACAGCATATAAAAAGGATTATTCACCATGATCAAGTGGGATTCATTTCTTGGATGCAGGGCTGGTTCAACATTCGCAAATCAATCAACTTGATACATCACATT
Organism: Puma concolor; assembly: GCF_028749965.1. Taxonomy (NCBI): domain Eukaryota; kingdom Metazoa; phylum Chordata; class Mammalia; order Carnivora; family Felidae; genus Puma; species Puma concolor. The sequence goes on along the minus strand of NC_141673.1, from coordinate 22,121,176 downwards.
AATAAAAGAAAAGATAAGAACCATATGATCCTGTCAATCGATGCAGAAAAGGCCTTTGACAAAATCCAGCAACAATAAAAACCCTTCAGAAAGTCGGGATAGAAGGAACATACTTAGAGATCAAAAAGCCATTTGTGAAAAGCCCACAGCTAACATCATCCTCCATGGGGAAAAACTGAGAGCTTTTTTCCCTGAGATCAGGAACACAACAGGGATGTCCACTCTCACCGCTGTTGTTTAACATAGTGTTGGAAGTTCTAGCAACAGCAATCAGACAACAAAAGGAAATCAAAGGCATCAACATTGGCAAAGATGAAGTTAAGATTTCACTTTTTGCAGATGATATGATATTATACACGGAAAACCCGATAGACTCCACCAGAAGTCTGCTAGAACTGACACATGAATTCAGCAAAGTTGCAGGATACAAAATCAATGTACAGAAATCAGTTGCATTCTTACACACTAATAATGAAGCAACAGAAAGACAAGTAAAGAAACTGATCCCATTCACAATTGCACCCAGAAGCATAAAATACCTAGGGATAAATCTAACCAAAGATGTACAAAATCTGTATGCTGAAAACTATAGAAAGCTTATGAAGGAAATTGAAGAAGATATAAAGAAATGGAAAAACATTCCGTGCTCATGGATTGGAAGAATAAATTTTGTCAAAATGTCAATACTACCCAAAGCTATCTACACATTCAATGCAATCCCAATCAAAATTGCACCAGCATTCTTCTCGAAGCTAGAACAAGCAATCCTAAAATTCATATGGAACCACAAAAGGCCCCGAATAGGCAAAGTAATTCTGAAGAAGAAGACCAAAGCAGGAGACATCACAAACCCAGACTTTAGCCTCTACTACAAAGCTGTAATCATTAAGACAGCATGGTATTGGCACAAAAACAGACACATACACTTATGGAATAGAATAGAAACCCCAGAACTAGACCCACAAACGTATGGCCAACTAATCTTTGGCAAAAAACATCCAATGGAACAAAGACAGTCTCTTTAACAAATGGTGCTAGGAGAACTGGACAGCAACATGCAGGAGGTTGAAACTAGACCACTTTCTCACACCATTCACAAAAATAAACTCAAAGTGGATAAAGGACCTGAATGTGAGACAGGAAACCATCAAAACCCTAGAGGAGAAAGCAGGAAAAGACCTCTCTGACCTCAGCCGTAGCAATCTCTTACTTGACACATCCCCAAAGGCAAGGGAATTAAAAGCAAAAATGAACTAATGGGACCTTATGAAGATAAAAAGCTTCTGCACAGCAAAGGAAACAACCAACAGAACTAAAAGGCAACCAACGGAATGGGAAAAGATATTTGCAAATGACATATCGGACAAAGGGCTAGTATCCAAAATCTAGAAAGAGCTCACCAAACTCCACACCCGAAAAACAAATAACCCAGTGAAGAAACGGGCAGAAAACATGAATAGACACTTCTGTAAAGAAGACATCCAGATGGCCAACAGGCACATGAAAAGATGCTCAATGTCACTCCTCATCAGGGAAATACAAATCAAAACCACACTCAGATATCACCTCACGCCAGTCAGAGTGGCCAAAATGAACAAATCAGGAGACTAGAGATGCTGGAGAGGATGTGGAGAAATGGGAACCTCTTGCACTGTTGGTGGGAATGCAAACTGGTGCAGCCACTCTGGAAAACAGTGTGGAGGTTCCTCAAAAAAGTAAAAATAGACCTACCTTATGACCCAGCCGTAGCACTGCTAGGAATTTACCCAAGGGATACAGGAGTACTGATGCATAGGGACACTTGTACCCCAATATTTATAGCAGCACTCTCAACAATAGCCAAATTATGGAAAGAGCCTAAATGTCCATCAACTGATGAATGGATAAAAAAAATTGTGGTTTATATACACAATGGAGTACTACGTGGCAATGAGAAAGAATGAAATATGGCCCTTTGTAGCAACATGGATGGAACTGGAGAGTGTGATGCTAAGTGAAATAAGCCATACAGAGAAAGACAGATACCATATGGTTTCACTCTTATGTGGATCCTGAGAAACTTAACAGAAACCCATGGGGGAGGGGAAGGGAAAAAAAAAGAGGTTAGAGTGGAAGACAGCCAAAGCATAAGAGACTCTTAAAAACTGAGAACAAACTGAGGGTTGATGGGGGGTGGGAGGGAGGGTATCTTTTGGGATGAGTACTGGGTTTTATATGGAAACCAATTTGACAATAAACTTCATATATTGAAAAAAAAAAGCTTTCCTTTGGCTACCTAAAATCATGGTGTATTGAAAGCACTGAATTTAACAATCAATAATTCAAGCAATTTGTTTATTGCATATTTTTAAGGAAATAAACCTCGAAGATAAGATTACACATCATTTTCACTAGCCCTTAACTTCCTCTGTATCACCTCACCCTAAATCTCAGCATGGAGCTTAACAATCACCTCAGCAGCCTGGCTTTGGTCTTCATGCCAGCTGGAGACCAAAGTCCCCCTCAGCTGCCTATGTCCAGTGGCTCCTGGAATAACATTGTCTCAGCTTTCAGCAGGTCTATTTTCAGTCTGGTGAACTAATTAAAAGGAAGGCCTTCGTTTGTCTTTCTGGCAATCCCCGAGCAGCGTGAAAGGTCCATGCCACCCTCTCTGTTCTAATTTTAGTTTTCCTCTAATGTTTCTTCTCCCTTGCAGAAAAGCATCCTGAACTGCTAAGCACTCAAAAGCTTTTGTTTTTTGTTATTTCTTCCATTTGGGTTAAAGTACTTTTTTACCTTACTCTTTTTAGATCCCCTCCCCCCAAAGGTTTTCTTCAGCAGGAGGTGATGTTTGAAATTACTAACAAAACTAGAGCTAATTAATTACCTAGGGTTGTTAACTTTCTCAGCAAGTCCCCAAAGGGGCTAGCCCACAAAATTTTTTATACATAGAGCTTTCTGGATATAACTTTTCATAAAGTGGAACTATCTTTATGACTGGTAATTCCTAGCTTCTTTTCCCCCAGTAATTGACAACCCACCTGTCCAGGACATCTTCATTGTGGAACTCAGATCTCACAGGTCACTCTTTGTGAGGTAAAGCACTGTTTCTCAATCTTTTAAAACAGATACTCTTTACTCTTGATAAACATAAATTTATCACATAGCTTCCTCCCACCATACCCTACCCCACTGTCTCAACTATCTACTTGGCTTGTCTACATAGATACCCAATAGTGTCTCAAATTTAAATACCTAAATTAATATAAACTCCATCCTTCCAATGGTCAGAAGCACCCCAAATACTTGAGTTACGCCTTTGGTCTCTCATTTTCTCACATTCTACAACCAATCCATCAAAAAAAAATATGTTGCCTCTACCTTTAAAATAGATGCAGAATTCTACCACCTCTCACTGCCTCTGTTAAAAAAAAAAACCCTGCTACCTGAGCAAAAAGAACACATTGGCAACTATTAAGAGTAACCCAAAGACTGAAATACCTTATCAGATGGGCTCTCAGGTCATTCAAAAGTTTCATTTGAGAGGAAGATGCATGGTGGTCAAGAGAACAAGTCCCCTAAAGGAGCAATCCTCAATGGAATACCACTCTCAGGAGGCCCTAGGCAGCCAAGGAATAACATAAGAGGTCTTGGCATCTCAGGGAAGGGTGGGAAAAAGTACAGAAGAGGTGAACCTAACAAATGGAAAGACTAATTTAAATATTATGCATGCAGATCAATGTAAAAATACATCAAATATTTCATCTAAAAATTGTACTATTTAATCACATTATTTAAGGCCATTTTGTGGAGGGATAGGCTAACTCAGGTGCTCACCTTCATAGTCCTAAGACTCTGTAATTACCAGTAATTATAATTGTTGCTGGTTTCTGGTGCACCCCCTCTCTGAATTTCCCTCTTATTATTCCAGTCCACTTCTTTAGTACCTTGACTCCAGCAATTCTTTGACCCCACTGGAATCTCCAATCCAAGGATCCTTTAAATTTTTCACTGTTACTTGTTCCCTTATTGTCCTCTTTTTCTTACTTTTCCATCTTAAATTTTATAGTCAAACATTACTCTCATCTTCTTGCATTCATATTTCCTTGTTCTTTACTTCAATATATCCATTTAACAAACCATAATGTAAAGTTCAACTCTACAAAAACGATGTACCTGTGCTCCTCCACCTGAACTGAACTGGAGAAAAACAGAGAACCACATTGGCCAATCCAACTTTGAGTTCATGAACATGAACCTCAAATGGGACCTTAATGCTGCCAGGCAATTACACCACACCTTCTTTTTCCATTCACTGTCTCTTTCTCCCAAATAACTCTTTTATTCCCTCTTCTCTTTCCTCAAACTCCACATCTTCTTCTCTATCCTTGTTCTCAACTGATACTGCTGCTTGCCTCTTTATAGAGAAAATAGAAACTATCAGAACACATGTTCCTCAGATTCTCACCACATGGATCCTGTTCAGCATTTGTACTCACACTGAAAACAGCTGCCTGTTTCCCATGCTCCTGTCTAAAGCCAGTCTCTCCTCTTAGGAACCCATTTTCTCTTTCTCCTCCTTCATCACAACTTTATAATTCTCCTTGGAAGAAATTTCTTGAAAAGCCAGTTTATATTTGCTCTAGAAGTCCTTTTCTCCCATTCCCTCTTAATTTTTTTTCATGTTTATTTATTTTGAGAGAGAGAGAGCAGGCAGGGGAAGGGCAGAGGGAGAAGGAGAGAGTAAATCCCAAGCAGGCTCCATGCTGTCAGCACGGAGCCCAATGACAGCTTGATCTTATGGAATGTGAGATCATGACCTGAGTCAAAATAGAGTCGGATGTTTAACCGACTAAGCCACCCAGGTGTCCCCTTTTTGAAAAGACTTTTTTTCATCCTCCCGTTGTCTCTTAAATCAATTATGTTCAGCTTTTGCCCCATCAATTTCAATAAAATTGCTCTTGTCAAGGTCAGTAATAACCTCCACATTGTTAAACCTGCTAGCCAAATCTGACCCAGGCCTTATCCTATTCAACTTGTTAGCTACATTTGACAGAGATGATAACTCTTTCTTTCTTAATAACTCTCTGCATCTGAATTCAGAACACAACACTCATCAGAATATTTCCTCCAACCTAACAGGTTATTCCTTCTCAGTATCCTTTGCTGGTATTGCCTTTTATCCCCTCTTTCATCGAGTTCGGGTTTTGATCTTCTATCTACACTCATTCCATATCATCTATATACTGATATTTGTATCTTCAGACTGGACCTTCAGCTGCCTACTTGACACATCTATTCAGATACCAAGTAGTCAAACTTAAAGTGTACTCCTGGTACACCAAATTTCTCCCTGTTCACCAAATCTGCTTTTCTGACAACCTCTTACATTCAGACCATAGTAAATCCATTCTGACAGTTGTTTTGGATAAAAATCTTGCAGTTTTCCTTATTTCTTTTTTTCTCATATACTACATCCACTCTATCATGAAATCCTATTGGATTTACCTTAAAAATATGACTAATATCCACCCATTTCTCTATACCTCCACTTTTCACCTTTGATCTGAGTTGGCTTCATCTCTCAACTTAACCACTATAATAACTTCCAAATTGTCCTTCTTGCTTCCACTCTGTTCCTCTTCTTCAATCCAGTCTCAACACAATAGAATAAAACTCATAAATTGAAGTTAGATAATGTCACTCTTCTCAAAGACCTGAATGTGCTCCTCATTTCACTCCGAGTAAAAGCCAAAGTCCTTATAATGGTCTATTAAGTCCAACATGATCTAACTGCACCCCCTTCTTACCTACAAATATTATATATTTCAGGGAATGGTAATTTGATGTGACAAGTGTGCTTAAGCATCAGAAACTTTAGAGGCTTCCTTGAACTTTTTCCCTTTACCATCATACGTCCAATCAGTTATCACACCCTGTTGATGACTCTTTTCCTATATCTTTCAAATCCATTTACATCTTTCCATTGCTGATGACACTGTTTCTCCCCACCTCCAGGCAAATCTATCTCAAATCTATCTACCACATTTAATACTAAAGTGATCTTTCTAGTTAAATGTAAACCTATTTATATCATTCACGAGTCTGTACAATTCCAAAGGTCTTTCACTCTAACAACTTTCTTTGATGATTCATAAACTGATACTTGGATTATATAAGACAGTGCCTTTCAAGTAGAAAGCTTTAGTTATAATTCAAGCTACTTTTGAAATGTCTATTATAATAAACTCGTTGGGTCATTTATTCAAAATGTTTTTTACAGCATAAAATTCCTTTTTTGAGGGTATATTAATCTTTGTTCTGTAAATAACATTTTGTCAAGATTAATTCTTGTGCATGTCATCATTTATAAAATATAGATTTATCTAATAATTTAGATTATTTTTTTAATTCAAGAAAAGGTCAGCTATCCTGGCATAAGTACAGACCTATGTACAGACCTAGCCTATTTCTATCTTAAGGTTACTATAGATTTCAAGCAAATTGGAGATCAGAGAAGATAGGTGATTTGATGAAAAATATCCAGCAAATCAGTGACACTATTGACTCTGGAATTCACTCTCTTTCAAAGCATATTATGTGGTAGTGCCTATATGTGCAGGTTTTTAAATACAAAATATAATAAATCATCTATGTATAAGACATTTTAAGTTGATGAATGTCTACCTTAAAAGTTTTAGTATAAAATTCAAAGTTTTATCTCTTCATATAAAACAAATCAGCACTGTCCTACCACACTATTACTAAATATCAGTTTATTATAAAATTTTTAATGTAATAAGGAGGTGACATCTTACATTAGGAAACCACAGTAACATGCTGTTTGAAACCATTTCAACCTTTAAAAGGTTAGATTTCAGTTCTGTTCAAAGGTCAGACCTGAAAATACCAATTTTGGAATGTGTGGCAAATTACAATTTCTCCACACATTTTGGATGGTACCAGTGGAGTCCTGGAAGTAGTAAAATGTGTGTGTTTTTATCTTCTCACTCTGGTGCTCAGAGGTTTGGGAATAGACCTATCATTTCTTTTAGTCTTAATTTTTAAATAAATAAATAAATAAATAAATAAATAAATAAATATTCTATTTACCTCAAAGGACTGTTGAAAAAACTCAAAAATTAATCATCCATAGAAACACTTGGTATACTAACTGAAATGAAGCTGAGATTTTCCTAAAGCAAGAATCAGAGCACTTGTCATCTCTCCCATTTTAGAATTTTAAATCTGGTAATAGTCATTCAAATCAGTGTTAATTGAGTAATAATTATATATACAGACACTTTCTGGGATCCACATACCATTTTTATTCACAAATCATATCCCATCCTTCCTCTCCTATAAAGTTGAATCTGGTGCATGGCAGACATACAATAAATGTTCACGTTCAAGGAATTAATGCTAGTCTTCATTAATATCATAATGACTACTACTAACATGTATTGAGCATTAACTATGTGCCAGACACAGTGCTAATTACCTTATGTGCATTACCAGGCTATAGAGTAAGTTAATATAATTAATTAATTGGTAGTTTAATTCTACACCTAAGAACACAATAGCATAAAGAGGTTAAGTCTTATAGCTAGGTATGATATTTAGTTCATGGTTAGTAAACAAACTTAGGTAGCCTGACTTCAGTGCCCACAATGTATCAGGGATCCATTCATTTTAGCTTACAATTCTAGAAAGAGGAGAGAAGATAATAAAGAAATAAACAAATGAAGAATGTAATTTTATGTAATAAATAAGAATCTGGAAAAAGGAAAGAGGAAAATTTGACCGAAGTGACAAAAACAATGTTGAAAAGTGGTTAAGAACATGGACACTACCACCAAGTTTGAATCCCAGGTCTGCCATTATGGGCTAGTTAGCTATTTATCCTCTATCTGTGCTTCCTTGTCTATCATAATAATACCTAATTCACATATCAGTTATGAGATTTAAATGAGTTAATACACATAAAATGCCTAAAATAGTCTGTGATACATAACGTTAAAGTATTTGCTTGAAACTTATTGGTTATTGATATTACTATGATTGTTCTTTTTGCATCTTTGCTATTATAATTGTCATCACATTGAGGGCCTTACTTGAAATAAGGTGATCTGGGCAGGCCTCTATGAGAAAGTGTATTTGAGCCAAAACTCAAATGACACTCAGACACATGAAAGTTTGAAGACAGAGATTCCAGGCAGCAGGAGCCAATGTACAAAAGCCCCACAACTAGAATGCCTAGAAAAGAAGGCCAGTGTGGTCCGAGATGAGTTTGCTAGAGCTTAGGTTAAAGAGCTGGTCAGAGCTAGGTTATATTGAACTTCACTGGCCATGGTGAGAAGTTGAATTTTATTCAAAGTTCAGTGAGAAGCCACTGAGCTTAATGATGATAACATACTTTGATTTACCTTTTATAAATATCACTCTGGTTGCCATGAAAAGATTAGATAACAGCTTCCATAAAATATCAATGTCACCACTTTCATTAATCATTATTTTTTAAATCTTAGTTTTCCTAGGGGAAAATAATTTTCTGGATATTTTTGGACTGTTTTGTATCAGTGCTCTTAAAAGTACAGTCAGAGTAAAGGACTTACGTAGAGTGCATACATTTATACACATACACAATACTCATTTTGAACAAAGGTTATACGGAATACCCATATAAATGATACCTTATGATTCTAAAATCCATATTAATCATATCTAGTGGATTTAAAAATCATATCTCTTTGAGGGAAAGTAGTAGAATAGTTCACTTACTTCAATATAAAGGGAGGAAATTCTTTAGGTCCCACTTCTCATATTTCTGTCATTTGGACTTACAATTATTAGCTTCTTGCCCCCAGAGAAAGGAAACATTGCAAATCCAATTGGGTGGACCAGGTATGTGTTAACAGTGGGTGTGGTTACTTTCCTTAATCACCTCCTTACCCCCAGCCTTATTTCCTCACACTTCTCCTCTCCAAGTTCACTTTGGTTCAAGTAGATTGAAAGCCCACTTAGGCCAAACCGTCCAACTCAATCTTACCAGGTTGACGCAGGTTCTGTGGCCTCAAATCAGCTATTAATAAAATCCTATATTGAGTTGATACCACTGTATGGAGAGGGGTAAACAGCAGTGGAAGAAAAGCATTTCCAGGTCTCTGGTTCTTTTACTGCCATAATAGCATTAAATTATCATCCTTTAATATGTAATACCTGAAAGACCATTAATGTATTCAACAAGAATATTATATTCACACTCTGACAAAAATTGTAATGCCCTACATTGTTATACATGTGGGTGAACGAAAAGCACAGTGCAATTTGTAGGAAGGTTCCTCTTAATTCCTTGAACTCATTAAGGCTTTAGTTTTAAAAGTTCAAAAATATAGCTGCATAAAGTGAACTGCTTTACCTGTATGGCTAGTTCCGTTGTTCTTGACTTCTGTGGTTCCCACAGAAGAGGTGGGCGGACTAACAGGAGGGCTGGAAGTAAAGCTTGCACACCCTGCAGATGTGTTGATTTCAAAATATTCTTGGTTGTGATTCATTCGATGAAAATCCAGAGAAGACACAATAGATGTTCGTTGTTTAGGCTAAAATAAATGGGCATGATGAGAGTATTAATATGATCATGTTCATCTTCAGCCTAATCTCCCCATTGATTTAATCTAACTGATGATTTTATCAAACTATCTGGTTTTTATACTCAAATTATAATTGTACTTTACAGAGAGACACTAAATAATCCCTTGATTAATTAAATAATAAAAAAAATTGTTTACTGAAAACATATTTTGGCATAGCTGATAAAATAACTTAGACTTTTTGTTAGAATTCCCCAGAAGACTGTACAGATATAGTACCCAATTTTTTTCTTAATAATCAATTCAGAAAGTTGAAATTTTAAAGACACCTTTCATTTAACTAACATTTATTAAGCATATGGCATTTTCCAGACCCTGAGGATATAGAGTCTAATAATAAAAGAGCTCTTGAGGGTTGATGGAGGGTGGGAGGGAGGGGAGGGTGGGTGATGGGTATTGAGGAGGGCACCTTTTGGGATGAGCACTGGGTGTTGTATGGAAACCAATTTGACAATAAATTTCATATATTGAAAAAAAATAATAATAAAAGAGCTCTTAAAACGTTGAAGCATAATTAAGGCAGTTCTGTTTTGTTGTTGTTGTTGTTGTTGTTGTTGTTGTTGTTCTTTTTCTTCTTCTTCTTCTTCTTCTTCTTCTTCTTCTTCTTCTTTATATAGTCCAAGGAATTGATAGCATTAGATATTTTCCCCAAGTACCATATGCTGGAATTTGATCATCAGAATTAAGTTATATAGAACATTTCCCAGGACTTAAGAATCTACTTGGTATTTGTAGTGAACTTTGATTTCCTTTTTTAAGGATTTTAATTAATCCCCAAATAGAAAAGTCAATTTAAACATAAAAGTTAAAATCATGGAGTAATAGATATAATTTACATCCTTTGTCAGTAATGAATTGCTCCCTCTAGCAGTTTTCTGGGTTTTTTTTTTCCCATAGTTTTAATTACATACATTTTTCTTCCTGACTAGCAGAGCTTCTAACATTATCCTTGGCAGTCTTTTTGGCGTTCAGAATTGTGTGCATTTCCCAAGATTCAATCCAAGTTTTCTTACTTTTTATTCTCATTAATATTACTTAAATATTAACAATATCCTATAATAATTAACAAGAGATTAACTTCAATCTCTTTACAATAAATTTTACTGTACTTTACTATCCCCAAAGTACAATCAACTTTTGGTTTATTTTGATCACTGCCATCAAATACTGGTTTATTTAACCAATGTACTCCATAGATTATTTTCCTGCAAAATATTCAAGTTACCCTGTCTCTTCCAGCTCATCATGTTTTTTTTAACATTTAATTTAGTCTATAATTTAAAATAAACAATGATAATGAAAAGGTCTCTATTTTACAGTTTTTTTAATATAAGGGGTACAAATGATCACAATATGCTTTATTATCTCACCACTGCAATACTTTTATGAAAGAGTTTTAGAGGCACTGTTATACAAGCAAGTCATTTATTATTATGACACAACAATTCAGTAGTAGAATTCAAATTAGTACTCCCATAGGATTCAGTTGCTTTTGAATTATGAAAGATTGGGGTACAATGTCAGGCTTGGTTTTTCACAAAATTTCTGTCCTTAGGGCTACTGAATCTCAATTTCACATTCATGTTCTTTCTACTAGACTATATAACAGCAATTAAAAGGCATGAAATATGACACTAGCTCCAATGGAAACTCAGGTATGGTCATCATCTTGGTTTTGTTTTATCGTGTTGTGTTGTGATTTTGTTTCACTTCATATATAAGCAATGGGCCAAATTTGTATGATGTTCCTTCTCATAAACTTTATAAAGATCAAGTCAACTGATACATATGGCTCCTTTAGTGCTGTTTCTTTTTTTAAAGTTTATTTATTTATTTTGAGAGTGAGAGAGAAAGAGAGAGAGAGAACACAAGTGAGCAGGGGAGGGGCAGAGAAAGAGGGAGAGAGAGAATCCAAAGCAGGCTCTGCACTGTCAGCACAGAGCCTGATACAGGGCTCAAACTCACAAACCATGAGATCATGACCTGAGCCAAAACTAAGAGTTGGACGTTTAACCTAGTGAGCCATCCAGGCACCCCTTTACTTCTGTTTCTTAAATGCATGTTTCTTAACTTGACTACACAAAGCTCTAATTATATTAAAATCAGAATTTGTTATGCAATCACAAAAGCAAACAGGTTATTTTTTGTTGTTGCATTAATTCCTTCCAAAAATATTTGTTTAGTATTACTAAACTGTAGATACCTTGGCAAGCAGTGTGATAGGAATAAGACTAATGAGACATTGTCCTTGTTCTCCAGGTGATTATAGAGTTGAAGTGGGAGAAGGATGGTGCATGAGGGAAGAAACAACCCAAGGATTATGCATTAGTGCAGTACTATACACTGATAAGGACTAATGTAAGTGGAAGCACAGAATATAAATGGTGAGTCTCTACTTTAGAAAGGGGATCAGGAAAGGCTTCCACAAACAGGTGATTGATGGCTGAGTTGAATCTCAATGAAGCAGAGATGGTAGGCAGACAAAAGAGGATGGGGAGAAGAAAAATACAGACTGCATAAAGTTCATAATGGCTACAGTGCAGAATATGTGAGGTAGTGGTAGGTACAAGCCATGAGATATTACAAGTTGCAGGGTCCAAATGATAAAGGGTTCTAATGCCATGTTAAGGAATTTGACTTTAGCTTGAATATTTTAAGGAACCACTGAATGATTTCTAAGCAAGAGGATTTGATTTCATGGTTGGGCGTGCATCTTAATAAACTCATTTTAGCAGTTTAGAAAATGGATTGGTCAGGGCTGGATTAGAGGAAGAGAGACTAATTAGGAAGACATTAAAGAGTTCCAGCCAAGACAAAGTGAGGTCCTGAGGTAAAGCAGTGACAACAGTGTTGGAGATAGCAGATGTTTTTAGGAGATGCTAATGAGGTTAGCTCTTTAGGTCTTGGCATCTGATTGGATGTGAAGGTTGATTTTAAGGAAGAAGTCTAGGGCGACTCACAGATTTCTGCTTGGGTAAATGCTGGAAGATAAGTTTGTGTGTGTGTCTGTGTGTGTGTGTGAGAAACAGAAATATACTAAGCCAGAAGTATACAAGATGTAAGATATACTATTGGGATTCAGTATAGACTGCTTAATATGTGGTTATGCAAATCTACATGAAATTTCCCTTTCTTTCTTTGAGCAGAATACTATAATCTCACTGTAACATGGCTTCAAATAAAATAAATGGAGGGAGGGAGACAGGTGAATGGAAATTCCAAAGGGAAGGAACCATGGATCCGTGATCATCTAACTGCATTATTATTTGCTTCTTCAGAGCTGTCTATTGGTTATTATTAGCCAGCTTAAGGAAAAGTCATTGCGGGAGTTATTACCCAAAGCTCTCTGAGTATCTGAGATGATGAAAAATGAGAATCATTATATGTTAGTCATGCTTTAAGAATGGGATTATAAAACTCTGGCCTGTGGCCCCAATCTGACTTGCCTCTTGTTTCTGAAAATAAAGTTTTATTGGGACACGGCTATGTCCATTCATTAATTTATTGTCTATGGCTGTTCTCATGCTACAATGGCAGTGTTGAGAATTTGTGACAGAGGCCAGAGTACTCACAACTCTTAAAATATTTACCATCTTGTCCTTTAGAGAAAACATTCATTGTTCTAAAGGATCATTTTGCACATCATTTTAGTGGTCAACAAAACCTTAAGTATAGCTTCCCATTTGTTTCCTAGCCTATGTGCATTTAGGTTGGGGGCATGTAACTAATTCTGACCAAATGACTATTAGTCTCTATCTCTCTTTTACTCTCCAGAAGATGTAGCTATAAGATGGAGGGTCATTCACCTCACACTGGATTTTAAGAGAAGTTGAAATAAATTTCCTTTAGGTTAAACTGCTGAGATTCTGGGTTTGTGTGTTGTGGCGGCTAGCATTACTTACCCTAACTAGCACAATGCAGTGGCTCAGAGAGGTTAAATAATTTATGCAAGATTACATAAGTAGTTAGCAGGAGGGCTTAGATTAGAAGGAGGTTTCATGTGTTCAAATCTAGAGACAATTGGATGGTGCCTCAAAGCACAAAAGACAGAGGTGGGATTAAAAAGACATCTATGTGGAAAATGAAATAACAGCAATGGGAAAAAAGAGTAAAAAGATGGTAGCACTATTAAAAACGGAGATTAAAGAGGATGAGACTAGAATATTCACTCAAACTTAGATTTTAATACATTCCATTTTTCTAACTATTCTGATGGAATCTTGCTAAGCCATACAGTACAAAAGAAAAGTGTTTTCACAAATTCACTGAAATTACAAATAAAATTTGCCAAGTTTCAATGTGTAAAATGAGTTTCACTTGTGTTCCCTATGGCTACTCCTCTAAAACATCGTCCCCATGTGGTCCAACACTTGTATCTCTACTTTCCAAAGGACTTGCTCCCACACATATTTACTTAACCAGAGCCAGCAAAGTACAGATCATGGGCCAAATCCAGGCTTCTATTTTTGTAAAGCCTGTGAGCTAAGGATGGCTTTTATATGTTTTTAATGGTTGAAAAAAACAACAAAAATAACATTAGTGACAGGTGAAAATTATATGAAGCTCAAATTTCAGGGTCTATAAATAAAGTTTTACTGGAACATATGAATGGCACACCCATTCATTTACATGTGGTCTATGGCTGTTTTCACACTATCATAGCAAGTTGGGTAGTTACAACAGAGATTTATCACCCACAAAGCCTGAACAATTTTATACTCTTTAACAGAAAAAGTTAGTGACCCCTTCTATAGACTGATTAGGAGATGTCTCTGAGGAGGTGAAATGGAACAGCTCCATAAATGACTGAAATAGTCACAGCCAGCTCCATAGAGTTGCTGGAAACAGTGGCAACATGAGCGATGCCCTTTGTTCTACAAAGCAGGGAAAAACAACATTTTCCTGTCTTCCATGGTCTTATTTGCTACTTAATATCTTATTCCCTTGGGCGTGGGGACATTCAGAGGGTGAAAGCACATCCTCATAGGCACACAGGTGTTCTGCCCTGCACATCAGTGCATGCACCCAACCTCCATCCTCCTCACGCTCAAGGTCTCACTGCTGTATCAGCAATTACTAGCTTGGCCAGGAACACCAGGATTGGGGGAGCAGGTGGCTAAGAATCCCACCTAGTACAGTGGGATGATGGTAGGAGGTGGGAACACAGATGAGCCCAGGCTCCATTTTCCCACAGACTTCACTTACAAAACACAAATTCAGAGATAAAAATCAGTAAGAATTTTAGACAGCAACCCAAAAGCATTAAACTCTAAGCATGGGACCCTTCTTCATGTGGGGTCCCACATCCATGAAGCCAGTGCCATCTTAGTCCCTAAAAGAAAATGTGTAAATTTACTGATATAATGTACAGGATGGCATGAATTTCCTACACTTATTATGGATTCTCTTAATCAGAAACTATTATCATAAGAATGTCTGTATGCTCTATAAAGATATAAATGGAATATAACATATTCTGATATAACTTTAAAAATTTCATGGCATTTCTGCAACCCAGTTAGACGTGATTCACATATGAATTAAATGAGAACACATAATTCCTGACTAGGATGAGATTTAGGTAATGTGTACATTTACTTCCAAATATCCTCTAGATTGGAATCTAAGTTTCAAATATCCACTTTTATGTTTCCTCTTCTATTGTTAACTACTGTATGTTTTAAAAATCCACTTGCTTAGATCTAAGTGGATTTTAAATCATTTGAATGCACTTAATTATAAAGGAACCTCATCAACCTCCTAATAAAATGTCAAATAGGACTAGAGGGATACTCTGATGTCAGTACAAAGAAAAAGCAGTACTAGCAAAAGTCAGTGGTTATATTAAATCATCCAAGAAACAGGAGCGTTCAAAATGAGTTCCCAAAGACAGCTGAATGTCAGTAAATTAGCAAGTGACATCAGTAGAAATATGTGGAAATGACAGACTTTCCAGACACTAGCCCATTGATAAATTATATCAATATGAAGCAAAGTCCTGTCAAGTCAGTGGTAATAAATTTAGGTGCCTTCTTAAATACTTTTTAAAATGAGGATGAGATGGGTGATAAAAATGGGAAGCTAGATCAGTAGTATTTTCTTTCAGTACTTTAATCAGTCTGAAATATTTTGTGTATATAATGAAAAATTTAATTCTAAGCATTTTCCCCAAATGATAACCTACTGCCTAACAGCATCATTTCTTCACTGATTTGAAATGTCACCTTTATCATATACTAAATTTCCAAATATAAACTGGGCTTACATTTTTGGATTGAACTATGTTCCCATTGATCTACCTGTCTATTCCTATGCTAATACCACATTCTCATAATTACTATTTTGGCTCCTCCTCCTACTTCTAGAACTCTTAGTTAATGGATATTGGATCTCTTTGATCCCCTTTGTTTTATATTCTGGGAGTATTTTACAATTTGGTATTCTAAAGCACTTTTCATTAATCTGTTCAAAAAATACTACTGACCATCAGCTATGTGTTAGACACTGTTCTAGGCTCTGGGGATATGTCAGTGAACAAATAAGACAAGGCACAAAACTTTTAGTCACTTTACTATGTCTTTAGGTGTAACGATCCTGTTTAATTTTCAATAAATGGTTTTTTTCCAAGTATTCAATTTTAAAAGTAACCTCTTCTTTATGAGTTCATAACATCTCAAATCTTCTAAGGATATTGATTTTCAACTTTTTCAGTCATTAATTGTTTTCTCAAAGGTCATTTAATTGTTCATTTTCGTCAAGTGTCTGGTGTTCTTCATCAACCATTTTGATTACCTAGGACACTACCCCATTTCTCTCTCCTGTTCCAATTCCCAAGGGAGGAGCTTCAGTGGACTCTTCCCCTTACTGAAATAGGTATTAACATCTGGTAGGAAAACAACAAAGTCAATTGTTCCATGTATAAGATGCTGAGGTTCGTCAGTTGCTGTGATTAATCTCTGTCTAAATCCAATGCCATCTGTCTTTATCTTTCAGAAGTTCTAAATGCTTCTGATAGTACCACTCACTGTTCTTCATTATTGCTATGGCTTTATTCTTATTTTTGTATCTATTTTACTATTTTAGTTGCATGTACAGAAAGAGAAGATGTAAAAAGTTGAGATCAGTTCACCTTCCTGAGTTAAAATTCTCATACTTCTCTGTGTTGATCACTTTTAAAACAGCAAAAAGAAAGGATCTGAGGGAGTACAGATAACTCAATAGGGGTAGAAATTATCAAACTTTTTATTACATATGTCATGCAAGTTGAAAACAATTTCTATTTTTTTCTTTTCAATTAAAGGAGTAAAAATTTTTAATGAGGTAAATGTTTTTATCATGGATACAATAATTAATATGATTAAGACTTATTCTAAAAATGTAGAGCTTCCTATCTTTAGGTACGCAAAATACCACTCTGCTGTACAGTTATGGCCAAACATAGAAAAAAAAAAGTATGACACTACAAAGGAGATAAAGTGGGTGTGAGTAAATACCAGGTGCTTAAGAGGAATATACATTCTTCTAGGAACTTGAGATTTGTTATCACATTTAAGCCTAGAATTTTGGTATTAGAAGTAGTTATTAACTCTTTCTGTTTTACAACGTATTTGAGATTTAGAGATAGTCTCACACTTAAAAAGTAGGAGAGCTGAAATTAAAACATGGTCTATGAAATTTCAGATTGATTGAATTTCCCCTAGGACATCATACTACATATAAAGCAAAAAAGAGTAAGCATAAAGTTACAAGTAAAGCCAAGAACCAAATAGCTCTCGAGTATCTCATCTTTACATCAATGAGCATTTTTCTACTCTGTCTATTGGAAGCATTTTTTTTAACAGTCATTGTTTTAAACAGTGTTGAAGAAAGGTACCAAATATACAACCTAAACTTACACCTAGAAGAGCTAGAAAAGGAGCAGCAAATAAAGCTCAAAGCCAGCAAAAAAGGGAAATAATAAAGATTAGAATGGAAACAAATGATATAGAAACAAACAAAAAACCAGCAGAACAGACCAATGAAACTAAACCCCTAGCAAGACTCATAAAGAAGAAAATACAGAGGACCCAAATAGACAAAATCATGAATTAAAGAGGAAAGATCACAACCAACCCTACAGAAATACAAATAATTACAAGAGAGTACTATGAAAAATTATATGCCAACATACTGGACAATTTGGAAGAAATGGACAAATTCTTAGACACCCACACACTACCAAAACTCAAACAAGAAGAAACAGAAAATTTGAATAGGCCCATACCAGCAAAGAAATTGAATCAGTTATCAAAATCTCCCAACAAATAAGAGTCTGGGGCCAGATGGATTCCCAGGGGAATTCTATCAGACGTTTAAAGAAGAGTTAATACCTATTCTTCTCAAACTGTTCAAAACATAGAAACAGAAGGAAAGCTTCCAAACTCATTCTATGAAGCCAGTATCATCTTGATTCCAAAACCAGACAAAGACCCTACTAAAAAGGAAAATTACAGGCCAATATCCATGATGCACCTGGATGCAAAAATTCTCAACAAGATACTAAAAAAATCAAATTCAACAGTACATTAAGAGAATTACTCACCATGATCAAGTGGGATTTATTCCTGGGCTGCAGGGCTAGTTCAATATTTGCCAGTAAATGATTGTGACACACCACATTAATAAAACAAAGGATAAGAACCATATGATCCTTTCAATAGATGCAAAAAAAAGCATTTGACAAAATACAACATATTTCTTGATAAAAACCCTCAAGAGAGTAGGGATAGAAGGAACATACCTCAAGATCATAAAAGCCATATATGAAAGGCCCACCACAGCTAATATCATCCTCAATGAGGAAAAACTGAGAGCTTTTACCCTAACGTCAGGAACATGACAACAAAGTCCACTCTCCCCACTATTGTTCAACATTGTACTGGAAGTCCTACACTCAGCAATCAGACAACAAAAAGAAATAACAGTCATACAAATTGGCAAAGAAGAAGTCAAACTTTCACTCTTAGCAGATGACATGATACTCTACATAGAAAACCTGAAAGACCACCAAAAAACTGCTAGAACTGATACATGAATTTGGCAAAGTCATGAGATATAAAAATCAACATACAGAAATCAGTTGCATTTCTATACACCAATAATGAAGCAGCAGAAAGAGAAATCAAGGAATTGATCCCATTTACAACTGCACCAAAACCCATAAGATACCTAGGAAAAAACCTAACCAAAGAGGTAAAAGATCTGTATGCTGAAAACTATAGAAGACTTATGAAGGAAATTGAAGAAGACACAAAGAAGTGGAAAAACAGTCCATGTTTATGGTTGGAAGAACAAAGTTAAAATGTCTATACTACCCAAAGGAATCTACGCATTCAATGCAATCTCTATTGCGTTGAAGGGATCCCAATGTAAGAATCCCAATGCATTCTTCACAGAGCTAGAACAAACAATCCTAAAATTTGTATGTAACCACAAAAGACCCAGAATAGCCGAAGTAACATTTAAAAAGAAAACCAAAGCTGGAGGCATCACAATTCTGGACTTCAAGTTGTATTACAAAGCTATAATCATCAGGACAGTATGGTACCGGCACAAAAGCAGACACATAGATCAATGGAAATAGAATAGAGAACCCAGAAATGGACCCACAAATATATGGCCAACTAATGTTTGACAAAGCAAGAAAGAATATGCAATGGAAAAAAGGCAGCCTCTCACCAAATGGTGCTGGGAAAAAAGCACAGCGTCATGCAGAAGAATGAACCTGGACCACTTTCTTACACCATACGCAAAAGTAAGTTCAAAATTAATGAAAGACCTAAATGTAAGACAGGAAACCATAAAAATCCTAGAGAAGGAAACAGGCAGCAACTTCTTATTATACATGTCTCTGGAGGGAAGGGAAATAAAAGCAAAAATGAACTAATGGGACCTCATCAATAAAAAGCTTCTGCACTGCCAAGGAAATAATCAGCAAAACTAAAAGGCAACTGACAGAATGGGAGAAGATATTTGCAAATGACACGTCAGATAAAGGGTTAGTATCCAAAATCTATAAAGGACTTATCAAACTCAACAGCCAAAAAACAAATAACCCAGTTAAGAAATGGGCAGAAGACATGAATAGACACTTTTCCAAAGAAGACATCCAGATGGCTAACAGACACATGAAAAGATTCTCACCATTACTCATTATCAGAAAAATACAAATCAAAACTACAATGAGATATTACCTCACAACTGTCAGAATGACTAAATTAACAACTGAGGAAACATAGATGCTGGTGAGGATGCAGAGAAAGGGGAACCTTTTTGCACTGTTGGTGGGAATGCATACTGGTGCAGCCACTCTTGGAAACAGTATGGAGGTTCCTCAAAAAATTAAAATAGAACCACTTATGACCCAGCAATTGCACTACTAGGTATTTATCCAAAGGATACTAAAATGCTGATTTGAAGGGGCACATTCACCCCAATGTTTATAGCAGCACTATTGACAATAGCTAAATTATGGAAGGAGCCCAAATGTCCATCAACTAATGAATGGATAAAGATGTGATATATAAACACAATATAATACTACTCAGCCACCAAAAAGAATGAAATCTTGCTATTTACAATGTGGATAGAACTAGAGTGTATTATGCTAAGTGAAATAAATCAGGTAGAGAAAGACAAATATCATAGGATTTTACTTATATGTGGAATTTAAGAAACACAACAAATGAACATGGGGGAAGGGAAGGAAAAATAAGATAAAAACAGAGAGGGAGGCAAACATTAAGCGACTCTTAAATACAGAGAACAAACTGAGGGTTGCTGGAGGGGAGCTGGGTAGGGGGATGGGATAAATGGGTGATGGGCATGAAGGAGAGCATTTATGATGAACTCTGAGTGTTGTTATATGTAAGTGATGAATCACTGAGTTCTACCACTGAAACCAATATTACACTGTATGTTCACTAACTTGAATTTAAACTAATTTTTACAAATGAAAAATAAAGAGTGTTGGAGAAAATTCAGATGGGTGGAAAAGAGGAACAAATAGAATCTAACTCTGCTATATATTAAACTCTTACAGTCACTAGGTGTTTAATTAAAAGAAAGGCAGAAATTAAAAAAAATTATGTTTTCTATTTTTACCACTTCATTTTATTTCATTTTTACATGGAGATATTTGCCTATGGATTAATATATAAATTCATCTTGTATTAAAAGATACACATTTATAAAACTCTCAGTATATTCCTAGTAGCATATATAGGAATGAGTCTAAGACTTTTAAAATGGAAAATCTATAATATAGATTTCTCCATATGAGCTAGTTTCTTCACACAAGTTATTCAAACATTAACTGGAAAGACTACATATAGCCATGAGAGAATAATAAAGGCTGTGGCTTTTATTCTAGTTTTATTTGATAAAAGAGTTAAATAGCTCTGGACCCAAGGAAGATATTGAAGAACAGGAGAGCCTTTGACTGCCAGACTATGAAGATAATTCTTGTAGACCCTTCTCCCAGAAATAAGCTACTTATAACTATCTTGCAAAACAGTATTTTTTAAATTAGGCATTTCAAATATTTATGCATTAATATTTCAGAGATGCTTAAGTAAAATTCAAATGTGTGTAAAATTAAAAACAAGACTAGTTTTATTTCCTACATTTAGGTTCTTTAAAAAAAATTAAATAATTTGTTTTAGTTTAAGAGCAGAAGGAATTAATTATACAAAGGGTTATAGAATATATGTTCTCAGAAGCCAAAACAGGAAGTTCTTATCACTGTGTGGGTGAAAGAAAGAAATTTTTACAAATTAAGGTGCAAGTTGCCATTTTATTTATTTTTTTTACAACTTAACATTTGTAATTAAATTTTTTTTGGAAATAATTGTTGATTCACGTGAAGTTGTGAAAAATAATACAGAGAAATCCTGTGCTCTTTTTGTAGTTTTCTTAATGGTATATCATCTTACTAACCTACAGTACAACATCACAACCAGGATATTGACACTGATACAGCCAAGAAACGTAATAATTCCATTCCACAAGGATCCCTCTAATTGCCCTTTAATAGTTACACCTACTTGACTCCTGTCTCTACTTCTTCCTTAACTCCTGTCAACCACTAATCTGTTCTCTTATTTCTATAATTATGTCATGTCAAAAATTATATAAGATAAGTAGATATATGATAAATAGAATCATACAGTATGCAATTTTTGGAATTGCTTTTCTCAGCATAATTCTCTGGGGATTCATCCAAGCTATTACGTGTATCAATAGCTTGTTCCTTTTTATGCTGGGTAGTATTCAACGGTATGAATGTACCACAGTTCACTTAAACATTCAGCTATTGAAGGACATCTAGATTGTTTCCATTTTTCAGCTATTAGGAATAATGCTTCTGTAAATATTTGTGTACAGGTTTTTTGGTGAACTTAAATTTTAATTTAGTTGGGATAAATTCTCGGGAGTACAAATGCTGGGTGATATGGTAGTAAAGCATTTAATATTTTAAGAAACTGCCAACTGTTTTCAGATTTGCGGTACCATGTTACATTTCCACCAGCAATGTATGAGCTTCTCCATGTCCTGGCTAACATTTGATGCAGTCACTAATTTTTATTTTAGCCATTCTCATAGATGTGTAGTGATATTTCATTGTGGTTTTCATTTGTATTTCCCTAATTGTTAGTAATGTCAAAAATCTTTTCATTTGCTCATTTTCCATTGTATACCGTCTGCAGTGAAATGTTTCTTCATGGCTTTTGTCCATTTTTTAATTGGATTATTTGTTTTTATACTGTTTATAATGTTCTTTACATGTTCTAGATATTCGTTCTTTATCAGGGTGTGGCTTACAAATATTTTCTTCAGTCTGCACTTGTCTTTCCATTTCTTAACAGAGTTTTTCACAGAGCAAACATTTTTAATTTTGATGAAGTACAACTTATCAATTTTTACTTTTATAGATCATGGTTCTGGTGTCAAGTATAAGAACTCTTTGCCTAGCTCTAGATCCTGAAGATTTTCTTCTATGTTTTTTTTTTTTCTAAAAGTTTTATAGTTTAACATTTTACATTTAAGTTGGTTATCCATTTGAGTTAATTTTTGTAAAAGGTGTGAGACTCAGGCCAAATTTCATTTTTTGGCTTCAGGCCAAATTTCATTTTTTGGCTTATGTATCCCCAATTACTCTAGCACCATTTGTTGTGAAGGCTATCTTTCCTCCATTGAATTGCTTTTGCAACTTTGTCAAACAATAATTGAGTATACTTATGTGAGTGTATTTCCAGGTTCTCTCTTCTGTACCATTGATCTATGTGTCTATCCCCCTGCTAATAATACCATACACTCTTCAGTATTGTAACTATAAATCTTAAAATTAGGTAGACTAATTCTTCCCAGTTTACTATCTTCCAAAATTGTTTTAGTTATCGTAGTTCCATTACATTTACATATATATTCAAGAATAATCTTAACTATGTCTTCAAAAAATCTTGCTTGGATTTTGACAGGAATTATATTAAACTTGTGCGTCAATTTGGAAAGAATTTACATCTTTACTACACTGAGTCTTCTAATTCATGAATACTATCTTTCCACTAACATTTTTTTCTATTTCTCTCACCAATATTTTGCACTTTCCAGTATACAATTCCATACAAGTCCTTTATGTTAGATTTAGATCTAAGTATTTCTTTTAATTTTCTGTGTGTGATTATAAATGGTATTGTATTTTTAATTTTATTGTCTACATGTTCATTGCTAGTTCTTGGAAATACAATTGCTTTTAAAAAATTTTTTTAATCTTTATTTATTTTTGAGAGAGAGAGTGTGAGCAGGGGAGGAGCAGAGAGAGAGGGAGACACAGAATCCGAAGCAGGCTCCAGGCCCTGAGCTGTCAGCACAGAGCCCAACGCAGGGCTCGAACTCACGAGAGACCATGACCTGAGCCCAAGTCGGATGCTCAACCAACTCAGCCACCCAGGCGTCCCAATACAACTGCTTTTTTAATGTTTATTTTGCATGTTGTGACCTTGCTGAATTTACTTATTAGTTATAGGAAGTTGTTGTTGTTGTTGTTTGTAGATTTGTTGGTATCTCCTATATGGACAATCATGTCATCTACAAACAGGAACAGTTTTTTTCTTCCTTTCCAATCTGTATACTTTTATTTCCTTTTTTCCCCTTATTGTACAATCTAGAACTTCTCATACTATGCTGAATAATAGTGGTGAAGAGATCAGACATCTTTACTTTGTTTCCAATCTTAGGAGGAACGCATTCAAATTTTCACCATTAACTATTATGTCAGTTGCAGATTTTTTGTAGATGTTCTTTATCAAATTCAGCTCAAAAAAAAAATTCAGGAAGCTCTCCTTTATTTGTATTCTTTTAGGAGTTTGTTTGTTTGTTTTTAATCATGAATGTATCTTGATTCTTGTTGAATTCTGTTTCTGCTTTAATTGATGTGATCGTTTTTTTTTTTTCTTTATTAAATTTCAAATATTTAACCAGTCTTGTATCCCTGGAATAAATTACACTTGGTCATGGTGTGTAATTCTTTCTCTATATTGCTGAATTCAATTTACTAATATTTTGTTAAGGAATTTTGTGTCAATATTCATGAGTTGATACTGCTCTCTAGTTGTTGCTTTTGGTGTTGTTGGGCTTTTTCTTTGGTTGGTTGGTTTTGTACTAGCTGGTTCAAGTATCAGGGGAATACTAGCTAGCTTCACAAAATGAATTACAAAATATTCCCTACTCTTCTGTTTCAAGAAAATATTATTTACTATTGGAGTTACTATTCTTTATTCATTTATTTTTTTTATTTTTTTTCAACGTTTATTTTTTTATTTTTGGGACAGAGAGAGACAGAGCATGAATGGGGGAGGGGCAGAGAGAGAGGGAGACACAGAATCGGAAACAGGCTCTAGGCTCTGAGCCATCAGCCCAGAGCCTGACGCGGGGCTCGAACTCACGGACCGCGAGATCGTGACCTGGCTGAAGTCGGATGCTTAACCGACTGCACCACCCAGGCGCCCCGTATTCTTTAAATGCTTATTACAGTTCTCCAGGAAAACCATATAGGCTTAGAGATTTCTTTTTTAGAAAAATTTTAAGTTATGAATTAAATTGCCTTAATAGTGATGGGACTATTAATGTTACCTTTTTCATATTAGGTGAATTGTGGTTGTTTGTGTTTTAAGAAGAATTGGTTCATTTAAGTTAAATTGTCAAATTTATGTGGGGAGAGTGGTTTGCAACATTCCTGTTGATGTCTGCAGAGTCTGTAGTGATATTCTCAGCTTCATTCCTGATTTAGGTACTTTCTTAGGTGTCTTTCTTTTCAGTTTCAGTTTAAGAATAGTAGGAAGTAATTATATAATAATTTACAGAAGATATGTTCTGATCAGCAAAAATAGGAAGCATAAATCATTGTGTGTATGAGAGAAGAAGTTTTTACAAACAAAGGTGAAGTGTGTACTGTTTTTTAACTGATCAGAAGTCATTCAGTGTAGTTAATTCTTAATTTATATCATTACTTTACTAAAATATCTCTCATTTAATACATGATGTGCCAGGTATCCCACATATATATACTTTTTCATATAAATACCACAACAACTCTGCAAAAGTTAATACCACATTTTAAAAATGGGTGAAAGAAAACTTCCCAAAGTACACTCTTCTTTCAAAGACAGCTTTAGAATCTAAGTCTCTCAACACTTCAAAACAGTGAACACACTTTCTATTGCACCATGCTGCCTCTTCTCTATAATTACCCAAAATGTTTTTCTATATGATAAAAATAATGGTGTTTTTTTGTTTGGTAAGAAAATGAAGGTTTAAAAGAACATTTTCCCCAGGGAATCTATAAAAGCAATTTTTAAAGAGTTTATCACCAAAAAGTAAATTGTAGACAGAAAAAAGAAGTTATGGTTTAAACCAGCAATATGTGACAATATAATTACTTATATGGATGAATTTAAGATGATGTAACATTTTAAGAATAAATACATAGAACTTCCCTTGGAACAAAATGCAATCCATGTCACAGGAATTTATGTCATGGGATAATGAAGGGTTTGTTTGTTTGTTTGTTTGTTTTTTAATGATGATAAGTATCCAAATTAGTTTTGGCTAACAATTGCAACTCCTCTTTCCATTAAGTGTTTTCCCAAAACACTTACCAGAATACACATTTTAATAAAAGTTTTTCCTTTTTCCTTGTCCCATCTCTGGCAAAGGAATGCTCAAAAGGCTAGCAGAAAGGGATATACGGGGGAGGGGGGGGCACCTGGGTGACTAAGTTGGTTGAGCATTTGGCTCAGGTCATGATCTCGAAGTTTGTGAGTTTGAACCCCACATTGGGCTCGCTGCTGTCAGCTCTGTGTCAACACAGAGCCTGCTTCAGATCCTGTGTTGCCCCTCTTTCTGCCCCTCCCCTGCTGGTGCTCTCCCAAAAATACATAAATATTTTTTTAAAAAGAAAGGTATATACAGATATAAAACAAATATTAAAAATAATAATAAACTGAGTAATTTCTAAATAGTCAAGAATTGGCTTGATTTATATATAAATTTTGCTTAAAGTTCCCTTGAAGAAATAAAATCATTAAATTGTGGAACATTCTGAAATTCTAAAATCCCTTTCTTCATCTTAATATCAATGAGCAATTGAGCACTCAATTCATTAGTGTCCCAAATTCAAAAGCACCTGTAAGTTTCCTCTTAGTTCCTATGGATAAAATTTATTGACACCTGTTTATAAGTCAGAATGGGATTTGGAACAAGATAGAATTGGATTCAATTCCTAATGCCAGTATTTACAGTTCAGTATTTGCATCTATAAATGGGGAATAATATAACGTGCCCTGTAGAATTGTTATCTGGATTGAGATAATGTAAATGAAGTACTAGTACTTCAGAGTGAATAACTGAAAAATATTCGTTCTCTTCCTTTATTGCAGGATAGTAGAACCTGACTGAAAGAAGGCACTGGTGAGTTAAGTCACAACACAACTATCCTGATAACTGACAAAAATCACCAAATTAAGTGCAGAAGACAGTGACAAGATCCCACTGATACATTATAATTTGCAGAGGTAAGAGTTGAAGGGAAAGGGGAATAAGGTTTGGAGAAAAATACAGCAAAATGACTTATTTTACCAGTATTTAAAATAGCTGGCCATGAAAACTGTAATGACTGCCTTCAGCAGAAAACTGTCAGGGGAGCCTCTGATGGAAAATAAGTGGCAGAGACCTTAGAAGAACCTCTTTAACCATCCATCCACCTCAGATTTGAAGGGATGATGGCTTAAGGCAATGATGGACCATAGTGCTGGAGAGAAGAAAGAGAATGTGCACTCCAAATAATCTCCATTACTCCACTGTGGATAAACAATTTTAGAAAGCATGGTATTCAGAAGTTCAAGAGGCTCTTTGACTTTATCAAAGCAAAAGTTAGAAGTTGTTAGGAGTTTGAATAGCAGGCACCAGGTTGCAGCTTTGGAGAAAGAAGCTAGTCATTAGATACATTTTGAACCCAAATAATACATATTGTTCTCTGGTATACTGGCTTACCAAACAGAGAAGAATCAATAGAAAATGGTTTCCTTGCTAGGGCTGCTCATGCTTGGCTCTGTTATCTCCACTTACCAGATTAAAGAGTACTAATCAATAATAACTAAATAATAATAAATAGGCACAGTGCCTTCCTCCATGAGCCTCATATTCTTGTGAAAAAGATAGACAAGGAGTGGAGAAGTGAAAAATGCTATGACGAAGTAGAGGGTACTGGGAAGACATATAATGAGGGATCTGACCTAACTTGGGGTATAAGAAAACTTTAAAGAAGTGATATTTCTACTGCTACCTGAAGGAGGTGTAGAAATGAGCTAAGTAAAAGTAGCATGAGTGGGGTTGAAATTAAGAGTCGAAGACAGAGGGAACATCATAAATATGCCATGATACTGAAACAGGAAAAAATACAATCAGCAGATATAAGAAATGAGAAGGTGGTTGGTCTGTTTGGAAGACAAAAAAAGGTGGGGAGCAGAGTGAGTGAGGAGACCTTTTTCCAGGATGTAAAATAGAAGAAAATTGGTATGCTCCAGGGCCAATGGAGATATTCTTATGATGGCATTGATTTGAGCTGATGGAAAAGAGGTGATAAAAAGATGTTAAAGAGACAAGAACTGAAAGGAAGTGAGAGTACAAGTTTCCTGGGGAGACAATGGGTGTAATTTTAAAAACATGTTAGAAGTTTGGCTTCAGAGAGGTAGAGGAATACCTCCATTTTAGTAAGAAAGAAGAGGAAATGATGGGTTCAGGAAGGTTTTACAATTTTTTCTGGCAAAATGTTGAGGTAATACCTCATCGATGACTTCCAATTTCTCTATGAAGTGGAGGTGCTGCCATCTGTAAGAGGCAAGGAGGAAAACTGGGTATCTGAGAGAGTAGAACTCCAAAGTCTTTGGGAAAGTTTGCCTGCAATCTGCCTGGAGAAATTTAGTCTGCTGAATAATGTTAAGGGCCCAACTCAGCCTGAGAACCATAAATTTATAACAGTAAATTAAGATTATGTGTTGATCTACTTAATTTCTCTATATAGATATTTTTTCTATTTTATCTGAAAATGGCTTGTTAGTCTCTCACTATTTACTCTTGTATTTTATTCACTTATTTTGTGTCATATATATATATATATACATATACATGTATATATATATGTGTGTATATATATATATGTGTGTATATATATATGTGTGTGTATATATATATATATATATATATATATATATATATAGTGAAAATGAACAAAGGGAAAACTCATTTAAAATGGGGTTGGGAGGCCAACAGAGGAATTCTCACACCTTACCACTCTTCCTCAGTTACAGAAACAACAAGAAGAAAGGGACCTTGCAATTTGATACTACTTTATTACCCCAGCAAAAGGAAGAAATGTTTTATCTTCCAACCCCCACCCCCGCAGTAGCCCAGCCAATGGCAGACTATCACAATTCAGCCAATGAAAAGCCGCTATTACCTAGAACCCTGTTTACTCTAATGGACTTTTTGTTTATAAGAGCCCCTCTCAACTCCCCCTTTCCTCTATAAATAAAGCATTCCTATCCTTTGTTCTCCAGAGTTGCCAATGGTTTTGCTGTAGCTCACATGTCCCAAATTGCAATTCTCTGCTTTTCTTGAATAAACCCATTTTTCCTGGTAAAATAATTGACAGTTTTACTTTTCTTTTGATTTTGAATTCACTTTTTACTTTTTATTTTTTTAATATAATTTATTGTCAAATTGGCTTACAAACAACACCCAGTGCTCATCCCGACAAGTGCCTTCCTCAATGCCCATCACCCATTTTCTCTCTCCCACCCCCCTCCCATCCACCCTCAGTTTGTTCTCTGTATTTAAGAGTCTCTTGTGGTTTGCCTCCCTCCCTCTCTGTTTGTAGCTATTTTTTTCCCCTTCCCTTCACCCATGGTCTTCTGTTAAGTTTCTCAAGATCCACATATGAGTGAAACACATGATATCTGTCCTCTGACTTATTTCACTGAGCAAAATACCTTCCAGTTCCATCCACATTGCTGCAAATGGCATTATTTCATTCTTTCTCACTGCCAAGTAGTATTCCATTGTATATACAAACCACATCTTCTTTATCCATTCATCAGATGATGGACATTCAGGCTCTTTCCATAATCTGGCTATTGTTGAAAGCACTGCTAAAAACATTGGGGGTACATGTGCCCCTATGCATCAGCACTCCTGTATCCCTTGAATAAATTCCTAGCAGTGCTATTTCTGGGTCGTAGACTTTTTTTTAAGTTTATTTATTTTTGAGAGAATCAGAGACAGAGTGAGTGGGTGAGGGGCAGAGAGTAAGGGAGAGAGAGAGAATCCCAAGCAGGCTCTGCACCGCCAGCATAGAGCCCGATGCGGGGCTTGAACTCACAAAACTGGGAGATCATGACCTGTGCTGAAACCAAGAGTCAAACACCTAACCAACTGAGCCACCCAGGCACCCTGACAGTTTTACTTTTTAAAGTTAACAGTGTATATAAATGAACTTATTCCTGTTGTATTTATTTTCAGTGTAATAGGCAGGGAAATAGGTTTGCAGTTACTATGTATTTATTGTGGACTATGTACTTTATTAACATTAAAAAATCCTGTTCATTCCTAATGCCTTTTCCCCCATTTTTCAAGTTTTTATCTAAATTCCAGCTAGTTAACACACAGTGTAATATTAGTTCCAGGTGTAAAATTTAATGATTTATCACTTAAATACAACACCTAATGTTCATCACAACAAGTGCCTTCCTTAATATGCATCACCCATTTAAACCCATTTCCTTGCCCACCTCCCTCCCAGTAACCTTCAGTTTGTTCTCTGTAATTAAGAGTCTGTTTTTTGGTTTGCCTCTCTCTCTTTTTTCCCTATGTTCATCTGTTTAGTTTCTTAAGTTCCACATATGAGTGAAGTCATATGGTATTTGTCTTTTTTGACTTATTGCACTTAGCACAATACTCTCCAGCTCCATCCACATCATTGCAGATGGAAAGATTTCATTCTTTTTGATAGCTGAGTAATATTCCACTGTGTATATATGCTACATCTTTATCCATTCATCAGTCAATGGAGATTTGGTGGCTATTGTTGATAATGCTGCTATAAACATTGAGTGCATGTGCCTCTTTGAATCAGTATTTTTGTACTAATGCTTTTTATCTAGGATTCTACTTTGCTTTAAATATTTTTGACAATTGCATTTTTGCATATAAATGCTTTTTCCACATTAAGCTTTCAGCATTTTTCTTTCACTTTTTAAAATATGTGTCACTTGTAAACATCATAGTTAGCATTTTCATTTTGATACAAAAACCTTTTTTTCAAAGTGAGATTAACTTATTTACATTTATAGTGATAGCTACCCTGTTTAATCTTACTTCTTTCTTCTTAATTTATAATGATTATTTTTGGTTTTCCTTTTTTGCTTTTTACTTTTGTTTCCTTCCTCTTCCTTCTCCTTCCCTCCTTTTCTTTCCTTCCTCCTTTCTTCTTTCTTTCCTAAATGATTTGGATATCCTTATTATTTTGCTATTAATAGTGGCTTTAAAAGCATAAGAGACTCTTAAAAACTGAGAACAGGGGCGCCTGGGTGGCGCAGTCAGTTAAGCGTCCGACTTCAGCCAGGTCACGATCTCGCGGTCCGGGAGTTCGAGCCCCGCGTCAGGCTCTGGGCTGATGGCTCAGAGCCTGGAGCCTGTTTCCGATTCTGTGTCTCCCTCTCTCTCTGCCCCTCCCCCGTTCATGCTCTGTCTCTCTCTGTCCCAAAAATAAATAAACGTTGAAAAAAAAAATTTTTAAAAAAACTGAGAACAAACTGAGAGTTGATGGGGGTGGGAGGGCGGGGAGGGTGGGTGATGGGTATTGAGGAGGGCACCTTTTGGGATGAGCACTGGGTGTTGTATGGACACCAATTTGACAATAAATTTCAAAAAAAATGGTGGCTTTAAATTTCCCCATGTCATTAAATACTGACATTAAATATATTCTTAAGGATTATTTGGAAAATACATTAGAAACTATATATCCATAATGTTCCATGGCTATTGTCACTACCTGTGACCTTTTTATTGACTTTAAATACATGATCTTCATTTCCCAGTATGATTCCTCCATACAAATAGAATGCCATGATCAAGTTAAGAATCAAAAGCGTGTGACAAATAGGAAACCCATCTCTTTCTAGCAGCAAGCTCCCACCAGCAGCAAATACTATAATGCTTGTGCTGAATATATGGCCGTGTTCACTGCTACCTTCAATGCCCTACAGAAGACTGAGGCTCACCTAAAGAATAAAGTCAAAAGGGTCACCACCTCTGTCCCTGTACAGATGTCCCCATGTTTGTGATTATAATGAACTATGAGGACTGTGATAACTCCCTCAAGATTGATAGCAATGTTTTCTGCATCACTAACTGCTTTGCCTTCCTCCTCTGTCAAGGTCATCCATGACAACTTTAGCATTGTGTAAGTACCAGTGACCACAGAGCATGCCATCACCACCCATAAAAGACAATGGAAGGCCAACTGTAGTATATGGCCCGAGTGCTACTCAAAATATCATCAGTGTATCTACTGATCACTGACATTGCAAAGGCTATGGGTAAGCTGATTCCTGAGCTAAAAGTCCACAGACATGGCCTTCCAAGTCCCAAAAGTCAACATGTTTGTTATGGATCTGACCTGGAGAAAGTTGCTAAATATAATAACACCAAGAAGGTGGTGAAGCAGATCTCAGTGGGACCCTTATGGAACATCCTGGGCTACACTAAAGACCAAGTTGTCTCCAGTGACATAACTTTAATAATAATATCCTCTCTTTTGCCTCAGATTCTGTGGCTGACATTGTCCTCAAAGACCACTTTTAAAGCTATTTCCTGATAATGGCAATGAATTTGGCTTCAGAAACCATGTGATTCCTGAACCACAAACCTCAGAAAAAACACCAAAGAAAGAGAGATCCTTAGTTGCAATGGAGTCTCTCCCCATTTTTATTTATCAATTTAGTGGAAAATTTCCATCTCTGACAATTTCTACCCAAGGCTCCCTAAAAAAGGAAAGGGATTTAGAGTATCATCAGTACCATGCACTATGGACTATTATATCTAGCAACAAAAACAAATAAAATAACATTTATTTCCTGACATAAGATTAAAACATTTTAGTGAATTAATACATCATGGACACATAAGCAGGTATTAAAAATTATATCATATGAGAATATATCATGATAAATCTGAGAATATATTCTTTAGGTGGAAAAACAAGTTACAAAGCAATATGTACATTATAATATATGTTTCTTAATATATATGTGTGCAACAAGTCTAATTGTTAATGATGACTATAACTGAGGGATGATTTTTTTCTTTATGCATTTCTGAGTATAATTATCCTTTCCATCATACCACACTGAATACTTTTAGTTGCAAACTATTCATTGGATAACATTAATTTTCTTGGACTATTTCTCTAGTTAAAATTAGATTTTTACAGAAAATTTTCTTCTGTAACTTGATGCTATTGCTTGATTTTGGTGGGGCTTTCTTGTCAGAAGAGTTTTAAAATATGGGCAGCAAAGTAAGTGACGAAATTGAAATCAGCAGATATCTGGTAATAGACATACACATAGTCAACAAATATATATTCCAAAATAAATTGAAGTGGAGGGCAAAACAAACAGATTAAGTGGATTAAAAGTTACAATTTTTGAAGAAATCAAACCTTCAAATTCAGTGTCAGGTGAAAAGAGGAATAATAATAAACTGCTTAGTTTTAGGGTGTCATTTGGAGAAGTTACTTGTTCTTAAAAATTCAAAAAGTATGGTGGCAAACACTCTAGTACCTGGGAAAGGTTAACTCAGGAAAAGGAGTCATAGTGATAGGAGGGAGTAGAGGTATGGTGTTAAATTACATTTTAAACTGTTTAAAGGAAACTTTAGGGAGTGTAGTCATATTTATAGTCTTTGCATTTATCTACTTCTTTAAGCTTTTTATTGAATATTAAATATCCTTATGCTCACAAACTTATTTATGCCAACTTCTTTAGTCATTCTTTCTACAAAAAATGTGGAGTCTCTTTCTTGTGTAGGAATGGGGAGGTAAGTTTGGGCATTGTATCA
The DNA here is from genome assembly GCF_028749965.1 of Puma concolor. Lineage (NCBI taxonomy): Eukaryota > Metazoa > Chordata > Mammalia > Carnivora > Felidae > Puma > Puma concolor. The sequence continues at coordinate 22,087,835 of NC_141673.1, read as the reverse complement.
CAGTTTGGAGACATCAGAGAAGGTCTCCTTGAGAAAGTGATATCTCAAGTGGAATCTGAGGTATAAATAAAAGATAGTCAGACCAAGGAATGAGAAATGGAGTATGGACAAAGTTTGGAAAAGAAACATTGACATATGTCTAGAAAGAGCATGGTGATTTGGAAAAAATAAAATGAGCTCAAAATTGGGATGAAGGTGTGAGTGTATACAAAAGAGAAGAGGAGAAAGGCTCAAGATGTCACTCTAAAAATAGAATCCTAGTCATAAGGCCTAGTAAGTTTAATGGCATTAAGTTTGATGAGGCAATAGTGATCAAACCTGCTTTAAGGATTTTAAATTTAAAAAGTGAATGAACAGACTGAGAAAAAATGGTACAACACTTGGAGAAACAATTGGGTTTTACATGTTCTATTTGATTTGAATAAATTTCACTTCCTGTATAGGTACCAGAAGGAGATTTAGACAACACCTACACATGCATGCACATGCATGAATACGCACAGAAAGAAATTTAAATCACCTATTTGATACACATACACTCATATATACATATACATATATACCTATATATTACATATTTGCAAATAATATATTCAGACTCCAGTTTATTTTACAGTTAAAAAATTAATATTTTTGAAGCTATCATATAGTTTATAGTTTCTTATCTGATTTAATTAGTTTTTGAAAATAATCTTTTCAATTGCCTATCTTCCATTCAAATACAAAAATTTCCACTCCAAATATCACTATTAAAATAGTGCTGTCAGGGATTGCAAGATATACTACAAAGCTGTATAAATCAAAACAATATAGTACGGTACAAAAGAGTAGTCACAGAGATCAATGGGATAGGACAGAGAGCCCAGAAATAAACCCACTCAATGGTAAAAAGGTGAAAGCTTTTCCTCTAAGTTCAGGAATAAGACAAGGCTGCCTCCTCTCAGCACTTTTATTTGACATAATATTGGAAATCCTAGTCATAGCAGTTAGGCAAGAAAAAGGTTTCCAAATTGGTAATGAAGAAGTAAAACCACCACTATTTACAGATAACATGATACTATATATAGAACTGTAAAGACTACACCAAAACACTATTTGAACTAATAAATGGATCCAGTAAAGTTGCAGGATACAAAATTAACATACAGTTCTGCTAGAACTGATATATGAATTCAGCAAAGTTGCAGGATACAAAATCAATGTACAGAAATCAGTTGCATTCTTATACACTAACAATGAAGCAACAGAAAGACAAATAAAGAAACTGATCCCATTCACAATTGCACCAAGAAGCATAAAATACCTAGGGATAAGTCTAACCAAAGATGTACAAGATCTGTATGCTGAAAACTATAGAAAGCTTATGAAGGAAATTGAAGAAGATATAAAGAAATGGAAAAACATTCCGTGCTCATGGATTGGAAGAATAAATTTTGTCAAAATGTCAATACTACCCAAAGCTATCTACACATTCAATGCAATCCCAATCAAAATTGCACCAGCATTCTTCTCGAAGCTAGAACAAGCAATCCTAAAATTCATATGGAGCCACAAAAGGCCCCGAATAGCCAAAGGAATTTTGAAGAAGAAGACCAAAGCAGGAGGCATCACAATCCCAGACTTTAGCCTCTACTACAAAGTTGTAATCATCAAGACAGCATGGTATTAGCACAAAAACAGATACATAGACTTATGGAATAGAATAGAAACCCCAGAACTAGACCCACAAACGTATGGCCAACTAATCTTTGACAAAAAACATCCAATGGAACAAAGACAGTCTCTTTAACAAATGGTGCTAGGAGAACTGGACAGCAACATGCAGAAGATTGAAATAAGACCACTTTCTCATACCATTCACAAAAATAAACTCAAAATGGATACAGGACCTGAATGTGAGACAGGAAACCATCAAAACCCTAGAGGAGAAAGCAAGAAAAGACCTCTCTGACCTCAGCCATAGCAATCTCTTACTTGACACATCCCCAAAGGCAAGGGAATTAAAAGCAAAAATGAACTACTGGGACCTTATGAAGATAAAAAGCTTCTGCACAGCAAAGGAAACAACCAACAGAACTAAAAGGCAACCAACGGAATGGGAAAAGATACTTGCAAATGACATATCGGACAAAGGGCTAGTATCCAAAATCTAGAAAGAGCTCACCAAACTCCACACCCGAAAAACAAATAACCCAGTGAAGAAACGGGCAGAAAACATGAATAGACACTTCTGTAAAGAAGACATCCAGATGGCCAACAGGCACATGAAAAGATGCTCAACGTCGCTCCTCATCATGGAAATACAAATCAAAACCACACTCAGATATCACCTCACGCCAGTCAGAGTGGCCAAAATGAACAAATCAGGAGACTATAGATGCTGGAGAGGATGTGGAGAAACGGGAACCCTCTTGCACTGTTGGTGGGAATGCAAATTGGTGCAGCCACTCTGGAAAACAGTGTGGAGGTTCCTCAAAAAATTAAAAATAGACCTACCCTATGACCCAGCCGTAGCACTGCTAGGAATTTACCCAAGGGATACAGGAGTACTGATGCATAGGGGCACTTGTACCCCAATGTTTATAGCAGCACTCTCAACAATAGCCAAATTGTGGAAAGAGCCTAAATGTCCATCACCTGATGAATGGATAAAGAAATTGTGGTTTATATACACAATGGAGTACTACGTGGCAATGAGAAAAAATGAAATATGGCCCTTTGTAGCTACGTGGACAGAACTGGAGAGTGTGATGCTAAATGAAATAAGCCATACAGAGAAAGACAGATACCATATGTTTTCACTCTTATGTAGATCCTGAGAAACTTAACAGAAACCCATGGGGGAGGGGAAGAAAAAAAAAAGGTTAGAGTGGGAGAGAGAGCCAAAGCATAAGAGACTCTTAAAAACTGAGAACTGAGGGTTGATGGAGGGTGGGAGGGAGGGGAGGGTAGGTGATGGGCATTGAAGAGGGCATCTTTTGGGATGAGCACTGGGTGTTGTATGGAAACTAATTTGACAATAAATTTCATATAAAAAATACAAAAAAAAAAAAAAGACTGTTTAGTGAGCCTTACTGCAAAGTGATAGTAAAATGGAAAGCAGGTCTATGAAACAAGAACATAATTGGGTTCAGGCATTGAGATCTCTGGTTGTGATGGGTAACATTTTAAATAATTTCTAGATGCCAAAAACTTCCCCAGCACTTATCATGCATTACACATTGAATACAACAACTCTGAGGATTATTATTCTCATCCTTATTTTATAAATTAGGGAACTGAATACAGAAAGTTTAAGTATTTTGCCTCAGATCACCTAGGCAGAAAGCAGCGGAGTTCATATTCAAACCTGGGTAATGTAATCCCATAATCTGTACGCAAACACTATGCTGTCCCTGGTTTACTTTCAGGTAACCCACGAAGGTATGTGTGGACAGCATACCATTTTTTAAAAATACACAAATACTACTTCTTTCGGCAATTTTTTTTTTTTTGGGGGGGGGACAGAGAGAGAAAGAGCATGAACGGGGGAGGGGCAGACAGAGAGGGAGACACAGAATCGGAAACAGGCTCCAGGCTCCGAGCCATCAGCCCAGAGCCTGACGCGGGGCTCGAACTCACGGACCGCGAGATCGTGACCTGGCTGAAGTCGGACGCTTAACCGACTGCGCCACCCAGGCGCCCCTCGGCAAAATTTTTAATACCTTTTAGTGGCATTGAGGCCAAGGTTTAATTCTCTAACAAGTACTTAAAATATTTTGCTGACTGTAAGACTAAAATATCCAGACCTTCATACACAATTTGAAGTGATGAATACATAGTACACCCCATCCAGTTTTCATCTAAACAAAACTCATTTCTATTAGCAGTACGTGCTGTATACTTATGTGCTAAATAACCATGTGATAGGTTTGAATTCCAGGTTAACTTAGCTCACTACTTCACAAAACAAGCTACTCCTAATTATAGGTTAGCTTTAGGAGCTAGAAATATTTTTATGATACAAATCGATTTGACTTTCAAAAGGGGAGTAGTTTATAATAGACTAAACTTTCCCTAGATAATTGTAAATTCTCAAAAATATATAAATATAAAAAAACACTATTTGGAGGCACTAGAGAGTGACCAAAAGCAGATACAAGTGATAAAAAAAACATACAGAAATTGGTTGCATTTTATACACTAATATTGAGCTATCAGAAAGAGAAATTAAAAGAATCCCAGTTATAATTGCATCGGTGAAAAAGAAGTAAGAAAATCTGATCAAGGAGGTAAAATACCTATACTCTGAAAACTAAACTAAAATGTACTGATAAACGAAAGATGATGCAAATAAATGGAAAGGTATTCCTTGCTGGAAGGGAAGGGGCTGAAGGGACAAGCAAAATAGGTGAAGGGGATTAAGAGATACACACTTGCAGTTGTAAAATAAATAAGGATGAGGATAAAAAGTATAGTATAAGAAATATAGTCAATAACATTGTAATGACATCATACGGTGACTGATTATAACTATAGTTATTGTGAACATTGTATAATATATGGAACTGTCATATCACTACGCTGTACAGCTAAAACTAATATAACATTGTATGTCATCTATAATTCAATTTAAAAAGTTTTAAAAAATAGTGCTGCAATCGATATATTTTACAGATTTTTTCCTCTTTCTGAGCATTTCATTGGCATGGATAAGAAATTACTAGATATAAAATACTATATTTTTTTATGGTTCTTGATTCACATTACCAAGAAGATTTATAGAAACATTTCCACCTTCAGTCTATTGAATGCCTGTATCACCACGCCTTTATCATACACTTACCACAGGATTTTTTTAGAAAAGTTTTAATCATTTCTTAAACTAAAATGTTATGATTTTATTTTGAACTTCTTTGATATACAGGGCTGCTAAACATTTCTCCTTTTGTTTGTTAGATATTAATTTTTTTCTTCATGAATCATTTATTCCTATTTTTTGCCTGTTCTTTTCCATGGACATATTAGCCTTCCTTGTGGTCTTGCAAGACCTCTTTGCATATTATAGTAATAACAATTTGATTGTTTATATTTATCATAAATATCTCTAACTCATTTGTTACTTGTTTTCCATTTTTTAACTTTATTTATTTATTTTGAGAGAGAAAGAGATAGAGAATGAGCAGGGGAGGGACAGAGGAGAGAGAGAGCATCCCAAACAGAGTCCATGCTCTGTACTGACCCCAATGAAGGGCTGATCTCACCACCATGGCTTCATGACCTGGGATGAAATCAAGAGTTGGACAAATAACCAACTGAGCCACCCAGGTGCCTTACTTGCTTCCTATTTTAATTGGGGTTTTTTGATGCAGTGTAGCGTTCAATTTTTATGTAGTCAAGGCTATTTATCTTTTCCTTTGAGATTACTTTCACAGCTCTTATGTTAAGTGAATGCTAGTGTCTCTAAAATTAAGTTTGAAATATTGACGGTATTTCTATCATTTCAAACATTCTGTTAGTTAATAGAGAAATGACGGCTGAGCTAATCATTTGTAACTGTTCTGACAGAAAAGAGAAAAAGGAAGGATAAGGATGAGAAGATAGAAAATATCTCTTTAGAGTTATTAACCACTTATCAATATTTTGTTAGAGTGTATTGCCTAATGTTTGTTTATATAATTTAAGGTATTTAAAATTACGTCGTCTAGGGGCGCCTGGGTGGCGCAGTCGGTTAAGCGTCCGACTTCAGCCAGGTCACGATCTCGCGGTCCATGAGTTCGAGCCCCGCGTCAGGCTCTGGGCTGATGGCTCAGAGCCTGGAGCCTGTTTCCGATTCTGTGTCTCCCTCTCTCTCTGACCCTCCCCCGTTCATGCTCTGTCTCTCTCTGTCCCAAAAATAAATAAACGTTGAAAAAAAAATTTAAAATTACGTCGTCTTGTCTTGTCTCTCATCAACTTAATGATGCTCTTAATGTATTATTTCAATAATTGTAATTATTACATAGATATCTTTTTGTGTTGGCATCTTTATTGCATTTTAATGGAATACAATGAAAGATATAAGACAGTTTTAGAGTGTCTTTCTGATATTTAAGAGACATGTGAGAGAAAAGTAATTGCAATTAAAATAGCAATATCATTTGGTACCTGGCTCAATTAAATTTAGTATTTATGGCCTGCTGTCACATACAACTTTCCTAAGCAGTCATGTCAAATTACATCAGTTAACCCTATGTTCACAAAGCAAATAGTTATTGTCAAGTTCTTCACTAAAAAGCAAAAAAGAGGAATTTCACAGACTAGTGGGGGATTATTTTCAATTTATGCTTTTATAAAGAGTAATACAATTAATATACTTTTCATAAATTTTCTCATCTCTTTGATGCATATACTTTTATAATACCCATATAAAAATGATATAGAAATAGACACATAATGCTTAAGGAACATAGTGGAAGGGCTAGAAATGCTTACATCTAACCATCTACTTGATACCTAGAAGGTATCTCAAACTTTGTATAGCCAAAACACAATTTTGATCCTTACTCCTAATCCCTAGCAACACCAAAACAAAACAAACATACCAAAAATCCCTAGATTCAACTAGATCTTGCCATTTCAGTAAATGACACCATAATTTGTACAGTGGCTCAAAGCCATAAACCTAGGCATGCTCGATTCATATCCTATATCCCCTGAATTCAACTCAATAATAAATAGTATGGTTTCTACTTTGAAAAGGTGTCTCAAAACCATCTACCTCTCTATACCTCCACTTTACCCCCCCGGATCCAAACAACTACACTCTCTCTCCTGAACAAACCACAAAACCCTAATTATTCCCCCTGCTTTCAATTGCTCTCCATAAAGTATTCTCTAACCAGAGTGATCTTTTTAAAATGTAAATCAAATCGTGTCATATCCTTGCTTAAAGTTCTTTATTGGCCTCTAGCTGTACTTGGAATAAAATCTGCAGACCTCTTTGGTTCCCCATCTTCCCAGCCTCATCTCAGTGCATATGTCAGGTCTAATATGTCAGCATAATGTATACATTATCTGCTCTTTCATGGCAAATTCACCTTATAGATTGCCTGTGATGGGGTAGATGCATGTTTAATTCAGGGGCAAAGCTACAGCAAGCACCCTTGGCCACTTATCTAGAATCACACTGTTCAAGTCAGTTTTATCAGTAATAATAAAAAAATATGAGATTTGATTTTAATTTGTCCAACTTCTGCAATAATCTCTCAACTGGTTCTGAATGTGGGAGAGAAAGAAAGCAGTGCAATTTGTCTCCTGAAACCTATTATATAAACTTTTTTATACCTTATAGTGCCTAGTATAATGACTGAAACTTATTGAATTGAATTCAATCAATGTAAGATAGATGATGCTAAAATAATACTATATTACAGTATGAATGAAAATATAGATGCTTCTATATTGAAAAATACAGATGAAAACTATAGTGAAAAATATAGATCCTTCAAATTATTTGCTTTTCAGTTTTAATCATTTAATAGCATTGATTTAAAATTTGTTTTTCAGCATGGTACAATATATGGTATACTTATTTTATACTTTTCCTCATACATGAGATAGGAATCATAATGGCCCTATTATCTCACATGGTTGCTCAGAGGATTAAGAGATATAGCTACCACTCTGAACATGCTAAATGAATGACACATATTTCTTGCTGAGTCAGCGTGGCTTCCTTTCTCAACAGCATGAATTTGTGCAGAATGAGTAGAAAAATCAAACCAGAAGAGAATTGCTAGGATAAGTTATAAAGAAACATATCCAGTGACCTAGATCATGTTTCACAAATTGTGTTTTGTGGATCACTAGTTGTGAAAAATATTAATGGGTTTCTAGGGGTAGTAGTGGGAGAGGGCTATAAAGAATCCTTTCATGAAGAAAAGTATTTAACCCTGTGTTTCCCCAATATATGTGACCATGGAAATCTTTTTTGCCCTCAAGATTATTCAGAATTAGTTTCCATAGAGATTAGGATATTATGATTGAGGGGAGTAGGTAGAATATCTGGTGGCAACTTCTAGATTTATTAGAATATTTCTGGTGAATTTGGCATAGCATTAAGTCAAAAAATTGTGAATGCCTTGCTTTTCCTATCCTTATCCCTAGACCATAGATCTACCACGTCATCTAAGAAATTCCTATTCAAATGTAAGTTCAGTTTGAGTACTCCCTTCCAAAAATAGTTTCACTGCCCTTCACCCAACCATACTCACTGAATTTATTCAGATACATCTATTGACCATTAATTATGTATGAGGTATTGTTCTAGGTGCTGGGACTGAGCATTTAATTAAACATCATCATCATCATCATCATCATCATCATCATCACCATCATACAACACAGTTCTCCTCATGGAACATCCATTCAAATCGGGAAGAAAGACACTGAACAAATCAACACATAAATACTAATTCAGGAGTGAAAAATGCTATAAAGGAAAAATAGCATAAAGGCAATAGAAATTAAAGTGGTGGTTACTTTATATTCAGTGGTCAGAGAAGGCTTCTCTCAGAAGGGTAGCATCTGAATAATGACCTAAAGAAAGAAAGATAATGAACCATGAAGTCTCAGGGAGAAAGGCACTCCAGACAAGTGAATGATGAGTACAAAATTCCTAAAGCAGGAACTGTTTGGCTTATCTGAGGTAATGCAGGCAAGATGGCATGGACAGCATAAAGTACGCTAGGCAGAGAATGGAAGGAGAGAGATCAGGAGATTAAGTAGAGTCAAATTATTTAGGACATTGTATGCTTTTACACTGAGCAAGAGGGGAAAACATTGGAAGGTCAGCCAGGTGAATTGACATGATCTAATTTATAAAACTCTCCCGATTTGCAAAAGGACAATAAGGGCACAACATTCAATGCCAGGAACAGGGTAAGAGGCTTTTTCAAAAGTTCAGGCAAGAGATATTAATAGCTTATATGAGAGTGACAGAGAAGAGATGGTAAGAGAGTACTGAGTCAAGAAATATTTTGAAAGGAAAACTAGAGGACAATTTTTAAACTTTTTGATCTCAGGACCCTTTTGCATCCTTAAAAATTATTGAGAATACTAAAAAGGTTTTATTCATGAGGGTCATGTCCATAAGTACTTAATATATTAAAAACTAAAACTGAGATACTTTTAAAACCTAAGAATATACAAGTGCACATTTCGTTAGCTATAAGAGCTATGATACCACGGCACATCATAGTACAATGATGAAAAACTCCACGGAGCACTCATGCACAAACAAGAGTGAAAAAGACAAAATGTCTTTGTATTACTATGAAAATAGTTTTGACCTCACAGACCTTCTAAAAGGGTCTTGGAAACTATCAGGGAGTCCTGAACCACACCTTAGGAATTGCTGGTCTATAGGGTTTTCTGAAGAATTGGAGGTGGGGATGTGAGAGAAAGAAAAGAAACAAGGATGGCGTCAAGTCTTTTAGCCTGGGCTGCCATTAACTGAAATACAAACTTTAGTGCTACCCATGTTAAAGTTAAAATGCTCTTTAGACAATCAATTAAGATTTAGAGGAGGTGGCTGGATATGGGCCTGGAGTTGAGGAAAGTAGTCAAGGCTGGAAATATAAATTTAGGAGTAATCAGCATACAGATAGCACTTAAAGCTCTGGAACTGGATGTGAGTACATAGGGAGGGAGTGTAGATTGAAAAAAGAGGTCTGAGAATGATCCCTGGGGCATTTAATCAATGAGTTCCATCAGTGAAATTCCAAACATCTGTTTAGAGCATAGTCTCCCTCCACTGATTAAATGTTATTTTATGCATCTTCATAATCAAATCTCCTCTTATGACACCCAGCATATAGTAAGCACTGAACTATATTTATTGAATTAATGAATAAATAAAGTAACAGAGTAGTCTGTGGTACTTCCATAGCTACATTTCATGATATTAGAACAGACAAGGTTAGGAAACTGAAGTGATTAGTTTCAGATTTATACATCAGGTATACTATTCTTCATGTGGTCAAATAGGTTTCCATGAATTTAGAGGCAGTGGTAACTGGGGGCTTTTAACTTTACCCAGTGTGAGTCAGTAACAAGTGACCTAACAGGAGATATGAGAGTAGAATTCAAATTGTGGCCTGCCACTTAAGACATTTAGGCAATAATACCAACTCTACTTTCTGGACATATTTATTTATTTATTTATTTATTTATTTATTTATTTATTTATTTATTTTTAAATTTTAGTTAGTTAATATTCAGTGCAATATTGGTTTCAGGAGTAGAATTCAGTGATTCATCACTTACATACAACACCCAGTGTTCCTCATAACATGTGACCTCCTTAATACCCATCACCCATCTAGCCCATCTCCCACCACCTCCCTCCATCAACCCTCAATTTGTTCTCTATCATTACAAATCTCTTGTGGTTTCTCTCCTTCTCTCCTTTGTCCCCTCCCCTTCCTATATGTTCATCTATTTTGTTTCTTAAATTCCACCCATGGGTGAAATCATATGGTATTTGTCTTTCTCTGACTGCCTTATTTTGCTTAGCATAATACATTCTAGTTCCATCCACTTTATTGCAAGTGGCAAGATTTCATTCTTTTTGATGGCTGAGTAATATTCTTTGTATATATATGCCTGTCTTCTTTATCCATTCATCAGTTGATGGACATTTGGGCTTTCATCATAGTTTGGCTGTTGTTGATAATACTGCTATAAACATTGGGGTGCATGTACCCAATTGTCCAACTGCTGAATCATAAGGTATCTGCATTGTTAATTTTTTGAGGAACCTCCATACTATTCTCCAGAATGACTGCATCAGTTTACATTCCCATTAGCAGGGCAAAAGGATTCCCCTCTCTCTGCATCCTTGCCAACACATGATGTTTATTGTGTTGTTAATTTTATCCATTCTGACAGGTGTGAGGTGGTATCTCATCGTGATTTTGATTTGTATTTCTCTCATGTTGAGTGATGTTGAGCATCTTTTCATGTGTCTATTAGACATCTAAATGTCTTCTTTGGAAAAGTGTCTATTCATGTCTTCTGCCCATTTCTTAACTGGGTTGTTTTTTGGGTAATGAGTTTGATAAATTCTTTATAGATTTTGGACACTAACCCTTATATGATGTTATTTGCAAATATCTTTTCCTATTCTATAGGCTAACTTTTAGCTTTATTGTTTCCTTCACTGTGCAGAAGCTTTTTATCTTGATGAAGTCCTAATAGTTCATGTTTGCTTTCGTTTCCCTTGCCTCCAGAGACACATCTAGTAAGAAGTTGCTCCAGCCAAGTTCAAAGAGGTTGCTGCCTCATGTTCTCCTCTAGGATTTTGATAGTTTCCTGTGTCACATTTAGGTCTTCAATCCATTTTGAACTTATTTTTGTGTATGGTATAAGAAAGTGGTCCAGTTTCATCCTTCTGCATGTTACTGTCCAATTTTCCAACACCATTTGTTGAAGAGACTGTCTTTTTTCCTTTGGGTATTCTTTCCTACGTTGTCTCAGAATAGTTGACCAGATATTTGTGGGTACATTTCTGGGTTTTCTATTCTGTTCCATTGATCTATGTGTCTGTTTTTGTGCTAAAACCATACTGTCTTGATGACTACAGCTTTGTAATATAGCCTGAAATCCGGAATCATGATGATTCCAGTTTTGTTTTCTTTTTCAGGATTGCTTTGGCTGTTTGGTGTGTTTTGTGGTTCCACACAAATTTTTAGAATTGTTTATTCTAGCTCTGTGAAGAATGCTGGTGGTATTTGATAGGGATTGCATTAAATGTGTAGTTTAATTTGGGTAGTGTAGACATTTTAACAATGTTTGTTCTTACAATCCACGAGGATGGAATGTCTTCCCATTTCTTTATGTCCTCTTCAATTTCTTTCATACGTCTTCTATAGTTTTCAGAGTAAAGATCTTTTACCTCTTTAGTTATGTCTATTCCTAGGTATATTGTTTTTGGTGTAACTGTAAATGGGATTGAATTCCTTGATTTGTTTTTCTGCTGCTTCATTACTGGCATTTTATTTTTAAGATAATTTTTCCCAGAGAATTTTTCATCTATGTATTCTTATTCAGACTGCCTAGAGACGCTTAGAGAAACACATGTCAAATAATGGAATCCACTGAGATTTTTATGTATGTGGAAGAAAAACCCTGAATAACACAAAAGAAAGATCCCATTTAATAAGGGCTGTCACTGTCAATGGTATTCTGGGTACAAAATTCAAGGATTACATTTCTTGCTTAGAAAAGGAGATTAAAATTATTTTTTACATGTAGAAAATATCAATAGCAAATAATTCCTTGTTTTTCTGATAGATAATGAAGGATTTCACCAAAAGAAGATAAACGAAAATGAGTAATATTCCACTGGTGTATGAATGGCATGACCTTCATATAGAATGATGGTGATTTCAGTCATTAATAGAAGATGCAGTTCATGGAGGATGCTTTCTAGATTCTGGCTTTTTCCTCTCCTGCATTAGGTCAGGCTGACCCAACACTGTGCCAATTTATCTTCATTGGCTTCTCTCACATGCCAAATTTTAGGAGTTTATACTTCCTATTGCTCTCTTATCCAGAACTCTTAGGGATGAAATTCTGGAGTCAGTGATTACCCCATATTTGGCCAGCATCATCCTAGATAGATTCAAATGATTTGGGAAACTTTAAAAGTCTCCCACTTCCATTTGTTAAAGTCCAAAGTTGCTATCATCTCATTTGTGAATGAGACCATAGGAGTAAGAAGATTGTCTGTCAAAGGCTGTATTTCAAATGTGGGCAAACATGATTTAACCACCACTGTAATAACAATTTGGGTTGCTATATGGTTTTACAATTTATACCACACTGTGGCACATTTTATCTGGTTTGACTTTTACTAGGTAATCACATGAGGCAAATATCACTGACTTTACTGACAAACTGAGGTCATAAAGGTTACATAAGAGGCAGGTATGTGACAGAAGCATGATTAAAATTTAATTCCCATAAAAAGTCATATCCGAGAAAAATTTTATATATGATTCCATGAGGTTCATAGACCATCTACAGCCTATCCAAAAATACTGGGTTAAAAATTCTTGCCTTTAGAGATATTGATTTAATTGGTCTGGGATTAGGACCAGATATTTTTTTAAAAGATCCCAGGAAATTCTAATTTGTCAAGGCCTACTGGCCAATTGTTGGGGTCACTAAATTCTTTTTCATTTTTTTCCCTTTCCAAATTGTTATTTCTTTCATCTAAGATTATTTTCTGTATTTTCTTATCTTTCTGCCTTTAACCTTCTTTCACTTAGCTTTGGTGGCAAGACTCCAAATTATTGAATACAGTCTTCTTTGTTTCCCAATTTTGGGGTAAAACCGTTGCCATCTATGTTTCTGCTCTTCTTCCTTTTTCCAATCTATTATTCTCCTTTTAAACTTCATCAAGTCTCTGGAATATCAATATTCCACCTTTACCATTTTCTCCACGATGAACTAATTAACATTAATAGACCACTGGATTTAGGAGACCAGAGCTCTTCCAGTCAGTGGCTTTGTAACGCTGGGAATTATTCGACCTTCTTAATCTCGGCCCCAATCAGTAAAATAAAGAAAAAAAGTGCCTATCTTGTAGGGTTTTTATAAGAAATAAATGAACACACACACAATAATAAAAATAAATGGCTCAATATTCAATAATAAAAAAAATTTTAAAGATTATTTCTTTGAAGGTCTTTTTATTCTTTATCTATTTTTGTGGCAACCCAATACAATGTTCTGTACTCTGAGTTATATGCCTTTGCTTTTTACATACCCACCCTTATTTCTAATTTTACAATTTAGCATATGTATTCTATAACCCCCAGTGCCCAGTAAAATGTTATTCTAGATTTGGCAGGAATTTTATGTAACCCCATAATGGAAGGGAGAGATACTATGGCTTATTATTAAATTAATTTATTACTACCTCATTAAACACACAAAAAATAAAGAAGAATATCTGAAATATTTAATTCCTTGAGGTTGATATATCACCTGATTTAAAGAGTCCATCATAACCAGGAATTCAGAAGCAGCTCATCTTTCTTTTTCTTTTTTTTTTTTTTAGGTTTTCTTTTTCAATATATGAAATTTATTGTCAAACTGGTTTCCATACAGCACCCAGTGCTCATCCCAAAAGGTGCCCTCCTCAGTACCCATCACCCACCCTCCCCTCCCTGCCACCCCCCATCAACCCTCAGTTTGTTCTCAGTTTTTAAGAGTCTCTTATGCTTTGGCTCTCTTCCACTCTAACCTTTTTTTTTTCCTTCCCCTCCCCCATGGGTTTCTGTTAAGTTTCTCAGGATCCTGAGAAGCTCATCTTTCTCTAAATTATCTATCTCCCTTAGTCTCTTGTGAGAACTGGACCCTTGACTTTTTCTTTTCTTTATCCCTAGGCCTGTTTGCTTCTTTTTGATAGGGTCCCTCCTTATCTACAGAAGAATGCAGCCTAAAGTAATTTCATTCTGTTGAATTCTACTTAGGATGGGATTTAAATTATGTGGTAGGATCTGGACAATACCAGGAACCCCTCAAGACGATCAGAACTTTCATATTGATCAGGTTGACTTCTTGTTAGCATCTGCCTATGTTCATTAAAATGTTATAATGTTCAATATTAAGTACATGCTTGGATGATCTCAGTACTATTGTACTAAATCTCTTTTTCTGCCTCCACCTACAGCCACTTCTCAAATACCCTCCTCTGTAATTTTACACTTGATGTGTGTTATAAAACAGGAGAAAGAAAGGGAAAAACCCATCAGGCTAAAACCACCACCAAGGGCACAGCTCAAGAATCCAGTGCTCTAACAGTTAATGCTTTATCTAACATGTTTCTTGCATCCAGCAATGCCAAGAGTGTTTGTATTAGGAAGCTAATTACATTTATTTTTTTTTATTTTTTTTAACGTTTATTTATTTTTGAGACAGAGAGAGACAGAGCATGAACGGGGGAGGGTCAGAGAGAGGGAAACACAGAATCTGAAACAGGCTCCAGGCTCTGAGCTGTCAGCATAGAGCCCAACGCGGGGCTCGAACTCACGGACCGTGAGATCATGACCTGAGCCAAAGTTGGCCGCTTAACCGACTGAGCCACCCAGGCGCCCCGGAAGCTAATTACATTTAGTCAGTCCTCCCATTATGAAATTTAACATTTTAGTCCCCATCACTCGTCTCCCAAATCAACTTTTAGTTTCCTCTTTCTCATTCTCTACAACCAAGTTTAATTTCTTGCATCAAAAATAAAAGAAAAACTATTTCATCAATTTTGCCCTTCCTTCAACATACTGCCATACTACTTTCTTTCCTTTTACAAGCAAATTATTCAAAAGATTAATCTGCAGTCAATGTACTGCTTTTCCCAACTCTTCAACTCTCCATATCATAAGCTTCTACCTTCTCCACTTGAAGGAAATTGTATTCTTGAAGGCCTTTGCCCTCAAAATCACCAAATAAAGTGACATTTTGATCTCCCTTACCTTATCACCCTATAAGTTTTGACAATGTTGACTAATCTCTTCTTCAACTTTCTTTTCTCTTTTTATGTTCATGATAATGTTTGGCCTTTTCTCTTTTATATCTCTCAGTGCTCCTTCTCTCTTTTGCTAAGGCCTTCTTCCTGAAGTGTATGTGAAGAAGTTACTTAAACTTCCTGGTTCTCAATTTTCTCATCTACAAAATTAAAATAATAATATCAATTCCAAAAATTTATGAAAATTAAATTATATTATGTGCTCAACAAATATTATATTCCTTAAGTGTAAACATTTCCCAGCATTCTGTCTTTGGTACTATCTCCCTTCACCAGCAAATTCTATAAATGACTGTAAAATCTTTACCCTAAACTCCTACCTCTCTCACCAGAGCTCTATTCCAATATTTCCAATTTGCAGATCATGCCCAACATTCAACACATTTACAACACCAAATTTCTCATCCTTCTCCCTCACCAAAATGAACTTCTGCTCAAGTCTTTCCTATATCTATAAATATCATCCCAAAATCCCAGCCGACTGGGTTCAAGTCATTAGTCATCTCTGACTCCCTTAGATCTAATCCATCTCTCCGTACACTAATGCTTTGTCCAAATTGTCTTTTGCATCAAATACTACAGAAAAAAGATAAAACATCATAACCAAGTCATATTTATCCCAGAAATGCAAAGTTGAATTAACATTAGTAAATAAAGAATGTGACTTATCACATTGATGGAACAAAAGAAAAAAATTATATGATTATATTTATATATATATATTCTGTATAAATATATATATATTCTGTATAAATATTCTGTATAAATATATATATATTGTGTATAAATATATACAGAAAAAAAGAAAATATCAATACCTTTTTATGTTATAAACTCTCAGCAAAATAGGAGTATAAGGGTACATACAAAAAACTTATAGTTGATATTATGTTTAATACTGAATTCTTTCCATCAAAGTTAGAGAACAAGACAAGGACTTTTAGTTTTACCACTTCTACATCATTGCATTGTAGTCACAGCAGTAAGAAAAAGAAAAAGAAGGTATAAAGACTAGAAAAGAAGTAAAACCATCATTATTCTCGATAACAGAAAAAACTCTAAGAAATTAAAAAGAAACTACTATAACTTTTAAATGAAATTATCCAGGTGGTAGGATACAAGGATAAAATAAAATTCAATTGCATTTCTATGTACCAACACAATTGGAAAGTGAAAGTAATAAACAATACTAAAGCATTAAATCAACTCAATGAAGACAAGAAAGTCTTGGGGCGCCTGGGTGGCGCAGTCGGTTAAGCGTCCGACTTCAGGCAGGTCTCGATCTCGCGGTCCGTGAGTTCGAGCCCGCGTCAGGCTCTGGGCTGATGGCTCAGAGCCTGGAGCCTGTTTCCGATTCTGTGTCTCCCTCTCTCTCTGACCCTCCCCCATTCATGCTCTGTCTCTCTCTGTCCCAAAAATAAATAAAAAAAAAAACGTTGGAAAAAAAAAAAAAAGACAAGAAAGTCTTTTTCTGAGTAGGAAAGTAATGCATCTCAACTCCTACCTCACACCATACAACAACAATTTGAGATGAATCATAGAACTAAATGTAAAAACAAGAACCAGAAATCTTCTGTAAAAAATATAGGTGCACATATTCACTACCTGGACAAGACCCAAAAAACACTAGCCATGAAAGACGACAATTGATAAATTGGGTGTCACCAAAATTAAAACATTCTGTTCACCAAATTCACCATCAAAAATATTTAGGTAAATCACAGACTGAGGAAAAATATTTGCAGTGCAGAAACCTGACAAAGGACTCATATCTTTAGGAATTACAAGACAATTTATAAATAATTACTACAACCAGAAATTTAAACAACTCCATTAAAAAAAAAACTTGAATAGGTGCTCCTCAAAAGATCTAAGAATGATCAATAACCACAGGAAAAGGTGCTCAATATTATTAGTTACAAGAAAAATGCAAATTAAAACTATAATTAGAAATCTTTTCACACCCGTAAGAATGATTACAGTAAAAAAAATTTAAAAGTCTAATACACCAAAAGTCTGAGAGATGTGGAGAAACTAAAATTCTCACACCTTTCTCTTGTGATTATAAAATGGAACAACTACTCTGAAAAGTTCTTGGGAAGTTTCTTATAAAGTTATTTACTCATCTACTTTATGACCCAACAATTCCACTCTTTGGTATGTATACAAAAACATATGTCCATAAAAGGATTTGAATGTGAGTATTCATAGCACATTCGTTCAAAATATCAAACAGCAGGAAAACAACACAAGTATCAATCAACAGGAAAATGGATAAACAAATTGTACTATATTAATCTAAGAGAATACTACTCAGCAATAAAGGAACAATATGAGTGAATCCCAAAAACATTATGTTGAGTTAAAAAAGTCAGACATTGACATACACAAAACACACACACACTGGAGGATTCCATTTACGTAAAGTCCAAGAATAGACAATTCTAATCTATGGCAATAATAATCAGAAAGAAGTTATTTTCGGGGCACTTGGATGGCTCAGTTGGTTAAGGAACCAACTTCGACTCAGGTCATGATCTCTTGCTGTGAGTTTAAAGCCCCATGTCAGTCTGTGCTGACAGCTCAGAGCCTGGAGCCTGCTTGGGATTCTGTGTCTCCATTGCTCTCTGCCCCTCCCCCACTCACACTCTGTGTCTCTCTGTCTCTCAAACATGAATAAACATTAAAAAAGAAAGAAAGAAAGAAGTTGCTTTCAAGGAGGGAATGGGGGTAGTTGATTGAAAAGGGGCATGAAGCAACTTTCAGGGATGATGACAATGTTTTAATATCTTGCTTTGAGTGGTGATTACACCTACATATGCAATGGTCAAAATTCATTAAATTTTGTTTTATTCTTCAGTTGGGGAGAAAAAAAAGATGCTTCACCAAGAAAACATTTTAAAAGAAGAAAAGTTATTGCAAGAAGCATGTAATTAGTAGAAAGAAGAAAACTTGGTGTGTCAACAGACTTACCTAAAATTTTTTTCAACGGCAATATTTTTTCAAGTGTTTTGAAGTCCTTTTTTTGAGTTCCAAAATAATTTTATTTTCAAATATAAGTAAATAAACTCACCCTTGTGAATTCATTTAAATAGAAAAACTCAGCCTTGTGGGTCAATATAGTGGAGAAAAACAAAGAATAACCAGTAGCATATAAATATTTCAGTGTCTGTTAATTGAAAATAGAATGCTTCATAATCTGGACATTTTTAAGACACGAAAGAGCCCAAAGAGGCAAAGGTAAAAAGATCAAACACAAGATGCAGAACTAACAGCTGTGACTTAGTGAGTTAATAAATATGCTGAGTAAGTCAAACTCAACAAAGCACTGCAAGTTGGTAGCTTCCAAGTAATTAACACACCAACCAGAAACACATGCAATGTGTAATCAGGCCTATCTCATTTTGACAGCAAGGACTCTTTGGTTACAATGGATATTCTCCATTAATAGGTAGTTATGGAAAGTATGTTAGGTAAAGGCATGCATGAAGCAAAGGGAAGTAACCTAACTTGCTCTATCTAAGCAGTCTTTGTTTGCAGTGAATGAGATGAAAGTTCTGTTTTCATTTCTATCTATTCTATCATTTCTATTTATTCTTTCTCATTCTTCTTACAATAAGACTGAATACATCTACTACTAACACCTGGGCAAATAAATGTAAATTCATGGATAACAGTTGTATTTATACTTTTGTTTCCAAGGCTCATCAACAGTTTCAAGAGTGAAATGATCACTTCAACCATGTTATTAATTTCTAATTAGTAAAAAAAAAAACATATTTCAATACTACCACAAGTCATTCTAACTTCACATTTCCTACATTTCCACACATAAAGCCAGAATTAGCAGACACTTTAGAGGATTAAATCTGTGATCAAAATATAGGCTCTTATATAAGCTAACCAATAATTATCTTTTCTTTGAAACAGTTAACTCTTGACAATATTCCATCTCTGATACACCTGTGACTTGTCAGAGCACACCAGGGAGTCTGTTACACTGTCCATCTAGCTATCCCCCATCCATGCCCTCTAGTCTCCAAACCCTTTCTTGAAATCATGTGTCTGACCTATACTCCCTCATAATTACCTCCACTTGAATCTTCTACTTCCTGCTCTCTGCCATGAATATGGAGCCCAGAAGATCAGAAGAAATAAGTAAAACACCAAAGTCTTTGAGACAAAAGTAAGAGTAGTCCAAGTGAGGTTATATTATTTTCCAACTATACACCTTAGCTGCTACTGTTCTATTACATACATACTTTCAGGCTGCACTGGTTCAAATTTAAATACCATCATCATTGGTTTCCTGAATTTCTCACTTCATTTTTTTTTCCTTCCTAAATCATCATTATAACATCTAAGAACGGAAGGTAGAATCAGTTGCCTTCATAAACATTTAATAATGGACAGAACCAAGGAACAGAGTCAAAAGGAATTTCTGGCTTTCATACTACCAATACTTTTTTTCAGTTTACCTAAAATAAACTAAAATAGAATAGAGAATGCAAAGAAGGATTTACAGAGTAAGATCCCTTAGAATTGGTTAGATTACAAATATGTAGAAAGAAAATCTGCTTTTTATTCACTGAGTGGCTAAATGCATTTACATTAGATAGTTATGCTGATGTAAAAATAAATGTGTTTAGTAATGGATGTTAACATATATATAAGATAATCTCCTACCTAAGTAATTAAAAATGCTGAAAATGTAATGGCTGCACAATAACACTAGAAACACCTTCATATAATGAGAGAACAAGTGAAGATAAATGTGACATTTAGCATCTAAATCTGGCTTTAATGAGGTTTATGTCTTGAAGCAAATGAAGTAGATCAAATTTTTCTGGAAGAAAAGAAGGGATCTTTGAAGACACTTCCTCTTCCACACAGTTGGACACTGTGAAATGTTACCTTGCCAAAATGAACTTGTAAGTTCCATCCTCATACAGATGTTGTACAACCTCAAGAAGATTTTTCTAACCTCTGAGCAGGAGGAGACAACTATTATACTGAAGGGAAAAAAAGGAACTTGAATCAGTTGTACAATTAGCCCCTTGTAGTGTCAACAGCTTTATTCATAACACAATATCACATTCCCTTGAAATTAATGATGGTTAAATGAAACTATTTATATGAAAGTATTCTATAAATATAGTGAATATTTAAGGTCAAAATGCTATTTATTGATGAGGATGGTTATAATGAAAATAAACTAAAATAAATCATCCTGAAGAAGGTAAGATATTAAGCAAATCATTGCTCATTTAGACCAAAACAGTCTTAAAAAGAGACATTTGTCTTACAAATTGGCTCAAAGGATTTGCTCATACTATATATCTAAGTGGATGGTGAATGGCATTGATTGGATCCAAAGTCCCCCTCTCTTGGATTTTATGAGGCCCATTCAGAATGAGCCAGGTTGAGAACACCACCAATTCCATGTTCTGAGTCCATCTGTTGGCAAAAATATAATGCAAACAGCTTTATAAGTGCTATTTTCAATGAAATATCACAGAACAGCTTGTCCCAATGATATTTCTAAAGCTTGCCTGCAAACCGCCTACTGGAAAATCCAACTGAAAGAGAAGAGGGAAGAGAAAGAAACCCATACATACAAGTGACAGAAATGAAAAAAGGACAAAAGGTAGAGAGAGACAAGCTAGAGAAAAGTGAGCACTGGAGAAAAATAAGGTGCAATGAGGGGTGCAATATTAAACATGGACAAAAGGAGGGGCGCCTGGGTGGCTTAGTTGGTTAAGTGTCTGACTTCAGCTCAAGTAATGATCTCGCAGTTTTTGAGTTCAAGCCCTGCATCAGGCTCTGTGCTGACAGCTCAGAGCCTGGAGCCTGCTTTGGATTCTGTGTCTCCCTCTCTCTCTGCCCCTCCTCCTCTCACACTCTGTCTCTCTCTCTTCCAAAAATAAATAAATATTAAAAGAAATTTTTTAAACAAGGACAAAAGGCAACCACAAGGAATAGAGAATGTAAAGAAAATATATCGAAACAACTTAGGTTGGAAGATGGAGAGGTGATCACAAATAATGCAGCATGTCGACAGAAGTGAAGACAAAAGGAGCATGAAAACCCAGAAAACATGTAATAGTTTAATAATTGGAGCATAATTATTAAAATGTAGTGAGAGAAAAGTGATATGAAATAGTAAATTTTCTAAGTTTCACTTGTTTTTTCACGTGATATATAAATTCATTTTTCCAAAAGCTAGTATGGATTTCAGTATCTGTCATCAACTCCAAGGTTAGGAAACATCCTCTTCCAAGTCTCTTCTTTTAATCTAAAAATCTATTTGCATATCATAAAATAGTCCAAGCACTGCAATATAAGCAGTATACATGCAATGATTCCAAAACAAAATACACTACTGCAGGTGATATCATCTGGGCACTTACCTGGGGTCGAATAACTTTTACAATATTTTTGAGGGCAGTGTCAGGGGATGGAGGTGAGCAGTCGGGTGTTGGGCCTGTTGAGCTGTTTCTATGGTTACTACTTCCTGGAGCAGTAATTGCTACCTCAGATGCATTATCTGTGAATAAAAATAGAACTGCCATAAACCTTATCACTCAGTTTACCTTTTAAGACTTGAAATTACTTTAGTGAACATGAATTGAGAATTCAGGTTAAAACTGGTATCAATTACAAGATCATAATGAGGAATATGCATAGCAGTATATTTTAAAGATAATGTTTACTGAATGCTTTACTTTCTTTTGGAATGGTAAATATCATACCCTGTAGTATTATTCCAAAAAGGAAGAGTATTATTATTCAATTCATGATAGATACCCAACACAGCTATTAAGACTGCGTTTACTATACAAAGGGCAAAACTTCACCTTAACTAAAAACAATAAGATTTTTTTATATGATTGGGCTAACTTTTCCCCATAATCTTTCATATGGGTATTGATATTTATTAAAGTGGAAGTTTCATATCTTCCTGAGTCATAAAACCCAAATTCAAGCCTCCTGAAAGCACGTCCCCCAGAAATCCCTCAAACTATAGAGAACCATCCCGGTGAATTAAAATTGAGGAAAAACTGACATGTGTGAACAATGGTTTTACAATGTAGACTAACACAAAACAATCACACCCAGATAAACACATCTTCTATAATCAAGCTAATCGAATAAAATTTCAAAAATCTAAATTATTTCTCTCTTTTGCTCAGTATGAGGGTCAAAGGAAAAATAAAGTGATGACTTTAAAATCAGCAACATGCATAAAACTCTCTTCTTAAATTTTTATCGAAACAAAATAACAAAAAAGATGCAGTTTTAGAATGTTTAAATCACTTGGAAAAGGATGGGAAAGTTCCAAAAATAACTCTTGGTAGCACATAGAAGTTATATTATTTTAACAACAATTTGACAATCCTCTATAGCTTTGTTTGGAAACTGTTGCAAGCTCAAATCTAAAACAAATTACTTCCTTGTTATGTTTTTAATTAGTTCCCAATAAGTTTCTGTTCTAGACAGCTGAATTGATGCAAAGACTGAGACTGTCAATTCTTTATGGACCTGCAAGGTTTTGTATTCTATGGCCATTGCCTACAGTCCCAAGTAAAAAGTAGTAAGTAATGAAGATGCCTCTTGCTCATAAAAAGTGAGGGGATGAAAACTCTACCCACATAAAAACATAATTCAGTTTCACTGGGGAGTCCAGACATAGGCTTAAGAAACAAAAATATATAAGTGTGATATATTGAATTAAATAGATCATTTATTAAATAAGTCTTAACAGTGTCCAGAGCTTACTCTTGACTCAGGTTTAATGGATAAGGTGAGATCTGAATTAGAATCTCAAGAAACACAGAGTTCCAAAAGACAGTAATATGGGGTGGTCTTCTGTCTAGGATATAATTGGTATGAGTAACTACTAAAACAGAGACAAAATATCAGTCAGCAAGACAATGAAAAGAAGTCCTGATTCTCTCCAATTTGTCCCTCCCTTTCATTCATTCAACCATACATCTAAAATCATTTATTTGGGGGCAACTATGTATCAGGTATTATGTTATATTCTAAGGATAAATGGAAAAGAGCCTCTAGGCAGAGGGTAGAGGGTAGGGAAAGATAGGTGGAGCACAGAGGACTTTTAGGGCAGTAAAACTATTCTGTATGATATGATAACAGTGGATACATGTCATTATACATTTGCCTAAACCCATCAAGAGTGAATCTTAGCATAAACTATGGACATTGGATGATAATGATGGGTCATTGTAGATTCACTGATTGTAACAAATGTACCAGTATGGTGGGTCATGTCCATAGTGGGGGAAGCTGTGCTTGTGTGGGGGCAGGGTACAAGAGAAACCTCGATACCTGATGCTCAATTTTTCTACAAACCTAAAACTGCTTTGAAAAATTAAGTTTAATAAAATGTTTAAAAATCCATGCCCTTAAGAAGTATACAGTCAAATATGATATCAGAATTGTAGACAAAGTATAATGCCATATAACTTGAAATTTTATAACAGATAAATGAAGCTTAATGAAAAAGCAAGGGAGGAACAATCATCAGACTGGCTGGGAAGGAAGAGGCTGTGAAAGCCTTCAGTTTTCAGGCAAGAAAGCTGGGACAGATCATAAAACATAAGGGCATGGAGATAAAAAGAGCATAGATAAAGATATTGTTTTATGTTAGGAAGAAGCTGGAGATAAGTTTAAATAAGTAAAGGGAAGTTATGTTGGTATATAGTGTATATTTAATTCTGAAGTGATATAGTAATAATAATAGCTAATGTTTACTGAACTCCAGTGAAATAATGTTAGAGTCTTTATTTTCATTATTTATTCTCTCTTTTGTATATTCATTGTTGTCTTTCTGTGTTGCATTCTGAATAGCTTTTTATACTCATTTTCCAGTTTATTAGCTCTTTTTCGGCAATGTCGAGTCTGCTATCAAACTATTTTCTTAATTTCACTGATACTTCACATTTCTAAAATTTCTATTTGGTTCTTTTTCAAATATGCAACATCACTATTTGGCATTTTTCAGTTTCCTAACAATTTTTTTTTAATTTTTTTTTTTTTACATTTATATATTTTTGAGAGACAGAGACAGATCATGAAGAGAGGAGGAGCAGAGAGAGAGGGAGACACAGAATCTGAAGCAGGCTCCAGGCTCCGAGCTGTCAGCACAGAGCCTGACATGGGGCTTGAACTCACAAATTGCAAGATCAAGACCTAGGCCGAAGTCGGATGCTTAACCGACTGAGCCATCCAGGAGCCCCTAGTTTCCTGACAATTTCAAGCTTGTTTTTATTTAGTGGAAAATAGCAAGCAATTATTGTTGTTGTTGTTAATCTGTGCCTGATAATTCCAATACCTGAAGTCTTTATGGATCTGTTTCTGTATCTCTGGCTCTCACTCATGGTATTTCATTCCATTATCTGTCTCATCTTCAATTCTGTGCTATTTGCTACTCAACTTTTGTTAGCACAAGATAAACAACACTAAATCCAATTCTTTGCCTTTTAGCAAATGCTACTATAAAAAAGCATACAAACTTACATTCTAATACCAGATACTGAAGTCTGTGGAAAACTTGTCTGCTCAATGTTGGACAATTTATTTAACCTCTCTGGACTTCAGTTTTCTTAACTTTAAAAATGAAAATGATTAATAACTGTCTAGAAGAAAGTTATTGTTTATGTGTGCAGATAAAATGAGAGAATACATATGAAAAGTAAATAGCATGCTATCAGGCACATAGCATGGGTTTTATTTTTCCCTATGAAGCCAAAAATCAAAGAATAAAATAAAACATAGAAGAGGAAAGAAAATTTAGAAAGAAAAGCAAAAAAAAAAAAAAAATTAAACACTAATGCTTTACAGATAATACATCTAGAGTAAAGACTGTGACTACTTGGGTAGATTTTGAGACCAATATTTGTTAGCTATTAACACAAATTGGTAGAGACAGAATTTAATTCCAGGGATAAGAGATAATCCCTTGAGGAATGATTCACTGCAAGGGCTGGTCCTGGTGACTACCCTTGTGACAAAGTCAGAAAAACTGAGGCGTATTTCATGCAGACTATAAGGCAAAAGCTTTTTAATGTTTCTTATAAGTAATTTAATACATAGTACAAGACAGTGGGTAATCAAGCACTAAATTATTTAGAAAAGACTATAAATGTCTCCATCTTCTGAATCCACAATCTGTACCATTACACTGATAATTTGATTTCATAGTACCTTGTATTGTTCATTATCTCTTTCAGACTAGGCTATATTTTTGCAGACACTTATATTTTCCTTATACCCTCCATGGCTCTTAGATTAATGCCTTTAAAAATACTAAATGAAATAAAGTGAATAAAGCAAAACCTGTGTGTCAATGGCAACCATCAAAAATGCCCTTGATTAAATGGAGAAAGGTGATCTGGCTTTTGTAATTCCACGGCCTTTTTTTTGGAGAAAATCCAAATGAGAAGCATAATTTATATATCCTTTATTATATAATTTATAAAAATACCAATTATCCAGTGGAATTTGCAAAATGACAGCCTGTATCCAAGACAGTTTTACATGGTCAACCTACATTTTACACCTGCAGCTACAAAACATTGCTGATGAAAAGGAAATGAGGTGTGTAAAAACTGCTTAGAGAAAATTACTAAACATACCTGCAATTTCGAATTGAAATAAGAGACCTATCTTTTAGTCAGTTTCTCTCACTACACATAGATTAGCATTATGACTGTCCACGTTCTCTAAAATAACAAGCTTAGAAAAAGTCTTCTAACTTACTTGAGCTTTTATTTTTTTTAATTATAATTTTTTTTAATGTTTATTTATTTTTGAGAGAGACAGAGACAGAAAGTGAGTGGGCTGGAGCAGAGAGAGGGAGGCACAGAATCTGAAGCAGGCTCCAGGCTCCGAGCTGTCAGCACAGAGCCTAATGCGGGGCTTGAACTCACGAGCTGTGAGATCATGACCTGAGCCGAAGTTGGACGCTCAAACAACTGAGCCACCTAGGCGCCCCAAGCTTTTAGAAGTATTCTGTGAATATGAAATAATTCATGTACAATGTTATAGAATAGAATTTAACATCATTCACTAGCGTGTACTGAGCAGTTAAAGCACAGGAACCATGCTAATTGGTATGTAGCCGACAAACAGAACTGAGATTACTTCTGGCTGGGAATTCAAGAAAAGTGTCATGGCAGAGGTCTCTGACAGATTAGTAAAATTCATACATGAAGAGATGAGAGGGAAGGGCATTCCAGAGTTGGAAGTATGATGAGTAAAAGGTAGAGAGATAGAAAAGAATTAGGCACATTTGTGGAAGGAATAAAGAAGAGTTCAGTTTGAATAGGATATTCATGGAGGAAATACCAAGAAATGGAAGGGTCATAAACAACACACCTGAGCTTTGAAATCAGATGAACCTAACCTGAAATCCTGCCATATTCTTTAATGGAAGTATAACTGACATACAATATCCCATTAGTATTTGGTGTACATCAAAGTGATTGAATATTTTTACATATTATGAAATGATCCTCACAGTAAGTATAGTTACCAACTATCACCATACATTTTTATCAATTCATCTACAGACACACAACCCAAGGGTTGTTTCCATATCTTGGCTATTGTAAATAATACTACGATGAACATAGGGGTGCATATATCCATTTGAATTGGTGTTTTCATTTTCTTTGTACAAATATCCTGAAGTGGAATTGCTGGCTTCCATGACAGTTCTATTTTTAATTTTTTGAGGAACTTTGCGAGGTATTGTTTTCCATAGTGGCTGCATTAATTGATCCACATCTTGCAACATTTGTTATTTTTTGTCTTTTTAATAATAGCCAATCTGACTGGTGTGATATGAGTATTGCTACGCCAGCTTTCTTTTTGTTTCAATGCCTTCACTTTCAGTCTATGTGTGCCTTCAGATCTGAAGTGCATCTCTTGTAGGCAGCATATAGATGGGTATTTTTTTTAACCTTCAGACACCTTATGTCTTTTGACTGGAACATTTAGTCCATTAACATTTGAAGTATTCATTGATAGATGAGTACTTGTTGACATCTGTTAATTGTTAATTGTTTTCAAATTGTTTTTGAAACAATTTTTCTTTTTTCTGGTCTCCTTCCTTGTGATTTCGTGGTTTTCTTTAGTGTTATGTTTAGGTTTCTTTATTTTTTTTTTGTATCCATTGTAGGTTTTGGTTTGTGGTTACCATAAGGTACTAGCATGTGTGCATGTATGTGTGCGTGCGCATATGTGTGTGTGTGTGTGTGTGTGTGTAGTCTATTTTAAGCTGAGAGTTGCTTAAACACATTCTATAAGCACTACATTTCTGCTTTTCACCTCCCCCCAACATTTTACGTTTTGACATCATATTTTACATCTTTTATTTTGTGTATCCCTTAGCTACTCAATGTACTTGTAGTTGATTTTGCTATTTTTGTCTTTTAATTTTCATACTAGATTTTTAAGTGGTTATATATATATTTGCCTTGACCAATGAGATTTTTTTCTTTTATATATTTTCTTATTTCTAATTAGGGCCTTTTCTTTTCTGATTAAAGAAGACCCTTTAACATTTCTTGTAGGACTGGTTTAGTGGTGATGAACTCCCTTAGTTTTTGCTTGTCTGGGATGTGATACAGTAAGAGTAAGGTGTCAGTGAGAACAACAAACTATGGCTAGCTTCAACAATTTCGAAGACTGGATCCTTGAGCTATGGAGCCACCAAGCCAACCCCGGGCTTCTTATGCCTAGAATGTTATATGAGAGAGCAATATGTTCTATGGTGTTAAAGCCATAATTATTTTGGATATCTGTAACAGCAGTCAAATTTATATCCTAACTAATGCATGGGGCAAGAGAGCTATCAGTGAGGGAGTAGACTGTCTTAGCAGGGTAAACATTTGCTATCTTGTTTTCATCTGATGCCAGTGAAATTTATATTTGATTATGACATTGTATAAGGGAAGGTAATCATTATTGTTTTAATTAAAAAATGGTAAAAATCCTAACTAACAAAGGGGAAAATTACCAATAAGTCAATGAAACCAGAAAAATAAGAAAAAAGAATAAAAGAGAAAAAATAAACTAAAATAAATAAGAAACATAAAATGAAAGTAATAAAATCAAGTATGTCAGTTGTGGACATTAGTTCTTATGGAAAGAATTATCCCCCAACAAAAACAGAGATGGCTGCAATTTAGTGTCAGCTGGGTCTGTGGTTTCATCTCAGGTTTGACCGGGAACAGTTGGCTTCACTCACATGGTTGTTGGCAGCACTGGATTTTCATGAACTGTTGGGCTGAGAGCCTTATTTTCTCTCTGGCTATTGACTAGAAGCTTCCCTGTTCCTTGCCATGTGGATCTCTCTACAGAGGCTCACAATGGGACAATGGCTTGCATCAGAGTGATTAAGCCAGAGAGCAAGAGAAAATTAGCAAGACAGAAGCCAGAGCTCTTGTGTAACCTGATCTGGAAGTAACACCTATTATTTTTGCCATCTTCTACTCATTAGAAACAAGTCACTAGGTCCAGTCCACATATCGGGGGTACGAATTGCACAAGGGCATAAATATCAGTAGGTGAGATAATTAGGAGTTATCTTAGAGACTTAATATCACAGTCCTGCAGGAAAAAGCTACTCTCAAACTACTGATGGCAACAGAAATGGATACAGCCATTTTGGAAAGCAATAGCATTAAGATCAGTGTCTCTTGATAGCACGGCCAACTTACCTTGGTTTGCTAGGTTCTTTCTCAGTTTTAAACCTGGAAGTCCTACATCCTGAGAATCCCTTCAGTCCTGGGCCTTGGTTAGTCACCCTACTCTGGAGCCAGGCTGTGGGGTTTAAATAATGACTCCACACTTACTAGCAATGTGAACTTGGGTAAGTTACTTAATTTCTCTGTGCCTCAGTTTCCTTATCTGTAAAATAAAAATAATAATAGCATATTTGTGGAAACTAAATGAGACAATACATGTAAAGTGCTTAAAGCAATGTATGGCACATAAAAAGTGCCCAATGATATTAAATATACTAAAATATACATATCCTTTCACTAGGGTATACACACAATTATTATCCAAACCGGGACACTTTTGATAGTGAAAGGGAGTGCTAATAACAATTATGCCAGGTCAAAAGCATAAAAGAGTATATTGAGGGAAAGTGGGATATATGATCCTTACATGTGACCTACATTGAAATGTATCTCATAGAAGTAAAAGCACCTCCATATAAGACAAGTGCACAATGATGTTTACTACTCTTTTAATGGTGGAAAAATAATGCAAAATAAAGTGAATGCTTATCAATAGAGGTGGAATAAATCATGATGCATAATACCATCAAATTTTATGCAACCTTTAAAAGAGTGAATTATAGGGATAACAACTGACTTGAAGGAAGTCCTTTGAAATACTGTTGAATGAGAAAAATAATATTCAGGAAAATATATTATGACTTTCCTTTTTGTAAAACAAAAGGTTTACATTCAGAGGCAAATACTGAAGCTTGAACTTCAGGATCCCAAACTTTCATGGGCCTATTCCAAGATGCTGGGGAGGGTCTCTGGAAATGTTTTTGTAAATTTGGTAAAAGTAAAATATTTTAATTGCAATAAGCTCACATTTCTTCAAATTTCTTCCAACTCCAATTTCCTTGATATCACACTTCTGTTTGTTTTTGGTAGTATTAAAATGGCTGCAGACATTTTTGGAATCTGGCTAAGGAGAAGATTAGTTTCGGATAAATTTAGTTTGGGTTTAGTGGGACATATTTGCAAGGTTTAAGTCACTCCCTTGTATAGTCCAGATGTTAAAATGGCTTCTAGAAATTCTGCTAACATCTTCTGTGCAAACTCATCTGGTATGTGACTATAAGGTTTAGAGCACTACTATGATATGAGTGATATTGTGATAAGAGTGTGGCCTAGAAATACTTGTGTACCAGAAATATTTGGTATGTACAGAAGTTAGTGTATGGAAAGTTCTTCCAAATCTTATAGCTTAGATATGAAAGAGGGTTTTTATCAAATTTGACAATAATCCTAAAAACTAGCATGGCAGTGCCAATAAGCGATTATAAAGCTGAAAGGAGATTTTCTACAGACAAAAAAAAAAAGCCCTAATTTTGATCAATGATGCTAAACGAGGAAAAAATTCAACAAGGAAAGATTGAATTATTTTATTTTCTCTACGTTAGCATTGTCTAAAAGAAGTATAATGTGAGCCACATATGTAACTTTAAATTTGCTAGTAGCCACATTTTTAAAAGTTTTGAAAATAGATAAATTAATTTTAATAATGTATCATTTGGGGCGCCTGGGTGGCTCAGTCGGTTGGGCGTCCGACTTCAGCTCAGGTCACGATCTCGCGGTCCCTGAGTTCGAGCCCCACGTCGGGCTCTGGGCTGATGGCTCAGAGCCTGGAGCCTGCTTCAGATGCTGTGACTCCCTCTCTCTCTGCCCCTCCCCCGTTCATGCTCTGTCTCTCTCTGTCTCTCTCTGTCTCAAAAATAAATAAAACGTTAAAAAAAATAAAAAAATAATAATGTATCATTTATCTCAATTTATCAAAAATATTGCATTTTCAATTATTAATAATTATATTTTACTTTCCTTTTTATGTACTAGCTCTTCATAATCTGAAGTGTAATTTACACTTTCAGCATGTGAATTCAGGTAGTAAACTTTCACTGGAAATACATGATCTGTATTTAGATTTTATAAAATTACAGTTGGAAAAGTAGATTCAACTGTAAACAAACTTGGCCTAAACATACTTAAAAGTTTTCAGATAACTGAAATGAGTAGCCAAAAATTATTTTTCCTTTAGTATTTGCATCCACATTCATATAATTATTTCATCGCTTTTGGAAGAATTGATTTGACTTTGACATAGTTTCAGCTTCAAAATTATATCTGCCCAAGTTAAGTAAGTTCTCTGAGTCAGAATTATTAATATAAAAGTCAAGAGGTATTGCATACATTTAAATTATAAGTTTGGAATCTGCTAAAAATGTTTTAAAATGTTTTATGGGACATTTAATTCTAATTTTAAGCAAATAATTTTCACTGATTCTATTTTCATTGTTGAGAGCAAACTTCTTACCAAATTTACTATGCATTTGCTGGATGTACCTCTTACTACTTTCCACTTTATTATCTCAAAAAAAAATTTTTCAGACAACAAACATCTTTTTCAGTTTGCTCTGCCATGGCAAATTATAACTGGCATCATCATGAAATTTGTGACATATCATATTCCAGTCTCTCCTTTTTCCATTTAAAAGAATGCTTCAGTCATAAAATGTGTGCAAAGTGGAAAAGGAGATGAGGTGAGGGAACTGGGGAAACCCTAGTCATTATAGGAAAATCCCAGTCCTTCCTTAGTGTGTTGGAACTTATGCATGGGGGCCCTCCAAAACTGTATAACTACATCGGGAGGATCTGCATGTTTCTACACCTAATTACCAACAGCAGAAAGGACAGTCTTTGCTTGCAGACAACTACAATCCTTATACAATGAAGGAAAAAATAAAATTGCAAACTAATAGGTATGGCATGATTCTATTTTGGTTTTATTTTATTTTCCTTAAAAAGAAATAAAGCCCATGTGTATACACATATACATGTTTGTCTATGCTTGTATGTGTAAGGAGACAGCTAAAGGATATATACTGAGCTGTTAGCATTGTCTAAATGAAGGTGGGTTAAGAAGTTAGCACAACTGGGTCAGGAAAAATGGTGAAAATGATCAGTATTGCCCTTATAAAATTATGCATTGTATTATAGGTTTTAATTCAGTACTACACACATATATTTATCATTTGTAAGCCATCCAATACAGGAAAAACCTTTTTCAAATATACTATGATTTATTATTATTGTTGTTAGTTCATAATTTCATTATATTATAATCTGAGATTGGGACCTGATTCTCTGATATGTTAAGACTGCCCTTGTGACCTAGTTAAGTAGTCAGTTTTTATAAGTGCTTTATGTATGTGTGAAAGAATACATGTATTCTCTACTGATGGGTACAGAGTTCTAAATATGTCTATTAAATCATGATTGTTAGTTGTATTATTCAACATAATATATTCTTTTTAAATTTATTTTTGTATTTTTTAGAGAGACAAAGCATGAGTAGGGAGGGAGAGAGACAGAGAGAGAGACAGAGAGAGAGAGGGAGAGAGAGAGAATCTTACCCTGGGGCCCAACACAAGGCTTGATTACACAACCCTTAGATCATGACCTGAGCTGAAATCAAGACAGATGCTCAACCAACTGAGCCACCCAGGTGCCACTAACAAAGTATATTCCTTTTTTTAAAAATTTTCTTTACTGTTTATTTATTTTTGAGAGAGAGAGAGAGAGAGAGAGAGCGAGCGAGCACCAGCGTTGGGGCAGACAGGGAGA
Organism: Puma concolor; assembly: GCF_028749965.1. Taxonomy (NCBI): domain Eukaryota; kingdom Metazoa; phylum Chordata; class Mammalia; order Carnivora; family Felidae; genus Puma; species Puma concolor. The sequence continues at coordinate 22,054,847 of NC_141673.1, read as the reverse complement.
CACAGAATCCAAAGCAGGCTCCAGGCTCCCAGATGTTAGCAGAGCCTGACTTGAGGCTCGAACTCACGAACCATGAGATGGTGACCTGAGCCGAAGTTAACTTAACCTACTGAGCTACTCAGGCGCCCCTAACAAAGAGTATTCTTATGCTTCTTCATTTATCAAAATTCTCAGTGAAATATGATATATTAAAATCTTTCACAAACTGTGGATTTCAATTTGTCTTCAAACTCTTATCAGTTTTGGCTTTTAATATTTCAAGGCAATGTTGTATGTGAAAACGACTGAAAAATTTTGTGACTTTATACTTCTTACTATATTGTGCTTTATTCTTTTATTGTTATGTAGTATCCCTCTTTATCTCTTTTAATGTTTTAAGTTTCAACTATATTTGGACTGATGATATTGCTTTAATGGCTTTCTTTAGGTTGTTTTCACTTGATCTTTTGTTTCTTAACCCCTTTGTGTCATTTTTACTTATGCTCAACTCCTGGAAAATTAATATAGAAAGATTTTTAAAAACTGAATCTGGGGCGCCTGGGTGGCGCAGTCGGTTAGGCGTCCGACTTCAGCCAGGTCACGATCTCGCGGTCCGTGAGTTCGAGCCCCGCGTCAGGCTCTGGGCTGATGGCTCAGAGCCTGGAGCCTGTTTCCGATTCTGTGTCTCCCTCTCTCTCTGCCCCTCCCCCGTTCATGCTCTGTCTCTCTCTGTCCCAAAAATAAATAAACGTTGAAAAAAAAAATTTAAAACTGAATCCAGTATGATTATCTTTGTCTCTTATTAATTATTTTCTATTTTGTGGTTTTGGTTTGCCATGCTTACTCTTGGCTTCGCCTCTTTTTTTCCATATTTAAGGACATTTTAATTAATAAAAATTTCTTTATTATTTTATTTTATACTACTGGTTTGGAAGATATAAATTATGTTCCTAATTTTTACTGGTTTATCTCAAAATTTTTACTAGAAATTTTGTAACAAAAAATTAAAAATTATTAAGTATCTTTGTCTAATTTCTTAGCCCACTTTACTTACTCTCTGATCATAACCCTCTATCTTCCTTGTTTTTATAGTCTGAAAATTTAATACACCTGACTGTACATTTTTAGAAGGAGGCATGATTTCTGGCTCCCTCTTGAAGTGGGGCTCTTTTAGATTCCATATCCCTGAAGGATGCAGTCTTCCTATGGATCCTGCCCATTTTGAGGCCCAGTCACCAGGTGGGATTGCCATTTAGGTTCCAATTTCTAGTTTGTGTCTCTGATCCAGTTGACAATAGAGATTTTTTCTTTTTTTTTTTTTTTTTAGCACAGCTAGAATTTGTAACTTTCTCATTTTATATTGTACCCTCATCATTGTTTTGGATGCACTGGAAAATAGGGGAAGAGTTGCTTTAAAGTAAACCTGAAAGACCTTGCTGAGTTGATAGGTCATGTTATAATTTTATAATCAGAAAAATGTATAATTGATTTAAAAAATAAATATAATACAAGTCTATATACATCTAATGTTCATTCACATTTATATAATGCTATACACAGGAAAAAAAAACAAGAAAGAAATAAACCAGGATGTTAACATCAGTTACCCTGATAGGTAAGATTCAGTAAAATACTTTACTTTTACTTTTTTTAATTTTCACATATTGAACAAAATCAACAAAATTATTTATTCAGTTTTATAATGAGAGCTTATTATAATAAGTTCTATATAAGTTCATAATGATCAACTTATTTTTAAAAGGCTACTAGAAGAAAAATTAGCATTATATTAGTAGCTATATTAAAAATTATTATACTATACTAAAAAATAATAACACCAATATAACAGGTTTTCCTAAGGGAAACAAAAGATATTTAAAATGATTTCAGAGGTTTAGAAGAATTTCTGTGTTGCTAGTTTCAGAATTAGACATATCACTCCTTTCCACACTTGGTTACAATAATCTAAGTATGCTTCTATTGAAATGATGATCCAGGATCCTCAAACTTGCCTGTGACTTAATGTCTGCTTACTTTTAAAATTTTCTAAGGAAAAGAATGTTAGCTGGTTCACTGCTCTTGACTTGTTTATAGCGCAGTTTTTAGCATTCCATTATTTTCTTTTCGCTTCCTCTGTTCACAGGTGGGAGACCCAGAAGACACTAGATGACTATTCAGTAATTAATTGAAGGGTTCTATAGAAATGTACAGCATAGAAAAACCTATGTGATTAAACGGCACCTACAGTTTTTTCTCTGGGTTCTGTGCATAAATAGCAGAATACGATAACCCACAGAGAACAGATGTGGCCAAGTTTGGCAGTAAAATATATAATTCTGGATGCACTAATGGTCTATTTGAGTCTGATTGACTCAAGAGGTATGTAGAATGCTTTAGACTTTTATTTTGTAATGTAGATAAAATCTCTCCTATTACTTTATGCCTAATGTCTCCTTTTTCCTTGTGTCTCATACACCTATGGCCTTGGAAAAGAGTAAGTCCTCAATAAACAGCTGTGGAATAAATGAATGAATGAATGATTTTATTTAAAATATACAGTTTTAAACAGTAGGATGGAGCACAGGAGGAAGAGCTATGAATCACAGTCCCTTCTCAATGACAGATTTACTTTTGAATTATCATCTCTTCCAACAAACTATTCATCTATTCTGACTTAGTTTCCTCAACTGCAATAGAAGATATGATGATAAGTGTGATGAAATGATAGATGTAGAAATATTTTGTGCATTAATTCTTGGTGGAGTTTAAATAATGAAAGTACTTTTAATTCTCTATTTTTCTGAACTATTCAAACCTAGTCTGTTAATTCCCAAAAATAACCTAAGAATAAGCTATTTTTGTCTTTTCATTTTTAATAAATTGCCTCTGAGAGGCGAATGAACAATCTATTATGAGTTTCTTGAATATGTGTATTCTAATATAAATGTGAAATGTAATACATTGGATGAAATCTAGAATAAAATATAGTAACAATTTTTTTTTACTTTTTAAATGTATAATGTGACTATAGTTGGGTGTTAGTTAATTTTGCTAATGTTACTTAATTAAGACTGTAGGAGTACCTAAAGAAAGAACTAGTAGTTTTAGTATAATATTACATTAATAACATAGCATCTATGGAAAAGAATATAAAATAAATTAGTGAGTGTGCCAATTGATGTATCTGACATGTCTAAACAGTAGGGGGAGAAAAGATTAAATACAAGACTACAAGCATTAATACAAGATTTCTTTAATATTATACTTTCAGTATAATGTTATTTTCAACTTAATGCTGTATGTAGCAACTGATAAACAGAACAAAATTAGTAAGAGTGAGTCCAGGAAATAATAACTTAATCTTTAGAAGGGACTGAAATTACACAACTATAAATTCCCAGGAGCTATAACGATTTGCCTCTGTTAGGAGCACTGAGAATAACACTTGTCAAATGTTTAACCAGTATACAAAACAAGGTAATCTAAATTAAAATATTCTGAAGTATAAGCAAAAAGAGAAGTTAAAACCTATATCCTTAATAGATAAAGTCTTATTGCAGAAGTTCGGTATTTTAGAGACAGTATCTATCCTTAACCTATTCAACTTTCTTCAAAGAGGAAGATCACCTACATATTTAACATTAATTAGATAAACATGAATTGTTTTGACATGATTTATTTTAACTTTCTAAATTACTAAGCTATTTTTAATTATTTTCTAATTATAAAAGCAATATGTGTTTGTTGTAGAAAATTTGGACAATACAAAAAAGTATGAAGAAGAAAACAAAAATAACATGTAATCTTAGCATTCAGAGACAGCGTGATTATAGAGTACCTTTAAGATCCTTTTTTTCCCCAAGCACATACACATTAATATTATTTTCAACTAAATTTGTATCAAATGGTAAATATTCATTCATTCATTTAATAGATATTCATTGAGAGTCAACTAATGCCATTATTAAAATTGAATAATTAGATATTATTTGAAAATATTAATGATTATAGGTAAGTCTACTCTTTGAATTTATCATTATTACTTAATTATTCACTTGTTTTCACTTTTGGGTTGTCTCCAACACATCCACTTATTTTAAATTGATTGGAACACTCTCTAGTACTATTCCACAGATGGGCACGATATATCACAAAACACTGACCAAGTTTCCAACTCTTCCTATTTTGTTTGAAAGGAAAAATTCAAGATTTATCCTGGAAAATTCAAAATAATACCAAAATGGCATGATTAACTAATTAAATAATTAATTCATGAACTGTGAATGTGGTTAAGAATATGGTCTCCAGAGCTGAATATCAGGTATTCAAATTCCAAGCTGCCATTTTCTAGCAGTCTCTAAACTTTTTGTGACTTGTTTCCCTTATCTGTAAAATGGGAATGACAATACTAGCTACGTCATATATAGCTTAAGATTAAATAAACTAAGATGTACAAAGTAAGTAAGTATTCAATACCATTAACTATTATTTTTTCATTAATATTTATATGGCAGTGATTTTGCTAGAAGCTCTGATTACAATGTAAACAGGCAAAATTTTGAACTTTTTAAGACAACAACTGAAACATTAAAATACATAACCTCAACTACATAATTGCATTCAAAGTAAGGACTACAGAAGAAATGAAAATTAGAAGGTGTTGAAAGAAGAAAACAGAGGCATCCATATATTTAGTCTGGGGCATGAGTGTGTGTGGGTAAAGGGATTCTCCCTGAAGAAGTACAGATGTTATCTACTTGGGGGAAAGAGAAGGAAAAGGGAGAGTAGGATCCAACATTGGTTTAGGCATGTGAAGCCCACAGATAGGAAGGAGCTCATCTCTATTAAAGAATAAAAGGAACTAAAAATGGCCAGTGTGGGAAGGTGGAAACTGACGACAGATGAAGCTAAAAATGAAAAAAAAAAAAAAAAAAAAAAAAAAAAAGGAAGAAAGAAAGAAAGAAAAAGGACATCATTCAGGGCCTTATGAACCTTATTAGGGATTTGGGTCATTTTTCTCAGAATGATGACAAGTCACTAAAAGGTTTTAGTGATGCAATCAGATTTATGATTTCTAAAATTACTTTGGCTACAACATAAATAATAAATTCAAGGAAGGAAAATTTTTTTTATTAAAATAATCTCTAAGAGCACTTGGTAATAGTAGAGGAACAGGTAGATTTGAGGTTTAATTAGGGATAGAGAGTAAGTTACAGAATTATCTTCACCCTAACACCTATTGCCACTAAAAATTATAACACCTAGTGATTGAGTGCAACTAGGAGTTAGTGGAAACAGAGATGGCAAGAATGACACCCAGGTTTCTGCAATCAGATGAATGATTAACTCACTAAGATAAGGAATTCTGCATGAAGAGCAAGTTTTTGGGGAAAGATATGAGTGTAGTCCTGTGTATGTTAAGGTTAAGGCAACTTTGAGACATGTAGGTGGAGATATTCAGCAGATGGATGCAACAATGGATGAGCGTGGAATTGAGAGAAGTGGTAACGACTGGGGGGAAAATTTGGGAGTCTTCAGCATGTTGATTGTAACAGAAGTCATACTATGGATGAAACAATTTAGGAAGAGAAAAAGTAAAAAGAATAGGGAGGACTTTGAGCCTTGAAGAACTCTCAACTTTTAAAGCCATACAGAAAAACGTTAGCTGTCAACATAGACAGGGAATAGCATAATAAGATAAAATTGTCTTTGGACAGCAAAGGGAAGAAAAGGTATCAAAATGGAGGTGTCACTAACCTGTGGAATGCTGCTGACAGATTAAGAAAAATGAAGATGGAGAAATGTCCTCTCAATTTTGTGATACTAAGGTCACTGGTACCTTTAGAAAGTACATTTGGAAAAAGCAGTGAGGAATGGAAACCTGACTAAAATAGGCAGAGAAGTGAAAGGAAAGGAAGAAAAAGAAGGTACTGAGCATGTGGAGGGATAGACAGAAGTTGAGGAGTCCAGGTAAGGGAGTCAGGGAACTTTTTAGTTGTTAATTGCTGCTGGCTGCTATTTCACTGATGGCTGCTATTGTTTTTGTTTTTCAGATGAAAAAGGCTTAAGCAGATTTAAATCTTTAATGTGTATGATCCAGTGAAGAAGAACAATTAAAAACAGGAGAGAGCACCTAATGAAAGAGTCACATTCCTGAGAAGGCACAGGAAAAGGGAACTTGTTAAAAGGAAAATCCCTCCACTTTAACAGGAGGTACAAGCAATAGAAGGGTGCAGGAAAGGTTGTATTTATAGACTTGGTGGAGGATGTCAACACAGTTCCCTCTGATGGCTTCGATTTTCTTTATTAATTAGAACATGAGGCCACCTGCTGACAGTGAGAGACAAGGTAGAAAAAGTCAGGCACCTGGATGGCTTGGTGAGTTAAGCATCTGACTCTTGATTTTGGTTCAGGTCATGATCGCACGGTTCCAGAGTTGGAGCTCTGCAGCACAGAGCCAGCTAGCTCTCTCCCTCTTTCTCTACCCCATCATTACTGTGCTTTCTCTCTCTCTCAAAATAAATAAATTAAACTTAAAAAAAAAAACAAAGGTAGGAAAAAGTATCTGAGGTTTGAGGAGAGTACAACAGAGGAAAAGTGGAATGTGATACTGTGTGAAAGCCCTGCTTGAATGTGGTGAGCATGAATTTATGAATTAGTGAATGTTTACCCCCTTTTATACATATTCTGACATTGTTCTATAGGATACAATAAATGACATAATAAAAAACCTAGACCCCCCCATCATTACTGTAATAAGAGTTGATTATATCTTTAGATATCTTATTATTCTACAGTTCATGTTATTCATAATAGTACAGGTAAACTTGATTTGATAGAAAAAGTATAATTTTCTTTTTGTTTAAGATGATGTTTTCCAAATATAGCCAACTTCCACCAATTTGAACAAATTGAGATGACTACATTTTCAAATTGGTAAGCTGTCCATATGGATGAAGGAAGCAATTAATTTACCAGGATTTCTCTGTAGGTACTGCTGCCCTAGTTTTCTCTCTTTGCCCCCTCTATAAACCAATAGTGGCTTACAAATTTACCATTTACTAGTTTAATAAATGGCTAAGACAGCACTGAGCACAGAGCAAATGCCAAACAAATAATTGCTGTTTGATAACAACGGTTCTTATCAGCAAGCCCAGTATTTGTATGTAAAAGAGTGCTTCCAAGGGGCTTAAAAATAGTTTGCTCTCTTAAATGAGTTCAACATACCCACAGAAATCATGTTGACACTACCTACTTGCTTAGCAAAGATAAACATTCGTCCTAGTCCAGTCTGAATTATTTTAATTGCAAAATTTTGGCATTAGAATTAAGGAAGCTCCACTATTTCAAAAAATATTTTGGTATAAATAAGTTACAGGCTCACCCGCACACTACTACCTCTCTCAGGATGTTGGGGGAGGTGTTGGGGGTTGTGGAGGATTATTCACCAGGGGACATCTTCATTTCAGGTTGACCACAGACCAGTAGGCACATTAGCAAATTGAACAGAAGTAAGCAAGACCCAAACTATCCTGGCATGAAACTATTGACTGTGTCCTTTTTATCAGAGATCATCTATTTTCTTCCAACAGGATTGGAAACAGTCTTCACTGGTGGTTATAAATTGCTCATTAATCAAAATGGATTTATTGAGCATCCATAGTGTGCAAAGCCTGCACTAAGTGATTCAAAATAACAGGTTGCCTAGTTACCATAAAATGGAAAAATTCCCCTGTGAAGGTTAAAATTAAATGAAAGGCAGACAAGAAAACATTATCTTTGATGGCATCTGACTATTTCACAGGACTTTTTCTGCCATTACAGCCATTTTCTCTTAAAGATAACAGTCTTTCACTCATTCATTCACTCACTTATTTTCATTCATTTATGTAATTGAGTCCCCACTATGACTATGTAAGATCCTTTGCTTGATGCAATAAGGCAAACAAACATGATTCAATATTGACTGCATAAGCATAAGTCTTAGCAAATTTACCAAGCAAGGACTGTACTTCTGTTGATCTTTATTTAATGAGCCTAGTACTAGAGCCTTCTTTATTTCATATGAAATCTGTAGGCACTGAAGCATTACTGAAATGCTCCTTGCAAATGTATCACTCATTTTCTTGTTGAACTGTAAAATCTTGTTGAATATAGATTTACTAATAAATTGCTTTCATATTTAAATTAAACCAGTGAATATGATATAATTTTTTTTCAGAATGAGATCTATTTTATACTAGCTTAACTAGTTAATAAATAGAAAGACCACAGACAGGGAACTGATATGCATAGTTAACTGTGATTTTCTGTGAAAATGTATATTCTATATCCATGAATGGCATTGCCAGTCACAGCCAAGACCCTTAAGTGCATAGCCTCTGAAATGAGCAGGTAGCCAACGTCTGCCCACAGAGGCCCAGGATCCTCATTTGCCCCTCCCTTCTATGTATTGAATTTGTGTGCTCAGTTCTAGTCCCTGCAATTACTTCTTAGGGCTACTGTAACAAAGTACTGCTACCTGGGTGCCCTAAACAACAGAAATTTATTGTCTCACAGTCTGGAGGCTAGAAGTCTGAAATCAAGTTTGGTTTCATTCTGTGGGCTGTGAAGGAAAGATCTGTTTGAGGCCTCTCTGGCTTGTGGATGGCCATCTTCCCCCTGTGTTTTTTCACATTGTCTTCCCTCTTTGCATATCTGTCTCTGTCTAAATTTCCTCCTCTTATAAGGATACCCATCATGATGGATTAGAGCCCACCTAATGACTTCATTTTAACTTGATTACCTCTATAAATGCCATCTCCAAATTCTTCAAGTAAGGTCACATTCTGAAATACTAGTGATTGAAAGACAAAAAGTGGAGGGGGGCATAATTCAAGCCATAACAGTCTCCAGTTTCTCTAAAGACCTAGTCATCCCTCAATCATTTCTTCCTCTCTCTCAGTCTCTCCAGGATAGCTTCAGAATGCAATTCTTGTGTGTGTAGAAGTCCTCATTTTGTCTGTAAACCTAACCCATGTTATCCAGCACAGTTAACCAAAAACTATAGAATGCATTCCCTCAAATATAATTATTTAGCTTCCTTGGCAACCTATTTCCTAAGTGGTAGAATTTTCAAAGGGAGAAGGGATAACTGCTCCTCTATACCCTCCCTCTTTGTTCCCCCTTCCCCTCTTTGCTGGCATTGCCTTTGTACTGGTCACCATAATGTTTTGCTGAAACTAAACATCAATCTCCTAATTAATCTTCCTGTCTCAAGCTTCATCTCTTTCCAATCTATTCTTCACACTGCTTCCAGAGAGACTGTTCTAGAACAAAACTTATCACATGACGTCCCACTTAAAGTCTGTCAATGGTTCACTTCTGCTGTCAGGTGAAATCCAAATTTCTGCATGTCACCTCTTGTTCTTTTAATGCATTTTTCCTTAGTAGCATTCTATACTTTAACCATGCTAAGTTGGGCATAGTCTCTGAATGAACTGTGTTCTTCCATGCCTCTGGATCTCTGCACACAGTTCTCATTCATCCATATACCATACAACTCCTGTTCATGTATCTGATTCTCTTTCTCTGAGGCTCCAATCAGGCAGCAAACTCCTACAGTAAGCTTCTACAAGATCCCTCCCCTTCTATCCTCCTGGAGCACTTATGCTCACCTCTCTCATTACACTTAATTACTCTTAATTTTAACACACCCTAAGCTCCTAAATATCAGAAGTTTCACTGTTTCCTCAGCAACATTTAGCACAATGCCTAGAACACTGTAAGTACTCAGTAAGTGTTTACTGAGTGGATAAGGAACTGTAGGGTAGCTACCTACCCAGTTCAGTTTAAGGGCCTCTAAAAGACTCATGTGCATCAAGAGATGTCTCCATATTCTGAAAGTCCTACCTTTATTAGTAAAGGACTTGGTAAAATGGGAAACATCAGTGGCATCAAGAGAGGTCAATGACTTCCCTGAGTTCATCAGCTTTAGTTAGTTGGTCCTGAGGGGAAAAGGCAAAGCTAGGTATGGGTCATGAGGAATCAGCAATAGCAGACTGAGACCTAGAAGTAATTGGATCTGAAAGGGCGGGCCTACGCCAGCCGACTCCATCTTGTTCTGTGTCCTTCACCTTGACCACACCTCCTCCCCTTGAGTAACCCCCCCTCACCTGCCTAACAGGACTCGGACCCTTCCCCAGGACCCTTCCCCAGCCAATCGGCTGAGGCCATAGCCATTACCTCACCAACTGCCCCCAGGCCCCAATAAAACCTTTGTCCTTTTGAAACTCGCTCTCTTTCCCTGGTATCTCACCGCTGCGTCGGTGCAGGTAGGGGATTGAGCTCGAGCTAGCTGGAATAAAGGCTCTTTGCTTTTGCATCGGACTCGGCTCCCTAGTGGTCTTTGGGGATCACGAATTCTGGGCATAACAGATCCATACAAAACCTAAGCTACAGGTTAATGGAATCAACAAAAGAAAATGACACAGACTGTGTCCTCATCCAGATAGAAGACAAACAGTGATGTTGATCTTCTCTTCCACCTGCTAGGTTAATTATGGAGGGGAATTTTGTGTGCTTCACTTGATAAAGTTCTATCTAGAATTAGAACAGAAACTGCTCTGACTTGTATTCACCCCTATTCCTATCATTAAAAAGAAAAATTCTTCAATTTAAATTCTGGACTCCCTCACCTCTAGAATTTACAATCGTGGTAAAAAGTACAGACTACCAATCATTATGAATTAACCTGGGTCAACTGAGCGAACTGGATTCTTTTATATTGAAACCAGATGACTGAACACAATCATGGAAATCATATAGTCATGCAAATTAACTCTTACCCCTTGAAAACAGTACTGTTTTCTTTTAAAACAGTAACAGCAACAAACAGCTCAGGCATTATGGGAATCTGTATTTTCCAAAAGAGGCTATAAGAATATCTTCTTATTTTTTTTTTAATTTTTTTAATGTTTATTTATTTTTGAGACAGAGAGAGGCAGAACATGAATGGGGGAGGGTCAGAGAGAGAGGGAGACACAGAATCCAAAGCAGGCTCAAGGCTCTGAGCTGTCAGCAGATTTCACAGATCGTGAGACCATGACCTGAGGCGAAGTTGGAGGCTCAACCAACTGAGACACCCAAGCGCCCCAAGAATATCTTCTTATAACATGACTTTAGTAACACTTTTCCATAAAGGATAGAGGTGATTAAATCCCTTGCACTTAAATATATGTAGGCCCTTAAATACCACAGAAGTGACATTGGCTTCTGAGTTAAGTCAAAAAGCAAAACAGCTTCTGCCTCATTCTCTTAAGATACTTGCTCTTGGAAGGCCATCACTTACTATGAGGAAGTCTACATAGGCCATACCAGACATATGAATAAGAATCAGTATTGAGAATGGATCCTTCAGCCCCACCCATGCCATGAAGCTGCCACAGCTGATATCACTTGAGGCAGAAAAAAAACTGTCTCTGTAGAGTTGTCCCCAAATTGTAGATTTACAAACAAAATAAATGGCTAATTTTTTTGAACTCACTAAGTGTTGAGGTAACTACCTCAACATGTTGGATGTTATGCAGTCATCAATAACCAGAATAGATTCTGACATTTGGAAATGTGTGTTGCCATAACAAAAATCTAAAACATATGGCATGAACTTTGTGACTGGGCAGCAGGCAAAAGCTAGAAGGGTCTCAAAGTGAATGACTGGGGAAGCCATAAGGGCTAAGGAGAGGGTTCCTGGAAGCCCACAGAACTATGAGAAAGCTGTTGGTGAAGGTGTAAAGGAGAGCAAATGTAATCAGAAGCTGAAAGTAAGGCATCATTTGTGTTGTAGTAGTGGCAGGTTTGGCAACATTAACATCTGAAGTAACATGGAAAATAGGAAATTAACCAAATGAACTCTATGATCTAAGGATGTTTCCAGGAAGAATATTGAAAGAGCAACCTGGCTTTGTCTGGCTGCCTATGATAACATGCAAGCAGAGAGAAAACTGAAGAATAACCTACCAAATACAAAGGAGTCAGAAATTTCTGGGTTTCTTATTTGCAGTTGCTCCAAATGGCAAACAATTTTCAAATTAAGGCCAATGACCAATTCTGAGTGGGATGCAAGATTATTTGTTAAGGCCTGAGACAGCTCTCAGGTGGTGTTGTATAGAATCTTTAAGTTGGACAAAAAAACCCTCTAAGTATTTTTAAGGGCATGACTCACAGATTCTCCCTGTTCAATAGTAGGGTTTCTAAGAGTCTCAAGGATATTATCACACAGAGCTCTCATAAGGAGTCCTAGGTAGAGAAGAGCTAATCTGGAACATAAGCTTTTGTCTAATGAAGTGAAATACAATTGGAACACAAAAAGTCCACAAAGTTTTAAGAGAAATTTTATCAGCTTGAACTGGAAGGAACAGAAATATAAAACAGAGCCCCTTTGACTCCTAATCTTTAAAAGACAGAAAAAGCAGGTAAGAAAGATACTCAGCTGTAAACACAGGCTACTTTATATGGAAAATAAAGAATGATTCAGAGGGTGGAACCCAGTGCCACAGAGAACAACTCCTATGTCACAAGACTGAGTCTTAATCAAGGAACTGTGTATGCCTGATTAGATTCAGAATTGACACAGGCTAGTGACCACTGTATGCCTTGTTCTCCCTGTGTTTGGATGGGAGTATCAATTATGGTTTCCCTATGCCTGATTCACTACTATATGTTGGGTATGTAGGAAAGAAGACTGAAAACTGGTCTCAGGTCATCACTGCCAAGAGCAAAGGCAGTAAAGAACCTGCACCATCAGAACTACACCAGGGAGATGCATGCACACCTGAAACTTGATTTGGAGCTTGTAATAATAGGCTAGTGTTTAGAAATCCTGAAGGTATAAACAAGTATAATTTCCATAGGAAAAGGATATATTGGGGCACCTGGGTGGCTCAGTCGGTTAAGCGTCTGACTTCGGCTCAGCTCATGATCTCATGCTCTGTGAGTTCAAGCCCCGCATCAGGCTCTGTGCTGACAGCTCAGAGTCTGGAGCCTGCCTCGGATTCTGTCTCTGTCTCTGTCTCTGTCTCTCTCTCTCTGCCCCTCCCCCACTTGCACTCTCTCTCTCTCTCTCTCTCTCTCAAAAATAAATAAACATTTAAAAACAATTATTTTAAAAGACATTTTGGAAAAGGATATAAATTATTGTGCCCAAAGGGCAGATGATGGCAGATTTTATTTTCCAAAATTGACAGCAAAAGTATCTCCCATTTTTATCACAAAGCACCATTGACACTCCTTCCATTAAGAAGTGGGGTTCATATTCTCTCCCCTTGAATCTGAGTAGACATGGAATTATATAGTATAAGTGATTATCTGTGACTTCTAAGGCTAGATAGTAAAAATAACACCTGTTTTTTTTTCAGATGGTTGTTCTCATAATCTAGCCAGTATGTCATGAGGAAACCAAGCAATCCATGAAGAGGAAAAATGGTCCCCAGCCCATAAACCTAGCCAAACTCTAAGCTATCACCAACTTGCCAGCCATTTGTGGGCCATCTTGAAAATAGGTCCCTTATCCCCCACTTGAGCAGCCCCAACTCATACCAAGTGGCACAGATAAGCTGTCCCTGTCAAATGAACTCACCAAACTTGCAGGTTTGTGAACAAATTCAATGACTGATGTTCCTCTAAGTAAGTTTGGGATGGCTTTTTAAACTTTGTTTAACGTTTATTCATTTTTGAGAAACAGAGACAGAGCATGAGTGGGGTAGGGGCAGAGAGAGAAGGAGACACAGAATTCAAAGCAGGCTCCAGGCTCTGAGCTGTGAGCACAGAACGCAATGCGGGACTCGAACTCATGGACTGTGGCATCATGACCTGAGCTGAAGTCAGGCGCTTAACCAACTGAGTGGGGTGACTTTTTAAATAGCAATAGATAACTGACACAGACATCATCTCCTTCATGAAGTCTTCCCCAAGCTCCCAGGTGAAGTTAAGTTCCTTTTGTCTGTTCCCCAAATACTTTGTATAACATTGACTTAAATTTATTACACTCTATTGAAATTAACTATTCACTTGTCTGCTTCCATGAGAGTGAAAGAACAGGCCTGTGTCTTCTGGAAAAATTAGCTCTTCAAATATGTTACTTTTGCCTCATTTTCCCTCTCCTCTCCTTCTGAAGCTTTAAATAAACAAATTAGAATTTTCTAGTGTATCCTCCAAGTCTCTTACCTTCACATTAAATTTTTCATCTCTGTCTCTCTGTGCAACATTCTATGAAACTTCTTCTGCCCTAATTTCCAGCTCACTAAATCGCCCTTCAACTGAATCTAATCTGATGTTCCACTTATCCAATGAGTTTGAAATCTGAGGTAGTGTGTGTGTGTGTGTGTGTGTGTGTGTGTGTGTGTGTGTGTGTTTATAGTAGCATGGTCATTTTTCAGCCTGCACCTGATAATTCCAATATTTGAAGTCTTTTCACATGTGGATCTCTTATTTCTTGTTTTTGTGATTCTGGTTTCAAGGTTTCTTTCCTTAGACTAATTATTGTACACTGCTAATATTAATCAGAAAAGTATTTGGGGCCTATAAAAAGAGAATATTCCTCTTTAGAGGCAGAGAGAGAATCCCAGGAGGGGTAGTGGGAGAGAGAAAGGGGGAGAGAGAGAGGGAGAGGGAGAGGGAGAGGGAGAGGGAGAGGGAGAGGGAGAGGCAGAGGAGCAGGGCTCACCCAATGTGGGGTAGGAGCTCAATGAGGGTATTACTTTAAATTAAATTCATGGGTTGACAGTTTTTGGACCATTTAGGTGATAGAAATTTGTGGTACATATTTGTGTGAGGACCAGTTTGTTGGTAATAACACCTCAGGAATTTCCCTCTTTGTTCTTCTCAACAAATCATCTTTCTTTGGGGTGGGGATTATGGGACAAGTTTATTTCTGATTACTGTGAGGTATAGCCCCTGGAATCCCAGCTCTATGGAGGAAGATTTTCCTATTAGGGTCTCCACGCTGGACAGGCACAGAGATTTTTTTCTCTACATAAACCTTGAGGTTTATGAGGCATTAAGCACCAGAAATCAACAGCAGGTTCAGAAAATTTCCTCAGTACAAAATAGCTTTAGTAATCCACTGGTTTCCCACTTTCACGAATGTTTTGGTCTGATTATATCTTACTAACCTACTAACCCCAAAAAGTTTCCTAATTTATACGTTATTCAATTTTTATAATTTTCCTGTTACCTTTTTTGTGCTTTTAAGTTTTTCTTTTCTGTATTTTTAGCTAGCATATTTAATTGTTTTTAGCAGGAGAAGCCTAATCAGCCTTGTTACCTGGGTCAATGTCTTTTTCATCCCTGTATCCTCAGCATATAGAACACTGCTTGGCACATGAAGGAACTCAATTAGTTTTTGATTGTTTAATGAATAAATCCCTGTCTTTGACTCTTTCATTCCTGCCTCCACCACCCACAACACATCCATATTTTCTGTGCCCTAATTAAAGCTCTTTTACATTTTATACATGTATGCCTTCTATTTTTCTATATTTACTGAGCTTTGCCCTGACCTCCCAGTATTTCCTGGTTACCTCTCCTATGGAAGAGTTTTCATTCTTTTTTTTTTTAATTTTTTTTTAACATTTATTTATTTTTGAGAAAGAGAGACAGAGCAGGATCAGGGGAGGGGTAGAGAGAGAGGGAGTCACAGAATCTGAAGCAGGCTCCAGGCTTTGAGCTGTCAGCACAGAGCCCAAAGTGGGGCTTGAACTCACGAACCACGAGATCATGACCTGAGCCAAAGTTGGTCGCTTAACCAACCGAGTTACCCAGGAGCCCCTGGAACAGTTTTCATTCTTGTCAACTGCCATAGTTTGGGATCAGCACTGACTTCACTTTTTGTGACTACTTCTGATAACTCACTCTTCCACTTTTATCAAATATCTGCTGCTTTTCTGAAGATCATGCTATCCTATTATAACATTCTTTTTCTGATTTTGTTGCTACCATGTGTGAACTTCCAGTCATACCTCCACATTTCTTGAGAATTTCAGCATGTGGTTCACGATTTCAACTATACTTCATCCCCCAATATAAAGTATAACATAGTATTTAAAAGCACAGGTTGGACAACCAAATGCAAGTCCAAGACTTATCCCTTATTAATAAAGAACTCTGGGAAGTTACCTAATATTTCAGTGTTACAGTTTCTTCATTTGTAAAATGGTAATAATGATATTATTACCTGATAGCATTGTAACAATTACATGCAATAAGGCATATAAAGTACTTAGAACAGTATCTGGCACTTAGTAAATGCTGAATAAATTTGAACTATTTTCATTATTATGCTCTTACCTCATCCTAAAAATCCTCCTTCTGCATGCTTATGACTCATACAACACCCTTTGTCTCAATGCTTTCTCATTTGTCCACTTCTATAAAATTTCTCAGTTATTATCTAAAATGGCATTTCTGAATTTTACTTTAATCCTTCTCAAGACCTACCTCTTCTTTTCAGCCAATGACTTTTTATCTGAATCCAGAAATGTAATCCATTTGGAAATACACAGTTCAGAATTTCTCTATATTCATAACAATGCTCTATCTTCTCTCTGGGGGAAGTAATGTCTGGGTCTTCTCTACCCATTGTGTTCTTTCTTCTTAGTTTTTATCTTTAATCTCTCCACCAGCAAATTGCTTTAACCTCTGAACTTGACCAAGGCTTACTTATTCTAAAATAAAACTAGATATTTCTCCCTTGCACCTCTTTTTTTCTCATGTTACTATCCTATCTCTTCTTCTAATCTTCTTGAAAGGGTAATCTGTACTCTCCCATTTTCCAGTGTCTCACTGTTAACTTCCAGAAATCTGAAAATTTTATTTCATCACTTATAAAACTTACTTTTCAAAATTAAGCAGCAATTGGATTGTCAAACCAAAAATCCCTCTATTAAGTTTCTCTTACAACTTCTTTGCAGCATTGAATATATTGACCACCCACTTGAAACATTCCTCCATCATTAGAGTTCATGTTACTATCTTGCATTCTTTCTTAGAGGCGGTGGTGAAGTAACAGAGGTATAATGATAGTCAAATACTCATGTTCAAGAAAGGCCCCCTTATGTATTGATCTTAAATAAGACACTTAGCTCCAATTTCCTTATCAGTAAAATGGGCATAATATTTACTTAACTTGTACACTAATCGATAATGAAAATAAATAAAATAATGGATCTGAAAATAGCATGAAAGATATAAAATATATAAAGTACCTGAGTATATTTTAATAAACAGAAAACAGAATGCAGAAAAGTATATTAAAAGACTTGCTACCAAATCTGCTATGAAGTTCTAAAGGACCTCAAGGTTTTTTTTTTCTTAAAGAACCCCAAGTTTTGCATCTGACCTAAAAGGTTTTTCACTTTTGCAAGGTTTCAAAGTGCCTTCACCAAGGCAGTACCACTCTTGTCAGGAAGTTAAGAGACACTGTATCGAAAACTCTGACTTCTGGGACTCATTCAAAATGCAAAAAATGATTAGTGTGACTATACTGGGGCACTTTCATGTTTAAAATATTGTGGAAAATCAAAATATTAATGATGCCTCTTCACACACACAAGCATGCAAACTGAATTGGTCCAATGTAAGAAATATTACCCGTTCTACAAAAAAATTAATATTAGAAAAGGAAATATTACCAGTTCTTGGAGAAGGGGCCCTTGCAATTTCTAAGGAGCAAGGTTTCTTTGTAACTGCTATGTCCGTGAGATCACATAGAAAGTTCTCATTTTCTGAAGGAAATGTATCGAGAGAAGCAGATGGTACAATTTCCATAGTGTAATTCCTCTTCTTTGGATAGGACTCCTGAAAGGAAGGAGAAAAAATAAAAATAGCTTTGTGATAAAGACACAGCTTGTTTGATTTATAAAAACTAGAAAAGATAATCAGATTCATCAGTTCTTCCAAAACTGATTAAGAGATGCTGATTCATCTGTTTGAATAAGTTATATCATCATGTAACCCCAATATTATCAGTGATCTTTTTCAAAGGTTCCTGACAGTTCGGTTCCCCTGAATTTATCACTGACATACTAAAGTTCATGATCCTTTGTCATGATCTCTTTTTGTAGTATATGGCTATTTTCTAGTTGTGGCATAATCTGTCGTTTAATCAACAGTTATTCCCAAGACTCTACTCCCTTGCCAGCTTCCTAGGGATAGCCAGCCATGTGACTCAATTTTGGCCAGTTAGAAAAAAGGGAGACTTCTGGAAAAATATTTTTCCCCAGAGAAAGAAACATGCAATGGGGCTCTTTCAGAGCCTTAGCCACCCTCAGTTTCCTCTCTCTGGATGCAATTTTGATGTCTGCACACAGGACAGGCATGTTGTGACCATAAGGTAATAACCTTAAGATCAAAAAGGTAATAGGCTAAGAATGGCAAGAGAAGGATGAAACATGCCTAGGACCTTGATGATATCACGGAGCTACTGAAAGAGCCCCAGGACTGAAAGAGCCCCAGGACTGGTTAGTTACTACAGACTTCTTAAATAAAAAAGTCCTTGTTGTTTGAGCCATTGCTAATAGGGATTTTATTTTATTTTATTTTATTTTTTTTGTCATTTCAGGTTAGGATAAAATGAAGGTCCAATTCTATACTACTGATTCTTTTAAGCATTCTAAAAATAGGAATTAATTTCATTTCACAAGATCTTAATTTCATATACAAGGCATTCATTGGTCAACAGCTATTATTTGGCATCTATCATATCTACTTAGGACTATACTAAGTGCTAGAGATTTTTAAAACCTAATAAGGTACAATCCTTGCCCTCAGAAAGTTCACAGTATACTAGAGAAGAAAAACAGATACTTGCATAATGAATTTCACTATTAATTATGTTTTGTTTTTGATGTTTGTTATTTTTACAAAGCATAGTTCACTATCAAAAGAAAAAGACAAGAAAAAAAATAAACTCATTTTCAAAAAAATCTCCCAAGATATGACCCAAGGTCAGTAAAGATTTAGTATAAGCTCCTATTTTTTCTATAATGGTATTTACAGTACTGTAGAATAAGTATTCAAGGTCAGTGTAATTGCTTTCAGACCATACCAGACCCTCACACATCAAAGAATCAATTATGTTCACTCTACTCTATTGAAAGCAGGAAATTGTGAGTAATTTATTTTTAACAACAAAGGGTGACAAAGTAGAAAGTATCCAGGGGAAAGCAATCAAGATGGTATATGATTTGAAAATCATGTCACAGATGAAATGATGAAAGGAACTGCCATGTTCTATCCTGGAGAAGCCTTACAGCAGCATCATAGTTTTCTCAACACATTTGAAAGGCTATCCCTAAAGAGCTCTCCCACAAAGCAGGGGATGGGGAGAAGTTGCTATGGTAGATTATTCCAGAGTTCTTAAAGGCAGAACAAAGACCAACATTTATAAGTCAAAAAGGGCAAATCCGAGTCAAAACAAACAAACAAAAAAGCTCTATGAATTAATAATATTGCTTATCTTTTATTTTTTATTATTATTTTTAATATGAAATTTATTGTCAAGTTGGTTTCCATATAACACCCAGTGCACCAAAAGGGCCCTCCTCAATACCTATCACCCACCCTCCCCTCCCTCCCACCCCCCATCAACCCTCAGTTTGTTCTCAGTTTTTTGAGTCTCTTATGCTTTGGCTCTCTCCCTCTCTAACCTCTTTTTTTTTCTTTTAAACAAAAATGCACTAATGTAACAATAGCTGAAAATACACTAGAAAGCAACAAAAGAAACTCCTAATTACTGGAAATCTTTAAGTAGAACTATATATTGATAAAATTATCTATAAAACACATTGTAAAGTGAATATATCAGATGACTATAAACTCCATGAAGGCTGGAATTTGTTTTGTTCACCACTCTATCCCCAGATTCTAATACAAGTCCTGCCATATAGGGGCAATAAATATTTACTGATCAAATGAACACTCTCTAATGTCCTTTTTAAAAAATTCTAACTATCAATTAGGGAAATGATTATGCCTTGTTCAGATATAAATTACTTTGCTCTTCAGTTTGGTTATTATTATCCTTTACTGGTATTGCTTACTGTTTTACATGTCAAAAGTAAAAACTGAGTTAATGATAATAAGATTACAAAGAGTCATGAAAAAAGTCCCTAGCTTAAACCCTAGTTCATCTTAAAATCAAATTAATCAGAACAACCCATTCTTCATGGATTTAGTTAGATTGGAATTTTACTCTGTTTATAAAGAATTATGAATATTTAATGGCCTTGAAAAATGCTCTGTAATTTAACCACACAGAATGCGTTACTTTGCTTTCTCCTTAAAAATGAAGTATATTATTTATTAGAGAAATATTAGAAAATATAAAGAAAGAAAAAAAAAATCACATGAAAACACAGCATGCTCAGGAAACTAATAGTAACATTTTGCTGTATATCCTCCCAGACTGCTTCCCTCTGTAAATGTGTGTGTGGACATGTGAGTGTGTGCAAAGGAAAGAAAAAAATATTTTAAACAACAATGAAATACACCCTCTTCTGCTTACTAAGAAAGTGCCATCATTTCTCATTAAAGAAGGCACACTCAACAAAATATCTGACTAGTATCCCTCAACAGAGGGGTAGATATGTGATATAATAAAATAATGAGATGAATCTATGTGTGTCCACTACTCAGTTTAGAACATTACCATGAAACCCAGGCTTCCCACCTGTGCTCCCCTTTCCAATTTCTCCTCCTCCCTCCCCAACCATGGCTAATATTTGTTCTGAACTTTGTGTTCCTTGAGTTGTTGTTGAAATTTAACTATATATGTAAGCAGCATTGATAAAGAATAAATTGTTTTGTACTACATGTTTTTGACTTTCATAAGAATAGTATAAAATATTCTTGCTCTTCTATGACTTTTTCAATCAATATAAAGTTTCTGAGTTTCA
This sequence comes from Puma concolor, assembly GCF_028749965.1. Classification (NCBI taxonomy): domain Eukaryota; kingdom Metazoa; phylum Chordata; class Mammalia; order Carnivora; family Felidae; genus Puma; species Puma concolor. The sequence continues at coordinate 22,033,938 of NC_141673.1, read as the reverse complement.
TTTGTTTTCAAAGTGGTAACAGAATTCACTGTATAGGTATACAATAATACTTTACAGATTCTCCTGACAGTGGACTTTTAAACATTTCCTAGGTGTTTTATTATTAAGCACAATTTGCTATTAACATTCTGAATGAGTCTTTTTGTATAACTAACCAAGGTATGTAGGCATTGGGCAGAGAGTCAAGAACAGACACACGGTGAGAAAAATTAATGAAATCAAGAGTTCTACACATACAGGAGTTTACAGCAAGAGGTGATCAGGAGAACCAAGACAGGATATCCTGTAGGTTCTACAGAAATCTTGAGGAGGACACTGCATTTTCCCACCCAAAGTGGGATGAAGGTTGAAGGGATTTTTCACAAGACCTTAATTTCATATACAAGGCATTATTGGTCAACAGATATTAACTGGGAATCTATCATATATACTTAGGACTATGCTAAGTGCTAGAGATTGATATCAAGATATCCTTATATCAAGATATTATCTATAAATATGTATATGTATTATATGTAATGCTTTGTATTCTGATATGTATTTACTTCTAATAATGCATTCTGAACAAGTTTCAATGACAAATATGTGTCTACATGATAAATTTAAGGTTAAGTCTCAGTATACACATGGTCATGATTTATTTTAGTGAATCTTATCATATTGAAATTTCGATGTTTTGATTTTAAGGGAACATTCTTATGCATATACCTTTGTTTAAATATTCAACTATTTCTTTTGAAATAGAATTCCTGTAACAATAGGTATATACCATATGCTTACATTTAATTGAATCTGTTTCTGGACTTTCTAATTGGTTCCATATGTCAATCTATTCTAGTACCAAAATCACACTGTTTTGATTGCTGAAACCTTAAAATTAATCTTACTATCTGGTAGGATAAGTCTCTCCTCATGTTCATCTCTGTCAAAACATTCACGATTATCCTCATGTTTATTTTTAAAAAACAATCTTTAAACATTTTGTCAACTTCTCCTCAAATCATTCCCTCTCCTTTGTTTCCTGTCAGTAAATTGTACTGCCATACACCAGCCACTCTAACAATTTGGGGGCTGTTCTTCCATCCTCATTCTTCCTCAATGCTATACCCAGTCAATCCCCAAGTCCCTTACTTCATCATTGAATTATACCTCAAACACTTTCATTTCTCTCCATTCTTGCTACCACCCTAAGTCCAGGTCACCACTGTATCTCACTTGAACTACTATAACAACTTCTTAACTAGTCTCCTTGCCTTCTCTGTTCCTCTTCCAATTAATTCACTTTCAAACACTAGCATAAGGTTATGCTAGTAAATTATGTCAAAATCAACTCATTTACTTTCATCATAACTTTTAGAACATAAAATGCTCTAGTCATAATACATGTTGATTCTTTTTAAATACTTAACATGGCTTTTCATGATATCTCAGAGTTTCTATACTAAATGATTTCATTAGATGCATTAATGATCCAGATAGCATGCTAAATGAAATAACTAGATCTGGGAGAATAAACCAGAGGTTAAACATAATCCCATTAATATATAAGATAAGTGAGGTTAATTTCTAAAGACGTGCTTGTCTATCACCTAGCAAAGTACCATATTCATGTTAGGACTCTGTCAATACATACTAAAAATGAATATATAAAATAATTAATATTTTCGTTAGTATTTTAAGGCCAACATCCTCCACTGGAATTAAAAAACCATAGAGGCGGGGCGCCTGGGTGGCGCAGTCGGTTAAGCGTCCGACTTCAGCCAGGTCACGATCTCGCGGTCCGTGAGTTCGAGCCCCGCGTCAGGCTCTGGGCTGATGGCTTGGAGCCTGGAGCCTGTTTCCGATTCTGTGTCTCCCTCTCTCTCTGCCCCTCCCCCGTTCATGCTCTGTCTCTCTCTGTCCCAAAAATAAATAAAAAACGTTGAAAAAAAAATTAAAAAAAAAAAAAAAAAACCATAGAGGCAAGGACTATGACCAGGATTTTCATATAGTATGTACTTAATAAATATATGTTGAATTAATGAAATCTGAAACAATGTCATTCAGAAACTATCATAGATGCAAATCACTGTAAGAATAGCAATTTACACTTGTTTTATAGTCTGCAAAGTGAATAGTACTTCATTTGCCCAGATGATTCTTATTAGCCCTCACAACCAGCCTACCAATGTTATTAGTATCTCCACCCAAAAAATAAGGCTTGGAATTCCTCAGTGACTTCTTCAATATTCAGCATCTGGTTAATGGAAGTTTGAGGGCTCCAACTGAAGTCTTGTGACAGCTATTTTAGTCTTCATATTATTGTATCACAGATTAAAAAAAAGGACTATGACAAGATCTTTATTGTCAGAACTAAGGGAAAGAAAAAACCTCCATATATTATTATGTAGTATATAGCCTTGCCAACTTCCTAACCTTTGCAAGCCTTTTTCCTTACAGTGGGAAGCCCGGACTTTGATATACAAGCTAATTATCAACATACTTTTGATGATAAATCCTGGTAATGGACTAGATGAATTAAAAAAAAATTGGCCCTACTATTTGTGACTCACCTTCAAGGCTCCATTGTAGTTAATTTAGCATAATTGGGCTCCAATTGGTTAGCAGTTTTTGTTTTTTTTCTTGATATTTAGCCTCTAATTATATTCTAATGCCTGGTTGCAGGATCCCAGACTTGTTTCTGTGCTTGTTTCTTGTTTTTGTTTTTTTTAAATAAGAGTAGCATACCTAGGATTGTGTTCTCTATCTTGGCGTTTGCCAGCTGTCTCTTGAGGGACTAAAAATGCTCTGTCCCTGAATCCTGAACAGGTCCCTAAAGCCCTGAATGTCTGACTTGACAGCTCCCGAGGGAATGTCTGGCTTCCATGTTTAGTCTACTTAGTCAGCTTCAGTGTACCTGCTATAGTTGATTGTGCAATGTGTGGACCCAACAATACTTCTTCAAAAAGATGCATACTATAAGCATTGAATAAATTAATAGAACATATGCTCCCCCCCAAAATAAACAGGAGTAATAAAATGCCTAAATAATATGCTTTCATGTGTTGCTTACACTGTGCTCCCAAAAGTTTCAAAATTCCAGTGGTAAGCTAAATCTAACAAGTCAAATTTATTAGTGATTAAATACAAAGTCTTTTGGTTTAGCACATATATTAGTTATAAAAATTTAGCTTGAGGGTATATAGATAAGCAATACCATGAAAAAAGTAATTAGGAGGTACAGCGACAGTATGAATGACAATATAATATACTCAAGAGATAATGTGACATTGACTGATTCAATACAAGTTTGATATTTAGATAGCAATTGTGACAGCCCTTCCTTCATCTGTGCTAATTAGAATTGGGAATTATCCTGTTCAGTAATTTCATAAAAGACAGGCTAACTGCATCATGTTGACCATCCTTATTAGGTGGTGCAGATTTTATTCATCAAAAGGATTAAGGGATACTTGACTTTATGACTTATGAAGAACCTTAGCAACAACTTGGGACCCAGATATAGGCACAATTGTTTCTCAAATACACCAATCATGTGACTTTTCATCAGAAATAAGTCTACCCAGGGTGCCTGGGTGGCTCATTCAGTTGAGCATCTGACTCTTAATTTCTTGATTTTTGGCTCAGGTCATGATCCTAGCATCATGGAATTGAGCCCAGCATCAGGCTCTGCACTGAGCGTGGAGAGATTCTCCCTCTCCATCTCTGTCTCTCTCTCTCCTTCTGTCCCTCTCCCCTGCTCACTCTCTCTCTCTCTAAAGGAAAAGAAAAGAAAAGAACAGAAAAGAAAAGAAAAGAAAAGAAAAGAAAAGAAAAGAAAAGAAAAGAAAAGAAAAAAGAGAAGGGAAAGGAAGGGAAAAGAAAAGAAAAGAAAAAAGAGAAAAGAAATAAGGCTACCTTAGGTGCTTTTCTATATTACTTTGACACAGCATCTCTGTGAATGTGATTCTATTCTTAACCACATGGAGGAAATGGAAACAGCTTAACCAACACTTCAGTGTGACCACACCTGGTGCCCTCAATTTGGTACTGGGGCCTACATTAGAAAACATGCAAAGACCAAATGGACTGTTTTCTCTAGACGTGGGTAAGAAAAGTTTGAGTATCAAACCCATGTCATATAAAAAAAGATTGAAGATGAAAAGGTACAGGAAAACATTTATCACAAGTATTTGAAAAGAAGAGTGATTAGAATTGTTCTCTATCACTGAGAGGGTAGAAAGACTATAGATGGACAGATGGTAACAAAGAGACAGATTTCAGCTCAGGATGGGCTTTCTAACAATTAATGCTTCCCAGTATGAAACTGGCTACTGAGCTCTGCTACTGGAAGTCTTCAAGCCTACACTGATCAACACAAGACATCTCTTGAGAATAGAAAATGGTGATTTGACTTAGATGAGTTTTAAGATGTTAGGTAAATAAGACGATGAGAATAAAAGTGTTGGCTTAGTATTATGATAAGCTACCTGCATACTTTTACTGCTTTCTGAATCCTTTTTCTAATAATGAGAGCAGTAATACTAACACAAGGGAGTGTGGGTTTATGGCTCTTTCAAAGTTAGAGATGACTCACAATCCCAAATGACTCAAAGTAGGCAAAAGCTTTTGGAAGTTGGTCTTAACTGTTCTGACATGTCTCACAATTATCAAGAAAATTATCCCTTAGAGACTTACAATGACATTCAAATATGGAAGACTACAATATAAATATGGAATAATAAGAAAATAATAATGAGAATCTTTGGGTAGGAGGGAAGAATGAGTGACAGCAGGACAGCCCTAGGAAAAGGAGCATTGATAATTGTGGTAGGCACTATAATGGCCTCTCAAAGATAGCCACATCCTAATCCCTGGAACCTGTGAATATATTATGTTACATGGCAAAAGGGACTTTGCAGATGTGATTAAGTTAAGAAACTTCAGATGGAGAGATCATCCTGGATTATTATAGTCATTGTAAAGAGAAAAGAGTCAGTGTCAGAGTGATGCAATGTGTTAGACTTGCCTAGCCATTACTGGCTTTGAAGGTAGAAGGCAGCCATGAGTCAAGGAATGGGCGAGCTTACAGAAACTAGAAAAAGCAAGAAAATAGATTCTCCCTTAGAGTCTCTAGAAAGAAATGCAGTCTTACCAACACCTTGAATTTAGCCCAGTGGGCACCATCTTGGACTACCAGAAATGTAAAATAATAAATTTGTGTGCTTTTTTAAGCCACTAAGTTTATGGTAATTTGTTTCTGCAGCAATGGAAAACTGATAGAATAACCTAGCAGAAGGCATCTCAAAGGAGGCAACAAGGATTGAGAGAGATACATTAAAACTAAAATCCAATGGAAAAATACTCCTTGTTATATTATGATATGATTCAATATTTTAACAAGTGATTCTTTCACTTTCACTTCATCTTAAATGTGATGCAGTAATATTGCAATAGAGTTTTCCTCCTACTGCATCTTGGATCTTGACAAGTAATCCTACAGTAAATCTGGAAAAATAAATGTGTGACAATAGCCAGGTATCAATTTGAAAAGGGAAAAGTAATGGAGGGGGTGGAGATAAGCCTTTAGCAGATATTTAAATAAATTATAAATGGTTCTGGTACAATAATTGAAAGGCAAGAAAGGAGAGAATTTTAAAAAACAAAGCTCCAACACTTGTGAAAATTTATTTCATTATGTTACAAAGGTGTTATTTCAAATCAGCAAGAAAAAAACGGGTTATTTAATAATTGCCAGTGAGATAACTGACAAGTCATTAGAAAAGAAATAATAAAGCTGGATTAATATTTCATTTCTTATAACAAAATAAACTCCAGATAAGTATTTAAATAATAAGTAAATACCCTTATAATAATAAGCTTACAATAGGAATGAACTTTGAACAGGAGCTATAACCAGACATACAATCAGAGCTGTAGAGAACAACATTGATGAATTTGAGTACATGCAATAATAACTTTCTATTAAGCCACTAAAATATAAAAACAATTAAGATACAAAAATGATAGATTTGGAAAATTCTTTGACACATATGATAAAGAGCTAATATCTTTATTATATAAAGAGAGTTACAAATCGAGATGAAAGAGATCATCAACCTAGGGAAAAGCGGACAAAGGATAAGAGTAGTTGAGAAACAGCTAGAAATTTCTTATATGAAAAGAGCTTGATCTAATTTATAATTAAATATATATAAATTAAAGTAACACAGGGTATACCATTCTTGATCAAATTGCTATAGATAATACACAGTGTTAATGAGGGTTTGGAAAAATGGGTACTGTTAGTTGAAGTTTGTATTGGCTTAAAACCTCTTTCCAGCTAATTTGTCAATTGTTACAGGAGACCTTTAGAAAGCAAATCTTTAGATTGCATCAGCTTTTGGACTTTTGCCATGTTGAAATTTTCCTTCCTTTGCCTGGAAACAGATGGGATTGATAAACTGCCATTGTTATTCCTAAAGCACGATATTATAAGGCACTATTTATATGAATTGCATAACTATCACTTATACTTTCTAAAAAATTATGTACATTTGCTACTTTTTATCTATCAAATAATGAAGTGTGTGTGTGTGTGTGTGTGTAGGGGGGTATGTAGAGGGAACCCTGTCTCCTATGAAGCCTCTCTCATGAATGAAAAAAGTTGTAATCAGAAGCAATCATTTGAGTTGTAAATGGTTGTCAGGATGTCAGGATAATGTTCCCCTTTGGAAAGTGTTATCAGTTAATGTCCATGTATATCTATTCTTAGTTAAGACTCTCTTGATCAGTCACTTCAAAGTTGAAGGTGCTGAGGAGAGGAGCCAAGGTGGCAGAACTGTATGGAAGTTGTTTGTGTGTCTCACGTCCTTGAAATACAGCCAGACCAACACTAAACCATCCTATACACCTAGAAAACTGATTGGAGGATTAACACAACAATCTGCACAACCTGAACCGCAGAATTGAGCAGGTACATGGCGCAGAGAGGTGAACTTGGGGAGCGAGAAGGTGCAGGAAGGGAGGTGATTTTGCAAGTGGAGAGAGGACAGAGACTGGAGGTGGGGGGATATGGGAAAAGCACCCCTCCCCAAAAGCAGCTGGAGAGAAAATGGAAAATTGGAAACAGCCACAGGGACTAAACTAAAAAGGGAGAAAGGAGAAAGGAGAGGGTTTAAATTCCATTAAGACTGTAAACAAGGGGAGCGCAAAGGCTGCAAGTCTGCAGCTCAATAACTGGCAGTGCTCTGGTGGGAAAGGGGAATCCCCAGGAACAGAGTGGGGTCTGGGAGGTTCTCAGGTCACATGGGGAAAAGCGGTTCCACTGCTGGAAGGACACCTGGCAGAGACTGTTGAAGCCACCCAGTCCCAGCCGACCCCAGAAGGGGGCCACATTCGCTGGTGCTGGGGCAAGGTCATTAAGGGTGAAGCCTGGCGCCAATGTGTGTTGTGATTTTCCATAATCCCTGAAACGCTGCTGCTACACTGTCTTACAAACATTTTCTGGGACGGGCTGGCACCTGGCCGCAGTCTCGGGGCACCGGCAACAACAGGGTCCAGTGGGCATTCCTGGGTGCAGCCAATATTCGGCCATTTTTCATTCGGCCATTGCTCGGTGAGATCCTCCCACAGAGGGGTGGAGCGGGTCAAAGCCACAGTCCTTCGGACATAAGGGGCTGGGGAAAACAGCCGCATCTGAGACAAAACTCAGGAGAGAGGTACTACCTGGGGCCTGGTCACAGAGAGTGAAAAAGCGGGGAGTGGGCCACAGCTGAAGACAGAGGACGGGTGCGTGATTGCTGATCAGGGAGAACAGACTGGGTAGATGGGTGGCGCCATTTTCACCACTCCCGCACATGTGCATACGCACCTATGAGCTCCATAACAATCCACCCCAGTAGGCTAGCAACACCATCTAGTGGAGAGCAGAGCTGTTACCCCACCCAACTGGACCAACTTCACTCTTCAAGAACACAAGTCTCACCGCTGACTTAATTTATGGACTATAAAGAGCAACATAGACTGACTTCTGGGGAAAACGAAGCAATTTCAGTTCTACTGCAATCTGTTAGCAGGTTCATCTATTCAATTTTCTTTCTTTTTTTTTTTATTTTTCTCTTTTACAATTCTTTTCTTTTTCTTGAATATAGAAAAAAATTCATTTTTATTTTCAATTATTATTAAAAATAACTTTCTTTAATTTTTATTACTATATTTTTTCCTTTTGTGTAAATTTTTTCAAATTCTACTTTACTTCCATCATTTTATTTTAGTCTACTTCAGTGTATTCACCTTTTCAAATTTTCAAACAATTTCCTTTCTTTTTTTTTCTCTTTTTCATTTCTTTTCTTTCTCTTGAATTCAGAAAGAGAAAGACTTCATTTTTATTTTCAATTTCTATTAAAAATATTCTTATTTAATTATCATTACTATATTTTTGCTTTTATGTAAATTTTTTCAAATTCTATTTTACTTCCATCGTTTTATTTTAGTCTACTACAATGTATTCACTTTTTCAAATTTTCACATTTCTTTTTTATTTTTTATCTTTTTTCTCTTTTTCGTTTCTTTTCTTTTTTCTTAAATACAGAAAACTAAAAAATTCATATTTATTTTTAATTTTATTAAAAATATTTTTCTTTAATTTTTTTCTACTATATTCCTTTACTTTTGTGTATATATTTTCCAATTCCATTTTACTTCCATCATTTTATTTTAGTCTACTACAATGTATTCACTTTTTCAAATTTTCACATGATTCCTTTTTTTTATCTTTTTTCTCTTTTTCGTTTCTTTTCTTTTTTCTTAAATACAGAAAACTAAAAAATTCATATTTATTTTTATTTTATTAAAAATATGTTTCTTTAATATTTTTCTACTATATTCTTTACTTTTGTGTATATATTTTCAAATTCTATTTTACCCCCATCATCTCATTTTAGTCTACTTCAGTGTATTCATTTTTTCAAATTCTCAAACGATTTCCTTTTTCCCCCCCGCCCTTTTTTTCTCTAATCTGTCAAACCACTTTCAACACCCAAACCAAAACACACCTAAGATCTAGCATCATTTATTCAATACGTGTGTGTGTGTTTTTAATTTTAATATTTTTTTATTTTAATTTTCTTTAATTTCAATTTTTCTATCTCATTAATCCTTTTCTTCCTTCAAAATGACAAAAAAAAGGAATTCACCCCAAAACAAAGAGCACGAAGAAACGACAGCCAGGGATTTAACCAACACAGATACAAGCAAGATTCTGGACCAGAATTTAGAATCACGATAATAAGAATATTAGCTGGAGTCAAAAACAGATTAGAATCCCTTCCTGCAGAGATAAAAGAAGTAAAAAATAGCTAGAATGAAATTAAAAATGCTATAACTGGCCTGCAATCACGGATGGATGCAGTGGCAGCAAGGATGGACAAGGCACAACAGAGAATCAGCGATATAAAGGACAAACTCAAAGAGAACAGCGAAGCAGAAAAAAAGAGGGAGATTAAGGCAAAAGAGCACAATTTAAGAATTCAGAATCAGTGACTCATTAAAAAGGAACAACATTAGAATCATAGGGGTCCCAGAAGAGGAAGAGAGAGAAATAGGGTTATGTGAACAAATCATAGCGGAAAACTTAACTAACCTGGGGAAAGACACAGACATCAAAATCCAGGAAGCACAGAGGACCCCATTTAGATTCAACAAAAACCAACCATCAACAAGGCATATCATAGTCAAATTCACAAAATACTCAGGCAAGGAGAGAATCATCAAAGCAGCAAGGGAAAAAAAGTCTCTAACATACAAGAGAAGACAGATCAGGTTTGCAGCAGACCTATCCACAGAAACGTGGCAGACCAGAAAGGAGTGGTGGGATATATTCAGTGTGCTGATTCAGAAAAATATGCAGCCAAGAATTCTTTATCCAGCAAGGCTGTCATTCAAAATAGAAGGACAGATAATAAGTTTCCCAGACAAACAAAAATTAAAGGAGTTTGTGACCACTAAACCAGCCCTGCAAGAAATTTTAAGGGGGACTTTCTGAGGGGAGAAAAGTTGTGTAAATATATATATATATATATATATATATATATACACATATATATATACACACACACACATATATATATTTATATATATATATATACACACATATATACATATATACATATATATATATATATATATATGTATATACACACACACACACACACACACACACACCAAAATCAGCAAAGGATTAGAAAGGACCAGAGAACACCACCAGAAATTCCAACTCCACAAGCATCATAATGGCAATAAATTCCTATCTTTCAGTACTCACTGTAAATATCAATGGACTCAATGCTCCAATCAAAAGACATATGGTAACAGAATGGATAAGAAAACAAAATCCATCTATATGCTGTTTACAAGAGACCCACTTTACACCTAAAGACACCTTCAGATTGAAAATAAGGGGATGAAGAACCATCTATCATGCTAATGGTCAACAAAAGAAAGTCAGAGTAGCCATAGTTATATCAGACAATCTAGACTTTAAAATAAAGACTGTATCAAAAGATGCAGAAGGGCATTATATCATAATCAAGGGGTCTATCCACCAAGAAGACCTAACAATTGTAAACATTTATGCGCCAAATGTGAGAGCACCCAAATATATATAGTAATATATATTATATAGTATATTATATATATATTATACAGTATATTATAGTATATTATATAGTATAATATATATATTATATAGTATATTATATATATAGTAATATATAATAAAGTAATATAGTAATACCATAATAGTAGGAGACTTCAACACCCCACTTACAGCAATGGACAGATCATCTAATCAAAAAATCAACAAGAAAACAACAGCTTTGAATGACACACTGGACCAGATGGACTTAACAGATACATTCAGAACATTTCATCCTAAAGCAGCAGAATATACATTTTTCTCCAGTGCACATGGAACGTTCTCCAGAATAGACCATATACTGGGACACAAATCAGCCCTAAGTAAGTACAAAAAGATCGAGATCACACCATGCATATTTTCAGACCATAACGCTATAAAACTCGAAATCAACCACAAGAAAACATTTGGAAAGGTAACAAATACTCGGGGACTGAAGAACATCCTACTAAAGAATGGATGGGCTAACCAAGCAGTTAAAGAGGAAATTAAAAAGTATATGGAAGTCAATGAAAATGATAACACCACAACCCAAAACCTCTGGGACGCAGCAAAGGCAGTCATAAGGGGAAAGTAGATAGCAATCCAGGCCTTCTTAAAGAAGGAAGAAAGATCTCAGGTACACAACCTAACCTTATGTCTTAATGAGCTGGAAAAAGAACAGCAAATAAAACCCAAAACCAGCAGAAGACAGGAAATAATAAAGATTGGAGCAGAAAGTAATGCTATTGAAACCAAAAAAACAATAGAACAGATCAATGAAAACAGAAGCTGGTTCTTTGAAAGAATTAACAAAATTGATAAACCACTAGACAGTTTGATCAAGAAGAAAAAGGAAAGGACCCAAATAAATAAAATCAAGCATGAAAGGGAGAGATCACAACCAACACAACAGAAATAAAAACAATAATAAGGGAATATTATGAGCAATTATATGCCAATAAAATAGGTAATCTGGAAGAAATGGACAAATTCCTAGAAATATATACACTACCAAAACTGAAACAGGAAGAAATAGAATATTTGAACACACCATAACCAGTAAGGAAATCGAATTAGTAATCAAAAATGTGCCAAAAAACAAGAGTCCGGGGACAGATGGCTTTCCAAGAGAATTCTATCAAACATTTAAGGAAGAGTTAACACCTATTCTCTTGAAGCTGTTCCAAAAATTAGAAATGGAAGGAAAACTTCCAAACTCTTTCTATGAAGCCAGCATTATCTTCATTCCAAAACCAGACAAACACCCCACTAAACAGGAGGCCTACAGACCAATTTCCCTGATGAACATGGATGCAAAAATCCTCAACAAGATATTAGACAACCAGATCCAACAATACATTAAAAAAATTATTCACCACGACCAAGTAGGATTTATACCTGGGATGCAGGGCTGGATTAATACCCACAAATCAATGTGATTTACCACATCAATAAAAGAAAGGACAAGAACCATATGATCCTCTTAATAGATGCAGGGAAAGCATTTGACAAAATACAGCATCCTTTCTTGATAAAAACCCTCAAGAAAGGAGGGCTAGAAGGAGCATAAAAGCCATATATGAACGACCCCACTCTAATATCATCCTCAATGGGGAAAAACTGACAGCTTTCCCCCTAAGGTCAGGAACAAGACAGGGATGTCCACTCTCGACACTATTATTCAACATAGTATTGGAAGTCTTAGCCTCTCAACAGAAAAGTGCTGAGAAACCAGTGTGGATACTATCTAAGAATGTCACTTTGGGTATATTATGGGGTAAGTTGTGTCTCCCCAAAATTCATGGGTCAATGTCTTAACCTGCACTACCTCCGAATGTGATCATATTTGGAAATAAAGTTGTTGCAGATGCAATTAGTTAAATTAAGATGAAGTCATTAGGGTGAGACCCTCATCCAATGACTGGTGTCCCTCTAAAGAAGGGAAATTAAATTTATGTTTATTTATTTACTTTGAGAGAGACAGAGAGCATGAGTGGGGGAGAAGCAGAGAGAAAATCCCAAGCAGGCTTCATGCTAACAGCGCAGGGCACAATGCAGGGCGCCATCTCCATAACCATAAGATCATGACTTGAGCTGAAATCAATAGCCTGATGCTTAACCAACTGAGCCACCCAGGTGCCCCAAGAAGGGAAATTTAGAGACAGACACATACACAGGGAGAACACCATGTGAAGACTGGAGCTGTGCTGCTAACAACCAAGGAACACCAAAGACTGCCATCAAACCACCAGAAACAAGGGGAATGGCACAGGAAAGATTCTCTCATAATACTAAGAAGGAACAAACCCTATTGATATCTTGATCTTGGACTTCTAGCCTCCAGAACTACAAGAAAATGGATTTCTGTTGCTTAAGCCATGCAGGTTGTGGTACTTTGTTATGGTAGCCCTAACAAACTAATACAAGGGTTAAAAAGAATAAACAAAAAGAACTGGTTGAAAAAAAAACTTTTAATTAATACTTTTCAGTGTTCTAAAATTTTTACTCCTTGGAAAATAACAAATGATTAAGTAAGGACAAGCAAGGAAAAGAGGATTATCTCTGTTCTTGATAAAATTCCCAAAAGTGTCAAAATTTTACATGCACATGCTCTTTTTGACCCAGGGATTCTAGTTCTAGAAATCTTTCCTACAATTAAACCAATAAATACAAATAAGAATGTACATATAAGGATGTGTACTGAAGTATTGTTTAGAATATTAAAGGACTGGAAACTATTTTAGATTATCATTAAGAGACTGTTTAATAAATATCATTCATACAGGAGGCAATGTAGTCTAATGCAGAGATCCACAGATTTTAGACTACATGAAATCTACTTAGGCCATTTTTTAATAGTTCAGAGTTCTTACTCTCCTCCAAATTTTTAATAGATCAGAATCTCTGACAGTGAGCTGGAAATCTACGTTTTACAAGTTTCTCTGGTCATATTAATGCAATTGGTTGGGGAAATAGACTTGAACAACACTGGAATAATAGTTAAAGAGTGTGAAGATAGAATTCCAGCTCTGTCATTTTCAGCAAAGTTGTCTTGGCCAAGTCTGTTTCAGCAAAGATGTCTTAGCAAAGATTACATTACTAATAGTATCTACTTAACAGTGTCGTTGGAAAAAATAAAAAATAATAAAATAAAATAAAATAAAATAAAATAAAATAAAATAAAATAAAATAAAATAAAATAAAATAAAATAAAACAAAAGTGTTGGTGATTATGAATGCGATGATAAAATTAATGAAATAAATTTGAAATAAAATGAAATGAATTTTATGAAATGCTTTGTATAGTGCCTAAGTGCCTAGCTGCTCAATAAATGTAACCATTATTACTAGGCATTCAAAACAATGAGATAAATGTATAGGTACTGATATTTTGAGCTAAAACAAAGAAAAGAACAATATATATGTTCATATCTGTGCAAAAAGTATGTATATATATATTGTGTTTGTGCGGAATATTTCAGAAGGAATGATTTAAAACTTAGTGATCAATACTGGGGAATGAGACCATATTCTCTTGCTTTGCTTGCTCTTTTTTTAAAACTATATATACATGCTATTTTCATTAAAAAAATTCTATGTCTAAATACCACCAGAGGAAGGTTCAAATATAAATGAACTTTAATTTTTATTTCTGGTACTATTATGTAGAAATTTGCATATCCCAGGTGAAATTGAAGATGGTGAAATCACAAGAATAATCTCCTTAATAAATCAACAAATGCAACTGAAAATACGCCAAATGCCAGCAAAACTCAATAGGGATCAGCTCAGTACGAAGCCTCAATAGAAGACCAAGATAATCTACATAAGAAGTCAAAAGAAATAGAATGTATTTCACCAAAACAAGATGACAAAGAGAAAACTGCATCATATGAAGCAAATTTGAAGCTGAAAGACAGGAGTGTATTGTCCACAAAGCATTACTTGCAGTTTAAAAAGAGAAGAAAAGAAAAAGAAAAGAAAGAAACCAAAATTATATAAATAAAAGACTTTCTTTATGGTGTGAGGAGTCAAAAGCTTCATATTCTTTTTTGGAAAGACGCAGAAAATAAATTATTAGAAAAATGGATAAACACTAAATAAATGAACTAAAAAATCGAATATTCAAGCATAAGTAAATAAACAGGCTTTACAACTAAGAGATAAACCATGTCAAGCTGTTAGAAAAATAACTAAGAATTAACTTAAGTATTGGGAAGACAAAGGACATCATCAGGTTCATAAGAACAAAATGCTGGATTTGATGTTGATGTTGCACAGACATATGTGTAGTGTTGGTAGTTCTGATAATTGTGAGGGGTAACTGTACTATAACTACGCTTGGAGCCTTTATTCCTAAAGTTAGCGAATTGGCCTAAAGGACCAGTGGCAAGGCAGACAGAATCAGAAATACACCATATTCTGCTCCCAGGATTTTTACCCGGTCACCTAGGCTCAAACTCTTGGAGACATTTGCTTTATGCTGTTCCGTCATGCTTACCGATATTGTTAAGAAGCAGTCATTAGCTTCTATAAAATCTGCACTTCATAGTAACTCCTAAGCCCAGTATTACTTTTCTATTTCTGTAATTAACCAGCTAGATCAAACTTCATTGGCTCATACCTATGTTATTTAATAGCTTCCAGACTCTCATCCCTGACTCCACTCCATTTTTAAAAAAGGGAAGGGTTTCTACCATTTTGAATAGCAAAACAAGCTCTCAAAGTAAAAATGTTCACAAACCCATCTATGATAATGTTAGGATTAATTTAGGAATTTAGGAAGTACAATACATGACTTCCTTATCCTCTGACCAAATTATAGATAAGAGTCCTGGGATGACAAGTCTTTTCTGTAAAGGGCCAAAGAGTAAATATTTTAGGCTTTTCAGGCCATATGATCTCTGTTGCAACTACCCAGTGCTACTGTTGTACCAGTAAAACATAACACACACAATATGTAATTGAAAGAGCTTGTCCAGATTTGGCCTGGATTGGGTCAAATTTGGCCCAAAGATGACAGTTAGCCAACCTGTGGATAAAACAAAGGGTTCATGCAATGGATTAAAATATCAACTAGGTTAGTGACAGAGCAGATACTAGAAAATGTGGTTTAGGTGCAATGCAAGATATAGTCTTCCTATCACTATCTTCCAAAATTAAATAGACTAGCATCAGGTTTCCCAAGCTGAGCAGATTATTTACTAAGCTTAACTGCACATCCTCTCAACAGGTAAGAAGATCACAAAGAGAATTAGTGACACATATTCGGTTTCTGCTCCCAAATTTACAAATGAATCAACTCCCTTGAGGAGTAAGTAGAAATAGAGAAAAGCCCAGTTAAATGAATCCGAAGTCTCTCCACATGAAAATATGAAGCAAAAAGAAAGAATCTGCCCAACTCCAATAGGTAAGTTTATACTTTTAGGATCTCATTATTTGAAAAAAATACAAGAGCAAACTGCAACAATAAATTTCCATTTTATTAATCATAGCAAAACTATGCACTTTTGAAAATAATAAATATGGATATGGATATGTAAGATCTATTATTGATGCAATCTACAAACAAGCTTGGTGCCTATATGAAATTGAAAGCCCTTTAGAGTATCTCCATAAAGGATCCAGTTTGAGATCTATAGCTCATATCATTCCTAAAGAGTAGGTATTATAGCCCAGACATAGTATTATTAGAAGACAATAGTAATCATCCAATAAATATTTTTTAAATAAGAATATGAATTTTGGGGTGCCTGGTTGGCTCAGTTAAGCGACCAACTTCGGCTCAGGTCATGATCTCACAGTTTGTGGGTTTGAGCCCTGCGTTGAGCTCTGTGCTGACAGCTCGGAGCCTAGAGCCTGCTTCGGATTCTGTGTCTCCCTCTCTCTCTGTCCCGCCCCAATTTGTGCTCTGTCTCTGTCTCTGTCTCTCTCAAAAATAAATAAACAATAAAATTTTAAAAAATAATATGAATTTTTAAAGAATTATTCTCTTTTAAAGCTTTCAATGCCTCCCCAAAAATATATTTCAACACAAACTCTCTGCTCCCTTAAGGCTGATATGTGCAGTAGCTCCCATCCTGAATGTCACACTTCTGCTTTTGCCTTTTTGCTTATGCTGTTGACATCACTTCTGAGGATCAGGGGGCTCTTCTAGGTCCATAGAAATACTGCTTTTCTTTCACAACCAACTGTAAAATTCTACTTAGTCCATGAAGCATTTCAGGACTATTCTTGCCTATATGGCTTTCTTTCTTCTCTAAATCTAAACACAACAGTAATATTCTGTATAGATAATTCAGTATCTCATAACACACTAGGTTTTCAGATCCTATATTCATATTTATTATGTTCTTAGTTACTTCTAAATTCTTTTTCTCAGAGAGCAAGTGCTTCCATATAGTGCTTTTTTGTACATTTCATGGAACTCAATGCAGCACAATTCTTGCATAGAGTAGATTTTCAATTTTTTTTAGATTTTTAAAAATGTTTTTAATTAATGTCTTAAGTTTATTTATTTTGAGAGACAGAGAGAGAGCATGAGCAGGGGAGGGGCAGAGAGAGACACACAGAATCTGAAGTAGGCTCCAAGCGCTGAGCTGTAAGCACAGAGCCACAAACGAGGCTTGAACCCACAAACCATGAGATCATGATCTGAGCTGAAGTCAAACACTTAACTGACTGAGCCACTCAGGCAGCCCTAAGTGTTTTTTATTTATTTTTGAGAGAGAAAGAGAGAGAGAGAGAGAGAGAGAGAGAGAATAAGCAGGGGAGGGGCAAACAGAGAGGGAGACACAGAATCCAAAGCAGGCTCTCTTAAGTGTCAGCATAGAGCCTGATGCAGGGCTGAAATCCACAGACCATGAGATCATGACCTGAGCCAAAGTCGGATGCTTAACTGAGTGAGCCACCCAGGCACCCCTCAAAATGTTTTATTTATGTTAAATGACTGAATCGATCAATTTAAAAAGGATTAATAAATAAATAATATAAATAACCAATATTAAGAAAATTAAGCCTTAAAAATAGGGTGGACAACTTAAATGGCCTCCCAAAGCCTTCCCATCTCGTCTATTTTAACAGGAACTTTAATTATAAGAAATGCATTTGTAATCATTTATTTCTGTACTCACAGAGACAAGGAAGATAACATCATAATTTACTTTTGTTATTTTAGCTTCCAAATAAAGGTAAATGATACACATCTGTGACTTAATGCTTTAAAAGTTTAGAAGAACACACGTATTGATGAATAATATAATTATTTAGAATACTGAAGAAGACTGGTGCAATGGCAATATGGAAATATGTACTGCTATATCCAGGTTCAAGCTTATTAGAGGTATGTACAGAAGTGAACAACTGAATGAGAAATAGGTTAGGGAAGAGTCTAGAAAGCTGACTTTAGGGGTGCCCGGGTGGCTCAGTTGGTTAAGCATCCAACTTTGGTTCAGATCATGATCTCACAGTTCGTGAGTTTGAGCCCTGTGTTGGGCTCTGTGCTCACAGCTCAGAGCCTGGAGTCTGCTTAGAATTCTATGTCTCCCTCTCTCTCTGCCCCATCCCCACTCATGCTCTGTCTCTCTCTGTCTTAAAAATAAATAAAACATTCAAAAAAAAATTTTTTAGAAAGCAGACTTTAATCCCACACAGGAAATAATATTTTTCAATTATATAAAGTGATCATTTCATTAACAATCATCTCATTTTTCATTTATTGCTTTCTCTCCTCAAGGATTATGGAAAAATAAAGGAGGAAAATCATTTGAAAAATAATGATGATCCACATGCTGACAAAAAACCTTTGTGTTCTAAGTTCAAGTAGTGCTTGAACCCAGGACTCTTTTATTTATAAAAGATGTACTATGAATACACATTCAAAGCTGTGAAACTATCATTTCTATACACCATAATTAAACTCCATTAACACAAAACCTTAGAATTCTTACATCTGCTTTCCCAGAGAATTACATGTTAGAAAAGTAAGCTAACATAATAAACATTTTGGAATATCTTTAGACTTAAAAAAAAGAAAAACCTTTCTTTCTACTTTTACTAAATTAATGTGATTTAAGAGGCCTCTTGATGATATTTAGCTTTGATAGCATAAAACCCTGGCTTTTAGTTAAATGAAGGAATTTAAAGATGTCAAAATAAAAATTTTCCACTTGTCTGCTTTTCCACTATTCTCATTACCATTACTCGACCAGCATCTCTGCAAAGCAGAGTAGCAACATTTATATCTTTTGAAATTCCTCTGTTCCTTACTCCTCAGACCCATCTATCATCAGTAAATCCCATGAGTCACCCTTGCATTCCTATATCCTTAGCTGCCATGTTAAACCAGGGTTCAGAACCACACAATGCAGATTATTGCCATTATCTCTCAACTCATTTCTGTTTTTATACAGCTTCACTTCATTCTATGTACAACCATTAGAATCATCTTCAAACATCATTATCCTCACCCTTTTCATGGTCCAAAAAAATCAAGTATCTTACAAGTGCTTTTTAATCTAAACAAAACTCTCCACCTTAACCTTCAACTCACCAATTTCACCTATGTTATTTCACCTTCCAGGTGACTCTATGCCAGTACTCTTCTTCACCTGAGTTCATCTGCTTATTTATTCATCTTAACACTGAATTTGAACCTGACTAACTCCCCACCTCTTAAAGGCCAGTGAAGAAGCACTTCAGGAATAAGTAAACATCTCCAAAAGTCCACTCCTTCATAAAAGCAAGAACACTCGTACACATACACACACAAAAAAAATTGTCAAAATCAACTTGTATAGAACTCTGGAAATTAAAAGCTTGTGACAATTCATGTTACAAAAAATTTGGAACTTAGTCCAGAAAATGAGTAGAATCTTTGTACAAACAGTAAGCATTAAGACATTTTAACTTATCCCATTCCTATTTCCCTTTCCCCGGTTCTACAGTGAGAAAACTAGCAGCCTCATAATAATAGTAAATCTTAAAACCAGCAGCAAGCCATTGCCAGGGAGGAGAGGGAAGCTGAATGGTTTCAAACCATTAAAAGCAATCTCACATCCAAAGAGAACTCTCAAGATTTAATAGCCTCTCTGGAAAAGGAATTATGTTAACTGTAATCATAGAATACCCCCTAAAATAATAGAAAAGAAATACCAAAGGAATTAAAATGATAAACTAAAAATATCTATTTAGCACGAAGAAAGGCAATAAATGAGTAAAGGGGAAAAAAATATGTGACATAAGAAAACAAATAGCAAAATGGCAGACATAAATCCTACTTTAATAGTTATTATATTACATGTAAATGGATTTAGTAATCCAAACAAAAGGCAGAGAATGGCATAATAGATTGTTTTTAATAATTCAATTATGTACTACCTATAAGAGATACACTTTACACTCAAGGACACTAATAAGTTTAAAGTAAAAAGTTAGAAAAAGATACACCATAAAAACAGTAAGCAAAAGAAAGCTGAAGTGGCTATACAGTTGACCCTTGAACAATGTGGGGGTTAGAGATGCCAACTCTTTATGCAGTCAAAAATCTGCATATAACTTTTGACTTCCCCAAAATTTAACTACTAATAGTCTGCTGTTGACCAAAAGCCTTACTGATATAACATAGTCAATAAACACATATTTGTACATTATATGTATCATACACTGTATTCTTACAACAAAGTGAACGAAAAGAAAATTTTATTAAGAAAATCAGAGAAAAAACATGTACAGTACTATATTGTAAAAAAAAATCCATGGATAAGTGGACCCATGCAGCTCGAACCCATGTTGTTATATTGGGCAAAAGAAACTTTCAGACAGAAATTGTTATTAGAGATTTTTCTAAAAAATGGTCAATCCATCAGGAAGACACAACATATGTAAACATATATACACCTAACGACAGAGCCCCAAAACACATGAAATAAAAACTGATGGAATCAAAGGGAGAAATAAGAAGTTCAACAATAATACTTAGAGAATCCAATACTCCAGTTTCAATAATGGATAGAACAATTGGGCAGAAGATCAATAAGCAAATAAAAGAGTTGAACAGTACCATAAACTAACCACATCTAACAAACATCTATAGAACATTCTACCAAACAATAGAAGGCATATTTCTCTCAAGCACACATAGAATATTCTCCAGAATAGACTTTATGTTAGACCATAAAATAAGTCCCCATAAATTTGAAAGACTGAAATGATACATGGTAAGATATTCTCTTACCATGAAAGAATGAAATTAGAAATTGATAATGGAAGGAAATTGGAAAACTCACAAATATGTGAGAATTGAAAAACACATTCACAAATAACCAGTGATTCAAAGAATAAAGCCCAAGTTAAGTTAGAAAATACTTTCAGATAAATGAGGGGATAACAAGCCCACAACATCCCAAAATGCATGGGATGCAGATAAAGTAGTTCTTGGAGGGAAATTCATACTTGTAAACTTATAATAAAAAAGAAAACTCTCAAATCAATGATATAATCTTCAGAATACAAAAACTAGAAACAAAAAAAGGATACTCAAAGCATGCAGAAGTAATGAGATGAATATCTTTAGACTAGATGAAATGAAAATAGAGAATAGAAAAACAATAGAAAAAATCAATAAATCCAAAAGCTGGATCTTTGAGAAGATCAACAAAATTGACAATACTTTAGCTAGAGTGCCCAAAATAAAAGAGAGAAGATTCAAATTACTAAAATCAGGAATGAAAAAGGAAAGAGACAGCAGTACCAACCTTACGGAAATAAATAGGATTACATGAGAATAACAAGTAACTCTATGTCAACAAATTAGATAACCTAGATGAAATGTACAAATTCCTGGAAAGATACTAACTACCATAACTGACTAAAGAAGAAATAGAAAATGTGAGCATATCTATATCTAGTAAAGAAATATAATTAGTAATTTTCAAAATTTCCCATAAATATAAATAAGGCCAGATCCAGATAGCTTTCATGATGGAAGTCTATCAATCATTTAAAAAAGACTTAATACCAATCCTACACAAACTTTTAAATTACATAAAAGGAGTAATCAGCAAAATGAAAAGGCAACCCATAGAATAGAAGAACAAACACCTGATGAAAGATTAATACCCAAAATATACAAAAAAACTCACACAACTCAGTAGAAAAAAACCAAATAACCCAATGCAAAAGTGGGCAAAGGAGGCATGCTTGGGTGGCTCAGTTGGTTAAGTGTCTGATTCTTGATTTTGGCTCAGGTCATGATCTCATGGTTCATGAGTTCGAGCCCCATGCCGGCTCTGTGCTGACAGCACAGTGCCTGCTTGGGATTCTCTCTCTCTCCCTCTCCCTCTCTCTCTCTATGCCCCCCATCCCCGCCACTTGCTCTCTATCTCTGTCAAAAATAAATAAATAAACATTTTTTAATGGGCAAAGGATCTGATTAAACATTTTTCCCAAGAAAATATACAAATGGCCAACAGATACATGAAAAGGTGCTCAACATAACAGTTATCTGGGAAATACAAAAATGAGATTGTTCCTCACACCTGTTAGAATGGCTATTATCAGAAAGACAAGAGACATGGCTAGTGAGGGTTTAGAGAAAAGGGAAACCCTGCACAACATTAGTGGAAATGTAAATTGGCTCAGCCACTATGGAAACAATACAGAGGTTCCTCAAAAAAATTAAAAATAGAGCTACCATATGACCCAGCAATTTCATTTCTGGATATTTTTCTAAAGAAAACGAAATCACAATTCCAAAAAGATATATGTACCCCCATGATTATTGCAATATTAAATAGTCAAGATATAGAAACATCTAAGTGTCTGTAGACAGATGAATAAAGAACATGTGAGATATATATACAGAATGAGTTAAAGGATAAACTGACACATATTAAACATTTTCAGTTTATCTGACCGAAAACCAATTATAATCAGGCAGCACCAAACTGGAAGTTGTTAAAAGTGCTACACTAAAATAAAAAAAAAAACTTGGGGAGACTTTCATGGAGAAGAGGAAGAAGAAAAATAAGGAAATTATTGATTAGCTATAGCTTAAAGCCTAGTTTGCTATTTGTCATTGGTTGTCCTTAGGTATCAATGTCATAACCTTGAGGCATTTACAGGCTTAGATCTTGGTTTGCTTACAAAGGTTTCCAGGGCATTAGAGCTACCTCAGTCTTAGTTTAATTAATTTAAATAAATACATATTATGGAATATCATTCAGCCATAAAAAAGAAAATCCTGCCATTTGCAACAACATGGATCTTGAAAGCATTATGCTAGTGAAATTAGACAGCAAAAGACAAATATTGTATGATCACACTTATATGTGGAATCTAAAAAAAAACATTTATAGACACAGAGCATAGACTGGCATAACTGGGTATTAGAGGAATTAAATGTATTATATAACCTGATATGAGTAAACCGTGCTTTTCCTAACCATGAAAGAAAGAGCTATTAGAATGAAGTTTAGACACAAAGAATTATAACTTTATTCATACCAGAAAATAAGATCTCTATATAAAGTCATATAATTTATTAAAGAGAATAGTCTTATAAACTCCCAAATGGTTTTGTGAAAGAATTTGCTTTATTTTTTTTCATAATACTTAGAATCTCTGGGTTGTTCTGATTGTCTCTGGAACAGTGACCTGAGTTTCATGTATGCTACAGAATCACAAAATCATATTATCCTAAAATGCTCAATTTCCCTTCCAAAAGTCACTTGCAATCAGGGGGAAAAACCAGCAGCTACTTCTCTTTATGAATCTAGACAAACATTTTTTCAACAACTTACAAGTTCAAGATATATGAACACAGAAACATTTATTTTCAAAGCTATTCATGGACAGTTCAACTATATAAATTATAACTGAACTCGGCTTTGGTTTTATGATAAAAAAAAGATAGTTAAAAATTCAGTTAAGACCCTCTGTGAAATAACTAAGATGTTTTTCTTAGAGCTCAGATTTCTTTAAAAAACTATATCATGTACCTGAAAGATGAATATTAAAAATTAAAAGGGTAAAACTATCAAAAACTAAGAATATGAGACTAATAGTCACAGACTTAAATACCATCACTGGTAACATAGAAGCAAACTTATTGCCAAACTTCCCCACCTAAATAGGAAGGTCTTCAATAATTCCCTGATAGAAAAGAATATGAAAAACAGTAACTCCAACATACCCTTAAGAAAAAGCATGGCAATGATACAATAAATTCATCACCGAACTGTATTTCCAAGAGCAGTTATAATGTAATAGGCTCAGTACCAACAAAACTGAACAAGATGTAGTTAATTAGTCAAAAGCATTATATAGGTGATTATTCTTCAGTGTATTTATGTAGATGTGTGTGTTAGCAATTAAAAAAATAGCTAATGATGACTGCAGTGGACATGGCAGTCAGGTCAGAAAATGTCTCTAGGCATTCACCTTTTCCTGACACTAAAAATACATGCAATCTCTTGGTAGAAAAAAGGAAGACCATTATGGGGCACCAGAGCCAACAAGATACACTAAAATTAAATTATTAGTCCAGTAAACACAGAGGAACCTGTGGCATTAGCAAGACCAAGATCAAATGACATAAAAAGAAAAGTCAAGTCAGAATTTCACTGGAAACCAAGATTTGTAAGCTGAATTTGAAGATGCTGCTACTACGTTTAGAAAAGAAAAGAAAAGAAAAAAAAGAAAAGAAAGAAAAGAAAAGGAAAGGAAAGGAATAACTATGAAATTCAAGATGTTATGAGAAAAAGAAAAAAAGCAAATTATTTTCCCAAACATTATGTGTTTGGATTATGCCACCCATAATTTGAATAGTATCTTAAGAAGTGTGGATATAGTTTGTTACCATGAACAAATATTGAAATCAATAAATCATATGTTATCAATAATTTCAATTCTCCCTCCTCAATTCTTGTATCAGTAACAATTAATCTGGTAAATTTTTTATTCCAATATGCCTTAGATTTTCACATTCATTTTCTCGATCAGGTTTTGAAGTCAAGCACCCCTGGATCCAAATCCTGT
The DNA here is from genome assembly GCF_028749965.1 of Puma concolor. Classification (NCBI taxonomy): domain Eukaryota; kingdom Metazoa; phylum Chordata; class Mammalia; order Carnivora; family Felidae; genus Puma; species Puma concolor. The sequence goes on along the minus strand of NC_141673.1, from coordinate 22,009,244 downwards.
TTACTATACTTTATTATGTGTGGCAAATCACAAAAGCCCTAAGAGCTTCTTTTCTTCATTTATAAAATGCAGATGATATCTTTCCAAAAGGTTGTTTTGAGAATGAAATAAAATATTCCATGTAAAAGATCTAACACCACTCCTAGAACACTATATGAGCTTCCTTTTAGGAACACTCCATTACCACTGCCTATGAGTCAAGCATTTCAAGCATTTCAAATTACCAAGCATTTCATGACAAGAGTTTCTGGAATATAAGGAGTCTACAAGCACCTATATATTTAGTTAGTTATAAAGCACATATATATTTAGTTAGTTATAATGACAGAGTAAGTAACAAGTGCAATTGTTCCCCATCCTAGATGTGCATCTGGAATATCAGTGAAGCTTTTAAAAAGCATATAGGTCTGAACCCCACCCACTCCCTATCCCCACTGTAATTCGAATTCAGTAGCTCTTGGGTGGGGTGGAACCTCAGCATCTGTATTTTTGTAAAACTCCACATCTTATTTTGATGCATTATGGGTCCATGCTGGTAACCTTTCTACTGCATAAAGTATTTTACAGTTTTCAAAAATGCTCTGAAAAGTCCTCTGTTTTCTTCCTAAGCTGAAAAAGCTTGCTATTTTAACCCTTCCTCTGCAAAATACTTTCTAATTATTTGTTTATTCTTGTAGCTCTCTTTTGAGGATCAGCAGAATTATTTGTCTCTTTGATTATGTGGCGCCATTTACCATCAAGTGATCTTACTGGAAGTGAGAGGGAAGGTTACTGTAATTCACCAAACCATTGACATACTCCCAAGGCACTGGGATATTTTAATTATTTGATCCTTTCTTCTTGAAACGACAAAAAACAGGACACTCTAGGTACCTGTGGGCTAGCTCTATTGCTACATCTAAAAAAGCAACTGGACTCTGTTTTTCTTTTCTCTCTCCCAAGTTAAAGCGTTATATCACATATCTAAGTTATGATGGAGTGTAGCAAATGTATTCAACATTCAACCAACATTATTGATTCCTTATTTCATCAGAGACTAAAAGAAAGCCCAGAACTTTTCCTGTTTTTCATTTCTTGAATTTTCCCTTAAGGGTATAAATAACCTAAAAAGAGAAATGAAATACAGAAAATATTCCTGTGAATTATTCAAGCTTTCTCTCACCATGCCACCTGGTGTGCGCCTTGTAAGTTTGGATGGGTTTTGATTGCTGGTTTAGGTGAATTTACTATTTGGAGGCAAAGGGCTAAGTGGGCTATTGAAGGTTGTTTGCTATTTGATGACAGAATAAACCTACAGCAGGTATTCTTGCATCTGAGTTGTCCACTTGCTTTCTACCTTGTTTATTTTAGGCAAGTCACCTAACCACAACACATCATTTTCTTAGTCACTAAATTTTGTGTAATAATGCATACATCAAAGGACTCTTGGGAGGGTTATATGAGATAACACTGAGAAATGCCTGGTACTATTTATTCATTCATTCTATCTTTAATTTTGATATAAAATATAAGGTCTTACCTTAAGAAGTTTATCTTTCTACCAGGGAGAGATGACCCAGCCCCCATCTTCATAAAAAAAGAAACAAGAAGATCATGGGAACTTAAACACCTAATGGCCCTGAGTATGATCATGAGGCACCAGGCCTACAGGTGCTCTTTTCTAATCTACTAATGAGGCAATGGGTAACTCTGAGAGTATTCTATACTCTAGGGTATGGAATATGAGCTACTCTATTGAGTGGCAAAGTACCTTTTCAACATACTAACATTTTAGACTTAAATTTTTGTTGAACTGAACAGGTATTACCAAATAAACGAATTATCTTCAATTCCCATGTGCATAAAATAAAGTCTGTAAGAAATACCTTGTTCAAATATTCTAAAATATCAAATACTGTTTTTCTTTTTCACTTAACATTCCAGAAAAGCAAGCCTTAAAAGTAGATGGTATCAGAGGATATTCTACATGTATTATAGTGGATACCTTCATGTAAAATAAATAAGGGATTGCAAATTGCAAAAATGTTTGTAGGAGAGTTTAGTTTTCTTCTTAAATTATGACTTCTTGCCCTTCTCTGATCTTCTCCTATGCTGCAAAGAACTAAAACAAAAATCATAGTTACATGATATATGAATTATAAACTTGTAATAGCAACAAAATATATCTTAAATAATCAAAAATAACCAAACTGATTGTACTGACCATTGCAGAAAAATATTAAATTTTATACTGCTTAGCTAAAACAATTCACTTATCTTATATAAGTTTTTTGCCTTCTAAAAGGTAAGCATGAAATATTATAAAGGCATATCATCAGAATTTATTCCAGTGACTGGCTAAATAACTTCTAGAAATTTTCCTGTCACCCTCCAGCTGAAGAGGGCAGTATCTCCTTGGCATGGAATATCAAGTCAATATTCCTCCACCCAGTTTTGGAAAGTTCTCTACCAAATAACCCTTCTCTTTCCCTTACATAATTTTTAAAACATTTTGCTTTCTAATCCCCAACAGTTTAGCATATTAGATGCTCAAAAAATATCTGTGGAAATAAGGGAAGAAAGAGAAAGAGAGGCAGGACTATGAATGTGTTTCTTAGGAACAATAGGAACCCCACTCCATTCCACAAAATACTCTTCCCATCTCTGATAAGTGTATGCAATTTTATCAGTAATGATGTATTCTACCACATATTCTTGGAAGGTGAACATTTGTAAAGCAATTTACTCACCAATTAGCTCAAAAGAAAAAGTTCAGAGCCAAAACTAGAGAGGCTAATAGATATGTGAAGAGAAAAAGTAATGCACAAAGGGAGTATTCTGGGAAAGACAGTGCTCTTTTCCTCCATTCTTGTTAAACTTACTCCTTCGGTCAGTTATTCAACAATTATTAGTTACCATATAAACTAGGGATACATAATCTATTATTATAAGTTATAAAAGTATTCATTCTACAAATATTATTGGGATCCTATTATATGCCAGGTGCATCACTGTAGGGAACAAGATTGTCCAGTGTAAACACTAAATAAATAATTAGTGTTTAGTGTAAACTCTAAATAAATAATTCCAATTACGATGAGTGTAATAATGGAGAACTGCCATGTCAACATAGTGGGAAATGGAGGTGGCGTGGGGCTCAGAGAAGATCACTAATAGGTAGCAATTTACTGGTATCTTTTTTACCAGATATTATTCATAATTGTGTCATGTCTATCAACTCAAATCCTTCAACCCTTCCTTAAAATGCTCACCATCACCAACTGACCGCTTATTTCTCTCCTTTTGCCCCATTAGTAACTGAATTTTCAGTTTACACAATAGCTTATAAGATTGCCCATGTCCAAATTGAGTGATACAATATGTAAAATAAAAACATGTAAAAATAAAATTTAAATATATACAAATCTAGATTTGCTATTCATTTTAAGAGGAAATTCTTACTTAGAAAAAAATCAGTAGCACTATCAACAATAGCCAAATTATGGAAGGAGCCCAAATGTCCATTGACTGATGAATGAATAAAGAAGATGCGGGGCGCCTGGGTGGCGCAGTCGGTTAAGCGTCCGACTTCAGCCAGGTCACGATCTCGCGGTCCGTGAGTTCGAGCCCCGCGTCGGGCTCTGGGCTGATGGCTCAGAGCCTGGGGCCTGTTTCCGATTCTGTGTCTCCCTCTCTCTCTGCCCCTCCCCCGTTCATGCTCTGTCTCTGTCCCAAAAATAAATAAACGTTGAAAAAAAATTAAAAAAAAAAAAAAAGAAGATGCAGTGTATATATACAATGGAATATTACTCAGCAATCAAAAAGAATGAAATCTTGCCATTTGCAACAGCATGGGTAGAACTGGAGGGCATTATACTAAGTGAAATAAGTCAGTCAGAAAAGGATAAATATCATAGGATTTCACTTATATGTGGAATTTAAGAAACAAAACAGATGAACACAGGGGAAGGGAAGGAAAAATAAGGTAAAAACAGAGAGGAAGGCAAACCGTAAGAGACTCTTAAATACAGAGAACAAACTGAGGGTTGCTGGAGAGGAGGTGGGTGGGGAGATGGGGTAAATGGGTGTAGGGCATGAAGGAGGGCACTTGTGATGAGCATGGGATAAGTGATGAATCGCTAAATTCTACTGCTAAAATCAATACCACGGTATATGTTAATTAACTGTGAAAGAAAGAAAGAAAGAAAGAAAGAAAGAAAGAAAGAAAGAAGAAAGAAAGAAAGAAGAGAGAAAGAAAAGAGAAATAAGGAAAGGAAGGAAGAAAAGGAAAGAAAGGAAGGCAGGCAGGCAAGAAGGGAAGAAGAGAGAAGAGAGAGAAAATCTTTCAAATAAAAAGATACCATCACAGCTCAGCAAAAGCGACTATCAACAAAATTAAAAGGCAGCCTACTAAATGGGAGAAGATATTTATAAATGATCTATCAGTAATGAGTTAGTATCCAAAATATGTAAAGAACATATAGAGCTCAATACCAAAAAACAAACAAAAACAAAAAACCCAATTCTGTTTTAAAAATGGGCAGAGGACATGAATAGACATTTCTCCAAAGAAAACACACAAATGGCCACAGACACATGAAAAGATGCTCAACATCACTAATCATCAGAAAAATGCAAATAAAAACCATAATGAGCTACCACTTCACGCTTATCAGAATGGCTATTGTCAACAAAACAAAACAAGAAATAACAACTGTTGGCAAGAAAAGGGAGCCCTCAGGGACTATTGGTGGGAATATAAATTGGTGCAGCCACTGTGGAAGCCAGTATAGAGGTTCCTCAAAAAATTAAAAATATAAATATTTTTAATCCAATAATTTCACTACTGGGTATACCCAAAGAAAATAAAAAACACTAATTTTAAAAGATAAATTAACCTCTATGTTTATTGCAGCAACATTTATGCTAGCTAAGATAAGGAAGCAAACTGAGTGCCCACTGACAGATGAATTATATATATATATAAAATACATACATATATACATATATGTACATACATATATATAATATACATATACATATATATATACATATATACATATGCATATATATAATACATATATAAGTATACATTTACATAATATCATATATATATATATAATGAAATATGATGCAGACACAAAAAAGAATGAAATCTTACCATCTGTAAAAGCATGGATGGACCTAGACTGTATTATGCAAAGTGAAATGAGTCAGAGAAAGAAAAATACCATATGATTTCACTATGTGGAATATAAGAAACAAAACAAATGAACAAATAGAAAAACAAATAGACTCATAAATACAAAGAACTGGTAGTTGTCAGTGTAGAGAGATGGGCAAAATAGGTAAAGAGGATTAAGATTACAAACTTCCAGTTATAAAATAAATAAATCATATGGATGAAAAGGATAGCACAGGGAATACAGTGAATAAGATTGTAATAACATTGTATTCTGACAGGTGGTGACAAGTATTATTGTGGTGAACATTGTGTAATGTAGAGAACTGCTGAATCACTATATTGCACACCTGAAACTAACAAAACACTGTATGTCAACTATACTTCAATAATAACTTTTTAAAAAAAGATACCATCACATAGTCAAACAGGACTTCTTTAAGAAAAACAGTATGGGGGTGCCTGGGTGGTGCAGTCGGTTAAGCGTCCAACTTCAGCCAGGTCACGATCTCATGGTCCGTGGGTTCGAGCCCCGCGCGTCGGACTCTGGGCTGATGGCTTGGAGCCTGGAGCCTGTTTCCGATTCTGTGTCTCCCTCTCTCTCTGCCCCTCCCCCGTTCATGCTCTGTCTCTCTCTATCCCAAAAATAAATAAACGTTGAAAAAAAAATTAAAAAAAAAAAAAAAAAAAGAAAAACAGTATGTAAATTTTCAAAAATTTATTTAGTGCAAAATTCATTGTTAACAAGTGCTTTTTGTAGAACTGCTATTAGAGCTCATTTAAGGTTGTTTTATAAAATATTCTGAAAACAAATTCATAGTTGTGTCTGTCTTCCAAACTAGACTACTTTCCTCAAGAATTTGAAACCTTTATATTATTTATATAACTGATGTAAAAATACTATGTCTGACAAAAAGTCTTTGCCATTGTAATTCTTGTTATATTCATAGCTATAAGAACAGGAAAGGCTTATGGTAACTATACTGCTTGGAAAAAATAATTTGATTTTAACAAATGAGAGCAAGCAGGTGAAGTTAACCAAATCCTATTTTGCTTCCATATGTTTGAAGAAGAGTGACCTTCAAACTGGAAATATCATTTAATATAAAGAAGAAATTGAGACTCAAGACAGGTCATATAACAGTTAAAGAGCAGCAACCCACATAAGTGAAGTCCAAGTCTCCAGCCCACATGTACCATATCTCAGTGCACTAAAAGAACTAACATATACTGATTGCTGTATCTTCCGTAGTTCTTCAGAAATCACAGTGAATGTGATAGATAACAGAAGACTAGAGATGGGCAAATTTTTATTCCAATTTTTAAAATAGAATTTGAGGCAAAGAGTAGGAAGTCTGAGATCAGTCCCTGCCAAATTTTGTTGAGTTAAGCAGATGGATTTTAAGGTCTTAGTAAATAAACAGGTATTCATAAAAACCAGTGGAATTTGCTTGATTGGGTTATGCTATGATATTTATTTCCTTTTTCCTTCTTCCCTTCCTTCTTTCATTCTTATCTTCTTTTATTTCTGTTACTCAAAAAGCGTCTGACACCTCTAGGGATACTTGACACAGAATGTTTGACGAAGCAAGATGTTTGCTAAACCAAAGTATCTGACAAAGAATATTGTGTACAAGATGAAGAAATTGAGTTTATTAATAGCAATGAGATAAAACAAATTTGCCTGAAGAACATGCATTCACTAGCTAATGAAAGATAAAGATCTCTAATGGTTTCCATTGTGCTCTGTCCATTGAGCTTCTGTGTAATAATTTCTTTTAGCATTGTGATAAAATTATAGGAATCATAGACATATTGGTTATACAAAACAGTGGAAGGATTACTAGCAATTTTATGAGATCACCAGGGATACTTGCTCAAAATCATACTCCTAGCTGCTCCCTAGATTTACTTGATAGGAAGTTGAGGTGTTTTGTTTTCTTTGTTAAGTTTATTTGGTTTGAGACAGAGAGAGAGAGAGAGAGAGAGAGAGAGAGAGAGAGAGAGAATGAGTGGGGGAGGGGCAGGAAGAGAGAGAGAGAGAGAGAGAGAGAGAGACTCCCAAGCAACCTCCATGCTGTGCATGGAACCGGATGGGGGCTCAGTCTCAGGACTGTGAGAACATGACTAAGCTGAAATCAAGAGGCAGAAACCAACTGAGCCACCAGGTGCCCCAGGAAACTGTGTTTCTTTTTTTAAAAGTGTCATTAATTATTTTGCACACTTAGGTCTGGGAATCCTTACCTTCAAGACATGTTCCCTACCCCCAATCACTAATCCCATGTGTCTAGGAGCCCAATTCAAAAAACAAACATGAGCAAAAAAGCATCTACAGAGAAGTACTAAAAGTTCTCAAAGAGGGGCACCTGGGTGGCTCAGTTGGTTAAGCGTCTGACTTTGGCTCAGGTCATGATCTCATGGTTTGTGAGTTCGAGGCCCACATCGGGCTCTGTGCTGACAGCTCGGAGACTGGAGCCTGCTTTGGGTTCTATCTCCTTCTCTCTCTGCCCCTCCGCAAGTGTGCTCTGTTTCTCTGTCTCTCAAAAATAAATAAATGTAAAAACAAAATTTTTTTTAAAAGTTCTCAAAGTTCCAGGGAATTTTTTTGCCCTGCAGTTGCCTTTTGTCTTGCTACTTGTCCTTGCTTAACCTCCTCTGTGATGTTCCTTTGATTATTACTTTATATACTATGCTCCAATATATTATTTGTTCAGAAGGACTCCTCTATTCTAAGGTTGTTGGTTTTTTTTAATGCTCCCGTGTGTGCGCGCGCACACACACACACACACACACACACACACACACACACACACACCACCAAATGGTATTCTACTTCAAGCTCCACTCAGACTCCAGAATACCTTACCTCTGAGTGATTCAGCCTCTGGGGGCATCTGACAATTCACATGGAAACTGATAATTGTGATTACCACCCTCAGTGGTGTAAACAGACACTTAAAACACCTAATTTTGGGCTACTTTAATTTTTCTCACCATTTCTACTGCCACCTCTATTACCATTCATTTCCACATTCATTACCACATAAAATAATTTGCAGTTCTTCAAATGCATCATTATACTCAATAACATCATATCATCCAATAAATCTTTCCTGAAAACTATAATTCCTGCTTAATTTCTATTTGTACTTCTTTGCGACCTCTGTCTCCATCAGAGCATTTTTCACACTGAACTATGATCGCCACTAAAAGTTAAGCCTTGAGGGGTGGCCCAGGTAGCTCAGTTTGGTAAAGTGTCTGACTCTTGGTTTCAGTTCAGGTTATGATCTCACAGTTCGTCAGTTCAAGCCCTGCATCAGGTTCCATGTTGACACCGTGGACCCTGCTTAGGATTCCCTCTCAGTCTCTCTCCTGCTCCTTCTTTCTCTCAAAAATAAATGATAAATAAACTTAAAAATAAATAAATACGGGCACCTGGGTGGCGCAGTCAGTTTAGTGTCTGACTTTGGCTCAGGTCATGATCTCACAGTTCCTGAGTTTGATCCCTGTATCAGGCCTGCTGCTGTCAACACAGAGTCCGCTTCAGATCCTTTGTCTCCCTCTTCTCTCTTCCTCTCCCCACTTATGCACTCTCTCTCAAAAATAAATAAAACATTTAAGAAATAAATAAATAAAATTAAATAAATAAAAAAATAAATAAAACATTAAGCCTCATAATGGCAGGAAACTATATTTATGATATATCCCCATAAGCTAGCACAGTGCCAGATTCTTATACTTATTATGAGCTGGAAAGATGGATGGATGGATCCTATAGGAGTTCACGTCACAGGTGGGAGTATCTGAGAAAGGCAGGAAATAATTTCAGAAAAGTGAAAATGGAGTAGAGAAACTTAAGTGGGAGAACAGATATTCCTCTCCATCATGATGGCCAGTAACCTTTTCAAACCACGAAAATCTTGGACCTGAATGATGATATCAATTGAGGCTTACTACATTCAATATTTTCAGTCTCCTAGCCATTTTCTACAATTTAGCTGAAACACACTCACTAAAGTGAAAATCTGAGTATGGCTTGCCTCTTATAAGTTGCAAGGTTATTCATAACTGGCTACTGCTTACCTCTCCCGATTCACTAGTCAGGTCTCCCCACCTGGAACACTGTGTTTTAACCATATGTTTAGAGTTCCTGGCACGTGTGATTTTTTTTTTTTTTTACCTCTGGCCCTTTCCACCATGAATACTCTTATTTTTCCTTGTAAAATTCCTAGTGTTCCTTCTGGACTCAGTTTCTACATAAGTTTCTATAGAACTCAGTTTTTACATCATCTTCTTGGGAATAACTAAGTCAGGTCACCTAGCATATACTCTCTCAGCACCCTATATTTATCACAGTTATAACGAAATAACAATTTGTGAAATTCCTGTCTTCTAAAGAGATTACAAACTTCAAAAAGCAAGGCGGCAATCTTTTCCATGACTTCCTCTTCAATATCTATCATAGTGTCTATCACATAGAAAGTGGTCAATAAATAGTTGTTGATCTAATGACCAAATAAAAATTAATGAGTGAAGCTTTTTAATTCCAATTACATTTTAAGCAAAATGAAGACTGATTCCATTTCTTTCTTATTCATCACTTTATTTCCATTGTCCAGCACAGTGTCTGGCACGTGATAAAAGTCTCCCTGAAGAAACAACAGGTGTTGGTAAGGATGTGGAGAAAGGGGAACCCTCTTGCACTGTTAGTGGGAATGCTGGCTGGTGCAGCCACTCTGGAAAACAGAATGGAGGTTCCTCAGAAAGTTAAAAATGGAAATACTGTATGACCCAGCAATTGCACTATTAGGTGTTTACTCAAAAGATACAAAAATATAGATTTGAAGGGGTACATGCACCCTGATGTTTATAGCAGCATTATCAACAATAGCCAAGCTATGGAGAAACCCCAAATGTCCATTGACTGACAAATGGATAAAGAAGATGTGGTATATGTTTATATATATAATAACATATATAATATTTTATATTATTTATATTATATATATGTATATATCCTCTTATATGCTTTTAGTTTTCTAGATATTGGTATTTGATCATTTATTCATCCAGTTCCTTAAAAATGGAAATTTGGACTGTTACAACCTGTTTTTTTTACTAGTACAGTGTTATAATTAATACTTCTATGCATGTTGAATGAAAGTTTCTCTAGAATTCATACCTAAGTGTAGAATTGCTGAGTTCACAAAATTACACCAAAATGCCCATACAAAAATATTTACTGCAGTACTGTTTACAAAGCCAAAAATTGGGAATAGTCAAACTGTATCTATCAATAACAGAACAGACATATACATTTTAATATATGTATGCAATGCAACTAAAGAGAATGGGATAGATATACATGTACTGATATAAAAGGATGCCTCAAATTGATTGCTCAGTGAAAAAAATCAAGTTATAAAACTATGTATAAAATTACCTCAATTTTATGCAAATAAATAACAGAATTAATTTTAAATATATATATATATATATATATATAGGGGCGCCTGGGTGGCACAGTCGGTTAAGCGTCCGACTTCAGCCAGGTCACGATCTCGCGGTCCGTGAGTTCGAGCCCTGCGTCAGGCTCTGGGCTGATGGCTCAGAGCCTGGAGCCTGTTTCCAATTCTGTGTCTCCCTCTCTCTCTGCCCCTCCCCCGTTCATGCTCTGTCTCTCTCTATCCCAAAAAAAATAAATAAACGTTGAAAAAAAAAATTAAAAAAAAAAAAATATATATACATATATATATATACACATACATATATATATATATATATATACATACATATATATATATATACACATACATATATATATATATATATATATATACATACATATATATATATATATATATATATATATATATATACATACATATATATATATATAAAGAAAACCAGAGGACAATTTAGGAAATTCATGTTAGTGGTTATCCATGGTATATAAGATGGACTTATATTTTTCTCTATTTTGCATTTCTGTAGTGTTAAGTATACATTATTTTAATCTATGCCTATAACCAGAATAGATATATAAATACAATTTATTCTTATCCTGAAAATGGCACATTTTGATTTTCTGACCATGAATATTCCTTACATGAACTACTTCTTCCACTAATTCCTAACTCATTTCTGGTTTTAGCACAACCAGTCAGAATCTGTGCTTACCTAGATTACTGCATTCTCCTTCCTGCTATGACTTGAGCTTTCTCAAATTTAAAATTAATTATATTTCCTAATACTGCTTTTACCAAGAACCCTTCTGACACTACAACATCATCTTCTCAGGCTGGGATCCTAATTACCTTCTAGACCAATTATGGGATTTCAGGTAAAGAAAATATAATTGTAGAAGTTTAAAGGTGTATGCAGCAAAATAGAAAAGTTGCTCTGGAGAAATATTTGTGGAAGCCCAATGAAGTTTCCTTAGGTTGGCATTTACTTGGGTGAATTAACCATTATCTAGTAATCAGACTCTAATTCTTAAAGAATCATAAAACTTAACCTCCTTATTGTTCCAAAATTGATCAGAATGATAGGTACTGATGCAATCTAATAATGCTCACAAAGAATTATACATACTCCATAATCTGCTATTCACCAGGCACTCTGTGTGAGGAATTGAACACATTGTGGTAAATAAGACAGATAAGCTAAAAGTCCAAAATCTCATCAGCTCTAAGTCCGAAACCATATCATCTGAATTCAGGTAGGGATGAGACTTCTGGCTATAATACATTATTCTCAGCTCCTGGAGCACAATTCCTCTTCATCTATGGACTTGTGGAACTAAAGAGACAAGTTATCTGGTCTTCACCTACCCTGATAACAAATAATACTAGGATAGGTATAGGACAATAGCTTATCAACATTTCAGTTCAGAAGGGTGGTGGGGCTGGTGGGCTGGAATGTAAGATAAACAAAAAGGAGTCACTGTTCCAAAGCAGTTCTGAAATCCAGTGAACAAATGGGGGGTTCTTGATTAGGCTTCAGAGACTGGGAAAAATTCTCCTAGGCTCTCCCTTTTATTCTGTTAAGTCTCATCCTTCTTGGTTCTGCCTTATGGGTCATGTTTCCTTTTTTATGAAAGGTAGCACATGTTTGTTGCCCAGTAGATTTATTAGCCTGCTTCCTGCCAGTAAAATTTGGGGGATTCAACAGCATCTTTTCCTTTTGTACTATCTCTGTCCCTTTCATACTAAGCTAGCAAATTTTTGCTGATATAAATTTCTCAAGAACTTTATGAATCTTCCATGGATTTCCCAGGGATTCACTCCAGTAGAGAAAAGCCATATCCATAAATGTTTTTAAGATTGTTCCTTTTCTATGTCTTGGCCTCCTGCAGGGATGGCTGAAGGACAATGCCCTTAAGACTCTAGAGGTCCTCTGGTTTGATCTAAAAGATCAATGAGGCACACCCTTAATTTCTTGAAAGACGTCTTTGTGTGACTGAATACTCTGACATTTGATATTTCTGAGGTTTTAGTGAAAAGCTGTATGGTCACACACTCAGCTATTTCTCAATGCCATACTTTTGGCAGCCATTTCTGAATTTTAGCATCTTCTGCCATCTGGAGAGGCTGAGAATTTTCAAAATCATTCAGTCCAAGTTCACTTTTGTTTAACATTTCTTCCTTTAATCTATCTCTCTCTGTTTGCATGTTATTATAAGCAACAAGAGGAAATCAGACACATCTTTGAAACTTTGCTTGGAGGTCCCCTCATTTATATATGTAAATTAATATTTCACAATATTTCACATATTATACAATTTCATTAATATTTCTGCCAGGACACAACAAGGATCCCTCTTCCTCCAGTTTCTAATAACATGCTCCTCACTTCTGAGCCCTTAAGGCAGTGTTCTCAAAGTCTAGGTTTCTAAGAGTGTTGATAGTGATTCATGATTTCTTCATTATGCTCCTCAATTTTTTTCCAATAGGCTCTATTGCCCAATCCCAAAGTCACTTCTACATTTTAGGTATATGTTACAGCAGCACGCCTCTCTTGGTACCAAAATCTATACTACTTCTCTATTACTGTGTAGCAAATTACAAAATTACAAAATTATTATTTTCTTCCAGTTTTTGTGACTCAGAAGCCCGTGCATGGCTTAGATCAGTTCTCTGCCCAGAGGACTGCATTCAAAGTATCAGCTGGGCTACAGTTATGTGATTCTCATCTAGAGCTTAGGGATCTCTTCTAAGCTCATTCAGGTAATTGGAAGAATTTTGTTTCTTACAACTCTAGGAATGAGGCTCTCTGTAAAAGCTTATGTGCTTAGGTTAAGCTCATCCAGTAAAATATTACTTGATTAACTTAAAGTTAACTGATTAGGAGCCTTAGTTACATCTGAAAATCCCTTTATATGTATATACACCTTTGAGTTGGGAAGAAAATTATGATGTCACTCCCCACTCCCCCATCATGTCACTCATACACATATATACACAAACACATATCTAGTTGTAGATCATAAAGTTTTCCTTAAATACATCTTTATGGTTTTCTGACTTTCTCCAAGTGATGCTAAACAGCCTTGGTTTAGCAGCAGTGAATGTTGGTGGTAGAATTCCAAAGAAAGAGGATAAAGAGGTGTCTAAAAGATTCTCAATGAAGTAGTAGGAGACATTCAGAAAAGAGGAGGGGTCTTCATCAGACACTCGTGGATAGATAAAGTCATCAGAACCAAGACACTGACATACTATAAAGAGCAGCCAATCAAACTGTAGTGTTAATGGAACAGAAACTTCAATGGGAAGGCTTTCCTAAGATGTTATTAGAGAACATAACTGTTCATATCCTACACTTTAACTCATCAAGAAATGATAATCAGACAAACCTTCCAGGAAAAAGCTTATGAACTGAGACGGAGCTTAATCTGGAGATGGACAGAGGCCTTTAAGGCAACCTGAGGCACACACACCTGAGCCCCCCACCTTCTTCCAAGTGTGGTTCTCAGACTTGACAACAAGGACAACTTATTCATACAGACCAAGATCCACTGGTTAAATGGAATGACAGCCCTATTGCATTAGTTTCCTATTGTTGCTATGGACAACTTACCATAACTTATTGGCTTTAAAAACACAAATGTATTATTTATAGTTCTATTTGTCAGAAGTCTCACTGGACTAAAATCAAAGTATCCTTAGGGCTGTATTCCTTAAGGAGGCTCCAGTAGAATTTATTTTCTTGCCTTTTCCAGCTTCTAGAAGTGAACTGCACTCTGGCTCATGGTCCCTTCCTCTACCTTCAAAGCCATCAGCATAGCATCCTCAAATCTCTCTCTTATTCTGATATTCCTATGTCCATTTTATAAGGACATTTGTGATTACATTGGCCCCACCTAGATAGCCCAGGATGATATTCTCATCTCAAAATCCTTAGCTTAATCACATCTACAAAGCCCCTTTTGTCATGTAAGGTAATATTTCACAGGTTTTGAGAATTAATAATGTGGACATCTTTGAGAGCCATTATTTTATTTACCATACCTGTCAAATGCCTTCTTAATAATCAAATTTGATCAGTTCATTTGGCTGCTGACAAAATGCTCAGTAACATATTAATGAGTTTGCTTATAATGTTTGTTTATTTTTGAAGGAGAGACAGAGTGTGAGTGAAGGAGGGGAAGAGAGAGAGGGACACACACAGAATCTGAAGCAGGCTCCAGGCTCTGAGCTGTCAGCACAGAGCCCGACGCGGGGCTCAAACTCACAAACCACGAGATCATGACCTGAGCCGAAGTCGGACGCTTAACCGACTGAGCCACCCAGGCGCCCCTTAATGAGTTTGCTTATAACGTTTCATTTGTAAAATATTTCTACAAATATTTATATTCTCTGAAAAAATTAGTAAAGGCATAGTAATTAACAAATTCTATTAGCTAACAGAAAGTGTTAAGAAACATCATGTTCTTAAGGAATTGCTTCAAAGCAATCACAAGGCATCTAATCTATTCATATATTTGTCATTTAAGGTAAGGAGATTATCTTGATGAGTACTGAGTAATATACAGAATTGTTGAATCACATTTTGTACACCTGAAACTATTAAAACATTGTATGTTAACTACCCTGGAATGAAGGGAGAGTGAAAGACTACACACATTTACACTTATTTTAAATAAGCATATATTTTCAGCATAAAAAAATAAAGGGGAAAGTAGTTTTATTACAGTCATTTTCAAGTATGAAAACTAAAGCATAAAATGAGTTAAGTGGCTTTCCCCAGATCACTCAGGGAGGAATACTGGAGGATCATGAACAGAACTCAGCTTTCCCTATTTCCATTCAGTAGTTTGAAAGGCTAGGAAAAATGGTTACAATGATTCATAGTGATTACCTAATGTTTTCTTTCCCAAAGCAGTGCAAATCAGAAAGAAAAATAATTATAAAGATATTAATATGCCTTTGGCTATTTTCTTGGAGGGTTTTGTGTGTGTGTGTGTGTTGTTTTTTGTTTTTCATCTCATGATTTCAATAAAGCTCTAAAGAAGTACAGAGAACATGTTCCAACCTGTTCAGGAAATCTACTCAAACCTGAGTTGTCAAAATTTGTTGATTTTTTTTTTACCATTTATGTATTTATTTTTGAGAGACAGGGAGTGAATGGTGGAGGGGCAGAGAGAAAGGGAGACACAGAATCCAAAGCAGGTGCCAGGCTGTTAGCGCAGATCTTGACACAGGGCTTGAACCCATGTACTGCGAGATCATGACCTGAGCCAAAGTCAGACATTTAATCAACTGAGCCACCCAGGCACCCCTCAAACCTGAGTTGTTTTAGTTGAATTTCAAATAGGTTTGAAAGGTCTTAAATAAACATAACTTTAAAATTTAAAAACATACATCACTAACTTAACTGGTAGATACAAGCAAAAAGCAGAGTAATAATACATGTACTGTCTGAGGGCTTTAATTATAAGCACTCCATCAGAACAATGCAGCTAGCACCTGTGCTGCCTTGTGGAAAGGGCTGGAAGTCAGAATTTGGATGAAATATCAATTCTTCCACATCCATCACCTGTGTAACTTGGAGCAGCCAACCACCCTCTCAGATTCCTTATACTGAAAATAAGAGCTATCTTAGAGAGTTGATGTAAAGATTAATTTATGTAAAATACCTGGTATATAAAAGCATTTGATAACTTGCTACTTAGAAAAAACCTAAAATATAGGAATAGACTATCCTGCTAAAAAGTGTTTGGAGTGAAAAAAAAAAGAAAAAAAAAAAAGTGTTTGGAGTGGATACTCTTATGTGCTGCCCAGATTCCAGTTCAGGAAGGAAGGATCTATTCTCCAACCTGTTGACAGTGCTACTGATGTAAAGCTATTTGTTGTCAGCCCCTCTGAGGACTGCCTTGGCTGAAGACAGCCTCCTCACCCACTGCCCACCCGATTCCAGGGTCACTAGCTCCCAGTGACTGACTGATCAGATGGTCCATCATCCCTGATTACAATTTTCCAGAGGGTTGGCTGTGGTCTCTGTTAAGACAGCTTACCATCTCAACTTCTCCCTCTATCCAGTCCTGTCTCCTTTCTTTCACTTCACTTCCACATGTGTTGATCTCAACAGTACTCTCTGTAAGTCTCCTATTCCTTAGTCATTATTGGGAGTTGGTTTCCCAGGGAGCCTCACCCAGCAACAATGTTGCTCAGCCTCTCCTATGGACCTTGCCATCACCATTCCCCATAAGGACACAAATACACATGACACACCCATACACTGTTAGATTGCTCTTGCAGGGATTGCAAAGTAAGGATTCCTAAACCATGAACATTACTTCTGCTGTTGTTTACCAAGAAGCCAGAAATGTACGGGCCCTCTGCCATAGACCTATTTTCCTCTTTCTGAACATCTTTCACTCACTAGTTCATGTAAAGATTCAGCCTATTACATTGGAAATGTTGTTTATCTCACAATTGAGGAAATTTTAATATGATTTGTAGAGTGAGTGATATTAATTAGTAATTATTGTTGTCTGGGATTTGCTTCAAAAAAAGAGTATAAATCAAACACAATTGGTAAAATGTTGATCACTGATGAAGCTGGTTGATTGGTACATGAAACTTTATTACACTATTTTCTCTACTTCTGTATGTGTTTGAATTTTCAATAACAAAAATTGAATAGTAATATGCCTTATAAAAGTACATATAATACATAATACTTTAATAATAAATTTTAAGATAAGTTTAATAATATATCTAAAGTCTCTTCTTCTTGTGTTAAGCAAATAAATCTATCAAAATATGTAAAAAATTAGATTTTCCAAAGTAGATAAAATAGAGCTTGTTAGGCATCTTGCCAAGTAGTTCTCAAATTTATTTTTAAAAATTGCTGAGGCTTTCCTTAAAAGCAAACCCCATACGGCATTGCAAACTAAATTTATATTTTAAGAGATTTTTAAGAAATTTATGTTTCATTTTTAAGTACAGTATATATCTGTGCATTGTACAGACTTTTAGAGTATGAAGACTTTATTATGTAATAGCAAATTATTGCAGTTATAAAATCTCAACTTTCATTTTTTTAGTTACTTATTTTGAGAAATAGAGAGAGAGAGAGAGAGAGAGAGAGTGCAAGTTGGGGAGGGGCAGAGATAGAGGGAGAGAGAAAATCATAAGCCAGCTCCCTAGAATCAGCAGGGCAGAACCTGATGTGGGACCCAAACTCAGGAACCTGAACTCAGGAACCATGAAATCATGACCTGAGCCGAAGTGGGATGCTTAACCGACCGAGGTCAGTGAGGCGCCCCTAAAATCTCAGCTTTCTAAATGTCTTTTTTCAAAACAATGCATGTGAGTTATTATATGATTATATGATTATTATTATATTATTATATGATTATATGACTGAATCACTCCACATTGTCTGTGTGGAGTGGTATTATTCCTATTTAAGTCTCAAATGTTTAAGTATGCTATGATGAGGAAACACAGAAGTGCCCAAATATACTACACAAACATGTTTCTTATCTTTGTATTCTTTTACATTTCACGGTCTTTTGGAATTTTGAAGTCCCATTTATCTGAGGTGATTTGAGCCATCACAGGGGAATGCCATCACCCGGAAAATGATTTTTCTCAAAGGGATGTGATCATTGCAGTAATTATAGAGCCGATCAAAGGGCTTTCTGTAGCTAGGTTATAATTATATCCAAGTATAATAAGATTTGGTGGACCTGAAACAAAAAGAAGGGAATGGAGCAATCTACAGACAAACACATAAGTAGTATGAATTAGAAGTTAGTCTAATAGCCTGTGAAAGCTGAATTTTCACAGCATTTTACCTAGCTCTTTGGACTACCCACAAGTAAGCAAATAATACCCAAATATGCATAAAATATATCCACGTGGAGCCCAGTCCTTAGGGAACATGATGAATTTGAGGAGAATCTGGTATAAAATAAAATAGAATGAGATAAGATGACAATTAGGAAAATTAGATTCTAATCCTAGATTTATCACTAACTAGCTCTATGACTTGAGCACTTTTACCTCTCTGTTTCTCCAACAGCCTCCAACTGAAGGCTCCTTATAGTTATTATATTCTAAGATTTAGGAATCAAGTATTATACTTTAAAAAAAATTAAGTTTATTTATTCATTTTGAGGGACAGAGTGAGAGACCACAAGCAGAGGAGGGGCAGAGAAAACATAGAGACAGAATCCCAAGCAGGCTGCATACCATCAGCACATAGACTGATGCAGGGCTTGAACTCAGTAACTGTGAGATCATGACTGGACCCAAGATCAAGACTCCCATGCCCAAATGACTGCACCACCCAGGTGCCCCTCAAGTATTATACTTACAATGTTAATAAGCAATCATAAAAATTTTCAGCAATTGGAGGCACCTGAGTGGCTCAGTAGGTTGAGCATCCAATTTAATTTTGGCTCAGCTCATGATCCCAGGGTGATGGGATCAAGCCCTGTGTCAGCTCAGTGCTGAGCGTGGAGCTTCCTTAAGATTCTTTCTCTCTCTCCCTCTGCTCCTTTCCCCCCAACTGTCTCTCTCTCTCTCTCAAATAAAAATTAAAAAATGTTTTCTCAGCAATTGGATTAAAATAATCTTCAATAAAAATTAAATAAAAATGTCAATGGAATTGTTCCAAAATGTGAAAATAAATGTTATTCATTTATTAGTTTAAGTTTCCAAACATATATGTTCTGTTTTCCATACTACATTTTCCTAAAATTTTCTGAAGGAACATGATATTGACCTTATGCCACACAATTCAATGGGTGCTCTGCAAATCTGACTCTAAAGAAACTTGATAACTCAAATATGTCACATAAGTTTATAATTTAAATCAATTTTATAATTCTAAAGTATAATTAGTCAAATTTAACAGAGTCTCTAATGCTTAGAAATGTCAGTTTTCACCACAGTGTACAAAACTTGAAGTGTTGCATTCTAGATACTTGTGGGCTTACTCAACAAGGAAACTACTGCAGGCTAGTAAAATAAATATAAAATTTTACACTGTAATATAATTTTGAGGTAACATTAAAATGGTAAAATTCAGGTGATAAGTTATCCAAGATCACTGTAGATACATGTAGTTATTGTTATACATTATAAAAAGCCCTATATCTGTGATAATAGGAATTATAGACATGTAAAGCTTTAACTTACACAAATAATTACATTCCAATATATCAAATATATAATATGTGTCAGGCTCTAATTCTTACAGCATATTTTGAACATGCTATATCATTTAAGTCATAACAACAGAAGTTAGGCATATTACCTCCATCCATTATTATAATCTCCATTTATGGATAAGAAAATTGATCATATAAAACTTTTAAGACAGCAAGTAGGTTGCCTTAACCAGACAGAGAGAACATGGTGCTAAGCAAATCAAGCATACTTACTAAAATTCCCATGAGAGAAGCCTTACAAAATTAAACAACCATTCATGATAAAAACTCTCAACAAAGTAGATTTAGAGGGAACATACTTCAATATAATAAAGTTCATATATGACAAACCCACAGCTAACATCATACTCAATGGTGAAAAACTGAAGAGCTTTTCCTCTAAAATCAGGAACAAGACAAGAATGTCCACTCTCCTGACTTAAAAAAAAAAGGTTTATTTATTTATTTTGAGACAGAGAGAGCAAGACAGCAGGGGGAGTGCAGAGAGAAGAGGGAGAGGGAGAGAGAATCCCAAGTAGTCTTGTTACTGCCAACGCAGAGCCCAATTCGGGGCTTGAACCCAAGAATCATGAGATCATGAGCTGAGCCAAAACTAAGAGTCAGATGCTTAACTGACTGAGCCACACAGGTGCCCCAGGTATGTCCATTCTTCTCACTTTTATTCAATAAAGTAATGGAAATCCTAGCCACAGCCATAAGACCAGAAAAAGAAATAAGAGGCATCCATACTCATAAAGAAGTTAAACTGTTTCTATTTTCAGATGACATGACAATATACACAGAAAACCCTAAAGATTCCACCAAAAACTATTAATAGTAGTAACTGGACTCAGTAAAGTTGCAGGATATTAAATTAACACCCAGAAATCAGTAGTGTTTTATAAACTAAGAACAAAACAACAGAAAGAGAAATTAAGAAAACAATTCCATTTACACTTACACCAAAAAGAATAAAATACTTAGGAATAAACTTAACCAAGGAGGTGAAAGATCTATACTCTGAAAACTATAAAACACTGATGAAAGAAACTGAAGATGACACAAATAAATGGAAAGATAGTCTATGCTCATGGATTAGAAGAATTAATATTATTAAAATGTCCATATTACCCAAAACAATCTACAGATTCAATGCAATCTCTATCAAAATACCAACAGCATTTTTTCACAGAACTAGAACAAATAACAAAATTTGTATGGAACCACAAAAGACCCCAAATAGCCAAAGAAATTTTGAAAAAAATTTAACAAGGTTGAAGGTATCACAATTGCAGATTTCAGAATATACTGCACAGCTGTAGTAATCAAAACAGTATGGTACTGGCACAGACACAGAGATAAATGAAACAATAAAAATGTTAGATATAAACCCACACTTATATGGTCAGTTAATCCATGAAAAGGGAGGCAAGAATATATAATGGGGAAAAGACAGTATCTTCATTAAATGGTGCTACGAAAACTGGACAGCTACATGCAAAAGAATGAAACTGGGCCACTTTCTTACATCATACACAAAAACAATCTCAAAATGGATTAAAGACATAAATCTTGAACCTGAAACCATAAAAATCCTAGAAGAGAATGTAGATGATTTCTTTGACATCAGCCATAGCAACATTTTCTAGATATCTCTCCTGAGGTAAGGGAAACAAAAGCAAAAATAAACTATTGGGACTAAATCTAAATAAAAACCCTTTGCACAGCAAAGGAAACTATCAGCAAAATGAAAAAATGACCTACTGAAGGGGAAAAGTTATTTATAAATGATCTATCAATTAGAGTTAATACCAAAAGATATAAAGAACTTACACAACTCAACACCAAAAACCAAATAATCCAATTTTAAAAAATGGGCAGAGAACCTGAATAGATATTTCAAAGACATATAGCTGGCAAACAGAGACATGAAAAGATGCTCAACATCAATCATCATCAGGGAAATGGAAATCAAAACCACAGTGAGATATCTTACACCTGTTAGAATGGCTAGAACAAAAAAGACAAGAAATAACAAGTATTGGTGAGGATATGGAGAAAAAGGAATCCTTGTGCACTGTTGGTGGGTATGTAAATTGGTACAGCCACTGTGGAAAATAATGTGAATGTTCCTCAAAAATTAAAAATAGAAATACCATATGATCTAGTAATTCTACTACTGGGTATTTACCCAAAGAAAATGAAAACACTAATTCAAAAAATATATGCACCCTTATGTTTATTACAGAATTATTAACAATACCCAAGATATGGAAGCAACTTGAAGGTCAATTGATAGATGAATGAATAAAGATGTAATGTGTAGTACACACACACACACACACACACACACACACAATATTACTCAGCCATAAAAAAGGATAAGATCTTGCTACCTGCAACAACATGGAGGGACCTAGAGAGTATTATGCTAAGTGAAATAAGTCAGACTGAGAAAAACAAACACCATATAGTTTCACATATATGTGGAATCTAAAAAACAAAACAATGAATAAACAAACAAACAAACAGTAAGCAGAATCAGACCTGTAAATGCAAGACCAAACTGATGGTTGCCAGAAGGAAGAGAGGTGGGTAGATGGGCAAAATGGGTGAAAGTGAGTAGAAGACTTTGGTTCCAGTTATGGAATAAAAGTCATTGGAATAAAAGCCTCAGCATGGGGAATAGAGTCAATGGTATGGTGACAGTGTGTGATGACAGACAATAGCTACATTTGTGGTGAACTTAGCATAATGTATATAGAGAGATGTTAAATCAGTATGTTGTATACCCAAAATGCATGTAACACCTGTATATGAACTAGACTCAAATAAAAGAAATTTTCTTAAAGAGTGAAATCTTAGCCAATAAATCATAATAGATATTGAAATGATATTTAGGCCCAAATACATTTTCATTACCTAATATAGCTTTGCTTATCCTTAATTTATTGATGCAGTAGATTATACTGATTGATTTTCTGGTGTATAACTAGCCTTCTATTCCTAGAATAAATGCTACTTAGGTCATAGGCATTACCCTTTGATTAAACTGCTATACTCTCTTATGTAATATTGTACCTAAACATGTGTAGATATGTGAAAAAGTTCATTGTTTAAAATTTTGGCACTATATTAATTGGGTTTAGATGTCAGTATTACACTCATTTCATACAATAAAACTAAATTTTTCTATATCCAGGAATAATTTAGAATTTATATATAGTGATGTTCACTTGCCATAATCATTCTCTTTTTTCTTTATTGTACTTACCTGGCAAATCCCTATCCTGGCTAAATCTAACTCTCTGACTAAAACAAAACAGAGCAACTTAACATGGTTTGGAGAAAAATTATTTTCCACTCCTCAAGATGACTCTTTCATACCATCTTCTTTTTCCTCCAGCACACCATTTCCCACATCAGTCTCAATAAATGGCCATGTTATTATTTCATTGAAAAAAATAAAATCAAAATAAAACCTCTTTAGAGCAAAGAAAATTATCAGGGATAAAGAGGAACATTACATAATGATAAAGGGGTCAATTCTCCAAAAAGGCCTAACAATTTTTTATTGTGTATGCACTTAAAAATAGAGTATCAAAATATATGAGGTAAAAACTGATAGAAATACAAGGAGAAATAAATGCAATAACTATTATATATGGAGACTTCACAATACTCTCTAACAGAAATGGACAGAGTCAGCAGGAGAAAATCAGTAAGGAATGGATGAACTCAATAGTACTATCAACCAACTGTATATACCAGACATCTATAAACAACTTCATGCAACAATAAAATACACATTTTTCTCAAGCTCACATGGACTTTCATCAAAACAGACTACATTCTAAGCCATAAAACATACTTTAAAAAATTTGTAACAATAAAAATCACACAATATCTGCTCTAAGATTACAATGGCTCAAACTAGAAATCTATAAAAGAAAAATAGCTGGAAAATCCTCCAAATATTTGGAAAGTATACAACACACTTTTAAATAACATATAGATCAAAGAAGAAATCTTGAGACATTTCAAAATACTTTGAACTATATGTAAATGAAAATACAACTTATCAAAATTTGTAGGATTCAGTGAAAGCAATAGGTAAAGGGAAATTTATACTATTGAATGCATACATTAGAAAAAAGAAAGATATAAAATCAATCATCTAAGATTCCACCTTAGGAAACTAGAAAAAGAATAGCAAGTTAAAGCCAAAGTAAGCAAAAGAAAAGATATAATAAAGACTGGAGCAGAAATCAATGGATATTAAAATAGGAAATCAATAAAGAAAATCAACAAAATCAAAAGCTGGTTCTCTAAAAAAAAATCAATAAAATAGATGGCTTGTAGCTTGGTTAACAATTTTTTTTAAAAAGGACAAAAATTACTAAAATAATATATGAAAGAGATGACATCACTACAGATGGAACATCAAAAGTATAAACAAGGAATACTATGAATTACACTATGCCCACAAATTTGATAACCTAGATAAAATGGACCAGCTCTTTGAAAGACACAACTGGCCAAAACTCACAAAAGAAGAAATAGACAATCAGAATAGACTTGTATGTATTAAAGAAATTGAATTACTAATTAATAATATCCCAAAACGAAAGGACTAGGCCCAGAATGGGTTCATTGGTGAATTGTCCCAAATATTTAGGAAGAAATCAAACCAATTCTCTATAATTTCTTTTAGAAGACATAAGGAGAGATAATACATCTAACTCATTCTATGAGACTAGCATTGTTCTAATACCAAAAATAGGCAGAAACAGAACAACAACAAAAGCTAAAGACCAATAATGTCATGAACACAGTTGCAAAATTCCTCAATAAAATATTAGTAAATCAAATGCAAAAATGTATAAAAAAAATTATACACCATAACCAAGTGGGATTTATCCTAGGCAAGGTCAGTTCAATATTCAAAAGGCAATTAATGTCATCCATCATATTAACAGGCTAAGGAAGAAAAATCAGATGATTATATCAATAGATATAGAAAAAGGGTTTAATAAAATCCAACATCCACTCTTCATAAAAACTCTCAATAAAGTAGAAATGGAAGAAAACTTCCTCAACTTTATAATGAATAGTTACAAAAAACCTACAGCTAATACACTTAATGAAAAACTCAAAACTTGCCCACTAAGGTAACAAACAAGGCAAGAAAGACCTTCACATCACTGTTTTTCAACATCGTACTAGAAGCCCTTGTCAATGTAATTAGGCAAGAAAATAAAAATAAAGTTATACAGATTTAGAAGGAAGAATTAAAACTGTCTTTGTGGGCATCTTGGTGGCTCATTTGGTTAAGTGTCCGACTCTTGATCTCAGCTCAGATCTTGGTCTCAAGGTCATGAGTTCAGGTTCTGAGTTAAAAAAAAAAAAAACTATTTTTGTTTGCAAATGACATGATTATCTATGTGGAAAATCCAAAAGAACTGACAAAAAACTCCTGGAACTAATAAATAATTATAGCAAGGTTGCAGGATACAAGGTTAATATATAAAAGTTAACTGCTTTCCTATATAGCAGCAATAAACAGTGGAATTTGAAAGTAAATACACAAAACCATTTACATTAGCATTCTCCAAAATGAAATACTGAGGTATAAACCTAATACGTATAAGATCTGTATGAGAAAAAAATACAAAACTCTGATGAAAAAATTAAAGAAAAACTAAAGAAATGGAGAAATATTCTATGTTCATGGATAGGAAGACTCAACATTAACAAGGTATCAGTTCTTCCTAGCTTGATCCATAGATTTAACATAATCCAAATCAAAATTTCATCAAACTATCTTGTGAGTATCAATAAACTGATTCCAAAGTTTAATTGAAGGGGCAAAAGACCCAGAACAGTCAACCCAATATTGAAAGAGAAGAACAAAATTGGAGGGCTGATATTATACAGTTTTACTGTAAAGTTAGGGGCACCTGCATGGCTCAGTCGGTAAAGTGTCCGACTTTGGCTCAGGTCATGATCTCACGGTCCATAAATTTGAGCCCCACACCAGGCTCTGCACTGACAGCTCAGAACCTGGAGCCTGCTTCAGATTCTGCCTGTCTGTCTCTCTGTCTCTCAAAAATAAATAAAACATTAAAAAAATTTTTTTAAGTTATAAAGTTAATAGAGTAAAGAAGTTGAAGAAGACAGTATGGTATCTATGAAAACAAGACAAACAGAATGGAGTAGAATAGAAAGTCCAGAAATAGAACCATATAAATATAGTCAACTGATCCTTGACATAGAAGCAAATGCAACAGAGTAGAGCAAAGGTAGTCCCTTCAACAGATTGTGCCAGAACAAATGGACATCAACATACAAAAAAATGAATCCTAACACAAACTTTGTACCCTTTCCAAAAATTAAATCAAGATGGATCATAAACCTAAATATAAAACAGAAAACTAAAAACCTCCTAGAAGATAAAATAGGAGAAAATCTAAATGACTTAGGGTTCAGTCATGACTTCAAACAAACAAACAAATAAACACCAGAGGCATAATCCATGAAAAAAGAATTAATAAGCTGATTTCATTAAAGTAAAAAAATGAGATACCACTACATACCTACTAGAATGGCCAAAATCCAAAAGACTGACAACACCAAATGCTGAGAAGGATGTGGAACAAATAGGAACACTCATTAATTGCTGGTGGAAATGCAAAATGGTACAGCCACTTTGGAAGGCAGTTTGGCAGTTTCTTATAAAAGTAAACATATTCTTACCATGTGATCCAGCAATAGTGCTCCTTGGTATTTACCTAAGGGAGTTAAAAACTTATGGTCCACACAAAACCAAATTGTGCTATACCCATAAAAAATAACACTACCAAGTAACAAAAAGAATGGACAACTATCAAATGGGTGAATTTCAAAAACAATATGCTAAATAAAGCCAAGATCCAAAGAAATGCACACTATATGATTCTATTCATATGAAAATCTAGAAAATGTTTAGCTATAATGAAAGCAAACCTCAAAGAACGTTTAAAGTCTTGGCATAAAGGGGATTGACTGCAAATATACATAAGGAAACTAATTCAAATGATAGGAATATTCTATACCTTGATTGTGTTGGTAGTAATATAGTACATACTTGTGAAAACTCATCAAATTATATATTACAATATATTAATTTCATTGTAACTAAGTTACATGTCAATACAAAAACCAGAAAGAAAGCATCAAGCACCAAAATTAATGTTTAGGATTTATTTTCAGAAAGGTGACAAGGCTATATTTCACAAAATATTTCACTCTACATTTTCCTGAAATATTTGGCCCCTTTAGTGTATTTAAATACGATTTTATTTACATGTAGCCTCTGCAGGGACACATTTAATTTCACAAATGAGAAATGCTTATTATATCATGACCAAAAATAGTGCTTTGTCAGGAACCAAGTGCTCTAAGATTTAAGGCACATATGGGTATAACCATTAATTATACCACTAATTTTTTGTTACACGTATACCACATTACTTTGGGATCACCAAAGTTAATCATTGCAACCAAACTATGAGGGCTTTTTTTTCTCAATGCAAGAAATAAAATACAACTGAATATTCTTGGTGTATGAGCTAAGTAATAAAAAAAATCTAACAAACATAATATAAATGGAAATATATAAACTGTCATTTCTTTTCTTCAAAGTAGGTCTTGAATAGGGAAGGAGAATTACTATAATTAATTATAAACATTTAAGATTCTCAGTGAGCTAGGTAATAAATAATACAGTGGCTATATGAATGTGGCTGATTTAAAACCCATTACACCTAGCTTCTTTAGATTTCCAATAAATGAATAACACTATTTTATGATCAGTTCTAATTTTCTCCCTCACAAGAATTACTCCATTAATGAATGACTTTTTAGATTAAATAACTGTGAAGTAACTTATAAAACTATGTAAATCATAGATAAGCAACAGATAAATTCAGGGTTCTTTTTCTCCCCAATTAATGCCAAATTGTTTCTTGTGGAAATGCAGCATTTTCTAAAACTCCCTGACAAATTAGATCATGATTATAAATGATTATAAATAACACCTATATTCAATAACACTATATTCCATGTGGGAGGATAGACAAAAATATTGTGGGATCCCAAGGACTTTAACTTTAGTTGAGGGAACAAAGCACAGACATAGAGTCAGGTATATCTTACTAACACCATTTTTGAGGACAACACTGGCACATAAATTAGCTCCCTTAAATCTACATGGCTGTTTAAAATTTACCTGTCAATGTTTGGATTGACGTCTTGAGACCCCCTTCTCTGAAAAAAAATAAAATAAAATGAAGTGTATCATTCTGCTCTTTAACAAAGAAATAAGGTAAAAGAGCAGACAGAGAAGGAAGGAAACAGAAAGAATAGAGGAGTGAACGAGGCATTTAACAATTTATCTAGAATAGAATACTACCACCTTAATTTTATAATGTCATAGGCATAATCATATGAAAACTGGGTTAACAACACAAAGCCCTGAGAAATACAGTATTGCATTCCAAATTCAAACTCCTTTTATCTGAAATTCTAGTTATTAAAGTTAAAACATACTACTATTTTTCTTTTTGCTAAAAATTATTTTAATTGCACTCTAAGCTGTTACTGTTAAGAATAATTAGAAAAAGTGAGAGCTAGAAACAGAAATACAAAAAGGGTGTAAAGCAAATGGCAGAGCAGGTAAAGAAGTTTTTGCTTTGAATGTTACTACTTTTGTTTTATGAGAAGAGAGGTAGCTAACACATGAAGGATGCTTCCAATATATTTAAAGATCATTTTACAAGGGTCACAGTGACAGCGATGTGGTAGAAGAGTGGAAGTCAATAATCACTAGTCATAGCATCAGAATTTGACAAAGGGTCATATAGAGAAAAAGACCTCTTAGCATAAATATTACCTACAAAAAAGTAAAATACATGTACAGTCATGGCACTGAAACTGAGTGAAACAGAAAGGCGAAGAAGTTTCTAACTGATCAACTGATTACAAATGGAATGATTTTACCATGCTCCTTAATGATTATTAAAATGTACAATATGTCATCTCTAATCCTTTATATAGTGTTCAGTCGTTATTGTTATATTTTAGTGAATCAAACTTGTATATTAAATAAAGTCTCTTCTAAATTTATTTATGACCTCGGTAAAGATAAAATGGATCCTAAAATTAGGGCAATAGCAATAGCAATGAAAATGGCAGATCAAAGAAAATGCTGTGTGCTACCTTTGTAATGGTGGATGATGAGCATTTAGGGCAATTTAGGGGGAAACAGAAGTTTCACATTTGGATATGTTGCAATAAGAGGCACTTCTGGAGAATCCAGACCAAGATGCAGATAGCATAAGTAGTTTTAAATAGTATCTGTAGCTCAGGAAAAAGATCTAGGTAGAAAACAGTTGAAAACACGGGATAGAATTGAAGTGAATTATTAACATTTAGGGACTAAAAGGATAAAGAGTGGGCATGCAGTCCAGCAGTTAAGTAAAAAACCAAAATAGATAAATATTAAAGGAGCCAAAAGAGGAGAGAGAATGACTGGAATTAACTAAATCTTCAGCCTATGTGTCCAAGGTACACTGGGTCAGATACTATAGTGTGTTGCCTAGCCTATCTGTTGTGGAGAAAGTCTTGAAATATTAAGGGTAAATATAATGAAACAATCAAAGTTCATACAAAAGAATAACTATCTGAAGGTTTCAGCTCTGGAAATGGAAAAAGAACAGTAGAATGCTACCACTAAGTCTTCAAGATAAATTATAGTGCACATAAAAATGCTTTGAGCTAAACACACTTAGAATTAATAAACTATCTAGTTATTCAATATAAGTTCACATAATTTATACCAAATATTCACCCATATTCTATAGAGGGAAGATAGCCATTTTTTTCTCTTCTTTCTAAAAGGGTTTTTGAACTCCAGAAGAAAGTTTATGATGATAATAGAGGGCTCTAGAAATTTGTGTTCAGAGAAAAAAATGTAATCTTTTATATATAAAGATGATACTTCAGGCCAACTATCAATAAAAAATATATTTTGAGTTGTTTTTTGCCAGAGAAATTACAAGTTATATTGAATTTTTGAGAACCTTCCTACATGAAGTATTTCGTACTCTAATTAAATGTTTACCTGGAGGTAAGCACAGGTAACCTGCTTCCAGGCTTTTTACACTTTCTGCTCACCTTGAGTTTAGTGCCATGATAAAATTTTTCTTAAGTTTTTATTAATTTATTTTGAGAGAGAGAGAGCAAGAGTGAGCAGGGATGGGGCAGAGAGGGAAAACAAGAGAATGCTAAGCAGGCTCTGCACTGTCAGTGGGAAGCCCAACATGGGGCTTGAATCCATGAACTGTAAGAAATGATAAACTTTTTAAATGCTATATCTAATAATAATGTAACAGAGACAATATTTTGGAAATATTAAACCAATGTACATATGTTTCCATTTCCCCTGAATTATGATGCCTTGAATTTCCCTATTTTATCACATAGTCTATCAGATAAGATTAGACAAATCTCTGGACAGTGAAGCTGATTCCTCATTTTCCCTGGCACAAACTAGAAACATTTCAAACTCTCCTCAACAAAATGCTAGATAAGGCATTCTTCACCAGATGGCTGCCAGAGGGGCCATAGCTGCTCTGGGAACTTGGCAGGCACAGATTAGGAACACCCACCAGTGAGCTTCATTGTTGACCTTCTGGGATCTCATTCTCATGAGATCAGAACCTCTACAAAAGAAGAAGGTAAATCCTAAAAAAGACTAAGCACCAAAAGGCCATCTGAATAAGAGGATCTGTAGGTCTTGGCTGGAAAAGGCTGGCTAAGAGCTAATTTCCACTGAAGATATTATTATCCCTGTAAGGTTCTTGGCTAAAGAGAGTATCTCCAGGTAGAGCTCCTTTTTGAGAAGGGCCAGAGGAGAACTCTGCTTCTGAAAAAGAAGTACTGGTACAAGCAGCAAGAGCACAAGATAGAGAAGGATGCTATCAGGTCCATGTTTGAGGCCTAGCAGGAAGCTTTGTAAGAGCTGTGACTCATGTCCTAGGATCTCCATGTGAAGGCCATCAAGCCAAATCTCATTCTGTTAACCCCAGTCTGTTCCCCTTTGAGAGGGAAGGGTCAGATTACATGCCACCAGTGTCCAACTACCAACCCCCTGAGTCAGATACTAGGTATAACCAGGTGAAGACACAAATGGAGTTTAAGAGACAGAACTTCAGGCAGTTGTCCTCAGAACACATTGCCCTTGAGAGCCAGAATGACCAGGGGTCAAGCTTGTTTTTCACAGGATCATGCATGCTGTTAAATAAATATAAATTTAACCAAGAAAAGAAAAGAAAAGCTATATACAAAACAGTTCAGAGAGGGGTCTGAGTAGAGAAAACATAGAATAGCCCCTCACAAATCTCCCACAGTTGTAGTGGGACAGCTTAAAGAACCAGAAAGGTATCCAGACTCCCAAAGCCCTTTGAAAGGTGAATGAAATACAGCTGAAATTTAAGAGTTAATGAATCAAGTGCTTAAAGTCACCAAGTTATTAATTTGACTTATGATATGTTTGACTCCAGAGAGTGTTTTATCCCACTCCTTTTCAAGATCCTACAGTAGCTCCAACTATCTGTTTTTAAAAGTTGAAAGTTTTCATTTAGTGTTCACCTGTCCCAAGATTTCCAACCCCATCCCTCTTTACTACACAACATAACACATGTGATTCTTCTCTCTTTTTTAATTGTCTACTTCTCACTTCTGTGTCCTTGCTCCTGCCAGCCAGCATCCTTTTGATTAGGTCATATCCATTGCTAGTTTCAAAACCTAAGGAATTATATAAATTGTCCCTCACCTTTCTGTAATACAACTTGACAATCCATACAAAAACCTTAAAAAAGATAATAACCTCTGTCCAGTGATTCAAATATGTCTGAGTAAATATAATCAAACATATAATAATTTAAAAAAATAACAACAACAAAAATATAATGATTTATGCATAAAGATTATCATCAGAACATAATCTGTAATAGTAAACTACTGGAAAAAATCTACATGTATGGTTCTGAGTCAGGAAAAGAGTGAAAATAAGAATCTCAATAGGGGGGCGCT
The DNA here is from genome assembly GCF_028749965.1 of Puma concolor. NCBI lineage: Eukaryota > Metazoa > Chordata > Mammalia > Carnivora > Felidae > Puma > Puma concolor. The sequence goes on along the minus strand of NC_141673.1, from coordinate 21,977,283 downwards.
TAACTAATCATCCTGGTACATTCTTATAATGGAATATTATGTGACCATTAAAACATTTACTCACATAGGAATATGTTCAAGATATGTTAAGTCAAAAATGTATAGTATGTATTTATAACAATATTTCAATTTTGACCAGATATGAAAAGTGTATGTTTATGTATGTGATTTATGAGAAAAATGCACAAAAGTGTCAACTTATTCATTCATTGTTTCAGTAATCATTCATTTCAAACAAACACAGTGTGTTTAGTTAGTTTAGGTAACTTCTTTAAAAAAACATAGTACTTATCCTATGGAGTTGATGGTCTAGTGAGAGAAGTACATTTACTAGTAATTGGAACAAAATGTCATGTAGATTGATTTATTTGTTTATTTGTTTCTTGTCTGTCTCCATCATAATTGCCAACTCCATGGTAATAGACATTCTGTTTACCATGTTTATCACTGTATTCCCAGCATCTACTACAGAATCCAAGAGCATAAATATTTCATGAAGGTAGAGGAAGCCCAAAGACTAAATAAGATAACATTAGTAGGAGAACCTAAAATAATTTAGGAGGTTTGAAAACTTTTTTAAAGGCAAGTGCCATTTAGAATAAAGCCTAGGGACATCTGGGTGGCTTAGTCGGTTAAGCATTCGACTTAGACTAAGGTCATGATCTCAAGGTTTGTGGGCTGAACTCCACACTAAGTGTAAAGCCTGTTTGGTATTCTCTCTCTTTCCCTCTCTCTCTCTCTCTGCCCCTTTCCCACTCACACTTTCTCTCTCAAATAAATATATAAATAAATAAACTATAAAGAAATACATACATACATACATACATACATACATACATACATACATACATAAAGCCTAAAGCCTAAAGCCTAAAGGATGAGTAAGAATTAGTCATGTGAAGAGAGTTGGGAAACTTGTTCCAGGTAGAAAATGGCTACAGATAAAAGGAAAAGTGTTAGCTGAATTCATAGAGGCAAACTAGTCATTTTGGGTGAATGTTTATAGTCAACTTATTTTTCAAATTTTCTTCACTAAACATGTATTTTTGTGGTAATCAGAGAAACAATATTCTGAACAAAAGAGATTTAAAATCTCTGACTTCTTGGAAATCACCTTGACTCTACATATTTATTTTCTTACTTTCAATAGTCTCTGCACCTAACAGACAATACTGAACAAATTATTGCAAATTCAATGTTCTCTTCTAGGAGTATCTTATATTTCCTCCTAGAATCTACTCCTTTTAGGTGAATTATAATTTTTTTCTTTTCTTTTATATCTTCTGTAGCACTGGTACCATATTGTGTACCCAATATGTATTTAAAAGCTGGTTAAAAAACACATATATACAGATATAAACAGTAAGAGAACACACAAAACCCATAATTCTGATCTTATTATCTAATGACTAGTTAGTTACTTTTCCAATGACTTTGCAGAACTAGTCCCAGAGGAATCAAAGAGAACTACTAAATTTCCCTTTAGATATTTTTGTTGAGGAAATCTCATTTGATATCAATACTGTGAAAATAAATAAGGAAAACCTTATTTAAAATGGAGTCAGGAAGCCCTGAAGAGGCTCTCATACACTATCACTCCTTGTAAAAAGCATATCTGACGTTCCCCAACAGGAAGAAGCTTACTTTACATACCCCAGTAAGAGAAAGAAAAAATTTCTCCTTGCTCAGGAGTAGCCCATCCAATGAGAAACCACTACACTCTTAAGCCAATGAGAAGCTATCACCACCCTGAACTCTTCTAAAGAGTCCCTCCCAACTTTCTCCTTTCCTCCATAAAAGCAAGCCCCTCTCTGTTCTCTGAACTTGCCTATAGTTTGCCACAGTTTGTGTGCCCTGAATTATAATTTCTCTGCTATTCTTTAATAAACTCTTTTTGCTGCTAAAATAGCTGGATTTGAGTTTTTTTTTTAAATATCAACAATACTTTATTCTCGCATTGGAACAAAACTTAATGTTATTTATTATCCTAAAATGTCAGAAATAGATGTTTTGATTTCTTTCCAGGATAAAGTGGAGGAAAAGAAAATATTCTGATGGAAAGTAACCATGAATACAGTTTTAAGACATATAACTGTTACTTTCATATACTTTATGTTGGTTAAAATAATAATCTATTCTTAGAAATAAAACGTTTTGGTGAATCTTCCTTTTACACTGCAACAAAATGCTTAAAATTATTCATCAATCCAACAACAAGTACCTTCTAGAAGTAATCATTTTTCCATAGTGTATAGAACTCTTAAGGGAGTAAAAGTATCCTGCCTCCAAAACATTTAGGATTGCTAAATATTTAAAGCCAATATTAAGTCATAGTAAAATCATAAATCCTTTTTAACCTTGTTCTTTCCACTCTCAAGGGTAAGTACTAATTTTCAGCGTTACCATTCCACACCCAGTTATGAAGGGAAGCACAAATTTAACAGGAATTATCAGGGAGGAGACATAGTGCAGTCCTAATCAAAGCCAATGAGTCTTGCTCCTCCACACAAATGGAATACAGATCCTCATATTTAGGATGACCTTTCATAAATAGAGCAAATTATGTGTATAGTTACTTAAACTAATACTCTAATAGATTGAAAATGGGTTCACATTTCCAAAAAAACCCTCTGTGGATAAGTAGAGCATGTTATTATACTTTGAGACTGCCCTCTGTTCATACTAATATAATGGTGACTTTGTTACCAAGAGCAAGACTTTTCCTACCTAGGAGATCTTAGCTCTGTTCATTTTAGTGAAACTATGATTAGAACTATCTTAGTAAATGATATAAAGCAAAGAAAATGTCCTTTACTATGACAACTAGAAACAGGTGAATATGATTTCTAAAAGCATTACAATTTGAAGTGAATGATCCTGTCATGACAAAGTGCCAAATGGAGGGAAACTATTAACTCACTACTAAGTGGTGAGGGAATTTCATTCTGCTGTCTATCCATCAAAGAGGGTATTTGACTTGTGTATGAACAGAGATCAGAAGTGAAAAAAAGTGAAAAAAATATTTTTTTATCCTTGGCCAGAAATTAGAAAATAGCTTTTGTAATATAGGTTAACAAAAGTTTGAACCAAAGAAGAAAACATGGAAGGGGCTTGGAGGACGAGAAGGGAAAAAAGAAGATACAGATGAAGATGATATTGTAAGAAGAAAAAGGACACTAGACTATGAAAGTCCTCAGAAAGTAAAGTGGCATTATAATAGTCAATTAAAACATTAACTCAGAGACTGAATATAGATAACAGCAGTGAGAATTTTACAATTCAGAATTTTAGTGTCTTCTTGAAAAATGTTTGAAATTCAGAAGTCCAATAAGATACTTTATGAAGAATACTTAAAATCATCTCATTAATTAAATATATCAAAAAGAAACAGATGTTCTCTGCAATAATTTACTCTTAAAGTACTTAAGAATTCTTCTTATGCAAATACTAGTAGCATACTAATTAAAAAAAACCCTAATTGACTTCAACAAATGATCCTTAGTTAAAGCAACTAGAATAATCAAGAATTATAAAACATGAATTGCTAACCTAGTAGCAGACAACTTTTACATTTACTTTTATTTGTTAAATGAAGCAAAATGCATAACTTGCTTCAAAGAATATTTCAAGAAATATATCACTAGAATTAGGATGTGATGATAGCATTTAAATTCCATAAAACTTATTATGAGGAAACTGTCTACCCTGACATTTCCCCAGTAAAAAAAATAAAAAGCATTCTTATACATAATATCTAATATTTTTTTTACTCCTTTCCCATTTACAAAGTGCCTACATACATATCATTTATGCTAACCACCGGCTGCATGATGGGTATTATTTATCTCTATCTTCACAGGGAGGCAGCACAGAACACAGGCTTTGATGCTCTGTCACTGAGTAGTTTGTGACTGAGCAAGTTATTTAAACTCTCTTAATCTCATCTTCCTCATGTGTAAAATGGGGTTTTATCTGCCTGATAGGGTTGTTATAAAGATTAAATGAGTCAATAACTGTGAAATGTTTAGAACAATAAGTGGTAAGTAATGAAGTTACTATGATTACTACAGATAAAATTGAGGTTAAGAGATCTGGCCTAATCCTACCCAGTAAATGAACAGAAGAGTCAGGATTCAAATTGTAATCTTTCACATAAAGTCCTGATTTTAAGCAAGCTTTAACCCAATCCAAATGAGGTTATGTTATTCTTGAAAGAGCATAGATTTTGGTGCAGATTTGGGCTCAAATAACATCTCCAACTACTTGGGCAAGTCACATAACAATTAGCCTTGGTTTTACCTATCTGTGAAATAGAGACATTAATACCTAATTCATATAGTCATATGAGGATTAAATGAGACAACTTCCTAAAATCAAAATGGAAGGACATTATAAAGTGAAAATTGAAATATTTGGCTTTGTTGTAAATATTTTAAATTAAGAGTTCCCAAAACCTATGATGTTACAGTTGCCAGCACAACATAGGACATATAATTAGAAGGATTTTAACAGATTTGTTACCTATTGCAATAGATAAAACTGTTTTTGAGAAACTCTAATGAGTGGACTCTAATGAGTATCTACTCTGGTTTTATTAGAAAATTGTGTGAGAGGGGCACCTGGGTGGATCAGTTGGTTAAGCATCTGACTTTGGCTCAGGTCATGATCTCATGGTTTGTGAGTTCAAGCTCCACATCGGGCTCCACATTGACAGCAGAGTCTGCTTCCTATCCTCAGTCCCCTTCTCTCTCTGGCCCTCCCTGGCTTGCGCTTTCTCTCTCCCTCTCTCAAAAATAAATAAACATTAAAAAAATAAAATTGTGTGATAAACAGTATCATTGCTGGTGTATTTTAAAAATTATTTTCCTAGAAAAAAAAATAATGAGATAAATATCTCATTTTAAATGTTGAAATATGCAATACGTATTTTTCAGAAAATGAGAAAGCCTATCAATATTATTACATATCAAGTCATTTTAGAAAATACAAATCTAATTATGTTCAATTTAACAAATTAGCACTGCCATAGTCTAGCTAAGCATTCCAAGACTGTTCCTTTAATTACTGATGGGGTTCAAAGCAAGTCTCCCCAAAATGTACAACTTTGGCAGGGGAATTATTTTGAGCTAAATGCATTTGAGACCCTGCAGACTCAAGAGAAATTTTTGCCTCTCCCTTAACTCCTTAGAAGGATCCAAATTGGGGGTCTTTCCCAGAATTAGAGTTATTATCAGAGATAATTTATCTGAATGACACATCTGTATGGCAGGCCAAACACCTAATTACCAGAAACGTCTGCTCTTCTTAGTGTACTCTGAATTGTCATCCTCCCCTTTGAAGCCCCAAGCTCCTATCTCATTCCTTAGCTCAGGATGGTATACATACCACATTTTACCTTTCTGTTTGTGAAACCTTCATGTATATGGGGTTCCCATGCATATTAAATTAAATTTCGTTTTCTCTTGTTAATCTGTGTCATGTCAATTTAATTCTTACACTAGCTAGAAGAAACTTTAAAAAGGTAAAATAAAAGATTTTCTTCCCTACACCATATGATCCCATATATTAACTCATATTAAAGGAATGTTTTAAATAAATCTACTGGGATAGGCAAGTATCCCTATATGACATCTTTTAATACTTTTAAGATAAAACACATATGCTTTGTGCATAGTACATGGCATACATATTCTACTGTGTTGAAAGTCATAAACATGTAATCCTTCAATTCTACCACTAAATTAATCTTAGAAAACTTTCTCTTCAATTTCTAAATTACAGCATAAATTTTTGTAAGTGTCAATGATCAACCCAGCTTCATTCATTGGTAAATGTTTATGACATAAATTTAAATAGATGTACAGCATCTCTGTAATATGAGTTGCTAGGCTCCAAAGCTAGCTATGAAATAATTTCAAAGCCAGAAACTTGATTGCTAAAGCAAGTCATTTAATAGATTCTTTGATATACATACACATGTATATTGTTATTTTCAATAAATGTATATTTGCTTCTTAGCAATGCCGTAACAAAGTACCACAAATTGGGTAGCTTGACACAATAGAAATTTATCCTCTCACAGATCTGAAGTCAAGATGTCAGCAGAACCATGCTTCTTCTAGATGCTTTACAGAAAGGTTCTTCCTTGCTCCTTCCTAACTTCTCATGATACCAGCAATCCTTGGTGCTCCTTGGCTTATACCTGCATTACCCCAATCTCTGCCTCTATAATCACATGGACCTCTTTCCTGTATGTGTGTCTCTATGTCCTCTCCTCTGGTTACAAAAACACAAGTCATACTGACTTTAGAGTCCATCCTACTCCACTATGATTTCACATCCACTAATTACATCTACAAAGACCCTATTTCCAAATAAAGTCACATTTTGGAGATTACAGCAGACACAAACTTGGGGGGGAATGCTATTCAACCCAGTATAGTAGCTTTACATTTATTTCATGTAATTTTAGTCTTTAAAGTATGATTCAGCTGTGAGATTGTGAGACCAAACAAACTAAACCATGTCTAGCACAAAAATGTACATTGGATATTTTCTCAAATTTTTTTCATAAAATGTGTATTAGCAAATCAATTGTTTTTATATATAAAAATGTCACTACCTGCTCATGCTTTTAGACTTTACTCATGTACATCTTTTAGCTAGATTACTTTGACCTCAGGACAGGACAAAAAGTAGAAGTAAGAAAGTGTCTATATTGTTGGGATTAAAGTGGAGGACAAAGGACAAACCAAGAGAAGATACTGTACAGCAAAGAATGGGATCATTCCTCTTGGGCAGATTCCCAGGAATAGAGTTTCTGGGTCATATGGTAAATTTATGTTTAACTTTTTAAGAAACCACCAAACTATTTTAGAGAACTCTCTATACAATTTTATATTCCTACCAACAATGCATGAGTGTTCCAATTTCTCCACAATATTGCTAACACATAGTGTTGCCTTTTTTATTGCATTCCCCAGTGAATAATGATGTGCCAGATAGTCTGCTAGGTAGTAGGTATAAAAAAGTAAGTAACACATAATCCCTGACCTTAAAGCATTATTTAATGTCAGAGAGAAAAAGAGAGAGAAGTGAAGAGATAATAACATAGCACATTAAATGAACACATGCCATTACATCATATTTTTTACTAAATAGTTTTAGGAAACTTGAACATACTCCCTTAAAAACAAAGAATATTCTGGAGACTCAACTAAACAAAGCCTAAGATTATATTAAAGTCATCAGCCTGTCAAGTATTTTTTCTTTATACTTCTGATCTTTAAAGCAATCATGTAAGACATTCTATCAACTACTTCATTTTCATTTGAAAGGCATATGCAATAGTATGGAGTACAAAGTAATACTGCATTTAAGTTTCCTTAGGGGAAAATGACCATTATTATTTTAAGAGAATTTCCAGAAAGATGATCTCTACAATAGTAGGTTTCTCTAGTGAATGGTATTAATCATTTTGGCTAGACCTTTAAAAAAGTCAGATGGGTCCTATAAAATGGAGATTGAGGCAGATGATACAACACTTCTGTTAAATAAAACTGAATAATTCTATACTCTGATTTCAAAGCCATATAAATGAGTTGTACACATGAATAATTTTAACAAAATGTTAAATTACTTTTTGTTTTAATTTCCTCAGATGGCCTACCTCTGAACCCAATATAAAGTGAAATAGAGGCAAGGAAATGTGGATCTCTTGAATTATATACAAAGTTGAAAAATATACTTAATGTCCCTACCAAGAAATAAAAATTATCATCTGAGTCTTATACCCATAAGAACTCCATTAGAAATGAAAGTTAATATACTGCCACATTCTGTATATATAAAATACAATGTCACATCTTTGCAGAATGAAGAAAACAAAAGTAGGCTTGTGGAGAGTTCCAAGTAAGAGAATAATGATTTAACAGCAAGACTTATGGTAAAAGACACATTTTATTCATTTATCCATTAAGTACTAATCAAAGTGTTAGACAGGCATGTGGCATAAAAATAATTCTCCATTCTGGAAGCCAGGGAAGATGGCAGAGTAGGAGGATTCTAAGGTCACCTGTCCCATGAATACACCTAGATAATATCCACATCAGTGTAAATAATCCAGAAAACAATGTGAAGACTAATGGAACAGACTCTCCACAGGTAAATGTACAGAAAAAGGCCACATTTGAGGGTACAGAAGGTGGACACGTGGTCAGAAGCTAAAGGGACACATAGGACCAACCACAGGAGAAGGATGCTACAGGCTCAGAGAGGAGAAGGAAACAGACCCTAACAACACACACCAGGCATAGGGAACCTAAACACGGAAGACAAATCCCCATAACATTTGGCTTTGAAAACCAGAGGGGCCTAATTTCTTGAGTTCCTACAATGAGCAGGGCTTAATACCTGGAACTTTAAGAATCAGTGGGTTCAACTCTAGAAGAGTTAAAGGGTGAGAGGAACTGATTCCCCACCCTTAAAGAGCACAAGAAACAGCACCTGTGGAGATACATCATAGAAGCAGCAGTTTGAAAATATGTCTGAGGTATGGGGAGAAAAAAACTGCTTACTAACTTCACAGCTGGTGACAGAGGAACTGAAATCATTGGGAGACATCCCCAGGAAAAAGAGTTGGCAGGGACCATTTTCTTAGCTTGCCAGCCAGCTCAAATACACAGATAACTGGGACAGTGTAAAAATTCTCCTACCCACCTTCCTAAGGACTCACTTCTGCCGATCCATCCCCTCTAGCTCTGTGGCAGTTTTCTTTTTCTTTTTTTTAATGTTTATTTATTTTTGATAAAGAGAGAGAGAGAGCAAGTAGGGGAGGGGCAGAAAGAGAGGGAGACACAGAATCTGAAGCAGGCTCTAGGCTCTGAGCTGTCAGCACAGAGCCCAATGCAGGGCTGGAACTCCAAAACCACGAGATCATAACCTGAGCTGAAGTCAGACACTCAACCTACTAAGCTACCCAGGCACACCTCTGTGGAGCTACACTGGCTCCAGACCTGTGGAAACCTTGCTACCACCACACTCCAACCCCATATTCTCCTGTGGACCTGTCCCTATCAAAAATTCCTTGGTTAGAGATCACCAAAGTGGTGCCACAAAATGGGAGCCATCACCACTCCACAGTGACTCCTGCTCAGAGGAGAGGGAAAGATAACCATACTTCCCTATGGCCCCAGCAGTGGGCATGGGGCAGACATTGGGTCTGACTGTAACCCCTGCTCACCAATTAAAGCTTCTCAGGGACAACACAGGGAAAGTGCTCTGAAATTCCATGCTACTGCATCTCTGGCAAATGCCTGGTCTGACTCAACTCAAGTCCAAGGCAACCCCAGACAGGCACACTAATAACACAGGGACCAAACCCTGCCCACAACAGACAACAAGAGCCATTACAGAAAACTAGACTGAAGGCAAGAGTGGCTCAGCACAACACGAAGGTGCATGCAATACACATAGGAGACGCCCTTAAAGCATGAGGTACTGATGAACAGAGGACACTACACCACAGGGCATTACAGGATCTTTTCTTCATGAGGCTACTATTTTCTTTTTTTTTTTTTTTTATTTATTTTTGGGACAGAGAGAGACAGAGCATGAACGGGGGAGGGGCAGAGAGAGAGGGAGACACAGAATCGGAAACAGGCTCCAGGCTCTGAGCCATCAGCCCAGAGCCCGATGCGGGGCTCAAACTCACGGACCGCGAGATAGTGACCTGGCTGAAGTCGGACGCTTAACCGACTGCACCACCCAGGCGCCCCGAGGCTACTATTTTCAAAAGTAGGAGACATAGCTGACTTTCCTAACACACAGAAATAGGAAGTTAGCCAAAATGAGGAGACAGAGGAATATGTCTCAAATGAAAGAATGAAAAAATCACAACAGGAATGCTAAACAAAACAGATATAAGTAAGGTGCTTGATAGAGAATTTAAAGTAATAGTCATAAAGATACTCGCTGGACTTGAGAAAACAGTGGACAATGTTATTGAGACCCTAACAAAGAGATATAAAAAAGAACCAAAACCAACCAAAGAGGAAGAAGTCAATAACTGAAATTAAGATACAATGGATGGAATAATTAGTAGACTAGAAAAGGCAGAAAAATTAATCAGTGACCTGTAAGAAAGAATAATGGAAAGCAATCAATATGAACAAAAGTGAGAATAAATGATAAATAATGAAAAATGAAAATAGGGAACTCAGCAACGTAATCAAGTGTAATTAACATTCACATTATAGAGATCCCAGAAGGAGAAGAGAGAGGAAAGGGGGACATAGTATGTATTTGAAGAAATAATAGCTGAAAACTTCCTGAAACTAGGGAAAGAAACAGAATCCAGATCCAGGAGACACAGAGAACACCCCAAAAAAATCAACCCAAGAAGGTCCACATGAAGACAGAGCAATTAAAATGGCAAAAAAAAAGTGATAAAGAATTTTAAAAGCATCAAAAGTAAAGGAAGTAGATATATACATGGGAAACCCCATAAGGCTATCAGCTGATTTTTCAGCAGAAACTTTGCAGGCCAGAAGGGAGTTCATGATATATTCAAAGTGCTGAAAGGAAAAACCCAGAAACCAAGAATACTCTATCCAGCAAAGTTATCATTCAGAATATGAGACATATAGAGTTTTCCAGACAGATGTCCATTCTCATCACTGCTGTTCAACATAGTACTGGAAGTCCTAGCCTCTGCAATCAGACAACAAAAAGAAATAAAAGGCATCCAAGTTAGCCAGGAAGAAGTCAAACTTTTACTCTTTGCAGACGACATGATACTCTGCGTGGAAAACCTGAAAGGCTCCACCAAAATATTGCTAGAACTGATACATGAATTAAGCAAAGTTGTAGGATATAAAATCAATGTATAGAAATCAGTTGCATTTCTATACATCAATAATGAAGCAGCAGAAAGAGAGGTGAAGGAATCAATCTCATTTACAATTGCACCAAAAACCATAAAATACCTAGGAATAAACCTAACAAAAAAGGTACAATATCTATACACTAAAAACTATAGAATGCTTTTGAAAGAAATTAAAGACACAAAGAAATGGAAAAACACTGATGCTCCTGGATTGGAAGAAAAAATATTGTTAAAATGTCTTTACTACCTAAAAGCAATCTACACATTCAATGCAATCCCTATCAAAATAACACCAGCATTCTTCACAGAGCTACAACAAACAATTCTAAAATCTGTATGGAACCATAAAAGACCCCAAATAGACAAAGTAATATTGAAGAAGAAAATCAAAGCTGGAGGCATCACAATTCCAGACTTCAAGCTGTATTAGAAAGCTATAATCATCAAGACAGTATGGTACTGGCACAAAAACAAACACACAGATCAGTGGAACAGAATAGAGAACCCAGAAATGGACCCACAAAGACATAAACAACTCATCTTTGGCAAAGTAGGAAAGAATATGCAGTGGAAAAAAGACAGTCTCTTCAGCAAAAGGTGTTGGGAAAACTGGACAGCGACATGCAGAAGAATGAACCCAGACCACTTTCTTACCCCATACATAAAAACAAACTCAAAATGCATGAAAGACCTAAATAGAAGATAGGAAGCCATCAAAGTCCTAGAGGAGAAAATGGGCAACAACCTCTTTGAATTTGGCCACAGCAACTTCCTAATAGACATGTCTCGGAGGTAAAGGAAACAAAAACAAAAATGATCTATTGGGATCACATCAAGATAAAAATCTGTACAGTGAAGGAAACAATCAATAAAACTAAAAGCAACCAATGGAATTGGAGAAGATATTTGTAAATGATATATCAGATAAAGGGTTAGTATCCAAAATCTATAATAACTTATCAAACTCAACACCCCAAAACCAAATAATCCAGTGAAGAAATGTGCAAAAGACATGAACAGACACTTTTCAAAAGAAGACATCCAGAAAGTAACAGACACATGAAAAGATGCTCAACATCATGCATCATCAGGGAAATACAAAACCACAATGAGATACCACCTCACACCTGTCAGAATGGCTAAAATTAACAACTCAGGAACAACAGATGTTGGCAAGGATGTGGAAAAAGGAGAACCCTTTTGTACTGCTGGTGGGAATGCAAACTGGTGCAGCCACTCTGGAAAACAGTATGGAGGCTCCTAAAAAAAGTAAAAATAGAGCTACCCTAAGACCCAGCAATAGTACTACTAGGATATCTAAAGGATACAAAAGATATAAAAATGCTGATTCAAAGGGGCTGCATTTGAACTTTCTGATTCAAATTTATAGCAGTGCTATCAACAATAGACAATAGCCAGGGGCACCTGGGTGGCTCAGTTGGATAAGCATCTGACTTCGGCTCAGGTCATGATCTCATGGTTCATGGGTTCGAGCCCATCATTGGGCTAGGTGCTGACAGCTCAGAGCCTGGATCCTGCTTCTGATTTTGTGCATCTCTCTCTCTCTCTGTCTCTTTCTCTCTCTTTCTCTCTCTCTCTCTGTGTGTCTCTGCACCTCTCCTGCTTGTACTCTGTCTCTCTCTCTCTCAAAAATAAATAAACATTAAAAAAATTAAAAAAAAAATAGCTGATAGCCAAATTATGAAAATAGCTCAAATGTCCATTTGGACTGATGAATGGATAAAAAAGATGTGATATATATATATAACAAAACAGATGAAGATAGAGGAAGGGAAAGAAAAATAAGATAAAAACAGAGAAGGAGGCAAACCACAAGAGACTCTTAAATACCAGACAACAAACTCAGGGTTGCTGAAGCAGGGTTGAGTGGAGGATGGGCTAAACTGGTGATGAGCATTAAGGAGGGCATTTGTTGGGAGGAGCACTGGGTGTTATATGTAAGTAATGAATCACTAAATTCTACTCCTGAAAACATTACACTATATGTTAAATAACTTGCACTTAAATTAAAAAAAAAATTTTCCCAGAGAAACAAAAGTTAAAGGAATTCATGACGATGAAACCAGCCCTACAAGAAATGTTAAGGGAACTCTTTGAATGGAAAGGAAAGACCATAAGCAGGATTAAGTAGGAAGCACAAAGCAGTAAAATTAAGTATATCTATAAAATTCAGTCAAGGGACTCACAAAATAAAAGAATTTAAAGTATGATACCATATACCTAAAATGGTGGGGAGGGTTGGAGGAATAAATTTAGTGCTTTTAGAATAGGTTTAAATTTAAGCAACCATCAACCTAATATAGACTGCTATATTAATAAGATGTTATATATAAGCCTAATGGCAACTACAACTCAAAAACTAGTAATAGATATGTAAAAAATAAAGAACAAGGAATCCAAGTACACCACTAAAAAAGGCAAATGATGAAAGAAGAGAGCAAAGAAGAAATGAATACAGAACTACAAAAACAACCATACAACTAGTAACAAAACGGCAATAAATGCATATCTATCAATAATTACTTTTAGCTGTAAATAAACTAAACACTCCAATGAAAACACAAAGAATGGTGGAAAGGATAAAAAAGCAAGACCCATGTATATGCTGCCTACAGAAAACTCATTTCAGAACTAAAAACACATGCAGATTGAAACTGAAGAGATGGAGAAAGCACTTATCTCACAAATGGAAATGAAAAGGAAGTCAGGGTAGAAGTACTTATTTTGGACAAAATGGACTTTAAAACAAGGACTTTAAGTAGCACCTCGGTGGCTCAGTTGGTTAAGTGTCCAACTGCTGATTTTGGTTCAGGTCATGATCTTGTGGTTTGTCAGTTCAAGTCCCATGTCAGGCTCTACACTTACAGTGTGAGGCCTGCTTAGGATTCTCTCTCTCCCATTCTCTCTGTCCCTCCCTTGCTCTCTCTTAATCTCTCTCTTTTTCTCTCTCAAAATAAATAAATATTAAAAAATATAATAAAACAATGACTTTAGTAAGAGACAAAGAACACTCTCTAATTATCATGGGAATAATCCAACCAGAAGATATAACATTTGTAAATTTTATTCACCCAACATGGAGTCACCCTAATACCTAAAGCACCCAATAACAAACATAAAGGAAGTAATCAATAGTAATACAATAATAGTAGGGGACCTTAACACCTCACTTACATCAATGGATAGATCATCCAAAATGAGAATCAACAAGGAAAGAGTGGCTTTGAATGGCACATTGCAACAGATGAATATAACAGATATATTCAGAACATTCCATCGTAAAACAGCAGAATACACATTCTTTTCAAGTGCGCATAGAACATTCTCCAGAATAAATCACGTTAGTCCACAAAACAGTCTCAAGAAATCCAAAAAGATCAAAGCCATTCCATGCATGTTTTCTGACCACAATGCTATGAAACTAGAAATCACCCACAAGGGAAAATCTGGAAAGAACACCGACACATGGAGGTGATATAACATGCTACTAAATAGTGAATGGGTCAACAAGAAATCAATAAGGAAATAAAAAAATACATGGAGACAAATAAAAATGAAAACACAATGGTCCAAAATCTTGGGATAGAGCAAAAGCAGTGCTAAGAGGGAAGGTTATAGCAAATGGGCCTACCTCATGAAGCAAGAAAAATCTCAAATAAACAGCTTAAACTTATACCCAAAAAAGCTAAAAAAAAAAGAAAGACTAAAACTCCAAAGCAATGTTATGTTTTAACAAAGAATAAAACATAAATTAACAACACAGACACTAAAAAAAAAACCAACATATCAATAAAAACAGGAGTTGGATCTTTGAAAAGATCAACAAAATTGATAAAACTTTAGCCAGACTGATGAAAAAAAAGGAGAGGACTCAGAATCAGAAATGAAAGAGAAGAAATAACAACCAATGCCACAGAAATCTAAATGATTATAAGAGAATATCAAAAAAATTATATGCCAACAGAATGGACAACCTACAGGAAATGAATAAATTTCTAGAAATATATAACCTCCCAAAACTGAATCAGGAAGAAATAGAAAATTTGAACAGATTGATTACCAGCAATGAAATTGAATCAGTAATCAAAAGACCCTCAAGAAACAAGAAAGTCTAGGGTCAGAAGACTTCACAGATGAATTCTACTAAACATTTAAAGAAGAGTTAATATCTATTCTTCTCAAATTATTCCAAAAAAATAGAAGAAAAACTTCTGAATTTATTATATGAAGCCAGCATTACCCTTATTCCAAAATCAATTAAAGATACTACACAAAACAAGAACTACAGGCCAATATCTTTGATGAACATAGATGCAAAAATCCTGAACAAATTAGCAATCTGAACCTAACAATACATTTAAAAAATCATTCACCATGACCAACTGCAATTCATTCCTAGGATGTAAGCATGCTTCAATATTTGGAAATCAATCAACATGATACATCACATCAAGAAGGATAAAAAGCATACAATCATTGGAATAGAAGCAGAAAAAGCAGGTGACATTGTACAACATTCATTCATGATAAAAACCCACAAGTAGAGGGAATATACCTTACCATAACAAAGGTCATATATAAAAAAACCCACGGCTAACATCATCCTCAATGGTAAAATCTGAGAGCTTTTCCCCTCATATCAGGAACAAAACAAGGATGTCTACTCTCACTACTTTTATTTATTCAACATAGTACTGGAAGTTCCCAGCTACAGCAATCAGACAAGAAAAAGAAGTAAAAGGCATCCAAATTGGTAAAGAAGTAAAACTGTCAATGTTTACAGATGACATGATACCATATATAGAAAACCCTGGATTCCATCAAAAGAACTACTGGCACAGGTAAATGAAATCAGTAAGGCTCCATGACTCAAAATTAATACACAAATATCTGTTGCATTTCTATACACTAATAATAAAGTAGCAGAAAGAGAAATTAAGAAAATCCCATTTACAGCTGCACCAAAAATAATAAAATACCTGGAAAAAATTTAACCAAGGAGTTGAAAGACTGGTACTTTGAAAACTATAAAACACTGATGAAAGAAACTGAAGATGGCATCCAAAAACGGAAAGGCATTCCATGCTCATGGATTAGCAGACAAATGTTAAAATGTCTATACTACCCAAACCAATCTACACATTCAATGCAATCCTTATCAAAATAACACCAGCACTCTTCACAGAGCTAGAACAAACAATCCTAAAATTTGTATGGAACCACAAAAGATCCCAAATAGCCAAAGCAATCTTGAAAAAGAAAAAAAAACTGAAGGAATCACAATCCCAGATTTCAAGACATACTACAAAGTTGTAGTAATCAAAACACTATAGTACTGGACAAAAACTGCCACATAGGTCAAAAGAACAGAATAGACATACCAGAAATAAACCCCAATTACATGGTCAATTAATCTTTGACAAAGGAGACAAGAATATGCAATGGGAAAAAGTCTTTTCAACAAATGATGTTGGGAAAACTGGACAGCTACATGCAAAAGAATGAAACTGGACCACTTTATTATACTATGCACAAAAATAAGTTCAAAATGGATGAAAGACCTAAATGTGAGATCTGAAGCCATAAAAAACTTAGAAGAGAGCACAGGAAGTACTTTCTCTGACATTGGCCAAAGTAACATCCTTCTAGATATGTCTCCTGATGCAAAGGAAAAAAAGCAAAAATAAACTATTGGTAATACATCAAAATAAAAAGCTTTTGCACAGCCATGGAAACAATATATAAACTAAAAGTAACCCATGGAATGGGAGAAGATATTTGCAAATAACATATATGATAAAGGGTTAGTAGCCAAAATATATAAAAAACATAAAACTCAACATCCAAAAAACAATCAACATCACTAATCACCAGGGAAATACAGTGTCAGAATGGCTAAAATTAACAACTCGGGAAACAAGTGTTGGCAAGGATGTGGAGAAAGGCAAACACTCTTACGCTATTGGTGAGAATGCAGACTGGTGCAGCCACTCTGGAAAACAGTATGGAGGTTCCTCAGAAAGTTAAAAATAGAACTACCCTATGGCCCAGCAATTGCCCTACTAGGTATTTATCCAAAGGACACAAAAATACTGATTCAAAGGGATATATGCACCCTGATGCTTATAGCACCATTATCAACAATAGCAAATTATGGAAATAGCCCAAATGTCCAGTGACTGATGAATGGATAAAGAAGATATATATATAATGGAATATTACTCAGCCATCCAAAAGAATGAAATTTTGCCATTTGCGATGATGTGGATGGAACTAGAGTGTATTATGCTAAGAAAAATAAGTCAGTCAGAGAAAGACAAATACCATATGATCTCACTCATATATAGAATTTAATGACCAGAGGAGGGGAGAGACAAATCAAGAAACAGACTTTTAACTATAGAGAACAAACTGAAACTGAGAGCTACTGGAGGGGAGGTAGGGTATATGGGTCAAATAGGTAATGGTATTAAGGATGGCACTTGTGATGAGCACTGGGTGTTGTATGTAAGTGATGAATCACTAAATTCTACATCCAAAACTAATATTACTACTTATGTATGTTAACTAGCTGGAATTTAAATAAAAATTTGGATAAAGAATAAAAAGATTCTTAATTATTCAGGGATAAAAGGAAGGGATGGATAAGATATAAATATGACTATCACTGACTGAATGCAGAGAAAAAGGGGTAATTTAGAATAATTACAAGAGAAGGATTTCAACTTTTAGTTGTGTACATATATATTTGGAAATTAGAAACTTCAATTTAGGAATCATTGGCCATGAGTATTGTTAAATTATTAAATGGTAAATAATCAATTTTAGTAGAATTTGATTGCTAGTACCAATGTGTTTCAAGGCAATTCCTCCATAATTTTTATGCTATGAGTTTTGGCCACCTAGACTGTATCCAATTAGCTAACTTTCTTTAGATACTGACTACCATTCTGGAAAATTATTCTTAAAGTCTACATCAGAGAAAACAAAACATTTATTGTTCTATTTATGTCTGATGATATGTACTTTGGGTCCAGGTGCTAGATAGAGACCTCATAAATGCTGAGGAGAACTACCAATCCTAAAAGACTTTGGAAATGAAAACTTACCACTTATATAAATCCTCTAGGGAACTGATGAAAAATTACCTTAGCCCAGTGGTCCTTACAATTTTTCTATCCCATGACTTCCCAATCCCTACATCTTTTCTCTCTTAAACCAAATCACATAACTGCAGTATTTTTGTGCTTCTGGGAAGGAAAGAAAGAGATTATCATTTTTATGAGAGCACAGGGTACACTCAATAAATGTTGAAAAAGAGCACCAGGCACAGGCAGACAACAAAAAAGCTACAGGAAGACTGTGGATCATGAGGATTTGACAAGCAGGTGGTTCTGTGGTCATCAAATCACTATTCATAGATGTGTTGTTCTAGGCCAGAGATTCCTGTTCTGAGAAAAATGCCTCAGCCATTTCCCCAGGGGACATCAGTCACTCATGTCAACACACAACTCGGAAGGAATTCAAAACTTAACTGGGTTAAAAATTGCTTCTAAGTATGTTTTCTTAATCTAATTTAAAGTTTAAGAAAATCAAAAGAATTCTAACCCCCTCCAAATTCTACCTACATCTCCAGCCCTATTTTTATTACTTCTATTTTTCAAGTACAAAGTCTTTTGTCTCAATGTAAAGTGGTTTATGAATTGCTTCCTTTAGGATATAAGAATGCCTTCCTACCTTCTCACATCCCTCCTTCTATCTGAAATGTCTTTCCTTGTCTTTACATTCAAAGTTCAGTCTTCAGCTTAGTTTCTACTTAATTCCTGGAAATTTTCTAGGAACATGTCAGCTATCAGTCATAATGCCTCTTTAGCATTGCTACTATAACCATAACATTTAGAACTCAGCAAATGATTTTATGTATCTGTTCTATGCCTCTAACTATATTAAAAGCCCTTTTGGGTAGAGTCAGCATATAATATCTTATTGTAGTACCAGTGTCCAATAGGTCTCAATAATGAGGATGATAAAGATCATCTATAAGCAGATTCCAAAATATATTTCAGCCCTTTATTCTAGCCTATGAAGATGATCTTTTTAATCAAACTTTGTATTCTGTGTAAACTTTTCCAATTAAAATTTCCACTTCTTTCCTACCAATAAAGTTTTATTTTCATAAATGAGACTTCCTTGCTATATTTCCTTTAATAACTATCTCTCAAATTTTAACACTGCCTTAAAAAAAGAAAGATCATTTTTCAGAGTAAGATTGTATCTTTAGCTTAATGTTCACAGTATCCCATTATGTTAATGCATTTAGGAAAAGCATAAAAGTAACTAAGAGATTGCTTTTTGTGGCACTTTACAAGTACAATTTGCTTTACACAAAAAATAATGCATCCTAATTTGAAAAGTTAATTTATAAGATCCAATCTTTTTATATCAGAGATGCCAGCTGGGCACAGGCTTGTGACAATGAATGAAAACAGAAAACAGAGATTTTTATTATAGAACTATTTTCAAGGAAGTCAAGAATATTAATGATTATGCCTTTATATATTCGACAACTTAACTAAAGTTATATTAGCAAATGCAGTAGAATCAGAATCAGGAGGTATGTATAAGATAATCTAGCTCAGGAGTTCATAAATGGTATTCCAAAAATAGTGTCACTACAAAAAGTGACACTGTAGCTACCTAAGTTTAGGAAACTCTGCTTGTTCTTTTCTCCCTTTTAGAGATGCATATACACAACACCGAGAAGTTCAGCAGCAAAGAAACCTCTTCAATTTCAGAAATATATTTGATCATGGAACATTTATACCAGTAATGCCTGCTAACAGACTAGAAATCAGAACTAGTCATCATACTATTTAGAAAATGCTGATCTAGTATAAGACTTTTATTTTATAGGTTTTTTTAAATGAGAGTCATAGCAGTTAAATAGCTGTCAAGGTGAGACACGATGGAGAGCAGCAGAGTCAACCAAACTCAGGTCTCCTAATCCCACCCTTCCTCCATGCCTCATTTGTTATATATACAAAACACATTTAATATAACCATCACTTTGCAATTCAAAGTCTCTCCATCACTACTAAAATGCAAGTTTTTAAAAAGCATACACTAATATGTATTTCAAGCATACCCAGAGTTTATCTATCACTTTGCATATATTTCTCTTTTTGTTTTTAAAATTAAAAAGGTTGAATCTGATAGCAAATAACCTGAGACATTTGTGATAGGTGGGACAGCACCAGAAACCCCTGAGACTAGGTTTAAGATGTGTCCATCCAGATAAAATCTCAGATGAATTTTAATATAACAAAGTACTTATAAAATTATTTTTAATTCCAGTTTGAGATTTTAAAACAATGATAGAGATTTAATGAAGGCATTAGAAGCAGAATCCTTAATTTGGCAATATACAAGAAAACATGAATTCAGAAGGAAGGTTTCTGTGATTGGAGAAGCCATGCATCATACTTAATGTATGTCCCAGGAATTTATTGTTTAAAGCAAGATTAGTGAAGTATCAATCTGTGAAATTCTACAAGAAATTCATTTTATAACTTAACTGATATTCCTATCATCAGTAACTTAATTTTTCACACATGAGTTCTCATTTAAATGTTCTGAATGTCTAAACCAATTGTACTTCAGTAGTGTGAAAAATATTCTATATATTTAGTATTCATGATATTCATTTAAACAAGATGATTAGAACAAATTTGTCAGTCTGAAAAAACTGCCAGTGGTATTTAGCTGGATTGGGGGAACATGATCTGAAGTCCAACACCTCCTTTTCTCAAGCCTAAAAAGAATGTAAAGTCATAAAATGTATGCATTCAAAAAAAAAAAAGAGAAAGAAATACAGAATTCATAGAGAAAAATTCTTATTCCAAGTAAGAATACCTTTCATTTTATTTATTTGTTAAAGCTCTACATCCAACTTGGGCTTGAACTCATCAACTTGAGATCAAGAGTCGCATGCTCTACCTTGGAATAACTTTCATTTTAATGAAGGTAAAAGATTTCTGATATATTTCTATTTGACATAGTTTTCACTTTAATACTATTTCACAGTATTTCACTTCATTTTATTTTAGATCATTGTCACAAAAATGATCTATGACTTCTTGAATATCACCTACTGCTACAACACAATAGCTAACACATCTAAGACTCATTGTGTACCAGGTGCAATTCTAAATACCTTCTATACAGTCACTCACTTAATTCTCAGAACAACCCTATGAGATAGTACTGTGATTATCTCCACTTTACAGATATTGAAACTGAGGCATAGGGAGTTTTAGTAACTTGCCCAAAGTCATACAGCCAGTAAGAAACAAATATAGATGTTGATGGGGGGTGGGAGGGAGGGGAGGGTGGGTAATGGGTATTGAGGAGGGCACCTGTTGGGATGAGCACTTGGTGGTGTATGGAAACAAATTTGACAATAAATTTCATATTTTTAAAAAATGGTCAAAATGCTAAAAAAAAAAAAAAAAAAGAAAAGAAACAAATATAGATGGAACCTGAATCCTAGAGGTCTAGCTCCAGAGTCTGTAATGTTTGAGCACTTACTATATGCCAAGCACTATGCTAACTTCTTTGCCTTACTTTATTTTGATATGCTGATTTAACTTTATTTTTAGAATAAAATCAACTGTAAACTTGTTTCTCTTTTATTTACACATTTGCAAGATATGTGGCTACATTCCTGAATTTATCAATACATCTCTAATATATTTAAAACCAGCTGTGTTCCATTTGAAAAGTTAAGTTGGGGCATTATTGTCTGTATTGCATAAATATTTAAGTATGAAAAAGCTGCCCACTTCATATTTCTTTGGCCTGTTTTGATTAAGTAGCTATGGGAAGGAAAGCAGGTAAGAAAAAGAGATATCTCAGGATGCAGCTTACTCAATGAGTGAGGCTGCAAAAGAAGGAAAAGCAGAGAGGCACTTCAAGGAATGGATTAACAAGCTCTGTCTAGTGATAGCCCAGAGCCAAAAGCAATGTATTATGTATCCTCTGTTTAACTGAAGTGTCTGCAATAAAGCATGGCATCCTTAAAACTGAAGAAACCTCTTTGTAGCATTACCACCTGCCTTTCCTAAGTAGATTTAGTCACTTCCTTTTCAGTGAAGCTAACCAAATTAATTCTCTACCTCTGAGTAAGGAAGCCATTCTCAGTGGAGAATATCCACTTTATATTCACAGGTAAACTATTCCTACACATGTGCTCCATCGTTTTTTTGAAAATTGATTTTTCTTTTACACGTAGCACCTTTGTGGGCTCTCTCCTGTCTGACCTCCCTACCATGTATGTTTACACTGAAACCTCTCTCCTATCAGACCTCCCTACCATACATGTTTACACATGAAACATGATCATGTTTATGGTTTACTATCATGTTTTGCCCATGTCTCATTATTTATCTCCTCATCTCAAATCAACAGTAATCTTTCCAGGTTTTCCATAATTAAAACAGACTGAAAATATACTTTTTGGTTCTCTGAATTAATTCTTTCTCAGAAAAAAAAAATGTTGCTTTGGTTTGGTCTTCCCCAGTCTACTAGGAAATGAATATAAAAAAATCTAAAGGATGTTCAATGAAAGGGAAGAATTCTTATCTATCCTTGTACTCCATCTTGAAAATACTTCTTCAGCAATGTTTCCATCTCTTAGTGATACACTCTCATTAGAAATAATGGTTTATAAAAACTATGAACATATGGAAAATGTTTGTTCAATAAAAAAGCAGAACTCCAAAGAGTATATACAATATAATGACAAATATATATATATGTGTATGTATATGGGTATATATGTATGCCTACCTGATTATATTAAATATGTATGTGTTCATATGTATTTGTAAAGACATTGTGTATACAGTATACGCATATACACATATATACACACTTGCATACAAAAAAATCAAGAAATTCATCAAAAGTGTTTTGTTTGAACAGTATGAGTATCAATAATTTTTTTCTTCTTTACACTTTTCTTCATTTTCCCATTTTTCTGAAAAAGCACATAATATTTTTATGTATTAAAAAAAAAACAGAACATTTACTGTGTAGGCTATTAACTTAGAAGGCAGGGAACAAAACATCACTTTCTCCCAAAATACTGGGATTTCTCTGAATCTAGCCCTAACACCAACCAAAACTTCCTGACAATTTAATGTTCTGCTTGGGTAGTTTGCCTTTACAAATACATATGAACACAGATACATATTTAATATAAGCAGGTAGGCATATAATACCTGATTTTTTAAAAAAAATTAAATTAAGTCATATAAACCCTTGCTTAAAACCCTCTTAAGGACATCTGACTTGAATGAGAATAAAATCAAAACTTTTTACCCAGATCTACAAAGCCCAATAAAATTTGGCCCCAATCTTGACCTCAATCTCTAACACATCCCTAAATCACTCTAGGGAAGCCCTCTGCCCTTTGACTTGTGCTTCACCCTGCCTGACACACAGTTCTTCATGTGGCTGGTCCCTTCCTGTCATTAGGTTTCAACTCAAATGTCACCTTCTCAAAGAGCCCTTCCTTGACTACACAATTTAATGTGTCATCTATTTCTCACTCCCATCACTCATTTCCATCACCTTTAAAACTTTTGTCACACAGCATTTATCACTATCAAAAGTTCTTGCTTCTTTCTTTACTTGCTATTATTTGACTCCCTTACTAGAATACAAGATTTTCTCACTGTATCCTCCTTACTTAAAACAGTGTCTGACATATAGCAAGAAAACAATAAATACATGTTGAAGGGATGATTACTGAAAAAAAGGGAATGATGAGAATAGCAATTGTCCATGGTACAAATTTTGGTTTAGGACCCTTTTTACAAACATATACAGATTCCAGTCTTAACCAATATCATGGTAACGGTGCAGCTGATATAAATTAATATGTATAAAATAAAGGTAAGTACTTCTAAATAAAGCCAAGAAATGAAGAAACATTCACAAGGAGATGATGGGAACATAAGGGTTTTGTTTATCACAGGCAGTAGGGAGTAGAGAAGGAATGGAAGCTCAGTTCAATAACAGCAACAAAAGGGTGAGAGTTTGGGTGATGATAGATGACCTGAGAGAACTGGTTTCTAGTGGTGACTAAAGCATGGGATTAGTTCAGAAAGACTCCTTGCAGAGGGTGGATACTTGGTTCCATGCTTTGGTCTGCCACATGTCAGGCAGCTTCTTACTCAAACCTCCCGAGGAATGGCTGAAATTAGGACATTTAAAGTCCTCAGTCAAAGGATTCTTTTTTTATGGTCTATCAAACTGTTTTACAGACTATATTATGATTTGTTTTCTGCTATGTCTGCAATGCTATTAAGCAGAACCACATGAAAAAGGAAGCAGAATGGTGTAACTCATTTCTCATAGTCCACAAGACTCAGGTCCTTTGGGATACTGGACAATGATCAATGTCCCTAGAATTAATCTTGCCATGTGCCCCAATATCAAGCTATTATGGAAGTGTTTTTAAAATTAGTGAAAAAAAAATTTTTAATGAAGTAAAAACAAAATATATAAGAATATATTTTAAAGTGACTATAAATTAAAAAACTGTGGGGGCGCCTGGGTGGCTCGGTTGGTTAAGCATACAACTTCAGCTCAGGTCATGATCTCACAGTTTGTGATTCGAGCCCCGCCTTGGGCTCTGTGCTGACAGCTCAGAGCCTACAGCCTGCTTTGGATTCTATGTCTCTCTCTCTGTCTCTCTCCTGCTTGTGCTCTATCTCTGTCTCTCAAAAAGTGAATAAACGTTAAAAAAAATATTTTAAAAAACTGTGAAAACAAGTTAGACTTAGGAAATTATAAAATTCATGTTGAAACTAATATAAAAATAAAATTCTTAAGCCTGATCAGTGCTGGATTACAGCGTCTCACAGAAGGGTTATGGTGCATTATCATACCTACACACATAAACACGCCAGAAATAATGAAAAGAATAAGGTTAGTGATATTTTTCATCTCTTTAAGGCTGTCTCTCCTTTTCAGTATAAAATATGCACTAGTCATTAATAGGCTATAAAAAGATAATGGACACCACTTTTCCTTTTCTATAAATTCTCTTATAAATGCTGTTAATTTTACCTATTTTCAGAAGGCAGGAGCCTAATAAGCAGAAACAAGTCCTAATTTGGCCACAGAATCAAAGCAAGAAATAAAATTCCTTATAAGAATTCATTCAAATTAAATATAGCTTTATTTTTGCTACAATGGTAACTGTCAAAAGAACTGGGTAAAATATTTGTTGACACATGCAGAAAACAACATAATAACATCTCTTTAATTCACACTCAATAGAGATGTTATCTGCCTTTTTCACATCATTGACATTTACTTATTAATGTATTAACTACTCATTTTTAGAACATTTATATCATAATATAAAATAAAAAGAAATTTAATACATCCATTAGATATAATAAAGGCTAATGTTTTATGTGCTCAGGTTTTCTGTTTAGGCACTTTTGTCAACTCATTTAATCCTCACAAAATAATGCAGTGTTGGAATGATCCTTATTTTATAGATGAGGAAACAGAGCCTTGATTCAGAGAAGTTGAGTATATTGTTAGCAAGTGATCAAGTCAGAAGTAGAACTCAGATTGCCAGAGAGAATACTTTTTACATCATTACAGCATATCTCCCTACAGACACTGAAAGAAAAATTCAGAAAACAAGCATAGACTGAGTGCCTTCAGCATGCAAGGCATAAAGCACAGTGTGCTGGAAAACATAAATATTTGTGACACAGATACTGCCTTCAGGCAGCTCACAATCTAAAAGAATAGATACCAGATAACTATATAAATAACTATAATAAAAGGAAGAAAAACACAGATGTCAAAAATAAGTTAGTTGAATATTAAGAGGAAGGATATTGTTTCTGGCAGGGGAGCATTAAATAAAACTGTAGGAAGGAAGTGGCATTTAAATTGAACCTTAAAGCCTATAGAATTAACAGTTTTGTAGCAACGGGTTGCATGCTAGCATTTGGAAGAAGTACCCATCTGATATACCACAGAAGGTATACATCTCATTTAAAAATTAGTTTCTAGAGGCACCTGGGTGACTCAGTCGGTTCAGTGTTCTACTTCAGCTCAGATCATGACCTCACATTCATGGGTTCGTGCCCCGCTTTGGACTCTGGGCTGATGGCTCAGAGCCTGAGCCTGCTTCTGCTTCTGTGTCTCCCTCTCTCTCTGCCTCTCCCCCACTTGCACTCTGTCTCTTTCTGTCTCTCAAAAATACTAAATAAACTTTCAAAAAAATAAAAAAATAGTTTCTAAAAAAGTCCAGAGTTGTTCTATACCAACACTAATCTGGTTTCAGTTGCTGAGAAATGTGTTTAAGCTGAATATCTAAAATAATCTCTGTGAAATTGTGCTGTAGAGCTTAAAAGTTTAGCTTGCTAAACTTTGGAGTCTTGTTACATATGCACAGAGAATGCATTTTGTGGGTTCATTTTTGCCATTTCTCTAGGCTTCACTTCCATTTTTTCTGTACAGGATAAAACATTTTCTCACCTGAAAATATTTCCAAATAGAATGATTTTATATGAATTTTATTATAAGTATTAAGGATCTAATTTCTTTATTCCATAGACCTGAGATTAGTAAACTTCAGCAAAAATCTAGCTTACTATCCATTTTCATAAATAAGGTTTAATTAATACACAGCCATGACCATAAATTTTCATATTGTGGAAACATGCTACAATGGCAGAACTGAGTAATTGTGATGGAGATCATATAGCATTAAAACTTAAAATATTTATTATCTGACCCTTTACAGAGAGTGTGCAGATCCCTGCCAAAGACAATTAATTCAGCAAATATTTATTATGGAACCACAAGGATAGGTAAGCTAGTAGGTGGTTAGTATGGGTTGCTCCCTATAAGGCTGTAGCCTCATCAAACCAAGTTAAAAGTTCACATTACATTATAGTCAATCATCACATGTAAGTAAGAACTTGAACAACTTTTGCTGTAGAAAAAAATACAGTAGGTGACTCGGGCTGTAATATATTTGTAAGTGCTCTACTCTTAGTATTTATACTATGAGCTAACATTTATTGAGTATTTATTGAGTGCTAGACCCAATTGTAAGCACTTAATAGAAGCAATATATGTCATTTATTCCTCACCACAAGCCTAGGGGGTAGGTACTAATATTATCCTCATTTTACAAATGATGAAATTAATACTCAAGGTGATTTATTTCTGAAATTCCACAGCTTATATTTGTTAGACATGGAAATTTACAGAACATGCTTTCATCCATGTAGATATTCAAGCAGAGACTGGATAACTTCTTAAAAGATATAATAGTTTATATTTTTTAAAGAGAGCAAAAAAAATAATAATGACTACCATATGGGTCTGGCATTGTTCTATGTGCTTTAAACCCATTCTCCAATTTTCATATCACCCTACAAGGTAGGTACAAGTTCCCTCTTTTAAAAATAATGAAAAACTATTGACAGGTTACCAAAGACATATACCTAGTAAGTTGTAAAGCTAAGTAAAACTTAGCTCTACCTGACTCTCTTGATTATCTCAAGCTATTTCCATTTTTTAAAAACCCTAGCTGTACTTCCATCGTATATGAAAAGGAACCACCTTTAAAAATGAAAGCAGCAGATATTCATTAGTTAAACAATGTAGTATCAGGCAGGAAAAGTAAGAAAGAATAACCTATATAATTAAAATAGCAGATGGGGCACCTGGGTGGCGCAGTCGGTTAAGCGTCCGACTTCAGCCAGGTCACGATCTCGCGGTCCGTGAGTTCGAGCCCCGCGTCGGGCTCTGGGCTGATGGCTCGGAGCCTGGAGCCTGTTTCCGATTCTGTGTCTCCCTCTCTCTCTGCCCCTCCCCCGTTCATGCTCTGTCTCTCTCTGTCCCAAAAATAAATAAAAAACGTTGAAAAAAAAATTTTAAAATAGCAGAGAAAAATAGGGAAATATGAAATATATTTCTAAATATAAATATAGAATTCATTCCTAATTGCAGCTAAGATCAAACTCAGAATAAGTCAAAATAGAATTTGATGGACACACTAAGCCTTCATTAAAGGAAATTTTTATTAATTCTTCTGCTAATAGAAATGAAGATCCATTAACATTTAGCTGATATCTCTGACATCATCAGATATCCCTTTTTCCAAGGGAGGAGAGTCCCAGTCAACCCATTTCCACACTATTGTTGAAGGAACATCTGAAGACATAAATGTGAACAATACTCTTTTCTTAGAAGGCATGATCAAATGCTAAAAAGATAAAAAAAAAAAAAAAAAAAAGGAGAGGTTCTGAGCATTAGGTCCAAATGACCTGAGTTGGAATATTTACCCCTGTTACTTCATAATTTTCACCATAAACAAGCTAATTGACTTCTCTGCACCTTGGTTTTCTCACCTATAATGCTGCTTGTGTGAAATGCTGTACAGGGCATCAAGTATGCCTCCTTACAATACATTCAACCCAAGGAATTCTCCCAGTTATAGAATCACTTTTTCTCAGAGAAGGTCTTCAAAAGAAAATATTATTTTCTTACTCATTCCCTTTCTTAATCTGCATATAGACTCCATATGTCTTTTTGGTTTGAAAGGCATGACAAGAATATTCACTGCGTACCTACTATGCATGGGTGAGTTAATAAATGTTGAAAAGAGGTACTGAGTGTGAGTATCAAACAAATCACATTCAGGACTTTAACAAACTACACAAAATGATATTATCAAGACTTAAAACTTGAGGGGCACCTAGGTGGCTCAGTCGGTTGAATGTCTGACTCAATTTTGGCTTAGGTCATGATCCCAGAGTGATGGATCGAGCCCCACATCAGGCTCTGTGCTGAGCATGGAGCCTACTTAAGATTTTCTCTCTCTCCCTCTGAAGTCTGCCTCTCTCTCTCTCTCTAAAATATTTTTTAATTAAAAAAAAAAAACTTAAATTTTGAGTACCAAGATTTTCAGGGTACCAATTTATGCAACTCCCATTGAAAGCAACCACTAGGTAATCACCCACTCTGGTCTCAGCTCACATTTCTAGTACCAATTTGCAGAGCCAAGCAATGGCATATAGACCTCAACCTAAAGAGCAGCTGAAATAAACTAGGATCTAAGGTTTTGGACTCTAGAGCCTCTCTAAAATATCAGCTATATGACTCAGCCTGCATGACATAAGAAATTCAAGCCATGAGGCTTCAGAAAAAAGTGCAGATCAAAAAATGACCAACAGAACATCTATAGAGCTTATGAGGTGAATCTAATCAATATCATAGTCAAATAGATTTAAAAACTGTACATGATAGCAAGATATGGCAAATGATAGAATGGAGAAGAAAGATAAATCATTCAATATTAATGCTAGATATATTCTCCTTCCTCTGGACCTTGAGTCTTGATAGAAAAGTTAATTTAATTTCAGCATGCTATTTGTAAACATAAATATGTAAATGTGATTCACTAGCAAAAATTTTGTAGTGTAAGCCTATGAACAAAATATGGGAAACTTAGCCAGTGACACAGGATAGAACATAAATGTGAACAAGCATGATAGTCTATAAGTCTATAAGGTAGCAGGTGAAGAAGGGGAGGAAACATGAAAAAAGGAACACAGGAGCTAATATCTTAATTTTCCAAAATAGGAAGTCAAGAAATACTGCCTAAAGTTGATGAAACATAACACAGAAATATAAAAGTATTATCTAAACAAGTCAAGAAATACTGCCTAAAGTTGATGAAACATAACATAGAAATATAAAAGTATTATTTAAACTTTTTTTTTTCAACGTTTATTTATTTTTGGGACAGAGAGACACAGAGCATGAACGGGGGAGGGGCAGAGAGAGAGGGAGACACAGAATCGGAAACAGGCTCCAGGCTCTGAGCCATCAGCCCAGAGCCCGACACGGAGCTTGAACTCGCGGACCGCGAGATCGTGACCTGGCTGAAGTCGGACGCTTAACCGACTGTGCCACCCAGGCGCCCCTAAACTTCTTTAAGTATAATATTATTTGAAGTCACCAAGCTAACCAGTAAAAAAAAAACAAAAACCAAAAAACCACACACCTAAAATTTATCATAAAAAAAAAAAAAATATGTAGAAGGATTGGAGACAGAGATAATATAAGTGAGCTAAAATCCTTACTCACAGAGAAATAAGATACATCATTTAAAGCTGATCAATCAGGAATTGAGATATATTATTTAGAAATATGGTAAGCTTGAGATTCACTCTAGTGTGTGACACATTCAATAGTTATTGAATACCTGCTATGAAGCAGGTATTGTGATAGGTATCAAAGATTTATAGGCAAATATGAAACATTAACATAGAAGTGCTCAGTTATATAACTAGAAAATTAACATAATATGTCAAGTGGTATTTCAGTAATAATGTTAAAGGCCTTTACTATCATAGAAACTAAACATATAGTGCACACAAAATAAAATTGAGATCCTAAAACTTATGCCCCACAACCAAAACTCTAGGAGAAAGAACAGAGATAGAATAACACTTAGAGGAGTCATATTAGAGATACTATTTAAACATATATGGCAGTGTTTAGTTTCTAGACTGATGAGTCCACACTATCATTATCTAATGCTGTAATGCTGGGTCCAATCAATTCAATAAGAGAAAAAAAAATCAAAAGATCATAAAGATTGAAGATTCAGAGACATAGTGGCTATTATTTGCAGGTTATATAATTTCCTAATCAGAAAATCAAACTTGAATATTTATATAAACCATGGTGTGATTCCTAAGATGACAAAAAAAAATGTAGAAAAGTTAACAATTTTCCTATCTACTAGCAGAAACCAGTTAGAAAATACAATGGGAAAAATATTCACAATAGAAACAAATATGAAATAATAAAAATAAAACCATTAAATGTAGAAAACTACATATAAAAAAAAAACTAGATGTTACTTAACAACATAAAAAAGGACTTGAAAACATAGAAATTTATGTTATACTCCTGAGAGGGAAGATACAATATTGTAAAAACACCAATTTTCTCCTAATTAATCTCTAAATTTGACATTTTTCCTAGCAAAAACTCAGGAAGTAAGATCTAAAACTATAAAACTCTTAGAAAAAAAATGGGTGAAATCTTCATGACATTTGATTTGACAATAATTTCCTGGATATGAAACCAGAAGTATAGGCAACAAAGGCAAAAGCAATAAACTGGACTACATCAAAATTTAAAACTTCTGTGTTTCAAAGGACACAATTGACAGAATAAAAAGGCAATCTATGAAAAGGGACAAAATATTCACAAATCATATATCTGACAAGGAATTAATATCCAGACTATACCAAAAACTCCTACAACTTAACAACAAAGACAACAGTCCAATTTTTAAAATAAAGAATTTAAATAGATATTTCTCCAAAGAAGATATACAAGGGCCAATAAATAAGCACATGAAAAGATGCTCAACATCACTTAATCATTAGAGAAATGCAAATCAAAACCAAAATGAGATGTCACCGGACACCTATTATGATGGCTACTATTTAAAAAAAAAGAACATAAAATACAATAAAAGTATTGATGTGGATGTGAAAAAATTAGAACCCTTGGGCACTGGGTACTATTGGTGGAAATGTGAAATGCTACAGCCATTATGGAAAACAGCATGTCAGTTTCTAAAAAAATTTCAAATAAAATTACCATATGATCCAGCAATTTCACTTCAGGGTATATGTCCAAAATAATTGAAAGCAAGGTCTCGAAGAGGTATTTGCACATCCGTATTCACAGCAACATTATTTGCAAGAGCCAAAAGGTGGAAGTAACCCAAGTATCCACTGATGAACTAATGGATAAGCATAATGTGATATATACATGCAATGGAATATTATGCAGCTTTTAAAAAGGATATTTTGACACATGCTAAAGCATGGATAATCTTGAGGACATTAGGCTAAGTGAATTGAGTCACAAAAAGACAAATACTAGATGATTCCACTTACTTGAGATACGTAGAGTAGTAAAAATCATAGATATAGAAAACAGAATGGTAGTTGCCAGGCGCTACAGGTAGGAAGAAATGGGGAGTTATTGTTTAATGGGCACAGAATTTCAGTTTTGCACGACTGAAAAGTTCTAGAGAATGATTAAACGATGATGTTAATAAACTTAACATCACTGTACTGTCTGGCTAATATTGCAATATCTCTGTTATGGGTATTTTACCACAGTTTTAAAAAAAATTTAAAAAGGGAAATGAATGCAATATAACATTTAAAATCAAAACAAAAAGGCTAGGCTATTTAATAAATGGTGCTGGTACAACTAATTATTAATTTGGGGGTGAGGAGGAATCCAAGATAAATTATAGAATTAAAAATACACATATATATATGTGTGTGTGTGTGTGTTTATTTATACAGATAAGTTTGTTTGTATATCTCTCCAAAGTTAATAATTATACACTTATATTATACAGTTAATAATTATACACTTATATTATATATTATTTATACATTGTATTTATTTATACATATATATGTATTTTAATTCTATAATTTATCTTGGGTTCCTCCTCAGCCCCAAATTTTATATATATATATATATATATATATACACACACACACACACACACACACACACACACACACACACACACACATAGTAGTTCCCTTTTATCCACAAGGCATATGTTCCAAAACGCCCAGTGGATGCCTGAAACCATGGATAGTACCAAACCCTATATAAACTATGGTTTTTGCTATACATACATAACTATAATAAAGTTTAATTTATAAATTAGGCACAGTGAGAGATTAACAGTAATAAATTCAAGCAATTTTAACAACATACCATAATAAAGGTATGTGAATGTGATCTCTCTCTCTAAATACCTAATTGTACTGTCCTCATCTTTCTTGTGATGATGGGAGATGATAAAATGCCTACATGATGAAATAAAGTGGGGTGAATGATGCAGGCATTGTGACATAAGTGTTAGGCTACTATTGACCTTCTAACAAATCCATCTGAAAGAGGATCATCTGCTTTTGGACTGTGATTGACTGTGGGTACCTGAAACCACAGCAAGCAAAATCACAGGTAAAGAAACTACTATGTAAATACATACATACATACATATATATATAAAATACACATATACAGTAAAACTTTGGATTGTGAGTAACTTGTTCTGTGAGTGTTCCACAAGATGAGCATTCCTAATAAATTTTAACTTCATAAACGAGCAACGTCTTGCAATACGAGTAGTACCTGACACCAAACATCACATGATTACAACTGAACCAATGGTTCTTGAAATTTGCTTTGATATACAAGTGCTTTGGATTACAAACATGTTTCCAGAATGAGTTATGCTCACGAACCAAGGTTTCACATAAAGAAAAGATGGCAAACTATTTTTATGATTGTGGAGTTAGTCAAGGTCAGCCTAAACAAGACACAAAACGCAGAAGTGTTAAATAAATGTATTTTAAAATCTTGGCTTCATGAAGATGAAAACTTCTGCACCACAAAAAAAGAAACATAAAGTTAAAGGGCAAGCAACGAATTGAGGAAACATTGTTTTGAAATATTTTTCACAAAGTTTGATATCCCGACTATACAGTGAATTCTCACTTTCACAGTAGTTTTGTTTCACAAAGTCACCATGACCACTGAATTAGCAAATACTGAATCACTGCTCTTAGGAGTAATACAGGGTTAGGTACCTGCAAGTCTTTGGTCGCAGCATTTTCATCAACTGATCAATATATAATTTGTTAGATATGTGCTTTTATTTAAAGATAATTTATTCAACATATATTTTTTGAGTAATAAACACAACTCACAGCCAATAGCACTACAACTTATGCCTGAATGAAGCTTATCTGACACACATATTTTCTCAGAAGGTACATCAATCACAGCCTTCTTGAGATCCGGGAAACTCTAGGCACAACTTCAGCACCATACTGAGAGTAATTTTAAACAGTGAAATCCCCCCCAAACAGCACAAAAAATTGTTTAAGTGGCACTAAATAGGCTGAGAAAATGAAAACTGCTTATGCAGTTTAAGAGCTGAAACGAGAAGGCAGAGCTTTACCTATTCAACTGGAAATGTGTGCATCAAGAGACTCAAAATTTTCAGTGCTCTCTGCATGTCCATGAATGATCTGAAAGCATCACAAGTATTGACTTGAGGGTTACAAATAAATTTCAGCAAGTAGGCACATTCACAAGTACATAATCCACAAACAACAAGGATTAGCTGTATTAAAATACATTTATAAATAAATTCTTTTAAAAATAAAAAATGTTAGGGGTGCCTGGGTAGCTCGGTCCATTGAACTTCTGACTCTTCATTTTGGTTAAGGTCATGATCTCATGGTTCATGGGATTGAGCCATGTGTCTGGCTCTGTGCTGACAGTGGAGAACCTGCTTGAGATTCTTTCTCTCCCCCTCTCTGTGCCATTCCCCTGCTAGCACACACGTTCATGCACTTGTCCTCTTTCTCCCTCAAAATAAATAATTGTTTTAAATAAATAAAAATTAAAATTAAAAATGGCAAGCCAAATAAACATGTAATTCACACAAAAAGAATACAAATGTCAAAAAAATATTTGGGGGAAAAATTCCTTCTCACTAATAATCAGGGAAACGTGACTTAAAACAATGAGAAATAATCATTGATGTCATTAATAAAAATTATACAAAGACAATCCACAAACAATTCATCCCCCAGTGTCTTCCAGCTGTCTCTACATAATCCTCTCAAAAGAGCAATTTAAAATTTAAAGACAACTGCACCAAAAATGTCTCGAAAAATATAGATTAACATGAAAAATTAATTAATGAATGAGTGAATGGATGGGATTGGTGAATAAATAGATGGATGGACAGATGCAAGCAATTATTTTCAAACTATTCTACGGGGACTCATGGTGACATAAGGAATTGGCATGACTTTTTACAACTCATGGCATTTATTTTTTTCACAAAATATAAAACATTCATTAAAAAATTAGATTGCTTATTATAAATAATCCAAACAATGTTTAAGTATATAAAGTAGGAAGTTAGAGCCCCTGAAATATTAAGGATTAGATTTAACTATTAGATACAACTATAACAACTATTAACATAGTATTAGCATAGTATACATATTGCCAGGCTTTCTAAACACAAATAAATATTATTCTTCTCTTAATGCGCTTATTATGAAGTTAGTTTGCACTATACATACTCTTCTGCAAACCCTATTAAAATTGCCAGATTGTTATTTTCAAAAACCAAGAACTGAACAGAAAAAGATCAGTTTGCATTTGTATAGGAAGGAATTTATACAGAAACTTACATTTATGTTTTAAAATCTTTATAACAATCCTATAAACAGAAAAATAGCCTTCTCATTTTAAATTATAGGAAGCAAAGCATAAATTACTTGTCTAAGATTATACAACCAATAAATAGCAGTCAGGATAATGACCTGAACTAAATCTTAAGGTTAATCAGGGCAGAAATCATATATAATCCTTATTTTATATCATTCACAGTTACCTGGCACAAAATTTAAAACAACATGAGGGTATGATGCATGTTTATATTGTTTAGTGCTCTATACCCTGCATGTAACAAATGGTTAGTAAACATTTATAGAATAAATACATGGATGAATGTATAAAAGAATAGAAAAATGTGGAGGGATTCTAAATGAATGGAGATTCCTATCAAGCCAACAATTTTTTAATCTTTAAGATAAATAATAAATATATTTAACAGATCAACTACCCTGGAAACACAATGTAAGATGATAAATCAATTGAATACACACTAAGAAACAGTGACATCAGTAATTACTGATATACTCTTCAACAGAGAAATGCTACAGTGAAAAATACTGAACAGTAGACAATATGCAGATTTAGCTTACTGTGAGAAAATGGGCCCTTTTTTTTTTTTTAATTTAACAAAGTATTCACATGGGTTTGGATCAAGCATTATAGATATGCAAACTTGGGGAAGTTACTTAATCTCTTGAAACTCAATTTTCTCAAGGTTAAGTGAAAATATTTTATAGAATTGTGGTGAAATTTAGGAGATATAGGAATGTAAAGTGCCTCTCACCATACCTGGCATGGGCTAGTCATTCAATAAATGCCAGATATTATTGGGTTTTTTTAAGTTTATTTAGTTGTTTTGAGAGGGATGGGGAGAGTCAGAGAGAGAGGGAAAGAGAATCCCAAGCAGGCTCTGCACTGTCAGCAAGGAGTCCAATGTGGGGCTCTATCTCACAAACCATGAGATCATAATCTGAGCTGAAATCAAGGGTCAGATGCGTAACAGACTGAGTCACCCAGGCACCCCACATGCTAGCTTCTACTGTTAGCATTACTATTATCATTATCAGTATGATAATAATTTCCTAAAAATACACAAAATGAAGACTTTCCAATGGTAAAGTTTTAGTCCAATTATTTTAAGTCATTAAAATGACTCATAAAATCATAAAAACCTAGATCAAATGAATGCTTGATATTAAAGCTAAAATACATTCTTCTGTAAATGCCCACATCTCATGCCTTCTGCCTAGACACAAAAAACATGCTTCTGTTATTTGAATGAGTATGTAACAGATGAAAAGTCTACTACCGACCTAATTTCCACAGCCACTATATTAGTCTCCATTACCCACTGTAACAAATCACCACAAACTTAGTAGCTTAAAACAATATTAATTTAATCTCAGACAGTTACTGAGATGAGAAGTCTGAAAGGAGTTTTACAGGGCTAAAATCAAGGAGTCAGCAGGGCTTATTACTTCTGGAGGCTCTAGGAGAGAATCTGTTCCAGCCTTTTTCATTTTCAAGACGCCACCTACATTCCTTGACTCATAGCTCCTTCCTCCATCTTTGAAGCTAGCAACGTAATATTTAATTTTTTTTTCTCTTTCTTCATCATATCATCTTCCCTATTTTAAGGACCCTTATGATTATGTTGGGTCCACCCAGGCAATACAGGATAATCTCCCCATTTTAAGATCCTTAGTCACATCTGCAAAGTCCCTTTTGCCATACAAGTTAACATATCCACAGTTTCTAGATATTAGAACATGGACATTTATAAAGAGAGGGGGACATTATTATTTATTATATTTCATCCCCCCAAAGATCACATTCATCCACAGCAAAATCCATTCATCCCCATCTCCACATTCTCCCAAGTCTCAACCCATTGAAGCATCAATTTAAACTCAGAATCTCCTCTAAATCTCATCAGCTCAAAAGTCCCAAATCTCATCATCTAAGTAGGTATGGGTCAAGTTCTGAGTATAATCCATCTAGAAGTCCAAAATGATTTTTACTGGGCAGAGCTTGTTCTTTCTGGAGGCTCCAGAGGAGAATTCACTTCCTGCTTTTTGGCCACCTGCATTCACTGATTTGTGGTTGTATCGCTCAACCTCTGCTTCCATCATCACTTATCCTTCTAACTCTGACCCTTTTGACTTTTTTTTTTTATAAAGACCATTGTGATTACACTGGACCCATGTGGGTAATCCATGGTATCTCCGCATTTCAAGATCCTGAACTTAATTGCATCTGCAAAGCTCCTTTACCATGTAATGTCACAGAGTCAGGTTGTGAAGATCAAGATGTGAAATCTTTTGGGGAAACTAATCTGCCTACCACAGCGGATAAACATGTTCATTAACTAAATTGTATCTAAAATTAACCCGTATGTTCAATTACATTGTTTTAAGTACTCCCCTCATTCACTGCCCAAATTACTGAGGTAATATTTTGTCATTTTTACATTTTGAATGTTGATTCTTCTGAAAGTTTCAGCAAGAAGTTCAGCAACAGAATAAGATTGTATATTGAATCATACAATTCCCAGAGTTGTTGAGATCTGAATAATTCCTTGACTAATTATTATTGTTTGGAGTATTTCCAAAGTACATAGAAGCTTCATTACAGG
Source organism: Puma concolor (assembly GCF_028749965.1). Taxonomy (NCBI): domain Eukaryota; kingdom Metazoa; phylum Chordata; class Mammalia; order Carnivora; family Felidae; genus Puma; species Puma concolor. The sequence continues at coordinate 21,939,367 of NC_141673.1, read as the reverse complement.
CAGAAAAAGTTAAATCCCTATAATAAAAATCATAACTATTCTCAAGCTGAAAGATACCTAATGAATCATTTCAATTTCAAGGATGAGAAAAATAAGACCTCGGGAAGTTAAATGATTTACTAGATGACACAAACTCTAATGTAGAGGACAGTGAGAATAAACTTATTTTAATAATATCTAATGCTGAACTGCATGGAAATCTGTTCTAAGAGCAAGCCTGAAAAAAAGCTACTGCATTCCTGGGGCACCTTGGTAGCTCAGTCAGTTGAGTATCTGACTATTGATTTTGGCTCGGGTCATGATCCCAGGGTCATGGAGTCAAGACCCTCAGTGCAGTGGGCTCTGTGCTGACTGTGGAGGCTGCTTAAGATTCTTTCTCTCTCTCACTCCCTTTCTCTCTCTCTCTCTAATCTCTCTCTCTTTTCCCCTCTCACTCTCTCTCTAAAATAAAAAATAAAACATTAAAAAAAGAAAAAAGAAAGCTGATGCATTCTCATAAAAAGAATTCCTTAATCTCAGGTTTAGGTAGCTTTTTATTTAGCCATCTGAACTTCTTAAATATTGAGGCAAATATTAATAAGGTATTTTTCTAAATTGCTAGGGGAGTCTGATAAACTATATCAGACTAATGAAAATTACAGATATTTTCCAGAATGCTACACATCATGATCATCAGGATGATTAATAGCAGTTCTACTGTTGTTGGACTAATGACTGGTTTGGAAAATTTTCTGAAAGTTCATAGTCCCTATAAGTATTATAGTTTCTTATTTCCCTGGAGACAAAGCAATTAACTCATGCTCTAATGGAACCCTAAGATAAATATCTTGCTAATACATGTGCATGGCATAAAAGTGCTTTTAAGAAAACAGGTGTATCTTCACTTAATTCTTTTAAAGCATCTAAATTAAATTATATAGTGCCCATTGTTACTTATTCTTTTCAAAAAGCACCAAAACTAGTGCAATATCTTTAAAATGTTAGTTCGATTACTAAATGTATATTAGGCTTATTGATTTTTCTAATTATAAGATAAGTAATATGGACATAAAGTAGAAATTAAGATATACAGACCTTAAACAGGCCAGTAAACATTGTTATTGATACGTGAAAATCTTCTTTTTAAAGTAAAAATACTCATATTAACAGAAATAACCAGATATTTCAATATGAAGGGAAGAAAATGTTTGTTTTGACCTACAGAAAAAACTAAAGTCTCAAAAACTATGGCTTTTCATATGTATGTGTATGTGTGTGTTATGTACACCATCATGCCAATAGAGAGATTTTAATCTTATTCAATTGACAACATTTATAATAGTTGGCAAAATTTCTCAGAGTTTATATATATACATATATATATGTATATATATACACACATATATATATATACACACATACAATCTGATAGTGGGTAAGGACAGATCATAAATGTAATCTTTGAGGCTCTTTTCACTGTAAAGTCAGAATACAGATGTCTAGGAAAAAGTTTAAATATCTCATCAGCAATGTGAGGGTGTATCAAAACATAAAATTTATTGTGGCTGTAAAAATAGACATTGTTAATAAAAATATTTTTATTTTTCCCACTAATAGAAATAATAATTATCTTAATAAAAATATAAAGTGTAAAGAAAATAAAAATTACAGCACCCAGAGATAAGCACTTTAAACATTTCACTGAACATACCCTCATATGCAAACATGCACACAGATGATCTTACATAAATTGGACCACAATTTACGTAGTTTGAAATGTTTGCTTTGCTCTTTTTAAGAAAAAAAAATCTTTTCATGTCAAATAGGGAACTTCATAATGATTTTTATGACTACAGAGTATTCTAGCATAGAATGCTCCATAATTTATTTAACTAAACCCTTATTGTAAGATATTAATCTTGTTTATAATCTTTTTTTGCAACAATAAACCTTGATAAACACCCTGTACTAACCTATTTACCAACTTGTCCAATTCTCTCTTTGAAGTAAATTGTCTACAATTACTTCTAATTGGCTACAAAACTGGATAAGAGAACGTGTTTATTTTCTGTATAACAGAAACTTTACCTAAACCTTTTTGAAAGCAATTTGCCAATATGTATTAAGATCCATAGATGGGGGAGGGAGATCCCTGGGGGAGGGAAGTGTGCTGAGCTGTGGCAAGCAGGGTGGGGTACTGAGCACAGGTGGGGTGAGGTGGAGAGGACAGTGTCCTTTCTCTGAGGGAGGGGCTGTTGGGCGACAGAGACAAAGGAGTATGGGGTAAGCACAGGTCACAATGGGCAGGAGAGGACATAAGGGGTCCTTCAGGTGGTTTAGGCCTAGGTGGAGGCTTAGGTTTGGGAGGAGAGGAGCAGTACGAATACAATTGGCGGTGAGTTGTGGAATCCAAAAGAGCAAAGGTTATTGTGAACCAGTGTGTCAGGCTCAAGAGGAGGCCCCTCCCCACTCCAAGTGAATACCAACATCTGCATGCCTCAACATCTGTGCACTCTGACATCTACTGGAACCCCAACATCTACGTGCCTCGGCATCTGCAAACCCTGACATCTACTGGGGCCTGGATCTCTTGCTTCTCCACATCTGCACACTGTAGCATCTACTGGGGCCTAACCTCTGTGGGCCTCCACATCTGTGCACCCTGACATCGACTGGGGTCCCAATATCTGTGCACCTTGACATCTATTGGAGCCCTGACCTCTACTCCTCAACATCTGCATATGGTAACATCTACTGGGACCCTGGCATCTGTGTACCCCAACATCTCCATTCTCTAGGCAGAGCGCAGTATGGTGCAGATACAATAGTCTCTAGCACTGAGCAATTGGTAATTAGCACCCCCACCCTGTTCTCAGTTTCTCAGAGACAAAAAAGCCTGCAGAAGACCACTGCTAGCCCACTTGCTAGAGAAACCAGGGAAAGAGGACACCCTGCAAAGTGTGGTAAGGTGTGGAGGACCCCTAGGAGCTGCCGTGGCAACAAATAGCCATGAACAGCCAATTTAAGTTACCACATTACACAGCCCAAAGCAGCCCTGCAATGGGTATGTTTAATACCTCCATGGGGAAACTGCAGCAACAACTGTACAAGGGGGAGTATAGTATATTCAAGTATGCACCAATGTTTGAGAGTGACTTTATACAGGTCAGCAAAAAAGGAGAAGTGATTGATGTGCACAACCGTGCCCGAATGGTAACTGTGGGCATCGTTCGCACCAGCCCCCACCTCACACTACCTGATGTCATGCTGCTGGCCCGACCAGCTGCTATGTGTGATGACTATAACAGATATGGCCCTGCCACCCCGGAAAAAGGTTACAAGCCTACACAGATCTTAGAGCTAACCAGGCTGCTTCCCTTGAAGTTTGTAACGATAACCATCCATAATGGTAAAAAGCAACAGCTCCACCTGAAGCTTGCCACTGGCCGCTCTTTTTACCTTCAGCTGTGTCCCCCTTCCAACACAAGAGATCTTTTTGTCCACTGGGAAAACCTCGTTTACATTCTGAGACCACCAGTAGAGGCTTACAGTGGTTCCCAGGCCATCCCAGTTGGGAACACACTGGACATAACTGGGTTTGAAGAGAAGAACAAGAGCCCAGGGGTAAGTCTGCTCAAAGACTCTAAAAGATGGGGGCAGAGTGCTGAAGGAGAAGAGATGAAAGTCCTGCAGAGCCATTGGTACTGAGGCTTACCTAGAAAATGCATTGCATGTAGATGGTTCAGGGCCACAAGAGCCTCCATTTGTAGGCCATGTCACATTGGGGAGTGCTCCAGAGTGTTCCCCAAGGCTGTATTTCAGAGCTTCCTTAGCTTCCTTAACTCTTAATTTCATATCCAATACTGTGTCGCCATGTGTGGCATCCTGACCATCTATTCTTGAACATACACTGCTACATCCAGGTAGGCTGATACGTTGTGGGATGTAATCCCTCTACCGCCATGTACTGATTTTGCATACATCAGTGGCAGAGGGATGTGTTTGTGTGCATGTTTAGTAGCGTAGTGCATACCACTTGGCCAGCAGAAATACTAACATAAGGGTATAAAAAGTAGTCTATGAGGATATTCACTGGTGAATTATAACAGTGCTCTCACTGGCACTGGAATTGTATGAGCAAAACTGGAATGATCATCATGGTCATTGTAGAGATACTAAAGAGGGGAATTCCTGCAACAAATGGGAGATTGGATTGAGACCTCAAAATTCTTATCATAAGCCCTTGTTGTTTAGCTATAGGAATAAAAGAAACAGACCTTTCTGCCCTCACTTTCTTTATTTCACTTGTTTGTCTTCCCCCACAGGCAAATGTCATTCATGTCTATGGAAGGGATCAAGATCAAGTTGGCATCAAGACTCTTCACATGAACCCTACAGTGTTTGGGACCACCTATTATGGTTATGCTGGGGAGGAATGAATTCATCAAGCCTCCCACACATACTGCATTCAAGAGTTCACATACTTCTGCAGTCACAAAGCCTATAGCATTTGATAAAAGGGCAGGGATGGCGACAGGAGCAGCCTTTACAGATCCAGGAGGAAGCACAGCTAGAATAGCCACAATGGGTGCATTCAACATGTCTTAATACTATTGTTAGCAAGGGCTGCAAGCCTTTCTTGTCTTGAGAGGGTACTTCCAGCACATCAGTAGGAGATACTGGCCTCTTCCCAGAGGGCAGAATAAATATGGTGATTCCAAGAACAGAAACTACTGGCAAGCCCATTGCAAAGGCAGCTAACAGCTCAGTATTGGGACCCTTTATTACAATCTTGCAGAGTGAAGGCTACATGAGTGAACAGGATGGAAGTCAGAGACCTCCACTCAGCAGAATTGACTCTTTCGGAAATAGCTTCAAAGTCCTATACTGCACGTGGTGCAGAGATGGACACCTTATCCAAGACTGTGGAGGAAAGAAATATCACCCACCCTAACACAATTCGACTCAGATTCTCTGCTCTAATGACATATGCTCTGTTAATAGGGAAAGGTAGTAATAAAAACAAATGGCAATTTATTATCAGGCTCTGAACTATCTTTAACTTCCTCTTAACTTGATATTTGTGATTACATGCAGATGACAGAATAAAATGTTTAAGATTACTCTCAGAGACCCTCCTCCATTTATCATCAATATGTATTCACCAAAAAAAAGCCTAAAATTTACTAAATACATAACCAAATGCACAAAAGCAAATGATAGTGATGATGATGATGATGATGATGATGATGATGATGATGATGATATTATTGTCAGGCATGTTGAAAAACTAATTATACTTTACAGAAAGAACTTCATTTCCTCAGTCTCTTTATTCTTGTTCTTTGCCCAACTTAAATATTATTTAACTGCTTTGAAATTATACTAAAGTACCCAATATATTCTATAAGTCTTTAATTCCTTGATGTTATTTAAAATTCTAAATTTCTTGAAATTTTTACAAGAAGCAATTCCTTTTAAATTCTAAAACTTAGAATTCTAAATAACATCTAGTCACAATGGAAGGATAAAATGCCGTATTAAAACTAGAAAAACAGAAAAATGAGCTGAATAAAAGCTCAATTTAAAATCTAGACAAAAACTGGAGATTAGATCATCTTAGAAGTGTAAGATCTACAGGATCAGCCAATGTTCTAATTTTTGCAAGTAAAAAATCTATTTAAGACTCTAAAAGTAATACATCACATAGTTTTAATTAAGTCTGTATTTCCATAATCCTCATGTTTCTGAAGCTTAGCACCATGCTTTGAATGAAGAAGATATTTGACACATATGTGCTGGATCCAATTAAATTAAGGGTTATAAATGTGAAATAAATATATATTATTCGAATCCAAAAGTCTGGGTATATGGAAATTTGCATAGCAGCATACTAATTCCACTGATCCCAAAGGCTCCTACACAAGACTGTAAGGTAATGGTTTTCCATGAGGCCTTAAAAATCATTAAGCCAAGCACTGTGCATAAGAGGCCTCATTTTTTGATGACCCCTCACTATATTTAAATAATTTAAATGATTTTTAATCATTTATTATTTAATAAAATCACAAATATTTAAATATTTAAATGACTTTAATGACCATACACACACAATATTTCAGGTCTGGAAAAAAACAGCTTCAAAATAAAATCCTGTTATTCATGAAATTTATGAAGATTTTTAATTTTGAAGCTGGCCTGGAAAATCCTGAGTTCAAAGCTATTGCAAGTTGTAGGATAAATTTACATTTGATATGTCTCCAATGTCACGAGAAATGTATTAAATTTTATCGTAAATACATAACATATGTTAAAGGAGAGTCCACCAACAAAGTGAAAACATTAGAAGTCCAGACGAGAATATTAGTAAAAGAATTCTACTTTTGATTCATTATATTAAATACAGTAAAAAAAAAAAAAAAAAGATACTACATTTCAAGTAAATTTATAGATGTGATGCAGTAACAAAATACCAATAAGGATACTTTTATAAAATATACATTTTTAACAGCAGACAATCATGTCAGCTAAATAATGCAATCAAGATTTCTCCTGCCATGCATTATATGTAAAAATATCAAAACTGAGTCATGTGGTTTTAAAAATAGGACAACAGAAATAAGAGATTTCAGAAGAACACCCAAGCCAAACACAATGCGATATAATGAGAGGAATGAGAGTTATCTCTAGATAAGGTGAATTAAACAAAAAAATAAGACTAAGAAGTTTAATGAACTTGATAGTTTGAAAAAGTACACAGAATACACTCACACACACAATGTAAGGGGGCAAAAGCCACAGCCTGGGAAACATTTTGCAGTAAATGTAACTACTAAATATTAGTTGCCAGTCTTCACAGGAAAATGGCCAAATAAAAGTATCCAGTAATAAAAAAATTGTAAACCAAAATCAAGTTACTACCAACCCTACTACCAAGCCTAATAAAATGAAAAAAATAAATGTTTAGGAAGGTGGTAGAGAAGGAAATTCTAGTCATATATTATTGATGGCTTAGAGCCCTAATACTTTATTTTATGAAACAGAAAAAAAAGAGATAAAGGCACTCAATTTACTGGTAAACGTTAAGCAGATAAGGTTATATTAATAAAATAAAACCAATGTTTCTTGCTGTTCTTTCTCCTATATCTTTATAGATATGATCTTTACGTGATGAAATGAAAGCATCGAACATACACATTGTTCATTGTTTTACTAATTATTAATACTGACAATATGTCAGGGACTACGGCCTTAGAAACAGATATTAAGCAATACATAGTCTCTACCATTATGGAACTCATAGTCCAGTATATATTGATAACAATTCTGATTCAGATTGGATTAGGATACTGTCTTAAAGTCTTATAAATAGTTCGTGTTAAGATGAAGAGATTCTTTAAGTACTATATGCTGATTTGATTATCTCCATAATAAATTTATATGGGACTTGAGTGGCTATGATCAATTTGTGACATAAGACATGAAAAATATGATTTTTTTCTTGGACACAATTGCTTCTACTTGTTGCAAAATAGAATATAGTATTTTTGAAATTTAACACTATCTTGGACAATTACTGTGAATTATTTTCTGTCCTAGACTGTTTTTCCACCTATGCACTAAGTAGTTACACATACATACCTTTACCATTACACTGTCTTTTGTATTAAGTGTTTTTTCGTATTTTCATTGTGGCTTTAAATTTCCTAACTCTGGTTAATTTTACTTAATTCTCAAATTCCTCCAAAGACTTGTGGTACAAAACATAAATAGGAATTTGAAGGTGATACAATAGAATAAAATTGACTTAATGAATCATGAGATGATTTCAAAATTATAGTCAATGTTTTTAGTGTTCTGGTATCATTTTGGATTGTACTACATAATCTTCAGTGGGAAACATTATTCTACAATGTTTAATTGTGCTAAAAAATTAAAAACCACTGACAATGCTTTTAAAGAGCCCCAATATGTTTCCTTGTAAATAATTTTTATTATTTTAATAAAACTTATAATTTGAAAATAGCATTCCTTAAAATGAGCTATTTCTAGATCATAAATATGAAAAACCTCATAAACAACTCAATTTTTCTGGAAGTAGCATCATGATCAAAATAAACCCACCACATAAAATGATGTAAAATATGTATTTGCATATGCATACATGTACAGCAAGTTAGATAAACATCTTACTGACCTTTAAACGAAGAAAAATTACAGGGTGAATAAGATAGTAATTGGATTTCCAGGAACGGAGAAAAGATTTCCCTAAAAACATAAACTATTTGGTGTTTTATTATATCTTAAGAAAAGCAAACTGTTACCTGTGCAAGAATTGGGAAGCCAAGGTTCCTACATCCATTACAAGGAGTTAATGCTTCCCAGAGTCCTGAGGGCCCACAAGTGTTTTCATCATCATCATCTTCTTCCACTTCTCCTGGTGACAGATTTATTGTAGATGAAGTCCTCTGAAATTAAATGTATATTATACCAATATATTATATCAATGTTATTTAGATATCTTAATATCAATTAAATTACATTAATTTCTTATAGTGTATGTTAGCAAGCAAAATCAGCTTAATATTCACCATAGTTATGTGGCTATGCCATGTGACTAACCAAAAACCATGCATAATTCAACCTGAATGTTTAAAAAAATTGAAAGTGAAAAAACGGATGAAAAAGGATAGGATACAAAAGGTTCATAATGAAGAACAGGACATGAAAATGACCCAAGAAAATATCTCAATAGCAACAAATGAGAAAAATCTTATGATTTCTAAATGCAATCAGATGAGTAGCAGGAAGATACATTACTGACACAGGAATTGCTAAAAAGCCCATTTTTTCACAATGTCTTCTTTTCGAAAAAATGAACTTCATAAAACTTTATATTATACGTGTAATAAGGGTAATATTTTTTAAATTAATAGTGGGATTTCCATGTTGAACCTGCATATTTACTTTTGCTATTTCCCAAATCCCATTAAAATGACAGAAAAGGGCTTGTAAAAAATGGTCTAAAGCATAAGGACAAGGACAACAGGAAAAAGATTAGAAGAGCAATAACAAGAAAATTTTAAGAGAATGATAAAGAAATGGGTAGGTATTACCTGATTTAGCAAACTTGAGAAAACTGAAAACAAAATGTTGGCAAGGAGGAGGAATAAGAAGCATGTCTAGGTATGACTTGACACCATTAAAAGGGCTTAAGAATTCTATATTTGAAAGAGACGCTTAGACCCAGCTTCTCAAATGGCCAAGAAACTAAACCTTCACCACTAACAAGAAATTGGAGGTTTATTTTCTGGTGAGATTGAAGCAACGGATTATGAATTCTAACAATCCATGCACAGTGAACAGAGGGGTGTCTGTAAAAACAAATAAATTAACTGAATATCTAGTAGCTGTAGACTCCCAACCTACCCCAGGGTCCGCCTACATTTGCCTTAAAGAACATGGCAGCTAGGTTTATATCCCCCAAGTAGGTAGGAGATGAGAATGTACTCCCCTCTGTAGAAATTGACCTCCCAAGAAAAAAAGATCTATAGGTACCTAGTAAAATGATAGGGGTCTATGCCTTAAATCCTACTATGAAGCCCATCTCTCAAAAAAACTACACTCATATAAACAGTTTCTAATTTTTTAGGTAAATATGAACAAGAATCCAAGCACCATCACACATTTGAAGGAAGCCTTTAATAGAGACCAAAATAAATATACAGAAAAAATTAAAAAATAGTATTCACAAAGAAATAGAAGATCTTTGCATCCATCAAATAAGAACAATGCTACAAAACTAATAAACACATAAAACCCAATAGAAGAGATGGAAAATAAGGCTGCAGAAACTCCCTAGAAGATAGAACAAAAGATGAGGAGAAAATAAAAGTTAAGAAAACTATGGGATCAAACTAAGAGGTCCATGTAGATAATGGGAGGAAATTATCAAAGAAACAATGCAAGGAATTTTGCCAGAACTGATGAAAATTCCATATTCAAAGAGCCTGGTGAATGCTCAGCAAACTGAATTAAAGAAAAAAAAAAGGTAAAAGTCTTCAGAAAGTTGGACACAACACTGATATATCATGATTATTGAAGTTAAGACACTGTATATACTAAATTATAAATGGCCCACTTGCCCCTCAAAAAGTTGTTCCTTTAAGCAATAAAATATATGACTTTAAAATATAAGATTTTGTTTTTCTACATTCACATCTTAAATTTCCCTTCATCAATTTTCAGTAACTGAGAAATCATAAACTTAAAAAGCTCCTTAAGCAGTTACAGTTTATAAGGTAACAATAATAATAACAGCTATAATCTATTGAACATTTACTATGTGACATTATAAGATCATATTATTCACACAAACTAAGGCACAGAGAGGTCAAGTAAAACCAAGATCACAGAACTGTTAGTGGCAGAATAGGATTCTAATCCAGACTACCTGACTCTAGAGCTCACCCCGCCCCCCCCCGACCACTATGTTACGTGGCTTCTCATTCAGCACAATGTTGCTGTAAAAAGCAACATAGTGAATAACTGAGCTGAGGCAACTGCAGTTTAAATTTCAAAGTATATTTGTTAATATACTTCTGCTACATAAGGATATGCCTGAAAGCAATTTGCTATCTGTGACAACCAAACTTTCTATAATTTGATACATAGTAGCCCATACTTTCATAAAAATACATTTCTCAAATCAGTAATAAAAGATGATTATCACAGGGATTTTTCATCCTACAGATACCCTGGTGAGAAAATCCTGGGGCATCTAAAACTTTATTCTAGCAAGATCAATGTCTGATCATGTCTGATCAATGTTGTGTACAAACCAGAATAAAATAACCAATAGGCATCTCATTCACCAACTCATGATCAGTTGTTGGTTTGTTTGGCCATCAATGTTGACATGGCATGGCACTATAAATCATTATATACATGGCAAGAATTATTATCATTTCACAGATTAATCAGTTCTTTTCTATTTTTGTTAATGGTGCTATAATTATTTGATCTAATCTTACTGAGAATTCCTCTATCTCTTTCTCTACCCCAGAGAAAAATTCTCTTTTTGTCTCTTCCCTACTCATACATCTCCAATTATTTCCCACTGTGCAGTAAACAATATCCAAATTCCTCAAGGTTATAGGGTCAAACTATTTTTCACACTTTTACTTACTCTACTGTACTCACCCAGACCCCAACCAAGTGGAACTGCTTATCCTTCCTTAATCATGCTCAATACATTTATTCATGCCTTCCATCTTATGTCTCCAGGAAGCATATTGTACCGGTTAAAAATATAGGCTCTAAAATTAGTTCTGAATTTTTGACTTGCCTACTTATTAGCCTACTTATTAGGGTGATTTTCATCAGATGTGACCACTGTCAGCCCCACTTGCCTTATCTGCACAATGTAAAATAATATGGCAGGACTCCTCTCAGATTTTTTTCCTGATAATTAAATGAGGTAATAAACATGAAGTGCTTGAAACATAATAAAGTTTTAACAAATATTAACTATGATTTTAGCTATTATCTTCCTATAATCACACTGATCCCTCTAAATACAGTTCAGATTTCACTTCTTTCCAGATTTCCCACAAAGAGAAATGATGTGGCTCTTTTGTAAATGTCTATAGCCCTTTGTGTTTGAGTATTATGATATTTCACATATACATTGAGATGATAGATGGCATAGTGGCAAAAACAAGTGTCTATGAAGTCAGATAGATACATATTTAAATCCTGTCTCTGCCATTTCCAAGCTGTGTGACTTCAAGCAAATCATATAATCTTATTAATCTTAGTTTCCTTATCTGAAAAGTAGGAAAAATAGTAATTCCTCCTTGATAGGGTTGTATGAGGATAAAAGTAATTGCATGACAGTGATTAGCAAATAAAAAATAATAAATACATATTGCTATTTTTATTATTATCTTTATCCTGAGATACACACACACGCACACACACACACAAACCCCAGCTTATTTATCCTAGTCAATTGTGAGTTATTTGAAAGCAAACATTGTCTTACATTTGTATCTCTTACAATGGGTATGCATAATAGAATTTAATAATTATTTATTGAATGAATTATCAGTGAATTTCAAACTATCATTTTCATTTAACTACCTAGAAAATTTTACTAATATTAAGGGGTATATGTAATTGCATCACAAATCTCGTTATAGTTACTTTGGTTTTATTTTATATTAACCATTACCAGCAGCATTAGCAGAAATAACAAAATTTATCAGTGGTTTAGTACTGCCCCCTAAAGACAGTATATAAATTAACTGTGTAAAACAATTTTCCGCTTGCTGCTTTACAATTTAATATGCCTGGAAAAGATTTTTATCAAGCTAAATATAATCTTCAATTATTTATTAAAAAAAACCCATAAACACACTTAAACTTGGGAGCTTCCTTTATTTCAAATACCTTTGAATATTTTTATTGGAGATCCAACTGTGTTCCTAAAGTTCCAGAAATTCCTCCATGAAATATAGACCTAAATTGTCATGGTTTGAGCCTATTATCTTTCCTGTTTAATACACAGTAATTATGTTGATGAAAGATTGGACCAGTTCTACATTGTCACAAAGGACCAAACTCACAATACATAAATACCATGGGAAGACAAATTTGAACTCAAAGAAAAATACTTCTGGAACAATTATTTCAGTCTAACATTAAAGAAATGTGATTTCTTGGTGAGGATATGTATTCATAGATATATATATATATATCATATTTTTTAATTGTGGCATAAACATAATAATGTACTAAATATCTGTAATGATGCTTTATAGTTTAAAAAATGATTTCAGATATAGAATAGTCCAATAAAGTAGGGTAGGGACCATCCCTATTTTACAAGTGAAGAAGCTGATGCTCTTGCAACGTTATTCAATTTGCAAGATCATCCTACAAATGAGGCTAGATTATAATCCAAGTCCTTTGACTCTAGGTGTTATAATCTTTCTTCCACACCATGGAACCAAGCTCCTAATTAGTAGAGCTCTTCAAAGGTACAAGAGATATTCAATTCAAGATGTTCAGAATATCCACAAAGAAATTTCTTTGTTATGTGACAGTTTGTAATTGATGACCTTTAAATTATTTTTTAACTCTAAAATTCTATAAATCTATGCAGTTAAAATATAGGATTAAGGGCCAGTTATGATCTCATAGAGACCTTTAAATCCTTATCAGTCAACTCTCTAAAGCATGTCTTTATAAACATGGTGGTGAGAGGGGGAGGGAAAGGTCAAGGATATCCATGTCCTGTCCAAATGTTCCTGGAGGAGATCTTAAGGGCTCGACTTAGCCAGAATATAGGACAGCGGTATGTGTGTGGGGAAATGGGATGATGGAATAGACCAGACTCATCCTACAAGAAATACACATTATCTCCAAATTACACAACTAATCCCATTACACAAGTGACCTTATACAGGGAATATTATTTTTTGTCAATTTGAAAGACAAGAGAAAAAGATATATCAAAAATATTTTATTTTTTATAGAATTTTAAAAATTGGGGATCTAAGGGCCTACTGGGATATTGAGAGAGGAAAGAAAATTGCAAAGTGTTAAACTGGCTTATTTACACCAAAACTATGACAGTGCCAATGATCGAACAAATACAGGTCAATGATCATATTCCTCAAAAAGGAGCAAACTCACGTATCTTAAATTCAGTCTTGAGAAAGAGACCACCTGCTACAATTTCATATATAGCAATGCTCAGAAAACTTAGTGTCAAATGAAATATCCTCATTAGCTTATCAACACTTAAACATCTGTTTGATTTTCTGAAAATAACTCTGCAGTGTTACCCTACACTAGCTTTGCACCACAGTCACTCCAGGTCAGTGTAAATTCACAAAAGTATAATATTTAAGTGCTCTGAAAAACAAAATTTTTCTCACATTTATATGGAGTTACCTGGGAATCCTGAATAGCATTTATATCTTCAAGGAAAAGAAAGGAAGAAGAAAAACAAGTCTTTATGCCAACGAGCACACTGAGTCCACCTAGTATCCACACACCAAAATGATGTTTTTCTGTACAATAAATAGTATTTTAAACTTGGAGATTTGCCAGTATCAAAATTATTTCACACTTACTGAAGTATGGACTTACTATTAAAGCAACTATTTTCAGTTGCAAGAAATACTGAAGAATAGATTAGGGAGAGCTGTTCTCTTTTTAATAGGACATGAGACATTGCAATTTTTTTTATTTTTATTTTTTTCCAATATATGAAATTTATTGTCAAATTGGTTTCCATACAACATCCAGTGCTCATCCCAAAAGGTGCCCTCCTCAATACCCATCACCCACCCTCCCCTCCCTCCCACCCCCCATCAACCCTCAGTTTGTTCTCAGTTTTTAAGAGTCTCTTATGCTTTGGCTCTCTTCCACTCTAACCTTTTTTGAGACATTGCAATTCTAAAATGCTCAGTTCCAGCTAATTTTGTCCCTACCTGCTACCTGCTTACAGGGTTGACATCCTTTGCACAGCCACCTGGAAAGCTTCAAAGAAGAATGCACTTAGTTTGCTATTCTACTTTCATACAATCAGTTTGCATGTTCTTACTATCTCTTGAAACTTTACTTATCTGTCTCTTGCTTAATAATTGATACTGTTTATTATTGCAAAATTAGAGAGAAGTCTAAACTGATGTCAAGTTTATGCACAAGTTTATGCACAGTTCAAATAGGTTAAGGTTACTTTAGAAAACTTAGTCAAGCTCTGTTTTTTCAGCAAGATTTAACATAAAAAGCAAAATGTATAACTTTTAAACTATTCTTCAGGACAGGTCATTTTATAGAAACAAATACTAATTCTCAGAGTTTCCCTTTTAAAAATCAAATTTATTAAAGTATTCCATAGTATGCACTCATTTTAAATGTACAGTTTGACAACTTTTAATAAATGTATACTGATGAGGGACCTTAGGGCAAGCTGAGGGCAAAATACAGGTTGGCACATACCCATCACCCTCCCACCCCAGGTGGAATATGTGTGATAGTCCTCGGACACTCCTGGCTACCCAAGAACAAAGGTAAGGAGTTTAACTGCTTGCCATGGTAATGTGGGCAATGAAATTAAATGTGGGCAAATGAAAAATTAAATTCCCTTACTGCCTACAGCCCACTGACAAGTCCTCGAAACTGGCAGAGTGACCCCCCTCTAGGAGCTCAGCTGCCTCAAGGATGACACTTTGCTGGGGGAGAAAGAGAACCTTAAGCTTAACATTATCCCAGCCTCAAGGATCCTGTGTATCTACTTCCTTTATCTCAACTGCCCCAAGATATATGCTAGCAATCATACTCTAAGCCTATGGAGCCCTGATGTACATCTAAAGGGTCTCATGACTGACATTTTATTAAATGGTAAGAAATGGTGTTTCCCTGGCAATAGCTAGCCCCTCAAAGTCCTGGAAACTTGGTTCCAAAATACCTTAGAGACTTACTTTATCTCTAAGAGTAAAGCCTCAGAAACCTTTTTTCTGTCACTGAATAAGACACATCTTTTCTAAAACTTCACAAAAATGGGATCATAAGCATGTAATTTATATCTGGCTTCTTTCACTCAGCATAACGTTTTTGAGATTTATCTCTATTTTTTGTGTATCTATAGTTTATTCCTTTTTATTTTTTTTTCAACTTTTTTTTTTTTTTTGGGGACAGAGAGAGACAGAGCATGAACGGGGGAGGGGCAGAGAGAGAGGGAGACACAGAATCGGAAACAGGCTCCAGGCTCCGAGCCATCAGCCCAGAGCCATCAGCCCAGAGCCTGACGCGGGGCTCGAACTCATGGACCGCGAGATCGTGACCTGGCTGAAGTCGGACGCTTAACCGACTGCGCCACCCAGGCGCCCCAGTTTATTCCTTTTTAATGAAAAGTAGTTTTCCATTAAATGGATAGTTTTCCATTTAATGGATACGTTAAAGTTGATTACACTTGTCTGTTGATAGACGTTGTCTATCAGTTGTCTGTTGATAGACGTTTAGGTTGTTTCCAGTTTGGGGTCATTATGTATAAAGTTGATGTGAACTTTCATGTAAAAGTCTGTGTGTGGACATAAACTTTTGTTTCTCTCTGGGTAAATACCTAAAATGCCAGGTCACATGGTATATCTTAAACTTTTTAAGAAATTGTCATAATGCTTTCCAAAGTGTTTGTACCATTTTACATTCCCATTAGGTGTATATGAGAGTTCAAGTGCCTCCACATTATTAGCAACACTGAATTTTAGCCATTGAAATGGGGGTGGAACACTTACCACATGTTTTAGTTTCCATTTCTGTGATTACTAATATGTTAAGTGTCTTTTTCTGTGCTTGGAAGCAATACATACAGTTTTTTGGTTTTTTATTTTTATTTTATTTTTTGGTGAAATATGCTTTCAAATCCTTTGCCTATTTTTATTGGGTTAATTTGATTTCTTATTTTGAATTTTAAGAGGTTCTTTTTTTTTAGAGCAGTTTATGGTTCACAGCAAAACTAAGAAAGGAACAGAGATTTCCTATACCCCCTACCCTCACACATGCATAGTTTCTGCCATTATCAACATCTCCCACCATAGTGGTACCTTTGTAACCGTTGATGAACCTACATTCACACAACATAATCACCCTAAGCCTGTAGTTTACATTACATTTTTTATAATGACATGTATCCCTCATTATGGTATCATACAAAGTATTTTCATTGCCCTAAAGATCCTCTGTGCTCCACCTATTCATCCTTCTATTACAACCACTGTTTTTGTTTTTTACTGTCTCCATAGTTTTGCTCTTTCCAGAATGTCATATAGTTGGAATTATAAGGTATGTAGCCCTTTCAGGTTGGCTTTTTTCATGTAGTAACACATATTTGAGGTTACTTTCTGTCTTTTCATGGTTTGACAGCTCATTTCTTTTTAGTGCTGAATAATGTTCCACTGTCTTGATGTACCACAGTTTATTTATCCATTCACCTACTAAAGAACATCTTGGTTTCTTCCAAGTTTGGAAAATTATTAATAAAGCTGCTATAAACGTCTGTGTGCAGGTTTGTGTGGACATAAGTTTTCAACTCTTTGGGTAAATACTAAGGCATGAGAATGCTGGATCATATAATAAGAATATATTTCATGTTGTAAGAAATTACAAAACTACCTTCCAAAGTGGTTGTACCATTTCACATTCCCACCAACAATGCGAGTTCCTCTTGATCAACACACTTAGCATCTGGCCTTGTCAGTCTTCTGGATTTTGACCATTCTAGTAGGTGATTTGATTTGTGGTTTTATTTTGCATTTCCCTGATGACATGTGCAGCATCTTTGCATATGCTTAGTTGCCATCTATATATCTTCATTGTCTTTGAAGGTCTTTGGCCCATTTTTAGTCTATTGTTTGTTTTCTTATCATTGAACTTAAAGAGTTCTTTATATGTTTTTGATAACGGTCCTTTATCAGATTCATGATTTACAAATATTTGTTCCTTGTCTGTGGCTTATCCTCTCATTAAGAGCAATAGTTTTTAAACTTAAGAAACTCCAGCTGATCAATTATTTCTTTCATGGATCCTACTTTTAGTGTTAAATCTAAAAAGTAATCACCATACCCAAGGTCATCTAGATTTTCTATGTTTTCACCTAGGAATTTTATAGTTATGTGTTTTACGTTTAGGTCTATGATCCATTTTGAGTTAAACTTTGTGAAGAGTGTAAGGTCTGTGTCTAGCTTAATTTTTTTGCATGTGAACGTCCACAGTTGTAAGCTTTTTTAATATTCTATATTCTCACTATATATCCTTTGTGTTATTTACTTAATATCTAAGAAATCTTTGCTTACCCCAAAGACATAAAGATATTCTCCTATATTTTCTTTTGTAAATTTAACGTTTATATTTTTACATTTTGGTCTTTGATCCACCTTGAGTTAATATTCATGTAGAGTAGGAAGTAAAGTTTGAGATTCATTTTTTAAAATATGGACCAAGTTGTTCTAGCCCCGGTGAAAGGATTACTCTTTCCCATTAAAGTGCCCCAAAACTTTTTTGAAAATCAATAGACCATATATGTGTGGGTCTATTTTTGCAATTTCTCTATTCTGTTCTACTGATCTGTAATTCTCTCCCCATGCCAATACCACATTGACTTATTATACCTTTATAGTAAGCCTGAAATCAGAATCCTCCAAATTTGCGCTCTTTCAAAATTGTTTTAACTATTATATTACCTCTGACTTTGCAAAAAAAAAAAAAAAATTACAATGCACCTGTCAATATCTGGAAAAAAAAAAAAAGTCCTGCTTGGGTTTTAATCGGAATTGCACTAAATCCACAGTACAAGTTGGGGAGAAGAGATATCTAAACAGTATTTAGTCTTCTGGTTTATGAATACAATATACTTCTACATAAATTAGGTCTTCTTTAATTTCCATCTACAGTGTTTTTATAGTCTTCAGTGTACTACTCTTGTACACACCTTTTAAAATCCACATGGATAAACATGCATTTCACATTTTTGGAAAACATTTTCAATGCCATTATCAGATTAATTTCAACATCAATTATTCATTTAAAAGTAGAATTCATTTTATTTATTGACCTTGCATCCTGCTAAAGACACATTTTAGTTCTGACTGGTTTTTTGCATATTTTTGAAGAATTTTTTAAGTAGACAAGCACAAAATCTGTGAATTACCTTTCCTTAAAATCTGTATGCTTTTCTTGCTTTTGCCTTATTAAACTGTCCAAAATGTCCAGTACAATATTGAATGGAAATGGTAAGAGCAAACATCTTTGTCCTATCTCCAATCTTAAGTTAAAAGTGTTCAGTCTTTTGGGGTATTCACTTTTGAATGCCTGCTCTCTGTAAAAAGAGCTTTCATACTATTCTTACTTTCTAATCTTATACTCTAATAAACTTTGGACTGCTGTTCATTAAAAAGAAAAGCACTCAGTCTTTCAGCATTATGAAATATGTTAACTATAGCATTTTTGTAGAGGCCCTTTATAAAGCTGAGGAAGTTCCTTCTATTCTCTGGTTTACTGAGAGTCTGTATCATGAATAGATGCTTTTTGTACACTGTTTATATAATCATATATTTTTCTTCTTTATTCTATTAATATGATAAATCACATCAATTGATTTTAGGTTGTTAAAATAACTCTACCTTTCTAGTATATACCTCATTTGGTCATGATCTTTTCAATATATTACTTATTTATTACTGTTTTGTTAAGAATCTTTGGTACTGTGTTCCTGAGTGATATTGTTGTAAAGTTTTCTTCCTGTGAAGAAAGTTTTCTTCCTGTCTTCAGTATTGCAGTAATGCTGACTTCATATAATAACTTGGGAACAATGCTAATCCTTTATTTTCTAAAAGGGTTTTCATCAGTGAACCATCCAAGGCTGATGGTTCACTGATGGTTTCCTTGTGGGTAAATTTTAATTAATATAAGTATATAAAATGTAATTATATTACATAAGTATACAATCAATTTTATTAATTGATTACTTATTTATTCAATTCAAATTTCATTGCTTATATCCACCATTTCAAATATATTCATTTAAATCGTTAAGCTATCTGTTGTTCAACAACTACTGTCAATAAGACTAAACTTGAGGGTGAGGAAAGAGAAAGGCAAATGTCATCAACTCAGAACTCAAGGTGTAAAGAGATATGTATATAAATAACTAGACGTAAAAGTAGGCCAAAATTATGAGCCTTACAGAGATATAGAAACAAAGTACTAGCAGAACATAAAGAAGGAGTCATTTGTGGAAGAAAGAATTCAAAAAACTGCTTGCAGTTAAGCAGCAGTAGTACCTCATGAGATAAAAAACTGACAAGAGGGGAAGAGGGGGAACAAGAGTGAAGTGGAGGGTTTGCATGATCACGGCAGTGCCAAGTGCTTACTCTGTTTGGCAAATTAGGTATGAGGAAGTGCATGGTGAGATGATGACACAGAAAAAATAAATTGAAGTTCTATTGAGGGATGGGTAGTTTAAAACAAGTTCAACATTTGCCAAGGCACAATTTTCTACAACTAATGCTATGATGATGATAAACCAGAAAGCCCCTATGGTAGGTATGAAGGATACAGTAACTATTTCTCTTTTCTGAATTCCACAGTGCAGACGGTCCTGACAACTCAATCTGTTGTTTTGAACTATCTGTTAGATGTCACATAAAGTATATCTTATCCTTATGATTATAGAGCCAATATGTCCTATTATTTGTGTAACCTGAAAAATGACTAGCACAGTTCTGGGCATATTCTGTGTATGCACTTTTGACTCAACAACTCTGGTCCTTTCTCACTTTTAATTTCTTCTTTGAACAATTATAAAATAGAAATGCTAATGTGCTGTCATGTATGTAAATATGTATATGCTCATGTGTATGTGTGTGTATATGCATTGGACATATACACAGAAGATAAAAGGTTTGTTTGATCAGGGAAACAGGTCCAAAAAGGCTTTTAATAACCCCACAACCAAAACATAAGATAGCAATATTTTACCATTTTCAATATGTAATAGCATATTACTTGCTATTCCTCACATTTATATTATATATACTGTTCACTTTATTATACTATATTTTCATCCATTTTTGGGGGGAAGCAGTTGTTCAGTAATACGAAAGTAAAATTTTGGAAAAGCAAAGAATGTGATCAAAAGTATATCAATTAAACTATCATAAAGCAACAAAACTTACAACTAAAACATTTTACATTATTGAAAAGTAAATGAATACAAATTAGACATTAAGTTTGTTAGATGAGCAGAAAACTGATTAACTCTAGGTCATAATGACACTAAATCAAAGTAGAGTAAATAAAATAGGAATAGAAATCAGGGATTTTTCACAGTCTGTTAATATTAATACAGCCAAGGGTAGGTTAAGGACACATCACAGCTAAGAGATGTGTAACAGATGGTTTAGACTAATAACTTGATACTATGGGGCAACTACCATGATTCACATTATTGGTTGGAGGAAATTACATAATAAGCAATGGCCTTCAATTTATTCTTAAAATGAGAAAATACATTTAACTGCAGGAGAATATAATTTCTTAACTTTATCACCTCACAGGAGAATGGAAATAAAAGACTAATACAATGAGTTTGGGCCCATGAAAAATAGAAAGCCACAGAAAGTAAGAAGAAAATATTAAATGTTTTAAAAATACAATAGATGCTAGGGGCACCTGGGTGGCTCAGTCGGTTAAGCATCTGAATCTTTATTTCAGCTCAGGTCATGATCTCATGGTTCATGAGATTGAGCCCCACATCAGGCTCTGGGCTGGCAGCGTGGAGCCTGCTTGGGACTCTCTCTCCCTCTCTCTTTGCCCCTCCCCTGCTCTCTCACAGACGTACTTTCTCTGTCTCTCTTTCTCAAAATAAATAAAACATGAAAAAAATTATTAAAAAAACATAATATATGTTAGACATGTTAGCATTTGCAAATTGAACTGCAGGATCAAAATATTCTTTTAACAACAATAGACAAAATCTTGTGGGGGTGGGGGAAGCTAGGAAGTTAAAAAATGCATGGAGAACAAAGGAAAACAATAAGTGATCAAAAGAACAACGGATACAGACTCTTTAAACACACCCAATTAGGATGTTTTTAAAATGCTTATTATTTGCAAGTGATTTCACTAACAATTACTAAATATTTATTAACATAATGAAATAAAATCATAATATGTCTGATGAGATACATGCGCTATTAACTACTATGAATTGATGTTACTATTGTAGGGTATTTTGGGTTCTAATAGCAAAACAGTTTCACTTAAAATACTTTTACTTACACAACTTCAGACCTAATGCGTTAATTTGCATAAAGAACTACGAAAACTGAAATTCAAATAATTACAAAAGAACAAGTTAAATTTTCTTTATAGATAATAGAGTTACAACAACTGTATGTCCAAATAATCCTTTGCCAATCAGAGCATACAACCTACAGGATCTTCATAAGTTTTGCAAATATTAGCAAAATAAATCTCAAAACATCTTCAACAACAGATATTATTTCCATTTTTTCAGTTTATACACAAAGACAGATCATGCTAATCCATAGATTGAAGTATGCATATAAAGGTGAAAGATGTGTAAAAAACTGGAATCTAGATCACAATTTGGATCTAGATCACAATACATATATACAAATATATATATCAACATATATATATGTATATACATATACATATATATACGTATATACATATACATATATATATATATATATATATATATATATATATATATATATTACACCTGGTGAGTTTGTTTTACAGTGCAGAGAAGTTATATTATTTATTAGGGTTTTAAAGCCATTTGTCTTGACAGAAATTTTCTAGGTCTGTGTTCTTGGTTTATAATAAACTCATGCTCAAAATAACTTCAGATTTAGGATATTTTCTAATCCTAAAAGAATTTTCATCAATTTTGCCCAACACAGTGAACATGAGAGTGTGCATACTGGAGAAAGGAAAGGGTCTGAATGAAATCTTCAGAAGCAAACCCTTGAGGTTAATTTTTCACCTCAAGGCCCAACTTTTACCTGGTTGACTTAAAGGCATAAACATACTATCTAAAATAGAATCCTTTGCCAGGGGTAACAGCTGGTAAAGGGGGAGGTCTATATCTTACTTATGTTTTTATTTTGAGGATCTGGAGTAGTATATGGCACAGAGTGGATATTTGAATGCTGGATTTAATATGCTTCTTCTACGTGCTCAGCAGCACCCGATAAATATTTTTTTATTGCAAAATTTCACTAATTTATACTAGCAAAGAAGAACAAAATTAATGTTTTCTCCCCCACCAAAACTATCTTTAATTAATAATCAGAATAACAATGCTTGGGCTTAATTAAGGGGAACCTGAGTGGCTCAGTCGGTTAAGCATCTGACTCGATTTCAGCTCAGGTCAGGATCTCATAGTTTGTGAAATAGAGCCTCACTTCACAGCACAGCAGAGCCTGGAGGATTTTCTCTCTCCTCTCTCTGTGCCCCTCCCTCCACCAGCATACTCTCTCTCTCCCTCTCTCTCTCTCTCTCTCTCTCTCTATCAAATAGTTAAAATAAAACAAAACAAAAAATAACAAAATAAAACAATGCTTAAGCATTTTTAAAAACCCATCTCTTTCTTGAAGTAATTTTTTTAAGTAAAAGAGAACTTTCCAGATGCACCAGGACAAGTTAAAAAAAAAATGGCAATACCCTTCAACCTGTGCAACATTTTTGCCATCTGGTAGCATTTAATGGATCTCCCAGATCCAAGATCAGACACCTGAATTGGAATGCCTGAGCCACATTCTGTCTAGAGCTGGCACTGAACCCATGCTGGATAAGTCAACTGTCTGATATATTAAAGTGGGGGGTACCCATGACAATCAAAAACATCAGCAACTTTTGATTTACCAGATGCTACTGCAGATTCATTCCCCCAGTGTTCTGCCTTGCTCACCCTAATGGCGAACTAATTTCATCTACAAAAAAAAATTTTTTTCTGCTCCTCAGCTATGGACTTCCACCATCTGAAAAACTCTTTCAGAGACACACAGTTCTGGCCAAAAAGAACTACTCCAAACAGATCTGCCTGAGTACCATTAAAGCTGTCACTTACATAACCAGAGAGTTCCATCCTATCATTGCCTAAAGTCAAAGTATCTTCCTGGAACAGCCTGCATCTAATAACTGGTCGATAAAGTCCAGTCATCTTCTCCCAACCTAGGACAACTCTGAAGGGCCACCCCAGCTTCCGAGCTCCCTGTGATGTTGGCCAAGACTTAAGGGACCATCCAGTGGGCTGCAACTCTACTTTCTCCAATGAGGTCTGAATAATAATCTTGTGAGAGGGCCTCTCTTCCAAGTTTGTCTTTCCTTGGTATTCTCCTTCAGCCATAGAATACCTTTATATTTTGTTCTACATCTTTTAGTTACTCTTCTACCAGTCTTACAATCTTTCATGTTAAGCTTTACCTGTTTGAATTGCTATGTGACATCGGTCTCCTAATGTGACTAAGACTAAAACAATACTTTTTTTTTTTTTTTTTTAATTTTTTTTTCAACATTTATCTATTTTTGGGACAGAGAGAGAGCATGAACGAGGGAGGGGCAGAGAGAGAGGGAGACACAGAATCGGAAGCAGGCTCCAGGCTCCGAGCCATCAGCCCAGAGCCCGACGCGGGGCTCGAACTCACGGACCGCGAGATCGTGACCTGGCTGAAGTCGGACGCCCAACCGACTGCGCCACCCAGGCGCCCCTAAAACAATACTTTTTATGTGAGGATAGCTCCAAGCATGTGCCATGGTTGAAAGCAGAAAGCAATGAATTGTGCTGAATCCTGGAAAATTCAGTCAGTTACTTAAAAGCATACTGAAGAGCTGGAGCTCTTCACACCAAAGTATATTTGATTTAAAGTACAACACTTTTCAAAACACAGAAAACTGTATTTGATTCCCTAGCTAATTCTAACAAAAGCTAGATAGAGTAAGAGGTTAATTTCATTCTAGAAAATAATCTCTCTAAATGGATGCTTGCTAGACATCACAAATTAAGTGCTCATACCAACCTATTCTTAAAGTTTAGATGTGAGAAAGGGAACCTACTAGACCCAAAAGTAAGATGGGATTAATAACATCAATGACCAGTTGGAAATATAAGGTTTATATAGCTTTACTTCATTTAAAAATGAGCAAATGGCAAAAAAGGTTCTCAAATGGGAAGAGACTATTAAAACATGCTACAGCATACAAAGGAAATATTTTCCAGGATATGTTTTTATCTCTGAAATTAATTTTATATAAGGAACAAAAAAAAATAGATCTAGTATCTTTTAAAACATTTTTAAAAAGTAGCCATATGAAACTGTGCATAAAAGAGGTAACATCGCATATCTGACTATCCTTTGAAAATCTGCTTACAAGGGCACCCCTTGGCTGGTTGCTGGGATCTTGGATCTCTGAGGAATTCCTATCACTCTGACAAGAGTGGCTCACTGTGCCTAAACTGAAAAAAATGATTTCTGCTCACCATCTGATTTCCTTTTGGGAGTGTGAGATCGTGGTACATGCTAAGCAGAGGGTGTCTACATCACTAGCCCCCAGTAGAGATCTGGGATCTGAATCTCTAATGAGCTTCCCTAGCTGGCAACATCTCACAAGTGCTGTCACAACTCACTGCTGGGAAAATTAAATGCATCCTTCCTAACCTCCCTGGAAGAGAACCCTTAGAAGCAAGTGCTTGTTTTCTTCCCAACTTTCCCATGCATGTTTTCCCTTGTCTGACTTTGTTTTGTATATTTCTCTGTAATATATCATAACTGTGAGTGTAACTATTTGCAAAATCCTGTAGGTCCTCCTAGTAAAACCTGGAGGTGACCCTGGGGACCTTCAACACAAAAACCTAAGCAGGGAATGACAAGAAAACAAAAGGTTAATGTTGAGACAAACATACAAATAAAACTGGTTGAAAACAGAAAATAATGGATTATAAAATTCATATTCTTTACGGGAAGTCTCTAAGAGCCAAACTGATGTTACAAAATGTCACATTAGTGCTTTGATCACCAAAGTGAAGAAACTGGCCCAAATCCACAGAAAAAGAATAAAAATACATCAGAAAATCTGGTGCATCAAAAAAAACAAGAACCCCAATGCAGTCTAGAACAGCTAATCCTAGATGAATAAATCTCAGTAGTGGATCCAGAGGAAATCATCAAAAATAGAATATCAGAAAACTTTCTAGAATCAAGAAAGATCAGGTGTCTATAGATGCCTGGAGAAGAACTGTGTCTGAACATATTCTGGCAAAATTCTTTTAAAGCTCTTCAGGCTTTCAGAATGAGCATTCAGACTGCGCACTGTACTAGTGAGAATTCTTGGATACAAATAACAAAAAACTGACTCTGGTTAAATGAAGCAGAAAATACATTTATGTATTTAGGTAGCTTTTAGAATCAATAAGAAGCATAAAAATTCAGGCACAAGAAGACACCCCTGGAATCTCAACTCTGTTTTAACTGTAGTAAGCAATTTGGAGATCTTTGCCAAAAGGAAAGCTTTTACACCCTAAGTACCCAGAAAACAAAGAAAATTTAAAAACCCAATATCTACCATATCTACCAATGGACATGCTGACCTTATATTTTTGCAAAATTTTCATTACTAAAAGCATCAGATGATAGAAAATGTTAACAGAGTATTCAGAGTGCAGAGTTATAACTCAAGAATTTTATACCTAACAAAGTTAACTCATTGCACTTAAAAGCAAGGCTTATGAAATTCACCTCTCATGAGTAATTCTTGAGACAACAAATTTATACTATTTGAGAATAAATCCTATCCTAACAAGATACAAATTAGAGAATCAAAAACATGTAATAATACAATATAAGGATAATCATGGAATATTTAACTCAAATAAAAATTCTAAATATAGTATTTTTGTTAATATGGTTACAGCATTGAAAATAAAAGCCAAAAAAAGGTTTAAAGAATTAAAGAATTTTTATGTTAAAAGGACTCTAGTCTCAGATCTAATTAACAATAATGTAGGATGGCAAATAGGGCATCTTGTTAAAGGAAGCTAAATTTCTCATCCTAGTGAAATTTCTAGTTTTGTTCTTAAATTTGATAATTGGAAATATATGTTTTAAAAAGAGTATTGAATAAACTGTAAGCCAATAACTATTAAAAGTAAAATAAGAATTTCTACATTCTAGTTCACTATAAAAACAAAATAAATAAAATGTTGCCTATGTAATGAAAGGCAAAAAAAAAGTCAACAATAAAATGCAGAGGGTATAAAAGAAACCAACAAAAAAAATTAGAAATATTAATTATAAGTAAAGTGAAATAACAGTTTTTAAAAAGTTTTTATTCTTTATTTTTTTGTAATGTTTATTTATTTTTGAGAGAGAGAGAAAAAGAGTGCAAGCAGGGGAGGGACAGAAAGAGGGAGACACAGAATCCAAAGCAGGCTCCAGGCTTGAGCTTTCAGCACAGAGCCTGACACAGGGCTTGAACTAACGGACTGTGAGATCATGAACTGGGCTGAAGTCAGACACTTAACCGACTGAGCCACCCAGGTTCCCCTTTAAAAATAGTTTTTAAAAGAGTGGGCCTAATTATTGTATGCTACAGTTAAAAATTATAAAAAGCAATCCTAAACATTAGGTTCCAAAGACTGCCATTTACTGAATGATTAATATACGTAAGACATGTAGTAAGTTGAAAATAAAATAAATAAAATGTTGCCTATGTAATGAAAGTGAAAAAAGGCCAACAATTAAATGCAGAGGGTATATAAGAAACCAACAGCAAAAATAAATTGGGAATTATTAATTATAAATAAAGTGAAATAACAGTTTTTACAAATTGTGATTTTAATCAAATAACAGCATCAAAATATAAAGCAAAATTGTGAAAATACAAAGATAACAGATAAATAATTATAATGAGAGACCATTCTGCATTCCACCCTATTGTCAATCTAGGAAAGATAGAGAAAGCAAATAAAATAAAATATGACAACTGAATAACAGAATTAACAATGAAAATTAACAGCATGTATAGTTGTTTTAAACAAAGATGTAGATGCAAACAAAACCCTCAACTAAACATTTATGGAAGGAGCAACTGGGTAGCTCAGTTGGTTAAGCATCCTACTCTCCACTGCGGCTTGGGATTCTCTCTCTCCTTCTCTCTCTGCCCCTCTCCCATGCTTGCTCTCCCTCTCTCTCTCTCTCAAAATAAATAAATTTTAAAAAATATTTTAAAAATTCATGAAATATTTATAAAAATTTACCTTAGAATATTCAATAAAAAAACCCATTCCTTAAAAGGATAAGTTTTATTTCCTCTCATCATGATGTCAAAGCAAAACAAACAAAAGAAAATCTCTGGAAATTACTAATACATATTAAGCCTGGGAAAAAAATCCTACCTACTGCAGATTTCAAAACACTCTTTTAAATACCTAAGTGGTAACTATTGGACTGAAGGGGAGGGATAAAACTGACAATAATTAAATATTGTTTAAAGATTAAAAATAAGAAGTTGGTATGTTAAAGCCTATAATAAACTGCAAAGAAAAGCTCAATGATAGATTTAGGTTAAATCAAGCATCTTTACTATTAAAAAGTAGAATGAAATTACTTTACATCTAAAAATCCTAAGTAAAATATTAGCATGAAAAACCCAATAGCATATATAAATAATAATACAATGTATAATTCCTTTTTGTTGCATTTTTTTCAGGTTTTGGTGTCAAATAAATATTGACCCATAAAATGAAAATAATAATAATAATACAACATAGATTTAAACCAGGAATGCAACTGATCAAATAAAATGTAAATTCCCTCAATAGATGTCAAAAAAGTTACTTAATGGGGCGCCTGGGTGGCTCAGTCCGTTAAGCAACCGACTTCGGCTCAGGTCATGATCTCGCGGTCCGTGAGTTCGAGCCCCACATCGGGCTTTCTGCTGACAGCTCAGAGCCTGGAGCCTGTTTCAGATTCTGTGTCTCCCTCTCTCTGACCCTCCCCCGTTCATGCTCTGTCTCTCTCTGTCTCAAAAATAAATAAACGTTAAAAAAAAAAAAAAGTTACTTAATAAAACTAAACAACAACAACAACAACAAAAAAAAAAAACAAAAAAAACACTTCTCCATAAAGACATCTAGGTTGAAATTTAGCTTCCTTTAACAAGTTGCCTTATTTGCCATCCTACGTTATTGCTAATTAGATCTGAGACTAGAGTAACTAGTCTCATATATGAGACTAGAGTAACTAGTCTTAATATAAAAATTATTTTAATCCTTTAAACCTTTTTTTGGCTTTTATTTTCAATTTTATAACCATATTAACAAAAATATTATACTTAGGATTTTTATTTGAGTTAAATATCCCGTGATTATCCTTTATATTGTATTATTACATGTCTGAGAGACAAAGGAAAACTAGTTAAAATAGACAAATACCATAATCTTGACTGAGAAGACTGAATGTTCCCAAGTTGACAAATCATCCTCAAATAAAGGCATGTTGGTTATAATTATAATCAAAATCTCTATAGACTCTTTCTGTAATTTAAAGTAAAATGAAGGCTGAAGTTGTATCACATATAATTACATGAGACTAAAACTGCACATAACAGATCATAGTTGAACAATAAGTACTTTTTGATGAGTGGTTAAAGTAATAAATTGATCTTTGTTGGGTCTGTGGGGAAAGGTGGCAAAATGAACTGAAAATTCACCAGGATAAAGAGAAAAAAGCTAAGGAAATTATGAAAAAGAAGATAAGTACTATAAAAGGTAAAACACTATAGAACTTGTGCAAGAATGATAGAAAAAATAGCACTAGTTCAGAACTTAATACATAATCTTTATTACGTAAGTACTTAATACATGAAAAAGGAAGCATCAAAAATCTACAGAAAATGAGTGGATTACTCAACAAACTATGATCGGAAATAAATTTAAAATGTCTGGGGGGAAAGAACTTAAACTTCTTTGTACACACCACAGCAAATGAAACAATATAAATTAAAGTCTTTTGTAGGGGAAAGAAAAGCACTTTCTTTTAAAGGACTTTCTAATAAAAATAGTAAAACATCCATAAAAATGATTTAGAGACATCATTTCATAAAAAATTTATTTTTTTTAATTTTTTTTTTCAACATTTATTTATTTTTGGGACAGAGAGAGACAGAGCATGAACGGGGGAGGGGCAGAGAGAGAGGGAGACACAGAATCGGAAACAGGCTCCAGGCTCTGAGCCATCAGCCCAGAGCCTGACGCGGGGCTCGAACTCACGGACCGTGAGATCGTGACCTGGCTGAAGTCGGACGCTTAACCGACTGCGCCACCCAGGCGCCCCTGTTTCATAAAAAATTTAACCCCTGTATTTGAACAACATTCTTAATAAAATTTTAAGATAAATTACAAGCACGGAAAATTATTTACAATAAATGCCACAAAATAATAGCATCCTTAATATGCAAAGACCCCACAAATCAATAAGTAAAATAGCATAGTATTCTTAAAACATGTAAAAGGCTTGAAAAGATCATTTTAAAAGTAATAAAACTGGCCACTGATCATATAAAAAGTGTTTATTAGTATTCAGAGAAACAGAAATTCAAATATCAAAGAGCTAGCTTTCGCTGATCAAACTGGGACTTTTTTTTTTAAGCATACATGCAATGCTGATGAGAGGCATTTAGGAGTATAAATTGATTAAATCTTTTGAAAATAAGTTGGCAGTGTGTATAAAGAACCTAAAAAACAGTTTTTTCTCTTTTATCTCTTTTAAAAATTCCACTTCTAGGTATCTATACTAGAGGAAAAATGTGATATTTAGGTTAAAGGATTATATAATTGAAAGAACCTAACGTGTAACAGAAAAACAATGTTAAATAAATTAGGTTATATCCATAAGATGAAATATTTAACTCTTTACACATCATATTTTCATAAATTAATAATATGGACAATTTTCATTTTAATACATTTTTTAAAACAAACACTAGACACATTATTTTGGTTTTTAATATTTTTTTATAAAAGTTATCTCTAGTGAAATAATGGCCAATTCAATTATTTTTTTCTTTACACTTTTCTGAATTTTGCAAACTTTCTACAATCAACTGGAAATACTTTTACAAGCCGGCAATTATTACTGACTATATGCTTTAGCAATTTATTTTAACTCTACCAATCTGATCACAAAAAAGGTAGGATATTTATGTAGGATATTTACGATCAAATAAATTTGTAAGGAAACTAAATGCTTAACCACAGGTACCATGAAATCATGCTACCTCCATAAGCTGAAATATTATTATAAACAAAATTTTTGCAAAAGTTATTGGCATGGAAAAATCTCATGATAAATGAAGACCTAAATTGCGGTTTCATTTTTAGTCACCTACATGTGAAAAAAATTAAAATAAAATATATCTCTGTATGACAAGTGAATTTTCATTTTATTTTCATACATTGCCTATTTTCCAAAATGTAAGAAAGAATAAGTATCTTTTTTTAAAAAAAGAAAAATGAGAGAATATTACTCCTTTTGTTATTCCAGTAATGATACTAAGTTGGTTAAATGTCTATTAGAAAGCAGAGGTGATCATAAGAATTTAAGCAAATTTTATAATTTTCCTATCTTATCTTCACATTTTCTATTTTCCAAATAATTTATAAATATAAGCAAGACTTAATTTCATTAGGCTTATTAACAGAAATCAAATAAAGTGTGTTAATTTGAAGTATTCAAATAATGTTCTTTCCAACTTGAGTTTATAAAATGTACTCTTGGTTTTCATTTCTTTTTAGGTCTTTCACTTCTGGAAATGTTAAAATAACATGATTACTAAATATACTTCCACTTCAAAGTGCCATCTAGCTACTCTGAAGGCAAAATCTGGAAAACAAATGAGAAAATGTAATCCTTACTGTTGGCAAGAAGTATTGTTCTATAAATGTAAATTATAAAATGACACAATTTGATTTTTAAAAAAAGAAGGAGTATAAGGAAGACACAGGAAGAAGTGAGGTGTAAATCTTGATAACATATATGCCAAATGAATCAAAGCAAACTCAATGCTACATGTGTCCAGATTAATAACATCTATCCAAAAATAATGTTAACACATTCTTTAACAAGATTCCAAAATACTTAAAAGGACTTATAAAAGTGAATCTTTAGCTTTTTTCTAAAACACCTTGCTCCACAAATCTTTCCTCTTCTCTATCTTTCTTGGCCTATACCCCATTTCTAGCTTTCATTCTCATCTCTGTTTCCAGGCCCTGCTCAACGGAAGTGTGATCAGGAGAGTCATACATCATGACAAAATTGGTATGAGTAAGGTCTTAACAGCAGTATCAGTTGCTCCCCCAAAATATTTTTTACCCTTAGGGTTATTCAAGAAAGCAGCAAATAATATAGCCTTTAAAAAATACATAATTTAGTGGGGACTTTTTTGGGGAGTGGGGGTGTGGAAGGAATGTGATTACTGTGTTTAAAACTGCACCAGTGGGAAATAATTTCTAAACGCTTTCCATAAAATACCTTATAATTAGATTCTCTTCTGAAACTGCTAGGACTTTGAAGTAAAAGAAAGTCTGCTGCTGAGAATACTGTTGAATTGCAGTTAACTCCTACTGGGAATCAAAATGACCCAGTCAAATCTCCTTCTGCTTCTGTTCCTCTGAATAAATTCTCCATTTTTTTATAGATATGCCAAAGAAAAAAGTTCACTTAAAAGCTACCTAATAAAACAACTCTCCTTTGGCAAAGTTACACTTCCCCAAAGGCAGGGATATTTGGTATGTTCCACAAGTATACTGTGATGTATCTTACCAGACAACCAAATAAGACAGAACCTAATTTCTGCTGGAAAGTTAAGGAATAGGACTCTTGGAATATGACAGCCTATGTCCATACTCTCCATTCCTTCTCTTTCCTAAGTCCCTGGTGGGGCCACTCAAGCTCAAAAAGAACTGATGCCTACTCTGGAGGCCGGAGAAGAACCTAGAATACCTAGTATCTCAAGTCCTAAGAGGGAAAATACAGTTCTGGCCTGACATTTACTGGCCAGGAGTCAGAGAGAATAGCCTTTAGGTTTCCATCTCTCTTAAAACTTAAAACAAATGTCACAGATCCGTGGATATCACTGGGTTAGGAAGGAAACTTCTCTTGCTTATTTGTATAAAAAGGCCAGATGTTAATTTTCATTAGAGAGGAATTATCATATTAGGCAAAGTTCAATGTACCCCTGATTGCACTGAAAAATATAGATCTCCCTTTATAAGCTAAACAAGCTTTTCCACTAAAAGCACTCTAGTGTTAAATCCTGCCCTACTATTTTTTAATTATCACTTTCCAAAAGATTCCAAAAGCCTGAGCAGTATAGGTGTTGAATTATATGAATAGGCAGAGAAGGATCAATAAGCCATTTTAAGTGACAATGCAGCTAAAAAGAAGCAAATTTAGATGATCAACAAGACAGTGAAGAGAAAAATAATGGAGGACGGGGGAAAAATTAAGAAAAATCTATTGTGATCCCCTAAGGATACACAATTAGAATATGTGAAAAGAGACTCTAGAACTAAAATAAAGAGTACTTGAATTTCAAAAATCAGTCAAGAAAATTAAAAAGAAAAGGGCACTGCCGAAAAGCAATTTTGTGTTTTAGAAAACCAAGTGGAGACAATGCAGAATAAAAAAGAAATAGAAAACCTAAAAGGTATCAAGCACAAATTTAGCATTTTGTAAACAACAGAATAAAAACAAAGATGTAATAATAAAGAAATAATAGAAAAAAATTTTTCTGGTCTAAATTTACATTGAGATTAAAAGAATTTACTAGTTCCAAGAAGGATTAATTAAAAAGTGATACATATTTAAAGGTAACTTGATGAAAGTTTCAACTCTAAAATTAAACAGAAAATTTTACTACTTTCTAGAGAAAAAAACAAGGCATGTTACTGACAAAAAAGAACTAGATTAATTCTACATATGTTATAAAGCTCACAATACATTATTATCTTTGCTTTAAATGGTCAATTATATTTTAAGGAAATCAAAAAATAATTAGACAATTGCCGTCTATGTTTTCCCACACATTTATCATTCTGGAGCTTTTCATTTTTTGGTGGATCAAACTTCCATCTGATACCTTTTTGCCTTCTACCTAAAAAACTTTCTTTAATCTCTCATGCTAGAGGAGTGTTGACAGCGAATTTTCTATTTGTTTGTCTGAAAGGTTTTCATTTCACCTTCATTCCTGAAAGATATTTTCACTGAGAGTAGAAATCTAGGTTGGAAGCTATTTCTTTTAGTGCTTTAAAGATGTCGTTTTATCATTTTGTCATTTGATACTCATCAAATATCAATCTTGTCATATAGTTTATAACAAGTCAGCTTTCATTCTTATCTAATGTGTCTTTTTTCTCTGGATGCTTTTAGGATTTTTCCTTTCATCACTGGTTTTCATTAATTTCATTTTATTATTTTTAATATTTCTTTTGAGAGACAGAGAGCATGAGCAGGGGAGGAACAGAGAAGGAGAGAGACAGAATCCCAAGCAGGCTCTGCATTTTCAGCGCAGAGCCCAACACAGGGCTCGAACTCATGAGTCGAAATCAAGAGTTGAATGGACACTTACCTGACTGAGCCAACCAGCTACCTCAGAAATTATATTTTTATATGCCTTGGTGTGACTTTAATATGTCTTAAGTTTACTCTACTAATGGCTTGTTGGGCTTCTTGGAACTATGAGTTTTATAGTTTTCACTGAATTTTGAAAAAATCACACATTTTTTTCTCTGCTAATTTTTCTATCTTTCAACCCCTTTCTTAGACATCAAGTATACATATCTTAGATGCCTGAGATTGTCCCACAGCTCACCGATGCTCTGGTCATGTTTTTGCCAGTCTTTTTTTTTTTTTTTTTTTTTTGACTTTGTGTGCTTTATTTTAGTTTCTATTACTGTGTCTCTAAGTTCTTGATCTTTTCTGCTTCACTCCTACTTAATCGATCTCATCCAGTGTACTTTTCAACTCGTCTATCATATTTATTATCTCAAGTAGTTCCATTTGAGGTTTTCCTCCTCATCATGTTCATGAATACACTTTGCATGCTTAAGCATATTTATTACACTTACAATAGCTGTCTTAAAGCCCACGGCTGGTAAATCCATTGTCTCTTTCATTTCTCCATCTGACTGATTCTTTTTTAATTTTCTCTGAGTTATGGCTTCTTTGCATGCAAATAATTTTTTTATGTTTGATGAACATTGTGAATTTCACATTGTTATGTGCTGGATTTTGTTATATTCCTTTTTACTGACACATAATTCACTTCCAGAGCAGCTTATTTCAAGTCTTCCTTTCAAGCTTTGTTAGGATGGTTCCAGAACAATCTTTATTCTAAGTCTGCTTTATCATCTTTACTAAAGTGACACTCTTCTGAGTACTCTATCAGGTGCCCTGTATCTTAGAAGTGATGAAAATTTTTTCTGGCTAGTAGAAATACAAATATTTCCAACTCTGTGTGATCTCCTAGAATCAAGAGAATTGCTCTCTTGTTCTTTCTCCACATTATTGAATGTGCAAATCAGTACTCAACCAGAACTCTTGGAACCCTTCTGCAGATGTTCAAGTCTCACTGTACACACTTCCCACCTCTACAGTACACTATCCTACGAATCCTGGCAACTTTGACCTACTGAAATCTAAACTCTGTCTTCTCAACTTATGGAGATCACTGAGCTCTGTTTAGGTTTCCTGCCTCTGCTATTGCCCATAAAGTGCCTCCAGACAGAAAGCAGGAAGATGGTACAGCTCACCTCATTTGTTTCTCTTGTTTCAGGGATCACAGACCTGTGCTGCCTAACATCCAACAACTGAAAATAGCTGTTTTATAGATTGTGTCCATTTTTCTAATTCTGTACAGTGGGAAGGTAATTTTCAGAACAATTAATCTCTCTTGGCAAAACAATGATTTTTTTCAAAATGTCAATCTACAGAAAACACAAATTACAAAAGTTATGAATTTCTTAGGAGCAATATAAAATATTTAATGATTCAATGTACAAAAAAAATCTTATCTATGTGACCTTGGGCCAGTTGTTTAGTCCAAATTTCTCATCTCTCACTCCCCCAGGATGAATTAAGGGAGTCCTTCTGTATGCTTCCATATTATTATACAGTACATCATTTGCGCTACTGTGAGTTGTAAAAACTAAGCCACTTTCTTCATGTCATTAGTATATGGCCCAGTGTGACACACAGTAAGTGGTGAATAAATGTTTTCTGGATAAATAGAGTTGCAATGTATACAAATCTGGAATCATTATGTTTAGTTTGGGGAAAAACAGTTTCAGCAGACATCTATCATAAGCTGCCAATTATTTTTATATAAAATCCACACCCAATAAGGGAAATACTAATATCTCCAATGGATAAATAGACAAAAAAAAAAAAAAACAGAAAAAAAATCACACAAAAAATACAACTGTTATACATATCAATATACGTCTAAGGTTGCTAATTGTCAAATAAATAGAAATTAAAATAATGAAGTACCATTTAATTCTTATAATACTACTTTCCTTCCAAATTTTAATACATATATATGCATTGTATTATATATGTATATGTATAAACACACAAACATATACTGGTGAGATTATGGTAATAACATATGCAAAATCTGGTGGTGGCAGTAGAATTCAGTATAATACTTTTTAGAAAGCTAAGGTTTAAAACCAGTTCTTTCTGACTATGAAGCTTTTTAAAAACTGATATACTATACTTATTGTGATGATTAATTCTGTGCATCAACTTGGCTAAGCTATAATACCCAGCTGTTTGGTCAAAAAGAGCCTAGATGTTGCTTGCTATGAAGGTTTTTGTTTTGTTTTGTTCCGTTTTTTGTTTTTCTTTTGTTTTTTGTTTTTGTTTTGGTTTTGGATGTGATTAACTTAAATCAGTAGACTTTGAGTAAGCAGATTACTCCTACACAATGTATGTGTGCCACATCCAATCAGTTGAAGGCCTTCAGAGAAAAGACTGAGGCTCTCCAAAAGGAAGGAATTCTGCCTTCAGATTATTTTCAGACTGAGACTGCAACATCAACTCTTGACAGAATTTCCAGGCTTGTGTGACACATATGTTCTACTGGTTCTATTTCTGAGAACTCTGATGAATATACTTATAAAAATGTATCCTAAAGAATATACAAAAGAAGGTGAAACTTATACATATGTGTTTTAATTTTGGCTTACCACTTGCCTTAAGCAAGTTTCTTAAATTCTCTCTTAGTTTGTCATTGTTAAATGAAGATTAATAATACCTTTTTTATAGGGTTGTCACAAGATTTAATAAGATATATAAAGTACCAAGTATAGTTCCCTAAATATAGCAAATACTCAAGAATGCATAAGTGTTACTATTGCTTGAATTATATCTATCATAGTTGATACAAATATTGATGAATAAAAATATTGATATATATCAAAGAAACAATGGCAAGTAAAGGGAAAGCAACTAATGTCTAGTAAGCAGCCATGACATCCTGGGCATTTTTCATAACTCCTTGAATTATCGTTAACAACTCCATAAGCAAGATATATTAACGTCATTTTACAGAAAAGGAAACTGGGCATTGAAAAAGTAAATAATTTGACCTATACCACACAATAAATATATGGCAAAATGAGACTCAGTCAAAGTCTGTTTGATTTCAAAATTCAGTGTTCTTTTTACTATATTGTACTTGCTCTTATAGAAAGGTATTTCTTCCAATTCAAATATTATTGATGATAATTAGTAAAACTATGTAACAGCACATAAAATGCCTATAGCAAGTTAGATAAAAAAAGCATGACATAAAACATATGATTATTATGAATGAACCAATATAAAATATGAGTGCAAATGGAGAATGACAAATACACACAAAAAATGAGAACACACAAAGACCTTTTAACT
Source organism: Puma concolor (assembly GCF_028749965.1). NCBI lineage: Eukaryota > Metazoa > Chordata > Mammalia > Carnivora > Felidae > Puma > Puma concolor. Next base: position 21,901,829 of record NC_141673.1, on the reverse strand, counting down.
TTGAAGAATATGGCTGAAATTTTTGTGAATTTACAAATTCTTGAAACTGAAATAATCTGTCATTTTCCCCCTTGCATGAAGCAAAACATATCTGAAAACTGAAAGTTTTTATTTGGACTCTAAGTGCACCTTTTTTTACAGTATGGTAATTCAGGGCCACCTGGGTGGCTCAGTCCCTTAGCATCTGACTCTTGATTTTGGCTCAGGTCATGATCCCAGGGTCGGGGATGGAGCCTGGCACTGGGCTTCACACTGAGCACGGAGCCTGTTTACACTCTCTCTCTCTGTTCCTCCCACCCCCACGACTTGCACTCTCTCTCTCTCTCTCTCTCTCTCTCAAACAAAACAACAACAAAAATAAAGTAAGTTAATTTACAGAGGAATTAAAATAAATAAATTCTGCCACTAAAATAAGCTCTATACTACATCATTCATTTATTCATTCATTTATTTTATTCATTTAGGCAGTAAATACTGATGAAGGTACTACTTTGACTACAGGTAATATAAAACAGTAAATAATATAGAAGCTCCACCTAATTTTAATGTAGTTTACACTCTAGTTGTGAGGATAAAAGAATAACAATTGACAAATAAACCAGTAAATAAATAAAAGAGACTATCAGATAATTAAAAGTTCATGCAGAGAACCCAAACTCAAAATGACTGCATTGCCTCCTTAGATTATATTGTTAGGACACAACTCTGTAAGAAGTTCCTTTTAAGATGAAACCAACTAATAATTAGAGTCACCCATGTAGAGACTAAGAAACAGGCAGAAGGACACATAAGGCAAATGAGAAAACAGAACTAAGCTTTGTGTGTGTAGTAGGCAGAATTCTAAGATAGCCCCTAAGATTTCCATTCCCTGGTTAATATATCCCCGTATAACTTTGAGATTACATATAATATATATATTACACGTAATACATATATACACACATATAATACATATATAATATATATGAATATATAATATATACACATATAATATTAAGATGTGACTAACTTAAATCAGTAGACTTTGAGTAAAGCAGATTACCCTCCATAATGTGTTAGCCTTATATTGTATTGTATTATCTTATGTTACTATATAATAATAAATATATTAAATATATAATTATTATATATCATATAATAATGAGATATCACTCCTATGATTATGACATATAACAAAAATGATTTTGTAGATGTAAACTAGGATCTCTAATCAGTAGACTCTGAATTAACCAAAAGGGACACTATCTTAGTTGGGCCAGACCTACTTAAGTTAGTGAATGGGGGTGTCCCTAAGAGCAGAAGGATTTACTTGCTTTGAAAAAGTAAGCTTCCGTGTTGTGGGAAGGCCATGTGGCTAGAATCTGGGACCAGCTTCTAGAAGTTGAGAGCAATTCCAGTCTAACAGACAATAAGAAAACATGGATCTTAGTCCTACCACTGTAAGGAAATAAATTCTACCAACAACACATGAGCTTGGATAAGAACACCTGAGTTTCAGATGAGACTACAGTCCTGGCTGACATCTTGACTGCAGCCTTGTGAGACCATGAACAGCAAACTCAGTTAAGCCATGCCTAAACTCCTGACCTACAGAAACTGTGAGATAACAAATGGCTTGTGACACTTTAATTATGTATTCAGCTATTTTTTAAAAGATCTACATACACTCAATAAGATATGCCATTTAAAAGTAAGCTTCATAAATTTCATGATTTATGAATGAATGAATATATGGTCCATTGTTCATCACATGGTAAAATTTCTTAGAAAACTTTCAAATTTCATTAAGAAGATATCCATAAAATTATATGAAGTGACTTCCAGGATATACTGTTAAGTGAAAAGAAAAAACAAACCCTCATGTATCTCATGTATACTCATCTTTAAGACTTATGATAAAGCTAGAATAATGAAGACAGTGTGTGGTATTGGTGAAAGAATAGACAAATAAATTGTGGAACAGAATAGAGAGCTGAGAAATAGACCCACACAAATATAGTCAACAAGTCTTTGAACAATAGCACAAAAGCAATTCGATGGAGAAAGGATAATCTTTCAACAAATGGTGCTGTAACATCTGGACATACACATGCAAAAAAAGTGAATTTAGACACAAGCCTTACACCTTTCACAAACTAACTCAAATGGATTAAAAAACTAAATGTAAAACATAAAACTATAAAACTTCTAGAAGACAACAGGATTAAGTCTAGGTGACCATGGGCTTAGTGATGCTATTTTAGATACAATGCCAAAAGCATGGCCCATTAAAGGAAACAAATTAATATACTGGACTTCATTACAATTGAAAAGTTCTGATCTAGTAAAAATGCTCTTAAAAGAATGAAAAGACAAGCTATAGACTGGGAGAAAATACTTGAGGGGTAGGATATTCATACAATTTCTCAAAGGATTTCCCACAAATTACTTTATAACTTAGGGTATAGATGTAGTATTTAATGAAGAAATGTGGCAGATACAAGTGAAGGTCAGCAAGTGATCAACATCAGCATTATCATGATGAGACTAGCCACCTGAAGTGATGTTTTGAGGACACATTAATCTATGTAGAATTCTTTTTTTTTATTTAGACATATTTCATTTTCTATCTTTTATATATCACACATACCTCATTGAAGGAAATATACCAAAAGATTTGATAAATAAATTGCTGTTACTGCAAAAGAATCATATTAATATAAATAATTATAAATTTCAGATAAATGAATAGGCCATGTTCTGTTAATACTAATGTATTATACATTATATGTTATATAAATATTAGTTTTATCTTACTACTTTGCAAAATATTTTAGCCTTGCCCGTTTTTTCCTTAAGCCTCAGTTTTTTCATTTATAATTTAGGGACTCACCTCTTTTTATAGATTTATCAGAAATTAAAATATTTTGCTAATAAGAATTGTCCTTGAACTCCTACCAACAAAGTAAACTCACATCAAACACAATGAGATTTATTTTTTAAAAAAACAGTTACTCTGAATCTTACAGGTAACGTTCTAAAGTCAGAGTCCAGATCATTCTTTGTGAGGGGCCCCATGGGGGATAGATACACTGTCAATGAGCAACTGCTGCTCAGTATTTTTCCTCCAGTGTTAGAGTAGATCATGATTTCTTTGTTTTGAACACCAGATAAAATTTGTAGTGGGTTGGATTTACAGTCCATCTATGTAGAATTCTTGCCAAAAACTATGTCTAACCTCTAAGGTATTATTTAAATGTGCTCACTTCTTTCCCTCAGCACTGGGATTTTCCATTCGATGCCATCAGCATCTTGCATCTGGATAACTGCAATGCCTTCCCAAATACTCTGCTTGTCTTTAGTCTCCGCACTCCATTCCAGCCTGTACAAGGCAGCCAGAGTGCTGTTCCTAAAATTAGATGTGATCATGTTGTATAACTGACAGTGCCTTCCCAATGCCTTCAAAACTAAGTCTCAGTTTTTTAATATGGCTTCACAAGGACTTCCATGTCATTCTTTATCTCTCCAGCTCATTTTTCCTCACTTCCTCAGTACCTACCCTTTTGTAAATTCCTTTTTATGTTAAGCCCTTATTTTGATGAACCTAACCTTCTCCCACCTGCAGGTAGAACATATTCTTCCCTTCTGGGAAAAATTTTTCCCTCTCTTTACCTGTTTGATGCTTACTCATTCATTGTCAATGGTTCATCTACATATGACCACTCTGGAATGTAATAAATGATTATCTATTTATTGCTTATTTAAGGCCTTATGATAGTTTCCCACTATTTAATAGATCCCCAAATACACATGATCTGCCCAGAGGTAATTATCAGATTATGCTGGACTATCTTATATAGCTTGTTTTTTCCCCCCTTACTGCCTTTGTTCTTTTTACTATTTTAAACAGACTTATTCCCAAAATTTATTCATGCATTCATTTCTTCATTCATTCAAATTCATTCAACGACACAGGCAATGTGTTAATGATTCTCTCAAGTTTCATCCTATACTTGGAAATGCATCAATGCTCCTCCTTGACCATGGATGCACACATGCATGCACACACATAGACAAATACATAATACATATATACAGTCTTCAAATTCTACTTGTTCCATAAGACTTCTCTAATTAACAGAAGAGAGGTAACCATCTTTCCCATGTGTGTTTTACTAAAACTGCAGTACCCATGAATCTACCTCTCAAACAACTGATTCTTTTTTTATTTTAAATTTTTTTAATGTTTATTCATCTTTTGGAGGGAGAGACAGAGCACGAGTGGAGGACGAGCAGAGAGAGAGGGAGACACAGGATCTGAAGCAGGCTCCAGGCTTTGAGCTGTCAGCACAGAGCCCAATGTGTGGCTTGAACCCACAAACTATGAGATTACCACCTGAACCAAAGTTAAATGCTTAACAGACTGAGCCACCCAGGTGCCCCAAACAACTGATTCTTTTGAGACATATTTTACTTATTTAATTCATGTATTCACCCAGTTCTGCTCATCTCTGTCTCTTCAGTGTTGCCTTTCTTAAGCTATAAAATCCTAGAGAGTAAAAAATATGCCTTTTCTTTCCCCAAGTTCTTAGCCCAGTAATTGAGAAGGCTTTCAGTAATATTTGATGGATAATGCTGCAGCATTATGCACAATGGATGCACAATAAATGTTGACTGGCAGAAAGGAAATAATATCCTTGAAAGATGCTGAAGGAGGGGCCCTCCTGTTGCAGTTTTAAGTATCTTATAACTTCTGGTCAAATCCCTTTACTTGCTAAAAGATGCAAAATTTAAATAATTGGTAAGACTTGCTCAAGATTTTACACTTCAGGGAGAGAGTGTATATTCATCAATGCAAGTAAATGAAACATAGAACAGTAAAATGAAAGAATTTTGATAAAGTTACTGCATTTTAATTTCAACAAACAGGTGCCAGCACTGATAAATGGAACCTGAAGATTTAATTCAGTGAAATCTTCTCCTTCAAGCATATTTAAAATAAACTGTATGCATTTTCCTGCATATGATTATTATAACCCTGAAAGCATCTTCTTAATAGGGACTATAAATCCAGCTGCTTTAAAATGAAACTAAAGTAGACCCCCCTCCCAGTCTTTAGTAAATAAGAAACTGATGTAATAGAATTATTTTGAGCTTAGAGGGTTAAACCTTCTAACAAAATAACTCATGTTTAATTTTTCAATGTATTGTAAGTTTACCAAAGTTTTACAGGAGATAATATTTTAAAGGTTAAAATATTTAATGATGCTTTATTTTTTAATGCTGTAATTTTTCTATTGTGTTATTACTCCTCCAAGAGATACATTTCACAAAGGAAGGCACCCCCTCCATCAGGCAGGGCATGCTCATCAAAGTGCTTGGAATGAACTTAGGGAATCCAAAAGCCATGATATTCTGGTATTTACTTTTTTAATGTTTATTTATTTTTGAAAAAGACAAAGCACGAGTGGGGGAGGGGCAGAGAGAGGGAGACACAGAATCTGAAGCAGGCTCCAGGCTCTGAGCTGTCAGAACAGAGCACGATGCGGGGCTCAAACTCACTGACCGCAAGATCATGACCTGAGCTGAAGTCAGACACTCAACCGACTGAGTCACCCAGGCACCCCTATTCCTAGTATTTCTGAGATATTTCCATTCTAATTGCCATGATCCACAGTTCCTAATCAAAAACTAACTTCAGAGTATGCTAGAGAATTTACCTGCTTCCATTCAGCAAAACCTGCCCTCAACAGTCTCAGATCATTGGCTTGGAGAAAAGGTTTGCTTAATTCCATCTCCTATCTGCTGAACAGGTGCTTATCTCTCACCTGCAATATCTAATGAGGAATGCAAGAAACTTACAAACTCTACTTTTCTGAATATTTCCTACAAAGTTGAGCTTTGGTGGGCATGCAAAGTCCTAAGAAATAATGCTGCAGTTTAACTTTGTTATCAAGAACTATTAGTTTGTCAACCTGGGACAAACTAATACGTTCTTCAAGAACGTGCTCCTGATTCACTTTGCTTATTCCATATTTTAGAATTTGTCAGTTATATACCCACTTCCAGATACCAACAGAGACACTTTGTGGTTGCAAGTGACAGAAATCTAATTTGAACTGGCTTAATCATAAACCAAAACTTACTATCTCTCAGAATCCAGGAAAGGATTAAACAATAAAATGTAGATGAGCCTCAATAAAAATGAATCAACAAGATAAGTTCCTGCTTCTTCTTGCAGTTTATGCTCATTCTTTCTTATTGTGCATTTTCTTTCTCCACAAGGTAAAAAATATAACCAACAAACATAAGTTTTATATTTCAAAGTTTATTCAGGCATCAGAAAGATACACTAACTCTCTCAATTCCAGTTTTAAAATTTCTGAAAATAATTCTGACTTATCTGAGTAGAATTAGGCCAATCTGAAATATACTATCATTGAGAAGGTATAATGAGCAACTATTCTTGCCTACTTGGAACTAAGGAGTTTCTTGAGCACAGAATTTTCAGGGATAAAACCTGTATAGTCCAGGGCAAACCAGGATGGTTAGCCATACTAAGTCATGTATGGAGGTCGATATATGTTTATAAGGGAGTGGGAGGCAAGGTAGTAAGAAGCTCCTATAACTATATAGACAAAGTCATAGATGTCCACTAATTTGATAAAATTACTGATAAGCTGTGAATATATTACACAGTGGCCACAGCACTTTGGAGCTACATTAAGAACTGGAGTCTATTTCTCTACCCCTTGAGTGTGGGTTGACCTTGGGACATGTTCTGGCCAAAAACTGTGGTGAAAGCAATACTGTGTTAGTTCCAAGCCCAGGCCTCTTGAAAGCTTTGACAGATCCTCACTCTCTTAAGACCTGAGACCACATTATAAGCCATCCCTGGTTAGCCTGCTGGAGGGCACAAGACCACATGAGAGTGACCCTAGGTGTTCCCACTCAGCTGAAGCCATCATTAATTTGGCAGCCTCAGCTGACACACCAGCTGGCTACAGTCACATAAATGAAGCCAGCTAAGACCAGCCGAGCTAGCCCACACCAGAAGAACTACCCAGCTGATCCAAGCCTAGACAGACAAACTGTAGGTATTAAGCTTAAAAATGGTTGCTGTATAAAGCTATGAAGTTTAGGATGGTATGTTGCACAACAAAAGCTAACAGACACTTTGACCTAGAAGATTTCAGTTGATTATTTGTAATGGTAAATGTAACATGTCTAATGTGTTCAGAGTACTTAGAATCTTTCAAAAAGAAATTAAATTGACTAAATATCTTCATGAGTCTCCTCAAAATGTCTCTATATTTTAATAGGTATATATAATGTATATGGGCATCTCCCTTTATACTTCATTATTCCCAGAACACACAATCCTGTTCATGCCTCATGTCTTCACATATGCTATTCCTACCCCTCCCTCCTTATTCATGTGTCATAATCCCCCTCTTCATTTAAACTCAGTCCAGTCACCACTTTTGTGAAGTCATTCTGAACCCCTCTCTCCCCCACTGGGAGATTCCTTATTAGTACTCTATTCCCAGGATACACTTCTATATTTATTTCACAATGCTGTATTACAAAAATTTCTTCACAATTGTGTCTCCTCACCATCCCATGAGGTCCATCAGGCCAAACTTTGTATTCCCAGTAACTACCAAAGCTGGCATAATATAAGTGCATCATGATAGTCTCATAAAACTGAATAAGAAATCTAAAGTAAGAATATTTTTAATTTGGTTTTGGCATAAGGTATTTTATATTATTATTTCTGTGATCAGTCTGTGAATAATAGCCATTATAAATGACATTTTTGCAGCTGACCCTTGAACAACATGGGTTTGAACTGTGCAGGTATACTTATTTACAATTTTTCCATAGTACAGTACTGTAAATGTATGTTGTCTTCCTTATGACTTTAATAACATTCTCCTTTTAATAGCTTAATTTATTACATGAATACAATATATAATACATATAACATACAAAATATGTGTTAGTTAACTGTTTATGCTATCAGTATGGCTTCTGCTCAACAGGCTATTATAGTTAACTTTTGGGGGGGTTAAAAGTTACACATGGACTGTCAACTGTGTGTTAGGGGGGTCTGTTCCTCTAACCTCTGTGTTGTTCAAGGGTCAACTGTATGAATATTTTAATTACAAAAGACAATGGATCAAGAAGAATAACAGGATTGCTAAAATCAGTAACACAATTTAGCCTTTAAAGAAGTTAATTTCAAGCTTGACTTTGCTGTAAGCCCAAAGTTTATAACTTGTTCCTAAATAGAAGTTAAATAATATCAAAATAGAAGTGTAAATAAGAACAGAAAGTATGAACATAATCAGCCCAATTCTCTGACAGGTGGGTTGGAGGCTGGGATGCATAAAACAGTAAGGAAAGTCCTCTATGGGCTAATGTGGGAGGGATAATTTGGCTTCTTTTCTCCACAGGCAGATGGAGGCATTTTTCCTCTGCATAGTTTCAGAAAATGCAATGAGGAGGCATGATTGGGAGGTTCATGTGGAAAAGTATAGTATTTGGCTTAGGTTACAAAATAGAATGAGATGAGTATCCCCAGGGAGAACTAACTTACCCAAGACAAGACATTTCAACATTTTTATACTAATTACCCTGCTACATACAGTAACGGTGGGCGCTAATATATAATATATAAATATAAACATATGTAATATATTAAAAAATATATACTTTATAAATATTATATATATGTGTATATATACCTTCTAAGGGAAACTGTGCCAATTTCTAAATAAAGCTAAATCAGATTTCAATTCTGCCTCATTAGGAAATGAGGTTCTCCAGATTAGTACTGGCATTTCTAAGCCAGACCAAGAAGGTGGGAGCTAATAAGCAGTCTGATATTCTCCAGTTAAATCTCTAGAGGGGTAATACATCTCTGACAGACCTTTAAATTAAAGTAAGTTTCCAAGACTTAGTAGGAAAAATGGCAGATTAAACTCACACATGCACTGGCGCGCGCGCGCGCACACACACACACACACACACAAATAGATAGCTATTTTCCTTTCCTTTCAAAATACCATTAAAATGACAGAAATGTAAAAGCAAAGACAAATGTAAAGACAAGAACAGGATAGGAAATTACAGTAACAAAATTCTAGAAGCTGTAAAGTAGACAAAGGATTACTCAGATTTGAGAAAAACACAATCAGGCCATAGGAAAAACTAAAAATCATCCTGTCAATACAAAAATGTCTCATGAATTTCATACCAGGTATGTCTGGAAGCAGAGGTGAAGAGAAAGGCAAAAAACTAAAGAACTATTTGAGAGTATATTTAAATAGCAGTCATATTCCCATATGCCTTCCTCATTCTTTATAGCCTGATAACTACCTCTCCCTCAATCTTGCAAAAGACTGAAAGTTTATTCTCTGGGAAAAGTAAAAGAATTGTCTAAAACCAGTCACAGTTACAGGTAGGGTAATGTACTGAAAATAGGTTAAGAAAACAGACATATTGAGTGCTGACATTCCTGAGTCCTCTTTCCCTAATTGGCTCTAAGACTTCCCATTAGAAGCTTGAAAGTGACCTTCTAAGATATATGTCCAGCTCAAGAGGAAAGATCTAAAGATACTAACATCACAGTTTCCCCAACAAAACAGCTCAATTAAATCAACCTAAAGCAAAAATCACAGTGATAATGGTATCTAGAAGACAGTATGATAACTGCTTTAAATTTTTCAGGGAAATTTAATTCCAACTCTAGAATTGTACACCCAGTGTAACAATCAGGGTAAGAATAGAATAAAGATATTTTCAGGAAATTACTAGAAGATGTGCTCTATCAAAACAAGAAAAGTAGGGACAATGGGTGGCTCAGTTTAGCATCCAACTCTTGACTTGATTTCAGCTCAGGTCATGATCCCACAGTTTGTAGAATCGAGCCCTGTGTGGGGCTCTGTGCTGAGAGCAAGGCACCTGCATGGGATTCTTTCTTTCTCTCTCTCTCTCTCTCTCTCTCTCTCTCTCTGCCCTTCCTTTGCTCATGCACATGCACGTACTCTCTCTCTCTCAAAATAAATAAGTAAACTTAAAATAAAAACAAAAAGAAAAAATAAAAAACAAGAAAAGACACGGGATAGAGAAATCAGGAATCCAACATACAAGAGAGGTGATAGGAATCCCTGAATGATGAAGAGAACTCTGAGGGAGATTCCTATGCAGAAGGAAAAGAGGTGACCAGTCCTGAGTTGAGCAAATAGAAACAGTTAGTTGGCATTCTTCAGAGATATAAAATGTATAGAACACCTAATACATCTGAATATTTTAAGGAGCTATGAGATTGGATTTGTATTGACTATATATACATAAAAAACTAATCACAATGAAAAAAAGACAATTATTAACTCTAGAGAAAACAAGTTATAAAAGAAAGGAAAAGGAATCAGAGTTTAGTGTATGGAAACATTATACTGTTTTTCAACAAACATAATAAAGTAAAAGGAGAAGATCTAATTCAAATTATGAAATTAATATACTGGAAAGATGGTAATGGGATACACGTGTATGTACTTATTTGTGCTTGTGTGATGTGTGGGGAGGGGAATGAATCCTCATATTCCACAGTGGGAAGTCAAAAGATAATACCCAGAAATAAAAAGTGGCAAAATAAACAGGTTAGAATAAAGGAGAACTATCAGGATCATCATATGAAAGATGAAAGTAACGGGGATATGAGAGGGAGATGGGCAGGAAACTGTTGTTTTCAATAATAATAAACTGTATAGAAATATGTGACACTTTAATCATGTCCTTTAAGGCACTGTGGTCATTTTGACTAAAACTAAAAGACAAAAGTATTCTATTAACTGCTGTGGCAGAAAGGGCTTGAGAAATCCAGCCTGGCTTTGGTCTGGTAGAACTGCATGGCAGCCTCCTCACATCTCCAAAGAACCCAAGGTAAAAATTATGATAAAAAGGGCACTAAATGTGGACCCCAGTGTTAAGCAGCTGCTGGTTTTGTTACCATGATTTTCTACTTCTCTAACATAAGACTGCCTGTCTTACTTCCTCACAGAAATGTTGTGAGGAAAAAAATGAAACAATGTCAGCTAATGCTTTTTATGTATAAATGGATTTACAAACATAGCATAAGTTTTATTCTTCAAACATTTGAGTGCCTACCACATATAGAGCAGGGTTAAGATTATTATTCCTTTTGACATGATTTGCATAAATTTAAAGTGTCAATTCTTACTCATGAATACTCTTGGGTAAGCTAAAACACGAAATGTTCAGTAATCCCTTGTAACTTCCTTCTGTGTTGGGAACCTGTGGTAGACGGACTCTAAAATGACCCCCATTTACCCCTACCTTGTGGTATTCATGCCTTTGTATAATCCCATCCCCTTGAGATTTGCTTCTAACCAACATAATATGGCAAAGGTGAGAACCACCTCCACAGTTATATTACAGAAGTTTGTAACTTCCATTTTGCTGGTAGTTTCTCTCTGTTGACTCTTTCCCTTTCTGGCTTTGATGAAGTAAACTGTCATATGGACAGGTCCATGTGGCTGGAAGACAAGGGAAGCCTTCAAATGAGCCCCTTAGTCAAGGAACTAAGGGAAGCCAGCAAGGAGTGCAGACCCTTAGCTGACAAACCACAAGGAACTGCCAACACATGTGTGTGCTTAGAAGTGGATCCTTCACCAGTCAAGCCAAAACTCCAGCCATGGCTGACACCTCAATTACACCCTGTGAGAGACCCTAAAGTAGAACACCCAAACCATGCTTGGATTCCTGAGATACAAAAACAGTAAGATAATAATTATTTTTTGCTTTAAGCCGCTAAATTTGTAGTAATATTTTTGGCAAAAGATTAATATAGGACCTAACCAGAAGAGACCATGACCTCAGTATGTCAACAACTTTTTAGGGTTATAAAACAAAGGTTGTTGACTTTTGCGTGTCAGAGAAATATGAAACCTTATCATGAAGGTCCAACCTCTGGCTTGTTTTTATCTCCAGCCTCCTAAGTTGATACTTCCACACACCAGGATCAGCACTGCAACCACAGTTGACTTCATTCTGGGCTATATCATCAGGAAGCCACGAAATTATCTCCTAAATACTAAAGAATTTAAACAAATTACTATTTTTAGTAGTGTCAATCAAATGTCACTCAAAAGATAAAGTAATATTCACTTTAGTATTTTAGAGGAAAAAGCCCTAAGAGGTAACCCTGACAGAAACTTTCTATTTAATAAAATGTAACAGTTAAGAAAAAAAAGCAATGTCTTGGGGCACCTGGGTGGCTCAGTAAGTTAAGCATCTGACTTCAGCTCAGGTCATGATCTCACAGTTGGTGAGTTCGAGCCCCATGTTAGGTCTGTGCTGACAGCTCCGGCCCTGAAGCCTGCTGCATAGTCTGTGTCTCCCTCTCTCTCTGTCCCTCCCCTGCTCACACTCTGTCTTTCTCTCCCTCAAAATAAATGAGCATTTAAAAAAAATTTCTTTAAAAAGCAATGCCTTAAACCTCCAAAAAGTATATACACTCTAACTATAATATATTAAATATTTAATATTTAAATTTGATTTAATATCCAAACCTGGATTCTGGGTGAATGGAAAGGAATTTTCCTTTGCTTTTAATCTAGAATAAAAGGTGATATGTGGGTGGCAAAATGGTGAAGCTTACAGAACATACATTATTGTACAGGAAGAAAGGGCAGCAGGGAACTAGAATTATAGAAGCAGAAAAAATGATGTGACAACTAGGGAAGCAGCAGTAGCCATTTGACTCTCCACCTACTAGCTCTCATAGACTTCATTGCTTTAGAGTCATCATAACTACATTGTTAAAGAAAAACTAAGGCCATTTGTTGTTTAGATGTCCTTACAATACTGACTCAGAAATTGTGTGTATGTGGGAAAACTTTCAAAAGAGAATCTACATACAGCTGTGAATCATTCACCTGAAGAACAATGAGCTGAATGGGCAATCACTGAGACAGACTGTCACTTATCAAAACTCCTGTAAGCAATGTGAAGGTTAACACAGGGGTCTGACTCTGTCAGCTTCTTGCAGCTGTCACAATTGGGCAAGCTGTCTCCATCCTGAAATAATGCTTGCAAGCCAGATTGAACTGAGTGGCACTCATAAGAAAAATCTGAAATTTGACAACAGCAGCGTTTCTACCTAGACAGTTTCATAACAAAATTGGTGACAAGGGGTTGGCAATGACAGAAGGCAGAGTGTGGAAGTCTCTCTATCATGACCTCTTGTCGTGAATAAAGCCTAAAGAGCAAATACCTAAATACATATCCTTCGTATTTAACATTATATTGAGGGTTAATATAGGTTTACATTATTCCCAGCAGATACCATTTAGATCTTATTTTTACTTTGCTGCTATAATAAATAACCACAAACTTGGTGACTTAAAACAATGCAAATTTATTCTCTTACAGTTCTGGAGGACAGAAATCTAAAATCAGTCTCACTGGGCTAATGTCAAAGTGTTGGCAGGGCTGCTTCCCCTGGAGGCTCCAGGGGAGAATCTGTTTCTTGCCTCTTACAGTTTCTAGAGGCCATAGGAATTCCTTACTGTCTGTGGCTCATGGTTCCTCCCTTCATCTTCAAAGCCAGCAGTGTAAGTATCTAATTCCATCATCACATGGCCTTCTGTCTTCTGCAGTCTGCTCTCTCTCTCTGCCTCCCTCTTATAAGGACAGTTGTGATTCCATTCAAGGCCCATCCAGATAATCCAGCATTATCTCTGCATATTAACATCCTTAATTGAAACCACATCCACAAACCCCTTTTGCCATATAAGCTAACATTCACAGTTTCCAGGAATTAGGACCTGGATATCTTTGAGAGCCAATGTTCAGCCTCACACAGGTTCTATCTCATAAATATCTTAATACAAACCTCTTTGCCCATGGTAAGGTAGCTATTATTCACATACAAAACCATACAAAATACAATAAAATTTGAACTGATTGGAGATTGTAAATCAGTATTATTTTGGCTCCCAAACTCTTTAGTAAAAATGTCTGATTCATTTTTGTGCACAAAAATGAAAAAAATTTCTGATTCACATTAAGTGCAATGTGGAAAAAAAACAAGAGCGAATTTAATGGATCTATTTTGTCTTGGAAATCTCATGAGTACTGCATAAAAGCATACTAGAGGTGACTACTTGAAGGATTCCAATGATACCTGCAAACTGTATGCATGGAATGATTCATGGTATAATAACAACTATAGGTGCTAGAATATACGTAAGCATCAGGCAAGTTTAATCCAAAAGACTTCGAGCAGGTTTTGAAGCAGTTGCTCTGACACCTGAGGGTGTAACTATGTTTAAAACTGTGTGGGATGTGGAGAGGAGAAGGAACTCACTTTATTAAATGGTACTATGTCTCAGGCACAAAGCTACAGATTTTACAAATTTTAATGTTAATTCACTTAAGGCTCACAACAACAGATGATGTAGGTATTCAAAGAAAAGGAAAATAATACCCAGAGAGAATGAGGTAATTTCTCCAAGTTTGCCAGCTAGCAAATGGTATACCTGAAATTCAATCCTACATTACTTGAAATCTAAAAATCCATAATGGGCCTTCCAGTATACTGTAACAGATACAGAAGAGGTCAAGAGTCAAGAAAACAACAATGGTTCTTTCAGAAGTGCTCCTCCACCCACCCAAAAAAAGGATGAGATAAGGGAAAATTAAGAAATATTATCACACAATCATGAACTGACAATAGGAGTAGTCATAATGGCTTAATAACCATGTGTTGGACCCTTTGCACTGATGATGTCACAATATATAACACTAAATCAACAGTGTTTCACATTTCTAGGTTTCCATTTCACTGTTCTGACCCTCCCCTCTTGCCTAGACACAGAAAATTCATGGGATCATCTCTCCCCATAAAATGAATTCTACAACCAGCCTAATTTCTCACTTCATCTCATACATAGCCTTATATCTTTAATTGAATTGAGATTAACTGCATGGATTTTCCATTGTGGGTCCTGGCATTTTTTTTTCCTATTATAGTATCTACTTTCTAAAGATGATTCAACTGATGGGGCGCCTGGGTGGCTCAGTTGGTTGAGCATCCGACTTTGTCTCAGGTCATGATCTCACGGTTCGTGACTTCGAGCCCCGTGTCGGGCTCTCTGCTGACAGCTCAGAGCCTGGAGCCTGCTTCAGATTCTGTGTCCTCCTCTCTCTCCGCCCCACCCCTGCTTGTGCTCTGTCTCTTTCAAAAATGAATAAACATTAAAAAAAAATTAAAGATGATTCAACTGAGATCTAATATTCCAACACAGGCAACTACAGAGATGACTGCTAAAAACTGATCTGACAGGAATCTGAGACGTTACCAAAGTGAGAAAGCATTTTACTATGATGTTGATATTGTACCATCAAAAAGACAAGGTCTCATCATAACTGTCATTTCACCAGACTTCCCTTTGACTTTAGACCAGCATTCTTTGTCAATGATGGGATATTTGGAAGAAATCTGAAGAAAGAACCATCAAGATACAGGTAATTCCTCCAACCGAAGCTTTCGGGCCCATCCCTCCAGGAACACTTAAAGAAATGACTGTTTGAACTTTGATTCATTTTAACTAATCTAAACTTCACTGGATAAAAGAGACAGACTTGAATGATAAATCCAGGCCAAGCCTTGACTGAGATCTCAAATCTATGTATCTGTATATATGTGTGTTTCATTAGGAATGGGTTAGGAAAGGCGTGTCATGAAAAGAACTGAGAACCAAGTTTTCTTTCTTTATAATGCTCCAGTAGCACAAGTCTCCTCCTTCATAAATATGGTCCCTTTATATCCTACACAGTCATAAGGAAGCATACATCTCTGGTCCTTTCAGTCAATGTCTAATAAGAGCTGAAAATACAATGCAATAAGAACTGTTTCCCAAAACTCCTGTTTATATTTCAGTTTATTTACTTTTAGACCCATACAGGCCAAAAGCAATCTGAGACAAATGTCACTCATATCAGTACCCTTCAGGGGTGCATCACAATCAAGTATAATTGTTTGCTTTATGTTAATTACTATTTTTATAACCTCCCAAACCCTTCTCTTAGAATTGAAATTACCACTGTCCAAACCACCCAGGCTGAAAAATATAGGAATCAACAAACAAAGCCCCTCTCCTTCAAGTCCCATAACCAATGGCTAATCCAACAGAATCTATATCTAACTTCCTTATTCTACTTTCCCAGGTCTATTTGGATTTGTATCAATAGTAAAGACAAAGGGGGTCAATTAAGAAAAGAGCTAACGTAGGCATAATGAAACAATCCTATAAACTGGAATGCTATGTTATTATTTTCATATTTACTTGAAAAGTATTTATTGATTTCCTCTATATAAAAGATTTTGGAGACAAAGATAAAATAGAAAATTCAATTGTATCTGTATTTAATGCTTTTTTTTTAAAGCTCTTGTTTAAAAGATTAAATTAGAAAATAGGGTAATTAAATGGTATCTGCCATACGATATTACTGTGGGATGTGAAATTTAGCCATGTGTATACTATCTAACTAGAGATGAGAGAATGCCAAATTCTCTAAAGGTAGCCAATAAATTTATGGACTGTGTTTCTTTCTCTATTATTAATAGTTTTTACTGTGTCATAATTGATATATAAAAAATACACATGTGCAGTGTTTAATTTGATGTTTTGACACATGTATACATATGTATATAAATCATCACTATCATCAACATAATAAACAATCACCCCCAAAGTTTCCTCATGCCCCCTTGTAATAACTCCCTCTCTCCCTCCCAACTCCTCTCCCAACTCCCAGTCCACAATCACTGATTTGCTGTCACTATAGATTAGTTTCCATTTTCTAGAATTTTACATAAATGGAATTATATAGCAGATGCTCCATTTTATCTAACTTCTTATTTTGAAAATAAAAAATAATTTTGGGCTCATCCATGTTGTTATGTATGTCAATGTTCCATTCTCTTTAAATGCTGAGTAGAACATCACATTTGCTTATCCATTCTTCTGTTGAAAGGCACAGGGATTATTTCCAGTTTGAAATTATTGCCAGTTTACAATAGGCTGAAGTAACAGCCCTCGGAAATGTCCACATTTTAATCACCAGAACCTATAGTTTCCATTATATAGCAAAAGAGACTTTTCAGATATGATTAAGGTAAAGACCTTGAGATTGGAGGATTATTCTGGATTATATGGCCTAATGCAATCACAAGGATCCTCATAAGAGGGAGGCAGGAGGGTCAGAGTCAAACAAGGTGATGAGAAGGCAAGAGACCCAACAGTCTCAACCCATTATAGCCCAACTCAAGTGTAAAATCTCATCTAAGTCTTTTCAGCTCAAAAGTCCCAAATTTCATCATCTAAATCAGTCTATGAGTGTAGCTCTGAATATAATCTACCCTGGGGCAAAATACTTCTCCTTCTGTGGATCTGGCAATAAGCATTACAGACATTTCTATGTCTGTATGGAAAGAGGTCTTCTCTATGAAAAGGGGTCTTACTGGTTCCGAGCAATTTCAAAATCCAACCAGGCAAACTCCATTAGGTTTCAAGCCTCAAGAATAAAGCCCTTGGTTGGAGACTCCACCTTGTGGGCCCCCGTTGACCTCAGAGAAATCCTTTTTTCATGAAGGATAGCATGTGTTTGCAGCTCAGTAGTTTTATTAGCCTGTTTCCTACCTGTAGATTTGTGGAAGCCCAACAGCCCCTTTTCTAATTTTGTTCTTTCTCTGTCCCTGCAGTCCACACTGACAGTGTTTCTGAGAATGTAACATTCTTATGAACCTTGTGGGTCTCCAGGATTTGTCACAAGGATTCACTCCATTAAACAAGATCTTGAATATTTACTGGATGATCCCATCCTTATTTCTGGTTTCTGCTGAGAATTGTAAAGGGATCCATTAGTCATATGGTCAGTCTCTTCAAACAGCCCTCTTTGTGATTAAAACTTTGACTTAAACTAAAGGCTTTCCAAAGCATTAGAAAAAAGACTGCAGAGCCACACCTTTGACTCCAAAGCACACTCTCCTGACATTAAATCTTCCAATTTTAGCATCTTTTAAAAGTTGGATAGACTGAGAATTTCCCAAGTCATCAAGTCCTGGTAGCTTTTTGTTTAACTGTTCAACCTATCTCTTTCCTCTGACATTTTACTACAAGCAGCAAGATGAAACTAGTCCACACCTTCAACACTTTGCTTTGAAATTTCAGGTAAATAGCCAAATTTATACTTTACAAATTCTGTTGCCTATATAATCATAGGACAAGATTCCACTAAGCTTTCTGCCACTAAATAACAAAGAGACCCTCACTTACTTCTGAGCTCCCACAAATAGTTCTTTTAACACCTATAATTTTACCAAAATTTTGTTTATAATTACTTTTGGATTACATTCTCACTTCCTTCTGAACCTTCACTAACAGAGTCTTTAATATCCATATTTCTACTAACAATCTGTTCAAGGAAATCTAGGCTTTTTCTATCATGGTCCTCAAAATCTTCCAGCTCTACCCACTACCGAATTACAAAATCACTTCCACATTTTTAGGCATTTGTTACAGCAGCATCTCACTTCCAGATACCAAAATCTACATTTACTTCCTATTTGTGTTATAATAAATTACCACAAACTCGGCCTAAAACAATGTATTGGCCTAAAACAAACTTGGCCTAAAACAGTGTATTGTTCTAGAAGTTAGAAATCCAAAATGACTTTTAAAATATAATGACATTCATGAGTCTTACAAGGCTAAAACCAAGGTGTCAGAAAATATTCCTTCCGGATGTGGCAGGGGAGAACCCATCCCTCGCTTTTTCTTGCTTCAAAAAGCTGACTACATTTCATGGCTTATGGCTGCATCACTCACATCTCTGCTTCTATCATAATATCTCTTTTTTTCTGACAATACCTCTCCTGCCTCCTTCTTAGAAGGGCCCTTGTTATTACATTGGACCTACCCAGATAATCCAGGATAATTGCCTGATTTCAAAAACCTAACTTAATCATATCTGTGAGGTCCCTTCTGCTATATAAGGTAACATATTCTCTGGGGAATAAGATATGGAACCTCCTTGGGGAGAAAATACAAATAAATCCCTCACAGATTTTTTTGGAAAAAGTTTTTATTTTGCCTTTATACTTGATTTTTTCTGAATATAAAATTCTAGATCAACAGCCATTTTTTTAGCACTTAAAAGACAGTCCACTGTCTTCTGATTTGCATAGTTTGTGGAGAAGTCCACTATAATTCTTATTTTCATTTCTCTGTGACTAAGGAGTTTGTCTTTGCAAGGAAGCTTTTCACTATATCACTGATTTTCAATAAATTGAATACTATGTACCTTCAGGTATTTTAGGTATTTTTCTTTATGCAGCTTCTGCTTAGGGTTTACTGGGCTTCTTGAATCTATGGATTTATAATTTTTATAAAATTTGGAAAAATTTTGGTCATTTTTTTCTTCAAATATTATTTTTGTTTCCCATTCCACTGGAACATGAATTTTATGTATGTTATACTATTTACCTACACAGCACTCTAGCCAACAAATGCAGAATATGTATTCTGTTAAGTGCTCATGTAGTATTCACCAAGGTAGACACATAGTAATTCAATAAAACAGATCTCAAATTTAAAAGAGTATGCTCTCTGACCACATATAAAATAACCTAAGGAGGTTATTTTAGATAAAGATAAAATGATAAGAATATTTGAGAAGTCATAAAACACACAGAGATTAAACAACATGCTTTTAAATCACCCACAGTTTAGAGAAAACATTCAAAATCATTAGGTACTGAATGAAAATAAAAAACAGTGCATAAAATCTGTGAGTAGCAGCTAAGGCATGCTTATGGGGAACTCACATTATTATATGCTTATATTAGAAAGAAGATATATCTTAAATTGTTATTCTAAGCTTCAAATGAAGAAACCAGAAGAAGAGCAAAGTAAAACTAAAGCAGATTAAAGAGAAAATAAGGAATATGAAACAATAAAATAGAAAACAGAAATCCCATAGAGGAAATCCATGAAATCAAAAACTGTTTCTTTGAAAAGATGAAAAAAAATGCTAAATGTCAAGCCAGACTGACAAAGAAAAGAGAGAAGACACCACTTAGCAATATCAAGAATGAAAGGTCATCAATATACATCTTCTAGATATTAATAAAATGTCTATAAAACAGAATAATTTTATACCAATAAATTCAACAAATATGATGAAAAGTGTAAGTTCCTTGAAGAATATAAATTTCCAAAGCTCACTCAATAAAATAGATTAAATGTATAACCCTTCATCTATAAAAGTGATTGAATTTGTAGATACGAATCTTTTCAAAAATCTATTCCTATACGTTTTATTCTTTGGAAGCTATCATTAATGAAATTATTTTCTTCATTTCATTTTCCAAATATTCATTGCAAGTGTATTTATGACAACCATTTTACTTCTATTTTCTACGTAACTTATGTTTTCTTGTTGTTGTCTCTTTATTCTGCCTTTATGGTTTTCTTTTACATTAAGCAAATATTTTCTAATGTGGCATTTTAATGTCTTTAATAATTCTTTTACTATATCTTAAGAATTATATTTTTAGGGGCGCCTGGGTGGCGCAGTCGGTTAAGCGTCCGGCTTCAGCCAGGTCACGATCTCGCGGTCCGTGAGTTCGAGCTCCGCGTCAGGCTCTGGGCTGATGGCTCGGAGCCTGGAGCCTGTTTCCGATTCTGTGTCTCCCTCTCTCTCTGCCCCTCCCCTGTTCATGCTCTGTCTCTCTCTGTCCCAAAAATAAATTAAAACGTTGAAAAAAAAAAAAAGAATTATATTTTTAATGGTTGCTCTAGGGCTTACCATATACATCTTATCAAAATCATCTTTAAATTTACACTAACTTAATTCCAGTCAGATATAAGAATGTTAACTTGTATAAAAAATAATACTCCTTTTCCTTTCCCTCCATTTGAAATTCATATTGGTACAAATCCATCAATACATTGTTATAATTATTACTTTATATAATTTCATACCTTTTAAATAAACTAAAAGAAAAAGATCAAGCATGTATTCATATTTTTTTGTTATATTTGTCATAGTAACCTGCTTAATTCTGGCTTTCCTTTGTTCCTGTAGATTCTAGTTAACATCTGAAGTAATTTCCTTAGACCAATATAGCTTTGCTCCCACCTACCTCTTCTGGTGTTACTGCAAATATATTACATTTCTATCTGCCCAACAATACATTATATATATATTGTTTTACAGAATTGTTTTTTAAAATTGGTCAAAAGTAAAAATGAAAAAAACTACAATCACACTTCCTTTATAATTATATGATTACCTTTACCAGTGCTCTTTGTTTTTTGTGTGGCTTCAGTATACCTGGGATCACTTACTTTCAGGCTGAAGAATTTCCTTTATCTTTTCTTCTAGGTAGCAACAAATTCTTTCACTTTCTGTTTATCATGAATTGTTTCTATTTCACCTTCATTTTTTAAAGATAGCTTTAGGATAGGATTCTTGACTGAGGTTTTGTTTTGTGGTCTTAAGGCACACTTTCAATATGATTGTCCCACTGACTTCTAGCCTCTAATGTTTTTCATTAGCAGATAGCTGTAATTTTTCCCTTATAATTGTCAAGTCATCTTTCTCTTGCTGCTTTCAAGATTTTCTCCTTGCCTTTGGCTCTCAGTATTTTTTAGTGATATGTCTGTTTGTGGATCTCTTTGTATTTATACTACTTGAAGTTGTTGAGCTTTCTGGGTGTGTAGATTATTTTTCAATACATCTGAGAACTTCAGCCATTAAAGTCTTCAAATACTTTTCTGCTCTTTTCTTTCCTCTATTTCGGTATTCCCATTACATGTACATTGTTGTGTGTTATCCCACATTTCTCTGAGGATCCATTCATTTTTCTTCATCCTTTTCTCTCTGCTCTTCAGATTGCATAATCTGTATCAATCTATCATCAAGTTTGCTAGTTCTTTCGTCTGATAGTTCAAATCTACTTTCTAACCCCTCTAGTAAATTTTTCTAGTGATTTTTTTAATTTCAGCATTTGAACTTCTCAACTCATGAATTTCCACTTGGTTGTTTACCATTTCTATCACTAATGATACTCTCTATTTGATGTGAAACTGTCATCAGACCTTCCTTTAAGCGTTTAATAATAGTTTCCTTTAGTTATTTGAATATATTTATAATGTGTATTTTGAAGGCTTTGTCTATTAATATGTCATACAATCCCCCTTGCAGGCAGCTTATTTTGCCCACTTCATTCCCAGTAAGAGTCATGTTTTCCTGCTTCTTTGTATGTCTTGCAATTTCTAATAGGAAACTGAACATGTTAGGCAATATATTGTAGAAGCTAGGTACTCCTCCACCACCACCACCACCACCACCCCCACCCTGGGCCTTTTTATTGTTATTTTCATGGTTGTTAGTGATTGGCTGGATTATTTTTGTGAAGTCTATTTTGCCCCTGAAGCAGAACTCTGATGCTGCCCCTCAAGGAGGTGCAGCTGCACATATATATGCCCACAGTCTCTTTGGTATGGCAGTGGTTTTGGCAGGACTTCGTCTTTTCTCTGAAAACATCGAGCTGTTTTTAACAATGCCCCGGTACCTGAATTGCTCTGTAGACTACTCCAATCAAATACAGGCTCCTTTGAAGGAGTAATTCCCAAAGCCAGTTTTTAAGATTTGTTCTGACATCTGCAGGCTCCTCCAAACTAACTTTTTCCCAGGTTCTCTACTTCTCCTCCCAGGCAAAATCTCTGACCCTAGGCTCTGGATGTAGGAGTAAAGACAATGGCACACTTCTTCCTAAGTGGCACTTAAGAGCTGAGTACTCACTGGGGGACAAGGAGAGGAAAGGGTGGACAGTAGCCTCCAATCTTCTTGAGTTACCCCACCCAGAATAAAGCTATATATCTTACAGGTCAGGTCAAGATTGATCAGGACCCCAGTATTCTCAGCAGCGCCACACCCAAGATACACTTCATCCCATGACTAAGAAGAAGGGGGCCCTATTTTGTGGCTAAACTCACTCAGAATTTAGCCTCAGCAACAGGTAGCTGAGGAAGGATGAAAAATGCTGATGTTATGCCCCTGCCAGAAGATAGCCCTATTACTGGAAACTGTGGGAAAAGGGAGCCCTATGTTTTGGTTTGCACCAAACTAGAGTGGAATTTCCAGCTTGCTGAGTTGGGATGAAAGAGGGAGGGAATGGGTCTCAGTTCAGATACCATAGAGCCTCACTCTTCTTTATCAAAATACATATTTCCTTGGATAAACATTTCTTCATTTACTCTATATCCTTAGGACCATTTCCAGAGATGTTAAGTGGTTTTTTTCTTTTTTTCACCAGTTATGCTGGGCACTGAGTCCACTGCGCTCCTCATGCAGTCCTACCAGAAGTCCCTCTGGTCCACAGATTAACAAGAGTGGCAAGGTGGTAGTTCAATGAGGAAGGAAACTAGAGTCTTTTTCAAAAAATGGTGGTGGATAATGGATATGGAAAAAAATTAAACTTAACCCCTTCCTTATACTAGATATAAAATTTGAAATAAATCATATCTCAAAATGTAAAACTATAAAACACTTAGAATAAAACATAGAAACTCCTTGTGACTGTGACTTTGGAAAAGCAGTTTCTTAACTAGAATATAAAAAGCATGAATCATACACATAAAAAATGTAAAAGTAGACTTCATCAAAATTTATTAAATCTTGTCCTTCAAAAGACACTGTTAGAAAAAAGGAAAGACAAGCCAAAGACTGTGAAAATAACTTTGCAAAACATAAATGTGATAAGGGACTTGTTTTCAAAATATATAAAGAACAATGTCAACTTAATATTAAGAACATAAACAATTTAAAAATGGGCAAAAGTTTGAACTGGTATTTTACCAAAGAAGATATATGAATGGCAAATAAGCAAATGAAGTGATGTTCAATATTATTAGTCATCAGAGAAATGCCCATTCAAACAACAATAAGATACTACTATACACTATAAGAATGGCTAAAATTAGAAAGATTGATGATACTATTCATGGCACGGGAGTGGGAGAAACTGGAATATTTATACATTACTGGTAAGAAGTTAATAAGGCACAGCCATTTTGGAAAGCTATTTGGGAAATTCTTTAAATGTTAAACATCTAATATACAATGCAATAATCCCAGTCTTACAGGTTTACCACTCCTACAAGAGAAATAAAAACACGAAGACTTGCATGCAAATGTTCACAGCTTTATTCATTATAGCCATTATAGCCAAATGTCCATCAACAGGAATATGAATAAACATATTATGGTATATCTATACAATGGAATACTACTCAGCAATAAAAAAGAATGAATATATAAGTGAAAAAAGCCAAGCATTAAGGACTATACAATTCTATTTATATGAAATTCTAGAGAAGACAAAATTATAGTGATTAAGAAGCAAAATGCTGGCCACCCAGGGGTGAGCTTGTTGAGTAAAAACTGACTGCAGAGGGAAATGAGACATCTTTGGAGGGATGATGGAAATATTCTATATCACTACTGCAGTTCTAGTTACATCATTATATATCTGTCAAACTCATCTAACTATATCCTTAAAGTGGATAAATTTTATTATATGCAAATTATATCTCAATAAAGTTTTCTTTAAGGAGCAATAGGATGAAAATATTAAATAGCTTAATAGTTAGAAAAGATCAGAGAGACTGATACATTCAGTCCTCATACTGAATAAGATGATATACTGAACATCAAAGATTTTAAAATTATAGTAGCAGATATCAAGTGAAATTTTCTTTTGTTAGTCATTTTCTTTCACTATAAAACCAACATTTCTCTTAAACCAGATTTGTGAAAATTAGGTTTAAAAATAATCATCTATTAATGAATCACTACATTGTACGCCTAAAACTAATATAACATTGTATGTCAATTATACTTTGAGTAAAAAAATAATAAAATAAATTCATCAAAAATAATCTATTATCTCAACTGGGTGTAATTTTTGCCTGCTAATTAAAAAAAGGGGGGAGGGATGGTATATAGGGCACCTGGGTGGCTCAATCAGTTAAGCATCCAACTCTTGTTTTCACCTCAGGTCATGGTCTCATGGTCATGGAATTGAGCCCCATGTCAGGCTCTGTGCTGATCATGAAGCCTGTTTGGGATCTCTCTCTCTCCGTGCCCCTCCCTACTCTCTCTCCCACCCCACCCCTCTCTCTCTCTCTTTCAAAATAAGTAAATAAACATTGTTTTAAAAAGCATTGAAATGTCATAGCTAAGCTGGAATTTTATCAAGCAGATATTCACTTCTCTTCCTTGGAACAGAGTATACTTCCCACCCCCATTGCCTTTATCTTCGGCCACATGACTTGCTTGGCCACTGGAATATAAGCAGGCAGGATATTTGAAGAGTTTTATATAAGCTTGCAGAGTTGGGCTTACTCTTGAACTCATACATCAACATATGAATACAATCCAAGTACCCCATGCCCCTTTGAACTGGACCTCACAATGTGGGATAAGGAACAAACTTAAACTTGTCTCAAAGCCTAGAAACAAACCACAACCTAAAGAAGAGTCACTTATGAGTGAGAAAATTAAAAGTTTGCTTTGGTATGATAATGAGTTTGGCAGAAGTTTGTTACACAATATTACTGTGGCAATAGTTGACTAATGCAATAGCTAACACTTGTGGAAAATTTAGTGTTCTCAGCACTGAGCTAAAAACTTCACATGTACTACCCATTTAATCATCACAATGACTCTGTAAGAGAGAGTATTTTTAATTGTCTTTTTTTAAACACATGATAAAACCATAGCACAAAGAAGATAATTGCATTATCCAAAGTCTTAGAGCTCATAAGCAACCAAGCAGGATTTAAACCCAGGATGTTATAACTCTAGTACACACTCTTATTCATTGTGCTCAATTAGTTAGATGGAGCATTTAATCAGTGCCCAAAATGTAGCAGTAGAGTGAGTGTTATCAGTAATTTGAAAAGAAAATTATGCTATCAGACCACAGTGAATGCACTATCAAGACCCGGTTGGTTTTAAAAATTGTATCCTGCAATTCCTATCAAAATAACACCAGCATTCTTCACAGAGCCAGAACAAACAATCCTAAAATGTGTATGGAACCAGAAAAACCCCAAATAGCCAAAAAAATCTTGAAAAAGAAAACCAAAGCTAGAGGCATCACAATCCTGCACTTCAAGATGTATTACAAAGCTATAATCATCAAGACAGTATAGTACTGGCACAAAAAAGGACACTCAGATCAATGGACAAAATAGAGAACCCAGAAATGGACCCACAAATGTATGGTCAACTAATCTTTGACAAAGCAGGAAAGAATATCCAATGGAATAAAGACAGTCTCTTCAGCAAGCGGTTGTGGGAAAACTGGACAGTGACATGCAGACTTTCTCACACCATACACAAAAATAAACTCAAAATGGGTGAAAGACCTAAATGTAAGACAGGAAGCCATCAAAATCCTAGAGGAGAAAGCAGGCCTCTTTGACCTCCGCCACAGCAACTTCTTACTCAACACGTCTCTAGAGGCAAGGGAAATAAAAGCAAAAACGAACTAATGGGACCTCATCAATAAAAAGCTTCTGCAGAGAGAAGGAAACATCCAACAAAACTAAAAGGCAACTGACAGAATGGGAGAAGATATCTGCAAATGACATATCAGATAAAGGGTTGGTATCCAAAATCTATAAAGAACTTATCAAGCTCAACACCCAAAAAACAAATAATCCAGTGAAGAAATGGGCAAAGACATGAATAGACACTTTTCCAAAGAAGACATCCAGATGGCTAACAGACACATGAAAAAATGCTCAACATCACTCATCATCAGGGAAATACAAATCAAAACCACAATGAGATATCATCTTACACTTGTCAGAATGGCTAACATTAACAACTCAAGCAACAACAGACGTCGGCAAGGATGCAGAGAAAGAGGATCTCTTTTGCACTGCTGGTGGAAATGCAAACTGGAAGAGTTACTCTGGAAAACAGTATGGAGGTCCCTCAAAAAATTAAAAATAGAACTACCCTACGACCCAGCAATTGCACTACTAGGTACTTATCCAAGGGATGTGAGTGTGCTGTTTCGAAGGGGTACATGCACCCCAATGTTTATAGCAGCACTATCGACAATAGCCAAAGTATGTAAAGAGTCCAAATGTCCATTGATGGATGAATGGATAAAGAAGATGTGGTATATATATACAATGGAGTTACAGTGGAGTATTACTCAGCAATCAAAAAGAATGAAATCTTGCCATTTGCAACTACATGGATGGAACTAGAGGGTATTATGCTAAATGAAATTAGAGAAAGACAAATATATGACTTCACTCATATGAGGACTTTAAGATACAAAACAGATGAACATAAGGGAAGGGAAGCAAAAATAATGTAAAAACAGGGAGGGGGACAAAACATAAGAGACTCTGAAACATGGAGAACAAACAGAGGGTTTATTGGAGGGGTTGTGGGAGTGGGGATGGGCTAAATGAGTCAGGGACATTAAGGAATCTACTCCTGAAATCATTGTTGCACTATATGCTAACCTGGATTAAATTTAAAAATAAATAAATAAATAATTCTATCCTTCCCCTTAATGGTTAATAATACTCATTAATTCCCACATATTCTTTCCTTCTCCTCTACCTAATCTGCCAATCTTTACAGCTGCATCTGAACAACCATCTACTTATTCTAGCCCTGCTTCTAGGTTGTCTATGGCTGAGAAAATGACACTGCCTTGATTTCATTACAATGTGATTCAAAATGCTAATGGGGCCTTCCATATTATTTTGCACTTGTGTTACTTATTCATGTCCATTCCTTTTTTTGCACTCCCCACCATACCGCTTTCTAACTTTAATCACCGATGTAAGCCCTAACTTCAGTATCACCCCTCACTTGCAGAGAACCTGCTTCCAATTTCATAAAGAATCTTTCATGAGGCATTATATTTATCAACCTTTCTCCCCTCAGACTTATACCCATCTTTACCTCTCATTACCCCTCACTCTCATGTTTCAGATGACTAATCCTTCCCCATATTCTTGTTACCCTTTCTTCCTACTTCTACCTTACTGTATCTATTTAACATCTTCCTTTTTTTCTCTCTACTGGAAAACCTAAATACTCATTCCTCCCACATGTTAAACTACCCTTTCTTTCCACAAACCTGATTCCCTCACAAACAAACAACACATATTTCCCCCTTGCTTTCACCACCAAACTACTTGACAAAACTGTCGGTATCAGCTATATTCACTCTTTCATCTCCAATTCATTCTTTAATGAAATACTAGGATTTGGCTTCCCCTTCTATAAACTTTATAAAAATTATTCTCTCAAGGTACTTTTTATTATAAGATATTTTCCAAGGGGTGCCTGGGTGGCTCAGTCAGTAAAGCATCCAACTCTTGATTTTGGCTCAGGTCATGATCTGGCAGTCATGAGATCAAATCCTGCCTTGGGCTCCTCACTGAGCATGGAGCCTGCTTAAGATTCTCTCTCCCTCTCTCTCTCTTTCTCTCTCTTTGTCCCTCTCCCCTGGTCACCCTCTCTCTCTCTCTAATAGAAATAAAAATAAAAGATAGTTTCCTAATTGCCCAAATCAATGGTATCCTCTCAGTTGTCATCCTAATCAAGGCCCTCTTTAGTTTTACATGACATTTGGTTCCTCTAATATCATCACCTTTTACTATTTTCTCGCTATCTGTATAATCTCTTTCAGCATTTCTTCTCAAGTGTTTTCAGCTTCCCAAGTCATTGCTTTTTCTTTTTCTAGCTTTACCAGTTCTATCCTGAACAATCTCATCCTTTCACTTCACTACCTCCAATTAAGTTACTGACCAATAATTTCCATAATCTACAAACCCCAATCTAAGATACAGTTCCACAGACATTCTATTGCTCTCAATAATTATAACTCATTTATTGAAAAACTGCTACATGCCAGCAATTGTACTAGATGCATAACAGAATACATATCCATTAATATGTATTCTCAGTCATCACAACAATATAGTAAAGATAATCATTTCCTTTAAGAATGTATATAATTTGCTCACAGCCATATAGTTAGGAGGCACTGAAGCTGGGATTTAAGTCCAGGTCACTGAAAGCACCATTTCACTAAAATATTTACTACTCCTTACCAGACTCCTCCAAATCAACAAGTTCAACACTCATTTTATTATTTCTAAACCCAAATCATTCCTGCTTGTATGATTCCTGTCTCCATCCATGGCACTACTATTATCAGCAACAATACAGACATCTTCCAAGCCACCTTTAACTCCTCTAACTTGCCACAGTCAGTGTCTGAAAAATCTCTTGAATCACAACTGTCTCTCTGGTACAGTATTACCATAGCCATCTTATTGTTTCCCATAGTTCTGTCCCCTGCAACTTATATTCCATTTCTTTCAGAGTTTCTTTTCTAAATTCATCTGACTGACCTCTGAATAAGATGGCTATCAGAGTAAATAAGACCCATTAATTCCCTTCTCCACTTCCTAAGATTTCTACTAAAATGATCAGTGAAACTATTTTTAATAGGGTAAAACTAGTACTAGAAACTACAAAGAATGGCATTTCACATCAAAAAATTATAGAATTTTTGTAAGCTATGGGACTTAATTGAAGGAAGGATTGGCCCAAACCAAAACTCACTGGTTGTTAATAACTCATCTGGAAGGCAAGTAAAGACAGCTAGCAGATTCCCTCAAACATGCTCAAATTTGGCTGTGAGGCTGGGGGTGAAAGGGTGAACAGAAACTAGGCAGTATCATGACTGAAAACCCAAGGTAGATATCACATACTAATTCCTGTGTCCTCTAAACCATAAGGGCAGATATTAAGTTCTCTGGGTGGTCTAAGGCCACCATTTCCTAGACTTCAAGCAAAGGATAACGATTTCCCTCTTCCAATTTGGAGAGAGTATTCACATACTCCAATATCTCTCCCTAAAATTTCTCCCCCAATCTCCTGGACATTTACACCCTTCATGTGTTTTAGGAGTGTAAGTACTATCTAACCAATTGTACACTAACTTCTTTATAAGTTTTATAAATTTATAATTTCTTTATAAATTTTAAATCATTGTGGCCTTCAACTTCACTTTGGAGTATGGCATCCATTATCTTGGAGTTTCAAAGGAAACTTACATTTTAATATCATCACTTTAATACTCTGGGTAATGTTTTCATTTGTTTTTGTTTTTGGCCCCCAGAACAACCAAAAACAAAATAAAAGGCACTCATTACACGAAGGTAAGATTAAAAACTCTCTAAAATCCTTTTAACTTTAAACACCACCAAAAGTTATACTGGATAATTCAAATCCTGACTCATAATTACAGCTGTGTGGGTTTTGGAAGTAATTTAAGCACTTTAGGCCTCAGTTTTCTAATCTCTACGTGAGATTAGGGATTAGATATGAGAATAATGATAGGTCTTCATTGGGTTATGGTAACTGAGATGATTAAATAAAAACTGAAAATACTTACAGCCAACCACAAAAGCCCTAAAATAACTTCCTCTTCCACATCTCTTAGACCTTGTCCTTTCCTATTACTGTCTCTCTCATCAAGCCAGGCCCTGTTCCATCTCAAGATGTATGCTGTTGCTTTTCCTTCCACCTGGACTACTCATCCCGTGGACAGCTGACTCCATCTCTTACAGGTCTTTGCTTAAATATTACTTTCATTGAGAAATGAGACCTTCTCTGGGCATCCAGTTTAACTTAAACCCATCATTCTACCTCAAACCCTTCTATACTTTATTTTTTCCCCATAGCACTTACCATCTTCTCTCATACTATTTTCACATTTTTATTTTCATTTTCTCTCTCCTCCCATTTAAAAGTAAGTTCCATAAAGAACATTATCAAGAAATATTAGCTTATTATAATACTATACTGTAGGACCTCTGTAAAATATTCCAGGAATCATATCCAGCAGCAGCACAGCACTGTTCCTGGCTTGCACACAACACACCAGACATAAGGGTGTGTCAGACAAGCAAATCATTAGCTAATGTGGAAGCATACTAAAATTCATAAGAAGAGGAACAATGTGAGGGTCAGATAAATACTGCCCCATAAAGTCAATTCAAGAAACAGGAGAAAACATTTGAACACATAATGTGCTCTAAACCAATTTAAAGAGAAAACTGTTTGAGTTAAACAAAGATAAGCAATAATGAATGGGAACAATGAAAGACTGAATTTTGACAAAAGGATAATTATCACATACAAATCACAGATAAAGAACAAAAATCAGGCTTTTTGCCAAAGAAAACCAAGTAAGTGAAGGAGAATACTATTTTAAAATAAATAAGACTTAGCTAAATGATTACACAGGGGAAAAGGGAAAATACAGGATTACTGTAAGATTTCTGGCTTGTATAATTGTGTACATGGTGATAACATTACTTGAATTAAGAGATAAGTAAGGAAAAGCAGGACAGGCTGAGTTAGGTTTTAGAAATGTTGAACTCTGAAAGCCTGAAAAACATTCAGGTAAGCATGTCCAGGATGAATTCGAAAGTGTACATATGAAGTTCAAGAGAAGGCTATGGCTGATGATGTAGAACTGGAGGTTTTTGCTATTTAAGTGATAGTCCAAGCCATGAGAGTAGTGGGATCAGGAGTCTAAATAGAGGATCTAAGTTTAGAGAATAATTCAAAAAGTAGTAGTTTGAAAAAGAGAAGAAACTGTGGTGTCACAGATAACAAGGAAGCAAAAGTTTCTAAAGGAAATACCTTCAAAAATAAACAACAAAAATTAGTCCAATTAGATAAGAACTAGAGAGAAGTCCTATTGTCTACATTTCCCTACATTTATTCTCTGTTCCAGAAAAACCACTCATCATCCTCCAGATACAACTTATTCTTTTTCTTTTGTCATTCCTTCTAAATGTACTACTCCAACCCATCTCTCTCAATATTCTCCAGTTATTTATGTCCATTTTTCAAGACCCAGCTCAAATACCTTCCTCCAATACACCACATTTCTTGGCTCCACTTTTCTAGGGGTAGTTTTGTTCCATGTAGATAGAAAGAGTGTCTCAAGGATGATGTATCCTTATCTCTAAAATCTCAGTTTCAATATAGAGAAGGAAGAATAAACTAAAGGTAACAATCAATAGTATATCTAAATTTTCCTTGAAGTTTAGAGAGAATCACAAAAGTATTACAGAACATCTAAACACGAGTGGTACAGATTTTTTTTGTTAACATACTGTAGAATATAGTGGGAGCTACAGATAAAAGGCTGGGCATGGGCAGCTAGTGAGTTAGCAAGAGCACGTGCCGTGCATATGTGAAAGCTGAGGAACTGAAGATATAGCATGTGCCACCAGCACAGTATTTTCAACATGTTTATTCAAACGGCAACTAATGCTCTTTTTCTTTAAACCAATATTTCTTTAAAGATTGTGAATTTTAAAAACTACATGCAATGAAACGTGCTCCCTTGTCAGAGGAAGCCACTGTTGAAAGTTTTTTTATAAAAATATTTACAGAAATATTTAATGAACAATTAAACATCCCAGTCTCTCTTATAACCTGGTGATCCCCAAAAGATTACAGCTACTTGGAAATAGATTCTGTAACTAAGAAGTATGGCCACAAATATTTATTTGAATGTATGTCATTACACAATGCTGAGAATTCAAGTTCTCAGAAAGTATATCTTACAAATGCTTGCATCCCCAAAGTGTCTAATGTGTACTCATATCTTTGCAGAGAAAAATGTTTATTTAGTGAAGTTAAAAAGTCACAAAAATGGTGAATTTCTTAAGTTTTCATCTCAAAGTTAGAGAATCCAGAAATTAAATGGCAAGTAAAAAACAAAATATTTTTAGAATCTATTTACTTTTGAACCTATTCCTTCCCTATGTTCTATTTGAAAAAAATGATCAATTTGAAGTTTTAAATATTGAGCAAAGTATGTATTTTCTAAGTAGATACTTCAGCACACTTAAAACTTGATTGTTAAATATCAGAAAGCCAAGGCTCTACAAACTGTTATAAGGATTTATATGCATTTTATTATAGATTTGATAATTTAGAAGATTAACCATTGATCTGCATTCAGATTTAGAGAAAAAAAGTGCCAAAAGAGGCTGAGTTCATTAAGAACTACATTTTGTAATTCAACTTAGGAAACAATATGACAAGGGCTGTGGTATGAAGGCTGAATCTAAGTATCTTGCTGTTTACTAAATTGGTAAAAAACAAACTAGGAAAATATACACTGAAGTGCACACCAGTGTTTAAGTTCTTACTCTCTGAATTGATTTTTTTTCAACCAGGGATATTAGAAGCTATTTTCAAGCATATCTTCATATTCTTGTATTTTTCCAGGCAATGACTAGCAATGTCTTCTTTTCACTAAACTGGCCAAGAAGCCTTTATAACAAAATCCTCTGACTTCATGACACTGTATCAGCTTCCCCTAAGTGCTTTCCCTAATGCATAACCTAGCTGGCAGAAACTTTGCCTTAATTATTCAGACAGTGTCTGATTTAAGTAACCTCTCTCAACAGGCACTTAATTATATTAAGTAATGATTATCAGAATCTCTACAAAATGGACTTCTATTACTGTAAGCCTACAGATATGGGAAAAGACTCTCAACCCAAGAACAAAAAAATATAAAGGTTCGCCTAAGAAAACTACAAAAAACTAAGATCAGTGGTTTTCTGAGCTGCAGAAGGTAGTGATCCCTGATTCCTCTCTTCCACCTCTCTCCTACATCCTAGAGCCACCAGGCAAATAAAGTCATAAATTTCTTTCCTGATAACTCCCCACTCTCAGCTGGATCTTCTTTCCCAAAGAAGTGCAATTGTCACTTAACTGGTTTCTGTGCAAACTATCTCCCTCTCCTCAAACTATTTCATACTTAAACTCCTGTTCAAAAAATCTTTAATGGCTCCCCGTTATTTTAAAAATATCTTTCACACTGCTTACCCAAGTATTCAAAATCTCATCAGATTCCTGTCTCTATAACCCTTTCCCTCTCTGTACATCAGCCATCCAACTCAGTCATATTGCTGCAAACATATTTGCAGCCCATTTATATGATTTGCTCAAGAAGTTCCCTTGGCCTAGAATGAATGCTTTCTCCTCTTCTGCATTTAACTAAGCCTGGTCTTTTAAGACTGCATTGCTATCTCAAGTGTCTCTCATTTTACACATGTGTAAAAATTTACACATGTTGCTTGCCAAGAAACAATAGCTAAACTCCTAAACAATCCATCAAAAAGATACACATGGGCACACCAAGAGTCTCAAAGTAAAGAATAATGATGTATAAACGCACATTTATTTTTCCTTCTGTACTCAAAGCACTTTTGTCCCCATGTTTTCACTTTCTATTATTAGAGGTAGAAACTTAATTCTATTTTCTCTACAACCCTTAAGGTTGACAATGCATTTCCTATTATTGTGACTAGCTACTTCATCTTAGTAGAAAAGGCATTATGGTATTAAGGTTAAGTTTCTTTTTTTTTTTTATATATGAAATTTATTGTCAAATTGGTTTCCATACAACACCCAGTGCTCATCCCAAAACGTGCCCTCCTCAGTACCCATCACCCACCCTCTCCTCCCTCCCACCCCCCATCAACCCTTAGTTTGTTCTCAGTCTCAACAGTCTCTTATGCTTTGGCTCTCTCCCACTCTAACCTCTTTTTTTTTTTTTTTGTTCCACTCCCCCATGGGTTTTTCTTAAGTTTCTCAGGATCCACATAAGAGTGAAACCATATGGTATCTGTCTTTCTCTGTATGGCTTATTTCACTTAGCATCACACTCTCCAGTTCCATCCACGTTGCTACAAAAGGCCATATTTCATTTTTTCTCATTGCCACGTAGTACTCCATTGTGTATATAAACCACAATTTCTTTATCCATTCACCAGTTGATGGACATTTAGGCTCTTTCCATAATTTGGCTATTGTTGAGAGTGCTGCTATGAACATTGGGGTACAAGTGCCCCTATGCATCAGTACTCCTGTGTCCCTTGGATAAATTCCTAGCAGTGCTATTGCTGGGTCATAGGGTAGGTCTATTTTTAATTTTCTGAGGAACCTCCACACTGCTTTCCAGAGCGGCTGCACCAATTTGCATTCCCACCAACACTGCAAGAGGGTTCCTGTTTCTCCACATCCTCTCCAGCATCTATAGTCTCCTGATTTGTTCATTTTGGCCACTCTGACTGGCGTGAGGTGATACCTGAGTGTGGTTTTGATTTGTATTTCCCTGATAAGGAGCGACGCTGAACATCTTTTCATGTGCCTGTTGGCCATCCGGATGTCTTCTTTAGCGAAGTGTCTATTCATGTTTTCTGCCCATTTCTTCACTGGGTTATTTGCTTTTCGGGTGTGGAGTTTGGTGAGCTCTTTCTAGATTTTGGATACTAGCCCTTTGTCCGATATGTCATTTGCAAGTATCTTTTCCCATTCCGTTGGTTGCCTTTTAGTTTTGTTGGTTGTTTCCTTTGCTGTGCAGAAGCTTTTTATCTTCATAAGGTCCCAGTAATTCACTTTTGCTTTTAATTCCCTTGCCTTTGGGGATGTGTCGAGGAAGAGATTGCTACGGCTGAGGTCAGAGAGGTCTTTTCCTGCTTTCTCCTCTAAGGTTTTGATGGTTTCCTGTCTCACATTCAGGTCCTTTATCCATTTTGAGTTTATTTTTGTGAATGGTGTGAGAAAGTGGTCTAGTTTCAACCTTCTGCATGTTGCTGTCCAGTTCTCCCAGCACCATTTGTTAAAGAGACTTTTTTCCATTGGATGTTCTTTCCTGCTTTGTCAAAGATGAGTTGGCCATACGTTTGTGGGTCTAGTTCTGGGGTTTCTATTCTATTCCATTGGTCTATGTGTCTGTTTTTCTGCCAATACCATGCTGTCTTGATGATGACAGCTTTGTAGTAGAGGCTAAAGTCTGGGATTGTGATGCCTCCTGCTTTGGTCTTCTTCTTCAAAATTACTTTGGCTATTCGGGGCCTTTTGTGGTTCCGTATGAATTTTAGGATTGCTTGTTCTAGTTTCGAGAAGAATGCTGGTGCAATTTTGATTGGGATTGCATTGAATGTGTAGATAGCTTTGGGTAGTATTGACATTTTGATAATATTTATTCTTCCAATCCATGAGCAGGGAATGTCTTTCCATTTCTTTAAATCTTCTTCAATTACCTTCATAAGCTTTCTATAGTTTTCAGCATACAGATCCTTTACATCTTTGGTTAGATTTATTCCTAGGTATTTTATGCTTCTTGGTGCAATTGTGAATGGGATCAGTTTCTTTATTTGTCTTTCTGTTGCTTCATTGTTAGTGTATAAGAATGCAACTGATTTCTGTACATTGATTTTGTATCCTGCAACTTTGCTGAATTCATGTATCAGTTCTAGCAGACTTTTGGTGGAGTCTATCGGATTTTCCATGTATAATATCATGTCATCTGCAAAGAGCGAAAGCTTGACTTCATCTTTGCCAATTTTGACGCCTTTGATTTCCTTTTGTTGTCTGATTGCTGATGCTAGAACTTCCAGCACTATGTTAAACAACAGCGGTGAGAGGGCATCCCTGTCGTGTTCCTGATCTCAGGGAAAAAGCTCTCAGTTTTTCCCCGTTGAGGAAGATGTTAGCTGTGGGCTTTTCATAAATGGCTTTTATGATCTTTAAGTATGTTCCTTCTATCCCGACTTTCTCAAGGGTTTTTATTAAGAAAGGGTGCTGGATTTTGTCAAAGGCCTTTTCTGCATCGATTGACAGGATCATATGGTTTTTCTCTTCTTTTTTGTTAATGTGATGTATCACGTTGATTGATTTGCGAATGTTGAACCAGCCCTGCATCCCAGGAATGAATCCCACTTGATCATGGTGAATAATTCTTTTTATATGCCGTTGAATTCGATTTGCTAGTATCTTATTGAGAATTTTTGCATCCATATTCATCAGGGATATTGGCCTGTAGTTCTCTTTTTTTACTGGGCCTCTGTCTGGTTTAGGAATCAAAGTAATACTGGCTTCATAGAATGAGTCTGGAAGTTTTCCTTCGCTTTCTATTTCTTGGAATAGCTTGAGAAGGATAGGTATTATCTCTGCTTTAAACGTCTGGTAGAACTCCCCTGGGAAGCCATCTGGTCCTGGACTCTTATTTGTTGGGAGATTTTTGATAACCGATTCAATTTCTTCGCTGGTTATGGGTCTGTTCAAGCTTTCTATTTCCTCCTGATTGAGTTTTGGAAGAGTGTGGGTGTTCAGGAATTTGTCCATTTCTTCCAGGTTGTCCAATTTGTTGGCATATAATTTTTCATAGTATTCCCTGATAACTGTTTGTATCTCTGAGGGATTGGTTGTCATAATTCCATTTTCATTCATGATTTTATCTATTTGGGTCATCTCCCTTTTCTTTTTGAGAAGCCTGCCTAGAGGTTTGTCAATTTTGTTTATTTTTTCAAAAAACCAACTCTTGGTTTCGTTGATCTGCTCTACAGTTTTTTTAGATTCTATATTGTTTATTTCTGCTCTGATCTTTATTATTTCTCTTCTTCTGCTGGGTTTAGGCTGCCTTTGCTGTTCTGCTTCTATTTCCTTTACGTGTGCTGTTAGATTTTGTATTTGGGATTTTTCTTGTTTCTTGAGATAGGCCTGGATTGCAATGTATTTTCCTCTCAGGACTGCCTTTGCTGCGTCCCAAAGCGTCTGGATTGTTGTATTTTCATTTTCGTTTGTTTCCATATATTTTTTAATTTCTTCTCTAATTGCCTGGTTGACCCACTCATTCGTTAGTAGGGTGTTCTTTAACCTCCACGCTTTTGAAGGTTTTCCAGACTTTTTTCTGTGGTTGATTTCAAGCTTCATAGCATTGTGGTCTGAAAGTATGCATGGTATGATTTCAATTCTTGTAAACTTATGAAGGGCTGTTTTGTGACCCAGTATATGATCTATCTTGGAGAATGTTCCATGTGCACTCGAGAAGAAAGTATATTCTGTTGCTTTGGGATGCAGAGTTCTAAATATATCTGTCAAGTCCATCTGATCCAATGTCTCATTCAGGGCCCTTGTTTCTTTATTGACCGTGTGTCTAGATGATCTATCCATTTCTGTAAGTGGGGTGTTAAAGTCCCCTGCAATTACCACATTCTTCTCAATAAGGTTGCTTATGTTTATGAGTAATTGTTTTATATATTTGGGCGCTCCGGTATTTGGCGCATAGACATTTATAATTGTTAGCTCTTCCTGATGGATAGACCCTGTCACTATTATAGAATGCCCTTCTTCATCTCTTGTTACAGCCTTTAATTTAAAGTCTAGTTTGTCTGATATAAGGATGGCTACTCCAGCTTTCTTTTGGCTTCCAGTAGCATGATAAATAGTTCTCCATCCCCTCACTCTCAATCTAAAGGTGTCCTCAGGTCTAAAATGAGTCTCTTGTAGACAGCAAATAGATGGGTCTTGTTTTTTTATCCATTCTGATACCCTATGTCTTTTGGTTGGCGCATTTAATCCATTTACATTCAGTGTTATTATAGAAAGATATGGGTTTAGAGTCATTGTGATGTCTGTATGTTTTATGCTTGTAGTGATGTCTCTGGTACTTTGTCTCACAGGGTCCCCCTTAGGATCTCTTGTAGGGCTGGTTTAGTGGTGACAAATTCCTTGAGTTTTTGTTTGTTTGGGAAGACCTTTATCTCTCCTTCTATTCTAAATGACAGACTTGCTGGATAAAGGATTCTCGGCTGCATATTTTTTCTGTCTAGCACCCTGAAAATCTCGTGCCAATTCTTTCTGGCCTGCCAAGTTTCAAAAGAGAGATTAATTAACGGTCTTATAGGTCTCCCTTTATATGTGAGGGCACGTTTACCCCTTGCTGCTTTCAGAATTTTCTCTTTATCCTTGTATTTTGCCAGTTTCACTATGATATGTCGTGCAGAAGATCGATTCAAGTTCCGTCTGAAGGGAGTTCTCTGTGCCTCTTGGATTTCAATGCCTTTTTCCTTCCCCAGTTCAGGGAAGTTCTCAGCTATTATTTCTTCAAGTACCCCTTCAGCACCTTTCCCTCTCTCTTCCTCCTCTGGGATACCAATTATGCGTATATTATTTCTTTTTAGTGTATCACTTAGTTCTCTAATTTTCCCCTCATATTCCTGGATTTTTTTATCTCTCTTTTTCTCAGCTTCCTCTTTTTCCATAACTTTATCTTCTAGTTCACCTATTCTCTCCTCTGCCTCTTCAATCCGAGCCGTGGTGGTTTCCATTTTGTTATGCATTTCGTTTAAAGCGTTTTTCAGCTCCTCATGACTGTTCCTTAGGCCCTTGATCTCTGTAGCAAGAGATTCTCTGCTGTCAGCTATACTGTTTTCAAGCCCAGCGATTAATTTTATGACTATTATTCTAAATTCACTTTCTGTTATATTATTTAAATCCTTTTTGATCAGCTCATTAGCTGTTGTTATTTCCTGGAGATTCTTCTGAGGGGAATTCTTCCACTCGGTCATTTTGGATAGTCCCTGGCATGGTGAGGACCTGCAGGGCACTTCCCCTGTGCTGTGGTGTATAACTGGAGTTGGTGGGTGGAGCCGCAGTCAGACCTGATGTCTGCCCCCAGCCCACCGCTGGGGCCACAGTCAGACTGGTGCGTGCCTTCTCTTCTCCTCTCCTAGGGGCGGGATTCACTGTGGGGTGGGGTGGCCTGTCTGGGCTACTTGCACACTGCCAGGCTTGTGATGCTGGGGATCTGGCGTCTTAGCTGGGGTGGGTAGGCAAGGTGCATGGGGCAGGAGGGGCAGGCTTAGCTTGCTTCTCCTTAGGTGATCCACTTCAGGAGGGGCCCTGTGGCAGCAGGAGGGAGTCAGATCCGCTGCCAGAGGTTTGGCTCCGCAGAAGCGCAGAGTTGGGTGTTTGCGAGGAGCGAGCAAGTTCCCTGGCAGGAACTGGTTCTCTTTGGGATTTTGGCTGGGGGATGGGCGGGGGAGATGGCGCTGGCGAGCGCCTTTGTTCCCCACCAAACTGAGCTCTGTCGTCCAGGGGCTCAGCAGCTCTCCTTCCCTTTGTCCTCCAGCCTTCCCGCTTTCTGAGCAGAGCTGTTAACTTATGACCTCCCAGACGCTAAGTCGCGCTTGCTGTCGGAACACAGTCCGTCAGGCCCCTCCGCTTTTTGCAAGCCAGACTCAGGGGCTCTGCTTGGCCGGCGAGCCGCCCCTCCGCCCCGGCTCCCTCCCGCCAGTCCGTGGAGCGCGCACCGCCTCGCCGCCCTTCCTACCCTCTTCCGTGGGCCTCTGGTCTGCGCTTGGCTCTGGCGACTCCGTTCTGCTAATCCTCTGGTGGTTTTCTGGGTTATTTAGGCAGGTGTAGGTGGAATCTAAGTGATCAGCAGGACGCGCGGTGAGCCCAGCGTCCTCCTACGCCGCCATCTTCCCTCTCCAAGGTTAAGTTTCAATGTCCATATGGACTAGATAACTTCATTTTATTTGGGTGCCATCAGGTGCAACTCTGATCCGTCCCAGAAATCTTAGTATGAATACCAAGGATAATGTGTATGATCAGGTGAAAGTAAAAACAGCCTGAAGTGAATGCTCCACTGATCTGCTTTCATTTAGCTGGATTTGAAATCAAATATTTTACTATCAGTTACTTTAAATATTACTATTTTATAAAAAACACAAAGTAAATCTTTCTTCTAATACTGTGATTTTTTCTTTAGACTTTGGAATAAATATTATCCATGAAAATAAATACTTTTCTAATTTTTCAGCATTAAGAAATTAGAAATCATCCATTTGGATTCCATTTACTATCAAACTAACTTTTCAGTCTTCATTTATTCATTTGTTTAGCAAATACACAGTGAGTATATGCTATATACCAGACTTTCCAGATATTAGGAATAGAGCAATAAACTAAGTAGCTGAAGCTGCTGTCCTTAAAAAGTTTACATTTTAGTGGAAGGAGATAGAAAATAAGTAAGCAAATATGTAATATATCAAACGGTTCTAAGTCCTATGAAGAAAGATAAAGCAGTGTAGTAGAAATTAGAGTTTTCTTGGGAGAGAAGTGAGGCAGGCTTCACCAATAATGCGAGATATGAGTAGAGATTTTAATGACTTCAACTACTCATAAAATATGGAACATTAGCACAGTCGAAATTTGGGCAAGACAGATGTGATACTCTAATGATTCTTAGTAATTTCATTAACATTTTCTGTCCTACTGAAATAAGCAACATGAAAACCTAGGAGTAAGAAGCAAATGCAGTCACTCTCAGTAACTTGATACAAGAATTGTATCTTTCCAAACTCTCTTCAGCAGCAACAGATTCATACTCAAAGCTGGTCTGTTTTGACCATGTGCAACACAAGCCCATTTTCAACTCTACTGGATATAGTTCAAAAGGAACCACTGATATGTAACTGAACATTTCTGATCAAGGAAGGATTACCTCATCACCCAAGCTCTGATGTGGGCACATAATCCAGACCTGACTAATCCTGTATCCATCTCTTTGGACACTGGAATTGAGTCATGGTCAAAGTGTGACCAAAGTTAGAAATTTTGCTGAAATTTAGGGAAAGACTTTTTTTCTTTTGGCTGGAGTTTTGAGCAAAAAAAAACCCTTAAAAATAAACCATGGGCAAGCATGGAAGTTCTCTGCTTCTCTCATCCCTGAAATACAACTAGATTAGCAACAAACTATTTTACACACCTGGAAAATTGATCTGAGGATTAACACAACAATCTGCATAATTTGAGCCACAGAACTCAGGAGGTATGTGGTACGGAGAGGTGAACTAGGAAAGAGAGAAGTCGCAGAGGGTAGGGAGCTGTTTTTGTTTGCAGAGAGAAGACAGAGGCGGGGGCGGCGGGGGTGGGGAGAGTATAGGAAAAGCACTCCTCCCATAAGCAGCTGGAGAGAAAGAGTGGAAACACTGATAAGGATCTGAACAGGAAAGGGAGAAAGGTGTCAATACTACTGGGACTCTATAAACAGGGGAGTGCAGAGTCAGAAATTCCACAGCTCGTAACTGGTGGCTCTGATGGGAAGGGTGAATCCCCAGGAGCAGACAGCAAGGTCTGAGGAGTCCTCCGGCCACATGGGGAGAGGCAGCTCCCCTGCTTGGGAGGACATTTGGTAGAGGCCATGCAGCCTCCCCACAGGAAAAGGTCCCAGAGGACCCCAGAGAACATCCATGTTTGCTGGGTTGGAGCAAGGACACTAGGGTGTGGTGAAGTCTGGCACCAGTTGTGTGTTGTGATTTTCCATAATCTCTGAACCTCTGGTGCCACATGATCACATGAACGTTTTCTGGGGCAGGCTAGCACCCAGATGTAGTCTCTGGGCCTCTGCTGTAGCACAGTCACACGAGTTCCTGTGGAAAAGCAGGCACCAGCCATTGCTTGGTAAGACCCTCCCCAGAGGGTCAGAAAAGGCCCTAGCAATAGGGCCCTCATAAGTGAGGGGATTGGAAACACAGCCCCATCTGAGATAAAATTTGGGAGAGGTGCTGCCAGGCAAACTGACAACTTGGTTGCAGTGTAGAAGTGGGGACTGGAGAGAAGCTGGAGACAAAGGAGGGCTGCCTGATGTAAGGTCGATGAGCACAGAGTTTTGAGGCAAAAGAATGGGAAGCTGGGTGACGTCATTTTCACCTCTCCAGTGCCTGTGCGTACACGTGCAGGCATCACACAGATCCATGCCAATAAGCTAGGAAGCGCCACCTAGTGGAGAACAGAGCCATTACACCAAGCCCATCCAACTGCTCCAACCAAGCCCTAGACAATGACCAGAGTCTCTCCACCTGCATAGTGTATGGACTATAAAGTGCTTCATAGTTTTACTTCTAGGGAAAACTGGATGTAATTTCATTCATATTTCATTCCTTTCACTGATCTAACTGTTCATTTTTTTTCTTTTACTTTACTTATTCTTAGATAAAGAAAAGCAATTTTTATTTTGTTTTCATATCATAAAAAAAGTTTTTAATTATTTTACTTTCGTTTTGAAAAATTTTTAATTTTATTTTACTTTTTTCATTTAATTTTATTCTATTTTATTGTATACATATTTTTTTATTTTTACTAATTTTCTTACGTTTCTTTTTTTTCCCTTTTCTTTTCTTTCCCTTTTTTCTCTAGTCTATCAAGCTTATTTCAGCAACCAGACCAAAATACACCTAGGATCTGGCTTCCTTTATTTGATTTTTTGTGTTGTTTTTAATTTTTTAATTTTAACTTTGTTTTGAAAATAATTTTTTTCTTTCTTAAAAATGACAAAAATAAGGAATTCACCCCAAAAGAAAGAACAGGAAGAAATGACAACCAGGGACTTAATCAACAGATATAAACAAGATGTTTGAACTAGAATTTAGAATCATGATAAAATACTAGCTGGGGCTGAAAAACACATAGAATCGCTTTCTGTGGAAATAAAAGAAGTAAAATCTAGTCAGGACGAAATTTAAAATGCTATAACTGAAGGGGAATCTGGGTGGCTCAGTTGGCTAGGCGACCGACTTCGGCTCAGGTCATGATCTTGCAGTTTGTGGGTTTGAGCTCCACATCGGGCTCTGTGCTGACAGCTCAGAGCCTGGAGGTTACTTCAGATTCTGTTCTCCCCCTATCTTTACCCCTCCCCTGCTCACTCTCTGTGTCTCTCTCTCTCAATAATAATAAATAAACATTAAAAAAAAATTTTTTTTAATGCTATAACTGAAATGCAATCTCAAACGTATGCAATGGCAGTAAGGATGGATGAAGCAGAGCAGCAAATTAACTATAGAGAAGACAAAATTATGGAGAATGACGCAGAAAAAAAGAGGGAAACTGGGGCGCCTGGGTGGCGCAGTCGGTTAAGCGTCCGACTTCAGCCAGGTCACGATCTCGCGGTCCGTGAGTTCGAGCCCCGCGTCAGGCTCTGGGCTGATGGCTCAGAGCCTGGAGCCTGTTTCCGATTCT
Source organism: Puma concolor (assembly GCF_028749965.1). Taxonomy (NCBI): domain Eukaryota; kingdom Metazoa; phylum Chordata; class Mammalia; order Carnivora; family Felidae; genus Puma; species Puma concolor. Next base: position 21,857,786 of record NC_141673.1, on the reverse strand, counting down.
GTGTCTCCCTCTCTCTCTGCCCCTCCCCCGTTCATGCTCTGTCTCTCTCTGTCCCAAAAATAAATAAACTTTAAAAAAAAATAATTAAAAAAAAAAAAAGAGGGAAACTAAGGCAAAAGAGCACGATATAAGAATTAAAGAACTCATTAACTCATTAGAAAGGAATAACATCAGAATCATAGGGGTTCCAGAAGATGAAGAGAAAGAAAAAGGGGTAGAAGGGTTATGTGAGCAAATCATAGTGGAAAATTTTCCCAAACTGGGGAAAGACACAGACATCAAAATCCAGGATGCACAGAGGACTCCCATTAGATTTAACAAAAACTGACCATCAACATGGCATATCATAGTAAAATTCACAAAATACTCAGACAAGGAAAGAATCATAAAAGAAGTGAGGTAAAAAAAAAAAAAGTCCTTAACCTATGAGGGAAAAGAGATCATGTTCACAGCAGACATATACACAGAAACTTGTAAGGTCAGAGAGGAGTGGCAAGATATATTCAACGTGCTGAATCAGAAAAATATGCAGCCAAGAATTCTTTATCCAGTAAGGCTGTCATTCAAAATAGGAGGAGAGATAAAAAATTTCCCAAACAAAAATTAAAGGAGTTTGTGACCACCAAAACAGCTCTGCAAGATATTTTGAGGGGGACCCTCTGAGGAAAGAAAAGATGAAACAAAACAAAAAAGACCAAAAGCAACAAAAGAAAGGACCAGAGAACACCACCAGAAACTCCAACTCTGCAAGCAACACAATGGCAATAAATTCATATCTGAATTTCAGTACTCACTCTAAATGTCAATGGACTAAATGCTCCAATCAAAAGACACAGGGTAACAGAATGGATAAGAAAACAAGATCCATCTATATGATGTTTTCAAGAGACCCATTTTAGGCCTAACAACACCTTCAGATTGAAAGTAATGGGATGGAGAACCATCTTTTGGAGAACCAAAAGAAAGCTGGAGTAGCCATACTTATATCAATCTATATTTTACAATAAAGACTGTAACAAGAGATGAAGAAGGGCATCATATCATAAGTAAGGGGTCTATCCACCAAGAAGACCTAACAATTATAAACATTTATGCTCCAAATGTGAAAGCACCCAAAAAATATAAATCAATTAATCACAAACATAAAGAAACTCACTGATAATAACACCATAAGAGTAGAGGACTTCAACACCCCAACTACAACAATGGACAGATCATCAAAACAGAAAATCAACAAGGAAATAATGGCTTTGAATGACACACTGGACCGGATGTACTTAACAGATATATTCAGGACATTCATCCTAAAGCAGCGGAATACACATTCTTCTCGAGTGCCCATGGAACATTCTCCAGAATATATCACATACTGGGACATAAATCAGCCCTCAACAAGTACAAAAATATTGAGATATACCATGCATATATTTAAGCCACAATGCTATGAACTCAAAATCAAGCACAAGAAAAAATTTGGAAAGACAACAAATACTTAGAGATTAAATAATATCCTACTAAAGAATGAATGGGTTAACCTAGAAGTTAAAGAGGAAATTAAAAAGTACATGGAAGCCAATGAAAATGATAACACCACAGCCCAAAACCTCTGGAATGCAGCAAAAGCTGTCATAAGAGAGAAGTATATAGCAATCCAGGACTTCCTAAAAAGAAGAAAGGTCTCAGATACACAACCTAACCTTACACCTTAAAGATCTAGAAAATCAAAATAGCAAATAAAACCCAAAACCAGCAGAAGACAGGAAATAAGAAAGATTAGAGCAGAAATCAATGCTATCAAAAACAAAAACAAAAACAAACAAACAAAAAACCAATAGAACAGACCACAGAAACCAGGAGCTGGTTCATTGAAAGAATTAACAAAATTGAGAACCCCTAGCCAGTTTGATCAAAAAGAAAAAGGAAAGGACCCAAATAAATAAATGAAGAATGAAAGAGGAGAGATCACAACCAACAGTGCACAAATACAAAAAATAAGAGAATATTATGAGCAATTATATGCCAATAAATTGGGCAATCTGGAAGAAATGGACAAATTCCCAGAAACATACAAACTACCAAAACTGAAACGGGAAGAAATAGAAAATCTGAACAGATCCCTAACCAGTAAAGAAATTGAATTAGTAATTAAAAATCTCCCAAAAAACAAGAGTCCAGGACCAGAGGGCTTTCCAGGGGAATTCTATCAAGCATTTAAATTTTTCTTAATGCTTATTTATTTTTCAGAGACAGAGAGAGGGCAAGGGGGGTGGGGGCAGAGAGAGGGAGACACAGAATCCAAAGCAGGCTCCAGGCTCTAACCTGTCAGCACCGAGTCCAATGTGGGGCTCAAGCTCATGAACCAGGAGATCAGGACCTGAGCTGAAGTTGGACACTTAACCAACTAATCCACCTAAGCACCCCAAATTCTATCAAACATTTCAAGACGAGTTAACACATATTCTTTTGAAGCTGTTCCAGAAAAATAGAAATGGAAGGAAAACTTGCAAATTCATTCTATGAGGCCAGCATCACCTTGATTTCAAAACCAAAGACCCCACTAAAAGAGAACTACAGACCAATTTCCCTCATGAACATGGATGCAAAATTTCTCAACAAGACAGTAGCCAACCATATCCAACAATACATTAAAAGAATCATTCACCACCATCAAGTGTGATTTATACCTACGATGCAGGGCTGATTCAACATCTGCAAATCAATCAATGTGACAACACATTAATAAAAGAAAGAAAAAGAGGGGTACCTGGGTGGCTCAGCTGGTTGGGTGTCCAACTTTGGCTCGGGTCATGATCTTGCAGTCAGTGAGTTTAAGCCCCACTTCAGGCTCTGTGCTGACAACTCAGACCCTGAGCCTGCTTCAGATTCTGTGTCTCCCACTCTCTTTGCCCCTGCCCCACTTACACTCTGTCTCTCTCTTTCTCAAATATAAATAAACATTAAAAAAATAATTTATTTTTTTTAAAAAAAGGACAAGAACCACATGATCCTCCCAACAGATGCAGAGAAGGCATGTGACAAAATACAGAATCCTTTCTTGATAAAAACCTTCAAGAAAAGATGGATAGAAAGACCATAACTCAATACCACAAAAAACTAAAAACAGAACTACCTTATGATGCAGCAATTGCACTACTAGGCATTTATCCAAGGGATACAAGTATGCTGTTTTGAAGGGGCATATGCACCCTAATGTTTATGGCAGCACTATCAACAATAGCCAAAGTATGGAAAGAGCACAAATGTCCATCAATGGATTAATAGATAAAGAAGATGTGGTGTATATATATATACAACGGAGTATTACTCAGCAACCAAAAAGAATGAAATCTTTCCATTTGCAACTACATGGATGGAACTAGAGGGTAATATGCTAAACAAAAGTAGTCAGAGAAAGACAAATATCATATGACTTCACTCATATGAGGACTTTAAGACACAAACTAGATGAACATAAAGGAAGGGAAGCAAAAATAATATAAAAAAGGGAGGGGGACAAAAACATAAGAGATTCTTAAATATGGAGAACAGAAGGTTACTGGAAGGGTTGTGGGAGGGGGGATGGACTAAATGGGTACAGGGCATTAAGGAATCTACTCCCGAAATCATTGTTGCACTATATGCTAACTAACTTGGATATAAATTAAAAATATAACTTAAATAAAAATTAAAAAAAAGAAAGATCATACCTCAAGATCATAAAAGCCATATACAAATACCCACCAATAATAACATCCTCAATGGGGAAAAACTGAGAGCTTTCCCCCTAAGGTCAACAATAAGACAGGGATGTCCACTCTCACCACTGTTACTCAACATATTATTGAAAGTCCTAGCCTCAGCAATCAGACAAGACAAAGAAATAAAAGGCATCCAAATCAGCAGGAGGAAGTCAAACTTTACTCTTCACAGATGACATGATATGGATGGAACACCATGAGAACACCCAAAAGATTCTACAAAAAAAAACTGCTAGAACTGATCCATGATTTCAGCAAAGTCGCAGGATATAAAATCAATGCACAGAAATTGGCTGCATTCCTATATACCAATAATGAAGCAACAGAAAGAGAAATTAAGGAATTGATCTCATTTATAATTGCACCAAAAACTGTAGGAATAAATAACCAAATAGGTAAAAAATCTATACACTGACAACTACAGAAAGCTCATGAAAGAAACTGAAGAAGACACAAAACAATGGAAAAATGTTCCATTCTCATGGACTGGAAGAACAAATATTGTTAAAATGTTGACACTACCCAAAGAAATATATACATTCAAGGCAATCCCTATCAAAATAACACCAGAATTATTCACAGAAATAGAAAAAACAATCCTAAAATTTGTATGGAACCAGAAAGGTCCCCAAATAGCCAAAGCTATCCTGAAAAAGAAAACCAAAGCTGGAGGCATCACAATTCTGAACTTCGAGCTGTATTACAAAGCTGTAATCATCATGACAGTATGGTACTGGCACAAAAACAGACACACAGATCAATGGGACAGAATAGAGAACCCAGAAATAGACCCACAAACATATGGCCAACCAATCTTTGACAAAGCAGAAAAGAATATCCAATGGAAAAAAACAGTCTTTTCAGCAATGGCGTTTGGAAAACTGGACCACTTTCTTATGCTGTACATAAAAATAAACTCAATGGATGAAAGATCTAAATGTAAGACAGAAAGCCATCAAAATCCTAGAGGAGAAAACAGGCAACAACCTCTTTGACCTCAGCCACAGCAACTTCTCACTCACAATGTCTCTGGAGGTAAGGGAAACAACAGAAGAGTGAACTGTTGGGACCGCATCAAGATAAAAAAGCTTCTACCCAGAATAGGAAACAATCAGCAAAACTAAAAGGCAACCAACAGAATGGGAGAAGATATTTGCAAATGACATATCAGATAAAGGGTTAGCATCCAAAATCTATAAATAACTTATCAAACTCCACACCCCCGCAAAAAAATAATCCAGTGAAGATTATTGGGCAAAAGACATGAATAGACACTTTTCCAAAGACAACCAGATGGCTAATAGACACACAAAAAAAATGCTCAACATCACTCATCATCAGGGAAATACAAATCAAAACCACAATGAGATACCATCTCACACCTGTCAGAATGGCTAAAAGTAACAACAGCAGGCAACAACAGATAGTAATGAGGATGCGAAAAGAGGAACACTTTTGCACTGCTGGTGGGAATGCAAACTGATGCAGCCACTCTGGAAACCAGTGTGGAGATTCCTCAAAAAGTTAAAAATATAACTACCCTACAACCCAGCAATTGCACTACTAGGCATTCATCCAAAGGATACGGGTGTGCTGATTCGAAGGGGCACATGCACCCCAATGCTATCGACAATAGCCAAAGTATGGAAAGAGCCCAAATGTCCATCGACGGATGAATGGATAAAGATGTGGTATGGATGTATGTATATATACATCCATACCACACATACATACCACATCTTCTTTCATACACATACATACATATACATACACACACATACATACATACATATAATGGAGTATTACTCGGCAATCAAAAAGAATGAAACCTTGCCATTTGCAACAACATGGATGGAACTAGAGGGTATTATGCTTAGCAAAATTAGAGAAAGACAAATATCATATGACTTCATTCATATGTGGAGTTTAAGGTACAAAACAGATGAACATAAGGGAAGGAAAGCAAAAATAATATAAAAACAGGGAGGGGGCAAAACATAAGGGACTCTTTATAAAGAGAACAAACTGAGAGTTGTTGGAAGGGTTGTGGGTGGGGAGGATGGGGTAAGTGGGCAAGGGATATTAAGGACGAAACATGTTGGGATGAGCACTGGGTGTTACATGCAGGGTATGAATCACTGGATTCTACTCCTGAAATCATTATTGCACTATATGCTAGCTAACTTGGATGTAAATTTTAAAAAATAAATAAAAATAAATGAAATAGAAAAAAAATAATAAACCAAGGGCTAATTACATTCTTTGCCACTCTGTGGGGAAAGCTTGCTTACGATGCTACTCTGTTTAAAAAGGGGAAAACTGATTTGAGAGATGGAAAGGGACAGATAACAGATTACACTGTTTTGAGTACTTCATCCAGCCAACATAAAAGCCTGATTTTTTCATTTATATGTGCTAATATATTCCTTTTTTGCTTAAGCCAATTTCAATTGGTTTTGAAGAGGTACATGGAAAATTAGAAATAAATATTGCAGAAATTAGAAAATTTTGTTCGCCTATTTCCAATACTAACCTGGTATAATCTGTATATATGGGTGTCACTTTGTTGGGAAAGGCAAAGTCATATGCAGTCTTCCCCTATTTGTTCATATAAGAATGGTCCCTGGGCCTGGAACACTGCCAAGTTATGGCCTTGTGAGGCAATATCTTCCCCTGTTTCAGGCCCAGAGAGTTTTCCCTTGTTCTACTAAGTGTTTGTATCAATAGCCCTTGGGCACACCCCCGGCTTCCAGTATTTCAGACTCCACAGAGGTGGCAAGGTCCTTCTGTTGCACAAGAGGGATGTGTGTAGGCCTCGTGTTCTACACTGGCTGCCAGGTGGGAGACTTGCTGGCCATAGGGACTGACATACTATTGGAAGTGATCTTGCTCTGTCTCTTCTCCATGTAAGTAAAAGTGTTCAATCCACTGCTTGACTACATTGTGTCTTCCCTGGCAACTCCAATATCAAGATGTAATGGGCAGAAATGTTTGACTTCTACTCCTGATGGCTAGCATAGTGATAATCTCTGCTATCCTCCATGTAGTTAGAGTCCTCCCCTGGCATTGGGAATGGGTGCACAGTCTTCTGCTTGACACTTCTCTTCAATATTCAGGCACTTCACCATGAATCTACAGTGTAAACATAGAACCATTTCAAAGTAATATAATCTAATCCTCCTTAAGGAAGTCAATGTAAACAAAATGAGGCCCAAGGCTATATTTGTGACCATTAGAAGCTGGTGTTGCAGAAACTGTTTCTCAGGATTTAAAGATCTTGACAGATAGATGAAAAATATCACTTTGGGAGAGGAATCAGTATAAAGAATAAGAGGAATTCTAAAGCAGATCAAATGAAAGCAAAAATAGTTCACTATAGGGAAGGAATCCAAAAATAGCATATCAAGGTAATACTATCACATGCACAAGTGTATAATCCAACTTTTAATTATGATTGTTTAAAGTAATTATTGACTTTTCTACCAGACCAAATATCATTAACATTTTATTTCATAGTGGGATTTATTAGTGTCAAAAAGAAACAAGTCATTTTCACTAATTTTTTGGAAAACAAGACCTCAGATTCTTTCTCACTCAAACACATTAAAATTGCTGATTTTATTTATTTAAATGTGTAAATTGGTGAATGAAGCACATATTTATAACTTGATATGTAAATAAATGCATCAAAAATTATGTATAAGTGTTCATAATAATCACTCTAAATTATAAATAAAGGACCTATTATCGATATAATAAGCCAATGCTCAGAAATAACTATAATATCCTTTCGGAATTAATTAGAACTTGAAATTTTCTTACATAAAGACCTAATTTTTGTTATATAAAAGATACTCCAAGGGCACCTGGGTGGCTCATTCGGCTAAACTTCTGATTTTTGATCTAGGCACAGATCATGATCTCATCGTTCTTGGAATGGAGCCCAGCATTGGGCTCTGCACTGTCAGTGCAGAGCCTGCCTGGTATTCTCTCTATTCTCTCTCTCTTCCCCTCCTGTCACTCACGCTCACTCTCAATAAATAAGTAAATAAACAAACATTAAAAAATATATTTTAAAAGATACTCCACAATTTTAATGGGGATGATTTTAATTAATAAATGCATGCTTAAATGTGAAACTACGTATAATTATATGAAAATTTTCTATGACAGAGAACTATAAAAATCAGTATGTATATGGATAAAAATTATTTAAAATATAAAAAATATTATGAAGCCAATTCCAGTTAAGTGACTACCAACCTGTTTTCTCTACTTCTTGGGCATGTAGCTAGACTAATTTCTTAGCTTCCCTTGCAGACTGGAATGGCCATGTGACTATATGACTGAGTACTGGTCAATGGAATATGAGAAGTTATTGTTTTCAGACCCATCCCCTAAAACTTCCTATCTGTATCCCCTATCTTGTTTACCCTTGGCCACCTTTTACAGATGAGTCAAGTGACCTTTTGAAGCCTATGCTCAAGATGGCAGAACCACTAGAAAGATGGAGTCTTGGTTCCTGACTTCACATCTGGAGAGCCACTTCCTGATCAAAAACACTTATTATGGATTATAAATGAGTGATAAATAAACCTCCATTATATTTGAGCTATTATATGATTTGTCAAATTTTTTGAACAGCTAGATTACCTTAACACAGCTTATTATTATATCATTAATATATGACTACGAATATTCATGACTTGCTTTGTTACTCTAATTAAAACATTTTAATATCCCCCAAACTCAGCACAAATACTTAATTCAAACTGAGAAATATTTTTAAAATTTTTTTTATGTTTATTTATTTTTGAGAGTGAGAAAGACAGAGCATGAGTGGGGGAGGAGCAGAGAGAGACGGAGACACAGAATCTGAAGCAGGCTCCAGGCACTAAGCTGTCTGCACAGAGCCCGACACAGGGCTCGAACTTAGACTGTGAGATCATGACCTGAGCTGAAGTCGGTGGCTTAACTGACTGAGCCACTCAGGTGCCCTCAAATTGTGAAATATTTTAATGTTCATAAGTAGTCTACATTTTAAATAAAAATTTTTTTAAGTTTATATTTTGCTTAATCCTAACAGATCCTAATTTTTAAACATTTGAATTAACATTAACCTTATTAATGGCTTTAGTGATCAATTGAATTTTTGGCCAAAATATATATGTTTTAATAAGAATAATGTAGCCTCTTTTACTAAATTAAAAAATAAAAATAAAAACTAGTCATCAGTTTTATCACATTCCTATAAAGCATTTCAAAAGTAACAAAATGTTTCAAGAAAACTGCCAGAAAATAACTCCAGAATAGCTTTAAAAGAAGTAAAAATGTTCTCATCAGCATAGCTTTCATTTGATAAGAATTAACATGCATTCAGAAAAAAAACAGATGAAAATAAAATGAAACCAATCCTAGACAAGATCTTGAGGTAGTAGTTTTTCTCAATTTTCTCAATTTTGTATTCTAACATTTACCCATCCATTCATCTGCTCATCCATCCATCCATCCATCCATCTATTTTCTTTGGTTCACTGATTCAATAAATGTATATTAGTCTCCTTTTCTGATAGGCATAGTATTAGAATATGCTAATATAAAGATGAAAGGTGCAGATGATACACTTTTAGGAGTTCATTGTCTAGTATTTTCAAGAACAAGAAACCAACAAAATTCACAATTACTTACTAAAATCACAATAACAGTAAGTATTATTTACAGAGCATATGAAGCACTGGGGGAGCCCCTAATTCAGACCAAGCAGAGGTTTTAAGGATAAGCTAGGATTTTAAGGGTCTAGGTTTGATGGATGAGAATTAAAAATGGCGAAATTAGTGAGAACTTCAACTATGTAAAGACAGGTAAAAAAAGAGCATGGAAAACTCATAGAAGTACTAGTCAGTGGGGAAAATAATAAGTGAGAAGACACAACTGTACAGAAGTCAGTTCATGACATGCCCCTCAGTTTCCTTATTTCATAGTCAAATGATCATTGCCATCCCACCTTTTAATGTTCTCCTTCCACACTGTATTAACTTCTCTTTGTTTTTAATTTTAAGCTCTAGCCAGATCCTGTGGCAAAAGAACAATTTCACTCAACATCCTATTTCATAATATACTTTAAAATGACGACTGATTAGCTACTAAATTTTGCAATTGCATAGTATACAGATTACAAATTTATTTGAAGTTCATTGGGGTTTTTTAATGTAACATATTTATACTTTTCAATTCTGGAATTTCTGTTTAATTTTTCATAGTTCCCATTTTTCTTCTGAGATGTTCCACCTGTTCAAACAAAAATTGTTCTGAGCTGGAATTAGTGAGGAGGTTACTACATAGAGAAAGAAAAACTTGGAAAATGAACAGCATTTAAAAAAACAGGAAAGACAGAAGAATGAAAGAGAATGAGCAGAGACACTGAGAAAGAAATGCCTGTGATATATTTAGGTAAATGACAAAAGAATAAGGTATGTTGGTGGGAGGAGGAAGAAAAGAAAAAAAAATGTCATAAAGAGGTACAGGAATAGAATGGGAAGATCTTGACATTCTTGAAATCCAAGAAGAAGAATTCAACTATATAGTAGTCAAAATACATCCTCATCTATTTCTTGACCACAGAGACCATAGAATAAAAACATTTCAGGAAGGCTCATCTGGCAGTGTTACACAGGCATCGGTCATAACACTTTGACACATTCTCACATATTAGTCTTCATGACAACTCTTTAAGGCAGGGATTACTATGTTCATTTTACAGAAGAGGAAACTGAAGCTCAAAGAAAGCAACTAACCAGACATATAGGTAGTAAAAGGAAACATCAAAATACATATCCTGATTTGTACAACTCTAAAATATATGCTTTTTATGCTCTATAGATGACCAGGTCAAGACACTATAATCCAAATGTAGAAAGTTAAGGGCATATAGTAGAGTGAGTTTATTATCTAATTCAATAAAATTTATTATCTGAACACTATGTTCCAGATATCATTTTAAGCCCTGGATAGTCAACAACAACAAAAATAAAAAATAACTTCTGCTCACAGTAAAGCCTACATTTTAACCAAAGGACCCAAACAAATACAGTAAGTAAAATGCATGGTATGTTAGATGATGATAGTAATGTGGAGAAAAAAAAGTAGAAAAGAGGGGTAGGAATTGCCAAGGTGGCTAATTTTGAATAGGGTGATCAGGGAAGACCACACTGAGAAGTTGATGTTTGATTAAAAACCTGAGAGAACACGCCATAAAGATACCTGGGAAAGATAACTACAGAAAGAAAGACCAGCAAGTGCAAGAATATTGAAGCAGCAGTGTGCCTGGTGTTTTCCAGCAATGGCAATGAACCAAATGTGGCTAGAACAGCGTGGGCAGGGAACAGAGTGAAAATTAGGTGTGAGAGGTAAGGATGGGGCAAGGGTGGGTATGCAGGTCATGAAGGGCCTTTTGAGCCAGTATAAGGACTTTGCCTTTTCCTCAGAGCAAGATCAGAAACCACAGAAGGGTTTTGAGTAGAGATGTGACATAATTTAACCTACATTCCAATAGGATCTCTTTGGCAGCTTTTTTAAGAATACACTGTAGGGGGGCGCCTGGGTGGCGCAGTCGGTTGAGCGTCCGACTTCAGCCAGGTCACGATCTCGCGGTCCGTGAGTTCGAGCCCCGCGTCAGGCTCTGGGCTGATGGCTCAGAGCCTGGAGCCTGTTTCCGATTCTGTGTCTCCCTCTCTCTCTGCCCCTCCCCCGTTCATACTCTGTCTCTCTCTGTCCCAAAAATAAATAAACGTTGAAAAAAAAATTTTTTTTAATAAAAAAAATAAAAAAATAAATAAAAAATAAAAAAAGAATACACTGTAGGGAGGGACAATGGTGGTAACAGGAATGCCAGTTTAATAATCCAGGCAAAGGATCATAGTGGTTTAGAACACGGTGGCAGTAGTAGGGCTGGTAAGAAGTGGTTGCATTCTAGATATATTACGAAGGAAGAGTGAGTAGGACTTCAAAACCAAGTGCTTGTGAGGCATGAAAAAAAGAGGAGAGTGCGAGTGCTCCTTTTGGAGGACAGAAGTTGGATGGACAGAGTCACTATTTACTGAAATGGGAAAAATGAAAGTCCAGATGGTTTGAAGATGAAATGCAGAAGTTCATCTTTATCCATGTTAAGTTTGAAAAGGATATTTGACATGAATGGGGAAGTCAAATAGGAAATTAAGTATAAGAGTTTGGAGTTCAGAAGATCATCTAAGCTGTAGCTGTAAACATGGGATATGTTAGTCCAAGGTAGGTATTTAAAGCTGTGAGACTATTCAGCATGCTCAGCCAAAAGAGTCAGTACAGACAAAGAGATGTCCAGGGAATGAGCCTTAGAGCCCTTAAGTGTTAAGTGGTCAGGGAGCTGAGGAAGAACCAGCAAAGGAGACTAAAAAGGGGTAGCCAGCCAAGAAGGAAGAAAATCAGAAGAGTGTGGTATCTAGGAAGTCCAGTGAAGAAAGTATGCACGTGAAGGAGGAGAGCATGGTCAGTCAGCATTGGCAAATGTTCCTCACAGATCAAGTATGAAAAGGGGTAAGAAACGTCTACTGGAATTATCAATGTGGAAGTCAGTGTAGACCTCAGCAAGGCAGTTCTGGGACCTGGTGAAGGAGAAAGCCTGATTGAATTGGTTTTAAGAGAAAACAGAGGAGGGACACGGGAAAAAGAAAAACATTCTTCTAGAGTTTTATTGTAAAAATGAATAAAGAAATGTGGCATTTCCTGGAAGGTGAAGTGGGGTCAAGTAGGGATGATGAGAATAAACAAACGGGAACTCTCTGGTAGACCAGGAAAATGAAAGAAACAGGAATGAATCAAACATAATATGAAATTATTTGTCCTGGAAGAATGAAATAAAGATGGAACATGGGCACAGGTATAGATTTGGATGGGAAGATGATTAATGTGTATTTTCACAGTTTGAGTTTTAAATGACAGAGGGATGTTTAGGAAAAGAGGCCTTATCAGCAATTGTAATACAGAACTGGAGAGCAGTGAGAAGTTGAAAGTAGAATTACAGATTTGGAAATAAATAGCATTTAGTTATTACTACCTGAACTCAAAGAGCAGTTCTCCCTCTGTGGAAGAGAATGCCCAAGAAAGAACAGAAAACCAAGGGAATGTGAGAAGAAAGGAGACAGCTAAGGAGAACATAAACAATTAGGACAGTGGTTGCATGGTTGACAGAAGACTCAAGGAGCAAACAGGGAGGGAGGTCAAAACATAAGAGACTCTTAAATATGGAGAACAAACAGAGGGTTACTGGAGGGGCTGTAGGAGGGGGGATGGGCTAAATGGGTAAGGGGCATTAAGGAATCTACTCCGGAAATCACTGCTGCACTATATGCTAACTAACTTGGATGTAAATTTTAAAAATAAATTAAATTTTTTAAAAAAGGAGAAAATGAGCAAATTTGGAAACTCTGTCCTAATCACCCAAATCTGAGTCCAATATGTTTCCCATGTGTTTAATACTACCTTGTATTTCCCGTTACTTACTACACTGTTTCATAATAGCCTATGTCCATGTCTATGTCCACTGCTGAACGACAAGTTCAGTGATAATAGGGGCCCTATCACTCTTCTTGACTGCTACATATATCGCAAGGCCTAGCACAGAATGTGGCACACAGCCAATATATGATAAATAACCACTGACCATATTATAAAATGTATTATGCTATAAATACCATACAGATATCTGATATTAAAATAGAATTATCAGTGAATTTAGAAGAGACAGACTTTCCAACTTTGCTCCCATAAATCAAATGATATCACTTTCCTGCTTAAAAAAAATCAAACCACTTTCCATGACCTACAAGACCTTATCTAATCTGGATTCCAACTTCATTCCATTTTATTCTCTACCCAGTTCAGTATACTCATTCTATACCAATGGCCTCTGGCCTCTTTTCTGGTACTTAACATAGCAAGCTCATTCTCACCTCAGGAAACAGAATTTCCTTTCATTCCAAATTTTCTTTTCTTGGTATCTATGTGACTGGATCCTTCTCTTCCTTCAGATTACAGTTTATACTACACTCCTCAGAGAGGCCTCCTTTATCCACTAGATGTAAGCAACCACACCCCACTCTCAGTTACTTGATCTCATTACTAAGCATAAATCAGAATATCTTGGTTAACTAAATATGCTTTTAGGTTTATGAACAATCAAAGCATCAAGAAAAAAATCTGAAGTATACCTTCTCGTATATGATCTAGAATTTTTATGCTTTAGACTGTGACATTACTATGTCTAGAAAAGATCACTTTCTTCAGTGTTTATGGCTGGATTCCCAAAACCATAAAATGCCACTTGCTCCAAAGGATAAGATAAAATTAGCGAACTTGTAAATCAAAGGGCAAAGATACAAGCCCCTAATGATAATATGATCCCTTCTCCTCTTCTTCCATTTTTCCTTCTGTTTTCTATCTCCTTCTTCACACACACACACACACACACACACACACACACACACACACACGCACACATGCACACACACTTCTGTCCTGTATGGTGTGCTGGTTATACATTCTATCAGAAGGGGGATAACACCAGTACAAAGACAATAAGTTATTATAAATGTGAAACACAAACTCTGAGAATAGTTGACTGAGGCCTCATCTGGCACTTTGCTTAACTCTTATGAAGGATGCCACTGAGCCAATACAATCTTTTAAAATTATGTTGGTAAAGGGGTGCCTGAGTGGCTTAGTCAGTTAAGCATCCGATTTCGGCTCAGGTCACGATCTCGCGGTTCATGAGTTTGAGCCCGTGATGGGCTCTGTGCCCACAGCTTGAAGCCTGGAGCCTGCTTCAGATTCTGTGTCTCCCTCTCTCCACCCCTCCTTCGCTCATGCTCTTTCTCTCTCTCTCTCAAACATAAGTAAACATTAAATTTTTTTTAAATTACGTTGGTAAAATGACCTCATCTTAATTTACATAGTCCAGAGCTTTGGAAGTCATAGCTATGAGAGGATAAAATGAGTTCTGGTTAGATATAATAAAATAAGTGAGATGAAAGGCACTGGTACTATCAAATTTTTAAAAAGCAGTCCAATGACCAAAAAACATTTATTAAGTACTTACTATATGCTAGGAATAACAGGCGCTTGGGATGGACAATAAAAGAATAAAACACTGCTCTTTGGTTTACAATTAAATTCTTAGCAAATTTTACTTAAATGAAGATGGAAGGGAGAAGTAGGTATTGGGGGCAGGTTGTGAGGGAGAAGACAGAACTTTAAGGAACAAGTGAGCAACAGTGAATATAGGTTTGAAGAACTGAAAATGAGAGTAAGAGAAGAATGATAACCCTTTAAATACTACTTTCATACTTTATTTGGTACTTTAACAACATTGTCATTTAATTTAAAGTATAAAAGAATTAATTAAAAGTTAAGTTATATAGAATGTAAGGTAAAAATCATATGATCATCTCAATAGATGCATAAGAAAGATCTGACAAAATATCCTTTTTCATGATAAAAACACTCAACAACTTGGGTATAGAAGAAACATACCTCAACAGAATAAAGGCCATATATGACCAGTCCACAGCTAACATCATACTCAGTGGTGAAAGGGTAAAAGTTTTTCCTCTAAGAGCAGGGACAAGATAAGGATGCCTACCTTCACCACTCCTATTCAACACAGTACTGGAAGTCCTAGCCAGAGCAATGAGGCAAGAAAAAGAAATAAAAGTCACCCAAATCAAAAAAGGAAAAGGTAAAATTGTTTGTTTGCAAAGGATATGATTTTATATATAGAAAATCCTAAAGACTACCAAAAAACTAGAACTAATCAACAAATTCAGTAAAATTGCAGTATGCAAAACCAACATGCAGAAATAAGTTCCATTTCTATACACAAATAATAAAATATTTGAAAAATAAATAAAGAAAACGACCCTATTCACAATAGCTTTAAAAAAAAATAAAAGACCTAGGGATAAATTTAATCAAGGAGGGAAAGATCTGCACACCGAAAACTACAAGACTTTGATGAAAAAATTAAAGAAGACACAAAGCAATAGGAAGATAATCTGTGCTAATGGACTGGAAGAATTAATATCATTAAACGTTCCATATTACACAAAGTAATCTCTTTCAAAATTCCAATGGCAATTTTCATAGAAATAGAAGAAACAACCCTTAAAAGGTAAGTTATTTTGTCCTGATGACCAATCAAATTTGTATGCATAGGAGCAAAAAAAGAAGGCAAGGACAAATTAGCGTCATATCACTGTAATCTGAGATCCACAGATTTGTGAGGGCAAGAAGAAAATGATTGCGAGTAGTTGATTATCTAAGATGTCAACATTTTTTTTTAACGTTTATTTATTTTTGAGACAGAGAGAGACAGAGCATGAACGGGGGAGGAGCAGAGAGAGAGGGAGACACAGAATCGGAAGCAGGCTCCAGGCTCTGAGCCATCAGCCCAGAGCCCGACGCGGGGCTCAAACTCACGGACCGCGAGATCGTGACCTGAGCTGAAGTCGGACGCTTAACCGACTGAGCCACCCAGGCGCCCCAACATTTTTTAAATTTTCTAAAAAAATATTCTAGTGAAGAGTGCACAAACTATTGAATGTAAGAACCACCGAGGAAGTTTATTAAAAATAACCCACTTCCAGACATTCTGATTCAGTAGGCCAAGATGAGAAAGACTATAGAAACATTATTATTCAAGTGACAAATATAAAGATCAGGGTAATATTTATCTAAAAAGTAGAATTGAGATTCAAACACAAGTCTGTTTGAGTTCAAAACTCTTGTTCTCCATACTATAATGCCAATACAAGGTATGAATACATGTTATTGAATAAATTAGCATAATGCTTTAATGCAGAGTCTCAGTTAGTGAGGATGATAATAGTAACTATGACAATAAAGATACTTCCAATGTTCAGGAAACTGGCACAAAACTAGGAGTAAAGGCTAAAAGAAAATATGCTAAAGCCTTCAAGAATAGATTTATTTGAGCAACACAGATTGGATGAATATAGGAAATGATATAACATGTCAGTGTTTGTCTCATTGATTTTGGGGGCAAGCAATGTCCACTTTACTAATACATAATTCTTACTGGGTTCATTACCTTTGTTCATTTTAGAGCTTTTCATTTCCTGTCAAATTCATCTTCTTAAAATTCAAACTTTGTTTCTCACTGTTAGTTATCTGATAGCATAGACTGGCAGCTATCAACTACATAGAACCATTGTGAAACTGTAAGCAACTGAAACATTTGAACTTTAAAAAGCATAGAAGGTTGAAACAAAAATTCTGACAAAGGTAAGTGAAAATAACATGAGAAATTTTAAATATCTAGACCTGAGATTAAAGCAGACCACACAGTATCTCTTCTATCTACTTTTATTGACTTTGATTGCATAATGGAGAATCTTAATTCTTCAACTGTTAGAGGGTGAATGAATTCCAATATTCAGTAATCACATCTCAAATGGTCACATGAAAAAATACGTTGAAAGCATGAGTGCTTTCAGTAATTTGGGGGGGCGGGTGTGGTTACCAGTCCACAATTCCATTAGAATTACTTTGCTCTTCAAGGTGAAAAACATTTCCCTGAACACTGAAGTGATTATCATCACTGACATATCTCTTTAAGCTCAGGCTCCAGACTGATTTCCTATGGCATTAGGAAGCAAAATGGGATTCTTTGATAACGGCAGGCTGTCCAAGGCCTTTACTCCAAAAGAGAATCAAGAATTCTCAAAAGCATACCTTGAAATAGAATTACAAATTAGTTCCATTATGATAAATGCACAAGGTAACTGTAGCATGTGGCTGAAAGTTGTCAAAAGTTAACACCATCATTATCCAGAAAGTGAGATTAGAAGAAAGTCAAGTTATTATTCAACTTTCAAGAAAATATGACAATAATCTCCTGAATGTAAAGTATAGATTCTTAGGGAAATCATAATAATTAGGCACTTCAATTAGTAAGATTAAATTCCAGTTGGTTTAGAGAGAGATCAGAGAAAACGTAACTAGTGAAATAAAAACTGACATGTTGCAGCTGCAAAGTAAATACAATGATAATATCACAAGCTTCATAAATTTCAAATATTCTAAATATATTCTTCTTTAGGAATTCTTTAGGAAGGCACTTTACAGCCTTTGGATACCTTAATAGAATGCTTATAATATTAAGAGATATTTTAGTGTCAAATACATCTTAAGTGCATGCACACAATAATGCTTTGCATTGGTTGGGTGCATCATAATCAGCAAGAATCATTAACAATTAGGAAAAAACAAGGTGTTTGCTGAGGCACTTTTTCTTTATGATTAATGGAAAAAAACTGCTTCAAAACTAGCCTGTCTCAACTCATACAGAAAGAATAACAGGGATGAATTTTAAAAATGTTTATCACAGAATACTGAGGAATTTGGGGTGCCTGGGTGGCTTAGCTGATCAACTGACTGACTCAATTTCAGCTCAGGTCATGATCTCACAGTCTTGAGATTGAGCCCTAAATCAGGCTCTGTGCTGGGCATGGAGCCTGCTTAAGATTGTCTCTTTCCCTCTCCCTCTGCTTTACCACTGTGCGCATATGCTTTCTTATGCTCTCAAAAAATAAATAAATAAATAAATAAATAAATAAATAAATAAATAAATAAGTAAATATGCATTAAAAAAAAAGAATACTAAAGAATTTTAAAATTAAAATATAAATGATACATATGTTCCTATATTCTTATAGATTTTTCATTATATATGTTATCAGGAACCAAATGTGGTATTTATAATGTAAGATTTCCTTATTGTCAGTAAAAGAAATGTATTACTACAAAAGGAAGACACGACTTGGTCTAAAATGTTGGTGTTTTTATGTTGTGAGGAAGTTTATTTTATTTTATTTATTTTATTTTTTTTAACATTTATTTTTGAGACAGAGAGAGACAGAGCATGAGCAGGGGAGGGTCAGAGAGACAGGGAGACACAGAATCCAAAACAGGCTCCAGGCTCTGAGCTGTCAGCCCAGAGCCCGATGCAGGGCTCGAACTCACGGACTGCGAGATCATGACCTGTGCCGAAGTCGGACGCCCAACCGACTGAGCCACCCAGGTGCCCCAAGTGAGGAAGTTTATAATATAGTTTGACCAAGTATTTCGTGTAATCTTCAAAATAAATGGTGAGGCATTCATTATTTGAAATAACCAATAGAGAGAGTTCTTCGGAGATTAGAAAGGCTCCATCTTAGAGCTTTATCCATAGGTCTGTATCTACATTCAGTTATCAGTTTCTGATGTTCATGGCCTATCAAATCAATTCAACAAATATTTATTAAGTGTGCGGGTGAAGAATTATGCTTAATTCCTCACAAATACAGGGATAAGTATTTCTCCTGTCATCAAGAGGTTTATAAGCAAAGCCAAAACAGATTCATGCATAAATAATACATAGCAGATGATGAAATTTACATAACTCATTTGTAAATAAAATGTTAATGTTATCCAATCCAAATAGTTGGCTTTCAATAGGAGGATCAAAACAGGTCTTGTAATATTTTTAATAAAAGGTTTTGTGAGGGATGGTTGTCAATATGTAGAAGCTAGAGAAAAGAATCATATATGAATGAAATATTGTGAACACAGGCAGAGATAAGTAAAGACAGATGTGCTGGAGAGTCACCCATTTTATCAAAACATTCTATTTCTCTAAGACATTAATGGGAGAAAGCTGGAAACATATAATGAACTTAGAAGATGGAGCCTTGAATGCCAGAGTTAAAAGTCTATATTTAATTTTTACAGTGAAGACCAGGTCTAGCTTTGAGAAGGAGACTGGCATGATCAGAACTGCACTTAAGGCATAGTGACTTGGCAGTAGTGTTAAGAAAAAGCTGCAGCAAATGAAGAGCAGACACTAAAGGCATGTGGACAGAATAAAAGACTCAAAGTAACTCAGTGAGCAGTAATAAGAGTATGCACCTGCAAAATGGCAAGCATGATGAAAAGGTGAGGGTAGGTCAATCCGGAAGATATTAATGACTTAAGGACTGTCACTAATAACCATTGATGACATGACTTTCATGACTAACCACTGGGTTAGGATCAACACCTTGTAAGACATCAGACCTAAATTCAGATCCCAGTTTTACCTTTTGGTAGCTCTATAACCCTAGACAAGTTATTTTACTCTTGATTTCTACATTGAGGATAACAAAACCTACCCATGGCACTTTTGTGAGGAATAAAAAAAGACAATGATTTTAGCATGCTTAACACAACGTCTAAAACATAGTTAAAACTTAGTACAATATAAATGTTAGCTTCTAGTATTATATTTGCAGAGATGATAGTTTGGCAAGTGTTTATTAATTTTTAGCAGCCACTTCTCACTGTTCACATTGTAGCTGTGGTCATTTATATACCCCAGAACTTTCTGTATGCATTTCTTCCCCAATTAAATCTCTCTAATCTTACAATTAAACCATAGAATTTTTAGGAATCTAAATATAGGATTTTATTTTATTATAACTCCCACTGAATTCTGTTTTTACTTTGAAGCAAGAATCTGTTTATTGAAGTAATTTTTCATATAAATTCAATTATTTGTCATGTTTGCTATTCCTCTCTAACATCTGCAGACCTAAGTATGATAGATGACTTTTTTTCATGGCAAAATATTGATGAAGACCAATCCAAGAATAGAACATTTGGCATTTCACTAGAGAAATCCCCTTTATGTTGATATTGAGAAGTTATTTGAAAGTGTGGACAAAGTTGGGACAAAATCTATGAAACAAAAATAAAAATAGCATGTCTTTAGCAGCACAAAAAGAGTAGCTCTTTTTCTGTGACTGACAGAAAGTCGTGTTAAACTTTTTTTATTTTAACTGAGGAGGAAACTAAAACTTGGAAAGATCCACAACTTTCAAATATCACCCTCCTAGTAAGTGGCAGAACAGTAAAAACCTGTCCTTGGACTCTGTAATTCATGTCCAAATAATTAAACATGTTTCTCAATAAAAATGGTTTATTTACATGGGTTTATATGTACTCTTTCATGCAGTGTTTGCCTTTTCATGCAATTATTCATTCAATAAAATTTCACTGATAGATCACTACATGCAAGGTACTGTGCTAGGCAGGATGTGATTATAGATATCAATCAAATATAGACCCAACAATCAAGAAGTCTGTAAGAAGCAATATAAAAATGTGTACATACACAACACAAAGCAGAACAAAGAGATGTGTCATGAAAGGTAGAAGCAATTGTGTTGGAAGTTCATAAAAATGACTCTTCTCTTCTAGAAGCCAAGGATATCTCAATGACCTTCCTAGATTCACTACAGGTACAAGTTCTTCCTGGGATGAGAGGAGGGATAAAAGACTTACCATTCTGATTATGAAGTTCTCCTTCTATGTACATATGG
This sequence comes from Puma concolor, assembly GCF_028749965.1. Taxonomy (NCBI): domain Eukaryota; kingdom Metazoa; phylum Chordata; class Mammalia; order Carnivora; family Felidae; genus Puma; species Puma concolor. Next base: position 21,836,581 of record NC_141673.1, on the reverse strand, counting down.
TACACACATACAGTTAACACTATTAACTTCAAAATATTAATGTAAGTCAACAGAACCTATGCATTCCCTAAATCCTGAAAAATCTGTTAGGACAATCCAAGCCTAGGTTTAGTACAGAGCAGCCTGAGTCACTGCTGCCAAAAAAATTTGTTCAACTATAAAAGGTATGAATTATTTAAATTAGAAATATTCTGAATACTCCCTGTAAGATTAATAGTTACTGCTGCTTAAGATTCAGTTCCACTATGAAAAAAAAAAAAAAAACTCATGTGCTGAAGAGTCAATTATAATCCTGCAAGAACGCTCTATCTTATGTTTCAGAAAATTCATTTCCCAAAGTGCTCTGAATATAACTGGATGACACAACCACCAAAGTCTCTCACAATTCTGAAATTAGTACATTCCTGATATTAAGCTCTAGAAATTATATTTTTGAAAGTAAACTTAATTTTAGAAACACCATTTGTATTCTAGGCAACCTAGTTTGATTCTACTAACCTTTAAGACCTGATGAATTCTTGCACCAAATTAAGTATATTTTTCTGTAGATAACCCCCAACAACTCCCCTGAGAGTTTTCTCAAGCAGATTATAGAAGCTTAGTATAAAATAATGAAATGCTGAATCTTAAAATCTTGATATACTAAAGTAAACCATCTTGCTTCAGAAGGTTCACCTGTAATTAAAGATTTTACATTGGAAAAAAAAAGTGAAAGAACAGAAAAGAAGTGTACTGGTTGATTTATAATGCACATAACCTGCCAATACAATCCCTTTCAAACAGTAAGTTTTACATGCTGTTTGTATCCAAGTTTCCCTTAGGAGAAAAACCATATAAAGCATTTCATCCCATAAGCTTCCTATTTACTTCTTAGAAACATAAGCTAATGAGGCAATAATGCTTCTTCTATTTTAAATCTTAAAAAAAGTTTTCCTGAAATCTAGATTCTGAAGTCTGCTCTAATGACCTGTATGCTATAATCAAATTTTGCGGCATAGTGTATTCACATTTAAGAGCTGTGCACATTGTGTACACACATGGAGGAAGCAATGAATATATGACTTGGGAAAATAAATGAAGGGAATAGAACATTTTTTCAGATTATTTTATATTCTTTTAAAATTCTGAATTTCATGGGTTGCTAAAGAATGTGAAGATATTTATATTTCTTCAAAATTTACATTCTAGATTATATAATGTTCTAATTCAACTTAGAAAATGGCTCCATATGCATATTATAAAAGCATTTAAAACAGACTGACTTTTGAATTAAAATTTATGCAAGAGAAAATGTGATTTTAACTGGAGCTGGCCTCCACGTTAAATGTAAAACCTTCAATCAAATACATTCAATCATAATAAGAATTTAACTTTTAATTCACTTGTATTAGTAAAATTGTTCAAGCTACTACCTAAGGCTAATATTTTAATAAAACCAGAAACCTCTTATTCAAAAGTAAAAGTTCTTACATAAGACAGCTGATTTTGTACTTTAAATTACTGAATTAGAGTGCCCTCTATTGGAAGAAAAAAAGGCAATGAAAGCTAAACTGAACTAACAGTTAAAATATCCCCAAAATTCAAATACATCATTAATGTGTAAAATACATTTATTAATAATATAAATGCTACAAAACGTTTTACTTACATTTTAATTTCTTTTAAATTACTTTTGGAATTGTCATAATACAATGAACAAGTTGGGTATTTCTTATCACCTAAAATTAAATTTTAACTGAACCCAAATGCCCATCTTTCAGCCAATAATGTGAATGATAAGCAAAAATCTTATTCCACATTTAACATTCCAATATAACACAGAAATAATTTTAATTTAGGACTATGGCTGGACCATACTGGGAATTTTCCTTGATGATAAACTGAAAATGTTTCAAATTCAAGAGATTTTTTAGAAGCTCTTACACTGGGGAGTGGGAGAATTGGGCTGGATACCTATGATGAGACTTATTCTAGCTCTAAAATTCTATAATTTTGCAGTGTTATCAAGATCTCAGTTCTGACTCAGTATCTCAGGTCTCAATTACCTCAATTACTTCAGTAAGACCCTGCAGGATTTTTAGTCCTGTAGACCAACAGTATGCATGATAGCTTTTTAAATAAACAAGGCTCAGAGCCACCTCAAACAATTCTGATTTCATTGGTCTACTTGGTCAGGACATGGTACCTGACGGTATCAGTATATGTTGAAGCCTCTCCAGATAAATCTAACATATATCCATTGCTGAGAATCTCCAAGTGTCTTCCCAGAACATCTGACTATAGTTACCATTTTTATATTCCCAAAATGTCACCTATAAGACAGAACTCTCCTATTCAAGAGTATATTCTCCTCAGCAACAATATTAAACTTCTGACTAGCTTCCCAAATCTAATTATCTTCCCCAAACAAAACCGTTGAGCAGTAACAGATACAGCACCAACCTCAGACTGCCGGTTTTCAGATCCTGGGTCTGGCAATTACTGTGTAAATGTGGGAAAATCATAAAAGTCCTCTGTGCCTCCATTTTCTTATCTGTAAAATGGGAGGAATAATACTACCTATCTCATAGGGTTATTGTGAAGATTAGATCAGTTAACAGAAATAAAGTGCTCCATAAGTGTTAGGGACTATCATTACTTACCCAAATTTGTTTCCCACTACTTTCCAAAATCAACTCTTACAATAAACCATTCTTTTCAAATCATATGCTATGTCTCACCTCTGCTTTTGCATATATTGTTTCTCCAAGCTGGAATCTTCCCTTTCACTCATTCATTCATTCCAAAACAAGTACAAGACATATCTCCTCTTCCACTAGAGCCCAGTTTGGTCTCTCCCTACCTCCATGAAGCCTTCAGTGACTACCAGTAAGTCTTCACTAGTCTCTCCCTTTAAAGAAAATTTCCTTTGACCACCGGGTAATTTATTATGAGAAATGTAGCTGGAAATTAAAGATATTAGCTCTGAGTTTGAATCCTAGGTCTGCCACTTGCCAGCTGAGTCATTTCCCCAGTCTATAAATCCACAGTTAGCTTTACTATGAGGATTAAGTGGCTTAATTCATATAAAGCATTTGAATAGCAAGCACCTAATAAATGTCAGCACTCATAATATATATTTGGTGTTTTGCATGTTAATCTTATTACTGTACACTGTGACTAAAGCCTTCTTAGAATAGGAATTCTGAACTCCTTTAAGTCAGGAATCATGTTTCATTACTGCTATCATAAATCCTATAATGTAAGGTGCCTGTGTGACTCAACAGGTTAAGTCCAACTCTTGATTTCAGCTCAGGTCAAGATCAAGCCCCACATTGTGCTCCGTGCTGGGCGTAGAACCTGCTGAAAATGTCCTCTCTCTCTCCCTTTGCCCCTCCCCCTACTGTGGACGTGTGAGTGCATGCACACTCTCTAAATAAATAAATAAATACGTAAATAAATAAATAAATAAATAAATCCTATAACTTACAACATGGTAACAAACATCTATATTAGGTGATCTATAAGTACTTAATTTTTTGCATAATTTGAGAGTACAATTCATGACAAACTCTGAAAAAACATTTTTGATGAACAGAAATATTCAACAAATGCAAATGAACCCAAATGAAACACAGACTATTGAGAAGGGTCAAAGTAATCAGATTACTTTTTAAACATTGATAACAAGTTTTTATTAGATTAATCTTCTGAAAGGACACTTCCAATGATGTCTTTTATCTGCCCCAAATCCTTTAGATTTCTCTCGCTTTCTAAAAAATAAATACCAAAATTCTTATCCTGACATTCAAAATCATCCATGGCCTGACCTCAACCTATCCTTCTAATTTTATCTCCCATATTCTCCCTTTATAAACTCTATCAATAATTTCAGATAAATCAAACTACTTGCCTTACTCATATGTACCCTCTGCTTTTCTGCCTCATGTAACATTTATTATTTAATAAGACAATACTTTCAAGGAACACAATATAAGGTTTATCACAGGAACAAAGAGTGATTTCTTGTATGAAAGGATGCTTGAATTGTAAGATATTCAGTTCAATTTATGAGCATTAATTTCTCTCTTGCTACTATCACAATAGAGTCTTAGACTTACAAAAAAAATATTTGACCACGTTCCCCTAAACTATGTTACCTTCGTAATACTAAAATCCCTGCTATCACTACATGAAACCTGTAAGCCTGGTCTCCAAGTAAAGTGTGCAGTGCAGACCCCAGGGTGCACTAGATACTCAATGAGTTAAAAGGAAAAAAAATAGAGCTTCTATTTACACTTACTCTGTATCCTTCTTACTTGAATTTCTCTTGAAGTATATACCTAATTTATAGCACAAATTCTTAAAATAGTAATAGATATACATCATTTATGAATACATGCAATTGGGAGATTTACTTAAAATTTGTTTGCTATGGTATGTACAACCAAGAAAACAAAAGTTTAGAAACCACTGGTTGAGAAAACTAGGGCTTTCAGAAATTTGTGGGTTTAGAAGTAGAGGAGCAGAAGTATAGTCAGTTTAGAGAAATCTTTAGGAACAAACCTAAAAACCTAAACACCACACATTATATTTATACAGGATAAATATGTTTTAATTTGTAAGCAACCTTCAAAAAAATAATTAAAAAAAAAAAAAAAGAAAAACTTGTAACCAACCTTCAAGGAAATGCTGAAATGTAATTGGTTTGTAATTTGGAGATAATATATAAGTTTTAGATTTTTAAACAGGAAATTTTGTCCTGACATTAAAGTACACTGACACTACAGTAAATATTTCATTAATATAAAAATTTCATTTGGTAAAACTTGCATGTATTTACTTCAGTATATATGTAATTAATCATAATTATTCATAAGGAGTTTTACTGGAGCCAATAATACAATGCTTTAAAGAAGACAGTGCAACAAAAACAATAACAAAAAAACAAAACAAAAGGAGTAAGACTAGCCATGGAGCTAGACTATGCTGGGAAACAAGGATCAGCACACAGTAAGTAGTTAAATGAAGTAAACATTCTCTTTATAGTCACTATACTTGGCAATGTTTTTAGTTTTCATAAATAATATGACATACTTAACACAATACACTCTTATTAGCTTTTGAAGAAAGCATAATGTTTCTATAACAAATTAAGTTCTAAAAGTGAGTAAAGATTTCATGTTATAATAATGCATTTCCTTTAATACCAGTACACCCTATAAATCCTACCTCTATATGACACAAAATAGGTATACAAATCTTAATTTTAAACTGATTGATGCTCTATAGTTTTTCTTGCTGTTGTGTTAATATAGAAATCCAAATGATCAGTAATCTCTAACTCATGATTTAGATTCTGAGCTTGTAGGTTGCATAAGGGATTTGACTAAGATTATAAAACTACGGAGGTCAAATTTTCCAAAATGTCTCTCTCCTACCATAACATACAGAGTGACTGGGGAACATACACACATAGCCCAGCTCTGTCTTTAATCAAGATGGGGTAGACTAAATTCACAGAGAACTTGGGGAAGAAAGACAAAAGGAAGATTTTTTTTTCTTTCTTTGGAAACCAATTATCATCATGCCCAGTGAGACTTAAAGAACATAATCAAAGAAACTATGATTTCATGTATTAAGCAAGTCAACAGCAGCAAGATCATCACAAACTATCAGTGATTTATCAAAGCAGTCCTTCCCCTACACATGCAGTGAGAGTAAAATACCAATGAACATCAGGAAAAGAGCAATAGGGAATTTGACATTTGACACTGGCAGAATCTGAAGATAGGATAATGCACAAATCCCTGCCTTTTAGATACACATTGAATTGGCAAAGACAGACACATTGTCTTCCTTCCCCCCTTACTTACTACACTCTGGCTTCCATTTTTCCCAAGTTCTTCCTCTGAAATCTTGCTCAAATTATCTAAGTAGTGGTCTGATATTGTGTGGCACAAATCTTCAAAAGAATAATCCTTTTCTTGACAGAGTTTTATTTCATCCAAGAGTTTTGATAATTCTCCAGTCACAGTTTCACCTATAAGAAGACAGTAATTTTTTTCAAAGTTTTAAGAAAGGCTATTGCTAAAATTTCCTATTAACTAATAAAAATATGACTAGTATAGTGACAGAACTCATGACAAACAACATTAAGTAAATCAAAAAATATGTTGAAAACAAGGTACTGAACCATAATTAATGCAAGAATGAAAAGACTAAATTAAAAGACAAGGAAAAATCCCAATTTTGCCTATTATTATTCTTTTTCAAAATAGAAATAAGTATTGAAGGTTCATTTATACATATGACATAAAAACATCTGGAATTACAATTCCTAAGGTTTCATTCATTATAACATTTAATCTTTAATAATCTTTCATATGACAGAATTCATTAACAAATTTTAAATGGTGCTGGGAGCCTACATCCTAGTTTCAATAAAAAGAAATAGAATGTATTTAGATAAATAATTATATAAGTAATAAACTAAAATTATGTTATGTGACATAAAGGAAAAACACAGAAGTAACAGATAAATAGTATGCATCATCTGTCAAAACATGAATATTTTGTAGGTTGCATGCAAATATGCGTTTTTCTAATCATTCTCAGAAAGGTACTTTATACTCCTAATTTCTTCTAGGAAAAAATAAAACTCCAGCTGTTATAATCCAGATATCAATATTTTTATTCTACATTAAAAATACATTTTGGAAAACAAATCTCGTGTGAAATATCTAGTCCATGTATATATCATGACAGCAGAGATTGCTAATTTTGCTAGCTACTGTGTCACGGCCAAGAATAGGGCCTGACGAATAGAAAAGTTCAATAAACTGAAAAATGGATAAAATACAAAGTATAAGATATAAGTTACTAGGCCTCAAATTTTCAAGTGTTAGCCTTTTTGTACGTATAGAACAAATTTGGACATAAAGGTCTAGTGTTATTTATAGGGCTTTATAATTAACTACTCACTCTTAGTCTTTTGGGAAGGAGATTCAACAGGAGATGAAATATGTATTTCTTGTGTTGTATCTTCATGTACATGTTCTTCAAGGGCTGCTGATCTTCCCACACCTTCTAAATATTCTGTGTATACAAGTTTTTGAAATTACATAGTCAAATTCATTTATTTTAATATAACTAAACTTTATGTTTTACTTCTGGTGATCAGCTTTTCATTTATTTCCTCATATCCTAAATATATCCTAAGTTTTTAAAAAAACTTCAAAAAACCAAAAAAACTGAAAGAACTTGATGATGAGCTATTAATTTAAATCTCTTTAATTAAAATTTAAAAGATATTTTGGAAGAGACTCATAAACTCTTTTTGTGGAAACTAAATTTGACACATTCTTTCACCTGTTATAAATAAATTCACCTGTTAAAGATAAAATAACACCCTTAGTTTCCTTAAGTGTATTCTACGTGAGGATTTAAAACCATCTTAAAGATGCTTTGAATAGACTTGATACCTAAACAGGAACATCAAATTCAATGGACACCACAACCAGTTAGGTAACATGAATGAAGTTTATAATGGTGTTTACTCTTGTAAGACAAGCATAATTTCACATTAAGCTTTACTTCCACAAAGAAATAACATTCTCTCCTATTATTCCTAAAGTAATATTTCACACTCAGCCTATCTCTCATTTTTGTAACTTTGATGAAGACATAATAATATTAGAGCAGCCAAAATTTAAATATGTCACCCAGCAGTGTTCTAAGTAATATAAATTAACTCACTTGATCCTCACAAAACAATGACACACACTCTTACAATCTGTTTTAAAGATGACAACTCAAGGATCAGATTTTATTTTTTTAAATTTTTTTAATGTTTATTTATTTTTGAGAGACAGAGAGAGAGACAGAACATGAGCAGGGAAGGGACAGAGCGAGAGAGGGAGACACAGAATCCAAAGCAGGCTCAAGGCTCTGAGCTGTCAGCACAGAGTCCAATGCAGGGCTTGAACCCATGAGCTGTGAGACCATGACCTGAGCCAAAGTCGGACGCTTAACCAACTGAGCCACCCAGGAAGCCCTCCCCCCACTTTTTTTAATGTTTATGTATTTTTGAGAGAGAGGCAGAGAATAAGTGGGGGATCAAGGAGAAGGATTTTAATTTGGCCATGTTCATACAGCTAATAAGAGGCACAGCCAGATAAACATGGGACGAGAAAACATCTCACTCTAAGCATCTGAATGCAGGGATAAATGTCAATAAATATTCAGCCCCATTATCATGGAGAAAACAGAAAGCATGTGGAGCATGATTAACCAGAAAGTAGGTGCCCCATCCAAAGTTCGACAGTAAAGTAAAATAAAAGCCTGCATTTTTTGAGAAACCAACAAAACTCTGAAGTTTTAGCTGAAACCCTACATTTGTAAATGTTGAAAGCCAATTCAATTTTTATGGAAACACAGTGTGACCAAAAATATTTAATCTAAACAAAATCAATCTGCTATCTGCCAAAAGCATTCAGCTCACAGTGGCTAGTTTGTAGTCTCCATCTAAAGGATTAAATCAACTGATCTCTCCCCATACTGATCTTTTACTTACACTTTATTCAGAAGGAATCTTTTTCTTAAAAACTAGTTAAGAAAGTTTGTTCTTAGCAGCACTATCAACAATAGCCAAAGTATGGAAAGATCCCAAATGTCCATCGATGGATGAATGGATAAAGAAAATGTGGTATATATATACAATGGAGTATTACTCAGCAATCAAAAAGAATGAAATCTTGCCATTTGCAACTACATGGATGGAACTGGAGGGTATTATGCTAAGTGAAATTAGTCACTCAGAGAAAGACAAAAATCATATCACTTCACTCATATGAGGACTTTAAGAGACAAAACAGATGAACATAAGGGAAGGGAAACAAAAATAATATAAAAACAGGGAGGAGGACAAAACAGAAGAGACTCATAAATATGGAAAACAAACTGAGGGTTGCTAATGGGCTAAATGGGTAAGGGGCATTAAGGAATCTACTCCTGAAATCATTGCTTCACTACATGCTAACTAATTTGGATGTAAATTTTAAAAAATAAAAAATAAAGTTAAAAAAAAAGACAAAAGAAAAAAAAAAGTTTGTTCTCATTACAAACAATTGTGTCTTCATACTATCCAAATAGTTTCTACCTAAGGGCATTTCTACTAGGAAAATTCTACTAGGAAAAGAAAGAAACCTATGGAATTCTATCCTTAAATTTTTTGACCAAATGCAGTAATTATGTAAAGTGAATTCCTCCTCCAGGACACAAATAGTAATTTTATCTACTCTAAATTGGCTTTAGTGAAATAAGAATTTTTCATAAAACTTAAAATGTACCACTGGTGTGACCCAGGAATGCAAAGAATATAGATAATACATTTACATTCTAAAACCCGCCAATAATTTTAAAAATTCAAAGATGTCCCATATACCCTATCACAAGTTGGCATACGTAATGAATTTTGACCACTTAAGAGAACACAGATAGTTAACTCCTATGTAATAACACTTTCATTTAAGTTAAATCAATGCAGTAAATGTCTAGAATTATGTCATACCCTCTTTTTAGTGAACATTTATTTTGCTTTTCCCAAAAGACATAATATTCACAAGCCTCAGGTTTTTTTTTTAATTTAGATACAAAAGTTCAATATGAAATATAAAGCACCTAGAAGGGCAAGAAAAAATGTTATGTACCATTCTTTTTTCTTTTTTTTAGCTTTCATTCAATCTGATTTGAATTAATATGAAGAGCTACTCACGTATTTTGATTTATCTCTATAAGCACTTGACTTGTAATTAAGTTATTTATTAACGAGAAAATTGCAGGGGACTTCCTTTCCCTGACAGGTTTTGAAGATAGAGAAGACAGCATGAATGACCTCCTGTAGCACATTTTTTTACCCCTCTTGGCTTTTGTTGACTCCTGTATCTATGCATCACCTGCCTGACTTGGTTTTAATTCATTTATCTCTCATAGGATAAAGCTGTTCTTCAACTTCCCAACTGACATCCAAGGAAACAATCCCAGCTTCCTCCCCTATTTACACTTGCCACCAATCTGTAACAATCAGGCGATAATCACCACTGAGCAGTGTAGAAGCTAACTGGAAAGGGTAGAAAAAATGTCTGTTTTTTTTTTTTTTGGTTTTTGTTTGTTTTGTTATTTTGTTGTTGTTTTTTTTAAGTAGGCTTAGCGCTAGGCATGGAGCCCAACACAGGGCTCCAACTGACACAGCCCAAATGACAACCCTAAGCTCAAGACCTAAGCTGAGATCAAGAGTCCGATGCTTAACTGATTGAGCCACTCAGGTGCCCCAATGTCTGGGTTTTTAAGGGAACATACGACATGTCAGGCCTAATCACAAAGCAAAAAGGGAAAGTATTTATTTATGTATTTATGTATTTATGTATTATTTTTGTTAATTTACATCCAAGTTAGTTAGCATATAGTGCAACAATGACTTCAGGAGTAGAATCCAGTGATTCATCCCCTACATAGAATACCCAGTGCTCATCTCAACAAGTGTCCTTCTTAATGCCCCTTGCCCATTTAGCCCATCCCCCCACCCAAAACCCCTTCAGCAACCCTCAGTTTGTTCTCTATATTTAAGAATCTCTTATGGTTTGTCCCCCTCCCTGTTTTATATTATTTTTGCTTCCCTTCCCTATGTTCATCTGTTTTATATCTTAAATTCAACATATGAGCGAAGTCATATGATATTTGTCTTTCTCTAATTTCGCTTAGCTTAATACACTCTAGTTCCCTCCATGTTGCAAATGGCAAGATTTCATTCTTTTTGATTGCCGAGTAACGCTCCATTGGGTGTATGTGTGTGTGTGTGTGTGTGTGTGTGTGTGTGTGTGTGTGTGTGTGTGTGTATGTATATAATCATATCTTCTTTATCCACTCATTTGTTGAGCCCAAATGTCCCAAAAGGGAAAGTATTTAAATCTAAATCCCATTAAAAGTCTTAGATCAAGTAAGGAAGTATACAATCCTACAATGAAAAAGTAGTACCTACATGGTTGTCAAACCTTCAGGACACCTAATGCTTCACTAACTATACAGTTACTTAATGACCTGTATCAAAAACAAAGCCTGGCAAGATCGAATCATCTTGTACTCCTGGATTAAGGAGGAAACAATCTGTATCCTTCCAGTTAAGTACAATTTTTGTTGTTAACCCAATATTTATGTACTAGTTCTAACCACCTAGAATAGGTTATATATCAGCCTCTTGGGGCTTTAGTTCCCCTCATGTGAAAGAAGGAGAATAATGATATCAGACTTATCTATCTCACAAAGTTATAGAAAACAGGCAAAATAATAAAAAAAAAAACTGCAAATTCGTAAAGCATTATTCAAGTGTAAGATAATACTTAATCATCATCACCCTATAGGCTTATTATCTTCAAGTTCATAACTACATATTTGCTATATGGATTAAAAAAAACCCTTTTAATAGCAAATGAGTGAAAAACCACTTTAGCTTTTCTTAAAATACTGATTAGTTTAAAACAGAAATAAAACATTAAGAAGTATTATTATTTAGCTTAAGGGTTACCAGAAAAAAATGTAACTAAGTTCACTCAAAAGTAAACATTAACTCAAAAACTCAAGAGAAAACTATGGTAGATTTAATTTAATCTTAACTTTAAGGCAAATTCATCCATCATTCAATATTGTTTACCTTGTAAGAGTGTTGCAATCTGGAGAGATTTCTGAGATGGATGTTCTTTCAGAATGTCTAAGACAGTTCTACCTAAGCTATCCTTTATGTTGGCATCAATTCCTGAAAGAAAAAGAAAAATCCACTAGATGTACACCACTGAAGTGTCATCAGAAGATACTGTCAACATATAACTGTTCTAGTATCAAACATATACAGATCAAGCACTGAAAGTGATTTTTAGAAAAAATTAAAACCCTAGACACACACACACACACACACACACGATTTTAGTAAGAAAGAAGGTGGAGGGGCGCCTGGGTGGCTCAGTCCGTTAAGCGTCTGACTTTGGCTCAAGTCATGATGTCACAGATCGTGGGTTCGAGCCCTGCATCAGGCTGTGCTGACAGTTCAGAGCCTGGAGCCTGCTGGATTCTGTCTCCCTCTCTCTCTGCCCCTCCCCTACTCATTTTCTGTTGCTCTCTGTCTCTCAAAAATAGAGAAATGTTAAAAAATATTAAAAAAAAGAAAGAAAGAAATAAGGTGGAGGTCTACTGCTACCAAAGAGAAGGAACACTCTTGACAATGAATTAAGTCTTAAAGGGCACTGACCCAATCATTAAGATTGGTGTGTGTTTGTTCGTTTTTTAATTATTTTGAGAGACAGAGAGAGTACACATGCAAGCAGGGGAGGGGCAGAGAGAAAGAGAGAGAGAGAACCCCAAGCAGGCTCCGCACTACACTGTCAGCACAGAGCTCGACATGGGGCTCACAAACCATGAAATCATGACGACCTGAGCTTAAATCAAGTGTCAGACACTTAACCGAATGAGACACCCAGGCGCCCCAGACTGTTTTTTAGAATTATAACCAGTTTGGATTATAGCTATTTAAATGATACTCTATCAAACTGAAAAATATTATTGATTTAGAACATGAATTCCTAAAGTATAATGGTCCTGTGATATATATATATATTCTGTGTAATTTGGTAAAAACATTTTAAATAATGATGTATCATGTGCATAATATAACAACAGTCTTAGAATACTTAAGTATTCACAAAAGTTGAAAAAGCATGATTATTTTGAACTATTGTCCAAATACTATTTGTCCAGCTACAAAGTCAAATATCTCATATTTATTTATGTAAGATTATACTCAATGTAAACAACATTCAATCATCTACCTGGTGAGCAAACTTCTTGTTCTGTAATTAAAACACCTTTGGAATTATTTTAATTCTAAAAACATTTATTGTACTAAAGAACTTATTTTCATGTAACAAATAACTTTCACTGACCCCCAAAAAAGTTTATAAACTTTCTAAACATCTAACTGCAAACAAAGCCAGTTTTCAGAATCCGGTTTCAAATGTTAGGTCATCATAATAAGATTATTAAGTATTTGCTTAAATTTGTGTAGAAATGTGTGACCAGCACATATGTAATTGGTTGCTTATAACACATTTATTATATCACTGTGTTACATGTCCAAATTAAATGTACATGAAATTTTCACTCAGTATAACTACAACCAAAATGCCACAGTCAGCTAATGTTTTCCATTTTTTTACAGCAGAAAATAAATACATTAAATGTAGTCTGCAGCACAAAAGACTCACATCAATAGTTTCCAAGTATGAATTTGTACCCATGCTTTTTGATCCTAAAAAAATCCAACCCCAGTTCCAATTTTATTTCATTTTATTCATAATATACATATGAAGACAAATAAGCCTCTTTGTTATACCTTCAAAGCATTCCCTCTAAAACATTCCCTTAAATCATTGCAGCTTACAAACAATAGCTACTCACTTGATGAAATAACAAGGTAAATATGCCTTAAAGATAGGGAACACTATTAATCACAGTTCCCAATATAATAATCTAGGGAAATATTATGTTTTCGATAAACCGAGCAATTGTCATGATTTCATAAGGATCAGTTCCTCTCTCTTGTAGAAGGCAGAGAATTATTCCTTTTGGTAATTTCTCTAGTATATTTCAATGTGATTTCAATGTATACAATTGTAATTTCTAAAAGCTTTTTACTGACAAGTCTATTGAGTAAAGGAAGGTGCACATTTATATCAATTTTATCTAAACATTGAGGTTCAATTCTATGTGATATGAATATGCACTTGCAATGTGGAGTAAAGGTAAAAAGTAAGGGTGATTATGAAAGAACTGTGCCATTTCCCTTTGTCTACTCCTGAAATAGAAATTGTATTTGGCAGAAAAAGCTACATGGAGAATCACAATAGTTACCTGTTTCTAACAGAACTCTCACAACATCCACCTTTCCAAATAAAGCTGCTTCATGAAGTGCACTCCCCTTTTCTGTCTGGAAAAAAAAAAAAAAAAGAAGAAGAAGAAAAGTAAAAAGAAAAAGGAAAAAGAGAAAGAAGCACAGTTGCATTAGGAATGCTTACAAGTTAAAAAAAATCCTGTGACTTTATGTATTTGTACATATTCTCTGTAATCTAAGCACACCCTGACAGAAAGGTACTATGGAATAAAAGAAGAAATTCTAAGAACAAAATCCAATGCAGGTCCTCCTGCATACGTGTATGTGTGTTAAATTGAATAATGTCATTATGGCAATTCTGTCTTCTTGTACTAAAACTGATCTCTACTGTGGGATTCTAATCTCAGTTCAAAGTAAAAATATCATTATAAAATAATATATAATGTAAATGCTTTGTTAATCAATAAAATCCTATTGCATAATTAACCCACTCTAAAATGATTTACAAATACATTACTAAGGAGACTGGGAATCAATGTGATCTAAATTTATCTTCAAAAAAAAGCATGACTGCAATATATCTGAATTATAGTTTGACTGTCATGATATGTACAGACACTAATAAAAATGGAAATAAAAATAATTTATAAATATTTTATAAAACTGTACAAAAGGAAAAATAAACTACGGAAATGTATTCAGCTCCTTAAGAAATAATCTCAATATGGGGTACAAATACATTATTTTTTGACTCTCTGAAAAATACCCTTTGAAATAATCTAATTCTTTTCACTCTTATTGTGTTTCCCAAGCAATTTTCTGATTACTAATTTTATTTCCTTCCACTCTTAAAAAAATTTGGACTTTATGTTAGAAAAACTCTCCCTGGAATAGCATACCTTAAATATTCTGAAAAACTAAACTACATTTTAAATACAGGGAAGAAAAGGAAAAATAACAGAATTCCTCAGAGCCTGGGGAAGGGAAGTGGGGACAGAAACTATGAACCCAAGGCTTTAGTACTGGAGCAGGAAACTGTTCCAGGCAAACCGCCAATCCATGGCAGACTAGTGCCTGGGCTTTAACCAGCTACTCAAGGTGTGAGAGGGCAGGAGACAAAGAAGCCCAAGAAAGCTGAGAGATAGACCAAGGGCTCCTGCAAAAATCTAAAACCTCTGGAGGGCACATTGCTGGTTCAATGGGAGAGCATGCAACTCTTTATCTTGAGGTCATGAATTCCAGCCTCATGTTGGGCACAGAGATTACTTTAAAAAAATAAAACCTAAAATCTGTAAAGGACAACATCCTTAGTTAAAAAAAATAATAAATGTGTTGCACAGACGGAGAAATTAAAAATTCCTATCTAGATCATAGTTCTAAGTGGAGTACAGTAGTAGCAAAAATAACACCCTCCCGGGGCGCCTGGGTGGCGCAGTCGGTTAAGCGTCTGACTTCAGCCAGGTCGCGATCTCGCGGTCCGTGAGTTCGAGCCCCGCGTCAGGCTCTGGGCTGATGGCTCAGAGCCTGGAGCCTGTTTCCGATTCTGTGTCTCCCTCTCTCTCTGCCCCTCCCCCATTCATGCTCTGTCTCTCTCTGTCCCAAAAAATAAATAAACGTTGAAAAAAAAAAAAATTTAAAAAAAAAAAAAATAACACCCTCCCCCTAAGAATTTCTAACCACAGTTCTGCCCTCACATGGTCTTGGGATCAAAATTACACAATCTCTGTGCTCCCCTAACCCTCCAATCCTGAGTGAAAATGTAGAATTAAGTGATCCTGGGTTTGTAGTACCAAGGCAAATATAAATGCTTATTAGCAGAAACAGATACAAATCCATTGTGAAAATAATACACTTTAAACTCAGGCCTCTGAGAGTTCCAACAGATCAAGCTCTAAGAAACACAAATTCAAAATCAGAAATCACTGAACATTAAAGAAAACAAGCCATGAGCAAGAATAAAAGAATAAAACCTATAAAAACTTCATATGTTATGTGATGGTCAGCTACAGAATATAAAAAATATATATGATCCATGAAAAGAAGATATCAAATATAACTAAAGAACAAGAGGAGTATTAAAACTGGCCAGATCTGAAATGAACTAAATAGCACTTCTAAAAATAGAAAACATAATATTTTAAATAGAAAGGTTTAATAACAGATAAGATAGAGCTGGGAAAAAAAGTACTGAACTGGATGGTGGATTTTTTTTTAAGTACATAATGCAATTCAAAGAAACATGAGACGGAAAATGTAAAACACTGAATAGAGTAAGACTCAGTTCTAGAAGAAGAGGACAGGAATAAGTAATTCAATGACTAAAGACTTTCCAGAATTAATGAGATACTAATATTCAATTCTGGGAATACCAAGCAAGGTTAAGTGAGAAGAATACATTGTGAATATATTACAGCAAACTACAGAACACCTAACATAATGAGAATACCTTAAAAACATCCTAAGAGAAAAAACTGTCTAAAAATAAAAATTAGATCAACAGCTGGCTTCTCCACAAAAACAATAAAACCAGAAGAAAGTATAATATCTTCATGTGTCAAGAGAAAATAACTACTAATCTAGCATTCTATAGCCAGCCAAACTATCTTCAAAGAATGAGAGCAAAATAAAGACATTTTCAAACAATGGTTACTACAGATCCTTAAAAAGAGAATTTCCATGAATTTAATTCAGAAGGACTAGAGGTCCAAGAAGTAATGTTGAATAGAGAATGATTAAGAGAAGGCTAAGTCTAATAATTAAAAATATAACACTAGGAGCACCTGGGTGGCTCAGTCAGTTAAGTGGCTGACTCTGGCTCAGGTCACGATCTCACCACTTGTGGGTTCAAGCCCCACTTCAGGTTCTGCGCTGACAGCTCAGAGCCTGGAGCCTGCTTCAGATTCTGTGTCTCCCTCTCTCTCTGCCTTCCCTAACTCACACCATGTCTCTCTCTGTTTTTCAAAAATAAAATCTTAAAAAAAATTTTTAAGAAAACAAAAATATAACAATAATGTCTACTTTTTTTGTACTAATTTGGTTTCCTAGATACTCTGATACAGTAGAGTGGGCACTGTAGGCACTGAAATGGACTATTCTAGGAAATGAAATTATGTAAACTTCACTATAAATAAACAATTCTTCAGGAGGAAGCAGATGTAAAAGACCTGGGTTCCAGTGACAGTTTAGCTTTCAGTTGCTATATAACTTTAGGGAAATCACTTAATATCTTTGAAAATTCATATAGCTTGTAAATAAAGAAAGTATTAAAAACTAGATAGGGTTATTGGGAATGCTAAACAAGATAAACAACAAATAAGACTTAAAAAGCATTTTATTTACTTATAAAATAATGAGTATTATCATTGCTGTTAAAATGCAATTAGAAAACTTTTTATTTATTTTTTTAATATATGAAATTTATTGTCAAATTGGTTTCCATACAACACCCAGTGCTCATCCCAAAAGGTGCCCTCCTCAATACCCATCACACACCCTCCCCTCCCTCCCACCCCCCATCAACCCTCAGTTTGTTCTCAGTTTTTAACAGTCTCTTATGCTTTGGCTCTCTCCCACTCTAACCTCTTTTTTTTTTTTTCCTTCCCCATGGGTTTCTGTTAAGTTTCTCAGAATCCACATAAGAGTGAAACCATATGGCATCTGTCTTTCTCTGTATGGCTTATTTCACTTAGCATCACACTCTCCAGTTCCATCCATGTTGCTACAAAAGGCCATATTTCATTCTTTCTCATTGCCACGTAGTATTCCATTGTGTATATAAACCACAATTTCTTTATCCATTCATCAGGTGATGGACATTTAGGCTCTTTCCACAATTTGGCTATTGTTGAGAGTGCTGCCATAAACATTGGGGTACAAGTGCCCTATGCATCAGTACTCCTGTATCCCTTGGATAAATTCCTAGCAGTGCTATTGCTGGGCCATAGGGTAGGTCTATTTTTAATTTTCTGAGGAACCTCCACACTGCTTTCCAGAGCGGCTGCACCAATTTGCATTCCCACCAACAGTGCAAGAGGGTTCCCGTTTCTCCACATCCTCGCCAGCATCTATAGTCTCCTGATTTTGTTCATTCTGGCCACTCTGACTGGCATGAGGTGATATCTGAGTGTGGTTTTGATTTGTATTTCCCTGATGAGGAGCGACGTTGAGCATCTTTTCATGTGCCTGTTGGCCATCCGGATGTCTTCTTTAGAGAAGTGTCTATTCATGTTTTCTACCCAT
Organism: Puma concolor; assembly: GCF_028749965.1. Lineage (NCBI taxonomy): Eukaryota > Metazoa > Chordata > Mammalia > Carnivora > Felidae > Puma > Puma concolor. The sequence continues at coordinate 21,818,427 of NC_141673.1, read as the reverse complement.
TTCTTCACTGGGTTATTTGTTTTTCGGGTGTGGAGTTTGGTGAGCTCTTTCTAGATTTTGGATACTAGCCCTTTGTCCGATATGTCATTTGCAAATATCTTTTCCCATTCCGTTGGTTGCCTTTTAGTTTTGTTGGTTGTTTCCTTTGCTGTGCAGAAGCTTTTTATCTTCATAAGGTCCCAGTAATTCACTTTTGCTTTTAATTCCCTTGCCTTTGGGGATGTGTCGAGGAAGAGATTGCTACAGCTGAGGTCAGAGAGGTCTTTTCCTGCTTTCTCCTCTAAGGTTTTGATGGTTTCCTGTCTCACATTCAGGTCCTTTATCCATTTTGAGTTTATTTTTGTGAATGGTGTGAGAAAGTGGTCTAGTTTCAACCTTCTGCATGTTGCTGTCCAGTTCTCCCAGCACCATTTGTTAAAGAGACTGTCTTTTTTCCATTGGATGTTCTTTCCTGCTTTGTCAAAGATTAGTTGGCCATATGTTTGTGGGTCTAGTTCTGGGGTTTCTATTCTATTCCATTGGTCTATGTGTCTGTTTTTGTGCCAATACCATGCTGTCTTGATGATGACAGCTTTGTAGTAGAGGCTAAAGTCTGGGATTGTGATGCCTCCTGCTTTGGTCTTCTTCTTCAAAATTACTTTGGCTATTCGGGGCCTTTTGTGGTTCCATATGAATTTTAGGATTGCTTGTTCTAGTTTCGAGAAGATGCTGGTGCAATTTTGATTGGGATTGCATTGAATGTGTAGATAGCTTTGGGTAGTATTGACATTTTGACAATATTTATTCTTCCAATCCATGAGCAGGGAATGTCTTTCCATTTCTTTAATCTTCTTCAAATACCTTCATAAGTTTTCTATAGTTTTCAGCATACAGGTCTTTTACATCTTTGGTTAGATTTATTCCTAGGTATTTTATGCTTCTTGGTGCAATTGTGAATGGGATCAGTTTCTTTATTTGTCTTTCTGTTGCTTCATTGTTAGTGTATAAGAATGAAACTGATTTCTGTACATTGATTTTGTATCCTGCAACTTTGCTGAATTCATGTATCAGTTCTAACAGACTTTTGGTGGAGTCTATCGGATTTTCCATGTATAATATCATGTCATCTGCAAAAAGCGAAAGCTTGACTTCATCTTTGCCAATTTTGATGCCTTTGATTTCCTTTTGTTGTCTGATTGCTGATGCTAGAACTTCCAGCACTATGTTAAACAACAGCGGTGAGAGTGGGCATCCCTGTCGTGTTCCTGATCTCAGGGAAAAAGCTCTCAGTTTTTCCCCGTTGAGGATGATGTTACCTGTGGGCTTTTCATAAAATAGAAAGCTTGAACAGATCCATAACCAGCGAAGAAATTGAATCGGTTATCAAAAATCTCCCAACAAATAAGAGGCCAGGACCAGATGGCTTCCCAGGGGAGTTCTACCAGACGTTTAAAGCAGAGATAATACCTATCCTTCTTAAGCTATTCCAAGAAATAGAAGGGGAAGGAAAACTTCCAGACTCATTCTATGAAGCCAGTATTACTTTGATTCCTAAACCAGACAGAGACCCAGTAAAAAAAGAGAACTACAGGCCAATATCCCTGATGAATATGGATGCAAAAATTCTCAATAAGATACTAGCAAATCGAATTCAACGGCATATAAAAAGAATTATTCACCATGACCAAGTGGGATTCATTCCTGGGATGCAGGGCTGGTTCAACATTCGCAAATCAATCAACGTGATACATCACATTAACAAAAAAAAAGAGAAGAACCATATGATCCTGTCAATCGATGCAGAAAAGGCCTTTGACAAAATCCAGCACCCTTTCTTAATAAAAACCCTTGAGAAAGTCGGGATAGAAGGAACATACTTAAAGATCATAGAAAACTTTTTAAAAGTCTCAATGATTTTAATATTTTAAAATTATACATAAATATATATATATATAGTGTGTGTATGTGTGCATAGATAGATAATCTCCTTTACATTATTCCAAGAAAAAAAGGTTATGTTAAATAGAACTAGTATTTTTATACAATGGATAAGGAGACCCTGACTCCTTGAATAAAACTAGAAAAGGTTAGCAGATGATAAACATATTCTTAGTGTGAAAAAAAATTAATCAATTTTTCCAAATCCAAGGTTATTAGCTTCTTTGTAATTAGTAAGAGAACATGAGAACTGTCAAAATGGAATGGCTTGTCCTCATAAATTTAAGGTAAACAGTGATATCAGGAACCATTTCCTGGTATCACATTTAATCATAAACAGTATGAAATTTAAATATGTCACATCTATGAACTTTTCCTTATCAAAATACAGGTTAATTACAGAATATTCTCCAGTTTACCACACCCTACCTTGAGTCTGCGTCTATCACCCTCATTCAAATTAGTACCATTCTCAGTGCTCTATTCCAAATCTATAATCCATAACTCACCAAATCTTGAAAAACTGTATTTTCATGAAATAATATTTAGTCCAAAACATGTTTAAGTAAGTGGAATACAAAGAAATAACAAAGAAATAGCACCGAAATAGGTGAACCCAAATCCTCTCAACCCCAGGATTTTGGTACTGCTTTTCTCATGGATTATATTTCTCCATTTTTTGAATTAATCATTTAAAATAAGCATAATTTCCAGGGCTCTTGGGTGGCTTGGTTGATTGAGCATCTGACTCTTGACTTCAGGTTGGGTCATGGTCCCAGGGTTGTGAGATTAACCCCACGTCGGCTCTGCGCTAAGTGTGGAGCTTGCTTGAGATTCTCTCTCTCTCTTCGACTGAGCCTCTCCCCTCCTTGCATGCATTCTCTTTCTCTCTCAAAAAATAAAATAAGATAATGAAATTAAATAAAGCGAAATAAAATAAAATATAATTTCCAAGATAGATAAAACAGATAGTTATGTGGTTGATAATACAGTAACACTTAAAAATTTATCCAGTAATGAGCTATGAAGCACTCATATCTCAGCACTGCTAAAGAAAAATCCCTCTGAACACAAGTTATAATGAAAACAGCTAAGACAGAAAATAAAATGATATACATAGTAATGTCAATAGTTGAATTGCTGATGAAGGCAAAAGAAATTAGCTTATTGATTTGAAATGTCTATTAAGGCCAAATCTCAGTAGCACCAAAGCTGAAAAAACAAGATAAGGGATAGGAAAGGGTGAAACCATGTTTTAAGTCCAGAGTTTTTCTTTCCTTTTTGTTTTTAGCCCTATGTATTCCTGTGGCTTCTGTGGGAAGTTCAATCACACATATAAAGAGATCTTTGTTATATCTTATACAGAATTTCAAGGTGTTTTAAAATGGTTTCTTGGGTTATGTATTCCACCAGACTGCCAAAACAGCAGATAGAAAAGAGATGTAGAGATGTCAGAGCTTGTCTGCACTGGTTCCCCCTTCTGAATTTAACACTCTAACATAGTCCTCCTGAGCTTACAAAAGAGAGTGACCAGATAAAGGAAGACCAGTTCTTTATTAAAGGAGAAAACAGAACAAAGATGACAAGTTATAAAGACTGTGTGGTGATCAGTAGAGAAAATAGCACAGGTACCAGTGGAGATGAAAACTATGAGAAGCAAGACCCATAACTATTGTAAGAAATAAGAACCTGTGAATAAAGATAACTTCAACGGAGATAACGAAAAGCCAACTAGAATGGCATTTAATTCGGCAGTAACAACCACAGGCACCCTGGCTAGTACCAATTAGCCCTATGGGCATCTCTTAGGATAAAAGAATTTAAAAGATAAGAACATTCTAGCCTTTATAAATACAGTAAAACCTTGGATATTGCAAGTAACTTGTTCTGTGAATGTTCCACAAGACAAGCAAACATTTCTAATAATTTTTAATTTAACAAACGATGTCTTGTAATACAAGTAACAAGTGATGCCAAATGGCATATGATCACAACTGAGCCAATAGTTCTTCTCCCTGTCTTGCTGCAGACTCTGGGTGATCATCTCCCAAGCTCAGATGCTTGGTCTCAGGCCATGATGTTTGGCAGAAATCAATGATTTTTCAGAATGTTGGAAGATGCCCACAACTAGCACTAGTGTATTTTTTGTCACTTCAAAGCACTGACGGATGGTCCTTCACTTTTCCATACAAGAATAAGTTTAAGAAGGCTCTGCTTCATTCTAGGTCAGGCTGCCTACAGACATAGACCCTTTCCTCTATTGCCTTATTGCCAGTTACATTAAATACAGTGTATGACAAGAGTTTATTAATACTGCACTGTAGTCACCATCCAAGGGAGCATATACAATGGCCATGCAGGAAAAGGTTGAAAAGACAGGCAGTAAGAAGGAGATGATTACAGTGGAAGTGAAGACGGAAGTCATCGAGAAGTATAAATCAGGTATGTGAATGGCTGAAATTGCAAGATTTTATAAGTCTACATCTGCATCTCATCTGCAGAGCAGGAGGAAAAAAAGGTGGAGCAATCCCACACTTCAAATGAGATTAGGGACAGGGGCGCCTGGGTGGCGCAGTCGGTTAAGTGTCCAACTTCAGCCAGGTCACGATCTCGCGGTCCGTGAGTTCGAGCCCCGCGTCGGGCTCTGGGCTGAGGGCTCAGAGCCTGGAGCCTGTTTCCGATTCTGTGTCTCCCTCTCTCTCTGTCCCTCCCCCGTTCATGCTCTGTCTCTCTCTGTCCCAAAAATAAATAAACGTTGGGAAAAAAAAAAAAAACAAAAACAAATGAGATTAGGGACATGTGTGAAACGTGGGAAACAATGCAAAATTTTGTAGGAAAGCACCACCCAAATAAGGCTGTAGCAATGAGAGTGATGAATCTATTTCACAACAGTGCAATTCACATTTCTGCAAAATCCTCAAAAGGAAGCAAAAGCAAGTGTCGCTGGATAAGTTCCCTGTTAAAGTTGCATGAAAAGAAAAAGACTTATTTCACTGAGCCAACAGATAGAAGTGATTCCACTAGTGACAGTGAAAGTCATCCTACCCAATAACCCTCCTTTCTTGTCTCCCTCACACCAGCCATAAAGGTTTTCAAAGGTAAATGCAGGTTAATTTGGTTATTTTTCTTTATATTTTGTATTTTCTTTATTATTTTGTAATATGTTACAGAACTAATCATTTTCATATGAATATTTTTGGGTTGTGGAACAAATCATCTGAGTTTCCATTATTTCTTATGGGGAAATTTGCTTTGATATACAAGTGCTTTGGATTACAAGCACATTTCCAGAACAAATTATCCTCACAAGCCAAGGTTTTACTGCACATGATTTCAGAGGAAGCTGGGAAGAAACTGTTCTTTTGTATCCTGCATTAGCTAGACTATAGCTAGAATACAGTGTTCAACTGTAGGTAATAAACTTTTACAGGCACGTTGGCAGATTGAAATGTACCCAGAGAAGAGGGTCCCAAATGACAAAAGACAGAAAAACATCATGTGAAGAATAGCTGAAGGTTATAAGAAAGTTCATTTTGAGGAGGGGGGTGGCATAAGAGAAATGTGTCTTCAAATAATTCAGAAATAATGTTCCTCCTATTCAAAGGCAGACTTTTCCTATTTAACGTAAGGTAATTCCAGCCTCTGTCTTTACCTGTCCTTTCTTCTGTTATCCTCCTTACAGCTAATCCTCTACTTTGCTCTTATCTATCACGTCCTGCCACTTCTTGAATTTCATGAAGTATCTTCACCCTTTCTCTTGCATCTTCAATTTCAGTCTCTTCTTTGGATCCTTGCACTCTACATAAAAATACACACTTTTCCACAACCTGGCAATAAAACAGCCAACCAAAGAAATTTCCTGTGAACTGCTATAACTTTGAGTTCCTCTCCCATATCTCACTGTTCTTTACTCCATACCTTTATAGAGTCATCTTCCCTTCTGTAGGCACAATTTCTATTCTGTTACTACTATATTCTCTGGCACATAGTAGTCAATGCCTGGCACAAAGCAGGCACCCCATAAATACATGGTAAATGACTGATTATATGTAACTGTACTATCTTGCACCCCTCTTATAATGCTTCCTTTTTCCAGAAATTCTCTGAGTATTCATTCAATTTCTATGTATATTCTCTTTCTTATAAACCATCTTGGGCTAGGACCAATTAAGTGGCACATCCTAAGAGAGACATCCCCATGCCTTCATTCAAAATCATAGCAACCAGTGCATTTCCTTTATGGCACTAATACAATTGGTAATTTTCATTTATAGTTTTAGTTACTGTTTTCTCTACTAATCCTTCAACTCCATGAGGACAGGGAACAAATCGTCTCGTTTATGTAGCATAGTGCCTAGTAGCCTGGCCTGAGATTGCTGGTGGGAATATGGTGTCCCAATAGGGAAGATGGATTTTCAGTTAAAGGGAAGGAAAAGAAGCTGCTTGAGTGGTGAGTCAGATAGGTCAGGGAAGGCTTCCCTGGTAAGGTAACATTTGACCAGACACCTGAAGAAAGCACAGGTAGAAGTCATGTGGGTTAGTAAAGCAAAGGCCTTGAGGCAGAAGCTTACCTGGTATGTTCCAGCAAGAGCAACAATACCACTAGGGCTAAGCTAAGTGAAAAAATGGCAAAGGATAGTTAGAGGTGGCTTCAAAGGCAGTGGAACTAAGTTGTATAAGACACCTGTCAGCCACTGTGAGGAATTTGGCTTCCGCTCCAAGTGAGATGGAAAGCCACTGGAGGTTTTTTGAGCAGTAAAGTGATATAATCTGGTTTAGTTTAATGGCTGCTTTGTTAAAAACAGATTGAAAAGAATCTGTTACGGGCTGAATGTTTGTGTCCACCCCTTACCCCCAAATTCATATGTTGAACCTTTAACCCACAGTGCAACTGTATTTGAAAACAGGGCATTTCTGGAAGTAATTAACGTTAAATGAGGTCATAAGGGTAGGAACCTTTCTCACGGGATTTGTATCCTTATAAGAGTTGGACACACCAGAGCTCTCTCACTCGCTCGCTCGCTCTCTCTCTGCACAAAAGACCATTTGAGGACACAACAAGAAGGCAGTCATCTACAAGCCAGAAAGAGAGCTCTCACCAGAAACAGAATCGGCCAGAATTTTAGACTTTCCAGCCTCTAGAACTGAGAAAATAAATATGTGTTGTTTAAGTTGCCCAGTTTTGGGATTTTGTTATGGTTGCCTGAGCAGACTAATATGGAGGCAAAGAAAAAAGCAGGGAAACCAGGCAGGAGGCAGGAGATGTACAAGACTTAAGCTATAGTGGTGATAGTAGAGGGCATGAAAAGTAGTGAAATTCTAGATATATTTTGAGCACAAAGCCAACAGGATTTTTTGAGGAACTGCGTGTAAAATATGAAAGAAATTCTGTCTGGGGGCCAAACAACTAGCAGGATGGTAATGCCATTTGCTGAAATGGGAAAGACTGGAAGATGGGCAAATCTGGGGAAAAGGAATTATGGAAGCTAGATGCTCAGTTTTGGAAATGTTGCTTGGATGCCCACTAGCCATCCAATAGATATGTTTAGCAGGCAATTATGTACCTAATTTAGAACTCAGGGTAAGGTCCAAGATGAATAAATTTGGTTACTGTCAGACAAAGATGTCAGTCGAGGTCAAGGGATTGGATGAGGTCAACTAGAAAGTAAGTACAGAGAGAGAAGAAAAGAGGTCTAAGTACTAAGCCCTGGGACACTCTGATACTTAGAGATCAGGAAGATGAGAGCAGTTAACCATGGAATAGGGATGGAGTAGATTACACTATTCGCTCCTTGTTTCATATGCCCTTTGTCATATGACTGCAGCGCCATCCACTTACATGGATGAAGTATATTTCCCCACCCCTTGATCTGGGACTTAGCTTTGTGACTTGCTTTAGCCAATGTATGGCATCTACATGATACAAGTAGAGACTAAAATGTGCCTTGTTGGTTGAGCTTACTTAGGCCATGTCCTGGCTAGTCCCAGGAAAAAGGGAATATATACATAGAGCAGAGCAAGCTAACTTACAGCCTGAAGCAGAGTTTCCCCAGATTACCTGCAAACCTGTGAATGAGAAAAAAAGGCCATTGCTTACTATTATATACTACTGAGATTTCTGTGTTTATTGTACAGAACATTGTGGCAATGTCAATAGCTAACTATTACAGGGGTTTACAGAGTTACAGTGTAAAGATCTACTGGGAAGAAATTAAACAAAGCCTGGCTGAGGACAGAGAGGTGTGACTTTACAAAAGAGGACAGAAAACAGAAAGGTTTAATCCTTTACCAACTCCTATGGATAACAGGTTTGTGAGGCCTGACAGATTTATCTAGCTGCAAGGCTAAATGAAAGGCATTCAAGGTCTTAGACTCTACCTAAAGTAAGACCAAGAAGGAGTAGAGAAGCAAGAGAGAATGGTGACTCAGATGTCAAAAGAAAAAAGCCTTTCAAAGAGGAGGGAGATTTGTCAATGCCAATGATAAATCAAGTAAAATGATGACAAAGATTTGGCTGTTGGATCTAACAATATGGCAGTCATTAGTCACCTTCACCAAAGGGAAAAACACTTAAAGAGTAAGAGAGATGGAGTAGTAGCTTCAAGAGAGAATGGGGGAAAGAAATTTGATATAATGAGTAAAATCAACTCTTTCTAAATATGTTGTTATGAAGGGGATCAGAAAAAGGTAACAAGAACTAGAGGGAAATGTGGGTTCAAGAAAGAGCTGTTTTTTTTTTTAAGATGGGAAATGTAACATCTTTGTGTCCCTATAAAGATGATGCAATTGAGAGGGGGGAAAATGCATAGTATTTTAAGGGGAGGATCCAGTGCACAAGTAGAGGACTCAGCCTTAGGGATAAACCTAAAAAGTTCATTTAAAGCACCAGGAAGGAAGGCAGATACACATCCACTGGCAAATGTGGTGGTTCAAATATGTAATAGCTTCTATTTTCTCAGTTAAGTAAAAGCAAAGTCAAGATCACAGAGAAATAACAGGGAGGAAAGAGTTAAAGTTTGGGGAAGAAAGGAAAATTTTTAAATAATTATCTAGGAAAGAAGGAGAGTGAGTGGATTATTAAAATGTAATCTATCCATTTAGGCACACATTTCTCCTGCCACTATAAGCACTTAGAGAACAAAAATGGTACCTTACTCAGCTTTACATCTTAACAGCTCCTAGTATGGGAACTTGTACTCTTTGTTATTAATTTTCTATAATTTTACTTTCATTTCCTTTAATATTAAAATAAAATCCAGTTGACTTAGTATTTTGTAAGTCCTTAACTTTTTAAATTTTAATAAGAGAAGCTTGCAAGAAATACAATTAAAGAACTAGCATAAAAAGAGTCCACAGTCTTTGGAGTTACTACCCACTTACTCAAATCAGGTTTGAAATCCATAAAAATGATTACTAATTTCAAGAGACTCTTGCCAGTTAAAACTCATTTTCTTAATATCTTAATATGACAGATTCTCTTTATTAAGAAATCCTTTAGGATTAAAGGGTTTATACATAAAATATAATTTGAAATTCACCTAAGCTGGAATTAAGTTGTTTTTCTCACTAGTTCAAATATGTGTTATAATTCAAAACTGCTCGGAGATAAATGAAGCAGAAACCAAAACTTCTACAGAAAATACTAACACAAATTATGCATCTTAAAACATTTGTAATTACAAGGAAAAGGCAAGATCTTCCAGAGCCATCTCTAAATTTTAAAGAATTATTCATAATGACTTGAATGTAATTAAAGTCTAATAGTGTATTGCTGTGATTTACCAAATGGGATTATTTTTAATACTGGTAACTTCCAACTTGTTAGCTAGAGCAATTTAATGAATATTAAAGTCATTCAAACAGTTCAAGTTACTGTCTGGTATTCTTCACTCTCAGACAGTGAGATATCAAAAAATACCATCTTCAAATTTGATATTAAAACATTTTGCAGTGAATCTGATGGGCAAACTTGGTGATAATTCATTTGAATCACATAATAAAATTAAACACTGACCCAAAAAAAGGCAATTAAACAAAAGGAAAACATGTTTTCTATGAACAAAGCAATAATAACAAAAAAACATCAATTAAGGCTAATTAAATGCTGAAAGATTCAACTCATCGAAATATATTTTAGAATATGCTGTCAGCTCTACTTCTAGAAAACCTTCAAGATGACATCATAGAGTGAGCATCAGGTACCAGCCTTGATGCTTCTGATTAAGTTCATAGTGGTCTAAACATACTGTGCCCCTTTCACCTGATATGTGTAGTAACAAACCCAAATGCTATATGAGCAAAGTAGAAAATCTAAAGGAATGAATCTGGCAATGATGGTAGAGAAAGGTTGGGACCTTAGGAGGTATACAGCCCATCTAAAAGCATTCAAATTCAATATCTTAAAACACTCTTTTGACCACATAAAATGCACATCTGCAAGCTAAGTTATATCTAAATTCAAAATCCTAAAGACCTTCAAGGTCCTCTTCAAATATCACTCTATCAATGTCTCTTCAAGTCCTCCATATTACAATCCATATTTTCTTCACTGCTATGTCCTTAGCACTTTGCCCTACTATTTATTTTAATATGTCATGTATAGCAGTTATTCTTGCAAGTTTCTGTGTCCTCCACTAAGTTTTGGGCAGAGATCTTACTTATCTTCAATTTTCCAAAATCCAAAAGCACAAAATACAGTAAGTAGTATTTTGCATAATAAAAGATGTACCATATACATATAAAATTGAATCCAGACTCTTTCTCTTCTGGCCATGTCATCTAGTACAAAATATGAAAACATTTTGGCCATGGACATGAAGTGTGTGACTGATCTCAGTCATCGTAAAGTCCTTGGTTATAAAGCACTCTGAGCCACCAAATTTAAAAGTATTCCAGAAGTGTTATCAAAGCAGTAATTCTAGATTAAAGAAATTCAACATAAAGAAAATAAATATCTAGCTTATCATTAAACATACTTCTAGAGAAAGTATGTTTACATACTTCTAGAGAAAGTATGTTTACATACTTCTAGAGAAAGTATGTTTACATACTTCTAGAGAAAGTATGCTTACAATAGTAAATATGTATCTCATTTCAATACCCCTTTGAGGGGAAAGTTGTTGCTTTTTTTAATATGAAGGCTACAAAAATTCTTGTGCTGATTTTCAAGACTGCTAAAGTAGAATAAATTAAAAAATTAAGAAAACATTTTATAAGGGCACCTGAGTGGCTCAGTCAGTTAAGTATCCGACTTTGGCTCAGGTCATGATCTCACAGTTCGTGAGATTGAGTCCTGCATTGGGCTCTCTAATGTCAGCATGGAGGCTGCTTCAGATCCCCTGGCCCCCTCTCTCTCTGCCCCTACCCCCATTCTCAAAAATAAACAAACATCTTTTTAAAAAGGTTTTATAAATCTCTAAATAACTAAATAATACAGGCAAAGCTCTCATTAAAAGTCTGTTTTAGGGTGCCAGCCTTAAATGTAGGATTGGAAGGCCTATTATTTTTAAAACTTCAATGAAAAATCCCCCAGAGACACAAGATTCAACCTCTAAACAATTCCTAGGAAAAGTAACCCCACAGTTGTGAACACTAATTCCACTTGGAATGTTACAAACCTGGCTGCATTTGTTCCCTCTGGGTATTCACACCCCTTTTACAATTCACACCCCCTTGTAATTGAGAGGTACAATCTCTTTTCCCAACCCTTGAATCTCAGCTGCCTTTGTGAACTGTTGGTCAATCAAACACTGCAGAAAAGAAAGTAAGTATGCTTGCTCCCAGTCTAGACCTCAAGAGACCTTGTATACTCCTGTTCCCTCCCTCCTTCCTTCTCTCATGTGTACACATGCATGCACATAGAACCATATTACTGTTATGTTCCCTGTCATGAACAAGCCCAAGGCAGCCTGCTGGATCATGAAAGACACAAGGCAGCCTCACTATTACCCCAGGCAACATCCTATAACAGAGCTACTCAAATGACCTATAATTGACCCCAGACACATGAGAGAACCCAGCCAAAACAGAGCTACCTACCAAGGCTCAGACTAAATCACCAACCACAGAATTATGAGCTAAATGAGTAGTCATTATGTTAAGCCATTAAGTTTCAAGAGACTTTGTTATACAGCAATAGCATACTAATACACAGGGAAGAAGACACAATCTGACAGGAACCAAAAGGGTCTCTGGAAGATAAAAATGCTGCCACTGACTTGGGAGACAAAAAAAAAAAAAAAAAAAAAAAAAAAAAAAAAAAAAAAAAAAAAAAAAAAACAGTAGTAAAATGAAAAAATGGCTAAAGAAAAAAGAAGCTAACCTTGGAATTGGAGTTAACTTGAAACAGATAATAAAAGTAGGTTGCCCTTAAAAAAAAAAAAAAGTAGGTTGCTCTTTCCTTGTGGAGAAATAAAACCTACCCAAATGTTACCCATGCTTCAAAGCTCAAATCACAACTCTCCAATAAAATTCTTTCTGACTGCCCTAGGCAGAGTGATCATTCCTTCATTAATCATGTATAGACAGCACACTACTGAGGCCTGGACTTTAATCAGTAAATATAAATTCATATTGTAGGTTTATCAGCTATGCATCCTTAGGCAAGCTTCTTAAGTCTTTGAATCTGATTCCTCATCTCTTAACTGTTACTTAATAGTTCTCAATCCCACGGGGGGGGCTGTGAAAAAAGGGAGTCTAAATGTGTCAACATATTAAACACAACATACATACTCAAAAATGTTAAATTGAATTTTGAGTGATTCATTCATTCATTCACTCAACTTTGTATTCCTAGTGTGTGTCAGGCTATGTGCTAGACACTGGGAAAAAAAGGAAACAATTACTAATGATACCACACACAACTGCCTTCTAGTAATAATTTTTCACTCCTATAGCCCTAAAATTAGAATGAGGTTAGAAATTACTCCTTATATCTCTTCATATTTCCAAACAGTATGTGGCACAGTGTACTGAATGTAGTAGTTACAAAAATATTTCTGGACAATTTAATTTTTAAAAATGATAAGATTTCTACATATAACTTTTAACATCTGCGTCTCAAAGCAAAGCAAGAGCATCATCACTTTCAATGCAAAGCTAAAAGGAGACTCACTTGACAGCTCACATCCATCCCTGCTTCCAATAGCACCTGAACAACTGCTTTGTGACCATTCCGAGCAGCAAGGTGTAGTGGCGTGTGCTTTCTAGTGTTGCAGCTCATTAAGTTAGGGTGTGCACTGATGATCATTTTGACCACCCTAAGTCGTCCATAGAGTGCTGCCAGGTCCAAAGGTGTTTCTAGCTTACTGTTCCTGATGGTAGGATCGGTGAGCTCTTCTAGGAGAACAGCAACTACTTCTGAGTGTCCATATTGAGCTGCACAGTGTAGCGCAGTTTCATTTTCATTGTTCTGTTAAGACAAAGATGTAAGATTAGGATTTTCAGAAATTCAGTTACCAAAATCTAAACAGTAATTTAAAACCAAAGATACTTTGAAAATGCAAGTTTATGACTTATCTATTTTAATAAGTATGCCTAATAGAATATCTGATAAAAAGGATCTATCATTTATTGCATTAAAAAATCACAATTTTAATCATTTTAAGAGGAAAAGTCAAATTTTTCCCTATATTATATATTTCAATTTTCAAGAGCGATAAATGATTTAGTCATGTTAGTCAGTGGCCCTGCTGGGCCCAGATGGTCAGTGTTATCTGTACTATGCATCATACCTCCATGACATTTGTTAATGAGAGAGAGTAATAAGAATTATAACATACTTTTAACAGACTGGCTTTCCAAAAGGCACTTGAAATGGTAAATTCTTGATAATGAAAGAGTTACGGAATGATTTCCCAAATTAAGTTGCATTTTATTTTCCATGTAAGTACAAATTATTGCTCCTTTAGCAAAATGAGAATGAAGACATACTGGCCCTCAGATTAAACAGCATCATTCTGAAATGTAATTATGGATTGAGAGACAGACTGAGACCCATTGCCAGACAATCTACAAGTATCATAGATTACATATACACCTAATAAGGGTTCCAATGGAAAATCAAGAAGATTTTCCTAGAAGTTTAGCAAGATAAAAAGTGTACCTGGATAGATCTAGAGCATATAATGCTAAGTGAAATAAGACAAAGAAAGACAAACACCATGTGATTTTACTCATATGTGGAATTTAAGAAAGAAATGAACAAAGGAGAAAAAAAAAGAAGCAAACCAAAAAACAGACTCTTAACTATAGAGAACAAACAGATGGTTACGAGAGGGGAGCGGGGTAGAGGGATGGGTGAAATAGGTGAAGGGGATTAAGAGTACACTTATCTTGGGGTGCCTGGGTGGCTCAGTGGGTTAAGTGTCCAACTCTTGGTTTTGGCTCAGGTCATGATTTCAAGGCTTCATGGGTTCAAGCCCAGCATTGGGTTCTGTGCTGGCAGTGCGGAGCCTGCTTAGGATTCTCTCTCTCCCTCTCTCTCTGCCCCTCCCCCATTCATGCTGTCTCTGCCTCTCTCAAAAATAAACTTGAAAAAAAACTATTTAAAAAAAAAGTACACTTATCTAGATGAGCACTGAGTTATAAATTGAGTTACTGAATCACTATAATGTACACCTGAAACAAATATAACACAGTATATTAACTATGCTGGAATTAAAATTTACTAAACCACTCATAAGGTAGATGGATGTTTCAGTACATTTAGGCAAATGGTGTAGATAGATGGTATATGACTATGTCAGGAGGTAGAAGCGTTAGTCAGGAAAAATGTAAACAAGAAATTTTAATAGCAAAAATGCAATGATCCTGAATGAGGGTTTGAGAAAGGGGCTGCCATCATCAGAGTCATCATCATAACTAACACTATGTACCAGGCACAGTTGCATTCCATAGATGTTTACTCATTTACAAGTTACATTTACGTTTACCTCACTGTGAGATAGAGACGAATATTATCATTATTGCCATTTTATATATGAGGAACTGAGGCACTGAGTAGTTAAATAACTTGCCCTCAAATATACAGCCTTTTAGTGTTGGGGCCAGGATCTGAACATAGGTAGCCTAGACCCAAAGTCAGTGCTCTTAAAACCATCTTCCACAATAACAACTATTACTACTGTCATTTGCTGAATGCGTATATACATTGGTTCATTTCTCCTACACCACACTGCCTGCCAAGTATTGTTATATTGTCAAAGAAGAAAGGAAATTAGTGATCTGAAAGCAGAATTTCTATAGATTTTGCTGAAAAGAACCCTGAGTTGTAACAGGAAGTAAATACTTAGATATATGCTCTGACCATATGAATAAAAGAGTAAGTAGGGTTCAAACCGGAACAAATCTTAATGTCCCTAAAAGTAACTCAGACTTGCTCTGGCCGATGAATGCAGATAAAGTGAGAATAAAGAGTTGAAAGCAGAGGAAGGATTTGAAAACTTAAAGACAGAGTAGCAAAAAAATTTTTAAATGAGCACTACGAAAGGCTTCTTACTACTTACCTTCCAAATAAAAGTATCAGAAGAGGGCATTTGAAGACCAAAGAATAAGGCCCAGAAAAAAACCTACTCCCTGGAGGCAGTCACCAAAAAGTTAAGATCTGATGGATGGGAATCCAGCTGGAGGCATTATTTCTTCCATCATTTTGGAGGCAGTCATTCCCGTTCTTAGTTTGAATGTATTGCTACAGTCTACTTCCTCATAGAGACTGACCAGATACAGGTCTACATTCCCTGTTTATCTGACTAAGTTGTAGAAGCCTGATAAGAAAATCAATTTTACTACTCTACACCATAAAAATATGATCTAGATATATGCCTTCTGACCAAATAAAATTTGCCCTTGGTTGGAAAGAAATTCAATTTTCAAAACGGCACCTCTTTGAGAAAAAAAAAAATGGCAATTATGAAATAATCATTCCTCAAAGACCTCTCTACTTTTGCAGAGGCCTTAGCATAGGATATTATAAGTGCAAAATTGAAACTCTGTCTATTAACACCAATTATCATTGTTCAGAAGTCAAAAAAAATTATTTCAACCATGCCAGACTTACTCAGAAGAAAATACTCATAGAATTTATCCATGATCAATACATATTTGTATTGTCACATGAGAAAGACCACAACTGTGTTATCTTTATAAGAGGCATGATTGTATACTTGTATCCATACTAACAAGTGATCTAAAAGAATCTAATTTCAAATAAACAGACTCTGAAGAAGAACTGATTGATAACTGCTAGTAGATCTACAATGAACATTCTTGAACAGTTAATCCCTACTTCTTCTTCTTCTTTTTTTTTTTTTTTTTTTTTAGCCAAATGGGTGTTCTCCAAAACTATAGGACACTTCTAGACAATGGGTGGTAGGAAAAAAACAGCTAACAAAAGCTATTTTCCAAAACATCTTGCTTTGGAAAGTAAAACCAATGGAAACTAACACTAGTTAGGTTTGAATTTTGGTAAATGGCAAGAGAATATACTTATGAGCTAGGCTCTTCGTGTTTTTGCCCTAATGTTGGAGGAAAGAGGTAAAAGGGGGGGAAGAGATGAATATACAGAGAAATATAAATTGTAAACATGCATGACATCAGAAAAAAGGAAATAATAAATCAGCTGACAAAAGATGGGAAGGATGTATCAATTATAAAAATGATAATCGGGGCAAGGTCTACTTTGTTTTCAAAATTATGTTGCCCTAAACTGACCACTAATTTTAGAGCAGTATAAAATGGTGACCTAGGTTGAAGTGCTAATAACCCCCACACTTACAAGCAATAGTAAACCACTCAATCTCTCTGAACCTATCTTATCTGTAAAATTAGAGTATTATCCTCTCTATAAACCTTAGGGTATAGGAAAATGCTTTGTAAACTTTAAATATCAATATATAAGACAGAATTATTTTTACAGAAAGGTGTATTAGAAACCAAAGACTACCTTCAGAAATCAGAATGAAGCCCTGACAATTACACATAATTTACTATAATAATACGGAGTATTATTGGCTAAGAGCTTGAGCTTTGCGTCGGAAAAACCTGCCTTCAAATACTAACTGCATTTCTTGGGGTGCTTGGGTGGCTCTGTCAGTCAAGCTCCGACTTCAGTTCAAGTCATGATCTCACAGCTCTTGAGTTTGAGCCCGCATTGGGCTCTGTGCTGACAGCTCAGAGCTCTAGAGCCTCTTCAGATTCTGTGTCCCCATCTCTCTCTGTCCCTCCCCTGCTCATGCTCGCTCTCTCTCTCTCTCTCTCCCCCCTCCCCTCTTCCCCCCCCTCATTCTCTCTCTCTCTAAATTAAATAAACATTTAAAAAATTATCAAAAAAAAAAAAAAACTAATGACAACTGCATTTCTTAGAAGATGTGATATCATGGGCAAGTTATTTAATCTCTCCAAGGTAGCTTCCCACATATAAAATAAGAACAATATTTAATCCCTACTTCATCAGGCTACAGTAGAGCTTAGTAAGATAACATAGATGAAGTACTTTGCACATCACCTGGCATATAGTAAATACTCCATAAGCAACGGATTTACAATGACAATACCAATGTGCTATTGTGGAGGGCTCTGGAATTAGAGTCCAAGTCTGACTGTTAGTAATTCAGTAATGTGTGCCCTTAGATGAGTTATGTAACTTTACTGAGCCTGATTTCTCACCTATAAAATGGGAGTAATAATATCACTTCAGAGGTTGTGAGAATTAACTAAATAACATATTATAGATGAAAGTGCTTAGCATAACCTGGCTATCTTACGTCTCAGTATATGTTAATTACCATTTTCATTCTTTCCCTCTATTGCTTAAATACATAAAGGTTTATAAGTAACTAGTATATTTCTGTCCTATTCAGAGGGGGAAATAAATAAACCTAAAATGAAAAGTTGCTATGAAAATAAAATTCCCACATCAGAAACTTTAGGAGAAATGACACTGAATGATAGAAATAGGCCAGTGCTAAAGGAGTACCATATAAAAAACAAATAAAACAAGGTATTAAAAATCACAAGAAATTTTCAATTTGTTTCCCGTAGAAACCACAAGACAAAACAACTTTCAAATATAAATTAATTCTAAGTGTTTTTTTTTATTTTCATGTCACTTAAAAAATATTTTGCTTGTAAAAACTAGCATCCTCTTTTTTAACCTTGGATGGTTTTTGCATCTTATTATTTCAGGTTCACTTTGGGGCATTCAGACAGTTTTAAGAATAACCACCAGATGGCTCATCCCACAAATGATCTTTTCACTTTTGATTTTCTGACAAACATAACAGCATTCCCAAAAATTTCCCTTCAGCATGATATGCTGATAAAGATAGACATATCTCTCATTTTTTAAATATTGAATTTATGAGTATATTTGCATAAAAAATATTCTGCATTCTATAACCTATAAGCATAGAAATTTTGTGATGAATATTAGTAATACACTTTTCCAATTAATAAAACATTTTCCCTACCTACAGGAACTTTCTACAAGTGCATTTTTCTGGAGGAAAAATGTATTTTTCTTCCCTTTGGTGTTTATAGTTAGAGCTATGGTTACTTTTCATTCTTTAGTCTGAATTTCAGTCAAAGGCTTGCAAAGTCTGTATGCATTTGAACAGTATGCTAATTGCACTTTATTAGATGTGCTTGCCCTAGAGTAACCTACTTGCATTGATGTTGGACAACTGCCAACCTGCAGCTTAATGCCATGGTTGTAATTCAATTGTTGGACTGCATGCTGGTTTTCAAATATAGTTTTACAAAATGGGAACAGTAGGGGGCATGCAGAGCTCAAGATGTCTGTTATCATACTGTATTAGGGGACCATATTTTACTTTCTGGAATCTGTGGGTCTTATTTATTTAGAATAGAGAGACCGGCATTCCTTTCTTAATATGTCAGTTATGTGTAATATGGATATTATGCACTTGCAAATATTTTTACTTTCTCTGTCATTATATTGCTGCTGGGTTTTATTCAACTCACTCTGGGCATACGCAAAGGAAATTTTTAACTTAAAAATATTTACAGTTGTGGGGCCCCTGGGTGGCTCAGTCGGTTAAGTGTCCGACTTCAGCTCAGGTCATGATCTCACACAGTCCGTGAGTTCAAGCCCCGCATCAGGCTCTGTGCTGACAGCTCAGAGCCTGGAGCCTGCTTCAGATTCTGTGTCTCCCTCTCTCTCTGCCCCTCCCCTGCTCATGCTCTGTCTCTATCTCAAAAATAAATTAAAACATTAAAAAAAATTTTTTTAATATTTACGGTTATGACTAGCAACTGTATATACTGTATTTTGCATTTTGATTCATAAAATTCTATTTACTGTGAAAGTGCTACATACACGGGAAGCATTTTGCAATGAATCCATCATCAATGTTTTAGCATTTAAAATTTTATTAAGAAAATCTCTAATTCAGAGTGCCTAGGTGGCTCAGCCGGTTAAGTACTGACTCTGGATTTCAGCTCTGGTCATGATCTCACTGTCACAAGATGGAGCCCCCTGTTGGACTCTATGCTGGGTGTGGAGCCTACCTAAGATTCTCTCTCTCCCTCTCCCTCTGCCCACCCCCCTGATGGTGCACACACTCTCTCTCTCTCTCTCTCAAAAAAGAAAAGAAAAAGAAAAAGAAAAGCTCTAATTCATATTACAAATGTGAATTCTGTTCTATCTTATTCAAAAACTACAAAATGAATGCTTATATAAGGCAATCAAAAATATGACAATTATTTCCTTTATGTGGGATTCTCTTATTAACAAATATCTTTATAAATGCCCAACTTAGTGCCAATGTAACTAATACAAGTGCAAAGGAACTTTACAATTTCTCCTTTAGGAAATTTAGCAGTGAAAAGAGCTTTGGCAGAGTAAAGACAAAAATTATCAATTCTTCATTGTTACCTTACTTTGCAAAACTAAAAAAACAATAGCACGAACAAACATTTGACAAGTGCACCTGTTCATTGACTCTAGAATGTGATGGTCCGTGATGAATAAGAATCTTCACAATTTCTACATCTCCTTTCCAGGCAGCCAGGTGAATGGGAAAATAGCCTTTGTTGTCTGCTACATTTGTTGATGCCTCATACTGAAGTAGTTTGAGAACTATGTCCCTAGAAGAAAAAAAAAAAAAAAAACAGAAAAGAAAATATGCTACCACACAGATTTCATTAAACAGGTAACGATGAAAGTATACCAGTTGCTGGTTGGCAATTGAGAGTAAGAGACATAAAACTGGGTTTAAGTGTTAGCCTATTCAACATTTGGCTATTTTACTTACCTGGAAAACCACCAACACCACATACACAAACAGAGCACTAACTAACCAATGAAAGTCCTTAATAGAATTCATTTGGGAAACATTTATCTAATTTCATAACTGAATGAAACAAGTAAAACACTTTTTTAAAAATACCTCTTCCGGGGCAC
This sequence comes from Puma concolor, assembly GCF_028749965.1. NCBI lineage: Eukaryota > Metazoa > Chordata > Mammalia > Carnivora > Felidae > Puma > Puma concolor. The sequence goes on along the minus strand of NC_141673.1, from coordinate 21,798,089 downwards.
CTGGGTGGCTTAGTTGGTTAAGCATCCAACTCTTGGTTTCGGCTCAGGTCATGATCTCATGGTTCGTGGGTTCAGGCCCCACGTCGGGCTCTGTGCTGAGCACTCAGAGTCTGGAGCCAGCTTCCGATTCTGTGTCTCCCTCTCTCTGCCCCTCCCCTGGTCACTCTCTATCTCTCTCTCTCTCAAAAATAAAAAAAAAATAAAAATAATAATAAAAAAATAAAGTAAAAATAAAAATACCTCTTCCTATTTTTTTTAAAAGGGTTTTTTCCCAAATAGCCCATACCTGAGAGTTAGTGTGAAGGAAAAGCTGAGGATAAGCAAACTCCTTATTTACCAAAAAAAAAAAAAAAAAAAATCATGCTACCAAGAGACTTTTAGAGAATTTATACATCATTCCTGCAAAGAGTGGAAATAATAAATTGAAAATGCATATAAAAGACAAAGCAGACAGCAGGAAAGGGGGGGAAAGTTTAATAATTTTTCAGCCATGGCATACAACATATTATGAATATGTGTTATTCATACTTCTGCACTCCTTCATCTCTCCCTTCCAAGCTTAAAAAAATGATTTCAAGGGGTGCCTGGGGGGGCTCAGTTGGTTAAACAACCAACTCTTGATTTTGGCTCAGGTCATGATCTCACAGTTCATGGAATTGAGCCCTGCACTGGACTTGTACCGACAGCACAGAGCCTACTTGGTACTCTTTCTCCCTCTCTCTGCCCCTCCCACACACGTATATACAACATTCTCTCACAAAATCAATCAATAAATATTTTTTTCTTTAAAAATGGTTTCAAGAAGGAAATTCGTTCATGAGACAAGTTCCACTACTGATTCAGTATCAATTCATACTCAACATACCCTACCTATAGTATTTTGTACCCAATCCCCAACAAATTTTCAAAGCAAAAATTCTGAACTGTAATATCCAACTTAGACATGATACAACACAAACATTACAGTGAAAACTAAAATATAATGCCCAGAATGTGATCTAAACTTATGAAGGGGAGCAGAATATACCACCCCAAAATATGTCTCTTTGGCATAAGGATGATTTTAGGCTGATTACTTTCAAGAAAGAGTAGATGCTGGAAAAGCTCTGAAAATGGACTAAAAGTTACCTTTTTGTAATAGACATTTAAATTTATAACAGAAATCCCATTTGTAAGGAAGTCTCTCTCCCTTTTTTTTGTACCAGAAAATGAAAAAGGACTCTATATCTCTAGAATTATCAAGGAGGAAGGTAGCAACTTCTATCTGTACAACAACCCCATACCTTGTTTACTGCGCTTTTCCTCCTAACCTCCCATAACTGGTTCTCTTTGACAAACATCTTTTCATCTTTAGCAGGCAATGATATTTAAGGTGGTGGCAAGGGCCATTTCAGGGGATTAATTCAGTTTAATTCCGTTTTTCTGGGTTATCTCCCATGTATACAAGAGGTATACATGTAACTAAACTTCTTGTTTTTCTCCTGCTAATCTATCTTTTTATTATGGGGAAAGGGAAGAGTTCCTCACCAAGAATCTTGAATGGTAAAGGGAAAACTATTCTTCATTCCCCACACATGAAACACTAGATTTAACAGATAAATGCATGAAATAATGATGAAAAAGAACCAAAAAAATGTTGTACAAATATTAAAGTTCCAAGGAGTCCTAGATTTTCTAATGATAAGATTTCAGTGAAAATAAGAATAAATCTCATTTTAATATTCTTTTTAAGAACCAGTATTATAAAATCTGAATTTAGAAAATTTGGATTTGAGTCCCAGCTACACAAACTGCCTAACGATGTGACCCTAGAGAAATTATTTAGGCTCAGTTTTCTTTTTCTTTTCTGTAGGGGATATAATAATAATAATAATGCCTACTGGTCAATATTGGTAGGAGCTTTAATTGAGATCACAGAAAAGAAGCCACTCAATAAACAGTAAAGCACTATACGAAAATATTAGTTCTTGCCCCAAGTAAAAATAAAATCCTTTCAAAATAGAAATGCTTCCAGCAAATCACCTTTGTAAAAATGAAATATGAAAATCCAAATGACACTTGAAGCTTGTCCAGTTCATATATTTCTCCTCACCTCTCTGCCATGCAAGAGTTACTATATAGGGTCTTCCATTCTGAGATAAATAGCTACAATGGGGTAAAAAGGATTCAAGACCTATGAATAACAAAAGCAGCTAAAAATCAGAATATCTGGTTTAAGGTACCAACTCTACTATTTACTAATTTGGTTATCTTGAGCAAATCAAATAACCTCTGTCAGTCTTTCAGGTATTATTAAAATAGAATTTAAAGACTACGTCTTCCTGACAATCTGAATGGGTTGTGGTGTGAATCAAATGAAAAACAGGTATGACTGTAAATTTGTATGCAATCACACATATTCTCAAGGCAAGCTACAGCAATGTTTACCAATCCCAGCAATTTTTTTAATGAAAGATTTCAGTATTTAAATAAAAGGTAAAATGATACCAAGAGAAGATACAGTTAAATATATGGATCTAAAAAGTGGAATTTACACTACCACAAAATAGCCTTTTCCAAATTCATTTATCAGAGAAAGATACTTATGTGAAGAATTTTAACTTTATTCCTCAATGCCTAACCAAATAAAAAAAAAATATTCTGAAACTTCTAAAAGCATCTCCTTTCAAAGGGTAAAGAAGATAGTTTAAGGGGTTCATCAATCCTATTTTCTCTTACTCCACAAAATCCATTCAGAGTTTCATTTGTTCCTTGGCTCAAGTCCTGTTGACATTTTCTAATAATGTATGTAATATACATTTATTCTTTATTTATCAGGAAGATTGGTGAGGTAGTGAAAATTTTAACTTACTGACATTTGTATTATGTGATATTACCAGTACCTAATATCTAAATCTGAAAAAACTAATCTGTATGCCTATGAAATTGCCTTTGGTGAACACTAAGATCCTAACTAAACACTATTATATTTAAGTTTTTAAAAAACTTATTCATTTTATTAAATTTGTTTATTTGTAAATTTAAATGTGTGTTTAAATTTTTATTTAAGTTGTACCTTTCACCTTATTCAAAGATATCAGCTAATGAACTGGCATGGCTCAGGTTTCTAATGTGAAAACATATTTGTGAAATATAAAGCTATATTTCTTTTTTTAAAAAGATTTTATTTTTAAATAATCTGTACACCCAACATGGGGCTCGAACATACAACCCCAAGATCAAGAGTCCCATGCTATACTGACTGAACCAGCGAGGCATCCCTAAAGTTATATTTCTTTTTTTAATTTTTTTTTAACGTTTTTATTTATTTTTGGGACAGAGAGAGACAGAGCATGAACGGGGGAGGGGCAGAGAGAGAGGGAGACACAGAATCGGAAACAGGCTCCAGGCTCTGAGCCATCAGCCCAGAGCCTGATGCGGGGCTCGAACTCACGGACCGCGAGATTGTGACCTGGCTGAAGTCGGACGCTTAACCGACTGCGCCACCCAGGCGCCCCCTTAAAGTTATATTTCTGATCAAAACTGTGTCTGTCAGTCTTACTGAATCATAAATAAGATAATCAACAAACTGCCATTAATCTTTCTTATGATGTATATTAAGAAATGATGTATACTTGTACATGTATATTACAAGTAATATGTATTAAACAGGCCCTTTTCATCCAGACTCATTAAGAATAAACTAAATTTGGGGTACTATCTATAGTATCTAAGCTGAAAGGATTTATTTAACATTAGGATCCCCCCAAATTAGTATTATTAATTTTCACTTTTATTTAAGTTGTACCTTATATGTTCCAGTGGTATCAACAAATGAACATGTTGACTGTGCTAGGTTAGTAGACATGAAATATTAAGTAATATTAATGAACAAAGTTTATAAAATAGCAGAGAAATAACCTCTATATCTTAACCATAAAGTGCCATTCTTTCTTATATACAGCATTTGATAAATAAGAATTGCTCTAAAATCCTGAAGTTAATGTGGTTGATGAGATCACAGAAAAAATAACTCCATTTCCCAGGAGTAAATTAAATTTAATAACAACATAATTTAAATCATTGCAACATTTTGCAGCCTGAAGCTAATATAGAAGTTCAGGTAAAAATAGGAATTCTAAAAGTATTGATTTTTGCTAATGTATTTAATTTGCTTCATTTTCTGATAGATATAAATACACTTCTAATTAATATGAAATGTCTTTTAAGAAGTTTCAGGATATGTTCCGAGCAAAATTAAGTTCATTGGGAAGGTTCAACATTCAAATTTCTTTACCTCAAAAGCAAATTTCCCTATAATTGAATCATAACCAAAGACATTTATTTTGTTCCATCCTCCCTTACTTGTTAGTAGTCTAAATAACTCTGAAGTAAACACAAGTCATTTTTATATGGATATAGTAGTAACAAACTAATGAAATTCTCAAATTAATTAAGGCCTTTTTTATTTCAGACTTTCTTGAAGATTTTACTTCTCCTTAACAGAAACAGAGTTGCAAATGTATTCAACACGGTCAAAAGACTCTAGGACATACACTCCATTTTATAGCTGGAGCTTCTTTTTATACTGAATTCACTCTCATAGATTTCCAGAGAAAGTAAATAAGAGAAAATTTTAACTAGTTAATATCCTTATCCAGGAAAGAAGCAATTATATCCAAGTTATTTCTAGGTTATCCAAAGAGAAATTTCATGGACCAGACTATATAAATTTTTAGAGGAAGTTCTCTCCTTTCATTAGAAAACCTAAGAAAGAGTGAATCAAAAGTACACATAGCTTACCATCTGGATTCTAGATACAATTTGAGATACAATTTGGATTTCAGATAATGGAGTCTAGAATCCAAGCATTAAATATTCAAAGAATGAGGCAAGAACAGAAAATACTTAAACCCCACGCATATCAAAGACACATATATTTCAAAGATATAAACGTAACAATTTAGTGCTGACAGTTTTCAAAACAGCATCCAAGAATCACAACGTGCCCAATATAGTTTAATGAGATGAAACTTAAGAAAAAAAGGAAAGGAATAATTTGCCAAGAAGAGTGGAAGTGAAATATGAATACAAATGTTTACTAAAACTTTATAGTGAACAATAAGATTATTATTTAAAAAAAAGAAAAGATGAGAAAAAAAGAAAAGGGAAGGACAGAAGAAGGAAAAGGAAAGAAGAAAGGAAGGGCGGGAAGAAGCGATAGAAGGAAGAAAGGAAGGAAAAAGGGAAGGAGGCAGGGAAGAAAGAAATGATGGAAAGAGGGTGAGAGACAAGAAGAAAGGCAGAAAATCAGGCCAGCTGGCTGGCTAATGTCTACTAGGAAGAGAATTAAGAGAACCAAATTTGTGGCAGAAATACATACATGAGAGAGAAAATGAATCCTCCATATTTTAAAAAAGAAAAACAGAAATAGGTCTCTTGCCTATCTACTGAAATAATTTATAATCATTGCTAGTGGATTTTGTTCTACTGACGGTGGGGTTTTTTTCTATCATTTGAAGGTAATAATTTTCTAATCTGCAATTACAAATGACCCAGGAAATCACTAACAGAAGTACATTTTCTATTGTGTCTTGATTTGGCTAAGTGAGATGAATTGTTCATTATGAAACAATGTATTTCAGGTATAAGGTCCTATTCTGCTTGAGGATTAACTAGAGTTGATAAACAAGAGCTTCCAGTAAAACATACAAAATAAGAGGATATAATATGGGCATAATTTGCAGTATGAAGGCTTAGACCATATGTTGAGGGTAAAGGAAAAGCCTGTGTTCAAAGGAAAAGAATAAACTACAGAACCCTGTAATAATACTTCTAGCTCTATGATTCCATGAACTTTAGCCTAGAAATCATGTTTTCAGACACAATTTACAGATGATGGCTACAACAACAATAGCAACAAACATGGAAATGATGTGTTTCTGTGCTGACTGCTAATGCATGCTTGGGAAGAATACAAAATAATCAATTGTTCATTACCTTGCTAAGTGAGAATAGCAAAAGCAAAGCAAAGAAAAAACATTCTTCTCTGGCTCTGAGATATATTCTATGACATTTTTTTCTCCTTCAAATATATTTTCTTAAACCAATATTAAAATTAGCATTCTGTATGAACACACTAGTTGATGGGAGGCAGTCCAGAAATAGACAACAGAACAGAGGAAAGCAAGCAAGAGTTTAGGAAACTGATGTGCAGAGTCACAAAGAGAAGATAATGTACAGTATTGGCAAAGGCATGCACTTAGAACTAAAACACTTAAACTCAAGACACAGCCCCACCTTAATATATAAATGACCACTATGTCATTTATCCAGAATGGTCTTGTTTCTCCATGAGGGGAGGGGGGTTGGGTTGAATAAATCATCTCTAATTACAAAAATCCATGGGTAATTTAAAGTCCGTAAATCTTACACTCTATGGAAATGTAAATTTCAGAATTTTAGCATCACAGTACATAACTGAGCCACAAATACCAAAGCAGTGTGTCATAAAATGTAATCATTGAAAGGAACAATGAGAAATATCCAGCCTATGTATTCAGTACACTGAATTCAGCACTAGATGGGTTAATTAAATGGGGAAAGGTCACATACCCAGCAGAGATGGGAAGATGGAATCAGAAATTTTCCTGCTTTTTTCCAATGCCTGTACAATGACACTGAGTAAAATCTGTCTAGAAAATGTTAAAAAGATGGGATCTTCATATAAAAGCAGAGATATATAATTCTCAGAGAATATCTGCAATCAAAGAGATCTTAAAAGATATCTAGTCAAATCACTCATCTCTTTATGGTCACAATCTTAATGATTGATATTCAATTCACTTAAATTATCTTTACTTTGTAAATTGCTAATAGAAACAAACAATTATGCAGTGGGCATAGGGAACCATATCTCAATGGTTAGAAGTTAGAACTTCATAGGTCATCATGTATGAACAATAACATTTTCTAAACATGGAAAATCATGGAGGAATATGAATGCTAATCCATTTTGAAATATTATTTTGAGAAGTACTTATAATGACAAGCTATGATAGAACAAGAAAAGCAGTATAGCTCCAATGCTCAGGCCTAAGATCTTCTGTCCATTAGATTTGATAGTCTTTCCAGTTATTTTCCCAACTGGAATTTCCTCTGAATTAGGAATGACAATTAAGATGACCAAAGAAGCCATCAGCATTGTATTTCTTGGGCTGATTTCATTTGCTTTTATTCCTGATGACCCAGGTACAAAGAAGAAAAAATAGTAATTCCTTTAAAACATTCAAATGATAGCAATCTGAACACATGAATTCATCAGGACAACAATAAAGTTTGAAAAATATCCAGCAAATAAAAGGTGCTAAGTTACATGGTATAAGATGATTCAATATAGACTAGGGAGTGGATAAACAGAAATGTATTTTGGGAATTCTAATACTAAGAATCCAAGTGACAAAACATTATGATTACGTATATAATTACACATGCGTAGATATAGATACATCTCCATATCTAAACAGAATGGTAATGCTAGGTTTCTGCAATAAGTTTGAAGATAAAAATATCACAATGATAAATGGCAAAATGATAAGTTTCTTGTGTAAAAACTTTAAGTCCATAAAATGTGATCAAGTGTGACTTGATCCTGTGTCTCAATTCATAGAATAAAAGAAAGGTTAGGTGGGAAAGCAAAAGGTAACCAGCATTTTTATTTATTTATTTTTTTGTATCTAGCATGTTTAAGGCAATATTATCACATCTAAAAAACTAAAGTGAAATTAAATGATCCATATCTGGGAAGACTAATTTGGGCCATTAGAGCAAAGGAAAAACAGATAAAAAAGACTGACATAAAAAGAATCCCTTTTGTTCTATGATGGGGGAAGACAGGACATCTGAATCATTCAGAGGACTCCTCACACTGTGACTCTGGCACAAAACCATAAGATAAGGTAGGTCAAATACTAGAAATGAAGTGATGGTTATGGTTACACATTATTTCATTGTCCATATTGTAGGCTATCACATTACTGAAACATAATTCCACAGAAAGAAATTAAAAACCAGAAAGACTATCTTGAATAACAAAGAAAAAGCATTTTAAGTAAATGTGAAAGATTTTGAAGTGGTTCATATAAATGCCTGTGACTCATATTCATAGTAAGAATCTATCAAGATTTTACTCTTGGTGAATACTCCCCATGTTTGATAAAGACACCCAAAAAAGGTAGGGAGGCATTAATAACAGGTTTTATCCCATTCCTTCCCGTCAGTTATGCATAACTAACATGTCCTATCACTTCTTTCATTCTCTTCGTGTGGTATTTGACTATTTTACAACAATTCTCTCAGTTTACACTCTGCACATAATCATCCACAGCAACATTCCTACCAAGTTTAACTTGTCAGTGTTGCCCCCTGGTGCCTCTTCAAATTCACCTAAGCTCAAGGGACTCCTGGCAACATGAGACAGGTCTCATCAACATAATAAAGTTCATCACATGTAACTACATACACAAGGATTCTAGTCCAAATAAGGAGCACTTACTTATGTCCATTTAAGGCTGCATGGTGTAAAGCAGTGTAACCCGAACTGTCTGTGCAGTTTACATTGGGGCCTCGCCAGATGCTGCAAATAAAGCACAAGTGCAGAGTTAACAGTTAAGCAGAATCGTGCTTTGAAAAACAAAGAAGCCTGATAGTCCCACAGCCAGCAGCATGTTGCATATGAAAATTTTAGTCATGTAGAAAATGAATGCCATCTTTCATTTATTCTCCTTGGAACAATAATTTATTTGATGTAGAGAAATTATTAGTGAATGTAGGCCTACTGCCATGTATTAAAATCTGAATACAAAAATTCCCTATTACTTTATTTCATTACTTAAATATTGGAAGCAATTAACACTCAGCCACTGTAGTTTATACCAAAGAATAAAGATTCATAACACCTGCCTCCTCCCTTTTAACACAACCCTTCTAAGATGGCAGAGATTTATATAAGTTAAAAGATATTTCTGCATTATGGGAAGAATATATAAACTCTTCTTGCTATTTAAACGCTACCAAGAAAATAAGTATTTCATACTTGAAAATATAGTTGAAGATTTGGACTGCTGTAAACCAGAAGATTCTAACAGTTCTAAAGTTATCATTTTACAAAACAACATATTTTAGAGATAATGTAACTACATAAAATAGCCCATTTTATCCTGACATTATTACTATAGAAACTATTTTTAGCTTTTGAAAACATAAGGAATTGAAAGCCACTTTTCCTAAAGTAGACCAAAAAATTACTTTATCTGGCATTCATGACAATATTAAAGCCCTCAAAACTAAGGTCTAGAGAGCCCCAGGGAAGGTGGCAGAAGAGGACCTTAATTCACCTCCTCCCACAGATATAACTAGATAACACTCACATCAGCACAAATAATGTAGAAAATGATCCAAAGACTGGCAGAACAAACCCCACACCTAAATATCAAGGAAAGGTGACATCGAATAGGGTAGGAAGGGCATACATACAGTAGGGAGCTAAACCCCTTGGGTCTGGTCACCAGAGGGAGGGAGCTGCAACACAGGCATGTAGAGAGGTGACAAAGAGACTATCACAATGGAAAGCCTGGGAAAGACAAATCCCCACAGCATTTAGCTTTGAAAATCAGTGGAATTGAATTTCATGAGTTCCTGTAATAAGCAGGACTTAAAGCCTGGAACTTAAAAATCAGTGGCTGGGCTCTGGGAGAGCAAGCACAAAGGGTGAAAGGAAAATGAGTCCCTGCCCTTAAAGAAACACACAACAAATAGTTCTCAAAGACACCACTTAGAAGCAGCAGTTTGAAAAACATCTGGGGTGCACAGGAGGGAGAGTCAGTTATTAACTTCAGAGTTCCTGAGGGACTTCTCCAGGAACAAAAGAGCTGGCAGGTGCCATCCCCCCCCACTCCCCAGCATAATCACATAGCCTTGTGCAGTGGCAGAAACAGCAGGGTGCATGCATTCACTACTTAGTGCTTACACTGCACCCTGCCCCCTTTTAAAGCCACACTTGCCTTAGGTGCTGCAGGTCCCCTCTCCCAGACCATTGCAAATCTTGCCAACACTGCCTCCCCCAACCTACTGTGGAGGACCCTGGCACCTTTTTAAAACTGCAACCCTCACCTGCACACACTGTGGAGTTCCCTTGCCAGCCTGAGTCTCTGCAGCAGCTACATGTCCCCTGTGGAGGAGGAGAATTACCACCTCATTATAAGTACACACCCTGCTCACTACTCTCAAGAGCAAGAGACTAGTTGACAATTCTAACACAAGGAAACAGACAAAACAGGCAAAATGAGAAGACAGAGGATTATGTCCCAAATGAAACAAGAAGACAAAATCACAGCAAGAGTCATAAGCAATAGAGGTATATGTAATATCCTGAAAGAAAATTTAAAGTAATGATCATAAAGATACTCACTGGACTTGAGAAAAGAGTGAAGGACATCAGTGAGACCAAACTCTTAACACAGAGTTAAAAAAGAACCAATCAGAGATGAAGAAAATAATAACTGAAGTGAAAAATATACTTGATGGGCACCTGGGTGGCTCAGACCATTAAGGGTCTGACTCTTAATTTAGGCTCAAGTCATGATCCCAGGGTTGTGGGATCAATCCTCACATTGGGCTTCATGCTAATCATGGAGCCTTCTCAAGATTCTCTCTCTCTCTCTCCTTCTGGCCCTCTCCCCTGCTCACATGCTCTCACTTTCTTGAAAATAAAAAAAAAATATATTCTATTAGAATAAATAGGCTAGAAGAAGTAGAGGAATGAATTAGCAACCTGGAAGAAAAAATAATGGACAGTAATCAAGCTTAGCAGGTGAGAGAAAAAAGCTGCAAAATGAGAGTAGACGGGGAATTCAGACACTCCACAATCATAATAATATTCTCATTAGAGGGATACCAGAAGGAGAAGAGAAAAAAGGGGGGGAAGAAAATTTATTTAAAGAAATAATAGCTGAAAACTTCCCTAATATGGAAAAGGAGGAAGAGAGTTACCCAATAAAACCAACCCCAGGAGGTCTATACCAAGACACATAGTAATTAAAAGGGCAAAAAGTAGTGATATAAACAGAGAATTTTAAAAGCAGCAAGAGAAAAGAAGACAGTTACATACAAGGGAAACTCCATAAGGCTACCAACAGATTTTTTAGTAGAAACTTTGAAGACAAAAAGGGATTAATATGATATATCAAAGTGCTGAAAGGGAAAAATCTGCAGCCAAGAACACTCTATCCAGGGAGACTATCATTCAGAATACAAGCAGAGATACAGAGTTTCTCAGACAAAGAAAAAAGAAAAAAAAAAAGGAATTGATTACCACTAAATCAGCCCTACAATAAATATTAAAGGGGACTCTTTGAGTATAAATGAAAGACCATAAGTGAGAGTGTGAAAAGTAAAAAACACAAAAGCAGTATAAATAAGTATATTTGTAAAATTCAGCCAAAGGATTCACAAAATAAATTGTTGTAAAATATAATACCATATATGTGAAATATGCTGGAGAGGGGAGTAAAGAATGGGTTCAAACTTAAGCAGCCATCAACTTCATACAGACTACTATATGCAGATGTTATATACAAAACTAACAGTAACCAAAAATCAAAAACCAGTAATACATATATAAAGAATAAAGAGAAAGGAGTATCACTAAAGAAAGCCAGTAAACCATCAAAGAGAGAAAGAAAGGCTCAGAGAAAACTACCAAAACAACTATAAAACAAGTAACAGAATGGCAACAAATACCTATTGATAATTACTTTGAATGTAAATGGACTACATGCTGCAAAGACATATGGTGACAGAGTAGATTAAAAAAAAAAGATGAATCTATATAGTGCCCTACAAGAGACTCACTTCAAGCCTAAAGACACCTGCATACTGAAAGTGAGGGGATGGAGAAATATTTATCATGCAAAACAATGCTGGGGTAGCAATATTTCTATCAGACAAAACAATTTAAAATAAAAACTGTAAAAATAAACAAAGAAGGGTTCTATATAATCATAAAGGGAACAATTCAACAAAAAGATATAAAAATCATTTAAGTATTTTTGCACCCAACATGGGAGAAACCAAATACATAACACGGTTAATAACAAATATGAAGGGGGTCACCTGGGTGGCTCAGTGGGTAAGCATCTGACCTTAGCTCAGGTCATGATCTCAAAGTTCGTGAGTTTGAGCCCCACGTTGGGCTCTGTGCTGATAGAGTATGGAGCCTCCTTCACCTTCTGTGTCTCCCTTTCTCTCTGCCCCACTCCCCACCTCCCGCTCATGCTCTGTCTCTCTCTCTCTCTCTCTCTCAAAAATAAATAAATATTTTTTAAAAAGGAAAGGATAAAAAACCATATGATCATTTCAAAAGGATCAGAAAAAGCATCGGACAAAGTACAGAATCTTTTGTGATAAAAACCCTCAACAAAGTAGGTATAGAGGAAAAATACCTCAACATATCAAAAACCCACAATGAATATCATACTCAATGGTGAAAAACTGAGAACTTTTCCCCTACAGTCAGGAAGAAGACAAGGATATCCACTCTCACTTTTATTCAACATACTATTGGAAGTCTTACCCACAGCAATCAGACAACACAAAGAAGTAAAAGGCATCTGAGTTAATAAAGAAGTAAAACTTTCACTATTTGCAGATGACATGATACTATATATACAAGACCTGAAATACTCCACCAAAACCTAGAATTGAAATGAATTCCATGAAGTCAAAGGATACAAAATAATATACAGAAATCTGCTTCAATTCTATACACTAAATATGAAGCAGCAGAAAGACCTATTTACTATAGCTATTAATGACTGCACCAAAAATAATACAATACCTAAAAATAAAATTAACCAAAGAGGTGAATGACCTCTACTCTGAAAACAATACAACACTGATTAAAGAAGGATCAGAGGGAAGATGGCAGCCTAGGAGGATGCTGGGCTCACCGCGTCCTGCTGGTCACTTAGATTCCACCTACACCTGCCTAAATAATCCAGAAAACCGCCAGAAGACTAGCAGAACAGAGTCTCTGGAGCTAAGCGCAGACGAGAGGCCCATGGAAGAGGGTAGGAAGGGCGGCGAGGCGGTGCACGCTACGCGGACTGGCAGGAGGGAGCTGGGGTGGAAGGGCGGCCCACCCGCCAAGCAGAGCCCCCGAGTCTGGCTGGCAAAAGCGGAGAGGCCGGACGGAGTGTGTTCCGACAGCAAGCGGGACTTGACATCTGGAAGGTTATATGTTAACAGCTCTGCTCGGAGAGCGGGAAGGCTGGAGGACAACGGGAGGGAGAGTTGCTGAGCCCCGGGACGACAGAGCGCAGTCTGTCGGAGAACAAAGGCGCTCGCCAGCGCCATCTCCCTCGCCCATCCCCCAGCCAAAATCCTAAAGGGAACCAGTTCCTGCCAGGGAACTTGCTGGCACCGAGCAAACACCCAACACTGTGCTTCTGTGGATTCGCACCTCTGGCAGTGGGTCTGACTCCCTCTCGCTGCCACAGGCCCCTCCTGAAGTGGATCACCTAAGGAGAAGCGAGCTAAGCCTGCCCCTCCTGCCCCCACGCACCTTGCCTATCCACCCCAGCTAATACGCCAGATCCCCAGCACCACAAGCCTGGCAGTGTGCAAGTAGCCCAGACGGGCCAGCCACCCCACAGTGAATCCCGCCCCTAGGAGAGGGGAAGAGAAGGCACACACCAGTCTGACTGTGGCCCCAGCGGTGGGCTGGGGGCAGACATCAGGTCTCACTGTGGCCCCACCCACCAACTCCAGTTACTCAAGATAGCACAGGGGAAGTGCCCTGCAGGTCCACACCACTCCAGGGACTATCCAAAATGACCAAGCGGAAGAATTCCCCTCAAAAGAATCTCCAGGAAATAAAAACAGCTAATGAACTGATCAAAAAGGATTTAAACAACACAACAGAAAGTGAATTTAGAATAACAGTCATAAAATAAATCGCTGGGCTTGAAAACAGTATAGAGGACAGCAGAGAATCTCTTGCTACAGAGATCAAGGGGCTAAGGAATAGTCAGGAGGAGCTAAAAAATTCTATAAACGAGCTGCAAAATAAAATGGAAACGCCCATGGCTCGAATTGAAGAGGCAGAGGAGAGAATAGGCGAACTAAAAGATAAAATTACGGAAAAAGAGGAAGCTGAGAAAAAGAGAGATAAAAAAATTCAGGAGTATGAGGGGAAAATTAGAGAACTAAGTGATGCACTAAAGAGAATTAATCTACGCATAATTGGTATTCCAGAGGAGGAAGAGAGAGGGAAAGGTGCTGAAGGTGTACTTGAAGAAATAATAGCTGAGAACTTCCCTGATCTGGGGAAGGAAAAAGGCATTGAAATCCAAGAGGCACAGAGAACTCAGTTCAGAAGTAACTTGAATCGATCTTCTGCATGATATATCATAGTGAAACTGGCAAAATACAAGGATAAAGAGAAAATTCCGAAAGCAGCTAGAGATAAACGTGCCCTAACATATTCAGGGAGACCTACAAGACTTGTGACTGATCTCTCTTCTGAAACTTGGCAGGCTAGAAAGGAATGGCAGGATATCTTCAATGTGATGAAAAGAAAAAATATGCAGCCGAGAATCCTTTCTCCAGCAAGTCTGTCATTTAGAATAGAAGGAGAGATAAAGGTCTTCCCAAACAAACAAACACTGAAGGAATTTGTCACCACTAAACCAGCCCTACAAGAGATCCTAAGGGGGATCCTGTGAGACAAAGTACCAGAGACATCGCTACAAGCATGAAACCTACGGACATCACAATGACTCTAAACCCATATCTGTCTACAATAACACTGAATGTAAATGGACTAAATGTGCTAACCAAAAGACACAGGGTATCAGAATGAATAGAAAAACAAGACCCATCTATTTGCTATCCACAAGAGACTCATTTTAGACCTGAGGACACCTTCATATTGAGAGCGAGGGGATGGAAAACTAATTATCATGCCACTGGAAGTCAAAAGAAAGCTGGAGTAGCCATACTTATATCAGACAAACTAGACTTTAAATTAAAGGCTGTAACAAGAGATGAAGAAGGGCATTCTATAATAATTACAGAGTCTATCCATCAGGAAGAGCTAACAATTATAAATGTCTATGTGCCGAATACGGGAGCCCCCATATATATAAAACAATTACTCATAAACATAAGCAACCTTATTGATAAGAATGTGGTAATTGCAGGGAACTTTAACACCCCACTTACAGAAATGGATAGATCATCTAGACACACAGTCAATAAAGAAACAAGGGCCCTGAATGCTACATTGGATCAGATGGACTTCACAGATATATTTAGAACTCTGCATCCCAAAGCAACAGCATACACTTTCTTCTCGAGTGCACATGGAACATTCTCCAAGATATATCACATACTGGGTCACAAAACAGCCCTTCATAAGTATACAAGAATTGAAATCCTACCATGCATACTTTCAGACCACAATGCTATGAAGCTTGAAATCCATCACAGGAAAAAGTCTGGAAAACCTCTAAAAGCATGGAGGTTAAAGAACACCCCACTAAAGAATGAATGGGTCAACCAGGCAATTAGAGAAGAAATTAAAAAATATATGGAAACAAACGAAAATGAAAATACAACAATCCAAACGCTTTGGGATGCAGCGAAGGCAGTCCTGAGAGGAAAATACATTGCAATCCAGGCCTATCTCAAGAAACAAGAGAAATCCCAAATACAAAATCTAACAGCACACCTAAAGGAAATAGAAGCAGAACAGCAAAGACAGCCTAAACCCAGCAGAAGAGAAATAATAAAGATCAGAGCAGAAATAAACAATATAGAATCTAAAAAAACTGTAGAGCAGATCAACGAAACCAAGACTTGGTTTTTTGAAAAAATAAACAAAATTGACAAACCTCTAGCCAGGCTTCTCAAAAAGAAAAGGGAGATGACCCAAATAGATAAAATCATGAATGAAAATGGAATTATTACAACCAATCCCTCAGAGATACAAGCAATCATCAGGGAATACTATGAAAAATTATATGCCAACAAACTGGACAACCTGGAATATATGTACAAATCCCTAAACACCCACACACTTCCAAAACTCAATCAGGAGAAAACAGAAAGCTTGAACACACCCATAACCAGCGAAGAAATTGAATCAGTCATCAAAAATCTCCCAATAAGAGTCCAGGACCAGATGGCTTCCCAGGGGAGTTCTACCAGATGTTTAAAGCAGAGATAATACCTATCCTTCTCAAGCTATTCCAAGACATAGAAAGGGAAGGAAAACTTCCAGACTCATTCTATGAAGCCAGTATTACTTTGATTCCTAAACCAGACAGAGACCCAGTAAAAAAAAGAGAACTACAGGCCAATATCCCTGATGAATATGGATGCAAAAATTCTCAATAAGATACTAGCAAATCGAATTCAATGGCATATAAAAAGAATTATTCACCATGATCAAGTGGGATTCATTCCTGGGATGCAGGGCTGGTTCAACATTCGCAAATCAATCAACGTGATACATCACATTAATAAAAGAAAAGATAAGAACCATATGATCCTGTCAATCGATGCAGAAAAGGCATTTGACAAAATCCAACACCCTTTCTTAATAAAAACCCCTCAGAAAGTCGGGATAGAAGGAACACACTTAAAGATCATAAAAGCCATTTATGAAAAGCCCACAGCTAACATCATCCTCAATGGGGAAAAACTGAGAGCTTTTTCCCTGAGATCAGGAACACGACAGGGATGTCCACTCTCACCGCTGTTGTTTAACATAGTGTTGGAAGTTCTAGCATCAGCAATCAGACAACAAAAGGAAATCAAAGGCATCAAAATTGGCAAAGATGAAGTCAAGCTTTCACTTTTTCCAGATAACATGATATTATACATGGAAATCTGATAGACTTCACCAAAAGTCTGCTAGAACTGATACATGAATTCAGCAAAGTTGCAGGATACAAAATCAATGTACAGAAATCAGTTGCATTCTTATACACTAACAATGAAGCAACAGAAAGACAAATAAAGAAACTGATCCCATTCACAATTGCACCAAGAAGCATAAAATACCTAGGAATATATCTAACCAAAGATGTACAAGATCTGTATGCTGAAAACTACAGAAAGCTTATGAAGGAAATTGAAGAAGATATAAAGAAATGGAAAAACATTCCATGCTCATGGATTGGAAGAATAAATATTGTCAAAATGTCAATACTACCCAAAGCTATCTACACATTCAATGCAATCCCAATCAAAATTGCACCAGCATTCTTCTCGATGCTAGAACAAGCAATCCTAAAATTCATATGGAGCCACAAAAGGCCCCGAATAGCCAAAGTAATTTTGAAGAAGAAGACCAAAGCAGGAGGCATCACAATCCCAGACTTTAGCCTCTACTACAAAGCTGTCATCATCAAGACAGCATGGTATTGGCACAAAAACAGACACATAGACCAATGGAATAGAATAGAAACCCCAGAACTAGACCCACAAACGTATGGCCAACTCATCTTTGACAAAGCAGGAAAGAACATCCAATGGAAAAAAGACAGTCTCTTTAACAAATGGTGCTGGGAGAACTGGACAGCAACATGCAGAAGATTGAAACTAGACCACTTTCTCACACCATTCACAAAAATAAGCTCAAAATGGATAAAGGACCTGAATGTGAGACAGGAAACCATCAAAACCCTAGAGGAGAAAGCAGGAAAAGACCTCTCTGAGCTCAGCCGTAGCAATCTCTTACTTGACACATCCCCAAAGGCAAGGGAATTAAAAGCAAAAATGAACTACTGGGACCTTATGAAGATAAAAAGCTTCTGCACAGCAAAGGAAACAACCAACAGAACTAAAAGGCAACCAACGGAATGGGAAAAGATATTTGCAAACGACATATCAGACAAAGGGCTAGTATCCAAAATCTATAAAGAGCTCACCAAACTCCACACCCAAAAAACAAATAACCCAGTGAAGAAATGGGTAGAAAACATGAATAGACACTTCTCTAAAGAAGACATCCGGATGGCCAACAGGCACATGAAAAGATGCTCAACGTCGCTCCTCATCAGGGAAATACAAATCAAAACCACACTCAGATATCACCTCACGCCAGTCAGAGTGGCCAAAATGAACAAATCAGGAGACTATAGATGCTGGCGAGGATGTGGAGAAACGGGAACCCTCTTGCACTGTTGGTGGGAATGCAAATTGGTGCAGCCACTCTGGAAAACAGTGTGGAGGTTCCTCAGAAAATTAAAAATAGACCTACCCTATGACCCAGCAATAGCACTGCTAGGAATTTACCCAAGGGATACAGGAGTACTGATGCATAGGGGCACTTGTACCCCAATGTTTATAGCAGCACTCTCAACAATAGCCAAATTGTGGAAAGAGCCTAAATGTCCATCAACTGACGAATGGATAAAGAAATTGTGGTTTATATACACAATGGAGTACTACGTGGCAATGAGAAAGAATGAAACATGACCCTTTGTAGCAACATGGATGGATCTGGAGAGTGTGATGCTAAGTGAAATAAGCCATACAGAGAAAGACAGATAACATATGTTTTCACTCTTATGTGGATTCTGAGAAACTTAACAGAAACCCATTGGGGAGGGGAAGGAAAAAAAAAAACGGAGGTTAGAGTGGGAGAGAGCCAAAGCATAAGAGACTGTTAAAAACTGAGAACAAAGTGAGGGTTGATGGGGGGTGGGAGGGAGGGGAGGGTGGGTGATGGGTATTGAGGAGGGCACCTTTTGGGATGAGCACTGGGTGTTGTATGGAAACCAATTTGACAATAAATTTCATATATTGAAAAAAATAAAAAAATAAACAAAAAAAACACTGATTAAAGAAACTGAAGATAACAGAAAGAGATGGAAAGATTTTCCATGTTCATGGATTGGAAGAACAAATATTTTTAAAATTGTCTATACTACTGAAAGCAATCTACACATTTAATGCAATCCCTATCAAAATCCCAACAGCATTTTTCACAGAACTAAAACTAATAATACTAAAATTTGTATGGAACCACAAAAGACCCTGAGTAGCCAAAGCAATCTTGAAAAAGAAGAAGAAAATTGGAGGAAGCACAATTCCAGACTTAAACTTTTATTACAAAACTATAGCAATAAAAACAGTATGGTACTGGCACAAAACCACATATAGATCAATGGAACAGAATACAAAACCCAGAAATAAACACACAATAACATGGCTGATTAAAGTTCTATAAAGAAGGCAGAAATATGCCATGGGAAAAAGTCTCTTCAACACATGTTGCTGGAAAAACTAGACACCTATATGCAAAAGAATAAAACTGGACCACTTTCTTACACTGCAAAAATAAGCTCAAAATAGATTAAGGACCTCAATGTGAAACCTGCAACCATAAAAATCCTAGAAGAGAGGGCAGCAAGTAATTTCTCTGACATTGGCCATAGCAATATTTTTCTAAATAGGTCTCCTGAAACAAGGGAAACAAAAGCAAAATAAACTATTGGGACTACATCAAAATAAAAAGCTTCTGCACAGAAAACAATCAACAAAACTAAAAGACAATATACTGAGTGGGAGAAGATATTTGCAAATGATATAGACTTACTAGGTGAAATATTTAAAGAACTGATACAAGTCAACACCAAGAAAACACAAATAATGCAATTAAAAATAATCCAATTAAAATGAGCTCATGAGTGGCTCAGTCAATTGAGCATCCACTCATTTTCAGCTCAGGTCGTGATCCAAGGGTAGTAAGATCAAGCCCCATTTCAGGTTCCATCCTGAGTGTAGGGCCTGCTTGGGATTCTCTTTCTTTCTCTGCCCTTCTCCACTGCTCATGCTGTCTCTCTAAAGAAAAACCAAAAAAAGGAAAAAGGACATGAACAGACATATCTCCAATGAAGGCATACAGATAGCCAAAAGAGACATGAAAAGATACTCAACATCACTCATCATGTGGGAAATACAATTAAATCACAATGGGGGGGTGGGGGGGCCTGGGTGGCTCAGGTGGTTAAGTGGGTAACTCTTGATTTCAGCTCAGGTCATGATCTCACAGTTCTTGAGTTCAAGCCCTGCATAGGGCTCTGCGTTCACTGCACAGAGGCTGCTTTGAATCCTCTGTCTCCCTCTTTCTACCCCTCCCCAACTCTCTCTATCTATCTCTCTTAAAAAATAAATAAAGGTGGGAGACCTGGGAAGATGGAGGCGTAGGAGGATGCTGGGCTCACCTTGTCCTGCCGATCAGTTAGATTCCACCCACATAGGCCTAAATAACCCAGAAAACTGCCAGAAGACTAGCAGAATAGACTCTCCAGAGCCGAGAGTAGACAAGAAGCCCATGGAAGAGGGTAGGAAGGGCGGAGAGGCAGTGTGTGCTACACGGACTGGTGGGAGGGAGCCGGGGTGGTGGAGGGGCAGCCCACAGGCAAGGTAGAGCCCCTGAAGTCTGGCTTGCAAAAGTGGAGGGGCCGGACTGTGTGAGTCTGACAGCCAGTGGGACTTAACATCTGGAATTTTAAAAGTCAACAGCTCTGCTTTCGGAGAGCAGGGAGGGCGAGAAGATGACAGGAAGGAGAGTTGTTGAGCCACAGAAGGACAGGACTTGGTGGGGGAACAAAGGCACTGGCAAGCGCCATTTCTCTCTCCCATCCCCAGCCAAATTCCAAAGGGAACCAGTTCCTGTCACCCAACTTGCTTGCACCTCGCAAACACCCAACGCTGTGCTCCTGTGGATCCATCCCTCTGAGGGGCCTGCCTCCCTCCTGGTGCTGCAGGGCTCCTTCTGCAGGGGACCACTGATGGCAAAGTGAGCTAAGCCTGACCCTCCCGCCCCTGTGCACCTTGCAGATCCACCCCGGTTAATACACCCTTGGCCAGATCCCATCGAAGCAGCACCACAAACCTGGCAGTGTACAAGCAGCCCAGACACAGGCCACACCACTGGATAGTGAGTCCTGCCCCTGGGAGAAGGGAAGATAAGGTACACACCAGTCTGACTTTGGCCCCAGCACTGGACTGGGGGCCGACATCAGGTCTAACTGTGGCCCCGCCCACCAACACAAGTTACTCCAGACAGCCACAGGGGAAGTGCCCTGCAGTTTGGAGCTACTGCAGGGACTAATCAAAATGACGAAACGGAAGAATTTTCCTCAAAAGAAACTCCAGGAAGTGGCGACAGCTAACGAATTGATCATAAATGACTTAAGCAATATAACGGAACAAGAATTTAGAATAATAGTCATAAAATTAATCACTGGGATTGAAAAAAGCATACAGGACAGCAGAGAATCTACTGCTACAGAGATCAAGGGACTAAAAAATAGTCGTGAGGAATTAAAAGATGCTACAAATGAGGTGCAAAATAAAATGGAGGCAGCCATAGCACGGATTGAAGAGGCAGAGGAGAGAATATGTGAATTAGAAGATAAAATTATGGAAAAAGAGGAAGCTGAGAAAAAGAGAGATAAAAATATCCAGGAGTATGAGGGGAGAATTAAAGAACTAAATGATGCAATTAGACAGAACAATATCCGTATCATAGGAATTCCAGAAGAAGAGAGAAAGGGGCTGAAGGTGTACTTGAACAAATCATAGCTGAGAACTTCCCTGGTCTGTGGAAGGAAACAGGCATTGAAATCCAAGAGGTACAGAGAACTCCCTTCTGACATAATTTGAATCGATCTTCTGCATGACATATCATAGTGAAAATAGCAAAATACAAGGATAAAGAAACAATTCTGGGGGCGCCTGGGTGGCGCAGTCGGTTAAGCGTCCGACTTCAACCAGGTCACGATCTCGCGGTCCGTGAGTTCAAGCCCCGTGTCAGGCTCTGGGCTGATGGCTCAGAGCCTGGAGCCTGTTTCCGATTCTGTGTCTCCCTCTCTCTCTGCCCCTCCCCCG
Organism: Puma concolor; assembly: GCF_028749965.1. Lineage (NCBI taxonomy): Eukaryota > Metazoa > Chordata > Mammalia > Carnivora > Felidae > Puma > Puma concolor. Next base: position 21,776,141 of record NC_141673.1, on the reverse strand, counting down.
TTCATGCTCTGTCTCTCTCTGTCCCAAAAATAAATAAACGATGAAAAAAAAAATTAAAAAAAAAAAAAAAAAGAAACAATTCTGAAAGCAGCTAGGGATAAACAGGCCCTAACATACAAAGGTAGACACATAGGGTAGTAGCAGACCTGTCTACTGAAACTTGGCAGGCCAGAAAGGAATGGCAGGAAATCTTCAATATGATGAACAAAAAAAAAATATGCAGCCGAGAATCCTTTATCCAGCAAGTCTGTCATTCAGAATAGAAAAAGAGATAAAGGTTTTCCCAAACAAACAAAAACTGAAGGAATTCATCACCACTAAACCAGCCCTACAAGAGATCCTAAGGGGGACTCTGTGAGTGAAATGTTGCAAGGACCACAAAGTACCAGAGACACCACTATAAGCATGAAAACTACAGATATCACAATGACTCTAATCCCATATCTTTCGAAGATAAAAAGCTTCTGCACTGCAAAGGAAACAACCAACAAAACTAAAAGGCAACCAACAAAATGGGAAAAGATATTTGCAAACGACATATTGGACAAAGGACTAGTATCCAAAATCTATAAAGAACTCACCAAACTCCACACCCGAAAAACAAATAACCCAGTGAAGAAATGGGCAGAAAACATGAATAGACACTTCTCTAAAGAAGACATCTGGATGGCCAACAGGCACATGAAAAGATGCTCAACGTCCTTCCTCATCAGGGAAATACAAATCAAAACCACACTCAGATATCACCTCACACCAGTCAGAGTGGCTAAAATGAACAAATCAAGAGACTATAAATGCTGGAGAGAATGTGGAGAAATGGCAACCCTCTTGCACTGCTGGTGGGAATGAAAACTGGTGCAGCAGTTCTGGAAAACAGTGTGGAGATTCCTCAAAAAATTAAAAATAGATCTACCTTATGACCCAGCAATAACACTGCTAGGAATTTACCCAAGGGATACAAGAGTGCTGATGCATAGGAGTACTTGTACCCCAATGTTTATAGCAGCACTTTCAACAATAGCCAAATTATGGAAAGCGCCTATGTCCATCAACTGATGAATGGATAAAGAAGTTGTGGTTTATATATACAATGGAATACTACTTGGCAATGAGAAAGAATGAAATATGGCCTTTTATAGCAACATGGATGGAACTGGAGAGTGTTATACTAAGTGAAATAAGTCATACAGAGAAAGACAGATACCTTATGTTTTCACTCTTATGTGGATCCTGAGAAACTTAACAGAAGACCATGGGGGAGGGGAAGGGGGGAAAAAAAGTTACAGAGAGGGACGGAAGTAAACCATAAGAGACTCTTAAAAACTGAGAATAAACTGAAGGTTGATGGGGGGGTGGGAGGGAGGGGAAAGTGAATGATGGGCATTGAGGAGGGCACCTATTGGGATGAGCACTGGGTGTTGTATGGAAACCAATTTGACAATAAATTTCATCTTAAAAAAAATCCCAGCAAGCTTGTTTTATAGGAATTGACTAGCTGATTTTATTTTATTTTTTATTTTTTTTTTAACATTTATTTATTTTTGAGACAGAGAGAGACAGAGCATGAACGGGGGATGGGCAGAGAGAGAGGGAGACACAGAATCGGAAGCAGGCTCCAGGCTCTGAGCCATCAGCCCAGAGCCTGACGCAGGGCTCGAACTCACAGACTGCGAGATCGTGACGTGAGCCGAAGTCGGACGCTCAACCAACTGAGCCACCCAGGCGCCCCATAGCTGATTTTAAAATTCATGTGGAAAGTCAAAGGATCTCAACTAGCCAAAGCAATTTTGAAAAAGAAAAATGTTGGAGACTTATACTACCTGATTACAAGCTATGATGAAATTATATAGTAAATGAGAGAGAGTATGATATTAAAGATAAATCAATGGAACAGAATGGAGAGACACAGAGTACACTTTCACCTGTACATATATGCAACTGACTTTTGACAAAAGCACTATGGCAATTGATTAAAGAAGGGGTAGTCCGATCAAAAAACTGGGCTGAAACAAATGGATATCCTTCGGCCAAAAGAAATAGTTTGACCATACCTCACCACACCATATACAAAAATTAACTTAAAAATGAATCCTAGATCTAAAAGCAGAACCTAAAACTATAGAACTTCTATAAGAAAATATATTGGAAAATTTTTGTCACCTTAGGTGAAGCAAAGATCTCTTGATATGACACCAAAATGACCTACACAAGAAAATTTGACAAATTAAAATTTCAACAGTTAAGAATTTCTGCTCTTCAAAGACACTGTTAAAGAGAATAAGAAGGAAATGAACTGAGAGAAAACATTTGCAAATCACATTTTCTAATATAGCCTTTGATCCAGATAAGAAACCCTACAATATACGAACAAGAAAATCAACAACTTAAAAAAAATCAAAAGATTTGAAGCAGATACTACAACAAAGATATACAGATGGCAAGTATGAACATGAAAAGGTGCTCAACATCATTTGTCTTTAGAGAAATGCAAATTAAAGTCATGAGATACTAGTTATATCTATTAGAATGGCCATGATTAAAAAGACTTCGCAAACCAATGTTGACAGGGATATAAATCAACTACAACTCTCACATACTGCAGGTAGCCACATAAAATAGTACAACAACTTTAGGAAACAATTTGGTAGTTTCTTAAAAAGTTAAATGTTTAACTACAATACAATCAGTCACTCCACTCTAGTTATTTAGTCAAGAGAAATGACAGCATATGCTCATACCAAGATTTATATATAACTATTCCTAAAGTTTTATTTATAATATAGTCTAAAACTGAAACAATTCAAAGGTTCATTAACAGGTGAATGGAAGAGGTGCCTGGGTGGCTCAGTGGGTTAAGCGGTAGAATTCAGTTCAGGTCATGATCTTGCAGATTATGAGTTCCAGCCTGCGTCAGGCTCTGCACTGAAAGCTCGGAGCCTGGAGCCTACTTTGGATTCTGTGTCTCCTTCTCTCTCTGCACCCCCAGCCCCCACCACTCACTCTCTGTCTCTCAAAAATAAACATTAAAAAAATTAAAATTAAAAAAAAACAGGTGAATGGATAAATAAATCATGATATATCCATATAATGGAATACTACTCAAAAATAAAAAGGAGTGGAATATTGAAGTAACTGGCAGCATTGGTTGAAAATCTATATCAATTAGATTCTCAGATTCCTTGCTCTTCTTGGAACAGCAGAATGAGAGATTTTATTCTCTGGAATGGATTAAACTCATGGTCTCTGGACTACCAGGTAACAGACAAAGTTGAGGAAAGGGATACCAGATAGCATGAGGCAGAGAAATGAGTATTTTTCACCCTCAATCATGAAAACATTTTTTCAGGAATATTTCTTGAATGATTTTATCTTTTCTTACATTTTTCAAATATCAACTTTATCTTATAGTAAATTCTTATATGCAGTGCTGGTCTATTTCTAGGGGTTTTCTTGTATTCATTGATTTCTCTATTTTGGCACTAGAATCATATTTTTTAGGACTGTTTATAATTGGTGGTACACAGATTCTCTCAGTGCTTGTTTCACAATTTTTTTCTTCAAATTCCTCTCGATGCCTATGAAATAAAAGTACTAATATGAAGACTACAGATACAAAACTAGTTACTGTATAATTTTAGTACTATAAAAAAAAAGCAGATGAATGACCTTCAAAAAGGGAAAAACTAAGATCCACCTACACCACAGAATATCAACTACTAAAGTAAGTTAGTTTGATCTATATGTATTGACCTTGAAAGTTAACCAAAACATTTGTATGTAATTGAAGAATCACTAAATTCTAATCCTAAAACCAATATTGGACTGTATGTTAACTAGCTAGAATTTAAATAAAAATTTGGAAGGAAAAATAAATAAAGTTAACTAAAACATATTAAGTGAAAAAAGCAAACTTCAGAATATTGTGTGCCAATATCCTAAATGTTTTACATGTATTAACTGATTTATATCCACACAACTAAAAGACAGATGTTGTTATTATTCCCATTGTCTAAGATTTGCATTAACATAGAAAAATGCATGCAAAAATACATCATTCACCTCTGAATTATTTGAAGAGTCAAAATTATCATGTATTCCCTTCAAGGAAAAACAAAAAGACAATAAATTACAAGGGAAGAAAACACAGGTTTATTCAGATTGTGAAGTGACTTATAACATGTCAAGAAGCTTAGTCTTTATTCTGTAGGCAACCTGGATCTAAGAGCATTATCGGACAGATATCTTGTATCAGAAAGATACAAGATCAGTGTTTTAGAATGAGAGTTCTTGTGACATTTGGAAGGTGAACAGAGTACACAAATTAGTGGCAGAGAGTTAGTCTAGTATGTCTAGGGAAGGAGGAAAGAAATCTGAACTAATGGAGATATAGTAGTGGATAGAAAGAGGGAGGAAATTCAAATAGATATGTCTAAAATAAAACCTATGGGAGAAGGTATGCCTATGATACGATAAGAGAAAAATAATGAAGTTTCTCCCATGAATGAAATGCATGATGATGAGATATTTCCATTACAGAGAACTGCAAGGGCAGTGGTGTATTTTGGGGAAACCCAAGTTTCAGTTAAAGTCAACTAGAACACTATGTTGCTCAGGAATACCTCCAGCAAAGTAGGGAAAAGAAATAAGAAAATACTGTAAATTAACTCCATCTATTTCTAAAAATGTCCTGTATGTTATGAGACCTTATAAATGGTTAATAAGGAAGATACTGGTATTTATAACTGAAATAAGATTCAGGGTCTATAGATTCCATGTACCTATACCATCCTCAGTTCCCCATTATCAGAAAAAAAAATTATGATAGCATGAAAAAAAATCTCTAGTGCATGTCTGCTTTCCTAAACAGAATGGATGTGAATGCAATCTTTTTTTTAAAGCAAGGAGGTTTAGCATGGGGATTTAGTATATATATAAATATATTTGACTGTACCTATTGACAGAGCCTATACACACATACCCAGAGCACATGCACACATATTTGAAACACTATAAATAAGCCAGACCCAAAGCTTCCAACTAAAAACATATTTTAAATAATAAAACTTGATGTTTAAAAGCTCAAGCTTTGTGCTAATGTTCTACTTCATTCCAACATTTTGCACTGTGCTCCCCTTGTTTCTCAATAATAATCCTCAAATTTAAAGAGGGCCTATATTAACATAAATCTGTTTTACAAAGTGCAAGAGTTTCTAAGCAATTGTAAATGCTTGTTACATTCTTATTTCAAAAAAAAAAAAAGGGCAATGTATAGATCTTTGGTGTTAGTCTAATTCCCCAAAAAAGGGCAATGTATAGATCTTTGGTGTTAGTCTAATGTGCAGTCAATTCCTTCTCCTATATATACTTGTCAATATTTTAAATTCTGTATGTGGAGATTCTTGCCCAGGATGAATGTTCTTAGACAATCTGAGATCCCTAATTACCAAAGGTTTAATTTCCTTTGTTAAATATCTGTACGAATGCAAAAAAAAAAAAATTGGATTAGTAGGTTTTAAAACAAACATAAAATAGGTTTCCTAGAGAATTTTCAAATAACCAGGACATTGTTTAGTCAGAATGTTTTATTCCCTGAGCTTTCACATATTAAAGAAGATTATTCCTAAATAAACTATAAGCCTGAATTTCTTGGGCCATTATATTCACAAGTATAGTAAATAAGATTTAGGCACAGCTACTCCACAAATTGATCATTACGCCCTCTACCAACCTATGGGAAATATCCACTAGCAACATAAGACTGTTACAGCTTTCCTTGATTTTCATATATGACCCCTGACACTTGAAATCACTCCAGGGCTCCAGATATAGAAACTCATACAGAATGTGCATCAAATGCCTCAAGGAGGGTGTCAAAGTATGTAGGAATAGTCTTCTATTGCATCAGATAATTTCATGCAATGCAAAACAAAGTCCCTCTTCTTTGAAATTTGTATCTGAATAGTTTCCATTTTTGGATGAACTGCAAAGACGTACACATGCTTTTGAGTGTAGTACCGTAAGTTCTCATCCCTATAGTGATGATGTAAGTTTATTATCATGAGCTTCTATTATCATTAGAAGTGTCTCATGTGGACCAAATGGATCTAGAATAATGTGAATATACATGTAAATTTAAAGGTTTTAATACCCACATTAAAAAAGCAAAAAGAGTGAAATTAGTTTTAATATATTTGATTTAATCTACTATATCCAAAATACTATCATTTAAACACATAATCAATACAAAATTATTGAGGTATTTTTAAATTTCTTCTGGTAATGTTTTCAACATGAGTGTTTATTTTATATTTATGGCACATTGCAATTAGGACTAGCCATATTACAAGTGCTTGATAGCCACCTGTGGAAATTTTAAGATTAACTCTGATAATTTAAAATGCTTTCTAAAAGTAACTGAAAACACTGACTTTGTGATAAATAAATGCCTATTTGATTCAGTCACAGAAAATGTAACAATTTCTCATCTTCTAAGCAAAGCTATGCAACAGACCTACTACCTAGTCACAATGGAGACCATAAATGCACATTTTACATAAGTGAGTTTACATAGGAAACACTATAGCTAAAATTACACTAACCAAATATTTTCTAATGAATAATATCCACCCTGAATCACTTGATGCAAACTGCAATAACATATTCACACAGCAAACCAGAACTGGCCAACTGTGAGCAGAAATCACTCCTTGAGTTATAATCACACAATTTATGATCTCTCTACTATATATATAGTATATGCCACAAGACAGTATTTTAGAATATAAGAATCTGTAACCATACAGAGAACCACAGAGTTAAGAAAATATGAGAAGAAAACTAGAACATCTATTTCAACACAGTTTCAACTTTGTCACTGGGTCTCAGAGTATAAAACATTATTCTCCCACCCTCATCTTCTCTTCTATGAGTATAATTCTTGAAAATTAAACCAACTCACAAGGCAGATTAATCTTTCACTATTATGCAAACACTGATTTTGGTGGAAATTGTTCTTACTCTCGTTCTCTTTTTAAATTTTTTTTTTCAACGTTTATTTATTTTTGGGACAGAGAGAGACAGAGCATGAACGGGGGAGGGGCAGAGAGAGAGGGAGACACAGAATCGGAAACAGGCTCCAGGCTCCGAGCCATCAGCCCAGAGCCCGACGCGGGGCTCGAACTCACGGATCGCGAGATCGTGACCTGGCTGAAGTCGGACGCTTAACCGACTGCGCCACCCAGGCGCCCCATTCTCATTCTCTTCTTAGGTAACAATATTTCCAAAGATACTGTGCTAGGCAGAACAATGGTATACCAAAGATATCTACACCTTAATCCCTGGAGTATGTGAGTATGTTATGTTTCATGGCAAGGAGGATTTCAGGTTGCAGATGGAACTGTTAATCAGCTGACCTTATCCTGAATTTTTTTCCCCTTAAAAAACAGCATTGACAAGAACCACTGAAATAATGAGAGGATAATTCTTGTCGTACTGATGAATTTTATGGCCTGTCTGGTAGGGTTTCACCATTTGGTATGACCTTTGCTGTTGGATTCTCATGGATATCTTTTTGCCACATTAAAAGAAGCTTTTGTTCTTTCAGTAATGAACAAAAAGACAATGAATAACATAAAGGGTACGGGTGCCTGGGTGGCTCAGTCAGTTGAGCATCTGACTTCAGCTCAGGTCATGATCTCACAGCTCATGGGTTCGAGCCCCGCATCAGGATCTGTGCTGACAGCTTGGAGGCTGGAGCTTCGGATTCTTGTCTCCCTCTCTCTCTGCCCCTAACCCACTCACGTTCTGTCTCTGTCTCTCTCAAAAATGAATAAACATTAAAAAAATTTTTTTAACATAATGAATAAAAACAGATTCATGATTCAAACTGTCAAAGTTCAAATGCTTGTTCCATCTCTAACTGCATGACCTTGGTAAGATTATGTAACCATGCTGTGCCTCAGTTTCCTTATCTATAAAATGAACATACCAGTACTAGCTACTTCATAGGGTTTTTAGGAAGGTTACATTAGACAGTCCATGTAAAGTGCTTGCTCAGTGCATGACACAGAGTAATCGTCATTATTTCTATAAAGAGTAATCCAGAATACTCTTATGGTTTGTTAAATTTATTTAGGATATAATCCAGGATGATTATATAGGTTTTCCCTTTTAATACATTAACATATTTATTCCTGGTAAGAATCATCTTTACACTCCTAGAATTAAATTTGTCTCCCTATGGTGTGTGTGTGTGTGTGTGTGTGTGTGTGTGTGTGTGTGTGTGTGTGTATATATATATATATATGTATATATATATATATATATATATATATATATATATATATTTAATATGATACTGGACTGCTATTTGTAATTTAGGATTTTGCATCCTCATTCATATGTAAAATTGGTCTCCAGTTTTCTTATCTCATTTCAATTTTGATATGAGAGTTGGGTAAACTGAAGAGTTTTCTGTCTTTTTCTAATCAACCAACAGAAACTAAATTGTCTGTTACCTGAAAATTTAAAAGAACACACATGTAAAATAATCTAGTACTAGCACTTCTGTAGAGTAAATCCTTAAAATTTCCAATGTGTTCAATGGTTACTGATCTATCAATACAGTCAACCTTGACATGCATTAATTCCATAACTGACATTTTTTAAGAAGTTAATTATTTCCACTTATGTTTTCTTACTGAATAAAAACTACATATTTTTATATTTTTTATCTTCTATATTTGCAATTCTACCACCATTTTCATTCCTAATGTTCTGTATTATTTTTTTCTTTCATATGCCTAGGTGGGTCTATTTTATTGTCATATTCAAAGATACAGTTAACTTGATTTAAATTTTTTTAATGTTTATTTATTTTTGAGAGAGAGACAGAGCATGAGCAGGAGAAGGGCAGAGAGAGAGGGAGACACAGAATCAGAAACAGACTCCAGGCTTTGAGCTGTCAGCACAGAGCCTGATGTGGGGCTCAACCTCATGAGCCGTCAGATCATGACCTGAGCTGAAGTTGGGCGCTTAACCGACTAAGCCACCCAGGCACCCCCAGTTAACTTGATTTTTATCAAACACCTACCAGATGAGTTATTTATTCATGTACTTGTTTACTAACATATTACCTTCTGTTCTTAACTATAACAATTCATCATACAATTATTGTTGTATTCTTTCTTCTAGCTCTTTAGTTGAATGCTTATTTTATTCTTTCCTATTTGAAAGCAAAAGCATAACAGGCTATCACTTTTCTACTGAGTAAGGTTTTGTCCACATCACTTAGGTTTTGACAAGTCATATTTTAATTTCAATTATTATATATATACTTTATAAAATTCACTTTTGATTTCCTTTTCACCCTGAAAATTAGTGCTTGCTTTTAAATTTATAAGTGCTTAAATTTGTTGTCTCTTAATGATGTGTTTATAGTTTTACCACATTATAGTCAGAGAGAATAATTATTCAACTTCAAATTTCTTTAGATGTTCTTTAAAAACGAGTATGTAATTTTCTTCTGTTACATAAGCACTAAAAAGTATATTCTCTGTTCTTAAAGGTGAGATGTATATTTTTAAAACTACTAATTGCATAATTCATACCATCTATACCCTTAGCTTTTCTACTTCATCATCACAATCTAAGAAATGTTACCATACACAGTATATCACTGTGGTTGAACTTTTTTTTTCCACATTTCACTGAGAAGTTTTTACTGACGTTTTAGATAGAAATAGTAATTTATTTGCCAAGAAGGATGATCCCATCATCCCATCATACTTCTGCTGGAACCAGTGCACGGCCTCCTCTTTGCTGATTCTATGTTTGGCCCCAATGCAGCCTGTCCTGAGCTTCTAGTCTGTGATGCTGAAACCTGGCCTACTCAGCACCACAAAGAAGTCCAGGCCATAGATACCAATTCTTGAGTCATATTTGATCCCCAGAGAGATGTGCTCCTGGATCCCAAAACCAAAGTTTCCAATACTGAAGAAGTTACTTTTTCTTAACGCCAATTCCCTCACCCTTAGACCTTTCTCCAGGATTTCTTCTGCCTTAGCCCCACAGACTATGAAGGATGGCAATCTTTTCATTTCTCCTGATGCCAAGGGACCTAATAGTGCATCTAGGTTTGGAAAACACAGCGGTCTGTCTTGTAAACAGCTCCAGCACCTTAGCCACCAGGATCAGTCTCTCTCCACTCTCCCCCACACAGATGTTGAGGCAAAGCTTGCAGATGCAAAGTTCCTGCAAGGGGTTATCCTTTTCATCTTGACCCTGCACCATGGTGGAGAACAGGAAGAGAAAGTCTGTGATTGAACTGTAACCAGTTCAATCTTTGTATTTCTAAATTTGCTTCATAAGTTTTGTTACGTTTTTCAGTTAAGCAAAAGAATGATGTATCATCTTTATGGATTACATATTTTATTACCAAAAAATTACAGTTTAATGTTATATAATGCTCTTCATCTTGAATTTTGTTAGCTATTAATATTGCTACCTAAGCATTCTCTTTCTTTTCATTTAACTGGTATAGTGTTGACTATCCATTTTTTTCCTTCTATTTCTGTCATTTTATCTTGGCCACATCTCTTAAAAACAGTCATAACTGCAGTTGGCTTTTTTTGGTCTACAATCTGAAAAGCTTTGTCTTTTAATGTGTTCACATTTGGTATTATTCCTGTGACTGATTTTTACATAGTCATTATTATCCTTTCCTGTTCTTTGTACTCTTTCTTTAGTTTTTGTAATCAAGCTTTTTTCATTTCTTTATTCCTTTCTCAAAACTCTTCCTTAACATTTTATTTCTATTATTAGTCCTTTTGTTTTTACAAATACATTAAACCTGTATTTCTTATTGATGTCAAGAATTAGGTTAGGAGAGAGGGAAGATGGCGGCGTAGGAGGACGCTGGGCTCACCGCGCGTCCTGCTGATCACTTAGATTCCACCTACACCTGCCTAAATAACCCAGAAAACCACCAGAGGATTAGCAGAACAGAGTCGCCGCAGCCAAGCGGAGACAAGAGGCCCACGGAAGAGGGTAGGAAGGGCGGCGAGGCGGTGCACGCTCCACGGACTGGCGGGAGGGAGCCGGGGCGGAGGGGCGGCTCGCCGGCCAAGCAGAGCCCCTGAGTCTGGCTTGCAAAAAGCGGAGGGGCCTGACGGACTGTGTTCCAACAGCAAGTGCGACTTAGCGTCTGGGAGGTCATAAGTTAACAGCTCTGCTCAGAAAGCAGGAAAGCTGGAGGACAAAGGGAAGGAGAGCTGCTGAGCCCCCGGATGACAGAGCTCAGTTTGGTGGGGAACAAAGGCGCTCGCCAACGCCATCTCCCCCGCCCATCCCCCAGCCAAAATCCCAAAGAGAACCAGTTCCTGCCAGGGAACTTGCTCGCTCCGCACAAACACCCAACTCTGCGCTTCTGCGGAGCCAAACCTCCGGCAGCGGATCTGACTCCCTCCTGCTGCCACAGGGCCCCTCCCGAAGTGGATCACCTAAGGAGAAGCAAGCTAAGCCTGCCCCTCCTGCCCCTGTGCACCTTGCCTACCCACCCCAGCTAAGACGCCAGATCCCCAGCATCACAAGCCTGGCAGTGTGCAAGTAGCCCAGACAGGCCACTCCACCCCACAGTGAATCCCGCCCCTAGGAGAGGGGAAGAGAAGGCACACACCAGTCTGACTGTGGCCCGAGCGATGGGCTGGGGGCAGACATCAGGTCTGACTGAGGCCCCGCCCACCAACTCCAGTTATACACCACAGCACAGGGGAAGTGCCCTGCAGGTCCTCACCACGCCAGGGACTATCCAAAATGACCAAGCGGAAGAATTCCCCTCAGAAGAATCTCCAGGAAATAACAACAGCTAATGAGCTGATCAAAAAGGATTTAAATAATATAACAGAAAGTGAATTTAGAATAATAGTCATAAAATTAATCGCTGGGCTTGAAAACAGTATAGCTGACAGCAGAGAATCTCTTGCTACAGAGATCAAGGGACTAAGGAACAGTCACGAGGAGCTGAAAAACGCTTTAAACGAAATGCATGACAAAATGGAAACCACCACGGCTCGGATTGAAGAGGCAGAGGAGAGAATAGGTGAACTAGAAGATAAAGTTATGGAAAAAGAGGAAGCTGAGAAAAAGAGAGATAAAAAAATCCAGGAGTATGAGGGGAAAATTAGAGAACTAAGTGATACACTAAAAAGAAATAATATACGCATAATTGGTATCCCAGAGGAGGAAGAGAGAGGGAAAGGTGCTGAAGGGGTACTTGAAGAAATAATACCTGAGAACTTCCCTGAACTGGGGAAGGAAAAAGGCATTGAAATCCAAGAGGCACAGAGAACTCCCTTCAGACGTAACTTGAATCGATCTTCTGCACGACATATCATAGTGAAACTGGCAAAATACAAGGATAAAGAGAAAATTCTGAAAGCAGCAAGGGGTAAACGTGCCCTCACATATAAAGGGAGACCTATAAGACCGTTAATTAATCTCTCTTTTGAAACTTGGCAGGCCAGAAAGAATTGGCACGAGATTTTCAGGGTGCTAGACAGAAAAAATATGCAGCCGAGAATCCTTTATCCAGCAAGTCTGTCATTTAGAATAGAAGGAGAGATAAAGGTCTTCCCAAACAAACAAAAACTCAAGGAATTTGTCACCACTAAACCAGCCCTACAAGAGATCCTAAGGGGGACCCTGTGAGACAAAGTACCAGAGACATCACTACAAGCATAAAACATACAGACATCACAATGACTCTAAACCCATACCTTTCTATAATAACACTGAATGTAAATGGATTAAATGCGCCAACCAAAAGACATAGGGTATCAGAATGGATAAAAAAACAAGACCCATCTATTTGCTGTCTACAAGAGACTCATTTTAGACCTGAGGACACCTTTAGATTGAGAGTGAGGGGATGGAGAACTATTTATCATGCTACTGGAAGCCAAAAGAAAGCTGGAGTAGCCATACTTATATCAGACAAACTAGACTTTAAATTAAAGGCTGTAACAAGAGATGAAGGAGGACATTATATAATAGTGACAGGGTCTATCCATCAGGAAGAGCTAACAATTATAAATGTCTATGTGCCGAATACCGGAGCGCCCAAATATATAAAACAATTACTCATAAACATAAGCAACCTTATTGATAAGAATGTGGTAATTGCAGGTAAAAAAACTTTAACACCCCACTTACAGAAATGGATAAATCATCTAGACACACGGTCAATAAAGAAACAAGGGCCCTGAATGAGACATTGGATCAGATGGACTTGACAGATATATTTAGAACTCTGCATCCCAAAGCAACAGAATATACTTTCTTCTCGAGTGCACATGGAACATTCTCCAAGATAGATCATATACTGGGTCACAAAACAGTCCTTCATAAGTTTACAAGAATTGAAATCATACCATGCATACTTTCAGACCACAATGCTATGAAGCTTGAAATCAACCACAGAAAAAAGTCTGGAAAACCTCCAAAAGCATGGAGGTTAAAGAACACCCTACTAACGAATGAGTGGGTCAACCAGGCAATTAGAGAAGAAATTAAAAAATATATGGAAACAAACGAAAATGAAAATACAACAATCCAAACGCTTTGGGATGCAGCGAAGGCAGTCCTGAGAGGAAAATACATTGCAATCCAGGCCTATCTCAAGAAACAAGAAAAATCCCAAATACAAAATCTAACAGCACACCTAAAGGAAATAGAAGCAGAACAGCAAAGGCAGCCTAAACCCAGCAGAAGAAGAGAAATAATAAAGATCAGAGCAGAAATAAACAATATAGAATCTAAAAAAACTGCAGAGCAGATCAACGAAACCAAGAGTTGGTTTTTTGAAAAAATAAACAAAATTGACAAACCTCTAGCCAGGCTTCTCAAAAAGAAAAGGGAGATGACCCAAATAGATAAAATCATGAATGAAAATGGAATTATTACAACCAATCCCTCAGAGATACAAACAATTATCAGGGAATACTGTGAAAAATTATATGCCAACAAATTGGACAACCTGGAAGAAATGGACAAATTCCTGAACACCCACACTCTTCCAAAACTCAATCAGGAGGAAATAGAAAGCTTGAACACACCCATAACCAGCGAAGAAATTGAATCGGTTATCAAAAATCTCCCAACAAATAAGAGTCCAGGACCAGATGGCTTCCCAGGGGAGTTCTACCAGACATTTAAAGCAGAGATAATACCTATCCTTCTCAAGCTATTCCAAGACATAGAAAGGGAAGGAAAACTTCCAGACTCATTCTATGAAGCCAGTATTACTTTGATTCCTAAACCAGACAGAGACCCAGTAAAAAAAGAGAACTACAGGCCAATATCCCTGATGAATATGGTTGCAAAAATTCTCAATAAGATACTAGCAAATCGAATTCAACGGCATATAAAAAGAATTATTCACCATGATCAAGTGGGATTCATTCCTGGGATGCAGGGCTGGTTCAACATTCGCAAATCAATCAACGTGATACATCACATTAACAAAAAAGAAGAGAAAAACCATATGATCCTGTCAATCGATGCAGAAAAGGCCTTTGACAAAATCCAGCACCCTTTCTTAATAAAAACCCTTGAGAAAGTCGGGATAGAAGGAACATACTTAAAGATCATAAAAGCCATTTATGAAAAGCCCACAGCTAACATCATCCTCAATGGGGAAAAACTGAGAGCTTTTTCCCTGAGATCAGGAACACGACAGGGATGCCCACTCTCACCGCTGTTGTTTAACATAGTGTTGGAAGTTCTAGCATCAGCAATCAGACAACAAAAGGAAATCAAAGGCATCAAAATTGGCAAAGATGAAGTCAACCTTTCGCTTTTTGCAGATGACATGATATTATACATGGAAAATCCGATAGACTCCACCAAAAGTCTGCTAGAACTGATACATGAATTCAGCAAAGTTGCAGGATACAAAATCAATGTACAGAAATCAGTTGCATTCTTATACACTAACAATGAAGCAACAGAAAGACAAATAAAGAAACTGATCCCATTCACAATTGCACCAAGAAGCATAAAATACCTAGGAATAAATCTAACCAAAGATGTAAAGGATCTGTATGCTGAAAACTATAGAAAGCTTATGAAGGTAATTGAAGAAGATTTAAAGAAATGGAAAGACATTCCCTGCTCATGGATTGGAAGAATAAATATTGTCAAAATGTCAATACTACCCAAAGCTATCTACACATTCAATGCAATCCCAATCAAAATTGCACCAGCATTCTTCTCGAAACTAGAACAAGCAATCCTAAAATTCGTATGGAACCACAAAAGGCCCCGAATAGCCAAAGTAATTTTGAAGAAGAAGACCAAAGCAGGAGGCATCACAATCCCAGACTTTAGCCTCTACTACAAAGCTGTCATCATCAAGACAGCATGGTATTGGCACAAAAACAGACACATAGACCAATGGAATAGAATAGAAACCCCAGAACTAGACCCACAAACGTATGGCCAACTCATCTTTGACAAAGCAGGAAAGAACATCCAATGGAAAAAAGACAGTCTCTTTAACAAATGGTGCTGGGAGAACTGGACAGCAACATGCAGAAGGTTGAAACTAGACCACTTTCTCACACCATTCACAAAAATAAACTCAAAATGGATAAAGGACCTGAATGTGAGACAGGAAACCATCAAAACCTTAGAGGAGAAAGCAGGAAAAGACCTCTCTGACCTCAGCCGTAGCAATCTCTTACTCGACACATCCCCAAAGGCAAGGGAATTAAAAGCAAAAGTGAATTACTGGGACCTTATGAAGATAAAAAGCTTCTGCACAGCAAAGGAAACAACCAACAAAACTAAAAGGCAACCAACGGAATGGGAAAAGATATTTGCAATGACATATCAGACAAAGGGCTAGTATCCAAAATCTATAAAGAGCTCACCAAACTCCACACCCGAAAAGCAAATAACCCAGTGAAGAAATGGGCAGAAAACATGAATAGACACTTCTCTAAAGAAGACATCCGGATGGCCAACAGGCACATGAAAAGATGTTCAGCGTCGCTCCTTATCAGGGAAATACAAATCAAAACCACACTCAGGTATCACCTCATGCCAGTCAGAGTGGCCAAAATGAACAAATCAGGAGACTATAGATGCTGGCGAGGATGTGGAGAAACGGGAACCCTCTTGCACTGTTGGTGGGAATGCAAATTGGTGCAGCCGCTCTGGAAAGCAGTGTGGAGGTTCCTCAGAAAATTAAAAATAGACCTACCCTATGGCCCAGCAATAGCACTGCTAGGAATTTATCCAAGGGACACAGGAGTACTGATGCATAGGGGCACTTGTACCCCAATGTTTATAGCAGCACTCTCAACAATAGCCAAATTATGGAAAGAGCCTAAATGTCCATCAACTGATGAATGGATAAAGAAATTGTGGTTTATATACACAATGGAATACTACGTGGCAATGAGAAAAAATGAAATATGGCCTTTTGTAGCAAAGTGGATGGAACTGGAGAGTGTGATGCTAAGTGAAATAAGCCATACAGAGAAAGACAGATACCATATGGTTTCACTCTTATGTGGATCCTGAGAAACTTAACAGGAACCATGGGGGAGGGGAAGGAAAAAAAAAAAAAAAAAGAGGTTAGAGTGGGAGAGAGCCAAAGCATAAGAGACTGTTGAGACTGAGAACAAACTAAGGGTTGATGGGGGGTGGGAGGGAGGAGAGGGTGGGTGATGGGTATTGAGGAGGGCACCTTTTGGGATGAGCACTGGGTGTTGTATAGAAACCAATTTGACAATAAATTTCATATATAAATAAAAAAATAAAATAAAATATAAAGCAAAAAAAAAAAAAAAAAGAATTAGGTTATAACTATATTCATCCTTAACAAAGCATAATTTGCATTTTTCTCTTCTTACTTTGACCCCAAAGTCTTGATCAAATAATGTGGAACTTTAATGCTACAGTATTATTTCCTCTTTATGACATTTCAGAAACATTTCTTAATAATTGTGTTATAAGTGACACCCATATTATCAACAGCGATTTAGGTTCACTGGTTTCATTGCAAGTACAGTTTCTTACAGATTCAGTAAGGTTATATGATATATGGTTGATATCTTTTGTAGCATTTATCCATTCATCTATCCATGGTCATTTGAGCTGCTTTAATCATTTGGCTATTATAAGTAATGCTGCAATAAACACAGCGGTGTATATATCTTTTCAAATTAGTGTTTTCATATTCTTTGGGTAAATAACCAGTAGTGGCATCACTGGATCATATACTTCTATTTTTAATTTTTTTAGGAACCTCCACAGTTTTCCACAGTGGCTGCACCAGTTTGCATTCCCATCAACAACAGCACATAAAGGTCACTTTTTCTCTACATCCTCACCAACACTTGTTGTTTCTTGTGTTGTTCATGTTAGCCATTTTGACAGATGTGAGGTGATATGACATTGTAGTTTTGATCTGCATTTTCTGATGATGAGTGATGCTGAGCATCTTTTCATGTGTCTGTTGGCCATTTCAATGGCCATTTCTCTGGAGAAATTTCTGTTTGTGTTTTCTGCCCATTTTTAATTAGATTATTGGGGGGGGGTGTTAAGCTGTATCAGTGCTTTAAATATTTGAGCAAATAAGCCTTTATTGGATATGTCAGTTTCAAATTTTTTCCCAGTTTTAATTCTGTTGATTGTTTCCTTTGCTGTAGAAGCTTTTTACTTTGATGTAGTCCCAATAGTTTATTTTTGCTTTTGTTTACCTTGCCTCAAGAGAGATATCTAGAAATATGTTGCTATGGCCAATGTCAGAAAAATTACTGCCTGTGCTCTCTTCTAGAATTTTTATTGTTTCATGTCTCACATTTAGGTCTTGAATTCATTTTGAGTTTATTTTTCTGTATGGTGTAAGAAAGTGATAGAAAGTGATCCAGTTTCATTAGTTTGCATGTAGCTGTCCAGTTTTCCCAGGACAATTTGTTGAAGAGACTTTTTCCCACTGCATATTTTTGTCTTGTTGAAGATTAACTGACCATCTAATCATGATTTTAGGATTTTCTATTCTGTTCTACTGATCTATGTGTCTATTTTTGTGCCAGTACCATACTGCTTTGATCACTACAGCTTTGTAGTATATCTTAAAATCTGGGATTGTGATTTCTCCAGCTTTGCTTTTATTTTTCAAGATTGCTTTGGCTTTTCGGGGTCTTTTGTGGATCTATATCCACTTTAGGATTGTTTGTTCTAGTTCTGTGAAAAATGCTGTTGGGGTTTTGATAGGGATTGCATTAAATATGTAGACTCCTTAATCCTATGGAACAAGAAGCTGCCACTTAGTAGGGCCTAGTATAGGGGTTTTCTTTTCTACTCCCTCCCCTCAATATAAAAATATAGATTAAAAAATACCATTTATCTTGGAATTATTTTTATAAACTCTTTCTTTTCTCTAAAATTTATCTTAAGTCCCCTAGTAACTTGAAAGTCCCATCTTCATGCTATAGCATTTATTTTAAATGTATAACTTCAAAGTAAACCAAATTCTCTATCATCTAACTCAAATTTTCAATACACAAAAGACATCAATAATTCTAGGTTTTTATAAATAGGTATTTTTGTGCTGCCAGCACAGAGCCCTGCACCAGGCTTGAACTCACAAAACCCTGAGATCATGACCTGAGCCAAAACCAGGAGTCAGACGCTTCACTGACTGAGCCACTCCTTTGTCTTCCTTTTTAAATCCTTACAAAATAGTGGAAGCTTTTACAATCCTAAGCAGAAATATCCTAATTATGTTAAGTGACTCAAGGGATAGAATTCAGTTTGTATGAATAGATTAAATGTGTTTGATTGCTCTTTTTCAGTGAAGATTGTGTTGTCAAGTTCAAAACTGATAGCTTTATTTGCTTTTGACAAATACATATGGGGAAAATTCTTCTTAGCTAGCTCAATATACTCTAAATCAGCCACAAATATAAATACTAGATCAAGTTTCCCACAACTAAAAGAAATAAAAAAACACCTGATAAAAATCCAATCAAAATTAAACAGTACAGAAGATCTGATAATATGCTCTTCTGTTCTAGTTCTTTTTTGTTTGACTTTCCATAAAAATCTGTACTAATGAAACATCTACATTTTCACTCTAAGTATAAATTTTAGTTTTCCATGACAACAACTACATATTCTGACTGAGTAGCTGCTTTCCACCTCTACATTTTCCAGCTCCAGAAACTAGTCCCGTATGGAACTAAACTGGATTTTTTTATCTTGATCATCTGATAACCCAGGAATCATCAGAATACAGAAAACTAGTATGTTGGCTTGGTCTTCAGTGTTAGAAACAGAGAAAACAAGTTGAGGAAAGTCTCAACAATAACATGTTCAGGGAAGTCTTATCTAAAATATCTATTCAGAAGATTAGATGCCCTTTTCTGGCATTTAACCCCCTCTAGTTCAACTTTTCCAAATTAAGTTTTCTGCCTTCACCCTACCCCCACTTGATACCATGATGAAATCAGGACATAAGTAAAACATCCCAAGTATTAATATATCTACTATTCCATCCCACAAACTAGTTACACTAAACAAGGAGGAGATACTAAAAATCTAAATAAGGAATTTTTTTAACCTTCAGAATTTAGAAGAACATTGTATCATGATATCCTTGGATCAATATTTAAGCAAAACCATTCAGTAAGTTGAAAGGGGTGAAACGCTCTTTCTAAAGAGGTCACAAGGAAGTAAATAATAGGATCAATGACAATATTAATAATGCACTATCTCTTATAACAAAACATGTTACTAAAACAGACAGGGTAAAAGGTATACAGTTAGGATAATAACATTTCACTACCAGTCCTTCATAGAGAAAATCTTTTGCAAGACCATGTGACATATTTATTCAGCCTGTATCAAGGAATATAGTAGTGGTTTTCAAACTGTTCTTCAGAATCTCTCAGGGATCTCAGTAAAAGAGGCTCACATCCTGGGGTATTATTCTTCATTCACATTGCCATCTTCTTCATTCACTTATGCATACAATAAATACTAAATAAGCTGCCTATTCCATGCATATACTGTGGTTAACCAGTACCTTCTAAGATCACACCTGTGAATACAAAAGAAATAATCCCTGCCCTCAGGTAGCTCAATCAAGAAGTCAAACATCAAGAGGGGCACCTGGGTGGCTCAGTCATTAAGCGTCTGACTCTCAGTTTCAGCTCAGGTCATGATCTCACAGTTTTGTGGGTTCAAGCCCCACACTGGGCTCTGCATTGGCAGTGTGGAGCCTGCTTGGGAATCCCTCTCTCTCTGTCCCTCCCCTCCTCACATTTTCACTGTCTCTCTCAAAATAATAACCTTAAAAAATTTTTTAAAAAATTCAAACATCAAGCAAATAATCAAATAATTAATGGCCATAGAAACAAACTCTATAAAAGAGAGTTCTACAAAAGCATATTACACAAAGTTTTTGGTGAGTTTTAAACATCTTATGAGTTTTCTCTTTGATTTTAGGTAAAGGATTATCGACTCCCAAGACACCTAAATAATAAAAGATAACCTGGCATTTCTGGTGGCAATTACCAAATCTAAACTCTGATGCCCAACTTTATCATGACCCTGATTCAAAAGAACTACAGATACAATCATTAAAATATTGTAAGTATCTCTATGTATCAGATACTATGTTAGATGCTTTTGGACTACAAAGTAATATTCACTTAAGAAATATCTGAAAATATTTTACTGAATGTCTGATATACTAGGCATTGGAGATTGTTTCCATACAAGAATGAGTTTCCAGCATTTTTCAGAAAATTTATTATTTTTCTGAATTCCAAATCCCCCATCCCCCCCAAAAAAAATCAGTCAAGAAATAGAGAAAATCAGAACTAGGAAAAGTATTACAATCTGCTGTGAGAATTAAAGCTTAACAACATGGAGACATCACTGGTTAAAGGAATATACACACATCAAGCTAGCAGCAAGAGTAGGAAGTGCTGACACAACACAAGGAGTAGAGGGTTCAGGTCAGCATTGCTAAGAACCAGGGAAGGCAAACATAGAAGAAAGATGGTCATGATTTAATTAATTGGTCAGTCTTATTTGTCGCTGTCGTCAAGTTATGTGTCTGTTCATGGCCCCGTCTGCTGCTAAAAGTGAACCACTCTTGAAAATAAAATAAATATGAACGTGTTTATATGCATAATATAATTTATACAAATCCTATGAGTTTTGGAAGCAAAGTAAGTCATTACATTAGCCATTTGCCACATGATTCTGTATGGTCTCTTAGTTTTACTAGGTAGGAAGTCTGAATGTCATGTTATTTGAAAAAACCCACTAACTATTCACTGGTGTTTTCTAGGGTTTGAATATTCATTGGAGGCTGCAGTTCTTTATTGATACTACTAAACTTAACATTTTTCATATAGTATACAAAATTTTAGATATTCATAATAATGAATACAAGATATAAAGACTGCTAGAAATATTTTAAGAACAGTTTATGATTTAAGAATTCCCAAGAATTTCTAGGAATTATGATTTCTTGTTCCTGAATCCCCAAGGTTAATATTTATTGGGATTTCCTCTTTGGAGTTTAGAAGAGGAACACAAACATGGACACCAAAAAAGTGTCATAGGTGTTATGATAAAATTCTATTTTGTATACAGTTGAAAACACAAAAGACAAAAAACATAGGACCAATAGGCCTGTCAAAAGTCTGGAGAAGGTTTCATAAAAAAGGACATGAGTGCTTAAGTGTTTTTTGTCCTAAAGACAAAAACAAAACAAAACAAAACAAAGCTATTTTCCAGGTAGAGTAGAGGGAGGTGTAAGGTTGCTGACATACATACATAGGGAAGACTCTGTGAGAAGGCTGGGGTCATGAAAGTCAAGAATCTTAAATAGTCTACTGATATGATCAAATTTATGTATTAGAAAGAAAGAGTTCTCTGGAGGACACATGGAGAATGGCTTCAAAACTATGTGTGATGGGACTGGTAGAGCAATAAGACTACCACAATAGTTAGGCACATTCACTAAACAACACAACCATACATATTGTCAAAAACCCATTCATATCTGACCAGTGTAGAGTGAAACCTGTAAGAGAAACTGAAAATAGATGTATTGTTATAAACTGTAAAATAACAACAAATACAATTTTTAGAGAGAGAATGATTATGTTGATCTCTTTCCTAGTTTCATATAATCACTTAAGGAAGAAAACCAACGTTTAAAAAAATCCTTTATATAATAAATCAAATTGTTAAGAAGAGCAATTTCTTTAAAAAGAGATATCTAGTTACCCTGTCACTGACCCTCCTAAAGAATCTAAGGACACCTTATTCATTTTCTAAGTCTTGTCACTCTTCTAACCCAGATTAACTCATAATTAAAAATATGGAATCAATAGAATTATTTTTAGTTGCCTATAAGTACCTAATTGTTCTCATTGCTATTTTTCTTTCTGATTCAGGAAAAGCAATTTATTAGATGAACATCTATGAATCATAATCAGGCTAAAAGCTCTTATGCCTCCCCCCCCCATCATCTCATTCTGTTGATACTGTTATGCAGATTTTGTAAACAATTAAATCTGTTCACATGCAAACAATTTTGGTTTAATCATGAACAACAATAAAGGGGTTCATACACTTTCATATTCTTCATGCTGTACCCATAATCCTTTTAAAAGCATACTAATATATCTTATTATGTATTCCAAAGCTGTTATATCTAAGTGAATGTTCTTTTCAAAATTCTTTTGACATGCTCCTGGAGCAGTTCCAGAAATAAATATTAACACTTTTGGGGAATTTTACTGCACCCTTTTAGGTAGCCAAATAGGAAGCTGGTGGAGGAGTGAAGCCAAAGATTAAAATAAATGCACTATTCATTTTTAACATAGGGTTTTTCTTATTCTTCTTTTTAATAGCTCTAGAAGTAATTTTACTGTTAACACTGAATATTTGTGAAGTGGTGTTGTAAAAATCATTTTTACAAAGAAGAAGGCTAAAAAAGATTTTCAACTCACCATCAGTGCACAAGTTTGAACAACTGACAATCTTCACACACAATATGCTTCCAATGAGCATGCTCTTATGCATAAAAAAGGAAACAAAGCATTTCAGGACTGTATTTGTAAAAGGGTATTAAAAAAAAAAAAAAGCACAGAGTAAGTTTCAGAGTGGAAAAACATGACAGACTCTCCATAGTCAAACCTGGCACCGAACTATTTTCTAAGGTACATTTAAAGCAGAACATCCGTGTTATTTATATAATATCGACAATAAGAAAGAGCACAAAGGTAGACTTAAGACAGCTAAAGAATCCAGTTCATATGCTATAAAATATTTTTCTTTTTATCTAACAGTCACCTGAACAAGAGTGCCATTATTCAGCCAAGGCAAATAGGTCCTAAAAATTGTCTCAAATTTTCTATAATGCTAAGTAGTCTAGCTTGTTCATATGACTTTGCTTAATGCAGCTAAATACTATGAATGCTATTCAGTTATCAAAGATACACAGTACCATTCAAGTTTAGGGAAATAGTAGGATTTTAATACAGAATAACAAATTAATCTCATATTTTCTGCTTTCATCTTCCCACTCAACATCCAAGTGCTATATAGTCCATTCTATTTTTCCCTCACACTATGCCACCAAACATTTTTACTGCAGCAATAAGTGTGAGAAAATAGAATCCAGTAGGGGAGAAAGGGAATGAAAGAGAGAAAATGTAAAGGTAGAGAAGCCAACATGAGAAAGAAAAACTTAGCAGATGTCTCCAGAGAGCTCACCCAGTATTCCTAGACCAGATGGAAAGAACAGTATGGTACAGAATTCTCTATCCCTACACCCAGATGTCACAAGGAATGGAGATGCAAACCTTGTTAGGAACTAACACTTAACACCGTATTTCTTGTGGGCTGTGCCATTTATTCACTCATTCATATATAGACTGGTTAGTGATTTTTTTTCTTTTTCTGGTTTTCTCTGTGGGTGCCTCTCAAATTTCTTTGTCAATCCTTGACCTCTCTCCAAAGCCAATCATGTATTTCTAGGCCCTGCCAATGACCTCCTTAGAACCTCTATCTCAACATCCCCAAAATCCAACTCATTTTTCCTGACACTGGAAAACACAGTGCTACCCCTTGACGTTTTTCCTATGAAAAAAAAAAAATCTCCAGGGGTTTCACAATGACTGTTGAAAATATTTTAAATCCTTTGACCTAATCATCGAAGGATTTCATGATCCCACCTCAATCTAACTTTCAAAATAACATCACAACTCTCCTTCACATACTCTTTGTTCAAAACACTGGCCTATATATTATTAAGTAGAATATACCTGAGCACGCATACCTTGTGTCTTTGCTCACATTCACTTATCTTTGCTCCTAGCTTACTCTGTGATAGATACTGAATTAGACACTGGATACGAAGATGAATAACAGATCTTAGATTATAAAATTCTTAAAGAAAGAAGGAGCATGGGCTTTGGAGTTAGACAGGACTGGGGTTTAAATTTAGATTTTGCAATTACTGGCCATGTGACAAGTTCTTCAGTTGTGGACAGCTTCCTGCCCTGTGAAATGAAACGAGAGTAACAGCATCTCCCTTGGAGACTTGCCAGGTGATTTAGATGATATATTTTAAAAGCCTGAGACAGTGTCCTGCAAATAGGAAAGTCTCCATCCTTAGATATCATCATTACTTCCCAAAGCAGAAGACTGCACTCAAGACACTAAGAAGTTGGCTCTAACCTGCCTAGGTCCTGAGCAACTATAGAGAGCAACTACAGCTTTCCTCTACTCCTCTTCTCCAATTTTGGAATTTGTAGAGATAACTAAGGCTAAGCTCACAGCCTCTGCCTTTTGACACTTTGCCTAGTGATCTTTCCACTCTCCCACATCACCACACTGTGCCCCCAATTTATCAACGTTTTTTTTTTTTGTTTTTTTTTTTATTTATTTTTGGGACAGAGGGAGACAGAGCATGAACGGGGGAGGGGCAGAGAGAGAGGGAGACACAGAATCGGAAACAGGCTCCAGGCTCCGAGTCATCAGCCCAGAGCCTGACGCGGGGCTCGAACTCACGGACCGCGAGATCGTGACCCGGCTGAAGTCGGACGCCTAACCGACTGCGCCACCCAGGCGCCCCATTGTGCCCCCAATTTAAGACAAGGAGCATCTGTGTTAATGAGTAGTTAGTGTGAGAAACTGAGCCAAATAGGTATATGAGTGTCTTACACAGGTAAATAACTGATTTCCCTTTCAAACCTGTATTCTTTAAATAAAATTCAAAACTTACTTCACATAGTGGAAGGGTACTGCCCAATTGTAATAATTTTTCCACTCCAAGATACTATCTACTTCAGTGGGAAAGGGGACAAATTTAGATTTTTCACATTACAGCAAACTGCGCTATCTAGTGCCATGTTTCTATTCTACCCCAGCATCCTTTATGGATTGCCCTCCTGGACTCCTAACTGACCTTTATCCAAGTTTGTATATGAAAAACGACCTCGAGGGGAAAATGAGTTATATATACAGTGTTTGAGGAAGTCCAGCACTCTTGGTCCTAGTTCCAGAACAGTCAGTGCCAAGACATCCTGGACAGTGTGGAAAAGAGTAGTTGAGGAATCCTAGCAGCTATAAATGCTTAGCAGCCAAGTGAAAGCGGCAAGTCACAGGTTTTGGCAATCTGTTTACATATGACCCTACCTCTGAAGAAAAGTTAGAAGCAGGGGGAAAGGGCTTGACATAAAGCAAACTTATAAGGCGATCTACTTACTCAATAGAAGCTGAGAAGGGAACGTGGGTGGCTCAGTCAGTTAAGCATCTGATTCTTGATTTCGGTTCAGGTAATGATCACCTGGTTCATAAGATCAAGCCCCACCTCAGGTCCTACACTCACAGTGAGAGTGCTTGGAATTCTCTCTCTCCTCTCTCTCTGCCTCCCCTCCTGCTTGCACATGCTTCCTTGCTCTCTCTCTCCGTCTCTTATTATAAATAAATAAACTTAAAAAAAAATTTTTTAAATAGAAGCTGGAGAAATAGGCAAGCAGAAAGTAGCTTAGAAATCCTCCAAAAAAGAAAGGTTTTCGTTGGTTGGTTTGTTTGTTTGTTTGTTTGTTTTGGTGATGGTGAGGAGAGGGCTTTATTCCATCTAAATTAGGAGTTCTTTTACTTAGAACTATGCCTCAATTTGGACTACATCGTAAACATTTGTGGGGATCTCATTGCCTAAAATTCATTTATTCCTTCTTTTGGTAACAGCACTCCATTACATTTCAGAGAACTCTCCCTTCTCTATTGTATTTATTCTTTAAGGGACTATAAATCAATATGCTGTTCTTTTCACTTAAACAGGGATGTCTAATAATCCAAGCTCTGCCAGGGAGATGGCTTCCAAATTTTAGATCTAAAGTAGAGTGGCTTAAGAATGAAAAGATCAAGTCCCAGAACTGGAGCTCTGAGAAGAAGAGAAAATCCTGCTGTTTAAACACCTAATGCTGCCCTGAGCCTGATTTTCAGCCCTTTTTTAATTCTGTAAACTGCCCAGTAACTTCCCAATAAATTCCTTTCCTGCTTTCTTAGCTAGAGTTGCTTTCTCCTGCTGGCAACCTAAGAACCCTTGACGTGGAATTGAAGCCATTTGCCTTTGTGCCTTGTCTTCCCAACTGAAAAATACAAATATTTTAAATAAAAATAACCTGTACTATAATACTTTTTACTATAATAGTTTTTATGAATCTATTAGAAAAGTACCAAGCATATGTTTATTGAAATATAAAACTTAAGAGGAGCATTTTTTTCCTTACCTATTCTTCCTTATTTTTATCAGAATTCACTTTATTCCCTGCCACAGTCTCCCACTACTCAATTTTATTCACATTTGAGCCAAGATTTACTGTATTAAGATTAACTGCATTGATTTGTTTATTTGCTGCCCCAAGCAGTAAGGTAATTTATGTGGCTCATATTCTGGCTTAAAAGTTGATTTTTTTCTGAGCATTTTCAACACCATTGCTCCTTATTCCATTGCCTTTTCCCAAAAGTGTAGTACTGTGTTAAGAGTAATGTTTAAAAAATAGTTAAAGGTATGATACTAGTATTTAGTCTCCCAGGTCTCTTCTATGAAATAAATTACCATAAGAAGATGTGAATTTGTAAATTAGCCTGTATAATTAACAGAAGTTTAGAAATCTGAAAAATATAGTAATCACCTAATCTAAGCCTATCATTTTACAAATAAGGAAATTATGGCCTCCTTAGACCATTCTTCTTGATTTCCAGCATCATCACTGAGTTATTTTTGTTTTTGTATTTCTTCTTTCCTTCAAATGTGGTTCAAGGAAGATAATACACATTTTCAGTAATCCTTCTTAAACAAGAGGAAAAAAAGAAAGAAGCTGACATCCCCACAGAAGTCAGTGACACCTGTAATCTCTCAATAACTTAAAAGCCAAACCTTACCGTTCTCTTCAACTCATCCTTTCTTTAAATCTTCTACTCACTGTCACTATAAAGATCAAATAAAAGCAATGTATGAGTTATAAAATGCTATATGAATCAGAATGTTGATATTGCTATTATTTGTCCTTTCTCTTCCCATGCCACCAACCCAGTCAAAGCCATCATCACCTTACATCAGAATTATAAAAAAAACCAACAGAAGTCCCTATCTCCATTTTCTCCCCATTCTAACCCATCCTAGAGACAACTTTTTATGTGAATCTCTTAATTCTGCCAGATTCTTAAGGAAGAAATAACACCAATAGTACACTTACTCTTTCACAGAATGGAAAAAAATAGGAAAACAAGGCCAAATGTGGTTTTGGATGCCAGGATAACATTAGTACCAAAACTGCACAAGGATATCACAAGAAAGCAAAACAAAAGGCAAATCCTACTCATGAATATGAGTGTAAAACTCTTAAATGGAGTAGTAGGAAATCAAATCCTACAATATATGAAAGGGATCATCAAGTTTCATCTATTCTAGTAATGCAACATAATTTACTACAGGAACAGCATGAGAAAGAAAAATTATATGATCATCTCAACAGATGCAGGAAACGCTTTCTGTAATTCAGCACCAATTCATTATTAAAAAAAAAACTAGCAAACTAGTAAGAAAATGGAACTGTCTTAGACTGATTAAAGAGGTTCTACTTAAAAAAAGTTATGGGATTTAGAAATCAGGAGAGTGGTAATCCTTTGGAGCTAGTAAATGCAAATAATTAAGGGAAGAATTTCAGGGGCTGATTTCTTGATCTGAGTGCTTATGATACAAATGTGTTCATAAGTTTATAAGAATTAATTGAGTTGTACAAATGTGCTATGCATACTTCCTGTATGCACATTTTACTACAAAAATAAATTAAAAAAATCTACAGCAATCATCATATTTAATTGTGAAAGAATGAAAACTTTCTTCTTGAGAACGGAAACCAAATAAAGATGCCACTAACATCACTGCTCTTTATTGGAAGTCATAGTCAATGCAACAAGAAAGAAAAGGAAATAAAAGATATAAGCAATGAAAACTAAGAAATAAAACTGCTATTATCATGTAGAAAATCCAAAAGAATATAAAGATAAATTACTAGAATTAATAAGTAAATATAGTAAAATCATTGGATTTGAGATGAAAATTAAAAAGCAATTGGTTTTATGCAGCAGCAGCAAAAAAAAAAAAAATAGAAGTTTTTAAGTGGTACCATTTATAATAACATCAAAAGCTAAAATACTAGGGTGCACCTGGGTGGCTCAGTCAGGTTAAGCATCTGACTCTTGATTTCAGCTCAGGTTATGATCTCACAGCTTGTGAGTTTGAACCCCGCACTGGGCTTCACACCAACTACTTGAGATTCTCTCCCTTTCCTTCTCTCTCTGCCCCGACCCCGTGTGCCTATGCACACATGTTATCTCTCTCAAAATAAATAAATAAAAACTTTAAAACATATATCTATAAAACACTTCATAATAAAACTAATAAAATATGAGTAATAGCTCTGCAGAGAACACTATAAAACATTATTTTAAATATTTATGCATTATGTATATTGCAATCACATGTACATCTTCTAAAAAATCACGTGGACACTCTCACCGCTGTTGTTTAACATAGTGTTGGAAGTTCTAGCCTCAGCAATCAGACAACAAAAGGAAATCAAAGGCATCAACATTGGCAAAGATGAAGTCAAGCTTTCACTTTTTGCAGATGACGCAATATTATACATGGAAAATCCAACAGACTCCACTGAAAGTCTGCTAGAACTGATACATGAATTTAGCAAAGTTGCAGGATACAAAATCAATGTACAGAAATCAGTTGCATTCTTATACACTAATAATGAAGCAACAGAAAAACAAATAAAGAAACTGTCCCATTCACAATTGCACCAAGAAGCATAAAATACCTAGGGATAAATCTAACCAAAGATGTACAAGATCTGTATGCTGAACTCTACAGAAAGCTTATGAAGGAAATTGAAGAAGATATAAAGACATGGAAAAACATTCCGTGCTCATGGATTGGAAGAATAAATATTGTCAAAATGTCAATACTACCCAAAGCTATCTACACATTCAATGCAATCCCAGTCAAAATTGCACCAGCATTCTTCTCGAAGCTAGAACAAGCAATCCTAAAATTCATATGGAACCACAAAAGGCCCCGAATAGCCAACGTAATTTTGAAGAAGACCAAAGCAGGAGGCATCACAATCCCAGACTTTAGCCTCTACTACAAAAGCTGTAATCATCAAGACAGCATGGTATTGGCACAAAAACAGATACATAGACCAATGGAATAGAATAGAAACCCCAGAACCCACAAACGTATGGCCAACTAATCTTTGACAAAGCAGGAAAGAACATCCAATGGAAAAAAGACAGTCTCTTTAACAAATGGTGCTGGGAGAACTGGACAGCAACATGCAGAAGGTTGAAACTAGACCACTTTCTCACACCATTCACAAAAATAAACTCAAAATGGATAAAAGACCTGAATGTGAGACAGGAAACCATCAAAACCCTAGAGGAGAAAGCAGGAAAAGACCTCTCTGACCTCAGCCGTAGCAATCTCTTACTTAACACATCCCCAAGGGAAGGGAATTAAAAGCAAAAATGAACTACTGGGACCTTATGAAGATAAAAAGCTTCTGCACAGCAAAGGAAACAACCAACAAAACTAAAAGGCAACCAATGGAATGGGAAAAGATATTTGCAAATGACATATCAGACAAAGGGCTAGTATCCAGAATCTGTAAAGAGGTCACCAAACTCCACACCCGAAAAACAAATAACCCAGTGAAGAAATGGGCAGAAAACATGAATAGACACTTCTCTAAAGAAGACATCCGGATGGCCAACAGGCACATGAAAAGATGCTCAATGTCGCTTCTCATCAGGGAAATACAAATCAAAACCACACTCAGGTATCACCTCACGCCAGTCAGAGCGGCCAAAATGAACAAAATCAGGAGACTATAGATGCTGGCGAGGATGTGGAGAAATGGGAACCCTCTTGCACTGTTGGTGGGAATGCAAATTGGTGCAGCCACTCTGGAAGACAGTCTGGAGGTTCCTCAGAAAATTAAAAATAGACCTACCCTATGACCCAGCAATAGCACTGCTAGGAATTTACCCAAGGGATACAGGAGTACTGATGCATAGGGGCACTTGTACCCCAATGTTTATAGCAGCACTCTCAACAGTAGCCAAATTGTGGAAAGAGCATAAATGTCCATCAACTGATGAATGGATAAAGAAATTGTGGTTTATATACACAATGGAGTACTATGTGGCAATGAGAAAGAATGAAATATGGCCCTTTGTAGCAACATGGATAGAACTGGAGAGTGGGATGCTAAGTGAAATAAGCCATACAGAGAAAGACAGATACCATATATTTTCACTCTTATGTGGATCCTGAGAAACCCAACAGAAACCCATGGGGGAGGGGAAGGAAAAAAAAAACGGAGGTTAGAGTGGAAGAGAGCCAAAGCATAAGAGACTCTTAAAAACTGAGAACAGGGGCGCCTGGGTGGCGCAGTCGGTTAAGTGTCCGACTTCAGCCAGGTCACGATCTCGCGGTCCGTGAGTTCGAGCCCCGCGTCAGGCTCTGGGCTGATGGCTCAGAGCCTGGAGCCTGTTTCCGATTCTGTGTCTCCCTCTCTCTCTGCCCCTCACCCGTTCATGCTCTGTCTCTCTCTGTCCCAAAAAATAAATAAATGTTGAAAAAAAAAATTAAAAAAAAAAAAAACTGAGAACAAACTGAGGGTTGATGGGGGGTGAGAGGGAGGAGAGGGTGGGTGATGGGTATTGAGGAGGGCACCTTTTGGGATGAGCACTGGGTGTTGTATGGAAACCAATTTGACAATAAATTTCATATATTGAAAAAAAAGACATCAAAAATAAAAATAAAAAAATAAAAAATCACGTGGACAACCTAAAAATATATTTGTCAATCGTATCTCAATAAAACTGAAAAAAAAATTTAAGGAGACCTAAATAAATGGAGAGATATACCATCCTAATGGAGGAAATATTGAAAATATGTCCACTTCCCAATATTGTACTACAGAGTCAATGCAATTTCAATAAAAATCTCAAGTAGATTTTTGTAGAAATTGACAAGCTAATTCTAAAATTAATATAAGAAAAAATCAAAATGGGGCACTTGGGTGGTTCAGTCAGTTAAGCACTGAACTTTGGCTCAGGTCATGAATTTGTGGTTAGTGAGTTTGAGTTCCATGTCAGGCTCTGTTCTGACAGCTCAGAGCCTGGAGCCTGCTTAGAATTCTGTGTTTCCCTCTCTGTTTCTCCCCCATTCGCACTCTGTCTGTCTGTCTCTCTCTCTCTCTCTCAAAAATAAAGATTAAAAAAAAAATTTTTAAAGAAAAAAATCAAAAGAATCTTGATAAGATGTGAAGAGGCACACCATCAGACATCAAGATAATAGTAGTTAAAATAGTATGATATTGCTCAGCATACTTTGTAACTCCATCCACATCATTGCAAATGGCAAGATTTCATTCTATTTTGTGACTGAGTAATACTCTCTCTCTCTCTATACACACACACACACACACACACACACACACACACACATCACATCACGTAGTAAGGAAAAAAGAAAGAGGCAAACCATAACACAGACTCTTAACTATAAAGAACAAACTGAGGGTTACCCGAAGGCAGATGGGTAGGGTGATGGGTTAAACAGGTGATGGGTATTAAGGAGGGCGTGTGTTGTGATGATCACACTGTGTGTTGTATGTAAGTGATGAATCATTAAATTGTACACCTGAAACTAATAGTACATTGTATGGTAACTGGAATTTAAACAAAAATTTAGAGAAAGAAAAAAAATAGTGTGATATTTATACAAGAATAAATACATGGACCAATGGAACAGAACATATGTATTTTATAAGTGTCACTGTAGAGTGGTAGAAAAAGAATAATCTTTTCAAAAAGTGGTACTGGTTCAACTGAATATCAATATGGAGAATGAAAACTGACATATACCTCACATCATTTCTAAAATCAATTCCTAATAATTAATAGATCTAACTGTGAAAGAATAATAAAACTTCTGATAGTTAACATAAAGAAATAACTCATAACCTTGATGCAGGCAAAAAGTCGTAAATTGGACACAAAAAACACTAACCACAAAGAAAAACACTGATACCTTGAACTAGTTAAAATTAACAAATCCTGGGGCACCTCAGTAGCTCAGTCAGTTAAGTGCCCAACTTGATTTCAGCTCAGGTCATGATCTCACGGTTCCTGGGACTGAGTCCTGTGTCAGGCTCTGCATTGATATTGCAGAGCCTGCTTGGGATTCTCTCTCTCCCTCTCTCTCTGTCCTTCCCCAGCTCGTGCTCTCTCTCTCTCAAAACAAATAAATAAAACTTTAAAAATAATTAACAGTTCCTATTCATCAAAGACAACATTAATAAAGTGAAAAGGCAAACCACAAATGAAAAAAGATATACCTGCTAGAATGGCTAAGTGAAAAAGACTAACAATACCAAATGATGGTTATGATGGAAAGCACTCACATATTTCTAGAAGTGTAAATTTTGTATAGCCACTCTTAAAAAAAGCTACTACAATCTAGACATACCATTCCTAGACAGACTTTCAATAAAAATATGTACTACCAATTGGAAGGAAGCACAAGGGGTGTTTCTGAGAGTTAGTAATGTTCTCTTATTCTGGGTGGTAATTGCATGGTTTTGTTTTGTTTTGTTTTTGCTTTGTAATAATAAATTTGTACACTTATACTGAGTGCTCTTTTCTATATGTATGCTATATTCCAATTTTTTAAAAACTCAGGGGAGGGGTGCCTGTGTGGCTCAGTTGGTTAAGTGTCTGACTTTGGCTCAGGTCATGATCTCAAGCTCACAAGTTCAAGCCCCGCACTGGGCTCTGTGCAGACACCTCGGAGCCCAGAGCCTGTTTCAGATTCTGTGTCTCCCTCTCTCTCTTCCCCTCCCATGCTCATGCTCTGTCTCTCTCTGTCTCAAAAGTAAGTAAACATTATTTTTTTTTTTAATTAGGGGAGGAAAAAAACAGGGAGAGGAGAAAAAAATCAGAAATGTAAAACTAAAATAAGAAATGTCCATCCACCACCTGACTACCATTTTTAATGTCACAAATGACCCAGTGATAAAATAAGGGAGTTGATAAACTTGATATTTTAGTTGATCTGCACAGTCTTAGAAAAAGTAAATATATAATTTACTTAGGTTTTCTTTAATACTGAAGACAATTTTAAAAGATTCACATTGTTTTGTGCTCCCCTTGGCATTCATAGATACTAGACTGGGAATCAGTGTTCCAATCTAAAAAGAAATCAGACCACCAAAATATTTAGTAAATTTTCCCTCTTCTCTATAAACTGTTAGGTTTATATTGGAATTACCTCTTCAGGAAAATGGCAAGTATACCAATCCTAAGTAAACATTTTAAAATAAAACCATGAAGATCTTATTTTCAATTCTTCCCAATAATAGATACATTACAATCTGAAGGTTTTTCCATTTAACTTCCAAATCTATGCTCCTTGCCAGTCCGTCAGATTTAAATCTTAATCACATACAAACTATGTATCTATTGACATGTTTCTTAATCTGTGCTTCAGCTTCCACATCTGAAATGGAGGTGATGTTACTAATACTTTACCTCATAAGACTGTTGTAAGGATTAAATGTAATAACACACGTAAATCACTTAACACTGTGTCTAAATGGTAGATAAATTGGTATCTTTGACCACCTACTTATTTTTTAAGTGAAACCCTATAATGCTGATTACAAGCTTTGTTGAGTATGAAAGAAATTGTTGGTACAAGGGTTTTCCTTTTAGATGTCTGGTTTGGGAGGTAACCTTGCATTGAAGGACTTCCAAATACCCATATATGGAAGTCTTTTCTTTAGAGTCATTCAATTCTTTCAGAGAAGAATATATTGAACTCCTACTTAGAAATTTGCTGACTCGTTGAAAATGTGTGCAAAAGAATGGGAAGAGGAGTTCAATTGTTTTACATATAAAATTTCTATCTATCCCCTTGTTTTCTGCCTCAAAACTCACCCCATGCCCTCACTATCCCTAGTATCTGTAAGCTCTTCAAACATTTAAAAATAGCTTTTATTTTCGTCCTTGAGTCTTTTCTTCCCCAGCTAATCATAGCCATCTCCTTCAACTGCCTACATACCCTTCATTCATATTTTTATTAATTCACTCAAGAAATATTTAGTGATTATCTGTTGTGACAGCTAATATTATGTGTTAACTAAGCCATGGTACCTAGATATTTGGTCAAATATTACTCTAGGTGTTTCTGTGAAAGTATTTTTTAGATGAAATGAGCATTTAAATCAACTCTGAGCAAAGCAGATTATCCTCCATAATGTGGGAGGGCCTCATCCAATCAGCTGAAGGCCTTAATAGAAAAAAACTGACCTCCTACTAGGAAGAAGAGGGAATTCTGCCAGCAAACCAACTTTGGACACACTGTAACCCTTCCCTAAGTTTCCATCATGCCAGTCCATTTTGAAGATTTTGGTCTTGCCAAGACTCCACAATCACCAATTCTTTAAAATAAATTTCTTTCTCCATATATACATACACCCTGTTGGTTCTGTTTCTCTGGAGAACTTTGCTAATACAGTTATGTTCCAGGAACACAGCAAGGACACATTACCCACCTTTGAGAAACTCCTAGTCGGAATTCATTTCATTATATCTACATAACCCTTTAATCTGTGCCTCAACCACATCAACTATTTTAAATGCAGTCTAACCAGAATTCAGAATAAAACAAACTGAGATTTTTCACCTCCCTAATTCTAGCTACTATTGTTTCTTTAATGTAGCCAAAAAGTAGTCTAATCATATCACTACTTATATTGAGCTTACCATGACAAAATTCTATAAGCTTCCCATAAGAATTGTTGCCAAGTCATGTCTCATCAATTCTGTATGTGCAATTGTTTAATAGGGCCTGCACACAATATATAACATTTAATCCTACTACATTCATCCTCCGAAGATTAGCTTTTTATTGAATGATGTCAAAATTGCTTATTCCTCAAGGAGTGTTAATTTCCTTTTCAGTAAAATGGGAAAAATAAAACACATTACAGGACTAAAGCATTTGACACAATGCCTAGTACATAGCAAGTATCTGACGTGTCTACTTTGAAGTATATAGTACTCAGAAAGAGTTAGATCTATTCCTGCTTCACATTCCCCTGGATTAGCCTATAACCTAAATCACATAGCCATTTCTGGCACTGAAAGACGAAGACAAGAGGAGAGAAGGAGGGAAGGAGAAGGTATAGATAGATAAATGACATGAAGTTGTTGCACAAAGTTGTAATAATGACAATGAATACTTTTTTTGATGTTTACTTATTTGTATTATTTTTGAGAGGGGGGAGGGGCAGGGACAGAGGGAGACAGAGGATCCAAAGCAGGCTCTGTGCCAACAGCAGAGACCTCGATGTGGGGCTCAAACTCACCAACCCTGAGATCATGACCTGAGCTCAAGTCAGATGCTTAACCAACTGAGCCACTCAGGTGCCCCAACAATGAATACTTTTTAATTGGGACATACATCCAGGGGCATAAGAGACGACTCTTAAAGGCTGCAGATTATTTAGAAGATATCCAATGGTAGAAAAAAACACTTTCATTTAGTTTCTTGGCAATTTGCAACTTATAGTCAGAAAGGAATAAATTTAGTGACGTTTGGAATTTGGTTAAACTTTTAAACTGCACTTCCAAATATCGGATTTGGCAAAGTCTAAAATAATCTTTGCCAAGTCCTTGACTTTTTTATTCACATGTATTCAAGGGAAAGCCAGCTTGTAGATTTGAATCATTTAGATTTGACTCATTTAAACATAAGAGTGTTTTATCAAGCCACAAAAACTCGTCCCTCCCCCCCCACACACACACAAAGTTTAAGTCACACACACACACACAAAAAAAAGTCTTATATAAACCACAGCTCTCATACACTAAGTTGCTGAGACTTGGAAGAAGAGATAAACTCAGAAAGACCTCATGAAAGACAGACATTTTGATGAAGTAATTAAAAGAGTGAAATAGCACTGCACACACAGGAAATGGAAAACCATTCCAAATAGGCAGACGGAAATGATATTACATCAATGATAAGGACCATATGCAAATTCCAGTTACTGGATTTTGAATTAAAGATATTTTTCTAAAATGTCTGAAAGAACAACTGGATCGTTGAAGCATCCATAAAATTACTGTCAGGATGTATTTATTCAGCAAATACTTACTGTGTGTCTCCACATGTAAGTCTAATAACACTGGGAAACAATGCTGAACAGGACAGCCATATCCTTGTCTTCTGAAAGCTACAGTCTATAGAGAATAGATTTTTTTAAAAAACAACAGTGAAGACACAATTACAAATTTCTGTAAGGGCTAGGAAGTAAAATGTAGGAAATAGTTTTATTTTACATGAATTTTAAATTGCAATGTTAGGGCTATTAATAAAAAAAGAATAAAAGATTTTCAAATTCCTAGAAACCTTGAAGTTCATCACATACAGTTTTTCCACAAGGATCCTAAGGCAACAATAAGTCAAGTGCTTTGATCAAGGCAAGAGGCAAAGGGAAAAACAAAGCTAGACCTCAACACAGGTTTCCTAACTCTGTATCCTAGATCAATTACTTCATTCAACTTTCACTGACCATCTACTACAATTAGGCACTATGCTAAGTGCTACAGAGGAGGCAAAAATTAAAACACCCCTCCCTAACTCTGAAAGAGCTGATCATTCTGGAAGGGAGATAAGCATGCAAGCAAATAACTGTCAAAAGATAAATGATATAAAACAAGTTTGCACAAAATTCCATAGCACCAAGAAGGAAACCCTAAGTCTGCTTAGGAAGACTAGGATGGCTTCACTTTAGCCGAATCATGTGAATTGAGTAGGATTTTTCCAGGAAGACAAAAGGAAGAGAAATATTTCAGAAAGGGTAAAGAAAATGTGCAAAAAAATGTCAGTTTGAAACAACACTACATGCTCAGGAAATTTTAAATGTAAAAATATCAGAGTTCTTCTACTTGTGAGGTTTCTTTTTCTGAATTATTTTTACCA
The DNA here is from genome assembly GCF_028749965.1 of Puma concolor. Taxonomy (NCBI): domain Eukaryota; kingdom Metazoa; phylum Chordata; class Mammalia; order Carnivora; family Felidae; genus Puma; species Puma concolor. The sequence continues at coordinate 21,738,460 of NC_141673.1, read as the reverse complement.
AAGTAATACATGCACATGGTCAAACAGGGCTGAAAGATTTAAAACACAACAGTCCTGTGGCAACCCCTCTCCTGGTCATCCAACCATCAAGGCGCTCCCATTCCCAGATATAACCACATTACATTCATTCAACCGCTGCTTTTGGCATTTAACTCTATGTTTCTAAATCATGTGTATATACTAATGTATTGGCATCTAACATGGTATGAGGATTTTCTCTTTATACCCACTTCGTCTCCCCCACCACAGACTTCCAATATGATTGAAACATAATTTGGGGCTATATCCATAATTGTTTTCATAATGACTAAGTAACTATTGCTTACTGATTAAAACATTATACTCTGATTCTAATTCCTTTCTGTTAATACCTTTTCATTTTTCTAAAATTGATTTGCATACACTTTATTATTCTTTTTCAATCTCTGGGTATATCTCCCACATTCCAATAGTAATAGAGACATTCTAAATATAATTTTTCTAAAAGTCAAACCTATCAGATGTTTTTTTCTGTGGTTAGGCCCCCTAGAAATCTTCTGCCCCTGTTCCAATCTGCACTGGCTCTCTGGGCTATGCTAGGAATTCCTTTTGCATCTCTTCTGTTAGAGCTCATGCTTCTAGATCATATACTTTGCTATTTCTTGGTGTATATATACCTTATTTTGGTGGAGCCCACCTTCCACTAGCTTCTTGAGAAAAAGTACACAGGAAGGAAATATTTTAAAACTTTGAATATCTCTGTCATTCACACCTAATAATTTGGCCAAATATAAAATTCAAGATTGAAAATTATTTTATTTCTGAATTATTCAGTGCTTATTCCTACTATCTCACAGTTCCTAATGTTGCTTTTGAGAAATCTCATGCCATTCTTATCCCTGATATGTGATATCCTTGATAACCCTGATCCTTTATATGTGAATTTTATTTACTTACTTACTTACTTACTTACTTACTTACTTATTTAGGTGGAGGAGATCTTCTGGAAGTATATAGTTAGGGCTGTATTTAGTTGCAGGTAAAAGAAAATCAACATACAGTGGATTAGCCAAATAGGGTATGCTCCTATCCGCCAACATTACAAGAAATCCATAGGTGGGTGGTTGCTTATATCATTAAATCAGCAGTTGAACCATGTCAGCTCTAAGACCTCTGTGATTCTTATGGTCAAAAAATGACCACTGTAGCTCCAGCCATTAAAAGAAGTATAGCCTATATCACAAATAAACAAAAGTTTTCCCAGAAATTCTTCAGACTTCTACTTACATTTTATAGGCTAGCACTTTATCACACTTGGCCATAGCTATTTAGCAAAGCAAGTTTTTATCTTTCCAGCCTCTTAAATGAAGAAAAAGCAAGGGTAAGAGGAGATTAAAATGGGTCAAGGGGACCAAACTAGAGTATGAAAATTACATTACCATGTGTCTTGGTGTGGACCTTTTCTAACTCCCTTTGTGCTGGGCACACCTGTAAGTTTCTTTAAACTTGAAACACATTTTCAGTCCTGGCAATTATTCCTTTTTAATTCATTTGAAAATTTCCTCCCCTTTGTTTCTCTGTTCTTTTTCTTGGGAACTCCTAAAAGTCAGATGTTAGATGTCTGCTACTGATTGTCCATATCTTCTTTCTCCTATTTCCCATCTCATTATCTCTTAATCCTTTTTTTAAAGTTTACTTATTTTGAGAGAGAGACAGAGTGTACAAGCATAGGGGAAGGACAGAAAGAGAGGAAGAAAGAGAATCTCAAGGAGGCTCCACACTATTAGTGCATAGCTCTACATGGGGATCAAACCCACAAACCTGTGAGATCATAGCCTGGGCTGAAATCAAGAGTCAGACACTTAACTAACTGAGCCACCCAGGTGCCCCTATGTCTTAATTCTGTTTTCTGGGAGATCTCCTTATCTCCAGTTAACCCTTCTATTGAATATTTTATTGCTTACGGCATTTTTTTTTGCTTCTTTTTTTAATGTTTATTTATTTTTGAGAGAGAGAGATAGAGTGTGAGTTGGGGAGGGGCAGAGAGAGAGGGAGACACAGAATCCAAAACAGGCTCCAGGTTCTGAGCTGTCAGCACAGAGCCCGACACAGGGCTTGAACTCATGAACCATGAGATCATGACCTGAGCCAAAGTAGCCACAACTGTCTGAGCCACCCAGGCGTCCCTGCTTTTTTTTTTTTTTAAGTTTTCATTTAAATTCCAGTTGGTTAACATATAGTGTTATGTTAGTTTCAGGTATACAATATAGTGAAACAACACTTCCATACAACATCCAGGGCTCATCACAAGTGCACTCCTTAATCCCCATCACCTATTTAACCCATCCTCCCACCCACCTCTCCACTGGTAATCATCAGTTTGTTCTCTAGAATTAATAGTCTGTTTCTTGATTTGTCTCTTTTTTTTTACTTTTGCTCTTTTGTTTTGTTCTTAAACTCCATATGAATGAAATCATACAATATTTGTCTTTCTCAGGCTTATTTCACTTAGCATAATACTCTCTACCTCCATCCATGTCATTGCAAATGGCATGATTTCATTATTTTTTATAATGGAATAATATTCCATTGTGTGTGTGTGTGTGTGTGTGTGTATCACATCATCTAATTTTTTAATGATTATTTTTGAGAGGGGGGGATTATTTTTGAGAGAAAGGGGAAGAGGGAAGGGCAGAGACAGGGAGACAGAATCCCAAGTAGGCTCTGCACTATCAGCACAGAGCCCAATGTGGGACTTGAACTTGAATGAACTGTGAGATGATGATCTGAGCCAAAATTAAGAGTCAGACACTTAACCTAGTGAGCCATCCAGGTGCCCCTACACCACATCTTCTTTACTGCTCAGCAACCAATGGACACTTGAGCTGTTTCCATAATTTGGCTATTGTAGATAATGCTGCTATAAACATCAGGGTGCATGTATCACCTTGAATTAGTATTTTTATATTCTTTGGGTAAATACCCAGTAGGGAATACAGTAGTTCTATTTTTAACTCTTTGAGGAACTTCCATTCTGTTTTCCAGAATGGCTGCACCACTTTGCATTCCCACCAACAGTTCAAGAGGGTTTCTCTTACTCCACATCCTTACCAACACCTATTGTTTCTTGTGTTGTTGATTCTAGTCCTTCTGACAAGTGTGAGGGGATACCTCATTGTAGTTTTGATTTGCATTTCCCTGATGATCAGTAATGTTATGCATCTTTTCATGTATGAGTTGGCCATCTGTACGTGTTTTTGGAGAAATGTCTGTTCATGTCTTCTGCCCATTTTTTCAATTGGATTATTCATGTTGAGGATGTTGAGTTTTGTAAGTTCTTTACATATTCTGGACACTAACCCTTTATCAGATAGGTCATTTGCAAACATCTTTTCCCATTTTGTAGGTTACCTTTTAGGTTTGTCATTCGTTTCCACCACTGTGCAGAAGCCTTTTATTTTTATGGAGTCCCAATAATTCTTAATCTCTTATTCTTCCTTTTTCATAGCATTATTTTATGGATGCCAAATCTACTTATCTCATATAAGTTATTGATAATATTTGTTTAAGGTTTCTTCTTTTTCCTAACCATCTCCCTTTCTTCAGAGCTCTTTCTGTGTATTTCTTCATTTTGGTCTCTTTCTTTCTGTTGGAGGCTGTCCTCAATTGACTGTTGGTTAACTGGTTCTATGTTCATATCTCAGATATTTAAAAAGGCAACTGGAAGCTATGTGCATGTGGGCAATGCTTGACAAGTTACCAGATTCACTGTATAACAATCACACCAACTCGTTTTTCTTTTCATCAGGAAAGCCCACAAGTCATTACCTATAGAGATTTTCTCTGGAGTCTATCATTTTTTCAGAGAAGGATCCTCCAATCTCCTATCTAAACAGATGTGAGGATAGAAAGGTAGTTGTAAGCTTTGTTGCTAATACTTCAGAGCTAAAGCATAGGAAGGAACTAGGAGTATCACTAATATGCAGACTTTCACTTATCACTCAACTCTCTCCTCTGTCTTCTCTCAGATTCAGTTCTCATAGACTAGGTAGAATGCTGCAGAGATAGAGAAGCAGTAATCATTAGCATCTGGAAATACTATTAATTTAAATAATCCTTTTTGCATCCCACTTCACCTCTCCCCCACATTCTCATCCCATCTTCTGTAATACCTAGCAGCTCTGATTCCTGATCCTTTCTCAGGTTATGCTGGATGAATCAGTTTGCTTATCAATGGTATGTCATATGCAGATGGTCAGATTTGACATTCTCACTGCTAAGTTAACTATAATTCTCCCTCCTGCTTTATATCTCCCTATCCTGTAGATGAAGGTTAGAGATACCTTATGGTTTTACTGAAGATGGAATGTATGTATCTGTTGTTTTTTGTTTATTGTTTTCTTATAAGGTGCATAAGTATTTTTTCTGCCGTTTGAAACAGGTAAATCTCTAATTATAAGTTTAAAACTAAAAAACATTCATAGATATGAACAAAATATGCCCCACAGTAAAACTCTACCCACTAATAAAGATAGTATTGATAGTCATACACCATCAGTTTAAAATAATATCTACGGATTATCCATTTCTGATAATATGATATAGTAGCTACAAGCATGAATTCTGAGGTCAAACTGCCTAGCTTTGAATTCTGTCTCAGCCAACTTTACTAGCCATGTGCTCTTGAACAAATTCTCTTTATATCAATCTCATAATCTGACAAATGTAGAGTGGTGATAAAGATTAAGTAAACAAAGTACCTGGTACTTAAATCATCAATAAATACCAGTACTATTATTAACTCCAACAGATCCAATTTTCCAAAGTAATGAGAGTGACAAGCACTGTTCTAAGTGCTTTACAGATATTAACTTATTCAACCTTTTTCTTTCAAGTAATTTAGTTTCTTTATTTAAATTCAAGTTAAATGTAGTACTGGTTTCAGGAGTAGAACCCAGTGATTCAGCACTTACATATAACACCCAGTGCTCACCCCAACAAGTGCCCTCATTAATGCCCATCACCCATTTAGCCCATCTTCCCACCCACCTCCCCTCTAGCAACCCTCAGTTTGTTCTCTGTATTTAAGAGTTGCTTATGGCTTGCCTCTCTCTCTGTTTCTATCTTATTTTTCCTTCCCTTCCCCTATGTGGATCTGTTGTGTTTCTTAAATTTCAAATATGAGTGAAATCAACAATAGCCAAAGTATGGAAAGAGCCCAAATGCCCATTAACTGATGAACTGATAAAGAAGATGTGGTGTCTCTCTCTCTCTCTCTCCCTCTCTCTCTCTCTCTCTCACACACACACACACACACACACACACACACACACACACACACACACACAGGAATACTACTTGGCAATCAAAAAGGATGAAATCTTGCCATTTGCAACAACATGGATGGAACTAGAGTGTACTATGCTAAGTGAAATAAGTCAATCAGATAAAGACAATTAACTTATTTAATCTTAAAAACAACACTGTAAGGTAGGTACTGTTACCAGGAAAAGTTTAAAAAGGATGAAACATGAACAAATATTTTAAATAACTTGTCCAAGGTCACACAACCAGAAGTAAACAAGATTCAATTCTAAGTAACCTGGTTCTAGAATCTTTGATCTTAACAACTTACATTATATAACTCATGGACAGCATCATTCAAATATAAGTCTCCAGGTTCTCTTTAGTTATCTTATTGAATGTCAATTTGTATGTGATACAACTGACAGAAAAACTTAAAGAAATATTCCAAATGACACTACAAAATCTGAACCAAATTATTTTTCCACTACACTACCTTCTATGTCAAGGCAGTTATAAAGAATGGTTGTGTATATGTGATACTCATTTCTATAATGAGTAGAGAACATAAAACATAAAAATACCATGCAGCTTTTAAGTGTTTTACTCCCAAATTGCACACTATGATTATATCCTTTATCACAGGGAAATGTTTTCTATCTTCTTCATGTGAATTGAAAGATTTGTAAAAGTGAAAACTCACCTTCCTATACCAAGAGCCCCATCAAGACAGCAATTCTTAATTAACTAATAAGCAATTAGTCATGACAAGTGAAAGCTAAAATGAAGCACAAATACATAATTTTGTGACTACTTTTCCTCCACTAAAACCATTAGCCAGAATTTAATAATACGTGTCCCTAGGGTTCTGGGTAAGATGGAAAAAGCATTACAATGCATCCATAAAACCTGGACATAATGCATAGAGTAAGCTATTTGAGAGCTCCAAACAGTAAATAATAGCAGGTGGATTGGAGAAGAAGCCCAGAATTCAAAACAACAACAGTGGGTTTGTTGTTTTTCCTTCATTATCCCTCCCAGTCTGAATTCAAGGTACACCAAAACCAGAGTAAACACCAAGGTGTGAACAGAAAGAGTTCTGGAGAAGCCCTCCAGTTCTGGCTTAACAAGTAGAAAAGGGGATTCCTAACATTCAGACAGAATAAGGGAAATACCAACTTTTCTTTTTTTTATTATTTTTAATTTTCTCTTTTCTAATGCCTCACTCCCCAGGCAATCCTGTGGGAGTGACAATAGCAACAGTGACAGCAGGGAGAGACACACAGGTGCCTTAAAACTTGAAGGAAAAATAAAATTCCTTTCCTTCTAGAAGACCTGTGGTCTAAGAGTAAGGGGGGAATTCCTGTTGCTTTTTCTCCTGGCCCTGAACACAGGTGATGCCATGGGACATGTGTGACACAATATAATAACTAAAGTCCCAGTTTTCTGGTTAAGGGACTCAAAAGCACTAGGAATACTGTAGAGAGGGAGAGAGTTGGGAAGTGACCCCATCCTGAGCTGCACATGAATGGATATGATCCTAAACACCAGAGCAAAGACTTGAGGCCTGAGCTAAATTACAGACCACTGCCCAGATCTCAGACTGGCCACTTGGTTGCAAACACATAGGAGAGATCAAAACAGTACTGCAATAGCACTGAAAATGTAATTAACACTGAAACCACAAACCATAGAAGTGCTGGTCAGAACTTGCAACCTAAACCCTCTGGGTTGACTGCTTGCTAAAATAAACATATCAACATTTCATAGAATGTAAATAAGACCCAGAGTTTCATAACATAATATTCAAAATGTCCAGAACATAATACAAAATTACTCAGCATTACATTGAACCAATAAAATTCCAAATTACATGGGGAAAGAAAATTCACAGACATCAACGCCAAGATATACATATGTTACAATTAGCTGACAAAGATGTTAAAGCAGTTAACTCTTGAAATGAATGAAAAAAGGAGTTTCAGCAAGGAAAAAGAAGATATAAAAAAGAAATAACTGTAAAATTTAGAACTGAAAAATTTCAATAACAAAAATTTTAAAACTCACTAAATGGGTTCTATAACACAATAAAGATGACAGAGGAAAGTGTTACTGAACTTGAATACAGGTCAATACAAATTATCCAGTAAACAGCTGAGAGAAAAATATATTTTAAAAGTAAATAGTCTCAACACCTGAAGGGCAATACCAAAATATCTAGTACTCATATCATCCCAGTCCCAAAAGAAGAGAAAGCATGTACTGCAGAAAAAATACCTGAAAAATTAATGGCTAAAAACTTTCCAAATTTAGCAAAAGACATAAATCCAGAGACTCAAAAAGTTCAGTGAACCTCAAAAAGAGTAAATCCCCAAAACCCTAGACATATGACAATCAAAGTTCTGAAAATTAAGGGCAAAAACATTTAAGTGGCCAAGGAAAAATGATGCATTACTTATAGTGTATTAATGACTCCAAAGCAGGATCTTTCATCAGAGACCATGGAGGCCAGAAAGAAATGGCACACATTTTTAAAGGACTTGAAAAAAAAAACAACATTCAAACCACAATTCTATATCAAGTGAAAATATCCTTCAGGAATAAACATGAAATAGACATTTTCAGACGAGTAAAAACTTCAGAGAATCTATTAAACAAGTGACCTCCTGGGGCACCTGGGTGGCTCAGTCAGTTGAGAGTCTGACTTCAGCTCAGGTCATGATCTCATGGCTCATGAGTTCAAGTCCCACATCAGGTTCACTGCCTTCAGTGCAAAGCTCGCTTCAGATCCTCTGTCCTCTCTCTCTGCCCCATCCCCTCCTCACGTTCTCTCTCAAAAAATAAACATTTAACAAAAAAAGAAAAAGGAAAGGCGTCTCTAAAAAAATTCTAAAAAGAAGTTCTTCAGACAGAGGAGATAATACAAGAAGAAAACGTGAAACATCAGAAATAAAGACAGAACAAAAGAAAATGGTAAATTTCTGGTAAATAGACTATTTCTCCATCTTGAGTTCTTTAAAACATGTTTGACAATTAAGAGTAAAAATTATAGTATTATCTCATGGAGTTTTCAACTTATAAAGTCCAAAAATAGACCCACATAAATATTGCCAATGCAAAGGCAGTTCAATGGAGAAATGACAGTGTTCTTCATAAGAAGTACTAGAACAGATGGCTTTCTCTAAGCAAAAACAAAAACAAAAACCTCAAAATGTATCATGGACCTGAATATAAAACATAAAACTATTATATACAGTTTTCAGAAAAAACAATAGAACAACTTGTTGTACCAAAAGCATAATCCATAAAATTTTTCTGATAAATTGGACTTCATCAAAATAAAAAGTTTTGGCTTTGCCAAGACACTACTAAAACAATACAAAATAAGCCACAGACTAGAAAAACATATCTGCAAATCATATATTAGACAAAAATTTATATCCAGAATATACAAAGAACTCCCAAAATTTATTAAGAAACCAAAATAATCATTTTTTAAAAATGGACAAAAGATTTAAAGAGATAAGTTCATCAAATAAAACACACATATGGTAAATAAGCACATGAAAATATACTCTAAATCATTAGTCACTGCAAGTGAAAATAAATCCAAAATAAGAGCCATTACATACCTATGAGGATGGGGATGGGGAAAAAAACCTAACAACCTCTAAGAGCTAGCAAGGATATAGAGCAACTGAAACACTCAAACATCCCTGTAGGGAAAGCAAACTGTACAGCCACATTGAAAAACAGTCTGGAAGTTTCTAATAAACATACCATAAAGTTACACTTATCATATGATCCAGCAATTCCACTCTTAGGTATTTACACAAGAGAAATAAATATTTATTTTCACACAAGCCTGTACCTGAATATTTATAGCAGATTTATAAGCACCAAAAAGGGAAGGAAAAAAAAGGCAAATTTTCTTAAAATGGTACATGGATAAACAAATTGTGTACACCCATAGAAAGGAACACCATTCACAAATAAAAATAAATTATTGATACATACAACAATTACAAAAGTCTTATGTAATGTCAAAGATGCCAGGCACAAAACACTACATATTATAAAATCCCATTTATATGACATTATGGTAAAAGCAAAACTACAGGAACAGAGAAAATATCAGTGATTGTCAGGGGTCAGGGCTGGGAAGGAAAAAAGAAAAGAGCTGAATAAGGGCATTTGGGGGTGATGGAACTATTTCATATTTTGACTGTGGTAATGGTTACATGATAACGCATTTGTCCAAACTCATAAAGCTGCACACCAAAAACAATAAATTTTATTGTACATTATTTAAAAAGGAAAAAAAGCAAAGGCAAGGACAACCTAAGATTCCATATTACCTAGTGAACTGTTTAATATATGATCTTAGACAAATGACTTAACATCACACAGCTTTGGTTCTCCAACTTTTAAAGTGAAAAATATACTATTTATATCTCATTGATCTTTTTTTTTAAGTTCTTTAAAAGTTCCAAGATCCTGTATTTTCACATTCAGTTACTTGTTTCTAAAATGTCTCTTCCCTTCCTCTCTTCCCATTTGCTTGGCTAATTCCATTTCATCCTTTAGTTCTCAGTTTAAATATTGTTTCCGCATGAAGTCTTCACTGCACAATGTACTCTTATTTCATAACACTTCTCACATCTGTGTTCCAATAATTGTATTTAATGTCTATCTCTTTCACAAAACGGTAAGCTCCATGAGGAAAGGGACTATTTGAATTGTTTTTACCAGAGTGTTTTATCACACCTGTTTATCCAAGAAACCATAGAGTGCCTAGAACACTGCTGAGTGTTTCATAAACACTTCTAAACAAGGGTGCAAAGACAATACACATAACATTTTCTATTGTGTTATTCTTTTTTTTTAAAGTAATTGCAATTTATTCTCCCACTCAAGTACAAGAGTGCTCATTTCCTTTTTTTTTAATTTTTTTTTCAATATATGAAGTTTATTGTCAACTTGGTTTCCATACAACACCCAGTGCTCATCCCAAAAGGTGCCCTCCTCAATACCCATCACCCACCCTCCCCTCCCTCCCACCCCTCATCAACCCTCACTTTGTTCTCAGTTTTTTTTTTTTATTTATATATGAAATTTATTGTCAAATTGGTTTCCATACAACACCCAGTGCTCATCCCAAAAGGTGCCCTCCTCAATACCCATCACCCACCCTCTCTTCCCTCCCACCCCCCTCAACCCTCAGTTTGCTCTCAGTTCTCAACAGTCTCTTATGCTTTGGCTCTCTCCCACTCTAACCTCTTTTTTTTTCCTTCCCCTCCCCCATGGGTTCCTGTCAAGTTTCTCAGGATCCACATAAGAGTGAAACCATATGGTATCTGTCTTTCTCTGTATGGCTTATTTCACTTAGCATCACACTCTCCAGTTCCATCCATGTTGCTACAAAGGGACATATTTCGTTCTTTCTCATTGCCATGTAGTACTCCATTGTGTATATAAACCACAATTTCTTTATCCATTCATCAGGTGATGGACATTTATGCTCTTTCCAAAATTTGGCTATTGTTGAGAGTGCTGCTATAAACATTGGGGTACAAGTGCCCCTATGCACTCCTGTATCCCTTGGGTAAATTCCTAGCAGTGCTATTGCTGGGTCATAGGGTAGGTCTATTTTTAATTTTCTGAGGAACCTCCACACTGCTTTCCAGAGCGGCTGCACCAATTTGCATTCCCACCAACAGTGCAAGAGGGTTCCCATTTCTCCACATCCTCGCCAGCATCTATAGTCTCCTGATTTGTTCATTTTGGCCACTCTGACTGGCGTGAGGTGATATCTGAGTGTGGTTTTGATTTGTATTTCCCTGATGAGGAGCGACGTTGAGCATCTTTTCATGTGCCTGTTGGCCATCCGGATGTCTTCTTTAGAGAAGTGTCTATTCATGTTTTCTGCCCATTTCTTCACTGGGTTATTTGTTTTTTGGGTGTGGAGTTTGGTGACCTCTTTACAGACTCTGGATACTAGCCCTTTGTCTGATATGTCATTTGCAAATATCTTTTCCCATTCCGTTGGTTGCCTTCTAGTTTTGTTGGTTGTTTCCTTTGCTGTGCAGAAGCTTTTCATCTTCCTAAGTTCCCAGTAATTCACTTTTGCTTTTAATTCCCTTGCCTTTGGGGATGTGTCGAGGAAGAGATTGCTACGGCTGAGGTCAGAGAGGTCTTTTCCTGCTTTCTCCTCTAGGGTTTTGATGGCTTCCTGTCTCACATTCAGGTCCTTTATCCATTTTGAGCTTATTTTTGTGAATGGTGTGAGAAAGTGGTCTAGTTTCAATCTTCTGCATGTTGCTGTCCAGTTCTCCCAGCACCATTTGTTAAAGAGACTGTCTTTTTTCCATTGGATATTCTTTCCTGCTTTGTCAAAGATTAGTTGGCCATACGTTTGTGGGTCTAGTTCTGGGGTTTCTATTCTATTCCATTAGTCTATGTGTCTGTTTTTGTGCCAGTACCATGCTGTCTTGATGATGACAGCTTTGTAGTAGAGGCTAAAGTCTGGGATTGTGATGCCTCCTGCTTTGGTCTTCTTCAAAATCACGTTGGCTATTCGGGGCCTTTTGTGGTTCCATATGAATTTTAGGATTGCTTGTTCTAGCTTCGAGAAGAATGCTGGAGCAATTTTGATTGGGATTGCATTGAATGTGTAGATAGCTTTGGGTAGTATTGACATTTTGACAATATTTATTCTTCCAGTCCATGAGCAGGGAATGTCTTTCCATTTCTTTATATCTTCTTCAATTTCCTTCATAAGCTTTCTATAGTTTTCAGCATACAGATCTTGTACATCTTTGGTTAGATTTCTTCCTAGGTATTTTATGCTTCTTGGTGCAATTGTGAATGGGATCAGTTTCTTTACTTGTCTTTCTGTTGCTTCATTGTTAGTGTATAAGAATGCAACTGATTTCTGTGCATTGATTTTGTATCCTGCAACTTTGCTGAATTCATGTATCAGTTCTAGCAGACTTTTGGCAGAGTCTATCGGATTTTCCATCTATAATATCATGTCATCTGCAAAAAGTGAAAGCTTGACTTCATCTTTGCCAATGCTGATGCCTTTGATTTCCTTTTGTTGTCTGATTGCTGATGCTAGAACTTCCAACACTATGTTAAACAACAGCGGTGAGAGTAGACATCCCTGTCGTGTTCCTGATCTCAGGGAAAAAGCTCTCAGTTTTTCCCCATTGAGGATGATGTTAGCTGTGGGCTTTTCATAAATGGCTTTTATGATGTTTAAGTATGTTCCTTCTGTCCCGACTTTCTCAAGGGTTTTTATTAAGAAAGGGTGCTGGATTTTGTCAAAGGCCTTTTCTGCATCGATTGACAGGATCATATGGTTCTTATCTTTTCTTTTATTAATGTGATGTGTTATTAATTCTTAATATCTTTGACTTTCTCATTATACATATAAATATACACACATATGTATCTTATTTTTTATCTTTTTCATTCTCTATATATACTTACATATATGTATCCATTTGCATGTGTATGTGTGTACTTACATACACACCACATTATAATGGTATATAATACACATACTGTCAACAAAGTTCCTTGGCAAACGTCCATCAAAAGATAGCAAATAATACACCTAGGATGATACATCTGCTTACTAACTTTTCCTCATTTGTGATCATTATTAATAGAAAATGACAATGTGACATATCTACTATATATCCACAATTAGATTATCAAATTAGTTGGTAGGATATAGATATAGATATAGATATAGATATAGATATAGATATAGATATAGTCAATAATTTGCATATCACTGTGGGGCACACATTAAAGCATACACACAGAAAAGCACTCAGGAACCAAACCTTTTTCTTTCTTATAGAAGCTGTCAAAAATGTTAAAGACCTGGGGCGCCTGGGTGGCGCAGTCGGTTAAGCGTCCGACTTCAGCCAGGTCACGATCTCGCGGTCCGTGAGTTCGAGCCCCGCGTCGGGCTCTGGGCTGATGGCTCAGAGCCTGGAGCCTGTTTCCGATTCTGTGTCTCCCTCTCTCTCTGCCCCTCACCCGTTCATGCTCTGTCTCTCTCTGTCCCCAAAATAAATAAACGTTGAAAAAAAAAAATTAAAAAAAAAATGTTAAAGACCTGACTTTCAAGAAACTCAAAGCATGATTTATAGATTACCTGACAAAATCACTCTAAAGCAGCTAGCAGCATTTATCATTAGCTGGAACTCAATTATGGATGCTCCCAGAGTAAATTCCCAGGAAGCCATTTTGAATATTTAATCTTAGTCCTGCATAAATTATCTAATGCACTACTCTACAGTTCAGGTATATGAGATATTAATATCCTTCATTTAATGGATCAGTAACTGATAGCCTGAAAGGTTCAATGCAGATCACAACTGTAACAAATGGTTAGATAGACATTCATACTCAACTGCTGTTCTCTCCAATATGGCAACCACTAGCCAGATGTGGTTAATCAAAACCAAGAGGTGTTGTAGGTATAGTGAATTGAATTCACATATTGAATAATTGCTATGAGATAAAGAATGTATAACACCTCACTCGTAATAAAATATATTATTAAAATTGATTTCATCTGTCTCTTTTTACTTCTTTTAGTACGGTCACTTGAAAACTTTAAACTACGTATGTGGCCAGCATTATATTTCCATTGCCATTGGATAAAGCTCTTCTGAAGCAAGGTGCTTTAACAACAGGAGATTATTTGGAGGCAAAGAGACTTAGGTTTACATCCCAGACTCCACCACATACTTACAAAGTGACTTTGTGAAAGACTGTTTAACATCTTTAAGATGCACTTTTCTTACATTTAAAATTGTAATATTAAACCTACAATACAGTACTATGAAGAGGTTAAATGATACATTAAAAAGGTTACAATGTGTCCTATAATTAACAGCCCCTTGATATTAATTCTCTTTTCTTCTTCTTTCCCAGCCAGTTTCCCTATTAATTTAAACTGGAGTTAAACTTCTATAGTGGACGTATTAGTCCCAGTGCCTACAATTTCCAATATCTTAGTCCAGGTTAACACAAGCCTCACGACTAGAAAAAGAGATATAGGCTGGTGGTCAATGATTAGCCCAAGATAGACACTTGACTCAAGTATGACCCCCTGGGTCCAAATAGAGGATCCATGATAACTTGCTGAATCAGTCATATTTTCTCCCTATGGAATTAATCCTAAAAATAGACACAGACTAGTTAATAACAAAAGGACAATGAAGCAAACATGGGGAGAGAAGCAGAGGTAATAAGAGAAAAAGCTATTCATTCATTCTACAAATATTAATCATAGTCCATTTACTATGTGCTATATGACCCAAAAGGGAGACACTGGGAGAGGAATGAATTCCTAGAGTTTTTAAGAGATCCACACAACTTCCAATTCCAGTCCACATGACTCTTTGCAATAAATCCTTTTTCCCCCCTTTAGATAGAGGGAGTAAGGCTCCATTCCTTGAAACCAAAATGATTTAACACAGTTTCATAAGGGAAAGTGCAAAAAGGTGTCTTTTAGTTAGATTTTTAAAAAGACAAAGTATGTCTTGCCCTAGGTAATAACTCAAGTGAAAAAATGTTCTTCCTCAAAATGTATAGTTCCTTTCCTAAAACTGGCTATAGCCAGACAGAAAGTGACAAATGGGAATAAGAAGGGGCATTGACCCTAAATATTCCTTTATAAAACAACCACCAGCAGAAATACGCTTTTAAGTGTCTTCCTGCCATTACACAGAAATATGCAGGCAAAAAGAAAAATGATCTGCCAACTACAGCTATAGACTATATTTATTAAAGACTTTTTCACAAATACAAGTACAATTCACTGCATCAGAGTCCCTTGACCATTTTTTGCAGGGGAGTCTATGGGCCTCACTAAAATAACTTGGGCTTCTAAGGCAAGGGAGGTAGGAATTTCCTCACTCTAATGTATTACTGGACAGGCTTCAAGTTCAGATCAGAAGGGTAGGTATGTAATAAACAAAAACAAGTTGTTTTGAATTGCACTTCTTTTGATAAAATATCTCAGTGATTTTAGCAGGAATACAAGATCTGGTTTCTTAGCTCTAAAGTTCCAGCCCCGGAGAAGTGGATCCCTTTAGCCAAAAACACTAGAGATTGATTAGTAAAGCAAAATTTATTTACTTATTAAAACATTATTTTATAATTATGTGCAAGAATTGCTATGCTAAGAACCCAATGCTGGTTTCAATCAATGCAAGTGGACATTCTCACTGGCCGTATCTTCTTACTCTAAAGAAGCATTGCTGGGGCGCCTGGGTGGCTCAGTCGGTTAAGTGTCCGACTTCGGCTCAGGTCATGTTCTTGTGGTTCACGAGTTCGAGCCCCGTGTCGGGCTCTGTGCTGACAGCTCGGACCCTGGAGCCTGCTTCCGATTCTGTGTCTCCCTCTCTCTCTGACCCTCCCCCCATTCATGCTCTGTCTCTCTCTGTCTCAAAAATAAATAAACGTTAAAAAAAAAAAATTAAAAATAAATAAATAAATAAATACATAAATAAAGAAGCATTGCTAAATACTTCCTTTGTACTACACATTTAAATGGGTTATTTTCACTCTTATGAAAAACCATGTGAGATGGTTTGTGGGTATGTGACCTACTTTAAAATAAGCAAACTTCTCATTGGAAAGGTATTTCTCCAAAATCCCCAAGCAAGTAAATGTCAAAGTATGGGATTGGTGACGCACAGCCTGATTCTTGTCCATGATGACCCAGAGCACTACCTTTCCAGGACCACTAATCTCTAAGTTAAATTCAGGTTTAAAAAATGAGCAAAATGAGTCCCTCCTGTATCTCTCTCACTGACTTTTGGTATTTCTTATTTCAAGACAGACCTTTTTGTGTAAAGATTCCAAATCACCAACTGTCATTTTTCTAACACTGTAAATTCTAAATGCAATCGTCTGTCAACTAAGAATGGTCTAAGAACATTTTAAACATTCATTTTCCCCAAATCCACATAATGACTCTGGTTGCTGAGAAATTCCACATTAAAGGCCAAGTACTTACCAAATCATTTTTCCTTTCAGAAACAATTCAAGGCAATATAAGCTTGTGCTCACTTTTTCATACTGTCATGGCATGTTAAAAGAGGAAAACCTACTGATAAAATCAATAATTACCTGAATTTACAATGAACCAAATTCAGTCTTTTTACAATATTGCCAAACACTAAAACTGGACCCTAAACATTGGAATGGAATTGTGGCACACCTTTAACTCTTCCAGACTCTTAATCCACATGGGACTGAAACTGCACTTTAACAAAATTCCAGGTGACACTTGGGTAGCAAGGGACTAAGCTGTGTCTAGCTCAAAGGTTCTCAGCCCAAACCAATTAAATCACCTGGGTCTCAACTGATGTGTGATGGGGGCCACTCTTCATTTTAAAACCACCCCAGATGATTCTAAGAACTGCCATAATTGAAAACCACTGCCCTAGCTCATCTGAGCCAGATTTCTGCTGAAGTTCTTTCTTTGAGTTCTTCTCCCCAAGTACTATTAAAAACCTGGTCCATTAATTCAGTGTTGAGTAAAGAAAATCAAAGTGGAAAGATAATAATAGGTACTGTGATGGTTAGTTTTATGTGTAAACTTGACTAGGCTATGGTACCCAGGTGCTTGGTCAAGTACCAGTCTAGATGTTGCTAGTAAGGTATTTTTTTAATGTTATTAACATTTAAATCAGTAAAGCACTTTACCTCCCATAATGTGGTGGGCCTCATCCAATCAGTTGAAGGACTTCAGTGTAAAGACTGAGGTTTCCAGAGGAAGGAATTCAGCCCGTGGATTGTAACACAGAAAACCTGCCTGAGTTTCCAGCCTGCCTGGCCTTCCCTGTAGATTTCAGACTCAAGACTGCAACATCAACTCTTACCTGAATTTCCAGCCTGCCTGGCTGTCCTATAGATTTCAGACTTGCCAGGCTCTACAACTGCATGAGCCAATTCCTTAAAAAACTTCTGTGTCCCTCCCTCTGTGACTGCCTCTCATTCTCCTTCTCTGTGTGTTAGAAAGTGGAGGAAAAACAGTAAAGTATACCCCAAACTGAGAAAGCACTCTTAAGAGTGGAAAACAAAGCAGGCAACTCCAAACAATACACACAGAGTTTTACTGACGATAACTGACAGGGCAGGGATCAAGTGAATGATGATCCACAGAAGTTACACAGTTATTCTCCACAAAATCCAAACCTTAGTCCACAGATTTTATAGAGTGACAGGAGACACAGAAAAGCACTGTAGTAAGATCAAAAGGTTCACAGGCATCTAATTGACAGCTAACCTTTAAGTAAATCTTGTGGCACCACCTGTGTATCAGGAAGGGAAAAGACTGTAATCTCTAACAGGTTCATGCATGGGAGGCCAAAACAAACCCTGGAGGGCATTTCTAAGGCATGTATATTAACTTCCAAGTGGCCCAGAATAAGTAGCCAAGAGAGGTCATCATTTAGACATGAACAAAATGGAGGGCCAAAGATGGAATCAGTATTGTCAGCACTCCTATACTGTGTGTGTGTATATCCTATTGATTCCAAATCTCAATATAAATACCACTTATTTAAATGCAAACTACATGCCTGAAATCATGCTAAATTATTCACATTTTCTGATTTAATACTTTCAACAACCAAATTAAAAAGCTGAAAAGGCAAGCCGTAAGAGAAAACATTGTGACCAAGGATAGGGAAGTTTCATGTAGCAACTTCGGAGGAGAAACAGTATACATACAGGATGTTAGTATTAGGTGAGTCAAGAAAAAGCCAAGGATAAAAAGGTAAGTGTTCACCAAAAAATTAAAGGCAAAAGGGAAAGTGGAAAACCTGTAGATTAAAAAAGACTGTGCCCACCATCAGAAACCATTCAGTCTGCTTTCTGCTTCTATAAATTTGCCTTTATGCATATTACACTTATATAAAATCAAACAATATGTAGTCTTTTGCATCTGGCTCCTTTCACTGAACATAATGTTTTTGAAGTTTATTCGTGTTGTAGCATATCTCAGTAGTTTGTTGCTTTTGATTGTTGAAAAGAATCTCATTGTAGAGATATACTTCATTATTTTGTCCATTCACCAGTTGACAGACATTTGTATTGTTTCTAGGGATGGACTATTATGACTAATGCTAGTATTAACAGTCAATCACGTATGTTTTCATTTCACTTGTGTAAATACCTAATAGAACTACCACAGTGGTTATGGTTAAAGGTTATGGTTAACCTTTTAAGAAACTGTGAAAAAGCTTATTTCCAAATTGGTTTTATCATTTTACATTCTTACCAGCAATGCAGGTTCCAGGTTCTCCATATCTTTGCCAACATTTGTTATCGTCTTTTCAATTATAGCCATTTAATTGAAGGGGTGGTGTGTGTGTGTGTGTGTGTTTGTGTGTGTGTGTTGTGTAACAAATGTGTAGTGGTATCTCACTGTGGTTTTAATTTGCATTTCTCTAAAGGTTGAACATCTTTTCCTGTTGCTGAAAAGCCATTTGTGGATCTTCTTGGGTGAAATGTCTATTAAAATCTTCACATATTTAGCGTTGCCTGGGTGGCTCATTCCATTAAGCTTCTGACTTCAGCTCAGGTCATGATCTCACAATTCGTGAGATCGAGTCCCTCATCAGGCTCTGAGCTGTCAGGCTCAGGGGAGCCTGCTTGATATTCTCTCTCTCTCCCTCTCTCTCTGCCCCTCCCCAGCTGATGCTCAGGCTCTCTCTTTCAAAATAAATAAATAAACTTAAAAAACATCTTCACCTATATAAAAAAAAAAAAGATCTTCACCATTAGACCTTATTTTAATACAAATCTGAATAAGCCAAATGTAAAAAAATTTAGTGATAAAATTGTGGAAATTTGAACACTCAGTGGGTATTTGATATCAAGGAATTATTGGGGCGCCTGGGTGGCGCAGTCGGTTAAGCGTCCGACTTCAGCCAGGTCACGATCTCGCGGTCCGTGAGTTCGAGCCCCGCATCGGGCTCTGGGCTGATGGCTCGGAGCCTGGAGCCTGTTTCCGATTCTGTGTCTCCCTCTCTCTCTGCCCCTCCCCCGTTCATGCTCTGTCTCTCTCTGTCCCAAAAATAAATAAACGTTGATATCAAGGAATTATTAGGTTTATTTGGGTCTTAATAATGGCATTATAATTTTGCTTTTTGAAGAAAAATATCTTTCAGAGTGATATGCAGAAGAATTTATAGATAACATGATGTCAGGTCTATGACTGTTATAAAATAATCTGGAGGATATGGGGGAATATACAGAAAAGATTGGCCATATGCTGACAATTTATCATTTTTGAAGCTGAGAAAAGGATTCATGAGGATTCATATTACTATTCACTCTACTTCTGCATGTGTTTGAAAATTTCCATAAGTTCTAAGAAACAAAAAGCTGATACACCAAATGCATGCATTAACTTATACATGCTCTTAAAATCTCCTAAAATTACCACAAAAGGGTTTTTAAGATATACCCAACAAGAAGAAACAACATGGAAAAGAAAACAACAGCAACAAGACTTTGCAAACTGGAAAGTGGATAGATAAACACGAACTACCTCGAAAACCTGAATTCATGGCTGGAAGTAAGGAAAGCCAAGAAAGCAAACCTAATTTGCACAGCAGAAGTTCCAAAGGGTTTAGAAATAGGTGGTACCAGGTACCTCTGGAAGTGAATCTGAAGGTTAAAACTCCAAGGAATGGTTGAAAGTCAATTAAGGAAAATGAACTCTTGATACTTCACTCCATACACCCAAACAACTATCCCTTCACCATCCCAGCAGAAGACTATGGTTTATTTTCTTGAGAGAGTTAAAGAGAAGTTCTCTGGATGAAGGATAGCTGCTACAGCTGAGAGTAGGAAAAAAAATACTAAAAGCAAAGTATTTAAGTAAAATTTTACACCCTGAATGTAAAGATTTCTTCCTCAACTTAGCACCCAGAATGCTTATAGACAGAGAACAATCAAATATCTACCCACCACAAGAAAAAAAGCTAACAAATGCTGACAGTGAAGGATCCTTCAATGTCCCTATAGTTATAAGCTTTAACCACGAATACAGAGTTATGACCCACTTTAAAGAGGCCCATGTTCAAATACAAACAGACAACCAAGGATCACAGGAGATTTGAGAAACGTCCCAAACATGAAAGATGCAAGCTAAAGTGAAAAACTGAAGAGATCTGTAAAATAAAGTAGAAGATAAATTAATGAGACTTCCCAGAAAGTAAAACAAAAAGAAGGAATAGTGGTTAATTTTATGTATCAACATAGCTAAGCCACAGTGCCCAGATATTTGGTCAAACAATATTCTGGATCTTTAAGGTACTTTTTTGTTGAAATTAACATTTTATTTATTTTGTTTATTTTTTTCCAAGTTTTTATTTAAATTCAAGTTATTTAACATATAGTGGAGAACTGGTTTCAGGAGAAGAATTTAGTGATCACTTACATATAACACCCAGTGCTCATCAGAAGCGTCCTCCTTAATGCCCATCCCCCACCTTCCTCCAGCAACCCTGTTTGTTTTCTATAGTCAAGAGTCTCTTATGACTTGCCTCCCTCTCTAGATTTACCTTATTTTTCCTTCCCTTCTCATATGTTCACCTGTTTTGTTTCTTAAATTCCACATATGAGTGAAATCATATGGTATTTGTCTTTCTCTGACTTATTTCTCTTAGCATAATACGCTCTAGTTCCATCCATGTTGTTGCAAATGGCAAGATTTCATTCCTTTTGGTGGCTGAGCAATATTCCATTGTGTGTGTGTGTGTGTGTGTGTGTGTGTGTGTGTGTGTGTGTGCGTGTGCGTGTGTGTGTCTCCACACCACATTTTCTTTATCCATTCATCAGTTGATGGACATTTGGGCTCTTTCCATGATTTGGCTATTGTTGATAATGCTGCTATAAACATTGGGGTACATGTGCCCCTTTGAATCAGCAGTTTTGTATCCTCTGGATAAACACCTCATAGTACAATTGCTGGGCTGTAGGGTAGTTCTACTTTTAATTTTTTGAGGAAACTCCATACTTTTCTCTAGAGTGGCTGCACCAGTTTGCATTCCCACCAACAGTGCAAAAGGGTTCCCCTTTCTCCACATTCTCGCCAACATCTGTTGTTTCCTGAGTTGTTAATTTTAGCCATTCTGACAGATGTGAGGTGGTATCTCATTGTGATTTTGAATTGCATTTCTCTGATAATGAGTGATGTGCTGCATCTTTTTATGTCTCTCTTGGCTATTTGTATGTCTTCTTTGGAGAGATGTCTATTCTTTTCTTTGCCTTTTTTTTCTTTTTCTTTTTCTTTTTTAGAGAGAGAGAAAGAGAGAGAATGAGCTGGAAAGAGGAGAAGAGAGTGAAAAAGAATCCCAAGCAGGCTCCATGGTCACCACAGAGCCCAAAATGGGGCTTGATCCAATGACCCTGAAATCATATAGCATATGATACTTAATTCCGAGATCTTCTGGTTGGACAGTCCACTATATTATGATATAGTGCCCTTCTTCATCTCTTACTACAGTCTTTGGTTTAAAATCTAGATTATCTGATACAAGTATGGCTATTCCAGCTTTCTTTTGAAGTGGAAGTGTCTTTGATCTAAAATGAGTCTCTGAAACAGCACATCAATGGATCTTGTTTTTTTTTTTTTATCCATTCTGATAGCCTACATCTTTTGATCGGAACATTTAGTTCATTAACATTCAGAGTAATTATCGATAGATATGAATGTAGTGCCACTGTATTACCTGTTAAGTCGCTGTTCCTGTAGATTATCTCTGTTCCTTTTTAGTCTTTGTTGCTTTTGGTCTCTCCCATTCAAAGGGTCACCTTTAATATTTTTTGCAGAGCTGGTTTAGTGTTCATGAACTCCTTTAGTTTTTGTTTGTCTTGGAAACTCTTTATCTCTCCTTCTATTTTGAATGACAGCCTTGCTGGATAAAGTATTCTTGCCTGCATATTTTTCCCATTTAGCATGTTGAATATCAGGTCATTTCATTATGACCTGCCAGAAGTTTCAGTGGACAGGTCAGCTACTAACTTTATGTGTCTACCCTTGTACATTAAGAACCTTTGTCCCAAACTGCTTTCAGAATTCTCTTTACCTTTGTATTTTGCAAGTTCCACTATGATATGTCTTGATATTGATCTGTTTTTGTTCACTTTGAGGGGAGTTATCTGAACCTCTTGGATTTGAATGCCTGTTTCCTTCCCCGGATTAGGGAAGTTCTCAACTATAATTTGTTCAAATAAACCTTCTGTCCTTTTTTCCCCGCTCTTCTCCTGGGATTCCTATGATATGGATACTACTTCACTTTATGGAGTTGCTGAGTTCCCTGAGTCTATATTCATGATCTAATAGTTTTCTTTCCTTCTTGTTTTCAGCTTTTTTATTTTCAATAATTTTATCTTCTATATCACCTATCTGTTTCTCTGCTTCTTCCAACCTCATTATGATTACATCTAGTCAGTTTTGCATCTCGGTTATAGTTTTGTTTTGCTTTTTATTTCGGCCTGACTAGTTTTTAGTCTTTTATCTCTGCAGCAAGGGTATCTGTTTCTATGTCATCTATGCTTTCATCAAGCCCAGCTAGTATTCTTATGACTGTTGTTTTAAATTCGTGTTCAGATATATTGCTTATATCTGTTTTGAGTAAACCCCTGTGATTTCTTCTTGCTCTTTCTTTTGGGGAGAATTACTCTGTCTTGTCATTTTGTCTAGGTTTCTGTCTTTTCTGTGTTATGAAACATTGTTATATTTTCTGCTGAGAGTAATGCTATATTAAGAAGGAGCCATACACAGTCCAGGGCCTGGTGCTTTAGTAAGTGTTTCTGGTATATTCTATGTGCACTCTGCTGTTGTGTTTTGGCTGCTCTTTCCCACAGGTCAGTCCTCTGCAGAGTTCCTCCTTGCTTACAGTGGGGAGTGTTTACACCTCTAAATAGGTGTGTTTTGATTTGTTTAAAATAAGCCTGATAAAAAAAGAAAAGAAAGAAAAGAAAAAGAAAACAAGAACAAGAACAAGAACAAGAACAAGAACAAGAACAAGAACAAGAACAAGGAAAAAAGGAAAAGACAAGACAAGACAGGAAAGAAAGAAAAGCCTGGTCCTATTTCTACCAGAAATGAAGCTGACACTTTGCAGTACTCTGTGATCAGTAGACCTGGTGAATGCTGAGGAACCATGCTGGTCATCTGCAGAAGAGGTACACTGTGCTGGCTCAGTCACACCTGCCCTAGTAAAGATGCCTCTGTAGGACATATGTGGGCAGGGTTTGGTGTAAGTGGCTCCAGCCTCCACTGGGGGTGCTGTGTTGCTCACTGAAGTCCAATCATGTTGGTGGGCCAAGGCAAAAATGGAGTCACCCTGCTCTCTTGTCCCAGGAGCAAAGAGGGAGGAGAGCTGGTACCCTTCACTATTCAGGAAACTCTCACAGAAAAGTGAACAATTTCCCCTCTTCTGTCCCAGGCTTCTGTCAGATCCCTGCCCTCACCCTCTCTGTGCCCAGGCCCTCGGCACACCTGGTAGCACAGTTCTCCCTTGTTCTATCTCCTACACATGGCCGGGATTCAAAACTCCAAGGACCCAGTACAGGGCGACCCACTCCCGTCCACTGGAGGAGAGATTCACCAAGCCCTGTCTGGTGCCATTTTGTCCCAGGAAAGCAGCACACAGTGGCACAGGTGCTTGGAGTTCATGGTGAAGCACAGCAAAAAGCAGCAACCAGGTTATTTGCCCTGCCCTCTGTATGCACTTCTGTCCCTTCTGATGAACAGCCACTTGATGGAGCCCGCTGGGTCTTTTGTCCTTGCAAAGGCAGTATACCCTCTTCCAAATGTACTCCAGGGAGGGGAACACTCTCTCCCAGTGTGACCCAGGGGATCTATACACCAGGATGTCTGCTTCCAGGCCTCTGCCCTCCTTAACCACAGGAGTACCACCACACCCACCCATTTTGACTCTGGTAAATGCTAAAACATGAATTTGAGCTCCACTGCTTGTGAAAACCTGGTGATAGTTTCTCTTGATTCCCCAGTCAATGGTTTTCGGGAAGTGTTTTTCTTGCACAAACCCAATGCACTGCTCTCCCTCCCCCATTTTCTCTCCTTCATCTGTAAAAAGGGCTCCCTTCCCCTCCATGGCACCATCGCTCTTCTCTCCCCCAGTTCACTTCTCTACACCTCGTACCTGCCACATTCTTTCCTTCTAATCATGCAGATTGTTCTCTTAATCCTCAGATCAATTTCTGTGTTCCAGGGATGAGGCAGGCTCAGGGGCCCCCTACTACTCTGCCATCTTAACTCCCTCTCAAGAATAACATTTTAAATCAGTGGACTTTGGAAGCTGATTACCCTCCTTATGTGTGGGTCTCACAGAATCACTTGAAGGCCTTAATAAAACAAAGACTAGCCTCCCTGGAGCAAGAAGGAATTCTGCCAACAGACTGTCTATGGACTCAAGTTTTCCTTGGTCTCAAGCCTGAAGGCCTACCCTATAGATTTTGGACTTACCAAGCCTTTACAATCACATGAGGCAATTCCATAGAACTACTCTCAATCTCAATCAAGCTCTCTCTCTCTCTCTCTCTCTCTCTGCTTCCCTTCCTATTTTCCTCCCTCCTTCTCTTTCCTCCTCTCTCTCTCTCCAAATATATATATATATATATTCATGGTCATAGGAAACTATATATATATTATAGTTATATATAATATATATATATATTATATATAACTATAATATATATATAGTTTCCTATGACCATGAATATCCCTGGTGGCTCAAGCTTCATCCTTTACCCAGCTCCTAACAGTGACATCTTGAAGATGTCAATAAGCTCCCAATAAGCAACTTTTAAACAAACTTTTGGAAAATGCTCTCTTCATAAATTAGGGTTCTCTGTGCCTATGAAATAGAAGCAATCTAATTTATTAATGATCCCTAAGTCACTATAATTAATGCAGACCAGTCTGTTAACTAAACAACTTTCCTGAGGTTTCAGGAAATAGTTCATATGTTTACTAATTATTCTTTACTATTTATAGTAGGTATTTTGTACAAAAATCTGTCTCCCACAGATGCTTGAAATCTCTCCATTGGTCACTTACTACTTACTACTTTGATAAATAGTATTTACTTCTCTTTTAAAGTATGTAAGGGGACTAGAATTTTGAAATTGGATGAGAGGACACAACAAAAGAAGACGGGAGAATAAATTTGAGCACTCTTGCAGTTTTCGTTTTAAAATGACTTAAGCCATCTTCAACAGCTACCTAATCATCTTCATTACTCTGGAATTACAATTAAACTATTGAAAGCCACACAAAAAGGCCTATGCAAATTAGTCTAAATTTAAATAAAATACACCGTTTTTTCATTCTCAGCTGTTGAAGAACAACTTTACATTCAATAGCCATTAGAATAACGTATTATACTGTATGCAAATTTAAAAATTAGCACTATGTTTTTATTTAACAAAGTATTTTCTTCCATACTAGTGCTTATAGCAAGGAAGGGAAGCCACTTCAGCAATAATTAGACAGCTTCAAAATGGAAGTCTGAGCCAAGCTGAAAGACTGGTAGGGAAAACAGAAAGGAAGGAGAAGAGGGGTTTCAAACAGGGACATAAAGTTTGAACAGTAAAAGATATGTTCAATAAATGTTGCAAACCACCATCCAGCACTTGGCCAAAACGCAGAATTCTTAGAAGACAATTATGGGGAAATAAGATTAAGGAGACAAAAGTTACAGAGACAAAGAATAAAAATATTAAGGTAGAAGTACAATGGGGAAAGGTTTAATTTTAAATATATATATATATATGCATATTAAACAGCAATATATATATAAAGCTCTTAGCACAGTATCTAGTACATACTAAGACTAAGTAAATATCCACTATTATTGTGGCTTCCTCCTCTTCCTATTTTGGTCTTGGCTTAAGAAACCCTATCTGTTTTCTGTAATTTGCTATATACGATGGATAAATATGGAGTAATGATGAAGAAAGCAAAGATGAGGAGATTGGCAACAAATTTCTCTCTGCTTTAGTCACAGCTTTGAGATAAAACAGGAGAGCCAAGGATTAATGTCATAGATGGTTTTTCATTTTTGTCATAACATTACAGAGCTCAAACAATCCTAAGATGATGATGATATCTTCTATTTAGGCAGGCTTTTAACAGAGCACTCTCAAACACATTTACTCAAATAATAATAATAATAATAATAATAGCCACAAGGAAATCAACTAATTTAGTCCTTTTATAAATAAGAGAACCTAACAGAGCTAGACAGATTAAATGACTAATCAGTGGCATTAGTGGTGGTGATGATGACGATGATGATGATCTAATAAACTGCTAAATACTTACTGTGCATTTTCTCATTTAATCCTTACAGTAACCCTAAGAGATAAGTACTATAATTATCTCTTTTTTTAAGTTAAACAAACTAAAGTTTAGGAAGATTAGGAAACTTACCCAAGGTCACTCAGCAAAAAGTGGTAGAACTGGGATTCAAAAAACATGACTGACCCAAAAACCTATCCAGTTACTCACTAAACCATACTTTCCATAGTTAGGATTAAAACTCAATTCTTCCAAATCCATCCTCATCTAATGTTCTTGCCCCCACAGCGTAACTCCCAAATTCAGTGAGGTATATATGTTCAACTAAAAATCTAAATACATATTGCATTTATTTTCTAATATATTAAATTATCTGGTACCCCTACACATCTAATGTTACAAACTACAATTCCATCTCTAACTGCGTATTCAAGTATATATCAAGTATATGTCATAATATATTAAGTATAATAAGTATAATATTCATTTTATAAATATATCTGAGCCATTTAAAAATATTTTTATGAATTACCTAGTTCATCTCTAGAGGAAAAAGTCATTTTGATATATATATATATATATATATATATATTTTTTTTTTTTTTAAGTAAACTCTACCTCAATTTGGGGCTTGAATCACAACCCCAAGATTAAGAGTCACCTGCCCTACGAGCTGAGCCAGCTGAGTGCCCCTCTTTGTTAGATTCTTATAGAAGATTTCCCTATCCTAAAATCAGGATTATTTACAAGTAATATAAAGAAGCCAAACTAGCCTCTCTTAAAACTTTCACTTTAGGAAATAATTAAGACAGTACAAGAAATAAGCAATAATGTCCTTGTTACGTATAATCTATCTTAAGGGGATTTCAAAGCACTTTAAATTGTAACAAAGTCTTACAATGTTTCCAGAGAGACTTCTGATTTCCTGTTCCACATGTAAAAAGCATGAAAGTCACTGCCTCATCTGAATGACTAAAAATATGAACACACTGAAAAATCAGCAATTTTTGGATCCCTAAGACACAGAGCAAAGTGCTGCCTGCCCCCAAGAATAGAGAGACAGGTGGATACAGGAATTATAGCTTACCGGAGCAGAGATTCATGAACAGAAACTGCGAAGGAAACCAGTGCAAAGTAGGAGAGCCTGAAGTATAACTGAGGAAGTGCTGGAGGCTCAGTATAGACAAATCTGGAAGTTAAAAACTCCAGGGGTGGCTTTTATCAAAAAAAAACAAAAGATAATAAATGTTGGTGGGGATGTGGAAAAAAGGGGAACCCTAACATACTGTTGATGGGAATGCAAATTGGTACAACCATTATGGAACACCGTATGGCAGCTCCTCAAAAAATTGAAAATTGAACCACCATATGATCTAGCAATCCCACTCCTGGGTATATATCCAAAGGAAATGAAATCAGTATCTTGAAGGAAAGTCTGTACACCCATGTTCATTGCAGCATTATTTACAATAGCCAAAGTATGGAAACAACCTAAGTGTGTCTATCAATGGATGAATGAATAAAGATGTGAGATATACATACACACACACACACACACACACACACACACACACACACTAAAATATTATTCAGCCATGAGAAAGAATGAAATCCTTCCATTTGTGACAACATGGATAGACTCTGAAGGCATTATGCTAAGTGAAATATCTCAGAAAGAAAAAGACAAATACACATAAAGACAAATACAAAGACAATGTATGATCTCACTTATATGTGAAATCTAAAAGAAAATAAGACTTGTAAAAACAGAAGGTAGAATGGTGGTCACCAGGGGCTGGAGGGTGTGGGAGAACTGGGAAGATGTTAAGGGTATATACACTTACAACCAATAGATAAATAAATTCTAGAGAGCTAACGCACAACAAAGTGATTATACTCACCACTACTGTATTATAAATTTCAAAGTTGCTAAGAGACAAAATCTTAACTGTTCTCAACACAGAAAAGAAATGATAAATGTATGACCTAAGTGTTACCTAATACTACTGGAATAATCATATTGCAATACACAAATATATCAAACTAACATACTGTACACCTTAAACTGACACAATGTCTTATGTCAATTATATCTCAATAATAATGATGAAAAAAAGAATATTATTTCAAGTGCCTGGCTGGCTCAGTCAGTACAGCATGTGACTCTTGATCTCAGGGTTGTACATTGGAGCCCCACGTTGGGTGAAGAGATTACTTAATAATAATAAAAACAATTATTTTTTTTTAAAAAGAATAGCATTCAATTTTCTAATGTAAAAAATTCCCTAGGGACGCCTGGGTGGCTCAGTCAGTTAAGTGTCCAACTTCGGCTCAGGTCATGATTTCCTGGTTCGTGAGTTCAAGCCCTGCATCAGACTCTATGCTGACAGCTCAGAGTCTAGAGCCTGCTTCAGATTCTGTGTCTCCCTCTCTCTCTTCTTGCCTCTCTCTCTCTCTCTCAAAAATAAATAAACATTAAAAATAATTTTTTAAAAAATCTCTAGGAGGACACTGTTGTGGGATATCTGCCCCCAACACAGTAATTGTGGGATTCTCCTCCAGGAGTTCAACTAGATTCCCAAAGTAAATATCAAAGAAAATTCTTCTCAAGCTTCCAGGGGAAGGGGAAAGGAACCATTGTTAAATACACAGAGCACCTCTGTTCTTAGGGACTTCCTGCCCTTCTTAGGGACTCCCTGCCTTCAGGGAAAACTAATTAGCCAGAGCCAAACTGACCTAGGAGAGAACAAACTCAACTCCAGCCAGCTCTGGCCATCCTGTCCAAATGCTGAACCTCAGTTGCATACCTGAAATAAATAACATTTGGTCATGGTGTGTAATTGTTTTTATACTTTTTAAAATTCAATGTGCTAATGGTTGAGGATTTCTACATCTATGTTCATGAGAAAAACTGATTTATATTTTCTTTTTTTTTGTAATGTCTTTGTCTTGTTTTGGTATTAGGGTAATGCTGGCCTCACAGAATGAGTAGGAAATTATTCCTTCTGCTTCTATTCTGAGATAGATTACAGGGAATTCGTATAATTTCTTTCTTAAATGTTTGATAGAATTCACCAGTGAACCCATCTGGGCCTGGTGTTTTCTGTTTTGGAGATTACTGGTTATTGACTCAATTCCTTTAATAGATATAGGCCCGTTCAGACTATCTATAATTACTGTAATCCATCATATCAACAGACTAAAAATGAAAAATCATATGATCATATCAACAGATACAGAAAAAGCATTTTAAAAAAATTCAGTGCCAATTTATGATAGAAAAACACTCTGAAAACTAGGAATAGAGGGGTAACTTTCCTACCTTGATAAAGACTATCTTGATAAAAAACCTGCAGCTAACATCATATATAATGGTGGTGAGTAACTGAAAACTTTCCCACTAAAATCAGGTACAAGCCAGAATTTCCTCTCTTACCACCCCTTTGTACTAGAAATACTTGCTCATGCAATAAGGTAAGAAAAGGAAATAAGTATACAGGTTGGAAAGGAAGAAGTAAAACTGTCCTTGTTTGCAGACAGCATGATTATCTATGTAGAGAATCTGAAAGAATCAACAACAACAACAACAACAACCAAAAAAATCCTCCTGGAACTAATAAGCGATTATAGCAAGGTTGCGAGGATACAAGGTTAATACATGAAAGTAAATTATTTTCTTACATACCAGCAATAAAAAGTGAAATTAAACACACAATATCGGGGCGCCTGGGTGGCGCAGTTGGTTAAGCGTCCGACTTCAGCCAGGTCACGATCTCGCAGTCCGTGAGTTCGAGCCCCGCGAGTTCGAGCCCCGCGTCAGGCTCTGGGCTGATGGCTCAGAGCCTGGAGCCTGTTTCTGATTCTGTGTCTCCCTCTCTCTCTGCCCCTTCCCCATTCATGCTCTGTCTCTCTCTGTCCCAAAAATAAATAAATGTTGAAAAAAAATTTTTTTAAAAAAAACACACAATATCATTTTTATTAGCACCCCACAAAATGAAATACTTAGGTATAAATCTAACAAAATATGTACAAGATCCATTAGTAAAACTACAAAACTTATGATGAATGAAATCAAAGAACTAAATAAATGGAGATTATGTTCATGGATAGGAAGACTCAATATTGTCAAGATGTCAGTTCTTTCTAACTTGATCTATAGATTTGATGTAATCCCAATCAAAATCCCAGCAAGCTAAAATGTATATGGAGAAGCAAAAGACCCAGAATAGCCAATACAATACTGAAGGACAAAAAAAAAGTTGGAAGACTGATGCTATCTTACTTCAAGGCTTACTAGAAAGCTATAGTAATCAAGACAGTGTAGTATTAGCAAAAGAATAGACAAACAGATCAATGTAACAGAACAATGTGCCCAGAAATTGACCTTTATAGTTAACTGGTCTTTAACAAAAGAACAAAGGCAATACAATAGAACAAGGCAGTCTCTTCAACAGCTGGTGCTGGAACAACTGGACATAGACATACAAAAAACTAAACTATATACAGATCTCATACCTTTCACAAAAATTAATTTAAACTGGATCATAGACCTAAATGTAAAATGCAAAACTATAAAACTCCTAGAAGATAACATAAGAGAAAACCCAGATTCAGTTGGGTGCGGTGATACCTTTTTAGATATACCACCAAAGACACGATCCATGAAGGAAATAATTAATAACCTGAACTCCATTAAAATTTAAAACTTCTGCTCTGCAAAAGACAGTATCAAGAGAATAAGAAGATAAGCTGAGACTGGGATAAATATTTGCAAAAGACAAATCTGATAAAAGACTGTTGGCCAAAATAGACAAGGAATTCCTAAAACTCAACAACTAGAAAACAAACAACTCAATTAAAAAGTAGGCCAAAGACATTAATAGAGATCTCACCACAGACGATATACAGATGAAAAGATGCTCCACATCACATGTTATCAGGAAAATGCAAATTAAAATAACAATGAGATCCCACTACAAATCTACCAGAATGGCCAAAATCCAGAATACTAACACCACCAAATGTTGGTAAGTATGTGGAGCTGCAGGAACTCTCATAAAATCTCAGTAGGAATGTAAAATGGTACAGCCACTTTGGAAGATAATTTAGCAGTTTCTTACAAAACTAAACATACTCTTACCATTAGATCTAACATTCACACTCCTTGGTATTTACTCAGAGGAACTGAAAACTTACATCCACACAAAACCCTGCATGTTGATGTTTATAGCAGCTTTATTCATAATCTTCAAATCTTGGAAGCAACCAAGATACCTTTCTGTGGGAAAATAGATAAATAAACTATGGTACATCCACACAATGGAATATTAATCAGCACTAAAAAGAAGTGATATCAAGCCATGAAAAAAGACTTGGAAGAACTTTAAATTCATATTACTAAGTGAAAGAAGTCAATCTAAGAAGGCTACATACTATATGATTCCAACTATATGACATTCTGGAAAAGGCAAAATTATAAGGATATTAAAAAGTTCAGTGATTGCTTGGGGGAGGGGTAGTGATGAACAGGCAGGGCACAGAGGATTTTTAGGGCAGTGAAAATACCGTTTGATATTATAATGATGGATATATGTCATCACACATTTTTCCATATCTATAGAATGTATGACACCAAGAGTGAACCCTAAGGTAAATTATGGACTTCAGATGATTGTTATGTACCAATGCATATTCATCCTTGGTTTAACAAAAAAAAAGTACCATGCTGGTGAATGACTTTGATGATGAGGGAGGCTATATATATGTGGGAGCAGACAGTACATGAAAAATCTCTGCAACCCCTCTCAATTTTATAGTAAATCTAAAATTGCTCTAAAAATATAAAGTCATGAAAAAATGATTCCAGGAAATGGACTGGTAAACCAAAGTATAGTAAAAAGAATGGTGATTTTTTTAAATCCTCCATATGAAGTAGTTTCATGCACATAATAAGAAATACATTTGACATTTATTTGGAAAGCTATAATTTACAGAATTCTTTAGAGCTTTACCATAATCCTTAAAGGCAGGCAGAGAAGATTCTATTATCCTCACCTTAAAAATCATGGAAGAACCATGACTCATTAGGGATATTTGTTTCTGCCATAATCACAGTTATGAAGCGGTAGAGTCAGGATTTGAACCTTGGTCTTCTGACTCCTGGATCCTATATACTTTCTACTCTATTTGATCCTTGTTTCTCATATAAAAGAAATGTTCAATGTTTGGCAAGTGAATGTATGCAATGTATGAATAAATCAGATCTCAGCAAAAAGGCTCTATTTTCCTGCCGCGTATTTCAGCATTAACTATGACTTTTAAGTTTTCCCCCCTCTGTGTTTCATTTATAAAGAATGAGGCTTTCATAATATGAAAGGAGATAGGGAAAGCTAAAGTTTAGGGTGTATAGTAAGTTGTAGAAGGCTTGGAGAAGTGAATTTTATTTGCTTCAGTTTATGGGTTTGAAAAAAACAATGAACTGTGTTGAAAATTTGACCATATTAGATCAGTTTGGGTGGATTTATCCATAAGAGGGGAAAAAAGACGGATGAATGTTTTACTGCAAAATATTTCTGTTCAAATGAGACCACAGTCTTCAAGCAGGGAAGACTAAAAGCCCTGTGTCACGGCAGGTTTATAATGGTGATCAGTTCAAGTACATGTTCGCTATTATGTTAACTATATCTGGCCAATGGAAATGAAAATTGAAAAAAACTGTAAATAGACAATCCAAATGATTTCCCTGGGTAAATGAATCATACAATTTCTTTCAAAAGCACACACACACAAAAACAATGAGGCATTCCCCTCCACAAGTATAATTATCCTCTAGAAAATTAAATTATTTTTGAACCGATAAACAGAGAGCAAATAGATAAAATCATTAATATTTTTTCTAGATAAAAATTACAAGTTAAAAAACAGATGTATATTCTTAGAAACACATCAGGAAAACGAAATGCTATAACCTTTAACCTTAGTTTATAATACAACTAAAGAACAATAACTATAAATACTAGATACACTTTTGGAATGGATGGAGAGAGTCATTTATACTAAGAGAGAAAAGAATTGCAACTACCAGTCTATCCATGACTTTGCATTTATTATAGTAGAAAATATTATCATATTCTCACAACTGTCAGTCTGCGCTCTCAGATTTCACATTTAGCAATTATCTTGTTTCCAGCTGTCCCCACAATTTCATTCCAAACTTAATATCCACCAGAAAATATATTTCAAAATTTCAAGTCATTTGCAAAAGATAAGTGTCAAAAGAGATGGCCTCTGTAAGAAAGGTATAGGTAGCCTCTCAGTGCACTCTGAGAATATACTAGAATCATATTGTAGGCATTTGTTATTTGCCCTCATTCTTTTTCAGAATTATTCCAGTTCTGGTATAGGTCCCAATTATTGTTTGTATAACATCCCTCCTCTACTCCCAGCCATGTGGACTAAATGGGGCCTTCTCACTCCAGTAAACAGCGCCAAAAATGAATACAAGACTTCTGATACCAAGACCAGTGCTTTCTACTATTAGACATTTATTGTTTTGCCTGCCCACTACAATAGTCCCTTCTTATGGCATGGCAATTAATAGCGGGGCTCTGCAATCAAGCTGCCTGGGTTTGGAACTTGGTTCTGTCACTTCATACTATATGACTTGAGTCAGTTCTTTACCTTCTCTAAGCCTCAGTTCCCTCATCTATAAATATTCATTCACATATTCAACAAATATTTACTGAACACCTACTATGTTCCCAGATATTATACAGATGCTGGGATTAGAACAGTGAACAAGTCAGCAAAGTTCAATATAATCATGGAGTTTATGCATGAGTAAATGGGTCAGATGGTAAACAAATAAGTGTAGATTATGATAAGTGCTATAAAAGAGTGTGATGGGATAGTTAAAAAGTAACTATAGATCCATTTTCTATAGGATGTTCAGGATACAGTCTTTCTGAGGAGGTGACACTTAAGCTGAGATACAAAGGATAAGGATGAGCTGGCCACTCAGAAAACCAGAAAATCATTCCAGGAAGAGGGAAGGCCAAAGATAGAAAAGAGCTTGGCATGAAAGGAGACCTATGTAACTGAAACATAGTGAGAAGCAGTATAGCACAAGAAGGAATTGGAGAGTTAAACAGAAGCTACACAATGCTGGGAAGTTTAGATTTCATTCACTGAACTGCTTTATTTAATTGAGCTTTAGGTTTTAAAAATATTCTGGCTATTGTGTAAAGCATGGATACGGAAAAGTTAATTATTTAATATAAATAAATGAATGAAGGCAAGGGGAAGGAGGGAATGAAGCAGGGATGATTCCTGGGTTGTAAGGCTTAAGTATTTATGTGTTCATTTATTTATTAAGATTGGAAAGATCAGGAGAATGTCATGGTTCAAAATTTATTACATTTAAGATTCCATCAGAATTCCTCAAAATAGCTGTTCAACATATTAAATGAGAAAATCTATGTAAAAATGCTTATCATAATGCCTCGCCCATAGTAAGCACTAAACAAACACTAATTATTATTATTGTTTTGAAAAATATAGGGAAATTAATCTTCTATTCTACCCATGTGGTTCTGGTAATGACTAACCACTTTATTTTGTGCCCTGGCCGAGCTACAGGAATGGACACTTGGCCCAGATGCAGCCAATCACAGTATTATTCTATTCTCTCAGCCACAGTGATTGGTTCATGATTCCAGCTGCACCAATTAAAATTCTTCCATAGGATTTTCAAAATAGGATCTGGAAGAGAAGTGCCCATTCCCCTTTAGTAGAGACCTTGTAAGATTACAGGTTTCTGCTTCTAGGAGAAAAGTCCTCTGCAATTGGAGGTAATAAGGCTGACACCCAAAAAGAAGCAGAGAGGAAAGACAGTCCTAGAGGCATAGATCCCCTATTTCCAATGATTCTAGCATAATGCTGTCCAACAAAAACATAATGTGAGCCACATGTGTAGCTACATTAAAAAGAAGTAAAAATAGGTAAAATTAATTTTTAGATATGTTATTTAACCCAACATATCCAAAATATTATGTCAACATGTATTCAGTATAGAAAAATGTTAGGAAAACAGAATACATTCTTTTTGTATACCAAATCTTCAAAATCCAATGTGTATTTTACACTTAAAGAAAATATGAACTCAGACCAGCCATATTTCAAGTGGCCACTAGCCATATATGGCTAGTGGCCACTGTGCAGGATAGCACTTTAGAGGCTCTATTCCACCTTTGTCCATCTATGAGCCCATGCATGCTCTTTTAGGATTATGCTAATTTGAGTTGGGCTTTTGGTCACTTACCTCTCAGAGTCCTTAGTCTGATTAAAAATATTATTGGGGCGCCTGGGTGGCGCAGTCGGTTAAGCGTCCGACTTCAGCCAGGTCACGATCTCGCGGTCCGTGAGTTCGAGCCCCGCGTCGGGCTCTGGGCTGATGGCTCAGAGCCTGGAGCCTATTTCCGATTCTGTGTCTCCCTCTCTCTCTGCCCCTCCCCCGTTCATGCTCTGTCTCTCTCTGTCCCAAAAATAAATAAATGTTGAAAAAAAAAAATTAAAAAAAAAAAAAAATATTATTTCATTTATTCCACTTACATCTTGTGACACTAATAATACTTTTTAAATCACACACACAGAGAACACATTATACTCTGTAAACTGATTCAGTAATCCTTAGCACATGGACCATCACCTAACTTACTACTTGAGTGCAAACCTCCACTTCACACACTTACCTACACTTAAGATACATTAGACCAACTGTATTCCAATGAGCATGAGGGACCAGAAGAGAGTTTTTGTAAACACAGAATCAAAGACCTCATGCCTGAAAATTCTGAATAAGTTGATCGATGGTAGAATCTGTGACTCACTTAAAATGTTCTCCTAGTAATTCTAACAATCATTCTGATTCAGAACTACTAAGTTGGATCTCTTATTAAAATAAAATAGCCATTTCTGCCCTTATCTTTTATTCTATTGATGCATTTATTTCCTCTGTTGTATTTACTGAAGTGCATACTCCTTTAGGAAAGAAACCATGCTGTGTTCACCTTTGTATACTTAATTTCTAGCCTAGTAATGGGTAGATATTAGGTACACAATAAATATTTGTTGAATCAGAATAAAAACAAAGTGGACTTTTAATATAACAACTATATTAACCAATATGGCATCCAGAATAGTTCATAGAAGTAGTGGGAGGTAAAAAGAGGATGCAGAGGCTAGGTAATGGCCTAGCTCCCCTTATTTCTGTTCTCCCTAATTTCAATTAACACACTGCTAGTTGGAATTAGAAAAAATAATAATTGTTGGAAGTGCTGTGACTACAGTCATAGGGAAAGGGAAACAGAGGATCCAAAGCGGGTTGCATGCTGACAGCCGAGAGCCCAATGCAGGACTCAAACTCACCAGCCATGAGATCATGACCTACGCCAAAGTCAAAGGCTTAACAGATAACAGACCGACCCACCCAGGCACCCTAAGAAAGGAATTCTAAAGTGTGTGGGCAACAGGGAAGAGGACATATACCATTCATGAATGGCTTTCTTGGATCCTAGCCTACATCTTCCTTCCTTCCTTCCCTCCACAAATGTAAGAGCTAGCAACATTCTAAGGGGTTCAATAAAGTGTTCGCACAGTGCCTTGTACATAGAAGATACACAACACAGATTAGTACTGTATTCGTTTTCTAGGGCTGCCATAACAAAGTATCACAGACTAGGTGACTTACACAACAGAATTACTTTTCTCACAATTCTAGAAGATAGAAGTCTGAGATCAAGGTTTTGGCAGGTTTGTTATCTTCCAAGGCCTAACTCCTTGCTTGCAAATGGCTGTCTTTGTCCCATGTCTTTACATGGTCTTCCCTCTGTTCATGTGCATGTCCTAATCTCCTATTCTTATTAAGGACACCAGTCCACTAATATTAGATCAGGGCCCATCCTAATGGTTTAATTTTAATGTGATATCTCTTTAAAGACCCTATCTCCAAATATAGTCACATTCTGAGGCACTAGGGAGAGGGGTTAGGACTTCAACATATGAATTTGGGGAGTACACACTTTAACCCATAGCAAGTATCATCTAGGTATCCACCTTCTGATAGATGGTAAAACCCAGGAATAGATGAATCTTGAAAGGTAATATACAGTTATTTGCTCCCAGAATACATTAAACATGAAAGATCCAAACCAATCGTTTCAGATTACAATGTATGCTAAAAATTGTGGGTGTTCTGGCCACACTCAGAAATTCTTAGTAGTCTAGGCATCTGTACTTTTTATCAAGCATCTTAGGGATTCTGGCATACACCCAAGTTTGAGGACCATTGACTGAAACTTGGAATGAACAGTTCCAAAAAGTTGTTTACTCCCTGGGATGGACCACATCTAGTCTCATCCTTGATGGGCATGTCAACCCAGATAGCCAGAAATGAGGGAGAACCAAGATTTGCAAAGAAGAGGGAAGGAACTCAAGTGAATAATCTAGTTATGTGTACATTATGTTCTCTTCATTAAACTTTTCGGTTACTCAAAATTCAATCTAATACCACATACTCTCTTTGTGATTTTTGTCTAAACGAAACCTCTCCAGAGAAGTAATGAACAATAAGCAGAAACTGGTGCTTCAGATATTTTTCAGGAGAGGGCTGGCTAGAATCACAAATGATGATAATTTGCTTCATATCTAAATATAACTCATTGGCTACTGGATGGAAATTTTTTCCAACAGATTCAAATAATTGGGCTGTATTCATCCCATCTTCTTTCCCTTTACTTCAAACTACATCTGGGACAGGCTGGCATACATTTTCATAACTCTCTAGGCTTATAGTTTTTTAATAATATCTGTAAAATTGTTTCTTTACATTGTTAAATAATACTGGATTCACAGTAAAACTCAATGAAACAATCTAATACAATTGCTTTAGAAATAATACATTTTAGAGGCACCTGGGTGGCTCAGTCAGTTAAGCATCCAACTCTTGATTTTGGCTCAGGTCATGATCTCACAGTTTGTGGGATCAAGCCCTGCATGAGGCTCTGCACTGACAGTGCCTAGTCTGCTTGGGATTCTCTCCCTCTCTCTCTGCTCCTCCACCCTCTCTCTCAAAACGAATAAACTTAAAAAAAATAAGTAAGGGGGTGCCTGGGTGGCTCAGTCGGTTGAGCATCTGACTTCGGCTCAGGTCATGATCTCACGGTCTGTGAGTTCAAGCCCTGCGTCGGGCTCTGTGCTGGCAGCTCAGAGCCTGGAGCCTGTTTCAGATTCTGTGTCTCCCTCTCTCTCTGACCCTCCCCCACTCATGCTCTGTCTCTCTCTGTGTCAAAAATAAATAAACATAAAAATTTTTTTTAAATAAGTAAAAGTTATACATTTTATTTTTGGACTTTCTCCTTCATGCACTTCACTGTTCTGTTGTCTCTGTCTTCCATCCAACAAATATTTATCGTAAGCCACAAACTGTCAAAAGTGTAAATATAACAATGAATAAAACATAGGCTCTGCCCTTCAGGAAAGTAAATGTATAAACAATAACCATAAGAGCATATGCTGTATTATAATAAAGATATCCATGAGGTGCACAGGGAAGGAGGCTAATATTGCTAAAAGGCAGAGCTTACAAATACAGACTGAGGGGTATAATCAAGTATGCAGGCAAAGATATAGCATAAGAACAGGCATAAAAGCAAGAAAATGCAAGCCATGTTTACAGAACAAAAAATATTATAATAATGCTATAACAAAAGGTTTACAGGGATGGCAATTATGGTGGGCCTTCTATGCTACGCTAAATAATGAGCATTTGAACATGTCACTGAAAGTTTTTTTTAAGTACCATCAGTTCAGTGTTTAATTTCCTCTGGGCTTAAACTTCTCCTAGGCTTACTGCTGTTCCCACCACCCCAGGCTGCTATTCCCCTCTCCAAAGCCCTTGTGGTAAATAGCACAGGCTGCTTCCCCAGCTTCATGCTGCCTGTACAACAGCAATCAGAAGTACTTAAAGTTCTCTACATCTGCCATGCTTATTCTTAGTGGCTGCTAATGGCAAAAGCATGGATTGAGGAACATCTGAAGGTGTGGTAAGACCAGTGACAGCAGTCATAGACAGAATTTTCAACAATTACAAAATCACACAATACTGGACCATTTATGTTATCTAAATTTTGTCATTTACTCTTCCAGTTGCTTCACTGAAAATCAGTGTAACATGTTCTTTGTAAGTAACACTTGGTATATCCTCCTAACCATCAGCAGGGAAGGACACTTTTCTCTTCCCAGGATAAGCTGAATGGAAAGTGATAGCATTTAAAATGGTGTACTTTGGGGCGCCTGGGTGGCGCAGTCGGTTAAGCGTCCGACTTCAGCCAGGTCATGATCTCGCGGTCCGGGAGTTCGAGCCCCGCGTCAGGTTCTGGGCTGATGGCTCAGAGCCTGGAGCCTGTTTCCGATTCTGTGTCTCCATCTCTCTCTGCCCCTCCCCCATTCATGCTCTGTCTCTCTCTGTCCCAAAAATAAATAAACGTTGAAAAAAAATTTTTTTTAAAATGGTGTACTTTGAGCAAGTAATCTTAAAACCTGTGTGTAACCACAAAAGATCCCAAATAGCCAAAGCAATCTTAAAAAAGAACAAAACTGGGGTTATCATAATCCCAGATTTCATTATATACTACAAACTGTAGTCATTAAATGTGCCATTAAATGTAGCACAAATGTGCCTGTATAGTTCTGGCACAAAAACAGACACAGGGCACCTGGGTAGCTCATTCAGTTGAGCATGAGACTCTTGATTTCAGCTTAGATCATGATCCTACCATCACGGGATCGAGCCCCACACTTGAACAGGGAGCCTGCTTAAGATTCTCTCCCTCTCTCTCTCTCTCCCTCCCTCCCCCTCCCCAAATCATGCATGTGTGCTATCTCTCTCTAAAAATAAATAAATAAATAAAACCAAAACAGACACAAAGATCAACGGGACAGAAGAGAGAGCTCAGAAAAAGACCCATAATTGTATGGCCAAATAATCTTTGACAAAGGAGGCAATGGGAAAAAAGACAATCTCTTCAACAAATGATGTTGGGAAAACTGGCCACCTACATACAAAAGAATGAAACTGGACCAATTTCTTACACTTTACACAAAAATA
This sequence comes from Puma concolor, assembly GCF_028749965.1. Taxonomy (NCBI): domain Eukaryota; kingdom Metazoa; phylum Chordata; class Mammalia; order Carnivora; family Felidae; genus Puma; species Puma concolor. Next base: position 21,697,628 of record NC_141673.1, on the reverse strand, counting down.
AACTCAAAATGGACTAAAGACCTAAATGTGAGACCTGAAGCCATAAAAATCCTGGAAGAGAACACAGGCAGTAATTTCTCTGACATCAGCCATAGCAACATCCTTCCAGATATGTCTCCTGAAGCAAGGGAAACAAAAGCAAAAATAAACTATCTGCAGGGGCACCTGAGTGGCTCAGTCAGTTAAGCATCTGACTTTGGCTCAGGTCATGATCTCATGGCTCAATCCCAGCATAGGGCTCTGTGCTGACAGCTCAGAACCTAGAGCTTGCTTCGGATTCTCTCTCTCCCTATGCCCCTCCCTCCCCCCAAATAAATAAATAAACTTTTTAAAAAAATGAGAAGACATGAACAGACATTTCTCCAAAGAAGACATCCAGATAGCCAACAGACACATGAAAAGATACTCAATATCACTCATCATCAGGGAAATGCAAACGAAAACCACAATGAGATATCACCTCACACCTGTCAGAATGTCTAAAATCAACAACACAAGAAACAGTAAGTGTTGGCAAGGATGCAGAGAAAAAGAAATCCTCGTGCACTGTTGGTGGGAATGCAAACTGGTGTAGCCACTGTTGAGAACAGTATGGGGGTTCCTCGAAAAATTAAAAATGGAATTACCATGTGGTCCAGTAGTTCCACTACAAAGAATACAAAAGATATATGCACTCCTATGTTTACTGCAGCATTATTTACAATAGTAAAATTATGGAAGCAACTCAAGTGTCCCCTGATGCATGAATGAATAAAGAAGATGTGGTGTACACACACACACACACACACACACAGGTATACTACTCAGCCATAAAAAGAGAATGAAATCTTGCCATTTGCAACTACATGGATGGATATAGAGGGGGTGAAGTCAGTCATAATAAAGACAAATATGGCTTGATTTCACTCATATGTGGAATTTAAGAAATAAAACAAATGAACAAAGATGAAAGGAGACAAATTAAAAAACAGACTCCAATTATAAAGAACAAAGTGATGGTTACCAAAGGGAAAGTGGGTAGGGGGATGGGTGAAATAGGTGAAGGGGATTGGGACTACATTTATCATGATGAGCCCTGAGTAGTGGATGGAACTGCTGATCACTGTATTGTACACCTGAAACTAGTATAACACTGTATATTCACTATACTGGAATTAAAAATTATTAAAAAATAAAAATCATAAGAAAGAGAAAATACATTTACAGCACTTTAAAATAGGTGCATAAGTGGACCCACACAGTTCAAACCTGTGTTATTCAAGGGTCAACCGTATATTAATATGTTACAGATGATACTATTACTATAAAGATCACCATTTGTTAAGATGTAAAAAAAAAAGAGGGGCGCCTGGGTGGCTCAGTCGGTTAAGCATCCAACTTCAGCTCAGGTCATGATCTCATGGTTTGTGGGTTCGAGCCCCGAGTCTGGCTCTGTGCTGATAGATAGCTCAGAGCCTGGAGCCTACTTCAGATTCTGTGTCTCCCTCTCTCTCTGCCCTTCCCATGCTCATTCACACTCTCTCTCTCTCTCTCTCTCAAAAATAAGTAAACATCAAAAAAATATTTTTTTAAAAAGATGTAAAAAAAAGAGTACACATATCATGATGAACACTGAGTATTGTATAGAATTGCTCAATCATTATATTGTATAGCTGATTCTAATGTAACACTATATGTTAACTATACTGGAATTAAAATTTAAAAATTAAATAAATCAGTAAAAATTAAGATTAAGAAAATTTTTTAATGGTTATCTTTAAATAATATATCTTTAAATAATAAATAAATAAAATGGGTTTGCTGTTTTCCTGTCTTGTTTTGACTCTCTTCTTTTATATCTGACTTTAGTTTTAACAAGGTGGCAGGTGAAACATTCTCTTTTGTTTTTGATGCCACCTGGCAATCATTTTTCTTTTCTCTATAGAAATTCTTTTAAAAAAAATACTGACAACATGACTATTCTGATATAAACCTTGTTTAGTTAACATGGTATTAGCCTTGAAACTCACTCAAAAGAGTAACAAGTAAAGTAATATAAAAAATCACAAAATTTTAGAGCTAAAATTACTTAAGAGGCCATGCAGTAGTGTGTTTAAATAAAGTTATAGTTCTTAGGGTGCCTAGGTGGCTCAACTGGTTATGTGTCTGACTCTTGATTTCAACTCAGGTCATGATCCCAGAGTCATGGGATCAAGCCCCATATTGGGCTCCATGCTAAATGTAGAGACTGCTTAAGAGTCTCTCACTCTGCCTCTCCCCCACTTGTACATTTTCTCTCTTTCTCAAAAAATAAAAATAAATAAAATCTTAAAAAATGAAAATTAAAAAAAAATTTTTAAAGCTACAGTTCTTTTAAAGTTCAAGTTAACAAGGGCCTGCTGGTACTGATTATCTTAATATCCTAGGTAGGAATATAGCAAACAGGAGTAGGATTATAACCCTGAGAGCTGACAGTAGTTTAAGCGTCTGACTTCAGCTCAGGTCATAATCTCACAGTTCATGAGTTCGAGCCCCGCTTCAGGCTCTGTGCTGACAGTTCAAAGTCTGGAGCCTGCTTTATTTTCTGTGTCTCCCTCTCTCTGCTCCTCCCGCACTCACGCTCTCTTTCTCTCTCTGTCTCATAAATAAACATTAAAAGATTACATTTTTATAACCCTGAGAGCTGAAACCAGAATATCACTATTACACTTCCCAGACCATTTTCAAAGGGACATATTTGTGAAGGTATAGAAGTGAAAGTGCTGTCATTCAATATAAAACTAATAAACTCCTGAGAATTTTATTTTATTTATCTACTTGGTTAAGAAAAACAATCTGTGCTAATGCTCAAAAAAATGGAGTAACCTAATTAAGGTAAGCCTCAATAAATTTTCCAATTTTTCAAGGTGTTAAGGAGCCAATGTTAAGCTCTTCCCCACTGCAGGAATTTCCTAAAGCATCCCTACTGCACAATCATACAGTCTCTGGTGAACTACTCCCTTTACCTCTCCTTTTTCTTTCTTACCATGTCTTAACTCCCTCTCTTTCCCTCTTTTCTCCTGCCTCTATGGTTCTCATCCTAAATTACAACTGGATAATGTTAGGTACATGTACATAGTAACTGTTTTTCCTGGTAGATGATGCAGACTACGATTATAATCCCTGAGAAAATTATAGACTTCTGACATCCAACTAGAATAAAGCTGAAAGTAGTCATCTTCTATCCCAAACACAGAGATATAAGAAACTGTAAAATACTCTATAATTTGTAAAAAAAAAAAAAAAATTCATACAGTGTAATAAGATTTGTAAACAAAAAGGAATGAAGTACTGATACATGCGACAATGTGAATGAACTCTGAAAACATATGCTAAGTGAAAGACAACTGTCATAAAAGACCACAAATTGTATGAGTCCATTTATATGAAATGTCTAGAATAGGCAAATCTACAGGCAAAAAGTAGATTAGTGGCTGTCTAGGACTACATGGATGGGAGGAATGAGGAATGACTGCTACTATATACAAGAGTTTCTTTTGGAGGTGATGAAAATATCTAGAATTAGACTGTAATGATCATTTCACAACTCTGTGAATATGTTAAAAACCAATGAACTATGCACTTTAAATGGGTGAACTTTAAGGTATGAGAATTATACCTCCAGGAAAAAAAAAAGCTGCTTAGAAAATGGTATCTAGGGGCGCCTGGGTGGCGCAGTCGGTTAAGCGTCCGACTTCAGCCAGGTCACGATCTCGCGGTCCGTGAGTTCAAGCCTCACGTCGGGTTCTGGGCTGATGGCTCAGAGCCTGGAGACTGTTTCCGATTCTGTGTCTCCCTCTCTCTCTGCCCCTCCCCCGTTCATGCTCTGTCTCTCTCTGTCCCAAGAATAAATAAACGTTGAAAAAAAAATTAAAAAAAAAAAAATGGTATCTAATATGCTAGCCTACACACACACACGCGCGCACACACACACACATGCAGACACACACACATTCTGAGTTCTCAATTATCAGCCCATAATTTTTATCCACTGAAATTTTAAAATTCAAAATTTCTCACTTCCTTGATAGAATGAAGATATAATAACAACGATAATATCAAGAATTCATTGGGTGCATAGTAGTGCCAGCTATTTTCTAAAAATATATAATCTCATTTAATCCTTATGAATTCTCTAAAATGTAGATTCTATATTCTATACATTCTATACACACGTTATTTCTTTTTTTTATTATAGTTGACACACAATGTTACATTTGTTTCAGGTGTACAACACAGTGATTCAACATTTCTATACATTCTGCTATGTTCATCACAAGAGTAGCTACAATCTGTCACCATACAACCCTATTATACTATCATTGACTGTATTCCCTATTCTGAGTCTTTTATTCCCGTGACTTATTCATTTCATAACTGGAACCCTAGATTTTCCACTCACCTTCACCAATATGTCCATCCCCCCACTTTCTGCTCTCTGACAACCATCAGTTTATCCTCTGTATTTATAGGTCTGATTCTGCTTTATAACATACATTTTTTTCTTTCAGCCCTCAAAGTAGTCCCCAGTTTACATAGGAGAAAACTGAGACTTACAGTGATGAAATAAATCTTACCAGCTTTGACAGCCAGTAAAGTGGCCGAGCTGTGATTTGAGCATTGATCACTATGCTCTGCTGCCACTTCAACTAGCCCCGTGAATAAGCAACTGAGCCTCAGAGCTAAAAGAATCTTAACTGCTTTTGTAGACAGGCATCTGATGGAGGGGAAAAAATCTGAGAACCAAAAGCTGAGACCCAGACTTCCAGACTGATCATGATTCCAATTAACCAGGCCAAATTCCAGTCCTCTCATCTGCAAATACAGAAACTAGGACAGAAAATTTTCAAGGTACTACTGGCTTAAAAATCCATTTAGTTCATGAAATTCTTACTAAAATTCTGAGTCTTCTGCCTACAACAACATTGCCCAAAAAAGTGGTTTATTTTCTGTCCTATAGTTTTACAACTTATTATTATTCCTAGATTGTTAAAGTATTAACTGGAAAATTAAAGTATAATTGACATCTATTTATGAAGTTTGATACTACTTGTTATGTCACATGATTTAATTTTTTATTCTGAAAAATTTTAAACATCTTCAAAAAAGAAGAAATAGTATAATAAGGTACCCAACACCACCTTCAAAAATCAACTTATAGTCAATTTTGTTTCATCTATATACCCTTCCACTTTGAAGGAAATCGCTTCTTATAATACGGTATCATAATATCTGGAAATATTTCAGAATATAGATCTAAAAGGTAAGGTTATCTTCTTACAAGCATAATGATAATGCCATTATCACACCTAAGATATTAACAGTAATATATTAATATAATGACTTGCATAAGCTGGGGAAATCAATTTAAATATATAAATGATGGGGGTGTCTGGGTGGCTCAGTCCATTAAGCGTGTGACTCTTGATTTCGGCCCAGGTCATGATTGCACAGGTCATGAGTTTGAGCCCTGTGTCTGGCTCTGTGCTGACAGCACATAGCCTGCTTGGGGTTCTCTGTCTCCTTCTCTCTCTGCCCATCCTCCCCTGCTTACACGCTGTCTCTCTCTCTCAAAAATAAATAAATAAATATTAAAATAAAATAAACATATAAATGACAATTCAAATTTTATTTTGAATGTTAATTAAAGCTATCTGTATATTCAAATTTTCTACCACCATTATTTCTATTTTAATCCATTATTTCTATACATTATATCACTTCTATAATTAATCTTTCTCTATTTATGAAATGTCATATGGCACTATATATAATATGTCCATAAAGGAAGAGTATTAAGCATTCTATATACACTAAGCTTATTGGATGTTGTTTACTCATTGAGCATGCCTAAATATGGAAAAGAAATTAAATTAGTTTTGCATGATTTGTCTGTGATTAACCTTTGCTGTCTTCTATAGTTCAATTTATTGTCCTCTTCATGACACCAAATAACCACTTTATTAATTGTTCCAGCAACTTGCTGGCTACCGTCATTCTCCAACTACATATATTATCCAACTGAAATGTTGGAAATGATAATACCCGGAAAAAAAATTTTTTAAGTATTTTCTTATTTTGTGACCCTTATTTTTTTTATAACTCTCTATAAGCATTCTGCTCCTACCATACTCACTTTCTCATCTCTTCTCTAAATTGCCTCTCTCTCTAAAAAGTTTCAATCATAAAATTATCAATTGATATTTTGATTTATAAGGTTCCTTTGAAAAATTTCTTTTTTTTTTTCCTTTGAGAGAGAGAGGGAGGAGGGGCAAAAGGAGAAGGAGAGAGAATCTTAAGCAGGCTCCACACTCAGCACATAGCCCAACACAGGGCTCAATCTCACGATCCTGAGTTCATAATCTGAGCCAAAATCAAGAGTTGGATGCTTAACCAAACGGGCCACCCAGGCGCCTGAAAAATTAATTTCATTTCTTCAATTTAGCAGATAATAAAATGATGAAATCAAACAGAAATAGAAACAGAACAATTTGAAAACAGAAAACATCAAATTTTGTGTTCTAAATTTTGGGGCGCCTGTGTGGCTCAGCCTGAGCGTCTGACTTCAGCTCAGGTCATGATCTCGCAATCTGTGAGTTCGAGCCCCGCGTCAGGCTCTGTGCTGACAGCTCAGAGCCTGGAGCCTGCTTCGGATTCTGTGTCTCCCTCTCTCTCTGCCCCTCCCCCGCTCATGTTCTGTCTCTCTCTCTCTCTCTCTCTCTCTCTCTGTCAAAAATAAATAAACATTAAAAATTTTTTTAATCATTATTTCATTAGTACAATGGACATTTCCTCTGAGGAAGAATTATAATTACCATTTGCACCTAAGTAAGATCTTCCCGAGGCCTAAGAGAACCATAAATAATACAGTTTCCTTTGAAATAGAGAACACAAATTTTCGATTTCTTTCATCAAATTAACAAGAAGACAGATTACAAAAGGTGGTATGAAGAGATTGGCCTCAAAATAACTCCACTGCAGGACCTCAATGCTGGACTTAGGTCGTCAAGACTAAATAAAGGCCAGTCATCATCTCATTGTTATAATTCAATCATAAGTCAGGGCGATGAGAGTACCTGACTCAACAAAACAGATGTAATTTGGAAAGTTGGAAAGTTTGGAAATTTTTACAAATCAAGTAATATTTCAAATGCATTAGGAAAATTCACTAATTAAAGGTATCCTGAAACAAATCCTTCATACTACTAAAGCAAAGCAAACAAATAAAAACTATTTATATTTTGATTAACCACCAATAAAAATCATAGCTAAATTTATTGAGTGCTTATTGTGTGCTAGCTTCTGTACACTTGCTTTTCATCTGTGCTCTTCATAGTAACCTTATTAGGCCATGTAGGAGACCTTGTTAATGACCACTCCATATCCCCTTGACCGTGAGTTCTCTTGCCACTGCTATGGAGAGTCACACTCATGCTGACAGCTTCCTCCCTACAGGACCCACAGCTCTTTCCCCACTTCCTCCCTATGCTTCCTGGGATCACCTTGCAAATGTACTACCTGTGCTTAAATTCTTATCTCAAGGTCTGCTTTTGGACAAAACCCTAATTAAGACTGTTTCCTGGTAACAGAAGTGGTGCTAGAAAGCAGACCCTAAGAATGGGACTCTGGAATTGTAACACTTGCTGGTCAGTGGAGAGCAAAGATCCAATTTCTAATGATAAATGAGTGGAGATAACTCATAACATATTATAGCAATACAAAAACTACAACCTTTACCTGCAGTGGGCTGGAATGTGGCACAGGAGTAAGATGCTTATACAGTAATAGCTCTAACACTTGAAAGATATGGGTCAATCGTAAGTATAAAGACTCTGGAGTTAACTGCCCTAGAAGCTCTGAAGAATGGGACTGGCAGGCTTGGGTAAGCCATCTATCAATTCAGGGCATGTGGTAAAAACCAGGAAAACATCACATCAGCATTTAAGTGAACTTTATCTCCTATACCCAGAGAGCAGACTGTACTGAAAATCAGGTCTATGACTTGACTAAGTAGCTGAGCAAAAGAGAAGACTGAATACACAGCCCCAGCAGGTCTCCCACGCTGTAAACAGAGCTCTGATAGGGAGAGAATAGGATAGTGAAGCATGAGATGGTGATATCTGGATAGGTAGACATGAGAACATGAGCCCTCAGATTCTGCTGACCCTCTGGACTGGAAGGATCCACTCCCTTCCTTTTCATAAAGGAAAGCAGCCTCTAGTTACCTAGAGACCTAGCAAAGGCCATACCTGAGACATATCCTCCTCAAGATCTGCCCTGCTTCCCCTGATTTCCTCTAGACCAATAACTAGGGTCAGGTCCTACTCATAATCACTCCAATTGTGAAGCACAGTCATGAGAAGAAATAGCTTATTCACCAAAAAAAAAAAAAAAAACCTGCTGAGCCTAACTGACATGTATCATCAAGAATTGGGGGGCACACATAAGGAAGTAGATCTAGAGGGTGGTAGGCTGAGGCAGAGGTAAGAATAGTAAAGAGAGGAAAGTGTATTAAAATATGGAGGGACTCTCCTGTGAATCAGAATGTAACTTCTAGCAAGGAAACCCTAAGTAGGTCCCAAAACACTGACAGTATTCCAAAATAGCAGGCACTAGAAGTAGCAATTAACCTTTAAAAGCAAGGTGAATGTGACTGCCATAAAAGGCAATAAGGTCACAGCAACAACCAGAAAACCTTGACCTGCAAAGATCTGTGACTATGGCTAACAAATAATTATCCATGTGTCTTTGTAGAAGCAAAAGAGATAGGTAGTGTATTAGTTTTCTAGGGCTGACATAACAATGTACCACAGACTGAGTGGCTTAAACAGCATAAGTTTATTTTCTCACAGTTCTAGACACTACAAATCCAGGATCAAGGTGTCAACAGGCTGATGTCTTCTGAAGGCTGTGAGAAGCTGTTCTATGCCTCTCTCCTATCTTCTGGAGGTTTCTGGAAATCTCTGGTATACTTTGGCTTGTAAAAGCGGCACTCTGATCTCTGTCTTCATCTTCATATGGCATTCTGTGTGTGTGTGTGTGTGTGTGTGTGTGTGTGTGTGTGTGTGTGTGTGTCTTCCATGTCCTTTTTATAAGAATACCTGTCGTACTAGATTAGGGACCCAACCTACTCCACTATGCCCTCATCTTAACTAACTGTATCTGCAACTTATTTCCAGGTAAGGTCACAATATAAAACACTGGGGTTTAGTACTTCAACATATGAATGGGGGGAGACATAACCCATAAAAAGCAGCAAATGAGGATATTTATTGATTTATATGGCTACAAAATGCCAAAAACTAAAGAACAGAAGATTGATGAGCAGTCTGCAGATCTAAGCCAGTTCAGAGACCTAGAGCCCATCAATATAAAGGGAGGCAGGGTCTTCTTGGGAAAATATTTCTCCAATCATTTTCCAGGGGAATGTGTTACCATTTACCAGAGCAATTCTACACTGGTGAAAAGTAATACCTAACCCTTCCAGGGACTATTGGATATAGGGTCTAAGATGACACTGATTCCACGGTACCTGAAATACCTTTATGGCCTCCTGATGAGAATGGGAGCATATGGAAGCTAGATAATAAATGGAGTCCTGGACCAAGTCCATCTCACAAATTGGCCAAGTGGGTCTGCAGGCCCGCCATCTAGCCACGTTCCTGGTTCCTGAGTACATAATTGGGATGGATTCATTTAATAACAGCCAAAACCCAAATATTGATTCTCTGACCTGTGAAATAAGAGCCATTATGATAGAAATGGACAAAGGAAGCCCCTGATTTCACCCCTTCTCCCTGTTCCAGATAATAAATCAGAAAAACATTAGAGCCAGGTGAATAAAAAAAGATTTATACAACTCTCAAAGAGTGGCTCCTGCAAAAACCATACAGCTCATGGATGGATCAGCTCAATATGTTGGTGCAAGACAAAAATTGCTATCAAACTATACAGCCCCATGCATGAATGAACTACTGTAGTGTTACTCAAAATGTAGTCCACGAACAAAAGCCAGTTCACAAACTGTTTTTTATGGTTCTACAACAAAATATAAAAATAAATATAAAAAGTGAGAATACACATTTGAAAATATTTATAGCAATGTGACATTAATGCAATAACCAAGTATTTGACTATATATTTTACAAAAGGATAACGCATGATGACTAAAAACAAAACAAAAAGGTCCTCTGCATGGCCAGTTTGGGTTGCACTGTTCTAAAGGACAGAGGTGAAAGGAAATACTACCATCAAGCAGAGCTTCAACAAAGTTTACATAAGAAAGAAGGGGTTTGGTAAGGATATATATGAATTCTTGGGCAGTGACTAATGGTTCTGCTAACTGATCAAGGGCCTAGAAGGAGCAATGATAAATGATCAGACACAAGGAGGTCTAAAAAAGAGTCACGTAGGGGTGCCTGGCTGGCTCAGTCAGAGAAGCATGTATGTGACTCTTGATCTCGGAGTTGTGAGTTCAAGCCCCAAGTTGGGGTAGAGATTACTAAAAAAAGATTTTTTAAATAAACTTAAAAAAAAGAACTAAATAAAAAAAAGAGTTGAGTAGATGATTCTGTAAGAGTGGACACAAAGTGTAAATACCCAACAAAGCACCTATAGTAGATGAAGCAAAGATGACTCATCCAATGAATGTCTGTCAGCCTTTATCCTTGGCTACTTCAAGGCTAACACAGTAGACATGTGAAGAGAATAGCCAAGGTGGCAGGGATAGAGGATATGCACTGGCACAAAAGCATTCGCCCTCTCTCACCAAGGCTGATCTAGCTATTTTACAAATATCAAATACCTGTATGTGTTAGGCACCAAAAACATAGATATGTAAACTAGGAATGTAGTATCTATTCTGAGTGTTAATGTATGAATAGAAGTTAACTGGGAAAAGAAGAGAAGTAAGAACATTCCAAGAAGAGGAGATGGCATATGCAAAGCCATTTGGAGGACCACATCAAGTTTGGTAAGTCTAAATCCATAGGAGAAAGCCAAGATAAAGGCAGAGGTAGATCATTAAACACTCTGGATACCAAGCTTTTATAATGAAGGTGACTGGTAGTCATTAAAGGATTTTTAAATAGAAGAAGGTCATGATCGGATCTGTGTTTTAAAAAAGACTTTCTGGCAGTAAGCCAGTTAGGAATAATCCAGGAGAGAAAAGAGCTAAGGAAGTAGCATTTGTGACAGATATAGACAAGAAGAAATGACATATTCAAAAGGGATTTTGAAAGGAGACCAAAACTTTCTAAAAGTAAGACAGAAAGACATCTAGGATGACTTGGGTTCTCTTATAATTCTTATATCCCCCTAGCAGAAATGTCTTCTAGTTTGAACCCTTATTTTATATCTACCTTAGTGGAATTTTATTTCCATACTTATTTATTCACACATCTCTCTCCTCATACTGGTGAGTTCACTATGGGCAGAGATTATAGTTCATTCTCTTTATACTGTCAGCAGGGCCAGAACTGTGAGAAAGGCGAGAAAAGTAAGGAACTCACTTCTGGGTTCATGCCAATGTAAGGTTGAATCTCCTTTTTTTAAAGTTTGATACTTTGTTCATCATGGATTTTTTTCCACATACATTTTGAATTTTTTTAATATTATTTGTCTTGATCAGAGAGTTTTTTGGCACTCTCTTAAATTTCACACACCAGGCAAATACCTCACCTACCTCATACTAGTTCCTGCCTTAACTCTTAGTGCCTAACACAAGCAGGTACTTAAGTGCATGCTGAATGAAGGAAAAGCAATCAAATGGCATAAACAATAAGAAAGATAGTGGTGGGCCATTCACAAAGAAAGGAGGAGCCAGAGACTTTAGGGGGAAATGATGTGTTTATAAGGCATGTCAGAAGCACTGCTTGGTGCATTATCTTATAGATTCATTTATTATTCACAAAGGCAGCATTTATAATAGGAAATATTAAAGGCTGACAGTACTCAAGGAAATATTCTAAGGATATTTTCCTATTATCTTTTTTACACTTACATTAATATTTGAGGTACTGCAGCAATATCCAGTTTCTCAGCTCAGCTTATGAGTTAACATTGCTTAGGACACCAAGATGAGCTGTTCATTACACAAATGTATCATTAATACTGAAATCTTTGATATTACCCTACCAAATACCGTATCAGCAAGGACTAACCTGACCTCTTTCTGTGAAACAGCATCCCCATTACCTTAATGTTTTTATCCCTGCTCACTTTTCTTCATAGCATGATTGCCATTTAAAAAGGTGAGCTCCATGAGAAGATGTGATTTGCCTGTTTTATTAGTAAGTTGTGTCCTCAGCACCTAGAATAAATACCATTGATGGTCATGACAAAAGGTAGGAGAGTAGCTGGAGAAAGGCTTACACTGAAACAGAAATATGACAAAGAAAATAAATAAAACCCTATATGAATATAAAACTAGGAGCCAGGAGCTCACAAGAGTGTAGCTGAAATCCCTAGGGGTCAAGAACAAAGATGCAATTGGTAACCAGAGTAATGAACTTGAGAGTTTACCTATGGTTACCTTGGGGAGGTTTTCCAGTTAGGTAACCAGTGGGCATAGGTTTTTACAGCTTTTGACTAGATAAGAACCAAATCTCTGCAGAAAGCTGGTACCTTCAAAGGGTTACCTGCTTGGGTATCACTGCCACACCAGAATATGGGGAAACGACAAAAACAAAACAAAAAAACAAAAAAACCCTTGCCTCAGCCTGGGTCCTGGGAAAAACGAAAAGGTTTTCACACATGGTCTAGGAATCCCAAGCCAAAAAACTGTGTCCAATGGTTCAATGTTAAGCTTTGTCAAGAGTATCCTGAAGGGACAGGCTAATCAGCCCATTGAGAAAAAGGTAAACTACTTCAAACTCACCCTGCAGATCTTGGAACTTGTCAGACACCATAATGATAAAATAATTCCTTATTACAAATCAGTCCATCTCTATCTCTCTCTCTCTCTCTCTCTCTCTCTCTCTCTCTCTCTCTCTCTCTCTTTCTGTGTGTGTGTGTGTGCGCATGTGTGTGTGCGTGTTGGTTCTATTTCTCTGTAGAACACCTTCAGTGATCTCCCTATTGCCCACTTCCCCGTGAAAGCCTTCCCCTAAGCAGCTACTACATTTGAAAGGTATTAACTCCTCTTTTCCTCTTCTCCATCCTTGCCATCCCACTACCTTCTGAAAAATATTCCTACCCCATCTCTGTAATTATGTAGTTAGAATATGAGCTGGCATCTTCTTGAAAAGACTGCCAACTCTCCAGGCCACAGTTGTTTGGCTGGTGCGGAGGAGGAACATCTGATCAAAGCTGGGCCAATCAGAAGCCTTACATGTATAGGAGATATTTTTTTTTTTTTTTAGAAACTGAAGAGAGTTGATTGAAGTCCTTGTCTGCTAGCAGCCATGTGCAGGAATCAGCATTAGATTAGAACTAGAATGCAGAATTTTAAGAGCATGAAGCAAACACACCGATGTAAATGCAAAAGCTGAGAAAAAGAGCCCCACTGATGATACCCAATTCCCCTGTCCCATTCACTCCTGAAGCTTAGCCTTACCCTGCCTCTCTCTGTCTCAGTTATAGCAGTCAATAAATTCCCTTTTGTTCTAAACTGGTTTGAATCAGGTTCCAGGCAACTGCAACCAGAGAAGACACAGTAAATCCCTGTGTGCAAATCATTATGGAAATTTATATAATTGAATTAAACACAACCAAACGAACTTCAAGTATTTTACACAATCTGTTTTCCATAAATTGATATTTTTCAAAAAACTAAATGTATTCAGTATTTGCCCTAAAAACATCATTAACACTGAGGCTCTTCAAATGCAAAATTTACTCAAAACGAATCTCTCTTTGCTTGTATTTATAAGGAACTTACCAAATCAGAAAGCACAATTAGAAACCATGATGAGCTCTATGTTCCCTGAAGAATACTATGAGATCCTATTAAAAATGCTATATAAAAATACCATAACAAAAAATACTATAAAAATTCCATAATCTCTGAATCTTTCCGGAAAAATATACATATTTACAAAATGAAGACATCAATATCTTCTCAGTACTTAAAGTTTTTAATTTAGTGTGCTTTTAGTGAGTCGGATAAAAGCTGAAATCTACTATCTTCTTATATAACACAGAATCCCTGTTACAGAAAAAGCACTTAATTATGAAGTGGTTATTAATACACAGGTCATATCAAAAATAAACTGGCCCTGAATTTCCTCCTCAACAAGATCAATGTCATCTTATGCAATAGGAAAGATGGTGGCTTGGATAACTAAAATTCAAATAAACACACAACCTTCAGTACTCAATTCAACTGAATTCAAAGTCTGTAACCATCTGCTATTTTATAAAGTTGGTAACAATGGTTTTAATGGCTGATTTCTCTAATCTCAATCCCTATATATTTTCCTGAATGATGTGCTAAGCAGCACAACTGTGACTAAAGAGAACATAAAAGAGAAAGAAGCAAACACACATATGCACTTCAAAAATAAACTTGATAAGAACTTAGTCACGAAGGGTTTGTGCACTCTCGGGATCACTTCTTTCTCATTCATTCTAATTTCACCAAAAGGAAAGAGAATCAGATACTCTGAGAATGGGTAAGAGAAAAAAAGCAAGCTTGGAAGTAGTCAATACTTTTAATAAGGCAACTGAAACAACTAGATGCTGAGAGGTAAACAAGTTACTAAAAGCTTTAACAAAATACAAGGCCCCAGAATCATGCACACAGATCACAAAGGTTAGGTAGTCTATGTTTTCATTTTATAGAATTTCAGGAAATGTTAGCAGCTTCACTTTCCCAACAGCATCCTGAGAACAAGTAATAAATATAATATCTCAAGTTCAGTTCAAAGAACTGAAATTCATATATAAATTGAAAACCCTTTATTCTATTGCAGTATTCCCAAACCCATCCCCATTAAGACACTTCACACACTCTGCCAAGAGAGTAGCAAAGGGATTATCAGAGAGGATAGAAAGGATGCACCTGCTAATATTAATATCCAATTCAGAAATATTTTTCCATGTGATTCTAATCCAGTAAATATGTTTTACAGTTATAAGCCTTTGGCATTTTGTGATATACGGCATTCAACCTAAACAATGAAATGTTCAGAAAGGTTTTGGACCCTACTAACAAAAGCATTTTAATCAAAGAGTCTGTCAAAATGAGATTAGAGTTAATATAGGTAACATCAATGAAAGGTTTGGTGGGAAAGAATAAATTCAGTAAGTCTTAAATACTTAGTTGCCTCAGGAGATTAATACAAGAAGGAAAAGTCATGGATTCTTCATATATCTCACAATGGGAGAAAAGAATGTATATATAAAGGAGGAAGAGCATGTAAACATATATGCTTGCCTATGTATAGAACCTTTATAGAGAATACACTTAAAACTGAAAAGAAGTTGCCTCTGGACCAGAGGCCTGAGGGACCAGTGAATTGGGCTAAGAACACTAACTCTTCATTATATATTCTTTCATCTTATGGAATATTTGAATGTATGCACGTTCAATTCAATTCAACAAGCAAATTTAAAATAAAAAGCATAAACCATGAATACAAATAACTCCAATGAAAGTAAAATATGTAAGTTACATGAAAAAGATACAAAGTATACTGGAGATTCAGAGGACAAAAAAATGATTCATCTATGGAAATGAGGAAACTGTCAACAAGGAGATGGTATGTGAGATGGGCCTTAAATGATGGGTAGAATAGATATATAACAGAAATCATTCCAGGAAAGAAAATAACTGAGTATAGACACAACGTTGGGAAAGGATGGGGCATGGAACGTACTCCTTTAGAACGTACGTTTAGGAACGTACTCCTTTAGAAACTTAAGTCACATAGAAGGTGCCATATTCTTTTTCTAAATGGCTGCATAACAAATTACCATATAATTAGAGCCTTAAATCAACATAAATTTATCATCTCATGGTTTCTGTGGTCAGGAGTCCATGTTAGCTTGGTGCTCTGCTCAGGAACTCATTAGGCTGAAATCAAAGTATCTGCCAGGGCTATGGTTTCATCTAAACTGTGGGGTCCTCCTCCAGGATCACTGGTTGTGGGCAGAATTTAGTTTCTTGCAGGGTTGAGACTGACTCCATTCTCAAATAATAATAATATCCTTTTTGATTAAAGTCAACTGATTTGTAACCTGATCACAGGTGTGATAATTCATCATATTCACATATTCACAAGTTCTGCCAGCACACAAAGAAGATTATACAGAAGCAACTCAAGAGAAGGGGATTATACTTGACGTGTACATCAGAGAGTAAGAATCTTCGGGAACATCTTAGAATTCTGCCTAACACAGATGGTAACAGAAGCTGAGAATAAAAATTCTCTAGGGCTATACACCAAAATCCAGCTAATTTTCCCTGCTATTTTTCTGTTCCCAAAGATACTGCTGCTTGTAAAACGTGTATACATAATCACAGTTGCAACCAAGAATCTTCCCGCATTTGGTAACTGTCTATTCTTTGTTGATGGTAGTCACTTCTTATATAGCCATTTTACTAACTGGAATATCCATTCCTCTCTCAGTCTTTAATTCAATATGAACTATTCCTACCTCTGAATGCAGTGATTCCTGGCTGGCTTCTCTGTTACCATTAGATTAATACTGAATTTATTAAGGACTTGCCTGACTCCACAAAAACCTAGAGTCTTTGTTGTATATTTTCCCATTATTGGCTTTTATTTCCCTTGTCTCGTGTTAGTTCATGCTACCTAAAATGCTAAAATCAAAGCAATTTTAGGTATTCCATCTTACCTATCCAAGAAAGAATTGCTAATATGCAAAATGTTAGTTCTATGTTCTAGGGCAATATGGATCATTAAGTATATACGTAATTAATATCTCTACAATGCTGAATGTGATTCTTTATGAGCACAAGCCTTAGAGTTAGAAATACTGACTTCTTTGATCTGGCAGCTTATATTTTTCTCATAGACAAAATGAAAAGGTTTATTTAGATTTAGAGGGCAAATATGCTGATAGACAAAGAAGTAGAACACCATGAAAAGAAGGCCACCTTATATAACTATTAGTCTCTCATAACAAGATTCTAGATCTTCTCAGACAGCCACTACCACTGCTATACTAATTTAACAAGGTGATCTGTATTCTCCATTTTTTTATTTAATTTTTTTTAGGTAAACTTTATACCCAATGTGGGGCCAGAACTCACGACTCTTGAGATCAAGAGTCACATGCTCTATCAACTGAGCCAGTCTGGAGTCTGTGTATTCTCCAATTTTAACCAGAGCACTAGTATGTCTTCTTCCAAGAAAAGGAGTATTTATTACAAATTACTGTTTAAAAAAATAAATAATTAAAAAAATTTAAAAATTACTGTTTGATGGTAGAGATGATAAAATGTCACACACTGCTAGCAATAATTAACATTTTAATAGTCTTGGCTTATACACAATGGCTTTCAATTTGCAAACAGATTGTCAGATCAAGTACAAGAGTTTCAGCTTTTTTTAGTAGCAGTTTCATAGCGTTAAGTAATTAAGCCAACAAATACCAAATGAGTCCCTACTAAGTGTAAGACACTGTCTAGTAGGTGGGTGATAGTGGAGAGGAAAAATTACAGGAAGAATCAAACATGAATCCTGCCCTCAAGTTATTTATAGTAAGTGAAAAGAAAACCCAATTTTCCTTTCCCTTCTGTAGCAGACAGACCCTTTAGGTGATCCCCATGATCCCCAACTTCTTGTATTCCCGTCCTTGTATGACCCTCTCCCCTTGAGTGTGGGCAGGACCTGTACCTTGTTTGTAGCCAAAAGAATTTGGTAAAAATGACAGAATGCACATGATTATCTGCACTTAAGTATGTGATTATGTTACATACCATTGTAGGTAGCACCCACCTTGATGGAGACTCTCCTTTGCTGGCTTTGAGGAAACAAGTGGCCATGGTCAGAATGCCACGTGACCGGGAACTACAGGAGGCTAGTGCTAGGAGCTGAAGCCGACCTCTGGCTGACAGCCAGCAAGAAACTAAAGCCTTGAGTCCTACAATAAAAACGAACTAGGGGCGCCTGGGTGGCACAGTCGGTTAAGCGTCCGACTTCAGCCAGGTCACGATCTCGCGGTCCGTGAGTTCGAGCCCCGCGTCAGGCTCTGGGCTGATGGCTCAGAGCCTGGAGCCTGTTTCCGATTCTGTGTCTCCCTCTGTCTCTGCCCCTCCCCCGTTCATGCTCTGTCTCTCTCTGTCCCCAAAAAAAATAAATAAACGTTGAAAAAAAAAAAATTAAAAAAAAAAAAAAAAACTAACTAAATTCTGCCAACAACCTGAGTAAACTCGGAAACTGTTCCTTTCCCAGTCAAGCCTCAGCTGAGAACTACGCCTTGGCAAACACCTTGATTCAAGCTTTGTGAGTCCAGTAGAGGGCCCACAGAAAATGTGGGACAATAAATGCATGTTGTTTAAAGGGACTAAGTTTATGGTAATATTGTTACAGAGCAATAGATAAACTAATATATCTTCATTCTTATTCAAATTGCTCACATAAGAGGCAAGTATCCTAAATATCAAGTCACCACTGGTAAAATGAAACCGAAAAGTAGAATCAGTTACACAGTCACACTCTTGTAAAAAGCAAACTCCAATTTGTTGCCAATATTGCCAAAAGGACCAGGCTGATTACCCAATTAACAGTTCAAAAACTAAAGATCAGCTGCCATTCTCAGACAGCAACCAGCTTCCGTTTCCTGACTAAATCATCAGAATGAGCCACCAGGCCTATTAAGTATGAATGTCAAATGTGAAGGGTCAAAGGGCACCACAGAGCCTGGTAGAGATGACCAGCTTAAGGTGTAGAAAAAACTCTCATTCCCACTTACGCAAATAGTAAAAACATATAGCTCCTAGTAAAATGTAGCTATTTTCTTTCTTGTCTAAAAGCCATCTTTGCATATATTTTTTTGTTTTATTGAAGTATAACTGACAAAATGTAAGCTATTTAAAGTGAACAACATGATGATAAAAGGATTCCTACAATCAAATTTATTACATATCCATCACCTCACATATTTAGCTCTGTTTTTTTAAACCACCTTTTCTTAAATGAAATGAGGCGCTGTTTGGGGACATGCATTCATTTTATATAGAGAAAGTAAGCCTACTACCATGTGAAGGTTCTTACTATCACTTTTTCAGAAGTCCCATCATCACAGGCTCACTGTAGCACAAATTTTTTTCACAAAGAGTACAAGTCACAGATTAGCACAATTTTATCAGGACAATAAATGTCACTAAAAACAATTAACAAGATTTTTTAACAGTGAGAAGAAGGAAAAGTACTCAACCGTCACTGTACTTATTTAACACTTACTTTTTAAAAATGTTTATTTTTCGGGGCGCCTGGGTGGCGCAGTCGGTTAAGCGTCCGACTTCAGCCAGGTCACGATCTCGCGGTCCGGGAGTTCGAGCCCCGTGTCGGGCTCTGGGCTGATGGCTCAGAGCCTGGAGCCTGTTTCCGATTCTGTGTCTCCCTCTCTCTCTGCCCCTCCCCCGTTCATGCTCTGTCTCTCTCTGTCGCAAAAATAAATAAATGTTGAAAAAAAAAAATTTATAAAAAAAAAAAAATGTTTATTTTGCGAGAGAGAGCGAGCGAGAACGAGCATGTGCACACACACTAGGGAAGAGCAGAGAGAGGGGGAGAGAGAATCCCAAGCAGGCTCTGCACTGTCAGCGCAGAGCCCAACATGGGGCTCAAACCCACAAACCATGAGATCATACCTGAGACAAAATCAAGAGTCAGATGCTCTACCAATGGAGCCACCCAGGCGACCCTAATGCTCACTTTTTAAAGAGTAAAGTTAGTTACTTGTTGTAAAACACAAAATGCGTGACAAAATATATGCTTAGAGTAGTTTTTGCCTTTACAAAAGGAGATTCACTACATTCTATCATTTCATTTTTCTGTGTATAGCAAAAGTGAATCAATAACCTATTTCCAAATGGTCAGCTAATAAAATTAACTTTATATATTTAAGAGAGTTATTTACTTCTTTCAATTATATACACACACACAGGCTTTTTTTGTAAATCATTAACACTTAAGAAGTACTTTCACTGACACTTCAGGTAGATAAAACATTCTGGTTGTCTGAGAAAACCATTCCTATAACGTTAGTAAATGCATAATCACATTTCCAAATTGCAGCAAATAAAAACAAAATAATTAGAAAGAATATACATTTACTCTAAATAAAACCTGAGGACACAACCAGAGATGAGTGTGCAAAGCATAACCTGATCTGCGTACTTCCACAGTGCCTCAAGGTATCTCTCTCTGAGTGCTCTGCTTGCAAACATCTAGGTCAGTCCTACGGCTTAAACAACAATGTCCTAAATAGGGCATGAGATTAAATCAAATGCACAGTAATGTAAACCAATGTATCTCCTAGATATAATGAGGCACTAAATGTAACACTGTTAAAAACCAGCAAAGAGAGGCCAAAAACAAACCAAAATGAAAATATCTGTAAGGCTTTCTAAAATAAAAAATTTTAAATAGAGTAAATAAAGAATAACCTACAGATAGTTATTCTCACCTTAGTGAAGGGCAAGAGTCACATATGGGTCTCTCACCTACTACTTCTAGTGATTAGTAACCTGGTAAACCACACTCATGTAAATCCAGCCCACAGTACAAAACAAGTAGAGTAACTGAACTCAGCCTAAAATGACAGTTCTATCATATTTGCTGGAATACTTTCTAGAGGCCTCTGAACCTTTGCTTTTTTAGACCCGTGATATGCACCAATAATTGACTTAATCACTAATCTCTGCTACTAAGATATACAATGACATACATGGCCATTCTGTCTCACAACTATGCCCTGGCCCGCACTAAGCACCCCACATATTCAAGAGAGTGAACTAAATAGGTTTTGCATTATACAGAACAAGGGTCTACAACTTTTTTCTGTAAAGCACCAGGTAGTAAATATTTTAAGCATCATGGGGCCACATAGTCTCTGCTAGAGCTATGCAACATCATGGCATAAAAAGAGTCTTAGAGAATATGTAAATTAATGGATATGGCTGTGTTCCAGTATAACTTTATTTACAAAAAGCAAGCTACAGGCTAGATTTAAACTATAAGCTATAGTCTGTCAACTCCTGAGAATAATTCTCAAATTTTTCTCAAGTCTAATAAGTGGCTGAAAAATCTGCCTTTGGTAGAGAAAAGAAGAAAACCTAACAATTTTTATTCTATCTTTAAATTACCAAGATCATATACTAGTTATACAGCAGACCTAGGGATCTGTGTGACTCCTTGAATGAACACTATGGTAGACGAGAAATGAAGAAGGGTGAAGATGGTCAGTAATATTAACCAACAACAAATAGTTATTGAAAATCATTATACCCACAAAAATTATCTGACCTAAAAATGTTGTATCTTTCCTACAAATATTTAATAATACATACCTTCCCTCTCCCACTTTTTTCCATCCCTTCTATTGCTTACCTTGTATAAAAATAGATAAAATAAGCACCCGATGGTAGTAATAGCTTCCTAACTAGTCTTCCTGCTTCCAGGAACAAGCTACCTAAAACATAGTTCTGTTCTACTTACAGTAATTTGCCAATTTAGCAATGCTTAAGCCTGTGGACTTGGGTCACAGAGAACTTAGTGTGACTCTAGAGTCTATAATTTATTAGCTGTGTGATCCTGAGCAAGTCCTTTAACCTCTCCAACTTCTATTTCCTTATCTACAAAATGGTTATAAAATCGTAAAAAGAAAAAAATCGTAAGGTTGTGGTAAAAAGTAAATAAGGGAATTCACGTAAAATACTCATCAAAATGTCTGATACATTGTCACCATTCAATAAGTTTATGCTATGATTATGGTAACCGTGGAATTAACATGTTTTAAAACATATCTGCAAATTCTTTCAAACTCCTCCCATTGAGAAGTAGGATCTATGTGCTCTCCCCTTGAATCTGGGTCAGCCTTAATAGGTGGCTTATAACCATGAGAATGCAGCAGTGGTGACACTGTATGATTTCTGAGACAAGGTCAGAAAAAGCCACACAGCTTCTTTCTGAGTCTTTTGAGACACTCGCTCTAGAGTCCCATAAGAAATCCAGGTACTCTGACATTGCCACATTGGAGAGAACATATATAAGCACTGCTCAGCTGAGCAACTGTCCAACATCATCTGCCAGCTATTTAAGTCATCTTGGTCAACTAATCCAGCTGAGCCTTCAAATGACCACAACCATACAGATAACCATAGCCAACATCTGACTGCAACTACCTGACCACAAAAATGTGAGTCAAACAAAATGTTACTTTAAATAATTGTTTTAGGTAATTTGGTAGGTAGACAGCAATAGCAACCAGAAAAAAGGTTAGTATAAAAGTGATGTAACAAAAATCAAAAACATGTAGCATTGGCCAGGTCCCTTAGCAGCCTCACAAGTAACCCAAGATAAAGACAGCCTGGCTTGAAGAGGTTGTGACTTTTACCTAATGGAGTAGACTCCACTTAAATCCACCAAAAAAGCAAAAACCTCTTATGGGAACTGTATTAACAAAGGTATTCCCAGCTGAAACTTAAATAGATGAAGTACAAAATGAAAAGAAGCCTTTGGATACCCAAACTTCCATAGGTAGGAAGCAGGCCAAGAAAGCTACCCAAATGTGGACATATAGCATTTCTTAAGGAAATGAAAGAATGATTCAAAACCAAGCATCAAGAACCCAAATGGCAGAACCAAGAGCAATGGAGAACCATTTTCTTTCTTTTTTTTTTAATGTTTGTTTATTTTTGAAAGGGAGAGAAACAGAGTGCGAGCAGGGGAGGGATGGAGAGAAGAGAGAGACACAGAATCTGAAGCTGTCAGCACAGACAGACACAGACACAGGGCATGAACCCACGAACCATGAGATCATGACCTGAGCTAAAGTCAGACACTTAACCAACTGAGCCACCCAGGTGCCCCAGTGGAGAACAATTTCTCATGGGAAATACTGAACACTAATCACAAAACTGGCAACATCTTCCCAGCTGGATTTCAAAATCGCAATGGTCTCATGATTACTATGTTGTACCTCTCATTTCCCCCGTTTTAGAATGGGGGTGTCTACTGTGGTTGTCCCACCGCTAAATCACTACTGTGGGGAACAGACAACATCTTTCTGGTTCACAGGTCTTCATATCAAAAAAACCATATATGAAAGATGACACATTGGGAGACTCATGCGCACATAGAGTTGATTTAGATAAGAGGATCCTGAGCTCATGCCAGAATAAATAATCCTTTAAGATGGAAGAGGACTTTGGAGGGAATAAATTTTGCATTTGAGAGAATTATAAATAATCTGTAGCCAGTGGAAAGACATGGTGGTTTTAAAACATGTCTGTATCTTTTAAACACCTCTTTGACACCTCTCCCATCGAGAGGTGTGGTCTATGTCCATTCCCCTTGAAGCCAGCTCAATTTTAATGACTAGCTTTTAACAATAAAATGCAGCAGAAATGACACTATTATAACTTCCAAGTTTGGTCAGAAAAGCCCATGAAGCTTTTGTTTGATTCTCTTGAGACATTTGCTCTGAGCAAAGCCTGCCACCATGTAAAAAGTCTTGACTACCCCAAAAACATCATGCTGAAGAGGCCACATGTAGGGAATCTGGTCAGTAGCAAAACTGATGGTCCGTCAACAGCCAGGATCAACTACCAGCCATGTGAGTGAGCCAGATCAGAAATCCAGCCCACTTACATCTTTATATGGCTTTAGCACCAACTGACATCTGACTGCAACTAAGTGACAAAGCCTTAAATGAGGAACACCCAGCACACAGATTACTGTCCAGTAACAAATTACTGACCTACAAAAACATGAGCAATATAAAATAGTCATTTTAAACTTCTAAGTTTTACATAATTTCTCATACAACAATAGTAAGCAAAACAAGAATGATGATGTCACTCTCTTTCAGTGGCTTCCCATTATTCTTGGAAAGAAGTCAAGTTCCTTTTATAAAATTTGCATGGTCCTGAATGATCCAGTCCATTTACCTTATTGCTTAACTGGTGAGTGGTCTTACCTGAGATGTCACTTCCTCCAAAAAGTATTCCCTTTAACACCAAGTATAGGGTAGGGAACCCTTCTAAGCATTCTTATAACATTCTTTACTTTCCCTGTTACAGTACTTGCTATGCTACAAATTTATTTACATTATCTCTTGTAGACTCTACATCCTCTACAGGTAGGAATCACATCTCTCTCATTAACCAATGTGATGCCAATACTCAGTGTATATGATAAGCACTCATATAATTTTGTTAAGTATTACATGAATAACACTATTATAGGGTAGAAAAACTAGAAATAACTAATAGCAAACAAGACAAAATAGAATAAGTTAGTAATATAGGTAGGTACAAATAATCTACTGTAGGAGAATGGGGAGGGGAAGACCTCTCTGAAGGAAGAATTTCAGTGAGATAGCTTTTCCTGGAAAAAGTTTTATTAAAAGGATTAAACACTGGGGTGCCTGGATCATTCAGCTGGTTAAGTGTCCAACTCTTGGTTTTGACTCAGACCATGATCTCATGATTCATGGATTTAAGCCCCACATTGGACTCCATGCTGACAGTGCAGAGCCTGCTTAGAACTCTCTCCCTCTCTCTGCAAACCCCTCCCGCTCACACTCTCTCTTTCTCAAAATAAATAAACTTTTTAAAAAAGGACTAAACATTAAAATTTAAAGGCTACCTAAAAATTAAAGAATAGGTAATGCCTGGCTCCCACAGGCACAGGATTTTGTTTATAAGTCTAGTTCTATGCCTGTTCAAAGGAATTTGAAAATATCTGATTCAAATTTGTTTTGAGATCTACTATTTAAACCAGGTGTACATCCCAGAATGAGGTAATCAAATAAAAAACCTACCCCAAACATACGAACTTTCATTAATAGCCATGAAACTAACAAACTCTCAATTTTCCATTAAATACACATTTCAAAAGTACTTGACTTCCTGATGAATACCCTACAATAGTTTACTAATTTAATAAATAAGTGGGAAAAAAATAAATGGCTTTATAGATAATAATTCTTTTTCTTGTCCTAGAAGCACTATTATTTAAAATTAATTATTAAAGCTCTAGCGAAATTAGACACCGAAGTACTACCATGAAATTAAAGACTAGCAGATTGGATTTTATTAAAATTAAAAACTTCTATACATCAAGAGACATTATGAAAAAACAGAAAACCAAACTACTGATAGGTAGAAGATATTCACAATACACCTATCTGCCAAAGGACTGGTGTCCAGAATATATAAAACACTCCCATAAATCAATAAGATAAGCCAATAAAAAATAATCAAAAACTTTGTGAAAAAGTGGTAAAATATAGCTACAAATATTCCTATCCCGGTATATTTGCCCCTTTGCAATGTGGCATAGCTGCTCTTCCAATGTGAGCTGGTCATAACTCACATTAATCAAAAAAAAATACGGTGGAAGTGAGGTTATATAACTTCCAAGACTAGGTCTTAAGAGATCTTGCACCTTCCACTTTTACCCTCTTAGAACGCTATTCTACCATATAAGGAAGCCCTACTCCTTACCAGAGTATGAGAAGTCATAGGAAAAAACAAAAAACAAAAACAAGGTGCCCTAGCCAAAGCCAACACAACTGACAGACAAGGGAGTAAGGCCACCTTGGGCCTTCCAACCCAAAGAGACCACCCCTAGCTCTGCAGCTGCATAAGACAGCTCAGACAAAACCAGGAAAGGAACCTCCAAGTCAACCCATAGAGTTGTAAAAAATAATAATTAACCGTTTTTACTTAAGCAACAATAAATAACTGAAACAGGTATGACATGGCACTTCATAAAAGATGATATCCAAATGGCCAATAAGCATATGAAAAGGTGCTCCACATCATCATTCATCAGGGAAAATACAAATTAAAACACGAGATATGACGACACACCCACCAGAATAAAAATTCAAAAGGTTGACAGTATCAAATGTAGGCAAAGATGTGGAGTACTGACACTTTCCTACATTGCTGCTTTAAAGTGTAAATTTGTAAAAAAGTTTTCGGGAAAACTATATGGCAGCATTTGGCAAAACTAAAATTATGCCCACTTTGTAACCCAGAAATTCCACTTCTACATTTATGCCAAACATAATGCATATCTATGTACATATACAAAAGTATATACACATACACACCCAAAACATGTGTGCAAGAATGATCATGGAAACACTATTCATAAGAACCAAAAATTAGAAACAATCCAGTTGTTCACCAACAGTAGAATGGATAAATTGTGGTATATTTATACAATAAAACTACACAACAATTAAAAAATACTACTACAATTTGCAGCAGCATGCATGACCCTCAGAAATAAAATCAGTAAAAGAAGCTAAACAAAAAAGGCTAGTTAGTATAATTGCATTCCATTTATATGAATTTCAAAACCAAACTAAGTCAAAACTAATATGAAGATAAAAGCCACAACAGTAATTACCTCTCAAGTGCCGCCCATTGACTGGGAAAGGGTATAAGGCAGCCTTCTAGGGTATTGGAAATGTTCTCCATCTTGACCTGGGTTCACAGAGCTGTACCCAAGATTTGTGTACTTCACTTCACTACATGCTGTACCTCATTAAAAATTGTTTAAATATCCTGCAAACCAGTTCACCATTCTAATGGCACAGAAACAGTACAGAGAGCAAAAGTGCCATGACCTACATAAAACAGAAAGAAAACATTCCCACTGGACCTCCTTTGCCCCTTGGTGATATCATATACCATGACGGTCAAAATGCAGGTGTGCAGAGCAGCAATAAACTAATGACTACATTAGTGCCAAGTTTGGGTGGTACACACGATATCCAAACCATTTACATGAAGCTGAAAGTAAACAGGACTTAAAGAATTTATGTTGCTGCCCTACAAATTTACATGAAACAATCTCATAGGTTTGAGTTTTATAAATATACATCAAAATATAATTATCCCTTAACTATCTGTTTGAGACTCAACATTTATACAGTCTGGAGTTAGGTAAAAGAATGAAAATGTGAACTGTATTTGGTCCATCTATGTAGTCCATTTAGATGAATGGTAATCACATACTGCTAATGAGATCAAAGTTGTAGGTTACAGCCTCGCAGGGGTCAGTTCCATGCAACTACTAATGCCCTTTGGCATAGTCATAACAATGCTTTCCACTGTCTATGGTTTTTATTACAAGAATCAAAAAGAAAAGACACAGTATATGTAGTCAGAATTGCATGTTACAAGTATGACAATTTAAAGCATACTTGATTGTTAGCACAGTTATTATTAACATCACTAAATAAATGAGTTCTCCCTACTTCTATATGAGAAAATCAGCAGGATACCATAAAGAAACTAAAATTAGATGTGGGTTATCAAAATGTAGAAGCAAAAAATCTAGCAGACAAATTCAGCCAAATTGATAAACTCAAGAACTGTGTCTCAAAAAAGACTACTCATATTTTCTTATTATATGTTATGTTTAAATTGTATTCTTCTGGGGGCGCCTGGGTGGCACAGTCGGTTGAGCGTCTGACTTCAGCTCAGGTCATGATCTCACAGTTCGTGGGTTCAAGCCCCGCATCAGGCTCTGTGCTGACCGCTTGCTCAGAGCCTGGAGCCTGCTTCAGATTCTGTGTCTCCTTCTCTCTCTGCCCCTCCCCCACTCGCATTGTGTCTCACTCTGTTTCTCAAAATTAAATAAATGTAAAAAATAAAA
The DNA here is from genome assembly GCF_028749965.1 of Puma concolor. Classification (NCBI taxonomy): domain Eukaryota; kingdom Metazoa; phylum Chordata; class Mammalia; order Carnivora; family Felidae; genus Puma; species Puma concolor. The sequence continues at coordinate 21,669,798 of NC_141673.1, read as the reverse complement.
TAAAATAAATTGTATTCTTCTGTCCTCCCCACACTGCAGCAATCTACATTAATAAAATTCCCAAATCTAGTTGATAGGTCTATTGTGGAGATTAAAATGAGATTATGTAGTAAATTTTTAAAAAATCATCTGTTTAAAATTCAGTAAATACCCAAAAGTTATAATTATTGGCAAACTTAACTGGAATTTAATTTTCTAACTAGCTGTGTGCCAAATAAGTTTAATAATTCCTAAAAAAATAAAAAGTGATTCTTGGATTAAACACGTGAGAAAACTGACCCCCAATACAATTTATTTAATTCATCCAACTTGCTGTAGGAAATATACTGAGATACTCAAGAGTGACTTAAAATGTTTCAAATTTGGGGTGCCTGGGTGGCTCAGTCAGTTAAGCGCCCGACTTCAGCTCAGGTCATGATCTCACAGTCCATGAGTTCAAGCCCTGCATCAGGCTCTGTGCTGACAGCTCAGAGCCTGGAGCCTGCTTTGGATTCTATGTCTCCCTCTCTCTCTGCCCCTCCCCTGCTCATGCTCGCTCGCTCTCTCTCTCTCTCTCTGTCTCAAAAATAAATAAAAACATTTAAAAACAAATTTTTTTAAGTGTTTCAAATTCCACACTGTTCAAATAACTTGTAAGAGAAAGTATATTCACATATAATAATACAAAGCAAAAAGTGAGGTGAATCATGAGAGGATATAAAGTGCAATCAGAAGTTGGAGAATGAATTCCAGCTGAGATAAGGACAGGCATCACCAAAGAAAGGACATTTGAGTTGGGTTTTAAAAAACAGCACAGAATATGCAGCATTATGGTAGGAAAAAAAAAAAAAGGGAGGGAGTCCCAGGAATGGCCTGAGCCTGGCCACGCCCCACTGGAGTACCCTAAAAGAGCCAAGAATACAAATGCTATAATGGAACCACCACTCTGGCCTTCAAGTTTCAACATGCAGTCACTGTTGCAGCAGACTCTCAGGCCACAATGGGTACCTATATAGCCTCCCAGGCAGTAAGGAAGGTTATAGAGACCAGTCCCTACCTGCTGAGCATGCAGCTTCTGGGAGCACCTATTGGCTCAGCAATGTTGAATCTATGAGCTTCAAAACAAGGAATGTATTTCAGTAACAGCTGCCTTCAAGCTGCCTGTCAAGATGATATATCAGTATAAAGGCATGGGACTGTCCATGGGCACCCTAATCTGTAGCTGGGATAAGAGAGGCCCTGGCCTCTACTATGTGAACAGTAAAGGAAACTGGATCTTGGGATCCACCTTCTCTGTAGGTTCTAGCTCTGTGTATGCTTATCAGGTCATGGATCGGGGTTCCTCCTGACCTAGAGGTGGAACAGGTCTATGATCTGGCCCATCAAGCCATCAACCAAGCCACCTAGACAGATGTCTACTCAGGAGGTGCAGTCAACCTCTACATATCCAAGAGGATGGCTGGATTCCAGTCTCCAGTGACAATGTAGCTGATCTACATGACAAATATAGTTGACCTACCCCCTGAATGAGGGTGGATGAGACTGCTTGCATTTCTTGGAGTGACTATTGTTGGTAATGTGAATACAACTCCCCATCCTATAGTGGAGAGATCCTCAATTATGTTGATAATTTTTTAAACTCTGGTGCTGTTGACCTCTATGTATTACCAGTTGTTAATGACCTGCTGCTGCAGAGGTGATTGTTTTACCTTCTTGGACATTAACATTATGCCTTTCGACCATGAATGAATGAATGAATGAATGCTTTTTTTTTTTTAAACAGCCTTGCAGTGAAATAGTTATATGTGTAATTACTTATTCGATGTCTCTCTCCCCAAATAGACTTCAAGTTCTGAAAGGGCACTTTTCAATTTTTCAATTCTCTACAGTTTCTAGCAAAGCATCTGGTACATGGTAGATATTCAGAAAATATCTGTTTTAATAAATTATTAACAGAGGCAGGAAAGTAACAATTTGCCTAGAAAATAAAGAAGAAAGGGATATGAAGATGAAAAGATTATTTAGGGCCAAACCGCAGAAGTCCCTGAAAAGCAAACTGAGAAATTTGTACTTTATTTGGTTGTTAATAAGGACTCATTGAAGTTTTTCAGGAGTGCAGTGACATTACTGGGTCTGTGCTTTAGAAAGTATATCTAAAAGCAATACTTACAGTAGATTAGAAAAAGAGACAACAAAGGCAATCACAAGATCATTATAGGAGTCCAGATCAAAAATAACAAGGACTTAAACTGGAATTTAAAAAAGCAGTGGGAATAAAAAGTAACAATAGTAATAACCATAGAGATATTACATGGGTGAAATCAACCTATCTGACCAACACCTTTTGAGCACCTACTATGTACCTACCAGACACCATGCTAGGAGCTGGAGACAGGAAATAAAAATAAGCCATAGCCCTTTATCTCAAAGAGCTGATGGTTTCCCTTAATTGTTCCAGTAGGGAAAACTGACCGAAAATACAATGAATGAAGAAGAACAGAAGTCAAAGACTCTTTGAATTTTTAGTCTAGATGACTAAGAGAATGGAACACCATTCAGAGAATAGAGCAGAAAAAGGTAGGCAGGGAAGAAAATATGGGCAGTTTTTGACATACTGTATAGGATATCCAAGTAGAAATGTTCAGCTGGCAGTTACAAACTCAAGACTGAAAAAGACAACAGAGGTAAGGTCTTACAGTGTGGGAAACATCTAGCATAAACATGAGAGCTGAAGTTCAAAGCTAGAAAAGATAAGAAAGGATGTTACAGGTAGAAACTTAGAAAATATCTACATTAAAAAGATGGGGGAAGGCACAGAAAATTTAAAAAGAGGAAGAATTATCAGTAAATCAAACCAAACCAAGACAAAACACAGCAATCAGAGAGGCAGAAGGAGAAGGACCATCAAGATTAGGGGAACTGTTTCCAGAGGCACGGACCATCAACAATACTAGGTGCAGCAAAGAAATCATGGAAAATTAGGACTGAGAAAAAAAGATCACTGGATTTGGGAACAAAACAAATGCATTAGTGACATTTGAGAGAGTAGCAGAGTGATAAGGAAAAATTCTGTTTCCAAGAAGTTGAGGTATCAGTGAATAATGAGGCAGAAAAGACAGCTAGAGCAAACCACTCTCTTGAAGTCTGACCATGAAGAAAATGGTGGGAGTCTGACAATGAAGAAAAGGAAAGAAAGAAAGAAAGTGATGGGACAGTAGTTTGATAGGAATAGCAGAAGGAGAATGATTTTGTTTGGATACAGAATGATTACATGAGTTACATGTCATTAGCAGGAGGGAAAGGATTAAGAGGGCAAAAAATAAAAGCACTGTTTTTAGAACAGGAAAGAACTAGAGAAAGGAAACAAGAAACGCTGGTAAAAAGACAAAAAAAATACATAAAATATTTGATTTATTCATTCAATATATATTTATTGAGTATCCATCATGAACTTGAAACTGGAGAATATACACTGGAGAACAAGAAACAGTCCTTCCAGAGGAAATGGAAGAATGCCACCCTAACATCCATTCCATTCTTTCTGTTGTATAGCAGCCAAGCAACCTGGATAGAATTAACTCTAACACTAGCAAAAGGAGTTGTTAATCTTGAATGGCCTCAAGAACCATCATAATCATTATCTGCCTTATCAGGATACTTGATTCAGGAATGGGCACAGAACCCTAGTTAATCCTATCAGAAGGAAACCAGGACTTGATTTAATGGGAAAAGGGACATTTCTGAATGGCAAGATACACTGAGGGAAGGTTTGAAACAGCAGCAGCCATTTTGCTACCAAAAAGCCAGCTTATTATGAAGGCAACATCAAAGAGGACAGAGGTGAGAGAATCACGAAAGAAAAATAATAAAGCTCTGATCAACTACATCTGAAACCCATCCTTTCTTTGGTCTTTAAGTTACATGATCCAATAAATCCCCTTCTTTGTTTAAGGCCATTTAAGTAGAGCTTTTTGATAACTGCGAGGGACAGCATTCTAATTACAAATTTGATACCACTATAGGCACAAAATTGTTGTAAAATGTAGCATACAATAGGGCATGCCCAGTGCAAACTCTAGACTGAATCCTCTCTACACTCTTCTGGCTTTAGATGTCCATGGTTCTAAACTTTCAACCTAAAAATGCCCCTTCTTTGGTAGTCCTTTCTTGACCTTTCACCCTTTGCTCCCAAGCTGGTTTTGTCTTCACTAATCCTTGAATCCCTAGTCTTGGAGCAGTAGGGTGCTCCCCCTCTGAGAAGCATCAGACTTCACCTCCTCTCCGTGCTCCAGAATCAAGTGAGAGGTGCCTATGATTTCAACCACAACCACTTTACTAAGAGAATTCTTAGCCCTGGGGATTATCCTTTCTGCAAGTTTGTTCCTGTGGCTCAGGCCAGAATTTCTATCTTTTCCTCAGCCTCGCTGAATTGTCTTCCTTCAAAACTAGACTTATTGGCACAAGAACAGACACCCAGATCAATGGAACAGAATAGAAAACCCAGAAATGGACCCACAAACATATGGCCAACTAATCTTTGACAAAGCAGGAAAGAATATCCAATGGAATAAAGACAGTCTCTTCAGCAAGTAGAGCTGGGAAAACTGGACAGCGATATGCAGAAAAATGAACCTGGACCACTTTCTTACACCAGACACAAAAATAAACTCAAAATGGATGAAAGACCTCAATGTAAGACAGGAAGCCATCTAAATCCTTGAGGAGAAAGCAGGCAAAAACCTTTCTGACCTTGGCAGCAACTTCTTACTCAACACATCTCCAGAGGCAAGGGAAACAAAAGCAAAAATGAACTATTGGGAACTCATCAAAATAAAAAGCTCCTGCACAGAGAAGGAAACAATCAGAAAAACTAAAAGGCAACCGACAGAATGGGAGAAGATATTTGCAAATGACATATCAGATAAAGGGTTAGTATCCAAAATCTATAAAGAACTTATCAAACTCAACACCTACAAAACAAATAATCCAGTGAAGAAACGGGCAAAAGACATGAATAGACACTTCTCCAAGGAAGACATCCAGATGGCCAACCAACACATGAAAAAATGCCAACATCACTCATCATCAGGGAAATACAAATCAAAACCACAAGGAGATACCACCTTATACCTGTCAGAATGGCTAACATTAACAACTCAGGCAACAACAGATGTTGGTGAGGATGCGGAGAAAGAGGATCTCCTTGCATTGTTGGTGGCAATGCAAGCTGGTGCAGCCCCTATGGAAAACAGTATGGAGGTTCCTCGAATAACTAAATATAGAACTACCCTGCGACCCAGCAATTGCACTACTAGGCATTTATCCACGGGATACAGGTGTGCTGTTTTGAAGGGACACATGCACCCCAATGTTTATAGCAGCACTATCAACAATAGCCAAAGTATGGAAAGAGCCCAAATGTCCATCGATGGATGAATGGATAAAGAAGATGTGGTATACACACACACACACACACACACACACACACACACACACACAATGGAGTATTACTCGGCAATCAAAAAGAATGAAATCTTGCCATTTTCAACTACGTGGATGGAACTGGAGGGTATTTTGCTAAGTGAAATTAGTCACTCAGAGGAAGACAAAAATCATATCACTTCACTCATATAAAGACTTTAAGAGACAAAACAGATTAACATAAGGGAAGGGAAACAAAAATAATATAAAACAGGGAGGGGGACAAAACAGAAGAGACCCATAAATATGGAGAACAAACTGAGGGTAAATGGAGGGGTTATGGGAGGGGGGATGGGCTAAATGGATAAGGGGCATTAAGGAATCTACTCCTGAAATCATTGTTTCACTATATGCTAACTAATTTGGATGTAAATTTTAAAAAATAAAAATAAAATTTAAAGAAAAACTAGACTTATTAAGTACCTCCTCCGGGAAGTCACTGCAGGTCCCCTTCCCACTGCTCATTGGCCCTCAGATGCTGCCTCCTCAGGGTTCCTGCAACACTTGGTACATGCCACCTCTAAGATACCCAGACACGTAAGGAGAGAACTAGACACAATGTGATGTTGCTCCTACTGGGACAGGGACCACAGTTTATTTTATTTGTGTTTAAACAACATGCAGGAAGGAAATGAACATCACTTGTGATATGGAGGAATGGATGCTGGATTCAAAGCAAGACACATGGCTTCCAGTCATCACAGGATTTCTTACAAGCTACAGGGCCTGTCCAAGCATCTTCATCTACGAGGAATTCATCACTGGGTGGTTGTGAGATTAAGACACACAATGAATCTTAAAAATACTGTAGTCCTTTGAGAATAATACCTGAAAATATTTTTAATGGATATTCAAGAGGTAAAGGATGCCTTCTTACTAGGAAGTAACTGGAGACACGAATAAGTGAAAAACTCATGACGTGGTCTTTAAGCTGACCTTGAAGAACTCATACGATTTAGGCATGTTTAAAAGGAAATGGGGTGGAAGAGGTAGCCAGGCAAAGGAAGTAATGAGACCAAATGCTGAGGAACAAGCATCAATTCAGCAGCAAATTTTATTCAGGGATTATTATGTGTCAAAAATTGTTCTAAGTGCTAGGCATTGAGCAATGAAAACAGGCAAAGTCCCTATCTTCAGAGGGTTTAAATTCTAACTTGGAAGAACAGAAAATAAACACAAATAAATATACAAAATTATTTCTGATAGCACTAAGTGACATGAAGGTAATATGCTGTGGTGACTGGTGGGGGGGGGGGTACTCTAGATAAGGCAGTAAAGCCATTCTGAGGTGATAACATTCTTCCATGTGAGAAGAGAGTAATGAGACAGAACCAGAATAAGGAAGAACAAGCCAAAGGAAATAACAAATGCAAAGGCCCTGTGGCAGGAAAAAGTTTGCTATATTTGAGGGAGATAAAATGGCCAGTGTGGCTACAGCAGAGTGGACAAGGATAAAAACAATATGAGGTTAAGGCTAAGGTCATGTCTAAGGAATAGTGAGGTATCAATTTGGACTGAAGTTGAAATAGTAAATGATCCTAGAAAACTAATTTGAGGCTAAGGATGCCTCACAGATATTTCTAATAAAGTAGGGTGACTTTGGGAAAGTGCTGGGCACTTGATCTAGAGCACCAAAGCAGCATGGCAAAGACTGTTGGCATTCTGTTACTACAGAATGTCTGAGGAGAAAGTCATCTAGCACACCTTCCCTATTGAAGGAGGAAATGCAACCCAGAAGAGGAAAATGAGGTCTGCAGGCAGGGGGAGGTGAGAGTAAGTCATAATTAATGTTCACCAATACATAGGTCTCCTCTACTTCTGGGTACACAGGAATAAAAATGTGTAACTTTAGGACCAAAGCATTTAACTGTTGCCGTCCAGTCCTCCAATCCTGCCATGGTAATCACCTGTTAATGTGGAGGAGGTGCCATGGACAAAGGCACTGCAGAATGCTAAACCAACACCTGGAAGAAGGTACCATAAAGAACCCAGATCCATAGTAAATTCGCAAGAGAGAAATAAATTCTGGTTGTGTCAAATCATTGAGACAGCTGAGGGTTGCTTGTTATGGCATGATCACCTAACCTATAATGATTACTATAGAATACAGACAATATTTTTAAAGGTTATAAAGAGTAGAGTAGAGAGGCTTACTCGGAGTGGGGAGAAGAGAATGTGAAATACTACTCAATGCCTTTGACAAATGGCATTTTTTGTGACAGTTCTCCATCTTTCCCTACATCAGTGACCTTTATCAGATGTGCATCTTTGCAGTTCCTCCTCCTAATATGATGGAGCATATATTAATCGACTTGGGCTACCATAACAAAATACCATAGACTGGGTGCCTTAAATAACAGAAATTTATTTTCTCAGTTTTGGAGGCTAGCAGTCCAAGATCAGGATGACAGGTCCTAGTAAGAGCTCCCTTCCTGGCTTGCAAAGGCCATCCTCTTGCTGTGTCCTCATATGGCAAGGGTAGGGGAGAAGGCAAGTGAGCTCCTGTCAACCAGCCAGCCCTCTGGTGCCTGTCCATGTAAGGGTACTAATCCCATTATGAGAGCACCCCTTTAAGATCATATCCAAACCTAATTATCTACCAAATGCCCCATCACCGGGGTACCTGGGTGGCTCAGTCAGTTGAGTGTCCAACTTCGGCTCAGGTCATGATCTTGCAGTTCGTGAGTTCAAGCCCCACACTGCTGTCACTGCTGTCGGTGCAGAGCCTGCTTGTATCCTCTGTCCCCCTCTCTCTCTGCCCCTCCCCTGGCTCGCTCTCCCTCTCGCTCTCTCTCTCTCTCTCTCTCTCAAAAGATAAACATTAAAAATTTTTTCCAAAGTCCCCATCTCCAAATACCATTACACTGGGGATTAGGTCTTCAACATAGGGAACAGGGGGCAGGGGCGGGGGCACATAATTCAGTCTATAGTAGCATATATTCTCCCACCCCCTAATTTGTGGTTTGGCCATGTGACCTGCTCGAGCTAACAGAATGAGGCAGAGATGACAGTATATGCCAGTTCCAAGGCTATGCCTTAAAAAGCTCTGACATGTTTCCACTTGCCCTCTGGCACCTCTGTCATGGGCATGAGAAAAGTATGCTTTGGCTAGATCACTCCACCAAGGAGGACAGAAACATGTAAAGTCTTACCAGTACTAGCACAGCCAACTGGTATTTCAATAACCTGCAATGAGAATAAGATCCACCTAGCCACCAAACCTAAACCCCCCGGCTGACTGAGCTCAGCCTAAATGAGTAGATGCATGAATGATAAATGATTATGTTTTTAATACAACATACAAACATGAGTTTGGGGTAGCTTGTTAGGAAGCATTATTGTGGTAACAGGTAACTGGTATAACACCTATACAATGTCTACAGAGCACATCTGGCTCCTTAGGAAAAGCCTTATGCTAACAAAGACACCATGAAAATTATTGGATTTTCCTAACATTTTTATTCAAATTCTTGTTGCTTTATTCATCTCTGCTGATTCCTTACAATAGCTCCTAAATTCAATTCCAATACTGGTCAACAAGATCTAATGAAGACAACAGAGGAGACAGAAGAAAAGAGGGAAAAAAAATAGAATCAAAAAGTATTACAAAAAGTACTAATTTCAAGAAAGAAAATCAATACAAAACACCAAATGGAGTAGTCCTTGGGTTTAGTAAGGAAGAAGTTGCCAGTTCATCAGAAAGTTATTTTGGGACACTATTGGGACAGATGCATGGGAACTGAGAAAAGCATAAGTTGCACACAGATGAGACAGTAAGTTTAGATAAGTTAATTAAGAAGTTTAACGATGAAAAGAAGAAACAAATAGGACAACTAGTGGGGCAGGGAATGGAACTCAACTCTTAATAAGGAAGACCAATGCTGTATTAGTTTCTCATGGCTAGGTACCAAATTACCACAAACTTATTATCTATTTTGTAGGTCAAAAGTCCATGTGGGCTTAGCTGGGTTCTCTGCTTAGGATCTCCCAAGCACAAAATCCAGGTGTTGACTAGGCTGAGCTCTCAACTGAAGGCACTGGGGGAGGATCCACTTCCTTGCTAATTTGGACTATATCCAGCCATTCCCTTGCTGTAAATTAGCTGGAGGTTGCTCTCAACTCCTAGAGGCTGCTCTCCCACACTTGTACATATGCCTCTCCATCTTCAAGCCAGCAACAATACAATGGATGCTTTCATGTTTGAATCTCTGGATTCCCTTTCTACTACCAATTGAAAAACATTCTATTAAAGGGCTCATGTGACTATATTAGGCCTATCTAGATAATCTCCCTATTTTAAGGTCAATTGATCAGTAACCTTAATTATATCTCAAAATCCCTCCCTTTTGGTATATAATGTAACAATCAAGGAAGTAACATCCAGCATATGCACAGTCCTAGGGATTATGGAAGGAAATCTTAGGAGGGCATTTTAGGATTCTTCCTATCATATATACATATTTAAAGTTAGAAAAGGATGCAAAAGCTAAAAGATGTTGAAGATTTTAAACATCAGAATCCTGTATTACACGAATTACAATAATGAGGAAGGAAAGAAATCAAGGAAAATGTACACTAGCCTCACCATAGCAAAAAAGGAGGATGCCTTTTCTTGGAGATTGAAAGAATCATAAAAGGGGAGAGTGGGACGCAAAAGACAGCACTTATGCCAGCTATTTACTTTGCCAAATTTAGTATCATTTTAATTTAGATACAAAGAGACATATTCTCATATTCTGGGTTCTTTGAAAAAGTTCTTCCAGATGGTTACACCTCCCTAGAGTGACAGCACCCAGTGTTGCCTTGCACATATTGGGAATTCAATTAAACACTGCTGACCATCTGATTGGGAATTCAGAGTCTGGAGTAGCTGACTCAATACAAACATATGGCTTAGTTCCCATCAAAGGAAAAATCAAGCCACTGTATTCCCTTCTGTAACACTGCACCTCCTTTGCAATGTGGTAGAAAACAGAAGTGAACTAATAAAAATAGACCATGTAAGAAAAATTAGGGAACCAGCAAACTGTAGAATACAAAATTTCTCTAATTTTATCATAAAATCAGAACTCTTCAGCTAAGAATTAACACTAAGACATTGCCTTCCTAATTCAATTCAATCAGATCAATGCTTGTTGAGAACTGCTTCAGGATTATTTAAGATGAGGAAGACATAATCTGAGCTCAAGTTGATAAGGGATGGGGGATAAGCGTTAAAAGTAAAAGGAAGAAAACAATATTAAACCACTTTAACTTATAAAGAACCATATGAAATATTTACAGATAAGAAAAAAAAGGTTCAGAAAGGTTAAATACATTTTTTTCAAGGTCATACAGCAAGTATATAAGTAGATTATAAATTCAAATTCAGGACTGACTGACCCCAAAACTCAATCTCTACCAAATGAGGGATTAAATCATCTCTGGTTGGCTACCTGGACAAGGGTTTACAGTAAGGTGGAAAGAAACTGTAACAGTTTCTTAGAGAAGCAGCTATTTCAGATGGAACTCAGAAACATACATACACTTCTGAAAAGCTGAGAGGTAAAGTAAGGAGAGTAATTCCAGAGGAAAAAGCATAAGGCACAGAAGGAAATCTGGGTCAACATTTGGAGATGGTAAATAGTTCGGATAATCTAAAGCACAAGCTCTTTACAAATAAACATTAAATTGGACACTGATGTGAGGGGCAATATGGAAAATTACTCTATACTCCGCAGTTAATGGGGGGGAAAGGTAGGGAAGTTCAAAAAATGAACTTGAATCAGGAAGAGAAAATTATCCCTATTTACTTCCTTTTGCCCTTTAGTCATAAGGTTAACAAACTATGTCATAAGCCCAAATCCAACCCACCATCGGGTTTTGTTCTTTTTGTTACATAAATTAATCCATTTACTATAGGCTAGCACTGTTTCAAAGGGTGGAGCTTTTACTGGTTTTTCAATTCTTTCAGTCTTCTGATGGTAAACTTTACTGTGCAAGTAGACATGGTGTTGTGAGTCCAGGCACCACCAGCTACCGCTTTCATGCAGGAACCACAGTGTCAGATCCCCGTAGCTCATCTCTTCATCTTGGTTTTGCCACACAAGGAGTAAGTATACTAGGCATGCTGGCTTATTTCAATTTTCATCACCATTTTCCTGACAGAAGCACCATAATAGGTCCTATATTAACCTACGATTCCAACTTTCTTGGCACATTTAACCATGTTGCCACAAACTAGGACAGAACCCAGAGAACCTGCCATCTGTTTTTGTAACGTTCTGGAACACAGCCATGTCCAGTCATTCATGAATTGTCAATTGACTGCTTTCACCCTACAACAGCAAAAATCATATGGTTAATAAAACCTAAAACATTTACTTTCTATCCCTTAACTGAAAAAATACGTCATTTGCTCTAGTGCTATACCTCATAGGATTCTTTTAGTAGTTTGCTCTGGTCTAAATATAAAGCTTGTATGGATATTTCTCAATTGCTCAATTTCCAATATTATAATTTTAATTCCCTTTATAGTAATGGAGAATATTGCTCTCTTACACCATCAGCCTTCTTCCCCACTCCCCCCACACACATACATACTGTTCTCTCAATACAAATATATGTTTAAATCAGTAGTCAGTGTTTATACCATTGACTACATAAATATTCTTTATTCCTGAGCCAGATAATGTAATGTGACGTTTCCATACTTATAAAAATATCTGATATTTTTCTAATTAGTTTTCCACTTACCTATCACTGTTTTTATCCCAGTCTAACACATTTGTCAATGGTCATTTTTTTCCAAACCTTCAAACATACCAAGCACTTCACTGTTCCTCCCAAATCCTTCTCATAGTCCTCTACCCTTTTTCTCCAATCTGGACTGGGTGCTCTCTAAGCCTACTGAAGAACTATTCTCAAGGAACCTCTTTTCTTTGTCCTCATACATTAAATCCTTTGTTTTCTGCATCCTATGTCTTTCTTTTTATTGATTTCCACCCGTGTTTTATGCAAGTTCATCTTCCAAAAGCTTTCTACAAAGGGACACATAAGGCATAAATGTTTTAATCTTTCTGTGTCTTAGAACTTCTTTATTCTATACTACCTCATCAATAGTTTGGCTAAATAGAGAAATATAAGCTGAAAGTGATTTTCCCTTACAATTTTAAAAGCATTGCGACACTGTCCTCTATATTCCAGTGCTGCTGTTAAAAGTTTGATATAATTCTGATTATCATTCATCTCTATATGATTTGTTTTCATGTTTTCTTTTGTTTTACACAAAAGAATTTTATTTTAATCCATAATGTTCTTAAATTTCAGGCTTTGTGATCTTTTCTCATTCCTTATGCTGGATACCTGGGGAAACTTTTCAGTCTAGAGACTTGGATCCTACAGAATTAGAAAATTTTCTATAATATTTTTTGATAATTCCCTTCAGGTCTTGTTCTTGTGCTCTGTCAGTCGTCCACTGCCACAATAACGATGCATAACAAACCATCCTAAAACTCAGTGGCTTAAAACAATAACCATTTATAACTGCTCTGGAATCTACTAGTTAGCAAAGCAGTTCTGCTGATATTAGCTGGGTTTGTTTAGGCATTTCTTTCTGGTCCTGGCTGGCATCACACACATATTTATGGTAGGCTGGCCAACAGCTGAATTAAAATGGCGTTGGGTAAGACAGGGCCCTGTTCCATTAGGGTGGGTGGGTATTAAGTCACAAAGATCAACAGAAGAAAAGGGTTTAAGAAAGAAAAGATAGTCAAAAATAGCAAATGCTGCTGACAAACACAGAAAGATAAAAATGGGGGTATCATATGATTTGGTTATTAGAAAGATAACAATGAAGTTTAAGAGAGATGCTTCAATAGCATAAGAAACAAAAGTTAAAAGAGTATTTAGTAAAGCAGTATGCATAGGCTCTTCCTTTTTTCAAACAATCTAATGGTGAAAAAGAGGAGAAAAAGCATGAGATTGAGCAAGCAGCAATATGGTAAGGTCAAGGAAAGGTTTGGGTGTTTTTTCAGTTTCTTATTTAAGAAAAAGAGAAACCTGGGCAGGAATACAGAAAGAAAGTGACAAAGAATCTCTCCATGACCAAACTCTACTCAGACTCTTCTGAACATTTTTCTCAACTAGGCCCTAACTTTTGTGCTTCCACGTTCATCTCTTCATTATCCAATTTTAGGAAGAATCCTGCTAATTCAGTTTAGTCAGAATTCTTTATCCTTACTATCTGATCACCCTCAATATCTGATTGGGTTCTTCACGCTCCACCATCTCTCAGGTAATGTCTGATCACCCTGACCTGCCATAATCAAGATTTCTGTTAGATCATATTCCCCTTGCCCCTGAGTTTCCTCTCAGTAATTTTACATTCACTGACCCCCATCCTAGTCCTTGGCTATAAATTCCTACTTTTCCTTGTTCTATTTAGAGTTGAGTCCAATCTCTTTGTCCAACTACAGAACCCCTTTGCAGTGGTCCCTACACCTATAGCTGTGGTCCTGAATAAAGTCTGCCTTATTGTTCTTTAACAAGTCTCATGGAATGATTTTATTTCTCTTTAACAAAAGATAAAACAAGAGAATAAAAATTCAAATCAAGGGGAAAATTAAAGGATAATTAACAAAGGCTTGGAAAAGAAAGGAAGGATATGTCATCAGAAGCACAGATGCAGAGATTGATCTCAGCAAAAAGGAGCACTGGAGTATCTGGGTGGCTCAGGTGGTTAAGTGTCTGACTCTTGATTTCAGCTCAGATCATCATCTCACAGTTCATGGGCTCACATCCCACACTGGGCTCCCCACTGACAGTGCAGAGCCTGCTTGAGATTCTCTCTCCCTCTTTCTCTGTCCTTCCCCAGGCCCCTGTCCCTCAAAATGAATAAAAACTTTAAAAAAAAGGGGCGGGGGGGAGGAACATTTCTTACTATGGTGCAGAAATGGAGGCAAAGAGAAAATAAAAATAGAGGTAGAGAAATGTAGAGGGGAAAATTCTAAAAAGCTCATGCCTGAATTTCCTCAATTTCAGTTAAATAAAAAACAACGCTACCTGCTGAGAGTGACTTGAGCAAGAATGGAAAAGTGAAAAAGGTCTGGAACAGCTGCTCTGGTAAATGTAATAAGAAATTTACAGAGGGACTGATAATTGATTGATGCAACAGCGAAAGCAGAGATAGTCCAGATAACTTCACCATGAATTTGTGAGGACTCAAATGTAAGAAAAGTAGTCTTTTAGAGACAGCAAAATATCCCCATAATGGCTACAATACTGGAGAGTTGCTCAGCAGATGTGAGGAAGGTAATGCCAGGTGATTAGGACAAAATACCAAAAATAACAAAGCATGGATTTTCACTAATTAAAGGATTTCCTTTATTTTTATTATTTTAAATTTAAATCCAAGTTAGATAACATACAGTGTAATAATGATTTCAGGAATAGAATTTAGTGATTCATCACTTACCTATAACACGCAGTGTTCATCCCAACAAGTGTCCTCCTTAATGCCCCTCACTCCTTTAGCACTTCTCCCCACCCAACACCCTACCAGCAACCCTCAGTTTGTTCTCTGTATTTAAGAGTCTCTTATGGTTTGTCTCCCCGCTCTGTTTTTATATTATTTTTACTTCCTTTCCCTTATGTTCATCTGTTTTGTATCTTAAATTCCACATCAGTAAAATCAGATATTTGTCTTTGACATTTCGCTTAGCATAATATATTCTTCCATCCACATTGTTGCAAATAACAAGATTTCATTCTTTTTGATCACTGAGTTATATTCCATTGTGGGTGTGTATGTGTATGTATATCTGTGCATATATACATATAAATGTATACGTACATACACATATATATACACACCACATCTTCTTTATCGACTCATCTGTCGATGGACATTTGGGCTCTTTCCACGTTTTGGCTACTATCAATAGTGCTGCTACAAACACTGGGGTGCATGTGCCCCTTTGAGTCAACGCTCCTGTATTCTCTGGATAAATACCTAGTAGTGCAATTGCTGGGTCATAGGGTAGTTATATTTTTAATTTTTTAGAAACCTCCATACTGTTTTCCAGAGTGGCTGCACCAGTTTGCATTCCCACTAGATAGCAGTGCAAAAGCATTCCTCTTTCTCCATACCTCACCAACATCTGTTGTTGCCTGAGTTGTTAATGTTAGCCATTCTGACAGGTGTGAGATGGTATCTCATTGTGGTTTTGATTTGTATTTCCCTGATGATGAGTGATGTGGAGCATTTTTTCATGTGTCAGTTGACCATTTGGATGTCTTCTTTGGAAAACTGTCTGTTCATGTCTTTTGCCCATTTCTTCACTGGATTATTTGTTTTTTGGGTGTTGAGTTTGATAAGTTCTTTATAGATTTTGGATACTAACCCTTTATCCCATATGTCATTTGCAAATATCTTCTCCCATTCTGTCAGTTGCCTTTCAGTTTTTTTGATTATTTCCTTCTCTGTGCAGAATTTTTTATAGTTTGATGAGTTCCCAATAGTTCATTTTTGCTTTTGTTTCTCTTACCTCTGGAGACATGTCCAGTAAGAAGTTGCTCTGGCCAAGGTCAAAGAGGTTGTTGCCTGTTTTCTCCTCCTCTTTTGATGGCTTCCTGTCTTACATTTAGGTCTTTCATCCATCTTCAGTTTATTTTTGTGTCTGGTGTAAGAAAGTGGTCCAGGTTCATTCTTCTACATGTCACTGTGCAGTTTTCCCAACACCATTTGCTGAAGAGACTTTTTTTCCATTGGCTATTCTCTCCTGCTTTGTCAAAGATTAGTTGGCCATACGTTTGTGGGTCCATTTCTGGCTTCTCTATTCTGTTCCCTTGATTTGTATGTCTGTTCTTGTGCCAGTACCATACTGTCTTGATTATTACAGTTTTGTAATGCAGCTTGAAGTTTAGAATTGTGATGCATCCAGCTCAGGTTTTCTGATGCAGGATTGCTTGGCTATTCTTGGTCTTTTCTGATTCCATACAAATTTTAGGATTGTTTTGCTCTAGCTTTGTGAAGAATTCTGGTATTATTTTGATAAGGATTGCTAATGGATTTCCTTTCCTATTTCACTTTCAAAAAATGAAATAAATAGGAAATTGAAAGATAATAAAAATAAATTCAATCCAGGAGCTTTTTTAACAACTTACTCCTGGCCAATTTCAGACTAATCAAACTCTAATTCCAACCTAATTAAACCTTCTACCTGACTTTAAAATTTCTTCCCAAACTATGGCTAACTATAACAACTCCAATCTCCTTTCTCCAAATGTTTTTTCTCCACTACAATCTAAAATAGTTCAGGGGTAGGGCACCTAGATGACTCAGTTGGCTAAGCGCCCTGCTCTTGATCTCGATTCAGGTGGCGGTCTCACAGTTCGTGAGCACAGAGCCCACTTGGGATTCTCTCTGTCCTTCTCTCTCAGCTCCCCTCCCTCCTGCAAACACATGCTTGGTCTCTCTCAAAATAAATAAATAAACTTTAAAATATGAAATGAAATGAAATAAAAAAAATAGTACTCACTTTGGCAGCACATATGCTAAAATAAAATAAAATAAAATAAAATAAAATAAAATAAAATAAAATAAAATAAAATAAAATAAAATAAAATAAATTCCAGGGCAACTGGGTGGCTCAGTTAGCTGAAAGCCCGACTCCTGATTTCCATTCAGGTTGTGATTGCAGGGTTGTGGGGATGGAGCCCCATGTTGGGCTTCCCAATGAGCATGGAGTCTGCTTTAGATTTTATCTCTCCCTCTGCCCCTCTCCCCAGCTTGGGCTCACTATCAAAATAAATAAATAAAATAGTACATATTTCCATGCATTTGCAAATGCATGCCTTTTCTTCTTGGTATTTATTTCATTCTTCCAACCCGTGTATTGATTAGATTACTTTTGGTCCTTACTCCTTCTGGAATTCATACAAAAAGATGTAACATTTACAGAGTCACTTATAATCACTATTTCCCTCACCCTTTCTTTAGTCAACAGTGGCCACTTGATTCATACTCTTCTAAAACACTGGTTATCAACCAAAGGTGATTTTTGCTTCCCTGGGGATACTTAGTAATGCCTAAAGACATTTTCTTTTTTTTTTTTTTTTTTTTTTTTTTGGCATCTAGTGGGTATAGACCAAGGATGCAGCAATCCCACAATGCAAAGGACAGCCCTATCCCACCCCCAACAAAGAATTACAAGGGCCAAAATGTCAACAAAGTGAAGACTGAGAAATTCAACTCAAAAGCTACTTCACTCATTCCAAGACCTACAAATAGCTGAACAATCAAGTAAAAACCTGCCTTAGTGTCAAACTCACTCTCTTTTCTGCTATCTGACCTACTATGTTCCCAGGCCCTGTGTCAGTCTAGACCATTAAGACTTTGCCTTTTTGGGGCACCTGGGTGGCTCAGTCAGTTAAGCGGCCGACTTCGGCTCAGGTCATGATCTCGCAGTCCATGAGTTCGAGCCCCGCGTCGGGCTCTGTGCTGACAGCTCAGAGCCTGGAGCCTGTTTCAGATTCTGTGTCTCCCTCTCTCTGACCCTCCCCTGTTCATGCTCTGTCTCTCCCTGTCTCAAAAGTAAATAAAACATTAAAAAAAAAAAACACTTTGCCTTTTTCCCAGCAATGCTATGATATACTGGTCCTCAGATCCTCAGCTCCCTCCTGACATCCACCTAAGACACCTAAGATACTGTTGATTACATCAGGCTACAAAACTCCCTGACTTGTTCCTCATAATGGAAAATGGGGAAACTTTAATCCTTTGTTTTCTGGACTTGGCTCTCTACAGAGCCTGGTCCCCAAACCAACCTCACCAATTTTAACCATCTATTGCTCCCTATACCTCAGGGTGACAACATGGCTTAACACTGCACATCAGAGCAGTCTTTAAAAGGCCATCTCCTATCTAACTGTGAGGTCCCGGCATTTAATCTCTTCTTTCTGTAGTCACCTTTAGTGACCATGTAATGAGCTCTTAAAACCTGTAAGTGGCTGTTTTAGAGTTAGGCAACAGCCACTTACAGGTTTTAAGAGCTCATTACATGGTCACTAAAGGAATACATGAAACCCATAACCTCCAGGATTGACTTGCAAAGAACATACATTTAGACTGACTGAATTCTGAGTTCTTTAATTCAGTCACCAAATATGTATTGAAGTACTCTGTTAGGCACTGGAGGGCAGAGGGATTAAACACACACACACACACACACACACACACACACACATGGTCCCCACCCTTAAATAGTTTACAGCTTACTATGTAAGTCATATATGTAAACAAATAACCAATTCATGCATAGACTGATGACGGTAAGATTATCCCTATTCTATAGCTTAAAACAAAATATCCTGGGGCGCCTGGGTGGCTCAGTCGGTTAAGCGTCCAACTTCAGCTCAGGTCATGATCTCCCGGATCATGAGTTCAAGCCCCACATCGGGCTCTGTGCTGACAGCTCACAGCCTGGAGCCTGTTTCAGATTCTGTGTCTCCCTCTCTCTCTGACCCCCCCCCCCCGTTCATGCTCTCTGTCTCAAAAATAAATAAACGTTAAAAAAAATTTTTTTTAGGGGTGCCTGGGTGGCGCAGTCGGTTAAGCGTCCGACTTCAGCCAGGTCACGATCTCGCAGTCCGTGAGTTCGAGCCCCGCGTCAGGCGCTGGGCTGATGGCTCAGAGCCTGGAGCATGTTTCCGATTCTGTGTCTCCCTCTCTCTCTGCCCCTCGCCGTTCATGCTCTGTCTCTCTCTGTCCCAAAAATAAATAAACGTTGAAAAAAAAAAAGAATTTAAAAAAAGAAAGAAAAATCCTTTCTCAGAATTGACAGAAATAATAGTCTTAAAATAAAAGTATACAGAATGAATAAATGAGCAAATGAACAAACAGATGGATAAATGAGAAACCAAATACCAAACTAGTGAAACTTTTTTGGGTCTCTAGCAAGGTAATAGGTATATCATGTAAATGAGACTTTCATTATTCCACAACATCTCCTTTCATTTTCTTTAAATGTCATTCTCACTACAAATGCTAATTGGTTTAGTATATATAACAAATTAATCTGGTACTAGAATAATTCTGTAACACAATAAAAATCTTTGTTTCTTAGCCTTACAGATAATGGATCTTCTAAACAAATCTAGTACACCAGACTGATACTGGGCTAGAAGGCACCATACAGCCTCTCCAGATGCTTATAGTGAGCATCCATCAAATTGGTCAATGTCTGTGCCTTATACGTTATTAAAGTTTGTCATGTTTGATTGATGTATTCTCTCAATTTTAGAGCAATAGGAAAAGCTCCCAAGAAAAGACATCATAACTATATTATATTCCCTCTCCCTCCAAAAGCATAAAAATTCCAGTTACCAATTCAGCCAGCACAAAGGATCCACCTGCTAGAACTGATTTTGCCTGTCTATAATACCTGGTTATTCATTATGATGACTGATTCAAACTGCAGCTGTACTGAGATATCTGAAGGTACAAAGGAGATTATCTCCATTCCTCATGAGATGGAGTCATACAGAAGTGGGTTTGAACCTGAGCTCCATCAGGTGCTGTCTACATGACCTTCAGCAAGATATTTAACCACTTTTAAATCTAAAGTGTACATGGGATGGAGGAGCCAAGATGGCAGAACAGCACGGAAGTTTTTTTTGCATCTCACATCCATGAAATATAGCCAGATTAACACTAAACCATCCTGCACACCTAGAAAACTGATTTGAGGATTAACACAACAATCTGCACAACCTGAACCACAGAACTCAGCAGGTACATGACACCAAGAGGTGAACTGGGAGAGAGAGAACCCCCCGGAGGGTGGGGAACTGTTTTTGCTTGCAGAGAGAGGATGGAGTCGGGCATGGCGGGGGGGGAGTACAGGAAGACCACCTCCCCTCCAAAGCAGCTGGAGAGAAAGTGGAAAAATGGAAACAGCTGCAGGACTGAACTAAAAAGGGAGAAAGGAAAAAGAAGAGGGTTTAAATTCCACTAAGACTCTATAAACAGGGGGAGCACAGAGTCTGAAACTCCACAGCTCAATACCTGGCAGTACTCTGGTGGGAAGGGCAAATTCCCAGGAGCAGAGTGAGGTCGGCAGTCCTTGGGCCACACAGGGAGAGGCAGTTCCCCTGCTGGGAGGTCATTTGGTAGAGGCTGTGCAGCCCCCCTACAGGCAAAGGTGCCAGCAGATTCCGGAGAACCACCACATCTGCTGGTGCTCAAACAAGGTCACTAAAGGTGAAACCTTGTACCCGATGTGTGTCGAGATTTTCTATAATCCCTGAATCGCTGCTGCTAAATGATCGCGTGAACGTTTTCTGGGTGGGATGGCACCCAGCCGCAGTCTCTGAGCATCAGCAGCAGCACAGTTCCGCGAGTGTTCCTGGGTGCGGCCACACCCAGCCATTTCTCAGTGAGACCTCCCCCAGAAGGTCTGAGCAGGGCAAAGCTGCAGTCCCTCAGGGGTAAGGGGTTGGGAAACACAGCCACACCTGAGATAAAACTCAGGAGGGAGGGGACGCCTGGCAACCTGACAGCTTGGTCATGGACAGTATAAAAGCACAGAGTGGACAGAAACCGGAGACAAAGGACAGGTGCGAGATTGCTGATTGGGGAGAACAGAGTTCTGATACTACAGACTGGGTAGCTGGGTGATGCCATGTTCAACCCTCCCATGCATGTGCATACACGCCTACAAGTGCCACAACAATCCACCCCAGTAAGCTAAGTAGAGCCATCTAGTGGGAAATGGAGCCGTTACACTAAGCCCTGCCCAAGTGGGCTCCCTCTTCAGGAACACCACAAGTCTCTCCACCTGATTAGTTTACAGACTATAAATTGCTTCACTGTTTGACATCTAGGGGAAAACAATGTAATTTCAATCTATTTCAGTCTGTTTGCTCATCCATCTATTCAATTCTCTGGGGTTTTTTCCTCTTTTTCATTTCATTTCTTTTTCTTGAATATAGAAAGAGAAAAAATGTATTTTTATTTTCCATTTTTATTAAAAATATTTTTCTTTAATTTTTCCTACTATATTTTTTATTTTTTGTAAGTTTTTCAAAATCTATTTTACTTCCATCAGTTCATTTTATTCTATTTCATTGTAATCCTTTTTTCAAATTTTCAAACGTTTTCCTTTTTTTTTCTTTCCCTTTATACTCTAATCTATCAAGCTCCTTTTTCAACAACAACACCAGAACACACTTAGGATCTAACATCATTAATTTGATTCTTTTGTGTGTGTGTTATTTTTAATTTTTTAATTTTATTTTTTTTACTTTATTGATTCCCTTTCTTCCTTCAAAATGATGAAATGAAAGAATTCACCCCAAAAGAAAGAGCAAGAAGAAATGACAGCTAAGGACTTAATCAACACAGATATAAGCAAGATGTCTGAACCAGATATAGAATCACAATACGAAGAATACTAGCTGGGATTGAAAATAGATTAGAATCCCTCTCTGCGGAGTTTATAAAAGAAGTAAAAGCTAGTCAGGATGAAAAAAAAAATGCTATAACAGAGCTGCAATCTCAAATGGAAGCCATGGCAGCAAGTATGGGTGAGGCAGAGCAGCAAATTAGCAATATAGAGGACAAACTTATGGAGGATAATGAAGCAGAAAAAAAGAGAGGAGCTAAGGCAAGAGAGCACGATTTGAGAATTACAGAAATCAGTGACTCATTAAAAAGGAATAACATCAGAATCATAGGGGTTCCAGAAGATGAAGAGAAAGCAAAAGGGGTAGAGGAGTTGAAAAAAGAAAAGATGAAATACATATATATATATATATATATATATATATATATATATATATATATGCTTTTGAGATATATATATATATTTGAGATATATATATATTTGAGATATATATATATATTCGAGATATATATATATTTGAGATATATGTATATATATATCAAAAGCAACAAAGATTAGAAAGGACCAGAGAACACCACCAGAAACTCCAAGATACTCTACAAGCATCATAATAGCAATAAATTCATTTCTTTCTGTACTCACTCTAAACGTCAATGCACTCAATGCTCCAATCAAAAGACATAGGGTAACAGAATGGGTAAGAAAACAAGATCCACCTATATGCTGTTTACAAGAGACCCACTTTAGACCTAAAGACATAAAGACACCTTCAGATTGAAAATAAGGGGATGGAGAGCCATCTATCATGCTAATGGTCGACAAAAGAAAGCCGGAGTAGCCATACTTATTATCAGACAATATAGATTTTAAAATAAAGACTGTAACAAGAGATGAAGAAGGGCATTATATCATAATTAAGGGGTCTATCCAACAAGAACTAAAAATTGTAAACATTTGTGCTCCAAATGTGAAGGCACCCAAATATATAAATCAATTAATCACAAACATAAACAAAGTCACTGATAATAACACCATAACACCAACACCCCAACTACAACAATGGATAGACATCTAAACAGAAAATCAACAAGGAAACAATGGCTTTGAATGACACACTGGACCAGATGGACTTCATAGATATATTCAGAACATTTCATCCTAAAGCAGCAGAATATACATTCTTCTCCAGTGCACATGAAACATTCTCCAGAATAGACCACATAATGGGACACAAATCAGCCCTATGTAAGTACAAAAAGATCAAGATCACACTGTGCATCTTTTTAGACCACACCACTGTGAAACTCAAAATCAACCACAAGAAAAAACTTGGAAAGATAACAAATACTTGGACCTAAATAACAACCTACTGAAGAATGAATGGGGTAACCAAGAAGTTAAAGAAGAAATTAAAAAGTACATGGAAGTCAATGAAAATGATAACACCACAGTCCAAAACCTCTGGGATGCAGCAAAAGTAGTCAGAACAGGGAAGTATATAGCAATCCAGGCCTTCCTAGAGAAGAAAGAAAGGTCTCAGACACACAACCTAACCTTACACCTTAAAGAGCTGGAAGGAGAACAGCAAATAAACCCAGAAACAGCAGAAGACAGCAAATAATAAAGATTAGAGCAGAAACCAATGCTATTGAAACCAAAAAAATAGTAGATCAATGAAACCAGAAGCTGGTTCTTGGAAAGAATTAACAAAATTGATAAACTACTAGCCAGTTTGATCAAAAAGAAAAAGGGAAGAACCCACATAAACAAAATCAAGAATGAAGGAGGAGAGATCACAACCAACACAGCAGAAATAAAAACAATAATGAGAGAATATTATGAGCAATTATATGCCAATAAAATGGGCAATATGGAAGAAATCGACAAATTCCTAGAAACATATAAACTACCAAAACTGAAACAGGAAGAAACAGAAAATTTGAACAGACCCATAACCAGTAAAGAAATCAAATTAGTAATCAAAAACCTCCCATAAAACAAGAATCCAGAACCAGATGGCTATCCAGGGGAATTCTACCAAACATTTAAAGAAGAGGTAACACCAATTCTCTTGAAGCAGTTCCAAAAAATAGAAATGGAAGGAAAACTTCCAAACTCTTTCTATGAAGCCAGCATTACCTTGATTCCAAAACCAGACAAAGACCCCCACTAAAAAAGGAGAAATATAGACCAATTTCCCTGATGAACATGGATGCAAAAATCCTCAACAAGATATTAGCCAACCGGCTCCAGCAATACATTAAAAAAATTATTCACCACGACCAAGTGGGATTTACACCTGGGACGCAGGGCTGGCTCAGTATCTGCAAAACAATCAATGTGACTCATTGTATCAATAAAAGAAACGACAAAAACCATATGATCCTCTCAATAGATGCAGAGAAAGCATTTGACAAAATATGCATCCTTTCTTGATAAAAACCCTCAAGAAAGTAGGAATAGAAGGATCATACCTCGAGATCATAAAAGCCATATATGAAAGACCCCACACTAATATCATCCTCAATGGGGAAAAACTGAGAGCTTTCCCCCTAAGGTCAGGGACAAGACAGGGATGTCCACTCTTGCCACTGTTATTCAACATAGTATTGGAAGTCTTAGCCTCTGCAATCAGACAACACAAAGAAACAAAAGGCATCCAAATTGGCCAGGAGGAGGTCAAACTTGCACTCTTCGCAGATGACATGATACTCTATATGGAAAACCCAAAAGATTCCACAAAAAAACTGCTAGAACTGATCCATAAATTCAGCAGTCTCAGGATGTAAAATCAATGCACAGAAATCGGGTGCATTCCTATACACCAACAATGAAGGAACAGAAAGAGAAATCAAGGAATCGATCCCATTTACAGTTGTACCAAAAAACATAAAATACCTAGGAATAAACCTAGCCAAAGAGGTGAGAAATCTATACACTGATAACTACAGAAAGCTTATGAAAGAAACTGAAGAAGACACAAAAAAATGGAAAGAGATTCCATGTTCCTGGATAGGAAGAACAAATATTGTTAAAATGTCAATACTACCCAAAGCAATCTACACATTCAATGCAATACCTATAAAAATAACACCAGCATTCCTCACAGAGCTAGAACAAAACAATCCTAAAATTTGTATGGAAAAAGAAAAGACCCAGAATAGCCAAAGAAATCTTGACAAAGAAAACCAAAGCAGGAGGCATCACAATCCTGGACTTCAAGCTGTACTACAAAGCTGTAATCATCAAGACAGTATGATACTGGCAGAAAAACAGACACTCAGATCAATGGAACAGAATACAGAATCCAGAAATGGACCCACAAACGTATGGTCAACTAATCTTTGACAAAGCGGGAAAGAATATCCAATGGAATAAAGACACTCTCTTCAGCAAGTGGTGCTGGGAAAACTGGACAGCGACATGCAGAAAAATGAACCTGGACCACTTTCTTACACCAGACACAAAAATAAACTCAAAATGGATGAAAGACCTCAATGTAAGACAGGAAGCCATCTAAATTCTTGAGGAGAAAGCAGGCAACAACCTCTTTGACCTTGGCAGCAGCAACTTCTTACTCAACACATCTCCAGAGGCAAGGGAAACAAAAGCTAAAATGAACTATTGGGACCTCATCAAAATAAAAAGCTTATGCACAGCGAAGGAAACAATCAGAAAAACTAAAAGGCAACTGACAGAATGGGAGAAGATAATTGCAAATGACATATCAGATAAAATGTCAGTACCCAAAATCTATAAAGAACTTCTCAAACTCAACACCCAAAAAACAAATAATCCAGTGAAGAAATGGGCAAAAGACATGAACAGTTTTCCAAAGAAGACATCCAAATGGTCAACTGACACATGAAAAAATGCTCAACATCACTCATCATCAGGAAATACAAATCAAAACCACAATGAGATACTATCTCACACCTGTCAGAATGGCTAACATTAACAACTCAGGCAACAACAGTTGTTGGAGAGGATATGGAGAAAGAGCAACGCTTTTGCACTGCCAGCTAGTGGGAATGCAAGCTGGTGCAGCCACTCTGGAAAACAGTATGGAGGTTTCTAAAAAATTAAAAATATAACTACCCTACGACCCAGCAATTGCACTACTAGGTGTTTATCCAAGGGATACAGATATGCTGTTTCCAAGGGACACATGCACCCTAATGTTTATGGCAGCACTGTCAACAATAGCCAAAGTATGGAAAGAGCCCAAATGTCCATCGCTGGATGAATGGATAAAGATGTGGTATATATATATATAATGGAGTATTACTCAGCAATCAAAAAGAATGAAATCTTGCATTTTCAACTATGTGGATGGAACTGGAGGGTATTTATGCTAAGCGAAATTAGTCAGAGAAAGATAAATACCGTAAGACTTCACTCATATGAAGACTTTAAGATACAAAACAGATGAACATAAGGGAAGGAAAGCAAAAATAATATAAAAACCGGGAGGGGGACAAAACAGAAGAGACTCTTAAATATGGAGAACAAACAGAGGGTTACTGGAGGGGTTTTGGGAAGGGGGATGGGCTGAATCGGTAAGCGGCATTAAGGAATCTACTCCTGAAATCACTGTTGCACTATATGCTAACTAACTTGGATGTAAATTTAAAAAAATAAATTAAATTAAATTTTAAAAAATAAAGTGTACATGGGACTTCAGCCACATGCAATTGGGGAAAATAATACTAATCTCTTAGGTTTGCTGTAAGAATTGATCACGAGATGATAAATCTAGATGTTCAATGAATACCCACATTCCCTTAATCTTATATAAATTTATGAAGCAAAATTATCTAACAACTCTTTTCCTTCATTTTGCTTAATTTTCATTAGCTCCCTCCACCTTATCATCTCTTCATTCATTCATTTAGGTTCAAAGTTACTAAGAGCATGAACTTAACACTGCCTCTCCTAAAATATCTCCCAGACATTTCTGGAATCCCTATCAAAAAGTAGTTATGATTCCAATAGGCCTTTACCCTAAGAACACTGCTTGCCTTTGTTTTAAAGTATCTCCCTCATATCCCATCTCTGATAATGTTCCAGCACTAAGGAGAGAACACTGGCTTTTAAGTTAGGCAATTCTAAATTCCAAATCCAACTATGTTGCTTACTTAGTCAAGTTCCTTACTTGTTCCAGTACTAAATTTCTCTGGGTCTCAATGTCTTATAAACTAATACAATGTCCTCTAAACTACGGCAATGGGCACAGTGCCTAACAGTAGGTGTTCTAACAAATGATTAAATTTTTCTCAGCCCTGGGGTTACTTATCAAACTTATCTCTCAGTCAACAATACTCTCAAAATTACAGTCTAAAAAGATATAGCATGCCCTGTTTCACAGCTATTCACTCATTTTGGTAATCAACAAATAATTTTCAGAATGCCTTACATGTTCTAGGCATAAAATAGTAACATTTGTATAGCACTTTAAAAGATAACTAAGCCAAGATTTCAGGCCTGAAGGACCTCAGGGTCTAGAGTGAAGGCAAGCATGCAAATAATTACAATTCTAAGGGCTTAAAACAGAGGTGTGTGCAAGTACGAGGATGCACAGAAGATAGAATTCAGGAAAGGCTTCCCAGAAGAGATGATCAGGCTGGAGTTGAGTCGAGGAGGATGAACAGGGCTTCACTGAACAGTGGAAAATATGTACTCCAAAGACAGCAATAGTAGAAAGCCCATGATGCCTGTTCACAACTCCAAGTATAGGAATCAGGTATGGTTGGAGGAGGTTGCTACAGCAGACTGACGGGAAATGAGGCATGTAGGAAGGAGCCAAATCACAAAAGGCTTCAAATGATATTCCAAAGAGTCTGGACTTTATTCAGAGGGTAACAAGTTTCAGAACAACTCCTCTGATGGCAGAGGAATCAATGGGTTAGAAGGGCTGATACTGAATGGACACAAGTGGGAAGGGAAAGAATCAAGGATGGCTTTAGGATTTCTAGCTTGAACAAATGGTGCACAGTAGTTCCACTAACACAAAGGAGTCATGCAAGTGGCAGAGCAAAACTGTAGGTAAAAATAATGAACATTTCAAGTTTCATAACTCCATTAAGGGGAAGATGTTCAAAAAGCCACTTGGAATAACATGCCTATAGTACAGGAGACAGGACTAAATTAGAGATACAGATTTAAGGATATATATTTGGGAGTAATAATTTTTAAAACCAACAAACATATTTTAAAAGAAATGTAATTCCTTTAGACTTCTCCACCGATTTAAAACCTTAAATTACCACCGATTGCACATATATTAAATTTTAACATAAAAAAATGAAAGGATGTCAACATATTTAATGAAAACAATAAACTTACCAAAGATAAGTATTTTATATTCATTTATCACTTTTCTTAAGCAATCTACTAACTAATAGGGACCTTCTCCCTACCTATAAAATTAATATATTTCCAAAATAATGTTTTCATGGCAAAAAAAATACAGCATGTTTCATCTTCTGAATAAATAAGCTGGTTCAATTTCCTGAGTAAATATTACTCATACTTGACATTGAACAAGTCCAAACTCACTGAAGGAGTTAAGAAATTTCTAAATTCCCAGGAGCAATAAACTTCACCAGAAAATCTAGTCAAGAGCTTATTATAAAGGACTAAAAGTCAATGTCATACCAAAATTTTAAATAACATCATGCCTCCCTCTATTTAATAAATTATTTCAAAATCAGGTCACAATTGACAGACACACTATCTTAGGCAGACGGGAGAGAGTAGATAAGCAGAGAAAATTTCCTTTTCTCTACTGAAGCATGTCCACCAACTGTCATATTTGGAAAACAGCCAAAATGAGCACTTTATTTGCAAAAAGAACAGGAAACTCTTGAAATACTAGCAAAATGTGTGATATATAAATGTAGAATGTAAAGAATTAAGATTCACATTTATGCACATTTGGAAATACTGTTAAAAGCACAAGTCCATCCCAGGTAACAAGCTCTAAAACCAAAGGTAGGTCTCCCTGAATCCCTGGGGTAAGTGTCACCCTTTTCTGCTAGGCTGTGACCATTTATCCAGAATAAGTTTCCCATACATATTTCCAAGACAGGTATCTGGTCTCAAAAGTATTTTACCTGAATTAGCCACAAAATATAGCGTTGAGAAAACCATGTTCAAACCATGTCTCTTTCTCTTAACCTTATTTTCCTTATGTTTCCTAACTTTTCTAGCCCCCCTTTGTCAAAGGGTATTTTCTAGTTTCCTGGCTACAGGGTTTACGAAAGACAGCTGACACAGCTAAGTTGCTGAAGGAGAACAGCTGAACTATTAAGAAAGGAAATCAGAAAGGAAAGAGATGGAAGCTAGAAATGTTAACTAGAGAGGAAACAGAAAAACCCCAGACTTCCTCTGAATCTGTATAAACTTGTAACTCTACATTAATGTTCTCAATTCAGATAAGAGCCCAGAGGCAATTAAGGATCACCAAGAGTTTTCTAAATGGGCTTCTCACTAATTTTAAAAAAAATACATATTTAAAAAAAACAGAATGGTAAGAGTCTGCATAATGCTCAAAGCCAATAAACAGGGAGAAGAGAAGTGTAGGCATTCATTTTGTGTGACTTTACTATTGGAAACTCCCTGGCAGTTATAATATTCCTACCAATGCTGTTGTCACCTTAGATAAGGTGCCCAATCATATCACACCATATTTTGGCTCTTTCAAGAAGTAAAGGAAGCATAACAGAGAGGAAGTGAGAAAGGCAAGGTGAAGACTGATTTCTGGTTTGGCTGTATTCTCTCAAGTTCACAAAATAGTCAAGGTAATACAATTTATTCCAGACACCCTTTTTCTAAGATTTTGTCCCCATCTTCCCCCCAACCATGAGGTTAGGTCCAAAGAGATTCATCAGCCCCTAGTATATGCTATATAACCTTTCCCCTGATCCTTGATCCTTGCTCCCTTGATTCCTGGTCTTTCCAACTCTTGGCAGCTCAACTTTTCTTTGATTCTACATGTATATATTATATAATAATATATATATTATATAATAACAATATTATATATATATATATTTGTATAGTCCTATAAATCCCCATTTCCATGTAAAGAGCAAGCATACAAGACTTCAGAGGAAGGTCACATCCGACATGGATCTTCCACCACTCCTTTCCATCACAGAAACAATATATGCGTTGCATTGCTAAGAAAACATTATCTGTCAATTCAAGAGTTTTGGAAGGATTCTGAAGGTAATGGGGAACAGGTAGAACAGATACTCTGTGTGGCCTCTTGTTCTGCAAATGAATGTCACGAACTGCAAAGTGTAAACCCAAAGATTCCTTAAAAATAGAAAGCCAAGGGGCGCCTGGGTGGCGCAGTCGGTTGAGCCTCCGACTTCAGCCAGGTCACGATCTTGTGGTCCGTGAGTTCGAGCCCCGCGTCAGGCTCTGGGCTGATGGCTCAGAGCCTGGAGCCTGTTTCCGATTCTGTGTCTCCCTCTCTCTCTGCCCCTCCCCCGTTCATGCTCTGTCTCTCTCTGTCCCAAAAATAAATAAACGTTGAAAAAAAAAATTTTTTTTTAAAAATAGAAAGCCAAGATACAAAAAGAAATACTATGAAAAGGTCATACATTATTAGAAGTGTTACTGCTGATAAGAAAAGGTTAAGAGGGTAAAAAAAAAAAAACAGTAAGAAAAATTATCTCTTTAGATCCCCAGATATTATCTTGCACATTAAGTGTGTTGTTTAAATCCAGGCCTCTTTGGTTCCCTTCATAGATAGTAAAACCAAAATTGTGATCACCATTCCATTGAGCTTGTCTTCCCACAACTAGAAAGAGAGAGCAGCAACTGATAATACTGCCTGCTGCTTGTTTTCTCTTGAATTTGGCATAAGTAGATGAATGGTCTTTTAAAGTATCAAACATAACTGAATGAATTATTTCTGCAATGTTCCCAAACTATTTTTTTTTCCAACTGTTTGCAAGTAAGGAGGGTATCGGTCAGCGATATCAAATGCTTACTAAAAGAGCTACCTGGAAATTTCTTTGCTTAGATTTGATTCTAGGAATTATGGACTCCTGGCAATAATTTAAAGTCTAGGAAATCCCTAGTATGAATTACTAACTGTCCTGGTTCATTTGAAGCAGTAATTACTTTACAAGATGTATGTAGATGTACCATATTTTAAAATATAGTTAGTTGGTCAATTTCCTGACATATTTTTTGTGACCTTTTAAAAATCATAGTGGCAATATCATATAACAAGAAAAACCTACTTGCTGAAATCCTTATCTCTATCAAATTCTGCAAACTCAACTTCCTCGGTGAATGACAGTTCTTATCTCACTGTTTTTATAACTCTTTTTTTTTTTTGCATTATCATCATCTTACTAAAATTCTTGAGAATGCACTTTGCTGACAATTATGATACTTTAAGCTAAACAGAGAAAAAAATATATAAAGATTTTCTGCCTCTCAGTCAATCTGGAGGCCTACTACACATCCATAATAATATACAAGAAAGAAAAGGCTCATTTAAAAAATGTAAAGTGCTGACCAACCTATCAAACTATCATCATCTGTCCTCCAAAATGCCAGAAGAAATAGAGTCCAGGAGATGTGCCACACAGTAGTCAAGCTTTGGTCATAACCTCCATGTTAGCTAGAATTGTTAAGTGCCCCAAGCCAAACTTTCTTCCAACACAAGGATATAGTATTGCTGACCTGGAGAGAGCTTTTTACCATCATTATCACCATACAGCATTACGTTACTCTCTTGTCCCACTTCTCCGACTTTTTCCCTCTTTTTCTTCCTATTTCCCTTCTCTTCCTAAACAATTCAGTCTCTAAAGCCATAAAGAAGGGCAGGGAAAGATAATCATCCACACCAGAGGGAGAAGGGAGGCTGCAGCAGCCTACGGCAAAGCGACAGAACTGAAGCCAAGGGAGGAGATGTTCATATTGAAGGCAGCTGAATATGGGGTGTCACTGCCCAAGTAAGTTGGAAAGGGCATCACTACAGGGGAGGTGCATGATGTTACAGGGTTACAGCTCCAGTAGGGTGAAGCTCCAGTGTGGTGGTGGCAGAAGGGAACATCCAGACATAGGGTGTCCAGAGTCCAAACAGGGTAAAAAGGGCATCTACCAGCAAAGGTGACCCAATTCAAGTGGTTAGACCCCAAGTAGGATAGAAAGAGTATCCCTCTGTAGATGCAAACTGGCATAAACAGTCAGAGCCTGTAAATGGCAAGAGGGTGTCAGTGTAGAACAGACTAACGTGGGTGGCACAGCCTGAGTTGGATAATAAAGACAAACTTGGGAGAGTATGGCAGTGGAGAGGAGGACTGGTTGCATACAGGGAGATTTATCACATAAGTATATGTACCAAAGAGAACAGAAGCCAAGTTTTTCAGTATCAGAGCAGGAATGTAAAAATATAGGAAGGGAGAAACCAAAATGAATCATGCCTGTGGAGTTGGACTAGAGTTAGATGTATCATTGTAAATCCATGGTTTTCAATAAATATAGGTAGATATATATATAAATGTGTGTATTTCTGTGTGTGAATATATTTTTTTCACTAATGAACATACTTAGTATCCAAATCTTAGCATCTAATTACCACTTTCCAATAAAAGGAACTATGGCTTCTTAGAGAAATGGCTGATCCAGAACTGAGGCAGAGAAAGATGAGTCCTAGAACATTTTCCGATACCAAAATCAAGGAAATGCTCAAAGAATGACTCAGAGAAGCCAGTCTTAAAGGACTTACATCGGCTAAGTGTGGGGCAATTTAAGCATCAAAATTAACAATGACAATAGTACATTAAAATCCATGCATGGGGCGCCTGGGTGGCGCAGTCGGTTAAGCGTCCGACTTCAGCCAGGTCACAATCTCACGGTCCGTGAGTTCGAGCCCCGCGTCAGGCTCTGGGCTGATGGCTCAGAGCCTGGAGCCTGTTTCCGATTCTGTGTCTCCCTCTCTCTCTGCCCCTCCCCCATTCATGCTCTGTCTCTCTCTGTCCCAAAAAATAAATAAACGTTGAAAAAAAAAATTAAAAAAAAAATCCATGCAATAAAATAGCAAACCATGAGTCCATACTTCAATAAATAAATAAAGTCTGATGAGGAACAGGATATTCAGATAGTTAAGTATACCTCCCCACAAAATAGTTATTACAAAGGGAAAAAGAGTAATTGTATATAGTGAAAGCTAACATACTATCATAAACAAGTGATTAAAGTGAGCATCATGAGCAACAGTAAAATCAAAATCACATGCCACCTGATAAGATATAACAAAAAGAACACACATCTTTCTGTGATATTCCTGCCAAGGATGAGCATAATGTGGATCTAATCATAAGAAAACACCAGACAAACCCAAATTGAGGGACATTTTACAAAATAACTGGCCTATCATCTTCAAAAGGTATCAAGATCATAAAAGTCAAGGAAAGACTGATAAACTGTTCCACACCAAAGAACATTAAGGAGGTGTGACAACAAAATGTAATGTGTGATTTTGAACGAGATTCCAATGAAGCATTGTTGAGACAACTGCCAAAACCTGAATGGGGTCTAACAGCTGTAAAATAGCAATATTAATTTTCTGCTTTTAGTAGTTGTATTGTAGTTAGATAGGGAAATATTCCTACTTTTAGAAAATACAAACTAAATACAAACTAAAGCATCCAAAGGTAACAGGGCATCAGGTTGACAACGTAGTCTCACATGGTTCGAGGAAAAAGTTATTTGAACCATAGTTCCAGCTTTTCCACAAGTATGTGATTATTTCAAAATCAAAATTATTTTAATTTTAAAATGAAAAATATTTGAGAGTATATAGTTCTAGTTCCAACCATTAAAAATTCCCCAAAGTGGGGTGCCTGGGTAGTAGCTCAGTTGGTTAAGTGTCTGACTTCGGCTCAGGTCATGATCTTATGGTTTGTGAGTTCAGGCCCCACGTCAGGCTCTGTACTGACAGCTCAGAGCCTGCAGCCTGCTTCAGATTCTGTGTCTCCATCTCTCTCTGCTCCTCCCCCCGCTCTCGCTCTCTCTCTCAAAAATAAATAAACATTTAAAAAAATTTTTTAATTACTTAAACCTGGGGTGTGTGGGTGGCTCAGCCAGTTAAGTAGCAGATTTGATTTCAGTTCAGGCCATGATCTCACAGTTCATGGGATCAAGCCCCTTGCTGGACTCTATGCTGACTATATAGAGCCTGCTTGGGATTCTCTCTCTCCCTCTCGCTCTGCCCCTCCCCTGCACATGCACGCTCTCTCTCTCTCTCCCTCTCTCTCTCTGTCAAAATAAGTGAATAAACATTAAAAAAAAAGAATTACTTAAACATGACTCATGGTCAGATTCAGATCATATATTGATATGCAATGGGAGATGGGAGGCGAATGTTGACACTGGACTTGTCAAGAGAAAAAGCTGAATTTGTGAGCTTACATTCCATGAAATTAGAAACTACTATATAATTAGCTAGCATCTCCTGTGTGTAACTTCCATAATTGCCTAGAGGGAAGAATCTATTTTCTATACTCCAAAGCACCATCACCATGCTGAATACATAGTACACACCCTCAAAATATTTGTCAATTAACAATGCTTTAAAAAGCAAGATAAAGAAAATATCAATGATAAGCTTATTAGGAAACCATTAACCGCATGGATTATTATAGCACAGCATGTACAACTCCAGTGGAACACAATCTCTTTCTGCTCAAATTAGCTTTGTGAGAAATGTAGAAGATAACAACTAATGTTAAATATCTGGTGACCAAGTATTACTCCTAAAAGTAGGCAGAAAAAAGTAATCCCTATGTCTGGGATCAGAGGAACACTGAGCAAATATATCACCCCCAGTGGTCTGTCTTGGTGCCTACACCATTAAAGATTCAGGTTAAGACAACGTACCTAAAGAAGTGACCTATTAATATGCAAATATCCCATAGCTCACATCAAATAGAGATACTCATGAAATTTATACAATTATTCCTTACACAGCATAATGTCTCAGTAATAATAATAACCACCAAAACACATGAGTCCCTCCTATGTGAAAGGCCCTATGCTAGATGTTTTATATAAATTCTCTTTAATCCTTACAAATCTACAAGATACATAATATCATCCTCACTTTTAAATCAGGAGACTGAAAGTCCAAAGAAGTTAAATAACTTTCTCAGGGCCAAATGTCCATTCAGCGGCAGAGTTTTCATTCAAACTTAAGACTGACTTTTTCCATAACATTCTGTTGCTTCTTTCTACCATGACATTTACTGTTTCTTCAGTGGAGATCTATGGCATGAGGGAATAAGATGCAATTTAGAAAATTTTTTGGTAGTACAGGATAAAACTGAAAAATTCTAGGTTTCAGGTAAAAAAAAAAGACAAAGAATGCCCCAGAATAAGAAAGCAACAAAGGCTCAGCAAAGGGACAGAGGGGAACACAAACAGGGGATGAGAAGGTCATAAGGACAAACTGCCTGGTTACATGATTTTTCTACAGACCCTAACACTAGATTTGACAAGATCCTTGAGTTAATAATGAGCTCAGTTAAAACTATGAGCTCAGACTTACTGGCTTGAACAGATGAATCATAAAGTTAAATGAAATTAAATGAAAACGATGGTGAACACTGTATTTTCTTCCTTTGCATGAAAAGGAAGAAATGAGGAGAAATAAATCACACCCATCTGGAGACATGGCATGGACAAGTTATTAAACCACCTTTGAAGACAACAGAAGTTAGATACCATTAAGCACCCAAAAATTTTGGATAAAAGAGTTCCACCCTATTTTAAAGTAAAAATGATAACTGATGAAGAAATATCCTAAGACATCTCAAGTTATTTTAACACCGAATTCAGTTTATCATTCATCTGCTATCAAGAAACAAACGTAAACAAAATATTGCCTATAACGCAAAATTACATGATGAGCATAAAAATAATTGAAAATTATGTAGGAACTGAAATATGTTTCTATATAATTTTGTAGAAAATGTACTTTCTATTTACATACTGGAAACACATTGGTATTTTCATATTTTAATCCACGACATACACTGATCCCTATGGAACAAGAAAGCAACATGGCATAATAAAAAGTTACGTGGGGACTGGAAAGACCTGAATTTGAATCTTGTCTGTCACTTACTAGCTTTGCAACTTTGGGAAAGTTATTCAATTTTTCTTCTCTTTTGCCCCATATATAAATATTGGGTTAATAATATATATCTTTCAGGACTGAAGATTGGATATAAAGCAAATAAAGCAATTAGCATATTTGGAACACTAATACTAGCAATTTCACTTCTAGAAATATATCCTAAGAAATAATTTATGAGAAAGATGTTTTGTATGACAATGTTCACCATAACACTACTTATAACAATAATAATAAATAAAGTAAAAATCATCCAGGTATCTAGATTAAAAGAATATATAAGTAAAGATATATACAACTGGTCATGGGGAGGGTTCACCTGGGTGTCTCAGTTGAGCATCCAACTCTCGATATGGGCTCAGGTCATGATCTCACGGTTCATGGGATAGAGCTCCACATCCGGTCTGCACTGACAGTGCAAACCCTGATGGGAATTTTCTCTCTCCCTCTCTCTCTGCTTCTCCCCCACTCACATTCCATCACTCTCTCTGTCTCTGTCTCTCACTCTCAACATAAATATTTGAAAAAGACACAAGTACCTAAGGAAGCTTATGAAATGCATATTCCCAAAACTTTTACTCAAAAATTCTAACCCAGTAGGTCTAAAGTGAGACCAGGAAACTCATGTTTAACAAACAACCACAGGGTTGATTCTAATACAGGAGGTCTATGAAAATTCTGTATTAAATGGGGTATTTTAATGATGCCATTAAAAATATAATTATGAAGAAGTTGTAATAACACTGAAAAAGTTTATGATAACTACTAAGTGAAAAATTGAGGATTCAAAATGTATGCTTTATCTAATAACTATATTTAACATACATATGAACAAATAGTTCTTAGCAATAGAATTAGGGGTGATTTTTTTCATCTTTTACCCAGTTACTTGAAACAGTCATGTTATCATCATAAACACATACATAAGTTACATATCAAAAACTGGAGAAAAAAAAGTCAATGGATCACCATGCCCTTCGGATTAAGTTCAAACTCCTTAGGGCAGCAGACAAGTCCTTCAATCTCCAGACTTATCTCTTATCCATGCTCTAAGCCAAACTTATAATACCCCAAATTATATTCTACATTTTCAAATACCATTATTGAATACACTATTCCTTCTTTAGGAAAGCCCTTCCCTAAAACTGTCAGCCTGCCAAACTCCCATTCATCCAATAAGATTCAGGAATCACCTCTTCTCTTGAAGTTTGCCTTGACTACTCCTTCCAGAGAGAATTAAGGGAGCCTCCGTCTTGCTCTTCATATTCTTGTCACACTACCTTGGTAGTTCCATTACAATAAATATCACGCTGTCCTTTACCTCTGTGTTGGCATATCTGTTCCATGATTTCTACAAATACTTGGGGTTAGGTAGAAATGCTCTCATTCAATTTTAGAATCCACAAGGTACTCAATAAACATTTGTGAAAATAATGAGCAATCATTCTTTGTTATTGTTCTTGGATGTCAGTTCCCTATGAAATCCTGATTGACTTGTTGGTTAGTTGGAAAGCGGTTGGTTCATTGATTAATAAGTCATGGCCTAAATACACCCTAATATATATCATAAAACATACCAGTGAAAAAAACTTATAGGAATACTTTAACCATTGTTCATAATTCTTCACCTTCTCTGATTCTGTCTTCAAAGATTCTATCAAACTTCAGAGTGACAGATCACTCTGGTCACTAGCACAAGCAAATAAACAGGCAAACTCTGTCCTGGAGCACCCCTCTGCTGCAGTTTACCATGCCAATGAACGTCTCTGCATAATTCCTGCTACTCCTCCCAAACACACTCCCACTCACTCTCATGTCCCATACTAAGAGTAAAATAGCTATACAAAACAGGGACAATTCTGTAAGTAAATATAGCAGTTTTTTAGTATATTCAAAACATAAAATACTATATTTAGCATATTTATATGATACATAAAACATTTAAAATGCAGATCTGCAACTAGAGGTACCAAAGTAGGACTCAAACTGGCTAAATAGCAATTTAGGCCAAAAAGAAAAAAAAAAAAAAAAAAAAAAGAAAGAAAACTTTAATGTGGAAGAATGAAATTGGGATTGTGATCCAGGGCTCATAACTTCAAATGCCTTCCCTGTACAGTAAAGCATACGTTTATGAAATAACCTAGATACTGAAGTTCTAAATAATAAGAAAATGCATTTAAAAGAATTTGAATCTCAAACCACATTAGATGTCAAAGCTCTTCTACAATCCTATACCATGTCCTTATGACCTCTGATTATATAATACATATGTACATGTAAGGAATAACTTCTGGAAACAGGCAAACATACCACATGCTAATACCTAAGACAGGTATGCTAATATAACAGATATCCAATACAAAGTTCTAGTGGGGCGCCTGGGTGGTGCTAAGCATCTGACTCTTGATCTCAGTAAACGTCATGATCTCACAGTTTATGAGTTCAAGTCCCACATAGGGCTCTGCACTGATGGCACAGGGCATGCTTGGGATTCTGTCTCTCCTTCTCTTTGCCCTTCCCCCAATTATGTGTGTGCACTCACACATGCGCTGTCTCTCAAAATAAATAAATAAAAACTTTTATATAAATAAAAATTTTTTTAAAAGTTCTAGGGACTAAATAATTAGCAAAAATAAAAGTCTTTTCCAACACGAGCCCTATGCTATCCCATTTCTCATTTCTCCAACAAATCCTTCTCTTTCTACAGCATCAACCTTGTAAAGAAGGCAGAATTAATGACCACCTTTATTTTTTTTTTTAACGTTTATTTATTTTTGAGGCAGGGAGAGACAGCGCATGAACGGGGGAGGGTCAGAGAGAGGGAGACACAGAATCTGAAACAGGCTCCAGGCTCTGAGCTGTCAGCACAGAGCCCGACGCCGGGCTCGAACTCACGGACCGTGAGATCATGACCTGAGCCGAAGTCGGACGCTTAACCGACTGAGCCACCCAGGAGCCCCAATGACCACCTTTAAAGAACGCCTCTTGCAAATCTGGCAAAATTCATTCCATCAGCTCTGCTAATAAGAGCTCCAAAGCATTATTATGTGGGCCTAAAGTTTTGTTTCCCCTTTAATTTTTTTTTTTTTTAACTTTACTTTTGAGAGAAAGAGACAGGGCACGAGCAGCGGGGGGGGCAGAGAGATTGGGAGACACACAATTCAAAGCAGGCTCCAGGCTCCAAGCTGTCAGCGCAGAGCCCCGCACGGGGCTCGAACCCACGAACCGCGAGATCACGACCCGAGATGAAGTTGAACGCTCAACCAACTGAGCCATCAGGCACCTCTTGTTTCCCCTTTAAATGAAAATACTAAAACAGCTTCCTCTTCCCAAAAGGCTTTACCAATCAATCACACTTCAGCTCCCACAAACAGTGTTTCAAGGCGAGATGAAGTTAGGAAAGATACAAGGCACTGAGCCCACGGTCAGAGGAGAAATTAACATTGAGGTAGGCAGGAAACGACATGATGAAAGCAAACTCTGTAAACTCTTTGCTTTTGAAGGTCCAATATTCGTTCTTCTTAATCTATGTCTCACTCACTATACAGTCCATCCCAACTCTTCTCCTCACACAAATTCTGCTTTTCCTTAGGAGAGGGACACTTGGCACAAAAACTAGAACCAGGGTGAACTTGCAGTAATTAAAATGGAGAAGAGGTTTTCTTTGTAAAAAAAGAAAATTTTTTTAAAGAGAGAGAGAGAGTTTGGGGTAGGAAGGATTAAAGGAAATGTGGTGTGGGGAACAGAAGTATCAAGCAGGCAGCAAGAAATGAGGTTGGCTGTTGATGACCACATCTATTAGTCAAGATTGATTCAATTTGATCAAAGAATGATGACAAGTCTAGGCCAACTGTCTCAGTTCACTTAACTAGAAGTAATTAGCCACTTTAAATAAAGCTGCTCTCACAACACAACAGGACCTAAAACTCTACAGCACAACTGAATCTAAGTTCCATTTTACACATTCCTGATGACATGCTGTTAAATTAAGTTAGCACTATCTCTCAGAAACAGATTCAGAGATGAACACTCTTTGAAGACTGCAGAAGAACCTAACAAAAACAAAATTTATCCTTGACTATATATTTTGATCCACCCTCAAAAGTCACCCAGTTTCATGCCAGACCCACGTTTAACAAAAATGCAGAATCCACTTCCTGTCCTCCTGATGCAAAGGAAGAAAACTGGACTCTATGATGAGATCCTAGATCTGTGTTACACAAGAAATTTCACTGGATTTTAAACTGGCATTGTGCCTCTGCCTGCCATATGGTGTACCTGACCATGTCATCACATACATGAGAAAGAACTAAAACACAGATGAGTCTTCTGTGCAAATTCCTGCTTTTAAAAATATAAAATATTCTATGATGAAAAACCAAAACTCATCATATTTCAATTAACTAAAGCTATACCACAATTTGTTTAAAATGGAACCAAAGATACACTAAAATGCATTAAATGTTTAAAAACTTCAGGTTCTATAGAATAAAATTAGTCTTTTCTAACCCTTTATTTGAATTATACCTTCCATTTCTAGTTAAATACTCAAGAAGAATGTCCTAAAATAGGCTCCTTGAAAGAATTTTCCAAAACTGCATCAAATACATAATAAATTATTCCAGTATACAACTGAACAAACCACATTGTGTTTACTGTCACCTGAGAGGTTAAATTGCTAAAGTCAATAGAAGCAATGCTGAATATTGTAAGCTTCTGCATTAATGTCAGTCAAGATTTGTTCTACCCTTCCACCAACTGTAAGAAACCACTGAGATACACTACGAATTAGGCAATGTAAGAATGGACAGGGTGAGTAGTAGCCACTGACTGGCTGTCCTAATTCCCTGCTACACATCAGTCTTACTGTTTGGAAGAGGAAGCTGAAAACCTAGCTTAGTAGAGAAAGAGGTCAATACCAAAATTCCTTCTCCTCTCTCCTTACTCCCCATTGTGCAGCTGGCACTGTTCACTCTGGCAGACACAGTTCCCTGAACATAATGGTGCAATCACCGCTTCAAACATCATTACTATCTAAAATAGATAACCCACTTGCAACTTGCCTATTTTTATAGATATAACATTTTCATGCAGTTTAACTGCTCTATTTGTGATTTATTCCATTTAACCAATGCAGTTTCCCCGAAAGTGAGTACCTTTATCAGAGTCCCAATAACCACAATTGCCCAAATAGTTTTGAAAATTACAACACTTTGGAGTTGCCTCTTATCAACTTGTACCCATCACCAAAAACTTCATGAACTGAATCCTAAATCTGAAAAATGTATAACTCTCTGGTTTATATGTCTTTAAGGACTAGACACTATTTCCCCCTACTTCTTACTGATTTACTTTGTCACATGGGAGTCTTGAGAATTCAATTCTTTATGTCCAACAAGAATTTACTAAAAATAGTATATATAGTATGCAAGCCTTTGATTCATTAAGAAAACCAAGTAAATTTAAGGCATTAAACTTTTGTTTTATTAAAATACAAATAATTCTTAATCTTGACTCATTAAGAAAGAAATGATTTAATACACATACTAAATAGGAATTGTTTTTGTTTGCATTAAAAGGTGGCTGTGCCAAAGAGACTTTAAAAGGTTTTGCAGCTGTCTCATGAAAGATGTTAAATAAAATAAAATTTCACATATCATATGGAGGAAGAAAAAGGAGGTGATTCAATTTGAATACTCTGATGAGCTCTAATGAGCTCAGAATTCTTTAGGACAAAAGGGGGTAATGAGAAGTATAAATGAAAACAAACACAAAAAAGAAGTATTTACCTGGGGAAATGTTAATGTCCCTTTCAACTAAGTTTGAAAAAATGGAGGGAGTTATAAAAAGTTCACTTCTATAACAGTTAATGTAAACTTAAATTCTGACAGAATAACTGTAAAACTTGCTTGTTTTAGACCACAAGAGAATTTCCTGTAACGTCTAACAATGCCAAGAATCTGATTCTTCCCAACTTCCATTTTGCTCCTATCATCCCTAGTGAAAATCATTTTCAAACCAGAAAGTATAAACAAATAATGTTAGGGATTATTGAAACTTCAAACAGACAGAGATCATAACAAAGTATATCCAGACCCAGAAGAATTAGGTACAAGGGCATAGAACGAATTTTCATCAGAACTAGGCATCCATCATCCATGGTTCGCTACCATAAACAAGCTATAATAAAGTAGCCTGATTTGGGTGGAATTTATAGACTTAATACTAGAGGTATATCAAAGGAACACCATAAACAGGACACAGCATGACTTCAGAAGGGCAATGGATAAAATACCTCAAAAGATTCTCACAGGTACATCAGAGAGAAGCAGCTGAATGAGAGTTCTATTAAGTGGCTTCAATGTTGGTAGAAATACCATGTATAAGTATTGCTACTTTTAAATTTATAGTAGGCTAAAGAAAGGTTCTTTAGAGACATATCATGGTGTGTGGAATTCCAATTATGGAAAACATGCATATTAAATCTATAGATGATGCAGAGGAAGAAGATAATATGCTGGAAGACAGACTCAAGAGTCAAAAAGATCTACATAGATTATAAATACAGGCTAAAACAAGTAAGATTAAATGTAATAGGAATGATTTAAATTCAATCCACACTTTTACAAGTATGATCGGGGAACCACTGCTTCATAAGTCATTGAAAAAAATACCTGGAAGTTTTGAGTATCTGCTCAATGTGAGCCAATGTCATTATATACCTCAGAAAAACTGACCCTCATTAAGGTAGATCTTAGATCAATAATAAAGAGGTAATAATTTCAATGTTTTTAGTAGTTGCTATTAATGCATGTTTATTTTAGAATACTGGAAAATGTAGAGAGCAAAAAGAAAATAAAGATCATCCACAATTCTACCACTCAAGGATGAATGCAATTTTTTACATTTTGGTGTTTATCATTCTAGACTTTTTCATGTACATTATAAATTTTCACACTTACTTTTTCTTAAAAAAAAATAGGGTCATACCACAAATGCTGTTTTGAAACCTGTTTTTTTTTTTTAATTCAACAGTATATCAGGTCCCAGTATATTCACAATGGTCAACTGATATCTTAGTGCATTTTGTTCATTTCTGCTCACCACCTTTAAGAGTCATTGCAGAACTTGAGAATATGCAAAGAAGGGAAAAAAGAGAATAGTGAAAAGTATGAAAATGTAAGTTCACCTATATTCCACTTCCAAATAATACCAACTGCTAGAAATTACAGGGAGGTCAGGGGTGCCTGGGTGGCTTAGTCAGTTAAGCGTCAAACTTCACTCAGGTCATGAGCTGGTGGTTCGTGAGTTCGAGTCCCTCATCAGGTTCTGTGCTGACAGCTCAAAGCCTGGGAGCCTGTTTCAGATTCTGTGCTCCTTCACTCTGCTCCTTCCCTGCTCATGCTCTGTCTCTATTTCTCTCTCAAAAATAAATAAACACTAAAGAATAAAAATAAAAATAAAAATAAGAAATTACAGCGAGGTGGATATCAACTCAATAAAAGGAGAATGTTTTTAATAATTAGAGCTGTCAAAAAAAAAGGAATGGATCTAGTCATTTAAGAGTTTTATAAGGCTAGAATAACTAACTGGTAAAAGATGTTGCAGGTGATTCCTCTAGGTCAGAGGTTGGATAAAAGGTTCCATTTTATTTATAGATTCTATAATTCTAGTGGAAAATTTACTAAGGAACTTTACTCCATGTCCAATATGAAGCAAATCTTTAGTAATCAAGACCTTAAGAAATAAGGTCAAGTGCTTTAAAGCTGCGTGAGAAATAACAACACTAATGATAAAACATCAATGTGTTAAATGCTTTGCATTCATTTCTTCATATTTCATTTAACTCTTACAA
This sequence comes from Puma concolor, assembly GCF_028749965.1. NCBI lineage: Eukaryota > Metazoa > Chordata > Mammalia > Carnivora > Felidae > Puma > Puma concolor. The sequence goes on along the minus strand of NC_141673.1, from coordinate 21,625,934 downwards.
CAACTCTATATGATAGCTACTATAACTATTCCCATTTTCTAGAAGAGAACAGTGAGGCTTAGAAAGATTTTTATATTTATTCAAGGTCATTCTTTTGCTGAAAACTGCAGTGTCACCCAAGCATACCTGATTCCCTATCATATATCTACTGCTCACTTGGGAATATGTCATCAAAACCATCTTCAGAAAAGTTCTTAGTGATCCACCAAAGGGCAGTCATGAGGATTTGTTTGTCATTAGGAAAAAAATTAAGGATTTTTAAATCAGATTATGCATAGCAAAAAAAAAAAAGTAGACTATACGTATTTTAAACTCACAAATCAAATAGAATCAATGAATAAGACTTACAATGTGGAAAAGCAAATTTAAATCACAGAACTTCAAATCTTTGCCATTACTAATTAAGTGACCTTGGGCAAGTCCTTATCTTCCTATCTCTAGTTCTTCACCTGTGAACTGAGGCTCAGCCACTTAAGGCTGATATAAGAACTGAACGAAATGATACAAGTAAGCATTTAGCACAGTTATCTGACACTACCTATTACACAACAAATAAAGGCAGGGGGGAGGTAGTGGCAAACCTATTCTGCGGTCATTCCGAAGTATTTTAAAATGTCCAAGCATCATTATATTTGAAGAGGGAGGGGCCACCTTCTCCATCATTATGTAAATAAATTTTTGAACACAATCATTTGTGAAATAAAGTAACAACTAAATTAAATGTGCTTTCTTAGGAATTTCATTTTATGCAAAGGATCACCCAATGCAGTTTCAACCATCATATTCTTCAAAGACATTGTTTTGGTTGTTCATTTAGTATGCGACAGATGCAAGTTTAAGGGTTATTGGTTTTGATTTTGACTTTTACAACTTGGTTCAAACTCATGAGCACGTTTTTTACTTTTGTTTTCTGTGCACATTTTTGTTATAGAGCTCTCACCCCTGACAAAACCAGCAAAAGAGAAAACCTCTTGTTCAAGAAGTTTACCAACATTAAATAGTTGGTATTTTATTCCTAAAATTTGCCACCTCTTCTTTTTTTTAAATGGCACAACAGAGAAAGTATTTAAAAGATGTTTGCCTTTAAGTTCTATCACAAAGATACGCTTTTTAAAATACTATTTATCTTAATAAAATTAACTGAAGTTATCACTGTTCCCAAAGAATTCCTTAGTGTTTGTCCAAAGGAATTGATTATTTAGAAACCTCTTTCAGAATACAGGTTTCTAGCCATAATCATTCTTACAACTAATTCAATCAACTGGTAAACACATTTACTTTACCTGCAACTTTAAAACCGTAACCAGATAAACTGCTTTTGTATAAATAACCCATGACTAGGGGCAGTTATTAGAGCTATAATCTGAAACGTCCACACTGTCTAGTTGTGTTTGAAAGTAAAAATTACTTACGAACAGAGTACACCCAAAGAGTCATCGCTCCTAAGATCAACTAAAAAAATGTCCCATATTCATTCATTGATCTGAAGTGAATTATTATTCCAATAAAATGTCACTATTAAGTATATATGATCATACATGGAGCTTTTTAAAATCCCATCAACTATTTGCCAACTAAATTCATTTCACTCTAATACAAATGTTTTCATTTTCCCTACAGGCCAGTACTATAATTAACTGCATTGTCTGGCCACTACAACATCTAAGAACTTGTGTAAAGAACACAATGTCATCATCCAAAAATCTGTATTAAAGACTTGTCAAGAGTAGCACAAAAGAGTATTTAAAAACCAAAAAAAAAAAAAAAAAATCATTTGGGTTTTTCAAATTTTTACAAGTACAGCTGGGTTGCTTAAGAGATGTTTTAGGGTGAAGCTATGAATGATGATTGATGCCTCCAAAAATATCCAGGGTAAAGTGAATAGCCACAATTTTACAAACTAAAGAGCTTTCCTTGCATTTTATCTAATGAATATTCTTCAGGCTTCTTCCCTCTTATTTAATTCGTCCATCAATTCAACTCTCAAGTTCGCAGTTTCTCAAATATGCAAATCAACCCTATTTCTAAGGTACTGCCTGCTGAATAAAGACCTTGACATTTTTTTTTAAATGTCATCTTAGAAAGAGTCTCCAAGCAATATTAGTCTCACCCGCAACATCTTCATATTAAAAGGCCTCTACTACATTCCATACACACTATCCCAATCCTGACCTGGCATCCTTGGTCCTAAAAACCAAGTTGCACTGAGCTAAGTCCAGGTAAGTGGAAGTACGGCTGGGGCTGCTAACCTGCCTCATCAAGTTTTACACACACCCTGTACAGATGACATCTCATCAGAAGGTTCGCTTGCTTCATTTTGTGGGATCACAACCCACAGCACAGCAAATGCCTTCTGCAAGAGAAGGTAGCAGCAACTAAAGGCCGTGGCTTTTTGCAGGGTAAGTGAATGCACGCAATAGCTTATCTACCAATTTCATGCAAATAGACAAAAAAGGCTGGGTTCGACACTGAAAATACATAATAAATGTTGATGGAAAGCGAGTGGAACACCGATTTTCTTCCAGCAACACTAGTACATGTACAAGTTCTGCACCACAGTTCAGAGAAAAGTAGCTACTGACGCATTGATGGAAGGCTATTTTCAAATTACTCAAAGAATCTAAGGCATCAATCTGACTGGGAACCTCGTGCCTCCTCTCCACACACACAGTCTGTTTTCCTGCCTAATTTAAGAATGAATCGCTGGCAGCCACCAGGTGCACTAACCATGAAGAGGAGGACGTATCTATCACAATGCAAAAAAACGAGGTATGCAATCCCAGAACTGGTTCCCGTCCTTACCTTAGCAGATTAGAAAGGGGCAGGGGTCCGGATCCACCGCCCAGGATCCCTCCTTTCCTGCCAGACAGGAGTTTCTCCACCAGAGCCACATTTCCAGTGCGGGCAGCTTCCAGCAGCTCCTGGTCCTTCCCCATAGTCTTCCACCGGCTCCCTCACAGAGTCCTTTCCCCCCACCCCGGGTCCTCCTCCCCGCCCACCCCCACTCCCCAAAATCCAGGGCCCTCCCCGCCCCACCCTAAAATAATGCAAGAGCTTCAGCAAGAAGAGATTCCTGCAGCCCCAAGCCGGGAACACCACTCTCTCCTCCTCTTCGGGGCGCAGCTTTTACAATGGGGATCAGACCATGTCTAGGAAGAGGGGCTGGCCGAGCGGGGAGCCGCGACGCGCCCCCACAGCCACTCCCCTGAATTCCTGAAGCCTCGTTCCCGCGGGTGGGGCGTGAGAGGGTGCTTTTGAGGAGCGCGAGGAGGATGCTGAGGACTGAGGAGGTCGCAGGAAGAGGAGGCGGAGACAGTCCTCGCGGGAGCCCGAGCGCAGCGAACAACCGCGTCGGCGGCCCGCGCACCCTCACGCCGCGGCCCGGGCTCTGATCAGCTTCCGCGCCCCGCGGGCTCGGCGGTTAGGTGGCGGCGTCCGCGGCCCGCGGCGGAGAGGAGCGCGCGGCTGCGGCCCCGGCGGCCGTGGTCCGCGCCGAGGCAGGGCGGTGCGGACGAGCCGCGGCGGGCGCGTGCCGAGGGCGGCGGCGGCGGCGCAGGGGCTGAGGCAGGGCGGGAAGGAGGGCGCCCCGGTCCGCCGCCGGCGGCTCTGAGGCCTGGCGCGCGTGGTGGCCGGCGCGCGGGGGGGCGTGTGCGCGCGTGCAGGTGCGGCCTGAGGGTCTGTCCCGAGTTGGGCGGGGGGCGGGGGGCGAGGGGCGGGGGAGGGGGCCGGCCCGGTGTGGGGGCGGGGCGCCGGGATGATATTATCTTCGTTTTTGTGGGCGGGGACCCTCCCTCTTCCCTTCTCCCTCCTCCCTCCTCCAGTCTCCTTGGGAGAGGTTTAACCGTGTGAGGACTGGAGTTCTCCCTGCCGCCTCGACTCCTCGTCAGCTGGGCCGGCGCGGGCGCCACGCCTGGGGTCAGGCACGAAGCTTGGAAAATCCTCCATGACCGAGATGAGGAAAAGCTGGTGTTGCCGGGAAGGGGCCCTTCGCCAGTCGCTTTTGTCGGTGCCGGCACAACTTGACCTGCGTTTCGCCCTTCCATTTACCTCCACGAGACGAAGGAGATCTGCCCTTGGTTAGAAAGGTTTGTTTTATTCCTAGTTTCTGTGGCACTGGCCACGTACAGTTTGTGACGGTTCCAGTTTCTCTAGTCTTTAATCAGCCCTATATTTCGGCTGGGCTTTGGAGATCTACTGACGTCTAAAAATACCAGGGAAGAGGCTCTAATTGAGAATTTCTCCACGTGCATACTGGGAAAAATATAAATGGGCATGGATTAGAGACCCACTTTTAATGTGCATATATACATCAGCAACTCTCATTGTACATGTTTGGCTTGATTTTCTTCGATTCAATCCTTGCCCGTGGTGGAGAATAGGAGTTTGTTTTCTTTTGAAACTTCCCGTGACACCTTGGGCTTAGCCTTGCCCTTGGAATTGTGGATAAATGTTAACTTGTTGATAATCGGTTGCGAGAAAAGGGTCTTAACAGGCACTTTCCTCACGACAACCCAGTGATCTGTATTATTACTACAGTATATCCATTTTGGAAATGAGGAAATAGTGGCTCAAAGGGTTAAATTTCTCAAGATGCCGCACACAGGAAGTGGCAAACAAAATTGGACCCCAGAACTGAGCCCCTGTAGAGCCCATGCTCCCCTCAGTACACCTGACTGCCCCCGTGGGCTGACAGTAATTATCACAGACACTGATGAGCAGTCACTATGAACCAGGCACTGTGCCACATGCCTTCCATATGTTATTTCCATCTTCATAACAATTCCATGAGACAGGTTCCATTTTTATCCTTATACTATAGATGAGCAAACTGATTAGCCCAATATCATGCAGCTAGAAAATAACTGAACCAAGACTCAAATCCAGAGCTGCCTGCTATAGGCAGAGATTTTACATAAATAACGGGGGGGAAACTTACAGCACATTCAGAGATAAATAACAGAAATGTTTTTTTTTTCAATTTTTTATGGAATTCAATATTCTGAGATTTCATTTGAATGGTTCAAAGTAGGGAGGATGGGCTAAATGGGTAAGGGGCATTAAGGAATCTTCTCCTGAAATCATTGTTGCACTATATGCTAACTTGGATGTAAATTTAAAAAATAAATTAAATTTTAAAATAAATAAATAATAAAAAAATAAAAATGAATGGTTCAAAGTATTAGGTAGATTAAGGATTTTCGTGGGAGGTTTACTGAAGGAAATAGATTTTGATCTAGCATGGCTTTCTGTTTTCGTTTTAGAATCTGTTTTCATGATAAGACGATACTGTATATGCTAATAGTATCTCTCACATAATGAGACTAGCAGACCAGTTAAAGAAACAAAGTAAGGAGCTATCGAATTCATTTTGAAAATGGCATAGGGAAACTCTCTCTTCACATCTTTCCCAGAATATACCATAAGTAGTCAACTGGTCAGAGCTTAAAAATCACCCTGTTTTCAAAACAAAAACAAAAAAAAAAAAATCACCCTGTTTTCACAAGTAACATTTAATCATGGCTGACCTAGACATCAGGAGGCTCCTGAGTTATTATCACGAACCAATCCCAGATAATAATTACTGATTACTAATGGGAAAGCCATTAGTAATGATTAACTCTAAGAATCAGTCCCACAGTTCCAGGCACTCAAAGCTAATTTTGCAACTCTGAATGGCTTGTTTTTAGTTACATAATAGCTTCTTGTCAAAGAGGACAGAGGTTTTGGATGCATGGAAACTGATGTGCAAATTAAAAGTGAAAACATTTCTTCCAAAAATCTGAGGAGATAAAAACAAACAAACAAACAAACAAACATACTTTTTAAATAACAAGACTGCATCAAGGTGTTTTGCATCTGTGTAAAGTGGAAAAAGCCAGAAATCTTGAAGACCAATTGGACAGGCTAGATCTCAATTTGCATATATGTAAAATTGAGAAGCTATATCTGATAGTCAACACTGGCCTTTACAGACCTAACATTCTATGCATGTGATGATATATGGCCTTAGTCCATTAAGCTACATGCATAATTGAAAGCTAGAAATCAAGTATGGGGATAGATTTGAGATCAATTTCTATTCTGTTTTTAATTACAAAAATGAAAATATACTGTCTATTCTCCAGCTTTTTTTAATTGAATCTTTTTTTCATAAAAATCTATCTTTTCTATTCTCAATGGACTGTATTAACAATAGTAGTAAATGCATATTATGCACCAGGAATGATACTAAACTTTTTCTCATTTTATATATATGATATATATGACTTATCATACTGTGTGTGTGCATATATAAATATATATGTTTTATAAATATATATTTTTATATATAGTATGTGTGTATATACAAATATAAATATATGTTTTATAAATATATATGTGTTTTATAAATATATATATAGTATATATGTCTTTGTGTATATATATTATTGTATATATGTTTAATACACATGCACACATACCAGTCAAGATTAAATGAGACAAAGTAAAGAGTCTAGTATCATTCCTGGTACATGATAACATAATATGCATTATATTTCCTAGAGGTACATGATATGTATTCCAGGAGGTAGGTAATATAATTCCTGCAGAACCTCTGAATCCCTTATTCTAAATTCTAATATACACAGATCTAATTCTAGATACTTTTTTGGCAAGCTGAGAGTCACTGCTCCAATATACATACTGCAAGTCACTTCTATTGAGACTGATTAATAAAAGAAGGGGCTAGGGGGTTGAAACTAGAAAGAGGAGGTAAAGCAAAAGACAAAGCATATGTAGTGTTTGTACACACACACACACACACACACACACACACACACAAAGACTTTGGAAATATAAAATAGTAAAGGAACATGAATCCAGATCAGTCTTAGAACTATATGCCAAGGTCTGTTTATAGTGACAAAGAGGAAAAGATGATGTCCTTATAACATAAAGCTTACTGAGCTAAGATAGGGTAACCCTGTGATTTAAGGGAGCAGGTTCAGAAAATACCTACTTTCTCCATCTTGAGCTCTGAAGTTACTCTGCATATCTGGGTCTATTATGATGGGCTGTGGGACAGAAGTCAACAAATTGCAGGTTACAGACCATGAAGATAGATACTAGACATCTGAACAAAAGCCAGTTTCTTGCATACTACATTCCATTTAAGTTTGTCTCCTATGCCTACCTAACACAAATTGCCGCTTATCATCTTCCTGAGGAAAACCAAACAGCAACATATCATGATGTTTGCAGTCATTCTAAATTTACGGCCGTAAGTGTTGAAACCCGTGGAATGTCAACCACCCACTTTCTACTGGGTCAATTAGGATCTAATATTCCACAAAGTACAGGGATCGCTACTAAAACGAAACTGAAAATGAGAGTAAGAATTAGTTCTCTGTAAATGTGCACCCTCAGATTTGTGGAGAAAGTTAGACTGCAAATATGATTTCATATACCCAAACAAAATAAAGGCTGTCTCACAAATGGAGTCAGAGAACTGGAGAGAACGTTAGGATTCCAGACTGACTTTGGAAAACATGCTGAGATAGATTCTGATCCAAGTATGCTTACCATCTTGGGGTAGGAAGCAGAGGAAAGCCCACTGCTCTTTAGTGATCCATGAGACAAGCATGGCAAGAGGGGGAAAAAAAACCCACAATTGAACTTGGATCTTGTTTTGAAAGCACAGTAGCCCCAGCCACTGGTAAAGGAGTTCCAATGGATACAAGTAGGGAAGGAGATCAAAGATGATCACTGTAATATAACTCCTTCTTGGAAAAATGAGCAGAAGTTTCTTCCCCTTTAGGGAAATTTGATGAGGAATTTCCCTCCTCTCTCAGAGCCACCATGCCTGTGTGCTACTACCTTTGAAAACCTGTGTTACCCAAGAGTGACCCAGCACATAGCCCACTGAAAAATGTAGTCTTGTCTCTACTTCAAACTAGTTATCTCACAGAGAGGAGCTCTCTGAAACTCCAATAAATTTTCAGCATCTCTTTTTATTTTCCTCTGAGGAAAATAACTAGCATTCTAATAAACTCATTATACAGTCTCTCAGAGGGGTGGCTAAGAAGACACAAGAACACAGCATCCGCTTTTGGCATCTTAACTCATCTTCCCCAAAGGCTAATCCCAATGTATCTCCTGATACCCCACCCTCTACTTCCATCTTTCTCCTACAGCAGGGGTTGCAAACTTTTTCTGTAAAGGGCCAAATAACATTTTCAGCTTTGTGGACCACACAGTCTCTATCACACTACTCAATTCTGCTGTTGTAGCATGAAAGTAACCATAGGTAATATTCAAACCGATGAGTGTGGCTGTGATTCAATAAAACTTTATTTATGGATGCCTAAGTTTGAATTTTGTATAATTCTCGTGTCACAAAATACTCTTGATTTTTTTCAACTATTTAAAAATGTAAAAACTATTCTTAGTTTACTGGCCACACAGGCTGCGGGCAGGATTTGGCCACGAGCCATAAGCCTACAGATTTAAGAATGACTTATTCTAAAACCCCTTCGAAGGCTACTGTTCCTTTGCTTGGCCTGATTCTTTAGAGGTGGGCAGGGAGACTAAAGGCTAGAATCAAATTGTTCCCTCTAAGGCACCCAATTATTCCCAGCCTGGGCAGGCTGTGGAACCCTCCCCATTAGCAAATCCTCTCTGAGTCTCTCATATCTCAAGAAAAGCCCATTCTCAGAATCTCTAAAATGATAAATTTACTAAACCTTTTTTTTCTTCTCATTCCATGGGTGTGCCCTTATTTGCCAGGATCACAGCAAATAGCTCACAGGAGCACCACTCTCCTGCCAGTTGAAACAGCCTATGAGGAGAGGGTTGATGCTGTTATCTCTGACCTCTGATAAGGACCCAGACCTCTTAGGAGGGGGAACCAGCTGGTTGGTGCTGGTGTGTCTGAAGGAAAGCAAAATGTTCTGCATATTAGAAAACCTGCAAACTGGATTCAGCTGCTGCTTCTGGAGCAAACTCACTACCAGGTTGAAAAAGGGAAGCTGGAAGAAGTGCACTCTCCCTCTGGCGCCCTCTATCGGTAGATCCTAACGGAAAACCGGGGGCAAAGTAGTAATGTGGTTTGCAGAACATCAAAAGAATACATGAAAATGAGTTTAAAATTAATAGACAATAGCAAAATAAGTGGCATAACTGCCCCCTTGAAAATTAGGTTAAACTAATTCCATCTCTTCCTCCATCATCACTAATTTCACAGCCAATGGCTGTCCACAACTTCAAAGAATTACTGATATCCTATCCTCACTCCTTAGACTCCTGGTCCACTCCTGTCCACTCCTAAATTTTATGGACCATTTGGATTCTACTCCCTGCTCTACTCTAGTGGAGAACTCTACGCATTATTAGGCTGGATGAAAAAACTAACCATTTTCTTTGAAAATTTTGAAGAGTGACACATTGTTTCTTACAGAATTTCACCAGCCACCTGCTACACCTTTTATTCATCTCTTCAATCAGCTGTCTTTGTTACAGTCTGCTACTGTTTCAAGTTTAAAGGCTCCTGAGTCCAGAAGTTGACTCTCCTTGCCAACAGTGTCCCCCCAAGAATTAGAGTCCAGTAGTAGCCCAATACATTCCAACTGTTTTCCAAGGGGAAACTTCCTCCCTTAATTTTGATGAATAATATTTTCATTATTTCATTACATTTACAACAAGGAACCTACAGGCATCTCCTTGAAACTTTAGAAGAAGGTTTACTAACAGTATTTGTGTGAATGTGGAATGGACAGCAAATGGAAATTAATAATACAGTCTCCATATAACATTTTGTCAGGAAACATTTTGTCAGGCAATCTCAGGGATTGCCATTTTAAATTTCATTCTATTAGAGTCATATCGATGATGTGTAATCAATGCTGTTTATATAAAAATAACTATCAGAAAGCCATTATAGACACTTTTTCTCCAAATGATGCAAATGGAAAACTATTTCAGAATCTCATTTTTATTAGTCATTAGTTGCTGGTAGAATGAAACAGATGGAGGATATATTGTTAAAATGGAATGATTACATTAAATAACGTCATTTGTATGCATTTTTACATTCCTCTACAAAACAAAAGGAATCATGATTTCATCAGATGATTTTTTTTTTTTTTTTTTTTTTTTTTTAGTTATTTCGAGAGAGAGTACAAGCAAGAGAGGGGCAGAGAGAGAAGGAGAGAAAGAGAATTCCAAGCAGACTCCACACTTCCAGCACAGAGCTTGACACAGGGCTCAATTCACAAACTGAGATCATGTCCTTAGCCAAAATCAAGTCAGACACTTAACCAACTGAGCCACCCAGATGCCCCAGATGATTTTTTCAAGTCAGTTCAATTTTTTCCTACTTCTCCAATGTTTGATATAAGGACAGTCTACCTTATAATTAAAATAAGAATAAAAATGGCAAGAGGGCAGAAAAGAAGCAGTGGACTTAATGCTCATTAATTTCTACTGGTTTATAACTAAACATTTACTGTGCTATTTTTCTCAACATTTATTTAGCTGTGTGGTGAGGGTGGGGGAATGTTGAGATGAAGGAGGGAGTGGTGGTGGTTGGGAGATGTATGATTTGGTTTTACCAGTGGAACTTTTGTTGAATACATCAAATCATGGCCATTTTGGGTTGTTATTCTGCTGCTCACACTTATGAGACAATCAGAGCTATGGAAAACCATGGAAAGGTAGTCAGAGACTTAAGAAATAATTCCAAGGAATTGAGTTAAGAAATTAAATAACGTGTTGATCCCCATTAAGAAATACTATAGATAGGAATAAAACACTTAAAAAGAATACTATTGATATTGTAGTAACAATTTATTGGATTTAAGAAATTCAACATGAAACTTCTTGTCAGGTAATTCTGAATAACTAATTCTAATACTAAGGGAGGAGGTTTATATGGAGACCATGTTCTGGGATTATTTTAAATTTAAAAAAAACTGTACATAACATGATTGAGTTGGTATTGCCATCATCACCTCAAAAATTCCCATTGATTTATAAACCTTATACAGAAAATAATGCCTTCTATTTGGTTAGAAGTAAAATTGGATGCAGAACAAATAATTGAAAAACACTGCAAAAATATTCAAAAGAATCCGTTCATTTGGGTGAATGGGTCAGCATATGGTAAATGTGTTTCAGTTTTATACTACTTTTTGTAGGAGAAAACCCCAATTCATTCTTAAAACAAGAGCTTCATAAAATTATCTTAAACTGTGACAAAATATTTATAGAAATAACGGAAAAAGTTGATCACAAATCTAAGTATTAGAAAATAAATTTTTATATCCAGAGTAACTTTTTTCTTCAGCTAAGACATCAGAAGAGATGATTTATTATACACATGTTACATTCAACCATAAATGACAACAGAATTTGTCCTGAAAGTCACAGTTCCAGGGCAAAGGACCAAAAGAGACTGTTTTGGTATGAGCAAGATGGGTCTCTCAAAGGTGGTCATTGCAATAAGATGGCAATGGATGTTCTAGATCCATTGAATCAAACTCTAGAAAGTAGACTTGCAGTCCAGCTATTTTTACCAATGTCCCTGGCCTCTGGCATTCTTTAATTCTGCTCCTGTGGCTTCCATGGGTTCACAAGCAAGAGGTTTACTTGGACCTCTGCCTCATCTTTCTTCTTTTAGGCTTCAGCCTGTGCATTTGCTCCTTCCTCCACTTGGCTCTTGTGGCATGGAAGTTTCCAAGAAGATGGCACTATGGCCAAGAGCTATATCCAAAGTATTTTAAATATCTTCATAAATTAAAGTACAATTATAGGTGTGGTATTTTTGTACTGTCACATTACAAAGCTGGAACTAAGTTTCCTAAATTTCTCTTCTCTTTATGGCACCATTTTAGGAGTGGCCACAAATGACATCTGCATGATATTTGGAAGACAGAGGCAAAATAGTATACACTGAAGGGTTGTATAGGGTAGCCATGAACTGTTTAATTGCAAACTCTTTGTCATTGATATGCTGTCTCACCTCGCTGGTATACGGCAGCAGCCAAGACTCTTCCTTCAGTAACTCTTTCATTATCTCTTATTTCAAATTCCGTGAGTGCTGGGCCAGGCTCATGTGTAGTTCCATTATGAAGGGTGCCCGATCCTTCTGTAGGCCACCCACGTCATTGACATTAGAGAAAGTGAGAGACAGATGCAAGTTCCTGTCTGTCTTCATGGGTTCCATTTGTCTGTGGGTTCCAGTGTCCTTGCTCTCTCTCTTCCTTCCCAGTTAGACTTTTTCCCTGCTACTGGCCCTACTGACTTACAATAACTTTGGACAACAGCCTTACCTAAACTTCTTTACCAGCTCCCCAAATCAGATAAGGTAAATTTCTGTTTTATTCCATATCACTAATATTTCTACTTCTCTGATGAAACTCTAATTGATTAATAAATTAGTATTGGACATATCCAGGAGACTAGAGCCTTAAGAGTGGATTCCCTGCATTGGTTTACTCTGAATTGATTGTATGATCTGATTAGGTATAAAGGCATTAATGACCTTGTTGCCAGTGGTAAAGTGGACACTGGTAGGATATGGTAAGAGAAACCCCCTTTAGGTGATCATTCTATGGGAAATAGCAGCTAAAACTTCTTGAAAGTTTTATATGTGCCAGATATTTTACATGGATTTTCTCATTCAGTCCTCACAAGTTCTTGAGGTATATGCATCTAACATGACATCTAAAAAATGCAGGCTTTTTTCCCCTCGCATAACATCTGCCAGGAGGGAACTGTAGGAACATTGCATTCAGTATTCTAACCTTCGGCAACCAGTAGGCTACACATTTGACCAATTCTGCCCCTTGACCCAAAGAGTTGCTTTCACTGAATTGTATTGTAATGCCATGGCCTTGGCTTTTCTCAGCAGCCATATGACATCTGGCTATCATATGGGATGTAGGAGTGTTCTTGGAGACTTTGTCCCCTACTTCAGTTAATTGTACATTAAGCCCCACATTTATAAAGAAGTTATAAAGAACTGTACTAGGAAAGTTTTTTCACCTCTAAAGAATACTTTTTTCTTGTAATAATAATAATTGACTGTTTGACTTTCCACTTGAGCTCCCAAGAAACTAGGTCAAATTGAAGTTTGACATATTGGTGATCTTTTTGCGTCCTAGTCATTACTCTTTACATATTTCTGCCTTGATTTTTTATTGATATTTAGCAGTATTTTCTTCAGTATGTTTTTGTTATAAGAGATATGTATGTATCTGTATTATTGAACTTGCTATATGCCAGGTACTGTTCTAGGTAACAGAGTAATGAGTAAAAACATAGTCCCTGCCTTCATGGAGCTTCAATTGAAAGTGATAATGCCAAAAATTAAGGAAAAGTACACCATTCTCTTTTTCTTTTTGTAATCATTTCATTTGTTATCACATGAAAGAAAGCATAGGGAATATCTTGGAGCTTAGTTTATCCTTCAAAGAGAACTTTGAGAATCAAACTTACTTTGGTCTTAAGGATACAAAGAGAGTATTAATTTCTCATCTTTTCATTCACTCATCACCTACTGAGTTCCTTCTACGTGCTGGGAAATTTGCTAGATGCTGGTGATTCAGCAGTGAACAAACCTCATAGTGGAGCTTACATTCTATTCACGAAAAGAGCCATGGAACAAGTACTGACAAATGTGACAACTGTCATAAAGAAGATGCCAGAAAGGCTATAGATGTGAATAACAGGGACACCTACCCAAATCTGGGAGATTTGTCTCCAAAGGAGATATTTAAACTGAGACCTGAGAGATAAATGGCAAAGGGAAACGGGAGGTGGAGAAAGAATGTTCCATGCAGAGAGTTGTTTAAGAATCCCTAGACTTTGCCCTTTAAAGGGCAGTTGGGAATTATACTCAGAGCTAAATCTCCATGTCACCTCCTGCTATCTCTTTATTTACCTCCACTTCTACCTTGCTTTATTTGCTCACATCTCCCAATCATGTTTGCATTATTCATGGAATTTAAGCTTGCTATTGTTATTGAATGTTCTTAATTTCAAAGTTATAGAAAATATTATTCAAATGCTTTTTCTGAACATGAAATAAAGTTGCTTTTTCACTTGTATATGGTGTCTAATTCCTTTTCTTTAATGTTTTTTGTTTGTTTGTTTGTTTGTTTAAGTAGGCTCCACACCCAATGTGGGGCTCAAACTCATGACTCTGAAATCAGGAGTCACGTGCTCTACTGAGCCAGCCAGGCGCCCCTCTAACTCCTTTTTAAATTGATATTTGCCCACTTCAAAAAAGCTTTCCTCTTTCTTCATATGAAGAAAAACAAGATAAGTACTTTTTTTAATGGCTATGTATACGTTATGGATCAATGAATGGGTATTAGTTGCATAAAACAACTTGAAAACAAGGCTAAGCTGAATATGAAAAACTGAATGGTTAATTCTAACTATAATTGTCCAGCATGCATATGCTTTTAAAATCTAACACTAACAAAGAAACATGTGCAACAAATTCTCTGTTTATTTGCCATAATCCAAAGTCCTCCCACCTTCCATATTCATGGACCAGCTTCTTCTTGTTACCCAGCTGAAGTCCAAGCCTGCCAATTGGGGGATCAAGCTGGGCTGGATTTGCAGCCAAGAACAGACGGGGAGTAATTGTGAGGTTTTCCTGCACTCAGTAGCTAACATTATCTGACTAATGTACGTGTCTTCTTCTACATTGGTATCTAAATGCTTTCCAAAGCACTCTTGCCATTATACCACAAATGATGGCTTTGTATTAGAGAAAGCACTAGAATTGTGATTAGAAGACCTGGATTTCAATCCTGGCATGACCTCTTCTTAGCTTAGAAACTTCTAGAGCCATAAGTGTCCACAGAGAAGTGTTAATATACACTTCTATAGGAGCATTAGTTTGCTATAGCTGCCATAACAAAGTACCACAGACTGGACAGCTTAAACAACAGAAATTTATTTCCTCACAGTTCTGCCGCTAGAAATCTGAAATCAAGCTGTCAGCAGGGTTAGTTTCTTTTGAGGACTCTTTCCTTGCTTATAGATGGCCATCTTCTCCCTATGTCTTCACATGGTCTTCCCTCTATGTGCATATATCCTAATCTCTTCTTATAAAGACACCGGCCATATTGGGTTACAGCCCATTCTAATAACTTAATTTTAACTTAACTACCTATCTCTTTAATGACCCTATCTCCAAATGCAATCACATTTTGAGGTACCTTGTGGTTAGGACTTCAATATATGAATTTGGGGAGGACACAATTCAGTCCATAACAGGGTTGATTGATGCTTTGAGGATTAAATTAAATGAGACCAAAGAAATGAAGGCATTTGATTCTTAGTAGATGTTCAATAAATGCTAGTTAAATCTAAACAAGTCGTTTTTGAAGTACCCATTGTTTCTACTGTTATCTAATGTAATGTTAGCCAGAAAAATTTGGTGTTGAAGGTAAACTTTAAATAAGAAACATGTACTTTCTATAGGGATACACAACCACAATCTTGTAATAAAGTAATTCAAGCGCTTGCTGTCTTTGAGATTCAGCAGTAATCAAGGAGAAGTTACTTCCCTTCGATATCCATGTGATTGTATTGTTCATTAATATCAAAAAAATTTTCTTTTTGGGAATGCTGAGTATTTTAAACATTTAGTAATTGGAATTAAATTCATTCAGGTTTTTATATCTAAACTAGAGCCAAACTTTTAAGTTTGATTGCTTGACTCAGAAATCCAATGGGGCACCTGGGTGGCTCGGTCGGTTAAGCGTCCGACTTCGGCTCAGGTCATGATCTCACGGTCCGTGAGTTTAAGCCCCATGACGGGCTCTGTGCTGACAGCTCGGAGCCTGGAGCCTGTTTCAGATTCTGTGTCTCCCTCTCTCTCTGCCCCTCCCCTGTTCATGCTCTGCCTCTCTCTGTCTCAAAAATAAATAAACATTAAAAAAAAAAATTAAAAAAAAAAAAAAGAAAGAAATCCAAAATGTGGGGGGCCTGGGTGGCTCAGTCGGTTAAGCGTCTGACTTCGGCTCAGGTCATGATCTCACAGTTCGTCAGTTCGAGCCCCGCGTTGGGCTCTGTGCTGACAGCTCAGAGCCTGGAGCCTGCTTCACATTCTGTGTTTCCCTCTCTCTCTGCCCCTTCCCTGCTCATGCTCTGTCTCTCTCTGTCTCAAAAATAAATAAACATTTAAAAATAAAATTAAAAAAATGTTTAAAAAAAAAGAAATCCAAAATGTGTATAAATGTGTATGCATGTGTAAATGTGTATGTATGTATGTATACATACAGTAAAACTTTAAAATCAGAAAAGTACTCTGGTAGTGTGAATACATTAATACATCAATAAATACTACATTAATAAATATATTATTAATGTAATTAATACATAAAAATACCTGAACCATTTAGGCAGTGAAGAGAAAAGATAAGGACCTCCCCAATACCCTAGTCTTTGAATTATTTTTCTTAAAATCTATCAGCCCAGGGGCGCCTGGGTGGCTCAGTCGGTTGAGCGTCTGACTTCGGCTCAGGTCATGATCTCGCAGTCTGTGAGTTCAAGCCCTGCGTCGGGCTCTGTGCTGACAGCTCAGAGCCTGGAGCCTGCTTCAGACTCTGTGTCTCCCTCTCTGCCCGTTCCCTGCTCATGCTCTGTCTCTCTCTGTCTCAAAAATAAATGAAAACATTTTTAAAAATTTAAAAAAAACCTATCAGCCCAGTTTTTTTAATGACTTTTAGCTATGAAGTGTCCATTTGATAAATAGCATCACATTTGCTAATAGAAAAATACAGATATTAGTTGAATAAATAAATTTGATCTAAGATTTTGAATGAAAGAGGGCAGAAAATCAAATCATTTACAGAACCTGCAACCTGAAACAAGCATTTCATTTATTTGTTTCCTGTTTGGAATATGTTGTTTTAGATGAAGGAACCTACATGCAAAGTAGGTTGTTACAGCCCAACGTGATAAGAAAAACATTGTAAATATCTAGAGTTTAGGGGAAAAAGGGGGGGAGGGGAATGGAATTATTTTCTAGTATCCATAATCATGGGGGCAGTGGAAAGAAAATTCCAATGAATCTTGGGAATGAGGAAAGGATGAGGAAAGAAAATACTAAGACATCCAAATTGCTCTAGATATATATACAACTTAATATTGTAAGAATGTAGCCAGATAAAACTTTAAAAAAAAAATCCTCATCTCCTATTTCCATTTCCCTTTTGTCTTCACCATCAGTAACTTCATTCCCCCCGCCCCCCCCCCCCGCAAAGAAAAATCAGGTATCCCATTGTTCAGAGGAGGTACCTAGCAAATAAACTGAAAGTTTGTTTCTAGTTTTCACCTTCCAAAATCCTAAACCCTCAGGAGAAGGATGATGCATTTCAAATATGAAGAAGACATCCGGATGGCCAACAGGCACATGAAAAGATGTTCAGCGTCGCTCCTTATCAGGGAAATACAAATCAAAACCACACTCAGGTATCACCTCACGCCAGTCAGAGTGGCCAAAATGAACAAATCAGGAGACTATAGATGCTGGCGAGGATGTGGAGAAACGGGAACCCTCTTGCACTGTTGGTGGGAATGCAAATTGGTGCAGCCGCTCTGGAAAGCAGTGTGGAGGTTCCTCAGAAAATTAAAAATAGACCTACCCTATGGCCCAGCAATAGCACTGCTAGGAATTTATCCAAGGGACACAGGAGTACTGATGCATAGGGGCACTTGTACCCCAATGTTCATAGCAGCACTCTCAACAATAGCCAAATTATGGAAAGAGCCTAAATGTCCATCAACTGATGAATGGATAAAGAAATTGTGGTTTATATACACAATGGAATACTACGTGGCAATGAGAAAAAATGAAATATGTCCTTTTGTAGCAACGTGGATGGAACTGGAGAGTGTGATGCTAAGTGAAATAAGCCATACAGAGAAATACAGATACCATATGGTTTCACTCTTATGTGGATCCTGAGAAACTTAACAGGAACCCATGGGGGAGGGGAACAAAAAAAAAAAGAGGTTAGAGTGGGAGAGAGCCAAAGCATAAGAGACTGTTGAGAACTGAGAACAAACTAAGGGTTGATGGGGGGTGGGAGGGAGGAAAGGGTGGGTGATGGGTATTGAGGAGGGCACCTTTTGGGATGAGCACTGGGTGTTGCATGGAAACCAATGTGACGATAAATTTCATATATAAATTAAAAAAAAAAAAGAAGTGGGAAATTAAAGATGATAGGTTTCCTCACCTCAACTCCTACTTGGTATAGAAAAATATTCCTGGGTTAGGTGGACAGAAAAATTGCAGGAAAACAAGTATAAGAAAAAAGAGAGCCCACCTGTCACCATTTAGCTTAACTATTAATACTGAGAACTGAGGTCATCTGTGTTTTAAATTTTCACTCCAAGAAATTCTTTCCCAGGAAGGTAATTATATGAACCAATAAATAATGTCAGTGTTTCCTCCAGAAACTTTGTTACAATAAATTTATCTGAAAAAATAGTTGGCCCGTCTGAGTAAATAGCTCCTTCCTAAAACTGTAGGGGGGGAAAGTGTGCTCTCATGGAGAACTATGCATCGTTTAGAGCACATCCTTCTAGGTTATATGATTCTGGTTACAGGGAGGTTCTGTGTCTTTCATTGCCTGTGAGTAATTTCATAATTCTATAAATTCTAGATAACTGATAGCAATGCAAAATAATTCTTGTCCATATACCTGCAAATAAATTGTCCAACAAATGTCTAGCAGAGGTGCCATTGTGTTCGACTAAAGAGATGCATTTCATCTTCCCTAATTCTTTAAGCATGCTTTATATTTTGATCTAAGAGGCAAATGACTTCTTTCAAGACAATACTCATAGATAAATGGCATTTTGAAGATAATATTTAACTTGATATTAATCTCTGTTATATTTAGCAAAAAGGAAAAAGTTCTTTTTTTATATACAGGCTTGGATATTGTGGTATTAAATCTTAAATGATTGTTACATTTTTTTTCTCAAATGACTGTTACTATGATAAACTATTTTTCCAGAAAACCACTTGTGAAATGCATTATTGATGGTTGGCAATGTGTTCATTTCTTTGTTAACAGAAACGCCATCCTTTTGAACTGCTCCTAAAATCATATGATTAGAAGTTTCAGTTCAGTATCAGAATTCAATAAAAAAATATATTATTCTTCTAATGGTAGATGATGACAGTGGTAGCAAATTTAATGAAAAATAAATAGCTAAATACAGATTTATTCATTTATACATTTTTATTCCCTGTATATTTTATTCATTTTGGCAAGTAATGTACTATATTTTTCAGTGACTTGACCAACACTTACCTTAAAAATAGGTTTAAGGGTGCCTGAGTGGCTCAGTCAGTTAGTGTCTGACTCTTGGTTTCAGCTCAGATCATGATCTCACAGTCTAGAAGATTAAGCCCTGTGTCAGGTTCTGTACTGCCCCTCTCCTCCGCTTGGGATTCTCTCTCTCCCTTTCTCTGCCCCTCCCCTGCTTGTGCTATCTCTCTCAAAATAAATAAATAAACTTTAAAAAATATCTATAATTTTAATGTATAGACATTGTGATCTCAAAATTATCTGTACAAACATATTTTTGATTAGTTACACATTGCTGAATTTGTTAAGATGTATAAGAGACAATTAAACTTCAAATAAACAGTTTTACTAGAAATTTTACTATTAAAATTAAATTAAAATTTTTAAAAAATGCTGTTTAAATCAATAATCCCACAATTCCAGGGTGTCTAGGTGGCTCAGATGGCTAAGCATCCGACTCTTGATTTTGGCTCAGGTCATGTTCTCATAGTTTGTCAGTTCGGGACCTGCATCAGGCTCTGCACTGACAATGTGGAGCCTACTTGGGATTCTCTCTCTGTCCCTCTCTCTGTTTCTCCCCCACTTGTGCTCTCTCTCTTAAAATAAGTAAAAAACTTAAAAATTTTTTAAAAACATAATAATCCCACAATTTCTAGTCTATTACATCATAATAGCTATGACATTTACAATATAATTATAGATTTTTAAATATTATAACTGTACTGAACAGAGACAATTGTGTTTTGTAGAAAATGAATTGTTAGGCATATTTTTAATTAAAAAAATTATTTTAGAGGGAGAGAAAAAGAGCACACAAGCAGGGGAGAGTGGAGAGAGGGGCAGAGGAAGAGAGAGAGAGAATCATAAGCAGGCTTCATGCTCAGTACAGAGCCTGACATAGAGCTCAATCCCACAAACCATTGAGATCACAACCTGAGCTGAAATCAAGAGTCAGATGCTTAACCAACTGAGCCATCAAGGTATCCCTGTTAGGTATTTTAAACTGATGCTTATCAGTAACAATTTACTTCCTAAAAAGTGATCTTTTTTTTTTAAAGAGAAACCACCTTGAGATTTAATGTATACACCCTTCAAATCATTAATAAAGCATATTTATAGAACATAAAATTCACCCATTATAAGTGTAAAGTGGTATGAGTTTGGGTAACTATATCAAGATGTGCAACCACCACTGGAATCAAGTTTTAGAACACTTTAATCACCCCCAATATTCTCCTATGGCCCTTTGCAGTAAATCGTCCTTCATCCCCAGCCACAAGGCAAATACTGACGTGCTTTCTGCTGTAATATTTCTGCATTTTCCAGAATTTTGTATTCATATTTCTTACTTATTTGAGTCTAATTTATTTTACTTGCCCTTACATTTTTGAGATTCCTCCACATTGTTTTATATACCAATTGTTTATTCTCTTTTGTTAGCTAAGTTGTAGTCTATTGAATACATAAGCCATATTTTTTAATATATTAACCAGTTGATGGATAGTTGAGTTGTTTCCATTGTTTGTTTATTATAGACAATGCTGCTGTGAATATTTGTGTGCAAATCTTTGTGTGGATATATATTTTCATTTCTCTTAGGTAAATACCTAGGAATGGAGTTGCTGGGTCTTACAGCAGGGTTGTTTTTTTTTTAGGATACTGACAAACTTTTCTAGCAGCTGCACCACTTTATATTTCTACCAGCAATGTAAAAGAGTTCCACTTTGGGGCGCCTGGGTGGCGCAGTCGGTTAAGCGTCCGACTTCAGCCAGGTATCGATCTCGCGGTCCGTGAGTTCGAGCCCCGCGTCAGGCTCTGGGCTGATGGCTCGGAGCCTGGAGCCTGTTTCCGATTCTGTGTCTCCCTCTCTCTCTGCCCCTCCCCCGTTCATGCTCTGTCTCTCTCTGTCCCAAAAATAAATAAAAACGTTGGAAAAAAAAATTAAAAAAAAAAAAAAAAGAGTTTCACTTGTACACATCTTTACCAACACTTGGCATTTCAGTCTTTTTTTTTAAAGATTTTATTTTTAGGTAATCTCATTGACCAACATGGGGCTCAAACTCACAACCCCGAGATCAAGAGTCAGATGTCCTACCAACTGAGCTGGTCAGATGCCTCGACATTTCAGTCTTTTTAATTTAAGGTATTCTAATAAGTGTGTAGTAATATCTCATTGTGGTTTTAATTTGTATTTCCCTAATTACTAATGAGGTTGAGCATCTTTTTGTTACATACCTATACAGATATTTTTCCTAACTCTTAAAGTTGAGTCTTATCAAAATATCTTACTATTGAATTGTAAAAGGTTTTAATAACATCTGTATACAAGCAAAAGATTTTAATTTTTTTGAAGTCCATTTTTCAGTTTTTTCATTTATGGTTCACATTTTTGTGCCTTATCCCAAGGTCACAAAGACATTTTCCTACGCTTTGTTCCATAAGATGTATGTGTTTTTGCCCTTAAATTTAGGTCTATGATCCATTTTAAATTAATTTAGGTATATAGTATAAAGAAATATCAAAGTTCATTTCTTTTCCATATGGATATTCAGTTATTATAAAAACCTTTCTTGAAAAGACAATTCTTTTCCTATCGAATTTCCTTGACACCTTTACTGAAAATCAGTTGACCAATAAGTGTAGGTCCATTTCCGGATTCTCAGTTCTGTTCCATTGATCTATCTGTCCATCCTTATGAATCCCTTCATTTTTAATCCTGCAGAACAGCATAATATTTAGAGAAAAATAATCATGTTCAATACCTTCCACTGAAGCATACAATTTATCAAAATTTAAATACCATGATAAAAAAAAATAAATAAATAAAAAAAAAATAAAAAATAAATAAAATAAAATAAAAAAAAAAAAATAAATACCATGATAGCCAGACCAGGATGATTAATCTTTCTAAAAAATGTATTCTTTATTACACAGTTTAAAATAAAAGTGGTAATTAGACCATTTTAGATTTTTTTTTACTGGGACTAGATAAAATTTGAAGGAAAAGCCTATTGCTTGAGGTACTAAACTATTATTAACTACTGTGTTGCTTATTATATTCATTAAGAATAATAATTTTTGGGGCGCCTGGGTGGCTCAGTTGGTTGAGCAATCGACTTTGGCTCAGGTCATGATCTCATGGTCTGTGAGTTCGAGCCCCGTGTCGGACTCTGTGCTGACAGCTCAGAGCCTGGAGCCTGCTTCTGATTCTGTGTCTCCCTCTCTCTCTGCCCCTCCCCCACTCATGCACTGTCTCTCTCTGTCTCAGAAATAAACATTAAAAAAATTAAAAAAAATAATAATAATTTTCATTTTAAAAGGGTTAAACATGACTATGAGATAGTTGAAGCATAGTAAGAACACACATTGTTCCCTTAAACTTGTTCAAGAATTTTTTTGCAATGAATATTAAATTTCATTTATTTTTAATATTCTAAAATCATATTCAGTATTTTCTTTGGGTATATGAATTTTATAATTATAAATCCATATGCTAATAATTTACATTCTTCTCTCCTCCTTAAATCCTTATACACATTCACTTATGTTGTCATAGACAACAATGCACTTGTATTCCTTAATATCTATAAAATACCGGAGTATTGTCAAATTTCACTTTGACAGATTTGAAGCCATTTTGACACTTTTGAAGCTACTTTTTAAAAATTCAAATCCAAGTTAGTTAACATATGGTGTAACAATGATTTCAGGAATAGAATTTAGTGATTCATCACTTACTTATAACACCCAGTGCTCATCCCTACAAGTGTCCTCCTTAATGCCTCTCACCCCTTTAGCCCTTCTCCCCACCCAACACCCTGCTGGCAACCCTCAGTTTGTTCTCTGTATGTAAGAGTGTCTTATGGTTTGTCTGCCTCTCTGTTTTTATATTGTTTTTGCTTCCCTTCCCTTATGTTCATCTGTTTTGTATCTTAAATTCCACATATGAGTGAAATCAGATATTTGCCTTTCTCTGACTGACTTATTTTACTTAGCATAATACACTCTAGTTCCATCTATGTTGTTGCAAATGACAAGATTTCATTCTTCTGAATGCTGAGTAATATTCCATTGTGTGTGTGTGTGTGTGTGTGTGTATACACCACGTCTTCTTTATCCACTCATCTGTCAGTGGACATTTGGGCTCTTTCCATACTATTTTTGATAGTGCTGCTATAAACATTGGGGTGCATGGGTCCCTTCGAAACAGCATACCTGTATCCCTTGGATAAATACTTACTAGTGCAATTGTTGGGTCGTGGGGTAGTTCTATTTTTAATTTTTTGAGGGACCTCCATACTGTTTTCCAGAGTGGCTGCACCAGTTTGCATTCCCACCAGCAGTGCAAAAGTGTTTCTCTTTCTCCACATCCTTGCCAACATCTGTCATTGCCTGAATTATTAATTTTAGCCATTCTGACAGGTGGGAGGTGGTATCTCATTGTGATTTTGATTTGTATTTCCCTAATGATGAGTGACGTTGAGCATTTTTCATGTGTCTGTTAGCCATCTGGATGTCTTCTTTAGAAAAGTAAGACTTTTTTTTTTTAAGATTTTATTTCTTGGGGCACCTGGGTGGCTCAGTCGGTTAAGTGTCCAACTTCGGCTCAGGTCATGATCTCACAGTTTGTGAGTTCAAGCCCCGCGTCGGGCTCTGTGCTGACAGCTCAGAGCCTGGAGCCTGCTTCACATTCTGTGTCTCCCTCTCTCTCTGCCCCTTCCCTGCTCATGCTCTGTCTCTGTCTCAAAAAAAATAAACATTAAAAAAAAAGATTTTATTTCTTAAGTAATCTCTGCACCCAAAGTGGGCCTTGAACTCACAACTCTGAGAGAGTTGCACACTCTCGGAGATCTTGGAGGGCTCAGTGGACTGAGCATCTGATCTTGATTTCAGCTCAGATCATGATCATCATCCCACAGTTCGTGGGATCAAGCCCCACATTGGGCTCCATGCTGGGTGTAGAGCCTGCTTTGGATTTTCTCTCTCTGCCCCTCCCCCACTCAAACGTGTGCACACACTCTCTCCCTCTCTCTCAAAATAAATAAACTTAAAAAACAAACAAAACACACACACACACAAAAAAAAAAACCAGATCTCCTGACCAAGCCAGCCAGGCACCCAAACTGGTTCAAGTCTTTAACCACAGATGAATTACATCCATGGATATAAAACAATACTAGATGATGTAATGAATCATTGTCAGTAATTTTGAGAAATGGAGAACAAAAGAATTGCCAGAATACTGAAGATGCACAGATGTTTCCATTTTCAAAACATAAAAAAATAGATTCCAGAAACAAAATGCTAATGAGCATGATATTGAAAGCTGGAAAAATTATAGAACAGATGAAGCGTATAGTTTATCCACATTTTTTCAAGTAATCACTAGAAAATAAAATAGGTTTTACACCAGCCTAAGTTATTTAAATTGCACACTGAAAATGGCTAACACGGATCCTGAATTATTGTAAACGGGTATTAAATATCTTTTTTAAAATAAAGCAACACTTGGGGTGCCTGGGTGGCTCAGTTGGTTGAGCGCCTGACTTCGGCTCAGGTCATGATCTCGCAGTTTGTGGGTTGGAGCCCGTGTCAGGCAGCTCGGAGCCTGGAGCCTGCTTCCGATTCTGTGTATCGCTCTCTCTCTGCCCCTCCCCTGCTCACGCTCTGTCTCTTTCTGTCTCAAAAATAAATAAAACATTAAAAAAAATTTTTTTAATAAAATAAAATAAAGCAACACTAAACTTTTTCTGATAACTCATATAATGGAAAGAAATGAAGTAAAAAAAAAAAACAGAACCTAAGAAAAATTATTTTCAAAATATGTGTAATTCTACACTTAAGAAACAGAAAATCTGAAGGTGCCTGGTGGCTCAGTTGGTTAAGCATCTGACTTCAACTCAGGTCATGATCTCATGGTCCGTGAGTTTGAGCCCCACATCAGGCTCTGTGCTGACAGCTCGGAGCATGGAGCTTGCTTCGGATTCTTTGTCTCCCTCTCTCTCTACCCCTCCCTGCCTCACGTTCTGTCTCTATCAAAAAATTAATAAACGTTAAAAAATTAAAAAAAAAAAAACAGAAAATCTGGATGACATGGACTTTCTCAAATTATTGGAATTAATGCTCCCTACTCTGTGCATGATAGGACTAATGACACTAAGTATAAATGGAGACATACTCACGTGGAAGTTGAATATATGAGTTTGAAGTCCAGGGGTAAAGACAGGGCTAAAAATATGAATTTGGGAATAGTCCATGCATTTGTGGTATTTAAATCCATGAGACTGGAAGAGATCACCTAGAAAGTGAGTATGGACAGGGAAGACCAATGACTGAGTCTTGGGATTTTTAGAAATATAAGCAAAATTCATTAAATAAGATTGAGGACTGGCAGCCAGTGAGGTGAAGGCAAAGACATAAAGAGGGTGGGTCCTGAAAGCTACCTAAAGCAAGTGTTTCAAAAGGAAGAAATAACGGACTGTGTCAAATGCTTCTGAGAGACCAGACAAGGACTGAGACCGGAAGCAAAGTGGAAATAGGACAAGAATAGGTTCAGTGGGACAAAGCCTAATTGGAATTCAAGATAAAATGGGAAGGGAAGAAAAAGAGACAATATTTTAAATAGTCTTCTATAGAAAGGAGCAGAAAAAATTAGCATAGGCTAAGGGAATGTATGGCCAAAGAAAGTCTTTCGTTTGTTTTTTAGATTTACATGTTTGCATGCTAATTAATATAGAAAGAAAAAGTGATGATGTAGGAGAAAGATGAAAACATTTCAAAAGAAAAAGTTTTGAATGGTAATAGTATCCAGTGCACAAATTAATAATTTAGCCAAAGTTGGCAACCTGCATGATTCACTCAGACAAGGTAGTGTATATAGGCACAGATATTGTTCGAGTCATAGATTTAGGGGGCTTTCAGGTTCAGAGGGTATTTGGTTTTTTCTGAAAGCAGACATTGAGACAGAATGAGGAACCTAAGGTGACAATTGGAGAGCGAATCCTTTTTTTTTTAAGTATATTTATTTTGAGAGAGAGAGAGCATGAGTTGGGGACGGGCAGAGAGAGATGGAGAAAGAGAATCCCAAGCAGGCTCTGCACTGGCAGCACAGAGCCTGATGCAGGGCTCGAACCCATGAACTGTGAGATCATGACCTGAGCAGAAACCAAGAGTCAGATAACCAACTGAGCCACCCAGGTACCCCACGGAGTGACTCCTATGAAAGGAAAAGACATGGGTCAGGGGGGAGCCTTCAGATGTGATGTAGGCTTCTGTGATGCTGTCCTGACAATCTCTGTCAGCCTCACTCTAGAGTCAAGATTGCTCATTAGAGGAGTCCCACCTTGGATGGAAATGGGTAGATCCTTGCATACTGTCTTTCTCTATCACTAGCTAGGGGCCACTCAAAAAGCCCATGGCCTCAAGTTGAAAGCTGAAGTGGACACTGAAGTCATTAGTAGCTGGAAGCTATCAGCCAAAGACATCCCTAGAAACTGGGTAACATGTTCTTTCTTGAAGGGGGATCTGAGTGAGTACATGACACAGAATAAGACAATATAGAAATTCTCTTTTGATTACCTTGATCTTCACAGTGAAATAATAAGCAAAGACATGGGCTTCAGTGGGAGAAGAGGAGAAGGAGTGTTGCAGTTTTGTGGAAAGAAGAGGAAGCATGAAATAGTTGAAGAGCAAAACTATGAATATGCAGGAATTAGTAAGCAGCACTGACGATCTAGTGGTGTTTGGTGGCTATAAATTTGCTTCAGGAAAAGAAGCAAGAATTATTGAAATAATTGGAGAAAACGTTTAGTATTAGACTTGAATCTGCCAAGTTAAAAAGCCAAATGTCAAGAAAAATAGAAACCAATGATTACACATGCTGTAGAGGCTTTTTTTTAATTTTAAATATTTTTAAGAAGAATTTTAACAATCAAGAAAAACAAGTTATATGTAAAGAAACAAGCATCATTCTGACCTCTTATTTCCCTGAAGAAGCAATGAATCAACATCTAAAGTTAAAAGTTGTGTGCCAGGAAAAATAGAAAACCCAGCATGATCAGTATAAACAATAAAGCAGATTTGTTATCTCACATATGAATTTCTAAGTTGGCTCTGAGGTTGGCTAATTTAGTGACTCAAGGACCTAGGTTCCTTCCATGATTCTGCTTTGCCAGTCTCAGGGAATCAGTCTTGTCCTGGGTTACTCATATTCTTGTTGATAAGATGGTCCTGAAGATCCAGGCATTACAAGTACACATGACAATACCAAGCAGAGGAAGAAAGATCTCACTGGCTAGAGTTGTGTCACATGCCTATTCTTAAACCATTCATTTTAAGGAGAATGCGATTGGCTTAGTAAAGTGCACAGCTGGGTGAAGAGTAGATTACAAACAAAACCAGAGTTCTCTTAATAAGGAAAAAGGGGAAACAGCTGTTGGGTAGGTAACCAACAGTGCCTCCTTCATGAGAGAAACAAAACATTGTAACTTGAAATTAAAAACCCAGTCAACTATCATTTTTTTATGAGAGCACACCACCCCATGCCCTTGCTGAAAAATTTTTCTGAAAATATTACAGATGATTGAAAGAAGAATAAAAACTCAAAAAGGGAAATCATGTTATGAAAGAGCTAGCAGTAATTATATAATCTGGTAAAACGAAGCTTAAGTCTAATTATTTGTTTTTAATAAGTATCTCTGCGAATTATATTGAAAAAATGAACACTTAAATTATATTTAAGCTAGGGCTTGAAAACAGAAGTGTTTAGATCAGTGAAGAATTGGGGGAAAAAACATTGTGGACAGAAGGAACAATATGTGAGCATTTCCTAAGGCTAGAGGGGAGATAAGCACAAGATAGTTTAGGCAGGAGTCAAATCATGCTAAGGCTTGGAGCCATGTTAAGGATTTGCAGTTTTATTCTAAGTATATTGAAAATCAATGATGTATTTTAAATAGAAGAGTGACATATCTGCTTTATTTTAGGATCCAAAATTACAGATTAGTGTGGGACAAGAATGGAAGTTGAGAGGCTATTATAGACAAGAAATTATGTTGCTTGGCTTGGGAAGGAGTGTGAAAATGATGACTAATTGATAAATTGAAAATATGTGTACAGAGTCAATAGGACAAACTGATGGAATGCATGTATATGAAGATACGTAGAGGGAAATTGTAGAAACAATTCAAAGTTTTGGCTGTGTGGGTGGTAATGCCATTAACTACAATGAGAACTACTAAAAGTTTAACATGTTACATGTTAACATGGGAAAAGAAGGGGAGAGGGGAACCAAAAGCTCTATTTTGAACATTTTAAGTGTGAGATGCCTGTGAAACATCCAAGTGAAGATGTTAAGTATGTAGTTGAAGTTCAGAATAGCGGTCTGAGCTGAGATATATTTTTGGAAGTCTTGGCACATATATAGAAGATACTTAAAACTACATGAAATGAAGGGTGCCTGAGTGGCTCAGTCAGTTAAGTGTCTGACTCTTGGTTTCTGCTCAGGTTATAATCTCTCAGTTTGTGAGTTCAAGCTCCACATCAAACTTTCAGTGCAGAGCCTGCTTGGGATTTCTCTCTCCTCTCTCTCTCTTTCTCTCTCTCTCTCTCTCAAAAAAAAAAAAGGATTAATTAACATAAAAAGAAACTACATGAAATGAAAAAGTATCTAAGGAAAAAAAGGAAAAGAAATCCCAGCATATATATGAGGTTGTATCAAGAAGAAGAAAATAAAAGAGATGAAAAAGGAACAGGCGATGAATAAAGAGGAAGACCAAGAAAGCGTTGGCATCATAGAAACCAAAAATAAGGACAGAGTATCCAATTGTGTCAAAAACTCAGAAAGTCTAATTAGGTGAGGCTATGCACATTTTCGTTACATATAGCAACATAGACGTTGATGGTCACAAAAGCAGTTTCAAATGAGAGTTGGTGGCAGAGGTGGAACTTCAGGTTACAATGGAACTGAGAATAAAAAGAATGTGAGGGAGTGGAGATAGCTTGTTTTAAACAGCTCTTCTGAGAAGTTTGGCCATGCAGAAGATTGGAGCAATATCTGGAAAGAGATGGGGCTCAAGGTGTTTTTGGAGACACTAGGGGTGCATGGCTGGCTCAGTGAGTAGAGCATGCAACTCTTTATCTCGAGGTAGTAAGTTTGAGCCCCATGTTGGGCATAGAGTTTACTTTAAAAAATAAAAATAAAGATGGAAGATACTAGTATATATTTAAATCCTGATAAATGATCTGATAGTGAGAGGTTGAAGATATGAGGGAGATGAGGTTTAATTGAACGAGTGTCTTCAGAAGGCTTTAAACCCTTAAACAGATTGAGAGAATGGAATCTTGATGTATTCATCCCTCAATATAGTTACAGTAGTCCCGCCTTAGCTGATGTGGATATGTTCCAAGATTCTAGTGGATGCCTGAAACCTAAGATAGCACTGAACCCTATATATCCTGTTTTTCCTATACATATATACCTATAATAAAGTTTAATTTATAAGTTAGGCACAGTAAAAGATTAACAACAATAACCCATAATAGAATAGTTGTAACAGTATACTCTAATAAAAGTTATGTGAATGTGGTCTCTCTCTCTCAAAATATCTTACTGTACTGCACTCACCCTTCTTATGATGATGTGAGATGATAAAATGTCTACATGAAGTGAAGTGAGGTGAATGATGCAGACATTGTGACAGTGTTAGACTGCTTTGGCCTTTTTTTTAAAGTTTATTTATTTATTTTGAGGGGGGGTGGAGAAGGCACAGAGAGAGAGGCGACAGAGGATCCAAAGCAGGCTATGTGCTGATAGCAGAGAACCCATCGTGGGACTGGAACTCATAAATCAGAAGATCATGACATGAGGCAAAATCAAGAGTCAGACACTTAACCAACTGAGGCACCCCAGTGCCTCTATTGGCCTTCTGATGATATGAGGAGGATCATCTGCTTCAGGACTGTGGTTGACCTAGGGTAACTGAAACCATAGAAAACAAAACTGCAGATAAGGGAAGACTACTGAATTGAGTGCTATATGTCAAGCTCAGTTCTAGGCACCAGTGTTATAAGAATTAAGAAGACAGCCAATACAACTGCCCTCAAAAACTGTGTTTTCTAAAGTGGAAGAAATAAAACATGGAAACAAGTAAACAAATGCACAAGATCATTTTGAATACTCATAATTGCTATAAAGTAGTCAACAGTAAGTCCGTGTGCTGAGAGTGAAACCATCCTCTGCAAGCATCCATCTGATGGACAGGTTTCCATCAGTGGAAACCAAATGGGAACTTCCAAATCATATGCAACCCAGGCAAGACCCCACTTTTCCTTCTCTTAAAACTCAGTCTTCACCACTATCTTCATTTCTGGGACCAAAAGAACAAATATCAAACATTCAATCCTAATTTATGCCATTCATCAGAAACCACATGCTCCTGACACATCCTTCACTCTCTAGCCATTAATCCCTATACTGTTCTATACATCACTTTTCCTGATCCCATCTTCCACCCCTCTCCAGGATCCAAAATCTTTCCACCGTTAGTCCCTCTGGAACTCAAAGTCAGTCTTCAGCAAAATCACAATTTCTTT
Organism: Puma concolor; assembly: GCF_028749965.1. Taxonomy (NCBI): domain Eukaryota; kingdom Metazoa; phylum Chordata; class Mammalia; order Carnivora; family Felidae; genus Puma; species Puma concolor. The sequence continues at coordinate 21,595,020 of NC_141673.1, read as the reverse complement.
AACATCTTCTTTATTTCTTTTACCTACTTTATCTGAAACCTGTGTCTCCCTTAAGGGCTCTGCTTCTTCTACAGCTCTTTAAACTAGTTTTACCTCCCACAGCCTTAAGATCACAGGGCCTGAAGTTGGGGGTAGGTGTTTTTCTTGCCCTTTCATAATGCTTCCAGAACGTTTTCCCTTCCTTCTCTCCTCAAAAACAGTCATCTTTAAATCTGGTACCATCTAGACTATAGCACCTATTACATATTCTTGTTGAAATTCTCTTCCAATGCCACAATTTACTTGTCTTTGGTCCTTGAATCTTTTAGCTCCTGGATCACTTCATCCTCTCTAATACTTTTCCTGTCACTATTCTTAGGGGTTTTGAGATCCTCACTGATGACCCATCTAACACCTGGCCTCTATTGTTGGTTTCCCCTCCTCAATGACATTCCTCACTTTTTGTTAGCTACTCACTCCTAAAATCATACTAGATCTTTCATCACCACTAACCCCTACACAATCTCAATTTCAAACATCCCATCCTCCAATCTCCACCTAATTTCTAGAATTGCAATGCCAACCACACTTCAATACCATTGGTATCTATAATCCATTGATTCCACCACTATTTCATTGTCTCTTATGCCCCTCTTGTCTCACTTCTCTCCACTCAGGTGTTATGTGTTGAATTGTGTCCTCCTAAAATGAATTCATTAGTGTGGGTCTTAATCCAATAGGATTGGTGTCCTTACAAAAAGAAAAATTGGAACACAAAGGGAAGACAACCATTTGAAGATAGAGGTAAAGATTCAAATTATGCTACCACAAGCCAAGGGATACCTGAAGCTGTATCAGGGTGGAAGAGGCAAGAAAGGATACATATGGAGGGGAGGAGCCAAGACAGAACAGCATGGAAGTTTTTTGTGTGTCTCGCGTCCATGAAATACAGCCAGACCAACACTAAACCATCCTACACACCTAGAAAACTGGAGGATTAACACAACAATCTGCACAACCTGAACCACAGAATTGAGCAGGTACACTGCGCAGAGAGGTGAACTTGGGGAGCGAAAAGGCACAGGAAGGGAGGTGCTTTTGTGAGTGGAGAGAGGACAGAGACGGGGGGGGGGGGGGAATACGGGAAAAGCACCCCTCCCCAAAAGCAGCTGGAGAGAAAGTGGAAAATTGGAAACAGCCACAGGGACTAAACTAAAAAGGGAAAAGGGAAAATGGAGAAAGGAGAAAGGAGAGGGTTTAAATTCCATTAAGACTGTAAACAAGGGAAGCACAAAGTCTGCAACTCCTCAGCTCAATACCTGGCAGTGCTCTGGTGGGAAGGGGGAATCCCCAGGAACAGAGTGGGGTCCAGGAGGTTCTCAGGCCACACGGGGAAAATCGGTTCCACTGCTGGAAGGACATTTGGTAGAGACTGTTGAAGCCACCTGGTCCCAGCAGACCCCAGAGAATGGCCACATTCACTGATGCTGGAACAAGGTCATTAGGAATGAAGCCTGGTGCCAGATGTGTGTTGTGATTTTCCATAATCCCTGACGCGCTGCTGCTACACTATCTCGCGAATGTTTTCTGGGACGGGCTGGCACGTGGCTGCAGTCTTAGGGCACTGGCAGCAGCAGGGGCCAGCAAGCGTTCCTGGGTGCAGCCGACATTCGGCCATCGCTTGGTGAGATCCTTCTTAGAGGGGCAGAATGGGTGAAAGACGCAGTCCTTCAGAAGTAAGGGGCTGGGGAAAACAGCCGGAAGTGAGACAAAACTTGGGTGAGAGGTACTGCCTGGGGCCGTCACAGACAGTGGAAAAGCAGGGAGTGGATGAGAGCTGAAGACAGAGGACCAGTGCGTGATTGCTGATCCGGGAGAACAGATGGGGTGGCTGGGTGGCGCCATTTTTCACCGCCCCCGCGCATGCACATGCACACCGGAGATCACTACAACAATCCACCCCAGCAGGCTAGCAGCGCCATCTAGAGGAGAGTGGAGCCGTTACACTGAGCCCCGCCTGGGCCAACTTCCCTCTTCAAGAACACAAGTCTCACTGCCGGCTTAATTTATGGACTATAAAGAGCTACATGGACTGACCTCTAGGGGAGAACGAAGCAATTTCAGTCCTACTTCAATCTGTTAGCAGGTTCATCTATTCAATTTTTTTTTCTCTTTTTCCTTTTTCTCTTTTACAATTCTTTTTCTTGAATACAGAAAGAGAAAAAACTCATTTTTATTTTCAATTTTTGTTGAAAATATCTGTCTTTAATTTTTATTACTATATTTTTACTTTTGTGTAAATCTTTTCAAATTCTACTTCCGTCATTTTATTTTAGTCTACTTCAGTGTACTCACCTTTTCAAATTTTCAAACAATTTCCTTTTTTTCTTTTTCTTTTTTTCTCTTTTTAATTTCTTTTCTTTTTCTTGAATGCAGAAAGGGAAAAACTTCATTTTTACTTTCAATTTCTTTAAAAAATATTTTTATTTACTTTTTATTACTATATTTTTTGCTTTTAGGTAAATTTTTTCAACTTCTGTCTTACTCCCATCATTTTATTTCAGTCTACTACAGAGTATTCACTTTTCAAATTTTCAAACGATTTCTTTTGTCTTTTTCTTTTTTTATCTTTTTCCTCTTTTTCATTTTTCTTTTTTCTTAAATACAAAAAACTAAAAAATTCATCTTTTTAATTTTTATTAAAAATATTTTTCTATAATTTTTTTTTCAACGTTTATTTATTTTTGGGACAGAGAGAGACAGAGCATGAATGGGGGAGGGGCAGAGAGAGAGGGAGACACAGAATCGGAAACAGGCTCCAGGCTCTGAGCCATCAGCCCAGAGCCCGACGCGGGGCTCGAACTCACGGACCGCGAGATCGTGACCTGGCTGAAGTCGGACGCTTAACCGACTGCGCCACCCAGGCGCCCCTCTATAATTTTTTTCTACTATCTTGTCTACTTTTGTGTATTTTAGTCTACTTTAGTGTATTCATTTTTTCAAATCCTCAGTTTTCTTTTTTTCTCTCTCCCCCCTTTTTTTGTTTGTTTCTCTAGTCTGTCAAACCACTTTCTACACCCAGACCAAAACACACCTAGGATCTAGCATCATCTATTCGATTTGTGTGTGTGTGTGTGTGTGTGTGTGTGTGTGTGTGTGTGTTTTTAATTTTTAATTTTAATATTTTTTTAATTTTAATTTTTTTAATTTCAATTTTTCTACCTCATTAATTCCTTTTCTCCTTTCAAAATGACAAAACAACGGAATTCACCCCAAAAGAAAGAGCATGAAGAAACGACAGCCAGGGATTTAACCAACACAGACACAAGCAAGATGTCTGAACCAGAATTTAGAATCACGATAATAAGAATACTAGCTGGAGTCAAAAATAGATTAGAATCCCTTCCTACAGAGATAAAAGAAGTAAAAAATAGCCAGAATGAAATTAAAAATGCTATGACTGAGCTGCAATCACAGATGGATGCAGCGGCGGGAGGATGGACGAGGCAGAACAGAGAATCAGCGATATAGAGGACAAACTTATAGAGAATAACAAAGCAGAAAAAAGAGGGAGATTAAGGCAAAAGAGCATTATTTAAGAAATTAGAGAAATCAGTGACTCATTAAAAAGGAACAACATCAGAATCATAGGGGTCCCAGAGGAGGAAGAGAGGGAAATAGGGGTAGAAGGGTTATGTGAGCAAATCATAGCGGAAAACTTTCCTAACCTGGGGAAAGACACAGACATCAAAATCCAGGAAGCACAGAGGACCCCCATTAGATTCAACAAAACAGACCATCAACAAGCCATATCATAGTCAAAATCACACAATATTCAGTCAAGGAGAGAATCATGAAAGCAGCAAGGGAAAAACAGTCCCTAACCTACAAGGGAAGAAAGATCAGGTTTGCAGCAGACCTATCCACAGAAACTTGGCAGGCCAGAAAGGAGTGGCAAGATATATTCAATGTGCTGAATCAGAAAAATATGCAGCCAAGAATTCTTTATCCAGCAAAGCTGTTATTCAAAATAGAAGGAGAGATAAAAAGTTTCCCAAACAAAAATTAAAGGAGTTTGTGACCACAAAACCAGCCCTGCAAGAAATTTTAAGGGGGATATGTATGTGTGTGTGTGTGTGTGTATATATATATATATATATATATATATATATCTCAAAAGCAATAAAGATTAGAAAGGACCAGAGAACACCACCAGAAATTCCAAGATGCTCTACAAGCATCATAATGGCAATAAATTCATATCTTTCCATACTCACTCTAAACGTCAATGCACTCAATGCTCCAATCAAAAGACATAGGGTAACAGAATGGATAAGAAAACAAGATCCACCTACATGCTGTTTACAAGAGACCCACTTTAGACCTAAAGACACCTTCAGATTGAAAATAAGGGGATGGAGAGCCATCTATCATGCTAATAGTCAACAAAAGAAAGCCGGAGTAGCCATACTTATACAGACAATCTAGACTTTAAAATAAAGACTGTATCAAGAGATGCAGAAGGGCATTATATCATAATCAAGGGGGTCTATCCACCAAGAAGACCTAACAATTGTAAACATTTATGCGCCAAATGTGAGAGCACCCAAATATATAAATTAATCACAAACATAAAGAAACTCATCGATAGTAATACCATAATAGGCGACTTCAACACCCCACTCACAGCAATGGACAGATCATCTAATCAAAAAACCAACAAGGAAACAATGGCTGTGAATGACACTCAGGACCAGATGGACTTAACAGATATAATCAGAACATTTCATCCTAAAGCAGCAGAATATACATTCTTCTCCAGTGCACATGAAACGTTCTCCAGAATAGACCACATAATGGGACACAAATCAGCCCTATGTAAGTACAAAAAGATCGAGATCACACCGTGCATATTTTCAGAACACAAGGCTATGAAACTCGAAATCAACCACAAGAAAAAATTTGGAAAGGTAACAAATACTTGGAGACTGAAGAACATCCTACTAAAAAATGAATGGGCTAGCCAAGAAGTTAAAGAGGAAATTAAAAAGTATATGGAAGTCAATGAAAATGATAACACCACAACCCAAAACCTCTAGGACGCAGCAAAGGTGGTCATAAGAGGAACGTATATAGCAATCCAGGTTTTCCTAAAGAAGGAAGAAAGGTCTCAGGTACACAACCTAACCTTACGCCTTAACGAGCTGGAAAAAAAAACAGCAAATAAATCCCAAAACCAGCAGAAGACAGGAAATAACAAAGATTAGAGGAGAAATTTATGCTATCAAAACAAAAAAAAACACAGTAGAATCAATGAAACCAGAGGCTGGTTCTTTGAAAGAATTAACAAAATTGATAAACCACTAGCCGGTTTGATCAAAAAGAAAAAGGAAAGGACCCAAATAAACAAAATCAAGAATGAAAGAGGAGAGATCACAACCAACACAGCAGAAATAAAAACAATAATAAGAGAATATTGTGAGCAATTATATGCCAATAAAATGGGCAATTTGGAAGAAATGGACAAATTCATAGAAGCATATACACTACCAAAACTGAAACAGGAAGAAATAGAAAATTTGAACAGATCCATAACCAGTAAATCAAATTAGTAATCAAAAATCTCCCAAAAAACAAGAGTCCAAGATGGCTTTCCAGGGGAATTCTACCAAACATTTAAGGAAGCATTAACACCTATTCTCTTGAAGCTGTTGTTCGAAAAAGAAAAGAAAAGAAAAGAAAAGAAAAGAAAAGAAAAGAAAAGAAAAGAAAAGAAATGGAAGGAAAACTTCCAAACTCTTTCTATGAAGCCAGCATTACCTTGATTCCAAAACCAGACAGAGACCCCACTAAAAAAGGAGAACTATAGACCAATTTCCCTGATGAACATGGATGCAAAAATCCTCAACAAGATATTAGCCAACTGGCTCCAGCAATACACTGAAAAAATTATTCACCACGACCAAGTGGGATTTATAACTGGGATGCAGGGCTGGTTCAATATCTGCAAAATAATTAACATGATTCATCACATCAATAAAAGAAAGGACAAGAACCATATGATCCTCTCAATAGATGCAGAGAAAGCATTTGACAAAATACAGCATCCTTTCTTGATAAAAACCTTCAAGAAAGTAGGAATAGAAGGATCATACCTCGAGATCATAACAGCCATATATGAAAGACCCTACGCTAATAACATCCTCAATGGGGAAAAACTGAGAGCTTTCCCCCTAAGGTCAGGGACAAGACAGGGATGTCCATTCTCACCACTGTTATTCAACATAGTATTGGAAGTCTTAGCCTCTGCAATCAGACAACACAAAGAAATAAAAGGCATCCAAATCGTCAAGGAGGAGGTCAAACTTTCACTCTTTGCAGATGACATGATACTCTATATGGAAAACCCAAGAGATTCCACCAAAAAACTGCTAGATTGATTCATGAATTCATCAAAGTTGCAGGATGTAAAATCAATGCACAGAAATCGGTTGCATTCCTGTACACCAACAATGAAGCAACAGAAAGAGAAATCAAGGAAATCGATCCCATTTACAGTTGCACCAAAAACCATAAAATACCTAGGAATAAACCTAACCAAAGAGGTGAAAAATCTATACACTGAAAACTATAGAAAGCTTATGAAAGAAATTGAAGAAGACACAAAAAAATGGAAAAAGATTCCATGCTCCTGGATAGGAAGAAAAAATACTGTGAAAATGTTGATACTACCCAAAGCAATCTACATATTCAATGCAATCCCTATCCAAGTAACACCAGCATTCTTCAGAGAGCTAGAACAAATAATCCTAAAATTTGTAGGGAACCAGAAAAGACTCCAAATAGCCAAAGCAATCTTGAAAAAGAAAACCAAAGCAGGAGGCATCACAATACCTTCAAAGACTTCAAGCTATACTACAAAGCTGTAATCATCAAGACAGTATGGTACTAGCACAAGAACAGACACCCCGATAACGGAACAGAATAGAGAATCCAGAAATGGACCCACAAGCGTATGGCCAACTAATCTTTGACAAAGCAGGAAAGAATATCCAATGGAATAAAGACAGTCTCTTCAGCAAGTGGTGCTGGGAAAACTGGACAGCGACATGCAGAAGAATGAACCTGGACCACTTTCTTACACCAGACACAAAAATAAACTCAAAATGGATGAAAGACCTCAATGTAAGACAGGAAGCCATCTAAATCCTTGAGGAGAAAGCAGGCAAAAACCTCTTTAATCTTGCCTGCAGCAACTTCTTACTCAACACGTCTCCAGAGGCAAGGGAAACAAAAACAAAAATGAACTATTGGGACCTCATCAAAATAAAAACTTCTGCACAGAGAAGGAACATCAGAAAAACTAAAAGGCAACCGATGGAATGGGAGAAGATATTTGCAAATGACATATCAGATAAAGGGTTAGTATCCAAAATCTATAAAGAACTTATCAAACTCAACACCCAAAAAACAAATAATCCAGTGAAGAAATGGGCAAAAGACATGAATAGACACTTCTCCAAGGAAGACATCCAGATGGCCAACTGACACATGAAAATATGCTCAACATCATCATCAGGGAGATACAAATCAAAACTACATTGAGATACCACCTTACACCTGTCAGAATGGCTAACATTAACAACTCAGGCAACAACAGATGTTGGCGAGGATGTGGAGAAAGAGGATCTCTTTTGCATTGTTGGTGGCAATGAAAGCTGGTGCAGCCACTCTGGAAAACAGTATGGAAAAACTTAAAAAACTTAAAAACTTAAAAAACTAAAAATAGAACTACCCTATGACCCAGCAATTGCACTACTAGGCATTTATCCACAGGATACAGGTGTGCTGTTTCAAAGGGACACATGCACCCCCATGTTTACAGCAACACTATCAACAATAGCCAAAGTATGGAAAGATCCCAAATGTCCATCGATGGATGAATGGATAAAGAAGATGTGGTATATACATACAATGGAGTATTACTCACCAATCCAAAAGAATGAAATCTTGCCATTTGCAACTACATGGATGGAACTGGAGGGTATTCTGCTAAGTGAAATTAGTCAGAGAAAGACAAAAATCATATGACTTCACTCATATGAGGACTTTAAGAGACAAAACAGATAAACATAAGGGAAGGAAAACAAAAATGATATAAAAACAGGGAGGGGAACAAAACAGAAGAGACTCATAAATTTGGAGAACAAACTGAGGGTTACTGGAGAGGTTGTGGGTGGGGGAATGGGCTAAATGGGTAAGGGGCACTAAGGAAACCACTCCTGAAATCATTTTTGCACTATATGCTAACTAATTTGGATGTAAATTTAAAAAAATAAATAAATAAAATTTAAATTTAAAAAAAGGATACATATGCCCCTAGAAGCTTTAAAGGGAGCACAGCCCTGCAAAACACATTGATTAAAGACTTCTAGATTCCATAACTGTGAGACAATAAATTTTTGTTTTAAACCACTCAATTTGTGGTAGTCTGTTATAGCAACCATATGAAACTAATATACCAGGTTAAATTATATATGGTCATATGATAAAAATTATTAAATGGTTGGGGGGGGGGGCTGAGTGGTTCAGTCGGTTATGCGCCTAATTCTTGATTTTGGCTCAGGTCATGATTTCATGGTCATGAGACTGAGACCCGTGTTGGGCTCCACGCTGGGTATGGAGCCTGTGTAAGATTCTCTCTCCCTCTCCCCTTGCCCCTTCCCCATTTGAGTGCACACATGCTCTCAAAAAGTTATTAAATGGTCAAATGATAAAATCATCCCCTTGTATACACTCTGAATTCTCTTGCTTTTCTTATTTTGTTGCACCTGGCTAAACAATAAGCCGTGATTAAATCTAATTTTTACCTCTCTCCATGACTATACCTGCATGGTAAAACCTGGCTTGAGTAAAATACACAACCTTTGGTCTCACTTAACATACATGACTATTAACTGTAATTGATCCCTAATGGTGTTTGGCAATCATATTGTATTTCTCTACTTCATTCATTCTTCCTTTCTCCTATAAAACTCATTATCTTCTCTCTCTTAACACCTCCAACTACACCTCCCTAATCCTCACTCTTAGCTAATGACCTCACTACCTATTTCAATGAGAAAATACAAACCTTCATAAGAAAATTTCCACAAGCTCCCACATCACCTCACCTACTTGCATTTGTCCCCATATTCTTTGCATTCTATCTGTGCTACTGGCTAAAACCAGTCCTTCTACTTGAGCACTAAATACTATCCTCTCTTGCCTACTCAAAGATATTGCTCCAAAAATGTCCTTTTTCTTCTCCATCATAAAAATTTCCCTCTTTACTAGATCATTCCTCATAGCTACTATTTCTCCTTTTCTAAAAAAAAACAAAAAAACCCAAAAAACTAACCAACCAACTCCCCTCCAGTTATAACCCTCTCTCCTTTCCTTCATGAAATGACATTTAATCATTTGTCATGACAGTTCTAGTTTATACTTGATTATTAATCAAATCTTGGCTTAATTATTAATGGTGCTCTTTTCAAATGTGTTCATTTGGAGTGCAATTCATATGGTCAGCTTATGTATTTTTTTAAATTTTTCTTCAGGTTTATTTATTGTTTGAGAGAGAGAGACAGAGTGTGAGTGGGAGAAGGGCAGAAAGAGAGAGGGAGACACAGAATCCGAGGCAGGCTCCAGGCTCCAAGCTGTCAGCACAGAGCCTGATGTGGGGCTTGAACTCATGATCTGTGAGATCAGGACCTGAGCCAAAGTCACACGCTTAACAGACTGAGCCACCCAGGTGCCCCAGGTCAGCTTATGTTTTAATGTAAAACTCCTTCAAAGAGTTATCTATGCTCATTGTCTCCAATTGCTCACCTTTTATCCTCTCCTGTGCACCACTGCAAATAGGTCTTGCCTCCACCACTCTATTGTCCATATTGTTCAACCTAATTGTCAATTTTCACTCCTCATCTTTTTGACCTTTGAGCAGCATTTAACATGGCCAATCATTGTCCCCTTCTTAAACAATTTCTTCACTTGGCTTTCAGGGCACCACACTGTCCCGATTTTCCTCCTGTCACTGCTTCAGGGTCTCCTGTCCTGGTTCTTCCTCACTTCTCTGGCCTCTGGACACTGGAGTGGCAAAGAGCTCAGTCTTTAAACCTCATCAGCTTTTTATTCCCTTCTCCTTTTACTTATTCCTTCCTTGTCATTCTACCAAGCTACTTAGGGAAGGAGCTAAAATCCATCATACCTTCCCCACAACACACACACACACACACAGAGGTGTGCTCAAATAACAGTAGATGGTTCCTAACTTTGTCTAAGGAAGAGGGTAATCTGTAGGGATTTCGTTTTGCTGAATGTGGGTGTGTGATCACAGATGAAATGTTCAGATCCAGAGAGGTCAAACACTCTGCTAGGCATTTCAGTAAATTGCTCAGGTCATAAAGCACAGACTCCTATTTCACTAACTGCATCCATTCCAATAGCAAATTCCCAATGGCTGCACCTTCAAATTATATTCAGTTTCCAACCACTTCTCACCGCTTCTGCTCTTTCAGCAGTTCTGTCCCTACTCCTTTCAGTTGATGTCACACAAAATTTCATCTTTATACACTGTGTCTCCAAAAATATTAACTAATAACTTAATGCATTAGTCTCTTAAATTATATAGATAAAAAATATGGAGTTACAAACCAAAATTACAATAATACTAGCTTTTAGACTGTTTTTAAAAATGTATTAGTCTCTTAAATTTTATGGAAAACAAAAAATAGAGCTACACAACATTGTTACAGTAATACTAGCTTTTATCATTGTCTATGTATTTACCCACAGAGCACAAGCAGAAGAGGGGCAGAGAGAGAGAGAGAGAGAGAATCCGAAGCAGGCTTCAGGCTCTGAGCTATCAGCACAAAGCCCGACGCGGGGCTTTAACTCACCAACAGGGAGATCATGACCTGGGTCGAAGTCAGACACTTAACCAACTGAGTCAGCCAGGGGCCCCTGTAATGTCCTTTCGTTTCAATTCTGTTTGCTTTGTTTTTAATGATGACATTCAAACAGGTAAAAGTGCTTCTGAGGATACAAACTTTGTTTAAACCTTTTGGAAACTAGTTTCTATCATGAGAAATCCATGGCCTTCGATGCAGTTATTCTACTTTTGAGAATCTATCCTAAGAAATTAATCCAACATATAGATAATTTTTGGGCACAAAAAATGTTCATTATAGAGTTATTCATAACAGTGAAATACTGGGAAAAATCCAAGTAATTAACAATGGAGCAACTGTTAAATAAATTTTAGTATATCTACTCAATGAAGTATTATATAATAATTAAAATTATAAAGAACTGAGTGACATGGGAGAAAATTTTATGATATATTAAGGAGTAAAACTATTTCGTGATTACATAAATGTAAATGCCAAGTAATCTGTACAATTGAAAAATAAAATGATGAGAACATTTTAAAAATAGCACGCTCAGAAAATATACTAAGAAGGTTATTTTAGAACTAAGTGAACAATCCAAGCAATTATGCTTAAACAACAACAGCAACAACAAACAAAGTACAAGGTTGTGATAGTTCGGATAATGACGCCCAAAGATTCACCTCCCTCCCCAGAACTTTATATTGTTTTCCATGGCAAAAGGGAGGGGCTCTGCAGACATAATTAAGGTTACAGACCTTTAAACTGAGTGACTATCCTGGATTATCCAAGTGAGCCCAAACTAATTGTAGGAGCCCTTACAAGCAGTGAACTTTCTGTAGTAGAAGCAGAATGGGGAGGTCAGGAGATGTGAAGTATGAGACGGGCCCAAGCTGCTGTCACAGAGTTTGAAGATGGAGAAAGGGTGTCTCAAGCTCATGAATGTGGGTAACTTCTAGAAGCAGAGAACAATTCTCAGATGAGAAAGATAGCCAGCAAGGAACTGGGACGGCAGCCCTAAAAGTACAAGGAACTAATCTTGGCTCACAAACTGTGCTTGGAAGCAGATTCACCCGAGACCCCAGCAAGGAATGCAGCCTTGCCGACACCATGACTTCAGCCTTGTGTGGCCCTAAGAAGTGGGCCCAGCTGAACCACACCGTTCCTAGAATTCTGACCCACTGCACTGTGAAATAATAACTCTGGTATTTTGTTATGACAGCAATAGGAAACTAACACAGAGGGTGAAATGTAGGAGATCAGTTAAAAAACAAATGCCATGAGTGCCCTATGTTTTCATATATTTTTGATCATGGAGACAACATACATACTCTGGAAGAAAACTTAATAGTATCATAGTTATCACCAAGGAAGGGCTGGAAAGGGACAAAACAAGATTGTCAAAGGCACCAAACCACTCTTAATATAACGATATGATAATGAAAGGATAAAACTGTATGGCCATCCAAGAAGGCACCGCTTGGGAATGTGGGTGGAATGAAGAGAGATTACAAAGTAGTTGTAACATATAAATGTTGAACCAACTTGTGAGCTTGCCTATCTGGACATGTAGCTTTCTCTGATGGCTCTGATCAAGTCAGTATAGTTAATACCATCATTTAACTACAGATCCACATTGTCTCCATTCTTTCTCAGGTCAGCATCCCTGTGGAAGACTTACTAGGAAGACATATGGAATCTCCCTTTCCTGGTGCTGCGTTTAAGTTATCCTGGGACTAGATTAATACAGGCAGTCTAGTTTAGATCAGGGTCGACACACGAAGGCCAAGTGCCTATTTCTGTAAAGATTTGCTGGAGTATAGCCACATCCACTCCTTTACATATTGCCTGTGGCTGCCTTCCCTCTACAGTGGCAGAGTTGAGTAGCTGTAACAGAGACCACATGATCCACAAAAAACTATCGCTAGATAGAAAAAAAATTTTATAGAAAAAAATTTTGTGGACTCCTGGCCTAATATATATTGGGCTTAAATGAATGAAGTAAATGGGAAGACTTACACTCAAGTTTAAGAAATAAATTGCAAATATACAAGATAGGAGACCTGAATCAGCAGTAATGTACTTGAATGGAAAAGTCCTGATGGTTACAAATCAGCAAAATTATATATGGAAGGGGAAAGTGCTTTAAAAACCAAGTAAATATACTCTTGGACTCCCCTAAAAAGACACATCTAAACCAGTAGTGCGGTTCTCCTGAAAGCAACCATGCTCCAATATACATACTCTTGTCTCCAAACTGTTCGCTGCCTAGAAACTTCTCTCTAGTCAATTGACACGTCTTTCAGACTTTGGCTTAGATGACATCTCCTCTCGGAATTACTCTGATTCCCCAAGGCTGGGTTACATGCACTTATCATAGCACTTAACACATCATATTGAAACTGAAATTTACTTGCCCATCTCCCTGACCAGATTGAATCTATGGGAATAGTGATTAGGAATAGGTAGCTGGTATGCTAACATCAGACCTGCTGCCTGCCATTTACTAGCTTTTAAATATGTTTTGTGTTAGTAAATCCCACTGTATTTCTCGTCAGACCACGTGGTGTTAAGTATTCAGTGTTGGTGATTTGCACTGTTGATTTCCTACTCAAATCCATCTGCTTCCCACCCTTCTGGTAGGTAGAGACCCTTTTAACCAGGTTCTCACCTTTGAGTGACCACATACTCAGGGAAGCATCCACTGGAAGTGATTAATTTTAACCAATGGTGGTTTTGACAGGAATGCGATGTATTTCAAAACAAGATATAAGGGCGCATCTGCTGAGGAATTTGGGGAGGTTTTATTTAAAAAGAAGATGAGGGAAAACACTTTTTTTCTTTCCCCCTGCCTGTGGATGAAGCTGTGTAAAGAGATTTTGCTTGGAGCTTGCTGTGGTTAACTCGTAACCATGAGAGAAGTATGAAGCTAAAATGCCCTGAAATGAAGAAGACAGAAAGATGGAAAGAATTTAATCCGTGATAACATCAATGAGCATCAGTAACCACTCATCTCTAGATGTATTGTTTTGTAATATGAAACATTAAACCACTTCTACTTAAAACTTTTAGGGAATCACTACCTTTAAAGTCGGTTTTCTTTTAAATTGTAGACAGAGACATCCAAATTTATTTAAATGTTTTAAGAGGGACTTTAGCAAACTGGGGTACATCCAAATGACAAATAATGGTAAAGTCTTTGAACAAACTGTCTTTTGAAAAATAAGGGATTATGGATGCTAAGCCTAGAAAAGAGACTTGGCAGGAGATATAATCATTTTTGTATGTGAATAAAAAATGTAGGACCAACATGTAGTACAAAGGAGATGTTCTAATTCACTAATAGGAAAAAAAATGGCCAATTAGAACTACTTAAAACAGGAAGGTTTGTCTGGTAGAATGTTTTCTCATTAGGAATTTCAGCTGTAATTTGGTGACTCCATGTTGGAAACTCTGGATTTTTTTTTTTTTAATGTTTATTTTTGAGAGAGAGAGAGAGAGAGCACCCACAAGCTGGGGACGGGAGGAGAGAGAGGGGAACAGAGGATCTGAAGCAGGTTTGGCACTGACAGCAGAGACCCCCATGTGGGGCTCAAACTCACGAACCGGGAGATCATGACCCAAGCCAAAGTCGGACACTCAACTGACTGAGCCATCCAGGCAACCCTCTGGACTGGTTTTGAGTGGGAGGCTGAACTAGAGGACTTCTAAATTTCCTTCCAACTCTTCTGCAATTTTATTCTTTGACTTAATGATATATTGCAATATTGACTGTACAAACAGGAAGGAAAAAATGAATATAAAACCACCAGTGTATATTATTTTTATTATTTGTGCTTCAATTTCTAAATTTGGTCACATACTAAAATGGTCTCTGGGCATACTAATGAAGCTACACAAAAAGTCGATCGAAACAAAATCAAGCTAAATCCTCCCTAACAAAACATATTTACAAGAAATTGAATTCTGAAGGCAAAAAGTGGGGGAGGAGACTAAAAGATACATGTAAAAATTGCAAAGTATTAACTGTACCCCCACTAAAATTATAGAAAAGGCTCATATACATTTACAGTATTTCTCAAATATCTGTACTAATGTAGCAAAAACCTATCACTTTTCATAAAGATATTCTTGGCCTGGGCATATTTTTATTGATATAAGAATTCTTTAAATTATGGAAATTTATAGAAATGGGATATGAAAAAGTTGCTGAACTTGCTCATTCCATATGCCTATTCAGACTCTTACCTTCATAACTTTTGTTTTGCACAAAAAAATCTCGTTCAATTGCAAGGGATGAAGAAAGTAAAAATAAATCAGAGTAAAGAAAGCAGCAAATGAGCACACGCACCCCAATGTTTACAGCAGCGCTATCGACAATAGCCAAAGTATGGAAAGAGCCCAAATGTCCATCGACGGACGGATGGATAAAGATGTGGTTTCTAGATACAGTGGAGTATTACTCAGCAATCAAAAAGAATGAAATCTTGCCATTTGCAACAACATGGATGGAACTAGAGTGTATTATGCTAAGCAAAATTGGCCAGAGAAAGACAAATATACGACTTCACTCATATGAGGAATTTAAAATACAAAACAGATGAACATAAATACGGGAAGGGAAGCAAAAATAATATAAAATCAGGGAGAGGGACAAAACATAAAAGACTCTTAAATATACAGAACAAACTGAGGATTGCTGGAGGGGCTTTGGGTGGGGGAATTGGCTAATTGGGCGAGGGGCACTGAGGAGGACACTTGTTGAGACGAGCACTGGGTATTATATGTAGAGGATGAATCACTGGATTCTAGTCCTGAAATCATTATTGTACTATATGCTAACTAACTTGGATATAAATTAAAAATTTTTTAAAGAGCAGCAAATGATTATCATACCTGTCTGTGCTAATTATGCTAATAAGTATTATGAAGCAAATATCTTGAATTTGGACAAAATGCTAAGTAAGATGTCATATTATTGCTATACCAATAAAATGTCTCCACTAGCAGTGAATTTCCTCACTTTCCATGTTGAAATTAGAATCTTAACAGTTGTGGGCATATCATTTAGTGAAGAATTGAATTTCTGCATTTGCCAATTTTTCACATTACATTTAAGAATTTTCATTATCAGGTGCGCCTGGGTGGCTCAGTCGGTTGAGCATCTGACTCTTGAATTCAGCTCAGGCCATGATCCCAGGGTTGTAGATCAAGCCCTACATCACTCAGTGTGGAGCCTGCGTGGGATTCTGTCTCTCTCCCTCTGCCCTCTCCCCAACTTGCGCGTTCTCTCAAATCAAAATAAATAAATAAACATTAAAAAAAACAGAATTTCCATACCAATTTTTTGCTTTGGGTTTTAACTGAAGTGAATTCCTTCCCACAAATCTTTTTCAAGTGCTTTATTATTGGAATATTGTCCACCATATTCCTTACACCGTATTTGTTTACTATGGTTACTTTAAAAATTTCCTGCTCTGATTATACTATATACCTATTTTAATTGGAATGATTTTAAATATTGGGAATGATAGGCTTTGATCATACCCCTGTATTTATTTCACTCATATCCTTCAGAGATACTTCTGATCTCTATTTATTTAAGCTTTCATTCATATACCTATTTTTTATTCTCATTTATTCTTAGTGGCATTTGTGATTCAGTATTTGAGTGTTTTGTCATATCGGCCAAAACAATTCTGCCAAATGGCTGCAAGAAAAAGACTAAATCACCTCACTGTGCTCTCCTAATCTCCATCACGCTCAAGTATTTCTTCACTAACTGAGCAAATATTTTTTCATATAAACGGTGAAGAGTTAAGAATGAGTATTGTACTTAACATTCAGTTTAGTATAACTTGTAAAGAAGGAATTGACTTTTGATAGATGACACAAGCAAATTGAAGATAAAATCTAATTTATAATAAAGTACTGCCTTTTTGTCTAAATGGTTTCAAATCTTTTAAAACCCAGTTTACTCTTCTTTTGATTTAGTGATATGTTTTCTTCTAAGAACAAAACATTATCACATATGTTTTATTACACAAGTAGGAAAAAAAGACATTAAGTTCATTTCATATTTCTTAAAATTTTTCTGAGTTTCAAATTCTCAAACCTGCCAAGACTACACAATAGTGTTAGCAACATATATGCTACATTTCAATACTGTAACAGTAACGTGAGTTTCCTCCACTCTACAAGAATTCATCAGACATCTAATATTTGGTAAAAACAATCATGCTTACATTTTTGCTTCCTTTTACCTTTGTATTTCTCAAATAAAGGTGGCAAAAAATTAAAAAAAAAACTTATTGAGTAGTATAATTTAATGAAGAAATGAGTGTTTTAAAAACATTATTTGTTTCTATATCCTGTGTTAAGTCTAGCTTTTAGTATTTCACATTTTTAAAAATAAACTGAAGCTTAGCTCAAAATTTACTTTTTTCACCATCTCTAGGAACAAGTGAGTACCAAAATGAGATTTTTGTACTTTAAGGAATTAGGCACTACTGATCCTGTGTACTAGTCAATTTGTCAAAAATCGAAAACTATTTCAGCCAGTACTCTTTTGGCCTTGTTTCCATTTTGTTTGGCTGATAGGACTGTCAGATCTTCACAGCCACAACACCATATGTTACAATCAAAGCCAGATGACATTATGGCACTCTAGCAGTTTCATGAAGTGATGTGCTAATTTTCTGTTTTGTGATGGTTTGTGATAAATCAACTACAAGTTCAGAGACTAAAAATTCTGAAGAAAACACTATCGCAAATTTCTCCATTGCCCACCTTTTTCTTTCCCTAAGGACTCAAAGTGTCTGTTCCTTTAAATAACTACCACTATTTACTTTCTACCAGTGTTCCATCTCTCCTCAATCCAACGTAGAGGAAAAACTTAATACCTAAAAAACACCCTTGATACCTCATCCACTCATTTTATTCTTTCAACAGATTTATTGAGCACCTACTATGTGCCAGCCACTGTATGAGGCATAAGGAATACAAAGTTGAACATTGACAACAAAAACACGGTTCCTGTCCTCATGGGGGTTTACAGTCTAGAGGGTCTACATTAATCAAATAAATACATATAAAATTACAAAAATGTTCAACGCTAAGTAGAGGTATGTGTTCATGTGATAACAGACAACAGTGGTTCTTACTGTGTGACCGGAATTAAGGAATGCTTCCCTGAGGAAGTGATGAATAAGTGAGATCTGAAAGACAAGTAAGAATTAAACTAGGCAATGCAACGGGAAGAGGTATTTCAAGACAAAGGAACACAAACAAAGGCTCCTGTGGTGGAAGAAGCACTTTAATTCCCACTCATTCCAGATACCTGAAGTGCAACGAAGTAACAAAGTAACTGAAACACGATGTACAATTATGTGCCAGCCACCGTTTTAATGGTTTGGACATTAACTCTTTTAATGCTCAGAATTATACCCTAAATAGTGGCTCTAACTTAAATATTTTTGTTTTCATCTTAAGAGCAAGAAAAAGCCATTAAAGTGGGTAAGAATAGGGATGGGGGGGGGGTTGCCTTGATTAAAACTGCACTTCAAAAGAGAATTTTGCCTGCAGTAGAGTGAATCAGAGGAGGGCCAGAGGAGCTGTAGGAAGACCAGTCAGGAGGCAACTGCAGTAAAGCAGGCAAAAGGTGCTGATGGTGGCTAGGGAGGCGATGAGAGGTGGAGAGAAGCCGACAAATACGAGAGATGACAGGACCTGGTAAAGAGCTGACGGTGGGGGGCAGGTAGGGAGAGGAAAGTGTCTAAGAGTAGTTCAGGGTTTCCAGTTTGGGAACCAGGGTGATGGTGGTACCATTCACTGAAATAGGAAATGTCTTGAGTAGAGTGGAGATTAATAAAAACTTGTTAAAGTGGAAGTTATTATAACTCCTTGTGACAAATACCAAATAACTACAACAAATCCAGAAAGGAGTTTCTGGTTAATTTTTCTACATATATTTTCATGCAATCACACCTAGCCATTCTTATGTGGCTTAAATAAAAATAACATTTCATCACAATTAATGTCACAGGGTGGTCTTTTGAAATTCTAGGACAAAATGAGATAAGAAAAAAAAATACAAGATACTAAGAAAATGTTTTTGATGTACATAAAATTAAAAGGCAAAACACAATTACCATTTCAGCCCGTGATCACTAACATCTCTGGCTAGAGACTCAGTGCAAATAACGTAAAAGTAAAAATAAAAAATATGGCAACTTTTTTTTTCTACTTTATGATCATTAAAAAATTCTGGTAAGTTTATCATAGGTTTACTCCTGTATTTCTCACACTGTGAAAAGGTTGGGGTTAACTTAAACAAAGGTTCTCCCACTATCTTCTAAGTAGTTTGAAAAATATACACACATCACACTTGCACAATTAAAAGTATTATATTTATCTTATAAAAAAAAAACAGATAAAAGTAAGTAAATGACTCCTTTCCCTACCTCTGGCAAAATCTGTAAATTAATGACAAAGGTAAAATAAAAACATATAATTGGGATTTAAGTCAAAAGGGCAAGTTATTGATTGTGATTTCAGTCAAGTCACTTGTTCTTTTTTAAGCCACAGGGTTTGTTTGTTTGGTAAAAGTTATAAAATGTGAGTAATACCTACCTCCCAGATTTGTTGTGAGAATTACATGAGATAATGTTTTTCAAAGTGCTTTACGAATTTTAAATCTCTATAAAAATAGTACTCACTATAAATTTAAAAAGTCCAACAAAGCATATAAGAATGCTCAAATCAATATTAATTATCATCTCTACTGTTTATATGCTTCTTGAGAAGGCCAAGTAAACTAAAAAGGAAAAAGGAAAACATCCAGCTTCTGTAACACTAAACAATTACACCACAAATTTAAAACTTCTATGGAGCAAATAAGGCAGTCCTGAGAAACTGTCAGCTCTGAAGAAGTTAATGTCCCATCAGTCCTGCTTTTGTGTAAGAGACTGCTTTTGTTGAATACCTACAAATCAACAGTACTCTAAACTAAGGATATAAGCTGTATGTTTTAAATCTTTAATTAGACCTTTGCTTTTAGTCTAAGACTACTATATAGTTTTAGATTAACATGGTTTAAAGGTGATTTTTAAAATACTCTGAGGTAAAAAATTAACAATTTAATTTGTTCTTTGCTATATCCTCAGCTCCCACAACAGGCCTGTATTTTTAAATAATGTCAATGAAAATGGATGTTACAGAAGGAAAAAAAAGGCCAGTATTGTTTTCAGTGAAATCTAAATCACTCCAACACTTAATGTAAATGAAACATGTATTTTCCTCCAAGTATTCCGATATAGGGATGGCTATGGAAGTCATGCCAAACAAAGCACCATAAGTGTTGTAATGTCATTTAAAATCTTCAAGTATCTTAAAGAAAGAGTACTCTGAGCTGTTTCATGTTATAGCTTGGATATATTTATGTTTAAGAATGTGAATTTTAAAATAGACCCTACTTAGTTTAATTCTATCAGAAATATATTTTAAATCTTTAAAAACATCTGTTTCTTAAACACTCATAAACTTTTATAATGCATGATTTTCTCTCTCATGTTGGTTTCAATCTTAACAATCCCTAGAAAATAGAATTCAAAATGTACCATTATTCTTATTATAGAAGATAATATTTATATCACAGAGACCTTTAATCAAAACTAGCTTTATAAATACAATATGTGTAAACATCTACCTAATATGTTACTACAAGAATGGTATGAAATTTTATGTATATGAAAAGAAAATTCTCTGCAAACATTCCCCTCCTTAAATAGAGAAAAGATAAAGGTAAAGAAATAATATAAATAGTATTAATTAAAATTCTTGTAGTTACAAATGCTACCAAATGTAGGGATAGTTAAATTACTCTTTTACTTCTAACATAAACTGTTTAAGGAATGTACAAGTAATGCTTTCTAAATCAGTTGGCCATATACTGTAATGCTTTGCTTTTTTACAGTTTGTGCTTTTTATTTTTACATTTGTACGATCTTTTAGTTGAAAATTATAGCTTTAACTTATACAGTTTATTAATCATTTTAAATGATTTGTTTTTCACATTTTCAAATTACTTTGTAAGTTCAGTAGGGTGATGATTTTCCAGAATTTTCAAACCCAGTCAATATAATTTATTAACTTGATTGGACTTTTCCACAGTAATTAAATAATTATAGATTTTAAGTACATAATTTTAATAACATTTAAAAGGTAAGCCTCCTTTTAATTACACTAGCCCTAAAAGCATTTGAATCTTTGTAAATAAATTATTAACAAATAGTGATAAATAAAACCAGCAATCTGTGGGAACACAATAGCTTTCCAATTTTCTTTTTAAAAAGTGCCTATAATGTGATATCAAAATTAGGAAATGACACCTTCTTTCCATTAGGCATGTAATTATTTTACAGTATGTGCTGACTTCCCCCTATCATACCAGTTTAAAAGAGGGTTAAACCCCAAAACACAAAACAACCAAAAGATTGTAATGCCCGTACCTAATACTTTCTAAACTGGCTTTGGAACAGTCACCACTTCATCACATTCTACTTCATTTTATTGTCATTTCATGAAAAGGAAAGTCTTCTGCTATTGGTAACATAACATTATAAATACAACCTCCCTACTCCACAGCTATTAATTTTAATTTTTGATTGCCATTCCTGTTATTCAACTGTCATCTTCTTTATATGATGAAGAAGAGCATCTTTTTCCAAGTGAGCCTCTGCAAGAGCCATTTTAGCTTTGGCCAATTCCTGTTTAAGAAATTCATTCTCTTCCATGAGCTGAAATGATAAATTTGGGAAGTAAGAGAATTTAATCATTTTCAGAATATACAGACTATTTACACAGTATCTAAAGGTGTGACACTTGGGATAGTAAAAACACCCAGTGCTGGTGAGAGTGGACTTAAGATGAAGCACTTTATAAATCTAATAGTGATTTTGTTTAATTTCAAATCCCCTCAACCTCTCTGTGGTTTTACACACTGCTGACCTTGCTCTTCCTTCCTAAGCCTCTCTCTTTTACCTTTTATGCCTCAGTTCTTTCATGTTTATCTCTGCTCACCCACAGGCTTTTCTTCCTTTCCTCTGCTGTTTAAGAACCCTTAAATGTTACTACTCTGTTAGATTCTGTAATTGGTCATCTTATAACTTGAGTCACTCACTCTCTTAGATGATCTCATCTATTCCTATGGGTCTATCACATAACTTGATCTAGCACGAAACTTTGTCTTGAGCCACAGGCCCATATTCTGAATATCTCATTAAACATTTCATCCAGATGGCCAATAGGTCTCCCCTCCCACATTAAGACTCAGTTGAAGTACTTTTTCCTCTTCGAACTATTCCCTAACCCCTAACTATGAAGATTTAATGATAAAACTCAGTAAGACCTTTCTCTCCTCCAAAACACATTTACACAGATACATTAATATATACATGTTTAATTTCAAAAAGTTCTCAAGACTTCTTTGGGTCCAGCTTAAGAATTCCTGCCTTAAACCAAGTTGGGTATTCCCTATACTTCTCCAATCTCCAGCATTGCACTTGCATTGCAGTATGTTATGACCATCAATTACACACTTCTATCTTTCCCACTAGACTTCAAGTTTCTTGATGGGGATGATATATTGTTCAATTTTCTATTGCTAGCTCAAAGGTGACATCCAAAAAATTCTGGTGAACAGATAAGTGAACTCATTCTTTGGTTCTAGCATAGAGAATTAAAATTCTGCTGGATATTTTATTTATAATAACAAAAATAAGAAGCAACTCAAATGTTAACAAATATTAAGAGGAAGAATTAGAAGTGATAGCACGGGGTACCTGGGTGGCTCAGTTGGTTGAGCATCCAACTCCTGACTTTGGCTCAGGTCATGATCTCACAGTTTCATGAGTTCGAGCCAGCCCATGTCAGGCTCTGTGCACAGAGCCTGCTTGAGATTCTCCCTCTCTCTCTGCCCCTCCCCTGCTTGCACTTTTTCTGTCTCTCTCAAATAAATAAATAAACTTAAAAAAAAGTGATAGTACATTCACATCCATATTACTCTGCCATTAAAATAAATATGAAGCATATGTAGCAATATGGAAAAATATTTGTTAAACCATGTTAAGTAAAAAATATATATAGTATATACATTAGAAAAATAATTATTTTGAAAAATTATGGAAAAGAGTCTGAGAGGAAAATTTTTAAAATATATATTGATAGCACTGCAGACAGTTAGAATGCATTAAAGTTGTTTAAAAATATTTTTCCAATGTTCTGAAATATTATAATACTTTCACAAACTTAAAATGAAGACATCAAAAAGAACCTATCCTCCAGGATTCTTTTCTAGATTCCAGGAACTGGTACTCTCCCACATTTACTCCTCTACCTTCTCATTAGACTACAACCTTTGTGAAGGCTGGGAATGTTCCAATCTTGCTCAACACTATATCCATGGCATCTAACACAGTGCCTGGGCACATAATAAGCACTCAATAAACATTATTTAAATGAATAAATGAATAATGTTTTGACTTTTTAGTATCTAGTATTTGTTTCAATTGCCCAAATTGAATGAGAATAAATTAGTTTTCCAATTACCTGTTCCCTAGTAAAATCAAAGGAGCACCCAGGAAAGTTAACCAACTGAGAAGGCCAAGGAACCTCTGGACTTGTCTGAGTGGCTTGAGTGATGCTGTGCTGTTCCTTCACATCATACTCTTCACTGGTAAGCAGGACTGAGTCACTTTTGACTTTGTTTTTCAAATCATTTCCAGTGTTAAGCATCTGAGAATCTGATCGGACAAATAAAATGCTCAGGTAACATTGCAAAATATGTGATATATATTAAGTTCTATTGTGAAAAACTAATTTTAGGAAATACATCTCTATTAGTATGAAAACATTATAATTAAATAGAAACACAAGTTAAGTCAATAAAGCCAAAAGCTCGTTCACTGAAAAGGTGAACAAAATCAACAAAAGTCTAGTTACACTGACAAAAACAAAAAAAAAAAAAAAAGAAATTACTAGAATCCGAAATTAAGAAGGTGACATTACTATCAACCTGACATAAATAAAAATTAAAAGGAATACTATGAACAACTATACACCAATAAATTAGATTAACCTACATGAAACAGAATAATTCCCCAAAACCCAAAATACTAAAATAGACTTAAAGAAGAAATAGACAATGCAAATACACATATAGCCGGTAAAGAGTCTGATCAAGAATCAAAAAACCTACCCACAAATAAAAAGCCCAGGCCCATATGGCTTCAATGGTGAATTATATCAAACATGGAAAGATTTAACTACAAATCTTTACAAACTCTTTCAAAAATTGAGGAGCATTTCTCAATTCATTATATAAAGCCAGACAAAGAAACCACATGAAAACTAAAATGAATATGCTTATATAAATATGAAAATAAAAATATTCAACAAAACATTAGTAAACTGAACCTCATAGTATGTATAAATAATTATACACCATGACCAAGTGCGATTTATCCCAGGAATGCAAGGTTAATTTAATATCCGAAAATCAATTAATGTAATACATCACATCAATACAACAAAAGCCACATGATCATCTCAATAGATGGAGAAAACGTCTGAAAAAATCAACACTTCCATGAAAAAAATACTCTGCAGACTAGGAACAAAAGGAAACTTCCTCAATTTGATAAAGGGCATCTATTGAGTTAATATCATACTTAATGGTAAGAGACCAGACATTTTCCCCCTAAGATCAGGAATAAGACAGGATATTTGTTCTCACCACTTTCACTCAACATTATCCTAGAGGTTCTAGCCAATGCAATTAGGCAAACAAACAAACAAACAAAAAAGTAAAAGGAATCCAGATTAGAAAGGAAAAAAATAGGGCACCTGTGTGGCTCAGTCAGTTAAGTGTCTGAGTCTTGATTTCAGCTCACGTCATAATCTCACAGTTGTGAGACTGAGCTGGGCATGGAGCCATTCTAAGATTCCCAATCTCCCTTGCCCCCTCCCCTGTTTGTGTGCACACATGCACTCTCCTTTGGGGGGGGGGGGGAGAAAAAGAAAGAAAGAAAATAAAAGAAAAGAAAGACAGACAGACAGACAGACAGAAAGAAAAAGGAAGGAAGGAAGGAAGGAAGGAAGGAAGGAAGGAAGGAAGGGGAACAAACTATCTCTATTCACAGATGACATGATCTTATATATAGAAAAAAACCCTAAAGAATCCACTAAAACACTCTTAGAACTAATGAATAATCTCAGCAAGGTTGAAGAAAGAAAGAAAGAAAGAAAGAAAGAAAGAAAGAAAGAAAGAAAGAAAGAAAGAAAGAAAGAAAGAAAGAAAGAAAGAAAGAAAGAAAAAGGAAGGAAGGAAGGAAGGAAGGAAGGGAAGGGAACAAACTATCTCTATTCACAGATGACATGATCTTGTATATAGGAAAAAACCCTAAAGAATCCACTAAAACACTTAGAACTAATGAATGATCTCAGCAATGTTGCAGGATATAAGGTCAGTATACAAAAATCAGTTGTTATTCTAAACACTTGTAATGAACAATCACAACTAAAATGAAAACAATTCTATTTAAAATGTCACCAAAAAAATAAAATACTTAAAATTTAACAAAAAATATGCAAAACTTATGCTCAGAAAATTCTAAGCTTTCAGTAATCTCTTTGACATCAGCTGTAGCAACAATTTTCTAGATAGGTCTCCTTAGGCAAGGTAAATAAAAGTAAAAATAAACTATTGGGACTATATCAAAATATAAAGTTTCTGTACAGCAAAGGAAATAATCAACAAAACTAAAAGGCAACCTATTGAATGGGAGAAGTTATTTGCAAATGACATATCTGATAAAGGGTTAGTATCCAAAATCTATAAAGAACTGATACAACTGATTACCCACCCCCCAAAACACAAATAACCCAATTAAAAATTAAAAAAAAATCCAATTAAAAAATCCATAAAAATCCAGACATTTCTCCAAAGAAAACATCCAGATGGCCTGTTCAAAAGACACATGAAAAGATGCCCAACATCATTCATTCATTAATATCTGGGAAATGCAAATCAAAACTACAATGAGACATCATCTCACACCTGTCAGAATGGCTAAAATCAAACAAAGAAGAAACAACCAGTGTTGGCAAGGATGTGGAGAAAAAGTAACCCTTACACACTATTGGTGGAGATGCAAACCAGTGCAACCACTGTAAAAAACAGTATGGAAATTCCTCAGAAAGTTAAAAATAGGACTACCCTATGACCTAGTAATTGCACTACTGGGTATTTACCCCCCCCAAAATACAAAAACACTAATCTGAAGGGATACATACACCCCTACATTTATTGCGGCATCATTTACAATAGCCAAACTATGGAAGCAGCCCATGTGTCATGGATAAATGAGTGAATAAAGTAAGATGTATACATACATGGAATATTATGAGCCATCAAAAAGAATGAAATCTTGCCATTTGCAGCAACACGGACAAGGAAGAGAATGTAATTGCTAAGCAAAATAAGTCAGAGAAAGACAAATACCATATGATCTCACCCACATGTGGAATTTACAAAAACAAATGAGCAAAGAAAAAAGAGAGAGAGACAAACCAAGAAAAAGACTCCTAACTATAGGGAACAAACTGATGGTTACCAGAGGATGGTTGGGGGGAGGGGAGCGGGAAGGAGATGTAATAGGTGAAATAGGTGATGGGGATTAAAGAGTACACTTATCATGATGAATAAACAAACAAACCCAAAACTACAACGGTAAACCATTTCATACTAAGATGCCTATAATAAAAAAGTCAGGTATTAATGAGTATTGGCAAACAAGTGAAGTTGGAACTCTTATACGCTGCTACTGGTAAATATGTAGAATGGTGCAACCACTATGGATAACAGTCTGGCAGTTCCTCAAATGGTTAAAAACAGTTACATGTCCCAATAATTCTATACTTAAAATGTATACCCAGAAGAAAAACTTATACATACATGTTTATAGCAGTATAATTCATAATAGCCCAAAAGTAGAAACAATCCAAATGTCCATCATGCAATGGATGGATAAACAATATTTAGTAAATCCATATAATAAATATTATTTGGCCTTACAAAGGGATGGAGTACTAATATATGGAACGACATTAATGAACTTTGAAAATATCTAGCGCAAGAAGTTAGTAATAAAAGGCCATAATACTACATGATTTCACTTATATGAAATGTCCAGAATAGATAGGTAAATCTACAGAGACAAAAAGTAAATCAGTGGTTGTCTAGGGGTGGAGGAGGAACGGGGAGAGCCTGCACCATTTCTGAACATATTAAATATGACTGAATTGTATACTTAAATTGGGTGAATGGTATGGTATGTAAATTATATCTCAAAAATGTTTTTATTTTATTATTTTTTTTTTAAATTTTTTTTTCAACGTTTATTTATTTTTGGGACAGAGAGAGACAGAGCATGAACAGGGGAGGGGCAGAGAGAGAGGGAGACACAGAATCGGAAACAGGCTCCAGGCTCCGAGCCATCAGCCCAGAGCCCGACGCGGGGCTCGAACTCCCGGACCGCGAGATCGTGACCTGGCTGAAGTCGGACGCTTAACCGACTGCGCCACCCAGGCGCCCCCAAAAATGTTTTCATTAAAAATTAATTTTTAATAAAAAAATTAGGCAGGAAGTATCTACGTCAACATTTTTTCTTCCTTTTTGGATCATATATAGTCAGAGCACTTTAGGTTGCATGTGAACTGAAGCCCAAATCACAACTTGCTTTTTTTTTTTTTTTTTTTTAATTTTCTTTTTTTTTTGAACGTTTATTTATTTTTGGGACAGAGAGAGACAGAGCATGAACGGGGGTGGGGCAGAGAGAGAGGGAGACACAGAATCGGAAACAGGCTCCAGGCTCTGAGCCATCAGCCCAGAGCCTGACACGGGGCTCGAACTCACGGACCGCGAGATCGTGACCTGGCTGAAGTCGGACGCTTAACCGACTGCGCCACCCAGGCGCCCCAAAACTTGCTTTTAAAAAAGAAAATGTACCTAAAACTTATATAACATTGTGAGTCAACCATACTTCAATAAAAAAATAATAAAATTTTTTGTAATAAAAAAGGAAATGTATTTGACTCTAACAGGGAGTCCAAATGATGGTGCTTCAGTCCATTACTGATAGTGGATATTGGGTTCATATGATGTCTTCAGGAGTGTCATTTTAGGAACCTGATTTTATATTTCTAAAGTCCATTTTTCTTTTCCTTTGTGTTGAACCAGTCATATGATGGCAAAGGTGGTCTCTAATGACCCCAAACAAGTTTTACAGCCTGTGACCCTTTCTCTCTTAGTGTCCTTATCAATTCACAAAACCTCAATACTTGGATCATAGTCAACTCATGTACCACTCACTGTGTCCCAAAGGCTGGTCTTTTTTTTTTTTTTTTTTTTTTTTTTGAGTGAGAGTGTGTGCACACATGCACAAGCGTAAGTGGGGGAGGGGCAGAGGGAGAGGGAGAGAGCCTCAAGCAGGCTCCATGCCCAACGCAGAGCTGGATTTCAAGATCATGGGATCCGGACCTGAGTCAAAGACTCTTAACTGACTGAGCCACCCAGCCCCCCCATCCAAAGGTGGTAGTCTTTTGATTGGTCAGGCTGGGACCTATTCCCACTTTTGTGATAGGGTCACATGATTGTCAGGTCCACCAAAATAACATGAAATGAGAGAATGGCAGTTTGCCAAATCAAATTGTATTGAGTGGACTAAGGAGTAATATCTGCTCAATATAATTTTCCCCTTAAAAAGATTCCAAGAAGAAATAATTGCCAAATTATTCTCCATGATGATTCCATCAATTTTACCCCTACTCTCTCTATATATATAAATGGAATAGTTCTATTTACATGGTTAAATGACATCAAGTTGAGTTTTGGTCCGTTCTATGCTTCATTTTATTATAGTGGTCCCAAATCAGAAACTACTTTTTATAATAATGGCTTGCATCAGTTATGTTTTTAGTAATATAACTAGAAAAAAACTACAAAAACTGTTGTGTTGGTTCAGACTTGCATACCACTCAGCTTGGTACTGACTGTAAGAGAAACTTACAGAAACTGTAAGAAAATACTATGCCACAGGAAAGCCAAGTTCTATACTCTCTAATAACACCTCTACTTGATTAGCAACTTATACTTTCATTTTCAGACTTTAAAAGGAGCAAAACTTCTTTTAAATGAAACTTGTCACAGAATGCTAATAAAGACTAAAAATAAGAGCTGAGGTACACTGACTATAGTTAGGATAATAGAGGACCCAGGACTTCCTCTATTTAGCTTATATCTCACTTCTCATGGGATCCTAAGAATAATGAAAAAACACTGACTAAACAATTCTGAAATCCATTTATTTCAATCATTGGGAGATGGATGAGGAGAAAAAAGGGGAGGAGACAGAAGGGAAGAGAAAGACATATGGGGAGAGGGAATGAAGGAATGAGGCAGAGAAGGAGGGAGAAGAAAGATGGAGAATGGAAGAGTGGGGAGGATGGGAGGAGAGGAAGAGCCATGTACAGGGTAAGGGGAGATGAAGAGGGAGAGGTAAGTGAGGAGGAGGAGGTAGGAAGTGAAAAGGAAGAAATAAAAAGGAAGAGAATGGGAGGGAAGGGGCAGGAGGAAGAAGGTAAAAAGATGAGAGGGAATGCGAAGAGAGAGAACCTGTGAATGATAGAGGTGATTGGAATCTGTTAGAGTAGAAAGATCTGTTTCCTTTTATACACTTTAAAGAGCTTCTTTCAAGTTTTTTGGACAAATTATGATGAAAAAATCCATGCCTCTCATGGATGAAATGGGCAGCTTCTTACAGTGACATACTTTTTCCCTTAGCACAGGCTCTTTCAACTTGAAGAAGCCACTCGATGTGTCTAAACTTACATTTCTTGGGGCGCCTGGGTGGCGCAGTCGGTTAAGCGTCCGACTTCAGCCAGGTCACGATCTTGCGGTCCGTGAGTTCGAGCCCCGCGTCGGGCTCTGGGCTGATGGCTCAGAGCCTGGAGCCTGTTTCTGATTCTGTGTCTCCCTCTCTCTCTGCCCCTCCCCCGTTCATGCTCTCTCTCCCAAAAATAAATAAAAACGTTGAAAAAAAAATTTAAAAAAAATAAATAAATAAATAAACTT
Organism: Puma concolor; assembly: GCF_028749965.1. NCBI lineage: Eukaryota > Metazoa > Chordata > Mammalia > Carnivora > Felidae > Puma > Puma concolor. Next base: position 21,564,921 of record NC_141673.1, on the reverse strand, counting down.
ACATTTCTTCGTTTGCAAAATGGAGGTGATAAGAATACTTGCCTTAATTATCTCAAAGGGTTCTGGTAAGAATTAGTAGATATTTAATGTAAAATAACTTTATAAATTGGCAAGCATTACCCAAATATTAATTGTTATCAGTACTACAGAAGGTATTGATAAATTTCTGACTTTAAATATAGACTTTACTAGTTATTTGTTTATTCCAATAAGAAATTTCTATTCATTTTTCTTCTCTGGTCATACAGACTCTTCAGAGTTTAGGCTTTACACCAACCACTAGGTTTCATTACTAAAAAAATCTTCCCACATTCCCAGTTAGGAACCATTACAGCAATGATTCTAGGAGTGTGTATGGAAGAGCTGCTTATCACAGACCTTTAAATATACATTGCCCCTCCCCCATTACGTTCTGATATAATCTATTGGGAGGTAGTCCCTCCATCACAATCGTTTGGGTTGAGAATCAATGCCACAATAGCCATTGCTCCAGATGGGAGACTGTTTTGATACTTTGATGCCTTAAATTTGATGCTTCTGAGTTTAGATATTTTTAAAAATCTAGCATATGCCTTTTCCTCTAATATGCCCTCACTACCTAAAGTGCTCTGCTGAAAAGACCCAATTAAATATCATTTTAAAGACAAGAAAAAATATATTCTTAAAATGTAGTACATTTAATAAGGATCAGCTTCTAGTTTTCCCAGATGTAAGAAATTAAGTACATAATATGTGAGACATGCCTTAATGAGAAAATAAAAATAGTTATTACCTTGCTTTCATTAGGGTAGACTAGTAACTAAGACGTGATTTTTTTTTTTTTTTAAATTCACACAACTTTAAAGACAAATGCAAACAGAATTTCCATATTGAACCAATCTTCATGCATATACCTTTGCCTGACCGGTGATTTACTTTGGCCTTTAGCTACTGCATTAAAATACAGCTCACAGGGTGCCTGGGTTACTTAGTCCCATGAGCATCGGACCCTTGATTTTGGCTCAGGACAGGATCTCACGATTCCAAATGTTGCAAAGGCCTCCCTGAATGGGATTTTCTCACGCCTCTCTCTGCCCCTCCCCCACTCATGCTCCCTCTCTCTCTCAAAATAAATAAAAATCTAAAAAAATTAATAAAATACAGTTCACAATTGGTAAAATATATACGTACCTAACTGTAAAATACAGATAAGAAATGTTGGGGAGAACACTCAAGGAGGAGAAATTTCCAAGCACCTTGGTTTTTTTTTTATGTTTAAATTTTTTTATTTTTTTAAGCCAACTCTACACCCATCATGGTGCTTGAACTCACAACCCTGAGATCAGGAGCCATAAAGCCCCTGGATTTTTAAATTAGTTTTTTACTCATTTTAATGTTTAATCCTATTTCTCTAATATGTGTATGCAAGTGGATTTTTTCAGATATTACAAACCTCTCATTTAAAAACAATATTGCTTTTGTCTTCTTTAGCAAAGAGTACTTATTTGGTAAGTTAGGTTCTGCATTTAGGGAATGTGAGAAATGCCAGGAATCAATCTTGAATGATAGCATTTTAGAGTGGGGAAGCATTAAAAATAATCTAATCTCACTTCATTGCCAATAATTCCCCAAGAATTACTTTAAGGATGTTTTAAAATTTATCAAGCATAAATATTTTATTTTCTGCTATACTTTTGTGTTAATGACAAACCTTATTTCACTGAAATGAGAGAAGCAGTCTGCATGAACTGTAAGGTTTGGAATCAGGTGCTATTTCTTTGAGATTCAATAAATAGAAGTTTCATGGGTATTTAAATTTTCCTGTTTTTTGAATCCATATATATATACATATACATATACATATACATATACATATACATATGTATATGTATATGTATATGTATATGTATATGTATATGTATATGTATATATATCTCCACATTACTCAAATTCTCCATAATTGATTTTTATGTACTCACTTTTAAAAAATATTTTAAAATGTACTCTGAAGCAGGTTTTCTCAGTATGGTTATACTTTTTTTTTTTTTTTTTTTTTACTGTTTATTTATTTTGAGAGAGAGAGACAACAAGAACAGGGAAGAAGGATCCCCAAAACTCCAAGATCATGACCTGAGCCAAAAGCAAGAACCAGATGCTTAACTGACTGAGCCACCCAGGCACCTCAGTATGGTTAGTATCTTAATATGGTACGATTACAAATAGGGTTGCTTTATATTTTTCAGTTATGTTGTTAGATAGATAAAAGTTTAGATAAAAGAAGTTTAGATAAAAGTTAGATAGATAGACTTGTGTTTTGGGAGGTCTTTTATCAATGAAATCTTTCTTTGGGGTCAAAAAATTTAACAGGCACTTCACCAAAGAAGATAAACAGATGGCAAATGGCATATGAAAACATACTCTGCATCATATGTCATCAGGGAAATGCAAATTAAAACAACTTATGACTAAACAGTGATTTAGAATGGTCAAAATCCAGAACAGACAATAAATGCAAGGAAGGATGTGGAGCAGCAGGAACTCTCATTCACTGCTGGTGAGAAATGGTACAACCACTTTCTTACAAAATAAACCATATATTTACCGTAAGACCCAGCAATCATGTTCCTTGGTATTTACTCAAAGGAGCTGAAAAATTATGTCCACACAAAAGCCTGCGCATGGATGTTTTGTGATAGTTTTTTTATTTATAACTACCAAAAAGTGGAAGAAACCACAATGTCCCTCAGTAGGTGAATGGATAAATAAACTGTGGTACATACAATGTAATATTATTCAGCTCTAAAAAGAAATCAGCTATTAAACCTTGGTGGGGGGGGGGGGGACAAACAGAGAGGAATCTTTAATGTATATTACTAAATGAAAAAGACCAATCTAGTAAGACTACATACTATATGATTCCAACTACATGACATTCTGGAAAAGGTAAAACTATGGAGACAGTAATAAGATTGGGGCTGCAGTGGGGAGGGAGGATAAACAGAGTACAGAGGATTTTTAGGGCAGCAAGACTGCTCTGTAAGTTATTACTAAACTGATGGATATATGTCATTATATGTTTGCCCAAACATACAGAATGTATGACACCAAGAATAACTCTAATGTAAACTATGGGCTTTGAGTGATAATGATGTGTCAATGTAGGTTCATCAACTGTAACAAAAGTATCACTCAGGTGGAAGATGTTTATGACAGGAGAGGCTATGAGGTTATGCACCTGTGGTAGCAGTGGGTATATGGGAAATTTCTGTGCCTCTGCTCAATTTTGCTGTAAACCTAAAAATGCTCTAAAACTCTTTTAAAAAACTGTCCCATTTCCCACTGTTAGTTTTAAATTTAATGTTATCTCTCATTTCCTTTTTGTTAGCTTTTGTCTGGTATATATTTTTGTTCCATCACATATTTTCAGTGTCTCTGTGTCATTTTATTTTGAAGGAATATTTTTGAAATTTGAAGGAATATGTCCTGCCGCACATACCTTGATTTTTCCCCTAACACTATCTTAGTGCCTCTGCCTTTTAACAAGGGAATTTAAACAATTCATATTTACCACAATGACTTAACTGTTACATTCTAATTTAATGTTTTCTATTTATCATGCTTCCTTTTTATTCCATTTTTAATTTTTTACCTTTTGTTAGATTAATTGGATATTGTCATCCAAGTTTCTCCTCAGTCCTAATGGTTTAAAGATTATTATCTTTAGTAATCTAAGGTTATATATACAATATTAGCACATATTATTTAAACACACATTGTTCTATCAAAGTCTAGTGTAACTGCCCTCTTAAAAGGACAAAAAAAACAAAAACAAGACAAAAACTTAAGCACAATTTTATTAACCTATTTCCCTTCCTTTTCCCCCCAGTGCAACCTCTCATACAAACGTCATATAGAATTTTAGTTACACATTAAAAACAATTTTCCTTATAGAAATGAACAAAAATTTAGGTTTAACACCAAGTTTTACTAGTTTCTTATTACTGTTCCTTACTAATTTTTCATTTTAATTAATTCTATTAAAAAAAGCTGTTCTTATTTTTGCCTTTACTTTTTAAAATTTTTATACTTAAATATTTATTTAAGTAATCTCTACATCCAACATGGGGTTTGAACTTACAACCCGAGATCAAGGGTTACATGCTCCTCCAACTGAGTCAGCCAGGCACCCCCTTATTTTTGCCTTTAAAATAAAAGTTAAGGTTTGGGGCACCTAGGTGGCTCAGTAGGTTGAGTGTCTGACCTCGGCTCAGGTCATGATTTCGCAATTCGTGAGTTCAAGCCCCGCGCTGGGCTGTCCTGACAGGTCAGGGCCTAGAGCCTGCTTCCAATTCTGTGTCTCCCTCTCTTTCTGCCCCTTGCCTGCCCATTCTCATTCTCTCATTCATTCTCTCTCTCTCTCTCTCTCTCTCTCTCCTTCCCTCCACTCTCAAAAATAAACAGTAAAAAAATTAAAAGTTAAGGTTCAAATTATTGTCCCACAGAATTTTGAAGATATTACTTAACTATCTTTTAGCATCCAATGTTGCCAATGGAGAGTATGATGCAAATAAACCTGATTTTCATCCTTTTGCTTTTCTCTCTAAAAGAGTTTAAGACTTTTCTCTTTGTCTTCAGTATTACGAAATGTCACCAATATGTCTAGGTAAGATTTGTCTTTCACTCACTTTGCTCGGCATTTAGTTGGCTCTATCAACTTGAAGGCTTGTTTCTTCCTTCAAATTTGAGACATTTCATTACTTTTTAAATTATGTTTCCTAATTCCTTTTTTCCTGTTCTGTCTTTCTGGAACTCTCTTTAGATACATGCTCTCCTTCGTGTATGTGTGGCCACCTGAACACCACTGGTCAAAAGAAATGTGTTTCTCCTACCCGATGCCCTCCCACCCTATGAATATACCTCAACATCTTTAAATATTTCTTTCCCCTAGACTTCTTTCCCTATTCCCATGGCCCAGATACCCCCTGCACAATGAACTGCGCTTTGCTAGAGCTACAGCTCCTTGCAGCTCCTTTGCCGCTCTATTTTTCTTTCACTCTTTCCCTATTGTGTGTCTTTCTTAATGGTTATCTCAATGATTTTACCATACTTTTTAAACTTGTTTTTCCTCCCCTCTCCCTTTTTTAGAATACCCTTTGTTCAGTCTTTGCTATCTGTGCTATACAAAATAGCAGCCATTTAGCAACACATGGCTATTAAAATTTAAATTGATTAAATATATGGGGCGCCTGGGTGGCGCAGTCGGTTAAGCGTCCGACTTCAGCCAGGTCACGATCTCACGGTCCGTGAATTCGAGCCCCGCATCAGGCTCTGGGCTGATGGCTCAGAGCCTGGAGCCTGTTTCCGATTCTGTGTCTCCCTCTCTCTCTGCCCCTCCCCCATTCATGCTCTGTCTCTCTCTGTCCCAAAAAAATAAATAAACGTTGAAAAAAAAAAATTAAAAAAAAAAATAAATTGATTAAATATAAATAAAATTAAAATTCACTTCCTTAATTGCACTAGCCACATTTCAAGTGCTCAATAGCCACTTCATTATAGATTATAGAACATTTCCATAAGCAGGAAGTTATACTGCACATTGTTGTCATAGACATATTCAACTTTAGCTGTGTCCAGTGTTTTTAAGCTGTCTTTATTCACCCAGACATCACAAAAGTATGTTTTTTGAATATCTACTAGGCAAGACAGTATTTTAGGAGATAGGGATAGCAATGTATCAAATGAATTCCTGCACTCATGTAACTTACATGCTACTCAACAAATAAGAAAGAATATAGTATATCAAAAGGTTCTAAATGTTCACTGAGACCAGTAAGTAGGGCTAGGGAGAAAAGGAGTGACAGGAATGGGAGAAGGATAGATGGACAGAAATCTCTAAAAGGGGGGATGTGACCAGAGACCTGCGAAAAGTAATGAACTGAGGCATGGGGATATCTGAGGTAAGAGAATTCCAGGCAAAAGTACTGCCAAGTACAAACGCCCTGAGACAGGAGTCAGACTAACAGGAATGAATGGTGCAGAGGGGGAAAACAGCAGGGGATAACAATGGAGAAAAGCAAAGAACAAGATCATGTTGGATTTCGAAAGCCACTGGAAGGACCTCAGTAATTTTAATTGGATTGCAAAAGGAAGCCAGTGGAGGGTCTTTAGTTGAGAAGTTATTTGATACAAATTAAATTTTAACAATGGTACTCTGGTTGGTGGGTTGGTAATAGTGCAGGCAAACAAAGGCAGAAGAAGAAATACAACTTAGGAATTAACCAGAATAATTCAAGCAGATTTGGAAGTGCTAGTGTTATAGATGGTAGGAAAAGGTCCAATTCTGGTTGTTTCTTAAAGCTGGTGGTTTTAGGGAGGCTATTGTTTTTATTTCAAAGATAAGACTTTTAATTTTCAAAGATTTTTAACCGATTATTTTCCATAAGAGCTTGTTCTTATTCTAGGAGTTCAAAATCCTATCACGTGTTTATAAAAGTCTCTACTTTTCTTTGGCATTAACTGTATTATTCATTTATTTCTTGCCTCTTAATTGGTTTTTGAAATAGGCATTTTGTCATTTATTTCACCCATCCAACATTAGAATTCCTTTCTTAATGTGAAGAATTTCATTGGGGGAGTAAAATTTGCTTCCTTCAATAAATGTTGGAAAAGACTACTGAAACTTCCTGATTCCTTTCCATGAGTGTGACACAGATGTTGCCTCAAATTGTACTCACCTTAGATTTCCCTCAGATACTAAAGAAGGGAAGGGAGAGAACTTTCTCTTTCTGGGGGCAACAGCGGTGACAGTAGGGGCAAGGTCAAGTACCTAAGAATAAAAGTTCAAACAGGGCTGACTGCAGAAGTTGCCGTAAGGATGAATACACAGACCAATAATGACAGTAGTAGGGGCGCCTGGGTGGCGCAGTCGGTTAAGCGTCCGACTTCAGCCAGGTCACGATCTCGCGGTCCGTGAGTTCGAGCCCCGCGTCGGGCTCTGGGCTGATGGCTCAGAGCCCGGAGCCTGTTTCCGATTCTGTGTCTCCCTCTCTCTCTGCCCCTCCCCCGTTCATGCTCTGTCTCTCTCTGTCCCAAAAAAAATAAACGTTGGAAAAAAAAAAATTTTTAAAAAAATAATGACAGTAGTGCAAAATGAAAAATCAAGCGTCCAATGTCAGGCAGTAGTGTGTCCCATCACACTAGATTACAATGTAGTTGTGGTTTGGGGGTATGGATCTGACAGGTAAATCTTGAGCCTGGTTCCCCAGATCGCCCATGATTCTAAAACATATATATTTAAGAGCTTTGTTAAATGATTCATATGTCCCATTTACCCATTTAAAGTGTGTGGTCCAGGGGAGCCTGGGTGGCTGAGTTGGTTAAGCATCTGACTTCAGCTCAGGTCATGATCTCGTGGTTCATGGGTTCGAGCCCCATGTTGGGCTCTGTGCTGATAGCTCGGAGCCTGGAGCCTGGAGCCTGCTTTGGATTCTGTGTCTCCCTCTCTTTCTGCCCCTCCCGTCTTGCACTCTGTCTCTCTCTCTCTCTCTCAAAGGTAAACATTACAAAATTTAAAAAAAAATTAATGAAGTGCGTGGTCCATAGGTTTTTAGTACGCTCTCCAATGGTACAACCATCACCACAATCACTTTTAGAACATTTTCATCACCCTGAAATTCCACTGTACCTATTAGCAGTCTCTCCCCATTTCCTTCCAATCCTGCCTCCAGCCCTAGGTACCCACTAATTTACTTTGTCTTTACAGATCTGCCTTTCCTGGAAATTTCATGTAAATGAAATCATACAGTATGTGGTCTTTCATAACTGGCCTCTTTCATTTAGCATAACATTTTCAAAGCTTCCCTGCTGTGACATGTATTAGTGCTTCATTCTTTTTATTGCTGAATAATAATCCATTGTATGAATATATCACAGTTTCCTTGTCCACTCATACCATGATGACATTTGGGTTGTTTCCACTTCTGGGCTATTATGAATATTGTTCTTGTCAACATCAACATTTGTGTACAAGTTTTTGAGTGGACCTCTGTTTTTACTTCTCTTGAGTGGAACTTCTGGGTCATAAGTAATTCTGTTTAACTTTCAGAGTTACTGCCAAATTGTTTCTCAAGCACCCACACCATTTTACAAGCCCAGCTATGTAGGAGGGTTCCAATTTCTGCACATCCTCCCACCACTTGTTATCATCTGTCTTTTTGATTAGTCACCTTAGTAAGTCTGAAGTGTTATCTCATTGTGGTTTTGATTTACATTTCCATAATGGCTAATGACTTCAAGCATATTTTCATGTGCTCATTGGCCATTTTTATATCTTCATCAGAGAAGTATCTGTTCAAATCTTTGCCTATTTTTAAATTGGGTTATGTATCTTTTTTAGTTTTGAGTTCTTTATATAGCCTGGATACCAGCCCCTTACCAAATAAATGACTTATGAATATTTCTTCCATCCTGTGGGCTGTCTTTTTACTTTGCTGACAGTATCATTTGAGGCATAAAAGTTTTAAATTTTCATGAAGGCCAATTCATCTACATTTTTCTTTTGTCATTTACACTTTTGGTGTGGTATCTGAGAAGGCTTCTTAACCCAGGGTCATTAAGATTCATTCCTATATTTTCTTTTAAAGAGTTTCAACAGGGCGCCTGGGTGGCGCAGTCGGTTAAGCATCCGGCTTCAGCCAGGTCACGATCTCGCGGACCGTGAGTTCAATCCCCGCGTCAGGCTCTGGGCTGATGGCTCGGAGCCTGGAGGCTGTTTCCGATTCTGTGTCTCCCTCTCTCTCTGCCCCTCCCCTGTTCATGCTCTGTCTCTCTCTGTCCCAAAAATAAATAAAAACGTTGAAAAAAAAATTAAAAAAAAAAAAAAAGAGTTTCAACATAGTTTTACCTCTTACTTTAAACTCTGACCCATGAAGAGTACATTTTTGTGGATGATACAGGGAAGAGGTCTAGGCTCCTTCTTGTGGTATGTTTCAGCACCATTTGTAGAAAAGGCTAGTCTTTCCCACATTGAATGGTCTTGGCACCATTGTCAAAACTCAGTTCATCATAAATTTAAGAGTGTATTTCTGGTGTCTTAATTCTATTCCATTCCAATAATCTTTGTTAAACTCCTTCTCTACTCAATTAGCTAGAGAATATTTCTTGCTTACAATCATGACTACTGCCTATTTACAATCAATCAAATGTTTGAGAATTCTTGGGTGTTTGCTTATCCCATTTTCTTGACTATGGATGTTGTTTCTATGTGCCATAGCTGACATCCAGTGATGGGGTGGAGGGAAGGGAGAGATACCAAGTTCATCAACTGGATATAAAATCATTCCCTTCCTGGGGCCTGGCAGCTGTAGAATTTACCCTCCATGTTTTAGTCTATATGCAAACCCCACTGAAGTGTGCTATTTGGTAGAAGCGCAGGAAATGGTCTCAAAAAGAAGTGTCTAGATTGTTCACCTATTGCCTCAGGGGATCTATTCTAATTTCAACATTCTGTTGGGATGCTTTTTGAGGAGAAAAATCTCCTATACTCTCTTGACACCATTTGAGTGATGAGTTTAGAAAAAGGAACTCTGTGTGAGATTCAGTCTCTCCTTTCTTTGGTCTAAGCGTTGCCCACAAAAAGGATGCATTCTATTCTGCTTTATCTACAAGACAGACCTGCCTGTTTTGGGATCTAAAGTATTTAGGGGGAAAGAGACGTAAAGCAAACTTATCTTCTTACACCTAAGCTATTTGCTCCATGTGAGCTATTTCAGAAAAGAAACTGACTTTTTTTTCCTTTATTGACCTGATGTCTTTGCTCTGGTTCCCAAATTCCAGAAGGGGTAGATTGTTAGTTAAGAGTTGCCCATGAACTGATCCTACCTTAGCAACAGTCCTCTTTTAGATGGGATTATGGCTCCAGATTCTTCTGGTTTTGCCTATTTGGCAAAGTACTCTGATTTTGTGCACTTACAAGGATTTTTTTTTTTTTTAATTTTTAACAGTTATTTATTTTTGAGAGACAGAGGCAGAGTGTGAGTGAGGGAGGAGCAGATAGAGAGGGAGACACAGAATCTAAAGCAGGTTCCAGGACCTGAGCTGTCAGCACAGAGCCTGACATGGGGCTTGAACTCACGAACCATAAGATCATGACCTGAGCCAAAGTCAGATGCTTACCCAACTGAGCCACCCACGTGTCCCAAGGATTTCTGATCCTCTGATGGCACTTACTTTTCTTACTGTATGACTTTATTCTTCTTTTAACATATGTCATTTCATGAGGTCTGATAGATGAAATAGATGCATATAACAGCTCCTCATATTTCACTCTCAAGAAACTACTAATAAAGTGAGACCGGAATACCTAAGTCAACCAAGCCAAGCTCTTTCCTCTACTCTACATCACCTTGTAAGATATAGCCCTTACACTAGAGACCTTAACAATCTTGTTACAATGGAGACACTAATTCTTACATTGAGATAAAAGTAAAACTAAATACATAGCAATATATTATAAGTAATTAATGTATAGAGAATAAGTAAGTACCCAAGAATTATAAGAAGTTACACCAGGTTATAAAGAACAATTGATTGAAAAGGAGGAGCTTGAGACAAACTTGAAAGGAAACATACAATTCTAATGAGAAATAAGAAGGCAAATAAGAACATGGAGATGGAAAAGTGCACAAAAAATTCTGTTACAGGAAGTACACCAAGTTGGTTGAGTTATATATAAAAGAATAGTGGGAGATAAACCTAAGAAAGAGATCAAGAAGCCCAAGTAAGCTTAAGAGCCATGTAAGACCATAAAAACCTGTGTCACTTTCATTCAAAATACATTTGTAGAACAGGTATTAAAGCCACTGTAGATGAGTTATTTTTGAGGTAAAAGGTCCATACATAGATGATATTCTATTCTAAGGTAGTGAAATTGTCCCCCAATCATCTACTACCACATATTTCATATCTATAAACAGGAAGTACAAGTAAACAAATCAGCATATCAATAACTTTAAATCTCAGTAGGTGTTCAATAACAATGTTTTTCATATATACCTCTGATATGAAAAGAACCATCATCATTTCTCTCTACCACAAGATGGTCAATATGAACAGTTACAGGAGCTGGCTCAAGGGATATTGTACTACTACGAGGACTGTCGTCCTGTAAAAAAGAGAAGCGGTATCAGCATGTTGTTATTAAAGTAAATGATTTCTAATTTCTATGATTCTTTTCATTATTCCCCCACAAAGACCAAAAACTCATATCAATAAATGCTAATAAGCACATATTATAGAGAAGACACATTCTTAAGCATGAATTAAAGTCCCAGTCGGCAAAGTGAACATTCACAACACGAAAATATATAAATACTTATTAACATACTTTTAAATTTATTTTTGTGTTAGAAACTTGTATCTTCATTGGCATCACGGTTGCAACAGTTTCATCTTCCAAAAAATGTTGAATATTAGTAAGCGAAGATGTAAAAAACTCTGTGCTAAAGTTTTCTATATGGCATTGCAAAAATCCATTTTTTTCTGCAAGCAAAGAGTGTATTACAGCACCAGGCCCACTCTCAAATCTCAGAGTAATCTCAGGAGAGGATTTGGAATGAATTACAGATTTATGATCCGAACCTATGGAAAAAGAACACATGAAAATCATAACTTGTAGCACTATTCAAAAACTCTCAATTATTTGTCATCAGACATTATTGTCACTTTGTATAATGTTAAAGCAATAATATCTTAAAGTTTTAATATTTATCTTTCATTTACATGATATTTACAGTACATATACAATATACCATACACAGCCCTTCAATTTTTATAGACCTTCCATGGCACTTCTGTTGACCTATCTATATTTTCTAATGTTTTGGTGCCATGAAAACATATACCATGATATAAATCTGATATGATGCACACCTAAGATACTTAAAATGTCTGAGTGTGTACCTATCTATTCATTTATAATGTAACAGACAAATGTGATAAACAGTCATGACACTTAAAGCGACACTTAAGCCATTTCTTAAGAAATAACAAAAACGTGAAGTTCTGTACCTTCCTCATTAAAATTGGGTCCTTATATAATTAGAAAAGTAAGTAGACAAGACCTCAATAAAATGTCTCTATTAGAAAACAATTTTAAAACTGAAATTAAAGCAAGGGAGATATATATTACATTTATGTTTATACTGATTTATACATATATATAAACATAGTATACATGTATTTATGCCTTGGCCTTGTTCCAAAAAAGACTTTGAGTTGGCTGAGATAAATACTAAATTCAAAAACAAATTTTATCATTTCAATAAAGACTCATAGAAAATCTGATTTTAAAAAACAAAAGTTTTCAGTATGACCACTTAAGTGAACCTACCCTCACAGCAACTATTTTGTTTGTATTACGCTACCTAGCTCCAAAAAGAGTAAGAGGCAAAACGTTCATGGTATAATCATATGAAAAATAAGTAAGCAATGGAAAAGGACAGAAGGAAAAAGGTAAGGATGGGCAGTAAGATTAATGACTCCAAACACATTATTTACTTTTTCTGTGCCACAGGTGAACCAAAAATGAACTTTCTAGCAGCAAAGAGAAAAATGTGATCAGTTTCACAATTTACAGAATCGATGAATTAAAAAAAAAACAACTAACTGTTCTGGAAAAGTCAGACTATTGAAATATCAAAGTCACCAGTCTCATGGGTCCTTGTAGGAAGACCTACTAATTAAATTCATGATGGAGTGTTTATTTTCCCTCAGCATGGATGTGAATCCTTTAGTCCTATAAAGGCCAAATTTATACATATTTGTGAGGGGGAGGGGATGTAAGAAAATAAACATACCCATATTTATACATCAAGGATAGATCTCCATACACAATTCAAAGTGGAGAGTTGTTTCTGTAACTTTATTTCAGGTACAGGATAACGTTTAATTAATGTTAGTACTACAAATCGACATTCAAAATAAATAAATAATATACAGGAAGAGTTCAAATAAAATTCTAAAGCATTCTTTAAATAATTAAGAAGATTTTCTTTTTAAATAAAAGGCAAAAGCCACAAATTGATAATGGTCAGTGTTCTTTCCTATATCAAGAAAAATAAGAGTTTATTAACGTCTATTTAATAATAAGGACAATTAGAAACAACTTTGTAAATGTGACTTTGTTTTGCCTTTCATCTGTTTATCCACGTATCTACACACACACACACACACACACACACACACACACACAGAATGAGAGAGAGATTACCTACTCAGTCTAAGGAGCTGAGAGCCAGAAATAATTTCAAACAAAAAGAATATTTATTTGGAGCAGAGATAAAACAAAATCTTCACTAGTCAAAACTCACTCCTCTCTTCTACCTCTTATGCCATGAAATTATTATATTAAGGTCTTCCTACTAAAGGACTCCAAAATCCACACATTATAGAAAAACAAAAACAAAATCAAAAACAACTTTGCAATTTTAACTGGTCATGTCAGAGTGACAGCAGATACAAACTGTAGGTCAATCTTTATTCGCATGGTTTATTAATGTTTTAAATGTTCAAGCTAAACTAGTTGTTTCTCCTTTTCCTTTTATTTCATTTCCCCTTGCCCCTTTCTTTTCCTTTGCTTTCTTCCTTCTTGTTTTTTAGAAAAAAAATTTTTTTAATGTTTATATATTTTTGAGACAGAGAGAGACAGAGCATGAACAGGGGAGGGTCAGAGAGAGAGGGAGACACAGAATCTGAAGCAGGCTGCAGGCTCCAAGCTGTCAGCACAGAGCCCGACATGGGGCTCGAACTCACAAACCCTGAGATCATGACCTGAGCTGAAGTCGGAAGCTCAACCAACTAAGCCACCCAGGCGCCCTGCTTCCTTCTTGTTTTTTATCTTTAAACAACTGAGGCAGTTGAGAAAAATAAGGTATTAGCACTGACTATATGATCCATACATACAGGACATTTCAAAATGATTTCAGTAAGGAACAACATGAAACAAATTAATAGGACATGGTACTAACTGACCCATAAAAATAAGTAAAAACAATTGAGCAACTGGAAATAATTTTAAGAGTGTACAATTTGAAAACTGTTTTGGATTTGGGAATAGAACAGGATCTAAGTTTTGAAATTTTGGTTTTTTGCCCACTATGAAACCTTTCCAATTGTATATTTAGCTTCCACTAGTTTGCATGCTTTTGGGATTGATACTTGCCAACAGGAAATTCTTGAAATTTCTTAACAGCTACATTGTAAACTGCAAGGCCTATACATAGAAAAATGCCTGGAGACAATTTTTTTTCTATGATGCTGATTTAAAGACAAATGGCACATTTACCTGCAATTCCCAGGATGTGAGGTGATAGTATACTTATTTGATACCATGCAGGACTATGTATTTCAACAATATATGTATCAGATACAGCATTCTATATATATAGCAAAGAAAAATATTTACAGCTCAGTGGCTTTTTAAAAGAATTAAAAATTTGAGCAATGTCATTTTATTTTATTTAAATTTTTTTAACGCTTTTTTATTTATTTTTGAGACAGAGAGAGACAGAGCGTGAACGGGGGAGGGCCAGAGAGAGAGGGAGACACAGAATCTGAAACAGGCTCCAGGCTCTGAGCTGTCAGCACAGAGCCCGACGCGGGGCTTGAACTCACAGACCGTGAGATCATGACCTGAGCCGAAGTCGGACGCTCAACCGACTGAGCCACCCAGGCGCCCCTGAACAATGTCATTTTAAATGCTTAATAGAACTATTCTAATAAGTTAATTTCTTCAAATGACTGAAAACCATGAGTGGTAACTCCATATAAACTTTGAAAAAGGGATAGTTTTATGTGGTTTCCTCTTTATACACTGCATGTTTTGTTGTTCCTATCCCCCTACGTTCAGATGAATGTGTTGATGTTAGAATGAAGGACCGTAAGAACATGACATACGATTTTGCCAAACACCAGGTATCATGTCAGACTCAGGAAATGTTTGCTTACAAGCAAGATAATGGAATGTAAAAATTGACATTTATTCTAGCATAGAGCTAAGTTTGACATTCTAGGATTACTTTATTATTCTTTTCATACAGAAAAGACCTGTTTTCTTAAACCAATTATCTCAAAGAATGAGAAGACTAAAAACGATGGCACTTAACAAAAGAAACAAAAAGAAATTAGAGAATACATCCTCAACACATTACATCTCTAATAACAATCAAAATACTTTATGAAAATAAGGTAAGCTAAGAAAACAAATCTCTCACATTATTATAAATAAATGTAATTTTCCTTGAATTTATTTATACCAAAGACAGAACTGCTGAGGAGTTATATGTAAAAAACACAACAAATTTAAATCATATTAAAGTCTTACCTATTGGACGATTACAGAGGTAATGTCGAAGACTGATATTGCCTAACTGATCTGGTGTCACTTGGTCCACTTGAAGACAGATTTCCATATCTTCCCCTCGGATGTCAATTTCCCCATTAACACCAGTAATTTTAAACACCACAACTGACATCTAATAATGATTGCATAAATAATATTAGCATACCAAGTAATTCAAAACAAAATTTAAGAAATAACACAGGAAACTACTAAAATCTCTAAAAATACAATAGTGACCTAATAAAACCAATAATATACTTGTGATCAACAAAACCTGGTTATTACATTACAGTGACAAACTTCAGCTTCCTTTCTTCCTATTCAGTCAAGAGATGAATTTTTTTAGGTCACACAGATAACATTTCTGTGTGAAATTATTTTCATTGAAAGCTGAACATATTTTCTAAGTCATCTGTAAGAATATTTCACTGGGTGGAAAGGACTTATAACAAACCAGTAACATATTTCTTTTGTAGAAAGTTCCTCAGAAGGACTGACTACCATCAACCATCAAACTTGTTTTCAAAGTGTATTTAAATGCAACTACATAAAGGTCAAAAGGTAAAAACCTCCCCTCCACAGTACGAAAAAAAACAGATTTAGAAGAATGAAATTCAGAGAAAAACAATTCAGTAAGAGGGAAGGGAGAAGTGTCAAGAGTAGAACGAGCAAAGTGAGTCACTCACTACTATGGCAATTCACTTTACATAATTATGTCATAAAATCTGTACATATTTATCTGAAATAAAAGTGGTGGCATTTCTCTTCATAGAATCTCTGTGAAATGATTACCAGGTCTTGATTTTCTTGAGCACCCTCTGAATTTGTACTGATGGCATCTGGAGAGGTTTCACCAAAATTCTGTAGATTTGCACTGGCATTTGCACTCTCCGTTAGGCTCTGGTAATTCATAGTTGAGTTCTTTTTAATACCTGAAATAATAAAAAAGTTAACTAACAAATTAAAATCAGTCTTATACAAACGATCCGACAATGTTAAATTTAACCAAAAAGGGCTATCCTTCAAATCTTTCTTAAGCAAAGGCTTGTTTAAAAGACAATAAGCAAAGAAAAATTAAATTGTAGTTAGTTTAGCAAATAATAAGAAATAACGTCCACAATAAAATGTTAGAGATACTAAAGCCTTAAATGTAGTATGAAAAGAACTCAAAAACACTGAGCACAGCCTTCACATTGCTGGTGTGGTGCTGGCATAGCGGGTTCCTGGTCAGCCAGCTATGCCTCCCTCTCTGCCGTCCTACTTTGAATAACCCCGGTCCAACCACTTCATTTCCCCTTTCAGTACCACTTCTAATTATCTCCTACCTGAAGTTAATGTCACTACAATCAATGTGATCACCCTCTGTTCTTACCTACCTGCCTTAATTTTTCAGTGTGCTGTATTTCATTATTTCTCAAACTCTGTGGAAAAAGACAATCTTAAAAAAATTTTGTGCCCATCATAGATCAGTATCTTTTAAAAATACCATAAAAGTGAATTATTAGAAACAGTGGATTAGAAAAGCCCAAGTCATACAAAACACAGTTTGTTTTAAGTTATTACACAGTTAACCCTTGAACGCTTCTAAGATTTGATTATTTAATATGAATTATTAAACTTGTATTGCTTTACCTTTTTCCAAAAATATATGAGTATCACTTCCATCACTTTCTAACAACTGTTCTTCCAATATCATACTGTCAAGTGAAATGGTGTCCAATGAGGTCTGTGAGGGGCTTCTTTTCATGTTCTTATAAGAAACACAGAGTGGAGCCAGGTTGGGTGGAATCCGTTCCTTAGGCTTTCCACTGCTGACAAAATTATTAGAAAAACATCACATAAAACCCATTCTTCTATGTGTTAACTCTAATGTCATATTTTGTCAGGAGGTTTTCTGTCCAAAAACAAAATATGCCCCCCACCACATACATACATACGCCCAGAAAATCAAAAACCCCCAAATTCCAATAGTATGTTGTTACCTGAAAGATGACTGTGATTTAAGTGTTCTAACCGTGGGTGCTTCTTCTTGATTGATTTCTAGGTTCTCAGAGAGTGAAACTGTTTCTGGAAGCAAATCTTCAGCTTTAAAGACTGACTCTATGGTTTCATGTCCTTTAGTAGTTAAATTATTTGAAAGTATGTTTTGATTACCATCATTATCAAAGGACAGCAAACTTGAATCTTCTCTGTAGTTTAAGACACTATTTGAATCTGTATACAAAGAATCCTTTTTGTCACTTGTTTCTGATCCAATTTCTCCTGATCCACTTTTGCACACAATTCCACTACTTTCATCTTCACTTATTTTCCCTAAATTTTTATCTGATAAATAATCAAGAAAAGAAATACCTTTTTGCAGATTTGTATCACTAGCTGATTTAAAAAGCAAGGGATCCTTTGAAGGGACATGGCTAAGGTCAACACTCATAGATCTGTTGTCTGACATGTGATTAACAGTTACACTTCTGATTTGATTTATACCACTACTAACTTGCCTCCTTTTTGAAGACAAACATTCTCCATTTTCTGTAGGCAAATAATCAGGAACCATTGGGCTCACACTTTCAGTGACAGGAGACTTAAGAGTATTTCCTTGATCCACTGGATGTAGCAAAAGAGCCACTTCTGCACTTTTAAGTAAAATTCCAATGCAAATGGATGTCTGACTAGGAGGAGCGCCAGTCACAGCTTCTACATCTTTTCTTAAGTTCTCCAAAAGCAAAATGAGTGACTCGTGGAGGAAAAGCAAGAGCAGATACTGGTAGTGATTGATCTGCATACTGACATGTTTATGAATGTGAACCAGGACATGAACATCTGCATCTGATGATGAAGAGGAAAATCTTAAAAATGTATCTGAAGATTTTGGACTACCATTTGTCAAGGGCTCAGATTCTGTACTATAATACTCTTTCAAGAGCTTCTTCCGCTTCAATCGTCCAGTCAGATCACTAGATTCACTTTGTGATGTATTTAGAGATACCTGATTACAAGTCTGCAGCTCTTTTTGTGACAGGGCATACCTTGTTGGTTGGCAAATCCAGATGGAAAGAGGGAAAGAGTCTATAAAATTTATTGGCCGCCCTTTTCCACTTTTCATCCCTTCATAATCTATCCAAAATTGAGAAAAGTACACAGCCCAAACATCTGTGGCAGCAGAAGTTTTGAGAGTGTGTTTATTCAACTTGGGAATAATATTTCCTTTATAAACTTCATGCATTTTAGTATCTTGTTCATGAGCATGTCTCTGGAAGATTGGATGCAACAGATTAAAATTGTCACCAGATTTGGGAAAGCTGGTATATGCTTTACTGAAAAAATCACAATCTTTAAAGTCTTGAAACAAAGCTTCTAGATCAGAATGTCGACAGTTTGGACAGTGCCTTGTATTTGTGGCAATCATTTCAGAACTCTGAATAGAAACTGCACGTGGTTGATCTTGATGACATTCAGATTTCATTTCAGAAGGAATGACAAACTATAAGAGAAAAAACATTAATCTAGTCTAACTTACAATTCCATACATCTTGAAGATAAAATAATCAAGAACATAACTTAGCTCAGGAATTCTTTTTGGTATATCCCACCAAAACACTACTTTCTTATCCAAACATAATATATGAACTTTCTCCCCACAAATCTTTTTATTAAACCAAGTAAAAAGGACTTAACTAACCACTAAGAAAAGAACAACTTTAAACAAAATTAAAACTAAATCAATATTACTAAAAGCTTACTATGCCTTGAGAATTAAGTGTTAAGTTTGGAAAAAAGAACTTTTTGTTAAGATATTTTAAATTTTTTTTTTTAACGTTTATTTATTTTTGAGAGAGAGAGAGACAGAGCATGAATGGGGGAGGGTCAGAGAGAGGGAGACATAGAATCTGAAACAAAGATATTTTAAATCCAGGAGATGTGGGGGATAACTGGATGGAATGACTGGATAGATGCCATTAGAATCACTTTTCTCAGATAAAACTATTAAGAAAATAAACTTAAGCATACAGGTCAAACTATTTACTAATTTTTCAGAAATAGTTACTCTCAGTCCTTAAAATATGTTTTTTTTGTCCTTAAAATACTGGTTTTAAAACTGTGCATATTGAGAAAATATAGAGATTACACAACTGTCTTAAAGTATAATTGTGATTTTATAAAATTCATCTTTTTATAATTGAACATAGTAAGACTTTTAAGAAAATCTTTAAAACATTTCTGCAATGAAATTTTAACATTTATGAATAACCCCATTTTACAGAGAAGAAATTAAAGGTATAGAAATTTAGAGTATCACCAACAGATCCAGAAACTGAAATTTTTCATCCAAGTCTTACTCTATTTACTACACTATAGTAGCTGTTGTTTTTTTAAAAAACAAAACGAGAGGTTAGAGTGGGAGAGAGCCAAAGCATAAGAGAGTCTTAAAAACTGAGAACAAACTGAGGGTTGATGGGGGGTGGGAGGGAGAGGAGGGTGGGTGATGGGTATTGAAGAGGGCATTTTTTGGGATGAGCACTGGGTGTTGTATGGAAACCAATTTGACAATAAATTTCATAAAAATGAATAAATAAATAAAGTGTGCATAAAAAACAAAACAAAAAACCTCGCTCCTTTAAAGTTTAAATATCCCTGGGATTCAGATTATCAACTACTTGGTTGTAATACAAAGCAAATTTCTATTATCTTTGGATATCAATAACAGAATAACTGTGAACAAATAAAACCCAGATCTAATTTATAAGTTTCACTGTATTAATTTCCACTTTAAAAGAAAAATTTTATAGCTCCGGTAGGAAGTAGGGGAAAAAATACTGAGATTTAAATGTTATTTCTGCTTACCTCCAAATGGATGAGCAGTGACAAAATGAAACAGGTTAAATGGAAGATAGAGAAAGAAGGGGGAAAAATGGTCTCTTAAGGCTTTTTAAACTGAAAATCAAAATTAAAATTAAAATTTCAAAATCAAAATTAAGATTACAATAAAGTTGATTTATATTTGAACACCCATCTTAAATCCTGGAAATTACGACGTTAACTTTTCTTCTCTAAAAATGGTTTTGTTATCACAGTCACTTGTGTATATGGTACCTTTAGCATTAAGCCATCAATTCGAATATCAACATGCTCATCAGATTTTGAATTGTCATTCAACTTGTATACAGCCATAAATTGATTAAGACTCTGTTTTAAATCCAAGAGAAATTGATTTAACCATAGAATACTTCTTTCATCCACGGTAAACTGTAGTGCATTCAGTTGGCTATAAAGGTTGGGAGATGGAACTGTGGAGAAAAAAAAATTTAAAGATTTTTAATGAACAGATAGTCTAAATCTTCCCTGAGAAAAAACATTTTTAACTTTTATTCTTTTTAAATTAAGATAATAAGTTTTGAAATTTTATTTACAAAATTAAAGTGACACATGTGGATGATAATGAATACATTTAGACAGACAAAAAACATTTTTCTATGCTTCACTAACTGAAAAATATATTGTTTATTCTAAAACTATCTATAAATAGGAAACAACGTTTAGATCTCTCTTCCTAGTATCTGTAAGGACTTTTCCTACCTGAATGATAATCTGAATCCTCTAAAATAAGAGAACCGAGTCTAATGACTAATTTCTTACGAAAGTGGTGAACAGGCAGGTCTCCTTTGGGAGGAGGGGCCATGCAGTTTTATTCTCCACTTAATCCTAAGCCTAGAATACCGCTTGGTGCAAAGTAAAAATTCAAGTATCTACTAGATATAAAAGGAATATACTCCTTTTTCATAGCTCTCCTCAAATATTAGAATGCCTGGGGGTTGGATAAGTGTTTTAGTGCTAGTTTATATTAAACTAATATTCACAATTAGAGTATACACCTCTTTCTTCAATCCTTTTGTTTATACTATAAAAGCCATTATTGTTTTCAGAGCATCTTGATAAAAAATCTTCTATCCCAAACATTCAAACCTACTCACTTCTAGTAAAGCAAATAGCATGTATATCTAGATTTTTTAGACAACAATAATTTAAGGAAAATAAATCCAAGGTATAGGATATCATTAAAAAGACAGCATAATAACTATGTCCTAAATAGGATGTTTTTTTGCACTCATTCATTCATTTTCTTCCAGGAAAGATTCACTGAATGCCAACAATATTTTGTGTATGGTGTTAAGCACGAAAATAATAAAATGTCTGTAGATTTTTACTCAACACAGACACAAAGGTAGAAAAATGTAATTCAAGTCTAACAGAGACATCCAATTGGGATGTGGCAGTGCTTATATTTGGAAATTGAAAGGAAGTGGGGTGTCGAAGAGATCACATCATACTCTGGAAGGAAGGAAAAAGAAGGCCTTTCAAGTATAAAATGAGTAATGATGACAGCTACAGAGAGGACTAGAGAGCACATGTAGTCCCCAAAGCTATAACACAGAAGGAAAGAAGAATCCGGGCTGTGGAGATCTGGGACAGAGGAAGAAACTGGTACACTAAGCACGAGAAAAATCTACACATAGTAGTACAAGTACTACAAGTAGTTTCCAACAGGGGTCTACTTATGAAATAGATTATTATATGGTTATTAAAGATACTTAAATAAACCTGTAGAAACCTGGAATATGCTCATATCATCAAAGGGAAAGGATGTAGGGGCGTATAGGTGGCTCAGTTGGTTAAGTGTCCAAACTCTTGATCTTGGCTCAGGTCATGATCTACTGATTTATGGGATAGAGCTCTGTGTCAGCTCCCGCTGACCGCACAGAGGCTGCTTTAGATTCTCTGCCTCTCTCTCTGCCCCTCCCCCACTTATTCTCTCTCACTCACACTTGCTCTCTCTCAAACTTTAAAAAAAAAAAAAAAAAGAACTTAAAAGAAGGGTACGGGGGGGCGCCTGGGTGGCGCAGTCGGTTGAGCGTCCGACTTCAGCCAGGTCACGATCTCGCGGTCCGTGAGTTCGAGCCCCGCGTCGGGCTCTGGGCTGATGGCTCAGAGCCTGGAGCCTGTTTCCGATTCTGTGTCTCCCTCTCTCTCTGCCCCTCCCCCCGTTCATGCTCTGTCTCTCTCTGTCCCAAAAATGAATAAAAAACGTTGAAAAAAAAATTAAAAAAAAAAAAAAAAAAGAAGGGTACAGGATGTAAATCAAATATGCAAAAGAAACACATACATTAAAAACAGGACGAGCAATACTATACTTACTGTATGGTCTCAACTGTCCCCTCAAAACTGGTATGCTAACCCAGGGTACCTCAGAATATGACTGTATTTGAAGACAGTTTTAAACAGGCAGTTTAAAACAGTTTTAAACAGGCAATTATAGTAAAAATGAGTTCATATGGATGGGCTCTAGTATATATAGTACAATCAGCATCATTAGGAAACACACACAGAGCAAAGACCATGTGAACAGACAGCCATCCACAAGCCAATAAGAATTCTCTGAAGAGGGGCGCCTGGGTGGTTCAGTCGGTTGAGCGTCCGACTTCAGCTCAGGTCATGATCTCACACTCCGTGAGTTCGAGCCCCGCGTCGGGCTCTGTGCTGACGGCTCAGAGCCTGGAGCCCGCTTCAGATTCTGTGTCTCCCCCTCTCTTTGCCCCTCCCCTGCTCATGCTCTGTCTCACTCTGTCTCAAAAATAAGTAAAAACAAAAAAAAGAATTCTCTGAAGAAACAACCCTGCTGACACTTGATCTAGAACTTCCAACCTCCAAAATTATGAAGAAATGAATGTCTTTTGTTTAAATCACCCAGTCGGTGGTGCTTTGTTATGGCAGCCCTAACAAATTCATACATTTATGTTTTAGCAGAAGTTGTCTCTAAACTGTAGACTCGTGGCCAGTTTTTTATTTTTGGTATATTCTTTTTTTAAATAACATAACATATATTACATTTACAATTATTTTAAAAGTTATATTTTTATAAAGTTGGGTTGCTTAACAAAGAGATGAAATATAAGTACTGAAAATGGATCCCTGTACCTTTGTATATGTTTGAAAATTTTCATAGTGAAAAGTTAAATTAAACACAGTTAAACATAACCTAGCAATTCCATTCCTAAGTATCTAGGGGGCTAGGCTTTAAATTGCTGTAAGGAATTTAATGTTTTTATCAGAAAAAATATATATTATAGAATAAGATTACAATTCCTATGGCACGTGTTAATAAAAATGATAGAAATAAATAAACCTAGGTTAGAAATCAGAAATCTTGGAAACTAGTCTTCACTCTGAAGAATTACTAACTCAGTGATGCATTACTTAAGGAAAACACTTGTTTGTAAGGAGCAAGGAGGACTGGAAACAATGGGATTCTCCAGTTACAGACAAATGGTTGTGAATATTATGGGAAGGCAGTGTAATATAGCTGCAGCCTGGGGGGAAGACACATGAATTCTGATTTAGAAGACCCACATCTCAGCTGTGCCATTTTACTAAGGTGCTAAGCAAATGTCTTAACCTTTTTTAATTTTCTCACTGTTTTGGTCAGGAAGGTAGAAAGGATAAACAAGAAATACACAAAAGACTGCTGAAAAGCATCAAGATGGTGAGAATTAGATCCCAAAACTTTGGCACAAACAAGGATTAAATAATTAAACAGTTGAAGAAAAGATACCATATAAACAATGGCCAATTTTATTTTGAAAAACTATGAGATGAACTCAGATAATCGCATAGAAATTTAGCATTCAAAGAACACAAATGCATAATCATTTTCACTTTAGGACCCCAAAATAGCTTACAAATCAAAATTCATGTAATTCAATGCTCAAAGTAAAGACAAGTGCCAAAAGTTGTCCAAAATATACATTTGTGCATAAAACAGCCAAAAAATTCTCTATAGCTAAAAGAATAAATGCATTATTAATTTTTCAAAGAAATATAGAGTTTTATATAGCTGAAATATAAATAGGTTATGACTAATGGAAAAAAAATGACCTTATTCTACAAATAAACTAACTTTCATAAATTCTTTCATTTAACAAACAGCTACTAGTAAAGAAATGAGTCAAGCCTCAGGGATAAAATGAAGCATGACTACTACATGATTCCCAACATTAAGGATGCTACAAGCTAGTGAGAGAAAAAAAAATATGAACAAACAGTAAGAACATGTAAGAAATGCTATATAGAGTTATATACTAAAAACAATGAGAACAAGTGTAAAGAACAATGGGCTTTTGTTTCTTTTTTTCACATTTATAAAAGTTGAAAACTTAGCAAAACAAAAAACAAAAAACAAAAAACAACTTCCCAAGTAATGGACAAATAATAACAAAACAGGAAACTCTCTTACTTGGAAAATCCTTTCCGTCTGGATAGTAATATTCTGTGAATTCTATATAAACAGCTGACATTTCTTGTGGAAGATACAGGGATTTCTTATTGCAAGAAATCATACTTTTGGGGGAAGAACGACACTGTTCTGCTGTAGAGACCTGAAAAAATAATTAAGTATATTGAAGTAACACTGAATAAAGCTCTTTCCAAACAATTTATGCCACATGGGCATCACTTCAAACTCCTAAAAGTACTTCAAATAATTAATTAATAGTTAATTTCCAATGCAAACTTTATTATATATTTAACTTCAAATTAAATTATTTTTAATAACACCAATCAACTATTCAGAAAACCTATAGCCCCTTTGAAGTATTATCAGTTACAAAATCAACTCTTTAGTAAGGTCCTTGCAAACTTATTATTGTAAGCCTTAAAATATCAGAGTATTTCTGTTACAGAAGTAAGTAAATGGGAGAGTCAGGACACAGATCCAAGTCCTCAAGAATAGACTGCTTCCCTGGTAGGTATTTTACAGTAATTTGTTACCATAATTTATTATCATGAAAAAGTTAGCTATATACAGAGTTTTAGTCTGGGATAATAAAAAAATTACAGAAATAGATAATGGTGATGGTTATACAACTATGTGAATAAACAATGAGAATGAATGCACAATTAAAAATAGCTAAAATGTTATCAAGTCATTACATTGTATGCTTGAAACTAATAATGTTACATGTCAATTATACTTCAATTTTAAAAAATGGCTGAAATGGTAAATTTCATGTTATGCATATTTTACATTAAAGATTAACCTAAAAATAACTACAAATTCTTCTGTCAAATAGTTTGATCACTTGTTTTTTTTTAATGTTTGTTTGTTAATTTATTTATGAGAGACACAGAGCATGAGTGGGGGAGAGGCAGAGAGAAAGGGGACTTCAGGTTCTGAGCTGTCAGCACAGAACCTGATGCGGGGCTCAAACTCATGGACGGAAAGATCATAACCTGACCTGAAGTCGGACACCCAACCAACTGAGCCACCCAGGCACCCCTCACTTACTGTCTTCTAAAAAGACTATGAGTTTTAAGGTTCTTGTTACACTTTTTCACTCTCCCCTGAAAATGGTGAATTTACATAAAAAATGTATATACTAATTTCCCCCAAAGTTCAACCAATAGTTTTATCAATTTCATTTATTTGTACTTATTTAGTATATATTCAGGTATGTATCTCAAGGTTAACTTTTTTCATTCATTCAACAAACATGTATATTTCTCATATGAAGTAGACTATTTCTCTTGTATAAATTGCTAATAAAACCTTTGAAACCTTGTATAGACTTTACAAATTTAAGTCAGTTCCTTGCATTATCTAATTAAGAAGTTTTTCTTTGCATATATGGAAACAAATCCTTTTCACCTCAAAGTATCAACTTATTTTAATAGACAATAGCTTACTTCCTTTTTCCTTCAATAGTTAAAAGGTTATTAAAATTGATATAAACATACTATTTTCTTTCAGTTATTTTTATTTGTTTTGTTCTGGTGTATTTGTATATGTGGGATTTCTTTTTTTTTTTTTTTTAATATTTATTTACTTTTGAGAGAGAAAAGAGACAGAATGTGAGTGGGGGGGGGGGGGGGGGGGCGAGCAGACATAAAATCTGAAGCAGGCTCCAGGCTCTGAACGGATAGCACAGAGCCCAACACAGGGCTCGAACTCACAAACTGTGAGATCATGACCTGAGCTGAAGTCAGACACTCAACCGACTGAGCCACCAAAGTGCCCTGTGTATGTGGGATTTCTTTACTTTATTTCACCCTCAACTACTTGGGATTATGGGTGATTCACCTCTGCTATTTCTATATGAATTTATTTACATCTTCTAGCTTCAAATAAGATGCATTATATATGGAATGTAAAACAGGAAGACATTGAACAATAAGAAAATAATGCATAATCAAGGTTTCTCAAAATTGGCATTACTGACATTTGGGGCCAGATGATTCTTGGTTTTGGCACTGCTAACAATGTGCAGTGCATTGTCACAATGTTTAGCAGCATCACTGGTCTCTACCCACTACTTGTCAGCATTCTGACAACTGTCACAACTCCAGTTGTGACAACCAAAGATGTCATCAGACATTGGCAAATGTCCCCTAGGGTATAAAATCAACCCCAGTTGAAAACCACTGAGTAAAATAAAAAAAAATTCAGATAAAACTAAGTCTCAAAGCCATAGACTCATCAAAATAAACCAGAACAATTCATAAATGATAACATGTTATCTGAAATTGTTTATTTTTAAAGAATGTTATAGTCTATTATGTTGGTCTCAAGGACTGTAATATTATATCATATTGTATGATTACAGCCTGAACAATATAAATGGACAGAATTCTTAGCCATGAAATTATGTTCACAAGATAGCCAATACTCAGTTCAATAAGGCAAAAAAATATTTTAGTTTCTTCCACTAAGAGCATTGTGTAATAAGGAATGTGATCTCCTAAGAGAGGTCTGGCCCTTGTTCCTGCTTCTGGAAAGTAATTCTAAATTCTTAGAATTCCCTATTCATGGTAGATCCCTGGGACAACTGACAGTTTATGCTTACAGTGATGACTAAGAGTGAGGTTGGCCATACTTAATAGTCTTAGTAGTCTTCAGACACTGGAGGCTTTGGGTCACCTGGTATCTAACAACAACTGAGTTCATCTATGAGGGTAATACTTCATGTATATTGTTATGTATACTTCATGTATATTGTTCCTTGTGCCCTGAGGACAAGGAAGTTCCACATTTGGAACCCTCTTAGCCCAATCCAGGTTCTCTTCCTATGGCTGAATCCAATTTATATCCTTCCCTGTAATATATGTAATTCTTAGTATAAATGTGCTTCTTAGCATAACTTATTTCAGTGAATTCTATTATTTATTCCAATGAATTCTTGAATCTGAAGGTGGCTTAGGGGAGACTCCCAAACAGTTGCTGTGAGAAGTCTTGTGCAGATTTGGCAGACTGGAGGACTATGCTCTTGACCTCACAGTTTGGTTAATTCTGTATAACCATATAAACAAAAATTAATGAATGGATATCTTCTATCCTGTCTAATTTAGCCATTTCACAAAACTGGCCAAGATGTTTTTAAATAAAAGAGTGGCAGTAGTTTATAAGAGTTGCTTGCAGGGGCATCTGGGTGGCTTAGTCATTTAAGAGTTTGGCTCAGGTCATGATCTCACAGTTGTGGGATTAAGCCTCACCTCAGTCTCTGTGCTGACAGCACGAAGCCTACTTGGGATGCTCTCTCTCCCTCTCTCTCTGCCCCTGCCCCACTGTCTCTCAAAATAAATAAATAAACATTTAAAACAAAATATGAGTTGCTTGCAGAAGATGTTTTATCATGAGATTTAATTAAAAATGAATCATACCTGGTATATATTGAAATCTGCAAGTCTAACCACAACAGAACTAGACATTAACTTAGCTTTGGACTGCTGAGATAATACTGAAGGTGATCTGGAAGTCCCTTTCAGAGCCGAGTCTTTCTCTGTGGGAAAGAAGAAAAAAACTTTCAATTTATGGCAAATGATTTTTAACAATCACTTTTTTGTTAAGACAGCTACTAGAAATACACATGAACTCTAATTTGTCAAACAAAATAATATATGTGAAAATACTTTATATATAAACTGATGCAGGAATTTGTTATTATAATGATTATTCTTTTGTGTGATTATTCTTTAAACATGAGTCATACACCACATTTAAGATATTCTTATACAATAACTTTTACCAGAAATTCTTGTTAAAAAGAGAGACCTATCAGCCATTTAACAATCTCAAACATTCTAACGGGGTATTACTCTTATTGGTCATGTCAATTTAAAAAGTGCTTTTGGTCCATAAGCTTATGGTCTGAAGAAGGTGCAGAATTTTTAGACATTAATTAAATTTTACAGAAAATTTACAGAAAATATCCTATCATGATCTCACACACACACACACACACACACACACACACACACACACACACACACACACTATCAGGGGAATGCCATAATGTTGTTATAGGTAAAATACCTGTTTGTGTGTGCTGGGGAGAGGCATGTGTTGGGGATTTAGGAGGTGAACCTACATTATGATCCTTTACAGCCTGCTTAAGCATTTCAACGTTGCACTCAAATTCATGTAACAATTCGTTGGCCCATCCATTTTTTGTTTTGGTTGCATCACTAAAATACATCCAATGGTTACAACTATCTCCTGTAAAATGAATGACAGGTATTTAACTGAAAAATGCACAATTTTCATTTATTTTATTGTAGCAATGCTTCTAATGAGATTTATTTATTTCCCAAGGGTTTTTTTCTCAAGGGAGCAGTCTTCACCTACAAGAGATTTTAATCTTCCTAGAAAATTTGAGCAAAACATTTAGAATACATGCAAAGAGTGTCAAAAGGAAGTTATCTAGAGGTTTCTATCAGAAATCAACCATTGGTAGAACATGACTCAAAATTTCAATTACAAACAGTACTGCTGGTCAACCTTCACTGAATGCTCAAGTATCAAACATACCTCCATTAGAAAGAAAATACTACAGAAAATACTACCAGAAAAAAGTCCTTTCATCAAAGATTTGTTGTAAAGTGACAAATAAAACCTATCCTTAAAATGATGAGGATTATTAAAACACTTAAGAAACCAATGAAATTTCTCAAGATGGACATCAAGTCATAAAGATATAGATATATCTATACCTACATAAAAATTTTTGGAAGGAAAATAAAAAATTAGGATTATTAGGTTTCTCTGTAGCAAAAACTGAGAAAAGTAGTATGTACATAAAAGGGTTCAGAAAATATTGTGCCCACCCAGAAACGCTATCTTTGGGTGGCACCTGGGTAGCTCAGTCAATTAAGGGTCTGATTCTTGATTTCGGCTCAGGTCATGATCTGCATCTTGAGATTCTCTCTCTCCACTCATCCCTCTCTCTCTGCCCCTCTCTCTGCTTCTCCCCTGCTCATGTGCACACACACTCTCTCAAAATAAATAAACTTAAAAAAAAAAAAATCTATGACTAAGTTTCACCTTCCAAAATATGAATTATTTCTATAGTTAAAAAAACTTTACATATGTGTAAGTAACTTACAAATCAGGAATATAGAATATACAACAAAGACTTCAAACAAAAATCAAATAGTATAACCTTTAAATTCGTCAAGCACACACACAGAAATAACAAACAGAAGAAGGATAAATTTGTGAACAGAAAAATTTTATCACTTCCTTAAAGTCCTGGAAAATTCCTTAAACTTGTTTTTCTTATTTTTGTTAATTAAAAAAAAAAAAAATCCATACATCACCAAAATGCAGAGATGGGCATAAGGTCAAATTACTTAATTTGGCCATAAGCTTATATATTTTGTTTTTTATTATTTGGGAGGAAAAAACCTATCAATATTTAATTATTAAAAAGTCTATTAATGTATCACTGCTCTGCCTTTTGGCTAAGATCACATGTAAAAAGTCTATTAATGAAATTTAGAAAACACAGAAAAGTTTTTTAAAAAGTTCCTGGAATCCTACAACATGGCTGAAATCATTGTTATCCTTTTACTTTATTTCCTTTCTTGAGTTTTTAATATTAAAATATACTAATAATATACTGATTTTTAAAATTCAAAACATATTACTAACTTTTGTCACAATTAACAAAATAAAATAGCATAAAATATGTCCTCCAAATTCTGATTTTAACATTTAAATCAATAGAGTACTGCCAATTGCTAACAATTGTACTTCCTAATAATCTACATAAAACTCTATATAAAAATGCATAAATATTTTCTATGGCAATTATATCTTCTTGGTGAAATACTACTGGGGAAAAATAACAAATATTTTGGTCTCTTTTTTTCCTTAAAAAGTTAAAGAGAAAAGAAAAATGCCAGTGGAGTATGACTATGCTCACCTCATCCCATGAATATAACTAGATTACCATCAAATCACCCTAAATATCCCAGAAATTGACCTGAAGACTGGCAGAACAAATGCCACAACTAAAGGTAGAGAAAAGGCCACAACAAGGAAGCTACGAAGTGCAGTGACAGGGTTTGGGAGAGAAATGGATTGGATGGTGGCTGCTATGTTGGGGAGGGAGCCACAGTTGCTAAGAAGGGCTAGAGACAAACTCACACACAGAGGAGTGCATGGGGAAAATGAATCCCCACAGTAGTTGACTTGGAAAGCAAAAGGGACCCAATTTCATGGCTTTTGCCAACCAGCAGGGCTTAAAGCCTGGAATTTTAAAGGTCAGCGTGCTTAGCTCTTGGAGAGCTCAGAAGGTACTGGAGCACCTCTTGTGAAGAAGTCAGGCAAACAACCCGCAAACATATAGCATGGAAACAGTAATCTGAAGAGCACCTGGAGCACACGCCGGGGAAGGTATTTGCTCATCTTGTATTGTGTACCAGAGAGATAGCGTTCACAGAGAAACCCCTCTGGGAAGAAAGGAATAAGCCAGCACCATTTCCCTTCCCCATCCCTCAGAATAAGCACGGGGTAACTGGTGGGAATTAGTTTAGTGCAGACATTCGCTACCTAACTCACTTACACCAAGCCACACTCCATGCACTCCAGTGGAATTTGCCTCAGCCCCAGCAGAGCAGACCCTCTCCCCCAAAAGACCAACCCAAACCCCTGCTCACACTGTGTCTCCCTATGTGGGAGTTTTGCAGAGCCTCGGTGCCAGCTGCAATGGCGACAGGCTTCATTTCACAAGCAGACCAGAACACACTTAGTTAAAATGTGCCATATTCAGGCCAGGGACCAAACACCGCCAGTGAGAGGCAAACAGAGCCCCTGCATACGACTGGCCTGATGGATAAAGTGGCTAGGAAACAACAGCAAAGCACATGCAGCACATATTGGAGACACTCCCAGAAGCACCAGAACCTGGGGAACAGGGGACACGACAAAACAGGGCACTCCATGACCTCTGCTTCATAAGGCCATTACCCTCAATAACAGGAGATGTAGCTGACTTTCCTAACACAGAGAAACAGGCACAGAGACTTAGACAAAATGAGAGAACAGGACAGGACACGACCAGAGATCTAAGAGAAACAGATACAAGTAACAAGCCAGATTGAGAATTTAAAGTAATGATTACAAGGATATTCACTGGACTTGAGAAAAAAGGAGGACATTCGTGAGACCCTTAACAAAGAGATATGGAATGACATAGCAGAGATAAAGGGCTCAATAAACAAAATGAGAAATACACTTGATGGAATAAGCAGCAGGATGGAAGAAGCAGGGGAAAAAAATTAGTGACCTAGAAGACAGATTAATGGAAAGTAATCAAGCATAACAAAAGAGAGAAAAAAGAATTATGCAAAATGAGAACAGACTTAGGAAACTCAGTGACTCAATTAAACATAATATTATAGAAGAGAGAGAGAATGGGGCAGAAAATTTATTTGAAGAAATAAAAGCTAAAAATTTCTCTAATCTAGGAAAGGAAACAGATATCCAGATCCAGCAGGCAAAGAGAACTCTCAAAATCAACAAAAGAGATCCACATCAAGACATATTTTTTTTTTAATTTTTTTTTTCAATGTTTATTTATTTTTGGGACAGAGAGAGACAGAGCATGAACGGGGGAGGGTCAGAGAGAGAGGGACACACAGAATCGGAAACAGGCTCCAGGCTCTGAGCCATCAGCCCAGAGCCTGACGCGAGGCTTGAACTCATGGACTGCGAGATCGTGACCTGGCTGAAGTCGGACGCTTAACCAACTGCGCCACCCAGGCGCCCCTAGACATATTTTAATTAAACTGACAAAATATAGTGATAAAGAAAAAATTTTTAAAGCAGCAAGACACAAGGAAACAGTAACTTACAAGGGAACACCTATAAGGCTACCAGGAGATTTTTCAGCAGAGGCTTTCCAAGCAAGATGTCAGTGGTATGATACATTCAAAGTGCCGAATTGGAAAAAATCTGCTGAGAATACTCTTAACTAAAGGAGCTCATGACCACTAAACCAGCCCGGCCAGAAATATTATAGGAAACACACTGAATGGAGAGGAAAAACCAAAAGTGACAGTCTGAAGGTAGAAAACACAAAAAAAGCAAAAATGAATGTTTTTGTAAAAAATTAGTCAAGGAACTCACAAAATAAAAGACTGTAAAATATAAAAACATATATGTAAAGCATGGGGAGGAGAGGAGTAAGAATGGGATCAAATCTAAATGACCAAATTAATATAGATTGCTATCTGCAAAAGAGGTTATATACAAAGCTAATGGTAACCATATCATAAACCAATAATAAATATGCAAAGAAAAAATAAAGAAATGCAAACATATCACTGAAGAAAATCAGGAAACCATGAAAGAGAAACAAAAAAAGATAGGAGAAAATCATCACAAATGACCACAAAAAAATAAAATGACAATGAATACACATCTGTAAATAATTACGTTGAAAGTAAATGCACTAAACACTTCCATCAAAAGCCACAGGGTGACAGAATGCACAAAAAGAACAAGATACATCTATATGCTGCCATCAAGACACTCATCTTACACCTAAGGACACCAGCAGATTCAAAGTGAAGAGATGGAAAAACACCTATCATGCAAATGGATGTCAAAAAAAGCCATAGGAGCAATACTTATATGACACAAATCAGAGTTTAACAAGAGACAAAGAAGGACACTATACAATCAAAAAGGGGACAATCTAACAAGAAGATATAACAATTATAAATATTTAGGCTGCCAACACAGTAGCACCCAAATACATAAAACAGTTAATTACAAAAATAAAGGAACTAATTGATAGTAATACAATAATACTAGGGGACTTTAACACCCCACTTACACATCAATGGACAGATCAAGTAAACAGAAAATCAATGAGAAATAATGGCTTTGAATGACAAACTGGAACAGATGGATTTAATAGATATATTCAGAAAATTCCATCCTAAAACAGCAGAATACACATTCTTTTCAAGTACACATGAAATACTGTCCAAAACAGATCTCAATGAATTCAAGAAGACTGAAGTCATACCATGAATCTTTTCTGACCACAAGGTTATGAAACTAGACGTCAACCACAAGAAAAAATCTGGAAAGAGCATAAAAATATGGAGGTTAAATAACATGCTACTGAACAATGAATGGGTCAACCAGAAAATAAAAGAAGAAATTAAAAAGTACATGGAAGCAAATGAAAATGAAAATACAACAGCCCAAAACCTTTGGGATGCAGCAAAAGCAGTTCTAAAAAGGGAAGTTTATTGACAAATAGATCATTCTCAAGAAGCAACAAAAATCTCAAATAGGCAACCTAACCTTACACCTAAAGGAGCTAGGAAAAAGAAGAAAAAACAAAACCCCAACCAGTAGAAGGAAGGACATAATAAAGATTAGAGCAGAAATAAGTGATACAGAAAAACAAAGGAAAGAACAAACAACAAAACCACAAAAGAACAGATCAATAAAACCAGGAGTTACTTCTTTAGAAAAAAAATCAATAGAATTGACAAATTTCTAGCCAGACTTATCAAGAAAAAAACAAACAAGACTCAAATAAATAAAATCACAAGTGAGAGAGTAGAAATAACCAAGACCACAGAACAACAAATATAAGAGATTATGAAACACTACATGCCAACAAATTGTGGACAACCTAAAAGAAATGGATAAATTCCTAGAAACATATAAACTAATAAAACTCAAGCAGGAAGAAATAGAAAATTTGGAAGCAGCAAAGAAATTGAATCAGTAATCAAAAAACTCCCAACAAACAAAAGTCCATGACAAGATGGCTTCACAGGTGAATTCTAACCAACATTAAAGAAGAGTTAATACCTATTCTTCCCAAACTATTCCCAAAAATAGAAAAGGAAGGAAAGTTCCAAATTCATTCTACAAGGCCAGCATTATCTTGATAACAAAACCAGATAAAGATACCAGTGAAAAAGAGAACTACAAACCAATATCCCTGATGAACACAGAGGTAAAAATCCTCAACCATATACTAGCAAACTGAATTCAACAATACATTAGAAAAACCATTCAGCACAATAAAGTAGGGACTTATTCCTGGGTTGCAAGGGTGGTTCAATATTTGCAAATCAATCAATGTGAAATATCACATTAATAAGAAAAAGGATAAAAACTATATGATCATTTCAATAGATGCAGAAAAAGCATTAGACACAGTACAACATCCATTCATTATAAAAAAGCCCTCATCAAAGTAGGTTTGGAGGGAACATACCTCAACATAATGAACATATATGAAACACCCACAGCAAACATTTTTAATGGGGAAAGGTCAGGAACAAAACAAGGATGTCAACTCTCACCATGTTTATTCAATATAGTACTGGAAGTATTAGCCATGCATCAGACAACAAAAAGAAATAAAGAGCATCCAAATATGTAAGGAAGATGTAAAACTTCCATTATTTGCAGAGGACATGATAATATATACAGAAAACCCAAAAGACTCCAGCAAAATCTGCTGTAACTGATAAACGAATCCAATAAAGTTTCAGGATAAAAAAATCAATGTACAGAAATCTCTTGTATTTCTATACACCAATAATGAATAGCAGGAAAAAAAGTCAAAGAATCAATCCCATTTACAACTGCACTAAAAACCGTAAGATCCCTAGGAATAAACTTAACCAAAGAGGTGAAGAACCTATACTCTGAAAACTATAAAACAATGATGAAAGAAATAGAAGATGACACAAAGAAATGGAAATACATTTCATGTTCATGGATTAGAAGAACAAATACTGTTAAAATGTCTATACTACCCAAAGCAATCTACACATTTAATACAATCCCTATCAAAAATACCAACAGTATTTTTCCCAGAACTAGAACAATCTTAAAATTTGTAGGGGACTACAGGAGACCTTGAATAGTCAAAGCAATCTTGAAAAAGCAAAGCAAAGCTAGAGAGATCACAACTCTGGACTTCCAAGTTATATTACAAAGCTGTGGTAATCAAAACAGTATGATACCAGCACAAAAATGGATGCACAGATATATGCAACAGAATAGAAAACCGTCAGTTTTGAATCCCAGCTGCACGCCAAAGGAAAAACACAAGAGAGTTTTGACACAGGGCTAACTGACTTCCCTCTCTACTTTGTGAGGGCTGCCTAAATAGCAGGGGTTGAGATCCCTAGTCCGGGAATGAGAGATTGGGTGGCTTCATTTTCCCCCCAAACACCAACACGGTGGGAATTCAGAGAGCAACACAGGAGTCCCCGGGGGAGGCAGGGACCAACCTACACGAACACCCTCCCACCCTATGCCTGGCAACTGCTTATCTTCTGGGGCAGGACTGACTCTGAGCCAAGGCAGCCACAGCTGGCCTCTCCTCCAGACCATCACAGCCACCATCTCCCAGGCACCAACAGACAACTCTTTTTTTTCTTTTGGAATCAGGATCATAGTTTCTGATTTCTTTTTTTTTTTTTTGGTCATTTCCTTTTATCTTTTTTTTTTTTTTAATTAGGCTTTTTTATTCTTTTCTTTCTTTTCTCTTCTTTCTTTTCTTCTTTCTTTCTTTTCTGTTGGAATCAGCTTTATAGTTTTTTGATTGTTTGTGGGGTTTGTTACCTTTCCTTTTCTCTTTTTATGGAATCAGGCTTCACCCAACCTCTTTTTTCCCAGGTTACTTCAACAAACAAATCAAAGCACACCTAGTTAAAGGTCTAAACGCTCCAACACTGCAAGCAAAGAGCTCTGCAAAGAAATGACCAGTGGGAAAGAGCTGCCAAAACACAACAGCAAAGTACACACAGCATATACCTGAAACACAATCTGGAGTACCAGGCCCTGGACAGTGTATGACCCCTTTTTAATATAGTAGTGCTCAGCTGCAGGAATCATAACAAGCTTTTACAACACGCAAAGATAGAAACTTAGCCCAAATGACACAATGGAGGAATTCTCCCCAAAAGAAAGGTCAAGAAGAAATCACAGCCCGGGGATTTGCTTAAAACAGATATAAACAAGGTACCTGAACAAGAATTTAGAACAAGTCATAAGACAACTAGCTGGGCTTTAAAAAAGCATAGAAGACACCAGAGAAACCCCTGCTGCAGAGATCAAAGACCTAACAACTAGTCATGATGAATTAAGAAATACTGTAACTGAGATGCAAAATAAACTAGACAGTGACAGCAAGGACTGAAGAAGCAGAGAACAGGCAAAGTAGAAGATAAAATTAGGAAAACAATGAAGCTGAAAAAAAGAGGGAAATTACTAGACACAAGGGGAGACTTAGAAAACCAAGTGTTTCCACGAAGCAAAACAAAATCTATACCATATGAGTGTCAGAAGAAGAGTGAGAGAAAGGGACAGAAGCTTTATATGAACAAATTATAGCTGAGAACTTCCCTAATCTGGGGAAAGAAAGGTATCCAAGTCCAAGAGGCATACAGAACTCCCTTCAAAATCAACAAAAACAGGTCAACACCATGACATACCATAGTGAAATTTGCAAAATACAAGGATAAAGCCAAGATACGGTAGCAGCCCAAGTATCCATCGATTGATGAATAAATAAAGGAACATGTAGTATCAATCCATAATGGAATATTATCAGCCATAAAAGAGAAAGAAATATTGTCATTTGCAAGGATATGGATGGAGCTAGAAAGTATAATGCTAAGCAAAGTAAGTCAGTCAGAGAAAGACAAATACCATATGGTTTCACTCATGTGAAATTTAAGAAAGAAAACATAGGAGCAAAGGGGGGAAAACAGAGCTAAATTAAGAAACAGACTCTTAATTATAGAGATGAGAGAGGGGGTGGATGGTGGTTGCATGAAATAAGTGATGGGGATTAAGGAGTGTACTTGTCCTAAGTACCAAGTAATATATGCAGCTGTTAAATCACTATATTGCACACCTGAAACTAATATGACACTGTATGTTACCTATTAAAATAATAAAAAATAAACATAAATTAAAATAAATACAAAATAAAATGAATTAAAAAATAATAAATACAAAAAGAAATGAGATAAATTGACTATATAACTTTAAGGCAAGATTTATGTCTGTTAAAGAAATTGTTATACATACCTGCTTTGTGATAAGGGTAATAATCTATAGTTAGCTGTGTAAAAGACAGTTGCATAGCCCCTCCAGTAATACGTCTGTTTGACTCTGGGAAAATTAAAAATTTGGCATTGAGAGAAAGAGAAAGAAACATTAGCAAATATCAGAAACACTTCATGTATTGTACTTGCAGTCTAAGCCATGATTGTCTCTCTATTGTCATGAACAATATACATTAAGGAATTCAGGAAATGCAATGCAATCTAATTAGTATTACTGAGCCCCTATCATTTGCATTGTACAAAGCTAGAAGATGAGGGTACAAAAAGAGTAGAACTTTTATATTTATAGCTCTAACCATATGCCAAATATTGTTTTGTTTTAAATACTTTAGTTATACTTATTGATTTGCTCTTCCTCACAACCCTGAGATAAATACTATTACTATTATTATTATTTTCTAGACAAGTAAATTGAGACACAAACAGGTTAATTAAACAGACCAAGGTCTTACCAGGCAATAAACACAGAGCTTATTTTGAACCCAAGAAATGTTAACCACTATACTATATCATCTTGTCTTTTATTGAAGAAGAACTTGAGTCTACTAGATTAGGTAGTTGTTCAAAGTCACATAGCTATATTAAGATTAGAAGCAGATCACAACTCAGTGTAACTCCAACATAAAAATCAAATTTTAACACAGCATGGATAAATCAACTGCAAGTACAGAAAATACAAATTAAGATACAACCAGGTATGAATGAATATGATTCATTTCAGACCTTTCTGGATTTTAGAACAAATCTGTACCATGAAGGAAATACTTTGGTGGAGTAGTTTTCCCCTTAAAAAACATAATTCAGCTTATTCTATGAGGGAGTATAAAGAGTGAGAAATGTAAAAAACAAAACAAAACAAAACAAAAACTTGGAAGACACTTGTCTCTATTCTTTTGCTGATTACTTAACCTTGACCCCCCTCATTTTGTTATGTTGGTTTATTTTAACTTTTTCATTTTCCTGTCAAATCAGTAAAGAAGATACCAACTTTAAGACAAATGACACAAAGGTAGACAAAAGAAAAGACAACAAATCCCTCTCTAAACTCCAAATCTTCCTCATCTTTTCCATTCCACCCTTTTATCTGGTCACTGGTACTTGGCTGCCTTATCTGATGAAGGCAGAGTAACTTCTGCTAAATATCCAAGGTCAGTCTCAGCTTTAAAAATACAGAGTAACAATTTTCACAGATGCAGACTGTGATTCAGATCTGAGGTAGAGAGGTCAGATACAGATATCTCTGTTTTAAAGAGATCCTCAAGCTCACCAAAGTTTGAGAACCACTGTCCTAGAAGTAGGACCAATCGCTAAACCCTTCCAACACTTATGGGCCGGGGACACTCTCCAACAGAGAAAGAAATGCAAGTACCTAGATTACAGAACCACAGATTTTCAAAGTGACCAAGAAGAGCTTCCTATTTCTCCATTACCTGTGTCTATTAAATTAAGAAAAGTAAGAGAAACAAAAGCGAAAAGTAAAGAAAACAAACTTAACTAACTGGAATTTGGCTTCCTAACCAAATTTTGGGAGCATTACTGGAGAAGAGACACAAGAAATGTTAAACAGCCACATAGTTGTGTTTACATGCAAATGGGGTCAGAAAAATGCAGATAGACCACCATGTGGAAACATATGTGCAAATAATTATGAATTGAGTATGGACTAAAATTTAATGTATACATAATTTCAAAATTATTAAAAAGTTAATTCAAAGGCAAGTCTAAGATTTCATCATCCTCTAAGGATGTCATCTATTCAGTCCTTGATTTTTTAAACTTAATTTTACTGTTAGCATCTGTAGCTAATAATTAATTGTGCTGAAATACTAACTACTAAAGCCAAAAAATTTCATACCAATATATATTGCTTAAAAGTACAACTTTCATCTATGCATCTCATATGAATGATAAAATTATGACCAGTCATTGTACAAGATATATTACAAATGATAAACAATCCAGTTTCGTAGGCAATCCTAAAAATAAATCAAAGTAGTTTGAAATAAGCAGCTTTTATTACCTTTTTCTTTAGCATGAATGTCATCACATATGTGTAGATCTAGATGAGAAATCACTAAATGATGAGACGTTTCTTTAACATCAAAGTCACTGAATAGTTTCACAATTGCATCATTTAGATCAGGAGCATTTGAAGTCTGTGGTGTCTTCACTTGTTGGGTAGATGGGGCTACTGCCGAGCTCTAAAAGATTCAAAACTGCCTTATCACTACAAGTTAAATATTTGAATTTCCACAAACAAGAAAACTTAAATAAATATCTTTAGTAGTAAAGTCATGAAAAATAAGCTAATATATCTCTATTCTATCAATGACTCAATTCCACCCCAAATATTTTCTGAATTATATGGGAATAAAATTAAATCTAAAAATTGGAAAACTATACACATTTGAATATGAAACCAATGTTTAAAATACTTGAATAATTATATCTATATATTTATAGCCCTTATTTTAGAAAATATATTTATTAACTATTAAAGCCAGCTTATTCAAATAGTATTAGCTCCACATATTAAAAAAGAAACAAACGTGAGCATTGTATATATCAGTTATATACACTATTATATATCCTGTAGAAATAAATCACTTCTTTGCAAAAGTGCTTGTGATATCGTGTAGTACTGTAAGTGCCCTGATACCTCTCCAAAGTGATGTGGCATGTCCTTTGAACTTGGAAGAAGCCAGAAAGTGGAAGAGATTTATAAGAGACTGTGAGTCAAGTTCTTTTCTCCCCAAAGTGAAAAAGTATAGAATAATGCTGAAGTGTAAAGACTTATGTGAACATAATAGCCTAAAATGATTCTATATAAGTATACGGTAAGATCATCTTATCTATAAGATACAAAACTGTACATGAAAATTTGGTAATAACAGAATGAAGACCAAATTTTTCATCAAGAAGTATTAAAAAGTTTCTAATTAAGAACAATTCACTAATAAAAGTGTAGTTAGTTATGTATGAAAAATTAAAGTACATTTTGTATGTATACATATTTATACATTATCTATTAAGAACTACCTGTAAATGAATTTCAAAGTATACTCAGTTAAATGAGAATCTCTCAAAGAAAATGATTAGGACCCACAGTAATTAAAGAAAAGGAAAGATGAAATATAATTGTGAAGCCTTAAATTCTAGGGGGCTCAAGAAAAATTCTTTCACTAATTAACTGTCAAACTAATTTCCATAAGAAAAATCACTTATGTTCTTCTACTTTCACAGCCTTAACAGACTACTATTTATGTATACAATTGTACTATTTTTGAAGGAAAACATTACCCTGTATTTAACCATGTTTTTTTATGTTCTTCATCAACATAAATACTGATATACACAAAACATAAACCTTAATCTCCATAGAAACCTTTCTCTTAATGTTGTGGTAGATTCAGTTTTTACATGCTGTTTGGGGTCGGGGGGTGAGTGGGCATTATAAACTCTTTTGCCTAATGAATAATCTTAACATTTCCTGGTTTCCTGTGTATTCTTCCCTTTTAGGGAAGAAAAGGATGAAGCTAATCAAGTATTTATGATAGAAGATGGCTGTCAAGTTGTCAGACTGAGCAAAGGAACACTGTCAACTACTTTACTCTCTAATCCACTCTCTTAGTCCTCAAATAATCAGGGCATTCTGTATGATACCTAAAGTAGTTAATGTGACAATGACCACCCAAGAAAGAAACTTGAAGGTAATTAGAATGATTAAGTAACTTTACTATGAAATATTAGGGAGCAACCAAAAATAAAAATTAAAGACTAACAATATGGAAGAAAATTGTATATATCCACTTACTACACACTTGCTAAAACTAAGAAAAATGCAGGTGCTGAGGCAAAAAAAAACCTTTAAGGAAATACTTCAAAATGCTAACACTGGTTTTATTATGGTGATTGGATTACAGAACTTTGTCCTTTTTCTAGTTTCCTAATCTGTGATAATCTATACAAATATATCCACATGTTGTATAAGTAAGACCCACAGTAACATCAAAACTTTGTCTATTAGCCTTTAATTTCAATTACCATCTCTGTTATTGACACCCTAAACTACATAAATCTTCATTGCAAACTTTGACAGACTAGTGTTCATGATGGTAACACTTAAAATATTACTTCCTGTACTTCTTTATGTTCTTTCAATTTCAAAATGGAACTCATTATTACCTTTTTTTAGCCTTATCTCCCTTAATCAAACCTGCTTCCTTCTTCTGCATTCCCTTTACTGGCTAATGGAACTACAAATTATCATTTGAAAATCCTCAATTTTGCTCTTCATCCTCAACTGATGAAACACTCAGATATCTCTCCCCAACTTGGTTTGTAGATTTCTTCTTTCAAACCATTACCAGAGGTTCAAGTTCACCCCTTCTTTAGACTGGTAATCTTTCTCTTCTTCAGTCCATCCACTATAATACCACCAAGCATTATTTGATTGTCCTTTTGTACTTAAAAACTTCCAGTGACTTCCATATGCCTACAGGAAAAAGTCCAAATTCTTCAACATATAATGAATGCCCTTTACATCTAGTCACCACATACTTCTGCCTGAACTCAGGCTACCTGCCCAAAAAATTACTCTGTGTTACAGTTCAGTGTTCTGTTCACTAAACTTAAAATTAGGTTCTCCCAGAGAATTATGAAGATATCTCACTGGATAAATATTACTTACTGGTAGAATGATAAAAGGGTCACCATCAATTCTTTATTTCTTTTTATGACTAAGAAAACTATTCATATAAATAGGTAGATTGCAATGAAAATGAGTTTTACTTTAGCAATATGGCACGACTCTTTGAACTCCTTCAAGTTACATGCCAGGATTCATGAAATGATCTTTAAAAAATTATTTTTAATAATCTAATAGGTAACATTTATAGATCCTACTTCAAATGTGTTGAAAGCAAAGAAGTGGGAGTGGAAATCACCTGACTTGTTACTTTGTTATTCATTAGTCATTCACTCCAACATGAGTAACAATAATTCAAATTACCTCTGTCCTGTCACCCCAAACTTTTTAAGTTTTTCCTTAAACTGGACAAATCCATCATAGTAAGAATGAGTAAGAAGTAAGAAGGTGGCCTTTCATTTGTCAAACAAGGTAAGAGTAGTTTGGGAAAGGGAGAAGGAATCCAACGTTTTAACATAAGCAGCAGATAAAGTTTAAGAAAGAACACAATACATCAAAGTGGTATATGTAGAAGCCAATTTCCTCAAAACCTGGACAGGTGTGTATCAGAGAGGCATGTGTACATAACTCTCAAAAACACTGCTCTAGTAACACCAAACTCCTTATTTTTATCAGGAAACACCATTCAAGACACTTTGGCAGATTCTATTCCCTCATCTGAAAGATCCTTTCCCTCACCTGTGAACTTCTAATTTTTAAGACTTAATTTCATTATCCTCTTTGTGAAGCCTTTCCAAACTATGCAAACAGTTGACCAAAACTTCTCTATGCCTCTATGGTTCCTTCACTCCAGCATTTAAGCTGCACTGCAATGACTTATTTTATACTTGACTTCCTGTTATACCTTATATCCTGAGTTCCTTGAGGACAGGGTCAGACAATATTCATTTTTACATTCACAGTGTCTAGCCCTGTTCCTTATGACATAGCAGGTAGATAGTAAATAATGCCAATTTGATAGTCATAGGTGTATGCCATTTCCATGTACCAAGTGAGATCACCAACAAGCTATTTCTTTAGAAATAGCTTCAAAGAAATAGGGTTTCACAATATCCCTTGTTTTTGTTAAGAATAGATACAACACTACAGTTTTGTGTTCAATTTCAGCATTTCCACAGGGTTTTACACTTGCTGCCCTGTTCTCGCATTTCTCCCTTGACTATACCCAGGTTTTTCCTGTCTGCCCTTTATTTTTTTTTTTTTTAAATGTTTATTTATTTTTGACAGAGAGACAGAGCATGAGTGTGGGAGGGTCAGAGAGAGAGGGAGACACAGAATCTGAAGCAGGCTCCAGGCACTAAGCTATCTGCACAGAGCCCGATGCAGGGCTCGAACTCATGGACGGCAAGATCGTTACCTGAGCTGAAGTCAGTCGCTCAAAGACTGAGCCACCCAGGCACCCCTGCCTTTACTTTAGTAATTAAGATGTATTTAACTTCCTGAAAAGAGGTGTTTATAATATCAAATAGTTTTATGTCATCATTAATTCTAGTGCCTAATACAGAGCTCCAAACAAAATAAGCACCCTATATATAGAAACACCTATCTTTCATAGAGATACCATGTGTAGAAATTATACAGTAAGATACCTAAATTTTTTTTTTTTTAATTTTTTTTTTTTTTTCAACGTTTATTTATTT
Source organism: Puma concolor (assembly GCF_028749965.1). NCBI lineage: Eukaryota > Metazoa > Chordata > Mammalia > Carnivora > Felidae > Puma > Puma concolor. Next base: position 21,520,748 of record NC_141673.1, on the reverse strand, counting down.
TTGGGACAGAGAGAGACAGAGCGTGAACGGGGGAGGGGCAGAGAGAGAGGGAGACACAGAATCGGAAACAGGCTCCAGGCTCCGAGCCATCAGCCCAGAGCCCGACGCGGGGCTCGAACTCACGGACCGCGAGATCGTGACCTGGCTGAAGTCGGACACTTAACCGACTGCGCCACCCAGGCGCCCCCCTAAATTTTTTTTTTAATGTTTTATTTATTTTTGACAGAGAGAGAGAGAGAGACAGAGCATGAGCGGGGGAGGGTCAGAGAGAGAGGGAGACACAGAATCTGAAGCAGGTTCCAGGATCTGAGCCGTCAGAACAGAGCCTGATGCGGGGCTCGAACTCACAGACCGTGAGATCATGACCTGAGCCGAGGTTGGACGCTCAACCGACTGAGCCATCCAGGCGCCCAATAAGATATCTAGATAAAAGATTCTTGGACTATGGGGCACATGGGTGGTTCAGTCAGTTATGCATCTGACTCTTGATGTCAGCTGAGGATGTGATCTCAAGGTTCATGAGTTCAAGCCCCCTGTCAGGTTCTGCACTGACGGCACAGAGCCTGCTTGAAATTCTCTCTCTCCCTCTCTCACCATCCCTCCCTTCCTCCTCCCTCTCTCTTTCAAAATAAATAAATAAATAATAAACTTAAAAAAAAAAAAAAGATTCTCAGACTCAAAGTCTTACAATCTACTTCATATAAACAACTAACCATTTCGATTTACAGGTCAAGTGTTTTTCCTCTTAAGAGCTTACCTGTGTAGGTTCAGGAGCCATACTCTTCCTTTGTTCAGTTGATTTTTCTATTGCTTCACTAAGAGATTTTGCATATTGTACCATAGCCTTCAACTGGGAATCAGTTAAAACCCATAATAAGTCATCCAATATTAGAACTAACTTTGTTGCAATAACATTGCAGTCCTTTAACTGTAAGAAAAAAAAGATTCATAAAATTAAGCCAAGACATAAAACTTACAAATGCACAATGTTTTAAAAAATGCTTAAAATGTTTGAATGAAGTTAAATATGGATCCTTCCTTCATTGACCAAATATTTACTGGGTTCCTGTACTATAGAACAAATATCTCCTTGTACTGGAGATACAGTGGTAAAAAAGACTGACAAATTCCTATACCTTATCATGTTCTGCAAGTACAAGTACTTATATAATTTAATTTTTCATTTATAGCTAATAAGTCATATAATTACCTCCAATAATTGTGCTAATTCTAGTACAGAAAGGATTAAAATTAAACATGAAATGCTATGTTAACCACATTTCACATTTCAATTTTTTTTTTAATGTTTTATTTATTCTTGAGAGAAAGAGAGACAGAGCATGAATGAGGGAGGGGCACAGCAAGAGAGGGAGACACAGAATCTGAAGCAGACTCCAGGCTCTGAGCTGTCAGCACAGAGTCCGACGTGGGGCTCAAACTCATGAGCCGTGAGATCATGATCCAAGCTGAAGTTGGACACTCAACCAACTGAGCCACCCAGGTGCCCCCACATTTCACATTTCAGAATACTGTAGTAAGCACTGTACTCTGAAATTTTTTTGAACTTAATTTAGTATATTTATTTGTGTCTAATGATACAAAACATTTTGTTGAGAATTTAACTGAGCCATGTTTTAAAAAGTCATGACTCCTTCATTAAATTTCATCACAATCTATAGAGAACTCTCAACTTCTGATATCTTGAAGTCACTATCTTCCCTACTTACCTAAATTACCATTCATATGTTAATAACCTTCTAAGGCTAGTAGTTTTGGTGACTTTGGAGGCTTTGCAGTTTACCCACAGCAAGATTCAACAGAAGAAATGAAATTACAAGACAGTTGATAATGTTCAACAATATTTGGCAACGGAGAATCTATTCAATTTATCAAAAGTAAAAATCTAGGGGCTCCTGGGTGGCTTAGTCGGTTAAGAGTCTGACTTCGGCTCAGGTCATGATCTCACGGTCCGTGAGCTCGAGCCCAGCTGTGCTGACAGCTCAGAGCCTGGAGCCTGTTTCAGATTCTGTGTGTCCCTCTCTCTCTGACCCTCCACCGTTCATGCTCTGTCTCTCTCTGTCTCAAAAATAAATGTTAAAAAAAAATTTTTTTTTAAAGTAAAAATCTAAGTATCAAACGTAGATGACTGAAAAATGTTATTACACTAGATTTTTTCAAATACTGCTTAAGGCACTATATTTCCTTTTATTTTGCTTTTAAGTATTCCTATATTTCACTTAAAAACTTATTTAAAATTTCCTCTCAATTCCACTAGTTATCACATGAACCAAAAAGGTAACCCTATTGACTTACTCTTCTTTTAAGTGTGACTCTGATTTTTGATTGGTTGGTTATTAATCGAACAGGAGCACACATAATTTCAAGATGTGAACTTTGAGTAGCATCTGCCTCTATTCGAATCATCTGCCAATTTATTTCTTTAAACGTCAAAACCTAAGGAGAACAGAGATTAGCTTCACTTAGGCGACACAGAATGAGAAATGTGTAGATCTGTAAAAACAAAAAAGCTAAATAAAATTTATCTCTTTACTAATATTCTTACGACACTCTAGATATATTCACTATGCTTTTATTTTTAAAAATTGTATAGCTGCAACAAATTCAGTAACATATCTTCCTAATTATATTAATTATTTGTAAAGCTGTTAATATTTTACTCTGAATTTGATATAAAGCACAAAAAGCATGTGAATCATGTGACCAAGAAAAACTTAAATAGGAGTTTAGTTTTGTATATTTAAAATTCAATTCTGAGTAGCTGAGAACTTAAAATGAGGTTCATTAACTCCATAAGTTGAAAGATTTATTACATAAAAACACTAAAATATGCACATTTTAAATTAAATAACTAAGAGAAATACATAGAAAAGTAGAGTTAAAAGGCAAGAGTAAATGCAGTATGTGAATCTAGGATAACTATAAGAAGTCATTATTTTAAAATGCACTCTTTTATTTATCAGTGACTAAAAGATTTTTTAAACAAAGAATGAAAAAAAAAATGCTTACCTCTCCTCTCTGTGGATCTTGAATGCGAGTAAATCTTAAATCTCCATGTTCCCAGTTTGCATTTACACTATAGATTCGTAACTGGGAAAGTTCAAAGGATGCATTGAAAGCTTTTGCTCCAATGCGGATAACAATGGAGTTTACAGAAACAGTAATTCCCTCAACGACTTTTTCAGCAAAGCCATATTCACTGGAAAAATAAAGGAAAATATAATGCACTAAAGCCCATATAAATCATTGATAAGTTATCTGTTAATATTTTCACACAAGTGTATAAAAGGACCATAATATTATTCATTTTTATTTTTAAAAATTTTCAGTAAAAGCAATAATCTAGCCTGATTGTCAACCTCAAAGGGACCTAGGGTTTCCCACACCTGATTGCATGTAAATTATAAAAATGTTGTCAAAATGATAAAAATCTTTAAGATTTCACATTACTCTATACAAATTTTTTATTTTAATTCCAGTATGGTTAATACACAGTAATATATTCGTTTCAGGTGTACAATAGAGTGACTCAACAATTCTATACACTACTCAGTAGTCATGATAAATGTACTCTTTAATCTCCATCACCTATTTTACTCATCCTCCTCCCCACCCCTCTGGTAGCCATCAGTTTGTTCTCTATACTTATGAGTCTGGGAGCACCTGTGTGGCTCATTTGGTTAAGTGTCCAACTCTTGGTTTCGGCTCAGGTCATGAGCTCATGGTACATGGGTCTGAGCCCCACATCAGGCTCCACACTGATGCTGTGGAGCCTTATTAGGATTTTCTCTCTCCCTCTTTCTCTCTCAAAACAAACCTTAAAAGAAAGTATTAAAAAAGTGTTTCTTGGTTTGTCTTTTTTAGCCTTTGCTCGTTTGTTTTCTTTCTTAAATTTCACATATGAGTGAATGCGACATATGCGGTCTCTTAAATACCGCATATGGTATTTATCTTTCTCTGACTTATCTTGCTTAGTATTATACTCTCCAGATCCATCCATGCTGTTGCAAATGGCAAGATTTCATTCTTTTTTATGGCTGAATAATATTCCAATGTACATATACATATATCACTTTTTCTTTATTCATCAATTGATGGACATTTGGCTGCTCCCATATCTTGGCTATTGTAAATAATATGACAATAAGATAGGGGTGCATTTATCTTTTCAAATTATGTTTTTTTATTCTTTGGGTAAATACCCAATAGAATTACTGGATCATCTGGTAGTTCTAGTTCTAATTTTTTGAGGAACCTTCATGCTATTTTCCTGAGTGGCTGCACCAGTTTGCATTCCCACCAACACTACATGAGTGTTCCTTTTTCTCCACATCCTCACAAATACCTGTGTCTTGTGCTTCTGATTTTAGCCATTTTGACAGGTGTGAGTAAAGGTTACTCTTTAAATGAGGTTATTGTAATTATTATCCAAAGCTGCTTATTCTCAAGTTGCCAGATATCCAGACAACTGGGAATCTATAAATAAGAGAGCTAAATTCTTGACACAAAGAAGATTACAGACTATAACTACAATATAATCTCATAATTCAGGAATAAAGTCAGAAAAAGTTCACATTTTCTAATTCAATTCAGCAAATATTTGTTGAACATCTACCATGCGCACTACACTGGGAAATAAGGAAACCAAAATATAGTTGTGGTATTCTAGGGCTTGCAAGTTCCTTGGAGACGAAAAACACATATACCCTAAGAACTGAAACATTAAGGTAGTCTATAATTAAGTGCTTTAAAAATAGAATCATCACTACACTTGGTAGAAGAAATTGCTTCATAACTAGGGAGAAATCTATCCAGGAAAGGAAAATGTATTTCCCTCAGGGAGAGATGGGAGAAAGGGAAATCTTACATTAGGGAAAAGAATGAGCGAGTGCAAAAAAGTAGGAAAGTAGAGGTCACAATGAGAATAATGAGTAGACGGGGTGCCTGGGTTAAGTATCTAATGCTTGATCTCAGCTCAGGTAGTGATCTCACAGTTCATGGGATCAAGCTCCATATCCAGCTCCGTGCTGACAATGCAGGGCCTGCTTGGAATTCTCTCTCCCTCTCTCTCTGCCCCTCCCCTACTCACGCTCTCTCTCAAAATAAATAAACATTTAAAAAAAAGAAAAGAAAAAGGGAATAATGAGTAGGACAGTATGCTTGGAATGTAGATTATCAATATATTTTGGCAGGTGGGGTGGTGAAAATTTGCCCAAATGACATATTACTTCAATTATCATCACTATGACCATTATTCCTAAATCCATCTCTATCCAGATCTCTCACTAGAACTTCAGACTGTTATGGGAATGCAAGCTGGTGTAGCCACTCTGGAAAACAGTATGGAGGTTTCTCAAAAAACTAAAAATAGAACTACCCTACGACCCAGCAATTGCACTACTAGGCATTTATCCATGGGATACAGGGATGCTGTTTTGAAGGGACACATGCATGTTTATAGCAGCACTATCAACAATAGCCAAAGTATGGAAAGAGCCCAAATGTCCATTGATGGATGAAGAAGATGTGGTGTATAAATGTATACATATACGTACGTACACACACACACACACACACACACACACACACACACACACACAGGAGTATTACTCGGCAATCAAAAAGAATGAAATCTTGCCATTTGCAACTATGTGGATGGAGCTGGAGGGTATTATGCTAAGTGAATTTAGTCAGAGAAAGACAAAAATCATATGACTTCACTCATATGAGGACTTTAAGAGACAAAACAGATGAACATAAGGGAAGGGAAACAAAAATAATATAAAAACAGGGAGGGGGACAAAGCATAAGAGACTCATAAATATGGAGAACAAATTGAGGGTTACTAGAGGGGTTGTGGCAGGGGGGATGGGCTAAATGGGTAAGGGGCATTAAGGAATCTACTCCTGAAATCGTTGTTTCACTATATGCTAACTAATTTGGATGTAAATTTTAAAAAAGAAAAAAGAAAATTGAAACAAAGAAGAAAGAAAAAAATGAACTTCAGAAAAATTCAGATGTCCACCAAATATTTCCATCTGGATGCCTCTCACACATTTTAAAGCCAACATGCGTGAAAGTGAACCTATCATCTTTGTTGATCGTGCACTTCCTTCCCCTCTACCTGCTGCTAGGCTTCCTTATTTTCTATCTCATTGAGTAAGTAAATAAACTTCCTAATCCTCCAATGACTTATCTTTTAAATCAGGTAATACTTTGAGGTTACATGTGGGCTGCATGAAATAATGCATATGAACCAAACAGCCCATGTCTTGATTCATGATACTTTATGAAACACAACTATTATTTATAGTACTAACAGTATTATATTCTTATTAAATCTATGAAAAGTCTGGGTGAAAAAACATATGAAAAACTCAGCCTCAGTATCTTCATTTGTAAAATAAAAATAATACATATTTTGGGGCACCAGGTGGCTCAGTTGGTTAAGCATCCAACTTCATCTCAGGTCATGATCTCACTGCTAGTCAGCCCTGCGTGGGGCTCTGTGTTGACAGCTCACAACTCAAAGCCTGGAGCCTGCTTCAGATTCTGTCTCCGTCTCTCTGCCCCTCCCCTGCTTGTGCTCTCTTTTTCTCTCAAATATAAATAAATAAACATTAAAAATAATTATACACATTTTCAAAAGGTTGCTGTGGTCCTTAAGTAAAATGGTGTTTGTACAATAGTTTATATAGTCCTTAGCTTGCCTTAGGTAATTTTGGTTGTTTACCTTGGGCTTAGAAAATTGAGAACTAAAGAGGAAGAACTCATCAGCATCCTAGGGAGAAGTTGCTTTAATCCCACGGACAAATATTGGTCACTTAGACAGAAATATTCCTGGAGTTGGAATGAATATATCTATAATTATTTGGGAACACCCTCTGGAAAATCCAATGTCATCTGTTCTAACCTATGCACATTAAAAAGTGTTACAACTTTAGGGGCGCCTGGGTGGCGCAGTTGGTTAAGCGTCCGACTTCAGCCAGGTCACGATCTCGCGGTCCGTGAGTTCGAGCCCCGCGTCGGGCTCTGGGCTGATGGCTCAGAGCCTGGAGCCTGTTTCCGATTCTGTCTCCCTCTCTCTCTGCCCCTCCCCCGTTCATGCTCTGTCTCTCTCTGTCCCAAAAATAAATAAAAAACGTTGAAAAAAAAAATTAAAAAAAAAAAAAAAGTGTTACAACTTTGGGAAGCCAAAGTTGTTTGGCAAGCTGGTGCAGCCACTCTGGAAAACAGTATGGAGGTTCCTCAAAAAACTAAAAATAGAACTACCCTACAACCCAGCAATTGCACTACTAGGCATTTATCCAAGGGATACAGGTGTGCTGTTTTGAAGGGACACATGCACCCCAATGTCCACAGCAGCACTATCAACAACAGCCAAAGTATGGAAAGAGCCCAAATGTCCATCGATGGATGAATGGATAAAAATGATGTGGTGTGTGTGTGTGTGTGTGTGTGTGTGTGTGTGTACACACACACACACACACACACATATACATACAGTGGAGAATTACTCGAAATCAAAAAGAATGAAATCTTGCCATTTGCAATCACATGGATGGAACTGGAGGGTATTATGCTAAGTGAAATTAGAGAAAGACAAAAATCATATGACTTCACTCATATGAGGACTTTAAGAGACAAAACAGAGAACATAAGGGAAGGGAGAGAAAAAGAATATAAAAACAGGGAGGGGGACAAAGCATAAGAGACTCATAAATATGGAGAACAAACTGAGGGTTTACTGGAGGGGTTGTGGGAGGGGGGGATGGGCTAAATGGGTAAGGGGCACTAAGAAATCTACTCCTGAAATCATTGTTGCACTATATGCTAATTTGGATACAAATTTTAAAAATAAAATTAAAAAATAAATAAATAAAATAAAAAGTGTTACGACTTTACTGGAGGATTTACCATCAGAGGCATGAAGCCTGAATCTATGACTAAGGTAGACAAGTTTCTGGTTATGTCATCCATTGTAAATTTAAAAGGTGAAACTCCAGTTTTCAAGTAAGTTTCTTCTAAGTTTGATTTATCTTCACATAGAAGTACATCTCCTCTATATGACACGGTAAAATCAAATTTCTGAACTTACAAATTTGCTAGATCATTAATCTATAGGACTATTATCAGGGCACCTGGGTGGCTCAGTCTGTTGGGCATCCAACTTTGGCTCAGGTCATGATCCCACAATTCATGGGTTTGAGCACTGCATCGGGCTCTGTGCTGACAGCTTAGAGCCTGGAGCCTGCTTTGAATTCTGTGTCTCCCTCTCTCTCTGGTCCTCCCCTACTCATGCTCTGTCTCTCTCTCTCTCTTTCAAAAAAAATAAATAAATAAAAACATTAAAAAAAAATTTTTTTTTAATCTATAGGACTATTATCAACTCACCGGTCCTACACAGAAGGCCCTCCTGTTAAATATTAATTTCCCTGTATTTTAATCTCTTAGAGACAAAATCAAATAAATCAGTGTTTCCCCAAATCGTATAGGTATAAAGAATTGTTGAAAATATATAATCACAGTCTTGATAACCATTCTAAGACCTCAAGAATCATAATTTCAAAAAAAAAAAAAAAAAGGACCCTAAGAGACTATAGATTATTGATAAGCACCCAAAGTGATTGCTACCATCAGGCAAGTCTGGAAAATGTCAAAGTAGATTAACCATAAGCCAAAATTATAAAGTACTATAAAAACATGCTGAAAGAGGAAGGTGGAAATGTGTATGCATGTGTGTCTGTGTATCTGATGTGTATGTTCATTCTATTTTTTTTTTTATTTTATTTTTTTAAGATTTTATTTTTAATTAATCTCTACACCCAATGTAGGGCTCAAACTTATAACCCTGAGATCAAGAGTCGCATCTTCTACTAACTGAGCCAGCCAGGTACCCCGTATGCATCCATTCCAAAGAAGAGTTTAACACTGGTTTTACACAGAACCTGGCACACTATAAAATGTTTAAGGCTGCCATGTTGTATAACTTGAAGAGGCACTAATCAAATTAAAATCTATGTGAACATTTTATATGAATAGGTGCACAATCCCCAAATTAGTGGAGACATCCTGCCTTAAAGAAATGAAATACAGTATGAGATCCAAATTTAATGAATACAATAAATAAGAAATTTTTTAAAGATCTATTAAGATCTAACTTTTCAGCAAAACTTTGTGAAATGGCTCTCATGCTTCTACTTTATTAGCATCTGATTTTTTATTTATCAAATCCAATTTGTATAAAGTATGAGCATTCTATATTTAATGAGTTTTAGAATAACCCAAATGGCCTATAATTTTTTTAAGGCACCAACTTAACTCTTAAGAGTCATAAAAGTTCCACTGATGCACAGAATAAATAAATGATAGGCAAAAAAACTACTTAGAGACTAAGAGACTATCTCATTTATAGAAGCTTTTGGTTGATCATTACTATTTAATATCAAGGAAAGCAAAATAAACAAAAGAGGCTAAAAATAAATTCTACTATTTTGGCAGCACAATACCAAAACTGCAAATTGTTTGATGGGAAAGGTGACTGAAATAGAGATTGTCTGACATTAGGAAATTTTATGTCCCATCACTACAGATAACAGAGCTGACCAAAGAAAAGGACTCCCTTTGCCAGTCATGCAGATTAATGGAAATAGCTTACCTTTGTCCTGAAGCAGTTGCAATTGGTGATGGGCCATTAGGATTTCGTGGTTCTTCACATGTACTCATTTCCATTATTACTTTATCCAGGGACTAATAAAAATAACATCAAAAATGTAAAAAATTAGATACAGTATTTTATTTTATGTATGTTTTGAAATATTATGTAATGCTATTTTCTCTTTCATTTCTTTAGGAACAAAGTAAACAGTAAGTAAGCAGAGTCACTTTAAATGTCTTTTAAACAAATACCAAAACAGAAAACAATGTGCTCAGTCGTTTCTCAAGGAACTTATTACCTGATTTAAAAAAAAAAAAAAAAAAAAAAAAAAAAAAGGCTGTGGGCATATACGATTATGAAAGAAAAAAACTACAAGTAGCCATATGCTGGTGAAATCAATAGATTTTACAGGAGTGCAATCTCTAGTCCCAGAATGTATAACATTATTAATTGCTAAATGAGATTATGTATTAATGAATGGGACCTACCAATCTAAGACTTGAGATTTAAGACATATAACAATTAAAAATATGAAATATGAAAGAAATGTGGAAAGACATTCCCATAATGAAAAAATTTCTTTCAAGATAACAGTTTTTGTTGAAGATCAAATGTCTTTGGTAGTCATCACTAACAAAACTTAGTCATTCTTCATTCTCTATTTTAATATAGCATTTATTATCTGAAATTATCTTATTTGTTTACTTATTCATTGTCAGTCTCCTCTATAAAAATATTAAGCTCCCTCAGGAAATGGGGAAGGTGCTCAATAAATATTTGTGGAATAAATGAATCAATAAGTAACCAAATGACCAATCTTTCTTAAATTTTCTTTAAAAAAGAAAAGTATATTAATGTGCATATTATTTAATTTGCTAGATGATTAAAATCAGGAACACAGAAAGCATAAATTAAATGTTATTTACTGCCATATATACTGCCATAGTATATCAATAAAGAGCTAAATGATACAATAAAAATATACCAACTTACAACATAACACATGTGAAAATTTAAAGACCCTCCCATTTTAAGTTCAAACTTCTCATTTAAGGGCTGAGAAAACTAAGTACTATTCAAATAAAATGAAAGCTAATTAGTGGAAAAGCCAGAAGATCATATTTCTATGAAATAAAGCATTAATATTAGCAAAGTACTTAAATCATACCATATATAAATGTTTATTTCTGAGGTAAGTCAGAACTCACCAAACAGATGGGATGTGTTTTCAATTTTGTCCATGGGATCTACCAAAGAAAAATTAAAAAAACAAAAATTGTTTTCTTTAAAATCAATCACTAAAAAAATAGCAATCAACACAGATGTTCTCTCTTTAAAAAAAAAAAGTTTATTTACTTAGAGAGCACGCCCACGCTCCCACGCGTGAGCGGGGTGGGGCAGAGAGAAGCAGGCTCTGTCCTGTCAGCACAGAGCCGAACGTGGGGCTCAATATCAGGATCGTGAGATCATGACCTGAGCCAAAATCAAGAATCAGACACCTTAACTGACTATGCCACGCAGGCTCCCAAGATGCTCTCTTAATTTAGTGATAGACATACCAAATTTTATCAGATGGCTTTTTTCTCAAATTGCAAAATAATGAACTGAGAAATTCATTCAGACTCTTAAAATCAGATGTACCTGTTTTGTATACGAAAAGACTACTAATCATTATTTTCTTGGTTATCTTTTAAAATAAGAATTTCAGGTCCTCTTAAGTTTCTTTTTTTCCAGACCTTAAAAATATGTTAACTTCTTTCTTCCTTCCTTCCTCCCTCCCTCCGTCTTTCTTTCTTTTCCTTCCTTCCTTCCTTTCCCTTCCTTCCCCTTCCTTCCTCCCTCCCTTTCTTCCTTCCTCCCTCCCTCCCTTCCTTCCTTCCTTCCTTTCTTTCTCTCTCTTTCTTTCTTTCTTTTTCTTCTTTCTTTCAGGCTCCATACCCAATGTGGGACTTACAGTCATGACCCTGAGATTAAAAAATCACATGCTCTACAGACTGAGCCAGCCAGGCACCCCTTAACGTCATAATTTAAGATTTCCCAGCAAAGCATGATGGGTGTTTTGTTCATTTAACAGTTTTTTCAATTCTAAAAGTCTGACCATGGGGCACCTGGCTGGCTCAGTCAGAAAAGCATGTGACTTTTGATCTCAGAGTCATGAGTTCAAGCTCCATATGGTGTGTGGAGATTACTTAAAAATAAAATCTTTTTTAAAAATTAAAAATAAAAGAAAATAAAATTCTGACCAATATTTTTGTAGATATTCAAGAAAAATACACAAACGAGGCTATTTATGTAAAATGTAGGTAATATCAAATAACTAATGTCCAAGCCTGCCTTACACTGAAAAATCACATCTTTATAGATATTTGGGTTTATGGAGGATATAACAAAAATTAAAGGCGACCATCAAAGGATATAGGAACCTTTCCACACTCTTTTCTTTCGAGTCTAATTTTAATTTTATGAAACAGATTACTCATGCACTATTTCTACTGAGTAGACTCTCAAAACACCTGGTCTTTAAGAGCAAGAAGTGATATGACATACGATTAAATTCAAAGGTAAGTAGGAATAAATTTTAATAAGGAAAAATAACAATAATAATGAGGAGAAATAATAAACTTAAAAATCCTCAAGGAAGAAACAAATGAGTAAAAGAAAATTTCAAATAAAAGTATAATGTACAGAGTAAGATGTGTGTCTTCATGTCTTTATTTGAAATTGTGTTTACTTACTACAAATTTAAATTGTCCCAATTAACAAATATTATGAAAAAATATCTTTGAATATGTGCCAAATTTAGTCAATTATTTTATTAATAAACTACCAGTAATGGGGGCGCCTGGGTGACTCAGTTGGCTAAGCGTCCAACTTTGGCTCAGGTCATGATCTCACGGTTTGTGGGTTCAAGCCTCATGTTGGGCTCTGTGCTGACAGCTCAGAGCCTGAAGCCTGCTTCGGATTCTGTGTCTCCCTCTCTCTCTACCCCTACCCACTCACTCTCTGTCTCTCTCTCAAAACTAAAAAAATATTAAAAAATAAATTTAAAAAAAACTATCAGTAATGTTACTTAAATGTTAGGATTAAACTTTAAACTATAAATTACTATTATATTAGCATATGACTTCATTAAGTTCACCAGACACACATTCATGCAATTATTTAAACATAGTTATTTGTCTTTTTAAATTATATTAATAAAAATGCCTTTTTATAGATCTATAACAAAATACTTAAGAAATAGGAATGAAATAAAAACTGAAAATAGAAAATGCTTTCCACAGATATCAAAATCTCACCCTAATAGATGCTTTATTACAAAAAACTTTGTTGATAGCAAGCCATGTTGGCAAATCCAACATATTCTGGAGCACCTCTTCATCCAGCTCCAAATTCTTCAATTCACCTTCTCCTTTGAGGGTACTCAGATTTATCTTGTCAGGAGATAAATTCTTAGTAAATCTGAAAGAGAATATATATTGCATTTATTTTAGTGTCAGTTATTGTACCACAGTTATTCTTGCAAATATACAGAGCATTAAAAATGTAATAGCAGCACAAAGAAACACAAAACTGCAGTGACAAGCTCTACTTTAATCCATGTTTTTTGATGCATTTTTGTTATTACTGTTTTGATCTCTTATCCATAGCTCTCTTACATAAAGCCTGCAGTATTTTCAGCATACATTTGAATATCATATTCCCATATACAATCAAACTCTGGTTCTTACTGCCTTTCAAATTTATGAATATTTAAGTAGTGTCTACTATTTCCAGGTACTATGTGAGGCAGTGGGGATAGCTCAAAGCCATCCCACATCACATTATATTCACTTTGCTACAGACCACTTGGCAGAAAGAGATATTCTCTTTCTGGCAGAAAGAGACACTCTTCTATGAACCAACCTACAAAGAAGGTTAAGGGGACTCTTTAGAAGTAGCATCAGTGTTGCTACCATTTATCATTTCAAGAACAATATCAAAAGTTATCAGTACTCCTTTTAGAATCATCCAGAGATTCCCAGCTTTAAAAACCAACCCAGATCATTCAGGAATATATCAGAGTACACAAATCTTTCTCTAAAAGGTCTCTGACAAAGAGGATCATGCAACTCTACTTGGCAGCCAATTTCAGTGTTTCCTATGTGACATTTAAAGATACCAATTATTTATAATCCTAAATTGGCTGTGCAAATACCATTTACCCTTTCTGTAGTTCAACTAAATGAAGTATAGAGTGTTTAATGAAAGTGCCAAAAGTCACATGGGAGAGTGGACCCTAAATTCTAATCAAAGAACACAGATTCTCGATGATGAAAAATGAAAATTCTTAAACCTAAGAAAAAAGATTGCAAGTAACAATAAAATTTTAAATAATACTGGACATTTTCCAAGGGTTTACTACGTACCAGGTTCTTTGTTTGCAAGCATTATTACTTCATCTAATTCCCACGATAACCCATTAGGGTCAATACTATTTTTATTTCCACTGTTTAGATGAGTAAACATAATGAGAAACTAACATATTTGCCCAATATCTCAACTAATTATGATGATAAGAGTAATAATAAAAGAGCTGAGATGGAAGTACAATGTTCAATTCACGCCCATCTGAAAGGATGATGAACTACAGGTTGTGCACAGACACTACAAATGTCAGCAAATTGGCAAAGTACTCCAGGTCATCTACACTGAACAAGTACTGTGACAGAAGGCAAATGGCACAATTGTCCATGTGGGCATTCATCCTGGCAAGATGGCCATCACTAGACTAAAACTAGAAAAACACCACAAAAGGATCCTTGAACATAAAGCCAAATCTCGCCAAGTAGGAAAAGGGCAAATATAAGGAAGAAACAATTGAAAAGATGAAGGAATAAAGTAATCTTATATTCAACTTTAAATAAAAACTGTTCAAATGAAAAAGTAAATAAATCAAACAGCCCTAAAAAATGAAAAACTGCTAACTGCCCAGGAAGTGCTTTTTTCAAAAATGAAACTACTGATAAAATTAACTACCGGGTAACAAGAGTTATCAGCCAGTCTTCTACCATTTTTTGAAACTAAATATTAAAGGAATAAGATATACAGGTTATGCCCTATACATCAACAAGAATACCTACCAATATACACATGCTTCCCATTGACTCTAAACCAGAATTTTTTGAGCCATATTTTATCTGGATTCATATTTTTTCACAGAAGGTCAACTGAAAAATGCAGAATTCATATTTAACCCATATTTGACCAGTGATGCCAGGTTATATTATACTTACCACCAATCATGTTTGGTTTAATACTATGATGTTTCCTGATAGGTTCCCACCCCTAATCATATAGGAATGCCTTGCCACTACCTCAAGGCACACTATTAGAGCTAGAAGGGAGCATTCAATGCCTACTTACTGAGAATTCACTATTCATACACATATACTGACAAGCAGTACACTCAAGAAGTCCTTGCCTTTGTGCAGTTCTCAATTCAGCTGGTAGACAGAACACCAAAAAGCATGATTAAGAGAATACAGTACAGGGCTTTAATCTAGAGCTTCTCTGAAAACAGGGACTTTTGAGCTGATATCTAAGAATGAGTAGAAATTAACTGGGCAAGGAAAAGAAGGGAGTCAGGGAAGAAAGAGTGTTCCAAGTAGTGGGAATAAAACATACAAAGGAAGGTTCTCAGGAAGGAGGGAGCATGGTATAAAATAGAACGGAAAAAAGATCAGCATCTACAATGTAAGAAGAGGGCCAGAAGAGTAGAAGATAAATCTGAAAGGACAATGAAGGGACTTGATTCTACAAGGCCTTAACCATTACATTCATTCGTTCATTCAATAAATTTTAATTGATACCTATAAATTAACAGACAATGGATATATGACAATGAACAAAACAGATAAAAATCTCTGCCTTCATGGAACTTAAGGGGGCTGGGTTCTGAAAAGAATGAAAAAAATAAGTTAAATATATAGTAAGCCAGATTCTGACTATGGAGGAAAAAAAACAAAGCAATATAGTAATAAGATAGCAGGCGCAAGCAGAGGACCTTTTAATTTTTAAAGGGATGGACAGGAAAATCCTCAGTGAAAAGATGACACGTGGGCAAAAAGATCTGAAGGAAGTGAAGGAGGTAGCTATATAAATATCTAATGAAAAGAAAGCTCTAGGCCAAGGAGAAGCAAAGGTAAAAAAGTTGAGGTGGGAACATGCTTGGCATGTCTGAGAAATAGCAAGAAGGTTAATGTGGCTACAGGAAATGAACAAAAAGGCAAGACTAAAAGCAGATGGAGTAAGTTAGAGAAATAAGAGGGGACAAATCATGTGGGACCTTTAAAGCCACTCTAAGGACTCTGGTTTTTACTATGAGTAAAAATGAAAGTGATTGGTGATTGGAGATGGTTTTAACTAGAATAGGAAACTTCAACTTTTAACGGTCACTCCACTGAGAATATATGAAAGGGTGGACATGGACAGAAGCAGGCAGCCCAGACAGGAGGTTATTGCGATACTCCAGGTAAGAGAAGATGTTGCCTTCTTCAAAAATATATGTCTTGGGGCGCCTGGGTGGCGCAGTCGGTTAAGCGTCCGACTTCAGCCAGGTCGCGATCTCGCGGTCCGTGAGTTCGAGCCCCGCGTCGGGCTCTGGGCTGATGGCTCAGAGCCTGGAGCCTGTTTCCGATTCTGTGTCTCCCTCTCTCTCTGCCCCTCGCCCGTTCATGCTCTGTCTCTCTCTGTCCCAAAAATAAATAAACGTTGAAAAAAAAAATTAAAAAAAAAAAGAATATATGTCTTGAATCAAGAAGGAAAAGTAGGAAGTGGCAGAAAGGGAACAATCTAGATATATCCTAAAGGTAAAGCCAACAGGAGCTGATTAAACAGAATGAAGTCAAGGATGACTCAAGGTTTTTACTCTGAGTAAATGGAAGGATAGAGTTGCCATTTTTCAGGGTAAAGAAAAAGAGGGAAAAATAAGTTTGGGATTAAGGATCAGAATTTAGGCTTTGAACAGTTTAATTAAGAGATGACTATTAGATAATCCAAGAAGAGATGCCAATTAGGTAGTCAGATATTGAAATCTCATTCTGTAGCTGCAGATACAAATTTGGTAATCACCAATGTTATAGATATTTGTGGTTGCAAGATGAAGACAGAAAATCAAATGGCTCAAAGACTATGGTCAGAGACCACTAAGAAGACAAGGAAATGTAAAAGAAACCAATAAAGGAGATTAAAAAGAAGAACCACTGAGGTAGGAAAGAAACCAGGTTGTAACCAGGTTTTGTTTTTTTATTAAGGTAAGAGAAAACTCAGCAAGCTTATCCACTAGTGACAATAACGCAGAAAAAAGAAAACTACTGATGGTGCAGTAAGGACAGACAATTGCTAGAGCAGAATCCTGAGAAGATGAAAGCAGATGTGGTACACAAGAGGAGGGGTTGGCTTTGAATAGTTTTGACTTTGGAAAGCATGTTAATACTCTACATACATAAAAAACAAAATGAGAAAGAATGAGAAAAGGGGAAGCATCTAAAATTGAAAGGAAACTTAAACAAATGAACCTAATTGTACTTTAAAAATACTGTAAGCATATTCAAGTGGAAGATAGGAAGAAAAGAAGGACAAAGGGACAAAGACTATCTGAGTAACTCATAAACACAAATTTGACTCTATGTCCTTATTGGTGGGCAGGATGGGATGCGTGGGTGTGTGTGTGTGCATGTGGGAAGGGTTAGTGGAGAAATCAAGGAACATCCTGACTGGTTATGTACAAGAATGTTCTTGATCTCAATGGTATTTGCAAAAGGAAAAAAGTAAAAGCACTTAAATGCCCAAGGGGAAATAATCCCTTGACTTATGATATATCATGCTACATACGTATCAGGTAATATGTGTTGCCAACCATATAAAGAAAATGCCTATATTATCATGGTGAAAATTCAAGGTTCAAAATTACAATATGATTTCAATTATGTAAAAAATGCATTAGAAAATGTCAAATATCAAGAGTACCTTTGGTTGGTAAGATTTTAGATTTCTTCATCTTTATACTTTTCCATATGTTTAAATGTTCTAATAAGTATATGCCATTTTTATAAAAACAAAAGTTCATCAGAAACCCAAAAGATAGGCCTGACAAGAGTAAAAGTGAAAGATGAAAAGATTAAAATACATGTCATTAACAAGAAATTATACCTTCAATTTAGTACGTACTAAAAGGACAACATCTGCAAAGAGCATGAGCCTTAAAGTCAGACAAGTAAGTCTGAATTCTTGTTTAGCTACTTACTGTGATACCTCTCTGCCTCAGTTTGCTCATCTATAAAATGGGGAAAATAACATGACCTCACACAATTTTAGTGAGGACTAAAGATAATATGGAAAGCATCAGGTACAAAACAGATATCCAAATAACAGTTCTCTTTTTCCTTCCCTCTTTCTATTTAGATTAAATCATGAACACATTGATTATAGTTTTAACTGAACCAATATCAAAAGTTCATGTTTATCCAAATAATACTTCAAAATAGCCAAGGTATAGAGTTAATCTTGAAAACATATTAATATTGCTCATCTATTAAACTGTTTTAAATAGAAATCAGAAGACATATTGGTAACTTACATTCACAGCTATTAAAAAGCTGATTCCCTATACTGGGTAAGCAGTGTGTATATATCAAATTATTTATCTTCAATTATTCATATTAGGCATTAATTTACATATATTTCAGTTTTGTACAACTGTTTCTCAATCATTTATTAATACGTTTCTTCCAAAAACAGAAACAGGAGAATGATTCTTCAGCAACATTTGTCATAATTTAATTGACAAAGGAAAAGAAGACCTTCATTACATGTATATACTAGGCAAACAAAGGGATGAAAACTCACAAAAGAGTATTAAGGCGTGGAAGAGGTATTTTTCTACCTATGCTTTTTCCAAGTGTTGCTACAGCTCTTTGAACTAAATTGCCATCTGAGATCCCCAGATAATTGTATTACTCTACTGAATAGTATAATTGAGAAGGGCCTGATCCTAAAGAGAATAATCTGTTATATGAAATAAACCACTACTGCTCACTAAAGAACAATTTAAAGCTCTAAACAGTTATATAAACATTTTAAAACTGAACTTTAAAAATATGGTAGAAATTTAAGTCAATGAATTAAACTTCTGAATAATTATTTATTGACTGAAAATGGAGGGGTAGGAGAAATGAAACATAACATATATATAAAACCAACATAGATGTTAACAAAGACTCAAAACAAGGATAAAGAAGAAAGCTGATTGACCTGAATATATCAAAGCCGTATAACAGCACAGAACAAAATCATAAAAATTTTAGGGCACAATTCTTACTGATTTTTTTATTTTCAAAATTCAGAAACACAGCTTCATTACTATCTACACTATTATGCCAGGCAAAGTGGTTTATTTTAAAATAAACATGTGTCCTCAACTCTTACATCAATATCCTATGAAATAAATCGTCAAAATAAATAAGTGTTTATTTATTTTCAGAGACAGAGTGTGTGTGTGAGTGGAGCAGGGGCAGAGAAAGAGAATTCCAAACAGGCTCCACGCAGTCAGTGAAGAGCCTGATGCCAGGCTCGATCCCACAAACTGTGAGACCATGATGTGAGCCAAAATCAAGAGTTGGACCCTCAACCCTAGCATGAAATAAATTTTAATATGAATGTATATATTTTATTGGTTAATTTTATGGTTTATTTTTAACAATGTAACAATTTTAAAACATACTTAAAACATGAAAACAGGCTTCTACTTCATCCAAAATTTTCTTTAATTACACATAACACGTGAAAATACATTTACTAGTTTTTTCAGTAGAAACAACAAAAATAGCTAACTAGAAAAATAAAATTTCCAAATGGAAAGAATGTGTTTGACTTAGATTATACATTTATTACATGCAAAGCACTGTGCTAAACAGACATTTATGGCAAAACAAAGTTAAGTCCATAATCAAAGATTTATAATTTGCTTAAAGTAACAGGCGATAACGCCCAAAAAGTCAAGATTTCCAGCTTTGTAACAAAAATGCCATTTACTACACAACCTCTCTCTGTTTTAGTTTCCCTATCTGTAGAATGGAGATAATAATAATACGTGCTTGGGGCGCCTGGGTGGCGCAGTCGGTTAAGCGTCCGACTTCAGCCAGGTCACGATCTCGCGGTCCGTGGGTTCGAGCCCCGCGTCGGGCTCTGGGCTGATGGCTCAGAGCCTGGAGCCTGTTTCTGATTCTGTGTCTCCCTCTCTCTCTGACCCTCCCCCGTTCATGCTCTGTCTCTCTCTGTCCCAAAAATAAATAAACTTTGAAAAAAAAAAAATAATAATAATACGTGCTTTCATGGGGCTGTTCTGAGGATTAACTGAGTTAGAACATGTAAAATGCTAGGAAATGTCCCTAATACATAGGAAAACTCAGGGAGTGTTAGTTATTACTAATACAAAGACACAGGTTAAATAAAATTATGAACACAGAAACCTTATATAACGAGTGGTGAAAATTTTTCAAAAAACTTTTTTTTGGCTTGATAAAACATGAGGTATGCAACAGATCATAAATCAAAAAGCATAAATTTGCTATAAAAGCATAAATGTTACTATAAATTTTAGTTGTGATTTATTTGAACTTTCATCAGATCCATTTTACAGCTACATCATAAAAACAAAGATCATAAAGTTTTATTAGCTAAAGCAACCTGAAACAGATTTCTGAAAAGTACCATCTCCAAGTTAAATATAGTACTTGGGGGGTAGAATCAAACACGTACAGCTCACAAGAATCTCATCATAGTTTATAAACTCTTTTCTGACCCACTTACCTACATTCTTCTACACCTACCTCTTTGCAATCATGTAATAAAACCCTGGGACATTCTTTTCAAACCTCATCAGTAAATCTGCATTTCTTGAGTTATTTACTTTGTCCTGAAATTGTTTATGGTTCCTGTTATTGTACATGTTATTAAAGATTCACATCAATTTCTACCATTCTTCTAGACTTAGTAATTGGCTGTACTACTTGACAATTATTTTCTCAAATTACAGTTTTAACTAGAAATAATCGTTAAAAAAATTTTTTTAATGTTTATTTTTGAGACAGAGAGAGAGAAAGGGAGGGAGGGAGGGAGGGGGAGAGAGAGAGAGAGGGAGGGAGGGAGGGAGGGAGAAAGAGACGAAACAAGCAGGAAGAGCAGAGAAAGAGGGAGACACAGAATCTAAAGCAAGCTCTAGGCTCTGAGCTGTCAGCACAGAGCCCAACGTGGGTCACACACCCACGAGCCACGAGATCATTGACCTGAGCCGAAGTCAGACGCTTAACTAAATGAGCCCCGTAGGTGCTTCCCCCCCTTTTCTGTCTTTTCTTTTCTTTCCTTTTCTTTCTTTCTCTTTCTTTTCTTTCTTCCTTCCTTCCTTTCTTTCTTTCTTAACTTCTGAATGGTTTAATTGCCAAATAGTTGGAAATGATTATTGGTTAAGGAAAGGTCCAAATCAATACAGCTTTTTTTTTTTAGTTCATATATTAATCCATATACAATTCCTTGTCTTATGGTTTGTTAAAGCAATAGGTCAGACAACATTTGCCACAATAATGTCTGTCAAAGTGTCTGATATTAAGAATTCCAGTACATTCATCTGAAGGGCACTCCTGATGAAGGCTACTGATTTTGCCATTTTCATCCACCTTATAGTACTTCAGGACAACCAGCTTAACTTTATGTTTTTTCTTCTTGGGAGTGGTGAAAGACTTCTCTTCCTTTTCTCAGCAACACCAAGTCTCAACACAAGATGAAGAATGGACTACTTTTGAATGTTGTAGTCAAAGTACATCCATCTTCCAGTTGCTTCCCAGGCAAGATCAGTCTCTGATGATCAAGAGGAATTCCTTCCTTATCTTGGATCTTGGCCTTTACATTTTCTATTATATCCAAGGGTTCAATCTCGAGAGTGATAATCTTCCCCATAAAAGTTTTCATGGAAATCTGCATCTTGCCAGCGGTTCCACCTGGCGGTGCTCTCGTGGGAAGGGCGAATCCCCAGGAACAGAGTGGGGTCCGGGAGGTTCTCGGGCCACATGGGGAAAAGCGGTTCCACTGCTGGAAGGACACCTGGCAGAGACTGTTGAAGCCACCCAGTCCCAGCAGACCCCAGAAGGTGGCCACATTCGCTGGTGCTGTGGCAAGGTCGTTAAGGGTGAAGCCTGATGCCGGATGTGTGTTGTGATTTTTCATAATCCCTGAAACGCTGCTGCTACACTGTCTCGCGAACTTTTTCTGGGGCGGGCTGGCACCTGGCCACAGTCTTGGGGCACCGGCAGCAGCAGGGTCCAGCAGGCGTTCCTGGGTGCAGCCGACATTCGGCCATCACTCATTCGGCCATTGCTCAGTGAGCCAAATCAAAACAACATTTATTACATCTTTAAAATATCACAAATAAGGAGCACCTGGGTGGCTCAGTCAGTTAAGCATCCGACTTCAGCTCAGGTCATGATCTCATGGTCCATAAGTTTGAGCCCTGCATTGGGCTTTGCACTGACAGCTCGGAGCCTGGAGTCTGCTTTGGATTCTGTGTCTCCCTCTCTCACTGCCCCTCCCCCACTCACTCTCTGTCTCTCAAAAGTGAATAAACGCTAAAAAAAATTTTTAAATAAAATATCACAAAAGTCTGAAAAATCATCCAGAATCTTGTTGTTTCTGTAGCTGGACAACTTAAACCTTATTCATCAGGCTGCTGAACTGTCCCTTTTTCAGAAACATAGATACTATCCAAAAATTTTCTGATATCCTTATTGTGTAACCATCGCTTGCTGAATCAGAGCAGCTGAGTTTGATACAAGTCAATGTCATTTCCTTCAAGAATTAACTCATTGTTCTGGGCTTGTGATACAGCACAAGCAACACCTGGCCTCACCTGTAGAAGTATTTTTCACCCAAGAAATTTTGGATTTCGACAAGAGAACCATTCTCCTGAATAACAACACTAATGGGGAAGTGAACACAGACATCTTGTAATGGAAGCCCAGTGTAACGCCCTTGATCATGTTCTGTACATGACTATAGATGGTGCAAACAATAGCCAGTTCTTCTCTATTTCCCCACCATTTGTCAACTCAGAGCCTCTTCTTTTACTTTCCAAGACCGAGTTCTACATTGATGTGACTGAAAAGTCCCTTCACAGGGTTCCTCTGGAGCCCTTTACAATAACAGTGCATCCCTTCAGAGTGATGTTGACATTTTCTGGAATGTCTGCGGTCTGATTGCTAGAATGGTCTTCATTCTCGCAGTAGATGTGGCAAAGAGAACAGAAATAATCATTTCCATTCTGTGATATTTCATGCTATAGCATGAACAACTAGATTTTACAAGGAATTTAACAATGCATGTTAAATTGTTTGATTATGAAACTTGTAATCTGAAGCTCTTGGGAGGACTTCAAGGGGTCCAAGATATTTTATCATATTTTCAAAGGAGACTTTTAGAGCCAAAGAAAAGATAATCAAAACCACTGCCTTAAAGAAAAAGGATTAGGGGGCGCCTGGGTGGCGCAGTCGGTTAAGCGTCCGACTTCAGCCAGGTCACGATCTCGCGGTCCGTGAGTTCGAGCCCCGCGTCAGGTTCTGGGCTGATGGCTCAGAGCCTGGAGCCTGTTTCCGATTCTGTGTCTCCCTCTCTCTCTGCCCCTCCCCCGTTCATGCTCTGTCTCTCTCTGTCCCAAAAGTGAATAAACGTTGAAAAAAAAAAAATTTTAAAAAAAAAAAAAGAAAAAGGATTAATTGTAACCATCCAGAAAATAAACTTCAATATTATAATTTGATTTTTCAATACTGTTATTTAATATAATTAACTTGTTATTAATAAACAAACACTGCTTAGGGTGGCTGTCCAGCTACCAGTGATTCTATCTTCCCAGAGAAAGGCTATAAATACAGGAGAAAGGTGCATACCTAAGACATTTTAACATACCCTGGGTACAGCTAATTGATCTAGAAGTTGAAAAGGCATCTAGGCTGTTTAATCAGATTGTTTCCTTCAGAAATTTGAAACTAAAATACTATTTTAGTATCAAGGTGATAAATAACAAAGGAGTATGACTGACAGAAAACATAGATCCAATATTTTAGAACGTAAAGGCACCATAAGGGTGCCTGGGTGGCTCAGTTGGTAAAGCATCCAACTTTGGCTCTGGTCATGATGTCAAGGTTTGTGAGTTTGAACTTGCATCAGGCTCTCTGCCGTCAGCACACAGCCCACTTTGGATCGTGTCTCCCTCTCACTCTGCCCACCCCATCCCACCCCCCACTCTCGTGCACACACTCTCTCTCAAAAATAAATAGTTAAAAAAATATATTCAAAAAAAAGTACGTAAAGGTACCATTAAAGATTCTTCTCCCATCATTGTTCCATTCTCCTAAATTGGGCCCAACTCAGACCTATGAAATAAACTAGTAAGTGAAATCACTAGCTGGTATCTCAAAACTGTGCTTCCCTACAAGGATTAAATTTTCATTGTATATGAAGACCTATTATAAAAACCAGTATCTATGTTTAAGCAAATTTAGTAGCTTTTGCTTGATTTTATTCAAAACAGTATTTCTAGAAGAGAACAAAGTACCTTAAGACTACATGTTAAGATCATACAAGAGAAGATATTCCTGGAGAGACTTCCCAAAATCTGATAGACTATCAAGTCCTTTGGATAGGAACAGTAAGTTATTAATCTGCAACTAATTACATCCTTCCATAGTCCATGGACTTCATCATGCAGACATAAAGATAACTCTACTCAAAACTAAGAAAAACAGATGAAGCTTTTCTAAGGAAACCCATATTTCCTCATTTTCTCCATTATCTAACCCCATTTTTTCACCCCAGTTACACCTTTTAATCTGGCACTCTCCTCTTAGAGTTACTTGCTTTCTTGCCCTACTCTATGCCTTATTATCTTCAGGCTCAAAAAGTGAACTAGTTATTTTCAAAAATGTTGACATAAGGTAGGTCAAGGAATACACTTTATTTCTTTTAGTACTTACAGAAACACCCACACAATTAAAATGAAAATTTCACAGAGCAATAGTTTAATACAGTCTGATATTTTCTATTCTATTTCATTCTTTCAAAAGTCATTACAACCTGCCACAGAGATTTCACAAGGCAAGTATAACTCACAGTTTAACAGAAATATATAAGAAGTACATCATGACTAAGTATGAAGATTGGTTTAACATTCAAAAATCAACCAGCATAATTTACCATATTAAAAAGTAAAATCACATGATGATCTCAATGAGACATAAAAAAGCACTGGACAAAAGTCAATAGCATGCATGGAAAAATAACTCTCAACAAACTAGGAACAGAAGAGAACTTCCTCCAAACTACAGAGGACATCTATGAAAATCCTACAGCTAAAATCATACTTAAATATGAAAGATTAAAATGTTTTGTCCCTAAAACACAGACAAGGCAAAGATATTTGCTCCTACCACTTCTATTCAGGTTCTCGCCAAAAAATGAGGCAAGAAAAAAATAAAAGACATTCTGTTTGAAAAATAAAACTGTCTTTTTTCTTCAGACGACATGATCATCTGCATAGAAAACCATACAGAATCTTTTTAAAAGGCTACAAAAACTAATAAATGAGTTGAGCAAGGTTACAGAATATAAGAGCAGTAGAAAAAAAATAAAATTAATTGAAGGGACACAGGAAACAAGTGAAAGAACTCCCAATGGCTAAAGCTGGAACAATTTGATCAATAAATTATTAGATTATAACTCAAAATATAAAATAAATATACATGAGTCCACATAGATATAAATACATGATTGAGTAAATAACTGGGAGATAAGAGTAAATCTCCCATTTGAAAATTTCCAAATAACTTATGTTTTCTCTATTTCAATCTCAGGGAAGTGGAACATAACCCTTCACTCCTTTTGTGTATGGCTGCTTTTCTTTCCAAAGTATACAGTATGGAAGTGAGCAAAAGAGTAACTTTATGGTGGAGAATCTGACAAAGGCCAACATGGACAATGTGACATGTTGATAGTAGGTACTTTTGATATGACATAATAAAAATGGCATTTTTCCTCTGTGATCTTTTTGCCAAAAACCCATAACCCATTCTAATCATGAGAAAAAACATTACACAATAATTGATTGAGAGACACTCAACAAAATATCTAACCAATCTTACTGAAAACTCTCAAGACCATCAAAATGAAGGAAAGTGTGAGAAACACCCAGGAGGAGTCTAAAAAACATGATCACTAAATATAATGTGATATTCACAATGAGACGTTAGGTAAAAAAGGAACTTAAAAAAAGGACGTTAGGTAAAACTTAAGGAAATTCAAATGAAGTATAGGCTATACTTAATAAGAATTTATAGGGGCGCCTGGGTGGCTCAGTCGGTTAAGCGTCCGACTTCGGCTCGGGTCATGATCTTGCGGTTTGTGAGTTTCTGCCCCGCGTCAGGCTCTGTGCTGACGGCTCGGAGCCTGCAGCCTGCTTTGAATTCTATGTCTCCCTCTCTCTCTGCCCTGACCCTGCTCATATTCTGTGTCTGTCTCTCAAAAATAAATAAATGTTAAAAAAAAATTTTAAGGGGCGCCTGAGTGGCGCAGTCGGTTAAGCGTCCGACTTCAGCCAGGTCACGATCTCGCGGTCCGTGAGTTCGAGCCCCGCGTCAGGCTCTGGGCTGATGGCTCAGAGCCTGGAGCCTGTTTCCGATTCTGTGTCTCCCTCTCTCTCTGCCCCTCCCCCGTTCATGCTCTGTCTCTCTCTGTCCCAAAATAAATAAATAAACGTTGAAAAAAAAATTTTTTTTAATTTTTAATAAAAATAATAATTTATAAATATTGGCTCATTAGTTGAGACAAATGTACCATACTAATATAAAATATTAATAATAAAAGAGATGGACTCCAATGCTATTGAATCCTGTCCTTTTCATTTTTTTAAATAGGCCATGAATAGCTAATTCTTAAAATCTTGTTTTTCTCAACCATAGAAAAATCTGTCATGTATACCTTATATCAAAGGGGTAAATGAAAAGTTCTAATGACTCATGAAAATTGTTTGAGAGCATAAACCCAAAGCATAACACAGAAAAATTCTTATTAAAACTATGAGAAGCCTAATAAATATCTTTGCTATAGGTCTCTCAACCGATATTACTTCTTAAATAATAAAATTTTCCAGCAATTCTTATATGCAGATTTTTGTTATTAGTAACTTAGCAGAGAACATTGTGCAGGGGAATAAACGGCTGCCTCAGAACTGCTGCTCAGAATAAATATTTACAAACCTGCCAACCTGGCACTGATTTTTTATAGAATGAATGCAAGCAAGAAATCCAAAGCTTATTTTTTTTTCACAGAAAAATATTTTTAATACAGACTTTCAGCAGAGAAGTTGACGAGTATATCCTAGTAAAATGAGATAAATGCACAGTGTTTCACTGCACTATATGGTAATCCCTCCACAAAAATAAAAATAACTGCAACAGAAGGGAGTCTGGGTGGCTCAGTCAGTTAAGCTTCTGACTTCAGCTCAGGTCATGATCTCACAGTACGTGGGTTCGAGCTCCACTTCGAGCTCCGTGCTGACAGCTCAGAGCCTGGAGCCTGCTTCGGATTCTGTGTCTCCCTCTCACTCTGCCCCTCCCCTGTTCATGCTCTGTCTCTCTTTCTCTCTCTCAAGAATAAATAATAACTACAATAGAGGAAATCACACACATAAACAATTGGGGAGATGGGATGTGAGGTATATGAAAACTCTCTGTATTATCTTTACCACTTTCCTATAAACCTGAAAGTATTCCAAAATAAAAACCTTATTTTAAAAGGTCATTTAAGGGGCGCCTGGGTGGCGCAGTCGGTTAAGCGTCGGACTTCAGCCAGGTCACGATCTCGCGGTCCGTGAGTTCGAGCCCCGCGTCGGGCTCTGGGCTGATGGCTCAGAGCCTGGAGCCTGTTTCCGATTCTGTGTCTCCCTCTCTCTCTGCCCCTCCCCCCGTTCATGCTCTGTCTCTCTGTCCCAAAAATAAATAAAAAAATAAAAAATAAATAAATAAAAATAAAAGGTCATTTAAGTTGCATATAGAAAGTTTATCTATTTTGTTGTATGTAAATTCCACTAAAAAAAATCATAATTTCCATGTGCTAGCAGCAATTGGAAACTGAAAATTTTAAAGTACCACTTACATTAATATGACAAGCATGAAATTTTTAGGGATAAATCTGATAAAGGTATATAAGACCTATATACTGTAATTTTAAAAGACATAAATAAAGGGAGAAATAACACATAGGTAGATCAGAGGACTCAGTATTTTAAAGATGTCAAGTTTCCTCAAATAGAATTATAGACCCTAAGCAAATGCCCAGCAGACTTTTTGGTAGAAACAGGCTGATTCTGAAATTTATGTAAATATATAAGACGTAGAATGTCTAACTTTAAAAAAGATGAACAGAGTTGGAGGCCTTGTACTACCAATTTCAAGACTTCTTAAAAAGCTACACTGGGGCACATCACTGGCTCAGTCAGTACAGCATGCAACTCTCAGGGGTCATGAGTTCAAGTCCTACATTGGGCAAAGAGCTTACTTATTAAACAAACAAAAAAAACCCACAACAAAACAAAACAAAACCCTACAGCATTCAAAATAGTCTGAGACTGGTGTAAAGATAGATAAATGAACAACAGAGCAAAATAGAGCGTCCTGAAATAGAACCAAATTTATAGTAAGGGAATTTTCAACAAACGTGCAAAAGCAAATCAATAAGAAAAAGCATTTTTAATAAACTGTGGGAACAACTATATAGCCACTGCCAAAAGAAAAAGAAAAAAAAAAACCTTGATACTTACCTCACATCATAAACAAACATTTAAATATAACTAGATCACAGACCAAAATCCAATAACTGAATCTATAAAATTGCTGTAAGAAAATAAAGTAGAAAATCTTGGTGATATTGGGCCTGGCAAAGATTTCTTTAACATAACAAAAACATGCACAAATCATAAAAGCGAAAACCAATACTTTAAGTTTTATCAAAATTAAAAACCCACCTATCAAAAACACTGTTACTAAAGAAGAAACCACAGAGGGAGAGAAAATATTTATGAAACGTGTTTGAAAAAGGACTTGTGTCTACAGTACATAAAGAACTCTTGCAATTCAAAAGTAAGACAACTCATTAATTAAATAGACAAAAGATTTAAACAGACCCGCAAACCAAAGAAGACATACAGATGGCAGATAAGCAGATGAAAAGATGTACAATACAGCCAGTCAACTGGGAATTGCAAATTAAAAACCACAGTAACACACCATTACTTACCACTAAAATGAGAAAATTAAAAAGACTGACAATAATGAGTATTGTTGAAGATGCGGAGCAACTGGAACTCTAATCTTACATATTTGCTGGTGAGAACATAACATGTACACTTTGGAAAGCTGTTTACCAGTTCCTTAAAAATTTATGTATATACCTATCTATAACCCAACCATTCTACTCCTAGGCATTTACCCAAGGGAAATAAAAAGCATGTATCCTCACAAAGACTTCTACATGAATGTTTACAGTAGCTTCATTTGTAATAGTAGAAAACTGGAAACAAACTAAATGATCATCAGTAGGTAAATAGATAAACACCTTGTGACATATTCAAAATGGAATATATTCAGCAGTAAGAGAGGATGCATAAAACAGATTAATTGTAAAATAATTATGCCGAGGGCAAGAGGTCAAAAAAAGGTATACTATATGATTCACTTATACAAAATTCTAGAAAATGCAAATTAATCTACATGAAATAGATTATACAATAATAAAAGATGAGGCAGGAGGAGAGGAAGGAGAAAATTACCAAGGGGCATGAGGAAACTTAAGGGCATATGTCAAAATTTATCAAGCTGTATACCTTAAATATGTGCAGTTTAATTGCATGTAAATCAATTATATTTCAATAAATCTGTTTAAGTCATATATACTTTTTTAAATGTTTATTTATTTTTGAGAGAGTCAGAGATTGCATGCATGCACACAATCAGTGGCAGGGGAGGGGCAAAGAGGAAGACAAAGATTCCCAAGTAGGATCCACACTGCAAGCAGAGCCCAACACAGGGCTCAAACCCATGAACTGTGAGATCATGACCTGAGCTAAAACCAAGTTGGATGCTCAACCAACTGAGCCACCAAGCTTCCCCACTTTTTTTTTTAAATGTTTATTTATTCGGGGGCGGTGGGGAGTGTTGGTGTGTGCAAGTGGAGTAGAGGCAGGGAGACAGGATCCCCTTTATTGCATATTACAAAAATAATCAAGATAAACTATAAATTGAGAATGCTCAAAAATGAAAGTAATTTATAATGAACACACCTTCACACACACACACACACACACACACACACACACAAACCTATGTGTACAGGTGTATACATACTTCCTAATAAAAAAGAAAATGGACTAGTTAACTTAATGAAATACAAGGAAATAAGAATTTTTAAGGGGCACCTGGTTGGCTCAGTTGGTTAAGCATCCAACTCTTGGTTTCAACTTAGGTCATGACCTCACAGTGGTAAGACTGAGCCCCATGTCAGGTTCTACACCAATCGTGGAGCCTGCTTGGGATTCTCTCTGTGTCCCTTCCTGGCTTATACATGTGCATGCTTTCTCTCAAAATAAACATTTTTTTTTTTTTAAGAATTTTTAAGGGGCTCCTGAGTGGCTCAGTCGGTTAAGTGTCTGACTTCAGCTCAGGTTATGATCTCACGGTTTGGGAGGCTCTGTGCTGACAGCTCGGAAGCCTGGAGCCTGCTTCAGATTCTGTCTCCCTCTCTGCCCCTCCCATGCTCATGCTCTCTCTCTCAATAATAAATAAACATTAAAAAAATAAAAATGAAAAAAAAAGAATTTTTAAGATATTTGAGTCACAGCTTTTTGAAAAGCATACTACTCATCATCTGAAGATATGGGCAGTTTTAAGCCAAGTTAAAAAAAAAACAAAACTGAGTAGATCCATAAGCAGCCTTCATACTATCAAAGAATATCAAATAATTTTAGAATTTTAGCACCTGAAAAGTTCCTCTAATCCAACATCTTCATTTTACAGTATAAAATGTGAAGCCCAGAAGGGTTTAAGTCAACTGCTAAGGTCACATCAAGGCAGAGCCAAGACTATAATCAAATTTGTATAATTTTAATTTAAAAGGTATTTCAAGATCAATCATCATTTCATTATCATACTGACCAATTTTCAATTCAACAATATTTAATGAACATTTCTTAGGCATTGTAGGAGTATATGGCAATTCTTACCTTCAAGTTTTCAATGTCAATTTGAGGCCTATTAAATATTTCAGTCATAAGTGCTATTTTCTTTAAAGAAACCTCTGGCGTTAATAGAAGGATCAAGTTATGCTCATAATAAATTCTCTCTTTTTTTTTAAGTATTCTCAATTTACAGAGTTTGTTTGGCTTGGTTATTTTTATAATACACATATAAAGGAAATCAACCAATCTTGTCTAGCCAATTTTTTCACATTTAAAGAATTGAACACTTTTAAAGAATGGAAAGGTTGCAAAGTTGGCAGCCTGTGAGCTATGTTTTACCCACAAGTACATTTTGTCTGTCTGCATAGTGTTTTAAAAAACCTAAATGTGTGGCTAACATTTACAATTAGCACACCTTGTATTAAAATCTGGGTTTCCTAATTTTGTTGAAATACTGGAAGATCTGACACAACGAGACATGCATCCTTCATGGCAAAAACAGAGCAATGATTATACTCTTGGATACCTTAGACAAGACATAATTACAACTTTCAAAAACCTCACAGTTTACTATTAGAGACAAGCACATAAGCAAGTCATGGCAGTCTGTTACAGTTTTACTATGTGCCAAACACTGTGTGACAGATATTACACTAAAAATGAAAATAGGGGCACCTGGGTGGCTCAGTCAGTTAAGCGTCCGACTTCAGCTCAGGTCATGATCTCACGGCTGGTGAGTTCAAGCCCTGCGTCGGGCTCTGTGCTGACAGCCCAGAGCCTGGAGCCTGCTTTGGATTCTGTGACTCCCTCTCTCTCTCTCTCTCTGCCCCTCCCCTGCTCATGCTCTGTCTCTCTCTGTCTCTCAAAAAATAAATACATGTTAAAAAAAATTGTTTAAAAAAATGAAAATAGAATAAGATGGAGGTACCAAAGAAGTGATAATCATTTGCTAAAAATACTGTTTTGGGAAGGCTTCATGGAGAAGAAAGAACTTGAGCTGTGTTTTTTAAGAGTAATGTTTCTTCCAGGTGAACAGGAGAGAAGAGGACATTTTAGGAACAGCCAACTGCCATGTTCACGGTTATAGGATCACATAAGTAGGCATGGTTGAAATACGAGGCATCATGCAGTTTGTGAAGAAATAGTATGCCTTTGAAAGATGGACTGAAGGCCAGATCAAGAAGGACTCTTGTATCCGATGCTGAGGAATGTGAGTTTCATCCTATACATCAGTATTGTTCTCACAGTGCTAAGGAGATTACTCATGATTCAACATAGCTGTGAAAACAAATAAAAAGGGAAAAGGTATAATAGCTAATTGCCCTAGTTACTGATTCAACAAAATTACTAAAAGATAATTTATGAGCTTAGCCTGATCCTTGTTCTGTTAACAGAACAAGTGGAGCCCTACTTTGCCTACCTTATGTAGTTGTTCTATTTTAAAATTTCTTTGAACAAAAAAATTCTGTTATAAACAAATTTATTTTTTAAAAAGCTTGAACATGAGCCATTAAAAATATTTTACCAATCTTTACCCATACACTACATTAACAAAACAAAGGATAAAAATCATATGATCATCTAAATAGATGCAGAAAAAGCATTTGACAAAATTCAACATCTATTTATGATAAAAACCCTCAACAAAGTGGTTATAGAAGAAATCTACCCCTCAACATAATACAGGCCCTATGACAAATCCACAGCTAACATCATACTTAAAAGTGAAAAGCTGAAGGAATTTCCTCTAAGACAATGATGCCCACTCTCACCACTTTTATTCAACATAGTATTCAAAGTCCTAGCCATAGTAGTTAGTCAAGAATTGGAAAGGAAGAAATAAAATTGTCAATTTGTAGATGACATAATACAATATATAGAAAACCCTACAGATTCCACAAAAAAAAAAAAACCTACTAATACAAACTAATAAATGAAAATTAACATACAGAAATAGGTTGCACTAATAATGAACTATCAGAAAGAAATTAAGAAAACAATCCCATTTACAACTGCACCAAAAAGAATAAAATATCTAGGAATAAATTTTATTAGGGAATGAAAGACCTACATTCTGTAAAACATTGATGAAAGAAATTGAAGACAGCAAAAATAAATGGAAAGATATTCTGTGCTCATGGAATGGAAGAATTAATAGTGTTTACATGTCCATATTACCCAAAGCAATCTATAGATTCAACACAATCCCCATCAAAACACCAATGGAATTCTTCATAGAACTAAAACAAAGAATCCCAAAACTTGCATGGATCCACGAAAAGACCCTGAACAGCCAAAACAATCTTGAGAAAAAACAAAGCTGGAGATTATCACACTTCCTGATTTCAAATACTACAAAGCTGCAGTAATCAAAACAGTATGGTACTGGCATTAAAACGCAGACACATATATCAGTGAAACAGAAAAGAGAGCTCAGAAATAAACCCACACGTACATGTTCAATCTATCTATAACAAAGAAAGCAAGAATATACAATGGGGAAAAATAGTCTCTTCAATAAATGGTATTGGGAAAATTGGACAGCCATGTGCAAAAAAATTAAACTGGACCACAAAAACAAACTCAAAATGAATTAAGGATTTGAATGTGAGGCCAGAAACCATGAAATCCCTAGGGGTGGGGGGAAAGAAAACAGATGATAAGCCTTTTAACATTGGTCTTACTCATATTTTTTTGAACCAGTCTTCTCAGGCAAGGGCAACAAAAGGTAAAATGAATATATGGCATCATATCAAGCTACCAGCTTTTGCACAGCAGAAGAAACCCTAAACAAAATAAAAAACAACCTAACTGAATGGAAGAAGACATTTACAAATTATACATCTGATAAGGGATTAATATCCAAAATATACAATGAACTTACACAACTTAATACATATATTTAAAAAAAAAACCTACTTAAAAATGAGGAAAGGATCTGAATATTCTCCTAAGGAAGACATACAAATGGCCAACAGACACATGAAAAGATGCTCAACATCACTAATCATCAGGGAAATACAGAGCAAAAGCACAAGGAGATATCACTTCATACCAGTCAGAATGGCTATTATCAAAAGGACAAAAAATAACAGGTGTTGGCAAGGATGTGAAGAAAAGGGAACCTTCATACACTGTTGGTAGGAATGTAAAGTGGTGCAGCCACTATGTAAAACAATATGGAGGCACCTCAAAAAATTAAAATTAGAGCTACCACACAATCCATCAATTAAATTTCTAGGTATTTATCCAAGAAAACCAACAACCACCAATTCAAAGAGATATATGCACATCTATGTTCACTGTAGCATTAGCCAAGGGAAGGAAGCAATCTAACTGTCCATCAATAGATGAATGGATAAACAAGATGTGGTGTATATATACACAATGGAATATTACTCAGCCATAAAAAAGAATGAAATCTTGACATTTAAAACATGGATAGACCTAGAGGGTTTTATGTTACAAGAAGTCAAAGACAAACACCATAGGACTTGACTTATATGTAGAATCTAAAAAGCAAAGCAAACGAACAAACAAAAAAGAAAGAGACTCACAGATGTAGGAAGCAAGCTATCAGACTGGAGAGGGGTTGGGGGCTGGGCAAAATAGGTGAAGGATTTTAAGAGGTACATATTTCCAGTTACAACATAAGTAAGCCATGGGGATGTAACGCACACCATAAGTACTATAGCCAACAATATTGTAACAATTTTGTATGGTGACAGATGATGACTTATTGTGGAATCGTTTTAAAATGAACTGTATAAAATTTCACTGTGATGTACACCTAAAATTAATGGAATATTGTGTGTCAATTATATTTCAATTAAAAAAATGAAAGACTTTGAGGAGAAAGTTAAGATTGTGGAGGAGTAGAGTGACCCTAAGCTTGCCTCCTACCTTGAACACAGCTAGATAAATATCAAATCATTCTGAATACCCAAGAAATCAATCAGAGGTCTTAGAGAACAAAGTTGCAAGTCTACAAGCAGAAAAAATGACCCATGGAAGGTAGGCGTTGCAGAGAGTTGATTTGGGGGAGAAAAGTGCCACAGCCGCAGCAGAGGAGACAGCCCAGATCGCAGAGGAGTGAGAGAGAATAAGAGAGAAAAAGCAAAAAAAATAAAAATAAAAAAGTGAAAACATGCACAGGGACCTGCACACGAAAACTGTTCCCCAAAACCATCGACTGGGAAAAAGGGGAGGGTTAAAATACTACCAATTTTTATAAACAGTCGAGCGCAGAGTATGAAGTTTGAGAAGTTAGTGCTGTTGCCAGGGTCACACCTAACACTGCTTGGGGGAAAGAGGGTGGAGCCCTAGAAGCTGGCTAGGCAGTCTCAGGATCTCCTGAGTGCAGGAGAAGCAGCGGTTCCCCTGCTTAGAGTGCATTTGGTAGAGGTGATACAGCCTCTCCGCACTCAAAGGACCCTGCTGGCACCATCAAGCTACCCCATTTACTGGCATGGGAACAAAGACACAGGTTGAGAGCAGCAAACCCTGGCACTGGCTGTGTTTTACAAGTTACCATAAAATCCAAACACTGTGCTGTGGCACAACTGTTTTCTGGGATAAGCCAGCACAGGATACATGGCCGCAAAACCCTCCCCCAAAGGATCAGCATGGGTCTGTTCCACTGGATTCACTGAAGTGTAGTTTTGAAACCCAGCCTCACAGGATATAAAACACAGGAGTGCTGACAGGTGGACAGCTCAGACAAAAGGTGAGGGCAGAAATCTGATGGAAGCCGGGGACACAGGGGGGCAATAATTTGTTCATCTGTGAAGGCTTCCTAGGGAGTGCCAGGCATGGGCTTCCTTATCTAAAGATGGTAGAGTGGGGCGAAGCAATATTTACCCCTCGTCAACCAGCAGTGGTGGGCCTCAGTGAGACAAAAACAGCACCACCGAATGAAGACCAGAACCACTTACACCAAGCTCTGCCCACCTGCACCCTGCAGACCCCATCTCCACTTGGGCAAGTGCACCAGAGAATCAGAGCAGCAGGCTCCTTCCCTCAGATGACCAGCACAAGCCTCTCAGAGGCACCAAGCCTACTGATCATAGAGTGCTGCAAAGCGTCAGCTCTTGGGGAAACTGGATCTAACTTCCTTTGAGTTTGTTTTATTTTTGTTTTTTGTTTTTTGTTTTGTATACAGAAAGAGTAATTTTAATTTTAATTACTTTAAATTTTATTATCCTTTTTGGGTTTTTTTTCCTATCAAGCTTCTCTTAACAAGAAGACCAAAACACATCCAGGATCTACTTCCTTTATGCTTTTTTAATTTTTAAATTTATTTTACTTTTTATTTTATTTTTTTGACCTCCAAAATAACAAGATGGAGGAATTCACCACAAAAGAAAGAACAGGAAGAAATGGCAGCCAGAGATTTAATCAGTAGAAATGTAAGTAAGATGTCTGAACTAGAATAAAACAATAATTATAAGGATTCTAGCTGGGCTTGGAAAAAAGCATAGGAGACACTAGAGAATCCCTTACTGCAAACATAAAAAAACTAAAATCTAGTCAATTAAAAATGTTATAACTGAGATGCAAACTCGAATAGATGCCACAAGAACAAAGACGGATGAAGCAGAGGAATAAATCAGTGATAAAAATAAAACTATGGAAAATAATGAAGCTGGAAATACGAGAGAAACAAAGGTAATAGATTACAAAGGTGAATTTAGAGAACTCAGCAACTTATAAAACATAATTAATATTTGCATCTTAAGAGTCCCAGAAAATGAAGAGAGAGAGAAAAAGGGGCAGAAGGTTTATTTGAACAAATTATAGCTGAAAACATCCATAATCTGGGGAAAGACAAAGACATCAAAATCCAAGAAGCACAGAGTACTCCCATTAAATTCAATAAAAGCCAGCCAAGGCCAAGGCATATCATAGTCAAATTCATAAAATACAGAGAAGGAAGAAATCCTGACAGCAGCAAGGGAAAAATAAGTCCTTCACCTACAAATGAAGACAGATCAGGTCAGCAGATCTGTCCACAGAAACTTGGCAAGCCAGAAGAGAAAGGCAGGATATATTCAACTGCTGAATGGGAATAATATGCAGCCAAGAATACCTTATCCAACAAGGCATAGAAATCAGAATAGAAAGAGAGATGAAGAGTTTACCAGACAAACAACAAAAAAAAACCTAAAAGAGTTCATGACCACTAAACCAGCCCTGCAAGAAATATTAAAGGAGACTTTAAGGGGGACACTTTGAGTTGGGGGGAAAAAAGACCAAAAGGAACAAAGATTAGAAAGGAACAGAGAACATCACCAGAACCAACTTTACAGGTAACACAATAGCACTAAATTCATATCTTTAAATTATCACTCTGAATGTAAATGGGCTAAATGCTCCAATCAAAAAACACAGGGTGTCAGAATGGATTAAAAAAAAAAAAAAAAAAAAAACAAGATCTATCTATACGCTGCCTACAAAACTCATTTATTTTTTTAACGTTTATTTATTTTTGAGAGAGAGAAAGACAGAGTGCAAGTGGGGGAGGGGCAAATAGAGAAGGAGAATCTGAAGCAGGCTCCAGGCTCTGAGCTGTCAGCATAGAGCCCAACGCGGGGCTCAAACTCATGGACTGAGAGATCATGGCCTGAGGTGAAGTCAGATGCTTAACCGACTGAGCCACCCAGGTGCCCCTACAAAACTCATTTTGGATCCAAAGACACCTGCAGATGGAAAGTGAGGGATGAAGAACCATCTATCATGATAATGGACATCAAAAGAAATCTGGAATAGCCATCTTATGTCAGAAAAATGAGATTTTAAACCAATGATTATAACAAGAGATGAAGAAGGGCATTACATCATAAATAAGGGGTCTATCCATCAAGAAGATCTAATGATTGTAAATATTTATGCCCCCAACTTGGAAGTACCCAAATATATAAATCAATTAATAACAAACATAAACTAACTCATTGTTAATAATACAATAATAGTAAGGGACTTTAATACCCCACTTATAGATCATCTAAGCAGAAAATCAACAAGGAAGCAATGGCTCTGAATGACACATTGGACTAGATGGACTTAACAGATATATTCAGAACATTTCATCCTAAAGCAGAATATACATTCTTCTCAAATGCACATGGACCATTACCCAGAATATATCACATACTGTGTCACAAATCAGGTCTCAACACGTACAAAAAGATTGAGCTCATACCGTGCATATTTTCAGACCACAACACTATGAAACTTGAACTCAAGCACAAGAAAAAATTTGGAAAGACCATAAATACATGGAGATTAAAGAACATACTACTAAAGAATGAGCGGATTAACCAGGAAATTAAAAAAGAAATATAAAATAGATGGAAGCATATGAAAATGAAAACAAGATGGTCCAAAACCTTTGGGATGCAGCAAAGGCTGCTTCCCCCTAAGGGGAAAGTATATTGCAATATAGGCAAGAAAAGTCTCAAATACACAAACTGACCTTACACCTAAAGGAGCTAGAAAAGGAAAGCAAATAAAGCATAAAGCTAGCAGAAGAAGGGGAATAATAAAGATTAGAGCAGAAATAAATGATATAAAAACAAACAAACAAAAACAGTATAAGAGATCAACAAAACTAAGAGCTGGTTCTTCAAAAGAGTTAATAAAATTGGTAAACCCCTAGCCAGACTTATCAAAAAAGAAAAGAGAAAGGACCCAAATAATTAAAACCATGAATGAAAGGGGAGATAACAACCAACACCACAGAAATATAGTTATTATAAGAGAACACTATGAAAAGTTATATGCCAACAAACTGGACAATCTGGAAGAAATGGACAAATTCCTAGACACTTAAACACTACCAAACTGAAACAGGAAGAAATAAAAACTTTGAACAGATAACCAGCAAAGAAACTGAGTCAATATTCAAAAATCTCCCAACAAACAAAAACCCTGGGACCGAAGGCTTCCCAGGGGAATTTTGCCAGACATTTAAAGAAGAGTTAATACCTATTCTTCTCAAACTGTCTCAAAAAATAGAAATGGAAGGAAAACGTCCAAACTCATTCTACGAGATCAGCATTACCTTGATTCCAAAATCAGACAAAGAACCAACTAAAACAGAGAATTACAGGCCAATATCCCTGATGAACATGGATGCAAAAATTCTCAACAAGATACTAGCAAATCAAATTCAAAAGTACATTAAAAGTATTCACCAAAATCAAGTGGAATTTATTCCTGGGCTGCAGAGCTGGTTCAATATCTGCAAATCAATCAACTGATACACCACATTAATAAAAGAAAGGATAAGAACCATTGATCCTGTCAACAGATGGATAAAAAGATTCTGACAAAATACAGCATCCATTCTTGACAAAAACCATCAACAAAGTAGGGATAGATGGAACATACCTCAACATCATAAAGGCCACATATGAAAGAGCCACAGCTAATATCCTCAATGGGGAAAAACTGAGAGCCTTTCCTCTATGGTCAAAAACAAGACGAGGATGTCCACTCTCACCATTACTATTTATTATAGTACTGAAAGTCTTAGCCTCAGCAATCAGACAACTAAAAGAAATAAAAGGCATCCACAATGGCAAGGAAGAAGTCAAACTTTCACCATTTGCAGATGAAATGATACTCTATATGGAAAACTCAAAAAAATTGCTAGAATACATGAATTCAGCAAAGTCACAGGATATAAAATCAATGTACAGAAATCAGTTACATTTCTGTACACCAATAACAAAGCAGCAGAAAAAGAAATCAAGGAATTGATCACATTTGCAATTGCACCAAAAACAATAAGATACCCTGCAATAAACCTAACCAAAAAGGTGAAAGACCTGATACCTAAAAACTACAGAACACTCAGGAAAGAAATTAAAGAGGACACTAAGAAATGGAAAAACATTCCATGCTTATGAATTGGAAGAACAAACATTATTAAAATGTCTATACTACCCCAAACAATCTACACATTTAATGCAGTCCCTATCAAAATACCACCAGCAGTTTTCACAGAGCCAGAACAAACAATCCTAAAATTGGTGTAGAACCAAAAAAGACCCTGAATAGCCAAAATGATCCTGAAAAAGAAAAACAAAACTGGAGGCTTCATGATTCCAGATTTCAAGCTATATTACAAACTGTAGTAATCAAGACAGTATGGTACTGCCACAGAAACAGACACACAGATCAATGGAACAGAACAGAAAACCCAGAAATGGACCCACGATTAACTACATGGTCAACTATTCTTCAACAAAGCAGGAAAGAATAGCCAATGAAAAACAGACAGTCTCTTCAACAAATATTGTTGGGAAAACTGGACAGTGACACGCAGACAAATGAAACTGGACCACTTTCTTACACCATACACAAAAATAAATTCAAGGGGCACCTGGGTGGCTCAGTCGGTTAAGCATCCAACTTCCGCTCAGGTCATGATCTCACAGTTCCTGAGTTCGAATACCATGTCAGGCTCTGTGCAGACAGTTCAGAGTCTGGAGCCTGATTCAGATTCTGTGTCTCCCTCTCTCTCTGCCCCTCCCCACTCATGTTCTCTCTCTCTCTCTCAAAAATAAACATTAAAAAAATTTTTTTTATAAAATAAAATAAATTCAAAATGGATTGAAGACCTAAATGTGAGCCAGGAAACCAATAAATCCTATAGAACACAGGCAGCAACCTC
Source organism: Puma concolor (assembly GCF_028749965.1). Taxonomy (NCBI): domain Eukaryota; kingdom Metazoa; phylum Chordata; class Mammalia; order Carnivora; family Felidae; genus Puma; species Puma concolor. The sequence continues at coordinate 21,480,083 of NC_141673.1, read as the reverse complement.
TTTGACATTGGCCACAGAAACTTCTTACTAGACAAGTGGCCAGAGGCAAAGGAAACAAAAGCAAAAATAAACTATTGGGACTTCATCAAGATAAAAAGTTTCTGCACAGTGAAGGAAACAATCAACAAAACTAAAAGGCAGCCTGCAGAATGGAAGAACATATTTGCAAATGACATAGCTGATAAAGGTTAGTATCCAAAATCTATAAAAACTTCAAACTCAAAACCCAAAAAACCCAAATGATCCAGGGACAAATGGGCAGAAGACATGAATAGACACTTTCTAAAGAAAACATTGAAAAGATGCTCAACATCACTCATTATCAGGGAAATACAAATCAAAATCACAATGAGATACCACCTCACACCTGCCAGAATTGTTAACATTAACAGTACAAGAAACAACAGGTATTGGTAAGGATGTGGAAAAAGGGGAACCCTCTTGCACTGTTGGTAGGAATGCAAACTGGTGTAGCCACTCTGGAAAACAGTATGAACATTCCTCAAAAAGCTAAAATAGAACTACACTATGACACATCAATTACACTACTAGGTATTTACCAAAAAGGTACAAAAATACAGATTTGAAGGGGTACGTGCCCCTTAATGTTTACAGCAGCATTAATAACAACAGCCAGATAATGGCAAGAGCCCAAATGTCCATCAACTGCTGAATGGATAAAGAAGACATGGTGTGTGTGTGTGTGTGTGTGTGTGTGTGTGTGTGTGTATAATAGAACATTAGTCATCAAAAAGAATGAAATCTTGGGGCACATTGGTGGTTCAGTCGGTGGAGGGTCTGACTCTTGATTTTGGCTCAGGTCATGACCTCCCAGTTTGTACGATCATGATCCAAGTCAGGCTCTGCACTGATAATACAGAGATTGCTTGGGATTGTCTCTCTCCCAGCCACCTCTCTGCCCCTCCCCCCCTTCAAATAAATAAATAAACATTAAAAAAAAAAAAAAAAAAGAATGAAATCTTGCCATTTCCAAGGATAGGAATGGAGCTAGAGTGTACTACTATGCAAAGCAAAATAAGTCAATCAGAGAAAGACAAATACCATATGATTTCACTCATATGTGGAATTTAAGAAACAAAGCAGATGAACATATGGGAAGGGGGAATAAAAGAAAAAAAGAGAGGGTAACAAACCATAAGAGACTCTTAAGAATTGAGAATAAACTGAGGGTTGATGGAGACAAGCAGGTGGGGGATGGGCTAGATGGGTGATGGGTATTAAGGAGGGCACATGTTGTGATGAGCACTGGGTGTTATATATAAGTGATGAATCAGTGAATTCGACTCCTGAAACCAATATTGCACTATATATTAACCAACTAGAATTCAAATAAATATTTTTTAAAAATTTAACAAGAAATTAAATAATAAAATTAGTGTTTTGGAAAGGTATGTCTAGTAACATTGCCAAGTATGGAATAAAGAAGTATTAGACCAGAAGTATTACTCTTATTTACAAGAGTAATGCAAGAAATGCTGAGTTAAATCTGGGTCATAACAAAAGAGACATTCGAGTCTTACTGGTATCTACTTTGTGCCAATTAGTCTACTATGTACTAGATTCAGGATAAGGAAGATAAATCTATGAGTTATTTAAATAAAAAGGCATCATAAATGATTAAAATAAGAATATAAAGAGAAAAAAGGAATTAAGTTTGGTAGGTGACTTGAATAAACAATGTGGTGTAAATCGTAACACCTCATCTTCAATAAGCTAAGCACAAATCAGGCCAAAAAAGGTATGTTAAAGTGTAATCTAAGAAAAGCAAAGGGGGTGTGTGAGTGGCTCAGTTAGTTAAGCGTCTGACTCTTGACTTCAGCTCAAGTCACGATCTCAAGATTTATGAGTTGGAGGACGCCTGAGTCGCTCAGTCAGTTAAGCATCCGACTTTGGCTCTGGTTATCATCTCATGGTTCGTGAGCTTAAGCCCTGCATTGGGCTCTATGCTGACAGCTCAGAGCCTGGAGACTGCTTCAGATTCTGTGTCTCCCTCTTTCTCTGCCCCTCCCTGGCTTGTGCTCTCTCTCTCAAAAATAAATAAACATTAAAAAAAAAAAAGATTCATGAGTTCAAGTCCAATGTTGGGGTCTGCACTGACAGCGTACAGCCTTCTTGGGATTCTCTCTCTACCTCTGCCCTTCTTCTGCTCTCGCAGGCTCTCTCTCTCAAAATAAATAAACTTAAAAAAAATCATTATTAAAAAAAGCAAAGGACTACAGCTATGACTATACTTCAGTAACAAAGGTCTTAGGGGATTTACTAGAACTATATACAAAATCAGAACCATCTTTGAATGCCTTTATAAACAATATCCTTAACTATCAATATCCTAGAGATAATCACAAAGGTTTCCGTAACAGTCTATCTAAGGTTAAAGCTTGACATCTTTCCCTTGGCAATTTTGGTTTAGATCCAGATACCTATATGATAGCATAGAATCAAGGTAAACAAGAATATTAGAAAACAATATTTAATTGATCATATCCATACAATTGCCAACATATGGCCAGTAAATTTATCAAATGTCACATTACTCCTAGGTAACTAGGTAATTCTGCTTATGGTTAATCTTTTTTTTAAGGATTTTTTTAATGTTTATTTACTTTTAAGAGAGAGAGAAGAGAGAACGAGTGGGGGAGGAGCACAGAGAGAGACACAGAATCTGAAGCAGGCTCCAGGCTCTGAGCGGTCAGTACAAAGCCTGATGTAGGGCTCAAACTTGCGACCAGGAGATCATGGCTTGAGCCGAAGTTGGACACAACCGACTGAGACACCCAGGAGCCCCAAGGATTTTTTGTTTATTTTTAAGTAATCTCTACACCTACCGTGGGGCTCAAACTCACAACCCTGAGATCAAGAATCACGTGTTCCACTGACTGAGCCAGCCAGGAGCCTCAATCATGGTTAATCTCTAATTACTAATTTCTTACTAGACTTTTAGAATAGGTTCAAATTATTTCTGTGGATAAATTTCCCAGGCACTAAAAGTGTTCAATGATATGTTTCTAGGTTTTTCATTGAGTCCAACTTGAAAGAAATTCAGTGCCATTTCCATGTATCTGGTTTTACAACATACTTCCCCTGATAATAAATTTTTAAAACGGGTAGGTGAGAAGAGAAGGAATATATGGGGTGACAAGCCCTTACATTCCTCAGAAATGAATTCTATTTTCACTGCTATTCCTGAGACTTACTTAAACCTGTTTGATAAAGATTACAATTAACATTAAGTACACAAAATAAACTCTTAAGTTCTTCAATAAGAAAAGTGATGAAAACATTCTCTTTATCAAAAGAGCCTTCATACCTCATTAATTACATTAGACTATGAAATCTCACCCATGAAAGACTACATCAAATGCTAATTACTATTTCCAAATAGCTAACTCTAAGTTATAAAACTTTCTTTTAACAACAAAGATTTGGTTATAACTCTAAGTGCATTGCTAAACCTCATGTATTAGAAAAGACATTCTAAGAGAGGAATTGCATGAGCCTGCAGCTACACGGTGGGGGGGGGGGGGGGGGGATCAGTATGACTAATACAGTAAGAATTAGAAAATACTCTCAAAGTATCTTTATGTGGGGCATAATAAGCGCTTGCATTTATAAAAAGAAAAAGAAACCCAAAATGATGGGGAATAGAGGTATTACCTGAGGGCAGGAAATTCAGACAAAAGGTCCCTATTCCTGGTGAAAGCAAGTAGTCAGTTGCCAGGGTTTCTTAGATTCCTTGATTAGGAAATTCACAGCACACCAATCTCCACCACAGCCAGCAGGGATCGCTGTAGGGAATGGGTACACAGGGGACATAGGAGGGAGCAAGTTTAAGGGAAGGAAGAGGAAAGGAATGATATGATAAAAATATTTAGCTGTGATGCACTTTTAAAAAATACAGTTGTATTTCACACTGGAATAATACTACTGCTTAAATTCTAAGATAAATTAACCATTTATGATTTCCTTCATTCTCTCTACCACTGGTATTACTACTACTCTAATAAATATTTTTAAATTTTTTTATATTAAAAATATTAACAAAAATGAGATAGCTCTATTGTACAAAATTTATACAAGACTGAACTGTATAATTAAACATCAAATGAAACCAATTAGGACAAGCACTCTAAAAGACAAGCGATTTACAAATTTATCCAAATTAGTTTAACTGCCAAAAAACCCACTTAAAATTGTAATCCTCAATCCATTTAATGGAGAATACCAAAGAGAAAAGTTAGCTATGAAAAGTAACCCACAAACCAAAGAGACATCTGGCAATAAATTATATCTATATATACTAAAAAGCATATCAGAGAACTACCGTATTTATCAGAAAAAAAGTTTTTACTTTAAATTTTTGGGGTGTGAGTCATCTGCCAAAAGTGTATTTGGGGCAACCTATATATCCTGTGTATTCTATGAAGGCCAAAGTAATATAAATCTCTTCTCCAGTCAGCTGAAAATGTTTCTGAACAACTACTACATACAACAGTACTGTGGCAGATGCTAAAGGTACAACAGCGAATAAGAGAAGTATAATCACTGCGTTCAGAATTCAGTCTATCAGGGTGATTCTGTGCTTAAAGAGAGGACAATCTAGGGGGCACCTGCATGCTACTCCTGAGGTCAGCCCTTTGTTAGGCATGGAGTCTACTTTGAAAAAAGTAATAATAATTAATTAAAAATAAACAGAGATGACAATCTGTAGAACTAAAGGCATAAAACTTTTATTGTAATCAAACAATATATTTTAAGACCTAAAGGAGTTAAAAAATGAAAAAGACCAGGGAAGACTAGCCTAGTTAAAGCTGCCTGTGTAAGATGTACATGTAAAATGAAGCACAAGAGGGTGACCTGTCAGGAAGGAATGTAGACAATCTGGCTGCAGTAAATAAGACAACAAAAGATGGGTGTAAAACAAAAAAAGGGAGAAAAAGTGTAGTACTGAAAAATAGTGGGAAAAAATTGCAGTCAAGTTTCTAAGGTCTAAAGTATCCTTAACTTCTCTAAATGATTGCTTTAAATATTCCCTTGGTATACATGCCACTGTCCAAGCAAACAGATTTAATAACTATCCATTTTATATCACATATGATATGCTGTTGTTTGTGTGCTTTTATTTCTTTATTTCTTTATTTCTTTATAAGTTTCTCTGGACTTAGACCACCTCTGTCTGTCTCAATGTCTATATTTCTGTTAAAGTTGCATATAGTATTTTGTGCCTCTCTCTTAAGACTCACTTTTTACCTTGATTTCTATTTGCTCATCTACCATACTGTTTTCAGAAGGCATTTCTAGATTCTTAATTTTAATTATATATCTAATAGATCCTCTTTAAGTATTGGTAGAAAGAATAAATAAATGACTTATCAGTGGGAATAATTATACCTATAATCTTAAAAATAATCGGGGCGCCTGGGTGGCGCAGTCGGTTAAGCGTCCGACTTCAGCCAGGTCACGATCTCGCGGTCCGTGAGTTCGAGCCCCGCGTCAGGCTCTGGGCTGATGGCTCAGAGCCTGGAGCCTGTTTCCGATTCTGTGTCTTCCTCTCTCTCTGCCCCTCCCCCGTTCATGCTCTGTCTCTCTCTGTCCCCAAAATAAATAAACGTTGAAAAAAAAAATTTTTTTTTTAAAAATAATAATATAAATCATATTTTACAATGCCCCTTTTTTATAGTGTAGCTTATATATGAAGTTGCATCATAGCAGAAGAAAACTTAGGAACAGAAACTGAATTTAACATCTAACAGTACAGTTTTACCAAATTTAAAAATGACTGAGTTTTTCTGGTATTTCTGAATTTTCTGGTAATTTTCTGGTATTTCTCTAAATATTAATTCCTAACAATAAAATTACAAAAACAAAAGGTTTACAAAGACATGAGAGTAGAGGAAAACAACACTTGATGCTATGCTAGCAGTGGCAAAAAGAAGCCAGAGAGCTCTCTCTTAATGGTATTTTTGGATAGAAAAGAGTACATAAACATAGAGCTAAAATTAAGTCTTAAAGAATAGACTAATCTAGAGATTCAAAATTTATATATAACATTCATTTTGGCTTGGAGAAACCTCAAAATAAATCAACAGACAGACTAACAGTAAATCTAATGTCTGGAAAAAATAAACAATAATTATTATATCCTGAATCATATTTGCTGCAGCTCTCAATTTTGTTGTTTGTTTTTTTTTTTTAATTTTTTTTTCAACGTTTTTATTTATTTTTGGGACAGAGAGAGACAGAGCATGAACGGGGGAGGGGCAGAGAGAGAGGGAGACACAGAATCGGAAACAGGCTCCAGGCTCCGAGCCATCAGCCCAGAGCCCGACGCGGGGCTCGAACTCCCGGACCGCGAGATCGTGACCTGGCTGAAGTCGGACGCTTAACCGACTGCGCCACCCAGGCGCCCCTCTCAATTTTGTTTTAATAACTTGGTCTTGATGTGATAACTGCTCATATTTCACTCATGGAAATACTCATGAAGTCTTCCACCTGTTACTTACGTTCATCTGAGCTCAGTCACTAATACCAACTGGTTAAATACCAATATTTAACAGAAATATCAAATTATTCATCCTAATATATGCAATATAATATGCAGACTATAGTACATATAGAACTCATAAGAGATCAACTTATTAGGGAAATGTTTAGATTGGAAACTGCAGTATTAAGGCAAAGTGTAATATTGCAAAAAGAAATATTGCAAAAAAATTATGCAAGTATAAAGAAATGGAGAAATTGTGCTTTCCCAATGTCACAGAATTGCTAAGTCAAAAGACTATGTTTCCCAAGCTTCAAAGGACTACAGAGTCAAAAAATTCCCAAATAATAAAAGAATCTCCTAAAGGATACTGCAACAGGATGGTGAAACACCACAAAATACTAAGATTGAAATTTTACAATAAATAAATGCTGAGAGGCGCCTGGGTGGCTCAGTCGGGTGAGTGTTGGACTTCAGCTCAGGTCATGATCTCACGGTTCATGAGTTTGAGCCCTGCTTTGGGCTCTGCGCTGATAGCTCTGAGCCTGAAGCCTGTTTCAAATTGTGTGTGTCTCCCTCTCTGTGTCCCCCTCCCCCGCTCAAGCTTTGTCTGTCTCTCTCTCAAAAAGGAATAAACATTAAAAAAATTATTTATTTAAAAATAAGTAAATAAATGCTGAAAATTGAGTAAAAGAAAAGCAAACTGTTAGGTAGGAACATCAGCCTGAGCAGGCAGCATAGAATAATCAAATTCAAAGGCTACTGGATCAGTGACTTAACCAGTCAACACTACCCTGTCAAACCTTGGGCAAATCACAAATCTCAGCATTTTAATAATTTGTCTCAGGGAATGGAACAAACCCATTCTGATTCTAGAATGGTAATATTACAACATCCAATGGACCAGGCATCCACGTCCCCTTTCAACTAATGTTTGCAAATCAATCTCTTGAAACTAACTTTCGAAGAATATCTGGTTTTAGTTGGAAATTAGTGTGAAAGAAATGGGCACCTGCTCAGTACCTCTACATAGTGTGCTTAACAACAAAAAATACAACATAATAAAGTCTACCCCTTAAAATTCATTTCACAATTCACTTCGCTGTAATTATGCACGGTATGAATCAAAGCACAACCACACACAAAACACTTGGCGTTGGTGCCGCTAGCCATGTAAACCATACTGATACCATGATGACTGCTCTGTGATCTGAAGCCTTCTTGATAATAGGCCCCACCCTCATTCTTTCCTTTTGTTTGACAGCACCCTTAAGTACATCCTTCAGATACACAACATTTTTTTTATCTGCTCTGGAAGTTTGACTATATCACATACCCATTCTCTCAGTTTCCTCCCTGGTGGTCTCCTAGTATGTACTCCCCTGCCTCTAGAGCTATAAAAGCAGGTTTTACAGGAAGTGGGGTGTGGAGATCTACCCGCCTTGCAGCCACCCAAGACATGCTTCTGTCCATAAGTCCCCTTAATAAAACTATTTCCCATCAAACTGAACTTGCGGTGTTTTTCTTGGTCTTATGGCTCCTTGGGTCTTTGAAGGTCATTCTGCATAAACTTCCATTTTACGGAAGAGCAGACTAAAATAAAATGTGTAGTCTTAAATCAGTTCGCAAATAAAAGGGATCTCCATTCAGATATCTAACAGGCATTCAAATTGATACATCCAAAACCAAACTCTTCAGCCCTCTACCATAAGTCTGCCCCTCCTGCAGTCTTCTACTTAGGTAACAGCAACTCCATCTTGTCAGTTGTTTATGTCATGACCACTCTTTCTCTCTCAAGCCACATCTTATCTGTCAGAAAATCCTGTGGCTCTACCTTTGAAATACATCTAGAACCTTACTATATCTCAATAAGTCCACTGCATTGACCTAGGTCCAAGCCAAACCCTTTCTCACCTGGATAGTTAACACATTTATTTATTTTTAATGTTTATTTTTGAGAAAGAGAGACAAAGCACGAGTGGGGGAGGGGCAGAGAGAGAGGGAAACAGAATCTGAGGTAGGTTCCAGGCTTTGAGCTGTCAGCACAGAGCCCGATGAGGGGCTCAAACCCACGAACCTTGAGATTATGACCTGAGCTGAAGTCGGATACTTAACCGACTGAGCCACCCAGGCGCCCCTTGTTAACACTATTAATTGGACTCCTGCTTCTGCCCTTGTCCTCCTATTATTTATTTCCCACATAGCTGCAGAGTGATCCTTGGCTCAAAGCCTTCCAGCGGCTTCCAACCTCACTCAGGGTAAAAGCCAAAGTCATTACAAGGCCCCACAAGGTCTGGCCCTATTTCCTCTTTGACCTCATCTTCCTTCACTCCTCACTCTACTTCACTCATGTTGGTGGCCTATATTTCAAAAGTGACAAGCAAGCTTCCACATTTGGATCTTTGCATTTGCTTCCACCACCTCTTTCATATCTTTTCTCAAATACCACCTTCTCAATTAGGACTTCTTGATCACCAGATTTAAAACTGCAAACTCCAGGCACCTAGGTGGCTCAGTCAAGTAAGCGTCCGACTTTGGCTCAGGTCATGATCTCACACACGGTTCGTGAGTTCGAGCCCTGCGTTGGGCTCTGTGTTGGCAGCAGCCTGCTTCAGATTCTGTGTCTGCCTCTCTCTCTCTGCCCCTCTCACGTGCACACACACTCTATCTCAAAAATAAACATTAAAAATAAATAAAATTGCAAACTCCATCCCTACCTCCCTGCACTTCCTATCCACTTTCCCTGTGTTATCTAAAAAAAAATTTTAAGTTATTTATTTATTTATTTTGACAAAGAGACAGAATATGAGTGGGGGAGGGACAGAAAGAGGGGGGACAGAGGATATGAAGTGGGCTCCACACTGACAGCAGAAGGCTGATGCAGCACTCGAACACATGGAACTGTGAGATTATGACCTGATCTGACGTTGGAAGCTTAACTGACTAAACCACCCAAGGCACCCTCTGTTATTTTTTTTAATTTTTTTTTTTTTCCAAACGTTTTTTATTTATTTTTGGAACAGAGAGAGACAGAGCATGAACGGGGGAGGGGCAGAGAGAGAGGGAGACACAGAATCGGAAACAGGCTCCAGGCTCTGAGCCATCAGCCCAGAGCCCGACACGGGGCTCGAACTCACGGACCGCGAGATCGTGACCTGGCTGAAGTCGGACGCTTAACCGACTGCGCCACCCAGGCGCCCCTGTTATTTTTTTTTAGACTGAACCACCCAGGCACCCCCCCACCCCCCACTGTGTTATTTTTTAAAATAGCACTTGCCACAAACTGATACAATGTCCTTCACTTTTTTATTATCAGCCTCCTCTGATTAAAATGTAAACTCTACTGAGGGCAGGGATTCTTGCCACAGCAGTATGGACTAGTACCTGGTACAAAGTAGCACTTAGTAAATATTTGTTAAATAAACAACTGTTACATATCTAGTGTCAAAATCAACAGTATTGGAGGTTATTTTTTTTTTTAAATACTGTCAACTTAAGTAACTAAAAATTACTTTTAAAAACGTCACCAAACTGGGGCGCCTGGGTGGCTCAGTCGGTCAAGCATCTGACTTCAGCTCAGGTCATGATCTCACAGTTTGTGAGTTTGAGCCCCGCATTGGGCTCTGTGCTGACAGCTCGGAGCCTAGAGCCTGCTTCAGATTCTGTGTCTCCCTCCCTCTGTTCCTCCCCCCACTCACACTCTGTCTCTGTCTCTCTCCAAAAATAAATAAAGATTAAAAAAAATTTTTTTTAATCAAAAATAAAAAAAAAATCACCAAACTTACAAAGTAAATTTATTTCTAATCCTAAAAGGTAATAACTAACTCTATTTTTTCTCAGTTGACCAATCCAAGTAAATCAAACCTCGCAAATTTCATATGGCAGTAAAATTCTAGAAATCAGCTATATTCAGTGATCCTATACCCAGATAGGAATTGCTGAAGATTCCTAGGAGGTGAGACCGTGTCATACCCATCTTTGTATCTCCAATGCCTAGCATTCAAGGATCTGATAAACATAAACTCTCAAAATTATTTATTGAGTTTTGCCATAAAAGTGAACGATGTAATTACCCCATCAATAAGTATACAAAATTATCATTCGAAAAATAATATGATAGTCTAAATAATGTTGTGTTTCCTCTTAAGAATGTTTAATTCAGGAATGATTCCAGACCTAGCAGTAATCATCTCCAATTATATGCACCTTAACTTCTCTTCAGCAATTCAGTTCCATGGCCTTAATGAATACCTTGCCCTAAACTAGGTCTTAATCCTCCTCTAAAATTTTGAACTTTAATATGACACTTTCAGACAAAATCCCCAATCCTTCCAGTTCTCACATTTGTTTTCCTCAACTGCTCTCCCACCAGATAAAATTTCCAATCCTTTGATGGTTCTTTCCAGACTATCAGCTACTGCTCCCCCCTTTTCTCCCCCACATAGTTTAAGCTAGTCCACGAATACACTGTGAGGCACCCTAAACTCTCTATCACCTTGCCATTCAGTCACAAGATCTGGCAAGTGTTCGACTATTCCTAATCTCCCTAACAAATATTCCAAATATTCAACAATCTTCTCAAACCACTCTATTTGCTCCTTCCCCTTAGTTTAGGGAACATATCTTGTTGAGACTATCCAGTGGGTTCTCCTACCTAGATCCTTGGAACTGGTCTGGATTTAATCCCTTTCCAAGTATGGCCCATAAATTCTGCGGGTACTGATATCCTTCTAATACATTACTTTTCCACTTAAACAGAGACCCTCTACAGACTCTATATTTCCACCCCAGTTGACTGCTCCTGAACCCTGGACTGCAAAAACCAAACTGATAACCAAGCATTTTTAATAATCATGTCCCTCTTTTGTCCGGAATTCTTTATTAGCAGTCACCTCCTGGGATGAAGTTCAATTTCTTTTATATAGCAAATAAGACCCTCTGAAATCTAATTTAGTTCAGTGCCTATTAAAGACACCAAATGGAACTGCAAACCTGACTCAAAATAGGTCTCCCTATGACTGTATCTTTGCTTTATGACCCTTTATCTTTGTTACTGATCCACGGGCAAGTAGAAGTGGGCCAAACAAATTCTCTCCCCCAAGAATCTAAAACTTGACACGAAAGATCACAGATTAGGAGTTGTGAGAGGTGGAAGCAGTAGTTTTCAACTGAGAGAGATTTTACTCTCAGGAGACAATTGGCAATGCCTGGAGAATTTTTCATTGTCAAGGCTGTGAGTGCTACTGGCATCTGGTAGAGACCAGAGATGCTGTTAAGCATCCTACAAAAACAGGAAAGCAATTCACAACAAAGAATTATCTTGTCCAATGAGGTTTCAGGAGCCGGTTAAGGTCCTGCCTTTCCCACACTTTGTGACCCATGCCTGAAGCTTTCTGTTACATTTCCCTTATTACCTAAGTTGGAGGTTTTTGCTGTTTGCAGACAAAATAACCTTAAGCAGCACAGTACCTTAGTTCAATCATCTGACACATCTGTATACTTCAAACCAGTTTCTCAACCTCAAAACTATTGACATTTGGGACAAATAATTATTTGTTGTGGGGACTGTGCTATGCACTACAGGATGTTTAACAGCATCCTTGGCCTCTACACCCCCCCAAAAAAAGTTGTGACAATAGGAAATGTCTCCAGACATTGCCAAATGTCCCTTAAGGGGCAAAATCACCTCTAATTGAAAACCACAGCTTTAAACTTTATACAAAGACTCCACCCATGTGTGGTCAAAGTCCGTCTTCCGAGCTCTCACGTCCAGTAAACCTTGTGTCCAGCACAAGTTGGTATAAGCCAAAGGGAAAGCATGGGGGGGGGGGGGGGAGGGAGAAGGGAAAAGGGAGCATTTTAAGTTTGTTTATTTTGAGGGAAAAAGAGAGCTCAAGCAGGGGAGGGGCAGAGAGAGGGAGAGAATCCCAAGCTCTATCAGTGCAGAGCCCAGCCAGGGCTCAAACCCACAAATTCCAAGATCATGACCTGAGTCTAAACCAAGAGTCAGAAGCTTAACTGACCCCCAAAAAAGGTGGGGGGGGGCGCCTGGGTGGCTCAGTCGGTTGAGTATCTGACTTCAGCTCAGGTCATGATCTAGGTTCGTGAGTTCAAGCCCCACATCAGGTTCTGTGCTGGTAGCTCAGAGCCTGGAGACTATTTCATATTCTGTGTCTTCCTCTCTCTGCCCCTGCCCTACTCATGCTCGCTCTCTCTCTCTCTCTCTCTCTCAAAAATAAGTAATGAAAAAAATTTTTCTTTTTAAAAAAAAGAAGCTTAACTGACTGAGCCACCCAGGCACCCCAGGAGAAGGAGCATTTGTATCTGAATCTTCCCTACTCCTTTTCAGGTCCTGGCTTAAATATACTATTCTCCATCTTCCAGCTTCTATGTTCCTCCTCTTCTCCTTTTCTCTAGCATACAAGTACAAATGCCACATTAACAGATAATGAGGCCTTGAAAGGTAGCTTTTGTTCTTATTTCCTTTCTTATATTTGTTATAACTTTTCTTTAGAACTCTCCGTTCCCTTGGGGGAAAAATCCTCTCCTGGAAAAGACTCCAAAATATATTCTGTGCTTGTTATAGTATGAAAGATCACTGTAATTTCTCTTCAAAGACTTTTCCTGTTTCACTTCTCTTAAAATGTAACTAGTTCAACCCCCCCTCCCCACATACTCCTTGCCCTCTCGGCCTTGCCCTTGTGCATGGGCGCTCTCTCTCTCTCTCTCTGTTCAGTTTCAGATCAGTTCCAAGTACATAACCAATTTCATTAAGAATGCAACACATGGTTGGTTTACAAACAATTAGGCAGGGACAAGTATACAGACTTACACTTCTCAAATAGTTTAGCATTTTCTTAAAGCATTTATTAATCTCTTAAGAATTTCTCTTCTAGGGGCGCCTGGGTGGCTCAGTCGGTTGAGCATCCAACTTCGGCTCAGGTCATGATCTGGCAGTGAGTTCGAGCCCCACAATGGGCTCTATGCTGACAGCTCAGAGCCTGGAACCTGCTTCCAGATTCTGTGTCTCCCTCTCTCTTGGCCCCTCACCCACTCACGCTTCGTGTCTCTCTCTCAAAGTTCCTATATCTGGGTAACACTTTTTTTTTTTTAAACATTATTTTACTTTTTAAGTTTATTTTTTGAGAGAGAGAACCTGTGTGCACAAGTGGGGAAGGGGCAGAGAGAGAGAGGAAGACAGAGGATCCAGAGCAGGCTCCCAGATGACACCAGAGAGCCCAATGCAGGGCTTGAACTCACAAACTGTGAGATCATGACCTGAGCACACCAACACTGGTTTTACTGTTAAAATTTCACCATACTTCAATCTCAAGGCTCAGAGTAAGTATTCTCTTTTTCCTGTTGGTTTCTATATAGTCTTTTTCCTTATTAGAAGACCCCATATAGAAAGGGTCATTTTCCTAGTCCTTCCTTTCCAGGACAACAAAGGCATATTTATTCAATGATTCAATTACCCAATGCTTCCTCAAACCACAAGGAAAGTGGTCATACTCAATACCTGTGATAATATTGGTGGCATATAGTCTTAGTTAAGAAAATGTGAGGGAAAGTCAATGCTTTGGTGCCATTTATTTAAAAAAAAAAAAAAAAATTGTTGAGTGCCTATGTTATGCTAGACTTAAACTCCCTGCCACCATGTAGTTTTACATTCAAGTGGAGAAGACAAAGACCAAGCATATATATGGGCAGAGAAGAATGGGAAGGGTGGTCACATAAGGCCTCCTTTGAGAAGATGTCATGAGGGGCATCCACTGGCCATAAGCAATGTCTATTATTGGAAGGTAATGTGTTGTTCTATTTCCTGTTAAACATTATTAAACTGTCCACCGATGATTATATCAATATAGAGACATCTTTATTACTGAATAAGTTGCAAAATTAAGCTTGACCCAAGTAATTTCAAAAGTTCATCACTACTTGAATAACTGTAATTTATTATAATATCCATCTCGTTTCACCTATTGTCCTTTAAATTCATAAGAAACTTTATTTTTCTTAAGAGTTAACAGTAATAGCAGTAAGATTAATACATTAACCAAGAATATGAATTTGACACTCTTCATTTATCTCAGTTAAGTTTTGAAATATGAAATAACTAAAAAATCAAGTGTTTCAAAAACTCATCTCTGTACTCAGCCATAAAAAAGAATGAGATCCTGCCATTTGCAACAACACGGACCTAGAAGGTTTTATGCTAAGTGGAATAAGTCACCCAGAGAAAAACAAGTAACATATGATTTCACTTATATGTGTAATCTAAAGAAGAAAACAAACAAAAAGCAGAACCAGATCCATAAATACAAAGAACAAACTGATGGTTGCCAAAGTAAAGGCTGGGGGATGGGCAAAATAGGTGAAGGGAAGTGGGAGGTACAAGCTTCCAGCATGTAATGAATAAATCACAGAGATGAAAGGCACAACATAGGGAATTCGGTCAATGGTACTGTGATAACGCTGGATGGTGACAGATGGTGGCTACGCTTGTGGTAAGCATACCATAACCGATAGAGTTGTCAAATTACTATGCTATACACCTGAAACTAATTTTCACATTGTGTGTCAACTCGAAGTCGAAAGAGAAAGAAAAAAGAAGGAAAAGCCAAAGGTGCAAAAACAAAAACCCTCACCTCTGAAAATATCATTACTATTTACTGCACAGCTATTAGAAATCATACAGATTAAAAAGGACTAAGAACCTAATTCTGAACGTGTATTCGTGGTCTCTTTTGTGAAGTAAGCCATCACTGTTGCTATTAATTTTTAAGAGTCTTTCTCAACTAGAGCTCTACAAGAGAATTAAACTAACGCCCTAAGCCACTCACTGACTGAATTAACTTTTCTCCGATGCACCTGGAATGAAACTAGCTATGTACCCTCATCCTTGGAAGAGGAAGAGGACAGTCAAATCATTTTCTGTAGTTCTGAATTTTCTCGTGAAACAGAGTATGACAAAGGCTGAAGGACATCTGATAAGTCAGACGTTACCTAAATAATAATTAAAAGGTAAAGATAAAACTTTTCCAAAACAAGGTAATTCAGTACCGGACCATAAGGTACAATATAAAAACTTTCCAATTAATGCTAATATTCAGAAATGTATATTCATAAATGCTGCTATAATTTGCTATATTTTAAAAAACGATGTTACATTCTATTCAATGTTTTAAGTAAAGGAAACATTTGCTGATTCACAGAAATATTGATTTTATTCCCCCAAATACAACCTGTGGTACTCAATGATCTGGAGAATCAAGAATTGTCTTTACCATATAAACATACCAGTATACCCAAGTTCTCTCCTAATATCATTAACTTACTAATAACAGATTAAAGGGCCATAACCAAGTGCTTTGAATTCGCTGTTAACAAGTTGGAAACAAGATCCCACATTTAGCCTGTGTCTTGAGACAAATATGGAGAAGCCAGAAGTAACAAACTGCCAGCTTTACTGAGTCATGTTTCTGACTAAAACCGCGTTATGAAATGGAAAGAATGACAAGTATTGTGTTTATCACCGCAGATGTTGAATCCCTGAATTCACAGACCTCAAATTTTAAAAAGCAAAAAACTGTTTTTGCAAGAATGATGTGGAGCTAAAACGATTCCAGAAAGAACTCGCCAAAGCTGAAAACTCTGGCTATTTACCTAAAACAAATCCTAACTGTGCAAACAGGCACACCCTCTAATGCATCAGAGCGGGCCGGCGAGGTGGGGGTGAATTCAGAAAATAACAAGGTTAACATTTCACGGATAAGACAAGCCTCATGAGGCCCAAAGAGTCCACACTGCTCCAGACGCCCTCGGTTAACGGAACCGCTCTGCCCCGAAGGGAGCCGAGCACCGAGCTCGGGTTCACGCTGCCACAAAAGTCAACCCCAGCCTCCGCACAGGACCACCCAAGCGGGGTCCCCGGGACGCCCCCAGACGCCGCGTGGGGGAGCGATCTCAGCCCGATGCCTCCCCCGGCCGCCCTCCACGCTCCTCTGCGAGCGGGGTGGGGGAGAAGCCGTCCAAGGGGCCGACTCGTGAGGCCGGCGCCGGACGCCGCAGGCGACGGGAGATCGGGGCGGAGAACCCAGCCTCGGCTGGATCCGGGAGCTCAAGAGTCACCTCCCACACGGCTGCCAGTCCCCGCCGCCCCCGAGGCTGCAAGCAACCTCCGGTGCCGGCTAGGGCGGAGGCGGACTGGCCCCCACCCGACACCCGAAGCTCTTGCTGACCTGGAGAGGTGCTTCAGGATCTGTTTCTTGATGAGCCCAGCCATGGTGCCGGGGCAGGAGGCGCCGCTCTCTTTCTGCGGTTCTCACTGCCTCCTCTCTTCGTGGCTGCCTCTTCGTTACCCGGGCTAACCCGGCCGGAGGAGAGTCGCCTGAGCGCTCACGCCCGGGAGAGACCGGACGCCCCGGCCGAGGCCACAGCCGCCGCCGCTGCTGCGGAAGACCGGGAGCATCGCGCTCAAGCCTCCGTGGCTGCCGCCGGCGCCATCTTGGCTGCAGCATCACCTAAGCGACCTGGGGGAGGGCGGGGCGGCGCGGTCTCCGCGCGGGGCGGAGCTAGGCGGGCTCTGGCAGGCGCAGGAGGGGTGCTGCCCCGCCACCCTTGCCCGGGGCTGGGCGTGCGTCCTCCGCTCCCTTGACGCCACTGGGTGTTTCGACTCCCAGTCCCGGAACCTTCTTGCGCTTTAGAGTCCTCCCTCTCCACTCTCTGGTCTTGTTCCGGTCTCCATCACCAAGTGTTCCTTCCACATCCTACTCGTCTTTCATTTTTCATAATTTACTCCACAAACTGCCCTGCATGCATTGCTCTCTACCTGCTCTACTCAGCTTTCTTCATATTCTTGCCTCAGTTTCTTCCCCTTTGCTAAGATATACTGCTCCCTCCTTCCCCCCACCCCTCAATGCTGTAATTTAATGTTTCCTCTGGTGATTCCAATCCTAAGGGAAGTAAAAGTTGACAACTTATCTTAAAAGATTCCAGGACCTAGGAATTAGGAGTCCTAAATTCAAGTCCTAGCTATATTTTATTCTAGCCGCATTAGGGTGGAGAAAATAATTTCCTTACTTTTCGCTTTGGTTTAATCATCTATAAAATAGGTTAATAATGTATTCCTTACTCATCTCTTTAGGTTGTTGTACCTAAGGAAATCAGAATGTAAAATTTCACTTGAAAATTTCTATAAAAAGAAAGGAAATTCCTGAAATAGGGAGAACTATTACAGCTCTGAACTCCATCCTTCCTCCCCCTCAGCCTTAAACCAACATTTTCTGAGGTGAAAATGATCACCCAGTGATGTCTAAAGGAGGGAAAGAAATTAGACTACCTCTCAGGAATCTATCAGGAAGAATGTGGTTATGTATGGAGGAGTGGGGATAGTTCTCACCTAGTCTAACAACCTGGCCTTTTTTAAAGAGGAAAGGAGATAGTGGGTTGACTATCATGCACTATAACCTAAGCACTATTCAAGTATCTAGGATTACCTAAACAAAACCCCCCCAAAAAACTATTGGCGGGAGGGGGGGGGGAGACAAAAAAACCTGTTCTGTCATGAAAGAGTTAACAGCCTAGCAAGGTCTTAGTGCTAAGACCTTGAGCTATGTCATTAGTCTATGGGCCAAGTGGTATCTCAGCCGTTTTGTAGCTATGTAAACTTGCGGAAATCATTTAATCTGTCAGCCTCAGTTATCTCATCTATTGGAAATACTATTAAAACTTTCTAACTCAGAACTTTATGAGGTCTAAATGAGATTATGCATATAAAGTTTTCAGCAAAGTGCTCCGCACATGACAAGCTCTTAATAATGTCATTGTTATCATTAGCGTTGTTGAAAACAGAAGCAAAGTGTGTGAGAACACAAAGGAAGAAATGATTCCTTCAACCTTGAGTCATTGACGGATTTACAGTGGAGATGTTATTTCAAAAATGAGACTAAATCAGCCCAATGTGTTACCAGAACAGACCTTGAAGTCCAAGATTTGTATATAAAACCTAACCTTGCAGATTTTTAGCTATGTGATTGTAGAAGTATGGAAACTCTCAGGCTCCATGATAGTTGCTGTGAAGATTAAACCAAGCTAATGAAGGTTGAGTACTTAAGATGAGTGCCCGACACAATAGAATGGAAGCTATTATTATTAATTCACTACCTAGAAGAGGATGTTTCAAGCAGGTGGGAGTGTCAAAATTCATGGTTTATAAATGGCAAGTGGCTTACTGTTGTGGCTAGAACAAAACCTGGAATCCTTTTCAAAGTAATACGAGGGGCACCTGGGTGGCTCAGTTGGCTAAGCGTCCAACTTTTGATCTCAGCTCAGTTCTTGATCTCAGGGTCGTGAGTTCAGGCCCCATGATGGTCTCTGCACTGGGTATGAATCCTACTTATAAATACGTAAATAAATAAAAAACCTGAAAGTAATAAGTGTCAAAGAATCTCACAGCTTAATAACTCTAGTTATAGTATTTTTTAAGAAGTTCAACTGAGCAAATCTGAGAATTTAATTGGCTTTATTAAGCAATTCATGAATGGAGGATCATCCCACATAGCAAGTAGAAGGAAGATCCCAGGAGAGGAGTTATACAAAATGGGAAGTATTTATAGGAAGGAAGGTGAGGCAGAAAGCTATTAGCAAGAAAAGAGAGAAAGAAAGGGAGAAAGAAAGAAAAGATTGTTTCAGTCAAGATCACCTTTCCTTAGAGGGAAAGGCAGAGAGTCCTATTAGGTGGATTACTTTATCTTGGGGGAGGGGAGTGGCAGGTGGAAGGACCTCCTGAGTAACAGATTACCTCATTGGTGCAGACCAGAAAATTCCAGGCTAATTGGCTTAAAATTCCACACCTAGAGAGGTTGAAACTGCAATTAGGTCTTGGTTTGCTGTGGGCAACTGACTCTACCTTGAGCCTGTGGTTTTCTTTTCAATAATATCTTTTTACTGAGAAAATGCATCTTCAATTTTTCTCTCCCTGGATTGAGAGAACATATAATGTCACAAAACCACTACAAATTCAGTGTTTTATATTAGTTTACATTTCTCTTAATTGCTTTTTAATTATTAAAGTATAATTTCTAGAAAGTTAAACACATGACCGTCAGACAACTATATAATCAAGGTGCACCAAAGATTTATTAACTCATATTAACTCAAAAGCCAACAAAATAGGATATAGAGCTAGTTCATTCACTAACATGACTTAAATTCATCTGCTGCACCTGTTTATTATGTAGCTATAGCAAAGTCATATTTTTAACTCTTTTATTTTATTTTTTTAATGTTTATTTATTTTTGAGAAAGAGAGAGACAGAGCACGAGCCAGGGAGGGGCAGAGAGAGAGGGAGACACAGAATCCGAAGCAAACTCCAGGCTAAGAGCTGTCAGCACAGAGCCACATACGGGACTCAAAATCATGAACCGTGAGATCATGACCTGAGCCGAAGTCGGACGCTTAACTGACTGAGCCACCCAGATGCCCCTTAAGTCTTTTAAGATTATGTAAGCAGAAAGAGGAGTGTCTCGAAAAAGACAGACATAACTTCCTTCACATAAATCATTTTAGCCTCCCAGCCATCTTCTGAAAGAATATAACAGACACCATAAGGCCAGGAGATAGCCTAATCACATTCACAAGTGAAGCCTGACCTGACTCACACACTTGAGTTACCTACAAGATCTAAGCTCCTTTGAGCACCCAGATACCAAGCCAACTAGAGCCAGAGAATTGATGATGCTAACCCTTGCCGCCCTTCCAACTTTGACCTGGTCACCTTAAAAGAACTTTTGCTCCAGTTCTATGCTGTATTCCCCATTGCACAAGCCCCTTCATGAATATCTATGCACTCTTAAGTTATAACTCCCCCAGTTTTGTTGTTCAGGAGACACTGCTTTGGGAAAGATCCTTGGTGGTCTTCTTCACTTCTTGCAAGTAAAACCTTTCCTTTTCTTATTTTTTGTATTGGTTGTGTCTTTTGGCTCACTGCCCACCAAGAGGTGGACACAGTTCCAGGTAACAATTATACATTGCCAAAATATACATGTACATGAAAAGTGTTAAAAAGGAAACCATAGAGGGGCACCTGGGTGGCTCGGTTGAGCATCCGTCTGGCTCTTGATTTCAGCTCAGTCACGATCTCACCATCGTGAGACTGAGCTCCACTTTGGGCTCTGTGATGGAGCCTACTTGGGATTCTCTCTCTCTCTCTCTCTCTCTCTCTCTCTCTCTGCCCCTCCCCTGCATGTCTTCTCTCTCTCTCTCTCTCTCTCTCTCTCTCTCTCTCTGCCCCTCCCCTGCATGTCTTCTCTCTCTCTCTCTCTCTCTCTCTCTCTCAAAATAAACAAATAAACATTTAAAAAAAGAAAAGAAAAAAGACATATGCCCAAAATGAAATCATTTGTGCTACGCCATGTCATAAAACCAATGCTTAATAACTAACCTAATTAAAGTTTAAAACTCCCTCGGGAAATATAGTCTTAACTGATCAGTCAGGAATTTTCTGATCAGCACCAAAGAGGTAATCTGTCACATGGACCCTCCATCCCCCACCCCCCCACAAAGGAAGATGACGTAATCCACCTAATAAGACCCCATGCCCTTCACCTTCAGGGAACATGACCTTGCCTGAAACAATCCTTTCTTGTCCTTTGACAATATCTTCTTGCCCCACCCTCCTTCCTTTTTTTTTTTTATTAACTTGTTTTATTTTTTATTTTTTTAAATTTACATCCAGGGGCGCCTGGGTGGCGCAGTCGGTTAAGCGTCCGACTTCAGCCAGGTCACGATCTCGCGGTCCGTGAGTTCGAGCCCCGCGTCAGGCTCTGGGCTGATGGCTCAGAGCCTGGAGCCTGTTTCCGATTCTGTGTCTCCCTCTCTCTCTGCCCCTCCCCCGTTCATGCTCTGTCTCTCTCTGTCCCAAAAATAAATAAACGTTGGAAAAAAAAAATTTAAAAAAAAAAAAAAATAAATAAATTTACATCCAAATTAGTTAGCATACAGTGCAACAATGATTTCAGGAGTAGACTCCTTAGTGCCCCTTACCCATTTAGCCCATCCCCCCTCCAACAAACCCTCCAGTAACCCTCAGTTTGTTCTCCATATTTATGAGTCTCTTCTGTTTTGTCCCCTTCCCTGTTTTTATATTATTTTTATTTGCCTTCCTTTATGTTCATCTGTTTTGTCTCTTAAAGTCCTCATGAGTGAAGTCATGATTTTTGCCTTTCTCTGACTAATTTCACTTAGCATAATACCCTCCAGTTCCATCCACGTAGTTGCAAATGGCAAGATTTCATTCTTTTTGACTGCCGAGTAATACTCCATTATATACATATATGTATACCACATCTTCTTTATCCATTCATCCATTGATGGACATTTAGGCTCTTTCCATACTTTGACTATTGTTGATAGTGCTGCTATAAACATGGGGGTGCATGTGTCCCTTTGAAACAGCACCGCTGTATCCTGTGGATAAATGCCTAGTAGTGCAATTGCTGGGTCCTATAGGGTAGTTCTATTTTTAGCTTTTTGAGGAACCTCCATACTGTTTTCCAGAGTGGCTGGACCAGCTTGCATTCCCAGCCCCACCCTCCTTCCTATAAAAACCTTCCATTTTGTACAACACCTCTCCTTGGAGTTCCCCTCTAGTTGCTAGATTGGATACTGCCTAGTTCATGAATCTTTCAGTAAAGCCAATTATTGTTTCTTCAGTAAAGCCAGTTACATCTTCAAATTTTCTCAGTTACATTATATTTAACAGAAGTAGTACATGCTTGAGATTATTCGTGCTAAAATCTTGTAGGGGAGAGTGCATGGTGTGAAGATAAATAGAATCAGAGTTTTTACTGAACAGTTTTATTCTGAAGTTGGCTCCTACTAGTTCATGAGAACCAAATGCATGCATCTCTTCCCAACTCTGTGTTCAGTGTTTGGTGACTTCAGGATAGCTTGAAATTGCCCTTTGTGACTATATTTATAACTGTGGCAAGCACTACAAATCAGAACTTTTTTTTTTACTGGAGATCTGGTTGTTAAACATTTACCAGCACACACTGTAAGATGGGGTGAAGGGAATGAGATTGCAAATGTATGGACATTATTTCATAGACAATGTCAAGCCATGGAAGAGAAGACTTCTGTGGTGAGTAATACATTTGAGGAAAATGGTCAGATTTCTGATTTAGAAAAATATTTGGTGAAAATTATGACAGCAGTACAGAAGACAGATCAGAAGGAAAAGAAAATGGAGGCAGAAAGGGCATTGGGAAGGCAGCGGCATTATTTCAGTTGAAAGATAAGGCAGTATCAATAGAGAGGAAAGGTCAAGGTCAGATTCCAGAGAGTAGGTCAAAAGTTAGAGTTGAAGGTAATTGAGGTATCTAACTTGGGGCATCAAGTGGGTCTTGGGACACACCACTAATATAGATAGGTAAGTATTCAGGTGGAACAAACAGTTTTGGAGATAAGATTAAGTTTTGGATTTGTTGCCTTTGAAGTTATTTTAGGATATCTGGGTAGAAACATTCAGGTTACAGTTGGAGGTGGAAATTTTGCTTTAGGATTTATCAGTATTTAATGATATCTGAAACCAAGAACAAAAATGATCTTGATCAAGGAGTATGTAAATGTTGAGGAAAGCAAAAAGAGAACCTTAAATGAGAAAGGTCTGATAACCAGAAGGAAAGAGCATATTTTATTTTTTTTTCAGAAGGAAAGAGCATATTTTAAAAGATGAGAGATGAATATAAATGATGGCAGCTCATAAACAACCAACAAAACTAAAAGGCAGCCAATGGAATGGGAGAAGATATTTGCAAATGACATAGCTGATAAAGGGTTAGTATCCAAAATTTATAAATAACTTATCAAATTCAACACCCAAAAAAACCCAAATAATCCGGGGAAGAAATGGGCAAAACACATGAATAGACACTTTTCCAAGGAAGACATCCAGAAGGCTAACAGACACATGAAAAGATGCTCAACATCACTCATAATCAAAGAAATACAAATCAAAACCACAATGAGATACCACCTCACATCTGTCAGAATGGCTGAATTAACAACTCAGGAAACAACAGATGTTGGCGAGGATGGGGAGAAAGGGGACACTTTAGCACTGTTGATGGAAATGCAAACTGGTGCAACCGCTCTAGAGAACAATATGGAGGGTCCTCAAAAAATTAAAAGTAGAACTACCCTACAATCCAGAAATTGCACTACTAGGTATTTATCCAAGGGATACAAAAATGCTGATTCAAAGGGGCACATGCATCCCAATGTTTATAGCAGAATTATCAATAGCCAAATTATGGAAAGAGCCCAAATTTCCATTGACTGATGAATGGATAAAGAAGATGTGGTACATATATACAGTGGAATATTACTCTGCAATTAAAGAGAATTAAATCTTGCCATTTGCAACAACGTGGATGGAACTAGAATGTGTTATGCTAAGCAAAATAAGTCAGAGAAAGATGAATACCATATGATTTCACTCATATGTGGAATTTAAGAAACAGAACAAATGAACACAACACGGCTGGGGGGAGAGATGCAAACCAAGAAATAGACTCTTAACCATAGAGAACAAACTAAGAGTTGCTGGAGAGGAGGTGGAGGTGGGGGGGGGGGTTGCTAAATGAGTGATGGGTACTAAGGAGGGCACTTGTTGGGATGAACACTGGATGTTATATATACGTGATGAATCACTAAATTCTACTCCTGAAACAATTTTTTAAAAATTAAAAAAAAAAAAGAAATGATGGGCAGCTCTATGATGTAAGATTTATAAAATATTGTTTACATGTTTATAGTAAGGGATTTTATCAATTTAATAATAAAATAGAGCAAATAGAATGACTAAAATTGGACATAATTAAATTTGGGCATTCAATGACTTTGATACAAAGGATATAGACACCAATGGAATAAAGTGCCTGACTTCAAGAAGTTTTCCATCTACGCACGTTATGAGAATGATTATATGGCGTGCGTGGCTGGCTCAGTTATGGAACATGTGACTCTTGATGTCAGGATTGTGAGTTAGAGCCTCAGGTTAGGTGTAAAGATTACTTAAAAATAAAATCTTAAGAAAAAAAGACGATTATATGATGAAATGATGATGAGCATTACTACTACCAGGTACTTGAATTTTATCTTTTACTATTCATAAAACAATTCTTCAAGGGAGTGTTATTTAGCTTACTCTATTTTATAGATAAGGAAACTAAGGCATAGAGTAACTAGCCTGTCCACAGTATCTACTAAAAGCCAGGATTTGGCCCAGGAGTTTGAATGCAGAGATTGCACTATTAATCACTATCTCTTTGATTTCAATAATACTTCATAAATTTAAAAATTAAGTTAGTATACACACACACACACACACACACGTATATGTATATACATGTCTATAAACCTCTAAGAAAGTTTACCCACAGATATTAAGCTTTTTGTAAGTGTTACCCATTATCATCTTCATTGCCCAAGGTTACACATTTTGTGGTGGAATCTGGATTAAAATTTCATCCTCTTAACCAATATTATACGTGGGAGTTAGCCCCAGGCATTAGGGGAACACAGAGGAGGAGGAGCACCCAATTTTAAGACGGAGAACGGAGTAGTTGTTAGATGTTAAGAAACCTTTTTTAGATAAGAATGAGAGAGTAGTGTTATGAAGAACAGGTACGCAGGGAAAGAGTCTGATTGAATAGAATAGCAAGACGGTCGAGGGAACAAATATTTGTAATTTAAGGGTGGTTGGACCCCACAGTCGAATGGGCAGTGGCGGGAAATGAAGCTGAAGAGACTTCATATCCAATTCCATATTGCTTATGGTTTTGCACTTTAGGAAAGGTCACTGAACAATACTATTGTTAACACACACACAGGGAGAGAGAGAGGCACAAAGCTACAGGTTTGCTACAGGGATTAGAAGAAATTTGTAGGGACGAGTCAATCTGCGAAGTAGAGGACAAACATGAATGGGCGAAAAAGCACTTAGCCGTTTCCATTCTTGTTGGATCTTGCCCCGACGTAAAAGGGCTAGTCTTAGAAGCACTGCAGGACTCAAGGACCCGCCGAGAGACTGTGCAGTCTCTGGCTTCCGGCGTCCTCAGTTGCTAAGGGAGACCGGAAGCGCGCTTACGCTCTGCCCATGCAAACCATAGAGTACCGGAAAAAGAGTGAACGGAAGTGTCAGAAGGGGAAAGCGAGTGCAGTTTGGTTCACGTTAAGATGACAACCTTAGTGCTGGATAACGGAGCCTATAATGCCAAAATCGGTTACAGCCATGAAAATGTGTCGTAAGTGTTCCCTCGCTCCTTAGGACAAGACAGACCCTTAATGGTTTCACATGCTACGCTTCATTTTGGGATCACAGTAAATTGCAAATGCCCCTACGTGGCCCTAACCTGAGCCAGAGGGATGCTCTGGTTGGAGTTGGGAGACTGGGATGCTTTGAACTAGGATTTTGGCGTTAATTTAGGCTACGCGGCCCCGGAAGTGGGACATGTGTTTCCTTTCATAACAGGAAATAGCTCAGGAAAATAGGCTTCTAGAGAAGCGGTTCCTGAAGGAGGGGTGCATACACAAAATTCATGAACCCTCAGGAATCGTGGACATTTGTGTGTATGCATATTCTTGAGGACGCAATTATGGCTTTTATCAGATTCTCGATGGGTTCTGTGACCCCCAAAAAGTTTAAAAACAATGGCCTTAATAATTGGAAACATTGAAGGCTTTGTGCCTAAGTCCTTCGTAGTGCTCAATGGCTGACCTGGTTGATAGAGTCGATTTAACAGAATTATTACAATGGCAATCAAAATATTTATGTTATATATGTAGAATATATCATGTTTACAGAGGATTCCCCCCCTTTCTCCTTTCCTTTCTTTTTTAAAGAGGACAATCAGACCTCATAGGAATGTAAATTGATAACAGTCGTCTGGAAAATGTTTTGCAATGTGTATGATTGTTTTTATCCTTTGACACAGCAATTCTGTTATCAGTTACCTAAGGAATAAATAAGAAGCGTTTGATAAGAGTAAATACAGCATGCTCTATATTTTAGACATTGTGTATGTAGTTAAAAAAAAAGAAAGCAAGCTAAATAATTAAGAATAGAAAATTGACTACAATTATAATACAACCATAAGATTGATAACAATGCAGTTTTAAAAAATCATGTCCTCAAAGAATATTTAAACATATAGAAAAGTGACAGCATAGTATTGTCCCAATACTATTGGGACATAGAATTGTCCCAATTCCCTCTCTCTCTCTGTTCCCCTCTTTCTCCACACACACATACATGTATACACCTGTGTATGGTTGATATGACTCTAGTTTGTCTTCCTAACAAGATTGTAAGCTTATGGTGGGCAGCAACCATATTTAAAACTACTTCCTACTTCTGTACCTTATAACATCTTGCTAATTGAAAATCTTTGACTTCCTAGTGACTTAATTTTAATAGCTAGAACTTTGAACCTGTAAATCGTTTACCAGAGTGGTATTAAGATTTCCACATTAAAGCCAGAATGACTTTACTTGAGCCCTGACTGTCATCTATGTGGTGGCAGGATCAGCACCCACTTAGAAGAATTTCTTTCTTTCTTTCTTTCTTTCTTTCTTTCTTTCTTTCTTTCTTTCTTTCTTTCTTCTCTTTCTTTCTTTCTTTCTTTCTTTCTTTCTTTCTTTCTTTCTTTCAAGAGTTTTCTTAAAGAGTACTCGAGAAAAATAAAGGGTCCAGTGTAGAATGTGGTATGTATTAGAACTTAAAAAAAATTTTTTTTTAAATTATTTGAAGACAGAATGAGAAACACTGTGGATATTTTTTGCCTGCAGTGGGGTGGTTAAGTAATTGCATTTTTAGGAAGTATTTAGGGAATAATTATATTATTTGTTTCTTTGTTAATAGGGTAATTCCTAACTGTCAGTTCAGGTCAAAAACGGCACGTCTTAAAACTTTTACCGCCAACCAGATAGATGAAATAAAGGACCCTTCTGGACTCTTTTATATTCTTCCTTTTCAGAAGGTAATTCAATTATATGTCATTTCTAGCAATCTAAACCTAAATTTAAAAACAATTTTTAAATGTATAATTAAGATTTAGTATGTACGGAAATATTTTTAGATCTCAGAGAAAAGTTATTCAAAATTTATACAAGGTCTTATTATCCAAAAATTGAAATTAACTTGTCTTGTTAGCAATAAATGACCATGGCTTAGTTGCTGATTGTGGGTACTGAATTTTACTTGTTTATGTTAAAGTTAAATGAGATGAACACATTAAAATAAAAGTAAGAATGGAGTGGCATCTCCGTATACTGATACGTCTTTTGAATCTTTGATGTTTTCTTATTGTTAATTTGTAAATTTTAGAATATTTAAAAGGAGAAAAACATGCCATTATAATTGGTTTGGAGGTAACCATAAAGAGAAATTAATGTTTTATAATATATTAATGTCATTTTTAAATGTTCAAATATTTGTGATAATTTATACAAGAATTTTTTTAGGGCTACTTGGTGAATTGGGATGTTCAAAGACAAGTTTGGGATTACCTTTTTGGAAAAGAAATGTATCAGGTAACAAATTGGAGTATGTATTCAAATTTCTATTTCCATGTCTTATTCAAATGAAAAGTTACAGCATCAAAGATGTATTAACTAATGTTAATAAAAGAACCAATAAGATAGGATATGAAGCTAGTTCACTCATTAATATGACATAAATAAATCTTATTGTACATGTTCATTGTATATAACAATCATATTTTTAACTTTTAAGATTATGCATACTGTGACAGTATACATGTATCTGAAAAGTAATACATGCTTGAGATTATTTATGCTAAAATCCACAGGGGGAGAGTGCATGGTATGAAGGTGAATAGAGTCAGAGTTTTTACTGAATAGTCCTGTGCTGAAGTTCCTCATACTGGCTCATGAGAACCAATTACGTGCATCTCTTCCTAACTGTGTTCAGTGTTTGGTGACTTCAGGATAGCTTGAAATCGGTCTTTGTGGCCATATTTATAACTGTGGTAAGCTCTACAAATCAGGGCGCTTTCTTTTTTTCTGGAAATCTGGTTATTGAACATTTACCAGCACACACTATAAGATGGGGTGAAGGGGGTGAGATTGCAAATGTATGGACATTATTTCATACGCATTGTCAAGCCATGGAAGAGAAGACTTCTGTGGTGAGTGATACATTTGGGGAGGATGATCAGATTTCTGAATTAGGAAAATATCTGGTGATAATTATGCTAGCAGTACGGAAGACAGATCAGAAGGAGAAAAGAATGGAGGCAGAAAGGGCATTGGGAAGGCAGTGGCATGATTTCAGGTGAAAGATAAGACAGTATGAATAGAGAGGAAAGGTCAAGGACTAATTCTAGACAGTAAGTCAAGGATTGGAGCTGAAGAGAATTGAGGTGCCTAGCTTTAACTTTTAAACATATTTCTAGTATATATTTAAGTCATTTCATATACTGTTATTAGCTGTGACTTTTTAAAAATAAAATAAGTGCAAGTGAATAGAATTTCCATTTTGAAGTGGAATTGGAGGTTAAGACATGGTCTGTGAAACAAGATTAAAATTTCACTTCACATGTCTACTATTAGATCAATTCACTATCTCATTTTTGTTTTCACAGTAAAATATTTTTGTCCACATATCTGTTTTTTTTTTTTTATTTATATATGAAATTTATTGTCCAATTGGTTTCCATACAACACCCAGTGCTCATCCCAAAAGGTGCCCTCCTCAGTACCCATCACCCACCCTCTCCTCCCTCCCACCCCCCATCAACCCTTAGTTTGTTCTCAGTTCTCAACAGTCTCTTATGCTTTGGCTCTCTCCCACTCTAACCCCTTTTTTTTTTTTTTGTTCCCCTCCCCCATGGGTTTCTCTTAAGTTTCTCAGGATCCACCTAAGAGTGAAACCATATGGTATCTGTCTTTCTCTGTATGGCTTATTTCACTTAGCATCACACTCTCCAGTTCCATCCACGTTGCTACAAAAGGCCATATTTCATTTTTTCTCATTGCCACGTAGTACTCCATTGTGTATATAAACCACAATTTCTTTATCCATTCATCAGTTGATGGACATTTAGGCTCTTTCCATAATTTGGCTATTGTTGAGAGTGCTGCTATGAACATTGGGGTACAAGTGCCCCTATGCATCAGTACTTCTGTGTCCCTTGGATAAATTCCTAGCAGTGCTATTGCTGGGTCATAGGGTAGGTCTATTTTTAATTTTCTGAGGAACCTCCACACTGCTTTCCAGAGCGGCTGCACCAATTTGCATTCCCACCAACAGTGCAAGAGGGTTCCCGTTTCTCCACATCCTCTCCAGCATCTATAGTCTCCTGATTTGTTCATTTTGGCCACTCTGACTGGCGTGAGGTGATACCTGAGTGTGGTTTTGATTTGTATTTCCCTGATAAGGAGCGACGCTGAACATCTTTTCATGTGCCTGTTGGCCATCCGGATGTCTTCTTTAGAGAAGTGTCTATTCATGTTTTCTGCCCATTTCTTCACTGGGTTATTTGCTTTTCGGGTGTGGAGTTTGGTGAGCTCTTTATAGATTTTGGATACTAGCCCT
This sequence comes from Puma concolor, assembly GCF_028749965.1. NCBI lineage: Eukaryota > Metazoa > Chordata > Mammalia > Carnivora > Felidae > Puma > Puma concolor. Next base: position 21,449,957 of record NC_141673.1, on the reverse strand, counting down.
TTGTCCGATATGTCATTTGCAAATATCTTTTCCCATTCCGTTGGTTGCCTTTTAGTTTTGTTGGTTGTTTCCTTTGCTGTGCAGAAGCTTTTTATCTTCATAAGGTCCCAGTAATTCACTTTTGCTTTTAATTCCCTTGCCTTTGGGGATGTGTCGAGTAAGAGATTGCTACGGCTGAGGTCAGAGAGGTCTTTTCCTGCTTTCTCCTCTAAGGTTTTGATGGTTTCCTGTCTCACATTCAGGTCCTTTATCCATTTTGAATTTATTTTTGTGAATGGTGTGAGAAAGTGGTCTAGTTTCAACCTTCTGCATGTTGCTGTCCAGTTCTCCCAGCACCATTTGTTAAAGAGACTGTCTTTTTTCCATTGGATGTTCTTTCCTGCTTTGTCAAAGATGAGTTGGCCATACGTTTGTGGGTCTAGTTCTGGGGTTTCTATTCTATTCCATTGGTCTATGTGTCTCTGTTTTTGTGCCATGTCCACATATCTGAATTGTGTATATTATGTGAGAATTTTGTGCTTTTAATATCTATAGTGTAACTTTAGGAATAGTGAGTGAATATTCAGTTTTTAATGCTTCTGAAGAGTGTGGTAGAGAATTATCTAAACATTAAATATCCTAAAGCTTCTGGTCTTTTAACTTTGAAAACAAGATAACATCCCTAATGCTTGTAATTATACTGTTCATTACTTTTACATAGTGATCTTCAAGCAATTTGACAGTTCCATTTTATTAATGCTACCATTAAGAGAGTTAAAATTAAATAATAAAGTGCATGAATTTTGTGACCAAATTTTCTGGGTTCAAACCCTAGCTATGTCCCTAACTAGTTCCATGAAGCTTGGTAACTTATTCAACTCTTTTGTACCTCAGATTGCCCTCTGATTAAATGGAGATAGTAATAAGGCTTGTTTTCTATGATTATTTTGAGGATTTAATACATTTGTTTATATATGTAAAACAAGTATTTATAACCACAAAGTTATAAAACTTCTGGGATTTTTTTGTCTCATAGGTTGACTTTTTAGATACCAATATTATTATCACAGAACCATATTTTAACTTCACTTCAATTCAAGAATCAATGAATGAAATCCTATTTGAAGAATATCAGTTCCAAGCAGTCTTAAGAGTAAATGGTGAGTTAAAATTTTGATTGCAATTAAGTTACAGAAATATGGAATGAATAAAGAGGAACATTCAAAATCCAAGAATACTGGGTGACATTCTTTTAGATTTGGAGGAAATAAAATATGGGATTTAAAAATTAGATGGACTCTTAGAGATTATCTAGTCAGACTTATTTTACTTCATCTTTTTACTAGTACAATATTTTCTCCCCAGTGAAGTTACTAGCAACATATTTAAAAAAATTTTTTTTTGTTAATGTTTATTTATTTTTGACAGAGAGAGAGAGACAGAGCATGAGCAGGGGAGGGGCAGACAGAATTTGAAGCAGGCTCCAGGTTCTGAGCTGTCAGCACAGAACCCAACGTGGGGCTTGAACTCACAGACTGTGAGATCATGACCTGAGCCGAAGTTGGATGCTCACCCGACTGAGCCACCCAGGAGCCCCACAACACTTTTTTTTAAGTTTATTTATTTATTTTGAGAGAGAAAGAGTGTGCACGCATGTGAGCAGGGGAGGGGCAGAGAGAGAGGGAGAGAGAATCCCAAACAGGCTCAGCGCTGACAGCCCCGATGTGGGGCTCGATCCCACAAACCTTGAGATTATGACCTGAGCCAAAATCAAGAGTCAGAGGCTTAACTGACTGAGCCACGCAGGCTCCCCAACATGTATATATTTTTTAAGTAATCTCTATGCCCAATGTGGGATTCAGACTCACAACCCCTAGGTTAGGCGTTCCATGCTCTACTGAGTAAGCCAGCTAGGGATTCTACTAGCCACATATTTTTAATTTCTAAAAGATTATTGTTTCGGTGGTAGTTATCTTTTCTGTCACTGATGTGTTTGTTATTATTACCATTCATTGAAATAATGTTAATAGCTTACTTAGCCTGACAATATGAGGAAAAACAATCTGAAAATACCATCTAGAAGTAAGTTTGTTAAAAGCTAGAATTACATTACAGGACTGTACAATGAAAGTATTGAAATATTTAACTTGCAGATGTTGAGTCTATATGAGCGATACTATACTACAATGGTTAAGAGCACAATCTTTAAAATTTTTTTTAATGTTTATTTACTTTTGAGAGAGAGAGAGCACACACACACACACACACACACACACACACACACACACGGGAGGGGGGGAGGGGCAGAGAGAGATGGAGACACAGAATCCAAAGCAGACTTCAGGCTCTGAGCTGGCATCACAGTGCCTGATGCAGGGCTTGAGCTTATGAACCGTGATATCATGACCTGAGCCGAAGGCAGATGCTTAACCGACTGAGCCACCCAGGTGCCCCATGTGGATATTGTTTTAAACTAGCATATAGAAATAAAGGAAAGTTTTTGTTTTTGTGCTTGCCTTAATTTGTTACCTTTCTTTATTGCTTTAAATTAATTATACTTTTATTAAATGCAGTTTTTTTTTATCTTTTTTTTAATAGCTGGTGCTCTCAGTGCACATAGGTATTTTCGAGATAATCCTTCCGAATTATGCTGTATCATTGTAGATAGTGGATATTCCTTTACACATATAGTTCCTTACTGTAGAAGTAAAAAGAAAAAAGAAGCAATTATTCGGTGAGTTGTACTTAATTTTCATGTCTTTCATAGGATAAAACTGAATGAAAGGTGTGATAAACTGAACCAAATTTGCATTCTCCCTTTTTAGGATAAATGTGGGAGGAAAACTCCTAACCAATCATCTAAAGGAGATTATATCTTACAGGTAATACTTAGCTTGAGTCCTTGGGTGGGTTGGCTGCTGGTGATGAACTTTTTAAAGTAATTTAAAATTATTTTTAAAAACATAATAAAGTAATTCTTTAACCATTAGTTGTAACTTCAGGTAACAGTTGTATACTATTGCTTTAAAAACTGTATCATATAATATAAATACAAATGATGTTCAACTTGAAAAGCTTTCTAGTAGGGTGCCTGGCTGGCTCAGTCGATGAAGCATACAACTCTTGATCTCTAGGTTGGGAGTTCAAACTCCACATTGGATGTAGAGCTCACTAAAAAAAAAAAAGGAAGGAAGGAAGGAAGGAAGGAAGGAAGGAAGGAAGGAAGGAAGGAAGAAAGAAAAGAAAGAAAAGCTTTCCAGCATATAAAATGCTAATGTCCACCATAGTTTGGGTATCTCCAAACTCTAGGGAGTTTAATATGTTTATAATATTTTAAAATTATAAATGTTATAAAAACTATAAATGTTATATATTATAAAACAAATTAAAAATGCATTTAAGGGAATAAGAGTTTCAAAGGAAAATAAATCTCTACCTCCCCTGTTTCTCATGTCCGTTCCATTCCACACAAAGTATCATCTTTAAACTGTATTTTTTATATTTTTAGTCTCTATGAGCCTTAATAATATATTGATATTTCTGTTTGTGGATTAACCAGTATTAGTTGACTGCCCATTGTTAAAAGATGAGGAATTAGTGTATTTAGCCACATCCAACTCTTCTCCTGCTCCTAAATTTTATTTATGCTATTATTTTATATTTTATTTTGTTTAAAAGTGTAAGTGGGATTTTTTTGTTTTGTTTTGTAAGTAGGATTCTTAAATCTCAATTTCTTGCTACATTAACTTTGGCTTGTATGACACTGTCACTTTCTCTCAGTTCCCCTCTATGTCATATGAAAAAATAAGTGAATCTGCATTTCCTTCTACCTTTCCTCCCACATTTTCCTTCTTTATTCTGTCAGATGTACCATTAGTTTTTTAAACAATTTTTTTTTATTTAAAAAAAATTTTTTTTAAGTTTATTTATTTTTGACAGAGACAGAGTGCGAGCATCAGCTGGGGAGGGGCAGAGAGAAAGAGAGAGGGAGATACAGAATCCGAAGCAGGCTCCAGGCTCCAAGCTGTCAGCACAGAGCCTGATGTGGGGCTCGAACTCACACACAAACTCATGTGAGATCATGACCTGGGCCGAAGTCAGACGCTTAACCGACTGAGCCACCCAGGCGCCCCAGTGTTTTAAACAATTTTATTGAGAGATAATTCACATCCCATACAGTTCACCCATTTAAAGGGTACATTTTCAATGGGTTGTAGTGTATTAGAACATTTTTAGAATGTTTTCATTACCCCCAAAAGAAACCCGCTCCCCTTAGCCATCCCTCATGGCTCTAGTACATTTGTTTTTGTTTTTAAAAAATTTTTAAATGTTTATTTATCTTTGAGAGACAGAGCACAAGCAGGGAGAGGCAGAGAGAGAGGGAGACACAGAATCTGAAGCAGGCTCCAGTCTCCAAGCTGCCAGCACAGAGCCCATCGTGTGGCCCAAACCCACTCAACCTGCGAGACCATGACCTGAGCTGAAGTCGGAGGCTCAACCAACTGAGCCACCCAGGCGCCCCTCTAGTACATTTGTAAAAAATTTTTTATTTTTAAATAATTACAGACCCAGGAAGTTGTAGAATAGTACATTGAGCTCTGTGTACCCTTAGTAACATCTTATATAACTATTACAATATAAAAATGATGACATTGACACTGGTATAATATTGTTACCCAGACTACAGGTAATGTTAGGTGTTCAACATTTTTTACATGCATTCATGTGTGTGTATTTCCATGCAACTTTATCCCATGTATAGATTCATGTAAACACCACCACAGTCAAGATACAGAACTATTCCATCGCTCTGAAGGAACTCCTTTGTGCTGCTAATCCTTTATATTTGCTTTCCCATCGTGTCCCTCTCCCCTGGCAATCTCTAATTTGTTTCCCACTTCTGTGGTTTTGTTGTTTCAAGAAACAGAATCCTATAGTATGTAACCTTCATAGAGTCACTTTTTTCATTAAACATAATACTATACCACTTCTTCTTAACTATTGAGATAACATTTACATATTACTTTTTACTATAGTTAACTCTTCTTGCCTTGCTTATATATTAATTCTAAAAGTGGAAGGCTCATAAGTAGCATTTACAGTGTTAAGATTATGTGAATATTATTCACTGTAGAACCAAACAGAATTGGGCTCAGTTTCAAAAGGTTTGGATATTTAGTTCCTCTATCCCCATCAGATTAGAAGCAGCAAATCGGAAAGGCAGAGAAAGTTCAGGCAGATGAAGATGTTAATCAAACCCCAGACAGTCTGAGTCCAGAGCCTGTGCACTTAATCATTTCTCCATGCTGAGTGGAAAAAATTCATATATTTTAAAAAGGAAGGCTGTTGAAGTTCAGCTTGAAAAGAACAAGGTGGCAAAAATACTTAGAAACAGTTATGAGCCTCAGTGGCTCAGTTGGTTGAGTGTCGGACTTCAGCTCAGGTCATGATCTCACGGTTTGTGGGTTTAAGCCCCACGTAGGGCTCTGTGCTCACAGCTCAGAGCCTGGAGCCTGCTTCAGATTCTGTGTCTCCCTCTCTCTGGCCCTCCCCCGTTCATGCTCTGTCTCTCACTGTCTCAGAAATTAATAAACGTTAAAAAAAATTTTAAAAAAAGCATCAGAAACCATTGAAGAGGAGATTGATTAAGAAAGGATACAGGGAAAGTTGGCTGTTTGGAGAAAAATTTTCCTTTGCTTCATATTCTAAAGTTCAAATGGATTCAAGACTTAAATATAAAAATAAAACCACAACAAGAAAATATTTAATTAAAAGAGTAAAGTTTACAAGCCTGGAATGTATAATCCAATGAATTTTTAAAAACAATATACCCAGGTAACCAGAACACAGTTCAAGGAGAATATTACCAGCATTCTCATCCCTCTTTGTCCCCTTCTAGTCTGGAAAACCACTAGTTTCAAGCATTTGTAAAGAAAACAAATACAAACATAAACCTGAAAAATTTGGAATAAATGTGACACCAAATTGTTATCTTTAATATATTAAGGGCTCTTATTGATCCATAAAAAAAGCATTACCTTGGTATGAAATGGTTACTAGATGATTCTCAGAAAACAAATGTTCAGTAGCACAGTTAATCATTAGAGTTACATACAGTCACAATATATAAATGGATAATTCTCAGACATAAAAAAAATGTTAAACATCTGTAGTAACTACAGATTCAGTTAAAATATTTATTGAGCATTTATTTAGGAGGTTGGGATATATGGGTTAACAATAAGAGTTCCTCTGTTTCTTTTCGAAAAAAAATTTTCTAATGTTTATTTTTGAGAGAGAGGGACAGAGTGCGAGCAGGGGAGGGTCAGAGAGAGAGGGAGACACAGAATCTGAAGCAGACTCCAGGCTCTGAGCTGTCAGTACAAGCCCGATGCAGGGCTCGAACTCGTGAACTGTAAGATCACAACCTGAGCTGAAGTCAGATGCTTAACCGACTGAGCCACCCAGGCACCCCTAGTGTTCCTCTTTTTCATGGTACTTCCTAGTAGAGCTGCTGATCAGAGCATAACTTGAAATATCTTTTCTGGTAAACAGTTTGGCAATATACCAATATACTAACAGTATTTCAAATTCTATGTTCTAGAGTGTGAATAAATAACGAGATAATCCGAGATATAGATAAAAATACCTGTAGTGCTTCGATTTTGAGGTATACTTTTTCCACATCTCTAGTTGGGACAGATCTTCCAGCTGTTGATACCTTAGAATTGTCATAGTTTAATTACCATCTTTTCTTTTCATTGGTGCAATAGTGAGTCTTAAGGTAAAACATGGTGTATATGAAGGTAACAAAAAGCAAAAGGAAGCAATAATAATGTTTTTTACTTATTAAGTATATGGATTATGCTAAATACTTTATGTATAATTAGAATAATTTACTTCTCACAGATGTGTTGTCGGTGATCTTATTATCATGACCCCTTTAGAGTTGAAGAGATTGAGTCCCAGAGAGGTCAAGTAGCTTGGTTGCTAAGTTGTGATTCAACCAAGGTGTCTGGGGTGCCTGGCTGGCTCAGTCAGTAGAGCATGCAACTTTTGATCTTGGGGTCATGAGTTCAAGCCCCAAGTTGACCATAGAGCGTATTTAAAAAAAACAACAACAAAACCAAAGTCCATGTTTATACACACACAAGTATCTTTCTTCCCTGACCTAAACTTCCAACAGTAGGAATGCTAATAAGTACATACTCATAGATCGCTCTAATAAATATCATGGGACCATAAATAACCATATTTTTAAAGAATCATAGCATAAGAAAATGTGAGATGATGTTTAGTCTAAAAAAGTAAATGTAGTATATATGTGTAGAGAAAAATATTCAAAGGAAATAACTTCACATTTTTGTTCTTTCTTTTGCATTTTTTTAATTGAAGCATAGTTCACATGTTACATTGATTTCAGGTGTACAACATAGTAATTTGACAACTCTATGTTGTCTTACTATAAGTGTAACTACCATCTGTCACCACTACCGTTGACTATATTCTCTATGCTGTACCTTTCATGTCCGTGACTTATTCCATAACTGGAAGCCTGTACCTCCTACACCTCTTCACCTATTTTGCCCATCCCCCCACCTTCTCCCCTTTGGCAACTACCAGTTCTCTGTATTAACAGGTCAGTTTTTGCTTTGTTTGTTTTGTTCTTTAGATTCCACAAAGAAATGAAATCATGTATGATTTGTCTTTATCTGACTTATTTCATTTAGCATAAAATCATCTAAGTTTATCCATGTTGTCACAAATGGCAAGATCTCATTCTTTTTTATGACAGCTTAGTATTTCAGTGTGTGGGTGTGGGTGTACATCACATTTTCTTTATCCATTTATCAATTGGCAATAAAGTTGCTACCATATTTTGTCTATTATAAATAATGCTTCAAAAAAAGGGGTACATATATTTTTTCAAATTAGGCTTTTTGTTTTCTTTGGGTAAATTAGTGGATCATATGATATTTCTGTTTTTAACTGTAAAAAAAAAGGTTTATTTTTGAGAGCGAGAGAGAGTGAGGGAGGGACAGAGAGAGAGGGAGACAGAGGATCCAAAGTGGGCTCTGGGCTGACAGCAGAGAGCCTAATGTGGGGCTCAAACTCACAAACTGAGATCATGACCTGAACCCAAGCCAGACGCTTAACCAACTGAGCCAACCAGGTACCCCTCTATTCTTAATTTTTTGAGGACTCCATGCTATTTTCCACAGTGGCTGTACAAATTTACATTCCCACCAATAGCGCTTGAGAGTTTTTCTTTTTCTATATTGTTGCCAACACCTGTTATTTTTTGTCTTTTTGATACTAGCCATTTTGACAGGTGTGAGGTGATATCTCACTGTGGTTTTGATTTGCATCTCCCTGATGAGAGTGATGTTGAGTGTCTTTTCATGTGTCTCGTGGCCTCTGCATGTTGTCTTTGGTAAAATGTCTATCCAGGTCCTCTTCCCATTTTTAATCAGATTATTTGTTTGTTTTTTTCTTTGTTTTGGTGTTGAGTTATAAAATATCTTTATATATTTTGGATATTAACCCCTTATCAGATATATCATTTCAGATATATCATTTATAAATATCTTCTCCCATTCAGTAGGTTGTCTTTTCATTTTGTTAATGGTTCCTTTCACCGTATGAAAGATTTTTATATTGGTATACTCCCAATAGTTTTTGTTTTGCTTGTTTCCTTGGCCTGAGGAGACATATCTAGGAAAATGTTGCTGAAGCCAGTGTCCAAAATATTACTGCTTGTTTTCTTTAAGGAGTTTTATGGTTTCAGATCTCACATTTAGGTCTTTAATAATCTATTTTGAGTTTGTTTTTGTGTATAGAGTAAGAAAGTCGCCCAGGTTCATTCTTTTGCATGTATCTCTCCAGTGTTCCAACACCAAATGAAGAGACTATCTTTTCCCCATTATATATCCTTGCTTCCTTTGTTGTAGATTAATTGACCATATAAACATGGGTATATTTCTGGGCTTGATGTTCTTCCATTGATCTATGTGGCTGTTTTTCTGCCAGTACCATGCTGTTCTTATTACTATAACTTTGTAGTTTACCTTGTTGCATATCTTGAAGTCTGGGATTATGATACCGCCCCAGCTTTGTTCTTTTTCAAGATTGCTTTGGCTTTTTGGTGTCTTTTGTTGTTCCATACAAATTTTAGGATTATTTGTCCTAGTTCTCTGAAAGATACTTTGGTATTTTGATAGAGATTACATTGAATTTGTAGATTGCTTTGGGTAGTGTGGGCATTTTAATAACATTTATTGTTCTAAGTCATGAGCATGGAATATCTTTCCATTTGTTTGTGTTGTCTTCAGTTTTGGTTTTTAAAGCATCTTTGTTTTCTTCATTAAGCCTGTGTTTTCTTGGATTCACTCATCAGATATTTATTAGGCATCTACTATGTGCCAGGTACTGTGTGCTAACCCACAATACTGCTATAATCAGAAAAGAAAGTATAAAGAATTAAGTCATTTTAGCAAGATTCTATTCAGAATGGTTAGAGGAAAAGGTTTGCTCTCTAATTGGATAAGCCTTACCATACTTAAAGCCTTCATTTTCAATTTCTTTGTGCAAACTGAACTGATATGTGCCCTCAGAGGGGTAATGTGGAGATTATATACAATTGAAGTATAATTATTCCATAAAGTTGAAAATATCTTACACATTCAGAAATTTAATATTAAAAAAATCAATTACCCAAAGATTTAATTCCAGAAAAAATATTTTATTTTTTTTATTAAAAATTTTTTTTTTTTTTTTTTTTAATTTTTTTTTTCCAACGTTTATTTATTTTTGGCACAGAGAGAGACACAGCATGAACGGGGGAGGGGCAGAGAGAGAGGGAGACACAGAATCGGAAACAGGCTCCAGGTTCTGAGGCATCAGCCCAGAGCCTGACGCGGGGCTCGAACTCACAGACCGCGAGATCGTGACCTGGCTGAAGTCGGACGCTTAACCGACTGCGCCACCCAGGCGCCCCTAAAAATTTTTTTTTAATCTTTATTTATTTTTGAGAGAGAGAGACAGAGCATAAGCAGGGGAGGCTCAGAGAGAGAGGGAGACACAGAATCCAAAACCGTCTCCAGGCTCCAAGCTGTTGCACAAAGTCTGATGCGTGGCTCAAACTCACAAACCGAGAGTTTGAGACCTGAGTTGAAGTTGGACGCTTAACCAACTGAGCCACCCAGGCGTCCCAGAAAAAATATTTTAAGTGGTAATTATAAATTAGACTTACATTTTTCCATTTCAAATTTTACTGTTTTTATTTCCATTTAGGCAGCTACATGTTATGGATGAAACGCATGTGATTAATCAAGTGAAAGAAGATGTATGCTATGTGTCTCGGGATTTTTATAGAGATATGGATATTGCAAAGTATGTATAATAGTAATCTAAGAATCAGAAAGTTGATTCTTGGGTAATTTTATACATAGTTAATTATTTCACGTATCTCTATTTCGTTTTCCAGGTTGAAAGGAGAAGAAAATACAGTAATGATAGACTATGTTTTGCCTGACTTCAGTACAATTAAAAAGGGCTTTTGTAAGGTAATTTAAAAAATCCTCAATGACATTTCTTGAAGTGACCACCTCAGGCAGATTTGAAAAAATCTAGTTGGGTTTGGTAGAGTCTTACAGAGTTGTTGATAACTGCTTTCCTGGTGGCCTTTTCTCCAGGCACAAGTGTATAAGTGATTAATAAATATCTCATTAAAGTTATTTAGAAAAAGGACTATCAGCTGAATGATAGCACAAGGGACAAATCTGGAGATAGATAGGATCATTACCTATATTATGGGTAACCCTTTTCTATTTTCTTAAGAATTAGTTTAAATCCAGTTAGAGCTTGGTTGTTTTCCAGTTGTGAAAATTATTGACATAGCAGACATGACTGAATTTTACTTGTTTGGTCTGATATGATCAGATTGTAGTGGAAAAGGGCAAAATCCAGTGCACTTTCAAAGTGTTGAGCAGCAGTTTATCTTGGATGTCAAAATAATTTCTCCTTATCTTTGATCTGTTCAGGTAAACTATCAGTTCTATGTTTGGGTAAATGTGAAGTTTGCCCTTTTAGCTGGCTTGATGGAGGACTGTTGGGAAGTTAAAAATCTTTGGTCAGAAATGTAAGCATATTTCTACAAGGAAACATTTATGGTATCATTCACTGCAGTATACTTTAAAAGAGTGAAAGAGGGAAAAGCCCAAATATCCGCTAATGGAGGAGAATAAATAAATTTTGACATGTTCATAAAATAAGCAATAGTGAAAATGAAATAGCGCTACATGATAATCATGGATAAATCTCACAAACATGTTTCTGTCTAAAACATGATGTCTTTAAGCAAGTTTTAGGAGGATATATATAGTTTCAGGCTGTGTGGAATAATAATTTATGTTGTTTAAGAATATATAAGTATTGGGGTGCCTGAATGGTTCAGTCAGTTGAGTGTTCAACTTTGGCTCAGGTCATGATCTCACGACTGGTGGGTTTCTAGCCCCACATCTGGCTCTGTGCTGACAACTCAGAGCCTGAGTTTGCTTTGGATTCTGTGTCTCCCTCTCTCTCTGCCCCTCCCCTACTCATGCTCTGTCTTTCTGTCTCTCTCAAAAATGAATAAACATTAAAAAAAAAGAATACATAAGTGTGAATTAAAAGTATAAAACTGGAATGATAACACCAAATTAAAAAGGGGAGTGATAAAAAAAAAATTTAAAAGACAGGGGGTGGGGGAGGGCGGCTCCTGGGTGGCTCAGTCGGTTAAGCCTCTGACTCTTGGTTTTGGCTCAGGTCATGACCTGCAGTTCGTGAGTTTGAGCCCCACATTGGGCTCTGCGCTGACAGTGCATAACCTGCTTAGGGTCTCCTCTCTTCCCCTCCCCTGCTCGTTCTGTCTCTCTATAAATAAATAAACTTAAAAAAAAATTTAAAAAAAGGGGGGAGTGATAATGTATGAAGTATCAAACTAATTCATGAATACATGGATTTTATACTTCTTTAAATTATTTATACTTTTTTATATGCCTAAAATTAAATATATATATATATATATATATATATTTTTTTTTTTTAACCATACTATTGAAGTGAAATACAAGTCAGAATTCTGAGAAGGCTACCCAAAGCCTCATAAAATTGAAGTCATCCTGTAATGTTCTTAGAAACAGATCCTTGTGGAAGGTTGTAGGTTGGCTTTTAGAAGTGGGTGTTGGAACAAATTATGAGATCAAGTTGCTTGTTCGTGAACTGGAAGCCCAAGTTGTACTTTATTTACAAGACAATGAAAACTGCAAATATATAGACAACACCATCTTCATATATTATTACTCATTAAAATACTCCAGTTATATAAAGCACCTTACGGATAATTTAAAGCACTTTGTAGAGTTAATGGTAGTAAAGTCATCTATATTTCTGCAGGGATGGACCCTGAGTAAAGACTCAGTGATTCCCAATTTCTCCAAACCTGACTGATTGTTGGAATCACCCAGGGCACTTGAAAAATAATCTATATCCATGTTCTTAGTTCTTGTCCCTGGAAATGCTTAGTGCTTAAGTTTGATAACTTAATCTTATAAAAATCTCTTCCAGATAATTGTACCATCAACTAAGTCTATAAATTTTTTTCTTTTTTTAAATGTATTCTCTCCTGCCCTGCAAATGACACCCTATCAGTTTACTAGACATTATCTGCTAAATGCCACCGATTTTCTCCTTGCCAGATTTTAAGCCCTGTTTACTCAAACCTGCATCTTATATAGTTAGCCAATAGAGATGTTATTCCTTGAATTGACCATTGTTTTACTCATTGTCTTTGGAGAAAAAAGGCAGAAGGTACATAATATTGTTTGCAGCTCTTTTTTTTTTTTTTTAAGTTTATTTATTTTGAGAGAGAGAGAGTGAGCACAGGGGAGGGGCAGAGGGAGAAGGAGAGAGAGAGAGAGAGAGAGAGACAATCCCAAGCAGGCTCTGCACTGTCAGCAAGGAGTCCGATGTGGGTCTCGAACTCAGCAACCATGAGATCATGACCTGAGCGAAAATCAAGAGTCAGATGCTTAACTGACTGAGCCAGCCAGGCATCCCTGCAGCTCTTTTATTGGCCTTTGGTTTTGTGAACAATATCTGGTCATAGGCTATAGACTCCTTTTTTTTTTTTTTTTTAATTTTTTTTTTTCAACGTTTATTTATTTTTGGGACAGAGAGAGACAGAGCATGAACAGGGGAGGGGCAGAGAGAGAGGGAGACACAGAATCGGAAACAGGCTCCAGGCTCCGAGCCATCAGCCCAGAGCCCGACGCGGGGCTCGAACTCACAGACCGTGAGATCGTGACCTGGCTGAAGTCGGACGCTTAACCGACTGCGCCACCCAGGCGCCCCTATAGACTCCTTTTTAACTTGTGGACTTTAATATCAATTGAGTAGACAGAGTCAGTTGGCCTCAACTTTTGCTAGATGATAGAATGTTGCATTGAATTTTTACTTCAAAAATAATGGTTTAATCTTTACTTTGTCAATGTTAAAATTTGTAATTTATTCACAATATAGTTGACCCTTGAACAGCTGACACCCCCCTGCCCCCATGCAGTTGAAATCTGCATATACCTTGACCCGTCCCCTTTCCCCCAAAAAACTTAACTACTACTTGCCTACTGATGACTAGAAGCCTTACTGATAACATAAAGTTGATTAACACATATTTTGTATGCTATATGCATTATATACTGCATTCTTATAATAAAGTAAGCTAGAAAAAAGAAAAAGTTATTAAGAAAATCATAAAGAAGAGAAAATACATTTACAGTAATGTACTGTAAAAAAAAAAAAAAATCTGCATATAAGTGAACCCGTGCAGTTCAAACTGATGTTCAGAGGCGACCTGTACATGTTAAGTCATGTGCATATTTGGGAAAAAAGACCTAAAATAACAAAATACAAACAAAAAATTATGTATATGTATCTCTTAATAATTTTAAGATTTATTTTTTATTTTTTTTATTTAACCACTAGGCACTCCAATAATTTTAAGATTTAGAAACAGTTTTATTTCGTATGTGTTAGAATTAATTCTAAAGTGTATTGAGTTTAGTACTTGGTTAACTTCATTGTTGCCTGATATGTAACAACTTTGATGAGAGCTGATATATGTTTATATTTTTAAATTTTTTATTTATTTGCTTTTATATATGTTTATGAAATTAGAAAAATAATAACTACATGAAATGAAAAACTTATAATTATTTGAGAGCTCTTATACTCAGAATATTGTTAAAACTATTCAAGAATATATTTAGGGGTGCTGGGGTGGCTCAGTCTGTTTAATGTCTGACTCCTGACTTAAGCTCAGGTCATGATCCCAGCGTTGTGTGATCAAGCCCCACACCTGGCTCCACACTGGGCATTGAGCCTGCTTGGGATTCCCTGTTTCTCTGCCCCTCAGCCTGCTCGTGCTCTCATGCTTTCTCTCTCTACAAGGGAAAAAAAAAAAAAAAGAGGGGTGCTGGGTGGCTCAGTCGGTTGAGCATCCGACTTCGGCCCAGGTCATGATCTCGCGGTTTGTGAGTTTGAGCCCTGCGTCGGGCTCTGTGCTGACAGCTCAGAGCCTGGAGCCTGTTTCAGATTTTGTGTCCCCCTCTCTCTCTGCCCCACCCCTGTTTGTGCTGTGTCTCTGTCTTTCAAAAATGAATCAACATAAAAAAAATTTTTTTTAATAAAAAATAAAATAAAGAAAAAATAAAGAAAGTATTTTTGAGTGCTTGGAAAAAGGTACAACCTCCATTTTCTAGTACTTAATGATAGTAACAATAACAGTAATAGGCTCTGTGATATTTTTACTGATTACAACTGATACAAATTGCAATTTTCTTATCAGAAAGAGGATGCCTAATAAAGTAAAATGGACTTAAGTTGAGAAAATCAGGTTCATAATGATTATGGTAACACCTTGTGCAGAGCCATTGTAATTTAAACTGATCATTTCTTTTACAATATCGGAACAAAATTTATGAGACTGTGTGGTAATCATGGCCTACATTGACTAAAATAGCAGCTCTTCTAAATTCCTTCATTTGTGTATGTCCTAAAAAATCTTTTTGGAGTTGTACTCTTAAAACAGAAACTACTTGTAGTTCCAGATTACGTATTAATGATTAATGGCTTTAGAGCCAACAGTCAACAAGGCTATCTAGTTCTGGCTCTTTCCCCTAGTTGAGATATTTGATCCGGGGATAGTCACATGATCCTCTTTTGTAAAATCTTGGTAATGGATTACATAATCTCTAATGTTTTGTCACTTGAATTTCTCCCAAGTTTACATCTGTTCCAGATTATTTTGATGTTGAAAAAATGAGTTATATCCTTTAAACCCAAGCCAGTATCACTTTTAAGTGAATTTATAAGTTAATAAATTTATAGGAAATATTTTTTATTTCTGCCTGAGAAGGAAGAATACTATGAAGGAATAACACTTTTTTCTTTTGCTACTGTAATAGTTTATTGGGTTAAAAGTGGTTTGCAGTTTTCCTTGTTCTACCTAGAGTATTATGAAAATTACGTAATTTTGGATATTCTTATTTAAGAATAATGTTTTGAGCTTGGAATTTCCAATGATAGAATTTAGAATTATATCCAGGTTAAGAGAGGCAATGTAGTGGAAGGAATATATTGTATGTACTGATTATATTAAAGGATGTATAATGTTCTTTAAATACATTAGTCTTTAGTAATTTTTTTAATGTTTATTTAGTTTTGAGAAAGAAAGAGAGCACGAGTAGGGGAAGGACAGAGAGTGAGGGAGATACAGAATCCGAAGCAGGCTCCAGGCTCTGAGCTGTCAGCACAGTGCCTGTTGCGGGGCTCAAACTCATGAACCAGGAGGTCATGACCCTAGCCAAAGTCAGATGCTTAACCAACTGAGCCACCCAGGTCCCCTAGTCTTTAGTAATTATTAAGATTTTTATCTATTTGAGGTATTTTATACTTATATAAAGGATTGGGTTATACTCTGTTCCAGGAGGAAAATTGCATATATAATTGCAAATGAATGTCTATAACTGAATCTAGAAGAACTGATGATACTAAAAAAAAAATTTTTTTTAATGTTTATTTTTTGAGAGAGAGGGAGAGAAAAAGAAGGAGAGGGGCAGAGAGAGAGGAGACACAGAATCTGAAGCAGGCTCCGGGCTCCGAGCTGTCAACAGGGCTCAAACTCATGAACTGTGAGATCATGACCTGAGCCAAAATCATATGCTTAACCAACTGTGCCACCCAGGTGCCCAAGCTGATGATTCTTAGTAAAATTGGAAAGGACCATTATTTTAATGGTATAGAATGTGGTAGAAGATTATTTAAAAAAAAAAAAAGATTATTTTTTTCTAGTCTCTTCAGGAACACATCTCAGCAGTAAATAACAAGAAAATTTCATTGATAAAGTCCATGGATTTCAAAATTTATTTTTGAAGATTGAATAAATAAATTTAAATATTTAATTTTTTTTATACAAGGGAAAGGAGAAATCCTACTGAACAGAGCCACAAGGTCCAATAAACATGTGAAATAGGAGAGTAGAGGCTCCTTGCTGGCTCAGTTGGTAGAACATACAACTCGATCTCAGGGTCCTGAGTTCAAATGTCATGTTGAGCATAGAGCTTACTTAAAAATAAATAAATAAATAAATAAATAAATAAATAAATAAATAAATAAATAAATAAGCAAGCAAGCAAATAAATAAATAAATAAATAAAAAATAAGAGAGTCAAGGTGGGTAGTGATAGAAACATAAGACAGTAAATGGTTTAAAAAAATTTTTTTAAGTGTTTATTTTTGAGAGAGAGAGAGAGAACAAGTGGGGGAGGAGCAGAGAAAGAGGGAGACACAGAATCTGAAGCAAGTTCTAGGCTCCGAGCTGTCAGCACAGAGCCTGACATGGGGCTCGAACCCATGAACCGTGAGATCACGGCCTGAGCTGAAGTCGGACTCCCAACCGACTGAGCCACCCAGATGCTCCAGAAAATGTTTTTTCAAATGTTTATTTATTTTGACAGAAACAGCATAAGTGAGGGAGCGGCAGAGAAAGAGGGAGAGAGAGAATCCCAAGCAGGCTCCATGCCATCAGTACAGAGACTGATGCAGAGCTTGATCCCATTAACCATGAGATCATGACCTGAGCCAAAATCAAGAGTCCAACACTCAACTGACTGAGCCACCCAGGCACCTCTAGACTTAGTAAATGTTTTTTAGAGTATCTTCTTTGTTCTCTAGAAACTGAAATTGGTCTATTATTATAGGTAGGATATAAGGTCCCCTCTCCTCTTTTCTCCTTTTCTTTCTTTCTGTTTTAAAATGTGTGGAATAATTTAGCCAGATCATCTTTTGGGGAACAGCTACAGTAGAGTCAGCAATTACTTCTTTGTGTAGATTAGGCAACAGAGAAGGCCACATTTTTCTAACTTTTGAGAATCCTGAAACTTCCGAGAATATGATTAATATGTTAAAATAGCATGTTACTAAATGTTATTAGTCATATGAACTAGAAAATGTAGCTTAAACTTTTTTATCTTATTTTTCTTTAAGCCAAGGGAAGAGATGGTGTTAAGTGGAAAATATAAATCTGGGGAACAAATTCTTCGTCTGGCCAATGAGAGATTTGCTGTTCCAGAAATACTCTTTAATCCTTCTGATATAGGCATTCAAGAAATGGGTATTCCAGAAGCTATTGTCTATTCAATTCAGAACTTACCTGAAGGTACATGAATAATTAAAGTATTGAGACGTAATGATATTTCTAAAAAAATCGTAAGCTCTGTGAGCCATAGAGAAATCATCTGAACTTTCTAAGTAATTTTGGGCAAGTGCAAAGTCTGTTTTATTTGCATAGATTTCCAAATTACATAGTGCACTTGAATAATTCTTACTTTATTGGTCCTAGATTAGAAATTTGATACAGGGAATGTTATTATGGTCTATTTAAACTTGAAGAAATTAGGGGTGCCTCAGTGGCTCAGTTGGTTAAGCAACCGACTTTGGCTCAGGTCATGATCTCACGGTCCAGTCCGTGGGTCTGAGCCCTGCATCAGGTTCCATGCTGACAGCTCAGAGCCTAGAGCCTGCTTTAGATTCTGCATCTCCTTTGCTCTCTGTCCCTCCCCCACTTGCACTCTGTCTCTCTCTCTCAAAAGTAAATAAACATTAAAAAAAAAAACCTTGAAGAAATTAATCTCTCCATGACTATTAAGTTGCCATGTCCATTTTAGAAAAGTTTTAATTTAACTCATATTTATTTACAGAGAATCAAAATTTATAATTTAACAAAGCTATAGTTTCTAGCTATTGATGGGATTGGATTCTTCTAGTTTCATTTGGAATAATATACAGGAAGTTAACTTTTTTTAGTGTTTATTTATTTATTAGAGAGAGAGCAGGGGCAGAGGCAGAGAGAGAGGTAGTGAGAGAATCCCAAGAAAGCTCCACGCTGTCAGTGCAGAGCACAACATGGGACTTGAACTCACGAGCTGTGAGATAATAACCTGAGCTGAAATCAAGAGTCAGATGCTTAACCTACTGAGCCACCCAGGCATCCCTACAGGAAGTTAACTTTAATGAAGCTGAAGTATGGTGCTTTTCAGTGATGTGTGAGTTCTCCTGAAGCAAGCTTCACCTACATAATTTTCTAGAGTTTTAGAGAGTACTTTTATATCTTCCAAGTGTCTTCCTAGATTGGAACAAATCTAGCACTTGCAATGTCCTTTCCTCCCATTTAAAAAAAAAAGAGAGAGAGAGAAGAAAATCACATAATGCTATCACCTTAGTATAATTATTTCACAACTGTTTCTGTGTTGTCTCATTAATTTCACATTTTATACAAGGTTGCAGTTATTGGTATACAGCAGTTTATACCATACTGCTTTAATGTCATGAGGCTCAGTGTCAATATAAGGGAACTCTGCCCCTGTTTTGTGAACAGAAGCTTTGGGTATGGTGGCTGGTATTTATTAATTGACTCCTCATAGATTTCCCCATGATGCTTAGTAGACTTTTAATACCAGCTAACAATGTGGCACTTAATGTTTGCCAGTATGTAACTTTAATGAGTGTAGAACAAAAGATGCTTTATTATTATGGATTATGGGTATTTTTCACTATCAAATGTAAATAATTATGTCTGTCTCAATGAGATAACATGGAAATTTGGGCTTCCAAGTTAAAATGTCTTGAAGGCCCTCCATGTTAGCCTTACACTAGCTTACAATCTCAATTTATGGAAAGACCTCCTCCATTTTAGGGAAGAAGTATAATTATCAACTGTCTGCTTCTAGAATGTTACCCATTTATGTGTAGCTTATATGTGTATGTAACAAGTAGTTAGTAGTTCAACTCCTTCACCTTAGCCTTTCTTTCAAAGATCTGTGAGGTCATATTTCATTCTGTTTGATGTGTCAATTTCTGTAAATTTTAACCTCATTATGAAATATTATAAATAATTCTTATGGTTATTAAAAAAGTATGTAGTTTCCAAACCAGTTACTATAACTGATGGCTTTTACTTAAACCCTTATATTCGTCTTTCCAGAAAGATAAGTAAACAGATTTTCTGATGCCTTTTTTTCTTCTTCTTCCCCCCCCCCCCCTTAAAGAAATGCAGCCGCATTTTTTTAAGAACATTGTTTTGACAGGAGGAAATTCCCTTTTCCCGGGATTTAGAGATCGGGTTTACTCAGAAGTTCGATGTCTCACTCCAACAGATTATGATGTTTCAGTTGTGCTGCCTGAAAAGTAAGTGTTGGCTGATAGATAAAACATGGAAGTCATTTTGTAGGTAAAATGGTCAATAGGCAGACTTGAGTTTAAGCCTGGTTCTGGCAGGTTTATTTCACTTTTGGAATCCTCATTTTCCCTTTCTCAAAAATTGAATTAATAAACCTGACATTTCAGTGGACTAAATGGGATGAAGTATGTAAAGTGCCAGCCATAATGGTTGGTACATAATGGGTGCTCAATTAATATAAGATAGTATCCATATAGTAAATCAATCCTCATTCCTAAGAGATTTTTACCGGCAAAGCAATCAGGTTATAATCTGATTTTTTTATCTAAGATGTGTCATTTCTTGACAGTTTCTATCAAGAATAATAGAAATGTAAGAACTAACCATGAAGATAAATTATGTCAATTTGTAAGTTGTTTTGGAAACCATTGTTAAAAATGGTTTCCCCTGCTATCCAAAAGTAGAACATTCCTTTGAAACCTTTTCTAAGTCAAATGGCCTAAAATGAAGAAGCAATTACTATTAACTTATATAGAAAAATTTTGAGCATTTGCAGACCCAAAGAATAATTTCTCTTAGGCTTTTCTGATACCTTGGGACACATCTTGCTAACGGATATGCAAAATAAATGGAGGTAACGCATAGATGCTCACGGACGCAGTTCACAGCTATGGCAGCTCAATGCTGAGATGCCGCGTGTAGCTCCTGGGGAGAAGCTTAGCGGTGCCACTCTTGCTGCTTAGGTGTGTGCCGCCTCTGTAATGGCTCGCTGCAAAATGAATGCTGAATGCTGTTTTGCTTTTTGCCTTTATTTGGAAAAGCAAAAATCCTTTTCAGTTAGCAAAAAGAGGTACTAATGTAGTCTCTTGTAAAAGTGAAGTGGCATAATGCAAACTTTTGAAAAATGGGATACCTGTATTTTAGTAAACTTTTATATTTAAGTAGCCTTTTTTTTTTTAAAGTTTATTTTGAGATAGAGCATGCAGGAGGGGCAGAGAGAGAGGAAGAGAGAAAGAACCCCAGGAAGGCTCTGTACTGTCAGCACATGGTCAGTGTGGAGCCCAATGAAGGGTTGGAACTCACATACTGGGAAGTCATGACCTGAGCTGAAATCAGAAGTTGGAGACCTAACTGACTGGAGTCACCGACATGCCACAGTGGTCATTTTTTTTTTTTTTTTTTGATTCAGAAATCTTTTATATCTACCCACTATCCCGTTTTATGAGAAAAACAGGTATCATTACACTTTTGTGGAGGAAAAAATAAGGTATACTTTTAGAACCTTAAGAAAGCTTATAGGGGTGCCTGGGTGGCACCAGCTGAGCATCCGACTTCAGCTCAGTTCATGATACTGTGGTTCGTGAGTTTGAGCCCCACATCAGGCTCTCTGCTGTGGCTCTCTGCAGAGGCCACTTTGGATCCTCTGTCCCCCTTTTTCTCTGCCCTTTCCCCACTCCATCTCTTTATCTCAAAGATAAAAAACATTAAAAAAAAGGCTTATAAGTCCTCCTGTCCAATGTTTTTACTTTGTAAATAAAGAAATAAGGGCTCGTGATTTGGCAAAGGCTTTACAGGAAGTTAATAGCAGTGGCCAGGCTAAAACCTAGTTCTCTTTATCTTGAGTCAGGAGCAAATACATGTCTCTTACCAAATATATGTCTAAATAACGCCCCCTCCCCACTGTCCCAGTCTTAAGTGGCAGAGTTAGAAATAAGACCCCATATACCTGACTCTTAATTAAAAAAAAATTTTTTGTTAATGTTTATTTTTTGAAAGACAGATAGAGTATGAGCAGGGGAGGGGCAGAGAGAGAGGGAGACACAGAATCAGAAGCGGGCTCCAGGCTCTAAGCTGTCAGCACAGAGCCTGACACAGGGCTCAAACTCATGAACTGTGAGATCATGACCTGAGCCGAAGTTGGATACTTAGCCAACTGAGCCACCCAGGCTTAATTTTAGAATCTTGTTTTAAAGGAAAATAGAATTTTTCTAAATCAATAGCAGTTACTAGAAGGCCCTTGTCTGCTCACTTAATTTATCGCTATCAGATTAAAGAGTAAACAATTGCTGGATATTGTAATGATTATCAGCATAATGTCCATATACTTTGCATACTGGATTTTCATCCTGTTTATTTATTTTATTATTATTTTTTCCACCATGTCTCTTTATTTCCCACACTTTTATTTTGTTTTGTTTTGTTTGCCCCACATGTTTTTTATCCTGCATTTTAAATGGAAGTCATCACACATTACATGCCAAGGGATCCACAGAAGGAGTTTTCATTCTTTTATTCATCAAGTCTTTATTGCATATCTGTTTTACATATACATATATAAATGTTACATGTATGGAATACAATAAGGAAAACATTTATTAGCTTTTCACCATTTTTCAGATTTTAAACTGAATTGGGGGAGAGGAACATTAGAAACAGAATTGAGTCATAACATAAGGTATATAACCTTGGTTAGAAATAAAACCAAACTGGATGTTTTATTTATTTATTTATTTATTTATTTATTTATTTATTTAAATTTTTAAAAATGTTTATTCATTTTTTACAGAGAGAGACAGAGAACAAGTGGGAGGGAGGGTGGAGGAGATTGGGCAGAGAGAGGGAGACACAGAATCTGAAGCAGGCTCTAGGCTCTGAGCTGTCAGCACAGAGCCTGACGCTGGGCTTGAACTCACAAACCAAACTGGATGTTTTATATGTCCCAATTTTACTTAATGTCTTTGTCCTACCATGTAACTGTGTATCATGCGCTGTGTTTCCTAAATGTTTCATTTATTAGAAGAAAGCATAGCAGCAAAAGCACTGAAAGCACTGAAAACCTCTCTGAGCCTCATTTTCCAAATATGTAAAATGTTATAATATGTTGTTTCATGGGTTGTTGTGCAAATTAGTGAGGTGACATATCTTTGCCACATACAGAATTTAGATTCAGTTATGACAGTGTTTTTCAAACTTTTATGCATTTTTGATCTTTTGCTTATAATCTTGTTTTTTTAGAGAGGGTCCATAAATTCAGGGTACAAGTTAAAAAAAAAAAAAGCAAGAAACCACTTAGTTGTATTAGTGACCAAGGTTCTTTTCTTTAATAGTTTGCCTTATTCCTATGAAGCGTATGCTTTATTTTTACACTTTGTTTTCTGTTAAATCAGGTTGGGTAGAGATTGCCACGTTTTAGCTACTAATGAATGTTTTCTGCATTTCAGTTCTGTAAAATTATCTGGGTTCATTTATTTTAACTTTATTTTTAGCCCTATTACTTATGCCTGGGAAGGTGGAAAATTGATATCAGAGAATGATGATTTTGAAGATATGGTAGTAACAAGAGAAGATTATGAAGAAAATGGACATAGCGTCTGTGAAGAGAAATTTGATATTTAAGAAACATTCTGAATTAAAGTTTTGAATGGCTGTGATCGAAAGGTTTAATTTCAGTGTTCTTTTTAAAGTAGGTTAAGGATCTGTGTTACCTTTCATCCTAAGATTAGATCTTAAACTTGTGTGAATACTTTGATCCTCAGCTAATTTTCAAAGGTTGCTTAGCTAAGTTATTACAGTAAACTGTATCTCAGCTCATATTTTAATTTAAGAGTTAGACTACCATAACAGTGCTTACACTATTCCTGAGACTAGGTTATCTTTCATTAGAAGAGTAAATGCATTTTGAATTTAATTCTTTATAGCCGAGAGCGCAAACATAACTGTCTCACTGGTCAGTATTCCTTGGAAAGCTGTTTTGTGTTACTATGAATAGGGAGGGATTGGCTAAAATGTTTTCTGGCTGATATAATTTCTCTTTTAGAACTAAGTAGTTTATATAAAAATTGCCATTTTTATTCATACATACTAAAGTTGGGAAGACTAATCTTATTTGTGTTTAACATTTGGTTTTTATTTAGAATAAATTGGAAAGGGTGGAAACTAAAGCCAATTTATTAAAGTGTTTTTTGATCAGTATTATGTTGGAAGAAATGTATTATTTCACTCACAAAAATACTGTATCATTTTTAGGATGAAAAGAAATTTGAAGTTAACTTAGGGTTGGTCAAAAACTCTTGAGACAAATGTTAGTGAGTGTTTTGTTTTAAAAACTTTATATAGAGGCACACTTACACACAAAAAACCTCTTGTATAATCCACAGTAAGCATATTAAGGTGTTAAAAGCCACAGATTTCCAATTTAAGGAAACAGGTGGCAATGACATTAATGAATGGATCAGGTAGGGTTTGCTTGCAAACAGGAGAAACTCATTTGGGCTATCCTAAGCAAAACAAAATTTATCAGTGGGACAAAGGGGAGCTTATCAAATCTAAAGAAAAATGACCAGCAGCCCTAGGAAGGATGAAAACCAGGATAACCTTAGGAATGTAGGTTACAGAAACTGAGTGAGAGACAATCCTTTTAGAGCCCTGCCATCAAAATATCTCAGCTTCTCTATTTTCTGTCTTATATAGTTAGGCTCATGAATCAAATTCCTACCAGTTTCTTTATCCTACTTAGTATCATGCACCTATCCCATGGCTTCAGGGACTTTGACAGTACTACTAGGATAGCATAGAGTAAAAGAAGGTAGTTTCCCAAAGGAAAATTAAGATGAAGAGACAGATGCTGATCAGAGTGAAAGAGCTGTTAATTACAATTTTATTTGGATCATGTTGGGTTAGGGCCTGGTCGGTCCTTCCTAGATTTAGGCTGGTTATCATTACAGAGTTGCAAGTAGAGTGTTTGTGTGATACCCAGTTATGAGCATATAATCTGAATAGTGTAGCAAGAAGATACTGATAGCATAAAATAAATTTTTGCAGCCATACAGTGTAACTGTTAGAATTTCAAGATGATGTGCATGGAGGTAAAAAAAAAAAAAAAAAAAAAAAAAGGCAAATCCCCATTTATAGGGCTTTCCTTGACTTGTCAGGACTTCATGTTGGACAGGCAGAATACTTATCATCATTGACCAGGTGTTTTTCCTGTGAGGAACAAACATTCCTCAAAGCTGCATTACCAAAACATGCCCTGGCCTTGAAGTCTTCTGTTATGTTCTGCTGAGAATAATTGTGTGTGTGTGTGTGTGTGTGTGTGTGTGTGTGTGTGTGTGTGTGCGCCTATGCTTACTACAGTAAACTAATTTCTGTAGGCAGTGTAGGTATCATAGTGGTCATCTTTGAGACACTAAACATTCGTTTCTGAAATTAATGAACATAGTCCTTACTCCTCTATTTCTAGAGCATTGAAACTCCCTTCCATTTCAATACCTATCTAATTTAGAAAGCTTATTGCTAGAGATTTTGTTTTAATATTATACAATAAGTTGAGTTCAAAGAGAACCTTTAACATTATTTATAAATAATAACATTGAGGTGATGCATTAAAGATATCTATTATTTTGGAAAGGTAGTCATAAAATCCTAATTTACAATTCATAAAAAGTAGAATGAGAACTTAGCCACATTAGAGTTTATAATTTTTTTTTCAAGTTTATTTATTTATTTTGAGAGAGAGAACACAAGAGGGGAGGGGGCAGAGAGACAGCAAAGGTGAGAGAACCCCAAGCAGGCTCCCTGCTGTCAGCATAGAGCCTGATGGGGCTTGATCCCACAAACTGTGAAATCATGACCTGAGCTGAAGTCATATGCTTTAACCCACTGAGCCACCCAGGCACCTCTAGAGTTTATTATTTTTTTTAACGCAAACTGCATGCATGGCAATAACATGTTCCAGTGTTGGCCATGCATTATACTCCCCTTAAGACAATAAAGAATTAGGATTTATATCAATGAGTAAGATAGAACAGTCCTCTCAAACATTTTTTTATCTTGGTTTTGAAATTTTTAATTTGGTGGTGTTTGTCTTTGCATAGCAAACTGATACTGTTCACCTCCTTCATGTCCCAAATCCCTTTAAACATTTCAGGTGGAGAAGGGAGGGAAGTAAATGAGATCAGGGAGGAATACACAGGGAACACTTCAGTGCTATTTGTGATATATTATTTCTCAAGCTGGATGGTGAGCACATGGGTGCTCATTGTATTAGAATCTACACTGTGTATGTGAAATAGTTCCCACTGTATTTTGATAGAAGAGTAAATCTGTAAGTGACTCTAGGAAACACAAAGGGTGCTATTGATGAACAAAGTGGAAGAATTCCTAAAAGATGGAAAACAATGGCGTTAGATTGTTAGCGAATCAAGAAGAATATTCATGTCCCAAATCAGGGCAGGAGAAAACTACTAAAGATAAAATAATTCCAGAGATACTTAAATGTCAGGACAAATGTCAGGAGAATAGGAGATAATGGGTGAGCCATTAAAAGAATGAATTGGAAACAACTGAGCCCTACTCACTTTCTTGGAATGGAGGCTCAGCAAAAAGAGAAAGTGTAAGGGTTGGACAGGGAAACAATCTAAAATAGTTTTATATTCACTAAAGTCATCAGAGTAAAAGGAAAAAAATATTAAAGGGAGTGGTGGATTGTGGCACTCATCTCTGGCTAAAGATAGGAGCTCAGACCTCATTAGAAAGAAGTCTGACAGGGCAGGGTCCTCGGGCACTTAGCACACCTCTCTCTTGCTGAAGAAAGGCACCACAGTTAGAACTTAGATTCATCAACAGGTAAACAGGAATTCATTAAAAAAAAAAAAAAAAAAGACAACCAAGCATTAAACATTTGAATGATACTTAAACACCACAAGAGGTACACCAAATCCAAAAAAAGAATGAACCCCTAAGGGAATAAACTTTATACTATTCTCTGAGAGACTAATGAGGCAATTGTATCTATCACAACAGGGTACTATAACAAAGATCATAGAAATTAAAAATAGGATTACTTATGCTTAATTGATGGGTTGAATAGCAAAATGGACACTACTTAAAATTAAAAAAAAAGAAGCTGAGGGAATTTTCCCAGAGTGTTAGCACAAGTGAGCAAGCTCTAGGATGGCTGGGGAAAGAAGCTAGCCAACATTGATAATATAGGCTATGTTGTCCCCCTGATACTATGATCCTCTCCTATCGAGAGGCCTTTTGATGAGCTTGCACACAAAACACAAATAACCTCACACTTGGGGACCGTTCATCTACATACTTCTTTCCTAAAGCTTCTAGTTTCCAGGTTTCTTGTAGTTTTCAAGTCTCTCATCCTCTGGTCAAACCATTAGCCATTATCCCCATCCAATATGTTCATGCACATTGGACAAGAGATGCTGCTCTTGGTTCTGCCCTCTGGGATCATTTCTCTTCCCCACTGCAGGTTAGGCATGCACAGAGCAGCATGTCAATGTCAAGCGGACGGTGGTATCTGCAAGATTGGATTCAGGCTGGACAAGTAAATTCCATGGGCTCACACTTAGAGCACCTACTCTTACTGCACTGTTTACGTTTCACCTGGCCCATATCTGTGACCTTATGGAGGTTACCTAATACCAGAGAAAAAATTCAAACCTGATTTACAGGTGGTTCTACGTGATATGGGTAGTACCAGCCAGAAACACAGTGCTGGCACAGATCAGTTGTTGAATTATTATACTCATGTATGAATCAGACAACAAGGGTTACCCAATAGTATCACTGGCCACAGAGTTAAGTAACAAGAGCTGGGGCTGCAATGCTAACTTGTTGGTATTTATGGTCAAAAAGCTTTCTAGCACATTAGCAATTGCATTATAAAGGCACTTCCAAATCCACTTGTACAGAGTAAAGGGAAGAAAGATTTCTAGAAAAAAAGGTCTCAAGAAGGCCTTTCAGTCTTAAACATTCTCTATATAAATTATAAGAGGAGAAAAGTTTCATCTCAACATTTATTTCTCTGAGTTAGAAAATCTTTTATTTACCTGGGTAGTATCTGAGAATGTGCATAAGAAGTTAAACAGAGTCTTAAGCATTATGAATCAGACTGTTAATTCTCACAGAAATTTACTGAATGTTCCAACAGTAGGTAATCTTCTCAATGATTGGAGTTGGACTTTATTTACGCAGAGAAAAAAAAGATTTTGCTTGTAAGTCCTCCCTCTAAAAGGTCTAACCTAAAATCGAATGATAATACCCTTGGGAATTCTTTTTAAGTGGAATAACTGTAATTTGTGGAACTGTCACTAGGTGGAGTGGCACTGTAGGGTTAGGAATTCATGCCTGGGAACTTTCAAAAACCATTCAGTAGAAGTCAATTTGTAAACAAGTTCAGTTGAATAATGGTATGTATATGTGTTGATCAAAATAAGCTTTATTAGGGAATGTTATAAGAAATTGTCCTTCACTTCATACAATAGTAAAACATTTTAAGCATTGCTGAACAGTTCTTAGTAATTCTACTAATTCTAATTTGGATTTTGCCTAAATCCAGGGTGCTCACTTGCTAACATTTTCCCTCCTGAACTCAAATAGGTGAAGTAGTAAATCAAGGTCTCTGACACCAGAGCCCGTATCCTCATGTTACCTACCATACCACATGCATACCTTTGTATCTTTGATATTTCTGGTCCAATCTTAGAAATACAAATCTAAACATGTATATTTTTATTCTAAAAATTTAAAACAAAATAAAATAGGCTCAGAGGGAAGATGTTTCCTTAAAATTATATACAATCTTCTGAGCAGCAGATTGAAGGACATGGTAATATTCTTAATGCATTTCTCAAAGTCCCAGCCTTTCATAGTAATGGTAAGCAATGTTCACATAGAATATTAAAATGGAGACTTTACTAATAAGGAGACTCTGCCCTGCATCCCCTCCAATAAAGAGCATGTGGCTGCATGTTTCCAGGGTTTTCTGATCTCTCTATAACCACCCTCCCAGGGCTTCTACCAGAAGTATATTAATTTCCTCCTCAACTCAAAAAGAACCATACACAGATTAGGGTAGTTACATCTTCCAGTGGCATAAAATTATTTTATTTTAGTTTTTTTTTTAGGGCATCAGTTAATGTTTATAAATTAAACAACAATTTGAGGACTCAAGGAAGTAGGTCTATTTTAGTACCCTTATTCATAGTAACTCTTTTATTTCCTTGCTTTATCATAGTCATTTATTTTTATTTTTTTAATTTTATTTTTTTAAATTTACATCCAAATTAGTTAGCATATAGTGCAACAATTTCAGGAGTAGATTCCTTAGTTCCCCTTACCCATTTAGCCCATCCCCCCTCCCATAATCCCTCCAGCAACCCTCAGTTTGTTCTCCATATTTATGAGTCTCTTCTGTTTTGTCCCCCTCCCTGTTTTTATATTATTTTTGTTTCCCTTCCCTTATGTTCATCTGTTTTGTCTTTAAAGTCCTCATATGAGTGAAGTCATATGATTTTTGTCTTTCTCTGACCGACTAATTTCACTTAGCATAATACCCTCCAGTTCCATCTGCATAGTTGCAAATGGCAAGATTTCATTCTTTTTGATTGCCAAGTTAATACTCCATTGTGTGTGTGTGTGTGTGTGTGTGTGTGTGTGTGTGTATATATATATATATGCCACATCTTCTTTATCCATTCATCCATCGATGGACATTTGGGCTCTTTCCACACTTTGGCTATTGTTGATAGTGCTGCTATAAACATGGGGGTGCATGTATCCTTTTGAAACAGCACCCCTGTATCTCTTGGATAAATGCCTAGTAGTGCGATTGCTGAGTCGTAGAGTAGTTCTATTTTTAGTTTTTTGAGGAACCTCCATACTGTTTTCTAGAGTGGCTGCACCTGTTTGCATTCCCACCAGCAGTGCAAAAAATCCTCTTTCTCTGCATCCTTGCCAACATCTGTCATTGCCTGAGTTGTTATTGTTAGCCATTCTGACAGGTGTGAGGTGGTATCTCATTGTGGCTTTGATTTGTATTTCCCTGATGATGAGTGATGTTGAGCAATTTTTCATGTGTTGGTTGGCCATCTGGGTGTCTTCCTTGGAGAAGTGTCTATTCATGTCTTTTGCCCATTTCTTCACTGGATTATTTGTTTTTTAGGGTGTTGAGTTTGATAAGTTCTTTATAGGTTTTGAGTACTAACCCTTTATCTGATATGTCGTTTGCAAATATCTTCTCCCATTCCATTGGTTGCCTTTTAGTTTTGCTGATTGTTTCCTTCACTGTGCAGAAGTTTTTTATTTTTATAGGGTCACAATAGTTCATTTTTGCTTTTGTTTCCTTGCCCCTGGAGATGTATTGAGTAAGAAGTTGCTGTGGCCAAGATCAAAGAGGTTTTTGCCTGCTTTATCCTCAAGGATTTTTTAAATTTATTTTTTAATGTTTTTATTTATTTTTGAGAGAGACAGAGACAGAGCATGAGCAGGGGAGGGGCAGAGAGAGAGGGAGACACAGAATCTGAAGCAGGCTCCAGGCTCTGAGCTGTCAGCACAGAGCCCAACACGGGGCTCGAACTCACGGACCTGATCATGACCTGAGCTGAAGTCAGATGCTCAACCGACTGAGCCACCCAGGCGCCCCTCTCCTCAAGGATTTTGATGGCTTCCTGTCTTACATTTAGGTCTTTCATTCATTTTGAGCTTATTTTGTGTATGGTGTAAGAAAGTGATCCAGGTTCATTTTTCTGCATGCTGCTATCCAGTTTTCCCAGCACCATTTGCTGAAGAGACTGTCTTCATTCCATTGGATATTCTTTCCTGCTTTGTCAGAGATTAGTTGGCCATATGCTTGTGGATCCATTTCTGGGTTCTCCATTCTGTTCCATTAATCTGAGTGTCTGTTTTTATGCCAGTACCATACTATCTTGATGATTACAGCTTTGTAATACAGCTTGAAGTCTGGGATTGTGATGCCTCCTGCTTTGGTTTTCTTTTTCAAGATTGCTTCGGCTATTTGGGGTCTTTTCTGGTTCCATACAAATTTTAGGATTGTTTGTTCTAGCTCTGTGAAGAATGCTGGTGTTATTTTGATAGGGATTGCAAAAATCAGGCTTATTTTAAGGAAAAATCAAAACACACCTAGTTAAAGGTCTAAACAGTCCCCATTGCAAGCAAAGAGGAACTCTGCAGAGGGCTGACCTGTGGGAAAGAGCAACCAAAACACAACAGCAAAATGCACACAGCATATACCAGTAACACTTCCTGAAGCAACAGGCCATGGACAGTGTATGACCCCTTCTTAATATAGCATTACTCTCAGGAGCAGGAAACATAACAAGCTTTCAAAGCACACAAAAGACAGAAACCTAGACGAAATGACAAGATGGAGGAATTCTCCCCAAAAGAAAGATCAAGAAGAAATCACAACCAGGGATTTACTCAAAACATATATATGTAATATATCGGAACAAGAACTTAGAACAGTAATCATAAGAATACTAACTGGGCTTGAAAGAAGCATAGAAGACACCAGAGAAACCCTTGCTGCAAAGATAAAAGACCTAAAAACTAGTCAGGCCGAAATAAAAAATGCTATAACTGACATACAAAACAGACTGAATGTAATCACAACTAGGAAGGAAGAATCAGAGGAATGACTGTGATAGAGAAGATAAAATTATAGAAAATAATAAAGCTGAAAAGAAGAGGGAAAGAAAACTATTAGATCACAAATACACACTTAGGGAACTCAGCAATTCCAGAAAGCACAATATTATCCATATCATAGGAGTTCTGGAAGAAGAAGAGTGGGGAAAAGGGACAGAAGGTTTATTCGAACAAATTATAGCAGAGAACTTCCCTGATCTGGGGATGGAAACAGGCATTCAATCCAAGAGGCACACAGAACTCCCTTCAAAATAAATAAAAACAGGTCAACATCAAGACATATCATAGTGAACCTTGCAAAATATAAAGTTAAAGAGAGAATTCTGAAAGCAGCCAGGGACAAAAGGTCCTTAACCTACAAGGGTAGACACATGAGGTTAGTAGCAGACTTGTCCACAGAAACTTGGTAGGCCAGAGGGAGTGGCATGATATATTCAACATGCTAAATGGGAAAAATATACAGCCAAGAATACTTATCCAACGAGGCTACCATTAGAATAAGAGACATAAAGAGTTTCTAAGACAAGTAAAAACTGAAGGAGTTCATGAACACTAAACAAGCTCTGTGAGAAATATTAAAGGGGAACCTTTGAGCTGGAAAGAGACCAAAGCAAATAAGACTAGAAAGGTACAGAGACAATCTACAGGAATAGTGACTTTACAGGTAATACAGTGGCACTAAATTCATATTTGTCAGTGATTACTCTGAATGTAAATGGGCCAAATGCTCCAATCAAAAGACATACAGTATCAGAATGGATTAAAAAAAGAAGACCCATCAATATGATGCATACAAGACACCTCTAGATTGAAATGGAATGGCAAAGCATTTATCATGCTAATGGACATCAAAAGAAAGCTGGAATACCCATACTTGAATCAGAAAACCTATATTTTAAACCAAAGATTGTAACAAGAGATGAAGAAGGGCACTATATAATAATAAAGGGGGGGGTCTATCCAACAAGATCTAACAATTATAAATATTTATGCCCCCAACTTGAACACCCAAAAATATAAATCAATTAATAGCAAACATAAACTCATTGATAATAGTGTAATAATACAATAGTGGGGACTTTGGGGCGCCTGGGTGGCTCAGTCAGTTAAGTGTCCGACTTCGGCTCAGGTCATGATCTCGTGGTTCACGAGTTCGAGCCCTGCATCCGGTTCTGTGCTGACAGCTCAGAGCCTGGAGCCTGCTTCTGATTCTGTGTCTTCCTCTCTCTCTGACCTTCCCCCCCATTCATGCTCTGTCTCTCTCTGTCTCAAAAAATAAACGTTAAAAAAAAAATAAAAAAAAAACAACAATAGTGGGGACTTTAACACCCCACTTATGGCAATAGATATATCATCAAAGCAGAAGATCAACAAGGAAACAATGGCTTTGAATGACATACTGGACCAGACGGACTTAACCGATATATTCAGAGCATTTCATCATTAAGGAGAAGAATACATATTCTTTTTGAGTGCACATGGTACATTCTCCAGGATAGATAACATACTGGGTCACAAATCAGGCCTCAACCAGTACAAAAGGATTGAGATCATATTATGCATATTTTCAGACCACAACACTATGAAACTTGAAGTCAACCACAAGAAAAAATTTGGAAAGACCACAGATACATGGAGTTTAAAAAGCATCCTATTAAAGAATGAATGGGTTAACCAGGAAATTTTTTTTTTTAATTTTTTTTTCAACGTTTATTTATTTTTGGGACAGAGAGAGACAGAGCATGAACGGGGGAGGAGCAGAGAGAGAGGACACACAGAATCGGAAACAGGCTCCAGGCTCTGAGCCATCAGCCCAGAGCCTGACGCGGGGCTCGAACTCACGGACCGCGAGATCGTGACCCGGCTGAAGTCGGACGCTTAACCGACTGCGCCACCCAGGCGCCCCGGGTTAACCAGGAAATTAAAGAAGAAATAAAAAATACATGGACGCAAATGAAAATGAGAACATGATAGTGCAAAACCTTTGGGATGCAGCACAGGCAGTTATGGGAAGTATATAATAATATAGGCCTTACTCAAGAAGCAAGAAAAGTCTCAAATACACAACCTAACCTTACACCTAAAGGAGCTGGAAAAAGAACAGCAAATAAAGCATAAAGCCAGCAGAAGAAGGGAAATAATAAAGATTAGAGCTGAAATAAATGTTATTGAAAAAAAAAAAAAACAGTAGAACAGACCAACGAAACTAGGAGCTGGTTCTATGAAAGAATTAAAAAAATAGATAAACCCTTAGCCAGACGTATCAAAAAGAAAAGAGAAAGGACCCAAATAAATAAAATGAATGAAAGAGGAGAGATCACAACAAACAATGCAGAAATGCAAACAATTATGAGAGAATATTATGAGCAATTATATACCAACAAATTGGGCCATCTGGAAGAAATGAATACATTCCTAGAAACATAAAAACTACCAAAACTGAAACAGAAATAGAAAATTTGAATGGACCCATAACTAGTAAAGAAATTGAATCAGTAATAAAAAAATCTCCCAACAAACAAGAGTTCAGAACTGGATGGCTTCCCAGGGGAATTATACTAAACATTTAAAGAATAGCTAATACCTGTTGTTTTGAAGCTTTTCTAAAAATTTTTTTTTTCAACGTTTATTTATTTTTGGGACAGAGAGAGACAGAGCATGAACGGGGGAGGGGCAGAGAGAGAGGGAGACACAGAATCAGAAACAGGCTCCAGGCTCCGAGCCAGAGCCTGACGCGGGGCTCGAACTCACGGACCGCGAGATCTTGACCTGGCTGAAGTCGGACGCTTAACCGACTGCGCCACCCAGGCGCCCCTGAAGCTTTTCTAAAAAATAAAAATAGGAAGGAAAAGTTCCAAACTCATTCAGTGAGATAGCATTACCTTGATTCCAAAACCAGACAAAGACCCCCTTTAAAAGGACAATTGCAAACCATTATCTCTGATGAACATGGATGCAAAAATTCTCAACAATATATTAACAAATCGAATCCAACAGTACATTAAAAGAATCATTCACCACGATCAAATGGGATTTATTCCTTGGCTGCAGGGGTGCTTCAATATATGCAAATCAATCAACGTGACATACCACATTAATAAAAGAAAGAGTAAGAACCATATGATCCTCTCAATAGATGTAGAAAAAACATGACAAAATACAGCATCCTTTTTTTTTAATGTTTATTTATTTTTGAGAGACACAGAGAGACAGAGCATGAGCGGGGGGAGGGGCAGAGAGAGAGGGAGACACAGAATTCAAAGCAGGCTCCAGGCTCTGAGCTGTCAGCACAGAGACCATGTGGGGCTCAAACTCATGAGCAGTGAGATCATAACCTGAGTCTGATGCTTAACCAACTGAGCCACCAGGAGCCCCTACAGTATGTATGTATGTATATATGTGTGTGTGTGTGTGTGTGTGTGTGTGTGTGTGTGTGTGTGTGTGTGTCTGTGTATTGGGAGAAAGAGCAAGGGAGGGGCAGAGAATTCCAAGCAGTCTCCACGATGTCAGTGTGGAACCCGATGCTGAGCTCTAACTCATAAACTGTGAGATCATGACCTGAACCGAAACCAAGAGTTGGATGCTTAACCAACTGATCCACCCGGGCGCCCCTTTATAGCATCCCTTCTTGATTTTTTATCAAGAAAGTAGGGATAGAAGAAACATACCTTGCCATCATACAGGCCACATATAAAAGACCCACAGTGATCACCATCCTCAATGGGGAAAAACTGAGAGCTTTTCCTCTAAAGTCACCAACAGGATAGGGATATCCATTCTCAACACTGCTATTGAACATAGTACTGGAAATCTTATTAGTTTCAGCAATCAGACAACAAAAGAAATAAAAGTCACCCAAACTGGCAAGGAAGAAGTCCAACTTTCACTCTTCCCAGATGACATGATATTCTATGTAGAAAAACCTAAAGACTCCACCAAAAAAACCTGCTAGAAGTGATATATGAATTTAGCAAAGTCACGGGATATAAAATCAATGTACAGAAATTGGTTGCATTTCTATACACCAATAATGAAGTAGCAGAAAGAGAAATCAAGGAAATGATCCCATTTACAATTGCACCAAACCCCAGAAAATACGTGGGAATAAACCTAACCAGAAAACCAGGTTTTCTGTATGCTGAAAACCTTAGAAAGCTTATGAAAGATATTGAAGACACAAAGAAATGGAAAAACATCCCATGCTCATGGATTGGAAGAACAAATATTGTTAAAATGTCTACACTACCCAAAGCAATCTATACATTCAATGCAATCCCTATAAGAATATCAAAATAACAGCTTTCCTTCCCTACTGTGTTTTATTTATTTATTTATTTATTTATTTATTTATTTATTTATCCTTCTAAGTCTCAGTTTCCCCTACTATAAAATGGGAGTTTTACCTCTTACTTTACAGGCCTATTGTTAGATTATAAACAATACATATAAAATGTTTAACAAACTGCTTAAGAAAGGGAAAGGGCAGGGAGGCCTGGGTGGCTCAGTCGGTTGCCTCAGGTCATGATCTCATGGTTTGAGTTTGAGCCCCACGTCAGAGCCTGGAGGCTGCTTCTGATTCTGTCTCTCCCCCACTCATGCTCTGTCTCTCTCTGTCTCAGAAATAAATAAACATTAACAAAAGAAAGGGAAAGGGCCAATGACTGGAAATTATTTTATTAGCATATTTACTGATAAATTATATCCATCTGTAGTTGGGAATTTCTAGAGGTACCCTATATCCTCAGGGGAAAGTAATAGGACAGTTGGGTTTTTCATTTGTAGTAGATAAAAATCACTTTTGTTTGGCTCTTCTTCTGCCTGTCCACTGGTCTTCCTCAGAGTTATCTTCTAGTCCCTTTTCTCCTCTTATTACCTTTCCTTTGGGCCCCTTGTCTTTCCCTTATCACACTTTTCCTAACTGCTGTTGATATCTTCTGCACCTCCAAGGTGCAAATTAGGCTTGTCTTGCTTCTGTCATGGTTTGACTAAATGCAGTAAAAGATGTAACCATTAATGAATTGGGTATGTATCCCTTCTGACTGTCCTGGGGATGGGACTCTTCTTTGCACCTTTTGTGTCATCAGAAGGAGAAAAAAACCACAAGTAAGTAGGTGAAGTAAATAGAGAAGAGGAGTAGAGTAACAGGTTGCCTATTTTTTTCCTGAAAGGTGAAGGTTAGGGAGATGTTTGGGAGGGAGGATGGAATGGAAAAAGTAAATGCTCACAAGAAGATGGTCTAGGATTATAAATAGTAAGGAGTCTATATGTCTTTTTTTCTGGTAGTATAGACTGTAGCACCTCCAGTTAATCTGCTCATGGTCATTGTAAAAAATAAATGTTATTGGATCTATGTTGCCTCACCTGTCTTGTCTGATATAATCGCTATGTAGAAGGAAACTCTTACAGAAGAGCAGAAAATCAATACACCAAACACAGTACTTTTATCATATCTGAAAAGTCAATTCTTGGAGATCAGTGGTTACCAGGGGTTGGGGGGAAGGGAAGGATGAAATAGGTGAAGCATAGACTTTTAGGTCAGTGAAACTATTTCTGTATGATTCTCTGATGGTAGATACATGTCATACATTTGTCAAAACCCACATAATATAAAACACAAAGAGTGAGTACTAATGTAAACTATGAACTAATGTAAACTTGATAATGATGTATCAGTGTATGTTCACAGATTGTAACAAATGTATCGCTTTGGTACAGGACGTTGATAGTGGGGAAAATATACTTAAGGGGGCAGAGGATATACGGGGACTCTACTTTCTGTGCAATTTCTGTGTACTTTTTCTGTGAACCTAAAACTGTTCTTTTTTAAAAAAAATTTTTTTTTAATGTTTACTTATTTTTGAGACAGAGAGAGACAGAGCATGAACGGGGGAGGGTCAGAGAGAGAGGGAGACACAGAATCTGAAGCAGGCTCCAGGCTCTGAGCTGTCAGCACAGAGCCCGATGCGGGGCTCGAACGCATGAACCGTGAGATCATGACCTGAGCCGAAGTCGGACGCCCAACCGACTGAGCCACCCAGGCGCCCCTGAAACTGTTCTTAAAAAAATAATTAAAATATCAGTTCTTCCTGAAAAAAATTATGAAAAATGAAATTACCTTCTTTTGAAAGTGAGAGAACAGGTTTGTCACAGGTTTGTGATATTTGGAGGTATAACCACATTTCCACTTACTGTATGGATAATTTCTCAATTATTTATTTTATTTTATTTTTTTTAATTTGAGAGAGGATGGAGGTGGTGCAGAGAAAAAGAGAGAGAGAGAGAGTGAGAGAATCATAAGCAGGCTCCACACTTAGCTCAGAGCCTGGTGCTGGTCTCAATCCCACAACCCTGGGATCATGACCTGAACCAAAATCAAGAGTTGGATGCTCAACTAATGGAGCCACCCAGATGCCCCAAGTTCCTCAATTCTTGTGTTATAGGATTCCAAATCATTTCATCTCCTGGTCTGTTAAGAAATAATATGTGGACTTTTCTATTATATTGTATAAGGGATCAAAATTTCAAATATATGTTTTAACTTACTGAAACTTATTTAGACATTCCCTATTTTCACAAAGGATTTCATGGGGATAACAATAAAAAACACAAGTAATACATTGATTAGATAATAGCATATCACCAAAAGAGGACCAAGTAGGGTTGTAAATAAAGAGAAAGAATATATGCTAAATGTAAAGTTAACATTTTTGCAATGATTGAATAGAAAACTTTTGTTCTGAGCTCCCACATACTGTTGGCTCTTTTTACTTTGGCTAAGTCATGTTTCAAAATTATAAAGCATACAATTCATCAAAGAAGGTAAAAGTTTTTCCTTCCATAAATTCTGAAAAAAATTATGTGGTAATGTCTTCCACAGAAGTTTTAGAGCAGACATGGACATAGATTAATTTCTACACAGCTTTTCTTTTACTGGATTCTGAATAAAATGGAAAGTATAACATTTAAGTTTAGCTCAATGAAGACTGTTCTGTCAGAGTCTAAATACAATATATTATAGTATTTTGGTTAACACTAACCTTAAATATTTCTTTGCTCTTATTTCATCAGTTAACCCATTCCCAGCATGCTTTTTTCTTTTGCAAAAATATATATATATATATGATAATTTATTGCCTAGAAACTTGTCGGGACTACTGTTTTAATCTTCAAATTAGAATTCCTTTTCATTTTTCAGTAGCTTCATTCCTACTGGTTCAAGTACTTGATGATTCGTTAGAACTTGGCAAAGACAAACTCCTTTAAGAGGAGAGGTGTCGGGGTGCCTGGGTGGTGCAGTCGGTTAAGCGTCCGACTTCAGCCAGGTCACGATCTCGTGGTCCGTGAGTTCGAGCCCCGCGTCGGGCTCTGGGCTGATGGCTCAGAGCCTGGAGCCTGTTTCCGATTCTGTGTCTCCCTCTCTCTCTGCCCCTTCCCCGTTCATGCTCTGTCTCTCTCTGTCCCAAAATAAATAAAAAACGTTGAAAAAAAATTAAAAAAAAAAAAAAGAGGAGAGGTGTCATTACTACTTAAGCACATGTTTTGCATAAGATGACTTGATGCTACATCAACAGCATCAGAGCCAGTAAAACAGTTCTTGTATGTTCATTGATGATGCTTCTTTTTTTATTTCCACCTGAGTCTGAAGGGAGTGAATAATATCATCCCATAGCTGAGTAGCTTGAAAGGACTAGAGCATCCTGAAAAGAAAAGAAAAAAATGAATAAACAGGTTTCTTACAATTTAGATTACACAAAAATATGTAAGTTTCCCAGTTTTGACAACCTTATGCTTTTGTGTGGCATATCTATTGCCAGTGTCTCTCTTGTTTCTTCTCCCATCCTATGTAAACCATAATTTATTTACTAACCCTGCACCATGTTTGTCTGCTAATAAAAACAGAGTAAATCTAGGAACTTGCTTTACTGATATCAAATGCATTATTATGTGAATTTATATAGCCTTAATATTACATGATGACTAGCTATACTTAATCTTGAAGAATACTTTTTAATTTTTTTTTTACATTTATTCATTTTTGAGAGACAGAGAGAGACAGAGCACAAGTGGGGGAGGGGCAGAAAGAGAGGGAGACACAGAATACAAAGCAGGCTCCAGGCTCTGAGCTGTCAGCACAGAGCCTGATGCGGGGCTCCAACTCATGAGCTGTGAGATCATGACCCGAGCCGAAGTCAGACGCCTAACTGACTGAGCCACCCAGGCGCCCCTGAATAATACTTTTTTAAGAAAATATTTAAAAGGAATGCACACACACATTGGAGTCTTAATTATGACAGACCTGTGGCTTCATGAGGCTCTTTTCTTTTTCTTTTTGCCTTTTTTGACCAATGGCAAGCCCTTCATGAAAGAGATCTAGGGCAAGCAGCTGAATAAAACTAATTGATTTATCTGCCAGTTGATCTGTAAGAAAAAAGTTTGTGAGAAATAACGGAAACCTGAAAACAATAAAAATGTCCATCACCTGGGGAACATTTAAATAAATTATGTCATAGCCTCACTGTGGAATATTTAACAGCCAGTTTGGAAGAATGAGATTTATAGCATGGAAAGATTTCATTAAATAGAAAAAACAAAACAAAACCAAAAAAACTTGGTAGTTTTTTTGGAGAATGTGTATACCATCATCTTAGTTATATATAAATGAATTCTTGAATTACATACAAGTATATGTAAATACATAGAAAGGTATAGAAGGCTAACCTTCAAACTATTAACCTTTGGGAAGTAGGTTTATAATGAAAAAGGTTGTTCACTTTTTATTCTATTTATTTGTGGGCTTTTAAATAATATACATACTTTTTTCAATTAATTGGAGACAGTAAAATTTTTCATTGAGATAAACTCACATACCACAAAATTCACCTTTATTTCTTTTATTTTTTAATTATTATGTTTTTTTCAACGTTTATTTATTTTTGGGACAGAGAGAGAGCATGAACGGGGGAGGAGCAGAGAGAGAGGGAGACACAGAATCGGAAACAGGCTCCAGGTTCTGAGCCATCAGCCCAGAGCCCTACGCGGGGCTCGAACTCATGGACCGCGAGATCGTGACCTGGCTGAAATCGGAAGCTTAACCGACTGCGCCACCCAGGCGCCCCTATTATTATCTTTTAGTAGGCGCTAATGCCCAACATCGGTGTACTCACGACCCCCTGATCAAGAGTCATGTACTCTACCAACGGAGCCAGCCAGGCACCCCAAAATCCACCCTTTTAAAATGCACAATTCAATGGTTTTTCAGTACACTCACACAGTTGTGCAACATCACTATTATCTAAATCCAGATCATTTCATCACTTCAAAAAAAAACCCTCAGACCTTAGCAGTCACTCCTCATTCCTCTCTACCCCAGTAAAAATTTCAAAATAACTTTCTTTTGTTTTAAAATTTTTAATGTTTTATTTATTTTTGAGAGAGACAGAGTACGAGCGGGGGAGGGGCAGAGAGAGTGGGAGACACAGAAATGGAAGAAGGCTCCGGCTCTGAGCTGTCAGCACAAAACCGGAAGCAGGGCTTGAACCACCAGATCATGACCTGAGGTGAAGTCAGACGCTTAACCGAATGAGCCACCCCAGCGCCCCTACCCCAGCAAATTTTTAATTAAACAATTTTAAGAATGATAATGGAATAAGTTGAAACATCTAGATTGTTGTTTCTAGGTCTTTTGTTGTTAGAATCCAAGAATTTAAGCTCTCTCCTCCTTTGGAAACAGGATGCCCAATTTTGCATAATAGTCTGATGTTTATGACAAAATGACAGAAATAAAAGTCCATCACCTTCAAATGCCTTTAGTAACAGAAGCTGTCTATCCTTGAAATATTAGCCCAAGACCCTGTGGACAATGCGGGGACAGGAGTAGGGGATAGAGGGTGAATAGTGGAAAGGGAGGAATTAGAGGAAGAGGGGACCAGGGAGTGATGGGCGAGTAGGGACGGGGGTAGGGTGCAGTGGGTGGAAAAGGCTAGGAGTCTATGATCGGTGCAGACAAGGGTGTGGCCATTTGCTTCTCTAACTTTCATTAAATAAGTAGTCTAGGTTAAGGAAATAATTCTCCTGCCTGCCACCTCGTACTTTAATCCTTTGTTGTTCTGAGTGCAGCCTGCTGACCAGCAGCAGCATTGGCGTCATCTGGGAATTTACTAGATATGCGGAGTATCAGACCCAATCCCTGAATCCAAACTACATTTTAACAAAGTCCCCAGATGATTCGTGTGCATATTCATGTTTGTGAAGCACTGCTTTCGTGGACACCTTGGGCAGAGTAGCTCCGGAAAAAGCCGAATAGCGAGAGATTCTTTACCGCGGACCAGACAGCAGGTGGGCTGAGAAAGGAGCGGGGTCAGGAAAGGGAGGCAAGTCCAAACCACCCGCTCCTCTCAGCTGCCGTTCCCTTCAGAACATATTTGGTTAGGATCTATAGGGCTACCTGTCCTCCTTTTCCGGCAGAAGCCACCTTTAGGGCTAACGAAACTCTGCTCGCTCGGTCCTGGCCCCGGAAGCCTACTCCGGCTGCCAAGGCTACGGAATCGCGGAGTCAAAAGGACCGCCGTCAGCTAGCGCTCGGGTTCCTCCCCTAGCTCGTAACACCGCCCCCACCTGGCACTCGGTGGGCGGGGCCCAGGGAGCGTAGGCCCCGCCCCTCCAAGCCTGACGGAAGTGACGTCATGCCCTGGCCGGCCGGTCTTTCGGTCTTCTTCCCCCTCCCGTACTCTTCCTCCCCAGTCCCTCCCCTCCCCTCCCCCTTCCCTCCTCCGGCTCCAGCCTTTGAGGCCGCGCGGGTGGAGAAGGCTATGGAGTAAGCCGGCGGCCGCGGCAAGGCTCTGAGGCTGAGCAGGGGCAGCCAGGAAGCGTTTGGGGGGGCGGGGGAAACGAGCCCCAGCACCGCCCCTCCCGGGAAAGAGGGAAGAGGTGAGTGACCGCCCACGGGCACAGGGCGATCTCCTTCACCTGCCACACTCCCATCTGGGCTCTGTAGGCCAGCAAGGAGGGAACGGGGAAGGACCCGCACCCGGGGTAGGCCTCCCAAGGCCCTTGGAGCTGGTGACTGTTGCCTGGTGACGGGCCTGCCGGCTGCGGGCCGGGAAGGTGGACGCCCGTGTGTAGCAGAGCTGGGGGACTGGCGAGCTCCGGGGAGGGGATCCGAGAGGCCCGAGTTCCCCGAAGAGGCCTTGAGGCGACGGGAGACCGGGGCCGGAGCCATCTGTGGGAGGGAGAACCCTCTTTCAGGCCTTGGAGCTCGGGTTTTCGTGGTGGATATCTTGGTTCCCTTTTGGGAAATTGGATACTACTCCGCGACTGGGTGAGACCGCTCCAGTCAGTTCTGAGGTCTGCACCTCATTACCTGAGTTACCAAACAGCGCCCTACGGCCCGGCGTCCTTTTCAGACAGTAGCTCTAGTTCTGGAACGGAAGGTTATTGTGGGTGAGGTGGGTGGGGCAGGTGTTTTGCGAAGACTAACACTCCCCTCGGTGGCTCCCTCACTCTTCTTTTTCTAAGCGGGAGAGAAAGGGTGGAGGAAGGTTTAGATCCGTAAAGCTTGCAAAAACTTCTTGGGATCCGACTGAATACATACCAGTACTGTCAGGTCAGCCCTTATGACAGTCTTCGTGAGACACTGCATTCGAGCCACTTAAAAGTGCCGTGTCAATAGTGACTTAAAATTG
Source organism: Puma concolor (assembly GCF_028749965.1). Classification (NCBI taxonomy): domain Eukaryota; kingdom Metazoa; phylum Chordata; class Mammalia; order Carnivora; family Felidae; genus Puma; species Puma concolor. The sequence goes on along the minus strand of NC_141673.1, from coordinate 21,407,060 downwards.
TAAGTGCAAACTAGTTTTTTGTAGATCAAATTCAGGAATTATTTGTATGATGACTTTTTTTTTTTTTTTTTTTTTTACAATTTGGATTCTGTGAATAATAATTTTTTAAAGTAGCGTTTGCATCCCTCTCCATTCCGGAAAATTAACATAGTCTAACGAAAATGCTCCAGACCTGCCTGTCACTTTAAAAGCCAGTTGTATTCTGGTAATGGCTTGAAAGTCAGGTACTTGAAGCTTCCTTCTTTACAGGCTTTTTTTTTTTTTTTTTGGTTTGGCATTTGTCTTATTCTTTAATATAAAAATATTAATTTTAAAGTTTAAATATGGTTTGTCATTTTTAAACTAGTCGTAAAAGAAACTTTTGGAGGATTGTTGTCAAGGAAAGGAACCTAATGGAAGGTAAGGACCTTCATTCTTTTCAGATCCACTTTACACACATGCTGAAACCTAGTCTTCTAAGATCCGTAAACATGCAACAGAAACAGACATGTATCATAGAATACTTCTGAACAAATCAATTATCATTAGGAATACCTATCCAACTCACATGTTTGAAATTCATTATTTACCCCCGTCCCCCCAAAATAGGTCCTCTTACTGTGTTTAACTCAGTGACTAGCTTCATCATCCATCCCTTTTTTGTAGGAGTAGGACATCTTCCTGTCTCTCATGACTCATATCACTCTCTCTTGATGTCCTGTTAATTTGGCTTCTTGAATATGTCCACTCTTCATCGTCACTACTAGTACTCTCATTCCAGCCATCATCATCTCTTATCTGAGGTATAACCAGCTTCCTCATTATGGTCTACTTGTATTTTCTGTGGCCTGCTCTGTAGTTTTCCACACCAGACTGAGTGACTGTTTCAGAATGCAGATCTAATCACATTGTCTTCATGTTTAAAACCCTTCAGTGGTTTCCATTGTTTTTTAAGAGAAACTAACATCCTTAACAACCTGTTTGGCCTCCCAGTTGCCTTTTGAACCTCATCTCCACAGTGGTTTCTGGCATTCCTTTCTCCCCTAGTCACCTTGTTCTTTCTGTTCTGCTTCAGGTACATGGCTTTTGGTTACGATGCTTCCTCTGCTTGGAAGTGCGCTTCTTTTCCTTTTCATCCAGTTCAGGGAAGACTTTCCTGGTTCAGGGAAGACTTTCCTGGTTAAGGTAGAGTCTCATAATTATGTGTTCACATGACACCATTGCAGAGTTGCCATATTTATTAATATTTAATAAATTAATGAGATGTTTCTCATCTGATACTGTGTAAGTGCTTAATAAATGTTTGTTGAATGAGTGAATGAATGAATGAATGAATGAATTCAGTGCTTACTAAATGTGCCAGGAATTGTGTTAAACATTTTATGTGTCATCATCTTTAATCCTCTGAACAACCACATGATATGTGGGTGGCATTTCCCCCTTTTTATGGATTAGAAATAGTGTTAGGGAGGTAGTTGGTGGTTACAGTGCTAGTAAGTATTAGAACAGGCATTTGAACCCAGGTTTCCTTGCCACTGAAGATTGTGTACTTAGTTATATCACATTTAATTCTCACACTGTGCATCAGAACACCTGAGGAGCTGCTCAAAATACAAATGCTGCCCTGACTGCACATTTATAGGTTCTGATTCCAAAGGTTTGAGACGGTAGATAGGCATCTATGTAATTAACAAATTATTCAGTCCTTTGGATGTTATTAGATGAATTTAGATGTTCATCAGAGTTTGAAAACTGTTGCCTTAGACAACAGTTCAGTGCTTTATGAGTTTCAGTTTTCACACATTTTACTCCATTGTATTTCAGATTTTGTGTATTCTTAAATCAAGAAAGAACTGTAGACGTAAGAAAGTGACCTTAGTGGTCATTTAGTCTAATTTCCTACCTGATTATTCCTTTTCCCCGTTCTCTAGCTGAAGGGGCTGAATAGTGAGATGCTGCCACCCCAGTGCTGCTACTTTTTTGAAATTATGGTAATTTCAAGAATCTGCTTGACTTCCTGTAGTAAAAACTACACTAAGTACATGGGGTTGAAGTGCCTTCACAAGAATTGGATGCAATCTCTCCTCAGATCTTACTGTTTAAATTGCTGATTTGATGTTTAAGCATATATTGCCTTGTAATTTCTTATGTTGTTTTCTAAGGCTTATTGTACAGTGGTCTTAAGTTTGTAAATAGTGATGGAATGTTTTACTTCTTGTTTCTCTTACTGTACCTAGTATGGTGCTTTCTACCTGGTAGGTAACCACTAATTTGTTGAACAGATGTGTGCATCATTGTTCATTCCTAAGTCTCTTTAGTGTTTTATGTTTTTCCTAAATCAGCTTGTCTCCTGTAAGTAATCTGTTCTAGCTCAACTGATAATAATTAGATACTTTCTGTAGTTGTAAAGAGAATGATTGTACTCTGCTTGTGTAATCTTTGTTTTCTGAGTAGGATTAACCATGATGGAAAGGCTAAAGAATAGTGTCAATCATTTTTTTTGAAAACTATATCTTTTTAAAGCTTGTAGTGATCTCTGAGTGTTCTCACAAGAAAAAAATGTATTTCAAGAATATATCTCAGAACCATCTTACTTTAGATGTAAACAGATACACATTGCATATGGGAGTGTAGGTACGACATTTTTTCTCAAATTTTATGAATCATTTTACCAAAAGCATTTGTGTCATGTTAATGTAATTCTTATTTTGAATTACAAAATTTCATTTTACGAATACCTAACTGTATAAATCACTGTATAAGTGGTATTCTTTTATATTCAGGCATTTATATGGAGAGAAATCTCAGACCTTGTGCTTCTTTAACGAATAAAGCAAACTATTTTGAGTTCATTGGTATTTATTTGTACTGTTCACTAGTGGTCAGTGTGTATTATTTTGTGCTTATTGAAAGTCTCGTTTCTGCTAGGTGCCATGAGACTAACAAGTACTAAACTTTATTTCATTATCAGATGTAATTATAGTAACTTTTAAATTTGCATTATAGTATTTACAACATAAGTGTGAGCTAATTCTACTTTTTGATATTTTATTCTTGGGGAAGTAAGGGATTCTTGGCAGTTGTGTTACTTGAAAATGTAGGGATTTTTTTAAGTTTAAATCTAATTTTACCTACTCTATTCCTGCTGTATCTAGAGTTTGTAAGTAGGCAGAACTGAAAGAATTGCCAATTCCTTTCAGCTACCTGCCATCAGGTGCTGTAACAGTCAACCCACTTTCTGCCAGCTGCTTGTAAAATCTGGTATTACAGCAGATTTACCTTCTGGTTCTACCAAAAACCAAGTGATGACTGAGCCAGATACAGAGAGATATAATCTTGGAATCATAATTAAGTTGTCCCAAATCTTATTTTGCCTGGATTCAGGAGGGAAAGATGAGTGAATTTCACATGTATTCTACTAAATGGTATACAAGGGGAAATGGCTTATATGAATGGATATTTCTATCATTTGTAACTATCTTTTGAAAAAAATACTGGTTATTTTTCTTTATTCAACAATCAAGTGAAAATTTGAAAAGCTAACATTTTAAGAAAAAGGATATTTGGACTCTAGTTTACTTATATGTCAGAGGAATATTGCTAATAATTCAAAATCTCATTTAAGTTCAGGTCTTTTTTTTTAAAGTTTATTTATTTATTTTGAGAGAAAGAAAGAGAGTGTGTGAACAGGGGTGGGGCAGAGAGAGAATCCTAAGCAGACTCCACACTGTCATTGCAGAACCAGATGTGGGGCTTGAACCCATGAACCATGAGATTATGACCTGAGCCGAAATCAAGAGTTGGACGCTTAACCTACTGAGCTACCCAGCTGCCCCAGGTTCAGGTTTCTTTCTTTTTTTTTTTTTTTTTAAATTTACATCCAAATTAGTTAGCATATAGTGCAACAATGATTTCAGGAGTAGATTCCTTTCTGCCCCTTACCCATTTAGCCCATCCCCCCTCCCACAACCCCTCCATAAACCCTCAGTTTATGAGTCTCTTCTGTTTTGTCCCCCTCCCTGTTTTTATATTCTTTTTGTTTCCCTCCCCTTATGTTCATCTGTTTTGTCTCTTCAAGTCCTCATATGAGTGAAGTCATAAGATTTTTGTCTTTCTCTGACTAATTTCACTTAGCATAATACTCTCCAGTTCCATCCACGTAGTTGCAAATGGCAAGATTTCATTCTTTTTGATTGCCAAGTAATACTCCATTGTATATATATACCACATCTTCTTTATCCATTCATCCATCGATGGACATTTGGGCTCTTTCCATACTTTGGCTATTGTTGACAGTGCTGCCATAAACATGAGGGTGCATGTGTCCCTTTGAAACAGTACCCCTGTATCCCTTGGATAAATGCCTAGTAGTACAATTGCTGGATTGTAGGGTAGTTCTATTTTTAGTTTTTTGAGGAACCTCCATACTGTTTTCCAGAGTGGCTGCACCAAGCTCGCATTCCCAAGGTTTCTTTTAAAAGCTCTCCTTGGCAACCTTTTTCAAGCTCACAGCCTTAACTACTGTACTGCTTTATAAGCTCATGGTGCCCAAAGTTTAGTCTTCAGTCAAGACTTTTTTTCTAAGTTTTGGCCTATATATCTAAAAACCTACTAGATCTATCTCCATGTGAATGTCATTCAGGCAACTCAACTTCAAAATGTCAAAAATTGAATTCTTCCTCTCAAAAACAGAGTTATCTCTTGTTAAGTCTTATAAGCCTTGGTGAATGGCTTCACTCTCCACCTAGACTCTGAAATGGGAGACCTGATTGGGATTCCTAGTTTTGTCCCTTTCCTTTATCTAATTGATCACGAAGTTCGCTTAGTTCTAACTCGTACTTGTTTTTTTTTTTTTCCTTACTGCTATTATCTTACTTCAGCAACCTCTCCCTCTGTTTTTTTTTTTTTGTTTGTTTGTTTTTTTTGTTTTTTTTGAGAGAGAGAGAGAGAGAGAGAGAGCAAGTAGGGGAGAGGGGCAGAGGGAGAGAGAATCCCAAGCAGGCTCCATGTTCAGTGCAGAGCGATATGGGGCTTGATCCCACGACCCTGGGATCATGACCTGAGCTGAAATCAAAAGTTGGACGCTCAACCAGCTGAGCCACCCAGCACCCCAACCTCTCCCTCTTTTAAAATTTGTTTAAAATTTGATGTATGTAAAAGTGCATAGCAAAGTTTAATATGTAGTTATAAAATAAGCATCCATATAACTAACACCTTTGAAACATCCCCTCTTCCCGCCATCTCTTCCCTATCTTCCTTGTCCTTATTTCCAAGTGTCCTTGTCCTTTTCTTTGTTTTCTTGCTTTGTATACATTGTAAATTATATCATCCCTCACTATGTATGTAGTTCATCACACTGATGTTCCCTTTAGTCTTGCCATATTCCCTCCTTCCACCCCTAGTATATCTTTCACTTTGCTTGATAGAGTGATTGATCTTACTCATGCTTGAAACCCTTCTGTGCCTTATAGCTTGATTGCTTACTACTAATTGCTCTTGGTGAACTGGCTTTTATAAGTCTCTTCTGCCATACTTCCCTGTTTCCTCCAGCTTTATCTGAACTGCTTTGTTTTTACTCTTTGTCTTTACTCCTACACTTCTCCCATTCTCTACCTAGTTCATTCCTATTCACCGTTTGAGACATCTCTAGCTTTGCTTTACTGTTTTGGGAAAACCTCCTTCCCTCTGTTCCTGTTTGTGTTTTGTTTTGTTTTTTTGATTTTTTTTTTTTTTTTTTTTGCTATGTAAGACTTTGTATGTGTATTCTGTAGCATTTTATCACTGTAGGCTAATGCTATGGATGGTTTACTTCTCTGTCTCTTGGCCCTTTGATGGTAAGATCTTTCATGGCTTATTTTTCCTTCTTTCTCCCCCACTTTCTTATATGGTATCACGTACACAGTGGGTACTCAATAAATATTAAATAATTTACCAGGTGAATTTCCATGTCTGTTCTCATCATGTGTACACACACTAGTGTTGGCTCTGTTTGGATGATGGATGGGCATCTCAAGTTTGAATATTACCTCTGAAAATATCCTTTGTTTTCATACTGAGCTATTTGTAGTTCTCAAATCACATCATGGTGTTGCTCCTCTCCTGGAGCATGGCACGTATGTCTTGTTAATTGCTGTAAACCTTTGCAGGTTTGAGTTAGCTACAGGACTGAGTCCCTAAAGAGAGAAGTATTTCTATTTACATCTGCATTTCCAGTGTATAACCAGCACATGGCATATAATACGTAGCGACTTAGGCAGAGTTAGAGGAATGGGTATGTAGGTTTTAAATAGGGTTTTTATGTCCCTTCACCTCCCCCATCAAAATCAGCAGCAGATGTTCATAGAGAACAACTTGGCATGCAATAAATATTTTCATAATGCCAACAGCAACATTTTCTAACTGCTTATAGAAATGCATTAAATTAAAAAGGGAAAGTGAGTCTCTATTTCTGTTTATAGATACTTCAAATCTGTCATGGAAGAAAGTAGGTCATATTTACATCAACACAATTTAAATTAACAGAGAAAATTAGATATAAACTAGTGCTGCCTTAGTCCAGTGGCCTTCCAAATATTTTTGCTTGTGTGTTCTCTAAATAATTTTGAAAAGCAATATACTCCTTTGCATGTTTTTAAGTTGATGGTATCTGAAATTTTTGTCAAGAGTTTAGATAGTTACAGGGCACCTGGATGGCTCAGTTGGTTGGGTGTTTGACTCTTTGATTTCAGCTCAGGTTGTGATCTCATGGTTTATGGGACTGAGCCCTGCATCAGGCTCTGTGCTGTCCACACGGAACCTGCTTTGGATTCTATCCCTCTCCCTCTCTGCTCCTCTCCCCCTCTCATGTGCTCTCTCAAATAAACATAAAAAAAAGAGTTTCAGTTGTTAAAAAGGATCTAATTTCTAGACTTGCATATTGTGATTATGTTTTACTTTTATCAAAACCTTGGAGTTTTTGCCTGTTGATTGAAATTAACTTGTTCTTATATATCCCTATGACAGCCATCTTATTTCTTAATTGTAAATCTGTGATAGATAAGGCATGGGGTCTTGCTGTTAATATCTGGGCTGGAAGGAATAAAGCACATACATCCTCTTTAGTATTTTTTCCCGAACTTATTTTTGCTTTATTTTTTTATTTATTAAAAAAACTTTTTTTTAATGTTTATTTATTTTTGAGAGACAGAGAGAGAGAGTGCAAGAAGCAGGGGTGGGGCAGAGAGAGAGGGAGAACAGAATCCGAAGCAGGCTCCAGACTCTGAGCTGTTAGCACAGAGCCCGAAGCCGGGCTCTACCTCACGAACTGTGAGATCATGATCTGAGCTGAAGTCGGATGCTTAACTGACTGAGCCACCCAGGCGCCCCGATATTTTTTGCTTTATTCTTAAGGGACTTTCAGTATTAATGCATTCTTGAATTGCATTTACCCTACTCTTCAAAGTTTTTTATATCCAGGGAAATGCCCTATAATAAGACTGGGATAGCTGAGAAAATACTTTTCTTTGGTCAAGTGGGAGAAAATTGTAAGGAAAGTGTGGGTTAAGGAAGATTTGTAGGACACAGACTTTGTCAGGCAAATCAGTTTTAGGAAGGAGTAAACACAAGTTGAAGAAAGTTACAGGGTTTAGACCTCTTTTTGTGCCATGGACTCTTTGACAATTTAGTGAAGCCTGTATCCTCAAGAGTATTATTTTTGCAGTCAAATGCTCTACCACTGAGCTTTACCCCTACTCAAGAGTATTATTTTTGGTTCAGCTCATCAATTTCTACAAAAGCCTCAGGGATTCCACTGGGATTACATTGAGTATATAGATCAGTAGGGAAAATTGGTGTTTTAACATTATTGAGTTTTTCAATTCATAAACACAATCTTTCCTTTTTTTTTTAAGTTTTTTATATTTATTTATTTATTTAGAGAACATGCACATGCATATGCATGGAGGAGGGACAGAGGGAAAGACAGAATCTTAAGCAGGCTCCACCCCGAGTGAGGAGCTGACATGGGGCTCAATCTCAGGATCATGAAATCATGACCTGAGCTGAAATCAGTAGTTGGTCGCTTAACCAACTGAGGCACCCAGGTGCCCCCACAATCTTTACTTTAAGTCTTCTTCGGTTTTTCTCAGCAGTTTTTGTTATTTTCATTGTACAAGTCTTATATATCTTTTAAATTTAGATAGGTGTTTCATGTTCTTGAGATGGTATTTTTGAAATTTCAGTGTTTGTTTCTAGTATAAATAGTCTTTAAAAAAATTGTTTTTAATGATTATTTTTGAGAGAGACAGAGCGTGAGTGGGGGAGGGGCAGAGAAAGAGGGAGACACAGAATCTGAAGCAGACTTCAGGCTCTGAGCTGTCAGCACAGAGCTTGACTCAGGGCTTGAACCCGTGAACCATGAGATCATGACCTGAGCCGAAGTGGGAGTTTAACGAACCAAGCCACCCAGGTGTCCCAGAAATAGTCTTTTTTAAAAAAATATTCCATTCTTACATTCTACTGTAATGCTAAACTCATATTCTAGTAGCATTTTTGTAGATTCCTTCTGACTTTCATTGTACATGATCCGAATACCTTTTTATTTTGTTCTCTTAATTGCTTTGGCTAAGACCTCCATTAGAATTTTGAACTGAAGTGGTAAAAGTAAATATTTTTACTTTAGGAAGAAAGCAATCAATCTTTTATTTTTAAATATGATAGTAGCTGTAGGTATTCAAAGATTCTATTTATCAGATTGATGAAGTTCCTTTCTTTCCTTCTTTACTTCCTTCCTTTTTTAAAGTAGGCTCCATGCCCAATGTGGGGCTTGAACTCACAACCCTGAGATTAGGAGCATCATGCTCTATCAACTGAGTCAGCCAGGAGCCCTGAGGAAGTTTTTTTTTGTTTTTTGTTTTCCTGTTCTAAGCTGAGAATTTTTATTGTGAATATGTATTGAATTTTGTTAAAAATCTTTTTTGCCTTTATTGAGATGATCATACGCCCCTCCCCCATTATGTAGTTAGTATGGTGAATTACATGAATTTGGTTTTTTTTTAATTTTTTTTTAATCTTTATTTTTATTTTTTGAGAGAGAGAGAGAGAGACAGAGCATGAGCTGGGGAGGAGCAGAGAGAGAGAGGGAGACACAGAATCTGAAACAGGCTCTAGGCTCTGAGCTATCAGCACAGAGCCCGATGAGGGGCTCTAACTCACAAACTGCGAGATTATGACCTGAGCCGAAGCCGGACACTCAGCCTACTGAGCCACCCAGGCGCCTCTACATGAATTTGTTTTGAGTGTTAAATCAACCTTGCATTCCTTAGATAAATCTCACTTGGTTATAGGGTTGGGTTTATTGGATTTGATGTGCTAATATTTTGTTAAGGATTTTTGCATGTTGATGAGAAATATTGGTATGCAGTTTTCTTGGGTCATTAGTTGTTGGTATCAGGACAATACTGACTATATAACATGACATGAAAATTGTTCTATGTTCTAGAAGAGCTTGTACAGATCTGGTTTTTATTTTTTCTTTAAATATTTTATAGAATTCAACAGGGAAGCCATTTGAGCCTGGAGTATATTTTGTGGTAAAGGTTGTAGTTATGAATTGGATTTCTTTTATGTAGGACTATTCTGAGTTCCTGTTCCTTCTTAAGTCAATTGTTTTGGCTTTCAAGGATTTTTTCCATTTCATCCAAGTTGTTGAATTAATTGGCATAAAGTCATCTATAATACCTTATTGTTTAAAATCTGGGATTTATATAGGATTAGAATCTGTAGGATTTCCTCTATTTCTGATATTGGTCATTTGTGTCTTTAAACATTTTCTTAATGTAGTTAGTGGCTTTTTAAAGCCATAGTTTTTGGCTTCATTGATTTTTCTTTTATTTCTGTAAAATAGAGTGTTACATTAAATTCAATGTGTTTCATTGATTTCTACTTATTATTTTCTTTTTCCTACTTAATTTGAGTTTAGTTGTTTTTTTTATTTTTTCCCCTAGCCTTCTAAGATGGAAGGTGACAGCACTAATTTTGGTGTTTTTTCCCCCCTCATATAAACATTTAAAGTTGTGTATTTTCCACTAGTCACCAGCTTGCCTACATCCCACAGATTTTTACTTTTCAGTCACCTCAAAGTATTTAAAAATTTCTGTGACTTATTTATTTTAGCCCTTGGGTTATTGAGAAGTATTTAATACATATTTGAGAAGTTCAAATATGTTTTGCATTTTTTTAAAAAGATATTTACCTACTACTGATTTCTAGTTTAATTTCATTGTGGTCAAATAATGTATTTTATATTTCAGTAGTTTTACATATGTTGAGATTTGTTTTATGGCCAAGAATATAGTTAGTCTTTTTTTTATTTTTTAAAAATTTTTAAATTATTTTTGAGAGAGAGAGAGAGAGAGAGAGCAGGGAAGGGGCAGAGAGAGGGAGACACAGAATCAGAAGCAGGCTCCAGACTGAGTGCTCAGCACAGAGCCCGACGCGGGGCTCGAACTCACAGACCGCGAGATCGTGACCTGAGCTGTAGTTGGCCGCCCAACTGACAAAGCCACCCAGGAGCCCCAAGAGTATAGTTAGTCTTAATTAATGTTCCATGTACACATGAAAACAAAATGCATTCTGCTCTTGTCAAGTAGGATATTATGAGTCGGTCATGTTGTTTGATAGTGTTGTTTATGTCTTCTATATCCTTACTGATTTTTTTTTTTGTCTGCTCAGTCTATGTCCATTTATTTCTGAAAGAGGATCCTTGAAGTCTCTAAGTATAATTATGGATTTGTCTGTTTCTTTCAGTCATTTTTTGCTGTCTTTATTTTAAAGCTCTTATTCAGTATGTACACATTTAAGATTTTATGTTTTCTTGATGAATTGACATCTTTGTTATTATGAAATGTTGCCTATTCTGTTTGTAATTAATATAGCCACTCTTGCTTGGTATATTTTAACATTTTTTTCAGTTTTAAGTCATCCTGTAATGTGGACTTTTTTTTTTTTTAATGTTTATTATTTATTTTAAGAGAGACAGCAAGAACGTGCATGAGCTGGGGAGGGGCAGAGAGAGAGGGAGAGAGAGAGAATCCCAAGCAGGCTCCAGTGTGGGACTTAATCCCATGACCATGAGATTATGACCTGAGCTGAAATCAAGAGTCAGACACTTACCCGACTGAGCCACCTCGACACCCCTGGAGTGGATTTCTTGTTAGCAGTACATAGTTGGGTTTTGCTATTTAATCTAATTTGACAGTCTCATCTTTTAATTGGAATTTTAAATCATTTACACTTAATGTAATTATTTATAGGGTCAGATTTAAATCTACTCTCTTGCTATTTGTTTTCTACTTGTTACAGTTGTTCTTTGTTCCTTTCTTCGTCTTTTCCTACATCTTTTTGTATTCATCTTACTTTAGGATTCCATTTTATTTCCATTATTGACTTCTTAGCTGTATCTATTATTTTACTTATTAGTCTAGGATTTAATGTGTTTTTAATTTGCTATAATCTATTTTCAAGTGATGTTATATTACCTGAAATATAATAGAAGAATCTCTCAAATATATACTTCCATTTCTCCTCTCCTGTGCTTCTTTTGTTTTGTCATATTTTTTACTTCTACATATACCTATATATATATATATATATATATATATATATATATATATGTATACATATACCTATATATATATATATATATATATATATAGGTATATGTATTTTGTTTTTTTGCTTTAAATGATCAGTTATCTTTTAAAAATAACTTGAGAAGTTTTTTTATAAACCCACGTAATTTTTATTTCTAGTGTCTCCATTCTTTTTATGGATTCACATTTCCATCTGGTATCTTTTTCCTTCTGTTTGAAGGACTTCTTTTAATATCTCTTCTAGTGAATAAATTCTCTCAGATTTTGTTTTCCTGAAGAAATATTTCACATTTATTTTTGAAAGTTTTTTTTTCCCCTGCCTTATAGAATTCTAGGTTGACAGGTGTTTTTGTTTTTTTGTTTGCTTTTTTTAGCAGTTTACAGACCTCCATTCAGTTGTTCCCTGGCTTGTATATTTTCTGATTAGAAGTCTGGGGAAAATTCTTATCTTTTTTCCTTTCTATGTAATTTTCCTGTTCCCTCTGGCTGCTTTTAAGATTTTCTCTTACTGACTTTTAGCTATTTAATATGACATGTCCAAACATGGTTTTCTGTTTATCCTGCTTGTGGTTTATTGAATTTCTTGACACCTTGTATAGTTTTCATCAAATTCAGAAACATTTTGGCCATTATGCTTTCCAATATTATTTTTCCCTTTTCCTTCTTACTTTTGGGATTCAGTTATATATGTTATTACTGTGATATTGTCTCACAGGTCATCGAGACTTTGTTCATTTTTTTTTTCCCTAGGCTTTTACTCTACCTTCAGGTTTTACTAATTTTTTTTTCCTACTTTCTCTAATTTGTTAATCATATCCTCTAAATTTTTTATTTGAAATATTTTACTTTTTATCTCTAGAATTTTCATTTGGGTTTTTAAAAAAAGACTTATTTTCTTCATTATGTTTGTGTTTTCCTTGAAATACTTAGATATGTGATAGATTTTTTTTTTTTTTAAGTTTATTTATTTTGAGAGAGAGTGAGTGAACAGGGGAGGGGCAGATAGAGAAGGAGAGAGAAGATCCCAAGCCGATTCTGTGCTGCCAACACAGAGCCCAATAGGGGGCTCAAACTCACGAACTGTGAGATCATGACCTGAGCCTAAACCAGGAGTTGGATACTTAACCAACTGGGCCACCCAGGTTCCTTTATGATAGCTTTTTAATGTTTTTAATGTCTATAACCTATCATTTTGGAGGATTTATTGACTGATTTGTTCTTGATTATGAGCACATTTTCTTGCTTCTTGGCAAATCTAATATTTATTGATTGCATGGTGAACATTGTGAATGTTACATTGTTAGGCTTCTGAAATTTTTTTTGTCTTTCTTTCATGAGTATTGGGTTTCATTCTGGTCAGTTAAGTAATTCATGATTAGTTTGATCATTTGAGGCTTACTTTTAGTTTTTTAGGGCAGGTTTAGAGTAGATTTTACTCTGAGAACAGTTTTTCTCACTACTAAGGCATGGTTCTTTTGGGGTTTCTACTGAATGCTTTTGGTTGAGCATTGAGTACTCTACTCTAGCTGGTGAGAAATTAAATGAATTGCAGCCCTGTGTGGACTCTGGAACTATTCAGCTTACAGCTCTCTAGTTGGTCCTTGCCTGACTTGGTGGAGTTTCATACCATGTGTGGGCATCTTAGTGTTCAACAGTGCCTCAGATTTCTCTGAAAATTTCTGAGCTCTTTCTTAGCATAGTTTCCTTCTCTCTTTCTCTTTCTTTCTCTCTTGTTCCCTAATTTTCCCCTTTCTCTTTGAAATTGTATCCCAGAACTCCTAGGCACTTCTGCATCCTTGAACTCCAATTTGTCTCAACTCTTTTAAAAAAAAGAGTTTTTTTTTTAACATTTATTTATTTTTGAGACAGAGAGAGACAGAGCATGAACGGGGGAGGGTCAGAGAGAGAGGAAGACACAGAATCCTTAGCAGGGTCCAGGCTCTGAGCTGTCAGCACAGAGCCTGACACGGGGCTCCAACTCGAGCTGTGAGATCATGACCTGAGCCGCAGTCGGACGCGTAACCAACTGAGCTGCCAAGGAGCTCCTCTCCTCAACTCTTTAACTCAGCTAGACCGCTGCTTGGAATTCTGCTCTCTACTCTGTGGTTTGCAGTGTACCTCTAGGCAGAAAGCTGGAGCAATCCTGGGGTTCACCTTGTTAGTTTGCTTTCTCATTGGGATTACCTACCTGTGCTGCCTGAAAACATTAATTTCATACATTTTGTCCAGCTTCTAGCTGTTTAAGGTAAGAGGATAAATTCAGTCTTTGTTCCTACATCATGGCCAGAAGTGTGTAAAATTTTAAAAATATTTTATGAGGGGTGCCTGGGTGACTCAGTCCGTTAAGCATCTGACTCTTGATTTTGACTCGGGTCATGATCTCACAGTTTATGAGTTGGAGCCCTGCATTGGGCTCCGCACTAACAGGGTAGAGCCTGCTTGGGATTCTCTCTCTGCCCCTCCTTCCCTCTCTCTTTCAAAAATAAATATTAAAAGAAAAATATTTTATGACTTACTGCTTGTGCATATTTTACTGTCCTTTTGCCCTTGTGCATATTTTACTGTCCTTTTGCCATCAATGCTTTTCTTTTAGAAGATATTCTTGAGTGATTTCATAGGTCAACAGTAGTTATTTTACTTATTATTTTTAAAATTTCTCCAAATGCTTCTCTTTGTCTCTCTTTTTTTAATGCTTATTTATTTATTTTGAGAGAGAGTGAGTGTATGCAAGCATAAGCTGGGGAGAGGGGCAGAGAGAGGGAGAGAGAGAATCCCAAGCAGGCTCCATGCCCAGCACAGAGCCCAATGTGGGGCTTGATCCTATGACCATGAGATCCTGACCTGAGCTGAAACCAACAGTTGGATGCATAACCAACCAAGCCACCAAGGCGCCTTATATCATAAGGCGCCTTATCATATAAGGCGCCTTATTTTATTTTTCTGAAGTTTATTTATTTATTTTTGTAATCTTATACCCAACTTGGGGCTCAAACTTACGACCCCAAGATCAAGAATCACACGTTCTTGTGACTGAGGCTGCCAGGTGCCCCTCAATGATTATTTTATTAGTGAATGAAACTTGTATCAAATACAAACTTCTTGTTTAGTATAGATAGCATTAGCTCCTTTCAGGTTTTATATGGCTGTTTTTAGTCTGAAGAAAGATTTGGGCCCTCTAATACCCTTAAAGTATTGAGGGTTCATGTTATATAGTTGAACAACATTCATGTCAGCATCAAGTGTCTTTTCTCTTCCTGGTCTGTAATAATTGAGGTTGAAAGGAACAGTTTGGTTCCTAGATTTAAATTGCATTAGAATGTATTGGGTTCTTTGAAGACAAAACCAACATGTAGCTTTTATACTCTAGAATTGTTTCATTCCCTTTTTGGGGTATATTAAGTTTTCAGACTAAATAATGAATGTTAAGTGCTGAAACAAGTAAAAACAAATGATCAACGTTCCCCCGTTCCCCTGTGTTTCTAGGTAACTACTCAATATTGCAGCCATGGAGTCCATGCTTAATAAGTTAAAGAGTACTGTTACGAAAGTAACAGCTGATGTCACTAGTGCTGTAATGGGAAATCCTGTCACTAGAGAATTTGATGTTGGTCGACACATTGCCAGTGGTGGCAATGGGCTAGCTTGGAAGATTTTCAATGGCACAAAAAAGTCAACAAAACAGGTAAGTTTTAATTCAGAGTCCATTGGCAAAAAATGCACATGTTAATAAGTAGTATAATGTGCATATATGTTTTTATGTTAAGAAATGCCAAAAGTAATGGGTTCTTTACTTCTCATTTCCATCTAATGAAGTCATACAAAAATAAACGCTTTTAAACATGCCCTGAATCTCCTGGTTACAAATACATTGTTTGATATATCACCCCATCTTGTAATTTAATTTTGATTACTTAATAAAATAAATGTTTCTGTTGAGTAAAGGAGCATATTAGATTTTTAGCAAAGTATTTGTTTTGGAATAAAAATTGTGTTCCTTTTCAAATTTGTCAGTAAGCTATTGGCAAAATACTCAGTTAAATTTTCCAACATTAAATGCATTCTTATTTAGTGCATTCTTATTCCCCTTTTATTTTATATAAAATAAAAGTCTATTTTCTGGAAAATAGACTTCTGTAACATTCTTTTGTGTTTAACTTGATTTTATTATCAGAAAGGGGTACATTTGTGGAATAGCCGGTAAATGTGTTTTGAGATATACTGATTTCAAAGTTATTTTAAAAGTAACTGTTCTTTTAGCAGAGTCATTTGAATGAGTTGTATTTTTATTTTTTATTTTTTAATTTGACTTAAGAGAGCAACAGATGGTTCTCAGAAATGTGGAGGATTGTTAGTGTTAAATTTTACTAACAGTTTTCTGTTGGAATTTTTAAAGGATTGAAAAACCTCCAGGTTTAAAACCTCTGTAGAAATGTATTCTTTAAAAATAAAAATTACTGTTTCTAAAAGTACTTTTATTTCTCTACAAGTGAAACATATGGATTGTAAGGCGTTTGGGATTTATTACACATATTTTCCAGTAACTGTCACAGTCATACAATTGTGGATATACATTATTTGTGACTTTTCCAAAATCAGCTTATTTGCCAAACAAGTATATTAAAGACTCAATTGGCTTTGGTTATCCTTTTATGAAGTAGGAACCTTGGTCTTGTGATAGATTGCTGGTATGTGGTATGTATCTGACTGTAAATCTTGTTTTTATTGCCATTTGGTTGGAAGTCTTTAAGTTCAGAGCTGATCTTATCTTAAATGCTGATTGATTTGTCATTTTTCAACATTGTTTTCTCAGTTCACCAAGCTCACTAAAAAATAAGTGGTTTCTGGAGTATTGAATGCTTAAGCTATTAATGAGGCCACGAAGTTATGTAAATGATCAACCTCCAACACTAGCTTTTATAATCAGTTATATTATTGGCAAATCAAAGAACACCAAATGTACTAAATTTTGCATTATTTATTAAGGATGTAACCTAATAGTGTCTTTGTGCTTAACTGAAAGAGTTTCTAGGTGTTTGTGTTTATATCAGCAGTTCATATGCTGAAATTCTCTGATAATGTTGAAGCTTCTGTTGTTGTTCATAGAACATGAAAACCAGGCACAAATAATAGGTAATTAATTAGATATTGCACAATAATACAGCCATTCTCACTGCTCACTGCCAGAATTGGGTTCTCTTAGGAAACCACTATATCCCCCACCCCCCACACCCAAATTTATTGCTTTGTGGAAAAAGATAGTTTTGGAATGTATTCGTGGTTTTGTGGATGGATCTACATTCTTGGATGTAGTTTTGAATCTTCTTTCTTTGCCTCTTTCAAACCTACGGTGTTTTAAACTGAGTATCCTATCTGGACTACTGGCTAGTTCCTTAAGGAATAGCTACATCTGTAACCACCTTGGAGTTGAAGCCTCATTTTAATTTTTCCCTTACTCAAAGTTTTAATTCTTTTTTAGTTATCTCATTTTTTATTAAAAGGGAATCATAGAAGATAGATAATCTGGAGCTGTGCTATCCAGTATGGTAACCACAAGCTACATATGCCTATTACAATTCGTAAAAATTAAATTTGGTTGCAGTAGTCACATTTGGAATGTTCCTTAGCAATATATGGCTAGTACTACCATATTAGACATCGCAGGCATAGAACTTTCTATCATCACAGAAAATTATGTATGACAGTGTTGATCTTAGAGAAGCCAGGAGAAAAATAATGAAAAGGATATTCTTCTTCGTCTTTTTCCCCCCACATAAAGGGACACTGAGACTGAGAGCTTTTTTTTTTTTTTTTTAAACTCTCGCAGTCTTTCTTGATCTAGCATACAGTGTACTTGATTGAATTTGTGTTTTATAGCAGATTATATGATCTTAAATTTGACTTTGAAGTAAACATCAGGTTAGGTACTAGGGCTAGGAGATTCTCTTTGTGTACTTTTTGCCAAAGTTATTTGAAGTTCACAACAGTACACGATGAATTATAATTTCGGATCATGTACAACTTTTGACTTTTTAACCTAAATGAAGGTTTCTGAGAGGAGTGGAGTAGTAATAAAAGCACCTACAAAACAGATGAAAAAAAGTACATATTTATGAAACCTGGAATGTAGCAAGATAAAAAGAATTGGTAAATAAAAATTTACTTGTGTGCATGGTAACGTCATTGTACCTGATTGGATGTCTGTTATTATTATTATTCTGGCTTTATGCTTCCAAAACCAGTTTTTGCTAGTTTTTATTGTTTTACAAAGACATTCATTGAAGAAACATCTCATAGTGAGTAATTCATGAAGTGCAATGAACAATTCCTAAGAGTTTCAAGAAAAGTGTAAAGTTGATTTTTTTTTTTTTTGCAACTAAATAAGGTGTTTAGGCTAGGTTTGTATACAAAATAATTTTGTATGCAAAATTAAGATTTTTAAAAGCTATTATTTGGGTAAGCTTAACCAAACACAACTTGTAAACATGTTAAAATGGATAATTAATTATAGCTTCTTAGCATTTGAAGCTACTATTTAGACTTAAATACTATTTATTTTTTACTAGTATTTAGACTATACTAGTAATACTAAATACTAGTAAATACTAAATACTAGTAAAATACTAGTAAATACTAAATACTAAATTTACTAGTATTTAGACTAAATACTATTTAGTTCCTAACCCTTACTCTTTCTAGAATCTCAATAGAGATGTAAGACATTTCAGGGTGACATTTATGGAATGAAAATTGTGCCTATTTAGAGTTTTAAATATAAATGTATTTTTAAGAACTTATGCAGAACAGTGTACAAATCATGAGCGTATAGCTTGATGAATGTTCATAGTGAGCACACCTGTATAACCAGTATCCAGATCAAGGAAACATTGCTAATATTCATGTCTTCTCGTAGTCATTACCTCTCCCCACCTTCTCTCTAGGGGTAACTGCTATATGGTCCTTTGACACTTGAGAGTAACTTTTCCTGTTTTTGAACTTTATTTAAATGGAATCATGGTATATGTGCTCCTGTAGTTTGGCTTCCATTCCTTAAATGTATGTTCATGGGATATATCTATGTTGCTGAACATAGCAGTTTTTCATTATTATATGGGGAACTGCTATGAGCATTCTTAATGTGCCATTGGTATATATGACACATTATCTAGACATGGAATTGCTGGGTAATAGCGTTCGTGTTTGTTCAGCGTCGGTTTTTCCAGAGCGGTTGTATCCATCAGCATTTATAGTTTCTTCACATTCCTGCCAAACTTTTTTGTAGTCTTTTTTATTTTAGGCATTCTGAGCAGAGGATCTACTTTTATCTTATTTATTTAATTTATTTTTTAGCGAAGTATACTTGATACACAATGTTAGATTATTTTCAGGTGTACTACTTAGTGGTTCGACAAATCAATACGTTTTGATGTGCTCACCATAAGTGTTGCTACCATTTGTCACCGCACAATGCTATTTACCATTGACTATATTCCCTATGCTGTACCTTTTATCCCCGTGATTTATTTATTCCATAACTGGAAGCCTGTACCTCCCACTCTTCACTCATTTTGCCCATCTTCTCATCTGGCAACCATTAGTTTGTTCTCTGTATTTATGGGTCTGTTTCTGCTTTTTGTTTGTTTATTCATTTGTTTTGTTTTTTAGATTCCACATATAAGTGAAATCATATGGTATGATTTTCTGGTCTGACTTATTTCACTCCGCATAATGCCCTCTAGGTCCATCCATGTTGTCGCAAATGGCAAGATCTCAGGGTCATTTAATTTTTGAAAATTCAGTGAAATATTCCTTACTTCTCTACTTCTGAAACTTTTATGATGTCTGATAGGTAGTTAATTACTGGGCATTGAGTTTGTTCTGCTGTGTTTCTGTTATAACTTTATAACTGACTTTGTAGTTCTGCAGAGTAGCTTGTTTAGGATTAAAATGGTATCTAAACATAGGTGTTCTTTTCAAACATATTCTTATTTCCTTTATAAAAATATTTATTTTAGAGAGATTTCTGAGATAAATGCCTTTAATTGGATTTCGTTAACTTTTCTAGTTTTTAAATTCTACTTTATTACACAAACCATTAAAGGGAAATCTTTGGCCAAATTATATGTATCAATCATAAGTGAGAAATGGTTGCTTTGTATGTGTATATATATACACACAAGAAAGAGAATCCCAAGCAGACTCCATTTTCAGGGCAGATCCTGATGTGGTACTTGAACTCACGAACCATCAGATCATGGCCTAAGCCGATGTTGGATGCTGAACCAAGTGAGCCACCCAGGCACCCCTGGGGGAAGATGTTTTTAAAAAAGAGTGTATATGTGGGTGTGTTTACTGTTTAAACATTCATTTATTACTATAGGTATTTCTGTTTATTTTGACACAAGATTCTCTTGCCAGGAGACTACTCTTAAAATGAATTTAACAACATTTATTAATAGTCTTCTAGTCTCATTTATGATTATTTTTTATCCAGTTTTAGAATAGACTTTTTTTTTTTATTTTTTTTTATTTTTTTTTTTTTTCAACGTTTTATTTATTTTTGGGACAGAGAGAGACAGAGCATGAACGGGGGAGGGGCAGAGAGAGAGGGAGACACAGAATCGGAAACAGGCTCCAGGCTCTGAGCCATCAGCCCAGAGCCTGACGCGGGGCTCGAACTCACGGACCGCGAGATCGTGACCTGGCTGAAGTCGGACGCTTAACCGACTGCGCCACCCAGGCGCCCCTAGACTTTTTTTTTTTTTTTTTTAAATAAGTCAGCTTTAATCTTATTTTTGTCTTAAAAGTTACATTTGCTGCCCTGTTTCTTTTGCTTTGACAGCTGTGTAAGCTTTAAAACACCCTCAGTTAAATGACTCATCCTATGAAGATAATGAAGATAGACTGATTTTAAAAATATGTAATAAATATTTAACTGATATTCATTATTCTAGCCGCTCTACCAAATGTAGGCTTGGACATAGTCCCTTCCTTACTGCAAAATCTACATTATGTTATACAAATGCCAGTATTCATGGGTGAGGCTTGCTGATATTGTGTAGGCAAAGGCATAATTAAATTATTATAAAAAGTTAAATGATAATAAATAAAAGTTTTAAATAAAAGAAATTATTGTAGAAAGCTGAAAGTGTTAGTCAAGTTGCTTAGGTCAATAATGACCATAGACTATCTTTAATAATTTTAAGGTGTATATCTTGTTATCTCTGAGTCTTCTTAAATAACAAGTTGTTTTTAATTTAATCTAAATAAAAATTTAGGTTTTGTTTTATAATTTTGAGAAAGGAACATTGTTCCCAAATCATATGAAAAATACAGTGCATGATGGTTGTCACCACTGACCAGTCACAAAAGATCTGTAAAATAGAGATTCACAGGGAATATCTATGTCTCAGAAACCATCCCTGGTGGCTTTGAGGGATAGGTTACTGGAGGTCATGATTACTATTAGGAAATCCTAGACACATTGGTGTATATCTACTTAGATTTTTATTACTTAAGCTGTCTGGTTTTCAGCAAGAGTTCAACTTTGTAGTTAGCAAAATAGCTTTAAAAAATTATAAATTAGGTTTGTATCAATATGTAGTCTACATTTTGACCAGTAGTTTTTAGAGTAGGTTATTTTACAGCCATTTTTTGCTTAAAGATAGGTTGTTGAGAAAAAATACTTTTGAGTAGGTAACTTTCTTTGCCAATCTATTTTAAAGAATATGAAGTGAATAAGTAAACAATAGAGTGCAAAAGATTGTCTTACATTTTGTTTTAGTAATTTTTGTATAAAAAAGAGCCTCAAAATTTAATTAGAGTTAACAGTTGACTCTTAAGTGGAAAATATCCACTTAAGATACCTTCATCTTTTCTCAGCTTTTCTATATATTTGAAAATTTTCATAATGAAGAGTCAAAAAAGGTTTTAATTTAGGACAATAATGGAAAGCTTCCAGTAACTGCTTATCTTTATTGACCGCCACTGGGTAATAAACATCTGAGTGTCTTCTAGGTGTAAATCCTGTGGTGGATACAGAGATGCTTAAAGCATGGTTTCTTTCTTTTTTTCTTTCTTTTTCTTTTCTTTTCTTTTTTTTTTTTGTTGGCATGGTTTCTTTAATAAGCTTCTTTGAGAAGCTTGTAATACTTCTAAGGTGAGAGGGCTTTAACACAAATGATGTCTTAACAGGGTGGGTAGTGAAGTAGCAGAAGGAGAACATAGAAGTTAGGTGATTGTCTGTTCTGAAGAAAACTTTTGATGTGCAGGCTAAGAGTTTTAGGAGATCAGTATGAGGTCTAAGTGTTAGTCACAACTTTGTTGAAACTGGTTAATTTCAATTGATTGGAACAAAGAGAAAATCATTTTAATATAGTTGATAATCTATTCTGATCTATGTAGAAATCTTTTATCTGTGACCTAAAATAATAAATGAATGTCTGAGGGAGAGAATTTTGTGATGTGTCTTTTTCTCTTGAACTGTAGTGTTTTTCCTTAAGAGCAGTGAAATTGCAAGTGCTCAAAGAGCCATTTCATGTGATCTTTTTTTTAAGGACTCAAAACATCTTGAAAAAATAAACGCATTAAATTAGATGCATTTATAAAATGTGTTATAACAGAATACTTACTAAAATAAGATTGTGCTCATGAATAGTGAGATAGGAACTTGAACTTCTAGGTCATTTGTTTTTAGTTCAAATTAATATTACATAATGCTCTTAGCTCTTTCTTGATAGTTCTGTGTCTTACAATGATCAAAAGCGCTAAGATTATTTATATATGAGTGCTATTTAAACCTCTTAAATGATTGTTTTCCTGAAGGCATGTGTTATGTTTTACTGGGGTACTCTGTGTTTATTGGCTCTATTATTTCTGGGGAGACAGAATGTGGCCCTTAGAGTTAAAATGACTGGATTCAAATCTTGATGTTACCAATTGTGAGATCTTTAGATAGTACATTTATCTTCTCCACAGTGTCCTCATCTGTGAAGTGAGGGTAATAACTTGTAGGATTATTGTGAAGAATGAAACAATTCCTTAAAAGTACATAAATGCTTTGGGAATGGGATGTTCAAGTTGAGTTACTAAATAGTCCCTTTATGTTATCACTTTTCAGAGACTTAATCCTCTAAAACCCTTAACTTATTTGTATACATTTAAGGAGCCTCCGACCTAAAACAAGTTGTGTTTGAGAAATTGATTGGTTTGGGATTCTCCAGTGAATCTCTGTTAGGTAATTAGGTTGCCAGACTAACTTGTGAAAAACAGTAATTCTAATGTAGCAGAAATAATGAGGAGAGAACAATAAAATGGAAAGATACTGTCTTAGATATTGGTAGTTGAGCAGTAGTAGGTTTAATTAGAGGTTTTTGAAAGAGATTTCTATAGACATTGTGAAAGTCATTCAAAATCTTGCAAAGAATTTTGGAAAGCTAGCCTTGATTCTTTGCTAATTTTGCTTCCAGCTTTATCATTTTTCTTTCCATTTAGGATGGAGATGTAGCATCACTGATGCATTACACAATGGTAATATATCAACTATTAATACAGCTATTTTTTGAGTGATTTGTTAAGACTGGGTAACTGGATGGGAACTATTTTTCCTTGGATAAGAGAGAAAATGAAAGGAAGAAGATAGTTAAGTACAATATGTGCTTTTAATATTGTAGATAATAAGCTATAAATGATCTCAAAGAGTCACAGTGGGTGAGCAGCTTCCTGTACTTGTCCCATTCATTCCCAGTTACTACCCATAAGATGGGGATAGGGTGGAAGGAGAGAGTGAATATAGGTTATTCATATGTAAAAGGTGCTTACAAAATGGGTTTTTGTGTAAACAAGCATTTCCTGACATATATAAGCTTTCTTTCAAAAAGTGATTCAAGATTTTATAGTATACTCCAGGGTTATCATTATGAATAGCATTTTGAATTTTTAAACATTTTAGCTTTTATTTGAATTCTCGTTAAATAAGAGATTACTACATGGGATATAACCCATTACATGCACCTTTTGTGTACCAGAGTTCAAAGATGGAGATTTTCCTATGTTCTCCTTAGATGAGGGTTCTGGGTCTAATACTTTTAAAAACATTTAGATTTACTAATCATGAAGAAACCAACTTTTTGATATCAGGAAAGTATTACAGTGGTGCTATAATTTCTATGACATTAGATTTTAGTTATTTCCATTTGTAGACTATTGTGACACTCGGGTAAAGTTTTATTACTTCTATATACTCTTGATTAAAATTAGATACACTATTCTTTTATTAGGAAGTGGCTGTTTTTGTCTTTGATAAAAAGCTGATTGACAAATATCAAAAATTTGAAAAGGATCAAATCATCGATTCTCTAAAACGAGGAGTCCAACAGTTAACTCGATTACGACACCCTCGACTTCTTACTGTCCAGCATCCTTTAGAAGAGTCCAGGTAAATTTTTATAAAAACTTCCATAAAAGACTTGTTTTGAACAAATACTTAAAAATAATTTTATATTTAAATTCTGTCTGTACGGCATGCTATCAGTGACAAATTCTTATAAACTGAGTGTTGAGCTCTTATGGATTTACTATTTCCCTAAAATTTACTTGTATATTATGTGTATTTACCTCTTTGGAATTTTCTTCACATTTGCCATCAATCTGCATTTGCTTACTTTGTGCTCAGCACTGCAGTAGTCAAAGTGGAAGATGCAGAAGGATAGCATACAGTCCCTGCCTGAAAGTAGCTCTCCTTGCTAATGTGCTAGAATTTTTTGTATTCTTTGCATTTATTCCATATTTGCAGGCTATTTTTATGTATGTTTCAGGTACTCTTCTAGACATTTAACTTTCTGATTAACTTTTAACTTCTGATTAACGATTAACTTTCTGATATGCTCAGCATATCAGTAGCCCTCAGTTACTCTACCATTTATTTTTTTCAAGGATATCTTGGGAATTGTTGCTGAGAATGACAAGAATATGAAATTAATGTTGTGTAGTCTTAACTGGATCTTCAAGCTTATGGTGCTTTTAATGATACCCTAGCTATATAAACTTTTTCCACATTAGTCATAACCCCTAATTTCTTTCTTCCTTCCTTCCTACCTAGCAGACTGTATTCCTCTCTCTAAATTCAGAAGATCTTAACCAAATGGTTTGCCAGTTGTGTTCTGTGGACCCTGGAATTTTAAGGATGGGGAAGAACAGGCAGGTAGAGGAACAGAGCTGGCAGAGTTCCAGGCTTCCAGTCCACCTTCAGCCAGGACACTTTTGCTTTTATCTCTTCATATATATTGGATTTCTGTGTAATTCTTACTTTGGAATCTTTAGTAATCCACTGTCACTGATCCCTCTCCCCTCAAGAGCAGAAGATACTTTCTTTCAACCCAAAAGAAAAAAACCTAATATTTACTGTGAAAACTGTACTAGATACTTTACATTTGTTTAACTTATCCGACTCTCAAAATTATGTGGAAGAACTGAGGATCAGAGACATTACTTAAGCCACATACTTATGACACCTTGATTCTTGAGCCCATATTTTTTCCCCACTGTACCATGGTGTACCTATCCAGATATATGCCCATATTTCTCTTATCACGATAATATTTTCATTGCTCTTCTTTTCATGAATAAACCCAGAAGAAAAGTGTAGTTGTTGACTCTTATGTAACATTTACTATTGTGAACTCTGTATCCCAAAGTGGACTAAGTTTTGTTTGCCACGCTTGTCCTGAGCTTTCCTAACTGTGTGTTTTCCTCTAGAGTGTATTCTATCAGCCTCTACCATGTCACCTATTAGAATCCTGCCCATATTTGTTATTTTAACTTGTATCAGTGTGTCTTATAGTTCATCGTTACATTTTAAGTCTCTTGAGGGGAGAAGCTCTCTCTGTAGCTTCTTTTGTAGTGACTTAAATATTACAGAAGGGATTTGTGGGCAGTCATTAAGAGAGACAATTCAAAGGTTACTTTAAGGCATCTTCATTGTTAGGTTGTAAAACTGTAAAATTGATAGAAAGAGGACAACTTTAGGGTAGGAAAAAAATAACTTCCAGTTTTTAATGAATTAATGTAGAAATAACACTGGAGTTATCCAAAAGAAATGTGCTATATAGTAAAGTAATCCAGGTGAAAGCCCAGAGTTGGTGATGTATATTAAGGGTAACAGAGGCAGTAATTAAAACTATGAATAAAAGAATTTTTCAAGAGCATGAGTAGAAAGAGCAGAGTACTGAGGACAGAACTTAAAATGTAGAGGAGAAAAAAAGAGTGAGGGAAAGAAATGAGCCATCATTGTTACATAGCAGGAGAAAAACAGCACATCATGGGAGCTGAGGGAGCTGAGGGAGGGACTAGTGGTCCTAGTCACTGAGGACCACTGAGTGAAGGGAAAATAAGGACTGAGAAAAATTCATTACATTTGACTAGTGAGAGGTTATTATTGATAATCAGTAATTTCAGTAGCAGGAAGGCAGTTTGGAAGCTAGAAAATAGGTACAAAGGAGCCCAGTAGACAAGACATCATGTGAATAAAGTCCCATAAGAGGAATTCAAAGGAAATTTTAGAATGATGGTTTAATCACTAATATACTGAGGTAAAGTTTAGGGAAGTGAGGTCATTCATGTTAGATGAACTTTATGCTTTTTAAAGTAGAACGTGGATAATAGGTGAGTAATGGGGAAAGGGGGCCATGGAATAAGGAGCTAAATGAGAGAACTATAAAGGAATGTCCTTGAATGCTGAAAAATAAAAAGAGCAAGGTTGAAGTACATTATGTGACTTAGTACTGAATTTAAAAAGACTGGGGTTTTCTATTTCTTTCCTCTGCCTATGACATAAGGAAGAGAGTAGAAGAAACTTGTAATGATTATTAAAGGATTCATAAGGGTTTTTTCAGTAAAGGGTAATAAAGGGTGATGGTTTATTGTTGAGATAGTTGGGAGAAAGAAAGGAATCAATCGTGTATGGTCAGGACTCAATACTTTGAATTTGGTGAATAAAGATGCCAGTGAGCTAGATTTGGTGGAAGTAGTAAAGAGGTAGGAGATAATGTCTAGTAAGTAGCTGTGGCTGGGAGGTGGTTCTTGAGAAGAGGATATAGCCCTTCTCACATGTAACTGTAAAAATGATGATGGAAGTGAATATGCTTGAAAAAAATAAGGGGGCTTCAGCTGGAGGAATAATCATATGGGTGTTGATGTGACCAAGGATGATGTTGGGGTCAAGACAGAGAGGAAAAAAAAAATAAGAGTAACTCAAATACATGAATCCTGGGAATTACAGAAAACTGTAGGAAAGACTTTAGCGTATTTGATTAGTTTTCCTCCAGTACAGTTCAGCAGATGAAAGCCTGGTGTCCACTGTGTTAATGAGCTTGATGAGGGAGTAAAGAACAAGGTAGCATCTTTGTTGATAGTGAGCAGGTGTAACTCTCTCCCTCACCCTAAGGAGCTTTGTGTTAATCTCTCACGTATATTGGGCTTCTGCATTCGCTTTTACTTGAAAAATGAGTTTAAGGTGAAAGAAAAGGTACACAGGAATAGGAGGAAGATGAAACAGCAAAGGGCATACTTGCCATTAAGCATTTACAATCCAGGTGCAGAAGTTTGGTTTAGCTTTGTTACCACACTACCTTGTAGTTCTCCATTGCCAGAGCCTAAGCCCAAGTCATAAAATGTTAGCACTTGAGTCTCAAACACTTGGTAACGATAATAGCAGTAGTAAAGACCTATTGAGTTTACATGCTAGTCACTGTGCTGTGTGCTTTACATTCAATATCTCCTTTGATCTTCGCGTAACCCTTCAAGGTGGTTTTTTATCAGCATTTTACGAATGGGCAAAGTGAGTCTCAGAGCTGAGGTGTCCAAGTCACGTAGTCAGGGGATAGGGATGCTAGGACTTGAAGTTGGGTATTTGTCCATCTTCAAAGCCTGAGTTCTTTATAATTACTCCATAAAGCCTATTGAATGTTAATATCTAATGTTTTCTGAATTTCTAAATATTCTTATATATCAAGGAGCAGTAATTTAAAATTTAAAAAATTGTGACACCTTTTAAAATTATATATAAAGTAGGTAAAAGCAAAGCTGCTCTGATTGAAGTAGTTATAGAGGCCCCTGGAGCTGTTCTCTGTGCCCTTTTCTGACTCCTCTTGCTCCAGGGTGGTCTGTGGGAAACTTGCAGGTTCCTTTGAGCATATTCTGAAAATTGTGTATTATATTAATGTTGAAAATAAATCTAAGTCTACTTTCTTGTTGACCACTAATATTTTATGTACATTTGATTTTGATAATGTGGGAAAAAATGGTGATAAATAAATCTTTTTCTTTTTTAAAACAGGGATTGCTTGGCATTTTGTACAGAACCAGTTTTTGCCAGTTTAGCCAATGTTTTAGGTAACTGGGAAAATCTACCTTCCCCTGTATCTCCAGACATTAAGGATTATAACCTTTATGATGTAGAAACCAAATATGGTTTGCTTCAGGTATGTATTTTTGTTCATCATGTGAAAAGAGTTTTTTTCTTTCAAAATTGTTTTTTGGCTGTTTCAAACTTATTAGCAATATAAACTGCTTCAGGTAAACCTTTGGATCCTTTCAGTAATTTAAAACTATTTCTGTATTTTGTAGTTTTTCTACAGTTTGTTGTTAGGTTTAAATTATATTTTATTTTTTTACTTTATTTTTTAAAAAAATTTTATTTATTTTTGAGAGAGAGAGAGAGAGAGAGTGAGTAGGGGGAGGGCAGAGAGAGAGGGAGGCACAGAATCCGAAGCAGGCTCCAGACTCTGAGGTATTAGCACAGAGCCTGATGCGGGGCATGAACTCACACACCCATGAGATCTTGACCTGAGCTGAAGTCAAATGCTTAACTGACTGAGCCACCCAGGTGTCCCAAATTATATTTTAAATTTATGAAACATAACATTGGTAACCTTTGTAGAAGGGCACTTACTGACTGGTGGTTGGGGTGGTTCCATTTTTATTTTTTTGAGTTCTAAACCTCGTTAATGCATTTCATAAACAAACTATTAAGTTGAAGTACTTAAGTATTTAATAAAAATTAAAAATTACATCTTTAAGGAAATTATTTAATAGGCATCAAGAGATATTGTTAGCCTTTTCTTATATGTCCACTTTTTCTAATTTTCCTTTCCCTGTTTACCAAAATGAAATATCTTCAACTCTATAGAGTAAATTTGTGCAGTAGAATTTTAGTTCCTTGGGGACAGAGATCATTTTATGATTTTTAACAGATTTATTAAGTTATTAATTGGTATACAATAAACTTTACATATTTTTTTTTTTTAATTTTTTTTTTTTCAACGTTTATTTATTTTTTGGGACAGAGAGAGACAGAGCATGAATGGGGGAGGGGCAGAGAGAGAGGGAGACACAGAATCAGAAACAGGCTCCAGGCTCCAGGCTCTGAGCCATCAGCCCAGAGCCTGACGCGGGGCTCGAACTCACGGACCGTGAGATCGTGACCTGGCTGAAGTCGGACGCTTAACCGACTGCGCCACCCAGGCGCCCCTAAACTTTACATATTAAAATACTATATGGTTTTATAAATTTGACATATATACCTGTGAAACCATCGCTGCAATAAAAAATAATGCACATATTCATGACCCCCCAAAGTATTCTTATACCCACTGTAATCCTTCCCTCCTACTTCTTGCTATCTTTCTATCTCTTGTCCCAGGAAACCACTGACCTGCTTTCTGTCACTATGAATTGGTTTGTATTTTCTACAATTTTCTAACTGGAATCATTTTATATGTATTCTTTTTTTTCTGCCTGGCTTCTTTCACTTAATTCTTTTGAGATTCATCCATATAGTTGTGCATATCAATAATTTTTTATTGCTGAGTGGTAGTCCATTGTATGGATATACCATAGTTTGTTTATCCATTCATCAGTTGATGGTCATTTGGTTTGTTTCTGGTTTTGGTTATTACAAATATAGCTGCTGTGAATACTCATATACAAGTTTTTGTATATGTGCTTTAATATATACAAGTTTTTGTACTTATGCTTTAATTTCTCTTTGTTAAGTACCTAGAAATGGGATGGCTAGATCAAAGGGTATGTATACATTTTGGTTCTTTGGAAACTTCAAACTCTTCTAAAGTGGTAATACCACTTTACATTCCTTTTTTAATTTTTTAAATTTCTTTTAATTTTACATCCCTATTGCAGTGTATGAGAGTTCCATTTTTACCACATATTTGCCAGAAGTATGGTTTGTCTTTATAATTTTAGCCATTCTAATCAGTATGCAGTGGTATTTTGTTGGGGCTTTAATTTGCATTTCCCTGATGAATAATGATGTTGAACACCTTTTCATATACTTTGCCCTCTGAATATTTTTTGGTGAAATGTCTATTCAGCTCTTTTGCCCATTTTTTGAATGGGTTTTTATTATTGAGTTTTGAGGTTTCTTTATATATTATGGACACAAGTCTTTTGTCAGATACATGAGTTACAAATATTTTCTTCTAGTATCTAGTGTCTAGCTTATCTTGTTTGCTTAACAGTATATATTTTTTAATTGTGATAAAATACACATAATGTAAAATTTACTGTCCTACCATTTTCAAGTGTATAGTTCAGTTGGATTTAGTACATTCACATTGTTGTGCAAACATACCATCATCCATCCCCAGAACTCTTTCACCTTGGAAAACTGAAACTGGATCCATGCAACTGTAACTCCCCATCCCCCAACCCCACCACTCCTCAGCCCCTGGCAACCAGTCTACTTTCATTTTCTATGAATTTGACTACTTTAGGTGCCTCATATAAGTGGAATCATGCATTATTATTTCTTTTTTGACCGGTTTATTTCTCTTACTATAATGTTCTCAAGGTTTATCTGTGTCATAGTGTGTATCAGAATTTCCTTCCTTTGTTAGGTTAAATAATCCATTGTATATATTTACGGAATTATATTTATTCATTCGTTTGTCTGTGGACACTTGGGTTGCTTCCATATCTTGGCTATTGTGAGTAATACTGCTGTGAACATGGGTGTAGAAGTTTCTCTTCAAGATCTTGCTTTCAAAGTTCTTTTGGGGATATACCCAGAAGTGGAATTGCTGGATCATATGGTAATTCTATTTTAATTTTTTGAGGAACTGGCATAATGTTTTCCATAGTGTTTTCCATAGCTATACCATTTTATATTTCTACCAGTAGTGCACAGGGTTCTAATTTCTCCATGTCCTCACTGACATTTGGTTTCTGGTTTTTGATAGTGGCCATCCTCATAGTAATGAGATGGTAGATTGTTGTGGTTTTGATTTGCATTTTCTTAGTGGTTAGTGAATTTAAGCATCTTTTCATGTGCTTATTATCCATTTGCATATTGTCTTTGGAGAAATGTCTATTCAAGTCTCTTGCCCATTTTTGAATTAGGTTGTTTGTTTTGTTGTTGAGTTGTAGGTGTT
Organism: Puma concolor; assembly: GCF_028749965.1. Taxonomy (NCBI): domain Eukaryota; kingdom Metazoa; phylum Chordata; class Mammalia; order Carnivora; family Felidae; genus Puma; species Puma concolor. The sequence continues at coordinate 21,376,009 of NC_141673.1, read as the reverse complement.
CATTGTATATTCCAGATATTAACCTCTTATCAGATATATGATTTGCAAATATTTTCTCCTATTCTGTGGATTGCCTTTTCACTCTTTTGATTTTGTCCTTTGATGCACAGAAGTTTTTTATTTTGATATATCCAATTTATTTTTTCTTTTGTTGCATTTGGTGTCATATTTAAGAAGTCATTGCCAAATCCAGTGTCATGAAGCTTTTCCCCTGTTTTTTCCTAAGAGTTTTATAGTTTTAGTCTTATGTTTAGGCCTTTGATTTATTTTGAGTTGATGTTTACATATGGTTTAAGGTAAGGGTACAATCTCATTGTTTTGACTATGGATATCCAATTTTCCCAGCACCCTTTGTTGAAACTTCCATCCTTTCCTCATTGAATGGTCTTTGTACCTTTCTCAAAAATCATTTGACTATATATGCCATTCTGTTCCATTGGTCTATATTTCTGTCTTTACGCCAATGCACACTGTTTTGATTACTGTAGCTTTGTAATAAGCATATGAACTTTTTTTTCCCCAACCATAAAATGGTTCCAAAGATTAACTGAGGTAATTATATAAAAATATTATCAAATTAATGCCTGAAATATACAATAAGCATGCATAGGGGTTTCTTTTTCCTTGTAAAGTTAGGAAAACTTTTCTAGACTGATAAACTTTGTATATTTTATAAATTAAATTTGAGGAATAAGCATTTTTTAAAATGCAAATCTTATATGAATTTCGTGGGTTCGAATGTGTTAGAACTAGAGAACATTCATCTGAGAAATATTAAGCCCCTAATTGCTTATTATACTAGTTACTCAGGGTAAATATCAGGCAGTTAGAGGTAGCACATCGTGTCTCAGGGAGTGATGAAAAATGAAACTGAAAAGATAGAAAAAGACCTTTTTGATGATGGGGAACACTGAAGGATTTTAAGCAGAGTAAATGACCTGGTCTGATAATCATTTTAGAACTATCATGCTAGAAGAGTAGAACTTGGGGGGTAGGGAAAATGTATGGGAAATAATTCTTACCCTATGGGGTTATTTTCAGAGTCAAATGTGTAAATTTGTAAGTACTTAGCATAGTGCTTGCCGGTGAAAATAGTTAATGATAGTTAAAAAGTCTTGGTCAAAAATCATAGGAAGTACTAGAGGTATAGAGTGATGTTATGCAGAATTAGAATAGGCCCAGTTGACTGACTACGGGGATGGGAATTGAGAATGGTATGGAATCTTATGATTTCCCACACTTATTAAGAGGTTAATATGCCATTATTTGAAGTAATTTACCATCTGGGACCTACATAGGTTCAGTGACTTGCTCAAAGTTGCAAGACTAGTAAGTAATGAAGTGGGGACAGGAATTCAGATATCTTCTAAAATAGTACTCTTTACATTCTTTACTGTTGACTTGTCTTCATGTTGAAACTGTAAGGGATTTTTTTTAGAGAATTTGTTTTTGTATTAAATCATTAAGCAATATTTATTGGATAGCTGTATGTGTGGCACAGTTCTGGATGCTGAAAGTATGGCAGTGAAAAAAACAGACACAGATTCTTGCTTTTCAGAACTTACATTCTCATGGGGAAGAGAGACAATAAAATAAGTAAATATATTAGATTATGATAAGTGCACATGGAGAAAAAAGGTGAAGAGGGAAGAGGATGGTTTGGATGTGGAGGGAAAGATTGCACTTTTGGATGGAGGTAGTCAGGAAATCTATAACTGAAGAGGTGACATTTGAGTAAAGACCTGAAAAAAGCAAAGAAGCGAACCATATAGATATGTAGGGAAAGAATGGTCTGGGCAGAAAGAACAGCAAGTGCAAAGTCCCTGAGACAGAATCATGCATGACATGTTCAAGAGGTAGCGAAATACCTGGAGTGGTGGAGAGGAGTAAATAAGAAGATGAGTAGTAGGAGACAAGGTCATGGAGTTAATGAGCGGTTAAGTCCTATTATCCCTGAGAGCCAGAGAAATACTTTGAATTTTACTCTGAGAGAAAGGAAAGGTCTTTGGAAGTCTTTGAGTAGGAAAGTGACTTGGCATGGTAGCTACTTATTGAGAATTAAACTATGTAGAAGAGTAAGAACAAAAACAAAGAGGTGAAGTAGGTGACTGTTATAGTAATACAGGCCAGAGATGATGATGGTCTAGAGTAGGGAAGGCAGGATCAGATTCTAAATGTATTTTAGTAGTAAAGGTATTGGGCTTTGCAGATGGCTTTTTCGTATAAGAAAAATAGAGTAGTGCAGGATAACTCAAAAGTTTTTGAAAATGGAAAAATGAAGTGGCCATTAACTGATACAGGGAAAAGACTACAAGAGGAGAGAACCGAATTGTAGGGGAAGCTCAGTTTCAGATTCTTCTAAGATTGAAATGCTTGTAAAACATTCCAGGGAAAGAAATCGAGAAGGCAGTCAGATAATCAAGTCTGGACTTTAGAAAAGAGAGCCAGGCTGGAGAGAATTTGGGAACAGTAAACATATAGATGGTATTGAAAGGTATGAGAAAACTGAGAAAGAGTACATGGAAACTTCAGATGTCCAAACATTGAGTCCAGGAGGTTGGGGTACTGAGGAGGAACCAGCAGTGTAAACAGACTGAAAAGCAGTGGCCCGTGGAGTTGGGGAAAAACCTGGGGGAATGGTGTCTTGGAAGTCAGGGAGCCTTAGTTTGCCAAAATCTACTCCTGGAAACAGAAATCCAGTCTTCATTTTTGGTTAACAGATTCCATAGTAGTCTCAGGTACAGATATAAAAATTGCCTGATACTAATCCAGCCTGAGAATGAGTGAGCATCAATTAGTATTTGAAAACTAAGCACAATACTTTTCAGAAAAACCGAACTTCAATATGAAGTGTGAGTATGTAAAAATACTAAGAATTAGAATAAAATTGACAAAGGTGTCTCTTGATACTATCTGTATCTTGGAAACCAAAGATTCCTTCATTTTTCAAACATAGGAACTTGATAAATTTGGATAGCAAAGTGCTTTTAAATTCTTTGCTTTTGCTTCTATGGAACTTTAATGAAGAGTGTATTCTGGTTTTATAAATGGGTTTTCCCACTAATGCTTTGATCGTTGTGGCAACTGAGAATATCTTCTCTTTTGCATTTATGATTAAATTAATGGTTACCTGCATGTAAAAAAAATCTTCTTTTGGGAGAAGCAGCAATTATGATTTTTAAGAGACATTTTATTATTGTACTTGAAAGGAATTTTATTTAATGTAAAAGTCTTTTTCCCCCTGTTTACAGGTTTCTGAAGGATTGTCATTTTTGCACAGCAGTGTGAAAATGGTTCATGGAAATATCACACCTGAAAATATAATTTTGAATAAAAGTGGAGCCTGGAAAATAATGGGGTTTGATTTTTGTGTATCATCATCCAATCCTTCTGAACAAGAGGTAATGAAGGTTTTAAATCTTCTAATTTTTTAAAAAGATTTTATTGTAAGCAATCTCTACACCCAACATGGGGCTCGAACTCACAACCCTGAGATCAAGAGTCACGTGCTCCACAGACTGAGCCAGCCAGGTGCCCCAGTCTTCTAATTTTTTTTAAAGCTATGGAAATTTGTGATGCATCTGGAATGGACTAGAGAATTTGCATGCCTGATAAATGTGTAGAAATAGGCTATGTGGTACAATGTATGTTTAAATGTTTAACTTTATAGAAATTTCTAGTGTTCATTTTACCTAAGAGTATTCTTCAGCTTGGTAATTCCATAGTAATGTTACTTGAGTAAAGGATGCTAGAGTTAAACAAATCTGAGAACTGTTGGGTTAAGTAGGCTTTTTTTTCCTTAGGATGTCAAATACACTAACAAACATTGTGAATCTCTAGTAGTGTTTTCCTAATTTATTGGACTATAGAATCTTCTACAGGCAGCATGATAACAACAGTAGCAGTGATAATAATAGCTAACATTTATTGAAGCACTTTAATAAACACTTTTTATGTATTTTCTTAACCACAGTCGGTGAGATACAGGAATAATATAGATGACTAAGTTAGGCTCATAGAATAAAATAATCTGCCTAAGTTTAGGCAGGTGGTTAAGTGGTAGAGCTAGGATTTGAACCCAGTCTCTCTGGTTCCAAAGCACCTGTTACTTAGTGATTATCGTATCTGCCTATTTATACTTAGGAAATACTGTAATATTTCAAGTTTTTAATATATGTAGTTGTTAAAGGGATCCTGATTTGACCTAAGATAGATTTGTAATTGAAGTAAACTCTTTTAAAGGAAGCAGAAAGAATCAGTATTGGTTGAACATACACTTTGGGTCAGACACTTTGTTAGGTTCATTTTTTCCCATGCATTTGTTTAATCTTACAACAACCTTTTGAACTTGTTAACTAAATCATGCAGCTAGTTAGTGAAAGAACAAGGCTTCAAATGATAATCTGAGTCCAGAAAACTTGAAGCTTATGTATCATAGAATATAGGTTCTACCTTTTCATATTCATATTGCATCTTATAGTGATAATTTGTCTTCTGGAAGAGAGGTCCAATCATCTGAAAGTTGCAAGAGTTCTTATTCATATCTCTCAGTTTGTCTAGTGTCCTTTCCAGATTTGAGAATTTGGGAATTTTAGGATTAAAGGTGGTAGTGTTTTTACTTGCATGACTGAGTATGAATTTAAAATTAGGTTGCTACTGTTTGATAGTGGTTTGCCTTAATTTGAAATATTTAATCTTTGTAATCCCTTTTCTGTGTTCTTATAGCCTAAATTTCCTTGTAAAGAATGGGACCCAAATCTACCATCATTGTGTCTTCCAAATCCTGAATATTTGGCTCCTGAATACATACTTTCTGTGAGCTGTGAAACAGCCAGTGATATGTACTCTCTAGGAACAGTCATGTATGCTGTATTTAACAAAGGGAAACCCATATTTGAAGTTAACAAGCAAGATATTTACAAGAGTTTTAGTAGGCAGTTGGATCAGGTAATTTGCCTTATATATAAATATTTGCTTGCATTAAAAATGTATTACATTTTTCTTTGATTTTTTTAAAATGTCCCCAGAAAATTCTGTAAAGTGAGACGAGTGTCTCATATTTTAAGTTTGTATAAAATCAACTTAACAAAAGTAATTCTATAAATAATGAGGATCAAAGTTTGTTACCACAACTTTAACTGTGGCATTTATTTACTAGAGTGAATACTGAAATATGATCTAAAATGATGGGCATTTTGTTTTTGTCATAGAAACAATTTCAGGTATTGAAGATAAGTGTTTTAATTATCTTGCCACAGTAGAATTAGCAGTTTGTTCAGTGTAAAATATATTTTTGAATAAACTTAAGAAAGGTTTTTTTTGTTTTTTGTTTTTGCTTTAATTTTAATTTTTTTTTAAAACTTATATCCAAATTAGTTAGCATATAGTGCAACAGTGATTTCAAGAGTAGATTCCTTACTGCCCCTTACCCATTTAGCCCATTCCCCCTCCCACAACCCCTCCATAAACCCTCAGTTTATGAGTCTCTTCTGTTTTGTCCCCCTCCCTGTTTTTATATTCTTTTTGTTTCCCTCCCCTTATGTTCATCTGTTTTGTTTCTTAAAGTCCTCATACGAGTGAAGTCATATGATTTTTGTCTTTCTCTGACTAATTTCACTTAGCATAATACCCGCCAGTTCCATCCACGTAGTTGCAAATGGCAAGATTTCATTCTTTTTGATTGCCGAGTAATACTCCATTGTATATATGTACCACATCTTCTTTATCCATTCATCCATTGATGGACATTTGGGCTCTTTCCATACCTTGGCTATTGTTGATAGTGCTGCTACAAACATGGGGGTGCATGTGTCCCTTTGAAACAACACCCCTGTATCCCTTGGATAAATGCCTAGTAGTGCAATTGCTGGATTGTAGGGTAGTTCTGTTTTTAGTTTTTTTGAGGAAAAAAAGGTTTTTTAAATAGATTGTTGACTGTAAATGCATTATCTTTTTGAATATTTTATATTCATATTTAATAGTATTACTCTTTTGAATAGTTGAGTCGTTTAGGATCTAGTTCACTTTCAAATATACCCGAGGAAGTCCGTGAACATGTAAAACTACTGTTAAATGTAACTCCGACTGTAAGACCAGATGCAGATCAAATGACCAAGGTGAGTACACATGAATTCCTGCCTTAGGTGGAAGAGAGACAAGGAGTTAAAAGTAGATTAAGTGCTTCTAAAGCAAGATTTAGCCAGAGGCCCCAGATAACATCTGTATTCTCAAATGTGTTAAATATGCAACTTCTTTTAATCTTTAAACAGTTAAATAATTTATGTGTATAATTGCTGTGATATAAAATAAGATTTCAGATAATTAGAATCCTAATAGTTATACAGGTGTAGAAATTCTGGACACCCCAAAAATTCACAGCCTTCTAATTTACTCATGTAAGCATGGATTTTAATAGTGCTCTTTACGCCTTCAAGATATTAAATCTTTCAGCATTTATTAGTTAGGTAAAGAAAATATTACTGCCTAGGGAACTCACAGGTACCGACTGAAAAATTTGAACCTGAAAAGAAATTTGGTTATTCCTTATTTTGATTTTTATAATTAGAACTATTAAGTGCTTTTTAGTATTTTGCTAAATGTTTCTAAATTTTTTTTTACTATATTATGGCAGTTTCAGGTATGAGAAGTACTTTAATATTTACCAAAATAATTTTATTTCCCTATTTTTAGATTCCCTTCTTTGATGATGTTGGTGCAGTAACACTGCAGTATTTTGATACCTTATTCCAAAGAGATAATCTTCAGAAATCACAGTTTTTCAAAGGACTGCCAAAAGTTCTACCAAAACTGCCCAAGGTTTGTTGTTGATCAGTTTTTTCTTATAGACAGGATTTTCATTGACTATAATAACTCTTCCAGAGAAATAAATAGAACTTTTGCCTTAGGTACATAAATGACTATAGAAGGCTGCAGACTGAAGCTAAAAGTTTAGTGGACCTTTTTCGTGGGGTCCAAAAATCATCTAAAAAATTAGGTAAAAAAATTAGAAGAATACTACCTATGCAAAGGTAGTGCTTGCACATTAAATGTCAGAAGACAGGTCCATAAGCTGTCATTGTGGAGATCATTGCTTCACCAGCAATTAAGCGATACTTCTGTATTGATACTACCCTCTCTAGTTCCTGTAACTCTCCTTCTCTGGCTTATTAAATCATGAGTGTAATATAGTCTAAAATATGTTGGTGAATGCCATAGAAGTCAATGGTTGGAAAACTGGTGATTCCTGCAAAAATATCTCCAGTGTTTAATCTGCCGATACTCTTTGATTATTCACTGTTTGTTTAGTTAGCCCTTTACTTAGATGCTATGGAGAATAAAGAGGAAACATAAATATTGTTCTTGCTCTCAAGGCTCTTTCAGTAAGTGTAGATAGAGTCAATATGCATGAAACAACAATTAATAATACAGGACAGTTTTTAAATTGTGTGGTATGAATCGTAAGTAATGAAGAGGAGAAACAAATTAGTAAAGACTTAATGAAGGAAGGTTTCCTGAGGGAAATTATATGGTCATCTTCCCCAAAGGGATTGGACATTTTAGACTGTAACTTCAATATTAACACTAAAGACCTGAAGTCAAATTTAGTTTTATGAAAACATTTTTGCCTTTCAGCGTGTCATTGTGCAGAGAATTTTGCCTTGTTTGACTTCAGAATTTGTAAACCCTGATATGGTACCTTTTGTTTTGCCCAATGTTCTACTGATTGCTGAAGAATGCACCAAAGAAGAATATGTCAAATTAATTCTACCTGAACTTGGCCCTGTTTTTAAACAGCAGGAGCCAATCCAGGTATGTATGTAAATACTCTTTCCTATTTGTTTTCTGTTACTTAATGATATTAGTCAATGATGACTATCACTGAAAACAAAAGAAATGGATGTGTGACTTTTTAAAAATTGAGGTAAGTATAAGAGACTTTTTTCCATTAGAACCTATTTTGCATATGTTTGAAGTGAACCATTCCTAAAATTATAATTAAACTTTGCAAGTAAATGTTGATAGCTCTCCGTAAGTTACCACCTCAGAAAATAAATTATATTGAGATCTGGCACGGGGCGCCTGGGTGGCGCAGTCGGTTAAGCGTCCGACTTCAGCCAGGTCACGATCTCACGGTCCGTGAGTTCGAGCCCCGCATCGGGCTCTGGGCTGATGGCTCAGAGCCTGGAGCCTGCTTCCAATTCTGTGTCTCCCTCTCTCTCTGCCCCTCCCCCGTTCATGCTCTGTCTCTCTCTGTCCCAAAAATAAATAAAAAACGTTGAGATCTGGCATACTGTTCTTATTGGACTTATTGAAAGTTATTGGTTTGTGAAAAGAAGTATTTCTTTTTCTTCTGTACTTTTAAATATTTGTTTTTGTTTTTCTTTTTGTTATTTAGGGTCTTTAGCTTGTAGATAGTTTATGCCAGTTGTTTCTCTTTATTTTATTGCTGATAAATAGTTTTACCAGGAGGAGGAAAATGCTTACAGCACCATGGAAATAATGTGTGTGTGTGTATTATAAGTTAAAATGTAATTAATTTCTGATGTTAGACTCTATTATAATATTTGTCAGATTCAAGGTAGTCTTGGATTTTTAAAAAAATTTTTTTAGGGGCGCCTGGGTGGCTCAGTGGGTAAGCGTCCAACTTCAGCTCAGGTCATGATCTCACAGTCTGTGAGTTCAAGCCCCGTGTTGGGCTTTGTACTGACAGTTCAGAGCTTGGAGCCTGTTTCAGATTCTGCATCTCCCTCTCTCTCTACCCCTCCCCCACTCATGCTATGTCTCTCTTTGTCTCTCAAAAATGAATAGATTTTAAAAAAAATTAAAAATTGTTTGTGAGAGAGAGACATCATGAGCTGGGGAGGGGCAGAGAGTGAGGGAGACACAGAATCCGAAGCAGCTCTAGGCTCTGAGCTGTCAGCACAGATCCCGATGCAGGGCTCGAACTCACGAACTGTGAAATCATGACCTGAGCCGAAGTCAGATGCTTCACCAACTGAGTCACCCAGGTGCCCCAAGGTAGTCTTGGATTTAAGAGCAGTAGGGTCACACACCTGGGTGTGAATCTGGTCTTCTTCATCCTTATTAGAAGGATGACATGGGCAAGTCATTAGACTCTTAAAACCTTAGTTTTGCTCATTTCTGAAACAAAAGGGGTTGTTGAGATTAAATGAAATTTCTAGACACATAGTAAATATTACTACATATTTCTGCCATTCCATGGCAGTAGCATATTAATAAACCATCAGCTGTGTGATTTAATGGTTTTATGAGAGGCTATTTGCGGTCCTTCCTTTAAAAGGAGGGGAACAGAAGGAAGTCTGTGGTGGTAAAGCAAGAGTTCCTATGGCTAAGAAAGGGCAGATGAGGGAACTGTAGGCTTTGAAGCAGAGTTCCCCAAATATGGTCAAGATGTTAGGAGTGAAAGTGGCGGAGCCACATGTTCACTCATGAAACACTCATGTAGTCTGCATGAATAGAAGGGGCCATTTTTTCCTTATAATCTAGGTATGTGTGGCAACTAGGTGAGAAAACATGATTGGAGACTATTGAAAATGTCTCTTTTTAGAATTTTTCCTGACATACCTTTTCATTTCTGTACCTTTTCTTCTGTTCTTAAACTTAGAAGCCAAGTGAACTACTTCTTTGGGATATCTGACTTTGCTGTTCTCAGGCTTTCTTTTTTTTTTTTTTTTAAACCCATTGGATACCCAGATAGTGGTACTTACAGGTGAGTAATGTATTGCCGAAGATATGTGAGAGTTAGGAAATTAGTCTTCACTTAAATGTTTAAACTGAGAGCAAATGTTAAATATTGTGCTTCCAGAAATCTAAGAAATTTGATTTGTATGTTTTTGTCTTCCATGCCCTCAGGCTAGCAACATGGTGAGTGTCAAAATACAGAACTTACTTTTTTGAAGAGACTTTAAATTTTGTCATATGTGAAATCTTATAAAGATTCTAGGCTTTAATACATTGTTCCTTTTTTCTACACAGATTTTGTTAATTTTCCTACAAAAAATGGATTTGCTACTAACCAAAACTCCTCCTGATGAGATAAAGAACAGTGTCTTACCTATGGTTTATAGAGCACTAGAGGCTCCTTCCATTCAGATCCAGGTATAATATTTGATTTTTTTAAATAATGATTTTGATTTAAAAAAAAAAAGAAAGAAGTACATTTTGGGTTTGAATTATAAAATCTTTTATGTAAAGCTCAATAGTGATCTATATTATTAATCCATTGAATTGCATTATATACTGTTACTAAAATGTATCTGCTCCCAATTAATTTAAAGAATGTATTGACAAATATCTGTATTAACAAAGTAAAAGATTCATTGCTTTTATTTATCGAAAATGTTCTATTCTGAAAGATTTGATTTCTTATAGTTGAATCATTGTGTATCTTCTTCCTAAATGAATAACTAACATAGGAATGAAATGTCAAAGATACATGTGACTTTTTTAATGAAAACATTAAGTAGGTATTCCCATATTCCTAATTTTTTTTCATGCTTGATAACTTACTTTTCTAAGTGTTCCTTCTATACTGAAGTTAATTTGTGTAGCAAGTAGATAGCAAACCAGACAGTAATTTAATGTGACCATTCCTAATGCATTTATAGCTATTTCTGTGTGTCATAGAGGTTATGTTAAAACATCATGTACTTTGCCAAACTTAGTTCTTTAGCTTTGCTATTAAAATTTTGGTTCTATAGGGCTGTCTGGCAAAAAAATTTTGGATTGCTATTAAAAGTATAATTTTTTCCTTTTTTTTTTTTTTTTTTTTTACTTTGGAAAATAAGTACCTATGTTAACAACATCTCATTGCATAAATGGTTTTATATTTAAAGTTTCTTTGCCAGTATAGAAATTCTAGTAAAGAAAAACAGAATTTTAATTTTTAAAGGTTATTGACCAAAGCCTTTTTTTTCTAATGTGAACCTAATACCAGGGGCACCTGGCTGGCTCAGTCAGTAGCAAATGCGACTCTTGATTTTGGGGTGTGAGTTCAAACTCCATGTTGGGTATGGAGATTACTTAGAAATAATGTGAACCTAATACCACGTGTATAAGGTCACTTTTTTGACTCATTTTAGTCTTTTTCTAGGTTTTTGCTTATTCAAAATCGTGAGGTTCATGTTACATTTTTTCCATATAACATCATGCCTTCTTAAAGGTGAGGATATGCTGGTTTTGTCCAAATGACATGGGACAAAGAAGTACTTACTTTTACTTTTTAGGCCTTTCCAAAGGAGTTATGAATTATAGCTTCTTAAAACATTCCCACAGGCCCTGTGTAGCCAACCTGGTTTTATGTTCACTGAGATTAGGAAGGAGAGAAATGTTGAGTGATGTGAAAGCTAATTTTTCTTCATAAGGGGGTTCATTTGGCCAATACACATCAGCCAATAAGTATTTATTGAAATAGTTAATATTTAAATCAGATTGACCTGTGCAGCTTTGCTGAATTTTAGAAACCCACATTTCTTGTATCATTCAGTATGTCTTTAGTCACCAGTCCAATTAATTAGTATCATCATTGCTTGGTAAGAGTGTTAAAGTTAAAAGACTATCTGATCTTTGGGAGAATACTAGAATAAGAGCAAGAAACAAAAGTCTTTATTTAAATGTTTGTTTATTTTGAGAGAGAGATAGAAAACGAATGGGGGAGGGGCAGAAAGCGAGGGAGACAGGATCCCAAGAAGCCTCCACACTATCAGCACAGAGTCCAGTGTGGGGCTCAAACTCTTAAACCATGAGATCATGACCTGAGCCGAGACCAAGAATTGGACACTTAACTGTCTGAGCCATCCAGGCACCCCAAGAAACAAAAGTCTTCAAGTTTCAAGCAAGTAGAAGGCTGGAAAGTAACTTTGGAAATTCATTTTTGGAGTGATTTTTTATTTAATTTTAATTTTTTTTTTTTTTTTTAGAGAGAGCACAAAGTGGGGAGAAGGGCAGAGGGAGAGAGAGAGAGAGAGAGAGAATCATAAACACAGGGAGAAAATCTCGACTCAGTGTGGAGCCCGACTTGGGGTTCCATTCCACAACCGTGGGACCATGACCTGAGCTGAGATCAAGAGTCAGATGCTCAACCAACTGAGCCTCCCAGGTGCCTCTGGAGTGATATTTTTAAAGTGAAGTTTGATTAGAAATATTTAGGAGGCTAAAGGGGGTTCAGAAATACATTTAGGAAAGTAGAAAATGATGTACAAAAATTAGGGTGCTTAGAGGCTTGAATAGAAATGTATATGTGAACCAAATAAAAAATTTTTACCTTTAAAATTAAACTTAGAAGTTATGCTTTTTCTCCTCTCCCCACCACCAGTTATAAAGTATAAACTAAGAGGCAGAAATTCCTGAGAATGAACTAATGACTTCCTTGAGTTTTGGTTTGTTTCAGTCTCCTGTTTCTAGGTTCTTCATCGTATTTCCTTCTTGGAAAAGAGCTCTTCCCCCCCACTTTTAGCTAAATGATTTAGACATAATTTAAGATTTGCCTCTTTATAACCTATTGCTAGGTTATACAGCATAGTGCACATGTATGCTTGCTCTCATGAATTAAAGGCTGACCTTCCCTACAGAGGTCCCCTCTGGTAACAGGAGTACAGTATCTCATAAACTGCTCACTCTTGCCTATTCTTGCCCATCTTTGGAAAATGGGCATCCTTGAACGTAGCTTGTACTTCTTATCCTCAAGTTATGTCACACTTATTAATTACAATTCTGAGTGGATGTAAACATGCAACTCTTAATAGCTGCTTTTTGGAAATTGGGAGTAAAGCAAATAAAATACTTGGCCATTATTTTGATAACAGATTGTTAGTAGTTAATTTATTTCTGTCTGCTAACTACAAATGAATGTCTTTAAGTATACCAAATATTGTCTAACTCCTTCCCTGATACACAATTATGCCTCCATTTTCTTTAGTAATCCCTTCTTCTTTGCTTTGCTACAAGGAACATTCTGCTCTTATAAGGTATCTGAGATATATGTTCTTGAGCCAGTTAGTTCTCAAGCCATTTCTTGTTCTTTTCCTTATCTCATTTAGTCCCCCTTTTCCTCTGTTAGCCTCATTCAGAGTTCCCAGTTATAGTCATTTACATTGTGGCCAATATTAGTTAACAATGTTTTAAATAACTTTTTCCTGTTTCTATGAGTTATACTTGCTTAAGTTTTAGAATTTGGAAGTGCTTAAACATAAAGAAAATTAAAATCCTCTCTCAGAGATGCCCATAGTTAACATTTCCGTATCTATCCTTGAGTCTTTTTCCCTAAGCCTGTAGACAGACACATATGCATACATGTTTTAAAAACTGGGGTTACTGGGGCGCCTGGGTGGCTCAGTCGGTTGAGCGTCCGACTTCAGCTCAGGTCACGATCTCGCGGTCCGTGAGTTCGAGCCCTGCGTCGGGCTCTGGGCTGATGGCTCAGAGCCTGGAGCCTGCTTCTGATTCTGTGTCTCCCTCTCTCTCTGCTCTTCCCCCGTTCATGCTGTGTCTCTCTCTGTCTCAAAAATAAATAAACGTTAAAAAAAAAAAAATTTATAAAAACTGGGGTTACATAATAGTGTCTTATTGTATTTCTCCCCAATATTATAAAACAATCTTTTAAAATATGTTAAAGAAAATGTTTGTATTCTATTTTATGATAAGCTAAGAAATCCCTTATTTAAGAGGAATAGTTCTATGTTACTTTGTATTTAATCCTTATTGTGAAAGATAGCAAAACTTAGGTGTTCCCATTTTTTTTTTTTTAAAGATTTCAACATTTATTTATTTTTGGGACAGAGAGAGACAGCATGAACGGGCGAGGGGCAGAGAGAGAGGGAGACACAGAATTGGAAACAGGCTCCAGGCTCTGAGCCATCAGCCCAGAGCCTGATGCGGGGCTCGAACTCACTGACCGTGAGATCGTGACCTGGCTGAAGTCGGACGCTTAACCGACTGCGCCACCCAGGCGCCCCGGGGTGTTCCCATTTTTAAATAATAAATGATGAATTGATGAATTGTGTTATCATGGAAAGAAATTAGGAATGAAGACCAAGGACTGTTGTTACCATAAGCTAGTTATATGACTTTGCATGATTTTGAGTAAGGTCCTTTTTAAATTTTTTAAAAAAGTTTTATTTATTTTGAGAGAGGGAGAGAGAGAGCATAAGCAGGGGAGGGGCAGACAGAGGGAGAGAGAGAATCCAAAGCAGGCTCTGCGCTGTCAGCAGCAGAGCCCGACGCAGGGCTCAAACTCACAAACCATGAGATCATGACCTGAGCTGAAACCAAGAGTTGGACTCTGAACCGACTGAACCACCCACGCGCCCCTTGAATAAGATCTTTTGAGTCTATTTTCTCATCTGTAAAATTGAAAATTAGTGACAACTCTTCTTTCAACTAGTTGTTGAAAGGAGCAAATGATAAAACATAAATAAAAGTTTATTTCAAACTGTGTGACAAATTAGCTATGTAAATGCAAAATGTTTTTAATATGTGGGAGAAAGGATGAAGAGAGTCTTTCTCTAAGATTGAATCAGTGTATTTTCTTAATAGGAACTCTGTTTAAACATCATTCCAACCTTTGCAAATCTTATAGACTACCCATCCATGAAAAATGCTTTGATACCAAGAATTAAAAATGCATGTCTACAGACATCTTCCCTTGCTGTAAGTAATTGCATATTAATTTTTGCTTTTCTTTCACTTCTCATTGTTTTAAATCATTTTCTTATTATTAAATAACCCTTTAAAAAATGTTTATTTATTTATTTTGAGAAAGGGAGATATAGTGAGCAGGGGAGGGGCAAAGAGAGAGAGAATCCCAAGCAGCCTCTGCACTGTCAGTGTATTAACTTCAACAAACTTCATTTATCTTTTTTTAAGTTTATCTTATTTATTTTGAGAGAGAGAGCATGCGCATTCGCATGGGGGTAAGGGCAGAGAGAGAGGGAGAGAAGAAGAATTTCAAGCAGGCTCTGCACCGTCAGCATGAAGCCTGATGTGGGGCTCAAACTCAAGAACCATGAGATCATGACCGGAGCTGAAACCAAGAGTCGGATGCTCAACTGCCTGAGCCACCCAGGTGCCCCTAAATAACCCTTTTGTAATTTGTTCATATATTTCATCTTGGCTATAGGTAACCTATATAATATAGTACTATAGAAGTGAGCAATAAAAAAAAAAAAGTGAGCAATAGCTTTAGTTTTCCCTGATACATAATTTTGCACTATTACACCCCTGACCTTGCTCCTGTCCCCTAACTTTGAGTGCTTCACTAGAAAATCTGAGTAATTTTTCTTTCTTAATACTTTTCTGCTTTAATTCACAATGTATTTTGTTGGTAGTTTTGAAATAATCATGAGAGTTTAATTTGGTGTATAAGCCTATAATCATTCTGAATAGCTTCCTTTTGTAAACTGCCTTTATTTTTAGTAATCTATCTCTATATTTTTATATCCACCACTTACCTACTTTAAAAAAAAATAAGGGTACAATAAAACAATACATTAACAAGAATACAAGTGGCGGGAAATAGTTGTACTCAAAAAATCTATGCCAAAGGCAGTTGATTCCTTTGAATACAGAATTTTTAACACTTATAGTTGTTGGTCAAGGAAGTAGAATAAATAATAGTTCTCATTATCTCATATTGAGAGGCATATGTATTCTCAACCTTTTCTCTAACAGTAGATCATAAGAATTTATCCCACAAATAATTCTTTTAAGAAGTAACATTGAATATTCTCTTCAAATGGCAGCTTTAGAAAAGAGGGAGAAATGTTCTTCATTCATCTGATCAGTTCTTTATATTGTTGTTTGATAATGGTCATTAAATTTGCATTTTGTAAATATAGTTCTTTGGAGATCTCATTCATCTTTATTAGGTGAAATGTGAATTTAAATAAATATAAGCATTTGTAGCTTAATGGAATGATAGGCAAAAGCAATTTAAATGACATGATTTTACCTTATTAAAATGACATGATTTACCTAATCCATTTTAGTTTATGTTTTTTTTGGTTCTAATGGCTCTGAGATAGAAAACAATACAAAACTAGGAAAAAGTATCATTGTTTACCAAAATGAACAAGTATGAAATGAGGTCAAGAAACCTGAGTTCTTTCTTATTCTGACTCTTCTACTAACCTTCCTGTGCCACTGGGCAAGTTACTATACCCCCCTGAGTGTTTTTCTTCATCAGTATTAAAAAGACTTGAAATCCAGTTCTTTTCTCTGAAATTTTCTAATTTTTT
Source organism: Puma concolor (assembly GCF_028749965.1). Taxonomy (NCBI): domain Eukaryota; kingdom Metazoa; phylum Chordata; class Mammalia; order Carnivora; family Felidae; genus Puma; species Puma concolor. The sequence continues at coordinate 21,359,756 of NC_141673.1, read as the reverse complement.
TGATTGAATTTTCAAAATAGATGAAGTAATATACAGCTTAAAATTCCATTTTCTTTTTTTCTCTTTTTTCCTTTTGATTTATTTATTTATTTATTTTAACATTTATTCATCTTTGAGAGATAGAGACAGAGCATGAGTAGGAGAGGAGCAGAGAGAAGGAGACACAGAATCTGAAGCAGGCTCCAGGCTCTGAGCTGTCAGCACAGAGCCCAATGCAGGACCCGAACTCACTGACTGCTACATCATGACCTGGGCCGAAGTCAGACGCTTAACTGACTGAGCCACCCAGGTGCCCCTAAAATTTCATTTTCAAAATGCCTTTTAAAAATCTGGGAGTACCTCGCTGGCTCAGTTGGTAGAGTATGGATGGGACTCTTGATCTTGGAGTTGTAAATTCGAGCCCCATATTGAGTATACAGATTAAAGCAAAATAAAAAAAGCTTAAAAAAGGAAAAAGAAAAATCATTTAAGTCACACTTTTATTTTATGGTAGCATACATTTATTTTAGCATACATTTTGTCAAAGTGCATGTTCTAGTTCATTTCCAAGTATGTATGAGGTGGGAAGCATAGGTACTTAAATGATCTGTATTAATGCCTGGGGATGTTTATATCTCATTTTAAGATGGCAACTGAGCCCTCAAAGGCATGTTTACAAAGAATTATAATGAATGCATTTAGAGCAGTAACTCTGGAATGGATTTGCATTTTATATACCATGTATGGTGCTCCTGCCTTCAGAGGGGCAAATGTGAATTCCTGAATTGCATTCATGGACATAAGGTTAAAAGATTCTAACTGGGAAGTTCCTAAAATGTGAGTCATGAGTTAGAATTGTGGTTTAATACTGTTTAAATAAAGAAAAAATAAATTCTACACAGAGGTAGGTAAAATAAGAGCTCTATTTCTTCATGACTTACATGACTAATATTTTATATTAAAAATAAAAATAAAAGTAAACTAGTACGTCTAGGTTCTCTTCACACACACACACACACACACACACACACACACACGGCAATTCCTTTTAAAATACTGATTCTAAGAGCAAATTAAGACTTTAGCTATCTTTTTTTGAATTTGTAATATTCCTTATTTTTGAATTTCAGAAAACAATTGTATGTTATTTTTCAGATTTTTTTCTTTCTTGTAGAAATATGGTGTTTTTTTAACCAACTAAATTATTTTGTTTTTCTTAGTTTTTTTTTAACTGGAATTTTATTGATTTTATTCTTTTTTAAAAAATTGAAATGTAATTAATATCCAGTGTTATATTAGTTTCAGGTGTACAATATAATGATTCAACAATTCTGTACATTACATCAAATAAGTATATTCTTAATCCCCTTTATTTCACTCAATTCTCTACCCATCTCTCTTCTGGCAACCACCAGTTTTTGTTTTTGTTTTTGTTTTTTTTTTGGTTTGTCTCTTTTTTTCTCCTTGAAGTAATTATCTTAATAAATTCAAGCCAAAAAAATAGGGTGTGAAACATTTATCAAAATAGTCAAGCAAATATAGATAGAATTTTGGTGAAAGAGTTCCTAAGTATTAGGTTTTAATGTCTGTATTAAAGATATATTTAGAAATAGAAAACTTCAGGTACGGTAAAGTATAGATAATTTTCACATGTTGTTGAAATATTTAAGAATGAATTAAACCTGAGTTAGAGAAAAGTACTGGAAGGCTAGTAAACTTGATCACTTGGTAGGAGAATGTAGTCCTTTTTATAATTCAGATGTCCCCCCAAAAATATTGTTAATAAACACATATATAGTAAAGCTTCTCAAATCCTAATCACTTCATTTAAAAGGATACAAAATTGAAGTCTTTCCTTACCTCTACCTAACTAGTGTCCTGGTAAAGCAATCATAAATTCTTCCTGAAACAAGTCTAGGGGAGTTAGTAAATACATGGATTTCCTATGTTAATAAAGGATGAGAGCTTTTAAACCTCATCCTACTTTTATTCTTGAGATTTTAACATATCTACATGAAGATTAAATTTATACTTAAACATTTTGTTCTAGATTGCAAGACTTTAAGTGACTAATGCAATTTACCTCTCTTAATAGGTTCGTGTAAATTCATTAGTGTGCTTAGGAAAGATTTTGGAATACTTGGATAAGTGGTTTGTTCTTGATGATATCCTGCCCTTCTTACAACAGATTCCATCCAAGGAACCCGCAGTCCTCATGGGAATTTTAGGTAGCTGAAAACTTAATGTTATTTGATGCTACTTTATTGTTTTATAGTCACGCAAATGAATTTTCCAAATTATAAAACCTTTGTATCCTTTTTTCAAGTATATAGCATTCAGTAATTGAAGAATGATGGGATAAATACCATGATATAACTTTTCTTTGTGTTAATTTTAGCAAATTAGACATTTGGGAATCCTAGCTTCACAAATACCATGATAGCATGTAGTTTTCCCTATAAAATGATGCCAAATAAGAGAGGCAAACAAAGCTACATGACATGCTGATACCAGTCTTAATAGTAAAATTTGATAGTTATTTGGTACCCAATTTGTAAGAGGCACTGTGTTGAGTATTTTCTTTGTGTTATCGCTTGTCCTCTCCAAATTCCAATGAGATAGCTACTGTTATTTCTGTTTTACAGTACGGAAATTGAGGCTCAGGGTTGAAGTAAGTTATTCAAGATAACACAACTGAAAAGTGGTAGAGCTGGTTTTTAATTTATATATGTTTAAATCTTAACCAGTATGTTTCACTGCTAAGTGATGTGTTGATGAAGCATATTAGCTTTACAGCACATTCTGTTCTATTAGCATAATTACAAATTACTCTGTCAAGAAACTGAAATTGTTTGTAAATAGTTACAGTTTTGATAGTCCAATCTGGAAATGCTGGGGTCTGCTATACTAATGGAAACAGATATACTTGTAGTATCACAAAAACATTAGCAAGTTTAGTTTTTACTGAAGTTAAAGTTTATTAATTTTAAAGAAAAATGAAATTACTCAGCCGTGTATTTTTAACACTTACTAAAGTACTAAGGTGCCTGGTCTATAGAAAGCCCTCAGTAAATATTTGTAGGAATGGTCAGCAAGTAATTTATTGTAGACCTTTGTAGACATGGTATATGGTATGAGACTTTTGGGCTCAAATAAATTAGTCTTCCTGAAAAAGAGTTTAGCATAGTGGAAAGAGCCCTAGCTTCTGTCCTGGCTGTGTCAGTTCCTGGAATGACTTAGAAAAATTTCATCTGTCAGATGAGGGTAAAAATACATCATTAGAGGAGTTTTATGAGAATTCAGTGAGAAAATGGGCAGGGAGAAGTAATGAGCATAGTGCCTAGCAAATAAGCATTTAATAGGTGCTCAGTAAAGTTACTCTTTGAGTATATAAGTGAAATTTACATTAACATGAAAATAATAACATATGGTGTGTTCTAAAGCTATGGATTATATACAAAACACTTATAACACAAGCATTCAGAGAATGAGAAACAAATGTGCTCAGTTTACCAACTGAAGGCTTTGTGGAATAGTTGTAATACGCAGGCTCTGGAAGTTTGAGTAAATAGGTGAGACACTAGGAAAGGATTGTGTGGAGTTGAATTAAATTATTAAAGTTTTAAACATGTTAAATCTGGTTAAAGAAGTGAATAAAGGTGTAACCTATACTCACATACTTGTGAAATAGATGTCTCGAGTTTGGGTGAGAAGTCTCAAATACATATTTAGGTGTTTTCAGGAGAGAGGATCATTCTGTAACCTTACTGTTGTACTGTATAGTAAGGCTTTTAATATTATACTAATATTAAATGTGCTCTTAAGCCAAGCAAGTACAGGTTAAATATGTCATGGTTTAAACTGATGATAAAGCTGAAATCATTCTTACCCATATTTAAGAGCATCCTCATTCTAGGCACTGATAAGAAAAAATTTGTAATTAAACTGATTATCAAGAGATTTCATATAGATACAATATTTTCCTAGTATCTATGAATTTGTGGTATTGGATTATAAAATTTGTCTCATTGTTTTCTATCAGGTATTTATAAATGTACCTTTACACATAAGAAGTTGGGAATCACCAAAGAGCAGCTTGCTGGAAAAGTATTGCCTCATTTGATTCCCCTGAGTATTGAAAACAATCTTAATCTCAATCAGGTAGGAGTATTTTGTGTTTTATTCAATTTGTCCAGTTTATTGTTTTCTTGGAATTAAATAAATAAATATATTACATTTAAATGTTGCTAAAACAAGGAAAAACATGTCACAGAGTTCAATAAAGAAAGTTGTGGGTTCAAAGTAAGGAGTATGTGAGTTGGAAGGATGGATTATTGAAGGCCTCATTGGGAGATAGTAAATGACTAGAACATTGAAAGATATGTAGGATTTTGGGCTAATTCAAATTTGGGGCTGGAAAGTTGACATGAACAAATTAAAAATGAATGTGATGTGTCTGGGGTGTGTATTTCTTATTTATTGCTACATAACAAATCACCACAAACTAGATGGTTTTCATAGTTTCTGTGGGTCAGCCAAGCCAGGGCATGGATTCTCTGTTCAGAGTTTCTCACAGTGCTGCAGTCAAAGGCTGGGGCCTCATCTGAAGGCTCAAATGGGGGGAAGGACAGATCTGCTTCTAAGCTTACTTACATGGTTGTCAGGATTCAGTTCCTTTTAGGTTGTTTGACCAGGGGCCTCAGTTTCTAGCTGTGTCAGCTCTCCTTGCTTCATGGGTCTTCCAACATGGCAACTTGTTTCATCAAAATGGGAGAGAGAGTCTGCTAGAAAGATGGAAGTTACAGCATCTTATATTGTAATCAAGAAAATGACGTCCTATTACCTTTGCAAGTCAGGACCAGCAAGGTCCTGCCCACACTCAAAAATAGGGAATTACACAAAGACCTGAGCAGCAGAATGAGGAGATAATTGGGAACCAATTTAGAGTCAATCAGCAGAGAATGAATAATCCAGTTTGACTGAGAGATACCTGTAAATCAGTAGGGGAGTAATGGAAGAGAGATAAATTGAGACTAGAACAGGTAGACTTTAAATGGCTGTCTGATTTAGGTGTTTGCTTTTTGTTGTTGTGTTTGTTTTTTATTTTAATTCTAGTATAGTTAACATACAGTGTGATATATTAGTTTCAGGTGTACTTAGGTATGTGTACTTCCAAGATGTGGTAAACATTTGAGCAAAAAGGTAATGTGTTCAAACATTATTATACAATTATCTCTCTGTATACCTCTATCACTGTAGTTGTCATAGGTATTGTCTGCCTTTCCCAGAAGGCTGGTTATTATATCTTATTCTTTATTATATCCCCAGCACTTAATGCAGTGCCAGAAACAAAAATATTTATTAAATTGAGAGAAAATTTGAGTTACCGAGTAATGACAAGTCATTTTGTTTACCATAGAACTGGTGTTTAATGGAGTATGATGGAAAAATACTGGGATTAGTTGGTTACTGTTTAATAGGGAGTGTCAGAAATGGATAGGCAGGCAAGATTGGGAATTAAGTACTGAAAGTGAGTTAGAGCAATGAAGGAAACAGAAGCTGGAGTTAAGCAGGAAAGCTTTTGGCTTATAGGGGAGAGTGCCTAGGGAAAGGAATTTTGGAGTTAGGGAAATTTATAAAATTAATCAGATCTAAAATTCCCTATGAAGTGATTGGGTAAGCCTCTGAAAGTTTGTGTCCCTAAATTTCAATTTTTGGCTTGATAGTTTCTTCATATCTTGGGTGGCAGGGTTGAGGTTACAACTGGCAAAAAGGGAAACAATGAATAATATTGAGGAAAAATAGGATGATGATAATGCCTAAGATAATCCAGCTTTTGGTCATTTCTGTTCTTAGTTCTCATATATATGATCTAGCATGTTTTTAAATATTCCCAAATGCTTATATCAGGATATATAATTTCATATGAAATGTGGTATTTGTTTTCTTCAGCTTTATGGTTGATATTTTTAGGGACCTATTTTCATCAACAGAATACTTTGATTCATATCTTCTGGTATTTCGAGATAGTTAACATGGGTGTGGTCTGCTTTCCTATTCATTTCTTGGACAGGGTTCCTGATTTAAGAGTGCCCTCAGGGCACCTGGGTGGCTCAGTCAGCTAAGCATCCAACTTCTGCTCAGGTCATGATCTCACAGCTCTTGAGTTCAAGCTCCACATCAAGATATCTGCTATCAGCGCAGTGCCTGCTTTGGTTCCTGTCTTCCTCTCTTTCTGTCCCTCCCCAGCATGTGCTTTCTCTCTGTATCAAAAATAAAAACATAAAAAAGAAAAAAAAGAAAAAAGAAAAAAAAAGAAAGAGTGCCCTCTTCTGTAAATTCTGACTTAAAATAATCTAAGTGTATTTTGCATTATGTGAGAAAGATAATGTGATTTAGGAAAGTACATTTTTTGCATTTGATTATAAAATAGCAAATACCAAGCAACAGTCAAAACACATCACAACTTATGTTGAGTAGGGGTTCCAAAGACCACCTTTGGATTCATTGATTCACTAGGAGTCCTCAACAGGCCTCAGCATATAGTTGTACTCGTGGCTATGGTTTTTATGGCAAAAGGGTATAAAGCAAAATCAGCAAAGGGAGAAGGCTTATAGGGCAATGTCTGGAGGAAACGAGATTCAAGCTTCCAGAGTCATCTCCTCAATGTACTTATTTTCCCTGGTAATGAGTTGTGACAGTACATGTGAAGTGTTGTAGCTCCCTCTGCCTGTCATGTACTCAAATTCCAGACTCCCAGAAGAAAAGCAGATGCTTAGCATAAAACATAGTCTTTGTTTAGTTTAGTGAGCCACTGTCATCAATAAATGGTGGGAACCCTCGTAAAATCTGAGTTTCTGGACACCGGCCAATGGCCAACCTTGCAAGCAGGCCTTTTCAAAGATGGAAGTTCAGGCCTACTATGTTAATTCTTCTGCACCAACTACATACAACAATATAGATGAATCTCACAAACAGATGTTGAGCCAGTGAAGCCAGACACAGAAGAAGATCTACCTAATGATTCTATATAAAGTACAAAAAACAGTCAAAACTACACTGCCAGAGGTCAGACTAGTGTTTACTCAGAGGGTAAGGTGGTGGGAAGTACCGAGAAGGGGGCACAAGGAAGCCTGTGGGGTGCTGCTAATGTTCTTTTTCTGCATTCAGTTTGTGAATTTTTTGATATGAGCACCTATATGTATACTTTTCTGCTACTATGTTTTACTTCATTGCAAAGTAAAAAGAAAACTAATCAGCAGAGAGTCTGTCAAAGTAAACCGCTAAGAAAATAATGCCTTTTGTTAACTCTCATGGTAAGACAAAGGATGAACAGATGGTTGAGCATGGTGAGAAGCAGGGTCATGTAGAAACTAGTACAAGCTCTGGAGACAGACTTTTATGAATTCCAATCCTGCCATATGTTATTTAGTATCTCATACTAAGTTGCTTTGTCTCTCACTAAGCCAGAAGTTCCTCATTTATAAGATAGAGATATTAATAAACCTATTTTGAGGAGCACCCAGCACAAAAATAGAAGATTTGGGAGGGGAAGAACACAGTTTCTGGATTCTTCCTGTAATGTATGGTATTATTCAAATAAATTGTTCATGATGATCGGAGGCACTCTAAGAATCATCATTTAACCAAAGCCTGAACCACATTATGGCATGGTATTAGATATACTTTAGGAACTTCAATTATTTGAAAGTTAAACTAAATACATTTAATATTTCTTTGTAGAAAGCAGATTTGTTTTAGCCAAACATGTCATTTTTGTAGCAATCTGAATAAACTAATTTTTTTTATTATGTATTTTTTTTTCAGTATACGAAGTTTATTGTCAAATTGGTTTCCATACAACACCCAGTGCTTATCCCAAAAGGTGTCCTCCTCAATACCCATCACCCACCCTCTCCTCCCTCCCACCCCCCATCAACCCTCAGTTTGTTCTCAGTTTTTAAGAGTCTCTTATGCTTTGGCTCTCTTCCACTCTAACCTCTTTTTTTTTTTTTTTCCTTCCCCTCCCCCATGGGTTTCTGTTAAGTTTCTCAGGATCCACATAAGAGTGAAACCATATGGTATCTGTCTTTCTCTGTATGGCTTATTTCACTTAGCATAACACTCTCCAGTTCCATCCATCTTACTACAAAGGGCCATATTTCATTCTTTCTCATTGCCACATAGTACTCCATTGTGTATATAAACCACAATTTCTTTATCCATTCATCAGTTGATGGACATTTAGGCTTTTTCCATAATTTGGCTATTGTTGAGAGTGCTACTATAGACATTGGGGTACAAATGCCCCTATGCATCAGCACTCCTGTGTCCCTTGGATAAATTCCTAGCAGTGCTATTGCTGGGTCATAGGGTAGGTCTATTTTTAATTTTTTGAGGAACCTCCACACTGTTTTCCAGAGTGGCTGCACCATTTGCATTCCCACCAACAGTGCAAGAGGGTTCCCGTTTCTCCACATCCTCGCCAGCATCTATAGTCTCCTGATTTGTTCATTTTGGCCACTCTGACTGGCGTGAGGTGATGTCTGATGTGGTTTTGATTTGTATTTCCCTGATGAGGAGCGACGTTAAGCATCTTTTCATGTGCCTGTTGGCCATCCGGATGTCTTCTTTAGAGAGGTGTCTATTCATGTTTTCTGCCCATTTCTTCACTGGGTTATTTGTTTTTCGGGTGTGGAGTTTGGTGAGTTCTTTATAGATTTTGGATACTAGCCCTTTGTCTGATATGTCATTGCAAATATCTTTTCCCATTCCGTTGGTTGCCTTTTAGCTTTGTTGGTTGTTTCCTTTGCTGTGCAGAAGCTTTTTATCTTCATAAGGTCCCAGTAGTTCATTTTTGCTTTTAATTCCCTTGCCTTTGGGGATGTGTCGAGTAAGAGATTGCTACGGCTGAGGTCAGAGAGGTCTTTTCCTGCTTTCTCCTCTAGGGTTTTGATGGTTTCCTGTCTCACATTCAGGTCCTTTATCCATTTTGAGTTTATTTTTGTGAATGGTGTGAGAAAGTGGTCTAGTTTCAAATCTGCATGTTGCTGTCCAGTTCTCCCAGCACCATTTGTTAAAGAGACTGTCTTTTTTCCATTGGATGTTCTTTCCTGCTTTGTCAAAGATGAGTTGGCCATACGTTTGCGGGTCTAGTTCTGGGGTTTCTATTCTATTCCATTGGTCTATGTGTCTGTTTTTGTGCCAATACCATGCTGTCTTGATGATGACAGCTTTGTAGTAGAGGCTAAAGTCTGGGATTGTGATGCCTCCTACTTTGGTCTTCTTCTTCAGAATTACTTTGCCTATTTGGGGCCTTTTGTGGTTCCATATGAATTTTAGGATTGCTTGCTCTAGTTTCGAGAAGAATGCTGGTGCAATTTTGATTGGGATTGCATTGAATGTGTAGATAGCTTTGGGTAGTATTGACATTTTGACAATATTTATTCTTCCAATCCATGAGCACGGAATGTTTTTCCATTTCTTTGTATCTTCTTCAATTTCCTTCATAAGCTTTCTATAGTTTTCAGCATACAGATCTTGTACATCTTTGGTTAGATTTATTCCTAGGTATTTTATGCTTCTTGGTGCAATTGTGAATGGGATCAGTTTCTTTATTTGTCTTTCTGTTGCTTCATTATTAGTGTATAAGAATGCAATTGATTTCTGTACATTGATTTTGTATCCTGCAACTTTGCTAAATTCATGTATCGGTTCTAGCAGATTTCTGGTGGAGTCTGTCGGATTTTCCATGCATAATATCATGTCATCTGCAAAAAGTGAAAGCTTGACTTCATCTTTGCCAATGTTGATGCCTTTGATTTCCTTTTGTTGTCTGATTGCTGATGCTAGAACTTCCAACACTATGTGAAACAACAGCGGTGAGAGTGGGCATCCCTGTTGTGTTCCTGATCTCAGGGAAAAAGCTCTCAGTTTTTCCCCATTGAGGATGATGTTAGCTGTGGGCTTTTCATAACTGGCTTTTATGATGTTTAAGTATGTTCCTTCTATCCCGACTTTCTCGAGGGTTTTTATTAAGAAAGGTTGCTGAATTCTGTCAAAGGCCTTTTCTGCATCGATTGACAGGATCATATGGTTCTTCTCTTTTCTTTTATTAATGTGATGTATCATATTGATTGATTTGCGAATGTTGAACCAGCCCTGTATCCCAGGAATGAATCCCACTTGATCATGGTGAATAATTCTTTATATGCTGTTGAATTCGATTTGCTAGTATCTTATTGAGAATTTTTGCATCCATATTCCTCAGGGATATTGGCCTGTAGTTCTCTTTTTTTACTGGGTCTCTGGTTTAGGAATCAAAGTAATACTGGCTTCATAGAATGAGTCTGGAAGTTTTCCTTCGCTTTCTATTTCTTGGAATAGCTTGAGAAGGATAGGTATTATCTCTGCTTTAAACATCTGGTAGAACTCCCCTGGGAAGCCATCTGGTCCTGGACTCTTATTTGTTGGGAGATTTTTGATGACTGATTCAATTTCTTCGCTGGTGATGGGTCTGTTCAAGCTTTCTATTTCCTCCTTCCACGTTTTGGAAGTGTGTGGGTGTTTAGGAATTTGTCCATTTCTTCCAGGTTGTCCAGTTTGTTGGCATATAATTTTTCATAGTATTCCCTGATAATTGCTTGTATCTCTGAGGGATTGGTTGTAATAATTCCATTTTCATTCATGATTTTATCTATTTGGGTCATCTCCTTTTTCTTTTTGAGAAGCCTGGCTAGAGGTTTATCAATTTTGTTTATTTTTTCAAAAAACCAACTCTTGTTTTCGTTGATCTGCTCTGCAGTTTTTTTAGATTCTATATTGTTTATTTCTGCTCTGATCTTTATTATTTATCTTCTTCTGCTGGGTTTAGGCTGTCTTTGCTGTTCTGCTTCTATTTCCTTTAGGTGTGCTGTTAGATTTTGTATGTGGGATTTTTCTTGTTTCTTGAGATAGGCCTGGATTGCAATGTATTTTCCTCTCAGGACTGCCTTTGCTGCATCCCAAAGCATTTGGATTGTTGTATTTTCATTTTCGTTTGTTTCCATATATTTTTAAATTTCTTCTCTTAATTGCCTGGTTGACCCATTCATTCTTTAGTAGGGTGTTCTTTAACCTCCATGCTTTTGGAGGTTTTCCAGACTTTTTCCTGTGGTGGATTTCAAGCTTCATAGCATTGTGGTCTGAAAGTATGCATGGTATGATTTCAATTCTTGTATACTTATGAAGGGCTGTTTTGTGACCCAGTATGTGATCTATCTTGGAGAATGTTCCATGTACACTCGAGAAGAAAGTATATGCTATTGCTTTGGGATGCAGAGTTCTAAATATATCTGTCAAGTCCATCTGATCCAATGTAGCATTCAGGGCCCTTGTTTCTTTATTGACCGTGTGTCTAGATGATCTATCCATTTCTGTAAGTGGAGTGTTAAAGTCCCCTGCAATTACCACATTCTTATCAATAAGGTTGCTTATGTTTGTGAGTAATTGTTTTATATATTTGGGGGCTCCTGTATTCGGCACATAGACATTTATAATTGTCTTCCTGATGGGATAGACCCTGTGATTATTATAGAATGCCCTTCTTCATCTCTTGTTACAGCCTTTAATTTAAAGTCTAGTTTGTCTGATATAAGTATGGCTATTCCAGCTTTCTTTTGACTTCAGTGGCATGATAAATAGTTCTCCATCCCCTCACTCTCAATCTGAAGGTGTCCTCAGGTCTAAAATGAGTCTCTTGAAGACAGCAAATAGATGGGTCTTGTTTTTTTATCCATTCTGATACCCTGTGTCTTTTGGTTAGCGCATTTAGTCCATTTACATTCAGTGTTATTGTAGAAAGATATGGGTTTAGAGTCATTGAGATGTCCATAGGTTTCATGCTTGTAGCGATGTCTCTGGTACTTTGTCTCACAGGATCCCCCTTAGGGTCTCTTGTAGGGCTGGTTTAGTGGTGACGAATTCCTTCAGTGTTTGTTTGTTTGGGAAGACCTTTATCTCTCCTTCTATTCTAAATGACAGACTTGCTGGATAAAGGATTCTTGGCTGCATATTTTTTCTGTTTAGCACACTGAAGATCTCGTGCCAATTCTTTCTGGCCTGCCAAGTTTCAAAAGAGAGATCTGTCACTAGTCTTATAGGTCTCCCTTTATATGTTAGAGCATGTTTATCTCTAGCTGTTTTCAGAATTTTCTCTTTATCCTTGTATTTTGCCAGTTTCACTGTGATATGTCGTGCAGAAGATCGATTCAAGTTATGTCTGAAGGGAGTTCTCTGTGCCTCTTGGATTTCAATGCCGTTTTCCTTCCCCAGATCCGGGAAGTTCTCAGCTATTATTTCTTCAAATACACCTTCAGCACCTTTCCCTCTCTCTTCCTCCTCTGGAATACCAATTATGCATATATTATTTCTCTTTAGTGCATCACTTAGTTCTCTAATTTTCCCCTCATACTCCTGGATTTTTTTTACCTCTCTTTTTCTCAGCTTCCTCTTTTTCCATAATTTTATCTTCTTGTTCACATATTCTCTCCTCTGCCTCTTCAATCCGAGCCGTAGTTGTCTCCATTTTATTTTGCAATTCATTGCAGCATTTTTTAGCTCCTCCTGGCTGTTCCTTAGTCCCTTCATCTCTGTAGGAAGAGATTCTCTGCTGTCCTTTATACTGTTTTCAAGCCCAGCGATTAATTTTATGACTATTATTCTAAATTCACTTTCTGTTGTTTAAATCATTTTTGATCAGTTCATTAGCTGTTGTTATTTCCTGGATGTTTTTCTGAGGGGAATTCTTCCATTTCGTCATTTTGGATAGTCCCTGGAGTGGTGTGGGACTGCGGGGCACTTCCCTTGTGCTGTCTTGAATAACTTGCGTTGGTGGGCGGGGCCGCAGTCAGACCTGATGTCTGCCCCCAGCCCACCGCTGGGGCCACAGTCAGACTGGTGTGTGCCTTCTCTTCCCCTCTCCTAGGGGCGGGATTCACTGTGGGGTGGTGTGGCCCGTCTGGGCTACTTGCACACTGCCAGGCTTGTGGTGCTGGGGATCTGGCGTATTAGCTGGGGTGGATCGGCAAGGTGCACTGGGGCGGGAGGGGCAGGCTCAGCTCGCTTTTCCTTCGGAGATCCACTTCGGGAGGGGCCCTGCGGCACCGGGAGGGAGTCAGACCCGCCGGAGGGATGGATCCTCAGAAGCACAGCTTTGGGTGTTTGCGCGGTGCCAGCAAGTTCCTTGGCAGCAACTGGTTCCCTTTGGGATTTTGGCTGGGGGACGGGCGAGGGAGATGGTGCTGGCGAGCGCCTTTGTTCCCCGCCAAGCTGAGCTCTGTCTTCCGGGGCTCAACAACTGTCCCTCCCGTTGTCCTCCAGCCCTCCCATTCTCTGAGCAGAGCTGTTAGCTTATAACCTTCCAGATGTCAAGTCCCGCTTGCTGTCGGAACACACTCTGTCTGGCCCCTCCGCTTTTGCAAGCCAGACTTGGGGCTCTGCTTGGCTGGCGGGCCGCCCCTCCGTCCTTGCTCCCTCCCGCCAGTCCGTGGAGCGTGCACCGCCTTTCCTCCCTTCCTACCCTCTTCCGTGGGCCTCTCGTCTGCACTTGGCTCCGGAGACTCCATTCTGCTAGTCTTCTGGCGGTTTTCTGGGTTATTTAGGCAGGTGTAGGTGGAATAAGTGATCAGCAGGACGCGCGGTGAGCCCAGCATCCTCCTATGCCGCCATCTTCCCAGGATCCTCCAATAAACTAATTTTTTAATGCACTATTAAGTGGGTTGTTTCCAGATATGCACAAATTCAGATGGTCACTTCTGGATTATTCTAGGAAAGTCAATATGTAATAACTGGAGGGGGTAAATTTATAAGACCCTTGAATAATAGCTGTTAGACAACTCAGGCTAGAAAACCCATTGAGATATGTTTTCTGGAAGTTAGAAAGCCTCATCAACCTTACCACCATCATACAGAGATATTGTAAAAGCTTGCTGTGATTGCTGAGTTTAAATATACTATTTTTGTGACATCCGTACTCTGAGTGGGTCGTATACTGGTAAAAATGAGAGTATTATGATTAACTTGTTAAATTCTCTTATTACATTACATTTGCTGCTAACTTGAAACATTGTAACTGTATCACTTTCTTATTACACCAGTTCAATTCTTTCATTTCCGTCATAAAAGAGATGCTTAACAGATTGGAGTCTGAACATAAGACTAAACTGGAACAACTTCAAATAATGCAAGAACAGCAGAAGTAAGTAGGTTGCATATGAATTGTACATGGCCCAACAGTGACACTAAAGTGACCTCATAATTGATTTTCTGGAATAAGGACCCAAAAAATTGATGGATTCCTGTTTTTTTAAATGAAGTTTATTATTTTGATTCCAGTATAGTTAACATACAGTGTTATATTAGTTTCAGGTGTACAGTATAGTCATTCAAAAATTCTATACATTATTACTCAGTGCTCATTATTAATCCCTTTCACCTATTCTACACATCCCCCCATTCATCTCCCCTCAGGTAACCATCAGTTTGTTCTGCATAGTAAAAAATTGATGGATTTCAATATGATCACTTGTAAAACATTTAAAAATTTTCCAACATGTTAAGTTGAACTGAGTTAAAATAGAATATTGTGGAAAATCCAGTGTCATTTCTGAGTGCAAAAGTGTAATATGATAATCGTAAGATTTTCTATATGTAAAGAAAATTCTACTGCTGAGAAAGTCTCTTGTCAGCATTAGCTACTAGTGTTGTAAATTCAGAGTGCTAATGATGAAGAGCACCGCTTACAAATATTTTTCAAATCTATGAAACCCTAGTATTTTGATCTCACCCTTTTTCTTTTCTCTGATTCCAGAAACATTTATAGAGCATTCATTTCATATTTAATACCACAACATGCACTTCCGTTTCTTTAAGGGAGGATTTTCCAAATTATTTGCAAAATCCTAGTTTTCAAAGAAAGAAGGGAAAGATAAAATTACTCACTGGAGAATGCCGGTTTATTAAAATAAAATCACTATATTTGTTTCCCAGAAAAAAAACACGTGATTTTAAGATGGCTGTTGAATCCTGAGCCAAAAGACATCAGATACTCACTAAAATTTATACCAATTATGAGCAAGGTCCCCACGTATAAAATTTTTTAGGTTCTGCCCCAGAGTGAGATGAAGGCTTAAGGAAGCAAATACACCAGGTGTAGGATGACTTGAAATAGCCCTTTGTACGCTCTAAATATTCTATTCTCTAAATATTCAATGACGTAGATATTTATGTCATTTCGTGGGTTGACTGTATTAACACAGGAACCCTGAAAAATAATTTTTAAAAATTTATAAGAGAAAATTTTAATATCTAGTATTTGTACTTGAGGTGTAAACGAACTCTTCTTTTTTCTTTTTCTCATCTAAATCTTGCCTGGTTTTCAAGGCATGGATCTGGCCCATCACAGTGATTGTAGTGCTTATTATTAGAATCAGGTTCTGAATTTAATCACATCAAGTCCTACATATCATACCTTGTCTCTCAGTGATCTATAAGCTTTCTGACAGTAAGAATCATGCTTGCCTGATTTTATGAGACTGAGTAAATTCTCCAGTAAATTTTGAATATTGAATTAAAAAAAAAAAAGACTTGTTATGCAAATGTTACTGTTTTTGAGCAAGCAGACATTAATTGTAGCAAATAATGAAAAAGAGTATGACTGTCCTGAAAGAAGTTTGTTTAGGTTACAATAACCCCCATGTGGAAGAACCATTTTTTGTATGAGTATTTTAAAAATAAGCATTTCTTTTCATTGCTTTGTCATAATTCAATTTTCCTGCAGATCTTTGGATATAGGAAATCAAATGAATGCTTCTGAGGAGATGAAAGTTACAAATGTTGGATCTCAGGTAAGACATTTAGATTATTTTAATTTTTGTAAAAAGAGTTTGACAGTGTGCTTCATTTGAGAGGCTTTTGCCCTTTAAGCAGTAATATCACAATTTTTTGATGTCATTCAGGTGGTTTGACATTTTTCTTTTCAGCATATTGACAAAGTCTTTAACAACATTGGAGCAGACTTTCTTACTGGCGGTGAATCAGAAAATAAAGAGGATGGGTTACAGAATAAACATAAAAGAGTAAGTTTCTTCACTTACTCCTGTAGTGTACTTATTTATATTATAGGACTTCCTATAAATTATAGATTTTGTTGGGAAATACTGTTCAGCATCTTAACAAGAAACATTTTTTAATATTTTTATGAAATTTAAAAATTATCATGGGAACATGACCTGATTCACATTGAGAATATACAGACTTGAGAATTTTAACTTCTTTTATTACTCAGCCTCCCACATGGTAACTTCTAGATTGCCTGCCTCCTTTGTCCTTTCTGCTGGACTTTGCCAGTCCTACCTCTTGATAAATGTTACTGTGTCTTGACTCTGCTTCTGATTTTGAATAATAAATTATAAAATGATACTTTCCAATTGAAATATTTGTTAATATTCAATATAATATGTTAATTTTGAATTTCTCCTGGGGGCAACTTTTCTTCTATTCATTTGACAAAAACAAGTACCTATATGTGTAAAGCCAAGGAGCTACCAGGCATGGTTTACAAAATTTTAAGAGAACATACTGTGAGTTTATAGTTTAGCAAAGTTGATAAAGCAAAAAGACAAATGTCAAATTTGATGCAGACCTTTAGCAGTGAAAGACACTGTTTATGTTTTCCTTAGCTTTTTGGTGAGTTCTTAAAATATTTTTGGAGTGAGATAGGGTTGAACAGGAATCTCCCAATTTTATAAGATGAAGTCATCAAGTCATATTCTCCTTGTCTGGAAAAAAGTCATTTTGATGAATGGTTTAAAAAAATTTTTTTTTCAACGTTTATTTATTTTTGGGACAGAGAGAGACAGAGCATGAACGGGGGAGGGGCAGAGAGAGAGGGAGACACAGAATCGGAAACAGGCTCCAGGCTCTGAGCCATCAGCCCAGAGCCTGACGCGGGGCTCGAACTCACGGACCGCGAGATCGTGACCTGGCTGAAGTCGGACGCTTAACCGACTGCGCCACCCAGGCGCCCCAGATGAATGGTTTTAAAACAATAACTGTTTTCATACTGGAACTATTTTAGCAGAGATTTTGTGAGTTTCTACTTAAAGTAAAAGCTTATAATAATTCAAAATATAATGTACCTGTGGCAATCACTACAGGAGTAATTTGCAAATTATTTGCTATTGTCAAACATACTAAGACATACCTTACAAAAAAAGAAGTCTTCTGTTTTATAAGTGGAATTATGAAATTGCTCATTGATATATATATATATATACTTTTTTTTTTTTCTGAGGCATCACTTACACTTGAAGAAAAACAAAAATTAGCAAAAGAACAGGAGCAAGCACAGAAGTTGAAAAGCCAGCAGCCTCTTAAACCCCAAGTACACACACCTGTTGCTCCAGTCAAACAGGTCAGAATTGATTTCTCTTGCAGAATTTCAAGCATACTTACTTTCAGGTTATACTTGTGTATAATTTCAAGTGCACGATACTTAAGGAGTATATAACTTAGTCTACCTATTAGTGTTTGTCTAAAAATATATTTCTAAGAAATTTCAATAATGCAGTTTCTAAGAACTATGGGCATAAAGGATTTTCCAGCCACTCCTCAATAGCCTGCCCTAATGTATAATATTTTGAGATAGTGTTTGTTACCAAACAAACAGAACGCTAGATAAATACCAATAAAGAGAAGGCAGTAATATTCTTAAAAAATATTAGGTTTCATAGTACTGATTAACTCTGTTCACCTTGAAATGATCAGTAATATTATGTTCAGGCATTTATATATTTTTGACCAAAAAGTAATTTTTAATTTTTGGTGTTTCAGTTATAGCCAGGTCTGTAATTTGATTTAGGAATACTTACCACTATGTCCTGACCAGTATTTATTTCTTATTATGTACCAGACACTGTCCTAGGTGGTAGTGCTATGGCAGGGCTTAAGGTTCTTGCTGGTAGAGAGTTCAAACTCATACAGACTGCAGAAATAACTTTATCTTAAAAGCTTTCTTTAAATTATTTTTTGTTACCTCTTTTTTTGTGAAAAAAAAATTTTTATGTTTACTTTTGAGAGAGACAGAGTACGAATGAGGGAGGGGCACAGAGAGAGGGAGATAGAGAATCCAAAGCAGGCTCCAGGCCCTGACCTGTCAGCACAGAGCCTCATGTGGGGCTTGAACTCATGAATGGTGGGGTCATGACCAGAGCCAAAGTTGGACGCCCAGATGACTGAGCCACCCAGGCACCCCTTTTTCGTTACCTCCTAATCACTAAAATTCTTCTTCAGAGAAAAATCTTTATGGGCCAAGAGGCAAAATCAAAAATATTTTGTAGGTATTTACGTAAGAGAGAAAACAAATTTCTACAAAATTGTGATGCAATTCAAAATATAAAAATTAAATAGAGTATCATTTTTGCAATGCAGATCTAATGAGAAGAAGGAATTTCTATTTTGGGAAGTGGTGGGCGGAGCCAGCATTTTATTTAATTGGAATTCAAAGTTAGTGTTCCCTGTCATCAAATTGATTGCAAATGTTTATCTGTAAAAGTATGTGGCAGGCTGGATTTCGCCTGTGAGCTGTGGTTTGCCAACTTGGTATAGACTGTTGAGCTTAATTTGGAGTTGTCATTTATAGTACAACCTGTCAAAGTTACTGATTGTAAAGAATTTGGCAATCTTGGAGGTAAAGTAATTCCCTCATATTTTTCAGACTAAGGACTTGACAGACACATTGATGGATAACATGTCATCTTTGACCAGCCTTTCTGTTAGTACCCCTAAAATTTCTGCTTCAAGTACCTTCACTTCTGTTCCTTCTATGGGCCTTGGCATGATGTTTTCTACACCAGTTGATAACACCAAGAGAAATTTGACCAACGGCCTAAATGCTAACATGGGCTTTCAGACTTCAGGATTCAACATGCCGGTTAATACAAACCAGAACTTATTCAGTAGTCCAAGCACACCCGGAGTGACCAAGATGACACTGGGAACACCTTCCACTTTGCCAAACTTCAGTGCTGTGAGTGTTCCTCCTGCTGGTGCGAAGCAGACTCAACAAAGACCCACAGATATGTCTGCTCTTAATAATCTCTTTGGCCCTCAGAAACCCAAAGTTAGCATGAACCAGTTATCACAACAGAAACCAAATCAGTGGCTTAATCAATTTGTACCTCCGCAAGCGTCTCCAGGTATGGGCAGTTCAGTAATGGGAACACCAATGAACATGATGGGACAGTCTGCCTTTGGTATGCAGGCTAATCCTTTCTTTAGCCCGCAGAACTTTGCACAGCCACCAACTACAATGACCAATAGCAGTTCAGCTAGCAATGATTTAAAAGATCTTTTTGGGTGAGGTGTCTTGCTCTGTTTTTGAAGGATTACTTCAATTTTAATCATGGGTAAGCGAATTTACATCTTTGTATAGTTGGCTTGGAGGAACTACTTCTGTGGGAAAGTGAATGGTTCCATGACAGAAAACACCTTGTTTCCATGCCAGCATAGTAATTGTATGGACTCGTAACAGTTGAGTTTTTTAAAGCATTGAGGAATTTTTTCCTCTTACCACCTCCTCTTCCAAGTTTTTAAAAGACCCAACCCTTACCAATCTCTAAGAGAAAAAAGACACCTGAGTATCTTGAATAGCAGAATTTTTTAATCAAATGTTTGTTTATTTTAGCTTGTAAATCTTGGGTTATTTAAGAAATTTTGAGTTGATGGTTAATGCAAGTTTCAT
Source organism: Puma concolor (assembly GCF_028749965.1). NCBI lineage: Eukaryota > Metazoa > Chordata > Mammalia > Carnivora > Felidae > Puma > Puma concolor. The sequence continues at coordinate 21,339,997 of NC_141673.1, read as the reverse complement.
ATGTTAAATACTACATGGTACACAGTCTGCTTTCACAAGTCATTAGTCTTTAATGTGTGAAAAATCCTGATGCTCTATTGATTTGTTTGCATTTAGTATGACTGAAGGAGATAATGATAAACATAATGAAAAGGATCAGGTCACTTGCTTTTTCCAATCTTATTTACTTCACAGATGAACTAATGTTCAACACAAAAGACTGAACAAATACTACAAAATTTAACTTAATGTTGATTTCATTGGTTCAAACTAAAGGCATTATTAACCATCTTAAATGCAAACTAATCATTGTAAATTATATTTTAGCATGGTCTGCCTCAAATACTAATGTATTTTTCTGCATTTACTTGGATATATTTAGAATCACTTTCTTTCCTACTGTATGACAGATAGAAGAATATGTACTGATTTGTACAGATATTTGACAAAGCCCTCTGATGTGATTTCCCTGACTCTTGCCTTCATATTTCATTTTGAATTCAAACTTCTGAGGTTGTAGCACATATGAATTGCATTTTCAAAAGGATATTTGTAAGAAACTATATTTAATGAGTAAACTTTTGAGATTTCTGCTGTATCGTTTCAAATGTAATAAACTTTACTTCTCTAAAAATGAGCGGTTGTATCTTCTCGCTACCAACAGATTAACTTTCAGTTTACCATGATAAAGTCTGACCTCATCAATTACTGCAACTAAAGTTTAATTGTGTTCTAGAAATTTTAGGAAACTTTTGTTTGAACATTTTTATGTCCACAATTAGCTATTGTTAGCAAACAAAAAAAAATTCTTCTAATAGGAAATCTGCTTTATTTTTAAAGTCTTTCTCTGATATTTTTCTTTGATGTGCTGATTATTCAACCACAGAGCCTTATGCTGTAAATGTTATTTGTATTTTGTTTAAATTATATTCCACCATTATGTGATAACTTCAAAATGATCTTTCAGAGAACTATATATGCATTATAGTTGCTGCCATAGAGTTTGTGGTTTTTAATTCTCTGAAACCAGCAATCATTTAAAGTAAATCACATGAAGTTTAGTGTGCTGATACCAAGCTTATTCATTGAAATACACACACACACACACACACACACACACACACACACACACACACAAAATATATACATTGAATGTACAGTTCTTGATTATAAAATGTTATTTGTTGATAATATTGCTGGCAGTATTCAGTAAGGGGGTACTTTAAAAAATAAAAGGTCAGCTTTACATCTGGTTTCTGTATGAGGTGTACTTTGTTACTGCATGGTTTTATAAAAAAGATTCACAGGAATGTTGAAGAAATTTATCCAAGAAATGAAAGGCACTAGGAAGATCAAATGTTTTTGTCAAATACGTTCACACTCTGACCAGATTACTGGTCTTATTTGTAACACAATATTAATATTTCTCTTGAGGAAAGTTTACATATGGAATAAAATTAATGTTGAAGAATTTTCCTTAGTAACAATTTTGTAGTAACTGTTTATTAGGAAATTGCTTTTTATTTTGTAAAATAACTTGATGTCAGTGTTGAACTCCTAATTAGAAGGAAAGTTGAATATAACAACATATAATTTGAACTTCTAAATATAAAAATAGATTATTTGAAAGAATATAATATATAATTCTTAGGTAATTTTTACATCTTGAAATGTTCTCATTCATTGAGGTAATGGTGCTACAGTTTTAGAAATCTTTTCGTATAGTTTTTCTGTTTTCTTGAAGATATTTTACCTAAATCATGTCCATCAATTGAACTGCTACCATTCCCTTTATCTATTGAGAAATTGCATCTGATGGGTGCCTGGCTGGCTCAGTCGGTAGAGCACGCAACTCTTGATCTCAGGGTTGTGAGCTCAAGCCCCACTGGGTGTACAGCTTACTTGAAAGAAAGAAAGAAAGAAAGAAAGAAAGAGAGAAAGAAAGAAATTACATCTGAAATATAGTGCCATTTTTAGGCTTGTATTTCTGTGTGAACAAAATTTTCACAATACTAGATCATCTTAAAATTATTTCAGATATTGACAACATTTAAGTCCTTGTGCTTAGAGTAGAAAGTTGATGGGTTAAAAAGTACCTATAGACAAAAATTACAAGAAAGATTCCCTTTATTTGAGTTGGTTCCTTATTCTCCTAATGCTAAAATGTGTGATATATATAGAGAGAGGATGTATAAAAGGAAATGGAAATAGACTGTGTACTTGGCTGGTTTTTGTTTGTTTTTGTTTTTGTTTTGGAATGCTTATAACCCTCTTTTCACCTGAAGAAGTTAAGGAAGTAGGTTTTTGTTATTTTAACCTGTAAAATACCTCACATGGTTGCTTTTACAAGACTAAAAGAAAACGTATATGTGACAGTACCTGATAGCAAGCACAGAGTATGCACCAAATAAATTTTAGCTTTGATAAAAATCTCTATATTAAGTTGTGATTTTATGCTTTGTGATTTACTGGTCTTGAAATAATTTTTGAGCAAAATGAATCTAAGAATTTAAGCTATATAGGATTTTAACAGATAATCTACATTGGTGGCTTTCAAACTGTAACTATGACACTCAGAAATACGTTACACTGCAAACCAGCATATGAAATATATACCTGAAACAAATGTTTTAGAAAATGTCTTTAATACATGTGGAATATTCTGATTTTTTTATTCTATCCTATTCATTAAAAAAAACAACACCTTTGCAGTCTCAAAACAATTTCATGGTGTAGTGTGGATAAAACTGGAATAATTCAGCCCTTTCTCCAAGTTATAGAAATAGCGGGCCAGATACTTACATGGCCTAACCCAAGGAGGTCAGAGCCCGGAATAGAAGCTAGATTTTTTTCCCCCTAATCTGCAGTCTGATGTTCTGCCATGTTGCATCCTTTATTGTATGAATTCTTCTGCAGTTGCTTTTGTTGAGAATGTTCTATGTAGCAATATGTGTTCAGTATTCATTTTATACCGTAAGTATATTTATGTTGGAAAAATTGACGTTGAAGGAGAGGGAGGTGATGAAACAAATGTTTATGGTTAAAATCAGCTGCTTCTCTGAATTGTGGGTGAGGAGGGCTGGGGAGCCGGGTTAGCAGTGCTTGTGGTATCCAGACATGAAGCAGAATTAAAGTATGTAACCCTGAGGAGGAGGGGGTGCAGTGGGAAAAACCATTTCACCAAAATGGAGCTTGTTGGATATTAAAAACTTTTTCTGTCCAAAGCAGCCAAGTTTCTCCTGCCACTCAAGGGAGGATTATCTCCAAGATGTAAGCCACATAAGTAATTTAAAATTTTCTAGTAACTTCATTAAAAAGTAAAAATTGGTGAAATTAACGTTTAACTGAATAATTCAGAGCCAAAGTATTTCAACATAGAATTTATATAAAATTTAATGAGATATTTTACATTTTATACCTAGTCTTTGAGCTCCAGTATATATTTTACACTTAGCACACCTCAATTCAGGCTACTCACGTTTCAGATACTCAGTAGCCCCATGTTGCTAGTAGCTACTGTATTACATAGTGTAGGTGTATATAGAAGCTAAGCAGCCATAGGGGTGAACCATGGCAGTTATCAGCTTAACCATCTCCCAGCTCCAAATCCAACCTTTTCTGTCCTACTTTGTGATGCTGGAGCCTGGACCTTATAAATTTCTCTCTTTCGTGAGCTTAGCAGAATGTTAGTCTTCATTGATAGAGGGCCCTGAAGTGGCCCTGCAAAAAAGCAAGAGCATCAAGAAGACACTTCACTTCTGGGTCCTGGTTCTCTGTTTTAATTTACTGTTGGAGCTCAGGAGCCCAGCAGGAGAGTTCCAGCTGTGCGCGGGGTTAGACTCTCCCAACCTTGCTGTCCCTTTGGAACAGCTCCTGGGATCTACTTCCGGGACAACTCAGCAGCTGTCTCCCACTCTGTGGTCCATGAACTCTGACAAATTTCTACAATACTGGCAGTCTGAAAGTTCCTGTGGAAACCACACCCACTCCAGAGAAGCTTGGCGCTCAGCTTGGGGGGTGGGGGCCGGGGTGGGGAAGAGAGCCTCTCTTGGTCTTTAGTTACTTAATTTTTTTCACTTCCTCTCAGCCTAGAGGTAGTAGCTCCTTTTTTTCCTGCAACTGCTACTTCTGTACTCAGGCCTCTTTTGTGCCTTTAATTAATTAACCATTACTACTACTAGTTAACAATTATTTTATTAAAATTTCCTCATTCAAATACCTGGTGTGGGTTCTGCTTCTACCAGTTAACAATTATTTTATTAAAATTTCCTCATTCAAATACCTGGTGTGGGTTCTGCCTACTGACCTCACTCACTGATAGATCCTGAAAGTACTATGCCATTTTATTTAAACATTTAAAAATATTATTAAAATCTTTGTATTGAAGTATAAAGTTGACACAATGTTACATTAGTTTCAGGTGTACAAGGTAGTGATCTGACAACTATATGTTACTAAGCCGTTTAAAAATGGGGCCATATGATACATATTTGCTGCTAGCAAAAGTGTTAATGGGGTTGATTTTTATATACCTAGCCTATATTAAAACCTTCTAGGGGCGCCTGGGTGGCGCAGTCGGTTAAGCGTCCGACTTCAGCCAGGTCACGATCTCGCGGTCCGTGAGTTCGAGCCCCGCGTCGGGCTCTGGGCTGATGGCTCGGAGCCTGGAGCCTGTTTCCGATTCTGTGTCTCCCTCTCTCTCTGCCCCTCCCCCGTTCATGCTGTGTCTCTCTCTGTCCCAAAAATAAATATAAAAAAACGTTGAAAAAAAAAACAAAAAAAAAAACCTTCTAAAAGTTCTTTTTAAATGTGCTTGTGGGGGAAATCTGGTTTAGCTACTTTAATTATACCTAGTTGATGCAGTTCCAATTTTTATCTTTTTTTTTTTCCTTCTACTTTTTGCATATGTTCCTTTGTTGGCCTAGGTTGTTAGGAAAGCCAGTGTTTGACTTTCATATAAATAAGTAAATGAAACTGAGACTTTAATGTCTAGAATCTGAATATAGTAATCAACATTCATTCAGGTCTCTTCCAAGTCTCTGTCCTTAAGATTGCCAGTTTTTCTAAATGCAGTGATTAAATGAAAGTCTGATATGGGGCATTTGCATGGGCACACACTAGAAGCATACAGAGTGCATAGGACTTTGGAGCCAGATAAAGTTGGCAGGCTTTTTGTTATGTTTTTAGAATTTTTCAAGCTAAAATTCTAGCATTCATGCTGTAAGGAGGTGGCATGATTTATATGTTTGTTCATGTGTTGAAACAGATCCAAACTTGTTTTTAAGAAAATCTTGTCTCTAACAGTAGGTACTCTTAAGATCACTCTTGTGAAGTGATGGAAAGGCCTCTCCCTGAAACAATATCCTCATTAGACTGGTCCACTTTCAGAAGGGATGTTCTTTCTCTCCCCAGCACCAGTGATTCTATGCACCTGCCCTTGATCAGCAATAATATCCATGCCCCAGGTACCTGTCAGAGAAAGCCTTTAAGTCTATTGTCCAGCATTTAAAATCTCACTTTTAAGAAATGTTTATGGAAGAAGCCATATATTGAGTAATCATTCCAGTTCTCTAGAAACTAAGCCCTCTAAATGGAGGCCTTTGTGTCTGGGGTACCTTTGGTTACACATCAAGTTCCTTTACCACACTTAGTTTTGGACTGTATAGGGAAACTGAACATCCATGCCAGGGATGACGCTGGTTCACTCTAACATATAACGGTTTCTTTGAGAACCCACAGGAGAAATTTCAGGTTTCAGTTCAGGAGTAAATGTGCTTCTAAGCAACTGGTTTGCCCTAACCTTTAAAAGATAATGTCTCTGAATAATGTAAAAAAATCACATATTAACAGCTTGGAAGTTCAGCCAAATTTGCAGTCCACTTGTAGCAAATGTATAGGATATTGATAGTATGCACTGTTCAGTGTTTACCTTCTGGCTTTATCTGATTTTTTAAATTCCTACTTCTCCTTTGTTCTGGTTTCCTTTTTTTTTTTTTCTTCAAAGTTTTATATCATTTCTTTAGAAATTCTCATTTTGGAATAGTGTATAAATAAACACACAGAATGAATGGGTTTAAATCTTGTCTCTTTCGATAGCTGACTGTAATATGTTTTCCCAGCCATAAATTGAGGATCATGCTTTGCAGGCTTATTAGGATTAAATGAAATAAAGTGTGTGAAATATCTGGCAAGGCTCCAGGTACATGGTAGCTGCTCAATAGATATCCTCATCTTCCTTATGATGGACATAGGCCTCTAAAATAGTATCTGTGTGAAGAACAGACACATCACCTAGCGTGGTTTGAATTCATTCTTCAAAAAATAGGTTATAGGTTTGGCAAAGTGAGATTCTTGGGACACAAATGGTTATGAGATAATAGGCCTTGCCCTCAAGGGATTTGCACTATAGTTATAAAGGTAGCAGAGTAAGCAATTATAGGATAGTAATGTGACAGATATACGCAGGAGGCAAGCACAACCTAGACTAGGAGTGGGAAGGCTTCCCAGAGATGGGACATGAGGTCAGCCTTGCATAGTGCCTTTTTAAAATTGTTTTGGATGCTATCAAATGATTATTTAGGGATTGTATTTCCCCAAATGAAGCTGGTTACATTGGGAAGGGGAATAGAGCACTGGTTTTTAAAATTTAAGATTATATGAAAAATGCTTGAATTAAGGAAAGTCTGGTTAAATGACTTTTGATTACCAGGAAAAGTGGAATTAACATTGGCTGCTTAAAACCTTCCGTATTAGATGAACCTAGGGATGACAAGGCAAGGAGCAGGTGAGCTATAATGTCATTTTTAGCTAATTTATGTTTCATTCATTTCAGAAATTTAATGATTCACACTTATGGGTACAATAAAGGTATACCAAAAGATAAGTAAATCTATTCCTTTAAAACAGTGGCTGGCTTCCAGGGAAAAAGTTGTCTGGCATAAATGTATTTAGTCTATAAACTACCAGAAGATGTCACTGTGTCCCAATTAATGGTCCATGACACTGGCACTTTTGCAGGTACGTTTTTTGAACACCAGCAGGCTGTGATAGACTGATAAGAAAATTTGGCTTTTTGTATTTAATTTATGAGAAGGATAGGACCTCACAAGAAATATGTCTCCAATGTGTGTAGGTTTGTTCTGTTTTGATTCTTTATGTCCTAAGTATGAACCCTGTTAGCTGCTCCATATACTGAAATTATCTGGACACTTGGTTCCATCTGCACTTGGAGGTGAAGGTGGTGAAAAATTCTTCAAAATATCCTCCCTGATTTTACTTTCTCTCACATCTTTAGGTTGCATTATGATGCAACTGTACTTACTAAATTATCAGATTTCCTAGGATATTTTGGCCTTGGACACGACCTAAGATAGCACTGAATCTTTTTTTCAAGCTACCATTCATGGTGTATAAAGCAGAACTGGAAAGTGTTTTCCATGGGTGAAATGAACCAGTATTTTCCCAATTACTTACAAATAGGGACACCAGACTGAGTCTGAACCAATATATACTCAAGAGTGTTCAGGCAATAACACATATTAAAGAAAAATAAATTCTCTGGTCTTTACAGCCAGAAAATCGACTTGAGAGTTGATAATTAAGTGTCTTATGCTGGGTGCTGTGGGGAATGGATTTCTCCAAGATGAAATGATAAATAATTTGTTAAAGGCATCTAGTGACAGCCATCAGATGACTATATGGGTATGATTTCTAGTGAAATTCTGCCCAGTACCTCAAAAGAATTAAGTGCTTCATTGGTTTTCTCCATGCCGTTGGCTTCAATGGTAAAGTGGGGGTAGTCTGCTATTTGGTCCTCTAGGTAGTTATAAGGCTCAAAACAGCAGTTAAGAATGAAAAGTGCTCAGGGGCGCCTGGGTGGCGCAGTCGGTTAAGCGTCCGACTTCAGCCAGGTCACGATCTCGCGGTCTGTGAATTCGAGCCCCGCGTCAGGCTCTGGGCGGATGGCTCGGAGCCTGGAGCCTGTTTCCGATTCTGTGTCTCCCTCTCTCTCTGCCCCTCCCCCGTTCATGCTCTGTCTCTCTCTGTCCCCAAAATAAATAAAAAACGTTGAAAAAAAAATTTAAAAAAAAAAGAATGAAAAGTGCTTCATAAAAATAAGGAGTTCATGTTATGAATAAATTCTTCTATGAAAAATGTGAAACACTTGGAATTTATGCAGGGGCACCTGGTGGCTCACTCGGTTAAGCATCTGACTCTTGATCTCAGCCCAGGTCTTAATCTCATAGTTGTGAGTTCAAGCTCCCTGTTGGGCCCTGCCATGGGCGTGAAGCCTACCAAAAAAAAAAAAAAAAAAAAAAAAAAAAAAGAAAGAAAGAAAGAAAGAAAAAAATTATGCTATGTGGACATCCTGTAATTCTATATTTTGATTATTTGACTTTCTTTTACATTTTCATTAACTGGGAAAAAAGTTAATGACACCTAATATTTAGGCAGTTATGATGATGAACCAAAAATAGAACTTGTTAGGTTTCCAGGGTGTCTATACATGCCACCTTATGTTTGCAAAGTATATGGAGATGTATTTTATTTAATAATGGTATAAGATTATATTCCTATTATTTAGGAACATAGAGCTAAATTATTTGAATTCTAGTACCCAACTCACAGTGAGCTGAAATATAATGGGAGTAATAATGCTTTATTGGTGTTCTGGAAGCAGCATTGTATAATGAACATATGTAGTGAGGCTTAAATCCTGGCTCCACCACAAACTATGTAACTTTGAACAAGTTCTTGAGTTTCAGCCTGTTTGCTGATTTTTAAGATGGAGAGATAATATCTATTTGGTCATTCTACTTTGTAAGAATGAAATGATATCAGGTAACTCAAGTCAGAAAAGACAAATAAGGAAGCAATTACCACAGAATGGGCTAAAAGTTCCCTGTTAGCCTTAGAAAGGATATCTTGTCAGGCTTGGGTGGATAGTGGCAATCTTAATCCAGGGGAAAAAAAAAAAAAAAAAATCCAGGGGCTAGTACATCAGTATTTTATGTCAGTTTCTCTTGATTTTATTATTGGTTGGCCCTTCTTTTTAGTGGAACTTTTTAGTGAAAGCCAACAGCTTTGTTTGTAATCTTAAAAACCAGCACCCAGTCTTATTTATTTCTACAATTTCCACAATAGCTCCACAAGCTTGCCTATAATTAGGTGCTCAATGACATTAAAAAAAAAATTTTTTTTTCTTAACGTTTATTTATTATTGAGAGACAGAGAGAGACAGAGCACAAGCGGGGGAGGGGCAGAGAGAGAGGGAGACACAGAATCTGAAGCAGGCTCCAGGCTCTGAGCTGTCAGCACAGAGCCTGACATGGGGCTCAAACTCCCAAACTGGGAGATCATGACCTGAGCCGAAGTCGGATGCTTAACCGACTGAGCCACCCGGGCACCCCTCAGTGACATTTTTGAAGGCATAAGGATTCAGACTACATCTTTCCTGAGTTATGTTAAAGGCATTCTTTAGTACCCATGGGATTATAAGATCACAATGTACTGTGTACTGTGGTATTGCAAGCTCAGGAAATGGGTGTAAGGACCTACCCCCAGGTCTCCACATTCTAATAGCCAGGTTACCTTGGGCAAAATTGAGTCTTGATATCTGCTTATGTGTTCCACAGGGTCGTTGTGAGAATCAGATTAAATACTTGAAACTGCTTTGTATACAAATTTGACTAATAGAAGAATGAATGTTAAATACGGAAATGCAATGAAAAAATCATTTTATAAGTACAAATGATAATTGTCAACAATATAATTTAAAATGTTTAAAGATTGAGAGAAGTAAGTGCTGGATAAAATAGAAATTTTTGTGCTCGTCCCTGAGAATGAGGAATTGGGGTTACTGGGCTATTATTTCTAAAGATGTCGTAGTCAATATTTTCTCTAATGGAAGAGGCTTTTTTTTGTTATAGGATGACAGGAAGTCATCTACTATATGTCAATGGCTAGAATTTTTTCTAGTAAATGTTCAGTCTACATATCCCAAAGTGGACCAAAGTTTTAGTTTCATGGCCTTCCGGAGGTTCTGCTCTGCACACAATCTCCTATATCTTTGCACCATTTGATGTTTTGAGATGGGGATCACATGTTTAATAACTAAAGTCTGTAAAGCTCAAGACCTTCACTCTGGCCCTGTTTTGTACCACATGGCACACTCACCCATCTCTGAAAGTATACGCGGTTCCCTCAGATGTCATGCTCTCTCATGTAAGTCTTTGCTCCTACATTTTTTTCCTCTTGTTTGCCTCACTCTTGCTCATTCCTGAACACTTACACTATCATCCTCCTCATCTAGGAAGCCCTCTCTATTCCCCATCAGCAAGGCACAGGAGGAGCCCTTGCTGGTGCTCCCATAACTCCATACTCGGGGCTCACTACACTGAAAGGACTCATTCATTTTTCTGATTTCTTTGTTTCTTCAAGAGGAATATCACATCTCAGCCTATCACAGTGCCTCAAAGGGGCTGCCACATAGAGGCCTTCAAGAATAATAACAAATGAATAAATAAAATGAGCCTCAATTCTTTGAAGTCTGGCTTTTTATTTTCTTGTCTTATCAACAGTTCTAGTGTGGAGTTTAAGAGTACAGGCTCTAATGCCGGGCTTCCTGGGTCCATATTCCATTCTGTTTAGTTTCTTAGCTATGTGCACTTAAGCAAGTTTACCTAACCTCTCTGTGCCTCAGTTTCCTCATCTGTAGATGATATAATGATGGTGCCTACCTTGGAGTGTCATTGTGGTGGTTAAATGAGTTGAGTGCTTAAAGTCTGATACCTAGAAACTACTTCACAAATGGTATCACCTTTATCAACTATCTCAGTCACCACTAAGAAACTTTTGTAGATTTAAGTATGTTTCATGAGCAAAGGGAACACTCTCCCACCGTTGGTGGGAATGCAAACTGGGGCAGCCACTCTGGAAAACAGTATGGGGGTTCCTCAAAAAGTTAAAAGTAGACCTACCTGACAAGCCAGCAATTGTACTACTACGTATTTATCCAAAGGATACAAAAATACTGATTTGAAGGGGCACATGTACCCCAATGTTTATATAGCAGCACTATCAACAATAGCCAAATTATGGAAAAAAACCAATGGACATCAACTGATGAATGGGTAAAGAAGATTATACACACACACACACACACACACACACACACACACAAGTGAACATAGTGGAAGGGAAGGAAAAATAAAAAAGATAAAAACAGAGAGGGAGGCAAACCATAAGAAACTCCTAACTGTAGAGAACAAACTGAGGGTTGCTGGAGGGGAGGTGGGTGGGGGGATGGGCTAAATGGGTGATGGGCATTAAGCAGGGCATTTGCTGTGATGTTATATGTGGTGTTTTACGTCACTGGGTTTTATATGTCACTGGGTGTTATACAGCAGTGATGAATCATTAAATTGTACTCCTGGAACCAATACTATATGTTAAATGACTTGAATTTAGATAAATACTTGACCCTTAAGAAAGAAGAGTCATGTGGTCTTTGCCTAGTAGTGCTTCCAATGTGTGCTCTAAGAGATAAGTACCTAAGAGTATCTGGGGATTGAAGAAGGTTAGAAGCTCTACCAGTGGATGCTTTCCATAGCAAGAAGGTATGTTTGTCATATTTTGATTGTATTTGCTTTTGATGAATAAGTGAGCTTTTTTGGAAATGGGTAAAGACTTGGTGGTGGATTGATTAGATGTGTGATGTGCTGGGGTCTTAGCATTCTCAGCCTTGAGGGTTTATAGGTGGCAAGATTGGTGGCCAGAAACTATGCCTTTTAAAAGCATGCGGCTGACGGGAATTTTTGTTATACTCTATATTAAGCGATAGTTAGGACAGTGTGATACTGGCACAAAGGTAGACATGAAGGTCAATAGAAAAGAATTGACAGTCTAGAAATAAATCTTTATGTTCACCTGATTTTTTTTTTTTTTTTTGCAAAGGTGCCAAGGATAGCAATTAATCCAGGATAGCCTTTCTAACAAATGGTTTTGGGACAACTGGATATTCACATGGAAAATGTTGAACTTAGATGTTCACCTCACGCCATTATATATAAATGAATTCAAAATGGATCATAGACTTAAATGTAAGAGCTGAAACAGTAAAACTTGTAAAGGAAAAAATGGGAGAAAATCTTCAAGATCTCAGGCTAGTCAAAGATTACTTAGATATATGAACAAAAGCACAGTCTATAAAAGAAAAAATAGATAAATTAGACCTCATCAAAATTAAACATTTTTACACTTCAAAATACAGCATGAAGAAAATGAAAAGACAAATGGCAGACTGAGAGAAAATATTTGTAAAACGATCTGAAGAAGGATTGAAAATATATGCACCTCAACAATAAGACAAAAATCTCATTTAAAAAATGGTTAAAATATGTGAATAGAAATTTCACCAAAGAAGATATATAAGTGGGCAATATCCACATGAAAAGGTGGTCAATATCATTAGTCATCAGGGAAATGCAAATTAAAACCACAATGAGATACCATTTCATACCCACTAGAATGGTTATACTAAAAAAGACAGCAAATATTGGTGAGGTTGTGCAGAAATGGGAGTCCTCATACATACTGTGGGAATATAAAATAATGCAGCCACTTTGGAAAATAATTTGGCAGTTTCTTAAAAAGTTCAACATATACTTACCATATGACCCAACAATTTCACTCCTAGGTATTTGTCCAAGAGAAAGGAAAAGATGTCCACGCAAAGACCTGCATGGATATATTCTTGACAGCTTTCTGCATAGTACTCAGAAATTGGAAACAACCTAAATGTTCATCAACAGGTCAATGGATAGACATCATGTGGTAAGTCCACATATTGAAATATTCCACAGAAAAGGAAAAAAGAAGGGACAAACTACTGATATGAGCTGTGACTTGGACAAACCTCAAAATTATTATACTAAGTGAAAGAAGCCAGGAACAGGAGACCGTATATTGTATGATTCCATTTATACGAAGTGTCCAAAAAAGACAAATCTATAGAGAAAGAAAGTAGATTACTGGTTGCCTTGGGACAGGGGGTGGGGGTGGAAGATGGGGATTAACAGTGAGTATAAAGGATCTTTTTGGGGTGATAGACATGTTCTATCTGCTTTGTGCTTTAGTGTGATGGTTGCACAACTTGGTAAATTTGCTAAACATCATTGTCCACTTGAAATGGACAAACTATCAGATATACAAAACATACCTCATAAAGTCAGAGGAGGCAATGTGAAGGGTGTGATGGAGGAAGAGAGAGAGACACACAGGGAGACAGATGAGAATGGTTGGAGCCAGGCTGTTTGGATCTGAAACCTGGCAAGTCTAACCTCTTTGCCTCAGCTTCCTGTTAGTAAAATTGGGAAAAATAAGTTACTAATCACAAAACAGTGTTGGAAAGATTGTGATAGTACATGAAGAATACTAAACAGAATTTGGACCATAGAGAGGACTCAATAAAATATTAGCCATAATAATAATAATAATAATAATAATAGTTATTATTGATAGTAGTAGTTAACCTACCAAGGATCCAGCTCTGATTTAGATAACTTAATTCAAACCTTGGAGAAGGATTGGAATGCAGCTTGCGGTTGGCAATTACTAGTCCTGTGGACATGACTTTTGGGGTATCTGAAAGGCTAAAACACAGGATTTGTCAGGCACATGCAGGCTGGGGGATTGGAGCACTGGAACCTTGCAGACGAAAGCTGCTTCTTCATGACAGCGTCGTATATAGAGGCATTAGCTGCAGCCCATAAACATGGGAGCAACGTGATATTTTAACCCCAGTTCAACAACTTTTTAGGTTATATCCCACAATGGAGCAGGTCCTCCTGGGGCAGAGGACAGGTGATTTGGAGGCATGGAGAGGGACGCCTTGCCTAGGAGGGTTTCTAGAGGAAGAGACATCTCAGTGAGACTTAAGAATCCCCTGACATTTCCCAGATAAAGGGTGAGGAGAGTTACCCAGGCAGAGGATATAGCTTGAGCAAAACTCAGAGGCGACATGGAGCTTGATGAATTCAGTAAAGGGCTGATATGAAGAGCAGAGTAATAAGAAATAAGGCTGGGGTCCCATGGAGGGCCTTGTGAGCCATGATAGAGAATAAAGAATGTGGATTTCTCCTGAGGACAGTGAGGATCAGTGAAGAAGCCTAAGCAGGTACTAGGACCAGCTCAGATACCTTCAGTGAGGTGGTCCCAATGGCACCCCCGCACCACACCTTGAGGGATCGCTCTGTTGATCAGGAGAAAATAAATGCCTTCCTAGATGTTTGCCTTTAGCCTGCTTGAGCGCAAGCGCCCCTCCAAGGACCACATCCCTACTAGTGTCTGGCAGAAAAACTGTTTCATGTTTCCCACGAGGGGCATAAAAGGCATCATGTGGTGGCTGAGAGCCTGTCTGTAAGGCCAGACCTCAGAGAAGCAGAGGACTTGTAAATGCTTCATACACTCCACCCTGGGTGTCTGCTCTGGCTGAGAGCCCATTAATAAGCCCCAGCGGCTGAGGGGCAGGTATTGTGCCGGTTACTATAGCATCACCTTGGAAAGGATCACTCCGTGAGAGCCACGGGCTGAGTGAGGCAGGAGGGGGATGTGGTCAGAAGCAGCAGGAGGGGCTGGAGAAAGGCTGCAGTTGCTGTCGCTGGTCTCAGGACACCTCGTGGGCTGGAGCCCACTTCAGCTTCTCCAGCTGCAGCCCAAGGGAGGGAGTGAGGCTGCGCTCAGCCTGAGAGTGGCTGCCAGAGACAGCGCCACAGGCTGCTGCTGAGCTTGTAGCTTTCAAGGGACTGAATTCCCAGCCAGACACTACTTGGCCTCTTTTTGCGGGGAGGGGGAGCGGTTTGTCTCCTCTTGAAAGATCTGGGCTGGGTTTCATCTCCTTTTTGATTTTAAGTAGTTACCTCCATGAGAACTGACTTCAGGGTGTTCATCGAGGGAAGCAGGGTGGTCCCCATGCTGGAAATGAGAAAGCATGACAGTTTCTGAGACTTGACTCTTAGTGCTCGGAGGTCCCCCATACTCATTCAAAATGCCTTTTAAAGCATTTGATACCTTCAAAGAAAAAATTTTGAAACCTGGAAAGGAAGGAGTGAAGAACGCCGTGGGAGATTCGTTGGGGATTTTACAAAGGTAAAGTTTGAATGCAAACTTTAGGTTTATTTCTGAGTAGTTTCACATTGCCAATGTTTGAGAGGCTTTGCTTCATGTTTTAAAAGCTAAATTTTTAAAGAGGAGTGGGTAGGTCAGATTAGATGGCTTCTGGATCCCCTTCCAGCTCCAACACGTTACGTCTGGAGGGGGAAAAAAAAAGATGCATCGAAAGTATAGGGTTGAATTAAGAAAATACCGAGATAGGCGTTCTGCTTATATGGTAGTATTGGTACTTACCAGAGATGGTGATATTGCATATTGTGTGTTTGGCATTCAATTGGAAGAGGTTTGGGAGATAATATTTCATGTTAATTCAATAATAATGACAAAATCAGGAACCACTTTATATTGTATACTTTTGGTTGAAATAATTTTTAGGAATTTTTCACTATAAATCAAAATTAAGTATGTGTTTAGATTGTTATATAAACTAGAGGGGTTGCTGATTGGTTTTGAAAGAAAAGAATAGTTACACAGTAGTTTAAAGAAAGTATCTTTAAAAATTAGTATTTAAGACAAAAAGCCTTACATGGTTACAATGGGAAAATATTATGTACTATCATTAAAGTGAATGTTTTTGTCCAAACCAAAAAGATAAATCTTTTTTAAAGTTAAATATATTATTATTAGAAGGAGAGTGTGTCACAAATGAATGAATTGATGTGACATTTTAATTTGTGATTTTTTTTATAGACATAGTAAATGCCTTTCTAGGTTTTATAGATGAATTAATAAGCAGTCCTTATGTACAAGGTAAGACAACTTCTTTAATCCCTCTGATATAAATAAATGTGAAAAATACTCCTGATAAGATTTTTATATGTTTGAATGATTATTTCTAATCCTAATGAGTGAAATTTCATCTGGCATCTCCTTTTAACTTGTATATGTTATCTCTTCAATGAAAAAAAAAATTTAGTATTCAAAGGACTATTTCTAGTCACACAGAGATGCATTCCATTCCTTGGATTTTATAACACAGGGGCTCCTGTCAGTGTGAAATTTTCCACTATATCACTCTTGATGAGCTTTCCTAGTAAGAGAGCTGGGGTCAGCCCCTCATTAATTTAAAAGTTAAAAACGAAGAGGTTTTGATTAGACCTACACTGAATTATCGTGTATAGGTAAAAACCTAGCTGACAGCAGGATAAACCAACCAGACATAGCAAATGATTGTAATGACCTTTTCTTTGAAGAATGTTTTATCCTTGTGTTGCACACTCCCCGGGTAATGTCCATCTTACTGTGGTGGTGTTCATTTGATTAAAAATGGAAAAAGAAGGTACAGTGTCTTGATTGGCATATTCAAGTATAATGACAAAGGAATCTGACAAAGTCAGGCATAAAAACCAGAGTTGACTACAATCACCATTATAATCACCAGACTCTGTACCTTAGTTTATAAAATATTTGACAAAGAAGTACTTAGGAATTTTCTTTCCAACGTTAAGTTGAATTGCTTTTTTGAAATTTAATCACTTTCTTTGGTAAGAGACTATTGTAAGAACTGGTTTTGCTATGTTTGATTGGATGATCCTCTTGAAGATCTTTTTGTTTGCCAGATTGGTTTGCTTAGGAATAGAACAAAATTCATAATTTCCCAGTTGTGCGACCTCAGCCCTAAACAAAGCTATGTGTTTAGGACTCTGAATGGTTTCCTTGGAACTGAATCATGAAACAATAGAAAAATGGCTAACACAGGCCTAGAGATGCAGAATGCACTAAAATGCATGCTAGATGTTACCACTGTTGTCTTAATTGGAGAATGACTTGAGAAAAAATAGAGCCAAACTAGAACCCCTTCTTTCAGTGATTCTAGAAAGAAGTTATTGACAGAGGATGGTTAAAAAAAAAAACAAAAAAAAAAAAAACAAAAAACAGGCATTAATTGACCAGCAAGCCAAGTTCACCCTAAGCTCTAGCAGTCGTTGAACAAACCTCCAGAATTAGGGCTCCTCCAGCGAGACCAACTCTGCCACACACTTGATGTTGACCTTGTCTTAGAGGTATTTATATATAAAGGGCTTTGCCCAGGGTCTGGTATATAATGACCATTCCCTCCACTTGCTAATTTTTCACCTAAAACCAGTTGGCAGAATCCAATGGGGAAAAAAAATCAGAAGAAACTGTTTTCTGTTTTGTAAGGAACAAGAACATTTGGAAGTTAGAAACTCTGACTTCCTAACTTACCAAGCAGTATATAACTCACTGTCTTGTAATATTTGATACTGAAATCATCATCTAAATGGAATTCTTGGGGTGCTTTTTAATTACTGAGCATTCTGCACAGTCAGGGGAGTGGCAAATGCATAGGGAAGCATTTGAAGTTTGCACCTGGGGCTGATTACAGTCAGGCATTATTAGCCTTCCTGTTACTCCTGGAAGAGTTATTGATAAAAAGGAGCTGGACAATTTAATCAGCTAAAAGTACAATAATATTTCAGAAGCGTAGGAAGAAAGAATACATTTATTTATAGTCCAGTATTAGAACAGATGACATAGAAGGCATTAAATTTGGAAGTTAACATCTAGAAATTGACATGTAGATTTGTTCAACTTACATGACAATATGAGTGTCCTCTAATTGTCTATGTGTAATAAAATGATAATGGCAAACATTATATATTCCAGACACTGTAAACTCATTTACTTGTATTAAACCCTATGGGGTGGGGGCTATTACAGTTACCATTTTACAGATGAGAAAGCCGAGGCACAGCGAGGTTAAGTAAGTTGTCCAAGGTCACACAGACTATAAGTGGCAGAGCTGGGTTTCCGACCAGACTTTCTATGACCACTATTCTTACTCATTACTCTATGTGACCTCTCTAAGTGTCTTTGCTCTTCCCACTTACTGACTTGAGACTTAATGACTCATGTAGGCTTAGGGAGTCACTTGGGCCGCAACGTAGCCAGCCACCTCTGGATCTTATGGCAAGTCTGGGCTTTTCTCCTAATCAGTTGTAGTATGTAGTATTGAAGACTTCCCCCAAGGGAAACTGAAGGGGTGCCTACTCTCCTTATAAATATTTTTATCTTCCCTTTAAAGAGATGGACCAATCCCTGGGTATTGTGTCCATCCTCAGCATTCAGTGCCTGTGATTTCAACATATGCAGCAGACATGCCCCGTGTGCTCCATTGATAAACACAAGTGCGTGAGAGCAGGCTCTGAGGTCAGGTGGGCCCGGCCCGCAGTTCTAATTGCTGTGACATCATTTACTTTCTGCCTGTACAACCTCAGGCAGCTTGGCTTCCACTTTTGCAGCCAGGGTAATTCTAGAAAAACAAAGTCAGATCACATCTCTCCTCTGCTCAAAACCTCCCCATGGTTCCCCACCTCTCTCAGAGTTAAAGCAAGCATCTTTTCAATGGCCTTCAAGGCCCTACATGGGCTGTGGGAACTTGAGAAGTCTGGCATTTCTGGCCTTCTTTCCCTGCCTCATTCTGCTCCAGCCATACTCTGCACTTTTATTGGAACTCCCCAGACCCACTGTCTTCCCAGACCTACTCTTGTGCCAGATGATGCACCCTATCTTTTTCACCCTGAAAGCTTTTCTCTCTAATAGGCTGATGGTTTGTTCTCCCATGTTCACGTCTCTCATCAAAGGTTACCTTCCCAGGGAAGACTTTCCTGACCATCCTATTTAAAGATAAAGCCCCCCTCCCCCATTCCCTGTTTCTCTTCCCTGCTTTGTTTTGCTCCATTTCTACCTCTAAAAGCAGAGCCTGAAACAGGGATTTGGAGAGTCTAGGATATGATTTATTGGGGGTGAAGTTGGGAGGGAGTAAATCAGGATAGTAAAGGAGAACACCAAGCAAAGATGTGATCTTAGGTAATGCACAGGGGTCAGAGCGGGAGGATCTGGGGCATAACTGGCACTGAGTTGTCCCTTTAAGCAAAAGAGCCAGCCTTTTATGTCTCTGCATCAGTCAGTCATTGACTGTGGGCTGTCCCTGCTGAGGATTAGGACCAGTTCAGGACCAGTCAGCCATGCCACTATGGTGACCTTTGGCGTTGCTTTTTGGTCTTGGCCTGAGGACACCAACATGACTGGGCAGCAGTTATAACTATATGTAATGGAATTTTCATTGCATTCCCAAGTGGAAGAATTCTTCCTTGGGCATCAGAACTCCTAAACCCAGTGGGTCTAAAATTGAAGAGGTGAGATATTCCAGAAGTGGGTTACTGGGAATGATGATAAATGGACTACTTCTACTTTTATCCCTTCTTTCTCAGACCAGTGTATTCCACCTGTTGGGGACATAGCACTATTACAATAACTATCGGTTTATGGAACATACTGCATCCTGAAGGATGGTGCTCTATCCTAGCGGGCATTCCTCTCTGAACTGATGCCTCAGTGGAATCTTTAAGAGGCTTCCTCAGCTCTGGCAGGCTACCCTTCTGCATACTGAAGCTTGTGGTAGGTCCAGTGGATGCCATTGTTATGCGCCCCCTGCTATATTTCCTTTGCCATAAATTGGGTGTCTTGGTCTTAGGTGATGTTATGTGGGATTTCATGTTGGCTGATCAGGATTCTGTGAATCCTCAGATAGTGATACTGGCCAAGACTTGCAGGCTCATATATGGAATATATGTCAGCCCCACCCACTCAAGATGAATTGCTACTCTTTCCAAGATGGAAGGAGTCAGATATAAATAGTTTGCCACCAAGAAGCTGGTTTCTCCTGAGGGATTGTGCCATAGCAGGGACTCAGCATTGGTTTTGGTGCTGACAGCAGTGGTAGCCACGTCAGTCTTGGTGAGTGGGATCCCAAGCACAGTCTCCAGCTCTGCTACCATTGCCACTCCACGTGCCACTGCTCTAGAACTGGGCGGCTGAGAGCAGAAGCTGGCTAATATCCACCAGCCAAGCCAGCCGTCCATTGACCGTTCAGTTCCCTTTGCAAAGGGAAGGTCTGTGATGTGTGTTCATGAGCAGCCCAAACATCTCACACTCTGTCCGTACTCTGTGTTCATCCTCTTGTCTGTCAGTTGCTGTGAGTCAGACCCCTCAAATGCCATTCTGACCTTGCTATCCTTCTCTCTGATCTTGAAGTGCTGCCATTGGCCTCTGCTACTGCCAGATTCTAGTGTTCTGACTGCCCCGGGAGCCCAGTTCTGGAAAAGTATCCCCTGCTGTCAGACGGGATCTGCCTAGGACAGCCACTGCAGAGAGGCTCACTGGTGCTGATGGCCCCATGACCCTGCATTCCTTATTGCCTTGGTAAATGGAATGTGGTTCCTCTGGCTTCCTAAGGAATATAGTTAGCTTGTGGGTTTTCTGCCTTATCTAGTAAATACATATAGCATATCTCCTTTTTTGAGACTTTCAGTCCCTTTCTCTACAACCTGCCATAATAGTTCTGGCATTTCTCCTAAAAAACAAAAACAGTTGGGGTTCCTGGGTGGCTCAGTCGGTTGAGTGTCTGACTTTGGCTCAGGTCATGGTCTCGCAGCTTGTGGGTTCATGCCCTACCTTGGGCTTTGTGCTGACAGCTCAGAGCCTGGAGCCTGCTTCGGATTCTGTCTGCCTCTTTCTCTGTCCCTCCCCTGCTCGTGCTCTGTCTCTCTGTCAAAAATAAATAAACATCAAAAATTTTTTTTGAAAAAATAAAAAACAAAAACAGTTAAAGGGGCACCTATTTATTGATGATTCTGATTGACATTGAAAATATGTCATGAATTTTTATTCTAAATAACAGACCTCAAAATTTTAGCTAATTTAATCCTCACTAATTCATCTATATGGGCCACTCAAATTTAGTAGTCACTGTAATAGGCATTAAAAAATGAAATAGGCCTATAATTTAGGTTTATAAGACAAAGAAGGAAAGGAGAGAAAGTAGGCCCCTGAACCCAAAGAAGAATATTCTTCTGGCCTTGATTATTCTCTCTTTGAAATGAATCTGAATGGCAAGAGGAATGATGTTGGACATGCTTATTAAACCATGACCTGACTTCTCCTGGTCCCTATCTTTATGTTCTTATTCAAAGGGTGAAGTCATTCATGGTCAGAAGTCACTGATAGTCAAATCCACTTCAACAATCTGCTCTGCTCAATTATTGACCCACAAGAAACTCTTGAGTCATTTTTTTTTTTAAACGTGAGAGTGGCCAATCTCTGCCCACAGTGCAATAATGACTAGAAATTAGTACATAATTATTCTTTTTAAACGAGAGAGAAATTGTCAGGCTCTTCTTGGCATCTCTACTTTGTCTAAACCTCTGAGAGCCATACTAGTAGCTCATTAGAACTATTTCTTCTGGCCTTTGCCAGGATGTTAAATCCTGTCTCAAGGGAGAATACCCCTTGCATTAATTTTTCCTAAGGCTGCTATAACAAAGCACCACAAACTGAATGGCTTACGTTTATTTATTCTCTTACCATTCTGGAGGCCAGAAGTCCAAAAGCAAGGTGTCAGCAGGACCACACTCTCTCTGAAGACTCTGAGGAGGATTTATCTCTGCCTCTTCCTCGCTTCTGGAGGCTGCTGGTAGTCCTTGGCATTCCTTGGCTTGTAGACACACATCACTCCAGTCTCTGCGTCTGTTGTCACATGGCTTTCTTCCCAGAGTTTCCGTGTCTATCTGCTAATTCCCCTATTTTTATAGGGACACCAGTTGTTGGCTAAGGGCCCACTCTGATCCAGTATGACCTCGTCTTAACTTGACTACATCTGCAAAGACCCTATTTCTAAATAAAGTCATATTCACAGGCACTGGAAGGTTAAGATTTGAACATATATTTTTGTTTTTATTTGGAAGCACTGTCCTGATTTTTAAACTCTGGAAATTAGGGGAGCCTGGGTGGCTCAGTCGGTTGGATGGCCAACTTCGGCTCAGGTCATGATCTTGTGGTCTGTGAGTTCGAGTCTCGCGTCGGGCTCTGTGCTGACAGCTCAGAGCCTGGAGCCTGTTTCAGATTCTGTGTCTCCCTCTCTCTGACCCTCCCCCGTTCATGCTCTGTCTCCCTCTGTCTCAAAAATAAAAATAAACGTTAAACTCTGGAAATTAATCCAAATTCTAAAAAACCATACACACACCAAACCATAAACCGAAACCTGTCTGTGGGCCAGACTGGCCTTTGAGCTGTCAGTTTGTCACCTGTAGCTTAGGCTTTTGGAATAAAAAAGCCATAGAGACCAAGTCTTTTTTTTTTTTTTTTTTCTTATGATCTATCTTATCATGTCCTGATTAGGTAATAAGAACTGACTCTCTCCTTGAATGAGGGTACAGGAAAGGTTGAAATTACCTGGAGAAAAATAAAAACAAGTTAACACTTCAAAATTTGTGGAAATGTGCTAGGTGCTAGGGATACTTGGCTCCTGACTTTGAGCTTATAGTCTACTGGAAGAGGGAGATATTAATTTGAAAAATTACAAAAATACAGGTACTATGACATTATTGATTGGGTAGGAGTTGACCAGGTGCATTATTTTGAGATCTTTTTGAATCTGATGTCCTGAGAGCCACACTCATGAGATCCTATTTCAAATCCCAAACTAGCTCTGGGAGTCAGATTTTAAATCCCTCCCCCCTTTTTTAAAACTTATCATTTCATGGGATGCATGGGTGGCTCAGTTGGTTAAGCATCCGACTTTGGCTCAGGTCACAATCTCATGGTTCATGAGTTTGAGCCCTGCATCGGGCTCTGTGCTGACAGCTCAGAGCCTGGAGCCTGCTTCAGATTCTGTCTCCCTCTCTCTCTGCCCCTCCCCTGCTCATACTCTGTCTCTCTCTCTCTCTCAAAAATAAATAAGCCATTAAAAAAGAAGTTATCATTTCATGATTATTTATCAGGTGCTAGGAATGATACTGAGTGCTTCATAAGTTTTATCTCATTTAGTGCTCACAATAGTTCTGTTCAGAGAGGTCTAAGTAACTTGCTCAAGTTCAGACAGCTAATAAATACCAAACTCAGCATTTGACACAGGACTGTCTGACTCTAGAGCATGTTCCTTCAATCCCTCTTCAGTATTGCTTCTCAGAACCTTTAAAAATGTTTACTTAGGTGAAGCACTTGATATTTGTAAGGTGCTTTCTGGTTAGGTCCTGCAGCATTCTAGAAGTAGGCCTGATATCAAATCTGGGTTGTGTTTTCACTTCACCCACTGCAGCTGGGTGACTCTTGGGCAAGTCTCTTTTCCTTTTTTAAGTGTTTTAAATGTTTTAAAAGTTTTTTTTTTTAAATATTTATTTATTTTGAGAGAGAGTGAACTCAAGTGGGGGAGGGGCAGAGAGAGAGAGAGAGAGAGAGAGAGTGAGGGTGAGAGAATCCCAAGCAGACTCCACACTGTCAGCTTGGAGCTTGAGGTGGGCTCAATCCTACGACTGCAAAATCACGACCTAAGCCGATATCAAGAGTCAGATGCTCAATCAACTGAGCTACTCAGGCACCCCTTGGGCAAGTTTCTGAAATGTTCTGAGTCTCAGTCTCCCAAGCTGTAAGAGAGGAATAAATTCTACTTCTCAAGATTGTTCTGAGGATTAAGGGAGATATTATATATACACATATATATAATACCTCACCCTGTACTAGTGTAGGATGTAGTTGATATTTTTCAATTCCCTTGCTTTTTCCAGTAGAATAGCAACTTAATGATTGTGTAAAAACCAGTCTGAAGTAAATGTGGCCCTTCTGGAAGGTAAATTAGAGTACCACATTAGTCTGCTTGGGCTGCTGTCACAAAGTACCAGAGACTGGGTGACTAACTTAGCAGAAATTTATTTTCTCACAGTTTTGGAGGCTCCAAGTCCAACATATTACCTCTTTAGGGCCCTTTGTCCAAATACATTCTGAGGTCCTGACGGTTAAGGCTTCAACATAAGAATTGAAGGTGGGAACCGTGGGGACACAGTTCAGCCCATAATACATACTTACCAGGGGCACCTGGGTGGGTCATTCGGTTAAGGGTCTGACTGGCTCAGGTCATGATCTCGTGGTTCTTGAGTTACATTGGGGTCTGTGCTGACAACTCAGAGCCTGGAGCCTGCTTCAGATTCTGTGTCTCCGTCTCTCTCTGCCCCTCCCCCGCTTACGCTCTGTGTGTGTGTGTGTGTGTGTGTGTGTGTGTGTCTCTCTCTCTCTCTCTCTCTCAAAAAATAAACATTAAAAAAAATAAACACTTACCATAAGTGAGCAAGTGAATGGATTTTATTTTATTTTAATGTTTGTTTATTTTTGAGAGAGAGAGAAAGACACAGAGAGACAGAGAACAAGTGGGGGAGGAACAGAGAGAGAGAGAGAGAATCTGAGAGAGAGAGAGAGAGATAGCGAGAGCGAGAGCAAGAGCGAGAGTGAGAGAGAGAGAGAGAGAGAGAGAGAGACAGAATCCGAAGTAGGCTCCAGGCTCTGAACTGTCAGCACAGAGCCCAATGCAGGGCTCAAACTCACCAACTGTGAGATCATGACTCAGCTAAAGTCGGACACTTAACCAATTGGGCGACCGAGGCGCCCCACAAGTGAATGGATTTTAAAAGTCATAAAATGATCTGTAAGCCTGTTTGCTTTGTGCTCCAAATGTTGACCTTACTGCCTACCAGACCAAATCAAACCAAACCTGCTCCATAATTACTGGATACATTTGAATTCTTAAGTAAGCAGTTAGACTCCTGGGGCTGAGCTGTTTACTGGACAACTGTTTGTGAACAGTGAGCTTGTACTTCTCTAGTGTGTAAGGAGCCAGCAGCCCACAGATAGCAGCTCTCTATATTTGGAGAGACAACAAGACAGACGTTGCCCTGGCAAGAATGAAGATTCTTTGATCTTATAGACCAAGCGCAAACACCTAAAAACCTAATATGATAAAGAGCTCTTTAGGATAATTAAAGCTCTCCACTTCCGAAGAAAGGAGTCCCTTTTTCTTACTCTTATGACCCCACTCCTCTTTAGAAAAACAAACAAACTCGTTTCTGGGCAAGGGTGAATAGATCTTTGTTCCACTATTTAACTGTTTTTAAAACAACTCAAACCTGACTCTGAGGCCCTAGCCTGGTGTAAATGAACTTTCAGTTGATATGGGTGGGCCCCTCCTGCCACAAACAGATTGTGCAAAGGACCCACATACAACTCAGGAGGTCCCTCCAGTGGGGGTGATCCATGTTTGGGTCTGGTTCCATGGTGGCTTGAAGTCTGGTGACTCTGCTAGTACTTTAAGCAAGGGAAACTGGGACCCAGGGCCCAGGCCTCTTCTCCACAGCTCCCCGTATCCTATCTCAAACTCAGGGGAGTGCTGTAAGAGGTGGTTCAATTGAGGTGAGGCAGCTATAGGTCCTGCCACTTGGGGAGCCCACACTTCTTTCCTTGTGGTATATCTTCCTGTTTACCACACTCCTCTTTCCTTTCTCTCTGTCCCCCATACTGTTGTGTCCTCTCTCTGTAAACTCTCAGGACACCCAAGATGGCATCATGCACACAGAGAGTGCTTGTGTTGGTTCAGGTCCTCCAAGAAGGAGATGCTAGGACAGGAACAGATTCTCTAAGGGAAAATAGGGAAAGAGCTGAGGGGGGCTGGGAGAGCATTTGGACTGCAATGCTATCTGTGTAGGGGAAAGGGTGGGGAGATTTTGTAGAAAGAGTCTCAGACTACACCCCAGTACTAGAAGATTTTGTAAGAACAATGGGGAGTCCTGGAGCCAGTTGCCCATCAGAGGCATCCCACCTCTTGCAGGAAAGGGCCTGCCTTCTATCCCTGCTGTGTTCAGTGTTTGGTGGGAAGCAGCCTGTGGGAAGGTAGTACTCCAGCCAAAATCCTGGTGCATTCAGAGCATATCAGCTGGGATTGTCTTTAATTAAGCTCCTCAAGACTCCATGGTGCCTGAAAATGTTAGTCTGTGTTACTCTTCATCCAAAGCACGTGACTGATTATAGAGAAATGCTAAGCTTATAGCTTGTAACAATTTTATTATTAGCAGTAATAGTAGTACTTACCATTTACAAAAAGCTCTTTTATGTACCAGGCACTGCACTAAATAATTTACGTGCATATTGTGTCATTTAATCACTAAAACAACCCTATGAGATAGCTATGATCATTAGCCCATTTTAGAAATGGGTGTTGTTATGGACTGAATTGTGTTCCCCCCAAATTCATATGTTGAAGTCCTAACCCCCAGTGCCTCAGAATATGACTGTTTTTGGAGATAAGCTCTTTAAAAAGGTAATTAAAAAATCATTATTTCACTATATGCTAACTAACTTGGATGTAAATTAAAAAGTAAATAAAAAAAGGTAATTAAAAAGAGAGAGAGTGAGAGGGAGACTCTTAACTACAGAGAACAAACTGATGGTTACCAGAGGGGAGAGTGGGAGGGGGAATGGTTGAAATAGGTGAAAGGGATTAAGCATACACTTATCTTGATGAGCCCTGAGTAATATATAGAATTGTTGAATCACTATATTGTACACCTGAAACTAATATGACACTGTATGTTAACTATACTGGAGTCAAAATGAAAAGCTTAGCAAAAGAATAAATAAAAGAATGCAGAGATAAAACAAACAAAAGAATACAAAGATTAAACAAACAAACAAACAAAATAGGTAATTAAGTTAAAATGTAGTCTTTAGGGTGGGTCCTAATCCAAATGACCGGTGTTATATGAAAAGGACATTTGGGCACAGAGATATGCAGAGGGAAGGTAATGTGGAGACAGCCATCTGCAGGCCAAGGAGAGAGGCCTTAGGAAAAACCAATCCTGCCGACACCTTGACCTTGGACTTCTGGCCTCCAGAACTGTGAAAAAATAAAGTTTTGTTGTTTGAGCCACTCAGTGTGTGGTACTTTGTTATGGCAGCTCTGGCAAACTAATACCAGCATATTGTGGCTTAGCCAAAGTCACAGGCTAGCACATGGGAGAAATAGCACTCAGTTGCTCTCATTCCAGAGTCCATTCTCTTACTTTCCTCTACTTGGGTTGTTCAGGGTGGCTTGGGCAAGGGCCACAAAGTCATGGAATGTAGATGGCAAGGTGACTCAGGAAGATCACTGAGGCAGAACATAGCCTGGCAAGCTGGGAACACCCATGAGAGGGAACCAGGAGACCTGATAGGAGAAAACCTTTCGACCTTGCCTCTACCCTCTTCTGGCTGTGTGGTCTTGGCCAATCCACTCCTGCTTTCTGGACTAGAGTTACATTTGTGCCAAATGGAAGTATTAGCCTTCCTATGTCTCACTGAACTGTTTTAACCATAATGAAATCATGATATGAAAGTGTGGGGAGAGAGAACTGAATTTGCTTTATACAAATATTAGTGTGGTTGTATATTATCCCTGTTTTAGCAAATACTAAGAGTACTATAGTAATGCTCTGTCAACATTAGAGCATTACTAATGAGCAATAGCATTCCATGCTATTCAAATTATATATGTTCTGATGCCAGAAATTCATGGAGAACACTGGGGCTGCACATTATGCAGAGTCCTAGGACTCTTAGACATCAATGTAAATGGCAATACATGGCATCAATGCTCAGTCTAGCAGAATGGACTATTAAATGTTTGTGAGGATTAATGTAATAAAAGTAGCTGGTATATATTGAGTTTTTACATGTGTTAAGTTCTGTTCTACATGATCTAAATATAATAATCCACTTATGACAATCTTGAGCAGAACCCCACAAAGAAGAAAGTATTTTTATAATTCCTAGGTTACAGATGAAGAAACTGAAGCCCAGACATGTTAACTAGGCCAAAGTCACACAGTTAAGTAAGTGGAAGTGTAAATATTCAAGCTAAGTCACACTGGCTCCTGGATTGGATATGGGGTGGAGAAGAAATGAAGCATCCAGGATGGCTTCAAGATTTTTGCCTGAGAAACCAGTGGAACAAAATTATCATTTCTTGGGATGGGAAAGATCTTAGGAATTAATATTTTTGGGGGAAATTCAGTTTGGATATGTTAAGTTTGAGATGTTGATTATGTGTCCAAGGAGATGTCAATTAAGTCTCTATATGAAAATTGGGATCTGTCAACATATGCATTGTATCTAAAGCCCACAGATGGAATAAGGTCATCTATAGAGTATCAGTGGAAAACAAAAGAGATCTGTGGGCTGAGTCCTGGGCATCCCAGTGCTTATAGGTCAAGGAAGTAGGGAATCAGTCTAAGGGGACAAAACAGAGGGAGTAGTCAGAGCACTGAGAAGAAGAGCACATGAGTGTGGTTTCCTGAGAGAAAATAAAGAAGAGAGAGTAATCAGTTGTATTAAGTGCTGCTGATAGGCTGGCTACATGATGACCAAAGATTGAGGACCATTGGAATGAGCTGATGACCTTAAGAAGAGCAATTTTCTTGGACAGGTTGGGGGATACCTGGTTGGAGTGTGTCCAAGACAGAATGGGAGGAAAGGAATTGCGGACAGTAACTTCCTATTTTTCTAAAAAAGGAAGATGAGAAATGGGAGGGAGAGGTAGCTGGAGGAGAAAGTGTTTTTATTTTAAATTTTAAGGTGGGAAAAATAAGAGCATGTTTGTAGACAATAAGAATGATCTAGTAGAGAGGAGAAAATAATTGATGAAATATTGGAGCGGGAATTTCTGGAACAATATCCTTGAGTAGATGAGAGGGTGTGAGATCTGGTTGGCCTTGGGTAGAAGCATGGATAATTACTGAAGAAAAGGTAGAATACATCAGTATAAGTGCAGTTAGGTAGATAGGTACACTGAGAGGTTGTTGAAGTTCTCTTCTGGTTTCTTCAGTGTGCACACATTTATTAAGCTACCACTCTGAGCTCAGTTAAAATTGAAAGTTCCTTCCCTTGTTTTATCATTGCTCTTCACTTTGATTTCAATAAAACCTGCATCTTCCAGTAATTATAGCTCCCTGTATATGTGTATTTCTTCCTCATCAGCTTAAGAGATGAAGGAGGGCAGAGAACATGTCACATTCTTCATTGTTCCCTAACAGTTGGCACAGTGCCTGACACACAGTACTCACTGAATAAATACTTGATGAATTGAATTGAATCTAGCTTACTTGTTTCTCTATACATATACTTTAGACCTGATTTTGCTTGAGAATTAAGAAGCTTCCAAGATCATATTCTCTATGGATTGGTGGGAAAATTATTCCGTGTTTCAATCTATTCTGTTAATCCTTGTATTAGCTACTTATTACTGGATTTCATATTCATGGAAACTTACAAGGTTTGCTCATTTTTACAAAAACTTGAACATTAATTAGGCCATAGCAACATCCTCAAAAGGGTTACAATATATAAGAAGATACAAATAGCTCCTTTTATAATTGACATAGTGTTCAGTTTGCCAAATTACTTTTTATTTTTTTTGAGAAAAGGGTAAATTCACTATAACTGACATACCATAATCTGAACCTATAGAAGTCAATTAAAAATCCTACCATCTGGTTAAAAGGTGTCAAAGGATCACCTCCTTAGAAGAACCACCTAGGAAGAAAGGATATACAACCAACTGGGTACATGTTGTGAGAGAAAATGTACCTCCCTACCTCTAGCTAAGAAAAGAATCTGCAGATGGGTCGATTTTCCACTGTGTATCTTTTTAGCAAACTTTAGGTGCCACTAAATTGAAGGTCAAGTGTGATAGTTAGCTGGGTCATTCAATATAGTTGAAGTCTGTCAATACTCTTCCAGCAGGAAATTCAGTAAAGCATATTGTTGAGGACACAGACTTGGACTTGACTTGTATCCCACCTAATATGACTTAGTTTCCTGATCTGTATAATGGCAAGGTAACACTATCTACATCATGGAGTTGTTATGAGATTTAAATGATTTAATGCCCATAAAAGTGCAATACAATATCCAGAATATCAGTAATTTTAGCCATTATCATTTATTTTAATGACAATAACAACTTTTAGAAATTCAGGCCACATCCTACTTTGGGTTTCCCTTTTTCTTCTTTGGTATACTCTTTGTGACTAGTACGCTTACTTTTTTCTCTAATCCTGGCCTTTCTTCTCTGACCATTTTTCTTCCACTGTAGAAAAATCGATGGGACCAATGATGAAGAAGATAACACTGAGCTGAATGAAGAAGGAAGGCCAGTGCAGACTTCCAGGCAGATGCCCCCACTCTGCAACTGCCACTGCTGTGGCATCCCCAAGCGTTACATCATTGCCATTATGAGTGGGCTGGGATTCTGCATTTCCTTTGGGATTCGCTGCAATCTTGGAGTTGCCATTGTGGAAATGGTCAACAACAGCACTGTATATGTTGATGGAAAACCAGAAATTCAGGTCAGAATGTGGTGGGGGCTCTTTTGGCCATAGCTGTGCAAATGATTTGTTACAGGAAAGAAAGCATGCACCTCTTCCATTGATGTGACAAAAATGTAGAATGGCTAGAATGGCTACCACCTGCCAGTCACTGTGTAAGGTGAGGGGAATAGAATGGTGAACATCACAGAATGGGCCCTTGCCCTCATAGAGATGTACAAGTAAGTAATTATAATTCATAGTTTGGGACGCCAGCGTGGCTCATTTGATTAAGCTTCCGGCTCTTGGTTTCTGCTCAGGTCTTGATCTCACAGTTCATGAGTTTGATCCCTGCATCAGGCTCTGTGCTGACAGTGTGGAGCCTGCTTGGGATTCTTTCTCTCACCCTCTCTCTGCCCCTACCATCCGGGCACTGTCTCTGTCTCTCTCAAAATAAATAAGTACACTTAAAAAAAAATTCATAGCTGTTGGTGCTAAGCTAAAGGTGTTCAGAATGCTGGGTGTCATATAGGAGAACTCTACACCAGACTTTGATATTTTGAAAGAATTCCCAGAGGATGTGATGGCTGGCTTTGAAAGATAAGGAGGAATTGACAAAGAGTGTTTGGTGGGGTGGGAAGAAGAGTGAAGAAAAAGGAACATCATGTGTTAAAGACTGTCTGAGAGAAGAGGGAGGGAGGGAGAGAGAAGGAAAGAAACAGAGAGAGAGAGGGGATGGTGTTCGGGAACTGAGATAGAAATCTTCATCTTCATCTTTTCTGTGCAAAGCCAGGGCCCCTTTGGCAACCTGTGGTAGATTTTTAAACACTTTGTCAAAACAATGTTTTAAATTCTTGCAATAAAATGCACGTGATTATAAAGGAAACCAGTTATAATAGGACCCATGTCAAAGTATTTAAAAATTTTTTTTAATTTTTTTTTTAATTTATTTTTGAGACAGAGAGAGAGACAGAGCATGAGCAGGGGAGGGGCACAGAGAGAGGGAGACACAGAATCTGAAGCAGGCTCCAGGCTCTGAGCTGTCAGCACAGAGCCTGACGTGGGGCTTAAACTCATGGCCTATGAGATCATGGCCTGAGCCAAAGTTGGACGTTTAATCGACTGAGCCACCCAGGCAC
Organism: Puma concolor; assembly: GCF_028749965.1. NCBI lineage: Eukaryota > Metazoa > Chordata > Mammalia > Carnivora > Felidae > Puma > Puma concolor. The sequence goes on along the minus strand of NC_141673.1, from coordinate 21,308,526 downwards.
CCCTCAAAGTGTTTAAAAATAAAATTCATGATATAGAGACATGTGGACTTCTTTATGAACACAGCAGATGACAAAATCTAGTAATGGGTCTAACGATTGCTGTAGCTTTGAAGTTTGAAGTATAAACCATAGTTTAAGATAGTGGTGACAGTTGTGATGCAAACAGATTTATAATTTCCACTAGTGATAGAGTCACAGGTAGTGATAACTACTGTGGTTTGTTGCCTACATTCATGATCACAGAAAATGCTAAATTTCAGCTAGCAGTTAGTCAAAATAAAAATGATGATTTTTCCCATCCAAGTTCACAGATCAACAGGATTCCATCCTTGGACTCCAGGCTGAGGACCTCTGTTAATATAGTAGAGCATTAGAGTGAACATCAAGACAGGGAGACACCCAGGTAAATAAGGGTTAGGCCAGGTAAAGCCTGTTAAACCATGTAGGGAGTCGTAGGTGGGCTTTAGGCAGAAAGGTGGTATGATCAAATCCACTCTGGAATAATTGCTATCCAGCCAGTGATCTCCCGGTGGACTGGGATAGAAGTGAGTGGAAGTAGGAGGCACAGTTCAAACCAAAGCTGTTGTAGTCATAAGCAAGCATACTCTGATGTGACTTAAAAGCATTGTTTTTATGAATCACTGGAAAGATACAATTTGGCTTTCTTCTTAAATAGTGGGCCTAGAGAAGTATGGAGGCTATGGGGAAAGAAAGGAAAATGTATGTGCAGTAGATACCCAATAAACACATACTTCATTGTATTGAACACACACACTGGAATAACTCATGTGGAAATACATACAGATTGTAGAGAGGCATTAATAGTTGTCTGGTCCTTGCCCATATGTGGAGAAACATTTAGATCAGAGTTTCCCAAACTTGTGTTTGGCAAATCACTGTTCTGCTGGCTCTGCTGTGAGGAAGGTGTTATATGAAATAGGGGCCTTTACTGTGCTGTGTCCTGTGAGAACTCCAATTGTGAGGTGTGTGTGTGTGTGTGTGTGTGTGTGTGTGTGTGTGTGTGTGGCATGTGTGTGCATGGTATGCATTATTTCCCGGACTTTACTGTAGAGCCCTTTCTTTCATGCCACATCTATTAGCATTACCTGGAACAGTTCCTGCCAAGCACTGATTTGGGAAAATTTGATTTTGATCCATTAAAAAGAAGTCTTTAGATGGCTCTGCAAGTTTGTGTGGTTTTTTGGTTTCGTTTTGTTTTGTTTTTAGCTAAGAGATTATTCTGCCAGATTAAAAGAGCACAATGGAGAGTCTTCTAGCCTCTTTTTGATACCACGGCTGAATTTGTTCTAAAAGGATATGCTAGTTGTTTATTTTTTGGTGGGGAGGGAGTGCAGTAGAAGTGTGATGGGGCAAGCCATGCATGTTTTTAAATAAAGGATGACATATATTAGTGAAGTTTCAGATGTGTATCACATGCATTCTCCCAGCCTTTTGTGAGCAAGGCCAGCTAATTAAAACTTGTCTGCCGAGGCCCAGATCAAATGAGATGCTGGTTTGCATTTGTTTGTTGCCTGGAAAGATAGGCCTAGGTCAACAGAATCTGCTTTGAGGCATATGGAAAAGACATTTTGACAAACCTAAGGAACAATGCTAGTGTGTGCTCTCTTGTGTCTATGGTTTTCCCTTTGGAGTCTTAGAGAAACTGACTGAGATCTAAAATATGCTTTGCATCATTTTTTTCTGGTCTCAAAAACAGGAGTTTGTAGCATTTTGGAAACTCTATGGCAAATCCAATTTATAGCAGGCCGTTTCCCTTTCACTCAAACAGAACAAAGCTTACATATCAGGTGAACATGTTCAACCTGATGACAAAGATTTCACTGTTTTTTTTTTTTTTTTTAATTTTTTTTTTTAACGTTTATTTTATTTTTGGGACAGAGAGAGACAGAGCATGAATGGGGGAGGGGCAGAGAGAGAGGGAGACACAGAATCGGAAACAGGCTCCAGGCTCTGAGCCATCAGCCCAGAGCCCGATGCGGGGCTCGAACTCACAGACCGCGAGATCGTGACCTGGCTGAAGTCGGACGCTTAACCGACTGTGCCACCCAGGCGCCCCAAAGATTTCACTGTTTTAAGAAAGGCTCTAAATGGCTGGCATTTTTGTTTATTTGGTTTTTCATTTTATGGGGGGATAAAACTAGATATTTTTTACTAAAATATTTTTAAATACTCATTTTCAAAAGAGAGAGAGAAGTAAGCAGTATAGATATGTAGGTCTCGCAAATAAGTGTCATATATTCTACCAGAGGTACACAGCGTAGTTTTAGCTGATGTGTGAATATTCATTTTTAGTTTAATAATTATGAATTTTAAAACATGCAAATCACTTAAAATAGCGTCTGGCATATGGCAAGCAATAAATGACTGATGTTTGAGAAACTTTGCAATCATCTCTTTTTACCCTCAGGATAAGTCCAAACTCCTTCCCATGAAACATGAGTCCTGAAGAGTTAGGATAGGCTTTGGAATTGGCCAGACCTTGTTTCAAACTTGACTTCTGGGACCTTGAATAAATTGCCCTTATGTCTTGGTCAGGAATTGCTGGTTGCAAGGAGTAGAAATGCAGTGAAACCAGGTCAAGTTAAAAAGGGAATTATGGTAGGGCTGTAGGGGATCTCGTGAAAGTGAAGAACAGAAAGCAGGTCTGATGTATATATTTGTGCAGTCTGTGCCCTGGACACTGGGGTCTGTGCCCTGCAGTGGGACTGAAATCTAGTCTGTCTTCCTGAGGGACAGAAAAGGAGTCTTTACCTAATTCTTTCCAAGGCATAAACAGAGGCCCTGCCAGGAAGACAGAGTGGAGCTGACCCTACTGGGAACTAGGAAATCCTAAGCTCAGGTCTCCAGCTTCCTTGTTCCACATGGTCCCTAATCTGCTTCTCTCTGAGTATGCTCTACTGTCCCAGGACTCTCCATGGACTGTCTTCTCTCCTTTTCCATGGCTTCTCACTGCACTCGAAAGCTGAAGTGCCTTGCCTGGGACCTGATGTACTTGGTTGGCCTTGACTCCAATGAGACTTGTTTTCAGTTCAAGTGTTCGATGTTTTCTAAGTACAATTTCTGGGTTCAGATTGGAGAGAGATGCAGAGAGACAGAGAGAGACAGACAGAGAGAGCCTGATTGGCCACTCAGGAGTGGGGAGGCCCAGGGTGCTGAGATGGGGGGCAGGGGTGGGGAATGTTGTCTGAAGGAAATGTGAGCAAGGAGGCAGGAACCTGGCATTTCTAGCAACTCTTTGCTGACCCTCATTGTAAAATGGGAATAAAAGGCCTACTGGGCAGATCAAATGAGTTACTTGGTGCTGATATATCAAGTGCCTATATTAGTTTCTTAAGGCTGCTGTAACAAATTACCTCAGACATGGTGGCTTAAAACAACTGAAATTTATTCTCTCACAGTTGTAGAGACCAGAAATTTGAAATGAAGGTGTTGGGTTACCTGGGTGGCTCCTTTGGCCTAGTGACTCTTGAATTCAGCTCAGGTCGTGATCCCAGGGTTGTGGGATGGAGCCCTGTGTCAGGCTCTGTGCTGACAGCATGGAGCCTGCTTGAGATTCAGTCTCTCCCTCTGTCCTCCCCCTTCTCACGCATGCGTGCCATCTCTCGCTCTCAAAAAAAAAAAAAAAAAAAAAAAAAAAAGAAATAAAGGTGTCAGCAGGGCCACACTCGTTCTGAAGGCTCTGCAGAAGAATCCTTCCTTGCTTCTGCCATCTTTGGGGGCTCCAAGCGTTCCTTGGCTTCCTTGGTTTCCTGTCACAAGTTGTTACGTATTTAACATACATACACATAACTCTAATCCTACCTCTGTTTTCATGTGAGCCTCTTGCTGTGTGTCTTCTCCTCTTCTGTCTCAAATCTCTCTCTGCCTTTCTCTTATAAGAACATTTGTCATTGGATTTAGGGCCCAGCTGTATAATCCAGGATAACTCATCTCAAGATCTTTGATTTTATCACATCCACAAAACCCTTTTCCCAAATAAGGCAGCATTCATAGGTTCCAGAGATTTTGTGTGTAAATCTGGGGGCCATTCTTCACCTAACACAGTACCTGACAAGGTGGTTGGCTTATAGTAATGGTGCATACATGGGGTCATAATGATTCTAATGGGGTTCAAGAGATGATGAAAATCAGTTCTCAGCAAGCCTACATGCTCTTTGTCATGTATCATCTCCTTTGGAGAATGGACCTAAGCACCATTCCCTCAGAGAAAAGTATGAGCAAAGGTCACTGTGAGTGATAATTAGCTTCTGGATGAAGCAGATCCCTCTGTCTTGGATCCTTGGTTCCTTGGGTTATTCCATGAATGAATGGCAAAGGAAGTCTAATCTCTACTTCTTAGTAAGAAAGTCAAGTCTCTACAAGTAGTGCAAAGAAACATTGTTTTTTGGGTCAAGAAGATAAAAGGTCCTGATCTTGACTCTCCTTATAACTAGTTGTATGACCTTGGGCAAGTAGCTTAATCTCTCTAAGCCTCAATTTCCTCATCTACAAAAGAAGAGCCAATAATTACCTCCAGGTGTAAGAATGAAGGGAGGAAATATATAGACAGTGCCTTAACGAAATCATGTCCCTCTTCTGCTCCTAGCTTCCAATGGTTTCCATTGCATAAAAACCAAGGTCCTTATGGTGATTAAAAGGGCCTTTCATCATTTGAACCTCTCTTACTTTAACTCCTACTCTCCTGTCCTTCATTCATTACCTTCCAGTTATCCTGACATCCTGCTATTCCTCTGACCTTAGGGCCTTTACACTTGCTATTTCTCTGCCTAGAAAGTTCTCTCAGATAATGAAGAGCATGATTTGCTCCCTTCTTTCTTTTATGGCTTTACTCAAAAGAAGCCTTCCCTGGCTCCTCTGTCTAAAATTGCACTCTACTGCACTCCTATCCAGCCCTCCCTGTTCCCTTCCCTGCTTTATTTTTCTCCTCATCCCTGATCACCATCTAACACAGTCTGTACTTGTTTACTATCTTCTGTCCTCACTGGCATCTTTGTGAACAGCAATCACTGTCTTCTCCAGTACCTAGAACAATGTGTGGCACATAGTAGCATAAAATAAAAATTTACTGAGCTAATTTGAATTAATGATTGTTACTTTCATTTTATTCTTTTTTTATTGTCTTTAATTTTTTTTTTGAGACAGAGAGACAGAGCATGAGCAGGGGAGGGGCAGAGAGAGAGGGAGACACAGAATCTGAAGCAGGTTCCAGGCTCTGAGCTGTCGGCACAGAGCCTGATGCGGGGCTCGAACTCACAGGCCGTGAGATCATGACCTGAGCTGAAGTTGGACGCTTAACCGACTGAGCCACCCAGGCACCCCTTTTTTATTCTTTTTTAAAAGTAATCTATACCTAAAGTGGGCTTGAACTTATGACCCCAAGTTGCATGCTCCACCAAATGAGTCAGCCAGACACCCCAGTTTCATTTTGCTCTCAAACTTCAACTTCTGAATTGGCAAAATGGGAAATACAGCATAGAGGACAGGCCAGTGTTACATGGACTGTGATCTCCTATGACATGAAGGCAATTCTTGTTTGAGTTAGTATTTACACTATCTAGCACCTGACCTGGCACACAGGAGGCACTAGGTGAATGTTGAATAAATGAGCAAATAAATAAGTAACAACTTGTGACAGGAAAATAAACCGATGAAAAATTATAAGGCATACCATCTTGATAATTAAGAACCCTTCCTCCATAATAGGAACACCTTACATTTTGATATCAATGCTTTTTTTTTTAAGAGTTTATTTTTAAGTAATCTCTGCACCCAGGCTGGAGCTTGAACTTACAACCCGAAGATCAAGAGTTGCATGCTGTACAGACTCAGTCAGGTGCCCCAATGCTTTATGAAACCATTCATGTATTCACTCATTTGGCAAATATTTAATTGTACCTTCCAGGAATTTATTTTAGGTGCTAAGGCTATAAAGTCAAAAAGACATGGCTTCCACCTTAGAGTTGCTTGCCACCAGTGTGGGAAATGTATGTGTGAATGGCTAGTTTGAGAACAGCATGTTGCAGTGGCCATGTCTGTAAGAACAGAGGTCTGTGGAACAAGTGCAGGAAAAAGTGACCACTTCAAAAGGGAGTTGGGGAGTTTTTCAGAGGAAGGGACATTTTCAAGGAGTCTGAAAAGAATGAGTTACTTTGGGAAGAAAGTAAGGAAAGGGAGTCCAGCCCTGGAGACTCACATTTTCAATGGCCTAAAAGTTGTATCATTACTAAATACATATGGGTGTATTTAAGTTTGTACATAATCTTTCCTTGCCCTCACTAAAAGGGAAGCTCATTGAGAACAGGGAATTTTTTGCATCCATTGCTATATCCCAAGCATCTAAGAAGCCCTCCAGAAATATTTGTTGGATAAGGGAAGGAAAGAAGGGCCTTGTGGGGTTACTATGCAAGATCATCATTGAAAAATGATGGCCAAATGTTTTTTTACAAACGTAACTATATCTGATTTCTCATTTCAGACAGCACAGTTTAATTGGGATCCAGAGACAGTGGGCCTTATCCATGGATCTTTTTTCTGGGGTTATATTGTGACACAAATTCCAGGTGGTTTCATTTCAAATAAGTTTGCTGCTAACAGGTAAGACAAACTGACATAACATGAATGCAGTACAGATCATAACATGATTTTGTGTTTTTACAAAATCTGCACAGTTGGCTCTCAATTTAGAGTTGCAGAATGAGAGACAGGAGGCATTCCAATAGATGTGGTTCATAGATACTGATCCCATATGATTCTGTTCTTAAGAGTCTCCTTTTATTTACTTTCTTGTCTAATTTTAATTTATCTTTCAATTCCTTTAGTGATTATGTAGTAAAATTAGCAATTGAATCTGAGTCAGGAGACTCAGTTATTTAGTTCCTGGGCCCTAAATAACTCACTTGGTAACCTCTACTGAGTCACTTTTCTTCCTTCTCTGGGTCTTTGTTTCCTCATCTGTGATATAAAGCATGGTTTAGATTGTGTTTGAGTTCTCTCTGACAAGTGACATTCTGTGATCCTATATACTATGTTAATATAGTCCTGTACCGGGGCGCCTGGGTGGCGCAGTCGGTTAAGCGTCCGACTTCAACCAGGTCACGATCTTGCCGTCCGCGAGTTCGAGCCCCGCGTCAGGCTCTGGGCTGATGGCTCAGAGCCTGGAGCCTGTTTCCGATTCTGTGTCTCCCTCTCTCTCTGCCCCTCCCCCGTTCATGCTCTGTCTCTCTCTGTCCCAAAAATAAATAAACGTTGAAAAAAAAAAAAAAAATTTAAAAAAAAAAATATAGTCCTGTACCATAAAGGTTTTGTCGTGTGGGTAGTAGGGGCTTGCCTCTAGATTGCAAGATGTCTTCAGTGCCCTTGAGATTCTGTAATAGCTGTTTGAGCAATTAAATGTGTCCAAGATGTAATGAGCTGCCTCAAGGAGCAGTTGAGTTCTCTGTCAGTAGAGGTATTCAAGCAGAAGAAGATGGCCACTTGGAGGAGATGTAGGGTGTATATGTAGCAGAAAAGGAGTGTACTAAATATTTCCAGCTTCTTTCCAATTGTATGTCCTGTGTGATTTGTACATATATGGAATTCATGAATTGTACATTTTCTAAAGTTGTGTTTCTCAAACTCTAAAACACAACTCATTAGATGATAATGAAAGCAATATAGTGATTTACCAATGAGCATTTTCTAAGAAAAGAGAGAAAAATAGAAGAGAAGATAATCAAATAAAATAAAACAGAATAGAAAATATCTTAGTTCATTGCACACAAAGTAGTGGTTGAGAAACTTGTTTTAGTTACATTTGTGTATATGATTATGTATTGGGTTGCAATATGAAATATATTTTATTTTATAGGTCAAGGTCAAAAAAGTTTGAAAGTCACTACCATAAGATCTAAATATGTACAAGCATGACTGTATTTACCTATGTTCTTGTCAATTTGTGTCTTTCATTCATTGTCACTTATCTATTGTATTCTTTTCAAAAAGTGATAGAATATTGGCTCATATGGTCCTCGAGTTTACTGCTTACACTTCTGCCATAAAAAGAAATCACACATAATATTTCCCAGCATGTTAAAAGTGCTGAGGCATCATTAATGTGTGAGAAAGGAAGAAAATGCTGCCTGCTCTCTGTTCCCAGAACAGTCTGGTCCAGGCAGGGCAAAGAAGGCAAATGACACTGGGCAGCAAGTTGGGGGCTAAGACAGAGTTACACAGCCTCTTTTGTGCTTGGCTAATCTTATGACACAGCATGCTTTTAGGTAGGGTGGCCTTGTAGTAAAGTCAGAGCAGAATTGCGAAGCAGGAGACACAATCCAAATGTGCAGATGTCATGTGGTAATAGAGTGAGTCAGTTGGGTAGAACCAAGCAGAATGGTGCATCTCCAGCAAGCTCACCTCCTGTTGGTCAGTCTCCAGCTTCAGGACCTCATTCAAGAAGGGCATCCCTATACTGCCAAAAACCTGTCTGTAATTGGTCCAGGGATGAGCTCAGGTATCAAAGTAAAGAAAGGAAAGGAAAGGAAAGCAGCCTAACAGTACAGCTTGGGATATACCAGATCCTAACATAACATCTATTTCTCTTTCTATTAATTTCCATGGTGATTTTCCATGAATGGTGAGGTTCATTCCTGATGTGTGACTAAAGTACCACATCGATGAGTGGGCCTGCCCACTAATACAGTGTTTTGGTCCCTCAGGGTCTTTGGAGCTGCCATCTTCTTAACATCAACCTTGAACATGTTCATCCCTTCTGCAGCCAGAGTGCATTACGGCTGTGTCATGGGTGTCAGAATTTTGCAAGGTCTAGTGGAGGTAGGAGTTTCTTTCCTTAATGGTTTTTGATATTGCTAGATAAAGTATGGTCCTTTAGAAAATTCAGCTTCTGAAGAAAACCTGCTTTGCTTAGTTTTCCAACACATTGTCCTGCTATTTTCACTCTCTGGTTTTAACTACAGTTATGAGTACTTTAATGAAAATGCCTTGCGTGATTACAAATTTGTACACAATAAAGAACCATTTCATAGAGTGCAGAATTTCAGATGAGCCAAGAATGATCTTAGAGATAATCTAATCCAACCTCTTTCCTTTAATAAATGATAGGACCGCAGCCCAAATCCTTTAGTTCACATTGCAGGGTCCCTTTCCGCTAAAGCAATTTAAATGGATTTATTAATAAATATGTAAATTTGTAAATATGTAAATATGTAAATTTCCAGGGTGTAGTGTTACACAGAGATTTAACTCAGAGAAAGAGGTAGCATGGTAGAGAGCCAGAAGGTAAATATTTTGGACTTTGCCATATGTTCTGTGGGGCAACAACTCAACTCTGCCATTGTAGAACAAAAGCAGCCAGAGACAATATGTAAGCAAATGGGCATGGCCAAGCTTTAGTAAAACTTTTTGGATACTGAAATTTGAATTTCATATGATTTTTACATGCCATGAAATATTATTCTCCTTTCAATTTGTTTTTACTTGCTTGAAAACCATGAATGCTGAGTAATGTATAGAACTGTTGAATCACTATATTGTACAACTGAAACTAACATAATACTGTATGTTACCGATCCTGGAATTAAAAAGAAAGTTTTTAAAAGAAAATTTTTAAATGTTTATTTATTTGTAAGAGAGAGGAAGAGAGAGAGCGTGGGGGGCGAGGGGCAGAGAGAGAGGGAGGGAGAGAATCCCAAGCAGGCTGTGCACTCTCAGTGCAGAGCCCAACGGAGGGTGTGGGGGGAGGCTCAAACCCATGAACCATGAGATCATCACCTGAGCTGAAGTCATGAGTCAGATGCTTAATCAAGTGAGCCACCCAGGCACCTCTAAAAAAAAAATTAATGAAAAAATAAAAAATAAAAATGCGAGTTGAGAAAAAAAATGTGAAAACCAGTCCTTCCTCATGAATAGTACAAAAACGGATGGTGTGCTAAATCAGGTCATAGTTTCTCAAGCCCTGATGTAGAGCAGTGTTTCCCAAGCTCAGTCATTCGCCTCTAGCCTTTGTCACTTTTGTCATATCCATATACAATTTGTACTATTATTTACCTACAGTGTTTCCCTAGATCAATTCATTAAAAAAAAAACCCACACCCCAAAAGAACCTCATCATAAGCAACAATATCTTTGAAATCATGGGTTTGATGTGCCAGTTACATTTTTTTCTAAAACCTGTTAGAATATACATGCACCAATTATGATAAAAAAAGTAGGTTGTGGGGTGTCTGGGTGGCTCCATTGGTTAAGCATCTGGCTCTTGATTTCGGCTCAGGTCATGATCCCACAGTTAGTGGGTTTGAGCCCTGCATTGGGGCTCCGCACCGACAATGCGGATTGGGATTCTCTCGCCCTCTCTCTCTGCCCTTCCCTTGCTTGTGCTCTCTCTCTCTCTCTCTCAAAATAAATAAATAAACTTAAAAAAAAATGTAGGTTGTTGTAGCAACTCAAATATAACTCTAGTCCCACTAGAGGGACATATACTGCATTTTAGAAAATAATGATGGGTGGAAAGAATATGCTATTAACAGCCATGAAGACTAGAGTGTAGTCACTGAATGCTTCTTAACCTCAGGTTCTGTATCTTGAAATAAGGGGATGGATCAATTGATTGCAGAAGTCCCTTTCTATACTGATATTCTATAATAATATGAAATATAAAGACCTTTTCCCCATTCCCCACCATTCTTACATTTGAACTGATATTCAAATTTCAGCATCTGTGCTGTGAGTTAAAATAGCTTGACACAGGCTACTTGGTATTTATGAATTGGGCTTTTATGTTGTAGCCTGTCTTAAAGAAGCAGGATCTATATTTTAAACAAACAGAAACTGGAGTCAAATAAAATAGTCTGTTTTCAACTGTTTTGCCAGGGTGTGACTTACCCAGCCTGCCACGGGATGTGGAGTAAGTGGGCACCACCTTTGGAGAGAAGCCGACTGGCCACAACCTCTTTTTGTGGTAAGTGTATTAGAATAGCAGGTTTTACTTAGGAATGCTTTGGCTTCAAGTAAAGATGCTACTAGGTACAGTCTATTTTTTTCACATAATAGAAGCCCCAGAGTGACGCAATTGGCCCTAATTGCATCAAATGCTTTATCATCTACAGAGGCAGCTAGGAAAAGCTAGGAAAAGCTAGCTTTTCCAGCACCTTTAGTAGAGAAAGGTAAAAAAGAAGGATGTGGTTGTTGAATTAGCCAACAAATGATATTTGCCAAGATCAAAAGCAGAAGAGAGAGAATCATAAAACCTTTTGCTTCTCTTCTTTTTACAGATGGAGAAACTGAAATGAAAGTTTATAGTTTAGTTTCATTGAACAGAAATTAAGATCCAAGTTTACACGGGGTATGGAAAGGGAGCTAGACTACCTGATTCTTCTTCTTTTTTTTTTTAATGTTTATTTATTTAGTTTTGATGGGGGGAGGGTCAGAGAGAGATTGAGGCAGAGGCTCTGAAGCAGACTGCACTGACAGCAGAGAGCCCAATGTGGGGCTGGAGCTGAAATCAGCAGTTGGACGTTTAACCGACTGAGCTACCCAGACACCCCTGTACCACCTGGTTCTTAATTCAGAACATTCCTCACTGCATTACTATGTACACATTGTCACAGAGGTCTTTTAATTAATTTTTGCCATTACATTCCAGATGAAAATGGAGGCCATCCATCTTACCTGAAAGTATGTTAGTGGTCCTTAAGTAGTGATGTGACTTTAATTCCTGGGTCACCAAACCTCACCTTGCTAAGGTTGTCTCACTCCAGGTCATGTTTTGGGGACTGGCCCTCTATGAATTTCTGAAATAATTGGTGTTTGAAGGGTCTACCTTCAATAATTAAACAAGGACAGTGCATGCTGACACCATCAACACAGTTGTAAAATATATTTTCATATATATATATGAAATATATATTTCACAGTTGTGATATATATATATATATATATATATATATATATATATATATATATATATATATATATTTATGTGGGAAGAGGCCCAGGAAGACAAAAGTGCTTTAGGCCATGAAAGTTACAATGGGGACTCGGCAAAATTAGGATCAGAATTTAGTTCTGTCTAGTTTTTCAAGCTAGTGTGCCTTTACTAAGAGAAACTAACTTGTATTCCTTAGCTAAAGAGAGAAATAAAGTTTCCTCTTAATTTCTGTGAATCTTTTAATTTATTTCTCCCTTGATGTTTCTCTTTACCTCCTTAAATAATAATAATAATAATAATAACAACAACAATAATATAGAATCTTTGGGACTTTGGTGTGAATATTCACCAATGTACCTATTTTATCCCTAGTTTGGAACTACGTGCAAAGTTGAGATGTCTTTGTATTTTTAGCCTCTCTTGTCCTTAGAAACCATTTTTCTCCTCTCACTTGTAGTTCAGGATCATCTCCCCTTCCACTACTGACCTTGTGCCAGCTCTAGAAGAATATAAGATTTTGACCTTGTGAACTGTCAGATCCTTGACTTTATTTTCTTTGGATGGTTTATTTATAAGGCTTTTCATTTTGATTTGCCTGCAAAGCAAGAATGACTAGCTGCCACTCTCCATTCTTAGTGTCTTTATAACCCTCAAAGGGCTGATTTGAGAAATGGTTTGACTCTCAAGGAAAGTTACCTGATCAAAGTTATAGGCTTTATTACTTTTCCTGGCTAAGGTGTAGCCTTGGTTTGAAAGAACAGCCAAAGAGAAATGTCATTAGAAGGAAACCCAGATTTGGGGTTAATCGGTTCTTACACAAAAAATATTGGAGTTGACAGGGACTTTAGGAAATATCGAGTCAAGTAAGTTCTCCCAGCTAGTGAGGACAGAAGTGGGGACTCTCCTACCCCTAATGGCTATTCCACCTTCTCCCACCATTCCACAAGCATTGGAGGGCTCCTCTGTCCTCCACTGCCAGCCCACAGAAGGATCAAGGTACAGTCAGCTCCCCTAGGGCAGTTTGGGTGGTGCACCCCGTGGGGGTATGCTCAGAGGCTGTGGGCGTGACAGGAGATGACACTCAGCCATGTCCAGAAGGATGAGGGAGAGTTTGTCTACTAGACAGGGAAGGACAGTCTCAAGTGTAAAATGTCCTCCATGAAAGAATGCTTCCTAGTATGAGGAAATAATGGGCATATTTAAGTGGAGGAGGCAGGACTGAATTATTAAATAGTTAAGGATAAAGACTCTGGATTCCTATCACTCACACCTGTGTGACCTCAGACAATTTACCTCCCCTCACCCAGCCTTGGTTTCTCCCATAAATGGAGATGATATTGGTACCAATGCCAAGAGGTTGAAAAAAGGGTTAAATACAATCTTGGGTCTAGAATCTTCAACCTAGTAGAGGGCACACACAAAGCATCCAATGCATTTTAGCTGGTGGTGGTTATTCCCTGACCTTCCCTATCCCTAGCATTTCCCTACCCCTCACTTCCAGGAAATTTGGCCCAGGAAAGACCACCTTCTCCACACCCACAGCAGAGTTAGGCCTGCAGCTCTTTCTAAACAATTGCCTTGGAATGCTTGTCTTCCTGGTTTGAGGAAGTCTGGGGTTGAAAAAAAATGCATTGTCATTCTGTACATTACAGTAGCATAATAGTTGGCGTTTGTGCAGCTCTAATTACAGCTTACAAAACATCTTCACAGACATAGTTTATTTGATTCTCAAAATGACTATGTGAGATGGAGATTTCATTCCCATCTTCTATCTGAGGAAAATGATTCCCACAGATTGAGAGACTCCCTCAGGTGTCATGATGCTCAGATTTGAGATTCCAGGTTGGGCCTTTCCTGGCCAGTCAGTCCCACCTTGGAAAGATGGAATTTAATCTCTTTCTCTGGGAAGATCCCCAAACTCCCATTTCCTGAAGGTCTTCCTTAGCACTGAAGTCTGAGATATAGAATATCTTGTTGCTACTCACTTTTTCAGAGCAAGAATTTTTTCATTCACAGCCCAGAGGGAATTTCAGGTAGTAATTTTTTTGTTTTTTTGATTCAGTTAATATTGATTAGGAGTTTTCAGGGCTCATGTTTCTACAGCAGATATCACGGAGCTGTAGGGCATAGTGGACACCAGACCTCTAGCCTTCGTTATCTTGTCTAGACAAGATAAACATCCACATATAGGTATTTACAAGGTTAAGTATTTACAAAGAAATAAACTTAAACATATGCCCATTCTGGAGGTAGGTGGAGAGAGCAGCCATCCTGTTCCTACTGCCATCCTGGAACAGAACTGTTTCCTTCCTGATTAAAAAAAAAAATCAAGACTCTAAAAACACTGATTTCTTAATAGTTTGAAGTCCCTCATTTAAAGACCTAGGTGATAATTCTTCTGAACTGTGAACTCTGAAAGGAAGATCTATTTGTGCCTTTGCTTGCTGTCTTGAGTACATAATATTGTACCCAGTGGCTGGGTGGCTGGGTGGCTGGGTGGCTGGGTGGCTCTCCCAGGGGCCTGGGTGGCTCTGTTGGTTGAGTGTCTGACTTCAGGCTCAGGTCATTATCTAATGATTCATGGGTTTGAGCCCCACGTCGGACATGGGCTCCCAGCTGTCAGTGTGGAGCCGGCTTCGGATCCTCTGTCCCCCTCTCTCTCTCTGCCCCTCCCCTGGTCACACTCTCTTTCTCTCTCTCAAAAATAAAATAAACATTAAAAAAAAATATTGTACCTGGTTGAATTTTTCAAATTTCTCTGAGAGTTTTCTCACCACTTTGTTCTATTTTTTCATGTAATTCCAAATTGCTGCGCCCAAGCAATCTTTGTCTCATTCCTCCATGGTACCTGGATGTAGTTAAAGGGCACCTGGTGACCTTTCTCTGCTGGGAGCCCTGTGGTAAGGCACCCTGGGAGTTTGTCCTTCTGCACAGGCGCATTGTGACTCTCGCTCCGTTCGATTCATCATCTCAGCAGGAACTTGAGATGACCTGAGGCGGCATGAGTGACTGTTGCTAAGTTTCCATCCATGTTTCCTTGTTCTAGGTTCCTATGCGGGGGCAGTGATTGCCATGCCTCTGGCTGGGGTGTTGGTACAGTACATTGGATGGGCCTCTGTCTTTTATATTTATGGTGAGTAAGTTGACTTTATGAGTTCCCATGGTTGACTCATAGAGATGGAATTTTATTGTATATTGGGATTGGCTAAGAATTTACTGTATGAATGGAGTGCCTGTGTAGCTCACTTGGTTAAGTGCCTGACTTTTGATCTCAGCTCAGGTCATGCATGATCTTTCCATTAGTGAGACTGAGCCCTGCGTCAGGCTCTGTGCTAACAGCATGGAGCCTACCTGGCAATCTCTTTCTCTCTTTCTGCCTCTCCCATGCTTGCTCTGTCTCTCTCTCTCTCTCTCTCAAAATAAATAAACATTAAAAAAAGAATTTACTATATGAAAATAGAGATTATTAAAACAAGTTTATCATGTAAGTGGAATACTTGTCTGTTTATGATTCATTTAATGCTTGTATTAAAGTTACTTTCTTAATGGGAACAATATTACCTTTCTTTAAATACAAGCTAACAACAACAACAACAACAACAGGAAAAGCAAAGAAATACTTCTTTCTAGATGAACGTCATGCTATATGGCAATATTTTGAGATTTGGGAAATTTAGAGACAAAAGACCAGGAAACCATATCATTAAGCCTTTTGTTTTTTACTGCAGGTATGTTTGGGATTATTTGGTACACATTTTGGCTGCTGCAGGCCTATGAATGTCCCGCTGCTCACCCAACAATATCCAGTGAGGAGAGGACCTACATAGAGACAAGTATAGGAGAAGGAGCCAACGTGGTTAGTCTCAGTGTAAGTAGAGATGGACAGATGAAGACTTGCCTCTTTTCTACTTCTCTTAGTGATTGTGTTGTCCTCTCAAGAAAAAAAATATGTCAATATAGTCACTAAAAATCTCCTGGTATTTTTACCCTCTAGAAATTTAACACACCATGGAAAAAATTTTTCACATCGTTGCCAGTTTATGCAATCATTGTGGCAAATTTTTGCAGAAGCTGGACCTTTTATTTGCTGTTAATAAGTCAGCCTGCTTATTTTGAAGAGGTCTT
Source organism: Puma concolor (assembly GCF_028749965.1). Classification (NCBI taxonomy): domain Eukaryota; kingdom Metazoa; phylum Chordata; class Mammalia; order Carnivora; family Felidae; genus Puma; species Puma concolor. Next base: position 21,292,460 of record NC_141673.1, on the reverse strand, counting down.
TGGATTTGCAATAAGTAAGGTAAACACATAGATGCTTCTAATGTTCTTTAACCTTAAATTTCTTGCTTCTACTGAGAAAATCTTTGCATGATAAAATAATTAAATTGCTGATCAAAATTCATAACAGTTCTGTGACACCTAATACCCTAGAGGTAAGACAAGTTGTACGTTCTGGGCACAGTATACATAGCTATTTAATTTCTTCTTTGTAAGGATCAAAGCTGTTTTAAGCTGCTTTTAAAGATTTATGTTCTATTCTATCTCAAAGGTTTTTTTGAAGCTAAACTCATGAACCACATATTAGGTAAGAATAAAAAGATTTGAAGGCAAGAAGGTTTTTTCCCCTTATAATGTACTTGGTGAGTAGCAGTAAGAGACTTAAAGCTTGTTTTGCAGACCACCACACTCTCCATAATGGTAGTTATAGTAATAACAACCATTGGCTTGTATGGTTTAGAAAAAACCTCCTTCAATGTCTCCAGCCACTGTGATTAGATTGTCTGCGTTTCAGGGAGGAAAGGTGTAGATGGTGAAATATAGCCATCATCATGGAAGAATTAACCACCTTCCTACAGGAAAAGAACAGCGACCTAGTAGAGGTAGATGTTTTCATAGCCCCAGGTACTGTCCGGGGTGACCATGGAGGAGCTTATATATATATATATATATATATATATATATATATATATATATCCATGAAGCCATCCATGAATGCTCACTTTGTGCCAAGTGTTTACTATGTGCTGGGCCCTTTGGCAGGTGCTGGGGCCTCTGTGATGAATACAAGTCAGGTCTGTCCTCAAGGAGCTTTCAGTCTGGTGGGAGAGACAGGTCTATACTTAAAATCATTCACTCATTCATTATTTATTATAAAATTCAGGCCTATCTGGGTCTCATATAATTAGATGATTAAACTTGGTGGGGAGTGGGCAAGGAATTGGGGAAGTGCATCTGTCTGAAGCAGCTAAAAATAGCTCATTGTTTTTTATTTCTCTCCAGGTGGGTCTCTTGTCAGCAGTCCCACACATGGTTATGACCATCATTGTGCCGATTGGAGGACAATTGGCTGATTATTTAAGAAGCAGAAAAATTTTGACCACAACTGCTGTCAGAAAAATCATGAACTGTGGAGGTACTGTGGATTTCATAGGTGGCTTAAGTAGCCTTTACAGAATGAGATGAACTGCAGAGCATATTTTGGGGGTTCTGTATAATCATTAGAAAGGATCTTAAAGGCCCCTGAATCCATCCCCCAGCAGATACTTGAGTGTCCATCATACCCCTGCTAACTGGTCATCCAGCTTGTGCAGCCTGAAATAGGACAACTTAGTTGATAGATCAGTACTCACCTCCAACTGCAGAAATGCTTCTTTCATTTACTCTTAAGCCAAAGCAAACTGATGTCCTGTGACATATCTTTATTATTTATCCTTCCCATATATTCTCCCATACACATAATCCTTTGCTTTTGTAGTTTATTCCCTTATCCCTTTCTGTATATACAGGTTTTGGTAAGAAATACAAGAAAAATATTTCCTCTGAATAGTCTTCTTTCTTAACATATGCATGTGCACGCGCGCGCGCACACACACACACACACACACAGACTCTTTTCTGTTTTGTTTAGTTTCTGCTTTATGTTTTGATTTTGCAAAGACAAATTAGAAGCTAGGTGATTTTCCTAAAGAGGAAGGTAAAGGTAATCATGAACCCCTACAATGTTTATGACTGCTCACCTTTTTTAAACCTTCCACTTTTTTTTAAATCTTTTTTTTTTGTTTGTTTTTGTGTTTAAATTAGCATTTATTGGATGCTTTCTGTGTCAGACACTAAGCTATGTCCTCACTGTGGTTTACAGTGAAGAAACTGGGGTAAAATAAAGTGACTTGCTCACATGGCAGATCCTGTGCAAGATCTCTGTCTGAGCTCATTGTCCCAGTCACTGAAGCTACTCCTCCAGGGCACTGGGGTCAGGATGGGCAAGCAGGAGGTGGAGAACAGTGCCATCTATGGGTGAAAGGTCAGAGCTGCAATATTAAGTTGGAAAGGAGGGAAGGGGTGGACGGTCACTCTAGATTAGATGGGCCAGGACCACTTAAAAGTGAAGATTATATGAAGGCTACACAAGAGCAGACATAATCTGATCCAACAGCATTTCAGGTATAAAGTCTGACCAGGGAGCTTGGGAATAGCCTATTGGCATCAGTTCTCCCAGCAGTTTGACTGCTGGTCCCAGGCAGAGATATTTGGCCCTGCCATTGATGTGAACTTCTCTATAGGAGACTGAAGGTTGGCAGGTGTGGATCTGCTCTCTGGAAGGTGAGAGGTGAAGCTCTGAGGCACTGCATTCAAGGTAGCTGAGGTAAACAGTATAATGGTCCCCCAAAGATGTCCATGTTCTAATTCCCAAAATTTGTGCTTATGTTTCCCTATATAATAAAATGAACTTTGCAAATATGATCAAGTTAAGGACCTTGAGATGGGGAGATGATCTTGGATTATCCGGGTGGACCCAGTGCAATCACAGAGTTCCTTATAAGAGGAGGCAGGAGGGACAGTCAGAGAAGGAGATATGATGGTAGAGGCAAATATCAGAGTGATGCAGCCACAAGCCAAGGAGTGCAGGTGGGCTCTAGAGGCTGGGAAAAGCAAGAATGGAGTTTCCCTTAAAGCCTCCAGAAGGAACACAGCTCTGTAAACATCCTAATTTTAGGTCTCCGGGACCCATTTCAGTCTTCTGAACTCCAGCACTATACAGTAATAAGTTTGTATGGTTTTAAGCCAGTAAATTTGTGATGATTTGTTACAGCAGCAATCAGAAACTCATACAGGAGCCACTCCTCTGATTACCACATTGTGCTCCAGCTGAATAGCCCTCCACAGTAGGCCCTGGATATCCCTTTCCACCTCTGACTTTGCCTACTCCCTTGCTCTTGACTGTGAATTATGCTCACCTTCACTTCTCACCCTAGTCCTATCCACACATCCTTCCACATGATTTCATCCTCCTTCTTGTGAAGTTTACATCAGCCTCCAGTGACTGCTCCTGCCCATGCATGCACTTGATTGGTACCTTATTATACCTCTTGCAGGAAAGCATTTTAGGCAGCAGTAATAGCATGTGCAATGGCCCTGAGGCAGGCATTAATGTGGCATGTTAGAGAGCAGAGGGAAATTCAAAATGGCTGGAGCCTAGGGAGTGAGGTGGAGAGTGACAGGAGATGGGACCAGAATGCTTGATGAGGGCCAGATCTTGGGAGGCTTTGTAGACACGTGCAGAGCTTGCGTTTTATTTGAAATGCCCTGGGAAGCAAGTAGAGGGTTTAAAACAGGGAAAGTGACATGATTTGACTTATATTTTCAAATCTGAATAGAATGTAGAACACAAGAGTAAAAGAAGGGAGAGCAGTTAGGAGGCTATTTTGGTTACTCTTTCAAGAGAAGACGGTAACTTGAACTAAAGTGGTGTCAATGGAGGTGGAGAAAATTGGGTGGATTTTTAAATTCTCTGAGCCCAACTTTCTTCTTTAAAATCTGAATAATCATATTTTCTTTCAATGATTATTACAAATGTTAAATGAGACAATGTACAAATGCACCTAGCATGGGTCCAACCTATAGAAGGTTTTTGGTAGATAATGCATTTTTCCTCTCCTGTGTTTAAGACACTAACAAAATAGAAGTTTTTCTAAGGAGGCATTCAATAAGTATTTGCTATTCAAGTGTATTTCCCACAGCCAAAAATATGCAACCTCTTAACCTGGAATTTGAAAGAAAATTCTCGATTTCAATTCCACTTGTACAAACTTTTCTAAAGCCAGATGTCTTGGAGACTCTGAGCATACTTTATAGGAATGTCTTGTTTGTGTTTAATTTTGCCCCAATCACTTCACCCATTGATCCTCCACAATCGATAGTGTTGGCATTGGGAGGAGGGGTGGTGAGAATTCGCAAAGATTTTAAAGTGTTAACAAAGTGACTGTTGAAAGCAGATCTCTTCCCCCCACCCCACCAAAACTAGAACACAAACATAGAACCTTCCTAGCCTCTCTCCCATCTTAAAGAACAAAACAAAACCCCCAAAACCTCTTTGCATATCTTGTCATGTCATTTTATATTTTGAAATAGCAGGACCAGTGAGTTCTACACAGAATGTTTTAAAAAATAGTTGTCTTATTTTGCTTATATACAAAGATGCTAGACTAGAAATAAATACATGAAGAGAGAGTTTTGTGCCATCATTGAACAAGCCAGATTGATTTGGACATAATGAAGCACTTGCATGATCTTATAGGTAATTTTAGTTGGTTTCATATTCTCTAAGAAGAAATATAGAGGACATTTCTCATCTGAGAAGGATCGCACATTTGCTGGAGTCTGTCACTTTCTTTTCTTTCCATAGGCAAGGGATGTTTGCTGCTAGAATCATTTAAAACAAACAGATCACCTAAGACATGAAGGTCTGTTCTAGTTCATTCTCAGTCAGGGCACATTTCCAAGATCCTCAAAAACAGATGTCAAATCCTTGCACTTCCCTCTGTGGTACTTGTTAAGTGTGACTGAGGTAAAAAATTCTAGTCTGGCTCCATCGGTTGCCTGTGTGAACTTTAGATTGTTTTAATATGAAGTGAACATTTTTCTCAGACATTTAAATCCTAGTTCTATTTTTCTGGTCAGCTCTGAATAGGTTCACTTTCAAGGTCTTTTGATCACCTCTGACGTTCAAATTTTATCCTTAAGCTCCTGGAACATAGTCGTCCTATCTCTAGCATTTTTCACTATAGACAAACTATTTAAGCTCTTAAATGTTTTCCCACCCCCCCCCCCCGCCCTGTCCTTTGGAAATCTACTAACTATTTGGCAAAGATCACTTTTTCCCCCTTATAGATGAACTAGTGTGTCATTTGTAAGTTTTATTTTTCACAAAATGTCTCCATTCTAATTCTTTGGGGGAATTAATTTTTCCTTACAACCTTTGTCTAGAGTACTAAGATAAAAGAAGTTTCAGCCAAAGGCACCTGGGTGGCTCAGTCGGTTATGCGTCAGACCTTGATTTCTGCTCAGGTCATGATCTCATGGTTTGTGAGCTCGAACCCTGTGTCAGGCTCAGCGCTGCCAGCATGGAGCCTGCTTGGAATACAAAGCAATGTTGAAAGGTTCTGTAATATGAGAAATAAAAAGGAGATGTCAGCTTCACCAGTGTGGGGAAGGGCAGTGTTGTCAGAGACGCTTCCTAGAAGTAATATTTGAAACGGCCTTTAAAGGCTAGTAAGGTTGCTCCAGAAAAAGAGAAACAAGTGGCTGGAGAAGAGTATTGCAGGCAAAGGAAGAGCCTATAAAAATACGTCAGGGGGATGAAACAGTGTTGTGAGTAGGAAATGCTCATAGATTTATGCAACTACAACAGAAGGCTTTATATGGGGCAGGGGAAGGGCAGTGAGGGCTGGCAGATGAACCTGGACCAGCAGGAGGGTTTATTATAAGTGCTATACTGATAACGTGTGACCCTTGACAAAAGTCTTAAGCAAAAGGGCAATGGAGTCAATGTGTAGTTTAGAGAGCTAGTGATGTGGAGAACGGGTCAGAGGAAGAGGTGGGGAGACCAATAAAGGAGCTATTGAATTTGTCCAGGTGAGAAGTAAGTGGGACCCAGGACCGAGACAGTGGAGGAGGATAAAAAGAGGTCATATTTGACACCTACAGATTTGTATGTGAAAGCTGAGGAAGAGTGAGAAGTGTCCAAGATGATTCTGTGATTTGAACATTTGACTTTTGGTTGACTTTTTTTTTTAAGTCTTTTTTTTTTTTAAAAGTAATCTCTACACCCAATGTGGGGCATGACTCAAAACCCAAGATCAAGAGTCACGTGCTCCACTGACTAAGCCAGCCAGGCATCCCACTTTTGGTTGACTTGCACTGTGGTCATGTGACAGGGACTGCACTTGATGCCCTATATACCCAATTTTACTTACTCTTCCAGCATCCTACAAGGTTGTATCATTAGCCCCATTTTTGAGGATGAGGCATCTAAGGGGTGAAGGGACTTGTCCAGGGTCACATAATTAGTGGTTTTGTGGTAGAACCGGAACCCAGGCTTGTCTGAATCTAAAGTCTGGGTTCTAAACATAGGTTGATAGATTAATTCTATCTGTTATTGTCTTTGAGGTGACTACAGGACAGTCGGGTGGAGATGTCTGGAATCAGCAGACAGTCTCCAGAATGAAGCATCATTGTCTTCATATACCCCAGGGCACTTCATATACCTGGAAATGGCACTTACATCTTCTTTCTGTCTGCTGTTGGCTGAACTTGAGTGTGTGTACATGTGTGTGTGAGTATGTGTGTGGTGTGTGTTTTGTGAGAAGGAACATCTTCATAACTTCTTCATCCTTTTTTATTGTACTGGATTCAGTTATTTAGAATGAAAGGAACAGAAAGTACTTTTGTTCTGCTTTATTTCTGTGCAAATGTCTCATGGCTTTTATAAAGAGGCTTGAGAGCTTGGTGAACTTCTGAAAGGGAAAAATTTTGCCTTATGCTTTACAAGAGATGAAGATCTGCTTTTTGTTTCTGATATTCTCTACAGCGTTCTGGTCATTTCTGGTGATATATATTCGAGTGTTGTCATTGTATTTTTCTGTGAGAGGCCATAACTTACATAACCAAAGAGGGGATCACTGACAGTATATAAGAGAGTTTTAGTATTTAGAAATGGCAGGGGCAACTACCCATGAAGCAACTGATAGTAAACATCCCCCATCCCAGGGGCATCATTGGAATGTGCTGGAACTTCTCAGTATTCAACGTGCACCAGGACACATGTTGGAAGGCTCACAGAACACTGGGATAATATTAGCATAGTCATGTAGTGATGAAGCACCCAGGTAATATTGTAAGCAATGTGCCAGAATGTACATACTAAAAAATTAGGTCCATGGAAATATGAATAGATTCTTATTTGATAAATTTGTGAACTGAGCTGACTGGCATGAAAACAATATTTTTTTCCCTGCTGTTTGCATTTGCAGGTTTTGGCATGGAGGCAACCTTACTCCTGGTGGTTGGCTTTTCCCATACCAAAGGGGTGGCCATCTCCTTTCTGGTGCTTGCTGTAGGATTTAGTGGCTTTGCTATTTCAGGTGAGGTGTCCTTTGGTTTTCCAAATCTTTTCTACAGATTCAGCAAGTCTTGGGAGGAAGGAAGGAAAAAAATATTGTATTACTTTCCTTTAGTAGCCAGGCCATTCCCAAGGAGCAGGCTACTGGCTGGAGAATTTCATCATGTGGGAATGACTTTGTAAGATCATTGAGGACTAGGCTTAGGAGCCTAGGCAAGCTGCAATTGTCCCTACCTCCCTGCTTTGAAGAAGACACAAAGTGCAGGCAACGCCCCTGAGCTGTGGGCAGAGGCACAAGCATGTGTCCTGGGTTAGGTGCCACTTGATACTTCAGGACCAGGTCACTCTTCCTCACAGAGGCTCTTGATTTTCTATCCTCCCTCTAACTGGAGATGGCTAATATTAGCTCAAAAGTCACATGATGTAGTCATTTGACATAGTTCCATAAAGTCAGAAGTTTTTTTAGAGTGGAAAGCGTCTTTAGAAGCTTTTGTCTTCTCCATGGCTTTCATTTTCTAAAGAAGGAAATGCAGAGGGGAAGTGACTTCCCCAATAGGCGAGAGTACATAGTAAGAATAATGATGACAGTGAGAGCTAACTTTGACCAAGCACAACTCTGTGCCTGGGACTGTTCAAAACCCTCTGTGTAATTCTCACACTACCCTAGGTGGCATCAGTCTCTTTGTTTTACAGGAGCAGAGACCAACTGTGTGACAGGCCAGGGTGCTATCATACCCTGTCTTACAGGCTTCAGAAGCTCCCTATGCAAAACTGGGTGAAAAAGTAAAATTTAGTTGTTTTTTTACCCTTAAAACATACTGTAACACTGACAGTGATCACTTACAGGACAGTTTACAAATATCATGTGTATCTCACAGCACTGTGAAGGAAGTGGATAATACCACTATTTTACTGATGAGGTACCTAAAACTCAGAAAAAGTATTTTTCTACTGGCATACAATTGGTGGCAAAGGAACAAGTAAGGTGCATTTCTGGCTGTCTCCATGTTCGTGCTCTTTTTACCATTCCAGGCTGCCCGAAAGATCAAAGGACGAATGTCCCAAGACAGGGAAATGTGGAACCTCTGGTAGTTTTCTAAACTACCCTAAAATAAAGATGTGATCTTTTCAAATTAATAGAGCTGTTAAACAGTGAAATTAGGGGTGAAAACCCTCTATTAAAAAAATTTTTTTTCAACGTTTATTTATTTTTGGGACAGAGAGAGACAGAGCATGAACAGGGGAGGGGCACAGAGAGAGGGAGACACAGAATCGGAAACAGGCTCCAGGCTCTGAGCCGTCAGCCCAGAGCCTGACGCGGGGCTCGAACTCACGGACTGCGAGATCATGACCTGGCTGAAGTCGGACGCTTAACCGACTGCGCCACCCAGGCGCCCCAAAAAACCCTCTATTTTATTTTCTTTTTTTTTTTTTTTTTTTTTTTTCAACGTTTTTTATTTATTTATGGGACAGACAGAGACAGAGCATGAACGGGGGAGGAGCAGAGACGGAGGGAGACACAGAATCGGAAACAGGCTCCAGGCTCCGAGCCATCAGCCCAGAGCCCGACGCGGGGCTTGAACTCACGGACCGCGAGATCGTGACCTGGCTGAAGTCGGACGCTTAACCGACTGCGCCACCCAGGCGCCCCAAAAACCCTCTATTTTAAAAGTAGCTTGCAACCAAGAGCTTGGGTTTGGTGGTACATAGACCTGATTAAAAAAAAAAAATTTTTTTTAACGTTTATTTATTTTTGAGACAGAGAGGCAGACTGTGAGTGGGGGAGGGGTAGAAAGAAGGAGAAACACAGAATCTGAAGCAGGCTCCAGGCTCTGAGCTGTCAGCACAGATCCCAATGTGGGGCTCAAACCTACAACCACAAGATCATGATCTGAGCAGAAGTCAGACACTTAACTGACTGAGCCACCCAGGTGCCCTTGCATAGACCTGATTTTGAGGTTTCTCTTTACTACTTGCTACTTATAAAAGGAAAAGTTGGCTAATTCATTTAAATTCTCAAGCCCTGGTTTCCTCACTCAGAAATTGGAGAGGTATAATGACAACCTCACAGGGTTGTTGGGAGATTGCAATGAACTTCAGATAATTCATGCATTTGCTCATACTTCCTATGAGCCAGGTGCTGTTTTCAGCACAAGGGATATTGCAGTGGAAAAAAATCAGATGGTGTCCTCATAAAGTTTACATTCTAGTGGAAATAAAGCATTTGAAACCCCTAGCAGTGCCAGATGCACAACAAAATTAATAAGTATTCAGTATTACGAATCGTGTTGTTCAGTTATTATACACTTTAGCCAGGGGCTTCTCAAACTTTCATGCCCACACAAATCACCCTAGCATCTTACAGAATGCAGATTCTGATTCAGCAGGTTCAGGTTGGGGCCTGAGATTTAGCATTTCTAACAAGCTCCTCAGTGATGCTGCTGCTGCTGATCTTTGGTCTATACTTTGAGCAGCAAAGATAGGGCAATCATGACTTATTTCCAGTAGATGTTGAGGAACAACTTCCCCTGATAGCTCTGTGATGCCAAAGGGATTCATATCCTGTCCTCAGCAGTAATGAAATATTTCACATTGTTCCTGGATTGCCAATTATGCCATGATCAGAAGGAGAGAAACCCCAAATACTAAAAAACAGTTCTGCCATTTTTTTTTAGCACTTACTCAATGCTAGCAACTTTTTGACATATCTCCTTTAATCCTCCTGACAAGCCTATGAGAGGGATATTGCTATATCCATTTTACCAGAGCGAAGACACTGGGGCTTAGAAAGGTGACTTAACTTGCCCACATAAATTGAGTAGCTAGGATGGGGGTGGGGTGGGGGGAAGTTTTATCTGACCCAACAGTGACACTGTGGGAAGGACTATGGCCCTGGGTGGATGATGATTCCTCAGGACCTACTATCTGCCAACTTTATAAGGGGTTTGGGATGCTGGGAAGAGAGGTACCATTAGGGAATTGATTATCAACAAGAGAGCTGAGACAGGTGAGATTAGGAAGGGTGATACTTACTTTAAAAAATGTCCTATGTAGAGAAGACAGACTCTCTCAGCTTGTGTGTATTTTTTTTTAATCCACTACAAAATAATCTATCAATAGCTCAGTTTCTCAATGAATTTTTTCTTCTAAACACCAGGATTGTGCAACTAGAAATCTAAGTGGCTTTTCTCACATTATCTTTAGCTGAGCACAGATGCCTAGGCTTTGTATCAGAATATAATACTCAACGATCATATTAATTGCTTCTTATCTCTGGGTTCTTTTCTAATAAAGTGTTTATCGCTTGCAAATCAACAGTAAGATTAATTAATCTTGCAGCTGTTTTATATTCTGATGGTCTGCCACTTGGATCTGAAAGGAAGGTATATTTATTGCAAAAAAGTTTTTCTCAAAATTCTCCCTGAATGGAGGTAGGGAAAAACAACTAATGTGCCAGATCAGGAAAAAAAAATTTTTTTTAAAATCCTATTTTCAGGTTCTTTGCACAGAATAGAGAATTAAAAAGCAAGGCAAAGGAAAACAAAAACATGAATAAACAAAACCTACAATCCCCTGCTGTAATTTCAATGGCTCAAATGGGTAATTAAATAATTATTTATCAAGTGTGTACTATGTACCAAGCACTTTTCCAGTTCAGGGAAGATGGTGGTAAATGATACAGATGGGTAACCACCCATAAGGAACATACATGTTGGTTTTTACCTGTATGTACCATGTATTTAACATATGTTATTTAACTGAATTCTTACAACAATTTTATAAGAATGATTATTCCTGCTTATCGATGAAGAAACAGAGGTTCAGAAAGTTTAAATCCTTTGTCCAGGTTTGCATCTCAATTGAGCTGCTGGAGGCAGGTCTGTTCAATTCTAGAATGCACGCCTGGGCACTATTGATAGAATTGGTTCCCAGGGCTGGTGGCCTCCTCTCTCAGAACCGAGCCCCTTCCCCTGTCTTCACTCCTCCCCCTTCATTCCACTCATTCTTCTCTATTGATAAACAGGTAAATAGTGAGGTGTTGGAAACTTATTATTTTACCCCTCCTAGCAGCATTATCTTTTGATAGAAGACCTCAAAAGAGGGAGACACTTAGCCCAGTGGCAGCAGTGGGTGGAGTCCCAGGTGTAGTGGTCACTGGTTAGCAGAGTTTAGCTGCTTGCCAAGGGCTTTTGCGTACGCATTTCCTGAGGCTCATCTCACTGCATCTTTATGCATTAGTCATTTTATCCCCATATTAGAGAGGAGAAAACAAAGGCCTAAAAATTACTTAAGTGGTAGAAGTAATACTCGGATCCAGATTTACAGACTCCAGGTCAAGTATTATGTGAAAGTCTCTTGTAAGTTACAGAGGATTCCGCCAATGTTTGTGCAAATGTTTGTTATCAAAAAAGTACCTTTTCCACTGTGCCATGCAGCATCTAAGACAGGCTTACCTTGGGTGGCCCTTTGGGAGTGAGTTGAGGACTGGGAAGGAGGGTATTATGAGGTCCTGTCTGGTTCTAATCAAACTGTAAACAATGTGATTGTTTCCTCTAAGTGTGATCTGTTCAATTTTTCAGTATTGCCCCAAACACGGTTACTTTGGAGTTCCAAACTTACAAGCACAGGTGTCCTAATTCTCCCCACGGAGAACCCATGGGAGCCATTGCTAATCAGTCACAGCACATCTTTCTGCGCTGTGCAGACACAGCCTGACAATCCTCAACCCAGCCCTCTCGGTAGAGGTATCCATTGGTCATATCACAGAGGAAACCAAATAGATTGATGAGAGTTGGGAAAAGCTGTGTAGTTCCCAAAATGTTCTTGACTCTGATTTTGAGGTTTTGGCTTCACTGTAGGTTTTAACGTCAACCACCTGGACATTGCCCCGCGCTATGCCAGCATTCTCATGGGGATCTCAAATGGAGTGGGAACTCTCTCTGGAATGGTCTGTCCCCTCATTGTCGGTGCAATGACCAAGCACAAGGTAATGTTCTCTTTTGGGGCTGTGGGTTGCAGTATCAGAGGACTGAAGTACTATACAGATTTGAGATCTCAAGGCCCTGCCCCAGACTGTAAATGTGTATGTCCTTGACCTTGGCGGAGTCATTTGAAGTTCTTTTTTTCTTCCTTCTTATTTTTTAAAAAAAATATTATTTATTGATGGCAGTAGGGCTGATTGATGTTTGTTTCCACATTTTCTCAACAAAGAAGTAAAAGGGGCATATGTTGGGGGCGTGGGGGAGGGAAGCGATCATCATAATGACTATTTAGAGACACAAAGAAGAAACTGAGGCAATAACTCAGGATAAATAATTTACCCAAGATTGCTTTATAATTCTAAGCAATTAAACTTTATAGCCTGTTTCCATCTATTACTTAGCATGTTCCAGCGTAAAGATATTAGTGCTGTTAGACTTCCTTATTATGAAGAAAATGAACAATACATTAATGGCCCTCCATAAGAACTACAAGGGTGTGGCACTCAGTCATTACTGAGCCTTTGTGTGTTCAGGCGAGGGTGGGTATAGAGGAGGAACCCAGATCTATCCAGAGTTCAATCACGGGCCACATGGTTTCTTAATCTGTCGTTGAAAAGGTTTTAGGATGCTACCTTCCACAAATAAGAATTTTTTGATTCTATGGAGTTTTTACTCAACTATTTTCTTAGTTGGATTGTCTATTACTAATATGATTTCAGAAAATCTTCCAGTTTCTTGGAGGAGAAAGTGTAGGTTAACTTTTCTTATTTTTTGATAGAAAATGAAGGTGGATTTGGGGGATTTTAGAGGCAGAAGATCTAGGTTCTTCCTCATTGTTCATGAGATCATGGGATGGGTAACATGACTAATAAATCTCAGATATTAACTTCACCTAACTTTATTTTTTAAAGTTTATTACTTATTTTGAGAGAGAGAGAGAGTGCGTGTGCAGGCGAGGGAGCACGGGGGAGGGGCAGAGAGAGAGGGAAAGAAGGAGATTCCTAGGCAGGTTCTACACTGCCTAGTGCAAAGCCTATTGTGGGGCTTGAACTCACAAACTGTGAGATCATGATCTGAGCCAAAAGCAAGAGTCAGATGCTTAACAGACTGAGCCACAGAGGTGTCCCAACTTCTTCTAACTTTACACACAAATTCCCATTATTTTTTGATTTACTGTATTTACACAGAAAATATGATTATAAGTAAGTAATTGACAGCTAAGAGTCAGCATTTTCATGGTTCAAATATTGTTATGTATCCAACAGCAAGCAAGAAGGAGATGTCTGATATTTAAAATGGTGGTTTCTAAAGCAAGCTTAATTTAAACTACCATGTGAAGGGAAACCACATTGTATATTTAAAAGACCTGTGAAATGGTGCTGCATGGATTTTTACATATTGTTTATATTAAAAAGTATTTTTATAAATTAAAAAAAGCACATGTACTGTAGTCTGTAATTTTTATATTCATTGTAGTGTTAACTCTCATTAAAAAAAAATTTTTTTTAAGTAAACTCTACACCACACATGGGGCTCAAATTCATGGCCCCAAGATCAAAAGTCACTTGCTTGGCCAACTGAGCCAGCCAGACGTTCCCTTAACATTCATTTTCTAAACACTCAAATTCTGTTTGACTCCTGGGCATGCTTCTGACTTACGTCTTTCCTAGATGCACAGTATTGCCTTTGGGGTGGGCAGGAGTTTTTGTCCCAGTGAAAGCCTCTAGAACCTACTGTTAATCTCTATTTTTGGTTAAGGGGTGCCTAGGTGTCTCAGTTGGTTAAGTGCCTGACTCTTGATTTTGGCTCAGGTCATGATCTTGTAGTTTGTGAGATCAAGTCCCGCATCGGGTTGTGTGCTGACAGTGCACCAGCCTGCTTGGGATTCTCTCTCCCTCTCTCTCTGCCCCTCCCCTGATATCATTCTCTCTCAAAATAAATTTAAAAAAAATTCTATTTTTCGTTAAAACACATTAATTGGTACTGTATTTCCTTGTTTAGACTCGTGAGGAATGGCAGAATGTGTTCCTCATAGCTGCCCTGGTGCACTACAGTGGCGTGATCTTCTATGGGGTCTTTGCTTCTGGGGAGAAACAGGAATGGGCTGATCCTGAGAATCTCTCTGAGGAGAAGTGTGGAATCATTGACCAAGATGAGTTAGCTGAGGAGACAGAACTCAACCATGAGAGTTTTGCAAGTCCCAAAAAGAAGATGTCTTATGGTGCCACCACCCAGAATTGTGAAGTCCAGAAGGAGAAATGGAGAGGACAGAGAGGAGTGACCCTCGATGAGGAAGAGCTGACATCCTACCAGAATGAAGAGGGAAACTTCTCAGACACAGCCTAGTGTCTGAAAGGCACTTCCATCTTCTCCTCACTTTAGAACCAGAAAGTATCTATACCTATTACCTTCCCCATAGCCTGGCTTGCTGGAGAGTCAATATGGGGACACTGGAGGTAGGAGGGGGAGGAAAGGAAACCTGACCAGCAATAGAGAAGAGAAAAGAAAAATATCATGCGATGACACTTATGGGTATGGAGCTTGCTCTCAGTTGACAAAATGGGTATAAAAATATAATATTTTTGGATTGTCAGTAGACTCTTCTCAAAGAAGAGTTCTTAAAGTTCAGTTCTCAAAGCTCTGAACTTATTCAGAAAGGAATGACTAGAAGAATAAGGGAGACAATACCATGCGATGCAAAGAAAAATCGAAGGAATTGAGCATATTTGGCTTGGAGCAGAGAAAACAAGAGCTGTCATCACATTTCTGAGGGCAGCCACGCAGAAGAGGGTTTCCTATTCCTAATAAAGGCTACTGCTCATGGGGACCCTGCATCGTGCCAGGAGCTTTATAAACATTCTCATTTCATTTCCACACCTCTATGACATACATTTATTATCTTCATTTTACAACTAAGGAAGCTAAAGCAACACAATATTGATTTGTCCGAGGGCCAGGGCTGAGATTCACAGGGTCCAAAATAGGTGGCAGTCTTGGGGAAGAAGTTTTCACCTCAGTATAGAGAAGGCACATTTTTTTAATAATGAAAACTGAAAATGGAGAGGGTGGTCTTGTGGATAATTCCCTATTTTGGCAGGCATGGAGAATGGGAAACGTCTGCCATATCAACATCTGGTTTGATATGGCAGAAAGCATTGCATTGTAGCAGGGGCTGGATTCAAAGATCCTGGGTTCAGAGAGAGGTTAGACCATAAAAAAGAAAAGAAAAGAACACAGAAAGAAAATAAAAAGGAAAGAAAGAAAAGGAACAATGAAAAGGGAAAAAGCTGAATAAGATGGCTAAATTTCTAAGAATCTGGTGTCCAGAATGGCTGAGAAGAAGTAAACAAGGGTTTGGCTGAATTTCAACCCTTCAAAATATCAAGAATTTAGTTAACTAAATAATGTCCCAAATTACTTATACAACTTTAAGACATTTAGTAATTTAAGAAATTGGTTCACGTGTTTTATTAGGTAAAATTCTCTTGAAAGAGTCTTCTGTTTTAAAAAATGTATGTCTTTAGACATTTCTGCTGGTCATATTTGGAAGTTTGATCAAACTACGCACAACTATGATTGAAGTATTCCTAATGAGTGTATTTGGAATGTTACTGAGGAAAACCATAATAATATGGCAGTAATTATATAGGGAAATGAAATGAGAGCATGACAGAAAACACCTGTGACAACTAGACCAACAGTGCTGAAAAATTCATCTTTGATCACATAAGGCAATAGCATGGATACTCTCTGGATAAATCTTAAAATTTAATGACATTAAAAAAAATTTAAATTGGCGCATAAAGGATTGTTTGAAAATAAAATTATTTTCCTGTTTATTGGTTTGAAATTTTCATTTCTACTTTTGGAAGAAAAATATAATATTAAAGAAAAAATTAGCTTTACTTGTAGCTTATTATTATAAAGTGTTTTTTGTAATTTCTTCTATATACATTTCTGGTCCCTTATTGTACCAGCAGAGTTGTAGTGTATTTTTAAAAAAGAATAATTTTGAGAGTAAAAAGGAATTGCCTGACTCTCTAGTAAATAATATCCAATATATCATTGTATATAATTTATGTTATTATATACTTTTAAATGTATTTCATGGGTGAATGCATGTAAGTCCCATAGAACAGTTCCTGGCATGTAGAAAGTGCTCAATAAACATTAGCTATCATCTTGCAACCTTTTTTGGGACTCTTCTGTTGAAGAAAAAGCATGCTATATAATTTTCATCCATAAGCCAGAATTTATTGTGAAACTCGTGCTGTTTTCTAAGTAAAAAAAAAATGAGAAATTTATGGTAGCCAGTGTTTTATTTTTTCTTCTGTTAATAAAGTCAAACAACTATTTAAAAAACTCCTGACAATCCCTAAGGTAGTATTACAGATTGCAATACAAAGTTGTGTTTGCTCCATCATTTAAAGTCAATGTCATATGCAGAAAGTCCACATTTTGATAAGTCAAAGCATGTAGGGTTCCTGTAACTTGCTCTTCTAATATTCAGAAAAAAACCTATGAAGCTCTGGATCATGGTGTTAAAAATGAAAACACATTATTTTGTTGTGATGGGTTTTCCAAGGGTTGCATTGTACAGGTAATTACATTTGAACACCAGGCAGATACAGTTTTCAAGTCATTGTACAATTTGTTGCAATATCCATCTGTAGATCAGCCCTTGAAAGCAAACCATAGCTTCTGGCAGAAGGGAAGGGAAAACCTGAGAGTGTCGGATTGTTGACACAAGAAAGGTTTGACTGGCCCTTTTTAGAGAATGCAAGCCTTGGAGACTCCTAAATATGACCCCCCAAAAAAAAATTATTCAAGAAATTATGACATATTTCCTATCCCTGTATAGATGCTAAATTCAGCAGATGAAAATTGGAAACTACTGTTTCTCTTTCACACTGCCTCCTGCTGACCCCAACAAACTTGTTCCTTCTGTGTTTCTTAGCTCATCACATCAAGCTTTTGCTGGAGCTAGAAATCTTGGAGTCACCTTGGACTTTTAAAAAAGTAAATCTCTCTCTCTCTTCCCTGCCAAATCCATTTAATTTTGCTTTCAGTCTGTGGCTCAATGTTTTACATCCATTATGGGAAGATTTTAGCTGCTTTCTCTTCTGGTATTGCTTTTGCTTCATCTCTGTGCAATTTCTAAGAGTCCAGTTAAATAGATGCTGGACGGTGTATGGGACAGTCTCTTCTAAATCTCTTCTACATTTTCTATATTTTCCAGGCTTTTTCCTTTTTCTGTGTCATCATGGATATCTTCTTCTGATTTATTTTTAAGTTCTTTATTTCTCTTTTCAGCAAGGTCTAATCTGGTAAAAAAAACAATCCATTGTGTTGTTAATTTTAGTTATTGTATTCTTACTTTTAGAACTTCTAATGATTCTTTTAAAATTCTGCTGTCTTTTGAAAAATATTTCCAATTCTCTGCTGAAATTTTCAATCTTGTATTTTATTTTCTAGAAAGCAGTAAGATAATTATTTTAAAGTCTGATCAGTGCCAATATCTGGAGACCATGTGATTCCATTTTCTGTTGGTTTTGCTAATTCTTGTTCACATTATCTTACGTCGGTCTGTATCCAAAATTGTATTTGAAAAGTTGTTTGTAGAAATGATTTTAGGTTTAAAATAATGCCTTTTGGTTTTCTCTCTCCCTCTCCAGAAAGGATTTTTGTTTGCTTCTTCCAAGAGCCCAAAGACTTTCCAGTTGCAAAGTCTGAGATCTTCTGGGCCACCCAGATGATTTGAAGCTGGGCTACAGGCAGCATGAATGCTCAGTAGTTTCCATTCAACTTTACTCCTAGAGTACAAAACTTCGTGGTCCCAACCCATACTACTGTGCTCTACTAGCATCCAACTTTTGTTTCTATACCCAGCCATCAAACTGCTCAGCTATCAAACACTGGCTTTGTTATAAGTAACAAATGCTCCCAGGAGAAAAGCAGCCTCAAATGTCAGGATTATTTCTCTGGATTTTTATCTTTGTCCAGATGGCCAGATGGTAACCAGGTAATTTTTCACTTCTATGATGAGTCTCCAATGCTGTTGAGCAGATATTTTTAAAAAAAAATAAATTTTATTCAGCTTTTCTAGTGTGAAGGTTCATCTGAATTACATAGCCTACCATTAATGGATGCTGAAGTCTCTTTTAATTTTATCTTCACAAGTTCTCTTGAACTGATTTATTTCCCTAGGGATAGTGTGGTAATAAGTCTCAAATCTCAGTGGCTTAACAGCAAATGTTGTTTCTCTCTTATGTATACTAATTGACTAGACTGGAAACTTGTTTCAGACAGTTACTCAGGTATCTAGGATTTATTTTTTCTCCACTCACCATCTTGTAGTTCACCATTTGGAACATATAACCTCTGATATCACCATGCAAAAGGGGCCCCACTTGGAAATGACACTGTCATCTCTGCTTCTAGTCCATTGACCTACACTAGCCATATAGTCCCAACCTAACTTCAGAGGTGGCTGCGGAATGAAGGGGAGCATGTGGATTACTGAGTGAACACTAATTACATCTGCCACTTAGTTCTAGCCTAGGTTCAGGGTCTTTTTTCTTTCTTCTTCTTTTTTTTTTTTTTTATAAAATGTTTATTTATTTTTGAGAGAGTACAAGCCGGGGACAGGGCAGAGAGAGAGGGACAGAAAATATGAAGCAGGCTGTGTGCTGACAGGCTGTCAGCAGAGCCCAATGTGGGGCTTAAACTCACTAACTGTGAGATCATGACCTGAGCTGAAGTCGGACGCTCAACCGACTGAGCCACCTAGGTGCCCCATCTTTTTTTAATGCTTATTTCTTTTGAGAGAGAGAGAGAGAGAGAGAGAGAGCACATGCACAGGCACAAGCTGGGGAGAGGCAGAGAGAGAGGGAGGGGCAGAGAGAGGGAAAGTATCCCAAGCAGGCTCCATGCTGTCAGCACAGAGCCCAACTCAGGGCTCGAACTCATGAACCATGAGATCATAACTTGAGCATAAGTCAAGAGTTGGTCACTTAACCAACTGAGCCACCCAGGTGACCCAGGTTCAGGGTCTTTTGAACTCTTACTTGGCATGTTGAATTAGTCTCCTAACCCCAAGTTCCATAAATGATATGAGTCTGCTATGTGGCATTCTGGAAGTTCCTAACTAGGTTATAGGAAGGAAATCTTGAATGGGAGGGAGTTTTGAGCCCCCTCCAGGAGACACCATAAAGATATCAATTCATTAGAGTAGAATAGATTCTGGCCTGATTCAAACTTGAGTTAATAACCATATGGACCAATTTGATGGACCAGAGAAACTGAACTTTTCTTTAGATATCATGTGTTACTATGCTCCAGACCTTATGCTAAGGCCTTTCCATACATGATCTCATTTAATTTTCGTGGCAACCCCATGAAGAAGGTTCAACTATCTATTCCCAAGAATTTATTAAGAAGTAAATGGTGTTTCTGGGCAGAACTTAAAAGCAAGGCTCTAATGGCCATATTTTAATCTTACTTCTTAATATTTATTCTGTTCTCCACTGCTTCTCCTGGCTGTGGTAATTCCAGACAATGGTGATTCTGAAAGTCAGGAGAGTGTCCTACTTATTTCGGCGAGACATGAACCAGCTGATGGAATGAGTTATGACAGTTTAGACCCAAGCACAGGGACAGGTGAAACAGCAGATGAACAGGTGAGATCTCTCATCTCACCAACTGCTGGACTGAAGTGAGATTAAGAAGTAGAGGTCCTTGGGGCGCCTGGGTGGCGCAGTCGGTTAAGCGTCCGACTTCAGCCAGGTCACGATCTCGCGGTCCGTGAGTTCGAGCCCCGCGTCGGGCTCTGGGCTGATGGCTCAGAGCCTGGAGCCTGTTTCTGATTCTGTGTCTCCCTCTCTCTCTGCCCCTCCCCCGTTCACGCTCTGTCTCTCTCTGTCCCAAAAATAAATAAACGTTGAAAAAAAAAAATTTTTAAAATAAAAAAAAAAAAAAGAAGTAGAGGTCCTTATCTTTTCCCTATTTCCCTGGGTACACAAACAATAACATGGATAGGCTGAACCCAATGCTTACTGGGTGTGTGTATTGGGGAGAAGGGTGGAGACAGGTTCCACAGGACTGAATTTCTCCCAGGCACCCCAAGTATGGCAACACAAACACAAAAGAAAGGAGGTGAAAACTGCATTTAGAAAGTTGAATGGGGATATGTCAGTCTTAACTGACCTCAGCAGAACCGAGTGAAATAAGAAGGAAGCTATTTTGAGTTACTGCACCCATGGAAGCTGAAGAATTGAAGGCCCCAGCCCCGGGTACCTCTGGAGCACAGACAGAGTGGGTATAATGAGGTCAGAGGAGGGGGGTTGAAAACACAAGGATTGGTTGAAAGTGAGAGTTGCCAGATTTTGCAACCCTGCTGGAAGTGTATATAAGGAGCAATTATAACCCCAGAGTCTGTTCCTGACCAGCTCAACCAAGAAACTGCTTCTCCCTGTACCTAGTGGAAAAACAGTAGTAGTTCTATCTTCTGGACAGGGAATCTCTGGACTCAAGGACACCTATGGTAGTTCAATACAAGCTCCAAAGGTAGAGATTTTAGTCTGTTGTGGTCACCGATAATATATCTCAAGTACATAGAACAGTACTTGGTAAATATTTGTCCAATAAATGAATGAATGAAACTTACTAAACACAGAGAAATTAATTAACAGTTTTCAGACTGGATACTGAAAGTTTTCAGCTGCATTTGTGAGTGGAGTTTCCAAAACACTGGTGGTCAGGTTTATATCCCCTATACAGGAAATTGAAGGAATCTTGGGGTGAGGAGTGGGAATTCACTAAGAGAAAGGCATATAGCCATTGACATTTAGGGTTTGTTTCCCCATCAAAATAACCACCCACTCACTCTCTGTGGAGGCCACCCACCAAGCCCTGATGTGGTAATAGAAAGTGCATCATTCATTCATTCATTCATTCATCCTTCAATTATTTAGCACTCATAATCAGCATGTCAATTATTGAGTACCTACAATGGTCCAGGCACTAGGAATAGAAAGCAAGTTAACAAAATAAGTCTCTGTTCTTATGGGGCTTATATTCTAGGGGGCAGACACAAAATAAGCAGGTTTATGAGTAAATCCAGTATAGCAGAGGGTGGTAAATGCTAAGAACAAACATAAAACAGGGTAAATGAGATAGGGAGTGTAGGGGTTGCTGTGTTATATTGAGTGTTCAGGGATAAAATGAACTTTGAGCAGAGAAATGAAAGCAGTGAGGGAACAAGTCAGAAGCATATTTGGGCGAAGAGTTTCAGGATTAGAAAAAAGCAAGTACAAAAGCCCTCACGTGGGAACACACTTGGTTGGCATATTCAAAGAACACCAGGTTCTTAAAGCAGTCAGGTTCTAGAGATATTTTGAAGGAAGATGGAACATTTACTGAGAGAGAGAAGACTGAAGAGGATCAGGATTGGTGAGGAAGGGATCAGGAAGCTGGACATGTTTGATTTTGGAATTTTACTTACCTATTGATATGTATGTGGCAATATCAGATGGGCAGTGGAAACACATTCTGAAATTCAGGGCAGAGGTCAGATCTGAGGTTTATATTTGTGAATCATCATCACATCAAACAGTGATAGTTTAAGCCACAAGACCAGATGAGATAATCAAGATTTGAACATGACTGAGCCCTGGGGATGCTCCAACATAGACCCATCAGGAAGATGAAAAGGAATCAGCAGGAGAGATGGGTACATGGGGGATAGGAGGGTTTTGGGGGGTGAGCAGAGGAACTTAGTGACCAAGTGAAGAAAGTATGGCTCAGAGATGGTTTTAGGGTTATGATGTGATCAGTTGTGTCAAAGGAAGATCAAGGAAGATGAGGACTGAAATGGATGATTGAATTTAGCAACATGAAGATCATTGGTGACCTTGACTAGAGCAGTTTCAATGTCATGGTAATGACAGAATCTTAGATGTATAGGTTTAATAAAGGGTGGGCTTTTTATTTTCTATGTAGACATTAGAATAAATCTTAATGTAAAAGGGAAGAAAAAATATTGCACGTATGGCACAAAAATAGAATTCTATTTTTTAAAAAGGAAGAAATATCCAGAGAAGCAGATTGGGCTAGATAGACTCTTGAGTCTGGGACATCAGTTAGGAGTCTGTTATAATAATTTAGAAATGAGGGCAGAGCCAGGATCGGAGCAATGGAAATGGGGAGGAGATGGTAGTTACAGAATGCTTAGAAAACCTTTTTTTTCCCCTAAAATATGTAATATATGCTCCTTGTAGAAACATTTCAAAATATAGAAAAATGTATTGAGGGGAATAAAAATTACCCTAGTATTATAGCAGATTTAATTATTCTTGCCATTTAGCACACATGCCTTCAGTCTTTCCTCTACACATAATGTATTTTTGAATAATTTGGTATCATACTTCAGTAAATGGTTTTATGTCCTGCTCTTTACACTTAACCTGGTATAATAAATTCCCATGTCTTTAAATATTCCTTGAGAACATGATTTAAATATTTTTTAAATTTATTTTTGATAGACAGAGAGAGAGACAGAGCACAAATGGGGGAAGGGCAGAGAGAGAAGGAGACACAGAATCCGAAGCAGGGCCCAGGCTCTGAGCTGTCAGCACAGAGCCCGATGTGGGGCTCGAACTTGTGAACTATGAGATCATGACCTGAGCCAAAGTCAGATGCTCAACCGACTGAGCCACCCAGGCGCCCTGAGAACATGATTTTAAAATGATTTACAGTAATGTACATAGAGTAAAAAGCACAAATCTTAGGTTTATACATGAACTGATTTTTACTTATGCATACATAACACCTGCATACCATCCCTACTAGTAATCACTATTCTGATTTCTATTATTGTGGACTAAATTTGCCTATTTTTGAGCTTCAGATGGAATCAACTCTTCCAAATCCTACCATTTTTCTCTTAGTACACTATTTTAAAAATTGATATATGTTACTGTGTTTATCAGCAGTTCCTTTTTTTATAGGTGTATAATACTGTATTGTGTGGATATAACAAGATTTGTTTATTCATTCTCCTATTGAAGACCATTTGGATTGTTTCCAGTTGTGAGGGAGGAGGTGATTGTGAATAAGGCTGCTATAAATATTCTTGTCTTTTTGTGGACATGTTTTTATTTCTCCAGAAGTGGGGCTGCTGGGTCATAGCATAGGTGTGTAAGCTTGTAAGAAGCTGCTCAACATTTTGCCACACTGGTTATGTCAGTTTACTTTCTCATTATTTATGAATAGGAGTTCCCATTGCTCCACATCCTTGCAGATGAAACCATGATTTTTAAAGTGGCCAATTGGTATTATTATTTCATCTTATGTGCCTAGGCCAGTTGTTAGATGTTTTAGGCAATTTCTAAACTTCCACTATTTAAATAATAGTTCTTGATTATAAACCCTTGACCTCACCTGTGAGAGATATTTTCAAGGGAAAATTAACCTGACTTTCCATTTCTATATTATTTATCATTCAATAAGTGACCAGTTAAACTTATTAGCAGTGACAACAGAACAGACGATGCAAAATGTGGCTGCCTGAAAAAGTTTCAAGGTGGCTTTGAAATGCATTTCTTTATTAGTTACACTTGAAGAGAATAGCTAACTAAAATTCCAGAGCCTGAAAATACTTCAAACAGGAATAGCACAAAGTAATAGCATTTTTCTCTTCATCTCTCCCTTCCCTTCCCCTTTTGTCTTTCTATCCTGTCAAATGAGAAAATGAAACAATTTACTTTTACTTTTAATTTTTTAAAAATTAAAACAATTTAGTAATGAGTTTCATGTCCTTTATCCCAGGGAAAACAGCCCATGGAGGCAGTACAGTGCCTCACAAGCCGTGGAACACTGTTCCCAAAGGATTTGGGGCAAGTGGGAGTTTTATAGAGCATTAGAGGCGGCAATACGGAAACAAGGCATGATTGGCTAGGAGGTCGGGGATTTTCCTAGAAGTTGATCAGGTTGTACTTTCCAGGGTAAGGTAAGCTAGCTAAAGCTGAGGTGCAGGACTGTGATTAGTGTATTTTAGGTTTCCTTGACAGGTGTTTTTTCTCTATGTGCAGGCTGACTTAGGTTTAGATTTGGGGTGTGGGTTGGGCCACTCTGGCTGCCTTCATTCTGTGGGTCCTGATATATGAATTAACTTTATCACTCCACATACACATCTCCACTCCTAATGTCTGGATTGTGAAATAAAGTTTGAATTCAGTCAAATAATTAAGACATACCACCAACTTAAGAGACTTTCAGCTCTTTCAGCCATATTTGTAGTATTTGCAGATTGGCTTAGCAGTTGTTGCCAGGTGAATCTATTTCCTTTCTTCCTTAAATTTCTCAAATGAGGGTGGATAGCACCGCCTTTCAGTCATGGCTTGTGGCAGAGTAGAAGTAGCCTCCTTTACTCCTGGGGGAGGAGACCAAGTTTTTCTAGCAAAGCGCTCACCTTGCCACAAATTTCATGTGGAGAGAGTATCACAGGAAAGAGGAGCAATTATGGTTGGATCCTGAAGCCAGGTAAAACCACTGTGGTTCCAGGTAATGTTGGTGTGGGGGTAGTTACCCAAGTGCCTTGATATGAGACTTGGAAACTTTTCAATTAGGGATAGAACACCAAATTTTATAGAACACCCCCCAGAAAATGTGAAGTAAAAGGTAAGTATATATGTTCACGTGTGCCTGGAGAGAGGATCTATCTACATTTTATAGCTGTCATCATATTCTCAAAGTTGTCCATGATCCAAAAGAGGCTAAGATTTGCCAGAATGAGCTACAGGTGCGAAATTGAAGGAACCCTAATAGTTACACAACAGCTGGGTAGTCACTGCTTGACATGCTGTTTGTGAAAGCCTAAATCTCTTGCTCAAGGATCTGGCCTTCTCATCTCCCCTTTTTTCCTCATCTAATTTCCTTTCTTTATTTTTTATCATATTTCCCCTTACTTCACTTGGATTCTCCTTTCTCCTTTCTTGTCTGTTTCTACCCTTCTTTTCTTTCTCTGCTGTCCTACACTGAGTGGGCAAACTTGGCTTGGAATGGTGGGGCAAGAACTTCTCTAAATTATTTCTCTTCCATGTTTTCCCACCCTTGCTATAAGATATTGAAATATAAGATGATTATAAGACATTGGAATTAAATAAACTCATTTTGAAAGTATTATGCATAGTTTTCTGTCAAGCCATATACCATCTGACCAAAATATGTGATCAAACATGATGATGAACACCCCAGGAAGATAATGTTAACATCCTTGAGAAATTAATGGAAAGTACTATGAGGTACTATGAATAAATAGCCATAAAGCCTGGTTAAATATTATCACTTAAAGAACCATTTAAAAAATAATGCTATTTATATAACAAAAGTGAATCTCATTTCTCTGCAGATCAAATAATTATGCACAGCAAGAGCAAACATCTTGGCTTTCACTAATTACAGAATTTTTTCACAAAATAGCTTTTTATATTTTAACAGTGCTGGTTGTTTTCAAGTTGTTTCCAAGATTGTATGTTCAAAGATCATCTTTCGGTCTTTCAAATTTTTAAGAATGATGTAATGGTTCCTTGATTATTTCAGCATAACACAGAATCTAAACGCCACAGTTTAGGACTCACAGATACTTCCTTTTTAATCTTCTTTAGAAACACATTTCATAATGAATTCTGGTCTAAAATGCTATCTTGGTTTTCATCAGAATTTTTCTCATACTATTCTTAGCTGAAATAGGGTAAAGAGTCAAATGACTTTTGGCTCTTTTTTTTGTCTAGTGTTTGTGGTTTCACATGGTTTTAATATGCTTGAGGCTAGGATTTCATTTTGAAGAGAAGGGACTAAGACCCCTGTGACCCAGCATAGACTTGTAAGCTGCACTGTCTCTAATCAAGGCTATAATATTTTTATCTTTTTTAGAAAGCTTGAAGACCATGTTTTTTAAAAACTCTTTATAATTTTGAGAGAGAGAGACAGAGTGTGAGCTAGGGAGGGGCAGAGAGAGGGAGGGAGACAGAATCTGAAGCAGGCTGCAAGCTTCGAGCTGTCAGCACAGAGCCCAACATGGGGCTCGAACCCACGGACCATGAGACTATGACCTAAGGCAAAGTCAGACGCTTAACTGACTGAGCCATCCAGGCACCCCTGAAGACCATGGTTTTTATGGATGGATTCATCAGTATATTTGGGATTAAACCGGTCTTTAAACGATAAAAATTTTATTTCACACCTTATTTGAAACTCCAAAGATTTCTGTAGTACTTATCTATCACTGCAGAGAAAACCATCACTTTTGGTTTTTTTATGGTTTTGAAACACAAAACTATGAAATGGCCCACAGTTCTACAGGTCAGCAATTTGGGTTGGGATCAGGCAGGTGGTTCTTCTGCTGGTCGCTCCTGGGGTCTCGCATGTGACTTCAATTCACCGCTTTCACAAAATTGACTTCACTTAGTGCTGCATGTTACCTGAGGGGAGGACAGTGGGGCAGAGAGCAGAGAGAAAGTCATTTTCTTGGCACTGGTTTCCAAAAAGCGAAATCCTTTGTTTGAAAAGATTGAGATTGATTCACATACCATAAAATTCCCTCCTTTAAAATGTGAAGCTAAAGGAGCTTTTAGCATATTAACAAAGTTGTGCGACCAACGTCCCTATGTAATCCAGAGTGTTTTTATCACCCCCAAGGAACCCAGTGCCCATTAGCAGTTACTCCTCACTCCAGCTTTTCTCATCTCTTGGCAACCACTAATCTACTTTATCTGTCTCTGTGAATTTGCCCATTGTGAACATTTCGTATAGATAGGATCGTATATTAGCCTTAAATGACTGGCTTCTTTCATTTAGCATAATGCTTTCAAGGTTCATCCGTGTTGTGGCATGTGTTAGCACTTCATTCCTTTTTATGGCCAAATAATATCCCATTATATGAATATACCACATTTTGTTTATCTGTTCATCAATTGATGGACATTTGTGCTGTTACCACTTTTTGGCTATTATTAATGCTTTAGCTCTGCATTTACTACTTTTATGAGCCCTTTTTATTTTTATTAAAATTTTTATTTAATGTTTATTAAACAAGTTTTTTTAATGTTTATTTTTGAGAGAGAGACACAGAGTGTGAGTGGGGGAGGGACAGAGAGAGAGAGAGAGAGAGGGAGATGTGTATTTATTTTGAGAGAGAGAGAGATAGAAATCAAGCAGGGGCAGGGCAGAGAGAGAGGGGGACAGAATCCCAAGAAGGTTTTGCACAGAGAGAGAGAGAGAGAGAGGGAGATGTGTATTTATTTTGAGAGAGAGAGAGATAGAAATCAAGCAGGGGCAGGGCAGAGAGAGAAGGGGACAGAATCCCAAGAAGGTTTTGCACCATCAGTGTGGAGTCTGATGTGGGGCCCCAACCCACGAACCATGAGATCATGAGCCCAAATCAAGAGTCGGGCACTTAACTGACTGAGCCACCTAGGTGCCCTACTTATTTTTTTTAAGAAAGCAATTTTGGAAATTTGGAAAAAGATATTGTTTTTAAGTAATCTCTACTCTCAACATGGGGCTCAAACTCACAATCCCAAGATCGAGAGTCACACATTCCACTTACTGAGCCAGTCAGGCGCCCCTTAGGAGCCCTTTTAAATATTTCAAGGGTACTACTGGAAACATCCCATTGCCTCACACAACTGTTAGAATGGTGTCATTAAATAGAAGTCCAAGCCATTGCTTTTCTCAAAACCCTCCAAATGGCTCCCTTCTCACAAATAGTAAAAACTGATCCTGAGCAAAAACTCTGAGTTTCTTTAGATCTATTCTCCTCTGCCTCCTGCTTCTCAGCTGTCCTTTCAGTTACTCCCCAAAGACACTGGGCATGCTTCCTCCTCAGGCCTGTTGCTTTTCTCCCAGATGCCTCAAGGGATCACTCTGTCACATCCTCCAGATCTTTGCTCAAATGTCACCTTCTCACCATTAAAAAGAACAACCTCACCATTAGAGAGAAAAACCCTGTACCCCTATCATGTTTTGGGCATCCCACCTTCCTTCCTGCTTTCCCTTAGAATTTATGCTATCTGTAGATTTTATTTATTTTTCTTCTTATTGTCTATCTTCATTAGAACACAAAATCCATGGGGGTAGGAATTTTTGTGCATTTTGTTCACTGCTATATTTATTGCAGAACCTAGAATAGTGTCTGGCAGATAACAGGTATTCATTAAATATATGTTGAACAGATGAATAGACTTCAAATTAGGCTGCTCAGGCTGTGTAAAATATCACCATTTCTTTGTGGCTTGAAGGATAACCATGCAGCCTGAAAATATGTCTACCTCATGCTGATTGGAAGTTCCCATGAACATAAGTCTTTGACCATACTATTAGTTCACTAATGGAAAAAATACAGGAATTATCACTTGATACATCTACATCAGTTTATTTGGTAGAAAGAACTTTGGAAACCTGGGCTTATATGGGGGAGGTTGTGGGAAAACAGGGGATGTCCAATGGTGAGAAATCTGGGAACAACTAGTCTAAACAGCTGTCTAGAAGGGTCTTGGTTAGTGCAGTTGGCTAATTCTGAGAAATTCCAGTGGAAAACTGCATTCTAAACATGTTTATCAGCATGTGCCATTTGACTGGTCTCCTGTTCAAAGGTTCCTGTTGCAATTCCTTTTGGCATCTCACTTGCATAGAACTGAGGCAGCAGTAAGTGACAAAGGTTTTATTTATCTCGTTATTATCTGTTGACTTTTAAAGGGCTGGGTAATGAACAGAGGTAGATTAGCTAACTCATTGGAAGAGGTGAAGCAATGTCTTGTGAGGCCCAAGGTTCCCACTGGTCCCCGTGGAAGTCTTCAAGCTGGTAGTGGTCGTGGGCTACGAGAACATCTCAACGAACCCTTTCATTATATAGCTGTATGGACTGAAAGGGGAAGGACTGTGTTCAAAGCCATGCTGTTAAGTAAGAATCTGGCCAAAGTAAAACAGAATTGCTACTTGAGTAGCAGTGTGGGAGGGTCAATATTAATTGTGTTCTGATTGCACCAAAAACTTTTTCTTTATTTATTCATTTTGAGAGAGAGAAAACATGAGTTGGGGGAGGAGCAGAGAGTGGTAGAAAGGGAGAATCCCAAGCAGACTCCATGTAGATACTTTCTCTATATTACATCATTTCATAATCCTGCAACTTTGTGAGGTAAGTAATAGTTTTCCTATTTTTGCATTCGAGAGACTTGAAAGTCACAGACACTGAGTACCTGGCTCAAGGCCCCAAGTAAATGGCAGAACTAGGATTCAAATCTAATTATCTTTGACTATGAAAAATTCTCATCTTCTTCCCTGAAGTCTGGTGTCTTAATTCCTGCCCCTTGACATTCACAAATAATAGTAATAATAATGATTATGCATGCTTGGTGTTTAAATATGCCAGGCATTAATCTAGTTTCTGGGATTACATAAATAAATAAAAGGAAGAGAGATTCCCAACTTTGTGGAAGCAGAAAGACAATGAACATAATATAGAAACAATCCATATGGTTTTTTGGAAGGTGGTAAATGTGACAAGGGAAATAAATAGAGCAGGATAAGGGAGTTTGGGAGATTTCAGAAGTATCTGAGAGTGTAACAAGTTCGAATAGAGTGCTCAGGGCAGGCGATCCCTAAGAAGATAATACTTGAGCAAAGATTTGAAGATGAAGATATCTGGGGTGAAACTCTGAGGCAGAGAGAAGAGCTAGTGCAAAGGGCCTGAGGTGGAA
The DNA here is from genome assembly GCF_028749965.1 of Puma concolor. Classification (NCBI taxonomy): domain Eukaryota; kingdom Metazoa; phylum Chordata; class Mammalia; order Carnivora; family Felidae; genus Puma; species Puma concolor. The sequence goes on along the minus strand of NC_141673.1, from coordinate 21,262,605 downwards.
ACAAGCCCTGTGGGTTTGAGAAACAGTGGGAAAGTCAGTGTGACTAGACAGCAAGAGTCAAAGAGGAGAATGAAGGAGATGAGGTCAGGTGAAAATAGGGGCCAGACTGTGTAGGGCCTTGTGGGCCACTGTAAGGATGCTGGCTGACTTTAATTCTCAGTGAAATGGAGGAGTCTTTTTAGGGTTTTGGTCAGAGAAGTGACAAGATCCAACTTCCGTGTTAAAAGCATCCTTCTGGCTATTGTGGTGAGGAATGTAAAGAGGAACAAGGACGGTAGACACCTTGACAAGAAATCAAGGTGGCTTAGGCCAGAGTGCAGCAATGGAGGTAGAGGGAAGTGACTGGGTTCTGGATAAGGTTTTTTGAGAGATTTGAGAGAAAGAAAGGAATCAAGGATGCCTACAGCTTTCCCACCAAGGACCTCCCCATTGAATCCTCTAAGCATCACTGCCACAAGGGAATAGAGGGTTCTACCTTCACACTATGTGTGTGACACATGGTAAAATATTCCTCAGTCTGAGGAGAAACAAAAATACTGTAAACTATTTTATCTCTATATAAGGAGATATAAGCTCCAATGTTTTAAATTCTAAGTAGCAAGAATTAGAATCTAGCGTCATTATCTCTGATCATAATCAGAGTCTCTTAAACTCTTTGAGCCATAACTTCTTTTTCTGTGAAGTGGGGATTACTGCTCTGCTGTCTCAGTTGTGAGGTCATGTGAACTCCATGGAGCAGTGACAGAGTTCTCATTACTTCTGTACCCAGGCACTTAGAATGGTGCCTTGTGCAAGGTAGAGGCCCAGTAAATACTTATTGAATGACTAAACGAAAGAGAATTAACTCGAAGACCCTTGGGAAAAATTTACAAATCTGTTAGGTTTGTTATTAGTGAACTAAGACAACTGCCGAGACCAGCAGCTTTTGGGGAGGCCTGAATTAACAGCATAATTACTTTGCTTTGACTTAGCCTGTCAATTCTAGTTGTTCATATAATGGGATAATGAGGACATCCCCTCAGCATTTCTAACCTCTGGTGCTCGAACGCATTTTCATAAGCCAACAGCACCTGGACAACTTATATAAGAACAGCTCTGATGAGCATCATCTTTTTTAATTAAGGACATCTGCTTTTTAAAATCAGTCTCATTAGAGAGTTTCTTTGCACCATGAATCTGATCATTGGTGACACTAATAATGAAAATATACAAGGTACAGAAAGCCAGGGGGAACTGAATTCTAATTTTTAGTCAATGAGTTAGTACATGAAAGCACTTAGAATAGCACCTGATATAGTAAATTCTCCAGAAGCACTAGTCATTTTTATTGTTATCTGTAAATTCATCCATTCCTTCTTCCTTCCTCCATCTGTCCCTCCCTTCCCTCTTTCTTACCTCCCTTTCTTCCTTCTTCCCTCTCTTCCTTATTTGTTCCTTTCTCCCTTACTTCCTTCCCTCTTTCTTCCCTCCCTTCCTTCTTCCTTCCTAATTTGCTGATCCACTAATTTTATGACTTTCTGACACCAGTTTTGTGGCAGGTCCTGTGGTAGGTGTCAGGCATATAAAGATTAATGAGGCACTGCCTCTGCTCATGAGATATTCACATAAGCCAATTAGAAAGCAATGCAGAGGGGTGGCTGCGTGGCTCAGTCAGTAAGTGTTTGACTTTGTCTCAGGTCAAGATTTCATGATTTTGTGAGATTGAGCCCTGCATTGGGCTCTGTGCTGACAGTGCTGAGCCTGCCTGGGATTCTCTCCCTCTCTCTGCCTCTCATACACTTGCATGCTCTCTCTCTCAATAAACAAACAAACTTAAAAAAAAGAAAGCAATGTGGAAATGACATCTGTCCAAACCATTGTTTCCCTGATATTGTGTTAATGTAACATAATTGTCTGAGTGGATGTACTTAAGTTCTCCAGACTTTTGAGGTCCCTTTTCTCTTCTTGTGGGAGTTAAATGGCTCAATTCTTCCTCACACCTACTGTGGAAATTCCATGCTCTACTTCAGTGCTTTTGGAAGATTCCTGTCAGTCACTTCTTTCTCCAGTTCTTTCCTGCTCTTCATTTGTCATCTTTCTTGTTTCCTACTTTCTCAATATGGAGACGAAATTTTCATTGTGTGTTTTGAGTTGATAATGGGAGATGGGTGTGCAATTTAAGAACAGAACAGGAACATAACTTCATATGCAATGTCAAACTCTAGTATTCCTTGAAATGTATCAGCCTTTCCTGGAATTCCCCCATTAGAAATGCTCCTCTTTAGACTTTGGCTTGTTTAGTAAACGGGACCCTGTTTTACTCCCCATAATTTTCTCTTAAAACCCCTCTTCTAACCCTTCTAAAGATGGAGGATAGGAGTGGAGAGTAAGTGTGGAATCAAAACACCAGAAAGAAGGCTGTGGCAGAAATTCAGGTGCCAGATGAGAGTAATTTGGACCATCAAAAGGGGAGATGATAAGTGAGTGAACAGATTCAGTACTGCTTTCAAGGTAGAGTTGACAGGTTTGCTGATGGATTCGATATGGGATCTTAGAGAAAAAGGATTGAGATAGCTCCAAGGTTATTGGCTTGAGCAATAGGAAAAACAGTTACCAAAAGTAACTCATGTTTACTGCAGGATATCTGGAACGCACCTAAAATAGAAGTAAGAAAACAATAGTTACCCAAAGTTCCTATTACTTAAAGATAACACATTGTTAAAATTTTGATGTTTCCATCTAGTCATTTTTTCCCCTTCCTTATTAATTGTTCTAGGCTCTTTATCTGTGTGTGTGTATGCATAAAATAAAAATATATAAATACATATGTAAAGCAGTATATATATACACACACACACATATTTATCCTACTTAAAAAAACTTAACATAATGAAAATACCTCTGAGCTATTGATATCCAGAATTTTTCTGTTTGCAGGCAGCATTATGAAGGCAAGCTTCCCTGTAGCATTGTTTTCTAATATTCTGAGAATTTCCATTTCATTAGATGTTTTTGGAAAACATTTTTTTATTATTTTTTTGGAAAACATTTTAAATAGATGCATAATATAACACAGTATAGCTGTAACATAATGTCCTTAGCTGTTTCTCTGCTGTTGGACATCTAGGTACCATCCATTGTTGTGCTATGAAAAATAATGCTGCAGTCTTTGTACATAAACACTTGCATGTGTCTCTGATGATTTTCTCATGAGAAATTGTTGAGCATGAAATCAGCAGGTCAATATTTTTAAAGGTAAAAAAAATGACTTCTTGATTATTGATTATCTCTCAGTATTATACCTAACACATCTTGATAAGCTGAGAGTTCAGGTCCTCAGCAGTGAATCATTTAAGCACTCACATATTCAATGTCTCACCAGGCTTTTAAAACCTGTGCCTACTTCTCTTCCAATTTTGATTAAACTGAAAAGGCTAACTATAATTAATCTTTGTTAATCAGCATGAAGAACATTCTAAAATCATGTAGAAACTGATGATTATGAAATCTTTTCATCCACCATAGTGCTCTTTATTTCACAAAAGAAGACTTTTCTTCTCCACCAACCTATGCCAACCAATCTCTTTCTTTCTCTACCCCTTATCTGGCAGGGAATGGTCTTGATCCCAATAGCAGATATTTCTAAAACTAAGAGCCAAATCTAGGGGCACCTGGGTGGTTCAGTCAGTTGAGCATCTGACTCTTCATTTCAGCTCAGGTCATGATTTCAGGGTCATGGGATTGAGCCCTGTGTTTGGCTCCACACTGAGTGTGGAGCCTGGTTAAGATTCATTCTCTCTCGCGCTCTCTCGCGCTCTCTCGCGCTCTCTCGCGCTCTCTCGCGCTCTCTCGCGCTCTCTCGCGCTCTCTCGCGCTCTCTTCTTCCCTTCCCCCTGACATCCTCCTACCCCAAATTTCCTAAAATGGAAAAAAAGAGCCAAATCTAAACATTAATGAACATTTTCCTAAGCCTATGGCTTCCTTCAGATGTTAACTAAGGATGTCACTTAGGGTGATGACAAATAGCTGAACATCAGTAAAACAGTCGGAGGACTCCAGACGTACAGGCATTGGAAAAACATAACAAAATTAGGTATGAGCCTACTATGAGGCAGTCTAAGGCTGGTACAGTGCATCCTGGCTGTCTGGTTTGGAATCTGATTTGACTTTGCAGAGATGCAGCAAGTGTGACTCTATTATTCACTTGTATGATGGTTCGGTTCACTTGTTACTGTTTGCATCCCATTTTGGGTCCTCCCCTTCCCTTCCTCTCTGCATACACTCATCTTAGTTGGTGGTGATGGATTGTTTGTCTTTTGGCATGTGAAACATACCATGATTCTAACAGTCAAGTCTACTCAAATTGTATATTCAGAGAAGTGTCATTACCCTTCTCACCCCATCACACCATTCCTCTTCCCCTATTCTTTCCATCTCTCACCCATGCATCACAGGTGACAATTTCATTAGTTTCTGGTTAATTCTCCTTATCAAATGAGCAGAAATATATTTTCTTATATACTTTTCTTTCTTACAGGAAGGAGAGCATACTATTCACATTCTTCATACTTTGTTTTTTCATTTGGCAATATCCTGGAAATTACTCTCTATTATCTCATAGTCTTCCTCATTCTTTTCTATAGTGGCATTATATTCTCTTATGTGGATAGTTTAACTAACTAGTCCCCTATATTTGTGCATTTAGATCATTTAATATTTTTGCAGTTGTAAAGAATGATGTGATGAATATATATAATTGAAGATGTATCTTCAAGGTAGATTTCTAGAAGTGAGATTGCTGGTTCAAAAGGTAAGTACATATGTACTTTTGTAATATATTGCCTGATATATTTCCTGAAGAGTTTTACTGGTTTACATTCCCACCAGCATGTATGAGGGCCTCTGTGCCTGTTTTCCCACAGTCTTGCCAACAGAAAGTGAGATCATACTTTTTAATTTTTGGCTATCTGATAGCTAAGCAATGGTAGTTCCCTGAACTACCCAACTTAACAAGATTGCCAAGTTATTTCTGTTTCACAGCATCTCCCTGCATTATGGCCTGGAAACTGCCTCCCCAAAGTAAGCTGGGCCAATCATAACAATCACCTAATTTGTTTCACTTTTCTTAGAGATGATAGTCCTAAATTCTATTATCCAATGTCTAACTCCATTGTTTCATATATTTTGTCCAGTTTTCTAATCATTTAAAGCAAGAGCATAAATTCAATCCCTATTACCCTATCATGGGCAGGAATGGAAGCTGGTCCAACATTCATCTGATAAGATTTCCAGAGAAGGCAAATAATAAAAAAATATCAAAACAACAGAAAAAAAATTCTAGAAGTGAATAGACATGTTACATGGAAATAGACACATTTTTTACAGAGAATTACAAGCAGAAAATTTTTTGCAACAAAATCAATCTGGTGAAAATTCTTCACTCTGAAAGAATAAAGAAAAAAATTAGGAAACTTTTATACAGGGAGAAAGAAGGAAAGAAAAAGGGAAGCTTTCTCTACAAAAGGGAGAAGAGCTAAGTGGTAACAGACTTCTCATTGGCGGAATGCTAAAAGACAGTGGACCAAATGTTCAAAAGCCTGAAAGAATTTGATTTTGAATCTAATATTCTATAACCAGGCAAATGAAAATATGAGTGATAACTGAATTTTAAGAAAATACTGTGAATACCTTAATAGGAACACATTTGAAAATTAAGTTGAAATGGATGCTTTTCTTGGAAAATCTAGATTCCCAAAATTGACTCAAGAAGAAATAGAAAAATTGAATAGAACTATATAGAAGAAATTAAAAATTAGTTTCAATATATAGCTCTTAAAAGGCACCAGGCCCAGAAGTATCTATAGGAGAGTTTCATTAAACTTCATGGAACAGATGAAAAAATAAGGAAAGCTTTCCAACTCATTCAAAGAGGCTAGCAAACCCTACCAAAAGCCAGATAGGGTAGCGGATGAGTGACGGTCTAGTCAGGAGACTGAAACCTTGCCAATTATTGAAAAAATGATAAAATAATGGAAAGAATTGATAACTAGATGTAAAATTGTTACCCAGGTAACTGAAAGAATAGAAAGTGAACTCTAAGGAATCAGAATTGTAGCAACTGAAAAAAACAGGTTCCACCCCAGGGCATGAAGAAATAAAGGGAAGAACTTAAATTTATTAAAATATAGAAGTTTGGAAGAGGTCCCCCTGAACTGAAACTCAGATCTCTCAAGAGAGGCTGCTGTCCCATTGGTGCTGGTGTCTAGGATGTGGTGGAGTAGGGGTGTGGAACATGCTGAGGCTGGTTCTGCAAGTATTGAATAAAACTACAGTCTGGATTCAGCTGTTGCCATGGGAAGGCACCGCTGCTGCCTGGGTGAAGAAGTGGTGCGGTTGCCAGGAAACCACACACAGGAAATGGAGCAAACAGGAATATCACAGCAAGCTGTCAGGAAGGAGTAAATCCCCTCTTCCTCTTCTAGCCCTGCGGTCTCCTTTGTTAGTCGGAACCTAATAAAAAGCCAGCTGACAGAGCAGAAATATGGTTTGCAGAGTTCTAGCCTCACAAATCAAAGTATAGAAGGGTGGGCTTGGAGCTGAGAGACAGTAACTCAACAACTATCACAGAGAGCACACACACAAAGGAAAATTTATGTTCACCCACAGACACATGAATGGGAAAAAACAAAACATCAGTATGGTAAATCAAGCAATGTAGAGACAAAATTCACAAAAAGGTAGGGTTTATCCCAGGAATACAAGGATGCTTCAACATTCGAAAAGCTATTTGCTAACAGATGCAAGTAGATAGACACTGGTATTTGATGACCCTCAGTGCCTCTACCTCATCAAATCTCTCAGCAAATGTAGAATCTGAAAAAATTATGCCCAATGGTGAAACATCAGAAAAATTCCTACTGCTGTCAGAAACAAGACAAAGAGGCCAATTATCACCACTATATTCAACATTATACCAGAGAGCTTAAAACATACAATATAATGAGAAAAAGAAGAAAGTATAAATATTTGATTGCAAGAGATAAAATTGTCACTCTTTGTAAAAATCTGATGTTCTGTTTTTAAAGATTCAAGAAAACCAGTAGAAAAACTAGTAAGACTAATATAAAGATTCAGAAGAGCACACACCTGATCACACAAGAAGCTAGAAACCATAGCTTTCCCATGTATAGCAGTGATGACCAATTAGAAAGTGTAAAAAAAAAACCCTCCTGTTATCTTAGCAACAAAACTATAAAATGGGGATCAAAAACCTAACAAGAATTGTTCTTATAATTTAAAAACTATAAAATATGTCTATGAATACACCTAACAAGAAATGTGCAGGAACCTCTTTTAAAGGCTACAAAAGACATTTTGAATAGATCTGGATGGGAAGACTGAATTTCATAAACATATCAATTCAATCCAATCCCAATAATGTTTACAGCTGGATTTTTTTTGGGTGGGAAAGAAAACTAATAAATTGATTCTTAAATTCATGTGATTAAAAGAATTGTGCTAGAATAAAAAATATTTTGAGAAAAAAGAATAATGAGGATCTTGCCTTACCAGATACTAGAGCATACTATAAGGCAGTATTAATGGAAACAATGTAGTACTTATGTGGAAATAGATAAATTGATGAATGAAACAGATGACAAAGTTTAGAAACGGAGGTATACATTTACAGAATTGAATCTATGGTAAAGTTGTCATTTCAATAGAAGAGAGAGATTACTGGATATTGATTTTGAAAAAAAAAAGTTAGGTCATAATCTAACACAAAATCTCTGATTATTGCAATATGTAACTACTCAAGTATTAGGACAAAATAAGGGGCAACATATTAAAATCTGGAAAATGAGAATGGTTTTCTAAGCAAGACATAAAGACAGAAGTCATAAAGAGAAAAAAGTGGACAGACACAACGACATAAACGTGGAAATTTTTTGCCCAAAGAAAAACACTATATACAAGTTAAGAAATTTAAGGCTGCTTGGGAGAATGTTTTTGCAATGTAGTTAATAGATATTTAGCCTCAATAATCTCTTAAAAACAATCTGTAAATATTTTGATTTAGGAGTTTTAGTTATTCATTAAAAGCCAGGCACTGTGCTAGCTCTTTTCAGACACGATTTAGTCTTCAGAACAACCCTATGGAGTTGATACTATCTCCATCTGGCAGAGCAAAAACTGAGATTCAGAGAGTCCAAGCAACTTGCTTAATTTCTCACAGTTTCCAAGTGACAGGGCTGAAATTCAACAGCAGCTCTGACTCCAGAGTTCTTTCCCAGGCCCTTTCTTCTTCCTAGTGCTAAATTAGTTTACCTTAAAAATTTCTAAAATTACACTATTATCTCCCACGAAGTATTTCCCGATCTCATCTTTTATGCTTTGGTCTAGCAGAGTATTTATCCTTAAACCACCATTAACACAATGACAGAATAAATGCATTACATGGGCAGGGTAATGTCAGTGAGTCTACAAATATTTATTCTAAGTGAAGGGACAGGGATAACCTTATCACGTCCATTCACAATTAAAAACTTGGCAGAAACAGTAGCTAGTTGAGAAATTTGAAGTTGGCCAGTTCACTAATTTGGTGTGTGATATTGTCAGAATTACTCATCAGCCTGGCTTCATGCTGACAGGCAATTATTTCTCCAGGGCTGAGTGAATTTCATGACCCAAACCCATAGGAAACTCTTAAGCAAGGAATTTGAAGATATTCACTTTATCTATCAGTGAATGACTCCATTCTAATTCTTGATGGGGATAATGGGATGGGGAAAAAAAGAATAAAATTACCATAATTAAAACAACACAACAACAACAACAACATTTATTTAGATAAAAACCTGTGGTTCCTGTTTTCCACCTTATCTTGGCCAAATATTTAAACAGATTTGCAATTAAAGAGCTAAATTGTGAGTTTTCAGTTACATTTCTTCCCTGTGGTCCTGCTAGATTATGAGTACTCTTGCCTTTGTTATTTGGGATTATTAACATCTGAGCTAGTCCTTCTAACACTCCTTGGTGGATTCTGTTCTCTCTTGTCTGTCCTTTTAACATTGGCATTTTTTGGAGTCCTACCCAAGGCCTTCTCTGCTGGTCTCATCCACTCCTATTGCTCCAATTATTGTGTGCAGATGATATCTGCGTTGTTTAGGGAGACTTTGGCTGCAAACATCACAATACCCAATAATGGCTTAAGAGTGATGATATTTATAGAACCATCTTATAGAACAAGAAGTCGGGAGATAGTCTGTTCCAGGGTTAGTTCAGGGATTCAGAGATGTTATCAGGCACCAATACTCTTTCTACCTTTCAGCTCTGCCATTCTGTGAGACAAGGCTGTCTCACAGTTTCAAGATGGCCGTTAAAGCTCCAAACCTCAGGTTTCCACATAACACATTTAAAGTGGAAAGGAAGAGGGTTTTGAAGGCAGATGAAAGCTTTATTCTTATGTGGCTCTCTGTTTTATCGAGGGAAAAAAATGTCTCCTAGAGGTTCTCCAGTAGACTTCCTGGCCTTAGAGATGGGTCACATATGCAAATCCAAAACTGCTTACTAGTTTTAATAAAAATTATAAATTTTAGTTACCGATGGATAATACAGGTTTGAAAATTTTAGGCAAGCTCTCTTAGTGTGGAAAAGAAAGTATGAAGCAAAACTTTCATGCCAGTGCTTATTGGAGAATAGGATGCAATCCTAAGAATGCAAGAGGGAGGGAAAAATGGGAATAAGGCAGAGAACGAGGGAAAGCAATACAAGTTGGTATGTTGCCAAGCTTAGGCACACCTTCTCAAGAAAACATTGCTAGCTAATGTGGGACATCTCCTGAGTGGTCACATGGATTCATTGCTTCTTAGAACAGTCCACTGTGGAAGAAGAATAAGGGCATGGCATTTATCTGCAAACCTATTTCCATCTTCTGCTCCTTGGGAAAAGCCTCCCCGACAGGGCACTGAGTTTCTCACTTTGGGCAAACACTTGCTGGGAAAAGCAGGTTGGGGCTGCACCCTGGACCTGCTGCAGTTCCCTTACAGCTGGCGCAGAGGAATCTGTGCTTAAGCCCAGCCTTCATCTCTAGGGAGGATGAGAAAATTGGAGATGTGGGATCATAACCTAATATGAGGTGATGGTGGCAACAGCTGGGATGTGAGCCATCTCTGGGATTGCTCCAGCCTGGGAAGAAGGGCAAGTGGCCAAGGCTGCAGGATATGTGAGGATGAGCAGATCTGGAGTGGGGCATAAAATGAGCTCCATACATAAGCTGAGGGTTATATGTTGCATGAGAAATGGATGAAAGGATCCAGGGAGTACTTTAAAATTACATAAAAAGAAACAATACATATGACAGAATTCTTTCAGCTACTTCTGATCTTTTTTGTGGATACTTTGGGTGTCATTTCTACTTTTTCACAATTTTTTTCTTTTGCCAATTTTTAAATTGTCAAAAAAGGTATAATTTTGTATTCCTAGTATTAAACATTTTTAATTTGAATTTATATTATTTCTCCATGGATTAAAGACCTGTATTTGAACAAAATTACTTAAAAATTTTTAGAATAAAATATTGAAGTGTATTTGTATGGTTAATCAGGACAAAAGCACAACAGACAGCAAAACAGAATCAACATTACAGTGTTCAAATTCTGTGCATCAAAGTTAAAAGACAGCCCATAAGGAGAACATATTTGTAATGCATGTAACCAGAAAAATTGAAGATTCCAAATATGTAAAGTTTTAGCTACAAATCAATGAAAAATCCAAACAACCCAATAATAAAATGGGCAAAGAATATTAAGAGGCAAGTCACAGAATAGCAAAACTGAATGTCAAAGAAGCTTAACTAGTAATCAAAGAAATGAAAATTAAAATGAGATACCATTTGGTACTCATCATATTGGCAGTAAAACAGCTGACAATATCATATGTCAGTGAAGATAAGATGTAGAGAAATGAGATTATAATTGGTAGAGCAAGTTTGGAGAGCAATTCAGTAAAGTCTATTAATGTTGAAAGTGTGCATACACTATTGTGCTACCATCTCAGTTCCAGGGACATATCCTAGAAAACATCTGAACCTGTGACCCCGGGATTAAGATGTAAGAATGTAAGAATGTTCATTTTGGCATTGATCAGAATAGTGAAAAATTGAAAGCAACCTTAATGTTCATCAATGGGAGGATGGCTACATTGCAGAATAATTATAAAAGAGAATGTAAATGAATGAAATAGAGCCTGCTGTTGAATGGAAAAGCAAGTCACAGAGTAATATACATAAAGTTTAAATGAAACAAGTACGACAAAGCCTTAAAATTTCTTGAATATGATTGATTAGTGATTTCTTGGAGTTTAAAAAATATTTTCTCTGCATAGCTGAAGATTTCATTCTAAAACATTTATAGAAGGACACAATCTGAAAGAAAAGTTTTAAGCTTATTGAAATTTAAGTAGAAAATTTAAATAGAAAATTTAAATAGAAAATTTAAATTTAAGTTAAATGTAAACTAATGCTAAATTCAGAAGCATGCAGTGTTAATTGGAAATGTTTGAAAAAATTCCATTTCATATAAAATGCTAAGCTTTTTACTTATAACCAAAACAATAGAGATCTGTCAACTTGATAAGAGTTGGCAGAATGAGTCTACATAAAAAGGAAAACAAAAAAAAGCAATAGGAAATGAGCAGGGCTTACTCCAATGGATAATCTGATTAGAATGCCTGTCACAGTATTTACTGATGTTGCTTATGTTTGCCAATATCTGTGTAAAGAGGTGTATTAGGCGGGATACAGTTTTAATGGCTGCCATGAAGAACCAAAATAAAAGTAGCTTAAACAAGGGAAAAATCTATTTGTCCCTCACACAATAGTCTGAGTTTAAGTAGTTCAGGACTAAAATAGCAGCTCTGCATTGGCAGGGACCCAGACTCCTTTGATCTTGTTGCTTTGTCATTCTCAATATACAACCTCCTCATATGGTCCAAGATGAACCTCCTCATATGGTCCAAGATGGCCGCTCCAGCATTCACCATCATGTCCACATTTCATCCAATAGGAAACAGATACAAAGAAAGTGGAGGACATGCTCCTTCCTTGTAAGGAATACTAGTAAGTTTCTCATGTTAGTTCTGCTTATGTTCCATGATTATACCTGGCACATAGGGAGGCTGAGAAAGTCTTTGTTCTGGGTGTCCATGTGCCCAGTTAAAATTCAAGAGTTCTAGTTTTAAGCTTATGAAAGGAGAATGGATATTGGGAAATAATTAGGAATCTCTGCCCAAGTGGTGAAAATCATTCTTTAACAGCTGGTACAAGATTCTTCTTATAAAGGGAAGTGTATTGTTTAGGGAAATATATTTATGAGTTAGTTGGGTATAAAAATAAAAGCATCAGGGCAAAGTCTAGGAAGAGAAAGTAGGATAAAAGGAGTTTGGATATTTCTCTGCATGGGTAAATGAAGGTATCAGGAAGAGGAGAAAGGGAGGGGTACCAAGTTACTTGACAAAGAATCTAGACTCTCCAAATTTTTATCAGGTCTGCCATTTATTTTTTTTATTTTTATTTTTTTTAAATTTTTTTTTCAACGTTTATTTATTTTTGGGACAGAGAGAGACAGAGCATGAACGGGGGAGGGTCAGAGAGAGAGGGAGACACAGAATCGGAAACAGGCTCCAGGCTCTGAGCCATCAGCCCAGAGCCTGACGTGGAGCTCGAACTCACGGACCGCGAGATCGTGACCTGGCTGAAGTCGGACGCTTAACCGACTGCGCCACCCAGGTGCCCCTCAGGTCTGCCATTTAAAGAAAGCCTCTGTGAGGTTGGGTTTTATGTATGGGTTAGAATCTAGGAAGGGGTTAAGTTTCATGTGCAAGTCAATAATGTGCATGATAAAGAACAGTGAAACAGTTCACGAATGTAGGCACTCAGCATCACCCTCCATGGGCTTGGTGTCCTTGAACCCAATTTTGGAGAGTAATTTCTCTATAGTTTCCTGGGCGTTCATAGTGAATGAACCCCTGACAATCCTCTTTCACATCTTCTAGATATGAAAAGTAGACCTGAGTTCTAGGAAGAACACAACCCAGGCTCCAGCTGCAGACCTTACTAAACTCAGTCTGATCTTGGGAGAGTCCATTCACCCCTCTCTGTCCCAGCTTCCCCTATCACTAAGAGAAAAAGTACAACACCAAGACTCCACACCAGAATACTGTGTGAACTTCTTCACAAGGTTTGTTTGAGAATTTTGATGAAAATAGTCACAAAGAAATCCAAACGTAAATGCTGGTCGTGCTTCGAAAGTTCTCCAAAAATTGATTCTGGGATTTTAAAAAGTTATTATTTCGTGGCTTAAGCTAAAAAATATATATTTAAGTGATTAGTATTTAAAAATTTCTTTGTATCTCAAGTGGACTCAGCTAAATGATCATTTATTCATTCACAATGATAGGTGCTATGGGAAGATAACACAATGTATTAGATATGGTCCTTGGCTTAATGTAGCTTTTTATTAACTGGTTAAGTCATTCATTGATTCAGAAAATATTTATTGAGCACCTACTATAAGCCTGCCACTGGGCTGGGAACTGGGGATGAATGGGGAATGGGAAATACTGCCCACCCTCAAGACGTTTCCTATGGGTGAGGCAGACATGGACATAAACAAGAAAGTGTGATTCATGTTATCAAAGAGGAAAGTATAAGGTACTGTGCTTATTGATAGCAAATACACAAAATTTAAAGCCAGACTCATTTGTGGGATCTTTAAGATAAAAAAAAAAAACCCAAAAACTTCAGACTGGGAGGGCCCTCCCAGTTTTCAAAGCATCTGTGATTTTTCTGGTATTGTTTATAGAACAGAGCCTGAGAAAATCTTTTCTGCTAACAAGCCAGAATTTGGTTTATAATTAGACAGGGCTCAACAACCAGGGGTGATGGAACATTGCCGAGAATCTTGGAGAGGACCAAAGGGAAGCAGTTTAAAATTAATTTAAATTTTGAGGTTTTAAAAATGTCCACTTATTTTCCATGGAAACCAAGCTCAACCTACCTCAGAGACTGGGTATTTATGGGTAGAATTATTTGTTGTGTATTTATGTGCTTTAATCACAAGTAGTGACTAATAAACACTATGTGCCATGCAGTGCTAAATGCTTTATATACATTATCCTGTTTAGTTTTTAGAAACATCTTGTGTGGGAATGCTTAGTCCCATTTTATGAAACAGAGGCTCAGAAAATGTATTTTGTCTCAGTTTACACTGTGAGTGGGGCAGAACTAAGATTTGAACCCAGAGGCTATAAGATCCTAAGCCCTGTGCTCTCAGTCACAGCTACTACAGTGTATCCCAGATTCTATCATTTTTACAGTAAAACCATTTTAGCTGTCAGTCATTTACATTTTATACCCTCTCTCTTACTCCCAAAAACACAAGTAATAAAATACATTATAATAACATATAATAGAAAAGCAATTACAATAAAGATAAAAAGGAAATCAAAAGCCTTTGAGGCAGGTACAAGATAATCACACTAAAGTAATCATTTTCCATAAATGTTTGTTGAGTGAACAAATGAGTGAATTAAAGTAAAATCAGACATTTTAAGCTTAGAAGTTCCTAGAAGCTAGAGCAAAAAGGGAACCATGATGAGTTATGTATCTAATGTAAGAAAACATGGAAGCTGGGCAAAACAAGTTATTGTGTGGTCTTTAATAATAGAGGTAAGGTAAATGATGGTATCTTCATTTTAGAAGAAACAGAAGTGATCTATATATAACAGTTATTTTTCTAATAGATGATCTAATATCATCTCTAAAAGAGATGATAAATCCTTATGAAGCATTTCTATGAAGAATTAAGCTAATATGCTCTAGGTAGGCCTCTTTCTGTTATTCTAATATGATGAGTCTGGTTTTTCAGTTGCAGGAAAAGCCCTCTGCCCAGAGAAGTCATCCCTGTACAGGGAAAGAGTGTGGCACCAGAATGTTGTGGGTCTTGTGGCTACCTTCTAGCCCTTGGCTTTAAGCAAGTCCCTTAGCCTGCTTCAGCATCCTCAGCTGTAAAGAAGGTAACAGGATCTACTTTAAAAAGTTTTTTAAGTACTAGGGTAATTATATGTAAAATGGCAGGTCAGGACATAATGAGTATGATGATGGTTGTCTAGTTTTCTTTGATTCCTATTTGCAGCCAGGGAGGTCTAAGTTTGTTTCAGTTGCTTTTGTTTTTACACATTTTTTTTCATGGTGTTTGTTTATATAAAGTAGATTTGGAGTTTACTAGATAATATGCTTCATTAAGATAGGAAATGTATCAGTTTTGTGCTCTGTTGTATGCCCAATGACTGGCTCAGACCAAGGGCTCGATAAATATGTATTGAATGAATGATTGAATGAATAAATGAATGAATGAATTAGGGTGAAGTGGGGAGTGCTTGTGCCCATAACTGTACTCATCCTCATTACACCATGCATCAAGTTTTCTGATTTGGAAATCTTTCTAATATCACATTGCCCCTGAGGATGAGGGGTCCAGTCTTCCAATACCCTCATTGGTCTGAATGATAATTCACACGTTCCCCTTTCTACTATTGCTGAAGATCTGTTTGATTTGATTTTCATAATTACCTTCTCCATCTTATTTCCTTTTACCTTTTCGGAGGGAGATGAGGAACTCCAGCTCTGATTATAATTTTAGATTTCATATGTGATTGTTATAGACACATTCTGCTCATTTTATCTTGTAGATAGTAGCTTTGCTTTTTCAATATAGTACGTTTAGCAATTGAGCCCAGGGAAGCCCACGTTTGTGGATAGATGCTTTAATATTATGCTATAAGAATAACACTTTAATAAACTATCCACTAATGAAAAAGCCCATGATTGGTTGTATTAACCATTGGCTATGGATTCACAGAGAAGATATTACCAAAGTGATTTATAGAGACTTATGCTTAGCACTGAATTTTAAAAATCAATTAAGAAAAAATGTTAATAAACCAAGTATTTAATATTCATAAGATATGGAATCATAAATCAGAAAGGATGGAAGAAACTTCCAAGGAGATCTTTTAGGAGAAAAAAAATGAAAGGAGGTGGCATCGACAAAATGAAACCTAGTAATTAAAATCCAGTGAGTAATGATCTACTTTCTTTATAAAATGATACTGGGCCTCATTCTGATGACAATCTGATTCTCTTTGATAAGTATAGTAGCAGGGAGGGACAATATTTTGAAAATGGGCTTTGTTAAAAGAACAAAGCTTTCACTCTTTTCAGCCTCATCTGTGATATCTGATTCCCAAATGTGATACAGACACATTCCCTTCCTCTGCCTACCAATAGGAAAGGGGGGGATGGGCTGAGAGCATCTTATGTCTGAAACAGTTTTTCATTTTCTAGTGAGATGTGTCTCCCTAAAGTGTCACCTTGCCTTATATCCTTTCGATATAACAGATGATGATGTATTATTGTAGTAGGAGTATGAGTTCGTTTCTGAAATGTAAAACCCAAGAGATAGGTATAGGTATTCAGCTCATCTTTTGCCTATTGCTCAAGTCTTGCTTGTAAGACACTAACCTGACAACTTATGCCCAGGGTATAAAGTCTAATTGGCTGAGCTGGACCAGGGGAGAAAATTGCCTGACATTGGTAGAAGTGTTCTCAAAGGCCATAGGCTCCATGGTGCAGGAAGAAAGATTTCAGCCACATCTGCAGAGGTATCACTAAGATGTCAGGTCCAGCAGTGAGCAAGTTTAAATTGCTGGCGAGAAACTCAAGTGTGTGAAAAATAGTCCTATTTTCCATTCTTCTAAGCTGTCACGATAATCAGTCTTGGTCATTATTGGGATTCTACTCTAGTGTTGTGTCAAGCTCTTACACATAGTACAACTTCATCAATTATGGGACACCATCCACAGTGTTCACCACGGGGCTACCCATTGTCCCAGACTGCAGGGGCCTTCTCTGCAGCTCACTGGTTTCTGCACCACACGCAGGGTGCCTGAATCTTTGGCAAGGCTTGGAACCCCTGGGCCTCAAGCCCAGACTTTCTAGAAACCCCTTGGAGTCATTTCTTGGAAGTCCCCTCACTACACATGGCAGAGTGAGAGTTCTTACTAATCTTCTACTTTCCAATCTTGAGAATATCTTTCCTCTAAAGCACTAAGTGTTAAATAAACCCAAGAGTTGAATAGTCAATTAGAGTATTAGCAATGCAGGGGCTTGGGTGCACACACACACACACACACACACACACTTTTAGAAGAATTGATATTACAAAAAAATCATTTTATTGATCAAAAGAAATCTAAATGTAATTGGATTTCTTTTTTTTAATGTTTATTTATTTTTGAGAGACAGAGAGAGACAGAGCATGAGCTGGGGAGGGGCAGAGAGAGGGAGACACAGAATCTGAAACGGGCTCCAGGCTCTGAGCTGTCAGCACAGAGCCCCGCACAGGACTCGAACTCCCGAACTGTGAGATCATGACCTGAGCCAAAGTCATATGCTTTACCGACTGAGCCACCCAGGCACCCTTAATTGGATTTCTTTTTATTGATGTTATGGGTTAATATTTTTTTTATTTTGATTTATGTTTGGAGGATGGTAATGTTGGCACCATATTCCTCTCAGTCAGGATCTCTAAAATTCTAAATCTTGCCCACAAGTCACTTCTCTTCTCTCTCTCCTCTCAGGTTACCATTAAAATATTTTTGAAGAGGTCTTTCAGGGGTTTTCTACTTTTTCCCCAGTTGGATATATGGGACCATGGGGGTGGGTAGGCAAAGAAAAGGAAATGCACAAGATCTATCTACTTGCTTAGAGTGGTGGCTTTTCTGGAGGGACTGGAGAATAGAGGGACAACACACATATATCCCATTAATATCCTGCTTCACAGCTCATGATAAGAAGTTATAAACATGATAGAAACAAAATTTGAAAACTGTTTGTATTTAGTTTTTTGGGGTTCAAAGCAAGGAATCATAACTACCGGGTAAAAGGGGACTGTGTTTATGGGTGAAATGCCCATTCTTTCTTTCTGACAATTTATTTCAAATGGCACTGATAGTTCTTGCATTTGTCGTAGTTGAAGGAAGAGCTCTTTCCAGTAATTTTTTCAACACCCAAGATGGATTTTTTTAAAGTTTATTTATTTATTTTGGGGAGGGGGAAGGCAGAGAGAGGGAGAGACAGAATCCCAAGCAGGATCTACTCTGTCAGTGCAGAGCCCGACATGGGGCTTGAACCCACAAACTGGGAGATCATTATCTGAGCTGAGATCAAGAGTCAGACACTTAACTGACCGAGCCACCAGGTGCCCCAGCATGGATTCTTCAAGAAACAAAATATTTAGTTATTTTTTGTATTTTTGCCTCTTGGAACAGATTTTTGCCCTCTAAAATACATTCTGTTCTACCCTGCCTTTTACATGAAAGAAGAGGACACAATTTACCTCTTTCTGCAGCTCCCCAACACTCACTCTCTTCTGGGTTTTCATATTAAACAGAGTCCTCTCATATTTTGGGGAAAACTTTGGTCTCCTGCTTGTGGCCACCTCTCACCTTGTTCTAGATTCTTTTCTGGTTTGCTGATGAGCATTTGTTATCAGAGAGGAAACCAAGCACCTTGACTTGGGAGGATACCTACCAAATAACAGCAAATGGGCTCTGGGCCAGGACCCAAGCCTGGCTTTGATGCAGAGCCTTCATGGCAGCCATTTTAATGACATTATCAACTTTAATTGAGGAGGGTCTATTAAATAAAAGTGAAGTCCAGTGTATTTGATGTTCTAAATTAAACTTCATTAGACACCAAGCTATAGATACTTTAATCTTCTTTTTATAGTTGTTCTAGTAGATCCCAGAACAGTTCAGAAACTTGCCCAATGCTCTTAGACTTGACACAAGTTTTTCAAACTATGGGTCACAATCCATTGGCAGGTCATGAAATCAATCTAGTGGGTCAAGATCAGTGTTTTAAAAATTAGAATAAAATAAAATAGAAAATATCAGAATAGATGACACATAGAAGCCTAAGCATTTTTGTTTATGAACTTTTATTTCAGTCACACATATATGAATGTGTGTGTGTGTGTGTGTGCATTTGTGGTCTGCATTGTGGTATGAAATTTATTTACTATTTGGGTCCCAATTCAAAATATTTGAACAACTGTGGTCTGCACTTCCCCAGAGAGTGAGGTTGTTTAAATGTGACTTCTGGGAATATGGTTGACATCAGAACTCTTTACAACCAAAGCAGATGAGATGAATGGTCTACTATTTATTCAAGAAAAGTTAGAATTTCCTTATAAAGCTGTGGACATAAAACCATTGAAGCACTGGGATATTTGCTTGAATTCAAAAGACCACCAGGGACCATCCCAAGTGACCATCTAAATCACTGAAGAGTTTCATGGTTAGTAGACACTGTCTATTTTACCCTGAAGGACAATAGCTGCTATCGTTCAGTGTTAGTAAACACTGAACGATAGCAGCTATTGTCCTTCAGGGTCCTTCAGGGTCACACAGTCTCTCTTTTAACCTTTTTAACAACTTTATGAGGTTGGTGTTGCTGCCCACAGCTTAAGATGAAGACACTGGATACACAAATGATGACTGAGTCAGGTGCAGCTTGGCTTCTACACTATTAGGTCTAATTTAGAGGGAGGGATAGTGGTACCATATCTTCTCTCGGAGTCTGTTCCCTCAGTGTTTAACAACTTAATTTTTTTCTGATGAAAGATTTTCTCTGAATCTAATTTAGATTGCTCATGCTACAGTTGAAACCCTTTTCCTCTTTGTCTCCTTTGTGGTGACAGAGAACAGCTGGTCACCCTCCCAATGACAATGATGTGTCGTCAAGAAGGGGACAGTAATTGTCCTCCTTCAGAACCAACAATATCAGCTCCTTGGACCATTTTTCCTCAGCCCTATTTTCCACCAACCCTTCAATTACTTCTTTGTTTCTTGTCCAGTCCTTTGAAAATGGCTCCACAGCTTAACTCCTTACCAGCCCTGGATGTCAGACAAGACAAAGTTTGGGCACTTCTAGTTTATGTTCCCCTGAACTTCCCTAGAATGGGCAACAAAAGGCTGGTTTCTAATCTGCGTTCAACCTCAGGGGCTCCTCCCAGACCCTTCACACCCAGATCTTGGCTTCCTATGCATGTACTCACATCCAGAGAGGACACACAGTCTTCACTGTGTGCTAAAGTTCATCACAGGCCCCTTACCTGCCCCACAGCAGGCTGCCCTCCCCCACTCCCCAAATATCCTCACAACTTTCCCTTCTTTAAAGGCTCAGCTCTGCCTGATGACCAGAAGGGTGTAATCTCACTCACCTCTGACCACCTGGACACCTTTCCTATTTCTCTCTAAGCCCTTTTGACTTTCTGACTCAGAATCTTTGTGTACATATCATTCATTTAAAACACTAATTTGCAGTTTAATTTTTAAAACAGGCAGTATGTGCATATAGTATACAATCCAAAAGGTACAAAAAGTACACACAGAAAACATTTTTCCTAATACCTTGTCCCCCAGAAGCAGGCAACCAGTGTTACCAGTTTCTTATATATCATTTCAGACACATCCTACGTATCCAATTTGTGATTTTATGTGTGTGCATATATGTGTGTGTGTATATATGTGTGTGTGTATGTGTGTGTGTGTATATATACACACATATATGTATACATACATATATATGTCTATGTATCTAAATACATATACACACATGTGTGTATCCACAAACTGGATAAGTACTACACATTTTTCTGTACTTTCTTTACAATGAGTAGTTTAGCTTGAATGCTATATCAATTATGAGTTCATAAAGCACTTCCCTGGGGCACCTGGGTGGCTCAGTTGGTTAAGTGACCAACTTCGGCTTGGATCATAAACTCACAGTTTGTGAGTTCAAGCCCTGCATCAGTGTCTCTGCCTTTAGTGCAGAGCCCTTTTGGGAAACTCTGTCCTCCTCTCTCTCTCTGCCCCTCCCCAGCTCACACTCTCTCTCTCTCTCAAAAATAAATAAACATTACAAAAAAAAGAGCTTCCCCATCTTCTCTGTGGCTGTATAAGTTTCTATTCCATGGGTATACCCTAATTAATGTCACCAGTCTCTACTGAAACACATTTTGTTTTAAGAGCATAGGCCTTGGAATCAGACTACCCTGACAGAGTTCTCGTTCATCACTGATTAGTATATGATGTTGGCTATATGTTAACTTACTTAACTTCTCTGTGCCTCCTTTTCTCATCTATAAAATGGGAATTATAACAGTACCTCCTTCCTAGGCCTGTTGTGAGGATTAAATATGAGAATCAATGTAAAGTGCTTCGAACAGTGAGTGGCACATAGTAAGCTCTCAATAAATGTTAGCTTTTGATTAGGTTGTTTCCCAAATTTTGCTATTGCATCCTATGCTTCAGGGAACAGCCTTGGACATAGGAGTGCTATCCAAATATATAACAACCCTTACAGCACAAGCACCAATCAATCAGAATGAGGCTGGCCACAGTGTTGAAGCATGGTCCTGGAGGCCCCTGCAGTATCAGGTGTTACTTCTTCTTTTTTTTTTTTAATGTAAATTTTAGTTAGCCAACATACTGTGCAATGTTGATTTGAGGAGTGGAATTCAATTCAGTGACTCATCATTTACATACAACAGCCAGGGCTCATCACCAAGTGCCCTCCTTAATAGCCATCACCCATCTAGCCCATCCTGTACCCACCTCCTCCATCCACCCTCAGTTTGTTCTTTTGAAATGCCTGGTTGCAGCAAGGTCTGGGGTTTGGGGAAGGGGCTGGATGGGCAGGGCAGGAGTAGGCAGCTGGGTGGGCTCAGGACAGCTATGTTTCCCAACAAATAAGAATTTTAATATTTTAATCATCAGTACAGTACATCTGGAGCATACTAGGTGAATTTAGCACTGAGTTCAAGTATCATTTCACACATCTGAGTGAGTATCTTTTAGGATAGACTCCAGGAAGGGGAATTACTGGGTAAAAGGTTGTATACACTTGCAATCTGTTCTCCTTGGAGATTGTACCAATATACATCCCCACCAGCAATATGTGAAAGTACTTGTTTCTTCATCCTCACTGGCACGATATGTTAGCAAACTTCTTTTTATCTTTGCCCATCTGATGGGTGAAAAATGATATCTCAGTATAGCTTGAATTTCTCTTATTATGATTGAATATGAATGTCTTTTATGTGTTATCAGCCATTTATATATCCTTTGTTGTCTTTTATTATGGTTCTTATTATGATTGAGTTTATTTATTTATTTATTTTTTTATGATTGAGTTTAAATGTCTTTTTTAAATGTTGGAAAAAAAGAGAGGGAAGCAAACCATAAGATACTCTTAACGATAGAGAACAAACTGAGAGTTGCTAGAGGGAGGTGGGGGGGGGGGATGAGCTAAATGGGCAATGGGGATTAAGGAGGGACTTGTGATGAGCACTGGATGTTATACGTAAGTGACGAATCATTCAATTCTACTCCTGAAACCAATACTACACTATAGGTTAACTAACTAGAATTTTAAAATTTGAAGAAAAAAAGTCTTTTCATATGTTTAACAGTCATTTGTGCAACCTCTTATAAGTATCATCTTTGCATGTACTTTACCCATTTTTCTTTTGTGTTGTTGATCTTTTTCTTATTGATTTGTAAAAGCTCTTCATATATAATGTGCCACTCATTCTTTTAGTTAACTGTAGAGATTTTATGAGCACCTGTAATAGGCTTGGTGCTGTGTGAGGACTAGAGATCGAGAAACTAAAAAAACACCACTACAGGACTTGCCTTCAAGGAGCTTACAAACTAGTAAAGGAGACAGATGAGGAAATAAACAGTTGCAATAATGAATAAAAAGTGCATGGAGGGGGGTGAACATGGAGTGCTTTGAGGGTACAGAAAATAGATAACATTTTCACATGGACCATGCTGATTAGGGAATTCTGCAAAGGTTGAACAAAGTCTTTATTAAACCAGATGTTTAATAAATGATTGTTCTATGTGTAAAGACAGACATTTTAAGTACCTTGTTTGCCTCTTCTGTTTCAGTATCATGATTTTGTAAGGAGACCAGCATTATGATTTTCACCATATCTGATGCTGCTCTATTGTCATGGTCTATATTTGGTCCCTGGAAAAACAAAATGAATAGTGTAAATACAATGTCACCACCATTATAAAGGTCTGAAAATGTGCCTTCTTGATGATAAGTAGCCTTCTCCCTATTGAAGAAAGATAGCTTACCATTGAGCTATCAGTTGAATTTTCCAAACAGATGGGGGCCTTTTCAAATATAAAATGGACCATGCCCTCAAATGTTTTCTTTATTCTACCTATTAATCATCTTTTTAGCAGCCTCTGGGTTTAAAATGCAGGTTGGACATAATATAGTACTCAGGCCCAACACTGACCTTCATCTTTCTATTATATCTTTTATTGAGAACCTGCTGTGAATGTTTCACATCCAATTAACCCGTAGAGCGGCACATGGCATTAAATGGGTCATCCTATTTTAAGACTATTTTTTATAAGAGTTGAATGCGGTTTGGACAATCCACTCCAGCTGGGGCTGGAACAATTGAACACAAGCCTTGGGCAGAACAAAAGTTCTAAACAGCATCCCTTATGTGTTGTTTGTAGTGCACCGCAGACTTTTGCAAGTCATAAACCCTCTAAGCAGCTTGTACTTTATCCACTGGGGTTGAGAGCCACTGCGTCAGCTCCCAGCAGTGCCAGAGGAAAGAACTCCATGTTCCTATCAGGAAGACTTCATGTTGTCTGACTTAATAGACTGGACCAGCTATGTAATCTGTGGGGCTCTGTGGAAAATGAAAATATGAGACCCTTTGTCAAAAAATTATTAAGAATTTTCAAAACAATGACAATAAAGCATTCAACTAAGCACAAGGCCTTCTAAGTGAGGGACCCTGTATGACTGCATAGATTGCATGCTCACGAACAGCCATGCAATTAACAGCTCCTGTTAATGGGCCACTGAAAGCTGCAATGGATCAGCACAGCACAGATCCCTGGGACCGCAGATGTGGAAGGGCCCTTGGCTGTCATCTGATTGAATATCCTCATTTTGTAGGTGAGAAAGCTGGGGCTTAGAGAGATAAGGTGAGTTGCCCCCCAAACACTGGTGGGATAAGCAGAGGCAGATCTATAACTATAATTTTTTTTTTAATGTTTATTTATGTTTGAGAGAGAGAGAGAGAAAGAGAGAAATCATGAGCAAGGGAGGGGCAGAGAGAGGTGGAGACACAGAATCTGAATCTGAGCTGTCAGCACAGAGCCTGATGTGGGGCTCCAACTCACGAGCTGTGAGATCATGACCTGAGCCAAAGTTGGATGCTTAACCAACTGAGCCACCCAGGCGCCTCTGGATCTAAAACTATAGACATAATGTGACAGAAATATGTGGAGAAGAGAGGTACAGATTACTTGTCCCACCCTGAAATTTATAATTTCACCTACTATAAAACCATGACTTATGTTACACTTTTTTAAGTAGCTAATTTTGTGTACCTCTGAGAGTTCTATCACATTTCTATTAATAACGTAGCTTTCTCCCCATTGAAGAAAGATAGCTTTCCTACCAGGGAATATGAATGGAATGTGTGTCCTTTCTCTATTCCCTTTGCTTCCTTCCCCACCAAATTATGCCCTGAATCTATACCCCATCAGCCTGGATTCTATGATCTTTTGACTAACCAGTGCTTAGTTAGATCTACGCTGTGATCTTATAACTGTTTTATATTGAAATCTAGGCCTCATCAACATGTACATGTGTAAGTGAAACAAAAGCTCCAGTAATTGGTACATACTTTTCTACTTGCAATGGTGATATTTGCTATACTATTTTAAACAAATGCTCTATTTCATTGAAACCAAATAAATGCTGGTCATGACCCATTAACTTGATTTTATGAACCACTAATGGGTCATGTCACACAGTTCAAAAGACTCTGCTGCAATGTCCATGTTGCTTCTGTACTGGGAGGGGTAAGTGAGGATGGGAGGCATCACATAGGGCATTTCCTCTGGAAAAGAGAAGAACCAACAAGGCCCCCATTTGCTGGCAAAGGGCGAGAAATAGACACATTTAGACCCTATTGGGAGAATATAAATTGGCCCAATCTTTCTGGAATCAGTTTGCTAAGTTTACTGTAGAATCTCAAGGATTTTAAGGATTTAGAATCTAAGGATTTAAGTACAAAGGGTGATCATTGCAATATTATTTATAATGGAGGAAAATTGGAAACAAGTGAAAGTTTCAACAGTAGGCAATTGGTCAACTGAGGGCTATATATATATATATATATATATATATGAACTGAATATTATGTTGTCATTAAATTATGTTATATGTAAAAGATTTAGTGATATTAAAATATTGATGATACAGTAAAGGAGGAAAGCAGATTCAGAACAGTATATACCATATATCATTTTTATGAGATGAGAAGTTGTGATATACCTATTTGCATTAAAAGTTAAGAAGGAAATAGATCAGTATGGATAGTATATTCTATGATTCTATAGGTTGTAAGAATATAAGTGAATTTTATTTTCTTCTTTATTATTATGTGTATTTTCTATTTTTCTACAATTACCATTGCTACTTATGAATTAAAAACAATAACAACAGCAATAAAGGACTCCTCCAAAAAAGGGGGGGGGCAAGGAAGATACAAAAAGCAAAGTGCATTTGATCTAGGATGAATGGAGAAACTAACTTGAGACTTCCTAAGTACAATATAGTAATGTTCTATCTCATGGATTACATCTTAAAACAGGTTATGAATATTTTATTTTTAAAAGGTTCTGATTATTAAGATTGGTTGTCTGGGTTCAGATAAATGTTCAGCTATGTTCTTCACCATCTATAGGAGGGCTATCTCCGCAATGTAGACCCCATGACTTTAGGGAGTCACTTAAAAAAGGTGATGGCAGAGAGATGGGTCAGACTCTTGTATGGTTTCCAGTTTCTAGAAGATTTCACATCTGATGGTGCCTGGCAGTTGCTTCCCTTTGCTGTTTTTATACCATGCATTTTCATACGATATTTCATGTTGATTTTCACAATAATCCTATGTTGTGGACATCTTTTTCCATTATTATATTATTTTGGAGGGAGAAAACTAAGATCGAGAGATTGACTTGCACAAGGTCATATGACAAAACCAGAGTCAGGACTCAAACCTACGTCCCTGACTCTTATATTAGCCCATGCTTTTGCCACTGCCCCTACCATGTTGTCCTAGGTCTTAGAAATTTTCTCTGGTTTGAGAGCATAGCTTCTTGAGGGTTGTGGTGCCTAACCAGAGAAAAGAAGTTATTTAAGGCTGTAGTATAAGGACTGTTGCACACACACTTCTGCTAAGACCAGTTCAGTGTTGGGACAGAGATTCACACTCACATCCAGGAGTGAGCCAGTGGGGAAAGAGGTCAACTCGACTATCCACGCTCTCTTTCCTTCTCTCCTTTTGTGCTTTTCAGTGTCCCCACTGTGGTCACTGCCCTGTGAAGCTAAATGCCCTGTTTCTGTTCTCTGACTGTGGTGGTCACACACACCTCCTGTCCCTAGGTTAGGTTGCACCCTTGCTACAATATTCACAGTGTACCTGTTCTGCTTCCCATTTGCTTCAGGATCTTTTATCATCCTTGATCTGTGAGAAACTCATTCATTAGGGTAGATGGGGGGAATTTTCAATTAAAAAAAGGAGGAATCCTCTAGCAGATAAAGAAGCCAAAGCATTAATCAAAAAATATTAATTTCTATGAATAGAGGTCTTTTTGTGACAGAATGGTTTTTCTGCTGCACACCTAATACTATACCAGAATTGATCACTAGCAATATGTTAATGACTTCCCTCGTCTGTATTCTATTCAGCAATTAATTAAAATATCCCAGTTCTGATAAGCATTTCATAAATATTTTGATCTCACTTCACCTGGCTTAGTAGTAGAATAAAGTATAGGAGAAACTAGATCAGCTTTGAAGAAAACAAAGCTGTTTAAAGCCCACCTTTGTTGCTTTTGACAAGTCACTGAATCTCTAAGCCTTGGTTTCCTCATTTGTAAAATGGAGGTAATACTTCCTAGCTTCTAACTAATAAGGACTGAATGTAAGAAGCCCTCATGCCCCCAGTGATGTGCTGAGTTGGCTTGTCCCAGCTCATAAGAGACAACTGGTAAATTTTCAGGAGCTTTCTGAGTTGGTGGTTAAATATAGCCATTATTAAAAATTAAATAAACTTACAATTAAATACATTTTAAAAACAGAGGTAATAAATACTCAAAACTCATCACATGCTAGTTATTTTACTATATTTTACAATTATCTCTGCCCTTGTGGTTAATTCCATCTGTTGTATCTGTAATGTGGAAATACTAAATAATGATGTGCCACTGTACATTTCTTTCCAACCTTGGGTTGAGTAACACCTTGTTGATAGTGTGGCTACAATGAGAATATTTACACCACAGAAATGAGCAAAATCTATAAATCAGGACTTGATTTGTTGCTTTGTCGATTGTTTGGCCCATGGATATTTTTGTACAGCTTGCAAGCTAAGAAGTTTCATATTTTTTAAAAATCTGACAGAGATCATATGTGGCTGCAAAACCTAAAATATTTACTTTTTGGCCCTTTAGAGAAAAGTTTGCTGAGTATAAAATGTTAATAGTAAAGATTAAACTTAAAAGCACCTCATGCTTGTAGCTTTACATTGTGAGGAGCACACACCCAAAAATGAAGAAATGTCTTCTGATGTCTGACAACTATTATTTGATTCATCAAAGAAGCTGCTTGCATCACTGATTAAGTGATGCAACATATATGTTGGAGCTGAAAGAGGGTGCAGTTTAATGAATATAATTTGTGTGACGGTAACAGTTCAACAGTACATTGCACATGTGATTTCATGACAGCAAATATACTAGGGAAAGCATCAGCGGACTAGAATGCAGTTCCATTTGTTAAATCATGGTTGGAAACCAGTTACCAATACAAGAGAATTCAGCAAGCTAACTAAAAGCATTCTGTGGGAGTCAATTGGCTACATGGAATTTACAATACACAAAAATTTTATGTTTTATTATTATTTGTGAAACATGTTACACATCTGTTATATCTAAAAAGGCGAAACATGAGGATGTGTCTTTATATGTACTCACCTCCCTGAGAGCTGACTGTTAAACATTCCCGGGCATACTACTGCCCCTACCCCTATCTCTTCATGCGTCCTCCATACTCTGTTGCAAAACACTGGCCTTCTTTTACTTCATGGGATTCTCCAAGCTACCTCCTGGCTCAGAGCTTTGCTGCTGCCTTACCCTTGCCTGAAATTTTCTTCTCAATACCTTTCGCACTCAAGACACCTGAGCTCCTTCAGTTCTAGTCCAGCTGGGCAGATGTGATAGTATGAAATGCTAGGGAAAACAATAATCGCTAATGCTTAGATAGCATTTCTAGGTATCAGATTCTCTATATGTACTAGCATGTACCACATATGAATTGATTTCATCTTTATAATAACCCCCGTGAAGTGGGTAGTAATTATATGTCCATTTTACAGATGAGGAGATCTAGGGATGTTAAATAAAATCCTAAGGTCTAAGGTCACACAGCTCATATGTGCCAGAGCTGAGATTTGGACACAAGTGATAGGTTCCAGAGTGTGTGTCCTCCACCATCACCTTCCACTGCTACTGGGGAGAATGAAATCATAGCATAGGCTCTTGCCATCCACGAAGAACTGGTCTGGGAGTCATGCAGGAGTCCT
The DNA here is from genome assembly GCF_028749965.1 of Puma concolor. Lineage (NCBI taxonomy): Eukaryota > Metazoa > Chordata > Mammalia > Carnivora > Felidae > Puma > Puma concolor. The sequence continues at coordinate 21,233,803 of NC_141673.1, read as the reverse complement.
TCGGGGTGCCCAGAGCTGCAGAGCAGGGTGAGTGTCACCACAGACTCTCCAAATGGGAGGGGGTAATTTATAGGGCTAAGTTTCTCTTCTTCCTTGTGATGAAGGGTGTGTCTGGGGGCATGGTTCAGTATACAGGGAGTCCACAGGCATAAGGAGTGTGAACCTGTAGGACCAACACATGCTATTTAACAAGAGGAGTAAAATCTACCATTCCTAACAGATTTTAATATAGACCTTCCACTAACTTTACCGGGAACACTGGTGCTTGCACACACACACACACACACACACACACCCATGTGTGTGCACAGATATGCTACTTTGGAAAATTGTTCTTTTCTCAGCTCACTCATTGATTTAGCTAACAAATAGTTATGCAACCGTTTTTCCATGAGAGATACTATGCTAAGACCAGAGATGGATACAAACACAAGTTGGCTACCGTCCTTGTCCTTCAGAAATTTTGTTCTTGTAGAAGAGATAAGTAGGTAACATTAATAGACAAGGTCGGAAGAATTAAGGGACATTGAGGGAACTACAAATAAAGGGTGAGGAGGGTTTGGTGGGCAGCATAGAGACAGATGAAGAACGGGGTTGTCTTCAGGGAGAACACAGCAATTATGGTGGGCCTGGCAGACATAAAGATATGAAAGGAAGGTGATTTAAGCAAAAGGAAGAACTTGTGCAAAGGCATGGAGGTCTGAGAGCTTGGCATATGTAGGCAAGAAGTTAAGGTCTATGGAGAGACAGGATGTGAGAAAATGCTAGAAAGATAGATTAGGGCTAGATTGTCAGAAGGTGGAAGGGGTTCTAAATGTCAAACCATAGCATTTTAAAATTATTCTGTAGTCAATGGAAACCCATTGGGGGTTTTTGATTAGAAGAGCATCTAGCAGGGTGCTTGCTGGGTACAGGGTATGCAGACAACCAATCAATATTAGTTCAATTGATAAAGCAAAGAAATAATAATGGCTAAAATTTATTGTGCACCTGCTGGCACTTTTTTTCAAACATTTTACACATTTTTAACTATGCAAGTAATTCTCACCACAGCCCATGAGATACTCCATTTCCATCTTCCAGATGAGGAAGCTAAGACTCAGAGAGGCTATGTGTCTTGCCGAGGGCTGTGACAAACAAGTAGGCATCTGACCAGAGCCCACGCTTTATGCCGCTATGCAACTTGGAAAGCAGAGAAAGAAAAGAGGAAAAGAGATATGAGGCCAGTGCCATTCTTCAAGAAGGAGACTGTGGTAGGCCCAAATTAGCAGAGGAACATGGTGGGCTGGAAATAAGAGACATTCCAAAGATAGAATCCACATGAATCTGTTATTACTTGATATAGGAGGCCCTGGAGAGGGAAGGGTCAAGAAGGCTCAGTTGCTAACTTCAGTCCCTGGGAGGTGGTGGAGCTATTAAAAGAAATTGGGGATGGGGGGAGGGGAGAGTACAGTTCCAGTTTAAGGCCTTGGTGCAGAAACCTGGGTTCTCAGAATCCTGCAGGCAGTCTGAGGAGAAATGTTTTAAAAGGCAAGTTTCAGGGCTCCTTGACTGGGTCCCATTCCCTACTCTGGGGCTCTGGGAGTTTGTCCTGGGAATCTCGAGGCTCTCCCAAGGTTCCTTTCTATGTTTATATCATTTATCAGGGAAAGGATTGTTAATGACTAATCTGTGTTCATGAGGCACAGAGCCAAGGAAGAGATGTTGCTGCTGAGCCGGAAGGCCGCCTGTGATCATCTACAGCTTTTGCTAGAACTCTCTCCTCTTCCTCCTCCTCCTCACCCCACTGTCTCCTGGACTCACCCCAATGCAAACCCAGGTTCTGAACATTTGTAGCAGAATTGCTGCGATTTGGAGGAAGACTGGACTCAGAATCCTCCCAGGGCCTTGAAAGTTCATCTCTGACCTGAGACAATCCAAGTGAGTACCTAATTCCTCTGGGAGGGGGTGTCTATCTCAAGGCAACAGAGGGGAAGTTATCATTTAAAATTTTTCTTTAACGTTAAGAAGTGTGGTTGATGAATGAATTCTAAGTTAGTAGAGTTTGATGTAAAATCCTGAAAACAGGAAGGGAGAGAAACAGAAACTAAAAACAAACAAAAAGCAGCAGGAGTTATTGGGTCTAACAGTTGCTTACCTTATTGACAAATTATTTAGGGATATCTTTTAAACATTGTGGTCACCCAGGAGAATCACCAGAGACCGTGAATTTCAGAAATGTTTTCTGTTCTGATTCCATAGACAATTTGACTTGTATATTATGCTCTATTTTGGTGATTTATCAGATCTTGCTGTGAGTCTGGGAATATTGCTAATATCAAATGACTTGGGACCTAGGGACAGGACAATATTTAAGCCATTCTTAATTAAAATAAAAGTTTTTCCTAGGAGAAGAGTAGGTTTAAAAGCTTTCTCTTTTGATTTCGGTTGTAAACCTGCTTTCCATTTATCATACTAATATCAGATGGAAATACTAAAAAAAGATGGAAAATGTTAGGAAGAACTTTGATATTAAAAGTGTCCAAGGTTTGAATCTACAGACAAGGCATCTCCTTGTCTGCTTACTGCCACAGTGAATTAAGCAACTGAAAGGTGAGCCTGGATCATTTCTTTTAACTGAGTTTTTATTTAGAAGCGGGGAGGGGATACACATGACTCACTTTGGATTCTTTCTCTAGGAAACTCACCTGAGTTTTAAAGAAATTTGATGTGTCACTGGCACTGCCTTAGAAGGACTTCGGCAGTATTAACAAGAGAAGTAGAGAAAGATGTTGAGGGAACTATCACTGGGTTTCTAGCTGTGATTTTATGAAATGGTAGACACTTTCATCTTTGAGTCACTGCTCCCCTTGCCCCACTCCAAATTATGGACCTATGCCATTTGCACCGTGGACTTTTCTGTTTTGCTGAGAATGTTGCAATGTGGCTGATGCAACTTGAAGGTAGCTGATAAGTACCAGCCAGGGACAACACACTCTTGTCCTGAGACCCTTCCTCACTATTTGCAGCAGTGTTTTTCTCTAGGCTCCTCTGCCCTCTCACCATAGTTGGAGAGGTGAAGTAATGTAACCTGGTCTTCCCACACCTCTACACCTCCCAAATCTGATCAGATTGTAATGGAACACCCTATAGTTGTGAGGCCCTGAGTACTTTGTAAGGAAAGGAAAAGAAACGTGTGTGTGTGTTCATGAGTTTGTAATGGAACTGGCTTTGAGCGTCTACTAACAGGTCACAGGCTTTACCAAAACTGCCTGTTCCCATCTCACAATAAGCCTACTTGAATTTTGTCTTATATTCATTTTTCAGATGAGCAAACAGAGGCTCAAAGAGGACAACTCATTTTTTTAAAGTAAACTCTACCCCCAGTGTGGGGCTAGAACTCACAACCTTGAGTTCAATAATCACGTTTCTACCAACTGAAACTAGCCAGGTGCCTCATGAAAGAAGACAAATAACTTACCCATGATGACATGGTTAGGAAGTAGCAGGTCCCGAACATGGAGTCTTTCTGACTCCAAAGTCCTTTCCTTGCCACCCTGACATTGTTGGAGGCTGGGAAAACTTGAAATCTGGAATTATGGGAGAGGAGGAGGATCTGCTTGGAAGTAATTCAGCTGACAGAGGTGATGCATTAGCCATAGCATAATTGTGAAGATTCCCAAAGCCTCCTAGGGTGTTTTCTAGTGACTACACCATGAGTAGGGGAAGTGGAAAGTTTCAGCACTATTTGCTTTAACCCAGAGGTCAGTCTGGGAATGCTGGTTGGAGATTTCAGTTAAGAGTATCTTAATTAAAGACTCCGTGAACCCACCATGGTGCTGTGATTAGGGATGTCCAAGAGGAGCTCAGCACTGCTATTGGTTCATAGAGTCTGCAGGTTATGAAAGCCTGGAGAATACACATCACCATGTGATAGATTTTAAAAGGCTCACATTGTCCTCAGGTGCATGAATAAAGGAAAACATGAAGGCATGTGTTCTTTTCTTGATAGGAAGAGTTTCCCCTTCATTTCACTAATAGTCTCATTTTCCTCTTACATCCTAGCAACATAGATTATGAAGGTGCCGAAAGAAATAGGACCAATTTTCTTTTTCCCAGTTATTTCCTATTGTGGTGTTATTTCCTGCCAGTGGAGATGTGGCCACATACTATACGAGTGTTTTTAGTTACCTAGCTGCATGGGAAGGCAAACGTTGTCTCTACATAAAAATACCAACCCATCTTTGTCTTCTCTCTCCCTATGCTATCATTCTCTAATCCCTGTGCCCTCCATAGGCAGTTAGTTTCTCCCTCACTTTGCCCCTTTCCAGTTTTTGTAATAAAGGAGTGTCTTCTATTCTTATCCTCTCTCTTTTTGTAAATTTGTGTCAATACAGTGCTAATAATATAATGCAACTTGATTGCAAAGTGAAATAATGCATAGACAGAGTAACATATTTTTTCTTTGTTAGGTCCAAGTATTACAACAGAGTTCTGGTGACTAAAAATTAATGTGTGTGAATGCAATATAGATTTTTGATTAATTTTTATTTTTCAAGATAAAATTCTAATAAACTTTGAGATTTTACTTCCCACTCTAAACAGAATCAATGTTGCAATGAACATCCTTGTGCACGTGTGCAAAGGTTTATCCAGGAGCCATATTTAAGTATTAGAATTGTATTTTATTTTAATATACAGTGCTCAAGGGCCCTCCAAAAAGACTAAAACCTATGCCCTCACTAGCAGTCTGTGAAAATACATATTATCAAAATATTTTGATAATCTGATAGGTGGAAACACTGTCTAGTTACATTAATTTGCATTTTTCTAATTAATTAATTTCAGATGTTTTGTATGTTTATTGGATTTTTGTTTTCCTGTTGGTGAATTTTCCTCTTTATATCCTTTGCCAATTTCTTTCTTGGATTGTTTATCCTTTCTGTTTTTATTTATAGGAGTTATTTATGTATGGTTTGGACTAATTTTTGGCTGCTATTTATGCTGTAAACATTTTCTCCCAGTTTGTTTCCTAAATTTAACTCTGTTTATGGTGTCTTGATTTCTTTCTTTTTTCTTTTAACATAGTCAAATTTATTCTTTTGCTACTTATTTATTATTTAATAGATTCTCCTTAATCCCTACATTCATAAAGGTCATGAATGTGTTTTCCTATATTTTCTCTCAATAATTTTATAATTTTATTTTATTTAAAAAAAAATTTTTTTTTCAACGTTTATTTATTTTTGGGACAGAGAGAGACAGAGCATGAACGGGGGAGGGTCAGAGAGAGAGGGAGACACAGAATCGGAAACAGGCTCCAGGCTCTGAGCCATCAGCCCAGAGCCTGACGCGGGGCTCGAACTCACGGACCGCGAGATTGTGACCTGGCTGAAGTCGGACGCTTAACCGACTGCGCCACCCAGGCGCCCCAATAATTTTATAATTTTAAAGTTTTTAATCCACCCGAGACTTATTTGTAAGCATGATACAAGGTACAAAGCTTTAATTTTTTTTCCCTCAAAGGAATTGTCAATTTTCTGGACACTACGTCTTGAAGAGGTAGGTCATTCTTCCCCCACTGATGCCAGCTGAATCCACTAGCATTGTTGCAATGCTGCACAGAGCATGCTATTTCCCTTCCTACAGCCATCCCCACTGCATGCCTTCTTCCTAGTCTAGTGCCCACTCAGGATTAAATTCAAGAGGCAGCCCTCCACCCTCAGAAATATTTCCTAGTCACATGCTTCACACCCACCAGTGATTCCCATTTAGAATGAATCCAAACTGCTTACCACAATCAACAAGGCCGTATGAAAGCTGTCTTCTCTCAGACCTCACCTCCTGTTCTCTCCCTTTGCTCACTCATTTCATTGGGCTTTTGCTGTCCTCCAGTATCCTGAGCCTGGCTCTCAGAACTTGCTGACCACTCTGCCTTGGAGCTTTGCTACTTATCCTCCACTTCTCAGCTTAAATTTCGACTCTTCAGAGAGCTCTTCCTAGTTCCCACTGTCCAAAACAGTGTCCGATGGCATCGTGCTATCACTTGTCCCCTTTATTTTCTTATTATCATTAGTAGAAATCTCACTTTTTGTTTATTTTCAAACTATCCAACTCTTGCACTAGAATGTACTGATTTTTTTTTCTTTCTCATCTTTCACTCTAGTTCCAAGATATAAATCAAAGTCTGATACATAGTGGAGAATTAATGAATGTTGAATAAATGAATGTCCTTGTTTATGTTCCTGAAGGGACTTATGCTTACCTCTGTCATAGCAGCCCCCACACTATTTTAATTGGGTTTCCTTGACTGATGTTTATACTAAGCTTCCTGAAGGATCATGATCTATCTTTCTTTCTTTCTTTCTTTCTTTCTTTCTTTCTTTCTTTCTTTCTTTCTTTTTTTGTCTTTATATCTGATGCTTGACACAGGGTTGATAAATGTATATTGGCTGAATAAATAAGTGAGTAAATGAATTCACTTGGCATTGACATTGGAACTTGACATTGAGATACCATTTTTAAAGAGTAAATATATTACTTTATTTATTTAAAAAAATTTTTTTAACATTTAGTTTTGAGAGACAGAAAGAGACAGAGCACAAGCAGGGGAGGGGCAGAGAGAGAGGAAGACACAGAATCCGAAACAGGCTCCAGACTCTGAGCTGTCAGCACTGAGTCTGATGTGGGGCTCAAACCCATGAGCTGTGAGATCATGACCTGAGCCAAAATTGGACACTCAGCCGACTGAGCCACCCAGGTGCCCCAAGAGTAAATATATTACTTTAAAGGAAATACTCACTTTCTTTAGATACCAGTAAGACAAAAGCCAGCATGCCATATTGTTCATTTGGGGGATTATAATCAGTTATCTAATACTGTGTAACAAGCTGCCCCAAAACTTAATGGCTGAAAAAGATAATGATTTATTATTTATTGTAATTCTATGGGTTGGATAGGTGATTCTTCTGCTGGTTTTTCCTGGGCTCAATCATGCAACTGATTTCAACTGGAAGATAAACTAGGTCTTACTCCCATGACTGAAGTCTCTGATATTGGCTGTTGATTGGGATGCTTGGAATAACCAAGTCTCTTTCTCCTGGAGTATTTTATTCCTGGCCTCTTTATGGCATGGTGGCCTCAGCCCATCATTCCAAGAAGGTGAAAACAGAAGTCACAGGTCTCTTGAGGCTTAGCCTCAGAAGTCAAACAATTCTATTGGTCAAAGAAATTTGTAATAATAACAGCTCATTAGAGGGGTGATGAAATAGACTTGATGAAATAGACTTCATTCAATAATGGGAAAAAATGCAAAATCAGCTTTTGGTTCAAGATAGCATTGGTCTCACTAGAGCAATTTGCATAACACTTTATGGATTTATTATGAGCCTTTTTAGGACTCACTCTGTGCCTGAAAACCTACATCCATAATTTTTTGAGACAGACTTCTTTCTACTTTGGGCATGTCAAGCGATTGTGGAACAATGCTATGAGATAACGGGATTATGCCCGTTTACCTAGAATGCCTTTTTACCTAGATGTGAATATCTATTAGGCACCTCCTTAAATTTTTTGAACTCTTAGCAAGGATCTTACAGCCACACCCATGATTTGATATTTACCCTTTGTCTATCTCTTACTTGAGAATCTTCTGCCATATGGAGAGACCAAAAATGCAAAACAGTCTTACTTTTCAACTTAGCATGTCTTGAAAGCATCATTTGACTTTAAATTCTACTTGAAAATGAACAGTGCCTTCATTAATTCATCTCTTTCTTTATGGACCTTATCATGCATAGCTAAAAACACCAACCGACACATTCATTATACTCCTTAGAAATCTCCTCAATCAGGTCCACAAATTTATTAGAAAACTCTCCATCTCCCAAGTTACCACAGGTGACAGTGTCGCCAATTTTTTCATGACTATAAAAAGTGATCCATCCCCTTTGCAGTTTCTTATAGTAATTTTCTCACTGTTCTTCCAATTTCCAAAGCAGTCTCCTTACTGCCCTTCTAGGCTCTGCCCAACCCTTAATCCCAAAGCCAAGGCCACACGTTTTAGCCCTTTTTGTGTTGTTGTTTTTACATCCTCCCTCTGACAGGTACTGCTTCTATATCTGTTATTTTTTTCTTTGTTAACAGCTACCCAAAAGCATACTGACTTAAAAAAATAATGATTCATTAATTCTCATATTTCTATGAGTCAGCTGAGTAGGTTCTCTGCCATTTTTGCAGGGACTTACTCATGTGGCTTATTCAGATACAAGATCAACTGGAAGGGAAGGTCCAAGACGGCCTTGTAAATATGCCTATAGTTTTGATGTGGCTGTCAGCTGGGACAATTGGGATATCTGGACTTCTCTGTCCTAAAGGTTTTGTATCTGAGGGCATCTATACATAGTGTGCCACTCTCAGGGCAACATTCCTAGATGAGGAAAAGAAGCTCAAAGTTCTCTTAAGGTCTCACTCAGATGTCTCATAGCATTGTGTTCACCATTCTACTTGTCAAGAAAGGTACCAGATCAGCTCATGTTCGAGGGTTGGAGAATAGACTTCATCTGTTGAAGGGTAGTGGCAAACTAACATTGCAAAATGGAGTGTAGAATGGAAGAATGTATAGTGTCTACTTTCACAAATAACAAATAATTTACATAAGTAATAATCATAAAATTTTAGGAGATCTAATGAACTATTTGGGAAAAAACATGATAGGTCAGTAATAGAGAAAGCATAAATAATTTCTTGACCATTCCGACTATAGAAGATTATGGAGGAAAAGAGCTTTCTTGACTATGAAGAGTAAACATTAAGAAGACACAAAACTATTTCTGATAATTCTGAGGGAAGAGAAATTAACAAAAGGAGATTTGGGAGGATTATTAAAACCATTTTATGGGATGGTCAATTCGCATTTAAAATAGTTAAGAGATTTCCAACAAGAATGGATACAGTTCACTAATGAGGGCTTCATTGGGAGAAAACAGCCTTAGTTGTCAGGTTTTGTATGTGATTAAAAAAAAATCCTTCTTCAGTTTCTATGTGTGTTGCTGTTGTACATTTCTATTCACTAATGGTCCTGTGGCCCAAACAAGATGGACTCTAAAGGTGGTTATCTACTAAGGTATATTATTCATTTTTTCATATGTGTGTGCAGTTAATTTGTCCACCCTCTAATTCATTCAATCAGTAAGTTTTATTTTGTATCTAATACATACCTGGCAGTCTGCTAGGCACTGGAGATCCAATGTGAGTTCTCCTGGAGCTGATGGTCCAGTGGGGGAGATAGACAACTACTCACCACAAACACAAAGACTGAGTTACAACTGTGACAAGAAGAGGTACCGAGTGGTATCAAAGACTCCTGAAGGTTAGTGCTAGTGAAGGTAGCCAGGCTAGAGCTTGAGCAAGACCAGCAGGGAGCAGGTACAGAATGGAAGGAGTACTCACTGTCAAGTTCCTGGCTCTCAGGGCCTCAACTTTTATAGTCAGCTGGAAATAAAGCTCAGCCACTTTTTTATTTCTTTAAACATGTTTTCATTTTTTGAAAGACAGAGCGCTAGTGGGGCAGGGGCAAAGAGAGAGAGGGAGACAGATTCCTAAGCAGGCTCCAGACTCTGAGCTCTCAGCACAGAACCCAAAGTGGGGATGGAACCCACACACCATGAGATCGTGACCTGATCTGAAGTCAGACCCTTAAACGACTGAGCCACCCGGGAGCGCCCCAAACTCAGCCACTCTATAGGCACCATTGTGTAACCTCCAGAGCACAGAAACTCAAAGGGCTGTCGAGGTCTGGTTGGCTTAAGTACTTTTGGTTCACAATGCCTCAAGGAAATATACCTTTAAGTGGGTACTTTAGAAATACAAAAGAAGAAACAATATAATGGGCAAGCCATGTATAGGCTTACTTCATTATATGTGCATATGAACACATTGACTGCCTTAGGCAGAAGTGACCTTGCAGAACTGCCAATTCACCCTTACTAGGGGCTGGTAAGTGGTTAGTGACAGTCTTGGTGGGAGAGTACACGAGAGAGCATGAATTTAGAGTTAGATGTGGGTTTATGTCCCCATTCTGCTTTTTACTAGCAGTGTGAGCTTGAAAAGTTTGCTTAATCTCTTTGAACCTCAGTTTTCTCATCTATAAAGTGTGTATGTTAATATTTGTTTGGCTCATTATAGATTAAATGAGATAACATAGCATGGATGATGCTACCACATACTAAGTACTCATAGTATGGTAGATATTATTTTAATCTATATCTCCCCAAATATGTACTAGTTACTCTGATAGTAATAAATATGGTCTGGTTCCTATAGGGCATCATTCTCAGAATAATGTAGTCACAATGGCTGTACTGACGTGCAGTCATCCTGCCTGACCTGTGGTTGGTACTGGCCACAGATTGTCCTATAAATCTTTGTGGACTTTGAGAAAGATCTATTTACCTTAAATTAAATTTGTATTTTTGCCCTGAAAAGAATGACTTAAGTTTGAATGCTTCTGGGAAAACTAAGTTCCTGGAAAGATAAATCTCTCTCTTTTTTTAAGGAGCTCCTTTAGAGCTCCTTTCTCTTAAGAACATTCTTCCAGACTTTGGGCTAAATCCAGGGCTTCCCCTGGGCATGAAATAATGATAGCTAGAAAAAGTTTACTTTTTCCCTGCTATTTAAGAATGATTTACATTTTTAACAAAAGGTATACTTTGTCATCAACAACTGGGTTCATCTGAGAAAAATGTCACCAAGGACTTTGTCCTTGGGTGTGTAGAATTCATAGGGAACCAACATATATAAATGGTTTTTATCTTCATCTTCTGAAAACTGAGATTCTTCTAAATCACAGTCAAAGCTATTTAATTGGAACAGGGTCTTTCCAAGATCTCTATTTGCACATGGTTTATGCTGCATCAGAAAAGCTCTACATACCATGAACTTCCTGTCACATGCAGTATCTAAACAAGTAAAAATTGATAACTAGAAAGTGGGAGTCCAAGTTACCAGTCACTATGTGTCTTATCACATTAAAAACAAACAGTGCATACCATTTCTGAAACTATTCCTGGGTCCTTAAGTTGAGACTTAGGTTGCAGCTCCATACAAATAAACATAAAGTAAAATAAACATTTTATCCCTGCTCCCACAAATACTCAAGGCTTAAACTTTGAATCATTAGGATTCTTTCTGTCCTCGCCCCTCCTTTATATCTGCTCTATTCAAGTCTCTTTCTTTCCATCCATCCAGACACCACTGTGCTAAGCATAAAGTCATCTCACTTCAGCAGCAAATTTCCTCCTTTTACTGCTTACCCTGCCCATGCCACCTTCTCATTAGAGTACTCTTGAACACAGATCTCATTGTGTTGCTCAGCATTTCCACTAGCTCCACACTGACACAGAGTCCCCAAACATTTTACAGAAAGGAATACTTTCTCCTCAGAGCCTTAAGAATGATAGAATCCTGTATGAACTTGTGTAACTTCATAGATGAGGAAGCTTTTCACATACTTAGTTTCATTCAGTCTTTTTTCATTATGAAATATTTCCCATATGCAAAAAATTGAGTAATATCATCAGCCTTCTTGTATTTACCCTCCAGCTTAAGGAGAGTATTATAGATGCTGTGGAAATTCCCTTATGTACCCACCCAGTCTTTCTGTGCCACTGTTCTGAATGTGGATTCAACACTTCCATACGTGTCTCTAGAGGTTACAGCAGGGATCACAAGTGTTTTCTATAAAGGCCAGATAGTGAATATTTTAGGCTTTGCAGACCATATGGACTGTGTCAAAACTACTTAACTCTGCTATTGTTGCATGAAGACAGCCACAGACATATGTAAACAAAAGGGCAAATTTGATCTTTGGCAGGCTGCATTTGGCTCATGAATCCTAGTTTACTGACCCCTGCATTAGAGTATCAATGATAATATAGAGCGTTGTTTGCGTATCTTTAAACTTACATGCATTTATCAAACTGTATTTTTCTGTAACCTGATTCTTTTGCTCAAGAGGTTTTAAGTTTGATCCATATGAATACATATGGATAGTCCTAGTTCATTCGCTTTAAGTGTTGTATAGCATTTAGGAATATACTTACTGCATTATACATGTACTATTTATTGTCCATTGTCTTGTTGATGGACATATATGCTGTTTCCAGTTTTTTACTATTGGAAACAATGCAGTGAACATTTGTGTACATGTCACCTATACATATATGTAAACACTTATGAAGGGTTACCTTTTAATCTCTACAGCAGCCCTATAATTTAGACTTTTAAGTTTTCCTTCACCTGAAGCTCAGAGTGTAGTATGGGGAGGGGAGTGTTAAGTGGATAGTCCCAGGTCATACATGAAGCTAGGGAAGGTCAGCATAGTTCTCCATCCTAATCTCACGTCTCATCTCTATTCTCTGTTAGACCACAGTTGTTGCTTCTGTGTATGTGTAGCACTACCAGGTGTGATAGGAGGACACAAAAGAAATATAAGTTGTGACTCCAGCCTTCTTCGAATTTACAATCCTGTGCTACAAAGGGGAAGATGACAGATGTAGATAACTCATTAATTACCACATGAGGAGGAGAAAGATAAATGACAGAGGAGTGTCCATGGAGAAATTGGGGCATACATGGAAAAAAAAATCTACAAAACTGAGAGCTATAAGAGCACATTTGAGTAAATAGAGACATGCTTGCCCATGAAAAGCAAATTGCATATTATAAAGAGGTAAATCCTCCTACCTAAATATATAGGTTTGGTACCATCTCAAACTCCTAAAGAAACTTTTTAGAAAAAGAATGTGACACAAGATATGATTATTTACTACAGAGAATAAAAAGATGAGAGTATCTTAGGAAATACTGAAAAAGAATGAACCTTAATAGGGAAGGATGATATTGGTACAAGATAGAACTGTGAGATCAATGGGAAACTAAATTTAGAGTCAATACAAGGAGCATAGATCAGTGGGAAAAAGTATTTAAGAAACAATTCTGAGAAAACTCACCTTGTACCATAAACTTAAAAATAAAAAGCAATAAAAATAAGCTTAAAAAGTCTGATATATTTAACCACATACAATGGAAAAACTTTTCAGGTGAAGATAATTAAAAGCAAATAAAAATGTTTGTAGTAAATATTCCAGATATTCCAGAATAGGAATACATTCAATATGCAAAGAACTCTTATAAGTCAACAAAAAAGATGAACACTTCCATAGAAAAATGACAAAGAACATAAACAGAAAATGGAAAGAACCTATCACATATAGACAATAAAGATGTAAAAGGGTGCCTGGGTGGCTCAGTCTGTTAAGCATCCAACTCTTGATTTCATCTCATGTCATGATCTCACAGTTTGTGGGATCAAATCCTGTGTTGGGTTCTGTACTGAAAGCATGGAGACTCCTTGGGATTCTGTCTCCCTCTCTCTCTGCCTCTCCCAAGCTCATGGGCACATGCCCTCTCTGTCTCTCTCTCTCTCCTCTCTCTCTCAAAACAAAGAAGTAAAAAGAAAAAAAGATGTAAAGTTTTTTTTTTAAACTTTACTAATAAAGAAATGCAATTTAATACAGTGAGATAGGATTTGTCACCTATCAGGTTAGAGAAGATTGTTGAAGGAAGGTGTGCTGAGAAAGGCAGGTACTCTTACTGAATGCTGCTGGGAGTGTAGATTAAAAAAAGATTATAGAATGCAATTTGGCATTTTCAAATGCTTTTTTGTATTGTCTGAATTTTCTGCAATGGCTCTTTTATTTTAAAAATACTTTCATTTAAAAATAAATGTTAACTTTTCAGGAAAACAGAAAGGGAAGCCTGTGTGCAAATTCAGACATCTTTCTTTCTTTGCTCTGATTCTAAATTCAATCCTTTGTGTATTAACACACACATGAATTTATCTGAATAGAAATAATGGCTTTCTGTGATCTGCATTTTTATTACTAACTCCAGAGAATTTTTAGGTTCTCTGTCTATAGTTTCTTAAAGTTCAGTATTTAAACAGAACCTTTAACCGTATTTCTAAGCAGGTGTTCTTTTAATGCATGTGCTTAGTCATTGCTGGCTGTGTGGCTGGTGCCTGACAGTGGTGACTTCCTTTCTCATCTGCATGCTCATTCATCCACAACAGACTTTCTCTACCTGTGCTCTTTGGCTCCAAGGAGAAAGATCCATGCTATTTGTAGAGAAAGCCTAATGGGCAAGGTATAGTTTTGATGAAATGGACACTGATAATAATTAGTAATAAACTCAATCCAGAATATTTATTATTTAAACATTAAAAATCTTAAGCTCACTAGACTTTTTAAATTCATATTTATGTGTATGTTTTAGTTACAGAAAAGTATGATATGATAATCAATTATAGACATCCAGTCATTAAAATGTGCTACACTAGAGTAAGATTCTGCAGTCTAGTGGAATGAAATGTGAACTCAGGAACAGGAATGATAAAAAATTTTTTTCCAGATGTTAACACTTTTTAGGATAAGGGAGTATTTCTTTGAAGGATAAGGGAGGATATTAAGTTGCTGTGGTATTTAAGAGTAGATTTAAGAGTAATTGAATAGGGTTGAGAATAATGTAATAACACATAAAATGTCAATTTTTATAATATGTCAGAAGTTAACTTTTTTGCAACTTTTATGTGAAAAACTATGGATATAAACCAAAAAATGTGTTGATGGAGTATATTGTTTTTCAACCATTTTATATGGGATAAATGAACAAAAACTATTCCGAGGCCACTAGTGTAAAGAATACTCATTGCTTATTCTCAACCTACAAATATGACTCCTTATATGGAAGGGAGGATTTGAGGGGAAAAAAAGACTGCAGAGCTAAGGTGTGGGGTCTCCTGGGACTTAGGCTTTCCATTGCAATTCTTCCCCTAACAAGAGGGTGGAAAATATTACAGAAAGGAGGACATAGAAGTAACCCTAATGAAAGAAATAATATATGTGGAAACAATTGTCAAATGCTTGGGACATGGTAGATGCTCATTACGTGACAAACCAGGTAAGGCTAAAGTCACCAATCCCAGTAAGGAGCTGCTAAGAAGACCGTACTATTATGAGATGTATATAAGTGAGTTTATACCCCCAAGGCAATCATTATGTTTATTCATAGTTTGCCTATATTTACTTAATTAAAAAGATTTCTTCTTTTGTTATTTAAGGCAGGGATTAACAAACTTCTGCACAGGGCTAGGTAATACATGTTTTTAGCTTTGTGGGCTACAGTATCTGTTGCAACTACCCAACTTCTTTTCTGGGGGAAGGAAGCCATAGATATTCCATAAACAAATGGATGTGACTATGTGCCACTTACACTTTATGAATAGTTATGTTTGAGTTTCATATAAGTTTTATGTCTTATGAAATATCCTTCTTTTGATTTTTTTCAACCATCCAAAAGTATAGTACCATTGTTAGCTTGCAGGCTGTATAAAAACAGATGGCAGACCAGTGTTAGCCTGTGAGCAATAGTTTGCCAAACCCTGATTTAAGGCACTGTTTAAGGGCCCTTTATGCTAAGAGTGGGTGTAGTATTGGAAGGATACACAAGAAACTGGCCATTGTAGTTGAATTTTGGTAACGGAAATGGGTAACAGAGCTAGAAGGAAGACTAATTTTTCAGTGTACTGTTTGAATTGCTTACCACATGCTTGCATTGCCATTTCAAAAATTAAAGAGTGTCCTTTTCTTTAAGTCCCTTGAGAAATCATAAACCCAACAAATCTGGTTTGAGCAGACTCTGCCAACTGTTTCCAGATTCTAGAGGGCTCTCTTGTTAGCTACTCAGGGGCACCCATATTGTGGATCTCCAGCCAGGGGTAATGACTCAAGTGCTACAGAATTTGGGGAATTGGACTTTAATTTGGGTGAGAGATTGACAAATTATGTCCTTTGTGCTAATAGGAGAACCTCTTCCTTATCTTGTACCATTTCTCCAGGAAGAGCATGCCAAATGGCAGGGAATTTGGCGGAATGAAGCGGGAGAAGCAATTAATACAGATCATTTAATTGAGCCAACATTTCTTGAGGGCCTATTATGTGCCAGGCACTTGAACTAAAGACACCAAGTTTATATGAACATACAGAGTAAAATATAAGAAGGAAAATACAAGAATCCAAAATAAAGATGAGTATACCTGGAAAATATTACAGAGCTATCATGTGGTATGAGGGAGCTTGATGAACATGACTGAAGGCTGAAAAAGACAAATATGAGAAAAACATAGCACAGAGGGAAATGTAAGGGAAGAGTCAAAGAACTAAAATCTCCCCCCCTTTTTTTAAAGACCAGAGGAAAAGGGTCTTATGTTATTACAGAGTATACATTTGGATTGGAAATTAGGAGAAATTCCTAACTCTATATTGTGGGTTCCTGAAGACTATTTTTATGGGAAGGAAACTGTGGAATTTCCTATTCCAGAGAAGGAACTCTATCTAGAAGAATAGTTGCTTGAATTTTGGGGAGGCTTTTCAATCCATTTATTATACAATATGCAGGCACATATACATAATGATCATACATAATTAATTTATATATTAATATATACACAGTGAATATATACCTAAACAATTCATACACACATATTAAAAGTTGAATTTTCCTAGTCCACAACTGGCTTGTTAGTATGAATGAGGTCTTATAAATAGTGACAACTCATCTTTTACTGGTTTATTACTCAGGACCTTCAGCTTTCTATCAGAGTCCAAGTATTTCAGAAGTGCCTTAGGGTCTCCTCATGTTTGTTCATGATCAGGTTTGTTCTGGCTGTCTCTTCCATTACCTCTTGTGTCCATGAGTAAGAGTAGTGCCCAACCAGCAGTCACAGTTCCTCTCCTTCTCCATGGGTTATGGTGATACCTAGGGTGCTGCTGCTATTTCACAATTGCCCCAGAAAGGCCCTGGTCCTCTTGGGGTCAAAGTTCCACTGTGATATGTGCCAGAGTTGCGTGAGGGTGAGTAGTCTCTCCTACTTGTTGCATTCTGTTGGAAGGATCTACCTCTACTTTATACTTCAATGCTTCTAGATTTCATTTTTATTTATAGCCTTCCCTCTCACCTTAGGGTGGCAGGAAGGCCTTTTGAATCCAGTATGGTTTGGCCAAACCGTGCTACATTGAGAATTACACATTTCTGAAATGACTAAGGTTTGCTTTAGGATGAAGGTTCCTGGCTCCCTCTGACTTTAGAATGGGTTTTTTTCCCCCAACAGGTCCCTTAGTTTTCTGGAGAGTAGATTCTGGTAGGGCCATGCCATTGGTTCCTAGGGAACCAATGCCTGGGTCCCAGATGGACCCAGATTTGTCTGCATTCCCACAATGGGCTTTGTATCCTGTAGCAGGAGGTTCTCTCTCTTTCTTGCCTCTACAGCCACCCCCTCTATAAAAATTGCCCTTGAAACCACTTCTTCATCAGCTACTTCCCTATCTTGGCACCTTTTCATGCTCCAACCTCTCTATTAGAGCATACTGATCTTAGGCTTTATCACCATCTTTCATGACAATCTGTAATTGTCTGTGTATATGTGTGATTTTTTTAAGTTTATTTATTTATTTTGAGAGAGAGAGAGAGAGCAAGCGTGTATGAGAGTGGAGGAGAGGCAGGCAGAGAGAGACAGAAAATACCAAGCAGGCTTCGCATTGTCAGTGCAGAGCCAGATGCGGGGCCCAAACTCAGTAACTGTAAGATCATGACCTGAGCCAAAGTTGGATACCTAACCAACTGAGCCACGTAGGTGCCCCGATGTGTGATTATTTTTAATCTCTTTATTACGCTTGATGTCATAAATCGTGGATACTTTTTTTTCCTTTTACCATTTTAGCGCCAAAGATCCAGCCAAGAGCTTAATGCAGAATAAATCCTCAATAAATGTTTTTTGCAAGCATGAATAAATAAATGAATGCATCAGCATAGTCTGGTAGACTACCTTAACAGAAGCCTAGTGTATCTGAAACTCACTTCTGCTTGAACTGGAACATTCTGCTGAGTGAAAGAGAAAGAAATAGAGACATAAATAGTAGGGACATTATAATGAAATAAATTTGTCCAACAGAAACTCTATATGCTCTTCCTGAATAGCAAATGTAAATATTTATTTGTAAACAAAATGATTTCTTAGTAGAGACATCATAAAAAGGTCTAAAAAATCATCCTTAGAAAACAGCCTTGGAAAAGAAATTCTGATTGTATAACTTCATTACTTGACCTTTCAAGTTATCTCTTCAGGAAAGTAGGAAACATAGTGGAAGGAAGGAAGGAAAGAAGGTAGGAAGGAAGGAAGGCCTAAGGATATAACTAAAAGTGGACATTGCTTCCCTTGGGTTCTTGGATTCATTCTGGACATTACTCAGTATGAAACTTCAGACACTTTGGTGAGATTTACCATTATTTTTCCTTTTACCATAACTTTTTTTCTATCCCATGTAAATATAAGACCATGATAGACCCTGAGAGTGAAAATGAAAGCCCCTGAAATTTTCTCTAAAAAGCAAAAATTAAGATCCTGTGAGAACATTTTGTGAATTTTTGATTTGCTGCTATAGTGCCTACTAAAGAAAATTCCAGAAGGAAATGGTCTTAAATCACTTTTGTGTCTGGAAATACCTGTTCAACTTAGGAATAAGGTTTAAGAGATTAAGTCATTAATTTATCCCATTTTTAATCAAAGCCTTTCTATTTGTTTCTGTTTTTTTCTACTTGTAAAAGAAATAAAGACACAACCAAAATGTCATCAAATCTTGTACAAATTTCTCAAGTGCTGAAATTTAAATGAAAACATATGGTGTTTTCCCAGATCCATTACAGAGTGTCTCTTTTGAAAGCACATATCCTGGGCATTTGTAAGTTCAAATGAGGGGTAAAAATGATAAATACTGAGAACAGATATGTACAGAAAGGCTCTGGCAAAATGTCTACAAACAGATCCATTTGCTATTTTGTGTATAAGCTTGCTCCCTTTCTCCCTCTCTCTTTTAACTAAATATCTATGCCCCCACCGTTCCTCAAACTCTACTACTTATTTGTCTTTCAGAGTTTTCTTTTGAAGACTACCGTAACAAAGGGATATTTTAAATAGAACTTTGGATGGGATCAAAAATGAATCTCATCGAACACTCCCACTTACCTGTCACGGATGAATTTTCTCTTTCTGAAAATTTATTTGGTAAGTTGTCAAGTTCATTTGAATATAAGTGAAAATAAAGTGCAACTTGGAAATACATGAGAAAAAAGCCTAGATGATGAATCCAACAGAACCCAGAAAAGTTTTTGTTCCATCTAAGTACTCAATAAACATTAGATACCATGCCAGGTTAGAGGCAGATCACACCTTGGATTTATTGAGCCTGATGGTCTTCTTTTTTATAGTCGAGGGCTGCAAGGCAAGAGAGCTTTGTGACTTGTTCAAGGCCATGAGGCTAGATAATTAACAGAGCTGGAGTAGAAACAGATCCCTGTTCCGGGCTAATTCTGATATTATTATAGCATGTACTAGAGTATGAAATCATGCCTCTTATGGTTTAATATTATACCTATAAAAGGTTGGGGTTGCTTAGGTTATAGTTCTGCAATAAGTTTCCTTTCCACTCTTCTTCCCATGCTGGGGGATATATGGCACAGTGTCATGATTAGTCATTTAAATTGGATTGAGGACAATCTGTACTAAGTTGTTTTCAGTAGATCTGTAACTAGATGATACCATAAAATGATATATTGCTTCACTTTATGCATTTATGAAAAAACTTCTCATTATAGTTTCAGTTGAGAACATCAGCAAAGACTCAACAGCAGCAATATTTTAGATGGGGCAGGGAAGCTTTCTGCCACTCTTAAAATAATTCCCTTCTGTATAATAGCCCTTCTGGGAGGCTTGGATGCTCCCAGTTTTTTACTCTACATTAAAGTATGGACCATGGACTCTGATAGTGAAAATGCAAACATTTATAATTCCACAAAATGCAATATTTGGAGGCATGACATCCTTGCCTATTTGGTTGCAGACAACCTTGAACAATATTAATTAATAGCTTATGCTATTACCCAGTAGCCATTAGCATCTTAGTGTGTAATGGTTTAGCAGGTCATTTCCAAGGAGAGGTCATTATTTGTATTACCTGTTTACATATCTACCTGTACCATACAGTATAAGAGCATTTAAGGGCAGTGACCATATTTTACTAATCCTAGTATGCACTTGATAAATAAGAACCAACTAATAAATAATAAAAGGGAAGGAGAGGGGCGCCTGGGTGGCGCAGTCAGTTAAGCGTCCGACTTCAGCCAGGTCACGATCTCACGGTCCGTGAGTTCGAGCCCCGCGTCAGGCTCTGGGCTGATGGCTCGGAGCCTGGAGCCTGTTTCCGATTCTGTGTCTCCCTCTCTCTCTGCCCCTCCCCCGTTCATGCTCTGTCTCTGTCTGTCCCATAAATAAATAAAAACGTTGGAAAAAAAAAAAAAAGGGAAGGAGAAAAGAGGTTTAGGGAGAAAAAGAGATATTTATCAGTAACTCTCAGAGAGACCAAAGGCAGCAGTAATTATTTATGAAATGCCAGTTCTGGGACATAAGTGCTGTATCTTATTTCTTCCATTTGGCGTTTCTTCATCCTATGGATGCATTCAAAGACAACGGTGCCTACTTCCATGTCCATTTACATGACCATTTACTTCTGTTCTACCCTTTTATGAGTCCTGAAAACAGCCTGCATAGACATCTTTATAATTTTTGTCCTACTAATCAGAACTCACAGGATAGTTAAAACTGTACATGTATATCATAGACTAAGGAAAATTCTACTTAAGATTATTTTTTCACTTCACTGAAATTTTATGATTGCATGGTAGGATTTCTGAGAGAGCACATTATTAGATTGAAGGCTCACCTCATCAGCCATGAGGTGAAAAAGATGTGAGCAGATAGAGAAAAATTTGTGAAGGTGCTGTCACGTTAGAAGCATCTGGAAATGATTGCTTGAAGAAGCACTGTAACTCATGCTTTCAGTGTTGCTTTTCCTCCAGCTCTCTTTTGCTAGACCACATTCTTAATTTGTTTCCTAACACAGTCATTTAAGATTTCTGAGAATACATAGTATAAGACGCATGAGCCACCAGCACAGCTGTTATTCCCGACTGGAGCAGTTTCCTCAAATCTTCATCTGGTCTTCTCTCCTGGTAAATTAATATCCAGTGTGGCCATTGGGACATGCTTTCCTTTTCTCCATTAAGTTCTAGAGCCGGCCCTAAGCATTTTTATCACATCTCTTTCCTCCTGGGGGCTCAGTCTCACTCCACACAACATACCTGAGCTAAAGGTACACCAAAGCGGTGGATGGAGACTTTCATTTTAATTTCCTTATTCCTCCTCCCATCTTCTTTTGTCTCCTGATGAGCCTGATGGATTCTTTGGGCTTCCCATCCTGAGCTTAGGATTCAGAGCACCAGGGAAAAGACTATGGCCCATGGATGAGTAACCCACAGTGCCTAACTCACCACTCCTGGATTTTGAGATATGCTAGAGACTCGGAAGTATTAACCCATGGACTCAACTAGCTGGAGAGTGAAACTCTTTTCCAATGGTCTGTGTAATGAAAACCAGCTATCATGTTGTTACAACAAAGGAAAGTGAGGTTAATTGTATGGCATATGGATAGCTATCATTTCTTCCACCCAAATATTGAGTACCAACTATATACCAGGCATTGGAATAAAGCAGGGAAAAAGACAGGCAAGATCCTAGTGGAGGGTAGACTCACAATAAGCATACAAATAAATAAATAAACAAAATAACATGAGGCAGTGGTAAGTGCTATGAAAACAATAAAACAGGGTGATATCATAGTAACTGGAAGGATGGGACTGCTCTAACTGGTGTGGCCAAGGAAAGCCTCTGAGGAGTTGACAATTGAGCTGAGACTGAAAGACAAGAAGCCAAGGAGAACATTTTAGGCAGAGGAAATAGTAAATGCAAAAGCCCAAAGTCTGCAATGGACTTTAAGGCCTTGTCTTTTCATTTTTATTTAGGGTCATTGAAAGAGTCTAGACAACTGGTTTTGGACCCTGCATCCCCATTAACCAACATGAGTAAAAGGAGATGATTAGATGGAGAATTCTAGAACCACTGTCTAGTTTTTTTTTTAAATTTTTTTTTAACATTTTTATTTATTTTTGAGACAGAGAGAGACAGAGCATGAACGGGGGAGGGGCAGAGAGAGAAGGAGACACAGAATTGGAAGCAGGCTCCAGGCTCTGAGCCCAGAGCCCGACGCGGGGCTCGAACTCACGGACCGTGAGATCGTGACCTGAGCTGAAGTCAGACGCTCAACCGACTGAGCCACCCAGGCGCCCCAACCACTGTCTAGTTTTAACATCTGAATCCACAAATTGCTCTAGTTGTGCTAGAAAGCGGTGACCTGGACTCAGTGGTACTTATCTGGCACATGATGTGACTTCTAAGGTGGCCTTGGGCATGGTCCTCCTCCCTGCAGGTTACTATAAAGGCCATAATGAAATCCCAATGTTAAGACAGTGGGAAGGTGCTGGTAAGATTATATAGCAAATACTGATAAGTACTCACTAATGGGCACTGGTGACACTAATTACCTCTGCAGTGAGAACTTTCAGCCTCTTCTAGAGATGGCTATGGACGCCTTACTCTCTGAAGGCTTTGGGTAAGGTGATGGGAGTGCATCTCCTCATGTATAAATGGTTACCCTGAAGAGAGGAGCCTGAAGCAAGGACTTGCACACAGGCAGTTTATGTGAGAGGTGATCCTGGGTTGTAGAAATCAAAGACTGGAGTCATGAAACGGGGACAGAGGAAAACCAACATGAGATGAGTTACGAGGGTCCCTGTTGTGGACAAGGGGATCTTGATTCCCCTGAGAGTAGCACAGAGGATTGTCTTCTGAGGAACCAGGGACTGGGGCAGTTACTAACAGGGTCACCCCTGGGGGCATGAACTCCCTGGCACTTGTGGGTTGTGCCTTTATTACTCCCAGTGGAATCAGGCCAAGTGGTCTCCCTCCTATGGTGTTGGAGAAGTTCTGAGCAGAAAGCAAAAAGATATGCAGCATGATCCTGAAATGACAGACTAAGTATGAGGTGAGTCTGAGCTCATATGTGATCACTTGCTGTGGCTACAGCTGAAATGAGGGGTGGGCTTCAGGATGTGACACTGCCACCAGAGGGGTCTGCCACACAGTATTAATGTGACTTTTCCGCTAAATCAGTTTAAATATTCAAAGGAAGGCTAAGATTTGGAGGGGGGATGGGGCAGATTTGCTCTATAGATTCTGTTTTCTTAAACTGGTTCTTGCAGAAAAGAAGGAAAGAAGCTGGGACAGAATGGAATTGTAGAGATGAGACTGGAATCACTTTCTGAGGTCGTTTAATTTATTCTGCTACCACACATCCCTGACAAATCCAGATGGGAATCTAGCTCATTGGTAACTCAATCCACATGTAGGACTCGGAATAGAAGGACATGGTGACCCAAAAGAGATAAGTCTCCTTTCCTTTGGGACATCCTACAAGCCAGGAAACTTGGTCAAAGATTAATTTAGTGGGTTGAGAAAGGCTTCTCTGATGAATGAAGAAGGCAGGATCTTTATGCAATTAGTGCACAATAAAAGGTAATCATGACAAAGTCCACAGCTTTCCACAGTTTGACATGGTGAATAGGTATGTTATATAAAACCTATGTATTCTTTTTTTTTTTTTTTAATTTTTTTTTTTCAACGTTTATTTTATTTTTGGGACAGAGAGAGACAGAGCATGAACGGGGGAGGGGCAGAGAGAGAGGGAGACACAGAATCGGAAACAGGCTCCAGGCTCTGAGCCATCAGCCCAGAGCCCGATGCGGGGCTCGAACCCACGGACCGCGAGATCGTGACCTGGCTGAAGTCGGACGCTTAACCGACTGCGCCACCCAGGCGCCCCAAAACCTATGTATTCTTTTACCAAACTGTGCCTTAAGAACTCAAAAAATCACAAAATTTCAGATGAATAAAAAAGCATTGTAACAATAGGATAGCATAAGCAAGAGAAGGTACTGTCTTACGCTCCAATATCCAATGTTCTTAGTGCAGTGAATTCTGGTTCTTTTGGCTCAGTGATATTGGGAAAAGTTCACTGATTGTGAGTGGAAATAAGCAATGAAATTTAAAGAAATAAAGTCTAAGAGGCAATTGAGACACTCTGAAGTTTAGTTTTCTCCCTTGTAAATGGGGATAATAATGACACATTACAGCTTGTTGGGAGAATTGAGTGGCTGTGTTGAAAGTGTTTTTGTAAACCTGAAGGCATCACACAACATAATTAATCCAGAGTTTTCAAGGTAGTTGTTACTATTTAAATTGTTGAAATGATAAACACCGCCCTACTCATTAAGGGAAGGAAGTGCTATTTATCTTAACATTGTTGAAGCAAAGAATCTTCAAGGAGCCAACAAAACCCAACAGCATGGAAATAAATTTCCAGGTGCCCTAAGGAAGGAAACACTTGTTCTGTCTCATCTTGGTATTATGGCTTTGCTAACAATAGCTATGGAATCTGTGTTTTTATATTAATTTTTATATTTGTATCTAATAGTCTTTCCAAAGCCCTGTTTTGAATGAGGATCAGCAAGTGGCAGGAGGCATATCCCAAATAATTCCTTTCCTTTAGCTATTTTTCATTACTTTGTGCTTCCCTTAGCTGTTTATGTCCATTTTCTCTGGGTAGTTTTATTTTTTTATTAAAAATTTTTTTTAAATGATTACTTATTTTTGAGAGAAAGAGAGATACAGAGTGTGTGCAGGGGAGGTACAGAGAGAGAGGGAGACACAGAATCCAAAGCAGGCTCCAGGCTCTGAGCTGGCAGCACAGAGCTAGACACAGGGCTTGAACTCATGAACTGAGAAATCATGTCCTGAGCCGAAGTCAGATGCTTAACTGACTGAGCCACCCAGGTGCCCTTGGGTAGTTCTATTTTTATTAAAAGATATTCATTTTAGAATCTTATTCTTGCTTATGTCTTTTGCTTAAATTAAAAGAATCTTTCAGATGTTACAGAGTCAGTCAGATGTTTTAAAATACAATTAAAGGTCTTAAGATGCAGTTTTGTGGAATATTTCTGACATTTCACTTCAGGTTTTTTTTTTTTTTTTTAATCTCACTGAGTTCAACTAAAGTGAATGTAGTTCTGATGTGATGGGTAAATTGAAGCTGAAAGTTTCCAGAAGATGAAAAGATACCATTGGCTCAGACAAATCGGGAGCTTTGTTTTAGTGTAATGTAAATATTGTGTCACTACTGTTTCTTAACCATATCTTTTCTGCAGATTTATGCAATATCTAAGTTTTTATTAATTCACTATGGCTTTGGATTTTGCACTCCCAGGAATCTCAGATCTGGTAACCCTTGTTGGTGGAGTTTAGAAATGGAAGATGGTAAAGAAGTATTGACAGGGACTTTCCTTATTACAAAATAGAGTAGACAAAACAGTGCTTCTTCTGATAGGGCTGAATAGTTTGGAGAAGGCATGCAGTGGGATGAAGAATTACAAAGTGGCTAACTGGTGGGTGACTCCATTGCCATCCAGGGCCTTGCGCTCAACCTTGTAGGCTAAGAAACAAATCTCAAGGGCACTCAGAATAACCAAGCTGAGAAAGGTTGAATATAAAATCAGATTGAAAATTTATACACTTACAGGGATAAAAAGAATTGTGCTAATGGTAACAGCTACTATTTCTTGAGTGCTTTCTATATGTCAGATATCATACTTATTCTATATTAGTTAGCAAGCTTCCTGCATTCAAGTCCATCTCTGTCATTTACTGGTATGTGGTCCTTTAACTTTATGCAAGTGACTTGCTTTATTTAATCAAGTTCTCAGAAGAATGCCTGGCACATCACAAGTACTCTATAACTATTTGCCATTAGTATTAATTCTTTTATTTTTTTATTAAAATTTTTTGAAATGTTTTATTTATTTTTGAGAGAAAGAGAGAGAGACAGCACGAGTATGGCAGAGGCAGAGAGAGAGGGAGACACAGAATCCGAAGCAGGCTCCAGGCTCTGAGCTGTCAGCACAGAGCCCGATGTGGGGCTCCAACCCATGAACCATGAGATCATGAACTGAGCCCAAGTTGGATGTTTATCTGACTGAGCCACCCAGGTGCCCCACCATTAATATTAATTCTTACAACACTCCTATGAGGTGTATACCATTACTATTCCCCTTTTACTGGGGAGAAAATGGAGATTTAAAAATTTCAATAATCTGCTTAAAGTTCCATAGGTAGTTAAGTGGAAACCAAAATATAATCAAGACAAGGAATTAGAATTGGATGGTTAAGGATCCAGGCTAAGAGAACACTCACATTCGCCTTCTCAGGGGAGGTCTTTCCAATGAGATTACATCACCCAGAGTCTATTGGTCAAGTCTCCTCTAAAGGATAGTTCTCAGAAAACCTGGGACTACCTAATTTCAAGGCTTCATAGCTCATTCTCCGACTTACCAGGAAGGATATATCATTCACATTGTTCCCAAGTACCTTATGCAATAGGACCAATAGAACTTTCTGTGATGGTGAAGTGTTCTAGATCTACATTGTCCAATGCAGTTGCTACTGTCCACATATTAACACTTAAAATAAGACGAGTGTAACTGAGGAATTGATTCTAATTTAATTTAATTAATTTTAACTTAAGTAGGCATATATCACTAGTGGCTACTATTTCAGTGCACAGAACAGCAGGGGGATAATGTGTTTTTAGAAAAAAAATAACATGAGGCAGTTGGTCATCACTGAGAAAGAAGCAAAGGGATCCAACCAGTCTTATTATGAGAATATCGTGTGTGACTGTCACTCAGCAACAGCTGTTTCCCCGATCAGCTAAATTGTCCTACTCATTTCCTTGTTAGTATAGCAGTTTCTGAGGGCAAGAAGCCCATTTGTTTGAGCAGTTAAAAAGTCAGTAGAGAATTATTAAAATTGAAAACTCAGAGATAATTTGTCCTGGTTAAATCCTTTGGGTAGCTCTTCCACCCAGGATCCTCTCAAGGCAAGGATAGTTCTGGGGTTGTGAGGAGAGGAGAATGAAATCGGAAGTAGACTGAGGAGTGAGAATAGCTTTGCAAATGGTAAGTGATTTGGCAAGCTGAACTGAAACATACCCATGCACTATCACTCTTTTCCCCTTCTTGGCAACTAGGGCAAGTGTGCCTCAGTTTTTCAACCACGGGGTTTTGAGTCAGAAGACCTGGGGTAAAGTCCTAACTTCATCCCTCACTAACTGCATGACTTTAGATAAATCACTGAATGTCACTGCCTTGTAGAGTCTGTAAAATAGGGTAGAAGATAGTGGGCCTCAGATATAATACCTTCCTCAGAGGATGTGAGAAGGATCAAATGAGGTAATGCATGTGGAACCACTTTGTAAACACGTGAAAGCTGTTGAAATGTCTTGGCAATGATGACTGCATTTGTACAGATCACTATTGCCTTTGAAACAGCTTTCATATTTATTGCGTTTTTATCTTCACAACAAGTCTATGAGGGAAGTAGGGCAGGAATTATTATCTATGTTTTACCATCTGTTGATGTAGACAAATGAGGCCCAGAGAAGCTGAGAGACTGGCCTAAGGTTATACAGGGTGTCTGATTGCATTAAATGTGAGCTTAACCCTAGTCCTACCAATTCCTATTCTAGAGCCCTCTCTTCCAAGAAATAAGCAACAGTCACAAGCTTGATATCCACCAGTTGTGCTGTAGAAACTATTTCTACTCAGTAAGCAAGCCACCCTACAACCTGAGTCCAAAGATGAAGAATCATAACATCAATGTAATGATGGTGGGTATCCACCCACTGTGCTAAGCATTTCATCAATATTATCTTCTTTAATCCTCATACTAACTCTATGAGATTTTATGGTTATAAGTCCCACTTTATAGATGAGGAAATGGAGGCAGAAAATGGTTCAGGAATTGGTCCATGGTCCACGGAGCTAGTGAGTACCAAGGGAGTCTGGATGTATCAGTTTGCTAAGGATGCTTTAATGAAGTCCCAGACTGGGTGGATTAAACAACAGAAATGGATTGTTTCACTATTCCTGAGGCTAAAAGTCCAAAATCAAGGTGTTGGCAGGGTTGATTCTTTCTGGAGGCTGTGAGGGAAGGGTGTGTTCCTGGTTTCTCTCCTTGGCTTGTAGATCCCTGTGTCTCTTCATACTGTCTCTGTGTCTAAATTTCCCATTTATATAAGGACACCAGTTATATGGGATAAGGGATCACCTTCATGATTGCATTTTAACTTGATTACCTCTATAAAAACCCTCTCTCCAAATAATGTCACATGATGAGGTTAGGACTTCAACATACCAATTTGGTGGGGGGGTGGGACACAATTCCACCAATAACACTGGATATAAACCCAGATCAATTGGCCTTCTACTGTTAAGCATTATGCTTTATTGTTTCCTGACATCATAAAATTAAATTATTCTGTAGTCTTTTGATAGGAACAAATGTCAAGACCTAGAGCATGGCAATTGATCCCAAATCCACTTTTAGGGCCACTGACCAGAAATCTATTCTACATATTAAGTTCTGAAACTGGAAAGTACTCCCCAAAATTAAACTAAGAGACTGGTTTCCAGTTTACTAGGCAACTTGGCATCGAGGACTTTTCTCATAAACATTTACAAATATTCTGCTCTGTAATGAAGTTAATCAGTAAACCATACAACCTCTGGCCTCTGTCACTCCTTACCTGGTCTCATTTTCAGTTGCTGTGAATAAGCTAAGAATGGTAATGCAGTTTCAGGGGTTAGAATATCCAATTCAAAGTAGTCCTTGCCATAGCCACACATCATCAGGATTTGTCATGGAAATGATGAGCATGAAGCCTGATAAAGGTAGGATACTGTTCACAATTGCTCTTGGTCAAATTTACACAACTGGGCTGAGCAAGTGTGGGGGCTTTTGTTTGAGATTTTAGCAACAGATCTATGTCAAAGATGTCTCAGTCAGAGCCAGAAGACTGGGGTGAGAAGTTGAGGTGGGGTGATTTTTTAGGATTCGAGGCAGGTGAATATCTCATTGAGATAAAATCTAAGTATTTTTTCCCAAGATTCTTCATTGAATATTATGTAAAATGAGCAAGATTTTTTTCAAGTTAAACACTAGACAGTTCTAACAATAATGCCTGTAGACACTTGAAAAAACACTTTGAAGTGCATTATTTAATGCAGTGTTTTAAAAATGGCATGTCTTAGACCCCAGTGGATCATGAAGCCTATTTGGGGCTTATAACCAGTATTGAAAATTAGACTAGACTAGACTAGAATAGAATAGAATAGGAGTAGAATAGAATAGAAATGTCAGAGTGTACTTTAAGAAGTAGGGGTAAGTGTTATTTCATGGAAATTTTGTTTCAATTAGTTCTACATATGTTTATGTGTATACAGGGGTCATGATATAAGATGTATTTCAAACTATTGTTGTGGTGAGAAAAATAAAAAGAGATTGAGAAACATCGATGTACTGAACTAGTTTCACAGCTGATTTCTCCCAAGTCTGTGGAAAATTAGATAAGTAAAGAGTTCAGCTTTAGGCCTAGGCTGTTTGTTTTCTCTGAAGCAAAACACAGATTATAATTAAAACATAGACTGTATAATGTAATATTGTCTATTTTAATATTCTTCTCAAAACAGAATCTTACCTTTTAAATTTTCAGTTAAAAGAGAAACTCTAATCATTTTTACAATAATTATAATTTTGAGCCTATTTCTGATTGTAGACATGGTAGCATAACATTTTATTTAAATATGATGTTCAAAAGTGACTGGCATTGTACTTAGGAAGTTAGTTGAAAGGCAGGAGAAGCAAATTTCCCACTATTTCCATTTAAGAGACATTTATTAGGCGTACTGTGTCAGGCTTTGTGTAAGGTGCCAGGAATGAAAAAAAAAAAGAGGAGAGGAATATAATCTAATATATTCCCCAAAGAGTTCACTGGCTAACCACAACAATAAAAAATGTATTGAGGGGTGCCTGGGTTGCTCAGTCAGTTAAATGTCTGACTATAGCTCGGGTCATGATCTCATGGTTCATGAGTTTGAGCCCCACATCAGGCTCTGGGCCATGGAGCCTGCTTTGGATTCTGTGTCTCCCTCTGTCTCTCTCTGCCCCTTCCCTGCTCTCTCTCTCTCTCTCTCTCTCTTTCTCAGAAAATGAATAAAACATTAAAAAAATTTAAAAAATGAATGTTTATGCTATATCCAGCCCTATGCAGTTTATGTTCTTTGCCTTAGCTTACCTATACTACAACCTCTCACCCAGGTCGTTTATTCCACATTATAAAGGAAGGAAGAGAAGCTTAAAAAAGTTCAATGTCTTTCCCAAGTTCATACATCTAGCAAATTGCAGGTGAATTGAATCCAGATTTGTGCATGCAGAAGGGCCCTGGTAAACCTGTATGTCACTAAACTTCAAGTTTAGCGTGGAAGATAAGCCTGTAAACAAGTCAAACAATAGTCCATGCTTCTAAGCGCTGCAATAGAGGTGTGTACAGACAGTAGGTGAGATTAATTCTAGGGGAGATTAATCGAGGGGAGCTAGGACAGGCCTCACAGAGGAGGTGATCAGCTGGCAAGCCAGGGAAAGGCACCAACATCACAAAGGCCAGGAATGGCAGACAGCTTACAAATGAAGCCATATCATTTTAGTTAAGAAACAATGGATTACGAAATAAAGGAAGGCATAGAAGGCAATTTTTCCATGCATGAAACATTTTAACAAGCAGTCATGAAATGTTTACTATGGTCAAGAGTAA
The DNA here is from genome assembly GCF_028749965.1 of Puma concolor. Taxonomy (NCBI): domain Eukaryota; kingdom Metazoa; phylum Chordata; class Mammalia; order Carnivora; family Felidae; genus Puma; species Puma concolor. The sequence continues at coordinate 21,203,000 of NC_141673.1, read as the reverse complement.
AATAGTGCCAGGAGTAAAAAAATGGATACAATGTGAATGCTTTCCAGTCTCTTCAGAAACAAACTGAGATCATGGCAAAGTGCCATCATTATTACATGAACCTGATTCTCCCATTTGGGTACCCAAGGATTCAATCACACACTCCTTGGAGAGGTACGGTCTAATATGGTAGGCACTAGTAACATGTGGCCACAAATTTTTAAATTTCAATTATTTAAAATTAAATACAACTTCAAACTCAGTTTCTCAATATCACTAGCCACATTCTCATATGGTTAGTGGCTACCATATTGGTAGGTATAAAACATTTCCATCATCTCACAAAATTCGGTCAGATTCTACTCCTTTAGAAAAACTATTAAATGCTAAAGACTCTACCCAAAAGAGTTTTGCTTTCCTTTTGCAGGGGATCTCCCTGCATGGAGACTCCCCTCATGTCTATTCATGTGTTGCCATTTAAAAGCTCTTTCTAAACTCTCAGGGAACATTCCCTGTCATAAAGGAATCCAAATTGTCCCTCTCCTTGTTAGACTGATTCCAGAAAAGCACTGATAAATCCAAATATATGTGTTATATACATACATATGTACATATATACACGCATATATATGTACATACAAATACATATATATGTATGTATGTATAATACACACACACATACATATATATATTCCCTTTAAATTGTATTAAAGTAGAAATAAATGCACCTTTTTAGAAAGCATGTTTTAAAGTTGACTTACCTCTCTGCCCCTTCCACATCTGATGTGAAAAGTCCTATCACAAAGTTCTGGTATTCATTTACTTGTTTTTGTCCCTTGACATCTCTCCACACACAAACACATGCACAGAGAAGGGATGGGCCTTTTGTGTCTGTATTATCTCTATCTTGTTCACTGTTGTATCCTCAGGGTCTAGCACAGTTCCTGTCAAATAACAAGTGTTCAGTATATGTTTATAAATGAAAGAAGTATCCTATAACTTATGTTATTAAAACAGACTAAGTGTTAATAATTACTAATTAGCTATCAGTCAACTATCATTAAAATCAGGATTTTGCTAGGTTCTTTTAGAAGCAAACATGTCTTTTTATGGCATTCAACATATCAAAACATTTTCTCAACTACCTTATTTTATATTCAGGATTACCTATGAGATAGCAAGGTTGGGCGTTAATAGTCCCAGAAAAAAATGAAAAAGAAAAATGTTAGGCAGTTGTTTGAAGCCTGTCAGTGAGTTCATGATGGAAGCTGTTCTAATCTCACTATTTTGGGTTATGTTGACCACGCTGGATTTTTTATTATAAGTTGCCTGCATACTGATTGTTTCTCCTCTGTCAAGATTTGGTGGGGACACTGAAATACTAGAAGTGGATGTGCTTTGAGAATAGAAACATTATTTAATAATATTATGTGCTGTTCTCATATTCTTACATTTCATTGTTTTCGTGTAATATTATCAATGTCTTTGTGAAAACTTTCCATTTTACTTGAAATGATTCCAAAGACATTTGACACTGATTCCATGTTCTGACTTTACTTGGGAGTATATTGTGTCTATTGATTACAAGAATATTAGTTTTATTGAAACAGTGCTCAGAGATCTTGCAATTGTCACTTGAGGAGAAAAAAAACTACACATTTCCTTGGATTTTGTAAAATCCAGATTCTATCATTAATTGGTTGTTTGACCTCAGGCAAATTGCTCAACCTTGCTGGACCTACAGAAAGAGAGGGGCTGGGGCTGGGGACAGGTAATTGACTTGGGGTAAGATCAGTTGGAGGACAAAATCTAGGAATAAGTGTAAGTGAAACTAATGCTTTTAATGCTTCTCAGTTCTTTTCAAGCCTATTCATTCTACAAATTTTAGTCATATTTGGTTATGAAATAGATCAGGATTTTGCTTATATTTTATCTTTTCTTTTTGCTGTGATAATATCATATTTTCATATTCTTCCATTTTGTGGTAATAAGACAAAGCACCACTGCCGAAACTTTTTGTCTGTCAGATATACTGATTCAATGCTAGTTTTATATGGAGAAGTCAGGCATAAAAGACAGGAAGTTAATTTTTGCCCAGATAGTGTATACTTTGTGCTTCAGCAATCTTTTTCTGAGTCAATGCAGAAAGCATTCTTTTTAACAAACTTTTGTTATGCATATATTCCCCACTGCCATTGTAGAAGATCCCTGAATTCTTATGCCTATAGGCTATTAGTCATATACTTATGGAGATTTTAGATATAAAGAACTATAAGGTCATCCAACATGAAGTCTTTTCTTTACAGATGAGCAAAGCCGCCCAGAGAGGATAGGTAAGTACCATGTAACTAGATTCAGGATGCCCAGGAGCAGAAAGTCAGGGAAGACTTCCCAAGAGAAGCTTATACTGAAAAAGAAATTTAGAGATAAGCGGAGAATAGTGAGATGAAGCTCTGTGAGCAGATGGCTGTGTTGCAGAAGTTTCCAGGCTCAGGAAAGAGTCGTGTGGGGGCGGGGGTCGGGGGGGTAAGGGTAGGGGTGAGGAGAAGAGAGGTCCTGAGTCTGGAAGCAGCAATACAAGGAACAGAGAAGTCAAAACATGAGAAATGGCTGGAAAATAAAATGTAGGATCATGCAGAGCCTTGCACACCTGGTTGCAGCTTACTTGCAAGCAGAGGCATTGAAGGGACTAACCAAGGGAAGTCCAAAGGGAAGAAGAGAAAACTGTTTACTATCATGCTTTAAAGCATCACACATCTGAAATTATCTGAGACAAGTGATGCTTTGAAGTCAGACTACCAAAGTTCAAATCTTAGCTATTCGGGTAGGTAGGAGTAAAGTTGCCTAACTTCTTTGTGCCCCAGGCTACTCATTTGTAAATAAGGATAATGATGTTACTCACCTCCTAAGATTTTGTGAGAGAGAGATGAAAATATACAAGTGCCTGGCATTAGGAGGGAGGCTCTAAGAGTTTTCTGACAGTAGTGGTTGTAGCAGTAATAACAACACATCTACAACCATTTTTTGAGCACCGCACAAAATATTCCACATGTATAGATACATAGATCCACAGTCCCTAACCGACGATTTTAAACTCCAAATGCTCTAAAAACCAAACGTTTTATCCAAAGTTTGACACAAACTTCTTTGGTGGCAAAACCTGACCTGAACGGATGTGAGGATATTTATGGCATTTTTTTATTCCTTAGTATGAATATGTGTACATTTCACTCTGGAAAAGAGTGTTGTGTTTGATTCTGAGTTCTGTCTCAGACCACGCTGGGAAAAATAGCACTATATTCTGTTCCAAAACACAAACAATTCTGAATTCCAAAACACATATGACAGCAAGAGTTTCAGGTGAAGAACTGTGAATCTGTATTATGTCATTCATTCCTCAGCAAAACCCTTGATAGAGATATTTTCATCTCAGGCTTGCTGCTATCAAAACTGGGGTTCATCAGTGCCTGAGAGTCCCGCTCTTCATAGGAGATGGAGTTGGAATTTCAGTCTAGGATTGCCTGACTATGCTTTGAAGAATCAGACACATTTGTACACTCTCATATCTTATTTATGTTTATTAAATTTTTTAGTGCTTTGCATAGTTTAAATGTTTTTATTTTCTAAAGAGTCATAGTTTATGCTTCTAGGAAATAGAAGCATTTTCACAACCTGATAGTTTTCTAATACCTAGAGGTTTTATAGATAAAAGTCTCATTTTGTAATAATGGTGGTAGGAATAATGATTATTATTAATAATAATTTAATGGCAACTATAACTTATCAGGCACTCCTTGTGTGCCCAACATTTAGCAAAGTGCTTGGCCTGCATTATCTTGTTTAATTCTTACATCAAACTAATGAGATAGGTATTATTCCCTATTTTATGAAGAGAAATTTGATCCTTAAAGACATTAAATAAATTGTCAACATGCACACAGAAAATAAGTAACAGGACTGGTATTTGAACCATACTCAATTCCAGGAACTGCATTGTTTTCTTTTCTTTTTTTTTTTTAAAGCCCCTCCTTTTTTTAAAATAATGATTAAAATACAAATATATTTGGCAAAAGTACAAACAGTATAAATACTATGCAACCTCCTATCCCAAAGAACAAGTCAACAATCTCACTTTCCAGTCCCCATCATCCAGTTTCTTTTGTATCATACAGAAATCTGCCTTGTACACACACACATACACCACACACATTATTTTTTCAATACCCACATAAATCTATGCATTATTCTGTAGCTTAATTTTTTCAAATAGTAGCACATCACAGAAACCTTTCTTTATCAATACATATAGATCTAAATCATTGTTTCATATTTACATAGTATTTCAGTGCATCACATCGTGTAATTCATTAAACCAGACTCCTATTGGTGGCTATTTAAATTGTTTCTGATTATAGTTCTTACAGATTTTCCTGCAAATGGACATCTTTACAGAAACATTTCACACAGATGCAAACCTGTCTCTAAAATTAATTTCCTTGGGGTGCCTGGGTGGTTCAGTCAGCTGAGCATCTGACTCTTGATTTCAGCTTAGGTCATAATTCCAGGGTTGTGGGATCAAGCCCCGCATCTTAAGCCCCTGCTTAAGATTCTCTCTCTCTCTCTCTGCTCCTCTCCCCCACTTGCATGCTGTCTCCCTCAATGAAATGAGATGAAATGAATGAAATGAAATAATAAAATAAAAAATTCCTTGCAGTCTAATTGCTGGGTTAAAAGAGTATTAGAGTTTTAGATGCTGAAAGATATTAAAAAATTACCCTCCAAGAATGTTTGCTTTTCTAAGAGTGTGTTCTGTTGAGCATTTTTAACCTTTACTCATTTGAGGATGAACATGATCATATTTTATATTGCAGTTTATATATTGGACTAACCAAGGGAAGTCCAAAGGGAGGAAGAGAAAAGTATTTACTATCATGCTTTAAAGCATCACACATCTGAAATTATCCGAGAATTATTTAAATTTAAATTTAAATTTAAATTTAATTATTGGTAAGGGTGAATGCATTTTTGTATGCTTATAAAAACACATTGTATTTCTAAAAACAGGCAGTCCATTCATATCCTCTATCCTTTCTTTCCATGAGGCTGTTGAATTTTTCTTATTGGTTTCAAGTGCTCTTTACATATTAATGATATGAGTCTTCTGTCTGTCTTTTATGTTGTGGATATTGTTCTGAGCTTGTAATTTGTCATTAAATCCTTTTTACGGTGTTTTTGGGCTGTAAAAAAAGTTGTTAATATTTATATAGTTAAATTTTTGTCTCTTCTTAATTCCAGTTTTGTTACTCTTGTTCAGGTGTACTAACAGAACAAGCAGCAGGTCCTTTGGGACAGAATCTAGAAGTGGAACCATACTCACAATACAACAATGTTCCATTTCCCCAAGTTCAACCACAGATTTCCTCATCGTCCTATTATTCCAACCTGGGTTTCTACCCCCAGCAGCCTGAAGAGTGGTATTCTCCTGGAATATATGAACTCAGGCGAATGCCAGCTGAGACTCTTTACCAGGGAGAGATTGAGGTAGCAGAGATTCCTGTAACAAAAAAGGCTCGAATGGGTACAACAACGGGGAGAATAAAAGGGGATGAATTATGTGTTGTTTGTGGAGACAGAGCATCTGGATACCATTATAATGCGCTGACCTGTGAGGGGTGCAAAGGTAAGCTTCTTTGGTTGGTCATTTTCTCCTTGTTCAAGTTTTACTGTGTTGGTTGTTGAGATATCTCAGACTGGATTCTTCCCTTTTCCCAGATAAGTTCCCATTTTCTCCTCCTCTGCTCCTACCTGTTACAGATTTCTAGGAAAAGCCTTTTTAGAGCATTTAGCTTATATATAAACAAACTATTTCCTATTTATAACCTTACACATGGTTAAAAAGAATTTATGGATTGTGGGTTTTATAGGGGTAGGAGGTTGTTATTTTTTAATTTAATTTTTTTAATGTTTATTTTTGAGAGAAAAAGAGAGAGAGACAGAGTGTGAGTGGGGGAGGGGCAGAGAGAGAGGGAGACACAGAATCCAAAGCAGGCTCCAGTCTCTGAGCTGTCAGCACAGAGCCCCATGCGGGGCTCGAACCCACGAATCATGAGATCATGACCTGAGCTGAAGTCGGACACTTAACTGACCGAGCCACCCGGTGCCTTAGGTTGTTTTCTTTTCCTTTTCTTAAAATTAAGATCAAGGAGAATAATACTTTATTATATAATGTATTTGTTATACCTCAGTAGTAAACATTAGTTCTCATGCTCATTCCCATTTTATAGATGAAGAAAGTGCAGCACAAGAAGTTAATCAACTTACTCAAGGCTTCACAGCTAATTAGAGGTGGAGCTTCAAAAGTATAGCTTATGAATCTAACTCCAGAGCATTTGCTATTAACCACTTGGCTACCATGTTTTTTAATCCTTGCCTACTAAATGATCATTCTATTCTTTGAGCTATTTGGTCAAGGCTAGTATTGACTAATTCAGTGGCCAAAGTATTGGTATTGTCTAGGCCAAGGAAATAGACTCCTGAAGTCAGTAACCTGGGTCGGCTCAACTCCTTACAGATGAGCACTTAGAGAAACCTGGTCCTCCTGAGAAGAATCTGGGGCATCCAGGGTAACTGGAGTGAAACCAGTGTGCCTAGGACAACCCTAAAAAACACCGACTTTAAAAGCAGGCAGGGGAAGAGAATCCCCTAAAGGGTATAGAAGAAAGCCAGAGGGGGGGGGGCAACCAGGAAAGTGCAGGGTCATAGGACAGAAGGGGACAGAAAAGTGGTCAAAAGAGAACTTGTCCTTGGGCAAGTTCAGGAAGGAAAAGCTGGAGCTGGATGTAGATATAATTTTTAAGAGCAAAAAAAAAAAAAAAAAAGCAGAGCTTTTTCATTGATTTTGACTTGAGACTTTGCCCCAGTGGTACGAGCAAAAGGACCAGAGTGCAAGGGAGGAGATGAGATGGGGCCAGGATGAGCCCGTGTGCTACATTAGGGTACGCAATTTTTTTTTTCTGTAAAGAGAGAGTAAATATTTTAGCGGTCTCTCTTGCGATTACTCAACTCTGCAAACACGGCCACATAAAGAAGGGGCATAGCCATGGCTTTATTTAACTTACAAAAATAGGTAAGGAAATTAAAAAAAAAACAGGCAGCATGCCGAATTTGGCTCATAGGCCTAGCTGTAGTTTGCTGACCTTGTTCTGGACCAATGACTCTTGAGGGTGAGTATCAGCCTATTAACTAGAAGCTATATAGTGAGAGAGCACAAGAGTCAGGGCATGTATACAGGAAACATAAACTCATTTTGTGTAGCTGGGTTGAATTCAGTTTCAAGCCCTTGTGGAGCCTTTATTTCATTTAACTTAGGATTATTCTGCTCACCCTCACCCCCACCAAAAAAACTCTCACATTTCTCTGGGGTTTTGTCTAAATTCTGTGATTATCCAGGGTCAGGGAGGGATTGGGCACTGCAGGTGGGACTCTGGTCTCCAGTGTTGTTAACACAGTCCAGCATCTGCTGGGTGTTGTTCTAGCTGGTCTGCGGTAACCAGTGGGAAAGGTCTCTGAGGCTCCATCCCAGGGTCTTGAGTACATTCCTCCTTCCTGTCTGGCCTGCCTGCTGTCCTGCAACTCAGGTGGGGTGGGTTCCCGATGCTCCTGCAGTGTCGTGTTGGAAGACCTGGCTGCTCAGAGAAAACATGAAGCCATTTCATCTGCTCCCCTGCCACCCAGTGTGCAGGCAGCACCCAGTGCCTCTCCGGGCTGTCTCCCGGGAAGGGTGCAAGAATTTTTCTGTTCTCGAACTCCTGAATGACATGGAGTTTCTATAATCTTTCAATACAAGCATCCCAGGATGCAGTCTGGGCGTGAAGAGGGGAAGGACAGAACTCAGGGCTTTTCACGTATCTAATATATGTCTTGACTCTTTTTTTTTAACTTCCTCTTTCTTTATTTGCCCTTCCCAACTTGGGGAAATTTAGTGTCTGGGATCTGAAGGCTCAGATTGTGGTGACTAAAAACCAATAATGAGCTCCTTTGTGCTCTGTATATGTTCTCCTGAGGAAACAAATGAAAATGATCCTGGCTTAGTGGATAGGTAGGAGGTTCACAGCATAGGGTAGAGTACAAGGGGAAGAAGCAGGAGCCTATGCCAGGAAGGCCTAACAGCTTGGCCAACCCAGTCCCCTCACCTGGCACCCCTTGCATGTCTGTGCTTACAAGATACAAAGTGAATTTTACTCTTTAACTTTCCATCAAAGGGAATGTGTGAACTTTGGGGGTTCACAGGCATGCATTGAATCTAGACTCTGTAATTCTTGGCTGAGTATGCAATTACTTAATATATCGGTCAGAGTTCAGCGAAATAAAACAGAAACCAAAACTTCAAGCAGTAAGGAATGAATGAAGAAGAAGTTGGAAGGGCAGAGGAGCAGGTTCTATGCTGAGTCTCCAAGAGGATGCTTAGTGCACACACTGCAGAACTGGCCTGCCCGGGCCATTGCTATAGTCAACAAGATGGGGAAACAGGAAGCTAACACAGAACTGTTGGTTCCAGAAAAACACCACCTTAGCTGCCATCTTGGGACCAGGAAGCTGCCTCCACCATAATCACTGGCTCTAGAGACATGGCGTGCCAGCTAAATCTGTACATGTGCATGATGAAGGCCCTGTGTCTTGCTTTTCAACATCCTCTAAGCTAGCAGCTGGAACCCAATATTGCTGCACAATTCCACAATCCTACTTGCCAGCAGAAACAACAGTCTTATAAGTGCATCTGTCTGGAAGAGCTTAAATCATATGCACAATGTTAGCTGCAAGGGAGTCTGGGAAAGATTGTGTCCAATTTCTTGCCTTTATGATAGAGAATGTATGATAGATTAGAAGTAGGTACAGTGGATATCCAGCTAGCCAATCCTTAGTTTATGGACTATTTTGCTTCTCTGAGCCTCCAATCTGCAAAGAATGATAATATCAATTTAACAGGGTCTTTGTAGAATTCAGTTAAATTTTTATATTTTATAAGATTTTTTAAAGTTTATTTACTTTTGAGAGAGAGAGGGGGAGAGCAGGGGAGGGGCAGAGAGAGAGGGAGACAGAATCCCAAGCAGGCACTGTGCTCGAGTCCCACACAGAGGCTGATGTGGTACTCGAACTCATGGAATTGTGAGATCATGACCTGAGCTGAAATCAAAAGTCAGATATTTAAGCGAGTAAGCTACCGAGACACCCCAGATTTTTATATTTTAAAGATCCTGGGAGCTTTCTTCCTTTAAGACTTCACTGCAGACCTGTCAGACTTGTGATACTCACACACACACACACACACACACACACACACACACACACAAGAAAATTTTTAAAAACTTAAAAACAAAGCAAAGATCATGGTTAACATCCTGATTTCATTGGTCTCTATATCTGTTTCTGTTAGAAATATTTTAATTTTAATGTATGTTTTATTGTAGATATTTATGGCATCAATGAGAGTCATTGCAATACATTTTTAAAAGTATAATTGCAAGAACACAAGTATAACGCATTGACAATGACTGCCATTTGCTCAGCACTAGATTAAATCAAGAGCTTTCTTTTCCCCCACTTATCAGTGGAACATACGAAAATGTGCTAATGTCTGGGGATGAATTTTGATTCAAACTTCAAGCCTCAACTAACAAAACTGATCTGCATCTGACTGGAAATTTCAAATGACCGCATTTTTAAATAGGTCACTGTCAGTCACATTCATCTCCAGGTCAGGAGTTTGCACCTATCAATGAGAGAGTGAAAGAATTCTTAAAAGGCATTTTATGAGTAAATGGGTAACCTGTTGTCCTTTCGAACACATTCTGACTTAGTTCTGAGGTTGTAGAAAAGACTCGATAGTTACAGAAACTATTCTGGTATGTAGAATAGATGCAGAGTGTTTCCAGTGGGCACTTTGTTTATGGGTCAGGGCTGAGGTGCCCTGATTCACACACAAACCTCCTGAAATCCTATTTGACTTTGGGATCTGATTTTATGAGATCTGATAATAACCCTAATGAACTCTATAGGTCAAACTAGAATGTGATGCAAGGGGGTGGGGCTTATGCTATTTTACTGCGTTGGAAGCCTTTTGTAATAAGTGTTCTAAAAATCACCTGGGCGGCTCAGTCGGTTGAGCATCTGACTCTTGATTTCGGCTCAGGCCATGATCTCATGGTTAATGAGTTTGAGTCCTGGGTCAGGCTCTGTGCTGACAGCATGGAGCCTGCCTGGGATTCTCTCTCTGCCTCTCCCCCACTCTCGCTCTCTCTCAAAATAAATAAATAAGACTTTTTAAATAATCACAAGAGTGGGATTCTGACAGCAGATGACCTGGATATCATCCGACCCTTCCCCCATGGCTGATTCTCTTCCCAGCTGTTCCAAGTTACTGAATATGTCTGGGCTTCAGACTTCTCACTTATAAAATGAGGATAATAATAAAGAGGAGGAGGAGGAGGAAGACCTTGAGAGGAGGATGATGGTGATGCTGCTCATAGATAAGATATATTAAATGATTATTATGTGCAGGCTTTATCTGGAGGCTTTGCATGTACTAACTCATGCTGCTCATAGATAAGATATATTAAATGATTATTATGTGCAGGCTTTATCTGGAGGCTTTGCATGTACTAACTCATTTAATCTTTGGGACATCCCTTTGAGGTAGGCACCTAGAGGCTGGTGGGAAGATTGAAGAAGATTATGTGTGTAAAGCAATTAACATAGTACTTGCCTATGGTGAACCCTCTGTAAATATTACTATTATCATTGAGTTGTTGTGAAGAAAAAAAAATGAGACATTGTTTTTGAAATATCTAGCTCAGTACCTGGCACACTTGAGTGCTCAGTAAGCCTTAGTTATTGCTGCTTTATTGGTGAATTCTTACTATTTTATTATTGTTATTCTATTCATCTGGCCTCCCAAATTTTGATCATACACTATCTTCAAAACTGTCTCTCCACCTATTAATTAATTAGTTAAGTCTCCAGCTCCTGAGAGTTTGAATTCATTAATTCAATTCTTTATTCAGCAACCATATGCCAGGCACTATTCTTTTTTAATGTTTATTTATTTTTTGGGAGAGAGAGAGAGAGACAGAGAGTGAGTGGGGGAGGAGCAGAGAGAGGGAGACACAGAACCCAAAGCAGGGTCCAGGCTCTGAGCTGTCAACACAGAGCATGATGTGGGGCTCAAATCCACGAACCGTGAGATCATGACCTGAGCAGAAGTCAGACACTTAACTGACTGAGCATCCAGGCGCCCCTGCCAGGCACTATTCTAAGCATAGGAGATGCAATGGTGAACAAAACAGACAAAATTCCAGTTCTCTTCATCACCATTTTAAAGCAAAGCAAGGAAACAGTTTATGTAAAATAGACAAAAAGAGAAAACAGTAAGAAAGAAAAAAAAAAGATTAAAAAATATAAAAGCAACGAAATAGTATCAAAAAGAACATCCTTAAATAGTAATATGATGATTTCCAGTGGGCAAAAATGGAAATTTCAAATAAATATATAGCAATGATGCAAGACAAACCTAAGACAAAAATTACATTTAAACAAAGAAAAATGTTTAAACTAAATACATAAGCAATATGTAAATATGAAAGTAGGACTAAAAAAACCCTCTAGTTGACATAAGCCTTCAACTCCTGGAGTTTGCCTACCTTGGAGTCTATATGGCTCTTAAAGACGGTAAAGGCAAGCTAACGCAGAGCATTGTTACCCCTCCCTTCATTTTCCCAACAAAAGCACTGACCTCCACCTCTATCATCTTTGAGATGATCAAGTATAACCCTTTCAATGAGGGGTTGAAAAAAACTCTATGTGATAGGGGCGCCTGGGTGGCGCAGTCGGTTAAGCGTCCGACTTCAGCCAGGTCAAGATCTTGCGGTCCGTGAGTTCGAGCCCTGCGTCGGGCTCTGGGCTGATGGCTCAGAGCCTGGAGCCTGCTTTCCATTCTGTGTCTTCCTCTCTCTCTGCCCCTTCCCCGTTCATGCTCTGTCTCTCTCTGTCCCAAAAATAAATAAAAAAACGTTGAAAAAAAATTTAATAAAAAAAACTCTATGTGACAGTTATCTCTTTTTTAGAGAGGGACTTTACCTTTTGTTTTATTAAGTAAATGTAGAAAGATAGCTACCTATCTTTTCTCCTCCTGGGATGGGAAATAAAAGCAAAAAGAGAGAGAGAGAGAGAGGAATCAAAGCAGCAAAAACAAAACAAAAAACAAACCCAAAAACCAAAAAAACAGACCCCAAAAAACAACAGGAGCAAGAACAAAGCATACTTGGGAATCACTCAATAAATTATCCTTTCATATTAACATTGCTAAAATTATTGAAAAAATATACATTAATGGGCTCAAACAAATTGGGGAACATAATGACTTTGTTTCTGTTGTGGCATTCTGTTATAGACTGTTTATTTCATTTATCTTTATAATGGCTCCAGTAGATGGTATTATCATTTCCTTTTTGCGAATAAAGATACCAACACTCAGAGACTTGTCCAGGCCTCACAGCTATAAAAGATTGGGGTAGGATGGGTAGTCAAATCTCTAGGGCTCCTGAGCTATACTTTGCCCTCTGTGTTGTCCTTCCTTGTATCCTTTTGTCAGTGACTTTCTGAAGACATTCAACACTAAAGCATATGCAAGGAAAATGAGTGTTTCAAAAGTTGGTTCTGTGTTTAAGGAAAAAACACACCAACAAAGAGAAAACCAAATGAAATCTAGATGATGGTGAATCTAAACCCATTAGTCATTTGACAGAATGGTCTCCTGGTGTTCTCCACCAATATACTTTCCCAAAGCACTCACAACTATGAATCATTGAACAACACTCACTTGTGTACAAAATAGAACATCCTCTTTTTAAAAAATGTTTATTTCTTTTTGAGAGAGAGAGACAGAGAGTGAGTGGGGGAGGAGCGGAATCCTACAGAATCCAAGGTTGGCTCCAGGCTCCGAGCTGTCAGCACAGAGCCCAACATGGGCTCGAACCCACAAGCTGTGAAATCCATGACCTGAGCCAAAGTCAGATGCCCAACTGACTGAGCCACCCAGGCACCCCAAAATAGACCATCCTCTGAGTAACTAAGTAAGGTTGTTAGCCCCCTGCACACATAGAAATGACAATCACTAGTCATATCACTTTTAAAAAATAAAGAATGAAGCATCTAAGTGTCTTCATTTCTAATTGTGATATACAAGAGCATTAAAATATATAATTTAAGAAGGGCCTTTGTAGAAGCTTGCCTTGCAGTGTCTTACACTTTGACCCTGTACCTTCTATTAATAGGTTAAGGTGAAAGGAGGAATAGACTCAAGAGTTGCCTCCCAGGCAAACTCCCACAAAGGCACTTCTCAAATGACTTTAGAAAGGACAGTCAGGGAGTCTCTGAGATTCCCTGTTCACCCTTCTGAGGAAGCTGTTTGTGTTTGTGCAGCCTGCTTTTAGCAATCTGGAGGGAGGATAAGATGTGTGTTGGACAGAATGTTTCAGTCCTTGTCTTCTAGGCCATTCCTCCTGAGCATTGCCCTCCCACTCTGGTTTATATCATTGCTTGAGACTGTATGCAAATACTACTACCATCCATGGCTTAGATGGATGGCAAACTTTTTGTAAAGGGCCGGATAGTCAGTATTTTAGGCTTCATGGGTACTAAGGTCTCTGTCACAATTATTTGACTGTCATTGTAATGTGAAAGCAGACATGCATATAAATGAATGAGCTTGGCTGTGTTCCAATAAAACTTTATTTATGAACACTAAAATTTGTCAAAAATTTTACATACCACAAAATACTTTTCTTTTCTCCAACCACTAATCATGTAAAAACCATTCTTAGGTTGCAGCACATGCAGAAATAAGCAAGGGGTGGAATTTTCCCTTCATGTTGTGGTTAGCTAACTCCTGGCTTAGTACAGGACTCCTTCTGAATGCTTGTAGGCCATGAGCATCTTGTATCTGAACTTGGAGTTTCCTCCCTTACTCCTAATCCTACATTCTTCACCTGTCTTGGGCAATGTTTATTCATAAATTTACTCTGTTTCCTAGCTTTCAGAGATTCATCAACATTTTTGATACACTGAGGGAGTTGTACTCTAACTCTCAGAGACTGCTGTTTCATGAACTTTCCTACTTTGTGGTATTTTTGACTGAAGGGAGTATAGAAGTTTGACGCATGTCCTTTGGCTACTAAGTTGTTTGTAGATTTGACTACTTTGAAAGGATGTTAGGCAACTTCCCCAAGTAATTCAAAGTCAGTCCTTTAAAAAATTTATTTAAGAAAAAAAGTCAGTAGGGATTGTAGTTGGTAAAAGTAAGTGTTGGAAAAGTCAGATGAATTTTTTTTGCCTGTATGTGGCTCCCCAACAGATTAAAGGGGGAAAAACTTAAAATTACTTATTAGCATTAACTAGTCAATAATAATTTTCATCACAAGAAACAACTGGTGTTGGAAAGGATGTGGAGAAAACGGAAACTCTTGGACTATTGGTGGGAATGCAACTTTGTGAAGCCACTATGGAAAACAGTGTGGCGATTCCTCAAAAAGCTAAAAATAGGGGCACCTGGGTGGCTCAGTCAGTTAAGCATCTGTCTTTGGCTCAGGTCACGATCTCACAGTTTGTGGGTTCAAGCCCCGTGTCAGAATCTGTGCTGACAGCTCAGAGCCTGGAACCTGCTTCGGATACTGAGTCTCCCTCTCTCTCTGCCCCTCCCCTGCTCACTTTCTGTCTCTCTCTCAAAAATAAGTGAACATTAAAAAAATTTTTTTTTAAGTTAGAAATAGAACTACGCTATGATCCAGTAATCACACTACTAGGTATTTACTCAAAAAAATAAAAAAAAAAAAAACATTAATTCAAAGGGATACATGCACCCCTGTGTTTATAGTAGCATTATTTACAAAAGCCAAGATAGGGAAGCAGCCCATGTATCGTCCATCAATAGGTGAATGGATAAAGAAGATGTAGGGTATATATATATATATATATATATATATATATACAATGGAATATTATTTGGCCATAAAAAAGAATGAAACCTTGGCATTTACAACAATGTGGATGAAGCTAGAGAGTATAATGCTAAGTGAAATAAGTCAGTCAGAGAAAGACAAATGCCATATGATTTCATTCATATGTGGAATTTAAGAAACAAAAACAAATGATCAAAGGGAAAAAGAGAGAAACCAAGAAACACTCTTAATTATTGAGAACAAACTGAAGGTTATCAGAAGGGAGGGAGTGGGGGATGGGTGAAATAGGTGATGGAGATTAAGGAGTGCACCTGTCATGCTGAGCACTGGGTGATGTATAGAAGTGTTGACTCATTGTATTCTACACCTGAAACTAATATAACACTGTATGTTAACTAATGAATTAAAAGAAAGCTTAAAAAATAGTAATTTTCATCAATTTCATTTCAGAAGTGTGAGGGTTGCTTTTTCAAAAATAATAGTCTGAAACAGCTCCTACTAGGTGATCAGGAGTCTATTATCAAGTTCTAAAAATTTCAGCAAGCAGCTCAGGGACAAGCGCTGAGATCTTTAAGAAATTGTGTGATGGAGACCAAAGCTTACCTTTTTATATCGGCTCCCTCCTCTCTAGTTTGTGGCCATTGCATAGTTTCCTAATAATGAATCTGTGGTGGAAAAGACACCTGGGTTGGAGGAGGGAGAATAGGGTGTTTTGAACAGTTTTGGATATAGAGAAGAAACCATGGAGCACTTAACACTTGGTGTGGGATTGGGGGAGATTAATGTCTAAAGACCATTTTTAGCAATATGAACTCCTTACTAGAAAGACAGCCTAATGTAGAGGGGTTAAGAACACAGAGATTGGAACTGAACCTATCAGGTAAGTTCCACCGTTTATTATCTGTAGAACCTTGAGCAAGTGCTTCATCTCTCTGTAACGCAGTCTCCTTAGTTATGAGAGAGAGATAATAATAGAATATTTTATAGGATTGTTATGAATAGTAAATGAATCACCATAAGCAAAGTGTTTAGAACAGTGCCTGATACAAAGTAAGTTCTATATAAGAGGGTGGAGGAGTCCTTGTTATTCTACAGTGTGCTGAGATAGACCTAAAGCCTGACTCTATTTAAGCCATATTGGATGTAGAGATCACTAGTTATTCAGCTTTGTGCATTTGTTGCTGTGTAAAAAGTGTGGGAACCCTCAAAGTTTTAAACAGCCAATATATTATTGATTTCAAAGTAATAGGTAGCTACTGTCAGTCACTAGAGTCTGATGTGTACATGTGCACTGTGTGCACATATGTGTGCACACTTACACATATGTATATAGGAGTTGTGAATAGGCTATGGTATGTGAGTTATATCTGTATAAAGAAGCAGAGAAGCAGAATGTGCAATATTATGCATATTTGAGGGATCCATTTTACTATCCTATAGACATTCTCCAGGAATCCCCCAGCACTACACATTCCTCAGATGGCAATGCCAGGTCGGTCTACTCATCTTTCATTACCAGGAAGCCTCTGTTCCTCAGTGAATTTCCTTTCCATTCATTTTCAAATGACTTTTCTGGGCATTGTTAAATATGCACAAGATAGAGGCAGAGGTATGTGTATGGATGATTTGCATAAGTATAAATACAGTATATATACCCATATTTAAGTGATATAATGATAGTATTGTGTTGCCACCTAAGAGTGAAAGCTAATTAATTCAGCTATTGAGATGATAATGATTTCTTTCTCAGTTAATACCAGAGTTAAAAAAAAAAACCTGCAGAATTGTCCTAGCACTGTTCCTTTGATTCATCTTGGAATAAGGAGGTTTATTTCTGTTAACTATTGAGCTATCAGTATCTATGGTGGTTTTAAATTGAATCATTCCTGGGAAGGGCTGAATATTTGTGGAAAACTGACTCAGGTCGACTAATACGGTCATTGAGCTCAATGATTTGGTACCAGGAAATACATTTTTCCTTCCTTCCTTCCTTCCTTCCTTCCTTCCTTCCTTCCTTCCTTCCTTCCTTCCTTCCTTCCTTCCCTTGCCTAGAGTCTCTTTTAAAATACATGCTTTGGTATTTGCACTCCCAATATCAATGTTGATCTGAAGCACAAAATCTTTTTTTAGACTTTGTGTGGTTGGATTTGACATTTAGGAAAATGGTAAGATCTTTCCTACTGAAAGTTACACCAGCTGACAATTTCACAAGCAAGTCTATGACTTTTTTTTAACCTTGCTATCTCTAACTTTTCCTTCTGCTTCTGTTTTTATGTTGAGTTAGTTACCAAGTCATGAGTTCCTCCCTTTCCTCTTCTCTTTTCTCACCCTCCAGCCAGTTCAGGCACTAATAACCTCTGGGCTGGTCCACTTTTCTTCACCTTGCACCAAAGATTCTTCCCAACATGGAGGTTAGGTCACACCCTCTTCTTCCAAAATCCTCTAATGGTTTCTCTCTTTCTGCATGGTAAAGACTCAATTGTGGCATTGAAGGGCATTTATATTCTGTCCCACTACATGCCCTCACACACCTCTCACTAATTCTCCCTTCATTCTACCCTTCCACCAAAATAGACTATCCACTCTTCCCTGGAATTTCCATAACTTGTTGCCTTTTCTCATTTCCCAGACTGTGCTTCCTCCCTCACAGTCCATGTTTCAAAACTCTACTTATTCTTCAACATCCAGCTCAAATTCTACTCCTTCCTGAATTCTCTGATTTCCCCTACCTGGAATTAATCAGGGCCATTCTTAGACCCTATAATGCCTTTTCCTCTCAAGACACTTGATTTCTAGGTGTTGAGACATTGTCATATTTATTTTACTAGAACAAATTTTTATTGCCTTCTGCAGGAAAAATTGTCATAACAAATATACAAATCTCCATGTCTGTGATGGAATTGCTGCCTCCTCTGAATGTGACAGTATGTTCATAAGCATATAATGTGGCCTTGAAATGATCACTTTTTCATCTACATTCCAATTATTTATTACTTAATTAACTATCCTATCACTCTATCTTATATTATGCTGTAAATGTACTTCTTCTCTGTCTTCTAAGTTGGAAACTCTGAGGACAAGGGTTGTCTTATTTATCTGGACGTCTGCCAGGTTAGAGAATGTAGCTTTCAGGTGGTAGGTACTTAATATTGTTATTCTATTCTCTTGTAACCTAAGAGAGACAATTATGATATAGTGGTTGGGAGTGTGGCCTTTGGTCCATGACTGCCTGGGTTTGAATCCTCCTAATCCACTTATTAACCATGTGATCATGGCCAAAATGCTTAATTTCTCTGTGCATTTTCCCCACATGCTGTAATATGGGGACATATAATATTATCTTCATCATAAAATTGATACGGAGTTTAAATAACTAAATACAGGTGAAATAGAACAAAAGCTAGTGAGTGCTTAATAAATGTTAGCTATTATTCTGACAGGCTGTTAAAATAGGAAAGACTCCTGCTATCTCAGTTTTGGCACTAGTTGCTACATCCAAAGTGAGCCCATCTTGTAGTCAGTAGTCAAGAAATGGTTAAAACCTCACCTAGTTTAAGGTATGAAGTGTGCAGGAGTTGGAAATTCTAGAGTATAGTCTTTAAAGATTTTGGAGCATGTGACTAGTGTGCTATAGATCCCATTCCCCACTGCAAAGGAGTGGGCAGATGGGATACAGATGTCTGCCTTGGGGACCACCACTGAAAGTATGGTACTTTTGTGAGAATTAGGAGAACGTGTCCCACCCTTCTCAGGTGTAATCTATACAGTAAGGAGGCCCTCCTGCCCCAGGCGCAATGAAAGGGTCTTCAACAGGATCCCTTGAGGAGATTGATATGTATCCCTTACGGCTGAGGGACACAGGAGACTGGCATCTGACTTTCACCTGAGAAGATGAAAGGGCAGGAGGTATGGTGGCTGACTGCTTATGGGTAAGTGGGAGAGATTTCTCCTTCCAGCAGTTTGCTGGACCAAAAAAAGCTGGCACGGGGTCATTATCATCAGCTCATGACAAGAAGGCAACATGGAGGGACCCAGAGTACAGAGGATGGTGGTGAATTGCCAAATTCCTACATGCGGAAGAAGGAGATAGAAGCCCCGGGCTAGAATAGAGATGTACTTGTCCTCATTGAGGACTTGCAAAGGAATGGATCCCAGTGGTGGGCATTCTCTAAAGAACCCAACTCCAAGAGAGAAGGAGTCAATTTCAGAAACTTGCGGGGCACAAGCCAGCCAAGTAAGCACTTTCCTGTCACTTCTTCCCATGCCTCCCCAAATCCTCTCCTTATTCACACTCCACCTTGAGTCTGGAAGTGTCAGAAATTATGGTTAGCCAGGTGGAGGATGAAGAGTAAAAGTAGAAAGTGGGAGAAAAAAGAAACTGAAAGAAAGGCGTTTGTGTTCCCTCTCCACCTGCAGCTTAACTGTTGCAGGCTGGCAATGGTGGCTCCACCGTCTCAGGGGAGATGTTTGCTTTTAAATCAAGGTTGGCATTTGTATTACTGCACCAGGCTGGGCATGTTAAGAACTGAACTGAAACCTTGAATGTGACCTCTCCCAGTCTGCCTGGTAAACAGCAACTTGTTTTGCAAGGATTAGCACAACACTTGCTTCCAAGTCTGATCTCTTCACCCAGAACCGATCATTCTCCCTCCCTCTTCTGTCCCAGCACAGACCAGGAACACCTAATTTCACTTGTTTGATTGCTTGCATGGCTTTGCCCTCCACTAGGCTGTAAACTCAAAGAGGGCAGGGATGACTTACTCACCTTCGGACCACCAGCATCTAGAGCTCACTGGAACACAATGGTCTTCCAGTAAAGATGTAATGAAAGTAACCATTCTTAAAAAAAAAAAAGCAAGATTTTCTCTAAGAGAGGCTACAGTTCAAACATGTCTTTATCTTTGAGATAGAGATTGAAAAGAGCAGGCTTCTGGAAGTCACAGTGCAGTTGAAGTTATCTGTCACCAGTCCACCTGAAGATTGCCTGGGTGTTTGCCGGGGGTTCCTGAGAAAATGCTCTGGCATCCCTTAATCCTAATATGTTTTTCTGAGTGGAAGTTGTTAGGATAGTTTTTATTCCTTTCTGTGTTTCTTTCACAGGTTTCTTCAGGAGAAGCATTACCAAAAATGCCGTGTACAAGTGTAAAAATGGGGGCAACTGTGTGATGGACATGTACATGCGAAGAAAGTGCCAAGAGTGTCGCCTAAGGAAATGCAAAGAGATGGGAATGTTGGCTGAATGTATGTATACAGGTATTCACATCAAGCAATTAAATTCCACTAAAAATCTAAGGAGGCAGATGGCAGGTAACTCACATGATTAGAATGGTACTTCACATATTAAAGAAGGGATTTACTAAGCCATCAAAGTTCTTGAAAAGGGTAATGAACCACTGAAATTGTCCAAAGTGTCAGCTAAAGAGCATTTTGTTCACCTGAAAGAAACAGTTTTTTGTTATTCATTGTTGCAAGGAATCATATGTGGAGTGAGGTGGCATTAATCTACAGTAGCTTCCAAGAATGATAGCAGTCTAAAAGTTTTCTCCAAATGTGATTTAATATCTTTCTTATTGTTTAATTAGCATAAACATTCACAGTTGTGGGAAAGATTAAGAATGCTTTATAAAGTATAACTGCCTCTGAATTGTCTAAATAGAGTTTTAAACCAAGTCATTTTATTAGTAGTCCTTCTTCTCTTAGTGCAGCTTTGAACCAATTTGTATAGGTTTACACAGGAAATTAACTACTGTGAGTTTTAATATAATTTGGCCCTTTGATCTGATAAAGAGACACTGTATTAACTGCTGGCTTTGTGAGGAACCATAATCTTCATCAATTTGGAATGCATGCTAGTATATAATGTATTAATTTTTCATTCTGCAAATTCTACAGACCACTCAGATTTTGAGATATGGCCCATTCCTCCTCAAAAAACAAATGACAAACAAATGTCACCAAGGGGATGATAACATTCAGGGAGGGAATGCCACATGGAATAAAAAGCCTTTGGAAGGTGACTCCAATTCTATTGTTCCCAAACTGTACAAGCAACTGGGATGGACCCAGAGAAATAATGTGTGCATGAGGGGGAAAAATAGGTCAGTGTAAATAATCCAGCTCTGGTGGATGAAAGTTTTATAGTAGATGATCACTATCTCCTCTTAGCATATGAAACAAGAGACTGCAAGAGGGATGACTGCTGGAATCCAATCCTGCAATGGAAACGCTTACTTTGATACTGGATGGTTCATGTTGCTCATCACTTAAATATGAACTTGTTCCAATGGAAGCACTGAGGACATTTTTCAACACTCCACTTATAGAAGTCTATCATATTATTTATGAACACAAACTTGTCCAGTAACAGATGCAGAGCTTTCATCTGATCTTGCAAAATAAATGCCCTGGACAAAGAAATTCCTGGAATTTCTCATTAACATTGGAGAATATGGAGGTTAAATGGGACTATGGAAGATTGTTTTGCATTATTTTTTATAGCTCAAGTGTAAATTAATGATGATATTGCATAATTATTCAGAAGAAAATTTCAAAGTCCCCTTGACTTATTTTCATCTCTATGTCCTCAATAATTTATACAGTTCTGAAAATTAACAAGATTTAAAAATTTTCTCTGAAGGATGTTGACATTTGTTTTACACAGCACGTGTTTACTTATGTGTGTTTAATGTGAAACTGAATATGCTTTTTATGGTACAGTTATATAAACATGGATGAGAATAGTATTAGTTGTGAAACACTAGCTTTCAGGGTCCACTAGACTAGGAATAGGGAGGGTGTTGTTCCCTTTTTATTTACTGAATATCTTGCATTTCTACAATGCTTTGGTATTACAAATTCTTTATATAAAGTACATTTTTTTAAAGAAGACCCAATTATACTTAATCTACACAAAACTCTTAGGTAGATATTACTTCTGTTTTACAAGTGAAGAAAGTGAGACTCACAGAGGGATAAATTTCTTGTTCAAGTCCAAGTCTTAAAATTCAAAAGGGCTAGAATTAGCTCTGTGCCAAATTGCACAGATGTGAGCAGACTACACATCAGCTGCCTCATGACCACGCACCCACTAGAACTTCATGGTGAAGTCTCTGTTTTTTATTTTGTCAGGCTTGTTAACTGAAATTCAGTGTAAATCTAAACGACTAAGAAAAAATGTGAAGCAGCATGCAGATCAGACCATTAATGAAGACAGTGAAGGTCGAGATTTGCGACAAGTGACCTCGACGACTAAGTCATGCAGGGTAATACCATGCAATGGTGTCGGCTAAGCCAGAAGGAGCTGAGCTTCTGGCATGTAGTGATTAATGTGAAATGTTGCAGCTTGGGAGTGAACAGTCAAATAACTCTTGAGACATCTTTGGTGCAAAAAAAGGTGGTTTTATTAAAGCATGGGACAGGACCTGTGGGCACAAAGAGCAGCACGGGGATTATGAGAAATGACTGATTATACACTTTCAAGTTGGGAGAGGGTTAGAGATAAGGTTAGTCTCTAAGGAATTTGTAAGCAAGTGTCCAGGATCTCCAGGGGTCATTTATATTGTCTAGTAAACCCTTGTCATGAGACCCTTCAGATGTATATCAGTGGGCAAATGCTTGGAGGTTGATTGCTAACATATATCTTTGGGGGTGGGTAGAGATAAAGGAAGTTTCCAAAGGGATTTTTATATGTTAAAGAAGACTTACAGGATCCTGGAGGTCGGGCTAATGTCAAGCAAAGGTTGCCTTTTGCCTCTAGTGAAGTATTAACATTGAGGCAGTTGAGTTCCTGGAGGAAGGTCACCTTGCCTGTCCCAAGAACTTGTCAATGGGCTGCAAAGGAAATTTAATTTTTTCTATATTTCTTTTGCCTTTGTTATCCACATCAGTGATCTGGTTGGGAGGCTTTAAAATTAGAGCCACAGGCCACAAGCAGAATTTCATTTCAATTGTGTATTAAATAGTTTTCTTTTTAATCAAGAAAGTAATACCTGCTTTGGTCTAGAAACTCAAATAATAGCAGTAAATCAGGTAAAAAAGTGAAAGCTCTCCATTTCTCTGGCTCCATTCCACTCCTACTACCAAGAGGTTGCCAGTAGAATTAGTTCAGTGTATAGAATGGATTTTTCAGGTTGAGTTTTGATGACCTTTTTCTTTTTCCTGTCATTGAGAAGGGAGGCCTACAGTGGGAAGGAGATGTACTCAGTAGAGGTTTGCTGATTAGTCCCTATCAATGGGTAAAATTGGGTGGATACACATCTGTGGAACAACAGAGAGAAGCCTTTCCCAATGAATTCACAATTTTCTTATGCTCAAATTTCTTATGCAAGGAGTTCTTTGAACAACTTGAGACAAAATAGAGGAACAGCATCTTGGATGATTAACTAAACACATTGTGATAATCCACAGGGTATATGGAGGAAATTTAATTTGCCATTAGTTGAGAAAACAAAAATCCATGATTATTTAAGTCACACTCTTCTTAATATTGATTGTACTACTAACAAGGAAAACTTCATCCACATTTAGTTTTCCAAGTATAGTATTTTGCATTTATTTGAGAAAAAAATAATTTTATATCAAAGTGTTATTTTGCCATAGTACTTCATCAATAACACTTTTTGGTATAAGGAAGCAAAGAGCTGACACAATTATCCACACTCTTCAAAATGTGCTAGTAAAGGAGAAAGTGATAGTTGGTGTCTGAATTGTCCAGATTGATGACTTTCTATTTCAGAGCTAGGTAAACATTTTTTTTTTCTGTAAACGGTCAGATATTTTAGGCTTTGGCTACAAGGTTTCTATGACAACTATTGAACTCTGCTATTTTAGTGTAGAAGTAGCGTATATAACACATAAACAAATGAACGTGGTTGTGTTCCAGTAGAGTCAGGTAGATTTGGTAGATGGGCCATAGTTTGTCAACTCCTGCCCTAAATGAATGCCCTTAATTGGATTCTCTATTTTATATGTGGGAACTTTTCCTTAGTGACTAAACCTTGAACTTTCACTGAACTTCTCTATGAATGGGGTTGATAGGGTTCAAATCTAGACTATTATTTATCCCCAAGATATACATGAAATGAATATTTTGTTATCCTTATTTTACAAATAGAAAAATGAACAATTTGGGACCCATTTAGTGAATTGTGATATGCTTGACCAAGGACCCAGAGTAAGCCATTACAGTGCACACTGTATCAGAATGCATAGTTCCTGCCATATTTAGGGCTTTTATCAATAATTTCTGAGATTAGTTTACTCCAGATGAATGTGCATATAGGAAAAGTACATTACAACCACCCTCCCTAATACCTTTTATTTTTTTGCCAGTGTAGGAGAAAACTGAACTCACCCCAGATCAACAGAATCTTCTTCATTATATTATGGATTCGTATAGCAAACAGAGGATGCCTCAGGAAATAACAAATAAAATTGTACGTACAAATATCTAAAAATGCATAGGTTGAAAGTTAATATTTTCTATATAAATTATATATGAATTTGTTACTTTGAAATAATTAGAGCTGAGAATTCAAGTTATGCATTTAAACTTTTAGCAGCATTAGACAAAGAACAGACGTTTCATATCTATCTTGGTAATAGTAATTGCTCTCCAAGGAACTGAAAAATATAAGCTCGATCTTAAATTTTATTATCCAAATCTTATTCTTTAGTATAATGATTTTGTGTTTGATTTATCCTTTTATCTACTTATTAATCATTTGCTTTTCTTCTTAAAATTTAGTTAAAAGAAGAATTCAGTGCAGAAGAAAATTTTCTCATTTTAACTGAAATGGCTACCAGTCATGTACAGATTCTTGTAGAATTCACAAAAAAACTTCCAGGTATTTTTTACATGTATATGCTATACTGTGCAATATTCTTGTGACACTGAGAAAGTCAGGTCTGTTGTTCGTAAAGTAGAAATTATCTCACATCTGATTTAAATTAATATGTCTAACTACTATAGACATGAATGGTTAGGGCCAGATAGGATATTTCAAATCACTTATAATAATTTTTCCAGATTGATAGACTAAGAAATTGAGACTTTGTGAAGTTGTCATTCATGCATTTATTCATTTAATAAGCACTTGTTGATACGTATTCTATACTAAGTATGTAGCTAGTGCCTTCAAGGGAAGTGATTTAAGAAAGGCTATAATAAAAATATTATATACAAGGTGCTGTTTGAACAGAGAGGAAGTTGTTGCTATTTGTACCTGAGAAAGACAGGGAGACCTCAAAGAAAATCATATTTTAATTGGGTCTAAAAGAAAACGGAGTTGTCCTGGTGGTATGGAATAGAAGGAACCTTCCAAGTCGAGAGATCTACTTGTGAAAATATAATGAGGCATGGACAAAAATAGGATTATTAGAGATGGAAAAATTCAATGTGGCCACAGCATAATGTGGTAGACTCCTTGGTTAGGCATAAGGTTAAGTTGGTGTCAGATTAACAAGGGCTTAAGTAAGGAATTTAATTTTCATCCCCTGAATGGTAAAGAGTTTTTGGTGGTTTTTTGTTGTTGTTTATATTGAGAGGGAAGTGATGGGATTTATGCTAATACAGATATGACTTGTTCCATTTTGTATAAGATGAATTTGAATGAGGAGGGACCAGAGGCAGGAGGATCATTTAGGATGCTACTGCACCACTCAAGTCAGAAGGCTTGAAATAAAGCAACAGCACTGGGAGATGGAAGAGGAAACAAAATGAAGAGAGATTCAAAAATCAGTAGAGCTTACTGAACAATATATTGTGGGACAAGGGAAAGGAATTTATCTATAGTCATTTGGATGGGGCCAGTACAGAAACTGGAATTCAAGATTCTAATCTCTCAGCTTCCCAATTCCTTTGGCTACATTATCAATGCTATCTCAGCCAATAGATTTAAGTTGTTTTGGTGTTTTAAAAATATATTAGTACAATAGAATTCTATGATCCGGAAGAGTATAATAAGAGTCTCATGCTCTAGCGACTGAGCTAGCCGGGCACTGGAAGAGTATAATAAATACCTTGTATAACAGCACAGCACTGTAATATTAAATTATAGAAGGTAACTTCTGATGTAAGATTTTAATTAGGTTAATTTGTCTTCTTTGGCCAGCATCATGCTATTATTTTATTAAAGTGTCATGAATAGACATAAGCCTACATAAACTCATAAAATGTGAGGAGGAAGTTCTCATTTTCATTTTAACATTAATATTCTCTCACTTCTTTATTACAATGAAAGAGGAACTTAATTTGTTATATGCTAATTAAGGTGAGGGGAATCTTGATCAAAAACAAGATTATACAAGAGTGAAAGGTGTGGGAGGAGGAATTGGGAATGGGAGAAATATATTTTTGGTTGTTTGTGAAAAGAGAGGTTTTCAGTTCAAATGGTCTATTGGTCTTGATCCACAAAATAATTGAAGAAAAAAATCTTGTTCATAAAAGGTAGCTTATCTGAAAGCAACAGCAATATCTAACACATCTCTTTATTTCCAGTGCTTAGACTAGTTCCTGAGGGGGAAGAAAGAGTATAATTAATGTGTGTTTAATGAGTCAAGCAGGGGGACCTGGCTGGCTCAGTTGGGAGAACATGTGACTCGATCTTGGGGTTGTGAGTTTCAAGCCCCATGTTGGCTGTAGAGATTACTTAAAAATAAACTTTTAAAAATGAGAAAACAGAAGGAAAAAAAATACAATAGGAAATAAAAGACCAAAACTCCTGAGAAAGAAATTTTAACAGTACTAGTAATATAGTTAAAATTAATATTTTAACAATAATTATGGAAATGACAACATTAATAAAAATAACAGTAATAGTGATATAATACCAATAATGAAATGGTGTGGGTTAAAGAGATGAATCATTTCATTTTGTAGTTCATGGTGCACGACCTGTGCCAGGCACTGTCCAGGGTGCTGGAGACCCTGCAGGAATGGCTTCTGCCTTCAAAGGAGCTCTGAGATAGTGATTCTTTTTTTTTTTTAAGTTGAATTATTTATTTATTTATTTATTTATTTATTTATTTATTTATTTATTTATTTATTTATCTATCTATCTAGTTAGTTAGTTAGTTAGAGGGGGTGGGGGGAGAATTTCCCAAGCAGGTTGCATGCTGTCAGTAGGGCCTAACAAATGATGCGGGGCTCGATCTCATGAACCCTGAGATAATGACCTGGGCAAAAATCAAGAATGGGATGTCTAAAATGATTGGGCCACCCAGGCACCCCTAAGATAGTGATTCTTAAACCTTAACATTACTCTCTTCTCTAAACCCCATTTCTATTTAATACTTTTCTAAGCCATCTGGACCCTGATGGTATTAGTTTATCTTCATAAGTGTGTTATGTATATGTATACATGTGCATAGGAGCTTATGTTTGTTTCCCATTTATTCAGTTATCCAACTATTCAACAAATAAGTCTTGGATATCAATTATGTGCCAGGTACTAGGGATACAAAAGTGAACAAAACAGGCAAAGTCTCTGCCCTCATGAAGTTTATACTCTATTCGAGGTGGCAAATGATGAATAAATATGCAGATAAATTTATTATGTCAGGTAGTGGTAAATTCTATGAGTAAAAATAAAGCAACTAGTGGGGTTAATGGGTGGCTCAGTTGGTTAAGTGTCTGACTTCAGCTTGTGTCCATGAGTTCGAGCCTTGTGTCAGGCTCTGTGCTAACAGTGTGGATTCTGCTTCAGATTCTCTGTCTCCCTCTCTACCCCTCCCCTGATCACACACTTTCTGTCAAAAATAAATAAATAAACATTAAAAAATAAAGCAGATAGGGGCTAGTGAGTTATGGGGAGTAGTATTATTTTAGTAGGGTCACCTTGAATATAGGGTCTCTGCATATAGTTGGGGGAGTAAAGCATTTGGATAGCTGGGGAAGGGCATTTACTCCTGAGGCAAAGCAAACTTGTATGTTCACAGCAGGGCCATGAGTCAGTGTGGCTGGAACACAGTGAATGAGAGAAAGGAAGAGGAGGAAATGATGTCAGAGAGGCTGCTGGAGACTGTGGCATACAAGCCTGGATAAGGACTTTGGATTTTCCAAGTGGTGTTATATTCCTTCAGGTTGTCAATTCCTTCAGGTTGTCAATTCCTTCCCATGGCTGGATACATGTAAAGATTTTTTTCTGGTCTGTGGATGCTTCCATTCTTCAGAGTTGACCCTGTATCACCAGATGTGACTAATATAATGGCTAAAAGAGAATCTGTTTGCTTCTAACTTCAGAGTTCCTTCATCTGAATAAGCCTTTACTGCCATTATATGTATTTTTGGTGTGGATAGGACATTCTTTTTTACCCAACTTGTACAACAAATCCTACTCAATAAGATAAAAGTCAGCTTCTATTTGGGACAGAAAAA
This sequence comes from Puma concolor, assembly GCF_028749965.1. Classification (NCBI taxonomy): domain Eukaryota; kingdom Metazoa; phylum Chordata; class Mammalia; order Carnivora; family Felidae; genus Puma; species Puma concolor. Next base: position 21,174,635 of record NC_141673.1, on the reverse strand, counting down.
TCAATTTTTAGTGACTCAATCTGACTACCCAATCTTAAAACAATTACAAAATAACTTTATGGAAATGTTTTATCAATGGGGATGATAATGATGATGAAATATTGTTATATAGCATTCACAGTTCCTTGATTTGATTGATTTGATTTGATTATCATCTTCATCCAGGATTTCAGACTTTGGACCATGAAGATCAAATTGCTTTGCTGAAAGGGTCTGCAGTAGAAGCTATGTTCCTCCGTTCAGCTGAGATTTTCAATAAGAAGCTTCCAGCTGGACATGCTGACCTATTGGAAGAAAGAATTCGGAGGAGTGGTATGTGATTTGGTTAATGGTAAAGAGTTTGCTCCTGCAAGTAAGCATTCCATGAAGGCAGGCTTCTTACCTATCTTATGCAAAGTTACATTCACATTGTGACTAGTATGGTGAATGACTCTAAAAAGATATGTGTTAAATAGATGAGGCTTTTTGTTTTTAATTTTTTAATATTGATTTATTTTTGAGAGAGAGACAGATAGAGTGTGAGTGGGGCAAGGGTGGAGAGAGAGGGAGTCACAGAATCTGAAGAAAGCTCCAGGCTCTGGGCTGTTAGCACAGAGCCTGATGTGGGGCTCACACTCATGAACAGTGAGATCATGACCTGAGCTGAAGTCTGAGCTCAAGTCTTAGGCTTAACCGATTGAGCCACTCAGGTGCCCTTAGATGAGGCTTTTAGAGGGTTGCTTCACATGTCCTTGTAGTAGCAAAATACTAAAAATACTCTTTGCCCTATACTAAGATTAAGCGCCAAAGGAGGAATTTTTAGAAGTTTGGAAAATTAGATAGAAAAACATAGCATAAAGGAGTTGGGATTATTCAGTCGAAAAAAAGATTCACTTGTTCAAAATCTTCATGTATGAAAGACTGTGGCTCAAACTATTATCCGTCTCTATTCAAAGCAAAATAAAAAGAATTATTAATAGCAACATTTATATATCATTTAATTTATATATCATTATCATTAGGTTTTAGACACTGTTCTAAATAATTTACATACATGATTTCATCAGAATCTTGCAAAGTCTTATGAAATAAGTACCATTATTATTCAAAATTTATCGATAAGGAGACTGACACAGAGAGTGGTTAATGACTTTCCCAGAGACAGACAGGAAGTCTGACTTCAGAAGCTGTGTGTCTAAGCCACTATGCTACATGTCTCTCAAGAGACAAAATGAAATAATAGTATGAGTTGAACTTATTATGGAGGAATACTGCGACAGAAAGGGTTAAGAGACATTGCAATAAATTTCCTGGAATTCTGTGCAGTTTATCTTAGAAGAGTCTTAAAATAGGATAAGTGCTTGTTTTCCTGAGATACTTTCTATATGGGTTGGGAGGGGAGAGATGAATGAGAAGAGATGATGTCTCAAGATCCTTTCTTCCCAAAGTATCCTTCTATGAAAGACTAGAACAAAGTTTAGGTACTTATAAAATCAGTGTTTTAGAACAGAGGTTGGAAGGAAAGTTTTTAGGAAGTTCTGCATTTGTTATATAAGAAAAATAATTGAAAAATTGGAAATAATTTTTTAAAAGCAGCCATCCCATAGTCATTGTGTTTTTTTAAACACTGAAAGTATAATTATCATTATTGATAGATTTAAAGAATATACATTTAAAATATGCATTATTTGTATATATCATTGATTTACTAGTTTAACATGTACTTAAGGGCAAGCAACTATGGAGGCAGTAAAGAGAGGAATCAGATGTGTTCCTTCTCCTATGAAGCTTACAGTCTAGTAGGAAGACATGAACTTTACATAGGTAGTTATAACAAAATGTGGAAGAGAACTGAGAGAAAGGTGACTCCTAGTTGGTAGGGCTCTGGAAGATTTCACTGGCAAACTGGGCCTTGAATGATATTAGATGTGGATATTCAGGATAGAGGTACAAGAAAGAAGGACCAACCCAAGCAAAGGATTGAGGCAAGAAAGCCCAGGTTATGCATTCAAAGAAGAATGAATAGTTGAGTTTATTTAGATTAAGCGTTACATTAAAGGGAAATAGAATTTCTAAAAAGAATCAAATGGTTGAGGGCCTTGAATGCTGGGCTAAAGGTTTTATTCTTTATTTTATAAGAAATAGGGGATACTGGGGCACCTGGGTGGCTCAGTTAGTTAAGCATCTGACTTTGGCTCTGGTCATGATCTTATGTTTCATGGGTTTGAGCCCCGTGTCAGGCTCTGTGCTGACAGCTCAGAGCCTGGAACCTGCTTCGGATTCTGTGTCTCCCTCTTTCTCTGCCCCTCCTCTGCTCACTTTCTCTCTCTCTCTCTCTCTCTCTCTCTCAAAAATAAAACACTAAAAAAAAAAAAAAAAGAAACAGGGAGACACTGAAGATTTTTGAGCAGAGGAGGAAAAAACATCAACATCATGCTTTACAAATCTTCCAGTGACACCAGTCAGAAGGCAAAGGTTTCACGAATGTGCTGCCAGAAGAAATGGAAAGAAGGGAAAAGATCTGAGAAATAGATTGTTGGAGATTTTCACCTTTTGAAAGACAGTGTATTATAAAGAAATATAGATTCTTGTCCTGGACAGATTTTATTTTACGTGTTCTGAAATGTACAGTGTGTGTGTGTGTGTATCCATCCCTCCATCCATCTGTCCAGGATGCTGGGAGTAAGGGAGAAGAATTCAATCAGGTAACCTCCAAGGCACCATCTAGTTGTATAAGTCTTACTGGTTGCCTTCTCTTAACTAATCAATATTTCTGATTGCTGGTTTAGCCAGTCAGGCAGGCAGCTCCTTGAGTATCTTGATTTTTTTTTTTATTGTGGTAAGAACACTTAGCATGAGATCTATCCTCTTAACAAAATTTTAAGTGTACAACACAGAATTGTTGCCTAAAGGTACAATGTTGTATAGTAGATCTCTAGAACTTATTTATCTTGCTTAACTGAAACGTTATGGCCATTGATTAGGATAGGAAAATAAGTTACTGATCAATAGGCACATTAAAGGAGATCTTTCCAATCAACAAATATCCATTTAATACTTACTTTGTGCCAAGCACTGTGTGATTATTGAGGGTATGGAGATGAGGAAATGTCTTTGTCCTCAGGGAGCTTACTGACTAGTTGGAAAGAGCTATAAGCAAAGGACTCCAAATCAAGGTGCAGTGTAATAAGGACTACGAGGAATGTATGTTGAAATATGAAATAGAAGCATAAAATTGAAAAATGAAATAGAAGCATAAAGATGTACTTGCCTTTCTGTGTGAGCTTACTTGGTGAGTCAGAAAAGGCTTGCAAAGTTGACAAGTGAATCATGGTTAGGAACTTGTCAAGCCACAAAAGCCTGAGAATGGCATTCCAAGAGATATATCCATTAAATTATAATAATATAGAAATTGCAAGTGCAAAGATGAGGAGGTATGTGAGAGCATCCATGTAGAGGACTCACAAATACCTTGATATTGCTAAAAATAATATTTGTGAAGGTGAAATGTAGTAACTGCTAGATTTTTATGGATGTTGAACACCACAAAAGTAGTTTATTGTAGTTCTTATATAGTGGGGAGTCTTCTGTAATGTTCGGAGCCTGTGTGACATGACCATACCAGTACTGTAGAAAGATCTTTCGAGCAGTAATATGAAGGAAAGTTTGGAGGGATTGAGATAAGAAGCAGGTCCCTATAAAGAAATCAGTGCAAAAACTAGGTGAGAAATGGTGAGGGTCTTGCAGGTTAAAAAATAGGTAATAAAAAAGAAAAAAACTTGCTTGATTAGCATAGGTTTCAGAACTTGTGATTTTGCAAATTTCAGAAAAGTTCAAGAACGAAGTTTTCCATAAGAAGAACTGTATAAATAAATATGCATGCCTCCAGTTCACAAATAGATTACTTTACCCAAACATCAACCACATATTGTAACAATAAAAACCATTCAAACTTGCATGCTGCTTCATATTTTATTATCTATAATGATGCTTCCATTTATTAATATTTATGAATTTGCTTCTCCCAGTGGATTTTCAGAACATTGCCTCTTCCACACACCACATAGAACCATGATCTTGCAAGATGACCTTTCAGAATAACTTTTTATTCTTGTGCAAATATAACATATTCTTTCTATTGTACCTTTAATTCTAGAGAAACATAACATCTCAAAGTTGCCCTGTTTATGCCTACAGAAGTCTTTAAAGAATACAATGTGAAATTTCTTTTTTTTCTTCATATTCATACTCTTTTGTTTGCTATTATTTTCTCAATTACATACACAAAAATACTGTCTCCTGAGATACATTTAATTAATGAGGGTTACAGTGTTTATATATGTTAATTGAAGCTTCAGAACATTATATCTGACATAACCTGTGGTTGGGTTGTTTCCATATAATTTTAGTGCCTCAATTATATTATTCCTAATGTAGTATTATGCAAACTAGGCTTTAAAGCTAAAATATTTATTAAAAATAGGAATAATCATATGATAAAATATGACAACACTATAATTGCTAACATTGAATGATTTTCTATTTTAACATTAAGGGAATGAGCAATAACTTTTCACAGACCAATGTAACTTGTTCTATTAACTTCAAATATAAATAGCCACTGAAAGTTATGGTATATTTAGGTCTTTTTTTGATCCCCGTAACAGACATAAATGAAATATTCAATTGATTTGTATTTATCAGGATGACAATATCTCTTGTGATTTTTTCAATGCTTTCCTTTTATACACATCATCTTATTGTATTCACAGTGGCCCCAGAAGGTGGGTGCCATTGCTTTTACTTTATAGATGAGGAAACAGGCTTAGAGAGGCCGGTTGACCTGCCCAAAGACACACAACTAATCAGCAGATTGCCAAGAGATGAACACAGGTGATTCAACTCAAAGCTCAGTACTCTTTCTATATGTTTCACTCACCATGGCCTAATATTTGCTCTACTATCAGCTAGTAGGGAATACAAAGATCTAGTAAAACAGATTCCTGCCCTTTGGTTGAGAGAGAAAGTATAAGCAATGAGTAGCAATTTGAAATTGATTTTAAGTAAATGATAAATAGGATCAAGGAGGTTAGAGAAATGAGACATCCTTATTAGCATGGTAGAGTTGTAACTAGTTTACAGTAGCATAGTAAGGTGTGCTCTATGTAGTATACTGTGCTTATGTCTCTGCTCTTTAAATACACATGATTTCGTTGCTTTAGCTTTGGTAACAAATGAAAACAATTGGAAGAACTAAATTTTCTAAAGAAGAAGATGTAAGCTGATTATCAGTTCAGATACTGACTTTGAAAAAAGGGTTGGAAATGTAAAGAACAAATGGCAGAATATTTGTAAAAAAGGTAAATGTGTAAGTCAAAATTTGGAGTTCTCAACACCTCTCATTTTGTTTTTCATAGTGGTCATGTGGTAGTTGTGGCATGGAAAAATTTGGGATTCAAACTGTAGGAAAAATCTTTTTCAAAATAAGAGAAAGTGTTAAACTGATACAAGAGTCAGCCTTTTCAATGGCTCTCAGCTGTATTCCCTAAGCCTTTTATACTTGTCCAGTATTGGACATTATGTATTTATTTATGTATCTGTCCCTTCCATTAATCCATTAACTGCTAGAAGATTATTCCCAGTGTTATCATAGTGCATGGCACACATTTGTCATACAAAAATTGGTGAATTTTGTTGAGATGAATCTGGAACTTGACAATCCAGACACTGGCAATTCCTAAGTACCAGTAAGATCTAATTTAGCCAGATAACTTTTAACCACTTGGGCTAATGGAAAGTGTTTATTAAGTATTTCAAATTAAATCTTTTATACTGAAAGTAGTTATTTTTTGAATTGCTAATCTGATGGCAGCTTTTTACTTAAGGCCAACAGTATGGCACAAATGACTCACTAGGTAGCAGTTGAAGTAGAGGTTAGGGTCCAATCTCTTAACACCATGAAAATGTTTCCATTGTCTAATGGCCTCCCTTGCCACCATTACATCTCAGAACTATGTGACCTTCATTGCAAAGAACTAGCAAAACATAATATTGCCCAATTTAACAAACAATTGTTATTCTTAACCATGTCTCCAGTAGGATGATAGTTACTGAGAATACAGAGGTGGATAAGAAACATCTATGGAGCACCATTTAGTGGTCAGGCAGTGTGTCAGGCACTGGGAATACAGCATTAGTTCCTGCTCGCATAAAAATTTTTTATGGCATTTCACACTCTAATGGGAAAGAGATATGAATTCTGATACATGCAATAGAATTGAACCTACATAAGGGAGAAAATAATTATGCTTCCTGGTGACAGGGAAACCTCCACAGAGGAAGCAAAATTTGAATGTTGCCTTGAAAAATGAATGGTGTGTCCTAGCCTCACAGGGATCCTACCTTATACTTCAGACCCAAAAGCATGAAAACATTAAAAATGTATCTTATGTGTTAGAGGAACTATCTGTTAGGATGCTCTTGGCTGACAATCACAGGAAATCCAATTCCATATGGCCTGAAAAAGTAAGGACATTAACTCAAATGAAAAACCCAGAGGAAGGGTGACAGCAAAATTGGTTAATTAAAGGGATCAACACATTATCAGGAACATAGGTCTTTTTTTCATCTTTCTGCTTTGCTATTCTTGGTGTATTGGCTTTACCCTCAGGCTGATTCTCTTCCTGGCCAGAGCATTTTCAGGCATCACATGTGGTGCAACAATGGCCAAAGGAGAAAGAAACTCAATGTAGAAACTTAATGGTCTCTTCCTGAGTGTAGAAATCTTTCTTGAGAGCTCCTGAGTAGACTCCCCTTTGTCTCATTGGTCAGAATTGTACTGTCGCTGACTAACCAACCTCTGACAAGAGAAATGAGACCAACGGGGGCTGGACCTTGGGCTGGAGTTTCAATCTGTCTTTGCCATAGTACATGGCCATAAGGTTAGGGTCAGGGGGAGGTAGATAAGCTGTGTAGACAATGACCTGAATCAGCTTCAGGAACCAAGAGTGGAAGTCATTAGTTCATAGGGAAACTACTGGACGGAGTAGTTAGATGGAGAGAGCTTAGTTTGGAAGGAAAGCAGAAAGTAAACATTGCTTTGTGTGCCATGTCAGAGACTTAACTTCTATGCTATGGGGCGGCATCATTTCTAGAAAAATGTCAAATTATATGGTTTTGAGTAAATAGTATCATTTTTAATAAGATTCTTGGTCTATCTTGATCAAACCAATTATATCAGATAGAGGTATTTAAAATACCAGGAATTTTATTATTTTTTTTTTTTAATTTTTTTTTCAACGTTTTTATTTATTTTTGGGACAGAGAGAGACAGAGCATGAACGGGGGAGGGGCAGAGAGAGAGGGAGACACAGAATCGGAAACAGGCTCCAGGCTCTGAGCCATCAGCCCAGAGCCAGACGCGGGGCTCGAACTCACGGACCGCGAGATCGTGACCTGGCTGAAGTCGGACGCCAACCGACTGCGCCACCCAGGTGCCCCTATTTTTTTTTAACTTAATAAATATTAAAAAACAGATTTTAGTTTATGAGTTTTCATTCAAATAGATCTTTGACATGACAAATATAATTTTATTGGTATTTAAAGTTAGGTCCAAACTATCAATCTCAGAAATCGTTTGTCAGCACACACTCTTTCCTTTCCTCTTCTCTTCTTTCCCTCAATGAAGGGGTGGGAATTTTCTTACATAATACGTATTCTTGTATCACACATACACACCCCTCTGCTTTATTTTTTTTCCCAGTCAAAACTTGGAAGATAATTAGGAAGTGAAAGACATTTACGTTCAAAATAACTGAAAATAGCAGAGTTAATTCTATCAAATAGTTTTTCTCTCAAGGAATATTTCTGATTTTAAAATAATTTATAAATTACATACCTCTTTTTTTTTTTAAGGCAAAACAAGAAACAGGAGTGCAAACAAACTTTTTTTTTTACAACTTTGCACTTTTCCACAGTAGTCTTTGTCCTTAAGTTAGAAAATAGCCCCCCCTTGTGACCAAAAATCAGCTAATTGGGCAAAAGAGCAAAAAACGAAACAAACTTTAAGCAAGTCTCCAGAGAGGAGGAGGCAGGAAATCAAGAAAAGACTGCCCCTTCAGAATGATGTTAGTGTTACATTTCTTAGGTTAGAAATTGCTGGTTCGTAAACACTTAAAATACCCTTTTGTTGATGGTGCTGTGGTTAATTCTGATTATTAACTCTAATTCCAAAAGTAGATTTATATTTGATCTATCCTGTAGGAAATTTATTTTTATAAAATTCTTTTTCTTACTTTTATAATGTATATTCACTGTTGGCTTGTAGAACATGTACAAGATGAACAATCATAACCAATTTCCTTACTTTTTTTTTTCCTGAAAACTATTAACAATAATGAGGTCGCTAATGAAGGTAGCAGTTTTGGTAGGTTAATGGGGATTTAGAAAGACAAAATAGATGGGGCGCCTGGGTGGCTCAGTCGGTTAAGCATCCAGCTTCAGCTCAGATCATGACCTCACAGTTCGTGGGTTTGAGCCTCGCGTTGAGCTCTGTGCTGACTGCTCAGAGCCTGGAGCCTGCTTCAGATTCTGTGTCTCCCTCTCTCTCTGCCGCTCCCCTGCTTACTCTCTGTCTTTCAAAAATAAATAAACATTTAAAAAAGTTAAAAAAAGAAAGACAAAATAGAAAATTAGGTAGTCAAAGATAATTTCTAAAATTTAAATATTTTCAAATCAGCTGCCTTTAATATTATCCCCATATCCTTGTAAACTATTTTTAAAAATAGCAGAATCATGAATTACTATTTTGGGTAGCCAGATATGATGGGCATAGTCCCTGAATGCTGAAGAAAGCCTAAAGACTGCCATTTTTCTTTTTTAAAGTGAAATAGAACAACCTTGCCAAGAAAATGTAGATGTAGTTAAGCTTTAACACCTAGAAAAATACTGAAGCAAATCTCTGATCGGCCAATTTGGATTCATCTCTAGTGCAGAATATAAAAGTGCAGAATATAAAAACAAAACAAAAATGTAGCTTTGTAAACACAAAAGTACATGAGCTTAATCTAACTAAAATTAAGATGAACTGAGATTAAAATGAACTACTGAAGTAAAATTAATCCAATTTCCTGAATAACAATAATAGTTATTATTAGTATTTGCTCTAACATTTATTGAGGGTTTATTATTAACCAGGCATTATGCTAAGCACTCCACGCATATTATCTCATACAATATAACAACTTCCTATTGTTATAATTCACATTTCACAAATGAAGAAATTGGGGTTTATGGAGTTTAAGTTCTGTGACTAAGATCAAATCATAGGTCAAATTTCAAACTCAGAGCTGGCTCACTAACTCTTAACCTCTATGTTTGTTGGAAACCAGGACTGGTATTCCCAGGATCACATACTTCACCTTCTACATTTTTAAATTGTATCTAATTCAGTGATGGGTATTTGGATCAATCTGTAAAAGCTGGAATCTTCCACATGATGTAATACCCAAATTGCTTAACAAAGACACTGTTGTTAAGAGAGCCCACTGGGTAGATTAAAGAATCAAAAGTCAAGGAGGGAGAAAAGTGTGGCATTTTGACTAAAGAGAGGAAGACCAGGGATTCAATTTGGGAAGACTCTTTAGATTATTCTCAAGGTAAGGATTTAGACTTTCTGATTCTATGAAGCAGAATATTAGATGATAATTATGTTCTTTAGCATCTGGAATCCAAATGTATTCTAGTTTGGTTTTACCAAAGCTGTATGTCTCTAGGTCTGCTTCAGGATGGGATACAGCATTCTATTTTAGTGTGGAACAATTCAGGGAATCTCATCCTCATTTTAATTCATCCATAAGTCGTATCAGTCTCCCCCACCCCCTGCCCACCCATGGTCTTTTTTCTTTTTCCTCTTCCTCCTCCTTTTCCTCTTCCTCCTCCTTTTCCTCTTCTTCCTCTTCCTTCTCCTTCTTCTCCTCTTCCCCCAATCCTTCCCTCCTTCTCCTCCTTCCCCTTCTTCCCTTCCCTTTCCCTTCTTCCTCCTTTTCCTCCTCCCACCCTCCTCTTCTTCTTCTCCTTCTTTTTTTCTGTCTCTGTAATTCCCCTGTCAAAACTTTTCTGGAATGGAGCCATGCACAGGAACAGGCACCTAGTTAATACTTGTTGAATGAGTGGAGGAAGTGACACAAAAGAGCCTTCAATTATGAAGAGTTACATCTAGATAAAGGAGACGGAGGATATTCCAGGTAGAATATCTTGATCAGTGTGGGTGTGCCTAGGGGGCTCAGTCAGTTAAGCAACTGGCTCTCAATCTTGGCTCAAGTCAAGGTCTTACAGTTTGTGGGCCCTGCGTTGGACTATCAGTGCAGAATCTGCTTGGGATTCTCTCATTCCCTCTCTCTTTGCCCTTCCCCTTCATGTGTGCTCTCTTTCTTCCTCTCAAAATAGATGAACTAAGAAAATTTAAAAACAAAACTGAGCAGTATGAATTATTTAGGGAGATCCAAGTGGCTAAACATGGCTGGAGTAAAGGCTGTGTGATAGAAAGATTGCACAGCTTAGTGACAGCTAAAAGCCAGGACTCTGGAGCCTGCTAGCTATCCATGGTTTGAATATTGTTTCCACCAATCATGAGCTGTGGTTCTCTGGGCAAATGAGATAACCTCACAGCACCTACCTCATGAGGTATTAGGAAGATTAAATGAATTATAGCATAAGAAGTGCTTGGAACAGCGTATAATACATAATGAGTAGTCAACAAATATGGATCCTACTATTACTACTATTATCAGGTAGGTGAGTAGTGGGTGGGTACAGGTCTTGGAGCTTCCTATGTAAAAAAGAAGAACATTTATGCCAAAAGCCACTGAGAGTTTTTGAAGATTTGTAAAAATTGAGGAGACAGGGTGTGATTTGAATTTTGTGATTCTGGGACCAAACTGAAGACTGAGGAGGCAGTCCAGATGAAAAGAAATAAGGACTGAAACTAAGTCAATTCTAGGAGTTGTGGAGAGGAGAAAGAACACCTAGGGAGAGTTATCATGCTGAATCATAGGACTTGGCACCTAACTGGGTTAGAGAGAGGGCCAAATCTCAGTTGTCAGGCAGGGGAAAGTGTATGAGTAAAGATATGTCACTGAGAATGGGAATATCAGGAAAGAGGTGGATTTGGAGGAAGATGAGGAGTTTAGTTCTGTACATGGTATCTTTGGTTTTAGACATGTAAGTTTGAAGAGAACAGACAAGTACCAATGCCCTAGTAAGCACTGGAACTGAGAAGAATCCTAGCCAATGTATTAAGTCAAGATGTTTATACTTCTGGGCTTAAGAACAATAATTTTTTTTGTTGATTATTTAAGATGCTACCTATACCTTAATTACAGATTGTCACAGACTTTGACTCTGGAGTTCTCTCTTGTCCAGCAAGACAGCAGACACAGAATTGAATACAAGAGAGGCTAATGTTCGGGAGGAGACAAGAGCCCCGAGTAAGGGTCCTTGCTCCATATTTATTAGGATCAGAAGGCTTACAAACGTGATGGATGTGCAAAAAGAGATAATAAAACAGTGATCATTAACTCAAGTGTGTGAGAGAAAGGGGTTTTCAAAGATATGTGGTATTAGGGATTTCAGTCAATACAAAACAAAATTGCAGCACCGAGCAGACGGCTGTTTACTGCAGGTGCCAGGTGCCATGTCTGTTTACCTTAACTTGTCTAGGGGATAAGACAGATGGAGGACGCTATCTCAGGGTTAATAAGGCATTTATGTATGTATGTGTGTGTGTGTGTGTGTGTGTGTGTGTGTGTATGTGTGTGTGTATGTATGTATATGTGTATATATGTATGTATGTATGTATTTATTTATTTTTGTTTTTACTGATTAGCTCCAGGTAATTTTGCCTTGCTGTGGAGGTCTTTTTTTTTAATTAAATATAATTTATTGTCAAATTGGTTTCCATACAACACCCAGTGCTCATCCCTACAGGTGCCCTCCTAAATGCCCATAACCCACTTTCCCTTCTCCCCCACCCCCCCATCAACCCTCAGTTTGATCTCAGTAAGAGTCTCTTATGGTTTGTCTCCCTCCCTCTCTGTAACTTTTTTTCCCCCCTTCCCCTCCCCCATGGTCTTCTGTTAAGTTTCTCAGGATCCACATAAGAGTGAAAACATATGGTATCTGTCTTTCTCTGTATGATTTATTTCACTTAGCCTAATACCCTCCAGTTCCATCCAGGTTGCTACAAATGGCCAGATTTCATTCTTTCTCATTGCCAAATAGTATTCCACTGTATATATAAACCACAACTTCTTTATCCATTCATCAGTTGATGGACATTTAGGCTCCTTCCATAATTTGGCTATTGTTGAAAGTGCTGCTATAAACATTGGGGGTACAAGTGCCCCTATGCATCAATACTCCTGTATCCCTTGGGTAAATTCCTAGCAGTGCTATTGCTGGGTCATAGGGTAGATCTATTTTTAATTTTTTGAGGAACTTCCACCCTATTTTCCAGAGTGGCTGCACCAGTTTGCATGCCCACCAACAGTGCAAGAGGGTTCCCGTTTCTCCACATCCTCTCCAGCATCTATAGTCTCCTGATTTGTTCATTTTAGCCACTCTGACTGGCATGAGGTGGTGTCTCAGTGTGGTTTTGATTTGTATTTCCCTGATGATGAGTGACGTTGAGCATCTTTTCATGTGTCTGTTGGCCATCTGGATGTCTCCTTTAGAAAAGTGTCTATTCATGTCTTCTGCCCATTTCCTCACTGGATTATTTGTTTTTCGGGTGTGGAGTTTGGTGAGTTCTTTATAGATTTTGGATACTAGCCCTTTATCTGATGTGTCATTTGCAAATATCTTTTCCCATTCTGTCAGTTGCCTTTTAGTTTTGTTGATTGTTTCCTCTGCAGTGCAGAGCTTTTTATCTTCATGAGGTCCCAATAGTTCTTTTTTGCTTTTAATTCCCTTGCCTTTGGAGATGTATCGAGTAAGAAATTGCTGCGACTGAGGTCAAAGAGGTTTTTTCCTACTTTTTCCTCTAGGGTTTTGATGGTTTCCTGTCCCACACTCAAGTCCTTCATCCATTTTGAGTTTATTTTTGTGAATGGTGTAAGAAAGTGGTCTAGTTTCATTCTTCTGCATGTTGCTGTCCAGTTCTCCCAGCACCATTTGTTAAAGAGACTGTCTTTTTTCCATTGGATATTCTTTCCTGCTTTGTCAAAGATTAGTTGACCATACATTTGTGAGTCCAATTCTGGGGTCTCTATTCTATTCCATTGGTCTATGTGTCTGTTTTTGTGCCAATACCATGCTCTCTTGATGATTACAGCTTTTGTAGTAGAGGCTAAAGTCTGGGATTGTGATGCCTCCCATTCTGGTTTTGTTCTTCAAGATTACTTTGGCTATTTGGGGTCTTTTGTGGTTCCATATAAATTTTAGGATTGCTTGTTCTAGCCTCGAGAAGAATGCTGGTGCAATTTTGATTGGGATTGCATTGAATGTGTAGATTGCTTTGGGTAGTATTGACATTTTAACAGTATTTATTCTTCCAATTCATGAGCATGGAATGTTTTTCCATTTCTTTGTATCTTCTTCAATTTCCTTCGTAAGCTTTCTATAGTTTTCAGCATACAGATCTTTTACATGTTTGGTTAGGTTTTATTCCTAGGTATTTTATGCTTCTTGGTGCAATTGTGAATGGGATCAGTTTCTTTATTTCTCTTTCTGTTGCTTCATTATTGGTGTATAAAAATGCAACCGATTTCTATACATTAATTTTGTACCCTGCCACTTTGCTGAATTCATGTATCAGTTCTAGCAGACTTTTGGTGGAGTCTGTCAGGTTTTCCATGTAGAGTATCACGTTGTCTGTGAAAAGTGAAAGTTTGACTTCATCTTTGCCAATTTTGATGCCTTTGATTTCATTTGTCTGTTTAGACAAACCAATAACCAGGGTAACCAGCCTAGAGGAGGGAAGAGATAAGGAGGAAAAATGGTGGGGAGAATATATCTGTATATCCAGAATTGACCTGGAATTAATCCAGGCAATGCTGCAGCACTGGTCTAGAGGAGCTGTCCATCTGGTTAAACAGGGTCTGTCTTGCTCCAGTAGATACACAGTTACCCAGTGTGGAGGGGCATGGTTTGGTGTAGGCTGGTCCTGCCTCCACTGTGGGACCCTCGGATGATCCCTGAAGCCCTGCCTTGGTGGTGGAGGGGGGGGGGAATGGCGATCCCCCAGTCTCTTCTCCATGGACCTGGTGGACTCCATTTGAGTCATCCTCATTGTGCCATGGGCCCAGACAGGGCTGTCCTTCTCGCTCCACCAACTCCCCTGACCCTGGACTTGGCTGGGAATCAAAGACCCGCTCCATGTGCTCTGACACTGGGGAAGCGCCTCTCTGTGTGGCACATAATATGTGGTCTTAAGTTAGCTTTGTCTGTGCCGCAGCACTTCAGGGAGGGTTGCCTTCTCCTACTGCGGACTGCCCCGCCAACCTCGCTGGGCCCTGGGGGTGGTGGGTGCAGGCAGGCTTTGTCTTTTCCCACAGTGCTCCTGAGAGGGGGCCACTTTCTCCTAGTGCAGACTGCTCCCCTGATCTACCCCCAAACCCAGGGCTGGCTCCCCTCTTCCCCAGGTGCACAAACAGGGACCCGGCCGCAGTCTGAAGAAAACCCTGCAGTTAGAGATAGGATCCCTCTCAGTCCCAGTCGGAGGTTTTTCTCTTGTCCAGATACAGTCCTGCACTTCCCCAGCCGCTCCTTCTCTGCCTTTTGTCTCTCCGCAGAAGGGGATCCCTCCCCTCCATGTCTACGAAGCCTGTTTTATCTTCCCCAATTCACAATCACCCACCTATCGTTTCTCAAGTTGTCCCATTTTCTTCCCGGTAGATTCAGTCTCTTTTCCTCCCAGACTGTTGGGGTTCAAAGTCCTTTGGCTTCACAACTTCTTTGTTTGAGAGATGTGGGAGGTATGGATCCCCCTACTTCTCCGCCATGTTGGGTGGGTGTGGCGGAGGTCTTTTTTGCCCTCTTTACCTGTTTACCTATTCTAGGAAGCTTTAGTCCTGTGGAAGCAGATTTCTGCTCTGCTCTTTGTTCTACACTGGGCCGCTTTTGCCCTGTGGCCACTTTCTGCTCTAAGCCTTGTTAACCCATTGGTGCAAGCTCAGGGAATTCTTAAGCTTATTCCCCACAATAGATATTAATATTAAAAAGATTAACCAAACCCCATCCAGAAAATGGTGAAGTTGGGAGATTCTTTGGGCGATTCAAGAACATTATGATTTATTGTTGGACAGGAGTGACTAAAATAAAGGCATTGCTGATTAAGTTATATATTGAGGATTTTGTTAAATGACCTTCTTTGCAGTGAACTGCCTTTGATTGGACAAATAAAATATAGACATTATTTGTGCATAAATATTAACATGTGCATGTATATATGTTTGTAGTTTCTCACTTTTTAGTCATTCAAAAATTTAACTATGCCTCTGTAATTTTTCATCCTTCCCCCATAGGTATCTCTGATGAGTATATAACACCTATGTTTAGTTTTTATAAAAGTGTTGCAGAATTGAAAATGACTCAAGAAGAGTATGCTCTGCTTACAGCAATTGTTATCCTCTCTCCAGGTAATTTTATTGTTATGTTTTTATCTTTATGCCATTTGTTTATTCTCCTCCCTCTCCAGTATAATAGCAATAAAGTTTCTTAAAGAAAAGTGTAGAAGACACAGAGGCATAAAGAAAAAATAAAATGGCCTGTAATTCCACTACTCAAATGGAATCATTGTTAATATTTCAGTGTAGTTCTTCCCAGCCTTTCCTGTAAACATTAAAGTCTTTCATTGAATAATTGAGTTTGGAACACCTACTATGTACTAAACATGGTTCCAGACAATGGAGGATACAGCAGTAAAGAAACAGGCCAAATATAGCTACATAGAGCTTGCATCCTAGTAGGATGAGAAAGACAATAAATGAAGAAACAAAAATAACTTTCAGGAGGTGGTAATGGTAAAACAACTATAAAGATGAGGCTATAAGGAAGGAAAGTGGCAGCAGAATGTTACAATTGGTGGGCAGGAAAGGCTTTTCTAAGGGATTGAAATTTGAACAGGGAAGTAAAGGAAGTTACATCCTTTTTAAACTTACTTTCTTTTAAGTTTATGTATGTATGTAGGTATGTATGTATGTATGTATTTATTTATTGAGAGAAAGAGAGAGAGAGTACAAGGAGGGGAGCGACGGAGAGAGAAAAATCCCAAGCAGGCTCTGCACTATCAGAGTGGAGATGGAATGACATGGGGCTCAATCTCATGAACTGTGGGATCATGACCTGAGCCAAGATCAAGAGTTGGACGCTTAGCTGACTGAGCCACTCAGGTGCCCCTTACATCTTTTTTAACATAATATAGAGCATACTATCTTTTCTTTAAAGTTTTTTTTCCCATGTCATTAAAAAATTATATTTGCAGTATATTTCAAACTTTGTTGAAATATATGTATCCATCATATTTATCATATTAATGTACAATCACTTACTTAATTGTTACCATGTTTGGATATTCAGGATGTTTCCAATATTTCAATATTAGCCTTAAACCGTTTTTATATATAATATTGAGGCAGAAACTAGTTGTTACTTAATTTTTTTACCATAAAACTTACAATTAAAAAAATTTCTTGACCATATATCCTAAAGCTGCACACACACACACACACACACACACACACACATGCACCCTATGACCTAGCAATTCTGCTACTTAGAATACACCCACTAGAAATGATGCTTATGTCTACCATATGGGTTACCTTTGGGGGCATGGATTAAAAGGAGAATTTAGAGAGGCTTCTGTGGTGGGCCAGTAGATGTTTTATATCTTGATCTAGTTGTGATTACATGAATATATACGTGTGTGTGTGAAAATTCATCAAGTTGAACACGTTATTTGTACATTTAGAAGTGCACATTTGTAAGTTACGTTGCAAGAAAGTTACCATTGCTATTATTATGCCAAATGAATACTTTTCTACTTTTTTATTTTGTCGTCTTATTTTAAACTTCAAAACAGACAGACAATACATAAAGGACAGAGAGGCAGTAGAGAAGCTTCAGGAACCACTGCTTGATGTGCTACAAAAGCTGTGCAAGATTTATCAGCCTGAAAATCCTCAACACTTTGCCTGTCTCCTGGGTCGACTGACTGAGTTGCGGACATTCAATCATCACCATGCCGAGATGCTGATGTCTTGGAGAGTAAATGACCACAAATTTACCCCACTTCTCTGTGAAATCTGGGATGTGCAGTGATGAGCATTGCAGGAGCAACAGCATCTAGTGATTTATTTTCCTTATAATATAAATCTGATGTATAACTTTCTTTTATTTCATTTGTACCTGGTTTCACATAAGAATTTTGATGAATATTTATGCAGTAATTATGTAACTTCTACCATTGTAAATATGAAGCTAGATAGGATTACTTTCTTTACATTGTATTTTACATGGCTTCAGGGATTCTTTCACTCTAAGTGGCATGCCCTGTTTGCCTAATCAAACTGATCATTCTTCACTTCTATCTTTTGAAATAGGGAAAATTTCATTTTGCTCTTTATCTTACCTTGTTGCATATATTTTATAAAAGAGTTGTGTTCAATTTTGGCAATAAACTCAGCATAATGGCAACAGGCTTTTCTTCCAGAACAAAATTTGAAAAATATACAAACTCATTTCTTTAAATGGTCAATGACATCATATTGGGCCCGGGGGTGGGGTGATGGATAAACTCTCACAGCACAAATGGTGTTCTTCTAATCCCTGAAGAAGCCCTGGTGAATATTCATTTATTTGTATTATTTCATTTGAAGTTCAAAGAGATAGCACACAGAAAAGTTAATGATTCTCGAGTGAAGTATTCCCTCAAGCAAACCCTTTCCACAATTAGGGTCTTGAAGCAGTATTTACAAATCCAGACTATGCAGATAACTCCAGTGTTGGAATATTCCCTTTTCTCTCTTAAAAGTACTCACTATTGGCTTCAGTGCATATAATCAATCTTTTTTTTTTTTTTTTTTTTTTTTGGTTTGTTTTGTTTTGCTTTTGGAAAACACTCCTACAGATGGGTGCACAGCTGTTGTATCCTTCCCCCAAAGCAGGAATTCCTTCATTTCCTTCATTCATTGTTATACTGTTGCATTCTTCTCCCCGTTATCCTTTGGTGAACACAATAAAACACCTTCTGTAAGTAATGGGTTTATATCTCCCTTTCTCCTGAAGTCAGTCAAAATGAAGCTTTACTTAGCATGCGAAAGGTTTTTTGTGTTCAAATATTAGAGCAACCCTGAAGTCCTAAGCATAGAGGAAAGAGGAATGAGTTGGGGCTAGTACTAATTGAATTCCACTTGCTGCAACAAGACTTGAGTCCCCATTAAGTAAAGATCCCTATAGGGACAAAGTAACTTCCAGGAGGGGTTTATAAAGAAGTGCAGAGGCAAGTTTTATGGGCTCACTGGGCAAGTCTTATGGAGGTGGGATTTCCCTTGGGCTTGGAAAGATAGCCAGGACTTCCATGGATCAGGGTGAGAGGGAGGAGGATTAAAAGTGGAAGGGGTGGCAGGAACAAAAGCAAAGGGTGGGGAGTTGTGCAGATGTTAAAAAGCACAAGTAATCTGGGGAGAGATCTAGAGTGCACAACCCTTCTTGAGCCTCGGTTTCCCCATTGTGAAATGAAGATATCAGCCCCTACCATCTCAAGGGATTTAGTTCCTGAATGAAAAGGAAGTGGGAAGTTGCAGGCTCACCAAGGAAGAGGGCTGGTAAAGAAAGGACACTTAAGATAGAGAAGTAAATTTCTGAATGCGTGAAAGATGAGATCCAGTTTAGGAAAGGAGTGTGGTTTGGTGTTTCTAGATCACAAGGCATCTGTACAGAAGGTGGTGAGAAATGAGCTGGAAGGGAGAGAGCTAGGAGTTTCTCCTGTAAGTGTGGATTTATTCATGTAGTTAAGACCTTGTAATGGCAAATCATAATGCTTGTCATGTAGAAAACTGTGATACAATAAGAAATACATATTGGCGCTTTGTCCCTGGTTCCTGACACAGAGCTTCTAACACCACTGAAATTTCCTAATAGGGGTGAAAGGAGCATCTTTTGTTATTCATAACAAGCCCCTTTCAATCACACCTGAGTTTATGCTAATAAGGTGATGGGGGGGGGGGGGCGGAATCTAGATGCTTCAGAATGGGAGATGTTTGCTAGAGGAACCAACCTTGTGATTAGAGAGCTGGATCTTTCAACCCCATCCCCAGACTCTGAAGTGGGGAGAGGTCAATTACCAGTGGCCAGGGATTTAATCAATCATGCTTGTGTAATGGATGTTCCATAAATATCCCTAAATGATGGGTTTGGAGAGTTTTTTGGGTTGGTGCACACATCAAGGTGCTGGGGTACAGGGTGCTGGAGAGAGCATGGAAACACCATGTTCTCTCCCCCACCCCCTACCCAACCCTGTGCCTCTTCCATTTTGGCTATTGAGTTGTACCCTTTATAAGAAACCAGTAATAGTAAATAAACTGTTTCCAGAGTTCTGTGAGCCATACTAGCAAATTCTCAAAATTGAAGAGGGAGTTCATCAGTAAAGATCTTATTTACAAATAAGTTCACATTCTGAGGTTCCAGATGGACATGAATTTGGGCGTGGGGGCACACTATTCCACCCACTACATAGATAGAACGTTTTAGTATTAATCACAACTGTTGTTATTGTAACATTTTATATCATTGAATTACTTATATATATTTATAATATACATTTCTTTAAGATAAGCTAAATGTTGTTTTTAATGTAGTTGGTTCTCAATAGACTATCTGCTGAATGAGTAGTTTAATTGATTGTGAATAAATCAAGACTTCCATTGCCCCCAAATTTTATCCAGTACTTCACATCAGACATAATCCATAGATTGACACCCAAAAATATCAAGACATTAAATGCAACAGCAGCTGCCACAAAATGCAGAACAAAACAACTAATCAATCAAAACAAAACAAAACAAAAAAAGCAACAACTACGGTATTCTTAAAAAATTCCAGGGGCTCCTGGGTGGCTCAGTCAGTTAAGCACCTGACTTTGGCTCAGGTCATGGTCTCGCAGTTTGTGAGTTCAAGCCCCACGTCAGGCTCTGTGCTGACATCTCAAAGGAGCCTGCTTCAGATTCTGTGTCTCCCTCTCTGCCCCTCCTCCACTCACGCTCGGTCTCTCTCTCTCTCTCTTTCTCTCTCTTCAAAAATAAATATTAAAAAAATGAAAAATAAATAAAAATTCTAGTATACCTAACATACAATGTTATATTAGTTTCAGGTATGCAATATAGTAATTCAACAATTCTATATATTACTTAGGGCTCATCAAGATAAGTGAACACTTAATCCCCTTCACCTATTTCACCCATTCCCCTACCAACCTCCTTGTGGTAACTGCCAGTTTGTTCTCCGTAGTTAAGAGTCTGTTTTTTGGTTTGTCTCCATTTTTCTCTGTTCATTTTTTTCTTAAATTCCACAAATGAGTGAAATCATATGGTATTTGTCTCTTCTCTGACTTATTTCACTTAACATTATACTCTCTAGATCCACCCATGTTGTTGCAACTGGCAAGATTTCATTCTTTTTTATGAATAAATAATAGTCCACTGTATATACTTATATATATATATATACATATATATATATATGTATATATATATACACATATGTAAGTGTGCATGTGTGTGCTTCTGTGTGTATCACATCTTTATCCATTCGTCTATCGGTGGACACCTGGGCTGCTTCCATAATTTGGCTATTGTAAACAATGTTGCAATAAACATAAGGGTGTGTATATCTTCTCAAATTAGTGTTTTTGTATTCTTTGAGTAAACACCCAGTAGTGGAATTACTGGATCATATGGTAGTTCTATGTTTAATTTTTTGAGGAACCTCCATAATGTTTTCCACAGTGGCTGCACTAGTTTGCATTCCCACTAATGGTGCATGAGTTCCTTTTCTTCCACATCCTTGCCAACACTTCTTGTTTCTTGTATTTCTTGTATTTTCTTGTTGTTCTTTGTATTTTTGACTGTAGCCATTCTGACAGGTGTGAGGTGATATCTCATCGTGATTTTGAATTTCTCTGATGATTAGTGATGTTGAGCATATTTTCATGTGTCTGTGGCTATCTGTATGTCGTCTTTGGAGAAATGTCTGTTCATGTCTTCTATCTTTTAAATTGGATTATTTGAAAAAAATAAATTGGATTATTTGTTTTTGTGGTGTTGAGTTGTATACGTTCTTTGAATATATGTATTTTATTTCAAAGAGAGAGAGAGAGAGTGAAAGTGGGGGAGAGGGAGAGAGAGAGAGAGAAAGAGAGAGAGAGAATCTTAAGCAGGCACCACGCTTAGTGCAGAGTCTAACTCTGGGCTCAATTCCACGACTCTAGGATCATGACCTGAGCTGAAACCGAGAGTAGGACACTTAACTGACTGAGCCACCAGGCGGCAGGAGTTCTTTATATATTTTTAGATACTAACCCTTTATCAGATATGTCATTTGTAAATATCTTCTCCCATTTCATAGGTTGCCTTTCAGTTTTATTGTTTCCTTTGCTCTGCTGATGTAGTCCCAATTTATTTTGTGATTTCTCTTGCCTCAGGAGACATATCTAAAAAAGTGTTGCTATAGCTGATGTCAGAAAAATTACTGCCTGTGTTCTCTTCTAGGGCTCTTGTGGTTTCAGGTCTCACACTAAGTTCTTAATCCATTTTAAACTTATTTTTGCAACTATGGTATATTTTAAGCACTAGAGCATTCTTTCAGGGCTGTGAAAAAGCCAAATCATATCTCAACATCCAAGGTGCATATGATTTTGAAGGTTCTTCTGTATTCTGGAGAGATGTTTGATTAGTCAGATAAATGATTATTCCTAATGTAATAACTTTTTTTAAAACTTAGATTTCCAAGCATGGTACTTTCTTAAAGTAGGTACATCTTCATAATTCTGGCAAAGTCATAACTTATAATAGACTTTGTCATCTGATGGACACAGACTGGTGAGACTTGCTGTACATGTTCTAACCATGGCAATTTCAAGTAAAATAAGGACCTCTAAAATATGGCTATTAACCTAACCACTAATTAGAAAATCTACACATGAAAGTAGATTGTACCTCATTAAGTGGAACCCTCAATTAGTAATTGCAGTGTTAAAATCAAGATAGGTAAGATGGTGAGTGCACTTAGGGTGTGGGTTACTAACTGGGAGTTAATGTAAAAGTGAGGTTTAGAAAGCAACAGGAGAACTTTCTTACTTTTTGTACAGAAAGTAAAAAGCAGGGGAAAGCACAAGAAGGGAAGGGAACAGAAGGGAAAAGCACCAAGAATCAAAGAATTTAGAAGAGAACTCCTCACCCAATCTATACATTTATTCAGTGAAGGATATGGGCTTAAAGAGAAGTGATTTAATGGACTTTAAAAAAAAATGTTTATTTATTTTGAGAGAGAGAGAGCACATAGGGGAGGGGCAGAGAGACAGGGAGAGAGAAAAATCCCAGGCAGGCTCTGCTTTGTCAGCACAGAGCCCAATCTCACAAACTGTGACATCAAGACCTGAGCTGAAATCAAGAGTTGGACAGTTGGACACTTAACTGACTGAGCCACCCAGGTGCCCCTGCATAGACTTTTTGATTGCAGAGTCACTTTCTTCCACACTGTCTTATATCTTTATAAGGCACAGAAGTTACCAAGACAAACTACAAAGACAATGAAAATAAAAAGAAAGCAAGCATGAAGTATGAAGTATCCTGCTGCCAGTTTCAGTATGTGCTTCAGAAATACTAAGTGTTGTGTGTGTGTGTGTGTCTGTGTGTGTGTGTGTATATGAGGGAGAGAGAGTACATATAGGAGTACAACACACTTTCAACTTTTATTAAGTGGTATTCAAATGTTTAGGCACATAGTATGCGTGTAAGAAAAAAAAAAACGACTTGTCAACTCTTAAAAGTTCTATAGAGAAGTGGCCAGATTTTTATATTAGGCCCCAACAAATCCAACTTAAAGCTACAACTCCACTTCAAAGTTTGGCTAAATGATGTCACGTGACAAACTGTCCTTTAGTTTTAAACAGAAACACTATAAAACATGTGTTTATTTGAACAGCAGGGCCTGTGCAAATTGATCTGCTGCAGTCAGGGGGAGCAAAGGGTTCTGGGATTAACTTTAGCTAAAAAGGAGCAACCACTCCAGGGCATCAGGTTTAATTACCACTTAGACTGTCAAGGTTTGAATGGCCATGTGACCCACCCACCCCAGAATGTAAGCTCTGTGAGAACAGGACCCTTTGTGCTAGGAGAGAGTCTGGTGCAGAGCAAGTAGTTGATAATATTTATCGAATTAACTTCTCAAATCTGTGTCTCCTGCATCAGCCAGTTTAAACCACTTCAGACCTAACCACCCTGCATGTTCCTCTCACACTTCAAACTGAAACCAAAATGCAGTTTTCTTTCCCCACATTCCTTAGATTGGCACCGCTGTCACATGGTAACCAAGTCCAGATAAGTCAGCCTCTTAGGTATCTCCAGAGACCTCTTCCTCTCCAGCTGTATCACTTTTGAATCAGTTTAGGCGATGGCTAACTTTTTTTTTTTTTTTTTGGGGGGAATTGTCGCCAGTCTTATTCTATTCTTCAGAAATCCTTGGAAACTGTTTTTTGTTTTTTCTGAAACCTCATACCCCTTTAATAGCTAATCCCAAACGACTTCCAAGAAAAATTCTAAATTCCTGAGCACCTACCAGGCCTTTCATCGTGCCTACGCCTCCAGCTTGACCCATCTCCCAATCCCCAAACTTTAGTCATTCAAAACTACAATTCCCAGAACATTCCAGGTGCTCTCACATCTCTGGAAACGTGATTGAGCACTCCTTATCCCCAATTATCCTCGCTCTTGGCAGATTCCTATTCATCCTTCAAAACTCAGCTCCTTTTGAACCTCTGATGGTCACCCTCCGTGACTGTTGGGGGTTTCCTCTCTGGCACACCTTCACTGAGCCTGTACCAGGGCGCTGAGCACTTTGGAGGCGGGGACTGTCTTCATTTTAGTCTCCTCAGCAAAGCAGCAGCAGAACCTCCTCATTGTTCTTGATGAGTGAATGAAGGCATAAACGCTAGAGAGAGAACCTCACTCCAGGGGAACGCCCTCACGTTACAGATGGGAAACTGAGGCCCGGGGAAGTGACGTGACCTGACAAAATCCAACAAGAGGGGAAGGATCTGGGCCTCCAGGCTTTTGGCCATTGATTTTTTTTTCTTCTTCACTATTAGCAAGCCAGTTACAGTTAGAGACCTATTTATTGCTACATCGAACTCCAGTCTCTGCTTTATTTAAACCCTCACAGCAGCTAATAAGCGTCCCTCATTGTGATAAGGTTAAATTTTTTTTTTTTTTTTTTTTACTCCGTTGCCTGGTATGTTTCCTGAAGAGCCAACATCGTCTTTTTGCTTCCAGTTGTGACTGGGAGTTACAGGATCCTCTCCATCTTTCACCACCAACCCCTCACAGGAAGAGGGACCTCTGTCAGGAAGCGACTCCCATTCCTGCTGCGTGACAGTTTGTCTCCGGAAACCGTGGCGCCCTCAGTACAGCCAGATCTCCAGTGGCTTAGGGTTGGTAAGGGCTCTTCACAGATGTGAATAAAACTCAGGGCAACGCCCTTGAACTCTACCTTGCAACTCTTCAGGATGTTTGGAGGCGATGCTGCCTCACCTCTTATGCCTATCGGGACAAATATCGGGGCTGCTGAGGTCGCGTAGGGGCCAGATGCGCGGACTCGCTCCGTGACCGAGCCACTTTGCCTTTCGGTTGAAAAGCGGGGTTTGGCCACCAGAGTTGGGAGACGCCAAGAGGAGGAAGGCGGGGCACCCTGGGCTGACTGAGACGCGCGCGCCGGTCGCGTGCTCCCGGCGGTCGGGGCGGGGCCTCCAGCCACGCCCTCCCTCCGCCTTCTGATTGGTCCTTTCGAAACAGGCGGCGAACCGCTGCGAGCCCGGAGGCTCAGGCGGAGGCGGCGGCGGTTGGTCAGGGGCGTGCCGGCTCCGCACAGATTGAATTGAGATGTCACCCCGCAGGAAGAAGTGACCATCCCGCGCCGGGGCGAGTGAGTACTTCCCCGTTTGCCTTCTTTTTAACTCGCGAGCCTTCCCTCGCCTTCTAGGGGCTGCTGCCCCTCAGGTGCCGGTCGAGGGACCCCCACCCCCACCCCCCTTCTCGCGCTCAGCGGAGTCCAAGCGGTGGTTTGTTTGGGGCTGCGGGATCCAAGACGTTCTGCGATTGGCCCGCCGCAGAGTTCGCGTCGTCTGATTGGTCCCTGGGGCTGTCAAGGTGAAGTTTTGCCTGCCCTCCCCGGCCCTCTCCTGCCCACCCTTGTGTGTGGCGTGAGGCGCAACAGGTGTGCAGGGGCGGGGGGACGGCAGGTGCAGACACAGTAGGTGGGGAAAGAGGTATCCGCCTTTACCGCTCTGCTTTGGAATCTAGAGAGGGATCAGAGCCTGCAGTTTAGTTGAGGGTCTCCGGGGGCACCCTTATCCCCAAGCGCGTAGCACAGATAAGGGTCACTTGATTCCTCAACACCACCCTTTGGAAGAATGAATGAAGTTACTGACCTTGGGGAGAGAATGACACAGACCTTCCTTTTTGCCTGCCGGCAGAGCTGACAGCTTCTTCCCTACTTGTTCTCTCTGGTCCGGGCAGGGCTCTGCTTTCCCACCTGCACCCCTCAGCTTGGAGGGCTGCCTTGGGGGAGGATTGCAAAAGAAAGGGAAGACTTGTAGATTGCTCTGGAAATCCAGGGAGAACTTGGAAAGCTTGCTTCCTCTTGGAGTCACTCCTGGTTCCTAAGTAATCTTTTCAAACCCAGGGATTGAACTTTATGGATTTAAGAGTGCTTTACGGGACGCACGGTGGAGTTGCTGATCCAGCCTTTAAGTGAAGAGATGGGGGTGTTTTTTTTGCAGGCCCAGTCCAAGTCACGCTTTGGGTTTTCTTTTGCTCGGATGAAGCGCGCTAACAACTACTTTCTCAGAAGATAAGCAGTTAGTGAACTGCTGTTTGATCACCTCTCTTGGCGCTTAAATTGTTAAGAATTAGAATTCTCACCACCTCAGATTTTCTTTGGGAGGAGATTGGAATGGATTTGAATGAAAAAGTGGAAACCGATGAGAATTTTCTCGCGTAGATTCTGATACAAGTTGTCTGACTCATCTGTTTCAAAAGCTCGTTAAAAGCCAACCGACTTTGGATAGTAGATGCCTCTGCTATTTTGACATTACTGAATTAAAAGTAATATTTCTTTTCAGCATAGCAGAGTTGCTAAACATTCAGGCTCTGAAATCAGGTTTTACCATGTGTGTGACCTTAGGCAAGTTGTTTAATCTTTCTAAGGCTAAATAAATTTCCTGATCTGTGAAAGAAGGTCAATATTAGTTCCCTACCTTATTGATGGAAAGGTTGTTATGAGGATTAAATGAAATAATCCATGTAAATGGTTTAGTACAGTGCCCGGCACAGAGCTATTATTATTTCTGTGCTGTTTAATTTGTATTCAAAGTTTCAAGCTACACCCAAAGGGCTGAGAGAGCAGAAGGTAAAGGCAGTGCCAGAGGCAGCGATGAGTTCTCATTCATTGATTAATTAAATGCCTGTAAAGCATTAAAAATAGTATCTGGCACATACTAAATACTGTTACTATTTATCAGACTCATTATTACCTAGGATGTGCAGGTATGTGTTTTAGGTGCTTAACTTACATTATTGTTAAACCTGTAAGTAATCCTCCCTGTAATAGATGAGGAAACTGAAGCTCAGAGAAAGCAAATAACCTACTAAGTCCTCCTGGAATTCAGTCCACGGTTTTCTTTGTGTCACACCGCCCTTCATTTATATTCCCAGCACTATATAACTTCTCTGCACAGAGTTGTTTGTATGGCCCAGGTTCATTTCTGCCATGGGCATAGGTTTATTTTGAACATTTCTTTAATTAAAAAAAATAATGAAATAATTTGTGATGGTAGATCAAAGTGTGTGATAAGAGAATAAAGTCAGTAACAAATGTATTACTAAAACACTAAATGAGTCCAGTGGTGTTTGGAGAATTTACCAATTTAAAAATAATGTTTCCCAGTTTGTATTTTTCCATTTAGCTTTTGTGTATTCACTATATTTTTACTATGCCGCACTCCTCAATTGTTTTTTTTTCCTCCTGTAAATCTCAAGTTTGGAGATAAGAGAAGAAAGTTCAGTTATTTCAATAATATTTCCAAGCCTACTGTTGATGAGGAAAGTAAGGGATTAAGGTTAATATGTATTGTTAGATTTTACTTTCTTACAGTAACATGTCTGTGTATGTCTGCGTGAATGTGTGCATGTGTTTTGCTTTCTTGTTACCTATTGCTTTCTATACTTCGATATCAGATACACCTTTACGTACCTAATGAACCATGTGATATACATGGAATTTGAGAGAGTAGGAAGCTTGAGTCTGTCAGTAAGTTTGTCCCACTGCCGGTTTCCCCATTTTTAATTGAAATTTAACTGCCACAGAGAAATGCCTCAGAAGCCATGCTTACAAGGTAAGGCAGTAATTACAATTGTATTTCTTCAGTGTTTCTCATTCTAAAAAGTTTTCTCATGCTATTACTTTGCTACAGAGTAGTTTGTTTTAACAGAGTTACCATGTATTTTATAAATCACTAATTTCCAAAGAACTAGAATGTAATAAAATGTAGCAAATGCACTAAATGTTAATTTCATCTTTGATGTTGAAAGCTTTTAGGAATTTATAGTACAAAGACCATCAGTCATGTGATAGATATTGCTGAAGTGCTAATAGAGACTTCTGCCTACTGTCACACACCATACATTTTTCTGTAATAGTATAATATTAGCTATGGTGGAGAACTCCTTTTACATAGAGTTTTAAACATAATGACTTATTTTTTCTTGATGGATGACTTGTTACTATTTTTTATTCTAAAAATAAAATTGGCTGTTGAAAAACTTGTTTGTGCAGGAGTTTTTCTTTTTCACACCTTCCCTCCCCCAATTTGGAAAACATTGTGATCCTAATAACATACATACTGCTCTGCAGATTGCTTTTGGTCACATAATGTATAATAGACATCTTTTCATAGCAGTAGCTATAGCTCTTCCTTTTTCAAGTGGCTGAATAATATACTGCAACTTATTTGAGCACCTTCCTGTTAATAGATGCTTTATGTTGTTTTTACATTTCTTTATATTAGTGTTTGTGTATGTGTATGTTTTCCATAGAGTCTTTTAGTTTATCATATATAAAGGCTAACTGATGGAAGTTGTTTAAAAATTTTTAGGATAAATGAATAGTTCTATCAAACATAAAATTAAGTTATTCAGGTGGAATCTCTATGAAACATTGCAAGAGAAAAATTTCAAATAGAAAAGCAAAGACTCCCAACAAATGAACAGTCTTTATAATTTTGCAAATAACGTGATTTTTTATGAAGCTCTAAGAATCTTATTTCTTTCTCTTGAGTCTTCATCTGTTTTGGAAGCTGCTTTTTCCTTAAATGCACGTACCACAGATTTACTTCATTATTGTTTCATGTTCCCTTTAGTGATAAATGCAACATTTATTGTATTTAGGAGTAAGTCTGGTACTAATTTTAGCACTAATTTCTATATTGTAGTAGAAGAAATGGAGAATGTTACCCACCCACCCCCCAAGATTCTTATTTTATAAAGTATAGAGTAAAATAGAATCATGTATTGATTGCTGTGTACCCTAAAGTGGGGAGGGAGTTCATGAGGTTTTTTGTGTGTGTGTTTTTTTTTTTTCCTTAGAGGAATTGAATCTGAAAATAGGTAGGAGGGAGTCTTGAGGAAAGGAGGAGAACGATTGTTGCATGTAGATAGATCATCATGTCGAAGTCCCAGAGATGAGAGAGCATGCTCAAAGGGTCTGAAAGAAGTTCAGTATAGCTGGAGTGTGAGGATCAAGAGAAGAGGCTAGCAGGAACTTATAAAGCTTTGTTAGCTTTGTTGGGGAGTTGGGGCTTTATCCTGAAGGCATTGGAGGGTCATTAAGGGTTTTAAGCAGGGGAGTAGTAAGGTGTCCTCAGATGAGTGTTTGTGAAGGATCTGTCTGGCTGTAGTACGTGAAGAGCAGGTTGGAGACTTGCAAGGCTGGAGAAAAGGTGACTGATTGGAAGCTGTTTCAGTAAAGCTAGAGAGAGGTGATGGTGGCTTGAACTAGAGGGGTGGCCATAGATATTGAAGAGAAAACTTAGAGGTACAAGCAATAAGATATGGTCACAGATTGTTTTGACTGAGGGATTCAAGGAGGCGGTGGAGGCGTGGGAGAGCAAGGAATCATGGATGACCTGTTTAACTTGGCGAATGTTGGTGCTGTTCCCTGTAGTAAACACAGGAAGCTTTTGTAAATGTTTAAATGAGTGAGTAAATGAATAAATGATCTCAGTTACACAGAGGCAGGGCCCTTTGGTGGTGATGGTGATGGTGATGATGATGATGGTAGACAATGCATAGCACAATGGGTTTCACCTATAAATTTTGCATGTTTTTTTGTTTGGTTGGTTTTGTTTATATTTTAGCATACTATTTACAACTGGTGCCATTTTCCTTGTTGCTTCAAACATGATGGGCTCGCTATATCTTCTAATCATGTTCTGGATGTGTATCAGTTTCTTCAGGCCAAATGTCTTGACCCTCTGGGTGCAGTTTCCATTCTCCACTTAAGATGTGTATTACTTTCCTATTACTACCAGAACACATTACCACAAACTTATTGGTTTAAAACAACACAAATGTATGATCTTATGGTTTGAGAGGTCACAAATCAGAAATGAGCTAAGAAAGGAAAAAAAAAGATATTGTCAGGGCTTCCTTCTTTCTGGAGGCTCCAGGGGAAAGTCCATTTCTTTCCCTTTTCCAGCTTTGAGAGGATGCCTGTATTCCCTGACTCCTTCCTCCATCGTCACAGCCCTCAGTGGCACAACCCAAATCTGTCTCCCTCTCTGCCTCTTTTCCATCATGATATCTCCTTTTTTCTCTCTGCTTCTCACTTTGCCTTCTCTGACTTTTCTGCATCCTTTTTAAAAATAAAATGTATTTCTTTTTATTGAGGCACAATTGACATATCATGTTATATTAGTTTCAGATGTACAATATACATGATTTGATATCTGTATATCTTGTAAAATGGTCACCACAGTAAATCTAGCTGGCATCCATCCCCATACATGGTTATAATTGTTTTTCTTGTGATGAGGACCTTTAAGTTTACTTTCTTACCAGCTTCCAAATATGCAATAAAATATTAACTATAGTCAGTCACCATGCTATAATTACATCCCCATGACTTACTTACTTTATAACTGTAGGTTGTATCCTTTGACCCCCTTTACTCATTTTGCCCACCCCCTACTCCTCCCTCTGGCAATCACCCATCTGTTCTCTTTATCTGTAAGCTTGGTTTGTTTGTTTAGATTCCACCTATAAATGAGATCATACAGCATTTGTTTTTCTCTGACTTATTTCACTTAGCATAATGCTCTTCAGGTCCATCTATGTTGTCACAAATGGCAAGATTTCATTCTTTTTTTATGGCTGAATAATATTCCATTGTATTTGTGTACTACATCTTTATCCATTCATCCATCAGTTGACACTTACATTGTTTATGTATCTTGGCTATTGTAAACAATGCTGTAGTGAACATGGAGGTGCATATATCTTTTTTGAATCACTGCTTTCATTTTCTTTGATTAAATACCCAGAAATGGAATTGTTGGATCATGTGGTAGTTTCATTTTCATTTTCATTTTTTTTTTTTTTTTTTAGGAAATTCCATACTGTTTTTCATAGTGGCTATATCAATTTACATTCCCACCAACAGTGCATGAGTTTTCCTTTTCTCCACATTCTCACCAACACTTGTTATTTCTCATCTTTTTGATGATAGCCATTCTGACAGGTGTGAGATGATATCTCATTGTAGTTTTGATTTGCATTTCCCTAATGATTTGTGATGTTGCCTTTTCATGATGTCTTGCTGCCTGCCCATCTGTATGTCTTCTTTGGAAAAATGTCTGTAAAGGTAAGGTCCTCTGACCATTATTTAATCAGATTTTTCTTTTTCTTTTTCTTTTCCTTTTTTTTTTTTTTTTTTTTGCTATTGAGTTGAATTGGATATTAAGCCCTTATCAGATATATGATTTGCAAATACTTTCTCCCATTCCATAGGTTGCCTTTTCATTTTGTTGTTGGTTTTCTTGCTGTGCGTCAGCTTTTTAGTTTGATGTAGTCCCACTTGCTTATTTTTGCTTTTGTTGCCTTTGCCTTGGGAGTAAGATCCAAAAAATCATCTCCAAGACTGATGTCAAGGATCTTACTGCCAATGTTTTCTTCTAGGAGTTTTATGGTTTTAGGTCTTACATTCAAATTCAAGCCTTTAATCCATTTGAGTTAATTTTTGTGAATGGTGTAAGATAGTGGTCCAGTTTCATTTTTTTGCATGTGGTTGTCCAGTTTTCCCAACATCATGAAAAAAATTTTTTTTTAATGTTTATTTATTTTTGAGGGACAGACAGAGAAAGTGCGAGTGGGGGGAGGGGCAGAGAGAGATGGAGACACAGAATCTGAAGCAGGCTCCAGGCTCCTGGCTCCAAGCTGTCAGCACAGAGCCTGACTGGGCTTGAACTCACAAACCATGAGATCAGACCTGAGCCGAAGTTGAATGCTTAACTGACTGAGCCACGCAGGTGCCCCTGTCCAACACCATTTACTAAAGAGACTGTTCATTCCCTATAACATATTTTAGGCTCCTTTGTTAAAAATTGACCACAAACATGGGTTTATTTTTGGGTTCTCTAATCTGTTCTATTGATCTGTATGTCTGTTTTCATGCCAGTACCATACTGTTTTTGTTGTTGTTGTTATTGAAGTGTAATGTAACACACATTGTTACTTTAGCTTCAAGTGTACAACATAGTGATTCCACAAGTCTATCCATTATTCTGTACTTATTGCAAGTGTAGCTACCTATACTGTTTTGATTATTGCAGCTTTGTAATATAGTTTTGAAAACAGGGAGAGTGATGTCTCTAGCTTTGTTTTTCTTTCTTAAGATTGCTTTAGTTATTTGGAGCCTTTTGTGGTTACATACAAATTTTAGGATTGTTTGTTCTGTTTCTGTGAAAAATGCCATTCGAATCTTGGAAGGGATTGCAATGAATCTGTAGATTGCTTTGGGTAATATGGACCTTTTAAAAACATTAATTCTTCTAGTTTAAGAGCATGAAATATCTTTTCATATATTCGTGCCTTTAATTTCTTTCATCAATGTTTTACAATTTTCAGTTTGTACACATCTTTTACCTCCTTGGTTAAATTTATTCCCAGGTATTTTATTCTTTATGATGCCACTGTAAATGGGATTATTTACTTAATTTCTCTTGCTGATAATTTATTATTAGTGTATAGAAACAATAGATTTTTTTTTAAAGTTTATTTGTTTTGAGAGAGAGAGAACATGAGCAGGGGAGGGACAGAGAGAAGGAGAGACAGAATCCCAAGCAGGCTCTGCGCCATCAGTTCAGAGCCTGACATGGGGCAAAACAACAGATTTTTATGTATTGATTCTTGTCTAAATGTTGAATTCATTTATTCTAAGAATTTTTTGGTGATCTTTACAGTGTTTTATATGTAATATCATGTAATGTACAAATAGTGACAGTTTTATTTCTTTCTAGTTTAGATATTTTTATTTTTTCTTGCCTAATTGGTTTGGCTATGACTGCCAAATACTATGTTGCATAAAAGTAGAGAGAGTAGGGATCCATGTCTTGTTTTTGATTTTAGAGGAAAGGCATTCAGTTTTTGACCATATGATGTTGGCTATGGGCTTGATATATATGACCTTTGATATGTAGTGTTCCCTTTATACCCAGTCTGTTGAGAGTTTGTCTTATAAATTGATGTTGAGTTTTGTTAGAATGCTATTTCTATATCTATTGAATGATTATATGATTTTTATTTTTTAGTTTGTTAACATGGTATATACCATGTTGATTGATTTGTGCATATTGAACCATCCTTGCATTCCTTGAATAAATCCCACTTGATCATGGTGTATGATCCTTTTAATGTATTGTTGAATTCAGTTTGCTAATATTTTGTTGAGGATTTTTGCATCTATGTTTATCGGTGATTTTGGCCTCTGCATCCTTCTTATAAAGAGTCTTGTGATTACATTGAACTCACCAAGATCATCTGTTATCCCAAAGTCTTTAATTTACTTAATCTGTAAAGCACATCTTGCTCACACACAGATTCTGGGGATTAGGATGTAGACATTTTGGGGAGTCATTATTCTGTCTACCACAAATAGAGTTTATTTAAGATGTAATAAAAATGTACTGTCCACTGAGGCATACAAATTCCTGAGTAGCACATTGCTTCCAGAATCCTTGCCCCTTGGCACAGCTATTCTGTCCTTTTCACTTGGATACTCTGCCTATATACCATTTTTAGTCATTTTCTTTTTCTTAGTGATTCTAAGGCATCTCACTTGACCTGCTGGTACCTTAACCAGTAACCACTGTACATATTTCACTTTGGACATGCTGGGTGAAAGGCAAAATCATTTATCAATTTAGGTTACATAATAAATGAAAATAATAAAGAATACCAAAAATGGTCTCCCAGTAGATACTTGTCTACTATGTAGCTGCTTCTAACCTACTGTCACATTTTGTTCTACAACAAAAGCAGTGTGGAGAAGGGAGACAACCCAGTTTTCCCCAGAGATTTTGAAATTTTTCCTACCAAAAATGTTTCCTAAACTTTAGGCTTGAATACTTTTTTCAATACTGTTTCCAACAGCAGTCCAGGAACTTATAGTTGGTGAAGCAATGTACAGAAATAATACAAAATGGTATGAAGCAGTATAAAGGACGTGATTAGAAATGCTATGTGAATTCAAGAGTTAAAGATAAAATCAGAAGGAATTCAGACCAGTCAGGAAGGCTACTGGGAGGAGGTAATAAATTATAAGCCCAGTTAGCTGAGATGATCTTAGATGAGGGATCTTTTCAACTCTTCTTTCTCTATGTCCTTTGCTAACTCCTCTCATGTCTAAATGTTGGATTTTGTCAGGACTTGTTCTTAGGCCTTTATCACTGTTTTCTCCATTTCTTTCTTAGATGATCTCATTCTTTTCAGTGGCTTTACCTCCCAAGTATTTGCTGACAATTTCTACCTCCTTGAACTTTTTTCTTAGCTCTAGAATAGTATTTCCAACTGCTAGATCGACACTCCCACTTGGCTGTCTTTAAAGGCTTCTCAAATTAAACATGACCAAAGCACAGCACTTTTGACCTGTTAGTACTCTGTTCCCTGCTTTGATCTATTCAGACTCCCATCATCCTCATCTCCCACTAACTATTTGCTCAGTTGCTTAAGCCAGAAACCTGGGAGTCATTCTTAATAGTTCACTCTGTCCTTACATCCCTCCTATCCACCTCTCCATTTCTAACCATTATCAAGTCTTGGTTCTAACTGAAGTGGATATCAAATCCATCCACTTCTCTTGAGTAGAGACACTATCCACATTCTAGTTCAGTCACCATCATTTGTCACCAAACTACTGCAGTACTGCAGTAGATTCCTAACCCTTCCTCTGCTAGGCACCTCTCCACCTCATTTCCTGTATGCTCCCATTTCCTATATGGTCTCACTGTTTCTACCCCTGTCTTTGTCTCCTTCTTTCATTGATTCCCCTGGTTCTTTTTCCCATCTCTACCCATTCCCCTTTCAGTTTCCTTCCCACTTTCTCTCTTAAACCCATTACTATTTCACTCCCATACTCCTCTCTCCCCCTCAGAGAGTTCTTTTGAAACTATGAGTTAGATCGTCTCTCCCTTGGGTAAAGCTCTTCCATGGTTTCTCACTGCTCCTAAAATGAAATCTAATTTCCTCAACATGGTCCTGTGTGATGGGGCTGCTGCTTAATGTTTCAACCCCATCCTAAGCCACACATTCTCCATGCTTCAGCCATACCTGCTTCTTTCAGTTCTAGGTATGTGCCACATTCTCTCTTCAAAGTCTTTACAAAAATTATTCTCTATACTTAGAACTCTTCCTCTCTTTCTCTGGCTAAATCCTATCATTCTTCAAATTCATGTTTTCCGTCCAGCAAAACCGTTTCTAATCATTCAATCTAAGTCTAAAGTAGCTGTTTCCTTCCCTGTTCTTTTCTTCAAAGCAGTTATCATGATTTAACACTGTGTATTCATTTGTGTGGTTGCTTTTTTTTTTTTTTTTTAACCTTCCCACTGGTGTATTCATTCCGTAAGGGCAGTCACACGTCTGTTGACATTCATTACTGTGTCTCTTGCCTATGGTGCTAGTTCACTGCAGAGGAAGAGTAATAAATGCTTGTTGAATAAATGAATGAATATACACCACATGGAAAAGCATACAGCCTGAACCGCAGCATAGCCACAGAAATGAACGAAACTGAGGGAGAACAATGAGGAGATAGGCTGAATGGAGCAAAGGGCCTATGTTAGATAAATTCCTAAAGACTTTTATTCTAGCCAACAGGATTGTGAGTCATAAATTAATATGTGAGTATCCTCCCAATTATGACATGGGCATTTTATAGCTTTTACTTTCACTTATAACTATATTTATTTATGTTAGTGAAATAAGTTATCCATATTATGTTTAATGATTTCTGAGTGTTATTAGCCTTATCTCTTTTTAATTTGATAAGTTATATTAAATAAACTATAATTATGTCTCATCACAGTATTAATTATACCAACTAATTTGTTAAGTGCTAGTTATCTGTCAGGTCCTTTATATGTATCATCTCACTTAATCTTTATAATAACCATATGAAGGAGGTGGTGGTATCTCATTTTACAGATGAGAACACTGAGAATCAGAGAAATTAAGAATCCCAAGGTCATATAGTTAATATGCTAGACCTGGAATTCAAACCAGATGTGTCTGCTATTTTTTACTACTACTACTATAGCTGGTGTCTCTATGGTGAGTTGTTTTAGAACACATTAAAAAAGTGAAATATGTTTTGTATGACTATAACATTTCTATTTTCCCTAGTAGGCAATTAGAAAATATTTAACTCAAAATTTTAAAGCTAAGAAATTTTTTCCCCCTGAACAAATCAGAGAGGATATCTTTTACAACTATTTTTCTAAATGAAGCCTTGAAAAATGATGACATGGTTTTTGACATACAGAAAGGTGTACAGACTAGTATAACACCTGTGTTCTCACCACTTATCTTGAAATAAAATCTTACCAGTACAGTTGAAAGCCATTTCTCCTCAATCTCATCTTCCTCCCTCTCCTCAGCAGTAAACATTATCCCACTATCCCAACTTTGGAATTTATCATATCCCTGCAGCTTATGTATCTTGGCAATAATCTGGTGTCTGAGTACGATATGTGGTACGGTGCAGTTAATATCATTATTTTTCTGAAAAAAACTTACCTTATTTCTTTGCTTTTTTGCCATTCTTTTTTAAATTGGCCCCCTGATTTGTACCAGGAATGAGCTTTGCCACTTTATGCTCTCCCGCCATATCTTGTAACATGGGTGAGGAATAAAAATGTACTCAGTTTCAGAGCCTACAGCTATGGGACAAAGGATCAGTTCAACAGGTTGGCATTTTTGCCAGTCATGATCTGAAGCCAAATTGGTATGAAGAGGCTTACCATAAATGATCTTAAGGACCTCATGACTGATCTTGTTTCTAAGATGAGTAAGTGGGTTAGGTACAAATCCTATTCAAGTTTCAGGTAGGTGAGTGCCTTCTGTGTTTTGTTTTCCCCAGATTTTAAAGGTTAAGTATAGTACTCTTCCCTTATGATCTCTGGATAAGCTCCTGGTCTTGTGAATGATTCCCAGCAGTGTTACAGTATAGTTTGGACTTGGTCACATGAGAGGTCTTTTTGCCCAAATCTAAGGGAAAGGACTTCCTCAAGTTGGCAAAGAATAGAAATAGACTCCCCCCAAAAGGAAGAAAGACAAAAACAAAACAAAACAAAGGCAATAATTTGCTAATTAAGATGCAGCTCCCCACCCAAAAAAAAAAAAAAAAAAAAAAAAAAAAAAAAAAAAAAAAAAAGAAATGCTGCTGACTCAGCATAATTGGTTTATATGAGAAAAATAGAGACTGAGACTTTTAGGGAAAGAAAAGAGGAGAATAGGTAATCAAATGAGTGAGAAGCAAGAATAATAATTATGATGCAGACTGGGGTCGGGGCCAACTATAGAATAGATGCTACTCTTGGGATTAAAAGCCTGAGACACAAAAATGGTTTAGAAAGATAATAGTAAGTGACTAGAAAATATCTACAACTGGCTCTTAGTACCTGGGACATGGTGACTACTCATTAATTAACTGATGGTTTACTGATACAATCTCAGTTTATAAAAATTTCTCAATAAAAGTATATATTTGCATATGTGATAATTTTTCCTATGTGAAGATACATTATAGCTTATCTGAGTATGATTTTATTAAAGAATCTCTTTTTAAAGGTAATTTAGATGGTCATATTTTGTCATCTTAAAAGTAGTTCTTTGCATTATACAAGAAGAATGTTTTGAAAATATATATACAAAAGACTCTTCTGCTAAAGTTCAAGTGACTGAAGGTTGTTCACAAATTCTTGATTTCTTTCATAAAACGAATTCTGTTGGATTTTTGCATAAAAAGTGCAACTACTAAACATTCTTGTGATAGCTTCTTTGTGAATGTGTCACTGTTCTTGATTTGCACACGCCTTATAATTTAGGCCTTCTTTTGTTTTGGGTTGGCAGTTCCAACTGTTAAAGCTCTTGTCTGATTATGTGGGACTCCTTATTTTAATGGGAGCAGCTTCTTTGCTGCATTTTTAAAAAATGGTCTCGGAAGCTTCTTACTGTGGATCTTTGTTGAGGACAAAGGATTATTTATGCTAAAGGAAAATGTATTCCCCACTGAATTAGCTCGTGGGAAGCATAACAAGCTTATTAGTAATGCTCAATTGTACTTTGGCCTTTTGCTATGGTAGAGAGAAGGAAAAATGACATCAAAAAGGACATTCTGCTGTCCTTTGCCTTCCCGCAAAGAAAACGTGATGTAATATTAGACTTTTGTTAGATTTAGCTCAAGTTCAACTTTGGTACCAGCAGAAATATTCCTGAAAGAAAAGTGGTATGTTTGGTATAACTTAGGGGAGAAAATAACTTTCCTTGGAAATTGATAGCATTATAGCTTTATAAACCATTTTATATTTTTTATTAGAATGTTTTAATGGTGGTTTACAATAAAAAATAGACTAGTATATTATGCTCGTATAAGCAATCAATATTCCTAAATTTTATATGTTGTTGTCTATGTTATTGTGAGTGTTTTTAAACTCTTCACTTTTTCCTTTCTAAAAATACATTAAAGAATTTTATTAACCTAACTTAATTAATTAAATTGTAGTTTTTTCTTATACATTTCAAAAATAGTACTTTGGAGTTAAAATTGCTGTTTTTTGTTTCTGTTTTTTTTTTTTTTTTTTGTCTTTAGCACCTTATGGATAAAATAGCTTATGAAGAATTATTATAGAAAGTCCCTGAGTATTGTTTCATAGTTAAAATTGCTGTCTGTCTTTATTACCTTGTTGTCTGGCAGAAGAAGCTAATGGTTAAGCCTGTGACTTTATACAAAGTCCAGATGAACTTATACGATCTCTTTATCTTGACTTCGGTATCAGTTGTGATATTTATGTTTGCATTACAGTTACATTATGTTTACAGGGGAAATTTTTGGGAGACTTTTATATGTGCTAAGTTTTATTGTCAGTTTTATTTTACTCACCAGATGCTTCAAGAATTACTTTGATATCAATGCCAGAATCTACATATTAAATGTGTTTCAGGTTTTCCTCTTTTAAATGAGGAATACTTTCATAAGTGAGAAGCTAGGGGTGATAATTGAATTCTCCTACAGTCAAACTATTCCAAATAGAAGAAAAAGTTTTAGGTTTTCAGTCAAATGGAAGATTAAAGCAGATTCCTTGTAATTTGGAGGTGGGGGAGTAGGAAAGCTACCACTATTTGCATATTAATGTTTTGTTCTATTTTCAGAAAAGCATTTTCATTTCAACATAGATGGCCATGCAACCTGCAATTCAAGTAAGTGTTTTTCTTGGAAAAATATGTATTTAAATTATGAGATTATAATAAATTTATGATAATTAGTAAAATATTAAAATTATCACAAAATGTGTTTAAGGAACTAGTTTCTTAAGTATCAAATTTTAGTTACAGGAATTAATATATTTTAACTTTCTAGTTCTGAAAAGATTTTAATTTTAACTTTTTTACTAAATATTTGTAAGACTCAAAAGTTCCTTAGAATTTGTGGGTCCATCTTACTTATACTACCGAGGGAAGAGAATTGGAATATTTTGTAGTTTCCCTGTCCTTACAATTTATTATGTGTTTGTAATTAAAAGAGCTATCAATGAAAACAATTATAAATTATTTATTTTATACAGTTGTCTCTGTGCCCTGTTATGACTGTAAATGATCAGGCATTAAAACTTAAAATTTAGTGTTTTTTTGTTTGCTTTTTGGTCAGGGGAGGCAAGATAAACAGACAAACCAGAATAATCTTAAATTTGAATGATGTCCAGAGTTGGTATTTGCTATATTGCTTCTATATTCTTTTAAATGTTTTCTTTTGATATAAATAGAACATGCTTGAATCTTAAAGATAAAAATCACATTGAAATTCTACCTATAAAGATGCAAGCAGCTATTAATAAAATTTGCCTTGCAAAGTGAGAACTTTAAAATCAATCATTTCTCATTCTGGGTCTTCCACTCTTGGTTGTGAGATTCTGGCAACTTATTTTACCTCTAAGAGTCTCTGCTTCCTTACCTCCAAGGTAAAGATAATAGCACTTATGTTTCAGGGTTGTTGTGAGGAAATCAATGGAATCAATGAAAGAACATGAGCAAAGTGCCTACTAGAATATACGTTGCATAGTAGACACTTCCAAAATTTGGTTGCATCATTGGTACAACAAAATTCTCCAGATATAAAACTGGAGATTAAACTTGTGTCTTGAAAGTATTTTTTTTTTCTTTTCTCTTTTCTTCTTTCTTTCTTTCTTTCTTTCTTTCTTTCTTTCTTTCTTTCTTTCTTTCTTTCTCCCTTCCTCTCTTTCTCTCCCTCTCTTTCTCTTTCTTTCTGTCTCTTTCTCTCTTTTCTTTCTTTCTTTCTTTCTTTCTTTCTTTCTTTCTTTCTTTCTTTTCTCTTTCTTTCTTTCTTTCTTTCTTTCATTCATTCATTCTTAGAAAGATGGCAGTGAGTGAAGCCTAGAGAAGATGATTTATTTATCAAATGTTAGCAACTCTGAACATGATCCTGCTTATACTCCCTCCTGTGTGTACTATGCAGCTGTATCCTCCACTCTGTTAATAAAGAGTTCTATTATACTTTTTTCCTTTTGGGACTTGGAAGTCCATGGCAGTGTTCCAAAAGGTCTTGTTCTTGCCCTCTGAGTCCTCTCAAACCCACATTGAGGATGCTCAAAACTCCTTCATTACTCAAAACCATTTTTAATACCATTTTTTAATCTGATTATTTCTATTTGTCCTCTTTTCACCTCTTTACCCAAGTCTCAGAAATGTCATCAGTTTTTTCTTGATTCCTTATGGTGTGCTTTATATCATTGCCACATTGATCATGTTTTTCTCATTCTATTCTAATGCCATTAATATTTTCTTAACTTGGTAATTTTCTTCAGAGTTTTGTTTTAAAGTTCTATGAAATCTTCTCTGATCCAGATTTTACAGATTCATCTTTATTAATTCTTTATAAGAGTACCCTTGACATCTCTCATGGATGTTTTTTGATTCTCTCTCTGATGAATGTGAGAACTTTGTAGGATTTTCACCTCTTTCTCAGCTAATTATATAAGCCAGTTGCATATTCATAAGTGCCTTGTAGAGAGGAGACATCCATCAGATAGCTGATTAATTGATTTCTTATTTTTTTAAAAATTTATTTATTTTTGAGAGACAGGGTGGGGCAGAGAGAGAGGGAGATGGAAAGAGTCCCAACCAGGCTCTACATTTCTCAGCATGGAGACCCCATGCGGGGCTCAAACCCACAAAATGTGAGATCATGACCTGACCCCAAATCAGGAGTCAGACGCTTAACCAACTGAGCCACACAGGCACCCGTCAATTGATTTCTTGTTAATTTAATACATTAAGATCTTCCCTTGGGGCACCTGGGTGGCTCAGTCAGTTAAGGATCCAGCTCTTGATTTCAACTCTTGAGGTTATCACCTCACAGTTTGTGGGATTGAGCGTGGAGCCCGCTTGGGACTCTCTCTCTCCCTCTCTATGCTTTTCACCCCCTCCCTTTCAAAATAAATAAATAAACTTAAAAAAAAAAAAAAGATCTTCCTTGTCCCTCTTTTTGAATTTATATCCTTCATTCTGATTAGTGAATAGTCATACAGTCTACAAATGAACAATAGTTCCTAATCTCTCTTGTGTCATAGTCCCCTTTGAGAATTTGACAAAAAGCTATGAACTGAGAAAAGGCCCGTTTGTATGTAGGCATAAAATTTCGCCTAAATGTAAGTTGTTTATATATGTACTCAAGTTCATCTACAGACTACCTATGGATTAAGAATCTTTGCAATATGACAGCTTTTGCATGTTTGAGAACAACCTTTACACAGACAGTTTCTGCTATTTACATCTAACTTTTAACAACATTAATATGGTACTGACCAGCCCAGGTTATTATAGAATCTTCTATGGCAATAGTAGGAGAATCCAAGTATTCTCTCTAATGTGGCAAGAAATTAGAATGACTTTTGTTAATATTAACTTCTCCATTTTCACAGATGATTTTTTTCAAAACCACCTTTCTAACTAATGCACATCTTTCCTTGACAAAACATTTGCAAATGCTGTGCCTTTTTTCCAGCTCAGCCAAATGGTTAAAAGAAAAATAACATTCTGTTGACTATGAAATACCCTCTAATGTGAGATGCATCTTGATTTTGATGGTACACAGAGTCATTTGCTAATATCCTCAATTAGTCAACAAATATGTGACTTAGTACCATGTGCTATGTCCTCTACTGAGTTCTGGGATTGTAAACAGAAATAAGACATGCTTATGAAAGGAAGATTTAGGTAGTAAATCTTTGTTATACTCCCTTTGAAATAATTGTAAGAGAATTCAGAGAAACAAATAAAAAGGACATCTTGTCTTTTTCCTAAAACTTTATAGGGTCTTCATATATGTAGGAGTTCATTCTCCAGTCTCTACCCTTAGTTCCTGAAATAACAGCCCTGAAATAAGTTATGGGTTTTTTGTTTGTTTGTTTGTCTTTGGATATTTTAATTGAGTTTCACCACTCCTGTTTTCCTCTTGTGTTCATTTTCTTTCTTTGCCTTTGGGATTTTTTTTTTAATGTGTTTGTTTCTCATCATAGGAGATTGAAAGCAGCTCTTTCTTTCTTTCATTTCCTCCAAAGTTTGTCTGGATTAACAATGGTGGTGTGGATTTTGATTTGGTGTACTAAGACTTGCCTTAAATAAACCTCAATAAGTTTAATATATTTTAGCAGGAAAATGATCTACATTTAAAAATCAAGAAAGGACTAGATTCACTTGGTATTACCTATACTCATACCTCTTTTTTTAAACACAAAAAAAAAACCTTTATTTTAAAGTAATCACAAGCCTGAAAAGTAGCTTTAAATGTAGAACAGAGGTATTTGTTTGCTGAACCATTTGAGAATAAGTTGCCAATCTAATGACCCACTACCTCTGAATTCTTTAGTGTGTATTTCTCACAAATAAAGACATCTTCCTATCAGAACTGCAATAAAATAATTGGAGCCAGGATATTAACATTGGTACAGTACTACCATCCAATCAATATTCAGACCATATTCAAGTATTGCCAGTAGTCCCCATAATGTCTAGTTTAGAATCACAAGCTACATTTAGCTGCCATGTCCCTTAGTCTCAGTCTAGAACAGTATCTCACGCTTTGCTTTCTTTAATGACCTTGACACTTTTGAATATTATAGACCAATTATTTTGTAGAATGTCCCTCAGTTTGGATTTGCCTGTTCTCATGATTAGATTCAGGTTATGCATCTTTGGCAGGAATATCACAGAGGGATATTGTGTTTTCTCATTGCATCCTTTCAGGTAGAATGTGATTTTGATTTGTCCCATTATTGATGGTGTTTACCTTTGTTACTTGGTTAAGTTGCTATCTGTCAGGTTTCTCTACTGTAAAATTATTCTTTCTTCTCTTTGTAATAAGCATTTTGTGGGGAAGTACTTTGAAACCATATAAAAATCTAATTCCTCATCAAAATTCAAGTTTATTCATATATTTTTATCTATATGAAAGAATAGTTTTTTTATTTTACTCAATGTGTTATAATCCATTTATATCATTGTTTGATGCTCAAATTGCTCTTGATTTAGCCAGTAGAAGTCCCTTTATGCTAACGTCTATGTCATTTTGGTATGTCCCGATCATTCTTTGAGCCCTTCTTTGCTTTCTGGTAAA
Source organism: Puma concolor (assembly GCF_028749965.1). Lineage (NCBI taxonomy): Eukaryota > Metazoa > Chordata > Mammalia > Carnivora > Felidae > Puma > Puma concolor. Next base: position 21,130,928 of record NC_141673.1, on the reverse strand, counting down.
AGATACTCCTGTCATCATAGGATTCATTCTAGTTTTCTCTCACTCCGTAGAAGAGTTATACCTCTCTTCTTTGGCAGTGAGAAAACTGGCTCCCATTTGATAAATCCCTGTGAATGTAACCAGTCTCCCATTGTTGCTCCCTGTATTGATGGCTTTCTCAGCTCACTTGGGCTCTGACACCCTGCACTGGGCTGTTCCCTCATCTTCCCCTGTGGACACCCTCATCCTACTCAGGTTCTGATACCGTGCACAGGGCTTTTCCCAGGTGTGGACACTCTCTTATCTCACTCAAGGCCCAATCCTCCATTTCAAGATTCCCTCCTGTGAGAACCCCTCATCACTTCACTTGGGCTCAAATACCCCTTCCTGAGTTGAGAGATGATAGTCTTTTCTCTAAATAATATTATATTAAAGTATATCTAATTGTATTTCAAATTTTTGTGAGTGTCGGATTGACAGTATGTTTCTGTCAAGTTTTATTCTTAACCAGGAATTGGCCAGCTAGTAAATATTTTTGGCTTTGTGAGCCAATAGGCAAAATGGAGGCTTTTATGTAGGTACTTATGTAGGTACTTATATAACATTATTATATAACATCATTATTATATAACATCATTATATAACAAATTATGTAGGTACTTATATAACAGCCATTTTAAAATGTAAAAATCAGGGTGCTTCGGTGGCTCAGTCGGTTAAGCGTCCAACTCTTGATTTTAGTTCAGGTCATGATCTCATGGTTCGTGAGTTCAAGCCCTGCATCGGACTCTATGCTGACTTGGAATTCAAGTATAGAGACTGCTTGGGATTCTCTTTCTTTCCCTCTCTCTTTGCCCTTCCCCAGCTTGCTCTCTCTCTCTCAAAAATAAACTTAGAAAAAAAATGTAAAAACCATTCTTAGATTGTGGGCCATGCAAAAATCAGATTATTTAGATTTTTTTTAGATAATGCTTATATAATGACCAGAAGTTTATAAAATGTCATTTATGCATTTATTCATTCATTTATCCATTGTATAACAAATACTGCTAGGCCCAATGCTAGACACTACAAAGATGTATCTTAACCCATTTTAGAGCTGAGAAGCTGAGGTCTTATCAGGTAACTTATTATTTTTTTAAATGTTTATTTATTTTTGAGAGAGAGAGACAGAGCATGAGCAGGGGAGGAACAGAAAGAGAAGGAAACACCGCGAGATCATGACCTGAACCAGTCGGACACTTAACTGAGCCACCCAGACACCCCTGATCAAGTAACTTATTAAACTTAGCTAGCAGGTGAAGGAAAAATAGTATTTGTTGGCCTTTATCCTGTTGGTTGATATCGATTCATTGATTAGGGATTTACTTATATTTACCACAGTACTGAATACTGAAAATATCTCAAGTGTCTAGATTAATAGTTTGCTTCTAGTTTATAAATTTATGTGAATTGCTGCAGTTTAGTATATGTGTATATAATATATGGTCTATAATTCATCATTTAAATATAGATGTGAGTTATGCTGACTTTTAAAAAGGTTGGTGTTTTTCTCTAGGTGTGGTTTGGAGAAGACCTGCCTCTAAGTCCGCGGAGTCCTCTGACCCCCAGACATGGGCCAGGTTTGGCTGATGTTTGTCAGTATGATGAGTGGATAGCTGTGAGGCATGAAGCCACCCTGTTGCCCATGCAAGAAGATCTGTCAATATGGCTATCTGGTTTGTTAGGTAAGGCCTGAAAAGATACTCAAAATTGTATTTTTTATTTAGTAAATATTTATTGAGAATCTTACTCTTTGTTGAGGAGTGATTGTTCCAGAGCCTGGGGATAATTTAGTGAAGGAAACATATGATATTCTTGTTCTCAACAAGCTTACATTCTAGTTGGGGAAATATTCCAATTCACCCTGAACCTTAGGACTTGGATAGTAAGGAAGTTTGAGGCTTAACAGAAGGGGTCAGTAGTGATCTTTGAATAATTAACATTTCAGTTGTTAATGTTAAAATCTTTTTTTAAAGTATATAGGTCTGATATTGGGGTCTATATTACTGACCTCCCCCACCTTAATCTTATATAAGGAATGAAATTCTGAGTAGAATATATACTGTAGTTAAAATGATTGCTATTTCTGAGGCATTGAGGAGTGGAGGCATGTAAACCCTAATGTAAACCCTAGGAGGAAGTGTCAGGTTAGAGAATATCTGGCATCATATTTCTTTACTCAATTAGAATTGAGGAGTGCTCTGAACTTTCTCTCCAGAAAAAAAGCTCTCTCTCTCTCTTTTTAAATGTTTGTTTGTTTTGAGAGAGAGAGATAAAGAGAACAAGCATGAGTGGGGAGGGGCAGAGAGAGAGAAACAGAGAAAGAGAATCCTAAGCAGGCTCTGTGTAGTCAGCTTAGAGCCTGACATAGGACTCCATCCCATGAACCATGAGATCATGACCTGAGCTGAAATCAAGAGTCTGATGCTTAACCAACTGAGCCACCCACATGCCCCCAAAAGCTCTCTTTTTAAATGCAAAATTTCATGTAGCACTCCAAAGTTTTTGTGAAAAGGAATATATAAAGCTTATCTATGGCCTTCTCAAGATAATTAAAAAAAACTGCACAGTTTTTATCAGCCTGATGATTTGGTAATTTTTTTTAAAGTTTATTATGTAATAATAATGGTTCTAAAGAAAGGTTTGAGAGGTGAAAAGATGGTATTCCCTGGGTGTTTGTTATGTTATTACCTATAATTTTAAAATCGTAACAATGTCTATCTTATATAAAGAGAATATTTTTCTTGTGTAAGCAGTAACGTGCAGTGAATCAAAACTTAACATTAACAGTTAATATTGAAAAATAAAACACTCTAGTTTTTAAAAAATGAAATAAATGGTCATTTTATTTTTCCTTCTATATCACAGATATTTTTGTTTCAGTTGTCTTTCATGTAGTTTGGCATTACCTATTTTAACTGTAATTTCTAAGAGTGAATATTTGGTCTGATCTAAATTTGTTTTGTGTTTCAGCTATAATCTAATTACATTTAATTAAATTTTAACCATATTGTTTGAATTTACTGTTTCTAGTAGATCTTAACTTTAAAATATGTTTTTAGGTATTGAAGTTAAGGCAGAACGATTATTGGAAGAACTTGATAATGGAGTACTACTATGCCAACTGATTGATGTTCTTCAAAACATGGTGAAAACATGCAACTCTGAAGATCCTGGGGTAAGAACATGTTTGACAGTAGTGACTTTATACCTGTGTACATATTAGTTTGTTTATGTACATTTCCTATCATGTCTGAAAGGTTGTGAACTTCCACCCAAGTATCTACAAGACGTTAGATAATTTACCTAATCTTTTTGAGCATCTGAAAAAAATATTCTCACTTGCAAAATGGAGGTATTGACATTTACCTTGTTAGATTTATTTGTGAAGGTTTGGTGAAATTAAATGAGGTAACGTATGGATGGTATTTAGCTTAGCATTTAGTGTAAGTTAATATCCAGTAATATCTAGTATTACACTAGCATTTAGTGTAAATTAATATCCAGTAACTAGTTAGCTGTTCCTGAGAACAATATTCTCACTTGTGAGAGTTAAGTGAGAAAAAAGCTTGTGTTGGTCCCTGGCACACAGTTTGGGGCTATTATTATTATTATTATTATTATTATTACCATTACTATTACCATCATCATCATTATCATCATCATCATCATATTCTCCATATATATCATCTTGATGGTAAATTCTATAATTTGGTTGAATGAATAATAATTTTTTTAGACATTTTTCTTCCATTGACCCTAAATTCATGATTTGAAGTAGATGAGGCTTCTTCTTTTCATCAGACATTGGTCACTGATGAGATCTGAGGTCTGTGAATGTGGGGTCTGGACCCTCACACAGTGTTGGCAGAAATATAAATTGGTATCATCTTGCTGGGAGACAGTGGGTGATAGACAGCACACTGAAAATAAAGCACATCTTTTGATACATAACGTAATTCTCCCAGGAATTTATTCTAGGAAAATAACCACAAATTCACACAAATGAGTGTGCAAAAAAGAGCAGCTTAAATGCTTATCAATAAATTGTTAAAAATTAATTATGGTACCTAAACAGAGTGGAATGTATTATCCATTCATTAGAAATGACTATTTTAATCTGTTATTTTTCACCCCAAAAGATGCCTACAGCCTACTGTTAAGTGTGTATGTGCACATACACAAATCATATTGCAGCCTAGCATGTTTATGTAGCATTCTGTCGGTGTAGATATGTATACTCTGTGCGTAGCGATGCTTGTTAACATGTGAGTGAGAAGATTTCAGTTGACAATTACAAAAACTCACAAGACTTTTAATTCTGGAAAATACAGCAACAGGAAGGGTATATAAGGAACTGGTAATAGTGGTTATCTCTAGATAAAGAGAGGAACTGAGTGATAGAAGTGGGAGAAAGACTTATACCCTATTGTGCCTATTGCATTTTAAAAAATCTTATGCATAAATTGCTTTTTCAAGTAAAAATTTAAAACAGAACTAAAACCACTCCGCCTTAGCAAGATTATCTAACTATTCTTGGTCCAGATAGTCAAAGAATTAGGATTCTATAAAACTTAGACCATCAGTTTTCAAAGAACTTGAATTAAGAATGGGTTACTACTTCCTTATTTGACAGTTTCTCCAAGAAACTCAGAACCATATTTATGACTCCGCAAATAAGGAAATGAGCAAAACTGAGTTAACATAACATTAACCTTTAACATAGCAATAATTTTGTGTTTGTATTTACCTGCATATGGAGAGACATTTAGATGTGCTTTGGAATTATTAGACTGTCATTTTTTTATTTTAATTAAGACTGTTGTGTCATTTTAAGAAGAAAGAGGTTAGAGATGCTTAATCCTGCTGCCAGTTTTGACTAGATTGATTTTCTAGGAATCATCTTCTGAAATATATTTATTTATTTATTTTTTTAAAAATTTTTTTTCAACATTTATTTATTTTTGGGACAGAGAGAGACAGAGCATGAACGGGGAAGGGGCAGAGAGAGAGGGAGACACAGATTCGGAAACAGGCTCCAGGCTCTGAGCCATCAGCCCAGAGCCTGACGCGGCGCTCGAACTCACAGACCACGAGATCGTGACCTGGCTGAAGTCGGACGCTTAACTGACTGCGCACCCAGGCGCCCCTAAAATATATTTAAAGTAAAATAAAATAATTTTTGAAAATATCTTTTCTTCCTAATGTGTACTATTAAGTGACATTCAGTACATCAAACATTTACTTAGTAATATCATAATGGATATCTAATAAAAATACTTTTGATCTGCATTTTTGAAATTATTCTTTCACCTTTTCCAGAATTTTCCAATGAGAAAAGTGCCCTGTAAGAAAGATGCTGTCTCAGGTTCATTCTTTGCTAGAGACAATACTGCAAACTTCCTTCACTGGTGTAGGCACATTGGGGTTGATGAGACTTACCTCTTTGAATCTGAAGGTTTAGGTAAGTGTTGTTGTTATCATTGTGTTTAATGTTTATTAGGGTAATTTTGTATGCCTCACATCTAATTTTTTTTTCCCCAAATAAGGACTCAAATTCCATATCTCATTGTCTTAGAAAAATTTATACTTTAAATATATGTAAAACAATTGGAGAATCAGATTCTAAATCATATATATTAGGCTTTTCATTTATAGTTAAAGATCTCATATATTTAGAATGCTGTAGAAATATTTTACTTCCTAAATGAGTTGGTCAAGGGAAGGTTTTGGACTAATCCTTTACTAATGAATCTTTTCAGAATTATTCTACAAAGTCTAAATTATTAGTAATTTCTTTTTAACTGAATAATTATAGAAATAACAGAAGGCCAAATAGTTTATGCTCATGGTGGTATTTAGATTTACCTTATACACAGTAGCTGACAAATTGATTATCTAAGTGGATTCATGTTTTTGACAATTCATTTTAAAAAGTCATGTTCTACTGAAGAATTACTGACATATTATCTCATGTACTTTAAGTTAGTAGAAGCATTTGTGTGGACTAAAGTGTTAGGTATCTTAGATACCTAAGTTTTAGATTACTATATGTATATATTTCCTCAAAGCATTTGTATATGTACATACATACACATATAGAATTGATAATGTTTTGATAGGAACAGTAGTGTACCACGGGTTGGCGGGGGTCATGGGAGTAGTAATGTGCCCTGGTAGAGACAAGTATTTTATCGCTGACGTTGTTTAGAATTGCTGGTTCACGGTGATAATGAAAAACAAACCAATTTTTAGACAGTTTTATTATTGTTTTAAAATTCTCTGAACTTAAAAAAAAAGGAGTAACTAGTTCCACTACCTTAAGCAAAGACTCAGGCTATTAGGTAACCATCTGTTCATAGTCTCATATCAAACATAAACTGAGAAAATAAACTAAAAAAAGAACAAAATAAATTCTCTCACTGTGCACACCCTTGTTGCCTGCACATAGGGTAGGCTGCTCCCACTGCTACCCATTTGATATGTCTCTGGATATTCCTATTCACTGTACAATTAAAAAAAAATGTAATGAGTTACTATTTTACCCCCATTTTCACCCTGCTTTAATCCAGGTGTGCTGATTGTTATTGACAATGAGGTTGATTTAATGTCCTATACAGCTTGTAGAGATCAAGGGGAAGAGGACATGCTTTGAAGTCTCTACTTTCTAATTTTTGTTTCTGAAAGGATATAAAATTGTATGTTTCTCATTCTAAGTAGATGGCATCTTCTGACTGTCCTGAAGGTCAGTATAAGACTAAATAAAGCACTGCCAGTAACATTAATTCATTTCTAGGCATTGAACTGATGACCTAATGTTTTTACTTTCTAGAAGTTTCAGAGATAAGACTCTTAATTTTTTACATTTTGCTAGGGAAAACAATTAAAAAAGCAAACATGCTATTTTAAGGTACTTAAGTGTTTAGAGAAACAAGTTTAATAAAAATTGCAGGACAAATTCCTTTTGGTATGAATTTTAAATTAAAATAAGGCCTTGCTATTGCTTTGGAAGAGTATACTTTGTGCTTGGGTTATATAATAGATAATATTCATAAATCCAAGAACAATTGCCATTTCCATTGGGGAAGTCAGTATGCATATTATTCATCACATATACCATTATTCTGTTAGGGTTCAGAAGTTTCCTAATGTTTTTAACTCTAAGGACAAGAAAAGAAAGGTAGATGATCCACAACTACCGTATTGGTGCATTTAGCTGAGTTCTAATGGTCAGGGTTTTTGTTTCTCTGACTTTGTTTTTCATTAAGGATCTTTGAACCATTAGGTTAACATTTGGGTTCCTTTAAAAAAAAATCAAACAAAATTTTCTAATGTGCTAAAGTATACAGAACAAAACTTAGCATCTTAACCATTTTAAGCATAATAGGTTTTGTTGATAGCATTAAAAAAAATTGATATGTACTTCATGTAACATAAAGTTCTTCATTTCAAAATGTACACTTAACTGGTTTTTAGTACATTCACTGTGTGATGCAACACTCACCACTAATTAATTCCAGAACATTTCCATCATTCACAAAAGAAAACTCATAGCTATTAACAAGTAGTCCCAATTACTGCCTACCGTCATCTTCTGGCAACCACTAAGCTACTTTCTTTCTCTATCGATTTGCATATTGTGGACATTTTGTATAAATAGAACCATACATATGTGGCTTTTTGTGTCTGGCTTTTTTTTCATTTAACATGTTTCATTTATGTTGTAGCATTCAACAGTACTTCATTCCTTTTTGTGGCTGAATGATATTCTATGTGTGGATATACTGCATTATTTAAAATACATTATCATCTGATAGACATTTTGATTGTTTTTTCTTTTTGGTCATTATGAATAATGCTGCTATGTATATTTGTATGCAAGTTTTTGAGTGAATGTATGTTTTTAATTCTCTCAGGGATATACCAAAAGTGGAATTGTTGAATCACATAGTAATTCTATGTTTATCTTTTTGAGGAACTACCAAACTTTTCACAGTGACTGCACCATTTTACATTCCCACTGGTGAAACACACCTTCATATCTTGTTATTTATTTGTTTTTTATGACTATCCTAGTGGAGATGTGAAGCGGCGGCTTATTATGGTTCTGATTCGCATTTCCTTAATGACCAATGATATTGGCCATCTTTTCATGGCGTATTGACCTTTTATTTGTCTTCTTTGGAGAAATCTTTATTCAAATCTTTTGCTCATTTTTTTGGGGAGGTCTTTTATCTTTTTTGGTTGCCTTGTAAGAGTTCTTTATTTATTCTGAATAATAGGCCCTTATCAAATACATGATTTGCAAATATTTTCACCCAGTCTTTGGGTTGCCTTTCACTGTCTTGATAGTGTCCTTTGATTCATGAAAGTTTTTATTTTGATTAAGTTCAGTTTATCTTTTCTTTGATTACTTGTGCTTTTGGTGTCATATTTAAAATACTATGGCCTAATCCAGGGCCACACAGATTTTCACCTCTTATTCCTTCTAAGAGTTTTATAGTTTTAGCCTTTATCTTTAGGTCTTTGATCCATTTTGAGTTATCTTTTGTATATGTTGTGAAGTAAGAGTCGAAATTCATTCTTTTGCATGTAGACATCCACTTGTGCTAGCACCATTTGTTGAAAAAACTGTTCTTTTCCTTATTGTGTTGTCTTGCCACTGTTTTTAAAAATCAATTGAACATAAATGTCTGGATTTATTTCTGGACACTCAGTTCCATTCCACTGGTCTATATGTCTATCCTTATGCCAGTAACACATTGTCTTGCTTAACTGTAGCTTTGTAGTAAGTTTTGAAATTGGGAAATGTGAGTCTTCCAACTTTGTTTTTATTTTGGCTATTCTGTCTTACAATTCTATGTGAATTTTATCAGCTTATCCATTTCTTTAAAAAAGGCTATTGGAATTTTGATAGGGATTGCATTGAATCTGTAGGTCAGTTTTGGAGAGTATTGTCATCTTAACAGTATTATGTCTTCCAATCCATGAACACAGGATGTCTTTCCATTTATTTGTATCTTCTTTCAACAATATTTTGTACTTTTCAGTAAACAAGTCATACAATTCTTTGATTAAGTTTATTCCTAAGTACTTTATTCTTCTTGAAGCATTGCAAACTGAATTATTTTTAAATTACATTTTCAGATTGTTTATTTCTAGTGTGTAAAGTGAAATGATTTTTGTATACTCATCTTGTATCCTGCAACTTTGCTGAACCTGCTTGTTTGCCTTTTTTTTTTTTTTTAATAAATTCCTTAGGGATTTTAGATGCAAAGGACAATGTCATCTGTGAATACAGATAGTTTTTCTTCTTCCTTTCCCATATGGATGCCTTTTATTTGTTTTTCTTGCCTACATGCCCTGCCTAGAACCTCCAGTACAATTCCAAATAGAAGAGGAGAGTGTGGACATCCTCATCTTCTCCCTATTCTTAGGAGGAAGATTCTAAGTCTTTTACCATTAAGAATGATGTTAACTATGGATTTTTCAAAGATGTACATTTTCAGATTTATAAAGTTTCCTTCTATTCCTAGTTTGTTGAGTCTTTTCTTCTCCTCCTCCTCCTTCTTCTAATTCTTCTCAAGTAAAGGGTTTTGGGTTTTGTCAAATTCTTTTTCTGTGACTACTGAGATAATTGTGTGTTTCTTTTATTTTATTAATATGGTGCATTATATTGGTTGATTTTCATATGTTCAACCAACTTTGCATTCTTGGGATAAATTCCACTTGCTCCAGGATTTAGTTTGTCAGGATTGCATTGAAGATTTTTGTATCTATATTCGTAAAAGATACTGGTCTTTAGTTTTCTTGTGATATATTTGACTTTGGTATCAGGGTAATATTGACCTCATAGAATGAGTTAGGAAGTGCTCCTTCTTTTCTGTTTTTGAAAAAGTTTGAGAAGGTCATTAACACATAGTCCTAAGCTAAAGAGAGTTTAGAATAAAATTGAAGTGATATATCTCTTAATATCTCTTATTGAGAGATCTGAAATATAATAACTTAATGTTACTAAGATCTTAGGTGTTTAGACCTAAAATGCTACAAATTTGGGTACATGGTAAGTTTTCATCTTCTTCTTGTTAGCCAGTTTTTTAAAAATTTATGGAAGATGATAATATGTAGAGAAAATAAAAATGTCTTTTCTAAGTCTCCATACAAGTAAACCTAGTGTCTTCATTATTCTTTTCTTTTACCTCTTCCATGCCAGAAATACATTTCCCTATTTAATTTTGCCCTTTAAAATATGTGGTCTTATTTTCTCACAGTTTTGCACAAAGACCCAAGACAGGTGTATCTTTGTCTTCTAGAAATTGGTCGAATTGTGTCAAGGTATGCATTCACATTATTTCAGAACTTCAATGTTATAAACTTTTTAAAAACTACTTTATTTTAGATAGAACACTATTTTCTATAAATAAAAGAAAATACTTTTTAAAAAAATGTTTATTTATTTATCTTGAAAGAGAGAGAGAGAGTGGGGAAAGAGCAGAGAGCAAAGGAAAGAGAGAATCCCAAGAAGGCTCCATGCTGTCAGCACATAGCCCAATGTGGGGCTCGAACTCCTGAGCTGTGAGATCATGACCTGAGCCCAAATCAAGAGTTGGATGCTTAACTGACTGAACTACCAGGCATCCCTAAAAGAAAAGAATTTTTGATTGAAATACCTTAATCTCTTATTTATTCTTCTTCTTCCTTTTTTTTTTATATTAACTTTGTTCTATTTGTGTGAGCTGTGTCATGTGTCAACATCTGCTCACCCATATACTTTACCTTCATTTAATATTAAACTGTAAAAGTAGTTACTTAGAGTTTTTAGACTAAGAATAGGGTAAGAGCATGTAAAACTCTTAGCACTTCAAGGCAAGGCAAATCCTCTGGACACAAAGAGGGTCTGATAAGAAGGTGGAGGCTTGGTGTCCTCCATACCTGGCTCAGCCCCGTCTTTACTCTCGAGCTGACTTTAACCGACTGAGCCACCCAGTCACCCTAACTCTCGAGCTGACTTTAAAGGTAACTGACTTTTGGGATCCCAGTTGAAATTTGGGAGCATCCAGTAGTACAAATATATAGTATGATGTGATTATATCTTAAATTTTTGGCAGTCCATGTAACATTAAAAAGCATTTCCAGATATTCCAGTGAAACAACTGGTAGAAGAGAATCATAAGGACTTCACTTTAAAAATAAAACATAACCTATCATGATATGCAGGGAAGTGTTTGGGTCAGACTTTTCTTGAATAATGAGATCTCCTAATTGGTTTCCAGATATGGGATTGAGCCACCAGTATTAGTAAAACTTGAGAAAGAAATTGAACTGGAAGAGACCTTACTTAATACTTCTGGGCCTGAAGATTCCATTAGCATTCCGAAATCATGCTGTCAGCATGAAGAACTGCATGAAGCTGTAAGTAATCACTCTATTTTCTCTCTCAACTATGATATGTCAAAGTCTCATAGTTTGCCACAGGTGATGTTCCATTTAAAAGAAAATGTTTCTTATTCAGAACATACACCAGTACTAATTTCCATTCCCTGGTGAGTTTAGGGCACTATCTGTTAAAGGTAATTTGTTGTTTCTTGTTTAAGATAAGGGATGGATGTGTAGTTGAGAAGTGGAGAGGCAAATAGGCTGGAATCCACCATGAAGGGTACTGTAGGCCAAAGAATGTATTAATTCTTGTTTAAAACATGTTACTATTATAATATGATTTGCAAATTATGAGGATTACTCTCATGGTCATGTAGAGATTATAGTGGTTTTATTGTAATAATCCAGATGTAAGATGATGAGAACCTAAACTCAAGCAGCAGTAGTGAAGGTGAACCAGAATGAACAATTATAGGACATATTTAGAGGTAGAATTGAAGGAATCCTGATTCTGATGAGGGAGAAAATCTAGGGTGATTTCCAAGGTTTCTATGTAAAGGTATAGTGATACTTGAAGAATATAGGAGGAAAAGCTGTGGGAGCAAATTGATGGGGTTTTTGTGAATGTTGCCCTGACAGAATATATGCAGACTTTTAGATAAGGGGTCTCAACTGGAAAGCCTTTTAACTTGACCTGTTCGTCATCATGTAGAAGTTAGAATTGCAGTTGCTCAGGCTGGGTCTTCTGCAATGACTGTAGTCTAGTAAATGATGGAGGTGAACTGAGTAGCAAACATTTCTTTCTGCTTCCACTGTTGCTTAGAATTATGGTCTTTTTCAGACTGTAGTATTTATGAAAGTGCTTAATGTACACAATTATTTAAGAAATAACGAATAAGGGGCGCCTGGGTGGCTCAGTCGGTTAAGCATCTGACTTCAGCTCAGGTCATGATCTCACAGTTTGTGAGTTTGAGCCCCATATCTGGGTCTGTGCTGGCAGCTCAGAGCCTGGAGCCTGCTTTGGATTCTGTGTCTCCGCCTCTCTCTGCCCCACCCCGTTCACACTCTGTCTCTCTCAAAAATACATAAACATTAAAAAATTTTTTAAAAAAAGAAATAATGAATAAGTCATTACTAATAAACATTTAGAAAGTGTTGCTTTGATTGTTTTGTTTAATGTAATAAAAATCTGTAGTAAGACATTTGGATATCCTTGCAAGACAGATTAAGAAAATGTCAACCTGAATACTCTTTACCAGGCCAAAATATATTTACCTACATGATATTATTGATTTATCTGATGACTGCCAATGTCAGTATGTTACACAGTGATAATGTAGTAGGTAAAAAGTAAAACATTTTCCATTTCATATAATTTAAAATAATGATAAAGAAGAAAACATTGGTAAAGTTTTAAAAAATGTTTATTTATTTTGAGAGAGAGAATGAGAAAGAGACAGACAGACAGAATCCCAAGCAGGCTCTGGTGCTGTTAGCACTGAGCCAAATGCAGGGCTTGATCTCACAAATTGTGAGATTATGACCTGAGCCGAAACCAAGAATTGGATGCTTAACCAACTGAGCCACCCAGGTGCCCCAAAATATTTTTTTACTAAATAGGAAGTACATTGTGTTAATTTCCCTATTATATAAAGATCATGCACAGTTTGATAAGAAAAACATTTCCAGAAGGTAAATGGGCAAAGATTGTTGTTCACACAAGAGAAAAATACAGTGTTGAAACTTGCTGATAATCAAGGAATTAAGACACACCATTTGCCTCATTAGTAAAATTTTTTAAAATTATGAAATCTGGTGCTGGTAAATTCTGGTAAAACTATACTTAGGGATTGCTACTTGTGATGGAAAATGATGTAAACTTTTGAAAAACAAGTTGACAAATGGATATCAAGAACCACAAAAGTGTCTCTCTTTCCTTTTTGTTGTAATTGAAGGGGAATAAAAAAGTAGAATGCATGAAAGTATTTATTGTGTTTATTTATAATGGTGAGAAATTGGAAGCAATGTAAATATTCTCAAATAGGTCAATGGGTAGGTGAATTAGAATCATTATCTTAACAGAATAATCATTGTATGTGATCCTTTGGAAGACTATATAGCAATAAGAAAAATATTTGTGAAAAGTACATAATCGATAGTAGAGTAGTACCTTTTTAAATTATTTTAATTTCATTAGCTGTTTCCTTTAGTGGTTTATTTTTTTATTTTACTTAAAAAATTTTTTTTAACGTTTGTTTATTATTGAGAGACAGAGAGAGACAGAGCACGAGCGAGGGAGAGGCAGAGAAGGGGGAGACATAGAATCTGAAGCAGGCTCCAGGCTCTGAGCTCGTAGCACAGAGCCCAACGCGGGGCTCGAACTCATAAACCGTGAGAGCATGACTTGAGCCGAAGTTGGACATTAACCGATGGAGCCACCCAGGCGCCCCGTCCTTTAGTGTTTTAATGTTAATTATGCAATAGATGAAATCAGAAGAGAACACTTCTTACCCATAGCTCATTTCTTTTAAGCTTACCCCTTTATTTAGATTGTGGATCAACGCTAATCTTTACTGCTGAATGCAAGTGGTATGTGGATATTTTCAAGAAAGTAGTGACTTTTCATGTTCACATTCTTGTGAAAACTAAAAAGGAACACATTTCTCCAAATATATATGTGCTACGTGAATACATTCAGTGTTCACCTATACATATGGGGTCTATAGAAATCTTGGGGTCAGGTTTAAAATAAGGAACAATTATCATCTGATTCATTATTTAGAGTGCTGCATTCAACTATAATTCTGTATGCCTATGAAACATTTATGGATAGAAAGTAGTGACTAAAAAAATACCTCCTTTTAGATTACTTTGGTTAACTAATGTGTAAATGGTTCTAATAATGGTAAATTCTTTACCCATACTTACTTTATTTTTAGCCATCTTATGCATGTACTATGTGTGTGCACATGTGCACATATACCAGGCTATGAACAAGATAAACTTAATTGAATGGCTTATGAAAATAAGTTCTATTTATGATCATATTATTTTGTTAAATGAATTATGTAGGGAGATAAATTCTGGACCCTTCTGATCAGGCCCTGGTGAATCCACCTGTGGCTATTCACGTTGGGTGGATAATGAAGACAATCATACATTTCTATTAGTGCTCAGCTAAATTGGGCATATCTGAAGAGATTTTGGTTTAACGTCATGCCTAAGTTCAATTAAATGAGTTTGTTTAGATATGCTGTGTGTGATAAGTAATTGAGAAAAATATTCATGGCCTTGCTTTTTCAAAAATGTAATTTTAGGAAAACAAACTATTTTCCATGGTGGCTGATATGCAACTTTTTTTCAATCAAACATATCTTAACAAATATTTTAATTTTTAATCAATTTATTACAATGTCCACGTTTTAAATATAAAATTCCTGAATTTCTTTTTATATTCCAGTTTTTGTAATTTTTTAGATGTTTACTGCAGGTAAAAATCTGTAAGCTCCTTGAGGGATAGAGGTAGGGATTTCTTTCCAACTCTCATCTCCTTAGCAGACTATTGAAACAAAGTGAGCACTTTTAGAAAAAATGCCTCTTGAATTGAATTCTTTAGAATTTCACCCTGTTTGGGTGAATAGATATAAATATGCCTCTACTTATTTCAAACAGTAACTTTGGAAGAATCTAGATATTTCCCTCCACTGTTAGCATGGTGTTAAGGAACAAGGGAGAATTCCTACTCAAGCTTTATCTGAGTGGCCTGTCTTTGATTTGACAAAGATATATTAATCAAGGGCATAAAACAATTCAAGCTTAAAAATGAATTCATGTATTTCCTAATGTGTTGTAATGTGTTTTGAATTGACTTCACTGTTGTACACATTTTTAGAACTTCTCCAGTGGTCAGTGAAAGCACTAGGATCCTGATTGCACTTGGGCAGAGAGAGAGTGAGGGGGAGGGAAAGAGGTAGGGTGGGAGGGGGAGAGAGAGACTCAGGACTTCATCACTGGGGCAGCTGGGGGTGGCTCAGTCAGTAGAATATGTGACTCTTGATTTCAGGGTCCTAAGTTCGAGCCCCACGTTGGGTGTGGAGTCTACTTTAAAAAAAAAAAAGACTGTCACTGCCAGCTTTTATTAGATTAGTTAATGTCTAATCTCAACAGTTGTCAGGGCGCCTGGCTAGCTCAGTTGGTAGACCATGTGACTCTTGATCTTGGTATCACGAGTTCAAGCCTCAGGTTGGGTATAGAGGCTACTTAAAAAAAAAAAAAACAAACATATCCCAATATATGTCAACAGGTAAAGGAGAGATAAATGGCTCAACTGTCTTTAAATTCTTATCTTTGAGTTTGATTTTCTTATCAAATAACCTTGCATTTTAATCTTAAATAAAATATTTTTTGTCACAAGCACTAAATTTTGTTTATTTTTAATCTTAGGTTAAACATATTGCTGAAGACCCTCCTTGTAGTTGTTCCCACCGATTTTCTATTGAGTACCTATCTGAAGGACGGTACCGACTTGGGGATAAGATACTCTTTATAAGAGTAAGTCCACCATTTACACTCTATTTACATACAGATCTTGTTTTGAAATTGGATTTATTGCTTTACCAAATTCCTTTTGCTTCTCTTTTAATTTTTAAAAAATTGGAATAGAGGGTGTTATTAATGGAAGAATTTTACTCTACAGGAAAAATATGGAATCCTTGCTTTCATGAGCGTATAATGAGTTTGGGTAGATACCTTGAACACAACAAACTCCTAACTACAGGATAGCTAAGACTGCTCAGACATTGAATATAATTTTTGGGGGAAAATATTTGTATACTTTAGGTATTGTATTCCATTTTTGATATTTTCTAAAAAGGCATAATTTTCCATCATGAGAAGAAAAAAGCAAAACAATACATCTAGTAAGTTTCAATATCAGTCATAAGAAAAGGAAGTAGAAACACTGAAGCTTATAATACTGTATAGATTGGGTCTTAAGTGTAAAACCTTTTTGCATTGACACCGCATCAGTGCATATACCACCATCCTGATATGCATCTTCATTCCCTTCCTTCGCCCCATCTGCAACCCACAGGTGATTGGCCATCCCCTTTATTGGTAAAGAGAAGTTTCACCTGTTGAGCATTCTGTCTACTTCTGATACTAGACCTCTTTTATTCCCAATTTAGGAGTATAATATAAAAGTTTTTAAAAGATAATTTCACCATCCATATTTTCTGTTATTTCATATGTTATCATTACCCACAACCCACCCAACTCACATAGAAACACATCCAAGCATTTTCTACTTTTTAATTAGCTTTATTTTTTTTAAGGCAGTCTGATACAGTGATGGTGCACAGAGCATGGTATTTAAGTTAAAATTTGCAGGGCAATCTCAAATAATTGAGAATATTTGCCTGCTGAATGGATAGGGGCCTGAAAATCAGCTGGGGCTGTGCTGGCAGACCCAGGATGCATCTTGTCCGCACAAAAACACCATTTGGGTTGGGCAGCCTGGTATGTTTGAGACCTGGCCAGGCTGTGTGATTTGAGACTATTTCCTCAATCTCTCAGAGCCAAAATTTTCTTGTATACAAAGAAGAAATGATAAATATATTTATAAATGATATAATATAGAATATATATTATGTAATATAATATAATACAATATAAATATATTTATAAATGATAAATTATATCAAAGTTTTTGAAATATTAAATTGCTAAAATGTACATGAAAGTAATTTATTTAAATTGTAAACTACATGGGGCACCTGGGTGGCTCATTTGGTTAGGCATCCAACTTTGGCTCAGGTCATGATCTCACAGTTTGTGAGTTCGATCCCTGTGTCGGGCTCTGTGCTGACAGCTCAGAGCCTGGAGCCTGCTTTGGATTCTGTGTCTCCCTCTCTCTGTCCCTCCCCTGCTCATTCTCTCTCTCTCTCTCTCTCTCTCTCTCTCTCTCTCTTTCTCTCTCTCTTTCTCTATCTCTCTCTCTCCCTCTCCCTCTCCCTCTCCCCTTCTCTCTCTCTCTCTCTCAAAAATAAATAAACATTAAAAAAATTGAAGCACAAGTTTTAGTCATTTTTATCTTTCTCCCATAATTACTTTTTCTTTCTTATGATGCTTACTTTCTGTAAGTCCTCACTTCTCTTCCAATCCCTCCATCTTTCTTCTCTCTTTTCTTCCTTCAATATTTCATTCTTTATTGAATAATATTGCCCTTGCACTTGTGTATATTTGTAATTTGGATTTTTGGATGCAAGTTATGTGCAAATATTTTTCTTACAAATTAGAAGACGTATATTGTTGCATGATTCAGTATGAATTAAATTGATTATTTTAATATTGTAAGGAATAGACTGTCAATTTATAGTGAAGCTGTTGGCAAGTACTCTGAATTTCATAGATCACAGATGTCACAAATTGTGACTGCTAATGAATTGTAACTGAACGTTTCAGTTTTACAGCTTTACTTTTTACTTTCTTTTGGGGGAAAGATGCTTCATGGAAAACACGTCATGGTCCGTGTTGGTGGAGGCTGGGATACTCTTCAAGGATTTTTGCTTAAATATGATCCCTGTCGCATATTGCAGTTTGCTACACTAGAACAAAAAATTCTAGCATTTCAAAAAGGAGTTGCTAATGAAAGTATACCTGATTCATCTGCCAGAACACCTCAGCTTCCTGAAATGAATCCTTTGTCAGCAGTTAGCATGTTTCAGAAACAAAAATCAAAACCTGGCACACCAGTTGGTATTCCAAGGAGCAAAGAAAAGCAGACATGTCCACCGGCTGAGCTGCTGCCAGCCTCTTCCCCAAAAGGAGGGAATCTGGGCTCCGTGTCAGTCCGTCCTAAATTGCCAAATACTCCAGCAGTGTCTTCTCATCTTAAGCTCAAATCTTCAAAAGGCATAGTAAAGAAACCACCAGTGCCTTCAAACAATGCATCGTCTTCACTTCCTTCTTTAAATCCAGTAGGTAAAAGTACTTCCTCACCAGCTTCATCCAGAACTGCACCTAAATGCATCCCATCACCCAGTACTCCTAAGGTCAAGCTTACTATGGCCCAGAAGCCCAGAGATGTGCCTGAGTCTGCACTTTTGCCAAATAAATCTTCTGGAAAAACTGAACCAAAGCATTTGAAACACACTCATGTATCTTCCAGGGATAATGCAGTATCTCGCTCAGCTGCACATTCAGATTCATCATCAAAGGGTCCAAAGCTCCCTAAAGCAAATATCCATGTAAGGCCTAAACCTTCCCCTTCATTCCATTCCCCTACAAAAGTTACAAAATCTAGTTCCAAAACTACAACCGCAGGTCTAGGAACAGGGTGTCAGCCATCTGATGGAGCCCCACAAGCAAGAGCAATGCCAACACAGAAACTTAAGTCAGCCTTGAATTTAAAGCAGCCACTCTCGGTATCCTCAGTTGTGCCTGCAAAAGCTGCACAGGAATCGAAAGATAAGAATATGGTTTCAGTTGCCAAAAAGCAGCCTCAAAATAAAAGTACATCCCAGAAGATAGGACCCAGCTCCTCGAAGTCCCCTGGCCGTACCCCGCTGTCCATTGTGAGTCTTCCCCAGTCCTCAGTCAAGACACAGACTGTACCAAAGTCAGCACAGACTGCCACTAAGAGCCAGTATTTAGCTAAAGGGCTTCCAAAAAGTGCCAAAGCCCCAGCCTCAACCAGGAAACCACCCTCATCTGGCAAGGAAGCAGTTGGCGGCGATAAAAAACATACTGCAAAGAAAAAGGAAGATGATGACCATTATTTTGTTATGACTGGAAGTAAGAAACCTAGAAAGTAAACACAAATGTGTCATTTGAAGAAAACAGGAAAGTCAAAGAGTGAATGTATTAGCATCACATCTTAAAAATTTCTCCTGTTTGTCCAAATAGGTTCAGACATTAGGCACAGTAAGATGGGGGTTGGAGGTTGGGGATGGAGGTGGAAGGTGCATCAGAATTCACATTTCTGAATTCACCAGAAGGTACCCTTTTGAGGCGGACAGTTGTAAAATTGCTATAAGGTTCTTATTAATAATAGACATTTATATGATTTTCAATTCATAGCATCTTTGTTAATGTCTGCCCTTTAAGGGAAATATAGAGTTAAATAACACTACTAGAGTTATAATTATAGTTGCTATATTTTTTAATGTGTATTAAATATGGAGGTTACATACTGGCTAATGGCAACAGTGGTGCTCTAAATATTAATTATTGCATCTTAAAATTAGCAACGGTTTGGCATTTTTCTTACAAAAGGCACCTAATTTAATTGTTTGATCAGGATTGCCTGATTGAACAATACTAAGTACCAGTGGCTGCTGCTGTTGATTAGCTGGATGTTATTCTAGGGTTGGTAGAATCCTATTACTTAAAATTTTTCAAGCTTTCCAAATCAGGTTTTTGATTTTTGACTGGCTTATTTTAATATTGGTAATATTTTATTATATTTTTGGTAAAAAATTTGTAATATTTTTGGTAAAAAAACACAAAATATTGAAATATAAACTGAAATTTGGTAAAAAAACAAGACATTATAAAATGTACACCTCTTTTAGATGGGTGTTGTGCAATGTGAAAGGGGAAACTGATTTAGTAACTTTTATCATATTAAAAATATTTTTATTATAGTTTCCTATGAGTGCAGATACGAATTTTTACTTTAACATAATGTTTTAACATCAGAATTATGTTTTAACAGCCTTAAAATTAAGGTGTTATTAAAGAATCTTATGGTGGTGCTATATAAAAATTCTCTCATGTGATTGTTATTTTTCTTTAGATAGCACAATGCCAATTTTAAGTAGATCCTTTCAATTACATTATTATTATTTTTTTAATAATGTCATGCTGCTTTCAGTTTTTCAATGGCAAGTGGACAGTACATATGCGGCATTTTGGGCTCTGTAAGCAGATTCTCCAAGGAACATATCCACATCATGTAATGACCGCATAGGTTCCATTGATCTAAGATAAATGTAAATAATTTTTCAAGGGATTGTGACTATTTAAAAAAGTATTAATGTACTTTCAGAAGTTTGGGGGGTGTGCTTATGAACTTTATAGTGTTATCAGTTATCATAGGTTATTGTTTTCAAAATTGTGGTTTGTATTTCCCTATTTTAAGCTAGAATGTGTTGTCTAAAGAAAAATAATGGTTTATACAAAGGTGCAATTATAAGATAAGCATCTTAAGTTGACTACTAACATTCTACAGATTATAAAGCAAGAAAACTTTGTATAAAATGAAGTGACCTTTTGTCTGAGGAATATAGTTAAAATCAGAGATATATGCCGGCTCGTTTTTGGAATAATTGATGTTTCTCTTCTTACAAGAGACAGTCACCAAATATTTGGTTTCGTTCTGTTGCTCTGGGCCTTGAGAGGGAATATTTACGTCTTTGGAAAGTGAAATCAAGTTCAAGAAGTGCTGGAAGCTTTACATTTTTAGTGATCAGAAATATTTAATGTATCTGTCAACGAGGAAGAGTTTTACCTTCAAGAAGGAGTTTATTTCCTCATAAGATCAAAGAATTCTTCTCTATCAGTAACTTCTAGAACTTAAAAAAAATATGATATTACAACCAACCTATGAATCCAAGTAAATTTTACAGTATGTAAACAGTAACTTTTGTGTTGAGAGTAATCAGGAATAAAAGCATCCCACAGGCATCTGGCACAAATTCCAAGAATTTTGTTGTTGTTGTTAAATTGGAAGTTAATTTACAAATGGCCCTGTTCGTCATCAGTAGGGAATTTTTCCAGTTATGTTCATGTTGAATGAATTTTTATTTATATATAGCTTACCCTTCCAACATAAAGATTTTTTAAAAAAAGCAACAGCTGAAAGATACTTTCTTCAAATATATTTTGAAATGCTTTTAAAGAACTGGTGTTTCTAATCATTTTCACAGTTTTTAAAATACAATACCGAAGGTGGAAAGTTTTCATTTCTTCTTACTCATAATACAAGGTTTTAAAAGATTTTTCATATTTCATATTTAATAAAATGAGTATTAAGCTTAAATTGTTAAAGCACCTGGCAGAAGAAATAGCATGTATTTTCAAAAAAGGATGGAATGAGTTTTTATTTTTCTTTGCTATAATTTGTTAACATGACATACATCAAACTAATCTTCAAAGGAAAATGAAATGCTGATCATTTTTAGATTGTTTGGGCTTACAGCAGTTGTTTAAGATTTATGTCTTCAAAATACCTTGATAAATTAAGTGACCTCTAACTTTCCTTTCCATATTGAGTTTACAATTCTTAATGGATAAGGGAAATTTTTTGAGAAAAAATTGCTCTTCCTTCTGTAATCTATTTATCTCTACTTGATTTTTAAATCTATTAGTCTTAAAGCCCTCAATGATAAGTGGTTATTATACATTTGTACATCCAGGTTCACATATGACTCCATTTGAATCCAAATTTGTGCACATTTTCTTGTGCAGCAGTGTTTGTATCAGATTTTAACTTATATTTTCTCAAGTATTAAAATTTAAACGTAAACGAGTTCTCCATTTGCTTTTTTGTGTGTTGTGAATACATTCTGATCACTTGGTTCATGTGAGAAATCACATATATTAAGCACTCATAATCACATATATTAAGCACTCATAATTTGAGAATAGTTTTGATTTTATTGCTACTTAAACTGTCCTTTTTACACATATGAAATTCATTTCAGTACTCCCATGAGATTATAAGATTCTGCTGTTAAATAGCAGTATTTTTGTTCCCTAAGTTGCTGTATCTCCTAGAAGTTTGACTCAGTAAAGGCTAAACTCATATTTAATGATAACTGAGATAATAGAAATAATTTATTGTTTATTAAAGCACAGTTCTGTAGATTACACAAGTATCGTGTTAATGGAAGGCTACTGATAGGAGGAATTTCCAGTTCCTGGAATTCTGTTTTAATTACACACTCAGACACAGTGAGAATAGCCTTGAAAATACTCATGTTTTTGTATATTCATGATCAGAGCAATTATAAAAACTAGTTCAATATGTGTTCAATATGTATTTCTTGTGATGTTCCTAAAAAGAAAACAAAAAAATTCCACTTAGGCAAAATTCTTATATTTCCCTAACTATTTGTAAGGAAAACCTGTGTGTACAATTTTAAACTTAAAGTCATGAGATTATGAAATTTGGGGGAATATTAGGAAAACATTAAAAAACAATTACCAGTAAATCTGAGATTGTAAACTGATATTTTATAGTTGTTTTCCTATAAATACACTGTTTTATTCTGGCAAAAAAAACACAATACTTGATCTTGAAGAAATAATACATGCATGGATTTAGCAATAAGGTTGTTAACTATAGCACATGCTAATATTGGTATAGCCATAAAATAGAATACCATATAGTCATTAAAAATGAGGTTGACTTTGCTTTGTCTTAGAAGAAGTATATATGGTGATGAAGTGGCTTGTTTTTTGCAAGACTGCTGTGATAAAACAATATATAGTTTTTCTTAATTTGCAGCATTCAGCCAGGGACAGCACAGTTCTTACTGCATGGTGTGATACCTGAGTTAATATCATTAACCTCTTGTGGATAGTCTCTTCGTGTTTCATATAATAAATTTTGTTTAATATGACCAACTTTCTTAAATGACTTTTGGTAAATTATCATACTGGAATGAGTGAATATAATAAATAGAATGGATTAATGTTGGAAATGTCTGTGGAGGACCTCTAGTGGTCAAATGTGATAGTATTGCTACACTTGTATCCACTCAAACACCTATTGAGTTGTGGAGCTAGAACGAAGGAATAAGGCAGTTATCACATTCAAGAGTCTTGGATTTACAAAGCACTTTGCAAGTCACAAAACAGTTAATTACATTAATATCCAATCTTTTGAATAATCCTATGAGATTAGTATTATTATCTGCATGAGAATACTAGCACCATAAACACAGGAATTGCACGTTTTGTTTACCACTATATTCCCAAAGCCTAAACCAGCACCTGGCATATAATAGGCATTCAGTACATATTTGTTAATAAATTAATTAATGAATCCTCTTTTTGTAGTGGAGGATGCTAAGCCTCAAGAAAATTGACAGTAAATATAAAAATACCTACTAGGATTGATTAACTGAATATTATTTGAAGGATAAATTTATTTTTGCCTATTTACACTTTTCCCCAAATTTGATTTGTTCTTTATGTTAATGTGATAAAGAAAGTAGGACTTAAATGGCATCTTTTTAAAGATCCACATCCTGCTTTTTTATTTCTTCTGAGAAAAGTCTTGGTTTAATGCTTTTTGAATTACTCTTCAAGCATTCTAAGCTTGAATAGGTTTAAAGATTAGTATGTTTTTAGTTTAATATTTATAAAGTTCTTAACTATGTTCAAAGCACTGGATGTAGGACAATGTGATGAAGTTGAGGTGCTCTGTAATGTTGCTGAATGAATGAATAAAAGAAAAATAAGTTAAATCTAGCACAAAATACTAAAATTAGCAATTAAAATCAGTTTCCTGACAGTGCAATGCAAGTAGATATTGGTAGAAGATACTACATTGTAGATGGCGTTAGCAACTTCATTAAGAAAACAAAAGAAAACCCAACATTTAAGAATAAGTGATTGTCCTCTGAATGAGCAGGGTTCATATGCTTCTTCCAAAAGGAATAAATAGATCTCTCTTACACAGCCCTGAAAATGTGATACAAAGTTGTGTATGTAGATCTCTTCAGTGATTCATTGCACTGTACTGGGTGCTCTGGAATGCAATAAGTAGCTGTGAAAGAACAGGCCAACCTGTGGTGTTTATTGAAAAGAGGAGTGGAATGTGACATTTTAAATTTTAATCCCAAGCACCGAGGTAAGATGAAGGCAAGTGCCTTATTTATTTATTTTTATTTTTATTTCAGTGTAATTAACATACAATTTTATCTTCATTTCAAATGTACAATATAGTGATTCACCAATTCTACACATTACTTAGTGTTCAGCATGATGAATGTGCTCTTAATCCCCTTCACATATTACACCCATCCCCCTACTCACCTCACCTCTAGTAACCATCAGTTTGTTCTCCATAGTTAAGAGTCTGCTTCTTGGTTTGTCTCTCTCTTTCTCCTTTGCTTGTTTCTCTTGTTCCTTAAATTCCACATATGAGGGAAATAATATGGTATTTGTCTTTCTCTGACTGGCTTATTTCACTTAGCATAATACCTTCTAGGTCCATCCATGTTATTGCAAATGGCAAGATTTCATTCTTTTTTATGGCTGAATAATACTCCATTGTATATATACACCATATCTTATTTATCCATTCATCTATCGATAGACACTTGGGCTACTTCATAATTTGGATATTGTAAATAATGCTGCAGTAAACATAGGAGTGCACGTGTCCCTTTGAATGCATGTTTTCTTTCATATTCTTTGGGCAAATACCCACTAGTGTGATTACTGGATCATAGGGTAGTTCTATTTTTAACTTTTTGAGGAACCTCCATACTGTTTTCCACAGTGGCTTCACCAGTTTGCATTCCCACCAACAGGGCACCAGTGTTCCTATTTCTCCACATCCTTGGAAGGTAAGTGCCCTTAAACAGCAATTTGCAGTAGTTTCCATTTGCTTCAAGCATCAGCAAGAACATTTTTGAAGTTCATGAAGTCTCAGGTCTCCTTTGAAGTTAAAAAAAAAAGTCCACACTGTTGAAAATTACAGCCTTTGAAATCAGAGAAGCTCAGAGGGCAAGTTAAGAAGGGAGCATAGTTCCGTGTCTCCAGAGGATAGTTCAGCAGGAGATTGGAGCCACTATTCTTTTGACTACCCATTCCTTCCCTCACCCCCATCCTTCACATGGCTCACAGTTAACCTTCATGTCAAAGTGTAAACATCACTCACCCAGAAACTCAGACCCTCCAAGCCTGGGTTGGATTCCTCCAGTGTACTTTCTTCCCAGCTTCTATCTTTCCTGTCAATACATTGCACCAAACACGAATTTCCCATTTATCTAAATCCCTGACCAAACCTAGGATGAGAACTCCATGTCTCACTTGTTCATAGTTGCATCTCCTGCATTCGGTGCCTGTATTTAATGCCTAAATGTTTATGGAAGGAAAGAGGGAGGGAAGGAAATCCCCCTTAACTGGAGGCAATAAGCATCAGTATGTGTAAGGGAACCTCTAGCTTAATGTTGTTGACCTACCTACTGTGAAGTAGATTTTTTCCAGAGAATACATCAGAGTAGGGTGTGAAGAAGTCTGCAGACATGACCTGCTTATTTGTGGAGAGGAGAGGGGAAGAGGGCAGTAGTAAGAGAGGCCTTGAAGTTATGGATTTCTTACTTACATTAATGACAGAGCTGCAGTTTCACAGAAGAAAAGTGTTAGAAACTTCCCAACTTACTATCTAGGTTTTTCTTTAAAAACATGCATTTTCAGGGATATGAGAGAATATTCCAGAGTGTCACATAGATTAATAAAGATCTTGCTGCGAACTAATTCACTTCTCACATTGAACAGATGAGAAAACTCAGGTCAGAGAGTTTATTGGTAGAGCCTATCAGCTGCAGAATTAAAGCCAACCACTGAGCAGCAGAGTGAAGTCAAAATGTTAGCTGGGTGTCCATTGGGTCTATGAATTATCCCAGTTCAATGGCCCCTTCAATGGGTCCTAAATGCATTGGATCCAACCCAGCAGATTCCTTGTATTACTTGTAATCGTATTGGTTCTAAAGCAATCTATACAACCACAATTCAGTAAAACACCAGTTCATTCATTTACTCTTCTGGCAGACAATTTTTCTGAGTGTCTACCCTGTGCCAGGTACTAACCTGTATGCTAGGGACACAGTGACAAGACCACTCACTGCTCTCCAGGAGATGACAATCTTTGTTCAAGTGGTTTTTTTTTTTTTTTTTTTTTTAAATATGATGTTCTTTCTGACCATAGCCCGCTCAATTTTTTCCTTGTGATTTATTTTACCCATGGGATAAAATACCTTGATAAGAACAGCTTGTCTTCTCATATTGCTTCAGATCAGGAGCCTATAAAAGAAAATGGAAAATTGGTATTTGTATTTTTTTTAATCTTTATTTTTGAGAGAGAGAGAGAGAGACAGAGTGCAAGTGGGGGAGGAACAGAGAGAGAGGGAGACACAGAATCCGAAGCAGGCTCCAGGCTCCGAGCTGTTAGCACAGAGCCCGACGTGGGGCTCGAACCCACAAGCTGTGAGATCATGACCCGACCCGAAGTCAGATGTTTAACCGACTGAGCCACCCAGGTGCCCCAGAGCACTGGTATTTGTATCTGAGCCTCAAGGACAAGGGACATTTACCGTCAGCTGTTACTCAGATAATAGAGCAGTAAGAGTCAAGTCCTAAACACAGGGTTGGAAACAGAAAGGAACCTGAGCTTTTTCTGGGTAAGCCATTATTTAAAATCAAGAAACACACGTCTCTCACACAAGGGAGTTTCTATTACTCTGTAGAGTATTTTCTGTGGTACTAGGAATTGATTCCTTCCTATTGCCTCCACTAAGCTCCACCTCAGTCTTAAGTGTGCCACAGAACAGAGACGAGCTCTCAAAGTAGCTGCACGTGAGAAGGCTGGCCTCCCACCAGCCACTTCAGTCATGTTCAAGGAGCACAGTTTCGAGGAGATTCTTCCTGTGATTGGACATCTCAGTGCCTTGCCCTAGCAGACAACAAAGGAAACTTGTTCTGTAAAATGCATTGCTGTGAATCACAGAATGACACATTCAGGGCCTTTGCAGCATCTTCCTGGCTGGCCTATAGCTCCAAGGGACCCATAGGCATCCTGGGAAGACCTGGTGTGTTGGCCACATATCCAGCATGGCTGGTCTGTGGTATGCTGGTGTGCACAGAAGTAACACAGCCCTTGACCCTCCCCTAGAGCCAAGACCATCCAACTATACCCTCTCTTACATCTTCACTTTCTTTTACCAGTTTTTCTCCTAATCCTACAAATATGCTAAGGTCTCTGATTATGCTTTTCTCCCCATTCTCTCATCCCCAGTGGCCACCATGTTTTGGTCAGAATGGGCTAGGCTTTGCTGCAGAAACAAACAAACAAACAAGAAAACACTCTTCTTGGCTTTTAGCAACAAAAGTTACTTCGCACTCATGCTACATGTCCATCTGGGTCATCTGGAGCTCTGCTGCTCATGGTTGCTCAGGGACCCAGGCTGCTGGAAGCTTCATCTTGACAAAGACTTCAGCAATTACTACGGAGGGAGTGTGGGAATGGCCAGCCCCTCGTTTCTGAAACTCCTCCTTGGTCCTCCTGACATGGTTCTGAGTTTTCTCATGATTCCCTGATCCCTCACTCCCTAGTCCAGTTTTCTGACTCATGCTCCTTCGCTGCCCTTTCCATGTAGCCAGTCCCTAAGAAACGTTCCTTGGCCCTCTTCTAACACATACTTTCTCTCTTGGCAATTTCTTCCAAACTGTGCTTTCCAGTACCATCTCCATGCAAATGATTTCCAGATCTGTATGTTCGACCCTATTTCCCTGAGCCCCAGGTCTATTGTCAGCAGCCATCAGCCTCCTCCCATTACAACCTTAAAAATCTCTTGTCTAAAAAGGAACTTTCTATCTCTACCAAATCTACTCTTCCTCTCAGCTACCCTATTTCTGTTGATACCCCTTCCTTTCCCCACATCGAAATTTTCAAATTATTTTAGAACGTGTCTTAAATCCATCCTCTGCCTTCTACTACTGCCCAAGTTCCTGGCACCTCTCTCATGGAAGACAGAAGCTCTTTGACCATACCTTCAGCTTCTCTCCGTGGCTCAAGGCCACATGTGATACAACTCTAGCACGTCCCATTCTGGGAGAATGGTACACACTGGAGTTGTGCAGCGCAGTGGCTCTGCAGGTCCACACTGCGCCAATAGTAATCTGCCTACAGCTCAGCTTAAATCATGACATACCACTCTTAAAAAACCTGCCTTGGCTTTCCATTTCAACCTGATGCCTTGGCTCTACCCTCCACAGTCAGGATGGAGGTCGCTCTCCCTCTTCTGAACTCCCACATCTTTCCTACACCAAGTAGTATTTTCTATCCTGTGTCACAGTGATTTAAGAATAGTTTTTCCTCTTAAGTACTTGATAAGTGAGAAGTTACTTCTTACTTGAGGGATTAAATTAAAAAAGACTATTTGCTGCTTACAGTGGAAAAACCCAAGCCAAAATGGCTTAAGTGTTAAAAGGGAATGTATTGGCTCACATAAATGAGAATTGCAGAGGGTACATCCTACTGCTCAGTCACAGCTGAATGCAGGGCTCAAGTGAGATCCTTGGGATTCCTTCCCTCTCTTTCCATCCAGGAAGCTAAAATCACAGCAGGCCTGTCTGGCAGTAGCTGGAGCCAAGGAGGCAATGCAGCTACTGCCGGAGAAGCTGCCCAAGGAAGCTAGAGAGAAGAAACACTCCAGATTTTCCCTTTTCCTGTCCTCTGGTGGCCCACTGGTGCCTTCCTTTGGCTGACCCTGGGGTCTGGGAAACACAGCCTGTAGGGCTCAGAGGGGAGCAGGGGAAGAGAGAGGGGTGTGTCTGAGAACACACAGGCAGACCATCAGCACAAGTAACTCAAAGCCATACAATGGTAAATGGTGGAGCCTGTCTTGAACTGTAGCTGAAGTTGTGAATCCTGCTACCTATGACACAGCCAGCATGAAGGGGCATTCCAGCTGGAGCATCTGTGTGAGCAAAGGCACAGGTGGAAATTCTGGAGCATGTATGGAAATAGCAGAGAGTTCTCTTGGGCTGCAATGTAAGGTGCTTTCAGAGGAGCAGTGGAGAATAGGGTCCCCACTATAAATCCTTAAGACCTGGCTCAAGAATTTGGCCTTCATTTGGGAAGAAAAAGGGAAGTTACTAAACGAAAAGAAAGAGTTAATGTAATTTGTTTATAGCAATAAAAATGTCAGAAACAAGAAGGACATGCTTGGACTCTTTTCAAACAAAATCAAGATACAAAGTGAGACAATCCCCAAGAATAAAGATTAAAAATACAGTAGAGTTGCTTTTTTCTTAATTTTGTATGATTGCCATCTTTGTTACTTATAACAGGAATTAGGAATGAGCATTGCTTCATTCATTCATTCATTCATTCATTCAAGTGAGGATCTGCTATGAGCTGGGCCGTGTGCTGGGGTTTTCAAGGAAGCCAACCAAAGTCGTTTTTTAGGCTATTCTAATATTTCTGAAGATGTAGGAACGCACTCCATGTAATGATGTTTGGTCTGAAAAGAGATCTGTGGTGTCCACAAAGTACATAAACATGGTGGTACACTTTGTACTCGTGGATTTAAATCTCATGGTCATAGGCTCTGGCTGCCTTTATTTGAAGTTAAATGGCTTGAGCTTATTTGCTACTGATATGGACGGACTATGAATAAAAAAAAAATGTGGACTAAAAAGGCAAGAGGGAGATTTTGCATTTTGGTGGGATGAGATTGAGTTAGTTATTAAGCCCCTTGACAGGGGCACCTGGGTGGCTCAGTCAGTTAAGCAACCGACTTCAGCTCAGGTCATGATCTCACAGTCCAGGAGTTCGAGCCCCGTGGTGGGCTCTGTGCTGACCGCTCAGAGCCTGGAACCTGCTTTGGATTCTGTGTCTCCCTCTCTCTGCCCCTCCCCGGCTCATGCTCTGTCTCTCTATGTCTCAAAAATAAATAAAAACATTAAAAAGTCCCTTGACACTTCCATTTCTTTAGGCACAAACTGAAGATAAGTTTATCATCACCAACATCAACAACACAAATGCACCAAATAAATGCCTGGTTGTGAGTCATACAACATGAGACATGTCACAGAAGGGACATCCTATTGTATAAACTAGGTTTCTAGCCTATAAACATGGCTAGCTTTATAATTTTTTCCTTCTTTTAACGTTTATTTTTTGAAAGAAAGAGAGTGCAAGTGGGGGAGGGGCAGAGACAGGAGGACAGAGGATCCAAAGTGGGTTCTGTGCTGACAGCAGCAAGCCCAATGTGGGCCCTAAACTCGCGAATTGTGAGATCATGACCTGAGCTGAAGTCGGATGCTCAACTGACTGAGCCACCCAGATGCCCTTAGCTTTACAATGTTTAATCAACAGGCAGTAAGTAAAAAAGTATGAGTCCATAGGTGTTTGGAACATTTAGTCCAACTCCCCTCCCATGACATAACACAACTCATTCATTCAATGTTTATTAAGTACTTTCTATCTTCCATGAATTCAACAAAGTGATTAATTGTCTATATGTATTCATCTTTGGATAATGGTGAACAAAATAGATATGGGTTGACTCCTCATGGAGGTTGCATATAATGAAAGTAATCTGTGTCCATGTTTTGGCACAGATTGTGCTGTCACAATTTCACTCTTTAGCAAAGAAGACAAATTTATAACTGCAAACACAATGTGATGAGTGTATGAAGGTTTTCATTGAGAATGAGTGTCCTGAGAAGGCTCCTCTAAGTAACTAATACAGTAGCTGGAACTCAAAGGAAGAGCAAGAGTTTCCAAATATTTGGGGAAACATGTTTTGAGTAGAAGGAGTGGCAGGATGCTGTGTTATGGAAATGTGAATCATCATTAAGAGTTTGTAACACAAGAGCTCTGAGGGCATGGGAACAGGTGCACAAAACTAGGTCATGTTGGGCTTTGTGGACGATGTTTTAGAGCCTGGATTTTATAGTGAGGTGTATGGAGGCAGTTGATGGATGTGAAACAGAGCATTGACATGATTGGGTTTGCCTTTCAGGGAAACCATCCTCCAGCATTGTGACTCCAGAAGCTGCTAAAGAGACAGGATTAAAGAAACTTGGCTGCTCCCTGGATTACAGGTGTGTGTGTTTTGGGGGAGGAGGATGGTAGGGAGAGTCTAGAAGGCTCCCAGGTTTCTGACTTTTTGTAGCAGACCCCATTCAATCCTCAGTCTCCAGACTTTTCACAGTAAACATATTCTGTTGTTGCAGGCGACAACAAGACCTATCTTCCTCGAACAGATCTTTTGCCATGTTGCTTCCTTGTTCCAAAACTTTTAGTCAGTGTTTTTTACTCCTCAAATATGAATTTTAAAATTTCCTTCCATGGCCCTTTGTTGGATCTACTCTATGGTCCCAACTTTGAATCCCTCCACTCACCTGCCAGTCTTCTTTCCATATTAGACAAAATCCCACTCCCTTCCACCTCAGTGCCCTTGCAGTTTCCCTTGATTTATCTTAAGTGCACCATCCTCCGAGGCTAGCTTAAGCTTCGTCACCTTCATGCACTCTGAGCACATTGTGCCTACCAGATCTGCTGGATCTTCCTTTATCTACTACAGCTTGGAGTTAAATACATAACACTCATCAGAATACGGGTTTCACAGGGACGGGGAGTTTTGTCCTTTATTGTTCACTGCTATATTCCCATAGTTGGAAACTGGTAGATAAACATTTGTTGAATTAATGACTATTAGGTTCCCTATAGATATTTAAGAAATATAACATTATCAAGAAATAGAACACTTGGTGAATTTGGTCATTCGTTAAGTCAACAAGCATGCACCGAATGATTGCCATGTGACAAGCATTGTGATAGTTTTGGGGTATTCAAAAAATGATTAGAACTGGAGTACACCTTCAAGGAGTTCACACTGAGAATGAAATCATTATCCTAGAGAATCAAAATCTGATGAATACTTACATTTTAACATACATAAAAACGTAGGGAGCAATCCAGATTTTTTTGTTAAAAAGAAAATAAGAATTTTATATCCCTTAGATGTCAACGTTTTCAAAGTCTGATAATAGCAAACTTTAGTGAAGATGTGTGGCAACAGCCACCCTCAAATATGGTAGTGGGGAGGAAGATCAGTGCAATCACTTCGGAGAGCAATTTTCTGGTTATCTAGTAAAGGTGAGGATGTGTATGCAAGACATTCTAGCAGTTCTACATCTACGTAGAAAAACTCTCAGATATCTGCATGGAACATACATACAGTAATGCATGCCAATTGCAACATTATTGTTTGAAATGAACAGCTAGAAACAACCAAAATGTCCTATCAACAGCAGAATGAGTAAATAAATTGTGGTGCATCCAAACAGTGAAATCTTCTGGAACTGTGAAAATGAATGAACTTGAGTTCTAATTATCCACATGACTCAATCTTACAAATATTACATCTCGCTTTTAAGAAAGCAAGTTGTAGAATGATAATGTTGCATGATCTCATTTACATCAACTTTAAACATGGAATCTAATGCAATATGTTATTTGTGAATTGATATATATGAAAAAAAGCATAAAGTCTGATAGGGTGACCCACTGCCCTGGTTTGCCTGGAACTTTCACTGTTTTATTACTGAAAGCTTTATATTTTGGGAACCCCTCCCCCCCCACCCCCCAGTTCCAGGCAAACCAAGACAATTGGTCACTTACTTGAAAAAGAGAAATGTCAAGCTTAGAATGGTGATTACCTCTTGATGGAGGCGAGGAAATGGGATTGGGTAAAGTTACACTGGATATAATTCAGCTCAATTTGTAAGGTTCGATTTCTTTAAACTGGCCTATGGATTTGTGGGTGTTTATTATATTATTCTCTATTTGTATATCTGAAGTATTTCATAATTATGAAAACCAAAAAATCTCCTATTGTGGATGCTGTGGTGTGCCACCCAGGTTCACCCCTGTGTTTCGGGACTGAGGCACTCACTCCTCCAGCTGCCTAGAGTGCTGGCAGGTTCACCATCTTACTCCTAGTTGGGTTTTGAAGTTCACCAATTCTTAATTGCCTTCCTTTGAATAGACCCACTTCATCTATGGGGACAGCCTGCAGTCGATGACTGATTGACACATGGGTGTAGAGGCTCATCCTTCTTTCCCTAATTTGGGACCTTTCTGAAGGGCCATCCAGCTCCAGAGCTCCCTGTGGGATCAGCTGAGATGTCAGTTGTGATATCATCACAGCCCAGCTACTACTTCTGCCCAATCATGCTTCCTTCCCTTCCCTTACAGGTATTGACCCGAAAGTACTCCCCAGTAAACATGATGCATGCAAATCTCCACCTCAGAGTGCATTTCCCTGGGTAACTTGACCTGCAATACTGTCCTTCCAGAAAAAGAGAGACAGAGATAGAGACAGAGAGAGACTGGGACAATTAAATTACAAATATAACTCCCCTGCCTCTATTTTTTCTTTAGCACCTGCCCACCCCTCCTTATATCCCATTTTATTTTAAAATCTCAAACCTATATGCTATACAGAATTTGAGGTATGACTAAACAGGATCTGGCTATAAAAAAGGAAAAAGAAACACTGATTCATTTTCAATGAACAATAGTAAGATGATAAAATTTTTCCTTTTCATAGAGAGATTTTGTGGGTTGGAAAAGATTCTGGCACATGGTTTTGTTGTTTCCACCAAATGAGTCATTCAAGGAAGACAGGTGATTCCATCTGAGCAGAGTTGTGTCACTCTGGGAAAAAAAATAAAAGAGTCTAAAACAATATATATGGACCACTAAAAAAAATTCACTAACTTGTGTAATGTGAATAACAAATACTCTTAGAATAGAGAGGACAAAATCAGTGAGATAATACTGCAAGGTCATATTTAGAACACGGGTATAGAATAAAAGTAAATGAGAAAAAAGAATGAGCATCTCAAAGCAGTCCTCTCTCAATAAGCCTAACAGATCTTGGAACCATAACCTAAGAACTGCCAAGAGCACAGGCTGCCTCATCTGTCACTTCCACCCCCTTCCAGCCCTGGACCCATAACCTTGCATACTCCAGAAGGACAGACACGCAAACAGATAGACACACACACACACACACACACACACACACACACACACACACACACTCTGTACGACACCAAAATTTCTATGGTGGTTCCTAAACTACCCGGGACTGTCTCATGCCTCCCTAGCTATGTTCCCTGGGGGCAGACACTGGTACTGCTTTCTAAATTCTGCTGTCAGGAAAGGGCCCTGGAAGCTGGATTTAAATCACAGCTCAACCACTTACCAGCTATGTGACCTTGTTCGAGTAACCACACCTCAATTCCTCAACTATAAAATGAGAATAGCATTCATAAGGTAGATAGGAGGATTAAACCAGAAAATGTTTCCAAAGCTTTGAGTGCAATGCTTGGAAAATATGCATAGGATTTAATAAATGGTAGAGTAGCTGAATTTTTTTAAGTTTATTTATTTATTTTGGTGGGGGGGGGGTCAGAGAGAAAAGGAGAGAGAGCAGGCTCTGTGCTGTCAGTAGGGAGCCTGATGCAGGGAGCAATTCCAGGAACTGTAAGATCATGATCTGGGTCAAAAGCAAGGGTCAGATGCTTAACTAACTGAGCCAACCAGGTGCCCCTGAATAGCTGAATTTTAAAAATTAAAAAATAATAATTCTAAAATGGTATAGGAACAAAATACATATTTCAATACTATGCAAATTATTTTAAACTGACTGTGATGTAGGATTAAAATAAATCTAGTGAGGAAAAGAGGGAGGAATAAACTTCACATTCTTACCAACCCATCTGTAGAAATGTTAAAATTAGAGCATTCTTATGACAGAGAATTGTCATGTTAGTTGAACTAAATTGTGAGGAAGAAAAACGGTCAGGTTCTGTTTAATGTAACAATTCCTATGAGAGTAATTAAAATCTGAAATTCTGTTTCTTTTTTAAGAAGCGATGTCTGCTTGAAATGAGCTTTAATTGTCCCTATTTACACACTGACTGCAGAGAGCCCATCTTGCTGCAGACGTCTCTGTAATTAGCTCCATTCAAGAACAAAGCAGTGACCATCTTTCAGCTGCTTTCTGGCTTTTGAGCTTAGGAGGCAAAGGAGAGTTTTTGGCTCTCTTGCAAAATGGAATTTAAATCTGCCACAAAGCAGTCAGTTGCAAGAGTGATAATTGCAGTTTGTTACAATTGATTTATACAGGCTCCAGGAAAGAATGATCTTCTAGCTAAAATTATCCAATGAATAAGAGTAATATGTGATTTTTTCCCTCTTTGGGATTTTAATGGTTGTATTTAGAATAACATGTAATGTTGAACTATTTCTCATACAGTGAATAAACTAGCTGATGCATGGAGGTGTCTCTTAATCATTCTCATAGATAATACCTTTTTGAATACTCACTATGATCTGCTTCACATTCAGTAATCTGCACTTTTCAGATGAACTTTCAATGAAAAGGTGTAATTAACTGAATTACACCTTGTAAAAGAATATACGCAAAAGTTAAAATTGTGCTACTGGGCCCACAAAACTTAAGTGCCACCAAAATCTTTTACAAAGGGAATATAGACTGAATTAGCATCCCCCTCCCCCCCACAGAACACATGCACAGCACACGCGTGCGTGCGCGCGCGCACACACACACACACACACACACACACTCAGCTCAGAGGAAATGAAAAGATTTCACTCAAATGTATCATATGCAAATATTTTATTTTGCTTGTTCCAGTCAATCTAGGAGTTTCTTTATTATATGAATTTAATCCAGCTACATTTATTGTGGATTGCTGATGTATTTGGACTATCTCTGCTATTTTACTCTGAGTTTCTATTTCATAGTTTCTCTTCTATTTCTTTTTTCTCCTTTCCTGCCTTCTGTTCTCTTCCCCCTTCTGCTTTCTACCAGTCTGTGAACATTTGGGTTCCATTCTTGTAATGGTTACATTAAACATTTGAACGCACATACAAATATACAACTCTCAAAGAAATCAAGGGATTTGCTATGTTTATTTTCTCTCTTAGCCCCACCCATCATTATTTTTCATGTTATTATATAGAAGTTTAGGTTCATCTCGTGTCTAAATAAGAAAAGATAATTATTATTTTTATTTTTGCTGCCAATAACTATTTCTATTTTATAGTCAATAATTGTATCCCTCATCTTCCTTGTGGATTTGTTTGTCTCCGGTTTTTATTTGTTTGTTTGTTTTTGTTTTTAGTAATTTTGTCAGGGAAGATCCTTGGAAAATAAACTAGTTCAGTCTTTGCCTGAAAATATTTCATTTCTCTTTTAAAAAAATTTATTACACTTACCTTTGAGAATAAAGAATGCTTTCCCATGATACAAAATGCAAGTAAGCTAAATGTTGTTTTAGTTGGGTATAGAATTCTGGATTCAGTACTGTTTTTCTTGGCACTTTCAACACATAGGTGCATTTATTCTTGCACATGTCTGCTGATTAGAAATTTTGCATTAGTCTGATTGTCATTCTTTGTAGTTTTTCTCCAGTGGCTTTTAAGAATTTTCTTTTTTTTGATATTCTGCAATTATGCTCTTACAAGATATTTAAGAGTGGAAAAATGTTTTACAGGTTGTCCTACTTGATATGCCATGATACACATTTTTACATACCTTTGAAATATCTTTTTATTCTGCAGACTTATGTCAAAGTTTTACAGTTTCTCTTTCAGACCTCTTTATTTCACTTTTACATTTTCTGTCACTTCATCTCTCTGTGCTGCATTTTGGATGATGTATTCATTTTTAATCACTGATTTTTTTAAACTAAATCCAGTCAACTGTTTTACTTTCTTATGTCAATGACTACTTTTTTTATTTTTTAGAATTTTTTATTGGTAGTTTTTCATAATTCTTTGCTCTTGATTATAACCCCCATCCTTTATCGCTTTCAAGATTTTAGACATAATTAAAAGTCCCTCGAGGATTGCTGTATTTCTATTTTTTTTTTGTTTTTGAGTATACATTTTCTTACTTGTTTGGTTTGTTGGCTATATTTCATGGGTTTGGATCACCTAAACAGTTGCTAAGCTTGTAGCCTCAGGTCTTGCCCACTATAGATGACCCTTTTCTTGTTCCATAGAGACTTTATTTTTCATTGTAACTCTATGTTTAAATGTAAAAATATATAAGCTATCATTTTCATGTATCTGGGCTGGAAAGGGAAGATTCCATGTGCTCTTCACTACTGTGACTGGAAGTCAATTTCTTTGATTTTCAAAAAGTTTTTTTAATGTTTATTTTTGAGAGGAGAGAGAGAGCAAGTGCACAGGCGCACGCGTGCACGTATGCCTGCGGGAGGGTCAGAGAAAGAGGGAGACAGAGGATTCGCTGCTGGCTCTGCATTGACAGCAGAGAGTTTGATGCTAGGCTGGAACTCACGAACCTGAGATCATGACCTGAGCCAAAGTCAGATGCTTAACTGACTGAGCCACTCAGGTGCTCCTAATTTCTTTGATTTTTTTTTTTAAATCAGGAGTGGCTGAGCATCCACTGAGGTCAGTTGAGCATTGGACTTCAGCTCAGGTCATGATCCCTTGGCTTGTGAGTTCAAGCCCCGTGTTGGGCTCTGTGCTGCCAGCTCAGAGCCTGGAGCCTGCTTCCTATTCTGTCTCCAGCTCTCTTTGTCCCTCCCCCACTCGTACACTGTCTCTCTCTCTTTCTCTCTCTCAAATATAAATAAACATTAAAAAAAATCAAAGACTGTAAAAAAGATAAAGCTGAAAAATATATGAAATATGTTTAGATAGAACTAATTAGGACACAATGAAAATAAATTCACAGATAGATTATAGCTATAGGACATTTCTGTACAAACCTGAGGTTCTGTCTGTGTTGGGGTTATGCATATTTAAGTGTAATATTTTTCCAGAGGTAAATAATTGAGGATTATGAAGTCATTAACTTATATTTTGAATTCAACAGTTATTGAATGCCTCTGCCCAGAAATGTACTAATTGTAGTTCTATAAAGACCAGTAAGGCTTAGTTTTGCATCTGTCAAATGGGGATCATAGTATATGCTATGCGAGGCAGTTGTAAAGAGTAGAGATGAAGATTATAAAGTGCTAGAGGAGTATCTGCTACATCATAAGCATCTAATAAACTGGAGCTTCCTGTATTACTATCAATTGACACCATCATCATGGAAATCATGTTGATTTGGGAAGATAAACAGGCAAAGAAACACTTAAATACACACATGCTTATAAAACATAAAGAAGGGACTGGTCAACCATGCTTGGGATGGCTGGGAAGACTTTGAAGAGAAGACACCGAACTGGGTCCTGAAGATTGAGCAGGTGTTTGCCGAGTAGAAATACTGGAAAAAGTGGCAAGCCATGCAAACTTGAGATGACAAATTATATTTTGGGAACTGAAAACACTCAGGATGAGTGGAGGCTGTGGAGTGAGCAGCACTAGGGGAGATACATTTGAAGAGGTAGGCAGGGGCCAAGGAGAGAGGGAAGGGCATTTCAGTTACAAGCTGCAACAATCTGGAGGAGAGATGACAAAGACCTCGACTTGGCAAAGATGGTAGGAGGAGAGAAATGGGAACAGATCTGAAAAACAGATCACATATACAGGACTTGGCAATTGATAGAATGTGGAAGTTCAAATGCCAGTAAGACCACTTACCAGCTGTGGGACTGGCATAAGTTATTTTACCCCACTGGGTCTTAACTTCCTCACCTGTGAAATGGGACATTAAGGGGCGCCTGGGTGGCTCAGTCGGTTAAGCGTCCGACTTCGGCTCAGGTCATGATCTCACGGTCCGTGAGTTTGAGCCCTGCGTCAGGCTCTGTGTTGACAGCTCAGAGCCTGGAGCCCATTTTAGATTCTGTGTCTCCCTCTCTCTCTGCCCCTCCCCTGTTCATGCTCTGTCTCTCTCTGTCTCAAAAATAAATAAACGTTAAAAAAAATTAAAAAAAAAAAGAAATGGGACATTAAAAGAGACAAGACACATAAAACATTTAAAAGATCACCTAATTCATAGAAAGTATCAATACATGATAACTATTATTTTTATATGGGGAATGGAAGATGCTGGAGGAGCCAGCAATGAAGCCCAGATTTTTCTGGTTTAGCATCTGAGAAGTTGCTGTTGCCACTTCTGGAGCCAGCGATGCTGGCAGAGAAACAGATTTGCCTCCGATTTCTGGCCCATCAATGAAGAAGAGTCAAGCTATTGTGAAGGAGCAGGTATAACAGGCCTCCGAGGAGTTTGTCATTTGCTTCATTAGGGAACCAGCACAGAACTTTTCACCTGTGCCCTGCCTGTGGGAAAGCAGAGGCCTAACACACTGCAGGCAGAGAAGTGGGGGGACCTGAGTCAGAAATGTCCAGGAGTTCCCTGGGGACTCCCTTGTCATCTTAGAGTTACAATGAGAAATGCACGGGAGGAAGGTGAAGGAACTTGGGAGCATTTTAAGAAACAAGTCTAAAAATAGTTCCATGCTGCTTAAAAGCTGAGCGAAAGAAGCCATCCAGTAAGAGATCAAACTCTTGATCCTATGAGTTTCAGTTGGAAGTTTGTGTTTTTCTCTGCTGATATGATACCCTCCTGCTAAAAGTCTTTTATGCTGCATTACATTATGCTATCTTGTAAAAACTTTGAGGGATGAGAAGGGTAGATGTCGTCTCCATTTCTCAGGTGAAAACACTGAGGCTCAGGGAGATGCTGTTTGCTCAGGTCCTCATGGATGGAAAACAGACAGAATCAGCACTAGTGCCAAATATCTTGGTTTTCATTTCCTGCTATTGCTTTTCAATATGCGTCTTATTAGCGGGGACTCCTCATCTCCTGATGTTTCTTTCCCAATAAAAGGTGCTCAGTCATTCTAACACCGGGCCTGTCTCCCTTTCCCCACTCTACCCTGGGGAGGTAGCACCTTACCTGATTGCTAAATTTAGGAAGAATTCTCCCCTCATTCCTTTTGGGAGGAAGCCTGCCTCCTGCAGCAAAGTTCTGTTCATTGCCACTCCAGGAGCTGTGGGGTAGCAAGGGGGTGGGTGAGAGCGCAGGGTTTTTTTTGTGGTTCATTTCTGTCTGGAATTTGGTGCTTGAATTGATCTAATTCAGTCCTCAGGCCCCCTCAGTTAATACCATAAACATTACCCTCATGTTGAGTTTCTATTATGAATAACACCAATATTTTGGTTTCTATCTTTACTCATAGTTTTACTTCCCAATTTGCTCAGAGCAAGAATAGGGTTACTGTTTATTGGGGACCTCCTACGTATCTACAACACTCTAAAGAGTTTGGAAATTAGAATAAAACAATTGTGACCAGGCATTAAAATAACCACAGGAATATTGTGTGACTCAGAAGATACGTTCGATGTCAACAGAAGTCAGCTTGGAGAATCCACTGATGATATGAGTAGCAATTAATAGATGGAAATACTGAAAATGAAACCCATTCTCTTAGGACAAAAATCAATGGACCAGATAACAAATTAACCTCTCTTCACTGCATTAAGTCTCTAGGAGCAAAAATAAAATCAATATGTACCAACATACAGTGGTTCTAAGAAATAGCATCAGAAATGAAAACTAAGGTGAAGCATTAGGCTTTAGGGAAAAACCAGTTTGTGCATGAACTTCTTCACTTAAAAATCATCTTAAGTCTCGCTTCCTTCATGCAGCCTGCCCAAATTAACCTTACCCAACTGTTTTTGTTGTTGTTGTTGTTGTTGTTGTTGTTTAGTGCTTACTATATACTAGATACCTCTGGACACCTACAAATGTACACAAATATACAGATAAAGGAAGAATGTGGTTCTTTACTGAAGAAAGAAGTTTAGCAAACTTCTCAATTGGGAATGGAGAAGAATTTATAAGAGAAAGAAGACTCTGTGCTTTGGACCAGGGCTGGTGAGACCATGAATGTGTATTTGCAGACCTTGGTTCATATAGATTCAAACGTTAGAACACCAAGCGTATTGCTGCTCAGGCCAGAATAGACACCACATAGCAAACCCCAGAAGGAAGGGAGGAGCTTGGTATCTCTCTGGATCTTTCCACCTCTCCTGCTTCTCTGTTGGAACTGTCAAGAGTTTTTGGTCAATCGCTCATCTTTTGCTCACTACATCTGAGCCTCTGAGAAGGATATTCACCTCAGGATGCTTATCTACAAAGAACTTCCCTTGAGGTGTTTTGTTTTGTTTTGTTTTTTTGCTTTTTCATTTACTAATGTAGTAATATGAGACCAGCACTATATCCTTATGGAAACCTGCTTTGAAAATATGGTATGTTGAGCATATACAGTAGATATTTCAAAATAGATGTGTTAAAAAGCATTTGGTACCTTCTAATAGTGATGTCCTCGTTTCTACTTTGGATTTTTGCTTGGATGCTCCCAAACATGACTTCTACACTCTTCTACTAGGCTCTAAACTTCTTGGGGGCAGAAACTGCATCATATTAATCTATGTAGCCCTCCTGTGGTGACTGCGCCACCCAGGCGCCCCTCCATTCTCATTTTTTGACTACTACTGAGGCTGAGCAGTTTCTCCTATTAATGTCCCCTCCTCATTTTTACCCTTAGCAGTCTTAGTGGCCTTCTTGCTAATTTGCATAAATTTTACTCATAAAAGTAAAACCTAGTATCCCCTGCCTTTGTGCTTATTGCAGATATAGTTTTTCCAGTCTATTTGTCTTTTGCTCGGTTATATATTTTTATGTGAGGAAGTTTTAAATTGTGTGCAGTGAAATCTCTCACTTTTGCAATTTCTCACTTTTGCAAGTTTGCAAGTTTAGACTGCCGAAGTTTGATAAATATTTTATTTTCTTCTGCTTTGAAAAAAATGGTCTGAGTTTTGTATATAAAGACTGAATCCATTTGAAATTTATTGGGATGTATGTGTGAGATAAAGATCTAAATAATATTTTTTCTGCCAATTTTTGACAAGGATTTTAATACCATTAACTGAATTATTGTTCTATATTATTTGGTGATGCTTTGTGAAAAAGCACATATTAAATTATTATATGTAATAGGATCTACATCTTTTAAGTTTGATCTAGTACAGTGATCTGTCTGATCTTGAAAGATTACTACACTATTTCAAATATTGCTTTAGAATCTTCTGTGTAGGACTCTTCACCACCCTATGTCTACCCCACCCACATTACTACTGCTCTTTGAAAGTTATTTTATATCCACCTTTGTTTATTGCTTCACACAAACTTTAAAAGATTTCTCCTCCCCCCCATAAAAATAGTCCTGTTGGATTTTTTTGGATGTCATTAATCTATGAATTAATTTGTGATGAATTGACATATTATGCTATTTACTTTTTCAATATGGTATACCTTCCATTAATCAGGTACTTCAACTCTCAGCAAAATTTTGGAATTTCTTTATAGAGGTCATACACATTTCTCATAAAAATTACTCTCAAGTACTTTATCTTTTTCTTGCTACTGCAACTAGGATTTCATTCTCATTATATTTCCTAATAGCTTCTCAGTGGTATGTAGAAATGCTATTGATTTTCACAAAATGCATTTAGCTCTCATCCTGCCTTTTTAAAACCATGGGTTCTATCTTTTGTAGGCAAGTATTAGGGGAAGCATTTGTGAGGAGAACATTTCTGTATCATTTGCAAAATCCAGAGTCACCATGTGTCTCAGTGCCCCTCATATGAAAGATGAAGATAGGATTCTTTTTGGGTGAAGAGATATATCTATGTCCTTCATATCCCTGGTCCTAGAAATGCTGCTTTCCTTCTCGCCCCTTGGCCACCCCTGAAATTCCAGCTGTGCCCAACAGCTGTTACAAAGGGATGCACTTTTTGTCTTCTTGGTGTTCCAGTTTCTGCTTTGGGCCCTTGGCATGGTCATCCTGATCAGAATGCTCTTGTGGCTTGTAGAGTGTGATCTCTCACCCATGTCCTCACGATGCCACTCTCCTTGTTGCGATGTCTCCAGCTGCTCCCCACTGAGGGACTCTTTGTCTCCGTGTATCCTGCTCACCCGGGAATCCTTCTAGCCAGACTACGCCCTGGTGAGGATCCAGAAGCAATAGCCCATCTTGTTTCCTTTGTTGCCTAAGAAATCCAAAGTGAAACTTGTGACTCTTTAACTTGGTTCATGCTCGTCTCTTTTTTTGATGGATTTTCAGTCTTATAATTTGTTATTGTTCTGTTTTATATGGGACTCAGCATCATCAACCACATCAAATCTTTAAAAAAGATAGGCAAGATATAAATCATTAGCTAATAGAACTAGTAAATAAATTATACCATATACACTATTTAGATTGACAACATTGAAAAAAGATGAGGGGCTCCTGGGTAGTCCAGTTGGTTAAGGATCCAGCTCTTGATTTTGGCTCAGGTCATAATCTCATGGTTGTGGGATTGAGCCCCATGTTGGACCCAACACTGGGCATGGAGCCTGCTTGAGATTCTCTCTCTCCATCTGCCCATCCCCCCTCATAAAAAAAGAGGATGAAGTATTTAGGGATACAGCATGTAAAAATGTTACTACATGACTAATTTTCCATTCAGGAAACAAGCTAGAACACCTTCTGGGTATGTGTGTTTGTGTGTGTGTGTGTGTGTGTGTGTGTGTGTGTGTGTGTGTATTTGTATTTGTATTCGTATATATACCCATATATGTATGTGTACAGGTCGGTATTCAAATATACACGTATGCACAGGTGATATGAAAAATATTTTAAAACAATATAGTCATTAACACCTGGAACTACATCATTCTGTTGAATTCCCTTAAAAACAGTTTTTAAAAGGCTCCAGCAACTTTAACAAGATAATTTTTGTTCTAGAATGGAAACTTATAATCACTGCATCAAACTCTTCCAAATACTTCCCCCATTGAACTGATGGACATTAGGTTTCTGAATCTAGAGAGACTTTGTTACAGAGCAGCTAAGCCTGACGCCCACTATCACAGAAGGCAGCCTCTGGATGCCCGTACCTCCCATGTGGACTAGACCCAGATTATCTTCACCTCAACCTGCAATCCTGCTTGGGAAGTAGGAAAAGGAAGACCCAAATCATCTTCACTTCAACCTGCAATCCTTGTTCCCAAAATACTCCTGGCCAAACTCCCAAATCGAGTCAGGGAAATGAGGGCTACTACCTAGAGATTCTTGGAATCAATACTGATAGGACCCAGAATACCACCGTTCTTTTTTTTTTTTTTTTTTTTTTTTAATAAACAGACACAGACAACTACCGCCAGGTGGCGCCAAGCGCAGCGTCCTGGACTAGAACAGGTTTGGCTCTTGCAGCTCTGTTAAAACTTGCCTCATTTAATCAATCTGGCAATAATGACCCCTTATTTGTTCGATTTAGGATTTTGTTTTTGTTTTTGTTTTTGTTTTGTTTCTCATTCTGTATTATGGGTGGGGAGTACA
This sequence comes from Puma concolor, assembly GCF_028749965.1. Classification (NCBI taxonomy): domain Eukaryota; kingdom Metazoa; phylum Chordata; class Mammalia; order Carnivora; family Felidae; genus Puma; species Puma concolor. The sequence goes on along the minus strand of NC_141673.1, from coordinate 21,086,372 downwards.
TTATTATGAGACTTTACCTTAATTTTTTTCCCCTTCCCATCAATATTTTATTTGGAAAAATTTGAAACCTGGAGAAAAATTACAGTACAATATGTAATGAACACCCATATACCTTCCACCTAGATTCACTGGCACATTTTTTTTCTCTCTCTCTTCAGATCTATGGGTACATTTTTCCCCCTGAACCATTTGAAAATTAGTTTCATCATCCTGACTTTTCATCCCTAAATACTTTAGCAAACTGTCTCCTAAGAACGAAGACATTCTTCTACACAACAGTCACACTCAGAAAATGTAACGTTGGTACAATATTATTATCTAATAGGTAGATCTCAGTACTGAATTTCCTAAATTGTCCTGGTAATGCCATATATATATATATATATATATATATATTCAGAATCTAATCAAAGATCACACTCTATATTTAGTTGTCATGACTCTTGAGTCTCCTAAGTCTGATCTGGGATGGCTCCTCAGCCTTTTTTTCCCCCAGTCTTTTATGAAATTGACATCTTTGGAGAGTCCAAGCCAGTTTTTGTGCGTTTGATTTTTTTTCATGATTAAATTTGGGTTAAATATTTTTGGCAAGAACACTGCAAGGTGATGCTGCATTCTCTTAAAAACAGTTTTTAAAAGATTCCAGCAACTCTATTTTTTTTTAATTTTTTTTTCAACGTTTTTATTTATTTATGGGACAGACAGAGACAGAGCATGAACGGGGAGGGGCAGAGAGAGAGGGAGACACAGAATCAGAAACAGGCTCCAGGCTCCGAGCCATCAGCCCAGAGCCTGACGCGGGGCTCGAACTCACGGACCGTGAGATAGTGACCTGGCTGAAGTCGGACGCTTAACCGACTGCGCCACCCAGGCGCCCCGCAACTCTATTTTAATAACAAACTTTTTGTTCTAGAAAGAAAACCACTAATTATTGGCTTCTACATTAATTTTTAAACACACACAGACTTTATTGGTGCTTCCAAGTTTGTCATTGCCTGCCACTTTCATAAGTACATCACCAATTATGGAGAGCACGTAAAACGAAAGGAAATTAACACCATGAAAATTGGCAGGCCCAAGTTCATAGGGGATGGCTTCTACATTAAGTCCCAACTAGTTCTCTTCACTTCTGTTTCTGATGGATACCTGAATTGTTTGACCAGCAACCTTCCTTTCAAAGAGCCACCACTTCCCTCTCCGCGTGGCCCTGGTCAGCTGTCAATTGTGGGTCTCAACCTCCCTATTGTGGTGACTGGTTTGAGGATAGGTGGGACATGACCTGAACAGAACTGATATCTTCCCTGAGAAATTATGGATTCTGGAAAACAAAGTCTCTTTCTTCCCCTGGGATCATGAGATAAACTATAACACTGGCTGGACCCACTTGTGGCCATCTTTCTGATCTTAAAGGGCAGATTCTACAGAAGAAGAGAATAAAATTCACACACACTATATGAAGCAGTAGCAAGATGCTGGGATAAACAGATCAATGGAGAGATGGAGTTAGTCCGTGTGACATTTTTTTTTAAATCATGGATCTAGCTGTGTCTGAAATTAGTTAGATCATCTAAAAGTTATTCCCTGCTCCCCCTACCCCCAAGCTAGTTTGAGTTGGGGTTCTGTCTTTTGCAACTGAGTTTTGACTAATGCACTCATGATTTAAGGACTTGGTCAGAATCTCATGGATACTTTTCTTTGCGATTGTGGAAGCCGTATCAAATCACCAAGGAGCCCCGGTTCCTGGGCTATGCATAAGGATGTTAATACCCACTTCAGGGGTACCCATTGTGCAGATTAAGGAGAGAGCTAAGTACTTCACAGTGCCTGCCTCATATTAGGGAACTGATGAATGCTAGACACATGTACAAAAGTCTAGGGTATCTGTCAGGCTTCTGTCATTTGCTCTGTGCCCTTGAATTTTCTTTCACTCTGTGCAGACTAAGTCAGACTTTGCTGAGAACAGTGCTTGGTCAGGTAGTATTCATTGCTCACTGTCATCATCTTGGTTATATTCTCTCCATTTGTCCTATAAATGCAGCAACATGAACAGAGCATTGAATATGTCTTGAGGGTATCCAGCGCTTGTTAGGTTATTATTTTTCCAGGTGAGAGAGAAGCCATGGGTGAGGCTGAGCAGAACTTAATTGCACTGACATTTTTGGCAGCAGGCATTTCCAGGATAAGCTAAACCTGAGGCTGGGGGCGGGGGGCGGGTGCGAAAGGGGAGGGGCAGGGAGAAAGAAACCTTGGGGTTGTTTTTGTTTTTGTTGTGTTTTGGTTTCCTTTGGTTACCATTTGTATTTGTTTTGGTCTCATTTGTTGTCTTTCTGCAATGGTTTCCAGAAGCAAGTTTGTTGTGTTAAAACCCATAATATCCTTGTATTTGTTGCTGTCAAAGGGACCAGTGTCAAATAGTCTTTCAGAAAAGTAAATTTCTCAGAGAAGAAATCATGAAGTTTCTGAAGCACCTTCACAACTCAGGCATATCACAGGGATTCCAGAATTGCAAAGACGCTCACAATTGCTGCATTTTTTTTCTTGGCTCTTGCTCTAAAGCACCTTAGCAACCACTAAGAAGGGGTCACCCCAGGCAGGAAAGAACAGATATCCTTGCTTACTTCAGGCCTGGGAGACCAGTGGAGGGGACACAGAATTGCTGGCTGGGGCAAGCTGTCCCACAGCATGTATTTCTGCCCATTCTGTGTTGTGTGTGGAGCAGGGAGCAAGGGTGCTGCAGGGACCTCTCATGCCTGAACAATCTACCTCATGTGGGGAGAATCTGCAGGGCATGCTTTGCAGAAATCAACCAATCCAGTTTCCCGGCAACTTCCTGTATATTTTTGGGTTGAGTGATGGTAAACCCAGGGTTAGAAGCAGATGATTTGATCAGACCTTGGTTCTAAGGGTACTGATTAAAGAGCAATCTCTTTCTGCTATTTGGATTTACTTGCATAGGAAAAGGGCAGGTGAGCCTGGCAGAACCTCTTTGCTTGAGGGGCTATTAGACCTTCCTGGGAAAGAGTTGGTACTTAGGACAGAGATCCAGCACACAAATTCTGCCCAAGAACAATGTCCTAATGGTCTGAGGCAGGAGTGGTTTGAGTACAATGCAGTCCACTGCCCAGGTGCTCCCAAGAGAGCCCTAGAGGAGAAGCTACAATTAAAAACCCAAGAGCTGTTCTCACACATCTCTGTGAGTGTCTGGAACACAAGTCAGCACTACTTTGGGCCATGCTTCGGGGAGGGCATTTCCTCCTTCTAGTAGCATAGCTGTGAGCATCACAATGAGACTTCAGGGTTCAATGCAGGGAGCATGAAAGATGGTGGGAGCCATGGTGGCCATCAGGAGGAATCTGGGTGGAGTTTTTGTGGGTCCCCATGCCTTGGCAAGCCAAGGCAGACAGTGGCATGATGGAGACAGTGCCCCCAGTGGGCACCAGAGGGAGTATCACACTGGCCTTGCTTGATGGATGAGACCTGGACAAAGACATCAGTGATGGGGCCTGAAATGGTGGGGGGCAGGAGGAAGCACAGAATCCTGTATTGGTGAGCTCAAGAGTGCCCCTGGCCCCAGCTTCCTAGAAATAATTGGGACAGGGGGACAGATGTATGGGACAGAAATATGATTTGTTGCTGTAACAAATGGGGAGGCAGACACGAGTTCTCCCTGTAATTTCAAGTTTGATTATTCCAATGATAAAGAGCTGGTCCACAGAAAGGGAGAAATGAGAAACGATACAGTGTTGTTTTACTTAATTGGCTGGGAAGCAGAATTTGGAGGAAACCTGCTTTGGTGCCATTGTGCTCTGGACAGCATAAAAGGGTCTTGTGAAGATCAACTTGTGGCTTTCTCCTAATTACCCCTGAGGACCCAGAATTTAGAGGTAGATTTAGGAATGCCCAGGGATTTGTAAGCAAAGCTTCTCAGGAGAAGGTTCAAGCTGAAGTATTAATAGGAGTAATGATCACATCTAAATCAGATTTTGGGGCATCATCTACCTTCCAGTCTCAATAGTGGAACAATTCCATAATGACAATAAAGTGAATTAAAGGGGAGGGAATAACACTCATATGGCTCCCATACAGGCTCTTTGGAAACACCACTTGCAAAAACAGTGACTATACTGGATTGCCTTTTATTCTCTGTTGAGACTAGTTTGTACGCAGAAGCATAAATGTACAACATGATTGCTGAAGCCGCAGAACTGAGTCTTCTGATTGTTTTCTGATTTGGTTCTTGGGAAATTCAGTATGGCACAGTACAAAGGACATTTACATTGTACTCCTAACCTGGTTTGCTCTACTTTCACCAGCTTGTGTGCCCTGGAGAGGATCACATGACACCTCTCAGGTTCAGTTCTGTAGTACTGGGAAAACGTAGGTAATAACATCTGCTGGGTTCCCGTTCTTGTGTATAAGAAAGGAACATTTTTCATTTTCAGCATGAGTCATTAATACGGTGTAACATTTATTGAGATCTGATTGTTAACAAAGTGTGTGTAAGCAAAAATAGCTCTAAGAAACACATTGCAAATTAATCCCACCACCAAAATGATGAGTGTTGCTAGCATCCAGAGCTTCAGCTTAGGTCCCTCTGCTTGCTCTTGCTTCTCTATTGACTGCAACGTTGGGTGATGCTGACTGCCAAGCTTAGCAACTCAAATCTGAGTCACAGCAGTTATAGTTTTAAATTGTTTGAACCTTGGTTTATCTACAGAAGTAGAATGGTTTAATACCTTATAGAAATGTCATTCGAATACTTGGATTAGACATTAAGCTATAGGGGACTGTGATTATGCTATATCAAGCACCCAGAAAATCCAAAACTGGAAGGGGGAATGGAGCTGGGCTCTACTTGTGCTGTTTAATTCTAGCTTCTACCCTTGATCACCCTTAAAGTCATTCTCCATGGCTGTACTTTGTGACTGAGGATCCATGAAATCTGGATCCACCCCTGGGTAGGATATGCTAAGCATCACGAGGAGGAGGTAAAACTTATAAATGAGATTTGAAGGATGAGAAGGGGGTTCGCTCCACAATATGGGGAGAGCAGAGCAACATTCCAGGCAAAGGGAATAGTCACTGTGAGCAAATAAGTAAATGGATGGATGGATGGATGGATGGATGGATAGATGGATGGGTAGATGGATGGATGGATGGATTGATGGGTGGATACCCTTGCCTAGAAGTAAAGTAAAGGTAGCTCCTATATATGACTGGGGCTTATGCTACATAATAGCTAATACTGACTCTTCTCCCACTGGAAGCATCATAGTGGCTAAGGGCATACCCATTGTATGATTGTTGAGGCTCCAATTTTTTAAAAACATAATTTATTGTCAAATTGGCTAACATACAGTATATACAGTGTGCTCGTGGTTTTGGGGGTAGATTCCCATGGTTCATCATTTCCATACAACACCCAGTGCTCATCCCAACAAATGCCCTCCTTGATGCCTATCACCCATTTTCCCCTCATGCCCACTACTCTCAATTTGTTCTCTGTATTTAAGAGTCTCTTATGGTTTGCCTCCTTCCCTCTCTGTTTGTAACTATTTTTTTCCCATTCCCTTCCCCCATGGTCTTCTGTTAAGTTTCTCAAGTTCCACATATGAGTGAAGACATATGATATCTGTCTTTCTCTGACTGACTTATTTCACTTAGCGTAACACCTTCCAGTTCCATCCACATTGCTGCAAATGGCAGGATTTCATTCTCTCTCATTGCCAAGTAGTATTCCATTGTATATATAAACCACATCTTCTTTATCCATTCATCAGTTGTACATTTAGGCTCTTTCCATGATTTGGCTATTGCTGAAAGCGCTGCTATAAACATTGGGGTACATGTGCCCCTGTGAATCAGCACTCCTGTATCCTTTGGATAAATTCCTAGTAGTGCTATTTCTGGGTTGTAGGCTAGTTCTATTTTTAATTTTTTGAAGAAACTCCACATTGTTTTTCAGAGCCTCGAGGCTCCAATTTGAATCCTGGCCATGCTGGTTGCTTATTACCTGTGTGGTCTAAAACTAGTTATTTCTTGCAACTTCTTAGGCCCCATGTGTCTCAATTTAAAAGATGGGGATGTTAACATCTACCTCAAAGATTGTTCAAAGAATGAAATGAAAGTTTGTAAGGCTGTTAGCACAGTCCTTGGCATGTAGTAAGTACTGGATAAATGATAGCTTTAATCATCATCATCATCACAGGTGATTTCCACTCAAGAAAAAGCAGCAACTGATTGCAACAACCACCCAAACAACATTTAGCAAACACCAAAGTAAGCTAAGTCATATTAAAACCAGAGATTTCCAAAAGAAATACACAGGGATGTCATCTGAAGATCTTCACTGATCCAAACACATGACTCAGCCTGAAAGATCAGAGGCTGGTTCGGGATGTAGGCTACTGAACCCCCTCAGCAAACTGAACACTGTGCTGGGTATAATAAATGCTGCATTCTGTCCAGGTAGTACAGACAAGCAGAATGGCTCATCTGAAAAGACATTCTAGGGATTGTTGCCCCTTGTAAGAACTGTCCCCGTGGACTGCAGTTTTTGCCCTACATGGAGAGTAGCAGCATGTCCAAAAGAGACGAGTTGGAATACTGTCTCCTGAGCTTTACTGGCTCTGTAACCTTATTTACTCTTTCTTGTGTTTCTTCATCTTTAAAATGGAGATGCTCTACTTAACACCCAAGGTTGCTGTGCTCATTAAACAAATGACCAACACAACGGACATGGAGTTGCTATGATTAGCATTGGTGGTGCTGTTACCCAAAGGCATCTAATTCTTAGACAACTTGCTTTTCTCAGAGAGCAGAAAAGCCACCTGCCTGTAATAAATATTTCAGGGAGGCTGAATTATTTATTTATTATATACTTGGGTTTGCAAGGAAGGAAATTGGTTTCTTTAAAACAATAGCATTGATTGGCTTAAATGGCAAAAACAGCACTCTCCCATCCTTATTTACAGACCCTGGACTGAGTTCAAGCACGCAGTGGCACATTATAGACCTACCTCCTGACCTGAAGACAAATATCAGGGTCAAAAGATCAATTAAGTAATGTTAACTAGTGAGTGGCAGGGGCAATGTTTCAGCTAAAACATTGATCTTGGTTCTGAAATGTGAGACAGCAGAGTTAAATAAGTTCATGTGTTCACAAGCAGTGGCATCATTTTCTGGCTTTTATCCCAGCCGTGGGGCTATCTGACTGATGGAAGGCAAACAGAACCCAGGATGGGAAAAGAGAGTAAATACCTATTTACTTAGCACCTATTCTGGCCAGGCACCCTACCTGGATGCTTCACACAGGTGGCTTACCTAATGTCTTTTAATCTCTGGGAGGTTAAGTTCCTTATTTCTTGTCTTCCGGTAATACAACTGGTCAGTGGCTAGGGTCACTAAAACCAGGATCAGATGCAAAGTCCAATGTTCTTCCTCACCCCCAGCCTGGCCATTCAGTTAGTTAGTTAACAAACATCCACTGAGCTGCTTCTATGTACCAGGCACCCAGGATGAGAAGACACGCCACATAAGTTCTCTGCCTCCAAGGAGCTCACAGTCTACGGAGAGAAACAGACAAGTGAAGCTACAATTACCATACAAGGTGGAAAGAATAGGCTCAGAAGGAGATTTTCTGCGAATCTTAATCTTTAGGACTCTAGGACTCCTCATTTTTATGTGTCCCTTCTAAATAAATACCCACTTTTATGCCTAAATCTGTATTCGTAATTTTGTAGTATTTTTCTTAAAGCGGTTCCCTCAAATTGTATAAGCTTCAGAACCCACTGAGCCTGGATTCAGCCCTTGGTAGGATGCAGTGAGCACCAGGGACATGGAGATGAAACGTCTGTTATCAGCCAGGAAGGCTCCCAGGAGCTGGCACACGAAATGAGACTTAAGTAAGAGAGGGATTTTAGCTACAGCAGGAAGTTGAGGTTGGGTAGGGGGTGGGCAAAGAGACCAGTTGAGAATAAATTTTTTCAGGAAGCAATGAGCTGGATGGTTGTCAGGAAAGATGTGTTGACTGTGGGGGTGGCCAGTAGGGAATGGGGTGCTGGGGGGGAGGGGCAGGAAAGATGTTGGGGGCCAGTGTAGGAAAGGACTTTTGTGCTGAGTTCTATAGAGCTTTAATTTTACCCTCCAAGCTGGAAGGAACCATTGAAGGATTTTTAGCACCCCCTTTTTAGGCATATATTTTGCAAACATCCCCCGGGCAGCAGGGTGTAGGATGACCTGGAATTATGGTGACTGACTGTTACCCAGGACTCTGCTGGTTTTAGAACTGATAGTTCTGCATTCCGGAAAACCCCTCGGTCCCAGGGAAGCCAAGGCAGTTGGTTATCCTACCTGGAGGAGAGTAGGCTCAAAGCAAGAGAACCACGTAGAAGGTGTGCTCAGTGACCCCCCCTGAACTCCTGAGTCTTCATGCACGCAGCTACCCTCTTCACAGCTCCACTTTGATGTCTAACTGGTATCTCAAAAATCAGTGTGTTTAAAACCTTATGACCTTTGAACTTGCGGTTTCCTCTGCTGGAAATGCTGTTCCCCACATACCTCATAGATAGTTCACCCCTTCACCTCCCTCCGGTCCCTACTCAGTCTTATTCTCCCAATGAGTCTTTCCCCAAAGCTCTTCTATACCTGCAACCCCTACTCCTGCTGTTTCCTATCCCTATCCTTGCTTTGAATTTGTTCTTAGCACTTGCCACCATCCAACATCCGTCATATTTATATGTTTTATGGTCAGTCTTCCCCACTACAAAGAACCTTCATGAGAGCAGGCATTTTTGTTTGTTCTATTAGCTGTGCCTAGGATGGCGTCTGCCAAGCAGCACATGTCGTTTTCCCGAATCGATCCAGTTCTCCTTGGCTCTGCTCTCCTCTCTCACATCCCGTATCCGACTCTTCCATGAATTCTGTTGTCTGTTCAAAATACATGCAGAACCATAACCACTTCTTACCACTCCCACCACCACCCTGGTCTAAGCCACATGATCGCTCACCTGGATTATTGCAAGAGCAGCCTTACTATTTCACTCTTGGACAGTCTATTCTCAAAGCAGCAGCCAGGAGAACCTGTTAAAATGGGTCAGGTCATGTCCTGCTTCTCATGCTCCTCCACTGACTTCCTGTCTCATGCTCAGTAAAGCCCCAGTACCTACAAGTCTCATCCTGGTCTTCTCTCTCTCTCTTTCTCTCCCTCTCTCTCTCTCTCTCTCTCTCTCTCTCTCTGCCCGCCACTCCCAACCCCCCACCCCTCACCTCAGCCTTTGGGAACAGTCTCCAACTGCCTCCAGTTGAAGTTTGCTCACTCCACTCCAGCCCACAAATTTCCTTTGTGTGCTTCAAACACACTAGGTACTTTCCTGTCTCAGGGCCTTTCCTGCCTCAGGGCCTTTGTACTTGCTGTTTCCCTCTGTCTGCAATACTCTTCCCCAGGTATTTGCATGGCTGACTCACTTCTTGCAGGTCATAGCTCAAATGTCTCTTACTAGAGAGCCTTCTCTCCCACACCCAAAGAAAATAACAAACCCTGCTTTGCACAAGTGAAGGCTGTTTGTTTTCTCCCTTAGTGCTTGATACCTCGTGAGTCACATATGGTGAATTTTCTATTGTTTTTCTTCTATTCCCCCTCCCCACCCCTGCCACCGCCACCCCACATTTGAGTGTAAACTCCATCAGAGCAGGAGCTTTTTCATGAGGTACCCTTAGTGCCTGGAATAGTATCTGGGCCAATATAGGTGTACAATAAATATTTGTGGGATAAATCAATGTTGAATGAGGGGCGCCTGGGTGGCTCAGTCAGTTAAGCATCTGACTTCAGCTCAGGTAATGATTTTGTGGTTTGTGGGTTGAGTCCTGCATCAGGCTCTGTGTTGACAGCTCAGAGCCTGGAGCCTACTTTGGATTCTGTGTCTCCCTCTCTCTCTCTGCCCCTCCCCCACTCGCTCTCTGTTTCTCTGTCTCTCTCAAAAAACAAATTAACACTTTTTAAAAAAATAAATGTTGAATGAAGCATTCAATCTGAATTGAGAATCTAAACTAAGGAGGGAGCATCAGGTATGAGACCCAGTAAGGAGGTCCGAACTATAGGACTTGTTGGAAGGAAAAAAAAGATAGAGTCCAGACCCATTACAAAAAATTAATAAAATAAGTTAATTTAAAATGAATAAAAGCACTTTAATTTCATTTTTAAAAAACAGAGCTAACCCCGTTTTGAACCAATTTCCTTTCCCTTTTAGAAAAGGCAGAAACCCCTGTGTGCTTGTCATATTGAAAGAACTAATATTCTCACCAGTAAAGACATAAATAAGCTAGAAGAATAATTTCAGAAAAAAAAGATCCTTCTCTTCTCTCTTCTTTCTTGCCACTGTATTTATCAACCTTCAGGGAATGAAGAGTTTTGCTGTTCAGACCTTCTTCCTGACTCCCAAGAAGCAAATCTCTTGAAAGGTCTTTGTGGGAAACCCTGTTTGCTGCTGAAACTTGTTGAAGAATATTGCTTCTTTCACAAGTTTTGTTTAGTATTTTTAATTCATAACATTTATTTTTTTTTTCCTATTTACCACCTCCTACTTCTCCCTACTCATTCCTCTTGGGTTTTCCATGTGCTTCCCTCCTTGTCTCTTTCACAATTCTCACATTTAGTTAACTCACATTTATTGCACCATGTGCGATGCAGGACATATGCATCATCTCATTTAATTCCATAGCTATCCTGTGAGCTGTTATGATTACTCCCACTTTATACATGGGGAAAACTCTCTCACTCCCCCCTTGGTGTTTCCTAGGATTACTTCCTAAATAAATACTGGCAATGGAATCTTCCTCCCAATGTCTGCTTCTAAGGGAACCACAGGCAAGTCCTTGCTTAAGTTTGAATAGCTCCCAGAGTAGAGCTACACTGCATATTCAAGCTGTGTGATGCCAGAGCCTCTGTGCTCAATCACAATGTCCTAACTTTTTTTTTTCTAATGTGTCAAATCATAGTAAACAATAGCTTTTGGTTAAAAAAAAACTATCTTGATAAACCAACTGGAAAATGCTAGCATAAGGTTTATAATGACAAAATTATTTTAGCTATGAAAGGACAAGTTTCTACAAGTCCGCAACCTAGCATTAATGGGGACACTGTACAATGTGAGTTATGACAGGAACAAGATCCAGGGTTGATTGATGATGAGTCAGGAGTCTTTTGTTAAGTTAAAACTGAATTTTCTGGAAGGTCTTGGTTAGCTTATGGGATTGAGAGAAAAGCTGGACAGTGAAGTCTCAGAAAGGATAGAAAAACCAGGGCAGCTTTGGGGAACCAGAGACTACAATCTTTTTGGTATTATGATCAGGTTGATTAAGCTTCAGTTATTCTCCATCTTGGTGAAGAAGCTAATTCCAGGGGGAAAAGTGGGACTGGTTGAGCTGAGACAGGGGTTAGGGGAGCATTTTGATTGACACAAGCAATGGGGAAGATGCTGTTTTCCCTGCAAAAAGTCATCTTGCTGCTTTAGAAAATGAGGAGTGGGATTCTGGGCAGTCAAAATGATAAATGTTCTTGAGGAAGAAAAAGGAAAATTACTGTTGAGTAAAGAAAAGGCAAGAGAAGGGGAAAATAACAGCACACAGAGGAGACACATAAGGCATTCTATAGAGAAAAACAAGTATCAGTATTCCCAGCTATCTGCAGGAACTGTGGAATGTGTCTGTTCTCTTCTGGTGTAAATCTCCTACTATTCTCCCTTTTGTTCATTCTTCTCCAGACACACTGGTTTTCTTCCATCACACAGATACATTCCTGCCTCAGTATGTTTGTGCTTGCAGTTCCCCTTTCTGGAACAGTGTTCTCTCAACCATTAGCATGGCTGTTTCCTTATCTCCTTCAGGTCTTTGTTGAAATTTCACCTTCCAAGAGATGCTTTCTCTGATCATCATGTCCCCTCACTTCCTGCCCTCCTTTCCTGTTTTATTTATCTCCATTTATATTGGATGTTGTCTACTATCTACCATTATATGTTTATTTGCTTAATATATGTGTTTTTTCATTGAGAATAAAAACTCCATGAGGGCAGAGATTCTGTAACCCCAGTTTCTAGAGTGCTCCTGACACATCATAGGTGCTTGATAAATATCTATCAAATGAACAATGAATGGTCTCTCCCCTTTCTCTCCATTAAGGCAATCAGCTCTGAACATCAGGTTTCAAAATGAGCCAGAGAAACAAGCTTAAAATGAGGTCCAAGGGCAGGCAATAGAGGGATAGAGGATGTCTAGCAGAGGCCTCTGTAGGAAATATGCCCAGAGTATTCTCTGCTCCTCCAGTCACTGCACACATGGAGAAGCCACAGGCAGATGGGGATTCCGGCAAGGCATGGAATTCTGGTTCCTATATGCCATTACTCTCTCAATGTTTTAATTGATTCCTGTTAAAGTTCAGTTTTATAACCTTGTGGTTATAACAATATTAGTATATAAGAATAAGAATAAGAATAAGAATAAGAATAAGAATAAGAATAAGAATAAGAATAAGAATAAGAATAAGAATACTGATGGACCCAGCGCAGCCAGCCTCTTGTCCAGACCAGCACAGCCACCAGCCCCAGGCACAGATACCTGTTTTCTTTGTTTTGTCTTGTCTCGTCCCTCTCCTCTCCTTTCCTCTCCGCTCCTCTTCTCTCTTCTTCTTTCTCCCCTCGTCTTTTTTTTCTTTTGGAATCAGGCTCATAATTACTGATTTGGTTTTTGGTCAATTTTTATTATAATTTATAGATAGATAGATCAGGAATATTTATTCTATTCCTTTTCCATCTTTTTCTCTTTGTTTTCCTTTTTCTTTCTCTGGAATTAGCCTTATAGTTTTTTGATTCTCTGTTTTGTTTTCTTTTCTCCCCTCTCCTTTCTCTCCTTTTTGTGGGATCAGACTCCCCCGCTTTTTTCCAGGGTTACTTCAACAAACAAATAAAAGCACACCTAGTTAAAGGAACAAACACTCCACTGCTTCAAGCAATGAGGAGCTCTGCAGAGGACTGACCAATGGGACAAAGCAGGCAAAGTTCAATAGCAGAGTGCATGCAACATATTACCAGAGACACTTCCTGGAGTGCCAGGCCCTGGACAGTGTATGACTCCTTTTTAATACAGTGGTACTCTCAGGTACAGGACACATAACAAGCTTTTAAAACATGCAAAAGACAGAAACTTAGCCAAAATGACAAGATGGAGGAAATCTCTGCAAATGAAAGGTCAAGAAGAAATCATAGCCAGAGAATTGCTCAAAAACAGATATAAGCAATGTAGCTGAACAAGAATTTAGAACAATAGTCATAAGACAACTAGATGGGCTTGGAAAAAAGCATAGAAGACACCAGAGAAACCCCTGCTGGGGAGATCAAACACCTAAGAACTAGTCAGGATGAATTAAAAAATGCTATAACTGAAATGCAAAAAAGCTAGATATAGTGACAGTGAGGATTGAAGAATCAGAGGAGAGAATAGGTAAAAAAAGAAGATAAAATTATGGAAAATAATGAAGCTGAAAAAAAAGAGGGAAAGGAAATTACTAGATCACAAGGGGAGAAATAGAAAACTAAGTGATTCCATGAAATGAAACAGTATTTGTATCACAGAAGTCCCAGAAGAAGCAGATTGAGAAATAGGGGCAGAAGGAATATTTAAATAAATTATAGTTCTCCCTATATATTAGGGAGAACCTCCCTAATCTGGGGAAGAAAACAGGCATCCAAGTCTAAGAAGAACAGAGAACTTCCTTCAAAATCAACAAAAACAGGTCAACACCATGACATACTTTAGTGAAACTGGCAAAATACAAAGATAAAGAGAATTCGGAAAGCAGCTAGGGACAAAAGGTCCTTAACCTGCATGGGTAGACACATAGGTTAATAGCTGACCTGTGCACTGAAACTTTGCAGGCCAGAAGGGAGTGGTGGGAAATATAGTATATTTAGTATAGTATATAGTATATATAATAACAGTAACCCTAAGAGGAGTGGTTGGATGATTATGTTATTTTATATGTTTCTAGGGCTCTGAGAAAGGAGGCAAGGTAGGCCAGTAAATATATGAAATTAATTCCCTGAGAAACTCATTAAAGGGTGAACTGACCCCGGTCTTAGTCAAATAAAAAATAATCCTTACCAGTCTTGAAGACCCACTTTCTATGTGGGTCTTAGAGTTTCCAAATACAAACAGTTGACATATATTTCTTATTTTGAAACTCATTAGACAACAGTATTAAGATGTGTATGTGTGTGTGTGTGGCTGATTCAGGTATAATTCTGCAAAATAATTCTTCTGAGTTAAACACATCTCAATCTCTTACTCCAAGTTTTCTGAGAACTAAGTAACAACAAATTAGCTAAAGTCTGAGAAATGATGAAAAATAGGTATGTGTCATCAAAAATAGATTTAATGACCACTATGACATTTACTGAGCACTAAAATGTACCAGGCACTGTGGGTATGGTTGACCAAAATCATCTAATTTAGCTCAAAAATCTTTTCAGTTTCAGATCTATGAACATTAAAAGGCTCTTATGCCAGGTTATGAATATACAAAAATAAATTGCAATTTCTGTCTTCAATTTTTTGCACGTGCTAGATTAATTTCTTTTATGTCAATGAAATAGCATGGAAAAGTCTCCATAGATATGAAGACACATGTGCCCACATTATCTTCACATGGGCACATGTAGACCTTCATGCTGGCTTCATGCTTGTCTATTTTCCCTGCTTCATTGTCTGTTTTCTCCACGAAATCATATCCTAATCCTATTCATTTTTCTAAATAAGCCATATGTTCTCACATCCTTAGGTCTTTATACATGTTCTTCTCTTTGCTTTGAATTCTCTGGTCTGTCAGCTCAATTCTCAATGCTGTAAGTTCAACTCTCCCCATACCTTTTCCGATGGGATCAGGAGCTGATCTATAGTTATGGATGTTTTGCCTTCTCTGTGTCCGGTCTCCCATCATTTGGTAATAGGACCCACTTGTCTTGATGAAGCCACTCCTCCCCCTCTTTTGTCCATAATGTTTATGTGGGACTGATCCCACCTCCAGCCCTCCAGAGAGGGTGTTTGAGCTTAAAGTCCCAGTCCAGAGTCCCTGAGTGGCTCAAGCATGGGCATGTGACTTACCCAGACCACTGAGAACTGGTTTCAGCACTTTTGTTAGAATTGTTTAGAAAGAGGCTCCAGATTTCAGAGGTTGCTAAGCTAGTTGACAAACCTGATGGCTCTCTTGGGTGCATGTGAGGAGAGCCTGAGAATAAACCCAACACAGAGGAAAGCAGAGTTTAGAGGTACACAGAGAAAGACTTCTAGAGATGCAGATTCAAATTTGAAATGCTTGAGAGTTTTACAGTAAATATTTCAGCAATTTTTTGTTGAATAAATGAAGGAATGAACTAATAAATTCTCCCTTTCCTTTAAACTAGTCTGAGCTGGGTTTCAGCCATTTGCAACAGGAAGTATTCTACTAAATAGTCCCTTTCTCACTATTATTTGACAGATCAATAGACTAGATAGATAGAAAGATAGATAATGTTATGGACAATAACAGCATTAATTTTGGTATCCTGGATATCTGCTTTCCCACAAAACTGTGCAGTTATTTTTTTAAAAATTAATTTATTTACTTATTGTGTGGGAGCGAGCACGTGCAAGTGGGGGAGGGGCAGAGAGAGGGAGAGAGAGAGAGTCCCAAGCAGGTGCCACAGTGTCAGTGCTGAGCTCAATGTGGGGTCAAACTCACGAACCATTACATCATGACCTGAGGTGAAGTAGCTTGCTTAACCAACTGAGTCCCCCAGATGACCCAAAACTGTGAGGTTCTTAAGAAAGGAGCACGTCTTGTGCCTCAGTGTACATAGTAGTATAGTGTTTGTTGAATGAAAAAAGGAATGTATTGTTTCCTTTCTCTACATACCAACATAGTAGAATGCTACAGAACTTAAGATGGACATAGGGAATCCCAGGTACTTTCTGAGTCACGCTTAATACCTTTGTGTCATATTGATATTGACTTGAATAGGTATAACCCTCAGAACCTCTGGGAAAATTATTATAATGATCACATCTATCATTTTGACACTACTCTTTTGATAAGAGATAAAAATCCCTGCTTTCAGAAAGTTATAGTAGCATGTGATATGGGCCAAAATTAAGTATAATAACCTTTATATGGTACTTACTATGTATCAGGCTCCATTTCAAGTGCTTTGCATGAATTAACTGATTTAATTTTATAAGATAGATACTATTATTATCTCTATTTACAGAGGCATAAAGGTATTTACAACTTGCCCAAGCTCACACAGAGCACATGGCAGGCCTTCCCTGAAGTAAAGGATTCAGTTGAAGCTGGTAGAGTGTGAGTCAAGAAAGTTACCTAGAAAATGTCATAGCTGTGTAGAAGGAGAAGAATATAAGGGAGAGGCTAATTTTATAGGGGAAAAAAAAAAGCTCAAGGATCCAGACTCTGTTTCATTTAAAAGTTCAGAGCCAGCTGTTTGCAAAATAAGGAATTAGGAGATGTTTATAATTTGTACCTATGCACCTCCTGTTTCAGTGTCCCACCACAGTGGTCCTTGTCTCTCCAGGTACCTTCATGGCTCCCTAACACTCCAGTGTCCTCTATGTATATATATTGTGGGCAGTGTCTGTGCCACACCTGTGATTCTAGTCTCACACTTGACTGAAATGTCTCACTTCCTTCCCTGCTTCCCCAGGGGACCTAGTACACACAGGAGCAATGAATCCTAATGCTTTAGTCACTTCTGCCTTTTAGTGGTTGCCCCTTCCAAGGGGTGTTTGGATTAAAAACATTTTTTTTAATGTTTATTTATTTTTGAGAGAGAGAGAGACAGAGTGCAAGCAGGAGAAGGACAGAGAGAGAGGGAGACAGAATCTTAAGCAGGCTCCAGGCTCTGAGTTGTCAACACAGAGCCCGACACAGGGCTCAAACTCACCAAGGGTGAGATCATGACCTGAGCTGCAGTCTGATGCTTAACCGACTGAGCCACCCAGGTGCCCTGAGAGGTGTTTGGGTTTAGAGGGCTCCAGAAAATAGGAATATAAACCTTTAGCCAGGGGCACCTGGGTGGCTCAGTCGGTTAAGTCCAATTTAGTCTCAGGTCATAATCTCACAGTTCATGAGTTTGAGCCCTGAGTAGGGCTCTTCGCTGACAGTGTGGAGCCTGCTTGGGATTCTGTCTCCCTCTCTCTCTGCCCCTCTCCACTTGCACTCTCTCTCTCAAAATAAGTAAGCATTTGAAAAAAACAAAAACCAAAGCCTTTAGCCAAAAGAATACTTTGGCTTCTAACTTCCCATATAATTATAGGCATAGAGATACAGAATAATGTAGCTCTTGAATGTTTTTGATAAGAAAAAAATGATAAGTAATATTCACTAAATGTTTACTGTGAGCAATTTATGTCTAATGTTTATATGCTGTGGCAGAGACTATTAATTTCTTCCCAATATCTGTTACTCATTTCTTACATATTAAAAGAAGTCCTAGTTTTTACCTAGGCATGTGGCCGGCTGGAATAAAATAAAAATCCCCAGCTTCCCTTGCAATTGGAATGGCCATACAGTTCAGTTCTGGCCAATGGGGTGCAAATATGTGTCACATTGTCCCTAAAGGAAGGAGGCATGCCCTTCTTCGTGCCTGCCTCTTTCTTGTAGACTGTATTGTGTACCTGATAGGGATGTTGGATATTGTGATTAATCATAAGAAATCTATATTCGGTCTTTGGTGCTGTTTGTGGCACAAACGTCCTAAAACTCTTGGAATTTCCTAAGTGATGAGAGTGATAAAGGTGTCTTTTGTTATGTTAATAAGTGACTTGTAGAGCACCTGAGGATGGTGGCTGGTTGCCAGGAGAACCAATCCTGTGATTTGAGGGTTGGAACTTTCAGTCCCACCCCTGTGACCTCTCAGGAGGAAAGAGAGGCTGGAGGTTGAATCAATCACCAACACTCAATGATTTAAGCAGCCATACCTACGTATGAAGCCTCCATCAAACCCCAGAAGGATAGGGTTTGGAAAGCTTCTAGGCTGGTGAACACATGGAGATTTGGGAGAATGTCACTTTTCCTGAGAGCATGGAAAATCTACAACCCCTTGCCCAGGTCTGGCTGTTCCTCAGTTACATCTTCTTATAAAACAGTGATTAAGATGTTTCTCTGAGTTCTGTCAGCAAATTAATTGAACCTGAGGAGGGTGTTGTGAAAACCTCTGATTCATAGACAGCTGACCAGAAGAACAGGTGACAACCTGGACTCAGCTGGTGGCATCTGAAGTGGAGGTGGGGGCAGTCTTGTGGGACTGAGCCCTTAACCTATGGAATCTGATGCTATCTCCTAGCAGACAGTGTCAGAATTGAGCCGAACTGTAGGACACCCAGTTGGTGTCTGAGAATTGCTTAGTGGTGTGGGGAACCCATCCCTGCCTCCCCTCACCCCTGGAATTGGGTGCAGAACTTTTAAATGCTCAAGCAACTCTCTTAGCCCATGACATTTGATGCCATGTGCTAGGATGGCAGAGTCACACATGCTGAACAGCTTTTCCTAAATTCACCAATCACCCAAGTCACTCCTCCCTTGGAAATCAGAGAAAAGCCAGGAGTGTGACTCTAATGGAAGTTCTCCAAATGGAAACATGAAGAATGGGAAGTAAGTGTTACACAGCACAGTACTTTTTTAAAGCTTAATTTTATTTGGTGAAACGAATGTTAAGTAATATAGTAAGTGTGAAGCTAGGACTCTGGTTCAATTCAGCCTGACTCTAAAAACCTGTGGGCTTAACCAGTAAGTAGACTGCATAGTTTATCATCACTAATAGTAGTATACTGGTAAACAATTAACCAGCTGTGAGTGGGAGAGAAAACCATTATTTTTAGTGTTTGCCTATTTCCTTGGCGTAAATATTCCCACCATGTCAATTTTAACCTACCAATAATTGAACAACTGACTTGCAAAATTCCTGAAAATTTAACAATCTGCCCTTATGAGCCCATATGAGTCAGCTCTCATATGGAACACCTCTCAGCTGTTAGCTGAGCCTAAGAGAAAAAGCTCCAGGCAACAGCAAGATGTTTCCAACTGTCCTGCCTAAAACCCAGATTTTGTGGCTTTGGGTCTATTTAGGATAACAGCATTCCAGAGCCAGTGGAACACCTGGTGAGCCCTCGTGATGTTGGATGGGAAGTGATTAAAGAGTAAAGGCTTGACTTATGGCCTCTGAGGAGCTGCATAGGAAGTGTCCTGGCTTCCCTGTTTCTTTTTGATGGGCAATCCATTTTCAGAGAGATCACAAGTAGCAAGTGACTCTTCTGGTCAAAAAGAGTTTCAAATACTCCTCCTGCTGACAAAATGCTACCAATGCCATTGCTGGAGCTGAAGAATTGAAGTTCTGCAGAGAGAAGCAGGGCCACAGTGCCTGGGAGAGACAGAGAGAGAAAGAGAGAGAAAGCTCTGCTGTCACAGATCCACAGTTGACATCTTGCAGGACATGTTGGAGGAATGCACTTCTTCCTCCAGTAATCAATGGAGGGCTATAGCTCAATGAGGTCTGTAATTTGAGCAAGTGCTGAGTAGAAAGATGAAGACTCTTTAATAAGGTGTCTGTGGTGACAAGGGCAACGCAGGGCACACAGATGAGGATTTGGACAAAATTTGCCCCGAGAAAGTTCTCTTACTTACCACATCCTTAGGAGGAAGACTGAAAACTGTTATTGAACCCACTGTACATCCTCTGTGGTATGCGGATGGTGAGTTTATGCCACAGCTAAAAATAGTTCTCCTAACAGAGTGGGTTCAGTCACACTCGATAAATCATTTTGTTAACTACACAAATTCCTGAGTTGAAGAAGCTCTTCAGCTTCATTGAATACGGATTCCAGACCTGGAGGCCCCCACTGGAGGATGAGAGATTCTCCACATGAACAGAACAAGGCCATCAGCCCCTCCTAGGATTGTAGCTCAACTGAGGCCTAATCCTGTCTTTCTGTGTTATGTAAACTGGATGTTTTGACCTAGTTCTGTTATCCTTCGCATCCCTTGGCTCCTTAACAGAATCTGTTCCAAGGCCCCAGTGTTTTTGATCCAGCTCACTTGTTTCTAATCGTTTTATCACTCCCAAGGTTGAATTGCAAATTTCAATTTTCTAGTGGTGGCACAGTGCTTGTCTAGTGACAGGATTGTAGACATCTTACAAGCAGGTATTGGAGGGTGAGGATCTTGCCCTCTGGTCCCACCAGGTCCCTATTCATGAGGCAATAGTGCTCACCTATTAGTCCATAAACAAGCCTCAGAGGGGCCATGGACTTTTAATTTGCATGCGTCGTGTCACTATGTCTGTTTTTCAGGGTAATGGGTCTATCAGATTCTAAAAGTATTCTGTGACCCCCCCCCCACCCAATTAAGATCTGTTGAAATTGTTCCTACCTTTTGAAAAATGTGAGCATGAGACTTTGAATTATGTCCTCTTTTTGTTCCCGCTCCTCATTGGCATTTTCTTAAACTTAGAAATGTGAGTTGTCATCTTCTGCATTCTCTCTTCGTGATCTTCCTATCATTGTCCTCCTTCTCTTCATTATTATTAATTTTATTTTAGAGCTTTTTAGAGAAGGCTTTTGAAAAGTAAGTAAACAAATGGGTGATCTTGAAACTGGTATTTCTTTTTTTTTTTTTTTTTGGTATCCAATAAGCCTCAATTTTAATAAGATCCTCTACATACATATTTGCTACTGAAAATTGAACTACCACAAAAAAATTTTTATTACAACTCTAATTTTTGAAAACCAGAAAATCTAGCCTATGCACCCTGCCATAATTATAATTATGCTCTCTAGCCAAACCACCGAATATTCTCTATATATTCCTCCTGTGCAAGTTACTTGGCTTCCAATTTGATGTTAGGTTTTTTTTTTTAATGTTTTTATTCTTGAGAGAGAGCATGAGTGGGAGAAGGGCAGAGAGAGAGAAACACACACACAGATCTGAAGCAGGCTCCAGCCTCCCAGCTGCCATCACAGAGCCCTAGTCTACAGAGCTCTAGTTGGATGCTTAATCCAACTGAGCCACCCAGGAGCCCCATGTTAACAGATTTTCATGACTTCAGGCTTCTCAAACACCCAGGCAACACTCAAAACCTACTAGTGCTTCCTTGGGTCATATCAAAAAGTGGAACTAAAGTATATTGAAGTCATTCAAATGCAAACTACAGGATTTCTCACAAATTATTGGTATCAAGATAGAAAAGACAAGACAGAGATAATATCATAGATTATCAAAATATTATAGTTTGTCTTAATAGAGCAACTTTCCCAAGCTGCTGCAAACTGATTCTAAAATTACTAGCAAGAAAAACACCATATAATAATGTTTACATAGACTCCATGTCATAATTATTCTCCATGCTGGTATCCTCAGGAGGTCTATGATACAAGGAATAATAACATCTACATCTAAATCTTTCTACTCTGGATTCATCCGTGGAACACTGGTTGAAGTAACAAAGGTTTTTAATAAACCACATCAGCCTTTTCATCCTTTCTTTCTGAGTAGTTAACAAAGTCCTTACTCCACCCCCCCTCCTGTTGCTGAGTGTTCAGTCCACAAGTGGCTGTGGTTTCTTCTCCCTGTCCTACTGTTGGGGTGGATATTCTGGTAGAGGGGAAGGAAGTTTGATACTAGGGTCAAGAATCAATTTACTAAGGTTCTTTATTAATACTTCAGAGATAGTTTGAGAGGCAGCTGAGCCTCCTTGGGAATTTTCTTCACTGGCCATCTGAGAAGGTTCCGGGGCACAGGATGGGTAAGGCTTCGTTGGCGAATCCATCGAAAGCCAAGTCGCAGACTTTTGGATTCCAGTGGAAAGTGATGGGCTCAACTAGCTGCAAAGTAGCCTGGAGAGAACGAGATAGCCCAGAAAGAGCGAGAAAAACTGAGTCTCCAACAAACTGTGGTGAGAGAAAGAACCTTGAAACTATTATTTCTGATCTGGGTCATAGGGTATGTCATGCAAAAATAATTGCATCCTGGAAATCAGAGCAGGTATCTGCAAGTGGTGACCATATGCTGGTTCCATGCCAACACTCGATGTGGATTATCTCTTGAATCTGGCAGTCCTTTGAGGTGGATACTGTTGTTAACCTCATTTTATAGTTGAGGGAAGTGAAGGTTACAGAGTATGAGTAACTTGCATCGGCCTCCAGCCTGTGTGTGTCTGACTCTAAAGCCCAAGAAGCATTTAATTACCACCTTGAATAGATTTTTTTTTTCATCTAAAGAGGATCCTCTTACTCTTAAAAACTGAGAACAAACTGAGGGTAGATGGGGGGGTGGGAAGGAGGGGAGGGTGGGTGATGGGTATTGAGGAGGGCACCTTTTGGGATGAGCACTGGGTGTTATATGGAAACCAATTTGACAATAAATTTCATATATTGAAAAAATAAAAAAATAAATAAACATTAAAAAAATTTAAAGAAAAAAATTAAAGAGGATCCTCTTTCTTTTTCTAACTTTAGGCTAGAAGAGTATGGATCACAAAGAAGAAACTTGAAGCTATCAGGTAGGATATTTTTTCCTTGCCAACTTTTTATTTTGAAATATTTCAAACTACAGAGAAGTTGGGAGAATCATACAATGAATATCCACACATCCTTTATCTCAATTCACCAGTTGTTAGCATATGGCACATTTGTGCTTTCTCTATACAGATAGATCTCTTCTCAACTGTATGAAAATAAGTAGCAGATGTTATGACATCTCATTCTGAAATTCTTCAGCATGCATTTCCTAAGAAAAGGGTTGTTCTACATTTACAATACTATTATCACATATAAGAAAATGAATAATTCTCGGCTATTTTCCAATATACAGTCTGTATTTAAATTTCTCCAGTTTTTCCTAAGAATATTGTTTATTCCTATTTTCATTTCTTTTTTTTTTTTTTTTGATGCAGGATCCAGTCACATTTTATGAATTGCATTTCCTTATGCTGAGTCTCTAGTTTATTTAAATCAGAGAACAACCTCTGCTTTCCTTTGCTATCCTGTGACATGGACATTTTGAGTCTGAGCCAATTGTGTTGTAGTCCGTCCCACATTTTGGGTTTGCTTTGTTGTTCACTCATGATTAGATTCTGGTTAAACATTTTTGTCTGGAAAGTGTCATAGGTGATGTTTTATTGCATCTGATCAGTAGGTACCTCACACCAGGTTGTCCCACTATTGGTTGTACAATGTTTGATCTCTTGGTTAGTGTGATGGCCACAGAACTTTTCATTGTTAAGGTTACTCTCCCCATGTAATTAATAATTTGTGATTATTTGAGATTTTGTGAATTTTCTACTTCCCAACTATCTTTCATCCAATGGTTTTAGTATCTATTGATGATTGCCTTAATCAGTTAATATATGGAAGGTGGAAAAATTGTGTTTTTCTTCTTATTCTATTATTCCTTTTACTTTCTTTTCTTTCTTTATTTGCTGACATTATTCTTTTAAAAAAAGCTTCTCCCTCCACCTTTTATGAGTATCACCATGGAATCCTAATTTCTTAAAACTAAGTCAATGCTTCTTTGTCCTTTTGACACAGCCCCATTAACCTTTAAGCATTTCCTTGCTATCTGGCACAAGATGTCTCGATACTACCTTTTACATTTCCTGCTCCATACCTGGAGCCATGTTGATAAGAAACCCTAATTTCCTTGAGTGGGAAATGGAATTACAAACAAAGAGCTCAGTGTGAGGTATACCTACTACTACTGGAGTATCATTGCTTCTGGTCCTTTTTATAGATAAAGCTAGAAAAAAATTAAATATGAGTTAATAATGATTCCTCAATTAAGATAAAAACTGACCCAATAAAAACTAAATAACATAAAAATCTTAATCCCCCATTTCATATATGCATGTATTTTCCTTATCCCACAGTGAAAACTTTGGTTTTCAACATCAATATATTTACTCGTTTATACTATTATGCAATAAACACAATGTGGTTTCAGAAACACAACAACCAATAAATACTGTCAATGATAAACCTATGAAGTAAAGTTCAAAGTTTTTATCTTAAAATATATTCTGTTACAAATGTACAGTCTTGGGGCACCTGAGTGGCTCAGTCAGTTAAGCATTTGGCTCTTGGTTTTGGCTCAGGTCATGATCTAACAGTTTATGAGTTCGAGCCCCAAGTTGGGCTCCGCACTGACAGTGTAGAGCCTGCTTGTGATTTCTCTCTCCCTCTCTCTCTGCCCCTCTCCAGCTTGCACTCTCTCTCAATAAATAAATAAATTAATTAATTAATTAACAAACAAATGTAAAATTTTTAAAAAAAGAATGTACAAAAAGTTATTTGACTTCATTTATTATTCTATGTGGCTAGGTTATTTATCTGATGTACAGTAAGATTCACTTCTTTCTTTAGTCATTTTTAAGGTTTCCTTTCATTTAACTTTATGGTTTGACTATATAAAATATTTACACAGCTTAAAAGTTAAAACTAGTAAAAAAAATTTCTAATCAGAGTAGTCTTGTAGCACCCTTATTCCCTACACCCCACTGGTTGCCCCCTGTAGGCATGCCAGCTGTACTCATTAGTTTTTTATTTATCCTTCCTGACTTTCTTTGTGCAAAAATAAGAAAATATGTACATATACATTTTAATTCCCTCTTTCTTATACAAAAGAGCATACTATGAACACTCTTATACTTTGCTTTTTATCACTTGACAGTATGTCCTTTATAGAGGTCTTCCTCATTCTTTTGGATGGCTGCATAGTATTCCACTGTATTTGGATATACCACAATTTATTTCTAATGTCCTATAGATATGTATCTGGATTATCTTAATGTTTTGTTATTACAAATAATATAATGATAAATAACTTGTACATTTTTTTTCAAATGTCCATTTTATTTATTTTGAGAGAGAGAGAAAGTGTGCGAGCAAGTGGGGGAGGGGCAGAGAGTGAGGGAGAGAGAGAATCCCAAGCAGGCTCCATGCTGTCAGCACAGAGCCCAAAGCTGGGCTCAATCCCATGAAACTTGAGATCATGACCTGAGCAGAAACCAAGAATCAGCGTCTTAACTGACTGAGCCATCCAGGCACCCCATGTGTACATATTTTTTGCATCTGTAAAGGTGTATTTTGTAAGGTAAATTTCTAGCAATGGGATTGATGGGTCAAAGGGTTAATACACATGTAATTTTGCTAGAAAATGTCAAATCCCGCCCCCCCCCATATAGGGTGTATCATTTTTCTCTCTCACTATCAGTATATGAAAGTCCTCTTTTATTCCCCATAGTCTTGCCCTAAGTGTATTGTCAAGTCTTGAATTTTTTGCCAATCATATAGTAGAGAAATGGCATCTCAGTGTAATTTTAATTTGTGTCTCTTTTATTATGGGTGAAATTGAGCATTATTATATATTTAAGGGCCACTTGTGTATCTTTTTCCATGAACTGTCTGCTCACACCTTTTACTATCTGGTAGGTTTTCAATGGATATTTTAGAAATCATCAAATTCTATTTATAGCATTGAGGTTTTCAAAAGACTTTCACAAATCATCTTATTTGATCCTAAAAGATTTTGAAAACCTCAGAAAGGATAAGGGCAGCACTGTTGAAATAGAACAGTTTCAAAGATAGTATTGTTAATCTGGAAAATATGGGAATCCCTGCAATTATACGCATGAACTATCTTGTCTGATGCTGTTAGAACCCGTGAGCAGAATGTTTCACATAGAAGATTATTAATGCTGACCGAGGGCAGCTTGTAACATCTGTATAATCATTTAATAAACTTTGTAAGATGTCCAAAGTGGTCACATAAAGCTCCAATTGTTTTCTGCTTACAGTAAGCCTAAAAGGAGCTGTGGGATGAAAATGGGGCTTAACAGAATAACATCTACACGTATCAGACATTACAGTCTCATGAGTCTGTTCACTTGGCTGATTTTGTGGTTTGTTTTTATTTTTAATTTCATTTATTTATTTATTTTTAAAATTTTAATGTTGATTTATTTCAGAGAGAGAGAGAGAGAGAGACAGAGTGTGAGCAGTGGAAGGGCAGAGAGAGAGGGAGACACAGAATCCAAAGTAGGCTCCAGGCTCTGAGTTGTCAGCACAGAGCCTGATGCAGGACTTGAAATCACAAACTGTGAGATCATGACCTGAGCTGAAGTTGGACGCTTAACCAACTGAGCCACCCAGGTGCCCCATGGTTTGTTTTTAAATTTTTGCTTTTATTCTCCCTTTTATTCAGAAAGTAACTTGAACTCTGCTCAATATCTAGACTGGCTACTAAGTCCAGCAATTCTCCTTAAGAGGTTCCTTGCTGAAAACTTTTTTTTTTAATGTTTATTTACTTTTGATAGACAGAGCATGAGCAGAGAAGGGGCAGAGAGTGGTGGAGACACAGAATCTGAAGCAGGATCCAGGATCTGGGCTGTCAGCACAGAGCCTGATGTGAGGCTTTAACTCACTAACTGGGAGATCATAACCTGAGCCAAAGTCAGACGCTTAACTGACCAAGCAACCCAGGTGTCCCTGAAAACTTTTCATTTAACAAACCAAACCACCAAATGCAAGAGGGATTGAATTATTGGAATTGTTTGGCTAGTGCAGAGTGATCAACCCTGCCACACTGTGACACAAAGATTTTTGGAAAATAAAAATCATTTTCCTCAATTGGAATAAAACTACTCTGCAAGGAATCAAATTGGCTCTCTGGCAGCATGATCTTCTCAAGTAAAGAGAAAGATGAATGTGCTCTGTCCACAAATGAAGTTGGCCAAGCAAACTAAGGGGGGAGAAAAGCCTCACTAGCTTCCCTATTGATCTGAAAATCACCTTCTCGAAGAAGTAAGGTGAGGGAGAGCATACATCTCTAGTTTACAAACCACTTTCACTCATAGGCAGGAAGAAAGATACAATATAGTGTCTCTATTAAGCTTAGACTATCCTCAGAAATCATGCCAAAAATCAACACAGGGTTGAAAATGGAGGAAAATGGATGACTCAGGGCTTTTTTTCACGAAGGATGCAAAACAGCTACCCTCTGAGGCAGTCCCTTGACTAAAGCAGAGGTCAGAAATGACTAAACATAGTTTCCATCTGAGGTTAAGCGCTGACCACAGGCAATGATACTTGAGGCTTCCATATTTCTATAGGTTTGAAGGTTACAAAGGTAAACACCAGGGCCTATAATAAATTAGAGAAATAAGATAGTGCAGGTGGATTAAAGAAGATTAAGAGTCAGGTACATAAGAGTTCATATATTTTTAAAGTTTGTTTGTTTGTTTGTTTATAGAGAGCATGAGAATGAGTGGGAGAGGGGCAGAGAGAGAGAGAGAGAGAGAGAGGGAGAGAGAGAGAATCCCAACCAGGTTCCACACCGTCAGAATGGAGCCCATGGGTCTGGATCTCATGAACTGTGAGATCGTAACCTGAATTGAAATCAAGAGTTGGAAGCTTAACCGACTGAGCCACCTAAATACCCCAAGAGTTCATATATTTTTAAACCAACTTGATTGAGGTATGATTTATAAACAACAAAATGCAGACATTTGAAGTGTAGTTTCGGGAGTTTGACAAATGTATATACCCATACCCACCACTGCTGTCAAGATATAAGATGTTTCCAACACCCCCAAAAGTTTCCCGTTTTTCCCTTCTCATTCGTGGACTCAAGCAACCACTGACCTGCCTTCTGAAAATATAAATTAAATTGAAAATTCCTGTGAGTTTCACATAAATGGACTCATGTAGTATTTATACTTTGGTGACACACTTCTTGCATTTAGCATAATGTTTTGGGATGCATCCATGTTGCTTATACCAGGAGTTAGTTCCTTTTTATTTATCTGTTGTAAGGGTAGATGACAATTTGATTATCTATTCACACACTGATTGACATTTGAGTTGTTTACAGTTTGGGACTATTGTAAATAAAGTTGCTATGAACATTCATATACAAGTCTCTGTGTGGACTTATGTTTTCATTTCTCTTCTTTCTCTAGGAGTAGGATTTCTGTGTCATCAGGTAAGCATATGTTTAACTTTATAAGAAATCACCAGACTGCTTTCTGAAGTGACTGTAATAATTCTACATTATTTATTATTATTATTATTATTATTATTATTATATATTTATTACCAGCAATAAATAAGATTTTTAGTTCCTCCACATCTTCACCAACACTTGGTATTGTTATTCTTTTAATTTTAGACATTCTTTTTTTTTTATTTTTTTTAAAAAATTTTTTTTTCAATGTTTATTTTTATTTTTGGGACAGAGAGAGACAGAGCATGAATGGGGGAGGGGCAGAGAGAGAGGGAGACACAGAATCGGAAACAGGCTCCAGGCTCTGAGCCGTCAGCCCAGAGCCTGACGCGGGGCTCGAACTCACGGACCGCGAGATCGTGACCTGGCTGAAGTCGGACGCTTAACTGACTGCGCCACCCAGGCGCCCCTAATTTTAGACATTCTAATGGTGTCTTGATTTGTATTTCCTTGTTAACTAATTATTTTAGCATCTTTTCATATGTTTATTGGTATTTACATGTCTTTTACATAGTTTTTGCCCACTTACAAAATGGGAGATTGTTTGCCTTATTGTGGTTGTAAGAGAGCTCTCTAGAAATATTTTTTTTTTAATTTTTTTTTTCAACGTTTATTTGTTTTTTTGGGGACAGAGAGAGACAGAGCATGAACGGGGGAGGGGCAGAGAGACAGGGAGACACAGAATCGGAAATAGGCTCCAGGCTCTGAGCCATCAGCCCAGAGCCTGACGCGGGGCTCGAACTCACGGACCGCGAGATCGTGACCTGGCTGAAGTCGGACACTCAACCGA
Source organism: Puma concolor (assembly GCF_028749965.1). Lineage (NCBI taxonomy): Eukaryota > Metazoa > Chordata > Mammalia > Carnivora > Felidae > Puma > Puma concolor. Next base: position 21,057,492 of record NC_141673.1, on the reverse strand, counting down.
CTGCGCCACCCAGGCGCCCCGAAATATTTTTGATACAAATCCTTTGTCACCTACATTTATTGCTAATATTTTCACCTAGCCTGTGTCTTGCACAGAGTGCTATTGGTGGACAGAAAAAAAAATGAACCCAAATGAGAGGTAAGAAAAAAAGCTTTCTGAAAGAGGAGGTGGCTTCTGAATTCAGACTTGAAAGAAGAAGAGTTAGTGGGTAGGTGAGCCCACCATGATGGAACTTTCTCAAAGGCACTAAAAAGTGTCCCAACCCTACATCAGTTCTTTCTTTTCTCATAGATAAAGCTCCAATCTGGGCTGATTATATCCAGGTGTGGATATCATTAAATTAATAGATAATAATACTTGAATCACTAATAAAGATATTCCTCCAAGGAGGTATTTGAAACTAAAAGTAGCAAATTGCTTACCAAATTACTTTCAGTCCACTATTTTTCATAAATCTAAAACTGATGGAATTGTAGGGGGGACTTTTGGGGAAGGAAACTTCTAGTTTTGTCTGCAAATGTTTGTCAATAAGTGTCTGTCAATAAACTGAGGAATATGCTAAGACAACACTGAAGTTATTTTTTCAACTTCATCACCAGTAAGTGGTGAAATAACCATCCTCTGTAAATAATCATTGTTAAAGTACTAAAACAATCCATCTATAAGTCATCTGGACAGACCATAGCTTTGATAAAGTTGTTTCATTCTCTTTTCTGTAGTAGCAGCTAGAAATACTATGAAGTGAAGAAACTCAATAGTTCCTGGTCACAGAAACTGGGAGATAATAATGGTTGTTTCCTTTGGCTGGGGGTGGGGGGTGGGTGGGAAGGGGAGTTTCCTGTTGGTGTTGCCAGGAATTGAGCCCTTTCCTTCCAAAATGATGGGGATTCCTGAGATAGATAATGGGTAAATAGGTGAACAAGTGGATGGAAGAATGGATGGATGAATAACCAGGCAGCCAGAGGGGTTTTACCTGTCTGTCTGTGAAAACAATAGATAAAGGAGAAGTGGAAACATTATGCATTGAATGGGAAGGGATAGAAGAAGCCAAGAGAGAATAGATAACTGTGGTGCTAATCAGGGAAAACAGGTAAAAAAGCACAGAGAAGTTACCTGTAGCAGAAGCCACATGCACCTTTCAGCACCTGTAACTGGCTGGACAACGAAAGAGTAAGATTATTACCAGCTGGTTCAGCGGCTGGCCTTGCTGTACATCAGAAGGTGATGGGCAAGGTTGCAAGGCAGGAGAGAGAAACATCTTTGCTGTTTCCCTTCCCTCTTCTGTATTCCAGTGTCTCCTTGTCAAATGATAAAAGATAAGATCTTCATTCCACTCAGTACAAGGTTTTGATTTGTTTTATTGAGATATTCACATAATATGAAATCAGCCCTTTCAAAGTATAGACTTTGGTGGCTTTTAGTATAGTCAGAGACTTGTGCAAACATCACCACTATCTAATTTCAGCACATTTTCATCACCCCCCAAAAAACTCCAAATCCATTAACAGTTCTTCCTCATTACTTCCTCTCTTCAAGCTGCTGGCAACCAACATCCACTTAATTTTTTTAGAGCAGTTTTAGGTTACAAAAATTTGACAGGCATATACAGAGATTTCCCATATACCTCCTGCCCCCACACATGCATAGTCTCCCACATTATCAGCATCACTCACCAGAATGGAACATTGTTTACCGAGGACATCATGACACATCATAACACTGACCCGTCACGATCACCCCAAATCTATAGTTTACATTAAGATTCACTCTTGGTGTTGCACATTTTATGGATTTGGACCAGTGTATAATGAGGTGTATCAATCATTTAAATGTCATACAGAATATTTTTATTTCTCTAAAAATCCTCTGTGCTCTGCCTATTCATCCACTTCCCTCCCATCCTCCAATACACACTATCTATGTACTTTCTGTCTGTATAGATTTGCCTATACTGGGAATTTCATATAAATGGAATCAAACATATGTCATTTTGTATCTGGCTTCTTTCACTTAGCATAATGTGTTTTTTCTTTTTTTAATTAATAAATTTTATTTTTTTAGAGCAGTTTCAGTGTACAGAAAAATTTAGCAGAAAATAGAGAATTCTTGTACCTTCTTTCCTCACTCCTTACAGAGTTCCCCATTATTTTTTACTTTAACATCTTAGCCATTTTAAAATGTACACTTCAATAAAGTCAACTATATTCCAGTGGTTTTTTTAAAAAGTTTAGGTGGAGAATAGTATTTTAAGCCAAGGAGAAAAAAAGTTGTGCCCTCCCTAGAACTGAGAGCTCATGGCCTTTAATAAGACTCTCATTTCTTATTGTCAAGTAGGACCCCAGAGGCAGCCACACTACCCCTTGCCAAGCTCCATGAAAGGTCTGAGGAGCAGTGGTGACTCTCCAAGAATGTGGACGTTCCTCCTTGACCTTGTAGCATTGATTTGTTCTCCTCCACTTTAGTAAATATTTTAAGGCATTGAATTGGATTTTAAATATCAGAGGCTTATTTTTATCCTGAATAAAACTTAACTGAATTAATATTGAAAGCACTAAATGATTCAACTTTAAATACTTGTTGAGTAAATCTTCCTAAAACTACTTAAATCGTTTATTTGTAATATATCTCTTTGAGCACAGAGGGCACCTGATCTGGAATATTGATATTGATATTGATATAAGATCTGGAATATTGGTAATATTCTTAAACATTGGAGATTTTTGCATACATGGAAGATAATTTAGGAATAATTCCCATTCCCATAGGACTGGATTACTTTTCTATGAGTATCTATGAAAGACTAAATTGGAAAGTATAAAGACATATAATAAGATGTTCTCTGCAGTTTTAGTGTATCCATATCTGGTAGAAAAAACCCTGGATTGGAAATAATAATTGCTACCATTTGTTGAATGATTAATATGTACCAGGTACAGTGTTAAGCATTTTTACTTGTGTTTTCTCTTTTGAAACTCACATTAGTCTTACAGTTAGATGTTATTATCATTTTTTTATTGAGATATACTTGACATATAGCATTATGTAAGTTTAAGGTGCACAGCATATTGGTTTGGTACATTTACTTAAAATATGATGGGTACTGTATCATTAAGTAACACCTCTATTACATTACATAACTATTATTTCTTCTTGTGGGAATAATTAAAGTTCTGGTCTCTTACTAAGTTTAATATTTATAATACAGTTTTGTTGTCTCTCATCACTGTACGGTGTTTTAGATCTCCAAGACTTATTTATATTTTAATTGCAAGTATGTACCCTTAAACAACATCTGTTTAGGAAGACAAGGACTTTTGCAGATGAATTTAATTTCAGAGTCAAAATGTTCAAGCACTCTTCTGGCATGCAAGTTCGATCAAGTAAATTCTTACCCTGATTATGTGGTTTAATAGTTGGGCCTCACTTTCCACATCTGTGAAGTAGGGATATTGGACCATATCCATGATGCCTAACCTGTGGTTGCCTTGGAAATGTGCTGACCCATCTGGTGGGGAACATGCTTGACTAACTGCCCCCAGCTACTACCCTGTGAGCCTGAGGCCACACTTATACCAGGCTGCTTCCAGTCAATGACTGAACATGGGAGGGGTACCAATGCTGGCCTAATTTGGACTTCCCCTGCCAGGCAGGTTTGGCTCAGGGATTCCCCATCAGCTGGGTAAGAGTTCCTCAGAACTGCACTGCAGTCCAAGCCTCTCCCTACCTAATTCTTTCTTCCCTACCTCCTTCCCAGGGGTTGAACCAGCATCATGATCTGAAGCCTCTCCAAGCCTACTCCAGCCTATATCCCATTTACCCTTTACTGAAATATTCCTCAATAAATCCTTTGCACAGCTAATCCAGTCTTGATATCTGCTTGATATCTGGAAGGACCAACTTCCAACCTGGGTGGGAAGGTCAGGAAAATATTTAGAGTCTAGAAATTCCATGTTCAGTAAGCAATGTCTTTAGACTCTATGAATTCTAAGTCTCACATTTATATGAATTACTACTCTCCAAATGAATATAGGTGACAAATACAATGTAGAGTCATATAAGAGCATTATTGAATTTACAGCTACTTTTGTCACTATCACATTTTCAACCAGTGAATTTTAGAAGAGAGATAACAAAGGTCTTCATGCTTGAAAATATTGGAAACCACCATGCTGGATGCCCACTCAGGGCCTCTCAGGACAGATATCCTTTGATTCCTGGCAGTGGCTTTGACAACAGTACAGCACAGTGGTTGCAGAAAAGGGCTAAAAGCATGGGCTTTGGCACCAGATGGACGTGGGTATGAACCCTTACTCTGTTTCTCACTAGTTGTGTAAGCTCAGGCAAATTGCATAACTTCTCCAAGTCTTTATTTCCTCATCTATAAAATAAAGATCTTAATAGTGACTTCTGTATGGTATGGTTGTAAGGGTTAAATGAGAAAAATCAATGTAAAATACTTTGCCTGGCTTAGTGCTTCATAAAAGTCCACTGGAATTATCATCATTAATTATTCTTAGTTTCATTTTATATATTCATCTTCTAACTACTTCTAACCAAAAGATTGTTTATGGTGTATTTCATAGTCTTTAACTCTTACTTCATGAGAACAGGAGATAGTATTTCTTATCTTCCTAGATTACATGGTTCATCCTTCCAAAGAAATTGCATCTCATGTTGAATACACCCCCGCTGCATGAGCTTAGACCTTTTGTAACCAATTGAGGTTTGATTTAATCATCTGGGATAATCTGGACCTTTGTGTTTTCCCCTCATGTGATTTCCCTTCACAGCCGATTTGTCTTTAATGCTCAGAATGGGCCATAATAGTAACATGGAGGACTGAGGAAATCTATCATTCACACACCCCCATCACAAATAGATGACAACTTCAGGCAGATGCAGGGATTTGAGGTTCGGGAGCAGGGCAGCTTTTGGAATAATATAAATAATTGCTAATCTGAGTGCTGATTTTACAGTTGACAGCAAAAAGTCATCTGGGGTGGCTCATTAGTGGGACAGGTGCACAGGCAGCTGTTCTAATTAATGTGTTAGGAATCCCCATTCTTGATTTCTATTAAGGATTAGTGAAAAGCTTTGCTATCTACCTGATTACACAAAAAGACTGGGCTGAGGAGGTGTAACCACTAGGAATGTTGTTAGCTGAAGGTAATAAAATACACGACTTCAGTGGCTTAAACAAACGAGTTTATTTTTCTCATGTAAAACAAAGTCAGTGTGCAGATAGTTGCTTTTGTTGGTTTATTAGCTCAACAATGTCTATGCATATCTCTCTGAGATTCTTTTGGCCTTTCCTTCATTGTCTCAAAATGGTTATAGGAATTTCAGTCATCATGCTCACACTCAAGGCAAGAAGAAGGAGGAAGGAGGGGGGAATGAGCAGGTCCTACAGATCGCCAGCAGACCATCAGGATGAGCAAACCCCTGCTTACGACTCATTGGCTAGGACTGTGCATGTGGCCACTGCCCACCTGCAAAAGAAGCTGGGAAATGGAGTATTTAGCTGGGCACCTTGCTATCTTGTAAACAATCAGGATCCTATTAGTAAAGAAAAGTGAAGCAAGTATATTGAGAGGGCTATGATTCAATCTGCTCTCAGCGGCAAGCCTAAGAATGTTATTGGTGTTCATGTCTTGGATCCACCTTGTTTTATTTGTGGGAAGAATGAGAAAAGTAAGAAATGCTGTAGTGAATATACTGGAGATCAAAACAGATCACAACAAACTTCAAAAGGTGTCAACTGCATTGAATTTAAACTTGCACCTTACTGAGAAATATTTGTGGTAGAACTTACTAATCATATTTTTAGTAATGAAGAAATGTTTGCTGTGACCATGTCATGGCAATATGATTTACTGGAATTTCAGAATATAACAGAGATTCCTATGAAATTGTCTTGATTTCTCTGAAACAACAAGATATATTTAGGGGGAAATACATTCTGGAATCTGTTTGAGAGGCAGTTGTAATTCACTGGAATTAGTTGTCCCCAAATTCACAATTTAATTTTGAGCTACAAAAAGGATTCAAACTACATCAGGAGCTTAAGCAGAATATAAATAGATCTTAGAGTCCTGAGGTGTGCAATATAAAATAGGCCATGCCTCAGGAGTTTCTTATGAAGATGCCTGCAATATGAACTTTTGGACTCTGATTCTGCAAAAATTACCCATCATCGGAAATAGGTAAAAGTGTGAAAGGTGGGCAAGTGCCTATCTGTGCTCTTTATTCATTTGTATGATATTTGCTACCTTTGTCAGAAATGATAATGGATGTATATATAGTTTTCATTTATGTTTTAAATATTACTTAAAATTAATAACATATTTGTCACAGGTAAAATCAATGTATCTTTTTGACTTGTAGCATATATTTATATTACTTAAATAATTCTCCTCTTCCCTGACATCTTTATTCTAACATCTTTAAGTCATTTAGGCTTCATATGTTCCTGTTAAAAAAATTAGTGATATTTTTACATTATGTTCTTCATGGAAAGTTTGAAAAATACAGAAAAGTAAAAAAGAAAACCTCATATTTAAGACACATTTATATGTATTTATTTGTTTCAACCCCTGCTGACCACTTGATGCAGTGTCCAGGATGCTTAAGACATACACAAGATACACGGTGATGTTATATTCCTGGAACATACCAATAAAATCATGTTCCTTTTTTTTCCCATCTTATTTTATTTTATTTTATTTTATTTTATTTTATTTTATTTTATTTTATTTTTAAATATGAAATTTATTGTCAAATTGGTTTCCATACAACACCCAGTGCTCATCCCAACAGGTGCCCTCCTCAATACCCATCACGTACCCTCCCCTCCCTCCCAACAATGTACTAATTGATGCATTTGGTGACAGCAGTCAATTTATAGGCCAATTTGAAAATGGGAATGAGGCATCTTATCATATATCACACTCTGAGTAGCCCTGGTAACTCATTAATTTAATATATGTAAATACATATAACCAGAAAAGTTAAGTGACATAACAGGACAGAGAGACAGAGAACTAGAACCTAGAACTAGAACTAGAACCTGCCTGAGCTTTCTTATCCTTCCACTAATGAGTTGTCTCTCTAAAACTGGATGTTCAGATCATGCATGTGAACTGTCGGTCTATTCAGCTACAAAGTCCTCTTTCTATATTTTCATATTTTGTATGTGCTTGAAGATACGTTGAGGAGATAGAACTATTTTAATATAATGCTCTTATTTCTTGCTTTGTTTTCCTCTCTCCTCCCTCCTCTTTATCTCCCTTCCTTCCTACTTCCCTTCATTCCTTCCTTCCTGCCAGGTGAGGGACCAGGAGATTTAATGCAGGGACTTGGGAATCAGACAGACCTGGATCTGAATCCTGGGTCTGCCACTCACTAGATATACAACTCTAGGCAGTTTGTTTAAACTGTCTATGCCTCAGTTTCTTCATCTATAAAATTGATTTACATGTATTTAGTGCCTAATGGTCCAATTAAGCTTGGTTCTACTGCAGTAACAACTCAAGTTTATTTCTTACTCAAGCAAAGTCTGCTATGGGTCTGGGTGACTCCAGGCTCAACATTCCACATTGCCTCGATTTTATGGTATTTGCATATTAACATATTCTTGTATGATCACCATAGGAATTAAAAACTTCAGCCTAGGGGCACCTGGGTGGCTCAGTCAGTTAAGCACAGACTTCGGCTCAGGTCATGATCTCGCGGTTTGTGGGTTTGAGTCCTGTGTTGGGTTCTGTGCTGACAGCGTGGAGCCTGCTTCAGATTCTGCGTCTCCCTCTATTTCTGTCCCTCCCCCACTCACACTCTGTCTCTATCTCAAAAATAAATAAACATTAAAAAAATACTTCAGCCTACCAGTGACATGTATCATTTCTGCTCACATTTCTTTTTTAACTAATAAACAGTTTCGCGGAAATACCTGATTTCAACAAGCTAAAGAAATGCAGTGCTTCTGTACGCGTAGGTTGGAAGAACTGGAAATGTTGGTAGGCACCACGTATATCTACCCCAACCTGCTTTCCTCATCACCAAGTGTGCTCTTTTCTGCACACAGAATCCATTCACCCTTTCTCAAGGAAACAACCCAGTAGTTCTATCTCTCTGAGTCCAGGATGAAGCATACTTCAGATCCAAATTTTGCTTCTCTTAATCCAGAGCCCTATGATATAAAGTTCGTGAAAGGCTTAGTGCCTGGAACAGAGCGAATTCATTATGACTAGTAATCAGGAGGAGTAGGTTGACAACAGCAGCAGTAGCACTATCTTTTCAATCATGTTATAACATAGCAACATCTTTATCATCAGAATATTTTTATAGCTCAAGACACCCATTGTTTTGGCAGCTAAATACCAAGTCCCCTTATTAGAGAATTCTTAGGGAATTCACCTCTTCTCATCTTAGTCCATGTGATTTAGATGGAACTGCTCCTGCCCTCCTACCACTAAGGCTGGGCATATGACAAAGGCCTAAAGAATCAATTTATTCCTATCTTACTGGCCACTGAGACAGGTTCACTGAGACAGGTGCTTGACTTAACTTGGTCCAGAGATACTCCATCCTAAAACTTCCACTGGAAAGGGGTGGAAAACCCCACTTTTTTCTTAGAGTGTTGAGAGGTTAAGATGAAAGTCTGTACCTGCTGAAGTTCACCTTGTGACCAAAGTGAGAGCCTTCCAGAAATAAAATAAAAAAAGAAGGAATGCCAAGGAGTGGTGAGAATGAGTTCTGCTGATAGCATTTGAACCCCTGGATTTAGCCACCGTTGGTTCTCTGGTATTTTCAATAACTTGAACGAGTAATTTCTCCTTTTGGTTAACTTGGATTGATTTGTGTTACTTACAGTGGTAGATTGCAAAAATGGCCACAAATTCTTCCCCTTCTTGTATTCATACCTACTTGCCATACAACTTTGAGGGCTTTTCCACACTGACTCTGGACCTGGTTAGGTGATTTGCTTTGGAAAAAGATGCCCACAAACATGATACAGAAGAGTTTTGAAAACCATGTGTACATCAGAGTTTTTCCTCTCTTGATGCTCTTTAGATACCTCATCACTGCTGCCATGTGAATAAGTGTAGGTCACCTCCTTGAGGAGTTCTGAGAGATCATGAAGCCGAGAAGAATTGTCTTAGCTGAGCTATCTTAGATTAACCAACCCAGCCATTCTATTAACTAACCACAGACACATGAAAAAGCTCAGTAGAGAACAGCCAAGCTTCATTCAGACCTGAAAAACTTCCCAGCAGGATCATGAGCCAAATAAATGATTGCTATTTTAAATTAATAAAATTTGGGGTGGTTTGTGATGCAGCAAAAGCTGACTGATACATTTTCTAACAAAAGGGTGCTATTTGCTGCACCCTTTCTTTTATATCTTGTTCTTTATTTTATTTTACTAATTTTTTAAAAATTATTTATTTATTTTGAGGGGCGCCTGGGTGGCGCAGTCGGTTGAGCGTCCGACTTCAGCCAGGTCACGATCTCGCGGTCCGTGAGTTCCAGCCCCGCGTCGGGCTCTGGGCTGATGGCTCAGAGCCTGGAGCATGTTTCCGATTCTGTGTCTCCCTCTCTCTCTGCCCCTCCCCCGTTCATGCTCTGTCTCTCTCTGTCCCAAAAATAAATAAATGTTGAAAAAAAAAATTTAAAAAAAAAATATTTATTTATTTTGAGAGAGAGAGAGCACAAGCAGGGGTGGGGCAGAGAGAAAGGGAGAGAGCAAATCCAAAGCAGGCTCTATCCTGTCAGTGCAGAGCCTGATGCTGGGCTTGATCTCATGAACCATGAGATTGTGACCTGAGCCAAAATCAAGAGATCAGATGCTTAACCAACTGAGACACCCAGGTGCCCCTTGTTTTAACCTTTTTAAAACATGCAATTTTTGTGGTAGTTTAATGATTGTGTAAGTAGGTGCTCAATAACTATTCCCTAAATAAATGCTCGAAATGAATAGGGGGACTTAAAAGACAATGTCTTAGCCCACAGAATTGATTCCAATGCTGACTGTTTTAGGAATCCGGGAAACTGTGGAGATGTTGATTATCTTTTCATGCACTTATCGACTATTTACAACCTTTTTTGGGGGAAGTGTCTGTTCAAATAGTTTGCTTGTTTTTGGGGGGAGGGTCAGGGGGAATAGTTCATCTTATTATCAAGTTGTACAAATTCTTTATATATTCTAGATACAAGTCCTCTATTAGATGCAAATACTGTTTTGCTTTTTTTTTTTTTTTTCAATCTGGTGCTTACCTCTTTGTTTTCTTAATGGTGTTTTCTGAACAGAAAATTTTATAATTTTTAGTCTAAATCATCAATATTTTAAATGGTTCATGATTTTAATGTTGTATTTTAGAAATTTTTACTTAACTCAAGATCACAAAGATGTTCTTACTTGCTTTTTACTGGAAATTTTTACTGTTTTGGCTTTTTACATTTAAGGCTATGATCCATTTCAAATTAAATTTGTGTTTGGTGTGAGATAAAGGTCAAAGTTCATCTTTCTTCCTACCTCTCTTCTTCCCTGTCCCCTCCTACTTTCCCTCCCTTCTTTCTTTCCTTTCTTTGCATATGAATGTCCAATTATTCCAGAACCATTTGTTGACAAGACTATCCTTTCCTCATTGAATTACCTTGGCATGTTTGTTGAAAATCAATTGGCCATATAAATGTGTATCTATTTCTGGATGCTTTATTCTGTCTCATTGATCTACATGTCTATGCTTATGCCAATACTACACTGTCTTGATTCTGTAGGTTTAGAGTAAGTTTTGAATCAGGTAGTGTAATCTTCCAGGATAGTTTTTCTCTTTTAAAATTGTTTTGGTTTTCCATTTTCATATAAACTTTAGAATTGGCTTATTAACTTTTTCCTGCTGGAATTTGCATATGGATTACATGTAATCTATAGTTCAATTTGGGGAGAATTGACAGCTCAACAATACTGAGTCTCTGAATCCACAAACGTAATATATTCATCCATCTATTTAGATCTTTACTTTCAGCAATGTTTTCTGGTTTTAAGAATACAGATTTTGTGCAATTTTCATTAAATTTATTCTTAATTATTTTTTATGCTATTGTAAATGGAACTTTAAAAAATAGTTGCTGGTATTAGAAATAGAATGGCTTTTATTCAGTTTTGGTAATTTGTGTCTCTAAAGTAATTTGTCCTTTTCATTTAAGTTGTCAAATTTATTGGCACGAAGTTATCATAATATTGTTTATTTTTTTAATATCTGTAAAATCTATAGTATTGGCCCTTCTTTCATCTCTAATATTGATGATTTGTGTCTTGATGAGACATTTTTTTCTTGATGAGTCAGGCTGGATGGTTTCTACTGTAGTAATCTTTTCAAAGAAACAGCTTTTTGTTTTATTGACTTTCTTTACTGCTTTTATGGTTTCTGTCCCTTTGGTTGCAACTGTTAATGTCTATTGTTTCCTCTCTTCTACTTGCTTTGGGTTTAATTTATTCTTTTTTTGTAGTATATTTAGGTGGAAACTTAGATCATTGGTTTGAGACCTTTCTTATTTTCTAATATAAGCATTCAAAACTATACATTTCCCTTTAAGTGCTAATTTAGTGTACCCCACAAATTTTGATATACTTTTTTTCTGATTCTTATCCAGCTCAAAATGTTTTCTCATTTCACTTATTTGTTCTTTGACCTATGGATTATTTAGAAGTGTATGTTTCATTTCCATGTATTTTAAGATTTTTCAGGTATCTATCAACTATTGATTTCTAATTTAATTCTATTGTAATGGGACACACACTCTACAGGATTCAATCATTTTAAATTTGTTGAGACTTGCTGATGGCACAGGTATGGTTTATTTCAGTGATTGTTCCATATGCAATTGGAAAGAATATGCATTCTAATATTGTTCGGTGAAATGTTTTATAAATGTCACTTAGGTAAAATTGATGCATAATGTTTCTCAAATCTATAGTCTTACCCAAATTATTTTGTTCTACTTGTTTTATCAGTTACTGAGAGAGAGAATGTTAAAGTAGTCAACTATAATTGTGGATTTGTTAATTTATTTCTTTAGTTCTGTCACTTTTTTGCTTCATCTATTTTGAAGTTTTGCTATTAGGTCCACAAATATTTAGGATTGCTGTGCTCTTTTGATGAATTAATCCCTTTAATAGGAAATGTGCATCTTTATCATTGGCAACATTCCTTGTTTTAAAGTTTGATTAATCTGATGTTAATATACCCCTTCTAGCTTCTTATTAGTAGCGTTTTCATATTATATTTTTCTCACTCTTTAAACCTATCTGTGTCTATATTTAAAGCACATTTCTTGTAAATAGTATATAGTTGGGTCTTTTTTGTTTGATGTAAAAATCTCTTCCTTTTAATTGGCATATATAACATTTATATTTAACACAATTATTTTTATTGCTGGGTTTATTTCTAACTTCTTGCTATTTGTTTCATTTGTTCAACCTGTTTTTTATTCCTCTCTTCTTTTCTTGTCCTCTTTGGGATTAATTGAGGGTTATTTTTTTTCCCCTTTATTTCCACTATTGGTTTATTAGCACTCTTTGTTATACTTTTTGTTTGAGGATTAGAGCAGGCTTCTTTAACTCATATATTAGTATGGATTAATAACATGCCTCTTCACATATAATGCAAAAATCTTGCAATTCTGTATGTTCTACTTATCACCTTTTATTTTCTTTTCTATTACATATTTTATATCTATAAATTTTATAAATCCTACAATATATTGCTATTACTTTTTACTTTAGTTATCTTAGTTGTAGTTAAGAAAATATATCTCATTCTTAAGCAAATTACCACATGAATAGCTGAATGCCATGAGTTGATTTACTCAAGTCTGATGAACTGAATTGATCATTGTGCAAGGGGGATGGATTTGTCCTTAGACCACTAAGGCCCATAGAAACACTAAACTGGACACTTTTCCTGAAGAACATAGGGTTTTTAGAGAAGAAATAGAAACATGAAGAAACAAATTTTGTTCTGTTTTAAAGGGGAAAGGAAGTAATTGATGTGGTCTAGGTAACCAGCAATGGCCACTGGCTCAAGTCATTTACTTACTGACTTTTAATGGGTTTGGCTCTACTACTTTAAGTGGCTTTATCCAGTAGAAACTCACATGGACACACTCTAAGAAGGATCAGTTCCGTGTGATTTGATTTATTAGGTTTCATTGGTATGGTTTAATATCATTATTATGTAACACACATGTCAATACATTGTTATGTGGGTTGCAATTAATTTTATGGATTGCAGGGGTATAATTTCTCTGTTTTGCCTAGCACTCCTGGAAATCTATGACATATAGAACAAGTATCTTACTATAAAGTTATATCAAGAACATTGATTAGCAGAAAATATTTAAATGGAATTTTTGAAAATCAGTTTATGTAAATCTATCACATCATTAGGCTAAAAAAGAAAAATCAAATTATTATATCAAAAAATGAAAAAATATTTGATAAATCCATCACTTATTCATATAAAAGCTCTCAGTAAACTAGAAATAGAGAGGAACTTCCTCAACTTAATAAAGATTATCTATAAAAACCTACAGCTAATATCACACTTAATGGTGAGAAACTCAAAGCTTTCCCATTAAGATCAGATACAAGACAAGTATGTCTCTCTCACCACTCCTTTTCAACATCATATTGGAAGTTCTAACTAATGCAAGAAAAGGAAACAAAAGCTATACAGATTGGGAAAGAAGAAATAAAATTGTCCTTGTTTGCAGATGACATGATCATCTATGCAGAAAATCCAGAGCACCTGGGTGGCTCAGTCAGTTAAGCATCTGACTCTTGATCCTAGCTTAGGTGTTGATCTCAGGGTCATGAGTTCAAGCCCTGCACTGGTCTCTGTGTTGGGCATGAAGCCTACCTTACAAAAAAAAATCCAAAATATGACAACCACCCCTCTCCACCCCCAGCAAAAAACAAAAACAAAAAGAAAAACAAAACAAAACAAAACACCCAAAAACTCCTGGAATTAATAAGTGATTGTATCAAGGTTGCAGGATATCAGGTTAATATACAAAAATCAATCATTTCCTATATACCAACAATGAACAAATAGAATTTGAAATTAGAAACACAATACCAATTACATTAGCACCTCCCAAAAATTAAATACTCAAGTTTAAATATGACAAATATATACAAAACCTATATGAGAAAAATCGTAAAGCTGATGAACAAAATCAAAGAAATAAATGAAGGCTCTTCCATGATAATGGATAGGAAGATTCAATACTATCAAGATGTCAATTTTTCCCAGCAAGTTATTTTGTGGATATTGACAAACTGATTCTAAAGTTTGTATGGAGAAGCAAAAGACCCAGAATGGCCAATACAATATTAAAGGAGAAGAACAAAGTTAGATGTTGACACTACTTGACTGCAAGACTTACTATAAAGCTATAGTAATCAAGAAAGCTGTAGGATGAAAGAGTAGGCAAATAGAGCAATGGGATAGAACAGAGAGCCTAGAAATAGACTCACATGAATATAGCCAACTGATCTTTGACAAAGGAGCAAAGGTAATACAATGGAGCAAAAATAATCTCTTCTACAGATGGTGCTGAACAACTGGTCACCTACATGCACAAACAAAATGAAACAATAAATCTAAACACAGATCTTACACATTTCACAAAAATTAACTAAAAATTTACCACAGACCTAAATATAAAATGCAAAACTATAAAACTCCTAAAATGTAACATATTAGAAAACCTGGATAACTTTGGGTACGGTGATGACTCTTTTAGATACAACACTGGAGACATGATCCATGAAAGAAAGAACTGATGAGCAGGTCTTCATTAAAATTAAAAACTTCTGCTCTGTAAGGGGCACCTGGGTGGCTCAGTCCCCTGGGTGACTTTGGCTCAGGTCATGATCTCACAGTTCCTGAATTCTAGCCCTGCATCAGGCTCTGTGCTGACAGCTCAGAGCCTAGAGCCTGCTTTGGATTCTGTGTCTCCCTCTCTTTCTGCCCTTCCTCTGCTCACACTCTGTCTCTCTCTGTCTCTTAAGAATAAATAAACATTGAAAATTAAAAAAAAAAAAAGAATGGGAAGACAAGCCACAGGCTGGGAGAAAATGATTGCAAAAGACACACTGATAAAAGGCTGTTATCCAAGAATATACAGAGAACTCTTAAAAGTCAATAATAAGAGGAGCACTTGAGTGGATCAGTCGGTTTTTTGTCTGACTTACAGCTCAGGTCATGATCTCACGGTTTGTGAGTTCAAGTCCCACATTGGGCTTTCTGCTGTCAGCGCAGAGCCCGCTTCAGATCCTCTGTCTCCCTCTCTCTCTATCTCTCAAAAATAAACATTAAAAAAAAAAAAAGTTCTTAAAAAAGGTCAACAATAGGAAAACAAACAACCTCATTAAAAACTGGGCCAATGACCTTAACAGATAGTTACTAAAGAAGATATGCAGATGGCAAATAAGCATATGAAAAGGTGCTTCACATTATATGCTATTAGGGAAATGCAAATTAAAACAACCAGGAGAAACCACTATATACCTATTTTCATGGCCCAAATCCAGAAAACTGACTGCACCAAACGCTTGAGAGGATTCATGGAGCAACAGGAACTCATTCATTTCTGGTGGGGATGTAAAGTGGTATAGCCACTTTGGAAAACAATTTGGCTATTTCTTACAAAGCCAAACACTCTTATTAGATAATCCTTGGTATTTACCCAAAGGAGTTGAAAACTCATGTCCACACAAAAACCTGCACATTGATGTTTGTAGCAGCTTTATTCATAATTGCTAAAATTTGGACGCAATCAAGATGTCCTTCAGTAGTTGAATAAACAGTAGTGTACCTAGACAATGGACTATTATTCAGCACTAAAAAGAAATGAGCTATGAAAAAAATGGAGGAAACTTAAATGCATTTTACTACATTAAGTGAAAGGAGCCAATCTGAAAAGGCTACACATGGTATAATCCCAACTATATAACTTTCTGGAAAAAGCAAAACTATGGAGGCAATAAAAAGATTAGTGGTTGCCAGAAGTTGGGGGGAGGGGTGAATAGGCAGGGCACAGAGGATTTTTAGGGCAGTGAAAATACTCTGTATAATACCACATTGATGAATACATGTCATTATACATTTGTTCAAACCCATAGAATGTATAATACCAAGAGACCCTAATGTAAACTATGGACTATGAATGATTATGATGTGTCAATGTATGTTTACCAGTTGTAACAACTGTACCACTCTGGTGGAGAATGTTGGTAATGGGGGAGGTTATGCATGAGTAAGGTAGGGGTATATGAGAAATCTCTGTACCTTCCCTTAGTTTTGCTGTGAAGCTAAAACTGCTCTAAAAAAATAAAGTCTTAGTAAAAAAAAAAAAAAAAAGAATGAAATTCTCTTCTTTATTTTTCTTTTTCCTTTCCTTTTTCCTGGCCAGTGCCCCCAAAACCAAAAGCAAAATGAATGAAAAATGTTTCATTCCAAAATGAGATGTTATTTTCCTCATCCAGAGCTTGCAAACAAGGTGATCAAACACTGGTTTTGCAACCCCCAGCCCTACACTCACCTTAAAAATATAGTACTGCAAATGAGAAGGGTGAACTACCAGAGTCTTGAGGGCTGAGAGATGAAACACAAACAGCTAGTGAGAGGAGAAGATTGCCTATGTCCTGAGAAGTCTAGTTGGATATTCCCAGAAGGGAAATCTCTGAGGAACCTACAAAAGTCCCCACAAGAGACAGAAAGGCCCAACTTGGCAAGAAAGGTTATTGTGACCCAGTATTAATTCTGGGGGCTTTGGGTTGTTTCACCAAATGGAGAACCCTTAGTTCAAGTCAGTGAGTGGAGAACTGGGGAGCTCTTTCATGTAACATGTTCTTTTCACTTAAGGATTCTACTGCCATTATTGTTTAAATCTTCTGTGGGTTTTGTTTACTTTTTATTTCTTGGTCTGTTTTTCTGCAGTGGAGGCAGATATTTTTCTCCCTAATGACCATATTCTTCTCACATGAAATTTGTTCCCAGTAGATAGCTAGCAAAATCCATTCAGCATTCTCTTGGTATTGAGTTTTTTAAATTTTGATTGGGTTGATGTTATTTTAAGCCACCTTTCCCCATAAATGTTGTATCAAACAGATATTTAAAATATCTCTTACTAACAAGTGCTCATAGATGGTTTAAATGTCTCCCCAAAATATCAATTTCTTACGTGCATTCTGATAACCCATTATGTTCACTTTTACTTATCTCGGTGGGGAATTAGAAACTTAAATATGTTTCAGATGAGGTCTAGTTTGCTCTTTTGAGTGACCTGGAAGTTCAGTGGCTTGGATGTCTAGGGTGGGAAGGTGGGAATCAGGGCGGATATACAGCCAGGATACACGATACCAGTCACAAAGTATTAAAATACCTCCATACTTGGTTGGTAATAAATAGGCATTGCTCTAAGACCCCCATTGCCTGACACCTTGGTTCTTGAAGACTTTCCCCAGCAGCTAAAGGGTTAAGCCTGGCAAGCCTGGGGTGCCTGTTTGATTGGTGGTGACTGGTGCAGTACTGTCTGTTTAATTATTATGAAAAGCACCCCTTGGTGAAAGGAATGGAAAGGATTTACTGCTTGATTGGCATTCCTAAGGGAATCCTGAAAAACTGGACATAATAATCATAGGGGTTAATATCTACTGATAACTGTTCAAAAGGTTTTATAGATATTAACTCACTGGACACCCTCAAGAATCCTTTGCTGTGGCTGTTATTATTACCTGCATTTTGTAGATGAGAAACTGAGGCCCAGGTTAGGTTATTTGCCCACGGTCACGTAACTAATACATGGTGGAATTTGGAGTTTGAACTCAGGCTGACCCCAGAACCAGTGCTTTTTTTTTTTTAAGTCTACTCATGGCTCTGACCTTCTGTGAGACTATAAGCAATAAGCATTTATTGGGTTTCTGCCATGTAGAGCACCATGTAAAGTACTGTGGGTGAAATAAATTCTATCTTTCCATAGTTCATCATCTTGCGAATTTAATGGTCAAGTTCCTTTTCTCCTGACATGGACAACATAGGTCCCACATAATCCCTTTCCATTTGATGGTCCAGAGGGACCATTTGATAAACAAACTCCAGGGGAAATATTGGGTGCATAGGACTCCAATTTGATGGTGTTCACTGAAGATCAGAAAAGTAATGTTTTCATAGGTTGCTTTCTGGGACATGAGAAATAGTCATTTACCATTTAATGTAAACGCTTTGGCTTTCCCGTTGAGATGGAATATGAATTTAGAATATGAATTTAGAATAAGGTAGACCAACCTGCTCCCCAACCAAATGGATCTGAATATACAGCATTTTTCACCTGTACAACTATTGCAACACTCAGAATTTTAGGATGAGATGTGTGTTTCTGTTTTCAGAAAAAAAATTATGTCATTTGTATAACAACATAAAGCATTTAAAAATTTTTTTTTTCCAACGTTTATTTTTTATTTTTGGGACAGAGAGAGACAGAGCATGAACGGGGGAGGGGCAGAGAGAGAGGGAGACACAGAATTGGAAACAGGCTCCAGGCTCTGAGCCATCAGCCCAGAGCCTGGCGCGGGGCTCGAACTCACAGACCGCGAGATCGTGACCTGGCTGAAGTCGGACGCTTAACCGACTGCGCCACCCAGGCGCCCCAACATAAAGCATTTTTAAGGTAAATGTGATTGGATCCTATAATAAATTTCCTCGTATTCATGCATGGTATTTGATAAAAAGGCAGTGTCCTCTAAAAAGCAAATTCTATTTTATCATATATTCAGTTAAGTTGCCATGACAATAATTAGTGTGATATGTTATGAAAGGCATTCATACAAGGACAGAATGCACGAAGCTGACTCCAAACACATATTACTGGCAAAAGTTTTTCTGTTATAAATTGAAGAGAGATTTTTCATGACACTTGAGAAATGGAGACCAGGAAGCCAGAAATTAAATAACCTACTCTCTTCTCTGAGATAAGAACTCACAGTTCATGTTTACTTCTGCAGTGTGATTCAACTGGCTGGCCCTGATGTAGTTAGGAAGCCCTCACTTAGCCTCTTCTTGACCATTACACCTTTTGGTGCAACTTTCCTATTTTGTCTTAAGGAAAAAAAGTATAAATAAAATAACATTTTAAATTGAAGATTTAGAAAGAAAGATAACCAGATGGTTTATATATATTCAACAACATTTGGGAATAGGATATCATGAGCTCTGTAACCTGGTTTCAAATCTTAGCTCCAGTCCTTACTGACTGTTAATTAGTCACTCAGTGACTCAGTTTCCCTAACTATCAAATCATCAATAGTATCTATTTTGTTATCTTAATATTGATTAAGACTATATATATTATTATATATAAATATATAAGACGTTATATATGTGCTTACATATATATTAAAATAAATAAGCTTGCATATATGTAATTAATGGTAAGATATGTAAATAAGTGTACCATTCATTGTTACAAATCTGCCAAATTTTATAGAAATGTGTTGTAAACATTCATTTAAAGTCCTAAAACATGAACTTGATATAGTTGTTTCTTTGACATCTTATGTTATTGGGTTTTTGTTTTTGTTTTGTTTCAGGAAAATAGTTTTGGGGATTTTACATTTCCATTCAATAGCCCCAGATTTGGGACACCTGGGTGGCTCAGTTGGTTAAGTGTCCAACTTCGGCTCAGGTCATGATCTCGCAGTTCATGAGTTCGAGCCCCACATCGGGCTCCATGCTGACAGCTCAGAGCCTGGAGCCTGCTTTGGATTCTGTGTCTCCCTCTCTCTCTGCTTCTCCCCTGCTTGCACTCTGTCTCTCTCTCTCTCCCAAAAATAAACATTAAAAAAAAAATTAAAAAAATACAGATTTAATCATGAAGGGCTAAATGTTTTATATAATTTAAATTTATTTAATTTTGGAATTTTGAAAAACAAAGATTGTCATTTCATTTTAGCTATAAATTTTTTTCAGGTGTAGAAAATTAAAGGATGGATCCAAGGGGGCCATTATTGTTATAGTGAAAGGATCTAATATGTAGCTATAATTCCTCATTGTTGTAATTAGTTTTCTTTAAAGGCTATGTTTTGGATGCAAACTATTTGTTATGCCATTAATTTTTTATCTCTATTGGATCAG
The DNA here is from genome assembly GCF_028749965.1 of Puma concolor. NCBI lineage: Eukaryota > Metazoa > Chordata > Mammalia > Carnivora > Felidae > Puma > Puma concolor. The sequence continues at coordinate 21,037,294 of NC_141673.1, read as the reverse complement.
GCTTACCTCTAAAAATCTGATGAAAATTATGGATCCTCTCCCCATCCCAGAAAAAATGTATGTACATACCCAGTTCTGAATGTATTTCAGAAGTCATGATCCCCATGAAGCCCACCCATAGACTCTTTCTCCAATCTTCCAGGTCCAGGAAGAACTCCATTTGTGCCTCAATAGAACAGACACTGTGGTTCTGACAGAGTTCTCTGGCCTGGCCTAAGTGTTGCATAGAATAGTTTGGTGCAATAATCTTTCTTGAGTGAGGAAGATGATTGAGATCTATAGAATAAACTTACCCACAACTCAGGTCTCCTAAGCACTGACCGTTTCTCAACTATCCTTCCCCCATAATCAAACATTTTTTTTCTCTCACACTAATTGATTCAACTAATATTAATTGAATACTTAATATGGGCCAAATAATGTGCTAGGTGTTGTGATACACTGAGATATAAGACATGGCCCCTGCTTCCCAGTGGAGAGGTGTATGGATAAATAGACAAATTATAACATGATGTAATAAATGCTATAATAGAGATGTTACATGTTACAGGAATACCAAGGATGTAGGGCTATAAAAGCTTTGATCTGTCAATAGCAGCAATATCTTAAAATGTTCAATTTGTTAAATCTTTTATAATGGACCAAATCCTAAGTCAAGTTGATCACGGGCAAATCAAAACTAAATTACTCTTCACATGCAATAGTTTAAGGAATGAGTATTTGTAGAGTAGTTACTAACCTACAGAATTAAAATAATTTGCTAAAAATGTTGATCACAGAGAGACTCTTTCACTGTCAAATGCATTATAATCACATTTAGGAAGCTAATAGTAAGTCAAATAGATCAAGTTTAGAGCATGCTGAGAAGAGGAGAACCAGTTTTCCTCAGTCTACCATCTGAAAAAAGCATTTTCCTGGAAAGATTTTGAATACAGCTTTCATCAAGGTTGTGGCAGTTCATATTTTACTCCTGAAAACACTGTGAATGAATAAAACATAAGAAGATTTGAATGACAAGCTTGCCTTTAAGAAGTCTTACTGGCAACCACACAAATCCTGAACCTCATCTTTCAAATGTCATTTCCTCGGTGAAGTCATCTGTGAATCCTGCAAAGACAGAACCACTTGCTCCTGGCGGCCAGGTTTAACAGCCTGAGTTCCAGGATACTGTCGCAACTGTTTGTTGGCCTTTGTTCCCCTCAAGAATGTGAGGCAGAGAGACCACCCCCTTCTGCTGCAGACATGAGACTGCTTAAAGACGTCAGTGTCAACTGACAGCACAGGGCTCTTAGCAAGTCTGAGGTGTATTTGACCAACAATTCCTCAACCCAGAGGCCCAGTATTTTCAATCTTAATTTTATTGAGGACACTGAATATCTCAAGGACTTGGAGTGGCATTATGTGGGCAGAAGTTCAGGTGGCCTTAAGAGAGGTTAATTAATCAGACACCACATTTTAGTTCCTGCTAATTAGAAAGAGCTGCCAAGAAGAATTAAAGGGCAATTTGGAACTCATTTTGATTGTCCTTCTTCATGACCCTACCTGAGCTAAAATGTGGAGGTAAAGGGAGAGAAAATCTGGAAGTCAGAAGACAACTCTGCCCTCTCAGTACCTCCACCGAAGTTGGCACAACCCCAAACGCAGTTACTAGGCTCCACAGCATCGCCCCCCAATTTGTTGGACGCTGGCGTTTTTCAAGGCCGAGACTCTCTGGTCATCAGGCCAGTGGAAGCCCTGGGCAGCGCTCAGGAGCTTGTGAATTTAATTTACTCTTGGGATTTGCGAAACTCCAGGTGTTCCTGACCCCAAGGGGTAGTTAGGCGGCCTCTACTTTTTTCCTGTTCTCCCCACTCCCCTTTGCCTCCCATTTCTTTCTTTCTCCTCCCATTTGCCAGGGAGCTGATTCTTAAGTCGAGAACCAGCACGACAGAATGGGTGGGTTTCCAGGTAGAGAGAGCTGGGAGGGGGTTGGGTCTTTAGTCATTCAACAAATATTGAGTTCACGCCCTGATTGAAGCACGAGCAGTCAGAGCAGAATAGGACACTAGACGCAGCCTCACGGGGAGACAGACACACCAATAAAGGTGACAGGATGATGCCCTAGGACAGGTCTGGGCTGTTGGGGTCAGAAGTCTGTACTTAGCGGTCAAGGACTTCATTAATAAAAATCCACGGGACACAGTTGCCACTCTCCCTTGGGCTTCGGCCTCGGAGGCAAACCCTTCTTGAGACTGTCCCCTACGCTGGGAATCGCGCCCTAGAGTCACAGGCGGCCGGTCCCACCCCCTGCGTCCCCAGTCGTGTTGTCCAGTGGAACTTCCCTAGGAAAAGAGCTGGAGGCTCGAGGTCCGGGAGGCTGTGGCGCCCTCGGGACTCCCCGATCCCACGTTTGCCCGCGTCACCCTGTAGCCCCCACCCCGAGGGGCACCCTGCTAGGAGTGGACCCAGCCGGGTCCTGCCCGACGTCCGCCCGTTGGGGCCACATCCGCCGCGCGCCCCAGCACCTCCCACCGCCTGCTTCGCTCCTCCTCTCTCCGGGTCGCCAGTCCTCCGCTGCAGGTTCAATCCCCGCGGGGACCCGGAGCACGGGGACCCGAAGCGCGGTTGACCGTCTGCCCTTGCAGCCGAGACCCGGCCAGGGGCACCTGCGAGCCGCGGGCACCTCTCGGGGCGACCGCGGCGGGCTGACTGGGCATGCTCAGCAGCGGGGCGGCCGGGCGCCGCGGGAGCCAAGCGCATGCACTCGCGGGGCCAGGCACCGGCCGTCCAGGGGCGCGGCGCGCAGGCGGCAGCTCTGGCCGAAGCCCTGGCCAGCCTGGGCAGGACGCGAGCCAGGATGGCCTCCCTCACGGCATACGGTAACGGCGGGCGATCGCGGGCTCTCGGGGCGGCTGGGGCGGGCGGGGCCGGGAAGCCGTCAGAGCGTCCTGGGGAACTTCGGGGTTCGGCTCCCGAGAGGGTCAGGAAGGAAGGGAGGGGGCTGCAGCGCGCACTGCGTGGGGCTGGGGGTCCGACGCTCTGCGGGGTTGGAGCTGCCCGAAACCCGGGAAGGGAGTATGTGCAAAAGGAGTCGGTGGGGGTAAAAACGCCCAAAATTTGGGAGGTGTCTGGGAGCTCTGTGTCTCCAGAAAAATCCCACTAGCTTCAGAGCACCGAAGGGAAGGGAACGGGTGTTAAGTTCGTTTCTAGTGGTGCGAGGCTTGGGAGTTGGGAGGTCTGCGTTCAGTCAGCGCTTGCCTTGTCCCTGACTGACCTTGGGCAAGTTATTTAAACTTTTTTGTTTCTGTATTTCTCCATCTGTAAATTAGAGATGAGAACATCTCCCTGACAGATGCTGTGGGGTTAAAATAATATGCACCAAAATATGCTTTTAATGCAAAAAAAAAAAATCAGCTTGTAAATAAAAGTTCCATGGGAATAGAAGACATCATTCCCCCCCCCCCCACCGTTTTGGGTTAAAAAAAAATATATATATATATATATATTTATTTATTTTTATTATTATTATTTCTTAAAGGCATTGCAGAGTTCTGAGGAAAGCAAAATCACAGTATGAAGGTTTCCAACTCAGCTAGAAATCCCACTGCACTGGGGAAGCCAACAAGGCTTTTTATCAACATTCCTGCTTGCGTGGAAAAAGCAATTCTCTGTAGACCTTTGTCAGAGATGCTGCCGAGATTGGGTTATAGGAGGGAGAAACTCAAGTAGACCTCCCCCCCTCTTCCCCTGGCAATCAGTTGCTGTGATAACATCTAGTTTTGGCGTTTTAAACGCGTTTTAAACGTGAAGCGGATGAGCAATTGTTGGAAAATGTTTTGCAGGGACATCTCCCAAGCCTCGGATTTGGGGGGGCGGGGGGCGGTGGATTTGCTGATCTTTGGTATGGTTGGTATGGAGGCTTCATTCTGCAGGCCAGTGATGTCCCCTGCTCATTTTACCAAGGTTAAAGGAGTCAGTGTCTTTTTTTAACGGGGGATATAACTGTTTAAAGGGATCACTCAGGTGGCTCTGAGGGTTTGCAGTTGATCCTTGTGAACTGATGAGGAATTGTGAGAAGATTACCAATTGCATACTAGTGACTTTTTTTTTTTTTTTTTAACTTAATGCATCTTCTGCTGGGCTGTGAATTGTTCTTACTCCTGCCACACATTTAACACAGAACATTGTCATTCTTGGGTTACCATCTGGGGATAATCCAACATTCTGATGGTGTTTTAGGCATATTCATTGTCAGGAATCTATTTTTTACACCTTTTTTGATCAGTGATCCATCGTGTTGGATTTCACATGCTACTCTGTGGATACTGTCAGTGATAGTTAATAATAATCAGTTCTTTAAATTTCTAGAAACTTTAAAAGCTTAATTGGGCACCTAGGTAGAGAAAATGAAATCAGAAGAAGTGAAATTGTTTTTGAAAAGCAAGTATATTTCAGTAATTAAAGGAAAAGGGTGGCAGACCTTTTGTTTGTTTGTTTGTTTGTTTCTTTTTTGGCAACAAAGAATTACACAGGTTTCTCTTTAGGGCCTTTAAGGGAACTAAAACAGACTTAAATATATATATATATCAATTAGAATTTGTGCTATTTTAAATATATTCTTGACACGCTCTTCTTTCTTTCCATCCCTAACGTGGTGAATACACTTGGCCACAAAGTGCACATTAGTTCTTCATCCCATAGCAAAGTGACCCAAGACATGACAAGATAAGTTAGTCCATCAGGGTTTCCATTCTAGTGAACAAGTTAAGGAAAAACAAACTTGAGGACATTCAGTATATTCCTCACCTGCTGAATGTTGTCGAGATCATTATCTGATGAGAGCTTGGCCCAGTCTGGAACCTTCTACAAATCATCTCTCTGACAACTGAACTGCTTTAAAAATGTTCCCTTTTGGTTCTGTTGGATTTGGATTTAGATATCATGATGGGGGATGATCTAAGATTCTTTCCTGGAACTTATAGGGTTCAATTTTTGTATTCATTTGACTGATTTAATAAATGCCTTAGTCCTATCTTTAGCACAGAATGAACAGTTATACTGTAGACCGTGTGTTTTAGGTTCCTGAGAGAGAAATTTGGCTTATGTATGCATTTCATTAGCAGCAGCCTCCAGTAAACCTCATTAACTTCCCATCCAAATATGCATTTTTGATCCTGTATTGGAACTTGTTCTGTATTTTAGCATGAATTTTTACTTTTAGACAGCCGTCTAGGCTTATATATTCTGGAAATGTGAAATGAGATTCAGGTAATCAGTAACTGTAATATGCACTCTAACAAATATATGTTCAGTGGATGATGCAGTTTTTAAAATCCTGGATTTTTAATGCCTCAACCTTTTGAGCTCACCACTGATTTTTCTTTGCTTGTCTTTTAAATGGTTTGGGTTCTTATCCACTTTTAGCTCATTATATAACCAAGTGCATGACACCAAGGATGGGTGACAAGTCTCCTTTAGAGAGAAATGGCTGGGACTTGATTTGTTCTTGGCTATGCAAAAGAAGGCAGAGGGGCTATGTTCTAGTCTGAACCAGGAAGATGACTTATGTTTGGACCTGTCAGCTTCGTATCTGAAGAGGCTTAATATGGGGCCCAAGTTGCTTATAGAGCACAGTGGGGGCTATTTTAGGGAAGGTGTCTCTGAGGAGATATTTCAGCAGACATATAAATGAAATAAAGGAATGAACCATTGCCTTATGTGGGGAAAGAGCAATCTTGGCAAAGGGAATAGTGAGAGCAAAGGTCCTGGGGTAGGAATGAGTTTGTCATGTTCAGGGTTAGCTAGAAGGTCAGTGTGGCTTGAGCAGAGAGAGCAAATAGAAGACAAGAAGGAAATGTAATCAGAGCCAGTATTGTTCTTATAATTATTCTCCCTCCCCCCCCCGCCCCCCACCCCATTCCTCCTATCTCTTAAGTTGCTTCTTTTTGGAGTTCTGTTTATATTGATGTTTGCCTGGGTTGTGTCCTTGAGTTTATAATCTTACTCTCAACCATTTGGAAGACATTGATTAGCCACCTACCAAATGCTGGACAATGACCCTGAGTGCAGAGTCAGTCCCTTGGTGGGATGCCTTTAAACTGGGGTGGTGAAGTTTTTTGTATTTTAAGTAGAAGTGTGGGGTATGCTGGGACATAATAATGGTACTTTATGTGAATTACCTTAGTTAAATCTCACAACAACTTTTAAGAAATTCGTCCAGTGTTAGCCCCATATTCATTTGAAGAAATCGAGGCATAGATAGGTTGAGGAACTTATTTAACCTCACATAATGAATGGGGAACCCCAGTGCAGATTTAGAGTTTGACTCTGGAGCCTGGGGTTACTGTTAATTAGGAGGAGGAAGGAAATGAACAAATGTGTGGATAATTCCAGGCAAAAAGCATGGCTTGAGCAAAGGCCAAAAGACAATGGGGGGCAGACGTTCAGTACTGGTAATTAGAAGAGGAAGCCAAGCCTAACCATGCAACATGGAAGTGAAATGGGGCAGAGAGCATACGACATAATTTCCCTTCGTGCGACTTCGTCTTTATTTCGGTGACTCCCCAGTGGAACTCACCAGCTCAGAACTTCTTTCTTGTGTGTGCTATGCTTTTATACTTAGCTGTTGGCTAGACTTCTCTAGTTGTATGCCTCTCTGGCCTTTCAGCTTAGCTCAATGTGTCCAAAGGAGAATCCGCCCCCCGCCCCCCCGCCGTTACCTGTTTCCCATAGAATAACTCCAGCTCTCCAGCTGCTGAGCTCAAAGTATGTGCCAGGCTCTAGCCTGGACCTAGGAGGGCCTGAATGAGTGAGATCTCATTATTTCTCTCATAGATGGCAGGATCAGCTAGAGGAGACAGACTTCTAAACAAAAAATTATAATGCAGTGTTGTTGTAGTGGGCGGGGGGAGGCTGGGAGGAGTGAGGGATAGGTCAGGAATAGCTCCCTGGAGGGGATGATGTTAAGAGGCTAATTGGGAGAAGGAGGACATTCCAGCAAAGGACAACAACATGAACAAAGATAAAGGGGAGAGATGGCAGGGCGCATAAAGGTAGCTGCCAGGACCACATGTTCCTAGAGTGTGACAACCTGGAAAGGTTGGCAAGGACCATTGTGTTCTATGTAGGCACCTAGGCCAGACCCCTGGGAATCCTCTTTGACTCCTCTCTTTCTGGAACATACTAACCATAATACCTTGGGCAAAGGGATTCACCTCCTGTGTCTCAGTTTTCTTATCTGTAAAATGGGGTCACTGCAACAGTACTTGTAGGTGCATATGTGTGGTGCACAGTGAGTACTCAGTAAGCATGAGCTGTTACTATCGGCTTCTCCTCCAGCTGATATACTCTTAGTCACCAAATCCTGTTGATTCTTCTTCGTTAACATATTTCTACTCTATTTTCTCCTCTTTCTGCCCACTGTTCTTATGTTAGTGGAGGCCACCACCTTTGCAGTAGCAGCCTCCCATCTGGTTTCTCTACCTCTAGTTATAATCCCTTCTGGTCCCATTTGCAAATCTGATCCTGTATTCTCCAGCTTAAAACTTTTCAGTGGCTCCCCTCTGCTTACAAGTCACAATTTAACCTTCCTTGTTTGGCAAATAAGACCCTTAAGGAGCTGACCACCCTTCTCTCTTGTGGTCCCAGCACCCCACCTTTTTTGGGACACCGGTGGTTTAGCATGTCTGATTACATCAGGCTTTCTCAGGTGTCTGGACCTTGGCCCATGCTCTGAAACACACCTCCCTTCTCCTTTACAACACTCACTCCCCTTTCCCTTGGGGATGTCTCAGGGTAAGTCCTCTTCCACCCAGCTCTCCGTTTTGTTTTGTGAATATTCCCCTTTGTGGGTTGTAAAATCCCAAAGGACAAGGATGATATCCTTTATCTTTGAATTCCTGGTGCCTAGCACAATGCCTGACACATAGTAGGTGACCAGTACTGGGGTGTCTGAATAACTGCATAGACTGTGTCAGGGGGCAGTACACTGTGCACAAGTTTTTAAAACCTCATTTTCCTATTGCAAATAACAAGCAAAATAACTTTAAGAGGAACAAGCAAAAGACCAAAAGCGTCCACACCATGTGGTACAATCAGATGCATGCTAACTGGAACTCATGCTTTATTTACAAAATAAATCCAAGGAGGTATTTGATGACTTCTCTTGTTTTTGTCCTCCACCACCTGGCATGCTTGTTATTATGCAATCCAGACACTCATGGTCAACATTGATTAGGATCCTTTTGATTAAAAAGCTGCAGCAAAGCATGTACGCATTATTCTTTCACCTTCAGCCTTCACATTTTAAAAGTCTCTTTCTAGGGTAAGATTAAATTAAAATTTTATTTTGATCCTGCGAAGAAACATCTTAATCTTTTCCTTTAAAACATTATGTTCTTTGTAATAGCCACATGGAGTTTTCTATTAGAGCATAGTCCTAGACAAATAGTTCACAGCTACTAAGGAAGTTTCTAGAATAGATGTGTTTTATGAGTGCTTACTATGTGCCAGGCACTGTTTTAGGTTCTGGAGGTAAACAAAAAACAAAACAACAACAACAACAAAAAGCCCGTTTTCATGAATCTTACATTGTACTAATAAGAAATGGATCTTTACCTTCTGGAAAAAATGAAAATAGAATATAGGCTTTTCAACACTGAATCAAATAGGTAATGTGGAAAAGAAAGGAAAGGAAAGGTTTTCTCTAATTAGGGTTCATGAAAGGGCTTTTGTCACTGTGGAGACTGTGAGTGGAATCAAAGGGAAGCTGAGCTAATGAGTATCAGGCACAGTGTTTAAAATTCAGGAATGGTGATTAATGTATTTGAAAGCTTACTAGAGGCTTTGGCAGACATTCATTGTGTCTTCTATGCATTAGGCAGAGCCAGGCTTGTGGGCACAAGATGAATAAAGGATGGCCTTGCCCTCCAGGAGTTTGGGTCTAGCGCAGGTCTTGTGGGGGATGCAGAGGCTGCTACTACGAGTATTGTTACAACTAGTACCTCCTAGTGCTGTTGCAGAAGTCACATGAAAGAGCAAATGCAAACATTTTATGAAAACCTAGAAAGCCCTATGGCAATTTAGTATACAGCACTATGATGTGTTGTTTTTATTGCAGTAATAAAGAAATCTGTTTTTATGGGAAACACTGTGTTGAGTGGAAACATACTTTCTACACTTGGATTGATTCCTCAGCACCTTAGCAAGACCTCCCAAGACACCGGTTCCTACCTGGGACCAGACTGTCTACTCTATGTGGTGGGCAGGCAACACTTTTCGAATGAATGAATTTCAGTCACAATATAAAGGAGGAAATTGAAGCCCAGGGAGATTGGGTGGTTATATGGCTGGGAGGAAAGAGTGGGTCCTGAATATTAACTTTTCTGTAAGCCTATAAAATATACAGCAAACATGGAATAAATCACAGCACTATTTCTGGGGAATAGATATATGGATATGTACACACACGTATCATTTTATATATAATTTTTTAACATTCCTTTTTGAGAGACGGAGACAGAGCACGAGTAGGGGAGGGGCAGAAAAGAGGGAGACACATAGGCCAAAGCAGACTCCAGGCTCTTAGCTGTCAGCGCAGAGCGCAACGCTGGGCTCTAACTCATGAACTGTGAGATCATAACCTGAACTGAAGTCAGATGCCTAACTGACTGAGCCACCCAGGTGCCCCATCATTATATATTTTTAATAGTACGTTCTGTAGAACGCTTTATAAACAATTTAAAGTGATTTAAAAAAAAATCAGCTGCAGTAGGCAGCTGTAGCTCCTGCTACACAATGAATATGTATTTTGTAAATTAAATAGTATTTCCAGTGCACTAGCATGGATAGTTATTAATGGAATTGTATGGTGAGTTTGTTTTTGTAGATTAGTAGCTATGCATCATTTATCTGTTTGGTGAATTCTTGAGTTTCCTCTGTCCATGTGTATAAGCAGATTTATAATATGATCTTAAGGGTTTAGTGAAAACATTTTCTTTCCTTTTTAAAAAATTCCCTTCCTTTTGATTTATTTTTTTTTGGAGAGAGGCTTTCCCAGACTTTGTGGATTCCAGGGGAGGGCTTTACCTCAGTCTGGAGTCCCTCAACCAGCAACGCTGGCACCAGCTGGAAGTCTATTCAAAATGCATTTGTCAATTATATCTCAGTAAAACTTAAAACAAAAAAGGAAGAAAAGAAAGAAATGTAGATTTAAAGGCCCACCCCAGACCTATGAAATCAAGATCTTCATTTTTTTAAAGTTCTTCATTTTAATAAGATGCCAAGTGATATGCAATATTAAATTGTCCTTATTTTTACTAAATTTTTGTTTGCTCCACCAATCAATTATTGTGTGTTAAAATCTCTCCTTATGATAGTGGAATTTGTCAGTTTCTCCCTGCAGCTATTAACTTTTGCTTCATATATTTTGAGGTTGTTTTATTTTGAGCACACAGATGTTATCTCTTCCTGAAGCATTGAACCTTGAACCTTTTATCATTATTTATTGACTCTGTATACTTAATGATGCTTTCTGCCTTAATGCTTTTTTATCTAAAAATAACATAGCTACTCTGGCTTTATTTTGGTTAGTATTTGCTTGCTTTATTTTTTTCTTATATATATCTTGTACTTTTAACATGTCTGTGCCCTTATATTTGGGGCATTTCTTTTGTAAACAGCATTTAATTTTTTTTTTTTTTTTAGAAATTCTTCTCACAATCTCTTAAATAGCAAATTTAGACCATTTACATGTATTGTGATTCAAATATATTTGAACTGAATTCTACCATTTTACTTTGTATTTTCTCTTTGTCTTATCTTTTATTCCTGTGCTTTATTCCAATTTCCTTTTTCTAAATTAATTAATTTTTTTTTTTTGTGCTAAATCCCCTCTCCCATTCTTCCCCACCATCTGACTCTCCCTCCAACACAACCAACTGGTTTGGAAATATAGTCTATTTCTGTTGTTTTAATAATTGCTCTTCTAGTTTCACTTAAACCATACTTAACAAATTCTACACTTATTCATCATAGTTTTTTAAACTATGAATTTAATGTATTGACCTCTCCCCTGAATAGTTCTGAGCACCCAACTCCTGGCTCCTATACTATTATTATTCAGTATTTTAGTTTTATTCTTTGTTTTTAAATTTCCCAAATTAGGTATTATAATTATGATTTTATATTGAGAGTTTTGTTTAGGTTTGCATACATATTTCCTAGAATTCCACAGTCAGTGGAAAGATATAAATAGGCTCAGTGCTTTCTTTTTCCCCCTGTGGTTAAGATGAAAGTAAGATAGATTGCGTATTGAAATGGGTGAGGTTTTCTTTTTGTTGTAACAGCATTCTGTTTATGAGTATAACCAAAATAATTTGAGATCAAAAAAGTGTATTAATTTTGCCACACGTTTCTGATAACAGAAGTACATAAGATGATGTCCACCTTGTTCCCTGGGGAACCTCAGTGCTTAGCACATCAGAGAAATGACTATCACAGATATAGCACCAGATACCAGAGAACTCTACCTAACCCAGCTTGCAATAATAATCTGTTCTCCTTCTGTCTTCACCTCTGCTCTCATGTAAGACAAACATGGGTTTTAATTCCAGCTTTGTGACCTCTCAGAAGTGTGAGTTCTGCACGTTCTGTACTTTTGTGAACCTCTAGTTCCTGATCTGTATAGTGGCATAATCATACCTACCTAATAAGAGTTGTTTTGAAGCTTAAATGACCTAGGGATGTAAATGAAATAATCAGTGTTTAGCATAGTGCCTGGTAAAGGTCAAGTGCTCAGTAACTAGTATTATCTGATTCTACCACTGTCTCATTTTCTTAGATATTTTTTTTTCAGAATTTGCATTCCTGGTTTGCCCTGTCATAATTTCTGTCCCTCTTTATTTCTTTAAAAAAAATTACTGTGAGTTTTAGTATATGTACAGGGAGGGGGGAGGGAGAGAAATTTATAATTTAACAAATAATTACAAAATGAATACCATGTGACCACCACCTAAGTCAAGAAGCAGAACATTTTCAGTACTGCAGAACCCACCCCTGCTGCCCATACTCTCTCCCAAATCTAAGTTGCTTCTTTTCCACCAAATGGAACCACCAAATGCTAATTAATTTGTTACTTTTCTTTTTTCTTAATGTTTTATTTATTTTTGAGAGAGAGAGAGACAGACAGACAGAGTGTGAGCAGGGTAGGGGCAGAGACAGAGGGAGACACAGAATCCAAAGCAGGCTGCATGCAGGCTCTGAGCTGTCATCACAGAGGCAGACATGGGGCTCAAACCCATGGACCATGAGATCGTGACCTGACCCTAAGTCAGAGGCTTAACCGACTGAGCCACCCAGGCGTCCCTCTACCATCCATGTTACTTATCTTTACCATCCACATATGCATCTGTAAACAATTTAGTTTTGTTGTTGACACTTCACCAATAGAATCACGAATTGTTTTTTGGTTGCTTCTTTCATTCAGTATTGTGAGATGGATCTATAATATTTTGTGTAGCTTTACTTCATTTATTTTCTTTGCTATATGGCATTCCATTTTATGGATATCCTCATTCTTTTGCAGTATAAAATAAACATTAGCTGACACTAATTGAACACTTTCTGTGTGTTGCCTTATAGGGTAAGTGCTTTTATTATTTTCATCATACATATGAGGAAACAGAGCCTCATAGAGATGCAGTAATGTGCCCAAGGGTTGGAGCCAGGTGTCTAATTTAGATACTGACTCCAGAACCCTCAAGGTTTATTAATCTCATTCATAGTCTCAAGTTTTCCCACTAGTTAACCTGATTCTTTTCTCTAACTGCAATTGGTTCCTAAAGGATTAAATGGATATTTAGCCCTCCAAAAAAATCTAGCTTTTTTGTTTTAATTCCTGTACAGGGGAAACGTCTTCCTTTCCACAGAGTCATCTTGTTCCATAACTGCCACAGGTCTTTCTACTTTTGCCTTTTGAGTCTCTTCAAAATATTGCCACCAAATTGTGCCCTAGTTTTACCATTCAGCTTTTGTTCAAATTTCAGTTGTTTTACCATAAAGTTTTATTTACAGCCTCTTTCCATGCATTCATTCCTTATTCAGGCATCCTGCTTCTTTGTTGATTACTAACTTCTAAGTATGCTTTTCTCCTTCATTTCTTTTCTCTTCTCCCCATGCATAGCTACTTCTGGGCTTGTGAATCTCTTTCTCTGCATATATTTATTTATATATCACCTTTGATGCCATTGACCTTATCCCTTGCAGGTCTCCTTCCTTCCAAAAATCATTTAAGGACAGATCATTAGTTAAGGGTTTATGAAGAATTAGGAATGACAACTTTAGAGTAGCTAGGTATATGTTAGGTCTGGATTTTGTTGATTCAGCTGATTCCACAAATATATACTGAATTATTTGCTAACTATGCATTTGTGTAGCCTATTTATTTTTATTAACCATATCACATCACCTCCCCAACCACCACTAAAAAAAAAAAAAGTGAGATAAGCATTATTGTCACTGTCAGGTGGAAACAGTCAACAGCTCAACCAAGTTGTAAGAGTTTATATGCAGAAGAACTGGGCCAACACTGGCCTGCGGATTCCCAGCCCAGTGTTCTTTTTGATCCCAGCCACCTCTAATGAAGTTATGCTAACAAGAAGGGGAAATGGTCATTTTTTATTTTTTTAATTTCATGAATCTTTTTTTCTTTCCTGCAACCAATGAACATGTGCTAAAGTTTCACCTGATGACAGGCACAGCACTAAATTCTGGAAATTACAAATTGAATAAGGCATGGGTATGCTCTTGACAAGCCCATGGTTTAGGGTCCATGTCAACCAGTGCAGTCTTGCCTGCTCAGTGCTGTTGGGGGCGTGTCTGATGCTCAGGAAGCACCTTACAGAATGGAGATGGTCTGGGAATGTTTCTTAGAGGATGAGTTGGCCACATGCACTTACTAAAATTATTTTTCCCCTGTTAAAATTAGTTTAAATTTTACCTCCCTGTTTGTGGACATATAGTGGCCTTTATGTGGCTTCTGAGGGCCACCACCATTTCTCTGCCCTCTGGCTCAGCATTTGCTTTTTTAATATTCCCCAAGTGCTTTCAAACCCCAGGCATATAGGGACGTCCCTGCAGAAGCCTCTCATTTCCTTCTTTTCATCCATGTACCTGCTATTATTTCCTCCCAAGAGTGTTTACATATAAAGCTATCTTTTCTACCAATCCATATTGTGCTCTCACTAAAATCCGACTCTCAGAATGTTTCTATAAACCCTTCTCTTGGAACACAACTGACTTATTCTTAGTAATTATTTATTTCCTGGAGACCATTTGTAGATCAGAGTTTCAAAGTTTTCCTAGTATTACATACTAGGAAATACGTTATTACATAACGTATTTAAATGGTTCTTTTAGGTCAGTTTTGTAACCATGATCATAATAACTGTCGTAACCTGAAAAGTTTTATTTATTTATTTATTTATTTATTTATTTATTTATTTATTTTATTTTTATTTTTGGGACAGAGAGAGACAGAGCATGAACGGGGGAGGGGCAGAGAGAGAGGGAGACACAGAATCGGAAACAGGCTCCAGGCTCTGAGCCATCAGCCCAGAGCCCGACGCGGGGCTCGAACTCACGGAGCGCGAGATCATGACCTGGCTGAAGTTGGACGCTTAACTGACTGCGCCACCCAGGCGTCCCCTGAAAAGTTTTATATTAGAAAATATATATTTATTTTGATATTTGAAAATCACTTATTTGTGCCCTGCTGTGTTTCATAAACAATTTGAAATGTTCTGATCTCGATGTAGGCTCCATTCTGCCTCATGCTGTCGTGTGACCCTGGTGCCCAGAGTCTCAGCCTTTCCATCAGAGAATAGGGTTGGGCTGGGTGGGGGGTGATGACTGCCCTGTCCGACCTCATGCGTGAGGTGATGTGGATGAAAATGCTAAGATGCTGTGTCAGCGGAAGCTTTGGGTTTCTTTGGCTCCTGTGCCTACAACATTTTCTGTTCACAATTGTGAGGAATTCGGTACAGCGTGTTGTACTTTTAGCTCTGAAGGGAGCTGCATCCACGTCTGTGGTATCCACTGGGACATCTCCCATGGCTCGGCCACCCTCACTGCTCATCAGGATTATTACAGCGGCCTCAGAAAGGAGTCTTTTGCCTCTCATCTTGCTTCTTCCAGTCTGTTCTGCACATGGCCTCAAAGTGACCTTTCTAAAGTTAAAATGGGATCCTGTTCTTTAGGCAAAATCCAAACTTGTTAACATGGTTTATAAGACCTGTCGTAGCCTAGCTGCTGTGCACCTCTCCTTCTCTTCCTGTGCTCAGCTGCTAACTCAGGAGCCTGTTTGTGGCCTCTGAGCCTCCAGACATAATGAAGCCTCTGCCTGGATCTTTCCCCTCAGTTCCTCCCTCTTTGGCTTAGTGAGGTGGTACTCATCTTTAGGTTTAATTTATATGTCGCTTCCTCCCGGAAGCCTTCCCTGCTACCCTCTCTAGATCAAGTGTTCTCTTGACTGTCCCTGCACTTCAGCATCCTTTGTCACCCCCCTTACAATAATAGTGGCATCCAACTGAAATTGCCTGTGTGGGGCTGTCTGGATTGTTGGCTGAACGTTTCAAGTGCCTGGCACTGAGCACTAGGTAAGTACCAATGAATGAACTGATAAAGGAGTATGAGACTGCCCAGAACAGGGAGCTGGTTAATCTACCAACGGTCATATATTTACACTGTGTTCGTGGTGTCTATCAGGATGTAATCCACTGTCTCTTATTTTCTTAACAGACAGAGATGTGAGCAGTGGGAGTTATAACCTTTCCTCCGCAACGACAGGCAGCTACTACAGTTGTGTCAGCCAGATCACCATAGGTGAGCAATTGTGACATTTTGTTTTATAAAAATTATTATTGCCTGGAAAGGCCCAGGGTAGTATAATAGCAGGAGTCTGTGTTTCCAGAATCAGAGCAAATGCTTGCGGACTTTCTTGCTGGGGCACCCTCTTGTGGATTGTTAGTGCTTTTGCATGGATATTGCTGGAGGCAATGTGGTTGGAAAAGCTAAAAAAAAAATCCCCACGTTTTCCCAACGTTTCATCATTTACTTTAACTCTTTAATTTGTATATCACCTGATTATTATGTACTTGATATTAAAACTGACTTTTTAAGATTTATATTTAGCTATTGCTGCTCTTGTCCTTCGACATACATTATTTTGCTTAATCAGGACTGTATGAGGAAGGTATTCTTACTTTTCCATCTCACAGATGAGAAAATTCGATCTTTACCATCTAGCCAATAATTAATGTATCCATGGTTTCAATCCAGGTGTGCTTGACACTAAAAGTTCATGCTCTAAAACACTGTATCATCGTTTCTCAAACCTTAGTAATGTGGACACCTATAAAAGCAAATAATGATTATGAACCTCTAAAATTGGTTTAAATTATTTTTATTATAATAATACTTAAGTATGTTCAAACATAAAACTAAGTATAAATACCTTATAGCCATACCAATGGCCATACAAATCAAATTGAATTTATAAATAAAGTTTAAAACACTGTAAAGCAAAAAATTACAAATCTATCACATTAATATTATAGACATCATTATTTTGCCAAAATACAATCACTTCTTGTAATGCAATGTGGGACTGGCTGCAGCAGCAGGGGATCTTTGAGTTGAGTACAACTTTACTGCTACGTATTTATGATAACTCTGGTCTGTCCCCACCTTTCTCTGTTCAACTCACTGTGAAATCTCTGCTAATGCTGGTGAGGTTATTGGATCTTCATTTGGTATGGATGCACCTTGACATATCCATCTGTCTCCTTTTCTCATTGAGTGTACCAATTGGTGCCAACTTGATGGAAACACAAAAACAAATCTAGGCACTAAAATTAAGTGGTAGAACTTGGTCTGCAATATGCATCTATTAATTTTAAGTGATTAAATTAGATTTTAAATGAAAAATAAAAGCAGTTAAAAAAATTCTTGTGGAGAGTTCATGGACCATGGTGTGAAAACACCAAACAACCTACAGTGACATTCCTAAAGACATTTGTTGAGTAGTGGGAGGTTCAGAGCAGGAGGATGACAAGATGAATGCACGGATGAAAGAAGGGATTTTGATGGTGAACAAGGTGGATTTCATGCCGGGCAGAGGATCTCACGTCATAATAGAGTAAGTAGCTGTGACTTTAATTTTGACTTGAGACAGTAATGAACTTGGCAGGTGCGATAAAGAGCAGGTCTGGAGGGAGAGGTGTGGGAGAACTGGCAGGACTAGTCATTGACTGGATGAGGGAAAGACAGAAGTGCCCTGAGACTTTGATTCAGGGTGACAGGGAGTCTGAGCCATCTCTAGGAATATAGCAGTCAGGAAGAGGACTTGATGGCTACTGCTTGGATGTGGTGGGTTTGAGGTGCCTGTGAGACTCCCACCTCAGAATGACCCACAGGAGAGAATGGGCAGGAGATGAAGATATTGGCATTCTCTGCACAGAGGAGTCAGTAGAATTTTTCCAAGAGGATGAGATTATAAGAGTCAGTATATTGAATGAGTGGAGGGCCAGCTCCCAGTCTTTGAGGGAAGCATAGTTAATAGAAATAATGACAGAGGTAGGAAGACCAAGTGAGCATGGTTTTTGGAAAGCCTAGGGAATTTCTAGGAGAGGCTGAGGAGGGTTATAATTCAGGGACTGCCCTGGGGACATCCCTGAGAGCCACGGCAATGGATGGTGGGAGTGAAGTCAGGTTACAAAGTTTGGAATAAAGAGTGAAGAGCTATGAATAGAAACTTATCTTTTAAGACACTTGTCAATGAAAGTGGAGGGTAAATAGGGAGGACCACATGAGAGCTTTCTCCATGCCAAGCTCTCTTCTAGGTACTTTTTCTGTATTTACTCATTTAATCCTCACAAAAATCTTACGAGTTAGATGCTGTTATTTTCCCCATTTTTCAGATGAGGAAACTAAATTCTAGAGAAGTTAAAAAGTTCCTGGAAGATGCATGGGTAGTAACAGCTGGGATTTGAACCCAGGTAATCTAGCTCCCATTAGATGACACTCTTGTTATTTGCCATGGGCCTAGTGCCCTTTCCTGGTCTTTTTGGGTTCCCAGACCCAAGTTCAGTGTGTGTGTGGGTACCCTCCCCCCACCTCCACAGTACAAAGCGATTTTTAGACACCAGCCCAGTCTGAGATTTCAATTCAATTCTTACACAAAAAGTCACCTTCCTTAGTAACAAGACATCCTTGTCACTAAATTTTATGGCTCTGAAGCATTTTCAGGTACTGTGTGTGGATGAAGACCTAATATATCTGGAAAATATATTTTGGCCATCTCAATGACCAAGTATATATTTATTATAAGTCATCATATTGCACCTAGTCTAGTCAGCTTCGGCCACTATGTCAGCATGTTATGGGTTGAATTATGTCCCCTGAAAAGATATGTTGGAGTCCTAACTTCTGAGTGTGATCTTATTGGAAATAGGGTCTTTGCAGATACAATCAAGTTGAGACGAAGTTATTCTCCATTAGGGTGGGCTTCTAATCCAGTAGAACTGGTGTCCTTGTAAGTAGAGGAGAAGAGACACAGAGACACACAGGGAGAACATTATGTTATGATGGAGGCAGAGATTAGAGGGATATATCTGCAAGTCAAGGAACACTAAGGATTGCCAGCAACATCAGAAGCTAAGAGAAAGGCATGGAACAGATTCTCCCCTAGATACTTCAGAGAGAGCACAGCCCTGTCAACATCTTGATTTCAGACTTCTAGCCTCCAAAGCTATGAGAACAAATTTCTGTTTTCTTTTAAGCCATCCTGTTTGTGGTACTTCCTTAGCAGCCCTAGGAAACTAAGATAGCAAGTCTTACTGCCCTAGGGAGTCGCTTCTGAAGGGGAGGTGGGTATGACACTTAGTTTTCTCAGAAGGTGATGGGGTAACTGAAAGGCTTTTAAATGTTGCTTCGGTTCCCTGACTCAAAGTGGCTGAAACCATAAGGAAATTTATTTCACATAACAGGATGACCAGATGCAGGCCTGCCGTTAGGACCAGATGATTAAGCTATTCAGTGATGTTGTGAAAGACTTTCTCCCCTTTGCTTTCGTGGGAGAATTTATCTTAGTGTGGCAGCCATCTGGCCACCACAGTTCCAGGAATTGCATTCAGACACAACAGTGATCAGAGGGAGAGGAGCTTTGGTGCCTTCCTCAGGCTTTGACTTGAGGAACTGCGACTTCCCCCTGAAGCCCTCAGAGACTGCTCCTATCTCATTGAGCAGGATTGGGTCACATTTCCACCCTTGAGCCAATCATTATTCAGAGGAGATGAGCATCTCTTTAGATGAATCAGAGTTCATGCAGAGGAAAGAGGAGGATGTCAGCTTGCCCTGAGTGCCATGTCTGGGTAGGGGTACCCTCAGTTGCCAAAGTGGGACTCTGTTGGGAGGAAGGAGGGGGATGGATTCTGCACAGGCGTCAGGCAGTGTTCACTTCCCACAGTCTGTCCAGTACAAAATGCTTTTTGCACTTTGCAATATTTATAGTAAAGGCAGAAAATAATTAACAACTGTAGATTCCAAAGCATTCGAGGGAGGACAGATCTCTGGATCATCCAGAGATGTTCTTTTTTTTAAAGCTCTTTTTGTTCTCTTTCATTTCCTGCACTGCAGTCCTTCTCCTACAGAATACTCCATTTAAGAAAATAGCATACTCGTGGACTCCCTGTTAATAGTTCCTTGTAGGAACCTATGTCCTGCCAAAAGAAAAATTGCCAAACAAACAAACAAAATAACAACAAAAACAACTAAGAAACAGAAAAAGACTCCTTCTGAAATCTTTCTATTTATCCATGAGACTCTTGGATAATTCCTTATATTCTGGTAGTGAACTCCTGGAGAGATTAAATTGAGAGATTTAAGAACTTCATAGTTAATTGACATTGTTTCCTCAAAATAGTATATAATTTTTGAGTGTTCCTTACATGTCTCTCTTCACAATTTGGGGTGATATGTTGACATAAAACTCCAAGGGAACTGAGACCTTTGCTCCTACCCCACTGTCCACCAAGGGATAGGATAATGGGTGAGGGAGAATGGGTTGGCTACCAATGTGGACATTTTCTATTACTTGCCTCTTAGACATTTGGGTGCCAGCTGTTCCCCTGGATGGTTCCTTATCCTCTCAAAATACTTTGACCTCATTGCGAATTTAGGCTGATCCATTTATACTCCATTATAATCATGCGGAAATGATCATAGCTAATTTGTATCAATAGCATGAATTAAAATATTTGCTAATGAACTCCATTTCTGGAGTAAATGATGTGGTGATTTTCTAAACTAAAAAAAAAAAAAAGAAAAGGCTTGTTAGCTATGTGAATGATGCCTTTTCAAAATTAAGTGTATACTATTAGTCAGCTATCATTTTAGAAAAGAAATGGTAAAATCTGAAGTTGAGGAGAGTGCAGAGTTCCTTGGGACTTTTAAACATAACATTTCTGCACTGTGCTCTATTCTGTATAATGACTCCAGAGGAGCTTAGAAATGTGGAAAGAGAAGAGGGATTTAAGCAAAGTTTCTGAATGAAGGATCAAGGCAAGGAAAAACATGGTATTATTATTCTGGTAAAAGGATTCTCTGGTGCAAATAGAAGGTAATACGTCTTCTAGTCTTTAATAAAAACATAATGGAACATCAAGTTAAATGGAGACTTCTGGAATTGCATTCTATGGCCCAGTAGTAGGAGCTGTGGGAGCAGTACTGATCACACAATAAACAAATTTGCATTAGAGGTTTAGTCAACAAACATGGTCAGGGCAGTTCTGGGGTCACCAGCATTCAGTTTAGTCTTATGCGACTCTGGCTCCATTGCAGTTCCAAGAGCCCTCACTCAAGAGAGATGCTCACCTTCATCACAACATTCCATGTAGTGGAACTCACCTTTTAGGAAGGTGACTTACCAAGAAGAGTCTAAACAATCCAGTAGGCGAGTTCTCAGGTTTGTCACCATTTCCCTTTCCTTGAGTATTCTGGTCCATTAGGATTTGTCTGTGAAACATTGTTCAGAAAAGAATAAATCACCTAAGAGTGATTTCTAGGGGAATGGGCCCCATTTCAGGCCCAGAATCCCTCTTGCTACCTGCTCTATTAGCCAGACGGGACGGCTTAGTGGTCGTGAGTCTTACTTATCTTCAGTGAGCTTGGGCTTGAATCTTGACTGTTAACTTCTGTGGATCAATAGCTCAGACCTTGGGGAAGTAATAATGTCCTTTGGCCTCAGTTTTCTTATCTGTCAAATGGGAATATTAGCATCTGCCTGACATGGTTATTGTGAGGTTTAAATGAGGTGGTGCTGGTAGATCCCTTAGCACAATGCCACTAAGTATTAGACAGTATTGTAATTTTTAGCAGATTTATTATTTTATGACAGTGAAGCTGGTTGTTTATTCTTAGGTCTCACCCATGACTTCTACGTGGGTAACTACCATGTTGATGAGTCTGGTCCCATTTCCCCTGATCCTTATGTTCATTTTTTTCCCCAGCTACCTGCCAGACATCTCCATATAGATATTTCCACTAAGGCTCAAACTCCTCATTTCTAAAAACACACTCAATCTTCCTGATCCCTTGCAAGGCTGGTCTTCCTGATTGCCACAGTTAGGCTGAGGAAATGCACCATTCTATTTGCAGTGAGTCTTCTCTGACATCTTGCGAGTGAGAGACAGAGCTCCCTGGTGGCCCCAAACCTCTTTCTTTTGTCAATGTCATGTATTTCTCTGGACTTGTTTTCCTTTCTTGCAGCCAGCATTTCAATGTGGCCCTTAATAATGCTCCCCTAGCCTCTGCCTCGCAGCTTTTTGCATCTTCTTCTTGCTGTTGACATCTAGGAACTCAGTGAACAGTGGGTATGTACTGGGTGCCAGCTCTGAGCCTCGCCTTGTGCTAGGTACTGATGGGAGATGAGGGAGGGAAAGAGTGAAATAGATGTTGGGAGGAGTTTCAAAGATGACTAAGACACCCTCTAACCTTGAGGGAAGCTCAGTTCATGAGGGAGCCACACATAGAAAGAAAAAAACAGTTTTCATTAAATGTAGGCAGGGACTGTTTGACATATGTCTGTGTTTAGGTGGTCTCCAGCACAGTGTGGGCAGGCTGCCCCAGGCACCCTCATCCAGGCTTCGGAATCTACACAGGTGTCCTTCACGTTACCTCTTTTGGGCTTTCTTGATTCCTCCACCTGCCCTCCCCAATTTGGACTTTCTCTTCCAACACCTCAGTCCCCAGACACCAATACTCTTTAGTGAGCCTTCCTTCACAAATAGTTAAGAAAGCTTAGAGATGTCAGAGGAGGCCTCCTCGAAGAGATAACCACTGGAGCAAGAAGGGACAGATTCTGGCTGCTTTCTCTGCCATTAGTTTGATTATGGAAATGCTCACTTCACAAACTCTCAGGGATGTTTTGCTTGCCAAAATATTTAGTTTTCTTACATTGGCATTTAAGACCCACACTGTCCTGTGTCAACCTACCTTTCTAGTTTTTTTTTTTCTGGATTATACTTATATTCCTAAATTCTGTATCTATGTTGCAAATGTAAAGTCCTGCAGAAGTCAGGTGTGTAAGACAAATGAATGAAGCAGCCTGGGGGTAAGGTATTAGGGAGTGGTGGGGACTGTGGCAGATGGGAATCCCCTTACTCCGGCTGAAGAGGACAGCTGCTCTAGCTGACATTTGCCATGTGGGGATGTGGTCTTCTCTTAAGGAGAAGATCAAGAGAATTTTTCAAGATAAGCCAGAAAGCTGGATTTCTCTTGAGAACTCTCTAGCCTTTTATTGTTGTCACTTTTAATTTGAGTTTCGCTTCAAATTAAGAAAAGTGTGGTTAAATAAAACATATCTGCAGAACAGGTCTGTCCCTCTATTTCCTCTGGCCTCTAGGTTGCCACCATTGCCTATAAGGCCAAGTTCATACCACCTTCTCCGTGACCTAGTCTCTCCACTCAGAGGAGCTTTCTCCCATGAGACTGCGGTGACATTTCTGTCCTGCTTTAAACTATTTCTTTCATCTTACTTTGTACTGTAGTTAGTTGTGGTTTGGGGGAAAGAACATAGATTTTGGAGTCAGACATATCTGGGCTTAAATTCTGCCTCTGGCATTTTCTGGCTACTTGACCTAGGGCAAGGTGAGATCCAGTTTCCTCATCTGTGAAAGTGAAATAGTAACAGTCTCCTAGTACTGTTGCTGTGAGGATAGAATCACTTATGCAAAGTACTGTATCTAGCACATAGTAGGCTTTCAGTTATTTTTCTTTATGAACACACGACTTATCTCCTTTATTAGATTCTTAGCTCCTTAAGGGCAAAGGCTGGACAACCGCACATAGCATGTGCTTACTAAACGTATGTTGAGCAGTGAATGATCTGGTAAGTGTAATGATTCCTCCCTGTTTATTAGTAACATGCATCTTTATTTCAAGTGGTATTCAATTTGACTCACAGCTAAGACTTTTGGGGAATACAAAAACAAATATGGTATGAGGCTTTGCTTGCTGTTTCTAACCGAAGGTATGTGTCTCGCCAGGTTATGATGTTGCTGGGCCTGTTGCAATTGGGCTCACCCACTGGAAAAATCCATACGCACAAGGCAGACCCACCCTCCCATCAGATCTGCCTCTCTTCATCTCCAAAGATGCGGGCATCCCTGTGTATCACCGATCCCTCACCCGCAAGACTGAGCTGCCTACACCTTTGTCTTGCCCAGCCTCACTGTCCATCACTCCAGTGCCTTCTTACAGCAGCAGCAGCCAGGAAACCCTGAGTCAAGACACGACAGGTAACAGTGTTGGCTCCCTGTTGGAGATTCAGGACTCAGTGTATTTAAAGGTTCCTTCACACATTTGCCTGTTGAACAAATTACATCTGCATTTCTGCTTGTGTGATGCTGTAGATTCCAACAATTCCCCCATGTTCACTGGCCTTTCATAGCGTCGCTGTGCCAGAAGGAAGGTTAGATGTATTTAGAAATATTTGATCTATGTGTTAGTTCTGTTTGGTAAAATGTCATCTGGAAATCAACTCTGAATCACAATTCCAAGTTTTGTCTTATGAATATTTGTTTAATTTCTTGAATCCTCTGCTTAGTGACAAGGCATCTTTCTTGGATTAATGTATTCAGAAGAGTTATCAATAAGTCATTTTTGAACACCTTAGTTACTACCCATTCATGTGGCTTCACCAAATTGGTCTATGTTGGGGGTCTGCAAACCACTACCAATGGGCCAGATCTCAGATGCCACCTGTACAGCTCAAGAACTGGGAATAGTGTTTACTTTTTAAAGATTATTGGTGTCATTGTTCAGTCATTAAGTCTAACTTAGTGATAGCTGTTATAACAATACCTCAGACCAGGTAGTTTATAAACGACAGAAATTATTTTATTTTATTTTATTTTTATTTTGAGAGAGAGTGAGTATGTGAGTGGGGCAGAGGGGCAGAGGGAGAGAGAGTGAGAGAAAGAGAGAGAGAGAGAGAGAGAGAGAGAGAGAGAGATTCCCAAGCAGGCTCCACACTCAGACATAGGACTCAATCTTGTAACTATGAGATCATGACCTGAGCTGAAATCAAGAGTCAGACACTTAACTGACTGAGCTACCCAGGTGCCCCTATAAACAAGAGAAATTTATGTCTCACAGTTGTGGAGGCTGGAGGTTTGAGATCAGGGTGCCAACATGGTCAGATGTGGGCCCTTCGTCAGGTCTCAGACTTCTTATAGTTTTCTCGTATGGTGGAAGGGGTGGAGGATCTCTGTGGGGTCTCTTTTATAAGAACACTAAATCCATTCCTGAGGGCTCCACCCTCATGACTTAAGCATCTCCCAAAGACCCCATCTCCTAATACCATCACATCAGGTATTAGGATCTCAATATATGAATTTGGTGGTTGGTGTGTGTGTGTGTGTGTGTGTGTGTGTGTGTGTGTGTGTGTGTGTTGGAAAAAAAATTAAAAGAATAGTAGTATTTTGAGACATGTAAAAGTTACATGAAATTCAAATTTGATTGTTCATATATAAAGTTTTATTGGGACATAGCTGCAATCATTTGTTTATGTATTGTCTCTGGCTGCTTTCGTGTGACAACGGCAGAACTGACGTAATTGTGACAGAGACTGTATGGCCTGCAAAGCCTAAAATATTTACTGTCTGGCCCTTTGCAGAAAATGTTTGCCAGTTGCTCATCTACGTGATCTTTGGGAGTCATGACTTAAACAATAAAGGCAGGAAAAATGCTCACAACATATTGCCTTAAAATTTATCACTTGAAATGCGTTACAGAAAATTTTATGCAAGGATAACCAGTTGTTTTTATTTCTAAAGTCTAAGTTGGAAGTTTAAATCATGAAAAATTTATCATGCCACATTTTTCTTCTATAGATATAGCACTTAGAAGTAATGGTTTAGTTGGACAAATCCAGTGTGCAATTCCTGTTCTGGGAATAAGTCTTTTGAACCTTAACATTCACAAGGACACTGAACAGTTCACAGATGCTGCCACCTAGAGGTGAGATGCTGATGTTGCAGAAGTTCCAGATTATCAAAAGCAATCTCTAAAAGCAGTAAATGTGGACTTCACTAAATGTGAAGGATCACCATTGAACTTCTTAAAAATGAGGATTCCTGGGCCCCTCCAGGCATGCCGTGTCCATGGCACAAAGTGGGCTTCAGCCGTCTGCGCTGGGCAGGCTGCTGTCTTCTGAGATTTTGGTTTCTGAGGTTCCTATATATACCTTGGGGGACACCCTCCAAAGTGTCTTTGGTTAAGTGGATTGATGGTATTACAGAGCATTGAATAATATTTGCATTCCATTAGCTCTGCCATGGCAAAGCAAACTATCTTTCCAGTTGTCCTGATTGAGGGTCAATTTGAGAGTAGAAAAATCATGATCTGGGCTGAACTTTGAAATCTCTAGGGTTTTGATATTATCATGAATGAGAACTGACTCTGCTTGCTTTTAAAATTTAATAAAATCTGAAGTTAAGAAATGAAGTGTTGTTGCCTTTGGCCGGGGTAGCTGCAGGCTTCTGGCATTTCTTGGCAAAGAGGAGTGTGAAATGGCAGCTGCCACATTAACATTTTATCACGTTTCTCTGTGAGTTGACTTTTTTCTTTCCACAGAGCACCATACTCAGAAGCAATCCAATTTCTAGAAGAGGTTTCTATTTTTACCTTGCAGATTTTCAAAAACAAATTAAAAGCGCATAGTTTTCTTCATTCCTGGGAACTTTCCATTAGCAATAAAATACTGAGTTTTTCCAAGCAACTGTTTATTATTTTTATTTGTATACTTATAAAGTTAGCCTGAGCATTTAAAGATATATTAAACAAGCATGTAGTATTTTATTATAGAAAATTGTAGATGCTGGGACCTCCTGTAAGTCTCAGTTATGATTATATGTGGGTTAATTATTGTATTTATTTGCTTTTTTACAGAAATTTATTGATTTTAATGTGTATTTTCAGTGTGGAAGCACCCAGTTTCCTTTCTCCTTCCTTCCTGTTTTTTTTTTTTTCAAAAATAAGGATGATATTATTACTTATCTATATTTTAGTTTTTGCTTCTGTTACTAGTTTGAAGAGATCTCTGGGGTGAGGTAAACAGTTCAGCTATACCAGAATTTCCTGAAGATTCCACATTTTGCCAGACCTCTCTTCACACTTGTAAGGTATCTTTCTTCTGTGCAAACGGCAGGTCTGATGTGGAGGAGCTCACAAATTTTAGTCACAAAATCACTCTATACTTGTTTATTGATTGTTGTTTCCTTATGTTTAAGAATTTCACCAGACTTCTTTATTTATAATTTAAAAAAAACTATTCTCTTTTTAAAGTTTATTTATTTTGAGAGACAAAGTGCGAGTGGGGGAGGAGCAGAGAGAGACAGAAAGAGAATCCCAAGCTGGCTCCACACTGCTAGTGCAGGGCTTGAACCCATGAACCGTGAGATCATGACCTAACCTGAAGTCAGATGCTTAACCAACTGAGCCAGCCAGGCGCCCCTTTACCAAACATATTTAAAAATAACGTTTCCATTTATAAACCTCACCACTCTACAGTTCTAGAAACAACTAAAAAAACCCAGAATTCTCATTTTATTGAGCTGTTCTTACTCTTGCCACCACACTATGCTATCATCCTTTCCCTTCATTTGCATGGCTAATTGCACATTAGGTTCTCTTGATTTGACTACACTTAACCCTACCTGCCACCTTGCACAGTGAACAACCTGAGAAACTCTGCATGGTGGCCCTGGACATGGCACTCCTTCCTCATGGTAGAGGATGTTTTACTCAGGAAATAAATTGTAGCAGGTTCAGTTGGAAAAACAGTCTCTATTGTCTGGCTGGCTTTAACCATTCATCCTTCTATCCATACATCCCTCTGATCCCACTCTGTTCTGTGTACTATGATAGGTCCTCGGAGTAGAAAACTGAATAGGACATCATTCCTAGGGAGCTCAAAGTCTACAGGACGAAGTATATAAGTAAATCAAGTATTTTAATTCAGTGTAGTAAGTGCTAAGATAGAAAATTTCACATTAGGTGATCACATACACATTTTTGTTATTGAATTATTTTATCAATATACTATTAAGGTACAAATAATAGAGTATTAAAATATGCTATTCCAAAAAAATGTAACATTAAAATATATTAGTAAAAATACATTGAGTACAAAAGATGTTATTAAATTATTTCCTCAATTAAAAGAAGATCAATTGGGGAGAACCATAGGAGGAAAGTCTAGAAACTGGTTCTGTCTCAGATATTCAATGTAGGCTTGATACCCATTTTTGATGATCAAGCTTTACAATTTTCTTTACCACCAGCACATGACTTACATTTTTGGTCATTCCCTGACATCAGCTGACTCTCAGTCACTTTCTCCCATTGTATTCATATCCTAGCTGTGTGCTCATGACTCCAAAGTGCCATTGCCATATCTGATTTCCCTGCCAGGCTTTAAAGATGTATTTACAACTGCCTTCCAGAACTTTCAGCCTGGATATATCCCAGACATCTAAAAACTACACGCTACAAAAGGAACTTTCTTCTGATAGCTCTCTGAATTGAATTTCTTACTCTGTTTAATGGTGTCACAGTCTGTCCAGACTCCCAAGCCAAAAAGTCAGTGTCCTCATGCTCAACACTGTGCTGGCTATCGGCCTCCACAGCCAGCTGGCTAACACATTCATTATGTTTACCTTAGATATATCTCTAATCTAGAACATCCTCATCATCCCTATTAATACTATCTCAGCTCAAACTCTCCTCATCTCTACCTAGACTAGTACAGCAGTCTTATACCAGCCTCCCTACATCTTAATTCTTCCATGTCCACAAGGTTCACTTTTCCAAATTTATCTCTTTGTCTCTCTTTCTGTCTTCCTCCCTCCCTCTATTACTACCCTCCCCTGCCACCCATGAAAACCTCTGTTGCCTCCCCATTGGCAACAGAATAAAGTCTAAACGCTTCATATATGGTACTTGAGGGTCTTCCTAACTGGCTTTAACTGACCCCCTAACATCTCACCACTGTCTTCAGATGTATCCACACAGTAGTTATACATAATTCTTTACTGTTCCATTAAGATCCTGATTTTGCACATGCTGTGCCATCTGAGTGGATACCCTTCCTTACACTCTCCTAGAAATTTTTTTCTTCAAACCTACCTAAGAGGTGACTTCCTCTGTGAGTTCTTTTCCTTTTCCCCTCAGCATATTTAATTATTCTTTCCATTTCCATTGGCAATTCCTATTGACATCTTGAATTCTGCTCTTGTTAGACTGCAAAATAGTTTTCTTTTCATGTATGGCTGGCCAACTATATGTAAAGTTCTTGAATTGAGAATTAGTGTCTTAATTATGTATTTGTTTGGTCAGTGTAGAGCCTTAAATATAGTTAGCATATTTTCTATGACCATTTCAACTGCAGATTAGACAGTTGAAGAGAGAATTAGGCCTAGAAGATAGAGCCGAAGGAATTACCCCCAAGTGCAGGATAGAGAGATAGGAGGTAGGAAAAACAAGAAAGAGGAGGTTGAAATAGAATGAGAAAGTCCAATATAAATTTAATAGAAATCCTGTTTTGGATTAAGAGAATAGAAAGAATGGAGAGAGATAGAATATTTAAAAAAAAGAAAATGAGAATTTTCCAGAATTGATTCAAGAAACACAATGAGTGCCAAGCAGAATAAGTAAAACTAAATCCACATATTATAAACATATCATGGTGAGTCAGCAAAACACAAAGAGAAAAATATTAGAATTCTAAGGGAAAAAAACAGATTTCCTGCAAATGAGAAATAAACTGAGGATAAACTTTCCAATAATAATGATAAATGCCAGAAGACAGTGGACTGGTATCTTAAAAGTGCTGAAGGAATAACAGTCAGTTCAGAATTCTAAGTCCAGTTAAGTGATTATTGAAGAAGGAGGTCAGCATAAGAACATTTTTGGGAAAAGATTAGGAAAGTGTACCCAGTGCACACCTACTGAAATAATGACTGAAAAGTCTATTTTGGAAAAGAAGGAAACTGAACCTAGAAGAAAGGACTAAGATGAAAGAAATAAGGGGAAAATGCATATATACATATATACGTATATATGTAAATATCTATATCTATCTATATCTATATCTATATCTATATCTATATCTATACATATTTGTGTTTTTTTAATTCCAAAAGATACCTCTAGAACCTCTTGAATAGTTTTTAACCAAAAATGATTTTACCTCATGGTGGACATTTGGCAATTTCAGGAGATATTTTTGGTTGACACAAGTGGGCAGGAGGTATGACAGACATCCAGTGGGTAGAGGCCAGGAATGCTGCTAAGCATCCTGCAGTGCATGTGACATGGTCCCGAACTCATTGTTTCATGTTCACCACTAATTCTTAATGCTACTTTCTCCCTTGGAGTTTCTCTTCCTGTGTGTTACACCTTGTCCTAGCAGTGGGCCCTGCCTTTGTGGCATTTCCAGGGCTCTGTTGTCTCTGCTCTATCTGGGCCTATCCTTGATAAAGTATGCCTTTGGCATTTTTGATTTTCCCTTTTCCATATTTCTTTGTGTCTTTTAACTATTCCTAAATCTTATCTCATGCCAAACCTAGACCTTTTCTCTTTTTGTTCCTTTGTATCAGTTTTTCACCCTTGGCATTATCGACATTTTAGAGTTGAGTAATTCTTTGCTGTGGGGCTGTCCTGTGCACTGTAGATGTTTAGCAGCATCGCTGGCCTCTACTCAAATGGCTGCTAGTTGTGACAACCAAAAATATCTCCAAACATTGCCAAATGTCCCCGGATGGAGGGTGCAAAATTGCCCCCAGTTAAGAACCACTGATTTACACCAATTAATCTGGTCCTGTTCTCTGGAGTTCTGCTTAGTAGGAGTATTCTGATAACCTAATTGTTGAGAATGTGTTTGTAGGTTATAATGACTTTTAGCTTATATTTAACAAGACCCTTTTGCGAACTGTATCCTAGTCAGAAGCATGGAGGGGATTTCCTTCCAAAGAGGGAGATTTACCCCCAAGTTTAAGGTGACACCTTTGTACTTGGCTACTGGCTCCCAGTTTGCAGTCCTCTGAGATTATGTCATAAATCAGAACTTTTCCATTTTTGTCCAAGACCATTGGTAATCTCGCTTCACACACAGGAATAAGCAAGAACTCATTCCTTGTGTGTTGTGGCCTCCTTCTTCCCCTCTTATGTTATGCCACTTTCCCCCTAGTAGTCTCCTGGTAGAGTTGGGTCTTAGAAAGAGATTCTTAATGAATTCCAAACACTCCTTATGGATTTTAAATATGTTCCTCATTTGTGAAAGGAAAGAAAGATGTGAAATGACTATTTTCTGTTTCAGATTGGTGATCATTTCCCAAGAGTCTTGCTTTTACCTGTGTACCTATAATCTAAGCACAGCACTATGTCTTGCTATAGGATGGAAGGTGTTCTCTTACCTTTCCCAGTGACCTCGTGGGGCTTACCAGTGCTTCTGTATGTGTGAGCTCTGAAAACTTGAGATATGACAAACTATGGTGATGCCAAGGATTTGCCTGAAGATGTAGAGTACTTTAGAAGAGCTCTCTATTTAATAGCATGAATTTAATTTCTTTCAACAAATTGTGACCAGATACATTCAGAATTGATGCTGAAAGAAACAGGGGCGTTCTAAATTTCAGAGGTAAGGTGCCACAAAAAGTGACCCTGCAACTTGAG
This sequence comes from Puma concolor, assembly GCF_028749965.1. NCBI lineage: Eukaryota > Metazoa > Chordata > Mammalia > Carnivora > Felidae > Puma > Puma concolor. The sequence goes on along the minus strand of NC_141673.1, from coordinate 21,006,025 downwards.
CTACTGGTATGACCATGAGAGTAATCTGATGCAGCTGGGACATCAGTGGTCTCCCTTTTAGAGATGCCCAGAAGTGCTCACTGGCCTGCCCCTGCTTGCATACTGTGTGCCCAGTCAGTCTAAAGCCAAAATGTCTGCTTGAGTGTTAGCCCAGCTCAATTCATGGTACAGAGTAATGGGAGGACATCTACAAAAAACAGGACAATATAGATTAGACACCAGTTTCTAAGCTATTATATTTTGAAAAGGTGAAGGAGGTCAAAAGAAAGGAAAGAACAAAAGAAGGAAAGAAAGAGGATTTCTCGTGCACAACATAGAGTTGGGTCTTATGTTTTTATCCATTCTGACAATCTGTCTTTTAAGTGATATAGTAGACCATTCACATTTAAAATGATTATTGATATAGTTGGATTAATATCTACCATGTTTATAGCTGCTTTCTAGTCATTGCATTTGTTCATTGTTTCTTTTTTCTCCCTTTTTCTGCCATCTCTGGCTTTAATTGAATTTCTTATATGATTTTTTTTTTTATTTTAGAGAGAGAGAGCGAGAGAGCATGCAAGTGGGGGAGAGTAGCAGAGGGAGAGAGACAGAATCTTAAGCAGGCTCCAGGCCCAGCACAGAGCCCAGCACAGATGTGGGGCTCGATTCCATGACTGTGGAACGATGATTTGAGCTGAAATCAAGAAACGGATGCTCATCTGACTGACTGAGCCACCAAGCACCCCACCATATGAATCTTTTTTAGTGGAATGGGAATCTACCTGCTTCTCTCTCTGCCTTAACAGTCTTTCCTTTTGTTAAAATGTCCCTGAAGAAGTGTTTTAACTTTAATCTTAAGCTATGGAAAAAATTTCCTGGTAAGGTTTATATGAAATGTGGGTCTGATGGTTAACCTACTTAAGTTGGGTAGTTATAACAAGTAAAATCACTTGTTCTGGCCTTTTGGAAGGTGATGTGAATACTGGCTGGATAGAGGATGTCACAGAAAAAGAGCAGCCATTTGAGTAGAGGTTGTTTAGGTGAGGGACCAGTGTTTTAGGCAGTGGGCAGTGTACAGATTCCAGGGCAGCTGGGAGTAGCTGTATCCTTCATATTCAAGGTTGAGTCCAGAATGCATTATCCACAGAGATACTCTTGAATGTGGTAGTTGGGTTCTCTTGGGCTATTACTCTGGTATTTCCAGGGTTTTTGTTTGTTTGTTTTTTGTTTGTTTGTTTTTGGCATTCCATGAGCTAATTGACATTTGTGATCAGGTCCAGAACCTTAACCACCACGTATATGCCACTTCTCCGAGAAAAACTGACATCATTTGGGGACCACCTGCACTTTAGAACAAAGAGGATCATCGGAAATGTTCATTTGACAAGAGAATTGGCTAAGATAAATAAATCACTGAACTTCCTTCAAGTTTCCTAATTTCCCTTCGTTCTCTTAAATTTGGCTATATTGTTCTTTTCAGAATTCAAGGCCATATCCATCATTTAATTTGTGATTCTAGCACAATCCTGTTAATTCCTTCTCTGCGTGTGGTGGTTATTTAGCTTTAGAAGATTGAAGACACCAGTGAATCAGGGAATGATTAATGGCACATGAGGACAAAGTCAATTAAATGATGCAGCTCTGAAGTTACTGGAGGATTTCTGATACAAGAAATTGAAAAGCTTGATTTAAAGCTGTATTAAATCTGATTTATAAAGAATGATCTATTTTAGAATCAAAGGCATTCAGATACTTGAATAAAGTCATCCATTCATCTAGTTATCTAAACTCTTGCTACTCAAAGTGTGGTCCTCAAGAGATAAGAGGGCTTGACTGAAATTGAGAAATATAATTCAAAAGGAGTGGGTGTGATGGACATTTTAGAGATAGCTTCAGTGGGGCTTGTGATTAATGGATGTGGTATGTGAGTGAGTGGAGATCCCAAGTATTTCCATAAGGTCAAAATATGATGAAGCTTTATGGTTTAGACCAGTGGTTTTTAAACTTTAATGTGAATAAAAATCACCTAGAGATCTTGTTAAACTGCAGATCCTCATTTAGGAGGGGTGTGTGTGGCATGAGATTCTGCATTTCTAACAAGTTCCTGTGTGGTGGTTGTGGAGCTTGGAATGTAGTGTGAGATGCAGATAACAATATTATACCGAAGAATGTATGGTTACCAGCAGGCGGATACTATGGAGGAAAGTGATCTTAAAGATCGTTGGTAGTATTGTTTTGATGAAAACATGCTTCTGAGTTCCCAAAAGAGCACTCTGCAAAAACATTTGCCTTACCACCAGCTGTAAGTGGAAGGTCTGCTTGTGATGGGAAAATTATTATTTATACCTCTGAGGTATAAATGTTCTAATTTTTTCATATACATTGTTTAGATACTAAAAATCAAACAAAAAACCCAACAACCATGGTATTGACTTGGGAGGGAGCTTAGTTATCTTGATTTGGGTTCCCTGGGAAATAGATTCTGAGCCAGAGATGTACATGTAAGAAATTTATTGGGGAGAGCCCTTGGGATCAATGTGTATGTGTGTATGTGGTTGGTGGGGGAAGGGGGGGTTGATGGAAAGATGGAGGATTAGGCAGAGAGAGGATCTGGGCTGTGACGATGTACAACAGCCTCAGGCCATCACAAAAGGGAAATGCAGAGCTGGGATGTCCCTTAAAAATTGTCCCACCATGGGGTTTTTGGAGCCTCCCATCATGGCCTGAATGTAACCTGCTACAGGGAAGGTGGGGAATGACCTGGAGAAATTCTCTTTGAGGGCAAGGCCCAGAGGGAGACTCAGCTGAGAGCCATAAAGCACTTAACACTAGCAGCAGCTGGGAGAGTGACATGGCGTAGGCTAGCATCCACCACGTTGGCTAGTTGAAATGAAGTTGGGAAGAGGATATAAATGGGAAGGCGAGGTGGAGGAACCCTGGAACTCTCAAGCCCCGGGAAGGGTAAGTCTCCTTAGACCTTGGTGGGGAAGGGGACGAGATAACTGGCTACTTGTTTGAGTGCTGAGTTGAAGTTGGTTAGGAGTTTTGAGATATGGCTCATCAGAGTTCATCCAGCAAGTTTGTGGACACAGGGAGACTTGTAAATCATTTTAAAAGCCAAGACCCAGGTAGAGGGGTCGGGGCTCAGTTCTGTGGATAAAGACGTCGAGCATCTGGGCAGGTTTTCTGAGCACCTGGATTCAGATTCACTTTGTTATGAGTTCACCTTGTTATGAGGGTATATGTTTGGAAACTTTGTACAGTTTTTGTCTTTTTCAGGAAAATGACTCAGCTGACTTAAGGTTGTAATTGGAGACTGGGAGAGTTGGCTGTTCTTTTCTCATCAGAAGCAGTGATTCATATTCATTTATTCAACAGTTGTTCATCGAGTGCCTACCACGTGCCAAGCACTGCATCAGGTGCTGGGTATACTGTGCTGAACCCAGATAGGGTCCCTTTCTTTATGGAATGATAGTGATGCAGGCTAGTGGATGCAACAGATATTAAAGAATCACACAAATAACATTTGGTTAGCTCAGTGAAAGAAAAAAACCCACTAATTAGGGATTTCTCGCGGGCGGTGCTGGCTGGGTGCAGCGCAGCGCTAGCCCGTGTTCAGGCAGCGTGGGCGACATCGGGGGCTCGGGGACTCGGTGGTGGCTGCGGCGGGCTAGCTGCGGGGAAGCGTGGCGTGGGCGGCACGGAGGGCTCCGCGGGGGAGGCTGCGGCGGCGGCGGAGGCGGAGGCAGGCGCCCGAGCGCAGCGCACCCTGCAGGGCCACCGAGGGCGAGCCCGGCCACCTGGCGGCGCAGTTGGATCCCAGCTCCTGCAGCGGGTGCTGCGCCTACTGGCCCCAAACAAACAAAACCGAAACCTTACTAGGAAGTCTATCAAGAGGGTGTTTACTTTAGATTTTGGAAACGGGTGCAGTCTCTGTGGCAGCAGGTTGAGCGCCATCTCCAGGATGCGTTGGAACTGGTGGAAATTATAGCGGGAATATGGAGACCAAAGACCTGGCTTCTCTCCCACGCTGTCACGTATGACCTACCTTCCCACGAAGGGCTTGACCTCTTTGAGCCTTGACTTCATCTGTGCAACGGTGCTCTTATGAGACTCAAATGAGGTACGGTAGACAAAAGTGTTTAAAATCCGAAAACGTGAGTGAAAGCTGCTCTTAATTACTCTGGCCCATTGATTCCTTCTCTTCTCTCTTTTAAAAAATTTTAAAAATGCTTATTTATATTTGACAGAGACACAACAGAGTGTGTGAGCAGGAGGAGGGCAGAGAGAGGGAGACAGAATCTGAAGTGGGCTCCAGGCTCTGAGCTGTCAGTGCAGAGCAGATGCGTGGCTGAACTCACCAAGGGTGAGATCATGATCTGAGCTGAAGTCTGACACTCAACCAACTGAGCCACCCAGGTGCCCCTTTTCTTTCTTCTCTTACCTGGCTCCTCACTTCTCCTGGGGTGTGCTTGGATGCAGAGTTTGATGGGTTGTAAAATGCTATTTAGCTACTTTCTTGGAACTTGTGGCTTTTTTTTTTTGACTCTTACCTAAAGTGAGAAATGCTTTTGTATTGTGATCTCCCCCTCCCCCCATCTCCCGTGAAAAATGTTACAGAAAATACTTAGCCTTATTTGTCATAAGCTCAGGTGTTTTTCATTCCATTCGTCCCCCAAAAAGTGCTCATCAATATCCATTAAAGTGATGTTATTGCCTACTAATGAGTTACAACTTCTACATTGAATAATATTATTATCTTGAATCCTTCTGAAACAATATAGGGATCGTAGGAAAATTTTTTTCTGGGGTATGTGTGAGGTCTATTGTACAAAGAAATTATTTCTTTCTGAAGACTGGTTAATAATGTACCTTCAATCCTGTATGATGCCTGTGGCAAGGGGACTGTCTCAAAGTTGGATGCCTCAGAGGGGCTCTATGTTCCCTGAAGTTTCCAACAGTGTTGAGTCAACAAAGAACTGTGGCAAAGAATCTTGTTTCAGTTGACCATTACCACAATAATACTGTATATCAAGCAACTGTAAAACTTCAGTGGCATATGATGCTAAGCATTTACTTGTGCATCTGGGATTCGGTGGCTCGGTTGATCTGGGTGGGCCTCATTCAGTGTCTTGAAGGGCTATTGGCTGATCCAGGCTGGCCTGAGCTGGATCAGCTGGATGATTCTGTTCTGCTCCACAAGTATTTTATCCTCCAGTAGGTTAGCCCTGGAATGCAGTCATGCAAGAGAAAGCTTTGCAGGCAAGCTTATGCTGGCAACATACTTGCTCATATCCCATTGACCAAACCATGCTAAATGGCTGAGCCCAGTTAAGGACGGGGCAGAATGTCTGTCATTGGGAGGCACTGCAAAGTTACATAGCAAAAGGATGTGGACTTAGGGAAGGGTAAAGAATTAGAGCCAATGACACCATTTGTCACGGTTGATCTCACACACATTGTTTCCTGGACTCAAAGGAGGCTTTTTTTCTCAAGTAGGTCTTAGATCTCAGTCCGTGGGGCTGAGCTAGCGATATTTGAGAGAGACACCATGCTGTCCTCCTCATACCCTGGTTATTTTGTCCTCCTTTTACCTAAACTTCCTTGTAGAAGCTCCTCCTTTCCAGTGCCACCTTAAGAAAGTAGATGCTTGAAGATTGCATGTTCTGCCAACATGAAATGTGCCTGGGGCCGAGTCCTAGCTGTGGGCATAACAGATTAATCTACAATGCACACCACTGTTTTTGCTCATTTTCCCCAGTTCTTCCTAGGAAGATATTTATGCTATTGTATTGTGGTATTTTGAGCTGATTTAAGAAATTAGGGATCTCAATGAGAGATTCTAATGAGCAAAGCTGCCAATAGTGTATGTCGAAATACTGTCTTTTGTCTCCAATTTTTCCTGAGACTTCATTCTGAATTTCTTGCTGTCTACTGGACATCTTTACCTTCATGTTTCCACAAACACCTGTCTAAACCACTTCCTGTTTCAACAAAATTCATCACTCTCCATCCTGTTTCCAAAGAGTAAAAAGTCCTCTTTAACCCCTCATTTACAGTCATGATCTGCCAGTTGTTCTTTCATGAATAATAATGCAGGCATCATTATTCAATCAGACACAATATTGTTCTTGGATCACTTATGGACCAGGTTCCCTGTTAAGCACCAGGGATGTAGGAGTCACTAAGACAGGACTCCTCTTTGAAGCACAGCATCAGTTCAGAAGGAGGTGAATTGTCAACACATAGTCCATGATCTGACATAGCACTATGAACAAAATTTCTTCCATTTTTTCCCATATTGTTCACTAATTCTTGCTCATTCTGCCTCAGAAATGTACCTCAAATCTACCCTTTTCTCTTCACTCTTGTCACTTTCCTTGCCATGGATTGAAGCTCTCTTGACTGGGACAGTAGCCTCCTGGATGGCCTCCTGGCCTTGACTCTCTTCTCAATCTGTTCTCTTTCCCCAGCTACTGATTATCATTGGCTAAAACATTGATCCCAACATTCCATTACTTGACTTGAAAACCATCAGTGGATTTTGTATTTCTACAATAAGTACAACATGGAATTATATCATATAACCCAGCAATTCCACTCCTAGGTACATATCCAAAATTGAAAACTGGTGTTCAAACAAAAACTTGTACAACAATGCTCACAGCAAAATATTCACAATAGCCAAAAGGTGTAAACAGTCCAAATGTCAATTTACTGATGGATAAGCAAAATATGGTATACTCATACAATGGAACATTATTCAGCCATAAAAAATAATTAAGTACTGATATATGCTACAACATAGATGAGCCTTGAAAACATTGTGCTAAAAACAAAAGAAGCTGAACACAAGAGGCCATATATTTTATGATGCCATTTATGTGAAATATTCAGAATAGGCAAATCTGTAGGGACAGAAAGATGATTAGTGGTTGTCAGGGACTGCGGGGAAGGGGAAAATGAGGAGTGATTCCTTAATGTATATAGGGTTTCCTTTTGGAGGGCTGAGAGTTTTCTGGAACTGGATAGTATGGTTGCACAAAATTATGAATATACTAAATGTTTCTAATGATAAATCTATTGTAATAATAAATTTAAAAAATGCAAAGTATCGGTGGTCCCTGACCACTGATAATTTGAGTCTGAATTTTAGAGTGTGGGGTTTAAGACTCTCATGCTCTTGCCTGGCCTATCTTCTTGGCTGTGTTGCCTCCAAAGATCCTGTGTTCCAGCCCTGCTGGTGTACTGTAATGTCTTCCCGCCTTTTTATGCTGAACTCTTACCTGGAGTGCCCTGTTCTTCCTTCTTTTCTCCCTGGTAAAATTTAAAATCTGGATCAAATACCACTTCTCTGTGAGGGCTACCCCATGCTCCTTCCTCTGTTTTCCCATAGCGCCCTATTCAGACAGTTAACCACAGTGACTTCTAGTTGAGTGTATATCCTCACCCTGAGCCATGCATGAGGGGAAAATGTCTGATTTGAATCCCTATGCCTTGGACAGTAAGTGATACATCATTGCCGATCAATATTTGTCAAATTAAATGGTTTAGTTATTAAAGTCTTAGTTCTGTCCTTAAGCTAAGGCTGTATCCCTAATCCTTAATTTAAAACTTCTTTATAACAATCATAATACTTGGATTACAAGCGTCCTTGATCATCTTCATCTAATTATAATTAATAGACCTAACCTTAAATTTCTTCCCAGTTTATTGGCACCTGCTCAACACAATGATTTGTTTTCTTGGCTGTTTGAACACTCACTTTGCTCTTGCCTGCTCTCAAATTTGCTGATTTTGCAGCTGATGTACCTCCCTTCCCTATGCAGAGAAGTCTTTTGAAACCTTAACATTTAACCATTTTCCCTTTTCTGGGGAAAGTGTGACAGAGGACAAATCTTTTATTATTTTAATCTCTAACTCTTTTATCAGAGGATCATTTGGTCCTAGAATGTCAGTTTGCTAAGAGGAGTCTGAGTGGCAAAGCATGAAAAGAAATAGGGTAGTTTTCCCCACTTAATCCCAAGTCAGGGTTTCAAGTGTCATTAGTACTACTGTTAACCATTTTATGAAGCCTTAGATGCCATTTCCTTACTAAATAAAATGCAACCACAAAGATTTGAAAGTTCCATCTAAGTGATTTTGGGTATTTTACATTATCCATCTGTACTGCTAGCTTTTCTCTCCCAGTTTTATTGGGATATAATTGATGTATAACATTGCATTAGTTTAAGGTGTATGACATAAGAATTTGTTACATGTATTCTGTAGACCGCCTTTTCATTTTGTTGATGGCTTTCTTTGTGCAGAAGCTTTTAATTTGATGTAGTCCCACTTGTTTTTGCTTTTGTTGTCTTTGCAAATCCAAAAACCCAAAACGGTCATTGTCAAGACTGTTCAGGACCTTACCACCTCTCATAGTTTTTTTTCAAGAAATGTTATGGTTTGTACTCATAGCTCTGAATTTTCAACATAGTAAAGGCTATTGTAGCTAATACTTTTGAGTTGAAGATTCAGGATGAAACTGAAGGTGTCACTTTAATTTGTGCAAGAAAATTATTTTATAACGTGGTTTAGTGATGGAATAGGAATTGACCAGGAGGCCCAAAACTTAACAGGGGGCAGGAGAGCAGTTAGGTGATACCTCTTTTCACTCCACCCAACATTTGATTTCTTTTTTTTAAGTCTGTCTTGCATCTTGAGGGGAAAAAAATCGCTGTGTAAATTCAGTTGTACTACTTAGAAATATTTTCACCATTTGACTAAAACAGAATAGTAGCCAAAAAAAAAAAAAATCTGAATTTTCAATTTGGTCTTACTTACCTGCTCTGGATATTTAAGAATAAAGTAGGGATGGATGATAATACCATCATTGTGTTTTTGTAAGGATTCAAAAAGTCAATCAACTTGAAGTTCTTAGAAAGGGCTGGCACCTAATTACTGCTATTTTCATGACCATAACTCTAGTTGGGTGCTTAATTCATCTAATAATTATTGAGCACCCCTTATGCACCTGCCATTGTGTCAAATAAAATGAAAATGTAGGGTCCCTGACCCCTTTGAAGCTTCTAGAAGAGACCATTATTACATAAATTGTTATGATTCATTGGAATACACTCCTCTCTCATCACCTCCTTCCCTCACACCCCTTCTTTGTTTCGTGGCTGCTCTTTATAATACTGGGTTCTGTCCCTTTGGCCTTTTCAGGTACTTTACTTTCTTAGTTCCCCTTCTTTACAGTGAGAATATACATTCATTCATTATAAACAAAGAGACAAAACTCAATTCTCAATCTATAACGAAAATAAATTTAAAAAACCCAACAAAATAAGCAAAACCCAACTCAAAACTTGAATCCCCTCTAGCTACTGCCCAGTGTCCCAGCCAAACTTCATCCAAGAGAAAATGGAACTCCTTCTCCTCCCTCCCCTTTCTTTTTTAACCTCTTATTACTTAACTCTGTACCTGTCATCTCCCCTTACCCCTGCATGGGATATATTCTCAGGTCATCAGTGACCACCTAATTGTTAAACCCAGTAGATACTTTCCCATACTTATCTTTCCTCCTCTCTCTGTGGGATATTTCAACTCTTGGAAGATCTCCTCCTTAAAACTCATTAGCCAAGAGTTCTGTTCTACTTCTCTGTCCATCACTAGACCTTCTCCTCTGTATGTCCCTTAAAAGACAGTCTACACCAAGAGTCTGCCCTTTGCCTCCTTTTTTACTCCATTTGCCCTTCCTGGTCTGTAGCCACAATTCCTATTTCACCTGAAGCCTGTATTTTAGGCTCAAATCTCTCACCTGACCCTTTCTGACTTCTTTCTTTTTTTTTTTTTTTTTAAATTTTTTTTAACGTTTATTTATTTTTGAGACAGAGAGAGACAGAGCATGAACGGGGGAGGGTCAGAGAGAGAGGGAGACACAGAATCTGAAACAGGCTCCAGGCTCTGAGTGGTCAGCACAGAGCCTGACGCGGGGCTTGAACTCACGGACCGCGAGATCATGACCTGAGCTGAAGTCGGACGCTTAACCGACTGAGCCACCCAGGCGCCCCTCTGACTTCTTTCTTGACACATGCATATAGATGTCACACAGCACCATAACTCAGGTTAACCAAAAACCATCTTTTTGCCCCAAATTCTTATCCATCCTTTCTGTATTTTCTATCTTGTTGAATGCTCTCAGTTGTCTAAGCCAGAAAACTAGACTAATCCTAGGTTCTTTGCTCTGTCCTGTTGCCTACATTCAGGTGGTAAGTCTTGCTGAGTCTGTCTCCTCCTCATCCCCACTCTCCCTGCCTGGGTCCAAACCTTGTTACCTTTGTCTGGACCATATTTAGTCCCTGGTCTTCCTTGGATTCTCTCCAGTCCATTCTCACATGGCTGTTGCCTTAATCTTTCTAAAGTGCAAATTTTGGTTATATCACTCCATTTGTAACTTTTGTGGTTCCCAGTTGTCTAGAGAATAAAGTTCAATCTCTTTAACCCTTCATGATTGGGCCTCTGCCTGTCTGTTTTCAATCTTATCTCTGATTACTCCTATACTCTTCTTCCCCTGGTTTAGCTATGAAGGTAAGCCTGATTGTGAGGGCCTTAGTGCGGTATGCCGAGAACCTTGTCCTTATGGAGGATGGGGTCACTGCAAACTTTGCATGTGAGGAAGGTGAATTTCAGAATTGAAAGAAGCCATTGAAGGCCACAGAGTCTACTCCATTAATTCCTGATAAGTAGATGTCTATTCTCTGAACACAGATCCCTAACCTGCCCCCTGTTCTTTGTTCTCATTTATAAAATGGGAACAGTACCAGCTTTTATACAAGCATATTGTGAAGTTGAAAATTACCTTAAATTCATCAAAGAGGACCATCTCACCTTTCTCTTCCATTCCTTTTTCTTTATGGTTTATGCCACACTTTTTCCTTCCCTGTGTGTCTTTATTCATCTAGGATCTTACTCTTTTTGCTCTTTTGCACTGTCTATGTACTTCAATCAGTGCATATCTATTTTCCACTCCCTCAAGGACTATGGATTTTTGTATAAAGGAAAATAATAAAACACCCAAGAGTCCTCAGATCACATTATACCTGGGAATGTCCTAGATGAGGCTTTTATGGATCTGAGATTGATGGTTGAGGGCCTTGCCTTGGACCCTTCCTTTTTCAGCCTGGAGTTCATCTGCTCTGAAATTCTTTGTCCCAGAACTGCTCTGTTTGTGGAAAGACCCTGGCCCCAGAGTCACCTGCCCTTGTTCCTGGCTCATTCAGGATTAGAGGCAGGTTGACATTGAACTGTACTTGGAGGTGAGTTGTTAGTGCAGATGGTGACCTCAGAGTGGGATACTTGCCATGTGGTCAGTGTCTGAGAGCAGATGGGCCCTTCTTTACCAGCTGACACTTGAGTCCTCCTCAAAGGCACACCATACAAGTGGAGCGAGTGGGTCTGGAGCCGGCAAGACAAGGAGGCAGATGCCAGCATTCTAACAGTCCTATCTGGAGAGAGCTGTAGGGTATGTGCCCTTAGGGGCAGGTCAAGAATTGTTTCCTCACAGATAAGTTACTCTTCTAAATTTTGTGACTCATGACAGCTACCACGTCCATCCCTGTAAGTAGTTCACCACGTGCTTTCACATGCATGCTCTTCTTTGATGTTCACATTGACACTATAAGGCATGTATTAGTTTCCTATAATTGCTGCAACAAATTGCCACAAACTTAATGGCATAAAATAACAGAAATTTGTTCTCTCACAATTCTGGAGGCCGGAAAATTGAAATCAGTATACCAGTAGGACTGGACTCTGTCCAGAAACTCTAGGGAAGAACTTTTCTTTCCTCTTCCAGCTTCTGGTGACTCCCCTTTGTTTGTGACAGCATTACTCCAGTCCCTGGCTGCAAATGACCTTCTCTGGGTGTGTCTTCCCCTTCTCCATCTCTTATAAGGACAGCTGTCATTGGATTTAGGGTCCATTCTAATCCAGGATGAGTTCATCTCAAGATCCTTACCTTCATCATATCTGCAAAGACCTTTATTCCAAGTAAGGTCACATTCTGAGGTTCTAGGTAAACGTATATTTTAGGGGGCACTATTCAACTTACTATAATTATATATTAGTATACTCTCTTGAGGATGGGGAAACTTAAAGAGGGTGTTTTTCAAAAATTTTCTTTAATGTTCACTTATTTTTGAGAGAGAGACAGAGCACGAGCAGGTGAAGGGCAGAGAGAGAGAGACAACAGAATCTGAAGCAGGCTCCAGGCTCTGAGCTATCAGTACTGAGCCCGAAGTGGGGCTTGAACCTACGTACTGTGATATCATGACCTGAATTGAAGTTGCATGCTTAACCAATTGAGCCACCCAGGCACCTCTTAAAGAGGGTGTTTTTGGTCAGAGACATTGGAGCATGTTAAGTCTTTGGACAACAGATCTCTTCTTTCCACTGGGTCTTACTAGTCCTCAGTCTCTCCAAACGTGGGCATCTGTATGCAGTGGGGGTACTGCTTTCATTCTGTGTATTGAGAACCTACTGCCTGCTTTGTGAAATGCATATATCTTTGTCAAATTAAGAACAGACTAATTTAAGAGCTTTTTAAAATTTGGCTGAGACCAGAATGAGGAGAGAATGAGTTCATAATGGATTCCTCTGTCTTGGCTCAGTTGTTTTTCTCCCCTGCTTCTTCTCTTTCCCACATCTTTTATAGGGCTACCAGGAGGGGCTGGGCAGAGCCTACCTAAGGTTTGTGGTCAGTGTGGCTGAGCTGACTCGATGAGGACATGTGACCACTTCACTGTGGCTAGGGTTTTTTTTTTTTTTTGTCCCTGGACAAAAGGCACTTAAATTTCATACCTGACGCTTGAAAGGAAATGTAAATATAAACAATGTTTTCTGTCTCTCTGTACATTTCTTAGGAGGGCCAGATGAAACTGTGATGGAGGTCAAAGTTGTGATGTGCTTTTCTTGAGCTCATTTGCCCAGGGACCACCCCAGCATCCTGCCGTTTTTCAGGACCTCTCTCGTGGGACACTGCCGCATATTCCCAAAGTGTTCCCTTGTCTGCCCCCCTTATAAAGACTCTGTGGTCCCATGTGCCATTTCTTCAAGGATTTTTGTCTTGCTTTTATTTAAATACTTTATTATGAAATATTCCAGATATGAGAAAATGCATTAAAATATGAAACACACCTGCCACTTACCTGAAGACCTCAATATTGCTGGTGCATTTGAAGCTCTCATGTTCCTTTCCTTTCCTCCCAGAAGCAACCGCTATTCTGAATTTGGGGTTTGTCATTGCCATGTATTTCTTTATACTGTTCTGCCATTGCCTCTGTCCCTACGTGACACAAAATCTTGTTCCCAAGGGAATGCAGAGTTTCTTTGGGCTTTGAAGAAGGCCATTGGTGATGTTTAGGTGGGAGATAAGTTGCTAATATTTATTTGGTACCTATTGTGTACCAGGTTCTGTTTCAGGTGTCTTCCATGCACTCATGACACTGACCGCATTGACGTCAACCATCAGCATTTGGAGTTGTTCTCCTTATTTTGCAGCCATGGACACCAGGAACCGAGATGGGAAGTAGTTGCCTGTCCAAGTTTAACCGTTAATACCTACCTGATGGCACCATGTTTTCCCTCAAATTGCTGCTCCTCTCTTAATACAGGGTGCTAGTTGGGAGCCTGGCTGTGTGACTCTGAATGAGTTTCCTGACCTCTCTGGTCTTTCTTCTTTTCTAAACAGATGGCTCCTGTGCCCCCTCCAGCCCTGGTACAGGAGCAACTGCTGGTGCACCCAGCATGATTCATCCTCAGTTCGTGGGTTTCAGTGCTTCATTTTAGTCATGTGGGCTTTTGTGAATTGGCCTTGAATTTTACCGTGACTTATAATAACCCCACTTCGTCCATTCATTCACCAGTCTACCCCACATTTATTGAGCATGGGCCAGGATTGGTGTTTCACCCTGACCATATGAGAGGCATACATACCCTTTAGTCACACGGCAAGCTTCCTTTCTGTGTTCTAAACGAAAGGCCTAGTAACTACCTCTTTCCTAAACTGAGGACCACCTGTTAGCATCTCAAGGAGAAAACACAGGGCGGGGACCATATTTGGGTAAGAGTGGCCTCTAAGGAGACCTAATATGTTTAGCTGTAGACTACCTCTAAACTATAGAAGGCCACCTGATACTCATGGACAGCTGGGCTAATTACCAGGTGACCATTTTTGTTCATATGCTTCCTCAGTGCATCGTTCAATCAAGCATGTGTTCTGGAAGGAATAGTGCTGGTAATATATAAAGTGAAAGTTAATAATATTGGTCACAATCTTATTGAGGATGACAAGAGGTGAGTCCAGCAGCCATGGTGATTATAGGTGAGTTAATGGTATTGCTTGCTTGATTATATGGTCATTCTAGCTATTAGGATTTACAAGGAGAAAGCTGCCTGAGAAAGACATCAGTTAAAGTGAATAAAAATGTTGAATCGTTTTATTTACTTAGATGTACTGAGAAGGAATGAAAATGTGGCAAAACCTTGTTTTTCTAACAATGGAAGGAATGAAACATTTTATTGATATCCTGGATGAAACAGCAAAGTAGACTCTGGAGGGGGACTGCTAGGTTTGGATTTTGAGTCAGGCTCTAAGTTTCTAAGTATCAGTTCTACAACAGATTTGCCAGAGGATCTTACATCTAAGTTCTGGTCTGATAATGCTGCACTGAATTGCATATTACGCTGCCCAGGAGTACCATTTTTATGCTGGAAATTTGAGTTAATATAATAAAGTTGTTTAACAAAATAGTAGGAAGAGGTATTCAGGTAAGATTTGAGGAATTCCAGAACCTATGCTGCTTGAGACCAGGTGGAATCACAGCAATGGAAGAGGAGTCTTAGTACACAAAGTGCTCACCTAAGAGTCTTTCCAGGGGCTGCTGGGTGGCTCAGTCAGTTAAGCGTTCAACTCTTGGTTTTGGTTCAGGTCACGATCTCAGTTTGTGAGTTCCAGCCCTGCTTCAGGGTTTGCACTGACAGTGTGGAGCCTGCTTGGGATTCTCTCTCTCCCTCCCTCTCCCTTCCTCTCTGTCCCTCCCTTGCTCAATCTCTCTCTCTCTCTCTCTCTCTCTCTCTCTCAATAAATAAATAAATAAATAAATAAATAAATAAATAAATAAATAAATAAATGCCTTTCTCTCCACTAGCTCAGCAGAAAATAAGGTCAAAACCAACCAGAGGGAAAAGAGACAAGTTCTTAATGCTTTGTAATACACATATTTCACATGGTGGGTGGAATGAAGGTTATGGAGATGACAGATTCTTTGAAACCCATGGAAAATGTTAGGACTCTGACCTTGTACATTTTACATTTATTTCAGCTCTCATCATGCTGCATTTTAACTTACAGGCTTACATATCCATCCCTCTCCTGGGTCTTGCAGTGCCCCTCAATCAGGAACTTCATCTTATTCCTGTATTTTCAGTATATTTTTTTAAATGTTTGTTATCTTAGAGCAAGCACACACACACACGGGCATGTGCAAGCAGGGGAGGGGCAGAGAGGAGGACAAAGGATCCGAAGTCCTGATGCGGGGCTTGGACTCCCAAACTGTGAGATCATGACCTGAGCTCAAGTTGGATGCTCAACCAACTGAGCTACCCAGGCGCTCCATTTTCCATGTATTTTTAACGCAGGGCCTGGGCATCATAGATCCTCAATGCATTCATTGAATCAAATTACTTTGTTTGGTTTGTTACAGCTTTGAGTAGTAAATGCTGTACTTTTAAGTTAGTTTTTACTAGTATCTTTGAATGACAGGAGATAGGTTTTTCTGTAACTTAAAATTCTGTAGTTTCCCCCAATTTTTAGTTTCCCCACACTGAGTTCACATTATGTTTAGATGTTTCAGGGGGAGTGGGTGGGAGTAGCATTAATTTTGATGGCACAACTGTTTTTATAAAATCTCAGACTTTGACTCTTAAATAAGTAATTAGCACATATTAAAAATGTTGTGTTGTCAATCTCTGTGCTTATGATGGCATCTAATGTGTGAGGAACCAGTTGTTTAGGTAGCTATTTACAATGTGACAAATAGTTTCTCTGTTGAAACCAACAACCAACCAAAATACAAGATAGAGAAACCTATTCATACAGTCATTTTTTTTTTTTCAACGTTTATTTATTTTTGGGACAGAGAGAGACAGAGCATGAACGGGGGAGGGGCAGAGAGAGAGGGAGACACAGAATCGGAAACAGGCTCCAGGCTCTGAGCCATCAGCCCAGAGCCCGACGCGGGGCTCGAACTCACGGACCGCGAGATCGTGACCTGGCTGAAGTCGGACGCTTAACCGACTGCGCCACCCAGGCGCCCCTCATACAGTCATTTTTAAACCCACAGAACATCCATGCTTTCTCACAGAACTTCTGAAATCAATTTTCTTGGCTGGCATTCATTTAATAACAAAACTATGCTTCCTTATCAATCTCACCTTTCTCATCAAAGATGCAAGGATATCCTGAGAAGTATGCAGCTGTGAGTTTTATACAAAGGAAAAATGCTAGTAATCTAAGTGGTTCCTACAATTGATCTGACCTCTTGATAAATAATGCAGAAAGATTAACAGGATATTTATGAAGATAATAATGTAATTGTTACTTTGGTGTTATGCCGTAACAATGAGAGTTTCTAGTATGGTCATCCCACCAGGATGGAAGAAGACACCCTGGGATTTCATTCTTGCCTCTGCCCTTTTCAGCTATTGTCCTCTGGGCAACTCTCTTAGCATCTCTGAGCCTAGTTTCCCAATTTGTGATGTGAGGCTCCTAGAAATTTATATACAGTGTTATTGTGGTGTTCAAAGGAATATGGGAAATCTTGGTATGAACTCTAAAGAGATATACAAATACAAGGAATTATCATAGAAGGGCAGGCCATCTGGATTGTGGATTACTCCTAGGAAATCTTTGTTCTGTGGACATAATAAAGTACAAGTACATTCTAGAATGATACATTCTAATTCCCATGTCTAATAGGACCTTTTTGTTTCCCACCCCATAGTGCTATGGTAGGGCTCCATTAAATTTGTTGAACTTACATACCATGAAAGCCATCTCTTGTGAAGGCTTATGAGCCAGAGACAGAAGTATAATGGCTATAGGATATTGGTTTAACATATTATTTCCAGGAGTAAAATGAACTTAGAATTTTATTGACTATTTTTATAGATTTTTTTTTTCTCATCCAAATTATCCAAAATTTTAGGAGCTGGTACTTACATATTTTAAGTAATTCAGTTTCTTACATAGATAGTAATAAAAACACATGTTATATTACTTTTAGAATTTATAAAATTTTTATCTCCCTGAGTAAATATAGAGATGGTTATATGATGCACCATGTTTCCCCTTTTTGCTTTGACTACCAGAAAACTCAAAGCTCAGCTTTCAGTTATAGTGAATATTCTGGCCAAAGTCAGTTTTGTTTAAGAGGGCTCACCTTAGGGGAGCCTGAGTGGCTCAGTCGGTTGAGCATCCGACTTGGGTTCAAGGCATGATCTCATGGGTTCATCAATTCAAGCCCTGCATTGCATTGGGCTTGCTGCTGTCAGTGGGGAGTCTGCTTCAGGTCCTCTGTACTCCTCTCTTTCTATGCCCCTACTCTGCTCACACACTATCAAAAAGAAATATTTAAAAAAGGGATCTCCTTAGACTATTGGCATCAGAATCACCTGGAGTGCTGTTCATATGGATTCTGGAACTCACCTACTGGTGTAGATTTCTTGGACCTTGGGCCTTAATAATCTGTATTTTATACAGAATGCTAGTTATTCTTGGGCATATTAAAGTTTTAAAATTACTGGCTTAAGATTTTAGAATCTTGATTCTTCCACTATATGAGTGAACTTTAAATAGCCATAATTTATATCTTAAAATCACCTATAGCCTTTTCGGAATAGGCAAAGCAGAATAACTAAAAACATTTATGTCCATTTGGAAAAGATGATTCTGGTTGTCTTATAAAGCACTTTCTGCCAGTTCCCTTGTATTCCCTTTCCTTAAGTGTAAGTAAGGTCTTCAGATCTGCTCTTGTGTTGAAGGAGGTGAGAAAGAGGACTTGTGGCCCGGAACTGCGAGCTCCTATCTGACTCCTTTGCCCTGGCAGGAGTGATGGCATAGAGATATAAAAAGGCACTGGAGATCTATAGAGCTCAGAGTTAACAGCATAAGAGGCTCTGTCTTCAGAAAGAGGGGTGGACGTTGCATTAACTTAACTGTTGCTAGTGCAATACTAAGATCTTTGAGTCAGGGACTTTTTCTGTTTCTTGGGCATAGCGCAGAGCCTGCACTAAGACCATCAGGAGGGGAAGAGGTGCTGATGGGTGTCCAGAATCCAAATTGAGAGAGAGAGAGAGAGAGAGAGAGAGAGAGAGAGAGAGAGAGATAGAGAATCTTAAGCAGGCTCCACACTCAGTATGGAGCCCAATGTGGGGCTGCATCCCAGGACCCTGGGATCATGATCTGAGGCCAAAATCAAGAGTCAGATGCTTAACCGACTGAGCCACCCAGGTGCCCCATGGATATGCTTATCTCTAAAAATACACATTTTAGAGTCAAATTTAAGTGATCTTACAATATGATTTACTCTGTAATACTCTCCCCACCGTGGACTCTATTGAAAAGGAATGGATTAAATTAGAAGTAACATTTTGGCCCAAAACCAAAGTGCTCTTTGGTTTTCTTTAAATATGTGTACTATTCTTTCCTCTCTACCTGACCCCTGTTCTTTCACTCCCAAATCTCTGCATCTCTTTCAGTGTCAAACACAGATGGCATTTGAGGGAGACCATGTGGCATAATGGAGTGACTCTAGGCCAGGAACACCTCAATTCATGGGTGAGAAACCCTCCAGGGGTATTGACACTTCGAGACCTGTGACCAGGACATGCCTCTGATTGTAGATCCCTGGTGGCCACACCCCTCCCCCACCTTGGAGCCTGATACAGCTGCAGAATTCCAAGGCCATGCCATCAACCAGTGAGGCTGATAAGAAAGAAGAATCCTGGTGGCCATGATGACCAGCTTTTCCAGTTCCTCCCAGTCAGAAGTAATCTCTCCTTCTCCTTTAATATTTTTTTAAAAATATTAATTGTTGAGTAGACCTAAAAACATTTTTGAGGAGATATAAAATATAAAGTGTACATAAGATAAAGGATGACACAGCTTCAAACACCTGTTTATCCACCACAAGGTTTATTTATTTAATTACTTATTTTTTTATTATCATTTTTTTTTTTACATTGAAAAAACTTAGATTTAGCCAGCTGGACTCAGTTTAGATGATCCCAATTTTGTTGGCAACATCCAAAGCATCATAGTCAGGAGCCAGTCGAACATATGCTTTCTTTTCTTCATCGGACCCGATCAGTGTTGACCTTGGCCACTTGGTCAATGTCCTAGAGCTTCTTCACAGCCTGTTTGATCTGGTGCTTGTTGGCCTTCACATACACAATGAACACAAAAGTGTTGTTGTCTTCTATTTTCTTTGTGGCTGACTTGATAGTCCGGGGAAACTTGATGATGGCATAGTAGTCAAGCTTGTTTCTCTTGGGGGCACTCTTTCGAGGATATCTGGGCTTCCTTCAGAGATGCAGTGTCTTGGCCATCGAAATGTAGGTGACATGCAGATCTTCCTCTTTTTTTTTTTTTTTTTTTTTTATGACTGTGGATGCCTTTCAGCACTGCTTTCTTGGCCTTCAAAGCCTTTGCTTTGGCTTCGGCTTAGGGAGGGGCAGGGGCTTCCTTCTTCGCCTTTGACACCATCTTCGCGAAAGGGCTCGACCACGAGGTTTAAACAAAAGATCATAAATATTGCCTTTCAGTGCTCTTGTGGCCTCTCCCCTATCCTATTTTTTTCTCTCCCCCATATTAAAGGTAACCATTCTCCTAAATTTGGGAATTTTCATATTCTTGATTTATTTTATAGTTTTATTACACATTCATATCCCTAAACTATACATAGTTTAGTTTAAAAAAACTTTTAAAAAGTTGTATTTCTTAAAATTCAAGTATAACTAGCATGAATCATTACACATAGTTTTGTTTTTATTAAATTTTATTTAAACTGGAGCAAACAGCATATTTTTTTAGACTTTTTCCACCTGAAGGTAAGTTGGAGGAGATTCATCTGTGTTATGGACAGGAGTAGTTCCTTCCTATCTGCTCCTGTGTAGTATTCCATTATATTAGTATACCTACTATCTCTATTCCACCATTTGCAGACACTTGTGTGATTCCAGTTTGGGGCTAAGAATTTTCTGAATTCGCTTTTGTATGTGTTCAGGTGCAGGAGGTTCTCTAGGGATCTACCCAGGAGTGGAATTGCTGGACCATAGGGTATAAACCTGCTCGGCTATATTAAAGACCAAATTGTTTTCCAAATTGGTTTCCAAATTGGTTATAGCCATTTACACTTTGACCATCTGTACATAATTTCAACAACCGTGATGATGATGACTGATGGCTAAGTCACACAGTTTACTGCGTGCCTGCACTCATGTCAACTCATTCAATCCCCACAATAGCCCTGCGTGTCCTCATTGCTCCATATCCTTGCCAGCCCCTGAGAGTGTCTGGCTTGTACGTTTTGCTGGTCTGGTGGGTGTGAAATGGTACCTTAGTGTGGTTTTTACTTTGTACTTGTGTGGTAACTAATAACATGGAGCATCTCTTCCTAGGTCTGTGGAGTGCCTGTTCAAATCCTTCCCTCATTAAAACAATTTTTTTTAATGTTTTCTTATTTTTGAGAGCGAGAGAGACAGAGTGCGAGTGGGGAGGGGCAGAGAGAGAGGGAGACACAGAATCCGAAGCAGGCTCCAGGCTCTGAGCTGTTAGCACAGAGCCTGACGCGGGGCTTGAACCCATGGACCACAAGATCATGACCTGAGCTGAAGTCAGACACTTAACCGACTGAGCCACCCAGGGCCCCCCTTCCCTCATTCTTAAATTGGGTTGTCTGTGGTCATCTTTAAGTCATAATAACTTTCTACTACTTCTACTTTCTGTTGTAACTATTTGCATCCTGTCTTATTTCTTTCATTAGACTGTGAGCTCCCTACAGGACTGACAGTGTCAGGGATGTTTGTGTTCTCACAGGGTCAAGCCTTATGATTGGAACCTGGTCATTGCACAGGAAGATTTATTTTTGAAAGTTTGTACCCTTTTACCAACCTCTTCCTATTTCCCCCAGATACCCCTCTTCTAGTCTGTTTCTATGAGTTTGACTTTTTTTTTCTTTTTTTTGGTTAAGATTCCACTTATAAATGACACCATGCAGTATTTGTCTTTTTGTCTGGCTTATTCACTTAAACGTAATGTCCTCAAGGTCATCCATGTTGCAAATGGCAGAATTTCCTTCATAGTTATTACAGAATAATATTCACGTGTGTGTGTGTGTGTGTGTGTGTGTGTGTGTGTGATATTATGATTTATAATAAGAAATGCTTGTTTTTTGTCCCTGTTTCTGGTACAGAGCTCCTAAAATGCTTGGAATTTTCTAAATGCAATAAAGCTCTTTTGTTAATGAGGTGACTTAAGCAGGTTAGAAAGGGGGCTGGTTGCCAGTGGGGCTAACCATGTGATTAGAGGGTTGGCACTTTTAGTCCCAGAAGGGAGGAGGAACTGGAGGGTTCATCAGTTGCCAATGGACAATGACTTAATTGTCATGGCTATGTAATGAAACCTCCCTAAAGCCCCAAAAGGTCAGGGTTCAGAGAGCCTCCAGGTTGGTGAACCCACGGAGTTGATGGGAGAGTGGTGTACCTAGAGAGGTCATGGAAGCTCTTTGCCCTTTCCCCAGGTCTTGCTCTAT
Organism: Puma concolor; assembly: GCF_028749965.1. Taxonomy (NCBI): domain Eukaryota; kingdom Metazoa; phylum Chordata; class Mammalia; order Carnivora; family Felidae; genus Puma; species Puma concolor. The sequence continues at coordinate 20,984,189 of NC_141673.1, read as the reverse complement.
ACTTCTCTTGCATGTGGCTGTTCCCAAGTTCTATCCTTTTGTAATAAACCAATGATCTAGTAGGTAAAATGTTTCTCTGGGTTCTGTAAGCTGTTCTAGCAAATTAATCAAATCCAGAGAGGGAGTTTTGGAAATCTCTGATTTTCACTTAGCTAGTTGATTGAGAAGCACAGGTAATAAATAACCGGGCTTGCAAATGGCCCCTGAAGTGGAGGATGGTCTTGTGGGGCTGAGTTGTTTAGTCTGTGGAAGCTGATGTAATCTCCAGGTGTAGGTAGTGCCAAAATTGACTTAAATCGAGTTGAAATCTTGGAGACCATGCTAGTGTCTGAGAATTGCTTGTTGGTGTGAGGAAACACACACACACACACACACACACACACACACACACACACACACACACACACACACAGTGCTGCAGTGAACATGGGAGTGCAGATATCTCTTCAATATCCTATTTTCATTTCCTTTGAATATATACCCAGAAGTAGGATTGCTGGATCATATGGTAGTTCTATTTCTAATTTTCTGAGGAACTTCCATACGGTTTTCCACAGTGGCTGTACCAATTTACATTTCTACCAACAGTGCGCAAGGGTTCCCTTTTCTCTACATTCTTGCCAGCACTTATTTCTTATCTTCTTGATGTAGCCATTCTAACAAGGTGAGGTGATATTTGCATTTTGATTTGAATTTCCCCAGTTAGTGATGTTGAAAACCTTTTCAAGTATTATATCCCTATAAGCTATTTGTAGGTCTTTTAAAAAATGTCTATTTAGTTCATCTCAGTTTTTAATCAGATTTTTTTTTTTTGGCTATTGAGTTATATATATGAGTCTTATATTTTGGGCATTAAAGCTTATTAGAGACACAATTTGCAAATACTTTCTCACATTCTGCAGGTTGCCTTTTCATTTTGTTGCTAATTTGCTTTGCTGTGCAGAAGCTTTTTAATTTGATGTAGTCCCAATTGTTTGTTTTTGCTTTTTTGGCTTTGCTTTTGTGTTCATAAACATATGTATTGAATGAAATAGAGAGGACCAGTTTTGCTTTATAGATTGGTAATCCTTCCTCCCAATGTAGCCCAAAACATTTTCCCTCAGAGGTTAACTGAATACCTGCCAGGGGTGTTGCAAAAGAAATTCCTCCATTGGGAAGGAGATTGGACTGTGTAATAGTGCGTTTCGTCCAACTCCAAACTTTCTCAGTCTCTGTAAAAATCTTTGACCCATCCAGAAAAGTTCCCTTTGTATCCTCCTTCTAAACCTTGACCAACCTTCCTGATCACTTGATCACTTACTTAAAAAAAAATCAAAAAACCCCCAAACTTCATTATGAAATAGAACACAGATATGCAGACAAGTGCATAAAATACAACATGGATAATTATAGCATCCCAATCACTAAATTTGTTAAACAACCTATGTTGTGGATTTGGGTAGAAGATCAGCAACCCTGAGAAATTTAGCCTTTTGATATGCTCCAGGAAGGGTTGGAAAACTATGACCTGTGGGCCACGTGTGCATCACTGCCTGGTTTTGTGAATAAAGTTTTACTAGAACACAGTTATGCTAGGTTGTCTGGTGGCTCAGTTGGTTGAGTGCCTGACTCTTGATTTTGCCTTAGGTCACGATTCCAGGGTCATGGGATCAAGCCCAAGTCAGGCTCTGTGCTAAGCATGGAGCCTGCTTAAGATTCTCTCCTTCTCTCTCCCTCTCTCTCCCTCCCCCTCTCCCCCCACCTGCCCCCCTCCGCCCCTTTCCCCACTTGCTTCCATACACCTGTTCTCTAAAAAAAAAGAGCCCAGTCCTGCTAATTTGTTTCTATATCATCTATGGCTATTTCCATGCTACAATAGCAGAGTTGAGTAGTTGTAGAAAGAACTGCATAGTCTGCAAAGCAGAAAATATTTACTCTCTGGCCCTTCATAGAAAGTTTGCCAACTGCTCTTCTAGAGTCTGACTTGGAAAAACAGAACTGCCTCTGTCCTGTGTGGTTTCTACTTAATAAAAGTAGTTGAGAAAATTTTTGTTTGAGAAAAGCAAGTTAAATAATCATAACATTCAAAAACATTAAACTCTAGGATCTATTTTAATGAAATCTTAAGAATAGCCAGAAACTAAACCCAAAGAAAATTATCTCTCAGTCTTGACCTCCTTAAGAGTGTGCTGAATTGCACCAACAACATTTTATAACGAAAAGACTGGAGCAACCCAATAATTTTTTAGGTCACAGGGTATAACTAATTGAATAGAAAAAGAGATCAACATCTTGAGATAATATCCCTGGAGAAGGTAACACCTGAAACAGATTGAGTTTTTTGATTAAGTTATTCCTTAGTGAGTAGAGGTTAAACAGTCAAACAGATGAAAATACTTGATAGGAAATAGAGCTGGAGCACACATGATGCTTGAAGTGACATTTGAGAAGTGCACGTGCACACCACATCCTTCCCCACACTGCATACACACACAATGATGCTTAGTCAAATACAAACCAAAATGAGATGACCCCTGTCTGCCTGTTTTCCACTTGAACACAGAAAGTTTTGACTTTCAAATTGTCAATTGTCATTTTCACCATAGCAAAATCAATCTGATTTTCTTTGGGCAATCTCACAAGTGAAAAGAAAAAGTGGGGCGCCTGGGTGGCGCAGTCGGTTAAGCGTCCGACTTCAGCCAGGTCACGATCTCGCGGTCCGTGAGTTCGAGCCCCGCGTCGGGCTCTGGGCTGATGGCTCAGAGCCTGGAGCCTGTTTCCGATTCTGTGTCTCCCTCTCTCTCTGCCCCTCCCCCGTTCATGCTCTGTCTCTCTCTGTCCCAAAAATAAATAAACGTTGAAAAAAAAAATTAAAAAAAAAAAAAAAAAGAAAAAGTAAGTAATAACTTTAATTTGCCTGCCTACAGGGGAAATGCAATTGAAACCCAAAGATTGTATCAAATTCATTAAAACAAGCAAGAAGAAAAAAAAAAAAAAACAACCCAACTTGGACTCTTGATTTTGGCTCAGATCATGATCTCACAGTTCAATCTGTGAGATCGAGCCCCACGTCAGGCTCTGTGCACTGACAGTGTGGAGCCTGCCTGGGATTCTTTCTCTCCTTCTCTGAGCCTCTCTCTCCATCCCTCACTCTCTCTCTGTCTCTGTCTGTCTCAAAATAAGTAAACATTAAATAAAAAAGAAAAAATATCCAGTGTAATCTTTCCTCTAAGCTGTATTTCGGTCTAAAGTTCTGATAGGTTGAGAGTGGGGTACCTCTTGTGCTGCTTTGAGGCAAAGAGTGAGTTGTAGTCTAAGAAAGGGCTATACAGTTCAAAGCCTGATTACACCACCTTCCTCTTCCTCCCCTCTCCAATTAAAAAAATGATTGTATATAAAAATGCCTCACTTTTCAAATTTGCATTTAAAGAATGTTTGGGGCTTCTAAGTGAAAAGCTAAACACCTTAAAATAGCAGCCTCTCAAATAAAATAATTTTTCCTTCCTCCAGAAAGTAATTGCCCTTTGGAAATGCATTCTTAAAAATGATGTGTAGAATGTAGGTGAGTTGGAGATTGGAAGGAGGCCACAGACCCAGACTGAAACCCTGCCCTCTAAGAATGATCCATGTGCACATGAATACATAGCTCTTATATTCTTCTTTTCTATGCTTCATCGAAGCAGGGTGTAAATGATGTGTGGCAGTGGGGTAGATACAGTGCTTGGGAGTTCAGTGTTTGTCATCAAACCTGGGATCACTTCCTAGATCCAAGATTGTGTGACCTTGGGGAACTTGTTTGTCCTCTCAATCACAGGTACCTGACCTGAAAAATGAAAATGGTACTAATCTCCACTAAAATGTTGTTTTAAGTGTTAAATGAAATAATACGTATAAAAAGGCTTAACGTAGTACCTAGAATATAGTAAAGGGGTGAGAGAGAAATGAGCAGGATACTCATGTGCTTATTAGTGGCTGCTCCAGGGGTGAAACTACTGACAGCGAATAGATGGGGGTGTGTGTGTGTGTGTGATTGCCATTCTGATATCATAGAGATAAGAGCCTTTTGCTTGTTAAGGAAAACATTTAGTAGCTTTCTTCCAACTGTGTTTTTAGACACCTATGTCTTTTAAAAATTTGCAGTCTGGGGGTGCCTGTGCTGCCATCTTGGAGCCTGGAACCTTCTTTAGATTCTGTCTCCCTCTCTCTGCCCCTCCCCTGCTTGCGCACATGTGGGCTCTCTCAAATGGATAACATTAAAAAAAAAATCTGCAATCTGTACTGAAACCATGGACTTCCTACCAATTAATGATTAAAAGCAGCACTGAATGGGGCTCCTGGGTGGCTCAGTCGGTTGAGCCTCCAACTCTTGATTTTTGGCTCAGGTCATGATCCTAGCCATGGGTTGTGGGATCAAGCCCCATGTCAGGCTCTGTGTTCAGCTTTAATATTCTCCCTCTCCCCTTCTGCCCCTCTCCCCTGCTTGAGTGTTCTCTCTCTAAAATAAACAATAACGACAACAAAAACCAGCACTACGTTAAGGTGCCAAAATGTTAAATGGCGATAGGAAAAACTCAGTGAGTGCTTGCTACAATGCCTGGTGCTATTCATTTGTGAACTAGTTTCCTTAATCTTCATAAAACCATAGAAGGTAGCAGTTATTATCCTTGTTATACAGGAGGGGAAGAGGAGGAAGAGGTAAAGTAACCTGTCCAGGTTACACAGCCAGGAACTGGTTGACCCAGTACTCAAGGCCAGGCAGTCTGGCTCCCAAACCTGTTCTGGGCATATCCTTGTGTCCTGGATACTGAGATTTTCCCAACCTCTTGTTGGCAGTGAGTAGAGTGGTTGGTGGAGGAGAGGCTATCAGAACGAACTCCTGAGAGCAGTCTACAGAGATCTATACCCGTGTTAGAACTCGTGTAAGTTAATGGTTTGGTTCAAAAACCACCCTAGGGATTCTGCACCAGAAATGACTCTGGGCCCTCCCTGCCAGGGAAGATGAGACCCTGATGCCTCAGTGTACTTTTCTTTCTAGACCTTTCATTATGGAGGTCAAAGAGTGTAGACTCGAGTATAATTTCTGGAATCTATTGATGATATACCTTTTGGGAACACTTTTAATGTGAAGGGGCTGTTTGAATCTGTCATAAAAATAATTGTAGCCTTTAAGAGTTGTTTTTAAGGATTAATTTAAGACTGAAGAAAATCGCTTTCATCTGCAGGGCCTACTCACGGTCACTTGAATTTTTTGCTTTTATTTCTTTTACAAATACTAATCAGAAGAGAAAAAGGGCATGTCTTTTCAAATAACTCCTGGCCTTTTCCTTTTGGGGTAATGTTTCCTTACAGACTACATTTTTAAGAACTGGTTGGGGATGAGTGGAGGATGAGCAAGAATGATAGGAGAAAAATATGCAGGTAGTGGTATTTAAGATAACTCTTTTGGGACACTGCTTACCAAATGTCTTAGATGGAATACACAGGTATTGAGTCCAGGGTTTTAGCATTCTAAGACACCTGAAAGGCCATTTAGACACCATTTTTGCAGGTAAGGAAGCTGAGAAAAAGCAATTTAGTGACAAAGCTGGGACTAGAAACCAGGTCTCCTGATTTATATGTCCCTATCCTTATATTTTGAACTGACTGCTGGGAAGAACAAAAAGCCATGAGTTCTCCCTGGGCTGGCAGATGAAGCCTTAATATTTATCCCTAATGTTTGGGCTCTTCCACAAAGAGATTCCATAAGTTAGACTTTTCCTAAGTTTTATGTGGGAATAGGAAAAAGTTGTCTTTCTTGCATATAAAATTTGGCAATAAACAGTGCCCTTATTTTGTAACGATACTGCTTGGAATTCAGACTAATTTAATTTAATCCCTGTCTTTCCACTTCCTTCCACAAAATGAATCTTAGCATCTATAAAGGTTATTTTCCAACCTTTTACTGATGCTAATATCCCCCATTCAGCAATTGCAATTTACTGTCTTATTATTCACTTATGATCAGGAATGTTCTTGTACCGTCATTTTGTTGTGATGTTTCCTCGTTGGCTTTAGAGGATAATGCTTAACATTTTTGAAAATGTCCTTTTTCTTCCTCTCTGCGACAGCAAGGGGTTTCAGTGGGCTTTAATACTTCAGAAGGCAAATGAAGGTGAATGTATGCTGGAATTTTCTGTGGAATCTGAAAGTCCTTGAAGGCAGTGTGAATCAGTAAGGTAGAGAAGTGTAATTTAATGAACATACACAAAATAAAGATTGTAGCATCTGAGTTCTAGTGTTGTTTTCTGCCACAAGGAAGAGTCAAAATACAAGAGTCTTGGTCATTTAAAGTCAAGAAAAGGCAACTTCTATGTGTCCTTGCCTAGTCTGCTCTGGGGCTGCCTCTCCTGTTAGAGATTGCATAGTATGTTGGAAAGAATACTAGACAGAAAGCTGGAAGATCTGGGTTCATGGGATGACTCTGACCCCTACCCTGTTAGATTTGGGGCAGATAGGATTACCTCTGTTGTCCAGAGTTTTCTCATTTGTAATTTTGGGTTGTGCTTAAACCAGTGGTTGTCAACCCTGGCTGTGCGTTCTTATCAGCTGGAGAATTTTTGTTTCCTGGATATTTAATGATAACCTCTTAAAACAGAAATATATAATGAATTTTTTAATGTTTGTTTATTTAATTTGAGAGGGAGAAGGAGACCAAAAATCCCAAGCAAGCTCTGTCTGTCAACGCTGAGCCTGACCTGGGGCTCAATCTCATGAGTTGTGAGATCATGACCTGAGACAAAATCAAGAGTTGGACACTTAACCGACTGAGCCACCCACAGGTGCCCCTGTAGGATGAATTTTATAGTGAACACCCACCACCCAGATTCTACTGTTAACACATTATCTATTAGTTGGGAGGCCTTTACAATACACACACACTCCCTCACATACTCCTACATGTTATGGAATAAATGCCTCTGGGATTAGAAAAGGTGAATAAGGGAAATTTCTCTTTTTACTTCATATACTTGTGGTGTTTGAGATTTTGTTAAACAGTGAATATATATTACTAATACTGCTATTACTAAAAACCACCATAACAAAGTAAATATACACATTCTTGGGACTCCCCCCTGCAACGAGTGATACGGCAGGTCCCAGATAGGGCTTTGGCATTTTTAGTTTTTTGAAATGTAGCTAGGATTGAGAATGCAGAAGTATGCGGTCTCTAAAGTGCCACTGAGGCTTAATATTCTAAGGGGCTACAAATTCTCCTTTTCTATTAACCAGAAATTCTCCTCTATAGTAGATTGGTTTCAGTTTCTTCTAGTTTGGTTCCAGATTCTTCCTCGTTCAGAGACAGGCAGCTGAGTGCTGCTATTGTCATAATGATGAGCCTGCAGCCAGCAGAAAGAAGAACATCTTGTGTAAGCAGAGAAAACCTCAGTTTCAGGCAATACAGCCTAGCTTTTTGCCTTTTTTTTCTTTTCTCCTGCTTCTCCCGTGGAACTGTTTGAGATCTCTTTAAAGCCTTTAGAACCACCTCCTTTGCCTCTTTTCTTTGTAGATTATTGCCTGGTTTGCTGTGATTGAGACCATTATCAGCCATTGTTCAAGGTGGCCCCCTATTCCACTCCACAGGCTCAGTTCTCCAGGGAAATCTCCCTCAGATCAGGGCTGGCTGTGCCAACCTCCCCAGGCATCCTGGCCCTTCCTCCTTCTGAGGTACTTTTCTCCATGTTGCAGTTGCTCCTCTGTGCTCCTGTCTGTCTTCCCCACCATGCTGTCTTCAGTGTCTTTGTTCTCTCAGCTGGTGGCACACAGTAGGTGCCTGGTATGTAGGTTGCAGATGTTCGTCCCTCTATATCAGTGACCATGTCAATGTGAGCTTCTTGCTATCCTTGATGGAGCTCTTGTGCTCCCCAAGGACTTTGTATTTGCCAGCCATTTAAACATTAATATTTTATTAAGGTTACAAATTCAAGATTCTAGTTTTTCCTTTAACTTTTAAACACACACACCTTATTATTTAATTCTAAATCTATAAATGTTAATTGTCACAAGCAATCTGGTTACAGTTTGGCCTCATTTGAAGTCTCCTAAACATTCTAATGCATTGATAGTTTTAATATTCTGTTTCCTTTTTAAGAACTCATTTTCCTAATGAAGAAAATTTTTCATGATTCTTACAAATACAATAAATGTGTAACGTGGTAAAACTTCTCCTAAACCTCCCAGTATTGTGACAAACTTAAGCAAAGTTCTGCCATACATCTTAACTTGAAGTCACCGGGCTTAGTTATTCAACCACATAATTTACCTTGGAATTGAAATGGTCATCTGCTAACTAGGCCAATGTGCCAGATTCTCATAAACATTATATACTCTTTAAATATTGAACACAAAAATCTTGATATGATAGATTTAATTTATAACATTATTTCCATTTATTTCTAGATACTCCCAGGCTTAACAGATGTTTACCCACCAAGAAAACAATTCTGCCATCAACCATTCTGCTAGGCTTTAAGGTCAGGAGGTGCTCGTGTCCACGTGGATTTTTCTTAAAACTGTGGGGGACACATAGACCTCTCTTCCAAGGTTGCAATGCCAGGGAAGTCTCCAAATCCACATGTCCACGTGGAATGGTCTTCTAGTCCTCATCAGATGGATTCTGGTTATATCTTTAGTCTGATTTAGGTCTATAATCACCCATCCGGATTGCTTCACTATTAGATTGGTTAAATCCAATCTATTTACTGCTTGATTATATTCCATTTTCTCTTTTCTCATTCCAATGTTTGTAGCTATTTAGATAATATCTGATTGTATTCTGTGTATTTCTGTAGTTCTGCTGACATAGTCTTTAGTGACAGTTAATAATTGTTTTGCTATGAAGGACCCTTTTCATTATCCCCTACCATGGATTTTGGAAGACTATGCAAATAAAAAGACCATCTTTAATAAATGATAATTACTGATCACTTTCTTTTGGCTGACCAAATACAAATTTAACTTCCTATCAGAGCTTCTTATCCTCATGAGCTAATCAGTGCTATGAAATAGATTGATAGAATTCCAATCAAAAGGAAAATTGTTTCTCTTTGCATGTAGCCTGATCAGTGCATATGCCTGACATCTGTTAGGTTTATTGGCAAACAAAGTAATTTGTTAGGTACTCAACGTTTGCTTTGTCAGTATCAGGTGGGGGACCACAACTCAATTTTAAAACTTTGTCTGTTGTCCTTCTTTTCTCAAAGGCTGCTTATCCATTCTTTGCATCTTTTTAAGACGTTTCTTACTCATTGCCTTCACCTCTTACATCTCTAATTTCTACCTTTCACTGTTCTCTTTGGCCCATAAGCATCTTGCTCTTGTTAAAGAAACTCCTGATTGACTTCTGATTCCTGTGAGCATCTTCTAGTCTACAGTCTTTTTTTTTATCTGCTTAATTGGCTTTTGTGTTCTGTCATTTCTCTACTTCTCTTCTTTCCTCTCTGACCAGTCCTTTGTCACTGTCACTAACTCTTTCTTCTCATGTCAGCTGAGGGAGAACAACAAGCACAGGTTTTAGAGTCGGGGAGACCTGGGTTTGAACCTCAGCTCTGTCCTCACCAGCTATGTGACCTTGGGCAGTTCTTCACTTTGCTGAGCTTCAGTTTCCTTCTCTGTAAGAGGAGGATGATAATACCTCACTTATAAGTTGTTGTAAGATTAAAAGGACAGTGTACATATAGTGTCTCAAATGGTGACTGGCATTTTAGACTCTCTTCACTGTGTAATTATAATAATATGGGTATCACCCAAGCTTTATTGAGGCATCATCTTTTCCTGGGAAGTATTCAGCTTTCATTCTGTGCAGTAATTCTAAGATTTGTGTCAAAGCTCCTGCTTCCCAACCACCAGACTCTTATGTCTACTGGTGTGCTAATATTCTTCACCTGGATTCCTCATGTAATCCAAGATTCAGTATTACTCAAGCAGTACTCCACCTGTGACTACTTCCTTGGTTAATAGAATCTCAATCCTCACAGTGTCTCTGAGGTTAGAGATTTCCTTTCTCCCTTTCTATCCACCCAACCAGTGTCTACTGAGCATTCTATTAGGGGCTATTTGCTGTGCTCTGCACTTAGGCTGCAGCAAAGAGCAGAAAGGTCTGAAGCCTGAAGAGAAGGATGACTTTTAAGGAAGTATGACAGGTCCTATGATGGTGAAGAACAGAGTGCAGAGGACCCCGGCAGGGTTGGGATGAAGTAGGGCGAAGTTTAAATTTCCTCTCTCATCTCCATTTTCAGTAGATCCTATAAATTCAACTTAGGGAGTCTCGTATTTCTATTCCTTCTTGCTTACCACTACAACTGTTTTATTCACTCCCAGTATCCCAGGCAGATTGGTCTAGGCTGGACATTCCTAAGAGTTTCCTAAATCTGTCTCCAGTTTGTTTTTGAAGCAGCCACCAAGGTCTCTTCATGAAGCACAAATCTCCTATCTCTCCCTTGCTTAAAACTCTTTATTGGCTATACTCATCAAAATTCAGTGTAGGAAGCAGAGGTCACTCTATGTATTCAATCAGGAAAGGATTTAACATGGGGGTTAGGAATGATAATATCAGAGGAGGGTTAGAGGAACAGATACAGGAGGGATGCACCAATGTCTACTAAAAGCCCGGAGTTTAAGAACTTCCAGCCATAGTTGTTCATGGATCAGGAATCCATGGTGCTACTGCCCCTCAACTGCTTTTCCTCACCCAGCAAGACATTGTACCCCAGAATGCTGCAGGAAAACACCGTACCTTTATGATCTTATCAAAGTGAAGAGCAGCCAAAAGAAGTCAAGAAAATGGTCTCCTTCTAATTTCCACCTTCCAGAGTTCATGCAAATGCATCAAATTGATGGAACCTAATTCTCCTTCAGAACCCTGGCTTCAAGGAGTGTGGTAAATGCAGGTTTTAATTTGCCAGCCTCTGTATGGGAAGGGACACTGAAAGAGGGAGGAATCCACAGGGAGCAAGGCACCAATGGCATCCATCCCACCAGGCTCTCTGCTGCCTCTAAGAAATGTAACCTAATGTTCATATTTGTGTGAAGTTTCACCCTGATCATCGTATTTTGCCTAACTTCTTCCACCACCTACAATGTTTGCCATTGGCAGGTGCTAAAGAGATGTTTGTTGAATGTGAATGAATGAATGAATACATTTATTCCTGACCCAGTTCTGTCTTACCTCTGGCCATAACTTTATCAGGCACGACCTTCATGGCTGGTCTTAACTTCTACCTGCAGGAGGCCTGCCATTTCTCTGAGGATCAGCCAAATCTGCCCTCCTCAGAAGGTCTTCTAAAATGGCCCTGCTTGCCTCCACCCCCCTTTCTTTTTGACCTTTGCATCTGTGTCATAGAGCTTATCACCGACTGCCTGTATTGCATGTAGCTATGTGCTCACATTTTTTTTTTTTTTACCTACCATGTTGTGAACTTCAGGAGAAGAGTGACTGTTTTATTCACTGACAGGGCACCCTTCCCACCATGCCTCCATTAAGCTTTTCTCACCACTGTCTCCTTTTCTCCTCTTCTCCAGACATAACCACTCTAAAACCCTTATTTTGTAAAGACATCCCTTTCAATTTTCTTATTTTCCTGTAATTTCAATTCAAAGTTGATAATTTGTACGTGTGGTTTAGTCTTTAACTGCTTTTCTCTTGTCCTTCATGGAGACCTGTATGCCAATTTTTTCTTATCCTAACACATTTGTCTTGTTTTACTCCCAGGCAGTAATACAGAATAAACCTAAAAAGGGAAGAGCCTTAGAAAGAAAGAAAGGACAAATTTTAAATTTCTTTTAAATTTTTCAGTGGAATTCACATTATGTTCCCAGTGTTCGGGTTTTCTAGGCCTTGATAATAGAAACTGTATTAGCAGAACATGACAGCCATTATCACGTTCATAGTTGGGATTCTGAGGTATAAAGACAGGGCCATGTGATTTGTCTGTGTTTGTCACAGTGAATTTCTTAGAACTTCACTTTATTTGGGGTAAGGAGCATTCTCTTATTCTTTAAAGTTCATTTTCCAGAAGTATCTATCTCATAAGACAACTGAAATTTGGAAAAGCAAAACAAAAACAACAATGACAAAAAAACAAACCACCTATTCAGAGAGACTGAGATTTTTTTTCTTTGTTTACTTAAATAGACTTTGTCTTGGAGGTTTTAGGTTCCCAACAAAACTGAGCAAAAGTACAGAGCATTCACATATACCTTTTCCCTCATATTGATTGCCTCAACCACTGTCAACATAACACACCACAGTGGTACATCTCAAAGCTGATGGACCTAAATTAACACATAATAATCACCCAAAGTCCATAGTGAACATGAGGGATCACTCTCGATGTCATGCATTTGTCAAAACCCATGAAATATATGGTGTATCTACCATTACAGTATTGAATTTTTACACCATAAAATTCCTTTGTTCTGTACTTATTCATCTCTTACTTCCACTTAAGACCTGGCAACCATTTATCTTAACTATCTCCATAGTTTTGCCTTTTCTAGAATGCCATATGGTTGGAAATATACAATATGTAACCTTTTAGTATTGACTTCTTTCATTTAGTAATATACATCTAAGTTTCTTTCATGTCTTTTCATGGCTTGATAGCCCATTTCTTTTTATTTTTTATTTTTATTTTTATTTTTATTTTTATTTTTTTTTAATTTTTTTTTTCAACGTTTATTCATTTTTGGGACAGAGAGACAGAGCATGAACGGGGGAGGGGCAGAGAGAGAGGGAGACACAGAATCGGAAACAGGCTCCAGGCTCTGAGCCATCAGCCCAGAGCCCGACGCGGGGCTCGAACTCACGGACCGCGAGATCGTGACCTGGCTGATGTCGGACGCTTAACCGACTGCGCCACCCAGGCGCCCCATAGCCCATTTCTTTTTAATGCTGAATAATATTCCATTGTCTAGATGTACCACAGTTTTTGTGCTTTCACCTACTGAAGGACATGTTGGTTGTTTCCAAGTGTTGACAATTTTGAATAAAGCTGTTATAAATATTTGTGTACAGGTTTTTGTGTGGACATAGGTTTTCAACTCTTTCGGGGGGAAAAACAGGTGCACAGTTGCTGGATTGTATGGTAAGAGTATAAGAGTGTGTTTTAAAGAAACCACTAAACTGTTTTCTAACGTGGCTGTATGACTTTTGCATTTCTGCCAGAGATACAGATTTATTTTTGTTACAGGTTCAAGGACTTCTTAAAAATTCATAAAAGGAAAAATCCATTCCTAAGAAGGTGTAGAATGGTCAGTGTATGGCCTACTTTCATTTTACCAAAATATGAACATGTTAGTTATTTAAAATGCTCATTCTGTTTCTCCTCTCAACTCAAATAATAGAACTCAAAATTGATTACAGAGAAATGAGGAGAAATTGTATAAAAAAAAGCAGGCAGGATAACCACATCTGTAGCACTAATACTATGGTTCATTCTTGATTTTTTTTTTTTTTTTTTTTTTGCTTGTGGATCAGCAACATTGGGAGAATGGGAGATGTAGGTATTCTTCTGACCCCCACCCCAGCTGACTTGGCCAGGTGTCTGCAATCGCTTTGGTGGGCTTCCTTGCCAATGAAGATGTTCCCCAGTTAGTCATACCAAGGGGAGACTGTTCTTGAGGTGCTAATGGCCATTGCAGCTATGCACGAAGAGGAGTTTTATTCCTGTTCTTTAGGTCCATCATAATTAATTTCCTGTGAGGTCGGGGGAGTGGGTGAGAAAATTAGATAATCCTTTGGCTGGTATAGAGGGTCTATTATAAGCCCTGGGTCTTGCCCTATTTCCTCAATCCATATCCCTTCTTGTAATGGTCCTGTATGTTGGATGGGCACTGGATTTCCAAGTAACAGCCACAGCCCATTGGTAGCCCTGCTCTTAAGAGTAAAATTCTGCACATAGAAACACAGGGCTCTGTCCCCTCCAAAGTTAAATGCTGGTGAAATTTCTCCAAGAAGGCCCTTCTGCTCAAGAAAATCAATAGCCTTTCATCTGCCAGGCAATTCAAAGTAGAAAGTATGTTTGGAATGCCTTATTGTCCCCAAGGTGCCCCAATTAGTTGGGTTACCATTGAAAGCCAGGAGTTGCAGAGATTGAATCTTTGTGGAGTAAATTAATGCTTGCGGTGTTCTGTAATTTCAAGGAGAAGGAAAATTCTTAAATAAAAAAGTGAGCTAATTAAAAATAAGCTCACAGGGATTTTTAAATTTTTTGAACTGAAAGTTTTTTCCCAATCATATTAAAAACAATTCCACAAATACACACTGAGCATCCATATATACCAGGCATTGCAACAAGTGGAGAGGTTTGACAGATGGACAAAATACTCTTACATCACTCAAGGAACATAGGCTCTAATGAGACAGATACACAGGGGAGCCCAATCTCCCTATTACCATTTATTTGAGTATGTCCAGGGAGAGTTCACCTCTGGGGATACAAAGGTAAATAAAACTCAGGAGTAGGACTTTCCTGAAGAAATCCAATAATAAGACCATTAGAATAACACGTGATCAGTGCCATAAGGTAGAAATGGTTAACTCTAGAATGTAGGGAGTGTGTATCTAGAAATGCTTCAAGGATGAGGGAGATGCTTGAGTTGGGTCTCAAGAGAACTCAGTAAGAGTTCAGGAGGAAGGCAGGGAGAAGAAGTTCTAAGCAATGGAAAAAGCTTGTGCCAGGACCCTGGAAATTGTTTTTTAAGTTTGTTTATTTTGAGAGCGAGCATGCACACATGGGTGGAGGGTCAGAGAGAGGCAGGGAGAGAGAATCCCAACCAGGCTATTAGGACATGGATGAATGGGAGGAGGCAAGTGGGGAGTGATGGCAAGAGGAATGACAGGAGGACGATTATGGGGTATCCTTCATCCTGTACATGGTAAGAATCAGGCAAGAGTGTTGAGTGGGAGAGGGCATTATGGTGTTTTCACTTAAAAATCCTTAGGTGGCTGTGAGGGATGGATTGAACTGAGTGAGACACGAGTCAGGAAAGCACATGTGCTTGCGCTCTCTCTCTCTCTCTCTCTCTCTCTCTCTCTCTCAAAAATAAACATTAAAAAAGGGGGGCACCTGGGTGGCTCAGTGGGTTAAGCATCTTATTCTTGATTTCAACTCAGGTCATGATCTCACAGCTCGTGACTTTGAGCCCGGTGATGGGCTCTGCACTGATGGTGTGGAGCCTGCTTGGGATTCTCTCTGTCCTCCCTTTCTGCCCTTTCCTCCCTCCCCCCTTGAAAATAAGCAAACATTAAAAAAGAAAGAAAGCTTCTAAGACCATCACATTAGACCAGGGGAGAATTGGTAATGAGACTGAGGTGGTGGAAATGGGGAGATGATGGATGGAAGAAATGTTTAGGAGGGACTATGGGCAAGATGAGTTAAAGAATGATGCTGAGATTTCTAGACACCCTATAAAGGGTCCCAAATAGTCTTCCATGTAAGAGTCAATAAATGTCCTTTCATTTGGGCAGCAGAGTAGATAGTGATGCTCTTAAATGGAAAAAAAGGGGGAAGAAAAGGAAGTTCAGAGGAAGAACAGATTTGGGAGAAAAAGATATGTTTGGTATTGAGTCTAGGATTTTTTTTTCCTTTGGTGGCTTTTTTTTTTTAACAAAACTACCTGTTTCTGTTTCTTGCCAATGACAAATCCATATGCCTGTTTTGTAGATTGGCGTGCTATTGCTAATTGAAAGTACTCTAATTGAAAACTATGTCCTTCCAGATGACCATTGGAAAATAACCTTCATACATTATACAGGATTGCCATGGTTATTTATTTATTAAGCCTCCTCTCAGGCTGGGTAATCAGAAACAGGGATGATGTGGTCAGGCCCAGAGGATTTCTATATCTTGCCTTCGAGGCAGCTCCCTGGGAGGAGAGAGAAATTGCCTAGATTCCTGGGCTCCTAGTATTCTGAAACTATTTGTTCTAGTTGATGCTTCAGAGATCAAGGACCTTGTCAACTTCTTCTCAGGATAAGCTTGGGCCAGAGCAATTTTAACATTAAAAAGGAGAAGGAAAATGTGAAATAAGGATCCATAAAATCTCTTGATTTATTAAATAAACATAATTTAACATTTTTGCTCAGTTTTTCAGTTCCTGTTATATAGGTGAGGATCAGCATGCAGTTCTTGGTAATTCCTGTTTCTAATGGGGCAGGAGTTGGCATATTACATGTAGGTACCCCCTGACCCTGGATACCACTTTAATGTCTGTTATACATTATTAAATACCTATATAAGCTTGAACATTGTGGTATGGTCCTGAGTACTGTATTTAAAGTGACCTCCGAGATTTAATTCCTCGATAGTCAAGGATTATTGGAACTTTATATGGATGGTAGAAAGCATATGAACAGTTAATACAAGCATTGGTTGTCCTGTAAATATTCAAGAAATATATACTGAGTACCTATCATATTATGGATACTTTAGGCTTTGGGGACACCATGAGTTCAAGAGACCATCCTTGCCTGAAGGGAGCATATTTTATAGTTTAGAGGACAAATGTTAAATCGGCAATCAAATAAGGAGACACATTACATAGACCACGTGGTGGGAATGAGCTCTGTGAGTTCAAGAAACAGAAGGAGGGTAGTAGTTGGGGTATATGCATATACTGTAGAATGAGGAAGAAACGGCTCACTTTTCCCAATGAGCAACGGAATGCTTATTAGAGACTCGTAAATATAATAGATTTATGTATACTGCATATAAATCATACCCCATCTTGTTCAACAACATAGTGAGGTGACTCCCATTTCCTTGACAAGGGAGCTGGCTATGTGGGACCGGGTCTCCAGGACCTGAGCCTGGACCTTTTGACTCTTCCATTGCCCCTAACTGCAGACCTGTAGGATTGAACAAGGCACTTGGAGTGAAGAAGTGCTGAGTCACTGGCCTCCTAGGCGGCCTTTCAGAAGATATGGGTCTTGAATTTTGTGATGGCTTTGATGGGATATTAACAATCATCAAGCAGTGATAGTGGCAGTAACTCTGCCTACTAACATATAGTTTTATACTTTGCAAAGTACTTTATATGGTTCCTCGTTTGTGGCTCAGAAGAGCCCTCACAGGTAGGCAGAACTTGTTTTATTCTTCTCATTTAGGTTAAGAGATGACCTGAGGTGACACAGGGGACTGGGCTGGGACTTGGCTCCACTGATTCTAATTCAGGGTCCTTGCCTTAAACCACAGAAACTCCTGAAGGAGGAGATCTATATGGCTCATAAGCTTATAGTTCTTCAGACTTCCAGAAAACAAATTTGTGCTTTCTTCAGAGTGCTTTTGATGGTGAAAAAGAGACATAAAAAATGGACTCTCTCATGAATATATTGAGCTCACCACACATACACACACACACACACACACACACACACACACACACACGCCCCTTGGTCTCCTCAGATTCAGCCCAATTCTGACTCTTCTGACCTATTGTGTGCCAGGGACTATCAAAGGATCTCAAATATGTTAAAAGCTGCTAATTATTTTAGCACAATGTTACTTGACCTATAATAAAAGACTAGAAATAATGGTATTTACATGCATAGAGAGGAAGATGTGATTAAGTCACTTTGGGGAATTTGGGGAAAGCTTCACCAAGAAGATAATAGTAAACTGGGCTTTAAAGGATTATTCTAGGGAGAGAAGGTTATTCTGGGAAAAACATATTCTTCCTCAGATACCCTATTCCTTTGTCATGGTAATTGGGTGTATACAGAACGTGGGATCTATGGGAAGGAATGGTGGGAAATGATGCTGGTAGATTGAAGTCTGGTTGCAAAGGGCCTTGAGTGCCTGGCTCAGGAGGTGCTGTATTTGGCCTGAGCATGCCAGGTTTGTTAGTGAGGCAGTGACATGATTAAACTTGCTGTGTTTTAGAAAGCAAATGCGGTTGGTAAGGGAAAGTCAGGTTGGGACAAGGGACAAGTCAGAAATTATTATAATAGTTTAGGAGAAGGAAGATGGCCCTCACCCGGCCATCATGCCTAATTATACATTGAGGAGAATGGTAGCAACAACATTAGTGAGGCTTAAAGACCAATTGGATGTGGAGACACACCAGTTGGATTTTGGATGCACACACTGGTTGGTTTTCCATTAGTACACACACACACACACACACACACACACACACACACACACACACACACCCCTTGCTCTCCCCAGATTCAGCCCAATTCTGACTCTTCAAGCTAACCATTGATGTAGTTTTCTATCCTCAAGAAGGAGAGAAAAAGTTTAGGTCTGTGATCTTAAGGATCCTTTCTGTGTGATGTGATTGTTGACCCCATAGGATTGTTCTGGCTGAGAAATGCTGAGTGTAAACACAGTTTTGAAGGCTTGGATGCGATGACTATATGTATTGCAGATTATTTACCTTTTATGTATTTGGAACTGTTGTTGCCTATTTGAAAGCCCGCCTACTAAGCACTTTGGGGAAATTACTCTCACTCATCGAGTGACCTCTGATAGGGAAACATTGGCAGGGCAACCTATTCTCCCTTCATTTCATGCTGAAGGAGAGCTGAGGTATTAGACAAGGGATTACACTGCAGTGCTTATGTCCAATCCCACACTTTTCTGGAATCCTCTCCACTCTTCTAGTAATTAGGGATCACTCATCCTGACTTTCAGTGTAATGTAAGGTAGAGTTAGGAAAAAGAAACCAACAAATACCAACTGCTTGCTCTTCAAATTACAAGCATCAAGAATTCATTTCTGTTGTATAAAGGGTTAAATTTAATCTGAGGTAAAAATGAGTGTTTCTTTTTTAATATGGATTTGCCTCATTCCTACTTCACCCAAATTCATGTAACACTGTGGGAAGAGTCCCCAAGTAATCTGACATGCTTAGTCAAAAATATTTTGGGGGCGTCTGGGTAGCTCAGTCCATTAAGTGTCTGACTCTGTTTCTGCTCAGGTCATGCTCTCAGGGTAGTGAGATCGAGCCTTGTATTGGGGCTCCATGCTGGGTGTGGAGCCTGCTTAAGATTCTTTCTTTCCCTCTGCCCCTTACCTTCTAGCTCTCTCTCTTAAAACAACAGCAAAAAACAAAACACAGGGGTGCCTGGGTGGCTCAGTTGGTTGAGTGTCCGACTTTGGTTCAAGTTATGATCTCACAGTTCTTGAATTTGAGCTACACATTGGCTGTCTGCTGTCAGCCCAGAGCCGCTGCAGATCCTCTGTCCCATCCGCCCTCCCCCCACCTCTCCCCTCTTGTGCTCTGGCACGCTCTCTTTCAAAAATAAATAAACATTAAAACACACACACACAAAACAAAAAACAAAAAAAAAACCTTCAAAAAGGTTTTGGGGTCCTCTTCTATGTCCAAGTCCTGTGTTTCCATGGATTAGAGAGGCATTTTGAGGCTGTCCTGATTGTTCATATACTGGTATTGCCACCTGGGCAAGCACCTTCAACCTCTCTGAGCCCCAGTTACTGCAGTGAACATTATCCTATTTGTGTTCTGGGAGTGCTGTGAAGGCTGAGACATGTGAGGCCACTTGAAAAAAGTCTGGCACAAGGTAGGGTTCAGTATATGTTAGTTACTGGTTGCTAGAAGTTAGGGCAGAGACAAGCTTTTCCTTTAGGGAGATTTTGACTTTGTTTTTAAAACCATTGGTTGGCAGCATGTTCCTTAAAATTTCTTGATTCTCATATCTCCATTAATAGATCCTGATGTCAAAAATGGAAGTATATGCAGGTGCCTGGGTGGTTCAGTGGGTTAAGCGTCTGACTTTGGCTCAGGTCATGATCTCACGGTTCGTGAGTTTGAGCCCCATGTCGGGCTCTGTGCTGACAGCTCAGAGCTTGGAGCCTGCTTTGATTCTGTGTCTCCCTCTCTCTCTGCCCCTACCCCACTCATGCTCTGTCTCTCTCAAAAATAAATAAACACTTAAAAATTTTTTTAAAAATGGAAGTATAAGGCCATGTACCCTCTTGATGATCTAGAAAATAGGTGTATTTTTACTTTGTCTCTTCAGGCTGATTACAGAAAGTAGAATCATTTTGGCATTGAAAGATGGAGCTTTACAAATCCTTGTCTTTCAGACTTTATAAAACTCTGTCAGCATGCTTTTCTGAAGCAAATTTACTAAAACTATCTTTTTTTTCTTATTTATTAAATTTTTTTTTAATGCTTATTGTTGAGAGAGAGAAAGCATGCGAACAATGCAGTATGAACAGGGAGGGACAGAAAGAGAGGGAGACACAGAATCTGAAGCAGGCTACAGGCTGTGAGCTGTCAGCACAGAGCCTGACCTGGGGCTCGAACTCATGAACTGTGAGATCATGACCTGAGCCAAAGTTGGACGCTTAACCAACTAAGTCACCCAGGTGCCCCTCTTTTTTTTTTCTTTTAAAACAAGTGACAGGTATAGGTACATAATTCAAATTACCTTCTAGTCTTCGAAAAGAAGTGTTAAATCATGCTGTTGTATAACTTTAGGTAAATTATCTTGGCCAGTCAAATAGCCGTCTAACATTTGGCCGCATCTCATTTATTGAGAACCTTTTATGCATTAAGTACTGGTGTTATACCTGGGAGCAAAATATAGTCCCAGAAATTGTCCCAAGTTTATTTGACTTGGATATTTTGTCCTTTACAAAATTCAGTGGGTGTTTGTTGCTATGTGGAATGTAAGGTGGTTCTCTTGTCTCTTCAGGAGGGAGGGGTGGAGAAGTGGCCAAACTTTAAAAAATTAATTGCATTAAAGTGACTGGAGTACCCGTTTTCATTGACCTAATTGCTACATAGATGTGCAATTATTTAATCTAAGTAATTTGTACTTCTGCAGTTTTATCATTTTCATGCTTCATCATCACCCTGTATATTCAAGGTATTGAACCTGTTCCATAAACAGTATTAATCTCAATTACTTTGTGAACTTTAAATAATATTCCCTTATTAAATATATTCTTTGTTATGCTGCCCATGTTTTTACAGTGTCAGAAGCTGTTGATGCTGATAAAAGCAAACATTTAGTTTAAAAACCTTTTCATGTTTTAATGAGATTAAAAAAATAATGTGTACATTTATATTTCCCAAGGTTTTGGTTATGGAAAACACCTTGTTAGGCAAATATAGAACTTTGAGTCCAGAGTCCAACTCATGGCTTGGCTTTTTATTCAAGGGACATTCAAATAGAACATTTTCAGTCTTGGCCAGAACCATGGTGTTGAAACCTCGAAAAGAAGATTTAAATTGGCCCATGAGACTATAAACTTCTTGAAGGCAGGGCCTGCCACTTGGATCTCTGTAGCTCTGAAACATGGTTGGCTGTTCTTTAAATGTTTGGTGGTTGAACTGAAGTGAGTAATGAAACTGAATTTGGGACTCTGTGTCCCAGGTTTTCCTTATTTTATGTACATAGGACTACCCTGGCAAACCATACTTCTCAAAAATTTCATCTTCTTATGTTCATCTTTGTGGAACATTTTTATGGCCTCCTGCTGTGACTCATTTGGGTAATGAGTTAACTGCTTCCTTGGAGCCCAGCCCTTCCTTTTAAGCTGTGGTATTCAGGTCCCCCAAAGTAGTTTGCCTCTGGGTAGAAATCACAACAAAGTATCGAAATGATACTTCAACTTCTAGGTAAAGACAGAACTAAAATTAAAAACTCTATATCATGTAAGCCATCTGAAAAACAAACCTAGGAGCATTTGTATCTTTCCATTAACTCTTGGCTACTGCAAGGGAATTCATCTTTTCTACAGAGATAAAAAGGTTACCCAAGACGGTCTCCCCAGATTCAAAAGTTCTGAAGTTTTAGTGTGGAGTTCAGTTTGACTGGCATTTAACTTTAGAACCTATGCCCCTATCTAATTTAATTGTCACGACCAAAAACAGATTAATTCAGATATATGTGCTAAGTTTTTAGGCTCATTGTTAGAATGGGGAAAAAGGCAAGAAGGAAAAGTGTCACTTTCTCTAGTCTCTAGTCACCACGAAGGGATTCACTCCTTTGCCTCTTCCTTTTTTTTTTTTTAATTTTTTAAAAACATTTTTATTTATTTTTGAGAGAGAGGGAGAGAGGGAGAGAGGAAGGAGCAGAGAGAGAGGGAGACACAGAATCCGAAGCAGGTTCCAGGCTCTGTGCTGTCAGCACAGAGCCCGATGAGGGCCTTGAACCCATGAACTGTGAGATCATGACCTGAGCTGAAGTCAGATGCTTAACCAACTGAGCCACCCAGGCACCCTGACTCCTGTGCCTCTTCTATTAGTCTAGCACAGTTTCGCATACTTCAGTGTGCCTGTGAACTTTTGTACAGGTTTGTATGCCCAAAACCACATTTTCCCTGTCTTACAGGTGACTTAAGAGACCTCAAAAGGAACTCTTAGCTATCTTGATGAATTCATCTCTGACAACGACTCCTGTGCATATAGTGCACAAGAAAATGATAAAACTAAGGGAGAAATTTCTGGAGAGACCTTTAACCCTTTTCTGCCTCAATTTCTCACTTGTGAAATAGGGAGTCTAGTGCCTGGTCCTCACATCCTGTGCCTTGGCCATAAAGAAGCTTATGTCCAAAGTGCTTCTACTGTACTCAGGGTGATCTCTCCATGCCCAGTATCAGGCTGTCTGGTCTGGAGATGCCAGCAGACCTCATTTAGGGGGGGTTCCAAGTCTGGCTTCTTGCAGAGATACTGTGGGATGCATAGGAAAACTTCCTGAGCCTTCTGGTGTCACTATGGGGCTTTGGAGCTTATTTTTAATAACAAGCAAATATTATCAGCAACTGAATGGAGAGTGAGATGCCAACCCTGCCAAAGTTCTGTTGGAAGCAGGGGGCTGTCCTGTGTCTCTCAACCCACTGTCTCTGATGCTCTCTTGTCACACTGACAGGGCTCTCGCTGGCTGGGCTGATTGGTCGCTGGCAATAACTGATATGGAATACTGATATTCTCACGGGCAGTTCCTTCCACTCCAAAGAAGCTCCTTTCCTCCCCTCTTCCCACGTTCCCAACCCCAGCCTGGTGCCCAGCCACCCCCGACCGTGACGCCCCTTCACCCGGGGGAGGACAAGTCCTGGGCGTGATGCTCTGAGCTGGCGGTGAAATCCACCAGGCTGCTTTCACTCCAGCTCGCTCTCGGGAGAGTCCTGCTCCAGACTTCTCAGGGTTTTTACAGCACAAACAACTGCATGCGGGCCGAGGGGAGGCTGAAACGGACTTGTGTGTGGCGGTTTTATCGCCTTTCATCACTTTGCTGGCCTCATCCCGAGGCACTTGCCTGGATTTCTTTCTGCCTAAGACTGAGGAAGGATCCCTTCTCCTTCTTTTGACTCTTTCTATTTTTATGGTAAGTGCTTGCATTGAATGAGCTGCTCTGCTGCAGTGAACTGAAGGCTCTTGCTCGCTTGCTCCCTCTCTTCCCAGCTAAGCTTTAGTGACCTTCTCTCTGCGTTTCTCCTTTTTTCATGGATCCCTTGTCTGGGGTGAACCAGAGAACTAAAATGCCAGGGCTCATTTGTCTGGACTGTTTTTCTTTCTTTCTTTCTTTTTCTTTTTTTCATAAACCCGAGCTTCTCAGCTCTGATGGAAACATAAGCACTCTCTCTTTGTCCTTGAAGCGGCAGCCAGGGGAATGTGTTCACGCTGGTAAACTGCAGCAGTGTGCAGGGAATCTGTGGAGGGTGACTGACAAATTTGGGCAAGATGAATCCTTGGTGTGCTGAGGTTCACTCTCAGAATCCGGAAGGGCCGGGGCTGGGCGGCCCACATAGCAAACTATTCCATCTTTCCAGGTGAAGACAGCACCCGCGTGAGTTATGTCGGAGTCTGCCGTGGGCAGTGGCACTTGGAGCACCTGCCCCCCGAGAGTCCAGACCGGCCCTGTGTCTTGTGGGCTTCACAACTTGGGCAGTAACATTCGCGGCGGGGAGGAATCCTGCACTGGCGGATGGAGTGATTCATGACCTCATTGCTTCCTTTTTCCTTTGGAATCTCAGGGTGCCTGCTTTGCAAACCATATTTTACATCCTTTTCAGAGGCTGGTGGGGCAGTGATGACAGGAACATTTTTGAGTTGGCAACACAGTTTCATCCTCCTGCTGGGAGAGAAAATGCTTTGAGGCTACTGGAATGGTTAGACTTTTTTAAGTGAAAATAAGCAGGTTTCCGAGGAAGAACATGTGTGTTGCAGCATCCACAGGCAGATTGTTTATTCCAGGACATCACTCTGAGAATAGTGTCCTAATTTTTCACCTGGTCTCCTGAGCCTTGCTGCAGACAGAAACACAACTTGAGGTCTATTACTGGCTTGCTGCCTCCTGTAGCCCAAAGGAAACCGAGAACATTTGGTATAGATCTCACTGGTGGTTGACTGAGTACCTCTCTTCACAGGGAGATGTCCTTCTCTTTTTGTTTTTGGTAGCAGGTGTGTTGAATTATTTTGGCATTCTAGAGAATAAGCTTCGCAGTGGTGTTTCTGCTTAGTTCTTTTCCAGCTTGGGCTGGAAGATGGGTTGTCTTATTTGATTTTTGTATGGGATTTCTAATTCTGGTCCATTTCACTCTAGGGAGGGTTCTGATCAAATGTAATTCAGCCTATGATTTGTAAGATACTGCACTAATAAATGTGATTTTTTGGTAACAAATGAGAGAAAAAAGGTGGGGTGAAATTTCTGATCTTTCCCCTGTTGATTGGGAATTGGAATATAAAGTTCCTCAACTGTCTTGCTCATTCTCACCACTTTTATTTCTACTGCCTGTGTGGATTTTTCTTAAAATAGTGGTGATGACATCAGGCATATGCTTTCATTCTGTTCCCTGGGTTCAAAGTAGATACATTTGGTGGAGGGTTCTTATATGAAAG
Source organism: Puma concolor (assembly GCF_028749965.1). Classification (NCBI taxonomy): domain Eukaryota; kingdom Metazoa; phylum Chordata; class Mammalia; order Carnivora; family Felidae; genus Puma; species Puma concolor. Next base: position 20,959,355 of record NC_141673.1, on the reverse strand, counting down.
CATACGTTTAAATAAAGAGCAAGAATTTGTAGATATTTATGTGACAGTCCAGTTTCAGAGTGAAACCAGCAAATAGGTTAACAGCAACACAACAAAAAATTAGGATCCTTGCAGACTGTAAACTCTGAATCCTTAAGTAATGTTTGAAATACTTTTGGCATTGTTTGGATTAGCTCTTCTAATATCCGTTCTTTCCTACACTCAGTTATAGCTCATAGCAATGTTGTAATCTGACTGGTAGACTTCTCTGCTTCCTTGAATCATTCTTTCATTCTTACTTGTTTACTTACATCCTTAACGGTGTTTTCTTACCTTGCTTATTCTTTTATTCCTCCAATTGCAAGGATTTTTATCAGGTGCCTGGCAACACAGCCTGAGGTACTCAAGATGGGAAGCGTTAGAATCGGCTTGTATGTCAAGGAAATAGACTCTGCATTTCACACTGCAAGCAATTTTGCATGCATTGGAAAAAATATATTTCCTTTTAATTAGTAGCAACTTCAGCTTTGAGAGAAGAGAATTCCTTAGGCTTCTTTATCTTGCTGAGCAGAATGTTTGCCTATACAGCCAGAAGTGTGTGTGTGTGTGTGTGTGTGTGTGTGTGTGTGTGTGTGTGTGTGTGTGGGTGTGTGTGGTATATGCAAGTATATACACAAATGTTTACTTAGGACTGTTCTGTGAATATACTTTTAATAGTTGTAGCATGCTCATTTAGAGGACTGAAACAAAATTCCTAAGCTATTGCTTACCATTCTCTAGCTAGCTTTTTTTGTTGTTGTTATTGTAGGGATTTCCCCACTTCTCACACCCCTCCTCCAGATAACGCCTTTGGGAATTTCTTTGAATTGGGAGAATTCTAAGGCATTTCCTTGTCTCACAGCATGGTGTCATGTTAATTCCTTTGCAGGGTCTCTGAAGGCAGCATAGAAAACTACAGCAGGAAAAACTGATAAAAGCTGTGCTGAGTGGAGCCAGTAGCCTCTTGTGATGAAGTCACCACAACATTTTATTTGTGTGTTGATTCAGCTGCTGTACCTTGCAACTGGTTTTGCTTGCCACTCTGGCAAATTGTAGTTATTTGAAATAGGTCTAGAAGCACCTACATTGGTGTAGATGCACTTATTCATTTTTCACACTTGTTAATTACAGCCATCCTTAAAACCCGTGCTCTTACTGTTTCTTTCGGGGGTGGTTTAATTTGAAATCTGCAGCTTCTACTGTAAATCAGTATTCCATTTTTATCCTGTTCCTCTCTGTGTTCTTTCCTACTTCTGCTTTATATATGTTGCTATATGTGAGCACTCATATATGTATGCTTAGAAACTCAGGCAGTGAAAATTGACAACTAATGAAGAGTTGGTTACAGCTTCTTGTTTAGTAGCTGAACTTCAGTGTTCAGAGGGAAGAAATTGCCCCTATTAATACAAATATAACCTCATGCTTCTACAGGCATTCTTGTCATTGAAACTGTTTTCCATAGTTGATTACCAGGACTAGAAATAGAATCAGTTTTGCATCGTAATTAATGACATTCTAGATCTGTCTAGGTTGGACTGCCCTCAAATCTTGACATGTTTACTACCCAAAAGGTCTTTGTATTTAGAGGGGGAGTTGATGGTGTCTATTTTTACAAAGTAAAAACTTTGATTCTATAACACAGCCTTTTTTTGGGGGTGTGGGGGAATTGGATGAACCATATCATTAAGGATGTTGGCTGATTTTTTTCTGTTGCTTTTTCCAGTACAATTAATATAGTCCCTTTACCATGTCTCCATGAGCCTTTTTTTTTAAACAGAGGAAAAGAAGAGGAATGTACAACTCCCACATAAAGCTGCTTAGGGAGAGGACTGTTCTTTAACAGAGATTCAAGACCACTTCTAACACCAGCTATGGTGATCTACTTTGAAAGGAACTTGCTATTCAGTTGGCAACTTACATTGTATAAAATAGGAGAAATGCTTCATGAGCTGTGTTGAATGTTGCATTTTTGATCTGTGCTTCCCTATTGAATTCATTTAGGACTATAGTCACTAGACAGCTTTGCAGGAAAAAAAAAATCATGTCCTCAGTAGCATAATAATCTAGCCAGACTGTCATAAATGTTTATGTTGCAAGTTATATCTCTTGGGTGGTAGAGGGAGATGGCAGAATTTTGGAGCAGAACCAAATCACAGCCCCAAAATAATGTAAGACGAAAGGGGAAATTCTTCCCTTTATGTAGCATTTAATTCTCCAGTCAAGCTGTTGGCCCTTAAGTCTGAAGATCCAAGAAATTGTTAAAAACAAATAATAACACGTTTTGTGGACCTTGTCTCTAATAGAAATCCTTGACCCTTAATTAGGCATCTGCTGAGTGGCCTTTCTTTCGGCTTGTGTGAACCAGCAGCCATTCTTATAGAAAACAGACATACTGTCATGCAGTAGGAATTTACTTACTTACATTTTTCCTGTTGGTCTCCCACTGGGGACCTCCTGTGAGTGTCAGAGGGAATCAGTGTCTGGAGACAGAGAAGACAGCTAGTCACAGTGGGATGTCTTCAGGACCCCAGGGTTCCAGTGCAACCTCAGGCACCAACTGCTATGAGACTCCTACTCCTAACAGCTCCCTTGGGCTTGGGCTAGATAATCTCATTGGGTTCCCCCAGCCATTGAAAATTATGAACTGTTATTTTACCTCTATTTTTTACTAGATGGATGGTAATTTTTAAGGCAATGGATACAGATTAGACATTCTTAGGAGGTGGGCTATACATGCCCTTGATAACCTTCCCTGGAACTATAACCATGACGTGAACATCAGATTCAGAAAAGTGTGATAATGGTGAGCCTTCATGAACAGAGCTCCTGTGTGTATGACTACTGCCTGATTACCCTGGGACATTTTGAAATGTTCCTCCTAACCATAGAAAAGGACCTTAAGGCATGTGTTATCAACCCTCTCATTTCATATATAAGGAAGTTGACTCTCAGGGAAGTTAAATGTCCTCCCCAGGGTTGGAGACCTAATTAGCACCTGGGAAGACATTTCAGTGCAGTGTGCGTGGATTTACTCAGATCCCTTGTTCTATTCCTGGTGTGGGACCCTTTCCACAATACACAGCTGACACTTACTGTGTCATTCATTGCTCACAAAACTGCTTTGTGGCATCCAACTCACTGGTGTCCATTATTTCTGGGTTCATTTCATGCAGATTACGTGGCTGTACCAGTCAGAGTGAGTCACATCAAGCCAATGTTTATGGTAATTTGTTCATGCTTGTGTAGAAATGCATTTTTTATATTGAAGTTTTGCTTTTCTTATGAACATTTCAAGAATTTTACAAACATTATGCTCAGTTATTTTTTCCCCTGGCATTTCAACTATTTGACTGATGATCAGTTTTGTAGAGGGGTTGATATATTTATAGATGGATTCTTTCATCCATTCATTCACCTAATACATATTGAGCACCTATTATGTCCATCCATATGCCAAGCAGCAGGGATCCAGTGATGAAACAGCTGGATGCCACCATTGCTGAGAGTGTTCAGAGTGTAGTTATGCTTCATGGAGTTTGTCTTGATTCTCAGCCAGTGATGTTACTGTTTCACATGGTTTCTCAATCCATTTGAAAAGCCATTTGCTTGGTCAGTTTCTGCCTGGGAGTATTCCACTGACAAGTTCTTTCCCCACAAAGGCACCTTTGCTGTCATTGCAACATGTATCTTCCAGTTTTCAAAATAATATTCTTAGCTCCTGTTCTGTTACCTGACTGAAAAAAAGAGATTGATTGGCTAAACTTGTTTATACTATTATGATTCACAAAATGATTGTTTCCTTCTTTGGAAAAATTAGCTATTCCCTGGAAATCCTAAATGTGTAGTCTAGATAGCAAGGTGTTTGTGGAACTAATTGCTGGTTAAAGTCAAATCCCTTGGCCTTGCATGGCAAGCCCATTATTACATACAGCCCTTGTTTGTTTGTTTGGCCTCTTGCTCTGCAGCTCCTATGGAATTTTTTTAGAAGTATCAAACCGTTTGCAGTACTCTCATTTGCCTCGGTGCCTTTGCATATGCTGGTTCCTCTGAAATGTCTCTGCTGTCTTTAGACTAACTTTCAAGGCAGGTTCAGATATCATTTCTTAAGGAAGCTCTGTGATACTTAACACCTTTACTAACCCCTGTCATGCAAAGCTGAGGTAGGTAGATCATGTCTATCCTCTTATATCCCTTAGTACAAAGATCTCATAGGATTTTATAGACTGTACTGTGATTGTTTGTCTATTGGTTCTCTTTCCCAAATAGACATTTTGTTCCTTGAGGACAAGGACTATATTTTCATCTCTATATCCCAAGGCATAGTTTAGTGACTGCAGATACCAATAGCAAATACCCAGTAATCCTTGAACAAGCTAGACTGGGAATCACCATATAAAACCTATGGTGCTGGTATTGGTAGCTACTGCTCTATGTGGAGAAATTAATTTTTCAAAGTAATCTGACGGTGAATTATACTGAGAAGGATAAAGAGATAGGCAGTCATCCTGATGGAGTCTATTAGAAAACCCCCAGAAAATGTTTGTCTCCAAAAGAGTTTCAACAAAGTAAACAACTAGAATTTATTAAGTGCCTTCTATAAGCAAAGCATTGTGTTAGGTCTCCAGGAATGCAAGGTTTTTTAAAAAGCCAGAAACTAGTAAGGATTTGTGTCGTGTGTAAACGATCTGGTTACAAGGCAGAGATTACAGAGATTCTAATAGGCTGTAGATGTGCAGGTAAGGTAAGGGAGCTGGGTTTAGAGAGGGACAGAGTAACTGGCTTGAGCAAGAACTTAGAGATCTGGGGTGCCTGAGTAGCTCATTTGGTTAAGTATCTGACTCTTGGTTTTGGCTCAGGTCATGATCTCATGTTTTGTGAGTTCTGGCCCCACTTGGGCTCTGTGCTGACAGTGTGGAGACTGCTTGGGATTCTTTCTCTCCTTCTCTCTGCTCCTCCCCTGCTCACATTCTCTCTCTCTCTCTCTCTCTCTCTCTCTGTCTCTCTGTCTCTCTCTCAATAAGTGAACATTTAAAAACAAAAAAGGACTTAGAGATTGATGGTGTGGTCAACAAGAAGATGGCTTGGGGAGTGGTGGTGGGAGGGAAATGGAAAAGGCAGAGAAAGTCCAGGGACCTTTGGGTGAAGATGGGGACAGTATTCAGAAGAAGTAAGGGCAGTTTATTATTTCTGAAAGATGGGAGATAATTAATAGGATCTGGATAAAGCCAAAAAGGAATCTCTCCTCAGGTTTAATTAATCAGAAGTCTATGTTCAGGGAAGGAGAGCAGTTGCTCAGTACATAAGCACATAAGACGTTTGCTTCTCACCCAGCCCGTTTACCCTTGAGGGTACACTTTGACATTCAGAGTCATCACAAGGAAATGAAGCCAGGAAATCTAATCTAAATCAATCAGTTTAGACCTAGAGAGAATTTAGGATGGAGGTCACTGAAGTTCCTGTGAAAATACTGTCCAGAGTGTAAATAATCCCATGGTCCTTTGGTGCTTTATTGCTCATAACTTCTGTTTCTTTTTCTTTGGCAATTAGCTTAGTGCTATTTACAAAGAATATAATCATTTTATAAATCAGTGTATATATGCATGGATAAGCTATGTTCATATATGTGAAAAAGTAGCTTATTAGAAACTTCTATCTGTAATCAATTCCATTCATCCCCAAGGTATGATTTCTGTTGTGCCTTTTCCTACTTTTCTTTTCTCTAAAAGAATTGGGGAACATAGGTTTAGGGACTGGTAAGTTAAGTTTTGCGCATCTGAGAATTGGACCTGGTCAGATGTCTCTCCACCTTGATTGTAACCTAAGAAGATGGAGTTGGACAGTCTCTAGATACCTTGGCCAGAGCATGAAAGCAAATAGATTTTCAGTGAGAGATTAGAGGTAGAAAAGAAGCTCACGTCATTTGCTCACTCACTAAACAAGTGCTTATTGTGCACTTATTACGCTTCAGGCATAGTTCTGGGCACTAGACAAACAACAGTGAACAAAACCATCTATATCTTGCTTTCACAGAGCCAACATTTGGGTAGAAACGGGAGGAGCAAACAAACAGACACCAAGCATGTCAGATGGTGATATGCACAATGTTGAAAGTGAAGACTGTTGATGCTACTGTTATCTTCATATTTAGGTTCTCCATTTATTGAACTTACTCATTGTGTTTAAATTATTTTGTTCCATGCATTGTTTTTATCGCTTGCTGTTATGATATTTTACTTTCTAATTAGTCTCCATAAGCCACAATCTTGACAGATTTTTCCCCTAGGTAAGTGCAGCTATTGCAACAATTGGTACTGGGAACAAAAGTTATAATCAGGCATTTGGCTCTTGAATTGACTTAAAGGAGAAGTAAGATGGACACCAGAGCTCATGAGTATTTTTCTCCAGGGTAAAGTTGTCAGAATTTAGATGAAGAATATAGGAAAGAAATAGACCAGTCTCTCAGTTGAGTCTGAGGGGAGCGGATTGGAGTGTTCTTCTGGGAGACTGAGAGCTTGAGCTTCAGGAGCTCTGGCCCTGGGAGGGGGGCAGGGAAATGATGGACATCACCAGTGAGCACAGCTCATTAGGAAGAGATGAGATGATATAGAAAGTAAACATACAAGAAATTTAGCAAGTTATTTCATTTTGGGAGGGAAGAAGCATAAAGCCAGTGAGGCACATATGTATCAATGAGCAACAGTTATAAAAAAAGGTTCTGCCTAATGTAGAACATCTGGATGAGTCCATTAATAGAAGTGGTGTCCTGAAACAAAAAGAAATGTTTATGAATTTTTAAAAATTCCTACCCTATTTGTGATCTTTAATTCAGTATCCATGTTCTATTTTATTCCAAGCATACTTTTGGTCAATACTTGCTACCTTTCTTCTAAAAGAATTTGGATTTAAAGAAAAATCTCTCCTGGTGGTGGAGAGCTTGGGCTCTTGGATAAGCAGTTCGGTTCCCATCCTGGCTCTGCCATTTATTCACCTTTGGGCCTTGGATGGGTTGCATAGTCTTTTTGTATACCATTGTCCTCAATTATAAAAATGAGAGTAACTAACAACCCCTGTCTCATAGTTAGAGCTGTTGAGTGTTAAATGAGATAGTACATGGAAAGCACTCATCACAGTGCCTGCAAATGGTTAAGTTGACCAACAGTTGTTAATGTTACCATTATTTGTCTCTAGTGTTAGGAATTTGGAGGAATTTTCCTATGTATATGTATGTTTGTGTGGACATATTTACCTCCTTAGCAGACTTTCTTCTAATGCTCATGATCATGCTTTCTTGGATGAATGATTTTATGATGAAGCTTTTTGGAAGGATCTCAGTTTTTGCTATCAGACTCTTAAATGCTTATTCAGTTCACTTGAATTACAAGTCTGTATCACAGTGACATATAAACAGGGGAATTGGAGACGTGAATGACCACAGGGGACTATGGAGGAGGACCTACTAGACACATTAAGTGACTTTCTGGCAGGAAAAGAGAAGTTGAGATGGAAGAGAACAAGGAGCAAGGTGGCAGCGGTTAAAATGAAATTCCTTTGATTCTGACAGAGGGCTTAGGGATGGTTGCTCCTTAGATGGTGTGTGGTCTAAGCAAGCTGTTGCTATAATGTCATTAGCAGTTTCCCGGGGGGAATAACCAAGGAGATGGGATTGCTGTAGACAAGGGCAGGGTGGTTAGAGAGGAGTTGCTACCTGGCAGTTAGTTTGTAGGAAAGATTTCTAAAAGCAGAATGGCTGGGTCACAGGACATGTGAGTTTAAAATTTTGATAACTCTACCTAATTCCTAGTGACAGAAGTGTGCCAATTTATACTTCCACAAGCACTGAACGAGAATGCCTGTTTTCTTATTCCTAAGCCCACAACAAACATTTTATTTAATGTTTATTTATTTTGAGAGAGAGCATGAGGTTCCGGGAAGGAGAGAAAGAGAATCTCAAGCAGGCTCTGCATTGTCAGTGCAGAGCCCAGTGTGGGCCTTGATCTCATAAACCCCAAGATCATGACCTGAGCCAAAATCAAGAGCCGGATGCTTAACTGACTGAGCCACCCAGGTGCCCCCACCAGCAAACACTTTGATCTTTGCTAACCTGCTATGTGAAAAGTAGTATCTCATAGTTTAGTTTGAGCATCTTTTCATGTGCTCACCTATATTTTCCTTTTCTGTGAACATTCTGTTAATGTTCTTTGTGAGTACACTTTTATTTGAGTTTTGGTCTTCTTGATTTTTAGGAGCTCTTTATATATTAAAGAAATTAAAATTTCCGTTATGATTTGCCCCTATTTTGTCATCTGCCTTTTCATATTGTTTGTGGTATTTTGGGGATAAGAAATTCTTAAGTTTTATGAAAATGAAATTGTCATGTTACTTCTCTTATTTCTGTATAGATTTTGTATAGTAACAAAGCCAAACATGTAGGGATTATAAAACTAATTCAACAATTTGTTTTTTGTATTTTAATGATTTTATTCTTATTCACACTTAAGTAATGAAATAGAAATTCAATTTTATTTCTTCCCAATAACTACCTACTTGCTCCCAAATATTTTTTGAATGATGTATCTTTTCTTTGCCTGTCATATGTCGATTTTTGAAAAAGATGATCTTTACTTAGACCAGGGTGGAGGTGGCATGAAAGGGTAGCATCATCTATTAAATTCCCTTATACAGTTTGAACTGTTTGGGGAGTTTGCTCTGTTTTGTTAACTGTTAGTTTGTTGGCTAGCCTACACTGCTGATTTCTCTAGCTTTTTGTTTATTTAAAACATTTTTATTTTAGAAAGAGAGAATGAGCACAGGAGAGGGGCAAACGGAGAGGAAGAGAGAGAGAATCTTAAGCAGGCTCCAAGTTCAGCACAGTGCCCAACGCTGGGCTCAATCCCATGACCCTGGGATCTGACCTGAGCTGAAATTGAGAGTTGGACGCTCAACTGACTGAGCCATCCAGGTCCCCCGCCCCTGGCCTTTTTTGTTTGTTTTAATATCTGGTGTGGCCAGCATCTCTTATTTTCCTTTGTTCCAGAATTTTCCTGGGTCTTCTTACATACTTGTTTTTCTTGTATAAACTTTAGATATTGTCTAGTACTGAAAAAATCATATTTTGGGGGAAGGGTTAAACTTATAAATTAATTTATTAAGAATTTATGAAATTGAATCAACATTTCCCCAAACAGAGTATATGTTCCCATTTACTCAAACTTTTTATGGATCTAAGTAGTGTTTTTTTTTTTTAATTTATATATGAAATTTATTGTCAAATTGGTTTCCATACAACACCCAGTGCTCATCCCAAAAGGTGCCCTCCTCAATACCCATCACCCACCCTCTCCTCCCTCCCACCCCCCATCAACCCTCAGTTTGCTCTCAGTTCTCAACAGTCTCTTATGCTTTGGCTCTCTCCCACTCTAACCTCTTTTTTTTTTTTTTTTTTTTTTCCTTCCCCTCCCCCATGGGTTCCTGTTAAGTTTCTCAGGATCCACATAAGAGTGAAACCATATGGTATCTGTCTTTCTCTGTATGGCTTATTTCACTTAGCATCACACTCTCCAGTTCCATCCACGTTGCTACAAAAGGCCATATTTCATTTTTTCTCATTGCCACGTAGTATTCCATTGTGTATATAAACCACAATTTCTTTATCCATTCATCAGTTGATGGACATTTAGGCTCTTTCCATAATTTGGCTATTGTTGAGAGTGCTGCTATGAACATTGGGGTACAAGTGCCCCTATGCACCAGTACTCCTGTGTCCCTTGGATAAATTCCTAGCAGTGCTATTGCTGGGTCATAGGGTAGGTCTATTTTTAATTTTCTGAGGAACCTCCACACTGTTTTCCAGAGCGGCTGCACCAATTTGCATTCCCACCAACAGTGCAAGAGGGTTCCCGTTTCTCCACATCCTCTCCAGCATCTATAGTCTCCTGATTTGTTCATTTTGGCCACTCTGACTGGCATGAGGTGATACCTGAGTGTGGTTTTGATTTGTATTTCCCTGATAAGGAGCGACGCTGAACATCTTTTCATGTGCCTGTTGGCCATCCGGATGTCTTCTTTAGAGAAGTGTCTATTCATGTTTTCTGCCCATTTCTTCACTGGGTTATTTGCTTTTCGGGTGTGGAGTTTGGTGAGCTCTTTATAGATTTTGGATACTAGCCCTTTGTCCGATATGTCATTAGCAAATATCTTTTCCCATTCCGTTGGTTGCCTTTTAGTTTTGTTGGTTGTTTCCTTTGCTGTGCAGAAGCTTTTTATCTTCATAAGGTCCCAGTAATTCACTTTTGCTTTTAATTCCCTTGCCTTTGGGGATGTGTCGAGTAAGAGATTGCTACGGCTGAGGTCAGAGAGGTCTTTTCCTGCTTTCTCCTCTAAGGTTTTGATGGTTTCCTGTCTCACATTCAGGTCCTTTATCCATTTTGAGTTTATTTTTGTGAATGGTGTGAGAAAGTGGACTAGTTTCAACCTTCTGCATGTTGCTGTCCAGTTCTCCCAGCACCATTTGTTAAAGAGACTGTCTTTTTTCCATTGGATGTTCTTTCCTGCTTTGTTAAAGATGAGTTGGCCATACGTTTGTGGGTCTAGTTCTGGGGTTTCTATTCTATTCCATTGGTCTATGTGTCTGTTTTTGTGCCAATACCATGCTGTCTTGATGATGACAGCTTTGTAGTAGAGGCTAAAGTCTGGGATTGTGATGCCTCCTGCTTTGGTCTTCTTCTTCAAAATTACTTTGGCTATTCGGGGCCTTTTGTGGCTCCATATGAATTTTAGGATTGCTTGTTCTAGTTTCGAGAAGAATGCTGGCGCAATTTTGATTGGGATTGCATTGAATGTGTAGATAGCTTTGGGTAGTATTGACATTTTGACAATATTTATTCTTCCAATCCATGAGCAGGGAATGTCTTTCCATTTCTTTAAATCTTCTTCAATTACCTTCATAAGCTTTCTATAGTTTTCAGCATACAGATCCTTTACATCTTTGGTTAGATTTATTCCTAGGTATTTTATGCTTCTTGGTGCAATTGTGAATGGGATCAGTTTCTTTATTCGTCTTTCTGTTGCTTCATTGTTAGTGTATAAGAATGCAACTGATTTCTGTACATTGATTTTGTATCCTGCAACTTTGCTGAATTCATGTATCAGTTCTAGCAGACTTTTGGTGGAGTCTATCGGATTTTCCATGTATAATATCATGTCATCTGCAAAAAGCGAAAGCTTGACTTCATCTTTGCCAATTTTGATGCCTTTGATTTCCTTTTGTTGTCTGATTGCTGATGCTAGAACTTCCAGCACTATGTGAAACAACAGCGGTGAGAGTGGGCATCCCTGTCGTGTTCCTGATCTCAGGGAAAAAGCTCTCAGTTTTTCCCCGTTGAGGATGATGTTAGCTGTGGGCTTTTCATAAATGGCTTTTATGATCTTTAAGTATGTTCCTTCTATCCCGACTTTCTCAAGGGTTTTTATTAAGAAAGGGTGCTGGATTTTGTCAAAGGCCTTTTCTGCATCGATTGACAGGATCATATGGTTCTTCTCTTTTTTTTTGTTAATGTGATGTATCACGTTGATTGATTTGCAAATGTTGAACCAGCCCTGCATCCCAGGAATGAATCCCACTTGATCATGGTGAATAATTCTTTTTATATGCCGTTGAATTCGATTTGCTAGTATCTTATTGAGAATTTTTGCATCCATATTCATCAGGGATATTGGCCTGTAGTTCTCTTTTTTTACTGGGTCTCTGTCTGGTTTAGGAATCAAAGTAATACTGGCTTCATAGAATGAGTCTGGAAGTTTTCCTTCCCTTTCTATTTCTTGGAATAGCTTGAGAAGGATAGGTATTATCTCTGCTTTAAACGTCTGGTAGAACTCCCCTGGGAAGCCATCTGGTCCTGGACTCTTATTTGTTGGGAGATTTTTGATAACCGATTCAATTTCTTCGCTGGTTATGGGTCTGTTCAAGCTTTCTATTTCCTCCTGATTGAGTTTTGGAAGAATGTGGGTGTTCAGGAATTTGTCCATTTCTTCCAGGTTGTCCAATTTGTTGGCATATAATTTTTCATAGTATTCCCTGATAATTGTTTGTATCTCTGAGGGATTGGTTGTAATAATTCCATTTTCATTCATGATTTTATCTATTTGGGTCATCTCCCTTTTCTTTTTGAGAAGCCTGGCTAGAGGTTTATCAATTTTGTTTATTTTTTCAAAAAACCAACTCTTGGTTTCGTTGATCTGCTCTACAGTTTTTTTAGATTCTATATTGTTTATTTCTGCTCTGATCTTTATTATTTCTCTTCTTCTGCTGGGTTTAGGCTGCCTTTGCTGTTCTGCTTCTATTTCCTTTCGGTGTGCTGTTAGATTTTGTATTTGGGATTTTTCTTGTTTCTTGAGATAGGCCTGGATTGCAATGTATTTTCCTCTCAGGACTGCCTTTGCTGAGTCCCAAAGCGTTTGGATTGTTGTCTTTTCATTTTCGTTTGTTTCCATATATTTTTTAATTTCTTCTCTAATTGCCTGGTTGACCCACTCATTCGTTAGTAGGGTGTTCTTTAACCTCCATGCTTTTGGAGGTTTTCCAGACTTTTTTCTGTGGTTGATTTCAAGCTTCATAGCATTGTGGTCTGAAAGTATGCATGGTACGATTTCAATTCTTGTAAACTTATGAAGGGCTGTTTTGTGACCCAGTATATGATCTATCTTGGAGAATGTTCCATGTGCACTCGAGAAGAAAGTATATTCTGTTGCTTTGGGATGCAGAGTTCTAAATATATCTGTCAAGTCCATCTGATCCAATGTCTCATTCAGGGCCCTTGTTTCTTTATTGACCGTGTGTCTAGATGATCTATCCATTTCTGTAAGTGGGGTGTTAAAGTCCCCTGCAATTACCACATTCTTCTCAATAAGGTTGCTTCTGTTTATGAGTAATTGTTTAATATATTTGGGCGCTCCGGTATTCGGCGCATAGACATTTATAATTGTTAGCTCTTCCTGATGGATAGACCCTGTCACTATTATATAATGGCCTTCTTCATCTCTTGTTACAGCCTTTAATTTAAAGTCTAGTTTGTCTGATATAAGGATGGCTACTCCAGCTTTCTTTTGGCTTCCAGTAGCATGATAAATAGTTCTCCATCCCCTCACTCTCAATCTAAAGGTGTCCTCAGGTCTAAAATGAGTCTCTTGTAGACAGCAAATAGATGGGTCTTGTTTTTTTATCCATTCTGATACCCTATGTCTTTTGGTTGGCGCATTTAATCCATTTACATTCAGTGTTATTATAGAAAGATATGGGTTTATAGTCATTGTGATGTCTGTATGTTTTATGCTTGTAGTGATGTCTCTGGTACTTTGTCTCACAGGGTCCCCCTTAGGATCTCTTGTAGGGCTGGTTTAGTGGTGACAAATTCCTTCAGTTTTTGTTTGTTTGGGAAGACCTTTATCTCTCCTTCTATTCTAAATGACAGACTGGCTGGATAAAGGATTCTCGGCTGCATATTTTTTCTGTCTAGCACACTGAAAATCTCGTGCCAATTCTTTCTGGCCTGCCAAGTTTCAAAAGAGAGATCAGTCACAAGTCTTATAGGTCTCCCTTTATATGTGAGGGCACGTTTACCCCTTGCTGCTTTCAGAATTTTCTCTTTATCCTTGTATTTTGCCAGTTTCACTATGATATGTCATGCAGAAGATCGATTCAAGTTACGTCTGAAGGGAGTTCTCTGTGCCTCTTGGATCTCAATGCCTTTTTCCTTCCCCAGTTCAGGGAAGTTCTCAGCTATTATTTCTTCAAGTACCCCTTCAGCACCTTTCCCTCTCTCTTCCTCCTCTGGGATACCAATTATGCATATATTATTTCTTTTTAGTGTATCACTTAGTTCTCTAATTTTCCCCTCATACTCCTGAATTTTTTTATCTCTCTTTTTCTCAGCTTCCTCTTTTTCCATAACTTTATCTTCTAGTTCACCTATTCTCTCCTCTGCCTCTTCAATCCGAGCCGTGGTGGTTTCCATTTTGTTATGCATTTCGTTTAAAGCGTTTTTCAGCTCCTCGTGACTGTTCCTTAGTCCCTTGATCTCTGTAGCAAGAGATTCTCTGCTGTCAGCTATACTGTTTTCAAGCCCAGCGATTAATTTTATGACTAGTATTCTAAATTCACTTTCTGTTATATTATTTAAATCCTTTTTGATCAGCTCATTAGCTGTTGTTATTTCCTGGAGATTCTTCTGAGGGGAATTCTTCCGCTTGGTCATTTTGGATAGCCCCTGGCGTGGTGAGGACCTTCAGGGCACTTCCCCTGTGCTGTGGTGTATAACTGGAGTTGGTGGGCGGAGCCGTAGTCAGACCTGCTGTCTGCCCCCAGCCCACCGCTGTGTCCACAGTCAGACTGGTGTGTGCCTTCTCTTCCCTTCTCCTAGGGGCGGGATTCACTGTGGGATGGGGTGGCCTGTCTGGGCTACTTGCACACTGCCAGGCTTGTGATGCTGGGGATCTGGCGTCTTAGCTGGGGTGGGTAGGCAAGGTGCACAGGGGTAGGAGGGGCAGGCTTAGCTTGCTTCTCCTTAGGTGATCCACTTCAGGAGGGGCCCTGTGGCAGCAGGAGGAGTCAGATCCGCTGCTGGAGGTTTGGCTCCGCAGAAGTGCAGAGTTGGGTGTTTGCGCAGAGCGAGCAAGTTCCCTGGCAGGAACTGGTTCTCTTTGGGATTTTGGCTGGGGGATGGGCGGGGGAGATGGCGCTGGCGAGCGCCTTTGTTCCCCACCAAACTGAGCTCTGTCGTCAGGGGGCTCAGCAGCTCTCCTTCCCTTTGTCCTCCAGCCTTCCCGCTTTCTGAGCAGAGCTGTTAACTTATGACCTCCCAGACGCTAAGTCGCGCTTGCTGTCGGAACACAGTCCATCAGGCCCTCCGCTTTTTGCAAGCCAGACTGGGGGGCTCTGCTTGGCCGGCGAGCTGCCCCTCCGCCCCGGCTCCCTCCCGCCAGTCCGTGGAGCGCGCACCGCCTCGCCGCCCTTCCTACCCTCTTCCGTGGGCCTCTTGTCTGCTCTTGGCTCCGGCGACTCCGTTCTGCTAATCCTCTGGCGGTTTTCTGGGTTATTTAGGCAGGTGTAGGTGGAATCTAAGTGATCAGCAGGACGCGAGGTGAGCCCAGCGTCCTCCTACGCCGCCATCTTCCCTCCTCCCCGCTAAGTAGTGTTTTTAAAGTATTTTTCATGTATCTTGATAGTATTTTTTGTTTAAATACTTTGTCCTTTTATGATAGGTTTTTGTCTAGCCTTCATATATTTCCAGAGGTATTGAGGGATGAGATGGGAATGGGAGTGTTCTTCAGGCACCATAGGATGAATGAATAATTTAGGGGAAGAATAGTGAAAATTTGCATAGATGGATATGACTGACTCATTTTTCTTTTAGCCCTATGTTAAAACCCCATCTTTTGAATTGTTGACCTAACTATAAATTCATATTTGCTTTAAATCTCTAATTAGTTTTAATGCCTGTTTTTCTCACTGTCAGATTGAGAGCACCAGTTGCTCAGATCCTTTTGCACGGTGTTTTGTAACATTGTCTTGGAATAATTTATTTGCCTATTAATAAATTAACTGAGGAGGCTTTTAACAAGTACTTACTATAGACCAAGCATTAGGAATATGCTAATAAAATGTCCCTTTCATCAAGGGGTTTGCTGTTCATTAGGAGACTGGCCTGAAAACAAATCATAATAAAATAATGTACTTTCTTGAAATTATATTAAGGGTGGAACTGAATGCTGCGGGAGAAGAGTGCTTAAGGCTATCCTGGGACAATCAGGGAAGGCTTCCCTGAGGAGATGGTATCTGAACTGGGACCATTTAAATGAGTTGCTACCAGGAGGGCAAAGCAGAGGAGGTTGTACCAGACCTAGCAAGTGCAAAGTCACTGGGACATGAGTGGGTTACAAGTAATGTAGTTTTTGAGACTATGGTAGGAGATGATGCTTAGCCAATGGGCAGGTGCCACATTTCAAAAGACTTTGTATGACAGAGGAAGTTTTCCTATATTCTATAGGCATTGGAAAAGATTTTGAGCAGAAAAGACAAGGTCAGATTGTAGATGACATCACTCTGGTAGCCATATGGAAGTTAAATGAAGGGCAGGGGTAAACAGTCAGGAATACTAGTATGGAGGTAACAACGCTAAGCCCAGCGAGAGGCTATTTTCTCTTAAACTAGGGCTTTGGCACTAAGAATGATAGAGAGGGGTCCTATGCAAGATCATTCAACAATCATTCATTACATTCACCTATAGGTCAGGCTTTGTACTTGGCTTCTAGGATGCAGCAGTGTATAAGATAGGTATGCTGTCTGCTTCCAAAGAGGTGACATTCAAGTGGGAGGAGACTGACAAGCTGATGAATAAGCTGATGTGAGAGGTGCTGGTAAATTAAATGAAGCAGGATTAAAGGGAACAGGAGGGGGAGTGGTGTGGAGCATGCTCCTCAGGCAGTCTTCTTAGCAGGGTGATAGTTGAATAGAGACCTGAGGAGGAAGGGGGGAGAGTGTAAGCCAGAGGATATATGGGAAAGAGTGTCCAAGAAGAGGAAACAGCTAGTGCAAAGGCCCTGAGAAGATATTGTGCATGCCATGATTAAATAGCAAAGAGGCCAGGTGGACTAGAACAGAGAGACAGAAGAGCAGCTGGGAGCCAGTGGCCATAGTAGGTATTAACTAAATGTTAGGGTGAGATGGGAAGTCAGGAAAGTGTTTTGAGTACAGGGGTGTAGTGATTGATCTAGTAGCCTTGAAAGAATCTCACTTGTTGCTACATGGAGAACAGACCATTGGGAGTCAGGGTGTAAGTAGACTGGTTAGGAGGCTGGTCCAGGAATTTAGGAGAGGTCATGATGGAGCAGGGTGTTGGCATTGGACGTGATTGAGGGGTGGCAGGATTATGGCTCTATTTCCAGATTCAAACTAAAAGGATGCAGGAAGATATGCCTAGGAAGTAAAATGGGCAAGTATGGCTAACTGCTGCTAAGGAAGAAGGCAATATTTTATTTTTATTTTATTTTTTAATATGAAATTTATTGTCAAGTTGGTTTCTATACAACACCCAGTGCTTATCCCAACAGGTGCCCTCCTCAATGCCCATCATCCACATTCCCCTCCCTCCCACCCCCCATCGACCCTCAGTTTATTCTCAGTTTTTAGGAGTCTCTTATGGTTTGGCCCCCTCTCTCTCTAACTTTTTTTTCCATCCCCTTCCCCATGGTCTTCTGTTAAGTTTCTCAGGATCCACATAAAAGTGAAAACATACGGTATCTGCCTTTCTCTTTATGACTTATTTCACTTAGCATAACACTCTCCAGTTCCATTCATGTTGCTACACAAGGCCAGATATCATTCTTTCTCATTGCCAAGTAGTATTCCATTGTGTGTATAAACCACAATTTCTTTATCCATTCATCAGTTGATGGACATTTAGGCTCCTTCCATAATTTGGCTATAGTTGAAAGTGCTGCTATAAACATTGGGGTACAAGTGCCCCTATGCATCAGCACTCCTGTATCCCTTGAGTAAATTCCTAGCATTGCTACTGCTGGGTCATAGGGTAGGTCTATTTTTAATTTTTTGAGGAACCTCCATACTGTTTTCCAGAGTGGCTGCACCAGTTTGCATTCCCACCAACAGTACAAGAGGGTTTCTCCACATCCTCTCCAGCATCTATAGTCTACTGATTTGTTCATTTTAGCCACTCTGACTGGCGTGAGGTGATATCTCAGTGTGGTTTTGATTTGTATTTCCCTGATGAGGAGTGACGCTGAGCATCTTTTCATGTGAAAAACAATATTTTAAAGGAAGGCAAGGATAGAATAGCGGGGAGGGCCACTGTAGCAAGAGCAGTCAACGCGGCTGGTATGGTGAGTGGGCCATCATGAGCTCTTGCAGGGTCCTTTCATGCCTCTGTATACTTGTAAGCCACACTGGAATGTGTGAGATGATTCAATAGAGAATTCCCAGAATTGCCTTACTCTAAGAGGTGGTGTTAAATAGGGTTAATTGGAAGTATATGAATGGTGTCTACTTTCCTGGGCAATAAAATTGATAAAAAGACTACACTTAAATTGAACTTTAAGCAATTTCACAGCCTGAGAATTTTCAGCAAACAGTAATCAGGGCTCTCATAATATAAGAAATTGGCAGCCATTTGCATTGACATGGGTCAGAGGAACAATGTGAAGGGCACAGAAAAGGAGCCACATATTATGGATCTCAGGAATGTGGGGAAAATGAATTAAGTGTGGCTGAAAATTATAAATTGCCTAACATTTTATCCAAGTGCTTTTAGCTAAGAGTTTTCTCTAAAGCCTAGCTACTTTTTATTAGCAAAAGGTTATAAAATGTTCCAGGGAGTTGAGTCAAGGCTAGTTCCCTTATCTTTGGAAGTTACCTTTGAGTGATGCAGTGCTATCTGTTCCAAAAAGTAAGTATATTTCTGTAAATCATGTGGTGTGTTCTATTATGAAACTGAAAATACACTCCTGAAGGTTTTTTATGGATCCAAGCCAGGTACCCCTTTTGTCAGACCTTGCCTTTTGAAGGATTTTAGGCTGATCATAAGAATTCAGATTTCCCTTGCAAAATTGAGGATGAAAACCATGCTCAAAGCTGTTCCAGTCACCTTGGACTGGGTAAATTCCCACGGTATAAGGCAAGTTAGAGAGAAAAACTGGACAGGAATGGAGACTGTTCTCATGGCTGTACTGATCAAGGGATGTAGTTTGACACATCTTTTCCAGTTAATTGTATAGTAAACTATGCACAGTCCTCACTGAATTGCGGGAGGAGGCATGTTTCATTCTTTCTTGAGTTCACCAGTGTTGTCCATCATAAGTCACAAATTAAAGAACTCTTCAGTTATAGCCAGAGTGATGGGTAAGAAAGAATCCCTTAAACCATGGCAGTGAATATGAAATCTTTCTTCTGTTAATTGGTCACTGTTTTTCATAACTTCATATAGGCTTATATAGACTTATGTCATTGTGTTAAGGATATAGTATATGTGTGTGCATATATACATATATGTAGACATATATACATACATCATTCCTCTTTTCCTCTCTATACTATAGTAGTCTTCTTGAAACATGAGCCATGTTATTTTCTCTTAATTCTTTACATATAGGGGTGCCTGGTGGCTCAGTCGGTTGAGTGTCCGACTTCAGCCTAGGTCATGATCTCACGGTTCATGAGTTCAAGTCCCGCGTCGGGCTCTGTGCTGACAGCTCAGAGCCTGGAGCCTGCTTTGGATTCTGTATCTCGCTCTCTCTCTGCCCGTCCCCTGCTCATGCTCTGTCTCTGTCTCAAAAATAAATAAAACATTAATTCTTTACATCTAGCTTAGTGTCTAGCACAAGGTAGAAGCTCAAAAAATGATCAATGATCAAATCTAGAAACATTTTTTTATTGTTCTGTTGATTAAATACTATTGTACCCTGTTTAGTTTTGAATTAATTTTAGAAACCTTAATGATTGTACCTGGTAACTTGGTTTTATTTGACAGTCTATGGCATATCATGACTCTAAATATTTTTAAAAGATAGGCAACATTTAATTAAATTATTATTATTTTTTTTTTAATTTTTTTTTTCAACGTTTATTTATTTTTGGGACAGAGAGAGACAGAGCATGAACGGGGGAGGGGCAGAGAGAGAGGGAGACACAGAATCGGAAACAGGCTCCAGGCTCTGAGCCATCAGCCCAGAGCCCGACGCGGGGCTCGAACTCACGGACCGCGAGATCGTGACCTGGCTGAAGTCGGACGCTTAACCGACTGCGCCACCCAGGCGCCCCTAATTAAATTATTTTTAATATTTTACTTTTAGGAAGAGAGTGTACAAGTGCTGGGGTGGGGAAGAGGCAGGGAGAGGGAGAGAGAGAGAGAGAGAATATCCTAAGCAGGCTCCACACTTAGTGCACAGCCCAACGTGGGGCTCAATCCCATGACCAAACTCAAGAGTTGGATGCTTCACTGACTGGGGCCACCCAGGAGCCCCCAAATAGGCAACAGAAAGTGGCTTTGTACATGAATTTAGAAGGATATGGAAGGATCATGAGATTATAGGACAAAACCCCAGTATGTGTGTGTGTGTGTGTGTGTATACATATATATACATGTATATATATACACACACATATACATCATATACATATGTGTATGTGTGTGTGTATGTATAACATATATATATATATATATATATATATATATATATATATATATATGTAAGTATTTATAGGTCTATTATCTCCTACTAGAAGGAATTTAGGCTGCTGATAGGAATAGATGATATTTGACACAGTGAAAGTTCAAAAGCAAGGAAGAAATGTGGGGAACAAAATGGAACTAGGTATACAATTAAATTGCGTGTCAGAATGACCTAAGCTTAAGACACAGAGGCCACAACTTTGGCTCTAAGCTTTCTGTCAGCCAGCAGGAAGAGGAAGCTCTTGTAGGAGTAAAGAGAAGCCAGTTGCTCAGGATGATTATAACTATTCTTGGCACCAACATCAGACAAGAATTTCTCCCAGGAGTCCCCGTAAAGAGTACACTGTGTTTTGTTTTGAAAATCATCAAGTCTTGTAAGGCTGATTCTCCTAAAACACTTTTATTTTAATAGCATTGCTTCAAAGCAAATTTTTGTAAAAGCAACAGTAGGGTTCTGTTTAGGTACTCCATTCTCTGCTGATGTGGTTTGGCCCAGAGATCTGAAGAGTAGATGGACTACTTGTCCATAAGTTTTCCCTGTGTATTGTTTTTCACAGCTGAAGTTTTGAGAATTATTCATTGGCATTGAACTTAAAGGTGGCATTACTCCTTCCTACATAGACCTAGAGTTCAGCTATTTGGTGTGGCCAGTTAAGGAGAGACACAGTGCCCTAGCAGAGTGTCAAATTAAAGCTGGGGTTAGCTTCCCTTAGAGTGAGCTGAGTTGCTAACAAAGACATTTGCCTGAATAGCAGGCTGCCCTCCTTATTTCCAAGGGCAGCACAGGGGGAACCAAAGAGCTAGGCCATGATTATACGCAGAAAGTTCCTTAGTACTCAGACAAATGGGTGGTCTACTCCAGGGACTTTTAACAGGTATTCCTGGGGTGTACCCGAACACACAGCAAATTATGGAAGGTTCTAAGGGCATCAGTTTCCAAAATCTGGACTGTGCTCAGTCTAATTTCTCTCCACCCTTTCACAGTTACTCTTTCCCCATTTTAGTGAAGAAAGGCATCTCTCTTATCTGTCTTAAATCTTGCTGCTGTAATGTATTGTGCATGGATTTAGAATCCACCTGGGCACTGAACAGAGCAGCAATTTGAAATATTTTCTTACAAAGTAGTATGGCGATGTGAGCAATAAAAGACTTCCTAACATAAACATATGCTATCTTGGGATAAACTTCTGTGGGGAGGCAGACTGAATATAAGAGTTAAAGAAGAAAAACAGTATAAATTTTCCAACTGGTGAGGAGGAGCTTGAATTTAGTTATTTTTAAAATGGATGATGATGCTTATATTAGGGTTCTCTAGAGAAACAGAACCCAATAACATGCATAAATACACACACACACACACACACACACACACACACACACACACACACACACCTGGTTGTGGAGGGGCAGACAGAAAGAGAAAGAAGATGAGGGAAAGAGATTAAGAGATCATAAGGAATTGGCTCATGTGATTATGGAGGTTGTGAAGTCCCAAGTTCTGAAGTTGGCAAGCTACAGACAATGGTGCAAACTTCAGTCCAACAGCCAGCAGGCTTGAGACCCAAGAAGAGCCGTTGTTCAAGTTCAATGGCAGGAAGATACCAAAGTCCCAACTCAAGGCAGTCAAGAAGGGGGAATTCCCTCTTAGCTTTTTTGTTCTATTCAGGTCTTTAGTTGACGGGATTAAGTCCCATCTACTTTAGGGAGGACAGACTGCTTTATTCATTCAAATATTAATTTCATCCAGAAACACCTGATTCAGACTAATGTTGGACCAAAAGTCTGGGTAGCCTGTGGCCCAGTAATGTTGAAACATAAAATTAACAATCATGGTGGGAAATAGAAATTATGTCTTAAAATTATACTACTTACATATTCCAGAAATTATATTCTTTGTATTCTATATAATTTTATGATGATGTCAGCTTAAAATTTCACTGGGGAGTCCAAGTCAAAACTTTGTGAGGGGATACATAGGTTTTTGTTTTGTCTTTTGTTTTTACTTTTTTAGCAAAAGTGTTTGAAGACCATAAATTACTCCCTATAGTATTGCCAAAATAACTGTTAGCTTGATGCATGCTTTACCCAAAACAAAATCTGAAAGGTACTTAGAAGGTTAGTCCCTTCTTTACGAAAAGGGCGTAGGTTCAGAATAGGTCATTTCAGCAGTTTTCACTACTTCCACGACCGCCACAGCCCTCTTATGACTACAGCAGCCTTCTTACTTTGACCTTGACTGCTACACTGTGTTCACAGCACGGATGTCCAGAGTTATCTGGTTAAAACAGAAGTCCCGTCATGTCTGTCTTCTGCTCAGAATCCTATTTTGACTTCCCCTGGACCTAGATGATTTCCTCACCCCATCTTACCCTGTTTTCCCCTACACTCAGCTAGATCACGATCCTCCAGCCTCAGTGACCTCCTTGCTGGTCCTGCAGCATGTCACCATGCCCTTCAGAATCTCAGATATTTGCACTGTTACTTCCTGTGCCTGAGAATACTCTTCTCTGCTTGTCTTCTTAGCCAATCCCTACCCCCAAGTCTGGGCAATTCTCAGTGAAGTCTTGCTTAACCACCCTATTTAAGACTGCACCCCCAACCACTTCATATTTTGTCTCCTTTGCAGCTTCATTTTCTTCATAGTACTTCCCATCTTCTAACATACTGTAGAATTTACTCACTTGCCATGATATTATCACATTGACCAGAAAGCAAGGATTTTGTGTGTCTTGTTCACTGGTATTCCCCAGTGCCTGGAAAAGTACAGAGTAGGCACACAGTACATATTTATCCAATGAGTAGGCCTACATTTTGTGTTCATAAATCAAGTTCAGTGTTTTATCTACATTTTAACAAATAACAAGTAGTACAAAAAATAGTATAGAATCTTGAAAAGACACAAATATTTACTGTTTTACTAAATTTTTTCTTTACCCTAGTTTTCCCTTGTCCCTGATATTGATTTTGTTTAAGTTAAATTTTATTTTTTTATGTGTTTGTCTTGTTTGAATTTTTAACCTAAAAATGTTTATTTTGAAATCTTGGTTGAATGCCTGCATTTCTTAAACTGTCAAACCCATTTTAGAATGCATTGAGGTGAACATAACCATGCTCAGCTGGGCTTTCTCGATGACTGCAATGCCAGAAGAGGAGATATTGCCCAGGGATACTTCGGTGTTGACTCTGTTTCTCCAAGTCTCCCCCACCTATTTACCTTGGGAATATGACCTTGCTCATGCTCAGCTAGGTTCAAGAACCAGGAGATGTTTGTAGCACCCTTTCAAAAGGAAAAGCAATGTTAGCATAAGTTCTTCCAGAGTAGTGAACTAAGGCTGAGAAGGAAAAGGAAGAAATATGGTGAGATTTAGGTTTCTCTCTAAATTCTGGCAATACCTGCCCTACATAGAGAGGGAGGGTCATTGGTGACACCAACAAGCCCCATAGGGAGTTAAGAAGGGAAACTGTATGCACAGATATGCTGCCTCTCCCTCCATTTGGTGTAACTACCTTCCCCCCACCCCTGTAAATTCTCTATGTTTAAGTAAACTAGGAATTTATAGCCAAAGGGTGTGTCTATCTACATTGCTGGTGGTGTTGGGTTGTTGGGAATGGTGATAATGATGGTGTTGGAATTGTTGGTAGTGGTGCTTGATGACTGTTTGATGGGGCCAGTGGTAGTGAAGGAGGAGGAGATCCTGGTGATATGAAGAGTTTTCTCTACCAATCCATATTAAGACCTTTTGAGCTATATTAACTAAATACAATTATTTTCATATATATATATATATATATATATATATATATATATATATATATATATATGAATGAATAGGTCTAAAGTAGTCATTATTCTTTCTAAGAAAGGGACTAATTTAATGTCTTTCAAGAAACTCAAAGATTTCTAGAAACCTCTTTGAGTCAGAATGTTAAGCAGTTTTCTATTTGTGATCCTTTGGACTCCAGCCTTTAACAAGTTGAGTTGTTTGACTGATGGTTGTTCATGCACACATACTCTAACTCCTATGGGTTCCCTGTCAGAGTAAGACATTTTCAGCCCAGTGTCCTGTTAGCATCCCACATCCTTCAAGGCAAAGGCAAATCTTTTGTTTTCCTATTAAGCCTATTAGCAGCATTGGCATCTTGATTCTACAATGCATTTTTCAGCATACTTCACATACTCTTTTCCATTATCTCCTTACAATAGCCATGGGAGTTAGGCAAGGATTGTTATTATGTTTATATGTCATTTGAGGGTTCATTTTATAGATAACAAAAACGAAGACTCAGATAAAATGAATGACTCAGGCCAGTAAATCCCAAACAGAATCAGGACAAAGACCTGTGTCTTGTAACTCTTAATCCATTTATCAGCCTTGGTTTTCCTTTCTGATCCTTTGTGACTCCACTTCATCCTCTCCTTCTGACAGCAGAAGGGAACATCCTCCTTTTCAGCATTAGCTCCTTGCCCGGGGTCATCAAATCCTTGCTCTAGGTCAGTTCTTTAGTTTTTGTACCAATATAGAATGTCAGGTCAGCCTCTACCTATAATTTTCCTTTTTGTTCCTATCGGCACCTGAATGAATTATATACTTGAATATAAATTCTAACAGATTAGATTGTGTCTATCCCAGTTCTTCTACAAATAGAAATATCTTTAGTTCTAGAAAACTGTATAACATTTCCCAGGATATTTTGAGAGGTGGCTTATGTAATATAGAAAGACACACTTAAAAAATTAACTTTATTGAGATATATTGTACATAGCTATAATTCATCCATTTCAAGGATAATTGGCCCTGGACCAATGTAGGGATTAGGGGTACTGACCCTCTCCACAGTCAGAAATCTGGGTATAGCTTTGACTTCTAAGAACTGCAACTACTAGTAGCTTAATGTTGATTGGAAACCTTACCTATAACATAGTTGATGAACACATATTTTGTATGTTATATGTATTATATACTATATTATTAAAATAATATTTTTTCTTTTTTGTGTGTGTTTCTAGGCTAGCAGTTCATCTACGAGTTTTTCAAATCATCACAAATCTAAATTTTCTTTTTAAAAAAAATTTTTTTTAATGTTTATTTATTTTTGAGACAGAGAGAGACAGAGCATGAATGGTGGAGGGTCAGAGAGAGGGAGACACAGAATCTGAAACAGGCTCCAGGCTCTGAGCTGTCAGCACAGAGCCCGATGTGGGGCTCGAACTCACGGACCGCGAGATCATGACCTGAGCCGAAGTCGGCCGCTTTACCGACTGAGCCACCCAGGCGCCCCACAAATCTAAATTTTCTAACATATTTATTGAAAAAAATTCTGTATATAAGTGGAACGACACAGTCCAAACCTGTGCTATTTAAGGGTCAACTATATAGAATTCAATATAATTTTTAGTGAACTTTTAAGTTGTGAAATCATCACCACAAGCCAGGTTTAGAATATTTTCATCACCTTGGCGTGCCTGGGTGGCTCAGTCGGTTAAGCGTCCGGCTTCGGCTCAGGTCATGATCTCGCGGTCCGTGAGTTCAAGCCCCGCGTCGGGCTCTGTGCTGACAGCTCAGAGCCTGGAGCCTGTTTCAGATTCTGTGTCTTCCTCTCTCTCTGACTCTCCCCCGTTCATGCTCTGTCTCTCTCTGTCTCAAAAATAAATAAACGTTAAAAAAAATAATAAAAATAAAAATAAAAAAAAAAGAATATTTTCATCACCCCCAAGAAGATTCATCACATCCATTTACATTAATCCTGTGGGTTTTTTTCCTTCTTCTAATTTTTAAGAGACTGCAAGTTCACATGACAACATCCTCAGGAACAGTAAGCTAAGGATGGAAGAAAGCAAGAAGTGCAGGACCAGAATTTCATCATTTATAAGAGCATGAATGATAGCATCTCTTATTTTTATTTTATTTTATTTTTTAATTTTTTTTCAACGTTTATTTATTTTGGGGACAGAGAGAGACAGAGCATGAACGGAGGAGGGGCAGAGAGAGAGGGAGACACAGAATCGGAAACAGGCTCCAGGCTCTGAGCCATCAGCCCAGAGCCCGATGCGGGGCTCGAACTCACAGAGCGCGAGATCGTGACCTGGCTGAAGTCGGACGCTTAACCGACTGCGCCACCCAGGCGCCCCTCTTATTTTTATTTTAAAAAAAAAAACATGATGGAGCGTCTAGGTTGCTCAGTCGGTTAAGCGTCCAACTTCGGCTCAGGTCGTGATCTCATGGTGCATAGGTTCAAGCCCCACATTGGGCTCTGTGCTGACAGCTCAGAGCCTGGACCATGCTTCAGATTCTGTGTCTCCCTCTTCTCTGCCCCTCCCCTGCTCATGCTCTGTCTCTGTCTCTCAAAATAAATAAACATTAAAAAAATAAAAACCACGATGTTTTTCCCTGTTCTTCATATATTTTTACTGCTGTAAATGCAACAAGATATTAAGGCAGGCTCTGTCTATCTCACTTTTGCCAGAGATCCCAAAGGCCAAGACTAGTATGATAGGTTTGCCCATATCAGTTACCCATTCAGAAGATGCTAAGCATTGTGCAATAATTAGTTATCGTTCTGTTACTCTGTGGCATGAGATTGAAGTTGGGTCCCGTTGAGCATGTGAGGGTAGAAAGAGTGTGCTCATCCTTACTCCAAACTAAGTGAGGGCAACCCTAATTGAGCTTGATATGTATCCAATGGCTGGAATTTGGGGGGCACGAGGTTCTGGAATCTCCTCTACATCCCAAACCTGAAAATGTGAAAGGCTGTGAGTAGAGTTCCCATGAGAACGGAGGGGGAGAAGGGACTGCATGGACAGGACTGTAAATTGGTGGGGCAGGATTGTGAGAATTTTTTTATGAATCAAGTAGATGGTCTGGGATTATTTTAAAAAGGGAGTGCATTCAGGAGGACTGCCTGAGAGGCTGAATGTGAGAGAGAGAGAGAGAGAGAGAGAGAGAGAGAGAGAGAGAAAATGTGCATATGAATGATTATTGGTTCCCTAAATATTCTGGAAAACATAAGAATGTAGACAGATCATCCAGCAAGTGACCCATTTGCAGTATGGCCATTGTATAGAACTCTGGAATCTGAGAAGCCTGGATTTAAGTCTCTCCATGATCCTTAGCAAGTTACTTCAAGCTTTCAGGAGTTATCACCAAAATTTGTTGTAATAATGTAATCATTGACTTATAATCCTGAAACTTGGATTTCAAATATTGAAGTTTTTGATATGTGACATTGGTTGGTGAAAGACAAATATAAATATTCTATATAAATGTCCACGATTTAGCTAGAGATCTGAAATAGTCATTAATAGATAATTTGAGCATTCAGCCTATAACTCACTATTTAGCTAAATTTGTAGTATTTCACTTACTGTCCTGCCATTTACTTATTTGCATTAAATTTGTTACAAATTTTTATAAGCCTGTTTTCATATACCTTGAAAGTGGAAATGAAATGAATATAAATGGTAATTTACCTTTTATCCTAGACTAAAATTTAGACTTACTAATTTTAAAATAAAGCCTATTTTAGGCATTATTGTTAATAAGACTTTTTTTTAGCAGATAACATCATATAAATATGTGTGTGTTGCAAATTTGAATGCATATTTTTCCCAACCAACAGAAGAGTGTTTTGAGGACAAGATTGAGTATTTACAACCATAAAACTGTAAACATTTGAAAAATTTGGCATATTTGGATATTACAATAAATAAGCAAGACCAATTAACTATTAAGGCAATTTGTGTATAGAAACCTATTTTGCAGATTGGCAGATAGGATCCTTGAATGTTAAGAGGAAAGTTTGGTAAGATTTAGAAGAGAAGTTAATTTTTTTTTTTTTTTTTAAATTACTTTATTTTTTTTTTTAATTTTTTTTTTAACGTTTATTTATTTTTTTGGGACAGAGAGAGACAGAGCATGAACGGGGGAGGGGCAGAGAGAGAGGGAGACACAGAATCAGAAACAGGCTCCAGGCTCTGAGCCATCAGCCCAGAGCCCGACGCGGGGCTCGAACTCACGGACCGCGAGATCGTGACCTGGCTGAAGTCGGACGCTTAACCGACTGCGCCACCCAGGCGCCCCGAGAAGTTAATTTTTAAAATATGCTTAATTCAGCGTTCTTTAACTATCTTCCCAAAGCATTTAAAATACGTAACTTTGATAGCACTTACTACGTGACGTAAAAAAATTTTTTTTATTTAAAGTATTTACTGAGCATCTACTGTATGCCAGGCAAACTGCTAAATATTGGGCATACAATAATGAATAAATATGGCATAATCTTTGTCCTTAAAGAATCTGGAGTTCAGTGGTATATATGAGGTAAACAAATGATGACATAATAAATTGTGATTATTGCTATGAATAGTAAGAAGCAAATGACGTGAGAGAGGATAATTGGGGAAGTATAACTTAATTTGTGGTATTGGTGAAGACCTTTCTGACAAAATGGTATTTACATCACGATCTGATAGATGAGGAAGCATTATTCAGTCCAGAGTAGGTAAGAGTAGTTCAGATGGAGGGAATAGCACCTGCAGAAGCTCTGTGTTGGGAAGGTTTATGAACCATTTAAGGAGGAGACAAGGAATGGATATGGGTAGCTGAGTTAGGAGGCTATGGGAGTAATTCAGTCTAGAAATGAGGTAGTCTAGAGACTAGACCAGATGAGGTTAGTGGCCATACAGTTACAAGTGAATGGATTTTAAGAAACACAAATGATAGAATCAACTATGACTTGGGGATGAACTGAGTATAAGGGGAAAAGGAGGTATTGACAAAATGGGGCTATTGATAAAAATGGGTGAATTGGAATATATCAGATTAAACTGTTATTGTTATATTTTATCATCTATGAACATGGCAAGGCAGTTTGTGTGCTTATGATGGTGTGCTAAGAGTACTAATTTTTTTTCTAGGCTTTTCAATTGTAAGATTCTTAGAAATGAGATTTTTTAACTTCTTTTCTTGGTATATCTTCAGAGTTTTTAGCCTTCTAAACTCAGTTGAGTCAATTTTATGTAGAGAAAGAAATATTTAATTTTAGAGAAAAAAAATCTTAGGTATTCATTTGGTGGGGGGAATGACTTAGAGTTTTCTTGAAGGCAGAGATATAAAATGTAATTACTTGCCAATTTGCCTTTGGGTCGTTATTTTTTGTAGGGATTGGGGAAAATACAAAATTCAGTTAAAGGGCATGATTGCTCATTTACATAGTTCCTTAAGTGTATGTCATAGAGACCTTTCAAACGATATGTTAAAAAGGTAAATCGTACTTGATTATCTGACTCTGGGGTATATGTATAGAACTTGCCTGTTTGGTAAGATTCAAACAGGAAGATACACAGTTTAAGTTCCATTAGTAATCATTGTATCTTAGTAATTGAACTGGTTTCCAACAGACAGAACCAAGGATAATCCTATTTGCACATAGCATAGAGCCTGGTTTAGGTCTTCTTTGGTTATGACTTGAGAATTTGAAAACGAAATACCTGAGAAGAATCAAACCAGTGTTATAGTGAAGCTAAAAGCAGGTTTACTGAGCAGCTCACTTTATCATGTGTCTAACAAATTATATGTGAAATGCAGCTTTTACTATGATATGATCACTATATTTCCTTACTAAAGTTGGTGGATAAACTTGATAGCCATGAATGACAAAGGAAACTTTGAGGTTCAATTGTTGGATTCTGTGTTTTTATCTGCTAAACTGACCATTGACGTTCATATTGTAGACTTTTTTTTATTGACTTAATATTTTTAAGAGCAGTTTTAAGCTTACAGCAAAATTGAGCAGAAAGTACAGAGAGTTCTTATATACCCCTGACCCCCACACATGCACAGCCCATCCCATTATCAACATTGCCCACCAGAGTGGTAAATTTGTTAAAATTGACAAACCTATGTTAATTCATCATAATAGCTCAAATTCCATAGTTTACAGTATGCTTTATTCTTGGGGTTGTACATTCTGTGCATTTGGACAAATGTGTGACATTATTCATGCTTATGGTATGATAGAATATTTTCATTGCCCTAAAAATCCTTTGTGATGGGAATTCTCTGCCTGTTCATCCCTTCTCCACTCAACCACTAGGAACCACTGATCTTTTTACTGCCTCTGTAGTATTACTTTTTCCAGAATATCCTATAGTTGGAATTACACAGTATGTAGCTTTTTCAAATCAGCTTTTTTTCAGCGAGTAATATGGATTTTAACGTTTTCCCTCTACTGCCGACCCCTCGTGCCTTTTCATGGCTTGATAGCTCATTTCTTTTTAGCACAGAATAATATTCCATTGTCTAGATATCTGTTCACCTACTGGAGGACATCTTAGTTTCTTCTAAGTGTTAGCCATTATGACTAAAGCTGCTATAAGTATTTGTGTGCAGGTTTTTGTGTAGACATAAGTTTTCAACTCCTTGGAGTAAATATCAAGCAATATGATTGCTGGATCACATGATTGAAAGTATTTTTAGTTTTATAAGAAACTGAACTGTCAGCCAAGTGGCTGTACTATTTTGCATTCCCATAAGCACTAAATGATACTTCTTGTTTCTCCATATCCTCACCAGTTAATATTCTGGATTTCTACCATTCTATTAAGTGTGAGTGGTATCTAATAGTTTTAGTCTACATTTCCCTGATGACTATGATGGAGTGAACTTTATTAATATCATCGGAAATAGAAGACATTTTACTCTAAATTGCTTAAGATAAATTTTGTTGATCAATGGAAAAAAGTGTTTAAATAAGAAAACAATTAAGACAATTTAATATGCATTTTTTAAACATTTTAACTGAAAACACAAATTAGTCTGATTTGCTAATATTTTGTGTGGGACTAAGGGCTTTTCTTCAAGTAAGAATCTGTTAATTTATTAATCTTTTAATCTTTTAATTTGTTCTATGTTACTTTTAAAAAAAAAATTTTTTTAACATTTATTTATTTTTGAGAGAAAGAACATGAGCAGGGGAGGGGCAGAGAGAGAGGCAGACACAGAATCCAAAGCAGGTTCCAGGCTCTGAGCTGTCAGCACAGAGCCTGACATGGGGCTGGAACCCATGAACTGTGAGGTCATGACCTGAGCTGAGATCAGATGCTTAACTGACTGAACAACCCAGGTGCCCCTCTACATTATCCCTTCTTATATAAACCATGCCTGTAATTCATCACTTATGATGACTTAGACACTTAATAATCTAAGTGCATACTTCATTTAGTGTTTTATTTTTTTTGTCATTACTGTAGTTTCTTGTTGTATAGCAGCAATCTTTTATGATTCAGCTTTATCAAATGTTTCCAAAGCTTTTTTTTATTTATATATGAAATTTATTGTCAAATTGGTTTCCATACAACACCCAGTGCTCATCCCAAAAGGTGCCCTCCTCAGTACCCATCACCCACCCTCTCCTCCCTCCCACCCCCCATCAACCCTTAGTTTGTTCTCAGTTCTCAACAGTCTCTTATGCTTTGGCTCTCTCCCACTCTAACCTCTTTTTTTTTTTTTTTTCCTTCCCCTCCCCCATGGGTTCCTGTTAAGTTTCTCAGGATCCACATAAGAGTGAAACCATATGGTATCTGTCTTTCTCTGTATGGCTTATTTCACTTAGCATCACACTCTCCAGTTCCATCCACGTTGCTACAAAAGGCCATATTTCATTTTTTCTCATTGCCACGTAGTACTCCATTGTGTATATAAACCACAATTTCTTGATCCATTCATCAGTTGATGGACATTTAGGCTCTTTCCATAATTTGGCTATTGTTGAGAGTGCTGCTATGAACATTGGGGTACAAGTGCCCCTATGCATCAGTACTCCTGTGTCCCTTGGATAAATTCCTAGCAGTGCTATTGCTGGGTCATAGGGTAGGTCTATTTTTAATTTTCTGAGGAACCTCCACACTGCTTTCCAGAGCGGCTGCACCAATTTGCATTCCCACCAACAGTGCAAGAGGGTTCCCGTTTCTCCACATCCTCTCCAGCATCTATAGTCTCCTGATTTGTTCATTTTGGCCTCAAAGCTTTTTTTTTTTAATTAAAAAAATTATTTTATTTTATTTTTGAGAGAGAAGGTGTGAGTGGGGAAGGGGCAGAGATAGAGAGGGGGACAGAGGATCTGAAGTAGGCTCTACACTGACAGCAGAGAGCCCCGTGCAGGGCTTGAACTCACAAACCATGAAATCATGACCTGAGCTGAAGGCAGATGCTTAACCAATGGAGTCACCCAGGCGCCCCTTTCCAAAGCTTTTATTTAAAATTTTTCATAGAAACACAAGCTCTTTTCATGTATTTTTTTTTAAAGTTTATTTATTTATTTTGAGAGAGAGAAAGCAAGTGGAAGAGGGGCAGAGAGAGAGAGAGACAGGAGAGAGAGAAAATCTCAAGCAGGCTCAGCACTGTCAGCACAGAGCCTGATGCAGGGCTCAAACTCATGAACTGTGAGATCATGACCTGAGCCAAAGTTGGATGCTCAAGCAACTGAGCCACCCAGGTGTCCCCCAGCTCTTTTTAAATAAATACTTAAATTTCATTGGTTTACACATTATTTAATTAAAACTCACAAAATTACAATAATTATAAACGGTGTAAGAAGGTTTGGGAACAAGCACAACTGATTTTTGAAAATTGTACAACTTGAAGGGAATAGAAGTAGATGAGTATGCTAAAGATGAGTCCATTTAAACTATGAGTTTTGGTGAGTTGTAGTATTAGTCTTTACATTTTACAGAGAGACTGAATATTGTTGGTAAAGTTGAGGTTAAGTTGGTTCAGTTGGCAATGTCTAGAAATCACAACCTTGTAGATTTTGATTGACATGATTGGCCTGTGGGAAACTGATAGGATAATCTAGTTCCCTACAATATGATTGATTATCCAAGTTATTTTCTAACTTCTCCTTCATAGAAGCCTCCGTCATAACTTAGGACTTGGAACATGGGACTGTGCTTCATAGGCAAAACTAAAATTTTTACTTTATAACCGTGTGTGGGTTTTATAATATACTTAATATAAATATAATTCATGTGTGTTAAAAACTAATATTTTTAAATGAAGAAATTTATGCTTTGGAACGTATTTATGAATGATCAGTTTTTGAAAACCCTTGAATCCTGGCCTCCTTAGCTCCCTAACCTAATGTTTGGTCATTCATTTCATGGTTTGAAAGATTAAATGACAAATTGCTGTTCCCACTGTTTCATTGTCTTGCCTTTGCTGTGGCCATTTCCTTTATTGATATGATCTTTCCACTTTTGATTAATTGGCTTTCTAATATAGTATCCTTAAAAACTCTGTTCATGTGTGGTTTTCTTCAGGAAACTCTTGGCAACACCCAGTTTGGGCTCATTTCTCCTGATTTTTGATACCATGGCACCCTTTTAACTGTGTATATTTGTACATTGGATTGTACATATTTGAAAGGTAAGCACTGTGTCTCATTTAACTTTATACACAGGACTCATCAAGGTGAACATGCTGGACACTCAGTGCTTGTTCAACTGAAGAGCCATGTGCTGAAGCTCATGTTTTGCAAAGTTCAAAACAACCATGCGGGTCTGGATCTTTATGATCTGCCCTTATGAAGGTTGGCTTTAGACAGCAGACACTTGGCAAAGGAGTAAAAAAAGGATAATGTGCAAATTGCATTTTAAAATTGCTGTTAGTATAATAGATTGGTTATCTTTGCTGCATACTGTTATTGTCATATTAGGCCATGAAAAGTTTGGGTCAGCTACAGTAAATACACAAATGGTAGAAGCTTAAATATGTTCATCTACAGTTGAGCATTTTAATCTTCCCAGACTACTTTTTGGAAATCTTAGATTGCCCTCAAGTAGCTAAAGAAAACTGAAGGTGGGGGAAGTTTTCATGCAGCGCAAATAGTTAACTGATTTTTTTAAGTCGTAAAAAAAAAATGTATTATTACATTTTACATTATTACAGCCTCATTGTAATAAACTGATAATTTAATTACCTAATATAGTACTGTCTAATGGGAGAAACAAAGGCATTGTTGAAAGAATATTAACCAAAGAATCCAGTAATTTGGCTCTATTCCCAGTGATGCCTTATTCTAACTTTGTGGCCTTGAGTAAATTGCTGAAACTTTCTGTGATTCAACTTCCAAATATGCAGCCTGGTAGTTCTCGTCTGTGGGTGATTTTGTTTCCCAGGGGACATATGGCAGCATCTGGAGACATTTTGATTATCATGATTTGGATGACATTACTGGCCATTCAGTGGATAGAGACCAGATCTACTGCTAACCTACCTACAGCAAAAGAAAAGCTGCCAACAACAAAGAATTACCCACCTCAAATCTCAGTAGTAGCAAGACTGAGACATCCTACGTTAGATCATCTATCTTATGAGGGACTGACTTTTCCAACCTAAGTGTCTCTTATTCTAAAACTTAGGCTGATCATGTATTTTTTTTTCTTGCTTTAAATGACCTGAGTAATGTAAAGATGAGGACGTTCAATGAATTCAGTTGTTCAATAGGTCTTTAAGTGGTGTTTTAGTGATTTAGAATTAATTAAATAATATAAGCAGAGGGGGGAAAAAGTCAAAATTTACTACTCTGCCCTTCCCTTTTTCTGATTCAGCATACTCAAATATTAAAGTTCAATATAACTGTAGAAAACCCAGGATAGAGGAGGATGTTCTATCTTTTCAGTAGTGTGACAGTTTCCCAATGCTATCTGTCAGATAGGTACTAGTAGCATTTATAGAAAAAGGGGAGAAAACGGTTTCATGTTGGAGAGCTTAAGTACTATAATTTATTTGAAAACCATATTTCAGTAAAGAGCTTTAGGGGTGGATATACATCCCTATGATTTAAAGTAAGATTCATCAGTGGTATAAAAATATTTTAGTATACTGAATTTTATGGCATGGGACAGTTAAGTATGACCATCAATGCTAGTAGAATTCTAAATTATTTTGGAGGAAATGTGTATTTTGAAATTCTTGGTGGCGATTAATGGTTATAACCTATCGGCTCCATATTTTTATGATCTAGAGGTTGATTTAAGGAACCTGAGAAGAGGTTTCAAAAGCAACAATATAGGTACCAAGTACACTTTTCTAAGCATAAGATAGTTTTTCATTTGTTGTCTAATGGTGGAGCATTTGACAGCATTTGTTGTCTACAAGGGCTTTTAAAGGCTGTGATGAAAGCATGTAACACTTGAAGTACCTACGGAAGAAGTTGGAGTGGGTTTCTGTCTTTTGCCTTGTTACCTTTCCCTGTTTCTCCCTCTCTGCTTGCCTATTCCAACCCCATGCACACTTACTTACCCTGCATGGAACTCCCGCTGAAGCCCATGCCAAGTTCCTTTGATGGTGGTGCCATGTCTTAATTGTCTGTCTCTTTTGGCTGGCCTGTGCTGGTTCTAAATTACTTTCCTGTCCTCAGCCTCTTTCCCTCAGGCAGCCCTGGAATAGTTTCTGCTTTTTGTTTTGTCATTGAGTCCCTTCTCTCCATTCCCCCCTCTTCCTGCTCCCCCTCTCCCTTCCTTCCAACTTGGCTTGGTATTTAAAACTTGTGTGGTTGTGTAGCTACATTTTGCCTAGCATTTGTAGTTGTTTAGAGAAGGAAAGAAGCCTTCCCAACTTACCTCATCCTGCCACACTGTTGGAACCCATTCATCCTTCAGTCTATTAAAATATTACACTTTCATTTTATTACCAAAGAAGCTCAAACAGCTAACTGATGGGTCTCCTGGTTTTCTTTCCACCCCAGCAAGAAGATCAGTTTCTCAAAACCAATGTTCCCTTTCCCTACCCTGATTATTATGTAGCATGAGATTTGACAGAGCAAAGAAAGGAGATGATTACAGAATAATTCCTTTACTCTGTGTTGAAATACATTTGTGGCATTACTGTCTTAAGGAAAACCAAACACTTGGCTCAAAATTGAGAAAAATGTGAGTTAGCAAGCTGATCTCTAACTCCCCATGATAAAAGAAATTGAGTGTGTCAGAGCTGTCAGTAGTGCTTGTACAGTTCTTTCTCTACTGTTATGTCAATTAGTTTTATCCCCCTCAAAATAGAACTGGTGTATGGGAAAAATTTAAGCTAGCAGTTGAGATTCTGGGCTACCTCCCTCATTGGATTTAACTCCATAGTGTTTCCCAAGGGTCTGTTCATCCCTGGTTTGCAATTCAGAGTTGTAGTCTTAATCTCTTTTTTCATGTGCTGAAAAGGCAAATAATAAAGGAATGGATGCTCCTCTTCCTCTGCTTTGTCATCCTGACCCTGGCTGTGCTGATTGACTTCTTTATTCATGATGCAAGGTCCACTTACCTGTATTGTTCCCAGATAGGCATCATTTTTCATATCCTTCTTTTTATTGGTCAGCACTATATTGAGTAGTCTTGGAACTCACTTACCTGGCATGCTCTAACTATGCCCCAGCCAGCATACTTTCAAATAAAGATGCTTATGGTTGTCAGAACTGAATGGACATGCCTGTATTTCTGATTGGCTCCAAAATTTGTTGATGCTCTGAAGGAAATTGTCAACTGTTTTATTTATAGAAATGGTTTATTCAGCTTATCTAGTAAGCTGCCATGTGGTACCTTGGTATGCCATCAAATGGGTAATCAAAGCTTAGGGACTAATTTCCAAGAACTAATAAAACAAATGTGATATGTAGAATGAGCTTTATTTGGGATAGTAGACATGAGTAGTTGGGACACTGAGAAGGATTTTGCCTTTCTCTCAGCTCTTTGGTAGATAGCAGTTTTTAAACAGGTATGTCCAGTATAGTACTTTAAAATTCTTTGCTTTTATAATTATTTTATTTAAAAATCAGTATGGACTCGAAGAATAAGAATGAAATGACTCCAATTATCCCTTTGCTACCCTTATACTGCTCTTGGCAATATACTTTCAGATAATCATAGAAATAGAAATGGAGTCAGTCATATATATGAAATTTTAAAAAAATGAATATATCATCTATGTATCTATCATCTATGTATCTATCATCTGTGTATCTATCATCTGTGTATCTATCATCTATGTATCTATGTATCTATGTATCTATCTATCTATCTATCTATCTATGTATTCAGCTTGTTTTTTCAGTTAATAGGTCTTGGAGCATGTTACATGTCAGGATATGTAGGTCCATCTCATTCTTTTTAACAGCAGTGTGGTACTATGGATCGTAGATAAAATGTGCCATAATTTAGGTAAGTCTTCCACTATTGATAAACATAAGGCTCTTTCCAGTATTTCATCATTATAAATAGCAACTTGGTTAACATTGTTGTATATATATCTTAGAGTAAATAGGCTGACATTTCTGTAGGATTTATATGTACAAATGGAATTTATCACTCAATAGTGATACATATTTTGGATTTTGATATTCTCAAGTTGCTTCTCCCCAGATATTCTTGTAATTGACATGTTCAACAGCTTTGAATATGCGTGCTTACTTCCCCGACACCCCACTCAGTGACCAGTACTTTTCCTTGATGGCAAAAAGTTTTAAGGTTCTTTAGTGTTTGGGCCCATAATCCCCAACCTGACCATACTCACCAAATAGATTCCTATTGCACTCCATGGAGAGCATAAAAATAAACAAGAAAATTCTGGGGATAGATATCTTTCGAGCAGCTTAACCAAACTTACGCAAATGAAGTGACTGTTATCAGCAGAGTCTTCTGCTCACCCTTGTGCTAAACATGCAGACAGGCTGGATCACATGAAGAACTCCTGCACAAAGCTGGATTGTCTTGAAACAGTTGGCAAATAAAAGATTTTTTCCACTTCTTATTCCAAATTCCCAGCCTGAGTCTTGGATCTAACAACTTCCATTTGAAGAAAAAGTTCACACCTACTAGTGTTCAAGTGATAGAGAGCATTTGCTTTGAGACTTAGTAGTCACCCTTCTCAGATCTTCTCAAGCAAGACAGCAGCCCCTGGACCTGGAAGCAAGCATGTGAGAGAGTCTGGTGGAAGGAGCACCCCCTCCCAACCCCGTGTACACATATGCACAGAGACAGAGCAAGACAGAAGGAAACATTTTTCCAAGGGAGTCCAAAAAATGAGCAAGGAGAATGAGTAAGAGTGTTAACTGAATGGTATCCCAGCTACTGAGTGGGGTGAATTTCTCTTAAGTCTTAAATCTTGATCAGCCGTGGCCTATTACTTGATAGAATGAGAGGTAGAGGGGCAGGTGATAGGAGAACCTTAAACTTCCAGTAGGAATTGTTACACATTGTATTAGATGTGTACCCCTTATCTTTGGGTTCTTGCCCATACTTCCTTTACAGCTAAAACTCGATATATTTCTATTTTGTTATTTCTTTTCAGATCTTATTATTTACTACATTTTGCTTTGCTTTATATTTGCCTAATGCATCTCCTGAGGCGTTATTTGCTCTATAACAACAAATCCACTTGAAAAAAATCCAACCTTAACCTTTTCATTCAAGAATGTGTTTTTTAAAAAAAATCATATGTATGGATAAGACATAATACACAGAAGTAATTGTAGGCTGCAATTATATCTGGGTTCCTTGTCATCTTTGTCACCTACTTCCTGTATTATATAAACACTCAGTTTATTAAAAGCATAGAAATACTTTTTAAAACTGTGCCTTAGTAGGAAATTGGCAGCCAAATTATTTGTCTTCTGCTTTAAAAATTAATGTACATATACACAGTAAATTCTAAAATAAGCCAGCTCAACTTCCATACCAATTCAGGAAGTCATCTATAAGTAGATTCTCATGAGGAAGAATTGATAAAATCTGTTATATTACTTAAAGGGTCACTCCTTTTTGTTAAATACCTACCTCTTTTCCACACTTGCCATTTTCCCTCATTTGTTGTGGTTGCTTACAAGACAGTTGGGACATTTATTTCTGCTACCTTTTACTTTCACATGTAGGATAGAACTCTGGAAAATTAAAGGCTTTTGTGGTATCATCCTTGACTAAAACCGTGATCTAGATATTTAAAAACAATTTTATATTAGGCAATTTTTAAAACCAGTTTATTTGTATAAATCAAGAATTTTTCCCCCATAAAGTTCTTCCATTTTTTTTCCCCTGTAAGCCGCTTGGAATGGAACTACAAACTGTACAATTCCTAAGTACTTTATAAATATGATAAAGCTGTGTTTTGTAGTTTGAGATGACTCTGCAGGTAGCAACAAAATCTATTTGGAGAATGAGCTATTATACACCCACAGTGTGGATTTGATGAAATGGTAGGCAATTAAAGTTTACATAAACATGTACTATTTTAAAATAGCTCCTATATAGCAAAGATAATTGGATTTTTTTTCTGTACAGTAACCAACCAGTTAGACTATAGGAATAAAAACGCTATGAAACTTACTTATGAAGACTGTCATTAAAAGGTCTAGCTCTTGTTAATATTGAGAATTTTGGGGGGTGTGAGTGGGCAGATGAGTAATTGAAAAAATAGCATCAACGGAACTGCAAAACAGCTTATTTTTCACAATTGGGAGCTTTTGAGGCTGTGTAGGAGACTGTGCACTTTTGAAAGAGCACTGGGACAGGAGCAGGAAGATCTGGTGTTGGACTTGGCTCTCATGTAAATTAGTCATGTCACTTGTTCCTCCAAGTCTCAAATTGCTCAAATTAAAAAGAAGGGCTCTGTACTGCAGAGCAAGGTCTTAATAAATGCTTATTGAATGAATGAAACTTAAATTCCTTTCCAAGATTAGGAAATTTCACTAGGAATAAAAGAATAAACAAAAAAGACAGCATCACAGATTAAAAAAAAAACCTCCAGCCAAACATTCTATTTTTAGTTTAAATTTTTATATTTACAGATTTTTCTAAAGAATACATTTTCTTAGATTAGGCACAAAATGACTTCTGGTCTCAGAATACAATGCCATATTAACTGGTTGAGAAAGAGTCTTGTATTCTACAGAAATACAACTCTGGATAATGCCAAGTTGTCACAGATGGGGATGAATTAGTTGTCCAAAACATGCAAGTATGTGATGCATAAAGCAACTTTGGCAGCCTGTGGGAAAGATCTTATCAATGAAGTACACAAAACTGTGAATGTTTACTTCACACAGGAAATGGCTTCAGAGACCAGAAAACTAAGTTGTCTTAGAAACTCCTATAACAGATATTTTAATTCTAGTATTGATACATAAAGTGAAGTCAGAAACAAAGGAAATGTATTCTGCCCTTACTTTTTAACTTGCTTAGTTGTCTGTTTTCAAAAAGATGGTTAATATCTAGAATGGAGTAAAATATTTTTGTGCAAATTGCCATAGATTTTTGCTGAAAAGCTATATGATATTGAATCTCTTTTACAAAATGGTGAGCTTTCTCATCATAAATTATCTTTTTACTTGAAATCAAAATAAGTTCCCTGGTATCAATTAATGAAATAGGGAAGGAATATGTACCAACTGTCTGTATTTTCATACACAAGATCCTAAATCTTTTACTTAAGGAATCAGATGGTAGCTGTTACTGGTTTACAAATAAAAAGTAAGTTTTCCAATCCACTCAGTAGTCAGCCATCTAGGAAAATAGGCAAATACTGAATTACTTGATGATCTCTGAAGCAGTATTTATTGAGGGCCTGCTATGGGTCTGGTTAGGCTAGACTCTCTGTGTACATGATTCCCATTTAATCTTCTAACTACCTTGTAATATGTATTTTTATGTTTTGATGTATAAGCTAAGGCTAAGAGATATGAAATGATGTGGCCAAGATCTTACATAAGTTAATAGGGTAAGGTGGAATTTAAACCCAGTTGACTTCCATAATGGCACCATGCTGTCACATATAATTAACTGGAGACGACTATCTAAGGACAGAGTGGACATTTTATGATAAATAAGATGTGTCTGAGATAGGATAAAGAGTGTGGTAAGAAGAACTAGGATAATGTCCAGGCCTCACAAGTGAGTTAAATATTGACAACCATATTTAGAGCCTTACATGAAAATTGGAAACCCTCAATTATGCATATGAACATATTTCCACATAATTTATCTAATGCTACTTTGGCAAATGATCCAAAGTATGCCTGCCTTTGTTTTCAGTTTTTTTTTTAAAGGGAATGATGTGATTCTGGATTTTTGATTATTTACAGCCTATTGACTGGACATTTTCAGATGTTTACCTGTAACATGTGTGTTATTTTCTAAAATATTACATATTATTTCAAAGCTTAAACTGTACAAAATATTTTATCATAAGACTTGTTACCAAAATTAACCATCTTATGAAGATATATCATTAAGAAATTTGGACTGGTCAAATCATTAGGCAGAGAAGTGTAATCTAATCATCCATACCTCAGGCGTGCACTAATGATGGGAAGATTAGTTGCACCATGCTCTGCTGTGGTTGATGTGATATTTTGTAAGATGAACATAGATTATTTGACAAAGAGTAACATTTAGAAGTGAAATACAATGTAATAGAGACTGAAAATTTGAATTGGGACACGAAAAATGACTGAAGAGGACAACTTTGGAAAATGTATAAGCAGATTTTCTGAAATATGTGCTTAAAAACAGAAAAATAAGTCTGAAGATGCAGTTGAGAAAGAAAAATAAAGATATGGAAAATGGTGATTGGCTCCAGAAGATTCACAGAGCTCATTCATTCAGTACAATATGATTTGATAGAAGTAACTAATAAAATGGCTACAGAAAACCAAGATATTCTGTTAATATTGATACATTGAGTTTCACTAATTTAACTCATGGATGTACTGTAATGAGTACCTTTCTCTTTTTCTCTTTTATTCTTTTTGTATTTGCTCTTACCAATATATTGGGTGCTGTCCTTGGTGCTGAATTAGTGTTGCCTGTGAAAGGTTGTAGCAATGTTTTTCTTTTCAGAAGAAAAGGGTGCTTTGTTTCCTTACTGCGTGCCTTGTTTCCTTACCTTGCACTGTGTTTGGATTATAAATGCAATATATAATATTTCAGTAATATTTCTTGTTACTGCCATTTCCAAGTTTGGGATTTCAATAGTGGTCCCAAACTTGGCTAAAATTGAGCTCCTGATAATTCCCCAAACGAATTCCTCCCCATCTCCGTTAATGGCAGCTCTGTTCTGTGTTACTCAGGCAGACACCTTTGATATCATTCTTTACTGCACTGTCTTTCATATCTCACCCACATTTTATTGGGTCTACCTTCAAAATATATTCGGAATCTGACCAGTTTTCACCACCCTACTGTGACCATCCTGTGCAAGCCACCATTATCTCACTGTTAGAGTTTTCACTGGTCTTCCTCTTATGTCCTGCCCCCACCTCATTTGACTTTCAAAGTCTGTTTTCAACCCAGAAACCAGAGTCATTTTGTAAAGTGTTAAAGTCCTATCATATAACTTATTTTCTGCAATCCTATGATTGCTTCATTCGTTAGTCAGAATAAAAGCCAAGGCTTTATAATGGCCCTTGCATGATGTGGCTTTCTTTACTGTTCTGTGTTGAACTTATCTACTTTTCATGTCCTCATGTACTTTGTTTCAGCCACCTAGGCCCTTTTGATGATCCTTGAACTCACCCAATTATGTTCTTGCTTAAGACCTTTGAACTTCTGATTTCCCTTCTGCCTGGGTTGTTTTCTCATCATTATATATATGGCTCACTTCCTCACTTTCTTCAGGTCTTTATTCAAAATCTCTTTCATTGACTTTTCTCTGGTCTTCTTATCTAAACTTGTTTAAAAAAATCACAAGAAGCCCCTGCCCATTAATAATTATACTACCCCTTCCTTGACTTTTTCCCTTAGCATGTCTATGATCCAACAAACTATGTATTTTAATTAAATGTATTATTTTTTGTTTCTCTCTCTAAAATGTAAACTCAAAGTAGGGATTTCTTTTTCTGCTTTCTCTACTTCTATGCCAAGAATAATGCCTTGTACATAGTAGGAGCTCAACAAATATTAACTGAATGGATCTAATTTACAAATGATTGATTTGGAGGGAAATTAAATGTCAGTATTTGATATGTACAGACACGTCTCATTCTGTAAAACTGTGAGGTAACAAAATATTTTTAGCATTGGTTGCTTTATAGTTTGGATTCTGGTATTGGTATTGATAAAATAGGTATGAAGTCCATCCATTTAAGATACAGGGGATGTTAGCAGAAGCTCCAGTGCAGGTGAGTTCCCCAGGAGAAAACTTACATGAAGTCCCTTTATCCTATATATTTTGCCTTCATTGTTTAACCCTACTTCTAACATATGTGTCTTAGAGACATTGAAGGCTTCTAGGGGTGTAGGGCTGAGAAGGGTATTACCCTGAAACTATTAAGGATGGAAAGAGGTAGGTTGTATCTATCTTACTTCTAGAAACAATATTGAATATGTGTTCCTGATTAAATTTTTTTTTATAAATGAGCACCAGCCACAAGGGGGTGCTGGGCATTTATATTCAAAGTAGGGTCCACAGTCTCATTTGGCTTGGCCAGTTAGGATGTCTACTGTAACTTCATACCATCTCCTTACTTATGTCCCCTTTAGCATTTTGTACAAAACTTACATATATTTAATATTTTCCTCATTCACCTCTTCCCCAATATTTTCTGCAGTTGGAGAGGGAAATTATGAGAGCTTTTGGTTTCTCACCTTTAAGTACTGTGTTTAATTATTGATAACCTCATTCCCATTTGCCAAGGGGCAGTGACTCATGCAGGGGGGGTTATGGCACTGCAGCCCTGCTATTGCTTTCCCACCTTTAGCAATCCCTAACTTTCATTTAAAAAAGTGTAAAAGTGTTTTAAGTGATTTTGCCAATGTGTGTAACAGACTTTAAGGAAAAAAATGTTCAAAATTACTTGTATTTTGTACTTGTTACTAGTATTTGTACTTATGAGTCCTTGTTTTTTTTTTTCAGATTTTTGGTTTTATGCTATTTTAGTTTAGGAAAATAGCCCACACAACACCACCCTATTCTTTACAATTTTTGTAATGATTGATTGTAAAGGTAATGGGAGGATCAGTATTCCATTACCAAAAATTAAGCAGGAATCAGGTAAAAACAAGGGGCAAAAAGTGGAAGTAGAAATACATATACAAATAATTTTCTTCTCTCTAACCTAAATGGCTTACTAGATCCTTAAATTAAATTTTGTTCTTCTTTTGTTAGGAAAAAGTACCCTTATAGAGTACTCTGCTGGTAGAGATCCACGTGCAAAAAAAACATATCTTGATTTCTTTGGAATATATTGCCATATGGAAAAACTGAGTCAATTGTATGTTGTCATAATGTAGGGGTTAAAGTCAAGTTCTTTGATGTTACAGACCTTGGTTTAAAACTGACTCTGCTGTTTGTTAGGTGAGTTACTTCAGGCAAGTTACTTATTAGGTCTCTCTTGATCCTCAATTTCCTTACCTAATGAATTTAAT
This sequence comes from Puma concolor, assembly GCF_028749965.1. Classification (NCBI taxonomy): domain Eukaryota; kingdom Metazoa; phylum Chordata; class Mammalia; order Carnivora; family Felidae; genus Puma; species Puma concolor. The sequence goes on along the minus strand of NC_141673.1, from coordinate 20,914,703 downwards.
AATCCCTACCCCATAAAGTAATTGTGAGGTTTCCTAGAGATTTTTCTATCTATATCTGTATCATCAGTAGTACTTGTGCCGTTCTTTATATATTCATATAAAAATACACGTGCACATGTGTATGTATAATGACCAACAGCACAAAGTATGGCATGCAGTGGCTGCTCTGTGGAAGTTAGTTCCCTTCCACTTTCATATCACACTTTTTAATTTAGTTGTTAGATTATTCCAGTCCTAGTGGAAAAGTTAGAAATTGACTTTGTTCTCCCTTAGCATGGTACAATATGTGTATAGGAATTCTGTCATTAGAATTTTTAGATTGTAAGCAAAAATCAATATTTTGCTTTATGAAGATGATGTCTTTATTACTCCTGGGTGGAATTCAGAGAAGAAATCAGTACAAGGTAATTTACTCAATAGTAAGTCGTGCATATAGAATTATGCTTGATTGAAACATCACAGGAAGAATCAACTTTAAGTATAGTGAGCTGCACAAAAAAACTTTGTATGCCATTCTTTCTTTGGCTCAATGAATGCCAAAACCTAGTCCTCGATGAAATCGGGGCCATAGCTTTCAGTGATGCACTGCTCATGTAAGAGTATGTCACTCCATATTTTCTATAGGTTTCACAGGTCACGTGTCCACAATTTAAGATACTGCCCCATGTTAGAGAGTGATCACAGTACTATATTTAAGTCTTGGCTCTTCTGCTCTATAATTGTGTGACCTTGGACAAGTCCATTAATTTGCTTGAAATACGGTTCTTGTCTAAAAATAAGAGTGTAATTTTGCCTGTTGCATATCCTTGTATTGGGGCTTATGTGAAAATATAGACATGAGAGCCTTTATAAACTGTAAAATGCTCTCTAAATGTAAGATGTTTTTTTTTTTATTGCCAGACTGGTGGTTTCTTCTTTCACTTGTCAACCATGTTTCTGGAGCAATATAGAGTAGCTGTTTAAAGTAGAGAATATATAAGAGGCCCCAGATGATGTGGGGAAACCATCTCTCTCTGCTTTCTTTTTCAAATGGCAGTGGTAAGAAGTCTGAAATGGAAAACCAGGGGATTAATTAGGGGATGATTCTATATTTGCTACAGAAAATGAATGATGTTTTTAGGATGCTTTGGAAGTTTAACAATATGCAGGAGTTTACTACATTTTTCTATGTGTTTCAGTATATTTTTTTGTGTAGGACCCAAACAGATTCTCCTATCTAATCCCAACATGCCTTTTCCTTTACTTGGGATAACACTACGGTAGGTTCTGTCACCCCTGGGGCTCCCTCCTGGGCAATAATGAACATCATGTAGGCCCTCCAGCCTCTCATTCAGGGCTCTTTCGTCATCCTCTTTGACTAAACAAGGGTTCCATACAATGTTTTTCTTCTGCCATCAGTTGTGACCTGGCTACTGAGACAATGTTTCTCACGTTTTATTTCACTACTACAGCATATTTATCTTAAGACATAGTTAATCTGATTTATATTCATTGGTGGCTCTGCCATGAATTTGCTTTTACCTTATGCACCTACTTTGAGCCCAAAAGTCTGGTGGATTTTTTTAAAGAGATTTTTGAAACTGTTTTTTTGTTTCTTTTTTGGCTGTTTCAGTGAGATAACCAAGCTTTTATAAGAAAGCTTTTATAAGAAACCTGTCTCTTGTGGAAAGTAAGCTAGACCTATACATTAGTGAGTAGCATAAAAATATATTTCTCTCTCATGAAGAGCTTAACATGTAGATAGTACATATTAAAATTTTAATGTGTTTACAACTTGTTTTGTTACAGTGCCTTTTCTGTTGCATTGTAACTTGGCTAAATGTGCTATTTTAAATTGATACTTAAAAGTGTATAAAGATCCTGTGGCTATTGATAAAAGTATGTAAGTAGAAAACACTGTGACATTTAACACATTGCCACAGTATACTGGGTGATTTTTCTTTGACGTTGTTGCAAACATCCCATAGTTGATATTTAGCCATTTTCCTGATGCCAGGTGCCTTCTGAGTATATTGATGCTTGTGAATTTCATGTTTCAGAGGTATCTGAAGAGGGCCCCTCACAAAAACAAAACATTTTCTCTAGCAGTTTTCTGATGGAGGTGTGCTAAAATTCTAGATTGGTTCCTTTTGAGTTTTTGTTTTTGAACAGATAGCTTCATAAGTAAAGCCACTCAGTGAATATTTCTGTATGCCTACTATGTGATATGTACCACAATCAGTCACTTCTACTATGTGATATGTACCATTTCTACTGGGGATAAAACAATGAGCTGGTTTCAATGGGACTGGGGAGGAAGAAAACAATTTGAAAACACTGGGCTCCTGAGTCTAGTAATAAAGGGCTGACACAAGGAAAGGGTATGTGCAAGTTTGACCATAGGATATGTTTAGTAAATTCTTAAATGTAGTTGGTGAAATAAATCTGTAATCCCGGCTGCATCCTATAGTGGACTGCCTACTAGCCTAGATGTAGGCAGACATGGGTTTTGAATGGCTGTCAGACACTAAGCCATTTAGCTATGACCCCTTGAACAAGTCGCTTCACTTCTCTGGGCTACAGCTTATTAGTGGAGTGATAGAGTAGAACTAAATAATTTATAAAATGAATATCTTTTCTTAAGCCTATACACCTGAATTTTAATGAACACAATGTTAATATTTATCGGGAAGTTAAAATATAGACGTCACCATCTTTATTCCCATATTACAAATGATATGATTTGTAAGTTAACAATCTTCTAATATGCTCTGGTGTCAGAGTCAGGATTTGAACTGAGACTCATTAGTCTCAGCTATCCCTATGCTTACCTGGTATGCTGTAAAGCCTGTGAGTGAAGTCTGATGAAGACAGGGAGGCTTATCCTCCCTTGATCCTCTGAGTAAGTCTTGAAGGTCCCTCTGAAAGATTCCACCTATCATGAAAGAACACAGATGACCTTTTCAGGAGAGTGATGTTTCTTATATTTCAGGGTGCCCAACAGGTACCTGGTAAGGATCTGGTAAGGTCCATATTTATCTTTTTGTTCAATGCAGCAATCTTTTCTATAAAATCTGTGACCCAAACTGTATTTGCTAAAGGGTGGGTAGGAGCTGGTGTTGGGGTCAATTGGCCAAGAGGCAAGTCCAATAATTTCTTTGAAACACCTATTAGAAATAGCAGTGAGAAAAGAATGTCTCTTTAAATAATGCAGTCTTCCAATCCACAAAGAATTGATGACATTTGCCAGCTTTTACTCATGACCTCAGGAGTCATTCTGGTTTCTCAGAAACGTGTAGTGTCCACTAGGTTAACGTTATCTTATGTTGCTGATGTTAGAGTATTAGCTTTAGTCAGGAATATTCAGTTAATAATTCTTTTCCTTGCTGTGCTTGTGTGTGTGTGTGTGTGTGTGTGTGTGTGTGTGTGTGTGTGTATGCACATGAGCATGCACGTGAGCATGCACATAGACCTACTGCTCAATGATATCAGCTAGTCTCCTGCCAAGTCAAAACCACTTGCTTCTCAGGTGTGCTGAGTTCATTTTATCTCATCACAGTAGAAATGAATTTGCTGGACTGTTTGGGGCTACCTGGTCTTAAAGATACCATCTTAAATGAAGAGAAAGTAAAGGAAACAAGATTTCAATCACTGCTTTCTTTCCCAGATCTATTTCATCACCTTTAATATATTAAATGTTTATTTTGTGTTAATGCTTTAAACACTTAAGTTCAGTAAATATTTAAACTTGTGTGTAAGCAACTGATTTTTAGACTTTTAGCAGATTGATTGCCTGGGACTGACACTTCTAACCAAGTAAAATCTTTTTTTTCCAAAATACTTCTGTAGGTTATTTTCTCCATTTATTTGTGAACACTAGAACTTAGCCCATAGGAAGGGTATGGGGGAGAGAATACATGGTTTAAAAAAATTGAAGAACTGGGTGTTCATCCATTTCACTGTGATGAAAATGGAATATCAAACTTATGGTGCCCAGTCTCTCTCCATTTTTAAGTAATTGAGAAGTGAAAACTAACATTTAACACCTTCTTACAGCACCTGATGATAGTCATTGGGGTTTATTGCAGCTCAAGGAAAACATTGCATGAAAAGAATAATAAGCAAATGGACTATATCATCAGTAGTATACATAAATGCATTAGTTTACTATTTTATATAGCTCATTTACTATTCCATATTCAAATTTGCGTTTCTTACCAAATTTGTTTCTAGTGTCACTTTCATTCCTGAATCATATTCAGAGTTGAATAGTCATAAGCCTAAAGATTTAAATTGAGATATTCTATCATTTACTACCTCATACTTAATCTCAGGCCTTTTCAGCTCCTCTCTAATTAGGCAGTTGTTTTTCTTTTTTTTCTTTTTTTTTATTTTAATTTTAATTTTTTATTTTTTTCAATATATGAAATATATTGTCAAATTGGTTTCCATACAACACCCAGTGCTCATCCCAAAAGGTGCCCTCCTCAATACCATCACCCACCCTCCCCTCCCTCCCACCCCCCATCAACCCTCAGTTTGTTCTCAGTTTTTAAGAGTCTCTTATGCTTTGGCTCTCTTCCACTCTAACCTCTTTTTTTTTTCCCCTTCCCCTCCCCCATGGGTTTCTGTTAAGTTTCTCAGGATCCACATAAGAGTGAAAACATATGGTATCTGTCTTTCTCTGTATGGCTTATTTCACTTAGCATCACACTCTCCAGTTCCATCCACGTTGCTACAAAGGGCCATATTTCATTCTTTCTCATTGCCCTGTAGTACTCCATTGTGTATATAAACCACAATTTCTTTATCCATTCATCAGTTGATGGACATTTAGGCTCCTTCCATAATTTGGCTATTGTTGAGACTGCTGCTATAAACATTGGGGTACAAGTTAGGCAGTTTTTTTCTAAGTCACTTAATCTTGTATCCTCTTGAAACCCCACTTTGATATTGCCTCTAATTGAGAGCTCCACCACTCTCTTGCTAGTTGTGGATTCTGGAGTCAGGTGTCTAACAGAGTACCTGGCTCACAGGAGTTCTTAAAATCTTGGTTTTGTTTCCCTTGCCTCAGAGTCTCACCCTTCTCTACCATCCAGATTCTGTCTATTCTTCAAAGACTAGGTCTGGTCACATCTCTTACATGGAGCCTGTGGGACTTGTATCCTTCTCTGAGCCAAATAAGGAAAGTTATTTGTCACTAAATAGATACCATCTGAATTATTTTCTTTTTCATTCTGTATCAGTTGGGGCTCTTTAGCTAGAAGCATTAGAAATGGATCTGGCTAACATGAGTGAAAAGAGAAAATTTATGGGAAGGCTGTGGGTAACCCACTAAATTCACCAGAGCCTGGAGAACCAGGGCTGGAAATGGATGGGAACAAGGCAGTATCACATGGATGAGGAATGTGAGGAATCCGGTGCATGGTTTCCTAGCTGGAGCAGTCTGATCAACAGGCCACTGCTGAGATGAATGAACCCCAACCACCTCTTCTGTTGTGGCAGTTTCTCAGGATGCAAATAGGAAGACATCATGTAATGGGCTTGGCCCAGCCACACCAAAGCAATGAGTGAAAGATTTGCCTTTTTGATTGCCCTGGAAAAAGGCCAGGTGGCATCTCCAAAGGCTACACATAGTGGGAGACAGATAACTCCCCTAAAAGAAAACTGTGGTGCTGTTAAGGAGAAATGGGTGATTAGTGACCAAACAAGATGTTCCCTCCCAGTTATGCCATTCAGTCTCCAGAAACTTTCAATTCTTTGAAGGCATAGATTGTATCATACTATCTTTTTAGAGCTCCTATAGTTTATTTATTGCATATGTATTAATCCTTATGTGTGCACCAGCAACAATTTTAGGTGCCGCATATGCTGTATTCAGCAGTATACGCATAAGCATTCCTTTCTTCTGGAAGCTTGTCTTACGGTGAAGGAATGAGACAATGAGCAAAATGAAAATTTGGGTTGTGTTTTTAATGTTGGTTTTGGAGGAAAAATAAAGCATGGCAGGGTGGTAAAAAAGCTGTGGTATAGAACTTGCAGTTTTAAAAAGTGGTCAAGGCAGGACTCACTAGGAAGGGGACATTTGAACAAAGAACTGGGGTTTGTACAGGAAGCAAGCAATGCAGATATGTGAAGGAAGAGTGATCAAGTCAAAGGGAACAGCAAGTGTAAAGGCCCCAAGGCATGTGTTTCTTTCACATGCTGAGCACCAGCATAGAGGTTGGTCTGGTTGGAGTGGAGTGAAGGAGAGCAAGAGGAGATCAGAGATGTAGGAGAGAACCAGACCACCATGGAGTCATTGCATGAACTACATGTTACCTCTGTTTCCATGGGCCTTGTGGTCTAATAGGAACAGATGTGTGAAGACCTACTTTAGTACATTATAGTGAGTACCCACATTTGGCTTGGGGATGGGGCTCAATGCACCCAGGCAGTAGGAGAGGACTGGCTAGGTTTCTACCTTCCTGTGAGCTCTTTTTTTTTTTAATTTTTTTTTTACGTTTATTTATTTTTGAGACAGAGACAGAGCATGAACGGGGGAGGGGCAGAGAGAGAGGGAGACACAGAATCGGAAGCAGGCTCCAGGCTCCGAGCCATCAGCCCAGAGCCCGACACGGGGCTCGAACTCATGGACTGCGAGATCGTGACCTGAGCTGAAGTCGGACGCTCAACCGACTGAGCCACCCAGGCGCCCCTCCTGTGAGCTTTTTAAGGGAAAGACTTATCTTACTCATTTTGCAACCTGAACAGTTTGTAGAGTGCCTGGCATATATCGTTTATATATTTTTACATTTATTTTGAGTGACGGAACAATGAGTAGTTTGGGCGCAATATTCAAGGACAAGCAGATTTTCCTTAATCACACATAGGTGAGGCTTACAGAGATGACAGAAAATAAGGAAAAATCACAGAGGATAGAAGAGCTGGGATTTGAATCTCTGCAATTTACTCTCTACCCAGTACTTTTCCTGTCCCTGCCATGATTGCCTCGATGTTGTGAAATACTGAAAACAAAAACTGCTAAAAATATTTGGGGGAGATAAACATAATATCTGTATTAGTTGCATGATTTGTAATGCCATTGTAGTTGATTATTTCACTCCAATACTGGGATTTGATTTATTGGTTTATTTGTGCTGTTTTATCTCCATGTGGAAATTTTTGTGCTTGTTATTGTAATTTTTCTCTGCAGTGTACCCAAAGAACACCCAAATGTAAAATGGAACACATCCTGTATGGCTGCAGGCAGCTATCAGGGAGCTGATAATTTGAATTGTTCTGTTGCAACTGGTGCTGCCAGTATATTCAGCTATTTAGTGTTATTTAATGCTGAGTGCCTCCTTCCACCATGGCCTCTTGAATTGTGAAGTGGAAATTTGGTGCCCTTATGTAACCCAACACTTGCATTATTTAATTAAGCAAGGTGCTACATGAATCAACAAACAACCCGAGCTGAAATCAGGAAAACACATTTCAATTAGTGACAGTAGGACCACTGCCCGAGGGCCCTCATTCATCAGATGAAAATATGACAAAGCCAGAAAAACAAATGCATTTCTTATAACATTCTGTCTGTTAAACTACTATTTATTGGAGTTGATTATCTTTGTACATACACCTTGCTTACTTCCCTTTATATTCTATCTGTCAGTAAGTTTTTGGAGTCCCCACAAATAGAAATATAAATTTGTGTTAAGTATTTAAAATGCCTAGTAAGGCTTGCCTGAGCTCCGAAGCCTATTAATCAATTTGAAAAACATTTTGTGTCAGGTACTGTACTAGGCATTAGGGATACAAAAATGACTTTAAATGTGAAATCTTTCCTTAAACTCTTTTTTTTTTTTTAATTTTTTTTTTCAACATTTATTTATTTTTGGGACAGAGAGAGACAGAGCATGAACGGGGGAGGGGCAGAGAGAGAGGGAGACACAGAATCGGAAACAGGCTCCAGGCTCTGAGCCATCAGCCCAGAGCCTGACGCGGGGCTCGAACTCACAGACCGCGAGATCGTGACCTGGCTGAAGTCGGACGCTTAACCGACTGCACCACCCAGGCGCCCCTCCTTAAACTCTTAATAAGAAAGAGAGAAGCCAGTAACTAACATACCATGTGCTAAGAGCTATGATGCTAGAATATTTGGAATAGCACATTTTGAGACTCTAAAGGAAAGAGAAGGTGTTGTAGCAAGGCAGAGGAAATGCTTCTGAGAAGTTTTGTTGAAATGAAGAAAAAGGGAAATAGATTCCAAGTGAAGGGAACAGCATGAGCCAAGGCCTAGATAACTGAAAAGAATAAGCACTGTTAGTAGTGGATGCACACAAGGAGGCTGGCTGAGGGATTTGGATTTATCCCATTGGTAATGGAGAGCCAGGGAGAGATGTTATATGTGAAGTTCTTATGGAAGGAAGGATTGCTTAAGTGAAGATGTCAGAAAACCATTAAGAGACCATAAGTCACGAGGGAAGTAGGGTTGATATTACCAGAGAAGGAATTTATGTTGAAAGTGAAAAGGACTGGTGACAGGAGGTTAGAAAAAAGTACAATTTATGGATGGGTTGAGGAAAGGATGCCAGAGGAGTCGGGCTTTACCTTGTGTTTGGAATAGCTACTTTTAAATTAATAAAATATAAAAAAGCAATGATAATGATAGTGGTAGCTAGTATTTATTGACCACCTACTCTGTACCAGACACTGTTCTAAAAATTTTTTCATTTAATTTTTATTGGAATCCTATGAGACAAGCAATATTGTCATTCCCATTTCACAGATGAGGAAACAGGTTTAAAGTCATTACCCACAGTCACACAGGTACTAAGCAGTGGGTCTGGGACTCCAACAGAGGCAGGCTGGCTCCAGAGTCTATACTCTCAACCTGCTGCCATATTGTATCGCTAAATAGCCTAACCATTGTTTGGGAGAAGTATTACAGATAAAAATTGTTTTCTTATGGCCAAAAGTCAGGGCCCAAAGATTTTCGTGTTTAAGTCACATAAAACTATAGCTTTAACAGAGTTTTTTCTTCAGATTTCCAAGTCAGCATGGGATTGTCTTATATAAGTATCATAGACATATTGATGAAGCAATTCTACTTCTTAGAAAACCCTAATGCCTCTTGTAACTACCCCTCCCTTTCTAACACACCAGCTGATTCTGTTCAACATGAGTGAGCCTTGAGTACTCATTCCACAGAAACATATCTGGCCTGTTAGTGGTCCGGTAGGGGGCATGGCTGATCCTTGTGATTAAGTATGGGATGTACGATACAGTGGTGCCAGATGACTGAGGTTGGTGGTGGTGAAGGTGAAAGAATATAGTAGCAAATGGCTGGAAGGGGTATGGGCTAAAAATGAATTGGGTGCCAACTTGATAGATGACTGAGCCCCAAGATTGGTTAAGTTTTTGATGATTCTAAGCTGGCAGTCTCATAGGGTAGGAGAACAGAATGCACATTCGGTCTAAAACCAAGAAATACCATTAGTGTAACAAGAATACAGCAAAAGGGGGAAGTTCACAAGGCCTGGAAAAGTCAAGGAAGACTTTACCAAGAGAAAAGGATTAGAACTGGATAAGTGGAGTAGGAGATAGCTTGAGCAGATTGGTTGGGAATGCAGGTGGTGGGCACAAAACTTAGGAGAACAGCCACATGTGTGATGAAGGAGGTGGGAAATAAGTTGAGTAGAGGTCAGATTATGGGAGCCTTCAAGGGAGTTTGGTGTTTGAACCATGAATAAAAGGGAGCCAATGGAGATGCGTGAAACAAGGAATTGATGAATACAGAGGTGTTTTAAGGAAGGTCATTATTTCTAATACATTGGATTGCAGAGAGACTGTAAGAGGGAAGGGCAGTTATACTGAGCTCCTGTAGTGTATGAGATGGATGGAGACTTGGAAGAGGATGTGGCTGTGGGACTACGGAGCAAAGGGTAAGTCCATCGGGCAGTGTGAAGTGAGGATTTGAAAAGGATATAATTAGATAGAGTAGATGAAAGAGAAGGGAGATGACTAGTAGGTTCCAAATCTAGCCTTGAGGAATGGAAAACCAAGAACATCACCAATGAGGTACCAGAGAAAATAAACCTATGGCATTAATAGTTAGAAGATTATTTGGAATTGGTTCTCCCAGGAATTATATACTATATTTTACTGACTCCAAGATGCAAGCCTTTATCTCTCTGGGATCAAGATGCATCCTATATGTGCTGTTGGCCAGTCTGTAGTTATGATGTCCTTGCCTTTAACTGTGGGTTTGTATCAGAACTTGCAGAGTTGGTGTTAGTGACTCAGAAAATCATGGAGACAACACAGGATCCCTCTCAGTGGCACAGAGGATGATTTTGTGTGGAAAGCACTGAGACTGGAAACACAGTTAGCTTTGGGTATTCAGACTCTGCAAATGAAAAAAGTTTAGGGATACCTTAACCATTCTATTTCTTTTTAACTTGTGTACAAGAATGATATTTGATAAAATACCAATCTAAGTAGGTTTAAAAGAGCAATAGAGATAAAATAAAAATTATAAGTGATAAGAAAGTATCATTTCATAATTTGGAAGTTGTGGGGTTTTTTGTTGTTGATTGGTTGTTTTTAATTCTCTGTACATATAATGGGGATCTTAAAATCAGATATCTTCCATTCATTGAGATAAGGTAAAATATCCAGAACCCACTGTTTGTTTGAAATTTGCTTGCTGAGGAATTAAGACAAACAAGCATTTCAGAGATGGCAGAACTTTGTTTCATTTATATAGGTGGAGTAGATTTGGATGCTGTCCATGGTTAATTTAGGGTGGCAAGAAACAATGATTCTGTGTCCGTGAACTTAGACTCTGAAAATTAATGAATTATTGTAAAATTTACAGTAGTTTACAATGTATCTTGATCTTCTCTGAAGCCTGAGTAAGTAATGCCTTACACATAATTACACTACTGTTTTTTATATGAACATGGATACCATAGTACTTTTACATAGAATTTTTGGTTCTCAAGCATAGGATAAGTGACTTCTTAAAGATAAATGATATCAGCCGCATTGATAACCTGCATTTTTAGTTGCACTTTCAACTTACCCAGTTTGAAATAGTTTGTACTATGAGGTTGGTTCAGAAAAACAAAAACAAAAAACAGGCATTACGCCACGTAGAATTGGGGAACTGAGACCCAAGGGAGGGTAAGTGACTTGTTCAGGTCATGCTGGTTATTAGTAAGTATCAGAACAGAGATAGATGGAGGTTAGCTGGCTTCTTGTTCAGTGTTCTTTTCTTTTTACTTGTTTCTGTTGAGTCATTCCAGAGGTTGGATTTAGGAGCAAAACAAAACTATACCCCTTTTTTACTGAGTGATAGCTTCCCAGGTATGTGAAGGCAGCTCTTACGAGTTGTCACTTGATATCTAGACCAAGAATGTCCCTTTTCTAGACTGTAGCAGTATAGGAACTCCCCCAAAGACCCTTGAACTGACAGAGGTAAAGACATTTACTGGAGTAAAAGGTCAGCTTTACTCAACTATGAATTAGCCAAAGGGGCACGTTGGCCTATAGAATGTTATTTCCTGCATTTGTCTTTGGTTAGCTTCCACTCAGTATACCATAAAACTACTTTCGAAACTACCATATCATGTTATTTTTGAGTTGGATCCCCAGCTCCTGCCAGAATCTTTTAGGTATGCATGCAACATTGGTTGACAAAATCCAGTGAAATGACCATTTGTCTAGCTACTGGTTCTTAAAGGAAAGTGAGCAATGGAAACTTGTTTAAAAAAAAAATGTTCATGCCTCATCACATACTTCCTGGAACAGAAATTTGGGGAGAGCAGCCCAAAGATAGATATTATGAAAGTAAATACATGTGAGAGATTCTAATGTATCCTTGAGATATAACTGTTATACTAATAAGGCCTAAAATGACATTAAAAAAATACTCCTACCTAACTTTATTGGCTCATCTAATCTTACCACTATTTGATACCATTATGACTTTTTCACAAAAACTGTTACTGAGCTAGGTCTCCCTACTCATGCACATAATCATTTATTTATTCGTCCATTCACCAAATACACATTAAGTGCCTGGTATGTTTTAGGTGTGGTGGATAAGGTGGTGAATGAGCAAAATAGATAGTGCCATGGAGCATATATTCCAATGCAGAGGCAAACAACAAATAAGTGGAAGCATCTCTGAGGAAGTGGTAAATGCTATGAAGAAAGATGTAGCTGGATGAGACGATAGGGAATAATGGATAGGAGGTTGCAAACTATACAAATAGGCTGGTCAGGGAAGGCTGAGGATGAGGTGAGAGGAGAGTCATGAACAAAGTGAAAAAGCAAACCATAAGACGATCCAGGGTGAAAGGTAGTCCAGCCAGAGGAAATAGCAAGTGCAAAGGCCCTCAGGCAAGGAAGAATTTGGACTGTAACATTTCATGTTAATATACAACCATTTTTTTTTAATTCTGCAAGACAGTTTGTCTAGTCCTTCAGAAACTTAGAATATAATTTATCAGAGCCTGAAGGTTGAACATGACCGAAATAGTTTAGAGATTTCTTATTATCATTTTCTTATCTTAGCTTCAAGTACTTTTTAACTATAGTCTTTTTCTGCTTGCTCTTTGTAGAAGACAGTGATTGAAGTTTGATGGTTGTATATCTTGTATGACATTTTTGTTAGTATGTTTTAAGAAGGGTGCATTGCCTCCTTGTGGGTGTCTAGAATCTTCCTGGCAGTTGAGTCAACCAGATAGATGGACCCAACACTGGCATAGATTTCAGCCAAATATCCTATGTAGCTCTGATAAATGCTAATACTGCAGTGTCCAACTCCCCACCCCAACCCAACGTCAAGGACATCATATTCTTTATTCCTTTTCTGGTTCTTAATGTCTTTGTTTTTACAGCCTAACCTTTTTATCATCTTTGGCATTTTTCACAGGCTCCATCTCATTCCTGGCTTTAAACTTTACTGACATTCTTACAGGTCAGTGCTTCTCTTCTATCTCATTCTGTTAGTTGTTTCCCCTTCCATCTTCTATATGCTTATTATTAAACCTGACCCCCTCAGAAACTACGTTACTTTATCTAGAAGCTTGTTCTTTGACCTCCTCATTAGAGCTGTTTGTGCCTGTGCGTGCACATGTGTGTATGTAGATATCATTCATAGAGTCTTTAGTTCCTTTTGAGGTAGGTAGGTTTCTATTTAGAAACTCTTGAGCATAACATCATGCTTGCTTTACTTCTCATGTTAATTTATTAAAATCCTAAGTTCATGTCTTAACTCAACCTTTCTCTTCTTTTGTGGACAAACTCCGAGATGACACAATTTTTTTTTCTCAAAATTCCTGTTCCACCAGCATCACCAGCTAGTGGTTCCTTGTTAGAATTATGCTAAAGGAGCTGTTATTCTTCTGTTAGCATAGTGATTAAGAGCAAGGGCAAATATGTGTTCAAGTCTAACTCTGTCATTTACTCTTGGGGTGACTCTAGGAAAGTTGTTAGAAAGACTGAAATAGCACGCTTCAAGTGCTTAGGACAGTTTTTGGTACATCATCATTGCTTAATAATTTTAATGGTCACTACCACCACCACCATCATCATCATCATAATCAAATCATGATTCTGAGAAAATGAATTTCCAAGGCCAGTCAAGAATTAGTAGGTTCTCTAAAGAAGTGTCTGGATTGGTGATGTTCCCAATCACTATGATATTGTAACTCTCTAAAATTATTTCTCATCTATATTAAGAAAAAATATCCTTCACACCTTCTGTTCCTAAGAACTTCAATTTCTTTTTATAGAGCAGTTTAATTCTCCTCAACTTCAGGCTCCATACTTATATATCCAAACCCTCATCATGGTGTCCAACAGAAGGAAAGGGCCTTACCAGTATCAAAAAAGTAGCCTGTAAGTTAGAAGGCTGGGAGATAAAAGAAAATTCTGTTAGTGTTAGGAATGACTGCCAGTCCTACAAGATTTACAGATTGCTTTTGACTTGATTAGAGTTTTGAACAAGGAGAAAGGAATAGCTTCTGTAGTCATTTTAGGGTAAAATGACTGGATATATATTTAGACCATGCTGGATAGAGAAGCATGGAATACTCTGAGAGTGGTGGTAGGAGTTTAGAGTTTAGTCTGAAATATATTGTTCATATTGAAAAACTGGCCAGAAGGGAAGAATGTTGTTTATTAGACACTTCTCTTCAGATAGAAATCAAGCTAATACATTTACTACTTTATTTCTGTTTCTTTGAAGTCAGAGACAAGAAAAGGCACATCAAAGATGTCAGTGCTTCATTCATTCATTCATTCATTCACTCACTCATTCAGCAGTTACCTATTGAGTGTCCACTGTATGTCAGACACTGTTTTGTGCCTTACGGTTACAGAGGTATAACAACAAGATAAACGAGTGCCTGCCTTCACAGAGCTTATATTCTAGAGGCAGGAATTATATGTTAAGTAAATCCGAATGATAATTTCAGCTGGTGCTAAGGGCTATGAAGAACATAAAACAGTATAATGGAATGGGGGTGGTGAAAGAGGAAAGAAGTGAGATATGTAGGAAAGAGCAGGAAGGATAAAAAGTTACAGGTCTGGGGAGAGGTACTTGGAGGTGAAACAGGGTTTTAGGTTTTCTCCTACATGGATTGGGAAGCCATTTATAGGTTTGGGCAGAAGAGTAATATGCTCTGAATTTCATTTCACAGCAATCCTTCTGTCTCTTGTCAATAATGTATTAGAAAAAGACTAGACTTGATGTGAGACCAGTTAAGAGCTGGGTGCATAGGAAGGAGGATGGTGATTTGGACTGGATGCAGGAAGTGGGCTTGGAGAGAATGAATATGTTCAAGATATATTTTGGGAGATGAGTTAACAGGACTTGCCAGTAGACCAGCTGTGTGGAAGGATGTTTCTGGCCTATCTAATGGGTGAATGGTGGAGCGAGCCCTTAACTAGTATAAGCAGAAGAGAAACTGGCTTTTTGAAGAGAGGGGAGTTGGAGATTTGTTATGCCTGAAAAGCCTGTGAGGCATCCACATGGAGGTATAAATAGACAGCTGGTAAGTGGGACAGTCAAAACAAGAGTTAAATTTGGGAGTGTCTGCATATTCATAATATTAATACTATGGGGATGGGGGATGTTGACAAGGAGGAGAGAGAAGAAAATAGCCCTGGATAACTCTTGGAGAAGTTCGGTTTGTTTGTTTGTTTGTTTATCTATTTATTATTTATTTTACTTCACATAAATTTTTATTGGGGCACAGGGAGAAAAAGAATTGAGAATCATCTGCATTTCTGTTTGCACAGCATGATTGATATGTGTCCTTATACAACACTCATTCATTGACAGGTAATTTCATATAATTCTCTGATAAATTTTTTGAATTGACATGTAATTCACAGACCATAAAATTCACCATTTCAAAAGCACACTCTAGAAATTTTTAGTGTGTTCACAAGGATGTGCACTCATCACAACTAATTCCAGAAAATTTTCTCATTCCCTAAAGTAAAGCTGTACCCATTGAGTCACTCTAACCTTATTTTCCCCATTCTTCCCCTACCCCACCAGCAACCACTAATTCCCTTTCTGTCTCTATGGATTTACCTATTCTAAACAGGAGAAATCCAATTTAATTGGTGGGTAGAGGAAGAGAAAATTGTTAAAAATAAAACGTTTTTAAACAATAGCATCATTTTTTCCCTTCATGATTCTGGGGGTTGAGGGGCCTCATCTAGGTAGTTCTCATTTGTGATTTCAGCAGCTGGGGCTGGGGTCCTCTCAAAACTTTTTAATACCACGAAGATTGCCTGGCTGGAAAGACTCCAGTGGCTGGGGCTCCTCAGGCAACTCTCTCTCCATGAGGTCTCTCCATATGGCAGCCTTGAGGATCTGAACTCCTTACACAACAGCTGAAAAATTGAAGAGGAACAGCCAGAGAGGAAGGGGGAAAGCCAGGAGAATATTTTATTGCTGAATCCAAGAAGAGAAATTTGAGGAGGGTAGTTGTCTATCATGTCAAATTCTACTAGAAGATTAAAAAGCTGAAAGCACAGAAGGTACAATCGTATTGGCAAGATGGAAGTCCTCATTCCCTAAGCAAAAGTGGTTTTGGTGGGATTGGGGTAGGGGGGAGATTGGAGGGATTAAACAGTGAACAGAAGGAGAGGAAAGCAGATGGAGATGGTGGGTGCATAGAGTTCTCTTAAGCTGTGAAGGGGCCAGAGAGAGTAGGACCTGGAGGGGGATGTGAGTTAAGAGAATCTTAGACATTTGAGATGAAACCTAAAAGAAAAGTTCATCTAGGCAGAGGACTGGCTGGCATATGGTAATTAGTCTGGAGCTTAAAGGGTAGAGAAAGCTTGGAGTCAAGGTCTCTGTTCCCTTTTCAGCTTAAGGCAGTCTTTCTCCCTCTTTGTCTCTTGCCAGGGGCTTTTTGAGTATCCATCTGTGACTGAAGCTAGCCTGTAACATGAGCCAATAAATTTGCTTCCATTTTTCATGGCTTAACATACTTGCTGTAGACTCTTTTTATTGTCTGTATGATACATCTATATAGAATGCATGTCTACATGATGAGGTTTCAAAGAATTTTAAAAAGCATGTTGTGTAGCTCCCTCTAACAACCATGCAGACCAAAGAAGGGAGGAAATGGGGAAAAAGTAATATTTTATTACAGAGCTGTTGTTAGATAGCATATATGTAACATTGACTTTACCATTTCAATGTAAGTTACCAGATATTTAGAACTGGAAATGAAACCTGACACCATCTGGTTCAGCTTCTTCACTGAACAGAAGACATGGATTCCTGAAGCAAGTGAGTGACCTATGGAAGGAAAGAACCTAGCACCTGGGTTGTAACTTAGAAACCAGGTTTTAGGGTCATACAGACAGGGGTTTGAATCCTGGCACTGCCCCTTGGAAGTCTGGAGCTTATAAAAATTATCTAACTTCTCTGTGTTTATTTTCTAATATTTAATGTGAGTTGTTAATACATTGACCTTACAGTTATCATGAGGTATAAATGAGACTGCAAATTAATTAGTAAGCCATCTTGCACCTAGGTATCCTTGTTAAGTGTTAGTTGTATGTAGTCCCAAGAGCTCGAATGAATTAGTAGTGTAAACACTGAAAAATTGCAGATCACGATAATAAGGGTCATACTTTTATCTTCTTCCTTTTGGTTTTGGGTAAACCAATAATTTGATTTTTCAGTTGAAATTATTATTCAGATGGATGTAGATTCACATGAAATCATAAGAAATATTACTGAGAAAACCCACATTTAGTTCACTCAGTTTCCCCCAATGGAAACATTTTGAAAAAAGCTATAATATCACTCAGTAATTTGGTGTTATAAAGAAAATTTTTTATTGATGCTAATATCTATTAAAACATCAGAAGTTATTCTTTAGTACACATAACTTCAATAGAAAATAAAATTATGAAGCTTCTAAGTTACATCATTGCTCAAATAGAAGTATGGATAGCATGCATTTTGATTCTCTTTTTTAAAGTTATGTTAACTTTACATAATTTGGAGCTAAAGCAGTGTCTGATCTGAGCATTTGAAAGACCAATTAGTCAAGAGGATGTAGTGCAACAGACTTCTGATTTTACTCTGATTGGGTGACTTTGGCCAAGCCACTTAACTTTTATATCGAGTTAATTGTAAACTGGGGCAAAAGTACATAGCTCTGCCTAATCCATGGGAATGTTCTGCGTGAATCAGATACCATGTTTATCCCCTGCCTATCTTTCCAGCCTCCTTTATTGATATTCTCCTTTTGCCTTCTGTACTTGGCCATAATCCTCAAGCATAGCGTGTCCTGTCTCATCTCTTCCCATTTTCTTATGCTCTTCTCTCTCCCTGGAATATACTCTCATTCCCTTCCTGCCATTCCTCCCAATCTATTCTCACATATATTCCCTCCTTCCCCACTCTGCTCTCAGTCCTACTTATTTTCCAGATCACATCTTTAGCAAAGTCAATAAGGGAAGCTCTCCATGACCTCCAGGCTGGATTACGTTCCCACATTGTATGGTCTCTTAGCATTCTGTGCCTTCATTTCATGGGACTTATCCCATGTCCTTGCTCTGCTTTGTCTGGTGTCAGTTCTCACCAGTATATGAATTAAAGGCAGGAAAGAGTATGGCCTAGATCACTACTTTATCACAATTATTATAGTACCTGCCACAGAGTGGGTGCTCAATAAACACCCATGGAATGAGTGACTGAATAAATTTAATAAACATATGCTTAGCTTTTTGGAAGAAAATACTTTGCAGGTCAGGTGGAATTGTGGGTGGTATTTATTTAGTATGTGATTCATCTATCTAGATTTAAGACCATTAGATGTTTAAAAATACATCTTTGTGGGGTGGTTTGGCTTTCCTTATTTTTTTCCCTTTTCTTTTGTTTTCATGTCCTCCAAATTGCTGTGTAATTATCTTGCAAAATACCCCAAAGTGTGGCCAAGACGAATTTTAAAAAGGAAGACAAGCCCAAAATAGAGATGAATGTTTACTTTGATGCATTAAAGAGTTGTGAGTGTCAAGCTTTTGCCAGTCCTCAGGAAAGCATGTACGGTAGCAAATCACTGCTTCTCATTTTGCCTCAGATGGTGAAAATACCTTGCGGTTTTCAGGTCAAATGAGGTTTTATGTGTTAGGTGCATCTGAATGTCCAATATGATGCTATACCTCTAACTATGTTGCTGAGATAAAGATAATGTTAAAGTGTGCTGTCTGCTTTGGTGTCTTGTACTGACTTTTAAGAAAAAAATCAAAGAAATTTTTGTGTCTCTGTCAACTGAGGTCTCATTGGGTTGTTTTTTTTTTCCTTGTAAGAGGAGACTTATAAACGTTACCTTCTGGGGGACTGGCCTTGATTTATCTCATTGTTCCTGCTTTCCATTTTCTTTCTCTCAGGTGTTGGGAACACCCCAGTGAAGCCAGCTTTGTGCTTGCTTATCACTTACATTGGGAGGGAGGAGCCAAGCTCTCTCTGTGTCTCTTTCTCATTCATCAACAGGGTATTTTGAACCTCAGCCAGTGGATCCTAGATACTAAGGGTTCTCACACTTGGTTTACCATCCAAATCACCAGGCAAACATCTTTAAAAACTTAAGTTCAGGGCCTAATGCTCTAAAATTCTCATCCAGTATGTCTGGAGTAGAACCTGAAAATCAAACTCTTTTGGTGATACTGATGTACAATCGTGTTTGGAAACTCTATAGGAATACCAAATGCTTGAAAACATTTTTGTCCCTTTGATGCCTTTGGGCTAAAATCTCAACCCATGAGGGGCGTCTGGGTGGCTCAGTCGGTTAAGCGTCCGACTTTGGCTCAGGTCATGTTCTCACAGTTCGTGAATTCGAGCCCCATGTTGGGCTCTGTGCTGACAGCTCAGAGCCTGGAGCCTGCTTCAGATTCTGTGTCTCCTTCTCTCTCTGCCCCTCCCCTGTTCACGCTCCACTTCACTCTCTCTCAAAAATACATAAACATTTAAAAAATTTTTAATCTCAACCCGTGAACATGGTCCTTTATGATCTCACTTCTGGTCCATTGCCCCAGGTTCATTTCTCCTATAACCCCCTCAATACTTTCAAACCAAGCCAACCACTGGTAGGTTACAGAATGTACCACAGATTTTCTCCACTTTTGGACATGGTGGAGAGTTCTTACCCTTTCCATGCCCTGGGTAATTCCCACTTACCTCTTGGACTTCTCCCACTTCTTTTGATTGAGCTGGCATCCCTTATCTGGGCTGTCCTTGGCCTTTGCTCTTGCCTTCCTTTCCATACTTAACACACTGTATTAATTTGTCCTACACATAGTGAGTGCTAAATAAATAGTTGTGGACTGAATGGGTTGCCTGTCTTCCCTACTGTATAGTGAGCATCTTAAAATAAGGCCTGTGTCTTTTCCACTTTGTAATCCTAGCATGGATGTTGGCACATGGAGAGTACTCTACTAATCATAGTTAAATCAATGAATGCATGAATTAACTGATAATGAAAATAAAAGAATCCTGACCTTTGGCTAGAAAGATATTATACTAGTTGTCATTGTTCTGAGTTGGAGAACATTTGTCAATTATAATAGACACATATTTTAGTAGAATAAAAAAGACCTGGGCTGTTATTGTGAATATTGGAGAAATAGAAACATACAGGTAAATTGTCCTGTATGTATTTTTCAAATGTGTTTTATTTTTATATCCGCAACACCTACATATCCTGTCACAAATTCTAAAGATATAGGAAGGTATACAGAAAAGTTTCCTTCCTGCCTCTCTTCCCCAGCTACCAGTTTCTTCAACCCGAAAGCAATCAGTGTTTCACTTTTATGCCTTTTAAAAGAAATGGTACCATATGCTACACACTTGTTCTACTCTGAGATTTTTTACTTACTGCTAGTTTCAGTAAACATCTGATATAAATGAATACACAGGATCTTCTTTTTATCTCTTTTACAACTTTAAAGTAATCCACTGTATTAATGTATCCCAATCCATTCATTCATTTTAGTCCCTTATTGATGGAAATTTAGGTTCCTAATTCAAATTCTGTGAAACTAATCTATGAATTAGTTTCCTTGTACATGTTATTTTGGATGTGCATTTGTATATTCAGGAAAATTTTTAGAGTTATACTTCCTAGATTATTTGGTACATGCCTCATAATATTGGCAGATTGCTAAAAATAGGGATTATCTTAATTGTCCTCACAAAACTATGGTGGTGTCTTTAATATCTAGGACCTGTGGCTTTGTGCATCAAGTAGCTGGTCTTTTCTTAAGTAGAGTTGGTTGAAATGAGTTGAATGTATTTGGGGGCAGCTGGAACTTGGGGAGCTGCCTGTAAATTACCAGGGAGGCTGAGGTTTTAGAATGTTTGTGTTTATAGATTAAATATAAATAATGGTTAATTGGGAATACTTGATTAAATATTGTTAATAAAAATCTAAACATGTTCCCATCAGAATTTCATCAGTATTCTGCCATGGATTCTTGGAGAGGGGACTTTGTGTGTATGATTAAAGGAAGGAATTTGGAAATGGTAGTAAGTAGTAGCAAACATGACCATTGACTAAAACAGTTTAAAGATTGATCTGGGGTGCCTGGGTGACTCAGCGGGTTAAGTGTCTATCTTTGCCTCAGGCCATGATCTCACGGTTCAGTTCATAAGTTCGAGCCCCGTGTCAGGCTCTGTGCTGACAGTTTGGAGCCTGGAGCCTGCTTCGAGTTTTGTGTCTCCCTCTGTCCCTGCCCCTTCCCTGCTCTCACATTCAATTTCTCTCTTTCTCTCTTAGTCTCTCTCTTTCTCTCTCTCTCAAAAATGAATATTAAAAATTTTTTTTTAGTTAAAAAAAATACAGATTGACCTAGATGGGCATGGTTCTCTCCTGTATATGTACTATCATACCTCCTAGGAGAATCATCATTCTCCTATTCATTCCATTTCAATAAGGGATCATGATAATGGCCAGCACTTTCTGGCAGAATTTCGCATAGTACCGGTGCCAGGTTCAGCATCACTTTCTTTTATATTTCTGTTTTGGAGCTATAGATTTTTGCCTTAGGTAGTTTTTCTGGCATTAGAAAATGATAGTCTATTATTCCTTATATCTAAATGATAGGCATAAATTTTACCTAATTAGAATGATTAGAAATACCCAGTTAGAATGATTAATATTCACTGTAACTCGTAATTAAACTGGTAGAACTTAGACCATGAGCACTGTGTTTTAAAATGTGCATTTTTATTCTCTTTTAAATAAGATTCATTTATTCTGTTTTTTTCCCATTGATAAAAATTAAGGAAATACAGAAATATATTTTAAAGAGGAAAAAATGCCCTAATTTTATAATGCAGAAGTTATTGATATTTGGTTTCTTTACTTTGACATTTTTGATGATACAGGTATTGTAACGTATTCAAAAGTTTACTCTGTGTAATCTATGTGGCATCCTGCATTTTTCAACTACCATAATATTAAAATATACATTTTCCCAGGTTGTTAAATTCTTTTAAATTAGCTTAATGGGGCATTAATAGTCCATGTTTATATATACAACATAATTTATTCACCCATCCTCTTATTGTGGGATATGTTTCCAATTTTTAGCTTTTATAAAATATGCTGCAGTGACATTATCTTTAATGCTAGTCTGCATATATGATTACTGTGTGTGTGTGTGTGTGTATATATATGTATCTGGAAGTCTTAATACTGGATCATAGGGTATAAATATTTTTTAAACTCTTGATACAGAACACCAAAATACTTACAGAAAGACTCTGCTAATTTATAGCTCCACCATCAATTTGAGATTCCCTTTATCATCATATTCTTTCAGCATTGTTATTTTTTAAAACCACATAAAATTATATTTTCCTTATTAAAATTTTAATCTTTGATTAGTGAAGTAGAATACATTAGAATTTTGTTACCCATTTTTCTCTCCCTTTTTATTAAATATCTATTCCTTTTGTATTTCTGTCTTTAGGAGACTCACTGTTCTTCGTGGATTTTAATGCCATTTCTATGTAAACTGTATTTCTATGGTCACAAATATTTTTTTCAGATAATGTTAGTTTGCTTGCCTTTTAATTTTCTTGAACTAGGCAAATTCAGGAAATTTTATTTAGATCAAGTCTATTGATGTTTTCCTTTATGAATTTTTCCTTGCTTTTGTATTTAGAAATCCTTTCCACATCCACAATGTAGACAGAAATTTACCTATATTCTCCTATATACTTTTACACTCGACTGACTGAGCCACCCAGGCACCCCCCCCAAAATTGAAATTTCTTAAGGAGTAAATCTATAAAGCATCAGGTGTAGTAACAGAAGAGGTGAAGTAAACCAACCATGAGGATATTTGAAGTGAGGCTGTGAAGGAACACCTCACTGCTCCCTATGCATTTGAGCAGAGACTTGAGGGGACCAGGGAGTGAGCCAAGCAGATATGTAGATGTGCATGTTTCAGGAAGAAGGATCAGCAAGTGTGAAGGTTATTAATGGGAGCATGCCTAACATACTGAAGGAACATCAAGGCTAGTGTGGGTGGAGCAGAGTGGGTGAAGAGGACACAGCAGGAAATGAAATCTGAAAAAGGATGGGCTGGAAGCAGTAGTCCAGCTCTTCATAAACCATTTTGAGTACATTTTTTACTCCTACTAATGACATGGGACCATTGCAAGAGTTTAAATAGACGAGTGATCTGACATGACTTGCTTTTTAAAAGTTGCTCTAGCTGTTTGATAAAGCATGGATACCTAAAGAAACACATCCAGGAAAGGGAAAACGACAGCAGCAACCCTGGATGGGAGCAGCCTGACATGTGGGAGGAATGACTGAACAGGGTGGGGGAAAGGAAGGTGAAGGGTGAGGTCAGAAAATGTGGGAGGTGGGTGGGGAAGTGTTCTTCCTTTTCTTTCTTACTGGTTATCTTGTTTTACTCCTTTTTGGGTTAATTTTGCTAGTTGATAATTTATCAGAAAATTATTTAGGGGTGCCTGGTGGCTCAGTTGATTAAGCGTAAGACTTTGGCTCAGGTATTGATATCATGGTTCATGAGTTCAAGCCCCCTCTGTGCTGACAGGTTGGAGCCTGAATCTTATTTCAGAGTCTGTGTCTCCCTCTCTCTCTGCCCCTCTTCTGCTTGTGCGTGCTCTCTCTCTTTTTCTCTCTCTCTGTCTCAAAAATACATATAAAAAAATTAGAAGAAATTGTTTACATTTCTACTTTTTTCAGTACTCAACTGTTTAATTTTCTCTTAAGAACTTTTCATCCATCTGTATTTACCATATATACCCTTTTCTTTTGAAATTTGTATTTTCTTGATTATACATGTACTAAAATCCATTTGCAACATTAAATCATGAAAAGAATAGTATACTTAAAAATGACTTCTACCTATCCCTTTGTTATTCATCTGTAGTATCAGGTTGCATTCAAATGTATGTGATAAACCCTACTGCAGAGGCTTGACCCTAATGGGGCTTTATTTTTCTCATGTTAAAGTCAGTAGGTAGGTAATTCAAGGCTGGTTCAGAAGTCTCTAGGAAGGTGCCAAGGATATAGGCTTCTTCCACCATACTATGCATATATGTGGCTGTCATGCTATTCACAAAATTGTCCTCCAGATGGGAAGTTCTGATTCCAAAAAAGAGGAAGGACAGGGAGCAGCTAAGACTGTCCTTTTTCATTAGGAAACAAATAAGTTTCTTGGACCTCCAGTAGTAAGCATCTGATTACTTCATAGCGAAAATGGGGTCACATAACTGCTTTTATCTTTAGGGGAGTCTCTAGGAGCAGGTATTTTGAACTGAGCACATTGCTGCCTTGAACACAATCTGCACCTTCTTAGTTAAGAAAGAACTAACTGTGTTTGCCACAATGGACAGCCTATAGTAGAAGCAGTATAAGATAAGTCTCAAAAGAAAAATATATATGGTCTAGTCAATATATACATAAAAATTACAAAATCTATAAAATTCCAAAAATGCAAGTTAAAACAGTTATCACTTTGGTTCATTAATTTTGCAAATTAAATAATAATGATAATACTCAAAATTAGCAAGCATAAAGTGAAACAGCACTCCTTTAGGAAGTATAACTTGGTATAACCTTTCTGGAAGCAATTTAATAATACATGTGGTGTGTGTATAAAGGTATCTTACTGAGGGTTTGTTTTGCATTTCCCTGATGACTAATGAAGTTGAGCACCTTTCATAGGTTTCGTGACCATTTGAATTTCCTCTTTGGTGAGTTGCCTGTTCAAGTTTCTTGCCCATTTTTCTACTTAATTATTGTCTTTTTCTTATTAATATGAAGTTCTTTATAATTTCTGGATACAGACCATTTGTCTGGAATGTGTGTTGAAATCCCTCCTCCAAATCTGTAGCTTGACTTTGCTAAGCTCTCCTAATAATGTCTTTTATAAACAGAATTTCTTAATTTCAGTGTTGTCTAATTTATCAGTCTTGTCTTTATTGTTAGCACATTGTATGTCCTGTTGAATAAATTTTTCCTTACCCCAAGTTCATAAAGATATTTTCTAATAAGATGTTCTAGAAAATTTAGTATTTTTACCTTCATACTTAGATCTAAACACATTTATTTAAAAGATTTGCCTTTCTTAATTATTATCTTTCCCATAATTCAAATACCTTTATTTGCATCTGTCTTCTGAGCTCTTGCTTCTGCTGCATTGGTCTATTTATCAATCACTGCACCAAGACTACTCTTTCTTACTTGCTGTAGTTTTAAAATAACTTTTGATATCCAAGATTTGGCAGGTTCTTCTATGTTTTTTTCCCTCTCTGTTTGAAACCTACAAAGTCCTTCATCTCTCTTTACTGTAGAAATTATAGCATACTTCCTTGACCTATTAAAATCTAATGTTAATTGAGGTACACATAAATGTTTAATATATGTACTTACTAAAGGCTAAAGATAGTGTCTGTCTCCCAAACAACATAAGGTTCTTGTTTATTCTTTTCAAGAGTGTCTTGTGTTCTGCCTATTCTGTTTACATATAAATTCTAGCATAAGCTTGTCATGTACAACCTGTTAGGATTTTGACTAAGATTGTTTTATATTTGGAGACCAGTTTGGAGAGAATTGATATTTTAAACATATTGAGACTTTAAATCTGTGAACAAAGTATAGCTCTTCATTAGTTTAAGGCTACTTAATCATGTCTTCCAGTTTTCTGTGTACAAAATAATGCATAACATTACTTTTAGGTTTAGTCTTAGATATTTGTTATTTTGATGATGATACAATGACATTTTCTTAAATTTTCTCTTTATTGCTGGCATTAGAAATATAATTAATGTTTAAATTATTTTAGCAACATGGCTAAATGTATTTGTAGGTTCTCTTTGATTTTGTATGAACATAATCATATCATCTGTAAATAATGATAGTTGTATTTATTTCTTTTCAAACCTCATACTTTGCTTGTCTTACTGTCCTTACTAAATTTCGTCTGTTTAGTGTTGAACTGGTGATAGTATGCATATGTACCTTGTACCCTATCTCAAAGAAAAACTTTCAGTAATTCACCATTTAAGTATGATGTTTGTAACAGATTAATCATTAGATTAAGATTTCCCCTAATGTGCATATGACTTTTCTCTTTTATTCTGTTCACTTTTAAAACTTGTTATTTTGAAAAATTTCAAACTTACAGAAAGGTTGCAAGAAGAATGCAGTCTATTTCTTAATACTCTATTTAGATTCACTGATAGTTAATGTTTTCCCACATTTATTTTGTCACTGTCTATTCATATTCTTATTGTAACTATTCCTGAAACATTTTGGAGTCAGCTGCAGTTATATGACCCTGTAATCCTAAGTATCTTCTAAGAGCAAGGATATCCTCTTATAACACTCTACAATGGTAAAATTTAAGAACTATAACATTGATTTGATTCTATTTTCTAATATACAGTCCATAGTCAAATTTACCCAGTTGTCCCAATGTCCTTTACAGCAAAGTTTTTCCTATCTGGGCTCAGATATTGTATTTAGTTGGCTTATCTTTTTAGCTTTCTTTAAACTGGAACCTCAACTTTTCTTTGTCTTCTCTTTTACTATGTACTTTCTATTTTTCTTTCCTGTATTCTTTTTTTTTCTTCCTTTTGATTTGAACATTGAAAAAAAACCTGTTTTTTTTTTCTGTTAGTAAAAGACATAGTCTTTCTTTTCAAACTTTCAAGATTATAGTCTTTTACTTACCTTTTCCTTATAAATCATAGCATTTTCCTTGACTTATTAAAGTCTAGTGTTAGTAGTAGTATCCATAGGTGTTTTGAACGTGTATAGTAGTCAAGAGCTAAAGATAATATCTGTCCTTTTCCCCAATAGCACAAGGATCCAAATACTGCCTAACCATCTTTGCACACCTTTATGTAGTATTTTGGTTTAATATTTTACTTATACCTGCTGTCTGGTCTTCTCTGTATTAACCATTACTTTTTTTTTTTAGTTAGTAGTTTTACATAGATTTGCCAACACAATAACCAGTTTGCTTATTATTGCTTTTTGCATTTCACTTATTCCTTCTGGATTCAGCGTGGTTCTTAACAAGGAACATCTTTTTGACTCTCTGCATGGTAAAATCTTCCTTGTTTCTTGAAAATGTCTATTTTGCTTCATTCATGAATAATAGTGATGCTGAGTATAGAATTCTAAGGTGAGTTATTTTTCCTCAATTCTTAGAAGATAATTTCTTAGCTGTTGGAAGATATTTTTTCATTGCTTCCTGCATCTTTTGTAGCTCATGAGAAATCTGTCAGTCTGCTTATGATTTCTTTGTTGGCAATTGTCTTTATTTGCTTTAGCTCTTTGCTCTTTCCTTTGAAGGAGTGCAGTTTTCAGTTGTGATAGCTATGGTCAGCTTAAGAAGTATTAGAGACGTATGTTTTCTTTCAATTGTGCACATTTTTCAACCACTATTTTGAATTTTCTCCCCTGCTATTCTTTCTTTCATTTTAAAACTATGTATAGACAGGTTTGACTATGCTTCATGTTTCTTAATGGATCTTGCATATTTTTTATATCATTTCTGTGCTGCATTCTGTGTGATTTTCCTTGTTCTGTGTTCTAGTTTATTAACTCTCTCTTACGTTGGCTTCTTTGTTGGTTCTTTTTCAAAATAACCTTTTCCATAGAATTATGTACTAGTCCTTTTTACTATTGTGATACAGTAAAATATTGTTTTTAAAAAGACTTTTCTATTTTTAGTTCTTGAGGCACAATTATTATTTTTTATTATGCTTAATCTTCATCATCATATTCCATTTTCTTGTATAGTTTGTAGCTTTCCTTTGTGAACTGACCTTCTGCAGGAATTTTGATTATTGTGGTTGTTTACGTGTGCATTGGTGAATGGAGTTCCATGTGTCCTGGCTCCTACATGGGTCCTTTCAGAAACATTTCTTTTTTTTAAGTTTGTTTGTTTATTTTGAGAGAAAGAGCACACACAAGCAGGGGAGAGGCAGAGAGAGAGGGAGAGAGAGAACCCCAAGCAGGCCCCGTGCTGTCATCATGGAGCCTGACACAGGTTTCAATCTCACAAACCGTGAGATCATGACCTGAGCTGAAATCTAGAGTTGGATGCTCAACTAGGTGAGCCACCCAGGTGCCTCTGGGTCCTTTAAGAAACATTTCATGTCTGCCTCTAAATGACCTAGATCTTGAGATGGTTCCTATTTTAATTTTTCAACTCAGGAGTCTCTCTTCATGCAAATACAAGTTTGAATTCTTTACCCACACATGGTCAAGTCTAGGGCTTGGATTTCTCATAGGTGGTTTTCTCTTTTCCTTCCTCATGGCATTGTTTAATCAGCAAGATTTTTTGCTATTTTTTTTTTTTTTTTTGAGTGAGTGGGCAATTTATTTACTGCCTTTTTCATGGACTGGGTGACATTTTGAGTTCTTGGACTTTGTTTAGGGAGTCTTAATACTAACTCTTACCTCAAGTGGTCCTAAGCCCATTTCTTTTACCTCCTCCTATGTCCTATGCCCCAAGTTCCTAGGTTATGTCTTAATCTGAAACCCATTTGGACCACACTTATATCAGTTCCTGCTTTCTTATCAGGAATTAAGTTCCTTCTTTGTTTTTGTAGTAGGGAGTATTCCATTTCTCATTTTCAAACTTGGCTCTGATCACTTTATTTGCTATATCTGTATGTATAATTTCTCTGTGTTAGTAATGTCATATTGGTCCAGCACATGCTTTTTCACCTTTATTTCTGTTATTTTCATTAACTTATACTTTCTGTCCATAAGCTTTTATTATTATCATTATTCACTAAAGCAACTTTATATTGGCATTGAAGGAGGCTTATTAAAAAAAAAAAAAAGAAATCCCATAATTGTGGTAGAAGGGTCTATTTGTGTTTTCTGGATATCCTTCAAATCTTTATTCATAGGATTTTACAGTTACAACTGTGACACATATTTAATTTTGTGTTCTAACTGTCTTGTTTACATTTTTTCCACATTTCTAAGTAATCCTTGAACTATCACTTTTAATGTCTCTGATAGTTTCTTGAATTGATGTACTTTATCATACTTAGAGAGTTTCCTGTTTTCAGTTTTTTATTATTTTAAACAATTTTTTCCCAGAATATCTTTTTGCATTTATAGCTTTTACCTTATTTTCTATGGCTAAAATTGAAGGAAGATGTTCAATTAAAAATTCTTGTTTAGAGGTTCTTGTGTGGCTTAGTTGGTTAAGCATCCATCTCTTGATTTCAGCTCAGGTCATGATCTCACAGTTTGTGAGATTGAGCCCCATGTCATCATGAAGTCTGATTGGGATTCTCTCTCTCCCTCTCTCTCTGCCCCTGCCCTGCTCACAATAAATAAATAACTAAACACATACATACATTTATTCATATATACATTCATAATCTTGTTTTGGCATTGCCAATTTGTCCTTTGAGTGGACTTTCTTATTTTATAGTAACATCAGGAATACGTTTACACAGCAACCAAAAGGATTTATTTAACACCTACTGTGTGGGCAGCTCTGTGCATTTTGAATGCTAATAGTGATGAATAAGACCTACTTTGTGTTTCAAGTGATTTATAGTGAAGTCAAGGATGTAGCTGTGTTAACTTTTATAATAGGGCAAAAGGAACAAGTGCTATGTCAAATCTAACCAAGGAAGAAATGTCATAGTAGAGCTTGCATTACAGCTATGGGTACAGAAGACAGTGGGATCTCTCTGAGCAAGGAGAGGCTGGACAATGTTCCATGCTGAGAAAACTTAATGGACAAAACCAGAGGCATGGAAACGTCTACAGTGCATTTAGAGAACATTGAAATTGATGGTGTGGCTGAAACAATGGGTGAGGGAAAGGCACAGGTGGCAGATGAAGTTGAAGGTAGGTTGTTGGGTTGTAGATCTTAAGTATGCTAAATGGTTTTGAACATAATCAGCAAGTTTTCATTTCTGCCTCTAATTGCAAATGCTGGTTTTAGAAAAGCACATATTGTAGAATCATGGTACCTTTTGGTTGACAGAGGACTTAGCCAGTTCTCTATTTTATAAATGAGGAAGATGATTGCCATGGAATTTAGGAAACTTTTCCAAGTTTACACTGATATGTTGAGGTGTATCTGAGGGTAAAGTTGCTCCCTCTTTCAGGAATTATTTGTTGAACATCTCTTCATGGCTCTGTACTGAACACTGGAAGAAGAGAAGATGAATAAAGTATATGGTCAGCTGTCAAAGCTAGTTGGGGAAAATAGAAAAATCAATAATTGTAAAACAGCAGAGTGAGGACAATGATAGAGATGGATAGAGGGTGTTCGGCGAATGCAGAAGAAGGGCAGCTATTTCAGCTTGGCAAAGGGGGTAGGAGAGAAGCTGTGGAAGATGATGTCTATATTGTATCATAAAGAGTGGGCAGGAAGAATTTTGCCAGTTATACAAAGACTATGGTGAAGGAAAGGCATTCTAGCATGAACAAAAGCATGAGGTGGGAAACGGCAAGATGAATATGTGAACCAAAGCAGTTTCATATTATAGGAGAATCAAGTATGAGGGGGAGTGCCAGGATCTAAATCAGGGGCTTGATGGCTAGATCATGTTTTCCATGGGAAGCAGTATGGGCTTTATCTTTTATGATTAACAGAGGATCTTAAAATATTTAAGAGGGAAACTTGGCAGGACTTTCTGATTGATTGGAGGTGCGGGTAAGGCTGAAGGAGAGATGAACAAAATATGATTCTCAGGTCGACATACCTTTCTTCTCTAGTTAATTGGGTTCATCAAGATTTAAGGTGATGGTGCTTTTGTTTCTGTAGGAGCAGTGCAGTGTGGTGTCTGTGACAGTGGAGAAGACTTTATTGGGCATTTGGAGGCTCAAGCATTCTTTTTTTTTTCTTACTGATAAAAAATGCTAGTTTTATTTATTTATATGTATTTTTAATATATGAAATTTATTGTCAAATTGGTTTCCATACAACACCCAGTGCTCATCCCAAAAGATGAGAAAAGAAAAAAAAAGAGGTTAGAGTGGGAGACAGCCAAAGCATAAGAGACTCTTAAAAACTGAGAACAAACTGAGGGTTGATGGGGGGGGTGGGAGGGAGGGTAGGGTAGGTGATGGGCATTCAAGCATTCTTGAAATGCTTAAGAGGATGCCCAGGTACATTTGGAGGTCACTTCCAGGGTCCGTGGACATTGTCACATTTTTAATAACCCTTCCTTATTGCTAAGAAGTGTGCAAAAAAATTGCACAGTGTATAAAAAAACTGTAAGGTTCAAAAACCTTAAATGGACTATCTCAAATGTACAACAGGCAAAGCAGAATCAGACATTCTTACGGATAGATGGGTAGAGGACCTCCTCATTACAGAATGACAATACTAGGTGGTTATAATATAACTAACATTTATGGGGTACTCCTTATTTTCCACATGTGGTGCTAAATGATTTACATTCATGATCTTGCTTAATCCTCACTACAACCCTTAAATGAGCAAACAAAGATACAGAGAAGTAATTGCGTGCCCCAGGTCACTAATTAATGCAAATGCTGAGGGATACCAACTCTGAGGTCCTTACTCATAAGCTCCAGGCCATCCTGCCTCCCTGTGAAGCTGATAGGCAGACAGGTATGGTGCCACATGAAGATTTTCAGGGTTCAGCTGTCAAAACAATAGCATCATTGAATCACCCATGTTAAATTAGAGGTTGAGGGCTTTATATCATATCAGCTGTGTTTGAGAAGTGGTAGATATGAGATGAAAGAAAGAAATTAGACTGTCTCTGAAGCTGAGTTTGTAACACTACTACAACCTCCTTAAAACAAAATTCTAAAATAATCTATGTTACTGCTTCTCTTATGAAAGATTATTCTTACTAAATAGGTCAATATGAGAAGATAAAATGAAGCAAATTAAATATTAAAGGCCTCCATTTGAAATCAAACCATTAGAGCCACAAAAGAAAATTAAAGGTAACCATTCCTTAATTTCTTGGCGGGGATATATATGTGAAAACATTCTATTATCAGAGGTAGGAGAATTTGAGATTGAGGACTTCATGGGTTGGGAAGAGCAATTTTTTTTTAAAACTAAGCCTATGAAAACCACATATAATTTATATTTGCTAAAATAAAGCTATAAACATCATACTAAATATAGAAAACTGACATTTCCTATATTTATATGGGTGTGGATTATATAATTAATTTCTACATCATCCCTTGCTTCTTAGAAACTTTATTCTCCTTCATAGCTTAAAGAAGATCCCTTTTAATTTCTTCTGTTGACATTAATTTGGACATAAAAAGGCTTTTGTCTTATTTGAAATGGAGAATAAGGCAAAGAAAATAATCGACGCCTGTGTGACTTAGCTTCCCCTCTTCTTACAAATCTGAGTAAAGTTTCAGGATTTGGTGTCTATTTTCCCTTAGCTTCCTGTTTCTTGCCAATAATTTCATTGCAAAAACCACTTCTCCTCTGCCATCTTCCCTGCTTTCTTTCTCTATTTCCACCCTGTTTCCTCATTTTGTAATTACTCCCAACAGCAGTGACTCAAACAAGTATTAGAAGCAAGATTCACATAGTTGCCAAATAGGAGTAGGAATTCCACAAAAGTAGTCATTGTGCATCTGGATTTTCATCTCGCAAAGAAAAAGAGCAAGGACTCTTAAGGAAAGTCAAGCCTCAGGGCACAAAGTAACATGATAAACGTATTCAGGAATAGCACTTTGCTGCTTCCACTTGTGTCACATCTTTAAGGCAGCTTTCTAGGATGTTCACAACTATTTGATTCCTTCCTTTTGAGATACAGTATCGTACAGTTGTTCTTCCCTACTCAACTCAGATATAGCCATGACTTGTCATAGCCAGCTAACTGTGAGTGGTAGAGACAGACATCACTTCTGGGCAGAATATTTGAGAACCAATGCATGCTTTGATATATTCTAATTCTTGACAGTAGCTACTCCATCAGCTTGAGTCTCTCTGTGTGATGATGTGAACAGTTCTCTAGTTGACTCACAACAGGACATGTAACCTGAGCAAGAAATAAATCTTTGTTGTTTTAAGTTAGTGAGATTTGGGGGGTTGTTTGTTTGTGTGGCAAAACCTAATCCATCCTGACTAATACACTGAACTCTTCTAGCATCTTAGGCCCATAAAAAAAACCTCCTACATACAGATCACAGATGATTTGCAGACATGAAAATCTAAAGTGTTTTTAGAGCATTAACTCTGAAGTGTACTTTTTCTGCATCCCTATAGTAGGGCCTAACATATTGAACAATAGTTTTGTGTTTATAGATTTGCTGTCATACTGGAGGGTTCTTAGGGGCAGAGTGATGTCTCATTTTTTTTTTTTAATGTTTATTTTTGAGAGAGAGACAGAGAGTGAGCGAAGGAGGGGGCAGAGAGAGAGGGAGACACAGAATCTGAAGCAAGCTCTAGGCTCTGAGCTGTCAGCATAGAGCCGGATGCAGGGCTCAAACTAACGAACTGCGAGATCATGACCTGAACCGAAGTCAGAAGCTTAACCGACTGAGCTAT
The DNA here is from genome assembly GCF_028749965.1 of Puma concolor. Taxonomy (NCBI): domain Eukaryota; kingdom Metazoa; phylum Chordata; class Mammalia; order Carnivora; family Felidae; genus Puma; species Puma concolor. The sequence continues at coordinate 20,881,160 of NC_141673.1, read as the reverse complement.
CCAGGTACCCTGATGTCTCATTCTATCTTAACCTTGGGCACCTAACACTATGTGTGATGTTTAGTGGGCAGTAGATGATGATAGATTAATGAAAAGGTCCAAAAAATTCCTTGGCACTTAACAGGTGATGAATAACTATTTGGTGTTAAATATCTTAATATTTGTGGTTGCACAAAATGCATGGTTGACATTTCACCTTTTTGTCAGTAACTAATTTGGCTAATTTTCGAGGCACAAAGTAGCAGTTTAATGTGGATTCTCAAGTTGTGTTTTCCATGCCATCAGGGCCTTTAAAAAGCTTTATTTAAAGAAGTACCATTAGTGTTTTGGCTGGAGGGATGATGTATTTGCATATAAACTTGTTTGGAGCTGGATGCTGAGCTTGCATCTTGACCATCTTTCCACTGGGCATTATAATTAGGAGAAAATCCTGATGCTAAAGCTTGGCTGGTGCATAGTTACTGATTCGGAGTTTATTATTTCACCAAGGATTGTGAAGAATTTTATTTGGTTCAAAAAGTGCTTAATACATGTTATTCTGAATGCTGAAGAATTGTCAGCATAGGTGCTTTGTGTGCTAGCCTTGGTCCAGTGAAAGCTCTGTCTCAATCCCTCCTCTGCCCCACCAGCCTCCATTTTATTTGTTTCTTCCCAGAAAGGATTTCAGGCATCGGAGAGAACATGCATGCACAAAGTTGTTGTGATCAGGTCCCTACTTGCCTACCCTTCCATTCTCTCCGTCTTCCCTAAATTTAAATTCCCTAAATAGAGCACACTTTTTCATGTCTCTTTTGTTTAGGCAGATTCTATAGTCCCCAAAAACCATTCCCTGGGTTCATTCATCTATTCTCAAATATCTATTAACAGCCTACTCTAGGTTGATGGAAGTAGGTGAGTGGGGGATAGGCTAGATGGGGATGGGTATTAAGGAGGGCACTTGTTATGATGAGCACTAGGTGTTGTATGTAAGTGATGAATCACTGAATTCTACTTCTGAAACCAATATTGCACTGTTAACTAAATAGAATTTAAACTAAGAGAAAAAAAAGAGCCTACTCTATACCAAGCAATAAGCCTCGTGAGTACAGCTTTTTGGGAATTTATATTCTATTGGAAAACACCTGTGATTAAGTAAATACATAGTATGTAAGGTGGTAATATGTGCTATGGTGAATAATAAAGAGGGTAAGTGGGATCATCAATGTAGGGGTGGGGCAGGGCAATGCTGCTAAGTTTTGCAGGGAAAGGAAAGCCTAACAGGTAAGGTGCTTATCACATGCCTTAAGGAAGTGAGGAAAACCATGAGCACAGAGAATGAAGAGGAGCTGGAAGGGTTCACAGCAAAGAAAAAAGCCAAAGGTTCTGAAACAGGAGCATGCTTGGAGGACTCAAAGAATAGGATGGAATCCTTGCCAGAGTGAGAGGGGTGAGTTGGGGATGGGCTGTACAAATTATGTAGGACTTTTTGGTCAGTGTATTTTGATCTTTGGTCTAAATGAAGTGGGAAGCTATTGTGAATTTTTGGGCAGAAGTATGTATGTCTTAAAAGGATCTGGCTGATACGATGAGAATAGATTATAAGGTGGGTTGAACAGGGCAAGGGTGAGCAGTTAGGAATCTCTTAAACATATCTAGGCATGAGATGAAGGCATTGACCTTCAATATTCAGCTCAAGTGTTGTCTTTTCTGGGAAGCCTCTCCTAATTTCCCTAGGCTGAGCTGGGCCCACTTCAGAGCTCCCATAATGAATTTATTTTTGAAATGTGTATAGTTGAGTTTGCTTAAGTCTGGAGGTCAACTATAGACTTGAGAGTTCTCTGAATTAATTTCCAATTAGAATACGAAGTTTATTTAAAGATAATAAAATAAGCTAATTTAAAACATATGTATAGTATGTTATTAAACTTAACAGTAACTGCAACAGTTATTTAGAACTTTGGGGGAGGAATACTTTGATGTTTAAAGTTACCATTGAATGGTAATAATAAACAGATTGACTCATATGGGTTCTATTATTATTTTTAAATTCTTTATAATTTACCCTTTTAATACCTGCACACAGGGTGGGTTTGTCCTACCACCATGTCCTTGGTTTGTCTCTGATAGTAAGAACTTTCTTCATTGCAGGTGATGGAGCACCCAACTCAGAGTGCCTCGAGCAGAAGAAAAGTTCAAAGGAATATCTAGCTTCAGGCATGATTTGATCCAGGGATTCAGTTTTCCTCTGGGTTGGCTTCATTCTCAGGCGTGGTATTCGCTTTTAGCTGCAAGGTGGCTAATAGTGGCTCCAGCCATATGGATGCCTTGCTCCAGGTCACTGCAGCCAAAGTCCCAAAATATGACTCTAATACCGTCATATGCTCACTTTCAAGCCAATCCCAATGGCCAAGAGGATGTGATGCTCTAACTGGCCAGAGAGGCCTGGGCATCTTGTCCCCTTTTCACTACAGCTTTCTCTCCCTTTAGGGTTAGTTTTCTCAATGGGAATCCCCTTTCCAATACCTCTCTGTCTCTCTCCCTGTCTGTCTGGCCGTCTGTCTGTGTATCTCTCTCTCACACACTCACGTTTCATATGCTGTGCTTTTGCCTCAAGAACTTGAGCTGACCTTATCAGATTTCTTGTGTGTCTGTGTTCAGAAAAACAAACTAATGCCTTACAAAAGCTGCATTTTGTTTTACCCTGTTGATGCTATATAAATCTGGGTCTCAGCAGGAAACAGATGGAACACTCAAATTAGGATAATTTCAGAAGAATGTAATAAAGGGATCATTTGCAAAGGTGTGGGCAGGGTGTAAGGAAACTATAGGGACAGTACAGCACTCTGGGGATAGTAACTGCAGCTCTGTTTACTTCCCCTAGGCCGAAGGGGTAGAGGTAGATAGAACCCTCTGGCAGACTTGTGTAAGGAGACATGGCCAGTTGTTGCTGGAAATGGAGATACATAGTTGAATCTGCTGAAGTGTCCAGGCCAACTATGTAATTGGCCTCCAGATGGAAGCAATTAACACAGGGACATTAACACCCTGACATCACTCTCCTTCTGCTCTTCTGTCTTTTACTGGTGGCTCCCATTGGCAGGACCCAACCAGAAGCCACAGAGCAGAGGAGCCCACTGATATCATCCATCCTACTTAGCCTCTCAGTTCATAGGACAACATGGAGAAGGTAGAGAGAAAATCCGGAGGGACAGGGGTTGATACCTGGCACAGTCTGCCCCTTTTGCCCCTTAGTATATGCATTTATCTTTTGTCTAAGTGAAATGTTCTTGTTGCCTTTATAGGGGTGTCAGGAAGTCCCATCAGCTATGGGTCATTGTTGAATAATGTCACTAGAGTGGTGTTCCCTCTTCAAACCAGTAACAAGGGAATAAAGAACAGTGAAAAGCCCAGCTGCCACAGCCCTGGATTCTGTTGCACAAGCTGTCTTCCTCCATCCTCACTCTACGTACCCCTTACTTGCTCTAGCTTCTCAGCTAGGTAGGGCTGGAAGAGGGTGACCCAAACCTTTGTTCCTGCAGAATCTCAGTCCTGACAGTCCCTTCTTTATTGGGTTGCTTCAGTGTTCCCTGGTTCCATGGAGGAGCATAGTCCTCCATGTTGTATTAGCAATCCAGTTTCTCTGTGGTAGAGGGGATTAGTCAGTGAGCCCTTCTTTCCTTCTTGGTTTATTGATATGGCCAACCCAAACTACCCAGGGCAATCTCAGCTTCCAACTCAGTGGAACTCTGGCTGTGTTTACTAATTAGAAGCGTGTCACCAGGTACTAAGGCAATAAGACTGCCCATGTCAAGGTCAAGGTCATTGAGATGAAAAGCAAAAATTCTATAAGTGGGTTGTTAAGTGTTATGGTGAGAGTTAGGATAGGAACACTCACTTTTCCTCCTTTTTTTTGGACCAGTATATTTTGGTGGAAGAGGAGATAAATTACATAAAGTGCTATTTACATGAGAAATATGGTAAGAGCAGTAATTCTATGATGATAGTACAATGCTGCACTTATTTTGTCTTAAAATACATTCCCTGGACACAGGCAATGTTCAATGAGATAACACAGCAAATGGATGAGGCATTCTGCATGTCCATGAATAGTGGTGCTGGCAAAAATGCTCCAGAGCATGATATGTCAGAGAGATCTGATGCTACGGTAAAGGTGTACTTTTTTTCCCAGTAACAGAAAGCATTTTCATTGTGATTTTCTTTACTATGGGGATAGAGGGTAATAGTATTTGCCTGGCTAGTAGCTACATACCATATGCCACAGTCTGTCGATTTCTACAATAAAAATGCTGCTGGAGCCACAGTTGTGATTGGCAATGCCACTTGATTCAGTTTGTGATTGTCTCCCAGTAGTCTCCATAAACCATCTGGCCTTTTCTGAGTTAAATAAAGATAAGATGGGAATCACCACCCTTAAATTCTTCCAGCCTTGGATAGTAGCACCAATCTCTGCAATTCCCCTACGTGTGGCAATGATTTCAGTTTATTCTATTGGATGGAGTAGTTCTAGGAGTATCCGTTTGTCCCTCACTCAATGAATCAGTGAACCAATGTGGAGGGTTGCCAATTGATAAATATATCTATTTCCGCTGTACATCCTGGCAGTGGGGAAATAACCCTGAGGTAAATCTCTGGGTTCACTGGATCTGTAGTGAGGAGCACTCAAGCCAAGACTCCTATCACCTGTCTCCACTAGTTGCCTCCCATTGAATGGTGCACCAAAGCAGTATTTCAGACAGCAGTGTAAATTCAGATCCAGTATCTAGTTTATGGAAGTTCTGAGTATTTTCCTTTCTCTAGTACATAGTCACCCTAGAAACAGCCACAGGATCCTCCATGGAAGGCTTGAGGGATGCTTGAGGCAGCATTGTAGGGTCATCCTCAAAAGGACTCAGCCTCTCCCTCTGTTGAGAAGCTGTGGGTCAGTGAAACTTGGTAAGAGGCTGAGAATCCCCACTATAGTGACTGCATTAGATTTTGGCCCATCACACATAGAATTTTTCCTCTCATATGTGTCCAGAAGTAGCACTTTCATAGATAGATAATCTATTTTTATTTCATTTCTTCAAATCTTCTGATAATTTAGTTGTCACCACAGATCCTTGTGGATCAAGGCTCTGATTACCCCTCATCCCTGTGGTTGGTTGCATTCATCTTGTCACTGACAGTCAAGTACCACCGGCTGGCTCCTACCATTCTTGGATCCTTTTATCTCCATTGAAATCAAAGAACTCAATTTCATTTCAGCATCCTTCCTGCCCTGTACCATCTTTACCTGCAGAGGACAGCCACTGCAAGCTTTTCAAGGGTGCCACCCTCCTTAGTCCTCATGAAGAGTAGGAGTTATGGTTACGGAGTGATGATTGCTCATAATAGATCCAGTTCAGCATCCCATCTCTCTAAGGCTTTAGACTCTTTCTCCTAAAATAGAAGTCCACTCATGCAACTTCTATATAGGGCCAGATGGTAAATATTTTGTCAGGAGACAAAATTCAACAATTGTTCTTGCCAAAGACTGGTAATTTTTGTTGTTGTTTGTGTGCTTGTTTCTTAACATTAAAAGAACTGAAAAACTATTCTTAGTTTGTGAACTATACCAAAACAGACAGATGTCCAGATTTGGCCCACAGGCCATAGTTTGCTGACCCCTACTGTACAGGATGGCCGGGAGGTTCAGTCTGATGTCATAAACTTAAGCCACCTTTGAGTTCAAGCTTTAATTTGACAGTTTGTCAGATCACTGATGCCACTCTCCGGTACCCGAGCAAAAGCATTAAATCCTAAATCTTGGGTGAGTGTATACCGTCAATGAATTAATTCATTGACCGATGTCATTGGAAACTCATAAATCTCCTGGTTCCTGACAATGCAGATTGGCAAGGTTCTATAAATGTTAAGGTGTGTAGGCTGTCTGATACTCCTCCCTCTGGGCTTTACTATGACCTAATTTTAGGGTATAGACCTAGAGGCAATGAGAGGTGGTAGGAGTGGGTCCTGAGGGTGGGGCAGGGTGAGGGCCATGAAGCATCAACAGGTTATTATGCAGGGAGAGGTTTATCTGATTTTCTTAGGAAATGCCTAGCCCCCTGTATAGGAGGATTTTCTGGGTTCAGAGTTTTCAGCATTGTCTGTGTCTGCCCATTTATCAGGGTGTGGCCATACCTTAATATCCTGCACCTGATGAAACTGATTGTGTGATTGCACTAAAGCTCTACAGCCTTTACAGTCTGGCTCTGGGCTTGGTCCTTGGCCATATCTGCTCTGTGATTCTAGAAGATGAGAGATGCCTATACTGTAGGAGATGAGTAGCTATGGGAACTTTCTCGCTTATCCATGCATGCTCTTAATTGTATATTCACTGATTTAAATTTCTCATTTTCCATTTGTACACCTTCTAGGGCGGTGAGAAGAAGCCAAGACACTTGGTGCTATTTATAATCACTACCATCACCATAGCAATAAATGCCTTGGCCACTTAACCACCCAGCACCTTCCCTTCCAGCTGTCCTTCATTCCATGCCACCACTGGTTACAACCTGAGTAACTGATGTCACCCTTGGCCTGGGTCATGGGTCCTCCCTTTCCTCTTGGCAAAGAGGTTTTGCCTGTATTTCTCAAACACATGAGCAATCCGATGCCAGAATCCCACTTTAGAGTCTTAGTAGAGAGCAAAAAGCATGTTCAGATTAGGATACTTTGAGGAGAATTTCATAAAGGGATAGAGTGGCCTGAAGCAGTGATGGGAGGGACAAGTTGATGAAATGCAAGGCATACATAATTGTGTAGGAAAGGTTGCCAGAAAGGGGCTGAGAAGATCCCAAGTTCAGGGACACAGTCAGCACTTTTGACATTTTCCTGTAGTATTTTATGCAGTTATGCAGCCAATCTCGCTTTAAATGTACCTTATTTATAACTCCAGAGCATCATATGACTCCTGTTTCTAAAAGTCCACAAAGTAATTATTTCACTTTCTTTAGACATCTTTATCATGTTTTTCAGCTGATGGAATTCAGTTAAACAGCCTCAGTTGTCTATTGAAAAACGAAATGAATCCAGTGAGGATTTATTTTCAGTTTTCATTATTTTTTTTTACAGCATAGTCCTTGAAACACGACAGTTTGTCATTCCATATATTTGTCTGACTTTTTTTTATTTTTTAGAAAACCATCCTGATCTTCTATTTTCTTCAAATACCATCATAGCATAATTTATTTTAATCCCTTAGCCAGTGGGTCACTTTTATCTGATGATTGCCTTCATTTGAATTTTAATTAGGGTTTTCAAGCCCTTCTTTTAGACACTGCAGGACAATAAATAAACTTTGGTAGTGTGGCAAGGTGATCCATAGTCCAGGAAATCAATATCCAGGCTTCCATATGCATTAGTTCAAGAACTGTTTTCTCATTTGTTCTTGAAATTACTTTAGATTTCCAAGGACAAAATTATACAACATGCTGTAAGTGGAGGATGTATGTTCATTGGTTCTTAGGTCTCTTTCTCCACAGTGCTACTTTTCAGGTATTATTGGGATGTGTCCTTATTTATCTGGAGAATGGTTCCTCACTCCTCTGCATCTTTCCTACCCAGTACTAGGAGATGACAAAAAACCTCATTTACTAGGTGGCATACATGCCTCTTAACATCACTGTCTCCATATATGGGGCTATTAATTATTCCCTGGAAATCATTTCACTAGGGCTCTTCCTAGTGGTTTATCTCCATCCATCACTTTGTGATTACTGAGTTTTTATATCACCTTAAATTTTGATGAACTGTTGCTAAAAGAAAGAAGGTCATTTATCATGTCTGTTTTATTGAGAGAACTAGACAAGATGAAGAGGTGCTACATAATCCATTATGTCCATGAAACTTTCTAAGCCATATTCCTCAATCAATAAAGATTTCTTTAATCAAACTCTGTACAAAATAAATGGGGTGATGTTTATGAGAAACTCCTCTTTCTCCACACCAAACCTTTTAGCATCTTTCCATATAAAACTGTAAGTCTGCTTCTCTTTCAAGTGCCTTTTTTTTTTTTTTTTTAGGCAATTAACTGTTCCCAGAGCTGTGCCCCAATGCACTTTGTATGCACTTCTGTTATACCATTAAACACCTCTTGGCTTGTTAATGTATCTTTTTACAAGTCTTTTGCCTCCTGTAGACTGAGCACCCTGAGAGCACAGACTGTTAATTATTTACCATTGTGTACACAGGGCTGTTGAGTGCATGATGGCCAACTGAGTAAATTTTGAGCAGCAAGCTTAGCTGACGTCTTTGCATTTATGTGAGATTGCCACTAAGAACCCCAGTAACTGAATTTATGATGCATTGATGATGCTGTTTTCTTAGTCTCCAAATGACTACTGGATGAACTTTTTCAATATTTTTTCATTCATTCATTCAACATTTATTAAGCACCTACTAAATGCAAGTTCTGACTTGAACTTTGAGAATTATAGAAGAGTAACACCTTGTGCTGCCTTACCTTTCATTCAGTTAGGAAGAAAACACAAAAACAAAACAATTACATCATAGCACTATAGATGCTGTCACAGGGCAGAGTGGAAGCAAAAGGGGATCAAATGGAGCAGGGCAGCTGAAGGATGCTCACCAGTCCCACAAAGGAGAGTGAATGCATGATTGTGAGATCAGCTTCATTTTTTTGAGCAACGCTGGCAAGCCAGTATAGTCAGGAACAGGGGTTCATGTGTCCAGGTAACCATTTGCATTTCACTTGATGATGCTAAATGATAATGGGGATTCGCTGCAGAATTAACATACATTTTCAGCTAAGCAAGTCATTAAAAATAAATTTAAGTCCAATTTAGCTACCTTTTAGATTTAATAAACTAATATGTTACCATAAGAACCTTGTTAATTTGTATGTTGATAGGAAAAAGCCACAAAAATGACCTGATTTGCACTTTTATTTATATTTAAGCAGCTGTAGTTTTATAAAAATGAGACACATTGGCCATCTACAAAGCACTTATGTAATTTCTACAAGTCATTGAAAGTAATTGTCCTATAATCCAAATGCTTCCCTGAGATTCCCATGGGAAGTAAAGAATATGCACTTCTAAGTACCAAGGGCTTTCTCTTCCCCTTATCTATTTATTTAACAAATACTTACTGAGTGCCCACTATGTGCCAGAGAACAAAAAGACAAAAATCCTAAGATTACTTTTGACCTGACTCCTGAGGTCACATAGAATAATTACTGGAAAGGATACTTTCAGAATCTACTTCCAACATCCTGCAACTGGGACTCTTAAGCCAGTCCTTTGTGGGGCTCTCCTTTTGAAACTGCACATACCTCAGAGACCTGCTGCCATAGAAGTGATGAGTTTGTGTTGATTAAAGTAACTCTGGTTGCTATATCAAAAAACATAAAAATTCCTGGGGCTGAACACAAAAGAAGTCTCCCACTCAGGTCAAGTCCAGTTGCCCTTCAGGGAGGAAGTCAAACTCTGCCCCATTTCCAGGGACCCAAGGCTCAGCTTTGCCATCATCAACATGTGGTTTCCAAGGTCAGCCTGGGGTATATCAACCCACTGACAGACCCTGAAGAGAGAGTGAATGATTTCATGCAGAGAAAGTTTCTATGAGCCAGGGAGGCACGCATCACTTGTTCTACTGTAGGAGAGGGAGCTTGGGAAATGACAGTCTAGCTGTGTGCCCAGGGGAAAAAAAACAAAACAACTAGGTTTGATGAATAACTAGCTAGTCTCTGCCACAATGATGATGTACTTTATTATTAATCAGGTTATTTACAGTTACCACTTATTGAAAACCAACTTGTAATAAGAATTTTATACTAATTGCCTAATAATTTTCAAACAACCCCATTTGCCCATTGGTTCGTTGGCACATATTTATTGTGTTCCTCTTATGTGCCAAGTATCAAGCTAGAGTGCAAGCAGAATGTAGAAAGTTGATCAGGTTAGGGATATATTTTGATAGGATTTTTTGATATATTGCATCTGATATAAACAGGAATCAAGAATGACTTTCAAGTTTGGGCATGAGCAACTGGGAGAATGAAGATGTCATTTACCAAAATCAGAGCACCAAGGCAGGGGCAGCTTTGTGCGGCGGATGTGGGCAAACTCAAAAGTTTTTTTTGTTTTATTTTATTTTTATTTTTTGGTCTTCTCAAGTTTGAAATATCTCCTAGACGTACTGGTGGAGATGCCAAGGAGGCAATTGGATAAAGAAATCTGGAGCTTAGGAGAAGTTGGGACTAGAGATGTAATTTAGATATCATCAGCATAGATATGATTATTAAACCTGGAGAACAAATGAGAGCATTAGGGGGAAGGCATAGACAGAAAGAAGAAAATGGTTTAATTTGTGCTTGTGGATCCTCTAACCTTGAGACAAAGAGGAACCAGAGCTAGCTTCATGGGCATGCAATTTCACAGGTGTGTGCACAGGATTCAGTTTAATGGTTTACTGTTGCTGTCTTGGAATTCTTAATTTTTTAAGGGCCCCACATTTTCATTTTTCAGTGGATCCTGTAAATTATATATAAATCCATCAGTCCTAGGAGAAGTTCCTAGTGAGGCAGAGGAAACGGAGTATGGTATCCTAAAGGCAAGGTATGGAAAAGATTTTAAGATGGAAGAGGTAGTGAGAGAACCAAGGAAAATAAAGACAGAGAAATAACTATGGGATTTGACAAGATGGGGATTTGCAGGTGACTTTGACAAGAGGTACAGAGTGGAATGGAAAGGGCAGAAAGCCCACTCGAATCGGTTGAAAAGAGAATGGTTTTATTGCTGACTCCACCCACAGTTTTGTGGTAGCAGGTGTAGGGAAATGTGATAGTAGCTGGAAGGGGATTCTGAGTTGAGGAATGTTTTTGAAAGTAAAGGATGTTTATCTGCAATGTGAATGACTCAGTAGAGAGGGAGAGACACTGCTGATGCAGTGAGAGAGGGAAGAATTCTAGGGGAAAGTCCTTGAGTGGGTGAAAGGGGATATGTGAAGGGGTGACTGTAAGAACAGACATCTTCATTTCAAAAGCAGAGAAGGCAGAAGCTATGGGTTCAGGTTGGTTGGCGATTTGGAGTTGGTTCTAAGCTGAGTGCCTCTTTTTTGTTTATTTATTTTTGAGAGAGAGAGAGAGAGAGCGAACACAAGAGAGGGGGATAGAGGATCTGAGCAGGCTCTGTGCTGACAGCAATGAGCTCAGTGTGGAGATTGAACTCATGACCCTGAGATAATGACCTGAGCCGAAGTTGGATGCTGAACAGACTGAGCCACCCAGGTGTCCCCTGAGTGCCTCTTTAGAAATGGAATATGAGATGAAGTTAATATTTGAAGAAGGTGTCTTGAGTTTGGTGAGTTACTTTGGAGAATTGAAAGGTCAGTTTACTATAAAAAGGTAGGACTTTGGGGAAATCTTGTGCTAAGCTCCCATTTGAGATTTTGTGAACATTCATTTACAGTCAACATGGTTGAGTGGCTTTTTCCCAGCATCTTTCAATTGCTCTGGTGCAAGTCTAGAGTAGAAGAATAGTGGGGTTTAGACAGAATTTGTTCTATACTGTCCTTGTTATACAGAGGAAGAAACTGGGGTTCAGAGAACTTGCTAGTAATTGGCAGAATTTGAACATAAATCTTCTCTGACCGTAGACACCAGCTTCTTGAGTACTATGTCATATTTCAGAGCTGTTCTTGATATTGCACTAATCAGTATAGATTCTGTGATATTCTGCTCCTTCCCCCTGTGGTAAGCAGGTGAGTAATACCATAGTTTGTATCTCAATTTTTTTTGTTGTTGTTGTCCAAAATGTCATGTTTTTCAGCTAGTCAACAAATCATGGCCTTCAGAATCCCAAAGGAATATTGCTCATTAAAGATATGCTGGTGGGGTGGAAAAAGTTTCACCAAGTTTGAGCACCACTTCACCTGTCGACCATGTGATTTGCAGGGCTGTATAAGGATACATTCAACATTTATTGAGCACCTAGAGTATCCCAAGCAATATGGAACACACTAAGGAGATAGTAGTGAATTAGTCTTACCTCCAATGGAATTACACTCCAGTGAATTCAGTGACATAATATATGTACAATGTTGTGTTCAACATAAGTTGGGCACTTGATAGGTGTTAATTCTCTTTGCCTTCTTTATGCAGTTGTCCTCAAGTAACTGATGATACTTCATGGTGAGAACAACAACAACTTAGTATCCTGATCAGATACTAAGTGAAGGTCCCACTTATATATAAATATCCAACTGCATTACTATTTAAATATTGGTTCCTAGCCAACAAAATCAGAATCCACAACTTGGAGCCAAGAAAAGACTCCTACTGAATTGGTTCTCCATATATATATTATTTATATTTGTATATATTGTATTTATATTTATATTATAATATATATAATATAAAATATATAATATATAAATAAAATATAAAAAATAAAAAATATAAAATATAAAAATAAATATTTAAAATATTTATATAAAAATATAAAATATATAATATATTTATATTAAATATATTTTATTTATGTTATAATATATATATGGAGAGAGAGGGGAGGGAGGGAGAGAGAGACACGAGGCATGTGTGTGTGTGTGTGTGTGTGTGTATGCCATTTTCTTAAAGCAATAGGCATGAACACAAGTTAACATGATTGTCTATTGTCATAATCCCTGAGTAGTGCTATTTGTATAGTTGGCAGTTATTTATTTTATTGTATTTTATTTTATAATGAAAGAAGCATCAGCTTTTTGTGGTTTTATTTGACTTCTAAAACCAATGAGAATTCTTAACTTTTATTTATTTTTGAGAGAGAGAGAGAGAGAGAGACAGAGCACGAGCAGGGGAAGGGTAGACAGAGAGGGAGACATAGAATCTGAAGCAGGCTCCACACTCTGAGCTGTCAGCACAGAGCCCAACATGGGGCTCAAACCCATGAACTGTGAGATTATGACCCCTGCTGAAGTTGGACACTTAACTGACTGAGCCACCCAGGTGCCCCAGACCAATGAGAATTCTTTGAGTGAAATGATTCAACCATCGATAGATCTAAAATTTTACTCTCTCATTGATGTGTGCTGTGATTCACCCATCAATATTTATTTCTGAGCCTCAGACCTTGAAAGCTCCATCTATGGTGCTTGAATTCATGTTTCCCAAGAAACTAACCCTTGGGGTAATGCTTGTTTTGTAACACAAATGAGAGTGGATTTTGTACTCCTGGAGGAGGAGGTATTTTGTCTTTCATCCCTGCATCAAAGGGTCTACTGCAGGAAAGTTTGTAAAATGAATGAAGAAATGGACCCACAGTAGGGAAAAGGGCTTGCTTGGTATTAATGCATTGAGTTATTACCATAAATCTCACTTTTTAAATTTCCTAGTACCATTAAAATTTCTGATAGTGAAGCAAACCATTGAAACGTATTCTTGTCAATATTAGATGTATTAGCATATGCTCAACTTAACTTTTTATTTTTTATCATTCTTCTCCAAGTGGAAATCATGTTGTAGATAAGGGAATAAGAAATTAAGTTTGGAGACCTGTAGATTAGTCTCAGCCTCCTCCAGTAGTGGAACTGATAGCTTTGGGTAACTGTGAGCCCCAGTTTCACTTGGAGATCAGGGATTGGAGTAGAACTTGTGGTTGTAATTGTGGTCTGCCTATGAGATCAGGCATCCCTCAGGGCTGAGAGCAGATTGTCTCCTTTTACACCTATTTCAGCACTTAGCACAGTGCTAGGCACATTGCAAATGTGTAATATTTGAATTAAATGCTAAATATTCTGTTTGGAGAAAGATGTGTATAGACTTCTTTTGTATACTTGAAAGTTGCTGAGATCTTAAGAATTTTCACCACACACAAAGAGGAATTAACTATGTATTGGGTGTGTGAATTATCTTGACCTTAGTAATCATTCTGTAATGTATATGTAAATCAAATCAGCATGTTTTATACTTTAAATATATATAACATTATTTGTCAATTATTCTTCAGTGAAGTTGGGACAAAATTAAGGCAGATACTATTTCTTTATCTTGTATTTCTAGCATCAGATAAAATAGTAAGGACGTAGTAGGTATTCAGTAATTGTTCATGGACCCTTTCTCTCCCTCTTTTTCTTTCATTCTTCTACAGAAATTTATTGAATGCCTTCTAAGTGCTAGACACTTGGGATACACCAATGAAAGAATAGTCTAGAGGGGACAGAGTTACATATGTAGACAATACAAAATAAAAGGATAAGGCTTATAATAAAAGTATGCAGAGTCTCAGTGAAGCATGGAGGGAGGAGAACCTATATCCACTTGGGGATTGGGGAAGGGATCCAGAATGGTGATTTCTAGAAGAGGGAGAGTAGGGCTTGTCCTAATGGAGCAGGATTGAGGGGTGGAGGAGGCACTCCAGGTAGAAAAGATGTCATACACATGTTTATGGAGTTGTGACATAGCACAGTACATACTGTGGGGATAGTTTAGAATGGCTAGAGGCAGGACTGGTAACGGGGAAAGGTTGTGGATAGACAGCTGAGAAATAGATAGTACTTAGAGGTTATTAGAGGTCACATCCTGAAGAACATAACAAAATAGGAAAAATTGAATGGTGTATGTGCTTTTCTAGAAGACTAAATTCTTTAGGTCTTTCTTAGTAGTAACGAGCAATGACTAATATTTTATTGAGTGCTTGTTAGCAACAGGTACTGTTCTAAGTACATGACTCATCTAATCTTCATGATAACTCTTTTGAGGTAGATTTTATCTTTATCCTTAGTTGACATATGAGGAAACTGAGGCCTAGAAGTGCCATATACAAGGTCACAGGTCTTGTCCAGACTTGAATCCAGAATATCTGGCTCCAGAATCTGTTCTTAATCACTATGCTCTGCTGCAATGTGGAAAATATATTGTATGGTATTGTAAGTCTGAAGTTAATTTGTGAAATAAAAAGTCACATCAAAACTTAATTCTTATTTCTTTTTTTAAATTTATTTATTTATTTAGAGCAGGGGAGGGACAGAGAGAGAGAGAGAGAGAGAGGAGACAGAGAGGAAGAGAGAATCTCAAGCAGGCTCTGCACTGTCAGCACACAGCTGGATGTGGGGCTCAGTCTCACTAAGTGTGTGAATCATGACCTGAGACAAAATCAAGAGTTGGACACTTAACTGACTTGATCCACCCAGGTGCCCTCAAAACTTAATTCTCATTTCATATCCAAAGAGCAGCATGGATCACTGCTTCCCTGCTAAAGCATTTTTAAAAACATGCCTTAACTATATTTGTTCCTAATGATGTGATTTTTCTGTGAGGTGAGCAAGTCAGAGTCACTGCCAGTGGATCCTCACCACCATTGCCCATATGCAAGATCTCAGTAAAACGGGTCGGTATGTTTAGTGCAACTTACAACCAGGCCTTGTGCCACAAGAGTATCTGGTCTGTCTATGCTATGCAGATCTTTATCTATGTGACCATTTGCTCTGAAATTCACTTCTTTATAGCCCTACACCTGTCATGCATCCACCCAGTGCACTCTTAGGACTCAGATTTTGTGGACAAGTATGCCTTTTCATCAGAGTTTATTTGCAGAATATACTCAAGTATTGATTGGTTCTGCGTATCACATTCTCCACTCTTTAGTAAGTAGATCACAATGTAAAATGATTTTTCATTAGGCTTCTGTTGTTAAGTCTTAGCCGTCATCGTGATTGAAGAGTTTGAGACAAGAAGATCTGATTTTAGTTTTTACTCTGCTGATGAAATTGTTGTATGGTTTTGGACCTATCATGGAACTGTTATAGACCCCAGGTTCCTCATCTGGAATATGAGGTGGTTAGAATAGATGATCTGTCAGCTTTCTCCCAACTCTGATGTTATCTGCTTGTGGAGTTTTATAATCCAACATGGTTGTTTAAATGGGAGAAGAGCAGTTGTCATAGCAACAATGATTCAATACACAACTCTATTTCTCTTTTTTCAGGTTTATTGAGGTATAATTTAAAAACAAAATAATAATATATTTAAACAGCATGATGATTAGATACATGTATAAATTGTGAAGAGTCCCACATTCATCATCTCATATATTACTTTGTATGTGTGTGTTTATATATGTATGTGTGTGTGGTGAGAACACTTAAGTTCTCTCAGCAAATTCCACTTGTATAATATAGTATTATCAACTGTATTCAGCATATTATACATTAGATCCACAGACATTATTCATTTTATAATTGACAGTTTGTGCCCTTGTACCAACCTCACCCAGATTTCCCCACCCCTTGACTCTGGTGATCACCAATCATTCTGTTTCTATGAGTTTAATGGGTTTTTTTGTTTTTTGTTTTGCATTTGTTTTTGTTTATTTTTAGATTATACATTCAAGTGAGATCATACAGTATTTGTCTTCTTTGTCTGACTTATTTCATGAAGCATAATGCCCTCTAGGTTCACCCATGTATTGCAAATAGCAAGATTTCCTTCTTTTTTATGGCTGAATAATACTACATTAATAATATTAAATAATATTGTACAGATAATTACCAAATGTTCTTTATCCATTGATAGACCTTCAAGTTGCCTCTATGTCTTGGCTATTGTAAATAATGCTGCAATGAACGTGGGGGTACAGATATCTCTTCAAGATAATGATTTAATTTTTTTTGGATACACACCTAGAAATAGGATTGCTGGATCATATAGTAGTTCTAGTGTTAGTTTTCTTAGGAACTTCCATACTGTTTTCTGTCGTTCCTGTACTAATTTATATTCTCACCAATAGTGTCCAAGGGCCCCCTTCTCTTCACATTCTCATAAACATTTGTTATTTCTTGTCTTTTTGATAACAGAAACCCTAGTAGGTGTGAGGTGATACCTCGTTGTGGTTTTAATTTGCATTTCTCTGATGATTAGTGATATTGAGCATCTTTTCATGTACCTGTTAGCCATTTGTGTGTCATCTTAAGAAAAATGTCTATGTAGATCTTCTGCCATTTTTAAATTGGATCATGTCCTTTTTGGTTATTGAGTTGTATGAGTTCTTTATATATTCTGGATATTAACCCCTTATCAGATACATGATTTGCAAATATTTTCTCCCATTGAATAGGTTGCCTTTTCTTTTTGTTGACAGCTTCCTTTGCTGTGCAGAAACTTTTTAGTTTGATGTAGTAACACATATTTATTTTCTTTTGTTGCCCTTACTTTGGATATCAAATCTAAAAGAACATTGCCAACACCAATGTCAAGGAGCTTACCTGACATTGTCAAGCTCCTATGTTTTCTTCTGGGAGTTTTACAGTTTCAGGTATTCCATTCAAGTATTTAATCCATTTTGAGTTGATTTTTGTGTATGGTGTAAGGTTAGAGGTCCAGTTTCATTCTTTTGAATGTGGCTGTTCTGTTTCCCTAGCATTTATTTATTGAAGAGACTTCCTTTTCCCATTGTGTATTCTTGGCTCTTTTGTCATAAATTAACTGACTATATATGCATGAATTTATTTCTGTACCCTCTTTTCTGTTCCATTGATCTATGTGTGATTTTTATCCTAATACCATATTGTATCAATCACTATAGCTTTGTAATATAGTTTGAAATCAGTAATTGTGATGCCTCCAGTTTTGGCCTTCTTTATTTATATTGTTTTGGCTATTGGAGTTTTTTTTTGTGTGTGTGAGTCCATACAAATTTTAGGATTGTTCTATTTCTGTGAAAAATGCCACTGGAATTTTGCAACAGATTTTATTCAATCTGTAGACTACTTTAGGTGGCATGGACATTATAACAATATTCTTCCAATTCATTAGCATGGGATATCTTATCACTTACTTGGGTCTTCTTCAATTTCTTTCATCAGCGTTTTGTGGTTTTCAGTGTACAAATCTTTCACCTGCTTGGTTAAATTTACTTCAAAATATTTTACTTTTTCTGACACTGTTGTTAATGAGATTGTTCTCTTTATTTTTCTTTCAGATAGGTTGTTGTTAATGTATAGAAATGTGACTGATTTTTGCATATTTTTATACCCTGTAACTTTACTGAATATATTGTTCTAACAGTTTTTTTGTGTGTGGAGTCTTTAGGGTTTTCTATAAATGATACATCATGCAAACTGAGAGAATTTTACTTGTACTTTCTCCTTTCCAATTTGGACGTCTTTCTTTTTTTTTCGTACCTAATTGCTGTGGCTAGGACTTCTAGCACCATATTGAATACATGGGCATCCTTTTTTTCTTAATGTTTTTATTTATTTTTAAGATAGAGACAGAGCATGAGCAGGGGAGGGGCAGAGAGAGAGGGAGACACAAAATCTGAAGCAGGCTCCAGGCTCTGAGCTGTCAGCGCAGAGCCCGACGCGGGGCTTGAACTCACAGACTGTGAGATTGTGACCTCAGCTGAAGTCGGATGCTTAACCGACTGAGCCACCCAGGCGCCCCAGGATAGGCATCCTTATATTGTTCCTGATCTTACAGGATGATGTTAGCCATAGGCTTGTCATATCTTTTTATTTTTATTATGTTGAGGTACATTTCTTCTATACTCAGATTGTTGAGACTTTTTATCATGAAAGGATGCTGAATTTTGTCAAATACTTTTTCTGCATATATTGAGGTAATCATCACTTTTATCTTTCATTTTGTTAATGTTGTATATCACATATATTGATTTGCATGTATTGAACTATCTTTAAATTCCAGGAAGAAATCCTGGAATACACTTGATCATGGTGTATGATCCTTGTAATGTATTGTTGAATTGAATTTTCTAGTATTTTGTCTGAGGATTTTTGAGGATGTTCATCAGGGATATTGGCCTGAAATTTCCTTTCTTTGTAATGTCCTTGTCTGGCTTTGGTGTCAGGGTAATGTTGGCCTCATAACATGTTGAGAAGTATTCTCTTCTCTTCGATTGTTTTTTTTGAAGAGTTGGGAAATGATTGGTATTCATTTTTCTTTAAATATTTGGAGAATTCACCAATGAAGCCTTCTGTTCTTAGACTTTTGTTCCCTGGGAGGTGTTTTTTTAAAGTTCTTTATTTGGGGGGGGGGGTGAAGCATGGGTCAGTGCATGAGTGGGGGAGGAGCAAAGAAGGAAAGTGAGAATCCTAAGTAGGCTCCTTGACATTAGTGCAGAGCCCGACATAGGGCTCAATCTCATGAACCCTGAAATCATGATCTGAGCCAAAATTATGAGTTGGTTGCCCAACCTACTGAGCCACCCAGGCTCCCCAGGAGGTTTTTGATTACTGATTTTTATCTCCTTCCTAGCAATTGGTCTATTCAGATCTTCTGTTTTTTCATGATTCAGTCCTGGTAGGTTATACATTTCTAGGAATTCATCCATTTTTTTCTAGGTTATCTAATTTGTCAGCATACAACTATTCATATTAGTTTTCTGCTGATTCTTCGTATTTCTGTGTTATCAGTTGTAATGCCTCTTTCATTTCTCATTTTTCTTGCTCTTTTTCTTAGTCTAGCTAAAGGTTTGTCAATTTTATCTTTAAAAAGAAAACAGCTTTCAGTTTCATTGATCTTTCAAGTCTGTTTTCTTTTCACTCTGATCTTTGTAACATAGTTTCTTCCTTCTGCTAAATTTGGCCAGAGTTTGCTTTTCCCTTTCTAGTTCTTTGGGGTGTACAGTTAGGTTGTTTGAGATGTTTCTTTTTCCTTAATGTAAGTGTTTACCACTATAAGCTGCTCTCTTAACTGGTTTTGCTGCATCCTGTACATTTTAGTATATTGTGTTTGTTTTATTTGGCTCATATTTTTATTTCCCAGTTGATTTCTTCTTTGACCTGTTGGTTGTTCAGGGGCATGCTGTTTAATCTCTATGTATTTGCAAATATTCCTTTTTTTTTGCAATTCATCTCTAGTTTTATACCATTGTGGTCAGAAGTGATGCTTGATATGATTCCAATATCCTTAAATTTATTAGGATATTTTTGTGGCCTAACTTATGATCTATCCTGGATAATGTTCCAGGACCTCTTGAGAAAAATTTTTACTCTGCTGCTATTGGATGAAATGTTCTGTATATATCTATTAAGTCCATGTGATCTGGCATGTTGTTTAGGCCAGTGTTTCCTATGAACAGGCTTTCAACACTATATAACAGATGACAAAATAGCTTTAAAAAATCATATAGAGTAAAAATGTGTGACTATATGCCTTGTTTTGAGTTATCTCAAATCCTTTTGGTAAATATTTTTGCAAAGTAAGGGATAAATTATTTTAAATAAATGTTTAAGGAAGGAAAAATATATATTTATAATTTAAGATCTCTCAAATGGGCCTAACAATATAACAGTTGTCTGCCAGATGAATTTTTATTAATTATTAACAGTATCAGAAATTTAATTAACACTGAAATTAGTCAAGATCAACTTTATAACTCAAATTGCATAAATAACCTTCATTGTTCCTTTGAAATAATCATTGTATATTTGATTAAAAAGTTTCAAAGTGCATGTAATTTAATGTCATTTTGTTGTTGTTGTTCAAACATTTGTTACATCAGGTGTCTATAGAAGCACATTATATAGCTAAAAATTTAATTGCATTGTTATTAGCATAGAGCTATAACCAGTAAATAATTCGTGGGCTGTATTCTGAATTTAGTTTTGATAAATTTTTAAACTTTTCTAAATTAACATTTGTTTTATGGTCAGTTAAATCAAATATTGATTAAGGACATTCAGACAGAGCCAACTTCACCATCTGTCTCCTTCCCTGTCCCCAAAGTACACTGCCTTGAACATCTGGGAGACTGCGCTGACTTTGAGGAAGGTTCATTGTCAGTAGTGGTGGCCTGAGATAGACCAGGGGCTTGGAATCATTAGCAAAAATATCAATTAGATTAAGGAGAGATGGGGACCTAGATTACTGTTTCATTGCTATGGTAACAAATTACCACACACTTGGTGGCTTAAAATGGCACAAATTTATTATCTTAAAGTTCTGCAAGATGGAAGTTTGACACAGGTCTCAGTTACCTGCGATCAAATTGTTAGCAGAGCTATGTTCCTTTAGAAGGCTCTCTGAGAGAATGTTTTTCTCTTCCTTTTGCTTTTCCAGCTGCCACGTTCCTTGACTTGTGGCCCCTTCGAGGAGCCAGCAATGGAGCATCTTTCTCTGACCCCAGCCACAAAAGGCTTTATTTTGGATTTAAAAGACTGCTTTTAAGGACTCATGATTAGATTAGGTTTCCCCATATAACCCAGCATAATCTCCCCATATCAAAGTCCTTAATCAAATTTGCAAAGTCATCTTTGCCATGTGTGGTAACATATTCACAGATTCCAGGGGTTAGGACTTGGACGTTTTAGGGAAGCCATTATTCTGCCTGCCACAGGACCTGAATTCAATGTATTGAATTCACTGTCTGCACTTCCTGTGTTCACTGCCCATCTTTTCATTCTCCAGCTTCTTGTGTTTTGGCATCTATTTCTGTCTCAGTTCACTTTAACCCTTTCTCTTCTCAGTTC
Source organism: Puma concolor (assembly GCF_028749965.1). Classification (NCBI taxonomy): domain Eukaryota; kingdom Metazoa; phylum Chordata; class Mammalia; order Carnivora; family Felidae; genus Puma; species Puma concolor. Next base: position 20,859,692 of record NC_141673.1, on the reverse strand, counting down.
TCAACTTCTTCCACCTTCCTTTAGCATGCAGTTAGTCCCTTGACTCCTTTCTCCTACTGAAAGCAAATATTGCTGTGTAGGCTAATCAGGCTGCCTGGGTTCAAATCCTGGCTGAGCCACCTATGTGTGACCTTCAGTAAGTTACACACTATTTCTGTACCTCACTCGCCTCCTCTGTAAAATGGAGATAAAGAGTGTGTATGTACCATGTATGACTGACACAATGATTTTTTTTTATTTATATATGAAATTTATTGTCAAATTGGTTTCCATACAACACCCAGTGCTCATCCCAAAAGGTGCCCTCCTCAATACCCATCACCCACCCTCTCCTCCCTCCCACCCCCCATCAACCCTTAGTTTGTTCTCAGTTCTCAACAGTCTCTTATGCTTTGGCTCTCTCCCACTCTAACCTCTTTTTTTTTTTTTTTTTCCTTCCCCTCCCCCATGGGTTCCTGTTAAGTTTCTCAGGATCCACATAAGAGTGAAACCATATGGTATCTGTCTTTCTCTGTATGGCTTATTTCACTTAGCATCACACTCTCCAGTTCCATCCACATTGCTACAAAAGGCCATATTTCATTTTTTCTCATTGCCACGTAGTATTCCATTGTGTATATAAACCACAATTTCTTTATCCATTCATCAGTTGATGGACATTTAGGCTCTTTCCATAATTTGGCTATTGTTGAGAGTGCTGCTATGAACATTGGGGTACAAGTGCCCCTATGCATCAGTACTCCTGTGTCCCTTGGGTAAATTCCTAGCAGTGCTATTGCTGGGTCATAGGGTAGGTCTATTTTTAATTTTCTGAGGAACCTCCACACTGCTTTCCAGAGCGGCTGCACCAATTTGCATTCCCACCAACAGTGCAAGAGGGTTCCCGTTTCTCCACATCCTCTCCAGCATCTATAGTCTCCTGATTTGTTCATTTTGGCCACTCTGACTGGCGTGAGGTGATACCTGAGTGTGGTTTTGATTTGTATTTCCCTGATAAGGAGCGACGCTGAACATCTTTTCATGTGCCTGTTGGCCATCCGGATGTCTTCTTTAGAGAAGTGTCTATTCATGTTTTCTGCCCATTTCTTCACTGGGTTATTTGCTTTTCGGGTGTGGAGTTTGGTGAGTTCTTTATAGATTTTGGATACTAGCCCTTTGTCTGATATGACACAATGATTAAATGAGTTAATGTATTTATTACTCTTAGAATGATGCCTGACACATAGTAAACCCTCAACAAATACTAACTATTGTTGCTATTGTTTTGGTTTACTCCCCTTCTGGAAGTTCCCTCAAGTTTATCTAGAAGATCTCATTTCTTTTCTCCAGAAATTACAGCATCCCTCAGAGCTTTATCATTAATCTGTCTCCTTCACTGGTCCCCTCAGTGCAGTTCTAGGCAAAGAACTCCAGCCAGAAACATTTCCAAACTCCACACCTCTATTTCTGACAGTGCTGGGTGAACGTTTTATTTTGATGTCTAAATCCAAAGAGTGTGGCTTAAAATTAATACCATGTAAAAGACTTTTACTTCCAGGGGGAGCCAGAGACCTAGCATATCTAACATCTTACCTATCAAATATCCCATCTGTGTTTTTATTTGTTACTATCTTCAGATCCTAAGTTAATTTTGATTCTTTCCTCACACTCCTAAATCTCAAATAGGTCATCCAATTCTACAGAAGCTACTTTCAATCTCCCTTTAATCTGTTTGTATCGTTATTGCCACTGCTCTGATCCAGGCCCCTATGGCTCTTACCCTGATCTATTTCCCCAGTTGAAGTAGGCAGTCTCTTCTTAAATCCCTGTTCTGATGATGCACCCTCCCAACCTTGCTCACATATCTTTGGTGATTCCTCACTGTCCTAAAATGAAGATTATACTCTAAGTTCAGTATTCAAGGCTCTTGACAAATTGTCTAAAAATTTTAAAATTCCATAGAAAAGTCAGTTGTTGTTATCATCACTTTTAGGCTAAAGAGCCAGTGTTACTGCTCAGATATCTGTGTTTTTTTTTTTTTAATTTTTTTGTTTATTTATTTTTGAGAGACAGAGACACAGAGTGTGAGCAGGGGAGGGACAGAGAGAAAGGGAGACAGAATATGAAGCAGGCTCCAGGCTCCGAACTGTGAGCACAGATCCCGATGCGGAGCTTGAACTCACCAACCACGAGATCATGACCTGAGCTGCAGTTAGACACTTAACTGACTTAGCAGGTGCCCCAATGCTCACATATCTTTTGTTAATTAATTTTTTAATGTTTATTTTTGAGAGAAAGACAGAGAGATAGACAGAGCATGAGTAGGGGAGGGGCAGAGAGAGGAGACACAGAATCTGAAGCAGGCTCCAGGCTCTGAGCTGTCAGCACAGAGCCTGACATGGGGCTCAAATTCATGAACCATGAGATCATGACCTGAGCCGAAGTCAGATGCTTAACTTACTGAGCCACCCAGGTGCCCCCACTTCTCACATATCTTAAACATGTTTGAAATTGGACACCTCTTCCTTCCATGAATTGGCTCTGTTCTTTAATACCCTCATGCCTTTGTTGCCAAGAATGCTCTTTTCCTCCTTCTCTGCTATTAGAAACTTACCCAGCAGTCTAGACTTAGTGACATGACATACTGCCTTCTTCAAGAGGCCTGATAGTCTTCCCCACAACTCTATGTGGGGAAAACTACAGCCCATGGACCAAATCTGCCCCACTGCCTGGTTTTGAAATTAAAGCTTTATTGGAACTCAGCCACACTCCTTTATTTACATATTATCATGGCTGCTTTGGGGCTACCACAGCAGAGTTGAGTAATTGCAGCAGAGATCATATGGCCCGCAAAGCCAAAAATATTTACTCTGTGGCCCTTTATAGGAAAGGTGTGCTGACCCCTTTCACCCCTTGGAGTGTATGTAATCTGGATCTCCCCTCCCTTGTGGGCTTTCACCTCTCGCTACTGTTAGTTACTTCTACATACCTTTTTTCCTTGCAAGAACACAGATTCTGCCTTCATCATCTTTGTTTCTGTCATTGGGCCCAAGAGCATGTACAGCTTAGTAGTTTTCAATAGAAATAAACCATTCTGTAAAAAAGAATTCTTTTCAACTAAACTGTGCTCACTTGCCTAAATGAACAAAATCTTATATAAAGCATTGTTCCCTTTAGAGGGTTAATGATTATCATTTGAGGTTACTGGTAACTTCTAGAAGCATTTTATTGACTGCCAAGGTAAGTTAAAGTTGAGTCCAAGGATTTTAAGAAATAATGTTCTTATGCTATTTGAGTTGCTCACTTGGTGATATCACTTAATCATTGGTTCCATTGAAGTTTAGGAATTGCATTGTGTACTTTTTCACAGTGTGTGGGTTTTACCATGTGAAGTAGATACCTAGCTTCTTGGTTACTTTTGTTGCCTACCCCCAGCTGTATGTGCTTGGGGTTTGATAACATTTGACCATGCCACTCTGTTATGAAAAATGCCAAATAGGGGCGCCTGGGTGGTGCAGTCGGCTAAGCGTCCGACTTCAGCCAGGTCACGATCTCGTGGTCCGTGAGTTCGAGCCCCGCGTCGGGCTCTGGGCTGATGGCTCAGAGCCTGGAGCCTGTTTCCGATTCTGTGTCTCCCTCTCTCTCTGCCCCTCCCCCGTTCATGCTCTGTCTCTCTCTGTCCCAAAAATAAATAAACGTTGAAAAAAAAATTAAAAAAAAAAAAAAAAAAGAAAGAAAAATGCCAAATAAATTTGTTTCAGGAATAGCAGAGATGCCTTTTCACTGGCTGCTTAAGGAAAGACCAAATGACCTGATCTTTCTCTATTCTTTTTATTAAACCCAGGAAGTGTTGATATCTTTTTCTAGATTACATTAGAAACCCTAGCTTTTTGCTACTTCAGGACTAGGGTATGCCTTCTCTGTCAGACTGTGAGCACTTTGAACTGTAAAGACTCTATCCTTTAATCTCGGTATCCTCAGTGCTTAGCACGGAGTGAGCTCTTAACAAATGTTTCTTCCGTGAACCGATCAGTTAACAACTGAAGATCTCCAAAAGAGCTCTTTCCCAAGGTATTAATTTTAAACCATACTCATGTAATTGCCTACTTCCATCTTATTTACATCCTTAAATATCATCTACGACAATTTTCTGTTATAAGTTTAATATGTGTTGGTGTGGGGGGGTGGCGGGAATATGTTGTGCCTAAGGCCACAGAACACAAGGAAACCCCTTAAACTTTCATGGAGTAACAAGAATTCCATAGCCATTTTCTCAGTGCTTTCCTGAGTGAGAATGTAAAGATTTAGGATAAGTTAAATATCACAGGATGAGGTGAAGTGAGAAATTCAGGGTTTAGATTAGCCTTCAGAGTAGTGAAGAAAAAAAGTTGACCAAAATGACACAGAACAAGACAACTTGGGAGAATAAAGGTGAAAGATAGCACACATGGAGTTTTTGAGAAACTTCCAAGGAAATTTTCAGTGATACTATTGTTCACTGATGAAGATGTGGAGACTTTAAGGGTTAAAATTGAAAGGGATGGATTTCCAAATCTGTGATAATCAAGGTTCAAGATAAAACAGAATTCTAACAAATGAAGAGATTTTAATAAAGGGGATTCTTCTGTTGCAAAGGAGGGGTTGCATTAAGGAAAAAGGTAGTGAAGAATTCAGGGTCTAGCAACAGTGGGAAGTTTAACTATGTGTAAAGAGGCAAGGGTAATATTAGAGCCCAGTAGAATGAGAGCCATGGAAATGGATGGGGCCACTGTAGGGAGGGAGCAGGGAAGAAGTAACTCAGGCAAAACCGTGCAGGCACATTTCATGTCTCTGCTTTCATTACGTCCAGTAACATCCCATTGACTGAAGCAAGTCATGATCACCAAGTTGAAAATCACCGGAGCGGGGAACACACTTTCCCTCCCAACTGGGAAGTACTGATGGGCCACATGGCAGAGAGGAGGTATGAACTGGGGACAGTAATCTACTGTGTCACTGTGGTTCCCTGAAATGAAGTGCTTCTGGTAGAATTCTGTAGCAGAAGGGACAAAAGGAGACTTGAAATCTGCCTCAGCCACAGGAAATAAAGAAGTTACAAAAAGGCTATTTAGAATCTAGTGGTGGGTTTGAAGGAGAGAAACCCTAGTAATTTATATCCAGCACTTTATTTGAATTTAGTAATGCTGGTTAAATATTCTTTTTTTTAATTTTTTTTTAAATTTTTTTAACATTTATTTATTTTTGAGACAGAGAGAGACAGAGCATGAACGGGGGAGGGTCAGAGAGAGTGAGACACAGAATCTGAAACAGGCTCCAGGCTCTGAGCTGTCAGCACAGAGCCCGACGTGGGGCTCGAACTCACGGACTGCGAGATCATGACCTGAGCCGCAGTCGGCCGCTTAACCGACTGAGCCACCCAGGCGCCCCTGGTTAAATATTCTTATAGGCTCTTATCACTCTCTGGTTCTGTAAATTCTTTTTTTTCCAATATATGAAATTTATTGTCAAATTGGTTTCCATACTGTAAATTCTTCATGTAGACATTGAGCCAAAAGTTAAATCTCGGTAATATACCTAGTCTTTAGCATGTTGGTCTTTTTTCAAAGTGCTTGAGCGTCTTACGATGCCATGGTAATCCCTGTTACAATGCAGACCAAACAGAAGGAGGCATGACACACCTAAGGACCTGATGTGATGGAGGAAGGTTGGATTGTTGCAAATCTTCTCATCAGGCCTGCTGAGGCCAAACAGTGCTTCATCTTCAGCCCTCCAGGAGGGCCTCATATGGGTTAAATCTCAGCATCTGTGACTGCTCCCTGGAATGCACCCACATTCAGTTACCCACCATTTCTGGCACTCAAATCTCCTCAGAATGTTTGCTCTGGGTCCACCTGAGCTCATCTGACTGAGATTGCACAAATTCTGCCCCCTGTAATGGGAACATGCCTAAGCTTATGATAAGTGGGATGCATTCTTGGCCAAATGCATTCTATATGTTTGAGTCTTTTTTTTTTTCCTTAGGAGACTGAAGGGTATCAGCTATCTTATAAATATTTTGTAAACTGTATTTTGAGCCAAATGAGAGAAGATATTAGAAAAGCTCCAGAAGTTTGGGAAGTAATTCTAAGCCTCAGGAGCAGGCAGGAGAATTTTCACCTCCATTCTCATAAGTGTTCTGGGAAGAGGAAATGCTGGATTTGTTCTCCACTTTGTAGTTAAATCTAAGAAAAAGAGAAAACTAGAAATAAACATCCCCTTGCACAAATTAATTTTTTCCTTAATCAGGAATAGATGAGTTTTTTGTTTTGCTCATGGTAGTGACATTCAAAACATAGGTTTTCAGTGTTTTGAAAAATAATTTATCTAAGAAATGACTAGGAGTGTGATAGAACACAGAGGTACTATGGCTGCAAGTTGTAAAACACCAACAGAACTGCAGATGTTCCTGTGGCACAGAGCTCTTCTGAATCACAGGAGTGACATTTAGATGAAAGCAAATCGTTTTTCCACGGGCGCACTTGTACTGCGCAATGCAGCTGGAGCTAGTGCACCTTGGAAGTGAGCCAGAGAGAAGGAGCACCAAAGAATATTATTTTATTGAGAACAATATTCACATGTGAGATAGGATTTTAAGAGAAATAAAGGAGGTGCTTAAAATAAATCTGAGTTTGTTTTCTGTTCTCAAAATATTAAACATTTCTTGTGTTCTGTGGACTCACCAAATTTTTCGGGAAGAGATTCAGGCCAAGTAGGAAAGATGGGTTTGAAATATGGGAGACAGTGTAGAACAAGAGTGACTTTGGGACATGTCCACACAGCTGAAGACCTGGAGTCTGGAAGATCACTTGGAGAAGGGGTGGAGAGAAAGAAAAGAGCAAAGTCAAAACCTTGGGGAACACCTGCTATGGTAGGCTGATAATGGCCCCCCAATATACATCCATGTTCTAATCCCCAAAGCCTGTAGAGGTGACCTTTTTTGAAAAGAGTCTGTAGATGTGATTAAAGACCTTAAGGTGAAGAGATTATCTTGTATTATCCAGGTGGGCCTTATGTGCCACCATGCCTGTCCTTGTAGGAAAAAGGCAGATGGAGATAGGAGGTGATGAGACTATGGAGACAAGAGATTGGAGTGATGTGGTCACAAGGCAAATACCAAGGAATGCCAGCACCCTTGAGAGGCTGAAAGTAGCAGGGAGATGTCACCCCCAGAGACTTCTGGAGGAATCACAGTCCTCCTAACACCTTGATTTCAGACTTCTAGCCTCCCAAACAGAGAGATAATAAATTTCTGTTGTTTCAAGCCACCAGAGCTGTGGTAATAAGTTATGGTAGCCTGAGGAAACTAACACTTTCACCCTTGAGAACAAGAGAGAGGAGAGTTTACAGTTAGGAGAGGAAGCGGTAAGAAGGGTGTCCTAGAATCCAAAGAGATTGTTTAAAAGCAGATGAGCAGAGCCAACAGTGTTAAATTCTAGGGCCTAAAGGGTGAGATTGAAAAGTTCAGTGGAGTCATTGATATGATAGAAGGCGATGATGACCTCTGCCTTGCACTGAGCAGCTGCTGTGTGCTGGGCACTGCCCTGAGCACTTTGTAGATATTAACTCATTCTCATGATTCTGAGGTAGAAAACTGTTATTATTCTCATTTTACAGATGACTAAACTGAGGCACAAAAGATTAAGCAACTTGCAGTAGGTAAAATAGGTAGAAAAAGGTGTGGCCAAGAATTGGACCCAGAAACCCTGACTCCAGTACTCACATTTTAATACCTACTGTACTTGCTGTCTTCGTTCCTAAAAAGATGTGTTTCTCAAGGTTCTGCCTACAGATTTTTTTTTTTATCAAGTAAGGTAGATGATAGGTCTCAAGAGAAAAAGATACTCTTTTTTAAAGATATTTTAAGGTAGAAAAGAGGAAGACTAGAAGCTTTACATTGCCTGGGCTCCACCTTTTCAGCTGAGTTGGGGAGGAAGCTATCTGCTGAAGCTGAGGAAAGCAGCCAAGTTTCAGGCCTGAAGAAGTCTAGGAAAGGCGATGAGTGTATAGTGAAACAGGAAGCATAAAATTAAAAGTTGCATGACTCAACATACTCAGTATCATTTCCTTGCCTGTCTTGACTCTGCTCTGCCTATGCCGAAGGAGTCTTTGCACCATGTAGAATGCAGCGTGCAGAAGGAGAAGGAGATGAAGGCAAATTGTCATCCCACATCTCTGTATGGATTGTACTTTGTTCAGAGCTGAGGAAGGAATTGAAGTACATAGTATGATCCTTGCCCTTAGAGACTCTTGGAATAGCTGGAGAAATGGGACAGCCATGTGCTGATGGGTAAAGGAGAGTACAAGAGCATAGCATGGTAAAGGCTAACTGCAAGATTAGAGACAGTGTTGACTCTGAGCCAGAGGAACCAGAAAGGGTTCAAGGAGAAGGTGCAGTTTCAGCTCATTCTTACTAAGGCATTTGGTAGCTGTTCAAGAACCAGGAAGACATTTCAGAATGGATGGAAAAGAGGGCGAAGACATGGTTTGATAGGAGTTTGGGTTAAAGGAATGTCAGCATACCATACCTTCCAACCCTGCCTTGTTAAATTATTTAGAACCATTATACACTTAAAACTGTCTATGTATTGGTATATAGCTAATTTAATCAGTTTAATTACATTCACCAGGCTACATGCGATAGTGGAAAAGATTAGGGTTAAAATTTCAGTTACTTGTTTGACCTTGGACAAGTAACTTTGCCTCTTGGGCCTCAGGTTTCCTGTTGGTAAAATGTAGATGCCAATTCTCTGTCTTGTAGGATTGGGGTGAGGCATTAATGGGGTAATTATCAGTATTTACCACAGTGCCTGGCATTTAATAGATAATCATCAATGTTTCTTTCAAAGTAGTTAAGACCAAATTGGATGATGCAACTTATTGACTGATAATTCATTTCTGAAGATGTGACTGCTGAGTCTTCTATAAATGTTAACTTTTCATGTCTGGAGTATATTTGATGTTTTGTGTGCTATTTGTTTACATATCTCTCTGCCATGGACTTTGCCATTGTATGAGGAGAGCTCTGATGGGCCAGGTACTTTATCTGCAACTCTGAGAAATCTTAATTTCTGGAGGACTGTATGGATTTGCTGAGGCAGTAAGGGTTTCTTCCCAATTCCCTTGTAACATACCCATCTTCCTCATTTCTATTCTCTCCTGGCCATACTCATGAATTTTTTTTGTTTTTTACATTTTGACATCACACCACATGATCTACATTATTATATTTTTAACATGTAATGTTCAACAATTCCAAGTATCTGTGCCGTTTATTTCCACAGTGTGATTTTTATTCTCATTTCTAACATTTTATACCTCCTTGACAGGAGTTCTATAAGAACTAGAAGTGCCACAGTGAGTCACAGTTCTAGTTCCTTTAGCCCAATAATCCTCTGTAAAAGGGACAAGAAATGTTGAAAGAGTGGTCTGTTTCATGGTTGCAGACTCAGACTGCATGTACTCTCTGATGTTGACTTCAAACATCTCTCCCAGCCCCTTCATCTGACACCTAAAAATTTGTCTGCATTCTTCTGGAGTCTTTATGGGTCTGAAGATATTCATTTTGCATCTCTCTGGAAATGTGGAACATACAACCATGATAGAAAGCATGACATGGTGAAAATACCAGTTTGATGCCACTGTGTTAGTCCTGCCCACAGAGAGACACCTAGGAGTAGAAGGTCCACACTTGCCCAGGCGTCTGAGCATCAGAGTGGGACATGTACTGTGAGGGCGAAGCTGCCAGGCTGTCTCCCAAGGGACCACCCAGCATGGCTGGCCTTACCTGGGTGAATTTCCCAAGAACAAATCTCAGACTTAAAGCATTGAGGGCTTAGAAACCAGATCTTGTGGGCAGATTCATTCTAAGCAGTCATGAGGAGATTGGTGTATAGAAAGAAACTCAGGATGCCAGTTTGTTAGCCCACACTGAGAACCTTGGTTCCTGGGTAGATAGGAACATTAGTATGATTACTCTCTTCCTGCAGTGGAAGCCAAATCTTAATCTGAAGGTTGCCTGGTGAGTGCTGTTAGAGCAAGGGCAGTTAAATGGATAAAGGAGAGTAAAACTGTGTCTCAGGACTGTCTGGCTGTTGGAACTCTTTTTTAAAGTTTATTTATTTATTTTGAGAGTGAGAGAAAAACAGTGAGCGGGGGAGGGGCAGAGAGAGTGAGGGAGAGAGAGAATTCCACTGTCCGCGTGGAGCCTGATGCAGGACTCAAAGGAACCATGAGCTCAGAACCTGAACCAAAACTAAGAGTTGGATGCTTAACAAACTGAGCCACCCAGGCACTCCTGGCTGTTAGAACTCTTGAACTTAGAGGCTGTTACCTGGATGGGCACTGCTCATGTTTGTTTATTATAGGTTTTGTTATTGTTGTTCTTTTTATACTTGGCTGACCAAACTTCATTCTGATTTGAGGTTTCTTAAAATTTTTTAGAATTTACAGTCTGGCCCAAGTCACGTCTTTTTTCCTCCCCTTGGGGAAATTTAAGATGACTCTTTATATTTCTGATGTGACTCGTGATTGCTGATTTACAATTTACCTCTGAGCAGGCTTTTATATCCCTTATTTCTGAGTTTTTGGTAGACTTCTTACTGTGGCCTTCCAGGACTAATAAGTAGACTGATTGTTTTACCCTGACAGGGTCAGTTTCGTCATCTGTATAAAGCACCCGATTAAATGCCAGCCACTAAGGTAATTTTCAGGACTAAATTTCTACCTTCAAATTCAAGATATTCTCCTCTTAATAAAAGGTTTTGCAATTTGTTGAAACTCAGCTTTCCTCCATCAGATGGCATCATTCCTGACCATGTTTCCCTGACTGGTTGGCATTAAATAAGGCTAACACCTTTCCTTGGCTTTCTTTTTTTAAAGATCTGGATTTAGTTTGCCATGTGCTTGAATTCTAGCTCTTTCCTCATGGTGCTTCTTTGGACAAAACTTACTTTTATATTCACTGTAGCTTCTAAAATGATTTTCCAATTCTCTTTTCCATCGGTAATTTATTAGCTGGAAATCTGCAGTGAAGAACTTTATCTTATCAACTATTTGGTTACCTTGAAATGTGGTTAGTAAAGGAAAGGCAGGGATAAATGCTTCTTTCCTTTTATTTATCAATTTTCTGAGTAATTGGTATTTTAGCAACCTCTAATGGTGATCAATGAGTGTTCCTTAAGAAAATCTTTTCATTATTAATTTGATATTAATATTTTTAAAACTCTCTTGAATTTTTTATGTGGTTCATATGTATTAGTAGGTATAGTTCATATTGATATAATGTGTAAGGCAATACAATTAATACTGTTTTTGATCAGATTAACAAGATGTCTAGAGTTTGCTTTAAAATACTCCAGCACCAGGAATATGAGGGGAAAATTAGAGAACTAAGTGATACACTAAAAAGAAATAATCTACGCATAATTGGTATCCCAGAGGAGGAAGAGAGAGGGAAAGGTGCTGAAGGGGTACTTGAAGAAATAATAGCTGAGAACTTCCCTGAAGTGGGGAAGGAAAAAGGCATTGAAATCCAAGAGGCACAGAGAACTCCCTTCAGACGTAACTTGAATCGATCTTCGGCACGACATATCATAGTGAAACTGGCAAAATACAAGGATAAAGAGAAAATTCTGAAAGCAGCAAGGGGTAAACGTGCCCTCACATATAAAGGGAGACCTATAAGACTCGTGACTGATCTCTCTTTTGAAACTTGGCAGGCCAGAAAGAATTGGCACGAGATTTTCAGTGTGCTAGACAGAAAAAATATGCAGCCGAGAATCCTTTATCCAGCAAGTCTGTCATTTAGAATAGAAGGAGAGATAAAGGTCTTCCCAACCAAACAAAAACTGAAGGAATTTGTCACCACTAAACCAGCCCTCCAAGAGATCCTAAGGGGGACCCTGTGAGACAAAGTACCAGAGACATCACTACAAGCATAAAACATACAGACATCACAATGACTCTAAACCCATATCTTTCTATAATAACACTGAATGTAAATGGATTAAATGCGCCAACCAAAAGACATAGGGTATCAGAATGGATAAAAAAACAAGACCCATCTATTTGCTGTCTACAAGAGACTCATTTTAGACCTGAGGACACCTTTAGATTGAGAGTGAGGGGATGGAGATCTATTTATCATGCTACTGGAAGCCAAAAGAAAGCTGGAGTAGCCATCCTTATATCAGACAAACTAGACTTTAAATTAAAGGCTGTAACAAGAGATGAAGAAGGACATTATATAATAGTGACAGGGTCTATCCATCAGGAAGAGCTAACAATTATAAATGTCTATGCGCCGAATACCGGAGCGCCCAAATATATAAAACAATTACTCACAAACATAAGCAACCTTATTGATAAGAATGTGGTAATTGCAGGGGACTTTAACACCCCACTTACAGAAATGGATAGATCATCTAGACGCATGGTCAATAGAGAAACAATGGCCCTGAATGAGACATTGGATCAGATGGACTTGACAGATATATTTAGAACTCTGCATCCCAAAGCAACAGAATATACTTTCTTCTCGAGTGCACATGGAACATTCTCCAAGATAGATCATATACTGGGTCACAAAACAGCCCTTCATAAGTTTACAAGAATTGAAATCATACCATGCATCCTTTCAGACCACAATGCTATGAAGCTTGAAATCAACCACAGAAAAAAGTCTGGAAAACCTCCAAAAGCATGGAGGTTAAAGAACACCCTACTAACGAATGAGTGGGTCAACCAGGCAATTAGAGAAGAAATTAAAAAATATATGGAAACAAACGAAAATGAAAATACAACAATCCAAACGCTCTGGGACGCAGCAAAGGCAGTCCTGAGAGGAAAATACATTGCAATCCAGGCCTATCTCAAGAAACAAGAAAAATCCCAAATACAAAATCTAACAGCACACCTAAAGGAACTAGAAGCAGAACAGCAAAGGCAGCCTAAACCCAGCAGAAGAAGAGAAATAATAAAGATCAGAGCAGAAATAAACAATATAGAATCTAAAAAAACTGTAGAGCAGATCAACGAAACCAAGAGTTGGTTTTTTGAAAAAATAAACAAAATTGACAAACCTCTAGCCAGGCTTCTCAAAAAGAAAAGGGAGATGACCCAAATAGATAAAATCATGAATGAAAATGGAATGATTACAACCAATCCCTCAGAGATACAAACAATTATCAGGGAATACTATGAAAAATTATATGCCAACAAATTGGACAACCTGGAAGAAATGGACAAATTCCTGAACACCCACACTCTTCCAAAACTCAATCAGGAGGAAATAGAAAGCTTGAACAGACCCATCACCAGCGAAGAAATTGAATCGGTTATCAAAAATCTCCCAACAAATAAGAGTCCAGGACCAGATGGCTTCCCAGGGGAGTTCTACCAGACGTTTAAAGCAGAGATAATACCTATCCTTCTCAAGCTATTCCAAGAAATAGAAAGGGAAGGAAAACTTCCAGACTCATTCTATGAAGCCAGTATTACTTTGATTCCTAAACCAGACAGAGACCCAGTAAAAAAAGAGAACTACAGGCCAATATCCCTGATGAATATGGATGCAAAAATTCTCAATAAGATACTAGCAAATCGAATTCAACGGCATATAAAAAGAATTATTCACCATGATCAAGTGGGATTCATTCCTGGGATGCAGGGCTGGTTCAACATTCGCAAATCAATCAACGTGATACATCACATTAACAAAAAAAAAAAGAGAAAAACCATATGATCCTGTCAATCGATGCAGAAAAGGCCTTTGACAAAATCCAGCACCCTTTCTTAATAAAAACCCTTGAGAAAGTCGGGATAGAAGGAACATACTTAAAGATCATAAAAGCCATTTATGAAAAGCCCACAGCTAACATCATCCTCAACGGGGAAAAACTGAGAGCTTTTTCCCTGAGATCAGGAACACGACAGGGATGCCCACTCTCACCGCTGTTGTTTAACATAGTGCTGGAAGTTCTAGCATCAGCAATCAGACAACAAAAGGAAATCAAAGGCGTCAAAATTGGCAAAGATGAAGTCAAGCTTTCGCTCTTTGCAGATGACATGATATTATACATGGAAAATCCGATAGACTCCACCAAAAGTCTGCTAGAACTGATACATGAATTCAGCAAAGTTGCAGGATACAAAATCAATGTACAGAAATCAGTTGCATTCTTATACACTAACAATGAAGCAACAGAAAGACAAATAAAGAAACTGATCCCATTCACAATTGCACCAAGAAGCATCAAATACCTAGGAATAAATCTAACCAAAGATGTAAAGGATCTGTATGCTGAAAACTATAGAAAGCTTATGAAGGTAATTGAAGAAGATTTAAAGAAATGGAAAGACATTCCCTGCTCATGGATTGGAAGAATAAATATTATCAAAATGTCAATACTACCCAAAGCTATCTACACATTCAATGCAATCCCAATCAAAATTGCACCAGCATTCTTCTCGAAACTAGAACAAGCAATCCTAAAATTCATATGGAACCACAAAAGGCCCCGAATAGCCAAAGTAATTTTGAAGAAGAAGACCAAAGCAGGAGGCATCACAATCCCAGACTTTAGCCTCTACTACAAAGCTGTCATCATCAAGACAGCATGGTATTGGCACACAAACAGACACATAGACCAATGGAATAGAATAGAAACCCCAGAACTAGACCCACAAACGTATGGCCAACTCATCTTTGACAAAGCAGGAAAGAACATCCAATGGAAAAAAGACAGTCTCTTTAACAAATGGTGCTGGGAGAACTGGACAGCAACATGCAGAAGGTTGAAACTAGACCACTTTCTCACACCATTCACAAAAATAAACTCCAAATGGATAAAGGACCTGAATGTGAGACAGGAAACCATCAAAACCTTAGAGGAGAAAGCAGGAAAAGACCTCTCTGACCTCAGCCGTAGCAATCTCTTCCTCGACACATCCCCAAAGGCAAGGGAATTAAAAGCAAAAGTGAATTACTGGGACCTTATGAAGATCAAAAGCTTCTGCACAGCAAAGGAAACAACCAACAAAACTAAAAGGCAACCAACGGAATGGGAAAAGATATTTGCAAATGACATATCGGACAAAGGGCTAGTATCCAAAATCTATAAAGAGCTCACCAAACTCCACACCCGAAAAGCAAATAACCCAGTGAAGAAATGGGCAGAAAACATGAATAGACACTTCTCTAAAGAAGACATCCGGATGGCCAACAGGCACATGAAAAGATGTTCAGCGTCGCTCCTTATCAGGGAAATACAAATCAAAACCACACTCAGGTATCACCTCACGCCAGTCAGAGTGGCCAAAATGAACAAATCAGGAGACTATAGATGCTGGCGAGGATGTGGAGAAACGGGAACCCTCTTGCACTGTTGGTGGGAATGCAAATTGGTGCAGCCGCTCTGGAAAACAGTGTGGAGGTTCCTCAGAAAATTAAAAATAGACCTACACTATGACCCAGCAATAGCACTGCTAGGAATTTATCCAAGGGACACAGGAGTACTGATGCATAGGGGCACTTGTACCCCAATGTTCATAGCAGCACTCTCAACAATAGCCAAATTATGGAAAGAGCCTAAATGTCCATCAACTGATGAATGGATAAAGAAATTGTGGTTTATATACACAATGGAGTACTACGTGGCAATGAGAAAAAATGAAATATGGCCTTTTGTAGCAACGTGGATGGAACTGGAGAGTGTGATGCTAAGTGAAATAAGCCATACAGAGAAAGACAGATACCATATGGTTTCACTCTTATGTGGATCCTGAGAAACTTAAGAGAAACCCATGGGGGAGGGGAACAAAAAAAAAAAAAAAGAGGTTAGAGTGGGAGAGAGCCAAAGCATAAGAGACTGTTGAGAACTGAGAACAAACTAAGGGTTGAAGGGGGGTGGGAGGGAGGAGAGGGTGGGTGATGGGTACTGAGGAGGGCACGTTTTGGGATGAGCACTGGGTGTTGTATGGAAACCAATTTGACAATAAATTTCATATATAAATAAAAAAAAAAAAAAAAAAAGAGAAAAAAAAAATACTCCAGCACCTAAAAAACAAATCAACAACAAAGGGAGTGGAATAGATGAAAAAAGATTAGAAAAATCTTTTATTCTCCTCAGCTTTATAGAAAAATCTTGATGTTTGTTAAAGCTAGGTGATGGGTACGTGGGTTTTTTTTATACTATTCTTTTTGCTTTTGGTATGTTTGAAATTTTCCTGGAAAAAATAGGTCTCAAAAGGTATATAATTCTAAGGTTATCAGAGGTGTAAATCCAAGTTCAGTCTTCAACTGTTCTCTACATGAGTCCTGTGGAAAAACTTCTCAATTATTTCTTAATTAAAAAGTTGCTTGGGGACTACCGGGAAGATGGTAGAGAAGGAGGACCCTAAACTTACCTTGTCTCACAGATACAACTAGATAATACTTGCTTCAGAGCAAACAACCCAGAAAAGGGCCCAAAGCCTGGCCAACCACACTCCACAAGTAGAGGTAGAGAAGAGGCCACATAGAAGAGGGTAGGAGGGGCAAGGACTCTGAGAACCTAAACCCCTAGAGTCTAATCACAGGAGGGAGGTAGCTGCAGGTGCAGAGTGGTGAGAGACAGACTAGCACACTGGGGAGCCTATAAGGGGAAGAGAAATCCCCATAACATTTGGCTCTGAAAATCAGGGACTGAATATCATGAGTACTTACAATAACAGGACTTAAAGCTTAGAACTTTAAAAATCAGCAAGCTCAGCTCTAAGAGAGCCTAGAGGGTGATAGAAAGCTGAGCCCCTGACCTTAAAGAGAGCATAGCTAACAGCCTGTGGATATACAGCTTGAAGCAGCAGTTTAAAAGTCACCTGGAGCTTACAGGAGGGAAAGTCAGTTACTAATCTGAGTTCCCTGAGAGACTTTTCTAGGAAAAAACAAGCTTTTCTATGAACAAACAAATGTTCCTTTTCTAGGAACATTTCACTCCCCTACCTCTCATCATAACACACAGCCACCTGTGAGAACTAGTGTGGCGCCTGCACTCACTTCCTAATTTGCTTACACCATACCCTGCCTTTCCAGCCAGACCTGCCTCCGTCTGTGGATCCCCTCTCCCAAAAGACCCATGTAAACCTTGCCATCACTGTATCTCCCCACCTTCCATGGAAGACGTGGGCACCTTGTTAAAACTGTACCCATTGCCCGGGGACTCTTTGTGGAGTGACCCAGCTGGCCCAGGTCTCCACTTCAGCTGTGCCTTTCATGTGGAGGAGGACCTGCACCACCTAGTTAAAAGTGCACAGCTGGTCTACTTTCAAGAACAAGGGATGTAGCTGACTTCCTGAACACAGAGAAACACACAGAGAAACTAGACAAAATGAGGAGACAGAGGAATATATCACAAATGAAAGAATAGGACAAAACCACAGCAACACACCAAGACATAGTAATTAAAATGGTAACAAGTAGTGATAAAGAAAAAATTTTAAAAGCAGCAAGAAAAAGAAGACCGTTACATACAAGAGAATCCCCATAAGGCGATCAGTGGGTTTTTCAGCAGAAACTTTACAAGCCAGAAGGAAGTGGCATGATATACTCAAAATGCTGAAAGGGAAATATCTACAGCCAAGAATACTCTTTATAGCAAGGCTATCATTCAGAATAAAAGGAGAGACAGAGTTTCACAGACAAAACCTAAAGGAGTTCATGACCACTAAACCAACGCTGTAAGAAATGTTTTTAAAAAAATTTTGACAGTTGATTTATTTGAGAGAGACAGAGACAGCGTGAGGTTGGGAGAACCAGAGAAAGGGAGAGAGAGAGAGAGAGAGAGAGAGAGAGAATCCCAAGCAGGCTCTGTACTGCCAGCACAGAGCCCAACATGGGGCTCGAAATCACAAAACTGTGAGATCATGACCTGAGCTGAAACCATGAGTTGGCTGCTTAACCAACTAACTGAGCCCCCCAGATGCCCCTACTAGAAATATTAAAAGGACTCTTTAAAAAGGAAAGACCATAAGTAAAAGTATGGAAAGGAAAAATCACAAAAGCAGTTAAAAAAAGAAAAGTATTTCTTGGCACAAGAACAGACACTCAGATCAATGGAACAGAATACAGAACCCAGAAATGGACCCACAAACATATGGCCAACTAATCTTTGACAAAGCAGGAGAGAATATCCAATGGAATAAAGACAGTCTTTTCAGCAAGTGGTACTGGGAAAACTGGACAGCGACATGCAGAAGAATGAACCTGGATCACTTTCTTACGTCATACACAAAAATAAACTCAAAATGGATGCAAGACCTCAATGTAAGACAGGAAGCCATCAAAATCCTCGAGGAGAAAGCAGGCAAAAACCTCTTTGATCTTGCCCGCAGCAACTTCTTACTCAACACGTCTCCAGAGGCAAGGGAAACAAAAGCCAAAATGAACTACTGGGACCTCATCAAAATTAAAAGCTTCTGCACAGTGAAGGAACAATCAGCAAAACTAAAAGGCAACTGACAGAATGGGAGAAGATATTTGCAAATGACATAGAAGATAAAGGGTTAGTTTCCAAAATCTATAAAGAACTTATCAAACTCAACACCCACAAAACAAATAATCCAGTGAAGAAATGGGCAAAAGACATGAATAGACACTTCTCCAAGGAAGACATCCAGATGGCCAACCAACACATGAAAAAATGCTCAACATCACTCATCATCAGGGAAATACAAATCAAAACCACAAGGAGATACCACCTTACGCCTGTCAGAATGGCTAACATTAACAACTCAGGCAACACAGATGTTGGTGAGGATGCGGAGAAAGAGGATCTGTTTTGCATTGTTGGTGGCAATGCAAGCTGATGCACCCACTCTGGAAAACAGTATGGAGGTTCCTCAAAATACTAAAAACAGAACTACTCTACAACCCAGCAATTTCACTACTAGGCATTTATCCATGGGATACAGGGGTGCTGTTTCAAAGGGACACATGCACCCCCATGTTTATAGCAGTACTATCAACAATAGCCAAAGTATGGAAAGAGCCCAAATGTCCATTGATGGATGAAAGGATAAAGAAGATGTGGTATATATATACTCGGCAATCAAAAAGAATGAAATCTTGCCATTTGCAACTATGTGGATGGAACTGGAGGGTATTATGCTAAGTGGAATTAGTCAGAGAAAGACAAAAATCATATGACTTCATTCATATGAGGACTTTAAGAGACAAAACAGATGAACATAAGGGAAGGGAAACAAAAAAAAATATAAAAACAGGGAGGGGGACAAAATAGAAGAGACTCATAAATATGGAGAACAAACTGAGGGTTGCTGGAGCGTTTGTGGGAGGGGAGATGGGTAAATTGGTAAGAGGCTATTAAGGAATCTACTCCTGAAATCATTGTTTCACTATATGCTAACTAATTTGGATGTAAATTTTAAAAAATTAAAAATTAAAAAAAATTATTTCTGTAATCAGTCAAGGGATCCACAAAATAAAAGGATGTAAAATATGACACCATGTAACTAAAACATGGTGGGAGGGAGAGAAGTAAATAATGGGTTCAAAGTGACAGTCAACTTAATATAGACTGCTATATACATAAGATGTCATACATAATCCTACTGGTAACCACAAAGCAAAACCTCCTAATATGCAAAAAATAAAGAGAAAGGAATACAAGTATATCACTAAAGAAAAGCAGCAAACCATGAAAGAAGGAAAATATCAGAGAAAACAACTATAAAAACAACCACAAAATAATTAACAAAATGGCAATAAATACATATCTGTCAATAATTACTTTGCATGTAAATGGACTAAATGCTCCAATCAAAAAAGACATAGGGTGACAGTGGATAAAAAAAAAAATAAGACCCATCTATATATGCTGCCTACAGACTCATTTCAGACCTGAAGACCCCTGCGGATTGAAAGTGAGGGGATGGAGAAACATTTATCATGCAAATGGGGGTCAAAAGAAAGCTAGGGTAAATATCTTCTCCCATTCTGTCAGTTGCCTTTTAGTTTTGCTGATTGTTCCTTCACTGTGCAGAAGCTTTTAATTTTGATGAGGTCCCAGTAGTTCATTTTGGCTTTTGTTTCCCTTGCCTCTGGAGATGTGTTGAGTAAGAAGTTGCTGCGGGCAAGATCAAAGAGGTTTTTGCCTGCTTTCTCCTCGAGGATTTTGATGGCTTCCTGTCTTACATTGAGGTCTTGCATCCATTTTGAGTTTATTTTTGTGTATGGTGTAAGAAAGTGGTCCAGGTTCATTCTTCTGCATGTATTTATCCAAGGGATGCAGGTGTGCTGTTTTAAAAAGACATATGCACCCCAATGTTTATAGCAGCACGTCAACAATAGCCAAAGTATGGAATGAGCCCAAATGTCCATCAATGGATGATTGAATAAAGAAGATGTGGTGTGTGTGTGTGTGTGTGTGTGTGTGTGTGCATCCACACACACACACACGCACACGCGCGCGCACACACACACACACACACACACACACACACAATAGAGTATTACTCGGTGATCAAAAAGGATGAAATCTTGCCATTTTCAACTACATGGGTGGAACTGGAGGGTATTATGCTAAGCAAAATTAGAGAAAGACAAATATATGACTTCATTCATATGAGGACTTTAAGAGACAAAACAGATGAACATAAAGGAAGGGAAACAAAAATAGTATAAAAACGGGGGGACAAAACATAAGAGACTCTTAAATACGGAGAAGAAACAGAGGGTTACTGGAGGGGTTGTGGGAGGGGGATGGGCTAAATGGGTAAGGAGCATTAAGGAATCTACTCCTGAAATCATTGTTGCACTATATGCTAACTAATTTGGATGTAAATTAAAAAAAAAATAAAAACAGTAGTAGCAATATTTAAATCAGACAAAATAGATTTTAAAACAAAATCTATAAAAAGATGCAGAGAAGAACACTATATAAATAAAAGCAAAAATAAACTATTGGGACTACATCAAAATAAAAAGTTTCTGTACAGTGAAGGGAATAATCAACAAAACTAAAAGGCAACCTACTTCAGAAGGTATTTGTGAATGACATATCTGATAAAGTGTTAGTATCCCAAGTACATAATAAACTGATACAACTCAACACCAAAAACCCCACAAATAATTCAACTAAAATATGTACAGAAGACATAAATAGACATTCTGCAAAGAAACAGACACATGAAAAGATGCTCAACATCACTAATCATCAAGGAAATGCAAATCAAAACTAGTGAGATAGCACCTCACAACTGTCAGAATGGCTAAAATCAACAATACAAGAAATTAGTATTGCCAAGAATGCAGAGAAGGGGAAACCCTCTCATACTGTTGGCAGGAATGCAAATTGGTGCAGCCATTGTGGAAAACAGTATGGGGGTCCTCAAAAAATTAAGAATAGAACTACTTTAGAACCCAGGAATTGCACTACTGGGTATTTACCCCCAAAATACAAAAACACTAACCCAAAGGGATACATGCACCTTTATTGCAGCATTATTTACAATAGGCAAATTATGGAAGCAGCCCAAGTGTTCATCAATGAATGAATGGATAAGGAAGATGTGGAATACATATATACACATATACATACATACAGTAGAATATTATTTAGCCAGAAAAAAGAATGAAACCTTGCCATTTGCAACAGCATGAGTGGAGCTAGAGAGTGATACTAAGCAAAATAACTCAGGGAAAGAAAAATACCATGTGATTTCACTTATGTGGAATTTAAGAAACAAATGAGCAAAACTAAAAAAAAAAGAGAGACAAAGCAAGAAACAGACTCTTAACTATAGAGAACAAACTGATGGTTACCAGAGGGGAGGTGGGGGGGGGGATAGGTTAAAAAGGTGATGGGAATGAAGTCGTACATTTGTTGTGATGCGCACTGAGTGATGTGTGGAATTGTTGAATCACTATATTGTACATCTGAAACTAATAGAACACTATATGTTAACTCTACTGTAATTAAAATATTTTTTAAAAAGAAAGAAAAAAAGTTTCTCAATTTTTATTGAAAATCCAAATAACCCAGCAACAGTTTCTAACCAAATAAATGCATATTTTCCCAGGATTTTGGGCAGAATTTTAATATTTGACTTTTTTGGGTCTCCATTCATAAAGCTTTTGTCATGATAACTGAGGATGTCCACTTTTGAATGAAATAATGTTCAGTATATAATGCAATGTGAAAATCAATTGGTATCAAAATTGTAGTGTCATTAGCATCCCTTAAGAAGTTGAACCATAGTTACTTATGCTGCCTGTATCTCATGCCAGAAAATAATTTGGCATCTTAGCCATTCAGAACTGACTTATTTAATATAATGCTCCTATTTCTCATTCCAGGTTTAAGTTTATCTATTCATGGGGCTGAAAAGCGTTTGCAAATCCATCAACGGCGAAGTGTCGCAAGCCGCCCAGGGTCACGTCGCCTGCCTGTGGTCAGGCATTCCTCACTTCCACCAGGCAGAAGGTCAGTAAAAATGGAGGCAAGCTCTTCTGGAATCACTAATGGGAAAACCAAAGTCTTCCACCCAGGTAAGGCATGGGGAATGGTCAAGACACCCATTTTCGCAGCAACTTGATGCTGCCTGCATTCTATCTTGTTGCCTAATTATGCCATACTTCCAGTTAAACTTGCCTTTTTAAACAGTTTTGTTTTTTTCCTTGTCTTCTCTTTGGTCAGTGGTAAATGTCACCAAGACCAGTAAGAGAAAGAGCTTGACGTGTCAGAAAAGGTTAAGACTACATTGTACCTACAGTGGTAGAATCTAAATAAAAATCCAAGTGAGTAAACTTTCAGTTCAAAAAACCATATTGTACAATAAAACAAAAAAGAGATTTGACCACTTTCTTGATCATTTTCTCTATGATACTCCAGGGAAAAAGCCAAGCTAAAAATGCCCACTTTGAATTGTAAGTTATCTGGCTTGCCTTGGCTATATTCTCTGGAGATTAGGAGAGCATACTGGAGCTGTATTAAGTTTCAAGGCTCTGGAAAATGTCTGTATTTCTTTAAAATGTTAAAATGAGTTGATATTAAAATAGGTAATTTCAACTAAAAGGTTCTATTTGCTTGTGTGGATGAGGAGCTCATCTAAGCATTGACTCATTCATTCATTCAGTGAATTTAATGAGTACCTGCTCTATGCCAGGCATTGTTTTGGGTGCTGAGGCAACATTTCTGCCAGTCTGATTCATAGGCACATTGATTGAATTGTGAGGCAGTTCAGAAGTCCTTTAGTATAACTGTCATGTGATCCTTATTCCTCTGTGTTATGTTTTGACAGGTGGCTACCCAGCCTCAACTAAAGCCAAGCCTCCATCTCTAGATATGTCACACCATCTCTCTCTCAACTGATGACCTTGTTTCCTAACCTCACTGAGCTACCCCAGGGCTGTGGGGCATTAATTACTGAGGATTCCTTACTCTCCACCTCCAAATTTATCTCTACTTACTTTCATCAGACTTCTCTTTCCTCTAGTTTTCAGAAAATGAAGGTCTTCCCACTGTTCTTGACTAAGCCTTCACCTGTGGGCTTGGCCACCCCTCTTCTCTTGAACCTCTCTCAGGAGGGTGTGTACCCTCATTCTCATCTTTTCCCCTGCTTTACTGTTGGCTCTTCCTCCTCAGTCTATGAAGAAGGCTTAAGCTTCTCTCATTCCAATGTTTTTATTTGACACTGACCTTTTCTCTCTACTGCCAGTTTTCCTCCTCCCTTTTAAGCCACGCTTGTAGAAGAATAGTTTTATTTTCTCTTCTCTCTCACTTCTCAGCCACTCTTGAACCTAGTACAATCTGATTTGTAGATCATAGCTGTTCTTGAGTGACCTCCTGAGTGGCCTCCTTTTATCGTAGTGTGCTGAATGGCAGACTCTTCTGATACACCAGACTGGGTGCTTCAGATTGCCACTGCTTCCCCACTACACTGTCCCCTGTCTTCCATGATAGCCTTCTTTCTTGGTTCTCCTCCTACCTCCCTGACAGGTAACATGGGTGGTTTCCCAGTCACTAGCATCTCTCTCTTCCCCTTGCTTCCTGTCCTAGTACATTCTTCATATCAAATCCAAAATGATTCATCTCTACTCCTAATAATGCCGTTCACCTTGTTGGTCCTACTGATTATGAGGTAAAGTTACAACCTCTGAGCATGTTAAAAACAAATGCCCTTGCTGATATAGTCCTCCTGCCTCTCATCCTTCATTTGTCCTCCCTCTGCCTGAAACTTTATATTTTAGTATATCAGTCCCAGTTCAATCAGAAAAGCAGAACCAGTAGAAGATGGATATTTAGAGATTTATTTCAAGGAATTGGCTTCCATAATTGGGAAGGTATATAGGCAAGTGTGAAATCCACAGAGCAGGCCATCATGAATGGCATGCTGTAACTTTTGGGCACAGGTGAAGCTGTTGTCAATACGAGGAATTTCTGCAGAGAGGCCTCAGCTCCGCTTTTGAGATCTTTCAACTGATTGAATCAGTCCTCCCTAGATTATTTAGGATAATCTTTCTTACTGAAAGCAACTGATTATGGACTTTAATTGTATCTACAAAATGTCTTCACAGGAACACCTAGGTTAGTGTTCATTGAGTAACTGGGGACTGTAGTTTACCCAAGTGGTTCCATCTACTAGATCATCACATCTAATCAGACTGACTTGCTTTCAACTCTCCAACATATGATGCTATTTCATGTCTCCCAACCTTTGTTCATGCTGCTCTCTCTAGGATGCCCTGATTTTGCTCCTTTGTCTTTTAACATTTTTAAATTACCTGTCTCTCTACCATAAGGTCTTCAAGGACAGAGATTCTGGCTTATTTATCTTTGTACTTTCAATAAATATTTGCAGGGGAGGATTGAACTGAACCTTCATTAGCTGTTTTTCAGACTACTACAATAGTTTTTCTTAATTTTTTTCCAGCTTTATTGGGGTATCATTGACAAATTTTAATACCTTTATAATTGTTCTACCTGCTTTTCATTGAACAAATATTTATTGAAGGTACTCTTAGGTTGCCAGGTACTCTTCAAGTTTTGGGCATACCTCATGGAATGAGGAAGGAGTCTGATAGTTTGAGGAACATTACAGAGACCCCTGAGCCTAGAGTGAGGGGGAAACATCAGCGTAGATAGAGACCAGATGGAGCAGGGCCTTGTAGACTATTATAAGGTCCTAGAGCTCTTTGCAAAATGGGAGTTCTTACAGGTTTTTGAGCAGAATAATCCCATTATATGACTTAAATTTTAAGAGGACTACATTAGCTATTGTGTGAGAATACACTACAGATGGAGAGGGTGAAAGGGGAAAGGTCAAATAGGAGGCCACTATAATAGTCAAGTCAAGGGATGATGGTAGCTGTAACTAGGGGTGACAGAAATGGTAGTGAGAATTTGGATTCTGGAAGTATTTTAATGTTGGGTCATCAAGATTTCCCAATGAGTTAGACGTGGATTAAGAGAGAAAGCAGAGCTAAGGATGGCTCCAAGATTTTTGGCCTGAGTAAATTGGGCTGGTATCAACTGAGATGGATAAGGCTGCAGGGGAAGAAGATTTGGTGAGTTTTAGGGAAGAAGTAGGGCCAAGATTGGAAGTCTGGTTATGGACATGATAATAATCCAGAACTGGCCAGATCACGTGAGTGGTGGAATAAGCATGTCTGGAGTTTGAGAGATTGGTCTGGGAAGGAGGTATAAAATCAACTGTTGTTGACATATAAATGGGCTTTAAAGCCATGTAATGAAAAGAGATGACAGAAAGAAGTAAAGATGGAGAAGGGGAGAGAATTAATGGCTGGAATTTGGGTGACCCCAATAATAAAGGTAGGTGAGAACAAAGACCAAGAAAGAATGACTGTAAAGGATGTTGAGAAACTAGAAATTACATGTTTTGGAAGTAAAGAAAGTTAATCAAGAGTTGAGGAGTGATTATGTAGTTTAAATGTTGATGAAAATCAAGTAAGATGAGAGCTAAGAGTTGGCCATTGATTTGAGTAAAGTGGAGATCCATGGTGATTTTGATAAAAACAGTTTTGGTGCAGTGGTAGGGATGAACCCCTGAGTTAAGTGTAAGAGAGAATGGAAGGATATGAATTAGACATTGTGAGTATGGACAAGTTTTTAAAAGCCATTTTTCTGTGAAGGCTAATGAAGAAATAAGGCCCTGGCTAGAGAAGAGGTAAAGTCAAGAGAGCATTTTGTTTTTTTTCAAAATAGCCTATCTCCAGCAGATAATTTATGATGTTCAGGATAGGGGAGAATTCATGATGTGGGTGTCAGTGAGAGATGAGGGCTATGCACAATAGAATCATGAATAATTTATCTGTGATAACAGATGGGAAGGGAGAGTATGTGTGGCTGTTGGCAGGGTGACGAGGGTCTAAGAGTTCTTTCTTACTGTATCAGTTTTATCTGTAATGTGGGAAGCAAGGTTATTACTAAGAATGAGAATAAAGCCTTGTTCAGAGAGGGAGGGAGAGGGAGATGGTATGATGATGTGTGGAATGGGCAGGGGAAATAGGATTGCCAGCCAATCCACATTAAAAGCCCATTTGAGATTCATGGTCATGAAATTAAAGTAGGACAGGTCATCATGGTTGTGTGTTGTTCTTTAACCTTGTTTAGAGACATGTGTGAAGACATAGAACAGGTGGACAGTTATATTTAGTCAGGGTTGTGATTTTGCCAAGGAATTAAGAAAAGAGAGGGGGTATCAAAGGTGCATAAGAGAGAATGAGAGCAATCAGTTATGCGATTCAGGCTTGGTAAGGTGGGGAGTGAGGCCATTAAGGGGATAAGGAACAGTGGAAAGTTGATAGATCAGTTGGTTGGAGGTTTCAGAGGGGTTGGAAGGGTGTCAAGGTTAGGATAGGAAGAAGAGCTAGAAAGTTAAGAGGTGGTTATGAGAGAGTGGAATGCTTGGCACTGATATTATGGAGGGGGTTGCTGTTATTAGTAATAACAGGGTCTAGACTAGGGTATGAAATGAGTGGCTCTAATAGGGTGGAGGGCAAGAGTATTGGAGGAAAGAATTCTCAGAGACTTGAGAGGCCAGGGTTTGGGAAAGATCACCTGTATAGATACTGAAATGGTCAAGAATTAAATAGTGTTTGGAAGAGAGATAATAAGCCAGGAGTTTACCTCATCAAGAAATGAGGGAGCATGGCCTGGAAGGCAGCAAGTAAATGCAATGAAGAATTGAAGGTTCATATAACAACCTGAGACTCAAGGCTGGGATGCTTAGAGAAAAGGAAAGAACTGTGGTCTAAAGGTGGCATTAAGACTCAATGAGGATATTTCCTCTCCTCCAGGTCCATTGGTGTGAGGACCGTAGGAGAAAAAGTACCATAGGAGAGAGCCACAAGGAAGCAGTGGCCTGTGGAAGAGCCAGACTTTCATAAGAACAAGATAATGAAGGGAACATTCGGAGAAAAGACTGATGATAGGAGGAGAACTATGGAGGGTCCAATGGAAGGGTTTTGGATGTTGGGGAATTGCCTTCCACAACTTTCTTTAATTATTTTTCTGGACCGTCTAAAGTCTTCCTCCAAATAAGACCATTAATAATATCCCTCCTCTACTTAATAATCTTTATGGCTGTCCAGAAGAAAGTGCAGCCTTGTGAGTCCAGTTTTTCAAGCCCTCTGCAATTTAACCTCTCCCAGTTTTTCTGGCTTATCTTTTGTACTCCATAACCTGTCTTATTCTATTTTAACCATCTACAGCTCTTCACTGTTTCTCAGATAAGCTCATGTCACTTTTGAAATGCCCCTTTCCCCAGTAAATCTCTATCCAGCCCTTATCATTACTCAAAATGTAACCCAATACCACATTCTCTCAAAAGTCTTCCTACATCTCACTAGTCAGAATTGACCTCCCACTTTCCAGTACTTCACACAATTTGGAAGCCTTATCAAAGTCAGTATGTTTTTTAGACTTCATAGTTCTCTTGGAATGCAGGAACTGTATTCAATTTATCTTTGTATTCTCCATAATTCAGAGAAGGTTTTATTAAATGATTATTTGCTGTTTGTTGAAATCTATTCCACCCCCTGGGTATAGGTTTGCATTCTGAAGTTACACAGGATAAATCTAAATTCTTTCAAATGATGTTCCTTTAGTTGTTTAAAAACTCATCTTGAGCTATTTGCCAACTGAAACATTTCCTAGTTTCTTCAGTTCTTCCTTCAATGATACGGTGTTAAGATTGTTTACCATTCTACCCACTTCTGCCTCTTTGAATTTACAGTGCCCAGAATTACATAGAATATTTGTTCATCTCTGACCCAGGTAGAGTTGAGTCAGTGTTTACTTGACATCCTATGCTGAAATTAATGTAATAAAAATTTAAAGAAGTATTATTTGCTAATGGTGTAATGTCAGTGTGGGATAATTTAGCATATCTCATGTCACTGATATCACCTTAAGAACACATCACTATGTTTATCCATAATTTTATCATAGATATTGAACCCTACTTGCATTGGATAATGGTAGAAAATATAAACAAGGCCAATTCTTTATAGAATTATAATTAAAATTATATCAAATAAGTTATAATTAAAAACCCAAATACATATATTTAAAACTCCTCTTCTGCAAGATAGATGTGACTTCAGTTACATCCTTTTATTTTTAGTGTACTTAGCAGTAATGCATCCTAGCTCTCTGTTGAGAGATGATAGAAGAGCTCTCAAACTTATTTCTAGCGAGTCATAGATTTTAGAAGCATCATGGACATTTTAGTACTATTGAGGCCTATCAAGTGATTCATCCACTTTTTACACAGTTAATAATCGCAATTCTCAAAGTGCTTTCCAAAAGCTCACTCAGACTGGTTGTGAAGTACAAAAAGAAAAAACAAGAGAGCCTTGTAGATCTTCTGTGCTATCAGCTCTGAACAATTTCAGTTAATTTATCCCCCTTTGAGTTTATAAGCATTTCTGAGTGCCTACTATATACAAATATGTATTTGGAAGATAACTTCTTGGGAGTGGAATGGTGTAAAACTCTATTACACCTGGACCTTAGGGAGCTTACACTCATGTCCAAAGAAACAATCAGTCAGAGTTCTTTGGTTATAAACAACTGAAACTATTTAATCCAAGCAAAGAAGGAATTTAAATCTGGAGGATATGGATGGAAAGCCTATAGAAACCAGCCTTGGAAAAGGAACAGAAACCAAGAAATAAATTACTTAATTATCTGAAATAAATGAACCCTTACCATCTGTCTTAGTTATTTATTATTTTTATTACCATTTGTCTTAGTTTTCAAGACTTAGGAGAGACAGTCTTATTGGCCATGCACCTTTTCCTTGGTTGGGAGGTGGTGATGAAAGAAAGGATAGGACAGAAGGAGACTTCCCCCTTCAGCTTTTATAATAGGATTGTAGGACCCCTTGATTTCTCCTCCCGCCTGGGCTACATGTAGTAAGGGAAAGACACTGTCCCAAAAGGAAATAGAGGTGATGTTAGAAAAGAGAAATGCACATAAAAGAATGTCCACTACAGGGACCTGTATGTAACCTGCTGTAATAGAAGTCAAACTGTTTTAAGGGCTGGAACAAAGATAAAAGTAAAGTTATAGGAATATTCTTATTTGGAAAAATCTAAGAAGGATTCACAAGGCATATAATCTACAAATTGGATTTTGAAGGCCAATTAGAATATCAACAGGAGGATGGATGAATGGCTATTCCTATATAGGAAAGAGCATAATAAAAGAGACAGGGCATTATACTGGTTATGAATGCAAGCTTTGTTGTTAGAGATTTTGAACCCAGATATGTTACCTGACAGCTATGCAGACTTGGGCAAATGACTTAATTTCTGTGAATCTCAGGTTTCTCACCAGGATATTAATACCTATTTCATGGCCTTAGGGTTGCGGGATGAAATACAGGACTCATAGCAATTTCAGATAAACAGCAAAACTTTTTGGTGTGTGCCTCAAATATTGCATGGGGTACACTTACAATAAAAAATTACTAGCTGTTATTTGAATTCAAATATAAATGGGCACCCTGTATTTTTATGCACTATATCTGGCAACTCTATGTAGCACTGTTAGGACAAGTTAATAAATTCATTAATGTAAAATGTTCAGTATGATTTTTGGCACATAGTAGGTGCTCAGTAATAAATGGTAGTGATCACTTTTGTTCTCACCATCACAGACACAGTTCAGAAGCCTGAAAATGAATATGTCCCAGAACCCTCTCTTGCTTGGTCACTCTACCATAGAGCAGTTTTCCAGTTAACTCATGCTGGAATGAATATCAGTAAGACAGCTTGTCACTGTGCTGTACTGACACAGGAGCCCTTTACCTCTATCTTGTATTGTGTGGTTTCACTTTCCTTCTGATTGTTTCAGATGTTGTTCTTGTGTGTTGATTTTATTTTGACCTTATCTTTCAACCACTCATAATTAATGCATGTTATTTTCTATTCCCCTTTATAGGCAAATAATAGAAGTATTAAATGGCACTAGGCTTGGGACTATAATTTAAGGGTCAAGAGTAGAGTAAACTGAAGCATTGATTGCAATCTATTGAATTTGAAACCATAAAACTTGGTGTGAGTATAGATCACATTATCCCAGTTTAATGTTATGCCATATAAAATAGAATTAGAAGCCTTCTGCAATCTGAAATATTTCTATTGCCTTCCCTTAATCTGTTAGGCCTATCATACTGTCCCAGAGAAATATTATTGATCCCATTATATGTCCTATATTCTCTTTTAGAATTTGTGAAATGATTTTTTTGCTGATACGTTTCATGGTTTTCCAAATAATTTCTAACACAATTTCTTTTATCTTTTAAAACCTGAGCAGCCCTTTATGCATGATTATGTAGACATGGTATCTAAATGCTGGGACAAGTCAATTTCACACAAGAGGAACTTTAGGGTTTTGTTGTTTCCAGTGATCTAGAATGTCTGTAGTTCTGTCTGTATACAGAGGTGTTAAATGTTTGACATAAATCAAATTATAGCTATAATTTATTAAGCACTGTATCATATTCTCAACCTCAAGAACTGTTAAACTGCTTGAATTCCTTATCTCATTTAATTCCCCTAATATTCTCTTGCTGTTATCCTTATTTTATGGCTGGGGCACAGAAAAGGTTAAGTAATTTGCCCAAGAAGATACAGCCAGTAAATGGTAGAGGCAAGATTCCAAATCAGGTAGTTTGATTTTGTCATTCAGTGTGTGATGTTACCTTCTTCTTCAAACAACTTGGTGGCTATATATTTCTAGCAAGTTAGTGTAGCAAAGTCTTGGAAAATTTAAATTAAAAGACCTGTAATAGTTAAAACCTTGATGTAAGAAGAACTTACTGAAAAAGGGACCAGTAGGATTCCATTGGAAACTTATCTAAGTGATGCTCTACTTTTTAACTTCTTTTTTGTTGTACTCTGCATTACACTTGGTTTTTTTTTTATCCTCCCCTTTTCTAGTTCCAATATTATAAAACACATAACCATTGCCTTGAGTTTTAGTAATTACTTTCTGGCCCTCATGTCAAGGTCTGGTCTCAAATTAGGGAACAGATTGAACTTAGAATTGCCTTTCATGTTTAGCAGGAGCTACAGTGAAAGGGACAGGGAGAGACAAGGAGCAAGTAGGGAGAGATTTAAAAATGGACAGCCAAGAAAGACTTGTGTCTTTATTTATTATTAAAATTTGTTAATGCAGCTCTGTCAGTGCAGAGCTGAAGCTGGGCTCAAACTCACAAACATGAGATCATGACCTGAGCCAAAATCAATAGTTGGATGCTTAACTGACTGAGCCACCCAGGCGCCCCTAGACTTATATCTTTCTTAAGAAGCCACACTAAGGCTGACTTGTCTCTAGTTCTGCCAAGATGAAAGTCAAGATTCAGCTCATTCCTTAGAGAAAAAAATAAGGAAAAAGCAAATGGATGGCCATTCTTTACAACAATAATAATCATGATACCACTACCTCACATTAGATGATGCTCCATTGTTTCCAAAGGGCTTTCATAAATATTTCTCCTACATCTTGCTAAGTTCTTTTAGCAGTCTATGAGGTGGAATTATCCTGATTTTACTATGGGTCAGGAAATGAAATTTCTTGTCCCAAAGTACAAAATTAATAATTGATGCACCCTGACTAAAACCTACGTCTTGTATTTCTTATGAGTGTGTGAGTGTGTGTGTGTGTGTGTGTGTGTGTGTGTGTGTGTGTGTGTGTGTTTTAAACTGTGCCACTTTTTTCCCCTTGAAGATGAGAATTACTTGAGTGTGAAATTTTGGTGTTTTTCTCATCACCTTATCTGGAAAGAAAAAATTGAGAATTGTGGCCGAAACTTTTTTACTGAACCTGAGGAACCTGGCTGCTCTCCTTGAATAGATCTGAAGCTTGGGTGAAATTACATATTTGTTTTATTTGTGAAATGGATTTTGGGTGTGACTGGAAGATAAGATCTTCCACATGGCTTTGAAATTATGTGGTAAAAATTTTATAAGAGTTACTTTGGACTTCTGTTTTATTTCTCATTGAATTGAAGGTGAATGTGGTATCTTTCAGAACAGTCAGTGATGGGATTTGGAAATAACACTAATTATCCTTCATTTGAATCTCTTCCTCTTTAAGTGTTTTTTTTTTTTTTTTTTTTTTTTTTTGTGATGTGTGATGTGAGTTTAGTAAACAGGGGGTGCTTAGGAAAACAAGCTATTTTGGGCATTGGTATCTGTGTTCTTTGCTCTCATTTGCTGAGTAACAGAATTGTGTTTTCTAAAAATATGTACCAAATTCTTCCCTTAGATATTTGCATTTTTGTTTCCCTTTGCTTAGAGACATATGCACATATTTTGACTTATATGATGCATGTAGAGAGAATTTTCTGAAGTCTTTTCACAACCAGTTGAACACACAAAGTGAGTGAAGAAAAGCTACAGAAAAGGCAGCCCCAGGGAAAACAAAATGACTAATTTCTGGAACAAGGATTGTGTTTTGTGCAGTATAAAACTGTATCTTCTGCCTGAGGTTATTTGAAACAATTTTATATTTAAGAAGCTTGGAGAGGGGCGCCTGGGTGGCGCAGTCGGTTAAGCGTCCGACTTCAGCCAGGTCACGATCTCGCGGTCCGTGAGTTCGAGCCCCGCGTCAGGCTCTGGGCTGATGGCTCAGAGCCTGGAGCCTGTTTCCGATTCTGTGTCTCCCTCTCTCTCTGCCCCTCGCCCGTTCATGTTCTGTCTCTCTCTGTCCAAAAAATAAATAAACGTTGAAAAAAAAATTAAAAAAAAATAAATTTAAGAAGATTGGAGAGATTTAAATAATAATTTAACTAAAGATCATACAACTATAGGGGCGCCTGGGTGGCCCAGTCGGTTAAGCGGCCGACTTCGGCTCAGGTCACGATCTCACGGTCCGTGAGTTCCAGCCCCGCGTCGGGCTCTGTGCTGACAGCTCAGAGCCTGGAACCTGTTTCAGATTCTGTGTCTCCCTCTCTCTCTCTGACCCTCCCCCGTTCATACTCTGTCTCTCTGTGTCTCAAAAATAAATAAACGTTAAAAAAATTTTTT
The DNA here is from genome assembly GCF_028749965.1 of Puma concolor. Classification (NCBI taxonomy): domain Eukaryota; kingdom Metazoa; phylum Chordata; class Mammalia; order Carnivora; family Felidae; genus Puma; species Puma concolor. The sequence continues at coordinate 20,826,118 of NC_141673.1, read as the reverse complement.
TTTAAAGATCATACAACTATAACTAGTTACCTGAGCCCATAATTGTGGTAGGTAGTTAATAGTAAGCTTCCATTCTGCTTAATTTCCTAAGTTAGAGGTAAGAGTCATGTACAAGATGGGCAGAACCCTAGCGCTCATGAAGCTTGCTGTCTTGCAAGGCCATACTCTTTCATACGTTCATCTCAAGCCCATCTATAGATTTATCATGCAAGAAAGTAAACAACATAACAGTAATGCTGAAGGTCTCATGTTTTCTATTCTGCAACCCCTCCTAATCCTAAAATCTTCTCTTCCTCTAAAGAATGCCTGTCATCATAGCAACAGAACTCACCAGCTAGGATATTGCAAGAGCCCCCTGCCCACCCACCAAGAAGCCCTGCCTACAGAACTCACAGATCTTTCCTGCTTTGTAGCTTTGCAGCTCTGGTTTCCAAACTCTCTTTGGAACTGCTAGTGCAAGGATGCATTATAATTTAGGAGATTACAGTCTTGCCAGTCCTGAGAAACATGGAAACAGTTTTGTTGAAAGTCAGCCATTATTGGCTAAAGCACTGGGATTATTATTTCCATTTTAGACCTGAGAAACTTCTACCCGCTATTAGCTAAATGCGATTTTCCAGTCAGGATCCAGTCCAGAATTGAGTCCTTAGAACTACTCAGTGTTAAACATTTGAAAGAATATCTTTAGCTAGTGACTGGTATGGGTGAATCAGTCTGTTTATTCCTATTAATACAATGCTGAGCTTTCTTTTGGAAGAAAATAATCTTCCAACATTACTAGATTTATAGTTATGAAACACTAATATGAAAGAGTGTGATCTGTGTGTCTTTTCACAATAGTACTTATGAAGCATCCTCTATTGTAAAGATTTTTTAGCTTGTGGCATATTAAATAGATTTTGGTAAGCACCATAAATGAAGGTAAGACACGGAGATGGAAAGTTTTTCTAGAGCCAACGGAATATCCCACATGTGAATCTAGGGTTTCCGACTTCAGATCCTTGAGAAGAACTGAAATCATTTTCTTCCTTCTTAAAAGATACATTTTGAACACTGGCTTGCTGCAGGAAAAGTTTGTAAAGAAGACAGAATGTACTGCTCCCTCTCCTTAATATCATTCTTCATCTTAACATTGTCATAGAAACACTGAATTCACTATGAGGAATTGAAAACAAACTCTCAATTATAAAAAAGGGTATTTTTGCAGCCTATTAAATCCAAAAATATTACATATGAGGATTTATTTTAGGTATTTATATAAAATTTTGGTATATCACTGCTTCCTATATTGTAAAAATACTGCATTTGACAATTTGTATTAAAAAATGCCTCTCAGGACAGGAACTACCAATTTTTATTTACAGAATATAAGTAAAATGTAGACACATGCTCACATCTAGCATCATTAATTATGAGGAAATCACAGAAAATACCATTTGTCCCCTCTGGCCTACTTTACAGAGTCCCCCATTCTTTTGTGTTGCATGGGGAAGGTAAGATTTGACTTGTCATACTTCTCTTTATTTCTCTTTCAATGTGAAATATTCCAAGTCCAAGTTACAGAATTTTTTTAAGGCACTGTTTTTATTTAGTCTATACCCTAAACCTGGAATTGGCCTTCATTTTCCAGAGAAGGAATATGCCATATAAAATTAGATAAAACATAGAAAATAGATACTCACCTGGTGATCTAACACTATGAGCCATATTTGCATATATATATAAATAATTGTCCATAATTTTCAATGGAGCCTCCAAAAATTTCATCTTTTCCATTTTATAAATGAGAAAAATGAGGCTCAAAATAATGACATTAAATAAAATGTCTCAGGGTCACATATAAACGAAATTCAAATCCAGGTCAATGTAATGTCAGAATCTGCTTTTTTGTACCATTTTGTGCTAATTTGCAAGTATAAGATCTGTCTGAATTTGGTTGAACAAGAAATTGAATTTTAAGTCATTTAAAATTATTAAACTATAACAGAATATTATTATATATTATATAATATATTATTAAATGTAACAGAATAACTAAGAATAGTGATTTGATGGGAGGGTGGAGGACAAAGGGAAGTGGCAGTAATATAACTTATATTGTCTTACATCATAGCAGGAAATAATAAGTAATAAATAAAATGGATCAAGAAACAATGGAACACCTACACATAAATAGCCAAAAGAAGTAAAAACAAACTCTTGAGAGTGTATTCAGGGGATAGGTTTGGATTGAGAAAGGGGTAAGTTTGGCAACTCTTGACTTTCATTATAAGCTTTAAGATTTTGGTACCTCAGCATTTTCTTTATTATTTGACAAAATTTGAGAAGACTTCACAAAAAGTAAATGTATGATCTAGAACATGTCTTTCATAGTTATCTATAGATAACCTGTCAAGATGCCTTAAAATTATGGACGAGGAAAGAAAACTGGGATGTTTTCTTAGTCTGTATCCACTGTTACTAGTAATGTGAAATTGCAGTATAAGAGCATTAATTGAGCAATTAAAATGTTCAAGGCCTTGTTTTAGATTCTCTAGGAGATAAAAGTGAGTAAAGTTTGTTATCGGGCCTCCACCATGTTACAGTCTAGTTGAGAGTGCTAGAGATGAAGAAAAAACCTAGATGGGGAGAAATGAGAGCTCACATGTCTATGTCTACTCTATCCTGTGCTAGGTACTTTACCTACGTTATTTTTGATAGAAAAATGTACCACAGAAAAGATAAAATATAGGTAGCCATAAAAGTTCAAAATAGAAATAGTAGAAAGTGGTGTTTGCTTATTAGGATCAAGAAATGTTTTCTGAAGCAGAGTATTTAGGATGGGGCTTAGAAGTAGAAAAGGATTTCTATAGACAGAGATGGAATGGGAGAGGCATTGACATATTTGCTAATTGAGACTCCTATTTAGAGCTTGGTTTTTTTGGTTCCTTTTGTATGTAAGCATTTAGCTAAATCTGTGTAAGCTAGTTATAAATCTAAAATGAATTTTTAACCTATTGTTTGCCCAGCGAAGATCTTTTATTAAATGTAAGCACTGCTGTCAAGGTTACTTTTTATTGAAACTACTTTCAACTTTACTCTCACACTGCAGAATCATAATTAAGATTTGAGTATAATCAATCAAGTGTGAGAGAATCTCAAGGCAAAATTGGAGATCACATGAATTTTGTGGCTATTTTTGATTTTTAAAATTGTGCATTATGTTCTCCACATCTTTAGGAAAGTTTTCAGCTTCCCTCTTTAATGTAACTTACTGGTTTAGTTTCGTTGGGATTACGTTTGGTTTGCATGTCAGTTACTGTCAACAACAATGGGGGTTATATTTTATTTTAAAACGTGATCAGTTTGAAACTATGACATTTTCACCATCTTGCCTCTGAAAAAAGACCTTTGTGTTTTGACTCAAGTCAGAGGCCTCTTTGACTACAGAAGATATGATTCTCAACATTTTAGAGAACACATTGAAGCTATAGGACTAACAATAAATAAATACCAGACATTCAAAGTAGACATAGAATGTTTTGTATTGAAGTAATTTAGTCTTGTTCAGTTGACAGTATGTGCTAAAGGTGAAGATTGTCACCTTGAAGGATTTATTTGAAAATGTCCTTGCACAAGTGATCACTTTCTATTTAGGAAAGTTTGCAAAAGCCCTACTTTGTCATGTTGGACTTTAATGAATGACTTCCTGTCAGAAGTTCCAGACCCTTATATTATTACACTTTATGAAAGTATATTTTTTATTTCTTCTAGAGCAGATGAAGAAAGATACCTTAAATGTTAAGGATTCTAAATGTGATCTCAAGGTTTTCCATGAAGAGAATGCTGCATCCTACAATTTTGAGCTCTTTAACGTATACATTTTAAGAATTGAATTAATTTAGAAAATCTTAAATTAAATTATTCCCTTACTGGTTTAACATCTATAGTCTTTAAGACTTGAATCCTGAATTCTAAATATTTAATGTTCTCTACTGACACAATCTGAATTTTTTAATGACTTTAAAATTATAAAAGTATTTTGTTTATTATAAAAAAATAGAGAAGATAAAGAATAAAACAAAATATACCCATAATGTTATAGGTGAGATATAACCTGTGTACCCATTTGGACTAATTTCTTTCTGTCTTTTTTTCTAGTTATATAAAAGGGTGTTTTTTTAAATATACTTGAGACAAATCTATTTATCTGTATCTCTGTATTCATTTTCCTCACATTTTAATTTTATCTTAAGCATTAAATGTTCTTTAAAGAGATGTTAATGACCTGAATGCCCCCTTTATATTGCTGCTTCTGTGACTTCTTATACTCCTATACTGTTCTTTAACAAAAAAAAATATTAAAAATTTGTGTAATTTTAGTTATTAAAATTTGTGGCTATTAGTCAAAACTACTTCCACATGAATTTATGAGCTTCTGACGAAGGCAAACAAAGGTAAATAAGTTGGGCTTCTATTGATTAGTCTATTTAGCAAGTCCTTTGCTTTTTAGGTTATGCAGTGGTATTTATCTTGGTCTGAAGTTCTAGAACATGGGACTGTTGGTAAATCCAGTTTTCGTATTTCTGACAGCCTATATTTGTAACTGCTTTGATATAGGGGCTATTAAAGAATGGTAGTTATGAGCATGGATTGGTATTGCATCTTTACAGCTTAGTAGCTGTGTGACATTGGGCAAGTTACTTCTCACTGCACCTTCTTTTCAAAGGTAAAGACTAAATGAAATGAACAAGCACATAGCCCAGAGCCAGCCTAGAGGCAGTAGTGAATATTCTTGTTCTTTATTTTTTATCATTGTTATTATAAGGTCTTTGGTTATTGAACAGAACAAAGGACTTAGTAGAGGTTGAAAAGCATCAGAACTTCTCCTTATTCACAGTGGCTGAACTTGGTGGAAATAAACCAAATAACCCATTTTAATTCCTGTTTGGAAGCTTAGTCTCAACTACAGTAAGGCAACCGCATGCATGCATTTAAGAAGTTCACTGTGTCTACAGTGCTTGACAGTGCTTGACAGTCACTGAAATGCATGCTGTTATCACAAAAAATGGACTTGTGGCTTCTCATTATTCATAGCTAGATAGTTCTATACAAATGTCAGTGTTCCTTTGAAACATTATTATGGATGATAATAGTAATGACTTCCAATTTACTGAGCACTGACTGTTTGACAGCTAAGAGCTTTTCATGCATTATCTCATCTAGTCCTCATGGCTATTCTGTGAGATTGTTATTAATATCACCCCTATCTTATAGCTGAGGAAACCGAGATTTAGAGAGATTCAATGTTTCCTAATAAGAATTTGAATGCTCAGTTGTAGGACTCTAGTATCTGAGCTTATAGCTTGCCTTGTAGCTCTATGGCCTTTATGTTTCATAAGTACCACACAGCCTTAGTCATTCATTCAACCTACATTTGTTGAGGGCCTACTCTGTGCTAAGCACTGTTCTAAGAACCGAGTGATAGCATGCAGATAAAAGTTCCTGCCCTTCTAAAGCTCACCTTCTATTATGTTACTTATGTCCTTGTCCCTCCTAGAATGACTGTCCCTGTGCAATCATGACTATGTCATATTCTTTTTGAGTTTTAGGGACATAACAAATTTATTGAAGGCTAAGAATAATTTCTGGGCTTATGAAATAATTATTTTTACAAAAGTATTGGAAGCTAGGGCATGGCCTACTCTGTTCATCAGGCTATCTTTTCCTTTTAGCACTGGCTTTTAACCCTACCAGACTCCTCAAATTGGAGATGTTATTTGTAATTATTTTAAGAAGGATTTAAAGGTTTGTTAGTAGTAATTAAGCTACTTTTTGATATCTTGGTTTCCTTGACTTCTTTAAATGTCCTATAGGTATGTGGAGCAGCATAAATAACCCTCTTTCTTTAGAACACACCAGAAATGCATCAGGCAAATCTAGTACAAGAGGTTTAATTATTTCATAGAATAAATAAAAGCATTCTGGTATAATTGAAAAATAAGTGATGTAGTAGGGAAGTCCAACTGTGAGGGGGAAAATGATATCTTTTTTCCTGTGATATCAAGAATATTAAACCCTTTTCTAAGAATGTATTATAATTTTAGAGAAGATGCTATAAAGTATTTGTGTTGAATGTCACTTTTGAGCCATGTGAAGCTAAAAATAATTTTAAATGTCCTTGGGTGGAGGCTAACATGTTTCATTCTTCACCTAGGAAATTATCAGTAAATACTATGAAGTGTGTGGTATTTTAAAAAAATAATTGCCTTATTTTTTACATTGGAAATACAGTTAAACCTTTTTGGTCCCATAAGGATCAAATGGCTGGTCATGTTTCTCATTTTTTTTTAAGTAATTTTTCCAAGAGGGAGGATCACTGGCAAACCAGCTGGCTGTTCATTTTAGATTTTGACGTTGCCTCTCCTTGGGACCCTAATGCTGGGCTCTCTGATAACCAGTGCAAACTCCATGAATATCTTTCATTTCTCTAGAAGGAGGTGTGGATTTGCAAGGCTACCAGCTGGATATGCAAATACTACCTGACGGCCCAAAGAGTGATGTGGACTTTTCAGAGATTCTTAATGCAATACAAGAAAGTAAGTTTCACTCAAATTTTAATTTGACCATGAAAGGAGAAACTCTTCTAATACTTGGGAGGGATAATAAAACTAGAAACTTAGATGCCATGCTTTAAAAAATGTCTTAAAAGAGATACTGTGTAAGATAATTTTGAGACCAGAAAAGATGGCTACTGAACTGCAGGTTTAATTTGTGAAACTGAGTCACATAGTATTGGGGTGTTTGAAGAAGCCTGATGGAAAACTGGAGTGGAATTATAAATTCTATATATTTAGTATTCTGTGATATTTAACCAATATCTAGGAATTGTAATTTTTAGATTCCTTGATTAATCATAATCAAATAAAACTCTTTGAGAAACCAGAATATTACTCCTTTGCTCAAATGTAAGAGTAGTAAGAAGTAAATGTTGATGCAATAAACTGAAATCAGGAATTTATTCTCCAAAACGGGTATCTGGAATCTCTAATGATGGGCTGTGACCCAGGAATGACCCCTCTCTTGTAAGCATTTTGATTAATCAAGGTTTACTCTTCTTACATTACTTTGTGTTTGGTAGTTGTCACTATGAATTTGATCATAAACCATACATTTACTCAAGTTGTAGATTCAGCATTGAGGATGGATGATGTAGTATCACATACTAAATCATTAACATTTGTGTCTCATTATTGGAGCTCTAATTCGAGATAATGATACTCCTCTTTTAAGATCCAATAGTATTGTACAGTTTCGCGTTTGAAGGGGTTAGATCTGAAGAGCACTGCAGAAAGAACCACTATAATTTTTTTGCTACTTTTGGTTTTGTGACACTGCATTTCTAAACTAAATTTTTAGCGAGCAGCTTTAAGCATTTTCATAGCAGTTATCCTCTTTTGTTATTATACTGCCCTCCTGACCTTCTGAGATAATTAATACTTTCCTTTCATAGGTAGGACAGCTGAGGGTGGCAGAGGTTACCTGTTGAGATAATATGATCAAGATTGGAAACCAGAGGAGGAGAGAGGGTCTCCTACCCTTCATTTAATTCCTTTCTGAATGTGCTCAGTATGGGGTTTAAACACATCAAGGGGAAGGATCCTGAAATTGAAGATAAGGCTGGTACTAAGAGAAATATTTTTAATGAAGAATACAAGAGGACCAGTTATTTGTTCTGGTTGGGCAGTCCCTTCATATTAGCTTAATGAATAAAAGAGAAAAATTTCCCCAAGAGATTAAAAATCCAATTAATAGACATTGGAGAGAAAATAATTTTTTCATGGGAAGTTATAAAATTCTGTAATTACTTCATCTGATTTGAAAGATGATAGATTATATAGTGCTGAGAGGATTTTAAAAAAATTTTAATAAATGATAAAAGTTGGCTTCTATGCAAGTGCAGGAGATGAACTTGAAAGTTTTTAGGGCTGCATGAACTTACATAAATTTAAATGTTTATGAGATTATACTTATAGTAATTTTTGTTACTATATTTTACTACAGACATTTATATATGATAACACTGTGAACAAGTAGAAGAGTGGAGGCTTATGAGTAGTTAATATTTAAATGTAAAACTAAGAAAAGGGAAATATTTTACTTTAAAATGAAAATAAACTTTTTATAGGTTTAAGAATTTTCTAATACTTTGTAACTAATCTGTTTTCTTGTTAAAAAATAAGTTTGATGCTGGGACGCCTGGGTGGCTCAGTCTGTTAAGCTTTCGACTTCAGCTCAGGTCATGATCTCGTGTTTTGTGGGCCCTGTATCAGGCTCTCTGCTGTCACTATAGAGCCTGCTTCGCATCCTCTGGCCCCCTCTCTCTCTGCCCCTTCCCCTGCTGGTTCCTCTCTCTCTCTCTCTCAAAATAAATAAATAAACTTAAAAATATAATAATTTTTATGCTAAGTAGATTTGAGAAGCTGCCCATGTGGCCTGAGTCATTACTGGTAGGAGGGATTTGGACCTTTTATCTCCCTTCAGTTTCTCTCTGCATTTCAAATGTGATTCAGATATTTAACAAGTTAATTGAAATTTCTAAGTATAAGAATACATAGTTTGGTTCTTCAAGGGACTGTACTATAGATTATTGTTTATAGGAAGCTTTAAGAGACCAACTTACAAAAATGTAAAAATATATAGGATTTGGACATCAGGAAAATTCTTTCTCTCCTACAAGTATTTTTCTTGAGATGATAGAAAGATTTCATTATTTTCTTGGAATTTCTTGGACATACATATATGACCTTTAAAAACAAGCTAGAAAAGAGAGAGAAAGAGTATTTGAAACATGTTTTGAGTGTCAAAGGTAGGCTGACTGTTACAGTAAGTGCTCTTCCATTCTATCTCTTCCTATTCTTAAAACAACCCTATAAGTAATAGATGCTATTTTTTCCATTTTAAAGGTGAAAAAAACGGAGTATACCTCCCTAAGGCTAAATGGTTAATATTTGATAGTCAATGTTTAAACATATGTTGGCCCTTGTTCGGATAAATAAAAGATTAACTAAAAATAATTAGGAAAAATAAACTCCAGATTAAAAAAAAATTATTATTATTTTGGGGCAGCTAGGTGGCTCAGTTGGTTGAGCCTCTGACTTCAGCTCCAGTCATGATCTTGCAGTTTGTGGGTTTGAGCCCCATGTTAGGCTCTGTGCTGACAGCTCAGAGCCTGGAGCCTGCTTGGGTTTCTCTGTCTCTCTCCCTCTCTTTCTGCCCCTCCCTCACTTGTGCGTTCTCTCTCTCTCTCTCTCAAAAATGAACATTAAAATTAAAAAAAAATTATTCTTACTTTGTTATGTCTTGATGCAAGAATTCTTCTCCATGCTTCTACATTATAAAATACATTTACATTTTTTTTCCTATAGTACTTACGCCCTAACAATAGTTACATCTGTCCAACAATAGTTTCATCTGTCCAAAAGATGTCTTAGAATGGCTGGCCACCTATAAGTTTCTCAGCTTCCCCATATCAGATATACAGCTTCTAAGGAAGAAAAGAGTCATTTTATCCATTCATCCATCTATCCATCTCACCTGTCATGTGCCACACACTATGTTCCTCATAATCTTAAAGCACTGGTGAACATTTTGGTGCACAGTTAAATTCAAGAAAAATTAAAACAGTCACAGATCACATTTGTTTTATTTTTCAAAATGAAAACTTGATTGCTTTCTAGGAAGAAAGCATTTATATGTGGCAGTATGACATAAGGGTGTATGTGTGTGTTTTCCTTCATTATTTTCCCCTCTTTCTTTATTCTAACCTTTTGTTCCCCATCCCCATCCTTTGTTTCAGTAGAGTTCTGTGTTCCTGAAGTTCCTGGCTTTTGTTTTCTGAAAGCCTGGGCTTCTGAGTGACTAAAGTTTGGTAAAGGGAGAAAGAAACACACATAGATACCCAGAGACAGAGAAAAGGAATTTCCTGTCTAGCTCACTTAGATTGTCCTGCAGTGGTAGCATGGCTTCCCTTCGCTGTGTAGAAAGGGAGGAAATGACTGGGTTGTGTGCTGGGAGCCTGCACCTGAGCCACCAGAACTGCCAGTCTTGGCTGAGATTCTCTAGCCTGAGGAAGAAGCAGATCTTCTAGCATTCAGGGAACTTTGAGGGTTCTGGGAAGGTGGCAGTCTTCTCTTCCTATTTCTTTGTTGTAACTCTAGTATCTTGAGCAGAAAATAGAGTATAGTAGCCACTCAACAAATTTTGTTAATGAATGAGTGAATGAATGAATTCTATTCTAGACTTGCAAAGGGGGTGGTTCATGAGTAGCAGTGGCTTGGAGAACTGAGCGGTCTCTTTAAACATTCTGCTGTTTACAAAACCTCTGTAACCTTTTACAGTACTACATGTGTGAAGTAGAGGAATGTCAGCAATGGCTGAACTGAAATTGTCTACCAGGCCAGTGGGGTGGGGACTTAGAGACAGATTTCACTTGATGTAATGATGACAAGATCATGGGGGCAATTCTTAGTCTTGAATTTGTCCAGTAAGATTCATAACCCCTAGTAGTCAAAGGATTTTAGTGCCTACTATAGTTAATAATAGCAACTAAAACAAAACTATTCTGATTTTTTTTGTCCCCAAATTTTTAAAATCTGGACTTTTTTGAGAAGGATCACTTAGAAAAATAATATATTTCATTCTGCAATTCGATTGAGAATCACATCTTAAAGATCTGCGGTCCATGAAGCATATGTGTGTGTATTTGTGAATGAGAATTTATTACATTAGAAAGCCATTAAAAAAATATACCATTCAAAGGTTATACTGAACCTTTTAATTCTTGTTTTAAATTATCATCAATGCCCATCCTTTTCTAGAGATCATTCCTTCCCCCCACTTTTTTGTTGCCCACTTCTGCTTTGTCCTCGGTTCTTGTTTTCTTGATTCCCAGCATATACAGATAACAGACTGTGGGGACTCTAGAGTGGCATTCACACCATGGCACATTATTGTGTCGTAGTCCATTAGATTCTTGTGAGGGAAAGAGAGCAAAAAGCAAAATGTTTGAAATGAGAACTTGGAGGTTGGAAGGCTCATTGTTATCCTATAGTCTGACCCTCTGTGCTTGCACGTGTGCCCACATAATCACAGTGCTGTTCCTGCACTGGTGGTCCTCTGTACTTCTGTGCCTGCAGAGACTGAGTCATTTCTCAGTGACATCCAGTGAGTCATTTTGAATCCAATTTTTTGAGCCCTGATTTCCAATTTTATTTTTAATCTGTATGGTCATGCTGTTTCAAAGGGGAAGATGGGGAAGAGGGAGGTGCTGACATATATTGCACATGTAATCTTGCCTGGCAACTCTCGCTTGGCTTTTTACCTGTATTATTGTATTCAGTCTTAAATTCTTTTTGCCTTAATTTCCACATCTGATAAAGGGGAATAGTTATAGTAAATCTGCATAAAGCCCTTAATGTAGTGCCTGGCACATGGCAAGTGTTGGCTGCTACCTTGTCCTCATTCCTCTCAATAATCCTGTATGGTAATTTGTATTATCCTCACTGAAAAGAGAAATATATTAAAGCTTAAATAAGTTAAATAATCTAATGGCTAGTAGGTGTGAAGACTAGCATTTGAATCCAGGCTTGTCTGAATCCAAAGCTCATGCTCTTTCCAAAGAAAGGGAAATTATGGTCAGGAGACTCAGGATCTTTAATGTAGAACATCATTGACCTCCTTTAAAGTTGCTAAAAGGTAACCAAGGCTATTGAGCAAAGCTAGAATTAGGTACTCAGTTCTTCTCTAAGTATCACTCTCAGATTTTAAGAGGTGCTGTTATTATCTGCCTTGCTGTAGAAGTAACCACGGTGTCTGTCCGTTTCTTTAGAATGAAGTAGTGGCAAGAGAAGCTCTTCATAAGAAACATGCTGTCCCAGGAACAAGTTAATGATCTTGGCCCCATTGCAGAGTGCCCTGTGGGTACCCTATGCTATTGTCTATGCCCCGTTTTATATAAACCGCATCATTACTGAGCCAGAAAATGCAAATGACATTTTTTTAATGACTACACATTTTAAAAAAATTTTTATGACTTCTTTTTTCAGAGACCTATTTTTAATCTTAAAGTATTTCAAGTAAACTTTCCATGGCAGAAAAAAGTACCTACTCTCAGATCTGTAACAGTTAGAACCCCAGCTTTCTTACCCCAGGTTTTCTTTGGGGAGATGTTAACACAGCCATTTAATTGTTGCTATAACACACTAGTAGAGATTTATAAACTTTTTAAAGCAGTAGAAGCTGTTGTTTCTTCCTCACATGTATTTTCACGTATAATCTCAATATATAAAACAGGTAACTGAGTTGTTGGGAGTAGCTGGGGGTAGAGGGTGTAGGGCTTTGCCCACTCAGTTTCCTCATTGTCCCTTCCATGAAATTCCCCAAAAGGGTCCTGGGGTTCCAGGGAACACACTTTGAAAACCGCTGACCTTTGGCAAGAAGGAAAGCCAGCTAAGGGAAGATTCATGTCCTTTCCAATTGCTGTATTTATTTTGAGTTTTCCAAATTTGCCTTTTTTTCCCTCCTCATTGTACACCAAGCCGTCTCTGCCTCAGAAACACCATAAGATTTCATTTGAAGCATAACGAACAGAGAGTCCTAGGTTTGTTGGTATCATACAAATGTTAAGTAGTGTTTAGTTTTTAAAATCCCACCTTCAGGTACTCAAAGTTTTACTGAGTCTCTTGTGTTTCTCTGAATTTTTAAAAACATTTAATTTGATCTATTTGTTAAATTTTAAAAAGTGTCAGACCTGTCAGGTGACAGATGTAAAGTCTAGCTCTCTTCAGGTAAATATTAGAAGTAGGGCAAGATAGTTGGTTGGTGGTTAAAGGACCTCCTGTGTACTTGAAAGCCAAACATGATTTAAGAACAGTAGGATTCTTTCCACAGAAACAGGAAGCCAGCTAGAAACATCGTGGATTTGGGGGTCAGAACTGGGTTAGATTTCATCTCTGTCACTTACTGTGTGGCCATACTTTGTGTCTCTGAGCCTGGCTTCTTTCTCAGAATGTCCCTCTCTTAAAGTATTTTGAGGATGAAAAGGGAAAACAGACCTGAAAATCCTTAATACACAGTCGGCACTCAATACATTGTAATGCCCTTGCGTATGTCTCCCTTCCCACTTCCTTCATATTTACTTTCTGGGTCTGAGAGAGAAACAGATACTTCCAAGCAATCACACTAAGAGAACTAGAATAAGAAAAAAAATTGATAGAACCTTACAACTAGTTTTTACTTATCTAGAAATGGGCATTGAGCGCCTCCTATTTGCTAGTCCTTACATCAGTTGTGGAGATGCCATGGGCTTTTCCCTGGAAGAGACCCTGGGGCTAGATGTGAAGGTGAACTTCTTATAAAACAGCCTGCTATGTTCAAATTAAGATTTTTTTTAATGTTTATTAATTTTTGAGAGATAAAGACACAGATGCAGGCAGGGGAGGGGCAGAGAGAGGGAGACACAGAATCTGAAGCAGGCTCCAGGCTCTGAGGTGTCAGCACAGAGCCTGATGTGGTGCTGTAACTCGGAAACTGTGACATCATGACCTGATCCGAATTCGTTGCTTAACTAACTGAGCCACCCAGGCGCCCCTTAAATTAAGATTTAAACAATTTTTTTCACATTCTAAATAATTCCCAAAGGTGTCCTTTTTTTCGTGTTTTCTGATGAGGATTTGAGGCCAATACACAGTATCTTCAGAATTCTGAATATCAGATGTAATCATTGGAACTTGGGACAAAAATAGTAACATGAGCTGGTGCTCTGGAGGACAAATATAGATACCTGGATTACACTACACAGTCCTCTCATGTTGTCTTCAGTGACCTATAATTTCACTTTATTTTCTCTGCATCAGAAAATACTGAGATTAAAGTACTACTGTACTTTCATAGCAGTGTGGGGTTTTCCTGCTGCATTTGAGGAATAGAATAAGTAATTTATTTCTTACTCTCTAAAAGACACACTGTTTGATTTCCCTTGCTTTTATAACACTGATTTGATTTCTTCCACTCATCTCTTGTTCATGTTTGTACCTCTAGCACCTAACTTAAATGTTGCTTCGGTGAGCAAATGGTAGAAGGTAATTAACTTGTTTGCTTCTTTATTTGAGCCCTTGAAATATATTTGTGGTCTCTTTTCCCTAGAGAATGAATAATGGCTCATAACCTAAACGATTTTCATTGAAAAAATATTTAAATAATTGCAAATATGTAATGAGTAGATTCAGTACTATACAGGTAAATTTGCCTTTCCATCATATAAAGAATGTCAGGATCTACCTGCCTCCTAGCCCTCTGACTTCTCTGCTCTGCCTCTATTCTGGAATAGCATAGCAAGTCAGCCTACAGAAATCTCTTTCCTATGCTGTTTGATGATTTACTCAAGATTCTGATTTTTGATCTCCCAGGCAATTTAAGGTTCTTGACTTTTGTGTAGCTGATGTACATGACTCTTTGCTGTACGTGGTTTTTTTTAGGCTGAATGCCTGCTTTTTGCAGAGGTCATTTGGGTCTCTCGTGCTTTTCAAATGTATGGTATCTACCTATACTGACTCAGCTTTCCAGTTCTATTCACACAGCCCTTCCTGAGTTTATGCAGTGTAGGTCTCTTACGTGGGTTGAATAGAATTTTTTGCATTCTCATCTTATTATTCTTAATTGACTTCTCAAAACATTTGGCTCTTTTTTATTTAATGGGTCTAATAGCAGAATTCTAATAAGTAGATAATTATCAAACTTATTTTGAGGAAAAAAAAGTATAAGGAAAGTGAGGGGATCCTTTAAAAGTAACCTTGTTTGGATGTACAGTATCATTGTGATATCCATGCCATGGATAAAGCTGCCACCTTGCTAGATGGTGAGCTCTGTGAGGACAGGGGCCATGGCTGGTACATCCAGTGCTTGAACCCCAGTTCCTAGCCCAGCACAGTGTCCAGGCAAGATAGGCATCCACTAAGTACTTGTTGAATAGATAGATTTTTAAAATTGATTAACTTTGGAAGTTGGGGATGTTTTCCTTAAAGAAATGATATAAATTTGCTTCAAAGGATATTGTACTTTGTTTCTAAATCTTAGCATGTAAAGCTGCTCTATCAGTAACAATGGTGAGATATTGATGAAGGGCACATGTTTCTTCTGTCTGTGTAGTTGTCTACATATTCTACAGTCTTCTTATTGACCGTGTGTTCAGCTCAGCATTTTTTGACGGATCAGCATTTTTAATCTCTGCTAAGGCTCTTGAGAGACTGGCATGTGATAGTGGTGCCTTAATATAACTTAATTCTCTAAAAATCAGATAGTACAGCATACTTATTTCTCTTGAGCATTCAGGTAACATTAGCTCCATAACAACTTCCAGATAGTAATACTGTTGGGCAGCAATATGAAAAACAAAGGACTTCTCTTCCCTTTCCCAAGTTATCTGGTCCCTTTAGAATCAAATAGTGGGTCCTTTAATATAAAGCAAAATTTTTCAACCTCAACACTGTTGACATTTTGGGCTAGACAACTTTTTATGGGGCTCTTCTGCACATTGTAGGATGTTTAGCAGCATCCCTGGCCTCTACCCCGCTAGATGCTAACACCACCCTCTCTCCTTAGCCAGGACGATGAAAAATGTCTCCAGACATCTCCTGGGTGACAGCATGGTTCCATTTGGGAACTCCAAAAGATAGAGGGCTTTATTGAACTGATTGTGCCAACACCAGAAGGTGGTACTGACAGAAGATGATCTGGTAATTTTTTATCTTTGGCAAAAGCAGAGGGGCAATTCTCATGGATGGATGAATGGATATTCAAGAGTTTGTCCCCATGGTGAGTCAGTAAGTCACCTAGACGTGAATCTTAGTGTCCTCTTTAGCTTCCCCC
This sequence comes from Puma concolor, assembly GCF_028749965.1. Taxonomy (NCBI): domain Eukaryota; kingdom Metazoa; phylum Chordata; class Mammalia; order Carnivora; family Felidae; genus Puma; species Puma concolor. The sequence continues at coordinate 20,810,212 of NC_141673.1, read as the reverse complement.
TTTATTTCACACCTCACCCCAATCTACCCCTCATAACAACCAGTTCAACTTGCAAATGTTTCTTTTGACATCTTGTGTTGATAAGGTTTAAGTGGTAACTTAAGGCCCCAGTGTCCAAAATCGATAAACCAACATTTCTTGCAGATCCACCATGCGTCAGCCACCCTGACTAACATGTATATGATGTCCTTGAATCCTCTCAGCCATCCTGAAAAAGAAGTTTTCCATACCTGCCTCATCAATGAGGAAATGAGAGCACAAGTTCATGCAGATGAGTGGTAGAGCCTAGAATAGTAAGCAGGCGGCACCAGGGTGGCTCATTCGGTTAAGTGTGCAACTTCAGCTCAGGTCATGATCTTGTGGTTGTGGGTTCAAGCCCCACATCAGGCTCTGTGCTGACAGCTCAGAGCCTGGGAGTCTTCTTTGGATTCTGTGTCTCCCTCTCTCTCTGCCCCTCTCCCATCACACTCTTTATCTCTCTCTCTCAAAATAAATAAACATTAAAAAATATTTTTTAACTAATAGTAAATCTTATACTTTGTTAAAATAATTTTATCCTGTTGTTCAAATATAATCAATATCTACTTGAAATGTAATCACTATGTACTTGAAAATTTAATCAGTCTCTACTTGAAACTATGGAGTGCCTGGCTTGTGAATAAGAATTGTGTTAGGAAAAATGAACATTCAAGGTCCTAGAACCATAGGATTTTGAGAAAAGGGGGCTCCCAGACATCCTTAGACTATTTCCCCCTTGAGGTCATCATTGTATCATTAAACATACATTTTGAGGGCTGTGCCAGGACCTCTGTACACCAGTCGAGACAGACAAGTTCCCTATTCTTATGTAACTTATATTCTCATAGGGTAAACATTCAGTGTACAGGTAAACAAATGAATAAGCAATATAATTACATTGTGATAAGTGCTGTGAAGAAATGAGCAGTGAGAGGAGGTGAAGAATAATTGGACGAGAAGGAGTCTCTTTATGTAGGGATGTCAGGGAAGTTGCCTTTCCCCTTGATGTCTTCCACAACACTAGACATACCATGTCCCTTCAGAACTGTTCCTTTCCTTGAGTTCATGGCACAACATAGGTGTCCCTAAATCCTGGTTGTATAACAAGACCATGAGGTTTTTTTCTTTGGAGCTGCAGAGTCTAAAAACCTATAGTTAGTGTATTGGTTTACTTTTGTTGCTGTCACAAATTACCACAAATGTAGTGACTTAAAACAACACAAAATTATTATCTTACAGTTCTGGAGGTCAGAAGACATAAAGGTGTCAGCAAAACTGTGTTCCTTCTTCAGGCTCTAGGAGAGAATCTGCTTTCTTGCCTTTCTTTACTTTCTGGGGCACCTGCATTCCTTGACTCCTGGCTCTACCCCCATTTTCAAAGCCAGCATCATAGCATCTTCCAATCCATCTCTCTGATTCTGACCCTCGTGCCTGCCTTGTAATTAGTTTGGGCCCTCCCATATAATCCAAAATAATCTCCCACATTAAGATCCTTGAATTAAACACATCTACAGCATCCCTTTTGCCATAGAAGGTAAGATATTCACATGTTTCAGGTATCAGATTACCTTTGGGGACCATGATTCAACCTATCACAGTAAACAATAAATGTTAATTTTATTGCCATACCCATTTTATTTTACAGGAAAAAAAAACTGAGTAGTTAAATGAATTGCCTAAAGTCACAAATTTGGATATAGCTATAGAACCTGGCCACACTCTCTAGGTAGATGATATCTGTTCTCTCTGTATCCAAACTATGTCTGTTCTTTATAGCGTTCAATGCAGTTTACATTTCTTTGACTATTTGTTTTGTTTACTCACCTTTATTCATCAAGGTATGGCTATCACACAACTCTGTGCACAACACAGTGTGCACATCCCTAAAAATATTTTGAATGAAAGGATGAATATTCTTGTATGTGCTATGTAAATAGTACCATATCACCTACAAATTATTCTGCGCAACAGCTTGTGGCAGGTTAAAAGCCCTTGGCAATTTCTAAAGCATCAAAGGAAAAAGTGAGCTTCAATATTGGTCTCTCATTTGAGTTGCTAAGGAAGGGTCCTGGACCTGGCACCATATTTCTTCAGCCACTAGTGCTGAACTGTCATTTCTGGTATGCTACAAGGCACCATGCATTTGAATGTGATATTCTTTATTTGGAACTCTGATATATAGTGCTTCATGTATTGGCATCAGCAATCTTTTGGGAAAGCCCCTGAATGGGTAACTTCATGATTTCAGTTCATGATTAGAGAAATAAGAAAGGCAGAAAACCTATCTGTATGTTTTCTTACTGTATTAGGTTTTCTTTATTAGACCTTAGGAAGTAACGAAGGAATAAAATTACAGATCTTACTGCATCTTGCAATTGGCACATGTATGGGTTCACTTAGCAAGTTGTATGACACTTTGATGAAAAATAAAATAAAATTTTAAAAGGTTATCTCCAACACAGAGAATGAGTTCTTAGAAGTCTTAAGTGAAAGTACTTTATGCTAAACAACTATATGAAGGAAAACTAAACAAACATAATGCCTTCTCCTATCATGGAAGGTAAGTTATATTTATATTATGGAAGTACTTTACTTTGCTTCACATTGTCCTTAATCTTGCCTAATCAAGACACTGTTGGATAAAACATGTTTTACATCTGACCTCCTTTTCTCTTAGGAAATAATACACCTGTCATTCAAAGTGTTCTTGAAACAATGAAAAAAATATGAAGCCAAAGGGAGACACATTCTATTTCGGTATTTATTTTAAGATCCAAAATTCTTAACCCCACTTGTAATGTTTTTATTTTGGTTTTAGTGGCCAAGGATGTCAATATTCTTTTTGATGAATTAGAAGCTGTCAACAGTCCTTGCAAAGATGATGATTCTCTGCTTCACCCTGGAAACCTGACCAGTACTTCAGATGATGCTAGCAGATTGGAAGCAGGGGGAGAGGTAAGTGTGTAATTTTTTTAAAAATACTGGTTTTCATCCAGGTGGGAACTGGGAATATGCCTCCAATGGATTGTCTAAAGTCATCGTCTCATTAAACTGTAGGTTTCCAGAAAACAAGGGGCAGGTCTTATATTCTTTTATTTCCCCCACAAGTCTAGCACATTTCAGGAATCCTGAATCTACCTATGCTTAAAACATTTTTCAGTGAGTCATGTATTTTCCTTCTTATACCCAGAGACATTTCATTTATATAAAGGGAGATTCTTGAAACTACCTGTCATTTTGTGATAATCTTCATTCTGAGTGTCCCTAGTAGATAGAAAGCCTTACAAGAAAGGACTTCCTTGTATACATCCCCCAGTGCATAGAACAGTGACACAGAATAGACCAGCTCTCAGTAGATTGTGTTGTCCAAAGCCTCCTTGAGTTGCCACTTGCCTATGTAATCTGGAAACTCATTGCAGTTGTTAATAGATCCATCTGTTCATATGTCATTTTGGAAGAAAAGGCTTTTGTTAGGGACATTCACTCTTGTTCAGATTGCACCTCAGTGGAGTTTAATATCTTCTTTGTATATGCATTAGCTTTGTATACGCATAGGTAATAGGAACACAGAATCAGAATCATTTATTTACTGCATATTCCTCCTGTTTTTATTATTCCAGAGCCAGTTAACTTTTGACAGGATGACACCTTTGAACAGGAAAAACTGTTTATTTCTACTAAGCTTCCTTGGACCTCTTCCTACAAACACCATATGCTACCATCCATGTATTTAAAAATTTTTTTTTAACTTTTATTTACTTTTGAGAAAGAGAGAGTATGAGCAGGGGAGGGAAGAGAGAGAAGGAGACCCAGAATCCGAAGTAGGCTCCAGGCTCTAAGCTGTCAGCACAGAGCCCGACACGAGGCTCCAACTCATGAGCAGTAAGATCATGACCTGAGCTGAAGTTGGACACTTAAGCGATTGAGCCACCCAGGTGCCCCTGTATTGTTTTTCTCTAAAAAACTTCTTTCTGTTGTCATCTATTCACACAGTTACTTTGAATGCCATGATGTGGCATAAAGGAGGGATCTCAAAAGACCTAGTCTCCTCTCCTTAACTTACAGACAAGGAAACAGTCCCAGGAGGGTTAAGGCTTTGCTAATAACCTTGCTCCAGATGCCATGCTGAAACCTTGTTTTTGCAGGCAGATGCTGACATGCTAAATCTACAAAGTAGTTCTCTCTTACTTGGCAAATAATTGTTAAGAAAGTGCTTATTTGGGTGGACTTCTGAGTACTTCTTAAAGCAAAGCCAAAAAAAAAAAAAATAGTAAGGATTGGTCATCAATTGAAAATATCTGCACCAAGACAAAGTGATGTGACATTTCTATCCCTCCTGGCTGATATTTTCCCTTTTGTATGAGGGTGTATGCATGGCATTTGTACAAGAATGTAGGTTCTAGCAGTGACTTCGGAAGTCTGGTGCAATGACCTTGGAAGTCTGGCATGTTTGCCTCCCATATACCACTGTTTGAAAACTGATGTAAACTGTGACCTACAGAAAAGGTAGCCAACTCCTCTTCCCCCATTTCCACTTGCTAGGTTCACAGACATGTTTTTGAAATCTATCAGCCTGAGAAATTTGTCTCTAGCCTAACCACCCTGTAATTGATGGTCTCTTTCAGCATTGTACATGATTACAACAAGCCCATGAAGCCTGATGAAAATTATACCTACTGTTTTGTTCTTTAATTTTTATATGTGTACTCACTACAAAATAATATTTGTAGCTTACTTGTAAGTCTTGAAGCATAATAGCAAAATGAACACCTTAATCTACCATCCAACATATGAACTAGAATGGTCATTTTTCAAATTTCAAATCTACAACTAGGTTACTAACTTCAATTATTTTTAAGGGAATGGAAAATTAATATTAGCATGTATGTAAGTAGAAAGGGTAAGTATTGTCTTGTGAAACTTTTGTCTCAGATCCTTTCTATGTTTATGTATGTATACAGATATCACAAAGCAAAATGTTTTTCTTATAGTGGGCAAAAATTTTGAGAAACATTGAACTAGAATAATACTAAAACCATAAAAGCTGCTTTTAATCTCATCCCTCTACCTTATCAAAAGTCCCATATTCCTAAATTCTTGGTTTTTTCATACTCTTATTCTAAAAATAGCTTTATCATGCACATTTATAGCCTTAACAGCTTCTTTGTAGATTCATTTTATTTTTGTTTTATTAAAAATCATGTAGCATGAAGTCTTATGTGACTTGGTTTTTTTTCTGTCAATACAATTTTAAGATTCCATATTTTATGGAACTATAGTTCATTCATTTTTACTGCTGTATAATATTCTACTGTATGACTGTTCTGCAATTTATTTACCTATTTGCCAGTCCATGGACATTTGAATTGATTCACGTTTTTTATTTTCTACTCTTATGAACAGTGCTTCTGTAGTCATATACATGTCTCCCAGTTGCTTTAATAAGGATATCTCTTATTATGGGTTGTATGTTATGCACATGTTCACTTTTTCAAAAATGTTTTTGTTTATTTTTGAGAGAGAGACAGAGTACGAGTGGAGGAGGGACAGAGAGAGGAAGACACATAATCTGAAGCAGGCTGCAGACTCTGAACTGTCAGCACAAAGCCCGGCCTGGGGCTCAAACTCACGAACTGTGAGATCATGACCTGAGCCACCCATGTGCCCCATCAAATGTTCACTTTTAATGCCAGTGTGTTTTTCAGAATAAGTATATCAATTTCCACTCTCACCTTTAGAATGTGATCATTCTCGGTTGCTCCACATTCTACTGTTTACATTTTTCATTAATAAAAATGTTTTGATAAAACAGTGAAAAATTCATTTACTTTTCATTGTTCTTTAACATTCCTCACTGCAGACTCATTTTTATGAGTGTCTTAAACTGGTTCCTTTCTCGTTGTGTGCAGACAGTGCCGGAAAAAAACAAATCAAATGGACTTTACTTCAGAGATGGAAAGTGTCGAATTGACTACATTCTTGTGTACAGAAAATCCAACCCACAGACTGAAAAGAGAGAAGTATTTGAAAGAAATATTAGAGCAGAAGGATTACAAATGGAGAAAGAGGTAAATAGTTTGCTTGGGTGAGAAGAAACACAAATATGCGTCTATTCATATCGAGAAACAATTAAAAAATAAGCCATGATGTTTTTGTTCATTATGTTAACTGAACATTTCATTTGGTCAGACTTGCCAGTGTGCAGTGTTTGGGGAATGTTCCAATAATTAGTTTTTCGAAGCACAGTTTGCCTTAGAGAGCATTTTAATGCCAAAAGGTTCCAAGAAAATCAAAATACTCTATTCCAATTAAATGAATTGTTTCAAAGTTTTTTGATTTCCCTGACTTCCTTCATCCACTGTTTCTCTATGTGAATGGAAGGTTCTATTGCATGGATGTAAGAAAACTTTGGATAAAATGCAATCATTCCACTCTGGAGCCTCTTTTTACATTTCAGGAAACATAATGATTTTGGGTATCCTCACCTACCAGGAGAGACTGTTGACTGATTTGGCCAAAAACAGCTGGAGCTTAGAAAATGATTCCAGTTTTAAGAGACACTCACGTTCTATAACTCAAGGTTTTTAACACGTTCTATAACTCAAGGGTTACTTTACCAGTGTTTTGTTCTTTCCTTCCTTCTCTGCATAGGGAGTATTAAGGAACAAATTAGTAAAATACAAGAGGCCTAGCCACGCCTCTGACAATAAACCACAATGAGATTATTGTGTACCCCAAAATACCATGCACACTTAAAAAACTTGGCCCTGTTAGCTGGATTATGTAACTCTTCTTAGATTTTCCTTAAACATTGTGCAAAGCTTCTGGAGCTTTTCAAAGTCAATAAGAAGAACATATTGCAGTTAAAAATGTTTGCTTCTGATTCTGCTCCTCAAGGCTGAGGGGTTAAATCTTTGAAATCAGACATCCAGATTTTTCTCTATATGGTATGTATGGGTTGCATCCTGATCTTGGGACACGAATAAATGGGATTTTTCCAGATCTGTTAGACTGACCTGAACTTGTGAGCATTTATGAAACAGAAGTAGTATTTTTCTCGAGCATCTCCAAAAAGAGAATTAGAAAAATGGCAAGATGGAAATTGTGGCCTCAAGTTAACAGGTTCTCATTCTCAGGTAAGTAAATCCGGGTTGCTCAGAAGGCTGTCTCGGTTGGAGGTTTCCTCAGAACAACACACAGAATTAAATATGTTGTGTTTTTTTCCCACTTTGGCGGGGTTTCAGGAAATCTTTGCTATACCCATAGAACATATCTTTGATAAATCTTGTTCTTTAAGTTCTTATTGAGACAACTGTATTTTTATCCTTAAAAATCATTCACCTCTTTTTCTTATTCCTTATTCAGAATTTGTTTCTGTATTCAGAATTTGTATATAAAGAAATGTGAAGTTCCACATGATCCTAAATAATGAAAGTCTTCTTGTCTATTCTGACTCTGTCAAAGTCTTAATTCCCATCAAAACTAGGTGGCTTTGTTCAATTACTGAGTGATTTCTATTTTAAGCTTCATAGCTATGTTCTCCATTCCTGGGTTTTTTTCTGCCTAGGTCTTTTTTTTTTTTTTTTTTTTTTTTATTTTTAAAAATTTACATCCAAATTAGTTACCATATAGTGAAACAATGATTTCAGGAATAGATTCCTTAATGCCCCTTATCCATTTAGCCCATCCCCCGTCCCACAACCCCTCCAGCAACCCTCAGTTTGTTCTCCATATTTATGGGTCTCTTCTGTTTTGTCCCCCTCCCTGTTTAATGCCATTTTATGACTTAGTGGTTAAAACTCAAAAAGCCCAATACTTTCCAATAATACCCAATACTATGAAGATGGCAAAATTCATATGTGTCTCCTTAAATATCATGTATGCTATAGTATTGATCTATTAGAATTAAAGCATGCAGCAGAGAATTGTTCTGACTTTTGTTACCCAGTTATGCTGATGTGCTGTGCCGTATGATTGCTATATGATTGTATACAAGGTAATTTTTTTGGTTATAATTTTTCAAAATTTTAATAGCTAGGTATTTATTTAATGGATACTAGAAGAAATAGCAGTAGAAGAAAGGTGATCTTACCATATTGAAAACTTTATAAAGACCTATGTAAATATCTCTTTCTCCTTTTCCCTCCAGAACTTCCTCTCTGGGTGGCAGCTTTCCTATTCTTTTCCCCCCACAATCCTCTATCCACTACCAACATCTAGGTTTTCCTTTTTCTGGAACCTTGTTATGTTTTTGGGGTTTTTTCCCTTCAAATTTTTATTTAAATTCTAATTAGTTAACATATAGTGTAATAGTGTTTTCAGGGGTAGAATTTAGTGATTCATCACTTACACATAACATCCAGTGCTCATCCCAACAAGTGCCTTCCTTAATGCCCATCACCCATTTAGCCCATTCCCTACCCACATCCCTCCATCAACCCATAATTTGTTTTCTATTGTAAAAAGCTTCTTATGGTTTGTTTCCCTCACTTTTTTCCCCCTTCCCATATGTTCATCCATTTTGTTTCTTAAATTTTACATATGAATGAAATCATATGGTATTTGTGTTTCTGACTGACTTATTTCACTTAGCATAATACACTCTAGCTCCATTCACGTTGTTGCAAATGGCAAGATTCCGTTCCTTTTGATGGCTGAATAATATTCCATAGTGTATGTATATACTACATTTTTTTTTAATCATCAGCCAATGGACATTTGGGCTCTTTCCACAGTTTTGCTATTTTTGATCACACTACTATAAACATTGGGGTACGTGTACCTCTTTGAATCTGTATTTTTATATCCTTTGGGTGAATACCTAGTAGTGCGACTGCTGGATTATAGGGTAATTCTATTTTTAACTTTTTGAAGAACCTTCATACCGTTTTCCAGATACCATTTTCCAATCTGGCTGCACAAGTTTGCATTCCCACCAACAGTGCAAGAGGTGGACCCTTTTTCTAAGCAGCCTTTCCCATTGCCTGTCTCTACTCTTTCCTTTTGAAACAATTCGAAAGGCCCACACCCTTTGCATATGTGGCACAATGGGCTTTAACTCAGCCTCTTAACCCTGCTTTGTGTTCTCATGGCCTCAGCAGACTCAGTAAGAGGGCCTTTACAGGTTCTCCTCTGCTTGGGAGGCAGTAGGAAATTATAGATAAATTAATTTTTCCCCGTCACAAATAATTAAAATGTCCCTTGGTTGAAAAATAGACCTATATCTACCTTGTGTTATTAGATTTAGAAATTATCAAAAGCACCCTTATTTAAATCATTTTGTAAACAGCTACAGAGAGACAATAATATTAATAGCTATTGCATCTTCCAGAAGTTACTTTACTCTTTTATGAAGAATACAAAGAACTTAGTTCAAGGTAGAAAAGAAAAAAGGAAAACCCAGAAAGCCTACTATGAATCCATATATGTCTGAAATGATTAATACTAAATACATTTTATGGTTAATGTTTTCTTCATTAGCTGTGTGTTATGATGTCCAACATTATAGAAAACATGTTTCACAGACTTCAAGGTTTTTGCTTTCAAATGGGTAAAGACAGGCTCTGTAGTTGAACATTTTGACAGTAAGATAATCGTTATCTCTTTTAACATTGAATTTCAAGAAACAACTAGGAGAATCTTTAATTCATTATAAAAGTGAAGACACAGTCAAATTTAATCTTTCCTAAAAACTTTGCCCCTGCCTGATTAGTCAGCAGCTAAGTGTTTGCTTTTGGCACCCTGGGTCTTTAATATTCTGTAACTCATCTTTCAAATTAGCCTAGAGAAAGCAATTCACAGCAAAGTTCCCAAATAAAGTATCATTGAGCCCAAATGATCTGCTTCTTAGTGGCTATTTAAAGAAATCCCTTTTTAAAGGTAAACTCATATTTACTTATTTACATTTTCTATTTCAGACATTTTTTTCCACTTTACATTTAACTTCAAATTAAATGTCCATTGTTGGCCCTTTGGTATCTATTTTTGAAATGATTATTATCAATAAGTTTATCTTTTCCTTCATGTAAGTAATCAAATCATGGATGACTTTTGAATTATTCGGAATGTGTGAGGAGTAGTTGTATTAACGAAGCACTCTTTGTCTTTAGAGTCACACAGAACATGGTGGAAAACTCCTTTCATTAGTCATTACAAAATAACTATGATTAGGTAAATCGTAACATTTCAACGATAGTTAATTCATTCAGCAAATATGCACACTTCCTGTGTGCCAGGCACTGCTTCCAGGACTAGGAACTCAGCAGTAAATAAAACCAACAAAAAGCCCTTTTCTGTTGGAACTTAAGCACAAAATAAATAAGTAAATATATATAAAATGTCAATACATGCTATGGGGAAGAAAGTAAAGCAGAAAATTTCAGAAGAGGCTTGCAATTTTGTAGAAGTTGGCAAGGGTAGGCCTCTATTCCAAGAAAAGAGAACAGTAAGTTAAAAGGCCCTGAGGCAGAAGTTTCCCTGGTGTGTTCATGGAACAGTGAGGAGGCCAGGATGACAGGAGTTGCTGAGCAAGGTGAAGAATAGTAAGAAAAATTATACCAGAGAGCCAGTGGAAGCCAGATGACATCATGCCTTTTTAGTCACTGGGAAACTTTAGCTTTTCTGAGTGATAAAGACATCCTTGGATAGTTTTGAGCAGAGGCATGACAAGATCTGGTTTCTGTTTTATTAGAGTCACTAGGATTGCCTGGTGATTTTGGACTATGGGAGGGGGAGACATGGCAAGGGAAGAAGCAGGGAGATGAGTTAAGGAGATTTGTTGCAAGGATCCTGGAAGGAGAGGATGGTGGGTTGGTCAAGCACACAGCAGAGATGATGAGAAGAGTAGAAAGGAGACCTTATGGAAAGTTCGGACAGGTTGGATGAGGGATGTAAGAGAGAAGAGTCACAGGCTGTTTATCTGTTACATGCTATTCATTTAAGGAGTTGCTGTTTACAGGAATGAAGAGAGCAGTGGGTCCTCTCATAGGCAGGTTAAGCTTGATGTGTCCCAGTGGTGGAGATGTTGAGTAGGACAGAAGAGTCTCAAATACAGGAGAGCTCTGGCTGGGAGATATACTTTGTTATGAGGTTACCAAAGGAATGACTGCAAATGGTAAAGAGATCCAAGTATTGAGCTGTGGGACATACCCATGCTGTGAATTTGGAGGATAGAGGAGTCAGCTGAAAGGAGCCAGAGGGGAGCCCAGAGGGTGTGGTGCCTGGAGGAGAGTGTTTCAGGAGGGAGAGATTGAGTCAATTGCTGCTTATATAGGGACTAAGATCGGGACCAAAGCTAACCATTGAATTTAGCAATGTGGTGGGGTTTGGTAAACTGGGCAGGGGATGTTTCTTTGGAGAGGTGGAAGTGAAAACATGCCCAAAATATGGTCAGAAAGAGTAGGAGGAGAAAAGTGGAGAGAGCAGATATAAACAGTTCTTTCAAAAGAGAGAAATGGGGTGGTAACTGCAGTAAGAAGTTGGGTCAAGAAAGAATTCTTTCTGGGGCACCTGGGTTGTTCAGTCAGTTAAGCATCTGACTTTGGCCTAGGTCATGATCTCACAGCTTGGCTCGTGGGTTCGAGCCCTGCATTGGGCTCTGTGCTGACAGCTCAGAGCCTGGAGCCTGCTTCAGATTCTGTTTCTCTCTCTGTCCCTCCCCTGCTCGCGCTCTCTCTCTCTCTCTCTCTCTCTCTCTCTCTAGCAAAAACAAATAAATATGAAAAAAAAAATTTAAAAGAAAGAGTTCTTTCTATTTAAGATGGGAGAAATAACTGCATGTTTTCATGCTAATAGAAATCACTTACTTGAGAGTCAAAATTGATGTAAAAGAGTGAAGGAAGACTTTACAGAGCAATGTCCTTGAAGCAATAAGAAAAGAATGACTACAAGTTCCTCCCATCACAGGGACTTACTTGCTTGCATCTGTGCCCACAAAGGCAACCTTCTCTCTGGTGCTAAGGGCATACTGACCATGCTCCTAGCTAAGTCCAACCCTTTGCTTTGGGCACAAGACTCCATCCTGTCACTCCTACTCAAGGACATTGCCCCCCACAAAGAGATTAATTATAGTAATCTTTAAAAACAAACAAAAAACTGCAAAATAATGCATTCTGTCAAAATTTTTTTTTAGTTTCCTCTAGAAGGATTGAAAACCTAGCTGCAATAAACACATACACAGCACTCAAGGTTAGGTATCTTGGACATTTTTCTTTGAGATTATGGTAAAAATAGTATTGAAATTTTAACCCTTGCATTTATTAATCCCCTACTGTTATCATCCTCATATTATAGATGGGACAACTGAGGCAAAGCAATAACTACCCGCCCCCATGACAAGGCCATTATAAGAGATAAAGCTAGGATTAAAACCTGAGCATACTTGCTCTTCATTCTCACATTGTGTTGATTTCTGGTATTTGAAGATGGATCTCAGGGTTGCAGAGTTAGGAGACAGGCTGAGAAGACAGGCAGAGTTATGAGAAGGAAAAGGAACCAGGAAAGTTGGGATTCATAATGCAGTTGGGTGCTGTCTAGACTGTAGCTCTTGTGTATTTTGGCTGCCAGGAGCCATGGATTTGAATCTTGTTGCAATTGCTTTATAAGCTGTGTTGTCTTGAATGTTTTACCAAACTTTTCTGGAACTCAGCTTCCATTTGTTTGTTTGTTTATGAGAAAGAGAGCACGAGCAATCCAGGAAGGGTCAGAGGGAGAGGGAGAGAGACAATCTTAAACGGGCTCCATACTGAGTGTGGAGCCTGACACAGGGCTTGATCTCATGACGGAGATCAGGATCTGAGCCGAAATCGAGTCAAACACTTAACCAACTGAGCAACCCAGGGGCCCCATCCGTATTTTCAATAAGGAGGATGATATTGCTTACCATGAACTGTGTGAGGATTAAGTGAGCCCATATTGGTAAACACATGGTACAGTGTAAATCTTTGTTTTTTATATTACCTTACTTTTTATTTTGCTTTGGTTTTACCTTCTATTTATGGAAAGTAATATTGATTTTCCCCATATGCCTATGTTATAAAAGTTCTTTATAGAGTAATTATTTTAAGAATGAGCCAATTTAAGGAAACATAGGAAATTAAAATATTGTAGAGGATATATAAATTTGAAAAAAAAATTAAGAAGGTGACACAAACATGTTTCCAGTCTGTTACTTGCCTAGTGGTTGTGGTGGAAAGACCTTAAAGTCACTGAGCCTTGTGGTTTTCACACCTTGGTATATTTTCCTCCCCTTGAATGCAGGCAGGACTTGTGACTTGCTTTTAACCTATAGACTATGGCAAATGTAGTAGGAAGCCACTTCTGTGATTATGTTATGATGTATGAGACCCCATTTTGGCCAACTGGCACTAGAGACTCATTTGTTGGCTTTGAGGAAATGAGCTACTATGTTGCAAGATAGTCTATGAAGGGGGCCAGGTACAAGGGAAAATGAGGTGGCCTCTAGGAGCTGAGTTACCCCTGGTTGACAGCCAGCAGGAGAACCAGGACCTCAGCCCCACAACCACAAGGAGATGAATTCTGCCAACAACCAGAGGAGCTTCCTCAGTTGAGCCTCTGATGACACTGTAGCCCTAACCAAGAGCTGTACTGGAGCCGGGTGAGACCCCACAGCAGAGAAGCCAGCTAAACTGTGCCTGGGTTTCTTACATACAGAAACTCTGGGATCACTAATGCATGTTGTTTTAAGCCTCTAAATTCATGGTGTAATCTGTTATACAGTTGTAGGTAGCTAATAGAGTGGGTTAAGAATCCGGGGCTAGATGTTATGAGTGCTCATTTTTTTTTCCACCATTAAAGCTGTGTATTCTTGGGGAAGTTGGCTCATCTACAGAATGAGACTAATGAGATATATTGCCTGGCTCTTATGATAGTTAAATGAGATAATTCATATCAAGTGCATATCTCTATCCTTGTCATATATTAAGCATTTAAAATATTATCATCATTATAGTTACACCAGCTAAATAAAGTATATTAACACATTTTTAAAATACTTTTTCAAGGCAAACTTTAGAAAAATTTTCATATAGTTTACAAATCCCTTAAAATGTAACCATCAGGAATAGCAACGTCTGCTGACCATATGTTGCTAATCCATATATACATTAATGAGATTAATGGTTATTTTTAATGCCCTTGGAAAAACTCAGAATACATTAGGTAACAAGTTTAGAATTGTCAAGGTTCAGGTATTTGTCTGCTTCTAAAGGATTTGGTTTTGGATTAATCAGGGAATGAAATTATAAATTAATCTAGTTTTAAAAACCCTGTACTCTGTTGCCCATCTCGGTGTTGCTTTACCCCTATTCAAGGGAAAATTTTGCAATGATTTCTCCATTTAAAGTTCTAATTTCACTCAGGCTTCCTGCCCATAGTACCCTTTCTATTTTTCACCTCTGTTTTTTCTGTGTCCACATCCAGCTAGTTGCTGTAGATGCTGGATCCAGAGCACTGAGATATGAGGAGAAGAGAACCAGGGACTTCTCCCTTCCTTCACAGTTAAAATCCATGAGGATGAGTGTCTAAAATAAATGAGTTTCAGGACAAAATGAACTATCCAAATTCCTGTCCTCTAGTGCTTTCTGGCCTTAAAAGAGAGACTTAGACTTTACTTAATAATCTCTACTTTCTTATGTCACAAGTAGTATTACCAAGGGTCTCAGGGTGAGGAGAAGAGAAAAGAAAATTAAGACAATCATAAGCAAAGAGCAAAGAAAACAGGTTTTCTGTGAACATCAAAGGCCTGGAGATTCCTTAAAGATCTGTGTTAGTCCATTCAGGCTGCTAAACAAGATACCACAGACTGGATGATTTACAACAATAGAAATTTCTCACAGTTCTAGGGACTGGGAAGTCCAAGATCAAGCAACCCAATAGATTTGGTGCCTGCTGAGGCCCCACTTTGTGGTTCATAGTCATTGCCTTCTCACTGTGTGTTCACATGGCGGAAGAGGTGAACTATCTTTCTGGGCGATCTTTTATATTATGAGGGCACTAATGCCATTCATGAAGGCTCCACCTTTGTGACCTAATCACCTTCCAAATGCTCCCATCTCTTAATGTCATCACACTCGGATTTCAACATATTTTGTGGGGGGGGGGGGACATAAAACATTCATACCATAACAGTGTCTTTCAGGGGTTACCATTGTTTTTTTGTTAAGTTTTTTATTTTAATTCTAGGATAGTTAACAATGTTATTAGTTTCAAGTGTACAAAATAGTGATTGAACAGTTCTATACATCATTACTCAGTGCTCATCAAGACAAGTATACTCTTAATCTCCTTCATCTATTTCATCTATCCCCCCATCTCCCCTCTGATATGCTTTCTTTTAAACAAGTAACCTCAGTTAAAGTTATTTTTTTCAACAACATTTTTTACTTGAAGCATACTTCAGAATACATGGTTCTAAAGATCTACATAAAACATTCCATCCAAGAAAAATAGAATACACATTGTCTTCAAGTACACAGAGAAGAATCCCCTGATTAAATCACATAAAAAGAGAACTAACATATATTACAAATTTAAGAAGACTGAAATCATACGAAGTATATTTTCTATTCACAGTTGTACAAAACTAAAGATCAACAGTAAAATAAAGCTGGAAAATCTACAATGTAAATATTAAATATTTAATATGTAAATATTAAACAGCACACTACTGCACAAACAATGGGCCAAGTAAGAAATCAAACGGCAAATCAAAATATGTCTCAAAACCAAAGAAAAAGAGAACACAATATTGCAAAACCTAAGAGATACAGCAAAAGCAGATGTTAGAGTGAAATTTATGTTATAAATGCTTGTAGTAAGAAAAAAGTTCAGGGACACCTGGATGGCTCAGCGAGTTGAGCATCAAACTGTTGATTTCAGCTAAGATCATGATCTCACAGTCATGGGATTGAGCCCTGAATCAGGCTCCGGACTGAGCATAGAGCCTGCTTAAGATTCTCTCTCTCTCTCTCTCTCTCTCTCTCTCTCTCTCTCTCTCTCTCTCTTTTTCTGCCCCCTCCTCCTATCCTCTCTGCCCCTCTACTCTCTTTCTTTCTTTCTATCACTCTCTCAAATAAAATTTTATAAAAATTCCAAAAAAAAATTCAAATAAACAACATTACAAGGAATTAGAAAAAGAAGAAACATAGCTAAATTTTATTAGAGGAAGGAAATAACAAAAAAAATCAAATGAATAATAGAGACCAGGATAAATAACATAACGTTGAAAGTAATTATCAGTTTAAAAAAAAAAAAATAGAATTGGCAATGTTTTAACTATATCAACTAAGAAAAAGAAGTCTCAAAAACAAAAATGATAAATGGGAGAAGAAACAACACAACAGATAACTAGAGAAATACATAGTGTGATAACAGATTCGTCTAAACAATTATATCTAACAAATCATATAACTTAGGGGAAAAAAACAGATAATTCCTAAACACACACACACCACACACACACACACACACACACACACACACACACACACACCCCCATGATTGAATCATCAATCTTGATCCAAGAAATAGGAAATCTTCTTAGACCAATAATAAGAATGAAAGTTGAATTAGGAATCAAAAATCTCCCAGCAGAGAAAAATTCAAGACCACATGGTTTCATTGGTGAATTCTACCAAACATTTTTTCAAAATGACAATCTTTATTGAATCTTATAAATAATGGAATAGAAGGAACACATTCAGAATCATTCCATGAAGCCAGTACTACCCTGATACTAAAGCGGGATAAAAACAATACAAGAACAAAAATAGTTTGTCTGATACAAGCATTGCTACTCCAATATTCTTTTAACCTCTCTTTGTGTGATAAATGTTTCTCCACACCTTTCAAGCTTTAGGTTGAAAATTAGTCTCTTGGGGGTTCCTTGGTGATTCAGTCAGTTAAGCGTCCAACTCTTGATTTTGGCTCAGGTCATGATCTCACAGTCATGAGATGGAGCCCTGTGATGGGCTCCACACTGAGTATGGAGCCTGGTTGGGATTCTGTCTCTCCCTCTGCCTCTCCCCGATTCAAGGGCATATGCTCGCCCACTCTCTCTCTCTCTCAAAAAAAAAAAAAAGAAAGAAAAGAAAAAATGAGTCTCTTGTAGATAGCATATAGATGATATAGATGGGTCTTGTGTTTTCTTGTTTGTTTTTTCCATTCTGATACCCTGTGCCTTTTGATTAAGCATTTAGTCCATTTACATTAAAAATAATTATTGACAGATATGTATTTATTGCCATTTTGTTATTTGTTTTGTTGTTGTTTCTGGAAATTTTTTTTTCTGGTCCTTTCTTGTCTTTGTCACTTTTGGTCTCTCCTTTGCACTCAAAGTGTCCCCTTTAATATTTCTTACAGGGCTGGTTTAGTGGTCACAAATTCCTTTAGTTTTTGCCTGGGAAATGCTTTATCTCTTTCTATATTGAATGATAGCCTTGCTGGATAGAGTATTCTTGGCTGCAGATTCTTCCCATTTAGCACTGTGAATATATCGTGCCATTCCTTTCTGACTTGCCAAGTTTTTGGTGAGAAATCTCCAGCTAGTCTTATGGATTTTCCCTTGTAAGTAAGGAAAATTTCCTTCTTTTGTTTTACTACTTTTAAGATTTTTTTTCCTTATCACTCTATTTTGCAAATGTAATTACAAAATGTCTTGGTGTTGGCCTGATTTTGTTGATTTTGTTGGAGTTCTCTGTGCTTTCTGGATCTGGATGTCTGTTTCCTTCTCCAGATTAGGAGAGTTTTCTGCTATTATTTCTTGAAATAAATTTTCTGTATCCCTCCTCTTACTCTCTCTTTTTCTGGGACTCCTGTAATGTGAATGTTACTACATTTGATGGAGTCACTAAGTTCCCTAAGTCTGTTCTCATGTTGTGGAATTGTTCTTTTTCTCTTTTGTGCAACTTCATTATTTTCCATTATTTTATCTTCTAGGTCACTGAATCGTTCCTCTGCTCCTTTCCATTGCATCAAGCCTGTTTCTTTTTTTTTTTTTTTTAAATTTTTGTTTTAACGTTTATTTATTTTTGAGACAGAGAGAGACAGAGCATGAATGGGGGAGGGGCAGAGAGAGAGGGAGACAGAATCAGAAGCAGGCTCCAGGCTCTGAGCCATCAGTCCAGAGCCTGACGCGGGGCTCGAACTCACGGACCGCAAGATCGTGACCCGGGCCGAAGTCGGACGCTTAACCGACTGAGCCACCCAGGCACCCCAAGCCTGTTTCTAATCTTGTTTATTACACTTTTCCTCTCTGATTGATTCTTTTTTAACTCTTTTATCTTTGTTGTAAGGGTTTCACTGATGTCTTCTATTCTTTTCTCAAACCCAGTGAGTATCTTTAGGATCGTTACTTTAAGTTCTCCCATCAGGGGGTGCCTGGTTGGCTCAGTTGGTTAAACCTCAGACTGGATATCAGCTCAGGTCATGAGCTCACCATCAGGCTCTGCACTAATAGTGCAGAGCCTGCTTGAGATTCTCTCTCTCCCTGCCCCTCCTCTCTTTCTCTCTCTCTCTCAAAATAAATAAATAAACATTAAAAAAAATTCTCCATCAGGCATGATACTTATATCTGTTTCACTTAGATCTCTGGCTATGGCCTTGTTCATTCATTTGGGATAAATTCCTCCATCTTAGCATTTTGTCTAAGTCTCTGCCTTCTTCTCTGTGTTCAAAAAACCAGTTATGTCTCTTGCTCCTGAAAGTAATGACCTTATGAAAGAGGTCACGTGGTGCCCAGGGCTTGGCGCTTCAGGGAGTGTTTCTGGTGTGTGCTCGCTATTGTGTTTTGGCTGTTTTGTCCTTCAGGCCAGTCATCCATAGAGGCCCTCTTTGCCTGCTGTGGGCAATGTTTGGTCCCTGGCCACAGTGTGGTGAGTTTTAACTATTTGTGCTCTGGTCTGCTTGTGAAATGAGACGTGACACCACCTTCACCAAAACTGAGGCCCTGCAGAACTTTCTGATTGGGAGATGAGGTGTGGGCAAGAGTTTATGCCAGTCTTCTGGGGGAAGGGTCCACCATGACACCTGCCATAACACAAGCTTGACTGAGAAGTGCAGTTCCACAGCAGCTGAGGGGTGGTGGTGGCAGGGGGAGGGGGACTTGATGTAAGCATGTTAGGCAAATAGTGTCTGGACTGAGCTGCTTCCCTCAGGTGGCTACATGTTTATGCTAAGGGATGGGGGAGGGAAGTGGTGCCAAACAGCTCCTTTGTTTCCAGAGAAGAGTCTCCCTGAAAACTGCTTCTCAGGTAAGCCTCCTAGAATAGCAAATAATTTCCCGGCTTTGTACCCCAGATGTTTCTCAGATCACTGTTTCCACACTGTCTGGCCCCCCTATTCCCCAAGTTATTTGTCTGGCTTCTCTCCAGGAGCAGCACAGTGCCCTCCTGGCTCTATGCCAGCCAGGCCTGGTGACCTTTAAAACTCCAGGCTTTAGGGATATGGTGTGGGCCAGAGTTTGTGCTGGTCTTCTGGGGGAGGGTCTGCTGTGCTGGGACTGTGACAACCTTGACTGAGAAGGGTAGTCCCCGCCAGAGTGCAGTGGGGGATGGGGTTTGGTGTAAGCAAGTTAATCAGCCGGTGTTGGTGCTGTCCTGCTTCCCTGCTTCCTGCCAGTGGCTCTACATTTTTGCTGAGGGGTGGGGGAGGGAAATGGCACCAGTCAACTCCCCTCTTCCTGGAGAGGTTCTCCATGAACGTTGCCCCCCAGAGATGCTCTCTGAGGTGAGTGAATATTCTCCCCACTGTGTGACCCAGGAGTTCCTTTGATCCCTGCTTCCATGCTGTCTGCCCCCAAGTAGTTTTCCTGCCTTATCTCTAGGAGCAGGACATTGCCCCCAGACCTCTGTCCTAGCCAAGTCTGATGACCTTTAAAACACCAACTGATTTAAACACTCTTAACTCTTGAATCTTAACTCTAAACACTCAGACTCTTGAATCAGAAAGAGGCCTATGTATTTTGGGAGAAAAATCAGGTAAGATTGGCCTTTCAGGGAATGTAGACCCACTTACTACTTTATCACTTACTAGGTAAGGCTCCTCACCTCTTAATACCTCAGTTTTTTCATTTATTAAGTGGCAGATAATTCTAATGAGGCTGTTATAAGGATAAAATGAGTTAATACATTATAATGTGCTTAGAGTTTTGCACATATTAAGTGCTCAATAAATGCTGCTGGTATTGATAATGAAGGGAGAGGCTTCAACCATTAGTTATCTGTTTCCTGATCTCAGGCATTCAGTCTATCACCTCTTGGCCCACAGGTCCTTGCCCTGTATCTAGGGAAAGCTGAAGGGATCTGGTAGGTAGCAAGAGATAGTAATGGTAAGTCTTATCTCATTGCCAGGGCTTAATCCTTTTTGGTGTCACCTACCACTGCCCCATATCAGTCTATCAGAATCACTTCCTGGTTCTCCCTCTTCCATCTTCTTAAGGCATTTTCATCAAATTGTGGGAAAGCCCCTTTCTCCTTCTCTGTTTCTCTCTCATTCTCTGCCTTCTCTTCTGTCTCTTTCTGTTTCCCTCTCTCTCTCCTTCTCCCCACCCATCCCCTTACTTTCACTATAATTTATGAGACCAGTTAAAGTTCTGTAGGCCTAATTATTATTGCCTCCACTGCTTTTGCTTGTTTAGGAAGACATTTCTGTTTCCAGGTCAAGATGACCAGTACAAAGTTATCTTACATTGATTTACTCAAAAGATTATTCTAAATCAATACATACTTCATATGACTCACACATATTCCTTTGCTAAAGACAGAAAAACATTAAGGGAAAAAAAAAACACCCGTTATACAAGACACAGCTGAAGAACGGAAGTGATATTATGAACTATTGTTACCATCCCATGAGACAAACAGTTAAAGATGTTCTCAGTGGTCTAAACTGAACTTGTCTGATATATAACACACTCTGAATTATCGTAACTTACTATATACCAAATGTAGGCGTTGCACTGTTGTAGCTCTGAAAGGAACTGAAGTCCTTTCTTTATGGTGGTATTTTTGTTCCTGTTGTTTTTACTACATGTTAGATTAAATTGCTGACGATTACTCAAAGTACATACTAGGGATATGGCACTAACTATTCGTTAATGAGATGGAGAGATTTTGAAGCTTTGAGGCAGTCCAGAGAACTATCAATCTATGATCTTCTGCTTATAATCCTTGCAAGTAGAAACTTTGAAAAAGATGAATTGTAAGCTGAATTTTATTAACAAAGCCTGATATACTTTGGTTGCAAAAGTGATGATGCAGCACTAACCCTTGAGGCAGGGACCAAGGCTTAACTCACTTCTTATTGTGTTTTGGGCATATTTTAAGAGCAGTCCTTGGTGTCTGATGACTCCATTTCCAGATGAATTCATTCTTTATTCATTCGTAAAATATCTAATGAGAATCTGCTCTTATTGAGGGAAGAGAGGCATTAAATAATATGTCAGATGTGATGAGTGTTATGGAGAAAACATGCAGGAATACTAGGAAGGAGTCACTGTTTCATTCCAGAAGTTCAAAGAAATCTGTAAAATAATGGGGAAACTAAGCACAGAGAGAAATTGGAATTTGCATTTGTAAACCTTACTCTCTAAGGAAGTGTAGAGTTTTCCACTATTGGATTACTTTCGTCTTGCATTTCTGCTTATATGGGCAGGGATGAGGTTAGGAAGAATAAGTAGAACAACTGAATAGGGAGGGTATACTACCAGAGGGGGAACTAGGTGGATTTGGCTGGGGGAAGGGGTGGGGAGGACTGTGGTGTTCTGCATCTAAATGACTTCTCCCGGGGTAAGGAGCAGAGACAAATCAAATGCTTGAGCAGTCTCTCTTTGAGGAGACCTGATCTGGTTACAACCCCCCTTCCTAATTTGTTCTTTGCCATTCATCAGTTTAGTTTCCACCTCTGTTGGTGCAACCTCACCAACAACAGAAAAGAGTTACTCCACGCTTTTGTCTACACATACACCAAAGTTTTTTCTTTTTTTAAGTTATGATTATTTTAATTTTTTAGAGAAAGAGTGTGGGGGCAGAGAGGGAGGCTAGCGTGGAGCCAGACACAGGGCTTGATCTCACAACCCTGAGATCATGACCTGAGCTGAAATCAAAAGTCAGACACTTAACCACCTGAGCCACCAAGGTGCCTCACGTTTCTTCTTTTCAAGTCTTCCCTACTGCATGTAACTGCTTAGGATTAGGGTTCTGCATGAGGACAAACCATTCTGTGTCTCTCAAGAATGAAGAGTTCAATGTAGAGGCTTACACCACTGCTGAAAAGGCTGACATGTGAAGGATAGGGAGGCTACCTCCAGCTACTTCCTCAGGGACTATCAAGGTGGGTCTCAGGAGCTGGTCTGGAAGCCACTAGGGATCTCAAAAATGTCTGACTGTGGCACAGATGATTCTCAAAAAAAGTTACTGAAATTGTCTCTAACTTAATCAGATACCTTACACAACTGTCTCTAACTGCCTACCTGAGGTGGAAAAATAGCTTCTTTTCCACCTTCCAGATTTCATCTGAGTACCATTCATCTTTCCACGGGAAGGCGTTTCTGGAAAATGTAGTCCTAGCTTCTTCTCAGCAACAGGGAGGAGGCCTTGGGAAAGGGCACAGATACCAAGCCAACCAAAAAACAAAAAAATAAAACAACAACAACATAGACAGTGTAGGGCAGCCATCAGCCCTCCTCCTATCATGGCTCTTTCTGGTGTTTCACATGGGCATGGCTCAGAAAATTGCCCACAATCACAGTGCCTTCTCAACACCTACACCTTTGTTTAGATGCTGACACCAAGCAGTTCTCCTTGTTCAAAGCAGAGCTTAATTCTTTGAGACAAAATCTTTGAGGGGCAGTAACAGTCACAGCCTGCATAAAGAGACATTCATGTATTTGTGATGCAGGGGAAAAGGAAAGACAAGCTGAAAACTCCTTCCCCCATAATTTCCCACAAGAGGAATAAAAGAGGAAGGTCCTCTCCACCACTTCCAGCTCTTGTGGTGTTAGAGTATCAATCATCATGCATACGTGTATTGAGTGTCTATCATATTCCAGGCACTTTGCCAGGCAGTGGAGAATCAAATATAAAAAAGTGTTCTAGTTATCTGTTGTTGCATAACAACTCCAGAACTGCTGGCTTAAAATAATACTCATTTATTTTACTCTCAAATCTCAACCGGCTAGGGCCAGCAGGAAGAGCTTTTCTCTGCTCCATAGGGCATCAACTCTTCTAGGGGTCTGGGGGACCCCTTTTCATGATGGCTGCTTCACAGAGCTGGAAAGTTAGTGCTGGTTGTCAGCAGAGAGTTCAATCTGACCTGTGGGCTGTGGACCTTGGTTCCTTTCCATGGGGTCTCTCCACAGGCTTTTCTGAGGTGGCTCTGCTTCAGGCTTCCTCATGACATGGTGGCTAGGTTCCAAGAGAACAAAGCAGAAGTACATTTTTATGACCTAGACACAGAAGCGTGTCTTCTATACCCAATCCATTGGCAGAGAGAGGATCAAAGGGAAGGGACAGATTCTACCTCTTGATGGAGAGTGGCAAGGTTCTAGAAGATGTATGGGATGAAAGCTATCGTCAGCGCCATCTTTGGAATCTACAACCTGCCATAATACGCTCAGTATATTGAGGAGTTCTTTGAGTAGGTGTGAAACCGATGATTAGTGTACAACCTGAAAAGTTCCTAGAAGGCACTAAGGGAATGTCCAGAGGTTTCAGGAAGGTAGAGGAAGTGACCAGGGTCTTGAAGGATGAATGGATATGTACTGAGCAGGAAAGTACAGGGCATGGCATTCTAGACAAGAAACAGTATGAGCAAAGGCATAACTTCTGATTGAGGCCTCAGGGCTCCTCTGTGCATCTCTGCTTCCCCATTTAATTCATTCATGGAAATCCTTATAGGACTACCAGGGGCTTCCTCACAGAACCTACCATATTGCCTGGATAATCACTTCATCTTGACTTTCACATTGTTTATGCTCATTCAGCAATTTCCCATGAATATAATTCATGTCAGATGTAATTGTTTTCCTAGGCCTTAATGACTGGACTGATACTAGCCAGGTAAGCATTTTTTAGTTATTTTTTAAGTGGTCTAACCTAGTACCATTTAGCTTCTTTGCAACCAAATCCATCCCATTGTGCTTCTATTTAAATAGTCATCTCATTGCTACATTTCTTTCAGGCCGAGAGTTTTAGTAAATCAACTGTATGAGCTATTACCTGCAAATTTAACCAAGATTGTGAGGGTCTTCCAAGAAGATGATGTTTATTGCTCACTAGAGTTCTTTTTCATCTCTGTTCTAATTCTGACTTTTCCTACATGTATTGAAATTAAAAAGAGCTTTATGGAAGGCTGGGAGTAGAGCAGGCAAAGAATGAAACGTATTGCTTGCTATTTTCCTTGACCTTAGCAGTCTAGCAGGCAGGAAAGAATATTACACACGGTGAGACCTTGTGTCCATTAGTGTTTCAAAAATGCATTATGTCTCCTCTTGGGGCCTCTCCTCCTCCACAGTCTGTAGGTTCCTTGGTTTAGCCAGGATATTATTTTGAAGCACACAGCAGTAAATCACTTTGGCATTCATTTGAGGCTTCCTTGATTCAGCTTTTCAGACTAATAAATGTCTGTGGGTCTTCTGAAGTCTAGTCTGTATTTGGCAACTCATGGATAACACTGAATATGTTATGTTTGAGGCATCTACTGTTACTTCTGATTGCTAGAAGGGATCTCCCACCCTGCAGTTCTCTGTACAAACTCCAGTAGAATGAAAAACTATTAGCCTTGATTCATTATGTCTTATAGTGCTTTATTTGGTTGGCAAAACAAAGAAAAGCAATCAGCAAGTCAGTGCTGAATTTTAGTTTGTGATTTTCCTTTTTTCTTTTTCTGTTTATGCTTTGTGAAGCTGTACCTCTATCTCCCTTTAAAATGAAGTCTCTTTAGGGAAAGAGAGGTCTAAGTAAACCCTTGAATATTTGGAGCTGAAACTTGCTTTGAATGAATTTAAATACTCTAAAATGTCACTGAGAAGTACATTGACTATGATAATGAGTCTGGGATGGGATAATTGTCCTAACCATGCTTTTAGCCATAATTTCATCAATATCAGTGAACAAAATAAAGAGGCCCTCTCCTCATGGTGCTCACATTCTAATGGGGGAGACAGTGAACAGTAAACATAATGAATAAGTCAATAGCATAGTTAGTATGTTAGAAGGTGACAAATGAGACAGCAAAGGAAAAAGTGAAACAGGATACAAGAGTACTGGGGGTGAAGGGATTTTATTGTAAAAAGGGTTTTGAGTAGGGGGCTCACTGAAGGTGACATCTGACCAAAGACTACATAGGTGAGAGAGTTTGCCAACTGGTCTTTCACACTTTCTTCTCACCCCTCAACTGTCTCACCTTTATCTGCACCTTCCCTAACCGCCACCATATAAAGGGGCTGTGCTGATAACCTTGCCCATACTGTGACAGAGAATAGAAGGAGTCAGGTGGGGTCTTCTGCATCTATCCCCATCCCTGCCTTCCCTCTGTTACTATGCATGAAGTGTCTGCCACTGTGCATGAAATGTCTGCTGCTATCCCAGGAGCCCTTCCATTATGTGCTATATCCCCTCCCATTTCACCTTCTCAAGGACATTTCTCCTTTAACTGTCTCCTCTGTCTCCTGCATCATCAGTTTTTGCTCTCTTATCAATCATTACAAACATGCACCTGTAACTCACATCTTTTTTTCCTCCTGTAACTTAACATCTTAAAAGGAAAAATCCCTTGATCCCCTATGTTCTCCTCCAACAACTGTTCCTTTCTTTTCTCTGCTTCACAGAAAATCTTCTTGGAAGATTTGTCTAGCATTATTGTCTCCATTTTCTCACCTACCATTTTCTTTTTAAACTACTCAGGCTCAGCTTTCTCCTTCATCACTCAACAGAAACTGCTTTCATAAAGGTCAGCCATGACCAAAACCAAAAGTCATGACATCTCTGTTATCTTACGGACATGGTCAGCAGCATCACTGCCCACAGTCCATCATTTGTTCCTTGAAAAATGTTCTTTCCTTGACTCTGGAGCATGTCACGCTCTCCTAGCTTTCTCCCTTCTTCATTGGCTCTTTCTCAATCTCCCTTGCTGGCCCACGTCTTCTATTTGATATCCAAATACTAGAGCATCCTCATTCCTGCTCCTGAGTTATTCCTTATAAATCTCCTTATGATCTCATGAAGTTCCATACAGATCTTTATATTACTTCCACTTGCCACTCAAGGCTTTGTTATCTCAGGGACTTAACAGGGTTTAGTTTTCCATCTCAGGATAATAGAGTTGGGGGAGGGGGAAGGGGGCTGCTTTTATAGTTACCAGGGACCCAGCATTACTGAAGCTTCACCCTGCCACCGTGGCAGGGAAAGGTGAATCACACAGCAGTCTTCAAGGTTCTGCTCACAACTCAATGGCTAGAGCTCATCATATGGTTCCAGCCTACCACAGTGGGCCAGGAAACTCAGAAGTCCATCTTTCCTGAAGGTGAAGAGAACCCAATGCCAGGGACCTATTAATGGAACCCACACAACATTAGCATTATTTAATATATATTAACACTTATAATATTATCTAATAATATTTAATCTAATATATTTAATATATGTATATAATATATAACATATAATAACATATATAGCTATATATCTATGTCTGTTGATATATAGGTAGCTAGCTAAGTCCTTTAAAGTAGGGAAAGGAGATATATCAGTTTCTCACTAGTATAATGCTGATATGAGTTATGTATAGTCTATCAGCTGCATTTCTCTGTTATAATAACTCATATGAGTTCCATTCTTGACAGCTTTTTTATAATCTTTAGGTAAAAGGCACTTTGTAAGCTATACAACTATGTGCCCTGTTATTGCATCTTCCAATTTTGATCAGCATTCCACCAAAAGATAAATAGAATAGGCCTCAGAAGGATGTCATAACCTTTCCAAGCTCATTAGAAAGTATTTCCAAAGTTAAATTGCTTCTTCCCTGGCAGCAGCCACCCTGTTCATCTGTCCTTTCTGGGTCATGCTTATTTTATGGCTGTTAATCACTGCAGTTTAGTAAGGGCATAATGACACATGGGTTATTGACTGAGTCATAACTGTAAATAGTTATCAGTGGGTTGATCATTTATGATAATACAAAGCATACCAGTGATGATATAGATGTCCCCACATTCAACTTCCATACTTCTACCTTGAAGGAGTAGGGAGATGTTATGATCTGTAACAAGTGAAAGGACTTTTCGCGTGTGTAGATCAGAATTGAAATTGCTTACTTCTGAGGGGAGATTTAATGCTGCACAGAGAGAGCATCCACAAAGGAATCCTTTTCACTCCTGTGCTCTCATAGGACATTAAGCTAACTTCTGTTCATATCCATTGCATCATTTATAGTTAGTATCATAGTGGATCTGCTAAAATGTGAGTTCCTTGAGGTGTAGGAACAATGTTTTAGCTTTCTTTGTATCCCTAGGGGCCAATGTAGTGCTTAGGATATAGTTAAGATTATCTTTAATAACGTTGCCTGTTTGAATGAATTTATGATTGGTTATGTTGTTAGAAAGAAAATACCATTGCTTTACACACTAGGTCTACTGTGATCCTGAGTAGGTGATGGAAGAAGACTATTCTATATCAGTGTGGATTAGTTAGCACTACTCATTGGATATAATCCCTCTTCCTGATGGCCTTATAAACAATGGATCCATATGACTATTTCTGTCCAGTGGGATGGGCACAGAAGTGGCATGTGTCTTTATGAGACCCGCTGAGATCTTTCTTCCTCTGGCACAGTGACCTATCATCATGCATCACTGAATGAGCTCACTAAAATGAGCTGACCTGCAATGGACAGGTAGCATAAATAAAAAAGAAACCTGGGGCACCTAGGTGGCTCAGTCGGTTGAGCGTCCAACTTCAGCTCAGGTCACGATCTCACGTTTCATGAGTTCAAGGCCCGTGTTGGGCTCTGTGCTGACAGCTCGGAGCCTGGAGCCTGCTTCCAATTCTCTGTCTCCTTATCTCTCTGCCCCTCCCCCACTCATGCTCCGTCTCTCTCTGTCTCAGAAATAAACATTAAAAACATTTAAAAAAAAAAAAAGCAATAAACCTTTATCATTGCACCAGCCAATAAACATAGTGTAATTTTAAATACTCTACTTTTCATGTGAAAAGTAAAAAGGGATATCAAATTAATTTTAATAGCTTTATTTAATCCAATTGATCTAAATTATTTAAACCTGTAATCAACATAGAAGTTAGATATTTTATATTCTTTATTTCAGATATTCTAAGTTTTCAAAATTTAGTATATATTTTCTACAGAAAGCACATCTCAATTTGGACTAGCTATATTTTAAGTGCTCCGTGGCCACATGTGGCCGGTAGCTACCATATTGACAGTATAGCTCTACCATTTTAAGTCACTGATATTTGGAGTTATTTGTTGCTGCAGCATAACTTAACCCATCTTGACTGACACACCAAACATTGATTTTATTCACATATCTTGATGCATAGTAGCCAAGAGCAGGTTGTTCATTTAATGGCAAGATAGGGAACCTTTGATGAACTGTGTGAAGATTAGCTCCTTAGCACTGGACCTGTCCTGATTGTGACCTAGAGGAATGTTTGCTTGAATTCATCATAAATTTAAGCCATATTGAAATCTTTGTGGTGGCAAGAAGATGACTTTTTTCTGTCTAATAGGGTTTTAACAAGGTAATCAACAACATGAAAAAGCTATTCAGTCTCGATTCCAAGATGTTCATAAATTAATTTAGGGAACATTCATTCTCAATGACTATGTACTTAATAACACACTGGGTACTGGGAACACAGCTGTGCAGAAGCTGAACAGTCTCCTAGAGACAACAGTGTAATACATAATTACAGGATTAATTCATTGAAATATGACCTGTATTAGTTTTATATTGCTGCATAAGAGATTACCTCAAACTTAGAAGCTTAAAATAACCCATGTTTATGATTTCATAGTTTCTGCAGGTGTCACGAGTCCGGGTATGTCTCTTTCACTCAGCATCCCATAAGACTGCCATCAGGTGTCAGCCGGGCTGCGTTCCTTTCTGGAGCTTAAGTTCCTCTCACGTGGCTATTGGCAGAATTTCATTTCTAGAGGTTTTAGGACCAATACCCCCATTTTCTTGCTGGCTGCCAACCAGGGATTGTTCTCAACTCCTGGAACCACTTGTGGTTCCTTGCCCTCATAGACCCTCTTACAATACAGTAGCTCATTTCCTCAAAACCAGGAGAATCTCTCTGATCTCAAGACTCTTGTAATGACTCACCTGATTAGTTCAGGCCAATCCAGGATAATCTGTGCTTGTGATTAATTAAAAATAAACAGATCAGTATCCCGATTCCAGGAGTGATAGCCCCTCATATACACAGGTTCCACCCACACTGAAGAAGAGATAGTTATACAGGACACCAGAAGGGTGAGAACCTTGGGGATAATATTAAAATTCTGCCTGCCATGTAACTTGAGACCTGAAAGAGCTTGGAATTCATGAGGCAGAGAAAATAGCACATGAGAGACCCCTGAGACTTGGCGATTAAGAAAGAAGGTCCATATGCCTGAAGCCTAGAGAAGGAAAAGGTGGGACAAAATAATCACTTAAGTGACTTTCCAGAGAGCCATAGGAAACCATGGGTTACAATGCATTTTTTAAATATTTATTTATTTAGAGAGAATGTATACGCGTGAGGCAGGGGACGAAGAGACAAAAGGGGGGGGAGAGAGAATCTCAAGCAGGCTCTGAACTGTCAGCATGGAGCCTGATGTGGGGCTTGAACCCATGAACCTGACATGATCATGACCTGAGCTGAAATCAAGAGTCACACACTTAACTGATTAAGCCACCCAGGCACACCAAGATGACAATGCATTTTTAAAGATCTCTCTGGGGGCGCCTGGGTGGCGCAGTCGGTTAAGTGTCCGACTTCAGCCAGGTCACGATCTCACGGTCTGTGAGTTCGAGCCCCGCGTCGGGCTCTGGGCTGATGGCTCAGAGCCTGGAGCCTGTTTCCGATTCTGTGTCTCCCTCTCTCTCTGCCCCTCGCCCGTTCATGCTCTGTCTCTCTCTGACCCAAAAATAAATAAACGTTGAAAAAAAAAATTTAAAGATCTCTCTGATGTTAGTGAGAATACACAAGGCAAGAATGGAATTGAAAGGAGCCCAACTAAGAAGCTGTTGTAATCATTGAGGAGATAGATGATGGTGGCTCAAAGGAGAATGACAGCAGTGGGGATGGTGAGAAGTGGACAGATTCAAAAGCATTTTAAGAGGTAGAATCAATAAGACATGGTGAATAATTATATGTAGGGTAAGAAAAAAGGATAAGTCAAAGACAACTCTTGGACTCGAGCACCTAGCTGGGTGGTTTTGCCATTCCCTGAATCCAGGGACACTCAGGAAAGCAGTTTTGCCAGAGAAGTGAATCTGTTTTAGGCACACTGAGACTGATGTGCCACTGAGACAGCCAAGGGCACATATGATGTTGATCATTGGCTATGCTGATCTGGAACTCAGAAGAGAGGTCTGGGCCAAAGATGAGAATCTGGGAGACATTGGATGATAGGTGTCATTGAAAGCCATTGGGAAAGGATAAGATCATCTAGGAAAAACAGGCAGGTGAGACTAGAGCCTGAATGAGCAACCCCATTTAAAGGTTTGCTGAAGAGGAGTGAGTGGTCATTTCACACATCTATTTCCTGTCACTGATGCTAATATCATCCTCAGGGAATAAACATTGGGACCATTTAGGAATATGCACAGTACTGCAGAGGTTTCTCTCCACCAGGAGACAGTGAGAATGTGTATGTGCATGGAATTGTAGAGAGAGAATTACATCAGAATCAGCTGAAGAGCTTTTTTGAACTACACTTAAAATTCTCACATGTCCCTATGGGAATAAAGTATAAAAATGAAAAAAAGAAAAAAAATCTCCTTAGAGATGTGTGCCTCATTTTTCAGAGAAAGTGGAAGCTTAGAAAAGTACAAGTGATTTCCGCCATGACCCACAGCTGGCTAGAAGGCAGCCTTGCTGAGAGGAGCAGAAATTGCTTAGTGATTACCTCCAGCCCTTGACCCCACCAGAAATGTGCAATTCTTCATAAGTTTCAGAGAGTAGATTCCAGATCCACCAAGAAATTGTAGCATCAGTTAGGGGTTAGTAGAATGTCCACCAAGCATTCAGTAACTCTGGGAGGAAGAGGAAGTGCTTATTAAGCCATTTGAGCAATACAAGTCTGTCAGTTTCAGAACAACCCTAGAAGGTGTGTATTACTAATCCTCATTTTACAAATGAGGAAATGGAGGCTCCTGAACTAAATAATGTACCCAGTAATGTGAGTAGCACAACCATACTTCAAATTTGTTTTTACTACTGGCCTTACATTCATTTTAGGATGTTTACAGGGAACTGTATGCATTATACCCTGGATTCCAATGTGTAACTAAGCATTTTCCAAAAAAATAAAACGACAGTGGAATTGAATCCATGAGACAATACATTCACATTAGCCCCAGCTCTCCTCTTGGGGAGCAGCTGTTCTGAAGTCCAGTTGTCTTGATGAGAACGCAGGTCCCACTCCTTCTGTGTGATCTTAGAAAAGGTACCCTACCTCTTCGTGCTTTGGTTCTTTTTGTCTGCAATAAATTAGGATAACAATAATGCCTGCTTCATAGGGTTTGGTGAAGATTGTTATTATGTATGTAAAAGCCCTAAAATACTTCCTAGCACGTGGTAGACTATGTAACTGCTCCCACCTCTACCACTATGTTTTTTTATTGAACTATAGTTGACATACAATGTTATATTAGCTTCAGGTGTACAACATAGTGATTTGACAATTCTATACATTCTTCTGTGCTCACCATAGATATAGTTACCATCTGTCACCATATAGCGTTATTGCAATATTATTGACTATATTCCCTATGCTGTACTTTTCATCTTCATGACTTCTTTATTTTATAACTGTTAAGTTTGTACCTTCTAATCCCCTTTACCTATTTTGCGCACCCCCCCAGCAACCACCTATTTGTCCTCTGTATTTATGATTCTATTTCTGTTTTGTCTTTTTAGTTTCCATATATAAGTGAAATCATATGGTACTTGTGTTTATCTGTCTGACTTATTTCACTTAGCATCATATCCTCTAGGGTATAATATAGGGTAACACATACACACACAGCCTACACCTTCTTTACCCATTCATCTATCGATGGACACTTGGGTTGCTTCCATAACTTGGCTGTTATAAATAATGCTGCAACAAATATAGGGCTGCATATATCTTTTTGAATTAGTGTTTTCATTTTCTCTGGGTAAATATCTGGTAGTAAAATTACTGGATTGTAAGGTATTTCTATTTTTAATTGTTTGATGAACCACAAGGCTGTTTTCCACAGTGGTTGCACAAATTTATATTTCCACCAATGGTGGAAATATCTTAACCCCTTATTGCATATATTATTTGTAAACATCTCCCATTCAGCAGGTTGACCTTTCATTTTGTTGATGGTTTCCTTCACTATGCAAAAGCTTTTTATTTTGGTGTATTCCCAGTAGTTTATTTTTGCTTTTGTTCCCCTTATCTGGGGAGACATATCTAGAAAAATATTCTAAGGTTGATGTCCAAGCAATTACTGCCTGTGTTTTCTTTTAGGAGTTTTATTGTTTTAAGTTTCACATTTAAGTCTTTAAAAAAATTTTTTTTTCAACGTTTATTTATTTTTGGGACAGAGAGAGACAGAGCCTGAACGGGGGAGGGGCAGAGAGAGAGGGAGACACAGAATCGGAAACAGGCTCCAGGCTCCGAGCCATCAGCCCACAGCCTGACGGCGGGGCTCGAACTCACCGACCGTGAGATTGTGACCTGGCTGAAGTCGGACGCTTAACCGACTGCGCCACCCAGGCACCCCTTAAGTCTTTAATCCATTTTGAGTTTATGTTTGTGTATGGTGTAAGAAAGTGGTTCAGTTTCATTCTTTTGCAGTGGCTGTCCAGTTTTCCCAGCACCATTCATTAAAGAGACTGTTTTTTCCCCATTGTATATTTTTGCCTCCTTTGTCATAGATTAACTGACCATATAAATATGGGTTTCTTTCTGGGCCCTCTGTTGTGTTCCATTGATTCATGTGTCTATTTTTGCATCAGCACCATACTGTTTTTTTTCTATAATGTTTTAGAAGTTTATTTATTTGAGAAAGAGCAAGTGAGTGGGGGTGGGGCAGAGAGGGAAAGAGAGAATCCCAAGAAGGCTCCACACTGTTAGCACAGAACCTAATGCAGAGCTCAAACTCATGAAAACCATGAGATCACAACCTGAGCTGAAACCAAGAGTTGGACGCTTAACTGACTGAGCCACCCAGGCACCTTGCACCACCACAGTTTTGTAGCATACCTTGAAATCTGGGACTGTGATGCCTCTAGCTTTGTTGTTCTTTCTCAAGATTGCTTTGGCTAGTTGGGGTCTTTTGTGGTTCTATTCAAATGTTATGATTCTGTTCTAGTTCTGTGAAAAATACTATTGGTATTTTGATAGGGATTACATTGAATCTGTAGAATGCTTTTGGTAGTATGGACATGTTAACAGTAATAATTCTTCCAATCCATAACCATGGTGTATCATCTTCAATTTCTTTTATCAATATCTTGCAGTTTTCAGTGTGTAAGTCTTTTACCTCCTTGGTTAAATTTATTCCTAGCTATTTTACTCTTTTTGGTGCCCATTGCAAATGAGATATTGTTTTCTTAATTTTTCTTTCTGCTACTTCATTATTAGTATATAGAAATGTAACAGATTTCTGTATATTAATATTCTATCCTGCACCTTTGCTGAATTAATTTATTCTAACAGTTTTTGTTTTGGTTTTTTTGGTGGAGTCTTTAGGGTTTTCTACGTATAGTGTCATGTCATCTATCTGCAAATAGTGACAATTTAACTTCTTCATTTCTAATATGGATGCCTTTTATCTCTTTTTCCTGTCTGATTGCTATGGCTAGAACTTCCAGTTTTATGTTGAATAACAGTGGTGAGAGAGGACATCCTTGTTTTGTTTCTGATCTTAGAGGAAAACCTCTAAGCTTTTCACCATTAAATATGATATTAGCTGTGGGTTTATATGGCCGTTATATGTTGAGGTTTGGTCCCTCTAAACCCACTTTGTTGAGAGTTTTTATCATGAATTAATATTGAATTTTGTCAGATTCTTTTTCTGCATGTAATGAGATAATCCTATGGTTTTGTCCTTCATTTTGCTAATTTGATATATCACATTCATTGATTCGTGGATATTAAACCATCTTTGTATCCCAGGAATAAATCCCACATGATCATGGTGAATGATCCTCTTAATGTATTGTGTAATTCACTTTGCTAATATTTTGTTGGGTGTTTTTGCATCTGTGTTCATCAGAGATGTGTAGTATAGTTTTCTTTTTTTCTAGTGTCTTTTTCTGGTTTTGGTATTAGAGTAATGTTGGTTTCATAGAATGAGTTTTAAAGTTTTCCTTCCTCTTCAATATTTTGGAATAGTTTGAGAATAGTTATTAACTGTTCTTTAAATATTTGGTAGAATTTACCTTTGATACCGTCTGGTCTTGGAGTTTTACTTCTTGGGAGTTTTTTGATTACCAATTGAATTTCATAACAGTAATCATTCTGTTCAGATTTTCTGTGATTTCCTAATTTGGTTTTAGAATATTGAATGTTTATAGGAAATTATTCATTTCTTCTAGGTTGTCTGATTTTTGGCATATATTTTTCATAGTAGTTTCATAATCCTTTATATTCCTGTGGTATTCATTGTCACCTCTCTTTAATTTCCAGTTTATTTACTTGAATCCTCTCTTTTTGTCTTGATGAGTCTGGCTAAAGGTTTATCAATTTTGTTTATCTTTTCAAAGAACCAGTTCTTTGATTGATCTTTTCTATTGGTTTGTTTGTTTGTTTGTTTGTTTTTGGTCTCCATTTCATTTATTTCTACTCTGACCTTTATTATTACTTTCCTTCTACTAACTTTGGGATTTACTTATTTTTCTTTTTCTGGTTTCTTTGTGAGGTTAAATTGTTTGAGATTATTCTTGCTTCTTGAGGTAAGCTGTATCACTATAAATTCCCTTTTAGAACGCTTTTGCTCTGTCCCAAAGATTTGGGACAACTTTGTTTCCATTTACTTTTGTCTGCATGTATTTTTTATTTCCTTTTAGATTTCTTCATTTATCCATTGGTTGTTTAGAAGTATGTTGTTTAGCCTCCATGTGGTTGTGGGGTTTTTTTCTAGTTTTTTTTTTCCTTGTAATTGAGTTCTAGTCTAATGCCATTTTGGTTAGAAAACATGCTTAGTATGATTTCAGTCTTCTTAATTTATTGAGACTTGTTTTGTGGTCTAACATGATCTATCCTGGAAACTCTTCAATGTGCTGTTGAAAAAAATGTGTCCTGCCAATTTTGGACAGAATGTTCTGTATATATCTCAAGTCCATCTGTTGTAATGTGTCATTAAAAGCCACTGTTTATTGATTTTCCTCTGTGGATGATCTATTCGCTGATGTAAGTAGGATGTTAAAGTCTCCTACCTTTAATGTAATACTTTCAGTTCTTACCTTTATGTTTGTTAATATTTGTTTTATGTATTTAGGTGCTCTATGTTGGGTGCTTAGATATTTACAGTTGTTATATCCTCTTGTTGGACTGATCACTTGGTCATTTTGTAATTCCCTTCTTTGTGTCTTGTCACAGTATTTTTTAGCATATACATGTATTTTCAATTTTCTACCCACATTGTTTTTTTTCAATATATGAAATTTATTGTCAAATTGGTTTCCATACAACTGCCAGTGCTCATCCCGAAAGGTGCCCTCCTCAATACCCATCACCCACCCCCCTCTTCCTCCCACCCCCCATCAACCCTCAGTTTGTTCTCAGTTTTTAAGAGTCTCTTATGCTTTGGCTCTCTCCCACTCTAACCTCTTTTTTTTTTTCCTTCCCCTCCCCCATGGGTTTCTGTTAAGTTTCTCAGGATCCACATAAGAGTGAAAACATATGGTATCTGTCTTTCTCTGTATGGCTTATTTCACTTAGCATCACACTCTCCAGTTCCATCCATGTTGCTACAAAGGGCCATATTTCATTCTTTCTCATTGCCCTGTAGTACTCCATTGTGTATATAAACCACAATTTCTTTATCCATTCATCAGTTGATGGACATTTAGGCTCTTTCCACAATTTGGCTATTGTTGAGACTGCTGCTATAAACATTGGGGTACAAGTGCCCCTATGCATCAGTACTCCTGTAGCCCTTGGGTAAATTCCTAGCAGTGCTATTGCTGGGTCATAGGGTAGGTCTATTTTTAATTTTCTGAGGAACCTCCACACTGCTTTCCAGAGCGACTGCACCAATTTGCATTCCCACCAACAGTGCAAGAGGGTTCCCGTTTCTCCACATCCTCTCCAGCATCTATATAGTCTCCTGATTTGTTCATTTTGGCCACTCTGACTGGCGTGAGGTGATATCTGAGTGTGGTTTTGATTTGTATTTCCCTGATGAGGAGCGACGTTGAGCATCTTTTCATGTGCCTGTTGGCCATCTGGATGTCTTCTTTAGAGAAGTGTCTATTCATATTTTCTGCCCATTTCTTCACTGGGTTATTTGTTTTTTGGGTGTGGAGTTTGGTGAGCTCTTTATAGATTTTGGATACTAGCCCTTTGTCCGATATATCATTTGCAAATATCTTTTCCCATTCCGTTGTTTGCCTTTTAGTTTAGTTGGTTGTTTCCTTTGCGGTGCAGAAGCTTTTTATCTTCATAAGGTCCCAGTAATTCATTTTTGCTTTTAACTCCCTTGCGTTTGGGGATGTGTCGAGTAAGAGATTGCTACGGCTGAGGTCAGAGAGGTCTTTTCCTGCTTTCTCCTCTAGGGTTTGGATGGTTTCCTTTCTCACATTCAGGTCCTTTATCCATTTTGAGCTTATTTTTGTGAATGGTGTGAGAAAGTGGTCTAGTTTCAACCTTCTGTATGTTGCTGTCCAGTTCTCCCAGCACCATTTGTTAAAGAGACTTTTTTCCATTGGATGTTCTTTTCTGCTTTGTCAAAGATTAGTTGGCCCTATGTTTGTGGGTCTAGTTCTGGGGTTTCTATTCTATTCCATTGGTCTATGTGTCTGTTTTTGTGCCAATACCATGCTGTCTTGATGATGACAGCTTTGTAGTAGAGGCTAAAGTCTGGGATTGTGATGCCTCCGGCTTTGGTCTTCTTCAAAATTACTTTGGCTATTCGGGGCCTTTTGTGGTTCCATATGAATTTTAGGATTGCTTGTTCTAGCTTCGAGAAGAATGCTGGTGCAATTTTGATTGGGATTGCATTGAATGTGTAGATAGCTTTGGGTAGTATTGACATTTTGATAATATTCTTCCAATCCATGAGCAGGGAATGTCTTTCCATTTCTTTATATCTTCTTCAATTACCTTCATAAGCTTTCTATAGTTTTCAGCATACAGATCTTTTACATCTTTGGTTAGATTTATTCCTAGGTATTTTATGCTTCTTGGTGCAATTGTGAATGGGATCAGTTTCTTTATTTGTCTTTCTGTTGCTTCATTGTTAGTGTACAAGAATGCAACTGATTTCTGTACATGGATTTTGTATCCTGCAACTTTGCTGAATTCATGTATCAGTTCTAGCAGACTTTTGGTGGAGTCTATCGGATTTTCCATGTATAGTATCATGTCATCTACAAAAAGGGAAAGCTTGACTTCATCTTTGCCAATTGTGATGCCTTTGATTTCCTTTTGTTGTCTGATTACTGATGCTAGAACTTCCAACACTATGTGAAACAACAGCGGTGAGAGTGGGCATCCCTGTCGTGTTCCTGATCTCAGGGAAAAAGTTCTCAGTTTTTCCCCATTGAGGATGATGTTAGCTGTAGGCTTTTCATAAATGGCTTTTATGATGTTTAAGTATGTTCCTTCTATCCCGACTTTCTCAAGGGTTTTTATTAAGAAACGTTGCTGAATTTTGTCAAAGGCCTTTTCTGCATCAATTGACAGGATCATATGGTTCTTCTCTTTTCTTTTATTAATGTGATGTATCACGTTGATTGATTTGCGAATGTTGAACCTGCATCCCAGGAATGCATCCCACTTGATCATGGTGAATAATTCTTTTTATATGCTGTTGAATTCGATTTGCTAGTATCTTATTGAGGATTTTTGCATCCATATTCATCAGGGACATTGGCCTGTAGTTCTCTTTTTTTACTGGGTCTCTGTCTGGTTTAGGAATCAAAGTAATACTGGCTTCATAGAATGAGTCTGGAAGTTTTCCTTCCCTTTCTATTTCTTGGAATAGCTTGACAAGGATAGGTATTATTTCTGCTTTAAACGTCTGGTAGAACTCCCCTGGGAAGCCATCTGGTCCTGGACTCTTATTTGTTGGGAGATTTTTGATAACCGATTCAATTTCTTCGCTGGTTATGGGTCTGTTCAAGCTTTCTATTTCCTCCGGATTGAGTTTTGGAAGAATGTGGGTGTTTAGGAATTTGTCCATTTCTTCCAGGTTGTCCAATTTGTTGGCATATAATTTTTCATAGTATTCCCTGATAATTGTTTGTATCTCTGAGGGATTGGTTGTAATAATTCCATTTTCCTTCATGATTTTATCTATTTGGGTCATCTCCCTTTTCTTTTTGAGAAGCCTGGCTAGAGGTTTGTCAATTTTGTTTATTTTTTCAAAAAACCAACTCTTGGTTTCGTTGATATGCTCTACAGTTTTTTTAGATTCTATATTGTTTATTTCTGCTCTGATCTTTATTATTTATCTTATTCTGCTGGGTGTAGGCTGCCTTTGCTGTTCTGCTTCTGTTTCCTTTAGGTGTGCTGTTAGATTTTGTATTGGGGATTTTTCTTGTTTCTTGAGATAGGCCTGGATTGCAATGTATTTTCCTCTCAGGACTGCCTTTGCTGCATCCCAAAGCGTTTGGATTGTTGTATTTTCATTTTCGTTTGTTTCCATATATTTTTTAATTTCTTCTCTAATTGCCTGGTTGACCCACTCATTCGTTAGTAGGGTGTTCTTTAACCTCCATACTTTTGGAGGTTTTCCAGACTTTTTCCTGTGGTTGATTTCAAGCTCATAGCATTGTGGTCTGAAAGTATGCATGGTATAATTTCAATTCTTGTATACTTATGAAGGGCTCTTTTGTGACCCAGTATATGATCTATTTTGGAGAATGTTCCATGTGCACTCGAGAAGAAAGTATATTCTGTTGCTTTGGGATGCAGAGTTCTAAATATATCTGTCAAGTCCATCTGATCCAATGTATCATTCAGGGCCCTTGTTTCTTTATTGACCGTGTGTCTAGATGATCTATCCATTTCTGTAAGTGGAGTGTTAAAGTCCCCTGCAATTACCACATTCTTATCAATAAGGTTGCTTATGTTTATGAGTAATTGTTTTATATATTTGGGGGCTCCTGTATTTGGTGCACAGACATTTATAACTGTTAGCTCTTCCTGATGGATAGACCCTGTAATTATTATAGAATGCCCTTCTTCATCTCTTGTTATAACCTTTAATTTAAAGTCTAGTTTGTCTGATATAAGTATGGCTACTCCAGCTTTTTTTGGCTTCCACTAGCATGATAAATAGTTCTCCATCCCCTCACTCTCAATCTAAAGGTGTCCTCAGGTCTAAAATGAGTCTCTTGTAGACAGCAATAGATGGGTCTCGTTTTTTTTATCCATTCTGATACCCTATGTCTTTTGGTTGGTGCATTAATCCATTTACATTCAGTGTTATTATAGAAAGATATGGGTTTAGAGTCATTGTGATGTCCGTAGGTTTCATGCTTGTAGCGATGTCTCTGGTACTTTGTCTCACAGGATCCCCCTTAGGATCTCTTGTAGGGCTGGCTTAGTGGTGACGAATTCCTTCAGTTTTTGTTTGTTTGCGAAGACCTTTATCTCTCCTTCTATTCTAAATGACAGACTTGCTGGATAAAGGATTCTCGGCTGCATATTTTTTCTGTTTAGCACACTGAAGATATCGTGCCAATCCTTTCTGGCCTGCCAAGTTTCAGTAGAGAGGGCAGTCACGAGTCTTATAGGTCTCCCTTTATATGTGAGGGCACGTTTATCCCTTGCTGCTTTCAGAATTTTCTCTTTATCCTTGTATTTTGCCAGTTTCACTATGATATGTCGTGCAGAAGATCGAATCAAGTTACGTCTGAAGGGAGTTCTCTGTGCCTCTTGGATTTCAATGCCTTTTTCCTTCCCCAGTTCAGGGAAGTTCTCAGCTATTATTTCTTCAAGTACCCCTTCAGCATCTTTCCCTCTGTCTTCCTCCTCTGGGATACCAATTATGCGTACATTATTTCTTTTTAGTGTATCACTTAGTTCTCTAATTTTCCCCTCATACTCCTGGATTTTTTTATCTCCTTTTTCTCAGCTTCCTCTTTTTCCATAATTTTATCTTCTAGTTCACCTATTCTCTCCTCTGCCTCTTCAATCCGAGCCATGGACGTTTACATTTTATTTTGCATGTCGTTTAAAGCATTTTTCAGCTCCTCCTGACTGTTCCTTCGTCCCTTGATCTCTGTAGCAAGAGATTCTCTGCTGTCCTCTATACTGTTTTCAAGCCCAGCGATTAATTTTATGACTATTATTCTAAATTCACTTTCTGTTATATTATTTAAATCCTTTTTGATCAGCTCATTAGCTGTTGTTATTTCCTGGAGATTCTTTTGAGGGGAATTCTTCCGTTTGGTCATTTTGGATAGTCCCTGGAGTGGTGAGGACCTGCAGGGCACTTCCCCTGTGCTGTGGTGTATAACTGGAGTTGGTGGGCGGGGCTGCAGTCAGCCCTGATGTCTGCCCCCAGCCCACCGCTGGTGCCACAGTCAGACTGGTGTGTGCCTTCTCTTCCCCTCTCCTAGGGGCGGGATTCACTGTGGGGTGGCATGGCCATCTGGGCTACTTGCACACTGCCAGGCTTGTGGTGCTGGGGATCTGGCGTATTAGCTGGGGTGGGTAGGCAAGGTGCATGGGGGCAGGAGGGGCAGGTTTAGCTCACTTCTCCTTAGGTGATCCACTTCAGGAGGGGCCCTGTGGCAGCGGGAGGGAGTCAGAGCCACTGCCGGAGGGGTGGCTCCGCAGAAGCACAGCGTTGGGTGTTTGCACGGAGCAAGCAAGTTCCCTGGCAGGAACTGATTCCCTTTGGGATGGGCGAGGGAGATGGCGCTGGCGAGCGCCTTCGTTCCCCGCCAAACTGAGCTCTGTCGTCCCAGGCCTCGGCAACTCTCCCTCCCGTTGTCCTCCAGCCCTCCCGCTTTCAGAGCAGAGCTGTTAACTTATGACCTCCCAGATGCTAAGTCCCACTTGCTGTCGGAACACACTCCGTCTGGCCCCTCCGCTTTTGCAAGCCAGACTCGGGGCTCTGCTTGGCTGGCGGGCCGCCCCTCCTCCCCGGCTCCCTCCCGCCAGTCCGTGGAGTGCGCACTGCCTCTCCACTCTTCCTACCCTCTTCTGTGGGCCTCTCGTCTGCGCTTGGCTCCAGAGACTCCGTTCTGTTAATCCTCTGGCAGTGTTCTGGGTTATTTAGGCAGGTGTAGGTGGAATCTAAGTGATGAGCAGGACGTGCAGTGAACCCAGCGTCCTCCTATGCCACCATCTTCCTAGTAACTCCTCGTCAAAGTATTTTTTTAAGTCTACATTTTTATGAGTATTGCTACTCTGCCTTTTTTTTTTTTTTTCATTTCTATTTGCATGGAATATCTTTTTTCATTTCTTCACTTTCAATCTATATGTGTCTTCAGGTCTGAACCACCATAGTTTTTTTCTCCAAGAGGCTTATCTGAATTCCTAGCTGAAATTAATGTTTTTTGGCTGCAGCATTTTAAGAGTTTTCTTTGTTTTTCTACCAATATAGTTATAAGAAAGTGACACCCTGCTATTTGCCTAAGGTGATACAGAACAGGTGCAAGTAACTACCCTGATTTGACCCTTTGTGCTCAATAAATTAAAATGTGAAGCATATTTATGCCCCAGGCCCTTTGCCTTTGACTCTTCTTGCTGCCTGGAATGTTCTGTCCCTGGATAATGAAACCACATTCTTATACACTTTCTTTGGGTGTCTGCTCAGATGTCACCTTACCAAAAAGCCTATTCATACCCCTGTATCTAAAATAAAATCTTCCAACCATTACTTTTTATTTTCTTCACCTTATTTATTTTTCTTCAAGGCATACCATCAGAAATACTATATACCTATTTATTCAAAGTCTCTCTCCCCAGTAGAATTCATGGGAGCAGAGATTCAGTCTGTTTTATTCACAGCTGTCCTCCCAACACCTTGTAGGTTCTCAATAATGGTTTGTGGAATACATAAATGGATAAGTGAGTGAGTGTTAAATTATAGTTCATAGGATGAGATTCATGGTCACCTGCAGAGAACACCATGATTTCCAAGGTACACTTCCACTGAATAAGTTTGGAACCAAGTGAATTATTCCAGCCCCTCCTTCTGCAGGTGAGGAAACTTAAGTCAGAAAGGAAAGGCCCGTTAGCAAATCTAAGGTCCACTCAGAGACCAGGCTGGGACCAGGCAATTTTCAACACGCTTTTCCATGTTATTCCAATTTGAGCCTCAAAACAGCCATAGACATTTGCAGCTCAGGGGCCATGTTATCTCTGTGTGGTCAGTGAGGAACTGAGAGTCAGAGGAGTGAAGTGACTTACCCAAGTGTGCAGTGAGCTGTGGGAGGACCTTCCCACGCGTTCTTTCTACTGCACAGTAGTACCCAGTTGTCTGTTGGCCAATGGTTACCTTTCAAGACAAACCAAGGATACTTCTAGATACTTTTGGGAAGTATCTATGCCTAGGTTTCCATTAGTCTTCTCTTCCTAAGCTCCAGCTCTCTTAAGACCATTTCTTTCAAATTTAAAAAATGGATTTGCATCATCTTTTGAGCTCAGTTGGCCTAGGGATGATGGACAGGCCTTTTTACACTTGATCTTAGCCAAAAGGCCGAGAAGCGATGGACAGGCCTTTTTAACTTTGATATCCTCTTATAGGGCCCCAAGACTTCTTTGGGTTGCTACAGATAAACCTAGACCAATGGGAGGACTATTTCCAAATAGACCTCCATTTTCATTCCCCCATTCCACCTGTTCCTTCTTCCTATTTAGCACAAACATAACCCCAATCTTACTTTCTTATTTTTTATCTCTTAGATGAAACCAGAATCCAATGAGCTTGAAACTGAGAGAGGCAGGCTCCCTTGAGCCAGACCTTCACTCTGTAATATCCTTGGAGAGGAACACTGTTCAATTTTCACATGCAGCTGCCTTTCCTAGTCCCTCCAAGCAAATACCTCTTCATTACTAATGTTCCATCACTATATTTTCATGGCAAAAATTCGCA
This sequence comes from Puma concolor, assembly GCF_028749965.1. NCBI lineage: Eukaryota > Metazoa > Chordata > Mammalia > Carnivora > Felidae > Puma > Puma concolor. The sequence continues at coordinate 20,766,693 of NC_141673.1, read as the reverse complement.
AACCAGCTTGAAGAAAGCAATCCTTTTTATTCTTTGATCAAAGCTTTAACTTTTGAAAATGTTTTCATATGCCTTGATAAATCACATACCTTCTTTACCATTTAAAGAGCATTTTTAGTGCACAAAGAACTAGCTAAATACTTTGCCTGTATTAAACCTCATAGTCCTCAGAAGAAATCTGAAGTGCTGTAATTCACATTTCACAGATGAGAGAATGGAGACTTATAGAGATGAAATATTTTGCTCAAGGTCATCAGTTACTAAGTAGCACATCTGGCCCTTGAACCTTGAATTCCAAAGCTTGGGAATTCCAAAGCTAGGACTTTTAATCATTACGCCATGTGTTTACTCTATTTTCTTTATGTATTAAGAAAGGTTACATGTCATGCACTTATTTGTTGTTTTATAATTCTGCTCAAATTGCATATACAGTTATTATAACTGTCTTCTTTTTTTGTGTAGTCCAAGGTACATCAGAGTTAGTTGCCTTACTGTAACACAAATGACCCTTTCCCAGCACAAAGCTAGTGATGAATACGCATTCAATAAATGTTTGATAACAAGGGATTAACCATATCCTTTTAAACTGCTTTCCCTTCTTTTGCTACTTTTTAAAGAATTGCTACCGTCCTGTTTTAGTATAACCTAGTCACTGAAAATATATCTGAGGTGAAAATAGATTGATAAAAATTTCCCAGAATAAGGTTTCTGTGGCACATGTGCTTTCTGGTATATTGTCTTTATGTACACACACACAAACATATTATCCACGTGTGACTGTGTACAAGATCATGATCTCATTCAGACCTATATCATAGATGTAAAATGAAGCTCAAATTGCAATGAGCTTTTTCTTTGAAATTAGCATATGTGTTTGTGAGGAGACCTGGAGGTAGAGGGGAGGTTGATTTGCATGCCCATCTCAGAAATTCTGGGAGGTTGCCAGCAGCTTTTGCCTGAGAATTCTTGGGAAAAGTTGGAGAACATACAGCCAGAGACAGGGAACTCCAGGTGCAGAGCAGAGACTCGAGCCACTTCTGCCCCTTGACAAAGTGCTCTGAGGGCACTCCTGTCTCTCCCCAGCATGGGCAAAGGGACTCGTGTGGGCTTCATTCTTTGCTGCTGGTTTGCATGTGGCAGGGAGTGGCACTTGGGAGAGACATAGCTTGGTACCCACGAGTCCTCCTTGAAATCACTCTGACTCCTCATGGAAGGTCCTCGCTTCAGGGAACAAGCTGAACACTACTGGGAGCAGTTCCACCTCAGCTCTGCATCAGCTTCAAAGCCAGGGCCAAGGACAGTGTCAGCAAGCCCTAAGAGATAGCTGCTGCAGCAGAGATGGGACAAATGGCACTAACTTTAAGCATCAGCCCGGACTAGCTGTGGGAAGGGTTCCCTGAGCTGCTCCTTACTTGACACAGCTCATCCCTTCATCCTTCTAGAAACACCCATTCCTCACAGCTTCTGTTTTGTCTCCTTTGTTATTTCCCATCTACCTCTCTGGTGGTTCCTCCTTAGTCTCCTTTGATGGTTGCTTTCTCTTCTTCCAAACCTTCTAAATGTTGTTGCGCCCTAGTGCCTAGTCTTCGCTACTTCCTAAGGTGACCACATCAAGCTCTCTGCTTTTAAATATTAATGATGTGTCTGTAATTCTCAAATTAATAAGCCCCACTAGCCCTGAGGCCAATTCCCATACCCATTTGCCTACTTCACACTTGTATGTATATATCTCCCAGGTTCTCAAATATAGCATATCCTAAAGCAAACAGCCATCTTTCCCCTGATTATTCTCTAACTCATTATGTGGTACTACCATCCCATCCAGTTTTCCAGGTGAAACAACGTGCACATTAATTTGGACACTGGATTTTTTTTTCTCTCTCTCCTCATTTGACCAATCCCAAATACTTTCAAATCTGCCTCCAAATTGATCTCAAGTCTGTCCCATTTTTCCTTACTACATCTGCCTCCTGGTTTCAGCCATCATCTTGTCTTACCTGGCTTGCTGGAATAACTTTCCTATTGAACTTCCAAGTCCTGGGTTCCCTCTGGAACATTTTCCATAGGCTATTTAGAGTATACTTTCTAAAACAAGCTTCATGTTCCCTTCCTGCTTTTAACCCATTGGTGACTTCTCACTGACCTTACAGAATAAAATCTAAACTCCTTACCACATTGAACTTGGCCTGGCATGGTCTGTCCACAGCCATTTTCTCCAACTCCATCTCAGGTAACTCTGCCTACCTCAAACTTAACAATTTGCAGTCACCTGAGCCTTTTAGTTTCTAGTACAATCTCTGGGTCTTCATACTTTCTTTTCCCTCTGTCTGGAATGCTCTTCACTTGATTTCTCCCACAGCTAGCACCTTCTCATCTTTTGGATCTCAGGTTAGATGCCATACCTTCAGAGGTTAACCAGGAAATCTAAGGCAGGTACCCCCAACTCTTCTCTTTTATGGCATTATATATTTTTTCCTTTTGGCTACTTCTCATAATTTTAAATCCCATATTTATTTGTTGTTTAATATTTGTCCCCTACTCTATACTATAAATTCTAGCTATCTTGGATATTCAACACCTAGCAGAGTACCTGATATATAGTCGTCAGTGAATGTCTGTTGAATCTTAATGAATGAATGTCCTTAACATATAAGAGACCTGGGGACCATGGAGGGACAGGAGACAGGAATTGAGGCTTGATTCTCAGGGTTTCTTCAGCCTTGTAGTCAAAGACTAGAAAATTCTCTTCAGATACTGGTTCCTTATTGGTCATATTCACAGGTTGTAACTTGGATGAGTAGGAAAGCTATGTTCCTCCCAACACTACCAGTATGGCATGGCCCATCTTGGAGATCATGACAACTAACATGTTTTTACATACATCTTATCTTTATTATGCCATTTAGTGTGATTCCATAGCTAGATATTGCTATCATTTTTCCATTTTACAGTTGAACAAACTGAGGCACAGAGAGGTAAATAGCTTACCCAAGATCACAGAGCTGGTAAAAGAGACATAGGAATATGAATATGTATAGTCTGACCTCAGAGTCTGCATTCTTAACTAACCTCTGAAGTTCAGCTACCCATAGGTGGCTCTGCACCTATACTCTTTCTCAAAGTGCTCTCTTCCAATCCCATAGATTTAAATGCCGTCTATGTCCTGGCCACATTTACTTTGTATCTCTGGCCCATACTGCTCCCCTGAGTTCCAGACTAATTTAATTACCCACAAGGCATCTTCTCTTGGGTAGCTGAAACTTAACATTTCCAAAACTGAGTTTATGCACTACCTCCATGCCCCCACATCCAAACCTGTTTTTAACTCAGTATCCCCTTCTCAGCAATGGTATTGGTGCTCATGAGATATAAAGATGTGTATATTCATATACATGTCTTTGAGAGAGAGATTGCTTGATTTAGGTAATGGCACACTACTTTTCTGTAGTGCTGCTTGATTTAGCCTTCCCTTACTAAATTGTGACATACCCAGGCAAGAACCATGACTTACATATCCTAGCATTCTAGCATCTAGTACATACAGGGTATTGAATGGGATCTTGCTGAATGAAGGAAAGAAAGAAGGAATGTTTTCTGTTTCCAGTTCAGGTGGTTTCCATGCTACTTCTTAATTTCTCCAGCCATTCTTCCAGAGATATTTTCCCAACTCCTTTAAATGGCCATTTTTCTTCTCCCCATGGTTCTAACCTAAGGGGCAGGATATTAATGAAACAACTCTATGTTTCAAAAAACCATTTCATTTCTCCTCGCTTTGTCACTTGCTCTCTTGGATTTATGTGGAAAGGAATACTTAATAATAGGAAAAACCTATTTAATAATAATAGGAAAAACCTATTTAGAAACAGTAGCATAATCATTCAGCAGTAGAGAAAAGAGTGATATATGAACCATATAATTAGCAGTAATATGTTTCATATTTATTTTTCTGTGATGATGTTCAGTTCCTCCTTGAAAAACTGAATGTAAGTAATAAGTACCCCCCCAACACACACACATACAACCTATGACTAAACATTCATTATCATTCAAAGCAATTCAGCTAAGACTTTTCTCAAGATTATGAAAGTAACTTTTAATAGTCTCAAATCAAATCTTAATTCATTAGTAGCTTACTTTTGCCTTGTTTTTGTTGCTTTGTTTTCTAAAATACAGAATTCTTTTCAGGTTAGTTTGTATAGTTTGTATAAACTAATAAACAGATTAATTTATATAAACAATTCAGAAATTATGCATCTTCAATGCATGTACAAAGCCATAGATTTATTTAAACCGCAGAATTTATTAGGTAAAATTGACAAGGGAGTCCAGGGATATGAGTGTTAGCTCTATCTGGGATAAACATTCAGTTTGGCTGTGAGTGAATTACTTGGCCTGTCTCTTTCCCCTTTAAGGAGTAGAAGGAAAGCCTCCCTTGCAAGGTTTGTGTAGGAATAAAATGAGGTAACAATGTGAAATTGTTTCCAAAAGTATTGAGCTCTAAAAATAATAATAAAGTGATGGTTTTATAATTATTATTATAATTGAAATAAGAAAAATGAAGATATTTTTATCCCGCTTGAATGAGTCAAAACAGCTATGCTTTTATGCAGAAAATGGTAGAGTCTACATTAGAATTTTAGTTGACTCCATGTGTATTCAGATAATGAACTTGGCTTTTCCACACACAGAAATGTGACAGATATTTATTTATTTATTTATTTATAAATAAATGTTTATTTTATTTTTGAGAAAGTGTGAGCGAGGGAGGGACAGAGAGAGACGGGGACAGAAGATCCAAAGCGGGCTCTGCACTGACAGCAGCAAGCCTGACGCAGGGCTCAGGCTTGCAAACCATGAGATCATGACCTCAGCCAAAGTCAGCCAGTCAATCGACTGAGCCACCCAGATGCCCCAGAAATGTGGCATTTAAAATGTGCCCTAAGTATAATATTTTAGTGTAGTCTCCTTAATATTTTCACATATTCGTGGAGTTCTACAAAATGATTTTTCTTCCACTGTATTTATTTTCTATAAATCTAGCAATTACAATAATTTCACAAAGAGAGTGTATCTTAGGATTATATTCTGCCTGAGTGGCTCAGTCAGTTAGGCGTCCGACTTCGGCGAAGGTCATGATCTCACGGTTTGTGGATTTGAGCCCCCACATCGGACTCTGTGCTGACAGCTCAGAGCCTGGGACCTGCTTCAGATTCTGTGTCTCCTTCTCTCTCTGCCCCTCCCCAACTTGTGCTCTGTCTCTAAAAAATAAATAAATGTAAAAAAATGTTTTTTAATTAAAAAAAGATTATATTCTGCTATAAATCAGAGTTTGGTTGAGTCTGTGAATCAATTACATTCCCATATTCCTTGATGCACAGTTTCACTCTGTCTTGGGAAGATGAGAGAAGAAGCAGGTGAGTGTAAAATCTTGTAGGAAGGCTAAGTGAACTTAAAGAATTCCCAATGTCAAAATTAACATTTTCAAGTGGGAAAGCCATAATACCTACCCAGAGTCTGATGTATGTCTTTAATATAAACAAAAAGATCCATTTATTAGAAAATAGTCTTCTGTTTTATAACTTGGAAAACTGTACTATATATTGGAAAACAAATGACAGTCTTTTCCAGTGCAAAAACTGCTCAGCTGATAAGCTGAGACCATCTCATATCTGCATCTACAGATGTGAATGGGACAGGATGGAGATTTTTGTGGGTATGTGCACTTTCTCCGTGTTCTGTATGGACATTGCTACCTATGAGCTCATTTACACTCCCTCTGGCTACGTAGCTATAAGCATCCAATCTAGAGAGGATTGGATATAATGGGTTACTCAATGGAAAACCAGTTCATGCAAAGAGATCCAACAGCTGGTTGTCACATCTTCAGTGCATATTGGCTTGTCTGTTCCCTGGATGGGTACCTCATTTGCAGCCTACCAGCTATGTGACTCCAAGAATCACTTCATCCTTCTTGCTTCACAGGACAAGCAACTTTCACTTGGACCAGGACTAACTGTTCACATTTCACTAACCATACTCTAGATAAGTATTGATTGTGTGTTCCCTCTGGATCAGGCACTGTGCTAGGCCCGGAGGATTCGACTGTGAATAGCAGAAATGTTCCTTGTGCTTAGGGGGCTTACAGCCAGAGGTCTCCTTGTCCCAACCTAGAATATAAAACCTCATTTCAGCCTGAATTGCTAGAAAGTTTGGTTTTCAGACCAATATCAAAGTTTGCCCTCCATCATTGTGGATTTGGGCCCAGGCTCTGGGAAATTCACCTTTGGGAAATTCACCACCATCAGAGTTCCTGGGAACTTTGTAGTTGATACCAGTTTGATCTTCATAATATCTTGGGGAATTCTTATAAATTAAGTACAATATTTATAAACCCAGCAAGAAGACTCTGAATGAAAATATGAGCAATGAATTGCAACTGCACATCATCTGCAATTTAAAAACAATTCCCTGTAGCACAAATTTATCCCATAAAGTTGGGCTTCTATTTTTGTCAGTTGTGTAAAAGTAATGGATTGTTTATAAATATTGTTATAAGGAGAGCTTAGCCACACAAGCCTAAAATATCTGTTAACATTCTTACACTATAAAAATTTAAATGGCATGCAGTCCAGAATGAGCTTGTATGAAAGAGATATGGATAAACAATAGACCATTTTGCTAATTTAAACTGGTCTGGCTCACTGTTTTCTCATTTTTCTTCTACCTCCTTCCACAACCCAGCCCTGGGAGATGACTTCCAAAGGAAGTCTCCTAATTGGAGATATCCCTTGGCCAGAGACATAGACCAAAACTTGTTGGGTGGTTACTAAAATGTGAAGTCCTGGTTTTACTTTCCTCTCTATGTGCTGTATTGATAAAAAGCCCAAGAGGAGTTAAAAACCTTTGAAAAAGCCTTCCCTGATAGTGATCCAGATGCAAAACTCACCTCACTGAAGACCCTCTATCTCCACAACCACCGATTTTTTATTTTGCCTGGATGATTGAGAGCATCTCTTCTTCTCTTGCTTTCTCTGCAACTCTCCCTGATATATTTTTTTCTCCATGCACTAGCCACAGTGATCTTTGAAAATCTCAATCAAAATGACTTCCCAGTGTTCCTGGGATAAAGTCCAGTTGTCTTATGGCTGGCGAAGCACTGCACATGCTGGCTCCCACTCACCTTTTCAACCTCTTCTCACGCTAATCTTTATGATGAATACACTCCAGCCACTCTGCTCTCCTAACTGCTCCTCAAACACAGAGCATACCACGCGAGTTCTGAGCTTAGGGCCTTTGCCCCTGGAACATTTATTCCATGCTCTTACCCAGCTGGCTCCTTTGTGTCTCAATTTTGCATGTCCCCTCTGCAGAGGGGCCTTTCTGGACCCCTTGCCCAAAGTAGTGTGTGCCCCCCTCCCTATAATTTCTCCCATTATTTTGTTATCTTCAGAATATTCATAGCTATCTAAATTTATATCTTTCTTTTAAACCTGTTTTTGCCTATTTCTTTTTTTTTTTTTTTTGTATGTTTGTAGAATGTAAATGGCATTCATGTCTCTTTTGTTCACAGCTGGGTGACCAGTGCCAGACACATATTGGTACATTTTTTGAATGAATAGATGCACACACAAGGACCCAGTTTTGGCTGAAAATGCCCCAAATCCTAAACTCCTGTTCTAAATTCCAACTCAATTTAAACCATAGGAAATTTGGATATACTTTTCAATTTTGTTTCTTTTTTCTGTTTCAGTCCTCTCTAATAAATAGTGACATTATCTTTGTGAAGTTGCATGCCCCATGGGAAGTGCTTGGAAGATATGCAGAACAAATGAATGTAAGAATGCCTTTCAGGTAGGTGTAAATATATTTTTTCCCACTCTCTACTGCTTCCCTGTAAAACTAATGTACCCTTCTCTTGAAACAAATAAAACCGAAATGCAGACTGAAACATTATTAGAGAAGGTGTTTAAAATGCTTAGGAAATACAGTCTTTATGGCTTATGATGACTTCATGGCTTTTTGTGAAAATTCCTGGCTAATTCAGTCCTTAGCAGGTAAATATGTCAACTGCCTCTGAGAAATAAGAATTTTCCAAGTGGCATTTTCATTTCCAAAATGTCATTTTCAAAAGCCCTGTGTACTGCTGCTTTGAATGGCCAGACCCCAGGCATCGATGGTGCAGGTTCTTACTGACATTAAAATCTGCCTCCATTAAAGCAAGTTCAAGAAATTTCATGAAAATGTGATCTACTTTTTAAATCATTTTTAAATTTTAAAAAGTCAGTTCATAAGTACTGTGCAAGCATAATCATTGATATTTATTCCAAAGGGAATAGAAAATACTTCATGTGGATTGCTTAGTTATTTAAAGGATTAATTTACCTTCATCTTGCAGTGGATATTCTTATTTTCCATACAGATTAAGGAAAAGGTATCTACATTTGCTAGATAAAGTTTTAAACTTGAAATTATAAATGCCAAAATATGTAGGAAGTAAATAATGGAATATCCTAAAGGAGATGGAGAGATTTAGTACCAAGGGAAGTTCCAAAGGGAATAAAAAATTAAAACCTTTTTGTTCACAATTTGCCAATAAGACCAAGTCAGATGACAGAAACCAAGCAAACTGGTGCCAATTCTAAAATATACCTCTTAACGAGCTGTGGGAAATTACAGAGACAGAGGCACTAGGGACACATTTAGAGAAGGGCAATTTCCACTCAGAGATCTGTAATGTATCTCCCTGGTGCATCTTACTTTCTTTGTTTATTGGCCTTTTTGTTCTAATACCAAGTCAAAATAGAGGCTGGGATTTCTAATATCTGTTTACCTCAAGGCAAAATTCTCAAAGGAATTGAGATAAACATAGTCCTAAACTTTTGACTTATTTTTGTATTTAAAATGTGACAAAGGAAATCTGAGAACCCAAAGATTAAAAAAATTATATAAAATCACTGAGTCATTTATCAGTTTAGTTTCTATTGAAACTTGTTATACTATAATTATAATTAATTAAAGCCAGTTATTTATCAATGTTATAACTATTTAATACGGATTAATACCATATCACTCATAAAGACCAAAAGGAAAAGAAATCTATGCTTAGACACAGTCGTGTATCAGACCAACATCTTACAGCCAACAGTCAAAAGTCTGTGTTTTGATAAAAGTGAGATAGTAAAACTTAGTGAAATTGATAGTTCCTCCCTAGCAATCTCACAAAACCTTCTACCAGAACACAGTTTTCAAGCAAAAAACCCAAGGAGATTGTGGAAACTTGAGCAGTGTTAATGAACAGCAAGTTCCTAGTACGTGGAACCATTTCATATATGAAGGGCCTGACTGTATCATGACTAACATTTCTACATGCTCATTATATAGCAGAAAAGTGCAGCCTGGAAGCAGCATTAATACTTTCCTTATGCCGTATTAAGAGACTGTGATCCAGGGAATAAATGAAAAACTATAATAACTATGAATAATAATCTTCTTTGTAAATGTAGTTATTCCTGAAGGACAATGTTAGGACAAAATAGTGCTAATAGTGGATACTAATTAGCCTCACTAATATTGGTGTGATTTTACTTAAGCATAGCTTCACTAGATAGAACCTGATGCACTTAAATTTTATGCAGTTATTTTGTCCAGTGTTTCAGGTAAATAACTCTAGCCTAAGGAGATCTATGTATTTCCAAAGGAGGAATTTTCCTGCCATATCACTTCAACAAAATGTACAAACATCAGTTTGGCTAAATGTAAATGCCTCAAAGAATTGTGTGTGTATTTATTATTTCCTGTAGATTGCGCTTCTGAATCCTGGGTTAGTCTCCTTGGGTTTTTTACTCCTGCAATGTTTAAAGCAAAGTTGAATAATTTTCTTAAGGGAATTTGTGAACAAAATTTGCTTAAGTACTTATATGTCCATGGATATGGTCTCTTTTATTTTTATTTTTTTTTAATTAATAGACTAATTTTAGGGCATTTTTAGGCTTACAGAAAATTGAGTTGATAGTATGGTGTTCTCATACATGCCTTCTCACCCCACTTTCAGTTTCCTTATTGTTAATATTTTGCATTAGTGTAGTATATTTGTTATATTTAATGGACCAATATTGATACATTATTATTATCTAAAGTACACAGTTTACTTTAGGGTTCACTCTTTGGGTTGTATAGTTCTATGCAGTTTGAAAAATCCATGTCATGTATCCACCATTATGGTGTCACACAGAATAGTTTTACTGACCTAAAAATCTTTTTTACTCCATCTGTTCATCCCTTCTACCTCAATACAAACCCCTAGCAGCTTGTGATCTTGTCTCTATTTTAGTAGTTTCGTCTACTAAAAACATGAATATGTTTATCAGTTTTCATAGATGGGCAAAGTTGTGTATAAACTTCTCATTTTTCATAAGTGAGATAGCTTAGTAACAGTTCAGAATATATATAAACCACATCAGTTTCATTACTACTCCATTGTTTGAAGCCCAAAATATGAAAGGGCTAATTGTTTTTTTTTTTTTATAAAGCATCTAATCCATACACTCTCCATTCAGATTACACCCAGAATTTTAATCTGGAGTGCTTTAAAAAATACAGATACACAGAAGTACAACACACCCTTACTAAGTCTGAATTTTAAAAGATTTTTTTCCAAGATTCCTTGTTTTACCTCTTTAATTCATGTCCAGTCAGAGCCAGTGGTTAGACAGTTTCCCTAGTGCGGTTATTTGCAGTAGGATGTTGATGCTGATTACTGTTCTTCCCATACTGGTTGTAAAATACGTACTTTTTATATTACCCTGGCTAAATCAAATGAGAGAAGTCTTCTGTAAACTTCAAGAGCTATATAAATATTAGTTAATATAATAGTATGCCCATTAAATTGTGCATGTTGCCAGCAGGCTGGCAATCCATTTCTTCATTCCTAAAGAAAAAAAAAAAAAAAAAAAAAGGCTGACCTCGGCTAAATTCATACGAATACCAATTGCTCCAAATCATCGTTCTGCACAGGCTGTGTAGGCGAAGAGCAACCATAAAAAATTATGATAATGAGAGGAAGAAATACCAATGGAAAATATTTCATAAGATTTCATGACTCAAAAATGCATGCCCTATGTTCCTACTACATTTCTCACTGTTAATCTCTTTTTAGTTTTTTCTTCTTCACCTCTTACAGGCTTCTATCTTCAATCTCCTTTCCTTCCTTGCTAGTTCAAACTGTAACTGACGATGGGTTTTCTTCTCGACTGGCTTCATTTTTGCTGTTCTTCCAGGAGAAAAATCTATTACCTGCCCCGCCGGTACAAGTTCATGAGCAGGTTAGTAGCATGCTCTGTCATGATGTGTTTGATCTGTTGGCCTGTTTGTTCCAACAATGACAAGGAACACAAGCTGGGGACCTTTTTCATATGGCAAAACTGACTGCCATGAACATTCCAAAATAGGTATTTCAGGTTAGCCTGGAAAGATAAGAGAAAAGATGAAAATGCTCTTCTCAGAATCTTCCCTGTAACTTCTTCACACTTAGGAGAACAGAATTTATAGCCCATTCTATTATTAGATAAATTACCAAAAATCCCCAGCTGTTGAGTGCATCTTTGGTCTGAATGTTATTTTTTTTTCCACAAAAATCCCACCCTCCACTATAAGTAACTTGAAATCTTGAAGTGCAGACAATAAATCTGTCAAAAAGCAGATAGCTGTTCAGCAGCCCATGGGCGGGGCCCTCTTATGTTAGTAAGACTTTGTTTATAAAATATGTTGATGTATTACCTTACTCAGAAGCCCTTCCTACTTTCCTTTTTTCTTTAACCTTTCCCCACCCACCCAAAATTCTACTGGCTAAAAATTGCCTTCAGTGTACTATATACGCTTCCAAAGCTTGTTTCTTGTTATTTTTTGAGAAGCCAGGGAAACGGGGGGGCATCAATGGAGTCCTTTAATTTGATACTGTTGTGATAACTAGGAACCTGATTTCAAAATTTTAATTAGTTTTATGTGACCATTCACCCTGAGCTGAGCTGACTATTAAACTTGGAGACCATTGCATTTCTCTGAAAATCCTATTGTTCTGTGAGAGTTAGGATTCAAGTTTACTCTGTTTATGTGCTATGCAGAATGATAATTATAAGATAAATTGATATATTTTAGTGGGTTTACTCAAATGCATGTGCACTCAACAAAGTAGGGTATAAGACTTGACATCCAAAGAAACTAAGATGTGGTTTCCATAAATGTCCCTGCACAGTATCCTTACAAGCAATTCTTCTTTCCTTAGACAGTAGTGATGGCATTTGGATTCACCATGATTTAAAATGTTTTTAAATGTTTACTCATTTCTGAGAGACAGAGAGAGACATAGCATTTGCAGGGGAGAGGCAGAGAGAGGGAGACACAAAATCTGAAGCAGGTTCCAGGCTCTGAGCTGTCAGTACAGAGCCCCATGCAGGGCTCGAACCCACAAACTGTGAGATTATGACCTGAGCCGAAGTCAGACACTTAACCAACTGAGCCACCCAGGTGCCCTGGATTTACCATGATTTAGATTAGTCCCTTGTCATATAATGACCTTCTATAAAACTCTGATGGTAACATATTAGCCTATATCACTAGTTCTCAATAGCTCTCAAACTTTAACCAGCAAACCTGGAAAGCTTATTAAAACACAAGACCTCTGGGCCTGTGCTGTAACCTATGATGTAGGTGACCATCTATCCACCTGGATGGTGTGCGAAGGCAAGGATGGCTTGTCCAATTCTATATTTCGAGCACCTAGCACATAGTAGGTGCAGTGAATGGGCAAATGAATTTCTTTACACATGTGAGAGGATTTGAGTGAGGAAAAAGGAGGTCACACCAAAAAAGCACAAGAAAACCAGATCTGCCAAAAGTATCACAGACTTGGAACTGAAACAGTTACACTGTGGGGGAGGAGAGAGCAATGAGGACTTAAAAGAAAATGGTGATAAAAGGAACCATAAATCTCAAGGTTGGATTGGGTATCAAATGTCATCAAGTCCAACCACTCAATTGATACTTGAACTTCTGCTATAGGGTCAGCCAGCCCATGTTTGAATATCTGTGGAGATAGGGAGTCTCCGAATACAGCTGTGGGCACCTGACTATTAAAAAGTTTTTCCTTAAAATAAGTCATAATCTCTCTCTCTCTCTCTCTCTCTCTCTCTCTCTCTCTCTCTGTCTTTAGTTTTTACTTGAAAAAACTGTTCAGATTATAGTTCTTCTCCCTGGATAAACAAACAAAAAATAATCTACAGCAGAAAGGCAAAGTGTATGAGAAAGATTGTGAAATTATAAGCAAAAGTACTTAGCAAGTATTTGGAAATTGAGGGAGAGAAAGAGGTTTCCATACCTAAGGGATTGGGAAAATGTTGGAAGTAAAAGAAGAATGAAAATCCAGAAGAGGTACAGGTGAGAAAGATGATGATTTTTGTTTAATAATTCTGTAGTATAACTCACAGTAGGTCTTTGACACATAGGTGTCTTGAAGGCCTCTGGAAATGATGGCAAAGCAGTTGAGCTTAGAGGTAAAGCTAGAGAATCCAATTTTGGACTCAGAAATATAGAAGTCATGACTTGAATGAGGGGAGTAGATGGAATTTCCCAGGGAAGGAGGCAAAGTACAAAAAGAGGGCCAGTGGCAATTCCTTGGAGAATCTGTATTAAAGAGGCAGGAAGAAATGGAAGAAGGATGAAAACGAACAATTTAAGGAGGAGACCCAAGAGAGGACTGTGTCAAAGGTACCAGGAGTGAGTTCCCATAAGAATGGGTGTTCTTCAACTTCTGATGAAGGCTGAGAGATGAGAATCGATTTTGAATATTTAGGAGTTAGGGGCGCCTGGGTGGCTCAGTCGGGTAAGCGTCCAACTTTGGCTCAGTTCATGATCTCACAGTTCGTGAGTTCGAGCCCCGCATCTGGCTCTGTGCTAACGGCTCGGAGCCTTGATCCCACTTCAGATTCTATGTCTCCCTCTCTCTCTGCCCCTCCCCTGCTCACACTCTGTCTCTATCTCTCTCTCTCAAAATTAAATAAACATTTAAAATAATTTAGAAGTTAGTGATAACTGCCATGATAGCTGTCCTATGAGAAGTGGTTCTCAAATGTGAGCAGACATCAGGATTATCTTCAGGGTTTTTTAGTACTGAGATTATTTGGCTCATCCCCAGTGTTTCTGAGGTGAGGCACAATAATTTGCACTTCTGTCGAGATCCCAAGTGATGTTAATGCGGCTGGTCTGGGAATATATTTTGAGAATGATGACCACATTAGAGGAGGATAATGGAAAGCAAATTATAGCTGGTGGAGAATGGACAAGGCCCTGATAAATCAGAAGCAGGGAGGATTCACTACTACCTTGGTAAATTTTGAGTAGAGGAAAAGAAAGGGGCTAGGCTTAAGAACAGTAGCCAAGAGGAAGGAAGCAGAAGAGATTGTGACAGGTGACCAACCACATATTCTCCATGCGTGTAGAGGAGAGGTTTTGAGTGAGTAAGGGTTTGGGGAATCCTTGTTTCTTGAACAACTTACTAAACATCAATCTTTAGCCTGAAAAAGTCGATGCTACTTCAACTGCATAAGTCATAATCATAGAAGAATTTGGGCATTGAAAGTCACTGGAAGACTCCGACAAAGAGAAGGGAAAAGAAACCCTAACTAACTGGTAGTATGACGCACTGATTCAGAATGCCTCTTAAGCTTCATTGCTTACTACATTCCTGTAGTGGTGTACCTTAGTGAAGCCCAGTATCTGGTGTAATTTTTAAAATGCAGTTTGTCAGAAATGTTGTTATCTATTTTAACTCTTATGAAGAGTGTCTCTGATATGCCTTCTTGAAGGTGCATCTATATCTTACTATCCTGATTGTACACCATTAATAAAACACTGACTCCAATATTCTAAAATTCTCATGTCATCCTAGATATGGGTATTTAATTTAGCTTTTAGTTTCATCCACATAAATGGTATTTAATTTCATTACTTCATGAAAGAATCCCTGAAACACATTTATCTCTTTTAATGATAAGAGAAATTATAAATTATAATAAACTTGTGTTGAGCAGGCAGAGAATTAAGCATCTTTTCACAAATAACTTTATTTTTAAAAGTCACCTGACTCCCATAAAGTACACTCATGCAGTTCAGACATATATTCTGGAGGTAAATGCTATTTTCATCATGTACTTGGTCTATTAAATGCTCCTTTGACTTTTCAGGCAAACTTAAAAGCATTATAAACTGCCTATCCAATAAAGAGAGGAAATTTATCATCTATCTTCTGCCTGTTTTTTTTTTTTTTTTGCCTTCACCAAATAATTCAGATATAGTCTGTAGAAAATGTGATTACAAAGTTAACAAATTTGATAACTGTGAGTGGCTTGTAGCTGAAGTCTCACTACTACTCATTCCTTTTCCATCCACTGCCCACACGCACCTGCCTGATGTTATCCTTTGCAATTCTTTGGCAGAATGTTGCCCCTACTACATTATACATTCAGTGCAGTTGTAATCTTACCAGTTGAGTATACAGGCACATGACAAAATGACTTGTATTTTCCATCCTTGTTTTAAAAAATTAATATATGTAAATGTTCCAAAGCCTTTAGACTCTTCTATAAGATATTTAGGTTGTGCCCCAGTTAGTAGCCTTGTGACCTAAAAGAATCCTAACTCCTATCCAAGGAAAGGCTATAAATACAGGAGACTTGGCTCTCAGAAGAGGAAAAAGAAATCCAAGGCTCCTGTTGTCTGTTATCAGTCCAGAAGGGCTTCATTTATTGCAATGTCGGGCTCTGTGTGGTACCTCCACTATAAAAAAAAAAAAAGATTTATCTGTAGGTTCCCTCTAGATATGTCATTCCTGAAAATGTAATCTGTTTGAAGTGTGATGCTATTATAATATTCTGGTCTGGGGAAAAGTAGGTGTCTCTGAAGTAGCCTATTTCATTTAATTTAGCCTAATTAAGTTGTCATTAGTACAGGCTCCCTCCTGGGTTGTTAGTGGCTCCAGGGTAAAGGCCTTTGTCTTCTTCAGTGTATATCCACAGCTTCCGGGTGGGGACTCTGCACTCAGTAGGTAATTTATGAAGACCTACTGATAGGTTAGTATGTGAGGAGTGAAGTCCGTTGGCCTGTGGCCTTTTCTTTAATTCTCACCACTCTGAAGGTAGGTAAGATAGTCTCCCCTTTACATCTCAGGAAAACCAAGGGCCAAACAGCTTTAAGCAGAGCCTTCCCAAAGCACATTTCTAAGGCACATCTTGGGAAGGCACAGCACATCAGCGGTGGCACTTCCTGCCCATTTGCTTGTGCTGTGCTGCCAGCTCTTTGCAGCTACTCAGGACCTGACCTGCCATGAACCAGAATCTACGGGGGGGGGGGGGGGGGAGGGGGCTGAACTTACTGTAATATCAACTTTCTGTAAAGTTCCCACCTTTTAGCTCAGATATTAACTTGACAGTTTAGGCCAGAAATGCCCAAGTGGATGCTCAGTTCATTGTGTCTCTATTGATTTGCCTATGTATTCTGTAAGAGGGCTTTTGCTTAGCAAATGGCAGAAATGGAAGAGAGTGGCAATGTGTCCAACCAAAATTAATACTAAATCATTAAGCTAACATTTTCTCTTTGCTATTCCATGTCAGTGGAAAGAGATTTTGTTAAGTAGGCTCAACTCGTATACTAAAGACACAAATGTGATACTTTCTGGTTAGTTGGTTTCTCGACTCGTGTATCTAAGAGATTTCAAGATTGACAATTTAGGGAAGTTTATTAGATGAAGATGAGAGCACAGACCTCAATCTGTGCTTCAGTATACAATCTTAGCTCTTGAATTCCCATCAATAATTCTACATAAAAGTTTATCATCATCATCTTCTTCTTCATCCTAGATACTACCACTGAACTGAGCATTTTGTACATTGAAGACATTGAACAAATACCTGATATTTGTTATCTTGTGTAGTCCTCACCATGCCTCATGAAGCAAGTGTGTTAGCTCAGAGAGGTTTAGTCATTTGCTCAGCATGGCACCCACCACTAGGGGGATGTACAACTAAGACGTGAACCTACTTCAACTTCAGAGTCCATCATTCTATATGAAAAATTACCCATTATATTGTGAAAAGCAAAGCTGTTTATTAACTCAAGTTTTTTTAGGGTGATATCGCCAAGGTATTATTTCCCAAGTCACCAGAAACATGTAGTATCTAAGAAGCAGCAGAATCAGAAACCCAACTTGGGTTTCATGTTTTCCAGCCTGGTGGATTTTGCACTATGTATTTCTTCTTGCACTGTGGAAGAAGATCCTCAGTGATGTATAAACACAGTCTGGGATGGGAGTGTTTGTTGAAGAATGGCCAGTTGTCATCCAGCCACAGAGAAAAAGACCCTTGTTCCCAGAGCCACCAGACTGGCAGGTGGAGTAGCATGTGGTACATCATCCTCAGCATTGGGAGCCTGACCAGCCATGGTCTTCTCAAGGAGACATCAGACCAAGACTGTTTTAAGATGTATATTAGTTTCCTAATTAGTTTGCTATTGTGATAGATTCCTGAAAACTTAGCTGCATAAAACAACACAAGTTTATTCTATAGGCCAGTAGTCCAAGGTAGGAGACTTAACTGGTTTCTCTGCTCAGGGTCTCTCAAGGCTAAAGTCCAGGTATTGGTTGTCCTGGGCTTTTCTTGAGGCTTTCAGGGAGAATCTTCTTCCAGGTTCATTCATGTTGCTGGCATAATTTAGTTCTGTGCAGTTTTTTTACAGGCTCTTAGACAAAGGTCATTCCCAGCTTCTAGAGGGTGCCTGCACTTCCTGGATCCTGGCCCTCCCTCTTCATCCTCAAAGATAGCAATAGCCTGTTGAGTCTCTCTGACCACCCCCTACCTTTTGCCTCATCTTTGCTATCTCTAGCTGGAGAAAGTTCTCTCCTTTTAAATGGCTCATATGACTAGGTTGGGTCCACCTGAGTAAACCAGGATGATCTCCTCTCTAAAGGTTCCTTAATCCTGCTTAAATCTACAAAGTCCCTTTTGCCATGTCACATAACATATTCACAAGTTCCAGTGATTAGTGTGCATACATCTTTGAGGAGACATTCTGCCAACCAGAAGAGCACAGACCTCTGACCACATTTGATTTGTTTATATCATTTAACAGCGTATAATATGGACCAGCCTGTGTGATGGAAGCTATCCAGTCCATGCTTTGTTCTTCTGCTTCTGCTCAGCTACCCCAGTGAAGACCGATTCACACATTCCCCACCCCAGTTGGTGTCTCAGGTGTTTTGTTTTTAAGATATCTTTTGAGTATCTTTATTCCATCCTAATGTTTTTAAAGTACAGTTCCTCTGCTTTTGATCACTTTCAGATTAGCCTCCATGGTCCTCAAGAAGTTATTAATAACACTCTATTTGCCTGGCAGCTTCTCCAAAGCATTTCATGCACACCATTTTTTGTAAGCTTCCTAACCACCCTGCAAGGTCAGTAAGATGGTGATCGTGATGATTATTCCATTTTAAAACCCTTAAAAAGGTGAGTGATTTGTGGAGGGTCACACAGCTGATAAGCAACAGAGCCAGGATTTAGGCACCCCAATTACACATCCCAGCTTCTTTCAGGAGTCTCTCTTCTCTTCCTTCCACTTCTTCTGGCCCCTCCTCATTTTTCAATGAATCATTTTCATTACCCTGTTCTACTCTGTCTTCACCATTTCCACATTTCTTTTAAATTGTACTACTACAAGCTGTTGCTGAAAGCTGCCATTTCATTCCCATAGAGTATTTATGCCTGATTTTTCACAGCTTTATTTGTTTTTATCCATGCTGAGCACTGTACCCAGCTGGATTTAATTCATAGTTTTTGCACGCAGAGCCCAGATTCTATAAGAATGTGAACTTTGCAAAGTGTAATCCGATTAGTGCTGCAGACTAGAGATGTGTGGGAGGTAAAAGCTCTATTATGAAAAGCCTCTGGGCCAATGTCCTCTTTCTTGAACGAATTTAAAGGCAATCAGATGAAATAAAGCCAAGAGTTATGGGGAAGGCCACCAGCTTAGCCTAGGAAGTATAATTTATGAGTCCATTTAAGGACTAAATCATTAAACTTGGACAAGTTGTAGATGCTGGTGAAGCACAATTAACTTTCAATTGAAAATAAAGAAATCTTAAGAGACAAGCAGGTTGTTCAAACTCTTATTTTGGGGGGAAAAGACTGTAATAAGAGCCGGTACTTAGTTTACACCAGACACTCTTCTGGAGACTTTATATACATAGTGATTAGGTAATCACCACAACCCTATGAATTGAGTATCATTATCCTGCCCACTTTATAGATAAGGAAATTAAGGCACAGCAAAGTTAAATAACTTGGCCAAGGTCACACTGCTAATATTTACAGAACCAGGATTTGAATCTAGGCACTTCACCCCCATGTTCTCAATTACTGTGTCATACTACCTCTCAGCATCATGTCACTATACTTCATGTATCCTTAAAGAGATGGTGAGGGAGGAGAGGACCAGGAGGAGAAAGGATGGAGGAGATGGGAACTTTTACCCCTTCTTAGGGCCTTGAGCCCTTCCACTGTACTGTTCTTTTCTGGGTACGTGACAATGAGTAGAATCTTTATTTCTGTGTGTGTATAGACGGTAGGTATGAGTTGTCTTTGAGAGGAAGGACCTAGAGAAGCTATGAGATGCTTTCTACTTTGAACTTCGAAGGGTTCCAAAGAAAGGCCTGCCACCAGGCACAATGGACTTGTAGTGAGGCTGGAACTCTGCTGAGAATAAAAGAAGTGGCAAAAGAGTTAACCATTATTTTTCATCTTGGAGCGGACTGGCTATGTAAAAAGTAATTCCTTCACCTGGGAGTTTCATTGAAAAGGATAAATTGCCATTTAAAATTTTTTTTAATTAGAAAAAAAAAAACCTGCCCAAACTCCATGTGTTTTTAATTACTAGACTGAAAAGGCATTTAGATATTTTCTTCTGTAGAGCAGTCTATTCCTTCTGTAGCCCTCAAGTGAAAATTTCTAGTATGAATTACTTTGATAGGATAATCCCTAAAATCAAGAATTCAAAACCTGAATTCTGTTCCTGGCTTTATTCACTGGCGGGGTAATTTGAGCTTGATACTTACTCACCATGGGTCTCTTTTGGATGTGTAAAATGAGTATGGTTCCTGTTCATTCTACCTCATGGAGATGCTACTTGATATGTGCTTTTGGAAAATACTTTCTTTAGTGGTATAGATACCGCAGGTAGCAAAGTTGTTTTAAAGTGTGCTGTGGGTTTTGCTCCTTCTAGTAGTTTTCTGTGAATGATTGACAGTTTGGTCACTTGGAAGACAGATGTTTTCATCAGCAGAAGTCAGAGGGAGTGGGGAGGGGGCCGAGGGAAATCTGTGGCTTGTAGACCACCTGTAACAACTCTGTTTTCTGTGACTTGGCATCATTGTGCACTCTGGCCAAAATGATACGTATGTGTGGGTCATCATGTCCCAGTATCTTGGGAGCCATGGAGTCAGCTTGAAGGACAGATACGAAAGCTGAACAGTCTGCTGTCTGCTGAGAGGCAGCTCAGGGATGATGTGAGAGGCAGGAAACAAATCATGACATCACGCTCTCTGCACACAGTCAACCCACTGGGATGTGCAGTCAGCTTCCCTGCCAAAAGTTAACTACAGCTTGACCACGTCCCTAACCAAGGAAACTTTCCAAATAAAAAATAAGTTTCTAGAACCTACAGAACGTAATAAGCTGAGGTCTCTGCTGCTTTGCTTAAGGGGCTATCCACTTCCTTCCCAGAGCCTTCAGTCTTGGTCATTTATTGGCATGTGGGTGGACATTTAACTCTCGGCTACTATTTCATAGACAATGATATTGAGACCCCTTAGTGAGATCTTAAAAAACACTTGAGTTGAGGCTTTCTTCTTTCTGTGTATAAAATGGGGGTATCATGAGTACAGTGAGAGTGCCTAAGGTGTGTGGTGTCATAATTACAGCTCTATGGAGACTTCCATCCTGTGTTTTGGGACAATGCTGATATGCTGTACCCTTTGGTTTTTTGCCTTTCATGTACAGGATCGATAAACAAATAAGCAGGTTTCGGAGATGGTTACCTAAGAAGCCCATGAGGCTGGACAAGGAGACACTGCCAGACCTGGAGGAGAATGACTGCTACACTGCCCCTTTCAGCCAGCAAAGGATCCACCAGTGAGTGTTTCGTGTGAAAGCCTTTGTCTTACTAAGGACATGCAACTGTGGTAGAGCCTTCTCCTGCACGCCTTTGAGTCCTTGGCATGTGGAAGGAACAGCTTAGTGCCCTTCTTCCCTGAAAGCCCTGTGAGTGTTCATATCCTTTTGTATTAGGGTAAGCTAACTGTTCTAACAAACAATCCCTGTATCTCAGTGGCTTGACACAATAGAACATGCATTCATATGTGTGTTGGGTGAACAACCTTCTTCTTGGTGATTCCAAGACCCAGGCTTCTTCTGTTTTGTGGCTTTGCCAGTCCCTATTGCTCAGAGCCCCTAGAGGCTCATCAACATCTAACCAGCAGACAGGGAAACTGGTCTACCCCTTGCCCTATTGAAAAGAGGGCTGGTTTGTTTGTTTTAATCAATCTCCATTCACTTCTCAATTTCCTTTTCTTCAGCAACCCACCAAGTTGCCCCAGGAAAAGCCATATCCCTTAGCAGCCCACTTGCTGGCTCATCTGTCAGACAGTCTCCAAACAGTAATTTGTCACTTTTGATATACTGGGGGGGGGGGGGGAGGTGGGCAGGGGCGGAGGGGGGCTAAGTAATTGAGCATTTGAGGAACTGCAAAAGTGATCGGGAGTTGACTCTGAAGTTTCTGAGATGGCAACAAATCAGGTGGTAGGGTCAGTGGTAGGAAAGAAGACATGCCAAAGACTGTATGCAGCTAGGCAAAAACAGTCTCTCAGAAGGCAAATAGATAAGTTGGGCATAGCCTTGTTCTCAGCTCGACATCAGGAATTCCTGGCTCTCCCTACTCCAGCCATAGAGACAGCCTCAGTAAAAATGACTTACCCAAGTGGAGGGAAAGGATGACATCTTTAAAAAATAGCTTTCAGGGCACCTGGGTAGCTCAGTTAGTTGAGTGCCTGACTCTCGATGTTGGCTCAGGTGATGATCCCATAGTTCATGAGATTGAGCCTTGTGTCAGGCTCTGCGCTCTCAGAGCTGCTTGGGATTCTCTCTCTCCCTCTCTCTGCCTCCCTCCCTAGCTCGTTCATTCATTCATATTGTCTCTCTCTCTCTCTCTCTCTCTCTCTCTCTCTCTCTCAAAATAGATTTAAAAAATAGGTTGCTAACTTTGAGGAAAAAAAGATAACAAACCAAAGGGCAATTGTCAAGTTGCAGGGAACATAAAATTGGGGGTTTGTTTCAGCAACAGAAAATCAGTTAATGTCTTTGGACTTTAAGAGGGTGAAGGAGAAAAGAACAAGAGTAAATGTTCTGCATCAAAATATATAATGTATTAATGCAAAGGAAGGAACTTTGTAAGCCTCTGAAATACCCAAACTCTGGATCCCCACAAGTCAGATTGATGCCAACCCAGCCACATTATGTGAACATTTAAAAGACTTTGAAGAAGATCTAAAACTCACAACTTGGCCTCAGAATCCTAGTTAAATCTTCCACAGGAAATAGGAAATTAAAAGGGTTTCATGTTAACTTACAGATTATAACATATGGGTTTTTTTAAGAGCAAAAGACAGATGAAAGTGGACATGTTCCTGCTCTTAATTTAAACCTTTGCTATGCCTATTCTGTTCATCTTGAAGTTTCTTAGACAAGTGGTTGTATGTTTTAAATCTTCTGGAGTAGAGGCTGATTTACATGCAGAATTTTCCCTTTACTTCTCACCTGCCTAAGAGAGTATCTAGCACAGTTCAGGAACATCTCATGGTCTTTGGATGGATAGGTGGATGAATGGATACGTAGGTGGCTAGATGAGTGGAAGAATCAATGAATTACATGGTATGTGCCTGGGGTTTTGCTTTACTTCAAAGGGATATAGTTAAATAGAAGAGGAAGGTTTGTCACTACTCATCTTCATGTTGGTTACATTTCCTGATGTTCTTTCTTGCTTTAGAACAAATTTTTAGCAGGGTTCTCAAAGTCAGAAGCACCTAGGGAATAGAACCAAGAATCCTATCTTTATAAGTATTTTAAAGTACATGATAAATTAAGGATAATAGTTTGTGGGATCACAGAGGTATTTAGCCATCTCTATTACAAATTTGAGAGGCCTTTTTGATGTTTGGGCATCGATTCACCGAGTAGTTGATTCAATTAGCTGTCACTTATTTGATGTCTACTTCTTGCCAGGCACCATCTGGGTACAGAGGATATAAAGATAAATACAGAGTCTTTACCCCAGCCTAGTAAAGATAGAAGACCATTTTGAATAATTGTAAACAGTATGATGGGTGTGCCTTAAAAGAAAGAGTGCTCCATACTCCAGATTAGGAGGGAGGTTCTAAGAAATAAGGGTTGAACACACAAAATAATGCTTGAGGTGGGTCTTACCTACGTCCAGGTATGTAAGTGGGGGGAGGGGGTGAGGGGCGGAAGCATATCTCGAGAGAGAATAACGTGTGTACAAAAGTAAACAAGCACTAAACAATGGGGTGTTTGAAGAACTACAGGTGGTTTTCTGTGAATGGGAAGAGTATGAGAAAACTTGGTGTTATTGTTTGAAAAAAGAGAATGATCAGTGGAAGATGAGCTTTCAAGATAGGAGAACCAAGGAGGAAAAAGCAGAGGGACTGCTGGAATGAAGGAAACATATGAACCAGGCCTCAGTGGCACCAAAAGGGTAGTTTAGGCAGTTCCATCATGCAGTTGGGAGATGAAGGATTAAACAAGGGTCTATGAACATCATTGGGCAGTGGGGATTTCTTTCTCCTTGAGAATTGTCATGCCACACAGCCAACATCCCTTTTGCGGAGATGGGGTGGGGTGGGGTGTATGAACTCAGGTAAAAGATGAGGGCATGTTCCGGATAGGTCTTTTTTTTTTACCCATTTTTAATTTATTTATTGTTTAATTTACATCCAAGTTAGTTAGCATAACTAACAGACAAACAACATCCCTTTAATAAATGTGTAAAAGTAAGACTTATAGAGCACTGACTGTCAAGTTAGAAGTGATTGGTACACGAGCACCCAGGTGGCTCAGTCAGTTAAGTGTCTGACTTTGGCTCAGGTCATGATCTCATGGTTTGTGGGTTTGAGCCCCACATCAGGCTCCACACTGGCAGTGCAGAGCCAGAGTCTTCTTAGGATTCTTTCTCTCTGTCTCTCTCTGCCCCTCACTCCACTTGTGCGTTCTCTCTCTCTCTCTCTCTCTCTCTCTCAATAAACTTTTAAATAAGGAAATGATTGGTACAATCAGAAAAAAAAAATCCCCCAAAGATGCTTCCCTAAGGTGACATTAATGGGTTTAAAGTAATTAGAAGTAGCTGATAAATGGGCTGTAGGGGTTATAATATGATTTCTTGATTTTCCAAATGCAGTCCAGAATCCCATGTGACTTCTTGGTTTTGCAGACTATTTAATATTGTGTTTGTCTAGGAATAAGAGAGAATAATAGATATGTGTGTGTGTGTGTGTGTGTGTGTGTGTGTGTGTGTGTGTGTGTGTACACATGAATGTAGCGGAAAAAGAAAGAAAAAAGTTAGGAGGTTAATGTGCTCAAAGTGGAAAACGTGTCTTAAAAATATTTTGCACTCAGGATAAAACCCAGACTGCTAAGTTGGCTCACTAGCTCCTGCTTCCATTCCCCTGTTGAGCACTTTGGCCATAATGCACTGCTCTGACCTTCTTAACTCATGATGCCCTCTTGTCTCCTGTTGCACATGGTCTTCCTCTGCTTGGTGTACCCTTACCTTTAGGCTCCCTTCTTTCAGGTTTAAGTAGATGTGTTTCCTTCAGAAAACCTTCCAAGATTTCCTACCTCCACCCCCAATTCTGGGTGAGGTGCATTCTTCTATATCTGATAATATTTCTTTTTTCTATCATAGTTCTTAATATATTATCATATAGACTATAACGTCCTTGAAAGACTATATCTGTGTCATCATTTTTTGAATCTCATAGCTGGTGCTTGATAATGATTTATTAAATGAGAAGTGAGTACATAAAAGTGAAAATAGAACAATTATGTGAGCAAAGAATATAGATGGTATATATAGACAATTAGATCACTGCACACTCATTTCAAACCAAATTCAATTCAACACATTCTCTCCTCTAGTGTGGTCCACTTCCATTGTCCCCAGTCCAATTTATGGCACTAATATTTGTGCAGTTGCTGAAATCAGAGTCAGGAACCTATTCTAATCCTCTTCTTCACTTCCACTTCCCACATCCACTACATTTCCAAGGGCTGATGATTTTACAAGCTAAGTGTCTCTGTAATCTAACAATTTTGTCTATTTCCACCATCATTATCTCACTTCTAAAACCTAGAGGTAATATAACAGATCTCGCTGGTTTTATCCTTGCCCACCTTCAATCCATTCTCCCAAGTGCAAACAGAAGGATGTTCTCAAAATACACGTCTACTCATGTCACTTGACCCTGTTTAAAAACCTTGGAATAAATACCAAAATTACTGAAGTGACCTACAAGGCCTTGGATGGTCTGGCCACGTGGTCAATTCCTCTCTAACCTCATCTCCCTTCGCTGTCTCCCACCCTCACTTCTTATGTTTTGAACATTTAAAATTTATTACAAATGCAGTAAGTTAAACGCTCATAGAAAGTGCAAATTACAATTAAAATTTTAATGTGACTAAAACTCTTGAACACTATACTTTGAAGAGTAGGCAAAATAACTATAATTATAATGTTTTATAAATTTGTCACTTTATACCAAAACTATTCAAAATTATTGATGCTCTGATTTCTTTACTATTTTGATAAATATTCTTAAATGTCTTTGTAGGATTACAATAAAACTTTTAATTTAACTTAAAATTACAGTAGTTTATATTGTCATTATCCCAGGATTACAAGGTCTTTGCTGGTTCCAAAAAAAGTCCCCCCAATAAAACAACTCCAGTATCGTCTCACACTACTTTGGTTCTAGGACCTGGATTATCAACAAGCTAATTTCTGATGTGTAAATGGGACTGATTGCTTGTCCCAAATTGATTTGAACCAGACCTACTGAGCATTTGGCAAGGTCCCTTATGAAACTATACTTTATTTGTTATATTAGTGACATGATTTGAATTCTGCAATTAGATATTTGCAATTATGATCCAGATACATAGAGCCTCTCTCAGTTCTTCAGATGCACTCTCCCTCAGGGCATTTGCACACACGGTTTTCTCTCTCAGAATTCTCTTCCAATTTCTTCCCTTTCCCCCTAGTTTACTCTTACTAATCCTTCAAAAACTAACTCCAGAACTCTTCCCAGGGAAGCCCTCATCTCCTCCTTCCAAAGACCAGGTCTCCTTGCTGTATTCTCTTTTAGTCACATGTTTCCTATGGAGCATTTTTTTTATTTTCAATTCCATAACTATATAATTATTTGGGCAAAATATGATTAATACCTCTCCAGAAAACTGAACTGCATGGAGGCATATGCTATGTCTGGTTTTGCTCATAATTATATCTCCGATACCTAACACAATGCCTAGCATACCATAGATGCTCAGTATTTGTCCATTAAATGAATGGGGTAAGGATGAAAGTAATAAAAACAACACAGGATAATCTAATCATGAACCTTTATACTCTGAACTACCTTGTACAAAAAATTAAAGTTGAGAATAAATTCAAAAACAAATAGCCTAGCATTCTATTTCAATATCTATCAATGTTTGAGAAACAATAAAAGCAAATCTGTGAGTATACATGTCTATAAGAGACATGATGCCATCAGTCATTTTACATATCGCCAAAGGTGGACCTACACATAGGAAAACTCTTACTAGATGCCAAACACTATTTTAAGACCTTAATCCTTACAACAACCCTATAAGAGAGGAGGTATTATTGCCACCCTTTTATAGATAAGGAAAGTAAAGCACAAGCAGGTTAAGGAATCTGTAGTAGGTCACATAGGTAGGCTAGTCCACCCAATGAAACAACTCCCAAATATCAGTGCTTTAGCATTATTGAAGTGTATGTGTGGTTCACATCATTGTCTAGTGTAGGCTACCATGAGGAAGGAAGCGCAGTGTCTCTGTTCCATGCAGTCATTCAAGTACCCAGGCTGCTTCTTTCTAGTAACTGCCATCCCCTGGATCCCTTACATCTGGTTGACACACGAGAAAAGAGAGATGAGTAATTTTGTAGGAAGCTTATATGGGCCAGGCTTAAAAGTGATTTACTGCACTTATACCCACATTTCATGGGCCAGAGTTCAGTCATATGGTTACCCCAAATGCAAGGAATGCTAACGTAACTAGTCTATCTGTATGCCCAAGAGGGAAAGTGAAACAGGTTTGCTGAACAACTAGGCAGTCTGTCTCACTGATGGAGTAGGAATTCAGATTCAGACAGGGAGGCTTCAGACTCCACACTCTTAAGCATTACACTCTACTACCTGTGTACTGTTGACATTTTGGACCGAATGACTCTGTTGTAGGAAGCTGTCTTGTGTGTTGTAGGATCGTTAGGATATCACTGGCCTCTACCCATTTGATGCTAGCAGCTGCTCCCTCCCTGCTCAGTTATTATAATAAAAAATGTCTCCATACATTGCCAAATTTTCCTTGTCAGGGTTGGAGGGGTGGGGATGATGGATGGGCTCAAAATCACACCACTCTCTCCACTTGAGAACTATTGTTACATGACATCCTTCAGGCAGGACCACCCACTCTCTAGATCAATTAAACTCTAGTTGCGTCTGATAATTATGATAGACAAATCTATTTAAGATTTAATTTTTTTCCTCAGCACCTTCTTGCCTGTGAATGTTGGCTTCCTTGAGTATCATTGCCCTTCATTTTTACAATGGCATTACCAGTAATATCCTTGAGGCAATTACTTGTTAAGGTTGGTACTTATAATAAAGGTTTTTGCTGGTAGACCGAGAAAAGGAAATGTAGAAAAGATTTATGCCACTTTTTATAATAGATATATAATATATACTTTCAAGAAATAGATCAATTCTGAAGTGCCTTTCAGGAAAAAGTTTGTGCTGGATATACACAGAAAAAACCGTTTCTCCCTGTAATTTGATTCCTGTTATTACCATTAATTTATTTTTATGAAAACCTGTAAAAAATGAGGTAAAATTAAATATTGACCATTTCCTAATAGAATATTCTGAAATTTATGTTTGTGGTATGTGCATATGTTTAAATAGGTACTCATTCATTCACACGCTGCATGCCTGTTATTTTTCTGTGTGCTTGGGAACCGACTGTGAATAAATAGGCCAAGATCCTTGCTATCCTGGAGCTTAGCTTGTAGTTGGGGCTAACTGGCAACAAACTATAAACTAGTGGTTCTCAATAGGGGCATGATTTGGCAAGATCTGGAAACATTTTTGGTTGTCACAGTGGAAGTAGAGAGTGCCACTGGTATCTAGGGGATGGAGGGCAGGGATGCCGCTAAACATCCCTCAGTACACAGGTGACCCCCACAACAAAGAGGTCTCTAGCCACACATGTCAGTAGTGCTGAGGTAAACATTTTAAAAAAATCAATTGTAAAACATGTTAGAATGTGATAAGTACTATGGAAAAGGAAAAAGAGGAGTAGGGGTTAGAGAATGAAGAACAGTGGCATGGGGAGGTGGATGCAGGTTAAATTTTCAAAAGATAGTGTTTATATTCTTCAGGAGGCCTCATAGAAGTCGTGATTGGAAAAAGACTTGAAGGATACCCAAAGGGTATAAAAATACAGATTTGGAGGGACACATGAAGCCAGTGTTTACAGCAGCATTATCAACAATAGCCAAACTATGGAAAGAGCCCAAATGTCTATCAACTGATGAATAAAGAAGATGTGATATATACATACATATATATATGTGTGTGTGTGTGTACACACACACACACACACACATATACACACACATACACACACTATGGAATATTACTCAACCATCAAAAAGAATGAAATCTTGTCATTTACAATGATACGGATGGAGCTAGAATGTATTATGCTAAATGAAATAAATCAATCAGAGAAGGACAAATGCCATATAATTTCACTCATATGTGGAATTTAAGAAACAGATGAACATATTGGAAGCGGTGGGAAGAGGAGAGAGGGAAACAAACCACAAGAGACTCCTAATGATAGAGAACAAACTATGGGTTGATGCAGGGAGGTGGGTGGAAGATGGGCTAGATGGGTGATGGGTACTAAGGAGGGCACTTGTGATGAGCACTAGGTGTTGTATGTAATTGATGAATCACTGAATTCAGCTCCTGAAACCAATACTGCCCTGTATGTTAACTAACTAAAATTTAAATAAAAATGGGAAAGAAAGACCTGAAGGAGATAAGAGGGAAGTACTTAGAGGGAGTTCCAGGTAAGGGAACAACCAAAGCACAGACCCTAATCTGTGAGCACATTTGTGTGTTTGGGGGGAAAGTAAGATCCTGTGGCTGGAAAAAAATGATGATACAGTCAACAGTGATGAGTTAGAAAGGAAAGAGGGAGGCTGATTATATACCACCTTGGCTTTTACAAAGGAAAGAGATAGTCTAACCTAACTATTGAAAGTATCATTGTGACTACTTTGTTAAGAACAGGCTGTAGCAAAGAGTAGAAGCAGGAGCCAGTAAGGCAACTGCAGACATCCCAGTGAGAGAATTTCTAGCTTTTGAAAGTCTACAGTGAAAATCACATCACATATAACTCAGTATCAACCAATTTCCTTGCAAAGGTTGGTTGTACACAAAACATTTTAGTTTGTGTCCTGTGCATATATGAAATAGACATGATAAAAAGACCCTTTGAAATGAAATTTGCCTACATGCCTTTATCCCCTTGCTAGACTGTGAGCTACTAAGGGCAGGAAGTTCCTGCCTGACAGCCAGTGGCACTCAGGGTATGATTTTGATCATAAGACCTAACAGAATAGGAAAGGGGCACAGCGGAGTTGGCACTATTGCCACTGCTGGAGGATGGAGATGGGACTTTAGAGTCTGGTTCTCTTATCTAAACCTGCAGTATCCACATGAGAAGTTGAAAACCATAGTCAAATAGTCAATTGTGGTCTCCATGTTCTACTTGAATTTACCGTTGGCTTATTGATTTGTTTTTAGTCTCAATTTTGCTAATAGACTTTCCTATCAAGTTTTTTGGCTATTAAATTCTATTATCAGGATTAATGCCTGACCCCAAGATCCTGAAATCCTGTATCATATATTTTAATTCATGTGTCATGTGCATATGTGAAATGTAATTGTGTACATAAAAGACCACTTGATATGAAATTGGCTTACGTGCCTTTTTCTCCCCTTATAAATTATGAGCTAGGGAATTAAAAAAAAAGTCTAGAGAATAACAAAACAACACAGCTCTTAGTGCTAAGAAAGCACTGACTATGGAAATCTTGGTGCTGGGGCCAAGGAGGGCTGTTAAGGACAGGAGGAAATTGCTGAAGGGTTGTTGGTGGGAGGTTCTCTGTAACCTCCCTTTGATTACCTTCTTATTGGTTAACTTTCTCAGCTGCATAAGCCAGAAAACCATGGCAGTGAGGTATGGATGGTAGTAATCAGTCAAATAACTGTCTGATGGTCATCTTCAAGTAGTGGTAGCAACAATTGCAAGGATAAAAGGTGATAGTGGCCACCATTTATAAACAACTCCTGTATTCCAGAGTTGCACCATAGACTCATTACAACTCTGAGGATGCAGTGGTATGATGAGGGTCACAGAGACTGAGTGGTTTGCTCATAGTCACTCCAGTCAATGGCAGATGAATGAACAGGAGAAAAGTGTGTTTTCTCTATAATGCTGACACCTCAGGTACGTGCCACATGGGCAGAACCAAAGTACACTTTATTTTCCAGTCCCATTAAACTAGTGTGAACAGGTGCATACAAACATATCTGATTGCCTTTGGAATTTGTTAAAGCATTTGGGGGCGGATGTAAACAAACAAATGAAATGGTAAAATGTAAGTAAATATTCTTAACCAAGGAGAATATCATTTAGAGTAGGCACTCAAGTTCGGGGGGGGAAAGGCTCAGATTTGCAGGCCTCAATGGCCTATGTATCTGTAATGGTTGATCAATGAGCCAGTAAATTGGGCTTTAATCATAGTGGGTAAAGCAGAGGGAGAAACACAGGAAGTCACGTGGTTCTGATTGTCAGAGAGGAAGAAAACCAATCTCTTAGTGAAGCAGAGCCTTTCTTAGCATTTTCCTAGCATTTGCAAGAAATAAAATTCTTGCGCAGGAAAGGGAGGAGGGCTGTAAATAAAGCAATGAACAATTTCCTTAGCAACCTCCTTATAGCAAACATCTTGTAGGCTTTTCCAGGGATTGTTTTTGGTATGTCCCTCAGCATGGTTCTGGAGGATTAATTGCTCGTGGCTATAATGTTTTGTAGGAATTTAGACTTGTCCTCAGCAGTATATCCTAAACTAACCTCATGTAAATCTTTGTTATTTAAACTACATTCTGCAAAATAATAGCTGAGAATTGATTAAAAAGCAAATAGCCTCATGTTCCATTTCAATGTATATTTGTGTTTGAGAAGTAATAAAAACAACCAGTGGGTACATATTTTTATAAATCAGTGTATGATACCATTTGGTCATTTTACATGGTATCACCAAGACTGGGCCTACAAGTTGCTTACCAGTCATAATTGTACGGGAGCCTAAGAATCTGACCCCACAGAAAGTTCTCCTGCACTAGACAGCTGTGGGGCCCGAGGCTGTTAGCATTAGGGTCAGTCATTTCATTGGAGCATTGTATTTCCAGAAGGCCCCTCTCAAAACTCAGACAACTTCAGAGGCAGTAGTTCAATACAACAGTAGGGAGTTTGTTGAATGTTAGACCTATGAGGAAGGTATAGTCATTATCTCCATTTTTACAGAGGAGGAAAGGCACAGAGAGGTTAAATAACTTGCCCAAGGAAACACAGCGGGTAAGTGGTAGGATGTGGATTCTAAGATAAGGCACTATGGCTCCAGTCTTATCCTTTTAACGTTATATATCAGTTTTCTATGGCTACTATAACAAATCACCATGAATTTCATGGCTTAACACAAATGTACTATGGCCCTGCAGGTTAGAAGTCTGCCATGGGTCTCACTGGGCTAAAGTCAAGGTATGGCAGTGCTGCATTCTTTTGTAGAGGCTCTGGGGGAGAACTGTTTCCTTATCCTGTCTAGTTCTAGAAGCTGCTACATTCTTGGCTCCGCGCCCTTCCCTTCATCTTCAAAGCCAGAAACAGTGGTTGAATTCTTCTAACATCGCATCATTTCACTCTGACCCTGTTTCTGTCATCCTACCTCCCTCTCTGACTCTTATTCTTTCCTCTCCCATTTTTAAGGATCCTTATGATTACACTGAGCCTGCCTGAATGGTCCAAGATAATCTCCCTCCCTCCCTACTCCCTACCTTAGGGTGAGCTGACAAGCAACCTTAATTCTATCTGAAATATTAACTCCCCTTTGACATATGGCTTAAAATCCCTAATACTGGGATTAGGATGTTGACATTATTCTGCCTAGCACGTCTTTATAGACTGGCCAATCTACAGAGCCCTAAGGGTCTAGAACAGAGGATAGGTAAGTTTTGACAGAAGGAAAAGAAAGAAGCAAGGAAGGATTGTGGTAATAAGATTTAAGGACATTAAATGAAATGAGTTGTGTAAAATATTTAGTCCACTACCTGGCCCAGATAAAGCACTCAATAATTGATAGATGTGGTGGTGGTGGTGGTGGTGACGGACGTGGAGAAGGAGGATGACCATAAGTACAATGAGAATTCTTGGGAAAAATCCCTAAAAAGTTGTAGTTGGTGTAAAAAAATTTGAGGTGACAAAAACTAATTTTTGCAAAGTTAAATATCTGACCTGAACTGGCATAGCATTCCTTTTAAGCTAAATGTCATTCAGTGTTGTGGGTATGTTATGGACAGAATGTTTATGTTCCCCACCTCCAAATTCATATGTTGACAATTCTTACTGTGAGGGTATTAGGAGGTGAGACCTCAGGTTGGTGATTAGGTCATGATGGTGGAGCCCTCATGAATGGGATTAGTGCCTTAAAGAAGAGACCAGAGAGCTAGATTACTGACCACCATAGGAGAATACAATCAGAAGTCTGCAACCAGAAGAGGACCCTCACCAGACCTTAACCATACAAACACCCAGGTCTCAGATTTCCAGTCTCCAGGAAATAAATTTCAGTTGTTGAGAAGCCACCCAGTCTATGGTAATTTGTTACAGCAGCTCTAAAGGCAGGACACATTGCCATTTCACATTTATCAGAAACATATGCACATGTGTTTTCTAAACCCTGTCAACATGGGTAGCTAAAGCCATGCATTCTTCCAGCATGTACCTTTTTCTTATTTTCTGTTTGAAGTTTTTCTGGTGTTTTCATTGATCTGAAATCTTTAGAGAGTCCTTTAGGCAAAGAGATACTGATATTGATTTAGGTAGGATTAATGTTCTTTTAGTGCCCCCATGACTTACAGCTGTCTCAGAACACTTTTTTTATTGCAATCACTTATTCAGCATTAGGGTACCCAATATGCAGGTTGTTTTCTATTGATCTGTAAAGTCAGGGGAAACCTATCTATATCCTGGAAAGTTTTATACTGAAATGAAAATGAAACCAGCCACACAGCCTGAGATTTGTGTTTCTGAAGATGATGTGGCTTCTTTTAGATAGAACATAACTTAATGCATCTAGTTTAAGAGGCAAAAGATGCACCCAGTCATGTGGGTAAAATGCACCATTGGGTGTCTGGAGACCCAGTAGTTAGTTAGCTGTGTTCTCTTAGTACTTGTAGGACCAACTATGAATTCAGTTACTTAGAAACCTTTTATTTTTTTGTCATTTATCCATCTGTAGTTTTTGCATTTACTAACTCATTATTTCAATAATTTTTATTGAAGTATTATTAGCATACAATGTTATATTAGTTTCAGGTATACAACATATTGATTCAACAAGTCTATGCATTACTCAGGGCTCACCATGGTAAGTGTAGTCACCATGTGTCATCATATAACATTATTACAATATTATTGACTATATTCCCCATGTTGTATTTTACACTTCTGTGACATATTTATTTCATAACTGGAAGTTTGTGCCTCCTAATCCTCTTCACCTATTTTACCTATTCCCTCATCTCCTGTCCTATGGCAACCACCAGTTTATTCTCCATATTTAAGAGTCTGTTTTTTGGATTGTTTCTTCATTCATTTGTTTTGTTTTTTAGATTCCACATATAAGAGAAGTCATATAGTGTTTGTCTTTTCCTGTCTGACTTATTTCACTTAGCATAATACCCTCTAGGTCCATCTATGTTGTCACAAATGGCAAGATTTCATTCTTTTTTATGGATGAGTAATATTCTATTGTATATATTTATTACCTGTTCTTTATCCATTCATCCATGGATAGGCACTTGAGTTGTTTTCATATCTTGGCTATTGTAAATAATGCTGTAATAAACATAGGGGTGCACATATCTTTTGAATTAGTGTTTTTATTTTTATTAAATATCTAGTAGTGGGATTACTGGGTCATCTGGTATTTCTATTTTTAATATTTTGAGGAAACTTCATACTATTTTCCACATTCCCACCAATAATGCATGAGGGTTCCTTTTTCTCCACATCTTCTCCAACATGTATTTTTCTTGTCCATTTGATTCTAGCCATTCTGGTAAGTGTGAGGTGATGTCTCATTATGGTTTTGATTTGCATTTCCTTGATGATGAGTGATGTTGAGCACCCTTTATTGTGTCTGTTGACCATTTGTATATCTTCTTTGGAAAAATGTCTGTTCAGGTTCTTTGCCCATTTTTAAATGAGATTAGGGAGTTTTTTTATTTGGTTCGGTTTTGGGGTTTTTTGGTTGTTTTTTGGTGTCAGGTTGAATCTATTCTTTATATATTTTAGGATATTAACTCCTTATTGGATATATCATTTACAAATAGCTTCTTCCATTCAATAGGTTGTCCTTTCATTTTTTTGATGGTTTCCTTTGCTGTACAAAAGCTTTTAATTTTGGGGTATTCCCAATAGTTTATTTTTATACTCATTTTCCTTGCCTGAGGAGGCATATCTAGAAAAATGTTGCTATGGCTGATATCCAGAGATTACTGCCTATGTTCTCTTCTAGGATTTTTAAGGGTTCAGATCTCACATTTAGGTCTTTAGTCAATTTTGAGTTCATTTTTTGTATGATGTAATAAAATGGTCTAGTTTCACTTTTTTGCATGTAGCTTTCCAGTTTTCCCATTATCAGTTATTGAAAAAGACTGTCATTTCTCCATTGTATATTCTTGCCTCCTTTGTTGTAGATTAATTGACCATATAAGCATGGGCTTATTTCTGAACACTCTGTTCTGTTCCATGGATCTATGTGTCTGTTTTTGTGCCAGTACCATAATGTTTTGTTTGTTACAGCTTTGTAGTATACCTTGAAATCAGAGATTGTGATACCTCCAGCTTTGTTCTTCTTTTTTTAAGATTGCTTTGGCTACTCAGGGTCTTTTGTGGCTCCATACAGTTTTAGTATCATTTGTTCTAGTTCTGTGAAAAATTCTGTTGGTATTTAGATAGGAATTGCATCAAGTCTGTAGATTGCTTTGGGTAGTATGGACATTTTAACAGTATTAATTCTTCCAGTCCATCATCATGGAATATCTTTCCACTTGTTGGTGTCATGTTCAATTTCTTTCATCAATTCATTCAACACATACTTTTAATATATTTTGTGCCAAGTACAATACTATAGTAGAGAATGTGATTTTGTGTTCATAAATATATTCATGTGTGCATATTTTTAATTTAAAATTTTAACTTGAGCATATTAAATTTGATGGGAAAGACACCATTTTACACACAAAATGGTAGAAAGGCAATGTAAAGCATTTATAGGAAAAGGGAAGATTTGCCAAATTTACATACAATAAAATAAGCGAGGGTTAGCATAAAGGGAAGAAAGGGAGTTAGGACTGCATCTGTGGATGGATTGCATACTGTGTAATTACACTGTGCATTACATCATCTGGAACAATAGTCAGCAGGAACAAGGGAGATCAGTGGGGAGCTCTGTGCTGCCTGTTCTTCCTTCATTCATTGTCTCATTTGACCTTTGCGACAACCCTGCAACATCATTTCATTGTCCTTGCTTTACAGAAGGTAGAATCCAGGGTCCTAAAGGTTAAACAGTTTGTCCAAGGGTACACAGTAACAAGAAGACTTTGGGGTCTGCTTAGAACCCAAATGCGCCTGACTTCAAACCCATGCCCCTTCCGTGATACACAGCCAACACTCATCAAGCAATCATTAGATATCAGGTTACTCATGAGACTAGTAGTAGTATTATATCCAATTAGAAATGGAGGAATGGAACAGAGAAGATAAGTCAGTTCAGGAAGCCCTCCTGGACAGTCAGATTCCATAAGCTCACTCTTACTCTGCTAGCACACTCAAACCCAGGCTCTCATATTTATCTTCATTAGGATTTGGGGATGAAAGACAATAGATTTATCTCTTTTAAATCCACACTCTTTTTTTTTTTTTTTTTTTTTTTAATTTTTTTTTTTTTTTCTTTTTTTTCAACGTTTTTATTTATTTTTGGGACAGAGAGAGACAGAGCATGAACGGGGGAGGGGCAGAGAGAGAGGGAGACACAGAATCGGAAACAGGCTCCAGGCTCTGAGCCATCAGCCCAGAGCCTGACGCGGGGCTCGAACTCATGGACCGCGAGATCGTGACCTGGCTGAAGTCGGACACTTAACCGACTGCGCCACCCAGGCGCCCCGTTAAATCCACACTCTTAAATCTAAAGGAAGGGCAGACCTGCTTAGAAGAATTGTAAGGCTTGGGGCAAGAGTACAAGTGAAGCCTATAGACCATATGTCTAAATAATTAGAAGTAATAAATCATGTTAACAAGTACAACAGTTTCATTTTCTATCTTGACAAATACACCTGCATAAAGACCTGAATGTCTAAGTTCTCAGGATTCTTGGAAACCCATTCCATTGGTGGAAAAATGGTTTCCCCCACACTCATGGCCTGCCCTCTTCTCTTCCTGTCCCCAGCTCCATCCCACCCTGAGGGGCCTCAGGCTCATGTGTGTGTACACCCCAGCCCCATGTCCACATGTCATTCATGTCCCCTGAAAACAGCTTGGATACTTGATGGGCATAGAATTGTCTCAGGTAGACCTGAGAGGCCCACAAAGACCCTAAAGTGGCGTAGGTGATTTTGGGGTCAGACTCTAGGTGGTCACTTCCTCTTTGCCTGGCCAGTACTTCACCCTGTGGAAAGCAACCCATTGGGAGGCTGATTTATGAGCCCTCTAAAATCCAGGACCTGGGCAGGGTGCACCCTATATCTGAGAATGGTACTGGTTGGGCGAGGGGCAACGACCAGAGTTAAATCTATGGCTTTTGTGAATAGTATTTTATTCAAATGACTGCTAATTCAGAACCATGTCTTAGAAATGTTTTTATCCCTGGAGATAAATTTGATTCTTCTCATTTCCCACTTCACTCACCCCCAATACTACACCAACACCATAGCTTTGTGTTTTCCACTACATGTTGACCAGCCTTGACACTACCATCTTTTTCATCACCCACCATCACCACTCACTCCTTTTGGTCCTAGCTCCTCCTTTCTGACCTCACTGCCACCGCCTTAGTCAAAGCAGCCACAAACTCTTGCATAAACAATTATAAGTTTGCTCAACTCCTTCATCTTTCCCTACTCCCATATCTATCCATCACACCCATGTAGCTGTGTCACATGCAAGTCTCCTACCATGGGCCCACATGGCACCTTAGAAGGACACCCTTCCTCTAAGAATTCACAGCCCACAGTTTGACAAGCAGAATATCGTGGATTTCCACCCTTCCTCATCCCTTTGCCAAGCACCTTTAGCAGTGAATAAAACACACTGCCACATGTAGCATTGCTTCCTTGCTTAAGAGCCTTCAAAGATTCCCTAGGCCCTTTGGGATCAAGTTCAAAGTCCTTAGCACGTGGCACACAAAACTGCTTTATTTCCCCCTCCCCACCAGTCTCCTAGGCTGAATGGGCCAAATGCTCTACTACGTAGCAGTGGAGGATACCTAACTATCCCATGACTGATGTTTTATCTTTCTAAAGTGTGCTCTTCCTCTCACTATCTGGTGAAAGCCAGTTCTTCTCTCAGGATCTAGTTCAGATGTTGTCATTTCTTTTTACGTTTATTTATTTTTCAGAGAGAGAGAGAGCACAGTTGAGGAGCAGAGAAAAAGGGGGAAAGAATCCCAAGCAGGCTTCAAACTGTCAGCACAGAACCCAATGTAGGGCTGGAACTCAAAAACTGTGAAACCATGACCTGAACCGAAATCAAGAGTCGGATGCTTAACTGACTGAGCCACCCTGGTGCCCCGGATGTTGTCATTTTTATTAAACCCCTCATGTCTCATGCAGATGGCATTAGACTTCTGGGCCCATTAGCCTTTGTAAATACTGTGATTATGCAGTGATTATATTGTACCACAACTATTTGTTTCCATATTGCACAAAGCACAGTTCAACAGCCAAAAGTAACTAGTAGGGATTTCCAGTTTTTACTCAAGTTTCTCAAAGGACACAAAAAAGAAGCCAAGTATGTGGTCTCAGCAACTGTTGGCTATCATCATTTCTTCTTCCTTCATACCCTGTCTTCACACCCTCTGACAGAAACATCCCTCCTCCACTGAAGCCTCCACAGCGTAAAGTTCCTCTCCTCCCCACAAACCTCCTCCCTCTCTGCCATCACTTTGCTATGTGGATTGGCATAGCTTATCCACAAGGGAGGAAAAAAATCCATCCTCTTCAGGACAGAGTAAATTAAGCCATAGATTACAGGATTGTCTTTGTTGGGTTAGAGACTGTGCCTGTCAGATTACACTAGGTTCTGCTGCACTGACATTTCTCAAATCCCAGTGTCTTACTCAAAGCAGCTGATTTATTTCTTGTTCACATAGCATACTAGCTGTGGGTCAGCTGAAGCTCTGCTTTCCATGTCTTCTCATGGAACATTGGCTGATGATGCAGCCTGTACCTAAGACATGCATTCTCATGGAAGAGGGAAACGGTAATGGTAGAGCCACACATTAGCTCTTCAAAGTTCTGCTCACATATGCCATAATCACTTCTGCTTATATTCCATTGGCCAAAACAAGTCTTATGGCCAAGCATGGTAATGGGGTGGGAAATTAGACTTCTCCCCAGGAAAAGGGACTGCAAGTCCATGATAATGGGTAGTGGTATATAATCTTCACAAAGAAAAACAGCAAATTGGAAATAATAAAGCAATCCACCGAGGAATACCTTATGTTAATAGTATTTTGTACCTATATAACACTTTAGTCTATGAGCTCTTGCAGATATCTTGCACTGTTTTACTTTGTTTTAAATACCTTCCATATTTTTAGGAAAGAAAGTTTCTATACAAATTAGCAAAGACAAGCAGAAGAAAGGGGAAAAAATTCTGTAGGGTGGAAATCAGACTTGGAATTTAAATATTTTGAAATATAAATTCAGAAACCATGTTGATACCAAGGTGATATTCCTGTCAGATTAACAAGCAGGATAGGTGGGTGGTCGTTTATGTGGTATGTGATTTCAGATAGAGAAAGA
Source organism: Puma concolor (assembly GCF_028749965.1). NCBI lineage: Eukaryota > Metazoa > Chordata > Mammalia > Carnivora > Felidae > Puma > Puma concolor. The sequence continues at coordinate 20,726,849 of NC_141673.1, read as the reverse complement.
GAGAGAGAGAGGGTCCCTTCCCCAAAGAATCTTTCTTTTTCTAGCTCCCTGGACCTGTCAGGCTCCCCTCGGGAAAACTGAAACCCAGCAGTTATTTTAGCAGAAATTAATGTGGGGAATCTGTTACATAAGCATTGGAGAACTAAAATGTCACAAAGCAAGCACTGAGTCTACACAGATATTAACTATAGGAGGTACAGGAAGCAGCATATTGCCCCTAGGGCTAGAGGGTCCAGAGGAAGAGGTTGGGTTTATCACAACCTTGAAGCTCAGAGAAGGTTGCCCCCTGGAGCTGACCCCCCATGCCTGAGGAGAAAATGCTGCCCTGCCTGTGCTAGTACCTCTGGGGTACAGGGCAATGCAGTGAGTCTAGTTTGGGGTGTTTATTTTTTAAGATGGAAACTGGAACCAACTGCCACTGTGAGGTTGAAGAATCACTGCTGGAGCAACATTGACAGGACAATGGGCAAACAGGAAAGACCAGATCTTTTCACTCCATTTGTTCCCCTTCTACTCTGCTCCTAGGACCCCCTACTGGCAGAACCTTATCAGAGAGCCAGCCACAGAGTAGGACTGTAGTTGGCAGAGTCCCTGCTCCAGCATTATAGAGGAGGGTATAGAAGAGAGAAGCTAGGAGAGAACTCAGGGACTGGAACATCTCCCTAATATCTGGAATTTTACAGTATGAACTTTAATCCTTTGGCTAAAATCATCTGTATTTGAAATAAATGTACCTTTTGGCGGGGATAGCTCAGTGGGTTAAGCATCTGACTCTTAATTTCGACTCAGGTCATGATCTCACAGTTGTGAGATCGAGCCCCACCTCTGCACTGTCAGGGAGGAGCCTGCTTGGAATTCCCTCTCTCCCTCTACCCAACCCTCCCCCCCCACTCTCTCTCTGTCTCTCTCTCTCTCTCTCAAATATAAATAAGTGTAAGTAGGTAAATTAATTAACTAACTAAATGCCCCTGGGAAAGATTAAAAGTTTCAATGTTATTCTTCATTTATACCCCATAATGAGTAAGCTTATCAGCTCTTTTTTAGAGAGCCAAAAATAAAGAAGGGGAGGAAGAAAGAGCTAAGAGGGGGTACTTTGGCTGTAGCAGGAATAGACAAAGGATCTCACTAAGTTGGGAGAGGGAGGTAAATGTCAAAAAAGAAAAAAGATTGGGGAATTATGGAAAATAAATTTTACCAACTTTGAAGTTTTATGGATGCTTGGCAGGTTTCTAGATCTTTGCTGACTACAGCAATATAGATGAACCACAAGAAAGACAGATCTGTCCCTTTGGTCAGCACTCAGTCCTGCTCAGCTCTAATAAGGGAATATAAAAATAAGACCCATCACCAAGACCAGACTAAGACAGTGGCCACAGATGAATCACTGGATGATCAATTTATGCAGTGACAATTGCCTCAGTAATTCAGGCAAAACCTTACTATCGACTCAATTACAGTAGCACCCTAATTAGTAGAAAGCTGAGGCCTGGGTTGTTCTAAATTGGATTTTTCTGCTCTGAGGATTAATTATGAAATCACTAGGTCTCCAAACTTGTTTTTATGGATTTAAAACAAATGATTTCCTCTTCATTCTGTCTCACTTTTCAATGGGAAATAACAGTGATCTCTAATAAATTTAAATACCGCAGTGCTTTCATGTTTTCCTTCTGAATTATCCATTTCCATTCCATTCAGTCGGCATCAGGCACTCGTTCTGTGACAGGCACTGTGTAGGGCTGGACGAGGATGAATGAATCCCAGTTTCTGTCCTTAAGGCTTAGTGGCTGAGCCCACATAGGCTCTGCAGTCTGTGAGACCTGGGTCCCAAATCCCAGCCCTGCAACTCACGAACTGTATGACTCTGAGCTTCAGTCATATCTTGAGTATTTTTTCACAATTACAATAACTTTCTGAGCATAATTATTATTTTCAATGTTTCCTCACTCCACATAGCCTCATATACTCTAACACATTACTTTCTGATTATTTTTACTTTCTTTATTATTCTCTATCTTTTATAGATACCCAGTTATCTTTCGCTGACTGTCCATGCTAAAGAATAGGAAATGCAAAACTCGAGTAGAATTTCAGAGTAATGGGTGGGGCCTATCAACTTGTAGCTTTGTTGTAGGGAAATGGCTGGGGCGTTTCAATTTTGGAGTCTCCAGTCTATTCCTCTTCAGATCTTTCATCTTTAAGCTGGTCAGATTCCCCAGAGAAGTCTCTGCCAGTGTTCTCCCTGGAAAGTCAAAACCTGGTTGCCAATGTTCTGGAGCCTAAGTGAATGAAGACAGCTGGGAATCTCAGCTTCCAGGATGCAAGTATTCACTTGGTCCTCTAGATGTCAGGATGGCTCCCCTACCCCTAACCAAACCATCTCTGGTATCTTACAGTTCAGGGGTTGTATTATTACCCTATGCAAAGAAAAAAAACTCTCCAAGTTTCTGTGAAAATACAAGTGAAGCTCTGAGGATCTACCTTCTTCCTAAATGGCTTTCAACCAATACTTATTTTAGCACCCCCATCGCCCCACTTCTAGAGGCCCCTGATGCCCCAGTTCTTAAGATTTTATGAGATTTTGTAGAGTATAAATATGATTGTTCTTGGTCTTGTCCAGAGCTGGTTTAGGATTCTGTTACCACCTGTCTGTCTGCTTTTCACATTCCAGCATTTTGTTGCTGTTGCTTTCTGCTGTCTTTGTTCCTTGAGGATTTATACCTGTATGTAAACGCACACACACACACACACACACACACACACACACACACACACTACTGTTATTTGCATGGGGTTTTGAGAGACAGCCAAATTAAATGCAAGTGTTTAATTTTCCATTTTACCTGAAAGTCTCATATTTATTGGTGTTTAAAGTTCAAATAGAAAAAATGATGTCATGAAGTACAATTAGAAATGACCAATGGAATAAGAAAAATGTGTTCACATTGCTTTAGATTTCACCCATTTATCACCTTAATCCTACAAAGAGGCTTTAAAATCTTCACCAAATGGTCAGAACTCTGAATATTATGTATATCACATATTTGGTCTGATAATTATCTCCTCCTTTTACTCCTAACAATTACACTTAAGAAGTTAGTTATTGCATTATGGTGCCTAAAGCCAAAAAAAAAAATTCTCAAAATAGGCCTTGTCACATAAAAAAATTAATTGGTTTCTTTGTTCCTACTTAGATTTTCATTAATTTGAGGACATAATTTAAGTGACAGTTAACTGTATAACCTTTGCATCTCCTTGTTAAAAAAGAAATCTCTATTTAAAAGTATAATTGAGAAAGTTTTCTGAAATATTTATTTTAAGGCATTAGCTTTCACTTTTCTTTTTGTATTATGAATTAATACAACTAGCCATCGGAAAAGACTGGCATATTGGTCACGGATTGCTACATAACAATCTACCCAAAATTTAGTAACTTAAAACCCATTTTACTTGTGCGTGATTCTTTTGTTTCAGCAATTATGCTGGGTTAAGCTGGTCAGTTCTTCCACTGGTTCCATTTAGAGTCAATATGTGGTTGCAGTCATTCTGTAAGGAAAGATAGTTAGACAAGGAACATGTAGATACATCTCCTCACCCCACCCCCCAAAATTCAAAAAGTAAAACAAGAAAAAAAATAAAACAAGGTAATGGAAGAGAGAGTGTGACTTTCAGGGCACGAGAGTAACTGTCTTAGCTAACATATTCAGGAGGTGACATTTAAGTTGAGGCCCAAATGTTGGAAAGAAACAGGTTGTGCAAAAATCTAAGGGTCACATAAGCTAAAGTCCTGGGTAGTGGCAAGTTGAGTTTTTTCAAGGGCAGAAGAAAAGACAATGTTGCCGGTTTATAATGAACAAGAGGAAGAGGAGAAGAGATAAGTACACTGGCATAGGGAGAACCAGACCATAGGAGAAGCAGTAGACCTTGGAAAGTAGTTAGGCTTTATATCAAATCTGTGGGAAGTTGGTGAAGAGTTTTAAGCAGAAGAGAGATGAGATTTTATTTATGTTTTAAAATATCCTTGCTATGTAGAGAATGAACTAATGGGAGGAAGTGAAATTGGAATAGTCAGGAAACTCTCACAGTGGTCTTAGAAACAACTTCAGCACAGTGAGGGTGGTAAAGGATCAGATTCAGGATGACGTTTGGGAAGAACAAAAACTTGATTGGAGATTGGACATGAAAGAAAGAGAGGATAGAGTATGCATCTCAAGTTTGTGACTTGAGAAATTAGATGTGTCAGTGCCATTTTTTAAGATGGAAAAGATGAGGAGGAAAGGAGATTTTTACTTTACAAGGGTATAGATCAAGAGTTCTTTTTGGGATATATTGGGTTTGAATTGTCTCTTAGACTCATATGGAGTCCTGTCATCTACCAACTAGGTTTGATGATCTACCTCAGTACTTTATAGTGTCGCTTTGTGATTAACCCCATCGTTGGGCAACTAAGACATAATGACCCTCATTTTCCTGACAAGTAACTGTGTCCCAAAGAAACTCAATGACTTCCCCAAGGCCACACAGCTGAAATGAAGACTTGAACCCAAGACCTGTATACAGTCCTGTAGGGCATTTTTACCCCTTGCCCAATCTCCTGCTCCAGTTTTTGTGGTCAAAGGGAGATGCCAGATAAGGATACCATTATTGAGGCTTTGCCCACATGCTCAAATTGTCATCCATATTTGAGGCAATATTCTACTAGCCACATGTGAGTATTTATATTTTGATTTTATTTAGTTAAAATTAAGTTAAAGTAAAAATTTACCTTCCTTTTTGTTTATCCACAGTTTAAGTGTTCAGTAGCTACATGTGACTAGTGGCTACCATATTGGATAGCATAATTAAAGAACATTTTTCATCATCTCAGAAATTTCTATTCAATAATACTAGACTCTACATAATTCATACCAAGTTAATTGTGAAAAAAGTCATATTCCAATAGCTATTGCCTAAGAAGAAAGTTTTTTAAAAAACGAGGTGGCATTTGCTTTAAAAGTAACACATTTCACGATAATCTTTAATTTCATACACAGCTGTAATGAACACCTTTTCCCAATTCACACCCTTGATTCTTTGTGTATTTCTCATTTTTCCTAATAAGAATAGAGGCTTCTCTGAGGAGAGAAGCTAGGTTCTTTCCACCTTTGCATTACCCTCACTCAAAATAAATACATGCATGCATAACATTCACATCGCTTCCTACCCACCACCCACCTCACAGATAACACCCTCAGCTAACAGTTCTTTGCACAGAACAAGCAGAATGTTTACAACCAGCCACTGCTGTGGCCGGTTGGCTTCAGGAGAACATAAAACAGAGTGCAAATAACCACAGCTTTAGGGAGTCTATAGCTAAAAACTAATTTCATGGCATATTCTATTCCAAGTTTTTGCCCTTTCTAGCAGGAAGGAGATTGGGAGGCTCATCAGGTAAAACTGAAGGCTGCTTATCTCTGGAGGGTGGGGACCTTGGAGGGGAGATGGTGGGAACTTGAGATTTGCCTATTACTTGATGAAGAGGTGAGCAGGGCCTTCCTCACATGGTAAGATGAAAGTGTCCAGAAAATCCCGTTCACACCCACATGCATACAGGCAGGCATGTACTCTCAGCAGTTCCTTTCACAAATGAATGGGAAAATTTGGAAGCGACGATGGGTTTTGAATCCTTCCTCAGTTGTATGACTTCAGGTATATTAAACACTCTAAAGAGTAGGAGAAGGAGATGTATGTGTAGAGCCTTGATCACATAATTATTCCTCTTCTCACCCTTTAGGGTGAAGGGGAGAATAAACCCAGAAAGAAATTGCATTTTCCCTTTGGAATTTTTTTAACAAGAGTGCCTGGGTGGCTTAGTCGGTTAAGTTTCCAGCTTCGGCTCAGGTCATGATCTCACCATTCATAGGTTCAAGCCCTGTTTTAGGCTCTGTGCTGACAGCTCAAACCTGGAGCCTGCTTCAAATTCTGTCTTTCCCTCTCTCTGTCCCTTCCCTGTTTGTGCTCTGTCTCAGTCTCTCAAAAATAAATAAACGTTAAAAATTTTTAATAAAAAATATTTCATGTTTTTTATAGGTGGTACTTACATAAAAACTTCCTAAGTGTGTCAGTGAAGTTTCCTTCCTTTCCAGGCACCTAGTTCTCCCAGAGGCAGCTAGTATTTCCAGATGTCTATGTGTCCATTCCATATTATCCTGTGCATGTGCAAGCAAATAAATACGTCATTACACTTATATCTTCCTTATATATGTGTTTTTCTCTTTGATACAAATAGCTGTGTGACTATTTTAAATCTTATTTTCCCCTATAGTATCTTGAAGATTTTTTTATATCTACCCTGAACACCTTCAGTCTCTTCACAGATTCAGAGTATTTCATTGTAGAATTGTACAATAACTTGTTTATCTTAACGCCCACTGATGAATTGTTTAGGTCATTTTTAGAATTTTGCTGTTATAACCCATGCCATAATGAATGTTTTTGGTTATCTGTCACTTTGCACATGGGTAAAGTGTATTTGTAGAATAAATTTCTAAAAGAATTGCTGGTCAGAAGATATGTATATATTATATATATAACATAATTATATAGCTATTAATATAATTAGCCTATATATAATTTTGATAGACGTGGTCAAATGACCCTTGTAGAATTTGTACTAGTTTTCTGACCCATCAGTAATGTATGAAAGCAGAGTTTTTAAGCCTTTGTGGATCCCTGATACCTCTGAGACTGAGCTCCCAAGTTTTATGTTTACTGTAACAGCTCAGCTTACATAATGCATGCATGTGTGCATGCATGTATGTGTGTGATTTTATTTGAAGAAAGTTGTTTTGGCTAAGTTACTAAGGAAGACTTGAGAACAATGATGTCAAGAAACATCATTGTGCCTTCTCTTAGCCCTTCAGTTTGAAAGAGTGACATAGAAAATGAGATTGTTCCACATCCTGTAAGAAAACCCTTTGGCAGTATAGAGAGAATGGTTCAGGTGGTAGCTGGAAAGATTAAATGGGTGGAAATATTTCCAGGAAGCAGTCAGTAGCTGCCAAGTTATAAAGAGGTGATATTTAGTCTCATAGCCCCCAATGTTAACAAGTGTTCTCCAGAAGGTCCGCTCATTTGAGCCAGTTGTCAACCCCTGTATTAGTGCTGGAAGTATAGAGATGAGCATGGCTAGTCCTTGCCCTCAAGTTCATCCAGAGAAGTCAGGCATGTAGGCAGGCAAATTCTCTATGATGTCATAGAAGCAACAGCAATGATGACAGCTAACTCTGAGAGCTTATTAAGCACCAGACAGTGAGGTTCTCCAATGCTCGTCATCTCACCTGATGCTACAGAAATGCCATGAGAGTGATTACGGTGTGATCCCCATTTCACAGATGAGGAAACCAAGATTCAGGGAAGTTGAGGGAGAGTCCCAATACCACATAGTATGTGACAGAGCTAGGGTTTAGTCTGTGGACTGTCTCACTTCAAAGTCTTGAATAAGGGGTAATGTTAGAACTTAATGCTCATCTTCCTCTTCTATTAAATGGTTTTCTCCTTTCTCTTGTTATGACACCAAATTACTTTTCAGGGGAGGGGGGAGGGGGTCAAGGAAGACCCTTGGAGATGTGTCCTGAATCGATGCTCAAAGAATGACTAGAAGCAAGGAAAGCATTCCAGGCAAAGCAGCTCTTGGGCTGATCACAAGAGTCAGCCCTCAGGAATCAGGAGGTTTCTGACAAAGGGAGATGAGTGAAGTGGGTAAGAGGGCAGCCTCTGGAGCCACACTGCCTGAGTTTAAATCCTAGCTCTCCCCCTTAGTTGAGTGACTTTGGGTGCATCATTCACCTTCTCTGATTCTTCACCTGTAAGATGGATCTATAAAATGTTATGTCCTGCGTTATTGTAAGGATTGAATGAGTTAATGTACCTGGAACATTTAGAATAGTGCTTGGCACATGCCCTATATATTTGTTCCCACTGTAGAATCTCCAAGCTCCAGGTACAACCTAGATATAAGGAAGAGGAAAACAAAATTTTGAAGCTCATCTGTGGTGCTTATTATAGAGAACTATTACATGAGCTCACAAAATGTAATGTGGTACTATAAAAGGAGGAGAAAGTAGAAAACTGTTTAATGGAGGAGGGACATGGGCTTTTAGGCCAGAATTGTCCTGTCAAGGATGGTCATGCTTATCAGCTTTCAGTTATCATCTAGTATTGTGAGTCAAAAATGGGCTTTTTTATTTGTCTATTTCTTCATGGCATCTTTATTTGGTATTAAAATGAGATGGTCTGTCTTAAAGAAGGTGGAAAAGCAGAGGAAGATAAGATAAAAGGAACTGCATTCAATGTAACTTTTGGTTTCCTCTCTTCCTCTTTGATGCAATAAAATGTTTTCAGAAAACCTTGAAGAAAATACAAGATAAGCTCTGCAGCTTTCTAATTCACCCACATAGCATTTATCTGTCATCCACCAAGTCAAATTACTTTTTCTGAGAACAGTTTTCTATAACATAATCCTGGGGAGTTAAAAGTGAGAGGAAAAATACTTCTCCAGGGAATCAGCTCACATGATTTATATTTTATCTTCATATTCTTTGGCCTTTCTCCCCTTTTTATGTTATCCCAAATTCATGTTCCCAGTTGTTCACAAACTAAACCCTATGCCCGGACTATCTTCTGTAGGCCAGTTTTATTTTTTCCTTCCACCATCTGAACAACTCTTGGAAATCTATCTACTTGAAGAAAAACATTGGCAAATTTCCCCAACATTAACCCCAAAGGCCCTCAGTTACTACAATTCAGAAACCTGTACCTGTATTTGTACCAGGCACTCAATAGATCCTGGGGCTACAGAAATTAGTATGATTAAGCCTTGTGTCCTGAATGAGTTCACAGTCTTGTGTGAGATACAGACCTGCAAAGAGAGGTTGATTCTGCCTATCTCAGCCATACAATCATGTTCATTTCCTTTATGGTTTGTCTCCCCCCCCAGACTGTAAGCCTCTCAAAGACTAAGTTTTTATCTGTTTTGTTTACTACTGTGTAATCAGTACCCTAGATAGTGCCCTCAATAAACATTTGTTGAATGAATGAGTGAATGAATGAATGAAAACAAATGAATTACAACATAGAATAATCAGTAAATTGATGTGCTTACAAGAGAAGAAGGAGCACAGAGGAGGGAGTACTGAACTCTTGCCGGGGAGCAGTGGAGTTGGAGGGGTGAGGAGGCCTGCTGGGGGAGGTGACTTCTGAGCTTGGTTCTGAAGGTAATGGCTGCCAACCTTGATATGCCTTGCATGGTGTCTGACTCAGAGGAGGTACCCAATAAAAGTTTTCTGAGTAAATAAACTTTACAATTTATGAAGCAGTTATACTTATAGTATCTCTAATATTGTACCACTTATCACTTAACACATCCTGGGAAGGGAGGACATGGCCACTTCGTGCTGGATTATGTGGTTTTAGAAGCTCTGTCACCTGAAAAACCTCTCAGTAGGGTAGGGACATCTGGAAAACCCAGTGTCTTGGTGTGTGATGCCTGTAAGAAACTTTAGAGGCTGGGTCAGCCACTGGCTGAGAAAGAAAGCAATTTTAAGTATTGCTTTAGGAGAGGAGTCCCATCCAGCAAGGCGCGTGGGAATGGAACAGACAGAGGCCCTGAGCCAGACCAGAGCTTATTACCTAACTTCCATATCTACCACCCAAACCAGCTTGAGATCTTAAAATTTCTGAAAAATCAGGTGGTTGACATGACAGGGAAGGAGGTGGGTTAGAAGACAAGAGGAGATAAAAACAAAATAAATTTTTGGTTGAATTTAATGACCTTACTGAGGGGAAAAAAACAATGATGACAACAAACAAACAAACAACAACAACAAAAAAAAACAAGATATGAGGCCTAGACTTACTACTAGTTTATTTTAAGTATTCTTAATTGTTTTTAGCTCCAGCTCCTTCCTGACATAATTATATTAATGCTCAGGAGACTAAGAACCAAAACTACTGAGATTGTGAGCCTCCTGCCTCTGGTGTGATTTCTGGGCTCTCTCATGCTATTCCAGACCCACCCTCCGTGACTGATTGAAGACACCTCTGTATGAGTAACACCAAATTATGTCAAAGATTAGATTCATCACCTCCAATTAACCTTAAGCTTGTGTTTTCAATATGTGTGTGCAGCTTCATCATACACAACAAAGACACTTTCTTCAACAATGCCACAAGAAGTAGAATCGTACATCACATTTTACAAAGAATAAAGTATGAAGAAGGAAAAAACAAAATTGGTAAGTAGCATATTAGTATAATAAGCTACATTTGATTTGGGAGATTACAGACTTTTTTCCCTTTGGTTTTATAAAGTGTATATCAATTCTATAACTTCTCATGATTTATAAAACCTCTACTCCCCTGATGGATAACTCACAAGTGTAAAACCTTAATAGCACCCCTAGATCTTTTAAAAATAGCATGTTATCTCATGTATGTAAGGTCAGGGAAAAATTCTCTTAGTTCAATAAATATTTATTGTGTTCCCATTATGTGCCAGGCAGTGGGCTAGATGTTGGGGGAGATGGGCATGGTTATCTTCTGGAGCATATGTTCAAGAAGTTAAAAGCCAGCAATAAACAAATAAGTAAATACAGTGAATAACATGAAGAAATTGAAATGGGTGATCTTACAGAGATAGACTGGCAAGGGGTGGAGGGTGGAGATCAAGATGAGATGGAGTGGTCAAAGGAAGCTTCACTGAGAAGCCAGGATTTGAACTGATACCTGATGACAAGAAGGGGACAACATGGGAAGATAGCGGGGGAGTTGTTCTAGGCAAGTGCAAAGATGAACTGTCACACATAAGGAAATTCTCCAAGTAATCACTTCCTCCATTAAATAACTTCCATTATTCTTTTTTTTTTTAAATGAAATTTATTGTCAGATTGGTTTCCATACAACACCCAGTGCTCATACCAGCAGGTGCCCTCCTCAATACCCATCACCCACTTTCCCCTCCCTCCCACCCCCATAAACCCTCAGTTTATTCTCAGTTTTTAAGCGTCTCTTATGGTTTACCTCCCTCCCTCTCTAACTTTTTTTTCCCTTCCCCTCCCCCATGGTCTTCTGTTAAGTTTCTCAGGATCCACGTAAGAGTGAAAACACATGGTATCTGTCTTTCTCTGTTTGACTTATTTCACTTAGCATATTCTTATATATGTATTTTATTTTTCATTTTATTTAACTTCATTTTTAAATTCCACTATAATTAATATACAGTGTTGTGTTAATTTCAGGTGTACAATATAGTGATTCAACAATTCTGTGCACAGTGCTCATCATAATAAGTGCACCTTAATCCCCTTTGCCTATTTCTGACACACACACACACACACACACACACCCAGTAACTACTAAGTTGTTTCTGTAATTAAGAGTCTACTATTTGGTTTGTTTCCTTTATTTCTTTGTTTTGTTTCTTATATTCTACATATAAGTGAAATCATATGGTTTTTGTCTTTCTCTGACTTCACTTAGTATTATACCCTCTAGATCCATCTATGTTGTTGCAAATGGCATGATTTCATTCTTTTTTAATGGCTGAGTATTATTCTAGTGTGTGTGTGTGTGTGTGCACGTGTGTGTGTGTGTGTGTGTGTGTGTGTGTAAATATATAAACGCACAACGCATCTGTATCCATTCATCTATCAATGGACATTCACAATTCATATTTGGGACTTTTTTATGAGAACCTTTCCATATTATTTTATCACATTTTCTACATTATTAAACAGATTATCATCTATCAGGAGGATTTGGGTGGCTTTGTCCTTATTTCTGTCCAAACAAGCTTTTTATCAGTAGGTTGAATAATGACCTATATCACTCAGGATCTAGTCAGGAGACAAAAATCACACATAATTTTTATAGGGAAAATTTAATATAAAAACTATGACAGAGGATTGGAGTAATCAGGGATTGGCTAGTAAAGGGTAAAGAGAACTCTAAAGGATAAAGAAATAGCAGATATTAAGAGCATCTACCACTTTTGGGAAGACTCCCCCCAGCAAAGCTGTGATTCAGACTCTGCTGGAAATGGTGTGGCTGTGGTTCACTAGGTGGCAGAGCAGTGTTCTGGAGTTGCTGGCAGAAATTGCCTGGAGGGGCTCCAGGGAAGCCATTCATTGGGAGGTGTTGCACCAACAGCACTGCTCTGTGAAACTGTTTAAGGAAATACCTGCCCTTGGGACAGTACCATGTGCTACCGGCCACCAAGCACTGCAGGAAGTTGGTGCCGTAGAAGCCATGTGTTGCAGAAGCCTGCTGAGAGGAGAATACTAGTACCAGGAAGGCAAACTCCTTACTCTTCCAGAGTCCTTCCAGTGCCCTCTACTGACAAAGCCTAACATTGTACAGCCTGGTAAAGAAAAAATATTTACAAGGTCCAGCTCCATTATTGCAAAGTAGGCAATGAAAATATATTTGGAATTAAGAGGCAAATAAATTGATACCTGGTATATGGCTTAAACAGCCTGCCCATCAAGCTTTCAGGTCGGGTGGACTCTGGAGGGATGCATTAAATATGTTTGTCTTTGGAGTCCAGAGCATAAGAGATCTCAGTGATCTGGAAATCTTAGCCAAATCCAACAAGGTGACATTTAATAGTTTGTAAATGTAAAGTCCTACACTCGAATTCAGCAAAACAACTCCCCTGGTACAGTGTGGGAGAAATGTTGCTCAACAACATCATGAGAGGAACAGACTTGAGAGGCTTAGTTGAATGCAAGCTCAGTGAGTCATTAGTATGGTGAAGCTGCCAAAAACTGCTTTGATCCCAAGCTGCATAAATTAAAATATAATACAGAGAAAATGAGAGCTATCTAGTCCAAATCTGAAAACACCTGAAATAATAAGTTCAGTGAGAGTCCATGTAGGTGGGTATCGTAAAATTGAACCTGATTTAGGTCTTTATTAACTTCAGTGGGGTTGTGGGTTAGCACATCTTTATATTTTCTGCAACAGTCAACCATCCTTGAGACACATCCTCTCCATAAAGTCCTCCATGACCATTCCAGCTTGAAGGTATTCTTTCTTCTTCCTGTGAATTCCTATGGCAACTACTTCTGGAATGTTTATTTAATAAGCAACCATGTACAACTCTTCTTTCATTATCTTGAATTCTTTATTTTCAATATCCATTCTTGATAAAAACTCTCAACAAAGTAGGGATTGATGGAACATACCTCAACATCATAAAGGCCATATATAAAAGACCCATGCTAATCTCATCCTCAGTGGGGAAAAACTGAGAGTCTTCTCCCTATGGTCAGGAACAAGACAAGGATGTCCACTCTCACCATTACTATTTAACATAGTACTGGAAGTCTTAGCCTCAGCAATGAGACCACAAAAAGAAATAAAAGGCAGCTAAATCAGCAAGGAAGAAGTCAAGCTTTTACTATTTGCAAACAAAATGATACTCTATGTAAAAAACCCAAAAGACTCCACCAAAAATTGCTAGAACTAATACATGAATTCAACAAAATCACAGGTTATAAAATCAATGTACAAAAATCTGTTGCATTTCTATACATCAGTAATGAGGCAGCAGAAAAAGAAATCAAGGAATCAATCCCATTTGCAACTGCACCAAAAACAAGAGACCTAGGAACAAACCTAACCAAAGAGGTAAAAGACCTGTACTCTGAAAACTACAGAAAGAAATTGAAGAGGGTACAAAGAAATGGAAATGCATTCCATGCACATGGCTGGGAAGAACAAAGATTGTTAAAATGTCTATACCAACCAAAGCAGTCTACACATCTACTGCAATCCCCATCAAAATACCACCAGCATTTTTCACAGTGGTAGAAAAAAAAACAGTTGTGAAATTTGTATAGAACCACAAAAGACCCCAAATAGCCAAAGCAATCCCAAAAAAGAACGAAACTGGAGGCATCATGATTCCAGATTTCAAGCTATTTTATAAAGCTGTAGTCATCAAGACAGTATGGTACTGACACAAAAACAGATCAATGGAACAGAATTAGAAAACTCAGAAATGGACCCACAATTATATGGTCAACTCATATTTGACTAAGCAGGAAAGAATTTCCAATGGAAAAAAGGCCGTGTCTTCAACAAATGGTGTTGGGAAAACTGGACAGCAACATGCATAAGAATGAAATCAACCACTTTCTTATACCATATACAAAAATAAATTCAAAATAGATTAAAAAAACCTAAATGTGAGGCAAGAAACTATCAAAATCCTAGGGGAGAATACAGGCAGCAACTTCTTTGACCTCAGCTATAGCAACTTCTTACTAGACACATCTCCAAAGGCAAAGGAAACAAAAGCAAAAATGATCTGTTGGGACTTCATCAAAATAAAAAGCTTCTGCATAGCAAAGGAAACAATCAACAAAACTAAAAGGCATCCTATGGAATAGGAGAAGATATTTGCAAATGACCTATCAGATAAAAGGTTAGTATCCAAAATCCATAAAGAACTCCTCAAACTCATCACCCAAAAAACAAATAATCCAGTGAAGAAATGGGCAGAAGATAGGAATAGACTCTTTTCCAAAGAAGACATACATATGGCCAGCAGACACATGAAAAGATGCTCACCATCACTCATTATCAGGGAAATGCAAATCAAAACCACAGTGGGATACCACCTCACACCTGTCAGAATGGCTAAACTCAACAACATAAATATTATATTAATTACTTTTTAAATATGTATCCCCTATTTGCTCATGTAATTTTAACAAACAAGATATATTACACTTCCCTTTTATCATAACTTTTTCAGTTAACATTGTATCATAAAAATGCTAGGAAAGAAATGAGCAGAAGTGAAATGATTATGATAGTAGCTATTCTGAATTATTTCATAAAATACAAATTTTTAAAAACAGTGCCTTCGCTAATATTGGTGCTATAACTTGCAACACATCTCACAATTTATTATAACATGCTAGTGTATTGAGACTGTAGCTAAAAACTGCTAGTCTGGACAGTAAGCTCTTTAGTTGTAAATACGCTGCCTTATTCATCTTCGTATCATCATTGCCTAGCACACTCTCTGGCACGTAGTATGAGTGCTTCTTGAACTGAATTGAAAATGTTTTAAACACAATGTCTAATCATCAGCATCCTTAGACAGTAAAAAAATTGTGTACAATGAGGCCATTCATCAATAACTTTTGCATCTCAAAATGTGAGCTATTTTTACAAATAGTCAAGATGAAGACCAAAGGACGGAGACAGTGATTTGTAAATATTCTGGAGGAGTGTGGGAAATGTATTGTTACCAGTTATAAATGATCTTTGTAAAAGTTTCTCATTTGTTAAAAGGAGAATTCTATTCAAGAACCCCAATGCTTTTTATCTTTTAAGCTTTTATTTAAATTCCAGTTAGTTAACATAGTGTGTAATAATAGTTTCAAGGGTACAACAGTGATTCAACACTTCAACCCAACATCCAGTGCTCATCACAAGTGCACTCCTTAATCCCCATCACCTGTTTCACCCATTGCCACCCCCCCCCCATCTGGTAACTATCAATTTGTTCTCTATAGTTAAGAGTCTGTTTCTTGGTTTTCCCCTCCCTCTTTTTTTCCCCTTTGCTCATTTGTTTTGTTTCTTAACTTCCACACATGAGTGAAATCACTTGGTATTTGTCTGTGACTGACTGACTTATATTGCTTAGCATAATACTAACTCTATCCATGTCATTGCAAATAGCAAGATTTCATTCTTCTTTATGACTGAGGAAAAAGTGCATTGTGTGTGTGTGTGTGTGTGTGTATGGTGTGTGTATATATGTGGTACACACATATATATCTCACATACTCTTTATTCATTCATCAGTTCAGTGCTTTGAAAATTGGTAATGATGACCTGGAGAAGTATCTAATTTAGAAATGACCAATCAGAGAGTAAATTATTAACACAGAGTCAGGCATTATGCTAAAAAACATGGAGTAAAACTACAAATGCTAGGTTGACCCAGTGTTTCATTGTCATCTTTGGTTTTATAAATAAAAGAAATAACATATTAGAAGAAATTTTAATTTATTGATAGAATAATGTTTATCTAATGTTATTTTCTACCTAAACTCTTTCTGAAAGTGACATCTTCCATGAGCTAATAGTGACCAAAAATAATACAAAAATACTGATTTGTAAACATGATTCATAAGGATATTTTGCTGGAGTGTAAACTACACTATGTAAGTTTTCCTGATTCACTCTGAATTTGTTACAACTGTGAAAATCAAACCTGTTGAAATCCATTTTCAAAATAGAGCAATTAATAGATCAACTAAGATTTTTTAACAATATAAGTGCATGAAATAAATTTTGAAATTGACTTGTGTTTTCAAAATTGGTACTCAAAGGGGAAGTTAGTGGAGTAGCAGACTTCAAGTAGGAACTGTTTTCTCATTTTGCAGGACTTTGATAAATTATGATAAGCTTACAGAGGTCATCAACAGAGTCTCTTATTAGGTCCCTGTCAATTCTGTTTTTTCTAATATCTGGGATGTTTGAAAGTTGATTGCTGAGATATGTGGAATTCTCAATAGAGACTCCAGGGAATCAGAGTTTTCCACATAATCATTTTTATTCATTTGTTGCAAAGGTATTTATTGAGGGCCTCCTGCCTGCTAGACAAAATACAAAAGCAATACAGATACTTGTACTTCACATGTTTTCCTTAGACATTTAGTGTTAATGTCAAGCATCTCAAAACACAGTACTGTGTTACGGTGGTTAAAAGTACCTGAACATTGATTGACCCTCCATCAGTAAAAAGTGAATCAGTGTATGTTCTATCTCCCACTGAGGCTAAGCCTATGCACTCTAATCAGGATCTAAAGCATAGGGAGCATTCCCCTATTAGTCACTTGAGAGACATTGTTCTAGTCAACTTCTCTGAGGTACATTTTAGGAAGTAGCATAATTCTTGATCTGAAAGAAACTTCAAAGGTCAACACATTCAACTTCCACTGATGGCCAAGAAGGAGTGACAGGCACAAGATTTACTCCCCCACCTGAAACGATCAAAGGGAAAACAGAAAAAAAAGTATGAGACTACTATTTTCAAGACATCAAATGTTGGGCAGCCAAGAATAGGGATCCCTGAGAAACAGAAAACAAATAAGGTGAGCCCCATAATTGTCTCCACTTGCTACTTTGACATAGTTTCTAGATAGCAGGCTAGGGAAGGAGAACCCAGGCAGAACCTGGTAGCCTGCCTGAGTTGAGAAGATGTTGCTGAGAGTCCAAGGAGACCAAGGCAGTTAGAGTTCACAGAACAGAGTACCATAAAGTAGAAAGTTCCACCAAGAGAGAACTCTGAAGATCAGCAGCAGGTCCCCCCTCAAGTATTTAGCTGACTACTGATTAGTGGATATGTATTAGGAAACTATCCAAAGTCAGTGAAAGAACAACCACAAAGGATTTCCAGTGTTATTGGAACACCTCATCATTCGCAGAGCATGGAACATAAATGCTCTAAAGAGCTTAATCCAAAATCGAGAAGTTAACACACTGAGTAAAAAAAAAAGCAAGGCCTAATTCTTTGCTGCCTGCAAGAAACACACTTTAAATATAAAGACAGAAATAGGTTAAAAGTAAAAGGTTCAAAAAAGTTATACCATGCCAACCAAAAGAAAGCTGAAGAGGCTATACTGATACCAGATAAAAATAGATTTCAGAGAAAAGAATATTACCAGGGATAAAAATGAATTTAGTCAGTTCATCAGAAGGACATAACAATCCTAAAAGCCTACAGCTTCAAACGACACAAAGCAAAAACTGACAGAAATGCAAAGAGAAATAGACAACTTCACAGTTATAGTCATATATTTCCAATACTTCTTTCTCAGTGATTAATAGAATAAATAGACAGAAAATCAGTAGGAGTTAGAAGACCTGAATAACATTACCAGTGAACTTAATTGATCTTTTAGATCAGTCCACTACCAACAACAGCAGAATATGTATTTTTTTTCAAGTACACCTAGAACATTACCAAGATTGGCATATTTGGGGGGGAATAAAACATGATTGATGGATTTAAAGGGATTCAAGTCCTACAGAGTATGTTTTTTGACCACAGAGGAAGTAGATTATATGTTAATAAGATAATTTCTGGAAATTTTACAAATATTGAAAACTAATACACTTTTAAATAGCTCATCAGTGGAAGAAGAAATCAAAAGAGAAGTCAGTGTGTTGTATTCAATGAAAACACAACATATGAAAAAGTGTGCAGTACTTAGGAAGAAATTTATAATACTATATGGCTATATATGAAAAGAAATGCCCAAATTAATGATCTCCCCTTCCACCTTAAGAAACAAAAAGAAAAGGGAATTAAAGTAGGTAGGTGAAAGGAAATAATAAAAGAGAAGAAATCAGTGAAATAGAAAACAGAAAAAACAATAGAGAAAATCATTGAAACCAAAAGCTGTTTCTTTGGGGAAAAATATAAAATAAACAAAAAAATTTATAAACCTTGTGGTGGATACACCCAAGGTGACTTCCCAGTGAGTCATGCCCTGTGTAATTCCTTCTCCTTAAGTGTGAGCAGAAACTGTAGCTTAAATTTAACCAATAGAATATTGAAAAGGTGATTGTGTCACTCCTGTGATTATGTTACATTACAAAGCTTAAGAGATCTTCCAGATGTGGAAAAGTTCTTAATCAGTTTGACTTTGACTTAATCAAAAGGAAGATCATTCTGGGTGGGCCTGACCTAATCAGGTTTAGGCCTGTCCCCAGCTCAGAAACTTGCAGTGACACAGATTCCCTCTCTCCTTTGCTGGTTTTGATCAAGCAAGTTGCCATGAATATTGTAGCCACAAGGAAATCAATTCTGTCAATCATGTAAGGCAGCTTGGAAGTGGTTCCTTTCCTAGCTGAACTTCCAGGTAAGAATGCAGTATAGCCAAAACCTTTGCTTTGGCTTTGTGAGACCCAAAACAGAGAACCTAGGTGAAGCATATCCAGACTTCTGACTAAAAGAAGCTGTGAGATAATAATGTTTTTAGCTACAATATATCTTATAATTTGTTACACAGTGATAGAACACTAATGCAAACTTCTAGCCAGGCTTATCAGGTAGTAAAGAGAGAAAACACAAATTCCTAAATTTCTAGGAATAGGAAAGGTGATCTCACCAAAAATTTTCTGAATATTTTTAATAATCTTTTATTATGAATAATCTTTTGTCAATAAATTTGACAACTTAAAGGGACAAATTTCTTGACAGATGAAAATAATCAAAACCCATTCAAGAAGAAATAACCTTGTGTTGTTGATTTTGGCCATTCTGACAGGTGTGGGGTGATATCGCATTGTAGTTTTGATTTGCACTTTTCCTGATGATCAGTAATGTTGAGCATCTTTTCATGTGTTTCTCGGCCATCTGGATGTCTTTTGAAAAATATCTATTCATGTCTTCTGCACATTTTTAAATCGGGTTATTTGTTTTTTGGGTGTTGAGTTGTGTAAGTTCTTTATATATTCTGGAATGTGTATCTCAGATATGTCATTTGCATATATCTTCTCCCATTCCATAGGTTGCCTTGTAGTTTGGTGGATTGTTTCCTTCAACTGTGAAGAAACTTCTTATTTTGATGTGGTCCCAGTAGTTTATTTTTGCTTTTGTTTCCCTTGCCTCAGGAGACATATCTAGAAAGAAGTTGCTGTGTATGGCTGATATCAAAGAAGTTTTGGGTTTCCTGTCTCACATTTAGGTCTTTCATCCATTTTGAATTTATTTTTGTGTATGGTGTAAGAAAGTGGTCCAGTTTCATTCTTTTGCATGTTGCTGTCCAGTTTTCCCAAAACCATTTGTTAGAGAGACTGTCTTTTATCCACTGGATATTCTTCCCTGTTTTGTTGAAGATTAATTGACCATAATTGTGGGCTCATTTCTGGGTGTTTTATTCTGTTCCATTGATCTTTGTGTCTGTTTTTGTGCCAGTACCATACTGTTGTGATCGCTACAGCTTTGTAATATAACTTGAAGTCCAAAATTGTGATGCCTCCAGCTTTGCTCTTCTTTTTCAAGATTAGTTTGGCTCTTTACATTCTTCTGTGGTTCCATACAAATTTTTTTTGTTCTATTTCTGTGAAAAATTCTGTCGGTATTTTGATAGGGATTGCATTAAATGTGTAGATTGCACAGATGTGGAGAAAGGGGAACCCCCTTACACTGTTGGTGAGAATGCAAACTGGTGCAGCCACTATGGAAAACATTATGGAGGTTCTCCCAAAAGTTAAAAATAGAACTACCCTACTATCCAGCAATTGCACTGCTAGGTATTTATCGAAAAAATACAAAAATACTAACTCAAAACAAGACATGCATCCCAATGTTTATAGCAGCATTATCTACAGTAACCAACCCAAGTGTCCACAAGCTGATGAATGGGTAAGGAAGATGTGGTACACATACACAATGGAATATTACTCGGCCATAGGAATGAAATCTCACCATTTGCAATGACATGAATGGAGCTAAAGAGTATTATGCTAAGCAAAATAATTTAGGGAAAGGCAAATACCATATGATTTCACTCATATGTGGTATTTAAGAAACAAAACAGATGAGCCAAGGAACAAAAAGTGAGAGTGGCAAATCAAGAAACAGACTTTTAACTATAGAGAATAAACTGATGGTTACCAGAAGGGAGATGGGTGGAGGATGGGTTAAATAAATGGGATTAAGGAGTGCACTTGTGATGAGCACCAGCTGATGTATGGAGATGTTGAATCACTGTATTGTACACCTGAAACTAACATAACACTATATGTTAACTGGAATTTAAATAAAAACAAAAAAATAAACTTATGTATATAAGCTTAAAAAAAGAAGAAATAATCTAGTTAGCCCCATATGTATTAAAGAAATTGAATTTGTACTTTAGAATCTTCTCACAAAAATACCCCTGCAGGCCCAGATTATTTTATATATGAATTCTATGAGACATTCAAGAAATAATACCAATTTAAAAAAACTCTTTCACAAAATTGAAACAAATAGTTATATATCCGTATGATGGAATACTCAACAATGAAAATGAGCTACAACATGTGTGAATTTCAAAGTAATTATCCTGAGTGAAAGAATTCAGACAAAAAGTAAATGCTAGATGATTCCATTTATACAAAACTCTAGAAAATGCAAACCAATAATGACAGAAAGCAGATCAGTGTTGCCTTGGAGATGGCATAGGGAGGAGTGCCGCTCCAAAGTGGCATGATAAACTTTAGGTTATTTGGGGTAATGGATGTATTTGCTATCTTGGTGCTGATGGTTTCAGGTGTGCATATGTAAGTCAAATCTTCTCAGATTGTGTGTTTTACATCTCTGTCATCTGTCGTATGTCAGTTA
Organism: Puma concolor; assembly: GCF_028749965.1. Lineage (NCBI taxonomy): Eukaryota > Metazoa > Chordata > Mammalia > Carnivora > Felidae > Puma > Puma concolor. Next base: position 20,705,452 of record NC_141673.1, on the reverse strand, counting down.
TGCCTCAGTAAAGCTATTTTTAAAATAATCCACATACCTAACACCCTTCCCCCATTTTATATATGAGAAAATTAAAGCCTGAGGGCAAGAGAACTTTTTCAAAGTCATACCACTAGTCCAATGCAGAAGGGTTAGATTTATTTACATTGAAGCTTCTAGATCAAAATATAAAAAGAGCTCCTGGAAGAAAATCATTTTTTGGTATGATAAATGTATCCACTTTTCTCAATACATTCTTGTCTCTGTGCCAGGTATGCGTCACTGTTTGGTTTCTATCTGAAAATCTGATTTCCCAGCCCTTGATTCCAATTTGCTAGCACATAGCAAAACTTTCCAAACTGAGTCCCCAACTGGGTTCAAATCATTTTTGAAAACCTAGATTGCTTGCTCCAAAAAGTACCACCCTCACATTAGTCTTGAACATTGTGAGGATTCAAACTCAGTATTAGTTCAAACTGAACTTTTTTATCATTTTAGGTCTGAATCGTTTGCTTACCAATGGCTCCTATGAAGCTGCATTTCCTTTGCACGAGGTATTGTCCTGCCTTTCCTCCTCCTCTGTCAATTTCTTGTTATTAAATCACCTTCTGGGAATAGTCATTAATTGAGTTTGCTGATACGACATTTGTTCAGAGTGAAATTAATTTGTTCAATGGATAATGAGGGAGGGCCTACTTGCATTGTGACGTCTCTCCCCCAGCACAGATTTATTTTATGTATCTTTATGTAATTGTAAGAATACTTGGGTCAAGAGTCACTCAGCATGAGTTCAGAGGAATCGCTGAGGGACTCCAAGTCATAAAATTAGAGAAGCATTGAAAATTTGCATGAGGCACCACACCCATGGGGAAAATGTTGCTGAAATATATAGTCTCTGCAACAAAGAAATTTATAGATATTTCTTCGAGAGTAGGGGGGAGCCATTTTGAAAAGTCTCTGGTAACCAGAGGGTGATGAATGGAAATGAATAGTATTGTACATATTATTGCTCATTTAAGTTACATAAATTTTGATATTCTCTTTATTTGCTTCATGGTTTTTGTCATCTATAAGGATTTTAGTAAATGTAATTGTGATTACCCTTAACTCTGTTTTGGGTTATTTAACCCAGAATTCTCTTTTACACATAGGTTTACAGGGACTTAATCCTCATGATTGTTGAAAGATGGTTCTCATCTTCATGGTATTGAGCCCCTACTTTGTACCAGTCACAGTGTGACACAGCAGAAAGATGACTATCACAGCCCATGCCTTGTAGGACCTCACAAACTAGCCAGGCTGGAACTCCTGGGAGTGACTTCCAGAAGCCTTATACTAGCAATGATGTTAACAGTTTGCCAATAAACTTTGGAGAACTGTTCCAACAGTTCATAAATGGCAAGTCTTTCCAAAACATACCTTTTATTATTTGGCTTAGAGTACTGCCCCTGTTGTTTTAAATACTACAAGCACACAAAGGTGATACAGAATTTTACAAATCTTATTCATTAAGAAAACTAGAAGCTTTAGTCTGAGACCCTGTTTACAGACTGCCATGAAACATTTTAGGAATGATTCTTTCAGTATGACAAAAGCAAACATTTTGACCCAGAGGTATTCTAGAGCCACACACAGGTGATTCTGAACTCTAAAGACAGATTTCCCCAGAAAACATCATGTGGCCTCCTGTAGTTATTAGTTGGCATGGCCCCAAAAAGGTTTCGAAGACAACTGCATTCTCCCACAGCCAAGCCCTTGTCCATGTGAACAATAGTAGGGGAGCAGAAGTATCTGTGTAGGCGAGTAGGTGGCAGGTATGAGGAGGTCTAAGAAGATGCAGCTTTGAAACCCCATGGAGTAACTCAAGGTGTCTTTGTGGCTTCCATATCTTGGTAAAGCCCTGTATTCTATGAGAAGAGAACTTCCAAATCAGTAATAGCAACAACAATAAGATAATTGCTCTTTTGACTCTTTACTCTCAGTTTAGCTTAATTATATTACTTAACCTCATAATAACCTTTAAAGGCAGGAAAGCAGGAAGAGCAGACATTGTTGCCAAAGCTTCATGTTAAAATTTTAAATAGCGGTTTAGAGAAAGGTTAACCCACCTCTAGTCACTGTGTGAGCTTGTTGACCTGAGACTAGAACCTGAGTTTCTTGTCTTTCTGCCTGGTTCACCTTCCACAAGAAAGAACTTCTCAGATTAATGTTAATAATTAGTCCACTTCCAGAAAATGCTTTTTCTGTTTGTGAAACTAGCATTGCCATTAACTGAACTCAGAAAAACCTGCACCTGTCCCGGCCCTTTGTCTCGTCATTTGTTCCATGAAGTGGTTGAATTATATTTGAATTGTTGTAATTTTGAGGTTATATCCAGATTTTATATTTTAGGGTTTTGTGTGGACAAGGCAAGGGAACAGCTATGGCTGTTTACCAACTACCCTGTCTTGAGACAAGTGGAACTAAGTCTTAGGCATGTGTTCTGGGCAAGACACTTTATTCATTCAAACCATGAAAGACATCTAATGAGGCAGATATTTTAGTTCCATTATGAATTAGGAATCCAGGGCTCAGAGAATTTAAGGTCTTCCAGCTAAAAAATAGCAGAACTGAGTTCGAACTCAGTTCAAACCTGCCTGATTCTAACAAGCATGTGCTTTTTACTACACAGCACCATCAACAAGATTATGTCCACAATAACTGCTTTGCCTTCAATAATATGTATCCATTTCTTTCCTATATGACCCCTATCACTACTCTTGCCATAATAGACTAGTATTACTGTCAGATTTTCCTTATGACTTTTTTTGAGTATTACCTCACTGGCAGTGGTGTTTTTATCCCAGGGAAGTTACAGAAGTAAAAACTCCATTAGAACCCATGGAGCGGAAAACCACCGACATCTGCTCTATGAATGCTGGGCCTCCTGGGGCGTGTGGTATAAATACCAGCCTTTGGATCTTGTAAGGTGAGTTTTTAACCAGCTGCAAATATAAAGCTTGCACAGAATGATTAGGGAAGACTGTCAGCTGGGACAAGAAAAAAGTCTGAATTACATAGCTCTTGATCAAATCTGGCTTTATCTCAAAAAGGCAACTTGGCCAGGCCTCCCACAGGACTTTATAAGGAGCAGCCCATCCATGTGACTGTTATTGACAAATTATCAATAAGGACTGCAGAAAGATGCTTACATATATTAGTGACAAATAGAATATTAGTTACTGTGTAAGTAGGGAATATGGATTCTGTCATTGTAATAAATTTCAGGGTTATTTTAATTTTCAACTGATAAATTTTAAAGATTGTTTTGATTTTGCAAGTCAAATCAGTACATCTGCTTTTAACTTGTGATGACATTGGAAATGTATGCTTTTTTAACTGTTTATGTATGTTCAACTTTCAGCATTCATGGCAGCATTATTCTCTGACATCTCATTATTTATTTACAGACTGGTTATTATTAACATTGGGTACCAACAGTCCACACTTTGTGGATTCCTTATAAAAGAGAAAGTCATGTCTCATTTCCTAGATTAGCTTGATTTGATTTACTCTGACTAGTGCCCTCAAAAATTGAGCCCAGAGGAAAATGAAATAATAAGACAACTCACTTTATATTTTTGTCTCCCTGGGCAATTAGCCATTCTTCCTGCCAGAGTCCTTGTTACTAAGTATTTACTCCTATTGACCCAAGGGCACTGACGAATTGTGTACTATTCTATGTATCAGTAACAAATAAACCAGATGATCTGGGTGAGTGGAAAATATTTTCTGAGATGAGATCATTTTCTTTTGACCAGTCTCAATACATGCTAAAACAGTGGGGGTGGGGAGGATACAAGTAAGTGCTCTTCCCAGCCTCACTCCCAATATTACAGGAATACACTGATTAAAAATTACAGAAAAGTACTTCAGGCAAAATATCTGTCCTTGACATTGTTTTGATTAAGACTTTGCAGTTTATCATTGTGTTAAACCCATTGTGTTTCTAGTATGATGCTAAATACCTTTGGCAAAGACAGTTGGAAGCCACCATGTCTAAGAAATTCAGTTTCCTTCATAAAAACAGGCTCTGCATACTCGAAACAACTAGAAAACAGTACAAGACTATGCACAGTTAGGTAAAATGTATTATGATAAGTTTTACAACAATTTGGAAAAATGGGAAGGATAGATATGGGTAGGTGCTTCTGTGGAAAGCTCTGTAGAGCTGAGCCTGGAAGAGATTGGGATTTGTATTGCCCAAAAGGAAGGGAGAGGAAAAGCACAAGCAAGATTTGAGTAGTATGAAGTTTTGGAGTATCTAGGAAATCTCATCTCTTAAATAGCTCTTGTCCTATAAATTTTGCTTCTTCCATGTCTCTTGAATCTGGCCACACCCTAGTATCTCCTCTACCATACTGCCTCCTTCACCTTACAACCTGGACTATGGCTGTTGTCCCACACTTGGTCTTCCTTTTCCCACTCTGGTCCCTTCCAGTCCATTCTCTAACCGGCAGACAGAGTGATATTTTTGGAATGTGAATCTGATAATGTCCCTCGAATGTTAAAACTCTCTTATGATTTTCCCTTTCTCCCAAGATAAGGATCAGTGCATTTAGCATGGTTCACAAGACCCTCTGAGGTCCAGCCTCCACCTACCTTACCAGCCCACCTCTTGTTATCAGTGTTCCAGGCACACTGCCCTTATTTTACCTGGTTCCTTCTGCTACAGGTTCTTTGTACTTATGGTTCCTCTGATGGAAATACTCTATCCTGTCCCCAGTCCTTCCTAGCTAATAGTCACCTCCTCAGAGAAGTCTTCCCTAATTAAGGTGATCACATGGTCTTAGTTTATATACTTGTGGAATTATGTTCCTCTCCTTTTGTGGAGAGGACTCCACAAAAGGAAAGGGAGAACACTCCCTTTTCCCAGTGTTCTAATTATAAACTTATTTCTTTAATTGGTTGATGTATATCTACTCTATCAGCCTGTGAGCTGCACAAGAGCAGGGACCATGCTTATTTTGTTCATCATTTTATCTTCAGTTCATAGCACAATATTTGCCACCTGGAAGGTAGTTTCTATTGGTTGAATGAATAAAAGAATATTTATCTGTGTATTTGAATGTATGTTAAAGAAGCCTTCAGGGAGTGAAAAATTTCTGTTGGAAAACAGTGGGAGATAGGATAAAAGGGATAATCTTTATTCCATCTTTTAGGAGCTTTTAGGAACCATTGGACATTCTAAGAGGAAAGCAGAAGCCAGTATTTGGAAATAGGTGGTAAACAACATTTGTTTAGAATGAGAATAAAAAAATAATTAGAATATTCTTATATTAAACTAAAAAATAATGAACTTCTGGGGTACTTAGATGGCTCAGTTGGTTAAGTGTCTGACTCTTGATTTCAGCTCAGGTCATGATCTCACGGATTGTGAGTTCAAGCCTCACATAAGGGTCTGCGCTAACAGCATGGAGCCTGCTTGGGATTCTGTCTCCCTCTCTCTCTGTGCCTCCCCCAATTGCTATCTCCAAAAATAAATAAAAATAAACTTTAAACAAAATAATGAACTTCTAACTAATAGCATGTAGCATTTGAGAGGCATAGAAAGTACAGTTTGGGTTGTATTCTAGTGTATGTCAATTATGTTATTAATGGTGTTTGAAAATAAAATAAAAAAAACAAACAAACAAGGAATTCCCTGGATACCTCTGAACTTCACAGACTGCAGGGCACTAGGCAGACTGGTTAGTCTCTGAAAAACATTTTTAGAGGTGCATGTTGAAACTTGTGAAAAATCATCACTTAAGAGGAAAAGTTGCTCTCAGTGTCCCTTCATGTTGAATCTCAGTAATTAGAGTTCTTTTCTTTATAATATCATGCAATTCTAGCATTGTAAACATCTTATAAGGCTACAGAATATTGAGAGGGGTGTTTAAAGTTTTTCACAGTAACTTTGTTTCCTGTTTTTAAAAATATACGTTATTATAATACATGTGCTACAAACAAGCATATGCTTGGAAATGGCAAAGATGAGATGATGTGTTGTCACCAACACTTCAAGTTCTCCTGGTTCTGTAGTAAGAAATGTCATATCTTCCTGAATGCGCATGGGTTTTGCTCTGTGTTCTTACAGAAGCTTGTGTATAATCATGTTCCTTTATGGAAGAGTTTATTCTATTTCCAATATATAATAATAGGAGAAGAAATTGAAGCCCAGAGCCTTAATTTGGTCAAGTATCTATTCTCTTAGATGCATGTTTATCAGCAAGGACACTACAAAGTAAACTTAATGAGTAAAGTGGTTAAAATGCTGTTGTGTCTTACACAGGCGGTACTTTGGAGAGAAGATTGGGTTGTATTTTGCCTGGTTGGGCTGGTATACCGGCATGCTCTTCCCAGCTGCCTTCATTGGATTGTTTGTCTTTTTGTATGGAGTCATTACTCTGGATCACTGCCAAGTCAGGTATGGGGAGCTCTGGGTGAACCTACCTTTGCTTCTATTTAGAGATGGGTGGTAGTACTTTGGGGATGTTCCCAGATCATGGGCCCACTTTTCCTTCTAACCTCCTTCTCAGTCACTCCTAAAAGAAATCAAAAGGCTCAGTTCACAAGATCTTCCATCCATTATCCATGCTGCTGTAGTCTTCATATACAAGGGAAGCAGGGTTTACATTTGTAGGCATATAAGCCACTCTGTATCCACAGAAAATATCACTTCCATTCACTGGCTAAAAGTTACTCTCTTTCTGACTTTTTACTTTTTCTCTTCTAATATAGCAAAGTGGCAGGTTCACAATCCCTTTTTATGAATTCTGTGTTTTTGTAAGGACCCTTTAAACCTAAACCAGAAAGACATCTTACCAACTTGTTGGGCCTTGAGAATGATTGATGTTGAGGATTGTTAGCTCTCTCACCATAATATAGTTTAAGGTATTTGTACAGAGTTTATTGCCAGGCTGAACAGTGATCCTAAATAATAAATGTGCCTTTTAGAAGTGATTACAAAAGTAAAAGGGATTGATTCTCCTGCCTATAAAAATATTTTACTTTTTTTGGGGCGCCTGGGTGGCGCAGTCGGTTAAGCGTCCGACTTCAGCCAGGTCACGATCTCGCGGTCCGTGAGTTCGAGCCCCGCGTCGGGCTCTGGGCTGATGGCTCAGAGCCTGGAGCCTGCTTCCAATTCTGTGTCTCCCTCTCTCTCTGCCCCTCCCCCGTTCATGCTCTGTCTCTCTCTGTCCCAAAAATAAATAAACGTTGAAAAAAAAAATTAAAAAAAAAATATTTTACTTTTTGGTGAAATTGTTAATGGGTATGTAGTTTCCCCCAGAACTAATGCATCATATTTTTATTTATTACTCCATTATTAGTTTTCACTTACCATACACATAGAGTTTGAGGCAGACACTTTTAGGTACCTTGTTGTTCCTAAAATTCAATACAAAACTGTTTCAAATCTGTGCAATGTTGTGAATGACTTTTGTGTAATTTAGGGTATAACATCCAATGTTTTGCTTCATGTATTTTCAGAGTTTAACTTATTAATATTTAAAGCCAAGAAACAGCCTCATAAATAAGTAGGTTTATCAAATTACTAAAATCTTCAGGCATTTGTTTACATTAATAACAGATAAGGCTAGGAATCTAATCAGGACAAAAATCTGGTCTACTGGGTCTTATTTAGTGGTTGAATATTCTGGTGAAATTGGATGGAAAAACATGCTCTTATGTCATTAAAAAGTGGTCTTTTTCTGTTCTCTTTTCCAGTAAAGAAGTCTGCCAAGCTACAGATATCATCATGTGTCCTGTGTGTGATAAATACTGTCCATTCATGAGGCTGTCAGACAGCTGTGTTTATGCCAAGGTAATTTCACATCTGCAGCATTTTAGGTGGATTGAATCTTTCATACATTTTCCTGAGGAACAGAGGGTAACTGTATTCTCTTTGTAATATCTGGACCTTGATTCTCAAATTTATGTTGTAGGAGAGAGTTACCTCTATCACTTGGTATTCTAATTCAAATATGTTTTTTACTGTATATGTATTTCAAATGTATTAGCTCTGATTATCATCACAAGAAGCTTCAGTGTGCAAACTGCAAAGAGTACAGTTGTTAGAGTCAGAGAAAGATTCAAATCTTGACTCTGCTCTTTACCACCTGTCAGTCCAAGAACAAGTTACCTAATTCTCTGAGCCGCAGTTCTCTTATCTGTAAAATGGAGAACATGATGCTTGTTTCATACAATGGTTATAAGAAATAAGCTGAAATGTATACTGAGCCATGTGCTTGGCAAATGGTAAGATCTTGGTAAATGAGAGCCACCGTCATTTTCCTCCTTCATCATTATTATTGTCAAATAAATTTTAGATTCAAGACTAGTTCAGCTACTTACCTCCTTGATCTTGCACATGGACAGTCTCTTTGAGGCTGAACTTTTTCATCTCTAAGATGCACACAGTGATAGCTGCCTTTTCTGCCCCATGGAATGTCCTGAAGACCAAAGAAGATAGTCTTATATGGAAAAGTGCTTTGAAAAGAACAAATACAGAGCATCATTATGTCTATTATATATCATTGCATGTCCCTTTCCCATGTTATGCTTTTATTTAAACTTTAGACACATTCATTGAATTCCTTATTTTTTACTTACGGTCAGTCTCACTAATGCAAAGCAATAGCTGGAGTATGGGCTGCTGAAGACTTTCCAAACACCACTGCCTGTCAACTTGCCCAGACTTCAGATACAAAGAGGGTTGGCAGACTTTATTGAATGTCTGCAATCCCTGTAGCTCGGATCTATCTAATTATACTGTTGGCATGGCAGGGTTTTGTTCATTTTTAACGAGAACCTTTGATAGACAGCCCAGGAGCCCGCCCATCCATGATGTCATCAGTAGTGCAGGTGGCCAGTCCATGTGGGTGGAGCCCAAACCACAGCAGCCAGGTGTGATTTTAGGAAGATTTGGCTAAATGCTGCAAGGGACCAAAAAAGCACAAAATATTCTCCCTGTCTTTGGAGAACATACAGATAGACCCAGAAAGTGAGACAAACTTAACAGAATGAGCTTGGGAAATATAGATTTGTTGAGGCCCAAAGAGGTTTGTCAGCAGTATAATTTGTTTAAAGATCATGAATTAAGCTTGAATGACTCAGGTGTAAAAAGTCTGCCTTTTGGGAGTCTCAGGAAACCAATATTTTGTTGTTATTGTTGCTTGGGAGTATTTGTTTTCTATGGAAAATAAATGGAAAAATATGACTGGAGCGAAGTTCTCTCTTTAGGAGATCCATGACAATCCCTTAAAAGGATCATAATGGACAGTTTAGAGTGTTCAGATTTTATAGGAGCTAGTTGAGCAGCTATCCTACTGAACATAAGATCAAGAACAATAATAATTACAATAACAGCTAGGCTATAGATATCAAAGTAGCTAGGCAACCTACATTTTTATTTCTAATTCTTACAGCAACTTCAAGGTAGATGTTATTACTCTGATTTTACTCAGGTAAAAATTACTTTTCCATGGTCACACAGCAGTGAGTAGCTAGGCCTTGGTTTATCTGACTGGAAAACATATCATTGTGCCATATTGAGGCTACAAGATGTTTAGATTCTGGATTTCAGATTTGGTCTTGCCTTTAAAAACTTAATAAAATGAAAGCTAAAACACTACAGAATGAAATAACTGAAGTTCTATAGAGTTTCCTTTAGAAATTCTTATTAGAAATGCCAAACTGATTTCATAGAACTGAGGATACATGGAATATTGGATCAAATCAGAGTCCCGATCCAATGTAATCAATGGCTGTTCTGCTGGTCAGGAATGCTTCATTCTCAACCTTTACATTCGCAAGGTCAGCAGAAAGGACTTATTGGCTTGTTTCACTGGAAAAGATACTGGAAGCCCACACTGTCTGGGAAGAAAGCCCTCACAGCCCAGAACTTGGCCTCCAGGCCCCCAGATGTCTCTTTTCAGCTACCTGTCTACATGTTCGTTTTGCAGACAAGTTCTCATCACATGCTCAAGAAGGTGGCTGCTGACTGTCACAACACAAGGCCTATATCTTCCTTTCTTTATCTCCTTAGGCATATTTTTATAAAAATTCTTGGTCTGCCATTACAGAATGTCTCTTTCAGAACCTGTATGTTGTCTAGTTTGGAATTCTTTGGAGGCAGATGTCTTCTCCAAATACTTCATTGTTTTGGCCTGTGCATGTTTGTCTCTTGGAGGTGTCAACTACTTTGGGTAACGGTCATAGGACAAGCACTCAGCTGTCAGTCCTGGCGATTTTACAGAAGGAGAGGACAATGTGTCCTAGGCACCACTATGTGCTGCACTTTTCCAGAGGACTTTTTGGTCAGAGTTTCTTTTTTAAGCCTGCCTAGAACAAAAGAGAATTGGGCGGAGCCACTCTCCCTTGATTGTTATCCACTAGCCCTGGAGTTTAAGAGGAATGGACTGAGGAGAGAATGCGTAAGGACAGCTGGCCAGGGAGCACCTCCTCATCTCCTCAACCAGGCAGAACTCTGAGCACCCTTATATTACCCCAAGAACCAACACCTGCAGCTTGCCCTCCCTGTTGCAGGTGATTTGATGGGGGAAACTAACTGTCCAGGGACTGTGGAGGGAGAGGCTGGAGTAGAAATTATGTATTTCTCCAAGCTGAGCTCCCACGCTGTTTGGGAACTGCCACTAACTGTCTCCATATACCACCATATACTACAACCTACACACACACACACACACACACACACACACACACACACACACACGCCAACTCAAGGCAACTTTCCATCTCCCCTGGGGTTTCTCAGAGTCTTTGTTTGTTTTTGTGTTTTGTTAGTTCCCTGAATCTACTATCTTGCTTCTCCAGGGTTGATTTTGGCAGAGGGAGGCATCAGTCTATCTTAACATATTTTAGTAGGAACCAGAAGTCGATATTAACTCACCCCTCCTGATTCACATGTTCCCAAATAACTGCAGCCGAAAAATGTCTCTCTCCACATGTTTGTACATCCAGTCCCCGGGAGGGACTCTATTTGGTTCTGTTTCAACCACATGCCCCCTAGTGACCTACATGAGAGAGATCTATTACCAGGAGAAGGGAGGAAAGATCATGTGAGCAGCCAAAAACAATGACCACCACAATTCATTCCAGAATCTACACTGATGGTGCAGGCTACAACTTCCACCAACTCCCTATAAATACCCTAATAGCACAGACCAGCCGCATATAACTGGAACTCTCAAGTTTGATTTAATTCTCAGTGCATTATATAATATGCAATATACAACTTAACAGTCCCTCTGGTGTATGAATAAAATGGCTTTTGCCTTTTGTCTACATTAAGTATTTGAATGCTGCTCATCTCGCCTATGTTCAAAGAAAAAAGAAAGCATAAACTTTTGGAAAATTTTGAAATACTTCACAATATGATATAACAGGAAAAGACCTGTTTATAGTTGGGGCATTCTCCAAGGAACAGTAAACTATATTTTATACAGAGCTATAAAGCACCCCAAAAAAGGTTATGCTTTATGAATGTATCAGTCATCATTTCAATTTGGCATGACATTGGTGTGATTTATCCTGGAGGTGGAAATGAGCATAGCAGTTTTGCAAGACAAATATCTTTGCTTTCTGCTGTGGTATTTGTGATAGAATATATTATTCTAGCAATAAAGTATTTGCTAGATAAAGTGTTTGTGTTGTGTGTAATAGATAAATACAATGATTACCCAAGGCTTTAATAAAGGTGGAAGTGGATTTTGTTAATGGTCTGCTCTCTCTTCTTTGTAATATTAAAATCCAGAGGGCAACCCAGAAAAATGTTTGCCCAAAACTACACAAACAAAATATCCATGTTTCCAAAGTGAATAAATGAGGCATTAAAAATAGAAATCAGAAGACTTTAAAGCAGCAATAATCACACCTTTCTGGTCTTAAATATAAATTTTCCATATACATATGTGCACATATAATAGTTTTTATGGTGTACAAAAGAAAATTCTTAGCACTCTTGGGGCTGCTAATTAATTTCCAACTAGATGATACCCATATACAGGGTACAGATTCTCTTTTGCATATCCAAACTACTTCTCAGTTGGAGGAACTCCCTTCTTGATTATGATCCAAAATGAGTATCTCCCAAAGAAACCCTGCAAAATTCATTTATTTGTATAGGATTGAAACAAATGTGAATTGAAATATAGTATATGAGAAACTAGTTTAACTATGATTCATAATGTTCCCAGGTAACTCACCTCTTTGACAACGGAGCTACTGTATTCTTTGCTGTTTTCATGGCAGTCTGGGGTAAGTGTCCTGCATCCATGTAACTTGAGTTCCCCTTATATGCTTTATAATATGTTCCTTCAGAAATCTGACTTTGTCCTGTGGATGTGAAAGGAAGAAGCTTGCATAAATTCAGTTGGCCATTCTATTAGACACAAGCTGATAAATAATTCATTTATTTATTTAAAAAATAATGTTAGGGGCGCCTGGGTGGCGCAGTCGGTTAAGCGTCCGACTTCAGCCAGGTCACGATCTCGCAGTCCATGAGTTCGAGCCCCGCGTCGGGCTCTGGGCTGATGGCTCAGAGCCTGGAGCCTGTTTCCGATTCTGTGTCTCCCTCTCTCTCTGCCCCTCGCCCGTTCATGCTCTGTCTCTCTCTGTCCCAAAAAATAAAATAAAACGTTGGAAAAAAATAAAAATAAAAATAAAAATAAATAAAAATAAAAAATAATGTTATAGAGAAGAAATATGTCTGATTTCTCTTACATCTTCAAGATTTTCATCAACATTTCATTATTAACATAAAATTCACCTTCTGTTGGAGACAAAAATAAAGCTTGTAATATATCAAAAATTCTAGTGAGATCTAAGTACTCGCAGAAGTATATATCGGACTTTCTGCTGTGAGTGGAATCATTTCATCCAGCTAATGTATGAGTACCCACCTCTGGGTTTCTTTCAGTTCTGGTTAAAAAGACCCCCTATAAACGGAGCTCCTTATAAAGCTGAATTGAGTCCTTCTATATCAGTTTAAGTCAACAGCTCCATAATAACAAGATGTGATGGAACATTCACTTAAATATTTTCTTAACCCAAAGAAAGTACTTTACCTACTTCTTTGTAAAATGAGTTTCATCGTATCTTTCTCATGAAATCATTATAAAGTTTTAATTTGGTAGTATAGAAGAGTCTGGGCAGATTCATAATAAACAATTGTGGTTATCTTTGGAGAGAGGTTAAGTGAGCAGTGATGGGTAAGGGAAAGGGTAAGTGAGCAGTGATGAAAGACAGGTTTTTACACTATATGTTTTCAATTTGGTTTGAATTTTTCACAATTTGTATGCATTTCTTCTAGAAATTAAAATTCCAGAATCTCAGTTTTGATGTTACAAAACTCTGCTAACTCAAGACTTAGGCTCATGTTGTTCCTTGTGTCTGGAATGAATATCAGATCTTCTCCATCTTTCAGAGGCTAACTGAATTGTCATCTTCCTCCTTTGAACTTCACAACATTTGACTGACTTCTAGCCTTCTTTGGACACTTAAAATGAGCTGCATACACACATTATTTCCCTTAGTAGGTTCATGTTCCTCAAGGATCATTATAGTGATTGAAGATTCATACATTTCTTTTGAAGACAGAGATTCATATTTGTTCGATGGATGGATGGATGGATGGATGGATGGATGGATGGATGGATGGATGGGAAAAAGAAAAGAGAAGGGAAAGAGAAGCAAATTATCAAAACAGTTTCTTTATAAGACAAGGAATGTATTTAAATAGTCTCTTTGACAACTGGAAATACAAAAGTTTTGTTCTCTTGAGGAGACTTGTTCTAGATATATTCTGTTTTCCCTACCTAGAGATATTCAAAGAAAAAATTGTCTCTCCCAGTACATATCTGTTGAAGGGACATATTTTTTTTTAAATTTTTTAATGTTTATTTATTTTTGAAAGAGAGAGAGAGCAGGTGGGGGGCAGAGGGGGGGGGAACACAGAATCTGAAGCATGCTTCAGGCTCCAAGCTGTCCGCACAGAGCCTGACACAGGGCTCGAACCCACGAACTGCGAGATTGTGACCTGAGCCAAAGTCAGACACTTAACCAACTGAGCCACCCAGGCCCCCTGAAGGGATATATTTTTAAACCTGTGACTCTAGCCCCTCTGTCAGTGGGCATTGGACCCAAAACCCATAGGTTAGTAAGTGGCCTGGGAGAAGACCTGAAGTTCTGTCCAAAGAGGAACTAGCAAGATCACCCACAGTCTTATTCTAAAGAATATGGATTGAAAAATGTGGAGAGAGACAGGGAGTTAGCTATAGGAATTGACACTGAAATGTGCAGAAAGGTCAGGAGGGAGGGAGGAAGAAGGAAATTGAGATTGAACATAAGGTGGAAGTAGGAAGAATTATGAGCATGTTGAAGTTATGAGAAATCAGAACCTTGGAATAAGCAAAAGCAAAGTGCTAGAGGAAACGATAGAAAGCAAAGAGTCCAGAAGCTAACTGGTAGCCAACTAGGAGGAAATGCAAGACAATCCCCCAAAGAGAAACAGGGAGGATATAGCCAAGCTGTGTTATTAGTGGAGTATCAGGGTAAAGACCTAGGATCTCCTATGGCTGAAGTCTCTTGAACTGCTGGCTTCTGTATCCAGTCTCTGAATAGGCTCAGTCTTTTAATCCCCATGGGATTCCTGCCTCCCTTGGCAGGGAGGGCTTTGTGAAAAGCCCTCATTATTTGTTCTACCCCTTAGTACATCTCTGTCCCTTGCAAACAAAAGAATCTAATCATAACAGAATTTTGGTTATGGGACTGAACTCTTAGATCAAGAATTGTATATCTGGTTTTTCTAGAATATACTTGAATTGGTAACCATGATCAGGAAGTATAATAAGCCATCCAGTGCTTAAGCTATGCCATAGTTACAAATGAGGATACTTTACAAAACGTCTTCATTTATTAAACCAGGAGTTCTCAAACTTTTTCAGTTGTGGCACACATATGAAATACTATTTGCACAGCATCCTGATGTACATGAATGAGTCTGCTCATGGCCAGGGATAATACTGCCCTCAGCACCTTACCTGCCTGAAGGTTTGAAGGGATTATTACCTCATGCACACCTATAATCTGTCCCTGGCATATCCACTGGTCTGCTCTGCTTTGGGCCATGAGTCTACTATGTAATGAGTTAATTCTTCTGCATAGAGAGTAATTTTCTGGAAGAATTAATACGTAAATATACATTACCTACTTTAGTATTTCACCAATTTTTACTGAAATGATGTTTTCTTCTCCTGGTTTATCCACTGAGACTATAGAGAAGTAAAGTTCTGGGGTATTAAAATGTTTGTCTAAAGTGCAGAGGTCATCATCTCCTCTACCCCTCACACAGTACCACCATTATAAAGGGGATTGCATCCCTTCTTTGCAAGTTGGAATGCCTTATGCTGGTGATAACAAATATGTGTATTTTATCCCTACTAACTTCAGTTGATTGGGGGTGGCTTTCTGGAACACGAAGCTGAGAAACTTCTGAGTTCCAAGTGGGTGGATTGGAGATTTGACAATCCTTGGGCTTTGGAGGGTACCCAGTAAGAATCTGATAGATGTATTGTAATAACCTTTGGGAAGAAACGAACATTTTAGGACCACTTCAGGCAAGGCAAGCCTGGAATAATTCATTGTCTGAATTGCTTTGTCTTAGTTGACAACTTACTGCTTAAATATTGGATGGTTCCCAGAAATGTAATCATTTGAGAAGAAGAATGACTTACCCCAGGTGTTTCTTTGTAGATGTTTTTCGCAGAAATCTGGAATGGCCAATAATAACAGCTATAATAATAGCACACACTTGTTGGTTTCCTATGTGCTGAACACCATCCTAAGAATTTTACAGTATCCTCTCAGTTCATTTTTATAGCAGCATTTGAGGAAGGTACTGTTATTATCCTCATGTGATAGATGAGGGAACTGGGGTAGTAGCTAGAAAGTGGCAAACCCAGGAGTTAAACAGGGCACTCTTAGCTTCTACAGTCTATTGCTAGATCATGTACTATTTGTAGCCCTGTTTGCTTCTGCTTCAGAGATATAAACTTTATGATAAAGGACTGTTAAACTCCTCCCAAGCCCCATTTATACTGCTTTGAGACGGTGATGTTCCATAAAAGTGTGTCACTTCTAATGGAGCTCAGCTTAGTGGTGTCAGGCTTATCCTTTATGACTGACAACTTACATTTAAGAAAACAAATGCACTTTATTTTTGGGAAACTGCTAGATGCAGAGATGCTGAGAATAGATATAAGTGGTTTACAAGACCTGTAAAGGATGGGGCTGATGTGTTTATTTTGTTGCCCTTTGCTTTGTGTGTTCACGACAGAAACAATAGGGCTCCATTTAGAATCATTCTGCAGCAGCTGGGAAGGAAGGGCCTTTGTGTGGGGTTAAAAAGCTTTACAGAACCCCACTACCTTTGTGATAGCAGGGCCTCCCGGGGACCCTCAAGGTACACTGTGAGCCTACAGCTCTGGGCTTGAACCACAGTGTCGCTCTTTCCTCAGTGCTCATTTTTGTGCAGAAAGATTGAAGAAACAGAACAATTATGGCCTAAATTAGCTTCTCTCCCTAGGGGGGAAAATGAGTCACTAGGGAACTAGATGTTGGCAGAGACTTGTCAGGAAGCAGATTATATTTCTCTTTTCTTCATTTTTGGGTTTTTTAAAATCATTTTTCTTTTTTTTCTTTTTACTTTCATTGCCAAAAATTTATTTGCCCTCAGTAAATAAATCAAGGTCCTCAGTGTTCTCCAAAACAGAATACCGGGATTGTGGTTATTTTAATGGAAATTCAAAGATTCTTTAAATGCTTCTGTCAAGGGGCACCTGGGTGGTGCAGTCGGTTAAGCCTCCGACTTCAGCCAGGTCACGATCTCGCGGTCCGTGGGTTCCAGCCCCGCGTCGGGCTCTGGGCTGATGGCTCAGAGCCTGGAGCCTGTTTCCGATTCTGTGTCTCCCTCTCTCTCTGCCCCTCCCCCGTTCATGCTCTGTCTCTCTCTGTCCCAAGAATAAATAAAAAACGTTGAAAATAAATAAATAAATAAATAAAAAATAAAAATGAAGAGGGGCGCCTGGGTGGCGCAGTCGGTTAAGCGTCTGACTTCAGCCAGGTCACGATCTCGCGGTCCGTGAGTTCGAGCCCCGCGTCGGGCTCTGGGCTGATGGCTCAGAGCCTGGAGCCTGTTTCCGATTCTGAGTCTCCCTCTCTCTCTGCCCCTCCCCCGTTCATGCTCTGTCTCTCTCTGTCCCAAAAATAAATAAACGTTAAAAAAAAAAAAGTTAAAAAAAAAATAAATGCTTCTGTCAAAAATTTGTTAGTGAAGTATGTCTTATTTTTAAAATAAATTTTATAATAATTTCCTTTTATTTGTAGATATTTACAGCAATTTTATCTTTATAGTCTTACCTATATGTCCAACAAAAAAAAAATAGTGGTTGCATTTTCAAAAAAATGGTATACATTTACTGAATACCTATTAGGTGTGTAGGTATAATCACCTATGACACCTCATCAATTTCTCCTAACCCACCAGAAAGAAATTACGGCTCCAGTTTTATAGATGAACATATTGAGGTTCAGAGAGGTTATGCAACTTGACCAAGATTACCCAGTAACTGCTAAGTGGTGGAGTCTAGATTTTAAACCAGATCTGGTCTGCCTATTTCAAGTCATTCCAAAGTTTGTATATCATGTCATGTACCTTTGATAGGATATATTAAGATTTCATTACTCACCAGACAATGCATTCTCACTATCACTTGACAATGGGAGTACAAAAATGAGTAAAATGTGATCTCAGCTGTCAAAAATTTCATAGTGTATTGAGATTGGTAATTATAACGTAAGATATTAAGTACAGTTTACAATCGGACAATGAGGGTCCATGCTGCCAACTTCCTGAAGCAAAATGGAAGCGCAGAGAAGGTTTTATACAAAAGGAGATCCTGAAACCAAGTCTTAAATTTGCCAGGCAAAGGAGAGGGGTTGGAGGGAGGTGTAGAAAACATTCTGAACTGAGAACAGTGTGGGCAAAGCTCTGAAAAGAGAGGATGTTCAGTGCGGTAGGAACATATAGTATGTATTAGTTTCCTAGAGTGCTGTAACAAAGTGCCACAAACTGGATGGCTTAAAACAACTGAAATTTATTCTCTCACTGTTCTGCAGGCTCAAAGTAGAAAATTAAGGTATAAAAAGAGTCATTTCTTTTCGAGGGCTCTGAGGGGGCATCTGTCCCATGTATTTCTCCTAAATTCTTGTGACAGCCAGCAATCCTTGACACTCCTTGGTTTGTAGATGCATCACTTGAATCTCTGTCTCCATTTTCACCTGTATTCTCCCTGTGTCTCTGTGTCTTCACAGGGCAGTCTTCTTATAAGGACACTAAAATGCATTCGATTAAGAGCCTACCCTACTCCAGTATGATTTCATCTTAACTAGTTAGTCTGCAGTTACCTTATTTCCAAATAAGGTCACATTTTGAGGTTAAAACATCAACATCTCTTTTATGAAAGGCACAATTCAACCCCTAACAGACAGTATGTTGGGGGCTGAGGTTTACTTATTGTAGGACATTTGTGCTGCAACAGGGAACCATGACTTCACCCTATAGGCAACAGAAGGCCAACTGAAGTTATAAACTGGAGAGTGATGTCATCAGTTGTATTTGGGAAGTAACCCTGGCAACAGCATGGGAGGAGTGAAAGTGGGGACCAGTAGGTAGCAGGTAGGCCACTTAGAAAGCTGTTCCAGTGTTCAGTCAAAATATTATGCAGAATTGGTCTTTAGAAAAGATCTAAATTACAGAGTAAAAACCTTATACATAAATGTGTTTTCCTAGTTTTAGTTATTTATGATATGCAAAATAAATATCCAATGATAGAAGAATGAATTACAAAATTATAAGCAGCCACTAAAAACTAGTCTTTCAAAGTAGGTAATAGAGCACAAAGATTATATTTTAAAAACTGGTAAGTATAAAGTATACAGATAAATGTGATTTCAGGTATATTAAATACTAATGAAAACAAATTATGTCATAAGAGTAATGGTGATTTTCTCCATGTGACGGGATTATGAGAAGTTTTTGTCAGCTTTTATTTAGGTATAATTTACATAAAATCTAGCAGTTTTATTTTTTTTTTTAAATATTGGTCAGACATTTCACGTTTCTTTTTTTTTAAGTTTATTCATTTATTTTTGAGAAAGATCAAAAGAGTGGGGGAGGAGCAATGAGAGAGAGAGAGGGAGAGAGAGAATCCCAAGCAGCTCCATGCTGTCAGCACAGAGCCCAACATGGGGCCCAAACCCACAAACTATGTGATCACAACCTGAGCAGATATCAAGAGTCAGACACAATAGACTGAGCCACCCAGGCACCCCCCCAGCAATTTTAAGTGTACAATTTGACAAGTTATGTCAAATGTATATAGTAACCATCACCATAATGATGATATAGAACATTCTCATCCTCCAGAAAGTTTCCCCATGACTTTGCATTGAGACCCTTGGCAACCTCTAACCTGCTTTCTACCACTGTACTTTCACCTGTTTTAGAATCTCATGCAAATAGAATCATTCACAATTTAGCATTTTGTGTCTGGCTTTGTTCATTAAGCTTAATGTGATTGAAATTAGTTTATGTAACAACATGTCAGCATACGTAAGTAGTTTGTTCTTTTATTTGACATTTATTTTATAGTTGGAAATAGGTACCTTTTGACCACATTCACCCATTTCACCCAGCCTCAGCCGCCACCTCACCACACTCTGGTCTCTGTATCTCTGAGCTTAGAGGTTTTGTTTGTTTGTTTGTCTGTGTTTAGACTCTATGTATAAATGAGATCATAAACTTATTTAAATGAAAATTCAAAGGTTCTTTATGTGGTTCTGTCAGGGAGAGTGATGCCTCCATAACTGTTCTTCTTTCTCAAGATTGCTTTGACAATTTAGGGTCTATTTTGGTTCCATAAAATTTTAGGATTGCTTTTTCTGTTTTTGTGAAAAAATGCCATTGGAATTTTGATATGAATTGCACTGAATCTGTAGGTTATGGGTATTTTAACAATATTCTTCCAATCCATGGGCACAGAATATCTTTCCATTTAATTGTATCTTATTCAATTTATTTCATCAATGTCTTATAGTTTTCAGTGTATAGGTCTTTCAAACTCCTTGGATATATGTATTTCTAGCTATTTTATTCTTTTTGATGCAATTATGTGTTATATAAATTTTTTATGTTTCTTTTTTTGTGTCCTGAAACTTTACTGAATTTGTTTATTAATGGTTTTTGGTTAACAGTTGTTTTACTGGAGTCTTTAGGGTTTTCTATACATTACATCATGTTATCTGCAAGTAGTGACAGTTTTACTTCTTCCTTTTTAATTTGGATGCTTCTTATTTCTCTTTCTTGCGTAACTGCTGTGGCTAAGACTTCCAGTACTGTGTTGACAGAAGTGTTGAGAGTAGGCATCCTTGTCTTGTTCCTGGTGTTAGAGGAAAAGCTTCCAGCTTTTCACCACTGAGCATAATATTAGTTGTAGGCTTGTCATACATGACCTTTAATATGTTGAGGTGCATTCCCTTTATACCCACTTTGTTGAGAATTTTTATCATAAATTGATATTGAATTTTTTCAGATGCTTTCTCTGTGTCTATTGAGAGGATCATATGATTTGTATCATTCATTTCGTTAATGTGGTCTATCATGTTGACTGATTTATGGATGTTGAACCTCCTTGCATCCCTGGAATAAATCCCACTTGATCCTAGTGAATGATCATTTTATTGTCACACTGAATTTAATTTTCTAATATATTTTTTTTACTTTTTCTATTTTTTTAAGTTTTTATTTAAATTCCAGTTACTTAACATATAGTGTAATATCAGTTTCAGGAGTAGAATTTAGGGATTTATCACTAACATATATAACACCAGTGGTTTGCTAATCATTAAAACCTTGGATTGCGAGTAACTTGTTCTGCGAGTGCTCCACAAGACAAGCAAGCATTTCTAACAAATTTTAACTTGATTAATGAGCGAGGTGTTGCAATACAAATAGTACGTGATGCGGAACATCACATGATCACAACTGAATCAACGGTTATTGAACTTTGCGTTGAAATACAGGTGCTTTGGATTACAAGCTTGTTTCCAGAACAAATGTATTTTGTTGAGGACTTCTGCATCTGTATTTATCAGGATATTGGCCTTTTGTTGTGGCATCCTTGTCTGGTTTTGGTATCATAATAATAATTCTAGCCTCACAAAATGAATTTAGAAATGATACCTCCTCTTCTATTTTTGGAAGAATTTTGAAAAGGAGTAGTATTCTTCTTTAGATATCTGGTAGAATTCTGTCTAGTCCTTGGCTTTTGTTTGTTGGAATATGTGTACTTTAATGGCAGTAACACTTATTATAGCATAGTAAGCCTTGAAGTGTTATTCTTTTTAAAAATTGTTCTGGCTATATTAGGGACTGTGCATTTCCATTTATATTTTAGAATCAACTTGTCGGTTACTACCAGAAAAGATGCTGATAGTTTGACTGTGGTGGAGTTGAATCAAGAGATCATTTTGGGAAGGTTGAAAAACTCAGTATCAAATATGTCTGTCTGTGAACATTATTTATTTAAATGATCTGTAATTTCTCTGCAATTTTGTACTGTTTTCAATGTGCGGTTTTGGATATTTTGTTAAATTTATCCCTATGTATTTAATATTCCTTTATTTTTTATAAATAGTTTCATTTCTATAATGTTAATTTCCAGTTGTTCATTCCTACTCTATAGAAATACAATTGACTTTTGTATATTTATCTCATATCTTATGACCTTTCTTTTTTTTTTTTTTTTAATTTTTTTTTTCAACGTTTTTTATTTATTTTTGGGACAGAGAGAGACAGAGCATGAACGGGGGAGGGGCAGAGAGAGAGGGAGACACAGAATCTGAAACAGGCTCCAGGCTCTGAGCCATCAGCCCAGAGCCCGATGCGGGGCTCGAACTCACAGACTGCGAGATCGTGACCTGGCTGAAGTCGGACGCTTAACCGACTGCGCCACCCAGGCGCCCCTCTTTTTTTCTATATTACTGTATTTGATTTGCTAAAATATTTTTAAGATTTTTGCATCTATTTTTGTAAGTGTTGTCTTTAATTTTCTTCCAGTGTATTTTTTAGTTTTGAGGTAATGTTGGCCTCAAAGAGTGAATTAAGAAGTGTCCTTGCTTCTGTTTGTGGAGAGGTTTATATAAAAATGATATTACTTCTTATATGTTTGATAGAATTCACCAGTAAAGCCACTTGGGCCTAGAGTTTTCTTTGCAGGAAAATGTTTAATACGAACGTAATCTCCTTAACAGATAGAGAGCTCTTTAGATTATCTACTTCTTCCTGTCTTCAAGGACTCTGTAATTTTATCTAAGCTTGCAAATTTATTGGCATAAATGTGTTCTTAATAATTTCTTATATTTTACCTTCAGTAGGATCTTTTGTGATACATTTTGTTCATTCTTGAAATTGTAGTTCATGTCTTTTTTGTTTTCCTGTTCATTCTGTGTGGAAGTTTATCAATTATATTCATCTTTTAATGAACCTTTTCAATGTTAGTGATGTCTTTATATTGTTTTTATGTTTTTTTATTTATGCTGTTATCTTACGTTTCTCATGCTTACTTTGGGTTTAGTTTCCTCTTCTTTTTTAATTTCTTAAGGTGAATGCCTAGTTTGTTGATGTAAGACCTTTCTTCTTTTCAAATTAATGCTATAAATTTCCTCTAAGTACTGCCTTAGTTGCATCCTCCACATTGTATTTTCATTTTTCGTGAATTAAGAATATTTTCTAATTTCCCTTGTGACTTTCTCTTTGATCCATGAGTTATATAGATGTATATAGTTTACTTACCAAATATTTGGGAGATTTTCTAGGTATCTGCTTGCTATTGATTTCTAGTTTAATTAAGAGAACATATTTTGTATTATTTAAATCCTTCTACATTTACTGAGATTTGTTTTATAGCCCACAGTATACTATCTCAGCAAATGTCCCCTGCACATTTGAAAAGACTACATTTTATGCTGTTGTTAAGTTGTACATTCTGTAAGTTTTGTTTGGGTCCACTTGGGTGATTAGTCTTGTTTTAGTCTTCTACATTTATACTAATTCTAAATTTATTTGTGGATTTATCTAGTTTGCCTCTCAGTTATATCAGATTTTGTTTCATGTATTTTATTTTATTTTATTTTATTTTATTTTATTTTTTTTTTTTTAATTTTTTTTTCAACGTTTATTTATTTTTGGGACAGAGAGAGACAGAGCATGAACGGGGGAAGGGCAGAGAGAGAGGGAGACACAGAATCGGAAACAGGCTCCAGGCTCTGAGCCATCAGCCCAGAGCCCGACGCGGGGCTCGAACTCACGGACCGCGAGATCGTGACCTGGCTGAAGTCGGACGCTTAACCGACTGCGCCACCCAGGCGCCCCTCATGTATTTTAAATATAGGATTTTTATGTTTACTTGAAGCCCTGTAGTCATTATGTAATTTCCCTCATTATTCCTGATAGTATTTCTTATTTTCAAGAATACTTTGCTATTAATATTGCCATCCTAGGCTTTCTTAAATTGAGTTTGTATGGTATATTTTTATTTTCTTTACATTTACCTATCTCTGTCTTTATATTTGCAGTGTTATTTTTACAGACAGGTCTTACTCAAAAATCTTCACTCATATGAGGACTTTAAGAGACAAAACATATGAACATAAGGGAAGGGAAAAAAATAATATAAAAACAGGGAGGGGGACAAAACAGAAGAGACTCATAAATATGGAGAATAAACTGAGGGTTACTAGAGGGGTTGTGAGAGGGGGAATGGGCTAAATGGGTAAGGGGCATTAAGGAATCTACTCCTGAAATCATTGTTGCACTATATGCTAACTAATTTGGATGTAAATTTTAAAAAATAAAAAATCAAATCAAATATAGACAGGTCTTACTTTTTATCCAATCCAATAATCTCAGCTTTTTCATTAGAGTTTTAATGCCATTTACATTTAATATAATTATCAATACATTTAGTTTAAATATGCCTTCTTTTTATTTGATTTATATGTGTTTAATGAGCCTTTGTTTTATTTTCTTTTTCTCTCCTTTTTAATTAATTAGATATTTTCATGATTTAGTTTTGTCTCTGTTGATTTATTAGCTATACTTGTTTTAATCTTATAATGGTTATTCAAGGATTTATAATATACACCTTTAATTTATAGCAGCCTACTTTCAAATAGTATAATGCTATTTCACATGTGGTATAAGAACTGTAAAAAGGTATACTTTACCTTTTATTTTCTGTCCCTTGTATTATTGCTATATATTTTACTTCTATTTTTGTCCTACATCTTATTGCTATTCTTGTTATATTTTTTCTTCTACATATTATAAACCTCTTGATACATTGTTATTATTTTTGCTTTCAGCAGGTAGTTATTAAAGATATTGAAATGAGGAAAAAATTCTATTTACCCATATAGTTATTTGTTTTTTTTATTATTTTTTGTTTTGAGAGAGAGAGAGAGAGAGAGAGAGTGGGAGAGGGCCAGAGAGAGAGGGAGACAGAGAATCCCAAGCAGGCTCCATGCTATCAGCATGGAGCCTGATGTAGGGCTCAGTTTCACACACCATGAGATCATAACCTCAGCCAAATTCATGAGTAGGACACTTAACCAGCTGAGCCACCCAGGAGCCCCTACTTGTTTTATGTGATCTTCCTATGTTTGTATCAATCCAGATTTCCATCTGGTGTCATTTCCTTCTGCTTGAAGAACTTCCTTTAAAGTTTCTTATAATGCAAGGCTGTTAGTGATGAATTTTCTCTGATTTTTAAGGTCTAAAAATATCTTAGCTTCATTTTAACTTTTTAAAGATACTTTGCTGGATGTAAAATTCTAAGTTGGAAGGGTTTTCTTTTTACCTTTAAATACATTAGAGCATATGTTCTCAATTAGGAGTTATTTTTGCCTCTCAAGAGACATTAGACAATGTGCAGACACATTTTTGGTTGTCACAACTGACAGAAGGGAGTGCTACTGGCATTTTGATCTAATGCATAGAGGCCAGGGATGCTGCTAAACATCATACAATGCACAGAACAACAATCCCCACCCTCAAGGAGGAATTAAATGTTCTAAGACATCGTTGATGGTGAGTTTGAGAAACACTGCTAAATTTATAATCTTTCTTTTTCTGAAGTCACATGGCCTATTTGAGTTTCTTTTGGAAAGTCATCTGACACTTCTATCTCAGCATTCTCATCTACAAGTGAAGATTAAAGTACCACTAACATATGGAATGTTTTGATGTAGAATAATGACTTACATTTTCAAAACAGTTGACACAGTGTCAGTTGTGTCCAGATTGAAAAACATTGCCTTAAGGGATGCCTTTCCATCGTATGAAGGCTTGCATAGTCTTTTATAAGATGTCGCTGACATTCTTTTTTTTTTCTATAAAAGATTTTCCTCCTTTGTATTTGCTTTAAAGATTTTTATTTTTTATTATCAGGAATTTGATTGAGATGTGTTTTGGTGTCATTTTCTTTGTCTTTCTTATAATTAGGGTTCATTTAATTTGGATCAGTAATTTTGTAATTTTTATCAAATTTTTAAATTTTTCCAGAATCATATTGTCACAGTCTCCAATTATGTGAATGTATGCTAGACCACTCAATGCTGTCCTACAGGTCACTTAATGCGTTGTTCACATATTCCAGTCTTTTTTACTCTTTGTGTTGTCTATACTTTTTGGATTGTTCCTATTGGTTTGTCTTAAGATTCACTGAATCTTCTGAACGGTCCAATCTGTTAATTCTATCCAGTGTATTTTTCTTTCCATAACTTAGATTCTCCATCCCATATCTCAGTCAGTTGGGTCTTTGTATGCCTGGTATTAGTCTCCTCATTGTGTTCATGTTTTCATCTCCCTTCTTGACAAAGTATACTTATAACAGTTGTTTTATCATCTTTGTTCTATCATTTCTGTCAGTTCTGGGCTGTTTCCCTGGGATTGATTGAATATTCTCCTGCTTATAGGTTTTATTTTCCTGCTTATTTGTATGTCTGGTAAAATTTTTTAAATGTTCATTTATTTTTGAGAGAGAGAGAGAGAAGGGAAGGAGGGGGTAGAGAGAATATGTGAGTGGGTGAGGGGGAGAGGGAGAGGGAGACAGAAAATCCCAAGCAGGCTCCACATTGATGGAATAATGCCGGGCTGCAACTCATGAACCATGAAATCGTGACCTGAGCCAAAATGAAGGAGTCAGACTTTTAACCAACTGAGCCACCCAGGCACCCCTGTCTGGTGGTTTTATTAAATACTGAGAAGTGTTGAATTTTGTTTTTTTTGGTGTGTTTCTTTAGCGTTGGACTTTATTCAGGTATGTAGTTAACTTACTTGCATCCCAGTTAGATTCTCTTGAGATTTGTTTTTAGCTTGTTAGGATAGATCCAGAGACCCACTACTAGGAGACAGCCTTTATGAGGCCTCTCATAAAATTCTATGTGTTGCAACATCTCTGTACTCTGACTAGTGAGATGGTAAACTTCTTTTAGCCCTCTGTGAATTCTGAGGATTCTTTATCTACCAACAAGCCACCTCATGTAGTTTCACCCCATGCATGTCAAGAGCAGAAGGGACTTCATTGCTGATACCTTGATCTTTCTTTCAATATCAGCTCCTTTCTCTCTGGTACTGTGCCCCACAAACTCGTGCCACTTCACTTTCTCCACTCTAATCTCTCAAGCTCAGTAAGACCACTAGGCTTGGTTTGGGTTCCTCCACCTGAAAATGGCCTCCAAACAATGAGCTGGTGCCATCCTAAAGCTTACCTCACTTATTTTTCTCTCAGAGATCACAGTGCTGCACTATCTGCTGTCCAGTGCTGAAAAAAGTTGTTTCTTATATTGAAGCAGTTAGTCCAATGGGTAGAAACAAAAAATCGCAGTCACCTGTAACTTGATGGCTTTTTATAGAAGGGAAGCATACACTCGGGCAGGGTGTCAGAGAATTTTGGTTACTTTGGAAAACTGCCATTATCCATGGTGTCTCCTCATTTTTACTAGTTCAGAAACACTGTTGGACTACCCAGAGCTAATTGCACTTGGACAAACAGACACCTCTTATAAACTCTGCAAGCACTAGTACATTATCCAGAATATGAAAATGCAAGTATATTATAGAGAATATTGTTTTATAATGACCATCTAGGGCATTTTCTTCCTGTATCAGGATACTTAGGAAGCTAGATTAATCATTATATGGTGTTTGAGCTTGGAAATCAGTGCAGCTGGCAAAATTCCTGGCACATCAAAAGAGTGCAATTAATAACTGTTAAATGAATGGAAGAGGGACACAAGAACTATTTTTTTCTGCTGAATTAGTCATCTTTATTCCATTTCAAAAAACACCCCTAGAGACTGGTTTATGTCAGGACACCCTTCTAATATCCTCCATTAGATCAAACTCTGCAAAATTTATATTCTTAGACCCTTGTTTTTCTTAACTTACAGGTTGACTATCTGGATACATTGACTTTCTCCAGAAAGGTTCTAATACCAATAATTAAACTTCAACTTCTTAAAATATAGTCACGTTCCTGTTTTTCCTGGATTCTGAGATTAACCTTATCTTGTATGTTGGGGAGTTTCACAAATTCTCTAGTCACTTGTTTACATTCACTTGCATTATTATTGCCAATGACCCACCTCAGATGTTGCAAATTAGCAACCGATAAAAATACTCTGGTCATCACCAATTTTAAAAATATACAAATTAAGTATTACTTTGAAACTGAGATAGTTCACATGAAGAAACATTGTGGCCAGATCCTTGAACTTTTGAAAAATTTGAAAATCTAGCCACAGTGTAGTCAATGGAAACTGAAGAACACCTACCACTTCATATGGTGCACACACACTCCAAC
Source organism: Puma concolor (assembly GCF_028749965.1). NCBI lineage: Eukaryota > Metazoa > Chordata > Mammalia > Carnivora > Felidae > Puma > Puma concolor. Next base: position 20,677,448 of record NC_141673.1, on the reverse strand, counting down.
TGGTCTCATTCCCTACCACTCCCAATTGTGTGGTTTACTCTTGTAGGTTTTGTAATGGTCTGGTCATTTTAGCATTTGAGTTTGTGACTCCTCACTAAGCTCATTCAATATGTGTAGATTTTACGAGTTAAGTTCTCAGGAGATGACCTCATTCCTCTACTTCTAAGTTCTTGGGAAGCATCCTTGTAACTCCTCTGTACCTTCTTCAAATGAACATTCTCAGAAAGTTATAAAGGACAGAGATAATTAAATCTGTTAGTATTATCCATTTCACTTTTTAAAAAGAAGGAAATTAGAATTTGGAGAAAAATGACTATGTGTATGAAGGAAGTTCATTCTAATTTCCTAGGAAGAGAATCACGTTAACCAGGTTTCTGAAAATGCTTTGAGTCATCAGACAGAAGGTCGCTTTTCTGAAATAAAAATAATTCTTTCCTTTCCCTATCTACTGCCAAGTTTATTGCTGACCACAGTTCATTTCTTGTTTTTATACAAATATATAATAATCTTTTGACAAGTTAAGGAAGGAAGTTAGACTCTAGGATGTTTAAGCCCTTGTTTTTCTCAAAAAAGAAGTAAACATGCCTTTATAATTATATTGTGGCATTAGACACAATTCTCCTCTGGACTTCCAGGGTAGAAATTTTCAAAATGAAGAATCAAATTATGCCTCTGTATACCTGTTATGTTACCAAAGGGCAAATACTGGTAGCATGTATCCCTAGCAGCTTTGGGAATAAATGTGGGTTTTTTCAGGTCTACAGAAGAAAAGAATAGATCTACAGGAAGGATAGAGATTAATGCCAGGCTCTCACAGTAAAGCTATAACCCGAGGTATGGTACTTTGGTTTTTATAACTGTTTCAGCAAAGTGATCCTATGGTTTCAGCAAAGTGCTTTCTTTTTGGCTCTTCTTGATTCAATAGAAATTAGAAGTCCCAGATTAGACTGTGACCTTCTAGCTAACGGACCAGATAGCACCCCTGGCTCTTACCCTAAATGTCAGTTGCTCCTAGTCATTGTGATAGCCCAAATAACCCTGCTATGGGTTGAATTGTGTTCTCCAAAAAGATATATTTAAGTCCTAGCCCCCAGCACCTGTGCAAGTGACTTTACTTGGAAATAGGGTCTTTGAAGATATAATCAAGTTAAGATAAGGCCATAATGGATTCCCAGTATGACTGGTGTCTTTACAAGAAGAGAAAATGTAAAGACAGACACAGGGTAGAATGCCATATGAAGACAGGCAGGGAGATTGGAACAGTGCCTTCACAAGCCAAGGGATGCCAAAGATTACCCAGGCACTAAGAAGAGAGGCATAGAAGATGCTCTCCCTCAGAGCCTCCAGTAGGAACTAACCCTGACAACACCTGATTTTGAACTTCTAACCTCTAGAACTGTAACAGAATAAATTTGCTGTTTTAAGCTCCCCCCCCCACAAAAAAAAGGCATATTAGGGCCAAATCCCAGTTCTGTCATTTACTAGCCATGTGACTCCTCTTCAACCTCAGATTTCTTATTCATAGGATGATGAAAATAATACCAACCTGGACATACTTTTTAGAAAATAAAACATAGTACCTAACATGTAATAAATTTTTACTGTACAGTGACTAAATAGTATAGTATTTCAACCCTGTTATGGAACCCAAGGTATGCAGCTTAAAGGAGAGATTTTCCTGCATAAGACTCTCTAAATGCCTTAAGAAGGTGACAAAAAATAGAAACTCAGTGGGTTTTTTCTTCCTATTTGCAAAATGTTTACCATGGTTATACTTTCAAAAAAAAAAAAACCTGTATCAGGATGACTAAAGTTAATTGCCAAAATACACAAAAAAACAAAACCTAGATGTTTAATAGAACCCATGCACATGAAGCCCAACCAGGTGTTTCTGGTTGTCAGCCTTCTATGTGGTCATTTAAGTACCCAGGTTCCTTTTATTTTGTGGCTCTATCCTGGGTGGGATCCTTAGAGTCCTCTCCATTCATCCCTCAAAAGGAGTAAAGAAACATAGAGATGATAAACTTACTTCCTAATTATTTAGTCCCAAGCTGACATATGTCACTTCTACTTCCTTTCCATTTTCCAAAACTTGGCTACATCTAACTGTAATAAAGGCCAGGAAATGTAATCTAACTATGCCTAGAAAGATAAGAAATGGTTTTTGGTAAATGCATAGAAGTCTGACACAAATTGATTTGAAATTGATAATAAGTATTCTATTTAAAGAAATGATCATAACATGGCCCACAGAACACTGTTACATCCTTTTTGTGTCCTTTATGGGCTCATGTGACAACCTTCTCAACTGTGTACAATTCCGAGCCAATGGTGTTCTGCTATATGAAAACAAACCTACCTGAACACTAACCTTGACCCTACTGGTACTTAAAAGGCAGAAGTCTCAGATTTTTCTAATGTATCAACTAATGTTGTGAGAAGATTGTTATTTGGGATCGATGTTAATATCTCAGATGAGTTTCATTTGTGGGTAGGTTAGATAGTAGTACAGAGTATTACAGAGTAGAAGAGAGAAGAGAGCATGCAAAAGTCTGTCTTATAACTAAAACTAATAAAGCTTCAGATATTGTGGCTTGATACTGCCCTACCTAAAATCTGTAAGGGAAGTAACTCATAAGTTTTTTTTTTCATCTTCGTGCCTCATGCAATGTCAGTGATTAAATGGGAGAAGCATTCCAGGCTGGCAGATAGCTCTACGTGGTCACTCAGGGACTCATAGTCCTGCACACAAGTTGTTGGTCATCCCCCAGGCCTTGGCAACATTTGCATGGTCTCAGCTGAGTCTCTTGGGTTCCACCTATCCAAAAGGGTAAAGAGAATATCTTAAGATATCGACAGGTAAGTGACATACATCACATTACTTCTGTTCACAGTGAGAAGTGTTCTCTGGCCATATCTAACAGCGAGGACATCTGGGAAATACAGTATAATGGGCAGCCATGACATCAGCAGCAGTCCTTTTACTGTGGAACAAGGCAAGAATGCGTCTTAGAGGACAATAGGTAGTCTTTGCCACAGGGTCCATGCAACCAAATAGTGAGAGTGCTAATTAGAACAGAATGATATTTTATTTCAAGGCAAAAGAGAAACACAAAAGTTTCAACTTTTCATCTTAGTAAGTTATTATTTATTTAACTGACACTGATGTATAAAAACACTCACAAGATATAGTTGCATATTTTTCAAACATATACCATAATGCCTTAAAGGTTTAGATACATAAGAGTAATTTGCCATATTATTCTCATTTTCATGACAGCATGTCAACTGTACATTTACTGTGCCTCTGTAGATTTAGTTACTGTGATGAACCCTGGGGATATAGAGATAAAGACAGCAAAGATTTAGCCCTTATTCTCAAGAAGCCCACAAGCTAGTGGTAGAAACTATCCAATTTTTCTATTGTTTTTTAAGTGGTGAATCCTGTGCTCAGCACTGACCTAGAGTTATCTGCACAACTCAGCATGGGTTTAGAGAAGGTTCAAAGGGAGTGGTTGCAGAACACATAGGGCCAAATCTGGAAGCAAGAGTAGGAGTTGGCTAAGTAGACTCAAATAGGGAAGAACATTATAAGCTGAAGAAATAGTGTGGGCAAAGCTAAGAAGGTTATGCAATAGCTCAGGTGTGAAAACTGCTGGTGAGTTACCCTGGAGTCTAGGGTGCAAGTTAGGGCAGAGAGAGTTAGGCACAGGCAGGGTCATTAGGAGCCTTGCATCCTGGGCTGGTAGTGGGGGCTTTTTCTATAGTTGGTGTGACTCCTTGACACCCAGGAAAACTGGTCATACCTTGTTTTAGAAAAACCATTATCTCCATAGAAATATAGATAGGAATCTAAGGAGTTCAAAATGCTAGAAGTAAAGTTAAGCCTTCTGATGCTTTGAAAAAAAAGAGATATTTTTAGACCAAATTTTTATAGGAAGGATTCCGTATAGCAGAGTTTTAAGTGTTTTGAGGATCAACCCATAAAAGAAATAATACTTCTTTTTTTTTTCAATATATGAAATTTATTTTCAAATTGGTTTCCATACAACACCCAGTGCTCATCCCAAAAGGTGCCCTCCTCAATACCCATCACCCACCCTCCCCTCCCTCCCCATCAACCCTCAGTTTGTTCACAGTTTTTAAGAGTCTCTCTTTTTTTTTTTAATATATCAAATTTATTGTCAAATTGGTTTCCATACAACACCCAGTGCTCATCCCAAAAGGTGCCCTCCTCAATACCCATCACCCACCCTCCCCTCCCTCCCACCCCCCATCAACCCTCAGTTTGTTCTCAGTTTTTAAGAGTCTCTTATGCTTTGGCTCTCTCCCACTCTAACCTCTGTTTTTTTCCTTCCCCTCCCCCATGGGTTTCTGTTAAGTTTCTCAGGATCCACATAAGAGTGAAAACATATGGTATCTGTCCTTCTCTGTATGGCTTATTTCACTTAGCATCACACTCTCCAGTTCCATCCACGTTGCTACAAAGGACCATATTTTGTTCTTTCTCATTGCCCTGTAGTACTCCATTGTGTATATAAACCACAATTTCTTTATCCATTCATCAGTTGATGGACATTTAGGCTCTTTCCACAATTTGGCTATTGTTGAGAGTGCTGCTATAAACATTGGGGTACAAGAGCCCCTATGCATCAGTACTCCTGTAGCCCTTGGGTAAATTCCTAGCAGTGCTATTGCTGGGTCATAGGGTAGGTCTATTTTTAATTTTCTGAGGAACCTCCACACTGTTTTCCAGAGTGGCTGCACCAATTTGCAATCCCACCAACGGTGCAGGAGTGTTCCCTTTTCTCCACATCCTCTCCAGCATCTATAGTCTCCTGATTTGTTCATTTTGGCCACTCTGACTGGCGTGAGGTGATATCTGAGTGTGGTTTTGATTTGTATTTCCCTGATGAGGGCGACGTTGAGCATCTTTTCATGTGCCTGTTGGCCATCTGGATGTCTTCTTTAGAGAAGTGTCTATTCATGTTTTCTGCCCATTTCTTCACTGGGTTATTTGTTTTTCGGGTGTGGAGTTTGGTGAGCTCTTTATAGATTTTGGAAACTAGCCCTTTGTCCAATATGTCATTTGCAAATATCTTTTCCCATTCCGTTGGTTGCCTTTTAGTTCTGTTGGTTGTTGCCTTTGCTGTACAGAAGCTTTTTATCTTCATAAGGTCCCAGTAATTCATTTTTGCTTTTAACTCCCTTGCGTTTGGGGATGTGTCGAGTAAGAGATTGCTACGGCTGAGGTCAGAGAGGTCTTTACCTGCTTTCTCCTCTAGGGTTTGGATGGTTTCCTGTCTCACATTCAGGTCCTTTATCCATTTTGAGTTTATTTTTGTGAATGGTGTGAGAAAGTGGTCTAGTTTCAACCTTCTGCATGTTGCTGACCAGTTCTCCCAGCACCATTTGTTAAAGAGACTGTCTTTTTTCCATTGGATGTTCTTTCCTGCTTTGTCAAAGATTAGTTGGCCATATGTTTGTGGGTCTAGTCCTGGGGTTTCTATTCTATTCCATTGGTATATGTGTCTGTTTTTGTGCCAATACCATGCTGTCCTGATGATTACAGCTTTGTAGTAGAGGCTAAAGTCTGGGATTGTGATGCCTCCTGCTTTGGTCTTCTTCTTCAAAATTACTTTGGCTATTCGGGGCCTTTTGTGGTTCCATTGAATTTTAGGATTGCTTGTTCTAGTTTCGAGAAGAATGCTGGTGCAATTTTGATTGGGATTGCATTGAATGTGTAGATAGCTTTGGGTAGTATTGACATTTTGACAATATTTATTCTTCCAATCCATGAGCAGGGAATGTCTTTCCATTTCTTTAAATCTTCTTCAATTACCTTCATAAGCTTTCTATAGTTTTCAGCATACAGATCCTTTACATCTTTGGTTAGATTTATTCCTAGGTATTTTATGCTTCTTGGTGCAATTGTGAATGGGATCAGTTTCTTTATTCGTCTTTCTGTTGCTTCATTGTTAGTGTATAAGAATGCAACTGATTTCTGTACATTGATTTTGTATCCTGCAACTTTGCTGAATTCATGTATCAGTTCTAGCAGACTTTTGGTGGAGTCTATCGGATTTTCCATGTATAATATCATGTCATCTGCAAAAAGTGAAAGCTTGACTTCATCTTTGCTAATTTTGATGCCTTTGATTTCCTTTTGTTGTCTGATTGCTGATGCTAGAACTTCCAACACTATGTGAAACAACAGCGGTGAGAGTGGGCATCCCTGTCGTGTTCCTGATCTCAGGGAAAAAGTTCTCAGTTTTTCCCCATTGAGGATGATGTTAGCTGTAGGCTTTTCATAAATGGCTTTTATGATGTTTAAGTATGTTCCTTCTATCCCGACTTTCTCAAGGGTTTTTATTAAGAAACGTTGCTGAATTTTGTCAAAGGCCTTTTCTGCATCCATTGACAGGATCATATGGTTCTTCTCTTTTATTTTATTAATGTGATGTATCACGTTGATTGATTTGCGAATGTTGAACCAGCCCTGCATCCCAGGAATGAATCCCACTTGATCATGGTGAATAATTCTTTTTATATGCTGTTGAATTCAATTTGCTAGTATCTTATTGAGAATTATTGCATCCATATTCCTCAGGGATATTGGCCTGTTGTTCTCTTTTTTTACTGGGTCTCTGTCTGGTTTAGGAATCAAAGTAATACTGGCTTCATAGAATGAGTCTGGAAGTTTTCCTTCCCCTTCTATTTCTTGGAATAGCTTGACAAGGATAGGTATTATTTCTGCTTTAAATGTCTGGTAGAACTCCCCTGGGAAGCCATCTGGTCCTGGACTCTTATTTGTTGGGAGATTTTTGATGACTGATTCAATTTCTTCGCTGGTTATGGGTCTGTTCAAGCTTTCTATTTCCTCCTGATTGAGTTTTGGAAGAATGTGGGTGTTTAGGAATTTGTCCATTTCTTCCAGGTTGTCCAATTTGTTGGCATATAATTTTTCATAGTATTCCCTGATAATTGTTTGTATCTCTGAGGGATTGGTTGTAATAATTCCATTTTCCTTCATGATTTTATCTATTTGGGTCATCTCCCTTTTCTTTTTGAGAAGCCTGGCTAGAGGTTTGTCAATTTTGTTTATTTTTTCAAAAAACCAACTCTTGGTTTCGTTGATCTTCTCTACAGTTTTTTTAGATTCTATATTGTTTATTACTGCTCTGATCTTTATTATTTTCTTCTTCTGCTGGGTTTAGGCTGCCTTTGCTGTTCTGCTTCTATTTCCTTTAGGTGTACTGTTAGATTTTGTATTGGGGATTTTTCTTGTTTCTTGAGATGGGCCTGGATTGCAATGTATTTTCCTCTCAGGACTGCCTTTGCTGCATCCCAAAGCATTTGGATTGTTGTATTTTCATTTTCGTTTGTTTCCATATATTTTTTGATTTCTTCTCTAATTGCCTGGTTGACCCACTCATTCTTTAGTAGGGTGTTCCTTAACCTCCATGCTTTTGGAGGTTTTCCAGACTTTTTCCTGTGGTTGATTTCAAGCTTCATAGCATTGTGGTCTGAAAGTATGCATGGTATGATTTCAATTCTTGTATACTTATGAAGGGCTCTTTTGTGACCCAGTATATGATCTATCTTGGAGAATGTTCCATGTGCACTTGAGAAGAAAGTATATTCTGTTGCTTTGGGATGCAGAGTTCTAAATATATCTGTCAAGTCCATCTGATCCAATGTAGCATTCAGGGCCCTTGTTTCTTTATTGACCGTGTGTCTAGATGATCTATCCATTTCTGTAAGTGGAGTGTTAAAGTCCCCTGCAATTACCACATTCTTATCAATAAGGTTGCTTATGTTTATGAGTAATTGTTTTATATATTTGGGGGCTCCCGTATTTGGCGCACAGACATTTATAACTGTTAGCTCTTCCTGATGGATAGACCCTGTAATTATTATAGAATGTCCTTCTTCATCTCTTGTTACAGCCTTTAATTTAAAGTCTAGTTTGTCTGATATAAGTATGGCTACCCCAGCTTTCTTTTGGCTTCCACTAGCATGATAAATAGTTCTCAATCCCCTCACTCTCAATCTAAAGGTGTCCTCCAGTCTAAAATGAGTCTCTTGTAGACAGCAAATAGATGGGTCTTGTTTTTTTTATCCATTCTGATACCCTATGTCTTTTGGTTGGTGCATTTAGTCCGTTTACATTCAGTGTTATTATAGAAAGATACGGGTTTAGAGTCATTGTGATGTCTGTATGTTTTATGCTTGTAGCGATGTCTCTGGTACTTTGTCTCACAAGATTCCCCTTAGGATCTCTTGTAGGGCTGGTTTAGTGGTGACGAATTCCTTCAGTTTTTGTTTGTTTGCGAAGACCTTTATCTCTCCTTCTATTCTAAATGACAGACTTGCTGGATAAAGGATTCTCGGCTGCGTATTTTTTCTGTTCATCACATTGAAGATCTCCTGCCATACCTTTTTGGCCTGCCAAGTTTCAATAGAGAGGTCAGTCACGAGTCTTATAGGTCTCCCTTTATATGTGAGGGCACGTTTATCCCTTGCTGCTTTCAGAATTTTCTCTTTATCCTTGTATTTTGCCAGTTTCACTATGATATGTCGTGTAGAAGATCGATTCAAGTTCCGTCTGAAGGGAGTTCTCTGTGCCTCTTGGATTTCAATGCCTTTTTCCTTCCCCAGTTCAGGGAAGTTCTCAGCTATTATTTCTTCAAGTACCCCTTCAGCATCTTTCCCTCTGTCTTCCTCCTCTGGGATACCAATTATGCGTACATTATTTCTTTTTAGTGTATCACTTAGTTCTCTAATTTTCTCCTCATACTCCTGGATTTTTTTATCTCTCTTTTTCTCAGCTTCCTCTTTTTCCATAATTTTATCTTCTAGTTCACCTATTCTCTCCTCTGCCTCTTCAATCCGAGCCATGGTCATTTCCATTTTATTTTGCATGTCGTTTAAAGCGTTTTTCAGCTCCTCCTGACTGTTCCTTAGTCCCTTGATCTCTGTAGCAAGAGATTCTCTGCTGTCCTCTATACTGTTTTCAAGCCCAGCGATTAATTTTGTGACTATTTTTCTAAATTCACTTTCTGTTATATTATTTAAATCCTTTTTGATCAGTTCATTAGCTGTTATTTCCTGGAGATTCTTTTGAGGGGAATTCTTCCGTTTGGTCATTTTGGATAGTCCCTGGAGTGGTGAGGACCTGCAGGGCACTTCCCCTGTGCTGTGGTATATAACTGGAGTTGGTGGGCGGGGCTGCAGTCAGCCCTGATGTCTGCCCCCAGCCCACCGCTGTGTCCACAGTCAGACTGGTGTGTGCCTTCTCTTCCCCTCTCCTAGGGGCGGGATTCACTGTGGGGTGGCGTGGCCTGTCTGGGCTACTTGCACATTGCCAGGCTTGTGGTGCTGGGGATCTGGCGTATAAGCTGGGGTGGGTAGGCAAGGTGCAGGGGGCAGGAGGGGCAGGCTTAGCTCTCTTCTCCTTAGGTGATCCACTTCAGGAGGGGCCCTGTGGCAGCGGGAGGGAGTCAGACCCGCTGCTGGAGGGGTGGCTCCGCAGAAGCACAGAGTTGGGTGTTTGCGTGGAGCAAGCAAGTTCCCTGGCAGGAACTGGTTCCCTTTGGGATTTTGGCTGGGGGATGGGCGAGGGAGATGGCGCTTGCGAGCGCCTTTGTTCCCTGCCAAACTGAGCTCTGTTGTCCTGGGGCTCAGCAACTCTCCCTCCCTTTGTCCTCCAGCCTTCCCGCTTTCCGAGCAGAGCTGTTAACTTATGACCTCCCAAATGCTAAGTCCCGCTTGCTGTCAGAACACACTCCATTTGGCCCCTCCGCTTTTGCAAGCCAGACTCGGGGGCTCTACTTGGCCTGCGTGCAGCCCCTCTGCTCCGGCTCCCTCCTGCCAGTCCATGCAGCGCGCACCGCCTCTCCGCCCTTCCTACCCTCTTCCGTGGGCCTCTCGTCTGCGCTTGGCTCCGGAGACTCCATTCTGCTAGTCTTCTGGTGGTTTTCTGGGTTATTTAGGCAGGTGTAGGTGGAATCTAAGTGATCAGCAGGACGCGTGGTGAACCCAGCGTCCTCCTATGCCGCCATCTTCTGAGGATCCTCCAAGAATACTTCTTAATCAAACATATAGTACTGAGTGCTATAGTAGTATAAGACAAAAGAGATATATTAACAACAAGCCAGCTTCAAAGGAGACAAAGAGGAAAATGTGAACTCTGATGTAAGGCAGCATATAACTGGACACAATCAAAGTACATTGGGCTCCCAGGGCTGTGAGTATTTAGACAAAGCGATTTAAATCATGGAATAGTAAGGATATGGGATTTAAAAAAAGAGGGGGAGGTTATGAAATTGAAGCTTTTCCTTGAAGGAGACAACCTAATATTCAATTATAACGTAGTTCATGGTAAGAAGTTCTTCCTCAGATGCAGATTCCTCAAATGCAGAAGCAGATTCTTCCCCAGATTCATTTTCACACAAAAACACAAAAGATTGGCAATTGTGCAAGCAACTAACTTCTTCTAATCCTCCCAAGTTCTAGAATGGAAGGGAGGAGAGGATTATTAGCCACAAAAGGGAATTCCTTGTTAGAGTTTCTCTCTCCTCCATGCAGAGTTCAGCACATACTCGGGGGAAGAAAGGTGGTGGAATATTTCTGACAGCCACTGGTGTGTCTTAGAAGTCAGTTCCTCTAGGTGAGAACCACAGATGCGTTGGTAGGTTTTGGTGAGAGTAGCAATAGCCAGGAAGACAGATTGGATATGTATCCTGTGGCCTTAGGCTTTTCAGAATGGTCCCCCATCAAGTCTCTCTGAGGCCACAAAATACAGTCCTGACTTTTAATGAAGAATAACCACATATTCAAGGACTGGCTGCTTTTTCTCTTCAAGACCAGGGGACACTCCGGAGACAAAAAAAGAGATAAAGTCTTTAGCCAGTGCCATTTGCTTGAGAGTCCAGAGGACCTAATAAAAGAATTGTCCCAGGGACCCCATGCAAGGCGAGAGAGAGAGAGAGAGAGAGAGATCTACCAATTCTGTGTCCTGGGTGTCTCTGTAATATCCTTAGTTGCATTCACCCTCAAAGTTTGAGTGTGTGTGTGTGTGTGTGTGTCTCCTATCATTTAGCTTATGACTTACAAGGCAGCAAGATTATGTCTTGATTATTTTTCTCTCCTCTGTCATTGTATAATGCTCAATAATTGATTTTGGCAGATAATTTTTAACTGAATTGAGTAGAAAGTTACTTTGGTTGAATGAGGATAACCTCCAGATTTCCCTGGGTGGAAAGGCCAGCTACCCCACACCTTGTTGAAAAAGGTTCTTAGAATTTGCACACTTTTTCCTTTAATGTGACAACCAAGAAATAGTTTGGAGAAAAAGGGTAAAAGAGCTTCTTTCAGTAAAACAGCAAAATACATTTTACATAGCTATTGTGGTGAGGACGATTTGGCAGACAAGAAATCACTGCCAGTCAAATCCATGTGAACTGCTAAGTTTTATTTTTGCTTTTATGCCCCTACCTGCTCCTCACTTTTAAAAATAAATACTCTTATCAATAAGAGAGATGCTGGTAAACTAGTTTTCTGTATTCTTGTATACCAGGAGCTTTGTCATTCTAATAAGTCTGTTCTGCCTCAACTTGGAAATCAGCTTAATATAATTCTAAATGAAATAGCTAATTTTTCATTATGTTTGACACAAACTTAGTAATTCTCAGAAGTGGTCCTTGTTAAATGGGGGCTAGCTAGAAATTCTGATATTCAAGGATGCTTACACAAACAACTGTCATTCTCTGCAATGACTTCATTATTCAGTGACAGTTAACAGCATTGTTTTATTCAAAAACGTCTTTGTCTTTCTCTGCTTGTTCCAGCAACAGTTTTCCTGGAGTTTTGGAAAAGAAGGCGAGCAGTAATTGCTTATGACTGGGATTTGATAGACTGGGAAGAAGAGGAGGTTTGTATTATTTACCTCAGAATTTTTCAAAAAGCCAATCAACAAACACACAGTCCCCCTGAGTTTATCACTCTGTGCTGACAGAAGTTAGGTTTCTTCACAAAGCATTTCAATACCTGTCTTTGCAAAAAACTTCAGGTAGTATAAAAACTAGCAGAATTTAAAAGAAAGAAAAGACACGGTGCCTGGATGCCTCAGTTGGTTAACCATCTGACTCTTAGTTTTGGCTCAGGTCATGATCTCACAGTTTGTGAGTTCAAGCCCTGCATTGGGCTCCAAGCGGACAGCATGGAGCCTGCTTGGGATTCTTTCTCTCTTCCTCTCTCTCTCTCTCTGCCCCTCCCCCCTCACTTTCAAAATAAATAAATAAACTTAAAGAAAGAAAGAAAACATTTTGATTGCAAAGCATCACTTGTAGGTAGAGACATCAGAATAATTAGTAGTAAGATTTGTTTAGTTTTCTTAAACAGTATCCATTTTCTTTACTTCAGCAGAGAGTATTAGTTTTACAACTCTAGCTACATGGAAGCAACCCTCATAAGAGAACTCCAAGGAAATGTTTCTTTGAGCTCTCCAGAGCCCTGCACAGTGCCCAGAGCTGCACAGACAGAGAAGTATTACCTCAAGTCGGTGAACACTGAGCAGAAACCACTCCTCAAGAGGCCTCATGGGTAGAAGTGGCTAAATGCCTCTTATTCTAGCCTGTCATGCTCAGATAGCTGTGCAGAAAATCCCCAGCTTGCTACATGACTTCTTCATGGATAACCCAGGGTAACCATTTGCTGGGGCTGCCATAACAAAGTACCACATACTGAGTGGCTTAAACAACAGAAATTTAGGTGCTCACATTTCTGGAAGCTAAAAGTCTGAGATCAAAGCATTGGCAGAGTTGATTTCTTCTGAGGGCTGTGGGGGAAGGATCTGTTGCAAGCTCCTCTCCTTGGCTTGTAGGTGGCCATGTACTCCCTATGTCTTCACATAGTCCTCTCTCTGTGCGTGTCTGTGTCTAAAAATTTTTTTTATAAAGAACCAGTCCTATTGGATTAGGGGGCCACTCTTCACTTGACCTTAATTACCTCCGTAAGAACTCTGTCCAAATACAGTCACAATCGGAGGTATTGCAAGTTATGGCTTCAACAAATGAATTTGCAGGGGTTGGGAGTGGAGACACAATTTAGCCCATAAAACCCAGAGACACAGGTCTGGCTCAGTGATTGGCCTCAGCCTCTGGATAATTAACTCAGTGACTCTTAGATGACACAGCCTTATAAACTCAGAGTTTCCCAAAGAAGCAGAAGATTCTAGGTCTGTTCTGTTTATATCCTCAAGTGTAACTGCCTAAAATAAGTAAAAGAAGGCAGAACGTATTTATCATTGTATCTCCCCCTGTCGTTCCCCATTACCTGCCCCTGAGTGAAGGCCAGCCTTGGGCTTATTCTGCAGCAGGAGCAAGGCTGCCCTTCCTCCTACACAGGTAGGCTACTGCCAAACTCTGCCCAGTATCCATAACCACTCTTCTGTCAGCTCCTTCTTCACTTTCTGTCTCTCCCTCCATCGGAGTCTTGAGCATTTCTTTCTGGATTAACTCAATCTCTATTTTATCAGACTTGCCACTCATTTTCCCTCCTCTTGCAAGACATTCAAATAGAACAGGTACTTAATTAACTGGAACCACTTCAGGATACCCTCTTGCTGATTTCCTGTTTCTAATCCCATAATTGCTTTTTAGTCAGAAGCTTTTCACATTAGATGGGTCTCAACTAAATAAAACAAAGCCTCAGCTTGATTTCGAATTAGAGTTGCCTTGATTTTAGCTGGATTTGAAAGATGTTTACCTGCTATTCAATACCAATTAATACATTTAAAATCTACTGATTAAAGGTGAATGACTCTTATAGGAGCTTATTAAAAGATAGATTCACCATGTTTTGGGCTGCCTCAATTGAAAAAAATTTTTAGGTAATCTCTATACCCAATGTGGGGCTCAAACTTACAACACTGAGTTCAAGAGTTGCATGATCCACCAGCTGAGACAGCCAGGAGCCCCCCCCCCAAAAATGTTTTTGTAATTGTAGGAGGAAACTAAAAATTATATTGCCATTATAACTCACAACATGGATTGTGGACACTTTGGTGTTAAGAAATTTTCTTTGTCCTGTGTCTGTCTCATTCCCTGGTAATAAAAGTAAAAGCTTAATAGTTATTTCATACTACTAGGGACAAAGAGAAGTGGTCCCTTTTCTCATTCTGTTTGTTTCTTCTAGCACAGCTTAATATGATAACAGAGGCACTTAACTATTAGTCTAAATTATACTGCCTTGGGGAACCTGGGTAGCTCAGTCAGTTAAGCTTCCAGCTCTTAATCTTGGCTCAGGTCCTGATCTCATGGTTCATGAGATTGAGCCCCCATGGAGCCTGCTTGGGATTCTCCCTCTTCCCCTCTCTCTGCTCCTCCCCTACTCACATGCACACTGTCTCTCTCAAATAAACTTGAAAAAAATAAAATAAATTACACTGCCTTGATGATAATAAGTCTAGATCACCATCCTTTAGATTTTCTTCAGGTGGCCAATTTCCAAACATTTAAACCTGGGTCTCTGAGCTCACCTCACTGATTGACTGATTAGTGTGGTAGCTGTTGATTCAGTTTTACAGTAGAATAAAAAAGTTTTTTATTGTGTGCATATCTCTCCATTGCATAAAAATATGTCTGTTTGTTCTTTAGGAAGAAATACGGCCCCAGTTTGAAGCCAAGTACTCCAAGAAAGAGCGGATGAATCCCATTTCGGGAAAGCCAGAACCCTATCAGGCATTTGCAGATAAATGCAGTCGACTTATCGTTTCTGCATCTGGGATATTTTTTATGGTTCGAAATTTTTCTACAAAACTCTTTGTTTCATAAAGTACAAACCTATAGTGTGGTAACAACAATAATCATAGCAGGCCTTTGCATAATTCCACAAAACATTTTTACACATTCTTGCTGTGTAATACAGTGACTCCGTGAGGTAGTCGGAGATGGTACTGCTGTCCCCAAGTCACAGATGGAGCAACTGAGACTCCAGAAGGTGAAGGGCTTGTTCGGAGTCAGGCAGTAAATAACCCAGAGCTCCAGTTCTTTCTGCTCCCCTCCCTATTCCATGCCGAAAGGAAATAAATTTGAAATAGGACCTGAAGCAGTGTTGGTCAGGCTTTTTGCTTGTGTCATTCCTGCGTAAGAAATACATTATCTGTCATGACCCAGTATATTCTGTGCCAGTAGATGTATAGAACTAGAGTAACTGAAACAATGCTCACCTTTGCAATATGCAGTGAACACTGATTTTTCGTTTGTTTTACTATGGTCTTTTTTTTAAATACCAGCTATAACCCCCTAAAATTGATTTCCAGATTCACTAATGGTTCTGTCAATTTGAAAAACACTAACTTGAACCTGCATTGTTGACTTTTCCTGAAAAGAAGTCATTCAGTAATCAGCTTCGACCCTGTTAATTACTGAACAAAACTTACTCATATTTTCCGAAATGTCATTTTAGAACAGTAAGGGGTTATTAGGATTCTCCTCTCCTCTTTTCAAATAGTAAGTGTGTAAATAAGTATCATAGATCATTATATCAGGAAGAACAAGATGACAGCAAATCTAGACACTTGACCCCCTTTTAGCCGGAAATAAACTGGGAAGATGAAAGGGTAGGCAGCATGCCCAGGAATCTCTTGGCTCAGACCAAGATTCAGATCCATATCTTTCTACAGACACTGCTCTGTAAGCAGTTGTGCCTGCCTTGCCTTCCATAAGCAAAGTCATATTTACCGTCTTGTTTTTTAAGTTTCTTATAAGATCTATAGATGTAGAGTAAGGACTCAGACCTGACTTCTGACTGACTGAGTCCAACAAGCTCTCCATTCCACCACATTGCCACCCTTGTCTGAAAGTCAATGTAGATTTCACCTATCTTCCCATCCATAGCTCGAGGATTAAGATGTGGGCAGTTGTTGTTGTATTTTGGCCAGTTGCAGCTAGGGTTCATGCCCAAGCTTTTAGAGCATGTCACCTATAGGAAGCCAAAATAAGTTTTAGTAAAACAGAGGAATGCTTTTATAAAGAAAGCAGTCTGTAACTCAGCAACGCCCATCCTGAGGCCCAGCTTAAAGTTTTAATAAATAAGTAGGTTAAGGTCTTTAATATATTGAATCACCTAATGAAAGACAAAAAACCTTTTGGAATCTCAGATTCCAGTAGATAGAAGACATGTCATATTCTCAAATACAATGAAATCTTCAGAGAAAGATTCCTCATTTCAGTGTTTATAAATGATTAATAAAAGATTATGTACCTATCACGTAGTTGGTGTATTCAGCAACAAATAGCTGAACACTTACTGTGCACCTGTAATTAAGTTAAGGTGCCATGGAAACCGTGGTATGCAAAACAGATGGCATACCTGCCCTAATGGAACTTACAGTGGTTTCCCCCCCCCCCACCCCTTTATCTGCAGTTTTGCTTTCTAGGGTTTTAGTTACCTACAGTCAACCCCAGGCCAGAAGCAGATAATCCTTTTCCTGACATATCTTCAGAAGGTCAATAGTAGCCTAACAGTATAATGCCTACATCATTCACCTCACTTCATCTCATCACACAGGCATTTTATCATCTCACATCATCACAAGAAGAGTACAATACAATAAGATATTTTGAGGGAGAGAAACATTTATATAGCCTTTATTACAGTATATTATTATTTTATCATTAGTTACTGTTGTTAATCTCTTACTGTGCCTAATTTGTGAATTAAACTTTCTCATAGGTATGTGTGTATAGGAAAAAACACAATATATACAGGATTCCATACCATCTGAAGTATCAAGCATTCACTGGGGGTCTTGGAAATATCCCCCACAGACAAGGGGGGTGTGGATAGTGTACTTTCTAAGTGGTGGAAACCGGCAATAATCAAACTGACAAACTATTAGAAATTATAAATAGGCTACTAAAAGAAGAGTATAGGTACCATGTAACAATTACAAAAAAGTCTGGAGGGCATGAAAAGCTTTAGTTATGAAGTGGTTCTTGAGCTGAGGTGTGAATAATGAGTAGGTGTTAACTAGTTTGCTTGTGTGTGTGCACATATGTGTGTTTGGCAGGGGAAGGGGGTGGGTCAGCATTTTAGGCAAAGCAAATGGTCTTGAAGAATAAGGGTGCTTAGCCCATTTGAAACAATGAAAGAGGTTCTGGAGTCCCTAGACAGAAAGGAAAATGGCCTTCAACAAGGTGGAGAAAGTCTTGCAGGCCACCATACAGACTTTGCTTTTATTCTAAGAGTGAAAGAAACCAATAGATTTACATAGAAGAGTGACATCGTAAGATTTCCATAGTAAATATGCTCAATCTGATATTCTGCTAATGTTACTCCATAGCTTACACAGTTAATCAGCTTTCAAGCACTATGATTTTTCTATTTGAATAACAAAGAAAATACAGGCAAGAGAAAGTAATAATCACAATAAAAAGCAAGCATTTTGTTGTGGTTGCTTGAGTCAGTATCACCATTGTTTTATATCCTCTTCTCATTTTCCAGGGGTGGGATTTTACAGTGGTGGGAACCCTTTTCCTGAGACATTCTACTGAGGTGCTCACGGGGTCTCTGTCTTCTTGCCAGATCTGCGTGGTGATCGCGGCCGTGTTCGGGATCGTCATTTACCGGGTGGTGACGGTCAGCACTTTTGCTGCCTTTAAGTGGGCGTTAATCAGGAATAACTCTCAGGTTGCAACAACAGGGACTGCCGTGTGCATCAACTTCTGCATCATTATGCTGCTGAATGTGGTAAGTGAGCTGCACGGTAACTAGCCCAATGGTTAAAATATGTGGCCCGCAGTTTTCTGCTGCTGCTAAAAGGGACCCAGCTTCAGAGGGGCTAGCCTGTCACGTGGTGTTGATGGCTGGGCAGCAAACTGCCTGGCATGCGGAGGATTGAGAAGGATTGAGTCAAATCTAGGCTCCAGGATTTTTTAGTGTAAGATTAGGCAAGGCACTTGCTCTCTCTGAATCTTAGTTCCCTTCTTTACCCAATAAGGTAACACTGTGTATATACGCCTTGGGGAAACTTAAAGAAAGAAGATACTTTAAAGGCCCAGCTTAGAATCTGTAACATAGCTCAGAAGTGTTGGTTCCCATTTCCTTTTGATTCTGAATGATAGAAAAGTGGTCAGTTTCCAAAGCATTCCTTGGAATAGCCCTGCAAGGGGATGGCACATGTAACTTGTGTTAATTTCATGCTTTTTTCAGTTCTGTATTTCATCCCAGATGTCTCCCTTAAACCCCAAATTTATACATCCAACTGTCTGCTCCATTATCCTCCCCAAACCCCCTCTCCTTCCTCCAGAATCAGCCCCTCCACAATCTCCCCCATGTAGCTGCTCAGGCTGAAGACCTTCAGCATTACCCTTGATTCCTCTGTTTCTCTCACTGCTTCCAGAATTTGATCGCTTTTCACACATTTCCAAGTCCCACCTTGGTCCAAGACCCCAATATCTCCCTCTTGGGCTATTGCAGTGCCTTCCTAACTGGTCTTCCTGGCTGCTAGGTCTGCTCCTTCAGTTAGACTCATCACAGCAGCTGGAGTGAGCTTCTTACCTGTAAGCCAGCTCCTGTCACTGCTCTGTTCACCATGTCCGATGGCTTTCCTCTTGCTCAGAATAAAAGTTCACATCTTCATGTGGCCTCCAGGACTCTTCTTCTGGCCCCAGTGACATCTCTGACCTTGTCTTCTCCCTACTCACCCTGCTTCTTCTGTTCCATTTGTTCCCTGGATGTGCCAGGCATGCTCTCACCCTAGGCTTTTTATTCGCTCTTTTCTCTGCCTGGAATATTCTTCCCCATGGGGTCTGCATGACTTACTCCCTCACCTGCTTCAGGTATTTGTTCCAATGTCACTCTTCTAATATAAGGCTTCCATGGTCACTCAGTTTTAGAATTATAACCACTCCTGCTTCTGACAATTTCCTATCTCCTTACCTGCTCTGTTTTTCTCTGTGGTGCTTATCACCACATAGTATGCTTTTTAAAACTTATTTTATTATCTGTCTTCTCTATTAGAATGTAGGCCTATGGGGGCAGACACTTTTGTCTATGTTTTTTTTTACTGTTTTTATTTTCCAGTGCCTGGATCAGGGCCTGGCACATAGTAGGCTCTCAGTAAATTGTTGTTGTTATTTGCAGAATGAATAATATTATTTGCTGACATTGTTAGATTTGAAGTCAACCTATACATAAAAATCCTGACATTAGAGATTTGTGGCAGGGGGTGAATAAGATAATGTATTTGGAGTGCCAAGCACAGTGTTAGGCATGGAGTAGCTGTTCAATTAATTATGGTGCCCTCACCCTTAATTATATTGCATCTTAAATCTGGGCCATAATGCTGAAATGCTCTCATCATTAAAAAAGGGTTTTCCAAAGGCCAAGCAATTTAATACTGTTGCCAATATTGTTTAATCTGTTTGGATTATCGTTTCTAGTTCTTTAAACAATTCTAAATTCTATAACCAATATACTCAGAGTGATCCCTAAGAGAATTCAACCCACCCAATATTGAAAAACTTCATTTATGATTCTTAAGTGAATTAGTAATCACTGAGCTAATAAAATGTAGGTGATTTAGTATTATTACTGCTACTAATATTACTATTATTGATTAATAACAGGAACTTGGAGATTGAGAGTAGATATGTGGTACCCCCTGGCACTCCCTCCTCTAGGACTTAGCTGGTCTCCAAGTTAATTGTGGAACATACACATTGTGAAGGGGAGTGATTCATAGTGAAATTAAACAAACAGCCAGGGCAGTGAAAGATTCTATGTCTAGGTAGTTTGCAATGACTTAAAGCTCTCTTTTCTCTAATGTCTTATTAAAATTTAATTTGTACATCTTAATAAATTCCTGTATACATGTAATGAGTCTATAAATACATGGTTGCTCATACATTTTGAGCAGATACCAATGTTGTCAGTGTAACATTTTGTTTAACTAGAAATCAGTTACCCTGCAATCTCTACTTCATGAGACACACCAAGAAAAGAGGAAGTAAACAAACAATGAAGGAGGGAGCATGGGGGTAGGAAAACTATATAGTTGTGGACATTGCAAAGCACCTACTATGTGCTGGGAGCTAGACTACTAGGCATTTATATGTTTTATCTAACAAGCACATCAGAGTCACTGAAATGGATGATGTAGAGTCCACACACTAAAGGTAATATGTATTTTTATAATGCCTTTAAGGTATATTTTCATTTATTTTAGGTACATGTGAACACCTTTGATGTTCTGATTTCTCACCAACATCAAACTAGAAAAACAGAAGGTTACTAAGGCAAGAATTCTGACAAGAGCAGGAAATGACAAGCCATAGCAAGGGGAAGGAAGGAAAATTTTAAAAATATGTATGTAAAAACTCTCAAAGCAGCAGCATCCAAGACCCTTTTGTGTAGGAAGCAGTTGCCTTACTCTCCTCAGCCATCTCTGATGACGTCCCCATCTGAGCACACACATTTACAGTCCTATCTTATTCCCTGAAGCCTTGCACATTCCATTATGAAGGCAACCAAGTGTGTAACATAGTTTGGAAAGATTTTCATCAGAATATCAAAAAATAAATTAAAAAGTAAGTCCTTAAGAAGCAAATATCACTTAAAGGACAGATGACAGACTAATAACTATAACGTAGCTTTGACCAGTTCAGAATTCAACTATCTACTGGCTTCTGAAATTATTCAACTTAAGATAGTTTCATGCACATTTTCATATGCATTTTTATGGCTACATAAGTTATTTTCAACTACTTAAAATTTTGGCCATACTTGTCTTGCAAAAAAGAAATCATCATTTAGTCATGAATCATTACTACTTTACATTAATCGAATATAAAGATCTTGAGAGCTAGATTGGCTTTTATCTTATGTTCATTACAGCCTCTAATTTTTAAATAATATTGTTATAGATCACATACCCTGTTTCTGACTTTATGCTAGAGTTCTCCAACCCTAACTGAAGAAGCAGATGTATAAGCGATGTCTATTTTCTAGGTTTTATGATATGTATTTACTTCTTACTAACTGTTTAAGTGGCAGTTATTAGTTTTCATTTTATTTCTTCTTGAAAAATAAATACTTGAACGATAGAGTGAGTAGGATGGGTTTTCTTGCTCCTTGTCATACTGTTTCACTCTCATTCTGTTTCTATTGTGACCAAAGAACATCTTAATATGGTTACAAACAAAAGATGTCAATTAGAATACATCCCAGGAGGAGACTAAAAGTTATTGCCATCCTTTTTACTCAGGCATACCAATATGAATCAGATGTTTCATTATACTCTAAACAGTGAAAACCACAATGTCTTGTTCCAAAAAGAAGTAAACCATAAAACATGGCTTGCATCAGAACATGCCCACCTACATTGATCAGGTGGACAAGATCAAATTAGAAGCACTCATAGTTTCTTTTGGAAATATACTTAAGGTCAGAAAGCTTTCTGTCAGTTACAGATTTTAACTTTCCCAATTTGTGGCATCCAGTTTGAGAAGAGATTTTCTACTGCTTTTATCAGAACAAATCATCCATTATTTCTATCTCAACTGCCTAATGAGAAACCAGACCTTTTCCAGAAACCACTCATCTGAAGGTCTCTTGCTAGTCACCACACCCTCTGCTTATGTGCCCTTTCCAGCTGCATCCTGTTCAAAACCTCAGTGTCCATCCCATTGCATCTGTGAACATTTTATAAATGTTTTATAAATGTTCATAGATGCCATGGATCCCTACTGTGTCCCCATACACTTTGCCTTATTTTTCACAAGGTTAATATTAATCATATTTTGACTCCTGCATTGTTCTTTCTCTAAGTTCCTTTTTTTTTTTTTTCAGTGTCCAAACCAAAATAATGTTGGCATGTCACCAGCTTTCAGACCTTTGAGACAGGAGTGCAAAGTGCAGCACTTGAACAAACATTAAAGATACAAATGATAAACTAGATAATCAGAAATTGTATTTTGAGGGGTACCTGGGTGGCTCAGTCAGTTAATCATCCAACTCTTCATTTTGGCTAAGGTCATGATCTTGCAGTTTATGAGATCAAGCCCTGCATCAGCCTCTGCGCTGACAGTGTGGAACCTGCTTGGGATATTCTCTCTCTCTGTCTCCGTCTCTCTCTCTCTGCCCCTCCCCTGCTCGCTCTTGCCCTCTCCTCCTCTCTCTTTCAAAATCAACAAATAAACTTTTTTTTTCAAGTTGTATTTTGAGAAAGGTTGTCTCACCAGTCAAATCTAATTTTCCTTGAAAATTGCATAATTAACTTTAATGATAAAATGTGTTAACAGTAAAATATATTTTATTAAAAAACACCTGTCCTAATCTGTGGTTAACCAGTATTTTTAAGATAAAATTAAAATGTATGACTACACCACAGGATTTCTTATGAAAAACTGCACCAATCTCTTTTAACACTGGATTCCAAGAGTCTGAAGTTTCTATACACAAAATTTGATACTATGGCCATATTAATTATCTTACTATAGCAAAGCATAGTCATTGCTGAAAGTTTAGAATCATACAGCCAGTATTTTATCTATTTCTGTAGTTAGCCAAAATCCCGAATAAGGGAATTGAGAAGCTTGAAGGACCTTAAGATCAATGAGTCCTATACCCATTCTCAACCACATAAAATGAAAACAATGGTTTGAAGAAGAGATAAGGTAACATGCCCACGCCCTACAGCTTGCTAGCTGGTAAAGTTATAATTCCAGCCAGGGGAATTTTAACCAGTGCATTTTCACCATTTCAGTCTAAATAGGATCTTAATTTTCATGTTGTTCAAATATATTTCACTAGTTTTCTGAAATTTCCATTTTATCATCTTTTATTTTAGAGAAGGCACTTTTTCTTTTTCTCAATTTATACCCTCTCTGGGGATGCAAACCTGGGTTTGCCCTGAACTGTACCCTGCACTTTTATAAATCATGTACACACACACACACACACACACACACACACACACACACACACACACTATCCCTTCCCTCTTAGGACCCTCTATTTACCAAACAGCTGGGTAAGTGAAGGATGCATCCAATCCACTAATGGAAAAGCAGAGTATAAGCTTAGGAGTTCCCAGTAAGGTTTCATCACTTTAGTATTTATTAATGCTCTAATCTAGAAAATACAGCAGTCCATAAACAGTGAGATTACAGAATTTTTTATATTTTTTAAGTTTGTCTATTTATTTTGAGAGAGAGAGAGAGAGAGAGAGAGCACACGCAGAGGAAGGGCAGAGAGACAGGGAGAGAGAGAGAATCCCAAGCAGACTCCATGCTATCAGCACAGAAACCGATGGGGGACTCAAACTCACAAGCCTTGAGATCATGACCTGAGCCAACACCAAGAGTCAGATGCTTAACCAACTGAGCCACCCAGGTGCCCTGAGATTATGGAATCTTATCATCAGAATCAGTCTTAGAGATCCTAAGGTCCAAGAATGTTGTGATTTGCCCGCCATCACATAGCAAGCTGGTCATCAGTGGCAGCTAGTCTTGTTGCCACAGAATTATTCACTCCAACATAAGAAGTGAAATTTTAAAAATAGTAAAATGGGACCTTGTGCATTTCTTTCTTGCCCAGAAAGGACACAATGTTTGTTTACAATGTTTTCATTGTTCAAGTAATGGGCGGTTAATGAAATTATTTTCACTCATGACTTGATTACCTATTTCCTTTATAATTACATATTTTGTAGCATCTAGGGTCTTTTTGTTAAATGTATGAAATTTGTTTTACAGCTCTATGAAAAAGTTGCACTTCTTCTGACGAATTTAGGTAAGTGAGACCCTTCTTATTTCATGGTACAGTACTGTGGTCTGTAAAGCATCCTTTCAAAGATTCATTTATGAAATACTGCTGAAAAGAAATATTCTTTTTATTTCAAATTGCATACAATAAGTTCTTTGCTTTCAATGGAACATTTTAAGTATGTCTAGCAATTGAGGGATCTTTTCTGTCTAAAGCTTTAAAGCTTGTCATAAATATTATCTATCATGAGGTAATGTAATTTTAGACAGGTTTTCTCTTAATGCACAAAAAATATAGCGTCACAAAAGTACATGTGAATAAAGTGCCCAGAATCATTTAGAAAATTGTTCACTTGCTATTGCGTACAATTTTCATTTAAATAAAAATGTATCAAGTTTTTCATGGTATATATAAAACCGCAGCAAGGTTAGCTGTTTTGGAGACTGGGAGCCTTCTACCAGGAATGTAGGTGACCACCCCCACTACTGATGTTTGTAGAAATAACACTCACCTGGACAAGTCACCTTTAAGAACATGTCTCTGACTCCATAAAGCATTAGAACAATCTGGAAGCCTACTATATACTGTGCATTTTCCATGTTTTCAAGGTATAAAAATTGTCCCAATTTTGTTAATGAAACATCAGTCATTTTACTGTATACAATTTCAGAAAATTACATGCTCCCACAAGTAACCTATTTTAGCACATTCCCATATATAGCTTGTCCAGAGGGGGGAAAAAATCACAAAAGTGCTTTCATTTATAATAATCATAATACAAGATGCCATGTATCGAGCTTTTCTATGTACCAGGTACAGGGGTAGGCACGTGGCATATCTCCTTTAATGTCATTGAAACCTCCATCCTTACTTCTCCTTCCCCAAAAAGATAGAAAGAGGTTCATATCCACAGAAGAGGTAACTGCATTGGCAGATTGTGTCCAATGGCACCTTGATCCAGGCTGGCAAAGATGCCGAGGTGATACAGTCCTGGTCCATCTGTGGTTGAGATACCTGGGAACCCACCCAGCTGGCAAACAACGTGGGACACCTTCCTAGGTTACCAGTAGTTCAGTAGCAGAAGTGAAACAAAGCCAAAACTCTTTTATTATCTTTTAAAAAAATATTTTTAATGTTTATTTATTTTTGAGAGAGAGACAGCATGAATGGGGGAGGGGCAGAGAGAGAGGGAGACACAGAATCCAAAGCAGGCTCCAAGCTCTGAGATGTCAGCACTGAGCCTGATGCAGGGCTTGAACTCATGAGCTGTGAGATCACTACCTGAGCCAAAGTCAGTCGCTTAACCAACTGAGCCACCCAGGCACCCTTATCTTTTTAATGTGATTTATTGTCAAATTGACTAACATACAGTGTGTAAAGTGTGCTCTTGGTTTTTGGGGTAGATTCCCATGGTTCATCACTTATATACAACACCCAGCAATCATCCCAACAAGCGCCCTCCTCAATGCCCATCACTCACTTTCCCCTCTCCCCCACCCCCACATCAATCCTGTATTTTCTTCCCTCATCAGCAGTACACCCTTGTTAAATTATATTCTCCCCTCCCTTCTCAGATATGCTCCAGCAAGCATTTTGAATTATAATTAGTGGAAAAGGAACTGATGGGGTGAAATGGTAAAGAGCAATAGAAGCTCAGGGAATGTGGAAACAGAAAAAGTACTATTGTATTAAATACATTTTCCTTGACATTGTTTGGGATGAGGTTGAAGCTCCGAGGGAAGGATAGGTGCATTTGACATGAGATGTCAAGTTGGAAGTTTGATTTATACTTTGATTCATATCAGTGTCCAAAGAGCATTTGCTTTATGGAAGTCAAAATATAAAGAGATGAGAACTGGCACATGACTGAGGTCAGGATATTATAAGATGCAGATGGTGATATACAGTAAAAGCTCTAAAAATGAGGTCGTCTCCTTTTTATTTGTCCACGGGAATGAAAAATGATGGATGAGGGTGACAGGCAAAGAAGTCAGATACTCAGCATTCTGGGAGGGGAGGGTCTGACTCCCTCTTGCCCAACAGCACCTGACATTTCACCAGAATAGATATTGAGAACAAGGAATTATTAGGAGCTGGAAGAGAAACTGACCCCACACAGACCCTACCTCACAGGGGGAAACTAAGAGCAATGGAAAGACTCCTGCAGGGTGCCAGGCCTGGGAATGAGGCCCCTTAAGCCTGGCTGCCTCTACTCCAGGCTTTCTGGGCATCCTGTCACAGCAGAACAAACTGGATATTCCATGTCAGTAGCTTCAGACATGTCAGTAGCTGCTTTCCACCACAACCTGGATGGGACTGGTCTGCAAGCTTAAGGCTCAATCCCCTGGGTGGTCCATTCCATCACATACCATCTACAGGCACTGTGGTCTCCTGCAGCTTCCTTAGAACACCTTTGCTCCTGTGTGTATAGAGAGCAGGGCAGAGGGAGTTGAGAAGGGGTCAAATGCAGCCTCTCAAATTCTACTCCCTTTTGTCCACAGAACAGCCTCGCACAGAGTCTGAGTGGGAGAACAGCTTCACCCTGAAAATGTTCCTTTTTCAGTTTGTCAATCTGAACAGCTCCACATTTTACATCGCATTCTTCCTTGGAAGGTAAGAACCTGATCTCTCCACGCTTTTGGAGGCCAGGACAGAGCGCTCAGAGGCCGCTACCAGGGTAACAGAGAAGCACCTCCTTTAAAGTGATTTTTACAAAGGCTAAAAAGAGAAGATCAGCCTCCTCCTTTCCCTTCCTATTCTCCTCGTGGGGAATGGTCGCTCCACTCAAGTGTTACCTGTGCACCTTTTCTCAGTGTAAGGTACACAGAGGAGAAGCATTTGCACAAGTGAAGGATGAATTTAAAACTTGTGGGCTCCATGCACACCTGAATCAGGACCCTGGGTCTCACACCAATGCAAGCAGGTGGTGTAATGGGGACAGTGATCTGCAGTGTATCCTGGATGCCGGCCTTCACAGAAAAGGGAAAGGCATCCAGACAGGAAAGGGGCTGACGTAGGACTCCAGAGGAGAGTAGGCAACTTCCGAATCCAGCAGTTATGAGGATTTGGAAAGGCTCCTGTGTGGAGAAGTCCTGTCCTATGGATTCCATTGCTCCAGGAAGTGTTTCCCAGGAGATGAGAACCAGAGGAGGGTGGAGCATTGGGTTTTGCTGGGATGGATGCAGCAGCCTCTCCTCGGTTTCAAGCTACTTCAGCATGCAATTCTAGTCAAATAGTGAAGCTGGTTATTTTTTTAAATTAAACATTCATTCAAAAAGATCAGAATGTGTTTCAATCCAACATGCTTTTACACAGGCCAGAGCACTTGATACTTAGCAGAAAATGTTCAAAGTCACAGCAAGCAACAAGAGCTGGCCTCTGTGGTTAGCAGCCAGGCAGTCCAGAAGGGATATATCCCCCGGAGAATTCCAGAAGCTGCAGTTTTGACAGCTCTGGAGAGTTTCCTAATTCTCTCAGACCTGATTGTACCCGTAATTTTCACTGGAGGATAGGCTACCCTGAACATAATAGTCACCGAAAGCTTAGACCTACAGGATGCTAATGGTCTGTTTTTCTGTGTGTTAAAGATTTACAGGACACCCAGGTGCCTACTTGAGGCTGATAAACAGATGGAGACTAGAAGAGGTCTGTATTCTTCCCTATCTCCTTGTTTGCTACAGACTTCTATTAAACAGCCTAGGGCCACTTTGTGCAGATTAGAAACCAGACACTCTTTCTTCCTCTCCATTGATTCTGGAATTTCTGTGTTTGCTTACCTCGCAGTGCCACCCTAGTGGATGCCTTATTGATCTCTGTATGCAAATGGGTATTATAATGGTGCTAAAGCAGACCTGGAATAATTTCATGGAACTTGGCTACCCGTAAGTACCTTAGACATGTGTAGTAGAGATGCAGCATTGCTCATTATTGGCTTTTCTAGGTGTGGCAAGTAAGATAAGCAATGCAGACTCAGCAGTTACACCAGGGCGTGTACCTGGAGCTAAGCGTTCATGCTCAGTTATTCAAAGACGGTCATGAAAGTAATAAACATTAGCTCTTTAGGAAGATTTAGCATAAGAAGTATGAATGATAGTGAATATCCTTTTAAAAAGTCTCTGTGGGGCCCTAAATATTGAACACTTGCTTGGAAGTTTCTTTAAATGATGCCTCTGACCCTCATACCATAGCACTGCAAGGCTCTCACTAGTTAGGACACATTAACTAGAGCTCTGCTCTCCCACGCCCATGATAAATCAGGAATTAATTTTTTTTTAACTATCTTAAATTCAAACTCTACAGAAAAGGAACTTATGGGAAAAAAAAGTTTAGAGATGCAGAAAAGAAACTGGAGTATTTCTAAGTCAACATATCCTAACCAGCAAAAATATGTTCACCTGGTGATAAGAGTTTATGTTGATGACAATAGGCAAAAAACATGCATCACTTTTATAAGGATAACTGAATTCTGCTGTGTTTGCTCAGCTCTGGTCAGTTAAGTTTTAAAGGAACATAAATCAGCAACTTCTCTTTCTGCTTTTTTTTATGTTTATTTGTGAGAGAGAAAGGCAGAGAGAGGGGACAGAGAATCTGAAGCAGGCTCAGAGCTATTGTCAGCACAGAGTCCGACATGGGGCTCAAACCCACAATCTGTGAGATCGTGACCTGATCCAAAATCAAGAGTCGTACAGTTAACTGACTGAGCCACCCAGGAGCCCCTCTCTTTCTGCTTTAATTCCTTCCACACCTACTGGTTTTCATGGCAGCTTGGTGTCTCCATAGAGAACTCCAGGTTTCAGGGAGGACCATTCAACCAGAACAATTAGCTAGAACTTGGATCGCTTTGAAAAAGTCCCCTCTTGGCTCTTTGTCGGAGCCAATGCCAGTAGTTTTCGATTCTTAGAATTCTTTTTTAAAAACGTATTCCAAGTGCTTGATGTTTTCTATAAAACCTTTTTAAATGCATAAAGTTTAAAAATTAACAGCATTGTATGCTTCTTTAAAGTATAAACCATAATTTATCAAATGTCAGAGACATCAAGGGAACTCTCTATATATATATTTTTTTTTTTAACGTTTATTTGTTTTTGAGAGAGAGAGACAGAGAACAAGCAGGGGAGGGGCAGAGAGAGAGGGAGACACAGAATCTGAAGCAGGCTCTAGGCTCTGAGCTGTCAGCACAGAGCCTGATGCAGGGCTCAAACCCACATACTGTGAGATCATGACCTGAGCTGAAGTCAGTTATTTAACTGACCGAGCCACCTAGGTGCCCCCAAGGGAACTATATTTTATCTTCTAGTATTATGGACATAGAGCAAAATTGTGAAATAGGTCATTTGTCTTCAATACCCCCTCTCATTTTTTCCTTTATTTCACATTTTGTTTCTGGTTGGGTTTTTTTGTTTGTTTGTTTGTTGGGTTGGTTGGTTGGTTGGTTTTGTTTTTGGGGGGTTTTTTGAGCATTTCTACTCTTGGATACCCTTCAATTTTTCCTTGTCCCCTACGGCACACAGACCTGACCCCCCACCCATTTCCTTAACCCCATTCTGTATCATAAGATGCACTCCTGAACATTACTAAGGATTAATGTGCTAACCTCACCAGTATAGGATGCATTTTACTGGGAATCAGAGCCCCTGTCTCAAGATCAAGCTAAAAGCAGGCAAGTCCAACTGTGGAACTGCATGCAGACTTCAGTGTGCCAAAAAGAGGAAGCATTTAGTGGGTTTGCAGATCTTCCAGGACCTCCCTCAGAATATGCAGATCAGCACCCACATGGTTAAGACTGCTCATGGGTCCTGAGTTAAGTCAGCTAAGCCAAACCTTCCTCTACTCCAAGGTCAGGGTATTGCCTTCGTGCCAGAGGATCAGTTTATAGATGCTCTCTGTCTTCTATCCAACCCTCCAAGGCAACACTAAACATGAAACAATTTCATGAATATTTAAAATAAGTTCATCAGACATTCTGTTCACTTGCAAGTACAAATGCATGAAGTATAGCCTCCATTGTTATTTTCTTCCTAATCCAAGGTTTTATGTCCTTGGCAGCCGATCCTAAAAAGTTTTAAATGATGGTTCCATATTTGAATTCTGTCTTATTACTTATGTCTTACGAACAGCCATATATTTTTTTAAAGGAACTTATCTTGTCGTGCAGGTTAATTCAGAATTGGTGGACCAGAAGGAAAGTACGACAGGAACGTGGACCTGAAAGAAAAATAAGTTTCCCACAGTGGGAAAAGGACTACAACCTTCAGCCCATGAACGCCTATGGACTCTTCGATGAATACTTAGAAATGAGTATGGAAATATCCTATTTTATCCTATTAACTCTAAATTCAAATTCTAGATCTCAAGCTATACTTCAGCTAGACATGCACCCATTATCACTGAGGCCAGAAGCATGTGGGGATTCTTAAGTGCTTCAGAGGAAAGAGTTTCTTGCTTTGAGAAGTTCAGTCCGTAGAGATGGTGCCAAAAGCCTGGTCGCTTCAAACTCCTCATGATATTGGGTCCTGTCCCTTATAATCAATCACCAGAAAACAAGAATGGGTTGGAAAATTTGGTGGGCCAAAGAAAAAGGAGTTATCATTCATGGCATGATTGATTCTCTCATTTAGCAGACATGTATTGAGCCATGTTATGTCCAGACAGACCGTATGCTTGGCACTAGAACTACAAGAAGGAATAAGGCATAGTCCCAGCTCTCAAAGAACTTATGTGGAGGGAAAGCCAGAGATGTAAAAATAAGTGCAGTAAAGTATAATAGATGCTGCAGGATGCATCAGGGGAGGCTTAGGGGGAGCAGCCATTTCTCTTGGAGATGATGGCAGGAAGCCAGGAATGCTTAAACTATGCAACTTACATTTAGGGAATTAGATTTCTCTATTATTCAAACCCTAGCTATTTATCTTAGCATGTTATTTAAGAGCATGGGCTATGGAAACAGATTGCCTGGGTTTAAATCCCAGCCCTATCACTTATTAACTATGAAATCTTGGATAATAACTTAATCTCTGTCTCAATTTGCTCACCTCTAAAGTGGGGATAATAATGAGTGTAACCACTTCGTAAGGTCTTTATGTGGATTAAATGAGTTAATGAATGGAAAGGGCTTAGAACAATGACTGGCTCATAGTATATACTTGGTACATGTTATCTGTATCATTATTATTATTTTCCTGTTCTTATCTCCCAGGGGAGAAAAGCTAACAAAATCTCTTAGCAGATATATTGAGTGTGTATAGGTTTGTTTGTTTTTTTTCAATTATGTTTATGCTCTGTAACATGGGGGTAAAAGTGAGGGTACGGATGGACAAGAAGCATTACTTCTGAAAGGAGTTCTTTCTGGGAAAAATCTGAAAATTAAAGGAATAGCAGAATTGATGCTTAACGTTTTTTAGATTGCTTATGTCTTAAGCATCTACTGTTGTTTTTGGAGTTTCAATTATAGAAGGGCAGAATGATATAACTCAGAGAAGAAATCAATGTGGGCATTAATAATAAAACTTAATAAAGGGAATTCATTAAGAGAACTAACCCCTTTGAGTTCTCTTAATGGACTCTTCTCCCATAAAGAAGGAAATGAACAATAATGTTGGTATATTGAGTGCTTGAAAAGAAGCTTTTATGTGGCTGGAATTAGTACAGTTCCAAGTACTGCGGTATCTGTAACAAGAAACAAATCTTGGAAGCATCGCAAGCAGGCCAGAGAATCCTAACTGCTTCCTTCTATTCTCGTCATTTTATTTTCTTAAGGACTTCCCTGCTTTGTTTTATATATTTTTAAATGTGTTCATTAAAGTATAACAGATAATGCAAAACTATACAAGTAAGTGTACAGATCCATAAATTTTTACAAATTTTCCCATCTGTGTAAGTAAGAGTTTGACAGACTACTAGCCCTCAGGCCAAATTGAGCCCACTGCCTATTTTTATAAATAAAGTTTTATTGGTACATAGCAATATCCATTTAGTTACATATTATCTATAGTTCATTTTACACAACAGTAGAATTGAGTAGTTGTGCCAGACACTGTATAGCCCAGCCCATCAAGTCTGAAATATTTACTGACTCCTTAAAGAAAATGTTTGCCATTCTTTGTGATAGATCAAGAAGCAGAATATTATCATTATCAAAGAAGGCTCCTTTGTTTTCTTTCCACATCATAACACCCTCACTAACTACTTTTCTGGTTTTTAATGCCATAGATTAATTGTAGCTTTTTTAAATTTCCATGTGAATGAAATTATAAAATACATACTGTTCTTTCATTCAACATCATGTTTATAAGATTCTTCTATGTTGCTACAGGTAGTAAAATTTTATTTTCGTTACCATATAGTATTCTTAGAATGTATACCTGAAGGAAAATTATGAAGCAGGTGGAATTTCTCTTTGATACTCACCTCCATCTTTAGGCATATGTGGGGGTTTTTTTTTTGCGTTTCTACTCACAGATAGTCCCCAATTTTCTCTTCTGTTCCCCTAAATCACATAGACCCCACCCCCAACTTTCAACCCTCTCCCATATCATAAAATTTACTTTATGAGTATGAAACTTCATGAGCACTGCTAAGGATAAACATGCTAGATAAATGCTTTCTAATAGGAATAAAAGCCTCTGTCAAGCTTGAATCAAAAAAAAAAAAAAGTCAAATTTACTTGTGGAAATGCAGATGTCACTGTGCCAATAGATGAACTATTTTGTGAGTCTGCAGATCTTCTAGGCTCCTGGAAATAAATAGGAATATAGCAATATTTATCTATCCATTCTACTGGGGATAGATATGTGGGATATTTCCAGGTTTGAGCTTTTACAAATAATACTGCTGTGAACGTTTTGTACCTGTGCTTTGGTTAACATATGTACATATTTCTGAAGGGAATTTATGTAGGAGTGGAGTTACTGGACCATAAGATAGGCACCTGTTGATCTTCAGCAAACACTGAGTTTTTAAAACTAAGTTGTACCAATTTACAACTTAGCAGTCTTAGAGTATTAGTTATTCCACACACTCACTAAAACTTGTTAGTCCTTGCAAATATTAGCCTCTCTGGTTGGTATGTCGTAGTATGTCATGGTTTTAATTTGAAATTTCGTGGTGACTAGTAACGCTGAGCACCTTTTCATATGTTTATGGCTATAAGGCTATGCTTTTTTTTGTGAATTCCCATTCAAATCCATGATCTTATTGTTTCTTTTTCTTAGTGATTTGTAGAAGTTATTAACCTATTTTGGATATGGGTCCTTTGTCAGGTATCTATGTTGCAAATCAAATAGCCTTTCCCAGTTGGTGACTTGGCTTCTTACTCTCTTGCTGATATATTAAAGTGAACAAAAACTTCAACTTTGTTCTTCTTCAAAATTGGTTCCCTGTAACTTTTAGAATCAGATTTATAATTTCTACACTTAGCTTACTTTTATATTGGGATTTTCTTTTCTCATTGATTTTTTAAAATGTTTTTAAATTTTAAGTTCAAGATAGTTAACATACAGTGTAGTCTTGGCTTCATGAGTAGAACCCAGTGATTATCTCTTATATATGACACCCACTGCTCATCCCAAAAAGTGCCCTCCATAATGTCCCCCACCCTCCCACCCTCCAGCAACCCTCAGTTTGTTCTCTGTATTTAAGAGTCTTTTATGGTTTGCCTCCCTCTTTGTTTTTATCTTATTTTTCCTTTGGTATAAGAAAATGGTCCAGGTTCATTCTTCTGCATATTGCTGTCCAGTGCTGTCCAGTTTCCTTTTATATTCCCTATGTTCATCTGTCGTTTCTCAAATTCCAAATATGAATGAAATCATATGATATCTGTTTTTCTCTGACTTATTTTGCTTAGCATAATACCTTCTCATTCCATCCACGTTGTTGCAAATGGCAAGATTTCATTCTTTTTCATTGCTAAGTAGTATTTCATTTTGTGTGTGTGTGTGTATGTGTGTGTGTGTGTGTGTGTGTGTGTGTGTCCCCCACACACACACCAGCTGATGGACATGTGGGCTCCTTCCATAATTTGGCTATTGTTGATAGTGCTGCTATAAACATTGGGATGCATATACCCTTTCAAATCAGCATTTTTGTATCCTTTGGATAAATTCATGCTAGTGCAATTGCTGGGTCATAAGGTAGTTCTATTTTTAATTTTTTGAGGAACCTCCATACTGTTTTCCAGAGTGGCTGTACCAGTTTGCATTCAATGCAGTCCCTATCAAAATAACACCAACAAGGGCCCCTGGTGGCAGTCAGTTGAGTGTACAACTCAGTCTCAACTCAGGTCATGATTTTATGGTTTGTGAGTTCGAGCCCCACATTGAGCAGTGTGCTGATGATGCAAAGGCTGCTTGGGATTCTGTCTCTCCTTCTCTCTGCCCCTCTCTCTCAATAAATAAATAAACTTAAAAAAAAATTTTTAATGATACCAGCTTCTTCACAGAGCTAGAACAAACAAGCCTAAAATTTATATGGAACCACAAAAGGCCCCAGATAGCTAAAGCAGTCCTGAACGAGAAAACCAAAGTGGAAGACATCACAATTCTGGACTTTAAGCATATTACAAAGCTGTAATCATCAAGATAGTATGGTGCTGGCACAAAAACAGACACATAGATCAATGGTATAGAATAAAGAACTCAA
Source organism: Puma concolor (assembly GCF_028749965.1). NCBI lineage: Eukaryota > Metazoa > Chordata > Mammalia > Carnivora > Felidae > Puma > Puma concolor. Next base: position 20,643,038 of record NC_141673.1, on the reverse strand, counting down.
AAATGGGCCCACAAATATATGGCCAACTAATCTTCAAGAAAGCAGCAAAGAGTATCCAATAGAAAAAAGAAAGTCTCTTTAGCATAGTGCTGGGAGAACTGGACAGTAACATGCAGAAGAATGAACCTGGACCACTTTCTTACACCATACACAAAAATAAACTCAAAATGGATGAAACACCTAAATGCGAGACAGGAAACAATCAAAATCCTACAGATGATAAGCAGCAACCTCTTCCACCTCGGTTGCAACAACTTCATACTTGACATATCTCCAGAGGCAAGAAAAGTAAAGGCAAAAATGAACTATTAGGACTTCATCAAGATAAAAAGCTTCTGCACAGCAAAGGAAGCAATCAGCAAAACTAAAAGGCAACCAACAGAAATAGAGAAGATATTTGCAAATGACATATCAGATAAAGGGTTAGTATCCAAAATCTATAAAGAACTTACCAAACTCAACACTCGAAAAACAATCTAGTGAAGAAATGGGCAAAAGACATGAATAGACACTTTTCCAAAGCAGACATCCAGATGGCCAACAGACACATGAAAAGATCCTCAACATCACTCGTCATCATGGAAATACAAATCAAAACCATAATGAGATACCACCTCACACCTGTCAGAATGGCTGAAATTAACTCAGGAAAAAACAGATGTTGGTGAGGATGCACAGAAAGGGGAACCCTCTTGCACTGTTGGTGGGAAGTCTGATTGATTTTTTAAGACTTTGTTTTTAGAGCAGTTTTTGATTTGCCACAAAATTGAGAAGAGTGGCACATTTCTTACCAAGGATGAACCTACATTAACACATCATAATCACCCTAAGTCCATAGTTTACTTTACTTTTGGTGTTTTACATTCTATGGATTTGGACAAATGTACTATGACATATATCTATCCTTATAATATTATATAGAGTATTTTCACTGTCCTAAAAATCCTCTGTGCCCTGCCTACTCATTTATCCCCCAACCTTGCCATGTACATACCTTTTGTTAAGTGTAAGAACTTTACTTATATCCCTAGGTTGCTAAGCGTTATCGTAAGTTGTAATTAAATTCTATCAAACCATTTTTCTAAATCTACTAAAATCATGTGTTTCTTCTTTATTAATGTGGCGAATTTCATTGATTGATTCTATTGGTTGTTAAAGTTTTATTGGTTGTTCCACTGACCTAGCAGACTTGGAAAAAATAATCACTTGGTCATCCTTTTTTTGCTTGTATTGCCAAATTTAATTTGCTAATATTTGTATGTAAGTTCATGAAACATATACTATACTTTCTTTTTTGTAATGTTTCAGAATTTGGTGTCATTGTTATGATGACCTCTGATTCAGATAATTTTCCCCCTTTTTTCCTATTCTCTTAAACAGCTTGTGTAAGATTATTATTTCTTACATACATATCTGGAAGAACTCAGTGAAGTTAGCTAGACTTGGAATTTTCTTTGTGGGAAGATTTCTAACTGTATATTTAATTTACTTAATAGCTATAGGACTATTTCAATTTTCTATTTTGAGTATCCATTTTAATAGCTGTTTCTTAGTTGTTTTTTAACAAATTTATCCATTTCATGTAAATATTCAGATTTATTGGAACAAAATTGTTTGAAATACCCTCTTCTTAACTTTTTGTTTATATAAGGCCTGTAATATTGTTCTCTTTTTCAGTTATAATTCTATAGTTTGTACTTTTCTTTTTTCTCTTTAACAGTCTGTCAAGAGACTTGTTAATCTTTTCCAAAAAAAAAAAATCAACTTGTGCTTTGTTGATTTTATTTCTCTATTACTCATTTGCCTTCTATTTCATTCATTTCTGCTTTTATCTTTATTTCCTTTCTTATGTGTTATTTGGGCTTAATTTTCTCTTTTACCAGTATCTTAAGAGGGAAGCTTAAATCACTGCTTTTCAGCTTTTATTCTTATCCAATATAGGCATTTAGAGCTATAATTTTCTCTATGAACACTTCTTTAGCTGCATCCCATAAATTTTGGCATGTTTTATTTTCATTGTTAAGATATATTCCATTGACATTCATATTTGTTCTATGTATTTTTTTAGTAATGTTGCTTACTTTTATGTTTATGTTACTAAAGTAAGCAACTTTAGTAATGTTGCTTTAGTAATGTTACATGTTTAGATAGTTGCTTACTATCAAAAGATGGGAATTTTCTAGTTCTAGTTATCCCTCTGTCACTGATTTCTAATTTAATTTCATTGTGGTCAGAGGATATTCTCTATATTATTTCAGTTGTTTGATATATGATGAGATTTGCTTTATGCCCTGGTATATTGTCTATTTTGGTGAGTGCTTCAAGTGTGTCCTGCAATTATTTGATATAATGCTCTACATATGTCAATTAGTCAACACTGTTTGTGTTGTCTTTATCTTCTGTGGTCTTATTAAACTTCGTCTACTTTATCTACTAAGTTATTTTCTCTACTATTTTCTCTACTAGATATTATCTACTAAGATACTATTTTATTCACTAAGAAAAGTATATTAAAATTCCCACATATGATCGTGAATTTATTATCCTTTTAGTACTGTCAACTTTTCTTTTATGCATTTTGAAGATGTGTTATGTGTAAACAGTTTAGGATTTTCCTAGTTTACTATTGACCTTTTTAGCTTTATGTAAAACCACTTTTTGTCTCTAATAATGTAATATTTTGAAGATGTGATGAGGAAGAAGCTAAGGAGCTAACATTGAAATCTTCCAAAGGACAGAACTGAACCTCTCACAGTCTTTCAGGACTAAGAAAATAAAGACTCACCAGGTTCTCAGTCACAGCCAAAGAACAAGAAAAAAAACAGAGGTGAACCACACTTTATAAAAACTACCATCTAAAACCAGCCCAGCTTAATCAATGACCATATTTGAAGTGATCATCTCCCTCTTTATCTGCCTTAACAGCAGCACAAGGAACATTTTCTTGTAGAAAAAAACATAACTGATAACAGAGATCAAGAACCTTGCTACATAGTAAATAATTTAAGCTTTGGAGTCAAGAGGAAAAATATTATACAAGTCCTTATAAATATAAGCACTTCACATATAAAAAACCATGTTTAGTTCAGAGATGGTTTTCAAAAAGAAACAAAACCAGGGATCTGGCCGGAACTGGCCTGAAAGCAATAGTTTACTATTTCTTCATCTAGAGTTTCCATATGTTTGGCAAACTATAAAAGTTATTAGGCATGTAGCCTGTTGAGTTATAAGAAATGTAAACATAAATTCATAACAAAGGAAAATGTCTGCTACTTCAAATGCAAAATTGGAGGTTCCTACCATTAAATACTATGAAAAAATCAAGGAAATATGGTATTACAAAAAGAAAATAATTCTCCAGCAACAAAATTCTAAGGCACATAATATTATAATTTAACTGATAAAGAATTCAAAACTGTTATGAAGAAATTCAGTGAGCTACAAGAAAACTCAGGCAATTCAATAACTCAGGAATAAAATGAATGAACAGAAGGATTTCTTTACCAAAGAGATTGAATTTATAAAAAAAAAATTCTGGAGCTGAAGAATTCAGTAAATGAAATAAAGAATTCAATGGAGAGCATAAGTTAGGTACTAGAGAAAGTCAGATGGAAGAAAAAATAAATGATTTAGAGGATAGGAATAGAGAAATAAAGGATAAAGAATTTAGATTTTTAAAAACTGAAGAAACCCTATAAGAGCTCTCAGATTCAGTTATAATGGCAAATATAAGAATAACTGCTATACCAGAAAGAGAAGAGAGGGATAAGGAGGCAGAGAGTTTGTTTAAAGAAATAATAGCTGAAAACTTCTTAAATCATGGGAAGGAATTGGACACACAAATGCACAAAGCTAGTTGAACACCCTCTTATCTCAATGCAAAAAAACAAACAAACAAACTTCTCCAACACACATTATAATGAAACTGTTAGAAATCAGTAATAATGAATTTTAAAGGAAGCAGGGACAGGAGGTGAGGTGGGGGGGGGGCTGGGGGGGGAAGTAACCTAAGAAGAATCCTCATTAGGCTGTCAGCAGATTTCTCAGCAGAAACTCTACAGGCCAGGAAGCATGGAATGACATATTTAAAGTACTGAAAGATAAAAATTACCCACCAAGAACACTTTACCTGGCAGTTTTCCCTCTGATATGAAGAATAAATAAAGGCTTTCCCAGACAAACAAAAGCTAAAAGAGTTTACCACCACAGTACCTCCCTTGCAAGTAATGTTGATGAGTTCTTCAAGCTAAAAATGAAAAGATGCTGATTGGTGACATAAAAACATATGAGAGTACATAAAACTTTGGTAAAGACGAAAAATAAATTCAAAATAGAAGACTGTAATAGGATGGTGTATTAACCCCTTAATATAGTATAAAGATTGAAAGAAAAGAGGATTAAAAATAATTATAACTACTATAATCTGTTAATGAATTGACAGCATAAAAAGAAGTAAATTGTAACATCAAAAATACAAAAAGGGAGGTGTAAAAGTGTGGAGGCTTTATAGGCAAATGAAGATACGTTGCTATCAGCATAAAATGGACTGTTTTATTCGTGAGATATTTTATGTAACCCTGATGGTAACCACAAAGCAAAATTCTGGAGTAGATTCATGCAACATAAAAAAAAAAAAAAAAAAAGACTGAGCATATTACAATGGAAAACACCAGCTTCAGAGGTAGAAAGAAACAAAGGAGAAAAGAAACAAAATAAATACAAAATAGCCAAAAGGTTATTGGTTATGGTAAGATGGCAGTAGTAAGTTCCTATATATCCATAATCACTCTAAATGTAAATGAATTGAATTCACCAATTAAAAGGTACAGGGTGGCTGGCTGGATTAAAAAATAAGAGTCACCTATATGCTGCCTACAGGAGTCTTGTTTCAATTCTAAAGACACACATGGGCCCAAAGTAAAGGAATGGCAGAAGATACTCCATGCAAGTAGAAATGAAAAGAAAGTGGGATTAGCTATACTTATGTCAAACAGAGTTCCAGGCAAAAACAGTAACAAGACAAAGTCATTATAGAATGATAAAGGAAGCAATACATCCAGAAGATATAATAGTCATAAATATATATGAACTCAGCATCAGAGCACCTAAATATATTAAGCGAATACTAATAGATCTGAAGAGAAAAATAGACCAACAGTACAATAATACTAGAGGACTTCAATACTCCACTATCAGCAGTGGATAAATCATCCAGACAGAAAATCAACAAGGAAACATTGGAACTGAACCAAACATTAGACCAAATGGACTTAAACATATATAGAACAGTCCATCCAACAGCAGAATACATATTCTTCTCATTGTGTACATGGAATATTCTCCATGATAGATCATATGGTAGGACATAAAATCAACAAATTTAAGAAGATTGAAATCATACCAACTAAATATTCCAACCATAGTGGTATAAAACTGGAAAGTTACAAGAAGAAAGTTCTAATCTACAAATGTGTGGAAACTAAAAAACATACTTCTGAACAACTAATGGGTCAAAGTAGAAATCAAAAGGAAAACAAAGTATCCCAAAACAAATAAAAATGAAACACAACATACCAAAACTTATAGGACAAAGATAGTTTTTTTTATTTCAATGTAATTAACATAGAGTGTTATATTAATTTCAGGTGTACAATATAGTGTTTCAACTATTCTATACATTACTCAGGGCTCATCATGGTAAGTGTACTCAGCATCCCCTTCACCTCTTTTACCCATGCCCTCCAGCTTCCTCCCCTCTGTTAATTACCAGTTTGTTCTTTGTATTTAAGAGTCAGGATTATTTTTTTTGTCTTTTTTTTTTTTTTTTTTTTTTTTTTTGCTTTGTTTCATAAATACCACATAGGAGTGAAACCATATGGTTTTTGTTTTTATCTCACTGATTTATTTCACTTAGCATTGTACACTCTAGATCCACTCATGTTGTTGCAAATGTCAAGATTTCATTTCCTTTTTGATGACTGAGTATCCCATTGTATATAAATACCACCTCTTTATCCATTCATACCTCTATCAGTGGACTCCTGGGTTGCTTCCGTATCTTAGCTATTGTAAATAATGCTGCAGTAAACATAGGGATGCATTTTTTTTTTAATTAGTGTTTTTGTATTCTTTGGGTAAATACTGAACAGTGGAGTAACCGAATCATATGGTAATAGTATTTTCAGTTTTTTGAGGAACCTCCATACTGTTTTTCCACAGTGGTTGCACCATTTGCATTTCCACCAGCAGTGCACAAGGGTGCATTTTTTTCCACATCCTCTCCAACACTTGTTTCTTGTGCTTTTGATTTTAGCTATTCCAATAGGTGTGAGGTAATATCTCATTGTGGTTTTGATTTGCATTTCCCTGATGATGAATGATGTTGAGCACCCTTTAATGTATCTGTTGGCCATCTGTATGTCCTCTTTGAAGAACTGTATGTTCATGTCTTTTGCCCAACTTTTAATTTCATTATTTGGGGGAGGGGGATTGGTGAAGTTCTTTATTTATTTTGGATATTAACTCCTTATCATATGTATCATTTGCAAGTATCTTCTTCCATTCAACAGGTTGTCTCTTTGTTTTTTGAATGGTTTCTTTTGCTGTGCAAAAGCTTTTTATTTTGATATAGTCTCAATAGTTTATTTTTGCTTTTGTTTCCCTTGCCTTAGAAGACATATCTAGAAAAATGTTGCTACAGCCAATGTCAGAGAAGTTACTGTGTGTGCTCTCTTCTAGGATTTTTATGGTTTCAGGTCTCACCTTTAGATCTTTAATCCATTTTTAGTTTATTTTTGTGTATGCAGTGACAAAGTGGTCCAGTTTTATTCTTTTCCATGTACTGTCCAATTTTCCCAGCATTTGTTGAAGAGACTGTCTTCCATTGCATATTCGTTCTTCCTTTGTCATAGATTATTTGACCATGTAATTGTGGTTTATTTCTGGACTCTCTGTTGTGTTCCATGGATCTATGTATCTATTTTTGTGCCAGTACGATAGTGTTTTGATTACTGTACCTTTGAAGTATATCTTGAAATCTGGGATTATGATGCCTCCAATTTTGTTCTTCTGTTTCAAGATTGTTTTAGCTATTTGGGGGTCTTTGGTGATTCCATACAAATTTTTGGATTATTTGTTTTAGTTTTAGGAAAAATACTCTTGGTGTTTTGATAGAGATTTCATTAAATCTGTAGATTGCTTTGGGGAGTATAGACATTTTAACAATATTAATTTTCCCAATCTATGAGTATGGAATATATTTCCATTTGTGTCATCTTCGATTTCTTTGATCAAAGTTTTATGGTTTTCAGAGTACAGGTTTTTCATGTTCTTGGTTAAGTTTATTCCTAGATATTTTATTATTTGGGGTGCAATTGTAAATGAGATTATTTTCCTAATTTCTCTTTCTGCTACTTCATTATTAGTATATGGAAATGCAACTGATTTCTGTATATTGATATTACATCCCACAACTTTACTGAACTCATTTATCAGTGTTGGTTGGTAGGGTTTTTTTGGTGAAGCTTTTAGGGTTTCCCCTATATGGTATCATGTCATCTGCAAATAATGAAAGTTTTACTTCTTCCTTAGCAATTTGGATGCCTTTTATTTCTTTTTCTTGTCTGATTGCTGTGGCTAGTACTTCCAGGACTATGTTGAATAAAATTGGTGAGAGTGGACATCTTCGTCTTGTTCCTGATTGTAGGGGGAAAGGTCTCAGTTTTCCCCATTAAGTATGATGTTAGTTGTGGGTTTTTCATATATAGCCTTTATTATATTGAAATACGTTCCCCCTAAACCTACTTTGTTGAGGGTTTTTTATCATGAATGGATATTTGATTTTGTTGAATGCTTTTTCTGTATCTATTGAAATGATCATATGGTTCTTACCCTGTGTCTCACTGACGAATTGTGTTGATTCATTTATGAATTTTGAGCCCACCCTTGTATCACAGGAATCCCACTTGATCATGGTGAATGCTTTTTTTAGTGTATTATTTGATTTGATTAGCTAATATTTTGTTGAGGATTTTTGCATTTGTGTTCATCAGAAATACTGGCTTATAGTTTTCACTTTTGTGATATCTTTATCTGGTTTTGGTATCAGGGTAATTCTGGCCTCATAGAATTAATTTGGAAGTTTTCCTTCCTCTTCTATCTTTAGGAGTAGTTTGAGAAGAATAGAAATTAACTCTTCCTTAAATGTTTGGTAGAATTCTGTGAGTCTATCTGTCCTGAACTTTTGTTTGTTGGGAGTTTTTGATTAGTGATTCAATTCCATTGCTGGTAATCAATCTGTTCAAATTTTCTATTTCTTCCTGATCTAGTTTTAGGAGATTATATATTAGGAAATTATTCCTTTCTTCTAGGTTGTCCAATTTGTTGGCATATAATTTACATAATGTTCTCTTATAATCTTTTGTATAGCTGTGATGTTGGTTATTATTTCTCCTTTTTCATTTTCTGATTTTGTTTATGTGAGTCTGACTAAAAGTTTATCATTTATGTTGATCTTTTCAAAGAACTACCTCCTGGTTTCATTGATTTGTCCTAATGTGTTTTAATTTTCTATTTCTTTTGTAATCTTTTTTCTTTATTTCTACTGGTTTTGGGGTTTTGTTTGTTCTTCTTTTTATAGCTCCTTTAATTTTAAGGTTAGCTTGTTTGAGATTTTTCTTACTTCATGAGGTAGGTCTATATTACTATAATCTTCCCTCTTAGAACAGTTTTTGCTACATCCCAAAGATTTAGGATCATTGTATTTTCATTTTCATTTGTCTCCATGTATTCTTTGATTTCCTCTTTGATTTCCATTTTTTATGTGGCTTCTGTATGATTAGTTGTGAAAAGTCTGTTCTGCCCATCTTTGGGTCATTTTCTCAGTTATTTACACTGATGTGGGTGTTATCTAGGTGTATCCAGGGGACAAGGTGAGCTTAGGATCCTTTTACTCTGCTCTCTTCCCCAGAAGTAACAAAGACAGTTTTTGAAAGTAAAATTTATAGCAATAAATGCATATATTAGAAATTAAAAAGATTTCAAATAACCTAACTTTATACCTCAATAAACTAGAAAAAAAGAACAAACTATGCCCAAAGTTACCAGGAGGAAGGAAATAATAAATATCAGAGCTGAAATAAATGAAATAGAAACCAGAAAACCAATAGACAAAATCAACAAAACTGAGAGATGATGTGCTGAAAAAGTAAACATAATTTACAAACCTTTATCTAGACTAAGGAAAAAGAGAAGACTCAAAATTAGAAATGAAAAAGGAGATAATACAACAGGTACTTTGAAATACATAGGATAATAAGAGGCTCTAATGAAAAATTACATGCTGACAAATTAGGTAACCAGAAGAAATGGATATATTTCTAAAAATACAACCTCAAGAGCAAATCAAGAAGGAATAGAAAATCTGAACAGACCACTAACAAGTAAAGAATAAGCTGATAATAAAAAATATCCCACCACAGCAAACCCTGGGACCATGTGGCTTCACTAATGGATTCTATTAAACATGTAAAGAAAAATACCAATCCTTCTCAAACTATTCCAAAAAATAGAAGAGAGAAAACTTCCAAACTCATTCTGTGAGGCCAACATTACCCTGATACTAAAGGCCAATGGGTAAATATAAATGCAAAAATTCTCAACAAAATATTAGCAAACTAATCATCTTAATGTATTCTTTACTTCAAAAATCATGACCACATGGGATTTATCTTTGGGATTCAGGTTGGTTGAAAATATGCAAGTCAACTGTAATCCATTAATAGAATGAGAGATAAAAATCATATGATTATCTCAATAGCATCAGAAAAAGCATTGGATAAAATACATTATCTTCTCATTATAAAAACTTTCAAGGGGCGCCTGGGTGGCTCAGTCGGTTAAGCGGCCGACTTTGGCTCAGGTCATGATCTCGCGGTCCGTGAGTTCGAGCCCTGCGTCAGGCTCTGTGCTGACAGCTCAGAGCCTGGAGCCTGTTTCAGATTCTGCATCTCCCTCGCTCTGACCCTCCCCCGTTCATGCTCTGTCTCTCTCTATCTCAAAAATAAATAAATGTTAAAAATAAATTAAAAATAAATAAAAACTAAAAAATAAAAACTTTCAACATATTGGGTATAGAAGGAACATCCCTCAAAATAATAAAAGCCATACATGATAAACCTAAATCTAATGTTATACTCAGTGGAGAACAATTGAAAGCTTTTCTTTAAGATCAAGAAGACAAGAATGTCCACTCTCCCTACTTTTACTCAATATAGTACTGGAAGTCCTAGTTAGCACAATTAGGCAAGACAAAGAAAAGGGATCCAGATCAGAAAAGTAAAATTGTCACTATTTGCAGATGATATGATTTTGCATATAGGAAATTTCAAAGACTCAACCAAAACAAAAACAAAACTGTCAGCACTAAACAATTTCAGTAAAGTTGTAGGATATACAATCAACTGAAATCATTTGCATTTCTATACACTAATAATGAAACATCTGAAAGAGAAATAAAGAAAACTGTTCCATTTATAATAGCATCAAAATCAATAACTAAGAATAAATTTAACCAAGGAAGTGAAAGATGTGTACAATGAAAACTACAAGACTTTGCTGAATGAAACTGAAGAAAACACAAATGAAGACATCCTGTGTTCGTGGATTGGAAGAATTAGTGTGGTGGAAATGTCCATACCACACCACAGAAATGATGTACGCACCTCAGTACATCATATAGTGGTATGGGATGTCAATATGTCTTATTATTGGTAATATTTACTTGGTGAAGGTGATGGCTACCAGGTTTTTCCACGGTAAGGATAATGTTTTTCCCTTTGTAATTACTATCATGAAGGGAGATACTTTGAGAATATACAAATGTCCTATTTTTTCACTATCATTCTTTGGTGATTCTTGCCTGCAACAATTACTATTGTGATGTTTTTGACCACTAGTGATTTTCTATTTTTAACATTCCTTTAGATTTATTTTTACACATTTGTTTTCTAATTTGCTAATTAAAATTCTGCCATAAGGACGAGCTATACCTTCTCCCCCATTTATTCAGTTATTTATATCAGTATGGACTTATATACTTAGTCTTTGGATTGTAACTCAATACTATCATTATCTATTTTGTTGTATATATTGTTCCAGCTTTGGCTATTGGTAGCTTCTTCAAGTTTGTCCTGTGTTCTACTGATATGTTCCCCATTCTATTTCAAGGACTTCCTAACATCATGAGATATTCCAGACTCCCCTTGTATTTTCCCTGCTATAGCTCTAGAATCAAACATTTATTCAAGGACCTCTGTTCCATTTATTAGAAAATGGTATTTAGAAAACAAGATCTGCATCTTAGGTATGGTCATTTCTCCTAGGATGTCATTACTTTCAGGCCCAGGAAGTGCCTGTTTCTCCAGTGTCCTGGCCATTTTTCTGTAGAGATGTTTCCTGTGCTTCTATATTGGGAAAAATATGGGTGAAGACATGGACACATTCAGATTATTATCCTTTTGAAAATAGTAATAGAAAACCAATACTCTTTGTTCTTTTTCCTTTTCTATTCTCTAGTTCTTCAGTTTGGATTCACAACTATCTTTGTGGCAGCTTTTCCCCTAGCACCACTTCTGGCCTTACTGAACAACATAATTGAAATCCGACTTGATGCTTACAAATTTGTCACACAGTGGAGACGACCTTTAGCTTCAAGGGCCAAAGACATAGGTAAGTTAGATTTGAATTTTTTTAAGATATTAACCATCTAGTGGATAAAATCAGATACCAACTTTAGATTTTTACTTATGGTTTCCATGTAAGATGACTTAATAATTCTTGCAAGAGAATAATTATGTTAGCTTTAAATAATATTAGACAAGTAAAGCTACCTTTTCAGAAATTTATTATTTCTGGTACTAGAGAATTTGTGCTTAAATAGATTCTCAGTTTGGTTATTTCTATCTTAAGAACTTGGAATCTAAAATATTGACTTATCACTTACATCCTTTTTAAAGTAATCCTCCATTTGCTTTACTTTGTTTTACCCTTCCCCTAAACGTTTGCCTTAGTCACAGAAATCATGATCCAGTTTTTCTAAAGACAGAGATGGCCTTTGGTCTTTGATGAGAAAAGCTGAGTTGAATCAGATGCAGCCTCTTGAGAACTGCCTGGGGTCAGAGACCACCTTTGATTCATTTCTGCATCCAGTTCTTAGTACAGAGGCAGCAGGCACTTAGCCAATGTGTACAGAAGAGAATTGAATGTGGATACACTTGGCTCACAGTGTTCTTTAACTTCCATATGAAACAAACACACATTCAGTGAGCACCTACCCTGGGCCAATGCAACAGGGACTGGGCCCACACAGATGTCAGCATGCTTCAGGAGCTCCCAGGCTGGTATTGGCTTGACAGTGTGAGTGCCCATCTTACTGGCTAGCATATTGGTGCCTCATCATTGACCAGAACTCTCTGACTTAAGTCTGATCCTGACTGAGTTGTTAAGTGATGAACATTAGTACTTCCACAGGAACTCCTTCAGTGACAAGATATCTGCAAGTACAAATTCTTACTGTTGGTTACAAGTGTCAGTATTTGGGATGTAAGGATCCATGGAAAGGACTATTGAAATTACTTACCCCAGTTGTTTTTTGTGTTTATTATCTCTACTGTTATGTCTGGAACTAATATAACACTTCTCCTTGAATAGGAATTTGGTATGGAATTCTTGAAGGCATTGGAATTCTCTCTGTTATTACAAATGCATTTGTCATAGCAATAACATCTGACTTTATTCCTCGCTTGGTGTATGCTTATAAGTATGGACCTTGTGCAGGTCAAGGAGAAGCTGGACAAAAGTAAGTTTGTCATAAAACTATCATGAAATCCCATTTCCTATGCACTGTGTGATGCTGGTTCACTCAGACAGAAGCTTCTGCACTGGAGTAACCCAGGATTAGAATGGTGGGGAGTGGGGGAGGGAGGTGAAATTATGATGATGCTTTTAGCCAAAGAAAACACATCCTGAAGAGGTGGGGTCAATATAGGTCAGACAAGTTTTAGGTGGAATCCGGTGCGAGAGCAGCAATTAATCATTTCCCCTACCCATGACCTGTGCCCACTATGAATTGAGAAATGTGTGGTATGCTAATGTGTGTAGACAAAAAAATAGCACATGATATAGTATAGTTATACCATTTTTATTTTAAGAGGACAGTTATAATCTGATTACTCTTGTATCATCATATGGAGATTCTGCAAATTCTACATGGGAAATATACAACCACATGATAAATACCCTATAGATACTCAATAAGTATTTGTAGAATAAGTAATCCTTCCTGGCTACTGACCTAACCAATGTATATATGATCCCAGGCAGATTCAATTCTATGGCATCACCTAAGTGATTCCCAAAAGTCAGGGCTTTCTGGGTATTTCTCATCAGGTAAAGCCCAGGCAAAATTATAGCATGCCCCTAGATTTCTTAACATACTTTAGTGGGAGAAAAATACCTGTTTGGCTAGAGTAAAAATAATCAATTCTAATTGTAGAATTTAGAGGTTTGTAGGTCAGAGTAGGATATGTTTGGGAGTCTTTTCAATGCCCCAGAAGTCATCCCACATGGGCTATGATTACCTGCACAGGCAGCCCTACCTTTGGGTTTACTTTCAGAACTAAACTAATCCTGTATAGCCACTGTGATTCAATTAGCCCCAAGGAGTAAAGTGCCACCAAATCAAGTCAGCCAAATTTATGCACCCCTGGTCTAGGTCCAATTTCATTATTAATCCTACATAAGTACTCTAAGGCATGGACAGCTGAATGTAATAAAACCTACATTCCAGCTATTTGAAGAAGCTTCTATAAAGTTCTTTACAATAATAACCATGTGGACATTAGACACTAATTATCTAGCAACTTTAAGTGAACATGCCATCCCATTTTAAGAGATTTAAAGACTTATGTTGTACTACTCACATATTCTTTCTAATTGTAACTGATGCCAACATTCTCTGCTTGACTGAGCCTGGAAAAGCTTGCCTTTGTTTAAATCACTTTCCCATCTGTTTTGCATTTGACTCTCAAAACAACCCTAGGAGTGGGACATGCATTATTACCCTCACTTTGAAGAGCAGAAAGAGATTAGAGGTTAAGTCCAGAATATCAAGGCAGAGTACCTATGAGAACCCACATGAAGGCAAAGCCTAGACTCATACAGTGCTCTCCATCCTGAACAAAACAGCCCTAGGGCCATTGCCAATAAATTGTCAAACAGCTCATCTAACAGGAGAGAACTCCCAGGGGTTTACATTCCATTGGTTATTTAAATTCTTTTCCACCCCCAAATAGAATGAAACCTGTCTTGGTTTGGGGGAACCCAAAAATAAAGTGGAAACATATATGTACATTTATGATAGTGAATCAAAGCTTTAGAATGTTGACAATTTAGATTTAAGATAGTGTTCATGGGGTTTAAAATTTCCCTAATAGCCTCCTTGTTTCAGTTTTCTTAGGCTCCCATGAGCTATTTTTTATAAATAACTTTTCTCTTTCACTTAGGAGTCTTCTGCCACTTTCAATATTTATAGATCTACCTTCCATCTTCTAATCCATTGGTCATTTTTCTTGTTTTCAAATAGTTGCATTTGTATTCATTTCTTCATGAATCTTATTTTCTGCCCCACCAACTACTCTATTATCCTTTTTAAGTTTTTTTCCTGATAAAAATTCTTTAGAAATGATTTAACTAATAGGGGAGCAGCATTGTCAAAATTTAGAATGTTAAGGCTTTTGAGGTAGTATGTCCTCAAATTTATTATGATTTAATGCACCTGTAGAAATGCCATCTTTCAACTGAAACTTACTCTAAATCAAAAGTACTGCAACCAAACCAACTACCTTTCTCCGAATTCTCACCATTTTTTCAGCTTTCCCTGGCTTCCCCAAGGATAATTTCATGCATATATCCAGAGTCACTCAGTTCACATGCCCCTTGTCCCTATGACAGGATATCTCAACTGCTCCCTGGATGTGCTCTCCAACCGCAGTCTTCCTACTGTCATGAGTGTTCAGGGAATGCATCTTCAGTGGCATAGAGGGGAAGACATTCTCCTTTTCCAGCCAGATCTGAACATGAAAGGAATGCCATAATTTGAGGCAATGTTCTCCACACAGTGGGTACACGAGAATGTTTCAAATATTTCATCTCTCCTCTCAAGAAATTCCTTCCTTTTGATTACAGCCTACAGTAGGTGGATTCCTGGACCAATGCCCCTGCTCAGATTGTTTATGGTTTGTAAAATGAAGTCACTGTCTCTTTCAAGAGATCTTCATATAAACCTTTTTAGAAAAGTGCTTAGAGAACTAAAATCTCCTCCAGGTATGCATCAGAAGACAGAAATTACAAAGCACAGTTGAAGTTGTATACTATAAAATTGTTCTGTTAATCAGAACTAAATTTTAATCAACTAAAATTATTTTCACCTAGCACAAATAACCATTTTGAGCTCCCCTACCCATCCATTGAATGTGAGAAACTAATTACTGTTGTTATCAGGCTAGACTTGTGGAACATTCTCTAAAGATATATGCAGGCCTTAGGACTATTGTGAGGTATAGATCTGATTTAGTGATCTAAACCAAAGCTGATTTTCGTGTATAAATAGTGGTATCATAAGGAGTTAGAGACTTGATCAAGGACACAATTCTCAAATTGTCACAGAATGAATCACAAATACATTACTTAGTTTGCAAGATATTTTTGCAAATTATAATCCAATAGATCAACATCACCAATTGCAAAGTTGTATTTAAAAACATAAAGCCTACTGTACAGAGATTGAATCTTCCTTTTTCATGATGTCTGGCATTTTTATTGCAATAAGTCAGAATTCCACTTTCTTCTGTCATCATCTCATTAGCCTAAGTATCTATAGATAAGTTAATATATAAATTTGTCATTTATCTATAAGGCACATTTGACTTTAAATGCGTAAACCAGATCTGATTTCTCCTAGCTTTTTCATCATTTGAGTCCTATCCCCATGCCATTTGTGTCACTATATGTAAAACCTCAAAGGCAAATGAATAGCAAAACTCAAAGATACTCTGCAGTAATTTTGGTCAGGAATCTACAAACTCAAAAGTCAATTTCTGGTTCTGTTCTTTCCCTTAAAACTGATTATTAGTGATTACTACTCGCTCATCTTTTTCCTTGTAGTAAAGGATTGAAACAATTAGTCATGAATGGTTTTAAAACCATTATTCTCACATTTAAATGAATGTGGTCTTTGCAGAAGTTACTTGGAAGAGGTATGCATCCTAATTTAAATAATGCTACCCTTACGTAAGATATTTTCTGAATCTCCTTTTTTGGAAGTACCTTCAGAGGCCACCTACCAACCCCTTAAGAAAATTAACTTCATTATTTTATATTCACAGAAACTCTTTGTTTGTCTGATACCTTCCTCTCTGTATCTCTTACCTCTGCCTGAACGTCAGTGCTTCATTGTTCCTCTAACTGGCAGCTGGTAGTGGGTCACAGTGAGGGTATAGAGATCTCCTGCTAGCAAACAGGGACAGATGGGATCTGCCACTGCCTGTGGCCTCCCTGCTGTAACAGTAGGTCACTGAGTTCACACATGAATGCCACTGGCTAAACTTCATACAGTGAACTGTGGGAAATCTCATTTCCCTGATTTGATGACTGCCTCAACTACTTATTATGGACAATAGCGAAGATTCTACCACAGTGAAAAGACTTCGAGAAATGCCTAGCCAGTTCAGTATTAGCAGTCCCTCTTCTTCCCTGATTATGGAAAGGATATGGAAGGGAGACTTACACAGCTGATAACTAGGTGTGTGTGTGTGTGTGTGTGTGTGTGTGTGTGTGTGTATGTATATATGTATATATATACACACACACACACATACATGGACTGTGTCCATGTGTGATGCTTTATACACAGGAGTACAGGACCACCAAAGGCATATTTTCACCTTGGATTTATGACTGGCAATACATGAATATGCTTAATAAATAGTTCAAAGATATAGCCTTTTTATTTTGAAGGCTGGGTATTGTCCATGAGACCAGTATTTTATTTAAATTTAGACTTTTCTCAATTGAGTTTTTGGACAGAGCAGCCATCAAACTGCAGCTTTAATCTTAATAAAGCCACAGGGCTGCTTTGGGAGATAAGAAAGAGTGCAGGAGGGGTTGTAAATATTTCATTTCAGTGTTGGGTCTGTTTTCTGCCAGTTTCCAGAGGAACTTTCCTTTCTCACTGTTTGGGTCTTGAGAAGACTCTGCTATATTCTATAGCTCACAAAAGCTGGCTCCCTCTCTGTGACAGCTAATAATCAAGGCACTAATTTTCTTTCATGTCATGTTCTAGGCAGTTCCAAATTGTCCTTCTGATGAGTTGTAGGGGAGACCTCCTGCCAGTTGGATTAAGGCATGTTACACACCCACTGACCATTTGTTTCATCCATGAGTGACTTGACAAATGGGTCTTTCTGCTTGCTTCATTTTTTTAAGGCCATGATAAAACCCCAGTGATTTGTCTTGAGCAAGACAACATACAGAACTCATGTGGTCTCAGTACTGTGTTTGTGTCATTGTTTTGGTTCGGTGTTCAGCAGCTTGGAGTAATCATGCCAGACAAGTTAATGAAGGGAATTTGAAAGCTGTGATTTACTCATTAAATTAATAATTATTTGTTGACCTCCTGCAAGGTAAAAATAAATAAATAAAATTCATAATAGCCATTCACACTTAATTAAGATCTTGCTATAGGTTAAGCACTCTGTCACACTTGCTTTACAGGTATCATTTCATTTAATCCCCACAATGACCCTATTAGGTAGGCCCTGTGGTTGTCTAAGGAAGTTACATAACTTGCTGAATTTGCATGACTAGAAAGCAGAAGAGCTACAATCTGACCCTCTAATCCAAGTTTTTAGTATTATAATATACTAACTCCCAGTAGAGAATGGAAGCTGTGTCCTCAGGAAGCTTATTATCCCTGCGATGTATAGGCAGTAGTCTATATGCCCATATGAAATCAATTGAATTTGGTATTTACTGGATTCCTACACTACATAAGACCATCCTAGGATACAAAAATACCTAGGACACCTGTTCTCCAAAAACAACTACAATCTAAAGAAGACCTACATGTATGCGGCCAACTCTAGCACAAGCTGTATGGTAATGGTGAAGTTAAGTGCAGCACCATACAGAGGAGGGAATGAGCTTTTTGGCCAGGATTAGGACATCTTCCCAGAAAGCGTGCCATTTCAGTTGGTCATTGGAAAAGGAGCACTATTTCCACTTATAAAGAAATGAATAGGGAATCCCAATAGAAAAGACAACCTGAACAAAAGCATGACAGAGAATGTAGTCTATCATGACTGTAGCAAGGGATGTGAGTTGGGAGGGAGTCATGGTCACACCAGTCACATTCATGACATTATGAGAGAATATAGATATTCATTAATAAAGGAATGTGTTTATATGTGCATGTGTGTTTATATCATCAAGGAAAGAAGCAGTGACTTGCCT
Organism: Puma concolor; assembly: GCF_028749965.1. Taxonomy (NCBI): domain Eukaryota; kingdom Metazoa; phylum Chordata; class Mammalia; order Carnivora; family Felidae; genus Puma; species Puma concolor. The sequence continues at coordinate 20,624,471 of NC_141673.1, read as the reverse complement.
ATAATTTGTACTGATTATGAATGCTGTCTTTCACCTATTTCGCTGAAGTAGTGATTGGTGCAGTGATGTTCTATATGATGATTTTGAACAAAAAGTACTAGAATAAAAGAATGACTTGTTCCTGATTTCACATACCCAGGATTTTTCGGTGTGCCCTGAGTGCTTGTGACAAGGCAGAGCCAGCTAAAGGCATTTACAAGTGCAAGAGCTTCTAGGAAGTAGAGCCTTTATTGAATTGGATGCAGAAGTGATCAGAGATCTAATTATAGCATTTGTTTTCTCTTACAGGTGCATGGTTGGCTATGTGAATGCCAGCTTATCTGTGTTTCGAATTTCTGACTTTGAGAACCGATCTGAGCCTGAGTCTGATGGCAGTGAGTTCTCGGGGACTCCTCTCAAGTACTGCAGGTGAGCACTCAGCCTAACCTGTGCTGACTCTACCATGGGGAGGTTTTGCTCAGACAGTCCTTTCTGACTGAGCAGTTTAAAGCAGTGGTTCTCAATCTTGATCATGCATTAACATCCATTGGAGATTTTTAAAACTCCTCTTGACCAGGGCTGTGACCTAGAAAATTAAAACAGAATCTCTGGGGTGGAACCGAGATGTCCAGATCCAGGAAGCCAAACAAGAGAACCCAAAGAGACCCACGCCAAGACATTATAATGAAAGGGTCAAAAGTTAAAGACAAGAATATTAAAAGCAGGAAGAGAAAAGCAACTTGTTATATACAAGGGAAACCCCTGTAAAACTGTCAGATTTCTCAGGAGAAATTTTATAGGCCAGAAGGGAGTGGCATGATATATTCAAAGTGCTGAAAGGAACATATCTGCCAACCAAGAATGCCCTGCCCAGCAACAATGTCCTTCAAAATTGAAGGAGAGATAAAGAGTTTTCCAGACAAGCAAAACGGAAAGGAGTTCATCACCACTAGACCAGCCTAACAAGAAATGGTAAAGGGACTTCTTTAAGTTGAAATGAAGGGGTGCTAATTAGTAACAAGGAAACAGTTGAAAGTATAAATCTCACGGGTAAATATATAGGAAAAAAAGAGGAATGATCACTTATAAAGCTAGTATGAGGTTAAAAGACAAAAGTAGTAAAAATACTTATAACTACAATAATCAGTTAAGAGATACATAAAATATAGAAATTGCGACATGAAAAACAAAATGTTAGGGGGAGAACAAAAATGTAGAGCTTTAGAACGTGATCAAGTTTTAATAATTATCAACTTAAAATAGACTGTTATTATATGTAACAGCATATACCACGGTTGTGGTAACCACAAAGCAAAAAATATATAGATACACAAAAGAGAAAGAGTAAGAAATATAAGCATACCACTAAAAAAACCCCATCAGATCATAAAGGGAGAGAGCTGGAAAAGAAATGAACAGAGAGTAACTACAAAACAGCCAGAAAATAATTAACAAATGGCAGTAAGTACATACCTATCAGTAACTACTTTAAATACAAATAAATTCTTCAATCAAAAGACATAGAATGGCTGAATGGATAAAAAGACAAGACCTATCTATTCGCTGCTCACTTCTGATGTAAGGACACAAACAGACTGAATGTAAAGGGATGGAAAAAGATAATCACATGCAAATAAAAACCTAATGAAAGTTGGGATATATTGTGTGTTCTAAATATAGACTTTCAAAAGAAGATCATTACATAATGATAAAGGGGTCAGTCAATCCAACAAAAAGATACGACATTTCTCCCAATGTACCCAACAAAGGGGTACCTAATATATAAAACAAATATTAATAAATCTAAGGGAAAAATGCATAGCAATTCACCCATAGTAGGGAACTTTAATACCCCACTTACATCAATGATAAATCATCCATGCAGAAAATCAATAAAGTAACATTGGCCCAGACAACATGTTACAGACATATGTACAACTTTCCATCCAAAAGCATCAGAATACATCCTTCTCAAGTGCACATGAGACATTCTCCAGGACAGATCATGTTATGCCACAAAACAAGTTTAATAAATTTAAGATTGAAATCACATCAAGCATCTTTTCTGACCCCAATGGTATAAATGATAAATTACAAGAAGAAAACTGGAAAAAAATCACAAGTATGTGGAGATTAAACATGCTACTAAACATCTAATGAATCAAAGAAGAAGTCAAGGAGTAATCAGACAGAGCTTGAGACATTTGGAAATTATTACAACATACCAAAACATACGGAATGCAGCAAAAACAATCCTAAGAGGGAAGTTCATAGCACTAAATGCCTACCTCAAGTAACAAGAAGAACCTCAAACAACCTAACTATACCTCAAGGAATTTAAAAAAAAAAAAAAAAAGAACAAATGAAGACCCAAGTTAGTAGAAGGGAAAAAGTAACAAAGACCAGAGGAAAAATGAAACTAAAAACAAATAGAGAAGATCAATAAAACCAGGAGGTGCTTCCTTGAAAATATAAATAAATTGACAACATTGACAAACATTTAGCTAGACTCACCAAGAAAAAGAAGACTGGGGAAAAAACTGGAACAAGATACATTATAACTGACACTACAGAACAATGGATCATAAGAGACCAGTGAACAATTATACACCAACAATTTGACAACCTAGAAGAAATGGACAAATTTCTTGAAACACACAAACTACCAAGACCAAATTTAGAAGAAACAGGAAATTGGAACATACCAGTTACTAGTAAAGAGATTGAATCAGTAAACAAAAACCTCCCAACAAACAAAAGTCCAGGACCAGACAGCTTCACTGATGAGTTCTACCACACATTCAAAGAATTAATACCAATTCTCAAAATCTTCCGAACACTAGAAAAGGAGGAAACCCCTCCAAACTCATTTTACATGGCTGGCATTACCCTAATTCCCAAACCAGGCAAGGACACCTCAAGGAAATAAATTACAGGCTAATATCCATGGTGAATATAAGTGTAAAATTCTTCAACAAAATATTAGTAAACTGAATTCAACAATACATTAGAAGGACCACACACCATGATCAATGATTTATTCCAGGAATGCAAGGATGGTGATTCCACATCCACCAATCAATGTGATATGCCACATTAACAAAATAAAATATAAAAATGATATGATCATCTCAACAGATGAATCATTTGACAAAATTCAACGTCCTTTCACAATAACAACTCTCAACAACCTGAGTATAGAAGAAATGTACCTCAACATAATAATAAAGACGATATATGACAAGCCCATGGCTATGTCATACTTAATGGCAAAAAGCTAACAGCTTTTCATCTAAGATCAGGAGCAATACAAGGATGCCCAGTCTAGCCACTTTTATCCAACATAGTATTGTAGGTCCTAACTAGAGCAGTTAGATAAGAAAAAGATGTAAAATGCGTCCAAATGGGAAATGAAGTAAAATTATCATTATTTGCAGATGACATTATATTATATATAGACAACCCTAAGACTCCAGCAGAAAACTGCTAGAACTAACAAACATTAAGTAAATTTGTAGGATACAATATCAATACACAGAAATCATTTGTTTTTCTATACACTAATAACAAACTATCAGAGAAATTAAGAAAACAATTCCATTTACATTGCATCAAAAAGAATAAAGTATCGAGGAATAAATTTAACCAGGGAGGTAAAATACCTACCTGTATACTAAAAACTGTAAGACAATGATAAAAGAAATAGAAGATATAAATAATTGGAAAGATAATCTGTGCTCATGGCTTAGAACAATTTTTAGGATAGTTCTATTTTTAATTTTTTGAGGAAACTCCATACTGTTTTCTAAAGTGGCTGCACTATTTGCATTCCCACCAAAGTCCAAAGGGTTCCCCTTTCTCCACAACCTTACCAACATCTGTTGTTTCCTGAGTTGTTATTTTTTGCCATTCTGGCAAGTGTGAGGTGGTATCTCATTATGGTTTTGATTTCTTTTTCCCTGATGATGAGTGTTGTTGAGCATCTTTTCAGTTGCACAACTGGGTATTGATCTAAAGGACACAAAAATGCTGATTTGAAGGGGCACATGCACCCCCAGTGTTTATAGCTGCACTATCAACAATAGCCAAATTATGCAGAGTTCAGATGCCCATCAACTGATGAATAAAGAAGATGTGGTATACACGTGCACGCACACACACAATGGAATACTACTCAGCAATGAAAAAGAATGGCATCTGGCCATTTGTAACAGTAAGGATGGATTTAGAGTGTATTAAGCTAAGCAAAATAAATCAGAGAAAGACAGATACATGATTTCACTCCTATGTGGAATTTGAGAGACACAGCAGATGAACATAGGGAAAGAGAAGGAAGAATAATAACAGGGAGGGAGGCAAACCATAAAAGACTCTTAAATACAGAGAACAAACAGGGTTGCTGGAGAAGAGGTAGTAGGGGGATGTGTTAAATGGGTGGTGGGCACTTGTTGGGATGAGCACTGGGTCTCATATATAAGAGATGAATCACGGGGTTCTACTCCTAAAGCCAAGAATACACTATATGTTAACTAACTTGAATTTAAAAGTAAAAAAAAATTTTTTTAAAGAATTGTTAAAATGTCCATACTACCCAAATTAATCTATAGATTCAGTGCAATTCCTAATTCCAATAGCATTTTTCACAGAAATAGAAAAAAACAATCCTAAAATTTGCACAGAACCACAAAGACCTCAAATATCCAAAGCAATCTTGAGAAAGAAAAACAAAAATGGAGGCATCATGTTCCTGATTTCAAACTATGTTGTAAAGCTATAGTAATCCAAACAGTATGGTACTGTCATAAAGCAGTCACATATAGATTAACAGAACAGAGAACCCAGAAATAAGCCCATGCATAATTAATTTCTAACAGAGCCAAGAATTGACAATGGAGAAAGGACGGTCTCTTCAATAAATGGTGTTGGGAAAACTGGACAGCCCCATGTTGAAGAATGAAACTGGGCAAACATCTTACATCATACACAAAAATTAACTCAAAATAGATTAAAGCTTTGAACATAAGACCCGAAACAATGTAACTCTTAGAAGAAAACATGGGCGGGGCGCCTGGGTGGCGCAGTCAGTTGAGCGTCAGACTTCAGCCAGGTCACGATCTCGCGGTCCGTGAGTTCGAGCCCCAGCGTCAGGCTCTGGGCTGATGGCTCAGAGCCTGGAGCCTGTTTCCGATTCTGTGTCTCCCTCTCTCTCTGCCCCTCCCCCGTTCATGCTCTGTCTCTCTCTGTCCCAAAAATAAATAAACGTTGAAAAAAAAAAAAAAGAAAGAAAACATGGGCATTAAGCTATTTGACATTGGTTGTGGTGGTGATTTCTTGAATCTGACATCAAAAGCAAAGGCAACAAAAGCAAAAATAAATAAGTAGGAATAAATCAAACTGAAAGCTTCTTCACAGCAAAGGAAATCATCAACAACATGAAAAGACAACCTACTTACTGGAAAAATATTTGCCAATCATATCTGATAAGGGGGTAATATCCAAAATATACAAAAAACACATACAATGGAAAAAATGAACAATTCAACCTAAAAATGGGTAGAGAACCTAAATAGACATTTTTCTGGAGAATACATACAGCTGGCCAAAAGGTACATGAAAAGCCAGTCAACATCACTAACGATCAGGGAAATGCAAACCAAACCACAATGAGATAGCACTTCACAGTTGTCTTTTTAATAATAGCCATTCTAATAAGAAATAAGTTTTGGAATGCATGTATAGGAAAAGGAACCCTTGTGCACTGGGCCGGTGAGAATGTAAATTGGTACAGCTACTATGGAAATATATGGAGGTTCCTCAAAAAACAAAAAATAGAAATTCATATGATCCAGCAATTCTTCTTCCAAGTATTATCCAAACACTAACTCAAAAAGATACCTGTTCCCTCACGTTTAGTGTAGCATAGTCAAGACAATACCGAAATGCAGAAACAACCTAAGTGCCCATTCATGAATGAATAAAGAAAATGTGATACACACATATGCACACAAGAATATTCTTCAGCCATAAAATAGAAGGAAATCCTGACTTTTATGGATACCATGGATGGACCCTGAGGACATTATGCTAAATGAAATAAGTCATATAGGGAAAAACAAATACTGTATGATCTCACTTATATGTAGAATCAAAACAAAACAAAAAACTGAAACTCATACAGTCAAAGAACATATTGGTAATTACCAAAGCAAAATTTGTGAACATAGTCAAAAGATACAAACTTCCGGTTATAAAATAAATCTTGAGATGTAATACACAGCATGGTGACCATAGTTAATAATACTGTATTTCAAATCTTAAATTTGCTGGAAGAGTAGATCTTAAAAGTTCTCATTATAGGAAAAAATAATTTTTCATAATAAAAAAAGGTGAAACCCAGAATGGAATGTAGAAGTACTTTTATCCAAACTGAATAAACTTGAGCTTTGTTTTTCAAGAACTTACATGGTTAGACAAGTTGAAAGAAAATAAAGCAATGACCAATATGTGAGAATATATCTAAACATGCACTACATAGAACAACCACAATTTATTCATACTAGGGTCCGTTTTATAGCAATGGAAATAAATAGGCAACAGCATGGATGAATCTTAGTAGCCATGGTAGTAAAAAAAGAAAAAAAAGCCTCAGAAGACTGCATACAGTATACTATCCTTTCTAGAAAATTCAATACCAAAACTAAACAGTATAATATTCAGACAAATATGAATGAATGAATATACATACAAACATTTGTTAATGATAAGAATAAAATTCAGGATAAGGAAAGCAAGGGGATGAGGAAAAGGAGGAATACAGAGGGTAAGATAAGTTCCTGATAATGTTTTAAGTCTTGTGTTGCATGGTGGATTTATGAGAGTTCATCATATTATTAAGGTATTAAATAAATATAGAAAAAACACAAATGGGCCAATGAGTTTACTTATAAATTGAGATATAGGAGTAGGACAATTCTGTGCACCTAATGTCAAAAATAATGTTATATGGAAACGCAAAGGATGAAGACTAGTCAAGATACTTTTGAATAATGAAGGGGAGATGTACTTTACATTAGAAATAGTATAAAATTTTAGTAATTAGTGTAGTGGTGTTACAGAATCAAATAGAAAATGGAATAGAATTGAGAACTCAATTAAAGGTATAATCACAAAATAACACTATATGATTTCATTTATACAGAGTTCAAAGCAGACGAAAACTAAGCACTGTTTTATTTAGGAACACTTGAACAAGTAGTACAACTATAGAGAAAAGAAGAAAATTAAATAGCAGTTACCTTTCAGGGTGTCTGGGATTGACAATGAGGCATTTGTAAGCCCCTGACCATGCTCTAGGTCTTACCTTGGATGGGGTTACATGAAGTTCACTATCATTCTTTCAAATGTACATACACTTTTACATTTTTAAAAAATGGGAACGAATTAACTATACCTGGCACTAGGAAAAAAAATATGCTTGCAAGCCAATAATCCATTTCCTGAGAAACAAAAGCAGCTTTACAGAATGCACTAACTTGTCAAAAGGGAACATCCTGCCTTTCCCACATGTAAAACTGAAGCCAAGAAATTACAAGTGTTACTTTCTGAAAACAACCGTGACTCACTCAAAAAAATTCCTCCAAACATTAATGCTCCTGGACCACTTAATGTCTTTGAAGATACTAAATTAAGATTAGAGCAGTAAAACATTGATTCAATTAGCTTTGAAACTTGGCTTTCTGTCTGTTTCTACAGCAGGGCCAGGAAAGTGTTTTCTTTGCACAAGTAAACATGTAGTCTGTCATTTGGCAAATCAAATAAACAGCACTACATCAAAAAACAGAGACATGGGGCACAAATGACATCTGAGCATCTCTCAGACCTCTGCCTCATTGAAAAGACCAGTGGGATCAGGAGTAGGCTGGCACATCAACTGAGAGCTCCCCTTGAAACAGTCATCTGCAAACTCATACAAGAAAAGAGGGAGAATCCAAAATATTAGGGCCTGGTGAGATAAAGAGACCCTAATTGTGTTACCAGGGAAAACTGATGTCTAGAGAAGCTTCCTGAATTTCCCAAGATCATAAAGTCAGGCAGACCCCAAACTTGGTTTCAGTGTGCTTTCCAGTACAGAGTTTTGGAGATAGCTGTGGGCAGTGAAGCAGATGACAGCCAAATTCATTAGCACCACTGCATCTTAATTGCCTTAGGGTAGCAATAAGGAATTTTCTAGAGAGAAACTTGACTGTGATACAATAGCTTAAAAGAGTAGGAAGGCCAGAAACCTGCTGCTTCTGAAAAGTGAAACTTTTAAAAATTTCATAGGTCCTAAGAACAAGAATCAGAAGTTAAATGCCAATGTAGGAACATCGCAATCCTTTGGACACATATTAGCAGAGCTCTGTGATAGATCTACAAATGGATGTATCCTAGACAGAGGCAGAGCAAATAGATGCATATTCTCAACAACTGGATCTCTATATAGAAATTACCTCAAATATTCCCAACTCACCATAGCCATGAGTATAAGTGTTTTCTAAATATTAAAAAATGTAAGGAATGTTAATTTTTAAAATATAAAAATCTACAAATTAAAATTTAAGACCACCACCTAAAAACAAGTGTTTTCATTTTTGCATATTGCAGTAGTCATCCCTTATCTGAGGGAGATACATTCCAAGACCCAAATGGATGCCTGAAATTGTGGATAGTACCAAACCCTATATACACTATGTTTTTCCTATATATACATACATACATACATACATGAGAAAGTTTAATTTATAAATTAGTCACAGTAAGATGAATAACTAATAACAATTATCACAATATACTGTAAGGAAAATGATGTGAATGTGGTCTCTATGAAAATACAACATTGTACTTGCCATTCTTCTTGTGATAATGTGAAGTAAAAATGCCTATGTGATGAGATGAATTGAGGCAAATGACATAGGCATTGTGACCTAGCATTAGGCTCCTATTGACATTGTGACAATAGCCAGCAACAGGATCCTCTCCCTCCTGACTGTGGTAGGGAGGATGTGGTAACTGAAACCATGGAAAACGAAACAGCAGAATGGGGGTGGGGTAAAACTACTTGCATATATGTACAATTTTATAAATAGTCATGTTTGATAATCATCTTTGGGTCATAAAAATATTTCATCTTTCTAGTTTTCATGCTTATATTTAATGAATGGTTATATTTGATGTATAAATGAATTCACTTAATACTACCAAACTTGTAGCAGAAATTTAAGAATGATACATCTATATTGTGGTTTTGGGAACAGTCAAGGGAAAACCATAATTTTCCACACAATGAATTTACAAGAGATATGGGGAGAAAAAGATTTATTAAAATTCCTCAAATGAAAAGCTGAACAAGTTCTGAGAAGCTAGGAGATAGAGCAGTCACAATGAAGGGCACCAGTTAAGAGCAGAACAGAGGCATAAATAGGGGAGCAGTGGGTTCTGAAAAGAATTTTGTTTTAGCAAATGCTGTTGTGTAAAAGGTTTAAGGAGTTAGGGTGATTCTTGAAACAATTCAGTTTCCCTCCTTTTATAAATATACTTTTGTCTAATAATCAACCATATGTATAATAAAAAGCATAATGCCATATTTCTTCTAGAAAGATTAGTCCATGCAAACTTTTAGTCCCCAATAAATTGGACCTTTGACAGAAACCATTAATGTAATCATATATTAGAAAAAAGGTGTTTTAGACAATGACCAATCCTCATCATTACAGAGAGAACCAACAGCTTGAAGGCACTAGTAGATTCATTCTTAAGTTCAGCACCAGATACTCATCATAAACACAATTTTACTGACAAAACAATTGTAATACATTATTATATACCATAGACAGTAATGATAATTAATATGATAATTGTGATAATAGTGACAGCTCATTTTTGTAGTCTTTGCTTCTTTTCAAAGATATTCTGCATACATCTTTCGGAATGAGCACTGAGTGTTGTATGGAAACCAATTTGACAATAAATTTAATATATTTAAATTAAAAAAAAGGAAAGATTATGGAGCCGCCAAAGTGTGCAGGAAGCCAACATGAATATGAGGAAATTCATGAACAAATCTGCCCAAATGTGTTTATAAATGATTAAATTTATGAATAAAATGATATGGTTCTGGAAAAAAAAGATATTCTGCATAGAACAAAAATAGACACATAGATCAATGGAACAGGATAGACAGTCCAGAAATAAACCCACACCTATATGGTCAATCTATGAAAAAGGGGACAAGATATACAATAGGGAAAAGGTAGTCCTTTCAACAAATGGTGTTGGGAAAATTGGACAGCTACATGCAAAAGAATAAAACTGGACTACTTTTTTTTTAAAGAGTGTGAGTGTGAGCAGGGGAAAGGGGGCAGAAGGGGTGGGGGGGGAGAGAGAGAGAGAGAGAGAATATCTTAAGCAGGCTCCATGCTCAGCACGGAGCCTGATGGAGGGCTTGATCCCACAACACTGGGATCATGACCTGAGCTGAAATCAAGAGTCAGACACTCAACCAACTGAGCCACCCAGGTGCCCTGGACCACTTTCTTATACCATACACAAAAATAAATTCAGAGTGCTTTAAAGACCTAAATGTAAGACTGGAAACTATAAAAATCCTAGAGGAAAACATGGGCAGTATTCTCTTGGACATCAGGAATAGCAAAATATTTATGGGTAGGTGTCCTCAGGCAAGGGAAACAAAAGCAAAAATAAAGTAGTGGGACTACACCAAAATAAAAAGCTTCTGCACAGCGAAAGAAATCATCAACAAAACTAAAAGGCAACCTAGTAAATGAGAGTGGATATTTGCAATTGATACAGCTGATAAGGGGTTAATATCCAAAATATATAAAGAATTTCTGTAACTCAACACCAGAAAACAATCATATTAAAAAATAGAGTACCTGAATAGCCATTTTCCCAAAGAAGACACACCAGTGGCCAACAGATAGTACTAATCATCAGGGAAATACAACAAAATCACAATGAGATACCACCTCACATCAGCCAGAATGGCTAGTATCAAAAAGACAAGTGTTGGCGGAGGATGTGGAGAAAAGAGAATCCACATGCACTGTTAGTGGGAATGTAAATTGGTGCAATCACTGTGGGAAACATTATGGAGGTTCCTCAAAAAATTAGATATATGATATAATCCAGTAATTCTACTACTATGTATTTACCTAAAGAAAATGAAAATGCAGATTCAACAAAAATACATGCACTCCCATATTTATTGAAGCATTATTCACAATAGCTAAGGTATGGAAGCAACCCAAGTATCTACCGATAGATAAACGGTGAAAGAAGAGGTGGTTTATATGTGTATAATGGAATACCAGCCACAAAAAGAATAAGATCTTGCCATTTGCGGCAACATAGATGGACGTAGACGGTATTATGCTAGGCGAAATAAGTCAGAAAAAGATAAATATCATATGATTTCACTTATACATGGAATTTAAAAAGCAAAACAAATGAACAAAAAACCAGACTCTTAAACACAGAGAACAAACTGCTGATTGTCAGAGGGGTGGTGGGTAGGATAGATAATGGAGATTAAGAGATGTAGACCTCCAGTTACAAAATAAATAAATCCTGTGATGAAAAGTACAGCACAGGGAATATCGTCAATGTTTAATAACATTGTATGATGACAAATGGTGACAATAGTTACTGTGATGAGCACTGAGTAATGTATAGAATTGTCAAATCAATATAACATCTAATATAAACTAATATAACATCATCTGTCAATTATACTTAATTTTAAGAACAGATACCCTGCATAGGAATTATCTTGTATTCTCACACATAAGATAGTGCTGATCTTGAGGTTAGGTACTATCCAGGTTAGGAGTCTGGATGATCATAATTTTTACTGAGACAATGGAATTTGGTACGTTTACATACAGAACTGTTAGAATTAGCACTTCCAGATCTTTACACATTTCTAGAGCTAATGAAAAGAATACTGGGCTCAAGACTAATGAAAACTCTATAATATTGAGAGTCATTTTTCTGTTTCCCCACCTGTCATTACAGCAATGATAATGGCAAAGATAAAATGGAGTTACATGGATTTAAGTTCTTAGGACCAGTGCCTTGCTTCTAGTAGGTACTCAACATATATTTGTGGAATTTGATGCTGATTCATAAGTTATAGTCGGAGCATATGTTGGGAAGGACTCTATTGTCAAGTGGGAGAAATCCAGTATAAACTGACTTTTAAAAAGTCATTGGTTCAGGTAACTGGGAGGTTGGCAGGATGATACATTGGTAATGGCTAAATCTCAAGCCTCCAGCAGTGTCAACCAACACAATGCCTCTCTCCTGGCTCTGAGTTGTTCAAATTACCATTCTCAAAGAAGCTCTCTCCACATAGTCTGCGATAGCCAGCAGCAGCTCCAGGCTTTTACCCTCTGTGGACGTAGCGATAATTCGCTAAATGACCATTCTAGCAGAAGTCCTGGTGAAGATTCTCACTGATCATCTTTTGAGCTGGAGTCAGGGTAGGGGGTGAACCCTGCCTAAGCCACATGGATAATTTCCCAGAGGAGAGGAGATATTCTTTTACCAGAAGAATAAAGGATGAACAAGTAAAGTGACAAATGTCTAGAAGAGAGAAACTTTTTAAACCATCTGTCATGAATGAGGACTACATAGTGGGAATGGATGAGATATGGGAGTCAGGAAAATCATAGCTTGGAATGTAACATTCATTCTCCTATATATTTATAGATACCGAGACTACCGTGACCCTCCTCATTCACTGGTGCCCTATGGCTACACACTGCAGTTCTGGCACGTCCTAGCAGCTCGATTGGCTTTTATCATTGTGTTTGAGGTATCTTCTCTTAACCAATTCCTTTACTACCTTTGCCATAATGAAGTAACTGAGAATAATGCATAAATGCAACTGTGAGAACTTTCAATGTGATTACATATGTCCAGAAGTATTAGAGTAATATTATATAGCCTCTTTTTTAAATCTTTTTTACCTTGAGTTGTTCAAGAAATAATTGAAAGTCCATTGTTGATTGTTAATGGATAAACCAGAAATCATTAGTCCTAATACTCTAGGGCCATTGTTCTTCAACTTTAGGAAAATTGTAGGTTTTATTATCACTACTCACAGAGATTCAGATACATCAGGTCTATAATTTGCTTTTCACAAGCTCTCCAAGATGATTCTTCCTGATGTAGGTGTTCAAAGACTATAGTCTGGAAAACATTGAACTGGGTATTATACAAGTGGTAGCCTCTGGTTGTGTGTCATCATGACATTATATTTAAGACACAAATAAGTATTCATTACTTGGACTGAGGGGCAGAGAGAGAGAGGGAGACACAGAATCCAAAGCAGACTCCAGGCTCTGAGCTGTCAGCACAAAGCCCAACATGGGGCTCGAACTCATAAATGGTGAGATCATGACCTGAGCCGAAGTCAGACACTTAACCAACTGAGCCACCCAGATGCCCCAAATCATTTGTATTTCTATGACTATACTTATAAGTGGAAATTTGATACCCATTTGTATATGTTAAAAGCCAGATTAAAGAAAAACCAAGACTGCCTCTTGGCTTGGACTGGAAGTTTCCTATACTTTTTCATTTGTTTTTTTCTTCACTCCAGGAAACTAAGAGAAGACAAGTTGTTCTTCCCTGGGAATTCACTTATCAATGACTCAGTCCCTCTTTAAAGTTTTTAATACTTTAGAATTATGAAAGCCTTTAAATTATCATCTGGTACTTTACTGATAATCCTCATATAGGCAAATAGAAATGACAGTGATTCTAGAGTTTCCGCTATTAGTAAGTCAGGTAAAGAATTTGTGGCAGTTTACCTGAAAAAAGTTTCTTCCTGAAATGATCCCTTCCCTTAGGCCTACTGATAATTCTTACAATTAAAATTTGCAAAGCAAACTGTATTTGCAACATTTTCTTATAATTTTCACAATAATGCCCATCTTACACATGAGTAAATTGAAGCTCAGAGTGACTTATTCTCAGCTAAACAAACAGCTCTTAAGTAATAAAAGCTACAGAGCCAAGATGCAACCCTAGGTTTTCTGATTCCACAGTATATGTACTTCTGGCTCTCCTTTGCATTCTCTGACCACTGGTTCTCCACATTCTTTCCTTATTCCTTTTCTCATTCCCTATGAAGTGTCATCAGACCAAGTTTGGTCCTCACCTATCCCTATGGTCTTCTTTCCTCACACACACCTCCCTTGACCTCATTCCACTTTCCAGACACTTGAGAGGCTCCATGTCCCTGGAGTGAGAGGCATTCTTGCACCAATTCCCAGAGCCCTTTCCACTAAGGATGGGCAATAAACCTAACTTGTTGTATTCTCCTTTATGTTTTTAGCATCTCGTGTTTTGTATAAAGCACCTCATTTCATATCTGATCCCAGACCTCCCAAAAGATCTAAGGGATCGAATGAGAAGAGAGAAATACTTGATTCAAGAGATGATGTACGAAGCAGAACTGGAGCGTCTCCAGAAGGAACGAAAGGAGAGGAAGAAAAATGGAAAAGCACACCACAATGAGTGGCCATGACCAGGTAGGTGAGAGGTGTGCCCATGGTCTGAAACCTCTCCTTGGGTTGAAGTTAGTGCTTTAAACTCCTTGAATCAAAGCTTGCCATCATTCTACTGATATGAGTCAAACTCCTTAGAAGCTTCTCAAGCCAGCTTATTTCTTAATTGCACAATTTAACTTTATCTTCCATTTGCACATAATTCCTGCAACTCTTCTCTACCTCCATGACACTCTTGGCCTGGTAGTCAAGGTCTTTATGACTTGGCCTTATTATTCCCTGAAATAAACCTTCTTTTCTGCCTTCTACTCCTGTTTGGCAGTTCTCTTTCAACAGAAAAGAGTCCTGTTACCTTGGGGATATTAAAGTCACCTTTTATCTCACCCAAGATGGCCCTCCCTCCATAACCCACTTATTGTTTCCTTCCAGGATGGTCCATGTCACACCATACCCTCTAATAAGTTTTTCCCAGACTTACCAGCCTGCTGAGACTCACTTCTTAGAAACTTCTCCGGTTATTGCATCATTACTACGTGTATTGACCTATATATTGAACTGTATTATTTATGATTTTCAAATAGTTATCAGGCTTCCCCAGCACAATTGTAAGCATCTTTAGGAATGGTATCTTTATGGATGGTAATTTTATTCTTCCAACTAGTTAGCATAGCATTAAGCACATGGCACCCATTAAATGCAATTCAGCGAATAAAGGAGGCAGATTAAGGCTGAAAGCATTGTAAGACAGTTTCATAATGTTTCCACATATCTTATCAGAAAGTTTTCCTGAGACCTTCTCTCAGGTAAGTCAAATATTGGCTGTGTGTCCTTGGACAACTCAGTTCACCTCTGGGCCTCAGTTTCCTCACAAATGATTAGATGAGCTCTCAGTTTTGGTACTCTGTAAATCTAATATTATAGCATTCCTTTTTCCTTCCTCACCCTCATTTCTCCCCCTCCACTTGTTTGAAGACTAACTTTGAAAACATTTTTCAAAATTTTGCCTCCAAAGAAAAATGAGATATACAGGGGAAAAAAAGTATGTTTTTCATTTTTCATATTGATTACGATGTAGACAATATCTACAGGGATATTTGTTGTTCAGCTAGTGAAGTTGTGTTGCCCCAGATCTGTGTTAAGAGTCTAGGAGGTTATTTTGAGTTGGATATGAAGGTGGACTTAGAGGAAGGACTAAGTCCTTAGAGGACTTAGGAGGACTTAGACCCAGACCCCAGGCCCACAAGGATAATAGTATATAGATATTGAACAATGCCCCTCCCTCAATTCCAAAGTCGGTCTTGGTTTCACTAAAAGTAAGACATTTTTTGCAACGTAATAATTTTGCCATTTCCTAGATTTGCCATCTGACTATGCGACTTTGGGAAAATTGCCTGCTTTTTCTGAGCCTGTTTATTTGACAGAACATGCAGCTCACATAAGGCAATGTATGTGAGACATGTATGAAACAATAAAGTGCTACAGAATACTACACAGGATTTGTATTGTTAAACGTTGTGTTATGCTCCACCAGATTCTAGACCTGGCTTTTCCATTCTCTGTACGACCTGGAATGGAATATTCATGTGGATTTGATTTCCACATTTACAGAAGTAAAGAAGTTGGACTGAGCAATACTTTAAGAGTCTATCCAGTTTTTAATATTACACTGTATGTTAACTAACTAGAATTTAATTTAAGAACTTAAAAAGAAAATAAAAATAAAAAAAGAGCCTATCCAGTTTTAACGCTCTGGGATTCTAGAATTTGTTCCAAGCCCCATTCTGATCACCTCTTCTCTGGCTCTGGTCAGCCTTCAAAGGAAAATGGCTGACTATCCAGATGGCTTTGTTTAGGGTAGGAGGCAGACATTAGTGAAGAGAATTGCTCCCAGGAGCTCCAGTAGCCAAGACCAAGGTGCAGTAAGCGGCATTACCTACACTTCTAGGGGCTGCACTGGGCTATAAGGCTAGTAACCAATTGGGAGTTTTTTCTGGCCTCATCATTATGGGTTGCTTTCTCCCCAGAGGCCATTTCTAATTTTTGCTTGAAAGCATAGTATTTGTCTGTCTTATTCCTCCAACAGTTGGCAGGATGTCACCTTGCTTCAGACTGCCTTTCTGACTCAGTCTGTTCATCTGTAAAGCAGGCACAATAATGTTTATACCATACCTGATCAGTTTGGGGTTGCAAATTCTTTCAATGCCTTTGATTCATGGTGAGTACAAATAAACCATTGCACACCGTGTTCTTAAGCCATTGTGTGTACATGGGGTTTCAATGCCTTCTTTCCTCTTTCTAGGTAACAGTTCATTTCCAAGCCAAGGACCTGAAACCTGTTTACTTCTCCCAGCTGTGCAAAAGCACATTCAAGTGAATGACTAAAATGCAACCGCAGTGCATGTCGCAGACATTGGCAGCAGCAGGGGAGTCAGCACCCTTAAAGGACTACCTGGGAAATCATGCTGCTGTGAAATCACGTTGCAGCACACAATTGCTCTCTATCCATAGACCATTCTTGACCAAGCAAGCATGCACATCATGGGCAGTTACATTCTCAAGTTTTTAAAACCAAGGGGAACTTGTATACTGGGCCTGTTTTTCAGCCTGTTTGCTACCTTTTTTGCATTCTGTCCCATGTGAATTTTACAGACACTGGGCTAATAAGGGTATTCAGACACCTGGACACACATTCCTAGAATGTCATTATATGGTCCTAATTCCACGTCACTGAACGATACAGACAAGACCCTGTTTACAACTTTTTCTTTTTTTTTAATTTCAGATCTTTCTGAGGAGATTATTATATATGACATATCTATAGCTATGTGTATGGCCATAGATGTATTTCTGTGTGTACATATGTATAGTCATGTATTCTTACATATGTACATACAAATACAGAGATATATAAAGTACATAGAAATTCCTTACTTGTAAATAGCCAAAGGGTACTGACATGAATGACAAATTTTCACATTTAAATAGTCATCAACATGAAGCCATGTTTAATGCTTGTATAATGTGATGCAATAAAATTTAAAATAAATTTATGCACATGGAATATTTTCAGTTGGGTCTTCTGAAATTCTGTCATATTTTTTTCTCATAGAATAAGAGAAATTAGAGTGATATCTTTAAAGGAAGGTTTATTACTCCCACACACTCCTGAGAAATCACTTCAGACAGAGTACATTTTTTTTTCCATCTTGTTTCTAGGCTACTTTTTTAGATATCAAGCCAACTAATTAGAGATCTCTCAGAAGAACTTGGAAAATGTCATTGACATAACTTTGTTGAGGAAATATGAAATATAGCCAATGACACTTACGTATGATGTTTTAATTGCCCTGATTAGTTTGGTCTGCTAATCTTTGGAAGAGGCCATACATCTGTTTAAAAAAAAAAGGTTTCTAAACAATGCCTGTTGTGGTTACTCTTTTCTAAAGAGAGCAGAACCTGCCCTTGAACTATGTTATCATCTTGCCTATGTGAGTTAAGGAGATGAAATGCTCCCATTACCAGGTCCATCAAACACTGTCCTAGTTTAGATACGTATTCACATAAGCCGGTTGATTCCCAAAGACCTTAGGTGTTTTCTTAGCCTATATAGTACCAGCAGTCAGAGTGGCATTGGACAGGGTAGAACTTCAACCATTTCTTAGTTTTCTCTATGACCTGATGTTCCTGGGAGTGAAGTCCTAACCCTAGCAGGGCCTAAACTAAGGAGATGCACTTTATGGAAACTGAGACAAAAAGCCATTGAAAGAGTTTTCTTTTCAATCACTGGCTGAGAAGTCTGTGAACTTTTTCACAGCAGCCCCAAGGAAAAGGAATTTCCATGAAAAGTCTCCAGAGATGAAATGCAAATAGATTCCAATAAGACAACTTGCCATACTGACTCAGCTTGTCACTTTTGTTCAGTATGCCTGAAGCTCCACCCCAAGCATCATGGCCCAATAAATCCTTGGGGCAGGTAGAACAGTGGGGGCAAAGAATCGTGAGTCCCTCTTTGGGTTTGGAATGGGCCATGAACAGTCACAGCTAGGTAGAGGATTACCAAAGGCACTGATCAGGATAAAGAAGTAAACATTTATTAAGTGCAACTTTCTCCCTGGTCTGAGCATAAACTGATCTTAACTCCATGACCAAAACCTTTTTCTGCCTGTGGTGTCCTGCCTTTGCTATTCCAAGTGTTTCTGTCAATCACAATTCCTGATTCCCTGTTTGGGGTACAAGGAAAATGTGGTGAATATCTTAAGATGTCTTTAGGCTTGTAGGGAGGAGGAAGGCAAAGAAAGAGAAGAGAATTTCTGATGTACTTAATAAGAAATCAAGTGTTAGGAATAACATCACCAAATTGGAGACATAGTTTCCTCTCTTTGTTCCCCCTCACAAGAAGAAAACTAACAACCATTCATGGATAAGACCACAGAGAGAAACTTAGAATGCAACAGTGATGCTGAAGCACCCCCTGTACTATGGGGACCAAAAACAACCACATTAGAAGGATAAGAGGGGCAGCTACTCGCTGACCAGATTGCCCCTCTTCCAGGCTGGTACAGTGCTATGCCAAGAGGTCTCCTCTGAGCCTGCAGTTCCTTCAAGGGGAAAAGAGAGCTCAGTGTGAACATCCAGCACCCCCAGTATTGTGGGTCACTTCTTAGCAGTCCTCATTCTAATTTTGCCCCACAGGAATTGCAGGGGAACATGCAGAACTTGACCACTGGGAACCTGATTGTGATGGAGGACAGGGAGGAGCTTGCAACAACCAGCAGTCAGATCTTGGAAAATTGAGTTCCTAGCTTCAATGCCCAAGAAATAATCCCAACCAGTGGCTTTGTTCATCTGCAGAGCCATGACCAGGGAACTTGGTGGGATGCCTGATTCAGGATGGCTGAATAAAAACAAAATCCAATTATATGCTGCCTAAAAGACACACATAGACTGACTGAAGAGAAAGAAAAAGATATTTCAATTAAATGGTAACCAACAAAACAAAACCCAAAAGGTAGCTATACTTATCAGAAAAACTAAAATGGTAAAAGGAGGCAAAGGAGTCATTATATAATGATAAAGGGGTTAACCCATCTAGAAAATATAATAATTGTAAGTATTTGCACCCAGCATCAGAACACCTGAACATATAAACCAAAGGTAATGTAGGGGCGCCTAAGTGGCTCAGTTGGTTAAGCGTCCGACTTCGGCTCAGGTCATGATCTCACAGCTCGTGGGTTCAAGCCCCGCATCAAGCTCTGTGCTGACAGCTCGGAGCCTGGAGCCTACTTCGGATTCTGTGCCTCCCTCTCTCTCTGCCCCTAACCCAGTTGTGTTCTGTCTCTGTCTCTCTCAAAAATAAACATTAAAAAAAGTTTAAATCAAAGGTAATAGAGTTAAAAGGAGAAATGAATGGCAATACAATACTAGTTAGAGACTTCAATACCCCTTTCAATAATGGATAGATCATCCAGACAGAAAATCAATAAGAAAATGGCAGATTTGAATAACACTATAGACCAAATGGACATAACAGACCTATGGAGAACATCTATCTGACAATACCAGAATACACATTCTTCTCAAATGCACATGGAAGTTTTTCTAGGATAGACCCTATGGTAAACTACACAATAAGTCTTTGCAAGTTCAGAAAGATTGAAATCATGCCAAGTATTCTCTTTGTCCATAGTGGTATGAAACTACACATCCATAAAAAAGGGAAACTGGAAAATTCATGAACGCACAGAGATTAAACAACACTCTCCTTAACAGCCTGGATCAAAAAAGAAATTAAAAATATCTTGGGACAAATGAAAGTGGAAATACAACATACTGGAACTTACGGAATGCAGCAAAGCAGTTCTAAGAGGGAAGCTCACAACAGTAATGCCTACATTAATAAACAAGAAATACCTCAAATAACCTAATTCTACACCCTAAGGACCTAGAAACAGAAGAACAAACTGAGCCCAAAGTTAACAGAGGAACAAAATCATAAAGATTAGAACAGAAATAAGAGAACAGTAAACAATTCAAAAGATTATCTTTTCATAAAATCAACTCTTAGTTTTGTTAAAATTGACAAATTTTAGCAAGGCTGACCAAGGGAAAAAGACAAGACCCAAATCAGCAAAGTTATAAATGAGAAAGGAGACATTACAACTGAATCCACAGAAATGCAAAGATCCTAAGAGGCAACTAAGAAAAATTACATGCCAATAAACTGGAATACCTCGAATAAATGAAAAAAATTCCTAGAAACATGTAACTTACCAAGACTGAGTCAGGAAGAAATAGAAAATCTGAACAGACTAGGAACTCTGCCTGGGTGGCTCAGTCAGTTAAGCATCTGACTTCTGCTCAGGTCATGATCTTGGGGTTCATGAGTTCAAGCCCTGCATCAGGCTGTCTGCTGTCAGTGTGGAGCCTATGGATCCTATGTCCCCCTCTCTCTCTGCCCTTTCTGTGCTTGCACTCTGTGTCTCACTCAAAATAAATAAATGAAGAAAAAAAAATGTGAACAGAACAATTTCTAGTAAGGTGGTTAAACCAGTAATCAAAATTTTCCCACTAAAGAAAAGCTCCAGGCCCGACGGCTTCAATGGTATATTTTGCCAAACATTTAAGAATTAATGCCAATTTTTTGCATATCTTTCCAAAAAAATCAAAGAAGATGGAAGACTTCAAAACTCATTTTTCAAGGTCAGGGTTACTCTGATACCAAAATCGGAAAAGGGACTCTATAAGGGAAAGAAAACTAGAGGCCAATGTCCCTAATGAATAAGATGCAAACATTCTCAAGAACATACTAGCAAGCTGAATTCGGCAGCACATTAAGAGTATTATCAGGGGGGCGCCTGGGTGGCGCAGTCGGTTAAGCGTCCGACTTCAGCCAGGTCACGATCTCGCGGTCCGTGAGTTCGAGCCCCGCGTCAGGCTCTGGGCTGATGGCTCGGAGCCTGGAGCCTGTTTCCGATTCTGTGTCTCCCTCTCTCTCTGCCCCTCCCCCGTTCATGCTCTGTCTCTCTCTGTCCCAAAAATAAATAAACATTGAAAAAAAAAATTTTAAAAAAAAGAGTATTATCATTCACCAGGATCTGGTGGGATTTATCTCTGGGTGCAATGATGATTCAACATACACAATTCAATAAATATGATACATCACATTAATCGAATGAAAGAAAAAAAAGCATATGATTATATCAGTAGGTAACACCAAGTGTTTGACAAAATTCAACATTTGTTCATAATAATTCCTAACAAATTAGGTATAGAAGGAACATATTTCAACATAATATAGGTCACATATGACTATCCCACAGCTAATATCATATTCAATAGTGAAAGGCTGAAAAGCTTTTCCTCTAAGAACAAGAACAAAGGTGACTACTCTGACCATTCCTATTCAACACAGTAATTGAAGTCCTATCCAGAGCAATCAGGTAAGAAATAAAAGACATCAGAAATGCAAAGGACGAAGTAAAATTGTCTCTGTTTACAGATGATTTTATATAGAGAAAATCTATAAAGACTGACTACAATTACTAAAAAATTGTTAGATCTAGTCAATGAATTCAGTAAAGTTGTAGGAAACAAAATTAACATAAAGAATCACTAGCAACTCTCATGCATTGGAAGAACAAATATTGTTAAAATGTCCATACTACCCAAAGCAATCTACAGACTTAATGCAATCCCTATCAAAATACTGACAGCATTTTTCACAGAACTAGAACAAACAATCCTAAAATTTGTACAGAACCACAAGACACTGAATAGCCGAAGCAATCTTGAAAAAACAAAACAAAACTGGCATCATGCTGGAGAGGGGCTTGGAAAGATGGTGGAGTAGGAGAACCCTAAGCTCACCTCATCCCAGCTTTACAGCTAGATTTATCACTCACATCCAAGTAAATAAACTGAAGAGTGATCCAAAGACGGGCAGAACAAACTCTACAACTAAATGTAGATAAGAAGCTCATTGGAGAGGTTAGGAAGGGCAGAAACAGTGGTTAGGATCTGCCTGCAGGAGGGAGGGGGCTGCAGTCATGCTGAGGGGAAAGCACAGGGAGGCCACATGGGGAAAATGAATTCCCATGTCTGGCCTTGGAAACTAGAAGGGACTGAATTCCCTGCTTTCAGGGGACTTTAAAAGTCAGCTGACTGAGGGGTACCTGTGTGGCCCAGTCCGTTGAGGATCAGATTTCACCTCAGGTCATGATCTCAAGACTTGTGGGTTGGAGCCCCATGTCAGACTCTGTGCTGACAGCTCCGAGCCTGGAGCCTGCTTCAGATCCTGTGTCTCCCTCTCTCTCTGTCTCTCCCCCACTCACACTCGATCTCCCTCTCTCAAAAATAATGAAAACATTTTTTAAAATCTCTAGGAAAACAAGCCAGCTGACTCAGCACTGGGCAAGCCAGGAGGGGGACTGATAGCCAGTCTCCACCCTTAAAGAAATGGTAGTCCAAGGAAAAGTAACATAGAAACAACAGCTTACACAATGGGAAGGAGCTCTGTTTATATTGATTTGGGAGCATGTTGGGGGAAGGGGAACAAAGTAGCTGGCAGGTGACATTTTCCTCCCCCACCCCTCAGCATGAACACAGAGCCACGTGTGGGAGGCAACAATGAACAGACACTTGCTATTCAACCTGTTAGCAGTGTGCCTGCCGTGAGTTCTCCCTGAGGACTCCAAGCCTGCTGGCCTTGGCCCTGGGCTCAGTGCAAATCTTGCTAAAGCCCGCACACCCTACCCAGCTACTGTATGCACAGATGTGACACGCCACAGTTGCCATACTTCTTACCCAGCCATTGTGCACATAGACACTGGGAGCATAGATGCTGCACCCAGCCACTGCAGGAGAAGATGCTGCAGACCGCTGGCCACTACAGCTGCTGCATTTCATGCCCCCAGTGGCCATTGGGCTGTGAGGAATAGAGCAGGACTAGTGGCTCAGTGCAAATCTTGCTAACAGTGCCACCCAGCACCTGAGCCCTTCTGCTGTCACAGCCCCTCAAAGCCAGCCTGCCTGGGGCTCACTAGTATCACAGAGAGCAAGCACAGTCCATCACAGGCAGAGAGTCAGTGCAGATGTCTGGAGTGAAAGGAAAAGCGATTCAGATTCAATAGCAGGATGCAAGCAACACACATAGGAGACTCCTTTGAAGAGCCAGGTTCTGATGAACAGGAGACATTGCACTGGAGGTCACTACAGGACCTCTTCTTCATATGTCTTCTACTCTGAAGAGAAGATGTATGTATCTGACCTTCTTAACACACAGAAACAGACACTGTGAGGTGGACAAAATGAGGAGACAGAGAAATATGTCCCAAATGAAAGAATAGGACAAAATTACAACAGATCTAAGCAAAAGAGAAATAAGTAATATGCCTGATACAAAATTTAAAGTAATGATCATATGCAAAAATTCTCAACGAGATACTAGCAAATCAGATCCAACAATACATTAAAAGAATTATTCAGCATAATCAAGTGGGATTTATTCCTGTGATGCAGGGCTGGTTCAATATCCACAAATCAATGTGATACATCATATTAATAAAAGAAAGGGTCAGAACCACATGATCCTCTCAACAAATGCGGAAAAAGCATTTGACAAAATACAGCATCGTTTCTTGATAAAAACCCTCAAGAAAGTAGGGATAAAAGGATCATACCTCAGGATCATAAAGGCCATATACGAAAGACCCACTGCTAAAATCATCCTCAAAGGGGAAAAACTGAGAGCTTTTCCCCTACAGTCAGGAATACGACAAGGATGTCCATTCAACAAGGATGTTATTCAACATAGTGTTGGAAGTCCTAGCCTCAGCAATCAGACAACATAAATAAATAAAAGGCATCCAAATCAGCAAGGAGGAAGTCAAATGTTCACTCTCCACAGACAACATGATACTCTATGTGGAAAACCTGCCAGAACTGATACATGAATTCAGCAAAGTCACAGGATATAAAATCAATGCACAGAAATCAGTTGCATTTCTATACACCAATAATGACGCAACAGAAAGATTAAGGAATTGATCCCCTTTACAATTGCACCAAAATATCTAGGAATAAACCTAACCAAAGAAGTAAAAAATCTATACACGCAAAACTATACAAAACTTATGAAAGAAATTGAAGACAAAAAAAAATGGAAAAACATTCCATGCTCATGAATTGGAAGAACAAATATTGCTAAAATGTCGATACTACCCAAAGCAATCTACATATTCAATGCAATCCCTATCAAAAGAACACCAGCATTCTTCACAGAGCTAGAACAAACAATCCTAAAATTTATATAGAACTAGAAAAGACCCTGAATAGCCAAAGCAATCCTCAAAAAGCAAACCAAAGCTGGAGGCATCACAATTCCAGACTTCAAGCTGTATTACAAAGCTGTAATTATTAAGACAGTATGGCACTGGCACAAAATCAGACACATAGATCAATGGTACAGAACCCAGAACCCAGAAATGGACCCACAAATGTATGACCAACTAATCTTCAACAAAGCAGGAAAGAATATCCAATAGAAGACAGACAATCTTTTCAACAAATTGTGTTGAGAAAACTGGACAGCTGCATGCAAGGGAATGAAACTGGGCCACTTTCTTATATCATACACAAAAATAAATTCAAAATGGATTAAAGTCCTAAATATAAGACCTGAAACCATAAAAGTCCTAGAAAAGAGCACAGGTAGTAACTTCCATGATATGAGCCAAAAAAATTTGTCTCGAGGTGAGGGAAATAAAAGCAAAAATAAACTCTTGGGACTATATCAAAATAAAAACCTTCTGCACAATGAAGGAAATAATCAGCAAAACTAAAAGACAACCTACAGAATAGGAGGAGATATTTGCAAATAATATATCTGATAAAGGGTTAGTATCCAAAATAAACAAAAAACTGGTACAACTCAATACCCAAAAAGCAAATAAACCAATTTTAAAATGGGCAGAAGACATGAATAAACATTTCTCCAAAGAGGGCATACATATGGTCAATGGACACATGGGAAGATGTTCAACATCAGTCACCATCAGGGAAATGCAAATCAAAACCAGAATGAGATATCACCTCATACCTCTCCGAATGGTTAGAATCAACAACACAAGAAACAGATATTGGTAAGAATGTGGAGAAAAACAAATTCTCTTACACAGTTGGTGGGAATGCAAACTGGTGCAGCCACTGTGGAAATAGTATGGAGGTTCTTCAAAAAGTTATAAATAGAACTACCCTACAATCCAGTAATCACACTACTATTTACCTTCAAAATACAAAAACATTAACCAAAAGGGACATGAACTCCTATGTTTATTGCAGCACCATTTACAATGGCCAAATTATGGAAGCAACCCAAGTGTCCATCAACAGGTGAATGGATAAAGAAGATGTGGGGTATACATATGTACACACACACACACACACACACACACACACAAATATCATAAAAAGGAATGAAATCTTGCCATTTGCAATAACATCGAGGGAGCTAGAAAGTATAATGCTAAGTGAAATAAGAGAAAAACAAATAACATATGATCTCACTCATATGGAATATAAGAAACAAAGAAGATAAAAAACAAAAAGATGAAGAGGCAAACCAAGAATGGCACTCCTTTTTAAAATTTTTTTATGTTTATTTATTTTTGAGACAAAGAGAAACAGAGCATGAGTGGGCAAGGGGCTGAGAGAGGAGACATAGAATCCTAAGCAGGCTCTAGGCTCTGAGCTGTCAGCACAGAGCCCGACGTGGGGCTCGAACTCATGAACCACAAGAATCATGACCTGAGCTGAAGTCAGATGCTTAATGGACTGAGCCACCCAGGCACCCCAAGAATTATACTATTATAGAAAACAAACTGATGATTACTAGAGGGGCGGTGGGTGGAGGAATGGGTGAAATAGGCCATAGGGATTAAAGAGTACACTTATCATGATGAGCACTAAGTAATGTATAGAATTGTTGAGTCACTGTATTGTGTACCTGAAACTAATATAACACTGTATAACTTACTATACTGGAATCAAACAAAAGGCAGATGAAAACACCACAAAAAAGAAAACACAAATCAATATGTCTAATGAAATAGATGCAAAACTCAATAAAGTACTAGCAAACTGAATTCAACAATACATTTAAATGGAGTACTATGTGGCAATGAGAAAGAATGAAATATGGCCCTTTGTAGCAACGTGGATGGAACTGGAGAGTGTGATGCTAAGTGAAATAAGCCATACAGAGAAAGACAGATACCATATGTTTTCACTCTTATGTGGATCCTGAGAAACTTAACAGAAACCCATGGGGGAGGGGAAGGAAAAAGAAAAAAAAGAGGTTAGAGTGGGAGAGAGCCAAAGCATAAGAGACTCTTAAAAACTGAGAACAAACTGAGGGTTGATGGGGGATGGGAGGGAGGGGAGGGTGGGTGATGGCTATTGAGGAGGGCACCTTTTGGGATGAGCACTGGGTGTTGTATGGGAACCAATTTGACAATAAACTTCATATACTGAAAAAAAACAAAAAAAACAATACATTTTAAAAAATCATTCACAACAATAAAGTGGTATTTATTCCAGGGATAGAATGGTGGTTCAATATTTGTCAATCAATCAATGTGATACATCACATTCACCAGAGAAAATATAAAAACCATAAAATTATCTCAATAGATACAGAAAAAGCAGTTGACAAAATACAACATCCATTCACAATAAAATTCTAAACAAAGTGGGTTTAGAGGGAATATGCCTCAATGTAACAAAGGCCATATATGGAAAAACCCACAGCTAACATCATACTCAATGATTGAAGACTAAACACTTATCCTCTAAGATTAGGAACAAGATGAGAACGTTCACTCTCACCACTTTTATTTAACGTAGTACTGCAAGACCTAGCAGCAACAATAAGACAAGAAATAAAAGGCATCCAAATTGGTAAGGAAGAAAGAAACCTGAACCATTTGCAGATGACATACCATATATATATATATATATATATATATATATATATACACATATATATATATACATATAGTGTGTGTGTATCACCCTAAAGACTACACCAAAAAAGTATTAGAACTGATAAATCAATTTAGTAAAGTTGCAGGATACAAAACTAATATACAGAAATTTGCTGTGTTTCTATACACTAATAATGAAGTAGCAAAAAGAGAAATTAAGAAAACAATCCCATTTACAATTACATCAAGAGTAATGAAATGCCAAGGAATAAACCTAACCAAGGAGGTGAAAGACCCATACTCTGACAACTATAAAATATTGATGAAAGAAATTGAAGATGACACACATAAATGGAAAGGTATTCTATGCTCATGCTTGAAAGAATCAATATCTTTAAAATGCCTGTACTACCCAAAACAATCTACAGATTTGATGCAATCTCTATCAAAATAGCAAGAGCACTTTTCAAAGAACTAGAACAAATAATACTCAAATTTGTATGGGACCACAAAAGATCCCGAATAGTCAAAGCAATCTTGAAGAAAAACAAAACTGGAGCTATCACAATCTCAGATTTCAAGATATACTACAAAGATACAGTAATCAAAACAGTATGGTACTGGCACAAAAACAGACACATTGATCCATGAAACAGAATAGAGAGCCCAGAAATAAACTCATGCTTATATGGTCTATTAGTTTATAACAAAAGAGGCAATAATATACAATGGGGAAAAGACAGTCTGGGAAAACTGGATAGCTATATACAAAAGACTAAAGCTGGATAACTTTTTAATGGCATACACAAAAATAAACTCAAAATCAGTTAAAGGTCTAAATGTGAAACCATAAAGCATAAAACTCCTATAAGAAAATACAGGGGATAATCTTTTGGACATAGGCTTTAGCAACATTTTTCTACATGTCTCCTGAGGCAAGGGAAACAAGTACGAAAATTAACTATTGGACTACAATCACTAATCATCAGGAAAATGCAAATCACAACCACATTCAGATACCCTCTTATACCTGTCAAAATGGCTAGAATCAAAAAGACAAGAAATAACAAATGTTGGCAAGGATGTGGGGAAAAGGAAGCTTCATGCACTGTTAATGAGAATGTAAATTGGTGCAACCATTGTGGAAAATAGTATGGAAGTTCTTTTAAAAATTAAAAATAGAAATGCCATGTGATCCAATATTCCCACTACTGAATGTTTACTGAAGAAAATAAAAACACTAATTTGAAAAAATATATTCATTCCTATGTTTATTGCAGGATTATTTACAATCGCCAAGATATGGAAGCAACCCAAGTGTCCATCAATAGATAAATGGATAAAGAAGTTGGGGACACCTGGGTGGCTCAGTCAGTTAAGTGTCTGACTGTTGATATCAGCTCAGGTTTGACCTCGTGGTCATGAGATTGAACCCCATGTCAGGCTCCACACTGAGCATGGAGCCTGCTTGGGATTCCCGCTTTCTCTCTCTCTCTGCCTCTTTCTTTCTCTTTCTTTGTCTCTCTGTCTGTCTGTCTGTCTCTCTCTCTCTCTCTCTCTCTCTCTAAGTAAGTAAGTAAGTAAGTAAATAAATAAATAAATAAATAAATAAATAAATAAATAAAACATTTGGGAAAAAAGAAAATATTTTTAAAAAGAAGTGTTATATATACAATAGACTAATACTAAGCCATTAAAACAATTAGATCTCTCCATTTGTGACAACATAGATGGACTTAGAGGATATTATGCTAAATAAAAAAGTCAAAGATAAATTACCATATGATTTCACTTATATGTAGACTCTAAAAATAAAACAAACAAGGAAACAAATAAAAAAAAAAAAAACAGACTCTAAAATACAGAGAACAAACTAGTGGTTGCCAGAGGGGAGGTGGGTAGAAAGATGGGTAAAATAAATAAAAGAGCTTAAGAGGTACAAACTTCCAGTTTTAAAATAAATAAGTCATGGAGATAAAAAGTACAGCATAGGGACTATTGTAATAACACTGTATGGGGACAGATGGTGACCACAATTATCATGATATTGAATAATGTATAGAATTGTTGATTCTGGGCGTCTGGGTGGCTCAGTTGGTTAAGCATCCGACTTGTGCTCAGGTCATGATCTCACAGATCGTGGGTTCAAGCCCCACATCAGACTATGCTGACAGCTCAGAGCCTGGAGCTTGCTTCGGATTCTGTCTCCCCCTATCTGCCCCTCCCCCACTCGTGCTCTGCCTGTCTCTCTCTCTCTCCCTCAAAAATAAACAAACATTAAAAAAAATTAAAAAAAGAATTGTTGAAATAATGTTATACACCTGAAACTAATATAATAGTGTATATTATTTATACTTTCATTAAAAAAAGAATACCATGAAGAATCTAATTAAAATGGGCCAAGGATCTGAACAGACATTTTCCCAAAGAGGACATGCAGATGACCAACAGATACATGAAAAGATTTTTAACATCACTAATTATGAGGGAAATGCAAATCAAAACCACAATAAGATATCACCTTAGACCTGTTAGAATAGCTATTATCACATAGAAGAGAAATAATAAGAGTTGGCGAGGATGTAGAGAAAATAGAACATTTGTGCACTGTTGGCAGGAATAAAATTGTTGTAGCCACTATGGAAAACAGTATGGAGGTTTCTCAAAAAATTAAAAATAGAACTACTATATAATCCAACAATTCCACTCCTGGGATTTCATCCAAAGGAAACAAAAACACTAACTCAAAAAGATCTCTGCAAGTTCATGTTTATTGTGGAATTGTTTATAATAGCCATGATATGGAAGCAACCTAAGTATCCATCGATGAATTAATAGATAAAGAAAATGTGAGATAGCTATATCTATATACACATATATAGGTATGTATATATATGTGTGTACATATATACACACACACAATAGAATATTGTTCAGCTGTAAAACGAAGGAAATCTCATCATTTGCAACAACATGTGTGTACCTTGAGGGCATTAGGCTAAGCAAAATAGGTCAGACAGGGAAAGACAAATACTATATGATCTCAAATGTGGAATCCAAAAAAAAAAAAAAAAAAAATGCAAAAAAAAAAAAAAAAAAAACCCCAACAACCAAACTCATAGACAAGGAGAACAGACTGATGGTAGTCAGAGGTGGGGAATGGGTGATATGACTGAAGGTGGTCAAAAGGTACAAACTTCCAGGGGCTCTTGGGTGGCTCAGTCGGTTGAACATCTGACTTTAGCTCAGGTCATGATCTCATGGTTTGTGAGTTTGAGCCCCACAACAGGCTCTGTGCTGACAGCTCAGAGCCTAGAGCCTGCTTTAGATTCTGTGTCTCCCTCTCTCTCTGCTCCTCTCCTGCTTGCACTCTATCTGTCTCTCTCTCACAAAAATAAACAAACATTGGGGCGCCTGGGTGGCGCAGTCGGTTAAGCGTCCGACTTCAGCCAGGTCATGATCTCGCGGTCCGTGGGTTCGAGCCCCGTGTCGGGCTCTGGGCTGATGGCTCAGAGCCTGGAGCCTGTTTCCGATTCTGTGTCTCCCTCTCTCTCTGCCCCTCCCCCGTTCATGCTCTGTCTCTCTCTCTGTCCCAAAAATAAATAAACGTTGAAAAAAAAATTAAAAAAAAAAATAAACAAACATTAACAAAAGGTATAAACTTCCAGATATAAAATAAGTCCTGGAGATATAATATAAAGATATTGTGGTGATTAATGTTAATAATACTGTGTTGCATATTTCAAAGTTGACGTCTTAAAGGTCTTCCACATAAGTAAAAAACTATAATGAGATGTGGAGATAGATGTTAACTAGACTTACTTTGATCATTTCACAATGTATACAAATACTGAATTATTATGGAGTACACCTAAAACTAATATAATGGTATATTTCATTTTTTAAAAGATATTAAATAAGTATGGGGAGCCTGGGTGGCTCAGTCAGTTAAGTGTCCGACTTCAGCTCAGGTCATGATCTCAAAGTTTGTGAGTTCGAGCCCTGCATCGGACTCTGTGCTGACAGATCAGAGCCTGGAGCCTGCTTTGGATTCTGTGTCTTCTTCTCTCTCTGCCCCTCCCCTACTCATACTCTGTCTCTCTCTCAAGAATAAATAAACATAAAAAATTTTAAAACAAAGATAAATAAATACTAGGGATGTAATGCACAACATGATCCCTATAGTTAATACCGTCTTATATTATATTTGACAATTTTTAACAGAGTAGATCTTAAAAGTTCTCATAAGGAAAACAACATTGATTGATTGATTGATTGATTGATTTTGGTATCTATATAAGATGATGGATGTTAACTAAACTTAAATCATTTCAACAATATATGTAAGTCAAATCATTATGCTGTATGGCTTAAATTTGTACAGCATCAATTATATCTTAATAAATGAAAAATTTAAAAAGAAATCGAATGTTTATTGGATGAATGCATACAAAAGCAAATACTATAACCATCAAAATATCAGCATATATTTATGATGAACTTTCTTCCCAGTCTTGATGGTGGAATATTTTAAATATCATGCATAATGAATATGCCATAATTTGAGGATTTTCTGATCTACCAAATCTTATGAGTCTTCATAAGACTAGTATACTAGAAATATCCTACTTCAACACTGTAATTCATTAAAACTTCGGCCATCTGGGTCTTTCAAGAAAGTAGTGATTTTAATAAATTTATCCAAATAGTTCACAAGGGTGGTCAACCTTGGAACTGATAAAATTTTATTTTAGCTGACTTTTTAAATGAACATCTTTGTGCAAATGTACCATACACTTTCTAGGGGTTCTTAAAGGAAATTGAAACCCATTTATCCTTTGCTTGATTCAGTGTCAGCACTGTAAATATATTATTCTAATGTACAGCAGAGACAGATGAAGAATATAGCATATACCCCTGCCAGGCAGCAGATCCTTCTGGATTCAACACTCCAGAGCCTCAAATGATTCTCAGGAAAGTGTTGGTGAAAAACCTATCTTTGCATCTTGGCCTTCAGAGCTGGCTGCCCTACTTACACAACTTCCTTCACCTTAGTCCCAACTCCATGCTAGCCAGGTCCACCTCCTCACATTCCCCAGAAAAGCAGACACCTTCACTCCTTCTGAAGATTTGTTTATACTCTTCCTGCACCAACACTCCTGGCCAAACATACTCCCTTTCTTCTCTGCATGTTCAAATCAGTTCTAGCTTCAAGGACTAGCTCAAACTCTAGCTGTTCAACACGTCCATCTTTCAACAAGTCCTGTTCCTGAGTTCCCCTCCTGCCGGAAGTCTCCTATTACACAATCTGCCCCACTCACTTAGACTTTTTCCTTAGCTAGTGCATACATGTCTGTCTTATATCCTCAGATAGCTTGTGATAGAGGTCAAGAACCCCTCTTCACCTTCCCCAATGCCTGACAGAGTGTAATGCCTATAGTTAAGCATTCAGTGCTTCTTAAAATAAATGAATCTGAAAGGGTGACACGTTGTTTACAGCATGCAATCAATTTCGACTCACTTTCCTGTAAATACATTTCATCATGAGATGGCCAAGTATAAGACATTAACTTTAATCCTCTAGTGAAGAAGTTAAAGTCACTCTGATTTAAGTGACAGCTATTGTTTTCCAACAGGGATATTGAGTAATTTCTCCAGATTGCCCATTGATTGTCCAAATACCAATTTTATAATATTTAACAAAAACAAAGTGGCCTTGCTTAACAACACATTCATTACATGAGTGGTTTTAAATACTTGATCTATTCAGTTTGGATTCCATTAACCTTCTAGAAGGGAAGGGTAAATATTAAAACTGTTATTAGTAGTACCCTCTGTATAGCTGCACTCAGTGTGCCTAGATGTAAGCCCCTAAGGGGGTAATCTTTAATTTTCATTGACTCAGACCTTGCTAATTAAGAAGTTATAATCATATGGAAGGGCTGAGGTCAAATATGCAAAGCAAATACTAGGAACAAAATAGAGTAAATATTTGAACCATTTTTAAAGGAATCATTTATATATAGTTTATTTGCTAGTCATAAACCCAGTTTGTTTTTCCTAATTATCATTATCATCTAGCCCAGAAGTTCTCAAACTAATTCTAGCATGCATTAGAATCACCTGGACCTTACCACCACCATTTCTGATTCCGTAGATCTAAGTTGAGCCCAAAAATTTTGTTACAAGCACCCAGGTGGTGTTAATACTTTGAAAACTGCTGATCTAATCAATATGTTGCTGGATTTTTAATTACTTTAATATACTCTACAATTCAAGCTGAACCAAATGAGTTTTGTCTGTGTAATATTTTAGAGAACATCACCATGGTGGAAAGGTAGGTGGGTAGCAATTTCAAACTGTGATCTTAGTACAGTTATAAGTTAATCAAATCATTCGTTACAAGACACTGCAACTACAGGTTCCCAGCTGAGCACTGGGCATCTCTTAAAGGATTGCTGTGTGCCACAAAATGTCGTTCACCTTGACCGGCACTCTGTATCAACCCAGGAGCCTGAGAGTAAGTTCTCCTAACTCCAACCCCTCACCCACACCAATTTAAGAATAAGCTTACATTAACATATACAATAGAGTGAAAAAATTAAGATTATACACTCCGGTGTCAGACAAAACTAAATTCAGATCCAAGGTGTATGACCATGGACAAGTGATTTAACCTCTCTAAGATACAGTTACCTCATGAAGTGGACACTATAGTACACTGCTGAGCTCCTCCTTCAATGAAGGACTTCTTGACGCGGCTTTGGGAGTGGTAAAGTCAGACAGCCTTCATCTCTTGGCCCCTTTTTAATTGCCTCGTTGCAGGGGATCACCTGGTCCCCGACCACACCCCTTCCTGTGACAGCCCTCATCTGTGACTAATTGATGCAGGAATATGATCTTGGCCGAACTCAGGATATCTCTAAAGGGCTCCTCTTACTTCCGAATCTCTGGGGAAACTGTCCTTGGATCAGCACTGTAGCTCAACCTCCACCTCTGTCCAAACCTTCTTCTTTAGTCTTCCCTCCACAGGTGTTGCTCCTAAAGGCTCTCCTTAATAAACATTAAACATACTAAACTCTATCTCAGACTCTCCTTCCCAGGGAATCAAACAAGTAGCACTCATTTAACAAACAAACATGCCAAAAGGTGGATGAAAGCTCTAAGAGGCGGGAATTGTATGAATTCATTCATCCAACAAGCATTTATTGGGCCAGACTCTGTTCTGGATGCTAACAATACAGCAATGAACACAGATAACTAAATTTAAGAAAAGAGATCATGAAAAGCATTAAGAGGTTGAAATCCATTTTTAGCTACAGCATTTATGGGCTACTTACTATAAAAAGAGAAAGGTATGTCTGCTTCCCATTACCACGGCTTCACCTGTCTAATTTTTAAATTGTCTAAGCTTATAAAATTCATGATCTGTTCAAAAACTATAAAATCCTTGATTGCTAGTCTAAGCAGATCTCAGCCTGTTGGAGCCTAATTCCCATAAGGGGTTCCTACCTTACCTCCATGGTGCCCTTGGGAGCTTAGAAATCATTATGTTGCTCTTCTGCTACATTAGATTGTAGGAAATTGTGAGGCTATTTAAAGTCCAGTTCATCTGGACACCTCATGCAGCAATTTCTGCTTCGGTGCTCACAGAACATGGCAAAATTTCTCGAACAGCCCAAGGCCCATGCCTGCCCAGACACACCACTCAGCTGTGTACTTACGGGGGTCCTGTGGCTCTAAGCTCTTTCCAGGAGCTGCAGAACAGGTTGTGTTGGTTTTCAAGCTATACAAGCCAATGGTGGTTTGCTGTCGCCATCCAGGCCTCAGCACGTAAAGTAGAACAAGGAGGCCCTTCCTCCAAGACTCACCAATGTATTGACTCTGATTGTTCCCCTCCCATTCCTGAGCTATAAATATCAAAGACCTGATTATTTGAATGTGAAGAAGAGCTAAGGAGGCAACAGATTGCTCCAAGGAGTGTGGGAGGTCATTGGTTAAATCTTCTAAATATCTCACTATTATACTTTCCTTGGAACTTCCGCACATGCTTGTCTTCTCTACTTGATCACCTCCCTTGTAGACAATCTCCTTGAGCCAGCCCCTTGTCTCTCCAACAGTGTAAATCAAGGAACTCCTTAACTCCTACCACGTTTTTGCAGCCTTGCCTTTGCCTAAGTATCTTGGCTTCCACCCAGTGTTACATAATGATGCCATGTATGGCCTCAGCAGGAAGGTAAATTTAGGTATTTATCTCTCTTGTCCTATCTTTTGTCTCTCCATCTCTCTCCTTTTTTGCCCTACATCTGCCTTCACAACTGCACTTGTTAAAAATGGTACAGTATTTTGCATGCCTTATTTATTGAAATTTCATGTTTCCTACTCTGCCTTAAGTATGGGAATAGGAGTCTTTATGTTTTTCTACTTCAAAATCATACTGTATTTTTCTTCTGTTCAGTTCTCACATGACTTTTCTCTGTAACTCAGACACTCCCAATCAAAAGAAAACTCTCCAACCCTCAGAATGGAAGAACATGTTTGCAGATTATATATCTGATAAGGGACTTATATCTTGAATATCCAAAACCTCTTACAACTCAATAATAAAAAGACAAGTCAATTAAAAATGGGCAAAGGAGCTAAACAGACATGTCTCCAAAGAGATGACCCATAAAAATAAAAAGATGCTCAACATTATTACCTATCAGGGAAATGCAGATCAAAACCATGAGGAGATACTACTTCATACCCACTAGAATGGCTATAATAAAAAATATAGTTAATGCTAAGCATTGGTCAGGATGTGGAGACATTAGAACCCCTATATACTGCTGGTAGAAATGTAAAATGGAGTGCTCACTTCGGCAGCACATATACTAAAATAAGAAATGTAAAATGGTGCAACCATTTTGGAAAACAGTCTGGCAGTTTTGCAAATGATTAAGCACAGAATTATCATAGGACCCAGCAATTACACCGATAGGCACACACTCAAGAGAAATGAAAACAAATGTCCATACAAAAACTTGTACACAGTGTTCAAAGCATCATTATTCATAACAGCCTAAAAGTGGAAAAATAGAAATGTCTTTCAACTGAGAAGCAGATAAATAAAATGTGGTATAGCCAAACAATGGGTTATTACAAGGCCATAAAAATGAAGGAAATACTGATATATGCTACAACATGGATTAACACTGAAAACCTGCAATATGAAAGAAGTCAGTCACAAAAGATAGCATATTATGTAATTTCACTCACATGAAATGTCCAGAATAATCTGTAGACACAGACAATCTGTGGTCACTTAGGGCTAAGAGGGCTGGGAGAAAATGGAGAGAGACTACAGTGGATGTGGGGCTTTTTTGTAGGTGATGAAATGTTCTAAGATTGTGGTAAGTGTTGTATAACTCTGGAAATATAATAACCATTGAATTGTACATTTCAAATTGGTTGATTGTATGGTATGTGAATTATATCTCAATAAAGGTTTTATATAAAAATATGTGTCTCACCACTCAATTGTTCAGTTTAAAATTTTTTTTTTTTTTCAACGTTTATTTATTTTTGGGACAGAGAGAGACAGAGCATGAACGGTGGAGGGGCAGAGAGAGAGGGAGACACAGAATCGGAAACAGGCTCCAGGCTCTGAGCCATCAGCCCAGAGCCCGATGCGGGGCTCGAACCCATGGACCGCGAGATCGTGACCTGGCTGAAGTCGGACGCTTAACCGACTGCGCCACCCAGGCGCCCCTCAATTGTTCAGTTTATACTAGACTATCCTATTTTGCACATTGTTTTGAAATTGCCATGTGTCATGAATATCTCCTTATGCCTCCATAGCCCAAGATTAAGCAAATGAAAATAATAACAACAGAACTTTCAAAAATTTGTGGTTCATACTGATACAAATCTGCTCTAAACACACAGAAATTCTGGATAAAATTCACAAAACAAAAATTTTAATACATAGTCAAACTTGGGGAGCACCTGGATGGCTTAGTTGGTTAATGATCTGACTCTTGATTTCAGCTCAGGTCATGATCTCACAGTTCGTGAGCTCGAGCCCCGCATTGGGCTCTGTGCTGACAATGTGGAGCCTGCTTGGGATTCTCTTTCTTTCCCTCTCTGCCCCTCCCCCACTCAAGCTGTCTCTCTCTCTCTCTCTCTCTCTCTCTCTCAAAATATAGAAACTTAAAAAACAAAAAAAGGGAAACACCAGTCCCAATATTGGAAAGAAAAATGATTGATGGTTGTCAGAGGGGAAGGGGGTTGGGAGGTGGGCAAAAAGGGTGAAGAGGGGCAGTCGTATGGTGATGGATGGTAACTAATTATGGTGATCACTTTAATTGTATGCAAATTTAAAGTTATGATATACACCTAAAATATATACCAATTTTACCTCAATTAATATTTTTTTAATGTTTATTTTTGAGACAGAGAGACAGCATGAGTGGGGGAGGGGCAGAGAGCGAGGGAGACACAATCTGAAGCAGACTCCAGGCTCTGAGCTAACAGCACAGAACCTGACTTGGGGCTTGAACTCATGGGACTGTGAGATCATGATACAAACTGAAGTCAGACACTCAAGTGACTTAGCCGCCCAGGCATCCCTCAATTAATTTTTTAATGTTTATTTTATTTTTGAGAGAGAGACAGAGACAGAGCATGAGTGGGGAAGGGACAGAGAGAGAGAGACAGACAAAGAGACAGAATCTGAAGCAGGCTCCAGGCTCTGAGCTGTCAGCACAGAGCCGGACACAGGGCTCAAACCCACGAACTGTGAGATCATGACCTGAACCAAAGTCAGATGCTTAACCTACTGAACCACCCAGACGGCCCCCAATTTTACTCAACTAAAAAAAAGTCTAAACCATAGCAATGGTACCAGCAGATGTTGAATAACCTTTGGAGGTATAGTTCTTGATGAGTTCTTAGGTCCTCATGGGGACAAAGATGAGGTTTCCACTTCCAGAATATAGAAGAGTAAGAACTCTATTCCAAAATCACTGAAAGCCTGAAGCCTTGAAGAACTGCTCCATTATTTAAAAGGGAATTTTAAAGTCTTTCTCTCCAAGTCTTTGATGGAGAACAAAGTAGCTGAGGCTACAACCCTAAACTCTGTGCCATGCATGGATATAGGATGAAAATTGATACTGTGAACCTAAGAGAGAAGCCCTAACCTGAGATAATGATGTAAATTGGTAGAAGGCAATTAAAACAAGGGCACAGCCCAAACTAATTTAAAACTTCTCTGTAAATACTCTTCCACTAACTGGAGCCCAGGAAACTCTCACTAGAAAAAAAAAACAATCCCTACTGGGGTGCCTGGGTGGCTCAGTTGGTTAAGCATCTGACTCTTGATTTTGGCTCAGGTCATGATCCCAGGGTCATGGGATCAAGCTCGCATTGGGCTCAGCACACGTCAGGCTCTGTGCACAGCATGAAACCTGCTTAAGATTCTCTCTCTCCCTAACTTGTTCTCATGCTGTCTCTCTCTCAAAAAAAAAGACAAGAAACAAAAACCCTACTGAAAATAAACTTTGTTAAAGGTCAACTACACAAGGAAAGAAACTACCCTGATGGAGAGTAAGTAAATGAACAAGAAGAAGAATTAGCACATCAAGAATTTCAGTTAACATAAAGGAGCAATAAATATGGTTAAAATTACTAGAGATAAGGGGTGCCTGGGTGGCTCAGTCGGTTAAGTACCCAGCTTTGGCTCAGATCATGATCTCACAGTTTGTGAGTTCAAGCCCTGCGTCAGGCTCTGTGATGATAGCTCTGTGATGCTTCAGATTCTGTGTCTCCTTTTCTCTCTGCCCCTCTCCTGCTTGCACTCTGTCTCTCTCTCTCTCTCAAAAATAAAAATTAAAAAAAATTATTAGAGATAAAAGAATAATTGGGAATCTTAATGAAAAAAATCCAACATTAGGAATGAAGGAAGTTTTGAAAAATTTGAAAAAGCACACCCAACTCAGAAAATGAAGAAAGTAGTCACTGAAACGGAAGATTAAATGGACAGATTAAATAGCAAATTAGAAACAGCTGAAAAGAAAATAAAATGCAATGTCCTTTTGTTTATATTTATGTGATACATCCTGAAATTTTTAAATATAGAAAATATGAACCAGATTAGGAGACCTGGAGGACAGGATAAAGAGGTATACCATTCATCTAATGGGAGTTAAAGAGTTACAGAACAGGAGCTGGGGAAGTGGGGGAATATTCAAGGAAATAATGGCTAAGAAATTTTCAGTATTAAAGACATTACTTTTTATTTTCAAATACAGTGTTAATTACTTAAAACAAAATATTTTTCAGTGAAAAGTTCTGCATGTTTATTTGCTTACACTTTTATAATCTATGTGTTATATACAGAGAGAGTCCTTTATGTGGTAGAGTGGAAATAACTCTCTGTAAAAGTTGATAAACTTAATTATATTCAATTTGACATTTTCTTCCCCAAGAACACACAACTGCAAAGACACTTGTAGACAATTTAATCAGCAAGTTGAAAAATCAGAAATGCAAACATGTTATACATTGCAATATTCAATTCCCTCAAGATTTTTCACAATAGCATACAACTTAAATATAAAAGTAAATTTTATAATAACTAAATTGTGCAGTGAATTTTCAGTACCTGTGCATGCACTCAGTTGATTCTGTTATTAATAACTGTTACTGGAAAAAAACTCAGAATCTCCTATAAGAATCAACATAAGGAGTCACTCCCCTGACCTCAAGCCTATCCCTGTCCCTTGTGTCTACATCATGGACAGACATCAAGTTGTTAACAAATAAGCTATACTTTCTGGTGTTTTTATAAATAAAACAAAATTATGAAATCTTTATATTTATGATTTAATATTTCCTTCACGTTAATGTGTGTTAATGTTGGAAATCATGTTGCTAAATGAAACTTTCTTAAGAGTTATTCTCACAATTATTCACAATTTTATATTCCTTAATATTTTTTAAATGCTATGAAAACACATGGTCATTACTCTCTATCATAACATTCTGCAAGCTAGTGACACTTTAAACCTCATCTGTAGATAAGAATGATCAGATAGAAGAGTCAAGGCAATTTCCCTAAAGGAACACAACCAGCATGTGTGACTTTGGGAAAATTAAGATTACAATCTTAGCCTCTAGGGCAAGAATTCTCAGACCCAGCACTATTGATATCTGGGGCAGGATCATTTTTTGTCATGGAGAGGGGCTGTCCACGTATCGTAGAATATTTAGCAGAGTCCCTGAATTCTATCCACTAGATGCCAGTAGCATCTCATCACCAGCTGTGACAACCAAAAATGTATCTAGATATTTCCAAATGTCCCCTCCGATGCCAAATTGCCCCATTAGAACCACTGGTCTAGAGAGGATTTTAAAGCATAAGCAATCAAACAGGTGCATATACACTTACACCATTTCACATCTTACATATAACATTTTCATTTCTTTATGAAGTGAATATGATTGATCCGTAGCATTCTTTAAAGTTTCCATTCTTCTGTTCAAATAATCCTGCTTATTCCTAAATATAGGTCAACATTTCAACGACACACGTTTTTTAGAGAAAGAACTATCTCCACATTATTAACAGTTCACCTTTTTTTAAAACTAGCAAGTGACCTTTGTCTCAAATTTTGATTTCCAATCATATTGACATTTTAAGTAACACTATTTAAGCTAATAAAGTGCTATCTGATCTTTTATACTCACATTATTTCGTGAGGTAGTTAAGTTTAGTGTTAAATTCCATCATTAGAGGAGATTAAGGATAAATTCAAGGTCATATACAACTTGTCAGTGGCAAAATGAAAATAGACAACTTATGTGGCTTTTCCCTCCTGTTAGGATTGTTGTGTTTCAAAATAATTAAGAACATTAGGTGATTTTATTGCATTATATTAACATTTTACCCCTATTTGGTTTTGCCCAAATATTCAGATAAGATAAAACATTTTTTATAATTAATAACAGTACTTTGATTTCTTAAGAGTCCTGTCTGTCACTGTGATGTATTTATAAAGGTAAAATATTAACAGTTCCCAATGTCACAAAGATATACTTTGTTAAAGAAAGTGGACAAGAATGGAAGTACCATATCTCTCATGAAGAATACACTGCATAAGGGCGCCTGGGTGACTCAGTCGGTTGAGGTCAGACTTCGGCTCAAGTCATGATCTCGTGGTTTGTGAGTTCAAGCTTCACATTGGGCTCTGTGCTGCCAGCTCGGAGCCTGGAGCCTGCTTCATATTCTGTGTCTCCCTCTCTCTCTCTCTCTGCCCTCCCCTGCTCATGCTCTCTCTCTCTCAAAAATAAATAAAAACATTAAAAAAATTAAAAAATATATACTGCATAATCCCTTGGCAGTTAGATAAGAGAAAAAATTATTTAAAAAGTAGACTTTGATTTCCAAATTTGAAGCATTCTACACACATATGCACTTTCACTTATTAAATAATTAACAGTAGTTCAAATCACACTTGCATAAAATAAATAAGATCATATCTAACTACTCATTAAAAAATTGTAGAAAGATTTACAAAGTTTGATGTATGCTGACAAATATATTGATGAAAAAATAACATCTATACATGTATGAAATATATGAACACATCATTAATTTAAATGTTATATAAATCTCTTTGCTTTAGATAAATGCTACTTCCTATTTATTTTATTTCTTAATGTTTTCAATTGACAATCTCTAAACGTACAGAGCATGCTCACCTAAGTATCAGAAAATAAGAAAAAAGTATTTAAATATAAAACATTTTTAATGTACCTAAATGTTTCTCACATTATTTGAAAACACTGTAAAGAAAAAAAATCTATACAGGATCTAATGGGGGAACTGTAGAAAAATATAAGTTATTGATAAAAGCCTGTGACCAAACTCATAGCTAGAAACGTAGCAACATAAGCAAAATAAATTTTGAGATTGCTACTTGAAGTTTTAAACCATGGAACAAAGCATATAGTTAGTAATTCCAGAACATTAAAAAAAAATTGTAGTGTTTGCCTATGTAATTTAGCTCTTCAACTAGATGAATACACTAGAATACAAGACTTCTAAGCATATTTACTTTTAAATTTAATTGACTGCAAATTAGTTGACATTCAAATTAATATCATTCAACATAATCATGTAATTCCATGCAGCTTAACCATTTTAATCATGTAAATGTTCTTGGGTCACCAAATCCTTAAGTACCTATAGTGAAAGTACTTTAGTCAGTATCAGGCTCATAGGAGTTTATAATTTATAGTCTGGGACTTAGTGAACCAGGAGTAGCATGGTTCTAAACCTGGGGTAGCATGATTCATATTGGGTGTCTAAAGATATACCCAAGCCCAAGGTAACAGAGTAAACAGGAAATTAGGAAGGCAAGCAAAGTAAAGTTGTACAACAAAACCGCAGTTGG
Source organism: Puma concolor (assembly GCF_028749965.1). Classification (NCBI taxonomy): domain Eukaryota; kingdom Metazoa; phylum Chordata; class Mammalia; order Carnivora; family Felidae; genus Puma; species Puma concolor. The sequence goes on along the minus strand of NC_141673.1, from coordinate 20,581,499 downwards.
GTCCAAAACTAGGATTGCATATAAGAACCAGAGTCTAGGGCGCCTGGGTGGCTCAGTCGGTTAAGCTTCCATCTTCAGCTCAGGTTATGATCTCGCAGTCTGTGAATTAGAACCCCATGACAGTCTCTGTGCTGACAGCTGAGAGCCTGGAGTCTGCTTTGGATTCTGTGTCTCCCTCTCTCTGCCACTCCCTTGCTCATGCTTCTGTCTCTCTTTTTCTCTCAAAAGTAAATAAACATTAAAAAAAAAAAAAAAAAGAACCAGAGTCTAAGGCAATATAAGCCCCCAATGGTTAGGAGCTCTAGATAATTAGCTGAAAGGCACAAGAATAGATACACAACACCAAGAAGACCTTGATCATTGTTCCATCCCAAACAGGATGCTTCTTGATTATCACCTTCCTGAGCCAGAATTGGTTCCAAGGTTAATACATTCCCTGATAGAGCTGATATGGATCAATGTGAAGCAAAGATCTAGATAACATAGATCTGTCACCCCATTGTTTTCTAAAAAATAGAGTATGTAGTAGAAGAGAAAAAGCTCTTTTCAGTATTACTTATGATTTTGGTAAATCCTAAAACTGATATGCTAGCACCAAATGCATGGAAAATACTTTTATGAATGACCAAATTTAAGAATATGCTTTTGACCATTAACTATGTGCGTATTAATCTGTCAGCACATATGTGGTCATAATTTTCACAACTGCAGCCTCATTAAAATAAAAGAGAAGTAGAGGAAAACACTGACACCGAAACTCTTAACTCCAGAGTAGCATCAATTATTGAGTCTAGGAACTGAAGAGTCAAGACTTTGCTTTAACAAAAATTTCCCCCGAAACTTTACTCATTATAGAACCACCCCTTCAAAAAAAATCTAAACCCGACCCAATTTTCTTAGAAAATATATCAAATTGGGACACTGTTTATGATCATCTAATATCACAGCTGCTTCACAAACGAGTCCCATTGATCTTGCCACTTTGGTCTGTGAAGTTCAATTCAATATGGTTGAAGGCAGGGTTATCAGTTCCACCATCTTCTATCGGATGAGATTTATAGCTTAAAGTATGCTTCTTCTAAAAGAAAATGTTAATACAGTGATTAGAAAAAAGTAACTATTCAATTCTAAATAATTGTTACTGTTTTTCTTTCTCTAAATCAGCTTGGTAGTCTACTGAGGACGAGATATATAACAGAAATACATCATCAAAGAATAGGTCAAATATGTTCCTTGTCTATCAGAGTTCCAAAGAGAGTCTAAGGACTAACTAGTATTCTATCTTGGGGGTAAAAGCACAGTCTTACTAATTGAAGGAGAAAGAAAGCCAACTTACTTTCTTAAAAATGTCAAAATTGGAAAGAAAGTCCTCTTTGGTTAGTAGGAATCTGCGGTCTAAGTTTTGTTTTCTTCCTCCTGAAAAACATTTACATTGTTGACATTGTTAGAAAGATAACTGTAACTACCCAGTGATGGCCCATCATACAAGCATTTGACTTGGGTGCATTCAACTCTATGCACTTATAAAACACAAAGAGAAAGAGAATCTTTTAAGCAGCGCTGGAGACTTGGCTCACCATTTCCCTTCCCTTAGTCACACTCAGATTCTGCAAGCCTCTCACTATGATAAATATGAGTCTGGTGTTTAAAAACAAATGAGATGGGGCGCCTGGGTGACTCAGTCGATTAAGTGTCCGACTTCAGCTCAGGTCATGATCTCACAGTCCGTGAGTTTGAGCTCCAAGTCAGGCTCTGTGCCGACACCTCAGAGCCTGAAGCATGCTTCAAATTCTGTGTCTCCCTCTCTCTCTGCCCCTCCCCTGCTTGCACTCTCTCTCTCAAAAATAAAATAAAAACATAATTTTTTTTTAAATAAAAAATAAAAATGAATAGATGGCTCTTAAATGCAAGCTGCCTACTCATATGGTGCTTAACCTGAGAAAGAGCCCAGTACTCATAGGGAAACTGGTTTAAAAGCATCCTCTCTGATCTACCAATAAAATATCAAACCATCTGCCTCTGCTTCAGGCAGCGGAGTTGCACTCCTCCAGTTTCAAGGCTGTGAATGTAGATGTATGTGAAGAAGTGCAGGAAATTATGAAATGTCAAATAAATTGGTTAAATGAAAATCAGTATGATGATTGTGTTGGATTCAACTCCTCTTCCCTAACATTTTGCTTTACAAAAATTATTTGTAGATACAAATTATTTTATTTGTAGATCAAAGACAGCTTTTTAAAACTGTGTGCTCCTCAAACTACTTTAGTACAAAGTACAACTAGGAGATGTACTTAAAACACAGATTCCTGAACTCCAACCTGGACTAACCCAGTTAGAAACTCTGGGGTAGTGCCACTGAATCCTGATTTTTACCAAATTTCCAAAGTGATCTTTATGCTATCTAATATTTGAGTGCCATCACTTTGGTACAAATATTAGGCTTTTAATTATGGGAACCTCTGCTCTTCCAGAAATGGGATCAACTTTAAACTAATCAAGTCAACATTGTTGAGTAACCACCATGTGCTAGAGACTCTACTAGGTGCTGGGGAGACAGAGATGAGTAAAACAATTACTGTACTCCTAGCTCGCGGTCTACTTAGGGTATTATTTACCCCACTTACTGATGAAGAGACAGACCCACTTATGGTGGGTACATGGTTAGGTGAAACTGAAATGCCAACCAAGTCTGTATGGCCTGAATTGTTACAGATTCCTAGTATCCTGCAGTAGATCTTTAAATTTATTTCCCCAGAAGTGTTAGGATTTCGTGTTTCTAATTTGTTTGTTTGTTTTTCTCAAGGTGCTCACTGCTGTTGTGAAATGGGAATAAGCCATATGAAATTAATGAAGTTGTATTGCTTCTTATCACTGGATGCCTGCTCAGCTGGGTATAGCATTACTTTATAAAACAAAAGATATGGTTGTATATGGTTATCAGAATAAAAACTCTTAAGGAAAAAAAAAAGGGAATGTTGAAAGGGAATATTCTGATACTCCATTTTCTTTTTTTTTTTCTTTTCAAATATTTATTTAAATTCTAGTTAGTTAACATACAGTGAAATATTGATTTCAGGAGTAGAATTCCATGATTCATCACTTACATATAACACCCAGTTGTCATCACAACAAGCACCCTCCTTAACACCTGTCACGCATCTAATCCAGCCCCCATACACCTCCCTCCATCAACCCTCAGTTTGTTCTCTATCTTTAAGAGTCTCTAATGGTTTGCTTTCCTCTCTCTCTCTCTTTTTTTTCTTCATTCCATATGTTCATCTGTTTTGTTTCTTAAATTCTACAAATGAGTGAAATCATATTGATATTCCATTTTCTTAAAGAAAAAGGAATGGGTTGAATAAGAACCTAACGTCAAATAGCACAAGGAGACTGTTGATGTGTATTCTTGATCTGAATAATTGAGCTATTTGTGAGAAAAGTTTAAAATCTGTCTTAAAATATATCAAAACAGACAAAAAGAATAAATCTACTGTGCTGGTAAATTTATTTACGAAAAAAGCCACAGTCCTTTTTGAAAAGAAAGAAAATAGTTAAAAACAGCTGTTTGGAAGGTAATAAATAGCTACAAACTTTATCATAAATGCATAAGAATTATACATTGCAATATCATTGTTGATATATTAATATTACTACTAACTTGATATCATTTATTAATTATAAATACAAGTATCACAGAAGCTTGAAAGGCAGTGCTATTCAGGAGTTACAAAATCATAATTGATAGTAGAATTTCTTCTACTACTTTCTACTTAGAATTTCTTCTACTATCAAGTGGCACAGTGATGGTAGCCTTGCAGCATAAAGCAAACAAAGACATCAGACGTCCTAAGACAAAAGTATAGGATTTCTGACTAGTTATTGCACATTTGAGGAAAAGGGCAGTGAGCTGCCTTCCCCCAGTCTGGTTGCTATGGAAGTACATGTGTGAGGGAATGTAGGAAATCGGGGAGCCCAGCACTTCTCACCAACTACCCTACTATCCTGCTTTCAGCCACCAAGATCGTTCACCTGACTTACTGTAATAGTTTCCTACCTGCCCTCCTTCCTTTACAGATTATTCTCAAAACTGGATCAGAATGCTCCTTTGAGAATTATGGAAAAGTAAATTGAAAAATTATCCCATGTAGTAGACCTAAAAGACACAGTTTGGAAAATAGGAGAGACAAGAGAAGAAAATTAGAATAACTGTCTGGGACTCAAACATTCGACTAACAAGAGTTTCCATAAAGAGAAAACAGAAAATCACAAGAAATTACAAAAGAAATAATATGGGGAAATGCCTTAGAACTGAAGGGCATGAGTCTTCAGTTTGAAAAGATCCTACCGAGGCCTTAGGGCAAAGCAATCATTGTGAAATGGGTGACATACAAAGGGCCAGCAGGTAGCATGGCACTGGCATCTTAATAACAACACAATGAACTAGAAGAAAGTTAAGACATCCTCTCAGAGGGGCACCTGGGTGGTTCAGTCGGTTGAGTGTCTGACTCTTGATTTCAACTCAGGTCATGATCTCATAGTTTGTGAGATAGAGCAGAGTCCTGAATGAGATTGAGCCCTGCGTCGGGGTCGGCCCTGACAGCACAGAGCCTGCTTGCAATTCTCTCCCTCCCTCTCTGCCCCTCTCCTGCTTGCACATGTGCACACACACACTCTCTCTCTTTCTCTCTCAAAATAAATAAATAATATGTTTTCACTCACATGTGTAACTTGAGAAACTTAACAGAAGACCATGGGGGAAGGGAAGGGGAAAAAAATAGTTACAAACAGAGAAGGAAGGAGGCAAACCATAAGAAATTCTTAAATGCAGAGAACAAACTGGGGGTTCGTGGGAGGGTTGCGGGGGAGAGGGAAAAATGGTGGTGGGCATTGAGGAGGATACTTGTTGGGATGAGTGCTGTATGGAAGTGATGAATCATGGAAATCTACCCCCAAAACCAAGAGCACACTGTATACACTGTATGTTAGCCAACTTGACAATAAATTACATTAAAAAAAACAAACTTAAAAAAAAAAGACATCTTTTCAGAAACAAGAAAGTTATTTTCAACCTAGGATTCTCTACTCAAACAAATGATCAATCAAGTATAAGGGAGAATTAAAGACATTTTTTTCCAGAGGTACCACATTTTCAAAATCTCTTGTCTACACTTTCTCAAGAACATGCTAAAAGGATGTGCTCCATTCAATTAAGGGGATAAACAAGAATTAGGAATAATGGGATACAGGCAGCAGGGAATACAACACAGGAGGGAGACAGATGGAACTCGCAGAATAAGGACATGAAGTTCCAGAATAACAGTTCTATAGCAATCCCAGAGAGCAGTGTATGTACCACGTGTATTATCAGTTTGGTTTTTAAAAAATAATGTTTTTTTTAAGTGTATTTATCTATTTTGAGAGCGAGAGAATGAGTGGAAGAGGGGCAGAAAGAGAGGGAGAGAGAAATCCCAAGCAGGCTCCTCACTGACAGTTTTTAAACAACGTTTTTAAAATTTATGGAATCTGAAAAAAGCTTCATACTATGTTTAGATATAACAATTGTAGCGATCTTTCCTTACCTGTGTATACTTCTTTAAAGTTTACAAAAAGTCAGCATAGGACAATGAAAAAATCTGATGCAGGACTGTTGTAATAATATGTGTAAAATCCCTAGCATTGTAGTAACTACGTATAATATTTTAAAGACCTCATTTTTATCTTACAGCAACCTGTGAGATAGGGAAGTCAATCACCACTAACCTCAATTTACACAGAAGAAAGCTAAGCCTCAGAGTAGCTATACAGTCTTCCCTAAGTTCATGCAGCTGGTACATGGTGGAGCAAAGGTTCAAAGAGAATCTTCTGCTTTCAAGTGTAGGCCCTCAAATTTCCCATGAGGAAAATGGAACAAGTAATTAAATTAGTTGTTAACAGGACTATAGTAAGATAACATCAGCAGCTATAAAAGAGATATAGTAAAAACTGATATGGAGGTAAATACAACAATACTAAGGTTTAGATAGTTACCTGTTGGTAAACTGATTAGCATTCCCACGAATAATGTTACCAAAGTTCCAAGAGTGCTGAGGTAGAGATATGATAAAGAATACCAGTTATCCATCAGTGGAGTCCTGAGAAAGAACAAAAGCATAACTGTAAATTTCATGTAATGCTACTAGCAACTAAGAGCAGTCTCAATAATCTTCATGCATGGCAAAATCAAAATAAAATATTTAATAATGTTTTTAATGTCATAATCTGCAGTTCCAATTTTATCTTATTGGATCAAGAATTAAAAGCCTGAGGGAAAAATATTAAAACCCTGGCTTAACCTTGACCATACAGTATAATGCTAAATGTCCATGTGTATTCGTGCAACTTTGCTTTATGTCCCAGGCACTGTTCTTGTCATTAAAAAGTCTACCATAAAAACGGCTGACAGGGTTCCTGCCTTCATAAGGTTTACATTCTAATGGGGAGAGAAATAAAATAAACAGGTAAACTAATAAATATAGTAATTTCCACTGGTGGAAAGTGCTGTAAGGAAAATAAAACAAGGTAATGTGATATTAACAGAGTGGAAAGAAGGAACTACACTCCAACATGGAGTCAGAGAAAGCCTTTAGGAAGAAGTGACATTTGAACTGAGACCTGGAGGAAAGTTCTTGAGGAAAGCATCCTAGAGAGAGGTAAACACCAGCTGACTAAAGCATAGTGAGCAACAGAGTTACACAAAACAAGAGGAAGACGGGTTTCTTTTTTGTTGTTAGACTTGTATGAAGTTTGGATTTTACTCTCTGAACAGTGGCTCTCAGGGAAGTACTTTAAATGGAGGAGTGACATGATCTAATCTGTTTCTAAAATGATTATTATAGGATCTCATTTTCAGCTTTAATAGAGTAGCTTGATTTAGACCAACAATTCTGCCAAGAATAATGTATAAAAACTGGGGGAAAGAGCAGGCAGATTTTTTTTAAGATACCAGAGAGTCACAACAATTAGAACTTGAGGGGCCAAGATCCCAGAAAGATGGAAACACACTGAGGTGAGCTACTGAAATTAAGATGTGGTATTACTGGGAGAAAAAACAAACAAACAAAAAACAAAAAGAAAAACAAAAAACAGACAAAGTAGAACAGAAGAGAGAATCAAGAAACAGACCCACAAGAAAATAATCATCTGGTTTATGTCAAAGTTGACAGTACTTTGTAATGGGGTAAAGGGAAGTTCTTTCCAATAAGTGGTACTTGGTTAATCGAATATCCATATGGGAAAAAATGAGTCTTGACCACAGCACCCACAGAAATCAATTCCAAAGGAGATTACATTCATAAATGTAAACAGTTAACTAACAATAAAGCATTTAAATTAAAAATTTGAAGAATCTCTTTATGACCTCAGGATAGGCAAAGATGTAATTGGGATACACAGAAGACTGAACATATAGGAAAAAGACTGATAAAGTTGAACATAATTAAAATGAAAACATTTCTGGCCACCAAAAATATCACTAAAAGAGTAAAAAGGCAATCCACAAAGTGGGAGAAAAATATTTTCAAAATATATTTTGTATCTAGAATATATCAAGAACTCCTAGGGGCACCTGGGTGGCTCAGTGGGTTCAGCGTCCGACTTCAGCTCAGGTCATGATCCCACAGCTCATGAGTTTGAGCCCCTGTTGGGCTCTGTGCTGACAGCTCGGAACCTGGAGCCTGCTTCGGATTTTGTGTCTCCCTCTGTCTCTGCCCCTAACCCACTCGCATTCTGTCTCTCTCAAAAATAAATAAACATTAAAAAATAACTCCTAAATAAATAAGAAAAAAACTGAGAATGCATTTAAAAATGGATCAAAGATTTCAACAGACAAGTGACTAAAGTAAATATTCAAATGGAAATGGCCAATAAATATATTAAAAGGTATCAAATGTAACTGATCATAAGGGAAATGCAAATTAAAACTACAAGCTATCAATATATACACATCAAGCATTGGGAACTTAATAAAAACTGACTGTGGGTAATGGAAATGCAGAATCTAGACGACCAAAGGGTATTTTATTTCATCTTCAGCTGTGAACTTTACTCCCCTTGTACTCTAGCAACATTGACTAGGTGTAATTTCCTAAGGTGCCACGTGGCTTCAGAACTTCATGCCTTTGCATACACTATTCCTTCACTGTGCGATTTTCTTCTTCCTTTGGTCCCTCTGCCCAACCTGTTCACCTGACTAATTCCAATTTATGTAATCCTCTAAGAAGGTCTCCTTCACTCCACTCAGGAAGAGTTAAGCTCTTCCTTCTGCTGGCTCTCTTGATCACCTATGAATTCCCCTTACCACAAGCATTGTTTGTGTATCTTCTTGTCCAATTTCCCTTCTGGTCATTTTCTGTGGTAAGAATGACTTTCCAGACCTCTGTCTATCCAGCCTCCGCATCCTTCAAGTCCTACCTCTCCAAAGTCTTCCTGCTACTCACTCCAACCTTGTTTATATTCATTCTTTTAACAAGTGTTTATCAAGTAGTTATTACTATTTATCATTTGCTAGTTTTATACTTATTTTATTTTATTTTTTTTTTTTTTAATTTTTTTTTTCAACGTTTATTTATTTTTGGGACAGAGAGAGACAGAGCATGAACGGGGGAGGGGCAGAGAGAGAGGGAGACACAGAATTGGAAACAGGCTCCAGGCTCTGAGCCATCAGCCCAGAGCCCGACGCGGGGCTCGAACTCACGGACCGCGAGATCGTGACCTGGCTGAAGTCGGACGCTCAACCGACTGCGCCACCCAGGCGCCCCTTTATACTTATTTTATACTTACTGTGCTTACTGGATTGATTGTTTTGTGTACATTAGCATACTCTCTCCAGCTAAATTATAATTTCCTGGAAGGCAGGAACCACAGTGAAAGGGGAAGACTTTCTAGGGATATCACAGAAATGGCCAGCCCAGAGTTGAGTATGTATTCATTCTTAAAAATTCTTGCTTATTACCTGTTATTTTATAAATAAGCTAACCTATAAAAGTAATTATTATGGTACCAGGTATATACTAAACCTCAGTTAATTTATTTGTTTCAGAATCCAAATAACTATTTTGCCTCAGACTCTTAAATTAAGAGAGATATTTACACAACCAGGACAAATGCTAAGCAAAACTGTGAAACAAGTACATCCTGAATGTCCTCCCACATACCATTCCATTATTTTCTTCTCCCTTTCTGACTGTAACAACTTGCCTCTACACATGCACATTAGTGCTTTCATGCTTGTCCAAACTGCTCCTTGCACTTCCTTGCCCCTCACCCCACAGCACCCCACCTAATCAGACCTCCCCCAAATATGCCTCAGGCTCTGGAACTACCTTTTTTTTCTATTTATGAAGCATTTGCCAGCCTTGAACTTCCATTGGCAGGCATTCTCATAGTTATATTTTCTTTGGAACATGAATCACTAATTGTAACAGTCACATTCCTTCTCTCAGGAGGGTGTCCAGCTAAAGTGGGCATGAGTCCTTAATGGCTTCATTCCAAGAAAGCTGGAGCTGGGGGCAATAATTGGGGGGCAACAACCTTATCTCCATACTCCTTGAACATTTCTATTGGGGTTTATGCTTTAAGGCTGTACATATAATTGTCCACTATAGAAAGTCTTGCCCTCACATCCACTATATAATAAAACACTCACCTATTAGCAGACCCACAACATTTCATTAAATCAGACAACATAAGGATCCACAAGCCTAAAAGTATACCACATACAGAAAACTCTAGTAAGAATATCACAGCTGCAACTCATTGCTAATGTTCTAAAGGTTTGGAATCTTTAAACCTAAACAAATAGCAATAATCTAACATATTTAGATGATTGTAGCTTTTAGTCTGTAAAAGCTATACCTCAAAGACTATAGAAGCAATGTTCTTTTATAATGGTACTTTTCATTTTAAAAGGTTTTTAGTTGACAAAGACAATTTTTCATTCAACTAGAGCTGATATTTGGTAGCATTTACCCATAATAGATTTTTTTTTGTTACAATTCAAGTCTTCTCCAGATCTGTAAGCATGACAGAAGTGTATCAAAATTAAGAACATAGAGCAATTTTTGCTGTTTCTGAGCAAAATACCATAGCCAGCAAGCCACAAGGGCTCTACCCATTTCACATCAGAGAAAAATCACAGCACTGCAGGCAAGACAGAAAGCAACTGTTCTCTACCTGTCACATACATTTCTTAAAAATATGACATTACAAAGTTTAATTCAATACCTTTCAGCACCATATACTTGAAAAGCACTAGTAGAAAATGGCATTTCTGTGGTTGTCACCCAATTTGTCACATTGTATGTGCTGTTACAGCCATAGGTTTCAAGGCTTAGTGGCATAGTTCTCTCAGGCAGTGGAGGATACAGTTGAGCTCCAATTCCTACCCACAAAGAAACAACAAATCCAGCCAGAAGACCAGCAAGTGCTCCCTGCAAAACAAGAGTGCTTTTAAAAGAAAAAATAACACAGCTTGCTTTGAGATGGAAATTAACATTAGAAGGTTAAGCTCAATGTGGTCCAAGTCAGATTTACCAGCTTTTCTCCTAAAATCATCCTTCTCCCAAGATCCCTGCCTCTTGTCAAGAGTGGCAGGGGCCACTAGTCCTTTAGCCCAGAGCCCTGGGGAGTCTGTAACCCCATTCCCTTTTCCATAACCCTACCTAGCCAATCACCAATTCCTGCCCATTTTTCTTTTAGTTGATCTCATAATTCCATTTCTTCTACTCTGTTCCATAGCTAGCACTCTGCTCTGGCCTCCTGCTTTCTTCACACCCAAATAACTACAACAGTCACACCACTGACCCCAGACCAATTGCCCCCTATATTTTTATTTAGTCTGTAAACAAATGGTATGCCATATGAACAACAGATTATGAAGGAGAAATCATACACAGAGTTTATTCCTATACTTAACAACATGCACGATTATAATTGTGCTTCAGGGTAATTAGGGGAAACCAGGAAGCAGTTTTCACAAATGACTGCCATGGTGCATATAACCACACTTAGTATTTCTAAAGACAGGTAGGGATGTCCTCTCTGAAGACAGCTGGTTTCCCAGTCCTTGGAAAACTTGGAGTCCCCACTTCTGCTTTTCATCAGTAATCCAGATGTTCTGCTGGACTTTGAATGATTTAAGCCCTAGTTCCAAATGATGGGGACAAAAGCAAAACTTGAGCTAGAAAGCCTCTTCCCCTGTGGTGAAATTTTGCCCCTTCCTTTAAGAATACTGACCAGGGGCGCCTGGTTGGCTCAGTCAGTTAACCGTCTGACTTTGGCTCAGGTCATGATGTCACAGCTAGGAGTTTCAAGCCCCACATCAGGATCCATGCTAACAGTGTGGAGCCTGCTTGGGATTCTCTCTCTTTCCCTCTCTCTCTGCCCCTCCACCACTCTTACTTTCTTTCTCGCTCAAAAATAAATAAATAAACTTAAAAAAAATAATACTGACCAGACAATGCAGCTTGTGCCTCAGGATCCCCATAGAAAGGACAGGGTAGAATATTTGAAGTCAGGGGGAAAACATAAGCAAAATCATAGGGTAGGAAAAAAGAATGGTGTGCTGATGGGAGAAAATAAAGGCTGATGACCAGATCAGAGGATTTGTGTTAGGGACGAAGACTATGAGCTCCTTCATTAGGCTGTGAACCTTGAAAGCAGAATTAGATTTCTTTGTTTTTGGTACCCCAAAACTTATGACACTTATGACAGTGCTGGACATATACAGGAGTGCAATAAATATTTTTTCAATATTATGAGATTGGAATAGTAGTGTGGCCATCTGTTGACAGGCCAGACTTGCTTATTCTCAGCATTGTATACGGTTTGTTCAAAGATCCGCAAAATTATAAAACCTGTGAAAGCAGAAATATTCAGTGCTCTCTATTCCCAGGACAGTACTCAGCTCATAAATGTTCAATGAATGAATAAGAAGAGGGGAGGGAACAAGGGAGAAAAGGGAAGGAAGAAGAGAAGCAAAGGAAGAGAAGGAGAAAAGGAGAAGGGGAGAAAGGGTGAGAAGGTAGGAGGAAGAGAGGGAGGCAGGAAGTCCACTCCAAGGTAAGGGTAGATATTCTGGTGAAAAATTTGGATGCAGTAAAAAGAGGTACCTCCTATGACAGGAATAATATCTACTTCTCTTGAAAAAAGGATATGTGGGACCTTGTCTGCTACAGCTTTTCTGGAGGCACCCCATGGTGGCAGTAAATGTCAAAAACCAAAGTCAATCCTGTTTTAATGTTTGAAACACTCAAAAAGCACTGTGCATTTCAAAATGCAAAGAGGCTAACCAAAGCTTCAACATTCTGAGGTTGATATGAACCATTCTCTTTCACTGTGATTAATTTCTACAAAACTTGCGCTTCATATGATATTTCATTGAGAATTATTATTATTTAGAATTATTATTTTTGTAAAGTTTTTATTTGTGTACACTTGACACACAATGTTACATTAGTTTCAGGGGTACTGAAACACAGTGATTTAATGTCTATATATATTATGTTATGCTCACCACAAGTACAGCTACCATCTGTTGAGAATTATTTCTCTGAGAATTATTAGTAATAATGGTAACAGCCTTTATTAGTAGCTGCCTTACCAATCCCTAATGCCTCATGAAGAAAATGTAATTCTAAATGTAAAGTCATAGTTTTGTGGTTATTCTACATCTGTCTGAAACAACAAAACATGCATTATCAGTTTTTCCTGAATGTCAGCCTATAGCAGGCCTGATTAGATGGAGTTTCCCTTGGCTTTCAGAGAAATAATTTCAATTTCATTTACTCCAAACAAAATCTAGTACTTCAAAGCACAGATATGTCTATGTAGAAGAGAGCTATTACCTTATTCTGGATACTATTCCCAATTATGATCACCCCTTTGGGGCCAGAACCATGGTGTTGGAGCTATAGCTTTAAATATCAGGAATATAAACTCTCTGGTCAAGGTGGTGAATATCTTATCTTATTGCTTCTCTTTGCTATACTCTGGCTAGTCACAAGTATCCTCAGCTCTATTGCCCTTAAATCTTTCATATCTGAGCCTGTTGATCTCCTTTCTTTAAATCCTAGTGATTAATTTTCAAGAAGGGCAAAAAGATAAATGCACAAAAAAGTTGCTCCTTTAGTTATATAATATTCATAATATATTACATATAATATGTTTCATAACATATATACTTTAGTTGTATTATATAATATTCTATATTATATTTTAATTATATAATTATAGAATATATTATATATTATTAATTACATAAATATTTAGTTACATAATATATGTTGTTTTGGCAATTTCCATTTAGCTATACATATGCACAATCCCAGTGCATAGTAATTTATTGTACACCCCAGCAAAGTCAATATGAGTAATTAAGTCATCAAGTCACTAATGACAGATATCAAAGGAACTATATCTTTACAACTGACAAAAAATTGAGCCACTACTATATTTGGGAAATTAAGCTTTACACATATTCACTCTTTATACTTACAATTGAGTTGGCAAAGGGAACCAAAATGCCCAAAGCAAACAAGCCCAGAAGTGGTCCACCAATCATGCCAAATATACTGAGGGCTGCCTATAAAAATAACAAAAAGTCAACAACTAGTAATCTCAAATACCAAGTTAAAAAGTTTCAAATAAATTTCATCAGAATGAGAACTTAGTCAGCCTCTTCCAGAAAATCATGGCAGCCTTATCATTGGCAAATAGGTCATCAGAACTTAGAAGCTTCTGTTTCTCAGTCTCAATTATTAATCTGTTCATTCAGGTACCTCAATAAAGGAAGCAAAACATAAAGAAGGTAGAGAGTCATGAGACAATGGGAGCACCTATATGAATGCATAAGACAAGAGGGACACTATTCCTCCCAACTGTTTTTGCAGGTGTTAATAATCAATCACACTACTCCTTTGTGCTTTGATTCTCAAAATCTTCTGCAAAACAAAACTGTGGGTAAGTACTCCTAAGTGAACAGAGATGGCAATGAAACCCAACACCATCTTTGGTTCCCTAAGAATGGAATTAGAATGAAAACCAGGATTTAAAAAAAAAAAAAAAAAGATTGATCAAATCATGTAGAAAGATTTAAAATGTAATTGGCTAACTGTAACCTTTGTTTTGATGTATAGATGTCAAAAGAAATTACAATGTGAACAATGGAGATATGCAAATAGCTAAAAATTCCGAGAGATGTGAGTTCCCAATAATCCAATGGCTAATTTTTAATAGTGGACAGAACCATATAAGAAGAATTAGGGAACACATTAGTTTGTCTACAGAGTAAAGGGGCTTGATAAAACAGAATGAGCAAATCAAAGAAAAAACATTGAGTCAAGAAAAATCTTATAGGATACAGACGGCAGTCTTAGGTTAACAACAATTACAAAGCCTACCTTTTGGACTATAGAAGGGAGTGTGGATACAGATGACAAAGAACTATTGTTTGAGGAGAATATGGGCTCAGAATATCATCCTAAGGAGTCATTTCACAACTTCTCTTGAACCAGAGCCCAGGAGGAAGGGAGATAGACTTCAGTGCATAATGTGAAATAAGTCACATGGCCCATGAATCAGGCTATGACAGTGTGACCTGTGAGCCAGTTTTGGAGACACAAGGAATATATCCCCAAAAAGATCTATCTCAGGAAATAATACTTAAGTTAGAGAGGAAGCAAGCAAAAACTGGCTTAGAGTTATGATGACATACCTAGAACACCCCACTGTATATACCCAGGCCAGAGTTGATATATGATAAAAAGGGAAATTAAGAGCTATAAGCAATAATGCAGACTACAGAAGAATAAGCAATAAAGCAGACTATGGAGGAAAGCACATTCAGAGGACTTTTGCTGGTTATGGCTTAACTGTACTAGATAAGCTTGGTGCATCTGGACATAATTCATTCACTCATATAGTCAAGATGAGATTAAGCTATTTTAACAACTGGTATGCCTTAAGCAATAATCAACCAGAATGGACCCACGCCTTAGGTCTAAAGAAGGAGTCTGGACGACCTGCTTTGTCCAGCATTGATCTTCAACTTTCTGGAACATGGGGAGGTCCAGGAGTCCCAGACAGGGAGCCTAGGTGCCCAGAGAAGGTCCAGGGAGCATTTGGGGTGATCTGATAAGTGGATATTTATGAACAAGTACAAAATAGGTACATTCAAGCTGAATTTATTAAATGTCTTGAACACTGCAGTAGACACCAGATATTTGATACAGTGTTAGACAACAATGTCAAAATTTTTTCATGGAATTATACACTATTTAGTAAAACAGACATGAAGTAAATCACTACAATATAATATGATAATGGAAATAAGAACATGGTAAGAGAAACACAAAGTGTTCTAAGAATATGTGGCAGAGGGAAACTTAAACGTATGCAGGGAACAGAAAGGATGTTTAAGTTGAAACTTGAAGAATAGAGATGGCAGTGTAGGAGGACTCTGGACTCACCTCGTCCTGTTGATTGCTTAGACTCCACCCACATAGGCCTAAATAACCCAGAAAACTGCCAGAAGACTAGCAGAATGGACTCTCCGGAGCCAAGTGTAGACAAGAGGCCCACGGAAGAGGGTAGGAAGGGCGGAGAGGCGGAGTGTGCTACACGGACTGGTGGGAGGGAGCCGTGGCGGTGGAGGGGCAGCCCACAGGAAGGCAGAGCCCCCAAAGTCTGGCTTGCAAAAGTGGAGGGGCCGGACTGCCTGAGTTCTGAAAGCCAGCGGGACTTAACATCTGGAATGTTAAAAGTCAACAGCTCTGCTCTCAGAGAGTGGGGAGGGCGAGAGGACACCTGGAGGGAGAGTTGTTGAGCCCCAGAAGGACACAGCTCAGCGGGGGAACAAAGGCACTGGCAAGCACCATTTCCCTCTCCTATCCCCCAGCCGAAATTCCAGAGGGAACCAGTTCCTGTCACCAAACTTGCTTGCTTGCACCGCGCAAACGCCCAATGCTGTGCTTCTGTGGATCTATCCCTGGGATGGGCCTGCCTCCCTCCCGATGCTGCAGGGCCCCTCCCACAGGGGACCACGGAGGGCAAAGCAAGCTAAGCCTGCCCCTCCCTCCCCTGTTCACCTTGCAGATCCACCTGGGCTAACACACCCTTGGCCAGATCCCATCAAAGCAGCACCACAAGCCTGGCAGTGTGCAAGCAGCCCAGACAGGGGCCATGCCACTCCACAGTGAGTCCTGCCCCTGGGAGAGGGGAAGATAAGGTACACACCAGTCTGACTGTGGCCCCAGCAGTGGGCTGGGGGCAGACATCAGGTCTGACTGCGGCCCCACCCACCAACACAAGTTTCTCTGGACAGCACAGGGGAAGTGCCCTGCAGTTTGGAGCTACCACAGGGACTTGCCAAAATGATGAAACGGAAGAATTCTCCTCAAAAGAAACTCTAGGAAGTAGTGACAGCTAACAAATTGATCAAAACCAATTTAAGCAATATAACAACAAGAATTTAGAATAATAGTCATAAAATTAATCCCTGGTCTTGAAAAAAGCATAGAGGACAGCAGAGAATCTATTGCCACAGAGATCAAGGGACTAAAAAATAGTCATGAGGAATTAAAAAATGCTATGAATGAGGTGCAAAATAAAATGGAGACGGCAATAGCACAGATTGAAAAGGCAGAGGAGAGAATAGGTGAACTAGGAGATAAAACTATGGAAAAAGAGGAGGTTGAGAAAAAGATTTAAAAAAATCCAGGAGTATGAGGGGAGAACTGGAGAACTAAGTGATGCAATCAAACAGAACAATATCCGTATCCTAGGTATTCCAGAAGAAGAAGAGAGAGAGAGAAAGGGGCTGACGGTATATTTGAACAAATCATAGCTGAGAACTTCCCTGACTGGGGAAGGAAACAGGCACTGAAATCCAAGAGGCACAGAGAACTCCCTTCAGTCATAACATGAATCGATCTTCTGCATGACATATCATAGTGAAACTGGCAAAATACAAGGATAAGAGAGAATTCTTAAAGCAGCTAAGGATAAATGAGCCCTAACATACAAAGGTAGACACATAAGGGTAGTAGCAGGTCTATCTACTGAAACTTGGCAGGCCAGAAAGGAATGGCAGGAAATCTTCAATGTGATGAACAGAAAAATATGCAGCCAAGAATCCTTTATCCAGCAAGTCTGTCATTCAGAATAGAAGGAGAGATAAAGGTTTTCCCAAACAAAAACTGAAGGACTTCATCACCACTAAACCAGCCCTACAAGAGATCCTAAGGGGGACTCTGTGAGTGAAATGTTGCAAGGACCACAAAGTACCAGAGACATCACTACAAGCATGAAACCTACAGATATCACGATGACTCTAAACCCATATATTTCAATTAATAACACTGAATGTAAATGGACTAAATGCTCCAACCAAAAAACGTAGGGTATCAGAATGGATAAAAAAGCAAGACCCATCTATTTGCTGTCTACAAGAGACTCATTTTAGACCTGAGGACACCTTCAGATTGAAAGTGAGGGGATGGAGAACTATCTATCATGTTACTGGAAGTCAAAAGAAAGTTGGAGTAGCCATACTTATATCAGACAAACTAGACTTTAAATTAAAGGTTATAACAAGAGATGAAGAAGGGAATTACATAAAAATTACAGGGTCTATCCATCAGGAAGAGCTAACAATTATATATGTCTATGCACCGAATATGGGAGCCCCCAAATATATAAAACAATTAATCACAAACATAAGCAACCTTATTGATAACAATGTGGTAATTGCAGGGAACTTTAATACTCCACTGACAACAATGGAAAGATCATCTAGACACAGGAGCAATAAAGAAACAAGGGCCCTGAATGATACATTGGATCAGATGGACTTGACAGATACATTTAGAACTCTTCATCCCAAAGCAACAGAATATACTTTCTTCTCGAGTGCACATGGAACATTCTCCAAGATAGATCATATTCTGGGTCACAAAACAGCCCTTCATAAGTATACAAGAATTGAGGTCATACCATGCACACTTTCAGACCACAATGCTATGAAACTTGAAATCAACCACAGGAAAAATCTGGCAAACCTCCAAAAGCATGGGGGTTAAGGAACACCCTACTAAAGACTGAATGGGTCAACCAGGCAATTAGAGAAGAAATTAAAAAATATATGGAAACAAATGAAAATGAAAATACAACAATCCAAATGCTTTGGGATGCAGTGAAGGTAGTCCTGAGAGGAAAATACATTGCAATCCAGGCCTACCTCAAGAAACAAGAAAAATCCCAAATACAAAATCTAACAACACACCTAAAGGAAATAGAAGCAGAACAGCAAAGACACCCCAAACCCAGCAGAAGAAGAGAGATAATAAAGATCAGAGCAGAAATAAATAATATAGAATCTAAAAAAACAGTAGAGCACATCAATGAAATCAAGAGTTGGTTTTTTGAAAAAAGACACAAAATTGATAAACTCTAGCCAGGCTTCTGAAAAAGAAAAGGGAGAGGACCCAAACAGATAAAATCATGAATGAAAATGGAATTATTACAACCAATCCCTCAGAAATACAAGCAATCATCAGGGAATACTATGAAAAATTATATGCCAACAAACTGGACAACCTGGAAGAAATGGACAAATTCCTAAGCATCCACACACTTCCAAAACTCAAACAGGAAGAAATAGAAAGCTTGAATAGACCCCATAACCAGTGAAGAAATAGAATCAGTTACCAAAAATCTCCCAACAAATAAGAGTCCAGGACCAGATGGCTTCCCTGGGGAATTCTACCAGACATTTAAAGCAGAGATAATACCTATCCTTCTCAAGCTGTTCCAAAAAACAGAAAGGGAAGGAAAACTTCCAGACTCATTCTATGAAGCCAGCATTACTTTGACTCCCAAACCAGGCAGAGAGCCAGCAAAAAAAGAGAACTACAGCCCAATATCCCTGAGGAATATGGATGCAAAAATTCTCAACAAGATACTAGCAAATTGAATTCAACAGCATATAAAAAGAATTATTCACCATGATCAAGTGGAATTCATTCCTGGGCTGCAGGTCTGGTTCAACATTCACAAATCAATGTGATACATCACATTAATAAAAGAAAAGATAAGAACCATATGATCCTGTCAATCGATGCAGAAAAAGCATTTGACAAAATTCAGCATCCTTTCTTAATAAAAACCCTCGAGAAAGTCAGGATAGAAGGAACATACTTAAACATCATAAAAGCCATTTATGAAAAGCCCACAGCTAATATCATCCTCAATGGGGAAAAATTGAGAGCTTTCCCCCGGAGATCGGGAACACAACAGGGATGTCCACTCTCACTGCTGTTGTTTAACATAGTGTTGGAAGTTCTAGCATCAGCAATCAGACAACAAAAGGAAATCAAAGGCATCAAAATTGGCAAAGGTGAAGTTAAACTTTCACTTTTTGCAGATGACATGATAATGTACATGGAAAATCCAACAGACTCCACCAAAAGTCTGCTAGAACTGATACATGAGTTCAGCAAAGTCGCAGGATACAAAATTAAGGTACAGAAATCAGTTACATTATTACACAGTAATAATGAAGTAACAGCAGGACAAATAAAGAAACTGATCCCATTCACAGTTGCACCAAGAAGCATAAAATACCTAGGAATAAACCTAACCAAATATGTAAAAGAGCTGTATGCTGAAAACTATAGAAAGCTTATGAAGGAAATTGAAGAAGAAATAAAGAAATGGAAAGACATTCCCTGCTCATGTATTGGAAGAATAAATATTGTTAAAATGTCAATATTACCCAAAGCAATCTACACATTCAATGTAATCCCAATCAAAATACACCAGCATTCTTCTTGAAGCTAGAACAAGCAATCCTAAAATTTGTATGGAACCACAAAAGACCCCGAATAGCCAAAGGAATATTGAAGAAGACCAAAGTAGGAGGTATCACAATCCCCGATTTTAGCCTCTACTACAAAGCTGTAATCATCAAGACAGCATGGTATTGGCACAAAAACAGACACATAGACCAATGGAATAGAACAGAGAGTCCAGAATTGGACCCACAAAAGTATGACCAACTAATCTTTGACAAAGCAGGAAAGAATATCCAGTGGAAAAAAGACAGTCTCTTTAATAAATGGTGCTGGGAGAACTGGACAGCAACATGCAGAAGAATGAAACTAGACCACTTCTTATACCATTTATAAAAATAAACTCAAAATGGATGAAGGACCTGAATGTGAGACAGGAAACCATCAAAACCCTAGAGGAGAAAGCAGGAAAAAACCTCTCTGACCTCAGCCACAGCAATTTCTTACTTGACACGTCCCCAAAGACAAGGGAATTAAAAGCAAAAATGAACTATTGGAACCTCATGAAGATAAAAATCTTCTGCACTGCAAAGGAAACAATCAACAAAACTAAAAGGCAACCAACGGAATGGGAGAAGATATTTGCAGATGACATATCAAAGGGCTAGTATCCAAAATCTATAAAGAACTCTCCAAACTCCACACCCAAAAAACAAATAATCCAATGAAGATATGGGCAGAAAACATGAATAGACACTTCTCTAAAGAAGACATCCAGATGGCCAACAGGCACATGAAAAGATGCTCAACGTCACTCTTCATCAGGGAAATACAAACCAAAACCACACTGAGATATCACCTCACGCCAGTCAGAGTGGCTAAAATGAACAAATCAGGAGACTATAGATGCTGGGAAGATGTGGAGAAACAGAAACCTTCTTGCACTGTTGGTGGGAATGCAAACTGGTGCAGCCACTCTGGAAAACAGTGTGGAGGTTCCTCAAAAAATTGAAAATAGATCTACTCTATGACCCAGCAATAGCACTGCTAGGAATTTACCCAAGGGATACAAGAGTGCTGATGCATAGGGGCACTTATACCCCTATGTTTATAGCAGCACTTTCAACAATAGCCAAATTATGGAAAGAGCTTAAATGTCCATCAACTGATTTATGGATAAAGAAGTTGAGGTTTATATATACAATGGAATACTACTTGGCAACTAGAAAGAATGAAATATGGCCTTTTGTAGCAATGTGGATGGAACTGGAAAGTGTTATGCTAAGTGAAATAAGTCATACAGAGAAAGACAGATACCACATGTTTTCACTCTTATGTGGATCCTGAGAAACTTAACAGAAGACCATGGGGGACGGGAAGGGGAAAAAAAGTTACAGAGAAGAATGAGGCAAACCGTAAGAGACTCTTAAAAACTGAGAATAAACTGAGGGTTGATGGGGGGTGGAAAGGAGGGGAAAGTAGGTGATGGGCATTAAGGAAGGCACCTGTTGGGATGAGCACTGGGTGTTGTATGGAAACCAATTTGACAATATATTTCATATTAAAAAAATTATAACATACACAGACAAGAAAAAAAATAAAGAAAAAAAGAAACTTGAAGAATAAATAAGACTTAGACAGTTGGAGGGTGCACCCAAATAAATAAAGCAGCTATTAACAAACATAAAGGAAATAATCAATAGCAATACAATAATAGTACAAAACTTTAACACTCCACTTACATCAATAGACAGTTCATCTAAACAGAAAATCAACAAGCAAACAATGGCTTTGAATGATACACTACCAGATGGATTTAACAGATATATTCAAATAATTCCATCCTAAAACAAAAGAATACTCATTCTTTTTTTTTTTTTTTCAACGTTTATTTATTTTTGGGACAGAGAGAGACAGAGGATGAACGGGGGAGGGGCAGAGAGAGAGGGAGGCACAGAATCGGAAACAGGCTCCAGGCTCTGAGCCATCAGCCCAGAGTCCGACGCGGGGCTCGAACTCACGGACCGCGAGATCGTGACCTGGCTGAAGTCGGACGCTTAACCGACTGCGCCACCCAGGCGCCCCTCATTCTTTTTGAGTACACGTGGAACATCCTCCAAAACAGATCACATATTAACCCACGAAACAAACCTCAACACATTCAAAAAGATAGAAATCATACCATGCATCTTTTCCAACCACAACACTATGAAACTAGAAGTCAACCACAAGAAAAAATCTGGAAGACCACAAATACATGGAGGTTAAATACCATGCAACTAAACAATGAATGTGTCGACCAGAAAATAAAAGAAAAAATCAAAAAGTACATGGAAACTAATGAATACAAAACACAACAGTTCAAAACCTTTGGGATACAGCAAAAGTGGTTCTAAGAGGGAAGTTTATAGCAATACAGGCCTATATCAAGAAACAAGAAAAGTCTCAAATAAACAACTTAACCTTACACCTGCAAACAACAAACAAAGCCTAAAACCAGAAGAATAAAGGAAATAATAAGGATTAGAGAATAAATAAACTATATAAAAACTAAAAAAAAAAAAATAGAACTCATCAATGAAACTAGAAGCTGGTTCTTTGAAAAAATTAATAAAATTGCTAAGCCTCTAGCCAGAAGTATCAAGAAAAAAAGAGAAAGGATTCAAATAAATAATATTACAAACGAAAGAGGGAAATAACAACCAACGCCACAGAAATACAAACAATTAGAATATTATGAAAAACTATATGCCAACAAATTGGACAACCTAGAAGAAATGGAAAAATTCCTAGAAACATATAATCTA
The DNA here is from genome assembly GCF_028749965.1 of Puma concolor. Classification (NCBI taxonomy): domain Eukaryota; kingdom Metazoa; phylum Chordata; class Mammalia; order Carnivora; family Felidae; genus Puma; species Puma concolor. Next base: position 20,558,869 of record NC_141673.1, on the reverse strand, counting down.
TGAAAACTGAAACAGGGAGAAATAGAAAATTTGAACAAACCAATTATCAGCAAAGAAATTGAATCAGCAATAAAAAATGCCAACAAATAGAGTGTCAGGACCAGATGACTTCACAGGTGAATTCTACCAAACATTTAAAGAGGAATTAATACCTATTTTTTTCAAACTATTCCAAAAAATAGAAGAGGAAGGAAAACTTCTAATTTCATTCTTTTGGGCCAGCATTACTCTGATACCAAAACCAAATAAAGACACCATAATAAAGAGAACTACAGGCCAATCAATATCTTTGATAAACATAGATGCAAAAATTCTCAACAAAATGCTAGCAAACTGAATCCAACAATACATTTTAAAAAACCATTCACCTGGCACAAAAACAGACACATAGACCAGTGGAATAGGATAGAAACCCCAGAACTAGACCCACAAACGTATGGCCAACTTATCTTTGACAAAGCAGGAAAGAACATCCAATGGAAAAAAGACAGTCTCTTTAACAAATGGTGCTGGGAGAACTGGACAGCAACATGCAGAAGGTTGAAACTAGACCACTTTCTCACACCATTCACAAAAATAAGCTCAAAATGGATAAAGGACCTGAATGTGAGACAGGAAACCATCAAAACACTAGAGGAGAAAGCAGGAAAAGACCTCTCTGACCTCAGCTGTAGCAATCTCTTACTCGACACATCCCCAAAGGCAAGGGAATTAAAAGCAAAAATGAATTACTGGGACCTTATGAAGATAAAAAGCTTCTGCACAGCGAAGGAAACAACCAACAGAACTAAAAGGCAACCAACGGAATGGGAAAAGATATTTGCAAATGACATATCGGACAAAGGGCCAGTATCCAAAATCTATAAAGAGCTCACCAAACTCCACACCCGAAAAACAAATAACCCAGTGAAGAAATGGGCAGAAAACATGAACAGACACTTCTCTAAAGAAGACATCCGGATGGCCAACAGGCACATGAAAAGATGCTCAACGTCACTCCTCATCAGGGAAATACAAATCAAAACCACACTCAGATATCACCTCACGCCAGTCAGAGTGGCCAAAATGAACAAATCAGGAGACTATAGATGCTGGAGAGGATGTGGAGAAACGGGAACCCTCTTGCACTGTTGGTGGGAATGCAAATTGGTGCAGCCACTCTGGAAAACAGTGTGGAGCTTCCTCAGAAAATTAAAAATAGACCTACCCTATGACCCAGCAATAGCACTGCTAGGAATTTACCCAAGGGCTACAGAAGTACTGATGCATAGGGGCACTTGTACCCCAATGTTTATAGCAGCACTCTCAACAATAGCCAAATTATGAAAAGAGCCTAAATGTCCATCAACTGATGAATGGATAAAGAAATTGTGGTTTACATACACAATGGAGTACTACAGGGCAATGAGAAAGAACGAAATATGGTCCTTTGTAGCAACGTGGATGGAACTGGAGAGTGTGATGCTAAGTGAAATAAGCCATACAGAGAAAGACAGATACCATATGTTTTCACTCTTATGTGGATCCTGAGAAACTTAACAGAAACCCATGGGGGAGGGGAAGGAAAAAAAAAAAAATAAAGGTTAGAGTGGGAGAGAGCCAAAGCATAAGAGACTCTTAAAAACTGAGAACAAACTGAGGGTTGATGGGGGGTGGGAGGGAGGGGAGGGTGGGTGATGGCTATTGAGGAGGGCACCTTTTGGGATGAGCACTGGGTGTTGTATGGAAACCAATTTGACAATAAATTTCATATATTGAAAAAAAAAACATTCACCACAATCAAGTGGAATTTATTACTAGATTGCAAGGGTGGTTCAATATTTGTAAATCAATCAATGTGGTAAGTCACATCAATAAAGAATAAGTTGGGGTGCCTGGGTGGCTCAGTCGGTTAAGCATCCGACTTTGGCTCAGGTCATGATCTCACAGTCCTTGCGTTCAAGCCCCACGTCAGGCTCTGTGCTGATGGCTCAGAGCCTGGAGCCTGTTTCAGATTCTATGTCTCCCTCTCTCTCTGCCCCTCCCCCACTCTCACTCTGTGTCTCTCTCTCTCTCTCTCTCTCTCTCTCTCTAAAATAAAATAAAAACATGGGGGCGCCTGGGTGGCGCAGTCGGTTAAGCGTCCGACTTCAGCCAGGTCACGATCTCGCGGTCCGTGAGTTCGAGCCCCGCGTCAGGCTCTGGGCTGATGGCTCGGAGCCTGGAGCCTGTTTCCGATTCTGTGTCTCCCTCTCTCTCTGCTCCTCCCCCGTTCATGCTCTGTCTCTCTCTGTCCCAAAAAAAATAAACGTTGAAAAAAAATATATAAAATAAAATAAAAACATAAAACAATTTTTTTAAAAAGAAAGAATAAGAACCACATAATAATTTCAATAGATGCAGGAAAAATATTTCACAAAATACAACATCTGTTCATGATAAAAAAAAAAAACCCTGAGCAAAGTGGGTTTAGAAAGAACACACCTCAACAAGATAAAGGCCATATATGAGAAAACCCATAGCTAATATCATATCTACTGGGGAAAAACTGTTTCAGGTCAGGAACAAGGCAAGGATGTCCATTCTCACCACTTGATTCAACGTAGTACTGGAAGTCCTCGCCACAGGAACCAGATAACAAAAAGAAATAAAAGGCATCCAAATTGATAAGGAAAAAGTAAAACTTTCAATATTTGCAGATAACGTGATTTTATATATAGAAACCTGAAAGACTCCAGCCAAAAACTCCTAGAACTGATAAACAAATTCAGTAAGGTTACAGGATACAAAAATCAATGTACAGAAATCTGTTGCATTTCTATACAGCCATAATGAAGAGGCAGAAAGAGAAATTAAGAAAACAGTCCCACTTACAATTGCACCAAAAATAATAAGATACTAGGAATAAACCTAACCAAAGAAGTAAAAGACCTGTTCTCTGAAAACTATAAAAAAGTGATAAAAGAAATTGAAGAGACACAAAGAAACAGAAAGACATTCCATGCTTATGGATTGGAAGAACAAATATTGTTAAAACGTCTAGACTACCCTAGCAATCTACACATTTAATGCAATCCCTATCAAAACACCAATAGCATTTTTCACAGAACTACAACAAACAGTTCTAAAATTTATATGGAACCACAAAAGACCCCCAAATAGTCAAAGCAATCTTAGAAAAGCAAAGCAAAGCTGGAGGAATCACAACTCCAGACTTCAAGTTATATTACAAAGCTGTAGTAATCAAAACAGTATATATGGTACTGGCACAAAAGTAGACAAAAGATAAATGAAACACAATAGAAACCACAGAAATAAACCCACAATTATGTGCTCAATTAATCTTCAACAAAGCGGGAAAGAATATCCAGTGGGAAAAAGACAGTCTCTTTCTTCAACAAATGGTGTTGGGAAAACTGGACAGCTACATGCAAAAGAATGAAACTGGACCACTTTATTACACAATACAGAAAAATAAATTCAAACTGGATTAAAGACTTAAATGTGAGTCCTTAAACAATAAAAATCTTAGAAGAGCGCACAGGTAGTTAATTTTGATAACAATGGCTGTAGTAATTTGTTTCTACATAGGTCCCCTGAGGCAAGGGAAACAAAAGCAAAAATAAACTATTGAGACTACCTCAAAATAAAAAGCTTCTGCAGAGTGAAGAAATCAATGCACAAATCTAAAAGGCAACTTACTGAATGGGAAAAGATATTTGCAAATGACATATCTGATAAAGGATTAGTATACAAAATATTTAAAGAACTTCTAAAAGTCAACACCCAAAAAACAAATAACCCAATAAAAAATGGGCGGAAGACATGGACAGACACTTCTCCAAAGACATTGGCCAACAGACACATGAAAAGATGTTCATCATCACTTATCATCAGGGAAATACAAACCAAAACTACAATAAAATATCACCTCACACTTATCAGAATGGCTAAAAACAACACAAGAAACACTAAGTATTGATGAGGATGTGGAGAAAAAGGAACCATCATGAACAATTGGTGGGAATGGAAACTGGTGCATTCTACTGTTGTTGGGCATGCATACTGGCAAACAGTATGGAGGTTCCTCAAAAAGTTAAAAATAGAACTACCCTATGATCCAGTAATTGTACTACTGGGTATTTACCCAAAGAACACAAGAACACTAATTCAAAGAGATACCTGTACCCCTATGTTTATAGCACCATTGTTTATAATAGCCAAGATATGGAAGTAGCCCAAGTGTCCATTGAAAGGATAAATATGTGTTGTGTGTGTATTTGCATGTATGTGTAGTGGAATATTAGCCAACCATAAAAAGAATGAAATCTTGCCAGTTGCAATGATGTGGATGGAGCTAGAGAGTATAATGCTATGTGAAAAAAGTCAGTCAGAGGAAGATAAATACCATATGACTTCACCCATTTGTGGAATTTAAAACAAAACAAACAAGCAAAGGGAAAGAGGGAGAGAGAGAGAGAGAGAGAGGGAGAGAGAGAGAGAGAGAGAGAGAGAAATGAACCAAGAAACAGATTCTTAACTATAGGGAACAAACTGATGGTTACCAGAGGGGAGGTGGGTAGGAGGATAGATTAAGTAGGTAATGGGGATTATGGTATCCACTTGTCACGATGAGCACCAGGTAATGTATGGAATTGTTGAATCACTATACTGTATACCTGAAACTAATATACCACTGTATGTTAACTAACTGAAATTAAAATAAAAACTTTTTTAAAATTCTTAAAATGAAATACTGAGGTGTAAATATAACTAAATACATACACAACTTGTATACTGAAAATTACACAATGGTGATGAGAAAAACCAGGGATCTAATTAAATAAAGAAATATACTACATTCATGGATTCAAAGATTCAGCATAATAAAGATGTCAATTCTCCCCAAAATGATATACAGATTTAATGCAATCCTATCACAATCTAAATAACATATTTTTAGATATAGAGAAGATTATTCTAAACTTTATATGGAAAGGCAAAGGAACTAGAATGGCTAAAACAATTTTTAAAAATAAGAATAAAGTGGAAATTAGTTTACCTGATTCTAGACTTACTATAAAGCCATACAAATCAAGACTGTGTAGTATTGACAGAGGGATAGACACACAGATCAATAGAACAAAATAAAGAAACCAGAAATAGACCCACACAAATATGCCTGTTTTTTTAAAAAAAAATTTAATGTTTTATTTATTTTTGAGAGAGAGACAGAGACACAGTGCAAGCAGAGGAGGGGTAAAGAGAGAGAGGGAGGCACAGAATCTGAAGCAGGCTCCAGGCTCTGAGCTGTCAGCACAGTGCCTGATGCAGGGCGGGGCTCGAATTCACAAGCAGTGAGAACATGACCTGAGCCAAAGTTGGATGCTCAACCAACCGAGCCACCCAGGCGCCCCCTAACCTATTTTTAATATAGGTGTAAGTCAATGGAAGAAAGATAGCCTTTACAACTGGACATCCATGGGGAATGGGGAAAAAAAGAACATCATTCTAAATCTCATGCCATTGAGAAAAACTAGGTAAAGGGTATATGAGATATTTCTGTATTATTTCTTAAAATTGCATGTAAATCTAAAATTATATGAAAATAGAAAGTTTAATTTTAAAAAATTTAAAGAATTTAGTCATCTCTGTTCCTTGATATGTGTACACATAGATGAATAGAGAAGTCTGGAAGGATGGTCACATCAACATTTAAAAAACAAGAATTCAGTGATTAGGATTCAAAGCTTCCAGAATCAGCTCTTACCTGCAGCAAAGCTCCCATTAGTGATGCCAGTGCAGCCATTCCAATACACAGAGCTCCAAACATCACACCTAGATGGATGATATAAAAGCCAGTATAAAATTCAGACCCAGAGGATTCGAATTCTCAATAGAATAAGCTACCACACCTTTGATTCAAAGTAATTAATATGATTGTGATGATTGTGGTGAAAAATGGCCACATACATCAAAGCCAGACAAAAAAAAAAGGAAGGGGTGTTTTCTTACAAGATCAGCAGAGTGCAAAGAGGAAAGAAAACACTGATATTGTGTCTCAGGATTAATTACATTAGATTATATAAGTGAAAAATCCCTAGCATTAACTATGGGGACTTTAAAGCTAAGAACTATTGTGTTATTAATCTAATCCTCTATAAACATTTGTTTATAAAGGAAGGCTTAGGTCTCTGTTTTCAGTTTGCCAGAAATAGGACACAATCCAGCTCTGCTGTGTACAGCATGATGGGGGAGAGGATTAATAAACATCAGAAATTAGTGTTCTGATTTGAAGTGTCCATTTCTCCCAGGAAGTGTTCATCTACACCAAGGGGTGGTTTAGGACCTTTAGCCCTCTTGTTATCTCAGTCAACATACCCAACCCTTTCTTGTTAAACTAGCCAAGAAAGATAGCATCAAAGACAAGTATGATATTACCCCTTCTACCAAATTGTTTCCCCACAACTTTATAGAAATTCTCAAGCCACCACTGCTGGCCAGATTATAGATTATGGGATTTTTTTTTTCTCTTTTGGCTTTCAATATTTTCCAGATTTTCTCCAAGTACATGTTTTACTTTTGAAATTAAATTAAAATTTACACACACACACCCAGATTTTTATTTTTGAAGACTTCCATTCAGCACAAATCACCTGAAATCAGTCAATATAATTTCCCACGCATAAAATTCAAAACAAAAAAATGAATGATAGCTTTGCTCATCATAAAATTAGTGCATTCCTTATATCTATCTGACTTACACTAGCATTCACACCTTTGTTAATTATGTTGGGTAAATGACCTTTCTGCACCTGAATGGAAACCTTACATTAAGTTTTTGCAAAGAGCTTGAGATACAATCATTTTTATACCTCTTAATCCTAATGTAAATGATATTTCTAACATATTTAGCTTGATTCTTCTCTATCTGATTGCTCATGGGTGGTCACCATTATGGGTTTTGGTATCAAAGTTACTGGAAACACATTCAAATCATTTGCCATGTTCTTCTCTATGATACCTTTACTGTACATATCTCAAGATAATGACTTTATATAACCCTTCAAAGTAAACAAAAACCTCATCTACACTAGCAGAGTTGATTTGTTATTAATCATTATCAACATCCTTCCTTGAGCACAAGCTAGTGCCTCTTGTTTTATATGCATTATCTCTAAACCTCATTGTACCCGCAAGGTGAACACATTTTGTTTCATTTTCCATATAAAGAAATTCAAGCTGTATTGGGTTATTGGGTTTGCTTAAGGCTAATAAATTGGTGAGCAAGATTAGGTCTGTCTGCCTTCAAAAGCTTCTATTGAAAACCACACAGTTTTGATAATCCTATAACAAACCAATCTAAATGCTCTTTGGGAAGCATTGTACCATTCTGAAATTATGCTGCAGGATTAAAATTGGGCACCTAATAAAATTATGCAATGTTATTTAAATGTAAGGCACACTCAGGCGCCTGGGTGGATCAGTCGGTTGAGCGTCCAACTTTGGCTCAGGTCATGATCTCACAGCTCCTGAGTTCGAGACCCACATCGGGTTCTGTGCTAACAACTTGGAGCCTGGAGCCTGTTTCGGATTCTGTGTCTCCCTCTGTCTCTGCCCCTAACCCATTTGCATTCTGTCTCTGTCTCTCTCAAAAATAAATAAACAAAAAAAAATTTTTTTTTTAAAAATGTAAGGGACACTGAAAAATATAAACTAAGTACTTATTCCAGATGATAGTCAACACAATTACATATAGAATTATGGTTCAAAATAGAATATTATTTACTATTTCTTTGGCAGTCTATTAGTGTTATTGGGTTGAAGTTAAAGATTCTTTTGAAAAAACAAGTTTGTTAGTCATTCATTCCAGAACACATATAACCAAAACGTCAAAAACAAAAAATGAAGTACACTAGCCAGATTTCTTTGAGTCAGATTGTTACATTTGGGACATCTGGGAACTTGAGTCTTTAAACCTTTCCATTCAACTGATATTTAACCCCTCATAAGGTCCTACATCTATAAATAGAAGATGAGCCTTCCCTGTACAATTTTACTGACTATCTCTAGAGCAGTCTACATGTACAGACAGAATAGACAATGAAGATGGGTCAAAAATCATAACACTCTGTTTATCTTCAATTCATACACACAGACTATGTACTTTAAACTGACAGTGAGCTCTTAGGTAATAAAATGTGGGCTCTTGTCTCCAAACTAAGGGTATTTCTTAAAACCGTGGGCTAAAGTTTGGAAAGGAAAAGGGTTGGATTTTTTTCTGTAGCTAAGAAGAAGTTCAAAAAGAAGGACAGCCAAATAAGGAAATTGTTCTTTGTGGCCCCCTGACAATTAATCGCTTGAAGGGTCTCCCAAATCTTGATTGCAAATATGGGATGACTGTGTTTAGTGACAGGCATGCATATGCATAGATACACTTGCACTCAGAGGTTCTTACTCTGTGTCTTCCAGGAAAAGGAATTTCTGGTATCTCTAAAAATCATCTCCCAGGGCTAAAATAGAATTGTGAACATGGAAACTTACTCAGTCCTTGGGAAATCCAAGAGAGAGACCTTTCTGAGAGTGATCTGAAGTGAGGTTTAACTAGATCTTCCACAGTTACTGCCGCTAAGGCATTAATACTGGAGGACACTGTGCTGTAAGAGAAAATCAAACTTTTGATTTATAATATTTTAACTTTAATAATACTTTAAGTAGGAATAAGAAAGGGGGAAACAAACTGTCATTGCTGAAATATAACCAGATTTCTACTATATTTTTCATGATCACAACATCTTCTTTCTGGAAACTGATATCATCCAAGAATGATTCAGTCAACATCCATAGGCTTAATAGTGAGAAAGGACAATTTTATGTTGCTTCCATTTTGCAATAAATTCTCAGTGTCTATGGAAACAATCTACAGACTACACAATACTATTATATAGTGACTTTAAAACTTATTTTTCTTTGTGAAGAGAAAGGACTATCATAAATCCTCACTAACATATGCCATAAATATCAATAATATTAATTTCCTGGATCCTCACTAACATACACTGTACATGTCAATCAAGAATTTCCTGGCACAGGGGCACCTGGGTAGCTTAGTTGGTTGAGCGTCCAACTCTTGATTTCGGCTCAGGTTATGATCCTGGGGTCATGGGATCAAGGCCTGTGTGCTGGGCTCTGTGCGTGGAGCCTACTTAGGATTCTCTCTCTCTCCCTCTGTTCCTCTCCTCTGCTCATGCTCTCTCACTCTCTCTGTCAAAAAAAAAAAAAAAAAAAAATCCCTGGCACAAACACTAGAAGAAAGTGCAATAAGTAAGTTCAAACACAGAACAAGAGTCTTTGGGCAGTGCATATTATTCAGCATGTAACAGGAGATTTTAATTCTAATTTTCCATTTGACCATGCTTTATCTATCCATATATTTTAAACTGAGACCATAGGTACCCATTTTTGATAATCAGTGAAAACTACCACCAACTGATCATTATTATAGTGACCCTCCAGGGTAGATGATGATGTATTAGACAGCAGGGACCAAGTTAAAAGTGGAGACTGAGGATAATAGACTGCTAGTCCACAGAGGTAAGACTGAAACTGAGAACAACAGGATACACAGAGTAGATTACTCCCTTGGCCCTATTTGTGCTCATTTTCAGAATTCAGCTTTATCCCCCAAAATATCCAATAACAAAAGAAAGATCCCAATAGGGAAACCATGTACTGTTAGAGTCATAGTTCATACCTTAATGTTCCACTGTAAGCACAGGCCACAAAAAGTCCAGGAAGACCCGGATAATCTTGTAGAATGTCCAGTACCAAATAAGGCATGAGCTGAAAAATTCCAAAATTTACTCCTGAGTGCTATTTGCTACCAAATAAAATTATTAATGTATCATTTATCTTGTGTTCTTCAAGAACTAATGGAACTTATTCCACATAATTGAAATTTCTAAATATGAAAAATTATATTATTTAACTGCTAACACTTAAAAGAATAGCACAGTAGTTAAGGATACAGATTCTAGATTCAGACAGAAGTGGTTTTTGTTACTTAATTTCTCTAAGACTCAGTATCCTCATCTGTAAATGAGGGGTAATAATACGAATCCCATATACTTGCTATAAAAGTTAAATGTAGAGCTGTTAGTATAGTACATGGAATACGGTAAATGCTTGATTAAAAAGCAGCTGTTCTCAGGGCACCTGGGTGGCTCAGTTGGCTAAGCGTCCAACTTCAGCTCAGGTCATGATCTCACAGTCCGTGAGTTTGAGCCCTGCGTCAGGCTCTGTGCTGACAGCTCAGAGCCTGGAGCCTGCTTTGGATTGTATGTCTCCCTCTCTCTCTGCTCCTCCCCTGCTCATGCTCTCTCTCTGTCTCAAAAATAAATAAAAACATTAAAAAAAATTTTTTTAAAGTAGCTGTTCTCATTCTTTAGAATAATAAAACAATTTAAAGGAAATACTTTACATACCTCTATGCTTAAGCAAACAGCATAGTTAAATTAATTTAACTTGACTTGATGACTCAAAGATATCTTTGTGAACTTCAATCACTACCCAGAACTGAAAGTGTAATTACAGCTGCATATAGTGTGAGAAATAGTGACAAGTGGAGAGTACCCTCAGGAAGTTTCTGAAACTTGCTTCTTTTTGAAAAGTTCCTGATATCAACTTACTTTTTGATAAGTTACTTAAAAAAAATAAATATTAAATAAGGATGGGAAAGTGTATTACTTCAGTACTATGTTACATGCCAGTCTTTTGGCAACACTAATTTTTAAATAAAAAGGGTACTAAGAGGATAATTTTCTCGGAAAAATTCCCTTCATTTGCATTGAAACATTCTTGATTCCTTCTCTGATAGTATAGAGTGGATGGCATATCCTATCTTATCAGCCTCTTTGATTTCATTTAACAATAGTTTGTTACTATTAACCCACTGTTACAAGGGTCTGTGTTGAGTTGTTTTAAGAATTTCTCCACTTTATCCAAAGCTTACTAAATTTTTATTCTCAGAAAGAGAGAACAGCAGTTATCTCTCTATGAAATCAAGACCAAATTTTCCCAAGATATCTTAAAAGTGTCACTTTAAGCAGTATTCCATATAAAGCAAAAGTCAAGTTTCCACTGTTACTGCTATAACAAGATCTAAAATCCTCTACCCTATCATCAACTTTCTCAAAAGTTTTTGGGGTGATATTTCATATTCTGAATGACCCCCTCAGGTATAGGTAAAACTAGCAAGACCGACAGATAGAAAAGTAGTAAAACTATATCTAAACACTAATCTTGCTTCCTCACGGTGAGGTCCAGCAGAGTGTCACAGAAATATATCTTTGCTCTCCTCAGGTTAAGATTTTGACCTGACTTTCTACTGACTGTGCCTAAGTGCATTGTATCCCCAGGGAACTGTTAATTGGATTAACTCCTTAACAATCAACACAACACTGGAATCATCCAATTCGGAGGAAAGCTTTCTTAAAAAAAAAAAAAAATCAGCACAGGCTCTCAAAATGACAGGTGCATGCATGCAAGACCCCACTCCACCCCCATTGTCATTCTATAACGAGTCTCAAGGTTAGGAGATTGTAGACATTTTCTGTTGTGATTGTCCAGGGGTAGGATAAGATAAATGAAAAACATTTTTAACATCCTTACTGTCCTCATTATATAAACTACAAACAATAAACATTGACAAAAAGAACAAAATATTCTTCACTAGAGAGAACATAAGGGAAGAGTACCTCCATCTTCAGAGGAAACATGCTTCTTAGATTCTCTGAGCAAATAGGAAAGATCTATTTATTAACAGGAGGACACACGTGAAGATAGGGTTGAGATGCACAGCTCATTGAGGCTGTCATTTTCTAATCCCACAAAGTTGCATTTTTCTAGGAGTATGTGATGCATTTACACCAACATAGAATGCAGGTCTATCTTCTTTCTCATGAGTCCCCTGGGCACTTGATTTACAAACTAGTCTTAGAAAATAACTTGCGGGGGTGGGGGTGTCTAGGTGGCTCAGTTGGTTAAGCTCCTGACAACTTTGGCTCAGGTCATGATCTCATGGTTCGTGAGTTCGAGCCCCACATCAGGCTCTCTGCTGTCAGCGCAAAGCCTGATCTGGATCTTCTGTCCCCCTTTCTCTCTGCCCTTCCCCTGCTCATGCACACTCTGTCTCTCAAAAATAAACATTTAAAAGAAAAAAGATTTTTGGCAAGAACTCTGAGAACAAGAACTCAAGCTTTAGAGTCTAGCAGCCCTGGATTTGAATTCTAGCTACACTTTCTGAAAGGTTGTATATGGCACAGAGGTTCAAAGTTAGGACTCTGGTCGCAGCCTGCCTGAGTTTGAATTTTGGTTCCAGGTTTACTTGCTGGTTACATGATTTGTCTGTTTCTCAGTTTCCTCATCTTTGAAAGAGAGATAATCATAGCACCTACCTCAGAGTGTGGCTGTAAGGATTCAGAGTTGAAGTTTATATAAAGCACTTATAACAGTATGATAAGTGCTTGCAGCTATTCTTATTTATTAGCTATGCAACCTTGAGCGAGTTATATAACCTCTCTGAGAGCTACTCATTTCCTCATCTCTAAAATTAGAATTATAGGGTTGTGAGAATTAAAAGAGATAAAGCATGCAAAGCTCTGAGCATAGAATCTCATCGCATGGTTGGTACTTAGTAAATGTTCACTCATTAGATCTGTTTATCTATCAATTAAAAACTGGAAGGTAAGCCATTGATAAATAAGTGATATGAGAATAACCTTAAATATTCTACACTACCATGGTTTGTGCATGGATTTTTTTTTCTTGAACTGTGTTTACATTTCTATTCCCAGCCTTGAGCTATTTCTATTGATCCCTTGGCTTGAAATTTTTCCAGGTGTTTCACTATTTTAATCTTGGATACAGCATTCTTCATTACTATATTTGCTAAAATAAGTTTTTGTCAAATGCTTTATAGAAATTAAAGACAATTACATTGTATTCATTTGCTATTTCTCTACAAAAACAGGAACACTCTTTCCTCCCAGCTAATAAGCTTTCTGGGTATCCTTAATGCACATGTAAGAAAGACATGGTACTGAACCTGGTCTGGTGCAGACACTTTTTTGGCTGTCCAAGGATCACAGTCATGGTACCTGGAATATAGGGCGAGCCCACAAAGCACTGAGCAGGTGAGGATTGCCCAGAGTCCCAGAAGATTGATGTAGAGAGACCTAAAGAAGTCAGCAAATGACAATTGTAATTTCCATCCTAAAGATTAGGAAACTTGTAACATAAACAGAAAAGACCTTCATGATTACTCAATAAATGTACATTATCTTTGGGTTATCAAAACTGCTATCTATTTTATTCTAGCCTAACCTTCTCTTTAAGCTCTCAATCAACAATATATTTGTAAATACATGGAATAGATGGGGGTTTCTCTATTAAATAACTATATTCTCCTGGTCAGAGTTCCATGGGCATTATCAGCTTTATAATCATATGTAATTATATTACTTCAGAACTTCTTATCATGAAATAAAGATTTTTAATAGTCAACAGACCAGTAACCATTACTCACTTTCCTTTTAAAAGTAATGCAATTCTAAACTGCTAAACATTGTTAGCATCTACATAGCAACTCATCAAACTTGTTTAAATGTGGTTTGTAATATCATCTAATAAATGTGAAAGGCAAATCTGCATTCCTTGAACAGGTACCTTCCCAAACAATGTTCACCATTATAATACATGATGTGTGCTCTGGGAGAGTATAAAGGCTTATATAACATCACTGGAGTCAAACCTGAACATAAACGCTAGTTCGATCTATCATATGTGACCCTAGGCAAGTAATTTAGCCTCTGTGAACTTCAGTTTCTTCATTTATACCTACAGATAACAACGCCTACCTCACAGAGTTATAAGACTAAATGAAATAGTACATATCATAGAGCTTGGCATGTAATAACATTTGTTAAATGGTAATTATTGATATTATGAATATTAATGTCATTGAGTTCTATGTCTTAATAATCAGTTGAATAGTTAACATTTCTCTCTCTCAGAAGGTGACTATATTGTTCTCCCAGGGGTGCTGTACTGGATACTGATACAAGCTGCCCTAGGCTGAAGAGAAGTACAACACCCAATATCATGCCTCCTTCCCTGGGGCACCTGTGTCCAATGACTAGTGGATTCAGAGGTTTAAAGGACAAGTCCCCTCATCCTAATTTGGGACAAATCTGATGAGTCAGCCCAAATTTAGAGCTTCCCCTAAGGCCTTGGCTGAGAATGCATAACAATCCAAATTCTCCCTCCAGTCAACCCTGCTTCCTTTCCATTTTCTTCTACAGGTGGTGATTTCCTAACAGACTGTAGCATGCCAGCCTCCATCTCAGAGTCTGTTTCAGGAGAAGCCACCTTCAACAGGTGCCAAAACACAGATTGCTAACCTTTTCCCTTGATTGACTAAATTTATTCTATGTTTTGTTATTGTCTAAAAATAGTGTAATAAGTGTATCTCATCTCCAAATCATCAGAAAATCTACACAGATGCTTTCCTGCTCTTACACCCTTGCTCATACATGGGTTTAATACTTTACTATATAGTCTTATTTGACTTTAGTGCCATTCAAATAGATTTCTTATCAACAACATTTAATACTGCCCCTGGTCAATCAATGTCAGTAGGTCTTAACTTTCTGGCTAGGATTCATTCTTACCAAGGAGCCAGTGTTAAAAAGTAAGAGAAAATGCATTTGCAACTACACGGATGGAACTGGAAGGTATTATGCTAAGTGAAATTAGTCAGAGAAAGACAAAAATCATATGACTTCACTCATATGAGGACTTTAAGAGACAAAACAGATGAACATAAGGGAGGGGAAACAAAAATAATATAAAAACGGAGGGGGACAAAACAGAAGAGACTCATAAATATGGAGAGCAAACTGAGGGTTACAAGAGGGGTTCTGAGAGGGGGGAATGGGCTAAATGGGTAAGGGGCACTAAGGAATCTACTCCTGAAATCATTGTTGCACTATATGCTAACTAATTTGGATGTACATTTAAAAAATAAAAAATAAAACAAATTAATAAAAAAAAAGAAAAAAAGAAGTAGGAGAAAATGATTCCTCTGAGCTCAGGGATTCTGCCTTGTTAAGGAGACCCACTGGGCCGTTCCAAAGGAAATTGTTTTTTATTAAGAACGCTCTAAAGCTCCAATTCTGGGATTTTAGTTATAAAATTCGGCTTTTTGAGTTTCATGTTCCCAAAGAAACAGAAGAGTATGTGCACAATTAATTTGGGAGAGGCATCAGCTCTAGCATAGATTTAAAGTCCAGTGGATTACTGGAAGTATAAATTACATTCCTTCAAAGTTCCTAAAAATACCAGAACCCCTAAGCTCACTTTTGGGGTATTCTATATCCAGTTACTGTGTTGATTTTCTTGTAGATCTTTTATTACAGAATGTTCCAAAGACAGATCATGTTTAAACCAATTTACCCTCAATATATTGAGTTCTGACATGTGACATCACAATATTTTCATGTTTTCCTTTGAATAGAAATAGAATTGCCATTCCTCATCCTACTTTAATCATGCTGCTACTCTTAAGCTATTTGGAATTTTTAAGTTCCTAAATGCATGTGGGTCCAGTTAGCCTTATTTATCAGCATGGGGAATGGTGGTCACCACACTGATCTGAGGCTTCCTGAGAAAGAACCAGCCACCATTTGTACTCTTTTTTCAAGCCATGATGGGCTTGAGAGTTCCCTGATCATGTTATCCTTCTGACTTCTGGGCTATGTTCAAATCAATGTCTATCTGGAATGCTCTCCCACTATTCTCTACCCGCCCACATATGGTCATTATTCAGGATCTGCCTGCTTGAGAGGAATCTCTCACCCATCCTCTGCTTTCACATCCTATGATCTGAGATAGAAAATGGAATTCACATTTACTGGCCCCCTACCATGTGTGTGCTGAACACAGCATTTTACAATACCTCTCATGAAATATATAATATTTCTTATGCTCATTTTGTAAGTTCAGAAACTGAGACTCAGGGAGACTAAGTAACTTTCCCATGATCACTCAAATAGCAAGTGTTAGAGCAGAGGTATAAATCCGTGACTATGTCTGAAAATAAAACACACCAACACATCCGTCAATATAATGTCCTTGACCATTTCTTCTAGCATTTTATCCTTCCATGGAACTGTTATACTTTTCTAGTGTTATTTCACTTTTTTGCATATATCTTCCTAACTAGATATTAAGGCTCCTTCATGATAAGAGCCATATATTTATAATTTTTTATCCTCCATAATTCCTTATACAAATAGATACACAATAAATGCATTATTTGATAGTATTTGTTTTAGTAAATAATTCATATAAATATTTCAAATTATCTGGTTTAAAATATACAGTACCACTTTGTTTTACTTGATCCTTTTATAACTAAGTATCATTTATCTCTTGGAATTTCATGATACATAAGACTTAAACCTGAGCAAAGTGTGACTAATGAAAGAATTTCAATAAAGACAACTGATGGTTATTAATGATTTCTATACCATAGTTTGACTTACATTTTTGCCTGGAATCTGCTTTTACAGGCAATATATCTCTGCACTTGGGATTGGTTGACACCATAGATGCTGGTCCATGTGAAGGTCCCTCCTATAACAATTGTCCAGAATGTATGTCTTTGCAAAGGGTTAGGATTAAAACTAAATGAAAAGAAACAGAAAACAAATCTGAGCTATCGGGAAAAAAAAACTATAGAAAATTATCCTAGAATAGTTTTTGGAAGCAAGCAATGTATATCTATGTAAATATGGATACATACATAAATATGTACAAATTTATTAAGTAATAAAAAAAGGTAGAAATATTTCTAGCTTAAGTTCCGTGAAATAAAAGTGGATAATTTCAGAGAATTGGAAACTCTGGGTGGGACTGAGGAAAAATGAATGTTCTAATTATTCTGAGAGTTTATAAAAATTTTCTCCTGTAGCTTTAGTAAATTGTTATTTAAACAAGTCTGCCATGCTGTAATTAGAGAAAAATACAAAACTAAAAAGAGAAAGCAATAAAGAAAGGGAATTTCCTAAGTGCACCTTAGCAATAGATATGGTACTGAAATGAACACAAAATTAACAAAATTTTTTGTTATACAATGCATACGTTATTCTTCTCCTAGCACATGTACAGTCAGACTTCTAATTTATATTCAAGATCAAGAACTCAGTTAGATAATGCAGTTTAAAGGCTTTTGCATTCTAAAATTACTGTGTCAGTGTAATCATCCTTTCTTAAAATGCTGTGTGCACAAGCTAAATGCTAATAGTGAAAAGTCACTTTATGACATATACTTAAGCCCAAACTATTGTCACAAAGAAAGCTCAACTTCCACATTTGATATGCCTTTTAACTTTTCTTAATGTGTTATCTTAGAAGGAATAATTCTATTCATCTATGATATACAATATGAGCTTGACAAATTTCTGCAAAATTGGCTTTCAAAGAAACTTTCTAAAAATTGTGAAATTCTGCAAATCCATCTCAAATCTTATATTTAAGATTAGTTGAAGAAAGTATTCTAATTTTATACATATCCTGGCATTCTTATGGAAATACAAGAGCCTCTATTCCATTCTCTAACTTTCATATTAAAGTTTAAGAGTTTCAAGGGTGTTGACCCTTTATCCTACAGAGAAAGCAACTACTATATTAGCTAATGGAAATCAAGAGCCAAAAGGACTCAGCGAGCTACTTGAGGGAAGTAAGACAATATTTAGAATAGACAATTTAGTGGTTTTAGGCCATATACAATATATATGGCAACTACAGATCATACAGAAAATACCAACACAGAATCCTTCTCTTATCATCACCAGAGCAGATATTTTGCCCACCATATTCTCAAACATATCTGAATAACAAGGACACACAATAATGCTTTTCTTATTATTTAATGCTTGGCAGCCTCCAAAGTAAACATCATGAAAATGTCTAATCTTTTACTTTCAATAATCTCTCATCAATGTAAAAGGTGTCACTTCAATGCAGCAATATGGGTTGCCTTTATACACAGTGACAATTAACTTGCAGAAAAAATTATTGGTTCCAAACCTTCTCCCCTCAATCTAAGCCTACTAGGAAGAGATTTGGGAGTAATCAAGATCTTCTGCGTGGCCACTGATTGTTTCTGCTTCTTGGCATCCATTCTCCCATCCTCTAGTAATGGCAACCCAAATACGCTT
The DNA here is from genome assembly GCF_028749965.1 of Puma concolor. Lineage (NCBI taxonomy): Eukaryota > Metazoa > Chordata > Mammalia > Carnivora > Felidae > Puma > Puma concolor. The sequence goes on along the minus strand of NC_141673.1, from coordinate 20,540,609 downwards.
TGGTAAACAACCATTGCCCCATAAAATAGTCTAAGTGGTTGTCAATACAAAGTCCTGCTCTGCCCCAACTAAGGTATGGAATCATGCCCAAGCTAGGACAATTGGAGGTGCTCTTCCTTGGAATCTGAATCTTGAAGTAGTCATAGTAATAATAGAAAATAGTTGAAATTGATTTGTCATAATTCAACTCATCTCTGAAAATTAACATGCTGTCCCTGTCCAATTTCTGAAAAATCTCTTCTCAAACATTAGTGCCATTTTCAAAAACTAGAAGAGAGCCACCAAGAAAGAAATGCTTTTCTTTTTTTCTTCTTGCCGGTGATTTCAGCTGTGTGTCTCAAAGTAGGGCTTCTTAAAGAGGAAATATGCTGGTCCAAGTCAAAATAAGCCCCTTTCCACATTGAACATGATAACAAGAATGACACTACTGAACCACAATGGAAGGTATTTTAAATATTGTTTTAAGTTGTGTGATATATTTGCGATGAAATGTCTAGTTTTCCCACTGGTCTTTCTCCAGGAAACATGAATAACCGCTTAAGATATGCTATATTACACAACCTACTGACACTTGAAACATTAGTCATAAATTTTCTAGTAAATTTTCTAGAAATAACATATAATTTTATATAACATTTAATACATATATACAATTATGAAATATAATAATAATATACTATATATTGTTGGGGCAATATCAATAGAAAAATTCTCTAGGCTGCTTGAAACAAAAAACTATGAAAATGGCAGCATGGTCTTCTGGTGTTTTTATCTTAAGAAAGGTTTCCTTTTCTTATTTCCCAACTATCTCTTCTCTAATTACCCTACCCTACCCTTTAACCAATTCCAGATTTAAATATCTGGAAGAAAATTACTCTTTTGCTATCAGTCCTTTCTCAGGAAGAAGGACCATTCTAAGTACCATGTAACTAACCAACTGACTGTTTCAACCCCTTAAAGACTTGGTGGAAACCCCTCACACATTAACTTGTCAGCTTCAATTTTTTGTACTATGTTCTTAGAGGTCTATTTGTTAGAGGTCTAATATAAACTTACTGTTTCAATAAAAAGATTATTTTTATAGAAAAAAAAAGGAGAATTCTATTGTTCAGGAGGTAAATAGCAACTCACTTCCAGAAGTTCAATCTTCCACCATTATAGGCATCATTTAGAATAGTGCTGATCCCACCTTGAATCACTACAGCCTGTATAATCACAGATGCAAATCCAGCTACCATGATCCCAACTTGAAAAACATCTGTCCAGACAACTGCTTTAAGACCACCCTTTGAGGAGAAAAGTATATTAGGATTAATGCTTTTATCAGACATTATTAATAATCTACATGCTTATATGCTATGTTGGATAAAAATAATGAAAACATGGATCTGGGCCAAGAGGTACATTCAACGTAGATTGTAAGCTTGGGAGAACCTTCAAGAGAAGGTGAGATTTGAGCCAAGCCTTCAGACAGAAGCAGAGGCAAAGATGAAAGGTCATCCCAGAAGAGAAAACAGCATGGGTAAAAGCATAAAAAGTCAAAGTACATAGCATGTTGAGTGTAGCCAGGTATACATTTTGAAGCAAAGTGGAATGGTATAGGTAGATTGTTGGGAAGAAAATTCAGAGTCAAATTGCAAGAGGCATTTTCATGGACTTTATCCCATAGGCAGGGCTGATATCCAATCAAGTGTGCATATAGAAGGTCATACCAGTTGTTGAAGTACTAAAATCATTTTGTACTAGCCACTACCAAAAACTTGCCAAGAGTCTCTCTCCAGTTCCTATGTCCTTGGCTGAAACATCCCTTCCCGGAGATCCCCAACTTGTAGAAGATCCAGCAACTAAAGTCTTAAGACCTAGTATGTCAGGGATGCCATGAGAGTTGCACCACTGCTAAGAACTAGCATCCAGGGGTGCCTGGGTGGCGCAGTCGGTTAAGCGTCCAACTTCAGCCAGGTCACGATCTCGCGGTCCATGAGTTCGGGCCCCGCATCAGGCTCTGGGCTGATGGCTCAGAGCCTGGAGCCTGTTTCCGATTCTGTGTCTCCCTCTCTCTCTGCCCCTCCCCCGTTCATGCTCTGTCTCTCTCTGTCCCAAAAATAAAATAAACGTTGAAAAAAAAAAATTAAAAAAAAAAAAAAAAAAAGAACTAGCATCCATAATAATACCAGTGTCCATACTATATGGATGTTATATATTTTTACTGTAACTCCTACCTATAGGCAATGAGAAACTACCTCAGGTTTTGGAGCCTAGGAATAATATGAACACAACTATAATAATTTAGCAACAGTAAAGATGAATCAGAAGACAAAATTCAGGACCACTACAATGGTTCAGATAAAAGAAAGAAGTTTCAGTTATGATCAATGTTCTATAAAGAATCAAATTTTTCCCCAGATTGAATATTTCTTACAAAAAGTTACACTTGTGGGAGATAAGAGTAGGATATTACACATGAACAATGCAGTTTGCAGAACACAACTACTGGAATTTTCCATTTTGCAAAGCAAGCGGATAAAGTGAAAAGAGAAATAATGTCCTTGACATACCAGTGTGCAGTAGAATGTGCAGACCACACCTGTCGCCACTACTGCACCCCACAGATCAAATCCTGTGACTGTGAAAGGAAAAAAGAAAATGCATGAGTAACTGTGAAACATGTATAATAAAAATACTTCTCAAAAAAATCATCATTAGGAATCTATATCATTTGTAGAGCACCTATCTTCTCCCTACCTCTCTACTCTTGCCTAAAACTAGGTCCAAATCTCATAAAATGTCCCCAAACAAGTGGAGTTTAAAATTTTACTTGATGAGTTAAATGGACCTAGTTTCTACCCTCAGACAGCATCCCTAGATCTAACATTGGCTAAATAAAATACATGAGAAAGCATTTCTATTGTAATGAAGCTAAGAAACAACTTGATATTGTGAGGAAATTAACTAGACTGAATGGGGTCATAGAGTATTGGTCATCATGGTTCAGTAAACACACTATTCTACCACTCCTCGAAATGAGTTGTGCATGTTACTAAGATGGAACCAAGAAGGAGAAAAGTTGTATAATTTGCCACCATTTACCTAAGAAGTGGAGAGGCATACTGTATTCTTTTTAAATGGAAGGATCACAACTCTACCCACAAATGTGATAATCTAGATAAAATAGACCCACTCCTTGAAAGACACAATGGGCCAAAAGTCATACAACAAGAAATAAATTATCTAAATGGGTCTATATCTATTAAAGAAATTGAATCAGTAATTAAAGACCTTCCAAAACAGAAAGCTCTAAGCGAGGCAGGCTGACTGGTAACTTCTAACAATTTAAGGAAGAAATTATACCAATTGTCTACAACCTCTTTCAGAGAATAGAAGCAGAGGGAATACTTCCTAACTCACTCTATGACGCCAGGATTTCCCTAATACCAAAACCAGGTAAGACATTACAAAGAAACTACAAACCAATATTTCCCAGGAACACCAATGCAAAAGTCTTCAACAAATTGAGGATCAGCAAATTGAATCCAAAAAAAGTATAAAAAGAATTAAACACCATGACCAAGAGGGATTTATCCCCGGTATGCAAGGCTCGTTTGATATTTTCAAATCAATTAATGGAATCTATCAAATTAACAGACTGAAAAAGAATATCACATGGTCATATCAAAAGATGCAGAAAAAGCATTTGACAAAATCCAATATCCATTCATGATAAAAACTCTCAATAAACTAAGAATAGAAGGGAACTTTCTCAACTTGATAAAGGCTGTCTACAAAAAACCTACAGCTAACACCCTATTTAATGGTGACAGACTCAAAGCTTTCCCACTAACATCAGGTGCAAGACAAGGATGCCCTCTCTCACTATTTCTTCTCAACATTGTACAAGAAAGGAAATAAATGGTATATAGATTGGGAAAGAAGAAATAAAACTCTCTTTGTTCATAGATGACATGATCATTGATATTAAAAAAAAAACCTCCTGGAACTAGTGATTATAGCAAGTTTGCAGGACACAAGGTTAATATACAAAAGTCAATGTTTTCCTATATAATAAATTAGCCTCAAATGTGGTAACTTTAAGATGTACCTTGATTCAAAGCCAAGGCAGGAGCACAACTGGAGTAACTCAGACATGCATTCATTGTGGAGTGGGCATGTAAAATGGTACAATCATTTTGAAAAACTATTTGCCAGTTTCTCTTAAATTTTGTACATGAACCTGCCCTGAGCTAGGTCATAATAGGTGTATGTTTAACTATACTGCTTCCAGGTGTTCACCCACTAGAAATAAAAATGTGTGTCAAAAGAGAATCCCCAGACACATGCTAACAGGTTCTACAAGACGATCAAACTTGGTCTTGGTTATTGATGAAAATGACCCCACTGCTGATGATGGCAATGCTGCTGTAACCAAAGAGATGCTGCTTCTCCTGGGGGATGGTGACACGTCACCCATGGAAGAACTGGAGTAAGCGCTGCCCCAAGAATTACTTGTACAGGTATTCAATACTTTATCTTCATTCCCCCTGATAATACATTCAAGGATGTTTTTCTTCATTTTTGTTAACATTTTAAAAATCTGTATGGCAGGACAAGAACCACTTTCTGAGGGTGATGCTGTGATAAGTAGGAACTAAAACCCAGCTAGTTTTCCTTTTCTATCTAGTTCCATGTTGGCTTATTTTAACAGGACAAGGTAGCATTTGTTGCAAGATGTAAGTAACCTAGCGTTAACTGCATGGTCTGAAGTGTTTGGCTACCTAGCAGATTCCTTAGTAAGACCAAACTTTTTGTAACTGAAGTGTTCTGAGCTATCCCTTGATGTTTAAAAGAAAAATATTGGTTCAAATACCTTTCACCTGCTAGGATCTACTTTTTAAATCTTCTATCCCCTGTGGTTGTCTACTACATGTGACAGGCCTCTAAAAACTAGTATGTTAAACTGAACTGACTTGATGAGAGTCACTATCTATCTATTTTCTTTGTTTTCCAAAGAAAAACATTGTTTGAGGTAGCAAAATTACAAGCCTATGTAGGTATGTTATAAAGCTGTTCAAAAAGTAACTCAGCAAGTTTTGTGAGTGAAAAAGTAGTGCTCAAGTCACATTCTGCTTTGAGGTTGTAACAAATACAAAGCAAGACAAAACAAAACCTGAACAAGAGTGATCTTAGTAGCTCTAATTCAGAGTAGCCTAAAACTGGAAACAATCCAATACCCATCAATAAGAGAATGGATAAACAGATTTTGGAGATGCATATGATGAAATACAATAAAAAGGGGGGAAAATCAGGGATATCTGAACACTGACTTCATATTGATGATATCAAAAAATGATTTTAATATTTTAGATATGAAAATGGTATAGTTGTATTTGCAAAACACATGCTGGTACAAACTTCCAGTTATAAAATACATAAGTCCTGGAGGTGTAATGTACACCATGCTGACTATAGTTAATAATCCTATAATGCATATTTGAAAGTTGCTAAGAGAATAAATACCAATTTGCTCTCATCACAAGAAAAAGAAATTTTTTAACTATGTATGGAGACAGATGTCAACTAGACATTGTGGTGGTCATTTTGCAATACATACTAATATTGAATCATTATAGTATAATACAATGTTATATGTCAATTTTACCTCAGTGGAGAAAAAAAAAAGCATATCCTTATTTTTAAAAGACCCTGAATTCAGATGAAATGATAAAATATCTCAGATTTACAGGAAAATAATCTAGTGAGTGAAACAGAGTGAATTAAACCAAAAGTTGATCATTTTTAGTGGAGTTAAGGATACACTAGAGTTTACTATGCTACTCTCTTTTTTCTAGTATATGTTTGAATTTTTCTATAATTTTTAAAAAATTAAAAAGAAAATGATCAGACCCAAAGAATGTTAAGATCCATTTCAGTTAAACAAGTTTCTCTGGAGCATCTGTTGCACATCCAGTACTATATTTATGCTGGTATATACTGCTTTGGTCACAGTAAAATACACAATTGATATTCAAGCGGTCAAAATGCAGTCTCGGGTCCTAATCCCTAGTGAATGGCACAATAACCTGATAAGATCTGAGTCCTCAATTTCTTCACAGATGGAAAGCAGTACTCTTTTACTGCCATAACTGTACTTTAAAACCCTAAAGCCAACATCCTTAGTTACACTTAAGGCCAATAGGTAACTTATGAAGCTTATAGTCAGCTCTTTATACATGAAATTGACCCACTCATGATGTTGGTAATATTGACATGGAACATGCCTGTCATTCAGAATTCAAGAGCACATTATATCATGGAATTCTTCTTTGTAATGATATAGTTATACTTTATAAACTTAGGTTATAATTACTATCTGTCTATCATGAAATCAAGAAATGAGAGTGTGGATTTAGCAGGGTTCTTCCATTTTATATTAACTCACAGGAACCAAATCACATTTTTCCCATCAAAGTCCACTTGTCCATTTTACAAGGCAGTTTTAGAGATAAATTCACATCTGATTGATAAGAATTCAAAGGATATGGGGTTCCCCGAAAGCCTTTTGCAGATAAGACTAACTAACAGGCATCTTTGGTTCAGTAAACTATTCCAGTTCCATGGCTTTTATCTGCCCAAATCCAAAGGGTAGTTTGTTGATCAGCACCATCTTCATACATTTGTTTAAAAGGATACTATAGCCATCTTTCATTGTGTCACTAGGAAAGATTTGATATTTCAAGTCACACAAATCTCCCTCTCTTGAATTTTGGACCATGTTAGAAATGGGAAGAAGAAAAGTTTCTCTCCCTGCCAGATTTCATGATGGAACTGAGCTGAGTAACACAGAAGCCTCTCGACTATGGGCTCCTGGTTACAGCTACCAAGGAAGAAAGTGCAGCCATTCATGACTTAGACTACAGGGGGCGTTCATTCTGAAGGAATGGAGCATGGCTGGTTGGTACATCCAAGATTCACTCCTCAGTGAGGTCTGCCCTCCTATTAATCATAGATCTTTTGGAGCTATTGACCCAGGAACTCAAAGAAGCTGCTAGAGTAAACACTTAAAGCCATCTTGCTCCCCTCAAGTTGATGCAGGTTACTGGAGGCATTCCTCCATCTTCCCCCCTCCCCAAGGAGAGAATAAAGTCTATTTAAAAATGAACCCCCAAATGTGGTGACATAATTGTTAACTCTAAAATGTACCTTGATTCAAAGCCAGGGCAGGGGCATAAATAACAATTCCAGTATAGAGAATCTAGGGGAAAAAGAAAACCAAATATACTGTATGAATTATAAAATAAAATATTAATTTTTTATAAACTCAATTATGAATTAAAACAGTAGTTTCAGTATACATGATAAAATCTGTAACTTGAAAATGTTATTTAAGTGAAGCTGATTCTTCTTTACCGTTTGTGATGTGGTCATAGATTACAGAAATCTTTTATGGCCAATTTTGTTAAAAATACGGACTTCTCAAAAATAAAAAAATAAAGTAAAAATATGGACTTTTCACATGGTGCTCAGTGCAGATAGTCATTGATCCATCAACTGAAGCTTGAAATCAATTTTCCTCGATCTAAACAATTAAAAGGAAAGAAAAAATACAAACCTAAAATAAAAAAAAAGATGGTTCCTCATTCATATGCCTTCAAACTATTGTTAATCACTGCATACTTAATTGGGAAAAACAGTAATAATTTTGGAAACTGGTTTCAAAAAGTTTGCATGCTAATTAATTAAACAAAACTATAAATTTGAACTTAAAAAAACCCTGAAAGCCAACAAAAACTATATTCCATCTTATTGATATTCTATATTATTTTTCATTCATATATCTAACAAATATTTATGAATCTGGGGCACAGTAGTATGATAAATGTGGTCTTTTTTTCTCAGGATATTATTTTCACTGCATTAGATTTTTCAAATACTGTATATCGTATCCTGTATATTCATATATATCCTATGTGATTTATTTTATAAAAACATATGGTTCTATGATTCTCTGTGATTCCATGTTTACTCTATAAAGACAAATGATGAAAAAAGCCATATTATGTAGTATTTGAATGTTTGATTATACTACATGGATAGGTCAATGGAAGTAAGTCCTTCAAGTGGGAGATGGTAAAGCTTTCTTCTTTTTGTAGTAATGAACTTTCCACAGTCATTATCCGGACCAACTTGAAAATTTGAAAACATGACCACAGGCCACCTTCTTGACACTTGTTCCCCACTTTTCATCTCTGTAGGCATTTCTAAAAATGATCCAAAGAGGAACTAAACAGTTGGTAAATGCAAGATACTGGCCTCAATTCTTTGTCGGAATCTCTACCAGACCCCAAAGAGCTCCTTCCTTTTACACTGGAAGTGTTAAGGACCAATCTAAGTTATGCAATTTACAGAGATAAAAAATGGAGTCAAGTTAAATAATTTACAAAGGCACTCTGTTATGCTATAGCAAATGCTTAGGGTTGCTTGTGATTGGAGAATTGAATTACCAATAGGGATGAGAATGAAAACTCCTTCCTAGATCTCCATTAACAAACCCATCCCTCTAAAAAGCATTTACCTGTCAAGAGGAAGATCGATATAAATGATGTGACAATAATCATGACAAGCCTCCAGCAATCTGGATGAAGACTGGGAAGTGTTCTCTGTCATTCACTGCTTGGCAAATCTTTGCTTTCCATTTGTGGCAATCAGTAAATCTATATTTGCATTTACTTATATTACCTGACTTGTACTTGGCTTTAAAAACTCCAGAGTGCATAGTTCTGTTGTTTTATACTCGATGACCACTTCAATTGGGGCATAAGTTTCTGCTTTTTAAAAGAGAGCACTGATTCATTTTTGTAAGCATGCTTTCAAGCAAATGAAATTATTTCCTCGTGTCTTCCTATGTCAGTTAATTTTTACAAACCTGTACTCAACAAGCTGCAAAACACTATGAAACATACTACTTGTTTTCCCTTTGTTACAATTCCTACCATCAGCTCCTACAGCTCCTTCAAATATCTTTGTCATTTCAGTAATGATGACATCTCAGTCACTTTGGTGGGCAGAAGCAGAGATGGGAGAGGAAAAAGCATGTGCTCCTGAAGCAACATGACTGTTAGTTGATTAATGTAATACTTAGCATTCACTTGAAACATTCTGTTTTCCAAGAAGTGGGGCATTTGCTGAAACACGGTTTAATGATCTTAAGAGTTGATGCTGTATAACAGCAAGTGTTTTTGCTTTTTTGTCTCCTATTTTCAACATCTCTTTCTTATGTTTCATTCATTTACCAAATAAGCTTGGCCCAGATGCCTTAGTTCAAACATTTCAGATGACAAAAGGTAAAACAAACTAATGGAGAGTAACTTACCGTTAGAACAATGAAGAGGACTGTTCCACAGAGACGAACACATTTGTTAAATCGAAGCTCTAAATACTGTTTCCAAAAAAGTGAAAAATGGTTAATACGCGAAAACTTTATACTGTTGTGAAACATCAGCTGCTCAAGAAGTAAAGGGGTTAGAAATTTAAAGCAACCTCATAAGATTTGTGTTCTGTATTCCTACTTTACTACTCTTTTTATTTATATACGGCAAAATTAACTCTTGTTTTAAAGTGCAGTCCATTAGGTTCTAATACATACAGGACAATTCCATCACCACCAGAAAACTCTGTTATGTTGTTCCTTTGTAGTCAAACTCTTCCCCTACCCCTAAACCTTGGCAATCACTGATCTGTTCTCCATCCCTAGTTTTGACTTTTCAAGAATATATATAAGTGGATTATATTCTGCATTTATAGAATGAGCAAAGTGCCATTCTCCCCTTTGTCTTGGTATGTACTTTAGATATTTCCCTGATCCATTTGGGAATCAACCTTTCCCACTGCAGGAAATTGTGATGGAACTGTCTATCAAGGTGCCCTGCCTCTTCTGACCGAGGGATGGTCATATGACCCAAGTTCAGGCAATCAGCTTCTCTCTCCAATGGATACTTAAATCTTAGAGGCATAATATAAAGACAGAAAATGGCTGGAGCAAAAGAGGACTGATCCTGACAGTGGCCTGAAGAGGCCATCCTGGCTTCCATCCTTTTCACAGCCTCTTTGCTCATCTTTTCACTCTCGGATGGGCTACCCCTGTATCCTCCCAAATAAATTATTTTTTATTTAAATCAGTCTATGTCAGTTTCCATTCGGGGCCAATGAACAACTGCCAATTCTTCCTACTTTCCTTGACATCTTAAAATATAATCTGCTTATCTCCTATAGTATATGTCATAATATATTATAGAGTTAGAGTCATAGAATTTTAGAGCTGGAAGAAAGCTAGTTCTCATTCTCTAACTTGAATATTACTCATGTAAAGAGAATTTTAAAGCTGAAAACAAGTCTTTTCATAGAGCAGGGGAAAATAAAGAGGAAGGAAAAATTGACATTAAGTAATAATCAGAGGCAAGGACACCAGATATTTTTGCTCCATAATCACAGGTGACAGTTGTAGAGTACTTGCTATATACACTGTCCTTCCAACAATTCCCAGAGGCCAGTACTACCCATCAGAGCAGAGGGCACTGGGGTTCAGAGAGAACACCAAAGTTGCAACCTAACAATTCTCACAGCCACAATGCACGTCTAGGACCATTTGATGCCGAAATCTTGGCAGGGAACCACTACATTATTCCAAATAAATAGGCAAACTGACCATGTCTCTAAGACTCAGAGTGAGCGGGTGGCACTGACGCATGGTAGGACCTTCAAAAAACAACTAACAGGTAAAAAACACACAGCACAGCATAGTTTTGGGGAGGAGTTCCAGCCCTTGACCCAGTCCCAATCATGACTCCACAAGCTCGGGGAAGTCACTGGAAATCTTAGGCTCCTCCTCTTGAAAATGAGGATCACAGTACTAATTCTTTCCCCTCTTACTTTGCAGGGCTTTGGAGACTATCAAGTGATATAAATGGATGGGGAAATATTGTAACTTGTTATTCAAAAGTAAGACATTAAAAATTGGCATCCTTTGGGGCGCCTAGGTGGCGCAGTCTGTTAAGCGTCTGACTTCAGCCAGGTCACGATCTCGCGGTCCGTGAGTTCGAGCCCCACGTCAGGCTCTGGGCTGATGGCTCAGAGCCTGGAGCCTGTTTCCGATTCTGTGTCTCCCTGTCTCTCTGCCCCTCCCCCGTTCATGCTCTGTCTCTCTCTGTCCCAAAAATAAATAAACGTTGAAAAAAAAAAAATTAAAAAAAAAAATTGGCATCCAAATCCACAGATAAATATAACGCATAATTATAAACATACATATGTATTCAAAATAAATACATATGAATAATATATATAAATACATATAATTCACAAAAATACATATATATTTAGGGATTATAGGTTATATATATATACCTAGACAACTCAGTTCCAACACACAGATTTTGTGGATCCAGAAAGATCCTGAAGAAGTGGTGAACGAAATTGTATTCCTGCATTACATTCTTATCTGTGGGTCTGGAAGTGGCTAACACCTATCAGGCCTATACTTTAAAAGCAGTGATAAATAGATAACAGATATGCTTCTGAATAGCCAATTCTAGCTAAAGAAATATAAGTAGGAAGAGATTTCATATTTGAGCAAGAATACCAGGGTATATCACCCAGCGCTGGACTTCTTCTTCTGTGTAGGTGGTGCCCTCTGAGGCATATATAAACAAATAGAAAAAAGTTATAGGAGAGTGTTTGCTATGGCCAATCATCAGGGACAAAGCATGTTATCTTAACTTCCCTGACCCCAGCTGCTGGGCACCCACCAGTCATGCAAGCTGCCAGCGTGCCCACAACTCTGTGTGTTCTGTTCTACTTCCCTTGTTCTCTCTGTACTCTTGTAAGCCCTGCTTAAGGGTTATAACAGACTCACCAGAGGCTTCAGAAGCAGCCAGTATGCACCACTGCACAGCCTCTAGGCATGTGTCTACTTTGCTTCACACTCTTATGTAGCTTAACTTACTCTGAGTCTCTCTGTCTGCAAAATGGGGCTCTCTTAGCACTTCCCTTATAAGGATTGTTTTAGTATTGAGTCAGATAATGTATGTGTGTAAACCATGCAGCCCAGTGCCACACATGTATTAAGCATTCAGTAAACATTAACTTCTTGCCATTTTTAGCTGGAACTCTGCTAACAGCCTCCACCGCTGGAAACGTATGGGTAATCTCTTTCTGGTTGAATTAATGCTGCTGTCCCGAGGAGGCATGGGTCAGTGCTTATGAGAGGAGCATTCATCTCTGGGGACTGAAGTCCTCTTGCCAGGTTCTTCAAACCCTTTCTGAGTTTTGGAGTTGGTTGACTATAGATCAGAGCTCACAGACTCAAACTGCCTAAGGACTCATAAAGTAATATACACAAGTGGATTGGCCAGGTGTTCATATATTAAAATGTTGGACTATTCCTCACATCCACTAAGAAATATGTCCTCTCACATCTCTCTCAAAACCAAGTACTCCCTTCACCCTGTCCATGTTCCCTTTTGCATTTTTGAGAAAGACAAAAATGCAGATAAAGATTTCTCTATCATGAGAAAGTAACCATGCAGCTACGAGAATTAACAGGAAGTGAGAACAATGGCTGTAAAACTGGGAATTGATCATGGAATTCACCCCAGGGAATGTGAGCCCAGGGTCACCAGGCTTCTAAATTTTCAAAAGAAGCTAGAATCTGGAATTGTATTTGACTTCTCAACATCATAAATGCTAAATTAATTTTCCTTCAAAACACTTTAAGGGTCAAAAAAAAAAAAAAAAGACAGAAAATTAAGATTGGCCTGAGGCAGCCAGTTTGTTAATTTTGAGCAAAACAGAGAAATTCCATTCTGCTCCCTTCTGGGATGATGACCGAACTCTCCCAAACACAATGACCAGAGTGAGTGGAAGGCATTGCTGCCCCAGGGGTGCCTCGCCCTGGATGGCATCACCACAGCCCAGGCAGTTTGTCACTAACATTTGTTGTGCCATTGAGGCCCTGCAGCCAGCACCAGTTGAACCAGCCTCACTAGGAAACCACCTTCCAGTGGCTCTGGACTGGAGCAAAAAGTACCTGAACTTAAGGCTAAGAATGAGTGTCAGAGCCCTCTGGATAATGACCTGTGCGAGAGGAAACTTCTGCAGGTTTGCCCATGTGCCTCATGGGTTAGTGCCTGGATAAAGAGACCACTAAGGGTGCTGAACTGCACCCCCACCCGGCTCACATTCAACAGTTCTTTAAATTAAACCAAACATTCCCTCCCTCTCCAAAGCCCTTTCCTGCAGACAACTGGAGAAAACCTATAACCAATGGAGCTGTGCAGCAGGAAAGATGGTTTTATTTATTGATTTAAATTGGAGTTAGTTAACATACAGTGTAGTATTGGTTTCAGGAGTAGAACCCAGTGATTCATCACTTACATATAATACCCAATGCTCATCCCAACAAGTGCCTTCCTTAATCATTTTTCCACTGAGAGAAAAGGCAGAACTGTTTAAGAACCTTTCAGCCAAATCTTCCCAGCTATCCCAAGATAACCATGTCTGCTACTGTCACCACAAATATTTATGGCCCACGTTTTTCCAGCACTCACCCAGCCCCTGACACTATTCTGAATGTTACCCTTGCATCATCTCATTTAATCCTCCCAACAACTAGATGAGGTAGTTGGTATTATTATTTTCATTTTGAGATGAAAGAAATGGGCACAAAAGGTTAAATAAATCATTCAAGGTTACCCAGCTAGTAAGGGGTAGACTCTGATCTCAAATGTAGGTACTGGGACAGGAGTTACAGCACCTTACCCACTTGGGCATGTGCCTCTAGAGGGTGTGTGTGTGTGTGTGTGTGTGTGTGTGTGTGTGTGTGTGTGTGTGGAGGGGCAAGGAGGGGAGAGTGTGCAAATTCTTCCCAGACGATCCTGGGAAAGTGAGTGGTGCCTATGGACCTGGAACAAGGGGATTCCTTTCAAGGAGGAGAGGCTGAGATTTGAACAATTTACCCTCCCCCAGATAAAAAGTTTTTAAATCTTTCCCCTTGACTCAGAATCAAAGATGTTAAAGCAGAAAGCGCCTTAGTGAGCACTAATCCAAATCACTCCGATTACTTTGGAAGCCTCTCTTTGTCAGTGAGCTCCTGAGAGCAAATTCCAAGATTTTTGTGGCCTTCACAGGACACCTCTCCCCAAAAGGGGAGGGCAGGGGAGGTAATGGACCTGGACAGGGAGATATTTCGATGTGGTGGTGAGTCTGCCCCCAGGAAAAATCTCTCCAAGAGCCTGAAAAGTCCTGCCCCCTCCGCTCCCCCCCTAACCCACCCTCACCCTTTACCTCGTAGGTGCTGGTAATTCCCAGTTTGTAGAACACCGGGAGGAAGACCTCCGCGCTGATGGCCACCACAAAGAAGTAAGTGATGGCAAAGATGCTGAATATGGCCCCAAAACGGTAGACCTCCGAGGGGGTGCCCAGGACGGTGACTGCCGACATGAAGCTGGCGGTGAGGGACAGCGCCACGGGCACGGCTGTCATGCTGCGGCCGCCCATCAAGAAGTCCTTGGAGGTCTGCTGGCCGCCCCCCGCGAAGGCGTAGTAGATGCCGATGGCGGCGGAGATGAGCAGCATCGCGGCGAACACCACGTAGTCCCACACCACGAAGGTGCCGATGCCCCGCGGCGCGTCCATGGTCGCTCGGTCTCCCGGGTCCTGCGTTCCAACCGTGGCCCCGCGGCGCACAGCCCGAGCCCGAGCTTTACCTCTGCGGCCGGGCGCTCACTTCTTATTCCCCGCGCCGCCGGCGCGGCAGGCGTGGCGCCCGCGGGGATTGGAGGCGTCCTCCAGGTATCGGTCCCCGCCGGCTCCGAGCGCCCCGCGAAGGGGGGGACGTGGCTAGGCGCGGAGGCCTCTGCACCCACCGCAGCCGGCCGAGCTCGTCTAGCCACGCCAAGCCCTCACCGGGGTGCCGGGCTCGGGGTGGCCGGGGTCGCCGAGCGCCGCGGACACCTGGGAGAACTGGCGCCTCCAGCCGCGTCCCGCGAATCCGCCGGGAGCGCTGGGCCTAAATGTTACCAGGTGGCACCCGAGGGGACGCACCATTTAAATAAACAGGCGACCGATGGGGGAGCGCGGGTCGAAGGTCAGTTGTAACACTTGTACTTTTCGCTTTCCGGTTCAACAGTCCGGGTCCTTACAAGAAGATACACCTGGGGTTTTTACATTGCCTTCTTTGATAACTTGATGGGCGTTTCAGGTGACAGTGTGCAGTGAGCTGAGGTTCCAGTCCTTAGGCAGGTAAGCAATTACAAAGGAGAGGAAGAAATCTGTGCTATTGGTTCCTTTTTTTTTCTCCTTTAAAGAAAATATCATTTAAATTTTAGTTAACATACAGTGCAATATTATTGGTTTCGGGTGCCTTTTCATTCAATAAACATCTCTGATCCCTACAATCTCTCCTAAATATGATAGTTTCTGTTGTATTAATGGTTTAAGGAAGACTTAAACCTTGT
The DNA here is from genome assembly GCF_028749965.1 of Puma concolor. Taxonomy (NCBI): domain Eukaryota; kingdom Metazoa; phylum Chordata; class Mammalia; order Carnivora; family Felidae; genus Puma; species Puma concolor. The sequence goes on along the minus strand of NC_141673.1, from coordinate 20,525,109 downwards.
GACATATAACATGCTTGGTACTTTATACATTAACTAATGTAATTCTTACAATTACTCTTGAGGTAGGAATCATCTCCATTTCTTAAAGGAGGAAACTGGCTTAGGAAGATTAAAACACTTGCCAGGGGGGCGCCTGGGTGGCTCAGTCGGTTAAGCGTCCGACTTCAGCTCAGGTCACGATCTCACGGTCCATGAGTTCGAGCCCCGCGTCGGGCTCTGGGCTGATGGCCCAGAGCCTGGAGCCTGGTTCCCATTCTGTGTCTCCCTCTCTCTCTGCTCCTCCCCCGTTCATGCTCTGTCTCTCTCTGTCTCAAAAATAAATAAACGTTAAAAAAAAAACAAAACACTTGCCAGGAAGTGGTGGGGACTAAGATTTTTATTCAAGGTCTCATATCAGAATTCGTTCTTTTAATTGCAATGCTATGCATTGTAGAACCCAAATGTAGATAGGTGTTAAATATAGGCATAAATATGTACACTTAGGTGAAGACACCTGAAAGCATATGGAAAACAAGGTCATTTCCAGTATCAGTACTCAGGATATATTTTAAGTGGCTTCCCTTGAAATATTACTAATAATACATGACTCATGCTTGTAAAGCAACATGACTCCCAGGTTTTTCCTCTGAAATAGACCCTCCAGTCAAGTGTGCCCTGGCATAGGTCTATTTCAGGCCAACCTTGTTCATTGTCATACATCTTTATAATTTACCAGGTGATCCTTCATAAGCAATCCACAAAATGCATTTAGCCCAGCCCAGAATGTAAAGAAAACTATACCAGGTTTTATTTTTTGTGAACTGGCATTGTTTGTATAATATTTTTAAAGGGAAATAAAGAAGGAAATGGAAGCTAAATCCAAGTAATTCAATCACTTACACAAATATGTGGCTTGGACTTATGTCCCAACTGTGTGAAATTTACAGCATCCACTGTATCTAGGGCTCTTCCATCTCCGTCCAGAACTACGGTGCTTTACTTGCAAGGACAGCTCCTATCAAGACTCACTGAGCACCACCAGTGTACCTCACCCCAGTTAGTGTCCTGCCAGAGGACTGAGATGACATGGTCTCTAGAGGTGATGGGCTCTGCTTACATAAAGAGGTGCTCTGGTAGTAGTGGAGAGACAAGAAGTCTTCCCATCTACTTTTTAGGCATTTCCTTTTCAAGTGGATCACAAAGTATGTTTTTAATCCAGTTAAATGTGACCTCCTAGCAACTCAGCCTACACTATCTAGCCCTTGACTAGCTCTCAGGCATCTTTTCCTATCACTTTTTTTCCCCTCTACTTGGTCTACTATCTTTTCACTGTTCCTGGAACATGCCAAGCCTGTTTCTATCTCAGGACCTTTGCATGTGTTTCATCCTCTGCCTTTAATGTTCTTCCTTCAGATATTATCATGACTCCCACCCTCACTTCATTCAGGCATCTGTTCAAATGTCACCTCCTCCAAGAAGCCTTCCTTGACCACTCCATCTGAAAAGTGTATCTATCACCTTCTACTCCTTCACCTTGCTTAGTTATTCTCCAAATACTTTGTGCACTCTGAAATTGTTCTGTCTTTACTTTGTCTTCTCGCACTGGAATAGACGCTCCATGAAGGCAGGGACTTTATCTGTTTTGTTCATCACTATATTCCCTGGGTGTAGAACAGTCTGGTACATAATAGTCATCTAGAAAATTGTTGACTATATGAATAGACGAAGGAAAGGATTATTAGAAAATCCTCTCAAGTATATTGACTCAGGCCTATTTTTAATGTTTCAAATTTCATCTTTTTCTATGTTTTCAAAGACATTTGGAGGAGGTTGTGGTGCAGACCCCCCTACACACACATAGTGAAAAATCCACATATAACTTTGACTCCCCCCCAAACTTAACTACTAATAGATTACTATTGAGCAGAAGCCTTAACAGATAACATAAAGTTTATCAACACATATTTTGGATGTTGTACACATTATATACCATATTCTTACAATAAAGTAAGCTAGGGAAAAGAAAATGCTATTAAGGAAATCAATAGAAAAATAAAATACATTTGTAGTTCTGTACTGCATTTATTGAAAAAAAAATCCATGTATAAGAGGACCCACAAAGTTCAAACCTGTGTTGTTCAAGAGTTACCTGTACTTATAAACACATAAAAGTGTATAATATGCCTATTTATGTAATGCCTTGCAACTGCACAGTTCATAAAAGTTTTATAAGTATATTCACATTTAATATTTTGTGAAAAATGGTAGTTTAAACCACAATAGGTACATATATACTCCCCCCCAATCCCCTTTTTAGTGTTTTTTAAAATTTATCAAAATATCTCTTCTCCCAGAAAATCATTTGGTGGCCCTCAAAATCGGTCACCTGCTACATCTGAAGGCCATAGACATAGATATTGAGAAGTGGGCCAACAGAGCCAAACAGATTTCCCCAGACTGAAGTTAGGATGGAATTTTTTTTTTTTTTAGTTTATTTATTTATTTTGAGAGAGAGAGAGAGAGGAAATGCACAGGAGGGACAGAGAGAGGGGAGGAGAGAGAGAATCCCAAGCAGGCTCTGCACTGTCAGCACAGAGCCCAATGGGGAGCTCAAACATGAGATCATGACCTGAGCTGAAATCAAGAATCTGATGCTTAAGCAACCAACTGAGCCACCCAGGCACCCTGGGAATGAACTGTATATGATTCACCTCATGCAACTGGGAAATGTTTATTTGCCACCTATCCTAAAATAAGGAAACAAGAATGGAATTTATATTGAAAATTACAGCATTGCATGATTAGTTACTTTACTGCTTTTGGAGTAACGTTATCGAATATAGGAATTTTTCTGAATGGCCTCTGTAATTTTTTTTTAAAGCAAAATAGCTAGAGGGAAGCCAACGAGAATGGACTGATACATGAATTATTTTCAAGTAGAAAAAGGACCTTGAATGCACTATTTGTTATAGCTCATGTGAGGATAGAAGCCAGTCAAAGAGTTCCTGAATTTTCACAAGAAGACATAACCATTCCTGTGCATCTTGCAACATGGCCCCCAATTTTTCTCTCCCCTCTATGATTCCTTTCACTTGTAAATGATCTTATCTCGTTTCTTCATATTATAATCATACCCATAATTTAAGGTGGACTCAAATTGTCAAAGTTTTTCATGAAATGTTTTACTACTCCTAATCCTACCTGTTTCACAACCAGCTATCTTTCCTTCTTTAGCCCTCTTAGCATGTTTATACTCATTTGTTGGCCTTTATGGTGGTACAGTATTGCAGTTGTTTTGACCAAGGCTCTTAATGCAGGAATATCTTAAGGATTCCATGAGTCCAAAAGCAGGAACTGGAAAGCCATCTACATGCCTGCCTCAGTTTTTCCTCTTTCTCCAGATGCCTTCTCTGCATTGCCACAGGTACATGGTCAAAAATGTCCAACCCAGTGCTTATCTACACTTAATTCAGTAGACAGCAGAGACCCATTAGCACCTTTGAATTCTAATTTTATATTACTGGGAGAAGAAATCTAATTGGTGCAGTTTTGGTTACATGTTCCTAGACCTTTAATCCAATCATCTCTGGCCAGAAGGGAGAGATTCTCACTGTAGGCTGCACAGATTCACCTTGAGGGTAGGGAAGGGGGACTAGTTCTCCACGTAGGAGGATGGTAAACTCTGAAAGGTGTCTCCTTTATTAAATGTCTGTGTCATTTTATTATCTCCTGTGGGTGGAAGATAAACTCCTTGGAAAAAGGGACTGTGCTTGCTCATCTTTATAAACCTCCAGACCCTCGCACTGTTTATTGCTTAAAGAAAATGCTAAACCTATTGTATTGATCACACTTGACAATGCTTGTTGGCATGAGAATTTCACCCAAATTTCTAAAAGTGAAATCTGGAAATCTGAGAGTGATCTTATTGGATCCTGAATCTAGATTTACTCATATGCTTACCCATAGGAGGTTGGGGGGGGGGGTTCTTTTCTCTTGTTTTTGAGAGGAAAAGTAAAGGAAAGTGTACTACCAACATAAGTCTTTACTGTCTGCCCATTCTTTACCTTGAAATCACGATCACAGTTACTAGGAGGCCGTGAGAATATCCTTCTGAAATGGCAAAGGAAGATAAGAGCACACAAATTCCTCTACAGAGTACTTTCTTAACATCCTTCCACTTGGGAGCACTGAGTAAAGTTGGAAATTTCAGGTGAGTATAATTGCCATTGTCATCACATGGCTTGAATTAGGACAGATGTATATGAGTCAGTACTTAGCATCTCTACCTGCACACACATCTTCTTTTGTTCCTTTCTTAACTGGGTGTCACTCTAACCAATTCAATGTAATCAATTCTGAGTGGTAGTACTAGGTACTTTTATCAAATAATGGAATCAACCAACTCAATAAATTTAGTAGGAAAAGTTTTAGCTAATGTCCTAGCCTGCTTCCTGCTAAGTAATAAGGTCTATTAAACTCCTCATATCTCCTACTAGCAAAACTGCCACAGCACCTTAGTAAGGCCAACTTTTGTGCTATCTCAGCCCAGATCCTTAGCCTGGTTCTCTGGCACAGAGATTTCCCTCCTTTTGCTACTTGATTTTTGTTGTTTTCCCCAAATCTCAACCTTTTCTGCATATGTCTCTTTCATTGCAAGTAATCTCAAACCTTCTTTTGGATACAGAAAGTTACACCCAAAGAAAGAAAAAATGCAATAAAATCTATTCATTGCACATATCCCCCCAGTACATCTTAAATCACCACTGAAATGGCATCAAAGGAGTAAACAAAGGTGTCAGCCCAAAAGGACAGACAGAAGGCAAGATGGGATGACGTCAAAAAAAGGCTTACCACAGTTTTAGAAGAATGAGTGCAAATAGACAAGTGGAAAGTGACTTAGGTTTCAGCTTTCTTCACTTGTGAAATACCTTAAGGTAAGGAAGTCGACAAGAACAAAGCAATTTGTGCAATAATACCCCCAGAAAAAGTCAGAAGTCAGAGGGGCCATATACTTCTAAAGGTAGGGATATGAGGTAGAAAGAAAAACCAGAAGACATATAAGGAGTGTTTGGGGACTGGCAATAGTGCCTCTCCCTTCTCCTTGGTAGAAAACTACAGATACCATCTGGAGAGGTTAAAGTAAAAAAAAACAAAAACAAACAAAAAACAAAAACCCTCTGCCTAAGGACACTAATCATGGCTAAGGGCTAGAGTGAGGCATTTTCCTAGAAGATAGGGATTAGAGAAAGTTTGTCTAATGAATGGTGAGACACCCTCCCCATGCTTTTCCCTACTAGGCTCCCAGCATGTGGATTCCCAGATTTGTATACTTTCTCAGGCAGGACTGGAGAGAATTTTTTTCTGAAGAAACGAAGCAGCCCAAGAAAATGCTGGCATTTAGGGGTTCCATAAAAAAGCAGAGCCCCCACCTGAACATCCTAACGTGAGGGCCTCCCATTAAAAACTAGAAAATAAATTAAAAACAAAACAAAAAAAACCAACAACAACAAAACCAGAGTCAAAGCAGGAAGCAAAGGGAAACCCTAAAAATCTAGAGTTATTATTTTCTGAGAAAACAAGGAAATTTCTGCATGATGTGAAATTTGAGGAGTTTGCTATTAAATTTCACAGAGGATGAGAAGGTGCTTTCAAACATGAAAAAAATATAGAAGCAGAAATTAACAATTGGTGCAAGGTCAGAAGATAAAGTTGAAGAAACCTCCTATAAAGCAGAGCAGAAATACATAGAGATGAAAAGTCAGAGCTAAAAGAAAAGAAATATAGAAGTTCAATCGTGGAAGTCAAAAACATGACTATAGGAATTCTAGAGAGAGAAGGGAGAAATTATCAAAGGAAAATTCAAGAAAACTTCCCAAAATGTTAAGAACATGATTCTTCAGATTGAAACTGCTCACCAAATGTATAGAAACTGAATTTAAAAAGACCCACCTCAAGACCCAACATTCTGAAATGTCAGAACTCCATACATAGACCATTCTAAATGCTTCCAGAGATTTAAAAAAAAAAAAAAAAAGTCATATACAACCATCAGAAATCAGAATGGCATCAGACCTCTCAACAGCAGCATTGTAAACTGGAGGACAATAAAGTACCTACAAAATTCTTTAGAAAATTATGTCCAACCTAAAATTCTAACCCAATCAAACTATCAAGCAAGTGTGAGGGGAAAATAAAGCTGTTTTTAAATATGCAAGATCAAACTGTATTCTCTAAACACCATTTCTTAAGTAGCTTCTGGAGAATGTGCTCTATGAAAACAGCAAGAAAATGAAGAAAGAGGAAGACATGGGAGCAAGGAAACAGGAGATCCAGGGAGACAAGGAAGTTCCATGTGGAACATATCCAAGAGAAAACAATGGAATATATAAACTGCCTTACAATTTGAACTTTATGAGAGAGGAGTTTTAAAAATTTTTTCAAAACATAGGGTGATAAAGTGATGGCAGGTACATGGAAAACTAAGCAAAATACAGTTGACCCTTGAACAATGTGGGGGTTAGGGGTGCTGCCCCCCTGCACAGTGGGAATCCACAGATAATTTTTGAGTAATAGCCTACTGTTGACAGGGGGCCTTACCAATAACATAAACAGTCAACTAATACATAGTTTGCATGGTATATGTATTATATAGTGTATTTTTACAAAACAGTAAGCTAGAGAAAAGAAAATGTTATTAAGAAAATCATAAAGGAGAGAAAATACATTTACAGTACCGTTCTATATTTATTGAAAAAAAAATCTGCATTTAAGTGGACATGCACAGTTTAAATCCATGGTGTTCAAGGGTCAACAGTATTTCCTGCTAAATATGTTTGGTTGCACAGCTACCAAACTGGCAAAAACTAAAGTCATAATACTGAGTATTGGTGAGAATGTGGAGCAGTGGGAACTTGCGTAAAATATTGATATAAGTACATTGGAAAGGATTGGTAATACAAGGTTGAAGATATTCATGCACTGTGATCCCAAATTTTCACTTCCTGTTGTATACCAAATGAAATTTGTGTATCTGTGCACCAAGGAGTATGCACAAGAATGTCTGTAGCAATAAGACTTATTTCAAACTGGAAACAACCCAAAAGTACATCCATGGTAACATGGATAAACAGTTTGTGGTATACCCATATCATCAAAATGGACGTGTGCAATAATATGGTTGAATTCTACAGAGTTGTCCAGAAGAAGTCAGACACAAAAGAATATGCACTGTATGACTCTATTTATATAAAATTCCAAAACAAACTAAACTAGACTGTGTTGTTTCACAATAATTGTAAGTAGTGGTTAAAACCATTAAAAAAAAAAAAAAAAGAAGGAGGAGGAGGAGGAAGCTGTAATCATAAAAGGTAGAGAAGTGTTATTTCTGGAGAGAGATGGCTAGTTGCCACCAGGAAGGGACACATAGAGAGCTTTTAGGGTGTTGGCAATGTTTTATTTTTGATTTGAGTATTGGTCAATGATTGTTCACTTTATAATTATTCATTAAACTATATGCAAATATTTTACAATTTAAAAGAAAACTGGGTTTTAAACAGCATGACTGATTGAACACATATTCACATTTTGTTCCCTCTCAAACATTACTGACATGATTTTAGTGGAATAAAAACAACACAAACCATAAAAGATAAACAGAGTGAGACAGAAGAACAGGAATAAACTTTTGGAAGCTAGAAAGCACATGAATAAGTAGATACTTACTTAGAAAACCAAAGGAAGCTGAAATTCAGGCTGACAGAGTAGGCAGCCTGGACACAGGCTGATTTGTCCCTCTGAAGCCCCAAAGATCAGAAATTGGAGATAGTAATAGTTCTTGAAGGGAAGAGGATGCTGGCTGAAAATAGAATTGGTTGAAAGTATGTATATGAGGGGGCACCACTGGGTGGCTCAGTCTGTTGAGTGCTGAGTGTGGAGCCTGCTTAAGATTCTCGCTCTGTCTCTCTCTCTCTCCCTCTGTCCCCTTTCTTCACTCATGCTCTCTCTCTCACACACACACAAAAGACAAGAAAATCTACATATGTACATTTTATCCTTACCCTGGACAGGTGGGCAACAGCCCCTCCCCAACCCCAGCAGAAAACTGAATTTCACTCCCAGAAGTTAAACTAGAGAGACTCTAAACAGAGGACACTGTATACAACTGTATTCTAGCTTTTATACTGAAAACTGGGGGACTAAGGGAATGTCTACTCAAAAAAAGAAGACCCTCTGCATCCTTCCCCTATTCATGTCTTTCCCAAACTCTTCCCCAAGAGTAAAAATCTTCACTCAATATGTCTCAGTGTATCAGGTAATCACTGTGAACTGTTTGCTCTCTAGAACTGCTACACAGTTACTGCCCTGGGATCTCAGTGTATCATACTCCAGGGATTTTTCCAGTCTTTATCCAGTTGATCTCTTATTACCTGAATCTCATGTTTCTTCTTTGGTACATGCCTTTGTCTTGGCTGCGCACACCATCTGCTAGCTTCCTGAGTGAAACTTAAGTCACATATATACTTATTTATTTATTTAAATATATTAAAAATATTTTTTTGTTTTTTGTTTCTTTATCACTTATCACTACCTATCACTTATTCAGTCCTGCTGGCCTGGATAGAACTGTGTTTGTGATAGGGGTGAGGGAGTGTTACAAGACATAATATCTTCATTTAAGCTTATGAATCATTCTTCACATTGGGGAAGATGTATTTGAACTTCCTGGGTTAGGAAGCCACTGGGTACATTTAGCATAAGCGCCCGTGTGTCATCCTTGCTGTCTTGAAAATGGTGTGGGTTGTCTTAAGTTTCTCCTTTTATTCATTTATTTTTAATGTTTATTTATTTATCTTGAGAGAGAGAGAGAAAAAGAGAGAGTGGGAGAGGGGCAAAAAGAGAGAGAGAGGGAGAGAGAGAACCCCAAGCAGGTTCCGTGCTGTCAGCCCTGAGCCCTATGTGGGGCTCAAAGTCATGAACCGTCAGATCATGACCTGAGCCAAAATCAAGAGTCAGACGCTTAACCAACTGAGCCACCCAGGTGCCCCTTAAGTTTCTCCTTTTAAAGTACTTATGGAAGTATTCATTTTGTGCACCATTCTTAATCCACATCTTTATTTTTAATGCTCATTTTTTCTTAAACATTTAATTACATAAACACTGGGTAGCATATGAATGCTTTGTGAGCACCGTCCTATGCGAGTTATTTACTTACGATAGAATTGTGTCTATTTTAAGGGGATTAGCTTTGTTTTTAGCATTAGTGGGAGTTCATTTGGGGGGCTCCAGAGAAAAAATGTTTTTCCTGTTGAAAGTGATGCTAGTTACCATTTCAGCCTATGAGAAAATCAGCTGTATTTTTCCCCACAGGGGCCTTTATTCAGAAACAAATTATCCTCATTGGTTGAGGAATATTGTACATTACTCGCTTATTTATGTATACTGTATCTATGCCACTAGAGTGTTACTCCTGTGGCACAGGGATTGTGTTATTTACAACAGTACATTGGTGCATGTAGACATTCAGCAATAAATAAATGATTTCACTCATATGTGGAATTTAAGAAACAAAACAGATGAAAATAAGGAAAGGAAGAAAAAGAGAGAAAGTGGCAAACCATAAAAACAGACTCTGAACTATAGGGAACAAACTGAGGTTGCTGGAAGGGAAGTGGATGGGGGGATGGGCTAAATAGGTGATGGGGATTAAGGAGGGCACTCGTGATGAGCACTGGGTGTTGTATGGAAGTGATGAGTCACTAAATCCTACTCCTGAAACTAATATTACACTCTATGTTAACTAATTGGAATTTAAATAAAAACTTGGAACAAAAAAATAAAATAGACATGAATGAACATAAAAAATTCACTTAAAATTTTTTTAAATGTTTATTTATTTTGAGAAAGAGAGAACACATGCAAGTGGGAGAGGGGCAGAGAGAGAGCAAGAGAGAATCCCAAGCAGGCTCCACACTCGCATGGAGCCTGACACGGGGCTCAATCTCACAAGCATGAGACTGTGACCTAAGCCGAAATGAAGAGTCAGATGCTTAACCAACTGAACCATCCAGGTGCCCCAAAAATTCACTTAAATTTTAAGTGAGAAAACACTTATTCTTTTGTTTTGAAAAAATAGAAACATATGATTAATGATTATAGTTATGTTAAAGAAATGAAAATAGTAACATGTTAGGAGAAAATAAAAATGACAATAGTTATTGGAAAGTTGTGATTATGGGTAATTTTTGTTTTTTTCTTTGCTAAACTTTGCATTTTCTGAAACGTTACACTGCTTTATTTAAAAAAAAAAAAAAAGGTAATATCTGAAGTGAAAGCACACTGAACTAGAAGTCTGGAAATCTGTATTCTAGTACTGACTGTGCTGTGTGTTCTTAGGTAAGTCTCTGAATCTCTCTGTGCCTTTGTTTCTTCTTTGGGAAATGAAAGGTCTGAGGGCTTCCCAGCTTCAAAATTCTGATTGTGCTTTCTGCCAATAGCTACTCCTACTTCCTCCCTCTGTAGTGTCTGTTCTTCGCTCTGGGACGGAGCATAGAAATGTTTTAGAATGTCAGTAGGCCAATCTAAACAGTTAGGATTGTTTTCGTTACTAATACTTTTTATGATTATCTTTTTCTTTAAAGTGATAGATTCTGTTATGCTTGCAGTGACAGTTCCAGTTTCTGACAGTGGTGGTGTGACTTATTCTCTCAATTCCATTTACCCTAAGTTCCAGGAACACATCAGGAAACCCTGAGTCCAGCTGGTGGTTGGCAAGAGGAATTAGCACATTCCATGGCATCAAGCTCCTGCTTTTCTGGTTTGGGTGGGGTGATGGGTTGGCCCTTCTCTGCTTTCATTACATATGGTTTTTGCTTCCCTGGAAACATTAGAGAATCTCAGGTAGCTTCCACTGCCCATCTGATGGGGGAATCTTCAGAGCTAGAAGGCCAACCATGAAAACTCTGTATGTTATAGGCTGTATTTCACTTTAAAAGAATCACCTTAAGGCACATTAGGTCATTCCATGCTTCTTAAGATGAATTTGCTAAGCACAGTGATACTTGGAGAATTCTCATCTGGTGAGCAAGCTCTCATGATGTCATGCGGCAGTGATGTGGGACCTGGTAGACTCTCGGTTTCAAATTTCTAATGATTAGAAATAATTTCTTTAGTTCGTTTGCATTTATACTTGTGACACATACAAGTCCCAATTTCATGATGAAGTGAAGGCACACCTTTGTGCCAATGTATTGACCATTTCCCTAAAGTCTTTCAAATGAATGTACAGTTGTTACTGCATCATGATGACCAGGATTATAAAGTAAGTATGTCAGGAAATAACCTGGCTTGCATAAAATCAGGAAATAACCCAGCTTTGGAGCACAGGATGTTTAAGACAATGTGAGACATCTGCGATTAGAAGAATCATTTTTAGGATTAAATGAGCTAACACATGTAGTGTTAAATGTAACATGTAAAGCAGTTCCTGGCATATAGTAAGGGCTCAATAAAAGCTACCTTTGGCTGTTTGTTTGTTTGTTTGTTTGTTTGTTTGTTTGTTTTTAATGTATATATGTATGTATTTAGTTAGTTTGACATTCAAATACATTTGTGGCCCCTTTTCCTCTAGGAGGGAAGAATGCTGTTGAGGGTGGAGGTTTACCCCCCACCCCCCGATCATTGTAGAAAAATTAGAAAATGCAGATAAGCAAAAAGAAGACTTATACTCACAGTCTAATCCAGGTTTTTATGATGGGTATTCTTCCATATGTTGTATAAATAGAGGAAAGTATTTGTAAATGTCATCATCAACACACAGCATATATTGAATATCTATACTGTGTAAGATCTAGGATAGAAACAGATAGAAAGGAAATGCATCACACAATCCTTGACTTCAAGGACCTTATATTCTCACTGTGGAGCTAGGACTTCAGAAGAAAGTAAAAAAATCTATAATAGCAGAAAATCATCTATAAGGATAGTTGTCCTCTCAGCAACAGAACAAGCACAGAACAACCTACTATAGCAAATGGGCCCAGAGCCTCAATGATGAGGAGAAGGGCCAACAGCAGAGAAACAACACTCCAAATTTCCTTTCTTGTAAATGGAGAAGAGAAGGAATGTCTCCCCACATCACAAGAGCCTTGTTCACTGGCACTGTGAGTATCCCCTCTGCCCCTTTCTTCTCCAAAAGTGCAGCCACCTGGACCAGGTTGTGTGTTGGAACTTTCACTGGCCAATGGTTATTTGATGCCAAAGGATAATTGGTTCCTGGGGGGAGACTTGGCTTAGCACGTTGTGAGAAATACTCCCAGCTCAGCCCTGGATGCTTAATCTAACCCTAGCAGTTGGAGGAATTTTTCTAGCCAAGTGGAAAACACCTGCACCCCAATCTAAACCCCAAAGTGTAAATCTAGTAGAGTCTTGTCCCCCCAAATTTGAAGATTGGCTGGAGAATTCTGGAAGTTGTCAAAGTCTCATTAAGCTGAATCTATTGTCAGTTTTACTTATTTTCCATAGCACCCTGTGTGCTTAATCTGGCAAAAGCTTTCCCCCTGAAATGACATAACAAGGCCCTTCACTTCCTTGAAAAGAGCAAAGAAAGGAAGGAGGTTTGAATTTTCCTATTCATTCTCAGATCAGAAAAGGGCCCATTAGGCCTCAAAACTTCATTCCCATGCTTATTTCTAGGAAAGCTGAGTTAGATGGTCCTAGAAACATTAGCTTTGCTAAGACTGATGCTTTGCAATCCTCAAAAAGCAATGCTATTCACTGGCAATGTGTAATTGGAAAAGATTGAACAAAGGAGCAAGAGTGGGGGAAGCCAGGCTGTATCTAGACTCTCCTAAGGCAGATCTCATACCATTATTGAGTTTGGAAGGTAGAAAGTACCATCCTCAGGAGCAGGTTATGTCCCTAAAGTCTATTTCTTTTGTATTTTTAAAAATTAAAGTATAGTTGACACACAATGTGACATCAGTTTCAGGCGTACAACATAGTGATTCAACAAGTCAATACATTATGCTGTGCTCACCACAAATGTAGCTGCCATCTGTCACCATACAACCCTATCATAATACAATTGACTATATTCCCTATGATCCACCTTTTATCCCTACGACCCATTCATTTCATAACCGGAAGCTTGTACCTCCCACTCCCCTTCACCCATTTTACCCATCCTCCCACCCCCTTCCCTCTGGCAGCAATCAATGTGTTCTCTGTATTTATGGTTCTAATTTTGCTTTTTGTTTGTTTTATTTTTTAGGTTCCACATATAAACATATCATACAGTATTTGTTGTTGTCTGACTTAGTTCACTTAGCGTAATACCCTCTAGGTCCATCCACCTTGTCACAAATGGCAAGATTTCATTCCTTTTTGTGGCTGAATAATATTCCTCTCTCTCTCTCTCTCTCTCTCTCTCTCTCTCTCTCTAGATATATCTGGATATCTACATTATATCTAGCCATCCATAATCTATTGATGGACCAAAGTCTTATTTATTTACAAAACTTGTTTGGAACTAAGAATATATTCCACACCCCGCCCTTACACAGTCCCCTTCTTTTGTTTTATTATTCTTATAATTTGGTATTAGTTTTATTTGGGAAGGGTCCTTGATTTTATTAAAATTTTAATTTAATTAAGCTAATACATGTATATGGTAAAAAAAAAAAAAAAAAAAAGTCAAACGGGACTACAAGGCTTATAACTAAAACAGCAATACCCCCCTCCCACAACTCCTCATTCCTGAAAAACCACTTTATATTCTTTTAGCTCTTTCTTCTATTACTGACCCCCAGGTTTCTAAGTAGCTATGTACTATAGCTATTTCTTGATATTTTAAGGCCTGGGTGTGTTCTATAACCTTCCAACCAGGGAATCTGAGGATTTAGTGCCCTTATCAGGTCCCTCCTTTCTCCATCTTCACATACACAGACAACACTTCCTGTCCCAAGTTTTCCCAATAGATAAACATCATAATTTTTTTGTTAGAGAAAAATTCAGCATATATTTTATTATAACTATATAATTATTCATAGCCAAGTCACATAGTGTATTAAGAAGAAACTGACTTTTTTATGTAAACTTTCGCTTTTCCTAGAATTAATAATTGCTTCTCTCTTTTTTTTCATTTCTTTATTTCCTTTAAACCTCTTAGCAATTCTTTTATCTTTAATGTCCCAATTACTTTCTGTCCTCAGGCAAGATTTAGATTTGCAAGACTCAGATTTGCCAAAGAAGTAACGATCTTCAACTTTTTCTAACTTTTAGTAATCTCACTTTGTACTCTGTGAGATACAGTTCTTGAGAGAAATAATTGGCTAATCAAAAGAAAGTCTAAGTTTTTAAAAAAAACACTTCCTATTGACAGAAAAAGAAAAGACTCTTCATTGCCTTTCCTGCTTTCTGGCAAAATTCTTCTATTGATTTCTTTCTGCAGAAAAGGAACTTTTCACTTTTAAAAATAAAACTGGAAACTACTGAAAGCACAAAGAAATGTAATTCAAAGGAAACTCATGTTGAGTACAGAAGGCATATTGTGTCAGGAAAACAATGACTGTACAAAAAGCATTATTAAAATACTTGATACAAAATACCTGAAGGTACGCCTCATACATCACAGCACCAGCCCTCTCATTTCTATAAGTCTTTTGTGTGCTGGTGGTGTTTTTTACTGCTTGGGTTATGTAATGACAAGTTGCTATTACTAGATAATGGTTAAACAAAGCATGAAGTACTAGGGCGCTCCCTTACAAATTCTTGTACCTCTCTACCACTGAAGTCAGAGGATACAGTTGAGACCAGGAACTAGTCAAAGTTAAAGCCAATCTTCAATGGGGAATTCCCCATTTCATTTATTGTCATGCTAATACAACTTTTCTATTTGTTTTATTCATTATTCCCTATGATATTGGGACAAAACCGGTTGAGCTACCCAAACTCATTACATTGTATACAGTAAACATGTATGACTTTTTACATGTCAATCATACCTCAATAACATGGTTTTAAAAAAAGCAGTCAATCTGACTCATTAAATAAGCTTAGGTTGACTTCAGAGAGGTTACAAGGAACTGTTTATTTATTAATTTAAGAGACTGGTCAAGATGTAATAAACAACATACACTAATGAAATCCACATACTTTTTGTTGGGGTGCCTGGGTGGCTCAGTTGGTTGAGTGCCCAACTTCAGTTCAAGTCATGATCTCACGGTTTGTGGGTTCAAGCCCCGCGTCAGGCTCTGTGCTGACAGCTCAGAGCCTGGAGCCTGCTTTGGATTCTGTGTCTTCCACTCTCTCTCTGCCCCTCCCCCACTCACACTCTGTCAATCTTTCTCTCGAAAAATAAATAAAACAAACATTAAAAAAAAAAGAAATCCACATACTTTTTGTGATTTGTTACCTCCTGCCACTTGTTTTTCTTGGCTATAATATTATGAAGTCTAATAAGATAAGGTGATCCCTTTTTAAAAATATCTTGTAATTTAGATGCATATTCTCGTTCTGTAATGCCACTGTTGTACAAAACAGTTTTAAAAATCCTTTTCTTTGAATTATGTTCAACACCTATGTAGGGGTAACACATAAATTACGAGGCACTCAGTTAAATCTGAATTTAGTATAAGCATGGAACATACTTATATTAAAAAGTATTTGTTATTCATCTGAAGTTCAAATTTAACTGGGCATCCTGTATTTTTATTTGCTAACTCTGACAAGCCTACAGCAAGGGCATTGCTATGTAAACAACTTAACTGATGACAGTCTTCCATGAAAGGTAATTGTGATTTCAGACACAGTCTAAAGTCTTTCAAAGTCAGTGATGCCAAGAAGGGTAATGCCACTTTTGGTTTAAAATAACATGAAAAAGTAAGCAGAAAGATTTTCTAATTAGGCCTTGTAAACTGGCTCTCTGCTTAGAGTTTTCCAAAATGGCTATAATCAATGGCAGTCTTTGAAAAAAGTATTTAGCCTTCCAAAATAATCAATGAGAAAGCCAGATTCTGAGCAGAAACTAACAAAACAGAGCCACATGTTTGTATAAAGTATCAAAAGTTTGTGTCAGATTAAAGATTTGCATTCAACTGCTAAACCTCTTATATATTTGGCTCAATATTTGGCTTAGTTTTATCATTTGCATATAACTCTATAAAGTCTTTTGCTGTTCTTTGGAAAGAAGTATATGAAAAAGATTTCTCTAGAGAGATACAAATGAGTTTACTCCCTGATAAATTCACTTTCTCCTTGAAAAATTGCAATCTTTTTTTTTTTTTTTTCTTTTTCTGAGAAAGCTCTAGGTTGGGGCTCCTGGGTAGGACAGTCGGTTAAGCTTCTGGCTCTTGGTTTAGGCTCAGGTCACGATCTTATGGCTCCTGAGTTCAAGCCCTGAACTGGGCTATGGAATTCTCTCTCTCTCCCTCTCTCTGCCCATTCCCTGCTCAAGCATTCTCTCTCTCTCTCTCCTTCAAAATAAATACTTAAAAAATTTTTTTAAAAGATCAGAGTTTATGGAAATAGGGAGGTATTTGAACAGAACTCCACAGAATAATAAAGGCTGTTGGCAAGCAAAACAAAACAAAACAAAATCACTGACTCCTTTCTCTATATAGTCTTTTCCTGCTTTCTTTTATTTTCTAATACTTTTTTTACTATTGAAGTATAATTTACAATTTTATATTAGTCTTAAGTGCACAATATAATGACTCAACAATTCTGTACATTGCTCAGTGCTCATCAAGATAGTGTTCTCTTAATCCCCTTGATTTATTTCACCCACCCACCCCCACCCACCTCCTTTCTGGCAGCCACCACTTTGTTCTCTGTATTTAAGAGCCCGGTTTTATATTTGTTTGTTTGAGGTTTTTTTTGTTTATTTGTTTTGCTTTTTAAATTCTATGTGTATGAAATCATATGGTAGCCATCTTTCTCTTATTTCACTTAGCATTATACCCCCTAGATCCTTCCATGTTGTTGCAAAGGGTTTCATAACTTCCCCCCCCCCAAGATTTCATGCTTTTTAATGGCTGAGTAATATTCTATATATACATATATATGTATACACACACACACACACACACACACACACGCACCACATCTTCTTTTCCATTCATCCATGGATGGACACTTGAGTTGCTTCCTTATCTTGACTATTGTAAATGATGTTGCAATAAACATAAGGGTGCATGAATCTTTTCAAAATAGTGTTTTTGTTATCTTTGGGTTAGTATCCAGTGTGGAATTACTGGATTGTATGGTAATTCTATTTTTAATTTTTGATGAACCTCCATACTGTTTTCCACAGTGGCTATACCAATTTACATTCCCACCAATAGTGCATGATAGTTCCTTTTTCTCCACATCCTCACCAACACTTATTATTTTTTGTCATTTTTATACTAGTTATTCTGACAGGTGTAAGGTGATATCTCATTGTGGTTTTGCATTTCCATAATGATTAGCGATGTTGAACATCTTTTCATGTGTCTATTAGCTCTCTGTGCATCTTCTTTAGAAAAATCTATTCAGAAGACATCCGGATGGCCAACAGGCATATGAAAAGATGCTCAACGTCACTCCTCATCAGGGAAATACAAATCAAAACCACACTCAGATATCACCTCATGCCGGTCAGAGTGGCCAAAATGAATAAATCAGGAGACTATAGATGCTGGAGAGGAGGTGGAGAAATGGGAACCCTCTTGCACTGTTGGTGGGAATGCAAATTGGTGCAGCCACTCTGGAAAACAGTGTGGAGGTTCCTCAAAAAATTAAAAATAGACCTACCCTATGACCCAGCAATAGCACTGCTAGGAATTTACCCAAGGGACACAGGAGTACTGATGCATAGGGGCACTTGTACCCCAATGTTTATAGCAGCACTCTCAACAACAGCCAAATTATGGAAAGAGCCTAAATGTCCATCAACTGATGAATGGATAAAGAAATTGTGGTTTATATACACAATGGAGTACTCCAGGGCAATGAGAAAGAATGAAATATGGCCCTTTGTAGAAACATGGATGGAACTGGAGAGTGTGATGCTAAGTGAAATAAGCCATACAGAGATAGACAGATACCATATGTTTTCACTCTTATGTGGATCCCGAGAAACTTAACAGAAACCCATGGGGGAGGGGAAGGAAAAAAAAAAAAAAGAGGTTAGAGTGGGAGAGAGCCAAAGCATAAGAGACTCTTAAAAACTGAGAACAGGGGCACCTGGGTGGCTCAGTCGGTTGAGCGTCCGACTTCAGCTCAGGTCATGATCTCGCGGTCCGTGAGTTCAAGCCCCACATCGGGCTCTGGGCTGATGGCTCAGAGCCTGGAGCCTGCTTCCAATTCTGTGTCTCCCTCTCTCTCTGCCCCTCCCCCGTTCATGCTCTGTCTCTCTCTGTCTCAAAAATAAATAAACGTTAAAAAAAATTTTTTAAAAAAACAACTGAGAACAAACTGAGGGTTGATGGGGGGTGGGAGGGCGGGGAGGGTGGGTGAGGGGTATTGAGGGCACCTTTTGGGATGAGCACTGGGTGTTGTATGGAAACCAATTTGACAATAAATTTCATATATTGAAAAAAAAAGAAAAATCTATTCAAGTCCTCTGTCCATTTTCTAATCAGATTATTGGGGAGTGGACATTGAGTTATGTAAGTTCTTTATATATTTTGGATATTAACCCCTTACCAGATATATAATCTGCAAATATCTTCTCCAATTCCGCAGGTTGACTTTTTGTTTTGTTGATGGTCTCCCTCACTGCACAAAAGCTTTTTTATCTTGGTGTAGTCCCAATAGTTCATTTTTGCTTTTATTTCCCTTGCCTGAGGAGACATATCTATAAAGATATTTCTATGGCCAATGTCAGACAAATTACTGCCTGTGTTCTCTTCTGGAATTTTATGGTTTCAGTTCTCACATTTGGACAAATGGCTTCTATCCAGAATATGTAAGGAACTACAAATTAATAAGAAAAAGACAATAGTACAGTGAACAGATTTACTTTTTAAAAAAAGGATATGCAAACAGCTACCTAATAAGCATATTAAAAAGTGTACATCTTCATAAGTCACCAGGGAATTAGAAATTAAAACCATAATATGATATTACAGCTAGCCCACCAGAATGGCTAGAATGAAAATGATGAAAAATACTAAAACTTGGCAAAGATTTGCAGCAACCAGAATCCATAAACACCAATAGCGGGCGTGTAAACTGACAACACTTCCCAGAAAACTGTTTGGCACTAAAGTTAACATATGCAATTCTATTCCTATGTATATACCTACCAAAGTTCATACATGTTCACCAAAAGACATGCACTAGCATGTTGTAACAGCACTCTAAATAGTAGTCCCCAAATGGAAATTTTCCAAGTGCCCATCAATGGTAGAATGGATAAATAAGTTCTAATATAGTCACACAATGAAATTCTATACAGAAATATTAATGAATAATTTAGAAATACAATAGCAATATAAATGAATCTTAGAAACATAATGTTGGGAAAAGAAGCTGAACCCAAAAGGGAGCATATACTATTGTTCTTTTTTTTTTTTAACGTTGATTTATTTTTGAGAGAGAGAGCAGGAGAGGGTGCAGAGAGAGCGGGAGACACAGAATCCAAAGCAGGCTCCAGGCTCTGAGCTGTCAGCACAGAGCCCAACGCAGGGCTTGAACTCATGAACTGTGAGATCATGACCTGAGCCAACATTGGATGTTTAACTGACTGAGTCACCCAGGTGCCCCCATTGTTCCTTTTATATAAAATATTAAAATAGGCAAAACTAACCAATGTTGTTAGAAGTGGCAGTGGTTCTTTTTGACAGGGCAAGGGAAGTGTAGCTAATATTTCTAGATCTGGGTGCTGGTTATAAGGGCACACTCAGTTAATGAAAATTCATCCATCTGTACTCTTCATGTATGTGCATATTACAATGCATATTATAGTTTGGTAAAAAGTTATTTTTTAAAAAATGTTTATTTATTTGAGAGGGAGAAAGAACATGTGAGTGGGGGAGGAGCAGACAGAGAAGGATAAAGAGAGAATCCCAAGCAGGCTCCATGCTGTCAAGACAAAGCCTGATGTGGTGCTTGAATCCATGAACCCAAACCGTGAGATCATGACCTGAGACAAAATCAAGAGCCAGACACTTAATAACTGACTGAGCCACCCAGGCTTTCCAAAAAGTTTTTTAAAATCACTGAAATTATAAAGAGATCTAATATTCTGTATTTACCAAAATTTCTCTTGGAGTTAATTTTGTATGTATTTGGAAGCCATATTTTCGTGAGACGCTGGGTAGAAGGCAGTATGGTAGATAGCTGCTGTGTGGCCAACACTTCTAAAAATGGAATTTCAATTTGTCTTTGGATAACTATTTTTACATTATGAGACTTTCAGATGCAGTGTTCCTTCCACCACACTTCCCCACTAACAGGTGTACATATACAACTCAAGCCACCTACTTAGAGAATCCTACCCATCTAGACATAGTAATTGGTCCAATAGTGGCATATATACCCCAAATAGTCAATCATTTAGTAGATCTGAGGTTAAAGGTGCTTGGCATACCCTTACACACTCAGTATGTCAGTCAATAAGTCACACTTTTACATAAACTTGTCAGAGGGGGTTTCTGTTGCTTGCAGCCCAAAGAGTGGTAAGGACTCTAAAAGATATGTTCTGTTAACACAGTTGATTTCCACATTTTGTTGTGAGAAGGGTAGTTCTAGTTAACACTGGAGCTTCTGGCTAGGTACAGGCAAACTTCCCTCCTCAGTACTTTATTAATCTACTGCTGTGTAACAAATTACCACAAATGTAGTGCCTTAAAACAGCACGCTTATTATCTCTCTGTTTCATTGAGTCAGGAATCGCATGGCTTACCTTGGTATTCTGCTTCATGGTTTCACACAAGGCTGCAATCAAGTGTCAGCCAGAGCTGGGATCTCCTCTGAAAGCTTCACTGGGGAAATGAATACAAATTTGAATAATATCAGTTTGAAATGGCACCAAATTATTAGCTTGCCTGCACCTCTGTTTGCCCTGGTATGTATGCACAGCTGGTATTCATTAAGAATGGTCTAGGGGAGGCACGCCTGGGTGGCGCAGTCGGTTAAGCGTCCGACTTCGGCCAGGTCACGATCTCGCGGTCCGTGAGTTCGAGCCCCGCGTCAGGCTCTGGGCTGATGGCTCGGATTCTGTGTCTCCCTCTCTCTCTGCCCCTCCCCCGTTCATGCTCTGTCTCTCTCTGTCTCAAAAATAAATAAACGTTGAAAAAAAAATTTAAAAAAAAATGGTCTAGGGGGTCTAGAAGGTGAAAGAGCTTGGAAATGATACATAGTAAATTAAAATAAATCTCTAAACCAAAGTGCAAAATCACTCTGTAATGATACCTCTGTGCTTCTTAAACCTTGAGAAATCAAAGAGATATCATAAACCATATGAAAATTTGGCTATAAGGATAGCAAAGAGGGGCGCCCGGGTGGCTCAGTGGGTTAAGCGTCCGACTTTGGCTTGGGTCATGATCTCACGGTTTGTGAGTTCAAGCCCCACATCAGGCTCTGTGCTGACAGCTCAGAGCCTGGAACCTGCTTTGGGTTCTACGTCTACCCCTCTCTCTGCCCCTCCCATGCTCATGCTCTATCTTTCTCTGTCTCTCAATAATAAATAAATGTTTAAAAAAAAAAAGACAATAGTGAAGAAATAGGCAGAAGACATGAATACACACTTTTCTAATGAAGATATCCAGGTGGCTAACAGACACATGAAAAGATGCTCAAAATCATTCATCATCAGAGAAATACAAATCAAAACCACAATGAGATACCACCTCACACCTATCAGAATGGCTAAAATTAACTCAGAAAACAACAGATGTTGGAGAGGATGAGGAGAAAGGGGAACCCTTTTGCACTGTTGGTGGAAATGCACACTGGTGCAGCCACTCTGGAAAACAGTATGGAGTTTCCTCAAAAAATTAAAAATAATATTACCCTATGACCCAGCAATTGCACTACTAGGTATTTATCCAAAGGATACAAAAATGCTGATTTGAAGGGGCACATGCACCCCAATGTTTAAAGCAATGCTGCCAACAATAGTCAAAGTATGGGAAGAGCCCAAATGTCAATCGACTGATGAATGGATAAAGAAGATGTGGTATATACATACAATGGTTATTATTCAGCAATCAAAAAGAATGAAATCTTGCCATTTGTGACAACATGGATGGAACCAGAGGATATTATGCTAAGTGAAATAAGTCAGTAAGATAAAGACAAATATCATATGATTTCACTCATATGTGGAATTTGAGAAACAGCAGATGAACATAGGGGAAGGGAAGGAAAAATAAGATATAAATGGAGAGGGAGGAAAACCATTAAGAGACTCTTAATACAAAGAACAAACTGAGGGTTGCTGGAGGGAAGGTGGGGGGAGGGGGTAAATGGATGATGGGCATTAAGGAGGGCACTTGTTGGGATGAGCCCTGGGTGTTATACGTAAGTGATGAATCACTGGGTTCTACTCCTGAAACCAATACTATACTTTATGCTAACTAACTTGAATATAAATAAATACAATTTAAAAAATAATTTGCCCTTTGAATTAAAAAAAGAAAAAAAAAGAATATTGATGGTCAAGCACTTTGTTTTTTTTCCATTAAGCACTTTAAATTTACTTTACACTAGTCATCTATTTGGATTCCCCTGTAAGTTCTTAAGAGATACATCAGAAAAGGCAAGATAAATTGGTTAAAATCACAGACACACCACAAACTTAAAGCTTGGAAGCAAAGGACATTATATATAATATATAACATATATAATGTATATTTATGCATGTGTGTGATTTTTATATTTTATATAGTATACATACTACATTATTTACTATATGACGAACAGGTAGAACACATCATTTTCCCTGTAGCTTAAAAATTCTACCTTTATCTCCATCTTACCTCCAGTTTAGATGTTACCCTGCTGAGGTTATGGGAAAGAATAGAGAAAGAGGACTTCTGTATCTACAGTTGAGTGGCTTAGAGCAAAGGAGTTTATGTCAGCCAAACAGAGGGATAAGAAAATAAAACCCTACTGGTTTATGACCAAAATAACATGTCTAGTCAGGTTAATGCTGGCACACATTTCCAAATGCACAGGCAATTTTCAGCTTATGCATAGGCAATGTTCCAAAAACTCATTTGTAAGCATTCATTAAATGATGACTGCTATTATTATCAGAGACACACATGACCTATGATAAATATGAAACAATTCTGAAGATATAGTTAGTAGCAGTTTTCTGTCATAGAGAAAGCACGTGTATGTGCTGGAAGGTCTGAATCAACAGCCTAAAGACCTTGACACCAGGGCTATGCACTGGGACTCATTAACAGTGTGACATACCTGAAGTCCCAGTATCTCTGTGGAAGCCTGTGCTTTGAGCCCTATCTCCCTTCCATCTATTGAAAACCTATTAAGACCAGAAGCTGAAGAAAGTTTGTGGGAAAATTTTATAGCAGGAAGAGAGGAAGCAGAGCAAAGCATTGCAAAAATCCAGGGTCTCCATTTCCATCATAGTCCAAGTGAATTTGGCACCTGAGGAAGATGCTGAGTTCTCACGCAGTTAGAAATATATGAAAACTGGAAGAGTGAGGTCACTCTTTGGAGACCTGTCATAAGCCTCTGCTGCTGTACCTGCTCAGCATCACCTTCTCACTCTTTTGGGAACAGCAGTTTGGTTTTCAAACTTGGCATCTACTCTCCCATGCTCTCAGTCCATGCAGTTCAGGTAAGCTGACCACAACACACCAGGAGTGAACAAATGAGCGGCTCAGGCCTAACAAATCAGAGTGATTGTTCTATGATTCAAACTGTGATTGGTTCATGGACAGGTATGTGCATACATGACCCAATTTGGATCAATGAGAGGCAGCCCTGGGACTTTTGCCAGAACAATTACAAAAGAGACATTTACTTTAGGGCTTATAAAATCGTAGGATGTAGAGCCAGTCTGAGAATTAAACTCTCCTGGGACAGGATTGAAGCAACATTTGAATAGCAAATCCCAGTATTGTACCAAAACTATTGCTAGTGATTAATGAATGTCCTAGGTACTTCAACTTTTTCCTCACTTGAGGTAGTTTCCAGTGTGTTTTGGATTTTTAAGAGGCTGATGATGCTTTCCTCTCACCTTTTGCTATAGAGCTTGATTACTGTCCCTGTATCTACTCTCTATCACCCAAACCCCCTTCAATATTTTTTCCAGATGGCCAGTGTGCCTTCATACTTTAGAATTCCTGACAACCTTCCTTGATATGCCAGTGTTCAAAGAATGTGTATACAGACCAAACGTAAGGTAGCAAAGTGCCATTATTTAAGAAGGAACTTCCCAAGAAAACTCCCTAAAATGGAATGAGATGCCTCCTAGAGTTCCATGTCACTGGAGGTATTCTGTATCACGAAGACTCATCAAGGTGAATAAAACCAAAGCAAAGCAAGGCAAAGCCAAACAGTAACCTAATTGAAAAGGCCACGCTCCTTCCACCATGCCAAGCTACATTATTTTTCCAGTATCTCTGGTATGGATAGATTTGCAATGGTGTTTTGGCTTTCCTATGTCTCTCACTCCCCTTCAATGATCAGGGGTGTGCATTTTCAAGATGAGCACCTAGTATGTGACCACAGAATAATGTGGACTAAATTACACATATAAGGATTAATCTAATGTCATGCCTAATTCAAAACATATCATAGAATCCCAGTTTCTTCATTGGTAAAATTGGTATAGTCAATCTGACTCCATGTTTTTGAAGTTTGACTACTGACAGCTTTTAAGCCTCACTCCTTCTTCCCCATCTGCCCTACATCTGGGACAACTGGTAACAAAGCTGAGATACTCCCTCTTTTGATGTTGATGAAAAATTACCCTCACCCTGGCCCAACCCCCTAACCACTAAAAAACAAACAACAACAACAAGGACAACAAAAAACAAAAACACCCAGGCCAGTCTCATTTCCTTGCTCTCTCTCAAACCATTTTAAAAATCTCCTTGGGGGTCACACTGATTTCCCCCAGAAAGCCTCATTATGTGAGTAATAAACTTTTTTCATACACTCTTGGTATGTATGTGCCATCATTAGTCTTGACATGCAAACCCGACTTGGGGTGGAGGTCCTGTTTCTTAGGAGTAGTCACAACATTGGGAATAATGCTAAGTATCTTCAAGGATTATTGTGAGAATAAGAAATAAGGTAATAAAGAACAGTCTTTATAATCACATAGTAAGTGCTCATAAGTTTGCGATAAATTTGAAATGAGTTATAAAGCAATTTAGAACAGAGTCTAGGACATGTAAGTGCTTTCTAAGTGTTTGATAGATAAAGAGCTCTTATTTCTGCTAGTGTGTAATCTACACCTTAATTTTTGCACATGAAAGGAAACCCATAATTGATATCTAAAATTGCATCTAGAAAGCATTTAATTAGAATATGATATGCACCAATGCACTTATAAGCCCATTTAAGAAAAAAAAATTTCTGACTCCTAGATGTCATATTTATGAGGTCAGGTATAGATACATATGGATAAGAATGTACATTTATGTTCTTACATAGTAATAAACTAGAGAATATGCAGGGCATATTCTGGCATTGCCAGCAATGGAAGAGTTTTAGTCCATTCAGGAATGGAGACCTCCCACCAGGATTCTGATGGTGGTAAAACAATGGAGTTGGAATAAGGTTCAACTAACCCCACCTGGGGAAGAATTCGGTGACAGAGATTCACACACACACATACACACACAAACCCCTAACAAACTGTCCATTCTATGAAACTTAAGAGAAGAAGGGATATAATTTATTTATTTTAAAGCGCCCCAAATTTTCAGAGGTAATAGAACTTAGGGCAGCCTCAGAAGAAGCCGTGCTAGAGATCAACCATGGCAATTTGGGCATGTTTCCAATTTGTACTCTCCTTCATGCAAGTTAAATATGCATTTAATGCAACTTCACTATTAGCATACAACAACAAGATCTTCTACTCTACAATCCTTTATCAAATGAATTTCTGCAGCCCTTGACTTGAAGCATCCGTGAACTGCAAGGAGAGAGACAAGAGACATGCGTTGCATCAAGAACTACCAGGACCTATTTGGAAATGCACTGACAGCTACAGATAATAGCTTAGAAGACCTCTAGGAAGAAGAATGCTTGAGTCCAGAAACGTCATCAGGATTGTGAGCCAAGGTTTGGGACAGGTCCATCAAACCATTCTCCAATTAGTTCATCTCAATTCTGAATCCTGACCCAAAATAGTTAAGACATGTAGAGACAAGTGAAACCTGAGATGCCAATTCACTTTCCTAATGTGACCACACTTTACCTCTCCACCCATTCAACTTTCCAATATGCATGCTTCATCTCCAACTGCTCTTCAACGCCCAAATTTTACATAAGAAGATAGGGAAGTTCTGTTTTACGGATGAAAATAAGGTCAATGTTACCATTTTAATTAAAAAGTTAGTTTCATTAAACCGACAGATGAATTCAATCTACACCACTGAAGACATCTAAATGCTCAAAGGACTATAATAATGAGTTAATTAGCTCTGCAGCTATCACATGGTAGTTAAGTATAAAATCAATTACTTGACATGGAGATGATGGGATGGTCTTTCACTGAGACCAAGGTAATTATAATTTTAAGTGACATAAGCTTTAGCAAAGATTAGGTAGATAGACTGACAGACATGTGCATACATCATGTGTATATGTTCATATCATTCAGCACATGGAGCATCTACTATAGACAAGACAGTGTGCTCGTTGCTGCAGTACATGTATAGATAGGTAAAGACGTGGCCTTGGCCTCACAGACCTTAGTCTAGTCTGAGTTCCCCCAAAGACAACATACATAAACTTCCAGACATAGAGAAAGTGCTAAATAAATGTTAGTTCTTTTACCCTCCTCTCCCCCTTCCACATTCTCCTCCTTAATGCAAAGTGAAAAAGTTCCCATCAATTCCTTTTAAATAAAATGAAAAGGAAAAAATTAATAAAATAAATTAAAAACAAAATGAAAAGGAATATACTGCAGGAGCCCCTTGGCCCTTCTAATAATGCAAACGACTTATCAACATGTACAAAAGATTTAACTGGGGGGGCCACTGGGTGGCTCAGTCAGTTAAGCATCCAACGTCAGCTCAGGTCGTGATCTCACGGTGAGTTTGAGCCCTGCATCGCGCGCGCTCTCTCTCTCTCTCTCAAAATAAATAAATAAACTTAAAAAAAAAAAAGATTTAACTGGAATAGAGTCAAAATTTTCAAAGTAAATAACTGTAGCCTCATTACCCTGGCTTCAGACTAGCAGGAGGAAGATTTTTGGAAAGTAGGACAGAGGCCACCCCATAGGAGGCCAACAGGGCAAACTCTAGGAACCGTATGTTCCCACACCAAGCCCCATCCTGGTGTCACCATACGCTGACAATGCTGGCAGCTCTGACAGCTACACAGATGCATATTTGGGAAGAGCTGGCATTGGGAACCTCAACGCACTCCCTGCATTATTCACTCTTGCAAAGTGACAGAGTTCTTTACAGGTGAGTCACAGAGCATGGTCATGCTCCCAGGATTCCTGCTTTACATAAAGGGATCTCTCCAACCCCAGCCACAAAGATGTTTTAGAAGATGTGTGTATTAGGGTTGTGTTTTTGTTTAAGGAAATGGAAAATGGGCATTTTGTTTTGTTGTTTCCCAGAAGCTCGCATAGTACCTGATGTATCCAGGCATCCATGATACCATGTGTTATTTGAGTAATGAATGAGCGAAACATGGCACTTAGGAAACTGCCAGTCCTGTTAGAATTCTAGTAGAATGATAGTAGTTAACATATAGTTTCTGTTATATGCTAGACCCTGTTCTAAGTGCTTTAACATATTAACATTGTTTTGTTTTTGTTTTTTACTTTTCTTAACCCTTGCAACAACCCTACGAGGTAGGTATAACTATTAATAGGAACTATTATTATATCCACTCTACAGATGAAACAATAGAGACTAATAACAACTAACTTACCCAAGATTGCTAGTTTACAGTTGGTGCAGCTGAGTTAAGCTCAGACAGTCTGGGACTGGAGTTAGTGCTCCTAATCAGTAAGCAATACTGCCTCACGAGAATAGTAGAAGCAATGTTCCCACTTATACTGGACCCTTCTTACAAAGAGATGCTTGAACATATGTATAGCCATGTGTGTTTTAGTAAATATACACCTACATCCTATGCAAGTAGCACAATCTAAAATCCTGAACTCTCTTCTATCTAGTAAGGATCCAGAACTTAAATATATATGGTCCCTTTCAATTGGATTAGGAAGAAAAACCTCACAGGTCAAACCAAGCAATAGTCTGCAAATATATGCCTTTATATAACAACCCAGACATAAAAAATCATAAAAAAATTTGGTTTGAGATCTTGAAGAATAATCATATTTAAGTTACGGAAGACCCAAGACTGCTTTCCTAAGTGCAATCATTGGTTCAAACAGGTCAAGTCTGATGAAGGAACACACAGAAAGAAGTCCAGGCCATTGCTATTTCTGGAAGCTCCCAACTCTATAAAAAAGTAAAGAAATGTAAACACATGGTTACTTGATGTGTAGGTTTTCTTAAATATTTATAAGTTAATAATTTAATAAGTTAATTTTTAAACAAAGCAAAATATGGAGTAGAAATTGTACTATTTAAAAAGCAATTAAAGCATTTGTAAAAAATTTTTTTTTAAATTTTTTTAATGTTTATTTTTGAGAGACAGAGAGAGACAGAGCATGTGTTGGGGAGGAGCAGAGAGAGAGGGAGACACAGAATCCGAAGCAAGCTCCAGGCTCAGAGCTGTCAGCACAGAGTCCGACACAGGCTCGAACCCACAATTTTAATTCAAAATATACTTGATAGGGACACAGGTTTAAAGTTGCTGAGAGATGTAATCTTGGTGAATATAGGTAAAATTTCACTTGGAGATGTGACTTGGAGATCCTTTCTGAATGTCCTGGGCCAAATGGCCTTTTCAGTCCCTGTGGTAGACCCTGGTGGAATCTAAACTTTTTCCTTCCCTCTTCCTTCCTTCCTTCCTTCCGTCCTTCCTTCCTTCCTTCCTTCCTTCCTTCCTTCCTTCCTTCCTTCCTTCCATTTATTTAACATTTCAAATGGTTAGGAAGTAAATGAACCAAGTAAGAAGACGGACAGGGATGTTTGTGTACTGTAACACTGTATGAAATAAGAAAATAGTGCTACAGAACCTAAATATTCATATCAATAGGGCACTGGCCTGGGGCGCCTGGGTGGCTCAGACTGTTAAGTGTCCGACTTTGGTTCAGGTCATGATCTCACGGCTCGTGAGTTCAAGCCCCACATTGGGCTCTGTGCTAATGGCTCAGAGCCTGGAGCCTGCTTCAGATTCTGTGTCTTCTTGTGTCTCTCTGCTCATGCTCTGTCTCTCTCTCTCAAAAATAAATAAATATTTTAAAAATTTAAACAAATAGGGCATTGGCATTTTAAATATTGGTCGTTCACAGGATTTTCTTTCCTTCTAACACTATAATTTCCCTTTAGGAAATCCCAATACTTTCGTATCTCAATTTTCACATCTCAATATATGCTTATGGCTCTAAATTTAAATCTTCAGCCCCTGCCTCCTCCCTGAGCATTCCACACCCAACCACCTAAAGGACACCCCACACCCAACATGACTAACTTTATTTGGTAGCCCACTTGATGAAACCAGAGTCATTCAAAAAGACATCAAATACTTTCTTCTGCATCCTAACGGTTCTCAAATCCATCCCTCTCCTCTTCATCTCTATATTTTTGCCTTAGTTCCATCTCTGGTTATCTTCCACCTGACTTTCACCTTCTAACTCCAATCTTACTTAGGGTGACTAGGTATTGCAAACTGAAATACCAACAGGCAACAGATAACTTAAGTGAATATAACAGGTCAGGTATAGATATTTTGGTGTGGTGGCATCCTGAAGAACACATGCTTTATCTAGAACACTTCCAGTTCTTTAAGTGCAGTACTTGAGTTGCTAGATTTAGCAAATAAAATTCAAGACTCCCATGCAATATTTGGGATGTACTTATACTAAAAACTTAGCCATTATTTAGCTGAAATTCAAATTTAATTGTGTGTCTTGTCTTTTATCCAATAACCCTATCTAGACTTTTCTTCAGAGTAAGAGGGAGGACAAAAGAGATGACTGATGAGGTAGCTAACATACAGTGGGGTTGGAAGTTTAGGTTTTGGGTTCAAGAAGATCTAGTTAGTCCCAGGAGACAGAAAAGTCAAAGAAGGCAGGAGCTAATAAAAGTGTTAGAAGTCTGTGGAGTGGATAACGATTAGATCACTCATCTGTTGTGGGATGAACTGTGTTTCCCCAAAAAACATGTTCAAGTCCTAAGCCACAGTACTTGTGAATGTGACCGTATCTGCAACTAGGGTCTTTGCAAATATAATTAAGTTAAAATGAAGTCATAATGGATTAGGGTGGGCCCTAATGCAATGACTGGTATCCTTATAAGAGGGAAATTTGAACACAGAGACAGAGGGGAGAACCCCATGTAAAAACATAGGCAGAGACTGGAGTGATACTACTACAAACTGAACAATGCTAAATATTGCTGGTCACCACCAGGAAGAGGTAAGGAAGGATTCTTCTCTAGGGCCTTCAGAGAGAGCATGGCCCTGTTGACACCTTGATCTTGGACTTCTAGCCTCCAGACTGTGAGAGAGTAAATTTGTTGTGTTAAGCCATGTAGTTTGTGGTGATTTGTTACAGTTGCCCTAAGTAATGAACCAGCCTACTCCTTTCCCTTCATAACCCACATGATTACAGAGGACACTTTTGGCAGCAATGTTGGTATGGGACTGGTCTGAAGCAGGGACAACAGGAGTAAAACCAGTGACTACAGCTGAGCTAGTGTCCCTCCCCCTGGTCTGGTACTGTGAGATTTTGGTCATTCTCTGGTAACTGGACCTCAATTATGTAAACTTAGGAACCTATCTGTTGGTCTTGCTAAAGTCTACAGACTCATAATCAGTCACTCTGCAGAGATAGAACCAGCCCTGATAATAAGTGAGACACTGGTTCCAGTTTGTCCTTGTGGCCCATCGCACACCTTTGCACTTGGGTTTCTAAGAAGACCATCTGCACTTATAAAAAAAATTCCTACTTCTCACTTAAACTAGCTTGAGCTAGCTTCACTGAAGTTCTCTTTGTTACCTGCTACCAAAGACCCATCCCGTACAGTTTATGATTCTCTGTGAGGAATGGGAAAAAGTCCATTCAGGTACTAGTTTTCTAGTTTGTTGCAAAATGTAACAAAATGCCACAAACTGGGTGAGGCTAGAGGTCCAAAATCAAGGTGTTGGCAAGGATGATTCCTTCTGAGAGCCTTGAGGGAAGGATCTATTCCAGGCTTCTCTCCTTGGCTTGTAGATGGCCATTTTCATGTTCATTTGGCATTCTCTCCATGTGTCTATCTCCAAATTTCCAAGCTTTTTATAAGGACATCAGCCATATTGGATTAGAGTCTCCCCTAATGATCTCATTTTAGCTTGATCACCTCAATTTGACCAGCAATGCAGCAGGAAACCCATCTGAGACTAGAAGCCCTAAGATATATGCAAAAACTTACTAAGTTACTTTATACCCAGTGGCCAAAGAACAGGTTATTCTTGGCAGTGGCCCCACCTTGTTTTCAGAATATGGCTTAGATTCAGAGTCAAAGAAAACTGTACCAACTCTAATTTCACTAAAGACTTGAGCACAGAAACTTGGTTTAATCCTCTTTGCTTCTCTCACCATCCACTGAAACTTCAGTGCTCTCAAACTAACCCCTCAGACCTAAGAGGCTGCATTTCCAAATTCATAGTTTCACTTTGCTTTGGTCACCATCTTTAATTTTTAAACTTTAACATTCAAATAAAGGTATCAATAAAGGAAAATCCAGTTTGATGTTCATGGAGGACTTTGCAAATTACTTTCAGGACCAAGGATACAAGGGGGTCCCTAGTCCAGGATCTATTTTGCATGGGTTGAAACAACAAAACTTACAGTCCCAAGGTTTTTTTGTGCGTATTCATTTTAAATGTTCTCATAGATTGCTACATTTCTAAGAAATTTCTATTACTCAAGAAATATTCACAGAAAAATAATGAAAAGCCTTATAAATGCCTTCAAAGGGCTTCCAAATATCTTGGCAGGCTCTCTAAGATTCAAAATCTGGTTCTCAAATTTTCGTTCATAACCCTACCTAGAAAAAACTCACACTCACCAGTTGATAAAAGATTGATGTGTATAAACCAGGATGTCATGGTACTTACCCATGTTGGGGCATAGACATTTTAGGGAAGAGTGTATTCATGTTTACTATTCAAGAAAGCCCCTTTATTGGATTCAAGCAGGTGGATTCAAGCAGCACCAGGCATGGACTATGATGGACATAGGAGTGTATCATCCTATCTCCCCTCCCGTTGCATTCCCTCAGCTGCAGACGCTATGATGGCTAATATCCACACCAGCCTCAGCTGAAGACAGCCTCTGCATTCGAGATCATGCCCCTTCTCAAGGCAGCCTGCACATTTTGACCGAAAAGCCTTGGTGAAAAGGCTTGGTCTCTTGCTCCAATTCATGACAACCGAGGACAACTTTGTAAAGCCAATTCTGCTCCAAAGGGATTAGCTTAGGCCTTTGTTGTGGCAGCCTTATTTCCCAACCTCTTCCTCTGGCACATTGTTGCTTCATTCATTACTCCATATGTATTGCCTGACAGCTCTCCCCAGTTAATTTCCTGCACATAAAACTCCATTTCAGAGTCTGCTTCCCAGGGAACCTGATCTGCAAATATGCATAACTAGAGATGCCTATAGTATCATTTTTTTTACCAAAGATAAGAAGGGCAACAAATACAATAGTCATACAGCAGCTATTTATTCGGCAGGACCTAGACTAGCTCCTTGGGATAAAAAGATGAATGAGGTTACCAGTAGATACTCTAACATACTTACTTAGCCACAGGGTAGAGATGTCTTACTTAGCCACAGGGTAGGAAGTTCCGGGTAGAATCAAGGAAGGTTTCCTGGAGATGATGCCCCATCTGACTCTGGAGGGATAAGTTAAGAGTTTGCCAAGGGAAGGAAGATAAGAAAACATTCTATCTAGATAGAGGGAAGCATCTGTGGTCAGGGTGGTCACAATTACTACTAAATTCATCGGAACATGGAGTTGGCCAGAAGAAGTTTTACACCACCAAATTCAACTCATTCAGCAAACCAGTCACGATTATAAACAGAGGTGGTGGAGTAGCACCATACTATTCTCAGTGCGGAGGTCTTAAATTTTAGAGTTTAAAGAAGAGAGTGGAGATAAAGAATAGTAGTATTAGCATCCAAAATGTGACCTCTCCACTGGGTTCTCTCTTTGGACACTGTAGGGAAGGATGTCCCTCTATCAAGCATGCACGAGATTTTCCCTTGAGCCACCTATTAATCTGTACACATCCTCAGCAACTGGGCAATCCCTTCCCTCTAGATGCCTTCTCTCTTTTCTTCCAAGGCCTCATCATTCTTCTTGCCCCTCTGTCCTACCCTAAGGCTTTGCTGATTCTTTCTAGCCTATGATTTATGTGACTACTAAACTGGAGTCATCAATATTATCCTTGGTGGAGCCAGTGGCAGTTTTTAAATACGTTGAGAGAAGAGGCTTCAAGTGTTGTGCTTAGGTGAAGGAGAAGAAGGAAACAGCCCTCTCATTCTCAGCCTCTGAGTGAAACATTTACAATCTAATCCAATCACCTGCTTATGTTGGCCATTTCCTATAATATAAATCAAATGCTCTGGTATGCAAATGGTCTGAATTTTTCCTCCTCTTTGTAACAAAGACTCTCTCTCTCTTCCCTCTTCAAAATCCTAGTTTGGAAAGAGCCCTCAAAGAGGAATAGACAGGCACCCGATTCCAAGAACAGAGATCTTGATACATAAAATGACACTCAGAGATACCCCAACAAATAAGGGAGAAGCAAAGGTTCAAACCCTGATCTGTCCAAAGCCCATGGATGTTCACACTGTTCGCGGAATGAGCATTTTCTACATGCCAGTCCAATGTGAGCTGTTTTACACTGGTCATCTCATTTAATTCTCCCAAGAACACTATGAAGGAGATATAAACTCATGGGCAATGCTTTTCAAACAATTCCACCAAAATGCCCTCAACATGCAGAGGAGAGCCAGCTCTCATCCTTGTGTGACCCAGAGATGTATTGTGAGCAGATGCTGCAAATAGGAAATATTTGTGTGCCCTTGTTTCCTATACAATTTCATTAAAAATGAAGGCTTCCACTCCATAAAATGTTTAATTTTAAAAAGTGATATCCTTGCCCCTTAAATTCTCAAGTGTAATTGACATTCCATAAACATTTCCCTGTTTATGTTGTGGTTTCCTTCACCTTGCTTCTAATAAGTGGAAATCTTAAAGTCATCAGCATTATGTTTGTCTTACCATGGTTTGTGTCAGGAAAGAGCAGGATGTAAGTTGTATGGGAAGAGAAACATTGCCTGTCTTGTTTACCACAGTATCCCCAGCACAAAAAGCAGTACCTGGAACATAGTAGGGGTTCAAACAGTACTTGTTAGAATGACAGTAGGAGGCAATCACTGGAATGTAGGCTTTTTATCAGTAGAAGGATCATTCTCTTAATCCTCATCTTCATTAGGAACTGAGGAACAATCTTGACAACTGCATACTGTGCAAATATTATATGTATTGTATAGGAAGATAGGATTAGTGTACAACTTGCCTAAATTAGGGAAATAGCTCCTCTTATAACAAGATTTTATTTTGATTCTTTTTTTTTCAATGAGAGGGATATTGAGAGCACAAGAGATAGCAGAGGGACCAATAGATCCCACTCTACCTTGGTTCCAAACGAAATGCCTCAGTAAGTAATATACCAATGGTTACCTGTACTGCTTCCATCCCTCAGTCAGGGACAAGATTTCTCAACCATCCAAACAGTAGACTGGCTGCCTGTTTGTGTCAATCCAGTAATTTTTTCTAACAAGATGGATCATAGAGGTATTTTTCCCCCTTTTATTATCTTCTTTAGGGCAGAATTTATGGGTCTATAACGTCTGTTGTGATCTGAGTATTTGTATCCCCCCCCCCCAATTTATATGTTGAAGCCCTAACCCCCAATATAATGGCATTAGAAAGTGGGCCTTTGGAGGTAATTAAGTTGAGCTGAGGTCATGAGGATAAAGCCCCACCGTAGGATTCATGTACTTATAAGAAGAAGAAACCAGAGCTCTCTCTTGCCACCACATAAGGACACATCTAGAAGGTGGCCATGTGCAAACAGAAACAGAGTTCTTACCAGGAACCAAACTAGCTGGCATCCCAATCTCAGACTTCAACTCTTCAGATGTGTGAGAAAAATAAGTGTCTGTTGTTTAAGGTACCCAGTCAGTCTATGGGATTTTGTTATAGCAGCCCAAGCTAAGACAATATCCAATCATAAATTTCTTTTGCCTTGTTTTAAATACAAAGGGATAGGCTTCTTTCTAGTTTTTATAAAAGTGTTGAAAGAAAACAAGCATGATTTCTAGATAAAGGGGCTTCAAGATAGGATTTGTAGATTTTACTTGTTTTCTTTCCTTGTAGTAGCTACACAGCCTTTCCCTGGGAAAGGGGTACCAAAATTTTGGTATAACTTACTTAATAGCAATAGACAATTGTCATAGTGTGTTAATCTCAACTTCTTCCCTTGACAAGGAAAAACTGTTACCTGGCCTTGTCACAAAAAAGATTTTCCCAAGGATTTCTCATAATAATGATATTTTGTACTGAGAAAAGCAGCTTATGAAATTATATAATTATATTTTTAATAACATACATATTTATAGGCATAAAAAATGTTCTGGATGGATATACATGAGGGTGTTAATTGAAGTTATAACAACATATTGGAATTGTGTATAATTTTTATTTTTTATATTTTTGCTTACCTATTATAATTCTCGCTTTGATATATCGCTTTTGTAAAAAGAAAAAAAATGTTTCAACTACTAAAATAATACAAGATTCTGAAAAGCTACATAAGTAGCTTTGGAGAGTACCAAAATTACACTTAGATTCTATGGCTTTCAGAAAGAGGTAAGAAAATTAACATGTATTGGGTACTTGCTTTGTGTCAGCAATTCTGCTAGTGGTGGTATTAGTCCCATTTTACAGATGAGAAAACGAGGTTCAAGAGGGTT
Source organism: Puma concolor (assembly GCF_028749965.1). Classification (NCBI taxonomy): domain Eukaryota; kingdom Metazoa; phylum Chordata; class Mammalia; order Carnivora; family Felidae; genus Puma; species Puma concolor. The sequence goes on along the minus strand of NC_141673.1, from coordinate 20,488,815 downwards.
ACATAAATAGTTTAAAGCACATACTGGTACAAAGCAAAACCAGAATTAAACCAGATTCATCTAATCCCAAGGCCACACTCTCTCCCCTTGACCAGACAGCTTCCAGCACTGCATGATGGAAAGCACCAGACACCTAATTTTACTCATCACCACTCAGGCACCTTGTATACAATAGGCTGTAAATAATGGTTGTACCTAAGTTGCATCTGAGTCAAGCTCCTTTTTACAGCTCAGGGCAAGAGTGCCATGTGAGGCTCAAAGGCATCCACTCACCCCTTTACTCACCCTCAGTAAAGACAAATAGCTATAAGAATCTTGTTACAGCTGCTGTGCAAAGTCCTGCGTCTTTTAAGAATAAACGTGGCTTTCATTCTCTCTGCTTGTGGTAAAAGCCCATTATTAGGGTGACTTACAGCCCTTTGATAATTCTGAGATACACGTGTTCTTAAGGGAAGCGTCTCTACATCATGCTTGACTGACAATTGGCCTCTTAGTTTAACAACTGACAAAACATCACAGCGTTGCCTCAATTGCCCTTTGTATCCTTGTCCTGTTGGATGTTTTGTTAAGCATTAATATGACTGATTCCTCATCACACCAATGAGCTTTGGGCAATTTATTTATCATTTCTCTTTGCCATCACATCACTTCTGGGAAGAGCATAATTGCTAAATATTGTTTTCCCACCATTAAAATGAACAGTAGCACACTGAACGTTGCACTTCATGGAATAAGTTTGGCAAAGTGGCAAATGATTGGTAAAAACCAATATTATAGGTGGAAGAAAGGCTAAGTATGAACAGAATGCAGTTGAGTGATGACACTTAGGGAGTGGAGGAAAATCATGTGGGATATGTGGTAATGGAGGGAAAGTTCCTGTCTTACAACAAGGACTATTTATCTAGTTATGAAGCTCTCATAATGGGCCAGCCCCTGGGCTAAGTGCTTTGCATATGTTATGTGATTCACTCCCACAAGCAGGAGCTGATCCAGGTTGTGTGAAGTTCTGAAGATTACACACACTGCGGGGGAAGGGGGGGAGGGTGGGGGTCTTTTAGATTATAAAATTCAAAATACAACATGCCCAAGACTCCCTGTGAGGGGCCCATACAAGCGAGGTACCTCAATGCTTAAACTTTCTTAGCTTCCTGGTAAACCCATAAACCCTCTCAAGCATGTACTACCCATTCTACATACAAGGAAGCTCAGTACAGTTAAACATAACCCTGTCACAGAGCTCCCAAGTGGCAAAGTGAGTATTCTAACCAGGCTTCCGAAATCCTTAAAAAATTATCCAAAACCACCAAATAGGCAATTCATGAGGACAAACACCCTTGAAACAACAGCACATGTGGATCTAAGAGCTTCCTGGCAGGGCCAGCCCCTGTTAGAGCCTGCAGGGCTTGGAGTTGCAGAAACTTGCCTCAATTCTGCAGGAATTTGCATCTTTCAGATCCATAGAATCTGTAAAGAAAGCCACTATTGAGGAGACAGAAAGACAGGTTTTAATGGTTCTGCTTATTGTGTCTACAAACCAAAAAGCAAGGGAGAAAAAAAATTATTTTTAAGCCACACATACTTAATTCAGCCAGATAAGAAGCTGTCCCAGAGAAGAAGCTACCAGGGTAGCTAGTTAACAGATGGGCTAGTTAACAGCTTGCGGGGCAGAGGGAGTCCCAGTTTGTAGTGTTTTCCAATGTCTACGGTGTCAACACTTCTATTATGACTGGTTTCAATTTATCCATTGTTTGGGTAACTATGGATAGTTTGTTTGGCTCGAAAAATTCCTGAATATTCAGCAATCAGCTCCTGGAAATAGGTATTAGCCATTCCAGCACATCATTGGCCGGAGATGTTTGACTCGGCTATGACGGTCATGGCCTCAAGTCCTTTGGTTTATATAAAGATTTTTCTTAAAATTCAGAGGCAAATATTCTTGGCCTTGGAATCTTGTCTAGTTGGCACTATGGGCAAAGGACTTGAGATTGTTAAATCTCAAGAATGTTAGAGAAATGAGTTAGGCGTTCTTCAGTCTACAGGGACCTGTTTATAAAATCTTTCTGCATCATGTACTCAGCTACTGATATGGGTATGAACCCTCAGCCCCTGTCCCTCCCTACCACTAGCCCTGTTGACGCCCCTCAATCCTCTGCCCTCCCTCCACCTCATGAGCAACAGCCAAGGATAGGACAACTGGTAAAAGCAAAAAGGACTAGTCCAACCTCCTCATTTTACAGATAGGAAACTGAGGCCCAACAGAAGAAAAGTGACGAGTCATATAGAATTTTAAATACTCCAAGTGGGACTAAAAGTTAAGTCTTCTGCCTGTCTGTCGTTCTTTCTAACACCTTGCTGTTGAAGCAATTAAACCTTATGATAAACATTTCATGATGATATCTTCGAACCGCACCATATCTTCCAGATTAATTTTGTAGCAACATCAGGAAAGTGATAATTTGGCTGTTTTGGGCACTGACTCATTTCCTTTGTCTCTGCCTTTTTTTTAGTTTTCTAGAGCTGAAAACACTCATCACTGCACAGGTAAGCTCAGGGCTACCTAATTCAAAGGCCAAGAGAAAGCAGAGCCTGAGATGGGGCTTGTGTGGAGGCAGTTTATTTGGGGATATAATCTGGGGAAGAAGGGAGAATCAAGAAAGGTGTCTTATTAAGCTCCTGCAACCCCAGGAGGAGTTTTAAACAATACCTTCCAGAATTAGGGGGTTTCTACAACATGGGACTTTCAGTGCAAAAAAACAGGAAAGTCCTGGGAAAATTAGGATGAGTTGGCCACCCTCAGAAATCATCTACCCAAAGCCAGAAGAGGGGAACATTTATTCACCAGCTACAGTCCTCTATTGGTTAAGTTGCCCTGTGAAACAGATGCCAACTTCCTTGCACTTGCCATGTTGCATACATGGAAGTCAAAACACATTTCTGCAGGTGTCCAAAGAAGAGGAGTAAGAGCAGCCCCAGGGCAGAACGAGACGCAGTACATCTGAGGTGAGGGACTGGAGGCTCACACCTCCGGTGGCTTGGTGCTGCAACAATGGCTGGAGTCAAGCTAGGCTGAGAGGATGCCAGGCAGTGTGCAAGGGGTGTCCGATGCAAGGCATGAAGGTGATGCAGACAGCCTTGGTCCTGAGCTGGCAGAAGTATCAAGTGACCCTCTGGGACCCGGGATATAGTGACTACTAAAGTTGCTCTGCAGCTTACCAGGCTGACCCTTCATGAATCTACCCATGACAAGATGTTGATCTTTACATGGTTTTCCTCCCTTCATCTCTCCCTTCCTCTCTTCCCTCCTTTGTCCCTTCCTCCTGCCACCCTTCTGTCATCACTTCTTTTCTTCTCCAATAAATATTTAGTGAGTACCTATAATATCCCAGGGACTATTAGGTACTTGAGATATAAAAATTAACTAAACACAACCCTTGCCCTCAAGAAGCACGTAGAGGAAGAACCACCAATCATAAAACAGGTAGTTAGAATACAATGCAACTCTGGTAGAGAAATGGGCAAGAGAAAAATGGGAGAAAAAAGTTTGACACAGGAAGGAACATCTATGGTTTATAATAATAACAGATAATTTTGATGGGGTGCTGACTGTGTGCCAGACAATGTTCTGAAGTCTTTCTAGTACCAACACATTTCATCCTTACAACAGCCCTAGGAAGGAGGTGCAATCATTACCCTGATTTAGAAATGAGAAAAATGGACTATTGAAAGTTTTCCAAGGTTTAAGGCACAATGGCACACACTATAGCTGGTCATCAAAACCCATTTTCTTTCCTTCTAGGGCGCTCAGCTAGATCACACTGCTCAGCCCCCGTTGCAGTGAGGTGTAGCCATGTGACTGAATTCCAACTAAAAGACATGTACTATTTCCAGGCCTGACCCATAAAAAACTTCCATGTATATCCTCCATATGCTTTTCCCCTTCTGGATATCTAGAAAGGATGACCTTGGAAAGCACATGTTGAAAGTGGTTGAGTCTCTATCAGTCTGGGTCCCTAAATAGAGCTGGGCTTGTCCCACTGATTATTCACCTGCTCAGCCCTGTTACTTGAACAAGAAATAAATTCTATTGTGTTTGAGCCATTATAGATCTTTGGGTCTTTTTGTTAACAGCAATAACTCCACCTATTTTATAAGTCTCTCTATTAATGCCATTAGTCTACTGTAGTTAATATAAGTACATATGAGAAAGTAGCAGAAAATTAGATTGAAAAGATAAATGAAGGGTGTCATGTAACATATAAAAAAGTCTCACCCTTTTTTTACTCTCAGAAGTATGGAATAATTCTTTTAAGACAGAGCAGAAGAAAATAAAAGGGTAGATATAGTTCCAGTTGGGAAGAGAGGATAGTTGACAGAGGTCATGTCTAAAGTGCTCTTTTTTTCTGAGCAATAAGAACAGTCATCTTCCTGAGGGTGTACTAGCTGTGCCCACGTGGAGGTGGGTTGTGAGGGAAGAGGCTGGGAGCTTGAGAAAAGTGGTGAAGGTTAATAAGGTGAGATGCAGCAGTTAAAAGAGCAGACTTCGGAGCTTATATCCATCATGATCCTGTAAGGAAAACAGACATCACTTCAAGTAGAGAGGTACTTAATACAGGAAATTAGGGGCTCGCAGGATGGGCAGGAAGTCTTGACAAGCTAAATTCAGGGAGCTCCCCACTAGCTTCAGCTTCCTTGCCTCAGAGTCAGAGAGCTACGACCACCCAACCCAGAAGCCTGCAGGAAACCACTGACAACTTCATATACCTCTACAGAGCCAGGCTGGTGAAATGGCAGAGAAATGTGGCAACTGAAAAAAAACCTCACATTTGGGAGGTCCATTTTTGTGTTTTATAAATGTAACTGCAAATTCTTTAAAACTTACTCCATCAAGACATGTGATATATGTCCCTTCCCCTAGAAATAGGGTAGACTTATGACTGCTTAAGCCAGCAGAATAGGATGGAAATGAAGCTATGTGACTTCTAAGATTATTTTATAAAAGGCCTTGAAGATTCCTGTTTTGCTCTCTGAGAAGAGTCATGCTAGGAGCCCTGAGCTGCCATGTAAGAAGTCTGACTACTCCAGGCCACTCTACTGTCTGGAAGCACAAGCCACATAGAGAGGTTTACAAGAGGAGGCAGGAAGGTCAGAGAAGGCAGCGAGGCCATGGCAGCAGAGGGACAGAAGATGTAATGATAAAAGTAGAGGTTGGAGTGATATGGGCCATAAGCCAAGGAATGCTGGCAGCCTCAAAAAGCTGGAAAAAGACAAAGAAGTAGGTTGTCCCCTGGAGCCTCCAGAAAGAACACAGTCTGGCTGACCCATTTTAGACCTCTGGCCCCCAGAACATACATTGCTTTAAGGTATTATGTTTAAGGTAATATGTTGCATCAATAACAAACTAATACAATGCCTGACGGTAAAGACACTCTCAGTAAATATTTCTTAGTAAATAAACAGATGAATAAGGCTATAAGCATCTCTTCTCATAAACACATGGAATTGTACTCCCACATAATTTTAAAAGAATAATTTATTGTCTGATATCTAAATATTAGGAGGTATGATATTTTCAGTTCCCCTAAACTCCTAAACCCAGACTAAATGTAGGCAGGAATGAGTCAAATAGAAAGTATTGTGTTTTAAGAAAATTTACTGAACACTTACTATGTGCTTTATTTACTGCCTTTCACTTAATCCTCACAAGAACCCTACGAGGTATGTACTACTAAATCATCCACAGAGGCATTAAATAATTTGTCAAAGGTCTCCTAGCTCACAAGTGATAAGGCAAGAATTAGAACCAGGCTGACTGACTCCAAAGTTCAAGTATGCAGACTTTATAGTACATTGCCGTGGTGTGGGAAAAGAATAGCACAAGATGATGGAAAGCCTAATGCACCAGGAGTCTCCAGATTAGGGTCTAGACTTGCCCCTGTGTGACCCTGGGTGAGAAGGTGAGGTGATGATTGAAATAAAGGTCGGAGTGATGGTCTTAATTCGGGGTCTGGTTTCTTCTTCTGAAAAATATGGAGGTTGGGCCAGATGACCTTTAAAGTCTCCTTTAGAACAGGGTTTCTGTATGCATTTCCAAGTTAAAGAAAAATCACACATGCTGAGTGAAATAAGGACAGGGTAGCAGCATACTCTGCTTGATGTGCTGAAGGAATCTGTTTCCCTTGGTGAACATCTGGTTAAGTTGCGGTATCCATCTGCTTATGTTATCTCCTTACCACCATGGTTTTATAAAGGGAACAAAGATGAGTATGGTAGACTGATTACAAAAACGGCCTAATTCTTCACTCCTCTCTGTAGCTATGCACTTTGCAACGGAAATTTGCAGTTCTTCCCATTAAGAAATGGAAACCATTTCCCCACCCTTTGAAGGTGGTCTGGTTCTGTGACTTGCTCTGCTTAGCAGAGTAGAGGAAGTAGTGGTGTAACAGATCTGAGCCTGGGCTTTGCACTCTTCCAGGCTCTCTCAGGACTCTACCTGGTCTCAGGTTAGCCTGCTGGATGATGAAAGACCACGGTGAAGCAGAACCAAGCCATCCGAGTCAAAGCCATGCTAGATTAGCCAGCCCCTGACCAGGCTGTCAGCAGACCACAGATGCCTGAACAAGCCCAGCCAAGATCAGCCAAGACCAACTCAGAACAGCAGAACACCTAGCCAACTATAGACTTGTTGGATGCCACTATGGCTGGGTTTCCCCTCCCCCCCCCGAAGCTTTATTGTGGCAATAGATAATTAACATGGTTAGCTTTCAAGCAAAGCAGAAAATATGGTAAATGAATTATGCCTGTATTAATCAGAATAATCCATCAGGAAAATTAATCTAGGTTGCAAGTGACAGAAATCTGACCTAGACTTGCTTAAACACACAAGGGATTTATTGGATTATGTTACTGAAAAGTCCAAAGATGGACACAGCTATATCTAGATGCACCAAATTTGTCATTGGGAACTTGATTCCTTCCATCTCTTGGTTCTACTCTTGTCTGTCTTAGCTTCGTGTTCATGCAAATACTCCCTCATGGGGCAAGATGGCCACCAGCAGCTTCCAGCTTAACTCTGTTGTATTCATTGTTAAGTAGAAAGAGGATCTCTGTTCCCCAATAATTCATGTAAAAGTCTTAGGGACAACTTTCACTGGACTGGCTAGAATCACACACCTACCCCTGTTTTTTCAAGGAGATATCCTGGGCCTAGGCTTGGGTCATGCAGCCAACCCCAGAGAAAGGGGATGGCTGGTATGGAAACCACACAGACTAAGAACAAACAGAGGAGGTTCCCTAAAGGAAAATTAAAGTAGTGCTATCAAAAGAATGGGCAGTAAATGAAAACAATATATGATTTCTATACTCTTCAATATTACTAATGAATTAGAGAGAAAAGAGAGTGATGACTTCTTAGCATTGATTCTTCCGCAGAACAGCAAGTGGTTCATTCCTACCCAGAAAAACATTTCAACATTAATGTCAAAGTAGCTATTACTATATGCAGTTCTTCCTCCACCCCATTCAAATTTTTGTCAAAATCAAATTTTGATCACATCTACCACGTAAGTAGATAATAAGATCAAATGCCCATACACATGAAAGGAAGGTTTTGTGACAGTCCTAGGAGCTATGAGGTATCTGAACTTGATCTCAAAGATTCTTGAAGTGTACCCATAATCTTCCTGAATCATAAAATTGGTTCCAAGTCCTAATTAGAGAGATACCATAGTGCAGTGGCTAAGAGCACAGATTCTGAATACAGTCTGCATATGTTTGGGTCCCTGTTCTTATTGCTTTATGGCACTATGTGACTTCGGGGAAGTTCCCTAGTCTTTCTGTGCCTGTTTTCTCATCAGTATGTAGAGATTATAGAATTTACCTTGTAGGAAGAGTAAATGAGTCATAATGTACAAAGAACTTGGAACAGTATCTGGTATGTGGTAAGAGCTGTAAAGTGTCAGCTATTAATCATCTGGGAGGATGCATGTGGAAACAAGTCCTTTGAACCTGGGGTAAGAAAGTGTGGTACCATAAATCAAAGATGTATGACCTTGGCTGAGTCACTTATCGTCTCTGGGATTATTTTACTTCTTCATTTACAATATGATGGAAATTATATCTACCTTGCTTACCTCACAGGGCTGCCACAGGATCAGAGGAGATGATGAGTTCTAACTACTTTGAAAACTCCAAGTCCCTTATTAATATTAATCATTGCCATCCAGATCATCTGATTTGTGTGTTAGCAGAGAAGTTTTTCATCTGATGCTGCTCTGAGTAAGGAATCATTAGGAAAGAAAATCTTTTGCTGAAATAAAATAATGGACCCCTCAACCAAACCCAGTTCAAAAGTCAAAAGGACTATTATGTGATTTGAAACATCCACTGCCACCTTGATGCTTAACATGAAGTAAAGTTGATTGTAATGGAAAGGGTATTAAAAAATTGGGGGCCAGGACATCTGGATTTTAGTTCCTGGTTCTGCTGTTAACTTACTGTATCATCTTGGGTGAGTCATTTTATTTCTCTGAGGTTCCCTAGTCTGTAAAATGAGGCATGTTTGCTATACTATGACTGCATGGTTCTTGTGACAGAGAAGTTCCTGGGCGTTAGGGTTCTGATTGCTTCTAGGTAGAGGATTACTCATCATTAGTGTTAAATGAATCTGAATCTCTGGAAATCTCTGAATCTCTGGAAAATACATCTTCCCAGATGACATTGTATTATAAATACAACATTTGGTTAAGAGAATATACCTAAGAGCATATGTTGAAACCACAATGTCTTTGTCTCTGGAATTCCCCACGAATATAAGCACAGACCAACTTATAAATGCTCCAGAAGACAACAGCAGTCTTCCTTTCTTCAGTCCTACAAGGCATCTGGAAATGTCCTCTTCCATGGACCCTCTCCCATTGTGCTTGCCTTGGGACTCTGTCAGGTCTTCTAAGAGGCTCTTTCAGGAATTTCCTACTATAGTCTACAAGGCCCTATGCAGAGGCACCTGGGTGGCTCATTCAGTTAAGCATCTGACTTCAGCCCAGGTCATGATCTCACAGTTTGTGAGCATGAGCCCCACTTCAGGTAAGCCTGCTTCTCTCTCCCTCCCTCTCGTTCACTTGCATCCTGTCTCTCCCAAAACAAAAAGGCCCTATGCAATCTGCTCCCCAACACCAACCCTGACTTCTTTTCCTCCTTATTCACTGTGTACCAGACAAGTGGGGCTTCTGGCTAGTCCTGGACCAGATCAGAGTTTAATCCTGCCTCAGTGCCTTTGCACTGACTGTCCTTCTGCCTGAAATTATCTTCACCTAAATAGCCCCATGGCTCCTTCCCTCACTTCCTTCCTTCAGGTTTCTGCTTCCCTCATGTAACATAGCAAACCTTCCCCACTTTGCTCTGATGTCCTTAAATTAGGTACCAGCTAAGATGTGATAACCAAAAAATCCAAAAATGATGTGGCTCATATTAGATAGAGGTTTATTTCCTTCTCATGTAAAGTCAAGAATTGAACAGTCTAAAGCTGGGACTCTGCTATCTTCCGCACTTGGCTTCCAAGGATGGTTCAGTCAATGCTATTTCCCAGCCAGTAGGAAAGAGAAAGAGAGGTTCCAAGGCAAGTAGCTTTATCCTTCAGCAAATGACCTGCAAGTTACATGAAACACTTCCACTCATAATCCACTGGCCTGATCTTGGTTAACAAGTTTTACCCACGTGCAAAATGGGGAGGAAATGTATGGCCACATCACTAGCTAAAACTTGAGGTAGGGGTTCTTCTTCTGAAAGATGAAAAAGAAAAACTTCTGTGAAACAAGTGAAAAGTTTCTGCCACACTCTATCCACTTACAATATTTATCTCTATACCACTTACTGCAATCTAATGGCCTATAGATTTACATGTTTGTTTTTGTCTCCCCACACTAGAATATGAGCCCCATAAAGTTAGGGAACTTTTTTTTACTGCTGTATCTCCAACCCTTAGATAAGTGCCTAACAGTAGGCACTCAATAAAGACTTACCTAGTGAGTAAATTATTTTTTCCTCTTCTGTTCTTAGGCACTCATTTCTCTGTGATTTACTTTGGATCTCACAGATCCTAATTTTCCTGGTTTCTAGTATTGACATTCTGGTCCTACTTCCTCTTGGCACTCCCAGTATTTAAGAACAGGGTGTCATCCTTCTAGATCCCATATTAGGTAGCCATAATGCTTAGCAGAGGACTTTTGGTTTAGAAGGAGGAGTTAAGAGGAAGTGCTATTTTTAAAAATTAATTGGCTTTATTCTTTATTTTTTAACTTTTTAATGTTTATTTATTATTGGGAGACAGAGTGAGACAGAGCATGAGCATGGGAGGGGCAGAGAGAGGGGGAGACACAGAATCCAAAGCAGGCTCCAGGCTCTGAGCTGTCAGCACAGACCCCAACGCGGGGCTCGAACTCACAAACCGCGAGATCATGACCTGAGCTGAAGTTGGATGCTTAACCGAATGAGCCACCCAGGTGCCCCTGGCTTTATTCTTGAGGCAGTTATAAGTTTACAGAAAAATTGGACAGAAAGTACAGAGAATTCCCACATACCTACTTTCTGTCCTCATACGATTTCTCCCATCATGAGTGTCTTGCCTTAGTGTGGTGTATTTGTTATGATGAATGTCCCAATGGTGATATATCATTATTAACTAAACTCTGAGTTTACTTTAAGGTTCACTCCTTGGTTGCATAGTTCTATGGGTATAATGCCATGTACTCAGCATTACAGCATCATACAGTATAATTTCATTGCCCTAAAAATCCCTTGCACTCCATCTATTTCTTCTCTCCCTATCTTTCTCCAAGTTCTTGGCAAGCACTGATCTGTGTACTACCTTTCTAGTTTTGCTTTTTTCCAGAACACATAGTTGGAGTCATATAGTCTGTTGTCTTTTCAAATTGGCTTCTTTCACTTAGCAATATGCATTTATGCTTCTTCCATGTTTTTTCATAACCTGATAGCTCATTTCTTTTTATTGATAAATAATATTCTATTGTATGGATGTACTATGGTTTCTGTATCGTTCACTTATTAAAGGACATCTTAATTCTTCCAAGTTTTGGCAATTATGAATAAAGCTGCTATAAGCATCCATGTGTTGATTTTTGTGTGGACATAAGTTTTCAATTCATTAACTTAACTAAGAGTGACTGCTGGGCCATATGATAAGCCTTAGTTTAGCTTTGTAAGAAATAGGTAACTGTCTTCCAAAATGGCTGTCCAGGGCACCTAGCTGGCTGAGTCCATACAGCATGGGCCTCTTGATCTCAGGGCTGTAGGTTCTTTTTTTTTTTTTTTTTTTTTTGCCTCTGAGGAACCCAGGGCTCCTGGGACCACAGTTTTTATTTATTTATTTATTTTTTTCAATATATGAAATGCATTGTCCAATTGGTTTCCATACAACACCCAGTGCTCATCTCAAAAGCTGTCCTCCTCAATACCCATCACCCACCCACCCCTCCCTCCCACCCCCCATCAACCCTCAGTTTGTTCTCAGTTTTTAAGAGTCTATACTTATGCTTTGGCTCTCTCCCACTCTAACCTCTTTTTTTTTTTTTCCTTCTCCTCCCCCATGGGTTTCTGTTAAGTTTCTCAGGATCCACATAAGAGTGAAAACATATGGTATCTGTCTTTCTCTGTATGGCTTATTTCACTTAGCATCACACTCTCCAGTTCCATCCATGTTGCTACAAAAGGGCCATATTTCATTCTTTTTCATTGCCACGTAGTACTCCATTGTGTATATAAACCACAATTTCTTTATCCGTTCATCAGTTGACGGACATTTAGGCTCTTTCCATAATTTGGCTATTGTTGTCAGGGCTGTAGGTTCAAGCCCCATGTTGGGTGTAGAGATTACTTTAAAATAAACAAACAAACAAATAAATAAATAAATAACCTATCTCCAAAATGGTTGTCCCATGTTGCATTCCCACTATCAATGAATGAGAGTTCTTGTTGCTCCAGACCCTCTCCAGCATTTGATGTTGTCACTATTTTGGAACTTAGCCATTCTATAGGTGTGTAGTGGTATGTCACTATTTGATTTGCAATTCTTTAACGACATACAATGTTGAGCATCTTTTCATATGTTTATTTGCCATCTGTGTATCTTCTTTGGTGAGGTGTCTACTCAAAGCTTTTGCTTATTTTTTAATTGTGTTTTCTAATTGTTGAGTTTTAAAAGTTCTTTGCATATTTTTGATACAAGTCTTTATTCAGATATATGTTTTGCAAATATTTTTTCCAATTCTTTGGCTTGTCTTTTCATCCTCTTCAGATACATTTTTAAGTGTATCTTTTTTTTTTTTTTTTTTAAACGTTTTTATTTATTTTTGGGACAGAGAGAGACAGAGCATGAACGGGGGAGGGGCAGAGAGAGAGGGAGACACAGAATCGGAAACAGGCTCCAGGCTCCGAGCCATCAGCCCAGAGCCTGACGCGGGGCTCGAACTCACGGACCGCGAGATCGTGACCTGGCTGAAGTCGGATGCTTAACCGACTGCGCCACCCAGGCGCCCCTAAGTGTATCTTTTAAAGTATTCTATCATAAGGATGCCTGGGTAGCTCAGTTGAACGTCCAACTCTTGATTTCGGTTCAGGTCACGATCTCACAGTTAATGGGATCGAGCCCCACATTGTGCTCTGTGCTGACAGCACAGAGCCTGCGTGGGATTCTCTCTCCCTCTGCCCCTCCCCTGCTTGCATGCACACTGTCTCTGTCAAGAAATAAATAAATAAACTCAAAGAAAATTAAGTATTTGGGGCGCATGGGTGGCTCAGTCGGCTAAGCGCCTGACTTTGGCTCAGGTTTGTGGGTTCAAGCCCCGCATCAAGCTCTGTGCTGACAACTCAGATCCTGGAGGCTGCATCAGATTCTGTGTCTCCCTCTCTCTCTGCCCCTCCCCCACTCATACTCTGTCTCTCTCTCTCTCTCAAGAACATTAAAAATTATTTTAAAAATTATTCTATCGGGGCGCCTGGGTGGCTCAGTGGGTTAAGTGGCCGACTTCGGCTCAGGTCATGATCTCACAGTCCGTGAGTTCGAGCCCCGCGTCGGGCTCTGTGCTGACAGCCCAGAGCCTGGAGCCTGTTTCAGATTCTGTGTCTCCCTCTCTCTGACCCTCCCCCATTCATGCTCTGTCTCTCTCTGTCTCAAAAATAAATAAATGTTAAAAAAAAAAATTAAAAAAAAAATTATTCTATCATCTAGATGAAAGAGTGGCATATGAAAAACTAAGAAGTGTCCCTTCCTCTGCCTCCCCTTACTAATATTGAAAACTTACCATTTTATATATGTAAGGAATTCTGGAAGCAACTCTATTAATTCTTTGACTTCACATGATACAACACTTAAATCATGAATATGTACATTACTTCTTTTGACATAGGGTTAATTTTACAAAGTCACACAGTGGAGGGAACTTCCCAAAATTAGAACCCAGGTTTTCTGACCCCTGGCCTGATATTCTTTCTTATCCATCACACTGACTCCTCTCATCCACACTTTTTTGATTCTTATTCCTCATATAAATATTTGTTTTGAGAGGAAAGCTTAAGTTTCCAGCCTTGTTTATCAGCAACACAAAAATTTTACATTAGCTATACAAGTATTATTTTGATTTCCAGTGTCAGAGCCCGACTGAAATGGCCTTAGGCATAGAAGGGCAAAATAATCAAGTAAGGTAACTGAAAAATCTGAGGACTGGATGGATCCAGTGGCTGGCAGTAATTAATCTCTTGATCTCTTTCTCCATCTCCCCTCCTCCTTCCCCTCCCCCTCCCTATTTTTCTCTCAGCTCTGTTTTCCTTTGCATAAACTTCATTGTCAAGCCAACTTCTCCTGGCAATGACAAAGGCCACCAACAGCTTCAGGCTCCTATTATCTTGACTCATTCAAGAAAAAGAAGCTCCTCTTTCCTTATAGCTCTAGCCAAAATTCCAGATAGGGCTCTTAGCCCAGCTTGGGACACATGCTCAACTCTGAACCAGTTACTTGGCCAAAGAAATACAGCCTAGGACACAGGCCTTTCCTGTTACCTAACCTGAACCTCAGACACCAAGAGTGAGGTATGTGCTAAGGTTCTAGGCGCTTTAGCATACATTCGGTCATGTGATTCCCAAATTAGAGCCTGCATCAGAATCATCTGGCAGGCTTGTGATCACAGGAACCCCACCTCCAGAGCTTCTGATTCAGTAGTTTTGTGGTGGGGCCTGAGAATTTGCATTTCTAACAAGTTTCCATTGGGTGCTGATGCCACTGGTAGGGGGATCACACTTTGAAAACCAGATTACGAAGTCATTGATTCTTCATAACAACCCCATGAGGGGCACCTGAATTGGGTCAGTAAAGTAAGGCCCACACAGTAGTGGCAGAGCAAGAGAGCCTGAAGTCCTGACAGCAGAGTCCAAGCTCATCCCACCTCTCATTCAAAGAAGCAACTGCGATATAAAACAACCAAGACAAAAACCATTTTGATGCAAAGATATAACCCAAGGGGAGAGTGGGCAAAGGAAAAGGAGAAATACATCCAAATTATGAGACTCCTGATCCTTCCTAAAGAAGACATCAGTGATCTAGTTAAGGATAGAAATATAGAGTAGAAATCATGGGGGTGCCTGGGTGGCTCAGTCGGCTAAGTGTCTGGCTCTTGATTTAGGCTCAGGTCATGATCTCACAGTTCGTGAATTCGAGCCCCATGTCAGCTCTGTGATGACAGTGCAGAGACTGCTTGGTATTCATTCATTTTCTCTTTCTCTCTCTCTCTCTCTTTCTTTCCCGGCCCCCACCCTGCTCACACTCTTTCTCAAAATAAATAAGTAAACATTTAGAAACAAAGAGTGGAAATCATGAAAATAAGTATGTAAAAATATGCAGATGTTTAAATTGTTCAAAAGGCAGGTTAACTTAGGTTATCCTCTGGTATCTTTAACAAGAAAATAAGGAATTTAATGTTCATGACAGGAATGCAAATGGTGAGTGGAAATGAGGAAGGAAAACAAGCTGAAAATAGACAGCAATGGTGTGTATACACAAGTGCGTGTGTGCATATGTGTATGTGCGTGTGTGTGTTTCTGAGGATGGTGAAGTGTGTTACAAATATTCTAACACCAACTGAGAACTACACCAACTCCCCTGTAAAAAGCTGAGTAACTCACTGTATTCAACAAGAAAAACCAGCAGCAGCAACAACAACCTATCTGCAAGAGGTATGTTTAAAATCGAAGATAATAGACTTACCCAGAAGAGTCTAATGCAGAGGCTGCAAACTGAAATGCCCATGGGGTCAGGTGAACAACTTAAACCAGTTATGGGCCAGGGGAGGAGTAGCTGGGACAGAGGCAAAGGGGCTGCCACTATTCAGTTCCAGTTGACTGTTGCTTTTCTGAATGTGGGTGAGTTTGTGGATTTTTTAAAGAGAAGATGGAAATCTGGATTTTCACCTAAAATCTCCAGATTTTTGACAAATTAAAATATTTTAAGAATATTGTAAACAAAAAATATAGTGGGCTACACTGGGCTTGTGAAACCCACTAATCTGCAATTTCAGGTCTGATGTCTCTGATGCCTGAGCTTTAAACAAAGGAAAGAGGAAAAGAAGCTCAGTGGTCCCAGTGCCAAAAAGTGGTCACATAATTGAAAAAGAAATAATAATGATAATAATAATTATTATTATTAATGTTTGTGTAGCTCTGTATAGGCTACAGGAGACTTTGACCAGCTTTACATCAAGGATCTCCTTACCAACCAAGCATTAAAAAAGCAGATTGGGTTATTATGCTTAATTTATTTTTTTTATTTTTATTTTTTGAGAGAGAGAGGGCCACAAGTGAGCAAGGGGCAGAGAGAGAGAGGGAGAGAGAGAGAGAGAGAGAGAGAGAGAGAGAATTCCTCGGAGCCTAAAGCAGGACTCTTGAGCTCAGCAGATGTAGGACTTGTGCTCACCCAATGGGAGGTTTGAACTCATGAACCATGAGATCATGACCTGGGCTGCAGTCAGATGCTTAACTGACAGAGCCACCTAGGTGCCCCTATTAAAGATGCACCCAGGTGTTTATTTTAAAGATGAGGAAACTAAGGCTGAGTGATTAAATCACTAGTCCAATTATCAGCTAATACATGGAAAATCCCATACCTGGGACCTAGCTGTTCTTCTGGATCTAGCTTCCATGCTCTGGATGCATCCTGATTGCCACACAACTGTGAAGAGTAAATAATTCTCTCAAGAACGGAATAATCTTTGACTTTCTTTTGAGGGGGATTTAGGGGGAGAGGAGCAGAGAGAGAGAGAGAGAGAATGAATCTCAAGCATGCTCTACACTCACTGCATAGCCCAAGGTGGGGCTCAATACCAGAACCCTGGGATCATGACCTGAGCTGAAATCAAGAGTCTGGTGCTCAACCAACGGAGCCACCCAAGCACCCCAAGAGTGGAATGATCTTTGGATTAGCTTACCCTACTGCTTACAAGTCACTAAAAGACCCTCCTTGGTCCACTCCTTCTCTTTCACTTCACTCCCCTTTGTTCATTCGAGATCTCACTTCCTTTGTCCCTTGTTGAGTGAGGATCATCTCTGGTTTGATATATTTCACCTATTGGGCCCCTTTCTAGACAAGACCATGTCACCAGGCAGACCTACCCCCTTCCAGACCATCACATACAATACCTGAGCTAATTTTTCAGCAGCCTGTGTGACTATTGTCCCCACTTTATAGATCAGGAAGCTGAAGCTCTCATGACCTCTGAGTTTTACACTCTCCCTTATGTTTTCCTTTTATTAGCCCAAGGATGATAGGGATGATGTCAATGCCCAGTGCTAACTTGACAGGGTGTGGCTTAGGATGAGGAATTAAAAATAAGCAAATTTATACTCAACCATTTTAAATCATTTCATATACTATTCCCTCCGTTTTATACTGTTTCCTTTACCCAGATAACACCATTCATGTCCATGCTCCTCCTTTGCCTGGCTAACTTCTATTCACCTTCTGGGTCTCAGCTTAGATGTCACCTCTACTTAAAGGCCTTCTCTGGGCTCCACTTCCATGTATGGCCGGGTAAACTCCTCATGTGATTATATAGTCCCCTGGGCTTGAAACTGCAGTGTGCTAGGCAATAAGGAAACAAAGATTAAAAGGTGAAACTTCCAAGAGCTCCTGATCAAGCTTAAGAAGGAAGGAATTCTGTTTCCTGACTGGGATAAATGGATCAGACAGAACAATATTAGAGGGGAAAAAAGGAGGATTACATGGGGTATTCAATGTCTCTGCACAGAGGGAAAAGGCTGGGGGCATGGAGGTACTCATAAAAACAGAGGTGTTTTGGGGCGCCTGGGTGGCTCAGTTGGCTAAGCGACCAACTTCAGCTCAGGTCATGATCTCATGGTTTGTGAGTTTGAGCCCTGTAACAGGCTCTGTGCTGACAGTTCAGAGACTGGAGCCTGCTTCAGATTCTGTGTCTCTCTCTCTCTCTCTGCCCCTCCCCTGCTCTCTCTCTCTCTTTCTCTCAAAAACAAATAAACATTAAAAAAAAAAAAAAAGAGGTGTTTTTTGTGGCTACTTCAGATATTCCACAGAAACTCAGAAACCTGGCTTTGAGAGAGACCTTAAAAATCATGTGGTATAACCCATATCCAATGCAGAAGTTCTATTACTCTGGAGTTTGTCAGGGTTAAATAAAGTATTGTATGTTTTGTTAATTCAACAGACATTCATTAAACAACTCGTAAGTTCAAGAGATACACTGGCAATGTAAAGTTGAAAAAGTGCATGGTTTCTGCCCTGAAAAAACTCGTTAGGTAGCTACATACTAGAGAATTAATGGTCACTTATTTATCCATTCAGCAAATATTTGTTCCATTTTCTATATGCCAATATGATAACTTGGAAGATTGGGATTATCATCATCTCCATGTAATAAATCAGAAAGTTGGGCCTCAGATAGGTTAAGTAATTTATCAAAGGTTGCACAGTTATGGTATCTGGTACCATCCTAAGTGCCTCTCACCCATTAGCTTATTTATTCTGCACAACAGCCCCCTAGGAAATAAGTGCTTTTGTTACCTTCATTTTCCATTTAAGAAAATTATGCTCAGAGAGCTTCCCCAAAGTCACACCCCCAATAAATGGCAGAGCTAGGACTCAAACTCAGGCAATCTGGTTCCAGCATCCGTGCTCTTTAACCATCATATTATATACAGAAGTTATTCAACCAGAGTTGTCAATACAAGCATACCTCAGAGCTATTGCAAGTTCAGTTCCAGATTATCCCAATAATACAAATATTGCAATAAAGTGAGTCAAATGAATGGGAAGAAAATCTTGTCGTTTGCAACAACATGGATGGAGCTAGAGAGTATTATGCTAAGCGAAATAAGTCAAAGACAAATACCATATGATGTCACTCATATGTGGAAGATATAAAACAAATGAGCTAAGGGAAAAAAAATAGAGAGGCAAACCAAAAAACAGACTCTTAACTATACAGAACAAACTGATGATTACCAGAGAGGAGGTGGGGGTGGGATGGGTTGAATAGGTGATGGGGATTAAGGAGTGCACCTGTGATGAGCACCGGGTGATGTATGCCAGTGTTGAATCACCATATTGTACACGTGAACCTAATATAACACTGTATGTTAATTCATTGGAATTTAAATAAAAACTTTAAAAAATACTTTATTGACAAAAAACTGCTAACCATCATTTGAGGTTTCAGCAAGTCATAATCTCTGATCACAGATAACTATAAGAAATATAATAGTAATGAAACAGTTTGAAAAATTGCCAGAATTACCAAAATATGACACAGAGACATAAAGTGAGTAAATGCTGTTGAGAAAATGGTACTGATAGATTTGCCCTATGCAAGGTTGCCACAAACCTTCAATTGGCAAAAAATAAAGCAAAACAAAACAATGCAATATCTGTGAAACACAATAAAAATGAAGCATGAGAAAATAAGGTATGCCTGTACAGGAGAATCATATAATGAGTAACAATGCAATATAGAACTTGCAAGTGTCAGTTCTTTTAGTGTCCTTGATTTTCATTTTTCTCTCCATTCCTTATTGTCCCATTAACTCCACCATCAAAAATAAACAACAGAGAAAGAAAAGGACACAATTATCTGGGGTGATTTTAGCAATAGGCTGGGAATATTGCTTAGAGTGAGGGCTCTTACCTTCAGGGGACTGAAGACTTCTAATTTTCTGCAATCATCTACACACTTCAGTGTGAATGAGCTTATCTGCTTTTTTCTAAGGAGAAAGTCTGCAGCTTTCACAGAATTCCTTAAGAGACTTGTGATGCATTAAGGGGAAGGACCACCTAAAGAAAAAAAGCCAGTTAGCTTACTGGAGGCAAGCCAAATATTGGGCACTTCTATACTTTATTATTAAAAAATCCAGAAGCCAGGAGCCAGCCCTGAACAGAAGTTTCTAGGTCCATCAGCACTGCAGGAATGGCAACTTATGGGATCTTGGCTGGCCAGTCTGTGGCAGTGGTCTGGGGTAAGTCATCTTTGGTGGAAGCTCTGAAATATCTGATAGATAAGCTTCAAACATTAATCAGCAATGAGGGCCAAGTGTCTGTGGAAAACATCAACCAGCTGTTGCAATCTGCCCACAAAGAATCTAGCCTTGACATTATTTTGTTGGGTGTAATTCCTAGAAGCACTACTCTGCACAGTGCTGAGATTTGGGCTGAGATGCCCTGGTGGATGTCTTTTTCTGAAAGAGCTGGTAGAGACAGCTGTAGTCAACAATAGCAAAGGGAGGACATCTAAGCTGTGTTTGGCCCTGACTCTTTCTGGTCTTGTGGAAGTGAAAGAGCTGCAGCAGGAGCCCTTAAACCCTGAAGAGATACAGTCTGTCCAAGAACACCTGTTACCAAAGTGACAGTTTGCTTTGTTTACAGATTGCTGGCAAAAACCCAACTTTGAAGTGTGTTCTTCTGGTCAACTGAAGCTTTCCATTGCCAAGAAGTCTTCTCCTCTGATGAAGCCTGCTATGGACCCTGCAGCAGCCAAGCTTTGGACCCTCTCAGCCAATGACATGGAGGATGAGAGCATGGATCTCATTGACTCCGATGAGTAGCTGGATCCGGAAAATTTTAAGAAGCCAGATTCAGCTTCCCTGTGGGCTCCTTTGTGTGAGGAAGGGGGAAAAAAAGAGGAAGAATTGCACCTGTGGCCTCACTCTGCACTGGAGAAAGAGAAGTCAAGGGAACAGGTGAGCTCCAGCCCAAGTGGGCTTGTAGAAATTTCTACCTGGGTAATGCTTTCTGCTGTGCCAGCTGCCCTTACCTTGGGATGCCAGCCTTCAAACCTAGGGAGCAGGCACTCCTGAGCAATAGCAATCTCACTGATGCCTGGGAAGGACCCAACGAGGTGCAAACCTGCTCCTCCAGCCAACTCCTGTCCCTCAAATCCCACCATTGTGGTTCCTCCCATCTCCTCCGGATTTGCTCACTCTCTGCTTCACATGAATCCATCTGCAGGAAGGGCGCTTGGTAAACACAGTGAAGCTGGCAAGAGGTACAGCGGTGTGCAGTGCTGCTACGCATCAAAAGGCCACGGCATAACGGAGCCTCGTTACTCTGAGTGGGGAGACCTGTTTCTCCACCTAGTGTTAGGGAATAGGAGAGTGTCCTGAAGAGGGCCCTCTCCTGATGACACAATGCTGACCTAACACTCAGAGCCCGGGCATCCTTGAGTATTAACACTTTGGGACAAAGAGGGCCCCTGCCCCTATCCTAAACTCAGCATTACTGCCACTACTTATCTTCCAGACTTGGTGGTGAACTTGCATTTATTTGTTGGCGACATGAGTGAAAAGTCTCATGACCTCCTTAGGGCACCAAAGGAATCACCAAAGGAATCACCATTGGTTGCTGTGATCATATTCAGTGTCCTTCTGCCCTTTCTATCTCTACCTCACCCACTTTACTGTATTGTATCTGTCTTATTGTTTTGCTAATCTATAGTTATTAAAGTTCTGTACGTCTGCAAAAAAAGTCCATAAATGCTACGGAGCTGTTAAAAATATTTACAACCCCATGATGACATACAAAATATTGATGTTGTAATGCCAATAATAATATGAAAGTGTTTAGATCTACTTCACTTCTTCATCCGATTCCTCCACAGTCTATGCATATTTTGCTTCCTTTCTTCAATACCGGACCGTACTTGTCAAGGTCACCAGTGACCTTCACCTTGTTGGATCCAGCAGCTACTTCCCCAGACTTAGCTTTCAGCATAGTTGACCAGTGGTTCTTCATCCATGCCAAGACTAGTCTGTGTCTACCTCACTGGCTCTCTATCCCATCTCCCTTCCAGGCCACTGCTAAATGTTAGAGCACTCCAAGGATCAACTCGATCCTCTTCTCTTCTTCACCCTCCTTTCCATAGCTCTCTCCCTAAAATATCTCATCCAGTTCCACAGCTTTATAAATACTCCACATGATTCAGTAGTTAAAGAGTGTTTAAGGTATTTAAGTCACACCTCCAGTCCTGACCTCTACACCAAGCTCTGGGCAGGAATGTATTCAATTGTCTACTTAATATCTTTCCTTGTCTAAGATGTAAGCACCTCAGACTAAAATACTTCCAAACAGAATTATTATTATTATTATTATTATTATTATTATTATTATTACTATTACTATTATTATTGTGTCTTGTTCAATTCACACAACAGTGCATGGCCCAAGAAATACTTGCTGAATAAATACGTGGAAAAAAAAATACACATACAGCTGCTTGTACAATTACATTTAACAACATAAGAGTGGTAGGAAAAATACCCAAATTTTAACTGGTTGCTTATGAAATTAAGATTTTTCTTTAAAACTCCTTTTCTGGGTGCCTGGGTGGCTCAGTGGGTTAAGCGTCCGACTTTGGCTCAGGTCACATGCTCTCGCGGTTCCTGAGTTCGAGCCCTGTGTCCGGCGCTGTGCTGACAGCTCAGAGCCTGGAGCCTGCTCCGGATTCTGTGTGTCCCTCTCCCTCTGTCCCTCCCCTGTTCATGCTCTGTCTCTCTCTGTCTAAAAAATAAGTAAAACATTAAAAAATAAATTTAAAAAATAAAACTCTTTTTCTATTTTTCAATTTTATTCAGACAGTAATGGTTAATATGACTTTGGCGCTCAGAGACTTCTGCCAGACTGCCACTTACTTACCAGCTGCACATCCTTGCTTCCTTCGTATGCCAAAGGGGCTCAAAAATATGCACCTCAGAGGCCCCTGGGAGGCTCAGTCAGTTAAGCCATAGACTTTGGCTCAGGTCATGACCTCAAAGTTTGTGAGTTCGAGCCCGCGTTGGGCTCTGTGTTGACAGCTCAGAGCCTAGAGCCTGCTTCGGATTGTTTCTCCCTCTCTCTCTGCCTCTCCCCCACTTGCACTCTGTCTCTCTCCCTCTCTCAAAAAAAAATAAATAAATAAAATGTAAAAAAAAATTAAAAAATGCACCTCAATTATGTCCATGTAGCGTTCACACTGCGCTTTTCTGTAAAATTCTGGATGTAAAGAGCTTTGCGTGGTATAAGCCTCATAGTGAAGGGTAGTGATTGTTAGTCGATAATACTGACAGGGAGATTTTCTTTTATAATAAAAATACATATATTTTTTTTATAAGTCTTCCCTGAAAGGAGAAAAAGAATTCCACGCCTACTCCAACATCAACTCACCGCGGCCCCGCCCGCTTCCCAGAAGGCTGCGACTGCTCGGTCGGCTTTTCCGCCCACGTGATCCTCCCAGGCTCCTCCCCATCTCCAACATGGCCGCGCCCAGGGGCACAAGCCGCACGTGATGGAGTCCGAGCACCTGGAAATTGGAGCGTGCAAGTGTGTGAGCAAGTTTACCTCCGTACCATCGGTTCCATCCTTTCGACCCTTACCTAGGTCCTCGCGGGCCCCTGTGTCTCTGCCGCCATGAAGACAAAGCCTATGTCCCACAAGACGGAGAACACGTACAGGGTAAGCAAAGGCACTTGGGCCAGGAACCGTGGGTACCTGCTGCCTCAGCTTTGGAACTGGGTCTGAGCGGGACACTGGGGGCTGAGGTGTTCTGGGCGGAGCGTGAGTCACTTACCTGACAAAAGAGAGGGACTTGGCTGGTGTAGAAAACATGGGATGGGGAAAGACGTCTGAATAGCACGTTTCGCCCGCGGTTTGTGGGGTCTGGCCTGCCTGGGAATTCCTTTTGGTCCAGAGTTAAATTCATTATCACAGACTAATTGCTTAGGAGATGTTTTCCACTACTCTTTTCTCCTTAAAGACCGAATTGAGGGGCGAGCCGGCGGAAGGAGGTAAGTAATTTGTGGCTAATGGCTATGACACCACTTTCAGTTTTTCTTCTGAGAGTTTCTTTGCTATTGTACCAATCGTATATCTGTATGTGTTTAAAAACACTATTGTTGCAACGACTTAGCCAGATCCCTGTGCTTGTAGCGGGTTATGAAACCTAACAGTAGATCCAGGGAAGCCACATCACCGACTTTCACCTGGATCCACCACAATTTAGTGTGGAAATTTTATTTGAAATGACATAACTGAACTTTTGCAAATACATTCGTGGAAGTATTTAATTTTCTTCATATAGTAGTAGTACAGGGCGTTTAACGCTATGTCTTTGCGCTTGTTTTTACACTTCTCTTTTGTGACTCATCAGTGATGTCTACGTCTAGTTTCAAAACACAATTATATATTTTATGATTGATTGAAAATACAAATCTGAAATTGCAAGAGAAGCATACTGTTATTCGTAATGATAGTACGTGAGGAGGCTTATTGAAACTTTAAACTTTATATTTTCACAAGGCAATTGTGGACATGTAATTATTATATTATACAGCGCTTAAAACAGATATTCAAGATGTGATAAGTGTTAAATGATGATTGTATATTAAATATCCTTCCCGTTCGCAGTTTCTTACATTTGCTGAACGATTGGCGAATGTGAATATTGATATTATTCACCGGATTGATAGAACTGCAAGCTATGATGAGGTAAGAGAATGTTTACTAGCCGATCTTCAAGTATTCACAGTTGGTTTTTTAGTCTCTCCTCTTAGAAGTGAATTGTTTTTCAAGCCATTCCTTAATGAATATGAAATGCATTATACCTGTGTGATTTTATAAGTTGCTACATATGGCAAATTAGATCTCAATTAAAGCAAATTAGAAATTTATGGGCTCAATAGCCATATGTGCTACAATATTAGACAAGTGTAGATATGGAACATTTCCATCATTGTGGAAAGTTCTATCAGGTGATACTGTGTTAGACAATTGGCTTGATACCTAGATACTTAGGTTTCTGTGATTCCAGCCTCTCCCTTTTCCATGTGCATTCTGATTGCTGGTGCAGATTCATTTTCCTGAAGCTACAGTTTTTAAGAGGTTTTAAGAACATCACTTTTCCAGGGCTTAGTTTCTTCCTTTACAAAATGAAAGGAGCTAGATTTCCAGTTCTAACCATGCTCTCAGTCACACCTGTACTTAAAAATCTTTTGCTGCATCTTCATTATGTCCGTGTTACCCTATTAAGGTCCTCTATAACATGCCTTTAACTTAGGGGTTCAACTTCAGTTCTTACAGTTCTTCACTTATAACTCTAGTCAGACTTTGCTCACTGTCCCTTTGGATGCCTTATTCCAACGTGTGAATTCAATGTGTTAAATGATGTGATCTGGGTAAGCACATAATGCTTCATTTGTATAGGTTTTAGCATGGCAAAAAGGACAGGAAATACTGTTTAATGTTGAGAGAGAAACCTATATAAAGGAACAGAGACTAGAAAATTCATGTGACATTTAAGAAACTGCAAAACATTTCAATGTGGTTTTTAATTATATGTATAGTGTTTGTGTTGATGGTGACTGGGATAGGGGAAGGAGATAGCTGGTGAGAGATAAAGCTGAAGAAATAGTCAAGGAGCATAAAGAACTTCACATGTCAAGCTAAGTTTGGATTCTATCCTGAAGCTATGGGATGTCATTCTTGGAGTAAGGTAGAGGAGTGTGTGACATGATCAGGTCTCAGTTTTAGATCTCTCTAGCTTTAATGTGAAAGGAAGAGCAGGATTGGAGTCAGGACAACCTGTTGTGAGGATTTGGTAGTCATCTAAGTGAGAAAATTATTATGGTAGCAGCAGTCAAGATGGAGAGAAGGATTCCAGAGATATTAAAGAAGTAGAATGGAGAGGACTTGTGACCTGCTGGTTATGGAGGGAAGGAGGTTAAAGTTTGGTTCTAACAACTGGGTGGTTGAGGACATCACTTATTAAGGTAGATTTGTAGGAAGAGATGCAGGGGGTTGATTCTTTTTGGGGCTTACTGAATTTGATGTACCTGTGGCCATCCAAATGATGGTGTCCAAAAGCTATTTGGATATATGGATCTGGAGGAGTACAGGTGATTTTGGAGGTGGAATTATAGATTTAGAATTCAGTATATGGTTTATAATTTAAGCCACAGGAGAGATAGATGGTTTAAGAGGTAGAATGTCAGGTTAGAGAAGAGAGCCTAGGATCTGATCTTGGGCTGGATGGTCCAGAATGGTCTCAATCACATTTTAACTGGGGCTTGTTAGTCCTAGTTATCCTCATGGCTGTTTACTCTCTGATAAGCTAGACTAGGCCTCTTTTCATGATGGCAGAATCTTTTCAAGAGAGAGAAAGCAGAAGTCATAAAGCCTCTTAAAGCCTAACTTTGGCAGTTGCAAGATCACTTCTGTTGCACATTATAGGTCAAAGCAAGTCAGAAAACCTGGCCAGATTCAAGGAGTGAGAAAATAGACTCCATCCCTCTGTGGTAGGGGCTGTGAGTCACATGGCAAAGGGACAGGGACATAGTCTACCACAAAATGGCTGACATGTGCCTGCTGCTATGCTATACCGGGAATGCCTTCTTCATTTAGGTTTAAACTGCTAGGTGTATTTCTCTCTCTTAAGAGACACCGAACAAAATTTAATGAGATCCTCTTTCTTTCCCTCTATTCTGCCTATTGATTTATCTTCATTTTTATTTTTTAAAGATTTCCAAAGCACTCTTTAAAGGTTTGCTCTTTTTTTGAGATTGTAGATTTGGCATGCAGTTTGTGTACTAATTTGTACTGTCACATTCCACTCACACACACACATACAGTAATAATTTTATTGATTTTACCTTTCAAAGTACAAAGTAATGTACACTGGGATAATAAGCTAAACAGTATGACAACATATTGGTGAACTTAGAAAAACTTGTTATCTCACCTCTCCTACCCCTTATTGTCAAGGAAACTAATATGAACAATTTGGTATATATATATTCTGTACTTTTCTGTCATACAAATATTTGCAAATGTGTATATTTATAGAGGTCTTTTCAAAAAAATATTGGCTCCTACCATATACTTTACTACGTAACTTGCTTTTACGTTTTGGGAGTTTATCCTCAACATCCTTCTAATTCAATATAGATACAACTATTCTTAGTAGCTATGTAATATACCTTAGAATTTATGGACCATGAGTTACAACAAGCACTTTCCTGTTGTTGGATATTTACACTTTTTATGTTTTCCACCCACTACAATAAAGTTCAATAAGCATCCTTATACTAGTATGTTTGTAAATTTTATAAAAAGCATCTCCAGAATGGGAATTAATGGGTCAGAGGGCATACCTGTTTTGTTTTTGTTTTTGTTTTTTTTTCATTTTAATGATTGCTGGAGTATTTTCCCATAAGGTTGTAATTCATATTTCCAAAAGCAGAATGAAAGAATTATAAGAGCACATTTTTCTGGGCCTAAAATTGTAGAAAACAGGAAAAAAAATTTTTTCTTTAGTGTGACTATCACATAGGTTTTAAAGAATCATTTGCTGCAACCAAATCAACAAAATACTGTGTTTATAAATCCTTTGCCCATATTATACATCTGATTGCTTTTTGAGTATGTTAGTTATCACCCTTTAAAAAAAATGTGTTTAAACTCCTATTATCATTGTCTCAAGGTATCATTATTCCTATTTACTTTGATCATAGATTTTCTTTGAGTTGCCTGATTAATGGACTGCTTTAATCTTGGCAGGAAGTCGAAACCTACTTTTTTGAGGGTCTGCTGAAATGGAGAGAATTGAACCTTACAGAACACTTTGGTATTTTCTATTTTGCTTCTATTTTATTCTCCCATCATTTGTACTTTATGTGTTTAAAACGACTAAATTAGTGGTATGGTAGAAAAGCAGAACCTATTCTCTCTCTCTTTCTCTCTCTTTTTTTTTTTTCACCCAGGAAAATTTTACAAAGAAGTTATTGACAAGTGCCAGTCCTTCAATCAGTTGGTCTATCATCAAAATGAGATAGTTCAGAGTTTGAAGACTCACCTGCAAACCAAGAACAGTTTTGCTTATCAGCCCCTTTTGGAGTAAGTAACGTGTTGAGAGAAAGCTCAATGACATTTATCTGAATTATAGAAAGGTTGTGTTTTATACTACATTTGCCTTAGATCTGGTGTCTGTAATTTGGAAACAAGAATGTACCTTTTCTGTTAGATCAGAACATTAGTGAATTGCCAAAAAGCAGAATCTTTAGAGTTATCCTCCTTTTTTCTTTTATACATTTAAGAAAATTCATATTTCTTTCATGCTACAGGAATGAGCATAATTTGTGATTAAAAACAAAAATACGGGGTGCCTGGGTGGCGCAGTCGGTTAAGCGTCCGACTTCAGCCAGGTCACGATCTCGCAGTCCATGAGTTCGAGCCCCGCGTCGGGCCCTGGGCTGATGGCTCGGAGCCTGGAGCCTGTTTCCGATTCTGTGTCTCCCTCTCTCTCTGCCCCTCCCCCGTTCATGCTCTGTCTCTCTCTGTCCCAAAAATAAAGAAACGTTGGGAAAAAAAAAAAAAACCAAAAATACACTTTCTTGCTCCAGCTGAATTTCTTTGCTGAACTCTTAAAATGTGAAAAATTTTATGCCTTTCTCAAGACTTGGTTTGGAAGTTTTAATTAATCCTGTTATCACAGGCAATCTGTTATCATTTGTGAAATAGTCTGTCTTTTGATCTGCATGTCTCAGAATCAGTTACCTCTACTTATCTTTAATGCAGTTTGGTTGTACAGTTGGCACGAGATCTGCAGACGGACTTTTATCCACATTTTCAGGATTTTTTCCTGACCATCACCTCAATCCTGGAGACTCAGGACACAGAGTTACTAGAATGGGCTTTCACCTCACTGTCCTATCTTTACAAGTACCTGTGGAGACTGATGGTGAAGGACATGTCCAATATATACAGGTGACCCTTTTCTCTCTCTAATTCGGGTTTGGTTTGATTTTTGTCCCTTTTCAATTTTATTTTATCTTACGTACAATTCAGCACTGTTTAGTAAATTTATGGGGTTGTGCAAATACCACCATAATCCAGTTTAAAAACATTTCCATCATGGGGCACCTGGGTGGCTGTGTCGGTTGAGCGTCTGACTTCGGCTTAGGTCATAGTCTCGCGGTCTGTGAGTTCCAGCCCCGTGTCGGGTTCTGTGCTGACAGCTCGGAGCCTGGGGCCTGCTTTGGATTCTTTGTCTCCCTCTCTCTCTGCCCCTCCCCTGCTCATGCTCTGTCTCTCTCTGTCTCTCTCTGTCAAAAATAAATAAACATTAAAAAAAATTTTTTTTAAACATTTCCATCATCGCCAAAAGATTTCTCATGTCTGTCTACAAGTCAGTCCTGCTCCCCATCTGCATCAGTTTTGAGAGCAAAAGCACTATATATATATATATATGTATTAAATAGTCATGATTGTCTCTGTGAAAACAACTGTGTGCTTTAGGCTCCTCAATAGAACAGTCCTCCTCAGTAACAAAACAGTTTAACATCTGAGTTTTGTAAGTTTTTATTTTTTGTTCAAGTGCAGTCTTTATCAATACCAGCAACCAGGATTGCTCACTCTTGCCCTGTGTTTAGTTAAAAAATGTGCACTACCCATCATGCGTACCTGCTGACATGGCTGCCTGACTCTGACATATTTTTTTGATTGTTTTTCTCTGGAGTTCTGTTTGACTCCAGACTGCCTTTCCAGCTCAGTCTCTATACAAAGTTGGTTCTCCAGCCAAAGTGGTCCACATTGGCCGGTCTGCATTGGCCTGGTCTTTTCTTATCTGCAGCCATTGAAATCCTGCCTCTTGCCATCAAAGTCAGGCTTGGTTTCCATAATCTCCACAAATATTTCCGGGCACCTTAGCCAAAAGTGAAAGCTTTGTACTCTGAACTCCTCTGGTGTTCTATACACTTACGTTACACAACTTCTGTTATAATTGTTTGTTCATAGTAATGATGTTCTTTACAAACCTGTGAACTGTTCAAGAGTCCAGTCTTAAATATCTGCATTTACCCAGTCCCTAACATATTAAGTAAGCCCGAAGAGACATTCAGGGAACATTGTGAGCAAATGTGGACAGGGAAAGAGGATGAATTCAGTTGCATTTTGTTTAAGGAAAAGATTGTTTATAATCAGTTTCAGTCTGAGACTGATGGAGCTTTCCACTTGGTGTACTGATTATTTCTGCATACTTTAATTGCCACAGGAATATGTAAGATTACCACCCTCCTCCCAAGTATAGGTGTGGGTTTGGGATAGGACTATAGATTTCGTTTTTGTTTTTATACCAACCCCCTTTACCCTACCCTTGGTTGAACCACCCTTCCCTCTACCCTGCCTTGATTAAAGAATGAGAAAGAAATATTTTTCCAGCCTTTGCTGGTTCTTTGTGAAGCTTTTGGTAAAATGTATTAGAAACCAGATTACTTTGTCAAAACCAGCAAGATCTTGGGGCAGTATTCAGTAGTCCCCCCCTTATGTGTGGGGTTTATGTTCCAAGCCCCACGGTGGACACCCGAAAGCACAGATAGTACTGAACTCTGTATGTGCTATGTTTTTTTCTATGTATACACACCTATGACAAAGTGTAATTTATAAATGCACAGATTAATAGCAATAACTAATAATAAATAGAGCAATTATAACAACATACTGTAACAGAAGTTGTGTGTATGTGGTCTCTCTTTGAAAATACCTTATTGTACTGTACTCACATTTGTGATGATGTGAGATGATAAAAGGCTAATGTGATGAGATGAAGTGAGATGAACAACAAGGTAGACATTGTGGCATTAGTGCTATGCTCCTGTTGAGCTGACAGTGGTCAGTAGGAGGAGCACCTGATTCCAGACTACAGTTGACTCTGGGTAGCTGAGACCACTGAATGGAACACAGATAAGGAGGGACCACTGCATGGCTTATTTGGTTTCATGACTTCTCTTGTTACTTTTTTATCTTCTAAGCCACGCTTTCCACTTCTAAATTTATTTGCTGTTGGTGTGACATCTTCAACAGCCTGGATATTTTCACATAAGTATTACTAAAATCAAAGTCAGCACATTCCTGCTCAAACTATCTCTTCATTCGTTCATGTGTTCAGTAAGTATGTATTGTGTTAGGCCCTTTTTGGTTGCCCATTTTCCAACAGTGATACCATCTTTCTTCTCGTCAACTGAGGCTTGGTGTCTTAGAGGCATTTTTGACCCAGTTGTCTTCAAGGACCCCAAATCCTCTTGATTCCATTATTCATGTACTCACTTGATTAAGTATTTATTAAACACTGTACAGCACTTGAGATGCAATTGCAAATAGAACAGGTAAAAAATCCCTCTTCATGCAAAGTTTACAGTTTATCAGTGGAACATCTTGGGTGCATGCCTGGCATGTGTGAGGCACAGCAAAGAATCCTGGGTGGTGGGGCAGCGTGTATAAGTAGAGACTAATTAGACAGTGCCACATCATATTAATAAGGGTCCAGGCCTTGTGGGCACTGTAAGGTCTTTGCTTCCACCACAAGGACTCTTGAAATGTCTCTTGGGTCCATCTTTTGCCATTTCACTCTACCATCAGCTTCTTTCATGCCCTTGTTCGCCCAAGCTTGCGTGACTTGAACAGATTTCTAGCTGGACTGCCAGCCTCTTCTTTCTTCATTTATTTTATCCTATATCCTGCTGCTAAATTAAACTTTATGAAATATTAACTTCTTACTTAGCCAATATTTATTAGCACCTGTTATGGGCAACGAAGTGCTAGGTACTGAGGGTACAGTGTAAGAGAGATACATTCCATACTCTCCTGTCATTGGGGAGACCAGTTTAAACAATGTGATTATTCAGGTAATTATTTAGTTATAGCTACATGGCGGTGTGACCTTAAGCAGGTTGCTTGACCTTTCTGTCTCAGTTTCATTATCTGTGGAACCAGGATAACAGTTCCCACCCCATGGAGTTGTGTTGTTTACAGGAAGTAACAGAGAAAGTGCTTACGAAGATGAAAGCTAAAGCCTAGTCTCCTCTGTTTGGTGTTCACAGTGACTGGTTTACCTGAGCAGCTTTATCTGCAGCAGCCCACCCAGCCACATCACCCTTTTTCTTTCAGACAGACTAGCCTCCTTTAGATTGTTTCTGCTCGCCCCATCTTTGCTCTCGCTTTTATCTCTAGTCATACGCACTACTGTACCCACCTGAATTCTTCATATTGTTCAGGAATCAGCTCTTCATGGAGTCTTCTCTGTAAGACCTGTACCACCGGTCCTAGGATTTTTCTTGTCTGTGACCTTTATCTGTCTTGGTAGTTGAATGAGGTTTTAAAGCACTTGCTTTATACTTGAAATGTATTCCTTGCATACCTAGCACAGTGTTGGACATACAGTTGACATGGAATGTATGTTTATTAAAATGTGATTAAACATGTCTTATTTTCTCATTTATAGCATGTATAGTACACTTCTGGCTCATAAAAAACTACATATAAGAAACTTTGCTGCTGAAAGTTTTACTTTTTTGATGAGAAAGGTTAGTCTGATATATGTTTATTGCTCATTAATCCTCAAGAATCTGATGAACAGAAGCAGATATCTTTTATAATATGGTTTTATGAACTAAATATGTATGTATGTATATGTATGTGTACATATATACATGAATAAACCTTTTACCATTTTGAATTTATCTTATCATAAAATTGCTCACTAATGTAAAATAATTTGAGTCACTCGTTTATTGTTATTTAGGTTTTTGGTAGCTTTTAGTGTGTGCATATCAGAAGTGCCCTCGAATTCAAGTCAGTAAATATGTGAATGGTGAGAGTAGTAGAAACTTTTATAATAATTTCCTGGAAAGAACTGATGCCATAGTGTCACTTGTGTTTGTTTCCATAGTAAATTTTGGAGGGTCACACTGGTATTAATTTCTCTTATAAGTATATGATTTGCTTTCAAAAATAAAATATTGCCTTATGTAGTTTTTCTTGGCACAGACCTTCATATTATTTCATCGAATCACTGTTGTATATGAAATAAGAAGTGGTATACTATTATAATAGTTTGAAATCATTACAGGTTTCTCTTCCTTTTAGAATTTTATCCTAATTACATTTAACTGAACCTGTGGACCAGTAAATAATATGTATTCATTTGGATTTGTTTGTTTTGTAAATACAGTTTTCCATTTGCATTTTGTATTTTAGGTTTCTGATAAAAATGCGCTTTTCAATTTAATGTTTCTTGATCTTGATGAACATCCGGAAAAAGTAGAAGGAGTTGGACAGTTGCTCTTTGAAATGTGCAAAGGAGTTAGAAATATGTTTCATTCCTGTACAGGGAAGGTAAATAACCGGAAGGATACTTTGTGTCTGTGTGAAAGCTATTAAAAAGGAAACCCATAATATTTATGTAAATGGTGTGGAGAGAGGATAGCCTAGAATAAATAAAAAACACTAAATGGGGAGCATTAGGTTGTTGATAACAATACTTACCTAATGTAGGTTCTAGGTGATTAGGTATAGTATTTACTTAAAAAATCATTGCTGTCTTCTCCATCTGGATCCTAGAAGGTAACATAAATTGATTAATGAGTGAGGAGTAGACAGTTGGATGATAAAATTCTCCATCCTAGTTTGGAAATTCCTTTTGGGACATGTAGTTAACCATCAAAGCTACCCTGTCTTTGATTATTCCAGATCAGATTTTAAGATAGGTTAATCAGAGTGGGGAATAATCAGACTGGGAAATAACAGTGTTAATACTTAAAAATAAGATTGTACATGTTTATTTTAATGATTATTGGCTTCCCACAGGCAGTGAAGCTAATTTTGCAAAAACTAGGACCAGTTACTGAAACAGAAACTCAGCTACCATGGATTTTAGTTGGAGAAACACTCAAAAACATGGTCAAATCCATTGTGTCCTACATCTACAGGGAACATTTTGGTCCACTTTTTGAATGTTTGCAAGTGAGTTCTAATTTTTAAGGATTTGTTTGTAATAAGAAGCCCAAGAGTTGATTGTTCTTGCTCTTAGTTTAGCAAAACACTCCTGGAGATTGTATTTTTATAATTGTTATCTTTATACTTTTGCATACATACTAGGATATTTTTTCCCCCTCTATCTCCTGGTCTTTGGTTGCTTGGTGTTTGGTTTTTGGATTTTGTTTTGGATATTTTGAGATGCAATAGAACATAGTGCCTAAACGCCCTGAGAGCCAGACCGCCCCTGTTCAAATCTTGGCTTTGTCACTTACTGGTAGTGTGACTTGGGAAAGTTACTTAAATATCTGTTCCCCAGTGTTTTCATCCGGTGGGATTATGGGACAGTAATATTATCTACCTCATGGTTGTTATCAGGATTGTGAATAAACACTTACAAAGCACTTTATGACTGTGCATTCAAAAATGTTAGATATTCTTAGTGACTCCTGGTAGGTATGTCTTTCTTTCAAAACAAAGGAATGTGAAAATTTGAACTGCTTCACCCAATATTTTCATTATTGGGTTAACAGGTGAGTTTCATATGTTATAGTTATTCTTTTCTGTTAAATTCTTTATTGGCAGGAATCACTCTTGGATCTACATAGAAAAATAACCACAACGAACTGTGGGGAAAGTTCTGAACAGATAAGAAGGTTGTTAGAAACATATCTAATACTTGTGAAACATGGAAATGGATCAAAGATAACCAAACCTGTTGATGTTTGTGAGGTGAGTTCCCAACTGCATTTGTTTAGAGTCTGTTCATTAAAATCTATTGCTAAGTGTACATTGTTTTTTCTTTTATTTTACAGGTATTATGTCAAACAATACACATAGCCAATCTTTCCACAACTTGCCGGGAGACACTCTTGGCTGTAATTTCTGCTTTGATCCTGGGTGAAAATGTTTCCTTGCCAGAGACCTTTATCAAAGAAACCATACAGAAAGTAATTTACTTCAACAAATATTAATTGAGTAGTTAATAAGATGTTTAGCATTGAGTAGGCCTCCTGGGGAATACAAATGAAGTGTGCAAAGGCTCTGCCTTCAGGGAATTTATAATCTTGTTAAGGAGACGTGAGTTGTATGCTGTAATAGAGAGAGACAAAACAAAATGCGATAAAGTAAATGTTTGGCATGTATTCAGCAACACGTATAGCTTACCATGTGCTAGGTATGGACTAGGTATGCCAGGGTGGACAGTATGGTGCCTGCAGTTTTTGCTTGTTAGGGAAGTGGGGCCCAGGGAACGAGTTATTATAATCCTTTGAATTTATTGATGTCATTGAAACATAATGATTAATTCTGCTTGGGGTTGAGGGACAGAGAATGTTTTTCAACGAATTTATATTTGGGATAGTCCTTGAAGGGTGACTCGCATCTGCCAGTCAGAGAAGGTTTAAAAATGCCAGGGAACAGCACAAGGTGTGTTCAGAAAGTACAAAAATGTATGCTGATTGGGCTTCCGTGGACACAGGAAGTGTGATGTATATCAGTGAGGCTCTGTTTGGCTTTGAAAAGTTTGGTTGGGTTTTATCCTGCAAATAGTGGAAGGCCCTGGAAAATTTTTAAGCAGGATAATGATCTGATGATTTGAGATTTGCATTTTAATGAGTTTAGAAGAGGTTTTATAGGGAAGCGGGATTGAAAATAGACCAATTAGGTTCATGCTGTGCAGCAGTAAAAAGTATGGAGAAAGGTGTAAAATAGTGCTGCCTGCCGTTTCATAATTCTCTGTAGCTGGGAAAGAACTAAGCAGCTCTTAGGCAGAGGCCTGCATAATCACTGGAAACCTAGTGCCCCTCACGTCTGTAAGTAAGTTTCTTTGGCGAAGGGCAAGCATTTGGACAGAAGATTGGTTGAAGTGTGCCTGCCGCTACCTTATTCCAGCTGCCTTCCCAAGGAGAAGGGCTTAGTGCCTGTGTCTCACAGCTGGGGGTGTCCTTGCCACCAAGTTCTTTTTTGAGAGTGAGTTCTCCCGAGACTCTGTTGACTTGTATCAGGCATCCTACCACTTCTTGCTTGCAAATTAGAGGACCTTGAAGGTTTTGGGTGTTTTTTGTTTTCAGGAATGGGGAAAGTACTCTCTGTATATTTAATGTGTGTGTGTTTTTTTTTTTAACCTGTGGTCCACAGATTTTTGAGAGTGGATTTGAAAGACGTCTAATTTTGGATTTTTCTGAAGTCATGTTTGTTATGAAGCAGTTTGAGCGGGTGAGCAACTAATGTTTTGGGTTTGTTTTGTTATGGATCTGCCACGATGAAATAATCAAACTTAAAATCCTATGATTTTTGTTTGTTTGAGAGGAATAGAATAAGTATTTGATGTTTTAGTCCATATTTTTTGATGCAATTATATTCCAATTGTAGTTTATAAGTAAAACTTTGTTTCATATGCCAAGGCATTTAAAATGCCATTAGATAACCAACTTGTTTTCTAATAATCCTTGAGGAAGTTATAGAACCGTGTGGTAAAATTGAAAAAAGAGTTTAAGGAACTTTTATGTGACTTTGGAGTATAGAAAAAATAGTTTCTGAAACATTTTGGGATGCAGGAAGGTTACGAATGCACTTTATTGCTACAAAGTAAATACAGTACCTGATTTAATGAGATAGAAATCTTTCCCATTAAATCCTGACTTTATTTTATCCCTTTCCCGTCCCTTCCGTCAAACATTTGCCATTCCTTATAACTGGTCATGCATAGCATACCTCATGGAAGCCTGTCTGTGTTTGTTCTGATTTCCTCTTTAGTCATTAATATATTATCATTTGCCTCCATAAGTAAATAATAAATAAATTAAATAAATAAATAAACAAACAAACAAACCTTTGTGTGTCCTAGCCCTGTTCCTTCCTGTCCAGTGAGAGCCCTTTACCTTGCTCTGGTTTTTGTAGCAACCCCATTGTTTCCTTCTCCCCTGTTCTCTTCTTATCTTCTTAAACTGGTAAGAACAGAGACTACACTTGATCTTACCCAAAAGGCCGAGAATCCATATCTTTGGTTTTTTTATAAACACCTTATTTTTATCAGAGGACTCCTTATGTGTATTCAAACAGTCAAGCAGGGCTAAAAGACAATCACTTGATTTCCACTCACATCTCCCTCACCAGGAGCAGCCACATCTCTTAGGTTTCATCTATCTTTTTCTGTTACTTCATACTTTCTAATCATTTGAATATACTGCTTTTCCTTGATGCATTAGTTTTAGTCGTTAGCTATAGACTTCTTCTTATGGTGGATGGATTCTGATTCTTTTATACTCTCATCTTCTCAGTAGAGTTACAGCACAAATTTTGGTTGGATTCCTATTCACCATATAATTAATCCTTCCAAACAGGGAGTATTTTATAATTATGTTTCCTTTTTTTTTGTATACTTTTCCATTTTTCCTGAAGTTACAGATTGCCTCATTCTGGAATAACTGGAAATTATTTTCCTTGAATAGCTGGACAGTGAGTCTGTTTTCCCACAGCATTCTAAAATGCCTTTCACATGGCAAACTGTCAGAAAATTTAGCAGCTTGAGTTTTTGTTTTTGTTTATTTTCCTTTCTTGGACACACTCCTCCTGAAGCAGTGCAAGTCTGAATGGGTTGCTTTCTCAACACACTGAACAGATGTCATACTAGGACTTCCTTTTGCTTTTCTCCTATTTCCTGGGTCTCATGTCTTTACCTTGTTATGCTTTACTTCCTTATTTTGATGGTACACATTTTCCAGAAGTTCTTAAGAAAGGGCGAATGGAAGTAAAATTTTGAGATTTAGTACACTGGAGAATGTCTTTATTCATATTGTTCATAGGCTGGCTATAGAATTCTAGAGTTTGTCATTTTCCCTCATTTTTTCAGGCTTTTCTTCAAGGTCTTATAGCTTTCATTGTTTCTGTGAAGAAGTCTGATGCCATTACGATTTCTGATCCTGTGTTTATGATCTGGTTTTTTTTTTTCTCTCTGTGGAAGTATGAGAATCCTCTCTTCCTTAGGTGTTCTGAAATGTCTATTAATAAACGTGATTTCCTTTCTTATTTTTAGCTTTTTCTACCCAGCTTTCTCTTATACATTGAAAATTGCTTCTTGATTGGTGAGGCTGCTGTCAAAGATGAAGCTCTGGCCATTTTGGCCAAGCTCATTCTGAACAAAGCAGCACCTCCTACTGCTGGCTCGATGGCAGTTGAGAAGTACCCTCTGCTTTTCTCACAACAGACGGTGGGGTAAGTTCTAAGTCTTTATTCCCTGTAATGTTGATAGGATTACCTGTTTTATAACGTAACAAGAATGCTGTAAAAATGAAGATCTCTGTATTTTAACTGGAAAGATGTCCCTGATACATTGTTCTGTGAAAAAACAAGATGTAAAACAGTTGTTCTGTGAAAAAAGAAGATGGTCCCATTTTGTAAAGTTAAAACAGAAAGTGTATATAAGCATTGGAAAAAACATGGAAGGATACACAAATAGGTTAACTTGGTTAACGTCAGGAGGATGGAATGTGAAAGAAAGAGGTGACTGTTGATTTGTTTTAGCCTTTTATTTTAAAATAATTGTACATTCACATGCAGTTGAAAGAAATAGCATGGGGTGCCTGGGTGGCCCAGTCAGTTAAGTGTCCAACTCTTTATCTCAGCTCAAGTCTTCATCTCAGGATTGTGAGTTCAAGCCCCACGTTAGCCTCCATGCTGGGCATGGAGCCTACTTTAAAAAAAGAAAAGAAATAATACAGAGATGTTCTGTGTATTCTTCCCCCAGCTTCCCACAGTAGTAACATCTTGCATAAGTTAATGGGATGTCACAACCATAAAATTGACATTTTTCAGATTACCTCAGTTTTACACACACTCATCTCTGGGTATGTGTGTATCTGGCTGTATGGTTCTGTGTAGTTTTTAAAAATTTTTTTTTTTTTTCAACGTTTATTTATTTTTGGGACAGAGAGAGACAGAGCATGAACGGGGGAGGGGCAGAGAGAGAGGGAGACACAGAATCGGAAACAGGCTCCAGGCTCTGAGCCATCAGCCCTGAGCCTGATGCGGGGCTCGAACTCACGGACCGCGAGATCGTGACCTGGCTGAAGTCGGACACTTAACCGACTGCGCCACTCAGGCGCCCCAGTTCTATGTAGTTTTATCACACTTGTAGATTCATAACCACAACCAGAGTCCAGATACAGAGCTGTTCCTCACCACAAGGATCTCTTGCACTACCTTTTAATAGCCATGCTCACCCTGACACTCCACTCTCCATTCCTAACCCCTGGCAATCCGTCCTCCATTTTTAGGATTGTGTCATTTCAAGAATATTATATAAACGGAATTAAAGAGTACAACTTTTGAGGTTGTCTTCCAGTTATGCAGTTCCCTTGCAACCCATCCATGTTAAAAATCTTTTCATGTGCTTATTGCTAAGTAGCAGCCCATGGTGTGGATGGATGTAGCGTACTCCATTCAGTGATTCACTTGTTGAAAGACTTCTAGTTTTTGGCCATTATGAATAAAGCTGTTATGAACATTCATGTACGTAACTTTTTGTTGCTCTGAGATAAATGCCCAAAAGTGGAATTGTTGAGTTATATCATAAGTACATGTCTCATTTGATGAGAAACTGTCAGTAGTTGTCCAGTGTGGTTGTGCCATGGTACATTCCCACCAACAGTCTGAGTGATCCGGTTTCTCTGCATCCTCTCCAGCAGTTGGTATCATCACTGTTTTTTATTTTTTGCCAGTCTAATAGGATATGGTGAAATCTCATTGTGATTTTAAATTGCATTTCCTTAATGGCTAATGATGTTAACCATCTTTTCGTGGGTTTATTTTCTATCTATATATCCTCTTCAGTGAAATATCTATTAATTTCCTTGGCTCATTTTCTTTCTTTCTTTTTTTTTTTTTTTTTTTAAGTTTATTTTGAGAGAGAGCAAGTGCACGAGCAGGGGTGGGGCAGAGAGAGAGGGTGAGAGAGAATCCCAAGCAGGCTATGCACTGACAGTGCAGAGCCCAATGCTGGGCTCCATCTCAAACCTTGAGATCATGACCTGAGCCACCCAGGCACTCCCCACCTTGACCCTTTTTCTAACTGGACCGTGTGTTTCCTTACTGTTGAGTTTTGAGAACATGTTATATATTCTAGTTAAAGGTTTTGTTGTCAAATGAATGGTTTGCACATATATTCTAGTCTATAGCCTGTCTTGTTCCCTTAAGATTTTTCACAGAGCACAGTTTTAGATTTCGATGAGGTTCAGTTGACCAACATTCCTTTTATGGGTAATGCTTTTGATGTCAAGTCCAAGAACTCTTTGCCTGGCTGTAAGTCCTCGATGTTTTCTCCTACTTTTCTAAAAGTTTCATTGTTTTGTTTTACATGTAAGTCCATGATCCATTTTGAGTTAATTTTTATATAAGGTGTGAGGTTTAGGTCAGGTGTCTTCTTTTTGCTTGTGGATGCCCACTGTTCTGGCAACATTTGTTGAAAAGGCTATTCTTTTATGTTCTCTTCCATCGATCATGTATCTCTCCTCCTCTAATACCACACTATCTTATTACACTAGCTCTAAAATAAGTCTTGAAATCTTGAAAAAAATTCCTCCCATTCTATTCTTTTGTAGATTTTTTCAGCTATTCCTTGTCCTTCGTCGTTCTATATAAATTTTAGCAGAATCTCGTCTATGTCTACAAAAAAAACTTTGCTGGGATATTGTTTGGAATTGCTTTAAATCAAAGATGAGTTTGGGGACAATTGACGTTTCCCTAAAGATACGCAAAACTGGGGCGCCTGGGTGGCGCAGTCGGTTAAGCGTCCGACTTCAGCCAGGTCACGATCTCGCGGTCTGTGAGTTCGAGCCCCGCGTCGGGCTCTGGGCTGATTGATGGCCCAGAGCCTGGAGCCTGTTTCCGATTCTGTGTCTCCCTCTCTCTCTGCCCCTCCCCTGTTCATGCTCTGTCTCTCTCTGTCCCAAAAATAAATAAACGTTGAAAAAAAAAAATTAAAAAAAAAAAAAAAAAAGATACGCAAAACTGTTAACTCTGTTTATGTCAGGAGGACAGGAAGGGAAAGAAGGAAGTGACTGTTAACTTTTAGATTATATAACTTTGCATCATTTGAATTGTTAAAAGAGCCATGGATTACTTGGATTACTTTCTTAATTTCATTAAAAATAATGCATACCCTTTAGAAGCTGAAAACGAGGTTTATATAAACATGTGAGAGGATTCTGCTGATCATTTTTCAAGTAGTTGTGGGTGTGTTTTTAGAAATTATAGATTAGGAAACCAGTTCCCTTATCATTCCTATGTGTTCATGCTTAAATTTATTTCTCTGGGATTTGTTAGACTTGCTGCATTTATATTTTGCTTTGGGACAGTAGGAATATATGAACAATTCTTGAGTTTTTGCTGAGTACTCAGCTTTGAAGCGTCACAGAATCCCTTGAGATGGGTGTCATTGTCCCCATGGTCACACAGCAGAGTTAGTTGTTGATTCGGGATCAGTTTGAGATTCTGGAGGAACTCCTCCTCTTCACATGTTGCTCTCCTGCTGACTTTAAAAGTAGCTTCTCTCTATCAAAACATGCAAACAAAATCTTGTTGGTTTTTCAACATACTGGGCTGATTCCTGTCCAGCAGCCTCTGCAGTAAGTCTTCCCTCTGCCTAGTATGAGTACAGAGCATCGAGCAAGGAGGAGGGCAGAATGGGAGGCCTGGTTCAGATCACATGGGGTCTTGTAGGGTGAAGTAGGGAGTGTGGATTTTCCTGGAGGAGCTCATCGGCAGGTGTGACAAAGCAAGGGAATGACTTGGCAAGGAATGACCCACTTTTTTTTCAAGCAGCTCAGTGTTTTCTTGTAAGGTTTTTGCAGATTGTTGATTTGCGGTTACTACTAGAATCTATGTCAAGATGTAGTGACTTTCAGAAATCACCAATGAAATTAAACTATTATAATTTCTGAACATTCGATATCCTGGTAAGTATGAAACAAAAAAGAATACAACGTTTTAGTTAATTTTAATAATAACAGGGCACAGAAATAAAAACCTGATAATTCTGCTTCTGTTGTGTAACAGACTGGGCATAGAGGCTAAATTATCAAAACAAATCAATTTACTTACTGTTTCTATGAGTTTTCTTTCAATTAGATTTCTGTCTTTCAAATAGGCGTGAGGTGTAGTTCATTGGCAAAAAGGAAAAGAGGCAAACAAGAATAGTGCCAAAGTAACAGACACCTAAACCTAAATGTCATGTCAGAAAACATCAAGGAAGAATTTATCAGATTAAAGAAGCAGAGAACATTACTTCTAAATCATAATCACTTCAGTGGCATTTGTCAAATTCACCACTATGTGCAACATCATTCTACATTTGTAAAGTCAAAATTCATGTCAAAATGGAAGGGGGGAATAGAGGAAGTCCATTCATTACAATTAATTACCTCTCCCGTTTTAAAAAAGTGTTCAGCAGAATGTACAGAAAAGAATGAATCAGAATGAATTAGAAAATTCATAAATAATACCTAAAATTAGAAGAGACTTGCTTTAAGTTATGAAGTAAATTAAAATAGAGAATAGAAGGGGAGCCTGGGTGGCTCAGTCGGTTAAGTGTCCGACTCTTGATTTGGGCTCAGGTCATTCTCTTGCAGTTTATGATATCGAGCCCTGCGTCGGTCTCTGTGCTGACAGCGTAGAGCCTGCTTGAGATTCCCTCTCTCTCTCTGTCTCTCTCTGCTCCTCCCCACACCTGGGCATGCGTACGCCCACCCGCTCTCTCTCTTTCTCAAAAAAATAAACTTTAAAAAAGAGAGAGTAGAAGAAAGTAGAACCAACGGAGTTGAAAAAGCCTCTCACTGAAAGTCCAGAAACAACTCCCGTTCATTTACTTACTTATATTCAACCACCACCCCCAGCTTGCACCTCTCCACAAATGTTCCGTGTTCCGCTCATGGAGAGGAGCCAGTTTTATTTCAGACTTCAGAGGGCAAAAGCAATTATATTCCCTCCTCTTTTCAACATTCGTGTTTCTTCTCTTCCTTCAGATCGTGTGTAAGGCAGAAGAAGACTAGATCCAAGGGAGGAAAAGAACAGATCCCAGTGCTGGACCACCTCTTATCTCTAATTCAGTTACCTGCAAATAAAGATTCTACTTACCTTTCACATTCTTGGGCAGCCCTTGTCGTGTTACCTCACATCAGGTGAGAAAATAAACTGTGGGTAATTTTGAAAGAAATACTTAGCATGCTGAGTTCAACATGTGTTAGCCATTCCTTGCTATTCCCTGAAAAAAGCCATTGAATGCAACTTTGAACTTTTCTCTTTTTCTCCCTACTTGGACAGACCTCTTGAGAAAGAGAAGGTGATACCAGTCGTCACATGCTTCATAGAGTCACTCTTCATGAATGTTGACAGAGAGAGTTTTGCAAAAGGTCAGTTACAATCCCCATTTGTTCTCTTCTTTCTTTTCTGGCACACCCAAAGTAACTATAAACACAACGGAATACCAGAGAATAGTGCTAGCATTGTGCTCTGACATAACCCCCTATATGATAAATACAGGAAGAAAAAAGATAAGATGGATGTGTTGCACTTGTACCTCAGAATGTGGTGACCGGCTCAGGGCAGCTTGAACACAAGCTGAATCTGAAGAGGAAGTGTTAGAAGGATGCCATGGTATATGACCCTCATTTTCAAGCCCTGGCTTTTATCTTGTTCTCTGTCTCCCATGTGTACTCTATCCCTGGTATACACCTTATAGTCCATTTGCCTCCATTTACTCACCCCAAGCAAGATACTATCTTTTACAGCCTTCCACTGCCCTTGTACATGTGTTCCTTCTGCCAGAGTCCTTTCTCTAGGCCTTTGTCACTTGGTGAACTCTTAATTTACTTTCAAAACTCATTTCAAGCACAGCACCTGTAGGAAGGCCTACGTGACTTCCTGGCAGAGTTAGGCCTCCCTATCCAGAACTTCCTTTCCTATTATACACTTGAACACCTCCTCCCAGTAGCATGAAGATAGCAGTTTGAAAGTAGATGTTTTGTTTTATCCTAGGACAGTATTTTCTAATGTAATATATAGTAGTTGTTCATTCATTTAAATATTAATGTGTTAGGTTCTCTGATACTAAGCAAACATGTTAGAGGGTAAAGCAGACTCATCACAGCTGAAGTGCTCAATGGCCACATGTGGCTAGTGACTCCATATTGGATTGCAGCACGAGTACAGAACATTTCTGTCGTTGCAGA
The DNA here is from genome assembly GCF_028749965.1 of Puma concolor. Classification (NCBI taxonomy): domain Eukaryota; kingdom Metazoa; phylum Chordata; class Mammalia; order Carnivora; family Felidae; genus Puma; species Puma concolor. The sequence continues at coordinate 20,445,237 of NC_141673.1, read as the reverse complement.
AGGTTTTATCGGACAGCATCGTTCTAGTATCTCGAACAGGGATTGGCAAAATTTTTATGTAAAGGACCAGATAGTAGATATTTTAGGTTTTATAAATCCTGTTCAGTCTTTGTGGCATATTCTTTATTGTTTGCTTGTTTGTTGTTTTTTTTTTTTTTTTTTTTTTTTTTTTATTTTTTAATTTTTTAAAATTTTTTTTTTATTTCCAATGTTTATTTATTTTTGGGACAGAGAGAGACAGAGCATGAACGGGGGAGGGGCAGAGAGAGAGGGAGACACAGAATCGGAAACAGGCTCCAGGCTCCGAGCCATCAGCCCAGAGCCTGACGCGGGGCTCGAACTCACGGACCGCGAGATCGTGACCTGGCTGAAGTCGGACGCTTAACCGACTGCGCCACCCAGGCGCCCCTTGTTTGTTGTTTTAAACAACCCTTTAAAAAATGTAAAAAACATTCTTAGCTAACAGGCCATATAAAAACAGGCTACCTACAAATCTGACTTATGGGCCAAAGTTTCCCAGTCTCTAGTCTAAGATTAAATGAATGCCTAATTTAAAAAAATAATTTATTAGCTTTTGAAAAGTACAAGTGTGTCTCCTCAAAAATTCTAATTTTGCTATTGCCAGTGAATCGAGCCATTGAACTTATCTCCTCATCTTAATGGAACATACATTTTGATTCTCTATTTTTGAATATATTTTTCTCTTAAGAAAGCTACAAGACTTGGGAACCTTCTCTTTTCAGTTCCTGCCTGTTACATACTTACATTTGACAGATGATTCTTTAGGCGGTACAGCTTCACTTTCATTTAGGAACTCCTAGAAACAGCAAGTGTTAGATAAATGAGATGCCTGGTAGTAATTGTGTCAAAGGAATAAGTTATGTGGTTCTCCTGTTTTTCTGCCCTTAGGAAACTTGTTTGTTCTTTGTCAAGCTGTAAATACTATGTTAAGTTTGGAAGAATCTTCTGAAATTCTGCATTTGGTTCCTGTGGAACGTGTGAAGAATTTAGTATTGTAAGTAAACATATCTCCCATATATATTAATCATGAATAAAATATGAAAGCTTCTGTTTTTGTGAAATCTTGGGCATAATAAAAGTCCTCATTTTGATCTATTTTATACCCAAGTTGTATTCATATTAGAAATTTATGATTGATTTAAATCCTGAAAATAAGTACATTTTTTATGCAGTCTTTAAATGCAGATTCATCTTTGTAGAGCTGTATTTTACCATGTGGGTAAACTCATGTTGTAGAGCATAAGGGTATATAATGCTGATTATTCCCAACCGTGACTTGCACAGTGTTGACCTTTTGTGACTTCCTGAGTGATTCCAGCACACGCATTTCCACTACACTCATTCTGTCTCATCCTGATATCACCATTTTGGAAAACTTCCCTATGGTCCTTTTACTACATAGCAAAACAACCCAGGTTTTTGTTTTTATAAGTTTATGTCAACCAGCTCCTGATTTTGGTAGTAGTAGAAGTCTGTTATCGGGGAGCTGTGTTCTTCTCAGCTTAGCACCCTTTCTAAAGGTCACACCTTTTGAAAACCTGGTAAAGTAGTTGGCTTCTTTTTCTAGAGTCTAATCCATTTTCCATCCATGCTGTTTTTTGTTGTTGTTGCTGCTGTTGTTGTTTTAGAGAGAGAGAGACAGAGTGCAAGCCAGGGAGAGGGGAGGGGCAGAGAGAGAAAGAGAGAGAATCTTAACCAGGCTCCACACACAGCACAGAGCTCTACTTGGGGCTTGAAACAGATTTATTCATTTACTTCATTCAGTAAATATTCATTTGCTTTTCTTAGGTACCAGGCCCTATTCTAGGCACTGGGAGACATAGTGAATGAAACACACACAAAATACCCTGCCTTCATGGAGCTACTATTCTAGCAAGAAGAAACACTAAGCACGATAAATAAGTCAGATTTATAGCATGTTAGACAGTGGCAAGAAAATTAAAGGAGAGTTGGGATAGGGACATTCTGGAGGTTGGGGACAACAACAGTTTTAAATAGGGAAGGCCTCACCGAGAAGGAGACATCTGAGCTGAAACCCAGAAGCAGAAGGGGGTAAATCATGAGGGTATCTGGGGTTGGGGCCTTTCTGCGTTCCTGACCTGGGAGACTTGAGTGCCACTGCTGTAGGGGGTGCCCAGCAAGGAGCTGTTGGCAACTGAGCAGAGCGAGGGGTGAGTAGTAGGAGAAGATGACACAGAGGTGGTGGCCATGACCGACAGTGTGTGACATTTGGCCGTTGTGGGGCCTGGGCTTCTACTCCGAGTGAAAGGGAAGGAAGCTACAAGAGAAATTTTGGCAGGAGAATGACTTAGGCCTAAGCAGGACCACCCTGGCTACTGTGCTGAGAACAAGGTAGACCAGTTAGAAGACTTACTGCAGTAATCCAGGGTCTCTTTCCATTTCCAAATCTGGACAAAGCTGGCAATTCTCCATAGTTCCTTGAATTGGTTTACATTCCTTTAAGGAGTTTTTCTTTGATATCATCCTATATCTCACATTTTATGTTCTCTTGTTCACTTTATTGATCTGTTTAAACTTCTCATGGTATATTCTTTGGTATAAACAATTTAAGCCATCTGTAGAGGTTTTGAAATAAAAAGGCACACATAACACAGGGATTAGTATGTCCCCTGCAGAAGACCAGCCAGCCTCCCAACCAGGTGGCACTTAGCCTTGGAGGCCTGGAAACCTCTAACAGGAGTATATACAGCTTTGAAAGTAGAGGCGTAAACTTGGAATTGTGAAAGCTTTAGACGCAAGCTTCTGTGCTTGGTGCCGTGCTAGTTACTGGTTAAGCACGTAGGTTTCACAGCCAAGACAACTTGGATTAGAATCTTGTCTCTACCATCTACTAGCCCTGCAGCCTTTGGTGGGTTTATTAACCTCAACTTCATTATCTCTCTCAAGGGAATAACAGCACTTCCCTCATGGGCGTTAAATTGAACACCACATCCTGTCATGGCGTCATACACATTGCATTTTTATTATGTCCTTACCTGCCAGTCTCTGTTCTGAGTACTTCATGTCCATTATTTAATCCTCACAGCAGCTCCATGAGGTGTGGGAACTCTTATCATTACAGATGGGAGCACTAAAGTTCCAAAATAAGTGCAGAATCCAACTACTCAGCATCCACTGCCACCCTGCTCTAAACCACCATCTCTTTTACCTGGATTATTGCGTTAGCCTCCGAACAAGCCCCCTTACTTCTGTCCTTGTCCCGCTGCTCTGTTTGGTGTCTCCCAACCGTACGATACTATTAAATGAAGGACCGATTATGGCACTCTTTTGCTGACAGTGATTCTCCATTAACGGTGATGCCAGAGATACTTTTGGTTGTTATACAACTGGGGGCTGCTACTGCAATCTAGTAGGTGGAGGCCCTGGATGTTGCTAAGCACCCTACAGGATGGCTTCCACAGCAAAAAGCTATCTGGCCCAAAATGTCAGTCATGCTGCTATGAGAAACCCATCTTACTCAGTATGAAGTCTGGTCCTTATCCTGTTCCTTGGGGCTCTGTAAGATCCAACCCCTGGCTACTTCTGACCTTACCCCCAGCCACTCTTCCTTGTTAATAACTCCCTTCCAGCTGGACTGGTCTTCTTGATGCTCCTCTTCCGGATAAGCACACCTATCTGTGACTTGGCATCGCCGTTCCCTCTGCCTGAATTGCCTTCCAGATATCCAGTGACTGATTCATTCACCTCCTTCAGGCCCTACCTCCCATGACCACCCCGATATCACATATATTCCTTTTCAACCTTCCTCCCGCCCTGCACAACCTGTCTCTCAGTCTTGACTTTCCATGGTTTGCTTTTCTCTGCTTCACTCATCACTGTCATACATAATTAGTTTATTTATTATGTTGGCTACCTTCTCTTGTTAGAATATAAGCTCCGGAAGGATAGGGACTTTGTTTTTTGTTTACTGCTATATCCAGTGTCTATAAAGGTCACTGGCATATAGTAGATACTCATTAAATATTTGTTGAAGGAGGATGGCACCCAAAAATTAAGCAGCCTTGTCAGAGGGACACTGCTGATGGACTGCAGAGCTGGCTTCAAACTTGGGCTTCCCTACCCCAGAGCCTGTGCTGTACCCTCCTCTGTACTGTCCCTCCCTCAGCTCGGTGCCTGGCATGTGGAAAACACTTACTAATATTCTGTAATCTCCCTTTATGTCATTGTCATTTATAACTGTGTAGATTGAAAAAACAGCATTACGGGCACCTAGGTGGCTCAGCTGGTTAAGCGTCCGACTTCAGCCCAGGTCATGATCTCATGGTCCATGAGTTCAAGCCCCACATCGGGCTCTGTGCTGACAGTTCAGAGCCTGTGTTTCCCTCTCTTGGCCCCTCCCCAACTCACACTGTCTCTCTCTCACTTTCTCTCATAAATAAACATTAAAAGATTTTTTAAAAGAAAGAAAAATTAGCATTGGGTTTTAGTTAAAATAGCATATTCTATGAAATCTTTCCATTTGTGACAACGTGGATGGAACTAGAGTGTATTAGGCTAAGCGAAATAAGTCAAAAAAGACAAATACCCGATTTCACTCATGTGGAATTTAAGAAAACAGATGAATATAGGGGAAGGGAAGGGAAAACAAGGTAAACACAGAGAGGGAGGCAAACCATAAGAGACTCTTAAATTCAGAGAACAAACTGAGGATTGCTGGTGGGGTGTCGGATGGAAGATCGCTAAATGGGTGATGGGCTTTAAAGAGGACACTTGTTGGGATGAACACTGGGTATTACATGTAAGCGATGAGTCACTAAATTCTACTCCTGAAACCATCATTACACTATATGTTAACTAACTTGGATTTAAATTAAAAAAAAAAAAAAATAGCATATGCTGGGGCACCTGGGTGGCTCAGTTGGTTAAGCATTCAACTTCGGCTCAGGTCATGATCTCACAGTCCATGAGTTTGAGCCCTGCATCGGGCTCTGTGCTGACAGCTCGGAGCCTGGAGCCTGCTTCCGATTCTGTGTCTGCCTCTCTCTGACCCATCCCCGTTCATGCTCTGTCTCTCTCTGTCTCAAAAATAAATAAACATTAAAAAAAATTTTTTTTTTTAAATAGCATATGCTAATCCCATCCCTGCCTCCACCTAGCTGTGTGTCCTTCAGCTCATTACTCACTGTTGCAAGGCCTCAGATTCTTTATCTCTAAAATGGAGTCAATGTCTGCATAAAATGTCTACATTTTACCTTGGTCTCTTTTACAATTCCTTCACCAGTGATAATTTTCTGTAGTTTCTTTTACAGTCTAAATACCCAGCTGTGTGGTGCAGGCTGGGTCTAATAAATAATCTTGTTGCAGAACATTTCCTGTGGAGCCATCTGTGTTGCTGTTAGCTGATCTCTATTATCAGAGATTATCCTTATGTGGCTGCAAAGGGCCACTTTCTGAGGAAGCTTTAATGGAATTATTTCCCAGGTTACAAGCTAACATTTCAACTGGCATATCCAAGGTAATGATGGTGTTTTGTGGTATGTTCTCAGTCTCTCCTCTTTGATTATATATGTATCGCCAGTGGTTGTCAGAGCTCCTTAATCAGAAAATGCTGCTAGGGGGTGATTTCTGTTTGAAGCAGTGATTCCTAAATTGACCTACAAACTGTTTGCAGCAGGATTACTTGGGGAGCTTAATAAAAATACAAATTCCAGGTCCTCACAGGCTGGAGTTCTGATTCAGAAACTGAAAAATCTGCATCATTGTTTTTAAAGCTCTCTAGGTGATTCTGCCGCTTGGTCAGGTGTGTAGAAATACCTGAATACGTTACGTAGGGTTGTTATGTAGGGATAACAATCACTAATTGCAACAGAATTGTAAATTTAATCAGTTTCTTTGCCCTTATTTACAGAGATGCTTATAGTGTCACAGTTGAAGGAAAAACACGGTTCTATGGGCAACCTTATCTTTTCTGCCTAGTCTGGTCATTACTTGTTCCATGTACTATTTGAATAAGGTGTTGGTTGGTGTCTAATATGAAATAAGGTATAGAATAACATGTATCTTTCTGATAAGCATTGTATTTTCCTTAATGCTATAAAACTTAAATCTCACTGGCTGTTAATTGGTTTCTTATGTGTAAACTTTGAAGTTTTAAATGTGCCTTTTACTTTCTCTAGATTCGGCTTTTGACAATAAGGATCCTAAACCATTTTGAGGTTCGACTTCCAGAACTGATGGAGGTATTTTTGCTGTTCAATTTGGATAACTTTTTAAAAACATCATTCTTTTTTTTTTTTTTAATTTCCAAAGTGATACTTTTACAGAAAATTCAAATACTGTTGTGTAAATATCTATCATAAAAACTGAAATTGTTGTTGTAATTCTTAGTCCTGCCCACACTGAAAAGTCACAGGTAATTGGTGAATATTCTTTCAGACCTTTTGTACACATGTACAATTTAAATGGCATCAGGGAGGTTTTGCCATATCAGTACCTCAGGCTTACCTCATTTCTTTTGAGGTTTAAAAGGATACCACCCCAATACCAGAGTTTAAAATATCTTATATAACCAGTTCTTTGTTGATGGATGCTGAGGTGAATTGTTTTGGAGATTTGCAGCATTTCCAATAAAATAGTAATGAACATCCTTATGCTGATATATTTGAATAGGGAAATATTCCCATAATGCATATTACTACTTGTAGAAGTAGAAATTATAGAAGTAGAATTGTGTAAGTGGAAGTATATGTATACGTTTTTATTTGAACAAATGTTGCCAATCGATTTGAGTTATTCTGAGAATGAGTTTCCTGTTTTTTCCTTGTCATTTCTGTGCTAGACATTATTCTTAAATTAGATTCTAACAAAAAGTAAATAGTTTGAGGAAAAATGGATCATTTACCACAAGAAGTGTTGCTTATTTAATTTACAACATTAACATACCTCAGTTTTTCTTTTTTTTAGAACTTTGGTCACATTTCATGTTCTTTTTGCGAAATCAAAGTACTGACCTGCCTCCTTGGTTTTCTCCATTCACTCAGGATGATGGGCTCTCAGAGCGTCAGTCTGCCTTGGCTATATTACGCCAGGCAGAACTTGTTCCAGCAACCGTGAGTGATTACAGAGAGAAGCTTCTTCATTTGAGAAAACTAAGACATGATATGGTGCAGGCTGCAGTCCCTGACGGGCCATTACAGGAGGTATAAAACAGTGTCTCAGGTTTTTAAACAATTTGTCCTTTTTGATCTGTTTAGCTGGCTTTTGGAAAGAGAAACATAGCAAGTAGTTAAAAAAAAAGTTTTTTATTTAAGCTAGCTAGATAAATCTCCAGTTTCCTTAGGTATTTTGAATTCAATGGCTCTGCCAGCCTTTTCCACAGTGGAAATAACTGTCCTCCCTCTGAATACGGGCATAATATGTGAAGGTAGGTGCAACAGAAGGGCTCAACATCCGGTTTAAGACCTGACATTCTTCTCCATGTGCTGCAGGATGTCAGGCATCTTATCTTTTGTATTGGGGGTTTTTGTGCGTGACCCTTGAGGATGGATCACAGATCCCTTTGGGAGTAAGGCCAGTGGAAGCGTTCCCTTTAGATCAGAGCATTTCTGCTCTTTACATGTTTTATATATTAGTGTCTTGTGTTAACGTTTCATTTGGAAAAAGGGCTCTGCTGCTAAAATAGTAATAAACACCTCATTCCCAAATAATACTAAAACTACCATTCTATATGATGCCTCCCCAGCACATGGAGATATGAGGGATGGCAGTCATTCTCAAAGGTGACTGAGAAAACTTGAGACCCTCTGAACTGAATGCCTTTAATGTATAGTTTTGAAAACTCAGCCATCTGCTCACAGAGCCCCAGCTGCCATTCACAGTGTATACCGTCTTGGGCTCTTTGGTATCTGTATTTTACTGCTTGCTGTTCAGGTTTTATCTCACACAGTGATGGTAATAGCAGTGTTTGTTAGGTGGGAATTTAATCATGAGTCAGATCTGTTTATTCAAATGCTATATCCTTTGTGAACATCTGGAGTGAGTTTGAGTACTTTTGCTTTAGTGATTCTTCTTTGTTAAATAGCGAGTGACATTTTGGGGAGAGTCAGAAAATTATTATATGCCGAATTTTGGATTGGTACCTACAACTTGTTCCTTAAAGCACAAGCTTCTTTTTAACCTCTGATTGTCTGAGTTGGGATATTTATATTTCATGCGTTCTGTAGTTTATAGCCCATTTACTAAACTAGTTTGCTATAATCGCAGGTGCCACTTCGTTATTTATTAAGCATGTTGTATGTTAACTTCAGTGCCCTCTGGGATCCTGTTATTGAACTCATAAGGTAAGCATGGGTTAAAATGGATGAAGCCGTATGTGTTAACTATTGCAGAGTGATGGGGCCAGATTATACTCCTGCTAGGTGTGATTTAAATGAATGGGTGTGTATAGTATTTGTAGCTACCTTAAATCCTTTGTGGGACAAGGTGAAGAAAAAACGAACATTAGTTATTCTCTCTAATGTCAAGTATTTCAACATCTCAGATGTTATATGTATGTATCTTTGTGCATTGAAATAACTTCAAAGGACTTGCTCTGTCTACTTGATAGGATATATCTGTATGGTTAAATTTATTTTTTAATTTTTTTAATATGAAATTTATTGTCAAATTGGTTTCCATACAACACCCAGTGCTCATCCCAAAAGGTGTCCTCCTCAATACCATCACCCACCCTCCTCTCCCTCCCACCCCCCATCAACCCTGAGTTTGTTCTCAGTTTTTAAGAATCTCTTATGCTTTGGCTCTCTCCCACTCTAACCTCTTTCTTTTTTTTTTTTCACTTCCCCTCCCCCATGGGTTTCTGTTAAGTTTCTCAGGATCCACATAAGAGTGAAAACATATGGTATCTGTCTTTCTCTGTATGACTTATTTCACTTAACATAACACTCTCCAGTTCCATCCACGTTGCTACAAAGGACCATATTTCGTTCTTTCTCATTGCCATGTAGTACTCCATTGTGTATATAAACCACAATTTCTTTATCCATTTGCCAGTTGATGGACATTTAGCCTCTTTCCATAATTTGGCTATTATTGAGAATGCTGCTATAAACATTGGAGTGCAAGTGCCCCTATGCATCAGCACTCCTGTATCCCTTGGGTAAATTCATAGCAGTGCTACTGCTGGGTCATAGTGTAGGTCTATTTTTAATTTTTTGAGGAACCTCCACACTGTTTTCCAGAGTGGCTGCACCAGTTTGCATTCCCACCAACAGTGCAAGAGGGTTCCCGTTTCTCCACATCCTCTCCAGCATCTATAGTCTCATGATTTGTTCATTTTGGCCACTCTGACTGGCGTGAGGTGATATCTGAGTGTGGTTTTGATTTGTATTTCCCTGATGAGGAGCGACGTTGAGCATCTTTTCATGTGCCTGTTGGCCATCCGGATGTCTTCTTTAGAGAAGTGTCTATTCATGTTTTCTGCCCATTTCTTCACTGGATTATTTGGTTTTCGGGTGTGGAGTTTGGTGAGCTCTTTATAGATTTTGGATACTAGCCCTTTGCCCAATATGTCATTTGCAAATATCTTTTCCCATTCCATTGTTGCTTTTTAGTTTTGTTGATTGTTTCCTTTGCAGTGCAGAAGCTTTTATCTTTATGAGGTCCCAGTAGTTCATTTTTGCTTTTAATTCCCTTGCCCTTGGGGATGTGTCAAGTAAGAAATTGCTGCAGCTGAGGTCAGAGAGGTTTTTTCCTGTTTTCTCCTCTAGGGTTTTGATGGTTTCCTGTCTCACAGCCAGGTCCTTTATCCATTTTGAGTTTGTTTTTGTGAATGGTGTAAGAAAGTGGTCTAGTTTCATCCTTTTGCATGTTGCTGTCCAGTTCTCCCAGCACCATTTGTTAAAGAGATGGTCTTTTTTTCCATTGGATATTCTTTCCTGCTTTGTCAAAGATTAGTTGGCCATACTTTTGTGGGTCCAGTTCTGGACTCTCTGTTCTATTCCATTGGTCTATTGTCTTTGTGCCAATACCATGCTATCTTGATGATTACAGCTTTGTAGTAGAGGCTAAAGTCTGGGATTGTGATGCCTCCGGCTTTGGTTGTCTTCTTCAAAATTACTTTGGCTATTTGGGGCCTTTTGTGGTTCGATACAAATTTTAGGATTACTTGTTCTAGCTTCGAGAAGAATGCTGGTGCAATTCTGATTGGGATTGCATTGGATGTGTAGATAGCTTTGGGTAGTATTGTCATTTTAACAATATTCTTCCAATACATGAGCAGGGAATGTCTTTCCATTTCTTTATTTCTTCTTCAATTTCCTTCATAAGCTTTCTATAGTTTTCAGCATACAGATCTTTTACATCTTTGATTAGGTTTATTCCTAGGTATTTTATGCTTCTTGGTGCAATTGTGAATAGGATCAGTTTCTATATTTGTCCTTCTGTTGCTTCATTATCAGTGTATAAGAATGCAACTGATTTCTGTACCTTAATTTTGTATCCTGCGACTTTGCTGAACTCATGTATCAGTTCTAGCAGACTTTTGGTGGAGTCTATTGGATTTTCCATGTACAATATCATGTCATCTGCAAAAAGGAAAACTTCATCTTTGCCAATTTTGATGCCTTTGATTTCCTTTTGTTGTCTGATTGCTGATGCTAGAACTTCCAACACTATGTTAAACAACAGCGGTGAGAGTGGACATCCCTGTCGTGTTCCTGATCTCAGGGAGAAAGCTCTCAGTTTTTCCCCATTGAGGATGATGTTAGCTGTGGGCTTTTCATAAATGGCTTTTATGATGTTTAAGTATGTTCCTTCTATCCTGACTTTCTCGAGGGTTTTTATTAAGAAAGGATGCTGAATTTTGTCAAATGCTTTTTTGCATCGATTGACAGGATCACATGGTTCTTATCTTTTCTTTTACTAATGTGATGTATCACATTGATTGATTTGTGAATGTTGAACCAGCCCTGCAGGTCAGGAATGAATCTCACTTGATCATGGTGAATAATTCTTTTTATATGCTGTTGAATTCGATTTGCTAGTATCTTACTGAGAATGTTTGCATCGATATTCATCAGGGATATTGGCCTGTAGTTCTCTTTTTTTTACTGGGTCTCTGCCTGGTTTAGGAATCAAAGTAATGCTGGCTTCATAGAATGAGTCTGGAAGTTTTCCTTCCCTTCCTGTTTTTTGGAATAGCTTGAGAAGGATAGGTATTATCTCTGCTTTAAACGTCTGGTAGAACTCCCCTGGGAAGCCATCTGGTCCTAGACTCTTATTTGTTGGGAGATTTTTGATAACTGATCCCATTTCTTCACTGGTTATGGGTCTGTTCAAGCTTTCTATTCTTGTTTGAATTTTGGGAGTGTGTGGGTGTTGAGGAATTTGTCCATTTCTTCCAGGTTGTCCGGTTTGTTGGCATGTAATTTTTCATAGTATTCCCTGATAATTGCTTGTATTTCTGAGGGATTGGTTGTAATAATTCCAGTTTCATTCATGATTTTATCTACTTGGGTCCCCTCCCTTTTCTTTTTCAGAAGCCTAGCTAGAGGTTTATCAATTTTGTTTATTTTTTCAAAAAACCAACTCTTGGTTTAATTGATCTACTCTACAGTTTTTTTAGATTCTATATTGTTTATTTCTGCTCTGATCGTTATTATTTCTCTTCTTCTGCTGGGTTTGGGGTGTCTTTGCTGCTCTGCTTCTATTTCCTTTAGGTGTGCTGTTAGATTTTGTATTTGGGATTTTTCTTGTTTCTTGAGATAGGTCTGGATTGCAATGTATTTTCCTCTCAGGACTGCCTTCACTGCATCCCAAAGCATTTGGATTGTCGTATTTTCCTTTTCATTTGTTTCCATATATTTTTAAATCTCTTCTCTAATTGCCTGGTTGACCCACTCATTCTTTAGTAGGGTGTTCTTTAACCATTCTTTTGGAGGTTTTCCAGACTTTTTCCTGTGGTTGATTTCAAGCTTCATAGCATTGTGGTGTGAAAGTATGCATGGTATGATCTCAATTCTTGTATACTTATGAAGGGCTGTTTTGTGACCCAGTATGTGATCTATCTTGGAGAATGTTCCATGTGCACTCGAGAAGAAAGTATATTCTGTTGCTTTGGGATGCAGAGTTCTAAATATATCTGTCAAGTCCATCTGATCCAATGTATCATTCAGGGCCCTTGTTTCTTTATTGACCATGTGTCTAGATGATCTATCCATTTCTGCAATTACCACATCCTTATCAATAAGGTTGCTTATGTTTGTGAGTAATTGTCGTATATTTGGGGGCTCCTGTATTCGGCGCATAGACATTTATAATTGTTAGCTCTTCCTGATGGATAGACCCTGCAATTATTATATATTTCCCTTCTTCATCTCTTGTTACAGCCTTTAATTTAAAGTCTAGTGTGTCTGATATAAGTATGGCTACTCCAGCTTTCTTTTGACTTCCAGTAGCATGATAAATAGTTCTCCATCCCCTCACTTTCAATCTGAAGGTGTCCTCAGGTCTAAAATGAGTCTCTTGTAGACAGCAAATAGATGGGTCTTGTTTTTTTATCCATTCTGATACCCTGTTTTTTGGTTGGCACATTTAGTCCATATACATTCAGTTTTATTATAGAAAGATGTGGGTTTAGAGTCATTGTGATGTCTGTAGGTTTCATGCTTGTAGCGATGTCTCTGGTACCTTGTCTCACAGGATCCCCCTTAGGGTCTCTTGTAGGGCTGGTTTAGTGGTGATGAATTCCTTCAGTGTTTGTTTGGGAAGACCTTTATCTCTCCTTCTATTCTAAATGGCAGACTTGCTGGATAAAGGATTCTTGGCTACATATTTTTTCTGTTCACCACATTGAAGATTTCCTGCCATTTCTTCTGGCCTGCCAACTTTCAGTAGATAAATCCGTCACTAGTCTTATCAGCCTCTCTTTATATGTTAGGGCACGTTTATCCCTTGCTGCTTTCAGAATTTTCACTTTATCCTTGTATTTTGCCAGTTTGACTATGATATGTCATGCAGAAGATCGATTCAAGTTACATCTGAATGGAGTTCTCTGTGCCTCTTGGATTTCAGTGCTTTTTTCCTTCCCCAGTTCAGGGAAGTTCTCAGCTATGATTTGTTCAAGTACACCTTCAGCACCTTTCCCTGTCTCTTCGTCCTCTGGAATCCCAATTATGCATATGTTAGTACGTTTAGTTGTGTCACTTAGTTCTCTAATTCTCCCCTCATACTCCTGGATTTTTTTATCTCTCTTTTTCTCAGTTTCCTCTTTTTCCATAATTTTATCTTCTAATTCACCTATTCTCTCCTCTGTCTCTTCAATCCAAGCTGTGGTCGCCTCCATTTTATTTTGCAGCTCATTTATAGCATTTTTTAGCTCCTCCTGACTGTTTCTTAGTCCCTTGATCTCTGTAGTAATAGATTCTCTGCTGTCCTGTATACGTTTTTCAAGCCCAGCAATTCATTTTATGACTATTATTTTAAATTCATTTTCTGTTACATTACTTAAATCATTTTTGATCAGTTCGTTAGTTGCCGCTACTCCCTGGAGTTTCTTTTGAGGAGAATTCTTCCGTTTCGTCATTTTGGATAGTCCCTGGAGTGGCACAGAACTGCAGAGCTCTTCCTCTGTGCTCTCTGCAGTAACTCGCGCTGGTGGGCAGGGCCGCAGTGAGACCTGATGTCTGCCCCCAGCCCACCCCTGGGGCCACAGTCAGACTGGTGTGGACCTTATCTTCCCCTCTCCCAGGGGTGGTGTGGCCCCCTGTCTGGGCTACTTACACATTGCCAGGCTTGTGGTGCTGCTTAGATGGGATCTGGCGTATTAGCCAGGGCAGATCCGCAAGGTGCACAGGGGCTGGAGGGGCAGACTCAGCTCGCTTTGCCTTTGGTAGTCCGCTTCGGGAGGGGCCCCTCTTCCATGGACCACTTGTCTACGCTTGGCTCTAGAGAGTCCTCTGCTAGTCTTCTGGCGGTTTTCTGGTGTATTTAGGCAGATGTGGGTGGAATCTAAGTGGTCAGCAGGACACAGTGAGCCCAGTGTCCTCCTATGCTGCCATTTTCCTCACCATGGTCTGTTAAATTTTTTTTACAGTGACAAGATAGTGTATAGTAATTGCAAAATTTTATTTATATATATTGAGTCAGTGAGCCAAACTTTAAACATGACTTTTTGAAACCCTAGGTGTCTAGTATCCAAGAGTCCCTTAGTTCTAAAAAGGACCTTAGTAATCACATAGAAATTACATATGTGGTGCTTCATATGTAGTCTTTCCTTTTGCAGACCTTTGTCTTCAGATGGTCTACTCTGCTTTTTGTCAGATTAGACATATATCATGTGTGACCTCTCAAAACCGTAACCATTAGTTCTTATTTGACAGAAGTAGAATAAACAAATCTCTTTACAATTTGGAACCAGTTTGCCTTTTACTGCCCTTCAGAACCATTGAACCATTCTGAAAACAAAGCCTTCTAACATCAACTTCATAATTTCACTTATTGTGCTTAAGGAAGAATCTGACACATGTGTTACTAGTAGCCCGCTATCAAAAATGTTGACTTCTTAATTGCTAAATGCCTTTCATGGTTCTCCGTGGCTGGCTAGGCTGTCTTCCTGTTGGGTACATCTATCTATCTGAAAACTGATTGATTTTTCATGGATAGTCAACAGCATATACAGTTCATGTCTTGTGTGATGATTATCCACCTTTGCCTAGCAGTCTGTACTTTGCCCAGGGGCATCCCTGTGGTCAGAGGGGCGGTGATGACTGGGAGTTGGAGACTGAACTTTGCTAAGAAGCCCTTTAATCTTGGCTGGCATGGGCCTCACACTTGCCCTCAGAATGCGGAAAGGTAGCCCAGGAGAAAGACAGGCAGAAGTCCAACCTGTGTCACTGTCTTTCGGTTGCTGCTCAGTAGAGCTGTTGGCTGAGACCTGCTTGAGTCTCTTCTGGCCCCTCGTCTGTTCAGGAACACACACACACACACACACACACACACACACACACACACACACTCAATCAACCTGCTGTAGTGACAAAATGGATGTTGGGCTGTGGCATTAGTAAAAATGATATCCAGTCTCTTAAAAAAAAAAAAAAAAGACTCACCTGTGTCCCTGGCCAGGCACCCCATGCTGATCAAGAAGGGCCAGACCTGCTCCTTCGAACTCCATAGTCTGTGACCCCAGAGAGCTAGGCCAGGCCTTTCCATGCTCCCAGCTGGGTGCCAGTAGATGTTTACTGCCTGTCTGGAGCCCACCTGCTCAGGCACAAGTGAGAGTAAAATATTAGGAGCAGAAAAAAATATCATATTCTTAGACACGTAATGATAGAAAGAGCATACACATTTTTTTAATTTAATTTTTTTTTAATTTACATCCAAATTAGTTAGCATATAGTGCAACAATGACTTCAGGAGTAGATTCCTTAGTGCCCCTTACCCATTTAGCCCATCCCCCCTCCCACACCCCCTCCAGTAACCCTCTGTTTGTTCTCCATATTTATGAGTCTCTTCTGTTTTGTCCCCCTCCCTGTTTTTATATTATTTTTATTGCCTTTCCCTTATGTTCGTTTGTTTTGTCTCTTAAAGTCCTCATATGAGTGAAGTCGTATGGTATTTGTCTTTCTCTGACTAATTTCACTTAGCATAATACCCTCCTGTTCCATCCACGTAGTTGCAAATGGCAGGATTTCATTATTTTTGATTGCCGAGTAATACTCCATTGTATATATGTACCACCATTGTATATATGTACCACATCTTCTTTATCCATTCATCCATCGATGGACATTTGGGCTCTTTCCATACTTTGGCTATTGTTCATAGTGCTGCTATAAACATGGGGGGTGCGTGTGTCCCTTCAAAACAGCACACCTGTATCCCTTGGATAAATACCTAGTAGTGTTTATCCAGGGATTTATCTAGAGTACTTATCCAAGGATAAATTTATCCAGTATTTATCCCAGCAATTGCTGGGTTGTAGGGTAATTTTATTTTTAGTTTCTTGAGGGACCTCCATACTGTTTTCCAGAGTGGCTGCACCAGCTTGCATTGCCACCAACAATGCAAAAGATATCCTCTTTCTCTGCATCCTCGCCAACATCTGTTGTTTACTGAGTTGTTAATGTTAGCCATTCTGACAGGTGTGAGGTGGTATCTAGAGCATAAACATTTTGAGATTATTGGTGCTAAGATACCAAATTATATAAACACTTATGTGATTCATCTGATTTCTCTTCAAATTCTAAAGGTATGTTTCATGTAGTTATTTTTTTTGCCTTTATGTCAATGATACGTATATTTTAATTTGGTGGAGGAAAGCCAACACTTAAAAATTTTTTTAATGTTTTATTTTATTTTGAGAGACAAAGTGGAAGCAGGGGAGGGGTAGAGGGAGAGGGAGACACAGAATCCAACGCAGGCTCCAGGCTCTGAGGTGTCAGCACATTCCCCGATGTGGGGCTCAAACCCACAAATGCGAGATCATGACCTGAGCCAAAGTCAGGCGCTTAACTGAATGAGTCACCCAGGCACCTCTGAAAGCCAACACTTTAAAGTTAGCTGAGTTTTTCTCCGGAGTCCTCTCCTTTCTTTACTGTGCCATACCTTGTACCTGATGCCCCGTTCACATTACTGTGCCTTTAAAAATAGTCTTCTTAGGGTGCCTGGATGGCTCAGTCAGTTAAGCATTTGACTCTTGATTTTGGCTCAGGTCATGATCTCACAGTTGAGTGAGTTTGAGTCCCACATTGGGCTCTTCACTGGCAGCGTGGAGCCTGCTTAGGATTCTGTCTCTTTCCCTCTCTCTGCCCCTTCTTACTGTTTCTGTCTCTCTCAAAGTAAATATACTTAAACAAAAAAAACAAAAAAAAAACCTTCTTAGAGGGATCTATTTAGGTTTTAAAAAATATCCTTTAGTACTTTATGACTATAAAAATAATTCCTCCTCAAAAAATTAAAAATAGAAATACCATGTGATTCAGTAATTCCACTACTGGGAGCACCTGGGGGGCTCAGTCAGTGTCCAACTCATTTTTTTTTTTTTTTTTGTTTATTTATTTTTGAGAGAGAGAGAGACAGAGTGGGAGCAGGAGAGGGACAGAGAGAGGGAGACACAGAATCCAAAGCAGGCTCCAGGCTCTGAGCTGTCAGCACAGAACCCAACACAGGGCTTGAACTCATGAACTGTGAGATCATGACCTGAGCTGAAGTTGCCTGCTTAACCAGCTGGGCTATCCAGGTGCCCCAAATGTCCGACTCTTGATTTCAGCTCAGGTCATGATCTCACAGTTTGTGAGATTGAGCCTCATGTTGGGCTTTGCATTAACAACATGGAGCCTGCTTGGGATTCTCTCTCCCTCTCTCTCTGCCTTTCCCTCTCTCTCTTTCAAAATAAATAAATAAACATTAAAAAAAATATAATCCCACTACTAGGTATTTACCAAAGAAAAGAAAAACATTAATTCAAAAATATAGATGTTCACTGCAGTATTATTTACAAGAGCCAAGATATGGAGGCAACCTAAGTGTCCATCAGTAGATGAGTGGGTAAGGAAAATGTGGTATATGTACACAATGGAATATTACACAGCCATAAAAAAGGATGAGATTGTGCCATTTGAAATAACATGGGTGGACCTAGAGGGTATTATGCTAAGTGAAATAAGTCAGACTGAGAAAGACAAATATATGATTCTACTTATAAGTGGAATCTTTAAAAAAAATGGATAAATAAACAAAAAGCAGAATCAGACCTGTAAGTACAAAGAAAAACCTGATGGCAAGGAAAAAAAAAAAAGAAAACAAAAAAACCTGATGGCTGCCCGAGGGGAGTGGGTGGGGGGTATGGGCAGCATGGGTGAAGGAGAGTGAGAGATACAGGTTTCCAGTTATGGAATCAGTAAGTTATGGGAATAAAAGGAATATGGTCAATGGTATTATAACAGTGATGTAATGGGACAGATGGTAGCTACACTTGTGAGCACAGCATAATGTATAAACTTGTCAAATCACTAAGTTATACACCGGAAACTAATATAATATTGTGTTTCAACTACACTGAAATTAATAAAAATTCCTGCTCAGTGTAGGCATTTTGAAAAAATGCAAAAAAGTACAAAAGTTATTGAAGCCCTATATTCAAGGATAACCTAATTGAATTGTAATTATATCCTTTCGCCTTTTTTTTCCTATGAGAGATCTTTTAAAAAGGATTATACCAGTATTTGTGATCTTTTCTCTTAGTTCTCATGCACATGAAATGGACAATAAGCAATTTTGGAAAGTCTACTATGAACATCTAGAAAAAGCAGCTCTACATGCTGGTATGTAAGGGGAAGTGAAAGGGAGGCTGGGGAAAAAAAGGTGGTTTAACTATTTAATTTTTTACTGCTTAATTGTGCATGAAATCAGGAAACAGAAATGAGTAATGTACTATCCTGATAACCTTTGGATATATTTTATTGTTTCCTCATATTACTAGAGCTAGAAACACCCTCACATGAGGAGACCCAGAGGACAAATGTTAACATTTCTCTAGTGGTTCCAATGACTTTTTTTCTTGCAGAGAAAGAGCTGCAAAATGATGTAAGAGATGAGAAGTCCATTGGAGATGAAAGTTGGGAGCAGCCTCAGGAAGGAGATGTTGGAGCTCTTTATCATGAGCAGTTAACATCAAAAACTGACTGTCAGGAAAGACTGGACCACACCAACTTCCGATTTTTGCTCTGGCGAGCTCTGGCAAAATTCCCAGAGAGGGTAGAGCCACGGTCCAGGGAGCTTTCCCCACTTTTCCTGAGATTTATCCAGTAAGTATTCCTTTCCAGGAGTATGTCCCTGGTAGAGTATGAGGAAGAGAAGATGTGAAGTCTTCAACTCCCAAGTAGGCTGTTTTTTTAGTATGTCCATCACATTTTCAAACCATTGGCTCATCTGTAAAGCACTGGCTCTCTCAGATAACAGCTAGTTTTTTTTTGCCACTTAATTTGACACCAGTTAAAATGTAACCATGCCACAAATGGTGTTAATAAAAATTCCAAGTTAAAAAAAAATTATAGGGGCAACTAGGTGGCTCAGTTGGTTAAGTGTCTGACTTCGGCTCAGGTCACGATCTCATGGTTCATGGGTTTGAGCCCCACATTAGGCTCTGGGCTGATAGCTCAGAGCCTGGAGCCTGCTTTGGATTCTGTGTCTCCCTCTCTCTCTCTCTGTCTCTCTCGCTCTCAAAAATGAACATTAAAATTTTTTTTATTTTAAATTAAAAAATATAAAAATAGAAATTCCGGGTTACAGGGGCGCCTGGGTGGCTCAGTCGGTTAAACATCCAACTTCAGCTCAGGTCATGGTTTCACAGTCCGTGACTTCGAGCCCCGCATCCGGCTCTGTGCTGACAGCTTGGAGCCCGGAGCCTGCTTTGGATTCTGTGTCTCCCTCTCTCTGTGCCCCTCCCCCGTTCATGCTCTGTCTCTCTCTGTCTCAAAAATAAATAAACATTAAAAAAAATTTTTTTTTAATTGCAGGTTACAAAATAAGAAAGGCTTGTTGAATTAGATTAGCATACAAAGGCCTTGTTATTTTTTGCCTTGTTGTTTCATTGCCTTTCTTGGGGCTTTAACGTGTTTTCCAGAAACCCAGCCCCAGCCACTGTGTTGTCAGCCTGCTTATGTTTCCTAGGATGCTGAGGGGGAATGTACTTTGTATGTTACTACAGAATAACAACTTTCTGGAGCATTGTTTTGTTTTGAGTAGTTAGTTGGATGACTTTAAAACTCTAAAGATACGGGATGTGATGTACAGAACAGGACTAATCATCAACGAAGAGTATGTTTTATAGTAGTATTTCATTATATGGGAAAGTGTCATATGTGTAACTTAAGCAGGCTACAAACCACAGCATGCTTGGCTTGTTCAAAGAACAGCAAGAAAGTCTGAGTGGCTATAGCAGTGACCCTGGGAGAAAATAGTAAAGATTAGGCCAAAAACTTAACAGGAGACCAAATTGTGTAGGGCCTTCAAGTGACGGTAAAGGACTTGTTTTTTTTCTGTTAGTGAAATGGAAAGACATCAGAAGGTTTAAACAGAGGTGACATGACTTAAGATTTCTTAAGGATTTTTCTAGCTGTCATGTCAAGAATAGACTGTGGGTCGGTCAGAGCAGATAGACCAGCTTCAGAGATTATAAAGTCCGGCAAGAAATGTGGGTGACTTGACCAAGGTTGTAGTAGTACAGCTGATGAGGAGTGGTTGAATTCTGCTTATTCTTGGAAAGATTTCAAGTCAGTAAAATATATTTGGGGGGGATTACACTTAGAACAGCCTGTGCAATTTGGTCAGCCAACAGATCAGATGTGTAAGTGTTTGGGGGAAAAGGGGGAATGTTGGTACAGGAAGGTGAAAGGGGAGGAATTGGGTATGTCTCCAAGGTTTTGAGCTGAGCAACTGGAAGAAGAGAGTCACCATTTACTGAGATTGGGAGGAAAGCACATGTTTGCAGATTTGTGGGGGAGATCAGGAATTCATTTTTCTAGGTGTTATGTTTGGGATACTGAATAGCCATCTAAATAGGGATGTTGAATAGGCAGTTGAATTTGAAGTTTAAAGTTGGAGGGAAAGGTTTGGCCTAAAGATTATAAATTGAGAATCATCAGTATAAACATGATTTTTAAATCGTGAGACCAGGAATGAAGCTACACCTAAGGTGTAAATGTAGAGAGAGAAGACTTCCAAGGACTGATAGCTGAGATTTAGAAGTTGGGAGATAAGGAGCCAGCAAAGGAAGCCAGAAAGAGTGAGAGAAGAACCAAGACCATGTAGCATCCCAGGTGCCACGTAAAGAAAGCATTTTGAAGAGGGAGTAATTAGTTGGATCATACATATCTGAGATGTCAGTCAGATAAAGCATAAGAATTGATCATTGGCTTTAGAAGGCATCTTAACAAGAGTTGTTTTGGTTAACCTGGTAGGGATGAAAGCCTGATTAAAATGAGCTTAAAAGGAAACAGAACTAAAAATGAAAACAGCAAGTGTGGATAGTTCTTGTAAAAAAGAAGCAGACAGGTGGAGGGTGATGTGGGAGTGGAGAGAGCTGCTGTTAGTAAGTAGGTTGCTGTTTAAGATATAAGCAGCGCACCTGTGTGTAATGCTGGTGTTGTGAATGATCCAGAAAGGAGGGAAAATTTGTAATGTAGGAGAGGGAATAAAATTGCTGGAGTCATGTCTTTGAATAGTTAAGATAGGATCCAGTGCATAAGTAGAAAAGTTTATATGAATAATTCATTCTGGCAAAGGTTACAAACAAAGATTCAGGCAGGTCAGTAGGTTCCATGGTGGAAGAGTAATGATTTTTTCACCTAATTCTTCAGGCTTCAATTTATTTATAGCATGAAAACAATATTTAGCTTCCCTGCCTTGTTTTGAAGATCATATAAAATAATGTTTATCAGTTGTTTTGTGTGCTACAAAGAGCTATACATATGGAAGCAAGTACTAATGGTGTTAACAGGAAATAAATTTCCTGCTCTGTTAATTTTCTAAATTTTTCCCTAAAGAAAGAAAGGGATTACTAATAGATTCCTGGGGATGGAGAGAGGAGCCTGTAAGATGTCGTTTCTGAGTTTAAGAAGACTTAGAGACTATAGATACACAATATTTTTTTAAAAGATACACAATTTAAAAAATATTTAACATTAGTTGGCAAGGATTACCCGTGGCAAATACTTTTATAGATGATCCAAACTAATGGAAAATGCAAATGTCACCTTTCATTTTGACTTTGAAATATATTATGGGCTTTTTATTTTATTTTTTTTACTAGAAATTTACATTTCTAAATATGTTTCCAACAATTCAGTGTTAGAACTAATTTGTGAATCCCTTGTAAACAAACATTCTTTGAGAAGAACCAAACCAGAGGCAGGAGTGACTAACAATGACAATACCTTGATAACAGGTGACATCTAAAGAGTCCCTGCTGTGTGCTAGAAGCACTCTTGTGAGTGCTCCGTGTGAGTTATCTTACTTAACAAACACTAGTGAACATGCTGTGCATGGAGATATAGTTTAAAATTTATGTTCTATATGGTTAACTGAGTGTTGGGATTATAGTGGGGGTGCTGTTCAGTAGATGATGGTATGGTTTGTAACCGACACAGCAACCTTGTTCATTTTATTTATTCGTCTGCCTGGTAGGTATCAAGTGCTAGATCCTGCTGGCTGAAAATACAGAGTTGACTATAGTAAAGTGTCCCAGCTCTCCAGGGCTAGTTTTGTGTATTCACCTGGAGTTTAACGTGTGTTGACCTGGAGTGTCTTCCAGGTGTGCTGGGAGGGTGCTACCCTCAAACATGTTATTTTATCAGTGTATTTTTGAGTACAGACTTTAAAGCCTGTCTGATCGATTTCCTTGTGTCTGTAGCCCAGTGCCGTCCATGCACAAAACAGACCACAAATGAACAAGTTGTTGGATGATGGAATTAAAATGACTCAAAAGCAATGCACTCTGTGGCAGCCTTCAAAATAATATTAGTTACTTGAAATATCAGACCAAAATTAAAGGGATGGAATCTAAATAAAAACAAACGTGAATAGGAATTGGATAAGCTTAGTTTAAAGAGGCAAAACACAAATACTTTGTGATTTTCATTACCTGGACATTCAGTTTGAGTCTGTGTCATGCTGTGTCTGCCCCTGAAAGCAATGGAGTTGACAGTCCACCTGTCTTACCAGACCACGTCCAGAGGACTGAATTTTGCTGTGGCACTATATTTGCAAAAGGACATTGGCAAAGTATAGTGGGTCTGGGTGAAAGTGACTGGCATGGTCTTAGTGCTATGCTTTCCTTATTTAATAAAATCCACCCCTATACCCACCTCCCCCAGTTACGGTTCCAGAGACAGAGAGACTGATTTCAGCTCAGGCCAAAAGAGATTTTTCAAATATTTTTAACAGTGTAACAGTGGGATTTTAAAAGTGTAACTGCAATTAATGGTAGGTTTGCCAAACCAGGTACTTAAGAGGGGCTGAATAAGAAAGAATCATGTGAGGAGGTTTGGCTAAGGTGCCCCTGGTGACTCTTCACTGTGTGACTCTGAACCATGGACGTACATCCATCTGTCACAAACAGAATTAGGACAACTCCACTTCATCTCTTTCTCCTGTAGCAACGAGTATTACCCAGCAGACCTGCAGGTCGCTCCCACCCAGGATCTGCGCAGGAAAGGGAAAGGGGTGGCCGTGGAGGAGACTGAAGAGGAACCCGATGCTGGAGATGACGAAGAGCTGGAGGAAGAAGTGGTGCCCATGGGTGAGCCCTCACAGAAGAAAAAGACCAGAAGAGCTGCAGCAAAGTAAGTTCAACATTGCTGGAAGATCACAGATCCAGGGTTCTGGGAGAAACGGGAAGAGACCTCTGATGGCCTAAGTGTGACATAGCTAGCCTTGGACAAGACGAACCACTCAGATAATTACTCAGAGGAGTGCTGCGTCACCTTGCGATTTTCTTTTGCAGCCCAAAGAAACCTGCCAGTTTTCCGAGTTTTTTGGTTGCTTATTATTACGTATTTTGCCCCTGACTTGAGTTGTCGGGATTTTGGGGGTCATCTAATCATAAGTGCTTTTTATCGACAAGAGCATTGGTCCTCGAGTGGTTGAATGCTCTTTGATCTTTGTCCTTCACTCTCATGGCACCAGGGTGTTATTTTGTGTGCTAGTGGAACACGTAATGGAACATCTCTTATAAATCTGTCAGCGCTTTTGCCTTTTGACTTGTCCCTACCCCTTGCCCCCATTACATTCTCTTTCCTGTCATCTGGGGTGTTCACTTACGTAAATTGTTAAGAAACCTCAGAAAAAGTAGAAGTGATCAGGCTTTCAGAAGTTACTGCAGCTTCCTTGAAGACTCTGCATTGAGGCTGCAAGGATCCAGTGTATTGGTGCTACCGTGTTATTTTAGCACTTTATAAATCTCAAACTGATCTGCCTATTCAGTCTTCCCACGAGCCTTTTATTGGTTCATTCAGCAGCTGTTCTGAGTGCATTTTGTTAAGTGTTGGGCTTCAAAGCTACACAGGAAGCACAGTCTAATACCTGGTCAAATTTTTTTATAGAAGAAGTATTTTTAAAGGAGTTTTAGGGCAGGACAAATCCAAAAACAACGACAAAAACTGAGTCCTAGGATCATAGTGAAAAATGACTTAATTCTATCACAAAGAGAAGATTGTTACAAAGGAGAGGCCCCACTGAAGCTGAAAGATGAAAGAAAGCCTGCTGGGCAGCTAGGGCAGGGAAGGACTTGGCAGCTAATGGAAATAGTGTGAGAGCGCCTGAGTGGCTCAGTCAGTTAAGTGTCTGACTCTTGATTTCGACTCACATCATGATCTCACCTGAGTTGGTGAGTTCGAGCCCTGCATCTGGCTCTTTGCTGACAGTGCAGAGCCTGCTTGGGATTCTCTCTCTCTCTCTTTCTCTCTCTCTCTTTCTCTCTTTCCCTCTCTCTTCCTCCCTCCCTCTCTCCTCTCCCCCCCCTCTCTTTTTGCCCCTCCTCCCCTGTGTTCTCTCTCTCTCTCTCTCTCTCTCTCTCTCAAAATGAATGAATGAATGAATGAGATAGTGTATAAAGCATAGGGGCAAGAAAGAGTGTGGCCATGCTTCCTGAAACTAGTTCCTTTTGTTTCTGCCTTCTCATAACTCTGAGCGTTCTGTCCCCTACTACTTTCTCCAAGACCAAGATTGCTGTTTTCTTCTTCGTATCCTCAGCACACAGCTAGCAAAAGATTAGTCCTCGTATTTCTTTGTTGAATAAATGAATAAGCTACTTATCCAGTCATACCTCTTTCTTTCTTACCTCTGGACCTTTGCTGTGTCCTCCCCTCTTTCTGCTGTGCCTTTGCCTCACACCTGCCAACTGAAATTCTACTCATGCTTCCAGAAACTGTTCTGTGCTACTTCTTTACAGAAGCTTGTCCTGTCTTTTAAACTGAAAGTTCTCTTAACTCAGCTTCAGACTCAGAGCAGCCATTTCATGCCTCTATCATGGTGCTTCTCCTTGCCTTGGATATTAATGAATTTTTTATAGATCTGCCATATAAATCAGAATGTCTTTTAAGGATAAGGTTCACGTCTTAATTTTTCTGCCCCCTGTAGCCAAACTTAGAATATTGCTAACATACACCAGTTAAAATGTGAGGGGGACGCCTGGGTGGTTAGGTCAGTTAAGCATCTGACTCTTGATTTCAGTTCAATGATGTCAGTGTTGTGAGTTCAAGCCCCTCACTGGGCTCCACACTGGTTGTGGAGCCAACTTAAAAAAAAAAAAAAAAGGAAAAGAAAATTTGAGTAAATTGGTACTCACATTCCTGTGTCATCTCAATAAATTCATAGTCCCGAGTTTGTAATCCTTCATGGAACATGGTCCTTGCTAGCAAGTATTTATTGAGAACATACAAATTGGTTCCTGTTTTCTTTGGCTCTTTAAGGCCACATGGAGCATAAAAAAATAATACATGTTGGGGGGAAGGAGTAGGTATTTTCAAAGAAAATTTTAAAAGTTTATTTGTAAAACTGTAAGGAAGGGCTCAGTGATAAGTATATATGGACATTGTATCAGACTTCTCTAGAGAAGCAGACCAACAGAATGAAGGTGTGTGTGTGTGTGTAAAGATTTATTTTAACGAATTGGCTCATGTGATTATGGGAGCCAGTAGGTCCAGAATTTGTAGGGCAAGATGGCAAGCTAGAAACTTAGGCAAGATTTGGTGCTATAGTCTTGAGCACAAAATTCATAGACTGGGATTTCTATGTCACAATTTTATGGCAGAATTCCTTCTCTGAGAAATACCTGTTTTTGCTCTTAAGGCCTCATTGAATGAGTCCGATCCACATTATTGAGGGTAGTCTCCTTTATTTAAAGCCGACTGATTTTGTCAACATCTACAAAATACTTGCAACACCTAGATTAGTGTTTCATTACATAACTGACTGCTGTAATTTAGACAGGTGGACACATAAGACTAACCATCACAGGTATGGAGGCTAAATAAGCACGAGTGCTACCCTTATCCCCATTTCTCCATAATATGTAAAGAGGTCCTAACTTCAAGATTACTTTCTCTGTTAATAGAGTCCCGTAGGACTTTTACAGTTTTGCATTCTTTTGCCCGGGAGCAGAGGAGGAGCACTGTTTACTAAACTCTTAGGAGCAGAGTCCCCACAAGTTTGGTTCAATCCTTGCAGGAAATCCAGGAGGTGGTATCTTTGCCTGAATGAGGAAACTGAGACTCTGAAACATTAAGTCGCTTTCCCCAAAGTCAGCATCACCTGTGCAGCATGGTTTCTATCTCTCTTCACTTCTCCCTGCTTTTAGTCTTGAAATAGGCAGATAAAACCTCTTCAAATCGGAACGTTTGTTCATTCAGGTTTTTTTTTTTTAAGCCCTATACAGCTTATAAATTATACACAGAGAGAAAACAGTTTGTTTCCCAAGTACTATTTTAAAGCCTCATTGGGGCACCTGGGTGGCTCAGTCGAAGTGTCCAACTTCGACTCAGGTCATGATCTCACTGTTCCCAAGTTGGAGCCTCACGTCGGGCTCTGTGCTGACAGCTCAGAGCCTGGAGCCTGCTTCAGATTCTGTGTCTCCCTCTCTGTCTCTGCCCCTCCTGCTCTCGTGCTCTGTCTCTGTCTCTCTCTCAAACAAACATTAAGAAAAAAAAAATTTTTTAAGCCTCATGAAGCCTATGGATTAGGAAGTTGAGCGAGTCACTGAGCTCTCTTCTCAGCCTCTTTTATTGGATGTAGTGGATGATCTAAGTGGCTTGGAGGCAGTCCCATATCCATATTTAACTTTTGACCACAGAATATTGTTCTTTCTTACTCCTTCTTGGTAACCAAGAGTCGTGGTTACCCAAACATGGACCTCTGTTTCCTGACATCAGTGTTCATGTTTTATGAAAGTGAGGAAGATTATATTTCACCATCTTCTTGTCTACTGCATCGAAACTAGACAAGGAATCATTTCAGAAATTACCTGTGTTCAACTTTGCAATGTATTGCTGTTTGATTACTTCCCATGTTTGGTTAATTTAAACCATTCGAAGCATATCCTGAATGATTTTCTGGGGGAGAGCCTAGATTTCAAAGGAAGGCCTGCGTGAGATTGAGAATTTCTGTAGAATAATTTCCTAAATGCAAATAATTAAAACTTGTTTGTGAGTTAACAGTGAAACCATAGTCAAGGTGTTTGGCATAGTTGTCAGAGAGACTAAAATTGGTGGGCACTATCATCTTAAGAAAATCTCTGTTCTTTAATTCTGTGTTGCCTGTGGTTTTTGTTTTTTGTGTTTTTAGGCAGTTAATTGCTCATTTGCAAGTTTTCTCAAAGTTTTCAAATCCACGAGCCTTATATCTAGAATCCAAATTATATGACCTGTATCTTCAGGTAAGTAAAATAAATTCTTGCCACTCTAATTCTTTGTGAAATTTTCTCTTGTCATTTACTTTATCAGAATAACTTTTAGGTTTTTAATAATTGTTAATAAATAGGGCCTATGTCTACCTTTCCAGTACAATGTTTTAAAAGTTAATAATTATTTTCTGTATCTTGAGAAACAGTTTTAGACAGTACTGATTTTGTTGGTATTAAAGACATCTTGGGTAACATTGATCAGCTGTATTAACAATGGGTTTGTGCCAAAAGAAGCTAGCTACTTTTCCTTTTACATAAATTGGTCTTACGGAGTGCTGGAATTTCAGGATCTGTTAGATTGAGTGAAAGCTGATAGTTGGAATAAGAATCTGTTGCAGTCACAATATATGATCTTCAGTTACAGAAGAGATTGTAGACGAAATTTAATGCCAGAAGCTGAGTAAGCATTGGTTGTCATTCTAGGCCATAAGGGGAAACAAAATTTCCTTTTTTCATTTGGATGTTTCTTAACGGGAGACTTATATGATTTCAGCAGAATTTATCTTCATTCTGCCCATTACTCACATATAACTTCCCATGGTATATGTGACTTCATTAATTTATTCTATAAAATATCATTCTTAGCTGTTGCTACATCAGGATCAAATGGTGCAGAAAATAACCCTGGATTGTATAATGACATATAAGCATCCACATATCCTCCCTTACAGGTAAGTTACTTGAAGCTAAAGAAATGCTGTTTCTTTGGCTGATTTTTATCTTTCTACCTGAGAGCCTTTCTAAAATAATTTTCTGAAGGCCTAGGAAATTTCCCTCTTTTCTACCATAATCATAATGCTATTTTCAAGTAATAAATGAAAACTGAAAGTATATTTGTGTGTTAAGAGTGATTCTTCATCAGTAATAAGGTAGGAAAGAGAATATTAATTGATATGTGTTGAGAAGGTTATATCATGTTGCTTCAGTAACGCCAAAATCTTGGTGATTACGCAGGGAATCATAATGATCTCTCTCTGTAAGAACAAAGGAAAGCTTTTGTATGAATCTCTTTGAAACAGCTGAGTTATTGACTGTTACTTCCTTATAGTCACTTTTACCTTTTAAAATTTGAAAGCCTGGGGCGCCTGGGTGGCGCAGTCGCTTAAGCGTCCGACTTCAGCCAGGTCGCGATCTCGCGGTCCATGAGTTCGAGCCCCGCGTCAGGCTCTGGGCTGATGGCTCAGAGCCTGGAGCCTGTTTCCGATTCTGTGTCTCCCTCTCTCTCTGCCCCTCCCCCGTTCATGCTCTGTCTCTCTCTGTCCCAAAAATAAATTAAAAAACGTTGAAAAAATAAATAAATAAAAAATAAAATTTGAAAGCCTGTCATTTTGTGAAAATTTTCCTTTATGGATATCAACCACAATATGGGTATTCTTAATACCTGTTTCAGTTTTTTGGATTACTGTACTATATTGCATTTTTTAAAGGTACCATTGATTATTAAATGATGATTTGTGCTGTATTCTATTTTTAAAGGGAAAACTTACAAAGATTGCTTGAAGACCGAAGCTTTAAGGAAGAGATAGTGCATTTTAGCATTTCTGAAGATAATGCAGTAGTGAAAACAGCCCACCGAGCAGATCTGTTTCCCATTCTGATGAGGTATTTGTACTGTTTACAACTGATTTTTTTAAGTTGATCACAAAAACAGTTGTGAATGGAGTATTATGATTCTTTCATTTATAATCATATGATTATTCCTTCAGCTATAATTTTTTCAATTATAATGGAATATTTCACTTTTTATTTTATTTTGATTTTTTTTTTAATTGGACCTTTTGGAGAAGTCAAATTGTTATAGAAACTTACTTGAAAATAATTTGTCCCTGGGGCATCTGGGTGGCTCAGTTGCTTAAGAGTCCCAATTCTTGGTCTCGGCTCAGATTGTGATCTCACGGTTTGTGAGTTCAGGCCCCGCGATAGGCTCACACAGTGGTGGTGTGGAGCCTGCTTGGGATTCCCCCCACCCCTCTCTGTCCTTCCCCTGCTTGCATTCTCTCTCTCAAAATAAATAAATAAACTTTAAGATAAGATATAAAATAAACTTTGTCCCTAACATAAAGAAAGATCTTGCCGTGGAGTTATTTTAATAATAATGTTAAAATTAAATCCAGTATTCCTCTAAATTTTATTGAAAAATAGTAAAAATAATTCATTCATTTGGTATGTAACTAATTATGATTATAAAAGCTATTGATTTTTGGTGTTGATAATGTAACCACCCACAGTACAGACCTTTGTTATATTCATTTTAATAGTTTTCATTGGATTTTCTTGGTTGAAAAAGTAATCGTTAATAACAGTCATTAAATTATTAGTCTGCTGTTTAAAAAAAACTCCTTAAGGTTCCATTTTACTCGAAATAAAGTAGGAGGTCCTCACTCCTCCTTCGAGGGCCTGGTATGACCTCCCTGCAGCCTGCCTGTCCAGCCACATGGTTTCCATTCACTGCCCCCCTCAGAGCCCACTTCCAAGTCTGTGGACCTGCTCATCTCTGTGCTCACAACACAACTTGGCTAGCTCTTCTTCTTCACTCAGTCTTCTCTCCGATGTCATGTTGTCAGGATGCCTTCCTTGACCACTTTGTGTAAAATCGCACCTTCCTCTAACCACCCTTTAGTCCCCTGCCTCGCTTTATTTTTCCTCATAATTGTCCGGCATATCCTCTTTCTTATCACTTGTCTCCCCTGACAGAAGGTACTCCATGGCCTGTAGTAAATGTTAGTCAAATTAATTTTGTCTTTTATGGTAAAAACAAACAAGCCTTATTTTTTCTGTTTTTTAAATTTACATATCACCTACACAGAGTAGAAGAATGAACTGTGGTGGTAGTGGTTGTGGTTATCCTTGTCTTGCTGCCATATTTAACAGTAATGCTGCTAGAGCAGCCCTTCTTGAAGTGTAGTCTGCCCCTTCTTGGCGGGGGCTGTCGCTGAGATGCTCTCAGGCGGTCTGTGAGGTTAAGACTTTTTTCATAGTACTACTAAGACATTACTTTTTCCCAGCATGCCGATATTTGTGCTGACGAGGCAGAAGCAACTTCTGGTGCCCCACGACTAATCAGGACAGTGCCTCCTAACTGTACCAGCCATTCTTCATTACCACACACCCGGAGTTAAAAAAATCCTGGTTTCATTAATGTTCTTGGTGAATCTTAAACCTTGAGTACTCATCTTTTTATTGTCTTGTATGACAAAGTAGGAAATGTGCATAAAGCACTTCTGCTGAATACTGGTTGTCTCATTGAATGGCCTATTTTCCAAATTACCGATGCGTGTTACAGAATCACTGGTGGGTAAAGATCCATTCAAAGTGCAAGATAGACAGATGGAGATTAAGGTAACAGATCACAGAGTTTATGAATATGTTTCAGATTGCACATTGCAACTAGCCTTTTTTTTTCAACGTTTTTTTTTTGTTTTTGTTTTTGTTTTTATTTTTGGGACAGAGAGAGACAGAGCATGAACGGGGGAGGGGCAGAGAGAGAGGGAGACACAGAATCGGAAACAGGCTCCAGGCTCCGAGCCATCAGCCCAGAGCCTGACGCAGGGCTCGAACTCACGGACCGCGAGATCGTGATCTGGCTGAAGTCGGCCGCTTAACCGACTGCGCCACCCAGGCGCCCCAAATGCAACTAGCCTTTAAGAAACTACCGCTTGTTGGGGCGCCTGGGTGGCTCAGTTGGTTAAGTGTCCGACTTCAGCTTGGGTCATGATCTTACGGTTTGTGAGTTCGAGCCCCGCATCAGGCTCTGCTGACAGCTCAGAGCCTGGAGCCTGCTTTGGATTCTGTGCCTCCCTCTCTCTGCCCCTCCCCTGCTCATTCTCTCTCTCTCTCTCTCTCTCTCTCTCCCTCTGTCTCTCTCAAAGAATAAATAAACATTAAAAAGAAAATTAAAAAAATAGAAAAAATGGAAAGTACCACTTGTTGAAGTTTGGTGTAGTATCAAAGTGCAA
This sequence comes from Puma concolor, assembly GCF_028749965.1. Classification (NCBI taxonomy): domain Eukaryota; kingdom Metazoa; phylum Chordata; class Mammalia; order Carnivora; family Felidae; genus Puma; species Puma concolor. Next base: position 20,413,842 of record NC_141673.1, on the reverse strand, counting down.
TATCCACAGTTATCACAAAAGAATTATCTGAAAGTTTACAAAATATGTTTCCTTTCCCCACCTGCATATCTGTTTAAAGTCTGGATTTTCTTCAACTACAATACGTTGCAATTGATTGAATGCAGAAACGGATAGGAAAATCCAGTTATCTTCTAATAAGCAAGATAGTAAAGAAATGTGAAAATAAGTAAAAAAATATAAGTAAGTCTAGACTCACTAAGTTTTGGTGGGGAGAGATTTGGAAAATAAAATTATTTTTTATCAAAAATATTACTGATGGTAACCCATTTTAATTTCTACTATGATAAATATCAATAGATAAAACTCATACAAAAGCTCTTTGGGGACCTCAAAAATGTTTAAGAGTATAAAACACCCCAATCTAATAGGTTTTGCTAGTGATTCTGTCTTGCATTTCTGGGATACTTCTTATTTAGCTTTAATATTGTTTTAATGCATTACTGGATACTGTAATTAGAAATGAGTATTATGAGGCACCTGGGTGGCTCAGTTGGTTGAATGTTCGACTTCTGCTCAGGTCATGATATCACAGCGTGTGAGTTTGAGCCCCTCATCAGGCTATGTGCTAACAGCTCAGAGCCTGGAGCCTGCTTCGGATTCTGTGTCTCTTGCTCTCTCTGCCCCTCCCTCACTTGTGCGTGTGTACATGTGTTCTCTCTCTCTCTCTCTCTCTCTCTCTCTCTCTCAAAAATAACCACTAAAATTTTTTTTAAAAAGAAATGGGTTTTATGTTTATAAGCAAGAGTGGTATATAATTTTATTTTTGTTCCTAGCCCAACTCAATATCTTAGTTATACCACCTTCATAAATGAAAAAGGACTGTTCCTTCTTTCTCTCAGCTATGAAACTTTATAGCATAGCAATTAGTTTTCTTTGACAGTTTAAAAAATTCATCTGAAAAACTGTATAGGTTCCATGTTTACTCATGATTACTGTTCTATTCAGGTTTTCTTAAGTTCCTTTCACTTACTTATGTGTTTTGGCTTTTTCTTGCCCAGGAAATTCCCGATTTAATTGAAATCTTGCCAGTTTCCTTATTTTACTTAGAGTTGAATTCACTTATTTCCTTTTAATCTGTATATTATTGTTTTCATTTTTCCTTGATTAGATATACCTTTGGCTTGCCTATTTTACTGCTTTTTTCTTCGTATAAAGAACTACCCTTTGGCCTTTTATCTTTATTATTTCCTTCCTCCTGCTTCCTTCAGCCTTGTTTTTTGTTGTTGTTCTTCTAAATTTTATATGTTAAATAACTAATTTCTGTTTTCATCTTTCCTTATTTTATAATATATCCTTTTAAGTCCGTTGACTTGCTGTTCTTGGCTTTTAGGAAAACAAAATGACTAGAATTATGTTTTAGGATTAATGTGCAAAGAAAATAATGTTCTCTTAATTAACTTTTTAGGATTTTGTATGGCCGAATGAAAAATAAGACTGGGAGTAAAACTCAGGGGAAATCTGCCTCAGGGACCCGCATGTCCATTGTTCTGAGATTCCTTGCTGGGACCAAACCGGAGGAGATCGAGACATTCTTGGACCTGCTATTTGAACCTGTGAAGCACTTCAAGAATGGTAGCTCTCAACTCCCTGCTACTCTGAATGTGTGTTGTCTGCTGTAGATTTCTGATGTCTCAGGCTAAGTCTCCTGTGCTCTTGGACATCTTTCTCATGGACTGTTCCTCCCAGTCTTGATGGTAGACTTTTGGCTGAAATGGAATTCATTTGAAATTTTGATTGAATTAAGCAAAGCTCACACTGATCCTGAGGGTCGTCAGCATCCATATGTCAGTAAGCCCCTGATTAGAAAATGTGTATTTTTCAGGGGGAGCCTGGCTGGCACGGTCGGTGGAGCATGTGACTCTTGATCTCAGGGTTGTAAGTTCAAACCCCACGTTGGGTGTAGAGATTACTTAGAAAAAATAAGATCTTTAAATTAAAGGAAGGAAAGAAGGAAGGAAGGGAGGAAGGAAGGAAGGAGAGATAATGTATTTTGATTGTTGTTGTGCATTTAGGCCATTTGAAAAATGGTACTTACGCATACACAATGAATATGTTTCTCCTTAGAAACTTAAAGCATGCTGATGAATTAATTTCAGTTGTCTTGGTATTTAGTCACTCACTAAGTCATTCATCTATTGAGTAGTGATTAATTGAATACCTCCTGTACCCTGGACACTTTTCAATAATCTCTGCTCTCAACCTCACCGTCTAAGTGCAGTGAATGTAATAAGTATATAAAAATGAGTTGAAATGCTGTGTGGTCTGTTCTTTGGTGTGCAATGTTAGTAATTATTATTAATAATAATAATAGCTAACATTGTTGAGTGCATACTCCATGCCAGACATTATGGCAGATCCCTTTACATACAACTCAGTTGATCCTTAAAATAGTATCATTACTTGACTGGTCCCATTTTACAAATGAGGAAACTGAGACTTAGAGAGTGTAGTATTTTGCTTATAGCCACTCAGGTAGAAAATGGTAGTTTTGCTTTTGTTTCTGTTTGTTTTTTGTTTTTTTTAAGTTTATTTATTTTGAGAGAGAGCGAGCATCCAAGCTGGGTAGGGGCAGAGAGAGGGAGAGAGAGAGAATCCTAAGCAGGCTCCAAGGTAACAGCACAGAGCCTAGCATTGGGGCTCGATCTCACCAACTGTTGAGGTGCATGACCTAAGCTGAAATCAAGAGTTGGAAGCTCAACCACTGAACCACTCAGGTGCCCCAAAAATAGGAGAGAGAAAGAGAGAGAGAAAGAGAGAGAAAGAAAGAAAGGGAGGGAGGAAGGAAGGAAGGGGGAGGGAGGGAGAAAATGATAGCTGTTTCTGACTGCAGAACCTCTGCTGTAGTCCCATAATTGCTTTGCTTTAGGCAAACATAGATATTTATTTATAGGGTAATGTGTTACATTAAGTTCTGTATTTTTCTATGATAATGGATTCAGCTGTTAAAATGTTTTCATTCCGTATATTGCCCTGCAAAAGAATAGAAAGGCTTTTGTTCAGTGAAACAGCCTCCATTGTAAGAGGGTAGCTATAAATGGTACTCTTACAGGTGTACCATTTAGGTGTATGAATTAGCAAGCCTGTGATTTCATGCCAATTGGTTTGAAGTATAAAGCTCAAGCAGTAACAATTCAAGTCTTTTAAGTAAATTATGAAATCAATTTTGGTGCCTGTTTATAAAGAATTTTGTTTTATTTATTCACTAAGAACTACAAGAGGAAACATTTGATTCTCGGCATTTAAGAAACTTCTAATTAGTGGGACATTTCCTGTGAAACTGCTCAAATCAACATAGACAGTGAAAGCTGAGAGTGAGGAAAGTGTATGGAAAATTGCGAGGGGGAATGAAGACATTGTAACTCGGGTTTTGAGGAATAGTCTAAGTAGGATGAGAAGTGGGCTTAGAGACTTAGTTTTGGCACAAGTTTCTCTCTCTTTTATTCTGAGTTTCCTCATCTATAAAGTGATAATACTAAAATCTGCCATGCCTAGCTCATTGAATATTTGGTAAGAGAATCAGGAGAAAATATGTTAGGAAAGTACATTATCATCTACATGATCATACTGTATCATTGAGGGAAATTGAAATGAAGCTGTAATTGGAGAGTAACTAACATTTCCTTTTACTTGACATCTCTTGCACTAGGAGAATGCCATTCTGCAGTCATTCAGTCAGTAGAAGATTTGGATTTGTCTCAAGTTCTTCCTTTAGGTCGTCAGCATGGTATCTTAAATAGCCTTGAAATAGTATTGAAGAACATTAGTCATCTGATCAGTGCCTACTTACCAAAGATTTTGCAGATACTGTTGTGCATGACAGCAACAGTCTCACACATCCTTGACCAACGAGAAAAGGTGAGATTCACTGTAGATGTTTTTCTTCCTGGATGAATTATGTGGGTTTGAACTGTGTGGGTCCACTTGCAAATGGGATTTTTTTTTCTGATAAATACAGTGCAGTACTGTAAACGTACCTAATGATCTTCTTAATAACCTTTTCTCTAGCTGACTTTATTATAAAGTAATAATACAGAATTACAAAGTATAATACATATACAAAGTATATGTTAATTGACTGTTTATGGTATTGGCAAGGCTTTCAATCAACAGTAAGCTATTAGTAAAGTTTTGGGGGAGTTACACATAGACTTGTGACTGCGCAAGGGATCAACACCCCTAACCCTTGCATTATTCAAGGGTCAGCTGTATGTCACTTGTATATTTTAAAAAGAGGTTTAAAAACAGAGTGTGAATTAGTTCTGTATACATCTGAAAAACTAAAGTCAGGGATAGTTGAGCTGATGTTTGTCACATTTTAATTTCAAGAGCCTAGAGGTATAGGACATCTTCCAACTCTCATTTGTCCAGAGTAGTTGGAGAATGAACAGAATACTGTTAGCATCATCCTTGTTATTTTGAGGTAAGAATTGCCGAGAGGTCTTTTCTAAGTAAATGCTTGCCTACTAGGAGTACAATGTTTTGAATAAAGATCAGCAGCCAGACCAGGCGGCTAGCTCAATGCCAGAGGCTTCACAAGGCAGTAAATATTTTCTGAATTGTATTAAAGACAATATATTTATGTTCTGTTGAAACAAGTATACGGGCATAAGTATACTCTCTGGGAAGTCGAGAGAAACCTATGTCTTTATGGACTGAAGGCTTCTTAGAGAAAATGAGACTTGAAGTGCAGATCTAGATTCCCATTTCTGTTGATTCTCCATTAATGCTAAACAGGCACAGTTTTAACTGGGTTAAAAATCTGTTTCATTCATTTGATTTATGGATGTGCATGGTGAACTGTCTCTCAGATATGGTCATGATCACTGAAAATTGACAACCAAAATTTGACGCTGTTTTTTGGGCTATGTGTGGATACAAATCTGCTTTAGTAATGAAATTCTCGATTGCCGAGCTCCAGGGATTTAGAACACACCTTATATTTTGTTAGGCATCATTTTGTTTTCTTTACTCTTTCATTCATTCCTTCCACAAATATTAATTGAGCCCCTTTTGGGTGACAGGCACCATTCTGAGCACTGGAGATGGAATAGTGAACAAAGCAAACAAAACTTCCTGTCCATTCATTTATTCAATACTTATTTCACACCTACCTGCTATCTATCAGACATCATTCTAGGTGGGGAATGAGACAGGTAAGGACTCAGTGTCATGGGGAGAAAGAGAATCAATAAATAAATAATTAGAATAATGTCGGTTGGTGGGGAGTCCCCAGAGGGAAATAAATGAGACCCTCTGCAGATCTGTGAGTCATTCTCTGTGGAGCTCTCTCCTCCCCAGTACTCTGCCTGCAAATTCTTGCTGCCGTGCCTGGACTCTGCCTTCTCACACTAAATCCTGGAACTCCAAGCAGGAAACCGGGGAATGTGTAGGACTCACTTCCTCTGTTGCCCCCCTCTCCCAGGGCTTACTGTCCTTTACTGCCTGCTGTCTAGTATCTGAAAAATCATCATTTCGTATGTTCATATGAATGTTTCATATGTTCAGTTTTTTAGTTGCTTGAGAAGGAAGGCCAAACCTAGTCCTTGTTGATCCATCTTGAACAGATGCAGAAAAACTGCAAGCAGGCAGAGAACAGACCTCCGACTAACACAAGGTTAGGAGCAGCTCAAGTTCCCAATAGCCAGGGCAGAAAGCTCATAATACCCGAGGCACCAGGAAGAGTCCTAGGCAGGGCCTTGCCTCGGTGTTGGAACCAGATTAACTCTGGAATAAAGGCTGCCCTGGCAACACCTACCAAAGCTCACAAAGATCCAACTTCCCAAGTACATTAACTGCTTCTGAGAATAAAATGCAAAAGTTTTCAAATGATTTAAATGAAAATAAAATTCACAGTGTCTGACATCCAGTCAAGTTTTACCAGGCATGCCAAGAAGTAAGAAAATTTTATTCATAATAAGGAAAAAAACAGTCAATAGAAGCAGCACGAGCAATGGTATAGATGATAGAAATAGCCAAAAACTTAAAATAGCTGTTAGAAAGGAATACACTCCGTATATTCACAAAAGTAGAGGAAAACATGAGCATGTTGAGGGACATGAAGATGTGAAAATTTTTAAATAAAATGAGGGGATGTGATAGGAAGTGACAAACAGGGAGTGGATGGTGCTGCTTTTATTAAGGTGGTCAGTGTCTTCTCTAAGGAGGTGATAATTTGAACTTGTGTCTCCCCAGCTGTGGGAAGAACATTTCAGGCAGATAAAATGACCGGTAGTCCCTGAGGTAGAACAGCCTTGGCACATTCTAAGAGACACAAGGGTAAGATGGCTAAAGCACAGGAGCGACAGGACTCGTGTAAGGTAACGTTGAGAGCTGGGTAGGGCCTCTTGGGCTGTGAGCTGGATTTACTCCTAACTGTATTGGGAAACCTCGAAGAGGTTTGAAGCCAGGGAGTGATGAGGTCTGTTTGATGTTTTTAAAATCTCACTTTGATTGCTTTGTGGAAAAGAGGCTTGGGGGGGGGGGGGGGGGAGGGGGCAACAGTGAAAGCTGAAAAGAGGTCTTGGAAAAATTCTTTCTCTGTGTTATTTGAGAGCATCAGAGCCATACGAAGACTTCTGTGTGAATTTTCATTTGTGCCTTACAGTGAGTGATAGTGATTTTGTCTACACATGTATATATTAAATCGTGAAAGGTTAGAGGTTTTATAAACTCTGTATAAGTTGTCTGACTTCTTGGTTAACTTAGAAGCAGTTATTCAGTAATGCAGCCTTACTCTTGAGTCAACAGTTAGTAACTCCAAAGACCAATTATGCAATTTCATAGATCATTAGTTAGTGAGGTGCTATTGGAACTTTTTTTTTAAGGTTCTTGGACAAGTTCAAAGAATTCCTTGAAGTGCTGTAATGAATTATTACACAGTAATACTGCTTAAGTGAGTTAAACTTCTACATTTGTGTATTTGAACTAAGTTACACATTTATTTATTTTTATTTTTAATTTTATTTGTGTGTGTGTGTGTGTGTCTTTTAGCTCCTTTAAAACATTGACTGACACTGAAGTATATATCATGAGGGTTGTTGTGGTTTGATTTATTTTGGAATATTTGAACAATGTAGTAACTTTTAAATGTACATGAACTCAGTCATATTGACTGTTCCTCTCGGAGCAAAAGTCTACAATTGCTCGCTTTTAGGGCTTTTCTCAAGTTTACTAAATTATTGAGTAAATTGGGAAGCTGACACTGTAGAAACCAAGTGAGTGGAATGTGTAGATCCTACCCGATGTGGAGGGTGCCTGGTGGGAAGAGGGAAAAGGTGGGGGTGTCTGATTTGACATCATATTTGCTAAGGTTAGTTTCTTATTTTCTCCAGGGGATCATGATACCATATTGTTTCAAATGTAGGTAATAGTTTTTATCTTTTAGCAAACATGATAGACCTCATATTGAAAATATTGCCCGCAGAACTGAAGCAAAGCAGAATGACCTGTAACTGTATCACCTTGTGCTTGCCTGTTATTTCCTGTCGTTGTAATTTGTATAAAGAGATAATTAGCCACAAGTAGATGGTAGAAACCTGGGGGGTATGTGAAATATGATGATTCCTCCAATTTGCATGGTGAAGTAATGACATTGTTGCTCCCATTCACTTGAATTTAAAATGTGTTGTTTTAGATTCAAATACTTCTTTTGATCAAAATATCCAATTTTCATCACAAGTAACCCCCCCATTACTTTTCTTCATAATATCATGGCCATAAAGCTTGATGAAATTCATTATATTAGGGTATTGTGTTGTCTTCACAAATTTCAGAGTGGTTTTCCTCACACTAGTCAGCGTGGCTAAAATGAGCAAATCAGGAAACTAGACACTGGCGAGGATGTGGAGAAATGGGAACCCTCTTGCACTGTTGGTGGGAATGCAAACTGGTGCAGCCACTCTGGAAAACAGTGTGGAGGTTCCTCAAAAAATTAAAAATAGATCTACCCTGTGACCCAGCAATAGCACTGCTAGGAATTTACCCAAGGGATACAGGAGTGCTGATGCATAGGGGCATTTGTACCCAATGTTTATAGCAGCACTTTCAACAGTAGCCAAATCATGGAAAGAGCCTAAATGCCCATCAATTGAGAATGGATAAAGAGGATGTGGTTTATACATACAATGGAATACTACTTGGCAATGAGAAAGAATGAAATCATGCCATTTGCAGCAACCTGGATGGAACTGGAACGTATTATGCTAAGTGAAATAAGTCAGAGAAAGACAGGTATCATATGTTTTCACTCATATGTAGATCTTGAGAAAGTTAACAGAAGACCATGGAGGAAGGGAAGGGGAAAAAAATAGTTACAGAGAGGGAGGGAAGCAAACCATAAGAGACTCTTAAATACAGAGAACAAACTGAGGGTTGATGGAAGGTTGGGGAGAGGGGAAAATGAGTGATGGGCATTGAGGAGGGCACTTGTTGGGATGAGCACTGGGTGTTGTATGTAAGCCCATTTGACAGTAAATTATATTAAAAATTTTTTTCAGGGTGGCTTTTAGATTTCGACATAGATAATAAAGGTCCCTTGTAAAAATAAGTTGCCACTATATATCCAGGGCTCACAGTATGTTAATGAAATGGAAGAACAATGAGGGGTTGCACCTTACCCCATTTGTTTGATTTTTAATAACATTCCGTGCTTGGGAGAAAACTTTCTAGGCTTTTATCTCTCTGCTTGGCCTAAACCTCTTCATCCTTTAAGATCCACTAGAAATTCTGCCTCTCGCATGAAGCATTTATTTCCCTTTTCAAATTTGTAATTCCTCCCCTATTGGCTGTCTTCAGCGTTTTCAGTCTGTCACATAATTTAATATGTTTTCCTTTAGTGAGATTTTAAGCTGAGGTCAGAACTATGGCTGTCATGCCATTGGACTCATTGGTGGGGTCTCAATAAATTATTCTACTCTGAGCCTGAACAAACTGGCCACATAATTGTGATTTTGTAACTCATCAGGAAGGAGATGCCGCTAGGAGTAGCAGTATCTGTTATGAAAGAAGTTTGCTCTTAATTCAAACATCCACCCACTCTAGCCTCTGTGCCTCTAAAGACAAATTTTGATTTTTTTCCCATATTTTTCTTTGAACTGTATATTTTCAGATCATCCCATCCTCAATTTAATCACCTTATTCTCTTATACTGTATGAAGTATTCCACTATATAGACCATACATTCTTTAGTTCCCTAGACTAATTTTTTAACAAGAATAATTGAAAACTCCTAGTTTCAGAAAAAGTAAAAAAAAATAGGGGCGCCTGGGTGGCGCAGTCGGTTAAGCGTCCGACTTCAGCCAGGTCACGATCTCGCGGTCCGTGAGTTCGAGCCCCGCGTCGGGCTCTGGGCTGGTGGCTCGGAGCCTGGAGCCTGTTTCCGATTCTGTGTCTCCCTCTCTCTCTGCCCCTCCCCCGTTCATGCTCTGTCTCTCTCTGTCCCAAAAATAAATAAAAACGTTGAAAAAAAAAAAAAGTAAAAAAAATAAGTTATGAAAACAAAAAAAGAAAGTGACTTTCATTTGAAACAAAGATTTATTTTTCCCCCTAATCTAAGACATTGTGATGGCAAAAAAACTTTTGTTTAGAATGTTCTGTTCATAGGAAGAAATCAGGATTTTATTTGAGACAATTACTGGGATAAAGAAATAAAACAATGCAGGACACAAAACAGCTGTTCCATTTGTGATTTTTTTTTTCCCCTTAAGGACACTTTAACATGATTTTACTAGGCAGTGATAATGGAGCACACCTCACCATTTGACTTTAAGTCTCTGTTTACCCATCTTGTTCAATGAAAAAAGCAATATGATATACTCAGTTGACATTTCCATATGAATCAGAGCCACAGTCAATAGACTTACTAACAGGATTTCCAGTTTGATTCGTAGCCATCTGAGCAAGAGTGCTTCCCTGAGGAATCAAGGATAAAAAGGAAATAGTTTTTTTTTTTAATTTTTTTAATGTTTATTTATTTTTGAGAGAGAGACAGATTACGAGTGGGAGAGGGACAGAGAGATGGAGACACGGAATCTGAATTGGGCTCCAGATTTTGAGATGTCAGCACAGAGCCTGATGCAGGGCTCGAACTCACGAACCAGGAGATCATGACCTGAGCCGAAGTCGGACGCTTAATCAACTGAGCCACACAGGTGCCCTGAAATACGTTTTTTTTGTTTATTGTTTTTTTTTTTTTTTTAAGAGAAGATCTTTCTTTTACAGATACAGCTCAGGTTTATTAACCCGCTGAAAAATTTAAGACGTCTTGGAATCAAAATGGTAACTGACATCTTTTTGGATTGGGAGTCTTACCAATTCAGAACAGAAGAAATTGATGCTGTATTTCATGGTGCGGTTTGGCCCCAGGTAAACATGAGTGTTACATTCTGCCTGGATATCTTCTGCTTCTTCCCTTGTTTTTACTTTAACCAGCTTAGTCTACACCCAGACATGAATGCCTTTCCTGGTCTTTTCTTTTACACTAAGTCTTCCTTTGTTTCTGGAGCTTCAGAGCACTTTTCTTTGCCTCCACTGCCACCTAAAGCTCAAGAGCTGGTTTCTTAATCCCATGACATTTATACTTAAGGTTAATTTGAATATGACGTGTCTCTCAAGCAAATGGAATATAACCGTTCTATCACCTCAGTGATGTGCCTTTGAATTTTGACAAATATACAAGAGAAAATGCACAAGTATTTTTGTTACACATTTCCTTGTTTGTAACCACTTTGTGACGATACCTGGTATAACTAACTAAAAATACTATAGAGGAGACTTGATTTTAGGAAAGATTTCTAGCTGCTTGAGCTCTGTTATTTCTACCCAAATGAAACCTAAAGGACGTCATTCCTTTCAAGTGTCTAGCCCTTCCTTGCACTGCCTTTGCCATCTTCCCTGTGTAGATATTTTGGATTCCTTTGTTTTTTTTCTTTCATCTGTCCTTTATTTATTTATTTATTTATTTTTATTTATTTTTAATTTTTTTTTTAACTTTTTTTTTTTTCAACGTTTATTTATTTTTGGGACAGAGAGAGACAGAGCATGAACGGGGGAGGGGCAGAGAGAGAGGGAGACACAGAATCGGAAACAGGCTCCAGGCTCTGAGCCATCAGCCCAGAGCCTGACGCGGGGCTCGAACTCACGGACCGCGAGATCGTGACCTGGCTGAAGTCGGACGCTTAACCGACTGCGCCACCCAGGCGCCCCTTCATCTGTCCTTTAAATGTTAATCTCTGTCCCTTGGCTCTTTATCCTTGGGTGTGGTTTCTGTACTTGTTCTGCTTTTTAGTTATTTTTGTCCACAATTCTGTATGTGATTTTATTTTGTATTCTGTTCATTTTGCGTCCTAGATCGGAAGGCTTGGATCTGAGAGTCAGTATTCTCCCACTCCTCTGCTGAAACTAATTAGTATCTGGAGCAGAAATGCAAGGTATGACCCTTCCTCCCTGCCTTTAAAAAGGACAGTGTTTTAGACCAATCTAGTCAAAATGAGTCAAGGGAATTAATATTATTATTTATGGTCTTTCCATACAATGAAATACAACAGGTGTGGTTAAAGAGAATAAGGTGGCTGAATTTCAAAATACATAGTTTAAAGAAAAATACAAGTTGCTGAACAATATAATCCAAGAAAAATAACTGTGCATGTGTATATATATAAAACGAAGTAGAAAATGTCTAGAAGGAGAGGTGCCTGGGTGGCTCCACCAGTTAAGCGTCAGACTCTTGATTTTGGCTCAGGTTATGATCTCATGCTTTGTGGGATTAGGCCCTGTGTCCAGCTGTATGCTTACTGCTCAGGCCCTGCTTGGGATTCTCTCTCTCTCCCTCTCTCTGCCCCTCCCCTGCTCACTGCTCTGTGTGTGTGTCTCTCTCAAAAATAAATAAAAACTTGAAAGAAAGAACGAAAGGAAAGAAAGAAACAGAAAGGAAGGAAGGGAGAAAGAAAGAGGAAGGAAGAAAGGAAGGGAGGAAGGAAGGAAGAAAAAGAAAAGAAAGAAAAAGAAAATGTCTAGAAGGATACATGGGAAACTGTTAATGTTATTGTAGCATTTGGAGGTTTTGGTGCCCGGGAGCAGGTAAGAGATACTTTTTATGATATATCTTTGGAGTGTTCATTTGTAATTTTTAACAAAGGGGAATAACAAAGGTAAAATAACATTTGCAAAGGTAAAATAACATTTTGCAATTTAAGTTGTAGAGCATAATTATAGCAAAAGTTATGCATTTTTGCTAGTTTTACAGTTCCATTAAAACTTAGAAATTAAAAGTATTGGAATCAATAGGAATGTTCTTCTGGTGTGTTGTAATTGTTTCAGTAGTTTGATTTGGCCTGGGAAAGGGAAAAACAGAATGTGAAACATGGCAGATACAGGTTTCTCCAGCTATCTGAAAGTAGAGCATTTCTATGAAACCTTTCTTAAGCCAAAATGGCATAAAGCAAAGAAGTGATTACTATTTATTTACACGGAAAACATTTGTAGCATTCCTAGATCCAAAAAATAACCTCTCATAGGCTTCTCTGATACCTTAGGTCACATCTTGCTAAGGGATGCACAGAATAAATCAAGACAAAGCACAGATGTTCACAGACGCAGTTCACAGCTCTGGCACCTTGATGCTGAGATGCTGAGTGTGGTTCCCAGGGAAGAAGCCTGGCAGGGCCACTCTCACTGCTCAGGGTGCGTGCTGCCTCCATAATGACTTACTGCACAACAAATGGTGAAAGCTATTTTCGCGTTTCGCCTTTTTTCATAAAAGCCAAGTGGCATAACATGAACTTTTGAAAAGCCGGGGATATCTGTAGTTATACCAGCATATAAACCTGGCTACTTTTTGCATGTTTGCTTAAAAATAAAAGCTGATTTGTAATTTGCATTCTTTGTCTTTTTCCCAGTTCCTACTTAAAATCAAAAAAATTTCGTAGGCTTTTTACATTTTCTAGATGTCCTCTGTTCTTTTTAGAACTACATCTAAGTATACATACAGCACTCCCGATCATAAGTCAACATTGTTTTGAGGACATCATGAGCCATTTACAGGACCTTCATCTACAGAGGCTTGTGTCACAGACCAAATGCATATTTCCTGAGGAGTGTAGAAACCTATGTTGTTTATCTCAGTGATAGAAATAGACTTGAGTTTGCCCTGATCTGTTTTGAATAAATGAAAGGTAGAATTAAAAAAAAAATCATTATTGATTGTGTGATATTAGAATCTTGGCATCAGTTTTTACAAAATTGGTATCCTACTGTATAACTAGCCTTTGATTTTATCTTTTTTCATGTACCATGATATCAGGAACTTTTCCCCATGTCATTAAATAGTCATCAAAAACAAACCAAAAACCTTGACACTGTCTTCCTCAGGAAAACCGTTTAAAATATTTTACTGGTAGTAAGGGCTCTTTTCATTTATTTCCCAGTTTGAGAAAACAGTTTCATGTCTTGTCTTATAACTGGGCGTGTATAAGCAGCCTTTCATAGGCATACTTGAGAAATGTCTTATAGTTGTGTAATTTTTATGCAAATGAACCGTGAAGGACTTTTCATCTAAGACTTGGTGATGGTGACCACCTTTTATATTAGTTGGGTCCTTTCTTAAGGTATAGATCCACATCACTGGATGCCACTTCATCCTGTGTTCTGCAGTTTCTCCCACTGTGGGTTGGAGAAAAATAGAAGTCACTGAGTAACATGGCTTTTTTTGTATGTAACACTTAACCTGAAAGAAATCTTTAGAAGGACTGACTTCCCTTGAAATCTTCCTGGCAATAGATACACATTTGTTGCTGTGTGTGGAAGAATTAAAAAATGAGTATTTCTGGGGCGCCTGGGTGGCTCAGTCAGTTGAGCATCCGACTTCAGCTCAGGTGATGATCTCACAGCTTGTGAGTTCAAGCCCCATGTCAGGCTCTGTGCTGACAGCTCGGAGCCTGGAGCCTGCTTCGGATTCTGTGCCTCCCTTTCTCTCTCCCCAACACACTCGCATTCTGTCTCTGTCTGTCTCAAAAATAAATAAACATTAAAAAAAAAATTTTTTTTTAGTGAGTATTTCAGAACCAGCTGATAGAAATGTTACTTTTCAGTTAAAAATTATTTCAAAGTGTGGTTACAGTTTACATAGTGTCAGTTAGACATTTAAGCAGGTTTTCATCTGCAGAGAAGTCCAGCATTTTATTTTGCTTTGTGTTTGGACAGATACAGGTAGAGCTGAACTATAGCCGGTATCTTTAAGCTTACAATTAAGGTTAAATTGTCTCAGAAATTAAGTGAACTCGAAACAACAGAAACTTACTCATTAACTAGAGAGGTCATATAAGCCCAACCATATTCCTGAGGGTGACGAGAGATGCTATAAATAATTAAGCCAAAACAACCAAAATAAACTGGGACTGTCCCTGGCCACCCTCGCTAATAGCTGCTCAGGTTCTGACCGCCATGAACCCCACGTGACTCCATCTCTTCCTCCTCTGAGCTTTCCTCTCCTGGGCCTGTGATCACATGCTGCCTTTTTTTACCCTCCTCTCTTAATAGCTGACCTACTTAAAGCTCCCTGACGGTAGAGAACATGTCACATTATTATTGTTACTACCCCTCATGATCCATGGTTCGTCGATACTCATTCCATACTGAAAGAGTGGCTGAAATTTCTGACAGAGCCCTATACTTAAGCATGGAGCATGCCCAGTACACTGTTACATTGCCGTTCAAGAAACACAGTTTGGTCATTTACAAGTTGTTTTGGATTTGAATGGGTTCTTGCGAAGACCTTGCCAGCAATTGAAAGCAGTTTTTTCACCTTTTGTGCTTAAAAAAAAATGTTAAGACATCATAGAGTAGTGGTCAACAGAACAGTCTCCAAAACCACACAGACCTAGCTTCAGATCCTAGCACGACTGTGTGTTCTTTGACAGAGTTGGCCTCTCTGAGCCACAGTGTCACCATCTATAGAATGGAAATAATAACAGTACCTACCTCGTGGATAATAGAGGTGATAATGTGTAAAGTATTCTGCTTGGTTCCTGCACATACTATGCCTAGTATCTATTAGACAAAGTTGTATGGATACAGCCTCTTAGAGCCTTTCTTCAGTTTGTTAGTACTAAGTACATTAAAAGTGCTTGAGCTCTTCTTCCAATGATGATTAATTGGTAAAACCAAACTGTCTGCATATTTTTGGTTTTACCTTCCTGCTGATTGTTAGGACTACATCCCTGATGTAAAACAATTTCTGGTTTGCCATTGGCTGGAAAGCCTTTGTGTTCTCTACCCTTGTTGGTGTGTTTCCTCTAGATGGGATGCTCTTATCCTTTGTGCGAGGTTTCATAATTGGGGATGGATTCATCCACCTCCACCCGAAAATGTTCCTAATCTCTAAATGTTGCATATCCCGATATAGCAAATTCTTGTTTGGTCTGTACTCTTAATTTCCATGCTGTAGTATGTTAGTTTTTAGGTTTTATAAACATTCACACTCTAGAAGGCTTTTAATTGAAAAATAGCTTGTCTTCAATACATTTCTTGTAGAAAAGGCTTAGACTTTGGAGTTAGACTGTGGTTCAGATCTCAGCTCTACACCACTAAGCATAGTGGCTTTAGACAAGTCTCGGGGTTTTTTTTGTTTGTTTTTGTTTTTTACCTGTAATGTGGGGACCGTGTTAGAGATGTTATGAGGATTAAACAAACGAGAGATGTAGATAAATTGTCTAATGTAATGTTGGTGAGGTGCCTCCCATTACCCATCATATTATAGATTTTAAAATGATTTCCCTTTTGAGTAATCTTACTAATGTTCCTTCACATATGTATTTAAACTCAATATGAAAATTCATATAGAACATGTTTTCATAAATAAACATTGAGAAATAAGATGACTATTTCAAGGTTTCTCCTTGCAGGTATTTCCCTTTACTGGCTAAACAGAAACCTGGGCACCCTGAGTGTGATATCCTGACCAACGTCTTTGCAATTCTGTCAGCGAAGAATCTCTCTGAAGCCACAGCCTCTATTGTGATGGATATAGCTGATGACCTTCTTAACCTTCCGGATTTTGAACCCACAGAAACACTTTCGAGCTTGCCAGTGACTGGATGCGAATACACCGAAAGGACAGATGGTACGTGTGCTGTACAAAGCAAAGCTAGCATTGTGCCCTCACAAAGGAAAAAGTCCATACAATTTGGCTCTTTTAATTACTTACATTATTAAAAGAGTTTCTTTTCTGTAGAAATTAATACCAACTTACATAAACTGAATTTTCTTTGCAGTCATAGCAATTCAGATTATTTATGCTCCAGAAAGCTCAACTGCCCACCAGGAAATTATCAGATGACTTCCACTGTCCTGTTTCTGAATTCTTCCTATCATATTGTACGAACAGTTCTTTTACTACTTCCCAAAATGGGTTAATTAGATAAAGCCTCAGGGGTCTCTTATATAAACTTAAATTTAGCTAATGATACAGCTATTATGACTAAGAAGAAAGTTATTTCATCTATAAATTTGAAATTTATTAAATGTTTATGATAATTGAGTGGTTTCCTTGTCTGTCATTATGAGGATAGTGTACGATTATCCTTTAAGAGAATAATTTATTAAAATCAAAACATCACTTTTTTTCAGAGTCTATCACAATGGGAGCAAGATTAATTCTACCTCATGTACCTGCAATTCTCCAGTATCTCAGCAAAACCACAATAAGTGCAGAAAAGGTGAAAAAGAAAAAGAACAGAGCACAAGTCAGTAAGGAACTTGGCATTCTGTCAAAGTAAGTGATATATATACGTCCTTAAAAGGTAACATTACTCTCCGTGGTTTTAATTTCTGCTAAATTATGTCCAGTTTTTCAGTTATTTAAATGTGATAATAAGCTGAAAAGGTTTTCAGTATTTTAAATGCTCTCCATTTTTAAGTTAATGTGGAACTCTTTTTCTTTTCTGGAATATTTATTAAAAAACTTTTATGTAAAGCATCTGCCTTCATTTTATTATAAGAAAACAGTCTTCAAAATTCTAAAGTAGACTAATAGATTTGCTTGTTTAGCCTTTGCATATTTTGTTCAACTAGAATTTTGAAAAAAAATTTTGAGTTACATGAATCACATACTTTTTTTTTTTTAAGTTTCATTGATAAAAATAATTAACTTAAAAGAGCAGGCTGTGGTTGCTCTGTTTGTTTTCTAAGGGTCAAGAAGATCTTGCAAGGATTTTTAAAGATTCTTTTTGTCAGTAGACCTAATAATATGTAATTGTGATTTCTATAGCAAGGTTAGTAAACCAGAGCACAAAAAATGTTTCTATTTTAAACTCTAAATTGTTCCAGGCCTTAGCTGTGAAAAGTTTATTTTTTCTGTTAACCTCAGCAACAGCAAAAAATGATATATTAGAGAATCGTTGAGGAACTTCTTTGAAATGTTTTATTTATACTGTTGTACTTCTAAGTTTTGCAGAATGGGAATCCACACAAAATACACTCATTGAATTTTATCACAGGCTGTGTGGTGGTGAAAAGGTGAAGAGAGATCAGGCACCAGAAAGACCCGGGTTTGAAAGCCCTGCTCTACCATTTCTTAGCGATATGACACCAGTTTCTCTGAGTCTCCCATTTTCTTTGGGCAAAATGGAACTAAAAATAATTCCTACATTGAAGGCTATTTTGGGAATTAAAGTGAAAATTATACAGAAAGCCTTCTACAAGTCTTGGCACTTAGAATGTTATTTCTTTGTAAAATAAGAAATTACTGATTGTCAGATCATGATATCATCTACACAATCAGATGCTACAAGAGAAATAGAATAGTAGCAAGGTGCCTGAAGTTGGAGAGAAGTGAGCAGACACTGCTAAATAAGTCACCTGAACTTTTTTATAGATGAACACATAAAAGCCACCTGTGTCTGTCACGTTTTTCTACAAAAAGTTGAGCTTCTTAGAGAAGTACTCTCAAATTGTTGATCTTCCTTATATATCCATTTTTTTCCCCATCTCTAGGATCAGCAAGTTCATGAAAGACAAAGAACAAAGTTCTCTGCTCATTACACTTCTCCTCCCTTTCCTCCACCGTGGCAATATTGCTCAGGTACAGATTCATAGGATTTTATTTTGTCTCTGAAGCAACACTTTATTATTAGATTTATTTGTGAGCAGTAATTTCCTTGGTTAGATTTTGTGATGTATTTGTGAAGAGACTTTATATAGAAATACAAAAATAAAAATAGAGGAGAAAAACTGGAATGGAAGTAGGAATGAGGGTGCACAAGAAGGTGGAAAACGCCATCATCAGTCATAACAAAAAAAGTGTTATTAATCCCTTCATTTTCCTTTTTTTAGCTTCTAATCCATTTCAAGGCTTTTTTTTTTTTTTTTTTCCCCTGACTTTGACCAGTAATGAATCTGGAACCCAAAAAGTACATCATATAATCTTTTTTTTTTTAATTTTTTTTTTTTTTAGTGTTTATTTCTGAGACAGAGACAGAGCATGAGTGGGGGAGGGGCAGAGAGAGAGGGAGAGAGAGAATCAGAAGCAGGCTCCAGGCTCCGAGCTGTCAACACAGAGCCCGATGTGGGGCTTGAACTCACAACCCGTGATATCATGACCTGAGCCGAAGTTGGTCACTCAACCAACTGAGCCACCTAGGCGCCCCAGTACATCGTATAATCTTAAATATAGATCACAGTTGCAGGACTGAATGAAAAGTCAGACTATAATAATATTAGGCATAGCTAAGAATTTTCTGATATGATTTTCAAACCTTAGTTCAATCCTAAGTTAAAGAGTCTTCCCATGCTCAAACTCAGGTATGAGGCCGAAGCCATTACACTGAACATCTCTTACCGCATAGTAATTCAGTGTGGAAAACCACAGATCTGTAGACAACCAGAAATGTGTATTTTTTTTCAGCAAGCTCATTTTTCTTGGCTCTTTTTGGACTCAGTAGAGGAAATTCTGTCCCAAAGCCATATGTGTTTTCTATTAGAATTAAGGAAGAAACTGTTCATGGGCGTTGTTGTGGATTTTATGTTAAGTTAAAATGCTAAGAACTTTTAAAAGACTGTGAAATAACTTTTCCAATTACTACTTTCACTTCTTATTCATAATTGTATGTTTTCTGGACTGAAATATATTAAAGCCAAGTTGATCAGTTTTATAAATTACCAAAATGTGATTTCTCTTTCTTCTTAAGGATACAGAGGTTGATATTTTGGTGACAGTACAAAACCTTTTAAAACATTGTCTGGAGCCTACAAGCTTCCTCAAGCCTCTAGCAAAACTCTTCTCAGTTATTAAGAATAAATTGTCAAGACAGTTGCTTTGTACAGTTTTCCAGGTGTGTAATACTAATTTTTACCCCAAACCACCCACCCCTTTTTAAAAAGATAACTATGACATGTAACACATATTAACAGCTTTCTTGGTGCCAGTATGATGTTTCATATAAATTTGAGTGGAAGGAGGGAGTTAAAGGGAGGAGGGCAGGAAAATTAAGATTTTATTCAGCAATAACATACTTTTTTCATTCCATTTAGACTCTTTCTGATTTTGAGAGTGGATTAAAATACATTACTGATGTTGTCAAGGTAAGAGAGAAAGTCTTCTCTTTTGCTTCAAAAGTATTATCGTTTTTGTTTATTTAAGGTTTTTGTACTTTCACCTATGTTTTCAACGTTTCAATGTTTTCATTTCTTGTAGCTTAACGCCTTTGATCAAAGACATCTTGATGATATCAACTTTGATGTTCGCTTCTCAGCATTCCAGACAATCGCCTCTTGTATTAAAGAGATGCAAACTGTGGATGTTAACTACTTAATTCTAGTCATGCATAATTGTTTCTATAATCTGGAGGTAGGTTTTTATAGCAAAAGTTTATGAATTGGTTTTCATTGTTTTGATAATACAACTGCATGACCAAATTCCTTAATTTGTGTTTTGAGCAGGACAAAGACTTTTGTGTAAAATTTCTTTTAGTTGCACAATATTTTGCAATATGGTGAAGACCATATTGTTATTCTCATGATTTAAAAGATAAGTACTTTGAATAAAATAATATATGTGGAAACACTTTGAAAAATCCAAAAGCTGTGTATTAGAATAGGGAAATTCATAAAGACAGAAAGTAAATTAGTGGCTAGGTTACGAAGGGCTTCCGAGGGAGGGAGGAATGGGAACGGAGAGGGAGGACTTCAGATTGGCACAGGGTTTATTTTGAGAGTAATAAAAATGTTCTGAAGGTAGATAGTGGTGATGGTTGAAACAACCTTGTGAATATATTTGCAAAAAGACTTTATACTGAAAACCATTAAATTGTACACTTTTTTAAAGTGTACAAAAGGGCGAATTTTAGAGGTGCCTGGGTGGCTCAGTCGTTTAAGCATCTGACTTCGGCTCGTGTCATGATCTCACGGTCTGTGAGTTCAAGCCCCACTGTCGGGCTCTGTGCTGACGGCTCGGAGCCTGGAGCCTGCTTCAGATTCTGTGTCTCCCTCTCTCTCTGCCCCTCCCCCACTCATATTCTGTCTCTCAAAAATAAACATTAAAATAATTTTTTTTTAAGGGTGAACTTTAGGGGTACCTGGGTGGCTCAGTTGGTTGAGCATCTGACTTCAGCTTAGGTCATGATCTCTCAGTTTGTGAGTTTGAGCCCCGCATCGTGCTCTGTACTAACAGCTCAGAGCCTGGAACCTGCTTCGGACTCTGTGTGTGTCTCTCTCTGTCCCTCCTCTGCTCACACTCTCTCTCTCTCTCAAAATAAATAGACATTTTTTTTAAAAAGTGAATTTTATAGTATTTCAATTATATCTCAGTTTTTTGAAGTTTTGTAACTACTGTCATTATTTGACAGTCTGCCCTCCTTTATTGATATAGAACTATAAAGGGTTTGGACTATAATTAAGTGCCATGTTGCTGAATTGAATTCAAGCCCCAAAATGGGGAAAACGGAACCCTCGATTTATAGTTGACCGTGTAATCAGTAATATCTTTGTGGCATTTTATAGTTATTCATCAGGTATCAACAATTATGTAATATATGAAAAAGTAATCTCTCTGGAGATAATTCTTCATATATTATGTCAAGTTCCAACACAAAGGATTCCAAATCACTGCTTGGTTGGCTGAGTTGGAAATAGTTTCTCCACATTCACTGCCTACATTGCTCGAAGCAGGAACTGGAGCACAACTAACCAGGATTATACCAGCCAACTTTGTCATTCTCAGTGATCATGTGACACTGGATATTGAAAACTGCTTATTTTGCTTGTTTTCAGAATTAAAACAAATCAAAAACTCTATTTCATCATATTTTCCAAATGGGAGTGACACTTCTCAGTAAGCATGATTTTTTAAAGTTATATACTACAGGCACGCCCATTTTATCATGCTTTGCAGATACTGTTTTTTACAAATTGAAGGTTTGTGGCAACTCTGCTTCAAACAAGTCTGTCAGCACGATTTTTCCAATAAGCATTTGCTTACTTTGTGTCTTTGTGTCACATTTGCTAATTCTCACAATATTTCAAACTTTTTCATTATTATTATGTTTGTCATGGTGATCTGTGATCAGTGATTCTGACTCTCTGAAATACAGATCCTGGTAAATATTTTTTAATGAAGGTATGTACCTTGTTTTTTTAGACATAATGCTAGTGCACACTTAATAGACCATAGCATAGTGTAAACGTAACTTTTTTTTCAACGTTTATTTATTTTTTGGGGACAGAGAGAGACAGAGCATGAACGGGGGAGGGGCAGAGAGAGAGGGAGACACAGAATCGGAAACAGGCTCCAGGCTCTGAGCCATCAGCCCAGAGCCCGACGCGGGGCTCGAACTCATGGACCGCAAGATTGTGACCTGGCTGAAGTCGGACGTTTAACTGACTGCGCCACCCAGGCGCCCCCGTAACTTTTATATGCACTGGGAAACATTAATGTTCATGTCACCTACTTTATTGTGATTTTCACTTTGCTGTGGTTGTCTGGAACCAGACTCACAGTATCTCTGAGGTATGCCTGTATGTTCCTCACAACCCTACATTTGGTTCTTCCTTATGATTTTTACATAGACGAGTGGCAACATTTTCACTGAGGGGTAAACTCTTTCATTGGGAAATAATATTCCATATTACAGATATTACACAGAATAATTTGGGTTTTTTTCTTTTTTCCTGTTTCCAGTTAGGAGACATGTCTTTAAGTGATAATGCCAGCATATGCCTGATGAGTATCATCAAGAAGGTAGCTGCCTTGAACGTCACAGAGAAAGAATACAGGGAAATCATTCATCGTTCACTCCTGGAGAAATTGAGGAAAGGATTGAAGAGCCAGACAGAGGTATTGGGGTTTGCGATTGTATTTTTGTCTTTTACATACTACTGTCTGTGAGTTTTGGTATTGGTTTTGTTTTTCCCTACTTATACTGTTGTTGAAAAGCAGTCAGTCTTATAAGTACATTTAATTAAAATACTTGATTGCATAAATACCAAACTTTTAACAGGAGAATGAGAATAGAAAGGAGAGCAATCACTTCTGATTTCAGTTTGTGTTTATAGTGGGAATATTTTACTTTAAAAAAAAGAAAAAAAAATTGTAATGGCTTTGTTGTGTGTTTCTTTGTATCCTCTAGAAAACAAACTCTTTAAAATTTTTTTTTCCCCTCAATTTGGCATTTGCAGAATATTCAACAGGATTATACCACAGTGCTTTCCTGTTTAATTCAAACTTTTCCAAATCAACCAGAATTTAAAGAGTTGGTACAGCTTACTGATTGCCATGATCCAGAAATGGACTTCTTTGAGAATATGAAACACATTCAGGTAGAAGACAGTTCTGTTCAGTTCTTTTTTTCCCTGCCTACAAGTATTTCAAACTGTTCTGTCTCATTTAAAAAGATATATTTTAATTTTCCAAAAAGTTTTGAGCCTCTGATTTCTTGGTCTTCTTGATCGTCAATGAAATTAGCACAGGAAATGATCATTTTCCTGGGGTCTGTTTTCTTTCATGGTATCATAAACCACAATTACAGTGTCACCTTTCTCTGCCATTTGCTAAGAAGTTTAACTGCTTTAGGATCCATTGTTAAACAAATGCTGCGGATTATATCTCTGGAAGCAAATCAAGGCATAGGTGTTGCTCATGTAACACATGGACTGCCCTTCACTGCTTTAATCTCTTCATGCAAAAGGAACATGATACTGGGGCACCTGGGTGACTCAGTCAGTTGAGCATCCAACTTGTGGTTTTGGCTCAGGTCATGATCTCACAGTTTCGTGGGTTTGAGCCCCACGTCAGGCTCAGTGCTGGCAGCATGAAGCCTGCCTAGGATTCTCTCTCTGTCCTGCCCCCACTCGCACTGTCTCTGTCTCTCTCAAAATAAATAAATAAACTTCAAAAAGAAATGATGCAGAAATGGAGCTGGTTATAGGTGAGTTAATTCAGTAACTAATTCTTATTTTATCTAACGCATAGATCCACAGAAGAGCAAGAGCCTTGAAGAAACTGGCAAAACAGCTAATGGAAGGCAAAGTTATGCTATCTTCTAAATCTCTCCAGAATTACATCATGCCTTATGCCATGACTCCAATTTTTGATGAGAAAATGCTCAAGGTAGGACATTAGATTTAGAAAACATTAAACCTCAGGGCACCTGGGTGGCTCAGTCGGTTAGGCATCATCCAACTTTGGTTCAGGTCATGGTCTCATGGTTTGTGACTTTGAGCCCTGCATTGGGCTCTGTGCTGACAGCTCAGAGTCTGGAGCCTGCTTCAGATTCTGTGTCTCCCTGTCTCTGCCCCTCCTCTCCTCGCTCGCTCTCTCTCTCTCTCAAAATAAACATTAAAAAAAAGAAAAGAAACCATTAAACCTCTACCCATACCATGACACACTTTTCCAAAATGCATATGGGGTTGGTGGCATCCATGTTGATGTTGTCACCATAATTAGAGGCTTAGAATAGTTCTGAAGCCCTTAGAATGGTACTTGGCACACGGTAAATGTTCTATAAATGGTAGGCATTATTTTTATTTTCATTATTATTAGCTCGCAAAGGCCAGCCACAAAATATTTCCCCTCTTAGAAATGATCACATTACTAACATAGCATACTTTTATTTTTGTATCATAGGATTTAATTCTGATAAATACCCTTAATAATCAGTATTTTCCCAAATGTCTTACAAGAAATGAAGTCACACAATAGCTACCTTTTCTTTAACACTATACCAGCTACAGGAGCTATTTTAAGTACTTTACATAGTCTTACTTCATCCTCACCACAGCTCAGCCCAATGGGGGGGATTGTTGTCAGTATATTACAGGAAAGTAAACTCGGAATATGTGAGGTATTTATCTTTCTCAAAGACATACAGAATGAGAATCAGTATTTGAACTTAGGCCTGTCTTCACTGTTAGACTACACAGTGCCAAAAAAACAGTGCCTGGCACATTGTAAGACCCTGGTAAATGATATTTATTGATCAGATTAATGAAAGAGTGAAATTTAAGTCCAGTTTGAGGCGATATCAGGAGCTGTTGGTCGAACTTATTCTGTGTTGATCACATGGTCTTGTGCAAGTTTAGGTTTCCCCTATTGTTTCAAAATTTTTTTAAAGAATTACCTACATAGGGGCGCCTGGGTGGCTCAGTTGGTTAAGCGTCTGACTTCAGCTCAGGTCATGATCTCATGGTTTGTGGGTTTGAGCCCCACATTAGGCTCCGTTCTGATGGCTCAGAGCCTGAAGCCTGCTTCAGATTCTGTGTCTCCCCCTCTCTCTCTGTCCCTCCCCCCGACCATTCAAAGATGAATAAACATTAAAAAAAAAGAAAAGAAAAGAATTACGTACGTAAATAAAAGAATACTCCCCCTAAATTCTGGCTTGAAGAGCCAGTAAGCACAACCAATTTATAGTTTGATGGCAGTAAAATAGGAAAGAGGTGTAGATGAAAAAAATAAATTATATTTAGTTTTGGTTGATGTTAACATATCTCTTTAAACGTTTATGTTAAGGGAGAGACTGCTCATGAGTGGGGGAGGGGCAGAGAGAGAGGGAGAGACAGTTTCCACAGTGTTACTGCAGAGCCGGATGGGGGGTTCAGTCCCATGAACCATGAGCTCATGACCTGAGCTGAAATCAAAAGTCAGATGCTTAACCAGCTGAGCCACCCAGGCACCGCAATATGGTATATCTTTTTAGTGTTCTATTTTTTTTTTTTTAAACATATTTGTGATTTTGTATTTACAGTTGGTTTCTGGTAGATAACATATAACTGGGTCTTGGCAGTTTTATCAAACCTGACAATCTCTGCCTTTTAATAGGTTTTAGACAGGGGCATCTAGATGGTGCAGTTAAGCATCCGACTCTTGATTTTTGTCTCCAGTTATGATCTCACAGTGGTGAGATCAAGCTCTGCATCAGGCTCCACACTGACAGTATGAAGCCTGCTTGGGGTTCTCTCTCTCTTCTTCCTCTGCCCCTCCCCTGTTCATGCTTTCTCTCAAAAAAAAAAATCGTTTTTTAGACCATTTACATTTAATATGATTATTAATATGGTTGGATTTATATCTTTGATGTTATTTATATTCCATTTGTCCCTCTCTTTTTTCCCTTGTATTGGATTAATTGGATTTTTTTTTTTTCAATGTTTATTTATTTTTGGGACAGAGAGAGACAGAGCATGAACGGGGGAGGGGCAGAGAGAGAGGGAGACACAGAATCGGAAACAGGCTCCAGGCTCCGAGCCATCAGCCCAGAGCCTGACGCGGGGCTCGAACTCACGGACCGCGAGATTGTGACCTGGCTGAAGTCGGACGCTTAACCGACTGCGCCACCCAGGCGCCCCGGATTAATTGGATGTTTTAAGCGATTTTATTTTATCTCTGTTGGCTTATTAGTTATCATTGAGCTCTTTTTATAGGTTTTACCTCTACATTAGTTCTGGTGTCTTTTTTTTTTTTTTTTTTTTTTCAGTTTATGTATTTTGATAGAGAAATAGAGTGCATGTGTCCAAGAGCATGCACAACTAGGGGAGGAGCAGAGAAAGAGGGAGAGAGAGAATCCCAAGCAGGCTCTGTGCAGTCATCATGGAGCCTGACTCAGGCAGGGCTCAATCCCATGAACCATGAGATCATGACCTGAGCTGAAACCAAGAGTCAGACACTCAACTGACTGAGCCACCCAGGTGCCCCTACCTATACATAAGTTTTAAACATATATTGTTATTTTTGCCTTAAACAGTCAATTATCTTTTAAAGTGATCTTTCAAAATAAGGAAGGATCTTTTATATTTCCTTACATATTTATAATTTCTCGTTACTTCCAATTACTTATAATTTTCCAGTTATTCCTTTGGGTAGATCCAGATATACTGCTATATCATTTTATTCCTGACAGGAAGACCTCCTTTAAAGTTTTTGTAGTAAAGGTCTACTGGTGATGAATTCTTTCAGTTTTTATGTCTTTTCTCATCTTTGCTTTTGAAAGATGATGTTTCTGGAAGTTGTGGAATTCTAGATTGACAGGGTTTTTTTTCTTTCTATTCTTTAAAGATAATTGCTCTATTGTATTCTGATTTATATCATTTCCAACAGGAAGTCATTCTTATCTTTCTTCCTCTGAGTGTAATATATCTATTTTTAGGGGCTGCCTTGAAAATTTTCTCTATATCACTGGTTTTAAGCTAGTTGATTATGCTGTACCTTAGTGTAGTTTCCTTCATATTTCTTGTGCTTGGGGTTTGTTGAGCTTTTTGGATCTACTGATTTGTAGTGTTCTTCAAACTTGGAATTTTTTGCCATTATTTCTTCAAAGATACTTTTGGGTCCCCTTCTTGCCTTTGGAGACTCCAGTGTGTATTAGGCCACTCAGAATTGCCCCAAACTCACTGAAGCTCTTTTTTTTTTTTTTTTTTTCATTAGTTTCCCCCCCTCCACCCAGGGTTTCATCTTGTTTCATTTTTGTTTCAATTTTGTATCGCTGTGTCTTCAAGTTCACTAATCTTTTCTTCTTCAGAGTCTAATCTGATTTGAATCCTATCCAGTGTGTCTTTCCTTCCAGAACTGTCTTTTCTATTTCTGGATTTTTGGCTTGGGCCTTATAATTTTATATCTTACCTCTCCTTAACATGCTTCTGCTTTCCTTTCCCTTCTTGATCTTATGGAATGTAATTTCATCATTTGTCTTTCTTTGTCTACTGTAAGTTTATTGTCTGTGTCACTTTGGGGTCTGTTTCTACTGGTTGATTTTTCTTGTCATGAGAGGTATTTTCTGCAGCTTTCTTCTCTGTGTAGCTCTCTCCTCTCTATGCTTTGGACTCTGGCTGCCACAGCCTTCTCTCTGCCTCCTTACCTCAGGGAGACGACTGGGCCCTTTTTGGGTTTCTCCTCTGCTATGACCTGACAGTTCTCTTCACACAGTGAAATTAGGATAATTATAAGACACATTTCATTTGTTGCCTTTCTCTCAGCTAGCACTGTACTGCACTGTTCAATGTCCAAAGTCTGAAAACTGCTATTTCATATATTTTTGTCTATTTTTCTAGTTTAAGGTATCAGGGTAAAACCAGTCCCTGTTCTTTATGGTGGCCTGAAAGAGATGTCTCCAAGGCATCTGTACTGTTGAATGCTGAGCTGTACATTAAAGTTAACTTTAGTGTTTAACTTTACACACTGAATTTACTTCATTCACTGTCTATAGGCTTTAACCCATCAGGGAGGTCTGAGTGGAAAAAAGTACAAAGTATGAACTGATTAATATCCTTTAATTAAAGATGGTGTCATTTCTTTAATTGACAGTGTCTTTTCCTAGAGCTGTTAGGGGGAGTGGGATATGGTTTGGGCATTCTTTCCCTTCTATAATTGCTAATCACCTACTGTCTAAGCTTTTTATTTATTTATTTTTTTTTATTTTTTTTTTAACGTTTATTTACTTTTGAGACAGAGAGAGACAGAGCATGAATGGGGGAGGGTCAGAGAGAGAGAGGGAGACACAGAATCTGAAACAGGCTCCAGGCTCTGAGCTGTCAGCACAGAACCCAACGTGGGGCTCGAACTCACGAACCGTGAGATCATGACCTGAGCCGAAGTCAGATGCTTAACCGACTGAGCCACCCAGGCGCCCCGTCTAAGCTTTTTAGTGTACGAAGTTAACTCTTTATTTTATTAGCAAATACTAATTCTGTGTTGATGCTCTTGATTTGTTTTACAGCATGAAAATATAACCATTGCTGCCACAGAAGTTATTGGAGCTATTTGCAAACATCTCTCTTGGTCAGCATATATATATTACTTGAAACATTTCATTCATGTCTTACAGACAGGACAGATCAATCAAAAGTTGGGTGTCAGGTATGTATGGTCAAGCTTGTTTTTGCTTTGTTTTTAAAATGTAAATTTTGGATTATTTCCTGAAGTGGTCTCTCTAATCTTAGTTTGCTTTTACCTTGTATTAATGAGGTTATGCTAATATTTGTTGAATTCAAATATACCTAAAACTGGTAAAAATAATTTTACTGTTGATAAGTCTTTAAATCCTTCACTTTAATCATCAAATGATGTTATGAATCAGACATTTCTGTGTACCTTCTTTTTTCAACAGTTTGCTAGTAATAGTGTTAGAAGCATTCCACTTCGACCACAAAACTCTTGAAGAACAAATGAGAAAAATTCAGAATGAAGAAAGTAAGTTTTTAAAACTTTCTTAAACTAGATTTCCACTCTATTCTTGGATAATTGATGTTAATGAATTAAAGATGGCAAAATTCAACTTATCACCTTTTTCTACTTAGAGCAGTGACCAGTGAATGAGTCAGGAGGAAGTTAAAGCAAATGGTTTGAGTATTTGTATAAAATCTTTTTTTTAACAATAGAGAAGGCCAGTCTAAATTATATGGGTAAAAAAAAATCTGAGCTTAAATTATTTATATAGAAATCCAATTTTACCACCTGCATGTATAGAAAGAACAGTAAGCAATGAATGCAAAGATAGTATAAGAAAAGAATTAAAAATTAGAGCAACAATTAGTAAGACAAAGTAGATACAATAAGAAAGGATCATCAAAGCTAAAAATAGGTATATGAAAAGATTATAAATTGGCAAACCTCTGTCAAGATTGATCAGTAAAAATAGAAGGCATAGGCATAATAAACATTAAGAATTTTTAAAGGTCCCAATCAAATTAAAAAGGTAAAATAATATTATGATCTTTGAACTTAAAAATTTGAATACTTGAGTGAGATGTACAAACTCTTAGAAAAATAAAATACAAAAGCTGGCTTTAAAAGAAATAGAAAATCTGGGTATATCTCTACTAAAAAATTGACTCTGTAGTTATAAACTTCTCCTGATGAAAATACCAGGTTCACATTGCTTTATAGGCTAGTTATACAAATATTGAAGGAATGGGTAATTTCAACCTTACATCAGCTATTTCAGTTGATTAATAAAATGGAAGCTTCCACTAACTCATGAAGTTGGTATAATTGGTTAATGGAATTTAACATTAGCATGCAAAAAACATGTGGTCCTCTAAAGAGGCACAAGGGAAACA
The DNA here is from genome assembly GCF_028749965.1 of Puma concolor. Taxonomy (NCBI): domain Eukaryota; kingdom Metazoa; phylum Chordata; class Mammalia; order Carnivora; family Felidae; genus Puma; species Puma concolor. Next base: position 20,384,292 of record NC_141673.1, on the reverse strand, counting down.
TTTGGTTAGATTTAGTATTTATTCATGATATCAAATAAGGAACAAATAGAAATTTCCTTAACCTGTTAGAGGATGAACACTTAAATAGGCCAATAGGCTGTTTTTGCTAAAAGACATTGAAATATTTTGGCACTTAGTTTGCACTACTTCAGCATTCCTTCCTACTCAAGAATTTCTAATTCTTTGATTCACAGTAAAATCATTACAGAGCCACACTAATAAATAGCAAAGACTGGCTTGAATTTGTAGGAACATTTGTGTTTTAAACCATTAATTAAAACCATTGATCAAACTAAAGTCTCTCAACGGTTTATCTTCAGGCAGTTGAATCTGCATTTTGCAATTTTGCATCAATAAAAACATTAAAAATTAAAATAATCTGCTTAACTGTCTATTTTCTTAGATATGACTAAAGTTTAAAACATTTATTGAGTACTATGAGCTGGGCCTTTCGAGACATTATCTCCTTTGTTCTCATAAAAACCTTACAAGAACCTAGTTGTTAGTTACACCATTATTTTTTGATATGAGAAATTACAGTTCAGAAATGTAAAGTAACTTTCCCAAAGCTACACAGCCAGGAAATAAAATAAAGACTAATGGCTACCATTTTTTTGAAAGTCTGTGACGTATCAGAAATGTTTATTTGGGTGATTATAGACTTGATCTCATTGAATCGTCACAACAGCCTTGCAAGTGGTGCCATCTCCATCTTACTGATAAAGAATACAAAGCCCACTAGGCTTAGGTTAACTAACTTTGGTCATATGGCTTGTTAGCAGAGCCATGCCTGGACTTGCCCCAGTACAACACTGCCTAATTTTCTTTAATGAACTGAGCCCTATAGTAAGGGACATTTCTGCATGAGAACTGTTGGCTACATTATAGTTTTCATGCTCATGAGTATAGGTTTTTGTTTTTGGAAACCTCCAACCACAATACTTTGGAAGCTTTCTTTTGGTTAAGACCCTCCTCCCCACCTAGTCTCCAAGTGTATTCCCAACATAGCCTGCACTTGCTCTCCCACACTCATAACTGTCCATTTACTTGTCTCTGTTCCACATTAGACTCCAAACTGTAAGACAGCAAAAAATCATAACCCTCTCATATAGTGCTGCTTCCTTTAGTACTTTATCTTACCTATCTGTAGTTGGAGACTAGATCGTTTTTATTGGATGTTGGTGGGAAAGACTTGTAACACAACTGTGTTGTTTCCTTATTTGATTTAAGGTGACTTTTGTTGTTTACTAAACATAGACACAGTAGAAGTGATTGAGTTGCCAGAGCATGAAACCATGGAATTAGAGCATATGGATGAGGAAGAGAAGGAAAACAAATGTAAGAATTTGTCAGACAACAACAAAGAACCGGGAAACCCCGATCCAGCTGAATGTCAAGGGGCATCAGCTAAAGAACCTGAGTGTGTCACTGGGTCCATCTCTTTCCTTCCTCGGAATAAGGAAGAATTGGAGAGAACAATTAAAAATATCCAAGGAACCATAACTGGGGATATCCTACCCAGGCTACATAAATGCCTGGCCTCTACGGTAATCATTCTGGTTGGGGCCCAACAGAATGGGGCCCATTCTGTCTGTGTGAACCCAAGTGTTTGTGGCACTCTGTCAACCTGAGGCTCCTGACTATTATTGATTGACTTCAGCTTTTGGGTTTTCTTTCATCTCAACATTTCAGAATTCACCTCCCTAGTTTTGTCTCATCATCTTTAGGTTCATCTTCTGCTGCAGCAAAGCAGCAATTTTTCTTCATTATGATTTTCATCTGGTAGATATCTCCAAAGCAGATAATTACATAATTCTCATTTCAAAAAAAAAAAAAAAGAGTTTTAAAAAATTAGAATATGTTTCCCTTTTCTACTTCTTGGCCACTTCTCTGCTGTTCAGAATTCATCTTCTTCCTGGGTAATAGGAATAACATTTAGCAGTGGATTCTCATGAAGTCAGAGCCTTTCTTTCTCAGGGTAAAACAGGGGTTGGCAAACTGTAGTCCATGGGCTGGATCTATCCTGCAGCCTGTTGTAAGTAAAGTTTTTTTGGAACACGGTTACATTTATCGGTTTGCATATTGTCTAATTCTGCTTTTGGGTTACCACTGCATAGTTGAGTAGCTTCAACAGAGATCTTAAGCCAAAAATACTATCTGGCCCTCTACAGAAGTTTGCCAGCCCCTGGTGTAAAATATTGACTTGGTCATTTTGTATATTTGTAAATATAACTTGTTACTTGAGGCACTATATTTCTTATGTACAAACACTGTCACTCAAACTCTTGAAAATCCCGATTGATACAAATTTTTTATGATTTTTAGATATTTCACAGCAATCTTAATCCACATCAGTGAAAACTTGACTATTTTTTTCTGATTGTTCCTTTGGGAAAAAACATTCTCTCTTTTTATTTTTTTTATATAATTTATTGTCAACTTAACTAACATACAGTGTATATAGTATGTTCTTGGCTTTGGGAGTAGATTCCTGTGATTCATCACTTACATAAACACCCAGTGCTCATCCCAACAGGTGCCCTCCTTAATGTCCATCACCCATTTTCCCCTCTCCCCTGCTGCCCCATCAATCATCAGTTTGTTCTATTTAAGAGTCTCTTATGTTTGCCTCCTCTCTGCTTGAAACTATTTTTTCCCCTTCCCTTCCCCCATGGTCATCTGTTAAGTTTCTCAAATTCCACATATGAGTGAAAACATATGAAATCTGTCCTCTGACTGACTTACTTCACTTTGCATAATACCCTCCAGTTCCATCCACATTGTTGCAAATGGCAAGATTTCATTCTTTCTCATTGCCAAGTAGTATTCCATTGTATATATAAACCACGTCTTCTTTATCCATTCATCAGTTGATGGATATTTGGGCTCTTCTTTGGAAAAAGCATTATTATTCCTATTATTTTTATAATTCTTTGAGAGTTATTCTCAAATTGCATAATTTAGTTTGTTTTTTAAGACCGTAAACTTAGAAGTGTCATATCAAAGAGCTTATCGTTCAAATGCAAGATTTCAGTGTTGGTAGGTCCCCGATCCATTTATTTTTGTTTTAGTTTAACCTAAATTTTTCTTACAGACTAAAAGGGAAGAAGAACACAAGCTCATAAAATCCAAGGTTGTGAATGATGAGGAAGTAGTTCGAGTTCCTTTAGCTTTTGCCATGGTTAAACTAATGCAGTCCCTTCCACAAGAAGTTATGGAAGCTAACCTGCCGAGGTATATTGTATGACAAATTAGAAATGTTCAGTGAAACTCAAAACTTGGTTCTTTCTTCCTGACTCTTGAGTCTCTTTTTGTGAGGAAGAGACGTATTGTCACAATTCACAAAGAATCCTAATTGGGGGGCACCTGGGTGGCTCAGTTGGTTAAGCTCAGGTCATGATCTCACAGTTCATGGGTTTGGGCCCCACGTCCAGCTCTTTGCTGACAGCTGGGAGCCTGGAGCCTGCTTTGGATTCTGTGTCTCCTCTCTCTCTGCCCCTCCCCTGCTCACACTCTATGTCTCTGTCTCTCAAAAATAAATTGGCCTTAAAAATAATTTTTTTTTAGAATCCTAATTGGGAAACTTGGGTAATGAATAATTAAGAGACCAGAGGATGTCTGTATTTTTATTTGCTTCTGGTTTTTGATTAGTCCTTTTCAATTTTTCATTTTCTAGTATTTTGCTGAAAGTGTGTGCCCTCCTCAAGAACAGAGCACAGGAAATCAGAGACATTGCACGCAGCACTCTAGCAAAAATAATAGAAGATCTGGGTGTGCACTACCTACAATATATTTTAAAAGAATTACAAAGTACCCTTGTCCGTGGATATCAGGTAAATTGCATTATGCGCCTTATATTCATTCAGGTTGGATTGAAGTTCAAATATTTGCAATTTGAACACTACAAGTGATGTTGCCTTCTGTCTGTATTCAGTAAAGTTGATCCACTGAGGTAGTAATCAAGAATATTCATAAGTTTCAGGGCTCAGTCAGTTAAGCATCCCACTTGATTTTGTCTCAGGTCATGATCTCAGGGTTCCTGAGTTCAAGCCCCACGCCAGACCCTGCACTGACATCACGGATCCTGCTTGGGATTCTCTCTCTCTCTCTCTCTCTCTCTCTCTCTCTCTCTCTCTCTCTCTCTCCCTGAAAAATAAACTTTTAAAAAAAGAATATTTACAAGTTTCTAATCAGCATTTTAAAAATCTATTTAAAAAAAACAAACAAAAACTCCCATGTCTGATTTTTATAAAGATACTTATAGGCCAGGGTTATATAACCTATTTTTCTCAAATCATTTGATACCAAGTTTTGTATTTTGAGAATTCTTAAAAATATTCTTATTGAGGGGTGCCTGGGTGGCGCAGTCGGTTAAGCGTCCGACTTCAGCCAGGTCACAATCTCGCGGTCTGTGAGTTCGAGCCCCGCGTCAGGCTCTGGGCTGATGGCTCAGAGCCTGGAGCCTGTTTCCTATTCTGTGTCTCCCTCTCTCTCTGCCCCTCCCCCATTCGTGCTCTGTCTCTCTCTGTCCCAAAAATAAATAAACGTTGAAAAAAAAAAAAATATATTCTTATTGAATGCATATTGAATTTATTACCACAAATGTGAATAATAAAGAGCATAGGCATTTGTTTAAGGATTGAAACATGCAAGTAATAAAAATAATAGGATCTCCAGGTGGAATAGAAAGCTCTTTGAGTGGTGACGTGGCTGGCTGGCTCCTTACTACTCCAAGTGTTCAGCAACACCTGGGAGCTTGTTAGACACGCACAATTTAGGGCCCTACACCTGACCTATACTGCCTGCATTTCAGTAAGATCACTGAGTGATTTGAATTTCAAGAAACACTGTTGCTTGTTCTTTTCAAGTACTCAGTCAAGACTCTGGGTAGTTAGCTTTACCTTCTGTGTCTAAATTTGCTCAAAGGTAAACTTCCTATTCTGTGGGTTCTAAATCTAACGCAGTAAAAATATCAGTATTTATTTTAATTGTCTCTCTTGGTATAGTTTTTTATATTAATTTTTTTTAATGTTTCCTTTTTGAGAGACAGAACGCAAGCAGGGGAGGGGCAGAGAGAGAGGGAGACACGGAATCTGAAGCAAGCTCCAGGCTCTAAGCTGACAGTAAAGAGCCTGACACAAGGGGACGAACCCACCAACCCTGAGATCATGGCCTGAGACGAAGTCGGACGCTTAACTGACTGAGCCACCCAGATGCCCCTCCTGGTGTAGTTTTTTAATGGTTGCTCTAGGAATTACCATATACATCCTTACTTTTAACAATCTACTTGGAAACAATATTTTACATCTTCAAGTGGAATGTGGAAACCTTACCACCATATATGGATCCCTTCACCCTTCTTTTTTTTTATAGTTGTTTGTATATTACATCTCTATATATTGAAAACTTTATTGGGCAATGTTAGAGTTTTTGCTTGTAGTTGTCAAACATATCTTAACTCAAGAGGAGAAGAATAGTCTATTAGTTTGCCCAGATATTTATCATTTCTACTTCTCTTCTTTCATTTCTGAATTTCCAAGTTTCTTTCTGGTATCATTTCCCTTCAGTCTAAAGAATTTCCATCAGCAGTCTTGTAGAGCACATGTGGTGGCAGCAATGCTGTTAGTTTTCTGTCATCTCTGAATATCTTTTCACCTTATTCCTGAAGGATACTGTCATTGGATATCTGATTCTACATTGACAGTACTTTTCTTTCAGCTTCTTAAAAATGTTGTATCACTTCCTTCTGGTCTTTTGGATGAAAAATCCAGTTATTCAAAACAGTTTTCTCCTCTAAGTCATGCATCGTTTTCTCTGGCTGCTTTAAGAACTTTTTCTTGGCCTTTATTTTTTAGTAGTTTGACTGTAATGTGTCTAAGTTGGGTTTTTAACCCAACTGATCACCAGTAGATACATATGAAATTATGCCTTTAAAGTTCATTCTGGGGGGCGCCTGGGTGGCTCAGTTGGTTGACTGTCCGACTTCAGCTCCGGTCATGATCTCAAGGTTCATGAGTTCGAGCCCCACGTCGGGCTCTGTGCTGACAGCTCAGAGCCTAGAGCCTGCCTCAGATTGTGTGTCTCCCTCTCTCTCTGCCCCTCCCTGCTCATGCTCTCTCTCTCTTAAAAATAAACACTTAAAAAAAAAATAAGGTAAACACTTAAAAATTTTTTTTATTTTTTATTTTTTTTATTATTATTTTTTTTAACATTTATTCATTTTTGAGAGAGAGACAGAATGCAGGCAAGGGAGGGGCAGAGAGAGAGGGAGTCACAGAATTCGAAGCAGGCTCCAGGCTCTGAGGTGTCAGCACAGAGCCCGACACGGGCTCGAACTCAGGAACTGCAAGATCATGGCCTGAGCTGAAGTCGGATGGTCAACCAACTGGGGTGCCAGGCTAGCTCAGTCATTAGAGTGTGTGACTTTTGATCTTGGAGTTGTGAATTTGAGCCCCACATTCACTGTAGAGATTACTTAAAAAAAATAAAATCCAATCTGTGTATTGACAACCAATTTGTTTCCTTAGCCTATGATCATTATCCGGTGTTCCCTGTGATAATTTGTAACACTAGAAGCAGTATAAAGAACGCAGAAAGCTTGAGAGGCAACATAGTGTAGTGATGCAGAGCTGGGGCTGTGGCACCAGCTCTGGTTTCAAATCGTAACTCTACCACTGCCTACCCATGCAACTTGGGGCAAGTTACTTGATCTCTCTGTGCCTCAGCTTTCTCACCTGAAAAGTGCTGATAAATACAGCACCTTATACCATGGATACAGTGAGCAAGGATTAAATGATTTAATACATGTGAGGTATTAATACAATAATTTTACTAGCCCATAGTAAGCTCTTAGGAATGTTATTAGCTATGGTTACTGTGAAGAGCAAAAACTTGTCTATTTCCTTCATAACAGCTTTGATTGCACCCAACATTGGCAAGCTCTTTAATTCACAGGTTGGTTTTTAAAGTTCAAGACTCTTGTGCCTTTTCTTTATAAATCAATGGTCTGGAGGTGCCTACGTGGCTCAGTCGATTAAGTGGCCAACTTCATTCAGCTGAGGTTATGATTTCATGAGTTTGAGCCCTGCATTGAGCTCTGTACTGACAGTGTGGAGTCTGTTTGGGGTTTTCTCTTTCTCGCTCTCTCTCTGCCCGCCCCCCCCCCCAGCTTGTTCCCTCCCTCCCTTCCCCCCCCCAAAATAAATAAATAAACATAAAATAAAATAAAAATAAAATAAAATAAAATAAATCAGTGGCCTGGTTTAGTCACAGTAGTACACGCCAAGCTTGGTGATATGTTTTTGAGCATCTTTTGTACAAAGTGATCATTTGGTTAAAGTCTTTTATTTTATTTATTTATTTATTTTTTCAATATATGAAGTTTATTGTCAAATTGGTTTCCATACAACACCCAGTGCTCATCCCAAAAGGTGTCCTCCTCAATACCCATCACCCACCCTCCCCTCCCTCCCACCCCCCATCAACCCTCAGTTTGTTCTCAGTTTGTAAGAGTCTCTTATGCTTTTGGCTGTTTCCCACTCTAACCTCTTTTTTTTTTCCTTCCCCTCCCCCATGGGTTTCTGTTAAGTTTCTCAGGATCCACATAAGAGTGAAAACATATGGTATCTGTCTTTCTCTGTATGGCTTATTTCACTTAGCATCACACTCTCCAGTTCCATCCACGTTGCTACAAAGGGCCATATTTCGTTCTTTCTCACTGCCATGTAGTGCTCCATTGTGTATATAAACCACAATTTCTTTATCCATTCATCAGTTGATGGACATTTAGGCTCTTTCCATAATTTGGCTATTGTTGAGAGTGCTGCTATAAACATTGGGATACAAGTGCCCCTATGCATCAGTACTCCTGTAGCCCTTGGGTAAATTCCTAGCAGTGCTATTGCTGGGTCATAGGGTAGGTCTATTTTTAATTTTCTGAGGAACCTCCACACTGCTTTCCAGAGCGGCTGCACCAATTTGCATTCCCACCAACAGTGCAAGAGGGTTCCCGTTTCTTCACATCCTCGCCAGCATCTATAGTCTCCTGATTTGTTCATTTTGGCCACTCTGACTGGCGTGAGGTGATATCTGAGTGTGGTTTTGATTTGTATTTCCCTGATGAGGAGCAACGTTGAGCATCTTTTCATGTGCCTGTTGGCCATCTGGATGTCTTCTTTAGAGAAGTGTCTATTCATGTTTTCTGCCCATTTCTTCACTGGGTTATTTGTTTTTTGGGTGTGGAGTTTGGTGAGCTCTTTATAGATTTTGGATACTAGCCCTTTGTCCAATATGTGATTTGCAAATATCTTTTCCCGTTTTGTTGGTTGTTTCCTTTGCTGTGCAGAAGCTTTTTATCTTCATAAGGTCCTAGTAGTTCATTTTTGCTTTTAATTCCCTTGCCTTTGGGGATGTGTCAAGTAAGAAATTGCTACGGCTGAGGTCAGAGAGGTCTTTTCCTGCTTTCCCCTCTAGGGTTTTGATGGTTTCCTGTCTCACATTCAGGTCCTTTATCCATTTTGAGTTTATTTTTGTGAATGGTGTGAGAAAGTGGTCTAGTTTCAATCTTCTGCATGTTGCTGTCCAGTTCTCCTAGCACCATTTGTTAAAGAGACTCTTTTTTCCAGTAGATGTTCTTTCCTGCTTTGTCAAAGATTAGTTGGCCATACGTTTGTGGGTCTAGTTCTGGGGTTTCTATTCTATTCCATTGGTCTATGTGTCTGTTTTTGTGCCAGGTTAAACTCTTTTAGATGGTGATAGAAGTGTGTGTCATTTGTCAAAACTTCTCCCTACAGTAATTATGGAAACTCTGAGCGCTCTATGCAGTACTTCTTAGATCTTATTTTTTTTCTACTATGGTATTCTTAAGCATTCGTATTCTTACTGAGCATTTCATTTTAGGTCCATGTGCTGACTTACACTGTTTATATGTTGCTGCAAGGCCTCACCAACAAGCTACAAGTTGGGGATTTGGACTCCTGTTTAGATATAATGATTGAGGTAAGATTTAGAAAAAAGGAGTGTCATTTTCTTAACTGGGCATTGGACACAGAAAATCGGCTCACAAAATACGAAATATTTATAACCTGTAAAAATGAAAATGATGTACTATCTCATCTCTTAGATTAGCAGAAGTTTAAAAAGCTGACTCAGGTGAAGTGAGGTGGACTCTCTACCATTGCTAGTAGGTCATGAGTTTTGGTATAACCTTTCTGGGAAGAAAGTTGATGTTGTGTATCAGGAGCTTTAAAATAAGCAAAAATATCGACCACTTTTAAGAATCTGAGATGTATTTAGTCTGGGGTTTATATAAAAATATGTGCACCAGAGCTTTACGTACAGTAGTGAAAAATTTAATAACCATCAACTTTTAAAATTGATCATGTGATAATTTGGGGGGTGAGATTAGGAAGAGACTAAATTTGCCATACTGCCTTTGTTCATTCGTTAAAAAATGTACGTATTGAAACATTTTGAATTAAACACATCAGTTTTGATAAGTTACAAATATCATCAGTTTTTTAAAGGGAAATGAGGCTACTCTTCGGTAATATCCAAGAGGAAGTACCTGTCTCTTATATTATACAATCATATATGTAAATCTACATAGCCCTCTTTTATTTCCCCTTAGTAAAAACCTTCAGGTGTTGCGGTATTTGCTTGTCTTTCAGTAATTGGTCCCTGAACTGCCTTGAAAAAGTGAAATCTAATAGAAATTCCTGCCATCTAATTTCAGTCCTGTCCAACTTGTTTTCCTCCGATCTGGATGTATCAGAGACTGCTTATGTTGACATATCTTGCTGATTACACATAATTGCCATTTGGCTTTTTTCTTTCAAAGATTTTTAACCATGAGTTGTTTGGTGCCATTGCTGAAGAGAAGGAAGTGAAGCAGATCCTCTCCAAAGTCATGGAGGCACGAAGAAGCAAGAGTTATGATTCTTATGAAATCCTGGGCAAGTTTGTAGGGAAAGATCAGGTTACAAAACTTATCCTTCCATTAAAAGAGGTAAGGACTTGAATGCAGTACAGGAGATCCCCACATTACAGCATCATGAGTTCTTAAAACGACCCATGCAGTAATGCTGCACTTGACCACCAGGGTTTCATTTGGTATGAAGGGCATGGATACCACATGGCCACTAGCTGGCAGCCCTAGGTGGCATTCTAAACTAAGAACCAGATTCCTGGATGTAAACCATGTGATGCAGAAACAAAAAATTGAAATTCAAGTGAGTTTTATAGTTGGCTCAAGTCAGCAGCTAAGAACATAGCTTTTGAAGACAGATTGCTGCTCCCAGATTGCCAAGAGGGAGAAAAGTGACATCTGTTGAACATATATTATGTTCTCAGCATCGTGTTTCATGATCTCTTCTAATCTGCACAACCACTCTGAGATCAATGGTACTTTCATCTTACAGATAAGAAAATGTAGGCTCAACAAAAGGTAGAAGGGTCATGATTAAGGAGGAAAGTAAAACATTACTTGTAGATTTTTCTGATCCAAAGCTTACATTCTTTGCACTGTTTTCATTCTGCTCCTGTCGGGCAGGGACTATAGTTTACTTACCTTCATAATGTTCTCTGTGCCTAATGTAGGGGTGAACACTCAACAAATGTTATTAACTCATTTTATTTTATGCACAAAAACTAGAGCAAAACACTATTTAATGACATGAATTAACCTTAATTCCAAATGTTTTGGTGTCAGAATAACTCCATAATTTTTTCTACAATGCATTAATCTTATCTAAACCTGAGAATGTTAGGTATGTTTTGAGGATGAAAAAGAATTAACACAGCACATGTATTTTCCATGTATATTATTAAGTCCCTCCAAGATAGTTAAAGTTATTATTACCGTGTCCTGTGCAAAGGAATATTTATAAAGTGCTGAGGGTTTTGTTGATGTTGATGGTCCTAGATTCCCATTAAGTTCCTATGATTCGGCCTAATGACTAATATCAAACCCTGAGGCTTGGCCATCACAGCACTGTTAGCATGGTTTCAGATGAGTACTGACTGCATTTTGGTAATGTTGTATATGTGCATGTGCTTGCCTATGATGCACTTACAGGGTTGATGTCTTCCATGTATCACATCATGTCTCCAGTCCTGTGCCCTGAGGTCTCACCAACAGAGAGCACAGAGAAATCCAGAGACATACATGATGCTGATAGTGGTTGTCTCTGGGATTGACAGTATGTGTAAATGTTACTTTGTATGCTCTGTTTGAAATTTTATTAAGGATGTTTCTTTTTAATTAGAAAAAAAAACCTATATTAAAAAGGAAATGTATTTTTTAATCACAACAAACAAAAAGGCAGTTCTGTGTTATCTCAACATGACATTTATGTTTGCCTTTAGATCTTACAAAATACCACGAGTTTAAAACTGGCCCGGAAAGTTCATGAAACCTTGCGCCGAATCATAGCAGGGTTAATTGTAAATCAAGAAATGACGGCAGAATCCATACTATTGCTCAGTTATGGGTTGGTCAGTGAAAATCTTCCCCTGTTAACAGAGAAAGAAAAGTAAGTTTGAAAGAAAAAAAAAAAAAAACAACTATCCTTGGGTGCTTGCTTCTGATAAACCATTCAGTTTTCATTTACTCTTAAGTGAGTTAATTTAATAATTTACCTTAGTTAAAACACACACACACACACACACACACACACACACACACATAGAGTAAAACCTTGGATTGCGAGTAACTTGTTCTGCAAGACAAGCAAACATTTCTAATAAATTTTAACTTGATAAAAGAGTGACGTCTTGCAATATAAGTAGTACCTGATGCCATATATCACATGATCACAACTGAGCCAACGGTTCTTGAAATTTACTTTGATATACAAGTGCTTCGGGTTACAAGCATGTTTTCCGGAATGAATTATGCTTACAAACCAAGGTTTTACTGCATATGCATGTTTACATATATTATACAATTACATAATTTATAATACATGTACAATTATTTATGTGTACATATAATTATATACATAATTAATACATATACAATTACATACTTGTATAATATATGCTATACATATTTGAGTTATGAATGGTTCTCCTTTGTGGTGTTTGGGCTAAAGCCCTTCCAGATGATAAATCTCAGCATGAGATGATTGTCTGATAAATGAGTAAGTTAGCTGTGACAGCAGCCAGTTATGTTATTTATTGAATCAAAGTTAGGATAGATTTTAAATACGTAGCTTTTCTTCTGATTAAATAGATATCCAAACCTGAAAAGGTTTTAAAATACCTCCTTTGGATTTTGCTTTTGGGTTCTAAAAGAAACTCCTTGGCATTTGTTTTCAAACATCAAGGGAGTGTCCTTTTACTGTTCATCTTAATTTAAACGTGTGTTCATCAATCTGATTTCTGTTTCTGGGGTTGTTCTACAGCTTTGATCAACAACCTAATAATCTTTTTCTCATGGTTGAAGGAGAAAAAAAGCCCACAGTGAATAGCATACTACTTAGTGCTGGACTCCAGTCACCAGACAGGGTCACGTGACTTAGAGTGCAGCATACAGTGTTCTTGCCCCTGTTTTTTTCCTTTGTGATTGACAGAAACCCAGCAGCCCCTGCACTGGATCCACGTCTGCCACCCCAGAGCTGTCTTCTGCTCCCCCCAACTCCAGTTCGAGGTGGGCAGAAAGCTGTTGTGAGCAGGAAAACCAACATGCACATATTTATTGAGTCTGGACTCCGGGTAAGAATTAACCCTTAAAGTGTGATTTGCTGCCCACAGTGAGTGTGCCTTTCAGTCCTCTGCTCATTCCCACTGTAAATGCCTTATCAGAAATAAATTACAGGCTATTTGTTTGTTTGTTTGTTTATTTAGTTAGGGAGAGACAGCGTGAGCAGGGGAGGGGCGGAGAGAGGGGGAGAGAGAGAATCCCAAGCAGGCTCCACACTGTCAGCGTAGAACCTGATGTGGGGCTCAATCCCATGAACCATGAGTACATGACCTGAGCCGAGATCGAGAGTTGGACACGTAATCAGTTGAGCCGCCCAGGTGCCCCTGGGCCATTTTTTTAAAGGTGCATTGGTCCATTTACCATTTCTCTCTTCTAGTACTTACTTTGATGATATAATGGTCTCAGGGTTAATGATTCTGACCTAACATTTATTATGGGTTCACTTTGATTTGCCCATGGGCATCTCTAAATTATTTTGAATTTTTTTTAAAGATGTAAGCATCTAAAAACACAAATCTGATCGTTTTATTTCCTTTTTATTACCTTCATTGGCTCCCATTTTTCTTGAGAGCCTGGTCTTTCATCTGGGCTACAGGGGCCAAACTTTGTATTGTACCATTCCCAACACACAGCTCAGCCACACTGGCTTCCCTTCAGTTTCATAGTCTCTACACTCTGTCACTCCAGGACTTCACCACGGGCTCCTCCCTTTGCCAGGGTCCCCACAGAACTCCCAAAGCACACTGAATTTACAGTTAATTATTTGCTAGAGTCTCTCTTCCTGGTTAAGATCCATCAGGCAGGAACCATGTTCATCTTGATCATTGCTGTGCCCTGTGTGCCAACCCAGTGCCTCGAATCAAAGTAAATCCTGAGTAATCATTTGGTAAATGAACTCAGCATCTCAGCTGCACAGTGAACTCCCACCTTCTTCACTTACTGAGAGTCTCCCAGGCCCTTTACCATTCCTTCAGAATTTTGTCGCTTCAAATGGAAGCATCTTAATGTTTCATGTATCTCTCTTAAAATCATTTTACCTTTACCTAACTCATTTGGTCTTATGGGCAACTGGTATGAAATATCTTTTTGAATCTTTTAGCTGCTGCATCTGAGTCTAAAGACTTCCAAGATCAAGTCTTCAAGTGAACCTGTTCTGGAAATGTTGGATCCTTTTGTCTCTCTCCTCATAGACTGCCTGGTTTCCATGGATGTGAAGGTGAGCTTCTGTTCCTTCATGAGAACTATGTTGCACAAAATACCCAGAACTTTTAGGCTTGTGCTTCACAAGATGATGGAGTTTTTAAGTGGCTTTATGATATTGTGAACGACTTCTGTTCCCTACATTACGTTGCTTTCCAGCCATATATTTGGATAGCCTTCAACAGTTTTACAGGCTCTGGTAGATACATTATACTTATTTCATTGGGTCCTTGCAACATCATGAGGCTGAGTAATGGTGTCACCATGTCAGCACTGATCATCTCCATCATCCTTGTCACTATTGCCCTCACTGGTGTGAATCCTCATAACAACCTATGAAGCACATATTATTAATGCTTCTGTTTTATCAGTGAGAAAAGTAGGCTATCAGCTGACTTGGCCTAGATCACAGATCTAGGATATCAGTCCGTCAGACTCCAGAGCCGACACATCTCCCATTTCCTGACTGCCTGTCTTATAGTCAAGGTGCCAGGAGGTTAAGTAACATCTCTGTAGTTGAATAGGTAATAAACTGCAGAGCTGGGATTTAAGCCCTGGCCTTTGTGACTCCAAAGACCTTTCCTCTATGGCTTCATCTAATCCAGCCCAAGAAGACCTTACAGCAACCAGAGCAGTGTGGGTCTATTAGGCACAGCTGAACTAGGTGAAGTAACTGATCTCAATAGTCTCTAAGGTTTGAGCCGGAGGTCAAGGATTCTCATGTCATCGCTTGGTCCCAGCACACTTTTTTCATATCTTTGCAAAGCACTTAACTATATTAAATTGTAGTGTATTGTTCTCATGCTTAATTTCTTAGCCAGCTGTCTGCTCTTTAAATAGAGGGGTGGTGTTCTCTTTATCTTTGTAATTCTGATTTTTAGAGTGCCTTGTATACGGTTGCTTAGAATGGATTAAAGTACCATTCTAGAAAATAGAAAAGTCATTTATAATGTATCTTTCCAGACACAAAAAAAAGTTGCTGAAATTGGTCAATTCAGGATGCCTGGCTGACTCAGTTGGTTAAGCATCTGACTCTTGATTTCAGCTCAGGTCATGATATTACAGTTCATGAGTTTGAGCCCCACATTGGGCTCTGTGCTGACAGTGCAGAGCCTGCTTGGGATCCTCTCTCTCCCTCTCTTTCTGCCTCTCCCCTGCTCTCTCTCTCAAAAATAAAAAATAAAAACATTGAAAATAAATAAATTGGCCAGTTCTTCCAGTCATTGACTCATATAGGTTAAGAATATGGTGCACTCTTTCTTATTTACTTGCATCACCTTTATGTGCCTTAGAGAAGCAGTAAGTTCTACCACAGGGAATAGGAAATCTCCTTCTCTTCTTATGCTTTTGGTATATGGTTCTTCTAGAGTGGGCTGAGCAGAGTATTTCATTTTTTCAACTTGATTGCTTATAGAGTCTACACAGCCTCAGGTGCTTGACTGTTGGGTTTGATCACTACATAAATTGGTTGGTTTTGTTTTTCAGGTGATCACAGGTGCTTTACAGTGCCTGATCTGGGTCTTGAGGTTCCCTCTGCCTTCCATAGAAACAAAAGCAGAACAGCTGACAAAACACCTCTTCCTGTTGCTGAAGGACTATGCAAAACTTGGAGCTGCCAGGGGCCAGAACTTCCACCTGGTGGTAAATTGTTTCAAGGTGAGGTGTTTTTAGTTATACTTCGAAAGAGCCAGGACCAGGTTTAACATCAAACTTAGGTTTCCTCATTGTCCTTTGGTCCTGTTCAGAATTCTTTCCAGATTAATTTGCTAAGGCCAGAGGGTTGGTATCCTGTGTGAAAAAGCATTGATGTTGTATTAAGGCCTTACCATTTCACTGATTCTTCATTCGTGGGATGTCCTGGCTATTAACCTCACTAGTTTAATTTACAGTGTGTAACCATAGTTGTGAAGAAAGTGAAGTCTTACCAGATAACCGAAAAGCAGCTTCAAGTTCTACTAGCATATGCTGAAGAAGACATTTATGATACTTCAAGACAGGCCACTGCATTTGGTCTTCTGAAGGTATGGTATCACCAGAATGTTGGATTTTACAGTTTATGTGCCTCAGATTAGATACTTAGAATAATGTGGAACAAAGTATTTTGACTAGCTGTGGATTTCCAAAATTAATTTATAAACACTGTGATGATTTTGATGGATTAATGGTAATCTAACATACCTACTTATTAAAATGTTTGAACATGAATTCAATTAACACTTCCAGAGCCTTCTATAAAAGTAGAGGAAAGTTTAAAAAATGCTTGTATTTACTGTATTGGACTTTGTGGAGCTTTTTTCTTTTTTTAATTATAAAATACATAAAACAAAAGTCACTATTTTAACCATTTTTAAGTGTATGTTTTTTTTCTCTTGAAGGTTACTTTCATTATTTTTGAAAATTGCGTGTGACTGCTTTAACAGTGCATCAGCTTACAACCATCTGCAGTAGAACATGAAATGAGATGTCTTCCTTTTTTTATTTTAGGCCATTTTATCAAGGAAGTTGTTAGTCCCAGAAATCGATGATGTCATGCGGAAAGTATCCAAGTTGGCAATTTCTGCACAAAGTGAACCTGTCAGAGTCCAATGCAGACAGGTTTGTAGAGAAGAAGCCTTATTCCCATAGCAAGTGTTGGGTCCTGTCTTCTCTGTTCCATATTTAGATAGACATGTCAACATTGACTGAATTCTGAAGATAATTTTGTGTCACATTGTTGCTTTATTCTGAGACTCAGGAACCCATTTACTTACCAAGTGTGAGAAGCATGTCTGCTCTGCCTTAAGGGCATTTCAGTTAACAAAGAGCATTTTGAGAATAACCCATCATATGTGGAATGTTTCAAATGGATAAAGATGTATATTTTCCTTCTGTAGCATGATAGCCTGCACCAAATATTTCCATCCATTGGTCCAGTCATCAACTACTTATGCATATTACTATGTGCCAGGTGCTGCTGGAAAAGCAGTCAACAAAATTTTTATAGTCCCTGTCAGATAGTGAAATTTTAAAGTACACAGGCACAAAGCAAAAATTCCACAGGTATTTAATTACAGGCATCCTAAGTGCCAGGAGGGAGAAAGCACTGTCATATTTCATTATTTATAAAACATACCTTTATTTATATACTTCAAAGAAAGAAAACACTATGACACAGTGGTAAGATGCTATCAATTTTAAGATACATCCCAATTTCAGATCTGTTAAAATGTGAAAAACTGTGCTTCTTAGAATTGACAAAATATGGAAGAGTAGATGATAAGAACATATGATCAGGTTGAGGACCACCCTGGTGTTAGAATCAGGAAGGGCTCTCCTGAGAGCAGAAATGCGAAGGAAGAAAAAGGCTTAGCTTTCCAGGTGAAGGGAGCAGCCAATGCCTAAGGAAGGTAAGCCTTGAGGTAGGTAAGGGCCTCATTTATTAGAGGAGATAAATGAAGGTTAAGTGAGGTGGGGAAGGGAGCCAGGTCAGGCAAGACCTCGTGTACTTGTTAAAGATTTATTTAGGGCTTTATTCCAGTAGCAGAAAGCTATTGATATATAATAGCTTATATATAAATACTTATTTTATTAATTACTTTTATTAATAAACTAGTACAATGGTTTGAAAGCAGATAGACCAGGCATGGAATTCTGGCACTGTCACCTGAGCATGTTACTCACCTCTCTGTGCCAACTTCATTCTCTTCATCTGTAAAATGGGGATAATATCCCCTACTTTCCAAGAAAGTGATGACAGTTAACTGAGGAACACATAGCACAGGGCTTGGCATATAGAATTGACATATAATTAATAAATGAATTAGTATTATCTGTATTAATATCAATCATCACTGTCATTCAAGGGGAAATACAGGGGTGAACCACAGTCCAGTCCACCATACCCCACTACCTATGGAAGAGAGGAGCTTCCAACACGTGAGCTTAGATCTGGAGCCCAAAACAACCATGCCAGTGGTAGGCTAGGACTTTTAATCAGGCACTTGGGGCAGGACCTGAGTAAGTGAAGTAGGAGAAGAAAGGAAAGCGTGCAGTTGACTCAGGAGGATTGATCAGTCTTCTGAAAGGTCTTTGTAACTGAACAGTGTATCAGCAGGTTAGGAAGCAGAAATCCTGGAGAGATAGGACCCAAATAATCATCTATGTGACTTCTGTTCCTAGGTTTTTCTGAAATATATTCTTGACTATCCCCTGGGTGACAAATTGAGACCAAACTTGGAATTCATGCTTGCTCAACTCAAGTAAGTTTAAGCCATAAACTACATAGGGGCAGAAGAGTAGTTTCCTCTCATTTTATTGTGGCACCTGTCTGGAAAATGACAAAATCTAAACATCTGAGGGTGTTATCATTTGAATCATTGACTTGATTATCAAACAGTGTGCATGGCTTCATGTGACAGTTGTGTAAGTTGCTTTTCCAATTCGGTCTGACCACTGATTTTCATTAAGAGTCTATTTAAGGAGAATGGTAAAAATCTAACAGAATCACATTTAAAGCTGAATAGTAGCATGATAGATTTACATAAGTATTAAAATTGGGAACATGGATATTTTTTTCTACTTTTTAAGAAACAGACTGATACCTTAAAACAATGTTTAAAAATTTTTAAAACAATTATTGGTAATTGAAAAGATACTAACAAGTCTATCTAATGTTCTTGCCTTAGTTATGAACATGAGACCGGGAGAGAGTCTGCCTTGGAAATGATCTCCTATCTCTTTGACACATTCCCTCAGGTACCTTGAATCACAGATTGTAGCTATGTTCCCCTTGAGCCCTGGGGGCCCACAGGGAGCCTCCCTTGTTTGGGCATCCATAAGAATTCCAGTCTGAGTGTGCTCTTAACTGCCTGTTTTCTTCTAGGGACTACTCCATGAGAACTGTGGAATGTTCTTTATTCCTCTTTGTCTAATGATGGTGAACGATGATTCTGCCATGTGCAAGAAGATGGCATCCATGACAATCAAATCTTTACTCAGTAAAATCAACCTTGAGAAAAAAGATTGGCTCTTTGATATGGTTACCACCTGGTTTGGAGCAAAAAAGGTTAAGGTTGCTTTTAGTTAAATTTCAATGAAAAGTCTTAGCTTTTGGTATTCACTTTAAATAAGAATACGTCTTAAACATTGTTGAATTTTTCCCAAATTTTATTTTTTTTAGTAGATTATGTTAATAATGTACTCTTGCTGGGTGGGGGGGATGGGTTAAGTAGGTGATAGGGATTAAAGAGTATCCTTATGATGAGCACTGAATAATGTATAGAATTGTTGAATCACTATATTGTACACCTGAAACTAATTGTATGTTAACTATATTGGAAATAAAATTTTAAAAATATATATATATTCTTATAGTAAAACTTCAGGAAATGTAAGTTATAGAGAGTAACATGAAAATCACCTGTAGTCCCACGACATGATTGTCAGCCAATGACACTGCTATATGAATGTATCGAATGTATCTAACCAGTCCCCAATGATGAATATCTTTGTTTTCAGTTTCGCATATTCAGTTAATGAAATGTAATGTTTGTCAGTGATTATATCCACTTGCTGACTTGCCACCATCAACAGTGGCCCATGTTTGTGGAATATAAACGTGTTGTATCTTAATATTGACTGTAATACGTATTAAAGTTAGAATGGGGGGGTATTGTATGCAACTTCCAGTTTTTTAATTAAATTTTTTTTATTGGAATATAATTGACACAGTGTTACTAGCTTCAGGTGTACGACATTGATACTCGACAATTCTGTATATTATTCAGTGCTCATCTTGATTTTTTTTTTTTTTAATTTAAAATGGGAGAATGTGGGTAATGATGAGTTCCATTTCTTTTTTAATGTTATTCTTGGGTGTGAAGATTCTCTATATTTTTCATTTTAAGCCACCAAAGATCCATATTGTATTGATTTCTGGCATTATAAAGAAATATTGAGGGGTGCCTGGGTGGCTCAGTCGGTTGAGTGTCTGACATCGGCTCAGGTCACAGTCTCGCAGTTCGTGAGTTCAAGCCCTGTGTCTGGCTCTGTGCTGACAGCTCGGAGCCTGGAGCCTGCTTCGCATTCTTTGTCTCCCTCTCTCTCTGCCCCTCCCCTGCTCATGCTCTGTCTCTCTCTCTCTCTCTCTGTCAAAAATGAATAAACATTAAGAAAAAAATTTAAAAAAGAAATATTGAGGACAGAGTCATGCCCATTTTATTTTATGAATTTGGAAATGGCGTACCAAGTTGTGTTATTAACATTGTCTTTCTGGGGCGCCTGGGTGGCGCAGTTGGTTAAGCGTCCGACTTCAGCCAGGTCACGATCTCGCGGTCCGTGAGTTCGAGCCCCGCGTCAGGCTCTGGGCTGATGGCTCAGAGCCTGGAGCCTGTTTCCGATTCTGTGTCTCCCTCTCTCTCTGCCCCTCCCCCATTCATGCTCTGTCTCTCTCTGTCGCAAAAATAAATAAAACGTTGAAAAAAAAAAAATTAAAAAAAAAAAAACATTGTCTTTCTGTGGTTTATTTTTGGTAGAGCTTAAATAGGCAACTAGCTGCCCTCATCTGTGGCTTGTTTGTGGAAAGTGAAGGAGTCTCTTTTGAGAGAAGACTTGGAACTATTCTTCCTGTGATTGAAAAGGAAATTGATCCTGAAAACTTTAAAGATGTAAGTAATTTGCCAGAGAATAAAACTTGTGCTAATTTTTGTAGTTTTACTTAAGGTGGTTTAGCTAACAGCTTAAATATTATGTGTGTTCAAAAATGTTTCTTAATGAAAGCAAGAATTCAGTGTAGCTGGATCTTCTTTTTTAAAATGAGATTTAAAGTAAGTTATCTTCCATAGTATGTGAAGATCGAAGTTTCTCCAGCAGGGGGATTTCACCACCCCACTGCCAACCCCTCTAGACACTTAGCAACACCTGGAGACATGTTTGGTTGTCACAACTGGAGCGTGGAGGGTGCTACTAGCATCTAGCGGGCAGAGACCATGAATGCTGCAGATCAGCCTGTAGTGCAGAGGGCAGCACCCACAACAAAAAACTGACCCAAAGTGACAGTAGTACTGATAGAAACCCTGAAGTTGTCTCAATGGATTTATATCCATCCTGTTTTTAGATCATGGAAGAGACTGAAGAAAAAGCTGCAGATCGCCTTCTGTTTAGTTTTCTTACACTGATTAGTAAACTCATCAAGGAATGTAATATTATTCAGTTTACCAAGCCCTCTGAGACGCTGAATAAAATCTGGAGTAAGTATTTCCTTTTTATTTACATCTAAAAACAAACACATTAGTTGTGACAGAATTACTAAAAACCAATTTGGGGAATTAGAGTATGAATACTTAGAAAGTCTATAATGTCAGGGGAAAAGTTCATGAGAAAAAGATTTAAAAGACCCTTTCAAATTGATTATAGTGAAAATGTTTCTAGGAAAAATAATATGTTTATGATTTCACAAGTAATACATTTCATTTGTAAAAGAAGGAATATTAATTATGGGAAAGTAAAAGAAAGGAAAGTTTTTCAAAGTCTTCCTTGCTGCTTGGTGTTAATTTGGTATATATTTCCATCCAGTCTGTCTTTTTGTTATATATAGACACAGGTTTTTTTTAGAGATTGCATAATTCCATATAAACTTATATCTTGTTTGTACCTAAATAAGAATATTATTATACTATAACACACTCAGTAGAAAGCTTTTTAAAATAGCTGTAAATAGTCCACCATGCAAATATGCCATGATTTAGTAAACCATTTAACCCTTGGGAGACATTTAAGTTTTTGTCTATCACTCTTTTTTTTAATATATATATTTATTTTTGAGAGAGAGCACACGAGCAGGGGAGGGGCAGAGAGAGAGGGGGACATGGAATCCAAAGCAGGCTCCAGGAGCTGTCAGCACAGAGCCCAACACGGGGCTCAAAATCAAGAACCATGAGATCTTGACCTGAGCCAAAGTTGGACACTTAATTGAGCTACCCAGGTGCCCCTGTATATCGCTCTTTAAATAACAAATAAGATCCTAGAATTTTTAATTTAACATACTTAAACTTGATTAGCCAATAGGAAACAGACATTGGAATGAATGCTTTAAGTACCCACCTGTTTTAAAAGAATTCATGATCCTATGGAAATTACTAAATTACTATATGGCCTACTCTGGTATGATTCCACAGAGACATGGCCAGATTATTAGAAAATACAATACATATAGAACAAAAGTAAAACCATGTTTATGAAATGTATAACAGCATAGACTAAGACTCAGATATGATATGGTTCATCCAGAATTTTAATCTTGTTCCCTACAACCCACAAGGCTTTTCTACTGTATTTTCCAAGTGTAATATATGGAGAGTGGCCATGTAACATAAGAGTGTAAGGTTTGGGGCCAGATCAAGCTGGGGCCCAAGCCTGGTTTTGCCTGTTACAGCGTGGTGCCTCATCTGGCCCCTCTGAAACATTTCCTCATCTGTAAAATGCAACTGACAGTTGTAAGGTCACAGAACTGTTGTGAGGTCTAAATGAAACATATGTAACACACTGAGCCCTGTGCCTGGCACACAGAAAGCCTCAATAAATGATAACTCTCCACCAATTTCAATAACTATTAGGAACAAACATGTGCCTGTATACAAATTTATATTACCTAATTTAGAAATTGTAAATGTTACAGCCAAAAGATGTTGTTCATCTTTGGTTCCTAAATCCAAGCACGTAATAGATAGCGAATGCCTAATCTAATCATATTTACCACCAAAGAGTTGGGAAAGCTGTGAGACATCTGAAAATGCATTTTGGTTCCCTTAGGTTATGTTCATTGTCACCTGAGACATCCACACAGCTGGGTGTGGCTCACTGCAGCCCAGATTTTTGGATTGCTCTTTGCCTCTTGCCAACCAGAGGAACTTACTAGAAAATGGAAGTCTAAAACAACTAAAAAGAAGTTCTCAGAACCTGTAGCAGTAAGATTTCTAACAAATGACCTTGAACAAAAGGTAAGGTTTCTCTAAAACCTTTTCTTTCCTTTGTGATCTATGTGAGATGTTCCTTCTGGTTCATGTAACTATTTGGGAGTTGGCCCTTGGGAAAAACTCTGACAGCTGACTTGTTGCAGGTTTCTGTAGGTGTGCTGGGAACTAGAAAGGGTCAACCTCAAGGCCAAGGTTTTTCAAAGATAATTTTTAGACTATCAGTCTAGTCCACTTCTGTTGTTCATCTTCTATTATTGGTTCAAGTTCTTTATCAACACTGGAAAATAGGATTTATTAAAATGAGAGCAATACTGTCTATCCCGCCTCCTTCATAACCTGTTGATGACTGAGATCATGTTCATGAAAATTTTAGGTAGAGACCATATTACATCCATCTCTGATTTCCTAGGGCCCAACACAATGCCTGACTCAGTGGAGACTCCATAAATAGTGAATGATTGGAAGATGGAGGGGGAAAAAAAGGAAAAAAATACTGGACTGTTGTAAAGTTTCCTGCTAATAATCTGAGGGATTATTAATATCCCCAAAGCTTGAAAATATCCCCTTTATTTGAGCTAAAATGTTTGGGGCAGGTAGAAAGTAGAGACCTTCCCTCTCCAGACCTATACAAGTCATTCAGAACAAAATCTAGCACTTCAGTTATATTATTATGGTTGGTTACTTGGACTTTTTAAAAACAATCAGAAATACCCTGCATAGTGTCTGCCAATGTCCATTTTCTTTTCACAGATGAAAAGTATCTCCCTAGCCTCTTGCCATCAGTTGCATTCCAAGTTCTTAGATCAATCTCTAGGAGAACAGGTCAGTATTGTCACCCTGCTGGTTTAATAGAAGGGATCTGTTCTACCAAGTATAGGAATAGGCTTACATTTGGTATTTGTGGGGGGTTTTGTTGGTTTGTTTTCCTATTTTAATGCTTGGGGAATTAAATGAAATATAGGCATACACTGAAATACGTGTTCAGTTATAAATCTAATCAACTCTGGAGTCTATGTTGGGGTTATTCTTGGCTTCATTTAAAATGCCCAATAAAGGGGCGCCTGGGTGGCGCAGTCGGTTAGGCGTCCGACTTCAGCCAGGTCACGATCTCGCGGTCCGTGAGTTCGAGCCCCGTGTCAGGCTCTGGGCTGATGGCTCAGAGCCTGGAGCCTGTTTCCGATTCTGTGTCTCCCTCTCTCTCTGCCCCTCCCCCGTTCATGCTCTGTCTCTCTCTGTCCCAAAAATAAATAAACGTTGAAAAAAAAAAAAAATAAAATGCCCAATAAAGATGGTGCAGTGAGAGCCTGACTGTTAATCTTTTCATGTTCAGTTTTAACCATCTACTCAACGTTGTGACCAGCTTTGAAGGGCTTTGGTTGGTTGGTTGATTTTCATTGTCCCTATAATGAACTACAGTACTGAATTTCTTTCCCTTACCCCTGGAAGTTGAAGAGAAAGAAGTAATAGTTATGTTACAGTGTAGTGTGAGAATTGTCTATCCTTAACTGAAGGCAGATAAATCACTAAAAACTTTATGTTTTCATACTATAAAATGTAACTGTAAGTAAATTGTGAATATAGAGAAGCATGTATAAATATGCAGTAAATGTAAATTACTTTTGAGTAAGGTCTATTCCCTTTATTTTTTCCTCCTTTGATAAAGCCATCGGGCTGGTAGATGAGATACACAGATGTGGTATCTTGGTATGAGCAAGACACTTATTCATGACTCTTATCATTATGGACACAATGGAGCAGCAATACAGATTAAATGATGGGACACAAGAAGCTAGGTGAACACTGTATCCAAAGAGTGATCTCAAGTAGGATGCCATAAGCCCTGATATTTCCATCACTTTTTATATGAAAATATAGTATGCTTCATTATATGGCAGGGCCAGAGAAAGAATGGATAGCTATTCAGTGGATAGCAAAGTGAAGCCAAAGAAATCCTAACAGGGTAGATAGCAGGTGGTGTCTCACAAAATACCAATGTTAATCGAGGCTGACAGATACAACCACGGAAACTAGGGACAGGAAGGGATTTGCTAGTACTAACCTGGGATGAAAGAAATTAATGGAATTTAGTTCACTGTGATCTTACGGTGAGTTAACTGTGAAGTGGCTGCCACAAGGGGAAAAGGCCTCCAAAACTGGGACTGTCTTTAGGGAGACCAAGCTTCCAGAAGGAAATTACAATCTTGGCATGAATTCTTGATGGCCAAGCTAACCTTGGACAGTATGTGGGATTCTGAGCACTACATTTGGAGGAAACTTTTGGCACACAGCACTCCCAACAGAGCAGCCAGGATGGTAAAGGAACTCAAAAGCAACTTGACTTCCTCCATCATATAATCAATGTGAAATATCTATGTCAGAGATTTCATGGATGTCAGAGTTAGGGACTCACTATATGGGTCCATTATTATAAGACTAAAATTGGTCCCTTGGGGCGCCTGGGTGGCGCAGTCGGTTAAGCGTCCGACTTCAGCCAGGTCACGATCTCGCGGTCCGTGAGTTCGAGCCCCGCGTCGGGCTCTGGGCTGATGGCTCAGAGCCTGGAGCCTGTTTCCGATTCTGTGTCTCCCTCTCTCTCTGCCCCTCCCCCGTTCATGCTCTGTCTCTCTCTGTCCCGAAAATAAATAAAAAACGTTGAAAAAAAAAATTTTTAAAAAAAAATAAAATTGGTCCCTGGGCTATTTAACTGGATCACATGATTTGAGGAAGAGCTCAGTGTTTAAGAACTTAGGCTTGAATTCTAAAGACCATTCAGTCTTGGCTGACGACTTGCTTTGCCTTTGGGTGAGTCACTTAGTAACTCTGAGCCTTGATTTTCTCTCCTGATAATAGTACCTAATAGTGATATTTTAAAGTTGAATTAGAATGCTGTATATAGAATCCGTGCTCAATAAGTGGAAACTGTTATTTCTATGAAGAAATTTAATAGAGGAGGGATGAAAGTTCTCTCAAAAATGTAAATGGATAGTCTAGAATGAAATTATTTACTTATTCTTTGTGACCTTAAAAGGTAGAACTAGGTCAAGTAGATAAGTTACATGGAAATGGGTTTGGGTATATTATAAGGTAGAACTGAATTATCAAAAAAATGGAATGATCATCAGTTTAATAGTGCAATACCTGTTTTGGGGGAGTTTTTTCCTAATTGTAGAATACCTATTTTTTACTGAGCCATATCTGTTTGAAAATCAAAGTCCAATTCCTCCCTTTCTCTCCCTTCCTTTTTTAAAGGTTGTTAAGAATTTGTTATTTGTAGCCAAAGTCTTATATTTATTGGAATCTGATTCTGAGGATGAGCAAGGTGAGATAAAAGAAGACATGGAAGAACAAGCAGCTTTGGGAGATGGTGTAGCCAGAGAGAAAATAAGAAAACGCAAGTCCTGTGCAGATGAGGAGATGGACTCTGACAAAGAAGAAAACAAGGAGGCAAAGGAAGAGCACAGCAAGCCAGCCACACTGCTGTGGTTGATCCAGAAGTTGTCCTGGATTGCAAAACTGGAAGCTGCCTACTCACCTAGAAACCCCTTAAAGGTGCAGTGAATGTTCAGAATGCCTGAAAGTAGTCATTTTTTTTTTTAAAGTATTTCAGTGGTATTAGTAATGCTCCCACATCTCTAGAAACTCTTCAACCAAAAACTGCAGCAATAGTATCTGCCCCCAAAGAGACCTTTTCTGAATTAATTGTTTATATGGCTGCAATAAAAGAAACACTTCAGATAACAATGAATGATCTGTACTTTCAGAGAACATGCATCTTTAAGTTTCTTGGAGCTGTGGCAATGGATCTTGGAATAGACAAGGTGAAGCCGTATCTCCCAGTGATCATAGCTCCTTTGTTCCGAGAACTGAACAGCACCTATTCAGACCAGGGTAACTGCAGCCTGTTTTCTGAATACTTGTACATTAGATATCCTCACTTCTCTCCTAAATGCTTCCTTCTTTTCTATCTTCCTTCCCTGCCAGAGTTTTAAGAAAACTTGCTAGGTATCAAAACAATAGCAAACAAGTAAGGCATCTTTGTTTTATCTACGACTGCCTTCTGTGTGCTTCCTCATGTCTAAGAGTGATGTTTCTCTCCTAAAAGATGTTTTACTCCTAAGCATAGATGAAATATTCAAAGAAAACTATAAGTTGAGGTGGTTCTAAACCCCATAGTGCTATGGACAATAATGAACAATAAAATGTCATGGTATTCTTTATTGTGAACTGTAAGGCAAAAGTATGAAATACTTTAAAAATATGTTGTTTACTGTTCCTATATGTCATTTTCCTTGCCTGGGCATTTATTTGTACATTTCCCTCACTGATCCTAAATTCTCTTTTGATGATAGGAAAAGAGGGAATGGGGGTTAGAAAGAGGAGGTAAAGTAGGTATTAAGTTTTAAAGTAAAACAAGTGAGTATCAAAGCAGGAACTATACATTTCCTTCCTCTCAGAGAGGAAAAAGCAGTGGTCAAGGCCAGGTCCACTTTGGTTCTTATTATTCAGCATTTATTGAGCATGTAATATTTGCCAGGTACTGGGGGTTCAACATTGGAGAAAAGACCTAGTCCTTATCTTCAAGAAATATTCAAAGAAAACTTTGTAATCTAGAACAGCTGCCCTGAAATTGAATACAGAAATATGTGGGTTATGTGTATTTGGGAGACAGAAGGTAGGGAAGGGTGGGAAAGCAAAGATTTTTGTCAGTTTCTCAGAAGTCTTAACCTCCCCCCACAACGGAGAAAAAAAAAAAAAAAAAAAAAAAGCTGTGGCCAGAACTAAGCATCTGTGACCCATGAATTAGAAGGGGCATAGAGAAATATTTACCTTTCCCATCTGCAGAGTTGAGCAGGTTAATAAAGTAACCCAAAATGTTTCTGTCAGCTTCTCAAATTAGTGTCTTCTGAGCCAGGATTCCACTGGTAAGTGGGCTTCATGGAGTCTGTGATACTCTTAGTGCCTCCCAGATGAGTGGTGGTGGCTAGGAAGTGTCCTACCCAACACTTCCTTTTTTCACATCTCAGAAACATAGAGGCTGGTTTTAGATCAGTGTTTAATGTTCAGGTAATAAAAGTGATGATTCCACAGGGGTTAAATTTTGCATGTTCTTGATTTTATAGATGTTAAATGTGTCTTTTCCTATGTGACTAATTATTACTCTGTGTGTGATCAGATCCTCTGCTGAAGAATCTATCGCAGGAAATCATAGAATTACTCAAAAAGCTGGTTGGGCTTGAGAGCTTCTCCTTAGCTTTTGCCTCTGTACAGAAACAGGCTAATGAGAAAAGGGCACTCCGGAAAAAGAGGAAGGCTTTAGAGGTATGTTTGCTGTTTGAAAATATAGCGTGTTCCTTAATAGATATTTTTAACCACAGGTGTGTGCATGTGTATGTGTCACACTTAACACAGAGAGGAAAGAGGAATTGGCTGTGTTTGAGAAGTGGGGACTTTATAGGTGGGGCTCCAGATTTTCTTTAATGGGAATGTGCTGCATTTGTGATATTTAAAGGTGAACAAAATGGCCCATTTCTGCATTTGGTTTTTATTGGTTTAATATTTACTTTTAAAGTAATATAAAATTTCTATTCTTTTTTCAAGTTCGTAACTAATCCTGATATTGCTGCCAAGAAAAAGCTGAAGAAACACAAAAATAAAAGTGAAGCCAAGAAGAGAAAGATAGAGTTCCTGCGTCCAGCCTATAAGGCCAAGAGACAAAAGAGCCACAGCCTGAAAGATTTAGCAATATTGGAGTAATGTGCTCCCTCTGCTGATAAAGTATCTCCATTTACCCCAAAGCCTGAACTTCCTGGTATATCTGCTGGTCTGAAATCACAGCAGATTTTATTATTTAAGTTACAATGGCATAGATTATATGTTATACAGTTTAATATAATCCTGCTCATATTTTTTTAAATTAAAACATTTCATAATATTACTGTATCTTCACTGTCTAAAAAAGCAATAAAAAGCTTACAAATTATTTTTTTAAGCACACTTTAAAATAACAAGACAGAATATAGAAGGAATAAATCAAATGATTTACAATACTTTTAGGGAGAAAATTACAAAATTTTATCAAAGGGCACTAAAAGAAGGATATGCACAAATGGAGGAATAACCATGTTCGTGGATAGGAAGATTTAATATCATGCTAGTTCTTCCCAAGTTAGACCCCATTGGCTAAAGGCATATCTGTGTAAAATCCCAAGATTTCTTCAGATTATCCTAAAAAGAGGATTCTAAAATTTATATAGAAGATAAGCCGAGAATAGCCATGATGTTCTTAAAAAGGGTAATACGGTGAGGACTTTTCCCTGTCAGATATCAAATGTTAAATCACAAAAAAGTGCTGCCTGTAGTGAACATGTGATAAATTCTACGTGAAAATTAAGAATTTTCTGCTTGTAAGACACAACTGGGATATGGTATGTAGCATATACTGATAATGAATTTGGTAGAATCCAGGATATAATGAGTAACTATGAATCAACAAAGATAACCCAATAGAAAAAGTGTCAGGAGAGAAATAGTCATTGCACAGAAAAGAAGTAAACATTAATACTTAGCTGATGTGGCTGTACAGTTCTTAAAGTACTTATGTACTTTATGTACATAAATATACTTATGTTTCACTGCCTTGAGACACTCAAGCTACCCTGGCTACCCAAGTCCCTAGATTCCCTATTTCCCCACACCAAAAATTACAAGATTAATACCTAGACTGGTAGAGGGTCCTCCTATATCAGCTATGTCTGGTTGTTAAATATTTTGAATCAGTCTTTTATAATTAGGAAATTATTAGGAATATGCAAGTTAATAATTAGGAAATGCAAATTAACATCAGAATGAAATTCCATTGAACCCTTTTGATAAAGTTGACAGTATCAAATATTGGCAATCTTGGTGGAGCAAAGGGAACTCTTATAAACCACTTTGGAAAACAGTCTGGCATTATCTTGTTCACCCATATGGTATTAATGGTATCTTGGTCTCACTCTACAGTTGATGTGGAAGCAATATTCTTTAGTGCTCAATAGACGGAGGAAGAAGATCCATCCTATGTGCCAGGCACTTTGTTAACATTTTAGTCTTCATAGTGTTACTCAAAGTTTCCTAAAAATTGGTTCCTATTTTACAGATGAAGAAACAGAGTCAGGTTAAATAATTTACCTAAGGGTAATACAGGTTGCAGGATTCATACCCAGGATTAAAAGCGTATGTTCTTTATAATTTCTAAATATGGAGTCAGAATGTAACATAAGGCATAGAAATCAAATGTTCAACATTCTTGAACTTCAGCATCTATGTTTTGATGTAGTTTGTCTCAAACAGGAGTTCTCACACTTCCAAGGAGTTTGTAATGTGCCAAGAGCATAAACATGGTGCATCACAGAAAGTTGATTTCAATTAATTCTAAGTGATTTAAAATATATGTACTGCTTTTATAAAAATTTTTAAAATAAAAAATCAAAAGTTAACACTTAGGGAAATTTCAGAAGAAGAAGAAAAGTAAACATCCTCAGGGATACTGAGCACAATTTAGTAAATAATTACTGAGTGCCCACTATGTGCCAAGTGCACCACACTACATGCAAGAGATACTAACAGTAAGATACGTGTCTTGGAGTGCCTGGGTGGCTCCTGATTTCAGCTCAGGTCATGATTTCACAGTTCATGAGTTCAAGCCTTGTATCAGACTCTGCTGTCACTGCAGAGCCCTCTTTGGATCCTCTGTCTCACTCTCTCTCTACCTCTCCCCTGCTCATTCTCTCTCAAAAATAAATATTGAAATATTAAAAAAAAAAAAAAAGATCCAGTCCCTACCTTCAAGGAGGTTACATTTCCACAAGTTAAAGTGTATCTCGTATTCTAATAACAAAATTCCACCACTCTCAATTTTTTTTTTAATGTGAACACCTGACATAGCACAACTACCAGAGTTATAAAATAGAATATTAGAACTAAAACCTTTGATAGGATCTGTCCAAGTCTCTTATAAGAAAAAAACTGAAGGAATGACCATTTGTGCCTAGAATTCATGTGTTCTAAGTTTGGTGCTTTTCCCATTTTCAAGCTTCTCCAAAACAATATTCAGTAGATTTTTATAAATAGCACTCGAACTCCTGTAACTTACCTGTACAGTTGTTTCCTGCTACACAAGGACCTCATAATTTATACCACATTAAAGTACATGTATGCTCTTTGTGATATTCTATTCTTTGTGATAAAACAGATCCAGATCATCCAAGTGCTTGCTTTTGCTACTACTTCATGTGCGTTCAGTATTCAAGATGGCAAGAGCAATGTGCTGGGCAACAAACATCTGCCTGCCAGGGCCTCTCTTGCCCCACACGTACATTCTCACAGTGTTCCTAGACTGCTGGCTGGGGGCGTACTTAGCCACTTAGATATAAACCCAGCACCACACATGTGCCACTGACCAGAAGGGAACCCAAGTATAGGTGGGAGAGACACTATTTCCCTAGTTGACATATACCTACTATTTAAACCATGCACACATCTGAGGTGCAGTAATGTGCCAGGCACCACACTGGATTCTAAGTATATAAATATGAAAAGGGCAGTCTGTACGTCCCGAGTGATTTGGAAACGACGAAACAATGTTAATTACATGCTCAGTTAATATTAGGTGTAGCACTCAGAACACCTGGGCCTGAAAGACCTCCAGAAAATACTTCAGAGACCAAATTAAGAGTGGGTACTGGGGAACAAGTAAAAAAAAAAAAAAAGTGAAAGTCTCACAGGTGAAAAGAAAAAGCCACATTCATTTGATCTGAATAACCGTAAGTATGAAGGAAAGAGGCTAGAGGCCAACACCTAGAAAGACTGTGGCAGGGACAGGTAATGGGCCACTGGTGTTCCCAAGAACACTAGTAAGGGGCATCAGGTTTTTTAAATGCTAGTTGTCCAACTTAAAATTCCCCCTAGTTTTAGTAAATACAAGGGACTATGTTTACTTCTGTCACAACTGTAGCCAATCCTGTAGTAGACTGGATAGTCTGAAAAGTTCCTTTGAACATAACTTTTTGATAGCCTAGTAGTAATTTTTTTAAAACCAAGAATGCTTAATTTCTCCCTGTACAACCACTAATTTTTTACTTTTCACCAAATTTACATGTCCAATTATAGATAAAAGAAATGAAAGACAGTCAAGACATCTTTTACAATGCTTCTTAAAATAGATTTTTTTCAATTTCCTTTAATATGTTGTGGATTCCATCAAATATAACCATGTAGGAGTGTTTTTACTACCTCTACTAGTATAGACAAATTTACAGAAATTATTTTAAATGTATTGTGTCTACTTCAATTAGCATAATTTTGTTTAAGCAGTTACAGTTGTCTGTGTTGCCAGTGTTGACATTTTCAGGAATTAATGGTACAGTTTATGGGACAAGCTTCTGACCCTGAAATCTCACTTTGAGTCCTGTTCCCACCTCACTAGCAGGTGATCCTGAGCAAGCCAACTCATCAAAATCTTGGGTCCACATCCATAAAATGAAGACATTACAACTGGTGCTACCTATATGACAGGGTTCCTATATGTAAAAATTTTCCAACAACTATATGGTACTATAACATGACAATTACAGAGGTGAGTGAGGTTTTAACTGCCAAAATAATTACTTCAGCTTCATGCCTATAACCAAAAGCTTTTAAACAAAACAGCTTAAATAAAGTAGTCATTAAGCAAATGAAGACATATTAACTCAAACTATGTTCCTAGCCTATTGAATCTAATCTCTGGAAAAAACTTAATTCATTTTAGAGGGAAATATATAAGTTAAGATATTTATTATTGTTTATACAAACAAGATGCAACCACTGATTCAAAAATAGGAGGGTATTTTCCTCAATGAGAATACATTCTTTAATAGGACTCTATTTGAATAAGAATTCCATACAAATAGTATATACTTAACACAAAAAAGGAAGGATTTTACATTACACAAAACAGACATTCAGTTGGTTCAATCATGGTAAGCTACCCTTCCAACCGAATACTTATATTTATTACAAATATTGTAGTCAGTTCAGTATATGCCAACAATCACAGAGTTTTAACATTTAGTAGCACGAAGCACACTTAACTGTTTCCAAAGGGATATGTGATGTAGTTTTCATTTCAGAGGAATGGAAGTGGCTGAATTACTGTCTGCTCTTTAATGTTTCAACTAACCTGTGAAAAGAAAATGAACAGTTTCATAAAATTAACCTCAAACTTTCAGGTATAAAACATGATCATTTATAGTAGGTTTTATACTGGAAGTGGATTCCAAAGCACTTTAAATGATGAAAGCTAAGATAGTTATATCAGAAGAATAAAGTTATGGACTCAATTTCGATGAAGGCCTCTCTTAGCTTTTACTTTTATCTATGCTCTGAATGAATAAAAAAAAATAAAAAAAAAGACCAAATATCTACTTTCCAGGCTGTAACTACTGCAGCAAGGCCAGATGTGGATAATTCAGAGGTGAAAACTATTCTCAGTCCTCATGGAGCTGAAAATCTAATGAGCAGATCACAAATCAATTATAAGACAGTATAACTACTACATTACTACTGGTCTGTGACAAG
Source organism: Puma concolor (assembly GCF_028749965.1). Taxonomy (NCBI): domain Eukaryota; kingdom Metazoa; phylum Chordata; class Mammalia; order Carnivora; family Felidae; genus Puma; species Puma concolor. The sequence goes on along the minus strand of NC_141673.1, from coordinate 20,350,839 downwards.
GATACCTACATGTGCGGTAGGCATTGGGCACGGAGAGGTGCAAGGAAAGGTTCTTGAGAAGAAGACAGTCTTAATCTAAGTACTAAAGGATAAGGAACTGGAGGATGAGGTAAAGAAGGAAAAAAGCTAAAAAAAAAAAAAAAAAAAAAAATGGCAGAGTGGTGGCTTATCTAACTATAATCAGGTGGGTGTGGCTGAAATAAAAGCCAATGTATATGAAGACCAGTGGAAGAAAAGCCTTGAGGAACTTAATTTGATATGCTGCTAAGTAATCTGAATTTTGTCCTTAAGACTAAAGGGAAATCACACATATGCACACCTGTACACACAAACAAATGCACAAATGGCTTCTAGAAACATGATACTTAACCATTCCATTGCCTCATCAAGGCCAGTGCCTTTGGTTGCTGAAGTTTTGAATATTTGCCATTTTCGGTCCTTCAATGCAGGTAACCCAAGTGAATTTGCCATCTCTGAGGGAGTCATGGCCTGCTCCATGTCCTGCTTATTTGCAAACACCACCAAAATGGCTTTTCTCAGCTCTTCTTCCTAAATAAAATAGAAGCTACTTAATTTTTTCTCATCAATTTGCCCCCTTCAATTTGGGGGAAAATGCTAACAAATACATTATTTTAAAAGTATATTTCCTAATTATGAATATATGATGTTCTTTATAAATTATTTGAAATTACAGAGAAGAATGAAGAAAACAACCTTCATCCACAATCCTATCTTCCAAACATGATCACTGTTAACACTGTGGGTATTTTCCATTGCTTTGTAATTTAGATACTTATAGTTTATTTAGTAAATACATTTACATATTTGAAGATCAATATATATACACACAGTTCTATACTCTGCTCTAAAAAATTAAACATTTGGGGCACCTGGGTGGCTCAGTTGGTTAAGCGTCTAACTGTGGCTCAGGTCATGATCTCACAGTTTGTGAGTTCAAGCCCTGCATCAGGCTCTGTGCTGACGGCTGAGAGCCTGGAGCCTGCTTCCAAATCTGTCTCCTTCCCTCTCTGCTCCTCCCCTGCTCACACTCTCTCTCAATAATAAATGAACATTAAAAAATATTTTTAAAAGATAATAAACATTATATCATGGATATTTATCCAAACAACCAAAATTTTTTCAAAAAAAAAAAAAATTTAATGGGGTGCCTGAGTGGCTCAGTTAAGTGTCCAACTTCAGCTCAGGTCATGATCTCGCGGCTCGTTTGTTCAGGCCCCACATCAAGCTCTCTGCTGTCAGTGCAGAGGCCACTTAGGATCCTCTGTCTCCCTCTTTCTCTGCCCCTCTCTCACACACGCACGTGTACACTTGCTCTAAAAACAAACATAAGAAAATATTTTTAAAAATTTTTAAACAAAAAAATTTAATGGTTAAATATACTCTGCACTATGAATGCATGCACCATACACTATGTAACTGTTCTCCAGAAATTCTTACTAGATTCTTTTTCCTTGACTACTATAGAAACCTAAGGGATGCAGTCATTACACAGAAATCTTTTTCTTTAACAAATTCTCTAAAAATAGAATCAGAGTATGAATTTTTTTAGGCTCCTATTATATGTATTAATAAACTGCTTTCGGGGCACCTGGGTGGCTTGGTCGGTTAAGCGTCCGACTTCGGCTCAGGTCATGATCTCACGGTCCGTGAGTTCGAGCCCCGCGTCGGGCTCTGTGCTGACAGCTCAGAGCCTGGAGCCCGTTTCAGATTCTGTGTCTCCCTCTCTCTCTGCCCCTCCCCTGTTCATGCTCTGTCTCTCTCGGTCTCAAAAATAAATAAACGTTAAAAAAAAAAAATTTTTTTTAAATAAAATAAAATAAAATAAACTGCTTTCCAGAAAGGTTTTTAACAATTTAGACTCCACCAACAGTGTATAACAGTACCACTCTTCAATGCAGCCCTGAAAGAATTAGAAATATGTATCTATGTATAGTATATTTTTCCAAACATAGCATGTCATTAAATGCTTATTTATTACCAGAGTATAAGAAATGCAAATATTATTAGAATATAGTTTTCTCTTGTGCACTGCAGATTCATTCCTTCTGTTCAGTTTTCTATTTATTTGCAAAAGGTCTTGATATGATTAAGAACACAAATCCTTAATCACTGGTTATGAAACTATGTCCTGGTTCCCTGCTTTACCCTAAGTTGTATTTGTGAGGTTTTTGTTTGTATTAATATAATTAAATCTATCTTTTCTAATTCCTTCCAATCCTTTGATTTAGAAGGACCTTCCCTATCCAGAAATTTTAAACATATTCACTTACATATTCTTGGAGTTAACAATTTCCATTCTTTACATTTCATTCTTACTCCATTTAGAATGTATTTTTGCATACAAAAATGGGAAAACTTAAATTGATTTATATGCCTGTAAGTTTTAATGCAATAGATAATAGACCTGACTCACATACTATATGTACTTTACATTATATATATTGACTGAAACAAGTTACTTCCTAAAAATGAATATAATTTTTAGTTCTTTCTCATGATTATACAAGTCAAATTCTAATATCACAAATAATAAACCAGCACAAGAATTACAAACTTAAGTTAATAATCCATTTCCTTTATGCAGTACTTTATATGATAAAAATCAATTATACCATGTGACTTACACCTAAAAATAAAACCTTTTTTTAAAAATCCATTACACTAAAAGCACTTAAATGGTCCCTTAAAATTCCTTATACTTGAATTTGGTCTAAGAAGCTCTTATGATAAATATGATGCTATGTTGTAAAAAAAATTAAGCAAAAGTTTGAAACTATTAGGTCTTCACTTTATAACTCAGCCATTAAGTCAGTAATCAGGAAATCAGAAGTCTAAAGCATTCTCAGAAAGCTTCTATGTAGGTAATCAAATGGCCTAGAACTTAAACATTCAATGATTGGATACTTCAGAATCATAGTTTTGGTAGGAAAAGGAAACTTAGGTATCTAATTTTCTCAAGCATAAGGCAATGTCATTATTACTTAAATTAACCATTAGTACATATGAAAAGCTTCTTTAGCAATTGGAGATTTTTTTGAACTTTTGATTATTTAATGCATCCTCTGAATTCAGTTAGCCAATAAATTTTTATTCTATAAACTTCAGTGAATACAATGTATTGAGTTTTTAGTAAGTGCTATACGCTGTTCTACACATCAGGGATATTAGGGTAAACTCAAAGAACTTACATTTTAGGTTGGGAGATTTATAGAAGTAAACAAATATATTTTAAAATAAAGGAAAGAGGGGCACCTGGGTGGCTCAGTCGGTTAAGTGTCCCACTCTTGGTTTCAGCTCTGGTCATGATTCCAGGGTCATGGGATCAAGCCCCATGTTGGACTCTGCACTGTGTGTGGAGCCTGCTTAAGAGTCTTTCTCCCCCTTTGCCCCTCTCCCCAACTCATGCTCTCTATCTATAAAATAAAAAATTTAAAAAGAAAAACAGATTTTAAAATAAATTAAATTAAATTACAGAAAGAAACAGTAAGTGGTACAAAAAATAAAGTAGGATAAGTTTAGAAAATAACTGAGCTTCCTCTCTGGAACAGAAACATGAGATAAAACATGTCAAGAAGGAGCCATGCAGATTTGGAGGAAAAGCACTACAAGCAGAAAGATGAACAAGTGCAAAGAGCCCTCAACCAAGTGTCCAGTGTGCTGGCTCAGTGTATCCAAAGAACAGAAAGGTCAGTATGGCTGAAGCACTGGAAACACAGGCAAGAGTAAAGAACAATAAAGCTGGAAGAGGTAAACAAGGATCAAAGTTGTGCCAAATACCCAGAAATTCTAAAACAAATATGCTTACTATGTATACCCTTATCTGCTTCTCTAAGCTAATTTATACAACTAGAAATACAAGTAGAAACAGAACATTCTATAGAAAGCACTTCATAAAAGTAACTTAGAATAGTTCCTTCAGTTTAGAAAGAGTTCAGCTCTGAGCTTCCTAGAAATCAAGGAATCTAGTTTAAAGTTACAAGGCTGGATTCTTTGTTTCTCTTTTGTTTTGTTTTGTTTTTGGTCTCCATCCCTCTTTCCAATAGAATTTCTGGAATAGGAAATAATTTGCATAGAAGAAAATGATACTAAAGGCATGAGGGGAAAAAAAATTCCTGCTTTCCTTTTCAGTATTCCTGCATGTAGTAATAATGAGAGCAGCAAGCAAATGTAAAAGATTTCCCCACATCTGAATAAAGTTTTCTTACCTCCAACATGGCAACTAACTCTGATTTGGAAATGCCAATTCGGTCTCGGTCACAACTGTCTACCACATAAATGACTGCATCTGTGTTTGAATAGTAACATCTCCAGTATGGCCTAAAGAAAATTCAGCAAGGGAGAATATATTATTATTTGAAAGAAAAATAACCTGCTATGTTAATTTATGTGCTAGGACTTGGCAATGATGGGAGGTGGGGGGCTTATATGCCAATCTTCCCCACCCATGAAAGAATTAATGCCATAATGATTCACTGTTTCTGAAGGATATGTATCACATCCTTCAGATGGGATGGGGGTGGAATGATAAACATTAAATCACAGGATCGAGGAGTTTCAGACTTCAGGCTAAGAGAAGACATTTATAATCAACCTAAATCACTAAATGTACTAAGATAAAGTTATACCAGACCTTATTGTTATATCTTATAAATCTTTAACTAGGAACTCCTTAAGAAATGGGTTCTTAAAACAACTTTTAGTATGATTTTATATAACAGACATTAAGTTGATTACTAAAGACTTCATGAGGTAGAAATGGCTAAAATTAGAGAGGGCCTCAAAAGTGGTTCAAAAAATAAAACAAGTTAGGGGCACCTGGGTGGCTCATTCTTGATTTTGGTTCATATCATCATCTCACGGTTCCTAGAATCGAGCCCCACATTGGGCTCTGCACTAACAGCACGGAGCCTGCTTGGGATTCTCTCTCCCCCTCTTTCTCTGCCCCTCCCCCACTTGCACTCTCCCTTCTCTCAAAATAAATAAACTTTTTAAAAAATAAAATGAGTAAAAAAGGCAGCAGGATATTTGGAGACTGCACTACCCATGTTTTAAGATGGCAGGCACCACAGTGAGCAACTACTGACAGTCACCAAACATTCACAGTTGCCATGCCAAGCACAGAATGCTAGGCAGGAGACCTGCGTTCCAGAAGGCATCTATGTTCACATTAAACACTAAATGGTGGGCTGAAAGGTATTTTTATAAAATCCAAACTGTCTTATAGACAAAGTGACTGACTAAATGAGGATTTTTAGTTAAAAACTCCCCAAGTAATTAGGTCTTGGGATTTTCCTGAAAATTTTTTTCATTTAGGTGGTATCTGGAAAACTGGCTTCCTTAAATTTTAATTCAATTGAGAGAACAGGAAATTCTTCCTTATTTTAAATTACAAAAGAGGGGCATTTAGGTGGCTCAGTTGGTTAAGTGTCCTTAAGTGTCCGACTTTGGCTCAGGTCATGATCTCACAGTTCGGTTCGTGAGTTCGAGACCTGCATTTGGCTCTGTGCTGACAGCTCAGAGCCTAGAGCCTGCTTCAGAATCTGTGTCTCCCTTTCCCTCTGCCCCTCCCCTGCTCACACTCTATCTCTCAAAAATAAATAATTGTTAAATTACAAAAGAAGATATATTTGGGTTTACTGCTCTTCACCCTTAAAGGGCCAATAAACATTCAATACTAGAAAGTAATCTGGTCTTTGTACCATACCTGATACTTGTCTGTCCTCCCAAATCCCAGACTTGGAATTTAAGGTTTTTGTATGTTACTGTCTCAACATTAAATCCAATAGCTAGAAGAGAAATCAAAATCAGTAGTATTATGTAGACTAATGCATTCTACCTTCAAAGTATCCAATCTAACTGCATCTTAGCAATTAATGAATTACCACTGAATCACATTACTGGTTGAAATATTATTCCATTTAATATAAAACAGTTGTGCTACACACACACAAACACACACAATCAATTAGCAAGATCAGTACCACTTTCAGATTATATAAGAATCCCGTTACCTCTACAAATACAGAATTTTTAGCTCAGTGGGAAGTCTACTATGTTAAACTCTCCATATAATACAATCCTGGCATACAAAAGTGTTCAGAAAGTTATGCTTAGAAAGAACAGATGTAGATGTATTACAAAAAAAAAAAATGGAATTTTGATAGGTAGCAAATATAAATGGAACAAAACCAAGAAAGCCAACATTTTAAGCTTCAGTGGTTAAGGATTCAGCAAAAGCTGTATACCACTTTATAGAAACTGGGTTCTCTAAGGGTAGCAATCTCACAGACTCTCTGCAGACTTCCTCAAGAGCTCATTTGTATAAGGTCATGGTTGGATGCTCAGATGGGAGGTGTCTCATCTCTTTTCCCTGCCATTCTTTTTAGGTGGAGGTGTGGCACCATATGGCTAAGGCAGGATACTACTATTTTCATTGAAAGGAACCTAACGAAAGGTGGAGAAGATGCTGAAAAATTTGGATTAATAAGATTTCATAATCTTGGGGCACCTGGGTGGCTCGGTCAGTTAAGTGTCTGATTTCAGCTCAGGTCATGATCTCACAGTCCATGAGTTCAAGCCCCATGTCGGACTCTGTGCTGACAGCTCAGAGCCTGGAGCCTGCTTTGGATTCTGTGTCTCGTGCTCTCTCTGCCCCTCCCCTGCTCATGCTTTGTCTCTGTCTCAAAAATAAATAAAAACATTAAAAAAAATTTTTTTTTAAATAAGATTTCATAATCTTAAAGTAAAAAATGACATAGCTATAACTGGACAATTTTTGTTTTAAATTTAAGTCTACATTGGTAAATGATGCTAATAAGTTTACATAAGTATGCCTATCACAACTAAAAAGTAACTATAATAAACCTGAGTGGAAAATTAAAGAGCAAGTATATGAACCGCTTCTCAGCCTTTTGGCTAAGATCAAGTGCAAGTACATGATGTGTCCCTTAGAATTAGGTAGGAGTGTAATCACCATATTTACCTCGATAACACTTTTTATATGCAAAGGACAAGGGTGGGCTGTAAAGTGTGTTCCCTGAAATGCAATCCACTGGGCTGTGTGCACTGCAGGGGCCACCAAGACTTAACCACTGCAGAGATGGGCAATTTTGAGAAGCGAAAATCAAGGGAACTGAAATTTACTGATGGTGGCAAAAATAAATCAGATGCCACAGAGCTTAAAAGGTTCTTCTTTCATAAAAGCTAGACCTTTTTCTCTTTTAATCTGGAAATTTAAATACTACTAAATATAGAAATACCTTGCATGACAGTGATTTTAGAGGCATAATTTAAAATACTCTTCAACAAACTCTTAAACTTAGTTTAATATATTAATCTTCTCGAAGTCAATTCAGGCCAACAAATAAAAAAAAGTATAAATAATAGTTTTCTCATGTAGTAAAACAGGATTATTTGAGAATATTCCTCTAAGATATCAACAACTGATTTAAAGTTGAGGTGTTTCTTTTCTTGATATTTTCAGGTACCAGATTAATTCAACAGTCAATCTCTTCAGCTCAGATCTTTAAAAGCAATGAATTCCTTAAAAGAAACAAATCTTATTAAAATAATAACAAATAGGGGCGCCTGGGTGGCTCAGTCTATTGAGCGTGATTGAGCGTCTGACTTCAGCTCAGGTCACAATCTCATGGTTCGTGGGTTCGGGCCCTGCATCAGGCTCTGTGCTGAAAGCTTGGAGCCTGGAGCCTGCTTCAGATTCTGTGTCTCCCTCTCTCTCTGCTCCTCCCCTACTCACATTCTGTCTCTCAAAAATAAATAAAGTTTAAAATACATATATATATATAAATAGTAACATACGGGGGGAAAAAAAGCACTTCAGATGCAATAGTATCACTTAACATCTATATAATTCTTTAAACAGGTTTACAAAGTATTTTATATATTTCACTTATTCCCCCCTCAAAGTCAGTGGGTATATTTATTATCTTCATTTTATCAATAAAGATACTAGCCCTCAATGAGATTAAGTGCCTTAACTCTATCCAACTTTTAAAATTAGCTTTAAACAGCAAAACCCAGCCATGCACAGGGGTTTACAAAATGCCTCTAAATTTATGAAAAATGTTATCAATATTATGCCCACACTAGAAGTTTACAAACCTTAACATTAACTTATTATATGAATTACTTATTCAGAAATAAAGTTATGTTAGATGGAAAACAAAAACCCCTACAATTCATTTATCATACTAACACTTACTAGGAATCGTAGTAACGACTTCTCCGACCTGTAATCTGTACAAAATTGTAGTTTTTCCTGCTCCATCTAATCCCAAAATTAAAATCCTCATTTCTCGGGTTCCAAACAGACTGGAAAAAATACTTGAGAAAAAGCCACCTGAAAAAAATAATAAAAGAAAAAATGTATTATCATTTTCTGAACTAGGTCCACAGAACATTTAATCTCGCCCTTTTTAAGCTATACCAGGGGTGCCTGGATGGCTCAGTTGGTTAAGCATCAGACTCTTGATTTCGGCTCAGGTCATGATCTTCTCAGGTTCATGAGATCCAGCTCCAGGTGGGCCTCCGCACTGGGCCTGGAGCCTCCTTAAGATTCTCTCCCTTTCCCAGGACCCCTCCCCCACTGTCACAGGCTCTCTCTCAAGAAAAAAAAAATTAAAGCTATGCCAAATTAAATAATACTATAGTATTTTCCTTGATTCATAGGTTCATTAAGTTTGCTCCCAATGATATACATTATTCAACACCAAACAAGTAATTACTGATCGTCACTATGTCCTAGATACTGTATTAGGAAGGCACAGAAGATACATTGCAGCATAAGAGAAATAGGACTACCTTCCTCATGAAGCTCACTTTCTAATCATGAGAATATGGATACCTTAGCATGATCTCCTTACAACCCCTAAACACCAAAGGACAAATAAGAATGACACTGGGACAATGAGATCCTTACATATGAAAAGCAATTATTATCATTGTACAGTAGCACCATGATAACTACCTTCAATCACTGAGATTTCTCTGTAAGCAACAGAATTAGCAAAATAAATTGAGGCACAGAAGCCCAAAATAACAAAACCTACTTTTGGCAGAAAACTCATTTAAAAAAAATAATAAAGCTACATTCAGTGTATCTTGAAATATCTCCAGAAAGCTTCCTATATGCAAGGTATTGTGTAATATAAAAGCACTTGTGAACAGAGTAGAATGGTAGTCATCAGATGCTGGGGGAGTGGGGGAAATGGGAGAGATGTCAAGGGTACAAGCTTTCCTTACAATGGTAGTAATTTCTGGAGACCTAATTAACAGCATGGTAACTACAATTAATAACAATGTATTGTACAGTTGAAATTTGCTAAGAGAGTAGATCTGGAAGTGTTCTCACCACACACAAAAAAGGATGTATTAATTAGCTTGATTACGGTAGTCATTTCACAATGTGTATATATATTATATATATATCAAAATGTCATACTTAAATATATGCAATTTTGTCATTCATACCTCAAGAAACCTGGAAAAAATTAAAATTAAAAAAATTATCCTTTGTCTCAGCAGGGCCTGCTGGTAACAGATTAAGGTATTGATTGATTTGGATTGTGTTTAAATAAATGGTGATTTAGAGTATTATACTTTTTACAACAAAATAAAGAAGTTTTTAAAATACATTTTTTCTTTAATGATTCCAGAAAAAAGCACTTTGGGCCTTCTCCACCAAAAGCCATTAGAGAAGACTGAAAGTTACATTAACAATATAAAAAAAAAGTTGACAACAGAAGCGATGCCACACGATACAGGGTTATTTGACAAAGAAATGGCACAATTAAGAGCTGCAAGTCTGGAAAAATGAAGACACCACGGGCCAGAGAACCCTGGGAAAGAAAGTGAAGCAGAAGGGGTGTGACTTGACAAAATCCATAGTACCTTTTTACACCTTAAAAAAAAAACAAAACTGGGGCGCCTGGCTGGCTCAGTAGGTACAACAGGCTACTCCATCTTGGGGTTGTAAGTTCCAGCCCCGTCCTGGATGTAGAAAGTACTTAAAAAGAAAACCTTAAAAAAAAAAAAAAATGAAAGGAGTTATGGAAAAAAAGCAGGAAAGCGCCTGTGATATTCCAGGGTAGGTAAATCCCCCCAGAAAATCGTAGAGGAATTAAAGTCAGTCATCGAACGTGCACCATTTGGAGAGGTGTAAACCAGTTTAAAAATCTGCACTTTCATTTGGGCTTCAGCGGGGAGGGAGGCTTCGGTTGGTACTTGGGATGACAATGTAGTTCCCTCAACCAGCACTCCAAAAAAATCGAGATTAAAATTTCACTCACTGACCACTTATGACCACTACCCTCCCCATTTCCTTCTCCACATTACTCTATTATCTACATGAAAAGCTACAGCAAGCAGGCAAATAAGAAGCGGACTAAAAACATTATGAGCAACAGTTCCCTTTGGATTTTTTACACTGACGCAGTTCCAGCGACCAGGAAGAGAATCACGCTTCTACTGTGGGGTCAAATCTTATTTTTCACGCAAGAAACCTCAGCGCACCTGCGACTGACAAGTTGTCAAGCTTCCCAACCAACTCTGACCCCCAAATCAAGCTGGGTCTGAGAGGGACAGGGAAAAGTTCATGGTCAGGGGAAAGGTCTCGGGGCCGGGTTCTCCCGGCCTCAGCGCCGGGCGGACCTGCGCCGCCCCCGCCCCCTGACCCTTCTGGGATAAAAGGGGACAGGAGCGAGGACAGAGGGAACGCTCGAGGCAGGGTCCACTCCCACAGGCGAACAGCCAAGGTGAGTTAAGTCCTCACCGACCTGCCCCTGAAAAGCTGGCTACTCCGAGCTTCCCAGGCCGACCCCTCTCCTCCAGACCCCGGCCCTTGGGCCGAAGCCCCTCGAGCGCGCCCGGGCGCCCTCCTCAGATCCTCACCCATGATGAACCGCCTGTCCGGCCTTGTTGGTGGTTAGAGACAGGCCCCGGCCTCGGCAGCGACTCCTATTCGAGCCTCGGCGCCGCCACCTCTGCAAGCCTCGGCCTCCGGCTCCGGCTCGGAAGCGGTTTCCTTGGAAGTCCGGTCCGCCAGGAACTTCCACGTCGGACTCCCGGCGGGGGCGGGAGCGACGGGCCGCTGCGACTACGCGCCGGGAACGGCGACCTGAGCGTCCGCGTCGTCGCTTTCGACAAAAGTCCCGGGCGCGCAAGGTGAAAGCCAGAGGATAAAAAATATACAAGGACCCCAAGTTTCTCCTGCTTCTATTTTCTTGTTGAAAGGGCTTCCCAAACAGGGAAATTCGAATTTTCCTTTTAAATTCTGACCCCCAAAAGTGGCGAATCTGTCACCCAAAAATTCGAGTTGGGCCTCGATGCAGCAGCCAGTCGACTGGACGCAGGCATCGGGTGCAGCGTGGCAGAAGTTGCAGGTCCTGAAGCGTCCTGCGGGGGCGAAGCACCTTTCCTTGGGTTCTCTCTCCCACACGGAAATAGGACTACGTAATAATAATAGGAAGAGCCCCGCGCCGCCAATGCAAAGCAGCCTTATGCCAGAGGTCGCTAACTGGAGTTTTTTAGTGTCGCATTGGCGTGCTGGGTCAGCGTTAGAGCCCTTCACTCCGTTCTTCCACCTAATTCTGAGCACCTGACCAGCTTTGTGTGCTTGGCAGTGCGGGCGGGCTGGTTCCTTCCAGGGGCGTCTGTCGACAGTAATGCCGGTTTTGACAGGGAATTGTATTGAGAGAAAGGAAGCAGTACTTGGACGATGGGAAGAAGGGATTCTCCTAGACTGTAATTTTTTTTAAAGGTTGAGCGTGTGTGTCTTAATTCGTAAAGGTACACAGAAAAGTAAACCGATCCGTAGCCACAATACCACAGTTCTCCCTAGAAGTCACCACTGTAAACTCTTTCTTGGGTCTCCTTCCAAATATGGTTTTGGCATTTTATGTTTTTATTTATAATAGAGATTTTCATCCATTCAACAGAAGTTTATGGACTGACTTTTGTTTCATTTTTCAGACCTCTCTAGCTGCCTAGGCATTGAAACTAGACCTGCCTGTTGCCCTCGCCTCCCTTCCCCGCTTCTAAATTATAAATTCACAAAATCGCTTCTCGGCCTTTTGGCTAAGATCAAGCGTAGCATCTGTCCTTACCAGTTTAATAAATTCACAGAATTTTTCTTGCAAGGGAAGGTTTTACTTGTTTTTTATCTTTGTTCTGTTGTTTTGAGAAGGAGAGAGTTGAGCGACTCTTTATCTGAACACCTGGACCTTTTTTAAGGCTGTGTGTTGTAAGCATTATAATGTGCCAGCTGTTGGACTTCAGTGGGCTGGGATTCCACTGACCTTTTTCTCCTGTTCTTCATCCTCTTCCCCTGCCTGTCTTTGCCAAGATTAGCTGCTGCCACTTGGCAAATCTTGACCATTGCTACTTAAAATTTTGTCCGTGTCAGATTTCCAGTATAATGCATGTAGTTATGTGAAAATACAAATTCCCTTTAAAGAACTAAAAGGAAGGGCGCCTGGGTGGCTCAGGCGGTTAAGCGTATGACTTTGATTAGAGCCTGGCATGGGGCTCTGTGCTGACAGCTCAGAGCCTGGAGCCTGCTTCAGATTCTGTCCTCTCTCTCTCTGCCCCTTCACGGTGCACTCTCTTTTCTCTTTCCCTCTCTCTCTCTCTGCCCCTTCCCAGTGCACTCTCTTTTCTCTCCCCCCCCCAAATAAACAAACATTAAAAAAAGAGGAACTAAAAGGAAAGCTATGCTGTAAACTTTATATTTGCAGTGTATATTCTGAACCAAATAAGCAAATGAGACCTACCTATGTGAAGACACTGTGTGAATTGAAGTGCTGTCTACAAATTTAAAACCATTGTTAATACTATTGGATGGCATGTCAGCCTTTCATAATGTGTATTAAGCACCTAATTAGAAGTCACTTTGGAAACAATAATATGATAAAACCCAAACAAAAGGGGAGCCTGTGTGGCTCAGTCCATTAAGCATCCCACTCTTGATTTTGGCTCTGGTCATGATACCAGGATGGTTAGATTAACCCTCATGGGGTCAGCTCTAATAGTCAGTAGCCTGCTTGGCATTCTTTCTCTCCCTCTGTCTTTCTCTCTGTCCCTCCCTCTCTTTCTCAAAATAAATAAATAAAAAGAAAAAACCCCTCTGCAATTGGATCAAAACTTTATTTTTTACATTTACCCATTTAACTCTTGGTTAAGATTTTATCTCATTTCCTGGTTGCATCAAAAACTCTTCTCCATTCTCAGCAAACTTTGACCTAAAGAAAAATCCCAAAATATTAGGATGTTATCTTTAAAGTTTTTCTAATGTAGATTTAGGACAAATAAAATAACTTTTCTGACCACTTACTGTGCTCAAGGTACACCTTGAGCACACCTACACCTACAACATAGTCTTATGCTACACCTACAACATAGTCTAAAACAGTACCTACTCTCAAGGTTCTAACTTTTAGAGGCACTCATTAACCCAAGAGCGTTTAAGTCCAAAAATGTAAATAATTTTACAAAGTACCTTGGCAAATTTATAAATAACAAAACCATAAACAGCTTAGGGAAACTTAACTAATATTTATTGGTGGTATCATCTCACTTCTACCTTTTCCCTTCTCTCAATTCTCAATTCCTAAGACTAGAGCAGTTCCTACTTTCATAGGAACACAATTTTCAATGTGTAAAGGTAAGGTTGTGAAAAGTAAGATAACAAAGCTACCATTTTACGTTTCTTTTTTGATATTAACTAAAGACATTACAAAGTAAAGATACTTATCTTTAGGGCAACATCATTTTTTTTCTTTTCTTTTTTCTTCCTTTTTTTTTTTTCAATGTCCTTTTTCAAAATGTAATCATTCCTATTAATATTGGCCTGGTATTACAGTTCCTGCTTACTAAAAAGAGATACTTGAGGAAGCAGAATTATAGCAGCATGCTAGAATTAAGGCTAAATATTTAGTTGTAAGTCTATGTAATTTTATTCTTCAGATAAGCACATAAAATTGACCTCACCTTTCAAGTCGTTGCTCAAATGTCATCCTATTTAAAACTGCAACCCACCCAACATCCTCCTTATCCTGATTTTTTAAATTTTTTTAACGTTTATTTATTTTTGAGACAGAGAGAGACAGAGTATGAACGGGGGAGGGTCAGAGAGAGGGAGACACAGAATCTGAAACAGGCTCCAGGCTCTGAGCTGTCAGCACAGAGCCCGACGCGGGGCTCGAACTCATGGACCGGGAGATCATGACCTGAGCCGAAGTCGGATGCTTAACCGACCGAGCCACCCAGGTGCCCCAACGTTTATTTATTTTTGAAAGAGACAGAGACAGTGTGAGCTGGGGAGGGGCAGAGAGAGGGAGAGACAGCATTCGAAGCAGGCTCCAGGCTCTGAGCTGTCAGCACAGAGCCCAGTGCAGGGCCGGAACTCACAAGCTGTGAGATCATGACCTGAGCTGAAGCCAGACACCCAACCAACTGAGCCACCCAGGTGTGCCATCCTCATCCTGATTTTTTAAAAGAACTTGCCACTAAACATAATTTACTTGTCTATTATGCCTATATTTTGTCTACTTCCTCTCACTAGAATGTAATATCTATGAATGCCAATATATTTGTTGTTTATTTTGTTCACTGCTTTGTCCTAATACTTGGGCACTAAACATATTTGTTGAGAGAATTTGCTGAATTATAAGTTTTTAAGGCCAATGCCATAAGTATTAGTTAACGTAAACATATATTGTGCAATATTATTAAACTTGTTTCCTAAAGTAGGCATATCTAAACTACCTGTCATAGTTTGATAGAGGCCAAACTATCATATTCAGATAAAGAAGGTTGTTGGAGCACTTGGCTGCTTCAGTCAGCAGAGCATCCAACTCTTGATCTCAGGGCTGTGAGTTTAAGCCCCGCAATGGGTGTGGAGCGTACTTAAACAAACAAAAGTTGTCATATTTGAGAAGAAGCCACCAGGTGGTGGTATTGCTTCATACTAATTCTCCATAGACTGAGATCAATTGGTCCAATTTATCAAAAGCTGAGTGGACAATTTAATCCTTTTCAAATCTCATGGTCCAATAATAATTAACTAAATTTTAAAATGTGAATGTTTTAATGCAGTCCAAGCAAGCAATACAAGCTCAAAACTCCTTTGACTCTAAAATCGCAATAAGATCAAGTAAGTTCAGAATTTTAAAGCTAGGAGGAACCTCAATTCCTCAAAACCACCTCAATTACAGATGTAGTAGAAACAACCTAAGAAACAGCCAGGAAAGCAACCCTAATCATTTGACTTCCAGGCCTGGAGTAACTAGATTATGATGCTTTCTGTAACTGAACCATGATCTATCCATTTGGTAAATTGATATTCATACACATGACCATGACTCAAGAATCTGTAGTTTCCAAAGCTGGAAACTAAACATTTCTATATGTTCCATTACCTAGTGGAAGTTACATTCTTTTGCTCAGATCTTATTCTATGAAGCAGAAACCTGTGAAATATAATAAGTATATGATAAATATAAGCTTCAAAAGGGCTTATCATACTGTGTATTTATAATTGTATTTTAAACTAAGGAGCATTTTAGGGTGTCTGGGTGGCTCAGTTAGGCATCTGACTCTTGATCTCAGCTCAGGTCTTGATCTCAGTGTTGTGAGTTCAAGCCCCACACTGGGGTCCACACTGGGCATGGAGACTACTTAAAAAAACAAAAATCAGGGGCGCCTGGGTGGCGCAGTCGGTTAAGCGTCCGACTTCAGCCAGGTCACGATCTCGCGGTCCGTGAGTTCGAGCCCCGCGTCGGGCTCTGGGCTGATGGCTCAGAGCCTGGAGCCTGTTTCCGATTCTGTGTCTCCCTCTCTCTCTGCCCCTCCCCCGTTCATGCTCTGTCTCTCTCTGTCCCAAAAATAAATAAACGTTGAAAAAAAAAAATTAAAAAAAAAAAAATCAAAATAAACTAAGAAGCATTTTGAAATCATAACTAGGTGTGTGATTTTCACAAAGCAAGATTTCGATTATATTTCACATGTTTCCTTTCAATGACATGCACTTTGCCAACATTGAAGAGTTTCTCTTTAAAGGTTATTGAGATGTAATTCACATACAATAAAATTCACAATTTTTAAATGTTTTTTCGAGAGATAGAAAGAGAGTGCACTCAAGTGAGGGAGGGGCAGAGAGAGAGAGGGAGGAAGCGAGAGAATCCCAAGCAGGCTCCACACTGTCAGCACAGAGCCCATCGCAGGGCTAGAACTCACAAACTGTTGATTATGACCTGAGCCGAAATTAAGAGTCAGACACTCAACCGACAGAGGCACTCAGACACCCCTACAAGTCACAATTTTTAAAAATATTTTAATGTTTGTTTATTTTTGAGAGAGGGAGAGAAAGAGAGAGTATGAGCGGGGGAAGGGCAGAGAGAGAGCGGGACGGAGGATCTGAAGCAGAGAGGCAGATGCGGGGCTTAAACTCACAAACTGTGAGATCATGACCTGAACAAAGTCTGATGCTCAACCGATTGAGACACCCCGGCACCCCCAAAACTCACAATTTTTAAGTGTACATTAAGTGACTTTTAGTATATTCACAAGGTTTGGAAAGATCGCCCAAATTTCAGAACATTTTCATTACCCTAAACAAAAACTCTGTACCCGTTAAGCAATAATAACTTCCCAGTCCACCCCTCCCCTAGCCTCTTATAACCTGTAATCTATTTTCTGTCTCTATGAGCTTGCCTATTCTAGATATTTCATATAAGTGGAACCATACAACATTTGTCCAGTATTTGTCTTATTTTACTTAGCATGTTTTCAGAGTTCATTCATGTTATAGCATTTATCAGATACTTCATTCCTTTCTATGACTGAATAATATTCTGTTGTATATGCCATGTTTTGTGTATTCATCAGTTGATGGACATTTGAGTTGTCCTCGTTTTTTGGCTATTTGAATAATGGTGCTATGAATGTTTGTGTACAAGTTTTTGTGGGAATATATGTTTGCAGTTTTGTGGAGTATAAACCTAGGAATGGAATTGCTGAATCATATGGTAACTCTTATGTTTAACTTTTTTTTTCTATGTTTAACTTTTTGAGGAACTACCAAACTGTTTTCCAGCTGCATTGTTTGCTGAAACTGTTTTCCACGATTTTACATTTGCATCAAGAATGTTTCAGGGTTCTTATTTTTCACATACTCACCTATACTTCTTTTCCACTTTTAAAATTCTAGCCATCCTAAGAGGTGTGAAGTGGTATCTCATTGGGGTTTGTTTGTTTGTTTGTTTGTATGTTTGTTTGTTTCTGAGTAGGCTCCACACCCAGCATGGAGCCCAACCTGGGGCTTGAACTCAGAACCCACATCAGGCTCTGTGCTGACAGCTCAGAGCCTGAAGCCTGCTTCAAATTCTGTGTCTCCCTCACTTTCTGCCCCTCCCCTGCTTGCACTCTGTCTCTTTCTCTCAAAAATAAATAAATGTTAATAAAATTTTTTAAGTATTCCTGATGACTAGTGATGCTGAACACCTTTTCATGTGCTTATTGGCAATATCTATATTTTCTTTAGAGAAATGTCTACTCAAATCCACTGCCTATTTTTTAATTGAGTTATTTGTCTTTTTTATTGTTGAGGTGTAAAAGTTTTCTGTATGTATTCTAGATATTAGAACTTTATCAAATATATAATTACAAATACTTTTCCAATCCTGTGAGTTGTCTTTTCAGTTTGTTGATAGTGTCCTTTGATGCACAGCTTTTAATTTCGATGAAGTCTGTCTTACCTATTTTTTCTTTTGTAGTGTGCTTTGCATGTCAAATCTAAGAATCTACTGCCTAATCCAAACTCATGAAGATTTACACCTATATTTTCTTCTAAAAGAAAAGTAAAACAAACACCCCTAAATCTGGTTCACTTTTCCAACTTTCGTATTTCTTTGCTCAGTGATCCAAATTCTATCTTGCCTTACCATCTCTGGTTAATACAGACTTGCTCCTTCTTCTGGCCCTTCACAGTGACCAAACCCTTCCCATTCTTCCTTTACTTCCTACTCTTAGACAGTAGCCACTTAACTGATCCATCTTTTTCTCCCCACTCGCAAATACCCCTAAACATCACCATTTTCATCTAATTAAAGTCTAGCATGTACTAGGTACTCAATAAACGTTAACTGAATAAAACTCATGTTAATCTCTCTATCATAAGCCTTTAAAACTCATTGCACAAAGATGTTTATAACTGTTGGTTACTTACTTTTACAGAAGATTGTGGGGTTCTTAAGGGCAAGGCCTTTCTTTTTTTATTAAAAAAAAATTTTTTTTTCAACGTTTATTTATTTTTGGGACAGGGAGAGACAGAACATGAATGGGGGAGGGTCAGAGAGAGAGGGAGACAGAGAGTCGGAAACAGGCTCCAGGCTCTGAGCCATCAGCCCAGAGCCTGACGTGGGGCTCGAACTCACGGACCACAAGATCGTGACCTGGCTGAAGTCGGACGCTTAACCGACTGCGCCACCCAGGCGCCCCAGGGCAAGGCCTTTCTTACTCTTCTATGTATCCCCAATGTTACCATGTTGGAGTTCAGCAAATGTTTGTTGAATTCATAAATGGATGAGGCCTGAGCTTCTTAACATGGTATTCAAAAACTTACAGAGTTCAATCCAACTTACTATCTCTCTCCAGTTTAGGCAAAAATTGTGAATTGAGGTTGGGGGGTGGGGTACTCACTGTTTCCAGGACCCTCTAGATTTTAGTTCTAAAGTAAAGTTTACCACTATTATCAGAGAAGACACCTACTGCTCTGTAGTTCTCTTCCTCTGCAAAATGAAGGATTGGACCACATTAGAGCTTCTCAGACTTTAACATATACACAAAGCACCCAAAGACCTTGAACATGCAAGATCAGATTCTGATCCTGCGTTTCTACTAGCTCCCAGGGGATGTTAATGCTAATGGTCCACAGACCGGCCACCCTTCAAGTAATTATAAAATTTTGTCCTCTGCAACCTTTTTAATACCTTCTGGACATTCCTTCTGCATGACTGACACTATACCATTTTGTATATTGCCTCTCCTCCCTGGGATGCTTTCTCCATTTATTTCCTCCTATTTGAATCCAACCCATCTTTTCAGGATCTTACTCCTGGGCAAAGCTTTCTCTGACTGCTCTAGTGCCCCTACTTAATCTTTTTTTACTCTACTAAAGTATCCAGGGAGCCTGGGTGGTTCAGTTGGTTAAGCATCATATTCTTGATTTTGGCTCGGGTCATGATCTCACTGTTGGTGAGTTCAAGTCCCACATTGCACTGTCAGCATAGAGCCTGCTTGGGATTCTCTGTTTCCCTCTCTCTCTGTCCTACTCTCGCTCATTCACACTCTCTTTCTCCTTCTCAAAACAAATAAATACACATTAAAAAATTATAAAATAAATAAAGTATCCATTATTGGTGCTTCGTGTTTGACCCATCATCTACAAATAATTATTGGTTAACATTGTTTGTGTGTGAGTACCCAGTTATATCCTTCTTTTTCTTTCTTATGAGGCTCAACACAATGCCTCACATATAGGAAGTACTCAACAAATCATTGTTGAATAAATGAATGAATGAATGACTCACTTCAGCATTACTACTCCAGAGAGAAATCAAATGTTTTACTGTACTATATTGTTCTTTTCCAGAATATGGAGGAAAGAGCCAATATGGAATTTCCCCAGTCTACCTAAATAAGGCAGTTCAATCTAAACAACAATTTGATCTTTTTAAAAATAAATGATATTAAAATATCTAAAATGAATTTATATGAAAATACAAATTTCTCCCTTTAGTTTCTGAAACAATGAAATTTGCTACCTCTGTTTCTGTCCCAATTTCCAAAACCAAATGCACATAATATATTATATGAGAAATATAATGAGAGCTTCACATTATGTGGAATAAAAGATTGGTCCTATAGAATATGAATTGGTATTTTATCATGATTTCAATATCCTGGTTAAACAACCTGCTTTACGCCCAATGCCATGTTGCATATCAAATAATAAAGTAAACTCTCTGGTGAAAAACAAAGAATCCTTCTTATTGATATAGAGAAGTTGTTTTAAAGTTAAAATAAGGAAGTTCTTTGAATATTGCCTAACTCACTATTGTGGGAAAAAAAAAGTTAGAAGCATTTCAGAACAAAGTACCCTATTTTGCATTTCTATTAAAGTTTTTTTCTTAACTTGCAAAATTGTTTCATAAACTAGACTTTAACTCAAATATCAATTTACCATTTTTGACAAGAGAAAAGAGCTATATTGTATATTATCAAGTTTTTGACCAGATAGATGTTTGAGTTATAAGTTATCAGACTGTAAAACTTCTTGATAGACTGTGAAACGACAGCTCCACAAATGTAGAACACTTTAATCATGGTTATGCGTAAGGCATAACACTTCTGCAAAATGCTGGAAAACGTGAGCTAAGTGAGTACAACTAGTAAAAGTGCTGTATCACTTGAATGGAGATATTAGTCTTACTTTTAGTAGGTTTTAGTAATCTAAATCAGTGTGTTTTATTTCAATTCCAAAGGATTTCTATTCTTAATTTAGTTTGCCCACTTCTGATGGGAACATCTCTTCACAAAATAAATAATAAAGTGAAAAGTCTCAGGAAGCAGACATTAATGGTGATTTTTAATCATCTTTATTTTATTTAGTTCTCTAGCTCTAATAAAATATTTATGGGAAGAGGTTATTTTTAGCTCAGGCTTTGCAAAGCTCTCTGTCACCTCCCAATCTGAGTTCATCAGAATGAAGCAACACAGAATATACAATTGATGGATACCACAAGGGCTAAGTAGGGGGTTTTGTTATTAAAAATTGTCATCTCTATAGAATCTGAAAGAACATTGAAGATCATTGGGGCCAGTCTCCTCATTTTACAAGTGGAGACACCGCGGCCTTGATGTCACCCAGCTCATTGGTGAGAGTCAGGCTTGAACTCTACTCCTTCTCTTTAATCCATGGTCCTTTCCACCTTTTTAAGTGAGACATAGGAAAACTATGAATGGTAAGAGCATCAAGAAACACACATAAGGGCACCTGGGTGGCTCAGTCGGTTAAGCGTCATACTTCAGCTCAGGTCATGATCTCATGGTGTATAGGTTCAAGCCCCACATTGGGCTCTGTGCTGACAGCTCAGAGCCTGGATCCTGCTTCGGATTCTCTCTCTCTCTCTCTCTCTCTCTCTCTCTCTCTCTCTCTCTCTGTGGGGGAGGGCCCCTGCTCACACTATGTCTCTCTCTCTCTCTCAAAAATAAATAAGAATTAGGGGCGCCTGGGTGGCACAGTCGGTTAAGCGTCCGACTTCAGCCAGGTCACGATCTCGCGGTCCGTGAGTTCGAGCCCCGCGTCAGGCTCTGGACTGATGGCTCAGAGCCTGGAGCCTGTTTCCGATTCTGTGTCTCCCTCTCTCTCTGCCCCTCCCCCGTTCATGCTCTGTCTCTCTCTGTCCCAAAAATAAATAAACGTTGAAAAAAAAATTAAATAAAAATAAGTAAGAATTAAAAAAATTAAAAATAAATAAAAATTAAATTAAAAAGAAAAAAGAAACACACGTAAATGAAGGAGGTAGCCAGTCTCTTCTGGGCTGTCTGCAGAGCTCTGCCATTTGATCCACACCCCACTCAGCTCTCACTTGGTTGGCCATCCTTGAGAGACTCAAAATTCAACCACTGACTGGACATTACTAGATGGTAATTACACGAATAGAACTTCTCTAAATGTGTCTCATTACCTGTATTTGTCACTGGGTAACCACATTTTTCCATTTTACTTCATTCCATTTTCATAAACAGCCCTATAAAATATACATTATTATTCTCCCACATTTTAAAGACAAAAAAATTGCAGCTTAGACAGGTTAAGTAATTTACCCAAGGTGCAGAGCTAGAATGTGGCAGAGCTAAGATTGGATCCTGAGCTGTTTGGCATCAGAACCAGGCCTCTTAAACACTATTGCGGTGTGCTGCTTCTGGGAAAAAAAAACTGATCTACCCAAAATAAGAAACGTCCTTATTATTTATAAAAAGATATGTATATATGAAAATATTTACATGTTATTTTCTAAATGATGTGTTATTTTTGTTTTATTTGGGATAGATAGTAATAGTCAATGTGAGAGAGTTCAGCCTAATTTATCAGTCATTTTCAATTTAAATTTTATTTTTTGCAATGCATAGTTACTTTAAAGATAACATATGTTAGGGTGCCTGGGGGGCTCTTGGTTTCAGCTCATGTCATGATCTTGCAGTTCATGATTTCAAGGCCCGCATTGGTCTCCACACTGGCAGTGCGGAGCCTGCTTGAGTTTCTCCCTCTCTCTCTCTCTCTCTCTCTCTCTGCCCCTCCCCTGCTTACACGTGCTCTCTCTCAAATAAATTAAAAAAAAATTTTAAGTTATACATGTTTATGTATCCAAAAAAATAAATTCAAACAGTACAAGAGTAAAGAATGAAAAATCTCTCTCCTACTCTGACTTTTATACCCAGAGTCACCTTCTCAAATCAATCACTATAAATGGTTTTGTGTATCCTTCGAAATGTATTCTATACATATACACATATACAGGTATGTCTCACTTTATTGTGCTTCATTTTACTGCATGACCCTGGGATCTTGATCTGAGCCAAAATCAAGAGTCGGATGCTCAACTGACTGAGCCACCCAGGCGCCCCCCTCCCTTTTTTTGTGAGAGACAGAGTGCAAGTGGGGAAGGGGCAGAAGGAGAGAGAGAATCTTAAGCAGGCTCCATGCCCTGAGCTGAAATCAAGAGTCCGACCCTTAACTGACTGAGCCACCCAGGCACCCTACATGTGTCTCACTTTAAAGCAAAAGCTAAAAATGATTAAACTTAGTGAGAAATGCATGTAAAAAGCCAAGATAGGCCAAAAGCAAGGCCTTTTGTATCAAATAATTAGCCAAGTTGTGGGGCGCTTGGGTGGCTCAGTCAGTTAAGTGTCTGACTTTGGCTCAGGTCATGGTCTCACGATTCGTGAGTTTGAGCCCTGTGACAGGCTCTGTGCTGACAGCTCAGAGCCTGGAGCCTGCTTCGGATTCTGTGTCTCCTTCTCTCTCTGCCCTTCTCTTGCTCTCTCTCTCTCTCTCTCTCAAAAATAAATAAACACTAAAAAAAAAAAAAATTAAAAAAAATAATTAACCAAGTTGTGAATGCAACAGAAAAGTTCTTAAAGGAAATGAAAAGTGTTACTCCAGTGAACACACAAATAATAAGAAAATGAAACAGCCTTGGGGTGCCTGGCTAGCTCAGGTCAGATCTTGCGGTTTGTGAGTTCAAGCCCTGTGTCGGGCTCTGTGCTGACAGTTCAGAACCTGGACCCTGATTTGGATTCTGTGTCTCACTCTCTCTCTGCCTCTCTCTCTCTCAAAAATAAGCAAACATTAATTTTTTTTTTAATAAAAGAAAATGAGGGGCCCCTGGGTGGCGCAGTCGGTTAAGCGTCTGACTTCAGCCAGGTCACGATCTCGCGGTCCGTGAGTTCGAGCCCCGCGTCGGGCTCTGGGCTGATGGCTCAGAGCCTGGAGCCTGTTTCCGATTCTGTGTCTCCCTCTCTCTCTGCCCCTCCCCCGTTCATGCTCTGTCTCTCTCTGTCCCAAAAATAAATAAACGTTGAAAAAAAAAATTAAAAGAAAAGAAAAGAAAAGAAAAGAAAAGAAAATGAAACAGCCTTATTGCTGATATGGAGAAAGTTTTAGTGGTCTAGAAAGTTTAGTGGTCAAACCAGCCACACATTCCCTTAAGCCAAAGCCTAATCCAGAGCAAGGCCCTAACTCTCTCCAATTCTATGAAGGCTGAGACAGGTGAGGAAACTGCAGAAGAAAATTTGAAGCTAGAAGAGATTATTTCAGGGGCACCTGGGTCACTTGACCAGTTAAGTGTCTGACTCAATTTCAGCTCAGGTCATGATCTCATGGTCTGTGAATTTGAGCACCATATCAGGCTCAGTGCCAACAGCTCAGAGCCTGCTTGGGATTCTCTCTCTCCCTCTCTTTCTTCCATCCCCAACTCCCATGGGTGTGTGCTCTCCCTCTCTCTCTCTCAAAATAAATTTTAAAAAAGAAGAAGAAAAGTTTAGTTCATGAGGTTTAAGGAAAGAAGCTGTCTCAATAACATGAAATTACAAGGTGAATAGCAAGTGCCAATATAGAAGCTGCAACAAGTTATCCAGATCCAGCTAAGATAATTAATGAAGGTGACTACACTAAACAACAGATTTTCAATGTAGACAAAACAATCTTCTATTGAGAAAAGATGCCATCTAGGACTTTCATAGCTAAAGAGGAAAATAAATGCCCGGTTTCAATGTTTCAAAGGACAGGATGACTCTCTTGTTAGGTGCTAATGCAGCTGGTGACTTAAAGTTGAAGCCAATTCTCATTTGCCATTCTGAAAATCCAAGGGCCATTAAGAATTATGCTAGATCCTTTCTGCCTGTGCTCTCCCAATGAAACAACAAAGTCTAGATGACAGCACATCTGTTTACAGCATGGTTTTCTGAAGATTTTAAGCCCACTGTTGAGACCAACTGCTCAGAAAAAAATATTTCTTTCGAAACATTACTGCTCACCGACAATGCACCTGTTCACTCAAAATCACTGATGGAGATGGACAATGAGATCAATGTTGTTTTCCTGCCTGTTGACACAACATTTATTCTGTAGCCCATAGATCAAGGAATAATTTAGACTTTCAAGATTTATTATTTAAGAAATACATTTTGCAAGGCTATAGCTGCCATAGATGGTGATTCCTCTGATGGATCTGGGCAAAGTAAATTGAAAACCTCCTGGAAAGAATTCACCATTCTACATGCCACTAAGAACATTTTTAATTCAAGAGAAGAGGTCAAAATATCATGAACAGGAGTTTGGAAGAAGTTGATTCCAACTCTCAAGGATGTCTTTGAGGATTCAAGACTTCAGAGGAGGAAGTAACTGCAGATGTGGTGGAAATAGCAAGAGAACTAGAATTACAAGTGGAGCCTGAAGATGTGATTGAATTGCTGAAATCTCCTGGTAAAACTTTAATGGGTGAAGATTTGCTTCTTATGGATGAACAAAGAAAGTGGTTTCTTAAGATGTAATCTACTCCTGGTGGAGATGCTATGAAGATTGTTGACATTACAGCAAAGGATTTAGAATATTACATAAATTTAGTTGATAAAGCAATGGTAGGGTTTGAGAGGATTGATTCCAATTTTGAAAGAAGTTCTACTGTGCATAAAATGCTATCAAACAGCATCATGTGCTGCAGAGAAATCATTTGTGAATGGGAGTCAATCAATGTGACAAACTTTATTGTTGTCTTATTTTAAGAAATTGCCACAGCCACCACAACTTTCTACAATCACCAGCTTGATCAGTTAGCAGCCATCAATATTAAGGCAAGCAGCAGCAAAAAGATTACAACTCGCTGAAAGCTCAGAGGATGGTTAGCATTTCTGAACAATAAAGTATTTATTGATTAAGATATGTACAATTGACCCTTGAACAACATGAGTTTGAACTACATGGGTCCATTTATATGCAGATTTTTTTTTTATAAATACAGTACAGTACTGTAACATATTTTCTCTTCCTCGTGATTTTCTTTTCTTTTGTTTTTAGATACTGAATTTTTTTTAAGTACTCTATGCCCAACGTGGGGCTCAAAGTCACAACCCTGAGATTAAGAATTGCACGTTCTGCTGACTGAGCCAGCCAAGCGCCCCTCTTCCTTGTGATTTTCTTATTAACATTTTCTTTTCTCTAGCTTGCTTTATTGTAAGAATATAGTATATAATGTTTATAACATTCAAAACATACGTTAATCGACACTTGTAAGTAAGACTTCTAGTCAATGATAAGCTATTAGTAGTTAAATTTTGGAGAAGTCAAGTTAAACATGGATTTTGGACTGTATGGAGGGTGGTGCACCTAAATTCCACATTGTTTGTGTCAACTATACATTGTTTTTATATGTAATGCTATTGTACACTTAGTAGACTATAGTATAGTTAAATATAACTTGTATATGCACTGGGAAGCCAAAAACTTCATTTTACTTGCTTTATTGTGATATTTGCTTTATTGTGGTGGTCTGGCACTGAACCTGCAGTATCTCTGAGGTGTGCCTGTATATGTACATTTCCTTTAATATAGATGGTAGCATTATATTTACATTGTTCTGTATGTTTTTACACTTAATGTATCTTGGCAAATGTTCTATATCAATACATGTAAATTTACCTTACTCTTTTTAAACAGTGGGAAATTGTTCCATTGCAGAATAATAAGAAGGTGAAAATTCATTAACATCAATAAATAGTGTTTCTTGGGCTCTATCCTGTATGTGTGACTGGAAGATTTCCAGCCCCACCCTGCAAATCCCACAGATCTATCCTATGAGCCTCCAAGAGATGAAGAGAGATATAGGTGAACCCTCCGGTGCCATCAACAGAGAAGTTCATACCATGCTATTCACAACACAAGACAGCATGGCATTTCTTCCCCTGGTAGTTCCACTAAAACTTTTGTGTCAGAGCAACTTGTCCAGTTCTTGGTTTTGACATGACACATAAGCCCTTCAGATCTGAGTAATAAATAATATGCAACACTCAAAAATGTCTTTCTTCACCAGTAATTCCCTTGGAATAAGTCTTCCTATAAAGTTCCTGGGTCTTTCATGCAAACAGATCTCTGGTAGACCCTCTTCAGCTAAAGTCCGAATATTCCCAGTTGAGTCCATTTAGTGAGACTGTATTCAGTGGCTCAAGATGAGTCACACATGCCATCCCATCTCCACTGCTAAAAACACACAATGAAGCACTCCTATGTAGTCCTCTTGCCTCACATGAGCCTTATTGGCATGCATGGTGAAAACAGACTTTTATTAATGGACATCAAATTTGACATTTATTAATGGACTTCAAAATTGATGTATTATTGCCATTTACGGCTGAGAAAAGTGAGGATAAGTATAACAGATGGAAAAAAGTGAGTCTGTGGTGTTCAAGCAGGGAGCAGATATTAACTGATATTAAAGTCTTCTGTTTCTCCAGACTGCCTTCCCAGGGCTGGGGAACTCCTCCATCCACAGCCATTTCAAGTACAACTTGAAATTAAACTTTTTTAAAGCTTTTTCTTCCTTCCTTCCTCTCTTTCTTTCTTTCTTTCTTTCTTTCTTTCTTTCTTTCTTTCTTTCTTTCTTTTTCTTTTTTAAAGTAATCTATATACCCAACATAGGGCCCAAACTCATGACCCTGAAATCAAGAGTCACTACCAACTGAGCCAGCCAGGTGCCCCTTCTTTTAAATTCTATGTTCATCATGGGCAGCTATGTGCCCTTGAACACTACACGTTTCATTATTTATTCATCCGTTCACTGAACAAATATCATTAAGACCTGGTGAAAGGCCAACCATTGTGCCTCGTCCTGGGGACTTACCTGCAAAGGAGAAGGATGTGTCAGTTTCAACATATAAACAAGTAAATAAACAAGGTATCTATAGATTGCAATAAATGCTATGGAAGAAATGGGTAGGATAATGTGATCAAATGTTACTAACTGGAAAGAAGGGGCTATTTTAGATAGAAGGGTCAGGGAAGGTCTTGAAGAAGGTGACATTTCAACTGAAGTCTGAAGGGTGAAAGATGAGAAGGAGCCAGTCATGCAAGGACTAGGGAACAAGTGTCTGGGCAAAGTGGACAGCAGCTACTTGATCTTTCCAGTTCACTTCAGCATGGCACACTGTTGAACTCAAAATACACTTCTCAAATGAAAATGAATTCACATTGCCTTGCCAAGTGCTAAAACATATTTTAAGGCCAACTATTACCTGACCAATTGCTATTTAAAATAATACACTAAATAATAGTTTCTATTATTACATTATTTATTTATCTTTATACATTTTCTAATGTGTATTATAAGGGATAACCTCTATTTGATATTGACTGAGGCAGCATAATATATTCCTTCAACAAATATACATCAAGTCCTACCGTATGCTAGATCTTCTGCTGGACTTTGGTGATGAAATAGTGAAGCAAAGAAAGCTTATGTGAAATGAGTACTGGATTGACATTGGGTTGGGGTCCTTAGTCCCCTCTCCCATCAAGGCAGTTTTCATGTGCTTTATACACATGACCTTCCATATGAAAGTTTATTATATAAATGATTTCACTGATAAAAAAGGAAAAAGATTAGAAAATCACAGGCTCCCCAAAGTCCTTTCTGTAAAAGTAGATATACATATTATTGTGGGGAAATTTTTATTTTCCTTAAATTCCTTAAAAGCTACATGTGGACATTATGTTTGAGACAACTCAAGAATCATATGAAATAAAGTGAATTACTTTGCTTGAATGGATGAAAAAGTCATATTTACTTTTAACATAAATATAACATTTTCCCCTATGGATATAGAACATTAACCAAAGTTCCTTGCCCTTTTAAAACACAAAAACAAAACACTCATATTTAATTGTTTCTGATTTTTAAAATTCTCCTTGTCCTATCAGAATTCTCAAAGTACAGTCTACATACATTTTAATTGAATTCTTTTCTCCTTTCAAAATTTCTGACAATCTTTTAAGCAATAAGGAAGGAAATACCAAACTGGCAAAATGTGGGATGTGAAAATGGTGCTATGGGCATGAGAAAACTGCTCCTATTATGTTAGCAAGTTTCGAGTCCTTTACAAAAAAGAAGAACTGGCTTATTAATACCAGTTTTGCTTAGTCATGTATTTTTTTTAAAGTTATTTTGCAGTTATGTATTGGCTTTTTCGCTGGCATCAACGTGGGAAACAAAGTCACATGAATTGAAGTTAGTGCTCATTTTATTTCTGTCCTTTTCCTCTTTGACACCTATCTAGGGCATACAGATGTTATGAAATTCATAACAAAGACCTCCAGTCATTTTGGGGAGAAAAATCACACTCCCTTCTTTCGCTTAAAGTACTTAGGTTATATTTCTTTCCTTAGACTATGTAAGACCACTATTCCGTGTTATTATGGTGCTTGGTATTAAGTAATGAATTTAGTTGGTAATGAACATGCCCGGTATTAATTGTTGGCCTGTGGCAACATTGCCAAGTAAAGTTATTGTTTCTTGGTCCTTCATTTGGGTGGTCTCTTCTGCTTTCCAGCAAAGGCCCTCCCAGAGCATACATACCTCTGCACTCAGACCCAACTCTGCATTCTCTGGCCCAGTCTCTCAAGTTCTAGATCTTTCTGAGCTCTTTCTTTTGTTTATCCCTAGCTGACTTCCAGCTGCTACAAGACATTCACACTCCAGTATTAGGAAAAAAATTATTAGAAAATGTTCTCCCTGGTAAATACTGTCACTCAAACATTTTCTGAAGTCATGAATAATATGGGGTTTTAGGTAGCTAAAGGAGGAGATATTTTCACTCACAGCTTTCTATAGGTACTTTTCAAATTCTACCCCAGAAAGGGTCATCTTTGCTAAATGGATATAAACCCCCTGCCTTTCTTACTCAATGAAACTTGCTTACTCATAGCTCACAAAGTTCCCCTGAAGATGATTAGTAAGCATTATTCCAAAGTTTCAGCAAAAACATTGAGGGAGGCTGCCTAACAGTATTAGATTTAAATTAGTGGTTTGAAAGAAAGTCACATTGCCTTATCTGCTAGCCAGTTTCTGCTAAATTAGTTTTTTTCTCACTAACAAGTGCTCATGCAAACAAGGAAAAAATAAGAATTCACAAAGAAATATAAGATTAGAACTGAAAGGGACCTTTAGGATAAACAAGGCCAATGTACTCATTTTACAGAGATAACTGAGGCTGCCAAGCCAAGTTATCCAGACTCACTGAGCCAGTGATAGACCTCATTCCTCAATTACAGTGTCTCGTAGCACCATGGTCCTCTCCTTTCTTCCAAGCAGAACATTTTGCAACTACTTGCTTATGTCATTTCGTGATTACAGGACTATTCCCTTCATGATTACAGGAACTCTGGTTTCACTTGCTCCTTACCAGAACAATCAGGCTTATAGTCGGTGCTCAATAAATATTTGTTGAATATCTCTAAACATAGAGTCAACTCTCAGTAAAGATAGAATTGAAAGTTTATTTAGTCTTTTGAATGATTGTCAAGTCATTGTTCACACATTATGTAGACATGTCACTTAAGTTAATCAAGAAAATGTTAGTTTCTACTATAGTAAAATATAAACTTTAAAATCTCAATGGCGTAAGACAAAAGGGCTACTTCATATGTATTTAAATTCTATATGTGAGGGATGTCCTATCTCTACCTTATAGCTACTCTACCTGGAACTTAGAGCCTCCAAGGTCATGATGGAAGAGTGAGAGAGCAAGACGGAGGCAGCATACTGGCTCAGAGGGCCTTAAGTCCAGAAGTGGCACACGGCACTTCCACTCAGATTCCTGTGGCCAGAATTGATCATGTGGCCCCACGCCCGTGGCAAAAGAGGTTGACAATGTTTTAGGGAGAACTAGCTGTCTCTGCTTGCCATTGTAGTAGTGGGGGAGGAGGCAGAGAGAGAGGTAGAGAGAATCCCAAGCAGGCTCCACACTTGTCTCAGAGCCCGACGAGGGGCTTGATCTCACAAACCATAAGATCACGACTTTGAGCTAAAATCAAGAGTCAGACATTTAACCAACAATTTAGCCATCCAGGTACCCCAACAAGTACTAATCTTTATTGAGTACTTACTTTCTGCTAGGTCAAGAGTTAATATGTGCATTATTACATCCACTGCTCCATTTAATTCTTAGTACATGGAAATGAACTGCAGACACTCATTATGCTCAGTTTCCACATGAAGAAATTAAGGGATTGGTTCATTTGTTCAAGATCACAATTGCTAAGTGGGATCAGAGATCTGTACTAATATGTCAGGTGCTAAAGCCTGTGCTCATAGCCACTCTGATTTAATCTCACCTATGTGAGTCATCAGAGTAAGGCTTTGAAGAACAACAGATTGCTTTTAATAGTAAAAATAGAGGATACGAATTATAAAATTCACTTGTGTGATGATAAATAAGCTCAATTTACCCATTAAGTTGAAGAAATGACTATTGTTAATGTCATCAGTAGTGGAGAAAACTGAGATTATGTGCATCCTGATGAACACTGAGAACACAACACACAGCATTTCTGCCCAAAGTTCATGATCTGAAGCTGAGAAAAAAACCCAAACTGAAGGACAGTGTACAAAACAACTGGCCTGCATTCTTCAAAAATGTCAGTGCCATGAAGGACAAAGACTGAGGAACTCCTCCAGATGTAAGAGGATGAAGAGAACCACAAAGTACAATGTATGATCTTGAATTGGATCCTAGAAGAGGGGCTCAAAAAGGCTATGAAGGACATTTTGAGGGCAACAGGTGAAATTGAAATATGAACAATATATTATATGAGTATTATGATAATAATACATTTCCAAATTTGAAAATTATACTATGGTTATTGAAAACAAACTCGGGCACCTGGGTGGCTCAGTTGGTTAAGCGTCTGGCTTCAGCTCAGGTCATGATCCCACAGTCCATGGGTTTGAGCCCCACGTCGGGCTCTGTGCTGACAGCTCAAGAGCCTGGAGACTGCTTCAGATTCTGTGTCTCCCTCTCTCTCTCTGCCCCTCCCTGACTCATGATCTGTCTCTGTCAAAAACAAATAAATATTAAAAATAAAAAAAAAAAAGGGGCGCCTGGGTGGCTCAGTCGGTTAAGCGTCTGACTTCAGCTCAGGTCACGATCTCATGGTCTGTGAGTTCGAGCCCCGCGTCGGGCTCTGGGCTGATGGCCCAGAGCCTGGAGCCTGCTTCCGATTCTGTGTCTCCCTCTCTCTCTGCTCCTCCCCCATTCATGCTCTGTCTCTCTCTGTCTCAAAAATAGATAAACGTTAAAAAAAAATTTTTTTTAATAAAAAAAATAAAAAATAAAAAAATAAAAAAAGAAAGAATGAAAAAGA
Source organism: Puma concolor (assembly GCF_028749965.1). Taxonomy (NCBI): domain Eukaryota; kingdom Metazoa; phylum Chordata; class Mammalia; order Carnivora; family Felidae; genus Puma; species Puma concolor. The sequence goes on along the minus strand of NC_141673.1, from coordinate 20,318,828 downwards.
AAAGGGACAACCCTCAAGGGGCACTGGGGTGGCTCAGTTGGTTAAGCATCTGACTTCAGCTCAGGTCATGATCTGACAGTTCTTGACTTGGGAGTCCCACATCAGTGAGCTCAAGCCCCACTTGTGGTAAAACATGAGTCCCCCCTTCAGGTGAGCCCTGTTTCGCTCTCTCTCTTTCTCTCTCCCTCTTTCTCTCTCTGACACTCACTCATTCGTGCCTCTCTCTGTCTCTTGAAAAGAAAAGAAAAATGAAAAAAGAAAAGTAAAAAAAAGAAAAGGGAAATCCTCAGTTTTCCACCTGTGTGTTTCTTCCCTGTGAATCTCCTTTACAGCTCCCAGAAAACACTTCTGGTCACCAGATGTGTAGAGATTTTTCTCCACACCAAGTAATTCTTTGTGACACCAACTCAGTGTCCTACAATTTAACTCAATTCTGATACTATTTATCCAGAGACAGTGTCAGATCCCACATGTAAGGGTTTAGTGCCATGCATTCTCCCTCAGCATACCCACTTCAGACTCCAGTCACAAGCCCAGGTTGTCACCTGTGTTTCTGACCAACTAGCTCTACATCGGAGGTTCCAGTGACCCCCTTCTTGGGTTTGATTAATTTGCTAGAGAGGCTCACAAAACTCAGGGAAACACTTAACATTTTTGAGTTTATACAAAGATATGGTAAAGGATACGGATGAATAGCCAGATGAAGAGATGCATAGGGAGAGGTCTGGGAGGGTCCTGAGTACTGGAGCTTCTGTCCCCATGGAGCTGGGATTCATCACCCTCCTGGTGTGGATGCATTCACCAACCTGGAAGCTCACTGAACTTCATATTATTAGATTTTATGGAGGCTTCCTCACATGGGCATGATCAAATATTAACTCCATTTCTAACCCCTCTCCCCTCTTTGGAGAATGGGGGTTGGAGCTGAAGATGCCAAGCTTCTAATCAAGACTAGGTCTTTCCGGTGACTACTCCCATCCAGAAGCCATCCAGGAGCCCACCCAGAGTCACTTCATAGAACAAAAGATGCTCCTAATGCTCTTATCACTTAGGAATTTACAAGAGTTTCAAAAGTTCTGTGTCAGGAACCAGGGGCAGAGACCGATATATATTTTCTATTTTCTCACAGTTAACTAAGAGAATGTTCTTGTTTTTAGGACTTATCTATAGAGCTATCTAGACGTGAAGGGGCATGATGTCTAAAACTTGCTTTCAGGGTGCCTGGGTGGCTCAGTCCATTAAACATCTGACTTTGGCTCAGGTCATGATTTCGCGGTTCCTGAGTTTGAGCCCTGTTTTGGGCTCTGTACTAACAGCTCAGAGCCTGAAGCCTGCTTCATATTCTGTGTCTCCCTCTCTCTGTGCTCCTTGCTTGCATTCTCTCTCTCAAAAATAAACATTAAAAAATTTTTTTTAAATAAAATAAAACTTGCTTTCAAATGATTCATAGTTATATGTATAAATAAAGAGATAAGCAAAAATAGCAAATCACTAACAATTATTGAATCTGCACTATTCTTAAAATTGTTTAAATTTTGACTTTTTTGAAAAAAAATTAAAAAAAAAAAAGAAGAAGCATTTATTCATGGCCTGGTTGACACTAGGCACTGCTTCTGGCCACAGAAAAGTAAGTTTTAGGCAAGGATATGTACAGAATGCTATGCATCTAATTCATTGTAGGTAAGACTGGTAGAACCCAAGCTGTGATTGATTTCCTTTATCATAAAAGCTTTTGATTCATTAGGCTTGGTTTTCAAAGGAAGGTTATGGTTTCCTCCTCCTTGGAGGTTTTGAGGGAGGAAAGAAATGAAGTCTCAGTGGGGTGTCAGAAGGGGCCATGAATTTTTGTAACCATTAGTTCCATGGTAATATAAAAACTGAAGAGAAATGGAAATCCCCTTTGAAAGCAAAGGCATTCTCAGGCAACAGAAATCCAAGGCTCTGGTGGAGTGGTTGAGAATTAGAAAAACCGCACATTCTATTCAAATTCACTCTCACTCAAAGCATTAATGCACTGAGTAGATCACTCAACAAAAACCACAGATGCTGGTGGCTTCCCATCCTTCCCTAAGGCATGCGGGCATATAAACTACTGGAGAAAAACAAGCAAACCAGGGCAATGTTTCCAAACCTTCTTTCCATCAAGGTCAGAAGAGTTTCTGAATTGCCAAGAGTAGTTTCACAGAAGACCTTAAACTGGGTGAATAAAACTGTGTTCACTGTTATGCCCAGAATTCGTGATCCCCAAATACCGCCAGGGAGCCGAGTCCGATGTAAAAGCAAAAGAGCCTTTATTCGAGCTAGCTCCAGCTCAATCCCCTACCTGCACCGATGCAGCGGTGAGACACCGGGGAGAGAAGGCGAGTTTCAAAAGGACAAAGGTTTTATTGGGGCCTAGGGGCAGTTGGTGAGGTAATGGCTGTGGCCTCAGCCGATTGGCTGGGGAAGGGTCGGAGTCCTGTTACGCAGGTCGCTGGGTGTGTTTTGATCGGGAAGTTTGAACGGGTGAGCGGGAGGTTACTCAAGGGGAGGAGGCGTGGTCAAGGTGAAGGACACAGAACAAGATGGAGTCGGCTGGCGTAGGCCCACCCTTTCATTCACAAGGGATACAAATAGGTTATAAATCAGTATACTGTAAAAGCAGAGATTAGCTGTGAGAAAGCAAAATCAGTTATATACAAGAGAAATACTTATTGAAGCATAAATATATTTTCCATTTCTCACAGATTTGTTTTATCTAACCAGCCATCATCATTTTTGAAAGAGTATAAAAAGTTTTTGAATTTCTCTCCTTCTGCATGCTTCTGATTAATACAAGAAATACAAGATGGGGGCGCCTGGATGGCTCAGTCCTGTCAGTTAAACATCAGACTTCAGTTCAGGTCATGATACCAGTTTGTGGGTTCAAGCCCCACGTCGGGCTCTGTGCTGACAGCTCAGAGTTTGGATCCTGCTTTGGATTCTTTCCCTGCTCATGCTCTGTCTCTTTCTCTCTCAAAAATAAATAAACATTAAAAAAAAAAAAAAGAAATACTGGATAAATAATTTAACATAGGCAGTGTGATCAGAACAATGTTATGCACATACTACAATCTCAATAACTTATTTTTTAAAAGAGATAAAAAATATTAGCTGAACAGAGTTAAGATTGACTCCCACTTAAATCATAGTTATATGGGAATAAATCAACTTCCACTACAGTGTCCTAGGGACCTAGAACTTCATCTGAAGACAATTCTGAATACCATGTTCTAAAGTGCCTTTCTGAGGCATCTGGGTGGCTCAGTCAGTTGGTGTCCGATTTCAGTCTGGTCATGATCTCACGGTCTTTGAGTTTGAGCCCCGAGTCAGGCTCTGTGCTGACACTTCAGAGTGTGGAGTCTGCTTCAGATTCTGTGTCTCCCTCTCTCTCTGTCCCTCCCCCACTCCTGCTCTGTCTCTCTCAAAAATAAATAAACATTAAAAATATATATATTAAAGTACCTTTCCAAGGTCCTTTCTCTCTCTGGCTTTTCCTAATTCATTCAGACCTTCACCTCATATCCATGCAGAACTAAGTTGCCAAAATTATTTTCCCATGTCTATTTCTCTTACACAACTATTCTGGCTGTTTCTTCATACAACACCATAAAGACTTTCAGAGCCCAGAGGAAAGAAGTCTTGTCCTGTTTTTGCACAGGCTCAATCAATGGCTCAATGAATTTTACTTTCCATGTTTTAAATACTATTTAAAAGGGGCGTCTGGGTGGCTCAGTCAGTTGAGCGTCCGACTTCGGCTCAGGTCATGATCTCGCGGTCTGTGAGTTGGAGCCCTGCATCCGGCTCTGTGCTGACAGCTCAGAGCCTGGAGCCTGCTTCAGATTCTGTGTCTCCCTCTCTTTCTGACCCTCCCCTGCTCATGTTCTGTCTCTTTCTCTGTCAAAAATAAACATATAAAAAAAATAGTATTTAAAGGATGAATTTGCCTTTGCCAAGTATCTCCATAAAAGTGAGGCTTTTCCTCAGGTAGATAGTGCTATGTGAACTTGGGCAAGTTATTTAACCCCTCTGTGCTATATCATAAATAATGTCAGTGATGTCATTGTTACTGTTGTTAATATTAGGCATAGGAAAAATTGAATTTGGAAAATGGCAGTACTGGGATTTCAACCCAAGGAATTCTGTCTCCACCCTTAAGAGTCTGGGCTCTCATCCATTTTTCTTGATTTCTTAAATTGAGAAAAAGACCCTAGATAGCCACTGATCTGGTCTGTGACACCATAGGTTTGCTTCTTCTAGAATTTCATATAATTTGAATCTTACAGTCTTACAGTATGTAGTCTTTTGTGTCTGAATTCTTTTACTTAGCAAAATGCTTTTGAAATTCATCCATATTGAGTGGGTGTGTAAAATAGTTTGTTCCTTTTTCTCTTGAGTAAAATTCCATTGTATGGGTATGCTGCAATTTGTTTATTCATTCAAGAGTTGATGGAAATTTGGATTATTTCCAGTTTGGGTATATTATGGATAAAGCTGCCATGATCATTTTCATACAAGTCTTTGTGTGGACATGTTTTCATTCCTCTTGGGCAAATACCTAGGAGTAGAAAGCTAGGTCATACAGTAGGTGCATGTGCAACTTTATAAGAAACTAACAAACTATTTCCCAAATGGTTATACCATTTTATATTCCCACCAGCAATGTATGAGTGTTCCACTTGCTTCATATCCTTGCTAACACTTAGTAACTATCAATCTTTTTAATTATATCCATTTTAGTATGTGTGTCGATGTAGCTCATTGTGGTTTTTTATTTGAATTTCCCCACTGATGAATGATGTTAAGTACCTTTTCAGGTGTTTATCATTGATATATTTTCTTTAGTGAAATATCTGTTTAAATATTTTGTCTCCTTTTTAAACTCGAGTTTTAGTCTTATTATTGAGTTTTAAAGCTTTTTATTTTTTTTATGTTTTAGATACAAGTCCTTTATCAGAAATAAGTTTTGCATATATATTCTCCCAGTTTGTGTCTTGGCTTTTAATTATCTTCTCAGGATCATTTGAAGAGCCAAAGTACAAATTTATATGAAGTTCAGCTTACCAATTTTTAGTGTTTTAGGTTCTGTGTGTTTTGTGTCTTATTTTAGAAATCTTTGTGAAACATAAGGGCATACAATTTTCCTCTTTATGTTTTCATATTGAAGTTTCAGAGTTTTATCTCTTTAAATCTTTGAGTCATTTTGAGTTAATAATTTTATATGTTATGAGGTAAAAGTCAGGGTTTTCTTTTTCCAACTGTATATCAAAATTTTCCAGATTCATTTTAAAAACTCAATCAGTCATACATGTATAAGTCATGTATAACTAGACTTATACTGTACCTAAATGTCTATCCTTATGCCAATACCAGATTATGATATTGATTACTGTAGCTTTATGGTAAGTCTCCAACATTATTTTTTTTTGTAAAATTGTTTAGCTATTTTACATTCTTTTAACTTTTATAGAAATTTTATAATCAGCTTGTCAATTTCTACAAGTCATGTGCTGCATTTTGATTGGTGTCTTCTAAAATCTATAATTAAATTTGAAAGGATTTGACATCTTAACAATAATGAGTTTTCTGATTCATTAACACTGTATAACTCTCCACTTATTCAGATCTTCTTTGATATCTCTCAACACTGTTTTCAGTGTTCAGGTCTTACGTGTATTTATCCTTAAGTATTTTGTGTTTTTAAATGTTATTATAGGGGTGCCTGGGTGGCTCAGTTAGTTAAGTGTCCGACTTCAGCTCAGGTCATGATCTCACGTTTCATGAGTTCACTCGGCTCTGTGCTGACAGCTCAGAGCCTGGAGCCTGCTTCGGATTCTGTATCTCCCCCTCTCTCTGCCCCTCCCCTGCTTGTGCTCTCTCTCTGTCTCTCAAAAAATGAATAAATGTTAAAAAATATTCTTTAATGCTATTATAAATGCTACTGTTTTCAAATTTCAAAGTCCAATAGTTTGTTGCCAGTATATAGAAACACAATTGATTTTTTTATGTTAACTTATATTCTGCAACCTTGCTAAATTCATTTATTAGCAGTGACAGCTGTTTTGTGGATTCCTTAGTATTGTATATATAGCTAATCATATCACATTTATTTGCTTATTTATTTATTTAATCATATCATCTTTAAATAAAGACAATTTTACAGCTTCTTTTCCAGATTGTATGCTTTTTATTCCTTTTCCTTGCGTTACTACACTGGCCAGGACCTACAGTACAATATTAAATAGAGCTATACACTTGAAGTGGGTATATTTTATTGAATGTAAATCGTATCTCTTAAAGCAGTTAAAGAGACTATTACTGAGGTGACTCTCTTGCCTCGATGGCCTATGTAAGCAAACCAAAACCTAGGACATAGTCAATTGTAAATGCATTCATATCCAAGAGGATGAAATTTAAGAACAACCAATCACAAACAGCCAACTAGGCTTTCCCAAATAAAACAACCACTTGAGGGCACCTGGGTGGCTCAGTCAGTTAAGTGTCTGACTTTAGCTCCAGTCATGATCTCACCATTCCTGAGTTCAAGCCCTGCATTGGGCTCTGTGCTGACAGCTCAGAGCCTGGAGCCTGTTTCAGATTCTGTGTCTCCCTCTCGCTCTCTGCCCCTTCCCTGCTCATGCTCTGTCTCTCTCTCTCTCTCTCAAAAATAATAAAGTAAACATTAAAAAAAGTTTTTTAAATTGCTTAAGTTATAGTCAATCAAATAATTTCCTTGTTTGTGCTATGTCTTCTATGTCTGCTCTATAGGAGCCTACAAGCCTTTCCCCTAGCTTCTGGAAGGGGAGTGCTCCTAATCACTTTTGGTTTGGTGCTGCCTAGTTCAAATCAATATTTACTCATTTAAACTCTTGTAAACTTTAATGAGCATCAGCTTATCTTTTAATAAATCTCAATAACATTGATTTTTTTTTTAGTTGTCTCTATGCTCAATGTGGGGCTCAAACACACAACCCCTAAATCAAGAGTCACATGCTCTACCAACTAAGCCAGGCATCCCAACACTGATTTTTTAAAATTGAACTGCACAAAAATGAAAAGTTAAAGAGGCCTTTTATTGTGTGATGGGCATTGAATCACAGATGCAAAAGAGTTGAAATTGCAATTCCTGATCTTGATCTGAAAAAATAATAAAAGGAAAACAATGATGGCTAAAGTTAAGAAAGAAATTATTGAGACAATTGACTTGGAAACTTTTTCTTCCTATGTTAAGTTTGAAAATGTTCGAAAATGATGAAAGAAAAAATATTGAAGGTTTTCAAAGTATTTGATGATGGTGATACAGGAAGCATAAAGATTTGAGGTAATTTAGCTTCTGATAAACCTGAGAAAATATTTGACCAAGCTGTCTGTGATGGGGATAAGGCAATAAATAAGGGGGAATTATTGAGAATGACAAACACACACACACAAAACAAAACAAAACAAAACAAAAAACAATCTTCTTCTTTATCAATACAGGTACACTGCTATCTTTTTGGAAGGTTGTTAATTTCTTGGTTTTTTTAAAAATATTGTTTCTATAATTTCATCTCTGAAGGTATACTTCCATAATATTTGGCTTAAATATATAGATTAAATTCTGACTTTTGATTTCTAAACCACACTGTCACATGATTTTTTTTTTCTGTTAACATATTGTTAGACTACAGCATGTAGAAGCAAAAGTAAACAAAGTTGGTTTCCTTGAACTGTGAACTAAGACCAATAGAAATCCCAGTTGCTGTGAAAGAAGTCCCAACTTAGAATACTTATTCCTTTTTTAGGTTTAATAAACTGGGTCTTGCTGTAAAGAGATTGAAATAAGAGAGGAAATAAGCCCTTTTTTACTTTATTATGTTTCCTTTTTACAACACCTGACAATCATTTCCATTTAAGTCAGGTATTCAGTTCTGTAAAGTATAAAATAAAATTGCTTGGCAAGTATATTATTTTCTCATTTTCTTCTAATTATATATATATAACACAGTATTTCTATCACCACATTTCCTTCTATATGACATTATACCAAGGGAAGAGGGAGAAAAGCAACATCTGTTCAATACTCTGTGGGATGTGTGTTCTCAGCTGATCCGTAACAGCCAAGGAGATAGGTAGTTTATTTTAGAGCTGAAAAAATGAACCAATAGATAAACATTACCCAGATTCTGACTAGAGATTTGCAAAGTTTAAGCTTTTGCCCTGCACTCTGCTGCTTCTCTCATGATGCTTTTGAAGTTTAACTTCCTAATTTATTTTCAGTTCTGTCTCTCAGAATTTTTTATTTTTTTCTAAATTTTAATTTTGTCAACTTAACTCTCCTTTTCAAAAGAGCTACACTCTTCCGGAATATGAACAATAAACTTGGAGCAAGAAGAAATTCTGTTCAAAATGTACCTTTTAAAGGCCACACCCCGGGGCGCCTGGGTGGCGCAGTGTTAAGCGTCAGACTTCAGCCAGGTCACGATCTCGCGTTCTCGCGGTCCGGGAGTTCGAGCCCCGTGTCAGGCTCTGGGCTGATGGCTCAGAGCCTGGAGCCTGGTTCCCATTCTGTGTCTCCCTCTCTCTCTGCCCCTCTCCCGTTCATGCTCTGTCTCTCTCTGTCCCAAAAATAAATAAACGTTGAAAAAAAAAAAATATTTAAAGGCCACACCCAGCAAGTTTTTAAATACAGACTGAGGGTTTTTGTTTTTCTTTTGTTCTGTCAACATCTAAGAGTGTTTCTTTATTCTATTGAGATTATGTGTTAATGGAGTATTCTTACCTGTTTTCATGGTACTTTAAAAAAAAAAAAAATTCCAGTATTGTTAACATATAGGGCTATATTAGTTTCATGTGTACAATACAGTGATTCAAAGTTTTTATTTTTTTAATTCTTTTATCTTTTTAAGTTTGTTTATTTTGAGAAAGAAAGAGTGCAAGTGGGGTAGGGACAGAGAAAGAGGAGAGAGAGAGAGAGAGAGAATCCCAAGCAGGCTTTGCACTGTCAGCACAGAGCCCAATGTGGGACTCGAACTTACAAAGTGTGAGATCATGACCTGAGCCGAAATCAAGAGTCTGACGCTTAACCAACTGAGCCACCCAGGTGCCCTTACAATGCAGTGATTCAATGATTCTATCCATCACTCAGTGCTCATCACAATAAATGCACTCTTAATCCTCTTCACCTATTTCATTCATCTGCACTCGTTTATTCCTAATTGTGAAAATTTTCTTCTGGACAAAGGAAGAAAGTATATATTAAACGTGTGCCAGCCTCTCATTTTTAAGAAGGTTTTATATTTTTTAACTAGGTAATACATATGAAAAAAAGGAATTCAAAGAGTATCAAAAACTATATAGTGAAAAGTAAGTCTCCCATCTCTGACACAATCCTTAGTGTTCCCCAAGACACTCACTTTTTTTTTAAACAATTTCTTATGTAACCTCCAGGCTATTCTATGTGTATGTAAGCACATATAATATTTAATACAGTCTTTTAAATATAATAAAATTCTTCTATACACACTAGCATCATACATTTTTTATTTTTTAATATATATCAGAATTCCACATTGATATAAAAAAAAACTACCTCATTGTAATGGCTATGTAACATTCCATTGAACAATATGCAACAGAAACCATATATTGTTCACAAAGCCTAAAATATTTGCTACTTGATTCTTTACAGAAAAAGTTTGCTAGGTTCTGTTTTTGCTACTAAACTTTGAGTTAGAATTTAGTAACAAAGAAGTTAATACTAAAAGCCATTGAGGGGCACCTGGGTGGCCTAGTGGGTTAGACGTTCAACCTCAGTTCAGGTCATGATATCACCATTTGTCAGTTTGAGCCCGAGTCAGGCTCTGTGCTGCTGACAGCTCATGGCCTGGAGCCTGCTTTGGATTCTGTCTCTCTCTCTCTCTTTCTCTCTGCCCCTCCCCTACTCATGCTCTGTGTCTCTCTACCTCTCAAGAAGAAATAAACATTTTTTAAAAATTAAAAAAAACAGCTGTTGAGATACTGTATTTAGAAATTTAAAACAGACTTATAAACAACTCCTGGGTCAAGGAAGAAATCATAATGGAAGTTAATTAATAATTAGAACAGAATGATAGTGAAAACATTCTATATCAGAATTTGTGGGATAGAGCAAAAGTGACATTTTTAGTCTTATATAGACTCATAGTTAAAAAACAAAAACAAGCACAAACAAAAATTAAAAACAAGTATCCCTAATAAGAGATTAGAAAGGAAATCAGAATAAATCCAAAGAGAATAAAAGAAGGATATATTAAATGTGAGGATGAATTGAAGAAGGAAATAATAAAAGCAGCAGTGTCCATTTTTTTGAAAAGGTCAGCAAAATTATTTTTTTTTTTTGTAAAATAGAGAAAGCATGTATGGATGTATTGTGTTCTTATTTATGGTTTTTGCATTTTTCAGCTCTAGAATTTCTATTTGGTCCTTCATATCTGCCATGCCCCCCAACTCTGCTATTAACAAAAAATAATAATTGTCAGTTCTCTGCTGAGGTTTTCAATCTTCTATTTACCTCCTTAAACACAATAAATATTATTTTAAAGCCTGGGCTGACAAGCCCGGTGTCAAAAGCCCTTGTGTGGCTATCTCTATTTTCTGCTGTTAACTACTGGTTCTCCTTCAAGTTTGCCTAATCTAAGTGCCTGATGATTCTTTAAGGTCTCTTGAACCTTTTATTTGAAAACCATGCAGAGGTAATTTGAGGCTATCATGTAACCTTCTACCGGAAAAGTGCCTAAAGACATTAACAGCAGGGATTGTCTTAATCCAATTTCAGGGATTGGAAGGACAGGTACAAAACTGGGCTACATTTCCCAGTAGGGCAAGTCTACCTCCCGTTTTGATGTACTCCAAGGGTAAAAGGCCCACAGGCTCTCAACCCAAATTGCTCCAGGGGGAATTTAAATGCCTCCCCTACCCAGAGCCAGCCACAGCAAATGTTTAACGGCATCAGAAGAGATGGAAACAAATGGGTATACTAGATAGGCTCCTAATTTGGTGCACACTCAAATCCATATCCCTAAAATTTCTGACATTTAAAGCATTTAGAAGTGAGTTCTGACTGCAGGAAAGGTCAAATAAAGATCACTTTTGTCAGTGTCTCCAAGCACCTAATATAATCCTGTAATTAACTGGGACTCTCCCTCCTAAGAAACCCGTGGCCCCAGTGCTGCCTTTCAGCCTTTGACCTGCTATCTCACTGGTGTTTTCTTCTGCCTAGATTGTCTTCCCACTGATGTCCACGTGTTTCACTTCCCCAAACTGCCCCATCTTTTGTATCAAACTTTTTTTTCCCCAACTACTTATGATAGCCTTGTCCTCAAGAGGAATTCGGGTAAATATGTTTCCTTTACCTCTAAACATTTGTGGAGATAGCTCAAGTTTAGATATTGTAGATTGTCGTTCCTGGAACCTGCCTGCCCTGCCCACCCTTATCTGGCTCTGCATCTCACCATGAGGATGGTCTCCTAAGAGATTCCCTACGTATTTTACCACACCCAACATCCCTTTCCACAATAGCAATGGTTTTCCCCAGAATTGGATTACCTTTCCTTGTGGATACTTCTTGGAGAGTTCTAGGACAGGCTTATTTCTCTTAGGTTCCTGGATTAGCAGCCCTCTCTCTTGAATGACTCATTCTCTGTTTGAATATCCCTGCTCACCCATCTTTTCCAAAAGATTTTGAGTTTGGTTTTATTCTCCTTGCTGTTTAATCAAATGGGAGCAATATTGTCTTTCCTCTGTCCAAGTTCCTGAGAGACTCTCACTCAACCTCATCTGATGGCGATCCTTGCAAGCACATGAGTATTTAGGCACATTAGCACAATCAGTACCGCAAATCTGACAGTTGAATCTTTAACTTCTTTTCCACAGAAACTGTGAGAATTTGCACCATGAATGCAAAAGAAAAATAAGTGGGCCTTTTGGTTTCTCAGTGGACAAAACAAGAAGTCATAGATGACTTACCAAATATATTTAAAACCAGATGAGTCTGCTTTTATATTTTTCCAAAGTGGCACGCCAAGAAAACAATCTAGAGTCCATATGTAAAGTGTAGTGTTACTATCTGATGGCAAAATTACTCCCATTTGAGTATAGGGCTTCAAACAAGAAATAGCACTTAGAATTGATTGGAGGCTGAGGTGAGGGGGACAGAACTGGTTTTGTAAACTGTCAGACTTCTTCATTACTGTCATACTTCTAAACTTCTATAATAAATTTACACAGATTATATTTAAGTCATGAAGGACCTTTAATAGAATAAAAAATGTAATTTTGCAACACTGACTAGTGAGCATTTTCATACTCAAAGCAAAATGTTTCCTTATTATTTTCTCTTTTTGGAACTTACTTTGTTAGATGGCTTTCTGACATCATTTGTTCCCTTTGTCTATTGTTTTTTATTATTTTAGTATGTTGTTTGAAACACATGAAAGCATATATGATCTCATTTTAATAAGATGAACATACATGAACCCTCTCCTGATCCCGAAATTACAACATTTTTAATAAATTGTGTGCTTCTTCCTTGACAATCTCCCTGCTTTTCCATTCCCAGGAGTATCCACTGCTCTAACTTTGTGCTTATTATTCCCTTGGTTTACAAACACAAACACACACCATAGAAAGATGATAAGATAGATAGATAGATGATATAGATAGATAGATAGATAGATAGATAGATAAAGAAAGTAACAAGGAAATAAAGAAAAAAGAAAAGCTGATTAAAATATATTATTTTGGGGTGCTTAGCTGGCTCAGTCAGTAGAGCACATGACTCTCAATCTCAGGGTCATGAGTTCAAACCCTACATTAGGCATGGAGTCTACTTAAACAAATAAATCAAACATACTGTTTAGTTGTTTTTGAGCCCTAAAAATCTTGCCATATTTTAAGTGGTTTCTCAGTCTTACTTTTTTCACTGAACTTACTATTCCATTATGTGAACATAGCACAATTTATTCATTCTCTTGTCAGTGTGTATATATGTGCACATATGTGTGTATGAATGTGTGTGTGTGTGTGTGTGTGTGTGTGTGTGTCTGTGTGTGTGTATAAATACCTCTTTCATTCTCCATAGAGAAAGGAGTTGTTTGCAGATCTTTTCCATTATCGACATGGCTGTTAACACCATCTCTGTACAGATACCTTGGCACTTGTATACAATTGTGTATATACTTATAGCCATTCATAGAATAAAAAGTTTTCATAAGTTTGTAATAACATATAAAGATGGATAACATTAAAACAGAAGTAAGGCGCCTGGGTGGCTCAGTTGGTTAAGCATCTGACTTCAGCTCAGGTCATGATCTCATGGTTCATGAGGTTGAGCCCTGCATTGGGTGAGCATGAGCCCCACTTGGGGTGAGCTCAAGCGTTGCTTGGGGTGAACATGAGGCCCTCTTCAAGTGAGCCCCGCTTCTCTCTCTGTCTCCTTCTCTCTCTCTGTCCTCCCTCACTTGCGCCATCTCTCACTATATATATATATATATATATATATATATATATACACACACACACACATCTGTCAGTTGCCCAAACTGCTTTGAGCTCAGAGTATCCCACCTCTCACCCCTGCCCCACTTTCCCTACCAATTTCCTACCAGTTAATCAGTTAACTTCTGTAGCAACAGGATACTGCTTCTCTACAACAAAGGACATTGTAGCCTTGCTAACAGATTTTGTTAAAACATGGAGTTACCACTCACAAATTGCTAGGAAAAAAGAGAGAGAGAGATAGACCTAGAGATGAGGCAGAATTAATTGTTAGCCTATCTTCCTAGTGAACTAGAAAGTGAAAATAGGCATGAAGACCCCAGTAAGAGGAGGGAGGGGTCGTTACTCTTCCCTTTTCCTGGGCCAGTGAGTAGTTTGGGTTTAGAAGCTTTTGAAGCCAGAAGGACTGAAGTGAAGAGGAATACTTGCTCTCTGGATCAGAATAAGGATGTATTAAGAATTCAGCTGCAGTTTAGCTCACTTCTCTCTGCCTAGGATGCAGCAGGTATACCCGTAGGTTGTTAGAGAGAGTGCCCTTGCACAGGGTCAGTCATGGTTTAGAACACAGGATAACAAATCCCCACCCTTGCAATGCCCCACAGAGACCGTGAGCATAGATCTGTTGTCTCTTCTTCTCTGGCGAGCTGGGTAGTTCTTTTACTAGTCTTGTATCAGAGGAGTTTCCTCCATTGGTATGAACATTGATAGGAGCTTTTTTTTTTTTTTTTGATAGAAGCAATTAATTACAGGAAATACATAGAGCCTGTGTGGAATATTTATGCAACCCCGTTGCTGGGAAGAGGCACCAGACACGGCAAGGGAAGACCTGGGTTTGAGTTCCAGCTAGGCTACAAGACCCAGATGTGGGAGGAGATGAATGGTTTTGGTGATGGCATAGCTACCATAGTGCATGTTTACTGTTCTTCTGCACTATCTCAATAAAACCTCTCAAGAGCCCTTTGACCATTATCGAATTCTTATTCTCATTCTCATTCTGTCTCAGTCTCACTCCGTAGTAGATAAGGAAGCAACGTCTGGTCAAATGGTTAAAAGCCTTTGGTTGGAGTTGGGTAGAACTGGTTTGAAAATCTTCACCTCTACAGCTTACTAGCCATGTGAGCTTGGGTAAAGCCCTTAACTTCCCTGAGCCTCTGTTTCTTCAAAAAGAACAGGGGATAATTACAAAGCAGCACCTAACATTTGTTGAGCATTTATTAAATGTCAGGGCTGTCAAAAGTATATTACATGGATTCACTCAGATTTTCATAACTCTGCGTGATGAGTAAAATCATTATCCACATTTTACAGAGAGGAAACTGAGAAGGTAAGTTGTCCAAGTTTACACAGATGGGAAATATGGAGCCAGAATCAAAACTCGTGGATAGTAACGCCATTTCACAGCATTATTGTGAGGTTAAATAATATATTATACATACATAGAAGTAAATATATAAGTTTAGCACAAAAGATGGAAGGGGATGTAAATTAAATTACAGTTAACGCTTGAACAACACAGGGATTGGGGTATCAACACCCCCGTATAGTCGAAAATCAATCTACGCATAACTTTTGACTCCCCCAAAACTTAACTACTAATAGCCTACTGTTGACAGTAAGCCTTACCGATAACATAAAAGGTCGATTAACACATATTTTATATTATATCCTGTATTTCTTACAATAAAGAAAGCTGGAGAAAAGAAAAATGTTATTAAGAAAATCATAAGGATAAGGAAGAGAAAATACATTTATAACATAGTACTGTATTTATCAAAGAAAATCTGCATATAGGTGGACCTACACAGGCCAAACCTGTGTTGTTCAAGGGTCCACTGGGTACTGTGATAAGGTTCTTACATGATACATGAAGTGGTATAATAGTAACTCATGACAGACTGAAAAATCAAGAATGTATATTGTAATCCTTGGAACAATCACAAAAAATAAATTATAGAAGTATATCATATCATAACATATATAAACATAACATAAAATAAAAATATAAAAAGCTAATGGTGGAAATAAAATGAAATAATAAAAATGCGTGTTTGATACAAAAGAAAGCAGGAAAGAAAAGAACAGAGGAACAAACATATAGGAAAAGTAGAAAACAAATAGGAAGACGGCAGATTTGAGCTTAACTATTTGTAATTACTCAATTGGATAAACCCTAAAAAGACAGAGATCGTCAAACTGTACAAAAAAAAAAAAAGCAATACCCAATTACATGCTGCTTAAAAAGACATAAAGACAGATTGGACATTTCAAAAGTAAAAAAGATAAAAGAGCTAGTGTGGGGCGCCTGGGTGGCTCAGTCAGTTAAGGGACTGACTTCGGGCTCAGGTCATGTTCTCTCAGTTCGTGAGTTTGAGCCCAGCGTTGGGCTCTGCTGATAGCTCAAAGCCTGGAGCCTGCTTAAGATTTTGTGTCTCCCTTTCTCTGCTCCTCCCCTGCTCATGCTCAGTCTCTCTCTCTCTCAAAAATAAATAGACATTAAAAAAAAATTTTTAATAAATAAATAAATAAATAAATAAGAGAGCTAGTGTGGATAATATCAAAGTAGATTTCAAGGATTACCAAAAAAGGATTACCAAAATGAAATACAGAAATTTTATCATGATAAAAGACTCAATTTATCAAGAACACATAACAATTCCAAATGAGTATGCATCTAATAATAGAGCTTCAAAAAACATGAAGCAAAAATGGACAGAACTAAAGGCAGAAATAGACAAATCCGCGATTATAGTTGGAAGTTACTCTTTGTATACTCTAATCTTCTGTAATCCTTGTAACTGATAAAATATGCAGGCCAAAGAAAAAGGCAGTAGAGATATGGAAAATTTGAACAATATTATCAATGAACCAGATCTAAACTGGTTCTATTTTATTTATGAGGCACTATATACAATAATTGCAAAATATACATTCTTCCAAGTACAAATGGAGTATTCATCAATATAAGGCCCTATGTTGGGTCACAAAGCAAGTGTCAATAAATTTCGAAGAATAATCTGTGCAAGTAATTATTAAAGTAAGAGTGAAGGCTAGCTATTTGTCTCATGATCTGTGGTTCTGTGAATTCTCCTACTCTGACATAAGAAATTTTCTAGCATCTTCTTCCCAGTCTAGCAATATTATTTGCTTGTTAGGTTTTCAGAGATCTAAGTTCAGGACTCAGTTCTTTAATCCTCTAAACAATGGAGTTATTTTTAGTTTTTATTATTATTTCTTTAAATTCCAGAGGAGTTAACATACAGTTTTATATTAGTTTCAGGTGTACAATAGAGTGATTCAACATTTCCAGGGGCTCATCACAACAAATGTACTCCTTAATCCCCACCACCTATTTCTCCCATTCCTCCACCCCACTCCCCTCTGGTAACTATCAATTTTTTCCCTATGGTCAAGAGTCTGTTACTTGGTTTGTCTTTTTTCTTCGTTGTTCATTTGTTTTATTTCTTAAATTCCACATCTGAGTAAAGTCATATGGTATTTGTCTTTCTCTGACTTATTTCACTTAGTATTATACCTTTTAGATCCATTCATGTTGTTGTAAATGGCAAGAACTCATTCTTTTTATGGCTGAGTAAAATTCCATTGTATATATACACCACATCTTCTATATCCATTCGCCTATCGATTGACATTTGGGCTTCTTCCACAATTTGGTTATTGTAAATAATGCCACAATAAACCTAGGGGTGCATATATATTTTTCAATTAATGTTTTTGTATTCTTTGGTTAAATACCTAGCAGTGGCATTACTGGATCATATGGTAGTTCTATGTTTAATTTTTTGAGGAAGTGAACAATGGAGTTATTTAATTAGAAATAATGATAAGAGCTTGAATTTAGTCTCCTTTTTCCTGTGTTCTGAAGCTCTCTATTCTCAGAAAATGCAATCTTCCATCAGAAGCTTGGCACCATATGATTTAGACTCCAGAACATCTGTTGCTTAAGATTCTCTAAAATAGGGGCGCCTGGGTGGCGCAGTCGGTTAAGCGTCCGACTTCAGCCAGGTCACGATCTCGCGGTCCGTGAGTTCGAGCCCCGCATCGGGCTCTGGGCTGATGGCTCAGAGCCTGGAGCCTGTTTCCGATTCTGTGTCTCCCTCTCTCTCTGCCCCTCCCCCGTTCATGCTCTGTCTCTCTCTGTCCCAAAAATAAATAAAAACGTTGAAAAAAAAAAATTTAAGATTCTCTAAAATAATCTCAGTTACCACTGAGCACAATGAACTTCTGCAAAAGACTTCATCGATCAGGAATCTTTTCTTTAGAGCCCTTGTTAGTCAGTTCACTTCTGGGGTTGAAGGAAACGTTAATGTCCACCTTGAAAAAGATGTTCTGTGTATGTGCGTTTGTATTAGGTATAAATGTCTCAAGAAGCAATACTTGGACCTTAAATAAGGCTTTAAAAATACATTATAGCAGGAACTCCTAAACTTGGGTCTGTTGGCTCTACTTGGAGCCTACATGGGGCTCGAACTCACAACCCCGAGATCAAGAGTTGCATGCTCTATGGACTGAGCCTGGCTGAAGAAGTGCTAAACAGCAAAACTTGCTTCTACTCAATACTTTTTCTGGGTTCATTTATTAATATCTTGCAGAATAAAACTCTGGAGACACCAGTGGGAAAATACCTGCTTAGAAAGTTCATTTATTTTTCCTTCCATTTCAACTACATACCAAGCTAGAAGTATCTGCTGGGTGCTATGGAAACTGCCATGGTGACTGAGAACCTTGGTCAAATGGAACCTAAGTGCAGACACAAGCCTCCAGCATGGCAGCTGAGAGCATGTTCATGATGTCATCTGGGCCCAAATCTAGACCCAGCCCAGCCCATCTCTCACTAGCAATTGGACCTTAGGAAAAATCACAAAATGTCTTTGAGCCTCGGTTTAGATTCCTCATCTGTAAAATGGGGCTAAGCAGGCAACTACTATCATGTATGATTTTTAGATTCTTTTGAAATATATATACATATATATATGTATATATGTGTGTGTGTGTATATATATATATACATATATATGTGTGTGTGTTCTTCTAGCTCTACATTTGGGTTCATCTGAACCCTCCCTCCTACCTTCTAACTTTGCCTCTCAGCCCCCAGTCTCATTCTGCTTGAGCCCCCATGGCTTTCATTTCTAAGGTTCTTTGCACTTTATTCCGTCAGGCAGTACTTTATATCCCTGCATTTCTTTTGCTCACTCTTTCTTCTTGTTGGATTTCAGCTCTCACACATTCCCTCCCCAGAGGATTTTCATGATCATTCATCACAACTACATACTCTTTCTATACCCTTTCTCTTATCGTTTTCTTAGTATTTATTATCTAATACATGTCTGGTTTGCTTTTTTTTAAAATCATTTCTCATTATAACTTGCTCAGGGCTATATTCCATGGACACAGGACAGTGTCCAGCAGAGAAAAAAGCTCAGAAATATATACTTGTTAAACAAATAAATCAAATGGAACAAAATGGCGCAAAAGGGCGTACACATGGAAATGGTACAGATTAAAACCTCATCAACATTAGTGATTACAGTTTTATACACTTGTTATTATAACATCTACATTTCTGAAGAGGAGATGTGTGTTTACATTTGCATAACAAATTGAGTAAAAAAAGTAGATGGTCTAGAACAATGGTCCCATATCAAAGGTGAGTTCAGATTCCAACCATGCAAAACAGAAAATCTCTCCACCCAAAAGGTTTACCAAAAATTCTTAGGTGGTTTTCCCCCTGGCGAAATGTGATATCTGTTATAATGGCAGAAGGTTACAGTTAGGGAAGGGTGATGCAGACACGTGCTTCAGAGGGGAAAGTTATTTCTGCCTGGTACACGTGGATGCTAGATCAGACTCTGATAGGTAAAATGGAATGGGTAACTGGGCACATGAATGGACTGGGAAGCAAGCATTATAGGTGGAGGAGCACCCCATGATTTCCACCAAAGCCACCAAAACCCATCTCCAATAGAACTTCTGGCTAAATGAGAGAACTGGACCTCTGTGCAGATCAGGAGCTTCAAGTGTATCCTGGATCACCGGATCACCACCCAGGAGCTGTTCCTGACCTTTTTGGAGGCCCTACTGGATTTAGGTATGGAGAGAAGGCTACAACCTGAATTTCATTTCCTTCTCCTAAATGAATGGTGATAAATAAAGCTAAGGTTAGAATGAGGGGCCTTGAATGCCAGGGCAAGAGACTGTGCCTTTAAGATCTCTAAGTAAGGCAATCAGTATGAGTCAAGTGGTTTGAGAGGAAAGAGACCACTTTGGGAAGGCCAGAGTGAACGTTGTTTATAGTCCAGGCAAGACAGGCAATACAGGGTCTAGAATCAGGGGGGACACAAAAGGAATAAAAAAAGGATGGACGAGAGTTGTGCAGGTCAGAGATTTCCAGTGGGGCTACAGGGGGCCAGAGGAGACTCAATTTATGCTGGCGGAAGATTCACGGGGTTTGTTCGAATGCTTTCAGCCCATGGGATATGAACTTTTATGTGTCTCTTCAAAATAATAGCCTCTGGCCTATAATGAAATAGAAATCATGAGGACACTGTATCTTTTAAAAAAATCCCCTTTTGTAGCACTTCCTTAAAAACAGCTATTTAATGCAACTCTGCCAGTGAGTTCTTGACAGTCCTGTCTTAGGATTCCGATATTAATGAAACATCTTTGCAGAGGGTTGAAGTGTCTTCCTGGTAAGTATTTAGCTTCTGTTTTTCAAAATACCTTGTGAAAACTTAAATTTCTCCTTTGACCTAATGTTTCTCATTGACTGTTCTGATATAAGAAATACCAAGCAATTGCATTGATCGATAACGTTTTCAAGCTTTTTTCTTCCCTTTTGGTTTGCTACTTTAACTTTAGTTGTAATCGTTGTGATAATTTTGTGGAGTATTTTTGTCAAAGTCATACAACACTCATGTATTTGCTTTGGTGCTTATGAGTTGAGGCATAATTAATTGAAAGTCATTTACTGGTCTTTAAAAATACATATATTGATAATATTTATTAGGAACCATAACCCAGTGATTTATGGATTTTTTTTTTTTTTTTTTTTTTTTTTTTTTTTTAGTTTTTGTTAAATTGTTCAGCATTTCCCACATTGGGAAGCTGTCTTTTTTTCCAGCTTTATTGAGATATAATTGACATATAAGATTTTATAAATTTAAGGTGTAAAATGTGATTATTTGACATACATGTATATTATGAAATGATTACCATGATAAGATTAGTTAACATTTCCATCACCTCGTATAATTACCTTTTTTATCACTTTTCCTCTCATGTTTTCTTTTAACTGACATGATATAGTGATTTCAAAGAGCTGAATAGAATTCCAATGTTTGACATATTATATTGATGTAATTATTGATACATGTATATAATAATAGTGTTAGATTATATTATCTCTGTATTCTTCAGTGTTAATGAGTAAGTTCACTATGTTTGCAGGGTAAATATTAACAACTTGTATAAACAGTTGCTTGTGCTAAATGAAATGATAAGCAATGTTGGACCCACCACATACTCTTTCTTGTTATGTAGATTTGTTTGTGTTTAGTTCTATAGAATTTAAACTTAAAAAGAACATTTAATGTGGGTCTGTGTGATCATTGTTTATTTAAAACAAAATCTAACTTACAGGGATAAGAAAGTAGGCCATGCACGGTTCCTATTCTACCATTTTAGAAAGTCGTTGGATGGGTTTCATAGGGTAAATTTTATTTGCTTTTTTCCATTTTTTAACGTTTATTTATTTTTGAGAGAGACACACACAGAGCATAAGTGGGGGAGGGTCAGAGAGAGAAGAGACACAACCTCAAGCAGGCTCTAGCACAGAACCCGAACTCACCGACTCTGAGATCAGGATCTGAGCCATGATCTTGATCTGAGTCGGACACTTAACCAACTGGGCCACCCAGGCACCCCAGGGTAAATTTTATTTTTAATGTAGGTCCACAGTTTGTGAGCTAAAAAGCCTATCATTCACCAGATTCTCATTAGGCTGACACCAGAAAGATCTAAAAACAACAACACTGTTATAAATGGACACCTATGCTAAGATAATTTATATACTTTAACTCTTAAAAGAATGTTAAAATATTGAAATAGTTAAATATTGAGTTTTTTCCTATTGTCTTGTAAGTTAAGCAATTTAGGTAATTAACTCTATTTAGCTATTTTCACATTTAAAACGTTTTGTAATGATAGAAGAGCAAAAAAAAGTTTGTAAGAAATTTTGTTCAGAATTAAATTAAAAAGAATTTAGATGGTGCTTTTGGTTTACATTAGGTATTTTCAGGAAATATTTTGAGTAAGATCCTTTAATTCAGAGGCAAATGAAATAGAGACACTATTAATTTTGCTTTTTACTTATTAATCTTTTTCAGAATCGTAAACTCATTAATGAAGCATGGTAAGTTGGCATTTTAAAATCTTTGGGTGATTTGGAGGATGAACATCCTCCATTTGGAAAATAAAATATATGGTTCAGATTATAAGGGCGTGAAATGGTTTGCAAGACAGTTTAATTTTAGGTCTTAGAGACATGTTTTTGAAATTAAGAGCATTCCATTTTTTTATTATTATTTTTAATGTTCATTTTTTTGAGAGAGAGAGAGAGCACGAGCAGGGGAGGGATAGAGAGAGGGAGACACAGAATCTGAAGCAGGCTCCTGTCAACACAGAGCCCTATGCGGGGCTCAAACCCACGAACCATGAGATCATGACCTGAGCCGAAGTCTGACGAAGAACATTCCATTTTTAAGCAGCAATTCAGATTTTTTCATTAAAGATATATGCCTGATTCCTTTTTCCAAATCAGTCTTCTGCTATACGACTCCTTACTAAAATTTTACAAGAATGTTAAATACTATACTATAGAATGAGTACTGTTCTCTAAATACTATATGTTATAGAGCAGTGAATCTCAACCAGGGTTGATTTTGTCTCCCAGGGTATATTTGGTGATTTCTGAGACATTTTCAATTGTCACAACTGTGAGGATGTTAACTGGCATCTGGTGGGTAGAAGCCAGGGATGCTGCTCAATATCCTACAATACATAGGACAGCCCCCCCCACAGCAAAGACTTAGCCAACCTAACATGTCAATAGTGCTGTGGGTGAGAAACTCTACTTTATAACAGAAAAATTAAGTGCAATTGATAATTTCAAAACTCGAGAGTTCTGCCATTTTTCTAGCAGGCCTGTGTTGAACAAGACAAGCTGGGTCAAGCCTTTGAAGATGCTTTTGAGGTCCTGAGGCAACATTCAACCGGAGATCTTCCGTACTCTCCAGGTAAAGATGTCAGTCCCCTTCTTTCACTGGGATATCAAATGGCTTGTTAGTCAGACACAAATAATAATTACCAGAACAGAGAAGACCATTTTTACCTAGTGCATCTAGGATTAATTCTAAGGCAGAAAGCTTCCAGGGTTACCTAGCCTAAGTAAATTTAAAGTGTCATATATAAAAATGTAAAGAATGACATTCCACGTAGAAATACTAGCACATATAATTATTTGCTATTAAAAATATCTAGTTGATATTTATCTGATTGATAATTTTAACTGTTCAGAGTGGGCTTTTCAGTTATTCTAATTTATCTTATAGACTTTCCATGCAAGAGATATTATAATCAGAAGAATAAATATTCTTTTATTCTTCCTCACCCATCGCCCTCTAGACTATAGAAAGATAGTGCAGGTGAGACACAGGTATTTTGCCTGCCAAGTTTATACAGGGTGTTGCGGGCAGTACCAAGATAAGAGATCATGGATCTCTACTTGCAAGGAACACATACTCTACTAAGGGAAAATGGGACATGTAAAAAGAGATCTCTGATACCAGCACAATGCAATAAATGTAAAGAAATGCAAAGTGAGATGAACATAAGGGAAGGGAAGCAAAAATAATACAAAAACAGGGAGGGAGACAAAACATAAGAGACTCTTAAACATGGAGAACAAACAGAGGATTACTGGAGGGGTTGTGGGAGGGGTGATGGGCTAAATGGTAAGGAGCATTAAGGAATCTACTCCTGAAATCATTGTTGCACTATATGCTAACTTGGATGTAAATTTAAAAAAAATAAATAAATTAAATTTTAAAAAAGAAATGCAAAGTGATAGAAAACACATGATAGAGCAATCACACATAAGCATATATGCATACATGCACATGTGTGTAATCATAAACTTTGACTTTTTCAGTTTCTGTCTCTGTTTTTAAATTAGATTACAAAAATTACCTGGCGTTCATCAACCACTGCTCTCATATCAGAGGGAATTCCAACTGCTATGGTATGCTGCCTGCAGAGGAACCTGTCTATAATTGGAGAACAGTAATAGTGAGTACATGTACCAGGAGACCACCCCCCAGTAACAGGCAAATTCCCTATTCAGTCCTGCCTTTCACTTGGTGTATGCTAGCTGAAACCCAGCTTAGAGGCAGCAGAGACTGTGAGAACATTCACAGCTATCAGTGGTGTGACCCTGAGAGTCAACATGGGGTGAGCCTCAGCAGTGCTGTCAAGAAGGAAACTGTCCTCCATCATTGCTCTTCACCCAGCATCAGAGGGTGTGAATGACTTCTATAAAGATATATTTTTAGGGTTCTCACATTACTGCTACTCTTTAGTCCATCTGGGAAATTGCAAAAAGCCATGGTTCCCCTATATGCCATAGGGCAAAGCCCAAACTTACTCCACACTGGTTTTACCTACAGTCTTCTATCGACCTCCACTATTTTCTAAAGAAATTTTCATTTTTTAAATTATTTTTTTTAAGTTTATTTATTTTGAGGGAGAGAAAGAGCACAAGCAGGGCAGGGACAGAGAAAGAGGGAGAGAGAATCCCAAGCAGGCTCCATGCTGCCGGCATGGAGCCCAATGCAGGGCTCAAACCCAGGAACCATGAGATCATGACCTGAGAGGAAACCAAGAGTCGGACACTTAATCAACTGAACCACCCAGGCACCCTGACACCTTCTCTATTTTCCTTCCCAAGCTTAGAGTTAGTTACATGTTATGGATCAACTCATGGATATTGTAGCAGTGTGCCCTGCAAATGAAGTGTCCCCATCATCTATTTCTCCATTCATGTGTTCTTTTGTGTTGTTTTCTTAATGCCAGCAGTCTTAATGTGGTAGGGTGTAAATACGACATGGTTTTCTTTTTTTTTTTTTTCCCAGTCATTCCCTTCAACCATGCTGTATAGCAGATGTCCTTTTTCTTACCTTGTAAGTTCTGTCAGGGCCTCTCCATATGACATTTCTTTGAAGAGGGAGTTTGAATTAACCTGTGGAGACCTATATATCCTTGCCTTATGTAATGGTAACACCTCAGGCTGCTTCCACCTGTCCCCTCTCTTGGCTCTGCCCTCCCTTGGCTGACATCTTTCTCTCTGTGTCTCTTGCCCAGCATCCAACAGAGGAATGGAAAGCCCATCTTCCCTTTTTTGTGGGCACTTCAATTTCTACTAATAATTCTTTTAAATTTTTCTTTCTGACTGGGCATTTTTAGGGAGAAGGAAGGAAGGAACACCCTCTTTTTTCTCATAAGGAGGGGATGATATGAAAGTCCCCACAAAGCCAAAGATTACTTTACATCCCTTGGTCCTCTCTTTATGTGGGTTTGAAGCTAGTTCTGCCCTGGGAGATAACTGGCTGCAATTGAGAATAGTGCTTGTTAGAATTTGGGAGATTCTTAGCAGTCTTTTTGTCCCCAGCTTTTAACTTTAGCCATCAACTGGGGGCCACATGGAAAGTCCCACTTAACATCTGCTGCATTATTTATATAGAACAGTGCTGCGGACCTCTATTTTGAAGGAAATATTCATCAATCTCTGCCAAACATCCCTGAAAACCAGCTGGTACAACCTGCTGTTCTCCATCAAAAGGGAGGAAAAGGTATGTGGATCCATTACTCCTTTTATAAGTAAAAGAACCAAATCTTCAAAGCAGCTTTAAAGGGATTTCATATCTGAGTTTAGAATTGCATTTGCAAAATATTCTCGTATTGTGATTAAGAAGAATTCACATCTGACGCACTGAACCACTCCAAGCCATTCACCTTGGTGAGGCTTCCTATTGTTTCATAGAAATGTTATGAAGCTGCATCGTGTTGCTTCACTCAAATAAATCTGCATTCGAGAATAATGTGTATATATTTGGGGTATAGAAGGAGGAACTTTTCCATAAGTTGTTTTAGCAATCTTATTCTAATTGTAAAGGCCTTGGTGTAAAAGTTGTCTTCTCTGTTAAGTTTTCTGCAAATGAAGTTCCATAATAATTCAATATTTCATAAATTTGAAATCTTGATTTCATAAATTTAAGACGATGATGATCTCACCTAACAGATGGGCAAAGTATTAAAGCAGGATAGTAGCTGCTGACATGTGCACATGTGCTTTTGGAGGCAGTGTAGATTGAGTGGTACAAAGTTTTGTAAGGTAATTTGGCACTATCAAAAATTTAAATGTTCATATCTTTTGACTCTTAGGGACTATGTAACTCAGTGATTGAGTGTGAACTATGGGTTAATTGTATGAGCCTGGGAAAATCACTCAACCTTTTGTTCCACAGTTTCCTCATTCAAAAGGCAAATAATGGTAATTGTACAAATAAATCATAAGATTTCTGTAAAAATCAAATGAAAGCCTATGTAAAGCATTATGCTCATAGCCTGGCACTGGATAATTTCTCAAGATACCATAGGGGTGTGTGTGTGTGTGTGTGTGTTCTTGTAGTAAAAGAATGGAACTTACCCACTGCATTTGTCTGTGTATAAGGAACAGAGATGTGTAAGATACACTATAATTTTATGATGAAATTTTTAAAAAATGGTTATCATAGTTACTAAATTATTTTAAATGAGCTTTTTTTGGGAAAACTAGTTTTGTTTCTATATCTCCATCCTAGAATACTGTACACTGTATCTTAGAATAAAATTCTAAATATTCAGTTATAATCTAATCCAGCAAAGAATAATGCATAAAATCACACAGAGAAAATAAATCTGTATCACTGAATATTGGTACTGGATATTGAACTATGGTGGTAATTTAATATAAGGAGAATTACACTTCTACTTCTGTCCAGGTGTTTAGCTAGTCACTATTATTTTTTTAAACTAACTCATTCCAGGGTGTAAAGCCTATGTCTTTCCACTGATGCTTTATGTTGTGGAGCTTTGCCATTATGGGACATATTACTCACCATCTTCTGTTTTTCAAGTTTCATCTTCCACTTGAAATAGGGATACATTTGAAACAGAATGAAATTTCAAAATAATCTGGGCATTTATTATCCAGAGAAAAATAGTACATGCATAAAACAGAACACATAGCTTTTAAAAGGCATGCAGGCATATCATATGTGTTGATAAAGAACTTTAGAGTACATTCTTTTGTCTTAATCCCATTTAATTCCATAATTTAAAAGTAACAATGCACATGATTAAAAGTAGAAAGGATTCAGAAATACGTAAAGAATAAGTAGAAGTGTTCCTTCTTTCTTCCCATGCTATATCCTGGGAAGTAGCCATTTGTCAACAGTTGGGTATTTTACCCATCTGTAGCTAATTTCTATATTCTCTGATATAATTTAAGGTATATAACACTGGAAAAGGGCATATTACTTTGATACCACTTGTATTTTTAAAGGGTATACATATGTTTATATGCAAAAAATTTTTTTGAATTTAAAAACTGTAGGATAGACTTGAATTTTACTTTCACTTTGTGCTTTTTTTTTTTTTCACTTTGTGCTTCTGACTGAATCTTTTACTGTGAGCACATAATACTTAAAAAAAATTTTTTTTTAGTGTTTATTTTCGAGAGAGACAGAGACAGAATGTGAGTGGGTTAGGGGCAGGGAGAGAGGGAGACACAGAATCTGAAGCAGGCTCCAGGCTCTGAGCTGTCAGCACAGAGCCGACGCGGGGCTCGAACTCACGAGCTGTGATATCATGACCTGAGCTGAAGTCGGACGCTCAACCGACTGAGCCACCCATGTGCCCCCACAAAATACTTTTTTAACAAAAATTTAAACTTTTTTTTTTTTAAAATTGAAAACAAATTTTAAAAGATGAGCATCCATTATCATGGATTTGACCATCAGATAAGGGACAGAGTTTGTTTAAGGCTGTGACTTTAATTCATGATGTGTTTTTTGGTAAGTCCCTTTCATTTCTCAATTTGTAAATTCAAGATAATATAACTCAAAAAGATAATCTTAAAAACCTTTGAGGTTTTGGGATGAATGATGACTGATATAAGAGTATTACTCCCAAGAGACTGTTCAAAGCAGTTTGGGTATCCACTATTCAACTCTATCTAGAGCAAAAGGAAATTTGACCACAGCTATCTCAGCTACTGACAGATCTGGTGAAGCATGGTATTTACAGGCCAACTCAGAAGCCACAACATGGGCTGTCCCCTTGGTTCTCTCATAGACCAAAGAGATACAATCAACAGAACAAAAATCACAACGACAAATCTTCCTAAAGTTTCCTATCTAGAAATTCTAAAATATGAAGGGCTGTGTTCCTAAAGGGACAAAAACTCTCATTGTACCATGTTATTTTACAGCAACGAAAAACATCACGATGCCCATTGTCATTGCTCATAAATGATGTCCAAATGTCATAAAGATATTTTGGTATTTTCTTTATTTTTCAAGCAACTGTGCACACCCAGAGTTTTTTTTTTTTTTTTAACTAAGTCTTTGTTATTAATGTCACTAATGTTACTTTATATTTGAATATTGTTTTGCATTTTACAAAATACATTCACATTCCTTACCTCATTTGACTTACCTTATTTGAATAAAGCCCTTTCAAATGATTTGCTTTCTGAAAAGGGCTTCTGAGGCTTCTCTTTAAAACCACTAAATTTTGCTCAGTTTTGTTGTTCTATAGGAAGTTTAGCATATGACATAAAACCAGTAGTCAAGATTTAGCTGAAGAAAGACCACATGACAGATGAGAGACTTGGGTCAAGTTCCAGCCTTCCCTTTTCTAGTAATGGACAATATAAAATTTTTTTACAATATCTCTAACAAAGAAAGGTCGAATTAAAACTTCAATAAGCCAAACAGACCTTTGACTTTCAAGACTCAGTGCGGCTTTGAATTTTATAGTCACTCAACAAACCTTTCCTGAGTATGTTCTTTGTGCATAGCCATGGTGAAGTATGATATTTGTTCTCCATTTTAGGCAGGAAGAAGCTTCGACTGTTCGAATACCTTCATGAATCCCTGTGTAATCCTGAGATGGCATCTTGTATTCAGTGGGTAGATAAAACCAAAGGCATCTTTCAGTTTATGTCAAAAAACAAAGAAAAACTTGCCCAACTTTGGGGGAAAAGAAAAGGTAACCGGAAGACCATGACTTACCAGAAAATGGCCAGAGCACTGAGGAATTATGGAAGAACTGGGGAAATCACGAAAATCCGGAGAAAACTAACTTACCAGTTCAGTGAAGCTATTCTCCAAAGACTCTCGCCATCTTATTTCTTAGAAAAAGAGATCTTCTACTCACCATATGTTCAGCCAGAGCAAGGGTTTCTCAGCCTCAGTAACTGGAATGCAAATTATAATTGTACATATGCTGATTACCATGAGTTAAGCCACCCTGACTGCTAAGTTTTCTCTTACATTTCATGATTTCCTGACATCCCTACCAACCTGAAATCCCTACCAATTTCAGGATTTTTCTCTTAAAGCAAACACTGAAAAGGAAGAAACAATTAACTTCATTGTTTCTTTTAAATAACATATAATCTCTATAGTCATGATGAAAAAAAAAATCTGCCAGTAAACAGATTTAAGTTTAAATGACCAAGTCCCATTTGAAAGCATAGACTAAATGTCCTTGCTCTTACTTTTGTCTATGCAATTCTTCTAGATAAACAATGCTAGTAGAGATGTTTTGACTCATTGATTTAAACATTGTTTTCCTGTCATACACTCAAGCCAAAAAAAAAAAAATCACTTGTAATATATATCTGATGGCTTTAGTGACAAAATAAAATAATTGCATATAATAGTCTTCATGCTAAAATATACTCATGACTTTAAAAACTATATATTTTTTCTGCACTTCAGACTTTATGTGGCACTAAAGAAATGATCTAAGGATCTAAGGAAACTGCCATCTACCTTAATGATAGTAGAACACCAAAGCTTACACTTCCCACAAATCATTTCCTGGCGTTTCTCCCCTAGGGTAGATCCAGGAGCTAACATTTCTTGTTATCCTGCCACTCAGCCACAAGGAGGTGATCTTGCCTTGTCATCTTTCTGGATCAACTTTGAAACATGACCTCCTCTTTGAATTAGCCCAGCTAAGACCCGACTGGAACAATTGGGCAAAAAGAAAAGAAAAAAAAAAAAAAGACTTGTTAAAGAATAGAGACTAGCAAATAAATACAGGGAGGAACGAGGATTTAGAAAGTCTGACTTGAAAGCTATGGTTTATTCTCAAGATCCCATCAGTAATGAAGAAGAAAGAAACGCTGGGAAGAAACCCTGTTTCTTACTTCCTGCTTGGCAGGTTCATACATACCCATCTGTATTTCCACGACATAGGAGACCTTCCTAGACTACTTGGGCCACCTTCAGTCCAGGCCAACAGGGCCCAGCTGGCTGGCCAAGAGCTTCCAGAAGCCTACCCTATTTGATTTGCAGATTTTCCCTTTTTCTTTGTGTCCTCCTGGTGACTTTCATCCCTCAGGGATTAAGAACATGGCAGACCCAGAGTGACTAAATGAAGTCTAACGATATTGGCCATCTCCACGTGTAGTCTGGGCTTCTGTTATAGACTGAATGTTTGTGTCCTCCAAAAAATCATATGTTGAAACCTAATCCCCAGTGTGATGGTATTTGGAGGCGGGTCTTTGAAAGGTAATTAGGTCAGAGGGTGGAGCACTCAGGAATGGGATTGGTGCCTTATAAAAGAGATTCAGAGAGCTCCCTTGCCCCTGCAGCCTTATGAAGACACAACAAGAAATGGCCTCCCATGAACCAGGAAGCAGGCTTTCACCAGACACTGAATGTGCTGGTGCCTTGATCTTGGACTTCCCAGCTTCCTGAACTGTGAGAAATAAATTTCTGTTGTTTGTAAGCCACCCAATTTATGGTATTCTGTTATAGCAACCCAAATGGACTAAAACAGTTTCAATCAGTGTTAACCTTAAAGGTAGGATCCTGCATTTATGCTCTTTCTCCTACAAAGAAATATGCTCTATGAATTAATAAAAAACATAAATTTTACCAGAGATTGCAAAGAGGAAATGGTGAAGAGGTTTTACTATACAGATCATTCAGTCAACAACTTACTAAAATCTCATCAACATTTTACTTCTCTCCATAGTCCCTCCTACACCCAATGCCAGCTTGAGGGGTTCTTCTTGACAATTCTCCCCCAGAAGTCCCCAGTCAGCTCCAACTGTGTTTTGTACTGTTCTACAAAGTAGCTTTCTCTTGGGCAGAAACCTGGGTTCTGCCTTTTACCCAAAGTGGGCTGACCAAAGGCCATTTTTACAAGTAGGTCCTTATGAAGACATGCTCATTCCAGTTGCTCAAAGACTAAAACCTCTATATATTGTGTGAAATGTGCCCTATTTCAAACAAGGTGTTACTCCCTACCATCACCGAAGGACAGGGTAGAGATACTTGTTAGGCTCCATTCATGCTCCTTCATTTCCGGGTATATGGTATCCCATCCTTCATCTTATCACTGTCAGCTGGCTGAAAGGCTCAGTTAAATTCTCCAGTGAGAAGGTATCCAGTGCTAAGTGAAACAGACATGGCTTTCTCTGTCATGAAGCTTCATTTCTATTAATATTTAATTATAGATTTATAAGTTCTATTAATATTTAATCAAAACTTACCTAAAGGCTGACTGATGAGTAATTTATTGGTTGATTTGGCACACATATATTTGTAAAGCATGTAAAGTGCATTAATGTGGCAGCATTAATTATATTTTACCTGCATAGATTGATGCATACACCCACTTAGCCATCTTCTAGATTAAGATTAAGAATGCTTCCAGCATCTCATAAATTTCTCTCACTTCCTTTCCCAAGATCTGCCCACCTTCTTGAACATCATGTAAATGGAATCATACAGTGTGTACTCTTTTGCATTTGCTTTCATTTTCCTCAATATAATATTTATGAAGTGCATCAGTGTTGCTGGATGTAAGAGGAATTTATTCTTTTTCATTGCTTTTCAGCTCCTGAGGTTTATTTATTTATTTATTTATTTATTTATTTATTTTGAGCGAGAGAGGAGACAGAGAGAGGGAGAGAACAAGTGGGGGAGGAGCAGAGAGAGAAGGGGACCGAGGATCTGAAGCAGGCCATGGCTGACAGTCAAATGAGGGGCTTGAACTCACAAACCCTGAGATCATGACCCCAGGTGAAGTTGGCCACTTAACTGACTGAGCCACCCAGGCACCCCTTCAGCTCCTGATTTGTAAAGGACAGCGCCTGAAATCTTTTCTTTAATCTCTAGACTTTATAATATAAAATGGATGCTAAATATTCTCACACTTACATGGATAGTGTTCCTTTATTAACAAACATCATTGATACCTGTCCTCCAAGAGTTGGAATGATGTACACCTTCATATAACCACAATTTAAATTTATATTTAGATATTTTGGTTTATATATTTTTATCCAACTCATATAATCTGGATGAAATTTGATTTTGTATTTTGATGCTACAGATTCTGATAATGAAGCTATTAATATAAAATAGGCTTTACTCCTTTTTCATGGATTTATGAAAGTTAATGAAAACATTTTTAACAACTAAAATGAACCTTCTTTCTTCAAGTTTACTATCGCCCAAATCAAAGCTGAGGATACCCTATGTGTTTGCCTTTGCAATATGGTGAAAAATTATTTTGAATTTGATGGATGGCTGTCTCTGTAATTTAAGCCTGGATGGATTTTAAGAGCAGTGGGTAGATACTAGAGATAAAGGGGGCTGCAGGTAGGGATTGTGTGTACTTTGTCAGGGGAGAACAGTGAGGCATCCCATAAATGTGTGAAACAGACTGCCTCAGGGATTGTCAGGAGTAGCCCTGACTTACCTAGGCCATGAACTAGTTAAATAAAAGACTAAGCATAGAAGAAGAATCTGGAGCAAGTAGGTTTTTATCAGTGGGCCCCAGGATCAGAAATCCACATATAGAGAGCAGCACACGAATGTTTCAGTGGTGACCTGATGAGTCAGCCATTGGTGTCAAAGAAGTCGATGTGGTTCAAATATGAGAAATTTGCAAATTGTGCAAGAACAAAGCTTTGTACAATGTTTGGATCTGCTATCAGAGATAGCTTTATTCCGGACAGCTGTGGAAGCTAGTGAAGATTCTCTTTGATAAGCACATTCAACCAGGATTTGTAATGGAGGATTAATCACCAAAAGGCCAGTGAGTTCATATGCAGCTTAAGTGAGCAAACAGAATTTCCTATAATAAACATTTTATGATATATGTGAACAAATAAAATTTCCTTTAACAATCATGCTTTATATAAGCAATCAAATTATAGCAAGTCATGTGTTGAGAGGTCACATTTACAAGTTTTAGAGTCTCTTGGACCCTTGGGAGTCTCTTGTTATCTATTGGAACACTTTGCTTCATATCAATAACTCTTAGTAAAAGCAGGGACACTCTGGGCTTCAAGTAACAAAATACCCTGACTCAAACTCGTTTAAATGATAAGAAAATTTACTATGTCACAGAACAAGAAGTCCAAAGGAAGAGTGAGCCACCACCATGATACATTATTGTTCTGATTTCATTTTCTGGTGAGTTTTTGTTTCTCCTTCTTGCCATGGCTTCTCCTTAAGTTTGCTTTTTCTAAGAGTAAAATGACAACTGCAGGTCCAGCTACATCTCAGCACAGCAAATGTCCAGCAACAGAGAGGGCCACTTCTTCCAGTGTCCTCTTTACAGTAAGGGGGAAACTTTCTAGAACCCTCCCTCCCCCCAGAATATCTATGCTCATGTCCTATTGTCCATGCCTGGAATCCTTGCTCAAGCCTAAATCATTCACTGGCAAAGGGAAAGGGACCACTGGGACTGCTCAGATGAAATAGACTTTAATCCTGGAAGAGGAAAAAGGTCATGATCCCTTGAGTCACAGAAGAGGGGGATGAATCCCTGAATAAAACTAGTGTTTTGCCTGAAGAGAGAGTAACGGACGTTCAGTGGAAAACCAACAATTTTTGCTACAGTCCACCACTTTGATTGCCCAATGTTCCTACATACACTTAAAAGGTGTTCATACCTTGGGGTGCCTGGCTGGCTCAGTCAGTAGAGCATGTGACTCTTGATCTCACAGTCATGAGTTCAAGCCCCACATTGTATGTAGAGTTTACTTTTAAAAAGAAGGAAAAGGTGTCCATGCCTTTATTGAAATTATTCACATACTGCCTAAGGGGAACTAATCTTAAGCCTCATCGAGTTATTACATCCAAGTCCAAGATTGTTGGATAATGTAGTTTTAATACGTCCTATTATTATTTAGACATGGTAAAGCCAGTAGATCTGGAGCTGAGTGCCATTGAAGAGATCATTTATTTCACTCTCAGGTACGAGAGAGTATACATCATGCCAAGGAGGCTACATGGAGAAGCACGAGGGTCAGTCATGAGGCAGATGGAGGGGGGACTTGTGGGTAAGAGGCTTTATTATGATTTGTGCAAGAAGAAATGTGTAAGGCAGGTGAACAGGTTTAAGATTGGCTAGTTTGAATAATTTGGTGGGGCAAAGAGGCTTTCCTTAGTTGCCTGGTGCCTGGCGCTGGGGTGTTTAGGATGTGTATATAGTGACCCAGAACATGAGAACCCTATAAGGGAAGTGGTTGGGTATAGACTCTGGATTGGTTGGCTTTTATTTAAAATCACACCCCAGGGAGGACTCCCCCTGGAAGGGGATGGTGTAGATAACAAGGGAGGCAGTTGGCTAAGGTCAGGTAACTCAGGCATATTGCTGGGTTGTCCAGAAAAGCCTATGTCTGGCATATTCATGCACGGCAGACATTGAAGCATCAAGTTTACGGAAGCTATTAATACAAATGCTTATTTGTCTCCTTTGATCCATGACTGTGTTTGCTCTTCATGGTTCAGCAGTAACTATAATATAAAGTCTGATTGGGAAAGGGCAAGAGCAGAAAACAACTCCCAGTCACTTCCCCTTAACACATATCTTAACCAAACTATAGAGGAATGGTGAGACTCCCGCCTGGGAGAGGAGTAAGTTCCTGTCAGTCGATGAGGCTGACCCTATTTCCACTCTTTTCAGGGAATGCCCTTCATCATGTCCTTCATAATCTCTGGGTCTGCCTCTTAGGATAATCTTCCTGTTTATTTTTCTATGGCCATACCTGAAATAGGCATTTGAAAGATGTGCTTTCTTAGTTCTGAGCAGCAGTATGTTATTACAAGTTCAGAAGTCTGAGATTGCCAATTCCACATTTTAGCATTTGCTACTGACAACACCCTACTTCCTGGTACTGAATTTTGAATTCTTAGTTATAGCTAACCGAAATCAATTTTGAAGCTTTAATCACTGAAGTATTCACTGGGATTTATTGAAATATCTTGCTTACAGAATTTCTGAGGAAGCTACAGAACAAGCAGCCAGTCATTAAGCCCTAAACCACATCAAAGGTCTGTCCAAGTGAGGACATCACTGCCACTGTTACCAATTACTAGATGCCTCAACTTTATGTCATCTCACATGTCACTGAAAAGAGCTACCATAGCATCACTGTTGCCCCCAGAATCTATCTTGCTGCAGCCATTGCATTCAGTTGCAGCAAGACAGTTATCTGCCATCCCGGCTTCTATAAATCTCTAGATCCTCATTCACATTCTGGGAAAGGAACTTCTGATTGGCTCATGCTTGGTCATGTGCCCGTACGTGACTGCAAAGAAAATGATTATCTGGAACTTTCGGTTATCACTTTTTCAAGTTTATTTGTTTATTTTGAGAGGGGTGAGGGGAAGAGAGAGAGGGAGAGATAGAATCCTGAGCAGGGAACGCAGGGTTCAATCCTGTAAACCGGAAGATCATGACATGAGCTAAAAGCAAGAGTCAGTCGCTTAACTGAGCCATCCGGGCGTCCGTGGAACTTTCAGTTCTTATACAGAGAGATTGTTTCAGCATCCTATCAAGACTCCTAAGGTCAAAAATTCCCCAAACATAGGATGAGGTTCAGATGCTGGGCAGCCAAAAGAATGACAAAATTCATTAGAATTTTTAACTACAGCAATAAGAATCAGAGCATGTATAGTTTACTTTTAAAGACCTTTGCTCTGCCTGGATAGTCTCCAAAAATGCTCTTTGTTCTTGGTTGTTTTGTGCTCATAGGAATTTAAATAGTCTCTAAACAACTTTTCCTTATCTTTCTGAAAAGACAGTTTCAGCACAGCATTTAAATTCTCCAAATATAAAATAAAAATTTTAACTTATAACTGAAGCTAAATCTAAGAAATTAAAGTCTATAATGTCTAACTTTCACAATATGGAGGCTTTATTCATATCTGTTTTCCTTTGTTTAGAGATTTCTTAAAATGTTCCAGTTTCATTGGGATTAAGTTTGAAGAACTCAAAATAATATAATCAACCAGTCACAACTATATGAGATAACCGATACTGATTTTTCCCCAAGAGTATTTTCCGGTTGCCACAGCTTGCTTTGAGGATGTAAGCGGTACATTGGGAGTATTCAAAGTTTAACAGCCACTTAGGAACAGCTCTCAATCAATGACAGATCGGAGTTGGTAAATACTTACCTCTGTCTCTTCATCCCATAGTTGGAATAATTCTGAGAAATGTTCTTCATTTGTATGAGGACAATGCTCCTCCAATGATGACTGATGTTTCTCATTTGAATGACACTCATTTGTATCAATTCTGGATGACAGCAGTGGACCAGGAGATAGAATGTACTGGAATACTAGTATGTTTCCTGTCTCCTTTCTCCCTCTTTCCTTTTCTGTTTCAGGCAGACTATACCATGAGTCAAGGTGGGTGTTAGAAGCCCCATTTTGTAGATGGAGAAATTGATACTAGAAGAATTTATATTTTCTAAAGTCAACCTACTAATGAATGTCTTATTGTCAATTTGAACTCAGGTTCAAATTCTTTCTACTATGCCATAATGTCTGCTGATGTAAAGAGTATCTTAGTTATGCCTTGATACAGGTTCTCTCCTGTGTCAGTGCTAGATCTTCATAGCATTATTGTGCAGAAAAGCCTTTGCTAAGTTTATTCAATGCTATTAATAAAAATGATATATAGGGGCGCCTGGGTGGCGCAGTCGGTTAAGCGTCCGACTTCAGCCAGGTCACGATCTCACGGTCCGTGAGTTCGAGCCCCGCATCAGGCTCTGGGCTGATGGCTCAGAGCCTGGAGCCTGTTTCCGATTCTGTGTCTCCCTCTCTCTCTGCTCCTCCCCCGTTCATGCTCTGTCTCTCTCTGTCCCAAAAATAAATAAACGTTGAAAAAAAAATTTTTTTAAATAAATAAATAAATAAAAATGATATATAAAATAACCACCTACTTTCCATCACTGTTGATGGGAGTGTATATTAGTATACTTTTGGAAAATAGTGTGATGGTATTAATCAGTCTTAAATCCACATAATTAAAGTCAGTATATTTTAAAAATTTTATCAAGGCACTCATGTACAGAACTTAAGCTTTAAGTAGTTCTAAAAAGTTTATAATGAAAAACAGTAGTAAAGCTGCTCTCTCTCTTCTTCCAGAGTTGCTCTTGAGAGGCAACAACTTCAAGTTTTTTAGCTATTTCTTTTACATTTATGACACATGTCTAAATAAATTCTAGTGCTACTATTTCTTGGTTTCCCAACTTTAGATAATATCAGTTAACATTACCAGCCTGCCAATCTCCTGTGCTGGGTCCACACTTATAGGATATCAGGCTTCCTCTCATTTTGCTAAGGACCATCTTCAAAGAACTTCTCGATATAACTTTACAACAGGTTAATAATGTTTAGTCCATGTATGTGTAAAACATCTTCATTTTATCCTTATACTTTATTTGTAGTTTGACAGGGTAGTGAATTCAAGGTTAAAAACCAGTTTCCTTCTGGATTTGGAAGGCATCTCTCCCTTGCCTTCTCACATTTAGTTTTGAGACACCATGTGACCTTCAGACAGTAGCTCCTTTTCTTTCCTTTTGGAACATTTTTGGACCTCCTTTTAATTCTGGGTAATTCTGAGATTTCTTGATGTGTTCCCTGGCATGAGTATTTTTTTTTTTTTAATTTTTTTTTTTTTTCAACGTTTATTTATTTTTGGGACAGAGAGAGACAGAGCATGAACGGGGGAGGGGCAGAGAGAGAGGGAGACACAGAATCGGAAACAGGCTCCAGGCTCCGAGCCATCAGCCCAGAGCCCGACGCGGGGCTCGAACTCACAGACCGCGAGATCGTGACCTGGCTGAAGTCGGACGCTTAACCGACTGCGCCACCCAGGCGCCCAAGCATGAGTATTTTTAAACATATTATGTTGAGCGCTTATGGGACCTTTTAAACCTAGAGACTGTGCTTTTCAGTTATAGGATATTTTTCTTGTTATTTTTTTGATAATTTCCTCCACACTATTTTCTTGGACTCTCATTTTAGAGATCCTAACCATTAGATTCTGTGAATTGATCCTGTAAGTTTTTTTATTCCTCTTCTATTTTTCAGCTATTTTATTCTACTTTCTGGAATACTTTAACTTTGTATTCCAACTCTTCAATTAAATTTTATTTTATATATTATATTTTATTTTTTTCTTTTAATGTTTATTTATTCTTGAGAGAAAGACAGAGTGTGAGCAGGGGAGGGGCAGAGAGAGTGGGAGACACAGAATCCGAAGCAGGTTCCAGGCTCTGAGCTGTCCTCACAGAGCCCGACACAGGGTTCGAACTCACAGACCGTGAGATCATGACCTGAGCTGAAGTCAGACACTTAACCGACTGAGCCACCCAGGAGCTCCTATATTACATTTTAAATAGCCAAATGTTATATCTTTTTTTCCTGTTTCATTTTCACTATATCTTGCTTTTATTCTATGGGTGCATTATCCTCTACTACCTCTCTAAAGTTATTTAATATATAAGTTTTCTTCCATTTCCAGCATAATTTCCTTTCTTTCCAAGTACTCCCCTCTACTTTATTTGTTTTCCTATTTACTTCTCCTTCTGTCTTATGTTTGTGACTTTCTTCAAATGTCTGATGATTCTGGTCTCTCCACTAATGTGCAAGTTACTTAAAAGCATTTTTTGGTAGAATTTGCTAACTATGGACTTCATTTTAATATGGTATGGTTGGAAGCTGGCTATTTCTCTGAGGAACCCAAATGTTTTCACCTGCAAAAAAATCTTCCTGAGAACAATATTCCTGGGGGGAGACTGGGGTTCTCAGAGTAGATTGAAAAAGGATTTGAGTATCCCATCATTCAGTGAGCAGATATTCACTCAATATTAGTGTTTTTAGCTTCACATTTCACTCTATCCTCCAACCTAAGTTGGAGCCATTCTGATCCAATTTATCCACATAATAAACTTATAATCTCCTATTAGATGGAAGAGTTACCTTTCTGGATGGAGGAACTGGAGATGAAAGTGCTCCCTTTAAAGACTTCTAACTAATCACTTATTTTCAACCCTATGTTGCCTTCTGCTTTCTATGATACCTGGTGCTCCAAATTCTGAACTTCTCAGGCAGGGGCAAATCAGCTTGGTTCATAAGTTTCTCCTTCTGTACATATGGGTTTGAAATGTGCTTTTGTTGTCCAAGGCAGTTACTACCTCTCCATTGGATCATTTGTGGGTCTACTTCTATGGCCTATTTTTCCTCTTGGCCCCATTTCTTGGTATGTCTGGTACTTTTAAATTGAATGCCAGATATTTAATATGAAAAATTATAGACTCTGAATTATTTTATTTTCTCCAGGAAGGATTTTTTTCTTAGCTTTGGTTAAAGTATAGATTAGGAGCAGATCACCTTAAGCCAGTCAGGGGTTGAACAAATTCAAGACTGAGTTTCAGGCTTTATAAGCTAAAACCTATTTTCTTAAATAATTTTTTAATGTTTATTTATTTATTTTGAGAGACAGAGAGTGTGTGAGCAGGGGAAGGGCAGAAGGAGAGGGAGAGAGAGAAAATCCCAAGCAGGCTCTGTACTGTCAGCACAGAGCCAGATGCAGGGCTCTAACTCAGGAACCATGAGATCATGACCCAAGCCAAAATCAAGAGTCAGACACTTAACCAACTGAGCCACCCAGGCACCCCATAACCTATTTTTAAAATACTATTTATTAGGGAATAACCCTGCATATATGTTATACCAAAATTAATTTTTTTTTTTTACTTCAAAAAGTCTGGTGTGTGATTTTAACAAATACATCAGATAATGGGTTTGGTAAACATATGTTTTTTAAACTACGCATATTTACTTCCCAGGAGTAAGAGTAAATGTATGATATTGTGGGAATATGGTGTTAAGCTAAGGATCAACACACTACTTTATTTTGGGGAACAACTTCTACCCAGATAGGGACAATAAAAATCATTATGTTTTCATTAAAATAAATTTCAGTGTATTAATCACAGAACACAGTATTTATGGGGTGCCTGGGTGGCTCAGTGGTTAAGCATTGACTCTTGATTTCAGCTCAGGTCATGAATTCACGATTTGTGGGTTTGAGGCCTGCATCAGGCTCCATGCTTACAGCACAGAGCCTGCTTGGGATTCTCTCTCTCTCTCTCTCTCTCTCTCTGCCCCACCATTTTCTCTCTTTCTCTCTCAAAATAAATAAATGTTAAAAAAACGAACACAGTATTTCCATTAATTCTTATGCTAAATCATGAAATAATTTTTCACTTTTGGCAAATTGTTTCAGTCTATGTACCCCAAGAATAATTCCTCTTGAACTTAAAAGGGGATGTTTGAGAAACACTAATTGCATCTAATTTGCTTCTTC
The DNA here is from genome assembly GCF_028749965.1 of Puma concolor. NCBI lineage: Eukaryota > Metazoa > Chordata > Mammalia > Carnivora > Felidae > Puma > Puma concolor. Next base: position 20,278,256 of record NC_141673.1, on the reverse strand, counting down.
CTCCTGTATTGCTCCAATGGCCAGGAAATTTGGAACACAAGATCACAGGCATTTAATAACAATCAGTCCTACTCATTTGTTTCTCCATTTACTTGAACACTCTTATTCGTAATTTCTGATTTAATTACTCATCTTTTGTATATATTTATTTACTGTTTTTTTAAGTTGAGGGAAATCAACCGAATCTAATATAAGGAGGTTAGATAATCAACATAAGAGACATTAGCATTTCTTAGGCTATTCAAATGGAATTACTATATTGCTGTACTTTAAAATATGTAGGGCACCTTAAAATACAAGGAAAACCATTAGTTGTATACATTTGGTCACAGCAAATTAGAATTTCTTTTAGGTTTCCCTACGAAAATTTTTTTCAGAGGCAAAAACAACCCAACATTTATTATGGATATTTTTAGAAGCATTTATATGTAGCTACTACATGATATCAGGATGATGTAAAAACATTTTTGTGAAGCAAGAATATCCTATCATGTCCCCTGAGTGACATGAAGGAATATGTCATTCAAAGTCATAAAAATATTTTTGCTATCCTGTTACCTCCATACTGAATAACTTATTCAGCTCATTTGACTTTGTGTCCACGGTCACACAGCTAAGAAGGGGCAAATCTGGGATTTAAGACTAGACTGTCTAGTCAGACAGTTGAGAATCTGATCTTAACTACCATGCTGGTACTGAGAAAATCTAATAAGTCATTAGGCCTAGGAATAAACTTGGAAATTTAATTTACTAGCGTTATGTAGAAACATTTCTGTTGACTGTGCCAGATTTCCAAGCCCAAAATGCATTATCATATATTAAGATTCTTCTATTTCTATACAGAACAACCATTCAATTATATCCTTCCATACTGGAATTAAGAAGAAACTATTCAGCCTCTTGTAGAATGTGTGGTGTGCTCAAATGTGTTAAAAATCTTTCCATCTATACACTAGCATTAAGAATTGACATCAACAGAATTTTAGTGCAATATCCTATAAAACTGCCAAACTTCTGTATTAATTTACATTAAAATTATCCAGGGGTGCCTGGGTGGCTCAGTCGGTTAAGCATTGGACTCTTGGTTTCAGCTCAGGTCATGATCTCACGGTTCTTGGGTTCTACACTGTCAGTGCAGAGCCTGCTTGGGACTCTCTCTCTCTCTCTCTCTCTCTCTCTCTCTGCCCTTTTGCCACTTATGCTTTCTCTCTCTCTCAAAAATAAATGATTAAACTTAAAAAAAATACATATCCATCCCTTTGTGCATTCAATAAACATTTACTGAAGCCTGCTATGTTCCAGGAACCATTTCTAGATATTGAGGATTCAGTCGGGCACAAGACGGAGAAGGTCTCAGCTCTCCTGAAGCTCACTTGCTAGAAGGGAGAGACAGATCTTAAATAAAGAAACACACAAAATGTCATAAGTGTCTTGCAGAGAATTAAAACTAGGGACATAGAAGCAAGATGGTAGGGAGGGGCTCTGTTACTGCCAACAGATCTTTAAGACTTTTCATTTTAGATAATGGTTTTCTTCTCTTGGAGAAAGCAAGCACAAAGTCTTCCTTAAATTTATCACGGTACCTTTAATAATTGGTCCAGTACTCTTTTTGCTATTAATGGGTAGAAAAGTCTGTATCTCCTTAAGGAAATGGTTTGATTGGGATAAATGAGTTTACCATTAGTGATGTCTTTTTAAAAAAAAAAAATTATTTATTTTATTTTAGTGAGAGGGAGCATGAGTGGAGGAGAGAGGCAGAGGGAGAGAGAGAGGGAGAGAGAGAGAGAGAGAGAGAGAGAGAATCTTAAGCAGGCTCCATGCTCAGTGCAGAGCTGACATAGGACTCAATCCCATAATCCTGGGATCATGACCTGAGCCAAAATCAAGAGTTGGACGCTCAACTGACTAAGCCACCCAGGTGCCCCTGTAATGTGCTTCTAAGGATTGGATTGAGAACAGTTACTGTGGGAAGCCAGATATTGTAAGAGAACATGGGGATGACTTCCAGCTTTGACTGACCTTGGGCCTGCTCTTCATTTAGGGCTTTAGTGACATCTCCCATAAAGAAGGAAAACATGATCACCAAAATCAAATGTGTATTATTAGAATTCAACACACACATATCCTTAGGATATATTGCTAAAGTTCCTATAACAAAGTACACTAACCTGGATGGCTGAAGCAATGTAAATGCATTATCTTACAGTTCTGGAGACTAGAAGCTTGGAAATCAAGATGTTGTCAGGATTGGCTCCTTCTAAAGACTGTGACAGAAGAGTCTGTTCTTGGCCTCTTTCCCTGTGTCTCTTTACATCATCTTCTCTCTATGCATCTCTCCGTGTCCAAATTTCACCTTTATAAGGACACAGGTCATATTGGATTAAAAGCCCACTCTAAATCAGTGTGACCTCATCTTAACTAACTACATATCAACCCCATTTCCATATAAGGTCACATTCTGAGATACTGGGGTTCAGGACTTCAACATATGAATCTGGGGGAGACACAATTCAACCCATAACCCAGCCACATAGAACTTTGTGTTACATATTATAACTGCACAATATTAATATATGTTTCAAAGTATTAATGAAAAATACCCTCTTTCCAATTAAATATTTACTCAAAATATTATGCAGTTTAAATGAATTGACATTTAGGCAGAATATCCAGTCAAGGGAGAATTGAGAGGAAAAAAATGCTCCCTCTAAATTGAAGAGCTAAGAAAATTGAACATGGCAGATGAATTCGACACTGGCACATGGTGAGGTAAGTTTTGTTTCCCCTCTGCAATGTGTCCTTTATACTAACTCTCACAGTCAAGGTGCCCAAACTCTAGAAGCATTTAGTTGTTTTTTTTTCTTTCCCCCCTCACTGGGCCCCTGCCTTTAGTAGACTTCCATTAAGCTCACATAAATAGACAAAGATTTCCATGCTAATTAGTTCCCATGAACTAAGTATAAATTTGTGGATATGATAGCTGATTAATTTTTATTTCTTCTTTTTTCCTTTTTGACTTTTTAGACGGCCTTTGAACCCAAAACTACACATATAATCTAGATCTCATATGTAATCATCACAGTATAAGCAATTTTGGCATTATTTTAGGAATAGAGCACTTTCTTTCATGAGAATATTGGAAACAAAGCATGAGCTAAGGACTTTGGCCTTTTCTTATCTGAACTTTACCCTCCAGGATTTTCCTTAATCACTTGCTTGTCCTCTTTTTCCTCCAAAATAGAAATTGATTCATTTTTTTCCTAGTTGCACACATGTAATAGATATTTCTTATTAAAATTTAATAATAGATATAAAGGCCCAATAGCTACCTCTTTAAAATATCTCCTTCCAAACCTTTTCTATACACAAAAAAATATGTGTAAATTTTACAAAATGGTGTCATAAGTGTGCCCTGTTTGTGATAATCTCTTTACACAGAAAAATGTGGGTGAATCGAGCCTCATATTGTCATTTAATCACTGCATGGTATTCCTTGTGTTGATATGGTATCATGTATTTAATAGATTGACTCTCCAATCTTGATTTGTATAATTTCCAAAAATTTTTCCAGATTTCATACCAATCTTTACCTATTTATCAGAAGCCAGCCTTTTTAGGTTCAAACTCCAAGTTTTAGCAATAAAAATAGAAACCCAGGGCACTGACGCCTGAGACATAACTCCTGTCAGGTCACATCCTGTTCAGAGTGCCACCATTTTTCCACTGTGAAACATTACTTGAACAGATTCTCAAAATAGCACTCCCTCTTTTTAGCATGCCAGTGTCTCACTTGTGTTATCTGGCCCTCCCAAGCGGCCAGCAAGAATTCTCGACTCCTCGGCCTCGGAGTCCCTCTGTCCCTGTGCCAGACCAGACTTAGCAATCAGGACATAACACTGGGGAGCTGCAGGCAGTTGGAACTTTGGGACAGCAAGCGGGAATGTAGACACATGGACCCGGCCAGCTCTCTGTCTCCACTCATGACAAGAGATCCTGGTGTCATGCATGGTAGTGTTCTGAGTTGGGGAGAAAAGGTCAGGGGTATAGGCTCATGGTGTACTCTAAGCCCAACCTGCCAGCTCCCATTTTGTACTTGCTGTTATCTATAAATTACAGAGCAAATTTAGGGAGATTATAGATTTTTCAATTCTCTAATTTTCGTTAGACATAGTATAACTTAGTAAAAGAGCGTGGGCTTCAGAATCAGTCTTAAGTTCAAGACTAGATCTGTCACTTATTGTCCATGAGACCTGACACACGAGGCACTCAGTAAACACTTACAGACTAAATGTGTTGAAGGCACGTTTGCCAACTGTATAAAAGCGATGATAATAGTACCACTTCACCATATTGTTGTGAATACAATTTGATGAATGCACAATTGGCCTGGAGAAGGTATTTCATAAATTAGAGCTGCCATTTTATTAGCCTCAGAAGAAAAAATAGAGTTCTTATTAGAATCAGTTTTACAATGCTCTTGCCCAACTTACTTGTTCAAAAAATAGTTATTAAGTAGGTTCTGGGAAAAGTACTGGGAAGTACTGGGAAAAGATGTTGAATAAGACACTCTCTAGACCTGCAGTCTAGAAATTTTCATTCATTCATTCATTCATTCATTCATTCACTGAATGCATTCACTTCCTATTAGGTACTGAAAACACAGCATCCAGCTGCAAAATACTTCTATCTACTTACTTCTAGCTCCATTGTCATCGTCCTGTGGACCACAGTCACAGGTTCTTAACCCTATTACTCCTTGCTTCCATTCTTGACTTTTTGAAACCACTTCACACTCAGAGTGGTCTTTCAACACTGTGAATCAGATCATGCCATTCCTTTGCTAAAGCATAGAATCCCATTTAGAATAAAATGCAAATTTCTTATCTTGGCCCACATAGCTCTGCACGACCTTGCTCCCTCCTGTATCTCCAACCTCAGCTTAGTCTCCCCTTAGCCCCTTATGCTCCACAGATTGCCAATTCCTAGAACCAGCCAAACTCTTTTCTGCCTGAGGCCTTTTCATGTTCTGTTCTCTCTACCTGGAATGCCATCTCCTATGTGGATGACAGTCTTATTCTTTTCTTTAATGTATCAGCCTGAAAGTCCCCTTCTCAGAGAAGTCATTCCTATGCCTAATGACCAGTATTTATTCCATAGCAAAAGCATCTTGTTTATTTCCTTCCTACTATTTTTTTATAATCTGCATTTATTGTTCTATTTATTTGCTTACCTGTTTATTGTCTGTGTTTCTACTACATCAGCCCATGAAGGCAGGAGCCTTGTCTCTTGACTATTGTTTGCTCTTCATTGCCTAAAACTGTGCCTGTCACATAAAAGGCATTGATAATTTGTTATATGGAAGAATGAATGAATGAATTTTTATTGTTTTGAAAAACTTCAGTAGTAGAAATTCTGAGCTTCAGTTTGGCACATTCTAGGACAGATACATTTTGACGTCAAAAATTATTTTATGTTGGGATACACCTTTTTAAAAATTCCAGTATAAAAAATTTCCACGGGCACCTGGGTGGCTCAGTCAGTTAAGCGTCCGACTTCTGCCCAGGTCATAATCTCACTGTTTGTGAGTTCGAGCCCCTCGTCGTCAGGTTCTGTGCTGACAGCTCAGAGCCTGGAGCCTGCTTCAGATTCTGTGTCTCCCCCTCTCTCTGCTCCTCCCCTGCTCATGCTCTGTCTCTAAATAAATAAATAAATAAATAAAATAAAAAGGAATTCCAGTATAGTTAACATACAATGTTATATTAGTTTCAGGTGTACAATATGATTCAACAATTCTGTATTACTCAGTGTACTCAAGATAAGTGTAGTCCACGGGCGCTTGGGTGGCTCAGTCAGTTAAGAATCTGACTTTGGTTCAGGTCATGACCTCGCATTTCGTGAGTTCAAGTCCCACACTGGGCTCTCTGCTGTCAGCTCAAAGCCTACATTGGATCCTCTGTCCCCCTCTCTCTCTGCCCCTCTTCCACTCGCTTTCTCTGTCTCTCTCTCTCAAAAATAAATAAAAACATTTTATTTTTTAATTTTTTAAATAAAAACATTTAAAAATATTTTTAAACAAGGTAAGTGTACTCTTAATTCTCCTTCACCTATTTCACCCATCCCCCCTCCTCTTGGGATACACTTTAAGAAATGGATAGAGTGTGACTTGGGGACGACATGGGAGAGTCCATCTCCTTCAGGAGATAAGCAATAAGAAGGACATTCCAGCAGCAGAGAATTTGAAAACCCATTTGTATTTAGGGACGTGAAGAGTTGCTTTTTCACCGTCCTCTAAGTAAGAATTCATGGTGAAGAGGATGGGCTTTGGGGCCAGGAGACTGGATTCACATGACTGCTTCACCACGTATTAACTGTGTGACTGTGGACAAGTCAGATGATGGCTCCAAGTCCATTTAAGTGAGAAACGGACCCCTGAGTCTGTTACAGAGTAAGTGCTCAGTACGTGTTAATTATCCTTTTTATCTGATAAAAAGATCTTTTGAGACGTACTACTGTGAATTTAAAATGCACTGGTAGCCAAGGCCCAGCACAGGGCTGGGTAGGTCAGAGATGCTTACAAAGTGGGGGTGCAGCACAGCAGAGCACAGTGGTTCTCAGACTCGAGTATACACCCAACTTGGCTAGGGGGCTGGTGAAAATGCAGAGGGCTGTGCCCTTCCACCGGTTTCCGATTCAGGAGGTCTGGTGGGGCCTAAGAATTTGCATTTCTACCACGCCTCCAGGTGACGCTAATGTTGCTGGTCCAGAGACCACACTTTGAGACTGACTGACGGTAGTTAAGGACACCAGCCCCAGTGCCAGACATTCATGTCCCAACTACCCTTTTTCACTAAGATATGATCTTGAGTGAGTTGCTTCCTCCCTCTGGCCTCAGTTTCCTTATCGGAAAGTGGAGATAATAATAGAGCCTTCCTCTAGAAGTTATTAGGAGGTTTAAATGAGGCCTCATACAGCACAGTTATTCAATACACATATAATCCATACTTCTTGTATGGATTATTTGATTATTATTTGATTGCTATTTGTTATTTGTTTTTTTTAAATTTTTAAAAATATTTTTATTTATTTTTGAGACAGAGACAGAGCATGAGCAGGGGAGGGGGCAGAGAGAGAGGGAGACACAGAATCTGAAGCAGGCTCCAGGCTCTGAGCTGTCAGCACAGAGCCCGACGCGGGGCTCAAACTCACAGACTGTGAGATCATGACCTGAGCTGAAGTTCAACGCTTAACTGACTGAGGCACCCAGGCACCCCAGCTGTTTGTTATTTGTTAATAAAAACCAATTACAGTAAAACTTTGATTGCAAGAACATGTTCTACTAGTGCTCCACGTGACGAGCAAACATTTCTAATAAATTTTAACATGATAAACGAGTGATGCCATGCAATATGGGTAGCACGGGATGCTAATGTCACATGATCACAACTGAGCCTATGGTGCTTGAAATTTGCTTTGATATACAAGTGCTTTGGATTACCAGTATGTTTCCAGAACGAATTATGCTTGCAAACCAAAGTTCTACTGTACAACGAATTTATAACTGTGCTATCCAATAGAACGTTCAGAGATTATGGACATGCCCAATTCCATGCTGTCCAATTCGGTAGCTATTCACTGTGCCTGGTTATTGAGCATTTGAAATGTGGCTAACAGAATTGAAGCTCCGAGTGTTTAATGTTTAATTAATTTTGATTAATTTAAATTTAAATAGACCTGTAGCTAGAAAAACACAAATTTCTACTTAAGAGTTCCTCTCCTGGATCTGGGCTTGTGTCAGTTCTTTGGAAAGCTGACAAACGCAGGGCAGTGTAAGGACCTGAGTGTGTGTGAATCTACTACTTTCTGACTACTTGACCTTAAGCAAGCAATTCAATTTCTCAGCAACACAACCTCATCTGTAACATGGGAATGACACCTGCCCTGATTCCTCAGAACTTCTCGATGTATTCTACTGTGATTATATAAAATCATAAATGTAATACAATTGCAAAGATTTCTTTAAAGCTTCATACCATCGTTTCATATTTTCTTCCCTATGACCTGCTTTAAGGGCAATGGCTCCATCATCTTCAGCCTTTTGTGTCCACAGTGCCCAACACATAGTAGTAGGTCCTGAGTTAGAATGCAGCCTCCATGCCAATGTCTTATAGTTTGGCCTGCATGTATTGGTGCCCCAGAATACGTAGTAAAAAGGAGGAAATGCCTATATTATTTTAAATGCACTAGTATGCCTTAAAAAGTTATTGTCTAAGAGTCTTTTTAATCTTTATTTTGTCTCAGTTATAAGTATTTCATAGTTGTTTAGAATTGGAAAATGTGGGGTGCCTGGGTGCCTCAGTCAGGTAAGCATCCAACTCTTGATTTCAACTCTGGCTATGATTTCACGGTTTGTGAGTTTGAGCCCCACATCAGGCTCTGTGCTGACAGCTCAGAGCCTGGTTGGGATTTTCTCTTTCCCTCTCTCTGCCCCTCCCTTGCTTATGTTCTATCTCTCTCTCTCAAAATATATAAATAAACCTAAAAAAAATTTGGAAATGCAAACTATTATGAAGAAAAAATACAATTCATCTACAATATCTCCACCTCATTAACATTTTAAAACATTTTTTCCAATTATATATTAATTTATTCATTCATTCAACAAATATCTCTTTTTTATATTTTTTAAACTTTTTTTTAACGTTTATTCATTTTTGAGAGACAGAGCACGAGTGGGGGAGGGACAGAGAGAGAGGGAGACACAGAATCTGAAGCAGACCCCAGGCTCTGAGCTGTCAGCACAGAGCCCGACATGGGGCTCGAACTCACAGACTGCAAGATCATGACCTGAGCTGAATAACTGACTGAGACACCCAGGTGCCCCAACAAATATCTCTTGAGTATTTGCTATGGGCCAGGTGATTTCTAGGCGATGGTAATACAGCAATGAACAAACTAGACAAAAATCTTTGCCTTCATGGAATTACATTCTAGTGTATGATATATGAAGTCTCAGGAAAATATATACACAGATTTAAAAAACTAAATCAGGCTAATGTTGTTTATACTATTGTACATTTGTTGTTTATTTTCCTTTCCATTATGTTGTGAGAATTTTCTAATTTTTGTTTTTTTAATAGGTCTATCCTTAACATCCATTGCCTGCTGAGCTGACACATGGGGTTTTCTGGGGCAAAAGGAAAAATAGATGCTTGTTATGTCTTCAGGAAATTTAGCCTGGGTGTGGTGTTCTTAGGGGATCAATGACTGTCCAAGGAAGGCCCCATACTGTGTACCTTGGAATATCCTGTTCAGAAAGCCAAAGAATACCAAGTCTGGGACTCAGTGTTCACATTTCAGATTCTACTGAGTTTTCAGGCATCATTTCATCTTGTGTCTCTAAAACATTTTTTTAGGTCTTAAAAAGAAATTTTTCTCAGGGGCGCCTGGGTGGCTCAGTCAGTTAAGCATCCGACTTCAGCTCAGGTCATGATCTCGCGGTTCGTGAGTTTGAGCCCTGCATTGGGCTCTGTGCTGACAGCTCAGAGCCTGGAGCCTGCTTCAGATTCTGTGTCTCCTTCTTTCTCTGCTCTTCCCCCACTCATGCTCTGTCTCTCTCTCTCTCTCTCTCTCTCTCTCTCTCTCTCAAAAATACATAAACATTAAAACAATTTTTTTTTTTAATTTTCTGGAGTCATCAGGACCTATGTTGCTTGTGGTCCACCCTCTTCTATTCCTGCATGACTAACCTGGCTAATTACTCTGCCCCTTTGCAGATCCAGATGAAAACTAAAACTTAAATCCTGAAAGAGGCTTTCAAGCCAAAGTAGTGAGGAGCATGGTGAATGAGGAGGGGAGAGCAAAGCTCATACTCTGATGAGGGGTTGCCACTACTGGACAGAGACAAGGACAGTTTGTCATCTTCGTGTCCTGGGCCATGACCACCACAGCCCCTCCTCTTCACGTGGAATCCTTCTCTGGTTCCTTCTTGTTTTGTTCTTCTTCTCTCCCATGTCCCTACATCCTTTGCCCCTTAGGGTCTGCCAAAAGGGAGTGAAGGAGGCTGTATTTCTTCAACACATCAAGGACAAGGATTTCATCTGACTTGGGAATAAAAGAACAAATCCATGAATGGATGCCATTTCTAGGTAGGGGGAAATATGTTGATGGGCCCCCAGGTAAATCATCAAGGGGGGTGTTTTTAAAATTGTCTAGAAGGGAAAAAGGAAGATGTTAATTGCTGGTGTCTGCCCTTATTAAAGGCTTGAGCCAGGACAGAGTCGAGAAATGAGTAGGCATTCTATACAACAAATAGTGCCACAGAGCTATATGTGCTGAAGCCAATTGCCAGCATATCCCACTGCTTTGAGATTTTACTGTTGATCATTTCAGGTGACATCTCTTCTTCTATTCTTTTGTTTCTTTCCACAATTTTCACTGCATCATTCACACTGATAGTTCATTCTCATTGCTAGTTGCCCTATACAAAATACAACCATTAGCAATGAAATGCTTTGCTACTGGATGAAGAGACAGTATAATATAGTATAAGAGTATGGATCAGTGCTGTTCAATAGAAATAGAATACAAGCCATGACTGTAATTGAAATTTTTCTCATAGCTACATGAAAAAAAGAAAGAAAGAAATAAAATTAATTTTAATCATGTCTTTTAAAAATTTTTTTTAAATATGTATATTTCTTTATTTTTGAGAGACAGAGAGCACAAACGGGATGGGGCAGAGAGAGAGGGAGACACAGAATCCGAAGCAGGCTCCAGGCCCTGAACTGTCAGCACAGAGCTATCACGGGGCTCAAACTCACGAACCGGGAGATTATGACTTGAGCCGAAGTCAGATGTTTAACCAACTGAACCACCCAGGCGCCCCATTTTAATCATGTTTTATTGAACTTTATCTAAAATATCATTTCAACATGTAAACAGTAGAAAAATTAATGAGATATACGGGGCACCCATGTGGCTCAGTCAGTTAAGCGTCCAACTTCGACTCAGGTCATGATCTCACTATTTGTGGGTTTGAGCCCCATGTTGGACTCTGTGATGACAGCTCAGAGCCTGGAGCCTGCTTCAGATTCTGTGTCTCCTTCTCTCTCTACTTGTCCTCCTCTTGTACTCTGTCTCTCAAAAATAAATAAAAACATATAAAATTTTTAAAGAAAAAATTAATAAGATATATATGTTCCATACTAAGTTTTCAAAATCTAGCATACAGCACATCTCAATTTTGACTGGCCACATTTAATGTGCTCAATAGCCACTTGGAATAGTGGGCTCCATATTGGGCAGTGTAGGTACTCCACAGCCAGAGTAGCTAGAGGTGTAATATGGGGAAAGTCACATAACCTCTGTGCGTCAGTTTACTCATCTACAAAGCTGGGAAACAGGATAGTCCCTACTTCATTTAGAATTGTTATGAGGATTAAATGAGCACTTAGAACTTTGCCTGACACAGAGTTGGTGCTCAGTAAATGTGCTTTTTTATTATCATCAAATATACATTTAACCACATCCTTGTAATGATCAAAACAATCTTTCAGTAAGGTCCTGTTCTGAGCTTTCTAAATAGGGGCTATCTGTCTGATATTTTGCAATGATAAAAATCATACGACACTCCAGAATTCCTCTCTCACTTCAAACAAAGGGTATCAAAGAGAGTTTGGTCTTGAGCTGTGCTTTCATAAAGCTGGGTAACCTGTAATTTGACAAAGTTCCTCATACTATTAAGTCTGCAAATAGATTTTTTTAAAGTAGGGCCTACATCCAACGTGGGGCTTGAACTCATGACCCCAAGACCAAGAGATCAAGAGATCAAGAGAGTCCCATGCTCTACTGACTGAGCCAGCCAGGTGTTTCTGCAAATAGATTCTTATTGAATTTTCCAAATAAGCAATATCGTATTTTTATTGGGATATAAAATTAGGTTCACAGCTATAAAATCATCCCAGCTTGCTTTCTGGTGATCTCCTATAGATTGAAACCATGCTTCACTGTAGTAAGAAGATAGCACTGTCTTCTTGAAACTATGGCTTACAGATACAAACCCATATTAATATCACAGGATATATTTGAGAGCCTAAACAGCATGCTACATTAATTGTTACCTGGGGCACTTTTATGACAGCATGTGAATAAACAATGGAGCAATTCTACAACAGTCATTATAGATCACTTTATTTTTAATTTTTTTTAAATGTTTATTTATTTTTGAGAGAGACAGAGACAAAATGTGAGTGGATAGGGACAGAGAGAGAGGGAGGCACAGAATCCAAAGCAGGCTCCAGGCTTCAAGCTGTCAGCACAGAGCTTGACGCGGGGTTTGAACCCACAAGCTGTGGTATCATGACCTGAGCCGAAGTTGGACGTTCAACCGACTGAGCCAACCAGGCGTCCCTCATTATAGATCACTTTAAAAATATATTTTAGGGGCGCCTGGGTGGCGCAGTCGGTTAGGCGTCCGACTTCAGCCAGGTCACGATCTCACGGTCCGTGAGTTCGAGCCCCGCGTCGGGCTCTGGGCTGATGGCTCGGAGCCTGGAGCCTGTTTCCGATTCTGTGTCTCCCTCTCTCTCTGCCCCTCCCCCGTTCATGCTCTGTCTCTCTCTGTCCCAAAAATAAATAAAAAACGTTGAAAAAAAAATAAAAAAAAAATAAAAATATATTTTAGATGTTTCTAAATCTTAATTTTTTCATTCATTTACATATTCAGTCATTTAACTATCCATTTATTCAACAAATATATATTGAGGGCTTACTATGGGCCAGAAATTTTGCTAGGTACTAAAGAGTCAATAGTAAGCAGAACATACAGTCTGTCCCCATGAGCTTATAGTCTACTAGGGGAGAAAAATGTTATCCAAATAACCACACAAATAAAATTGTCAACTGACATAATTGCTATCAAAAAAAGGAAGGATTGCTTTGAGAGCCTATGAGGAGGGCATTTGATTTGGTCAGGGAGCTTTTTTCCAAGGAAGTGCTGATTGGGGTGAGATCTGGATGAGTAGGAGTTAACCAGATGGAGAGAGCAGGGAACTGCATTCCAGACAGAAGAAAGAGCATGAATACAAGTCCTGGGGTGACAGGGCCTGGTGAGGGAGAGATACTAAAACCATGAAGGAGGCTGGCTGAGGTTTAACTGGAAATAGGTAAGGCCAGACATCGCAGGTTCTTGATAACCATGTTAAGGATTTTATATTTACATGAAGAACATTGGAAAGCTGTCACTGGGTCTCCAAAACTTGGGGATGCTTTTCTTTGCTGTGTCAAACCTCATTTTAATTCTTTGTAATTATGATGAAATAAACTGTCAGGACACCAAGACATAGAGATCAGGCAAAGGGCTACACATAGCCTCTATTTCTTATCAAGTGCAACCAATAACAACAGCCACACTAGCTCCTGCCTCTGGTTCTCCCTGTAGCTCCTCTTCTTCAGTTATCCAACCAATTCTGAGCCTCAGTCTTGTGTTTTTCTCGGTGTTTAGCAGAGCAGCTGATAGAGGAGTTTTGACCACAGCTTATATGTGAACCCCTGAAGAAATCAACTGTTCCAGAAAAGGAAGTAAAGCTCATACATATTTTAAGTCTGACCAATGAGTCTCCATTCTGTGTAAGAGCAAAGAGGAAAGATGATCACATTTGGAAAAAATAACTAGAAGGGTGCCTGGGTCAGTTGGAAGGGCATGTGACTCCTGATCTTGGGGTTGTGAGTTTGAGCCCCACATTGGGGATGACTTAAATTTTACAAACTTTAAAAAAAGAAAAGAAAAGATAATTAGATACAGGTGGGGAAAAGAGTGAGGGGAGTTTAGAGAAGGTTAAGAGAGGATGCAAGGAGATAAGAACACTGTTGTTATCAACTAGGCAAGAGGTGACATCAAACGTGATGACAAGCAGATGGATCAGAAAGACCCAAGGTGCTTCATGGATGTTTCCAGTCTGGAAGCTCAGGTACTCCAGTGTGTGCAACGCTCTTGAATTATTTCTTTGAGGCTTTTCTTGCCTTCATTTTTTTTCCTGCTTTTTTAGTATAACTCTTGCTGTTCAGGTGTTACATCCTATTTTTCATCTCTTTTTCTTTTTGACATATTTTCTGGAATATTTCTTCAAACTTACCTTCCAACATTTCTATTGAACATCAGAGAAAAAGAAATAAATGTAGGCCCAGCTTCACAGAGAGATATCTAAAAATTATCACAGAAACCTGACTGGTAATTAGTAGTGCTATAGACTGAATGTTTGTGTCCACACCAAATATTTTATGTTGAAACCTATTTCTCAGGTTATCTTTGCAAACTCCTAACAGAGTCCTCAAAATATGCTGAGGATAACCACTGTAGTCCCTTCCCTAGGCATAGAGACCCTATGTAACTCTCTGTGCCTCAGTTTCCTCATCTGTCGAAGGAGAGGAACAATAGTACCTATCTCAGAGGGCTTTACTCACAGAATAAATCAATCAATACATGTAAAATGTATATACATTAGAATAGTTTCTGTATATTGTAATCACTGGAACAGTGTTAGTGATTACCTCGCTATTATTATCAATACTATTATATGAGAGTTGAGTGGCTGGTAGAAGACATTTCTGGCCTAACGTTCTCTTGGGATGATATTGGAAAGAGTGAGTCAATTGGCCTTTGAGAGCTCCTGATCTGTCTGGGATTGACAAATGTGCTACAGTGTCCTTTCTGTACCTGCCAGAGACTCATGTGGACCTTAAACTCAGCTCTTGAGACTTTTCTACGGTACACAGAGTCACTGAGCAGACTGAAGTTTCTTTGAGATTCTAACAACTTGCCATTTAAACCTATAGATCCAAAAGATAATAACCTCCATCCTTAAAAGGAGCCCAAAGTAGACAGGATTTGCTACCCATTGCTGCATCATAATACCAAGAGGACAAACTAAAGCAAAGGTGGTGTGGGCCATGCTAGGGTCAGTGACATTGTTGATGCGGCAAAGCACAATCTCATGAAAAGAGCCCAGGTCAGATTTTTATTTAAAGAATGTTAGGCCTTGCTATTCCTAAGGCTGATCCATTTCTATAGCAACGCTTGCCCCTTACCCCTCACTCAGGGTGTGATTTATGCATGGCTGAAAGCACACCAGCTAATTCTCTTTGAGCCCAAACCTCTCCCCAGCTTGCCATTTGAAGATGGTTTATGGGCACAGAGCTCATCTCTGGAATGCTGGAAGAGCTAAATATTTGCCCAGTGGGCACTGCACCAAAGGCAGCCCCGGCTTTTTAGCTTTGGGTTGCTTCAAGGTAGGATTTTGCAAATCTATCTTGCTGCACACTTAACCATAGAGACAGACCTCTCGGCTTTGGGAAGGCAAGCCAATTCGCAAATTCCCTTACCTAAACTGGATCAATTCTCCTGGACTGCCCCAGGCTCTTGATTCCAAGTATGATCCTTTCATGTTACTCCTGCTAATTAACTATGACTAGAGAAGTGTCAAAGAGCTTCAGATAAAATCCAAATTAATTTTGAAGTGAGGGATTATCTTCACTGATTTTGAGGAGGCCCATTCCATTCTGCAGCAGGTGGTGTATTTTCACATGTATAGAAAAGTATTCTCTACAAATGTCAATCCTACAGATCTGGGGGCAGGACATAAGGTAGATTTAACCAATCGGGAGATATTTTTCATGCCATCTCGAAAGTAGCTCACAGATGCCTGACAGCTGCAGCTGTCCCGGCCCCTCGCGATGGCATTGCTCTATGACTCAGAGGGATGTTTATGCCAGAGAACGCTGCCACTGCAACACTACCCCAGAGATGTCCCAGGAGAAAATAATCTGGAGCAATAAGTGAGAGAGGAAGGTCCTCGGGCAAACTTAGTCAAACCCAGCCCCGTATGTAAGGGTAAATAGTGTTATATGGGGTGGTGGAAAATGCATGGGCTTCGGGGTCAAACAGACCCAGCCATAATTCTTAGCTCTCACATTTTATATTCATCCAGTCAGTTATCCACTCATTCACTCATTCAACTAATATGTATTGAGAATCTACTACGTGACAGACACTGTACTCGGTGCTGAGAGAAAGGGGTAAGCAGGACCAGATAACATAATTTATGAGGCCAGTGAAAAACGGAAATGCAGTTCCCCTGTTCAAAAAGCATTAAGAATTTCAAGACGATAGGGAGCCTGGGTGGTTCAGTCAGTTAAGGGTCATGACCATGAGGTCATGCCCCACGTATGGCTCTGCGTTGGCAGTGTGGAGCCTGCTTGCAATTCTGCCTCTCTCCCTCTCTCTCTCTCTCTGCCCCTCCCTACTTGTGTGCTCTCTCTCTTTCAAAAATAAATACATAAACTTTAAAAAAAAACAAAGAAAAAAAGAAGAATTTCAAGATGGTAACGATAGAGCATTAAACCAGCCACGGGGCCCTTCTGGGCATAGGGACTGTGTGACTGCATTACATGAAGCCAGTTCTCCTGATAAGCCTTAGGAAACAAGAGCGTTTGTGCTCATGGAGCTTAATTCACACCAATTAACCTAAAATCATGACTCTATAAGGACAGCTGAAGGACAAGAGCATGGTGCCATGTCTGGAAGACGAGGTGTCTCAGTCAGCTCAGGCTGCCACAAAATACCACAGAATGGGCAGCTTGAACAAAAGAGGTCTATTTAGTTCTGGAGGCCGGAAGTCCATGATCAGAGTGCCAGCATAGTTGGGTTCTGGTGAAAGCTCTTCCTGGCTTGCAGATGGCCACCTTCTCTGTGTCCTCATATGGCATAGAGACAGAGCTCTGGTCTCTTCCTCTTCTTAAAAAGATACCAACCACATCATGACCTCATCTAAACCTAATTATCTGCTAAAGACCTCATCTCCAAATACCAACATATTGGAGGTTAAGGCTTCAATATACGAATTTTGGGGGGGCACACAAACATTCAGCCCACAAGAGCGTTTGATTTGTCAAGGAGACGAGGAAATCCTTCACCAAGGAAGTGATGCTCAGAGTGAGATTTGAATGATAGTCGTTAACCAGCAAAAATGAGAGCTGACCTGTGAGAGGCTCCATCATTCCAAAGCCAGTGATGAGCCTGCAAAGGAGAAAAAGGAGAAAATGTCAACACAGGAGGAAACCAGGAGAGGCATGGGTTATGGG
Organism: Puma concolor; assembly: GCF_028749965.1. Lineage (NCBI taxonomy): Eukaryota > Metazoa > Chordata > Mammalia > Carnivora > Felidae > Puma > Puma concolor. The sequence goes on along the minus strand of NC_141673.1, from coordinate 20,261,120 downwards.
AGCCAAGGAAGGAAGTGTTTCAGGAAGCACAGAAAGTCTACGTGGGTGACCCTGGCAAGTGGTCTCATGTATCAACACAGGGATATACTCCTGAAGGCTTAGTGGGATTCTTGGCACACGTCATTTTTATTCCTTCCTGGTAATTGTCTCTATGCAAAAGCAGGTTCATCTTTTCCCAAACAGGTGGTCCGGTTCTCAATCTTGAGGCATATTTCAGAGAGGGAAGTTGAGGCACAGAGAATTCAAGTTTAAAAGGCTTCTAGGAGTGAGATAATGATCCGGAAACAGACAAGCAAACATACATAGTGTGAAGCCACTGGGAGCCACCTCCAACTCCAGTCCCATCTCCTCACTCTTCATCTCATTCTCTAGACTCTCTGCTCCCTGCACTTTCAGTCCCAAGATGCAGCACCTTTCTTCCCCACCTCCTAACCTGTGCTGTTGCTCTACTTCCTCTATTCCCACCCTCAGGCGTGGCACAGGACTGTTACTCATTCTTCTGACCACAGTTTACTAGTGCTTCCTTTGAGAGCTTGCCTTCCCCAAACGTCTCTCTGTTTTCCCCTATTATGTCATCACAAATATAATATGTAAATAAATGAGAAATATAAAATTATAATTCTTCTTATAGCCCTGTTCTTTTCTTGATACCATTTATCCTACTTATGCTCCTACTTGTTAATGAAGGTGTCTTATTTCACCATTGATTCCTGGCAGGCAGGTACTGGCATGTGTTCACCACTGTAGACCAGTTACCTACCACATGAAGTTATTAAATGAATTAACATAAAACCGTGTTCACCATAAGCTGAAGGTGCCCAACATCTTGCTCTTGCTCAATCTTGACTTAGAGAGGAAAATGTGCTTGAAGATTATTTAAGCCTCATTTACAGATATTTCCATAAGTCCTTCTCAATTCCACCATAGTATCCCACCCTCCCATCACCATAGCAACCCATGTATTAAAAGAGAAATTTTCTGAAGCTTGTACTCTGATTCTTCATTTAGGTAATGTGTGTGTGTGTGTGGGGGGGGGGGTTTAGAGGATAGCCTTCACAATCCATCAACCAGGACATGGAGTCAAGATCAAACATTGTGGTCTGAATTCTCCTGTGACTCACAATTTACATATCAGTCAGGTAGGGTTTCTAACTGGAAGATAGGGCTGGGGTAGGGCTGGGGTAAGGAATGCAAACACTTGGGGTTGATTATAGCAACGTATGTCAAGTTAGACATGTTCATGCCAAATTCTTAACAAATAATGGGTAGAGGAACAGATTCCAAGTTTTCTGTCTCTCTGAGTTTGTTCCAACACTATCTGAATATTAGACCACCTTATGAATGATGTTGGGCTCTGTAGCATCTGTTTTCTGCAACTTGCACTAGCTGATGCTATTCAACAAGCTCAGAACCAAAGAATAGAAATTAAAAAATAAGACTAAGTTTGCATGGAGAAGAACCTTGGGTGTGTTATTCACCAGAGTGTAGACAGGAGTTCACAAAGTGCCTGGCTAAAAGTAGATATGCCTGGAGGAAGCACTAATAAAGAGGCAGAGAAGAGAGACAGGGAAGACAAGGAGGCCTATAATGGTATGTTATTGAGCACCTGAGACAATCACACTGGGGAGACCATCCAGAGGCATCTCAAAATTATTTGCCTTCCTCAGAGGGAAGGAAGATAAAGTATTTAATATCCAATTTCCAACCACTTGGCCTGCTTTTAGTGGGCCAAGAAAAGGCCCTTAAGTGGAGAGGACTCCTACAGGCATGCAATAGAATGGTTAGTGCCCAGAGGTCATGGGTAGGGCACCAACAGGATCTGTTATGGATAAGAGAAAAGCAGAGTGAAGAGCAAAATGAGGACAAAAGAGAAACAATTGTGTGTATGTGTTTGTGTGTGTGTGTGTGTGTGCGTGCGCACAGAGTAATGAGATCTACAGAAAAGTTTTGAATAGGAAATAGGAACACCTCACAATCAACCCATGTATACAACTCCTCTCTCCACGTGACATAAGCACTTTAATATTTATCAGTTTATAAAGATTTAAAAAGACTGTTGTTTTTCATTTCATGGATTTTCAAACAGAGCAATGCATTATAAAGCATTTATAAATAAAAATGGATTCATAGGAAAGAAAATTCCCTCAAGGGCTAATAAACATGATAAATACATGAAAAGATAGTCTACCACAGTGGTAATCATGGAAATGTATATTAAAGCAATGATATACCATTTGGGAGGAAATATTTCAGAGGATAGTAAAAAGATTAGTAATGTCCATGGGCACCTGGGTGGTTCAGTGCGCTGGGTCTCCAACTCTTGATTTTGGCTCAGGTCATGCTCTCACAGTCATGGGATCAAGCCCTGTGTTGAGCTCCTCACTGACAGTGCAGAGGCTGCTTAAGATTCTCTCTCTCTCCCTCTGCACCCCTCCCCCACTTTCTCTCTCTCTCTCTCTCCCTCTCTCTCTCTCTCTCTCTCTAAAACAAGCAAATAAATAAATATAAAAATAAAATAGATAAAATCAAAAGGTTAGTAATATCCAGGGATATGGGTGAATAGACATTGCCATGTATTGCTATTAAAAATATAAGCTACAACAAAATTTGAGTTACTAAAAAAAAGAAAAAAAGAAAAAAAACACTTGAGTTACTACAACTTTGGGGGAAAGAAATGTCAGTATACACTAAAATTAAAAACATTCATACTCTTTTGTCCTGAATAAATAAAAGCACCAGAATATAAGGAGATTTGCACAAAGATTTTTTTTGTGGCATTATTTTAGCAAAAATATTAATGCCATTAATATAAAAACCAGAAAATTTGAGGTATATCCATGCTAGTAAAAGTAATGCTGTATCTGTTTATTTTAAGTAATGTTCGTGATATAGTGACAGGAATTAACAAGTTGTACTGTAATATGTACAGCTCAATCCACTCAAGTAAAAAAAGCTAAGAGGAAATTTGTATGTGACAGGGAAAGATATGGAAAGATGTACTTCAACCGATACTGTTAGTTACCTTGAGATTTGAGAGAGTATGATGGGATTTGTGGTAGAGGAAATCCTGTAGATAAGAATGTTTGCTTTTTCATTGTATTGTTTGGCTTGTGGTAAAAAGCAGGTATTTCTTCTGAGATTTGAAAATAAAATCACATAAAGTGTGAAGAATTTGAGAAACTCCACAGATGAGCATAGGGGAAAGGGAGGAAAAATAAGATAAAAACAGAGAGGGAGGCAAACCATAAGAGACTCTTAAATACAGAGAACAAACTGAGGGTTACTGGAGGGGGTGATGGTTGGGGGGAAGGATTAAATGGATGATTGGCATTTAAGAGGACAGTTTTTGGTATGAGCTCTGGGTGTCATATGTAAGAGATGAATCACTGGGTTCTACTCCTGAAGCCAAGACTACATTGTATGAACCAACTTGAATTTAAATTTAAAAAAAAAATATGAGGAAAAAACCCTCAATGTTGGCAGGACAGTTGAGAAGCAAATATGCTGACATGTAATTGGGGGCCCCAAGAATCAGTGGAATCATTGTTGAAAGTAGCTGAGCAGCATAAACAAATTTTCTAGAATAAATGATACTCACTTTGGGAATATATCCGGAAAAAATATCTACCTGTCCTCTCTTTATGAATGACCCCTTTTATTTTTTTTTAAATGTATACATGTTTCTTCAACAGTGCAATAGAAAACCCGCATGGCCAAAAATCAGGGAGTAACTCAGCAAACCATAATGTACTAAGTACATTGTAATACAATAGTAAAGGCCAGAACTAGGTATATGTTGTGCTTGTGTTTGAGTCCTGGTTCTGTTTCTTGCAGGCTGTGTGGCTTTAAGCATCTCAGTTAACATCTTTGGGTTTTAGCTTCTTCATCTTGAAATGGGGATAACAATAGTATCTAACCAATAGATTTGCTCTGAGGATTAGATAAGATATGCATATCCTTATTATTACTACCACTACTTTATTATTTATAAAATAAATGAGCAAATGAATAGACAAATGGAGAACTCTATATGAGATACTGCTAAGTGAAAAAGTAGAACAGGACATGTGTGCTTTATATTAATTATGTAAAAATGATTTACACAATGATTAAAATCAAAAAGTCAATAAATTTTGTAAATGCTAGTAGTTGGTATTTTGACATGGAATTATTTGCCTCTTTGATTTTATTGATCTTTTACTTTAAGGTTAATTATGTAATAGCATAAATACATATATAATATGTAAAGCAGATTTAAGAGAAAAAGATTCTTAGAGGCTCATCCTTTGAAAACAAAAATAATGTTTTGTGGTGTGCTTGGGACAAATGTTTATTATGTCTCTCCCCACACCCCTTCACACACACACACACACACACACACCTCCAGAATATCCTCATTGTTCCAGGCTGCTCATCCAGCTGTGGCTGGCAATTGCAGTCTTACCAAAATAGAGTCTTCTAGGATGTCTTGCCAGAAACACCAAGGTCCAGGCTAGTGGAGGCATTTGGAGCAGGTCTACTCAGAAAGGAGATCAGAGAACAAGGAGCACACAGATATCTATGCAAGAAAACTATATAAGCCTGATTATTGAAAAAGAAGAAGAAGAAGAAGAAGAAGAAGAAGAAGAAGAAGAAGAAGAAGAAGAAGCCTGAGTTCCTTAGCAGAGCAGATAAGGTCCCTCAGAATCTGGCTCAGCTTCAGTGTTGGTCTCGGCCCTCGGCACTCTGCAGGCTCCATCAGGCACTTCTAGCCAGCCCCACCAGCCTTCTTGCCAGTCTCTGAACACAGCATGATGTGTATGCCTCCGTGCCGTTGTTTTGCCTGCTTCCTCTGTCAGGAATGTCTTTCACGGCCTCCAAATTTTTCCTCTGAAAAACTTTCCCTGATTATTTTCTTCTTTCCATGGAAGATGGAACTACTTTCCACTGTGCCCAGCACTGGGTACATTTGTCCACCAGACCACTTACCATCCTGTACCATAACTGTTTGGCTCCATATTGTGACCTCCCCAACTAGATTATCATCCCTACCAATTTTTTGTTCCTCTTTCACCCTGCATAGTCACTAGTAGATAGCAGGCCTCCAAATCTGTTGGTTGGCAAAATCCACAGGGAATGAAAACACGGAAAGAAAATTGGGTATTCAGTGACATCCAAGGACAACTTAAATTCAACACTTCACTATTACACAACCAACTCTAACATAGAATTAGGCATAAACCTACGTCATGTTCAGATGTCACCCAAGAGGTTCTAGTTACAAGAAGCGCAGAAACAACCATGATCATAATTCCACCTAATTTTATCTCTGCCTTCCACGAGTTCAAGCATAGTAATACATACCACTTGCTAGCAATTTTCTTTCTTTTCTTCCCTCTTTTCCTTTCTTCCTTCCGATCCATTTCAGTCACAAAACAAATTTTGATCAAACACGTAGTACCCTGCTACCACATTTAGCACCATGCTATGGGGATACAAACATTAATAAGATGTAATTGCTGCATCATTTACATTTAGAATCTTGGCGTTGTCATTTAACCATAGAGTGAACTTTAGGGAAAGCAACCTCTATGTCTGTTTCCTCATCTTTGAATTAACCTAGCTTTTCTTCCATCAAGCAAGAATCTTTTTTTTTAATTTTTTAATGTTTATTTACTTTGAGAGAGAGACAGAGAAAGAGAGCATGTGAGCGAGTGGGGGGGGGGTGGGGTCAGAGAGAGAGAGAGAGAGAGAGAGAGAATCCCAAGCAGGCTCTGCGCTGTCAGCACAGAGCCTGATGTGTGGCTTGATCTCATGAACCATGAGATCATGACTTGAGCTGAAATCAAGAGTTGGATGCTGAACTGACTGAGCCACCCAGGTACCCCAAGAATCTTCCTTTTTTAGGGCTTTGGGAAGAGGGAGAATTCCCCTTGGCAAGGCAGGGAGGAAAGGAAAGTTGTAGATACTCTTACAGGATGTGTTTTTGTTTTTTGTTTTTTTGTTTTGGTCCCATCACAAGGATGTTTGGCAACCTGCAGGAAAGAATGTGCCAGAGACAAATGGAAGAGGAGAACCAAGTTAGAAGTGGAAAGGCATGTGAAAGGAGTAACAACAGCAGGTGGGTTGCCAGGATGGAAAGGAGAAAGGGGTGACCTAACCACCTGACTGTAACTTAAAATATCTTTTTTACTCTATTGATATGGCTGTTGGATGTCACTAGTATGGTAGAATTTGCACAGCTAATGAATGAATGCTATCCATGGGTATAAGATAATCTAGTATCTTTGGAGGAGATGTTATTCTTTAAATCTGTAAGTATTATGTGTGGAAGTGAATTATTGAAGAACCACGTCAGCAGCAAACACATCCCTGAATTGTGCTCCAAATATATGGAACAAGCTGCTATTTAGTGGGGGAGATAAAATGTTAGCTTATATTTTCTCCAAGTTTCAGAATATGGGCTTGAAGCCCGACTGTCTAGCGTCAGATCTCATTCCACCGCTTGCTAGCTGTGTAACTTGGGTAAAAGGAGCTTCTTCATCTGTAAAATGAGGATGGTAATAATACCTTCCACACAGTATTGTTGTACTCATAAACAGTAAAGAGTAGTATTTATTACATTAGCCCTCTTGAGATGGAGAGCTGAGAATGGTTTTCTTCTTATATTAAAATGTTTTGATGAAACAGAACTTGAACATTACAATTAAATCTGAATGAGGATAGAAAGCAAAGGGGCTGGGAGAAGTTATCATCTGAATGAGTTGTAATTAGCTTGGATAATAGAATCATAATATATTACTAGGAAAGAGAGCACTTCAGATATTTTGCCAGGTCTTCACTGAAACTATTAGCACTTCGTATATCAGAAGTTAAACTTAACTCCATGAGTAAGGCAGTTTGAGCCTATATTTATAACTGCCCTGGAAGTCCGTTGCACAGATGAAAGATCCTTGTTCATTTGGGATCTTAGTCAAGTTCAGGCCAATGAAAGAAGGGGGAAAAGACTGCAGGTAGCTGGCACTAATCTAGGATAGGGCTTGGGATCCATGTCTTAACTTGTTACAGAGATATTTTCGAGAGCAGATACTGAGTAATGTTGAGCTTGGAAAGATGTTAATATTATCCAACTAACTGTAGTGTGGCTTGTTTTATATCGTAAGGTGTTTTTCTCTGTATTATTATTTAAAACTTATTCTCCTGTATCTGTCACAGGAAAAGCTTAAAGGTTTGAATATTCCTGAATTGCTTACCTGCAAGGGAAAATGACTTTGGGCATGTGTTCTTGGTATTGCTATTTTTCCTTTCCTAAATTCAATGGCCACTGGTACCCATGGCAGTCTCTGAGGACAAAGTTGGCTAAAACTAAGTGTAACCAGAGTTAGTGACATTTCCTTACTGTACCTGTCACCAGCTGTATCAGATGCTCACTCTGTTTCATCAGTCCTATCAAATGTGCCCTTAAGCAGACGATTATAAATGCCATGAGTAAATGGGGCTAAAATGGGTTTGGGGACGTTGCAGTTTTTTAGAAGGAGGGCAGACCAAAAGAATGGAAGAGACCCCCATCCATTAGCCTTTTGGTTGGAGTTTCACGGTTGCTTTAGATTTCGGGCACTTGAAACACTTCACTCCCATCTGCAATGGGATAAGGCAAGGAGAGGTTCTTTGTTCAGGGTTCAAGTACTCTTGTGACCGTCCCCAAAATAGCTCTGAGTGTAATACAGTGGGGCCTCACATAGCAAAACCCTCAAGCCTCTGGCTCACTATCACTGTCACCTCAATTGTTTTCTCCTCCTTTCTTAGGCAAGCCAGGCACTTGAATAAAATTTTCCGTCAACACTCAGGGTTGCATAAACCCCTGCTTTTTGCTTTTCCAAGTCCACGAGGAGCCTCCCTGTCGGTTAAAGAGAAAGTACATAAGCCTGATTTATCAAGTACTTCTCTAAATAAGTCTTCCTAGTGTCTTACACAGTTCTTCCCTCAGATTCAAATCAGATTAAGTCAATCTTTCCAGTTGGTTTCATTTCACCAAAGGATCTTATTTTCTTAATTGGTCAGATTTTGCAAGAATTGTGATATTTGCAACCAGCCTTTTATTTATGAGGCCCTGTGCGCCACTCTTCAGCATGTACTTATTCCATCAGCCAAGTTATTATGCTGAGTTGAGTGTTAAAGAAATCTGATCATTTCCTTGGTCTCTATTTTGGAAGATGCTAAAGTTTTATCCCTAGTGATGGCATGAAAGCAATATTTAAACTTAGAGGTTAACAAAGAGAAGGGGTTGAGATGGGAGGGTAAAGCTGTGAACACTTTGTTTTAAATGACCTCAAGATGCAGCATAGAAAATGAAAAGGAGTGTTTTTGAAACTGGGCAATTTCTAGAGTTATTATAATGTGGCACAGAAAAGCAGCACATAAGATGTGTGTGTAAAGAACACTGTGAAACTGATACCAAAAGGAAGGAAATATACCAACCACATTGAACACTTGGGTAGTGGAATTGCAGGTGATTTATTTTTTTTTTCTTTGTATATCACATGGATTTTTTTTTCAATTTCTATAGCTTTTCTCTATCTGCATGATTTCACACAATCTTTGCTATTTCATGCAAGTGTTTTTTTGTAGAATAAGTTCCTAGAAAAGGAGGTGCATGTGTAAATCAAAGTTTTTAAAAAGGGTATAAACTATTTTTATGTTTAAAATGCACAAAATTTAGGGGCACCTGAATGGCTCAGTTGGTTAAGCATCCGACTTTGGCTCAGGTCATGATCTCACGGTTTGTGAGTTTGAGCCCTCTGTCAGGCCCTGTGCTGACAGCTCAGAGCCTGGAGTCTGCTTCGGATTCTGTGTCTCCCTGTCTTTCTGCCCCTCCTCCCCCCCTCTCAAAAATAAAAAAACATTAAAATTTTTTTTTAATGTACAAAATTTAAACAATAAAATGTTACATAGCTAAACCTTGCGAATTTCTTATTTTCCTTTAAAAATCATTTGTGTTGTTTTAATCCTAGTTATAAATGGTACGTGGTATAAAACTGTCACTTCTTTATTGAACAATACTTCCTATTATTATTATAATTATTATTGTTGTTATTATTTACAAAGCAGGATCATATTATATACACATATATATTTCTGTGCTGCAACTTGCTTATTTCCCGTTATATCTCAAACGTACCACTCCATGACAAAATATAACTCTATTTCTTTTTGGTGGCTATTAACTCCTTTATATGTGCCATCTTATTGTGTAGCAAATATATATAATATATTTAATCCGACCCCCATTACTGGACACTTGGCTCATTTTCTTAGTTGCAAACAGCGCCCCAGTAAACACCCTTTTACTTAATCTTTGCTATCTTGTGTACAGAGTTTCGTAGAGTAAATTTTTAGAAATGGAAATGTAAGTTTCCAAATCAGGCTGGGGAATGTGTTAGACAGCCTTTCTAACTTATCATGACCACAGGATGATGGTTTGCATATCCTACAAACAGCTCCTGCACACTACCTTGTCTGAAAAGACACTTAACTTTGTTTTGGAAAAATGGAAAGTGTTCAGTTTCTTCACCAGTAGGTGGCGCCTAGTCTTCCTTTATATTGACAAAAATCCCCCCTAACCTCAACGCATTCCCAATGTGTCACTGAGCCTGCACTAACAAAGCGATGATCACATCACGTACAAATGCTCCTGTCTCATTCCACTTAGCCCATGTTTGTATTGTTCTGGTTCCAGAACGCTGAGACTTTAAGCCTGAGGCTCTAACTTGAGCAGGAAGAGTTTATTTTGGGATGAAGAATCTTCCCCCATAGGAGGGCCTCTCAACCAGTGTCTCTAGTTCTCTGTCTTTAGAAACTGGGAAATTCTGGGGAGGGGGAGAAAACTTTTTCTAAATCTGCAGATTATCCCTTTCTCTCAGAAAGTTTAAACTCATGTGTTGGTTGCTCAGTTTATTGAGGGGAACACAAAGTTGCAGGGACATTGAGAGGTCATGAAGAGAGATTTCAGTCAACTGTGCTTAGGAAAATGACTCTATAAATCTCCTTAAGTATGTAGGGTTCATGGGATAAATATATACAAAGTATGCATTTCATCAAACCTATAAATATACATGTTTAAAATGGCCAAGGAGGAAGGAAGGAACAGCAAGCTATATTTTTTTAAATGTGATGACACATCATTTTGTGTAAGCATCAGTTTCTTTTAAAATAAATATAGAAAAGGTCAGTGTAAGAGTTTAATATTTTACTTTCTTTAAAAAAAGTCATTTTGATTCAAGTGAATGTAAATTTTTTTTCCTACAAAAAAACATTAATATGACCTTGAGTAAACCTTGAGGAGAAATATAAGAGAGAACTGGAAATGTATGATTTCCCTTTTCTATAAAAATGGAAATGTGCCGACAGAGTTCTTGTCTCTCATAATGAATAGTTCAAGCACATGGGATTTTCTCAGAATAGATAAGAAAGATGGGCTTTTGGGTTTGGTAGGAAGGGGAAAATAACACTTTATGACACATTTGGCCAATTGCGCCATGTAGCATTGTGAAAACTCCACTTTGGTCCCTCTGGAGATGATTTTATACTCTGACGTATAGGGTTTGCTTATCATCAGCATAACCTGCAAAAATGCAGTCCTTAAAAAATATCCAGATCTTCTTTCTCTCCTTCTCCCATTTCCCTTTCAAATCAGTAGAAAATGTAGAGTCTTTTCTAACAGACTATTTTGTAAATAATTGGGTGATGTGGACCAGTAAAATACAAAAATATCTTTGTTTTGTTCTAAGTTAGCTGAACATATTGTTGACCCCCCTCCCCTGGAATATCATGATATTGATATTGGGGGAAAAAGAAGTGGTGAATTTTCTTACATTAAAACAATTTTTTTTTTAATATTTACTTATTTTGGGGGACAGAGAGAGTGCAAGCAGGGGAGAGGCAGAGACAGAGATAGATACAGAATCTGAAGCAGGCTCCAAGCTGTCAGCACAGAGCCCAATGCTGGGCTTAAACCCACAAAGCATGGGGTCATGACCTGCGCTGAAGTTGGATGCTTAACTGAGCCACCCAGGCATCCCATGAATTTTCTTACATTTTAAAAGGTTACATAGGGGCCTTTGAGTGGCTCAGTGGGTTAAGCGTTGACTTCGGCTCAGGTCATGATCCCATGGTTCATGAGTTCAAGCCCCACACTGAGCTGACTGCTGTCAGCACAGAGCCCACTTGGGATATTTTTTTTCTCCCTCTCTCTCTGCCCCTCCTCTGCTCACACTCTCTCTCTGAAAAGTAAATAAACATTTTTTAAAAAATCTTTTGAAAAGTTACATAATATAGAATTATTTTCTACCTTATTTTATTCCTTTTTAACCACATTATGTTTTTTAACCTTCTTGTCCTTACTAATTCAGATACAGCACCAAAATTCCATTTTCATCTAACTTGAGATTTTAAAGGAAAGATACATGATAACTTTTAAAGGAAATGGGGGAGAAAACTGTTTTTTTCTGTGACTTATGAACAGAATATGACCTTTTATACACAGCTCAGTATTAGGCTTTTAAAAAATAATCACAAAACTATTCACTACAGAATTCCTTCTATATGAGCTTTCCTGGTGAATTTAGTAATGGTTATTAGATCATTGCTACTTGACAAAGAAACTGGAGTGTCAATGAACAGCCACAAAAGAAAAAAAAATAGGCCTTCTGAAATTAAAGTTAGTGAGCAAGGTGGCATTTATAATTCCAATGGCCTTTCAGAAATATCCCCATTGTATAAAGTGAGCTACACCTGTAGAAATTCTTCCTTTGGACCAATCAACTACACTACTCGGTCTTTAAAAGTCTGACTGTTGACACCTGTGGTTATAGACATGGCTGCAGATTTTAATCACCTGGGAGAACATTAATAAAAAAAAAATCATGGTGCTGGAGCTCCATCCCATCCACCCCAATTAAATCTGACTGTGTACTTGAACAAGGCAGTGAAAGCCTTGGTATGGGTATTTTTTTCAAGGTTCCCCAGGAGATTCTGATGGGTAACTGGGTTGCAAACTACCTAAATCTGAAAGAAATTTTTTATTTCAAATTCCCTGAGCAACTTGCAAGCATCTGGTTGGAACTTGAAATTTTTTTCCTCCCTTTCTCAGAAGGGGGCAACTGGACTGTGCTAATGATATAACCAAGACAGTTGGGAAGAGAAGAGAATCTGACTTGTGGTGAAGATACCCACAGAAATTATTTAAAGAAGGTGAACTTGTCTTACTGAGGGTGCCTCATGGCTACTTTATGACGTCATGCTTACCAAGGTCTTTCTCTCCTTTCAGAGCTAGCTTCCTAAGAAAGGATGAAGCCAGACAGTTGGCTTCCTCTGGTATCTTGCTCTATTCCCTATTTAGTAAGCCCTCAAAATGTGAGCCTGAGACACTTTGAAGTGGAGGGCATTTTTGGTCAAATGAAGTTCTCCTACTTTAGGTAATGGGGACATGCTTTAACCGTTTTTTTCCCAGCTTTCCATGACTTACTGAAAATGAGAAGCAGAGACCACAGCAGCTAAGGGTGAGTGTTGGACAGACCACACAAGTTGAAATTCTGACTCTTCTATTTTCTAAATATCTATATATTTGGACAAATGACTCAATTTATCTGAAACTTGTTTGTTTGTTTGTTTGTTTTTTCTTTTTCATCTGTGAAATGGTGATGATATTTTCAGGGATATTGAAAGAATTAAATGAAATAATGAATACAGAATCCTTAATAAAGGATTAAATGTAGCGGCGCCTGGATGGTTCAGTTGGTTAAGCATCTGACTCTTGATTTTGGCTCAGGTTATGTTCTCGTAGTTTGTGGGATTGAGCCCCACATCAGGTTCTGCACTGGCAATGTGGAGCCTGCTTGGGATTTTTCTCTCTTCTCTCTTGCCCCTGCCCCCTTCTCTCAAAGTAAATAAACAAACATTAAAAAGAATTTTTTAATGGAATAAAATATGCAAAATGCTCAGCATAATGCTTGAGTCAGACTAAGTAGACAAGAATTAATAGACATTACTATCAACTATTTTTATCCAACTCTACTTAACTGGAAAAATTAACCACCTTTCTCTAGAAACGTGCTGACTGATGCCCCTACCACCCTGGAATACTCTTTTCTTTTCCATTTATTTTTTATTTTAAGTAGGCTCCATGCCAATGTGGCTTGAACTCATGACCCTGAGATCTAGAGTTGCATGCTCTACTGACTGAGCCAGCCAGGCACCCCACACAAGCTTACCTCTCTTACCAATGGAGTTACAGCCTTATCAAGAGTATTTTTTGTTCCCAAACTTGTTTATGCCATTTACTTGTAATTAGAATTTAATTAAATGTTAAGTAAACAGATTAAATGTGAATATGGAGGGTTATTTGATAACTAGGTGGAATACATAATTAATTCAAATTGCAAAAATAAATGCCCAAGTGGTGAAACTATGAACTGTAAGACTTAGAAAATGATAATAATCTAGAAGAATTCTAGGACTAAATTTTGGCTCTGCTTTTGTGAAACAAATGTTGGAAATCCTATGAATGCCATTTATGTGATAAATTAACAAAGATCTCTAGTCAGCATATTTAAAAAAGAAAAAGACTTAGTTTTATATCAAAAGATAGATGACTGAATGTGCACTTGTAAAGTCTACATACAAATATTGATAGATATCATTAAAAAATTATCACATATTTTTTATTAGCCCACCCTCTTATCATGTTGAATAAAGCAGCTTTTACTAAATTATTATTTTCCAAAGATTTCACACTAGGAGAAAGTGGGGAGAGGTGATTTCATTTCCTCCAGTCAGCCTTTCCATTATAATTAGCCTAAGATAGGTAATTAGCTTTTTTCCTCTGGTTTTTGTATTTTTATTATCAAAACCTTCAAACACAAGAGTATGATCATTCTATAGGTATAATGATCAATCACCCAGCTTCAACAACTATCAACTCATAGCCAATCTTTTTGATTTTTATTCTACCAAGTCCCTTGCTGCCTATATTATTTTGGAGCTATATCCCAAAGTTGATTTTTTTCATAGCTAAAAGATTTTATTTTATAAAGAAATAAAGAAAATGTTATTTTTTTAATATAATTTATTGTCAAGTTAGGTAACATACATTGTATATAGTGTGCTCTTGGTTTCAGGGGTAGATTCCCATGATTCATCGCTTACATACAACACCCAATGCTCATCCCAACAAGTGCCCTCCTCAATGCCCATCACCCATTTTCCTGTCTCCCACCACCCCCCCCAGCCCCCCAAATAAACCCTCGGTTTGTTCTCTGTACTTAAGAGTCTCTTATGGGTTTGCCTTCCTCTCTGTTTGAAACTATTTTTTCTCCTTCCCTTCCCCCATGGTATTCTGTTAAGTTTCTCAAGTTCCACATATGAGTGAAAACATATGATATCTGTCTTTCTCTGACTAACTTATTTCACCTAGCATAATTCCCTCCAGTTCTATCCACATTGTTGCAAATGGCAGGATTTCATTCTTTCTCATTGCCAAGTAGTAGTCCATTATATATATAAACCACATCTTCTTTATCCATTCATCCGTCAATGGACATTTGGGTTCTTTCCATGATTTGGCTATTGTTGAAAGTGCTTCTGTAAACTTTGGGGTACAAGTGCCCCTATGAACCAGAACTCCTGTATCCTTTGGATAAATTCCTAGTAGTGCTTTTGTTGGGTCATAGGGTAGTTCTATTTTTTTTTTAATTTTTTTTAATGTTTATTTATTTTTGAGGCAGAGAGAGACAGAACATGAACGGGGGAGGGTCAGAAGAGAGGGAGACACAGAATCAGAAGCAGGCTCCAGGCTCTGAGCCATCAGCCCAGAGCCCGACGCGGGGCCCGAACCCAGGAACCGCAAGATCGTGACCTGAGTTGAAGTCGGACGCTTAACCGACTGAGCCACCCAGGCGCCCCCTATTTTTAATTTTTTGAGGAAACTCCACACTGTTTTCCAGAGCAGCTGGATCAGTTTGCACTGAAGTATAATATGCATATGGAAAAGTGCATACATCATTAAGTGTGGAGTGGAATTGCAGGGTCCCATTCAGCTTTTATAAATATTGCCAAGAATTTTCAAGTTGGTTGTTCTAATTTCAGAGTTTAAATATTTGTTTTGTGGTGTTAGCCTGGAAGGCTCAGAACCCATCCACATAGTCCTGAGGAGAAGAAAGGCCTGTGTGGGAAAGCTCTTAATCCCTATGAGGAAGGGTCTAAGAGGCTTTTAGGTACCATATCTGAACCTCATCCCTCTTTAGTAACTTTTTTTTGAGAAAATGTTTAATTCCCTAACTGGGATTATAGAAAAGACTAACTTCATGGGAGATAGCCAACTAAGGTCCTGTATGGAGGACCCAGAATCACAAACATACAAACTGTAGGATTTAAAAAATGTTATTGGAGGTTTAGGTCATTTATGTAATGTAAGTATGGGATATGACTCTGTAGATCTTCTACTTGGAAATATGTCCCAGGATGCAAGTCATATGCAAATAGAGACACATGGATGTAACAGGAGACCTGACCTATATGTGCAATTGTGATAATCTCCATTTGTCTATAAGAGGGTAAATGACCAAGATGCTATGGTGCAAATAGACTTATTAGAGCTTGGAGGATAGGGGGACAATGTGAAATCAGATTTTCTGGCTTGGACAACTGAACTGAGAGTAGAGCTATTAACCCTGATAAGGAATATGGGAAAAACAGCAGTCATACTGTGTGGATAATGCAACTTTGACTACGAGAAGTCCTTTGAACAGGTGGGGGCAGACTCTCCTTCAACCAATGAAAGAAATCATATCTGGCTTCTTGAATAGTTCCATGGTGTCACCAACAAACTATACTACACCAATAGTAGTATCAGTAACAGGAAACTCTAGTCCACTAGGTGGTATTGAAGAGGTGCTCAACCCAACCCTCCACCATGAGTGTGATAATGTGGTGAACTGTCATGAGGTGAGTTGTTCATGTCTGTCTCCCCAGCAAACTATAGGCTCTGTGAGGGCAGACACTGAGTCTTTTCATTGTTGAATACCCCGTGCTAACACTGTGGTAGACCCAAAGGAGATGCTCAACAAATAGACATTGAACTGAATTGGATTGAGGTCCCCTATAATGATTGGTCATAGGAGTCTTGTATATCTCAGGAGACTGTAATTGAATCAAATGACAGGCAAGAGATGCTTCCTGTACATGGAAGGTTTAGGGTGTGCTGGAGGCATTTGTACATAGCAAAGATTATTTGGAGATTTGCTTTGGAATAAACAATTGGTATTGTTTATCATAATTGCACGTTATAAATCTAGGTTTTTTAAGCTCTTAAACTGAGCTTACAAATACAATAATTATATTTTTACCTGTGGTAAAGTTTACCGATCACTTTTAAGGAGATAGCATATGATTGTTCCACTTATATATCTTGTTAGCTAGGGGCACCTGGGTGGCTCAGTTGGTTAAGTGTCCAACTTGAGCTCAGGTCATGATCTTGCAGTTCATGAGTTTAAGCCCCACATCCAGCTCCCCAGGGACAGTGCTGAGCTTGTTTGGCATTCTTGCTCTCTGCCCCTCGCCCACTGGCATGTGTTCTTTCTTTCTCTCAAAATAAATAAATAAACTTAAAAAAATAAATAAAAATAAATCTAGTTAGCTAAATCATTTTTCCAAAGTAGCACATATAATAGGCTATAGTTTACAAATTTAATATATTTGAGTTTTGTTTAAAAGATTTTACTTTTCTTAAATAGATTCTTAAATACTTAAATAACTCATGTGTGTGTATAAAATAAAATTCCCTTAGATATGCTGATATCCCCCAAAAACTCAATGAGATTTCAACTTAAAACCACAATTCTAAACCAATTACTCAATTACACGTTTTCAGTTGGAGTTATGAGGCTGTCTTCTAAATAGTACAGGACAAATGCCAATACATCAATACAACAATATTCATACCATGGTTTCGATTCTCTGAAACTTTTCCTAGACTTAATTCTAAATATTTCCAGAGTTAAAAAAAAAAAAATGCATGGGGGCACCTGGTGGCTCAGTCGTTAAGCAGCTGACTTCAGCTCAGGGCATGCCTCACATGTTCCTGAGTTCAAGTCCCCCATCAGGTGAGCTCCAGCCCAGCATGGGGTAAGCAGGAGCCCTGCTTGAGCCCCACTTCTGGTGAGCATGAGCCCTGCTTCAGATGAGCCCCAGTTCTCTCTCTCTCTCTCTCTCTCTCTCTCTCTGTCTTTGCCTCTCTGTCTCCCTCTACCTCTCTGAGATTCTCTGTCTCTCTCTGCCCCTCGCTCACTCACGCCCCTCCCCCAGTCTCTCAACAACAAAAATACCTCCTCATTTAATGAAGACAATTACTAGGCTAGTTAACTGAGGTTGCCCTTTTCACAATAAAGATAGATACTATACCAGGTAATAGTGATCATTTGGGACCAGTGATTTTATCCAGACATGACACCTAGAGCTCCAGAGACATTTAGTGATTCTTCTCCACCCTCTACTGTCAACCTGAGCTCCTTCTCTTAGTCACTGTGGTTTGGGCTTTGAAAATTGATGGGAGGCTCTCTGTCCTCTATCTCGCAGTACCTAGTTCTCTTTTGTTAAGAGCCCAACTCCCAACCAACTCTGAACCGTGCTGATCAGATCATTTTGTGTTTCTTCAGCTCTTAAATATGTGCATAGGCTTCCCATTAATATCTAAAGACTTTTGGACTTGACATAATTTGAATATACATAATTTTTTTAACTTAAAAGACTTTGAACTTGACAAAGCCCTAAGATATGAAAATGTTTCTCTTTTCTGCTTGATGGAAACTAAGAACAATATATTCTTCAGAAGCATTAAAATGATGCTGTGACTTTGACTTGCGGCCCTAACTAATGAAATCAATCTATTAGTACATTCCCTCAAAGTTAAAATATAAAGACCCTTGGGGCACCTGGGTGGCTCTGCGGTTAAGTGTCCAACTTCGGCTCAGGTCATGCTCTCACAGTTCAGTTTGTGAGTTTGAGCCCCACATCCAGCTCTGTGCTGACGGCTCGGAGCCTGGAGCCTGCTTCGGATCCTGTCTCCCTCTTTCTCTGCCCCTCCCCCACTCATGCTCTGTCTCTCTCTCTTTCAAAAATAAATAAACATTAAAAAAGATCACTGCATTTTCCTCACTTAGTCCAAATGCTATTCAGAGTCCTTCAGTACTGTTTCAGATGACTCTATGGAGGCCTATGAAGTGAGCCTAGAGAGGACACCCTTGTTGTCCTGCTAAGGGAGGATTAAACAATTAAAGACTGGAAGAAATGTGTTTTCAAAGGAAAGATATTAACCTAAATTTGAGGAGGTATAGTTTAATGGTTAAGACCGTGGATTCTGGGAAACATACCTGCTTTCAAATACTTGTTCCACTTCTTACTGTGAGCTTTGAAAAAAATTTTAATCTCCTTGTACCTCAGTTTCCTCATCTTAAATATTTTCTTTAATACTTATTCACTTTTGAGGGAGAGAGGGAGACAGAGCGTGAGTAGTGGAGGGGCAGAGAGAGAGGGAGACACAGAATCTGAAGCAGGCTCCAGGCTCTGACCTGTCAGCACAGAGTCAGACACGGGGCTCTACCCCAAGAGCCTAGAGATCATGACCTGAGCCAAAGTTGGGACACTTAACTGGCAGCCACCCAGGAACCCCTAAGTTTCCTCATCTTAAAATGAGAATAACAGTGAGACTTAAATGAGATAATACATGTAAAATGCTTAGCAAGATGCCCAGGACATTATAAATGTTTACTAATGAATAATGACAGTGGCTCCCTGAATGTTCTGGGAGACAGCCGAGGGAGGAAGCACACCTTCACCCACGGAGGCAAAATGAGGGCACTGCGGGACAGCAGCAACAGTCAAGGCAGCTGAGCGGGACTACAGTCTTTTCAAACAAAGGCATGGAGCAGAAAATAAATCTGAGCCCCAGAATCCCATCTCAGAGGCCCAGCACTGCAAATAGCAGCTGCAGCTGCAGACCAAGGGCTGGCCTTTACATGTCCACAGCGTGAAAGGACTCATAATGACGAACCGATCTTTTCCATCACACCCACACAGCGTCAGCAATCCCACATAGGAATAAACTCTGGATATTAAGCAGCCATTTTTAGTAGAATATAGCAGCCTGGCTGATAATACAGACTATATGGGAAAGAGCGCTTGGCAAATGTTGTAAAGTGATTAGATGTTCTTGTATCTGCCATAGACGATTCTGAATCATTTCACTGCCAGTATAACTCCTTCCACCTGTAGAACACTTAGCACGTCCACACATGGTATCAAAGACTTCACATGTGTTAGCTCATTTAATCCTCTCACATCTCTACAGGACAGATATTATTATTGTCTCAGGCTAGATCGTGAAAGGGGCCAGCAAAAGATGAGGAAACTAAGGCTCAGAGGGTAAATAATTTGTCCAATATTGGAAGATCCTAAGTACAGAGCCAAGATCTAAACCCAATTCTGTCTGGTTCCAGCATCTCAAATGTTAAACACTTCTCTGTGCGGCTTTGAAATTGCAATGATATCTTGCTCACAAGTTATTCCATGTGTATATTTCTTGTTACCTCTAATAGTCCCCTTTGGGATGAAGCAGGGTGCCACATTTTTTGCTTTGTGTCTCCAAGTGTTTAATGCATAGTAGAAAGTGAATAGATACTTATTGATAATTTTGAACAGTGTTATGATGGGACAGGAGAATGGGATGAACTGGTCAGATCCCAGTGACAAACCTCAAAGTCACTTTCAAGAAAAAAGAAAGACTTGCCTCTCAAACCAGATACACTTAGTTTTTCAGCTGCAAATTACTAAGTGTCTGCTGTAGCCTATAAATACGATTAAGATAAGATCTTGCCTCAAGAATACTATAGTCTAGACTAAGTACTGCAAGTTCAAATGCCCACCTGGACTAGGCATGTAACATAAATGACTGAAGTGACCCAAGAAGCCAACCGGGGTAGCCCCTGTTGAGCTCCAGCTTATTGTTTCTTTCTGGACCAAATATTTCCAAGAGAAGTCATAAATTCATCTTTCATATGATTTTTATATTTTTTGTATGAAACAAGTGTGGGGGCCACACAAAATTCATTTGCAAACTGGAATTAGCTAGTAGGCTACCAGGTTGAGGTCTCTGGCTTAAGCAATGAAGACACACAAACAAGGACAATATGAGGTAAACAAGGCTGCAGTCACCATACAAGGATTGTATATAAAGTATTGAGAGAAGCCAGAGATAATTTCCAACTGGAGCATTAGAGAAGACTATGGAGGAAATCACTTCAAGTTTATCCTTCCAAAATGGGTCCCCTTTGGCACCGTTGTGATGGGAAGGAACACTGCTTCAGCAGCAGGAAATAGTAGGAATGAAGATCAGCAGAGGGAAATGATGGGTCAAGGTCAGACAGCTCTGATGTACATGACACTGTACTTCGTTTTTTTGTTTTGCTTCGGTTTTCGCTTCTTACTGAAAATAAATGTATGGTACATGTAATCTATAGTCATCAAAATTAGAGACAATTTTTTGTTTTTTCAGTAAGCACTACAAGCACAGAGTAAGAGATATGGACGCTGGAAATTGTTAGGGTCCATAAATTAAAGGAGATTTTGAGGCAAAGGAACTCTCACTGCTGGCAGTCTACTGCATGGTGTGTGGTAGGACATGAAGCTTAAAAGAACATCTGAATCTTGGAAGGGGTCCAGCAAAGGCACCAGGACTAATTTGGGAGATGAAGGGTATGTCTTATGAGAGGAGGCTTAGAGAGCTTAACATGCTTCTGCTTTAAAATAAGGCGGGTGAGCAGAGTTCTATTGATAGCCTGCAAGGCTTCCAGCATGAACTTGTACTTGGTGTGAGATAAAATTCAAAGTCACACTAAGGAATGTCAAGAAGGCAGGTTTCTTTCTTTTTCATTTCAAGAATGATGAGTCCAGGAACATTTTGTGCAAGAAAGTTTTTAAAATGGAATAGGTTCCTATAGAGTTTTGGGGGGCAACGTCTTCAATTTTATCACCATCTGTTCACTAGTGGGCTAAATTTAAAGATAAGTTATTCATCATATCAATTTATAATGTCGTGGGTAGAAACATCACTGTCCGGGTAGCTGCAAGGGCACATAGAACAAATTTCACACACACACACACCGCACACCGCACACCCCACACTCACACACACACACACACACCCCACCCCCCATACCCATACACACACCTCAATCCCCCCCACACACCCCACATAGAAAGAAAGGGAAACAATATTCTCTGTAGTCATTGCTTTGCAAAACTCTGCTAAAATTTTACAAATTCACCAAGCTGTCACCACCTTTGCCACACTTGTTCCTTCTAGTTTCACATACAACAAGGCAGTTTATGACTGGGAGAATGGATAGACCTTAGAATGTCAGTAATAATTCTGTGGGGTCACACTTTAAATTTTAAATCACTTGATAACCTGTTTTCTGTTGTATTTGGACTAATTTCATTTTGGATCCTGGAACTCTGCTTTTCACAACTTAGTTAAAACTCAAAAACTCTCCACAAAATATGCTTAGGAAACAATGGGAAGGAAATATAACAATTTTAGCAATTGTTACATCTCTAATGGATTAAATTTTTAATACTCAGTACACATTGTATGTTCAGAAGTGGAGCTCAGGGTCAAGGTCAGAGATAGGTTCTCGGAGTCATTCACACAGTCGTAGATGACAAGGTGAGGAGGGTTAGCTCACCAAGGGGGAGAATATACATAAAGAACAGAGGGATAGGAGCAGAATCTTGGGGAAAGCTCCCCACCCCAAACCCCAAGGACCCAAGCAAAGGAAGAGATGAAAAGCAGAAGCAGAGGGAGGGGCAGTCTCTTTTTATAGCCACTTAAATCTGTGAGCCACTTCTTCCTGACCACTCTCTTCTCTTAAAACGGGTCATTTATTATATATATATATATATTTTTTAAGTATATGAAATTTATTGCCACATTGGTTTCCATACAACACCCAGTGCTCATCCCAAAAGATGCCCTCTTCAATGCTCATCACCCACCCCCCATCAGCCCTCAGTTTGTTCTCATTTTTTAAGTCTCTTATTAAAACGGGTCATTTAAACAAAGCCCTGAAGCTACTTTGTTCACATACCTTTTGCTATGAACTGAACTGTGTGCCTCCAAAATTCATATGCTAAGTCCTAACCCTAAATTGATGGTATTTGGAGATTGGGCATTTAGGTGGTAATTAGGTTTAGATGAGGTCATGAGGGTGGGATCCTCACAATGGGATTAGTGCCCTTATAGAAGAGCACCAGAGACCTTACTTTCTGTCTCTCGCTGCCCTATGAGGACACAGTGAGAAAGTGGCTGTCTATAGCTGGGAAGAGGGCCCTCACCAGAACCTGACCGTGTTGATACTCTGATCTTAGACTTCTGGACTCCCGACTTGCGAGAAATCAAGTTCTGTTGTTTAAGATACCCCATCTGTGGTATTTTGTTAGGGTAGCCCAAGCTAATGCACCTTCAAAGCAAATTTTGGATGATCTTTACAGATTTTCAAATTGCTATTTAAAAGTTTCTGTCATAAGCTTAAGTAGTTGCAAAGAATATCATTTTCAGCCTTCTATATATGTTGGCATCAAAAATAAAAATAAAACCATAACCTTACTATTTTATTTTTTAAATGTTTATTTATTTTTGAGAGAGAGAGAGCGTGAGCAGGGAGGGGCAGAGAGAGAGGGAGACACAGAATCTGAAGCAGGATCCAGGCTCTGAGCTGTCAGCACAGAGCCTGATGAGGGGCTCGAACCCACAAACCGTGAGATCATGACCTGAGCTGAAGTCGATGCTTAACCGACTGAGCAACCCAGGTGCCCCTAACCTTACTATTTTAAATATCTCCATGGAATAAAAATGTCAGAGTGGTACAATACCCACCCTAACATATTCAAAACATATAAAAAAGCTCTTTAAACACAGGAAATTTATTTATTTATTTTTTGTTTGTGTATATATATATATATATATATATATATATTATTTATTTATTTAACGTTTATTTATTGAGACAGAGAGAGACAGAGCATGAACAGGGGAGGGTCAGAGAGAGGGAGACACAGAAATCCGAAACAGGCTCCAGGCTCTGAGCTGTCAGCACAGAGCCCGACGCGGGGCTTGAACTCACGGGCTGTGAGATCATGACCTGAGCCGAAGTCAGCCGCTTAACCGACTGAGCCACCCAGGCGCCCCAATATATTTTTTTATTTTATTTTTTTTATTATATGAAATTTATTGCCAAATTAGTTTCCATACAACACCCAGTGCTCATCCCAAAAGATGCCCTCTTCAATGCCCATCACCTACCCTCCCCTCCCTCCCACCCCCTATCAACCCTCAGTTTGTTCTCAGTTTTTAAGAGTCTCTTATGCTTTGGCTCTCTCCCACTCTAACCTCTTTTTTTTCTTTTTCCTTCCCCTCCCCCATGGGTTTCTGTTAAGTTTCTCAGGATCCACATAAGAGTGAAAACATATGGTATCTGTCTTTCTCTGTATGGCTTATTTCACTTAGCATCACACTCTCCAGTTCCATCCACGTTGCTACAAAGGGCCATATTTCATTCTTTCTCATTGCCACGTAGTACTCCATTGTGTATATAAACCACAATTTCTTTATCCATTCATCAGTTGATGGACATTTAGGCTTTTTCCACAATTTGGCTATTGTTGAGAGTGCTGCTATAGGGTACAAGTGCTCCTATGCATCAGTACTCCTGTAGCCCTTGGGTAAATTCCTAGCAGTGCTATTGCTGGGTCATAGGGTAGGTCTATTTTTAATTTTTTGAGGAACCTCCACACTGTTTTCCAGAGTGGCTGCACCAATTTGCATTCCCACCAACAGTGCAAGAGGGTTCCCATTTCTCCATATCCTCTCCAGCATCTGTAGTCTCCTGATTTGTTCATTTTGGTCACTCTGACTGGCGTGAGGTGATATCTGAGTGTGGTTTTGATTTATATTTCCCTGATGAGGAGTGACACTGAGCATCTTTTCATGTGCCTGTTGGCCATCTAGATGTCTTCTTTAGAGAAGTGTCTATTCATGTTTTCTGCCCATTTCTTCACTGGATTATTTGTTTTTTGGGTGTGGAGTTTGGTGAGATCTTTATAGATTTTGGATACTAGCCCTTTGTCCAATATGTCATTTGCAAATATCTTTTCCCGTTCCATTGGTTGCCTTTTAGTTTTGTTGATTGTTTCCTTTGTGGTGCAGAAGCTTTTTATTTTCATGAGGTCCCAATAGTTCATTTTTGCTTTTAATTCCCTTGCCTTTGGGGATGTGTCAAGTAAGAAATTGCTGCAGCTGAGGTCAGAGAGGTCTTTTCCTGCTTTCTCCTCTAGTAAACACAGGAAATTTAACATTATTCCCTTTCTCCCTGGGTAAATATTTTCATTCTACTTAACCTCATAAGATTCTTTTTCTTTTTTTTTAATATTTTTTTATTTTTGAGACAGAGAGAGAGAGACAGAGTGTGAGCAGGGGAGGGGCAGAGAGAAAGAGGGAGACAGAATCCGAAGCAGGCTCCAGGCTCTGAGCTGTCAGCACAGAGACTGACGTGGGCATCGAACCCATGAACCATGAGATCATGACCTGAGCTCAAGTTGGACGCTCAACCGACTGAGCCACCCAGGTGCCCCATAACTTCATAGGATTCTATTCCCATTTAATATAATTTATTGCCTTACGTTGAAAAAAATGTTTTATCATATCTTTCTTTGCCTCAAAAGTTATATAAATAGAAATTTTTTTAAACATTTTTTTTCTGTGACCACAAGGCTTTATAGTGTTAGTAATGTATTTAGAATTAAGTTATTGTTAGAAGTGTTGTTTATACACAATTGATTAAAGCAACATAAAAGATATTACATGATAAATAATTATTAAGCACAAAATAGCATTTTATTGGAAATGTATCCTTTAGATGGAAGATACTTTTGCTTCATTAGTTTATTTATTCATGTTTGGTATTATTTATTGTCAGAAAGGAACAGACCTCAGTATCAATATCAGACAGAATATTCCAGCCACAAAAGTTCACATACCAAATGAGTCCATTTATATACAATATTCACAGAATAGGTAAATCCACAGAGACAGAAACATGTTGCTTGTGGAGGGCTGAGGAGGGGGTAAATAGGGAATAGTTGTGTCATGGGTTTAAAGAGAAAGCACACTGACAAGTGAAAAAGGTACACTGCCTCTATGAATGGAGTCGTTTATTTGGGAACTTAACATAAACTCTAGATAACATTTCAAGTCAGTGGTAAAATAATAGTGAAATGGTGCAGGCTGGCATGTGTGAGGAGGGAACACAAACAAGTTTGGGCCCCCTAATTCACATAAGAAAATATTTTAATATTTTAAAATATTTGAAGAAAATTTATAAGAGTAATCCTGGGTGGAGGGACTTTTTTTTTTTTTTTAAATAAGACAGGAAATCCAGAAGCTATAGAGGAAAAGATGACAGACTTGAATAAATACAAATTTTAAAATTTTGTGATAGCAAAAGACATCATAAAATCAAAAACCAAAAATGATAAAATTATTTGAAACATATATTACAGAGTTAAGATTAATAAAAAGTAAAGTATTTGAGAAAAGCAGTTTCACAGAAAAAGAAACAAGTTCACCAGCAGACATGAAATCCTGCTTAACCTTTTGGAAAAATGGAAACTCAAATAATAAATAATAATTTCTCGACAAGTTATGGGAGGTTTTTAATGATAAAATCTAAGGTATAAGAAAATAGGCAATCTCATATGTTGCTGATTGACCTAAAGCATAGGCAACCTTTTGGGAGTGTAATCTAGTAAAAATCTGTTAAGATTCAAACTATACATTTGCACCAGCAAGCTCACTATTAAGAATCTATCTTCCTAATTTGAAAGTATTGATATATAAGGTAATCGTCTATGATGCTTATTGCAGTATTAAGTGTGGTAGGGAAACACTGAAAATAACCTAAATGTCTATCAAAAGGGAAGTTAGTTGAAAAAATATGCCTCACTATGGCACTTCCATACCATGAATGATTATTCAGCTATTAAAAAGATTGAGTTAGGTATACACACACGCACACACACACACATTAGCACGAAGGGATGTCTATGACAGGTTAAATGGAAAAAGTAACTTGAAGGGTAATGTAAAAAGTAAAGAGTAAATAAAAAATAGATGAATAAGGGTGCCTGAGTGGCTCAATCAGTTAAGCGTCCAACTCTTGATTTTGGCTCAGGTCATGATCTCACAGTTTGTGAGTTCCATCCCCACCCCAACCTGCACTGACAGTGTAGAGCCTGTTTTGATTCTCTCTCTTTGCCCTTCCCCTGCTCATGCGCTCTCTCTTTTTTCTCTCTCAAAATAAACTTAAAGAAATATATGAATAACTCCTGCTTATGAAAAATATATGAAAAATAAGATGTGAAACTTATATGAATAACTCCCTGCTATGTCCTTACATACACAAGGAAATGTAGACTTTCATTCACATCATGGAGTGAGATCAAGGTTGGAGAGAGGATGAAGCTTACATTTATACTTCTCTGTATTCTTTGGTTGAGGCAGGGAATATTACTGCTTTTGTTTTGGAAGACCTGGCAGAGATTGATATTTGCCTATTCAACACTCCTTCGTTTCATTCTCTTCAGTAACAGAACTCCATTGTAACCAAGAATAAAGGACTACATTTCCCAGCTTCTTTTGTAGCCAAATATGGCCATATAATCAAGTTGTGGCCAATGATAGGTATTAGATGTTTTGTATGGAACTTCAAAGAAGTCTTATTAAAATGGAAAATTGAGTCCTTTTTTTCTTTTTTTTTTTTTTTAATGCTGCCTGGAATGTGAACGTAATAGCTAGAGTACTTGCAGCCACAGTAAGCCATGAAGTTACCTGGAGGATGGTGGAGCAGGAAGAAGGAGCCTGGAATCCTGATGACACTGTGGAGCCCCTATAATGACTCTAAATTAGTTACTTTTAGACTTATTTTGTGTGAGCAAGAAAGTTCTATCTTGATTTAACTGTTGTTATTTTAGGGCTACATTCACCCAAATATAACACTAAATAATAAAAAAGGAAAAACCCAATAAAGCATTTAACAAATGAAAAAAAGAGCCTTGTTGACTATTTTCCCCACTTCCTGAGAGTGATGTTGGAGATGAAGTCTGTAACCTACTAAATGGATATACAAGATCCAAAACAAGGGTTATGTGTTCCTAAAACAATATAGTCCTGGAAAAATTACACATATCTACTTGTTATTCTAACTTAAATCTTACTTCAACCATCTTATAGATGGCATTTATCCTAGAATGTGTCTTCCAATTCCTCCAATAATTTTTTGTCTTTTTACAATCAAGTCCTATATTACCAAAAAGTTTTTCAGGTCATAAAATATTTTCTCCATGGGTTGCAATATTTCCTGGCATTTGTTCACTTCAGTAAAATGATCAGTGCATTAAAAACCCAATGGAGTTTCTGCCAAAGCCAATGATGGCATGTCACCTCTCTTGTGGCACGCGTGAAATCTGCCCATCACTATAGACATTCTTCTGCAATGTGACACTTTGTCCTTATGTCCATTTTACATGTGGTGTCCAGTGTGCTGGGAATACTGAAAAATAAAAGATTCTTTTTTAGGGACTACTC
This sequence comes from Puma concolor, assembly GCF_028749965.1. Classification (NCBI taxonomy): domain Eukaryota; kingdom Metazoa; phylum Chordata; class Mammalia; order Carnivora; family Felidae; genus Puma; species Puma concolor. Next base: position 20,233,393 of record NC_141673.1, on the reverse strand, counting down.
ATATAGAATCAAGACGTTAAACCTAGAAGGGGCTTCAGAGGTCATTTTTTCTAGTCCCTCATTTTACACAAAAGGAAACTGAGGCCTAGAAAGGCCACTTGACATTCTTAGAGTAACTCAGCTGGTTGATGATGGGTCGAAAAATAGAACCCAAGGAACTGACTTCAGATTCTAGCCTCTTTCATTTGTTTCATCTGTTAATTGATACTCTCATGAAGACTCAGGACAAAAAAAAGTTACTTTTTCTTTCAAGGAATATCTAGCTTTATATTACCAAATTGTCTGTTTTCTGGCTGGCATTCAGCTGTTTAGCATCTAAAAGCAAGGGAATATTTTAGAAAAGCAAAACAATGTGCTCAGTCTCACTATGTGGTTGAAAAAAGGCTTTCTTTATAGAAGATGTTCATTGACCTTCTTAACTGGCTTCCCTCCCCCTCCCCACCACATAGCTAAAGCATGATGCTATTGAGTTCTAAGTTGAGTTTCCATCCTTATATGAAAAGTTAGCTTGGCACAGAGTTTGGTAGAGCTAAGTCTGACCAGCTGCGCTCTCAGCCACAAGGGAAATTAAACGAGACAGTGTGGCTGGTTCAGTACAAATCAATCAAAGTCCCTCGAAAATAATCTCAAAAACACATACCAATAAAGATACGTGAACAGTCGTCTTTCCACATGAACTAATTTTAGTCTTGGTCTCTGAGGTGTCACACATGTGGACAAAGAAAGCAAGGTGTCTTTTTTAGTTTGACCATGTGGTAGTTCATACTTCTTTGTCAGTTCCATGAGAGTTTTGGGAGAAAGTGGCCAAATCTGATATAGTTTGCCAATATCTGAGGTTACATTTGTGTGTCTGTTGGCCACCTTGAAACAAAACAATGGCTATAGGTCTATCTAACTGTATTTTCTCATGGCCCATATATTTTTAAGTGAACAATTCCGTGGTTTTTAACACATTCACAAAGTTATACAACCATCACTACTATCTAACTCTAGAACACATTTTCATCACCCCCCAAAGAAATTCCACATCCATGATCAATGACTCCCAATTCTAGCTCCCTTCAGCCCCTGGAAAAAAGTCAACCACTAATTGACTTTCTGACTCTGGATTTGCCTAACATGGGCATTTTATATCAGTGGAATTGTATACTGTGGTCTTATGCACCTAGCTTCTCTCACTTAGTATAGTGTTCTCAAGCTTCCCCATGTTGTAGCATGTATCATTATTTCATTCTTTTATATGCCCGGTATTTTTTTTCAGGACATTTCTTGAAAAAAGGAAAATGCTAAGTATATCCCAACAGAAACACTTGCTATTCTTGCAAAAACAAAAAATAAGGCAGGATTTTCAGTATAGAAATTTGGCTTGACAAATTAATATTAACATATTACTGAAAAAATGAGAAAGAAAATTAAAACCAATAATTAAGAACTGATGAATACAAAAAGCCAATGGGAGCATAAACATTGTCATCTGAACACAGAGATTTTTTTCCTTATAATCTTAGTGAAACTTAAGGTATATGTTGAATTGGCATATTATGATTTTTAATTTAATTTTTTATCATCCAGCAAACATTCTGTACTCCTGACTTGACACATGCCTCATCAGACAGAAAGACAAGAGTAAGAAGGAACATGGAGCTGCAGCTGAATTTAGAAAGTTAGAGGTGTTCTCAGAGCCACACGAGATGGACAGGAGATTCCTTCCAGTAGGCGAGAGAGCAGAGTGCAGACAACAGATGTGAGAAAGGTCCTCATAGCTGTCAAGTTCCAGCATCCTTGTGTTGAAGAAAGGGCGGTGCCAACGTGATTGCTGTGCAGACACAGTATAAAAGCACTGGACTTCTCCCCAACTGCTTGTCACGCTGACCTGCACCATCTCTCACTGTCTGTGGGGTTTCTGTCAACTAGTATCGGAGGGGAACAAACTTTTGGAGAATAACGTTTTATTGTGGTCATGCCAGAACCCACTAAGAAAGAGGGTAAGACTCATCCATAAATCTCTTTGTTGTACTTTTGAATACAGTATGCTCATTTGGGTATTTATTTTCAAACAAATACCCAGTTTCTTAAACAGACTATAAGATATAGAATCACTGTGATTTAAGGAAAAGATCCTTTACAGTACACAGACCAGAGGAAAAATATAGGAAGAGTATAATGAATTGAAAAATATCTGAGAAAGATGGCTTATGAAGGGATAGTGACTAAAATGATCAAATTATAATTTTATCATTCAGTTGAAAGTTATCCTCAAAGTGTAATTTAAGGATGTTAATTGCTCATGGTGAATACGAGCACCATGCTCACCATGTATTTGCAATTTGTGGGTGGTGGGAGAAGCTTGTAATGCTTTCTTAGTTAATAAATTTGATCAGATTTTAAAAAATAATTTGCAACAAATATCTCCAGATTTGCTATATGTTTTTTCATGGGAAGACATTTAAAATATACAGATATACAGATGCAGCTATTTTTTTATCAGTGCTTTTGGAGTTTCTTACTTATTATATTATTAAATTCTTGCATGCAAAGAAAATGAGACAACTGGGTAAAAGAGAATGTCTTTGAATATCGCTGCTACATTATGTTCTTCAATGGTTTTTCTTATAGACATATTCTTAATATGTAGCCTTTTAAGGATAATTACACTGAAAATAGGATAAGATTCTTCATTAGAAGAAATGCTTCCTCTAATAAAGTTTCTCCCTTTTATAAAAAAAAATCAATATTTAAGAACTACTAATTAGTAACATAAATAAATTAGAATTAGAAATTACTAAAATGACTAATGAAAAACACAAATTAACAGCACAAGTACAGGAAGCTTAATTTTTAATGGAAATGTCTTTTTAAAATATTATTTCATTCATATTAGTCTTCATTAGTGCTTACCAAATCTTTATTTTTGACATCTTTTTTTTAAAAACACTGCTCATTTTATTTTATTTTGTTTTTCTAGTTTTTGCATTTTTTTCTTTTTTAATTTAAAATTTGAGTTAGTTAACATACAGTGCAGTATTGGTTTCAGGAGTTTATTTTTGACTTCTGCAAATAAAAGCAAAAAAAAAAAAAAGATGAGCAGAAGCATAAAAATAGTATTCAGTATTTTCACTTTTAATTCTTAAAACTGCTTTTAGTCATTGTTTTGAAGAACCTTGAAAAAGATGCTAGACATGGGGCCTAAAATTGAAATACTACCCAAATTATCAAAAGTCTTTGAAATATATTTTCTTTATGTAATTAAGTAACCAGTGTTGACAGGCTGTGGTGATCAGTTTACAGGTTGGCTTTACTTAGTGGTGGAGGCATTGATGGATGAAGTCTTCCACCCGAAATAACCACACCAAATGCATGCATTAATATGGGAACTTAATCCCAACTACCAGGCAGTGAGTCCAACCCCTGCTAAAGTGTCTTATTTGTAATGCAAATGATTTACATGTGTATTAAGTGTCCTTTTTATTTGATCTGTCACTTGACTAGCCTCTTCAAGGCTTATTGGATGAAATGCATTCTATGTTTCCTGGCTAAGGACAGAATATTGTTTTAATTATCTTGCATTTAGTGGATAAATTTGCATGTGTTATTTTAATGCTCAATTGAAAATGACAAGCTGAAAAACTAATAAATAAGATGACAGACTGTAGAGCTCATAAAGCCAATCAAATTACGTTGGTTGCTAGATGTGATAAAGTTTTACTTTTGGTCTGGTTTTACAACTCAATCTGACCCACTCCGCTTTTAGAGACCATGAAATTTTAGAGCTACAAAAAGGAAGATCTATCTTTAACTTCAGCATTCCCCCCTCCCCCCAAATATTTATTTTTTCTTTTTGAATAAATCAATACAGATGCCAAGGTCCCCATGATCTTCTTTTGCTATAAATGCACGGTTGATATTCTGTGTAAGAGTCCCCCCCCCCCCCCGGACAGTAATTTTATACTCATAGATTCTGCGGTTAGTTTAAATTTGGATGGTGGGGAGTGGGGATAAAAAGAGGGTTACTGATGTATTTAAAATCCTTTAAGGAAGTGCAGGGATTTTTTCCGTTTCCTTACCAGCAGAATGGGTTCTTAAAGGAACTGCACCTTACATAATTTTCCTGGTGAAATCATTGCACTTTCATATTACTTACATTAAAGAGTAAGATGTATGGCAATTCAGGAACTATTCTGGTCCTTGTACCTCCTCCTAACTTACTTCATTTTCCCTGGGGTTGGTTTTGTTCCATCCGCTTGGATCCCTCTGAAAGATAGCCTCAAGAATAAAACCTGCCACCAAACCAAGTCTTCAGAGTCACTTTAAACTATCTGCAGAAACACTTCCAAGGGACAGGTTCCTCCAGCTCCTATAAATCTTACATCTTCTCTCCACCTGGGAGAACCATGCCCAAGAAGGACATGACCACTTGCTGTGACTCTTGATAGGACACATGAACCTAGGATCCAGGAGGATGCAGTAACTCCTCAAAAGAGGCTGAGTTTTCAGCATCTGAATGTGTAAAAGATATCTCTCTTAACTGCCTCCCAACCTACAGTGACCAAATTCTGGGAGCTTCATGTTGGGTCTTGGGAGAACTAAAATCTTCTAAGGAGGTGGAGGAAGGACAGGTGTAACTTTGGACCTCAAGGAGGAAGTCTAATGGAAGTAATTAGTCAACAGTTCTGATTTAGATTCTTGAAAACATTCTGGATGGCTCAGTAACCCCTTCTGGAGAAAGAAAGCATTATTTTTTTTTTTAACTTTAGTTATTTATTTTGAGAGAGAGATAGAATGTGTGAGTTGGGGAATGGCAGAGGGACAAAGAGAGGTAAAATCCCAAGCAGGCTCTGCACTGTCAGCCCAGAGCCCTACATGGGGCTTGAGCTCACGAACCACGAGATCATGACCTGAGCTGAGATCAAGAGTTAGACGCTTAACTGACTGAGCCATCCAGTTGCCCCAGGAAAACGTTATTTTTAAGGAGTAACCATTTCCTATTGCCCTCCTCTCCACCTTCATCAATTGTATATTTATTCATTAGACAACTATAGTATTTTTACTGTCAGTTCCAGATAAAAGGGCTATCTTTTGCTTGGGATTCATGCAGAACCTGAGGCCTAGTTATTCCAATCAAATAGTAACAGGATGTGGATGGAAGTTTCAGATTTGTGGGAATCTCCCAGAGTTTCTGATACATGTATTTATGCACCAACTATTAATTGAGCACTTACTGTAAGCTAGTCTCTGGGATTTCAGAGACATATACAACATGGTATCTATTCTAAAAGCCCTCATGATTAATTGCCTCTGAGCATTTAATGTGTAAAAGAATCACTTTTCACTGGAAATTTCTCTTTTCCTTCAAGGAGTGACTTTATCAACATGAAACTTGAAAATTTCTAATTAGAAATTAGAAAATACTTCTGTGGTAGAACCTCTAATATTTTAAAAATGCCATGAATGGGGGCGCCTGGGTGGCGCAGTCGGTTAAGCGTCCGACTTCAGCCAGGTCACGATCTCGCAGTCCGGGAGTTCGAGCCCCGCGTCAGGCTCTGGGCTGATGGCTCAGAGCCTGGAGCCTGTTTCCGATTCTGTGTCTCCCTCTCTCTCTGCCCCTCCCCCGTTCATGCTCTGTCTCTCTCTGTCCCAAAAATAAATAAACGTTGAAAAAAAAAATGCCATGAATGGCTTTTAAATCCATAAAATGATTTCATCAGAATTTTATCTCTATAGTATGTGATCATTAAAATCTGGTTCTTTAATATACTTAGACAATTGTTAACTATCAGAATCTACAGGACCTAGAAAAATTATCTGAGGCCTTAACACCAATTTCACTTTTTGTTATGTGATATACCAGGCCCTATTGTATTTCATGTACTTAACTCATAGGAAAAAGGCAAAAGTTCTCCTTGTTGCCTGGGTATGATTCAAAAAGCTTTGGGAAAGACACTATAGCTTTCTCACCTTCCATGTCAAATCTCTTCTTGAAAACTCAAACATGACAAAACATAGGTTCATTTATGGCCATAACTTTAAGGGACCATTCTGATAACTCCAGGAATCAAAGGTATGGCATTGTTGCTACAGACTCTTTTGTTATATCAACATACAGGATCTATCTGTCAAAACTATCTTGACCTTTCTCAGTAGGAATGGATGGGAACGTGGTAAAGGAGAATAACTTTCTTTCAGTCCATAGAAGTTTTTCCTTTGCTTTATCTTTTTTTCTTGGTCCCTAGAGATTTCATCACATCTTAAAGTTCTGCCCCAAATCTATCTGAATGTAGAGCAGGATTCATCACCTCTTGCTTATTTCTCAGCATCGCCCAAAGCTTAGTCATCATCAGAAAAGGTGCCCTGGTGATGGCCAACCTCCTCTCATATTTACTCCTTGACCTTCAGTTTCCACCTGCATGAGACTGGAAGGCCTATTTCAAACACCAAAATAAATTTGTTTTGGGAGAAGTCACCTTACGTATAGAATATTACCTTTCATTCAAATTGGGGGACAGTTAATTTGTAAGAAGGAAGGGAAAGAACGGGAGCAGAGGGAGGAGCTATTTTATCAAGGGCGACTATTTTCCTCCAAATCTGAAATGGTTCATTTAGGTCAAGTTGAAGATTTGGATGAGGAATGAAGAAGTTGTATAAATGAATGTCACGATATTTTTCCCCCTGACAAAACTTTGCTATTCTGTACAGGAGAGGAGTGGTGTAGATCTGAGCTCTCTGCTGTTGGAAGGAATACTCTGGGACAAATGCATGCACACCAGAGAAGCTTAATACTTGGCAAAATCATTCTTTTTCAGTAGCCTGCTTTTATGACTGTCCGGGCTGCACCTGTTAGGAAGATAAATAAAGGACTGGCCAATTCTTTCCTCTCAAGTGCCCTAAATATATCGCTTTAAAAAAACTTTGGAAAAAACAAGTTGTATGCTTGTTTCTCATCCAGTAAATCTGAAGAAGTCTTCTCCGGGTCTTTCAAAGTACAACAAAGTCAGCTGTAAGGGAGTTCCTGAAAATGAGCAAAGAAAAAGGCTGGGCTCTTCAGTGGGTCTGAGGGTCCCAAGTGAAAGAGAAAAGGAAAGCATTTGCAAGCCTCTGTTCCCTCAATGACTCCCTTTATTTTGGACCAGAGACATGGCCTTGAAACATTTTATTTTAGGCCCCTTATGGGCACACAATTCACACTTTCCTTATTTATAGCCATTTCAAAGTATCCCCGAATCCTACATGAATGGTGAAGAAACCACCCTGGCTGAAGTCACTTTTAAGAAATGCACAGGCATAATAATAAATAAACAAGCGGTCTTTCTAAAAAACTTGAGCAAATATGAAAACAATGTTTTTGCCATACTTTTGTAAGTAAATATATCCCTTTTTAAAATTTTAGAGAGTTGTTGTGAAAGAAAATAAGTTCTGTGGTTTTTACAGCCCTAAAAAGCAAAAGCATTTTTGTTATTTTTGCAGAAATTTCTTATAATTATTTTCTCTAACATGTATTTGTAGGCTCTTTAGGCACACACGGAGAAGAATTTTTATTATTGTTAATAATTACTATTTTTATCTGCACTCCTCCTTAATTTGTCTTTGAAACCTATATTAAGAGACACAATATACTCTTGGCAGCCTGTGATTTCTGGTAATTCTAGATCTCATCTCTAGACACACTTGGGTGTGTTAGATAATAAAGAACAGAATTAAAGCCCTAGAAATCAAAAATCAAAAATCAAAAAATCAAAACCCATTTTATGTGTGAACCTGAGGGGATACGGCCATGTCTCCTTTCTTGGTTTTTATCCCATATCAGCTCTTGATAGGAACAGCTGTCTTTTCTGGAGTCCTTGTTGGTCCAGCCTGTTAAACCCGAGGAAAACCCAATAAATATGTGGAAAGGCAGTTACTGAATTACAGTGTTCCTAGTTGGGGTAATTATGAAGTAGTCGTTTATTCAAGAGCAGTTTCCGAAAATTTGAAAGCATAGTGATTAAGGAATATGAAACTGTGAAAAAAGAAGACTTTATCAATGAATTTCCTGTAAGTATGCAAAGCGTCTCATAACCAGAGAGAACAGGGCTTCTGTCCCCACAGCTTTTTATAAAAACAGTCCCAAACCATCAAAGGGACAATATCATGTGCTCTACTTTGCGTGGCTAGGCCCAGTTTTAATTTATAAGAAGTACATTTGTTTTGGACAGCTACGCAGATAGACAGTAAGCCAAATTTCAGGATGTTCCCATTCGTGGGGCGGATTATTTATGGGTTTTCCATTTCTATATTATCGGCAGTGTATTATTTATGCATTTCCAGAGTAAAGTCTTAGATTCCTTCAGATTGGGGAGTGAAGTGGTCGATTTGGCAAACCAGGATCATTTCGTTACATGCTTATTTCTCTCTCTAAAAATGAGTTCATAAAAAGCTAACTGTAATCTGGCTTCTATTATGCCTTTCAAGTCTGAAATCCACTTTGATAAGTCTTTTGCCCTTTTACAGTCCCTCAGGAATCTTTTTTATGGGCCAGTTTGGCACATCAATATAAGACCTAAAGTTATGTTTAATATGTCAGATGTTAGATCTTTACTTTTGTTTTATTCATTTTCTTTGACTTGTACTATAGATATTTGCAAGAACCTAGGCTAGAAAATGTTTTTCTTTTTCTCCAAAATCATCCAATTCTTCCTGTAAACAGTATCAAATCTCTTTTCAAACTCCTCAGAATTCTTTGCTTGTATCAGATATTACCTTCTGCATTTTATAAAATTTTATATATCTTGCAACAGAATGCTCTACTTGTAACTTAAAAATAATATATTTGTATAATTCTTTCTTTTCATTTCTCATTTTTAAAAGTTAGATGGATTTAGAATTATTCTGCATAGTATTTTGGCTTTTCCCTTATGCATATTAAGTCATAGTCATTATTAAACACAGTAACATAAACAAGGTATACTATTCATAGAACATTCTAGGCTGTTCAAGTTCCAGCTGTACCATGTATTGAGTTAGTTACACTTCATATGCTTCAGTTTCCTCCTCTGTGAAATGTGAATAATAATAGTACCCGACCCATTAGGTCTTTGCATGAAGGAAATAAGATAAATAAAGTAAAAAGCTCAGAATAGGACCTACCATGTAAGAACTTAAGTATTTTCCTTCTAAAACAGCGAACTCAGAATCTGGCATAAGGTGTTAAATGCCTTACCCTTAACATAAACTTTGAGGGCATTTCCACCAACATGGAACAACCACTGTAAGGTACATAATAACCCTGCTCCTCTCCTTAATATTTATTTAATAACTATTGTTAATATTTATAATATCTTCCAAAGAAGTTGCTGTTATTATCATAGCCATCACTGCCACTGCCATGAGAATTTCCTTTTTTAACTTGGGGTGAATCATCTTAGTTTTCACCCACAGAAGCCCAGATAAAATAAGAGGTCTCTACTCCAGAGCCTATGTTGTGTTCCCACTGAAATATATCATGTCCACTTAGGGGTCTCCAGTTGTTAAACAGACGAAGATAACCAGTTGTTTCTCCACTGTTCCGTTGTGGGAGCATGGCCTTTCCCACTTAGTTGAAAGAGTCACCCTGTGCAGTTGAACATGTAACTATATCCGCCACCAACGGCTGAAAGGCTTGGGTTTGTGGAACATTAAGATTTCTCTCCCCACAGGGGTGCGTTTAGCAGGTGGGGTCTTCCAGGTCTGAGTATTTCTGAGATAGTCACATAAAGAACTCTCCATGACCACATATGGTTGTGATTGATTGAGTGCCACTGTGTTTACTGCTGTGGAATTTTATTTTTATGACCCCACCTGGCATCAGGCCTGTCCTTCCTCTATTTTTAAAAAGTCACCCAATCGGAGGCCCAGCAATGCGTTGGGGCAAGGCCTTTAAGGGATTTATCTGATAACCGAATAACCACATGAGAGTGCTGTGATTGTGGTGATGGTCTGCCCAGGAACAGACCCCCGGGAGAGGCAGAATAAGGGACTAAAAGGGGAAATTGTTAACAATTTGAATCACTTTTGCAATAATTTCCTTGTGACCTGTGCTAAATTTTTAAACTTTTTCAATTTGAGTAAAGATTTTCCCACACCACCTCCACCCCATCTATGCCACTTAACCCCCGTTTGACTCTTACTTCAAATATGGTAAGAATCACGCTAAAGAAACAAGTCATCAGATCTTAGCAAAAGGCTTCATTTTAATCCAGCCCCATGTTAACAGTGAGAAGCTATTTGTTGCTGTGCAATTCTAACCCTATTTCAATTCTTTTCCTGTGTGGAATGACATTCCGAAGTTGAAACATGCATAATTAGAAAGACATAAGACCAACCTGACTGGAGGTTGGGGTGGGGGTGAGGGGGCACCTGGCTGTCTCAGTCGGAAGAGCTGCCAACTCTTGACTTCAGGGTTGTGGGTTCAAGCCCCACACTGTGTGTAGAGATTACTTAAAACTAAAATCTTATAAAAAATAATTCTACAAGGAAAGGGGAAAAAATCCTGTGGGTTCAGGGAAATTCCATCAAGCTGAATAATGAGTCATTGAAAATTTGCATACCTGATGCACAAGTAGACTTCATGTATTCAGAACCTTAGAATACATTTTTTGGCAATATTTAGCCACAGTAAATGAATATGGATTTAATTGACTGAAGCATTCTGAATAGCCGGTCTCCTTGGAATCTCAGAGTTTATTTTGTTCTCAAACCGTATTATTTCAACCAATTTGGATAGAAACATGCCTTCAATGTAACATTTTACTCCTTGCTTTTTTTTTTTTTTAATTTTTATTTATTTTGAAAGAGAGAGTGTGCATGCATGCATGTATGCACAGGGTAGGGGCAGAGAAGAGAGAGAATCCCAAGCAGGCTCTGTGCTGCTAGCTCACAGAAATGTGAGATCATGACCTGAGCCGAAATCAAGAGTCAGATGCTTAACCAACTGAGCCACTCAGGTGCCCCTACTTCTTACTTTTAAAAACAAAGTACAAGGGTGCCTGGGTGGCTCAGGTGATTGTCCAACTCTTGATTTAGTCTAGGTCATGATCTCATGGTTCATGAGTTCGAGCTCCACATCAGGCTCTGTGCTGACAGCCAGGGCCTCCTTGAAATTCTCCCTTTCTCTCTGCCCCTCCCTGCTCTCATTCTCTCTGTCTCTCTCAAAAATAAATAAATAAATTAATTAATTAATTAAAGAAACCAAAGTACAGTGGAAATAACTTTGTCTGAAATTATAGATGTCAGTTATTGTGCCACGTGACGCCTTGAGAGCCCAAATTACTTGCTTTTGTATTAATTAGAATCATATTATTTGCATTTTGAATGCAATTTTCCATAGCTCTCCTGTTTCATCCCTTGCTAGAAGTCCACTATCTTCTTTTATTACTCTTGTCAGGCAGTATTTTAAGCTGTCCCCCTCTCTTTTCTGTGGACCCCAGGGGGATTCTGGAATCCCCCTGAGTGGGGCTACACTGTGGAGTGTCCACAAGGCACCTAGGGCATCACGTTTAAGGAGGCACGCACTCTCAGAGTCATGCAAGGGTCGAGTTGGCACTTGTGAGTGAGTGCCTCCTTAAATCCCACCCCTGGCCTGCCTCACCAGAGTCCCAATTCCCAGGCTTGTTAAGGACCTGGGTGGGCTCTCTTGTGAATCAAGCACTTAGGCTTTTAGTGCCCAGGGCTTGAGAAACTTGAAACAAATCCATTTTGCTCTTTGGACACCCTTTTAAATTGACTGGTCAGCAGCTGTTCTCTGGATAAGTGAGGTTGCTAGATAGCTGAATTCTGAATAGGGGAGGTATTACCAGACAGTATTTTGTCTCTATTATTGTCTCCATTATTGTACACATAGGAAAATAAGTTATATTTAAGCCCACCAAACCAATTTATAGTTTTTATTTTGACTGCTTCATTCATTTAATTCATCAAGGCTACAGATTTTTCCTGAATGAGGCATATGGCATAAGTTTATTTTTTTAAGTGTCCACGCACAAAATAATTTTTTAAGAAGATTTATCATAAATTCTAAATGTTTCTCAAACTTTGTGGTCTCAGATACATTGGCACTTAATAACTATTGAGAAACTAAAAAGCCTACACACATTATATCTATCAATATATACTGTATTAGAAATTAAAACTGATAAATTTTTAAGAGATAAAAATACACAGCACATGTTCTATTAGTTGTCAGAGAGTTGATGTCATCACACATTATATATCCTTTGCATATTTGTGAGAGAATATGAATGAAAAAGGCAAATAATGTCTTAGTATTATTATGAAAATAGTTGTGACCTTGTGGACTCCCCAGAAATGTCTCAGGTGCTCTCAAGGATCCCAGATCATACTCTAAGAATCACTATTATAAACCAATAAAGAATTGCCTCTAAAAAATGTCTAATCCCAAATCCCTAAATCCCAAGGTATAAGATATCCACACCCACAGCCTATAATGAATATAATAGGGAACAAATTAAGCATCTAACTGTAAAAACATTAGATTAAACATTAATTTATTTCTCAAACCTAGATTCTGATGTCTAAGGAATATGGCCAGTACAAAAGGCATCGTCATTGTGTTTGCTGATAGTTTTGGTGACAGTTATAATTCATATAATTAAAACTTCTCTAAGTATTATGAACACCTCCATTACAAATAATATTTTATACTAAAGCAGTTTCCATTGTGCTGGGCATAGGCTGCAACATGCACACAGTGTCAGATCCCACTATCACCAGGGGATATACCTGACAATGTTTATATATTTAACCTGGGAAGAAAGATAATTTGCTATACTACCAAACATGACAAAACAGAAGTCTGCCAGATAAAGCCTCATTCACCACGATGCTTACAATATATAAAGCATTCACATTTTTTTTTTAATTTTTTTTCAACGTTTTTATTTATTTTTGGGACAGAGAGAGACAGAGCATGAACGGGGGAGGGGCAGAGAGAGAGGGAGACACAGAATCAGAAACAGGCTCCAGGCTCCGAGCCACCAGCCCAGAGCCCGACGCGGGGCTCGAACTCACAGACCGCAAGATCGTGACCTGGCTGAAGTCGGACGCTTAACCGACTGCGCCACCCAGGCGCCCCACATTCACATATTTTATTTCAAACCAAGAATGTGACTTTGAGAATACATAATGAGGAACAACATAACAATTTTCTCCCGCACAGAAAATTACCAAAGGATGGTTTTAGCACAATTATTTTATCCAAAAAAGTGACAAAAGGAAAGCCACAAAAAAAGACCTGTAATTCTACCACTCGATGATAACATAACAAGTGTTATTACATGTTCTTCCTGTCTTTTCTATGCCTCTGCAACATATTCATAGGATGTAATTGTGTTCTCCATGCTATCAAAAGGCTAAATTAAACTGCACCTGAGAGCCCAAAAAACATTTTTAAAGAAGCCAAACAATGTATTATCTGAGTCAGTGAGCCCATGGGAAGGAGAGAGCTGGGATGTTTATATCATTTTGGTGTAGAGACACATACATAGAGAGAGGCAGGTCAGTTAATGCCTCCTAAGACCTGAGTTGGTTTTTTTCCCCCCTTTAATTTACTGACCATGGAACCCTTGATTGTAGAAAACAGGAATGGATTACATCGGAGAAAGCAGACCATTTATGGAGCTTCTGGGTTCCTGGTCTTTCAGCAGACCCCAGAGGCCACATACGGGCTGTGTGTTTAGCAGCTGCCACCAGTGCCCGTCAGTTAGAGTGCCCTGGCACTCGCTGTGCAGACATGCCATTGGTGGCATACCTGTGCTTCTTACAGTAGGTGGTCATAGGAAAAATCCACCATAAATAGATCAAGCCCTTTGAAAACGCTTCAGTGTTGCAGAGGGAGGGTAAGTCTATATCTGTGAACTAGAAAGGATCAAAGAACAGCCGTCCTTGCCTAAGGAAGCACGAGGTAACTTTAGTTGCTGGTTCAGAATCTAATTAATTTTTATGTTGTCCACAAAAACATTTTGGGGTGCCTGGTTGGCTCAGTCGATTAAGTGTCTGACTTCGGTTCAAGTCACGATCTCACAGCTCATGGGTTTGAGCCCCACGTAGAGTTCTGTGCTGACAGCTCAGAACCTGGAGCCTGCTTTGCATCCTATGTCTCCCTCTGCCCCTCCCCTGCTCATGCTCTGTCTCTTACTCCTTCAAAGGTGAATAAACATTAAATATAAATATATATTTATAAATATATACATATATATATATTTATATATATATATATTTATAAATATATATATTATATTTCCTTGGACTTATTACTTTCTGGGTTTCCAAGTTTCTTCCTTTTATTCAAAAAAAAGTTACATCCCTTGTATATCCTTTACTCCATCCTGTCTGTATGTTTCCTAATCAAGACAACGGGGGAGGATGAAAGAGATGGACAAAAATCCTACTTTATTCACCTGGCAGAAAAGTTCTGAAAAATTTGCCTTTTGGTTTTTGAATTAGCAGAAGTAGAGAAGGGCCTCACTTCAATAAATAACCTTTGCTCCAAATCTAAAGATTTGGAGAGTTTCCCAAGGCCAAGTGCCTCCTGACAGTTAGGACAGGGCTAAGCTAGTTGACCGTGGAGTTAGCATGGCTGATTGAGGGTTATGTGCTAAGAAATGCAACCCAGATTTTGAGAGGGGGAATTCCTTAGAAAGGCCAAGGTTGTACCGGCACTGAGGGCCAAAACTCTAGCCTAATTGCTCTCCTGCCCTTGTTAAGAAATGATGGGGTTGGGTGAATGCCTCACAGCATTCAGCCAGCAGAAGGGTCGCCAATGGGAGACATAGTGTTCCCTGTGGGTAGTGCAGATGAAGAAAGCTGCCCTTGGAGTGCCAGCGGACGGTTCTTGATATCTTGGCAGCGAGCAGAAGGGGCTTTTGTGCCGTACTGAACAGGCTGCCAATCAACTATATTTATAGAGCACCTGCTGTGCAGAATTTGAAAAGGAGGAGGAGACAGGCCTTGTCCTCAAGAAGCTTGTGATCAAAGAGAGAGGAAAAGTGCCCATGTATGGTAACCCCTTACATTCATAATCACATTTGAAATGGGACAGAATTAGGTGATATTTAGGACACAGTCTGAGACTTCTTACTCAAAGTGTGTGTTGTGGACCGACAGCATCAGTATCAGCTGGGAGCCTGTTAGAAATGCAGAAACTTGAAGCCTGCCACTGACCCCCAGAATCAGAATCTGCACTTGACCAAATCCCCAGGTGATTCATATCCACACAGCAATTTCAGAAGCACCAGACAGACTGTAGAGGTGTTGAGTCTCGAATGTTCTGAGAGAGCAAAGCCACTTGGTTTGGTCACTAACTTGATAGAAAAGGGTAGTTCCTTTACCTGTGAGCTTCTTAAACACTGGCACTTCATCTTTGCCTCTCTTATAAATGCCTACTCTTGTGAGATTTATGTTGGATTTATGCTTAATGAGTTCTGGTTGGGTGGGCCCTTCTTCCTATGGTCCCCATTCAGTGAGTACCGTGGAAATTGTTGTGAATGAGTGATTGTTAAAAAGGCAGTTAATGAATCTGGGAACATGCAAATGGCTTTTAGAGGGGTGGGCAAAGCTGGGCACCACAGAACCTGTCAGTGACAAAATATGACTTGGAGTAAGAGAGATGCATTAGCAGCTCTTTTAAGGCAAAGGAGATACCTCAGGTCCTGAGACTCACCTGCAACTATGCATTTCCAGTCCAATTCCTTTGCTGCTTGACCTTCACTACACCCGGTCTCCATTTCTCTAGGTTTAGGACAGCGGGAATTCTTTGTTTCAAAGGCTTGGAAAACTATGGAGCGTTCATCTTTTCATCCTTTCTGTCCTACCAAGATTGATTGACTGATTGGTCAATGTATCTACATTAAACAAACTCTACAATGTATGTAATTTTCATCAAAATCAATTATTATTACCACTGCACAGTAGAAGAGCATGGTCCCTACAACCTCTGCTCAGTTCCCAGATGCTTCCTCAGCCCCCACCCCAATTCCAAACATGTTCTGACATGATGCAGCCACAGACCTAGAAATAAGGCAAATCCCTAGCAAGTGGCATGTGTGGAAAGGCATGAGTGTCATTCTCACAGTTGTGTCAGAGTAAAATTATGACAATAATGATGATAGCCACAAAAAGAGAGATTGCATATATGGTATTTACCCCTGTAGGAATTCATCTGTTTCTGTCAATAACTCTTAAGATAGGTTATGCTATTATTTCTATTGCATAGATAAGGAAATTGAGGCATATTCCACTCCTACAGAAAGGACAGCATCCATATGAGGTTATGTGGCCATAACAATAAGTCCAGTCAATTCACTAGGAAAAATGCAGTAATATTTCTGAAAAGTCCATCAATCCACTTCTGCCTCCACAAGTCTGAGCAGCTGAGAAGGGAAGTGCAGCCCCATCTTGGGGAGCCCAGGTTCTGAGTCAGGCAGACCTGACTGCACCTGGTGGGGCAGAGCTTGCCTCCATCCTTCATGGGCTGTAGGACCTTGCCTCAGTTGCCATCTGCAAAATGGGGATAATTAAAGTACTGATTTCAGGGTCACCTGGGTGACTTAGTTGGTTAAGCATCCAACTCTTGATTTCATTCATGATCTCATGGTTCGTGAGTTTGAACCCCATGTCAGGCTCTGCACTGGCAGTGCAGAGCCTCCTTGGGATTATCTTTCTCCCTCTCTCTCTGCCCTTCCCCTGCTCATGCTCTTTCTCTCTATATATAAATAAATAAATAAACTTAAAAATATTTTTTTAAAAAAGTACTGATTTGATAGAGTTGTAAAGATTAAAAGAATTAATATACACTATGTCCTTCATGCAGTTGGTGCCTGTAAGTGGTTGTTATTTATTTATTCCTCCAATGGCTATATAGTAACAGGGTTTCTATGATTTTAAGAAGGAAAAGTTCTGGCTCTACCTCCATGCCAGACAGGCATGCATTTTCCTACTTCCATTTCCTGAAAACATCCTAAAAATATCAGTATTAATATCCTATAGTATTTCTATAGTTCTCTAGTATGATATAGTCGGTTGTTAATGACTGAAATTCTGTGGATTTGTTGGAAGTTGAACTAAGCCTTTTAAATTCTCATTTTGTTTCGATCTTGGGGCTTTTATATAGAGCACTGGGGCCACAGACACAATGGAAATGGACAATTCACATTCAGAATACATTTACGGTTTCAGTGTCCAAGATAATTCTCCTTTATTTATTTGTTTAGAATTCACCCTTGGCCTTACTTCCAAATCAGGATTTTGAGTAATCACAGCTTCCCTTACAAAAATTGGCCTTTGTTTAGCATGGTCAATGTGATAACCAATGAAGCCCTTCGAATTCTTTTTTGTCAATTCACTATGCATTTAATGTATTTCCAACAATAAAATGAGGTCCCAGGGAGGTGGGAAAGGAATGAAAAAAGTCTCTGTTCTTGTTCAGTTGGGAGGGAAAAGAAACACATATATACTGAGATAAATGGAAAATAGTTAAAAAATAATTAGTGAATAAAGAGTGTATTATCATGTGGTCCAGAATGCAAAGAGAATAAGGGAGGGGAGAAGAAGGGAATAATTAGCTCTGGGAATCTTAAGAGAAATGTCAAGATAGAAAAAGATTGACAAAATAATGATGGTAGTTATAGTTGTAAATTATAGAGCTCTACCTATAGGCAGGAACTGTGCTTGCAGTTTGCATAGATTACCACCTTATTATTGTTATTTCACAGATGAGGACACCAAAATTGACAGAGATTAAGGAATTGTCCCAGATTACACAACTAATAAGGTGAAGAGTCAGGATTTGAACCAAGGTCTATCTGATAAAATCACATGCAGAGAATAATCAAAGGTCTGTCAGGGAGAAGACCATCATCGTCTTCTTGGTGGCAGACAGGTCAGAAGTTGAAACGAGAAACCAGCTCTAGAACAGAGGGGTCACCGGGGTGCACTTAAAAAGAGGGAGGGAGATGGGGCGCCTGGGTGGCGCAGTCGGTTGAGCGTCCGACTTCAGCCAGGTCACGATCTCGCAGTCCGTGAGTTCGAGCCCCGCGTCAGGCTCTGGGCTGATGGCTCGGAGCCTGGAGCCTGTTTCCGATTCTGTGTCTCCCTCTCTCTCTGCCCCTCCCCCGTTCATGCTCTGTCTCTCTCTGTCCCAAAAATAAATAAACGTTGAAAAAAAAATTAAAAAAAAAAAAAGAGGGAGGGAGGAAGTGTCCACTGGCAATGGCTTTGAATATGAACTTGAAGAGTGTAGACCTCACTAAAGAGATAACCGAGACCCTCTACAGAGAATAACAGGATGAAACACAGTTGTGTCATTAAGTAATCCCTGCAGCTATGGGAAAAAGAGACCAGAGGACAGAGAAATTTGTCTGCAGGGAGAGCCAGGAAGATGTTCTTGGGCATTGGGTGACAATGACCCTGTCCAAAAGATAGTGTGCCAGAGAAGTTGGGCTCTTGCTCTGAGTATTCTGATATCCGTGTGCTGCAACAACTCACGTAAAGCCAAGAGGTCAACATTAGATTTCCATCTGCACTCAGATCTCTGAAAATAAAAGGCTTTTACCAAGGGTTTTGTCTTCTGGCTAACACTGGCACCACAGATCCTTTCCATGATGTGGTGAAGAAACTAAAGCATGTCCCTTGATGCCATCTAAAGGACACTTGTTATATCTTCAAACTACATTGTATCCTTCCATGTTAGCTTCTGCTATAAGCGTATATGCTTATCTCTTTTGGTTTTATATTTTTCTCTCTCTTTAGTAAATGATAATATATTTACTTATGGTCATTTGAATGAAAATAGTTATTTTTTTTTAATTTAAGTTTATACCCAACACAAAAAAATTAGTGATGAAAAAATATATCAATGCATCCTAACAGCCTGTGTTGTTCCTTTCTGATTTTTTTGAGGTGTAGTTCATTCTTGATATACTCATTCCAGCCTGTCTAGACTGCACATAGTGATGACTGTTAGACCAAACTGGGTTTTTTTTTAATTTTGTTTTGTTGTTGCTTTTTTTAAAAAAAGACTTTAATTTTAAGTAATCTCTACTTACTTAAGGTGGGGCTCGAACTCACCTCCTGGAAATCTATAGAATTCCATTTAGTCCTCCTGGAAATCTATAGAATTCCATTTAGATCCTTACCTCACACCATATACCAAAAGGCAGTGTGTCTTGGTCACAGGTTGATGCTTTTCCTGCTCTGTCCCTCTTGTCAGTGCAGGTGATTAACTGCTTGGAGTTGAGCACAGCCTGGGGCTGTGGAAAGTAGCTTTTCTCTCGGAGAAGTGAGACTAATACTTCCATTATTCTTTTCATTTCTAGAAAATGAAGTTCCTGCCCCAGCCCCAGCTCCAGCCCCAGCCCCAGCTCCAGCCCCAGCCCCACCCCCAGGTGAGTAAAAACACTACTTCACACGTCTGGGCTGCAAATACAGAACCTCCATCCCAGCATGATCTGGCCTCCATTGAAACTGTGAGTTTTAATCTAACTCCTCCAGAGAAATTGGATGACCACAGTTGTAACAGGTTTATAATAATAATGATAATAATAATGATATAAAAAATAATATATTGTGTTTGTATAGTCCTCTCACATTAATCTGATTTGGATGGCACATCATACACTTACGGAGACCCTTCTAGTTATGCCAAAGTTGTTGTCATGCGCACGTTTTAGCGTTGTGGAGCCTGGGCCTCTGAGGGGATGAAGGATTTGCAGAGCTTTTTCACATATAGCTAAAGCCAAACAAAGCCCACATCTTTCTTGTGAACTACGTCACCATCAACTCCTCAAGAAACAGTTTCCAGGACAGTTCGGTGGCCTCTGAGGCTCAACGCCTCCACTTCATAGTACCCTGTTGTCCCCCTGGTGACAACAACAACAACAAAAAAACAGGAATAAAGAGTTCCAGCAAGGGGCATCTCGGTGGCTCAGTTGGTTAAACATCCAGCTTCAGCTCAGGTCATGATCTGGTGGTTCAGGAGTTCAAGCTCAGTGTTGGGCTCTGTGCTGACAGCTCAGAACCTGGAGCCTGCTTCAGATTCCATGTCTTCCTCTCTCTCTCTGCCCCTCCCCTGCTCACACTCTCTCTCTCTCAAGAATAAATAAACATAAAAAAAAAAAAAAAGAGTTCCAGTGAACCCCTTGGCAGGTAGATGTGATGCCCAGCAACAGTGGGCATTACTATTTCACACAACAGGTGGAGCCTGCTTTTACGTTCACATAGACCTAAGGAAAAGAACAATATTGGAACTCTAAGAAGAAAACATTATCTTGAATTCAGTTTGCTTACAACCACATAGAAAATAAAATACAGCCTGGAGAACCACCAAATATAATACAACCACTAAATTGAAACATGAGGAAATACTGTGAGAATCTCACAAGGCAGAAAGTGATTTAATGCAGGTTTCTTGAATTGACAATGTGGTGTGAAGTCAAGGGGTGAGAAGTCACTGTAGACCAACCCAGTCTAGGTGAAAGCAGAAACTGAAAAGGCCTCAGTTGCTGGTGATTTTTTTGCATGGAAATTTGAAAGGTGATTATGAAACTCTTCCATCTGGAGATCATTTTCAGGAAGCCACTTTGAGAAATTTGACTGTCCACAGGAGCCCCTTTGCCCGGCTAAGAATACAAGATTCACACACTCAAAACCCTTAACCAGCGTAGAAGAACATTGCCATGTGTCAAAATGAATGAACGAAGCTCAGTGCCACATGAGTTCAAATAGGGACGATCTCAATTTAGTTTTCTTTTAGCCAGTATAGATGTGTGACATTCTTCTTAGGATCTTCTTCTTTGGTGTGTTTTCTCCTTGCAAATAAAAATTTATTTTTGCCAATATTGAGTACACTGAAAACCTACAGGCCATTGAAGACATAACGTCTCCCTTCTGTTCTTCAGATCTGTTGAAGTCATTGGGCTGCTCCAAAGTTCCCCTTATTATGGCATAGGCATATTTCATATTCATCACACAATACTGACTTCCTGTTGCTAAAGCAAGTCTCCTCCCAAACTGTTAAAGTAGTTATTAGTTAACTAAGATTCAGACCTCTACTTCACCCATCCAGAAAAAAAAAAAAAGAATCCATGCTTAAAATAATTCTTTTCTCACATATATCACAAGTCAGACATATTTGCAAATATCTAAACTAATATAATTCTGGATGGAGAGAAGCAAGCTAGATGGTCTGCCTCAGCTGATGAAATTGGATGTTACTGCTCTCATGTTGCATTGATTATTGCCTCTCCATTCAACCTAGAAAATTAGTATATGCACCAAAATATTTGCTTTGAAACTACTGTATAATTATAGATTGTATACCCCGGCTTATTACTATAATATCATCTCGAAGTCCAAACAATTAGAATCACTACGTGGGTCAAACGTCCTTAAAAAGTCAGTCCCTTTTGGGGTCTAAAATGAAGTGACCCACGTTTTATACTCACTTCTACATAAGCACATTTAACATAGTCTCAGCATAGCTAAGTATATTTTAACAAAATCTGTATTGCATGTCCCTATGTATACTTTTTTCAAAAGTGATCAGAGTTATTCATTGCTTTTATTAAGCTTAATGGGATTCTACATTATAAATTCCCAAATCCATAACTCATGTATAGTGTAATAAGTAAATATGTGGTGTCATTTATGACCTGTACTGTTGTCATTAATTTCTTCTTTCCCACCCTCCACCCCATTGCTCATCACACAATTAAATGCTTTCTTTGAGACACTTTTAAAAATGTGCTTGTACTTTCCATACAGAACCAAATAAACAGAAAGAGGCCGGAACTACACCAACAAAAGGTGAGTTAAGGGGGAGGGGAAGTGAGGCTGAATTCAACAAAAGGAGGTCAGTAGAAAGAGGTCAGTAATGACTGCCATAGTGGTCCTATAGAACTTCTCCACATTACCTTTCATCGGTGTGGTTTAGAGTTCTTCTGCATCTTACCTGCATGACCAGTCAGCATAATGAAGGGTGCTTTGATCAGTTTTCATGATACACCTTTCTAAAAGAAAAACAACAGTGATAAAAATATCACAAGCATTTGTTGAGATGTCAGCAAATCAATCGGTAGTTTCCAAGTTACCATGTGCATGTGAAGGAAAAGAGTTATCTGGTATTCTTGGGATTGTGCCAGTTTGGAAAGTTATCTGGATTACACATTTTTTTTAAATGGAATATTTTCGTGTTACTGATGAACTGTTCCAAGTTTCACTAGCAATTTTTTAAGGCTAGCATCTCATTTTGTAACATTGTATATTTGCATAGATTTATATGATGGTTTAAATATATTGACAGTACAACCTTAAGCAAACATTATGTTGATCCTTATTGAATTGGAAACTCATTTATGATTGTAATATTATTCTATTTTTACTTTATATGAAGATAGTCCAGTCTTAGAAAGTGAATAATCTTTATCATGTACTACTTACTACTGTGGATCCATGAAATATTCATTCCTTTGTCTCTCCGTGGAGGAAGGACCAACTGTCCTAAGCTAAGGAGCATTACCCTTCTACAAAAGAAAGTTTTCACAGATATAGATTAGAGAATTCTGCCTATATGTTTGTATCATCATTTTTAAAAGTTCCTCTTTTATTTGTGGATCGAATAACACAGTTTAAATTTTGGAATAACGAATTATTTCTTGATTGCAATATTTCTTTTTTTTTTTTTTTTTTTGGACACTACTCAAAAGCATGCTAAGTATTTCTTTGTTCTTACTGTCATATTTCATTACCTAATTCCTATGGTATTATTGTCTCCTATACATTAGTAAAATGCTTTTTTCTTTCAGTACATTGGACCTCTTTTCTTCAGTTAACTTGAATTGACAATATCATAAATGAACACATAATGTTGGTGCTTTTGTCCTTGGCCTTCAGTGGCACCCATGGATAGTAACATGAATAGTAATCCTGGCCACATGGGCTACAGTCTGAAGGTTATTTGCTTATGGAATGCAGACAGTGCAAACTTCTAGAACTCCTTCCATGAGAAGGGTTCAAGGATGTTTAGACATCCTGGCTGAAGCTATTGAAACATTATTCTCTACAAGGCCAGTGGCATACCCCTCTGTTTCCAAATTTAGAAAGGTGGTTGGACCAAGCTGTAAGGCTGAACCAACAAAGTAGATGATATAATACCAGAGGGCAAGCTGTCGATGTTTAAACAAAGCCTGTGCCTGACCCTTAATGTGAAAAGTCATCATTATATTTGTATGCTTAGATGAGAAAATGCCTTCCTATGAGTTAAAATCAACCAATCAGCCAGTCAACTAATCAACAAAAACTCTTCTCTAAACACAGAACCCAGTATGATGAAAGAGCTAGACCAGATGACTAGGGAATTTTGAAATTAGCAGCACTTTTTCTAACATTTGCAGAATTAAGCAAGCCCATGGCCACATGCAGTCATGCTCCCAGCCACATAAACGGCCATGGTTCTATTTGCTCTCCATGACTAGGAAGCAAATCAGTTTAGGATAGAAAGTGACATCCCTAAATAAAGAAGGTAGATGGATGGAAGTTATTTTCTAATACACAGTCCTCTTGAACTATTACTTACTTTCATCAAGGAGAGGGAAATTTCAAAGAAAATGCTATGTAAAAGGTAGACACAGTAATCACTGCTTTATGTATTTCCCTAGTTGAGAAAGAAGGTTTGCATAAGCATAAACAGAATTGACAGGTGTAGCAGACCTTTTCTTCAGCCTTGACTAGAATGTCCCTATCTGCCCTTCACCCTCCCTCAGCCCTCAGTTCATCTCATTGTTTTTTAACCCGTCAATTCAGGTTTCACTCCTCTGTGCAGCTTTCCTGGACTGTCTTAGCTGTCTTTCATCTGCCCTTCCTCCTCCTGATTCCTCTTGGACCTATGGCCTCTGGCATCAAATCACTCTTTTCTCAACTTAATCACGTATTAGTGGTTCAGTCCTTCCCCTAACAGGTTTCAAGTTTTTTGACAGTCAGGCACCATGTCCTAACACTTCTTTGGTCCCCTTAGTTCATTTCTTCCAGTGTTTGGCAGAGAGCTGCACACGGCAATCTCCTAATAAATACTTGTAGAATGAATGAACAATTGAATTTCCAGGCAGGCTTAGCTATTTGGTCATATAGACAGTGGTACCCTGGATAGATTTTTATTTCCACTTACCATGTTTTCTGGGCAGGAGTATGAACATCCCCACACTCTTGAGTCAGTGAGATTCAGGATGAGACACTGGTGCTATGCATCCCCAGAAGAGATGGATGATTTTTACTGTGAGGCCAACTCACTTAAAACCATTGAGAATGGCCACTCCTGGATATTAGTGCATTCTCAGCACTTAGTCTTCTATCTAATTAGTTGAAGTATATTCAGTTAGTAGCTCCAAGACTGTCACTACTAAGAAAATTTTGCACAGCAGTGTAGACTTAATATTTTTCTCAGGTTGCCTGGATCTTTCTGGAACAATCTGGAAACGTTCTGAAAATTTTTTGATAGCCGCAGAATGTTGCTTCATTCCTCTATCAATCTTACAGGTAGTGTTTGAGGTTAGATTTGCCAACTCTTTCACATTTACTAAGAGTCTCTGTCTGGGAAATAGCTGATTTCCCAGGAAGGGGTTTTAATATTTGTTTGTTTATTTGCTTGCTTGCCTCTGGAGTTGTCCATCCAGCTACCCTGTTCCCTAATACTGATAACTTTGTCCTGGAATTGAAACAATAGAGATGACAATATAGAAATGTGTGTAACCAAGCAGCAATACCAGAAATTAGATGCACAAATCCCTTTTAGAGTGATCATACTGGGAAGCAATGTCTTTTTAAAAACAATGCTGCTATGGCTTAGAATTCTTTCAGAATAACACAGATGGCAAATCAATGGGGTGCTAGGTACAGGTTCTTTTCGACATGCTCAGTGGGGCCAAAAGATCTGTCTTTTATTCCAATGTCCATTTATTCAGCAAGTTTTCACTAAGTGTCGGCTCTGTGCCAGGCATGGGTCTGGCTGCTGGGTCCTGTTCTCCTGGAGCCAACTTTAGGGAGCTTTGGAGGGGAGAGCACCCATCAGCAGAGGACAGTGGCTTTCAGTTTTGGAAACAGACAATTGTCATGGAGGGCCATGTGTAGAGAATAATGTTGGTGATCAAGTGGGATCATACTTTTTTTTGGCCAGTCAACCTTGTACACGTGAACACAGGGTAATGAGATTGGGTCTCATCTCCACCTTAACACCTGATCCCACGGGAAGTTCAAAGCTGGTCTTGGGAGTGATTCCAGGTGTGCCAGAGCATTAGAATCAGAGACTACTTTGAAAATCATTATTCACTTCAATACCTAAGTTCGGGCATTTAAAAACAATTTTTTTTTTTTTTTAATTTTTGCGTCTTGATATATTTTGGTAAGCCCAAATGGGATATTTATTGCCTCTTTTTATTTTTCTTTCAGAAAAATATTCGCTTTTGGTAATCACTGCAAGTGAATAAAGACTTAATTTCTTTTTTCCAGGCATTAACTTCAATATTATCCCATAAACTATCATGAATGAACCTTGTGCATATTAAAGATCTCACATAACTTGAGATGAAGAGCCTTTCATTTGGCATGAGTGTGGCTGGCAAATGAGGAAGTGAACCAGCGCAAGCTCTAGCAAGTTTTCTCCTAAATGATGTGATCCTTTTTTTAAATTCAAAGAGTGATTCCAATTTTTTGTCTTCATTTAGATCCCTTTTCTGCAATAGCATTGTTCTGGTGTTTTTAATTCACATGCTAACATTTTTTTGTGTCATTTTACCTTTAGGTATCAGACAACCAACCATCCAATGTACTTTATGCTTTCTAATTACATTACTTCTTTGTAATGATCTTTGTTAAAAACTAATATCACTGGGGTACCTGGGTGGCTCAATTGGTTAAGCATTGGACTCTTGACTTCAGCTCAGGTCATGATCTCCTGGTTCATGAGTTTGAGCCCTGTTTTGGGGCTGATAGCACAGAGTCTGCTTGGGATTCTCTCTCTCCCTCCCTCTCTGTCCCTCCCCCACTCTCTCTCTCTCTCTCAAAAAATAAATAAACTTTAAAAAAAATGAGAAGAAAAAGTACTACTATCACCACACATTTCAATTTTATGACACAGCCATTATAAGATACAACATTGATTTAATAGATTTGGAAAAGAAAAAGACTCAATAAATGTATATATTTACTGTAGGATGAATCTTGACTTTAGAAGTATCAAGGTGCAAGGGACGCCTGGGTGGCTCGGTTGGTCTAGGGTCCAACTCTTGATTCTGCTCAGATCCTGATCTTGAGGCCCAATTCAGGCTCTGCCCTGAGTGTGGAGTCGGCTTGGGATTCTTTCTCTCTCCCTCTCTCTCTGCTCCCCTGCTCACACTTTCTCTCTCTCTCAAAAATAAATAAATAAACATTGAAAAAATAAGAAGTATCAAGGTATGAAGGCATGTGCCTTTTCATTAAGAAAATATGATCGTAGGTGCCTGGGTGGTTCAGACAGTTAAGCATCTGACTTCAGCTCAGGTCATGATCTCAAGGCTTGTGGCTTCGTGCACCATGGTGGGCTCCATGCTGACAGCTCAGAGCCCGGAGCCTGCTTCTTATTCTGTGTCTTCCTCTCTCTCTGCCCCTTCCCCACTCATGCTCTGTTTCTCTTTCTCTCTCAAAAATAAATAAAGGTTAAAAAAAATTTTAAAAGGGGTTCCAGGATGGCTCAGTCAGTTGAGCGTCCGGCTTCAGTTCAGGTCATGATCTCACAGTTTGTGGGTTCGAGCCCCACATTGGGCTCTGTGCTGACAGCTCAGAGCCTGGAGCCTACTTTGGATTCTGTGTCTCCCTCTCACTCTGCCCCTCTCCCACTCACGCTCTTTCTCTGCCTCTCAAAACTAAAGAAATGTAATAAAAAATTTTTTTAATTAAAAAAAAGAAAATGTGATCAATTAATCAAATGCCTCCAAACATGATGAATTCATGTCAGCTGTTGATATTATTTCCTTACATACATGATTGTTGTTGCTGCTGTGGTTAATTTGGTAACATGAGCCAATGTTTTCCACAACTGATTACTATGCTTGAGGAATTCAGAACTTGGTCGCAATCAAACAAGGTTAAGTGGTTAAGTGAGGTTTGTTGAGAGTCACATATACTTTAATTTCATGTGCTTTTTGGTCTTTTTAAAAATCTCATCAATTGTCCCAAGTTTTATATGACTTAAAAATTAATTTAAAAAGGCAATTTATATCAACCATAGGTAGAAATTATTTTATGCCAAAGAGAATGTGTAGAATCATAAGAATCTATATATTCTATAATCTCTAGAGTTCTCTCCCTGCATTCCAGATTTTACATGTGTCCCCCTAAAATCTCAAGCTTGTAATATGAGACAGAGTTTTTCCTCTACTTTCCAGGCCCTCTTCTCTGGGAACTTCAGTTATTTAAAGAATCGTTTTTATGGTTTTACAAAAAGTGCTATTTTCCCATGACCTAAGGACAAGTAAAATTCTGTGTTGGTAAATCTCCCTTCCGTAAGCTAGGGGAGAGTGTCTGGTGTTCTGGTCTGTGGTCTTCAGATATGCCGTATTCTGAAGACCCCAAAACAGATGTTTTTCATCGTCACTGTAGTGACTTTTAAATAGAAAAAAAGAAAATATGACTTATGTATTGTATTTTTTGTTCTGTTTTGTTTGAAAATGTTCTTTGTACGATGCCTTGGCTTTAATATATGTGTTGTGGAACTAGGCACAACCCAGAACAGTTGGATATTTTGTTTCCCTTCTAGCAGTAGAACCTGTTTTTCCATAGTAAATAAGAAAATTAGATCTTTCATTCTCATCCAATTCAACCAAATTCAAGCAGGCACCTTTTTTAGAATTTAAGATGAGGATCCAGCATCTTAACTACATTCTCCAATCTATGGGATGCCAGGACCAAAGCTACTTTTGAAAGGAGGGAATCATAAAATTTGCCCCTTGTCAATTATATTTTCTAGAACTTCAGTAAAGTTGAACATTTATGTACAATGAAGTGCCAGTTGGGAAGTAATTGATGTTTGGAAGTAATGTGGGATCATCCAGAGTATCATTTCATGATACTTTGAAGCACTGCTTTAATATGTGGTGCCTTAATAGTCTAAAACAATTGTGAATGTCCCTCCGATTAGTTTTAACATTTAGTAGACTCTGAAACTACTGCCCATCAAATTTCTGCTCAACAAATGGCTTCTCTTTTCACTTTCATTTTATGCAAGTATGTAAATATTATTTTCTCAATTATTTTGCATTCTAAACAATTAATTCACTATGCACAGTGCACAAAGCAAACTAGCAACCACAAAAACCTGTATAAAATGTTCATTTGACTCAAAATGGTTCCAGCTTCTAGTTTCTAGTTAAAGAAGCTCCTTCCCAGGATTTGGTTCAGTTTTAAAACTTCATTTTCAAGAATTTTGACAGGACTGGGGCACCTGGGTGGCTCAGTCAGTTGAGTGTTCGACTTCGGGTCTGGTCATGATCTCACGAACTGTGAGTTCAGGGCCTGCGTCGGGCTCTGTGCTGACAGCTCAGAGAGCCTGGAGCCTACTTTGGATTCTGTGTCTCCCTCTCTCTCTGCCCCTCCCCTGCTCATGCTCTGTCTCTCTCTCCCTGTCAAAAATAAACATTAAAAAAATTTTTTTTTTTTTAAAGAATTTTGACAGGACTTTAACTCAAGATCCTTTACATACTTCAGTAAATAAAAGCCTTCGAATAGGTTACAAGAATAGAATACGAAATAATGAATTAAATGCATGACAAACGATACAGAAAAATCTCAAGGTATTTTATTTTTGGTTATGTAAAATTTTGATTATCTAACAATCTTCTGGAATAGCTCAGAAATACCTATACCTCCCCAAATGCACGGTTTTGTGGAATGTTAATGGATGTTCCAGGAGAAAAGGATTGAAAAGTGAACAAAATTTGGGAAGGGCTAACTGCTGTATCATTTTTGTCTCCACCCCTCAGTGCCAGTGTCCATTAGCACACAGAAGTCTGCGATACCCCTCAGTAAGAGCACATCCATACAATATAATAAAATACATTTGACTTTATTTAGCTTAGCATTTTCCAAGCTTTTTTGACCCCAGAAAGTTTCCTCTGAAGAATCCCAAATCCCAGTGTTCAGTGAATCCCCTCTTGTATTTTGAAGACATGACATCAAGTTTCTTGACATATTACATTAGTTATTTTGTAAAAAGTAATAAAACATATTCCTGTTCGGCAGTTTTAGAAAAGAAATCTCAGGCTAGTAAATAATCTTTGTAGTAAATATTCTAATAGTCTATATTATGTATAATTATATATAATATTATATATTATAATTATGATATATTATATAAAAATGTGCTATTTTACCTTTTGTCAGGAATTTTTAAGCACTTTAAAATTAACAGCCATGTACATGTATTTTCTGTATCCTATTTTATATAGTCATAAGTTTGTTTTGAAATTCACAATTATTCTAGCGTTTAAGTACAAAGATTATTATTATTTACACCGACATTAGTTTTTACGCTTCGAGAAAGGAGGGGCAGAGGTTCAGATAACACTGAATGCCTATTTAAGCATCTAAAATTATATAGACCCTTTGAAATTCAGTTTAGAAAAGGAGAATATTCAGTGCCTCTGCACATGAACACTCTAAAGCAATTTTGTTTTGAATTTTACAAATGTGTTTTCATAAATATTTTTTTTAATTACACAGCATTTGGCCAATACCAATATAATCATGAGGAAATGCTCATAAAGTTCCTAAAATAAATATTGGTAAACTTAGTAAGTATGACAAACTGATTTATCTTAATTAATGTAGTTAGTGCTGTCTTTTGTCTCCTAAATATAAAAGGGGAATTAGTCACAAGGTTTTGGGGGGCAGGAGAGAATAAATTCTCTTTTTTATGCTTTTCTTATGCTTATGTTCAAATGACTGTGGCATGCAAATTATATCTGACACTGACTTTAGTTACAAAATAAGAACTCTAAAACACGTGTGTTGTTGATTTTGTCAAGGTTCAATTTTTAGCATTAATTTTTTTCCTAACCTACAGTCACATGAAATTTTTGCACAGAGCTCCATTTCTTAATCTACACTTTCACTGGATTGCTCTATTCTCTCACGCTTTTATTTATTTACTTTTCTCTTTGGTCTGTAATACTGAGTTTAATCTTTCAGGTACCGAGTCTTTTAAGGCTGACTCATCAGTTCAGGGTGTTTTGTGTGTTCTCTCTTTTTTCAGCCTTCTCTTTTTGCAGGAGACTTCTCTTTTGCAGGACAAAGTCCTTTTCTTCTTGACTTTTTCTTCCTATTTCTTGTTTCAGATGAAGAGGAAGCCTCCACGCCTAGTGCCGTGCCTCCAGGTTAGGATGATTCCAACTCCTTACCCCCACTTTGTAATTTATTGTTAATTGACAATAAAGAAAAAGAAAAGGCAGAGAACCTTGATGAGACAGTGTGCAAAGCGGGGTCACCAGCGTTTGCCTCTGCCAACACCAGCAGGGAAAACTTGGGCTTTAATGGTGATTTTTTTTTTTTTTAAATGAAAGGAAACTTTCTTTGTGAAATAAATAAGATTAGTAAATGTTGGGTATGAATTTTAAGGACAAAAATGTTTTTCTTTCATTTCCAGCTATATGTCCTTGTTCCCTGTTCTTTAGATATTTGAATTCTTTTATTTTATTATTGTTCTTCTACTAATCTTCCAAACAAGCTGACTTCTATTTTTTTTTTCCCCAAGACAATTTCTAGTTTTTTTCCCCCATCATGAGGAGAGACAGGGTTTAGGGGAATCCAAGAAGGTTGGAGTCAGCTGTCCATTTTCACCCCTTGCCCTTGTATCATCCGAATCACACTTTCCTTTCAGGTGTGGGTAGTCGGGCCCTGGAAAGAAAAGATTCAGGTGAGCGCTCGCCTGCAGTAAGGCGTCCCGACCCCATCCTAATATAGTCACTAATGACCTCATTTCTTGAAGCTGTTTTAATTCTAATCTTTGTTTTATTCTGTTTGTAGCTTTTTTAAAAAAGCAATATTTTATTACAAATCTTCTTACAAGAAAACTAATGTATTGAGAAATGATTAATTTTGCATGACACACACACACACACACACACACACACAAATACAGGAATTTAGCCACACATATCACAGATTTGTTTGTTTTATTGTAGATATCATTTTTTAACATTTAGCAAATACAAAGAGATCAAGAAACTGAAAATCTCCATATTTGGGATATGCTAAAGTTAGAGAATAATTCACACTTCTCTAGAACTTTATTACAGTTTGTAAAAACCTCCAAATGTATCTTGTCAGCAGTCACTACAATTTTGTGAGGTCGTACATTCACTCGACAAATTCGTGTTAAGGGCTCACTACAATCCCACTGTGGGCCTCTAAAGGGACAGGCACTTTTGCAGGCACTTGTGGGTATACAAAGGAACAAAACAATACAAATTCCTGCCCTCTTATTCCAAATATGAATGGCCATAATTCATTCTTACCATGAATATCACAGACATTCACACGCACACGCACACACACACACACACGTAATCATGTAACTACATTGTATAACTTCATTGTGAAAATGATGATTTCTAAGGATAGCATGACTGATACGTGAAAACTAAAATAACTAAATGTACATTTCCTTCTTTTCAAGAAACATTAACAGAGAGTTGGCAACCCATGCATTTTTTTTTTCCAGTTACTAAGTAGCTGAAACTGAACTTCTCTGCGTTTAGCTTTTGGAGACAGAGGGAAGGGATGTCTACAGTTCTCTCTCCTGCCCTTCTTGCTGGAGTTGACCACTGATTAATACCAGCCTAGCACTTGGAGTGCAACCTAAAAAATGAAAATAAACTTCAACTTCACTTTCAGCTTCTCTCTCTTCATGGGAAAGCCTCAGAGTTGATTTTTCTTTTTCTGTTTTTCCCCCTTTGCAGGATGCACCTAGTATTCTTGGAACTTGTGCCTTCTGGTCATGATCCGTTACTTAATTGTCAAACTACCGCCTCATTTATGCAAATCCAGTGGAATCATCTAATCATATAAAAGCAAGGAATCTAGAAATATCAGGCTAGGTCTGGCCCTAGCCCTTCTCAGTTGACCAGCAAAGTGATTTTTTCCTTTAGTCTTTTCCAGTTCTGTTGTTGTATGGACGTGGCACATTATAGTCATTCACCTATTATGACACAGTTCTGCTTTAATATACTTCCCATCATTATTTATCTGTTAGGGGACAGACAGGACGGGGAAACTCTGGCTGCCAACAAACACAAAGTAACAACCTACCTGAAAAGTTTTACTATTTCTAGGAATTAGAAAATGTTCTATATGGAAGAGGCACCCCTTGTAAGAATGGGAATCTGTCACTCTACTGATGGCTCCAGGGGAGATGGATGGAAAGAATGATGTTATATTTATCCAGGTTTATTAGACAAAGAAAAGCTTCAGCATTGACAAGAACGACAAACCCAGGTAAGTCTGCCTAAGAAGGATCTGGCCCTGAAATGATCCTTTCCTTTCTTTCTTCTCAATAGAATGGTCTCTTGGCGAATCGCCTGCTACGGAGGAACAAGACAAGCAGAACGCCAATTCCCAGCTGTCCACCCTCTTCGTGGAGAAGCCTCAAACAGGATCAGTGAAAGTTGGTGAGTGCCAAGCATTAAATCTTGCTTTCCTGTTGAAATGGAGGTGAAATTCACACCACATGAAATTTACCATTTTAAAGTGAACAACCAGTGGCTGTTCGTACACTCAGTGCTGTGCAACCACCACCTCTATCTCAACATTTTCATCACCCCAAACAGAAACCATGTACCCCACTAAGTAGTTACTGACCATTCTCCGTCCCCTACCCCTCCCCAGCCCCTGGCTAATCTGCTTTGTCTCTATGGATTTCCCTGCTCTGGATATTTGGTGTAAATGGTATCACACAATATGTGACCTTTTGTGGCTGGCTTCTTTCCAATAGCATAATGTTTCCAAGGTCCATCCAAGCTGTAGCATGAGTCAGTACTTCATTCCTTTTTATGGCTGAATACTATTCTATCATATTTATATACTAGATTCTCATTTTTCTAACCTGAAATGGAGAGTGAAAGCTATCATTTTAGGAGCCTTTAGCACATAGTTGTTGAGTTCCTAGACTCAGGAGTCAGATTGGGTTCAAATCACTTTCCTCATCTGTAAAATGGGGATACTACCTGTGAGGTGCTTTGAACAATGTCTGGTGTATCTTAAAGCTCTGAGCCAGTTTTGCTGTCATTGAGGCATACTCATTCCATAAGATGATTACAAATCTGCACACACACCATATGATAACAAGTAGTGTCTCAGCAGAAACTAGTGGGATAGAGGGTTCACTTTGGAGACATTCATTCCAAAAATATTGATTACACACCTCCTGTTTTAGACACTGTCCTGAATACTAGTATAACATGTGAGAATTCAGAACTTACAATCTTTTTAAAAATTTATTTATTTATTTTGAGAGAGAGAGAAAGTGTGGCAGGGGCAGAGAGAGAAAGACAGAGAGAGAATCCCAAGCAGGCTCAGCACCATCAACACAGATTCCAAGGCAGGGCTCCACATAACAAAGCGTGAGACCATGACCTAAGCCAAAATTGAGAGTCAGATTCCTAACCAACTGAGCCACCTAGGTGCCCCAGAACTTACAGTCTTCATGGGAGGAACAGACAATGAGAAATTAAACAAACAGATAATCACAAAAGCCAAGTGCCATGAAGGAAATAAACAGGGTGGTAAGTTAGAGAGGACCTAGTGGTCCAGGAATTTTCACAAAGTAAGTTTTTATAAGGAATATATTGTGATCAGAACAAATGAGCCACCTAGCTGACTGGTTATATTCTAAAATGACCTCTTTCAGGTCTAGAATATAGAAGTACATTGCATGTGGATGGAAATATTTGTTCCCCTTGTATTTCTAGAAGACACCAAAGTGCTTGGCTGGATGCTAGGCTAGAATTTTTATGTCCTTAGGGCCCAAAAATCAATACAAATGGATAAGTAGTTTTATTTTGAAAAGATCAATTTTATTTAGTCACATTTAGTCATGTAAATCCAGACTTCCCATCATCTTGCCTAATAAAGAGGATGGAAAAAATCCATACATTTGTGAGGCTTTCCATTTTTATTTCATTTATACATGATAAAGCCAAACAAAAATTACTTCCTTATTAACCCATTGCTCCTTTTCTGCCTCATAACTTCAAAAACAGAACAAGTTGGAGTACCCTAAGAACTCCTAGGGCATGCATAAAAAATCAGGGCACCAGTCACATCACAGCCTCTGCAGGGCAATCCTGTGTAACTCCTTCCAGCTGAGAGCAAAACTAATGGCACTTTTTACGCCACAGTCTGAATTGCTTGTGCTTTTTCTAGGTGAAAATATCACCTTTATAGCCAAAGTCAAGGCTGAAGACCTTCTTAGAAAACCCACCATCAAATGGTTCAAAGGGAAATGGATGGATCTGGCCAGCAAAGCTGGGAAGCACCTTCAGCTGAAGGAAACCTTCGAAAGGCAAACCCGGGTATGGCCCTTATCTCCTGGCACAGGGTTCAGTTCGGTCATTCCTTCTGTGTCATTTTGAGGTTCAGCTTTGAGATATTTCAGCCCCAGAAAATTCTCTAGAGTTACCACTCCTAGTGCCTATACTTGAGCCTGGTTGCCCTGCTGTGCCAGAGGCTGGGGAGCACATTGACCCCCTCCTATGTTGACAGCACTGTGCTGGAGCTCCCAGATAAAAAACATTAAGCCAATGCTGAGGAATTTCAAAAATACCTGAGATGTGATAGCTTCTGTCCATTGACAAGGTGGGGCTGAAATATGCCGGATGCATTTTGTTGCAGATGTACACATTTGAGATGCAGATCATCAAGGCCAAAGAGAACTATGCAGGAAACTACAGGTGTGAGGTCACCTATAAGGATAAGTTTGACAGCTGCACATTCGATCTTGAAGTACATGGTAAGAAAGTCTTCTTGTCTGGATAGATGTGTTTTTTCCCCCCATGGGATGTGAGGGGATAGAGGAGAAGAGGGTCATTTAACACTATGAGATTTTGAAAATAAAGTTTTCTTTCAAACTGTGTGTGTTTCTGATTGTGGTAGTCTCAGCAAGCCTGCTGAGTTAAATTGTTATGAAGCAATTTAAAAATGGAGTTTCAGGGGATTTTACTGCTAGGTACCTCTTGTCCATGCTATCTGTATTCCTTCAATCTTCTGGATAAGGGGTGATGCCATTTGTTCTTCTACTGAATGTGCCTCTTTCATTGGGTCAACTTATTCCCACTCAAGTTTGGGGGATAATTTCATATGGTACCAAGGATGTCAGGATACCCAGGTGGAAGGGAGGATTTCTCTTCTAAGGACTAATGTCAGATGGGGAATTTCTCCATCCATATGTTCTGTGTGCTGCCCAGAGTGAATTTAATAGGGTAAATGTAAATGTGTGCATGTAGATTAGGAAAAAACCACTTCTATAAGTATACAAACAGAAAGGTGACTTGGCGGCAAAAATCATAAACTTAAGATGAATCCAAAGTGTGATAAAGCCACAAGAAACAAAGCTGGTGTAATTTAATACTGTGATATAACAAGTGGAATAGGATCTAGGCTTAGAAAATAACACTACTCTCGCAACATGCTATTTGTTCCACATTTAGAGTAATGTCTTTGGCCATGGGTACCATACATCAACCTGGTTCTCTTCTGGAGTAAGGTACCCAGCAGGATGAAGAACCCAGAAACCACACCCTAATCAGCTGAATATGGTGTGAACGAGGCCAGGCATCCATAACAGATAAATAGGGGAAGTGCTGTCACACGAAAGTGTTTCAGACAAATTAGAATCTAAAGGTAGGAGTTATGAGGAGGTGAAAAAAAAATTTCTTTTCACTTAACTTCAGCATGAGTTCTTTCATTAAAGCTATGTACACAGCCTGGAAAGAGTATGAAACCCCATTTCAGGAGACGCCAAGTAAAGCCTGGGTGATCATGGACGTGCTGTAGAGATTTCTGTATCAAGTGGGAATCTGGTCCTGAGCAGGGCCTCTTCAACCTGGCCAGGAATCTCTGAGAATCACCTGAAGGGATTTTGAAGAGTATTAATTTCTGGGTGCCTGTCCCTTATCTGGTGAATCAAAATCTCCAGCAAGGAGATCAAGAAGCTGATTTTTTTTTTTTTAATTCTTCAGGTAATTCTAGTGGAAAGGCAGGTAGAATGACAGCTAGATATGGTACCTCTGTAGTCCCCACATCAATTCTGTGTGAGGGAGGATGAGGTATGATGCCTCAACAGCTCAGCCATCCAGGAGGAGAGACATCCCCCACTCCACCTGGCGTTCCTTCCATCTGAGGAATTCCCACAGCCTGGAAAGGAACTGAGCACAAAATTGCCTTCTTAATGGGTATTTATTTTATTGTTTTCTTTCCTTTCAAAGAATCTACTGGGACTACTCCAAACATTGACATCAGATCTGCTTTCAAGAGAAGGTAACTTCAAAAGGGGAATGTAGGTAGCTTTGGTATACCGTGCAAGTGCAGGGTTTTCAAACACATATTCCCTTCCTCCACACTCTTGTCTTCCAGATTAGAGCACCTCTTCACTCTAGTCAAACATACTATGTATCCAAAGGTTAGTGTTCTAGAAAAGCTGTAGGTTTAATTTCAAATCAGATGTATACTGATCATTTTTTAGATTATTCTGGTCATAGTGAAGCTCCTATTTTTTTGAAAACACACTTTTAGTCTCTTCACGTGTGACTTTGTCCTTAATTACATTATTTTCCACCAAATGTCCAAGAAAGATGTATAATGATATAGCATCAGTTGAGTGATGTCAGAAAACTTTTATTTATATTGCTTTTCATCTAGAAATTGCTTATGGAGCCATTCTCCACAATTAAGTAGTGACTTATTGAAGTTAGCGCTATTTAAATATTGGATTATTAAACGAAAGACCACTGAGTCCACTAGAATAAAGAATACTGTAGAAAGGCAAAATATAGATACCCATTGGATTTATTTTGCAACTGCCAAGGCTGAAAAATTGGGGGTTGGGGGCATGGAAGAAAAATGAAAAACAAAAAAAGTTCCAGTCTACAGGAAATGTAACTAGCCCCTTCCAGACATTATCTTACTCTCTGTATTTAATTTTTCCATAGTGTAAGTTCATTAATGAGAACAAATATTTTGTTCTTCTTAAGACTGAATCCACTTAGTTTTGTTGATAAGGAAAATCATCCCAACCTATCATAAAGCAATGATTTTAGTCTGTTAATAAAAGTCGTATTTCTCTCCTAAATTATGAATAAATGAAAATTTTAATTACTTAAAATATATTTAATGTTACCTGATCAATAAGTTGTTATTTTTTTTAAGTCATAAGTTTGAATCCTATTACTTTCCTTCCACCTTCCCTTTCTCCATGATCAGCAAATGCGTAGGTCTAAAACTATGCTCATCCTATGAGCATAGTTCTAAGAGAGGGAGACATAATCTACTAAGTTTTATGCTTTAAAAGAATAGAAATGTGTTTTCTTCAAAAGGTCTTCTCTAAATACCTGCTATTAAAGAAATTTTGGGAACACATTATTTGAGTTTAATTCTTATAACTTACGTGTTATACACACTGTTTTTAAACCCGCAGACTCTTTTCTTAGAAACCATAACTAACATTTGTAAAGAGCAGGAAACAAAATCTTCATTAAAAAATTAAACATGTAAGTAAATATGTAGTGCCATTTAAATGTCAGCTCCATAGCTTCTATTTAGAGTTTCTATGAAATCATGAAGGTGGCTGCATGCCTAATTTAAGATGCATTTCTCTATAGGAAAGTATTCCTGGTAAAGGGATCATCAATAATTTAAAGTCAATATTTTGAAAAATACATTTGAAAAGGTATAAATATCAATAAGAAAATGAAAAGTTTATAATGATTTCCCTTTAAAACAGAAAGGAATGCATCTTTTAAAAAGCTCTGCACAAGTTCCATTTTTGTTATGTTGGTATCACATTATCTGATTCAACTATTGATGGACACAAAGAAGTTACCTTTGAATATAAGCTCTGTACTTATATATTTGACACTGGTATACTTCGTTCTCCAAGCCAATCTCTGACATCAATAACAGAGATCAGCAAAAGTCCTTTGCTTTTTACACA
This sequence comes from Puma concolor, assembly GCF_028749965.1. Taxonomy (NCBI): domain Eukaryota; kingdom Metazoa; phylum Chordata; class Mammalia; order Carnivora; family Felidae; genus Puma; species Puma concolor. Next base: position 20,195,145 of record NC_141673.1, on the reverse strand, counting down.
GGTATGTTTCTACAGCCCCCAAACTTGGAAAAACAAAGTACTTTGTGTTGCTTGGCTTAAGTGCATTTGTGTTACTCTGTTTTAACACAAATCCAAGCAGTTTTATATATGCAATCTACAAAAATGCGTCTTCTGAAATCATAGAGTAACACAAGCTCTTCATGTTTACTTTTCCACAAGTACATACCCCAAAACTTAAAATGTCACTTGTGTGAAAAGAAATAGTTTGTGTTGATTTAGTCCCATGACTTGTGTGCCAGTACAAAATTGCATATACGTTATATGTAGAGTGTTTGGGGGAAACTGTTGTGTATATGTCTCAGCATTAAACCCAGATTTGCTTTTTTTTTTTTTTTTTTTTTTTGTTAATGACAGTGGAGAAGGTCAAGAGGATGCAGGGGAGCTTGACTTTAGTGGTCTCCTGAAACGTAGGTGAGAACCGAGCGATGGAGTGAGGCGCTGTGGCCTGGAAATCTTTTAGACACTCACTGAGAGAAGTCAAGTTTAAAGTGGATGTTTTTCGAAGAATTTCTCATTTCTTAAAACGTGTTTCGCTTATAGAATATAACACAGAGTCAACTAAGAAAGAGACAGAGAAACCACTGCATACTAATCTGCTAAAGATTTTAGTTGATGCTTTTTAACCTTCTTTTTAAATCTTTCATGAGTTTCACATGTTTTCTTAGTTGGGGATGAGGAGATCTGAAAACTGAGGCAGAAGACTTAAATACCTAGAAGCTTCTGATTTCTCTAATAATTTCTATCATTTCAAGCATGATCAAATAACTAGAGCCTCTATTCTCCTGCCTTTGATATTTTACCAAAAAATCAGTTCAGTTTCACAATTTTGGTAAAAGTCTGCAGGTGTATGTGTGTGTATATATATATATATATATATATATGTGTGTGTGTGTGTGTGTGTGTGTATATATATATATATAATGTTTTTAAAGGAAGACCTATTTTAAAATAGTATTTGTGATTGTATTTCATCAAATCTAAGACACCATTCATTTTAATATATGTGTTTTATAAATCAGCAAGCAATGAAAACATTGCTCCAAGGTGTTTATTATGACACACTATTGATTATAGGATACATCCTTATTTTAAAAATGTTTAGAAGTCAAAAAATACGCATTTTAGAGATAAAATAAATTAGTAAAATGGAAATAAATGTTTAGTATTATCAGTCACACTCCCTAACGTTGTTCTCTTACAATAAAATTTATAGATTTCATTATGGATATTCAGTACATAATGATTTTATAGGATTTCTCCCCATATATGCATATACATGATCATATAATGTATTATGTATGTGTTTTGTATAAAGCTATACATATTCAGATATTTATTATAGCACAACTAAAAGAAATTGATATTTGCTGAGATTTTATTTACCTACCAAATGTGCAAATAAATCATAAAACTATGATTCTAAATTAATAATATATAATATTGATATCAGTTTTCACTAACTTTTCAGGTTCACTTTTTATTACTTTTAGTGCTTTCTATGGTTACTAAAGAAATGTGTATAAATACACTTCACAACAAATTACAAGTAGAATAAAATGGACTTGTGTCTGTTCTCAGTTTAGTTGGATGGCTTTATTCAAGTCCTTATGAATGAAAAATTCCCCCAGGTCTAAAAGTTGAGGTTGAGAACAGAAATATTAACAGTATTGTTGATATTTAATAATTTAATAAATATTGGTAATTTATTAATTACCAGTGGATATTAGCCAATCAAGAGACGTTGGCAGTATCAAATATACCTTTCCCTCTTTGGCTACTTCAAATAATCATTAGTCTCAATAATATCTATTAATTCCCCAAATTTATTTAAAGCAATAGTATATGAAGTGACCCTAAGTGAAACTTAGCCTTCCTCACTTTACAGGTGAGAAATCAAAGACCAGACGTATCAAGTAACTTACCCCAAGTCATACAGCTAGAGACAGGGCAGGGACCTAAATCCACGTTTTCCTCTGAGGCAGCTCATTCCATATAAGAAATACCACACTGAATCTACTTTGGAAGTTGGTGCTTCAGTTTATAATACACATTGACACTGTAGGAAGACAAGAGATTTTTTTTCCTCCTGCAATCATTTACTCAACCAGGAAAACACTAAGTGTTTCCTTTGTGCCTTCTGTGTGCCAGTGCCTTCCAGTGCCTGGAATGCAGAAAGGGCTGTAATACACATTTGTGGGAAGGAAAAGGTGGTGGTAAAAATATGGATGTGGGTCTCAACTCTCCCAGTTACAAACTGCATGACTGGTCAAATTACATGTCCTCTCTGAGATTTGTTTTCCACATCTGTAAACGTGGAGAACAAAAACTACTTGAATCAAATGTAAAAAGCTGGCTCATAGTAGGTGTCAAATATTCACTCCCACCAAAAATGTGACATTTTCCTTTGAAGAGCCTTTATTCATAAAAAGACATAATACACACACACACACGTATCAATCAATCAAGATGTAATACAATAGATTATTAAACACCATGCTCTGATTAAAAAGGAAAAAAGAAAGAAAAAAGAATGACTACTAGTACTTTGTAGAGTCAAAGAAATCTAATTAATGATCAAAATTACTGAAGACAAAATGGGCAGCAAACATGTCTCCAGTTCTCACTTTATTTACATCCCCTAATTATGATTTTGACTCATAATTAAATTGTTAGCCTAAGACTATATTCATTTAATATACTATACTAATCACCATTATAACTTTAGAAATCATTGTGTTTTCCTACTAATTTGTGAATTGCATGTGTTTTCATTGTGACAATGACACCATTTCTACTCCAAGAGTGTGTGGCAAAATCCCTATCAAAATAAATATCTTTATATCTCTCTACAACATCTCTCTACAACAAAAGATCTCCTTGACCTGAACAAAACTGGAGTATTTCAAATAGACATTAGCTAAATTGGAATAAATCTATTAGGCAAAATCTTGTTATGGGATATTTTATATATATATATATATATATATATATATATATATATATAGCAATTATAGAAATTTTATATAGAAGAAAACTTTCAAGTATATATATAGAAATTTTATATAGAATATAAATATATATTTATATATAAATATATATTTCTATATATATATATAGAAATTTATATAGAATAAAACTTTCAAGTATATATATACTTGATGGTCCTAGTAAAGTACAAAGCAATCATAGAAATTTTATATAGAAAAAAACTTTCAAGTATACTTAAAAGTTTTATTCTATATAAAATTTCTATGATTGCTTTGTACTTTACTAGGACCATCAAGTTATAGAAATTTTGATGTAGATGAAAGTACCGTGAATGTTATATAGGTCTATCCCAATGCTTGAAAAGGAATCAGTAGTGCCTATAGAAGACGAATTTCTCTCCTACTGTAATTTAATATAACCATGCAGATAGGGCCATGCACAGCCACCATGGTAAGTAAAGATCTATTCTGGATGAGTTAAGGTAATGCTACAGGTAGAAGCCTTGACTTCACATTCAAGTAAAAAATAATGAATACTTCTCCTTGCAATTTGGAATTGAATTAAGTAATAGAAAAAGATGGACTAGGAAAGAGGTTACTGGTTTGTGGATACCAAGTTTGCTAAGATTAAGAAGATAGTAGAGCAAGGTGTATTTTAGTGTTTTAATGAAAAAAAAATGGTGAGGATGATTGGTTTTATGAATCTACCAACAAAACTGACTTAAGAAATCACACTGACAACAATGATCTTTATACTGGCTTCCCTTATATAAATATTCACATCATGGATCCAGGTATGTCTTAGTATTTGACTTGTTCTTCTTGCTATTTTAATCTAGTTTGGTATCTTTAAATCCTTTTACCAGTGTTGGGAGGATACTCGAAATGTGGATGTAATTCTTCTTGGTTGAAATACAAATTTAACACAATGTAATATGGCATATTTTTTACAGTGAGGGGACTATTTAGGCTGGAATACAAAAGAAAATAGAGCACTAATAAAGTGGTTGAAGAAACACATACAAAGACTATACATAGGTACACAGACACATTTTAATTGCAGTTTTCCAAGACTTTCTACAAAATATTTAAAGGATGTATTTGAAATTTAGACTGCTTTCAGACAGTAAACCTAGTAGATCTGGCAAATTATTACCAATATTCCAACTTTAGGACAATTTTCTTAAGCTTTTCAATTTATCTGTGTTAATAGAGTGTGTAGTTATTATCTCAGTGACATATGAAAATAATACTTGCGTATTGAGCTTTTAGGAGGCACATTTCCCTAATGGTGTTATCTGGTCCTTCCCATAAAGGTTACTGACAGGCCAATGACCTCCCACTTCCTTCCACTTTCCAGGAGATTTGCCTCAGCATCCTCCTCCACTGGGCAAAAAGACTTACACGACAATGTAAATTAGATATTTAGAAGTCATCCTTGCCTAACGCCACCCTAAATTCTATGTTAATATTTATATTCTCCTCTCCTTCCCTATGATTACAATCCAGTATTTTCTCAAAAAGTACAGTAACAGGTGTAATTAATGTGACAATGCAAACACATGTAACCCATCATTTGTTAACATGATAGCAAGAATCTGTTTTCTCACTGGTGTTTAAGATGTGTTGACCAGTTTTCCTGAAAAATCATACCCAAACCAGCATTATTCACAGTAAGTAGTCACTGTAACATTTCCAAATTAACCTGATAAAAACAGTCAACTAAGTCTTTAAAAATCAGGATTATTTAGCCAACAAAGGAAATAAATTTAAGTTACATTTTGCTTTTAAACTAGTGTTTATTCTTGATTTTTTCTTTCATTTATTGGTTTTAAAATAAGGACAGACAAGTGTACTTTAAATCTCATATCGTGCGTGTCCTTTATATTTTCTGTATGTTCTTTTGTCAGTGATCAAAATTTGGGATCATAATTTTGATAATTACACTAAGAAGTTATTTTCCCTTTGTTCATGGGACCTTAGCCATTTGCTTTAAAAGTTTAACATTTAGGGGTGCCTGAGTGGTTCAGTCGGTTAAGTGTCTGACCTTGGCTTAAGTCATGATCTTGAGGTTCGTGGGTTTGAGTCCCATGTTAGCTCTGTACTGACAGCTCAGAGCCTGGAGCCTGTGGTCTCCCTCTCTCTCTCTGCCTCTCCCCAACTCGTGCTCTGTCTCTCGAAAATAAATAAACATTAAAAAATTAAAAAAAAAAAAAGTTTAACACTTACATTTTTATAATTCATACCCAACCTGCTTTCAAAAAATTTCAAGACAGTGCTTTAAGACGAGATATGAGAGCATTTTTGGCCTCATTTTCCTTTTCTCCTGCCAATTTAGAAAAAAAAATATTTAAAAAAGTGAATGTATCCACAAAAATCATATTTAAGAAAAAAACAAAAAAAAACATTCTGGCAGTGTCAAATTTTTTTCTGTATATAAAACAGCAAAAAATGGTTGGTGTACACATTTACTAATATGGTAGGAAAATGCAATTTGCAAAATCCTAAGATTTGAAATACTTATTTGTATGTACTGTCTTCACATATAAGCTAGAATGTATACAATGAAGGGAGAAAGAGATCATTTTTCTTTTATAGACCAATATTTAAATCTTCTCATTCTTAATCCACTTTTCCAAATTATTGCAGTTGCCTATAGCCTAGATGCCAACTGATCTTAAGTTCCTCAAAATCTCACCTTCTCTTTAAACTTTCAAGTTGAAAATAAGTAAAAACATCTTCAGAACACTTCCTGATACCTTTCTCTCTCCCTAATATTGTATTGTTAACTAGGAAAGCGAGAGCGTCAATATAAGCTCACACACCTGATCTTTAACTATATGGAAGTTTCCTTGAGACTGCGGCCTTTAAGTACTCAGTCTTTAAAAAGGGGGACTTTTAACACTGAACCGACAAATCGGTACTATACTCCAGCCTTTCTTGTGCTTCGGGGTCGGTGGGCGGCTACTAAACTAGGCTATGGTTCTCCCCGGTTAGGGAGGTGAAGCCTCAGGAGGAAGAACCCGAGGTAGACGTGTGGGAGCTGCTGAAGAACGCGAACCCCAACGAGTATGAGAAGATCGCCTTCCAGTACGGCATCACCGACCTGCGCGGCATGCTCAGGCGGCTCAAGCGCATGCGCAGAGTGGAGAAGAAGAGCGCAGGTGAGCTCTCCTGGGGGAGGTGGCAGCGGGGCCAGCATCCAAAGCGGACCAAAGAAATGATGGCGAACCCCCTGCAGGGATGCTTCCTGTCTCTCTCTGGGTTTGGGGCGGGGATAGATGGGGCGGAATTTGCAGGGGTTACACTTCTTACCTTTGGCTTTGGGCGGAGGAGTTCACTGCTCTGCACATCAGTAGCTATGAGGGTAGCAGGTAGCTAGTGAACACTTAAGGTAACGGAGATTGACTTTACAAGTACCTCATACAGCGTGTAACAGAACAATAAATATCTTCCTTCTCACTGGGAATTTCTCAATGGCCCTTTCTCCAGACTCCATATCTCCCTCACTCTGAAATTCTTGATTATTACTTACAGTAGATTCGATGTCTCTTTGTTTTGCCATCATATTCTTCCACCCATTAAATGGGGACTGGGGAATTCACTTCTCACACCCAGTGCGGTTGTAAAACAGCTATGCTGCTCCCTTGAGATCTGAAGTGAATGGATTTTGTTGTGGTTTTAAATATCTCTTAAAAAATACTTTGAGATGTTGAAATTTAAAATTTACAGAAAGAAAAACAAGAGCGACACATTTTAAACTGATCATAAGCTCTTCAAAGTTTCCTATATTTGGTCATGGTCAGTTATCCGTTTTGTGACACATCAAGGTAACATATCAATCCTATTATTGTTTACTGTTTGTTAATGTCCAAATCGAATTTATTTATTTATTTAGGCACCCAACCTGGATGTCCAAGCAGAATTTAAAGTCTCTTGCCATTTCTTTTAAAAAATCTGCCCTTTATTTCTAAACCTCCCTGTAAACTGGGTGAGAAATGGACCCAGAGAAATATAGAAGTGTTTTGTTTTTTGCTTTGTTTACATAAGTCAGCCATTCCCACTATTTCAAAACTTCAAAACCTTCAGAAGTTTAATTCTTGAGAGGTATCTGAGATGATATAGTCATCACAAACATGTTAAATGCCAAAGTATAGAGCCAGCTGATATCTCTTTTCCCCCACACTGGCCTAATTCTTGCCATTAGCTCTGAATTGATGTCATGAGGTATATGATAAATAACTTTTTTAAAGCTAGTATTTATTATATCATGTTAAAATATGAGGAAGTGAGTTTAAGCAATACTATGGCAAAGTCTCAATGATGGAAATAGAAGCAGAAAAATTCCATGAGGCATTCCACAGGTGTACGTATTTTCCAAACTGTCTAAATGAGTATTATCTTTAAAATCAGGGAAAAACTATTAAATTTATTTTTTTTAATTTTTTAATGTTTATTTATTTTTGAGAGACACAGAGAGACAGAGCACAAGCAGGGGAGGGGCAGAGAGAGGGAGACACAGAATCCAAAGCAGGCTCCAGGCTCCGAGCTGTCAGCACAGAGCCAGACACGGGACTCGAACTCAGAAACTGTGAGATCATGACCTGAGTGAAGTCGGACGCTTAACTGACTGAGCCACCCAGGCGCCCCAAAAACTATGAAATTTAAAAAGAAGTTAATTTCTGCTTAGGACCTTTCAAAGATAATCTTTTTTTAAAACTACTATGTTCTATGTTATTTAAAATGTTTTGAAGTCCTGAGTTCCTAACCATATATGTATGAAGTATTTAATATGTGTCACTATTTGGACAAGTTTCCACAGTACAAAACTTTGATAAGTCTACTATTTCAATTAGTCAAAGGCATTCAGTTTCATCTTATGAGTCATTGAATTTATCTCATAAATTCTGTGTTAAAAAACTGTGACATATAAGAAGTACAGAGATAATGCCAATAATCCTGATAGGAATCATGCTAGAATAGGCATATTCTTCGAGTTCACTTTCATCTGGATCCTTTATAATTTCCTGAAGAGTTAGGACAGTCATTTTTTTAATATTAAATTTATTGTCCAGTTGGTTTCCATACAACAGCCAGGGCTCATCCCAACAGGTGCCCTCCTCAATACCAGGACAGTCATTTTTAAAGGCTCTTCAATACTCTTATGTTTCTTTCAAAAACATGTGGGTTCTCTTCTAATTGCTAAGTCATCTTATGATATATAAATCAACACAGAATTCTAAAATATAGAGGATAATTTGGAAGGTTCCTAATTTATTTCTACTTTGAGTCTCCATTTTTCATTTAGTTTTAGGTTCTTATACATACATCGACTATTTAAATTCACAGCATATGTATGCACATATTGACATAGTTTTGCTTTTTCTCTCTACCAGCTTTTGCAAAAATTCTTGACCCTGCATATCAGGTTGATAAAGGAGGCAGAGTAAGGTTTGTTGTGGAACTGGCAGACCCAAAGTTGGAGGTGAAATGGTATAAAAATGGTCAAGAGATTCGACCCAGTACAAAGTAAGTGGGCTTTGCAAATAATCAGTGATAGCTACATAAATCAAACAGTAGTTTGACTTAATTTTCTATGAATAAAAACACGCTTTTGTTATACCTTTTTAATGCAAAATCACATGGAGGGGGAGTAAAAACTTTTCATGTGTTTTGGAGCCATTAAGATTACAGTGCTATCTAAATAAAACTTTGTTTTATGTTTTAATTCTATACAAACTATTTTGAGTTATTTCAGTTCCAGTTTTGTGTCAATATAGGTTATATCTGATTATTTCAGAGCACTGTCAAAACTTCTCCCAATTTTTAAAAGAAAATTTTGAAAATTTTGAAATATATATTTGACCTACCAGCTGGGAATCACACCTTATAATTAGAGAACTTTTGTTTTTCCAAAAGGGCATCTAAAGCCTGTATTTTATTTCTTGGCCCTCTCTCAAATGAAGGAAACAGACTAATCCCTGATGTCTGATGGTATTGCTAGTCTATTATGAAACTACTTTACACAGATCCTTCTCAGCCTGAGAGATTTTCAACTCCAATATATTTTTTTAAGTTAACAGGAGCCACACTCACATTTATAAAAAGACTTTAATCCTGAAAATCTGTCACTTCTGGAGTGCAATTAGGTGGTTTCCAATTTCTTAATGTGGTCATGCCTACAGAGTGACTTTGTGATAATAATGTTTGTGTCTGATAAAAATCTCTTGAAAGCGGCTTGAATTTACCTAAAACATAATTTTAATCGGTTATTTTTATCTATAAAATGTTGTGTAATGCTTTATTCTTGAAGTCTTCAATTAGAAGATTTTCCAAATAAGAACTTTTTCTTTAGTTTGTTATAATGCTCTAATATACTCATCCATAATCCAGATCACAGACAATTAAATTTTGTGATATTCCTGGCTTTTAGTTTTTTGTCTCCAAATGCTCAAGTTCTTTTTTAGTAGATTGTTACTGTGATATGATAATACTAGTTCTTAAGCTCATTTAAAAGAACATCATGTTCTAAAAAACTACTGCCTGTAACAGTGATTAAGTTCACATTATTGCTTAAATTGTATAATCACTTATTCACCTAACAAAATCTATTGTGTCACTGCACTAAGCCATAAATGGAATCAAGGAATCAATGAGTAAGATTGAGTCCCTGTCCACCTGTAAACTAGATGAATCGGCAGGGGTGGGGGTGGTGCCTGAGTGGCTCAGTGGGTTAAACATCCGACTTTTGATCTCCGCTCAAGTCATGATCTTGCAGCAGTTCATGGGATCAAGCCCTGCCTCAGGGTCTACACCGACAGTGTGGAGCCTGCTTAGGATTCTCTCCCTATCTCTCTGTCCCTCCCCTGATCTCTCTGTCCCTCTGCCATGTTCTCTCTCTCCCTCTCTCTCTCTCTCTCCCCCCCTCCCCCACATTCTCTCTCTCAAAAATAAATAAATAAACTTTAAAAAAATAAACTAGATGAATTGGTCATTTAAAAAAATTTACAGAGTTCAAAATCTCTCTGACAACCTTAGCCAATCCTACTTTCCAACAATGGGTTAAAAAAATTAAAAAGCAAATATGTGAGTACTAATTTATATATGAAATAAAACTTCTATAAAAATACAGATGTTAAATATTATGTGTAAATATGAATATGTATTACAGTGTGCATTATGAAGCTAACAACAGTTTTCACATTTTCTGTTAACTATGTAAGATATGCTACATAAATGGCAGATCATAATTATATCCTTGACTTTCAAACATTGCTGAATTACAAGCCAAATTTGCTGGTAATAAAAAAATAAAATCAAGTTCACAGACTGTTGTCTCCCTCCCATTTCAAACAGATACATCTTTGAGCATAAAGGATGTGAAAGAATCATGTTTATCAATAACTGTGCGCTAACGGATGATTCAGAGTATTATGTGACAGCTGGTGATGAGAAATGTTCCACCGAGCTGTTTGTGCGAGGTAAAGTGCAATCTCTTACTATAGTCTTCAACAACCTTTGGCACTCCTTCTCTCAAGGGTAGTTATCAAAATGAGTGGGACAGGTAAGCTCTTGAGCTCTAGGGCACAGGTAACAGCACGCCTAGAAATGGGTTTGCTTGGGGACAGACTGGCTCTGCATGGAAGCTCCTCTACACTGGCCATTATTACGTATCCTAATTAATCTTTAAGTTTGTTGAAGACTAGAAAAGCTGAGGGGGGGGGGGAGACTGGTGAGTCTAAATACCTCATGTTTTTGACTCAAGCAAACAGTATAATTATTCTAGTTATAGCTTCTGAAACCCAACAAACTTTACTGAATAATCCTCATTTCACACATTCAGCTGATTGCAAATCCACTTCTCTCAAAATCAGTTTTATTAGTGAAAGGGAATCAATGGTTGACACCGAGGGTGCTGAAGACAATCTTTTACTAAAACATTGTGAAAAGAGCTGGAGGGTGTAGATGAAGCCCTCTGAATACAGAGAGCTCTGCAATCAGAGCTCCAACCAGAACCACCAGATCCTCCATCACAAACGTCTACCACGTGGTTTCTTATTTGCCAAAGGAAGGATATTTGATACATGTTTTGTCTGCTCTCCAGAACAATAATTGATTTGATTTGAAGAGTCTGAGAAAATTGGGAAAACTTACCCAGGGCTGCTAACTATTTATTTTGCCAACAAAGATATAAAACAAAACAAAACAAAAAACCACCTGCCAACTATCTACCACCATCTAACCATAACCCTATGGTAGATGATACTTTCTTACTGTTGGTCTTTTATCTGTGAACAAATCTGTGGTCATGAGCATATTTCAAGCATTTAATGATTCTGATTCTCCTTTTTTTTTTTTTTTTAAACAGAGCCTCCAATTATGGTAACCAAACAGCTGGAAGATATGAATGCTTACTGCGGGGAAAGAGTGGAATTAGAATGTGAGGTGTCGGAAGATGATGCTAATGTGAAATGGTAAGTAACTTTCCTGAGGTCTGTCCATTTTTAATAGATTTTTAAAAATATGCTTTTATAGATTGGAGAACAGGAAATGGCTTTTACACATATGAAAAAATTCACAACCTCATTTGTGTTAGTAGAAATGGTAACTAAAACTACAAAGATGCTGGGAGTTTTTTCACCTATGAAACTAGAAAATGATCCAGAAAATTAGACTGGTAAATGTAGGGAAGTAGGCACTTAGTAAGAAATGGATAGCTCATGGTTGTCCAGATCTGTTTGACTCCAAATCCCATGGATGCTCCTAAGTTCCAAAAGTTGCTTACTCTCACCATGCCACACTGGCAACTTACATGGAAAAATATTATATATTTTCCCTAGTTACCTTATTTTTATAGTACCTCAGAAAAATGTTTTAGGCTAAGAATCACCAATTATTTTAAAAAATAAAAGCATTTTTTTGTCCAGTTAAAGAGTGTTTTCGCAAGTTCTATGTGAGTAACATCAAAATTAAAACTAAGAGATCCATAATAAAATTAAATGCTTTGTTGAAAAGTATAGTAAATTACACAGCATGAATCTGTGGTAATTGGTACAGAGTAGATTGTTCATTCTAATCTATAATCATAGCTATCTTTAAAAAATGTTAAGTGAGGGGCGCCTGGATGGCCTAGCCAGTTAACCATCCAACTTTGGCTCAAGTCATGATCTCATGGTTGGTCCTGTCTCGGGCTCTGTGCTCACATCTCAGAGCCTGGAGTCTGCTGCAAATTCTATGTCTCCCTCTCTCTGCCTCTCTGTCTCTCTCTCTCTCTGTCTCTCTCTCTGTCTCTGAAAAATAAACATTAAAAAAATTTAAAACATATTAAGTGATGCAATTCTTATTAGTGAGTGGAAGAGTAATATTCTCTCGTAGCATATTCAACTGATTTTGAATGAGAAGAAAGAGCTTATGTTCTTTTAGTGTAATTTTTTAGACAATCCTTGTTACATTATTAATTCATTTGATGTAGTGATCATACATTCTTCAACAAATAGTTCTTAGATACCAGGATATAGCAAAAACAAAAACAAACAAACAAAAAAAACAAAACCAAGACCAATAAGGTCCATTTCCTGAAGGGTCTTTTATAAAACTTTTTATAATCTATTTAAACTCAGGTTTAAGAATGGTGAGGAGATTATTCCTGGTCCAAAATCAAGATATCGAATTAAAGTTGAGGGCAAAAAACATATTTTGATCATAGAGGGAGCAACGAAGGCTGACAGTGCAGAATATTCTGTAATGACAACGGGAGGACAATCATCTGCTAAACTTAGTGTTGACTGTAAGTAAGATCTCCTTGGGTATCTTCCAAGTTGCGTATCTACTGGTGTTGCATTTGTTAATTCAATTTTAGGAAAGTTTCTATCTATTTTATTTCTACTGGCGGCAATTTTAAATATGTAAAATTGGATTCATTCTGAGTGTCTATGTCATATCAGTCAGGGTCTCTGAAAAAGAAATCGACTACTCAGTTTAATAGTAAAACACAGGATTGGGAAGGAAGTATAAAAATCACCTGCCACAGAAATGGTCCAAATGGTTAAGAAGCACTGTAATCCCAAGACCACATAAGTAGATGATAAATACTTAGATACAATATAAAATCCTGAAAATGTTTGTGTAACCCATGAGTGAATTTGCTATCAATTCATTAAATAAACATTCAACATTCTGCAATTACATTTGGAGTGAGAAGGAAGTTACTCAAACCAAGGGGGATCAAATGAGAACATTGTAAGAACCCATTTGCTACTAAGATCCAGAAGCATGAGAGAATTTATGTACTTCCCCAAATACCTCCAAATAGTAGTCACTCCTCAATGGCAGAGTCTGTCTCTTCCAGCTGGCCATGAAAATTAAGATAGCAAATCTCACAGGAAGTTTGGTAGTAACACATGCAGAGCAGAAATCCTGCTTCCTTACTTCTTTCTTAGTCCAATTATGATTCATAGGATCACTGAATTATTCAGAAGTTATCTCAGTTACACTCACTCCTTATGCATCGCGGAGTTGTGGTCATTTTCCTTTAATACCAAAACAGTTTTTTCAGCCATGGACAGATATTTGTATCCATTTAAAGCAATTACAGTCAGTTCTGCTATAATATAACATATGCATTTCTAAAATCAATATGCTATACAAAGTTATGCAATAAAACCACAAAACTAATGGGCAGAATGAAGTTATGGGCATGACACTCAAAAGTTTTGTCAGCCACACATTAAAACAAAACAATAAGAACCTAATAAAAAAACAGTATCACAGTTTTACACAGGCCAAATGGTTAATAAATATGGCACTTTATGTTAAATGAGACCTAAAATTTCCTTGTGGAAGCAGTGTGGGGAGTGTTGTGGTTACTGAGATACTGTGACATGGTGAGAAGAGGTTATTTAAAATTGGATGGACACTGGTAATCTCAGATGTGCATGAGTATGGTTTGTATTGCATGGGTGAATTCAAGCAGCTGGTAGATGTTTGACGTGTATGTGTGTGCACACGCGTGTGTGCATTTTGTACAGTTCTACCTGTCTCAGTTCACCTGGGTGCCATTTCCTCTTTTTCATGAATGAAATCATGCATCATCAAACACAAAATTTGTGTTATGTTCTGGTTGTCCCCCAATATATCAATTGCACTGGAACAAATTCTCATTTTCAAAACAAGATACTGTCTTGCCTGTCTGGAGTTTGGGTTTGGCACTTATAAATATTGTTTCTGTAGTGAAACCTCTGAAGATTTTGACACCTCTGACTGATCAAACTGTAAACATTGGAAAAGAAATCTGCTTGAAGTGTGAAATCTCTGAAAACATATCAGGAAAATGGACTAAAAATGGCCTACCTGTTCAAGAAAGTGACCGTCTGAAGGTCATTCACAAAGGAAGGTAAGCAAGTTAGGCGATCTGTAACTTGTCTCAATATGCACTCTTCCTCTACTTCCTAAATTACATATTTGGTGAGGAAGTTTGGAGAGTAGTCATAAAGAGAGGATCTTCTTCTGGTTCTTTGCTTCCAAATAGCAAGAATGTCTGACTTCTCTGTTCTATATCATGTCCTACCAGTGATCCTTTATCTGTACCTCATGGTATGGTACTTTGTCTATTCAAAAGCCATCAACTTGGGAATGCAAGCTGGTGCAGCCACTCTGGAAAACAGTATGGAGGTTCCTCAAAAAACTAAAAATAGAACTACCCTATGACCCAGCAATTGCACTACTAGGTATTTATCCAAAGGATACAGGTATGCTGTTTCAAATGGGCACATGCACCCTAATGTTTATAGCAGCACTATCAACAATAGCCAAAGTATGGAAAGAACCCAAATGTCCATCGATGGATGAATGGATAAAGAAGATGTGGTATATATATACAGTGGAGAATTACTTTGGCAATCAAAAAGAATGAAATCTTGCCATTTGCAACTACATGGATGGAACTGGAGAATATTATGCTAAGTAAAATTAGTCAGAGAAAGACAAATATCATGACTTCACTCATATGAGGACTTTAAGAGACAAAACAGATGAACATAAGGGAAGGGAAACAAAAATAATATAAAAACAGGGAGGGGGACAAGACATGAGACTCATAAATATGGAGAACAAACAGGGGGTTACTGGAGGGGGTGTGGGAGGGGGGGATGGGCTAAATGGGTAAGGGGCATTAAGGAATCTACTCCTGAAATCATTGTTGCACTATATGCTAACTAATTTGGATGTAAATTTTAAAAAATTAAATTAAAAAAAGAAAGAAAGAAAGAACAATGACAAACGAATGAACAACAACAAAAAAAAGGGGCAAAAGAAAAACAAGCCATCAACTGATTCTTTCCATATAAACAGAAGGTTAAAGGAATGATACTGAATCCTATGGATTCAATCAAATGGATTAACTGTCCCTAACCGATAAGTGCCACATGACCTTCCCACAATTTTGGGGGGCAGACATAATATCCTAGAATCTAGCAAAGATCTAAGGCAAGAGTTCTTAAACTTGGATCTAGGGATCCTGGTTGTGAATCTGGTTAAGATCATGAATGTACTCCAGGGGGGTCCCACAAATCCTCTGAAGTTGTAAGCCAAGTCTGTGTGTACAAAAATACATACTGTTCTCCAGAGAAAGGATCAATGGTGTCCATCAGATATTCGCTGATCCCCAAAAAGTTAAGAACTACTGCTTTTAGATTTGGCATATAATGCCAAAATCAAGAATGTTCTTGGTAATTTTTTAAATCTTAAATTATGGCACTAGTGAGATGTTGTATTTTAGCCTTTTTTTAAAGCTATGTGATGAAAAAGGAATATTAGACTCTTGTGTGCATAATAATCAGGCTGTATTTGTACAAATAATTTCATATACTCAAAAATGAATATTTGATGAAGATCCATAAATAGGATAATTAAGCCTTCGCATTTATATTCTCTCTCTCTGTTTCTTGGTCTGTCTTTCTCTCCAGCCTGGAGATAGGCTTATCTCTTAATCAGATAAAGTCCAGGTGTCTCTTCAGTTGGGCCATATACAATCTAAATCTTTGCAAATTCTTAGAAATGTTTTTCTAATTTCCTTAGAATCCACAAGTTAGTGATAGCCAATGCTCTTACTGAGGATGAAGGTGATTATGTATTTGCACCAGATGCCTACTCTGTTACTTTGCCTGCCAAAGTTCATGTTGTTGGTGAGTAGATAAATCATTGCAGAGTTGTGTTCTTGTTTTTTTGTTTTTGCTTACCATGGAAATATAACACATTCAAAACTGTGATATACATGAATTGGTGTAAGTCACTAAGCATAATAGTTGATTCTTAAGAAGTCTTACAATGGAGTAGCTTTGCAAGGTGCCAGGCACCAACTACTTTGACTCCTCTTATATTCTTTTTGGCCAGATAAAACGTTGGTTCTACCAATATTTACCACTAGCAAAGTACTGGCCCAGATATTCACATGGAAATGATTGTCTGATAACAAAGGCCATATTTAATATTCTAGATCCTCCTAAGATCATCCTGGATGGTCTTGATGCTGACAATACAGTGACAGTAATAGCAGGAAGCAAGCTTCGTCTTGAAATTCCTGTCACCGGAGAACCACCTCCCAAAGCCCTTTGGAGCCGAGCCGATAAGGTTTGTTTTAAGTACACACACAGACACACACACACACACACACACACACCCCACCACACCTCCTGCCTTCCATTAGTCAAATGAAAGAAGAAAGCAAATAAATGTACAAGGGTACAGTATAGATGTAATTCCTTGGATTAAGAAAGATCACTGGTTTGGGGCGCCTGGGTAACTCAGTTGGTTGAGCATCCAACTTCGGCTCAGGTCATGAACTCACTGATCGTGAGTTAGAGCCCTGTGTCGGGCTCTGTGCTGACAGTTCAGAGCTCTCTCTCATAGCTCTGACAGCTGTGACAGCTCTCTCTGACAGTTCACAGCTCTCTCTCTCTCTCAAAAATAAATAAGGATTAAAAATTTTTAAAAAAAGAAAAATCACTGGTTTTCAGGCAAATATAATCATCATTCATCTACTTTTCATATTTCTGATTACCTACTATGTGACCAGGCATGTTTTCATGTGCTGTAAATATCCCATTTTTCATTCTAATAAGTGTCAGGGAATGAAGTGGAAGAGAAATAGATAATGAATTAGTAAATAAACAATTGAACAAAATCACTTTGATAGTAATAAGTGCTGTGAAGATTTTTTTAAAACAGTGTAATATGATTAGCAAGTGATTGCAAGGTAAATGACAATAGTCTCTATGAATGACAAAGAAACCATTATACAAAGATCAAAGGAAAAAGATTGCCAGGTAAAGTCAATGCAAGGGCAAAGGACAAGAAGAGAGGAAAAAATGAGCTTGATGTGTTGAAGGAACAGAAGAAAAGCCAGTGTGACTGGGTCAGAGTGAATAAGGAGGAAAATAATAAATAAGATTGGGTGGTAGACTAGTACTAGCTCAAGTGTCATTCTGTGGCTCCTAAAATAAAATGTGTTATGGGCAGTAAAACTATTCCGTATGATATTATAATTATGGACATATGTCATTATAGACTTGGCAAAACTCACAGATGTACAACATAAGAGTGAACCCTAATGTAAACTATAGACTTTGAATGGTAATGATGTGTCAGTGTAGGCTCATTGATTATAAGAAATATACTGCTCTGATGTGGGATGTCAGTTGTGGAGGAGGTTGGTTTGTGTGGGGGAGGGATTATATGAGAACTCTCTGTACTTTCCACAATTTTGCAGTGGGTCTAAATCTGACCCCAAAAATAGTTTATTAATTAAAAAAAAGAGTTGAAGAGTGCTTTTTCCTTTTCTGTTTTCTGGAGGAAAAAACAAAAGAGCATCATTAAGCTTTGGAACAACTTGAAACAGTGAAATGTATGTGTAATTAGAGTCCCCAAAGAGAAGGACAGAAGAATATGTAAAGAAATTAGAGCTAAAATTTTCCAAATTTGATAAAAACTAAAATTGCAGATATAAGAAGCTCAATAAAATCTAAGCACAAAGAGCATTAATAAAACCACACCAACTTGATAATAAATTATATTAAATAAATAAATAACAAAAATAAAAAATATAAAGAAAAAAAGAAAAAACCACACCAAGACCCATTAAAATCAAATTGATCAAACCCTATGATTAACAAAAAAAAAATGTTTTTAAGTAGACAGGGAAAAAAGTCACATTAAATATACAGAAATAAAGAAAAGAGTGACAGCAGATCTCTCTGGAAGCAAGGCAAGTGAGAGGACAGTGAAGCAACATCTTTAAAGAAAAAACTGTCAACCTAGAATACTATGAATTCTAAAAAATTCTATAAATTCTAAAAAAATATATCAACCTAAATTCTATACTGAGTAAAAATTTCAGAAACAAAGGCAAAATAAAATTATTTTCAGATATATAAAAGCTGAAAGAAATAATCACTGGCAGACCTGCACCACAAGAAATGCTAAAAGAAGTCATTAAGTCATAAGGAAAATAATGTCAGGTTGAATCATTTTCACAAAGGAACAAAGAGCATCAGAAATGATAACCGTGTGGATAAACATAAGAGTTTTTTTGTATTATTTCAATCTCTTTAAAAGATAATTGACTGTTTAAACAAAAATAATAATAATATACTGTGTTGTTTGTACTGTAAGTAAAATTTATGACAATAAAAACATAAGGTCAAGAAAAAAAAAAGAAGAATGGAAAGTAAGAATTAGGAGGGTGAAAAGGGAGGTATTGTAATATCGCATGAAAGTAGACTGTGAAAAGTTAAAGATGTATACCATAAACCCTAAAGGAACCACTAAAATAATGAACAAAAAGTTATAGCTAATAAACCAACAAAGGATATAATATGAAATCACAAAAAATATTTAATTAATCTAAAAGAAGGCAGAAAAAGAGGCACAAAGAACAGGGCAAGTAGAAAACAAATAGCAAGATAATAGAATTGCAATAGAAAAATTGCAATAGAAAAACAGATAAATTAGAGATTTCAATACTCTTCTCTTAGTAGTTGCTAAAACAAGAAGACAGACCATCAGTAAGGATATTTAAGATGTGAACAATACTGGCAACCATCTTGATCTAATTGACATTTACAGAATACTCCAATGACACATACAGAATGGGCATTATTTTATAGTTTTTTTTAATGCTTTTATTTATTTTTGAGACAGAGAGAGAGCATGAGCAGGGGAGGGGCAGAGGGAGAGGGAGACACAGAATCTAAAGCAGGCTCTAGGCTCTGAGCTGGCAGCACAGAGCCCGATGCGGGGCTTGAACTCACAGACTATGAGATCATGACCTGAGCTGAAGTCAGACCCTTGACCGACTCAGCCACCCAGGCGCCCCCACAATGAGCATTATTTTAAAATTGCATATGGAGGAGCGACTGTATGGTTCAGTTGGTCAAGCGTCCAACTTTGCCTCAGGTCATGATCTCAAAGTTTGTGAGTTCACGGGGCTTTGTGCTGACAGCTCAGAGTCTGGAGCCTCCTTCTGATTCTGTGTCTCCCTCTCACTCTCCCCCTCCCCAGCTTGTTCCCTCTCCCTGCCTCTCTGTCTCTCTCAAAATAATAAACATTAAAAAAAATTAATTGCGTATGGAAAATGTCTAAGGTAGACCATAAGTAAGTCTCAACAAATGTAAAAGGATTAAAGGAATACTACTAACAGTAAAGAGGAATGAATTACTGATGTATGCAACAACTTGGATGAATAATTATGCTGAATGAAAGAAGCTCAACAACAACAATTATTTTAAAAAACTGCTAATACCAAATACAAGGATATGGAACAATCAAACTCTCATACATCACTGGTAGGAATGCAAAATGGTCCACCCACTTTGGAAAACAGTTTGGTAGTTTTTTTTTTATAAAGTTAAACATGCACTTTACCATACAATCCTATAGTGAAATTCCTAGCTATCTACCCTAGAGAAATGGAGACATATGTCCACACAAAAACTTGTACATAAATGTTTATAACAGCTTTATTTATAATTGTCAAAACTTGGAAACAACCCAAAAGTCCAATTGTACAAACATACAGTTTGTACATGCATAACCCAACTGCACATGGAATATACAATAGAATACTACTCAGCAGTAAAACAGAAGGTACTAGTAATACATGTAGCAACATGGTTGAATCTAAACAGCATCATACTGAGTGAAAGAAGACAGATCCAAAAGGCTACATACTGTTTGAGTCTGTTATATGAACATTCTGGAAAAAGGAAAACTAGAGAGATAAATAACAGATTGGTGGTTGCCAGGGACCAGAATGTAGGGGTGAATGAGTTGACAGTGAAGGAACATGGGGACACTGTTGGGGATCATGGAAATGGTATGTATCTTGATTGTGGTGGTGGTAGTTACACAATCACACAAATTTGTCAGAATTCATAGAACTCTATGTATAAAAAGTGTGAATTTTACTCTATGTAAATTATATAGCACAACAGACAAGCAAACAAAATATAGAAAACTAAAGAAGATAATGCAACACCACCCTAAGTATTTTCTTTTCACATTAAAAATAAAGCAGAAAATCTTTTACAATCTTAAGATTTGAATTTGGCTAATATGAGAAAATTTTGTTCTATTATAAAACAGAAGAATTATGAAAACTATCTCAGGTATTCTTATTGTTCTCACAATCTTATGTTATTGAAGACTTATGAGTCCTAATCCAGACACAAAAAAGTAAAGAGTTAATTTAATAGTTATTAGAAAATTACCCAGTTTCTAAATTACCTTGACCTTCTCTGTTTTTTCTCTTTGTATGCTGGCTATTCATTGTCATATAGTAAATATGACCTAGGAATCAGAAAAATGGAATGCTACTTCAAATTTCTGGTTTAAGAAAGAAAGAAGGAAAGAAGTGAGGTAGAAGAAAAGGAGAAAAAGGAGGAAAAGGAGGAAGAGGAGGAGAAAGAGAAAATAAAGAAAGAAAATATAATGGAAGGCCCAACCTCACTCTGTCTTTACTTTGGGAATTAGATATTCATTCATTCATTCTGTCCTATTAGAAGGGAAAAATCAGTACTCAATAACTTGTAAGGAAAACTGGCATTGTGGTCTTCTTCAACCCTTTTCAGTATTTCTAAATTTTCAAGACACATAAATAAGCAAGTCATGATTAGTTCTTAAATATTTAATTTCATGTACAAAGAGACTCCTCTACTAAAATAACACTTCTGCACTCCTATTTTTAGTCCTCCAGCTTTCTCTTTGGTGGGTTCGTGCTTAGTGTGCTTTGGAGACAAATCCCAGTTCTTCTCATTGTTAGCCATGTGGCCCTGAGCCACAGCTTTCTCCTGTAATATGGGATGTTAACACCTTTATCTTTAGGGTTGGTGGAGGATTACATTAAGAACATGTATTTTAGGCCTTAGCACCACATCCAGCTTAAGTTCTAAGGTACTTTGGAATAGTCCTTGTCATATAGGTCATGCCGTATTTTGTTTCTCTCCTCCTTAGGCTATTATGGAGGGCAGTGGCCGGATAAGAGCAGAATCTTACCCTGACAGCAGCACTCTGGTTATTGACGTTGCTGAAAGAGATGACTCTGGTGTTTACCACATAAATCTGAAAAATGAAGCCGGGGAAGCACATGCAAGCATCAAGATTAAAGTTGTGGGTAAGTCCTCTGGGTCAACAAACTTCTAGAATCAAGTTTACATGTCCATATCCAGAGTAGGCTTTGCCAGCTCTTGGTTCTCTCAACTCTTCTGGGTAGTCAACAAATGAGACACAGATAGCTATGTTTTATAAATCACCATTGTTCTTTTTCTACCTTTCCCATTCCTTTTCTTTCCTGTCCTTCCCTTCCCTTCTCTTCTCTTCGTGTCTTCTTTTATCTTGCCCAGAGGTCCAATTGCAGGAATGTGTAACTAAAGTTAACTGTTTGGGGTTGCTGGTCATTAGCTCTCCACAGTTGTATTCCTTTCAGTTTCCTTTAAAGTCACTGAAACAATCACTAAACAATTTCCAACATCACAATCATTGTAGAAGAGTAAGATTTGCCTTAGTCCTTAGATGACGACTTAGGTGTATTTTTCCTAAGCTTGAAACCAAGTGAAATGAGTCCAGCAGATTATTGGTGGTCCAAGCTCTCTTCATCTCACTTTATTTCTCCCTTAAGAATCATATTTCATGGCACAAAAACAGACACATAGACCAATGGAATAGAATAGAAACCCCAGAACTAGACCCACAAACGTATGGCCAACTCATCTTTGACAAAGCAGGAAAGAACATCCAATGGAAAAAAGACAGTCTCTTTAACAAATGGTGCTGGGAGAACTGGACAGCAACATGCAGAAGGTTGAAACTAGACCACTTTCTCACACCATTCACAAAAATAAACTCAAAATGGATAAAGGACCTGAATGTGAGACAGGAAACCATCAAAACCTTAGAGGAGAAAGCAGGAAAAGACCTCTCTGACCTCAGCCGTAGCAATCTCTTCCTCGACACATCCCCAAAGGCAAGGGAATTAAAAGCAAAAGTGAATTACTGGGACCTTATGAAGATAAAAAGCTTCTGCACAGCAAAGGAAACAACCAACAAAACTAAAAGGCAACCAACGGAATGGGAAAAGATATTTGCAAATGACATATCGGACAAAGGGCTAATATCCAAAATCTATAAAGAGCTCACCAAACTCCACACCCGAAAAGCAAATAACCCAGTGAAGAAATGGGCAGAAAACATGAATAGACACTTCTCTAAAGAAGACATCCGGATGGCCAACAGGCACATGAAAAGATGTTCAGCGTCGCTCCTTATCAGGGAAATACAAATCAAAACCACACTCAGATATCACCTCACGCCAGTCAGAGTGGCCAAAATGAACAAATCAGGAGACTATAGATGCTGGAGAGGATGTGGAGGAACGGGAACCCTCTTGCACTGTTGGTGGGAATGCAAATTGGTGCAGCCGCTCTGGAAAGCAGTGTGGAGGTTCCTCAGAAAATTAAAAATAGACCTACCCTATGACCCAGCAATAGCAGTGCTAGGAATTTATCCAAGGGACACAGGAGTACTGATGCATAGGGGCACTTGTACCCCAATGTTCATAGCAGCACTCTCAACAATAGCCAAATTATGGAAAGAGCCTAAATGTCCATCAACTGATGAATGGATAAAGAAATTGTGGTTTATATACACAATGGAGTACTACGTGGCAATGAGAAAAAATGAAATATGGCCTTTTGTAGCAACGTGGATGGAACTGGAGAGTGTGATGCTAAGTGAAATAAGCCATACAGAGAAAGACAGATACCATATGGTTTCACTCTTATGTGGATCCTGAGAAACTTAAGAGAAACCCATGGGGGAGGGGAAAAAAAAAAAAAAAAAAAAAAAAAAAAAAAAAAAAAGAGGTTAGAGTGGGAGAGAGCCAAAACATAAGAGACTGTTGAGAACTGAGAACAAACTAAGGGTTGATGGGGGGTGGGAGGGAGGAGAGGGTGGGTGATGGGTACTGAGGAGGGCACCTTTTGGGATGAGCACTGGGTGTTGTATGGAAACCAATTTGACAATAAATTTCATATATAAATAAAAAAAAAAAAAAATAAAAAAAAAAAAAAAAAAAAAAAAAAAAAAAAAAAAAAAAAAAAAAGAATCATATTTCAAATGGACCAGAAACTAAGGTCACTTTATCAGACACTGAATTCTGTTAATAAGATATGGTAACTTGCCATTTTTGACTTGGATTTTTACCAATCAACATCTTGATTCTTCCAACTGATTTACAGTTCACTTTGTAGTTCAAAACAAAACACAACACGAAATCACATCTGATATTTATGCAATAATTTCTTGTTTACCGTTTTCAAGGTAAAGGACAAGTATCTGGAGTTCCATATGGGGCTTGCTCTCTAATGTTGTGACACTGGTTTAAAGGACTTGAATACATATTATATTTATCTTTATTGGGCTCACCTTCCCTTATCCCATATGGAGCATGACTTTTTGCCCAAATTAGTTACTACATGCATTTCGATAAACATGGAAAAGTATTCAGAAAAAACACTGCTTCTATGATTATTACCAAAAACTGATTTTCCAATTAACATTTGTCTTGTGCTCTCACTTACTCTTACTTTTTCTATCCTATTCTATTCTATTCCATTTTTTGTTTGCTACAGACATCCCTGATCCTCCAGTGGCACCAAGTGTGACAGATGTGGGAGATGATTGGTGCATCATGAACTGGGAGCCTCCTGTCTATGATGGAGGGTCCCCAATCTTAGGTAACTGCATGTCAGTCAATCTGTGAAACCACCGTTGAAGTTGAAGTCCTCTTTATGCTTATTAGTACAGAGCATATTTTAAAATATTGCATGTAGAAGAAAACCTATTCTACTTTGACTTTAAATATCCATTCAAATTGAAATATATTTTGGGATTCTTTATAAGTACTTGAGATTAAAATAACTCTGATGAATATCATCTGAGTGTTCCCTTTTTTGTTTGACATCTACATTTAATATCTAGTTTTGCAACATCTATAGGTTTAACTTTAAGTTGTTCTAATCAGTAAATATCTAGCTCCATAGAATTATGTCTATGAAAAAAAATTTTTTAGAGATAAATACTTAGAAGAATTTCCTTCCCTGTGGAACAAGAATTTTTTCTATTTGAAACTCACAAAAGTGAGTTTTCCCTCTTCTAACCTACATTGTTTGGACTCCTAGCCAAATCTATTACTCAACTGTAACAATGGTATTTCTATGGTCTATATAGGTGTGATTTATTTTTCTCTCTTATCTTCCTGTACAATTTTAATTTTTTTCTAGTCCTATTACTTTTATCTATATCCTATGATGTTAATGTTTGTATTCCCTATAATTTCTCTCAAACAACTGGTGAAATAAGGTGGCTTAAAAATATATGCATACCTGACTATTTTACTTAGAGATTTTATGAATTCTAATATCTGACAAAGTTTAATTTTGGAAGCCATGGAAAAACCTTAGTTTCCATTTCGTGTCACCTACAGGATACTTTATTGAGAGGAAAAAGAAACAAAGCTCCAGATGGATGAGGCTAAATTTTGATCTCTGCAAAGAAACAACTTTTGAGCCCAAGAAGATGATTGAAGGTGTAGCTTATGAGGTCCGCATCTTTGCAGTCAATGCCGTTGGTATCTCCAAGCCCAGTATGCCCTCCAAGCCTTTTGTTCCTTTGGGTAAGTCAGGAGATGTGTCTCTGTCATGGAAATCATTGCCCTGACTTGTGACTGCTCCCTCCAACTTCTAACAAGGCTTCTTAGAGTCGTGGGTGAGCAGGAGGTTGGAGGTGGTTAGGGGCACCTAAGAAATTGAAAAACAACTTTGGTAGAACTGAATGTCTTCATAGTGTAGACCCTGGAATTTATTACCAGAATTCCGGTGAAAGCTGTATGTGGATCTGGTTGCTGCTTCCCACTGAAAACACAAAGCTGAGCCATTGACACATGACCACTCCCCATTTGTCCTTCTGAAGGTATAATTCAGGACCTATGTGTAAACACTATAACTAAACAGAGACCACTTCTACAAAGCACTCTTGAAAACTAGTCTCTTTGCTTTACCATCACACCTTAAATGTTATCTAATGAACCAACAAAGTCAGCTCAGTAAAGGCAAAGAAATAGAAGATAAGATGTTTTCCTCTTTTATGGTAGTGAAGTACTACTTTTTTTTCAATAGAAAGAAGATTCAGTACAGGATTTATACTTTAAAATTAGAGGGTTATG
Source organism: Puma concolor (assembly GCF_028749965.1). NCBI lineage: Eukaryota > Metazoa > Chordata > Mammalia > Carnivora > Felidae > Puma > Puma concolor. The sequence continues at coordinate 20,169,366 of NC_141673.1, read as the reverse complement.
GGAAATTTACTCTGGATCATTAGATCCCAAACTCTGACTTTTTTCAACTTCCTTGGGCCTCCCAGCCTCTCATGCCAACCTCCCAAACTGGAGGGAAAGTGTGGCAGCTTTTCTGAAATTGTCCACGCCTAGCAGATCTTTACCTTCCACGCAGCATATCCTCAAGGAGTCTTCACTGAATTTTATTAAGACATAGGCCTCTCTGTATATTTTTATTTATATCCTAGTTAATTTTTAAAAAAAAATTTTTTTTAACGTTTATTTATTTTTGAGACAGAGAGAGACAGAGCATGAACGGGGGGAGGGTCAGAGAGAGGGAGACACAGAATCTGAAACAGGCTCCAGGCTCTGAGCTGTCAGCACAGAGCCCGACGCGGGGCTCGAACTCACGGACCGCGAGATCATGACCTGAGCCGAGGTCGGCCGCTCAACCGACTGAGCCACCCAGGCGCCCCATCCTAGTTAATTTTTATCACAGCTTGTGCTGTAACACCATAGTTAATCATTTCTTCTGTTTCTTTCTTTTCTTTCTTTTTTGTTTTTTATCTTTAAAGCTGTAACCAGCCCTCCTACACTTCTGGCCGTTGACTCTGTAACTGACACCACTGTCACAATGAAGTGGAGGCCCCCGGACCAGATTGGTGCAGCAGGTTTAGATGGCTATGTGCTAGAGTATTGCTTTGAAGGAAGTAAGTACAACTCGTAGTTAAAATGAATACCATCATCAATAGGTGAGATACTCCCCCCTTTCTTTTGTTATCATTCTGGGGAACTCTTCTCCTTCCTACCAAAAATGACAACAAGCATAAGTCTTCCTTCTAAGATGGATAAAAATTTAGCCCTTTTTTGGTACTTGACGCTAACAAATGGAGATCTCAAAAATATACTAGATAGGCGGCCAGATTAGACACCACGATAAATCTAAGACATAGAAAGAAGGGATTCTGACAAAACTTCAGGGATTTCCACTTCTTGAATTGGTGGAGTCAAATTGCACCAAGAAAAATAAAAGTCTAGTTAAGATGAAGCAAGTTGGACATTCTAAACCCTATACAGAGTAGAGGTCTGCTATCAAAAAAGCTGCCTACTTCTGGGTAATAAAGGGAGACTATACATTTGGCTAGCTGCTGATCATGCCTTAAAGAAGAAGAAGAAGAGAAGAAGGAGGAGGAGGAGGAGGAGGAGAAGGAGGAGGAGGAGGAGGAGGAGGAGGAGGAGGAGGAGAAGAAGAAGAAGAAGAAGAAGAAGAAGAAGAAGAAGAAGAAGAAGAAGAAGAAGGATAAAAGGAGAAGCAGGAGGAGGAGGGAGGAGGAGGAGGAGGAGGAGGAGGAAGAGAATTAAGAACAACTTTCAGTGGCAGCATTAAATCCCAGAGGGTGTAAGCAATAGGTTTGACATGTGACAGGAATTTGTCTCAGTATATAAAAATGTAATCACTGAAATTTAGAAGGAGAAGAGAAACAGTTAAAAAACTTGTTGATAGAAATAATAGACAAAGAGAAAACGACACAAGAAAATATGGGCCAGAGTGTACCTAAAACCAAAAATGATGTGAAATTCACTGAAAGCCTGTTGTGTTTTTGGTATCCTGCTTGTCATGATTTGAAAATGGATGTCTAAAACTGTCCCAGTTTGAACTCAGGCTCCACTCTAGATGAGGTAAGTAAACAACCCACTGGGGAAGCTTGTACATATCACCACAAATGATAGGCCAAGATTTAGCCTCTGAGAAAGCTCTTTGGACTCCAAACTTTAATGTGGATCTTATCTGAAGGAAAGGGAGACTACAGAGCACATTTGGGAAATGAGGAATGTGACTACAAAGGCACCCTCCCAGAAGGAAAACCTCTGGAGAAGAAACTTCCTATGAGAGAAAACTGCGGCAAAGGAAATCCCAGGCCCCTGGATTGGGGCACCCCTGGAAACCACCATTGGTGCTGGTTGGGAGGGAACAAGAGACGGGGGGACAAGGCATCCTGGTAACAGTTCCATTGACATGTGCTCTGCTCACAGAGCACGCTGCTTCATTTCTCCAGGGCTTAGAAAGCCACTAACTAAAACTAGTAGGGGCATTATGAGAAAGTTCCCAGGCATCCCAGCATAGGAGGGGGGTAGTGTCACTAATGCAAAAAGGTAAATTCTTGAGCACTTCAGAATATGGTTTATTCCCATTCTATTCCTCTCCCATTTCAAAAACTCATGAGTACTCCACTCTGTTATTTATATCACCCCACCAGCAAAATCTCCCCATCTTACATGTGATGTGGCTGCTGAGCACGAACATTTGTGTTTGTATGAAACAGAGCAAATTCTTTACTCTTTTCTTTCTGCTAGGTTTAAAAAGTAAGAAGATACAGCAAAATGATAGATGCCTGTCATTTTGATGTTACCCACCTTAGATAAAATACAACGAAGTGTATTTTACATAATTTTGTGTGTGATCTGTGTAGATACATATGTATACGGGTATATACATATGTATATGTACACAGTCATTATTATGTATATATTTTGCCACATAACGTTTTGGAATTAGCTTTCTATGGAAGTTCTTTCATAACGTGTATATCTTTCTTCTCGCAGTCTTTTCTTTCTTTATGTGGCTGCCCTATTCTTCATTCTTTTTAATGGCTGTTGTCCTCCAGACTAATTTTCTGTAGTGTTTAATGCTTTTAGATATGTCAGGTTTTATTCTGTAAGAGAATTCTTTCTTTTATAAGATCGTGTGTTGGTTTTGACTCTGCCTTTCTCTTGTTTTTGTTTTTTTTAATGCCTGCAGCACATTACTCTTCTTTGTTTTCTTCCTTCACTCTAGCTCTTTCTTTTTGTTCTTAAAAATTCTCCTCATGTATCAAACAACTTTCGTATTCCTTCCCCATCCCCTGGACACCGTTTTCTTTCTCTGTTTTCCTCAATTAAAGTGGTTCAAACGTGAAGGGATGGGCTATTTTTGTTCCCCTCTGATCTTGTTTCGTCCTGTCTTCTCTTGAAATTTCTCCTTTACTAGTTCTTCACTATTCCAAGCACGTTTTCTGTCTCCTATTTTCACTTTCTCATCAACTGTCTCTTCACTATGAAAATATCAGCACAGTGACTCCCAACCTGACCATTGGCTTAAAGAGGTATTTCTTTTTCAGTGTCCTTAAGTAATTTTTATCATCCACATGCCCTTGCAGCCACCAGGATATTTTGGCTCCCTGCTCCTTTTCCCAGTTACTCCTAGAAGGGATGGGATAAGAGAGAGGAGAAGGTTCCAAGGGGTTCCACTCCCCTGCTCTTCTCCTGATAACAGGTGAAAAGGCATCATCCCAAACCAGTGGGGGTATGCCCACAACCACCCCATGAGCCAGCAACATTCCCTCCAGTCATGTGGAACGCAGGGACCCAGGCATGCTCAATTTGTTTTCTTGACTGCAGAACTTGTTGTTATGGCAACCAGAGGCTGCCTGGGAAGACAGGGCTGGCTTTATCCTGAGTGCCTTCACTCCCAGACTGTGATGATTGAACCCCATAGCAGGAGTTCTGTGTTACCTGGGTGCCTGGGAGGACCCTCCCTGGCTGGGGTCGCAGGGACAGGTGAAAAGATAGACTGTTCCACTGTGTGCTGCTCCCTTATGGAGTCCGGGACCCGCTCCTCCTTTCTCTTCAGGGTCTTGCTTTGTTCCTTTCTACCTCTTGTTCCCACAGCTGGAGGTGCCCAGCCTCTTGTCTCCTCTTCTTCTCTGTGGCAGATGCCTCAGGACAAAAACCACAGTCTGAACACAGTAGGCTGTGGATCTCCTGAGGAACTACCCACCCCCCCCCACCCCAATGTGTTTGGTCTCTTCCGTCACTGCTCTGAAGACAAATATCTTTGCATACTTTGCATACTTTACTAACAGAGAATGCTGACTACTGATACGATATTCTTCTGGTGTGAAAGTGGGTGTCTTTAATTAATTTTAATGACGGATTCTCAAAGGTACATCAGCAAAACAGTCTGATGAAAATGGGGAGGCTGCATATGACCTACCAGGTAAAGTATTCTATGAAAGCTTTCAAACTTTCTTACTATATGATACAGTTTCTGGGAATGTTCCATGACCAAGCATGAAGTACACCTACCACCCACACATGAAAAAGTCCTTAGAGATCAAGGGGGTGGGCAGGCATTGAGCTAATAATGTGGGATCCAAGCCTCCCCCAACCAACCCTGTGGGCATAATGCATGCAAACTTTCAGAAGTTGAAATATTTGCAACCCTTGAATGCTGGGTTCAAATTCTCTTGATGTTATAGATAAAGCTACCAAAACCTTTTAAAAATATCATCATTTTTGATTGAAGTGAAAGAATGATGCCAATACCTTATAAGCCTTGTCTCCAGGGCTGTGTTTCCTGTCTGCCGTGGATATTAGCTTCTTATATTCATAAATGGAAGCATTATCAGACTCCCTATGCACATATGAGTGCCTCATAAGAAAAAAACAACCAAGATAAAACAGGGAGATTATATAACTATAAAGGTTTGTGTCTCTCATTCGTAAGAATAGTATTTTCTTGTTCTTCTGAACTTTAACATATGTAGATGGCTAAATGTCATGAGTATGTCAATCCTTATGAAACTGAATTGGAATAAAACTGCTACAAAATTCTTGGGGATAGGTACTGTGATTCAGGATGCTGTAGTATCACCTCAGTATCCTGAATCATAGTGACTGTCCCCAAGAATTCAGGATACTCTAGTATCATAGTATCCTGAATAAGAGGTTTTTCAGAAATAGCAGAATCTGATTATCCTTCTTCCTGTTACTTACATTAGCCATTCTAGGCCATTTTCATTTAAATATGAAAAATGCCTACCCATGTAATGTGAGTCCATACCAAAATCATATTTCCTCCAACTGACTTAATTGTAAGTAAAATACTAGTTTGGAGTCGACCGTACCAGTTAGGATGATTTTTTTTCACTAAACACCATTTCTCCTTCTTGTCCTTTTCTTTTATGAATTTTAGCCGAGGATTGGATAGTTGCAAACACAGATCTGATCGATAAGACCAAGTTCACCATCACAGGTCTGCCTACAGATGCAAAGATCTTTGTTCGCGTGAAGGCTGTGAACGCTGCGGGCGCCAGCGAGCCCAAATACTACTCCCAGCCCATCCTGGTGAAGGAAATCATAGGTAAGTGGCAAGGCTTTCAAAATTTTGTCTCCATTTCATGTTATTTGATTTTGCTTTTTAACCCCTTTCTTTCTCAAAACCTCCTATTTTGCTGTCCCTCCTGTGATGTATTGTAAATGCCTCCTGGGAGTTAGAAATGAACAAAACAGCTCTTATTTACCAGTGTGGAGGTCAGCTCAGAGTCTGTAACTTGGAATGAGGACCAGCTAGCTAACCTCCCCAGGCTCTGAGCCGGCTCTGGCGGGGCTGCCTGTTCCCACGGAGGGAGCGTGAATGCAGCGGTGCCAACTTCAGCAACGTGGCACCAGTGGGTCTGCGAGGCCAGAGCCGTCTTCATGGTGAGATGAACGCATTATTTGCCCTTTTCAGCGTCTGACCTCCGCCCTGACGGTGCAAAAGCAATGGCGAGTAAAACCACAGGTGCCTCAGCACAGGTCAAGTCAGAGCCACGGAACCAGACTAGTTCTTTCCGTCTTCCTCACCACCTTGCACTTGGAGTTAAAATCAGACGGCCGGCTTTGCCTTGGCATGTTCTTGCTGAAGCATAAAAATTATCCATTTATTAAACCTTGGTCCTAGAGTACACATTTTTCCTACCTCTATGTGGCAGTGAAATGCAAAGTATATATAAAGACCTCACACTGCGTGCTATAGCACAGTGGTTGTCTGTAGAAAGAGGGCTGGTACAACTGAGCCAGAGGCTGAACTAGTGACTTTTCTCACACAGTTCCATTTTACTTGAAAAAATGGCCACTTGGCAGGCATTTTTAAGAAAACAAATGGAATGAGCCTGTCACTGTGAAGAAAGCAACTTAGAGTTTTTGTTGTCAGCCTTTCAATGAAAAAATGTGAACTTTGAAGCAAAAATTGGAATTTTGGGAAACTCCTATCCATCGCCATGGACTTGACAGCCCTCAACACTTAAAAACTTTTCTCATGAAAAAAAATTTTTTCTCATGAAATAGGCGGTGATATTAACAAATGTAGTTTTTATATTGAATAAGGGAATATGTCAACATTTAGAAGATCTACGTAATGTGGTGAAGTGATGTTTTCCATTAAAAATATGCATGGGTAAGATTTACATTAAAAATGTAAGATAGAGGGGCGCCTGGGTGGCTTGGTCGGTTAGACGTCCGACTTCGGCTCAGGTCATGATCTCGCGGTCCGTGAGTTCGAGCCCCGCGTCGGGCTGTGCGCTGACCGCTCAGAGCCTGGAGCCTGTTTCGGATTCTGTTGTCTCCCTCTCTCTCTGACCCTCCCCTGTTCATGCTCTGTCTCTCTCTGTCTCAAAAATAAATAAACGTTAAAAAAAAATTTAAAAAAAATGTAAGATAGATTAGTGGATTTTAATGTAACAGAGTATGAAAAATTAATTGAAGTGGCTTCAGATTCCACGCTGCAGCTCACCTTTAAGAAATCACAATTTATCATGTTTTAGTGTAGGATCAAAAAGGAATATCCATAATTGTCTGAAAAGTTTATTAAAATATATCTCCTGTCTGTGCAAAGCCAGATTTTCTTCATTTAAATGACTTCAGCCAATACAACACATTACAACAACAGACTGAAAACAGAAACAAATAGGAGACTCCAGATATCCTCTATTAAGTCAGACATTAAATAGATTTGCTAAAATATAAAATAATTCCATTAAAACGTCACTTATGTTGTTATCTTTAAATTAATAACTAGATATTTGAAAAGTTCAGTTTTAATTTCTAATATGGTAAATATTGATAAACCCACATAAGCAGAAGCTGAGAAATTGCTTTTTTGGGAAGGGTCCTTGATAATTTTTTTTTTTCTAAATTTTTTTTTTTGACGTTTATTTATTTTTGAGACAGAGAGAGCATGAACGGGGGAGGGTCAGAGAGAGAGAGGGAGACACAGAATCTGAAACAGGCTCCAGGCTCCGAGCTGTCAGCACAGAGCCCGACGCGGGGCTTGAACTCACGGAACCGCGAGATCATGACCTGAGCCGAAGTCAGACGCTCAACCGACTGAGCCACCCAGGCACCCCGGGTCCTTGATAATTTTTAAGAGTATGTTAGAAAACTGAGACCAAATCATTTGAGAGTTCCTGTTCCAGGGGAAAGAACACTGGACTGGGGGCCTGGATATCTAAGTTCTAGACCATGTCTGCCACAGACAATTGGGAGTGAGTTACAGGATGGATGGATGGATGGATGGATGGATGGATGGATGGATGGATGCAAGAAAGCATGAAGAGTGGGGCGTCTGGATGGCTCAGTCGGTTAAGCGTCCGACTTTGGCTCAGGTCACAATTTCATGGTTCAAGCCCCGTATCGGGCTCTGTGCTGACAGCTCAGAGCCTGAAGTCTGCTTTGGATTCCATGTCTCCTTCTCTCTGCCCTTCTCTCACTCATACTCTGTCTCTCTGTCCATCTCTTAAAAATAAACATTAAAAAATTTTTCTAAAAAAAAGCATGAAGAGTATACATTTTCTTAGTAGATTCAGAAGCCAATCTTTTTAAGTTGAATCCTGTTTCCATCATTTATTAGCTAGTGACCTCAGATAAGAGGCTTGATCTTCCTGAGCCTTAATTTGTTCATCTGCAAAATGGAGATAATAATAGTATTTGACAAGAGTGCCTGGGTGGCTTGGTCAGTTAAGTGTCTGAGTTCGGCTCAGATAACAATCTCACAGTTCATGAATTTGAGCCCCATGTCAGGCTCTGGAGCCTGCTTTGGATTCTGTGTCATCCTCTCTCTCTCTGCTCCTCCCCTGCTCACACTCTGTCTCTGTCTCAAAAATAAATAAACTTTGAAAAAAAAATTTTAATAATAGTACTTGACACATCAAGAGGCTATCAGAATTAAATATATTGATCCATGTTGCTGCTTTACAGAGTGTTTGCCACATAATAAGCTCTCAATATGTGTTAGCTTTTATTATGATGATGGTTTAGTTTACTACAGAATCTGGCTGAGTCTCCTTTTCCTTATATGTAAAGTTAGGGAGTTACACGATCTCCAAATTCTCTTCCAATCCCAACAATCAGTAACCATCATCATCATCATCATCATCATCATCATCTCCTCAAATTTATTGAACACCTACTATTCTCAACCATTAATCCTCACAACTATTGTACAAATTAGGTGCTTTCATCATCCTGATTTTATGGAACAGGTGTCTGAAACCAGAACTACCATGTATCAGATCCAGGACTCAAACTCAGATCTCTAACTCAGAAGTTCATGCTTCTAAGTAGAGCATAGGACTTAAGCCTGACTCCAGGTTCTTTTTTTTTTTTTTTTTTTTTTTTGAGAGAGAGGACACAAGTGAGCAAGAGGCAGAGAGAGAGAGAGAGAGAGGGAGAGCAGCATGGCTCACCCAAAGCGGGGTTCATGTTCACCTGAAGTGGGGCTTGAGTTCACCTGAAGTAAGGCTCGAGCTCACCCACTGCAGGACTCAAACTCTCGAACTGTGAGATCATGACCTGAGCCAAAATCAAGAGTCAGATGCTTAATCGACTGAGCCACCCACCCAGGTGTCCCAAGGCTAACTCCAGGTTCTAATCCTGGCTGTGTCACCAAGGGCACATTACTCAACCTCCTATCCTCCTGTTTCTTTATCATAAAGTAAAACAGTACCTATCCTACAAGGTGGCCTTGAGGTTTAAATTAGTCCCTTCATCAAAAGTGTTTAGTCCAGTGTCTGCCACATACTAAGCCCTCAAGTGCTGGCACCTGTCTCATCCCTGTGAACCTATGAGCCTTTGACTTCCTGCTTCTGATGGGTTTGCAACAACATGCTCTAGTATCTTTATGGTGTTTAATTAATGAACATTAATACATAGTGGGCTAGGGCCACCTATTATGTACCTCGTAGCCACATGAGGAGAAAGTTACTATTCAATTCCAACAGAACTACCTAAATAACAAGTTCTAGGTACTAAAACTTTGTTTTGTTTTTTTCTGGTGAGAAAAGGTGGGCACTCCTATCAGCTAATGTGGTGCCTATGGATCTTTTGTGGAATGTTCATTGCAGGACGCATTTGCTGTCAGAAACTGAAAAATATATATAAAATCCTAAGAGAAAACTTGGTGTTTTTCTATAAAGTTGTTTTAGGCTTATAATGACTGTAAAAATAGGAAGTTGCTATAAAATCAAGGATGTCAAGGGTAAGTTCTGTTGAGTCAGACTGTGAAAATATCTCTGCTTGAAGAAAGCATTTAGAACTAAAATTACCATACATAATCTTTTAATGGCACATCTAAGATTTTACTGTAGAGACATCAGCACAAGAATATCCCAGTGACTCTCATGCCAGCATGCTTATGTAAGCCTATTTCCAGTGTACTCTACTGATCGCAAAATTATGCTGTTCTGCCCTCACTCAGAGCCTCCGAAGATTCGCATCCCAAGGCACCTGAAGCAAACCTATATCCGCAGAGTTGGAGAAGCTGTCAATCTGGTTATACCTTTCCAGGTAATAATTCAGGGGCACTTATTTTCTCTTTCCAGTGCTGGGGTGTTTAAGAAGTAGAGACAGGTACTCTAGCACTTAAATTCATCATGACCCAGGACTTCCTCAGAGGAAAAGTAGATAAATAATGCAAGAGATCTGGGGAGTGATTAAACAATCTCGTGCTTGTTGAGAAATCTATCAAACTGATAGATTTTCATTCTGCATGAGATAAATGACACCTAGCTTGGACTGGTCTGAAGACAGGGACTACAGTGGGGCAGAGAGGAAACACCAAGGAGATACCAAAACAAGAAATGCTTGAAGATTCTTTCTGGTCCTATATATCCATAAAACTAGTCTTCATTTTAAGTGAAGCTCTTGGAGTAATATTCAGGAAAACATCATGTGCTTACCTCCCATGATTACCCGAAACCAAAGGAAGAGGGATAACTGAATGTTGAAATCTTGATGCCACTAACTGAAAGATGCAAACACTGTTAAATCATGGCTCCAGCAAAAGATTCTATTGTTTACAAGATTGACCAAGCCTCACCTATAATAATCAGTTTTGGTCTCATAAACACACACACACACACACACACACACACACACACACACACACACTGTACCACCACCCCATTACTTGTCTGACTCCTTTTAGACCCCTAGACAGCACTATTCAATGGAACTTTCTGTGATGGTGGAAATATTTCACAGGTTCAATGTCCAATATTGTAGCCACGAGCCAAATGTGGCCATTGAACACTTGAAATGTGAAACTTGGAACCAGTGCAACTGGGAAGATTAATTTTTAGTTTTCCTTAATTTTAATTTGCTTTAGTTTAAACAGCCTTGTAGTTGTTACATCAGACAGCAAGACTTTAGAATTAGAATTTAGGTCTCTGCACACATTTGAACACACACACAGCTCATTCAGACCCGGGCTCCCATGACAAGCAAGCTAAAAGACAGCCAGTTCCAGCACCAGCACCTGGGGCCTGCAGCTCGAAGAAGTGATTACCTTCTACATAAAGTGTGTGAAATCAAAACGAAAGCCAAGGAGGACATGAGTATAAACAGGGCAGGGGAGGAAGGAGGTGGCTTGACGAGGTTCCTCCCACTTCTCTCCCCACACAGCCTCAAATAAAACCAGGAGTTGGCACTAGGCAGGCACGTGGGCTGGAGTGGGGCTGCTGAATCTGGGCTGCAAAATCTCCAGTTTTTGTACCATGTCTACTGCTAATGCTAATCCCAATTCCCACATCTTGGGAGTCTGTATGTCTAACTTCTGACTGGGTCTGGGGGGAGGAAAGACCATGAGAACAGGGACCTCACAGGTATGGCATCCCAGAGGCTGCTCAGCTGCCAGGAAGGGGGCAATGAGACCATTGTGTCATGTTCATCTATTTGCGGAACCTCAAGAGTTCTCATGAACATCTAGTTTGATCCTAAGAAATACCTTGTGAGGCAAGAAGGGCAGATTTCCTTACCACCACTTGACAGGAGAAGAAACTGATGTTCAGAGAAGTTAGGTGACTTGCCCAAGGTCACACAAGTAAATGGCACTTTCAAGAGCAGAGTCCATGTCTGTGGACACTTCCTCCAGTGCCTTTTTTTTTTTTCCACTGCATATATTATCGGAAAACTCTGGTTTTTGTTTCTCCAGTAGTGAAAGCAAATTGTACATTTACAGAAGTGAAACCTGGAACTGTTTTTCCTTATCTTTAACAGTATTGTTCTCCACTTCCCACGTGTAAGTCTAAGCACCCCGACCATTCTTCAAGCTCTGTAGGCAGGGGTTTGATGTGGGTCTCTCACATTTTTTATCATAACCTATCAACAAGCCATGTTAGGAGCCCAAAGGAAGGCTATGCCTTACCTGACTGAATTAATCTTCGACTCCTGTCTGCAGGGTGAGCCTGGGTCTTTGGAAATCCTAGGAAGTTCCTTTGTAATATAAACCAAAACATGTATTCTTGAATTAGATTATAATCCCCCAAAACTTTCTGTTAAAGCATAGTTTCGGCAGCTAGAAAGAGCAGAGAGAGAATTGTAGACAAGTCTGAAATGAGTGGTACGATGCTGTGGAAATAATATCATGTACATTTAGATAATAATAAAGCACGTATGTAGTGTGCAGAAGCTTTAGGAACTTCAGTCTTGGGGCACCTGGGTGGCTCAGTCAGTTAAGCGTCCAACTTGGTTGGGCTCAGGTCATGATCTCTCAGGTCGTGAGTTCAAGCCCCGCATCAGGCTCTGTGCTGACAGCTCAGAGCCTGGAGGCTGCTTCAGATTCTGTGTCTCCCTTTCTCTGCACCTCCCTTGCTTGTGCTTTCTCTCTGTCAAAAACAAATAAACATTAAAAAAGAAATTGGAAAAAAATAATACTAAAAGTACTTCAGTCTTTATAACTATTCTGTGAGATAGGTACTATCATTGTTCTCATTTTACAGTTTGGGAAATTGAGGCAGAGAGAGTTTAAATAACTTGCCCAAGGTCACACAGCTATTAAGAGGTAGAGTCAGCATCCAAATACAGATTCCAGGGCCCATGTTCTTAACCATTATGCTATGTTATACAGGCTTTGGAGCTAGAGAGACCTGGCGGTAAGACCTGGTTCCAGCACTTAAGTCACAAGGCCTTAGGCAAGTCACTTAATTCCTTTATCCAAAAAGTGAGGATAATGACATTTATTATCTTGATGGGAAGATGAAAGGAAATAGTAAACCTCATGTATCTAATGTAGTGCCTTGCACACAGAATGCAACCAACAGGCAATGCGAGTATTACTGTTTCTGCCATAGTCGCTGACCACCAGGCTGTCTCCAACCTTGCCGAAAATGGGATCAGCAACTGTCATTTTTTGTAACACTGAAAAAAAAATCTTGAAACCATCTGTTTTCCCTCCCCCTCTACTTTTTCCTGTCTTTCTCTTTAGGGAAAACCAAGGCCAGAATTAACTTGGAAGAAAGATGGTGCAGAAATTGATAAGAATCAAATAAACATTCGCAACTCTGAGACTGATACAATCATATTTATCAGAAAAGCAGAAAGGAGCCACTCTGGGAAATATGATCTGCAAGTCAAAGTGGAAAAATTTGTGGAAACGGCTTCAATCGATATCCAGATCGTTGGTAGGTTTGGAAGAATGTTCTATCAAAGCAGTATTTGTACTAATTGTCCTTGTCATTAAGGCAAGAGTAAGAATTTGTGTTAGAATGGCTTTCCATAAAATTCTTTTTTTAGAATTAAAATTACATTGGTAAATGTGTATTTCAAAATACCTTTTTTCTTACTAGAAAAACTAATCATGGAGACTTAGGGCATATATGTTAAAGAAAATTAATATATGTACTTTTTAGTGCAAACCATCTGTACCGCTTCATAATCCAGTTCTCTCTTATTCTGTTTCTCAAGTCCTTGATGATGAAACTATTTCCTGTTTTGAATTCTGGCATAAAAAACAAAGCAGATTCTAAACATAGTTTAACATGTTTCTTACCACACCTAAATTTTTCAACTAATACAGTTTTAATGGAGAGGGAAGAGTTTTTTCAAATGTAAGGAAGATGTACCTAAATAGTTAAACACCTAATTGGTTATTCCTACAGGGCTAGATACTCACTCTCCTGTCCAAATAAATGAATAAATAAGTGTAGCTCTTACTTCTGTCCAGAGTTAGGGTAATAGAGGGAGGATCTCTCACAGATAGGCCCCTCTCACTTGAACTGTTCTGTAATTTTTGCAATGCGAAGAAATGCATCTAAGAGCATAGCTACAGAAGCCTTGTTTCCAGTCCAGTCATTTTTATTATTATATTTCAGCAAATTTGCTGAAACTAGGAGTTTCTCACTAAAGGAGAAACTTCCTGTTGGCTGAAATTTCATGCCCTTTAAGCTAAGTACTGTCTTCCTACTGGCTAACCGTTCTTGATTTCTGTTAAGTTGAGGGGAGTGCTGAGGCTACCCTGTGCCCTTGGATCTGGCTGGGCTCCATTCTAATGGGAACCCCCATGGAAGCCCCACTCTAATGGGAGCCTCCAGGTCTGGAAGAGCACCTTCCCTCTGAAACACACAGAAGGACTTCTCTTTTCCACTTTGCCATGTAGTTACTTTAACAGGTAGTTCTAAGTGCCCAGGACATTGCTTGCACACTCAAAGTGTTCAATAAATAATGATTATTATTCTAGTTATTTTATTGGTTCCAAATTTAACATTGGCAGAGAGATAAAATAAGTTTTATTCATGCACGTTAAAGGCACCTTTTGGGTACAGCAGAGGAACCCACTCACAGGCTGTGGCCTCCATGCCGCGCACCAAAAGCCAGAGCTGCTTGGCCCAGATGGGCTCTAAGATTTGGAGCCCAGGGTCAGCTTACATTTCCCATTAGGCAGTGTAGCCTTGTGATTCATTGCCAGTAGCCTGCTCTTGGAGTGAAGGTTGATGAGGTTTGAAATTTCATTTAAATTTTCCTTTCAAAATCCTTGTCTTTCCATGAAGATAAAAGTCAAGAGTTTCCAGATGAGCTTAGCTGGAGTGCATTCCACTCTCCTAAAGTTTAAGAATGGTGAAAGAAATGTGGGTAGAAATGCAGGGAAGGAAGGGCATTTTAAAATATCTTCCTACAATGAAGTACAGCAGTCCTGTTTATTGATGGAGACAGGTTCCCAGACGTCTGAAACTGTGAGTAGTACCAAACCCTATATATGCTGTTTTGTCCTATACGTACATACCTATGATAAAATTCAATTTATAAATTAGGCACAGTAAGAGATTAACAAAAGTAACTAACAATAAAACAGAACAAGTACAACCATGTACCGTAATAAAAGTTAATCTCTCTCACAAAATATCTCACTGTACTGTACTCACCCTTCTTCTGATGATGTGAGATGATAAAATGCCTACATGATGACATGAAGTAAGGTGAATGATGCAGGCGTTGTGACATAGCATTAGGTTACCACTGACTTTCTGACACTATATCAGAAGGAGGAGCATCTGCTTCCGGATCTTGGTTGCCTGGGGTAATGGAAACCTCTGAAAGCAAAACAGCCATTAAGGTGGGGGACCACTGCATATGTTGGGAGGGAAAATGACCTCATAATGATGTCATGAATTCGTCCTCTAGACCGTCCAGGTCCACCTCAACTGGTGAAGATTGAGGATGTCTGGGGAGAGAATGTTGCTCTATCATGGATACCACCAAAGGATGATGGAAATGCAGCCATCACAGGGTACACGATCCAGAAAGCTGATAAGAAGAGCATGGTAAGGTCTGGCCATCTCTGGTTTAGCAGCAGCAAAATCGCATTTCATCAAAAGTAAAGGGGGGCAGGGCATGAGGTCCTCTTAAGGACATGAATATTTACTTTGCTTGGTTATCATGAGGCTAAAACAGTATGAAGCAGCTGACATAGTGCTCAATGGAATTCAATACATTCATTTGTTCAACAAATATTTAGTCACTCTGGATTCTGACTCAGATTTATATCCATGCAACTCTTTCTCCTTGTAAAATAAATGTTGGATAACATGTATAGAAAGAGACCAGTTAGAAAAGAAAGATTCTGAAGAGAACAGCAAGTGCAAAGTTCCTGAAGAGGGAAGGAGCTTATTAGTGTGTTCAAGAGGCAACCTAGTCAGAGTACGATTTATTATTACCTGTATTTAATAGATGAGGAAACTGAGGCTCAGAAAGGATAAATGACTTGCTCGAGATCACCATTTTAAATGTTAAAGTCTAGGTGCTCCTGCATCAGAATCCATCCTCTACACCGTACTACTGCCCTACCTGTATGTGAATGAATGAATAAATGAATATTTGGGCACACAATGGCATCGAGCCCCTCTTCTTTCTCATAGGAAGAGTGAAATATCATACTTAATGATATTGACAGGAAGTCTTCAGGCATTTACACTAGTAGATGTCAGTAAGAACTTGTCTTCTTGGATAGCCAGTCAAGTCCAGGTGAACCTGGATGGACTTTCTCACTGTTGACTGAGTTCTAACTGGTGACAGAGACTGATCCCCAACCTCTGCACCCCTGTGTTTCTGTCTGTCCAGTGTAATTCCCAGGAGATACCACACCATTGTCTCATTGTGGCTACAGATGCTACTCTTCACTTAAATTCCTGTTGTCATTCATAACTTCATAGACATTTTTTTCATTATGTGTGCCAACACATTAATTTATTCTTCACTTATGTTGAGCACTGTTCTAGCTACTGGATCGGGGGGAAAAAAAGGAGCACTCACAATCTAGGCAAGAAGAAAAACATCATAAAACCAAATGACAAAGCAATACAATAAATGCTGGAATAAATTTTGGAATAAAGTGCTCTGGGAATAAAGGAAGTCATAACTACATTTGCCTGGTGTCCTAAAAATATTCAAAATATGGACCACCCGGGTGGCTCAGTCAGTTAAGTGTCCAATACCTGATCTCATCTCAGGTCTTGATCTCAAGGATGTGAGTTCAAGCCACTTTGTGTTGGGCTCTTACTCTGGGCATGGAGCCTACTTAAAAAATATATATCTAAAATACTGAGATAATGATGGCCCCTAAAAATTCTAAGAAAAATCCTTTTCCTTTATGCACTTTTTATCAGAAAATGTATTTTCTTGGGGCACCTGAAAGCATGTGGCTCAGCTGGTTAAGCGTCCAACTCTTGATTTCAGCTTAGGTCATGATCTCATGATTCATGTGTTCAACCCCAAGTCCGGCTCTGACAGGGCGGAAGGGCGGAACCTGCTGGTGATTCTCTCCTCTCTCTCTGCCCTTCCCCCATGCTCTCTCTCTCTCTCTCTTTCTCTTTCTCTCTCTCAATATAAATAAAAATAAAATTTAAAAACATCTAAAAAATGTATTTTCTCAATTAGTGGTACTAAACATCTGTGGTTCTCTACTGGTTGCAAGATAAACTTTGAGACCACTATATTTCTTGGTATGGTGAGGAAAAATTGAAAAGAAAATTACTTGTTTTAGCTTCTCATTCATTCATTCATTCATTCGGGTAGTCAATAAACATTTATTTTGTGCATAGTACCTACTATGTGCCAGGTATTATAATAGGCACTGGAGATACAGGGATAAGAAGAAAAGTTGTGTTTTCTTCTCATCGTGCTGTGTCCATTTCAGTGGAGGAGGTAGACAGGAAACAAGTAAAACAGTAAATATATAATGTCATTTAAGGTAGCAAGTGCTGCAAAGAAAACTTAGCCAGGTTAAGGTGAAAGAGTATCACCAGCACAGAATGGTGGGAGGGTGAACAGTCAGGGAAGAGGTTTAATATCTGAGCAAAGACCCAGAAGAACCTACTTTAATATTAGGCAAACTTATTGGGTGATATTAATTTTTCTCTAGTGATTTAGCATCATCTCTTCTTCAGAATAGATGTTTGCACAAAAATCCCTTTTTAATGTTTTTTTTCAAATTTATTCTTGAGAGAAAGAGAGAGCGGGGGAGTGGCAGAGAGAGAGGGGGCCAGAGAATCCAAATTGGGCTCTGCACTGACAGCAGACAGCCTGATTTAGGGCTCGAACTCACAAACCGCAAGATCGTGACCTGAGCCAAAGTTGGATGCTTAACTGACTGAGCCACCCAGGCGCCCCTGTTTACACTAAAATTCTAAAATCAGATGTTGTTATACAAAAGATAGGTGACAGACACTGTACACTTAGGAAGAAAATATAAAGGTAGGAGTTGACATCTAGGGTATATGAATCTAATGTGTAAATGAAGATTAAACTATAGGGGTGCCTAGGTGGCTCAGTCGGTTAAACATCTGACTCTTGCTTTCAGCTCAGGTCATGATCTCATGGTTCGTGAGTTCAAGGTCCCTCATCGGGCTCTGTGCTGATAGTGTGGAACCTGCTTGGGATTCTCTGTCTCCCTCTCTTGCTGCACTTCCCTGACTCACGCTCTCTCTCTCTCTCTCTCTCTCTCTCTCAAAAAAAAAAATAAATAAAGATTTAAAAAAATATTAAATTATACATAATCAAGTATAAGTATATTATAAAATGTTAAACAAATTAAATGTACGTTGTTAGTACTCTCAATATAAAAATCAGTGCTATTTTTCTCATAGTTAATAAAACATCCCCACTGTTTATTCTAATCAACAGTTGGAATAGTTGTGTGTTTTTAGATGATTTTTCTCAAAAAAAAATTTTTTTTTTCCTTTAGGAATGGTTCACTGTCATTGAGCATTACCACCGAACCAATGCTACCATTACTGAACTGGTCATAGGAAATGAATATTATTTCCGGGTCTTTGCTGAGAACATGTGTGGCCTCAGTGAGGATGCAACAATGACTAAGGAGAGTGCTGTGATCGCCAAGGATGGTGAGTTAGCAGTGGACTCATATAAGGAGGTTCTGGACTCAATTCCAGTATGTGGGGGTGTGAGGGGTTTCCTTTTGGTTTTGTTTTGTTTTGTTTTGTTTTGTTTTGTTTTGTTTTGTTTTGTTTTGTTTTATAGAGGCTTCCCTACCAGGATTAAATCCAATCTCCAGCCCCTCTCCCTTCCCTGGAGGTCTGGGGATGGGACTGAAAGTTTGAAACCACTAATCACAGCTGGCAACAAGTCCCCATCCTTCAGTCCAAAGGTCACCTCATTAATTTAACAAAAGACCCTTTTATAACTTTCCTCCCTTAGGAAATTTCAAGGGTTTTAGGAGCTCTGTGACAGAAATGGGGCCAGAAGACCAAATATTTACAGTGAAGTCTTGGATTGCGAGTGTTCCGCAAGACACGAACATTTCTAATGTATTTTTATGAGATAAACGAGTTGTCTTGCAGTGCTAGTAGTATGTGATGCCGGTCATCACGTGATCATAACTAAGCCAATGTTTCCTGAAATTCACTTTGATATACCAGTGCTTTGGATTACAAGCATGTTTCCGGAATGAATTATGCTTGCAAACCAAGGTTTTAATGTATTTCTTATTATAAATCACAATATTACAACTGGACATCTGGAAACCCCAGTTTTCAATGACTAGATGTTCTCAAGAAGACTGGCTATAGAGATGTGGTGAAAGGGAATTCAGAAACTGATAAACACATATTTTTAAATTGTGGTAAAAATGTTTGACTAAAATGTTGATTTTACCAGTAAAAATTTTTATTTTTATTTATTTTTTAACTGTTTATTTATGTATTTTGAGAGGGGGTGGGCAGAGAGAGGGAGAGAGGGCATCCCAAGCAGTCTCCACTCTGTCAGCACAGTGCCCAACGTGGGGCTCAATCTCACAAACTGAGATTATGACCTAAACTAAAATCAAGAATCAGAGGCTTAACTGATTGAACAACCCAGGGTGCCCCTTGTTTTTATTTTTAATATTGCATTTTTTAAAAAATATAAACTTTCTGACTTCTTTCCAACTTCTGGGCTGTGGGTCTGGATGGCTAAAATCAGAGATAGGAATTTCATTTCCTCATAAACCACTGTCCTTAAAGTCCTCATTGCTCATTGCCTTTACATTAAAATATACTGTTGATCAAAATATTCAGATACCAGATTCTTCTCAGTATTTCTTTCAGTCTCAGATGGCCGTACTGACTTTGTGTCCCAGTGCGATTGTCCGTTTGTACACTTCAGAATGAATGTTGTGTGGAATTCACCCATATTTTTACATGTTTTTATAAGCTCAGGGGAGTTTTAACCATGAATAAAGTATGCCAAGAATGACATATTCTCAGGCCAATTTGTGTTTTTCTAATGCTTGTTTTTAAGGTAAAATCTACAAAAATCCAGTGTATGAAGATTTTGATTTCACGGAGGCACCCATGTTTACTCAGCCTTTGGTTAACACCTATGCTGTGGCTGGTTACAATGCCACCCTGAACTGCAGTGTGAGAGGAAATCCTAAGGTACCATTTTTTCAATCACATTAGTTAAATTTAAGAATTAGTCCCAAATTCCCCTTTGTTTTAAAATTTTTTTTAACATTTTTATTTATTTTTGAGAGACCGAGCATGAACGGGAGAGGGGCAGAGAGAGAGGGAGACACAGAATCCAAAGCAGGCTCCAGGTTCTGAGCTGTCAGCACAGAGCCTGATGCGGGGCTCAAACCCACAAACCGTGAGATCATGACCTGAGCTGAAGTCGGATGCTTAACTGACTGAGCCACCCAGGTGCCCCCAAATCCCCTTTTTGTTTTATGTTAGACACATTATAATTGCAAATAACAATATAAGTTGTGCTATTGTATCTTTTTCTGGGATAGGGAGGAGAGTGCAGCATTGTGGTGTTGGTGGATAATTAGGTCCACTATTTAAATACAGTAGTAAAAAAATGCTTATATTTCTTTACTAAATAAAAGATGACTATTTAGGAAAACCCAAAACACCCATTTTAAAAAATACTGAGAGGTAAGGAGATGGAAGTAATATTGTTTCACCTGAAAAATCTGGTGGTAATATTGATTCATCAAATTTTCTAAAATAGATTAAAGCAAATGATGATACTGTAATGCAAGGCAGAATATAAAATGTGCTGTCCTAGGAAGGAAGAAATCATATCTGATTGAAGAGATTTAGAAAGGTTTTAAGGTTTCTTGATGGCATTTGAAAAGAGCAACGAATTAATGAATGTTTCCCATAGAGATATTTTTTTTCCTGGTGGCACTGTGGGAAAAGTGCCCTAGAATTTGGAGACATTGCAAAGTGGTATGATTCCTGCATATACCATCAGCAGGAATAGACGAGTCAAGGGAGAAGTTACACTGAGAATGAGAGGAAGATCCTGAATTCATCTTTAGTTGGAAGTGATGTCGATACAAGCAGGAATGACCAGGAGGGAGAGGAGAGGTCACCAGAGCTTAAGAGAAAGGCCAGAGCTGTGACTCATCCTAGGCATGGGGGTGCTGTATTCCATCTCTTGGAGCCGAAACTATAGAAAGGAATATCATTGAGGAAAGAGACTAGTAATCAAAAAGCCAAAGTCCAAGGGGTAAGCCTCAGTGAATGCTCCCATTTGAAAGGGCGAAGAAGGATGGAGGGAGGAAGATGATGGTATGAAGGAGACAGAAAAGAAAGTCTCTAGAGTCTGAGCAAGGCAAAAGCATATAAGAGGCAGAAGAGAGAATATGGAGAGTGTACATTTACCAAAGGGAGAAGAGAATATGGGAAGGCAGGGGAGGGTCAAGGGTGATCGAATGTAATTCAGAGGCCAAGGAGAATAGAGTCAGCTTCCTGGGTGACTGGTCATTACCGATCTTGCATTATCTGAAGTGGACCCATTCCACTAGATGAATAGAGCTCTTTGAGGAGAGATGAAATGGTGAGGAGGCATAAGCAGCCCCTAAAGAATTAGAAAAGAATGTCAGGAAAAGGAAGTGGGGAAAATCAGATAGTTGTGACACCTTATGAGGATTCTCTGAAAAATGCCCAGCAACATACACTCTCCAGGGTAAGTTGACATCAGGAACCTGTAGATCAAATTAGAATGCATCTGAATTCATTTGGGAAGAGAGCCCCAGAGCTGTCTTCTGAACAAGTCTGGCTTGCTTCCGACCTGCCCATTTGTTTTCTTGCCAAGCACCATGTAGAATTTAATTTGAAAGGAACAGTGCTCAAGTAGATGTGGATTCTTCTCAGATATACTTTCTTTCTAAGCCATGCTTTAAAATTTGGTCACTGGCTTTAATGGTCTATTATTTATTATGCTAATTACTGATATATTTTGACTTATTTTCTTCAATCTTAACTTCAGCCCAAAATAACCTGGATGAAAAACAAAGTTGCTATTGTGGATGACCCAAGATACAGGATGTTCAGCAACCAAGGGGTCTGTACTCTGGAGATTCGCAAGCCTAGCCCCTATGATGGAGGCACTTACTGCTGCAAAGCTGTCAATGACCTTGGGACAGTGGAGATCGAATGCAAACTGGAGGTGAAAGGTATGACATCAAAGATCTCATGTATAAACTGAAATGGAAGAAAATCATTTATTTATCGTCCTTACTGCAAAATCCAAATTACGTGCTAAAATGTTTGGGGGTGGCAGAGGAAGGGGAGAGAGAATTCTGGGACAGAAGACATTATTACATTCTGCATTCACTCTGATTTGTTTAAATAGACTTATTCTCATCTCTTGCAATTCTTGTTAACTAAATGAATATTAATGTCAGTGGAATGCTAGCATGTGTACAGCATGGTGAGGATGAGTAAAGTCAAGGGAATATGACTTTCATGATATAATCCATTTATTTAAAAAAGTCTAGTGCAAAGCTCATCTAATGAAGCTACAATTAAGGAATTTACACGATTTTTAATTAGTTTACTATTTTGTGAAACTTCTAATATATATATGGGTAAGTTTGCTAATTTAGCATTTAATATTGCACATAGAGAATATAGCATATCCATATTATTGTATTATAATCAGTTGCTTTTAAAATCTCATTAAAAATTTTCCATTTATAGGTATGTATTTCATTTATATTAGTTTTTAGAAATGCTGCAACTAATGTAAACCAAGAAACATATAAGGATTTATGTGGTAGAAAAGTCTCAGAATAACCTGTCATCTTAATCAATTTTTATAGTAATTGGGTGTAATTTTTATACTGGAGTTTTTTTCTTGACAATCAAATGGTACTTTGGGATACCATGAAAACTATAGCTGTCAGAGTCTCTGTTATGAGATAATGGGTGACATGATCCTAATGTCTTTTCTCTTTTTCTTATTATGTTATATTGCTTTTCTGTGATAACCAAAATCTTTATTTTTTCTACCTCTCTGTAATGAAGAAATTATGATTCAAAAGTCAGAAAGATAACTTTGTAAATATCTATTTTAGAAAAAAATAGTAAATACTTAAAGTATTAATGTTAAAAAAGAGGTTTTAGTCTTAAATCTAGTATAAATAAAGACACTTTTTGAAAAAATTTTTTCATAACTTAAAAAAAAGTATTCTTTCTGCTATGATTTCTGTCCATTCTCAAGTAATACAGTATAGTAGATTGATAACTGAATAAGTAGAAATTTTTAAATTTTTTTCTCTCAAATATAAAACAATAATATTCTTACAAAGTGTCAAACATGACTATTGAGAAAGTGTTTACAAATTTAAGCATTATTTTTATCTGTTTATTAGTTCTAAATTCAAACTAAGTTAAGAGTTGCAAATATATCTGGTTTCTCAACCCCTAGCTTTTTTAAAGTATTGTTGGTACTTATGTCTCAATATCCAACAAAATCCAACAAAAAACTAGTACTACTTCTGCATGCTTTGAAAATAAAAGAATGTTGCTAATGGTGTAAAATGATTATTTCATAAATGGTTCAACATTTGAGATCCTCCATAGAAGCAAATAATACTATACAGATAGATGATATATCATTTATAGTAATCATATATTAAATTATATAGTAACTGAATTTAATAATATAAAGAATGTATCCTAGTACATGAGTTCATAATAAGGCATCAACTGTGGTATATTGGTGAAAACTTTTAGTCCTAAGAGTAAACCCAAGATTGTTTATCATCAGATTGTTATCTGATAATAGGTGACTTGAATCAAGTTAAGCTGTGAAAAAAAAAAAAAAGAAAAAGGTAAGAATGTCAACGGAGAATAAATAAATACTGGTACAAATATTCTAATTCTACAGTGATATATCAAGGACTAAATACCCCTGGACAACCAATCTTCCTGGAGGGGCAGCAACAGGTTTTAAAAGTTCATATCCCACTGGATATTTCTACTTTCTGTTCCATTCCTCTTACATGAAATCGCACTTTGCATGTAAAGCTTGACTTTCTCATTTGCTTTTCATTGTATCTGTTAGCAGCTCATGGCATACAGTGTTTATGCCATGAACAGGAAGGCCAAATTATTCAAGGATATTAATTAATGTAGGCACTATGTTTTGTCAGAAAACTAAGTACTATACCACACATCCCCATAAATAAAGCCAAAGAGCTACATTTTAAGATGACCTCATTGGAGATATCAGATTATCAAAACTTGGGAATCAATGACATTTCTTTAATATTTTCATTTTCCAAATGAAGAGAAATATGATCTTCCTTTAAGATAATTTCTGCTGTAGTTTCCTTAGATTCATGTTGAGCATTTTTAATTTACTAAGTTGTAGGAAAAATATTCTAGACATTTTTGATGAAGAAAGGACACAAATATTTAGAATATTTGGATCCAATATTTGGAAACTTTCATATTTAAGATTTCCAATGAAATATTTACCAATAGAATGTCTATGACCTCTCCATCTGTTGGACATTTTGGATATTTTCATGGAACTAAAATTATTTCATATATTTATGAACTTGAAAGAAAATTTTGGGTCCCATTACTAAATGTATTAAACAATAAATGAGTGCTATTCTACAAGTATAATTCACCCCCATTTGGAATAATGAATTGAGAAGTTCTTTGGGACTGGGTAAACAACCTGATGTAAACTCTAATGTTGTAAATCTATGCCTGAGTTTACAATTCCCAGAGATAATGTCAGCTTGCAAAAGATGACCAAAGTAGGGCTCTTTCTTTAAGGTTTTGTAGATTATACATAGAGTAGCTTTCTACCCTAAGTTTGTTTAGGCCTTGTGTTTATTTAGATCAGTCATATATAATCAGTTCAGAATACAATATTATAGAATATACTAGTTTAATATTTTTATCTACTTGATAATTTTGCCTTTTAGCATTTCAACATATATATATGTACACTAATGCTTTGTCTCTTGTCTCTGTTTTTCTTTTGTTGAAAAACACAATATATATATGTTGTAGGTTTTTTTTTTTTAAGCTAATGGTTTGGAAGCTTTTACCATAAATATTCACTGTACAATCAAGTTGGCTTTGCCACCTGATCAGGCAAAGTTGTTGTGCATATTAATAAATGTTTTACATATTAATTTTCCTTTTGAAGTGACTGGATCCCTGCCCTTCACTCCATATGCTTCTATTTTCCTACATCTTTCACATGACTAAGGATTAATGAAATCACCTCATCATAATCATGACTATAATTTCATCCAACAAGTACTCAACTTTGGTTTTAGCACTTTATTAATGCTTACAACTTCTCTCTTTCTCTCTTTCCCTTAGTTGTAGCACAGTAAGGATTTTTGAATGTATATTATCATCTAAGGTAAGCTTTCATATGGTTTTGGCATATGAAGCTTATGACTGTCATAAGCCATACAAAGCCTGTGGAGTATGGCATGATTTTCATTCTGTAATCCAATGAAAATAGACTATTTAAAATCTCTAACTTTGTAGTTTTAATTTGTATTTAAGTATCTTGACATTAACAGCTAGTACTTACTCATCACAACAATCTCCTGTTGACATGAAGCAAGTTGTTGAATGCAGTAAAGCATGAATTAATGCATTTAATGTTGATGAAAATGATACCCAAGCATTCTGAACGCTTTGCATCAAGGAATGGACATGTACATAAGCGGCATCATTTCTACCAATATGTGACTTGAATTTTTTTTTTTTTTAAAAAGGAGAATGACTTTCCCAAATTTGCATTAAAGGAGTTTTAAGAATGTTCAAATGGCATGCTGTTTTTGCCTGGACGTGAGTTTATTAGCAAGTAGTGAAGCACTTCCTTAAAGGACCATGAATTTTTATAGTTTCATGGGTTCTCTTGTGAAGGGGTACTTTTATTTTATAAATATAATTCAGACACATGGAAGGTAAGTTTGAAATAGTAGTAGGATTTTTCACGTTCAGAAGGCATTGGACACGTTTTACTATTTTTAACAAAATCTTTCCAATTTTTGCACTTTGATAGTGTATAAATAGCCAAAATTAAAGGAGTGGTTCCTTTTTTCTTCTCCACTGTGCTTGAGTTGGAGTTCTTTGTGCTAAATTAAAAGGAACATTGGGGCGCCTGGGTGGCGCAGTCGGTTAAGCGTCCGACTTCAGCCAGGTCACGATCTCGCAGTCCGTGAGGTCGAGCCCCGCGTCGGGCTCTGGGCTGATGGCTCAGAGCCTGGAGCCTGTTTCTGATTCTGTGTCTCCCTCTCTCTCTGCCCCTCCCCCGTTCATGCTCTGTCTCTCTCTGTCCCAAAAAAATAAATAAACGTTAAAAAAAAAAAAATTTAAAAGGAACATTAACGAACAGGAAAACAGTTCTTCTCACTGATTCATAACATGGTCTACATCTACTCTGCCATTCAACCAGAGGGCTTAAATCATCTATAGAAGAATCCCAAAACCCAAAAGAGCAATAGATCCTTTCCAAAACCAGTTAGGAATTTAAACTAAGATGGAATAATAGCAGGGAACAAGAAACTGCTATGGATCTGCCGGGAACTTGCTTTTCCTTCTAGATGCCAACTGCTTTAAATTCTAAATGTACTAAATGCAGGAGATTTCCCAGTAGGACTGAATGAATCTTTGTGACTAACTGGAACATAATTAGTCACATTTCTAGGCAGCTAGTCAGGAAGTAGTATTTCAGTAATTTTTCATGTAGACGGTTTTGACTTGGCCTTTTCCTTTTTGTCCTCTCTAGGTGGTCTTTCCTTCTGCAGGCTTCTCTTGCAAGGCGTACCTCCTAACATAATTGATTCATATTTGCGAGACTTGCAATCAAGCAACCCTGAGGAATACTAAGGGCCTTGGCCCTGCCTCCCTACACTCCACTGCTTTGAAATCTGATTGCAATGAGAAAGCATTTTCTGTTTTCCACCAGCACCCAAGTGTGGTTGTTTTCTTTCCTCCTGATGTTAAAGAAAAAAAAATGTTTGCACGGGATTGCTTAATTAAAAATTGCATACAAAATTTCATTTGAAGTCAACATTTTGCTCATGATTGTCTGTGCTTGGTCACTGTACTTTACAAAAAAAGCAAGCTAGAAAATTAGCAAAAGCTGTTGTTTCAGTTTAAAATAGTAGGCTGTAAATGCTTTCTTTTTTCCAGAATAAAATGACATAGTACCATATACCACGGTCAGATCTTGAAAACCCATCTTTCTCTTGGAAAGTCACTCTTTTCTTGATCTAACAGATTTTTCTAAGCAAAACAGGGTTGTTTATTTCACACAATCCTGCTTAACACCAGTAGATCTGTACGCTTTTTCCCATTTGTATTCCCTATAAGACGACTTCATAAAGTCTCTCAGACACAGTTTTCTCAACAGAAGGGAAATTGTATTCAATAAATGGTACAATAAGTTTGAAGCACTTATGATGAGATCACACAGTATTCTTTTATGTGCTTGGGGTTGTGTGCGCAAACAGAACTGAGGACAAAAGGCTGGGAGCCAGGTGCCACCAAACTCTCAGGCCTGACCTTCATTTGTCTCTGGCACAGCCTCCGGGCCAAATGTACCAGAGCTCCTGCCAAAACAGCTAGTCCTAGTGACAGAGAGTTACTGCAGACGACAGAGCGGTTATAGATTTAGAGATTGCTGATGGCATCCATTCAGACTAATGAAGACCATCAAAATCCTAGAAGCTGAGAAACATTTGCAGGAGCGCATCATCTTTTCAGTGCTTCCTTTGACTCTTCCTGCTGTTCTAGAGAAAGTTTCAGTTAAGGGAGTGAAGGGTAAGTAAGTCACCTCACCATTACTGTTTATTCCCTCGTCGCCCCCCATTTCTTCTTTTTGGTCTTTTGTCCTAGGAGATAAATACATTGTGACCTGTAGGTGGGCCCATAGGATCCTGGGACAACATTTTAAAATATCTGCCCTGCTTCCTTTCCAGGTTAGAGCTGGGAGGTATGGGGGAGATCACACTCCTGGGCTGACGTGGGTCTCATCAAGGGAAGGAGTGGTGTATTCAGGTAGCTGCAGTACCTTTGGGAATAGCAAGAGAAAATTTGGGTTCTTGTCCAAACTATAATGGCTGCCTCTTCTGTTCTGATGAGTTGGTGATCCTGCCTTATCGGTTGTGAAGAATATTGGCTACTACCCCATATCCTTAATCATTGTGAAGCAGTAATGTGCGCAACCCCATTAAAATGTAAATACCCATTTTAATCAGAAAATATATTTACACATTATCAACTAAGATATTTTATGTAAAAGAAACCTGGCATCTCTGTAACGTCAAGAAGATCATATCCTTATGTGCGAACCCAATAAACAACTGTCTGGCAAAACTAATTGGTGTGGGCCCCTGCAGCCCAGCTGCTTGGTCTGAACTCCAGGACAGCAACTAAGCTGGTTGCCTAATTCACTCATTGACTGATTTTGCCAAGTCAGGGTCAAGTTTGTTAGGCTTTGTATAAACATTGCCTAAAAGTGACTGTAAAGTATCCTTACAAAATATTGGTTCCCAGTCATGACTCATGCTCTCAAATATATTTTGTACTAGATAATGTTATTTTTCTACATATGACCTCTTTAAGGGTACTCATGCACCACAAAATTCCAAAAAGGAAGAAAAAGTCTATTTTGAAATGACAAAGAGCAAAAAATGTCAGAAGCTGTCATTGCTATTACCTTTCGTATAACTTTGTTCTAATTTTGTTTGAATTTGACTTTATTAAAGAAAAATTATATGTCACAGGAACTTACCAAGAATTCTTTTTGGAAACTAAACATTTATTAAATGTTGTAAAGGATCATATTTATTTACGTACTTTAGAAGAAAGCTTAATGAATGTTTCATCTAAATTAATACAGAAATAGGAGAAAAACCCACTAGTTACAAGAAACATTGGAACAAGGTAATATATCCTTAGCCACTCGTTTTTAATCTTTCAGAAAAATTCTATTCAGCTCAACAAATGAATTATTGAATGTCTGATGTGTACATGGCACTGTGATGAATTCAGCTAGAACCCAATGATGAATAATCCACTTCATGCCTTCAAAGAGTTTATAATGTAGAAGACTAGTAAACAAAGGGGAAGACATAAACAGGGAAGACAGCAGGTGTAAGAGATCCCTATAAGGATTCAGAAGTTGGATAATGTGGTTTATGTATTTGTTATTATCCATGTATGTATCACACTAGAATGAAGTATAGGCCATGTCACATGACTTTATTTTTCTAAATCAAATTAAAATATGAGCTCTCCACTAGCTAGATGAGCTCTCCACTACCTAGTGAAATTGAGAAATTCTCTCTGTCCTGTTCGGGGGTCCTACCTCAGGCCCTGGGTCAGCTGGAATATTTTCTGTGCCTAGAAAATGGAGAGAAGGAAAGTCTCTCCATTTTATTCCATACTGGTGGAATGTCTGTGTCCAACCCACTATGGTCCACTCAAAGACTCTGAACTTCCTGGACAAGTGTGGATATAAGTGTGGACCTCTAAGGCCATAGCTTCACTATTTACCTGCTACTTTTAAAGATGTTCTTTGTGGGAACACTGGACAGTTCTACCACTTAGTACTAGCCTTGGACCTGGGCAAGAGGGAATTCTACACTTTCAAGAGCCTCACTCTGGCCCTCCTCCACCCGTTAATTCCCTCCACAGGGCAGGAGGGCCACAAAGCCAAGGGGATGTGCCTACTTAGAATCCTTACCACATCCTCCTTATAAACTGCACCCAAGCTAACTTTTAGGGAATTTGTGGGCCTTTTCCCTGAGTTCAAACCCCCTAAAAAGAAACACATGGCCAGTTTATGCACATTGAGGCTCAAAGGTTAGGACAGAGACACCTGTTTGCCAGGAGGCAAGGGTGTGGGGATGTGACTAGAGCTTGTGCATGAGGTGGGGCATCTGCTCATGTGGGTCTAAGAACCCTCCTGGTGTGGTGCTGGAAGGAGCTAGGATGTAAAGAGTGGGGAGACTGGCAGTGGGTCACCATATTGTGGCAAGTATCTCGGAAGAATCTGACAGTTCTACAATTCAAACCTGGCCTTCCAAGTCATTATGGATTCAGCTCATGAAGACTGGAGAATACAACTAGTTTATTAACCATCCATTAGCTTCATTTATAACTTCTAAATATTTATGTACATGAGCTATAGAAGTTAGGAGTAGCCAGTCCTCAGCATTACCTTGATTCCAAAACCAGACAGACTCCACTAAAAAGAACTACAGACCAATTTCCCTGATGAACGTGGATGCAAAAATTCTCAACAAAATACTAGCCAACTGGATCCAGCAATACATTAAAAGAATTATTTACCACAATCAAGTGGGATTTATTCCTGGGATGTAGGGCTGGTTCAATATCTGCAAGTCAATCAATGTGATACATCACATTAATAAAAGAAAGAATGAGAACCACATGATCCTCTCAATAGATGCCCAAAGATAAATCAAGGAATCGATCCCATTTACAATTGCAACAAAAACCATAAAATACCTAGGAATAAACCTTACCAAAGAGGTGGAAAATCTACACACTGACAACTGTAAAAAGCTTATGAAAGAAATTGAAGAAGACACACAAAAAATGGAAAAAAAAAATCCATGCTCATGGATTGGAAGAATAAACACTGTTAAAATGTCGATACAACCCAAAGCAATCTACATATTCAGTGCAATCCCTATCAAAATAACACCAGTATTCTTCACAGAGCTAGAACACACAATTCTAAAATTTGTATGGAACCACAAAAGACCCTGAATAGCAAAAGCAATCCTGAAAAAGAAAACCAAAGCTGGAGGCACCACATTTCCAGACTTCAAGCTGTATTACAAAGCTGTAATCATCAAGACAGTATGGTACTGTCACAAAAACAGACACATAGATCAATGGAATAGAAAAGAGAACCCAGAAATGTACCCACAAACATATGGCCAACTAATCTTTCACAAAGCGGGGAAGAATATTCAATGGAAAAAAGACAGTCTCTTCAGCAAATGGTGTTGGGAAAACTGGACAGTGACATGCAGAAGAATGAACCTGGACCATTTTCTTACACCACACACAAAATAAACTCAAAATGGATGAAAGACCTATATGTAAGAGAGGAAGCCATCAAAATCCTAGAGGAAAAAGCAGGCACAGACCTCTTTGACCTCAGCCACAGTAACTTCTTACTTGACATGTCTCCCAGTGCAAGGGAAACTAAAGCAAAAATGAACTGTTGGGACCTCATCAAGATGAAAACTTCTGCATGGTGAAGGAAACAATCAGCAAAATGAAAAGGCAACCAACAGAATGGGAGAAGATATTTGCAAATGACATATCAGATAAAGGGCTAATATCTCAAATCTATAAAGAGCTTATCAAGGTCAACACCCCAAAAACAAATAATCCAGTGAAGAAATGGGCAAAAGACATGAATAGACATTTTTCCAAAGAAGACATCCAGATGTCTAATGGACACGTGAAAAAATGCTCAACATCACTCATCATCAGGGAAATACAAATCAAAACCACAATGAGATACCACCTCACTCCTGTCAGATAGCTAAAATTAACAACTCAGGTAACACCGATGTTGGCAACAATGCAGAGAAAGAGCAAACCTGTTGCACTGCTGGTGGGAATACAAACTGGTGCAGTCACTCAGGAAAACAGTGTGGAAGTTCCTCAAAAAGTTAAAAATAGAACTACCCTATGACCCAGTAATTGCACTACTAGGTATTTATCCAAAGGATACAGGAGTGCTGTTTCGAAGGGGCACTTGTACCCCAATATTTACAGCAGCACGTATCGACAATAGCCAAAGTATGGAAGAGCCCAATGTCCATTGACAAATGAATGGATAAAGAAGATGTGATATATATGTATACACACACACACACACAGTGGTATGTTATTTGGTGTTCAAAAGGAATGAAATCTTGCCATTTTCAACAATGTGGATGGAACTAGAGGGTATTATGCTAAGTGAAATTAGAGAAAGGGAAATATTATATGACTTCACTCATGGGTGGAATTTAAGACACAAACAGATGAACACAAGGGAAGAGAAGCAAAAATATGAAAACAGGGAAGGGGAGAAACCACAAGAGACTCTTAAATACAGAGAACAAACTGAGGGTTGCTGGAGGGGTTTTGGGTGGGGGGATGGGCTAACTGGGCAAGGGGTATTAAGGAGGACACTTGCTGGGTTGAGCACTGGGTGTTATATGTAGGTGATTAATCACTGGATTCTACTCCTGAAATCATTATTGCACCGTATGTTAACTAACTTGGATGTAAATTTAAAAAAATAAGTTAATTTAAAAAAAATAAAAGGAGTAGCCAGCCCTGAACCACCTCTGTTTCCTTCCCTGTATCTCCATCCAATTTCTCTCCCACTCCAGCCTTTCCCCACTCACCAAACTCCAAGTCTGACCCTCCATCTCCTTCCTCACTTATGTTTTATAGAAGAGAATTCTAGAAATACAAGTTTGGTCTCTTTTTCCTGGAAGTAGGAATAGAATCAGAAATAATAATACCAGTACCAATTCTCCTATGATATTAATTGAACTCTAGATTGAACCCCACATTTATTTTATTTATTTTATTTTTATTTTTTTTATTTTAGAGACAGAGAGCATGCACAAGTGGGGGGAGGGGGCAGAGGGAGAGAGAATCTTTTTAAAATATTTTTTTAATGTTTATTTATTTTTAAGAGTGAGAGAGACAGACCGCAAGCAGGAAAGTGGCAGAGAGAGAGAGAGAGAGAGAGAGGGAGACACAGAATCCAAAGCAGGCTCCAAGCTGTGAGTTGTCAGCACAGAGGCTGATGCAGGGCTCAAACTCGAGAACCATGAGATCATGACCTGAGCCAAAGTTGGACACTTAACCGACTGAGCCGCAGAGAGATAGAGAGGGAGAGAGAGAGAGAGAGAGAGAGAGAGAGAGAGAGAGAGAATCTTAAGCAGACTCCACACTCAGTGCAGAGCTTGAAATGAGGCTTGATGCAGGGCTCAATCTTAGGATCCTGGGATCATGACCTGAGCCAAAATCAAGAGTCAGAGGCTTAACCAACTGAGCCACCCAGGTGCCCATGTTTTAGTTCTTATTTTAGCTGAGCCATTAATTACCATCCTTGTACCAAAAATTCAGGTGCTTGCTACATGTATATATTTATAAAATCCTTTGTTATTAAACTTTGATAACTTAGAATGGACTGGAGAAACAAACCACTTGATGAACAACCAACTGCTCTGGTCTGAGGAACCTATGGCCTAGCTGAATATTTTTCTACTCTCTGGAGTAGATTACTAGGAACAAAATACCAGAGAAGCAGCAAAACAGTTAAACACTCCCAGAGAAGTCACTCAGGGTGGCTTGGAGCACTGGCTGACTCTAGTCATGAAAGGAAAAAACATCGCACTCAAGCGCATAGTCCACCATAATTTCTTTCACTCCCAAGCAATAGCTTTAGAAAGCATCTTTCTGTTCTTCGTAGATAAGCACTTACACAGCTATCCACAGGCAAGATAGCTCCCTCCCTTATTCCTGAACTCTCACCTTCATCCTAGTCTTGGAGCCCAAGAAAACATTTTAAAGACATTACATACCAATTTTATTGGCGTGTATATCGGCTTTTTTTTTTTTGTTTTGTTAATGAAAAAATAAATAAATAAAAAAGAACTAGGGGTTACCAGAAACACTGTGGCAAGGAAAGGAACCATTATTTGGACTCTGTAAGGCATCCTTCTTGGATGATTAGGACAAGGGGTAATTGGAAAGAAGCCATGTTGCAAAATAAACCAAAACTGATTTGGAGTCATGTGGTCATTTGGAAAATTCCAGACACTAGAGACCCAAGTAATGTATCCCCTGAAGTGCCATTGGACAGGTCATCCCAGCCACACTCCTGAGTGTCCACTGGGGGGTCATTGTCCATTCAGTTCCCATTCCTGCCCTGGGGAGGTACCGCTGAGCTGGAGCCGGGTTGGGTGGTAGCAAAGACTGCCAAGAAGAGGCAGAGCATCTCTGCACAGGGTGACTTTATTCACTTGTCAATAGCTCTTAGTTAGGGTTCAACAAACATTAGGTAGCAATAGTAGGAGTTCCTTGGTGAGACAAGTTTCTCCATGATTGTTGAGTCCTCATAATAGCAAGCATGGACTCTGAACCAAAGTGTCACCAAAGTAGTAATTCCACTCTCTGAGGAAGTTAAGCAAGAGTGATGGACAGATCAACAGGAGATGGCAAGAAGGGGCTTGGTGGAGGGCAAGACCAAGAATCAACATCAAACCAGGGGGAGAAAAGGAGAACTGACTAACACATTATTATTTTCACCAAGGGAGGGGAAATCAAGAGCAGTGAGATAAAAATGAAGCCAGAAATAACCTCACAAGGCAAGGAACTAAAGAAAGGGGAAATGGCAAAGAGAAAATCAACAATAAAAAAAAATTAAAAAAAAAAAAGCACCTACTTCTGTGTTTTACAGGCATTATCTCAGCAGTGGTTTCTTAACCTGTCCCCCACCATCCTCCCTATTCCTCTTTGCAGAAGAAAAGAAAACCTTGGACAGAACCTGAGAGCATAGCCTGAGACTACCACCACAACCCCTTGTATGCTTACCCATTGAACTTTATGCACATGTTATATTCTTCTCTGTGATATAGGAGTTTATTTTAATACAAAACACTTTTTTATTCCCAGATCTTCCAATGGATGTTGTTCCAGACACACTGTCAGGGAGCTAAAGGTGTCCCAGTTCTTGGAAGCATGGCATAATCTTAGAAAAGCCTCATCAACAACCAGCAGCCAACACCTTCACCAGGGACCAACAAGTGGATCTCAGTTCCACTGGTGAGAACATTATGTAATGAGATTTAAATAAATATACACATATATATGTAATATATATAATATAAAATCAGAAATATAAAATAAAATACAAAATCTTAAATATCTATCATCTAACTCTTCTTTGTCCTGGAAAAAAACAGCTTTAAACAGAATTAAGTGAGCCAAACTGGTCTTTCTTTTCTTGTCCCTTAACTGCCCTGAGTGCTTTCTCTCTTTGTTCTGCCCTAGCCCCCTTCCACCTGGGGTTTAAAGGGCTTCTTCAGAGCAATGCCTATACCCAAGCCTTCTAAGAGTGGATGTTGCACTTGAAATGTGGTCTTGTGACCAGCAGCATGGGCATCATCTGGGAGCATGTTAGGAAAGAAAACTCAGCACCATGCACTCTCCACATCTCCTCACTCGGAACCTTTATTGTAACAGGATCTCCAGGTGAGTCCTGTACCTGTTCCTTCAGGACAGGTGTGGCTCCAGCCCTCTTTGTCTCTAGCTCCTTATATGGATATTTATTTGGGCCATTGTCTCTCACCTGCCCAAAAGAAAGTCAGTCTGATAAAAGTGTCCCTCCTAAGGTATTCCTGATAACAACCTAACTTAACACTGACATGTGACCTAACCTGTCACTCCTAAAAGCCCTAACCGGAAGACAGGAATAACTCTTAGGATTTCAGGCACCCTAGACTGCTGAAGAAGGAATTTTTGAGGAAGAACATTCCCACTAGTGCTCCTCAAATCATATTGTGGAAAAAATCTTAAAGCAGTAGGATGTGAACTCAGAAAAGGTTAACAAATTAAAAAGGTTAAAGGATATAAAAAAAGAGTGCTAAGAATTGTCTCTGAGGGAAATCAGTTTCCTTAATCCTAAATTGCTTTCACAATTTCAGATAAAAAGCACAATTACAACATCTCAGGGACTATATTGTGAAATATTGTTTTCTGATTTCGTTCAGGAAATCAAGCATTTGTAAAAGAAGAGAGCAAAGGGTTTTGGCAACCTACTATTAAACACTGCATGTCTGCTCATGGATTTTGTAAGGTATCATAGTTATATAAAGCATGGACTTTAAAGTCTCAAAGTACAAAACTATAAAAACATAAATTAGATCAAAGCAAGTAAATGAAAAAAGAACTGCAGAACCATACTAATCTTTATAAATACTCCATCCTATGAGTCTAAACCTCTAAACACCCAGCCTGACTCCCTAAATGATAACATTCTGCTACACCCCAAATCTAGCCAGTGATTTCTTTTTTTTCAAGTTTATTTTTTTATTTTTGAGAGGCGTGGAGGGGCAGAAAGAGAGGGAGAAAGAATCCCAAGCAGGCTCCCCGCTGACAATGCAAAGCCTGACAGGGGACGTGAACCCACTAATGGCAAGATCATGACCTGAGCCGAAATCAAGTGTCTGAGGCTTATCAGACTGAGCCAGCTAGGCAACCCTAGCCAGTGATTTCTTGATTGCAACCCATGCCTTTTTCCAAACCAATGGAAATCAGTGGCTTTTTGAAGCTGTTATATCACAACAGATGCACCTGATCTGACTACATGAGACTATGTTACCTTTTGTGGGAAGTTGGCTGAGATGCTGAGGAAGGAGTTTTGAAATGTAAGTGAAAGTTACATACACAAAGAGAAGCAGCAGTAAAACCAAGATATCCTTTCTCTTTTGGGAAAGAAATTCAGTTTAGCTAAACAATCAAGTAAAAATTTGTGGACCTATTGTACTGTGAATATGTTAAGATGTTACCATTGGGGGAGGGTAGGTGACGAGTACAAGAGACCCCTCTGCATTATTTTTGCTACTTTCTGAGTCTATAATTATTTCAAAATGAAAAGTTTTTTTAAAAGCATGGATGTCTATTGAGTGCCAGGTATTGAGGAACACACTCAGTGCAGGAATGTGATCCTAGTACTCTATAAGCTGGGTGAGAGGTAGATTGGTATATAAGTAAGTGACCAAAGACAGAGTGGAGTACAAGTACAAAGGCTCTGGTTGTGTGGAAGCAGGAGAGGTCAAACTGGAAGAATGTGCAAGGTCATCTCAGAGAAGATGGAATTTAAGCTGAGCCTTGATTGGCGGGCAATGTTTTAGGGGTAATGAGGGATGGAAGGTACTCCCCAAGCTCAGGGAGAAAATCAGGACATGAGAAAATGCTGGGTGTGTTTGGCAACAGCTAATGAAAGTTGGAGCAGGAGACTTAGAAAGGGAAGTGAGGTTAGAGGAGATATTTGGGAGGTAAGACTGGAAAAGTAGATTCAGTCTTCAAATGCCAAGCTAGGGAGGTTGGACTTTACCAAAGGCATCTGAGCAAGGGAATTCTTCATCAGTTTCAGTATTTAAATAAAACCATTTTTCACATAATATCTAGAATGGCATAAAATCTACATGATATATAGAAACTGGACAGTTGAATATTGACAAAAATATCCATCTAAGTCCAATATTTATGTATGTAATTTAGTAGGTGGCATTTAGCTATGGTTAGCAGTATAGGCTCTGGAATCAAACTATGTGGTCTTGAATCCTGGTTTTACCACTTTTCTAGTTGTGCAGTCATGGCAAGTTATTGAACCTCAGTGGGATCCAATGACAAAAATCTGCAAATGGGGATGAGAATCATACCTACTTCATAGGATTTTTAAACTATTAAATGAAATAACTCCTGATGCTTAGAACAGAGCCTCACTGGAGCTCATAAATGTAAGCTACCATGTTAGTTCAAAAATGGAAAACTTGTGAACATCAATCACTATGTGATAAACCATGATAATCAAAGGAAGCCATGATTCAAGAGGTGAAATAATAGGAAATCTCTAATCTACTTTTCTTTGACATTAGACAGGTAGGCCTTAATAGGTCTTGAATTCATTTGAAATTTCCAAAAATTTTCCCCAAAAAACAAGGGTAGAAAGCAGCTTAAGAGTATGAGTGTTAGAGAAAATGTGCTTTTAATTTTTTATTACTTTTACTCCTTTTTGATGATATAATATTCCACATTTGCAAAGAAAAATGATTACACATATATAGCATAAATAAAATAAATACCATGTTCCTACTACCTAGTTTAAAAATTGTGGCTGAGAGGGGCGCCTGGGTGGCTCAGTCGGTTGAGCAAACGACTTCGGCTCAGGTCACGATCTCGTGGTCCATGAGTTCGAGCCCCACGTCGGGCTCTGTGCTGACAGCTCAGAACCTGGAGCCTGTTTCAGATTCTGTCTCCCTCTCTCTGACCCTCCCCCATTCATGCTCTGACTCTCTCTGTCCCAAAAATAAATAAACTTTAAAAAAAATTTTTTTTAATTGTGGCTGATACAGCAAAAGGGCCCTTCAATATCCATTTTCCAACCTTTCAGTAATAACAGAAATTATTTACCGGGGAAAATGGTTAGCCAGCTAAAGACTACGTTTCTAGCCTTTCTTGCAGCTACACATAGCCATGTGACCAAGTTTTGGCCAATAGGATAAGAGCAGAAGAAACAGGTACAATTTTAGGCCACGCCCTAGCAAGGAAAAGAGCACAGCTTCTCTTTTTTCCCATTTGAATTGGTTGGAACTTGTGGTTAGTCATTTTTGACTACAAGGACAAGGGGCAACATCCTGAGGGTGACACACTAATAAAATGGACCTCTAGAGCTTGTTTGGAGGTTCTAGCAGGGGAGCGCAACTACTCGTATACCCTTGACCGAAGAATGATCCTCCTGTATTGGGGAAGGTTGTCCTCTTCTACAGAGTGCACAGCTTCAGGAGGGATGCACATGGAGCAGCGAGGGAAGAAAGGGACACCCGCCTACCCAGCCAGATAAGCCGAATCAACCCTGGTGATCAATGGGGTGACAGATGTCACAGCCAGATCACCATCACGTCCTAATAAAATGGAAGGAATCAGTGTTCCTGACACTTTGGAGTTGCCATGCCAGCCCAGAATTGCCTGACAATAGGTGAGAGAAAAATACTTAGACCATGGAGTTTTGTATCCTAATTAATATAATTACCAATACTTTGGAATCAATCTGTGTGCCCTTCTACAATCCCATTTCTGGAATTTTATATATCATTTTTTTTTCCTTTTCTTCATAGCTTTTGTCACATATGTACATATTCCTAAATGCAAAGTCATACATGTTTTTGAACTCTGTGTGAATTAAATAAATCATATTATGTGCATTTTTTCTGTAACTTGCTTTTTTTCCGTCTCTCAGTATTATACTTGTGCAATTCATGTTAATAAGTGTAGCTATGGTTTATTTTCTACTGCTATATTAAACTTGCTGTATAATATTAAATTGTGTGAAAATACCTCAGCTTATCCATTCAGTATTGGTGGACATTTAGGGTATTTATAGTTGTTGATTATTGTACAAAGATGAATATTCTTATACCTATCTCTTAGGACACATGTGCAAGAATTTCTCTAGGATGTACTCCTGGGTCAGAATTATTTTTCAAAATGGTTGTCCCCTCCTATTCCTCCTTGCTAATACTTGCACTCAAGGCCACGTGATTAAGTTCTGGGCTAGTGGGATGCATGTAGAAGTGTTGTTTTGGAATTTTAGAAAAGCACCTTACTTTGCTGGCTCGGCTGAGTGGTATCCAACTTATTTATTTTTTTTTTTCACTCCCTTTCTCTTTCCGTCTACTTGAAATGCAAATAGAATGGGTGGAGCTTCAGAGGCCATTCAGAACCAAGTGATGACCTTAAGGTACAAGTCAGAGAGGATGTTAGAGGAGAAAGACAGAAGAGCCTGAGTTCCTGATGATCATGAGGCCACTGCAATTATAGATTTTTATGCGAGAAAGAAATAAACTCTTATTTTGTTTATGTCACCAGGTTTTGGGGATTTTTCTTACAGGTATCTGAATATAAGCCCAGTTGATTGTTTTTCTGTTTCTTGTTGATTTTAGGAATTCTTTATATAATCTGGGTAGTAGTCAATGTGGATTTTATTTGAGGGAAATACCTTTTCCTGGTTTATGGCTTGTGTCTTTTCATTCTCCTTTGATGTTTTGATGTGCACTAGAAATTATCTGTAATATAGTTAAATTTATTGATGTGAAAAAGGATTTCTCCCTGGATTTTTCATGGCATTGATAAATTAAAAAAACAGATGTCTCCAAGTTTACTGTACATAAAACCAGCATAGTTAAAAATGGATCTCTGTCATTCTGATTCCTTTCCTGCATTTTTCAGCACTTTTTTCTTCACATGAAAGATTAGGAGGTATATATCCAATGAATGGTTTGGTCTATAGACACCTAAGGCAGGGGTCACCAAACTTTTTTCTGTGAGGGACCAGACTGTAAACATTCCAGGGTTTGCAGGCCCGTGTGGTGTCTGTCACAACCACAGAACTCGGCTTTTGAGTGAGAAAGTAGTTTAAACAATATGTGAGGCATAAACGTGGCCTTATTTGTGACACTGAAGTTTGAATTTCATATAATTTTGCATCAAAAAAATTCCTTTGATTTTTTTCAGCCATTTAAAAATGTTAATACCATACTTAGCCCGTGGGCTGTACTAAAACAGGTGGTGGGCTGTTAGTTTGCTGACTCCTCTCCGAGGTGTCATAATGTGAATCCTGCGGGACAAACTGCATCTGCTGATACATGTTTCTTAACACACTGTCTTGAAAGCAGTCTCTGAGCTTGTTCTATGCCTTAGAAAATTGCATAAAGATCAGAACCAGGAAGTAAAAAAAGGCAAGAGGGAAGCTTATCTCAGGCTGTGCAATGTTTATGGCAGGATGTCCCCTGTGTAAAGAGGTGCATTGTGAGGTAAGGGGCTGGTGAACTACCATTGTGTGGCAAGTGTGCTCAGTCCACTGTACAGTGGGAGGACGCTGCCTGGATCCCTGTCCTCTATCGCCAGAGAAGGCTGCGTGTAAAAATGTCCAATTACTGGTACTGGATGCTCTGAAAAAAGGGCATTTGAGTTTCAACCATTCAGTCCCCTTGTTAGCAAGCCTTTTCAAGTCCTGATTTTTCCTTTCAATATCTTGGTTTTGAACCCACAGCGAGAGTTCTATAGAGCTAAAGGGCCCCTGTTCTTTGGGTTGGAAGAAGAATTGTTTTTGTGGTGCGTTTATCAAGTAGGACCTCTTTTTGGACAGACAGATGGGGCCATGAGGCCGGTGACCCAAGATGTGCAAAATCATGTTCTCACACAACCAACCGCCCTCCCCTCCCGCCAGACTCCACACGCAGCGACGTCCTTCAGTAGTTAGCCAAAGGCCAGGGCACACCCACACCAGGAGAAGAGAGTTGTGCACAAGACCACAGGTTACAGGAACCAGCCTCTAACTGCCCAGCTAGCGAGGAGTTTTTCCTCACGGGAGCCCGACCAGACATCCTTGGAGAAGAATCGAACTTTAGAGGCAGGTGCATCAGCCCCTTGGGGAAGTCAGGGCCCTTGCACGCCAACCAGAAAGTTACTGTTGGCGGGACCCTAGTGGTGACCTGGTGGCCAGCGAGAGCCGGTCCAACCCTCCCTGACACCTCGCCGGACTCTCCCCAACCCCTCCCCCAGGTCCTCTCCCCAGAGGCCCCGCCCTCACTCCACCCCCGCGGTCGCACGAGCGGCGGGGCCGCTCTGGGGGCGGGGGCCCCGGGACCTGAGGCGGCCCCGCCTGACCTCGACCTCGGTCGAGCGAGCCCGACCGGAGAGTCCCACCCGGCAGCCACAGGCCCCGGTCCGCAAGCCCCTCCCTTCACCTCTCCCCGCCCTGGCGCCGGGCACAGGCCGCGCTCCCTCGAAGCGGCAGGGCCCGCAGGCGGCCATGGCGGCGGGCGCCGGGGCCAGGCCGGCGCCGCGCTGGCTGAAGGCGCTGGCGGAGCCGCTGAGCGCGGCGCAGCTGCGGCGGCTGGAGGAGCACCGCTACAGCGCGGCGGGCGTCTCGCTGCTCGAGCCGCCGCTGCAGGTTTACTGGACCTGGCTGCTCCAGTGGATCCCGCTGTGGATGGCTCCCAACTCCATCACCCTCCTGGGCCTGGCCATCAACCTGCTCACCACGCTCGTGCTTATCTCCTACTGCCCCACGGCCACCGAGGAGGTAGGGCCCACCTCCCGCCCGGCCGCGGAGGAGGGACCCCCAACTGCTGTCCCGGGAGCCCCTATCCCCCGCCCGAGCCCCGCCCGAGATGCCCCGCCGTCCCGCAGCTGGAGGTGCCCGGGAGAGCC
Source organism: Puma concolor (assembly GCF_028749965.1). Classification (NCBI taxonomy): domain Eukaryota; kingdom Metazoa; phylum Chordata; class Mammalia; order Carnivora; family Felidae; genus Puma; species Puma concolor. The sequence goes on along the minus strand of NC_141673.1, from coordinate 20,127,988 downwards.
GGGAGACCCCCGCGAGGCTGAGCCTCGGGGGTGGGGGATGGGGGGGGGGATACCGCCACTGCCCCGCGCTGCGTCCGCCCTGAGACTCCCCGGGCCACCTGGAGGCTGTCGCGCCGCTACCCTAACCGTGCGTCCACCCCGAGCCTCCCGGGGCGGCGGAGGGGTTGTCAAGGTCACTGCTTCAACCCGGTATGCACTCAACCTCCCCCGGGCCACAGCAAGCCTGCCTGCCCGGCCTCCATCCCATCCGGCGCCGAGCTGTGGGATGGACAAGCTGTCGGTTACTTTGCACACTGGGGACTGAACGCCCCCCAGTCTCCGTCCTTCCTGTCTGGCACCAGGGCTTGAGGTCGGGTTGGCCAAGCCGGAGTTACCCTTTGGACACTTTTATAATCGTCTGTTTCTCACGGTTGTGCTAGTGATCCTGAAATTACTGGTAGCACTGATCAAAGATAAGTTACTTCCAAGAGGTAACTTCCACTTTGCCTCATTGACCTGCAAAACAAACTAAGGTATTATTAGCAGGCGATAATCCTTATTATCACGACCCAGGGGTCACAAAAGCCAACAGATTTTGTTAGCAATGCGTATTTGACATATATCTGAAATAAGAGTAAATTAAAAAAAAAAAAAAAAAGTAGATAACGTGGGTTTTGGACAAGTGTTAATCAGAAGCCCCCTTGGGCTCAGTGTGGATGGGGTAGGAGGCAAAGGGGGTTGACTCCCATTTGTAGCTTTAAGGCATAGTACATGAGATAAGTATCACATTGCACATTCTGTGACACAGCTTTCTTGTCTTTTTTCTCCAAATAGTGAAATCCCTTTTATAATCCTATTTGAGTATAGGTTCTGTGGGGAATTAATTCAATTTGAAATTGGATAGCAGGAATACAATGGAAATATTTTATGCCTTCCATACTATCCGTCCATTAAAAAAAATATTTAATGGAGCCTACATTTTAAACATATCTTGCCAATTGATGGTTATGTTTATTACATATGAGTTCTTGACAGATGTTTCCATTGTTATTCATTTCCATATTGTTTGCAAAAAGTAAGTTTCTTTAGTTATTCATTTTTGCAGTCTGTTTGCAGAATTTCCCAGAGTTGGTGCACTGGATTTACAAGTGGAATGTTTGAGTTCTCATGGGGCTCCACAGCATCATAGAGATAACTGCTGGTCAGTTTTCCCACATGTGAATTAGAAAATCATACTTGCCAAACCAATTTTACAAGGACGCAATGAGAATTAAATAATACATTACCTGCAGATAAATGTAGAAAAAGGTAGTTTGCCCAACAATTAAATATATTACTCAACACATTAAAAATACCACTATTATTAAAAATGTCCTGAAAATATATAATAAAATTTAGTTTTTATTGGGCCTAGATTTGGCTAACCGCATTTGGATGCTTCTGATACTTGCCAATTAAACTGTGAACTTGTCAATATTATTAACTTTAGAAGCATTTGTTGAGCACTTACAAAGAGCAGGACACATAAACAAGTCTAATAGATTATGTTTAGGAGGGTCAAGAGGGGCTTGATGGAAGAGGTAAAATTATGATTAATTAATTTTAGGCTTAACTGCCTTTAAAAAAATGGTGATGGTGGGGGGAAATCTCAGACACTTAAAAAAAAAAAGTGAAAAAATCAGAATGGCCCTAAAAGGAGGCGTAAGGGTTAAAATAATAAGGTGAAACTGACAAGAATTTTTGAAATGTAAGTCATTAGATCCTGTAGGTGCTTGTAAGAGGCTGAAGCAGTGAGGGGAAAAACCATTATAGGATTGACATTGTGTATTTGGTAAAATCTCAGCAATAGCAGGAAAGAAGCACAGTAGTTCAGGCTGTTTTGCTTTCAGGTCACAGAACTTGTATGACAGGCCCTGACAGGATTCAGATCTAAGTCAATCTGACTCCAAAACATATATACATATATATATATATACATATATATATATATATATATATATATGTATATATATACACACACACACATATATATATTTAATATATATTATATATATTATATATATATTATACATATATTTAATATATATATATATTATATATATGTTATACATATAGTATATTTATATAATATACATATTCAGATCTAAGTCAATCTAACCCCAAAACTTTCATTTATATATATGTAATATATATATTATATATTATATATATTATGTATTCTACATAGATATATATAATATATAATATATATATATAATCATTTACCACCACCTTCTGGTCCAGAGTTCCTGCCTTTCTGTATGTGGTATGCAGGAAAAATTCCTTGTGTTTTATATAAGATTTATCAGATATGTAAAGTGCTTTTACATCAATTGTGGCCTTTGTGTTTTATGTCTACCCAAGGAGGTTGGCAAGTTTTTTCCCTTCCTACAATAGCCTTACCACCATTCTAGCATTTCTTCTATCCATCCATCCTGAAGTAATAGTAGTATATACATTTTTATTAAGAGAAGATTGAGGCCCAGAGGGTTAAGTGACTTTTACCTGGCATGGAATGTGTTTTCTGATTCTTAGTCTTAAGAATTATTAGTGCTTTTTCAAACTTGACAGATTGCTTCCAGAAAGGCTCAGGGAAAATACATAAGGTTTTTGGATTTAGATACTTTGGTTTATGTACCCATATAGGATGTAATCCTACCCGAATAGGATTACATATATGTAATGCTGACTATATTATCTATATTAATAATAACACTTTGTCTAATTTTTACGACTGTTAATTTCTAGGCCATAAGTGGGGATGAAGGGAAATTAATAGAAAAAAATTAAGCGATTTATATTAAGTTCTACAGTGGTGTTCTGAACTGCATATCATGTCACTGTTTCTATTTTTTTATTTTATTGCTTTGTATAGCTACTTTTTTTTTTTTTTTAATGTACTCTCAAGTTAGTTAACATATAATGTAGTCCTGGCTTCAGGAATGGATTCCAGTGATTTATCACCTCCATATAACAACCAGTGTTCATCCCAACAAGTGCCCTCCTTAATGCCCGTCACCCATTTCCCCCCCCTCCATACCCCCTCCCCCATAAACCCTCAGATTGTTCTTTGTATTTAAGAGTCTCTTAATGGTTTGCCTCCCTCTCTGTTTTTATCTTATTTTTTCTACCCTTCCCTTATGATCATCTGTTAAATTTCTCAAATTCCACATATGAGTAAAATCATGTGATATCTGTCTTTCTCTGACTGACCTATTTCACGTAGCATAATACCTTCGAGTTCCATCCACATTGTTGAAAATGGCAAGATTTCATTCTTTTTTTCACTGTTGATAGTATTCCGTTGTATGCATATACCACATCTTCTTAATCCATTTATCAGTTGATGGACATTGGGCTCTTTCCATGATTTGGTTATTGTTGATAGTGTTGGTATAAACATTGGGGTGCATATGCCCCTACAAATCAACACTTCTGTATCCTTTGGATAAATTCCTAGTAGTGCAGTTGCTGGGTCGTAGGGTAATTGTATTTTTAATTTTTTGAGGAACCCCCACACTGTTTTCCAGAGTGGCAGCACCAGTTTGCATTCCCACCAACAGTGCAAGAGGTTCCCCTGTTGTTTCCTGAGTTGTTAATTTTAGTCACTCTGACCAGTGTGAGGTGGGATCTCAGTGTGGTTTTGATTTGTATTTCTCTGATGATGAGCAATGTTGAGCATCTTTTCATGTGTCTGTTTGCCATCTGGATGTCTTCGTTGGAAAAATGTCTATTCATGTCTTCTGCCCATTTCTTCACTGGATTATTTGTTTTTCAGTTGTTGAGGTTGGTAAGTTCTGTATAGATTTTTGATGCTAGCCCTTTATCTGATATGTCATTTGTAAATATCTTCTCCCAGTCCGTCAGTTGCCTTTTAGTTTTGTTGATTGTTTCCTTTGTGGTGCAAAAGCTTTTTATCTTGATGAGGTCCCAATAGTTCATTTTTGCTTTTATTCCCTTGCTTTGGGAGACATGTCAAGTAAGAAGTTGCTGCGGCCAAAGAGGTTGCCGTCTGTTTTCTCATCTAGGATTTTGATGGTTTCCTGTCTCACATTTAGGTCTTTAATCCATTTTGAATTTATTTTTGTGTATGGTATAAGAAAGTGGTCCAGGTTCATTCTTCTGCATGTTGCTGTCCAGTTCTCCTAGCACCATTTGCTAAGAGACTGTTTTTTGTTTTTTGTTTTTTTTCCATTGGATACTCTATCCTGCTTTGTCAAAGATTGGTTGGCCGTATATTTGTGGGCCCACTTCTGGGTTTTTAGTTCTATTCCATTGGCCTATGTGTCTGTTTTTGTGCCAATACAATAGTGTCTTGGTGATTACAGCTCTATAATACAGGCTAAAGTCTGGGATTGTGATGCATCCAGCTTTGGTTTTCTTTTTGAACATTACTTTGGCTATTCAGGGTCTTTTGTGGTTCCATACAAACTTTAGAATTGTTTGTTCTATAGCTCTGTGAAGAATGCTGGTGCTATTTTGATTGGGGTTGCAGCCACTGTGTCTGTTAAGGAACTTTCCACTCCAGCCAAATTGAACTACTTGCTACACCAAGGATTTCTCTTTGTTTTGTCCCTCTCTTTTCTCCTTCCTTTTCCTTCCTACTGTCCTGTTTCCATCTGTCAATGCCCAGTTCTAACATGACTTCCTTATGAAATTTTTCTTCCTTCTCTGGAGTCAAATCAACCACTTAATCGTCTAAACTCCAATAAAAACTACAATAACAACTAACATTTACTGGGTATTAACTGTGTACCAGGCATTATTTTAAGGTGCTTTAGCCTGTTTTCTCATTTAATCCTCTCAACAACTTTATGAAGTAGTACTATTATTATCCCCATTTTATAGATTATGAAACTGAAGGGAATTAACCTCTTCTATGTAGGTAGCTTTAAAAAAATTTTTTTTAACGTTTATTAATTTTTGAGAGACAAAGTGCAAGTGGGGTTGAGGTAGAGAGAGAGAGAGAGACAGACAGAGACAGAGAGAGAGACAGAGAGAGAGAGAGAAACTGAAGCAGACTCCAGGCTCAGAGCTGTTAGCACAGAGCCCCATGAAGGGCTCTAACCCATGAACCATGAGATCATGACCTGAGACGAAGTCAGACACTTAATCGACTGAGCCATCCAGGAGCCCCATGAGTAGGTAACTTTAAATGGAGACCAGCTTTCCAAGCTAGAAAGCTATGCTTCAACCACTGGGTTTTGTAGGTTTCCTGTGGAACTTCTCCAATTTTTTTGCTTATGTGTGTCCTTACTGAGCAGGACAACGTACCAACTTTAAAGTTCAGAGATTGCCCATTTGTACATTCTGCACTGCACAGCACCTTGTGTAAAGCAGAGGCATGGTAAATATTTGCTAAATTATTGACTGCATGAATGAAATGTCATCTTGGGAGGTAATGTTTTTCTACTCTTATTCAGTTCAAGCTGGTCTTGGAATAAATACTTATCAGTTTGGCCTGGGAATTTTAAGAAGAGTAAGCAAGAATTAGGGCTACTAGAGAAAACAGAAATTGAATTGCCCCCTCCTCACCTCGATGAAGCATTTCTATCTGAATTTTACTCTGTATGGAGTCCTTGGCCCCCATTCCTTGCTACCTAATCCTAAAATAGGATCACAGACTTCTACATAAGGACTTTAGAGCTTATTTAATGCCATTCCTACATTTATATATAAGAAAACTCAGTGATTTGAATCTAGTTCTTTAGGCTCCAGCCTAATAACATTCTTTATCACAAAACACCCATACACTTACTTTTGACTGGTATAAAGTGTGGCTCCATTCTCTTTTAAGCTTACTTGAGTAAATGTCGGAAACACATCAGTGTCTCAGTTAAGAGTAAGAATTATACGGGTGCCTGGGTGGCTCAGTGACTCTTGATTTCAGCTCAGGACACGATCTCACGGTTCGTGGGTTCAAGAACCATATCGGGCTCTGCACTGGTTGTGTGGAGTCTGCTCAGAACTCTCTCTCTCTCTCTCTCCCTCTTTACCTGCCCCTCCCCCATGTGGAGACGCCCTCTAAATAAATAAATAAGTAAACAAACAAACATTAAACAAACTTAAAAAAAAGAGTAGGAATTATAGCAAAGAGGTACCTATTGGTCAGGGAATTAATACATTTATTTTATTTGTGATGATAAAAAGTTGAACCAAAAAGGAAGTTTTTCTGAAGAATCAGAAAGACTTTAAGAAATGGTTTATTCCCGGGGCGCCTGGGTGGCGCAGTCGGTTAAGCGTCCGACTTCAGCCAGGTCACGATCTCGCGGTCCGTGAGTTCGAGCCCCGCGTCAGGCTCTGGGCTGATGGCTCAGAGCCTGGAGCCTGTTTCCGATTCTGTGTCTCCCTCTCTCTCTGCCCCTCCCCCGTTCATGCTCTGTCTCTGTCTGTCCCAAAAATAAATAAACGTTGAAAAAAAAAATTAAAAAAAAAAAAAAAAAAAAGAAATGGTTTATTCCCTCTATAAATAATTCAGATTATAGTTGCCTTTGCTCTGTAAAGGGTTATTTGTTGGGGACTATTAAGAAAAGGAAAATAATCTTTAGATTCCTATTCAGACATTTTTTTTTAAAGGTTTTTTTTTTACGTTTATTTATTTTTGATAGAGAGAGCACAAGCAGGGGAAGGGCAGAGAGAGAAAGAGACACAGAATCCAAAGCAGGCTCCAGGCTCTGAGCTGTCAGCACAGAACCTGACGTGGGGCCCGAACCCACAAACCGCGATATGATGACCTAAGCCGAAGTCAGACTCTTAACTGACTGAGCCACCCAGGCGCCCCTAGACATTTTTTTTAATTGGGTTTGGTTTCTTTGAAATCTAGTGTTTTCTTTTTTCTTACTTATCTCCCTCTTTTTTTTTTTCTTAATTTTAACCAGCTCAATAAAATCAAGCATCATTTATTAAGGCAGGACTCTTGTAAGGGAGTGGCCTCCCTTACTAAAACAAAATATAAACTCCAATTCCTTTCAGGATTTGAAAATTCTAGAATCTGGACAGGGACTAAAGTAAGGCAAGCAAGTACTCAGGCCTCAGGATTTAAGGAAGCACATGTATGATCCTGACCCTGGGGGTAAATGCAAGCCTCTGCTTCTGAAGCCTGGATGCCTCACTTTCCTCATGGTAGAAGGAGCTTCTAATTGCCTTGCGGTTTATCCCTCTGATTCCTAAGGCTTGCCTTAACTTGATTCCCAAGGTATATAAGCTGTTCCTGTTTTAGACTTTTGACCTGGGCAGAAAGGCTCTGACCACTTGGGTTTTGCAAAGTTAAAGAACAGAGCAGATGTTAAAGCACCCAGTACAGTGGATGTTGATAGATCTGACCCCAGGGAGTCTCTTCATATCCCTCCTCCTTCTTGTTCCCCTGAGCACAGTGAGAGGCTGGCATTTTCAACAAGAACTCTAGTAAGTACTGAAGAAGGCTTAAAAAAAATAGGGAAAAGAAAAAGGACTATTCCCCAAAATATGAAAAGAAAGAAATCTACATTTCAAAGTACAAATTTCTGTTGTCATGAAAGAACCCTTTGGTCCCAAAGTGTTGGTTGAACTGCATTTGTATAAGCTGCTGGCTTTCCTTCCCCCATTTTATTACCTGCTTCATTCCCTGAAAATAGGTATACTCTTCTCAGATGCTGGCCCCTAATCAGAGCTGAGGCCTGAAGGTCTGGGTTGAAACCAGAAAGCCCCCAAGGCCCTTTCTGATTGGCACTGAGAATGATCTTACCCTTGCTGACCACCAACGGCTTCTGGAGCCTTGGAAGTCTCCCTTGGGAGCCCTCCCTCTGTAAACAAGGAAGTGCTCCACCAGCCAGAGGCACACAGTAAACAGTCTCTTAATCCTCCTTAATCACTGTTAGAACAGTGTCAGACTAGTAGTCTGTTAGAAATTCCATGAATTTTCTTTTAAAAATCCACTTTTTAACACCACACTAGCATTACATTTTTCCACATGTGCATGATCTGTCTTCTAATTTTCTTTCTTCCTACCTCTTGTAAACGCACTTTTCGTTTTTATGGAGAGAGAGGTCAGTTGCTCTTTTGATAATTGAAATCTCCCTGTTAGCATCTGATCCAGTTGTTACTGATTATATAATACCTTTTGCATATGTGTCATCTCACACCCAAGGCCATTTAAAGCAAAGAGGTAATTTTTTCAAGTATAAAAATTTATATAAATAAGCATTATATAGTTCCAGTATTTCCTAGATTTAATTTGGGAAGATTTTTACTTTTGTGTATTACCCATATATACTATTTTTTATTTACTATTTTTCTTTCCATCAGCTTTAAATCACTTTTTAAAGACATGGACTCGTTCTAAGCCTTAATATCTATAAAGTCATAGATTTGACAGCTATGCTAGCTATTTTTCAAATATGTTAAAATATTTCCAAAATATATTAATATAAAGTCATAAATATTAGAATGAAAAGTTGACCCATGAATCATCTAAAAATGTCTTATGTAGTATCAGTAATAACAATAACAGTAATTAAAATTTGCTGAGCTCCTTCCATATGCTGGGCACTTAACACTTTCCGTATAATTCTTTCTTTTTTTTTTTTTTTATTTTTTTTTTTAACGTTTATTTATTTTTGAGACAGAGAGAGACAGAGCATGAACGGGGGAGGGTCAGAGAGAGAGGGAGACACAGAATCTGAAACAGGCTCCAGGCTCTGAGCGGTCAGCACAGAGCCCGACGCGGAGCTCGAACTCACGGACCGTGAGATCATGACCTGAGCCGAAGTCGGCCGCTTAACCGACTGAGTCACCCAGGGGCCCCTGTAATTCTTTCTTTGATCCTCACAGTGAGACAGGAGCAGTGATTATTTTCATTTTTCATAAAGGGAGACTGAGGCACTGAGAGGTTAAGTAACTCATCCAATTCACTCAGCCAGTGATGAAAGCAAGGATCTGGGTACAGGTAGAGTCCGGGACTCCACACTTCTAACAGGTGTGCAAGAACAGCCCGGGGCATGAATTCTTCCCTTTGGAAACTGTTTTACCTGATAAGGAACAATTAGATCATCTAGTTATTTTAGCTCCTGTGGTATGGACAACAGATTTTAAAAACAGACATGTCTCATATCCTTGAGAGGATTATATTCTAATATGAAAGATGGGACCTTGGAGACTATCTAGTCTAGCATTTTCATTTACAAAAGACCTAAGGATGTGTTCCAGAAAATCAAGTATTTTAAGGTCCAAGCTTGTAAGTGAAGTTTGTCCAGTGAGCAGAGATGTGCTCACCGATCACTTTCTAATAAGTCTTTTCTTCCTTTTCCTGATTCGTGTGTGCTTATTCAGATGCATGTATCAAAAGAGGATAAATTGGTTTATATGTGAGTGTTCCCTCTGACCCAGAGTTATTTTTAACGAGAATAGTTGCCATATGATCTGGTTCAGAACTCTGGTTTCTCTAATTATAAAATGAATAATAGCATCCTATAATTTAAGTAACCGAAAAAGTAAAATTTCCCACTTACTTTTATACTGCTGTTTTTTAGTGGTGTTACTGAAAAGCAATTTAAATTTATTAGTGCTTTAATTTAAATGACTAAGGGTTATGATTGATTCTTAGTAATTATTTTTGTTTTCTAGAATAAACTTACATAATAATTTTTAATGCAATAATGCAAGATTCATCATTAATGAAGTTATTACTTAAATTGTGATATAGCCACATCATTGAATACCATGTTGTCATTTACAAGAGTAATGTAGGTCTTCATGGTTTACCTGAAAAGATTCCTATGACATACTGTTAAATTCTGATCCTAAAAGATACAGTAGATATTATGAAAATTACAGAATTTAAAACTTTACACGTTATGGGGCACCTGGGTGGCGCAGTCGGTTAAGCGTCCGACTTCAGCCAGGTCACGATCTCGCGGTCTGTGAGTTCGAGCCCCGCGTCGGGCTCTGGGCTGATGGCTCAGAGCCTGGAGCCTGTTTCCGATTCTGTGTCTCCCTCTCTCTCTGCCCCTCCCCCGTTCATGCTCTGTCTCTCTCTGTCCCAAAAATAAATAAACGTTGAAAAAAAAAAAAATTAAAAAAAAAAAAAAAAAACAAAACTTTACACGTTAGGAGTTTAATATTACCTGAAGAAGTTCTACTTTGGGGAATAGGTTCCTTCTGTAGTAGTTTTTTGATAAATTGCTTATGACTTTATAATGCATAATCTAAGCCTGACTTTTCCATGCTTATGTTTAAAATTTTTGAAAATAAGTTCACATGAAAACCTGAAATGAATTGGGGTGGCTCTTGTAGATCCTCCTTACAGAAGACCCAGAGTCTTCTGTAATTACACCTGTTTTGAAGACTCCTGGAAGGAAGGGTCATCCTGTTCCTGGCCAGTGCATCTCTAACCTGGAGCTGGTTTTGCAGAGGTAACAGGTTAGAAAAGAAGATGACAGTTTGCAGCCTATTTAATAGCTTCCAGCTGGGGGTGGAGGTGATGACAGCAGGGAAGAGAGAAGGTAGGTTAGGTCCCTGTGGCCTTGGGAAGACTGGAAAGGAGTGAACCAGGTACTGGGGACCAGTGTGCCTTTCTGGGCTTAAAAGGAAGGAAGTGTCACATGGCTCACAGCCATTTCCTAGGGCTCACTGCACTTGAAATTGGATTGTGTGAGCAGGAAAGTGCTTCTTAGCAGGTTTAAAGAAATAGGTAGTCAGTGAAGTAAGAATTCATGTCTGTGCAGCCTGCAGCCTGATGGATCCCATAGCCTGGGGAGGTCGGAAGACCTGATTCCTGGACCATCTGGCCACTCATCTGGATGGGACTTCGTCATCCCTTCCTAAGTTTTACTTTCCGTCTTTAATAAAGAGAACATGGTAACTGCCCTGTCTCTGTGGATTGCTGTATCAAATAAAATAATGCTGAAAAATGCCCTTTGTTGTACTGTTTTAGATAATGTTATTACCTTTCCAATCTGATCTCTTGGTCCCAAAACAGGGATCTGGTCACTGACTCATGAGTAAACCTTTCATTCTCCAGGCCTCAACCTTCGTTTCTGCAGAGAGTTCCTCTCTCTTTTTCTTGTCTAAATTCCCCTGCACTCTTACCTGTTTAAGCTCTAAACCTTTAATTCTTCTAGTATCCTAATGAAGTAGTCTTAAACTAGTGAACCAGTCTTCCTTTATTTTTTCCAAATGAGGGGCAGAATCCACCCCCAACTGTCGTGTCCAGGAGTGAGCGAATTTATTTCAGTATGGATTTCTGTTAACACCTTGACCTTTCAATTTGCCTGTGGCCAGTCTCCCAGACCAGAGATCAGAATTAAGCTTTTAATGCTTAATTGGACCTTGGCTCCAGTTGTTTCAGTATAAGAAGGTTCTGGGCATAGAAGGGAGAAATGGAATACGTCTCAGGTAGATGATGCACTTTGAGAAGTCTGTCATTTAGGGGGAAAGTATTTGGTGGAAAATAGATGATAAAAAAGTGACTTTTTATGTCATTCCAGAAATTTTAATAATTTCAAGTTTCCAATTTTACATAGATTTGAAATGTCACTTCTCTCTCCTTTGGTTTTCAAAATGAAAACAATATAATTTTTCATAGCAGGAAAAAAATGGGTAAGAATTTGCTTATTTGAAAAGTCACTGGGATTGTTCTCTGCAAAACACTTTGGGATTTTTTCAGAAAGATTCGAGGTGGTTTGTTTTGTTTTGTGTTTTCCACTCTTGTACTGTCAAGATGATTTAGCAATTCTCTGTTTTTTTGCCCTCTCTTAATTATTTCACAGTTTGCAGATAAGCTTTTAAAAACATGCTAATCAGAACTGAATGTGACATTTAATTTTTTAATATTTTATTAAGTTTTTTAATTTTAATTCCAGTATGGCTAACATACAGTATTATATTAGTTTCAGTGTTATGTATAGTTTCTATACATTACTCAGTGCTCATCACGACAAGTGCACTCCTTCATCCCCTTCACCTACCTCACCCGTCCCCTCATCCACCTCCCCTCTGGTAACGCTCTTTGTTCTCCATCATTAAGAGTCTGTTTTTTGGGTTGTCTTTTTGTTTTCCCTTTGTTTATTTTGTTTCTTAAATTCAACATATGAATGAAGTCACAGTATTTGTCTTTTTCCAACTGACTTCACTTAGCATAATTCTCTCTAGCTCCATCTGTGTGGCCAGTAGCAAGATTTCATTCTCTTTTATGGCTGAATAATATATATATATATATATATATATATATATATATATATATATATACACACACACACACACACATATAATATATGTATGTCTGTATATATAGTTATTTATGTGTATATATGTGTACACACATATACGTATATCCACATACCATATCTTTTTTATCCATTCATCAGTTAGTGGGCACTGGGTTTGGGCTTCTTCCATAATTTGGCTATTGTAAATAATACTGCAGTAAACATCGGGGCACATATATCCTTTCAAATTAGTGTTTTTGTGTTCTTTGAGTAAATACCCTTACTGGGTCATAGGGTAGTTCTATTTTTAATTTTTTTGAGGAACCTCCAGACTTTTCCACAGTGGCTGCACCAGTTTGCATTCCCACCAACAGTGCATCCTCACAGACACTTACTGTTTCTTTGTGACATTTTAATATGCATATTCACAGCTCAGGTTACTTCTATCCTTAAATTTTTTCTAATTTATACTGCTTTTTTTTTTTTTTAACTAGAAGAGACTTGATAAGTCCTTTTAAGCAATTAGTAGTGTAATCGTTAATACTGGGCATCTAATATTAACAAATAATGAAACTTCTATTAAAGTTAAGTTCAAAGTAAACTTCTATTTACTTAAAAAGATTGAAGAATAAAGTAGCAGGTTGACTGGATATTTGTAGAATTACCACATAAACCATACATAGATTGGTATATTAAAACTTATATTTGCCACTAAAAGTGTACAAAACAATTTAATGAGAATAGCTAACCTTTACTGAGCACCTCCTTACTGTGTGCCAGGCTCTGTTAAAGAGCTAAGAATTTTTTATCTGATACAACTGTAAGGATTATTCACATCTTACATGTGAGTACCCACAGTTTAGAGAGGTTAAGTGATTTGCCCAAGGTCATCTGGCTATTAAGTGACAGAGTCAAGGGCTCAAACACAGATCCAACTTCAAAGCCTTACTTCTTAATAATTTTGCTATACTTCCTCCCTAAGACATAGAAATCTGGCTTGACCATTGCTATCACCACACAGGTGCCTGAGGAAGAAGAGTATATTTATAAAGTGTGAAAGAAAAGAATGGTCATTTTAAAATCTCTTTTTCTCTGTCTTCTTCAAATTGAATCATTTCTATTCATCTGTATTCAACTTTACAGACTCTTTCCTCTCTCTCACTATTATCTATGCTTCTATATATGATGTTTCTGTTTTCCTCTGGCTTCTGATTATCATGTGCCTTGGTGGGTTTTTAAAAAGTATTTATTCTGTTGTGTTTGTTGAGCTTGTTGGATACGTGAGTGTATAAATTTCAAATTTGGAAACTTCTCCAGCCATTATTTCTTAACATTTTTTATGCCCAACCCTCTCTTATCTCCTCTGAGACTCCAATAAAAATATGTTACAGTGCTTCTGTTGTCCCACTGGTCACTGGTACCCAGATCAATTATTTGTAGTCTTTTTTCTTTCTGTGCATCATTTTTGATAGTTTCCATCAGTATTCTGCAAGTTCACTGATCTTTTCTTTTGTGTTGTCCAATCTCATCCAGTACATTTTACATTTCAAATACCTTTTTTTCATATCTAGAGGCTTCACTTGAGTCTTTTATATTTTCCTTCACCTTCTTGAACATGCAAAACGTATTTATAATAACTTTTCATGTCCTCATCCAATTACATCTAATTCCATTTTCTGTGTCATTCCTAGGTCTGATTGTATTGATTGATTTTACGATTAGTTGTAGTTCATATTCTCCTGATTTTTGTATGACTGGTAATTTTTGTTTGTTTGCATGACTGGTAATTTTTTATTGGATGCCAAACATTGTGAATTTTACATGTTTGAGTACTAGATTTTTTTTTTATATCCCTTTGAGATATTGCACTTTGTGTTGGCTGTAGTTGAGTTACATAGGATCAGTTGGCTTCTTTTGAGGCTGGACTTTATGTCTGTTAGGACTCTTCCAAGAGGCCTTTAGTCTTGGGCCAATTTCTCCCCAGTGCTAAGGCAATACACTTCTGAGAACTCTACCTAATGTATTACAAAGTCTTTGTGTTGTGCCTCGAGGGAGCATGAAAAATTTCCAGCTTTGTGTGGCCTTCAAGAATTATATGGCCTTGGGGTGCCTAGTTGGCTCAGTTGGTTGAGCATCTGACTTTGACTCAGGTCATGATCTCACTCACAGTTTGTGAGTTCGAGCCCCGTGTCAGGCTCTGTGCTGACAGCTCAGAGCCTGGATCCTTCTTCATGTTCTGTGCCTCCCTTTCTCTCTGCCCCTTCCCCACTCATGCTTTCTGTCTCTCTCTCAAAAATAAATAAACATTAAAAAAAATTTTTTTAATTAAAAAATAAAAAGAATTATGTGACCTTATACTGTCCCATGGTTCCTTCCTTGGCCTTGGTTAGTAGTTTTATCTCATTTAGGCACAGGTCACTTCTCAGCCAAAGACTCAAAGATACCCTTCTGTAGATCATGTGTCCCTCTTTTCTCTGATGCTATGCTCTACAGATTCTAGCTGCTTTGACCTTCCAGAATTCTGCTACATTTCTCCTCAGCATAACAAGATCACTGGGCTCTGTTCAGGTTCCCATTCCTGTACTGTGGTCTGAAAACTGCCTGTAGGTACTAAACTAGACCACTGCTGGGCCCACCTCATTTGTTTCCCTCTGGCAGGGATCACAGTACTGCACTGCCTGCCATGTCTGAAAATTTGTTGCATTTGTTTTATTGCTTTTCTAGTTGTATAAGGTGGGGACATAGATCCAGTCCCCTGACACTCCATCATGAATGGAAGCACAGGTCTGTGATTTGTCTTTAAGATCTTTTTTCCTAGCAAAAACTTACTGAATAATTTCAAATCAAAAACCATATATAAATCATATATTGAAAGGGCTGTGAATTAGGAACCAAAATCAAGGTCCTCATCCTTTCTCATTTAACCTTGTGTTTCTCACTCTTTGGACTTCTGTGTCCCTCTACCCAGATGACCTAGAACAATTCATCTGATTTCTCAGTTTGGTTCTCACCTGTCAAAGGAGGCTTATGAATGGTTTTTATAACACCCTGAGGTGATATAAGGTGAGAACACAAGAAAATGTATCAATTGGCTTAGGTTGAACTATTTTCAAACAGAAGCTAGCTTGTTGTCACGTACCAGTATTTATTATTCACGTTTATCTTTAGGCACCATATTGGACATACCTTTTATGTGCACTGGGACTCTTTATCTACCAGTCACTGGATGCTATTGATGGGAAACAAGCCAGAAGAACAAATTCTTGTTCTCCCTTAGGGGAACTTTTCGACCACGGTTGTGACTCTCTTTCCACAGGTAAATTAGAGTTATTAGTGAAGGTTTTTCCCAATTTTGTTGTTGTTGTTGTTAATAATGGCTTAAAAATTAACATGAACTGAGCTGTTTGGTCAACTTTTTGGATAGGCATACATTTGGGGGCAAATTTTCACAGTGTATTTTGAAAGTATGTTCAAAAATTAATTTTGTTTGGTGTACCTTATTGTGATGCCAAGGTTACATACCCTAAAACTCTGTATTTCTGAACTCTGTATCTCTGAATGAATAATGGCAATTATTTCATTAATTATTTTTAATTCTTAATGGTTCTTAAACCTTGTTTCTTTCAGTATTTATGGCAGTTGGAGCTTCGGTTGCTGTGCGCTTAGGAACTCATCCTGACTGGTTGTTTTTCTGCTCTTTTATTGGGATGTTCATGTTTTATTGTGCTCACTGGCAGACTTATGTTTCAGGCGTATTGAGGTTTGGAAAGTAAGTATGTTTTTTAAGTTGTACATTTTTAAATATAATTCAATTTATTTTCACAATCTGTTATATTTTATTTATCCATAAGGAGAACAATGCTTCAATCAGGAATTTAAATTATCTTTTAATTTATTAGAGCATCCATAAAGGCTACAGCTTAATTTAAGTCTTGCAGGGATTCTGCACGTTATAAATAGTTATGTATTTGATAGTAATTTTATTTCTTTCTCCCTTTTAGTAGCTTACTAACTCAAGCTTACATTATACAGGAGAAAGAGAAAAATAAGGGACCTGAGTAAAAAGTACTTAAGTAAACAGCATTTGACTTACATAATAAAATAATGAAATATGGAATCTAAGGGTCCTTTTTGGTCAAATCTTCATGTGCCCAAAAAGGGGCACCCCTTACATCAGTCACCAACAAGATAATTATGAGACTGTTCAGTTGTGGTAGACAATTGATGAGATAATGTAAAAGCACCTTGAAAATGTTAGAGATAAACATCAGATGATAAATATGCCTCTGATGCCTTTCTTAGACACCAGGAAATAGCGCCAAAAACAAGAATTCGATTCTGTTTTCCTCTTTCCCATCAGCTCCCTCTCTGCCTGATCCTTCAAGAACTATCTGCCGTTGGCTCATTCTCAGCTCTGCCTTTCCGCATCTACTGATTCTTTGTAACCCCACTTTATTGCTGCATAGGAGAAACAGCCATGGAAAACAAAAACAAAAAACCTCTGATGATACTAAAAATATCAGGAGAAGCCCAAATCTATGAATCATGTAACAGAGGGAAGGCCTTAGGCAACTCATCACATTGATTCTAAATTATGGAATAATTGTAGTACCACCTAGTGCACTTGCATGTTTCAGGCACTGTTCTAAGTGCTTTACATGCATTAGCTCATTTGTTCCTCACAGTACCCTGTAAGGGTATTACCTCCACTGTACAAATGAGGCAGAGAGATTCTGTAACTTATACTGCTGTTAAGTATAGAGCCAGGATTAAAACTCAAGTGTATTTGACTCCAAACCCCACACTCTTAGCGACTGTTGTTCAGTTCCCTGGGACCAGCAATGTATTTGATTAGTGTATTTACACTTTGATTAGTGTATCAAAGGGATGATATAATACTTCTGTGACACTGCTAATACAGTCCATTGCCAAGTGTAAAATGACTTGCGCTAGGTTTCCATAAGCACTGAAGAAATCCTACGTAAGGAAAAGGTAATTGTAGGTTGAATTAGTTTAAGAACACTTTTATGGAAAATCTGACTCTTTTGCTGATTCCCTATCTACTGATCAAGATCCCAAGGATCAAAAATCCTGGTTAAAAATTCAAGGCAACTATGGAAAACTAATCTGTATCTATTTATAAATTAAGATATGCTAAAATAGAAAAGTAACTTTGCAAAATCTAATGCATTTTAATTTGCTGAACTTGCTATGGTAAACTAGAGTAATATAATAATGCAGTGTTCTGGTTAATTATTATTATTGTTGTTACTATTAATGACTAACTTACCTTTTTGGCTTCCAACTTCACTAAAAATCTTTCTGAAATGAATTAGTTCATCTTGGCCTTGATGTAAATTTTACATTCATTTGCTATTGATTGAGAGTCTATTGTGTGCCCAGAACTAGACATACAAAGATGAGTTACTTGTGGATGGACTATGCCAGACAGATGGGAGTAAATCTAGGCAGAAGCATGAGGAAAGAAAGTACTCAGAACATTAGGGAAATGGCTATTTCCTCCACCATGTAGAGGAAAGGAAATCGGGCAATGCTGGGGCAAGGCTGGAGGGGTGGGGACAGCCATTTAAAATACTAACACTGGAGAGATGCCTCAGCAGGTTAACCATCCAATTCTTGGTTTTGGCTTAGGTCACGATCTCTTGGTTTTGGCTTAGGTCACAAGCCCTGCATCTCTAACAGCTAACAGTATAAAGCCTGCTTAGGATGCTCTCTCCCTCTTTCTTCCCTTTCCCCGTTCATGCTGTCACTGTCTCTCTCAAAATAAACAGGGGTGACTGGGTGGCTCAGTCAGTTAAGTGTCTGGACTTCAGCTCAGGTCATGATCTTGCAGTCTGTGAGTTCAAGCCCCATGTTAGGCTCTGTGCTGACAGCTCAGAGCCTGGAGCCTGTTTCTGATTCTGTGTCTCCCTCTCTCCCTTCTCCTCCCCTGCTTACTCTGTGTGTGTGTCGCTCTCTTTCAAAAATAAATGTAAAATATATATATATATATACACACACACATATATATGTATATATGTGTGTGTGTATATATATATACATATATATATACATATATATATATGTATGTATATGTATATACTAAAAGAAGATAAATAAAATACTAGCACTGGATTGCAGAGATCCTAGGCACTATAGTTTATCATTTGGTCAAAGTAAAAATATCATGGAGCATTGAGTAGGATGATGGTTCAGCTTAACATTACAAGAAGGGTCTATATGTAGCACATCATGCCTTTAGAAATGTTTACAAACTGTGCCAGTATCAATGGTCTGTTGGCTAGGATGGATTTCCTGAAAATTTGTCACTGAGAGACTTAATTTTTTTTTTTAATTTTAATTTCAACATAGTTAACATATAGTGTTATATTAGTTAAGGCACATGATATATAGTGATTCAGCAATTCTGTACATTAGTGCCCATCATGTACTTTTTTTAAAAAATATAATTTATTGTCAAATTGGTTTCCATACAACACCCAGTGTTCATCCCAACAGGTGCCTTCCTCAATGCCCATCACCTACTTTCCCCTCTCCCCCACCCCCATCAACCCTCAGTTTGTTCTCAGTATTTAAGAGTCTCTTATGGTTTGTCTCCCTCCCTCTCTGTAAGTTTTTTTTCCCCTTCCCCTCCCCCATGGTCTTCTGAAATAAACAAATCATGATGTACTTTTTAATCCCCATCACCTATATCACCCATCCCCCCACCATCCTTCCCTCTGGTAACCATCAGTTTGTTCTCTTTAATTGAGTCCTTTTTTGGTTTGTCTCTTTTTTAGTTTGCTCATTTGTTTTATTTCTTAAATTCTACATATGAGCGGAATCATATGGTATCTCTCTTTCTCTGGCTGACTTCTTTCACTTAGCATTTTACCCTCTAGCTCCATTTATGTTATGGCAGATGGCAAGATTTCCTTCTTTTTGTGTAAGAAGTTGCTGCAGCCAAGGTCAAAGAGGTTTTTGCCTGCTTTCTCCTCGAGTATTTTGATGGCTTCCTGTCTTACATTGAGGTCTTTCATCCATTTTGAGTTTATTTTTTTGTCTGGTGTAAGTGGTCCAGGTTCATCATTCTGCATGTTGCTGTCCAGTTTTCCCAGCACCACTTGCTGAAGAGACTGTCTTTATTCCATTGGATATTCTTTCCTGCTTTGTCAAAGATTAATTGGCCGTATGTTTGTGGGTCCATTTCTGGGTTTTCTATTCTGTTCCATTGATCTGAGTATCTGTTTTTGTGCCAGTACCATACTGTCTTGATGATTACAGCTTTGTAATATAGCTTGAAGTCCAAAGATTTCCTTCTTTTTTATGGCTGAATAATATTCTTGTGTGTGTGTTTATCTCATATCTTCTTTATCCATTCATCTATTCAGAGACTTAATTTTTATAGTATTTATATTATTGGAATATAGAAGAGAAATGTAAATGCTATTCTACTTGTGGCTGTTTTCATTGTTATTTAAAAATATGTGGGTTTCAGTGCAAATATGAATTTGTTACCTTGAATTAGATCATTTAAACTATAAAATGTTAATAAGTATTTTTAACTATAATTTTTAACTCTTAAAGATTTTTTTAGTCAGTGGCACATTAGTTAGTGTTTTCCTTAGCACAATATAGACTTACAGTTAAAATCTGTCTCTATACTAATGCTTGTCTTGTGGGATAAGGCATATCTTATTTATAGCACATTTGCTCTCCTGTAGCAAATATTTTGTGTAATTCAATAGAGCAATGCTTAAAGCTTAATCTTAAATCCTAAACCATGTCCAATGTTCAGTTGTATTGTGTCCTATTTTGTTATTTACATGTGAACATTTAGACTTGGTGTTAATTTTTTTTATTTCAAAAGCATGAGGATTTCTATATGGTGTTAGGTTCATTTGTCAAAAAAATTACGGTAAAGGACTAGTTTCTACCCCTACCCTCCACCCATGGTGGACTAATAACATGCAATTAAAAACTAAAAAACAAAACAGGCTTACAAAATACCATCCTCAAGGGGCGCCTGGGTGGCGCAGTCGGTTAAGCGTCCGACTTCAGCCAGGTCATGATCTTGCGGTCCGTGAGTTCGAGCCCCGCGTCAGGCTCTGGGCTGATGGCTCAGAGCCTGGAGCCTGTTTCTGATTCTGTGTCTTCCTCTCTCTCTGCCCCTCCCCCGTTCATGCTCTGTCTCTCTCTGTCCCAAAAATAAATAAACGTTGAAAAAAAAAAATTAAAAAAAAAAAACAAAAAAACAAAATACCATCCTCAATATTTCATTTAACTTAACAAATGCAAAATTACTCTGTCAAATTACCACGGAAGTTTTGTTTTTTGTTTTTTTTTTCAACGTTTATTTATTTTTGGGACAGAGAGAGACAGAGCATGAACGGGGGAGGGGCAGAGAGAGAGGGAGACACAGAATCGGAAACAGGCTCCAGGCTCTGAGCCATCAGCCCAGAGCCCGACGCGGGGCTCGAACCCACAGACCGCGAGATCGTGACCTGGCTGAAGTCGGACGCTTAACCGACTGCGCCACCCACGCGCCCCACCATGGAAGTTTTTAAATGCTTAGTCTCAATTTCTCCCCTTCACTCCTTGCAGACTGGTAACTAACCCTAGACCACACTTTCAATAGCACTGTTGTAGACTGTCCTTCATGATAACAATTTGGGGATTAAGGATATACTTACACAATATCCCCAGGGTCCATCTTTCTTGGATTTTTAGTATTTTTTTGGATCCAAATTTTAAAAACTTGGACCCATTAATGAGTTCTCGTTGTAAACTGTTATACAGAATATTCTTTTATTTAAATATATTAGGCATAATATATTTCTCAAGCTTCAACTCTTTCTTCATAGTTCAAATATTTGAGTATTTGGTGAGTGATTCTCTCTTTTTATCATATTCTTTCAGCTTTCTTGTTTCTAGACTCAAGAACTGTCATTAAGGGAGAATGAAACTTTGAGTTTAATATAAAATCTGTGACATGATGATGCATATGTGAAACCCAGGTTCCTAGCTCAATCCTCGTATGTGTCATTTAGTTCATTGAGAGAAAATTTATTCTATAATCCCTGCCATCTTTCCTAGTTGCTTCTGGTCACTAGTCATACCCTGGGGAAATTATGGATAATTTAGTGTAATTCTACCCCTGTTACTGGAAAAGAGCACAGAACTCTGGTATGAGTCGTAAGTATAGTGGGAAGAGAGCTTGGCTATGAACTCATTTTCCTATGGCAATTGTCAGCTGTTCCAGTACAGGCATGGAAAAATCATTTCAGTTTCCCTTTCCAAAAAATAATTTATTGGAATAATTTATAGCTCATAAGACTCACAATAGATGCTCAGTGTTAGTACTTTTCTTCTTTTTACTCTACAAAATACTACATGTTATACTATTATGTTTACATTTTTGAGCCAACTTGACTATTTCTCTACGCAGCCTGGAGGCCTTGGTTTGCCTGCCACTGATCTTACCAAAAAAACAAAAAAACTGGCTACCATTTTTATATTTTCCTTTTCTTTGTGGGTTGATGTTCAGTTCACCTTCTTCTCTTAACTGTCCCCAAGTAACTTAGTCTGGAAGTCTTCTTCCCTGCCTGGTTTTAATTTATCATCTAATCGACCACGCTACATGTCTTATATTTGCTGAGCAATAAGTATTCCCGTAGCATCTGAAGACTCCAGGGCATCCAAGCAGAGATGTCAGGTAGGTAGACAGATATAGAAACCTGGAGCTTAGAAAAAACGATGTGAATTTGGAGATAGGAATTTTGAGGTCCTTAGCCTATAGATGGTAATCTAAGTATAGATAAAATCGTTCAGAAAATCTAAAAGGAGAAAAGATGTAATTATGGAAATGGTAGCATTTCAGATGTGGAAGAAGCAGCAGTCTAGGAAAGAGCATGAGAAGAGTTTCTAGCAAGGCAAGAGAATCAAGAGAGAGCATGGAATAAATAAGAACATAGCAAAACATTGAGAAAGGGAATGATCAGCATTTTAAAGACTGCAGAGAAGTTACCCAAGATATTAACTGAAATGTATCCCTTAGATTCGATCAATTGAAAGTCATTGTTTACCTTAAACAATTTTAGTAGAATGGGGCCAAAAACCAGACGACAGTAAAAAAGCAGCAAATATGAAGAGGAAGAAATTACAAATGTAGACCACTTTTCAGTTAGTCTGTTTATGGAGCAAAGGAGAAGAGGGGTCAGTAGCTTCAGAGAATGCAGACTAGAGACTGATGTTGGTTGGTTTAGTGGAGTTTTGTTTTTTGTTTTTTGTTTTTAAACTTAACATGTTCATGTAGGGGAAAATGTCTGTGGAAACCAAAAAACTATAATGACTACTAGTAACCTAATATTAGGACAGCTGTTTGAATTTTCCCTACTTTTTAAGTGAAATTCACTTGGGTGTTTAAGAATTTGTCCTAAGTTACCTGGTTGTTTTTATATTATTCTAATTTTTCCTCATTACAAGACTAATACATGATTGTTATTTAAAACTTCAAATGTTACAGAAGTACATGAAGTAGAAAGTAAAATCCTTCCGTAATTTCAATGATAACTGCTCTCAGCAATTTTATACATGATATACAAGCTTTCCCTCCCCCATGCATATCCTAATGTTTACCTGTATATGAGCACATACTGTTCAGTGTGCTCAGTTCAACAGTGTGAATTGATAATTCAGTGATAGACCTAAAGGTACAAATAAGCTAAACTTATGAAGATTCTAACATATTTGATATTTAACATATGGTTAACTGATCTTCATATTCGGGAATTTTATTTACAAACATCTTTTCTATTCTTTGTGCTTCCTCTTTAGAGTGGATGTAACTGAAATTCAGGTAGCTTTAGTGATCGTCTTTATATTATCTACACTTGGAGGAGCAACAATGTGGGACTATACGGTAAATCTGAATATTTAAATTTATATTTAAGTACTTTACAAATATTTAGGAAAATGCATTGTTAATTTTATTTAGAAATTCTTCACATTGTAGTTACTAGTCATACCACTTCTTAACCTTTTTTCCTTCATTTTGTAATTTTACTATCCCTATATACCTTATTATGGCATTTTTCCCTATGCACGAATATATTATCACATAGAAGAAAATGACCCCATTGCCCTAATACAAAATTTAACACGCTCGTTGAACTACCTTTTCCAGACTAAAATTTATCTCATAAAACAGATATATGAAAGAGTAAATTCAGTAAAATATTTCATGTTTGAAACTTGTCCCTCAATATCAGGAAATAAGAGTTAATAATTTGCATTTTTTATAATCTACTATGAGGTAAAGTTTCCCATATTAAGGAGTGTTTTTATTTTCTGCTTGGTTGGCCTCAGTGTTTTGGTAAAAGTTGACTCTCAGGAGGCCACTGGGATAAATTCATGCTTTGCATAGAAAGAGAATTTATGAAGAAATAAATGATTCTATCTTTACAACCTAAGTCCATAACAATGGCTGACTCACAACCTCATGCCCATAGAGTTAAGAATAAGAAGGATAATATCAATAGCTAACAAATAACATTTACTGAACACCTTATGTTCCCACAGTTTACCATCACTGTGACCCTCAGTACAATACATGAAATAGATACTATCATTATTTTGTTGTATAAATAAGTTTTAGAATGATTAAGTAATTACTCCAAGGACACATAGCTAGTAAGTACTGGAATTAAGAAATCAAATTCCAGACTCTAGGTTTTTAGTCACTCATAGATATATATATACCTCCGGTAAAAATAGTAAGAGATACAAAACTAAACATACTCTTACCATAGGATCCAGCGACTGTGCTCCTTGATATTTACCCAAATAAGCGGAAAACTTATGTCCACACAAAAACCTGAACATGGATGTTTACAGCGGCTTTATTCATAATTGCCAAAACTTGGAAGCAATCAAGATGTCCTTCAGTAGGTGAACGGATAAATTATGGTACATGCAGGCAATGGAATATTATTCAGTGTTAAAAAGAAAGCACTATCAAGACATGAAAAGACATGGAGGGACCTCAAGTGCATATTACTTAGCAAAAGAAACCATCTGCAAAGGTGGCTGCATATTGTATGATTCTAATGATATGACATTCTGGAAAAGGCAAAATGATGGAGACAGTGAAAAGCAGCAGTTGCCAGAGGTTACTGGAGAAGGAGGGTTAATAGAAAAAGCACAGGGGATTTTTAGGGCAGTGAAACTATTCTGGCATGATACTATAATGGTGGATATCTGTCATGCATTTGTCCAAACTCATGGAATGTATATACCATCAAGAGTAAACTGTAATGGAAGCTACGGACTTTGAGTAATAATGTGTCAGGATAGGTTCGTGTATTATAACAAATGTTAACACTCTGGTGGGGAATGTTGATAGTAGGGGATACCCTGGGGGTTGAGGGTAGAGAGTATATGGGGACTTTATGTATTTTTCATACAATTTTGTTCATGAATCTAAAGTTGCTCTAAAAATTAAGTCTATTAAAAAAACAGTAAGATTTCTCTAAGGCAGTTAATTTCAGAATTGCCAGCTACAGATCATAACACTGGGCTCAGACTTGGAGCATATTTTTAAGTAGTGGTACATTTCCTGAGACATTCATATTCCTTCTCATCCTGTAAGAATGATAGAATCAAGGATATGCCACTATAGGCCTCTCAAATATACTAGAGGGATGCGATGTGTCTTTTATGTTAGCTGCCCAGCTGGTTCCCGTAAAAAGGTGAATGTTGACCTAGAGGCAGTTGGGTTATTTATTAAGTCAGATGTGGTTGTCTTAAATTTGATTCTGATTTAGTTACAATGGGGAAGAATTTAATTTAATCTTAAAATCATTTCATTCAATGTTTTGACAATACCATAGGAAGAAAACACACCTGCTTATTCTTACCAACAAGAATACTTATTTTAGATGTAGATTTTCTAAATTTGTTCATCTGTAGTTTCCACAAATGTTAGTATAAATTTCAGTCTATTTTCAAAACACATTAGCCTATAGCTTTTGGCAATTTATTGTTACTGTTTTTTAAATCCTTTGCTGCCTTTGGAAGTTTTCTTGAACAGCAAATTGACCAACAGGTAAATATACTGTTAGAGATTTAATCCTGGATATTAACTACACAAAATTCTTGCATGCACACACACTGTGATATTTGTCACATTCATGATGCAGATCATGGTGTCTGACTTTTCCTGTGATGCTACCTTTTAGAGGTACTAAATTCAAGTGAACTATCATTTTTCATGTTTAAATCAGATGAAGGCTTATGAGATTAAATATTTCATCACAGTTATGTAAGTAGACTTCCCTGAATTTGGTGGATTCATTTTTCACTTAATGAATAAAACCACTAAAAGAAAAGTGACCACTTCAGTCTACATCTAGGAGTTAAGGCTTGCTTATACAAGAAAAAGGATAGCCTATTATACAGGGCCATATGATAATGTTTCTTTACTATTTAACAGGAAAAATACATTCTATTTTCTTAATGATTTGTTTCTTTCCTCTACCCCTAAAGATACCCATTCTAGAAATAAAATTGAAGATCTTTCCAGTTCTTGGAGTAGTAGGTGGAGCAATATTTTCCTGTTCAAATTATTTCAATGTTATCCTCCATGGTGGTGTTGGCAAGAATGGATCCACTATAGCAGTAAGATACTAATTTCATCATCATTTATTACTAATTTTATTCTAAATTTTATTTTTAACCAGATACAGAAATACTAAAAATATGCTGGTGTTCCAAGAACAGGGAAGGGAACTATCTTTCTTTTTAAGCATGTAATACAAAAGCACTTTAAAACATATTAACCAATAAAGCATTTTTCCTCTTTTCTGAAGCCTTTTTCTTATAGACTTTTCTGACATTCTATTTAATCATCTACTGTCTCATTACTGGACATAATTAAGAATTTCCATTCTCAGGGAATGAGTTCCTGATTTAATAGCAGGAAAGTTGCCAAAGGTCATGGCTTCACATACAGGGCAATTTATTACTCATCAAGTAAATTTTAGTGAAATTTCACTAAAATTTATTTTTAAAAATTATTCTACTATTGGAGCGCCGGGGTGGCTCAGCCAGTTGAACGTCTGACTTCGGCTCAGGTCACGATCTCATGGTTTGTTGGTTTGAGCCCATCAGGCTCTGTGCTGACAGCTCAGAGCCTGGATCCTGCTTCAGATTCTGTGTCTTTCTCTCTCTCTGCCCCTCCCCCACTTGTGCTCTCTCTCTCTCTCTCTCAAAAATAAACATTAAAAATTTTTAAAAATTATTCTAATATTTTAAAAAGTAAAATTTTAAACCTTAATTCTTAAGTTGAATAGGTACACCGTGTGTTTCTGTTTTTTTACATTTTTTTAAATATAATTTATCATCATATTGGCTTATGTATAACACCTAGTGCTCATCCCAACAAGTGCCCTCCTCAGTGCCCATCACCCATTTTCCCTCTCCCCCACCCACCCCTCTGTCCACCCTCAGTTTGTTCTCTGTATTTAAGAGTCTCTTGTGGTTTGCCTCCCTCCCTCTCTGTAACTATTTTTCCCCATCCCCTTTGCTCATACTATAATACTTTTGTATTTATTTATTTTTTTAATGTTTTTTAATGTTTATTCATTTTTTGACAGAGAGAGACAACGTGAGCAGGGAGGGGCAGAGAGAGAGGGAGACACAGAATCTGAAGCAGGTTCCAGGCTCTGAGCTGTCAATGCAGAGCCTGACGCGGGGCTTGAACTCACAAACCATGAGATCATGACCTGAGCCGAAGTTGGACGCTTAACCAACTGAGCCACCTAGGCGCCCCATGTATTTATTTATATATATATTTTTTAAACTTCAGTGCTTTTATGTGGGAAAGGGTCAGAATTCCTGCCAGCTTTTTAAGCAAATACAATATTTATGTTTTAAAAAAGCCATATTGTCATCTTTAAGATAAACATAAGACGATAAAGGGGCACCTGGGTGACTCCGTTGGTTAAGCCTTTGGCTCTTGATTTCCGCTCAGGTCATGATCTCACAGTGGTTCATGGAATCAAGGCCAAGTCTGCACTGGCAGTGCAGAGCCTTCTTGGGATTCTCCCTATCTCTCTCTTTCTATCTCTCAAAAGAAATTAATAAACATTAAAAAAACAAACAAACAACCTAAGAAGATAAGTACTTAGTCCAGTAGGACAGAAGACATCATCTTCTGTCAAAACATTGTTGGAATGCCTTTTTAGAATCATTTGAGCTGCAACTTACTCTCCTTGATTTCCTTGGTATTGTAGTTCAAAATTTCTGTCCTTTCAGGATAGATTTGATTTTAAGAAAAAAAAAGAAAGTGATATGGAGCCAGATTTAATAAATAAGAGTAGTAAACGTGAAATATGACATTTTTAGTAAAAAAAAAGTCTCATTCTCTTAAATGACTTATAAACTAGCTCTCAAGACAATTTCAAAGGAATCCACATAATTCATAAATTATCAATATTTATGAATACATATTATGTACATAATTCAAAACCAAAATATAAATCATATAGATACATAAGTCCTGATATGTTTGGAAAAATTAATTTGTTGTTTTATGAAGTGTTTTCTTCAGTTGATCTCAGGACAGCACTGCATGAGGTACTTACGAATACTTGTTGCTTGACCATGGATGATAGAGTACTACCTGGAACATGAATTCCACTAAAGAAAATAAGATTTAGTCAGGATCAATGTCTACTTTAGAGAATATTTTATTAAGAAATAATTGATTATATTTTGAAGGAAGATAAAAAATCAAACACTATGGCTAAGAAGTGGTTGATTTCTAACTCTTAAACTGGTGCTTTTCCGATGGTTTTAGCAGCAGATTTTCTTGAATAAAATCCACAGAACCATAATACAGATAAATGCACTATTTTTTTAGTCTAAATTTTGTTTAGGATAAGCAGTACTGAGAGAATCCTGATTCACATAGGTAAAAATGTAATGGGCTGGATTTACAGTGTTACACAAGAAGACATTTGCAGTCTAAATGCAAAAAAAGGTGAGGGTGGGAGGTGTTGGTATATAGAGAGACCAGGGCAGAATTAAACTCTTCCTAATCAGTGTTAAAATATTTTTTAAAATTGGTAGGTTGGGATGCCTGGCTATCTCAATCAAGCATGTGACTCTTGATCTCAGGGTTATAAATTTGAGACCCATGTTAGATGTAGAGATTATTTAAAAATAAAATCTTGGGGCGCCTGGGTGATTCAGTCAGTTAAGGGTCTGCCTTCGGCTCAGGTCATGATCTCATGGTTCGTGGGTTCGAGCCCTGTGTCGGGCTCTGTGCTGACATCAGAACCTGGAGTCTGCTTCAGATTCTGTGTCTCCCTGTCTCTTTGCCCCTCCCCCACTCATGCTCTGTCTCTCTCTCAAAAATAAATTAAAAAATTTAAAAAACAAAATGTTAAAAAAATAAATAATAAAAATGGCAGGCTAAGCTTTATTCCAGTATCTGGACAAAAATGTGTTAATTTAGCAATCCAAATGTTGGATTTTTACTATGCCTTCAGCATAGTAAAATTTTGTATAGAATAGATCATATTGTTACTTTTTAGTGGTTGTTAGTTTAAAATGTGTGGTGTATATAAAACTGAAATCAAACATCTGTGGCACTGTATTACCTCTTTGTAACCCTATAGTTTTGTGGAAGTTTGAAGGCACAGTTAAGATCTACATAGTCCTTTAGGCCATGTACATCATTCTCCCTTCTTTAGGTCTCTAATTCTTTTTTTTTTTTTTTTCAACGTTTTTATTTATTTTTGGGACAGAGAGAGACAGAGCATGAACGGGGGAGGGGCACAGAGAGAGGGAGACACAGAATCGGAAACAGGCTCCAGGCTCCGAGCCATCAGCCCAGAGCCTGACGCGGGGCTCGAACTCACAGACCGCGAGATCGTGACCTGGCTGAAGTCGGACGCTTAACCGGCTGCGCCACCCAGGCGCCCCATTAGGTCTCTAATTCTTAACACAAAATAGATATTCACAAAATGTTTGCACTGTGATAAATGTAGTGCTAAAATATAATGCTGATTTTCTGATTTATCCCTTAGGGCACTAGTGTTTTGTCACCTGGACTCCACATAGGAATAATTATTATATTGGCAATAATGATCTATAAAAAGTCAGCAACTAATGTGTTTGAAAAGCATCCTTGTCTTTATACCCTGATGTTTGGATGTGTCTTTGCTAAAGTCTCACAAAAATTGGTGGTAAGAAATTAATTTATATTTCATGGTGTAAATAATGTACTTGGTCCTCAAATACAAAGCTGGAAAGTATTCCATACAGTGGTTAGGTTTTTAATGATGTTATCATTACAATAAATAGCTATTCATGTTCTAAGTAAAACTGTGAATGAGTTAATGTTATATTCAGGGAGATAATTTCCTTTCTGTATGGTAAGTCTTTTAATTATCTGTTTAGCTGTAATTATCAACTATAACTTTTTGATATCAAGGAATTTAAATATTGGGAACTTTAACGAGCTACCTAGTCATGAATTTGAGAAGTTTTAGAATCAGTATTTCCGGATCAAATGTGAGATTAAATGGTCTCTTTATCTTTGTCTTAATAGTGAATTAAAGTTATGATTCTGTCCTGAAAAGTAAAAGCTAAAATATTTAAAACTTAATAGTGAAATTATTTTGTTTACTTTTTTATAGATAGCTCACATGACCAAAAGTGAACTGTATCTTCAAGACACTGTCTTTTTTGGCCCAGGTCTTTTATTTTTAGACCAATACTTTAATAATTTTATAGACGAATATGTTGTTCTTTGGATAGCAATGGTAAGTTCTTTTCTGCCAAGATTTTTATTTATTCTTAATAGATGTCGGATAACCCTATGCTTAAGAGTCATTTCAGTGAGATAGCAGATAGCCTCACTGTGTATACTGTAAATGTTTCTGAATATTAAAAATATACTCCTTTTAAGCCATGAATCATTTTTGTGTGTGTATAGAAATGGCCCACATTATCTGGAGATCAGGCTTCCAACAACTTAAATCTTTAAAAACACAACTGTGTACCTTAAAAATATATTTTTCTCCCCTACCAAAAACAATACAAAGATGTCAAAAATGATTTCATTCTGCCCAGAGAACTGCAAATACTTATTAAGTGTCTGACTTTTACTTAATCAAGCTTGTTAGAATTATACCGAGCTTATAGCAGGTAACTGGTAAATTAGATGGAGTTAGTGTTAGCAAATGTGGGCACTTATTGCATCAAGAACTGTCACCTAATAGTGAAGAAACAAAATAGAAAAGACAGTATTAACAAGTATGGGATTCTGGGACCATTTTGTGCTAGAATTAGGCAACCTGATGTACCTGTATGCCTCATGAGGACAGTGCATAATTTATATCAATAATGATGATTCATCAAGCAAAGGTTAAATTCTCATTGTCTACATTCTACTTAAGAAAGTAGTATATACATGGGGCGCCTGAGTGGCGCAGTCGGTTAAGCGTCCGACTTCAGCCAGGTCACGATCTCGCGGTCCGTGAGTTCGTCAGGCTCTGGGCTGATGGCTCGGAGCCTGGAGCCTGTTTCCGATTCTGTGTCTCCCTCTCTCTCTGTGCCCCTCCCCCATTCATGCTCTGTCTCTCTCTGTCCCAAAAATAAATAAAAAAATAAATTAATTAAAAAAAAAAAAAAAAGAAAGTGGTATATACGTAATACATATATTAGTTTCTATTCAAAATGATTATAAAACATAGAATTATGGTGCTTAAGAGAGAAGCTCTAGCCATCTGAAGAAAAGAAAATCACTATTGTTAACACCTTAATCACAAACATGGATAAAGGGAGCATTATTCAATTTTTTATTTTATTGAGATATTGTCTTTATGGTCTTCAGTTAATAGTGGTTCTGAACAACTTTGCTGTATTTTCCCCTACCTCTGGACCTCAGTGACTTTCACCTAATTGTTAGTGATACATAAACACATATTAAAGTGTGCTAAAAGAAATCCTTCAGTGAATCTCTTGGTAATTTGAATAATTTACTGTATTTGTTAGATTTAAGCATTAAAATATTATCTGTTCTGTGCATGGACCATAGTACATCTGATGATCCTTATACTATGTTCTACAGTATTATTTTTTTTCTGGAGTAAATAGCTTAATACCCATTCATGGTCCATTCAAAAATCTTTCATTTTTTAAATGGTAGTGAGATGTAAATCTTAATCCTCAGAAGTTTTTCAGGCAATAGTCTAAAAAGTGTTCAAAAATCAGAATAATTTTCTTTAATTTGCTATCCACTATACATATTTTTAGGGCTCCAAAATAATCTAAATTTTAAAAATAGGAGGTAATTATTCAAAATATCCAAAAATTCAATGTAGGGTTTCTTTTACTAAAGTTAAATATACATTGCCAAATGGAATTGTTAATGTAATTAAAACATCAGGTGTTAAAAATTCAAGAACCAGGTGCCTGGCTGGCGCAGTCAGTAGAGCATGAAACTGTTGATCTAAGGGTTGTGAGTTCAAGCCCCACATTGGGCATGGAGCCTACTTTAAAAAAAAAAAAAAAATTCAGGTACTTATTTTGTCATGAGTTGGCCTGGTTTATGCCACTGGTAGAGACTATGGTGATGAAGGCAAATTGAACTTTTCTCTAAAACACTATGTCGATCACAATTAAAAAACAACAAAAAACACTATATGATGACATATAGTTTGGTTGTGGACCAAACAAAAACATAAGGTCCTTGCTTCAGAGACAAAATGGTCAGACAGAACTTTTCAAGTAAATGATATGGGAGATTTTCCCCTCATGGGTGAGAATTCTCTCTCCACTGGCAGAGCTGTGAGCCTCCTTTCTCTGAAAGGAAGCATTTGCCCCTGGTCTCTGATAAACTTTTTAGAGTGTGCCTTTCTCCTTAATTTTGTATTCAACACAATTTTGTATATACCTCTCCTCAACTATTGTGTCTTTTCCAGGCCTTTATTTCTTAAAACCATCTCAAAGGAAAAAGAAATGTATATGATGGGATGATTTTATTAAGTGACTAATAGTCCCTTCTAACAGAAAATTTATGACTTTGTTGCATAGCAGAAAATTGAAAGAATGTGGAGTCAGAAGACAAGTTCTGTTACTTTCCAGCTTTTGTATTTTTGTCTAGGCCTTTTACCATTCTGAGCCTGTTTTTATAACTGTGAAATATCCTGCATGTTCCAGAGGATTATAGTGAGGTCCAAATATGAAATATATGAAAGTACTCTAAAATGTAGTTTTCTCGTTGAAGAATTTAGGTTAAGGTTTGAGATTCTGGGGTGGGGGGCGGTGGGGTAGGGAAGGGGACAGAAAAATAACTGCTGCTTCAGAAAAGATAGGCCCTAATCCTTTTTTTTTTTTTTTTTTTTGCTTCCAAAGGTCATTTCTTCATTTGATATGATGATGTACTTTAGTGCTTTGTGCCTGCAAATTTCAAGACACCTTCATCTAAATATCTTCAAGACTTCATGTCATGAAGCACCTGAACAGGTTCACAAGCATATTGACTAATAGCCCAAGGAAAAGAGGAGAAGCAGTTAGGGGAACCTATGAGTGAAGGAAATTCCCCTTTGCAGGAGGCTAGTATACAATAAATAAGGTTATATTTGAATGTAAAACATTAAGTCCTGTAGATTCCATTATGTTTATTTCAGTTGTAAAGCCCTCACTGTATATCGACATTTCTGATCACAGGTATTACCAGAGTATTACAATATATTAGTTAAAAAGAAAGCCAAAGAAAGAAATTTCAATTTTCTGAGGATAAGAAAGTAAACCACTGTGCTTCTAAAGATGAGTCTCTTTATCTCAGAAATCTTTATCAGATACTTTGGGTTTTCATTGCTAAGGGATTACATAAAAATTTAGGACTTGGGCGCCTGGATGGTTCAGTTGGTGAGGCAACTGACTTCGGCTCGGGTCATGATCTCACAGTTTGTGAGTTCGAGCCCCGCATCTGGCTCTGTGCTGACAGCTCAGAGCCTGGAGCCTACTTTGGATTCTGTGTCTCACCCTCTCTCTACCCCTTCCCTGCTCATGCTCTGTGTCTGTCTCTCAATAATGGATAAATGCTTAAAAAAAAAAAAAAAAAAAATTAAAAAAAAATTTAGGACTTAAAGGATTTTAGCCATATTAAGGGCAATGCTTACTTTAATTGCTAAAAATTGACAAATGAGTTAATAATACCATATAAGTTCATGGATTGTAATACTGTAATTATTGAGTCAAATGATGTTATGATTTTTTTTTAATTAGCCATTTTTCAAAAGAGGTATGTTAATTACTGTTGTATAAAAAGAAATACTTGCTTGCAACTAGAATTTAAATGGGCTACTGGAATTTTCTATAATTTGTATTTACTAAAAGGAATTTGTCTTACCAGTTCAGAAAACAAATGAATCTTTATACATTCCTTGATATTCTGAGTTAAAATTAATTTTCACAAAAAAGTGGACTTTAAACATTCCCTTTTATGAATCATTAAACAGCAGCTAAAGCACAGTTGACATAAGAAAATTAGTAATTTATGAAAACATGGCAATATCTTCCCTTTAAAATTTCAGCAAAATTAACCTCAAATACACATGGGCTCATGATGGGGAGATGATATAAATATCAGTTGTCCCACCACTAAATACATTATGTACTGATTATCTTTCCACTCTCACTTAAAAGTATTTATGTTGCTCATTATGAAAATTAGAACTATTACAAGGATTGTTGTGATTCACACTCCCATCTTACCTTATTTTTAATTTTATCCAACAGTCTATAGACCTTAAGCCATACGATGAAATAATCAAAATTAAAGGAGTAATGAACACATACTGTGTCTTAGACAATAAAAAAGTATATTGAAAATATAGTGAAAGGGGATTATTCTTTAAAAGGAAAAAAATATGTAAATTAAGTACATAGAAATCACTCTGGAGTACTTATTTTGCCTCTAACTATTGGTAAACTTTTTAAAGTGTTTGGATAGGACTTTTTAAAGTGTTTGAATAGTACTTAAGATTTACATTCCAACTTTGGCTTAAAAGGGAAGTCCTTTACAAAATGCAAAAAAAAAAAATTGGAACTGTCTCCTTAGATAATCATTAATTTTTTCTTGTATAACTTATCACAGCTAGAAAAAGAGAATCAGTATGGGCTTATTTTTTAGGCTTGGAAAATCTTAACTAAGGTAAAAGTGGGTAATAGGGGTAAAAATTAGAATTTAAAACATGGAAAAACAGGAGAAAATCACTCCTTTTCCTCTAAGGGCATATTTTTGTTTTGACTGATTCAATGAAAGCAATTTCAGCAAAAAATAGTAAGTTTAACTTATTTCAAACAAATGTGAAACAATTTAATATTTATTAAATCAAGTGTTTCATATGTTATGCTATGTTTTAAAAAATGCGTATTTTTAGAGACAAGGTATAAAATCAACTGTTCGTTTGGAAATGAATATAATCAAACTTCTATATATTTACTGAATATTAAAACTGAAAAACAAAATATTTTCTAGGTAACTTAAAGACAGATGTGAAGCATTTAAACCATAAGTAATTAAGTATGTTAGATATACGTTTAATCGTTACTAAGGGCATGTGTCATTTAATTGTGGACCAAATCCAATTAAATGGCATTTTGATGTTTTTGTGGAAATGACATATTCACAAATCCACGTCTTAAAACTGATTATTTATAGATCTTGTTTGGTTTTCTTAATAGTTTTTAGCAGTTTATTTCTGAACACAAACTTAGGTTTCTTTTAATAAATTTTATAAGTCAATAGAATAGATTTTCTTTTGAAATCTTAATTTCATTAGAATTGGTTGTGCAACTTACTGAGTATACATGATAGAATGTATATATAACATAGATTTTGTACATTTTTTCTTAAGGAAGAACAATTTAACCTTTTATGCTTGTGCTTTCTACCTTTTGGGACTAATGCAGACTGAAGCCAAAACCTGAAATTAAATCATTTTTATTGCTAAAAATTAATTGACAAGGGTTAAAAAGAAAAATTCACAATTACTATTAAAGAACTGAAGGCTTAGTATATATAATTTAGGAATTGCTACTACTCACATAACTGTTTAGCTTTATGTGAAGGTTAACAGAAAGGGGTTCTTGCACTGAAGCTAAAGATTAACACGATGTATTATTTTAAACTAGAATTTTTAAACCACTCTAAACAATTACATTCTTCTTAGCTAATGTTATAATTGTATCATATCATTTAGGTTCAAGTTCTTCCTTCAAAGAGTCATCAGAATAACATGGATTGAAGAGACTTTCGAACACTTGCCATCTCTTGCTGCTGCTGTTATGTGAAAGGAAATATTAAACATTTGTTTAATTTTTAGATAAGTGTTATACATATTTCAGCAAATAAAATATTTCAGTGCTTGCATTAATCCTTATTTTTTCTCAATTTAAAATATAGTGACTTACAGTTTCCATCATAATTTTTTTTTGCAACAAAGCCATTTCTTTTCTAAGTTCGTTTTGTGCGCCCGTAAGTAGATTATCATGATTCTTTTCCAAGTCCTCCATACTCTAAAACGCAAAAGGCTAGTTCAGTTACCACCACTTTTCATCTCAGATTCTAAACTTGTATAATTAGTATTCAAAAGTAGGATCTTCAGGGGTGCCTGGGTGGCTCAGTCAGTTAAGTGTCCGACTTGGCTCAGGTCACAATCTTGCAGTCAGTGGGTTTGAGCCCTGCATCGGCCTCTTGTGCTGACAACTCAGAGCCTGGAGACTGCTTCAGATTCTATGTCTCCCTCACTCTCTGCCCCTCCCCTACTCGTGCTCTCTCTCTCTCTCTCTCTCAAAAATAAACATTAAAAAAAAATTAAAGCGGTGCCTGGGTTGCTGAGTTGGTTAAGCATCCCATCTTGATTTCGGCTGAGGTCATGATCTCACAGTTCATGAGTTTGAGCACCATGTTGGGCTTTGCACTGGCAGCACAGAGCCTGCTTGAGATTCTCTCTCCCTCTCTCTCTGCCCCTCCTCTGCTCACGCTCATACTCTCTCTCAACATAAATAAACTTAAAAAAAATTTTTTTAAAGGTAGGATCTTTAAATAATGTGCACTATTTATCTAAATAAAAATTTTCTAAGTAATAGAAGAAACCAAGACATGCACTAAAGGAATAAAAAGCATCAGACAGGAATCAAATGTTATTATAGGAGGTACGACAGTAGTGTATTTTACTCAAAATAACAAGTTAATGAGCTGTTAAGGTCAAAATAGAACCAAAAAAAAGAATACCATAATTTTTAAAATTTCTAATAAGCTTTCAAAATATCAGGTAGAGGGGCGCCTGGGTGGCGCAGTCGGTTGAGTGTCCGACTTCAACCAGGTCACGATCTCGCGGTCCGTGAGTTCGAGCCCTGCGTCGGGCTCTGGGCTGATGGCTCAGAGCCTGGAGCCTGTTTCCTATTCTGTGTCTCCCTCTCTCTCTGCCCCTCCCCCGTTCATGCTCTGTCTCTCTCTGTCCCAAAAATAAATAAACGTTGAAAAAAAATTAAAAAAAAAATATCAGGTAGTTATGTTATTATATTATTATGACTAATAGTGGGGTGTGAATTTATTAGAGGGAATAAAATGATCTATAATATACTTTTTTCAATTTATGAGAAACAAATTATGTTATAAATCTTTACTATTCATCTAACAAACAGTGATCTTAACTCCTACTATATAAAAAGTACTATATTAAGTGTATGGAAAAATTTAGAAATAATAATACATGATCACGCTCTTATCACAGTAAGAAGAAACATAAACAATGCAAAATTTTGTAACAGGAATGGAAATGCAACTTGCTATGGCTATGTAGTAGAAAATACACGATTAATTCCAATTTAGTTGTCAAAAGAATGCAATTTCAATAGAGAAAGAAAAAGTAAAAGTATTTTAGGGCAAGGGCATAAGCATAATGGAAGTATATAGTGAGTGAGTTCAGAGAAAGCAATTATCTGGAGGAGTGGGAATTACCAGACAAATGTAGTAATTGAAGCATAAAAAGAAGATAACATTATGGGCTGGGGTGGGAGGGAGATCTTGAATACCTAAGAATTGAAAATGAGAAGTTACTGACTTTTTCAGGAGGGAAAAGATGTTTTAGGAAGATAGTATGACAGACCTATGAAGGGTAGTTTGAAGAACAGAAAGATCAGTTGAGGTTTAATAGTATAAGCAAAGAATGATGAGGTTGTAAACTAGGATAGTAGCACTGGGAATTGAGAGAACCACTGCAGAAGCAAAAATTACAGGACCTACTAATAAATGGATGTGAAGAATAAGGGAGATGTAGGAATCAAATACAATACTAAAATTCCTAATCTAAGTGTAACATTTAGTGATAAGATTTTTAAAAAATCTAGTACTTCATCTACCTTTACCCATTAGCAAATGGTTTTTAGAGTGCATTAAAGCAAGCTGATTGGGATCTTTTTTTTAAAAACATGTATTTATTTTTGAGAGAGCGCAATTGGGAGGGGTGCAGAGAGAGGGGGACAGAGGATCCAAAGCATACTCCACGATGACAGCAGGGAGCCCGATGTGGGCCTTGAACTCACAAACTGAACCATGAGATCATGACCTAAGCCAAAGTCAGACACTCAACCAACTGAGCCACCAAGGTGCGCCTGATTGGAAACACTTTTAAAAATAACTTTGGTGTACATACATATTAAACTTCTTTAAAAATAATTGTTTTAAACTATTTTACTAGTTTATTCAGAGCATCCCAATTCCTTTAAAAGGGGTGACATTTTAATATTTGAACAAGATTATCTAAAAGAATCCCCCACATCAAAAAAAAAAAGTACATGCAGGATTCCAATGAACTCCTATGAACTGATACTAAAAAAATATGTATCTGCATGAATAAGAGGGCAATGCCACAAACCACAATTTGCTAATATGCATATGTGTCAGCTAATTCTCAATCCACAAATTTTTAATCAACTGGCTTTTTCATTCTATTCTATGAGCCATCTCTTACGATTATAAGATGGCATATAAAGCTATTTTTAGTCACTGTAATAATCCTAAAAGCATATATACCATAAAGCACATATATAATACAGTAAAAAATAAGATATTCCTCATTTTCAATTGGGTACTTTCTATTTAGCAAATATTAGAGATACAAAGACAAGTAAAAGACTACCTAAAATAATTAATGGACATTCTATTTTTAGTTAAGATAGAACTATTACTAAAGTTAATAAAGTATGAATTTTATGCATAATATGTAAATTTAGGTAAAATTCCCAATTCACCATTTCCTGTTTTTAATAATCCCCACGATAACATTAGAGTCTTGAAATGAAAATATATTTAACACTTGTAACAAAATAGAAAGAATTTAAAATATGTAAGCAAAATTTTTCCCTTAAACTTAGAAGGAAAAAATTATCTTCTATTTCCAAATATAATGTTATATAAGAATGTATTACATAACCAAATACAACAGACCTTTATGAACTGCTCATATAACTGTCTAATTGTTTTCAGTCTCTGGTTCTGAACAATTCTAGATTGTTGAAAAGCCTTTTGTTGCTGTCGAAACAGGTTCTACAAATGTAAAAGAAAAAAATTATAACAATTTGGATAAAATTTAAAATTTAACAAAAAATAATTCTGCATTAAGTTTAAAAGGTATAGTTTTTGTATCAACACTGTTTTAAGGGGCACCTGGGTGACTCAGTCGGTTAAGCATCCAACTTCGGTTCAGGTCATGATTTCATGGCCCGTGAGTTTGAGCCCTGCATCTCACTTTATGCTGACAGCTCAGAACCTGGATGGAACCTGCCTCGGATTCTCTGTCTCCCTTTCTCTCTGTGCCCCTCTCTCAAAAATAAACATTAAAAAAATTAATCAACACTATTTTAACTATTATTACCAAGTTCACCACCATATACAACAATAACGTAATAAACCTAACAGCCATTGAGTAGGAACACTTAACAATACACAAAATATGTTTTAATTCTTGGTGCTTTCAGTATCACCCTGGCTAATCCTTCCAATAATTTTGATTTTTCAGTTTCTTGGCCTACTTTCCACCAATGTTTTTTTTGTCTCCCATTCTACTTTAGCCATTCATGCACATATTCATACCCTAGATGTTGTAATTGCCAGTATCTGCAACCTCTACATAGTATTAACAATAGCAAACTTCATAGTAACCATGTGTTAGACACTACTCTGAACTCTTTAAATTCAACTTTCCAGCTACCCTGTCTGTAGCTGGTCATGACTTCAGAAAACCCCACATTTATATGCTGGCAGGTCTCACTTTAAATCATGATCACTGTGATCACTAGCCTAAATTGGTCCTTAACGCTACTTGGAAATTACATTTTCCTAGTCTATTCACTGGCCCACTCTTCAGGAAAGTATTTTATACCTTCTCATTTGACTTCAAAAAGCAACTTCTTTTCTACCATCCAATGACCTTAATTATTTCACTAAATAAATAGAAGTAATCCAAAAAGAACTTTGGTCCCCATCACCATATCTACCTACACAACTACATCTATCTGTGTTCACATACTCTACCTTATTTCCTATTTTTAAGGATGAACTATCCTTGTTCTCTGCTACAGCCAACTTTTTTACATGTCCCAACCATTCTAAAGAATTTAGCAATTGTCCCCCTCTTTCAATTCCTTATTTTTTCCTCAAGATTATTCTTATCAGCACACAAACATGTTGCTCTTTCTCCATTCTTAAACAAAAAACCACACACTATTCCTTTTCTACTCAGGCTACCACCCCATTTCTATCTTTCCTATTCTCTCTTATTCTCATTCCAGTCAACTTTTTGTACTCTCTTTTCTACCAAATCATTCTGATCAAGAACACCAACAACCTCCACATTGCCAAATCCACCCTATGTGGCCTATAAGTAGCATATGACAAAGTTTATCCTCTCTCTTCAAAGGCTTTCTTGACTTCACTTGGAGTCTTTTTTTCTACCTATTAGGCCACTCATTCTCAGTCTCCTTTACTGGTTCTCCCTCATCTTCTTGAACTCTAAACACTGAAGTACCTATTCCAGAGCTCAGTTCTTAGACTTACTTCTCTTTCACATTTACAATTGCTCCCTTGGTGATTTTATCCAATTTCATGGTTAAATGATGTATTTATGTTGAGAATTCCCAACTTTGTAAGTTCAACTCATGTCTCTTTCCAGAACTCCAGACTCATATAGCAATGGCCTACTCAACACATCCCCTTGGTTGTTTCATATTAACATTTCTAAAACTGAGCTGATCAACCAACCCCTAAGATTATCTAATATGAATAGTACCTTAGCTCTTAAATAAGAAATGTGTGATAATTTTATAAATGAAAGAATTAAATACAAGGATAGTTAACATAGTTATATATGGGAGGGGCTCACTTCCATCTCCTATAAAGATGGGCATGTAACAACAGTCTAGTCATTAAAAGTAAACCATGTTTTAACCATAATGACTCATTCAGGAATGGGCAAATAATCCAAACTGGATCAATGATATTCCTCCAATGGATTTTTCTTTCTGCAAATTATTGAGAAAGTCTATTTTAATTCACTGAGGTTACTAAACCTGTAGCAAGTTTACAAATGCAAGAAGCTATCTTGCTTACCACACCGAAAGAGCCTATTAAGAGCTGGAGACAGAGCCCAAATGACACTATGTAAACAATCCTTCCTTATACCCATCCTGCTATGCCTGAAACCAAACTACTCCTGGACTTCTTTTATATAAACCAATAATGTTTTTTGTACCTTGACAATTTCTGTCACTTGGAACTGCAAGAATCACAACCAATACAGGAACAACAGCTTTTATAAATACGGTGTGTACCCATAATTCTCTGGTTTACCGTTCAGCAGGGCCAAAACACATAGCCAGCATGGGAAGTGAAACCCAGCTGAGTGTTAAGGATCTACTACACAGCTAGGCTCTCCATTCCTACTTGACACTTGGTTATAATAGATTAATTATAAAACTAAGTGTGATACTAACAGCTAGTTTTTCTTCTTGTTCCTCAGCTTTCTGCACATCTATATCCCACTGATGAAACAAAGCCAGAAATTGCTGAGAATACTCTTGATTAAGCTTCTGCCTGTAAAACATAAGAATGAGTATTATCATATTTCATACCAATAATAGAAAAAACATTCAAAACAAAACTGATTTGACATAATTAATACTACAATAAAGGAAGGAAATAATGGCTCCTTAAATTTTCAGATGTGAAAACAAAAAGTAAAATAATGATTTATGCTGATTCTAGAAGTATTTATTTTCCTAACCAGCTGACAGAAAATCCCTCTTGTATGCTTTAGTTCTTAAAATCTATGGAAGTTTTATTATATATACAAATTTTCCAGAAAACTTCATTTTATCTCCATGCAGTTTTTCATTTTCTCCAACTGAATATAGTTTCTGATATGATAAACAGATTCAATGAAGTTACTATGTTTATCATATAAGATTTCCAAATAGAAATATTTCACTTAATTTTTCCCCATTTTGGTATGACAATGATTTTGTAAACAGTAACATTAAGCCATCAGCTAAAATATACAGATTATTTACAATAAGATTGATCTTTTTCTACATTGTTAAATAGGTAACTATCACAAGACTCATAATTTAGATGACATTTACTTTTTATTCAGTCTGTGAATTTATAGAATGAATATAAATAACCTTTATAGTAAAAAAAACTCAATGGTTATTTAAATGGAGAAAAAGATAATCACTGGTTTCTAGGAAATCATCTCAAGTCTAGGAAGGAGTACGGTTATAAGACTAAAGAAAGGACTTAGAGAAAAGTAAAGCCAAATATATTTTTTACCAGAGACACCAATAAATAGAAAATGATAGTATTTTTCATAATTTGCACCAATGGATACTAAGAAATGATACAAACATTGTGTCTGTGAAAACCAACAACCTTACCTTTGTTCTTGTTGGGTTTTCCAAACATGTTCAATTTTCTGGTTACTAGTCTTGAGAGAAGCCTTGGTATACATTTCTAGTCTTTTTCTCTTGGCAAGGAGAGCCTTGTTAATGTCAGCTTTATTGAAAATAAATACTTATTAAAACTTAATGTTGATGAAAATTATTTTGTTGCCACATGTTCAAATTAAATAGGGGTACAGTTGGTTCAACAGTTTTGGAAAGACATTTAAAATTAAATCTTAAAGTAGAATATTAAAAAGCAAGACTTTTTTTCTAAGAAAACTTTCAGCTATTACTATCCCGATTCTGACTTTCCTAACTAAATTTTTTAATTTAGAGATGATTTAAAAAAGCTAAACATGAAAAATAGATATCTCCTAAAACATACCTCCAAATCTTTCCAGCATATTTTGTACTTCACCCCTGTGAAATTACATCAAAAAGCTTTTAATGAAGGATCAAAATATCACACACCCAGTATTTTACATACAATAGTTGCTGGACAACCAAGTAGACTTTTCTTAAAGTACTTTATATAACAGGCAAAAATTATTTTGAGCACATCACCCCATATCTTCAAATATTCCTGCAGAAGTCCTTTTCTTCCCGTGCTTATCAATTACTGGAGTCTTCCCTGCATTGACAATAAGAAAGAAAAATATTTTCAAAACTAAGTATGCCATTTTTCATGGTAATTTTTCATGGTGTAGTATCTTAATTTTGAGGCCTTTTAGGATTTTTTGCCAACATTACTGTTTAAAGCAGACATATAAACACAGTACTTTCTCTGCAGTTTGGATGCAATTAAATCAGGATCCATGACCATTTTATAGGAACAATTTTGCAAGTCTTCCCGTCTTAATGTCATAATAGGCCAGGTTTGTACTTACTTATTTTTACATATTATATTTATTTATGCCATAAATGCTATATATTTTATTTACCAATCAATCAGACATCTGGAGAATAATGACTGTAAAGGCAAGAGATGCTGTGTCAGCTTTTCTAACTCCAAATGAGAAACGTGAAGCACATCAAAATGCTTTACAAATAAAGTTTTATCATCGTTTAAAATGTAGTGCATTCAAAACAAGTGAAGTACAGGACATGGTCACTGCCCACCAATATTAGATATACTGTACCTTCAGTGACATCCTCCTCTGAACCACTCAGATCCTTTTTATCTTCTTTCTCAAAGTCATAGGCTCTTACGACCTGATCTTCCACTGATGTCTTCCCAGATTTCCCTGTATGCTTTCTTCCAGATGGCACCATATTTAGTTGTTTTCTGACTTTTAAAAAATAAGTCTCTCAAACCTTCTGAATCCAAAGACACCATTTAAGTAAACCGGTAAATTTCAAAATTAGCGCTATCAAATAAAGATTATCTTAGGTGAATAACATCTGGGGAGTCTCCTCACTTAATCTGTTGGCCCGAAAGTTAACAAAGAAGATAAAGACAGCGTCGACGGTGAGTTTGCACCTGAGGACTGAGATCTGAATTTTAGTCCCGCTTCTGCCGGATTCTGGCTAAATTCAGGCAAATCTAGTTTGTGCATTTCAGTCACACAGCGAAATTGTAGTTGTTGACAGGATCGGTCGTGAGCATGCCCCAAAATGAGTTTACAGCAAAATAAATATAAAATAAAAACGTTCTGCAATCTGTGCCTCGGAAAATAACAATTCCACCTAAGATTTTTCACAACATAGACATCGAGGACAAACGAAGAGACGCCCTCGGTTCATTTTAATTGTTTCTGACGGGTTTGGGGCGGGGACGAGGGAGAGATGCGCCTACAGACGAAGGCCCACCTCCTCCCCAGAGATAAATTTGCTCAGGGTCTCGAGACCTGTCAGAACCCACTCAGCCCGCGGCTTTCCACCTGGCCCTAGCCTGCTCAAGGCACTGCCCTCGGTGAAGTTCGCGGACTTGATTTTCCTGTCAGAGGCCCTACCCAGGTAGTGCCAGTCGGAAAGATTTGCCTCACAAATTAAGAGTAGCCCCTGGCTCCTTCTCCAGCGCTAGACAAAATCTTCCCC
This sequence comes from Puma concolor, assembly GCF_028749965.1. Classification (NCBI taxonomy): domain Eukaryota; kingdom Metazoa; phylum Chordata; class Mammalia; order Carnivora; family Felidae; genus Puma; species Puma concolor. The sequence goes on along the minus strand of NC_141673.1, from coordinate 20,083,727 downwards.
TCCTCACCCCTGAAAAAACCCCCAATGGCCGATGGCCACAGATATAGGTCTTTCTACGGGTGTCCCCGCCACTCCAGCATCCTACAACCCAGCACCTCACCTGAGGTATCCGCTTGGCTGTCGCGACGTTCTTCTGAGGCAACTCAGAATTCCCGCGGGAGAAAAGCCAAGCGACCCTCGTCTGGGGGCGTCGCTGATTGGCTGGTGGTAGCGCGCATGCCTATAGAAGGCCACAGGTTCCGCCCCCACGGGCAACTGACCACGAGACTGCTGACCCAGAGTGCCTTGCGGGAGGTAGCCTGCGAGTCTAGTATGGTTGAGGTATGTTCTTTTCTAGTTTTGATTTTTAATTTAAGTTTCAAATTTTTGTAGCATTTGAAAATTGCAGAAGAATATGTAAGTAATGAAACATGGTTAAACACCATGTCATTTGTGAAGTAGAATTTTACCAGAACCCTTGGAATTTCTTCAGGATTGCCTTACCATCCCATCCTCCACCATTCCCCTTTCAGAGATTTTTTTTTTTTAATTATCCCGAATTTTGTGTAAATCTTCATCCTCCTGTTTTCTTATTTTGTTGCCTTTCATATGTGCCGTTAAACTTGCTTGGTTTTGTTTGCGTTTGGGCCATACAAAAAAAAGAAAAAATTGTACCGTATTCTTTGTAATATTCTGCATCTCTTTACATCACTAAGAGAATCTATATTATTAGGTGTAGCCATAGTTCTTTCATTTTCACTGCTGTATAGTATTTTATTGTGACTCAGTGCTCCATAGTTCATTCCATGGACATGTGGATTGCTTTCAGAATATAGCCTGTATAAACAATGTCACTATGAAATTTTGATCTACATATATGCTAAAGTTTTCGCAGAGAATCTGGATGTGAAGTTGCTGGGTCATAGGCTGGATGACATTCAGTAATGGGGAACTGGTTTCCAGTTCCACCGACAGAGTTCTCATTGTTCAATATACTCACCCCTTGGAATAGTCAGATTTTTTTTTCTTTTTTCTTTTCAAGTTTATTTATGTTTGAGAGAGGGAGTGCCAGCAGGGGAGGGTCAGAGAGATAGGGGGACTGAGGATCCCCCAGCAACTTGGGGTTGACAGCAGCAAGCCTGATTTGGGGCTTGAACTCAGGAACCATGAGATCATGACCTGAGTGGAAGTCTGTCTTAGCCAAATGAGCCACACAGGTACCCCTAGAATAGTCACATTTCTTAATTTTGCCATTCTAGTATAAAATGATATTACTTTGGGGTCTTTATGTCTCTGTAATTACTTGTAAGATTAAGCTCTTGTTATGCTTATTGGCCATTTGCATTTCCTTTTCCATGAAAATCTCTTATTTGGGGTTTTTAAATTGATTTATAAGTCTTTATATATACCAGACATTAATCTTTATGACTGTTTTCTGTATCTTTTCAAAGAAACACATCTTTATCTTGAAGTCACAAAAATATAAAGGTTTTAACGTTTTATTTATTTTTTTATTTATTTATTTTTTTATTTATTTTTGGGACAGAGAGAGACAGAGCATGAACGGGGGAGGGGCAGAGAGAGAGGGAGACACAGAATCGGAAACAGGCTCCAGGCTCCGAGCCATCAGCCCTGAGCCTGATGCGGGACTCGAACTCACGGACCGCGAGATCGTGACCTGGCTGAAGTCGGACGCTCAACCGACTGCGCCACCCAGGCGCCCCTAACGTTTTATTTTTTAAGTGTTCATCTAGAATCGATTTTTGTGCCTAGTGTCAAGGTAGAATCCAGTTACTTTTTTTGCCCTATGTGGAACCCAATTTATGCTTTCCCTGCAACAGCCATGTTTGTATGACAGGTTTCTATATGTTTTGGGTCTGTTTCTTTATCCTGTTCCTCTGGTCAGTCCCTCTATACCTGTGCCAAAAACAAGAGTTTTTCATCATTCCAGCCTAATTAAATCTTTGTTGTCTAATAGGGTAAGTCTTACACTTTATTTATTTTCTTTAGGAGTATTCTGTGTATTCTTGAACTTTTGCTTTTCATGTAAACCTTAGAATCTGTTTTCCAAGTTCCATGGTGGGGGGGTGGGGTGGCGAATGTTGGATTTTTATTGGAATTGCAATAAATCTGTAGCTCAGTTTGAGTAAGTGGGAGTCTTCTGTGCTTGAATATAGTATATTTTCCATTTACTTAGACCTTCTTTAATATCCCTCAATAAAGTTAAGTCTTTTTTTGTCTGTGCAGGGTTTGCACTTTAAATAGATTTATTTATAAATTATACTTTATTGTTATTTTGTTCTAACTGCTGTTGTTTAAAAATCCAGTTGATTTCTGATATGATCTTATATCCAGCAACTTGCTAAACATTTACTGCTTCTAATAATTTGTAGAGGCTGAGATTTTATAATCATATCATCTGAATAATGACATTTTTGTTTCTAATTCTTAGGCTTTTTTTTTTCCTTCCTTTTCTGACTGCACTTGCTAGAATGCTCAGTACAAAGATGAATAGAAGCAGCAATACTGGACATTCTTTCCTGTTTTAAAGGTTATGATTCTAAGATTTCCATTAAGAGGATTTTGTTTGCTTGTTTTGTAATTCTGTTTTAAATCATGAATGAGTGCTACATTTTATTAAATTATTATATCTATTGAAATGATCTTTTCTCTTTATTTTGTTAATGCGGTGAGTAAGATTTATGTTTTTTTAATGTTAAATCAAATCTACATTCCTGTGATAAACCCAAGTTGATTATGATGGATTAACTTTTTAAGCACATTGTTGTTTGGTTTGTACAGTATTTTGTGTCCATTTTCATGACTGAGATTGGCTTGTAATTTTCTGCCCTTATCTAGTTTGGAATCAAGTCTAGGTACATGGCTTACTTCATGTTACCAAGTTTTTGTTCAAATGCTACTATTCATATCAATGAGGCCTTCTCTGCCCCTACTTTTAGATATTATAAATGCAAACTCTGCACCTTATTTCGCCTCTTTCCCTATTCCCCTTCCCCATGTACCCTTCTCCCAACACTTACCATTTTTTATTGTAAAGGTAACTTATTTACTTTATTGTCTCCCCCAACCCCCATTAGAATGTAAACTCTGAAGGGCAGAAAGAATTGTATATAGTGTGAGGAACAGATCTAATTCCATCTGTTTCCAAATATCTATCCGGTTATCCCAACATCATTTACTAAAATGTCAATATTTTTCCCCCACTGATTTGAAATACTGCCTTTATTATCACTGCCTTTACTTATTTCCATAAGGAGTGGGTCAACATCTGGATTTTCTGTTACATGCCATTGGTTTATATACCAGTACCACACTGAATTACAGACACTTATGAGTATATTTTAATATTTGATAGACCAGTTCCCCCATGGCTATTTTTTAGAGTTTTTCTAGTTATTCTTACATTATTTAAATATGAATTTTAGCATCATCTTATGTCTAAGAAAGAAAAAAGCTTGACTTTTTAAAGTTTTTGTTTAAATTCCAGTTAGTTAACATACAGTGTGATATTAGTTTCAGGTGTACAATACAGTGATTCAACAATTTCATACAACACCAGGTGCTCACCATAGCAAGTGCACCCCTTAATCCCCATCATCTATTTTACCCATCCCCCCACCAACCTCCCCTCTGGTAACCAGCAGTTTATTCTCTATAGTTAAGAGTCTGTTTCTTGGTTTGCCTCCCTGTGTCTTTTCTTTCCCCTTTGCTCATTTGTTTTGTTTCTTAAATCCTGCATGAGTGAAATCATATGGCTTTGTCTTTTTCTGAATATTTCACTTAATTGTATGACATTGCAGATGGCAAGATTTCATTCTTTTTTATGGCTGAGTAATATATATGTATATATTATATTGGCACATTTTTTTAAGGGAGAGAGAGAGAATATCTTAAGCAGGCTCCACACCCAGCATGGAGCCTGATGTGGGTCTTGGGTCTTGATCTCACAACTGTGAGATCATGACCTGAGCCAAAATCAGGAGTGGGATACTTGACCGACTGAGCCACCCAGATGCCCCTATACCACATTTACTTTATCCATTCATCAGTTGATGGACAGTCCAGCTGCTTCCATAATTTAGCTATTGTATATAATGCTGCTATAAACATCAGGGTGCATGTATCCCTTAGAATTAGTATTTTTGTATTCTTTGGGTACATAGTAGTGCAATTACTGGATCGTAGATAGCTCTATTTTAACTTTTTGAGGAACCTCCATCCTGTTTTCCAGAGTGGCTGCACCAGTTTGCATTCCCACCAACAGTGCAAGAGGGTTCTGCTTTCTCTACATGATTGCCAGCACCTGTTGCTTCCTGTGTTGTTGATGTAAGCCATTCTGACAGGTGTGAGGTGATATCTCCTTGTGATTTTGCTTTGCATTTCCCTGATGATCAGTGATATTGAGTATCTTTTCATATGTCTGTTGGCCATCTGTATGTCTTTTTTGGAAAAATGTTTATTCATGTCTTTGGCCCATTTATTTATTTTTTATTTCTTAAATCTTTATTTATTTTTGAGAGAGAGAGAGAGAGAGAGAGGGAGACACAGAATCTGAAGCCAGCTCCAGGCTCTGAGCTGTCAGCACACAGCCCAGTGCGGGGCTCAAACTCACGAACTGGGGGATCATGACCTGGGCCGAAGTTGGCCCCTTAACCAACTGAGCCACCCAGGCACCCCTTTGGTCCATTTTTAAATTGGATTATTAATTTTGTGGGCTTTGAGTTTTATAAGTTCTTTATATATTTTGGATACTCTTTATCAGATATGTTGTTTGCAAATATCTTCTCCCATTCTGTAGTTTGTCTTCTGGTTTTGTGGATTGTTTCCTTCACTTTGCCAAAGCTTTTTATTTTGATGAAATCCCAATAGTTTCTTTTTGCTTTTGTTTCCCTGGTCTCAGGAGACATATATAGAAAGAATTTGCTATGGCCAGTGTCAAAGAGGTTACTGCCTATGTTCTTCTATAGGATTTTTATGGTTTCAAGTCTCACCTTTAGGTCTTTCATCCATTTTGAATTTATTTTTGTGTTGGTGTAAGAAAGTGATCTAGTTTCATTCTTTTGCATATTGCTGTCCAGTTTTCCCAATACCATTTGTTGAAGAGACTCTTTTTTCCATTATATATACATATTCTTTCCTGCTTTCTTGAAGATTGACCCAAGAGTTGTGGGTTCATTTCTGGGTTATCTATTTTGTTCCATTGATCTATGTGTCTGTTTTTGTGCCAGTACCATACTGTTTTGATTACTACAGCTTCGTAATATAACTTGAAGTTCAGAATTGTGATGCCTCCAGCTTTGCTTTTCTTTTTCAAGGTTTATTTGGATATTTGGGGTCTTTTGTGGTTCCATACAATTTTTTAGGATTGTTTGTTCTAACTCTGGGAAAAATGCTGTTGGTATTTTGATAGGGATTGAATTAAATGTGTAGATTGCTTTGGGTAGTATAGACATTTTAATAGTATTCTTCAAATCCATGAGCATGGAATGTTTTTCCATTTTTTTGTGTGTCATCTTCAATTTCTTTCATCAGTGTTTTATAGTTTTCAGAGTACAAGTCTTTCACTTCTTTGGTTAGGTTTATTCCTAGGTATCTTACTGGTTTTGGTGCAATTGTAAATGGGATTGATTCCTTAATTTCTCTTTCTGCTGCTTCATTATTGTTGTATAGAAACACAACAGATTTCTCTATATGTTTTGTATGTGGCGACTTTACTAAATTTGTGTATCAGTCCTAGCAGTTTTTTTGGTGGAGTCTTTCAGTTTTCTATATAGAATATCATGTCATCTACAAATAGTGAAAGTTTGACTTCTTACTTTCCAATTTGGATGTCTTTTATATATTTTTGTTTTCTGATTGCTGTGCTTAGGACTTCCAGTATAATATTCAATAACAGTGGTGAGAGTAAACATCCCTGCCTTGTTCCTGGCCATAGAGAAAAAGCTCTCAGTTTTTCCCCATTGAGGATGATATTAGCTGTGGGTTTTTCATATCTGGCCTTTATTATGTTGAGGTATGTTCCCTCTAAACCTGCTTTGTTGAGGGTTTTTACCATGAATGGATACTGTACTTTGTCAAATGTTTTTTCTGCATCTATTGTAATGATCATATGATTCTTCTTTTTTCTTTTAAGTTTGTTTGAGAGAGAGAGAACGTGCAAGTGAGGGACGGTCAGAGAGGGAAAGAAAGAGAATATGAAGCAGGCTCCATGCTGTCAGTACAAAGCCTGACTCGGGGCCCGATCCCATGAACCATGAGATCATGACCCAAGCTAAAATCAAGAGTTGGATGCTTATGGGGCGCCTGGGTGGCTCAGTCAGTTAAGCATCCCAACTTCGGCCCAGGTCATGATCTCCTGGTTTGTGGGTTTGAGTCCTGTGTTGGGCTCTGTGCTGACAGCTCGGAGCCTGGAGCCTGCTTTGGATTCTGGGTCTCCCTCTCTCTCTGCCCCTCTCCCACTCTCACTTTGTCTCACTCCATCTCTCAAAAATAAATAAATGTAAAAAAAATAATTAAAAAAAAAAAAAGAGTTGGATGCTTAACCAATTGAGCCACTCTGCCCATATGGTTCTTGTCCTTTCTTTTATTAATGTGGTATATTGATTGATTTGTAAATATTGAACCATGTTTGCAACCCAGGAATAAATCCCACTTGATCGTGGTAATTTTTTTAATGTATTGTTGGATTTGGTTTGCTAGTACTGAGAATTTTTGCAGCCATGTTCATTAGGGATTTGGCCTTTAGTTCTCTTTTTTAGTGGAGTCTCTGGTTTAGGTATCAGGGTCATGCTGGCCTCGTAGAATGAATTTGGAAGTTTTCCTTCCTTATTTTTTTGAATAGTTTGAGAAGAATTTGGTATTAACTCTTCTTTCAATATTTGGTTCAATTTGCCTGCGAAGGCATCCGGCCCTGGACTTCTGTTTCTTTGGAATTTTTTGATTACTGATTCAATTACTTTGCTGGTTATCAGTCTGTTCCAAGTTTTCTGTTTCTTCCTGTTTCAGAAAAACCTTGGTTTTTTATTGGGATCGCATTACATTTACAAATTTACTTAGAAAAAAATGAAATCTTAATGATGTTAAAATGTTCCAACAAAGAACAAGGAATGTCTTTCCACTAGTTTAAGTATACTTTTGTGTCTTTAAGAAGTATTTTAAAGTATTTTAATGTAGGTTTTGAATGTTTCTTGTTGTTTGTTCCTAAATATGTTGTCTTTTTTGTTGCTAGTATAAGTGAAATTTATTTCCTCTTTCATTGTATAACCTAACAGATTATCTTTTGTGTATATGAAGGCTTTTGGGTTTTGCATGTTACTTTTATGTCCTGCCACCTTGCAGAATTCTTTTCACGTTTGAGTGAGTTTATTCACTGAGTCTTTAGAGATCTCCAGGTATTTTTCATGACATCTGTAAATAGAGATCATTTTATTTCTTCTGATTCCTGTCTTTATTTTCTCTTGACTCTTTCATTAGCGAAAACAGTCTCAAATGGTTAAATAGTAGTTAAAACAGTGTCAAATAGTTAAATAGTAGTGGAGGTGGTGGGCATTTTGTGTTGTTCTTTACCTTAGTAAGAATGCCTCAGGTATTTCCCCATTATTAAGATGATGACTTTACAACTGTATTTTTATTTAAAATGAGTGTTAGATTTTGTTAGAGGCTCTTTCAAGCATCCATCAAGATAATCATACAATTTTTTCCTTATACCTATTAATATAAATTATATTAAAATGTTTGCTAATATTACTTCATCTCTGTATTCTTAGAATAATTCTTACTTGGCCATGGTGTGGTATTTTCTTCTTGTAATATTGAAGTCTGATCAGGTTTTCTGCATTAACATTCATAGGAATATTATTTTATAATTATCTTTCATGTTGCTGCAATTATCAGGTTTAGATCATGTTATACTTGCTTCATAAAAAGAATTTAGAAGTTTTCCTTCATTTTCTATGCTCTGAAACAACTGTGTTGGGATTCTTTGGTTCTAAATGCTTTTTTTGTAAATTTCTTTGTAAAATCTGAGCCTCATGATGTCATGCGAAGTAGCTCCTTGATAGTTTTCTTGATTTCTCTTATAGAAATTGGTCATTTTAAACACTTGTCTTTATTAAGGTCAGTTATAGTAAACTGTCTTTTTCTAAGTAATTCTTGATTTCATTTAGTTTTGTAAACATATACATAGAGATGTATAGAGTAGTCTACTTAGATTTTTAAATTTCTGCGGTATTATTTCCTCCCTGTTCCTGTCTGTTTTGGGATTTTTTGGTTTGAGTTTTGTGTGGAGTTGGATTGTTTTTGTTTTGTTTTTGTTTTCCTCTATTCCTGGGGTTTGTTTGTTTGTTTTTTGTGGATGGTGTTTCTAGCTCAAGAGCACCTTCTTCTGTCAGTATAATGAAGTGCAGTTTCTTTAAGTGATAATAACGTGGGAATGAGGAGGTTTGGTTAGGTGACTTGTTTAGCTTTTGCTTCTGCAGGATGTTTAATTATACCCTTCTAACTTTCTGGTATCTCCAAGGGGCACCACCCCTTCTTTATTATCTGATTCTCTCTGGAAGCAATGGGGCCCTGAGGCTGCCACCACTACTGGGTCATGCTTACCTTCAAAACCTAGCTGGTACCATGAACTATCAAATCCTAGGCCTGTGTTCTGTTTTTTGGCTCTTAGTATTAGACTTTGTCTTGCTCGACGTTATTCTATCTTGTTTCATCTACGTGTTATGCTCCCCAGCCCACTTATGTGTAGTCTTTTAAGCCTCCCCTGCGCAGACTTATACCTGTACCTGTACTTATACCTGGGCTCGCAGCAATGGCACAAGCTCTTTTGGAATTTGTCGTTTCTCTACTTAGAGAAGTTCATTGTATTCTCTGTCTCCTGGTAATGCTGAAGGCATGGGTTGTGTATGATTTTATTTTCACTCTTTTGTTATCTTATGGTTCTCAGAGAGGATGTGTGGAGAGATTCACGTTCAGGGGGTCACCATTAACCTCCATATGCCAAATTCTCTCCTAAATCTTCCCTTGGTTTTTAAACATCACCAGGCTTAAAAAAATAACTTTTATATTTTATTGATCTTTTCTATTAAATCTTAGTTTTCTTTCATTAATTTTTGCTATTTATTATTTCCTTATTTCTATTTTCTTTTGTTGGTCTCTTTCTAACTTTTTCTGTTGGATCATTAACTTGTTTATTTTCAAGACTTCTTTTCCAACATATTCATTTGAGAGGATAAATTTCTCTCTATGTGCCCGTTAGCTGAATCCCACAAGTTGTGATAGGCAGTATTTTCATTACTATCCGGTGCTAAATATTTTAAAATTTCCGTTATGAGTTCTTCTTTGACTCATGAGTTACCTAGTATGTTTTTAGACTTTTAAACAAATGTAGTTCTTCAGTTTTATCTTTTTTATTGAAATATTCTAACTTGATACCTATAATCTGGATCATACCTGTGATTTGAAATGTGTTACCACTTGCTTTATGACTTAGCACAAGGTCCATTTAAAAAATTATTCTAGGGGCGCCTGGGTGGTTCAGTCAGTTAAGCATCCAAGTCTTGTTTTCGGCTCAGGTCGTGATATTATGGTTTGTGAGTTTGAGGCCTATATTGGCTCTGAGCTGACAGTGTGGAGCCTTCTTGGGATTCTCTCTTTCTCCCTCTCTCTCTGACCCTCCCTCATTTGCTCTCTCTCTCTCTCCCTCTGTCTCTCAAAATATATAAATAAACTTCATAAAAATTATTCTACGTGTGCTTAATAAGAATGAGTAAGGTCTAATTTAGAGATGTTGAGTTCTAGATATGTCCATTCAATCAAGTTCACTAATTGTGTCATTCAAATCTTTTATGACCTTGCTGATATCTTTGTCTCCTTGGTCTAGGAATAATGGAAGAGTTATTGGATATGTGTTAAAATATTCTACATCAATAGTGGATTTGTAAATTTCCCTTATAGTGCTGTCAATTTTTGATTTTTGTATTTTGAAGACACTTAATTAGGTACATATATGTTTAGAATTCATCTTTCTGTCAGTTGAAACTAATCATTATGTAGTGACCTTAATAATGCTCTTTGTCTTAAATTCTATTTTGTTTAATATTAATAAAATGTCCTCATGTTTCTTCAGTATTTATCCAGGATATCTTTTCTCATGTGTTTACTTTTAAACTTTCTACATCCTTTTATATTTCATGTGTATCCTATTGTACATACCCATTTTTGTTTGATGCTATAATGTTTGGGAACGTGTAGGCTGTTGGCTGGGGTATTTCAGTTTTTCTCAAAGTGGGCTCTCCAGGAAGCTAGTTCAAGCCCATCCACATCAGTTCCTAGGTTCTAACTGAAGCCAAAAGAGAGCAAGCCCCAAGGCACAATCATTTTCAAACTTCTGCATTTGTCCCATGTCCCAAAATTATTCAAACGACCAAGCCCAGCTTCAAAGAGTGAAGAAATAAATTCTCCCTCTTGGTGGGAGAAGCAGCATAAATCTGTACTTACAGGGACATGGGAATTATTGTATTCATCTCTGCAAATAAGTTATTACAAACCTCTGTTTTCTATTTTGCACCTCCCTGTATCTCTGCTACAGTGTGGGCAATTATATATTTGGTTAAATCACTATGTGAAATGCAAGCAAATACAATTCTGAATGATACAGAAGTGCATAACTGAATTTTTTTAACCCAGTTTGCATTAGCTAGGATAGACTATTACTGCAACAAATAAAACCAAGTATGTATAATGACTAAAAAAAAAAGTTATTTCTCCTGTAACTATACTGGGAAAGTAAATAGGTCCTCAGGGCAGCTTTCATGTATGCAGGCATTTAGGGACCCAAACTGATGGAAACTCTGCCATCTTCAACTTGTGGCTTTCAGAGTTGCCACAGAAGTGGTCTCTATCCCAGCCAGCTAAATAGGAAAAGAATAGGGAGGAGCACCAGGTAGGAAGTTTTTATGGGCTAGACCTGGAAGTGACACACATTATTTCTGCTTACATTTTATCACCTAGAAAATCAGTCACATGTTCACACCTAACAGCAAGTATACTGTTATTCAAGGAGAAATTAATAAAAATGGTTTAAAACATGACATGAAAGTACAGAACAAAATTAAATTAGGCTCTTCCACTTGTTAACCATGAGACCTTGGGCAAATTACTTGACCTCTCTAAACCTGTTAGTCTTCACTAACATAGGGGGAATAAAAATAATAGTATTTATCTCATAGAAGCTTGGATTTTAAAAAGTGAAATAAGGCATAAAAATTCTTAGTAAGCACTCAATAGTATATATCAAGTACTCAGTAAATACAAGTTATCAACATTACTAATATTATAATGGGTACTTGTTGAGTCACTGGTATACTATTTCCTGAATATCAAACATGTGAGTGCCTACCAGTGCCAGACATATTAAATAACATAGAATATTTTAATCATAAAAATTAATGTTTTATTAACAAATGCAGATTTAGGGATAGAAAATATGAGTTTTTTTTCAAAAATAAGAGTTACTTAGAACATAAAATGTTACAGGTCATTCTGAGTCTTTCAGGAAGTAGTTCTCAAAAAAAGACCTAAGAAGCCCACAGGTAAACAAAAGCAAGACTGCTTGCATAGGCTGGTTTGAAAGGACCCTGTGGTAGTTACTGCTCTCACAGTCTTTTTTTTTTTTTTTTTTTTTTTTTTTTTTTTAACGTTTATTTATTTTTGAGACAGAGAGAGACAGAGCATGAACGGGGGAGGGCCAGAGAGAGAGGGAGACACAGGATCTGAAGCAGGCTCCAGGCTCTGAGCTGTCAGCACAGAGCCCGACGCAGGGCTGGAACTCACAGAGCAGGAGATCATGACCTGAGCCGAAGTTGGTCGCTTAACCGACTGAGCCACCCAGGCGCCCCTCACAGTCTTGAGGCCATTCTCTCACATGTCCCATCTCATTGCACCTGTAATAGGCAAATGATATGATTTTATTAAGTTTAGTCAGGTGACACTTTGCATATCAAACAGAACAACTTCCTAGACATCTCTTTAACCAGGGAGCTCTTTCCCTCCAAGTCCGCATAAGAGGGCCTCATAGCAGCTATCTGTTCTCTCCCACTATCTCTCTTGCTTGCTTCCCCACTACACCTCTTGCCAAGTTTTCCTTTTTCCCGTTGCCTTGGATCTTCCCTTTTGGGTCACTCTATTACTTTCTTTAGTAAACAAGATAAGCTTCTCATGCTTCTGTTGTATTCACCCTGTAACTGCAGTCACCAAAACAAAGGACCCTCCTTAGAAGGTTTGAAAAGAATAAAATTATACATAACTAGTTAATAATTTTGCAATCACGGCTAGAATAAAGAGCACAATTTGGAAAGTTAATCTTTTAGGCAGATATCCCAAGCATCCTTGATATCCTTCTTGGTCTCCCTGTTCATTTACTGAACACGGTGATGTTTGGCACAATCTTCTCACCTTGACTCCTGCACTCATCCTTTGACCTCTCAGTTCCTTAAGGCCCTCATCTAAAATGACCTGGCCCTGCACTCCATTCAAAGACTCCATTCAAAGTCCCCCAACTCTTATGGCCACACATGAAGCTGTTCTACCCTCAAAATTCCTGTCAGACCTCTTACCCTCAAACCAATCAATACCTCCTACCTCTCCAGCTTAGTCTCATCTGTTTCCACTATAACAGATATATATATAACTATAACCTGCCAGTCTCATCCAGACTTTCAGTCCAATACTGTTTTACTTTTCCTTTTTCCATTGGCCCTCCTCTTGTCTTTGATTCAAATTCCATCATTTTAGTCAGTCTTTTGCAAATAACAACCTGTGCTTTCACTACATTTGTATGGCAAAATGTTATTTCTGCAAACAGCCAATTGCCTTTCTTTGTACTACCTACCCTTGCTCCAGTGCCTCTGGGGAAAATTAACCAAATTAACCAAATTAACCAAGGAGCAAACTTGTAGCACTTTTATTTATGAGTTCTAGCCTCAGTTGGGCCCTCAACATTGCCCTAGATTCTCCCATTTCCCTGTGGCAATTCATTGTCCCCAATTACCATTTTAAAGCCTTTTCTACTCTACTCAGCCTTCAACACTGTCACCCCTCTTTCACTTAGTACTTAACCCTCCTCCTTTTTTTTCTGAGGGAGTATTTCACACTGAAACCTCCAAAATTTTTCCATGAAAGCTACAACCTACCTACATCTGTGTCCATTCTTTCCTCCTCTTAGACTAGAGATGTTCGTCCTGTGTTCTGAATTCCATGGCCTCTTGTGCTCCAAGAATCTTACATTAGCCATTATTTCTTTCCCTTTCTCTGCTCTATCCCTTCCCATTAACATTTACAAATACTCAAATCTCTCCACAATTTAAATTCCTGGGCCTTATTTCCAAACAAACTGTTAGTCCCCTATGCCTTCCTTTTAGCATTCCAGATTCAAGAAAGAATTATCTAAGCTTATTGCCTCAAATTCCTCTGCTTCCATATACCCTTTAAAATACCCCAACCACCTTTGGCCCTTTCCTCTTTAAATTGGTGCTCACTCTAAAGTGACCAGTGACCTCCATGTCAAAGGGATGTTCTCTGGTCCTCATCTCATTTGCCTCTCGACAACAGGCAAAACTTTTAGCTACTTTTTTTCCCTCCTTGTCTTCCTTTGGCTTCTCTTATTCTTTTCTCATTCTGGCAACTTCTCAGTATCTTTGATAACTCTTCCTTCTTCAGTGGACCCTCAGATGTTGTAGTTCCCCAGAACTTGGTTTTTCTCAGTTCTCAATTTGTATTCTTTCTCCAAATGTTTTCATATATACCTGTGGCTTCAAATATAAGAGTTTCTCAAAGTGTGGTTTATGGGCCAGGCTATGTCAGGATCACTTGCAGAGGATGAAGTGGGGACATGTTGTGGTAGGGGGGTGGGATGGGTAGAGGAGTGTTAAAATGAAGATTCTTAAGCCCCATGTAAGGCCTAACAAATGAATAACTCTGTGGGTGAGGACTGGGAATTTGCATTTTAAATAGTTCTCCAGGTAATTCTCATACCTGGATGAAAGTTTGGAACCACCAATGTGATTTGCCACATTAACAAGAACAGCTCAACATCTCCATCTCGTGTCTTACTAACACCAGTGCCTTATTTTTTCAAACGTTAGGAAACTTAATGATGTGAAAAACAGAAAGGAAATAACAAACAAAAGATATGAATGAATTACCTGCCCTCTGAATAGCCAAGATTAGATTATGTCCTCTTTTGGCTTTTCTGGCTCCAAATGAGAATTCCTTTATATTCAAGTTTCAAATTTTAATCCTTATCCAACTAAATAAAAACATAAGGATTGGAATGACTGTTTCATTCATTACACAGTCTCCTAAAATGGAACCAAGGGTATTTTATGGATTTTCAAAGTTAGCTTTCTCTTTAGTTAGCTAATAAAACGCATTCCACTTCCCAGTAAGCATTTAATATGGGTCATTAAAATTTTACCTAAAATTTATTGTTAAATTGTTATCTTAGTTTAAAAAGTAATAAATATTCATTGTAAAACAACTTTTAGAAGATAATTATGAAGGAAATGAAATCCACTTGTAATCTCACTACCAAGAGATAATACACAATTAAATTTTAGGTATTTCATTTTTTCTGTGCATAAATGGATTTTCCCCTGGATAATTTAAAAATATTTTTTGACTTTTGTATCTGCCTTAATTTGCAATTAAACTCTGCAAACTTTTTCCTATTTTTAGCCATATATTTTACCACTTGTATCTAAATTTGGCAAACAAAGGCTTTAGGGTTTTATTGACTTTGATCACACTTTGATTGCCTAAAGTCCCAGATAAAATTCGCATATAACAACATATTAGTTTTAGATGGATAACAATTTGATATTTGCATATACTACAAAGTGATCTCCACAATAAGTCTAGTTACTGTCACTATGTAATTGACTCCCTTCACCCTTTTCACCCATCCGAACCACTTCCCCTCTGATAACCACCAGTCTGTTCTCTGTACCTATGAGTTTTGTTTTCCACATTCTACTTATAAGTAACACCATATGGTATTTGTCTTTCTCTGATATCTCACTTAGCATGATACTCTCAAGGTCCATCCGTGTTGTTAACAAATAGCAAGATTTCCTTCCTTTTATGGCTGAACAGTATTCCATTGTATACATTCCAATGTATGTCCATCAGTGGACAGTTAGGTGTCCATATCTTGGCTATTACAAATAATGCTGCAGTGAACTCAGGTAATTCTTAGAAGACCACATTAATACTCCTCCATGTATATCATTGCCCATTTATTCTAATTACCTGGATTCCTGACAAAATGTCCTCTCCTTTTCTTTAGCAACCAGTGGTGTAGAATCTTGTCAAGGTCATTTGAAAGCCTAAATATTTCATCCCTTGGTTCCTTTTTCATTGCTTTAAAGAACTAAGGCGATATAGTCAGTCTCTTAGGAAACTTCTCATTAGATGAACGACTGATGATGGACTCCTACCTTGACGTAGGAGTAGGAGTTTAATGGATAGATAAGCAAGGAAAAGACAGGTCAACCAATAATATTATCTGCAAGGGTACAGAGGCATAACAGTGCACAACATGTTTGGGAAAATGCAGTGTGGCTGACAGTGTGGGCAGGGGTGAGACTGGCAGGAGAGGAAAAGCAGATCAGAAAGACAACGTAGGACCAATTGTGAACCATAATAACCATAATTGTGAACCATTTAGGGAGTATTATGTGGCAGGTGCTGTACTGATGCTTTGCAAACATTTCTTTGAATCTTTCCAATAAAAAATTTATAAGGTTCACTGTATTATAATCAATTTTTTCTAATTTTTTTAACATTTATTTTTTATTTTTTTTAATATATGAAATTTATTGTCAAATTCCACACAACACCCAGTGCTCATCCCAAAAGATGCCCTCTTCAATGCCCATCACCTACCCTCCCCTCCCTCCCACCCCCCATCAACCCTCAGTTTATTCTCCGTTTTTAAGAGTCTCTTATGCTTTGGCTATCTCTCCCACTAACCTCTTTTTTTTTTTTTCCCTTCCCCTCCCCCATGGGTTTCTGTTAAGTTTCTCAGGATCCACATAAGAGTGAAAACATATGGTATCTGTCTTTCTCTGTATGGCTTATTTCACTTAGCATAACACTCTCCAATTCCATCCAGGTTGCTACAAAGGGCCATATTTCATTCTTTCTCATTGCCACGTAGTACTCCATTATGTATATAAACCACAATTTCTTTATCCATTCATCAGTTGATGGACATTTAGGCTTTTTCCACAATTTGGCTATTGTTGAGAGTGCTGCTATAAACATTGGGGTACAAGTGCCCCTATGCATCAGTAGTCCTGTAGCCCTTGGGTAAATTCCTAGCAGTGCTACTGCTGGGTCGTAGGGTAGGTCTATTTTTAATTTTTTGAGAAACCTCCACATTGTTTTCCAGAGTGGCTGAACCAGTTTCCATTCCCACCAACAGTGCAAGAGGGTTCCCGTTTCTCCACATCCTCTCCAGCATCTATAGTCTCCTGATTTGTTCATTTTGGCCATTCTGACTGGCGTGAGGTGATATCTGGGTGTGGTTTTGATTTGTATTTCCCTGATGAGGAGCGATGTTGAGCATCTTTTCATGTGCCTGTTGGCCATCTGGATGCCTTCTTTAGAGAAGTGTCTATTCATGTTTTCTGCCCATTTCTTCACGGGGTTATTTGTTTTTCGGGTGTGGAGTTTGGTGAGCTCTTTATAGATTTTGGATACTAGCCTTTTGTCCGATATGTCATTTGCAAATATCTTTTCCCA
Organism: Puma concolor; assembly: GCF_028749965.1. Classification (NCBI taxonomy): domain Eukaryota; kingdom Metazoa; phylum Chordata; class Mammalia; order Carnivora; family Felidae; genus Puma; species Puma concolor. Next base: position 20,066,924 of record NC_141673.1, on the reverse strand, counting down.
TTCCACTGGTTGCCTTTTAGTTTTGTTGATTGTTCCCTTTGCTGTGCAGAAGCTTTTTACTTTCATGAGGTCCCAATAGTTCATTTTTGCTTTTAATTCCCTTGCCTTTGGGGATGTGTCAAGTAAGAAATTGCTGCGGCTGAGATCAGAGAGGTCTTTTCCTGCTTTCTCCTCTACTGTTTTGATGGTTTCCTGTCTCGCATTCAGGTCCTTTATCCATTTTGAGTTTATTTTTGTGAATGGTGTAAGAAAGTGGTCTAGTTTCATTCTTCTGCATGTTGCTGTCCAGTTCTCCCAGCGCCATTTGTTAAAGAGACTGTCTTTTTTCCATTGGATATTCTTTCCTGCTTTGTCAAAGGTTAGTTGGCCATACTTTTGTGGGTCTAGTTCTGGGGTTTCTATTCTATTCCATTGGTCTATGTGTCTGTTTTTGTGCCAATACCATGCTGTCTTGATGATTACAGCTTTGTAGTAGAGGCTAAAGTCATTGATTGTGATGCCTCCTGCTTTGGCCACCTTCTTCAAAATTACTTTGGCTATTCGGGGCCTTTTGTGGTTCCATATGAATTTTAGGATTGCTTGTTCTAGCTTCGAGAAGAATGGTGGTGCAATTTTGATTGGGATTGCATTGAATGTGTAGATAGCTTTGGGTAGTATTGACATTTTAACAATATTTATTCTTCCAACCCATGAGCACGGAATGTGGTTCCATTTCTTTGTATCTTCTTCAATTTCCTTCATAAGCTTTCTATAGTTTTCAGCATACAGATCTTGTACATCTTTGGTTTAGATTAATTCCTAGGTATTTTATGCTTCTTGGTGCAATTGTGAATGGGATCAGTTTCTTTATTTGTCTTTCTGTTGCTTCATTATTAGTGTATAAGAATGCAACTGATTTCTGTACATTGATTTTGTATCCTGCAACTTTGCTGAATTCATGTATCAGTTCTAGCAGACTTTTGGTGGAGTCTGTCAGATTTTCCATGTATAATATCATGTCATCTGCAAAAAGTGAAAGCTTGACTTCATCTTTGCCAATTTTGATGTCTTTGATTTCCTTTTGTTGTCTGATTGCTGATGCTAGCACTTCCAACACTACGTTAAACAACAGCGGTGAGAGTGGACATCCCTGTCGTGTTCCTGTCTCAGGGGGAAAGCTCTCAGTTTTTCCCCATTGAGGATAATATTAGCTGTGGGCTTTCCATAAATGGTTTTTATGATGTTTAAGTATGTTCCTTCTATCCCAACTTTCTCGAGGGTTTTTATTAAGAAAGGATGCTGAATTTTGTCAAATGCTTTTTCTGCATCGATTGACAGGATCATATGATTCTTATCTTTTATTAATGTGATGTATCACGTTGATTGATTTGCGAATGTTGAACCAGCCCTGCATCCCAGGAATGAATCCCAGTTGATCATGGTGAATAATTCTTTTTATAAGCTGTTGAATTCGATTTGCTAGTATCTTATTGAGAATTTTTGCATCCATATTCATCAGGGATATTGGCCTGTAGTTCTCTTTTTTTTACTGGGTTTCTACCTGGTTTAGGAATCAAAGTAATACTGGCTTCATAGAATGAGTCTGGAAGTTTTCATTCCCTTTTTATTTTTTGGAATAGCTTGAGAAGGATAGGTATTATCTCTGCTTTAAATGTGTGGTAGAATTCCCCAGGGAAGCCATCTGGTCCTGGACTCTTATTTGTTGGGAGATTTTTGATAACCGATTCAATTTCTTCACTGGTTATGGGTCTGTTCAAGCTTTCTATTTCCTCCTGTTTGAGTTTTGGAAGTGTGTGGGTGTTTAGGAATTTGTCCATTTCTTCCAGGTTGTCCAGTTTGTTGGCATATAATTTTTCATAGTATTCCCTGAAATTGCTTGTATTTCTGAGGGATTGGTTGTAATAATTCCATTTTCATTCATGATTTTATCTATTTGGGTCATTTCCCTTTTCTTTTTCAGAAGCATGGCTAGAGGTTTATCAATTTTGTTTATTTTTTCAAAAAACCAACTCTTGGTTTCGTTGATCTGCTCTACAGTTTTTTTAGATTCTATATTGTTTATTTCTGCTCTGATCGTTATTATTTCTCTTCTTCTGCTGGGTTTGGGGTGTCTTTGCTGCTCTGCTTCTATTTCCTTTAGGTGTGCCGTTAGATTTTGTATTTGGGATTTTTCTTGTTTCTTGAGATAGGCCTGGATTGCAATGTATTTTCCTCTCAAGACTGCCTTCGCTGCATCCCAAAGCGTTTGGATTGTTGTATTTTCATTTTTGTTTGTTTCCATATATTTTTTAATTTCTTCTCTAATTGCCTGGTTGACCCATTCATTCTTTAGTAGGGTGTTCTTTAACCTCCATGCTTTTGGAGGTTTTCCAGACTTTTTCCTGTGGTTGATTTCAAGCTTCATAGCATTGTGGTCAGAAAGTATGCATGGTATGATCTCAATTCTTGTAAACTTATGAAGGGCTGTTTTGTGACCCAGTATATGATCTATCTTGGAGAATGTTCCATGTGCACTCGAGAAGAAAGTATATTCTGTTGCTTTGGGATGCAGAGTTCTAAATATATCTGTCAAGTCCATCTGATCCAATGTCTCATTCAGGGCCCTTGTTTCTTTATTGACCATGTGTCTCTAGATGATCTATCCATTGTTTTAAGTGGGGTATTAAAGTCCCCTGCAATTACCACTTTCTTGTCAATAAGGTTGCTTATGTTTGTGAGTAATTGTTTTATATATTTGGGGGCTCTCATATTCGGTGCATAGACATTTATAATTGTTAGTTCTTCTTGATGGATAGACCCTGTGATTATTATAGAATGCCCTTCTTTATCTCGTGTTACAGCCTTTAATTTAAAGTCTAGTTTGTCTGATATAAGTATGGCTACTCCAGCTTTCTTTTGACTTCCAGTGGCATAGTAACTAGTTCTCCATCCCCTCACTTTCAATCTGAAAGTGTCCTCAGGTCTAAAATGAGTCTCTTGTAGACAGCAAATAGATGGGTCTTGTTTTTTTATCCATTCTGATACCCTATGTCTTTTGGTTGGCACATTTAGTCCATTTACATTCAGTGTTATTATAGAAAGATACGGGTTTAGAGTTATTGTAATGTCTGTAGGTTTCATGCTTGTAGCGATGTCTCTGGTACTTTGTCTTACAGGATCCCCCTTAGGATCTCTTGTAGGGCTGGTTTAGTGGTGATGAATTCCTTCAGTTTTTGTTTGTTTGGGAAGACCTTTATCTCTCCTTCTATTCTAATTGACAGATTTGCTGGATAGAGGATTCTCGGCTGCATATTTTTCTGTTCATCACATTGAAGATCTCCTGCCATTCCTTTCTGGCCTGCCAAGTTTCAGTAGAGAGATCCGTCACTAGTCTTATCAGTCTCCCTTTATATGTTAGAGCATGTTTATCCCTAGCTGTTTTCAGAATTTTCTCTTTATCCTTGTATTTTGCCAGTTTCACCATGATATGTCGTGCAGAAGATCGATTCAAGTTATGTCTGAAGGGAGTTCTCTGTGCCTCTTGGATTTCAATGCCTTTTTCCTTCCCCAGTTCAGGGAAGTTGTCAGCTATTATTTCTTCAAGTACACCTTCAGCACCTTTCCCTCTCTCTTCCTCCTCTGGAATACCAATTATGTGTAGATTATTTCTCTTTAGTACATCACTTAGTTCTCTAATTTCTCCCCTCATACTCCTGGATTTTTTAAATCTTTTTCTCAGCTTCTTCTTTTTCCATAATTTTATCTTCTAGTTCACCTGTTCTCTCCTCTGCCTCTTCAGTCCATGCTGTGGTCGTCTCCATTTTATTTTGCAGCTCATTAATAGCATTTTTTAGCTCCTCCTGGCTGCTCCTTAGTCCCTTGATCTCTGTAGCAATAGATTCTCTGTTGTCCTTTATACTGTTTTCAAGCCCAGCGATTAATTTTATGACTATTATTCTAAATTCACTTTCTGTTATATTGTTTAAATCGTTTTTGATCAGTTCGTTAGCTGTCGTTATTTCCTGGAGGTTCTTTTGAGGGGAATTCTTCCGTTTCGTCATTTTGGATAGTCCCTGGAGTGGTGCGGACCTGCGGGGCACTTCCCCTGTGCTGTCTTGAATAACTTGCTTTGGTGGGCGGGGCCGCAGTCAGACCTGATGTCTGCCCCCAGCCCACCGCTGGTGCCACAGTCAGACTGGTGTGTGCCTTCTCTTCCCCTCTTCTAGGGGCGGGATTCACTGTGGGGTGGCGTGGCCCATCTGGGCTACTTGCACACTGCCAGGCTGTGGTGCCGGGGATCTGGCATATTAGCTGGGGTGGATTGGCAAGGTGCACAGGGGCGGGAGGGGTAGGCTCAGCTCGCTTATCCTTCGGTGATCTGCTTCGGGAGGGGCCCTGCTGCACCAGGAGGGAGTCAGACCTGCCCCCCCCCCCGCCGGAGGGATGGATCCACAGAAGCACGGTGTTGGGTGTTTGTGTGGTGCAAGCAAGTTCCCTGACGGGAACTGGTTCCCTTTGGGATTTTGGTGGGGGATGGGCGAGGGAGATGGCACTGGCGAGCACCTTTGTTCCCCGCCAAGCTGCGCTCTGTTGTCCGGGGCCCAACAACTTTCCCTCCCATTGTCCTGCGCCCTCCCGTTCTCTGAGCAGATCTGTTAACTTATAACCTTCCAGATGTTAAGTCCCGTTTGCTGTCAGAACACACTCCGTCCGGCCCCTCCGTTTTTGCAAGCCAGACGCGGGGGCTCGGCTTTGCTGGCAGGCTGCCCCTCCGCCCTGGCTCCCTCCCGCCAGTCTGTGTAGTGCGCACCACCTTTCCGCCCTTCCTACCCTCTTCCGTGGACCTCTCGTCTACGCTTGGCTCCAGAGAATACATTCTTCTAGTCTTCTGGGGATTTTCTGGGTTATTTAGGCAGGTGTGGGTGGAATCTAAGTGATCCGCAGGATACGGTGAGCCCAGCATCCTCCTATGCCACCATCTTCCCAGAAGCCTTCTTCCTCTAATTTTTTTTTAAAGTATGACAGCTTGCCTTCAACTTAAGTAACCCAGGAAATTGATCTTCCACATGTACCCAAACTTTATTCTGTGAAGCTAGTGTTTTTGTCACCCCAGTACTCCTCCCCTCTTTCTTTTGGTAAAAGTCTCCATCTGCCTGTCTATAGAAGTAGGCACAAATCACAGTAACTCCTCTCCATCAATGTTTTCTATACTGGAGCCAGAGAGGAAACTTCCTGCCTCTATGAGAGATATGAGCCAGGAGCTGCCACGACCCCACTATTGGGGAGAAATGCTGACATACAAGGCAGGGATGGGCTGTGTTGAACAACAGTCCTGGCAGGGTATCTGTCTCCTCCACCCTTGTTTATCCCTTAAGTGGGTTGTTCTTTTTGAACCTTACAGTCCCTTTTTGTATCTTAGTGGCTAAGAATTAATTTTGGAGACACTTGGGTCAAAAGCTGATGCTGCCACTTAATAGTTACAGACCTTGAGCAAGCCACTTAAACTAGTTAGGTCCCAATGATAACGTAGGGATGTGGGGAGGATGAAATGGGATTATGAACATAAAGCATTTAGCACACACAATGTGTTTACAAAGATGTAGCTGTCATTAGGGCAAGTGGAAGAAGGAGCAACTAAGACTGACAAGAAGCTCCTTCCCCTCTCCTTACTGAGACTTTGTACTCCATGAAGTTGGGATTTACTTGGAAATATATCAACAAAGAAAAACAAAGAATAGCTCAAACAAATGTGGCAAAATCTTGGTAACTGTTGAACAGATCGAAGTCCTATGCTAGACTCTACTTTTAAATTTTTTATAATCTTTTTTGAAAAAAGGTCCATTGAGATGGTCTTGCAGTTGTCAGTCCTGCTGATGTAAACTGTACTGATTTTCTTTTTTTGTTTTCGGTTCTTTTTTTACTTATTTTTTTAAATTTATTTTTTTTAACTTACATCCAAGTTAGCATATAGTGCAACAATGATTTCAGGTGTAGATTCCTCAGTGCCCCTTACCCATTTAGATGAGCCCCTCTCCCGCAACCCACCAGTAACCCTCTGTTCTCCATATTTAAGAGTCTCTTCAGTTTTGTGCCCCTCCCTGTTCTTATATGATATTTGCTTCCCTTCCCTTATGTTCATCTGTTTTTTATCTTAAAGTCCTCATATGAGTGAGGTTATAGATTTGTCTTTCTCTAATTTCGCTTGGCATAATACCTTCTAGTTCCATCCATGTAGCTGCAAATGCCAAGATTCTTTTTGATTTCGAGTAATTCTCCACTGTGTATGTGTGTGTGTGTATATATATATATATATATATACCACATCTTTTTTATCCATTCATCCATCGATGGACATTTGGGCTCTTTCCATACTTTAGCTATTGTTGATAGTACTGCTGTAAACATTGGGGTGCATGTGCTCCTTTGAAACAGCATACCTGTGTCTCTTGGATAACATACCTAGTAGTGCAATTGCTGGGTTGTAGGGTAGTTCTATTTTTACTATTTTGAGGAACTTCCATACTGTTTTCCGGACTGGCTGCACCAGTTTGCGTTCCCAAAACCTGTGCCGATTTTCAAGTGTTGGGTCAACCTTGAATTCCTTGAGTGGACTCAGTTTGATCAATAAAAAGAGTTCCCCTTTGAAGGATAACTGAATCTGGCCTAGTTTTCATGTGGGATTTTTTTTTTTTTACATTAATTTATTCTTGAGAGACATAGCACGAGTGGGGGAGGGGCATAGAAAGGAGACACAGAATCTGAAGCAGGGTTCAGGTTCTGAGCTGTCAGCACACAGCCCGACGTGGGGCTTGAACTCACAAACTGCAAGATCATGACCTGAGCACAAGTCAGATGCTTAACCCACTAAGCCACCCAGGCACCCCTCATATGGGATTCTTATGAGATAAGATGGTGTGTGGTTTTCCTCTCTTATGGTAACTGAGCCAGGCTTTGTGTTCACCTCAACGGATGAGGTTAGATGGTGTTTCCTTTGTTTTCTACCATCTAGATTTTTGTGGGATCAATGCTGTTTCTTCCTTAAATATCTTGGCCTGAGTTATGATTACACTTCCCTTTTAAATCCTTGAGCTGTTACTCATCATACTTTGTATGCTTTTTGGTATATGTAGATATAATTTTAAAAATTAACACTTTTGGGGGCACTTGGGTGGCTCAGTGTGTTAAGCATCCGACTCTTGATTTTATCTCAGGTCATGATTTTGAGCCCATCAGGCTCCATCAGGGGCTGCTGGGCATGGAGTCTGCTTAAAATTCTCTCCCTCTCCTTTTCCCCCTCTCTTGCTTGTGCACTCTTGCTCTCTCAAAAAATAAAATAGTTTCCGAGAAACAGGGTAGGCAAAAAAATTAATTTTTTTTAATGAGAATATGTATAACTTTCTTAGCTAAGGGCAACGTAATCATTTCATCCCAATGAAATGGGATGAAAAACCTCACCCCTGGTCTAGATAGCAGTCCTTTACACACACACTTTCACCCTGCCATCATCACCACTGACATTACCAGGCAGGAGTCATTTCCCAGGCACTGTGCTGGGTATACTACATCTGCCATTTATTTTAATCATCACCATAAGTCTCTGAGGTAAACCCCAGGTACTGCCTCCCACATTTTAGGAGAAAGCTGAATTGTAGCAAACAATGTCCTTCAAATCCCAGAAGTCTGACTACATATACTTCTGACTGTGAGATCTTAGACAAATCACATAATCTTCCTAACTCTGGTGTGCTTGATGATAAAATGCAACGGGTAGTCCAGGGAGTCATTGTGAAAATTTTTCCTATCAAGGCTGAGAGTTTGGAGGCATCAGCTTGGGGTCAAGCAGGATGAGGAGCTTTCCTTCTATATTATACACTAGTCTTCGGTAGGATTTCATTTGAATTAATGGTTCTGGGGCTTTAAAATTTTTGAAACTCATCAGCTTCTGAGGTTCTTCCACTCTAATAATTCTACAGGACCATTTAGATGAATGGTTCTATGAATATTCTAGGATTCTGTTTTCTATCACATTATCTGTTATGTTCTTAATTAGATATGGACTATTCATCTAACTACAGAATCTCCAGTACACCCATTCATTTCTCTATAATTTTTCTATAATAAATTCATGTTTAGAATACCAAGATACATCCTAAATTTTTACTGTATAATAAATCCCATTTAGAACTTATTTTCCCCCCTATTAAAGGACATTCTCCAGTATGTTCTAGTACTACCTTCCTACACTACTTTCCATTTATTATCAGTAGTGTTCAGTAGACACTGATACACTGTACAAGCACTCAAGTGATTATGGACTCTGGATAACAATAAACTCATTCCTCAAAGATTTAAAAATCAAAGCATCAGACAAAATGTAAGTTTTTATGAGATTTCACATTTTGAAATACATAACTCTTGTAGCACAAACACTGTATTTACAAGTTTTTTTTTTACAAAATATGTGTGCCATTTTGAAAGAATACTGTTGAGATCATGATCTAAAATACCTGTTAGAGTTCAAAAAGGACTTACGGAATCTGGTCTCCAGAAATCCACCATATAATGATATAAATAAAATAGAGCTGAACATCAGGGCTTACTCATACATAAAAATACTAGTTCTCTATCCCAGTGGTCAGCAAACAATGGCCTATGGGCCAAATTCAGCTGGTGGCCTGTTTTTGTACAGCTGCAAGCTAAACACGGTTTTGACATTTTTAAAGGTTAAAAAAAAAATAAAACACCTAAACAATAAAGAAGAATATGCAACAGAGATACATATGGCCTGCAAATATTTACTATGTGGCTTGTTACAGAAAGTTTGCTGACCCCTGCATTATATGAAACCAGCTGAAAGAGATGGCTACTAGAATTATACTGAGTATTAAAAAAGACACCACTGTAATGTGCCAGTACCATCAGCATTACTCATTTCTAAAATGAGGCACTTCTGTTTGAATATGTACATTTCCAAAACATAATTACATCTGAAAGGTAGCTCTGCTACTTAACTCTAGCCCTTTGTAATTAGGCCTGCACATGAAATCACATTCTTAGGGGCTGAAGTAAACAAGCACAAAGTACTTCAGATGTCAGTCATTGATCTCCTCAGTAGTTGACCACTTACAGTCTTAAATGTTAATAAAATCCATAATTTAGGTATTTCCAGTAGGAGGTGGTATTGTTGCATTATTTAAATAACATCTATAAAAATGTGTTTAGACATCCCAATTCATTATTTTCGGAAGCAAGGGTAACTAGTTAACTTAGTAGCTACTGATTTTAAAAATAGGAAATGGGAAAAACAAAAACAAAAAAACCCAAAAATGTAAAACCACAGCAAAAGGCTTTGGAATGCAAAGACTGGGTTCTCTTAGCAATGGCTCCCAAGCTAGCCAAGGCTTCTCATGTGAAAGTTAATGGGCAATGATTGCTATGGGAACTCAGCAGCTGTCTCTTGTCAGTGAGCCTTTTCAGTAAAAGAATGATGGGTCCAGGAGCAAATGCTTTAAAAGTAAAACCAGTCCAGAGCTGCTCAACACACAAGTTTTCCATGTCTTGGTTAAACAATTACTGGTCAGTAGGCTATATTCACACCACAAAACAAGTATTGTACTGGATGCTTTTCCTTCTTCAGGCCAAGCTGGCTGATGTCACGAAGACATCTCTGTGATGCCGGGTTTTAAAATGCTCAGTGAATGCTGAGGTAGATGATTTTCAAATGAAGATCTTCTATACCCTGATTCGATCGAGACTAGCTTCTTTCTGTATCCTCCTTCTCGGAAATACCTTCCGCTTTAGTGCAATTAACTAGATAATAAAGACAGAAAATAAATTTTCTCCATGTCGACACATGTTAAATTCTGATAGTCATATGACCTTAATCATTTCTAGTCTTCTACATAAAAAAAAAAAAAGCAAGTCTCCATCATTCCTCCCCAAAATAAAACCAACTACTACTTTTGTTATAGAGTCAATATGCCTAGATATGTGCCCACAAAATATTTAAACCCACAAGGATTAAAATTATTTCGGCCCAGCTCCACTATTTAAAAGACCTATAACCACAAATTTTTACATAGTGATTACCAAGCATATTTATTTTCAAGATACCTGTTTGTCAAGTCTTTCTAGAAAGCTGTGTAGCTTATTAAAACACTGCCTCTTGATCTGAAAATGACTAAATATGTCAATTTTTTTTTAAAACCCTGTATTAAAATCCTATCACTTTCCCCTTAAACATAGCAATATCATTTGAAAATACAGGTAATACCTAATTTGTGAAATGGGTTTTAACACAAATTGCTACTTTGTAAATTATTGGCTTAGAACTTGGATAAATACTTCTCATAGAAACCATTTATCAGGGGTGCCTGGGTGGCTCAGTTGGTTGAGCGACCAACTTCGGCTCAGGTCATGATCTCAGTTCGAGCCCTGTGTCGGGCTCTGTGCTGACAGCTCAGAGCCTAGAGCCTGCTTCGGATTCTGTGTCTCCCTCTCTCTCTGCCCCTCCCCCACTCATGCTCTGTTTCAGAAATAAACATTTAAAAAATTAAAAAAAAAATTTATCCATGATACGTCTGAAATAAAAAACCTGACCCTCATCATAACAAAGTGTCAGTGAGAAAAACAAATGTGTTCTTTATGGTTTCAATTTGGGATCATACTGTCTACCCCTCCATCTCAAGGTAGAAGCAGGGCTTTTCCCAAGCACAGGCCACCACGGTTTGAGTGATGAGCTGGGACTGTGGGGCAGAGGAAGCAGCAGCACTGGCTGGTTTGTTGGGGAGCGTGGTAGAGGTTAAGGAATTTGCTTCAAGTAGGTAAAGAGCAAGGAGACGAGAGGATTTATTCTTCCCTTTTCTCCCTCTTCCTCTCTAGTTCCCTGTTCTCTGCTGGTATAAATGACACAGATGAAAGACTGGCCCTCTTGTTCCTTCCCACTGCCATGAACTGTTCCTTTGAGCCGAGATGCCTCTCCTTCCCCATCACAGGCAGCACACAGCTGACTCCTACGTTCCTCATTGGACCTCTGTTCTAAAGCAGGAACAATTTTTTTTGAAGATTTTTTTCTAAGATTTTTACCGGCCAGGAATAATGGCAACAAATATCAAGAACAAGATTTACTGGGATGCAGGTGAAGATTAAATAGCAATCCTGTTCAACTGCCCAATCTCCATTTCCTCATTTCCTTCCATTTGCAGCAGAAGGCCCATGCACTGCTTATTCTAAGGTTCTCAATACTTCAGCCTCTTCCTCCTTCTCAGTTTATGTAAACTCAGTGCAAGTTTCCCATAAGTGACAGCTAGAAAATCTCCACTCAACAGTCACCTCAAATGAAGGCTGAGGTGAGGTTTGCATGCCCCAGTAAGTCAGGTCAGCCCAGACACTGTTCCCTTTCTTCTTCAGCCCTTTCTGTTTAGAGCATTGCATGCCTACACCAAATAAGGATTCTTTGATCCCTTTCTTTTTACCTCACAAACCTCCCTTATACTCCTGAAGGAGTTGTGTGCATGCCTGCATGGAGAGAACTCCCAGCAATTCAAAGGAAATGTAATTGAGAGAAACACAAGCACAATGGGCACTGTCCACAGAACACTGGGAGACCTGAAGATAAGACACTGTGGTGGTCACCTTTTAGAAAAGTTATAAGAAAAAATATTGGAAACCCATACAAAATCAGTATCAGATGAGGATTCTAGGTGGTTTTTTGGTTAGAAATACTTAGAGATTTTTTGTTTTAGCTTGATGTCTACAAGTTAATCTACTGAGTTCCAGGTAAAAAAGAATACTCATAGTGTATCCAGAAGGTAAATGAATAAAAAGCTATTATGTTTGTTGCCTGAATATTTTGAAATATGTTTGACATATCGACACCTGAGTTATATGCCAAATTAAAATTTTCTTGTTGTAAATTAATGTCACTTACTAAAAGAATCAAATATTCACATATTAAAAAACAGTTTGATCCCCACATAAAATATGTAACACTTACCTGTTCAGCAAAAAATGAGAATACAGTAAACATAATCAATGTTGCTAGTACACAATGAGTCCAAAACTTCAATTTGTCTCGATATGCTCTCCTATTCAGAGAGAGAGAAAAAACAAATATGTTTGTCTTACAGTCTTTGGTTTCTGTGCATAGTTTCACTGTATTAGTTATATGCTAGTTTACCAAAAAGTCTTGAAACACAAAATCACTGGAGGCAATCTGAAAATGTTAATACAATGTACGTTTCCAACACGAGTTCAGATTTTTCATTATGTCATGGTAAACATTATATCTGAATTGTAAAAGTTATCCAAGCAGAAAAGAGGACTTCAAAAGAAAATTACTTCTAGCATTTAGAATTTAGACAAAAGCACACTTTCATTTACTTTTATTTATGCATTCATATCCATTTCTTCATAGTCATTCAGTCAATACTTCCTGTGGATACAGACGGATGAACAAGACGAAGTCCATGCTCTAAAGTGTTTACCGACCTGGGGAGTCACTGACCTGCAGATGAACAGCCATCACACAAGATGGACCCAAAAATGTATTATCAAAAGCAAAGTCTTGGGGAAAACAGCATAATGAAGAAAGCACCTCAGGGATGGTGACATTTCATTCAAGCCTTGAAGCAGAGAGGGAAAGCATTTAGCTGAGTAAGGCTGTGAGCATCAGCAGAGTCAGATTAGCAAGCTGAGTCCTGCAGAATGAAGGAAGTCAGTCCTAGGGGGCATCAGGGAGAGAGCTAAGCCACGGCAAGGCAGGTGGGCATTAACTGCAGGTGTTCTGGAAAACCATGCAATGGGGTTTGGACATAATACTCTAGTGGGAAAGCATATGAAATGGCAGGTGTGTGTCTGTGTGTGTGAGAGAGAGAGACAATCGGTGAAAAAGGTGGCCATCTGAAGGATGCATGTCAGGTGACCAGAGGTAACCAGCCAGGCAGTCACATTAGTCTGGGTATGAAAACCTAGTGAAGGGCAGTGAGAATGAAAGAAGCAACAGAAGAGACAATCTGAGAGTAGAAGCAACTGGACTTGGAAATAGGATATTGGGGATAGAGGCAGTAAAGCACAGTTTCCTCATCTGTAATTTGGAAATAATTTATTATGAAGATTAAACATATGCTTTTAACATAGGCTTGTAAGATATATTAATGACTACCAAATTTAGGCCTCTGCACTGAGTTCAGAACCTCATTTACAGTTTGGCAGTGGATGTCTCTACTTCAAGTCCCGTATTGATAATGGTACGTCTGTTTTTCCTCCTGTATTTCCTATGTCTCTTAATAGGATCACAACCAATGCAGTCAGTTCTAATGTCTACAGTGTCATTCAGAATCAATATGTAATTTAAAGAGCCAAGAAACCACAGACTGTAACACAACTAAAAAATTGTCCCAGCAACCAGAGAACCTTAAAAGAGCTGGAGGTTTCCTCAGTCACTCGCATCCACCAAGCACCTACCATGTGCTAGAGAGGCACTGTGGACTCAAAAAGAGTAAGACACCATCTCTGCTCCTGAAGTGGGCTCACAGTTTACCAGGAGAGACAAGTGCACCCTATAGACTGCTGTACAGTGCAGAAAGTGCTGTACCCAAGGAACAAGAAGAAAGCCTATCAGGAAACCAGAGAAAGGTAATAGGGGACACAGGAGCACGATGTCATGAAAGGAAAGAGAAAAAGTAAAGTTTCTAGAAGGTAGGGTGGTGTTGGTGCTCAGCAGTGAGAGATGATCCAGAAGTGGAGCAGGATGAGGAAAATGAAGCCCCCAGATGAGGGAATTGAAAAAAGGTCCTACACCTGATTTATCTCATTTGTATAGCACAGAAATCAAAGTCCTCTCAAACTACTCTTAAGCCCACTCCTTTCTCACTCAATTAGGCCCTTGAAGATAAATTAAGTCACAAACTGGATTTGGGGAAACCATCCAGAAATCTCTTTCCTTTGAGCTAAAGGAAAATAAAATGAGGAGAAACCATTCCTAGAAGACAAGACCCACAATTTAGTAATAACTTCTCATTTCAAAAATAAAAAATATATAAATATTAGCAATCTGCATGCTGTCTCACTTTCCCAACTCGAAGACACCAAAGCATTCTAGTTGCCGAGATTGCTAATTTTCTCTCTACAATCTGTCCCAATTCTGTCTACTGCTTTCTCCTTATTTCCTGAACTGTGTGTCCTTGCTTCACACCTTGACTGACTGTTTCATAACTACTAAAATGCTTAGTACTTGTATCCCTGCCTCCAGTTTCTAGACAATACTGCCTCACTCCAAACAACTTCCTCACCAGTCCAACCCCATACTATTAGTTATCTTTCCAAATCATGAAGTCTGATCACTACAAACATCTAAAAAAATTTCTCTGGGGAGCCCCATTCTCTAAAGAAAAAAAGCCTAATTCAGATACAGCCCTTCACAATCTCTCCCTTTTCTCCAAAGCACTCTATTTTACACCTCTGTGCCTTGCACATGCCATTTCTTCTACCAGGAACATGCTTTCCTACCCGGAAATGTCCTTTTCATAATTCAAAACCAGGTCCAAATGTCACCTTCCCCTAACAGAATTAGCTACTCCCTCATCCAAACTCCAGTAGCACTGAACCACGCCACAGCACTTGGTATCACAACTGTTTGCCTGCAGCCTGTCTCCCTGAAGGGACTGTGAATGCCTCATAGCCTGGTACCATACTCCTTTCGTCTATGTATTCCTAGCCCTGCATGGAGTAAATAGTAGTAAAATAAGACATGAAGGAAACATTTATAAAATAGCTTTGGATTACAGTGGAACTGGAGGGTTGGAAATCAGGCTGGATTTACCACTTCTCAGCTACTTCACCTTGAGCAAATCACTCAGCTTCTGTTACTATGTTCTCCTCCCATACAGCAGGTACTCAAGAAATAGGGTAGAGAATGAGGCTCAGCAGATGTGCTTGGCCAGTAAGCTCAATAAAAACTTTTAAGTGTATTTTTACAAAGTAATTATAGATCAAATAATACATTAAAGAAATTTCATCTCTCTAAAACACACACACACACACACACACACACACACACACACACACACACCCACACCCATATGTGAACATGAGACCTTACCATTCCTGCAGCTCATGCATGTGGAGGAAACGGTTTCGATACTCCCTTGGCAGCTCAAACTGGGATGGTATGGGGAACATGGACTCATAGAAGTCCCTGAGAACAGCTTTCACTGTCTGGGCATCTTTATGATTGTGGTCAATGTTGTCATTCAGGCAAACAAACTTCCTAGAGATAATAGAGATCTGGGGTTATTGGTTATGGTAAGAATGATCTTGACATAATAAAACAAGAAATGTAGATTCCAAGTATATTTTAAATGAACACATTTAAATGAACACTTAAATGTTCCAAGCTGTTGCATGTACTGATATGATTCTCTGGGAGCGTAATATCCTATAAAATTTTCTTTGGATATTCCTCACCTATAAAACAAAGAAGAGCTAGGGAAGATAATCTTAAAAGTGCCTTCTAGCTGTTGGAGTAAATTAATTTAATGATTTCTGTTTAGCATGTCCCCAGTTAAGTGTTTAATAAATGTAGTTTACTGACTAGAGCATTTTTGTTGGCAGCCAGGGGAAAAACTGTTAAGCACCTAAAAGCAAGTTCTCTAAACTGCCACAGTTATAGTACTAAAGAACAGTGACATAGATATGGTACCTTATAGCTATAGATTCTGTGAGTTTGATGACTTCTTAATATATCTCCAACGAACCTATAAGATACTACTGTTCTAGCAAAAAGCACATGACAGATGATGCTTCTCTACTTGTTTCAAGTTCCCTTCAAGGCAAAGTCACCCACTGAAACAGTAGTCAGGGATAACACCAGTTTTGAAGTACTTGTGCATTTTAAAATAAAAAAAAGAAATAACAACAAAAATACCCCCACCAAATTTTAATAAAGCTCTCAGATTCAACTACCAATTTATAGGAAAAACAGAGACCTAGGAACATGTTAAAGAACTGAGACACACACACACACACACACACACACACACACACACACACACACACAGAGAACTGAGACACAATCAGAGAAATCCTAAGTAAGGAAAAATACAGAATATATAACTGGATTTCTTCGTATACACACAAAAAATTATATGGCTAAGAGAGGTTGAGGGAAAACCTGTAGATTTAAATGCAGTGAGTTTACTTGATACCACTTCAAATCAATAAACTTAAAAAACATAAATGCTTAGAAAAGACAACTGGAGAAATGTGTGCACTGACCAGATAGTTTATCATATTAAGGAATAAATAATGATATTCTGGTTATTTTTAAAGAGTTGTTATAATTTAGAGAAATATATATATATAAATCTGGAGATAAAATGATACAGTGTCTGAGATTTACATAAAAACAATCAGGAAGTGGTAGTAAAGGAATGATGTGTTTAGATGAAAGAACAACCATAAATCACTTCTTATTGAAGATGAGTGATGGGTGAAAGTTCATTATCCTATCTACTCTCTAAACTTGAGGACTGCTTTAAACTAAAGGAGTACTAAAAAGGCAGGTTAACAAAATAACAATGCATGAGCCTTGATTTAATTATATCCTGCATTTAAAAAAAAATAGCTATAAAGGGCATTTGGAGGCAACTAGGGAAATTTGAATATAGATGATCTATTAGGTGGTATTAGTCACTGTTAAGGTTCTCAGATACATGTTAATGGTCTTTGGTATAAAGGAGAATGGTTTGAGGGTTCCTGGTGGCTCAATCGGTTAAGTGTCTGACTCTTGTTTTCAACTCAGGTCATGATTTCAGTTTGTGAGTTTGAGCCCTGCGTCGGGCTCTGCTCTAACAGTGTGGAGCCTGCTTGGGATTCTCTCTCCCACCCCTCTTTGTCCCTACCCCACGCACGCACATGCTCCTTCTCAAAAATGTTCAAAAAATAAAAATAAAAGAGAATGGTTTGGCTTTAGAAGATATGTACTAGAATAATGAGAAGTAAAGTATATGGATGTCTGAAACTAATTTTCAGATGGTTAAAAAACCATCCAGTAACAAAAACAAAACCTGTGTGTGTGTGTGTCTGTGTTATGTGTAGATAAAAAGAGATCAAGCAAATATGACAGAATGCTGACAATTTTAAAATCTGGGTTAAGTATTTATGAGATTTATTGTACTATTTTTTTTTTTCAATTTTTCTGTATCTTCAAAATTTTTCAGAAAGTTGGGAAAAATGAAAGAAGAAGGCATGTGCATGAGACAAAGGGTGGGGGTGGATACAAGTAGCTAAAGCAGACCCTGCTGGGTGCCCAGCAAACACCACCCCCTTTCTTCCAAAGAGAATTTGCATTTTGTTCAGTATTTCTCTCCCCATGAGCTGATTCAAAGGGAGGCAAGCCCACTTCACCCCCGAGGCAGCTCCTGACTCTACATGAATCCCTCCTCTTCACAGTCCGTGACTGGAGTAAAAGTGGAGGGACAGCACAAAAGGGGCAGTCCCTTTCTGCCTCAGAGCATGGCTCCATCTGCAGGGCCATCTAGAATTACTGTGGCTGCCCTATCTCCCGCCTGAAGATGAAGCCAACACAAGCAGGAGGGCAGCAGAGATGAGGAGGCTGGAAGAAAAAGCCTGGATTCAGCCTAGCCCAGACTCCTTGTTAATGGTGCAAGTGTGTCCTTAAACTTTCAGTCAGAATACTGGTTTTCCACTCCTAACTTAAAAATGAGCACACATAGGGGCACCTGGGTGGCTCAGTCGGATGGGCAACGGACTCCAGCTCAGGTCATGATCTCATGGTCTGTGGGTTCGAGCCCCACATCGGGCTCTGTGTGGACAGCTCAGAACCTAGAGCCCGCTGCGGAGTCTGTGTCTCCTTCTCTCTCTTCTCCTCCCCCCTTGTGTTCTATCAAATATAAATAAACATTAAAAGAAAAATAAATGAGCACCCATAAAAGTAAAACAAAGCAAATCAAGAGTTAAAAATGGTAAGACTGTTCAAGGTCACAGGAGGTATCTGGGCCGGGGAGACACTAAGCCTCGACTGCCATGTGTCTTTCTAGTTAAAATCCTGTCTCTTTAAGTACCGTGTAGGTCTATGAACTGCTCATCCAAAAACTTTCAAACTGGCACAAAGACATAAAAGTATAAGGTACAACTGAAAACTACAAATTCTCACATGGTATTGCTATAGATAACTACATGACTGAGAGAGCACACCAACAAATGGGAGAAGCAAAAAGCAAGTATTGAAATTGGTTTTTAAAGTTATTTTTAAAACTTAGGGCAGGGCATTCCAGTCAGAAGGAACAGCAAATACAGAGAGCTGCAAGCCGGGTGATTATTATGATGGCTTACTGTTTGCTTGGCCTTTGGGAAATACTTGTTATTCTGTAGGAAGTATTGTACCAAATTACTGAATATACTAAATAAGCATTAAAGGTGTTTCCATTTTTCTTAAAATTCCCATTTCTGCCCCCACCCACAACCAGGAATGAGATTTTCAGAAAAAAATACCATGGCTTTAAAATGTCTAGAGGGGCGCCTGGGTGGCGCAGTCGGTTAAGCGCCCGACTTCAGCCAGGTCACGATCTCGTGGTCCGTGAGTTCGAGCCCCGCGTCGGGCTCTGGGCTGATGGCTCAGAGCCTGGAGCCTGTTTCCGATTCTGTGTCTCCCTCTCTCTCTGCCCCTCCCCCGTTCATGCTCTGTCTCTCTCTGTCCCAAAAATAAATAAAAAACGTTGAAAAAAAAATTAAAAATAAAATAAAATAAAATAAAATGTCTAGAAATTTTATATCTTCTGATCATTTATAAATAAAATCATAATATAAGGAAACTAAAGACTTACAAAAGCATTTTAAAAGACTCAGGTGAGACATACTCAATTTTCCTGGAAAAAAAGACCTTTTTTTCCTGATGAAATGCTTCCCACTAAAGTTCAAAACTCAAAAATGCAGGTTTTAACCAATTTTTATCAAACTATCTTAGGCAAATGTTAGGGTGCCCAGGCTGGAAATTTTCAAGGCTAATATAAACCTGAACATTTATTCATCCCCAAGGAATGACTGAAGTTTACTGGATTCATTTTCACATTTATGAGAACATTTCTTTTTCCTCAGAAACTAATCTGAACTTTACTTTGAATTAAAAAGTCTAACTGCCAAAACAACTTTTCTAGAAGCACCTTTTTAGAAAGGCTACAAGAGTCCCAGCTGTCTGGCTTCACTCCCCACAATGGAGCCCACGGCTTGGCCTCACTGAATAGCTTATGTCACCAAACTCTTAGAAGTCCATGCTAGTCCCTGTGCCTGGGGGAACCCTGGAACCCTATCTCAACTCGCAACTGCTTTCTCTAGCTCAAACTCTACTTCACCATTAGACCTTTCCATCTACTCCAAACAAAACAAGCCACTTCCTTCTCTTGAGTCCTACTGCCTTTTTTTTTCATGTTTGTTTGCATAATTAAAGGTAATTGTTTAAAGTTACGGGAATTCTCTATTTTCTGTTCAACTCTGCTATGAACTTAAAAAAGTACTCAAAAAAGTTTATGGGTTAAAAAAAAAAAAGAAAGTACCTGGGGTTTTTCCTTATATCATCCAACTGGCCAACCACATGAGAAACATTGGTACGAATCATTTTAAAAGCAATTTCTTCTTCTCCCATGATTTCAAACCTAATTATCAAAACATTTAAAGAGTTTAAATATTTATATGGGAATAAAAACAAAATTTCAATAAAAAAAGTAGTTTATAAAACTTTAATAGTCAACATCCTGAGAATGACTTAACCTTTTGGTATTACTAAAGAAAACAATTTCACATAAATTTTAAAAGGCTTAAGAGATAAACTATTGTAAAATTATGAAAATACCAGACTCCTACAATTATTCTTAAGCAGAGAAAATGTACGTACTACTTACCTATATTTGTTTTTGTCCTTATATGCTTTGTGGATTTTATCAGTTACTGGTTTACAGTTGGTTACTAGACTCTTAGTGACTGGTGGCTATGAGAAAATAGACATTGCATCAGGCCAAGACCAGGGTGAGGCAAGTGAAGCACTAACCTCATTGTAAAATTTAAGGGGGGAGGAGGGAACCAAAGGCTCAGTAATAAAGACAAATATTTTAATCCAATATTTGAAAAATATCTAATTGGCATGCTATAGCCTGCAGGCTAACTGCCTGTTTTTGTAAAAATTTTTTTAATCACACATTACTATATACTATCTGTTAAAATAGTCTCATAAGTTATTGTTACAATTTTTTTTCAGAAAGAAAAATTTTTAACAAACTGTTATGAACTGGTCTACATGATACTCATAAGCTAACCTGTCATTCTTAAAGTCTAATTAGAAAATAACCTACATGTAATCAGTTACTTACAGTAATAAAGCCAACATCTTGCTAAGAGTTCACTTGAGTAATGTTAACTTATATTGCCAGTATAACTGGTACTCATGCTCCAAGCAGTTTATTTGCATAAGCCTCAAGACTAACTTATAATCGTTAGCAGACTTTACTTAATTCTTAACATACAAAGGATATTTATTTGTTGATTCTAAATCTCATGCCAGAAAGCTGGCAAATACTGAAATGCTTTGCTAATAAAGAAAAATGTTTGCATTTCAAAAGGGAACTAAAATCTCTCAATAATCTTTAATTGTGCCTGTAACAACACAAGAATAACTGCTTTCTATCTGTAAATCATATTCCTGAGAAACGTGCAAATTCTGTGTAAGTGCAGGGGTTTGGTAACTGTAAAGTCTTACTAAGAACCCAAAGTTTATAAGCTTTAGAAAGAAAACTAGAGGAGGAAAGACAGACAGTGAAGGACAGATACAGAAGTACAGGTGGGGGGAAGCCTGAATGAGTGTGAACACAGGATGTGCCACCAGCAAAACTCTCTCAAGTATTTTCACTGGCTATCTTCTGCTATACTTAGTGAACAGATGTCTGGTTACAGAATATTAGCAACCAATCTCAACATTAGTTTATCATCCACTAGGCAGGAGAAAAGCAAGATATAAACGATTCTGGATTATCTGGACTACTGTTTTCTACCAAAGATAAATACAGAGCCTGCTTCTACTGTTTAAAGTATATTTTCTGTTTTACGTAAAGGAACTCATGCCACTTACCAGATTGGGATCATAGTAGGCTTCCTGAGTTGGTGGAATACTGCTTAGCTGAGTGATATTAGCAGGAAGCATTTTTGAGCAATTTATTAGCATGTGTTCCAGACCTGTTAAATCCTAACAAAGCAAAATAAAAGGATAAACCTATGTATAATACAAGTAATAACTATGATTTAAAAATAAAAATTATGTAAATGTCTCCAAAACTTCTTTAAATGCTATCTTCTGGGCACCTGGGTGGCTCAGTTGGTTAAGTGGCTGACTTCGGCTCAAGTCATGATCTCGCAGTTCATGGGCTCTGGGCTGATAGCCTGGAGCCTGGAACCTGCTTTGGATTCTGTGTCTCCCTCTCTCTCTGTGTTCCTTCCCTGTTCACGCCTGCCTGCCTCGCTCCCTCTCTCTCTCTCTCAAAAATAAACTTAAATTTTTTTTAATTTAACTGCTATCTTCAAAGAGAGTCTGACTAGATGATTCTTGAAATAAAAACACCCTAGAAAAAACAGAATGAGATAATACAAACACAAATATTTCATCTTCATCTAAAAGTAATACATCTTGGACTGTGAGGCTCTATTTTACACAGGATGGTCAGTGGAGTGCCCAGATGGGATGTCCTGTGATTAGATTCATTTTGGCACTCTCCATTAGCGACTCTCTCACTCCTGGGACTAGGGGATGCCGTGACACTGGGGATTGTGCAACAACCTAGGCCTGGCTGAGACATAAGTCCAGTTGGCCACACCCGAAACTCCTGAATGAACTTGTCACAACAATCTTATATGCAGGGACAGTCTGGCTCTTCTCCAGATAATACAATAGCAATGCATAAAGCCTAAAAACGTAATCTCATAAAATATGAACCTCAAATTTGGTTTAATTCTGGCACCAAAAATGGACTAGTTGTGAACAGCTTCATTACATAATTAAGAGAATTACTTTTACCTGCATTGTACTGAAATATGTAAGAGAAAAGGGGAAAGTTTAGGGAAAAAAATACATCACCTGTAAACTTAAAGGCAGGTCATGAATTCTGGTAGCCAGTGTTCGGATTTCTCTGTCAGATAATACACCAGATTGGTCTGTATCAACTTCATCAAAAACTTGAGATATATTCAGTGGCTGAACTGCACTCATGAGATAATAAAAATACGAAAAGGCAAACTGCATATCCTCAGAATGGCGCACTTTGTGAAATGACGTCTTGTCAAATTCCTCAGGAAACCTGCCCAAACATAACATATATAGTGAGCTCTGGGCATTTAAAAAATATATATAGACATTCATCTACATTAAAATATATTCTAACATTTGTGGAGTTAGAATCTTTTTCTTTCCTCCTCTTTTAGGTAAACCTTCAACACATCAGTCACCAAGTATTAGAGCCATACATGTAGCACAGCGAAGTGTCAATTTTAAGCAGACTTAAAGCAGCTCTGAGCATGTGCAAGCAGCTCAAACAATCAATACTTACATATCCTGAAGCTCTTGCATAACGATTCGGTCAATCATGTGAGGCATGTGAGCAGGGACTTTCCGAGATGTGAATCCAAACTTGCTGTTAAGAATTTTATTTACATATCGGAGGGAATCTGCAAATGTATCTTTTAGTTGCCTCCCAGTGTGTCTGCTATCAGTGTAGTATGCTAACTGTGTCTTCAATGACTCTTCTTCCTGAAAAGAGAATTCCATGTAACACTGCGCTGTGTTTAGTGCACAAGTGTATACTCTGTTAACAGATAAAGGTACTATGTTATATAACTAGCCACTAACAATGGCAAATGAAATGAGCGCTAACAGGTCACTTTAAGGATCCTAAGTGCAGAACTAAACTAGATTTCAGTGAAAGTAACACCACTATTGGCTTGTGAACAACTGTTGTATGATACAGTTCTACTTATAGGGTATTCTTCAAGGATAAGCATGAAATTTTATAGCCAGTTCAATGCAATATTTAGAAAATGTATTTAAAAACAAATTTGATAGCACTTTGTTTAAAAAAAAAAAAAGGTTTATTATTTATTTTGGGAGAGAAAGAGAGCACGAGCAGGGGAGGGGAAGACAGAGAGGGAGAGAGAGAGAGAAAAAATCCCAAGCAGGCTCCATCCACACTGTCAGCATGGAGTCCAATGTGGGGCACAAACTCACAAACTATGAGATCATGACCTAAGCTGAAGTCAAGAGCTGGATGCTGCTTAACCAACTGAGCCACCCAGGTCCCCTGATAACTTGATCAATATCAAGTTATTTCCACTGATGACACCAAAGCAGTCAGCACTTGAGTTCTGAACACAAGGACTAAAAAACTGTTTTGCCATCTTAATAGTGTTAATATTATAAATCATAAAGAGCCCTGTCAAAACCAGTAAGAGGCAGAACTAAGTGAATGGGTAAAGAATATTTGCAAAATATATGAACACACTTTATGAAGATGAAATATTTTTGCTTCTCAAACTGGTAAAACAAAACAAAACACCATAGACTGACATTAACTGCTGTTTGGCTAGCCTGTGGAGAAACAAGCACTCTTGTACTATACACTGTGGAAGTATGAAGCGGTACAGGGTTTCAGAAGGACACAGTCAAATTTAACTGTAACACAGCAATTCTACCCACAGAAGTAAAAACCTCCTCCAGAGTAAGATATATGTACAAGAATATTTATTGCAACACTATTTGTTAATTGCAAAACAAACAGAGCTATTAAAAAACAATGACATTGGCATGGGTTTGCTCACCACTAAATCAACAGGCAATGGCAGAGCGATATAAATAGTGTCATTTCACCATTGCAAAACAGGTATTATATAGTTTGTATGTTTGCATATCTATATAAAAATACCGGAAAAGTATCCACGAAACTTTTCATAGTGATTATTTCAAGTAGGGAGGTTAAGGAAGGAAAGATGCAGATCTTTCCCTTTTTCATTGTGTATTTTTTGGATTGCTTGCAATTTTTACCACTAGCCTGCAACACTTTTGTAACTTAAAATAAAGGGGTTGCCTGGTGGCTCAGTCAGTTAAGCATCCGATTTGGTTTCAGCTCAGGTCATGATCTCACGGTTCATGTTTTCAAGCCCCCACATTGGGCTCTGTGCTGATGGGGTGGAGCCTGCTTGGGATTCTCTCTCTCCCGCTCTCTGCACCTCCTCCACTTGCTCAGTCTCTCAAAATAAATAAACATTTAAAACATAAAACAAAGAAAAGGGCTTGGAAAAGTCATCATAAGCAAGGAAATCATCATAAGCAAGAACTCCGCAGTCCCTCACTCAACAATTAGTAAATGACTACTGTGTCAGGAACAAATACTTTCCAAAGACAATGAGATTAATAAGTTCCCTTCTTCCTCCTCTTTTTCTCCCAGCTGGACATCTACTCATGACTGTGCTCTGCTCACGATCCAGCTTAGACCACAGTGTTTTTCTTGGTCAACTCCTACACACCTTTAAAAGGTCGGCTTATGGGGCACTGCCTCACGATGCCTTCCCCAATACTCTCAGTGGAGTTAAGGAATTTTTCCCTTTGGACTCCTTGCTCCTACCTCAAGAGACCCCTATCACTTTGCTATAATTATTTGCACACAAATCTGTCCTCCCAGCTTGCCCCCTGAGACTCCATGAGCTGTGTTCTAATAGTCTTGCATTCCCCAGCAGTGACCACAGTGCCAGCACTTGGCAGATGTACAAATGACATCACGGAGGCCGTGGTACAGGAGGGTGAGCACTCAAACTTTGAGGCTTGGCTCACACTGGAAGCTAATGAATATATCTGCACCTTGGGGTATTTTCCATCAGTGAAATTGGAGAAATATTAGGTCTGGCCCACACAACATACACAAAAGCATTTTTTTTTTTTGAAATCACAACCTGCCAAGTGAAGGTAAGGTACCATCCCTGTTCCACTACTTACTCAGGGCCTGCCCCTGGCTAACTTCCCAACTCATTCACTCTAAGGCTGTTTCACTCTAAACTGTAGCATGGGGATCCCGACAGTAGATAATCTTATAAGGTATTTTTATGTTAAGGGTATTGGGACAATTATAGTAAACCATGTATAAAAAAAAAAAAAAAAACAAAAAAAACATTTAGTCCAAAAGTTGGCACAGGAAGTCCTAAATAAATGGCACCTATTATAGTTATTACTCACAAGGTTATTTATTTCTTCCTGAGCATGGGACGCAATTAGGCTGGATGTAACTTACATCAAGAAGATCTTGGAAATATTTTTTTTTCTCCCATGGCAAAAAGCCCAGGTAACTGTCTGCGTGATGCTGCAGTTTTCTGCCAGGTAATACTTCATTAACACCGATATAATTGTTCACATTTTCCTCCATTCTGTGTTTCTCTTGTTCTTTCCCTGTGATTTTTTCTTTTGTCATCTGGTCTTGCAGTGGAACAATTCGAGATGAGAGTTTTTCTTTTGACACACTTTCGCCTCTTACTTCTTGGATCAGAATTTCAGATCTAAATGTGCCTTCCATTTCTAAGTCTGGGGGTGGATTCGGACTCTGGTAGTGGCCATTCACTTTTATTGTTGCTGCTGGAAAAGTTGACTTCTGTAATCTTTCAAATGTTCCCAAGCTATATGGCAAGATGCTTTTGTGAACCTGTTTTTCCAGCAGGGCCTCTACACTGTCATTTCTTTCATCTGTTATTATAGCTTGATTTCTTTTTATTTTAGCATCTGGTAGGTTCTTCAGAAATGATCTCAGCAAAGCTGACTTGGACAGGTTGTACCCTTTCACAGTGATGTCTCCACGTTCTAGTTGCAAATCCAAGTTACTGAGACTCAACTGGGCCTCTTTCGGAAGGAGTGAAATATTCACTTGGGGAATTGTCATCTCCACTTGGAATCTTCCTGTTGTGTTGCCATCATGTCTCTTGAACTTTGGAAAGCGTTTCTCTTCAGGAATATCTTCAAACAGGATTTCTGCCTCTGGTAGAAGTGTCGTGGGGCTAACCAAATTTTGGTAAGATTTCTGGGTTGTAGAATTCACTTTGGGTTCCTCTCTCGTGTCAACCTCTACTATTATCTGAATTTTGAACTCTTCATCGTTTGTATTTTGAAACGTGAGATTAAAATGTATTGTGGTTGCATTCATTCCACTGTGCATTATGAGGTGGATGGTTTTCCACTTATTGGCAATGGAAGCATGTCGAATTATTGGGTTGTCGCTATAGGCACCTTCAATTCCTCTTTTGGCTATTTCTGCAAAGCTGAAATAAGGCAGGCATTCACCTTTTGGAATAACATAGTGAGTCTGGTTTGGGAGAAGTGTTACTTTATACAATTCATGAAAATGATCTAGAGGAAAAAACACAAACATGACTTTAAAAAATGAGGCATTTTCCCCTCCTTTTCCTTTAATTCTGAGGGTTTGAGTTTTCACTTTCTAAGAATGACTTTAAATTGACTTCAAAATAGTCAAACATTCTAACACAAGAGCTGCTGTTATAGGGCTCATTTTACTATCTGAAGCAATCACTATTAACATGAAATGCAGAGTCTAACTTACTATAGAGATATGGCAAATTTCAGTGATGAACTTTCAGCTTTGTGTCCATTTGAAAAAGTATGACATTCTGCCCAAACGACCACCACTGATAAGCTATCAGCAAGATCCAGGGGCACGTGGGTGGCTCATTTGGTTGAGCATCCAACTCTTGATTTCAGCTCAGGTCATGATCCAAGGGTTGTGGGACCGAGCCCCACATCGGGCTCTGTGCTGGTGGTGGAGCCTGCTTGGGATATTCTCTCTCTCTCTCTCTCTGTCTCTCTCTCTCTCTCTCTCTCTCACTGCCTCTCTACCCTGCTTGTTCTCTCCCTCTATCTCTCACTCTCTCTCAAAATAAACACTAAAAAAAAAAAGATCCAATATTCATTATATTGGATTTAGTACATTATAAGGTCTCTTTTTATTATTTCTAAATTAAACCTTTACTATATATTTTCAACAAAGGTATATCTGCTTAGTACAAAATCAGTCAGACTGGTGCAATAGCAGGAAAAGCAGCAGCTCCAGTATCTACTATTTTTTAAAGATCTCTTACTTTTCACTTACTGCTAGTTTGAATGCAAGGATGGGTGAAGAATACATAGAGAGTAATTAGTTTAAATAACAACAATACAAACTCCCCTCTACTCATCAAGGATTTTGATCCCCTTATTCTAAATATGTTTTACGGCAATAAATATACCTTGCCCACAGTCGCCAGCATCAAACCCACAGGACAAGACATTGCAAGCCTGGTCACAGAACTTATCAGCAAGCCAGGAATTAGCACATCCTTGATTACAGTAAGAAACACTGTTTAGACCTCCGCCAAACTGCCAGGGCTGTCCAATTCCAATACTCCCAGTACCCCCGCCTCCTGCGACGTAGCGACTCCCGCCACTGTTACCTGTAGAGGAAGGAAGAGAACAGGATCCTGCTGTGCTTATCATCTTGAACAAAGGGCAGTTTCTCTTTCTCAGTAGTGCTATTGAGATTAATGCCTACATTTCAGCCAGAAAAGGTGCGCCCAGATTTCATGTACCTTAAGAAGAAAACAAACTGAAAAGGGGACATCACTTGCCAGAGGATTAGGCATGGGATGACCAGGCCTTGGCACTTACTAGCTGTGCAGCCCTGAACTACAAACTTGCTCCAAGGGGCGTGTGGGGGGCGTGTGGAGGTTGTGT
This sequence comes from Puma concolor, assembly GCF_028749965.1. Taxonomy (NCBI): domain Eukaryota; kingdom Metazoa; phylum Chordata; class Mammalia; order Carnivora; family Felidae; genus Puma; species Puma concolor. Next base: position 20,039,134 of record NC_141673.1, on the reverse strand, counting down.
GGAGGAGCAGGGAAACAGGAAGAGGTTATTGAAGACTGACTGTCAGAACTGCCAAAACATGTCCAAATATGGGCGCCAATATCACTACCAAATGTTAATGTTCTATTAGGGGCTGAGTTCTCTGGACTGCACAGATCCACCGGGTATGTCTGCGTTCTCTCATTGCAGCTGCTTACATTTTTCAGTGCATCGGATAGATCTGACCAGACTACAACTTAAAGCTTTGCTTTTTCTTTTTTAAAAAAAATTTTTTTTTTTCAACGTTTATTTATTTTTGGGACAGAGAGAGTCAGAGCATGAACGGGGGAGGGGCAGAGAGAGAGGGAGACACAGAATCGGAAACAGGCTCCAGGCTCTGAGCCATCAGCCCAGAGCCTGACGCGGGGCTCGAACTCACGGACCACGAGATCGTGACCTGGCTGAAGTCGGACGCTTAACCGACTGCGCCACCCAGGCGCCCCAAGCTTTGCTTTTTCTAATACTCAACAGGTTTCCAAATCTGTTTCCGCATGTGGAATATGGGGATGATACCTGTGCACGTATTCTCTCTTCCTTAGGTGACTAAAAAATTCAAGTGGATAATGGAGAATGCTTTATAAACTGAAAGGCAATCAACAAATGTAAAAACACGTTATTATCAACAAGTGTAAACATAACCATGTAAGGGGGATGCTGAAGAGAGAAGATCTTTATTTCTCTTTAGTTACTCCCTAACAGCAAGCTGCTGCTGAAAGCCACCAGCTGTGAGCTCCTACAAGACTGAGTCAGAGTGATTCTTGCTCTTGAGTTTATATAATTAAGGCTATTCCTGATTCTCGTATTTTAAATAATAAAAGGCATTTTCAAGTGCAGGGCCAGCATGGAAATATGCCCTCAACAATGGAGAATATGAAAAAACTGATCTACATGGGGACACTAGCCCTACTATCTCCAGAATCTATGGATTACTGATTGTTTTCATACAAGCAGAATGTTTAAGTCACTGTACATATTCAATAATGACTAAGAATGAAAAACCATTCAGGGGTGCCTGGGTGGCTCAGTTGGTTAAGTATCTGACTTCAGCTCAGGTCATGATCTCGCAGTTTGTGGGTTCAAGCCCTGAGTCGGGCTCGCTGCTGTCAGCATGGAGCCCGCTTTGGATGCTCTACCCCCTCTCTCTCTGCCCACCCCAACTCTCACTTGCTCAATCTCTCTCTCAAAAATAAACGTTAAAAAAAAAAAATGAATGAAAAAAGTCCATAAACATGAACAAATTACATGTGAACACACCCTTACCAGAGCAGTCACCACCATCCCAATCACAGGCTGAATTATTACAAGCCTTGTCACAATAGCCATCTTTGATCCAGGAACCCGGGCAGCCCTCAGCACAGTTTGGCACAGGCCATGTCAAATAAACCTAGGACAAAGCCAGAAAGAAAGTGGTTTCTGACACTTTCCAATCTCAAAGTAGGATTCCTTTTAAAAAACAGAAGAAGAAGAAAAGGAAAAAAAAAAAAAGAAAAGAAATTGAGTGAGCCTCTAGAAAAGGTTACAATTTTCCCTGGGCTGTCTGCATCCATGTGGCATATATTGCATTAAGTCTGCAGGTACCTGCAATAGTTTGCAAAGTCCTCCTGCTCTGTTGATGATTCTTACTAAGTACATTTACTCTTTTCCATTACTCAAGGAAAGCAGACAAGGACTCAATTCATGGGTTAGTTTTTCACATGGTCTTACAATGTATTTTGAAATAAAATAGCAACACGTCAGGCTTGAATGTGAAAAAAAAACGTGACAAAGCAGGTGGAAAGTATATCATACAAGTCACTGCTTTTCTGTTAACAACTGTCATTAACTCCCAAATGTGTTTATGTATAATCTTGTCCCAAGGCTGAGAAAAGCAGCAGATGGAACTCTCAATATCCTTACGTCTGTGCATAAGGTCCTGTGATACATTATCAGCACAGCGTTCTGAACTGTGAACTCACCTGCTTTCAGAATGAGTGACAAGGTACAAGGTTACTTTTTTTTTTTTTTTTTTAATTTTTATTTATTATTGAGAGACAGAGAGACAGACCATGAGCATGGGAGGGGCAGAGACAGAAGACAACACAGAATCTGAAGCAGGCTCCAGGCCCTGAGCTGTCAGCACAGAGCCTGACACGGGGCTCGAACTCACAAACTGTGAGATCATGACCCGGGCTGAAGTCAGACACTTAACTGACTGAGCCACCTAGGCGCCCTTATTTTTTTTTTTTAATTTTTGCAATGTTTATTTATTTTTGGGAGATAGAGACAGAGCATGAGCAGGGGAGGGGCAGAGAGAGCGGAAGACACAGAATCAGAAGCAAGCTCCAGGCTCTGAGCCCTCAGCACAGAGCCCCACACGGGGCTCGAACTCATGAGTGGTGAGATCATGACCTGAGCTGAAATGGGACACTTAACCGACTGAGCCAATCAGGCGTCCCACAAGGTTACTTTTTAAATTAATTTTTTAAAAAATGCACTCCATGCCTCTGCATGCTCCATCTACTTGGAGTGTCTTTCTTCATCTAGTTAACTCCTATTTGTTCTTCAAAGTTCACTTCAGTTCAGATGGGAATTAGTCTCTGGCCCGGATTTCAGCCTCCTGAACTCCCACTCTTCGCACCAGGGCATACCTGCCGGCACGGAAATCGCCGTTCAAGGCCCTGATTCTGTACGTCTCCACTGCCGAGCCGCAGCTCAGCGTGGCAGCCCCACAAACACAGAGGAGGCAAGTGAACAGGGGAGGAGAGGATGAGCACTCTGGGGCAGCATAAACAGCAAGAAAGTAGCTCTGTGCAGTTAGCACTTCCACCTGCAGGGTTCTGGCACTTAAAAGCTTATGACTAAGTCTCCAGCTCATCACTGATTCCCTCCAACAGCGCCACAGGCGTACTCCTAGCTTCCGCACTTTGCAGACAGGAAACCCACATCTAGTCACTGGCCCAGGACGGTCCTCAACCGTTGCTCCGGGCTGTGTGCTCAAAGCCACTTCCCCATCATGCCTCTCAAAGCCAGAGTGAGACCACTGCCTTAAATGAAATTTTATCCATGGCTGTAAGCAGAAAAGTGAGCTCACTTTTATCCTGGCCATTTTGCTGATGGTCTAACCACGATTTCATATTTCATAGTGACTTTACTTTTTTCTGCTGTTATTGTAATAGAATAATTTAGAACGTGGGTTCTAGGTGTCTGACAGGGCAGAAAAGTAAAAAACTACTAGGGAACAGTTTTTGTACTCCCAAATTATTAACTCTCCTGAGCTTAGCACTCAAAACTGAATACAGTAGTACGCATACTCGATGTCCTGACCTACTGTTTATAACTTCTAAGTGACTGCTAAGCTAGGCATCCCTTCCTCTTAGGCACTCACCTTCTGACCTTTCGAGTGACTATAAAAATCATCTGGCCACACATCCTTCCCAAACATGACATCGTCGTTCAGATAAATAAACTTCTGGGACAGCCCTTCGATGCGATGAATGTGGCTTTCAATAGCAGGTGAACTAAAGGTAGGCAAGTGGCTCAAATTTCGAAAAACATCCTTTTAAGCAAATGACGACATAAAAAGGCAAGAGAAAAAGAGGGCGGATAAGAATCATTTTGTTTTGGTTTTGGTTATGGGAGGAAGGAAGGGAGATGAGAAGAAAAATGAAGGGGATGCAGGTGGGGAGGGGGAGGGTACGAGGAATGAAATGAGGGATAGGTAAAGGTGCAGTGAGCAACAGAAAAACCACAGCCTTGTGATACATGGAAAGTCATGGACCTGGTGTGTGACTATTGTCACTCGAGGATTATCAAGGTTCAGCCAAGAGGGAATCTGCCCATTGGTGACAATGAAAATATTCCGAACCCATGGAGCATGCCTCTCAATGGATCGCAGGGAGTATCTCAGCTCTTCATTATCTTCAAAACGGCTGGCAGAAACATCTTCATCCTGCTTAGACTGAGAAAACCATTTCACACGTGAAGATGTAAAATACCACTTAAGTCATACCTTCTCCTCCTGGCTATCCCTCTGCCCAATCTGCTCTCAGGCTCTGGCAGACTTTTAAAGACCAAGCCCTACATTTGAACATTACAAAAAAATGCGAAACACTTGGCATATTTAAAACAACAACATAAGGGTGCCTGGGTGGCTCATTTGGTTAAGCATCAAACTCTTTTTTTTTTTTTTTTTAATTTTTTTTTTTCAATGTTTATTTATTTTTGGGACAGAGAGAGACAGAGCATGAACGGGGGAGGGGCAGAGAGAGAGGGAGACACAGAATCGGAAACAGGCTCCAGGCTCTGAGCCATCAGCCCAGAGCCTGACGCGGGGCTCGAACTCACAGACTGCGAGATCGTGACCTGGCTGAAGTCGGACGCTTAACCAACTGCGCCACCCAGGCGCCCCAGCATCAAACTCTTAATTTCAGCTCAGGTCATGGGACCAAGCCACACATCAAGCTCCACCAGGAGTGTGGAACCTGCTTGGGATTCTCTCTCTCTCTCCGCCCCTCCCCACCTCTAAATAAATACATACATACATACATACCCAACTTTTTTTTTGTACTTTTTAATTTTTTTTAAGTTTATTTATTCTAAGAGAGCTAGCAAGCGTGTGCATGAGTGGGGGCACAGAAAGAGAGAATCCCAATCTCACAAACCCGTGAGCTCATGATCTGAGCTGAAATCAAGAGTTGGACACTTAACCAACTGAGCTACCCAGTTGCCCCCTTTTGCACTTTCTAAAGAGAGAAGTTTCTCGGATCTGATTCTAGGTCACTTCGGTTAATGTTAACCAATGGCAGTGATTGGAAAATTAGAAAAGTTCCAATCAACTCCTCTCTCTGGAAATCCTCTTCCTTCTAATATAATGACTTACAAATCTTTAACAATCTAAACCCTTGATCCAGGTTCATGCCTTACCTGGCTGATGGCACTCAGGTCCCACAATAAATATGCAGGACTTATAGTCAGTTCTTTTCCCTCAATGGTCATGTTCTTCTTGGTCTGCTTACTCAGTTCTTGGAAATCTTTGGGGTTATTCAGTTTCAGAAGTGCTACACTGGCCTCTGAATACAATTGCAACTGTAAAATAACAGAAGGGTTACGCGTAGAAAAACTCAACCTCAAAGAAGAGACACATTTGATCCCAGTTTGATCTTTAATCTTTAAATATATACATAGTGTATGATGCATGCTTAAATATATTGTATATATATTTAAAGATTAAATGTATCTCTTTATATAGATTATGAACTAGTAAGGCTATTATCACCAAAAGAAGACCTGAACAGGCCAGACACACTTCCCAAGTGAACGGAAGAGACCAGGCATGTAAAGCAGAGCGAGTGATGGAGTTGTGGGAAATGGGACATTTCAGGGCCATCCACAAGCTGCAGCCACTGCTCAACATTGACAAGTGCGGCCAGATCCTGAGACACCAGGATCCCCGAGTGTTGTAAGAAATCTCCCCATTTTTCAATGCTGACTCGAATGTTTTTGATGGTCATGCTCTCAAACAAAACACAACTGGTCACCAATTGTGACCTTTGTTCTAGAATATTACCAATCTGCTTCTACTGGGAGAAACCTGCAAAGTAACTGCCCAGACTGGCAGAGAGCACACCCATTAGCAGGGCCTCCAATCGGCTTCTGTGCCCCACATTTAAGAGGAGCACCTTTGACAGGACTGACTGTAGGACTTCCATACGAAAAGCGCTTTGGGGGGCAAAGCTTTCAAAGAAATCATGTGTAAGGGAACATCACAAACATCAACATATTTTACAAACAGGCTTTCCCACCACTACCAGAGTCCACACCACCCTTGAGCTGTTTCATGTTCTAACTCTGTATCATTCAATTTCCTATGAAAAGAGGCTTTCAGACCTTAAAGGGTAGGGAGGATTGGAAACTACTAATCTTGGAAAGCAAAACCTTCTGCCCAACTGACTCTTCTAACAGGGCCAGTTCCTTAATTTATGGCATCCTTTCTTTATAAAACATAGCAAACATAAATCATTATGGGCTCATTTTGAACTCCTGTATATGTTACATGACTATATTTACCTCATCTTTCAATGTTTCCTCAGCTTATTTATGCCAAAAACTAGAAGCTAAAGTTAGAATTTCATTTATATTTTTCCCCTTAACACAAATTGTGTGTGGGTGTATGGGCATGTCCATGCACAAGTGGATACTGTCTTCTGACAGATTACTTTCTTCCATGCTAATGGCACCTGGCATATACTAAGCACTCACCGAAGGTCAGCTCCCACTGCTGTCATATCCTACCTTGCTATGTGGTGGGACAGGTAGGAGGCAGGGCAGATATTCTTCTATCCGGACATCTACCGAGTCTCACTGCCCACCCCAGCCTCCCCTGCTCCTCCCCTCCCTCCCTCACTGCCTCCCACAGCACCTCTGAGGGCTCCCTGGAATATAAAATCACCAAATGTTTATAAATGTAGTGTTTTAACATTGGGTAAATATCCTTATCTTAATCTCTTCTATCCGAAATGATTGTAGTCTGGGAAACCATTCTGAAATTTCATGGACATTTTCCTAATTAGAAAGATAAAAGGTAAAGAGCTTCAGGAACTATTTACATGTTGAAACAAGCTGTTCTGCTGCCATCAAGTTGTGAGTGGTGAAAAAGTTGGGGAGGAAGTATCCTCTGATAGCCACTAGGTGGCACCCTAATCCTGGACACTTAATTACGTCTGCAGGGAGACAGGAGGTGGTAAGGAAAAGTGGGTGTAGTAAGTGCCCAAGGCTGGAGTTCCTAGTTTGGGCAACTATGAGCAACTGCCTCCATATATAGCTTCTTATGTGAAACTATCATTTCATCTAAGTTCTTTAAATTATAAGTTTCTCCAAGAGAGAACAACTTCTACACCCACCCACTGCAGACCCACAACAGACATTTCTTTAACCTGATGGAGAAATAAAGGTTTGTTATTTTTAAGCCAGAGGTTTCAGGATGTTTGTTTACTATAGCATTATCTAGAATAATGGATCGATATACCTATACATGGTGGCATAAGGTTAGGGGAAAAACATGCCAACTAATATAAATGAAAAATAAACTCATTCCAGTAATTAGACAACTCAAGAATTTTCTAAAACTAAAATCAGTTCCAGAGTTGTTTGTTTAATCTACTGAAGTGCCTACTTTAGGAATAAAACAGGCCAAAGGGTACTATCCTTTAAAAGAGCAGGTGCATAAGGTAATTTCAGGGAAGTCACTAAAATGGGCATCAATACAGTATTACAATAATTTACTGTTACTGTTACCTTGAATGTGCCTTGAATAGAGGTTTGAGGGAACAGAGTCCAGGTAGGACAATATGCTGTTCTCACCCCACCCGCACTGTCCTTCCTGTCGGAACAAACACCCTGGTCAGCCTTCAAGGATCTGTACAGGGTCTTAGTCTTTGAAAACTTCTCTCATGTCTCTAATCCACATAGACCTTTCCTGACTCTAAATGCCAACCCGAAGCCTCTGCTACTCTGCTCGATACCTAATATTACACTGTCTTGTCTTGCTGCTTGAATACTTCACATGCACACATACTATCTCCAAAACATGATTCTAAGTAGCTTGAAGATAAGTCCATGTTCTCCACTTCTTTTGCACACTCACTCAGCAACCAGTAGTACTGAATCATAAACCAAATGGTAGAATGTACTTGGGAACTTTGGGAAGATTTTTCCACATGCTCTAACATATGTTAAAGAAGTGAACAAAAAATCAAAAAACAAGTGAAAACTCCACTATGAGTAAAAATGTCTGAAAATACAGAATGATTTAGAGTGAGCTAAAAATAAAGACCAAAGGATAATCTCATTTCCCAAAAGGTGAATTCTGTGTCCATCATGTACAAAAATTCTACAGATAAAGGGTTATTAATCACATCAAACTAGAAAGCTTTTAATAGAAAAGACTTATTTGTAAAACTATAGGCCACATAAAAGTTTTAATGAATTCAAATCTATTGTTCTGCAACTGCAACTACATTCAACCCTACTTCCCCTCCTCGGGAGTGAGGAGATTCTGGTTTTGCTCTAAACAGAACGATAAATGCAAAGTTGTATGTATATGACTATGGTACCAAAACCCAAAGTGACTTCTTAGAATAATCACACTGCTCAAACATTTCCCTTTATATTCCAGGCCATGGTACACGGCAGGTATGTTCTCAGTCACAGCATTTCTTCTTGCTCATGCCTTCCACAAGCATTTCTGGAGTGGCCCCCTAGGTGCCAGGCCCTGTGGTAATCATGAGGGGTACACAAGTGAACAGGCAGTGCCTGTCCTGGGCACTCGTGCCCAGGCAGGGTCTGAAGGACAGAACCGAGCCCTGGGTGACTCGGAGGCCACAGGCCTACCTCAAGTCCTCCTGGAGGACCCTGGGAGGGCAAAACGGTCCAGCTCGTTTAGGTCCTGAAGTCCAGTGTCCAATAGCCCTCTTCTCCCACATGCCACGAAACACCTCTAACATAACATGCCCTAAGCTAAGCTCTGGATTTCCTTTCCAAAAAACTTGCTTCTCCCATGGAGGCTCCAAATGTGGTTAAAGCCATCACTTCCATCTTCACTAGTAACATCCACTTCCCCTTTCATTTTTCCTTCCCTCTCACCAATGGCTAATAAGTCACTAGGTCATGCTGAGGATTTCTTGCAGATGTTTTTGGAACCATTCTCATCACTGGCACCATTGCCAAGGCACTTGCTGAACCTGAACATCTTGCTGGGCTATAGCCACAGTGGCTGAACAGGTTTTTTGCACAGCCTCATCTTGCTTAATCTCTGCCTACCATACCTTCACCTATTACATTCCTTAGAAACAGATTAAGTGCTCCTGGTTGCCCCCTGTCTCCAGGATAAAGTTCAGGCACCTTAACAGGAGATCTTTCTCAATCTGGCCTCAATCTCTTTTCCCCTTTCTCAGCACCAGCAAAATCCCTGCCTGGTTTCTAGCCTCCGGGAACCAGCTGCCTCGGTTTTCAGGAAATCATTGACTTATAGGCCTCCAGTCCTTTGCTCAAGCTGTTCCCTCCTGTTGGAATGGTCTTCCCCCTCCCTTCTCTGCCAGGAGAACGGCTGCTGTGTTCAGGGCCCAGCTAAGAGTCCTTCTATTCTCAAAGCCTTCCTTGCCCCAGTACAACTAAAGCCCAGGTGTTCCTACAACACTGTACAAACACTTACTTGGAAGTGATCACCCCCAAAAATTATTTAAATGCTTTTATTCACTCAGTGATCCTTAGCACACTCCCTGGCAAACAGCAGACACCTACTAAAAGCTCACACTCTAAATGGACTGGGAACCCAGTGACAGGAAACTTCGTTCTCAAGGTATTCATAATAAAACCAGGAAGAGGAACCTACAGAAAAACAGTCACTCGAAGAATTGGCCTCAACTGCTGATACACTCCTCTTGTTCCCCTTTGTCATTTTCTCTTTAGCCTACAAAAACCAGAAGTTCTAATCCCTGAAACTGATCACAGGTGTTGGCATCAGGAAAATGACCTGTAATGAATGTTGTGGGTACTCAGCCTGACCCTCAGAGGGGGTGACAGCCTCCACAAAGACAAGTCTGGGAGTCAAATAAAGCTCCAGCTGGGTGAATGAATGGTGGAAGGGGGTATCATCATGCACAGAGCACAGAGCTTGCTGGTACTCCTCGTCCAATTCAAGTTACTCCCCCGCCCTACTTCTACCTGCACACACCACTCCATACCCAAAATAGTTTGCTGAAGGGTTAACTGCTACTTGGATTGGCATTCTTTGGTGGCACACACCCATCCACCAACAGACGCACCAAAAGCCGTCAGCACTGGTGAGCACCTGCAGCAGCCAAAGCGCAGTGGGGTGGTCAAACCCGAGTGGAGGATGGAGATGTATCATGAACCTTCTTTCCTTTAAAAATGTATTACAGTTGGAATCATATAAACAGATTCAAGAATGTCATTCTCTCTGCATAAGGAAGTTGAGCTAACAGTCAGAAGTACAGCTACACGCGTCTATAATTCCCGAACCAATAGCTTGGAAGCCAAGAAGCTAAATAAACATCGGGGGAAACGAACGCTAATCTATGCTTTTATCTGTCCAAATCAGTACGAAAAATAAGTGATGGGAGAAAAACACATGCAGAACAGTGAAAAGAGGGATCCCTCCTTCCCACCACACACATAAATTGGCTACAAATTATCAGAGACTTAAACATAAGACTTGACACCATAAAACTCGTAGAAGAAAACAAAGGGAAGGATCTCCTCCATAGCAATCTTGGCAATGAGTTTCTGGACGTGATGCCAAAAGCACAAACAACAAAATAAAAAATCAATAAATGAGACTACATCAAACTCAACAACTTCTGCACAGCAAGAGAAACAATTAACAAAATGAAAAGAAAACCTAAAGAATGGGAGGAATTTTTGCAAACCATATATTGGATAATGGGGTTAATATCCAAAATATAAAGACCTCATACAGCTTAACAACAACAACAAAATCCAATTTAAAAAGGAGAAATAAATAAATAAATAAACAATAAATTAGAATGAGCAGAACTAAGTAGACATTTTTTGAAAGAGAACATTAAAGTGGCCAGCAGACATGAAAAGATGTTCAGCATCACTAATCATCAAGGAAATACAAATCAAAACCATAATGAGATACCACCTCATACCTGTCAGAATGGCTACTATCAAGAAGTCAAGAGACAACAAGTGCTGGCAAGGACGTGGAGAAAATGGAACCCTTGTCCACTGTTGGTGGAAATGTAAATTGGTCCAACCACTATGGAAAACAATATGGAGGTTCCTTAAAAAATTAAAAATAAACCTACCATATGATGCAGCAATTCCACTTCTGGGCACATATCCAAAGGAAATGAAAACAGGATTTTGAAGAGACATCTGCACTCCCATGTTTATTACAGCATTATTCACAATAGCCACGATATGGAAACAACCAAAATGCCCATCAACAGGTGAACAGATTAAAGAAAAAAAAAAAAAAGATGTAGTATATATACATAATGGAATATAATAATATTCCATTTGGCCGTGAGAGAGGAGGATATCCTGCTATCTGTTACAACATAGATGGACCTAATGCTTAGTACATTACACTAATAAGTGAGGCAAGTCAGAGAAAGACAAATTATATGTGGAGTCCAAAAAAGTCAAACTCATAAAAAACAGAGTAAAATGGTATTTACCAGGGGATGGGGGACTGGGGAATAAGACCGATGTTTTAAAACACAAACTTTGCAATGAGTAATAAATAAGCCAGAGAGAGCTAATACACAGTATAATCAATATAGACAATACTATGCTATAATTATGTAGTGATAAATACTGCTACCATGGCAATCATATTACAATACATAAATGTATTTAAAGTAACATATCATAGGGGCACCTGGGTGGCTCAGTTGGTTAAGCGGACGATTCTTGGTTTCAGCTCAGGTCATGCATGATCTCACAGTTTGTGAGATTGGGCCCTGCATCAGGCTCTTTGCTAACAGCGTGAAGCCTGCCTAGGAGTCTCTCTTCCTCTCTCTCTGCCTCTCTCCTGCTCGCTCATTCTCTCTCAAAATAAACATTAAAAAAAAAAAAGTAACATGTTGTACACCTTAAATTTACACAGTGTTATGTCAAACTTTTTCAATTTAAACAAACAAAAAAACTTAGAGGAAGGAGGAATATCTATTTTGTTTTAATTTTTTTTTTAACGTTTATTTATTTTTGAGACAGAGAGAGGCAGAGCATGAACGGGGGAGGGTCAGAGAGAGGGAGACACAGAATCTGAAACAGGCTCCAGGCTCTGAGCTGTCAGCACAGAGCCCGACGCGGGGCTCGAACTCACGGACCGCGAGATCATGACCTGAGCCGAAGTCGGCTGCTTAACCAACTGAGCCACCCAGGCGCCCCAGGAATATCTATTTTTAAATAACTGAAGATAAGTAATAATTCAACCCTGATCTAGCTGCACACTACCATATTTCCAGGTACCATAAAAAAAACTTAGGAAAATATGAAAAAAAGAAAGAATATAAATATCATTCTATTACCATCGCACTTACAGAGGTGATGTAGTATATCTTAAAACAGTGGTACATTTATGGAGAAAAGAAGTTAAAGGGAACTTTAGGAGTGGGGCAGGGTATAAAAAATATGGTCAAGACAGGAACTCAAGAACTCTCCAATCACTGCTCTCCCCCACCATTGCTTCCTCATCTCTACCCTTTCACCTCTAAATTGTTGAACGACATCAATAGAAGGAAGTAAGAATCAGGAACCTGACCGTGGCAGAATTTAAAGAATGTTTCCTTGCAAAATCAAGAAAACCAGACCCTAAAAATTTCTGAGCCCAGAACTTTATGCCTTCTGTTCTAAGAAAAAGGCATTCATGTTTCATAACCCGGAATGTTTCTGACAGAACTGCAGGCATCTTGACATAAGGTCAAAAGGAAAGAACACCCACACAATAGAGCAAGTGGCTTGAAAACAATAAATGTTAAGGAAAAGGCATGTCTTGGGTCAGCCTCCAGAGTCAACCCTAACAAATGGCATCAAAGCATTAAGAGTTAGGGGTGCCTGGGTGGCTCAGTCAGTTGAGCATCCAACTTTGGCTCAGGTCATGATCTTGCGGTCTGTGGGTTCAAGCACCATGTTGGGCTCTGTGCTGACAACTCAGAGCCTGGAGCCTGCTTCGGATTCTGTGTCTCTCTCTCTCTGCTCCTCCCCGACTCACACTCTCTCTCTCTCTCAAAAATGAATACGTGTTATAAAATATTTTAGAAAAAAAACAAAAACATATAGAGTTAATAGGTACAAGTTCTAAATACGTTGGTGGCTCAATTACCTACTAGTGAAGAAGGCTTTCACGTTATCAAAATTCCAAGTATCTGATGCATCCTCCCTCTATGAGTGAAGGCTCTTAATAAAGGCTCAGGCTGCAGTCCCTGTCTACTTACTGTGAGTTTGACCTCCCCCCCTACTCCCTCCTCTGTGCTTCCATTTCCTTGCACTGTCAGCTCCACCAGGTCTTTTGTCTGTTTTGTCTACTGCTATACTCTCAGCAGGTGTAACGGCACCTGAGACACAGTAGGAGCTCATTTGTTAAACAAATGAATCATGTTTCTGTCTGGGAATCCAGTAAACCAAGTAAGACTCTGCAACTTTTGCCCAAATAAAAAGAGTAAGGATCTTCCATAAAGAAAGACAACACTGTGGCAGAATAGAGACCTGCTCTGCTTATGACTATCAGCTATGCTAGAATTCAAATGGACCACAGAGAACAGTCGGGCATTACATGAAATGTGTTATACTCACTGCTCAGTTCCTATGCTCTTACCAGTTTTATTTTAGAAGAAAGATTTTCTGGCAATTTTGTTTTTAGTTGATTTGTTTCCTTGAATGTCAGTGGAAATCCACTCAGGAAAGCCAAATCTTGCATTAGCACTAACCCAGGGACTTCTTTATCCGTGGTCTAAAATAAGAGAGGGAAAAACACAACTCACTCTCCACACCATATGGCTGGTAAAAACTTACAGCTGGGAAAACTAGTAAAGATTTACTACATCTATCTACCAGCTTCAAAATCAGAACATTACTGTTACTTAAATCGGCACTCATTAATACTTGTAAGCTAGGCTAAGAGGAAAAGTATCAAAAAGCCTCTCAAGGTAAAACAGCTTTATTACTTATACTTTTATTCTAACCTACTGTATAAATATAATTGATTTAAAATAACATACCAAATAGCCCCTCCAAACTGTCTGTTTGCTGTTTCCTTTAAACATTCCATTCTGGGCATCTTCAACTACAATAAAGAATACAATAAGCAAGCACATTCTTAATGAATACTACTATGATATCTGCCAGGACACTACAAAGCATTTTGAGACTGTATAGCAGACTGTTATATGGTCTCAAAAATAGGTAGCTGGGGAAACAACATTAACCCATCCAACAAAAGGGGAATGATGTAATACCAGTGTGCAATTAAATGCTAAATTTGCAGTGCTGTAGAAGAGATTCATACAGGCAGCAGAAACGTGAAGATGACAGATTGAGAGAATCGCAGATGTAGGAGCAAACATGGACATATTTAATAAAAAAAAAAAAAAAGAATTATTTGGTGCAAGTAAAACATTTGGGAGTGGTGGGTACTAGGAAAAAGGGGTAACCAGAAGAAAGGCCCTTGAAAGCCACGCCAATGGCATTATGATTAACAGCAGGGAACCACTGTAGGTCCTAGGGTTCCTTCAAGGGTGACAATGAATTCCTAAAATTCATCAGGTAAGGCCGAATAGAGCAGATTAAGTTGGAGGGTGCAGAGGGGCGATGACACAGCCCAACTGGGAGAGGGTTCTAAAGTGACGGGGACAAATGAGATCATCAGCTTGCTGCTGTCATCTGGAGATCCCAAGGATCTTGGAAAACAGGAGAGGTCAGAAGGCTGTCATCTTCAAAATGGGCATGGAAAGCAGGGTCTGGCCTGTCAAGATAGCTGTCGATCCTGGGAAAGAGTTTCAGAGGTACCATAAAAATAGAACTGGTGAGCAATGAAAAAAATCAAAGCCTTTGCAGTATACTGTTAATCTTTAAAGGAAGCACTGAGCACTAAGAATTATGAGTTCATTACAAATAAATTTATCAGATATGCACCTGTCTCTTTCTGTCTCTCTCCTATGCTGGCAGATCAGAGAACTCTGAAAGATGTGGTATGTCATCTGTGCACAATTTCAGCAAGGTAGCTAATGGCATCTCATGTCATCTCTATGGACATAACAGAGACTTAGCCTAGATCCTAAGTTCAGTGGATTATAACCAATTCTGACTGAAGACTGAAATTATAAAGCCACAATTAACCTAGAGAGAGGTTTCGAAGATCGTGCCATAGGTTTGTGTTGTTCAACAGTCTTTCAAGGTTTTGGAAAACATAGAAGGCATGCTTCTATGAAATGTGTGGATTTACATAAAGCCAACAGAGAAGTGATTATCCTGGATAACATACTAGGGGTTCCCCAAAGTTCTTATTTGAAGCAATGAGTGAGACCTAACAAAATGAAATCTGCTACAAAGGTTAAGACCTTTAAGCTGGTACCAAAAACCAACTACACGAGCATAAATTAAGAAGTATTGGAGCATTAGCAAGGATTGTTTCTTTAGAAAGACAGGTGTTTTAGTCCAGGGCAAGTTCAGTAAGAGTCAACAATGTGCTGTGGCCATACTGAATTTCTACTGTAATTCTGTGCTTGCTTGCTTGCTTAATTTACTCACTCATTTATTTAATAGAGAGAGGGTGCTGAGTGAGGGAGGGGATGGAGGGAGGGAGGGAGGGAGGGAGGGAGGGAGGGAGGGAAGGAGAGAGAGAGAGAAAGTTCCATGAAGGTCAGAGGGAGAGACAGGGAGGGGGGGGGGGGAGAGGGGGAGAGGGAGAGGGAGAGAGGGAGAGAGAGAGAGAGAGAGAGAGAGAGAGAGAGAAGGAACTGGGGCTCACCGAAAGCGGGGCTCTATTCCTCACCATCAACCCATCAGGAAATCCTGTTAGGTTGACCTTCAATCCAACCTGTTCTCTCCACTACTCTGATCCAAGTCACCTTCCCTCTTGCCTGAATCTTGCCTGAATGATTCTATCTTTGCCTCTCCTCAGTTTATTCCCACCACAGCAGCCAGACTGCTCCTTTTGGAACATCAGTCAGATCATATCACTCCTGTACTCAAACCCTCTAATGACTGCTCACTGCACTCTGAGTTAAAGCCAAAGTCCTCACCATGGCTGCCAGGGCAGACCCCCTATGTTCCCCATTACTTCTCTAGACTTATCTCTTGCCCCTCTCCCTTGTTCACCCTATTCCAGCCACACCAGCCTCCCTGCCAGACACACTCCTGCCTCAGGGACTTTGCAGTGGCTATTCCACTTAAGTGAATCACTCCTTCCCCATATATTCATGTTGCTGGTCCTCCCACCTACTTTAAATTTTCACTCAAAAATCACCTTCTCAGTGAGTCTGCCCCTATCACTCGATTTCCCCTGCTCAATTTTTCTGTACACCAGTTGTCTCCTACAAACTATATAATTTATTTGTATGCTGTATTTGTCTGTCTCCTTCTGCCAAGAGGTAAACTCAATGAGGGCAAAGATTTTTGTCTCTCTCTTCACTGCTGCATTTTCAGCACTGAGAAAAGTACCTGGCACAGAGTATGCACTCAATAATAAATACTTACTGAATGAACAGACCCACTCTCTTTGCAGACTGAACCACAGTGGGAAAAAAAAGGTTCTATTCTACTTGATACACTATAAAAGTAACAGAAACTAAAGCTCATTCTGAGAAGAACAAACTAGAACACAAGCCCCTAAGAGACAGCTAAAGGAGTAATAATGAAAAGAAATGTCACATGGGAAAGGGAGTATATTACATTAGTTCTGTAAGATCCCAAAGGGTACAAATTTAACCAGCATGAGAAAGCTACAAGGAAACACTTTATAATTCCTTGTAAAGGTCAGTGTAGTCAAGAGGTAAAGTGATCTATCACAGGAGAAAATTCAATTCCTATAGATCAAAGGGAATAAGCTTAACTGGAAAAACCACTTTGCTGAGGAAACCCAGGCCCAGGCTACAGGGCTACACTGTGTGGCTGTTGAAGTACTGTCCACTCGATAGGGTAGCAAAGTCATTGGAGGGGCGGAAATGACGTATTTCATAAAGAGAAAAAAAGTCAACAGTTTTTGATAATTAACTGAAAAGAGGTTAAATGAGATAAATGGAACATCAAATGTGGAACAAATGTTTTATCGAGATCAGGGTCGGCATTCCATGGCCAAAACTTAACCACTGCCTGTTTTAGTACAGCCCCAAGTGAAGGACAGTTTTGACATCTTAACAAGGCTAAATGTTAAATACTTATATAAATGCCTACATAATATCCTCCATTTTGCCTCTTGGCCCATAAAGCCCAAAATGTTTATTATCTGATCCTTTAAGAAAGAATTTGGCAATCCTTCATCTAGATAATTGAGGATAAAGAATGTGTCTATGGCGCACTAGAAATATGAGCTCCGTGAAGGTAGGGATGTGTCTTTTTTGTTCTCTGCCATTTCCCTTTTTCCTGGAACAACCGCAATGGCCCAACAAATCTTTACTCAACAAATGAGTAAGTAGGGCAGGCAAACAGAAACCCAGGTGGGAATTCAAAAACAATGTTTAGAAGACTATAGTTTAATACAGATTTTATTTATATCAAAATTTACAACCTCTTAAGTCTTTACTATGTTATAAAATTAGCAGAGGAAAAACCCAAGACTCTCTCCATAGATATTATAACTGAATTATTATAATTCTTAACATAATATCATTCCTTTTTCTCTTCAGATGGAATGTTATCAGAGCGCCTTAACTATAGTTACTTAAAGAACAAAGCTAGGGGTGACTGGGTAGCTTAGTCGGTTGGTTGAGAATCTGATTTCGGCTCAGGTCATGATCTCACAGTTCATGAGTTCAGCCCCGCATCAGGCTCCGTGCTGACAGTGTGGAGCCTGCTTGGGATTCTCTCTCCATCTCCCTCCCTCGCTGTCCCTCCCACACTCTCTCTCTCTCTCAAAATGAAATACATACATACATATATACATACATACATAACAAAGCTGAATTTAGCCAAACAAGGAAACAGATTAATTTGCTATAATTTGTCCAAGATTATCCCTTTACTTTCCCTATATATTTAAACTGTAACTTAAAAACAAAAATATTTTATACAAAACAGTTCAGAAACAAATCTATAGCATAAAGGGGACGATATCTATACTTAGAAAGGTTAACTTGGAAACTTGAATTTCCTTTCAAGTTACAAATACCTCATTAAGTACCAGGAAGATAGTGTGATGTTAGATAATGTTCAGGACACAAATTGGTAAGTGATAAGGTTTCTGCTTGATTAAAAAATTAGATGAAAATACCATAAACTCCTGCACAACCAACAACTAAGTTGTGAGTCGGGTGACAAGTACAGGGATACAGAAAAGTCAAAATAAATAGAATCACTGTGAATGCACTGCTCGGGATCTTCATGGAGACAGAACTGGAGATGGGGTGGGAAAGAACAGGAGATGGGCTAGGAGGGAAAGGGGACCAGGAGAGCAGCACCACGTGTGATGACAAGGGCAGCCTCGAGGAGATGCTGGAGAGCTGGAATGTGAGGAACAATGGGCAGAGTCAAGGCAATCAAAGCTGAGTCCTGAACACCAGGGAAAAGGATTCTCTACCATGTGAAAAACAAATACTACTGTAGTGTCTTCAAAAAAGGAGCGAACCAATAAAATCAGAGCTTTCTGGTTCATTTACAGTTATATGCAGGACAGACTAGAGAAGAACTTTATAGGTAGGTAGGCAGAGCAGCTAGGCGGCTATCACTGGAGCCTGTGTGAAGAAATTGGGTCTGGTGTGGGGGAGGTGAGATGAGTAAGAAAGGGGAGAATCATTTGCAGAAAGCAAAAGTAATAGGGTGAGGTCAATATACTGGTGATGGAGGATAAAAAGCAAGAACACATCGAAGATACTTCCAAAGATTTAAGCTGGGAGGTATGACACTGAAAGAATGGGAACTTGAGACTAGGCCTCAATGCTATAAAGGGAACGTGACAGCTTTCATTTTACACAAGTGAAAAACATAGAGCCTCTAAGGAGAGGGTCTCAGTGCAGAGGAAGCAGGAGAGACAGCACACCAGAGGAGACACGGGCATGGGGCTCAGCAACTCAGTGGCCAAGTAGGAGGATAGGATCTCTAGATGCAGGTATTGTTCTAGGCCGGAAATTACAATTTCAATTCTATTATCTAGCCAAATCAACTGTATAACCAGTTATTTCAGGATGTAAAGTAAGAATGTTCCAGGTATGTTCTGTCCATACTGTAGAAAACAACCTTGCTGAAGAGTTATATGGTGGTAATAATAATAATAATAATAATAATAAGCCTCCACAATGACTCAGAGGCTAGAGAATAAGGTTAATCTACGTATCAAAGTTAAGGTCCACAGCACAGAAAGACAAGTGTATTACACAGAGTAAAATGTATGCAATCCCTTTCTGAAGTTAGGGCTGAAATACAGCGGCAGCTCTTCTGCCTCTCTTGTTATGTTTTTAGTTTATCGGACACTTTTTTAAAATTGAATCATGTCTGTTCCATTCAGAATTTTGTTATTCAAACTGCCAATGAGAACATGATTTTCAAATACCTGTAAGGTGATCTTACCATTCTTAGTACTGTCGAAAACAACAACTGAGACATTAGTGGAAGGGTTTTTTGGTTTTGCAACGTTGAATACGTCACTGGCAGAATGAAAAGAAGGATAAAGAGATGGCAGGTCCTTCAGTGTGACGCTGGCTGGCAGGGCTGGGTCCAGGACGAGCATTGGCACCTTAATGCAGTATGTCAACAAACATTCCAACTGCTTCTCGCTGGAAACAAACACCAACATGCTCACAAACGTTCGTGAAAATGTGATCAACACTACAAAGCTTGTTGGTACTACTAAATTTTGCAGATGTTTTTCTAGATCCATAAAAAAATCATAATTTTTTACTAAACAAAGAATTTTTATCTCAAGAATAGAAAAAGAGAGCAAGTAGGACATAAAATTATTAAACAAGTACAGCTCTCAAGCTTTCAAACTCCTATTAATATGATTGTCACCAAAATTTACTAACTCAAAGGTGCACAAGAAACTAAGCATTTCATTTAAGCATTTCATTACTACCATCTTAAAGATTATTCATAATTCCAGTGAAGCCTATCATTTGGCAGAGCAGGAATAGATAAATTCTGTTTAACAGAGTATCATCCTACCAGATACAATTTATCAATTCTGATCAGAATACAATAAAGTACATTCGAAAGACGACACCAACGGAAACAACAGCAAATGTGACAAGGTTCTAATATGAATGTATAAGGTATTTCTATCTAAATGTAAGGAATGCCTAGAATAAACATATTACCTAAATAAACAATGGACAAAACACAGCTAGAGAATTCACAGAGAGAGAGAGCTATGACTAGTTAAGCAATATATAAAATTGTCCAACTGCACTAATATTTAAAGAAATGCAAAAAAAAAAAAAAAAAAAAAAGAGTTATCACATTTTGTTTACTAAATTAGCATCGCTCAAAAAATGGACTCAATGTTACTGCAAGCCCAGTAAACCTATCCCTTTCAAACACTGCTGGTGTCACTGCAGATGGGTGTTCCCATTTTCTCTCTGGAGAAGCAATTTCATAGTATATGTGTGTATATTCATAGTATATGTGTGTATATTCATAGTATATGTGTGTATACTCAGAGCCATAAAAACTTACACATATGCTTCTACCTCAGTAGTTCACTTCCAGGAATCTAGTCCAAGTAGGAGAAGAGAAACAAAACAGGAAAAACAAACCCACATACAGAAAATGCCACAGACCCAAATATAAGATTGCAAACTATTTACAATAGTGAAAATACAGAAGTGCCTAATATTTAGTAAATTATAGTACAGTTACTTTACGGGATATGATACAACAATTAAAATTGAGGGGCGCCTGGGTGGCGCAGTCGGTTAAGCGTCCGACTTCAGCCAGGTCACGATCTCGCGGTCCGGGAGTTCGAGCCCCGCGTCAGGCTCTGGGCTGATGGCTCAGAGCCTGGAGCCTGTTTCCGATTCTGTGTCTCCCTCTCTCTCTGCCCCTCCCCTGTTCATGCTCTGTCTCTCTCTGTCCCAAAAATAAATAAATGTTGAAAAAAAAAAAAATTTAAAAAAAAAATTGATAAGTAAGAAGCATGAAGATAATTTATGAACATAGCTGTGTAGATTATATACAATTTTTAAAGCAGGATACAAAATTGCACAGAGATTACAAATTACAACTATAAATATATGCACAAAAAGGGAATAAAAAAATGATCACAGTTTGTTGAATGGGGGCCGTAGAAGTATCTTCTTTTCACTCCTCTCAATCCTTTGTAACATGGCATCATTACTTTAAATAATTAAAAATTTTATTTATGTCATTTAAAAATAACAGTTTTAACAGTGGTATATTTATAAATAAATATATAGAACATAAAGAAATGATTCAGAAGGTACTTCTAAATCTCAAAATTCCTCAGGATCATTTCTATAAAATAACTCTTTTATTTTAAAACTAATGGTTAAGTGAGAAAGTGCCATTAACAGAGATTTCTGCTTGTCAGTGAGGCAGTTTTGTTTTAAGGACCTACCAGAGTCTGGTAGGATTCAAATCACAGTAGACACATCTGATTCTTGGCATTGGGCTAAATCCCCTTCCCAAGTCCTTAAATATAAGACATACAACTATGACAGCTTTTAAAAATAAGGAAATATATAATGAACACACAATTGAATGATGGATATAAATCCTATAAATGAAAACACTGGGTATAAGTTACACATTAAGTGGACCAAGAGAACAGCGCACCAAGACAGATTGATGGAAACAGCAGAGCAGAAAAACCTTACATCCAAAAACCTAACCCATCCAGAAACAATAAAGCTTTTGTTAGCTACAACCCAAACAAGAGTTCTCAATCAACTATGCCTCTGGCATTGCAAGATTTCCCATCTAAAAGAGGCAATTAATTTGGGGGTCAAAAGCTAGCAGATGAGGGATTAAACAGGAACAATAAACACAAAATACTGTATATCCAACAAAAAACAATAAGAACCTGGAAGTTTCACTTCAACTTCTATTCCTAAGAGGAAAATCAAAACACTTACCTCTTCTTGGTTGGTTCTGTTGCGTTCTTCCCAAGGATTTCTCTAATGAAAGCAAATATATTTCATTACATATTCATGAGCTAGTACTAGTCCTAAATGTGAACAAAAGGTAACTAACAACAATGATTTTCTTAGTTACTCCACTGGACTAACTAGTAGGTTAGGAAATACAATGCTTACAACATTTAATATGCATAATAAATTTTAAGTTTCAATGAAATATGCTCAACAATTATTATCACATACCTCCCACAGTAACCATGAAAGTTGACTCAAGCTTTTACATTTTACTACTAAAACATGGTACCAGGCTGCCAAAGTTATTTTCATGCACTGGGAAGGTATCCTATTCTCTGACACAAAGAGAAAGAGAAAATTTGTTGCAGTGTAACATGGCCAATGACCTGCAACTGGGGAGCACCCATCATATTTATGAAGAAATGAATGGAGAAATGGAGAAATTCTCAGAAAATGCTAAGGAATCAGAGGGGAAGTTATATCAGCCAGATTTTTAGCTCTTAAGGCTCTCCATTCAAGTACATTGTACCTTTCTCAGATAAAAGAACTAAAATGATCAAAATTCCACATATAAAAAAATTAGCAGTTTCTAATTCCATATTGTATGATTTAACATTAAAAGGGGTAAAGGGAACATACTTTGTACTGTATTTATCAAACGGAAAAAAGTTAAGTCTGTAGGCCTGTTTTATTTTCAAGGGAATAATGGGTCTTACCATGAAACTTTTTTCCATAATAACACCTTATTTCATGAAGGTATCACACATGGGACTCAGACTGAGTAAGCAAGAACCCGTGGGAGACTCCTTTCCTTTCAGGCCCTCAGAGAGCAACGCATCACTAGAATAGCACAGTCATAAAATGGCCATCTAACGAAGTGGCTGAGTCCTCACTGGGTACCAAGAAACAAGGGTCAGACACATGGGTGACAAAATCTTGTAATGGCATGAATTTGAGATGCAGGTTTTTGTTTGGATTAGCACTGTGAACATCACCCTACCCTTCTGAAATGCACTGTTACTTGTATTCATAGAACTTTGTGTGTTGTTGTTTCTTTTTAATTCCAATTATTGTTAGTTTTTTTTTTTTTAAAGTTCTATTTATTTTGGGCGGGGGGGGGGGAGGGTGAGCATGTGTACATGCAGTGGAGGGGCAGAGAGATACAGAGAATCCCAAGCAGGCTCTGCACTGTCAGTGCAGAACCTGATGTGGGGCTTGATCTCATGAACCATGAGATAATGATCTGAGCAGAAATCAAGAGTCAGATGCTTAAATGATTGAGCCACCCAAGCACCCCAGAGTGTGTTTTGTTTTTTAAAAATCCATTTTACCTCATTGCTTTCTGCTCCTCCTCCATCTGTTCTCGGACTTGCTGTAGCTCCTTCAGTAGTTCAAGATCTGTGCCATTCACCCAGGTATAAACCACGTCGATTGGCATGGGCAGACAGAGCCTAGGGCAAAGCCACAGGTCCTTCAGCTTACATGCATTTTTCCAATACATTTAGGAATAAGAGTATATAACAGGACTTAAACTCAAAGATTATGAAAAAAAATCAATGAAAAGGTAATCTAGCCAACTGTAT
The DNA here is from genome assembly GCF_028749965.1 of Puma concolor. NCBI lineage: Eukaryota > Metazoa > Chordata > Mammalia > Carnivora > Felidae > Puma > Puma concolor. Next base: position 20,015,745 of record NC_141673.1, on the reverse strand, counting down.
CACAGACTTGCATGACTTCAAGCTGGAGCTGGGAGACGACTTGTTGAAAACTTTCTCTGCAAGATACACGCAGATAATTTCTGCAGTTCTGCATCATTTAATCCTCACAACCACCCTGTAAAGAAGCTGCCATTACTCCACTTCTAAGACCGTCAGGAGGTCCCAGAAGCTCAGTTTACACTGCTACATGCTCAGTTTGACAAACAAGGGTGTTGCAATGCAAATGCCCCCAAACAGAGAAAAGAAATTAAAAGCAAAACAAAATTACCAAAAAGGAGTTATCCAACAGCCCATAATGAAAACCTAGCCCTATTTAATGCTGCAGTCCTCCTATTCCCTGCTGCCCCAAGCCCAGCCCCTCCCAACCCTCCTCACCCTGCCCTGCATTTTCTTGTCTTCATAGCACTGACCACCTTTCTAACATATTAAATAATTAACTTGTTACCTACACTGGTAATTGTATGTGTCCCTCCCCCAGAATGTAAGCTCCAAGAGGGCAGGAAACTTTCTTGTTTTGTTCCCTAAAGTACCCAATCAATTAGAAAAGTGCCCAGCATACACGCACTCAGTATTTGTTCAATGAGTCTATGATATATGTGAGACACTAGCACAGACCTTCCTGATACTGCTAACGTTTTTCCTTATTATCTTTTCCTCAAAATAAGGAGTGAGGCAGGCATCTAATTCTTGAGTATCCCACCTAAGCCTCATGTTTGTGTTCTGTTCAGGTTTTAACCCTGCTGAAAGCTCTCTTCCCCTTTCTTTTACCAACTTAACCAAATCATCCCCATCTTTCAGGTCTACTTCAGATCTATAATACAGTAGTTCATTATGACTCGTAGGCAGGTGGCATTTCAGCAAAGACGTGAAAGAGAGGAAGCAAGCCATATGAGGGGAAGAATGGTCCAGAGAATGGGAACACCATGTGCAAATGTTCTGAGGCAGACACCCAACAGGCACAGCCAAGGAACTAGAGGCCAGTGTGGCACAGACAAGGGGAGCACGAGGAAGAGCATAAAGGAAGATGGGGGTCAAAGAGGAACCAGGGACCCAGAGCTTCACAGGAAATCAGGAATCACCTCATACTCAGGCATATGTGATAGCTGAGCATCTACCAACCCTCCCGTTAATGTTCACCACTGTCTGCAGAATGAAATCTAAACTCCTCCATAATGTGTCCCTTGTGCTCTAGACACTCCAATTGCTTACCCAAGCAGGGTAAGACTTGCAAGCTTTTGCACCTTTGAACATGCCTCTCCCACTGTCTAAAATATCCTCCTTCCCCAATTGCCCTCTTCCCTCACCTCCCACAAAGAGAATGTACTGCTTAACACACAGTTTCCATTGTAATCTGTACTCTAAGGAACTCTTAGCATACTATGTTGTACTAGTTTTTATGCATGTCTATCTTCCACTAGATGGAGTATCTCTAGGGCAGAAATGGTACTATGCATTCTGTGCTCTGCTTCAATTACTTCCTCTCTTTCCCATATCTTCAGACTCTCTCTCCTCACCATAAGTAACAGTACACAAAAGCTTCCTCAGCTAGGTTTTTTAATCGCATTTATTATACCAATGGTTCTCAAATGTTAGCAGGCAACAGAATCACCTTTGGGCTTGTAAAAACAGATAGCTGGGCTCCATCCCCAGAGTTTCTGACTCATTAGGTCTGGAGTGGGGCCTGAGAACTCACATTTCTAACAAGATCCCAGGTAATGCCAATGCTGCCAGTCCAGAAATCTGAGAAATAATGATTTATATGCAGGTTGTAGTTCACATTTTTAAGTTAAAAAAAAAAAAAAAGCTTCCCCCACTAAAATGCCAATTCTATATGAGGTCAGTGAGTTTCTCTTGTTCATCACAAGATGCTTAAAAATAGGGCTTGGTACATGAATGGGATTTAACATATACTCATTGGCTAAATTAAAACTCTAAGTTCATTCCCTCAACATATAAATCAGTCTTTTGTGGAAGGAAGGAAGGAAGGAAGGAAGGCAGGCAGGCCGGTCTTGTATTACCCACATCTAAATTATCCAAGGTCATCTCACTCTCAATTTCTGACTAAAAATTAATTTGAAAAACTGCTTAGATGACATATTTTTTAAACTTTTTTTTTTTTTTAAAGAATTGTACTTTCCAAAGCTATCCTGTAAAAGTAATCACCTGCTATTAAAGATCTTTTAATAGAATCAAGAGATATCCATACATGTTCATTTGGGGAAATAATTAAGTATATAATGGATTGATGTACTAGCTCTTCTAATAAGTTTGTATTACAAGATCAATTTAATTCTCTGGTGTTAAACTAACAAACTAAGGAGATCGTGTGATCTGCCCCAGGTCAGTGAGTCAGTTGTTTTTCTACTACTAGACATGGCCACAATGAGTTTGAGTCTTTATTTCTGACCACAAGACCACTATATCTAAGTTTCCAGATGAAGGAAAGCCTTTATCTTAGAGTTGAAGACTAAATAAGTCACCTGTGACTCAGAACCAAAGCCATGGTGACAGTAATACAGCTTTTATTTTAATCAGTTTGGTTTAAGTGAATACACAGGCACTATGACATGTAAAGGATACTACGAATGTAGTCCTTTGGTTCTACATTCTATAAACTAGGTATGAAAACTCAGAACTTAAATGGTATCTTAATGCCAAAGAGTTGGAAGAGATTTTACACTTAATCTAATACCTACATTTTAGAGATGACAAGACTAGGCCCAGACTGACTTAATGCCTTATAATTAGTAGTAGATAATTTACATATTCACTTGTTACTGACATATAGAATAGACCTTTCTTTTAAAGGGGCACCTGGGTCGCTCAGTCGGTTAAGCATCCACTTTGGCTCAGGTCATGATTTTGCAGTTCATGAGTTCCAAGACCCACACTAGGCTCACTGTTGTCAGTGCAGAGACCTGCTTTAGATCCTGTCTCCCTCTCTCTCTCTGCCCCTTCCCCACTCATACTCTCTCTCTCAAAAATAAACATTAAAAAAATTTTTTTTCAAATAACATTAAAAAGACTTGCAGAGAAACTGGCAAAATGATGAAAACTCCCTATAAACATTATGGTATTTTAAAATGTATTAGAACATGTGATATGTTATATATGATCTATTTACATGTCATCTTCAAAATTAGGCAATTTTGAAATATCCTTATATAAAAACCAAACTATATTTTAATGCAATCTAAAATTAGGAGGAGAAATATTTAACACCCATACACAAAATTTTTCAGAAAGAGAACAAGAATGTTTGATTAAAACCGCTGACCTCAGTATCTGGATTTTCTAAAGCTACTTTTCCTTCTAAAATTTGGATGCTCCTTCAGGGCAGGAATTCATGCAACTGCACCATCAGCACCTAGCACAGCATAAGGCACAGTAGGTTGAGTAGATGCTTGATAAATATTTGATTTTAAAAAGACAATCCATTTTGAGCTTTTCTTAGGAAAATCAGCTAAAATGAAAATGAAGAAGTAGGAAAACTGTATTTCATCAAGAATCCGTAGTATTCTCCGTAGTCACCAGACCTGCAGCTTCGGTACCACCAGTGAACTTGTTAGAAATGGAAATTCTGTGAGCGCCTGTGAGACCTCCAGACGCAGAAGCTCTGGGGGTGGGGGAAACTGTATCTTCTCAAGCCTTCCATGGCATTCTGCTGCACACTAAGGTTTTAAGAACTGCTATGTGAGAGAAACGGTTCTCTACCAACTTTTTACTCTCCAGACCCTTTACACTTAAAAAATTAAGGATCCCCAAAAACTTTTGTTTATAGATTGTAACTATTAACATTTACCATATTTGAAAATGAAACACTATAAAAATACTTAATTCATCTTAAAATGTTAACATGAATAACTTTTTTAATGAAAATAATACTCTCCAAAACAATAAAAAAAACAGTGAGAAGAGAGGCATTGTTTCACTTTTCTGCCAATCTCTTTAATGACTTAGTAGAAAAGAACAAGCACCTTGCATCTTCTGTCTGCAATCTGTTCCCACGTGTTGTTTTGGCTGAAGTGTATAAAGAAAACCCAGGCTCACACAGATAATGTAGCTGGAAAGGGGAGTTGTATTTTAATAGCCTTTTCAGGTAACAGCAGGTTTTCTTCTTTGATCCTACCAAAATAAGTGGTAGCTGCTTAAAAATTCGTTGCAGTGTGGAATGTGAAGCCACATTAAAGAACTTTTTGTGCTTTTACACCAAAATCCATTGGTCTTTCTTACACTTTGAATGACTTTTTTACCCATGCAAGATTTTGTAAACACCTGTAAGGATCCTGTAACAATGTATTGGTTATCTGGAAAATAACAGCTTACTGAGTTATACACATCTGCCAAATGGTGACATATTTCCTTAATTTTCCTATATAATATTAATGAATGTGATTTTTGTGGACAATGCCACATATCTACCTAATCAGAGAAGTCTTTATGATATGTGAACTGTTAAGCTCACAGTGATAGAAACAAGTTTTCCCAAATTCTAATTTACATTTGAAAGCTCAAATTTTATCATTGGCAACGGATACTATTATTCATTTTCCTTTAAGAGACAGAATTGCTTTGTTCACTGTCAAGAAAACAGCTGTCAAATGACCAGTGTGAGTAATCACACTGTCATCTCTCAAGTTATGACAGTGGTGTCCCATGAAACAGAAGGGCTGGTCTAGGTTGCAACTCAACCACACCAGGGTTTCCTCAAGACAATCACCATACGGTCAGGTGCATTTCATCACACGTTACATTAAAAAGATGTGTGGCCAAAGGGTCAAGATACAACCAAATGAATAACTTTTAGTGCTTCAACAAGAACATTTTTAAGTGAAACTAACTTTTATCTTACCCCTGCAAATATAGGGTGGTGAAGAATACAGTGATTCATGCTAAGGTCTGGCGATCTTACCCAGCACTGCTTTTACACCACCAGTGCAAATGTCAGCACAGTACAAAAGGCAAGTAACACCTTAGAACTCTTATAAAAAACAGTTTGGATTTTGCAGACCCCTAGAGTCTTTGAAAACTATCTTTAAGAGATCCTAAGAGAAAAGCCTAGAGTTTCCCTACTTCACTAATTACTTGCTTACAAGCCATTCTCCCTACCACACTATGAAATTCTTTACCACAGATAGTTATATATCAGTGTCTAAAACAGAGTAAGGCTTAAAGATTCCTTTTCTGTTAAAGGAGCAAATTGAGGGATGTCATTCACACATAGGGCACTGAGCAAAGAGTAAAGCTTTAGTCAATTCAAAGAATCCCATAGCCCTTCCTCCCTAAGATGGTCAGGACTATAACAGTGCACACATCTAATTAGCACACTAATTTTAAAAAACACTTATTTGATAGAAACCACATAGGGACTCATAAAAAGTGAAGAGGGACAAGGAAGTACTTCTAAGCAGGGAGCAAGGGCTCCAGAGGAATTGGTGATGCAGTCTACAGATCCTCAGATAACTCTGAAGGTGAGCCAACCGACACCAAATGTAGTTATTTGCAGTTTCGTTAGGTTTTCCGGTTCAGTGAGAGCAGAGGGAAAGATTTATGAGAACTATCCTCAGGGGAAAATGGACAGTCAGGATCAAGGGAGGTTTGTGGTTATGGCCTCTGACATTTAGACTCTGGTCTAATGAGGTTAACTACCCCTGTTAGCTACCCCACATTTGTTCTGGTCACCTACTGCTCTTAGCCCCACAACGACTGGCTATGCACCATTACAATGGAAAAGAGTCAATAGATACTGCATAAAATGAATAAAAAAGGAGAGAACTCCACTTATTGTTTTAAAGTTAGAATGATGGTTACCAAAAGAATCATTAACAAAAATTTGTTAACAGGGGCGCCTGGGTGGCTTAGTCAGTTGAACGTCCGACTCTTGATCTCATGGTTTGTGAGATCAAGCCCTGTGTCGGGCTCTGTGCTGACAGCATGAAACCTGCTCAAGATTCTCTCTCTGTCTCTCTCTCTCTCTGCCCCTTCCCCACTTTCTCTCTCTCTCTCTCTCAAAATGAATAAATAAACTTAAAAAAATCATTAACAACAGTTCCTCTGGATGAGGGGAAATTCAAAATGGAACAGAGAGGCTTAACTTTTTATTTTTATGTACTGTTTGAACTGTTTTCGACCACAGACATAAACTGCTTTTACGATATAAAACAACTTAAGCACTAATTTTATAGACAAAAACCAAAAAGAGCCCGTGCAAATCATTTTAGCTGCAGGAAGGGAAGGAAGATGTGGGGAAAGATTGAGTCCACTCTGAGGTCTGTCTTATGAAGGAGGAAAAAAATCTTGAAGGAAAAGGTTGAAGACAGCATCTAAGAGTGGCTGCACCAGGAAGCTTGGCCTTAAAGAGAAAAAGACCCAACCTGCAAGGCTTGCTCCTCCTCACAGCGAGGCAGCAAGATATGGTGACCAGAGGGGTAGGTAGGGGGTCAATTCCAGTGGCTTCCACAGAATGGCTCTGGTTAACAGAGTGAGGTCAACAAGAATATGGGCCAGGGCTTGGAACAGAAGACTACCGGCCAGAGTAGCCAGCTAGTTTCCTCATCCTGCAGGCAGATTGAATTACCTTTACCTCATAGAACTAGGGCAATAATAAAATGAGATCGTGTAACTCAAAGTACTCAATAAACCGCAAGGCAGGATTACTCTTTGGGAATCAGATTTTTCAACCATAAAATGTGAGGACAGACTACAAGGTTCCTTCAGATAGGAGTAGCCTTGAATAAGTTAAACCATATATACACTTGGAAAGACCCCCCCCCCCCCCCCCCGCCTTCAACCTGAACTGTTACATTTAAAGCAAGAGTGAAATCGTGACTCATCCTCTAAGTCCAAAGAAGCTACTCTCCAAAACTGATTTCTTCTTACCGATTCTGAAAGGACTTTCCAGCAATATTGTCTCTGTAGGAATCAAACAAAACATGGTACTGATCCCGGCTCCATTCCAGAACCACCTAGGAAAAAAAAAAAAAAGGAAACAATATTTTCTCTGCATCAAATACTAAGAGTATATAACTTTCATTTCATTTCAATTTCATTAAAAATCACTAAAGGAACAGGTAAAGCAATTAAAATTCATCCATTCACCCAATGCCAACTCATGTATACCAGACACTGTGGTCGACCCAGATAAAAAAGCTACACAGATATATAAAGTTATATAGATATATAAATAAAAGCTATAGTTACTGGCCTGTGGAAAGGGGAGGGAAATCAAAGAGATTTAAAAGGATGCAATATGAGAACTGGGTCTTCAAGAATGAGTTCACCAGGTAGGGAGAAAAGGACAGCATCACAAGAGCAGGTTCCGAGGCTGAGAAGCAGCAAGGATGAATTGTTTCAGGGCAATGGTGCAGTTGGCTTTGGCTGCAGCAAAGTGGAGTAAGTGGAGAGAATGGGGCTGAGAAGGGAACAGGCCTTGACTGTGTTGTGCCCTGTGTGCCATGGGAAGCAGAGGCACTGAAGGATTTTCAAGCAAGCGACACGATCCATCCAAAACTTTGGAGACTCTCCTCAGAGCACAGAACAAAGCTAAAACAGAAGAAATTGACAAGATATGAAGCCTTACTATCTGTGAAGTTTCAGCTGATGACCTTGCCGAAGAGTTCAGGAGAGAGCGGAAGTCTTTAGATCGGAGCTCCCTCATGTCTGCACTGGAAATCTAGAAGCCAACCCAATGTGCCCCATTTCTTCTTCATTCCCTTCACCACAAAGGAAGCATCCTTCCTCCTTGCAAACATCACATCTCTGTCCACTTGCTCTGGATCTCATCAACTCATCTTAAGACCTTGCCTGCTCTCTCTTTTCCTCTCAACAGGCATATTCCAGTAATCTCAGGAAAACCTTCCCTTCACTCCACACGCTCTGCCAGCTGGTCTCTCTGTTCCAAATTCTTTCAAGGGCAAATGTCTTTAGAAGGTCACCTCCTAGGCTCTATTCACCCTTTAGCCTATTCCAATATCACTTCTGCCCTCGCCACATCAGTGGTCTTACCAATGCCTCCATGTTGTCGAATCCAGTGACATTTTTTGCCATTTCTATCTTAGTTGGTAGTGGCTGCCCAGTTCCTCCTTATTGAACCACTTGGTTTTCCTCCCATCACTCTGGTGACTCCTTTTCAGTCTCCTTTGCCAGGTCATCTTCTTCTATCTGACCTTCAAGTGTGTCCTCTCACTCTATTCCTCTTCCTGGAATGTCCTCCTTTCTGTGAAGGCTTCTTCTGGCTTCCTTCCCACGCTACAAATCCTAGGATGTGTGGCCCTGCTACACTCACATGACTACAGGGGAGCCCAGTCATTTAGATTCCACTCCAGCCAGCAGAGAGGAGAGATAGGGAATGAAATGCCCTTCCATTAAAGAAACTTCTTGGAAGGGGCACCTACCACTTCTGTTTTCACTGGCCAGAATGCAGTCACATGACAATATGTGGCTACAGGAAAGACCTTGTGAACCCATGTGCCCAACTACAACTGAACATTTCTTTGCATGGTATTCAGGCTTTCAGCATCTGGCCTCTGCCTATCTTTATAGACTTACTTCACTGGGCTGTTTCATAAACACCATAAATACAACTAATAACCCTCCCATCACTCAAGGTACTGATTTAAAAACTTAGGGTCTAATGTGCCTTGTACTGGGTTTACAAAAAGAAATAAGGTAAGTTCCTTGACTTCGAGAAACTATAGCCAGTGCTTAATAGAAAAGTTTATTGCTGGCTACAAGTGCACTGAAGGAAGACACTTAAGACTTCCCTGAAGAAGCAATGTTTAACAGTCTTAAAGGATGAACAGGAGTCTGATGGCAGTTCAGCTGGAGGACAGGGAGTATGTTACAGGGATCTGCTACCAGACTGAATGGGGCAGTGAAGAAGAAGAGAAGCAAAGGTGATTGCCAGGTTTCCAGTATTTCTACTATGAGTGACTGAAGAGACAATGGGACCACTAAATGACATGGGAGGAACAGGTGTAGTGGGGATGAGAGCTGGTAGGATTCCCATTTTAGTCATGGCAGATTTGAGGCCGTATGTGCATACAACTGGCCTCTCCAACTGGACTGGAAATTCCAAGAGGAGGGGCAATGAGCTCTACTTTAGTATCATACATAGCACCAAACTATATAGCAGGCATATAGCTATAAAATGCCATCTTCCTTGCTAAATATAGAATACATATCTATTTTTAATAATATGATTGTATTGATTTGGATCAACTAATTGAGCTCAAACTGAAATGACTCTCCATCAGTATCCCTATGTAGTTGCAAAAGGACAACCAGTATATCTATTATTTTTACAAAACAAACCACAAAAAATGAAGCTCAGTATCATTCCTCTTGGCTAGCAGGGCTACCTAGAAGATGGGAAGATAATATCAGAGAAAGCACACTTCACAAATGGCTGAAAAATTCTGACACGCTATGTGTTGACACAACGTGCCTTCCTTCATCAGATAAATTAATCTCACCATCTCCAAACCACTTTGGTGTATTAGAAAGAACAGCAGCAGCAAAAGGTCCTTATCTAATACACTGAGGAATGCTCCTATCAGCCCAGAGTTCTGCACACTATGCTCTCAGGGGAGATAGTAGGAATGCTGGGTTATGACTCGGGGGACACAGGGTTTCATCCCAATTCTGTCACTTTTATGAGACCTTAAGCAAGTTCTCTGATCTGTTTAGGCTGTTTCTTCATCTCTTTTACATTTTGTGAAGTGGGTCTGACCAAACCATCCTTGAAATACCTTCCAGCCCTAAGAACATATGACAGAAGGAGGCACAGGGCTGTGTGACTGCAGTGTGACTGGCACGGTTTTTTCCCTGCACCCACAGGTCAACACCACTGGGACACTATGTCTCTTCTCCTCCTGTCTTCGGTCTCCTCTAGGTCTTTGGTCCCAGGACCTAACCATCAACATTGAAACCGGACTCTCTTCCATCATAACCATTTCCCTTTTCTGCTTAATCCCAACCATCAACTACACTCTATTATGGAAATCTTGCCAAATTCTTTAAGTGAATGAGTAATGTGCTAATGGGGGATCAAAAAGGAGCCTTGTAAAATGAAATAAAAATCATCTAAGGGCTAGCATCAGATCATTTTCTTACACTATCAAGGATGGAAAAGAGTAGAAATTTTTTTTTTTAAATTTTTTTTTTTTCAACGTTTTTTATTTATTTTTGGGACAGAGAGAAACAGAGCATGAACGGGGGAGGGGCAGAGAGAGAGGGAGACACAGCATCGGAAACAGGCTCCAGGCTCCGAGCCATCAGCCCAGAGCCTGACGCGGGGCTCGAACTCACGGACCGCGAGATCGTGACCTGGCTGAAGTCGGAGGCTTAACCGACTGCGCCACCCAGGCGCCCCAAGAGTAGAAATTTGAATGGGCAGTTACCAAATTATTTATTGTGGGGTAAGCTGTACAAATATAAACACCTTTCAAACAACAAAGAAGCCAAAATAGACTTAAGCTTGCAATCAGAACTTGTTTTCAGCCATTATTAGCAATAAACAAAAGACCAGAGGAAAAGGCTGGAGAAACACTATACTGTAAAATCAAGTCCATTTTCGTCCACAAAGCTTCCCTATACTCTTTAGCCCAACCTGAATGCTTCCTTCTCAGAACTTTTACATTTGTCTCAACCGCTTACTAGGAAATCAATTACTCACTGCCCTTAGCATTGCTTGCCTTAGAATCCCTTAGCTTTTTTGTTATTTACCAACCCCCTCAAGGTAGCATCTTATCAGACCAATGGAGTTAGAAACTGCTTGAGGGTAAAGAACTACTTACAATTCTACTGATCAATTCATACCCAGCACAATTCATTATATACCATCTTTTTGTTCTTAAGTATTATCTGATTACAGCAGGAGTGGCAGAAGACTGGATTTGGGGATAGGGGACACCTCCAGGGGAAGACCCTCCCAGTTCTTCTATTTAGTAGCCGTGTAACCTTGGGTGCTCAATTTCCTCAACTATGAACTAAGTACAAAGTGTATTTCATCAGTCTTCTGTGTCGCTGTAGGAGAAAAGTGCTTCTCAATTGACGTGTGTAAACAAAAGGCATGAGGAAGGTACCAGGCATGTTAGAAATCTTGGGTAAAAAAAGCGTATCTTCCTGAACCATCATTTTTATAATGGTAAGACATTTAAAATATTGTATTGATAGTAATGCAAACATTTTATGGAGGAAATTGATGTGATTTTTACAGACAAAATGTTGGCCTTCAAAAAATTTCCTACTTACCGTTTTGAGCAATCCCCACGTCCCCCACCCCCCAAATCTCCTCTCTACACTATTTTCTTCAAAGTATTTACTTTTTTCTGCTATTAAAAGTAGTTTGTTGTAAAAGTTAAGACACAAGGGGGGCGCCTGGGTGGCGCAGTCGGTTAGGTGTCCGACTTCAGCCAGGTCACGATCTCGCGGTCCGGGAGTTCGAGCCCCGCGTCAGGCTCTGGGCTGATGGCTCAGAGCCTGGAGCCTGTTTCCGATTCTGTGTCTCCCTCTCTCTCTGCCCCTCCCCCGTTCATGCTCTGTCTCTCTCTGTCCCCAAAATAAACAAACGTTGAAAAAAAAAAAACAAGTTAAGACACAAGGAACTAAAATAATATTTATTAAAATACTATATGAGCTCTGAAATACCATAAAAACAATGTATTATTAATAAAGTATTGTAAAAAATCATCTAAAGGTAGTTTCTTCTACTAGCTTACAATATTTATTACTTTTAAGACTCTATTTTAATAATCCTGGCATTCAAGGTATTCAAGATCAATTGTTGATGATTTTTCACAAATTGCAGCCAAGATTAGTCTTAACGAACACTGAGAAGGGGCACGTTCACGCGTTCACCAAGCACCGTAATGCCAGGTGCTCCTCCCCACTGAATCCCTGCAACAAGGTACTGTAAGGTAGGCACTTCAATGGCTCATTTTCCAAAGAGAAGCTCCAGGCCACACAGCAATGTATGATGGGGCTGAGACGTGAATCAATCCAAGTCTGGAGTCCATGATCCTGTTTAGCTTTGCCCACGCTCTCTCAGCCTCACCAGGCTGCCTCCTCTGTTGCTTACTTACACAGAGCTAGCTTTGTCAAACACACATTTATAAATGTGGTCATTCAACCAGTTCTGAAACTGGTATGTTTACCATCCTTAATTCAACAACCCAAATCTGTTTCCCGTGCATGTTTCTAAATGACCACAGTCACATAATAAATTTATGTTTTTCCCCAGGGTTTTTAGAATATCTAACAGTCCTTTAACTGGCGTGTGCACACAAATACTAAAATTTTTAGATGATGAACTTTTTATTTTTATTTATTATTTTTTAATGTTTATTTATTTTTGAGAGAGAGACAGAGAGAGCAAGCAAGGGAGAGGCAGAAAAAGAGAGAGAGATGGAGACACAGAATCCGAAGCAGGCTCCAGGCTCTGAGCTGTCAGAACAGAGCCCCAACACGGGGTTCGAACTCACGAACCGTAAGATCATGACCTGAGCCGAAGTCAGATGCCTGACCGACTGAGCCACCCAGGCGCACCAATCAGAACTTTTTAGAGTTATAAAACTGATGCGTGCTTTGGTTGAAGATTTTTGTCACCACAGAACAAGTTCAAATGCATGCGTGTGGTGGAATAATAGTTAATGAGACATAAACTCCATAATCTTTTGTATCAGAGGAATTCCCCAGTTAAGGAAAACAGGAAGGTTATTACCCAGAAGAGAACTGGCATACAGTGCAATGATCATAAGATTTACATCAGACACATGAGTTTAAATCTGACACTTATCAATAAATGATCTAGGGCATGTGTCTACTCTCAATTTCTTCTTTTGTACAATGAGGGAATTAATGCCACCTATTTCACATGATCTGATGAGTAAATGAGATGTGCAGATCATACAGGGCTATACAACACCTCCACGCAAATTGTTCACCGGTTCTTGCTGAAATATAATGTACCTGTTTAATTATCTGTGTAAACTTCTGTGAGCAACTCAAAGCCACGAACTTGATCTCTTTATAATTTTTTTCACAGAACCTTGCTCAGTGCCTCACATAAAACCAATAAACATTCTAGAATGAATAAATATGGCTACTAGTTTTACAAGGCAAACATCCTAGAACAGTTTACATGACATGGTGTCACTCCAGGACTTTCTGCTTTCAGATTTCATTCCAGGATACTCAAGGTAAAAGCTAAAGGCTAGAGTTAATAAAGAGACAACAGTAGGCTAGGTACACAAGGGTATAAAACTCTCTGTAAAAGCAAATATCCCTTCCTCAATTTTTCAAGCATAGAAATGTGACCTGTTACCCTGTAAAACTTAAAATGTAGGGGCTCTCCAACCTCAAGCAGTAAGAACCCTTTGTAACACTGACAGAGCTTTTCACATATCAATAACAATACTAGAAGTTGATAATATTCTAAAAAAAAGTTTATAATATTCCTAGATTACATGTTCTTCATAGTTTCTGAAAAAAATTTATTTTTGTTCATTAAAAGGTAGTAAAAGAGAGACAAGATATTCTAAGTTTTATCTTTTCTACTAACCCTCCTCTCCTCCTTGATAGCAATCAGGAAGTCAACCTGCTCATCACCATTCCGACTGCTATGACAAAATACTACAGACTGGGTAGCTTGTAAACAACAGAAAGGTATTGCTCACAATTCTGGAGACTGGGAAGACTAGGAACCAGCAGACTGGGTGTCTGGTGAGAGCCTGCTTCCGGGTTCACAGACTGCCTTCTCCTTGTGTCACCTTCCATGGCAAGAGGGGTGAGGAAGTTCTCTGAGGTCTCTTTATAAGAGCATTAACGTCCACCCTCATGACCTCCCCACCACCCACCGTTAAAGGCCCCTCCTGCTAATACTATCACATTGAAGATAAGGCTTCAACAGTATAAATTTTGGAAGGACACAACCACTCAGTCTATAGCATTTCCCAATGCAAAGTGACTAAATTAAAAGATCAACCCATTTCTTATTAGGAGTTGAATGGTTGTTAAAACTGGGTGACTTCTCCCATTTCACATAGAGGAAATGACCCAAACCCAAGACGTATGAGCATTATCTACTCAAACATTAATTAAACTCAAGAACACTTTTCTAGACCATTTCTACATTCTTTGAATCCTTCACAGAATTAGACACACAACATATATTTGTTACACATTTTAAGGAGCACAAGATAGAAATCAGGCCTCTGACCTCAAAGAGTTGACATCCCTGTTAAGGACTAATACTTACATGAAATGATTTAGAAATATTTACTTATAAATAAATAACATTTAGGAATATTTCAGCTTGTAAATGAGTACAGATTAAAACAGATTACTGTCAGGGAAAATGATAACCAAAGACAGGGTTAATCATGGCAACTTAAAATCTCCTTTTCCTAGGAGCAAAAACTGAGATTTTTTAAGGAAATGAAGGAGCAGACAGAAAAGGAGGACTGTTTGCCACAGGGATAGAAAGGTGGGCAACATCATGGAAGAAACCATATTAAAAGGCAGAATTAAAAATGTTAAACCTTTTGATAGTTCACTGTAAAAATTTATATCTAAAGGGGAAAAAAAACCTCCTACAACCACACTTAAATAAAATGAAAAGAAAAAAAAAAGCCCTACCAAAGAGACTTTCAAAATGTATTCAAACTGACTTTCTGGGATATACGTAGGTTTACTTGTTTAACTGGTCAGAGTTTATAGAATCACAGAATTGTATAGGATGGACTTTAAATCCAGTGCTCTACTCTGCAGCCAGTGTGTGAATCTCTGCTGTAATGTCCTGGCAAACAGTTATTCTACCTATGAGTTTAGACCTGCACTGCCCAAAACCATATGTACTATCCACATATGGTTAATTTAAATTAAGACTAAATAAAATTAAATAAAAAGTTCAGTAACTTAGTCACACCAGCCACATTTCAAGCCCTCATTGGGTTAGTGGCTACCATATGGGACAGCTCAGAATTATAGAATACTTCCATCATGCACAAAGTTCTATCAGACAGTGTTGTGGCCATTCAATCCTTAAACAAGAGTCACACAAGACGGCCCCAGTTTTGTGATTTTAGACAAGTCACTTAAACCTCTTTCAGTGCCAAATGTAAAATTTAAGTAATACCTTATTCTATAAGGGGTTGTTGCAAAAAACAAGTGAACAGATGTATATCTATATATTCTAACAACTACAAAGTACTATAGGAAATATATTAAGACTATGAAAAAACATTGAATTTATTTACTCCCTCAAAGGGCTTAAGTCTGCTGGGGAGACAAATATGATACAAATAATTGTAATGTATCACGTGAAAAATGTAACCAAAATATGAATGAAAGTATAGTCGAACCTGTTAAATATTTCCATTATAACTATTAAACCAGCGGCACCTGGGTGGGTGCGGCTCAGTCAGTTAAGCATCTGACTTAGGCTCAGGTCATGATCTCACGGTTCTTGAGTTTGAGCCCCATGTCAGGCTCTGTGCTGACAGCTCAGAGCCTGGAGCCTGCTTTGGATTCTGTGTCTCCCTCTCTCTCTGCCCCTCTCTCCCTCCTTCTTTCTCTTTCTCAAAAATAAACACTAAAAAATTTTTTAAGAAAATCTATTAAACCAGAATCCCAAACTCATCAAATTAAGGTTTATTTTTTTACTTTTTTTGGCAAAATTAAATACAATTTTAATTTACATTAAAAAGTTTAGTAAAATGAGTAGTTTCACAAAGTATCTGCTTGTGATAATTAATGCACTCGCTTCCATCAACAAATTTTATCTCATACTATTAGCTAGTTATAAACATTTTTAAAAACGTGACAAGAAGAGATCTCTTTTTATGAGTCTGAAGTACAGAAAAGTCATAAATAAGTTGAAAAGTATGTCATATATTTTTAAACAGCTGCAAGGCCATTTTAAAAACTGCTCCCTTCAGGAGAGGCAATTAGCATCATGTATCAAAGGACCAAACAAAATGTCTTCTGTTCTGGCTAACGCCACTTCTAGATATACATGCCAAGAAAATCATCATAGATGTACCTAAAGACCTGAATAAATATGATAATGGCCATTATTACTTAAAAAATAAAACCTGGACACAGTAGTTTAACACTTAAACATAGGTAATCAGGAAAATAAATTATGGTACAGTCATACAAATATTATAAAGCTATTAAAAATCATATTTTCAAATAATTACAAAAATTAGTAACTTAATTCAGTCAATAAATACTATGTGGTACCATTCTAGACTCTGAGGACATAGCAATGGCCAAAACAAAGCAAACAAGCTCATCAAAGGATAAAGTGTTTGATAAAATATCATGTGAAAAAGCAACAATCAAAACTAATCAATCTGAAGCATGATTTCAGCAAAATGGCAGAGTAAGCAAATCCAATCTCCCCCCTACCCCCCAACCCCTGAAACACTGAAAAACAAGCAGACGTTGCCAGGACGAGTAAAGAAATATTATATGAAATGTCCATGATATAAAATATTCAGAACAGGCAAATCCATACAGACAGAAATCAGAGGTTACCAGGTCCCTATTACTGCTTAATAGTTACAGAGTTTGTTAGGGGTGACGAAAAAGTTTTGGAAATAGATAGTGGTGATGGTTGCACAACAATGAAAATGTAATTAATGCCACTGAGTTGTACACTTAAAAACCGTTAAAATGGTAAATGTTATGTTATTTGTGTTTTGCGACAATAATTCAAAAGAAGAACAGTCACTACGATACTCCCTACAAGAGTAATAAAGGAATGCTTTGAATAACTCTAAGACTACAGGTCTGACAACTTAACTGAAATGGACCAATTCCTTGAAAGACACAATCTACCAAAGCTCAAACAAGAAACAGATAACATGCACAGGCATATACCTATAAAAGAATATGACTCAATAAGTAATAACTTTCCAAAACAAAGCACCAGGCCCAAAGAGGTTCACAGGTGATTTCTACCAAACACTTAAGGAAGAAATTATCCCAATTCTCTACAATCTTTTCCAGAGAACAGGAGAGGGAACACTTCCTAACTCATCCTATGAAGAAAAATATTACAAATAATATTTCTCATGAACATAGATATAAAAATCCTCAATAAAATACTATCAAATCAAACCCAACAATGTACAGAGAGAATTATATACCACAACCAAATGGGATATATTCTAGATATGAATTTTTGAATCCTCGTTCAACATTCTAAAATAGTTAATATAACCCATCACATCGATAGGCAAAAGAAAAATCATATGATCATAATAGGTGCAGAAAAAAGCATTTGACAAAACCCAATACCTATTTTTGATTTAAAAAAATGTCAGCAAACTAGGAATAGAGGGAAAATTCTTCAATTTAAAAATACTATTTACAAAAGACCTACAGTTAACATTATACTTGATGGTGAGAAACACAAAGCTTCCCCACTAAGATCAGGAACAAGGCAAGGATATCACCCCTCACCACTGCTTTTCATCAACATATTGAAGTCCTAAATAATGCAATAACGCAAGAAAAGGAAATGAAAGATATATAGATTAAGAAGGAAGAAGTAAAACTGTCTTTGTTGACAGATGACATGTCTAGAAAATCCTACAGAACTGACCAAAAAAAAATCTTCTGAAACTAATAAACAATTAGTTACAGGATACAAGGTTGCAGCACACAAAATTAATATACAAAAATCTATTGTTTTCCTATATAACAGCAATGAACTAAATGACATTTTGGGAAAGGCATAACTATATATACAGTTTAAAAAAGTTTTAAAAATCACTGATTGCCAGTGGAGAAGAAAGCAAGCACTAGGCATAGTGCAGGGCAAGGGCATTATCAGGGCAATGAAACTATTCTGTGTGATAGTGAAATGGCAGATACATGATATGACAGTACAACACAAAGAATGAATCCTAATGTAATGGAACCCTAATGTTCAATTTATTTTTAGTTAATAAAAATCTATCGGGGTGCCTGGGTAACTCAGTCAGTTAAGCATCCAAATCTTTCAGTTCAGGTCCTAATCTCACGGTTTGCAGGATTAAGCCCCACGTTGCACTCTGTAGACCACTTGGGATCCTCTCTCTCTCTCAAAATAAATTTTTCAAAATGTATCTATGTTGGTTCATCAATTATAAAAATGCACCACACTGATGCAAAGTGTTAAAAATGGGATAATATGCTGGGGGAGAGGAGGTATGTGGGAAATCTCTGCACTTTTCATGCAATTTTTTCTGTAAACCTAAAGCTGCTATAGAAAATAAATCCTATTGGGGGTGCTTGAATGGCTCAGTCGGTTGGGCATCAGACTTCAGCTCAGGTCAGGATCTCACGGTTCCGTGAGTTCGAGCCCCACATGGGGCTCTGTGCTGATGGCTCAGAGCCTGGAGCCTACTTCGGATTCTGTGTCTCCCTCTCTCTCTGCCCTTCCCCTGCTTACGCTCCGTCTCACTCTCAAACAAAATAAACATTAAAAAAAGTAAAAAAAAAAAAAGAAAAGAAAACCTATTAAATTATCATGATGGTTAATTTTATGTGTCAATTTGACTAGGCCAGGGGACGTCCAGATATTTGATCAAACATTATTTTGGGCATGTCATTGAGGGTGTTTCTGGATAAACTAACATTTGAATGAACAGACTGATTCAAATCAGTTGAACTTTATTTAGGCATCAGTTGAAGGCCTAAATAAAATTAAAAAGCTGAGTAAGAGAAAACTGCTTCTGACCTGTTTTGAGCTGAACGCCAGTCTTTTCCTGCCTTCGGATTCGAACTGAAACATCAGCTCTTCCTCAATCTAATGCCTGCCAATTTTACGACTGGAATTATACTATCAGCTTTCCTGGTTTTCAAGCTTTTGGACTCAGACTAGAACGACACCATTGGCTCTCCTGGGTCTCTAGCCTTGCTAAATGCAGATCTTGGAGACTTGTCAGCCTCCACAATCGTGTGAGCCAATTCTAAATAATAAATCTATTTCCATACACACACAGACATACATCCTACTGATTCCGTTTCTCTGAAGAACCCTAATATAAGTACACATGTATATCATCTAAACCTATATACTTTCCATTAAGGTTGAATTTCGAAACTGATCATTGCAGGTGACCTTACTATATTTAGATACTAGGACAAAGTATTTCTGCACTCTACTTCTTGGTGCCAGGCTCTATTCTAGGAGCTGAGGATACAGTGGTAAATAAGACAGAAAGGTTGGATAAGACAGAAACCCTGTTCCCTGAGCTTACATTTTGGTAGAGAGAGATAAGACATTAAATATACAAATACACACACACTTTCAGACTAAGTACTATTTAAAAAAGAAAAGGGGAACTATCATAAGGAATGAGCTGGTGAAAGAGGCTACTGTAGGCTGGGTGGTAGGGAGGGCCCATCTGAGAAGGTGCTACTGAGCTGAGACCTGTAAGACAAGAAGGAGCCCGTCACATGATGGTCTGGAGGCAGTCCTCTCCAGGCTAATGGGACAATAACGCAAAGGTCCTAAGGCAGAAACAAATTTGATGGGTTTAGGGAATAAAAAGACAGTGAATACACCAGATCTAAGTCTAAACCTCAGAAAGGTCTGCAAGTATCCATCTGATTTTTTGTGCCCTTACCACCGTCTTGAGAAGAACACACCTAGGCTGGCCCACTGGTCCCAGGAGGAGGAAGGAAAGTGGAGCAGAGCCCACCAAATCCAACCCAGATCAGCCAGCTACCATTTGTCCTGCACATCAAGGGAATGTTCTTTCAAGCCAGGGGATCAGCAAATTTTTTTCTATAAAGGGCCAAATAATAATCATCTGCATGGCCCCTACTTTCTTCAGGATGAATCCATATTCTTTCCCATCACTCAACAGGCAAGTCCTAACCTGGCGGCTACTGCCTCTCCAGCTTCAACTCCCAGTGTGCTGCAGCCCTTCAGAACTTCTTGCCTCTCAAACCAATGCCTTTACACCGAGGGCATCCTTTGCTTTTGAAAAAGGGGGTCGGGGGAGTTCCCCTTTCTTCCCTCAGCCATCTCCTTCAACATCAAATTCAGATGTCACTCTTATGTCTGAGAAACACCCATTCCTATTTCTTCAACTTAATCTATCTGCTTGCCCATCTCCCTGTCTAGAGCGAGTTCCTCAAGAGTAGAAAGAAACTGAACCATCTTTGTGTCTCTAGTAAGCAGAAGAGTACCTGGCCCAGAGCAAACACTTCCATAAATCTCTGTCGAATAATCAGCTTCAAAAAATTTGGTTTTATCCAATTTGGAATTAATCAGAGATAGAAATGAAGTTAATGGAATGAGGTAATGAAGGGGATGGGGAGGTATATCCAGTGGGAAAAATAAACTAGAACCTAAAAGAAGAAACAATTTTAGGAAGCAATTTTAAAGTGGGCAATATCCCTGCACAAGTGTGACTTAGTCTATAACATTTTTGAAAGATCACTTTTTTTTTCCTGCTTAATTTAGTGCAAAGTATGAATCACACATAGGCTGACTAATCACCTGCTAAAGATACTGCATGTGGATCACAAGACTGGAACGATCAATCTAAAGGACAATAAGAGATATTAAAAGATATGCATAACTCATCACTGCTACACTTGATTGTTACATTTTAGGAGGAACCAGAGTAACATGCATTATCGTAAAGCACAGCTGTATTAAATTAATGCACTTGCTCCCTCTGTTTTCATATTAACCATAATAAAGAAATCGTGAACCTTTCTGCTCTAAGGATTAATATATTCTTCAATGGGACCTTGGGCACCAGACCAGAAGGTAGGTCTCCCGCTGCTCTCTTCATTGAGCCTCGTGGCCAAGGGAAAAACAATCCTGGGATGGGACACATGGCATTTACTGAACACCTTGTACCAGGCACTGTGCAGGGTGCCTGATAAACGTTAGGCATGTCATTTAAACCATCCTTCCTAAGGCTCGATCACAATCACTGAGTAAAAATAAAATTTTATAAGTATTCATTCAACAAAGCACCTATTCATTCTCGTAGTCTCTATAGATAGCATCTGGGAGAGATGAACTTGTCTATCTTGCTCACTTTTGTATCCCAACATGGCAGCAGAGTATCTGGCACATAATGCAACATAAAGACCAGACAATTTTGCCTCCTAAATCTCTCCAATCTGTCCACTTCTCTTAACATACCCTTCTACCAGCCTTGTCCAAGGCTCCTAAGTGCCCTGCAGCCATTCTTGCTCTCCCTCTAATCCGGGTTTTTCCACTTTGGCAGTATTGACATTTAGGACCTGAAAACACGTTGTTTGCGGGGCTATACTGTGCACTGCAAGAAGTTCAGCAGCATCCTTGGCCTCCACCCACTACCTGCCAGTACATAATAACCTTGAATGGCATCTGACTGTTCTCAGAACACCCAAATCCTGAACACCTAATCTTCCCAAGTGTTGGGAAGAGGGTGACACCAACTGTACCAGTGTCCCCCAGATCCTCGCTTTCTCTTGCTCTCTACCCTCCAGCTACTTATGCCTCAATTCACCTTCTCAAATGTACCCCAACTTCAAGCCCTTCACATTGTTTCCAGGGCCTGAGCACTACTGATACTTGGGGCTGGATAATCTTTGTGGTGGGGGCTGGCCTGTGCACTGTAGGATGTTTAACAGAATCTCTGGCCTCCACCCACTGAATGCCAGTAGCACCAACCCCACTCTACACCCCATCTGTGACAACCTAAAATGTTTCCAGACATTGCCAAATGCCTCTGGGGGCAAAATCGTCCCTGGCTAAGAACCGATGGCCTAGAACAGACCTGCCCACCTCTGTCCTCTGCCTCAGCAATTTTGACCCTTCAAAGTTGAGCTCAAATTGCATCGAGAAAGCCTCTCCTGACCCAGGAACCAGACTAGACACTGCTGGTCTCTCCCACAACCCCCTCTCCTGCTTATAGCCTTTCTCACAACTGTCATTAAGAAGCATTTAATGTCTGACTGTACAACCAGAATATAAACTGGTCCTCTGCTGGAATCTGTCTGCTCTGTTCACTCTCCATGCCCAGGGGCCCGGCATTGTGCTCAAACAAAGAATTTACTGACTGAATGAATGAATGATTCTGGTGTTCTGCTGGGGCACAGGGACTGCAAGATAAGAAAGGCAATGTCTTTGTGCTGAGGATGCTGAGTACAGAAATGGCAAATAGGTTTCATCTCCAGGGCAAACTTGATTGAGTTTTCAATCAATTGTAAGTTGAGAAAAATCTAAGTTTCTTCTGAGGCACCAAAAGACCAGATACCTCGTTCCAAAATGAAGAGTTGAAACAAGAGGCAGTTCCTGGAGGAGATGGTTGAAAACTTATCCAAATTGTGGTAGAAGGGTACAGGTTAGGAAGCTGCTGGCATTCTGCACATCCGTTCCACCTTATCTAAAGAGGACAGGTGGAAAATCTTTCCATTCACCTCAAGCAGGAAAAGGGCTCAGTGAGACTACCAAGATAGCCCATTACAGATCCCTGCGATTGGGAGGATGCCACATCCAACTCACACCTGAGAAATAGAAGGGCTGGCCGGCTACCTGCACTAAGGGCAAGGAAGAAGTTGCTGCTATGCTGGAGCCAGCCCACCCTCCCTCACTTCGAGCTGACAGGGTTCAGGATATGCTACCCCCAAATATGGCACATCGGCTTATTGAATATTTCAAGCTGAAGGGATCTGAGAAGCAGCAGGTGCAGGAAGGGTTTTCCGACCTTCCCCTGAAGCAGGTCATCAGACCCTCTGTGAGAAACGCCTTACCTACACCTGGAGGAAAGGAGCATCCTTATCTCGGAAGAACAAGTGATGCCAAAAGGAACCTGAACAAACAGGCCTCGTGTTTCCCCAGCCTACTACACTTAGCTCATACTCATTTCTCTCCTATCACATTTTCCCCAAACTCTCCACTCTTCATCAAACCTGCAATAAAAATACTAAGCTTTCACTGCTTCTTTGGGTCTTTATTTCCTTATGAAGGTCCCCACAACATGTAATACTTATATTAAACAAACCTGTATGCTTTTCTGTTATCAATCTGTCTTTAGTTACAGGGGCCCTAGCCAAGAACTTTAGAAGAGCAGAGGAAAAAGATAAATTCCTCCCCTACAAAGCAAAGTATGTGGGTCTCCATGCACCAGATGAGTGCCATGCACAAGAGAATACCTGCAGAGGGGCTCCTGGGTGGCTCAGTCAGTTAAGCGTCTGACTTCAGCTCAGGTCATGATCTCACAGTTCGTGGTTCGAGCCCCGCATCGGGCTCTCTGCTGGAAGCTTGGAGCCTGAAGCCTGCTTCAGATTCTGTGTTTCCCTCTCTCTGCCCCTCACCCACTCACGTTCTATCTACCCTTTCTCTCAAAAATAAATAAACATTTTAAAAAATTAAAAAAAAAAAAAAAGAGAGAATACCTGCAGTGGGTCAACTTAGATCAGGTCCAGAGCCCCAAAAAGAAAAGGACAGAGACTGAGATGAGAGGCTTACGATGGCATCAGACTCCTAAGAACCAAGGAAGGCATAAGCAACCAGCCTAAATGAAGACGCATTTGCTCTCATCAGAGTTAAAGCCAGTCATGGCTCTGAGGGTGTGGTCTCTGAAGGAGTGCATTGAAAACACTCAAGAGGGAACAAGCTTTGACACCTGGAAATTCCAGAGCTCTGGCACCTGTTTTGGAAGGACTTTCCTGCCCTCACTTCCTTTCCTTCTTCTAGGTGCTCCAACCTCTTAGGGTGCTGACCCCTAAGAGGGGCCAGAAACAGGCTATGGAGAAAGAGAAGCACAAGATGAGGAAAGAGAAAAGCATCCCACTGTGCCTCATCTTCCTTCCTCAATTGCAGGCTTTCTGCCTAGAGCTTTCTGTCAAAGGGAGACAAAGCTGCCAGAGGCGGGGAGGTAAGAGGCTATGAATTCAGCAGGCTCAAAGTTGCTGAAATGACATGATGTTTTATAACCTGAAGTGACCACAAGACTTTTGGTTACCTAGAGTGACAAGAGAAGGCTTAGGCCCACCCAAGTTTTCGCCCAGAAGCAGAGGCAGAACCAACCCCACAAGTTAATATAAAGTGCCAGCAGGAGACAAAAATGAAGATACTTGCTACACATCAGTTGTGCTCATTCAACATGACAACTGCTACACACCCATCTCGCAGTTGTGAGTTCAAGCCACACGTTGAGTTAGAGATTACCTTTAAAAAAAATCGAATCTTTTTATTTTTTATTTATTTTTGACAGAGAGAGAGAGACAGAGCATGAGCGGGGGAGGGTCAGAGAGAGAGGGACACACAGAATCCGAAGCGGGCTCCAGGCTCCAAGCCATCAGCACAGAGCCCGACACGGGGCTTGAACTCACAGACCATGAGATCATGACCTGAGCCGAAGTTGGACGCTCAACTGACTGAGCCACCCAGGTGCCCCCAAAAAATCAAATCTTTTTAAAAAAGGGAAACAACTTTTACATCTTTTAGAAGACGGTAAACGGCTAAGAGCTATCATAGTCACAAGGTCAACATTAAATGCCCAGGAAAGGAAATAGGTTTTGGCTCGAGGCAGTGTCTAGGCCATCTGTTGCTCCGGCCCTTCTCTTGATAACAACCTCATGATTTCCCTCTGGGGAAGCCCCTCAGTTCACGTGGTTCATTTAAGGCTGACTATGCCACCCACAACCCTCACTCTGGGGGTGATTCAGATGGTTAACAACGGCATAGCAAGGGCACTCATTCTGTGGCTGGGCAGGCCACCCTGGACCTAGCTGGCACTAATGAGAATGAAACCCTCTTTTTGCTAGGGTTACTCAACTAGCAGACTAGAAGCTGGAGTTGCTGGCAGCAATCTCCTCCCATATGGGCAGCACTAGCCTGAGAACTAAACCAACAAAGCTGGAGAACAGGGACATAAATGAGATTCCTGATGACATCATGTGAGCACTTCTATCCAACCCAACCTCTCTGTGAGGGGGGATGGGCAGAGAGAGGGAGGGAGACAGAGAATCCCAAGAAGTCTGCACACAGCGCAGATCATGACCTGAGACAAACCAAGAGCCAGACGCTTAACTGACTGAGCCAGCCAGGTGCCCCCAAAACTACCTTTTTTCTTTTTTTATTTAAAAAAAAAATTTTTTTTTCAACGTTTATTTATTTTTGGGACAGAGACAGAGCATGAACGGGGGAGGGGCAGAGAGAGAGGGAGACACAGAATCGGAAACAGGCTCCAGGCTCTGAGCCATCAGCCCAGAGCCTGACGCGGGGCTCGAACTCACAGACCACGAGATCGTGACCTGGCTGAAGTCGGACGCTTAACCGACTGCGCCACCCAGGCGCCCCGTCTTTTTTTAATGTTTATTTATGAGAGAGAGAGAGAGAGAGAGAGAGAGAGCGCGCGCACGTGGGCACATGAAGGGGGAGGGGCAGAGTGAGGGAGAGAGGGACACAGAATCTGAAGCAGGCTCCAGGCTGTAAGCTGTCAGCACAGAGCCCAATGTGGGGCTTGAACTCACAAACTGTGAGATCATGACCTGAGCCTAAGTCTGATGCTTAACTGACTAAGCCACCCAGGCGCCCCTACCTTTTTCTTAAGGCAGGTCTGAGTCAGATTCTGTCCGAAGTGCTGCTAACAAACACCTGCAGCAATTTTAAACCACTAATAGTTCAAAAGGAAAAAGTTTGCCTCCTTGTAAAAAATTTCACCTTCCTCTAGGACATTCCAACCCATGGTTTTCTTCCTTTCCTCTGATTTTCTAAGCAATTACTGTGTATCTATTCAGGCATTCAATCACTCACTTCCTTGTACTGTTACTCATATATATAGCATGGCCTCACCTCAACTAGACAAAGATGGCCAAAGATGAGCTATAATTCTTTGTATCTTTTCTAGAACCTTTCACCATACAAAGTACAATCAGACCAACTGTGTCTGAGAAATCAAAGGTAGCTAGAGACAGTCTGAACATCAGGGTAGAAATCTTATCTTTATTGTAAATAAATGAGTTTGAAGGGACGTTTGTTAAGCTCACCCCAATTAATTCATCCATCCATCTAGCATCAAGTATTTAGTTGGCACCAACTGGGTACCAAGCACTTCCTAGGTACAAAGAATATAGAGGGACTAAGAAAAGGTCCCTGCTTTGACAGCAGGACTGTGTATCTTTCCCAAATCCCACAAAAGAAAGAGACGATTTAAAAAGGCTCTATGTGGCCAAGGCATTTTCTCTGTAGTGCCAACTATGTTACATTATAGTTCATGCTTTCTCATGGGAAGCACTCTATAAATGTATATTCATAGAACATTAAAACTAAAACGGGGGTCTTAGAAATTTTGATATTTTAAGACATTATTTTTAACAATGAAAGCTTTCCTCACCCCAAAACAAATCCACAGGAGATAACAAATAAGAGTGGCTGCTGCCGGCCCAGGAGGCATCTAGAAGTAGTAACAAAGCAGGGGAAGTAACAAAGCACTCAGGTCACAGTTTATCCAGGAGCTAGAATCATGCCAGAGGCTGTCTTCCAATTGTCAGGCCAGGTCCCTTTGACTCCACCTATTTGTTGCCTTTGGCAAAGAAAGAACACACTCAAAATATATGTTTAATGAGTGAACTAATCAAATACAAATATGGTAACTAATTTCTTTCTTGAAATGGAGCCAGGATGAGAAACTGGTCACAGCAGCTGAGCATGACTTTGGCTGGACCCAGTTTTCAACCTTCTTTTTCGCTGAACAGTAACATCTCACTAATCCAAAATGGCAGGAAGGCAGACAAGCCAAAGGGAACAAGCAGGCCAGGGGAAAACTACCCACTACAGGTAGATTCCATCTGAATCTGCTTCCTCATGAAAGTTAATTTTGGGGTATTTACTTGTTTCCATAAGGAAACAAGGAAGTGGTATATTTCATATACACACAAACCACACACACACATGCAGATACACACATACACACCCAACAGTGATTTACAAGCTTCTATTCGCAATCCTGAAATCCAGAAAGTTCTCAAAAATTGAAGACCTTTTTGTACCTTACTTGGCAACAAAATCTGATCTGAGCTGAACTCCTTTGGTGGCAAAACTTGGCCTAAACTGACCTGAAGCTATTTATAGTCTTTATTGTCCTGAGTGAGATTACTCCTATGTTCACTGTAAAAGATACTAATGTTTAATTATAAGGTTAATTTAGTAGAATTTTCAGATATCGAATTGTGGATTTGTATATAAATGGTTCAACAAATAATGATGGCCCTGAAATAATAAAATTTTACCTCAAAAGCACATGTTTTAAACTCTATGTAGTAGCAACCAACAGAGGACACATATTTAAAATCAGAAGTTGCTGAGCTAAAAATGATCTTCAGAGCATAGTAATCTAATCTAGTGTCCTCATTTATAGATAAGGAAACTGAGGCTCCCAGAGCCTCATGATTTGTTCAATCAACTAATTTACAACAGACAAGCTACCCTCACCCCAAGGCAGTGCACTGCGGTGGTTATTAGTCCCCATCCTGAGGGCCCTCCCTGTGCATTTGGATCTAGCTCTGCTTTTGTTTGATCAGAGTTCCCAAGAGTTCTCTAAACAGTACCTGGCTCAACTTAAAGGGAAAAATTTTTAAATACTGTTATGTGTTAATACTTCCCTCCCTCAATTACATTTTCCTTCCTCAAAATTTGGATGAGTGTACAAATGGCTCATCAAAAGGTAGCAGCCAACACCACTTCTACCAAGAGGTGGGAGAAAGATATTAATGAACTCACAATTAACAAGGACCATCTTAGTCCTTTTGTCCACTGCAATTAGCAAAGTTATTAACAAGTTGGTAACATTAACTGTATGATGGTAGTATTCTATTTCAAGGGCTTATTTCAAAATAGCTGATATTTTAAATATTTTAAATATTTTGAAACGGCATAAAATAGTTGATGAGAATAGTAACAGTAACAATACTTACTACCATTTTTTTTTAATGCCTATTGATTATTTTTGAGAGAGAGAGAGACAGACAGACAGACAGAAAGGGAGACACAGAATCCGAGGCAGGCTCCAAGCTCTGAGCTGTCAGCACAGAGCCCAACAGCACACTTGAACTGCAAGATCATGACCTGAGCCAAAGTCAGACGCTTAATCGACTGAGCCAACCAGGTACCCCCAATACTTATTACTCCCATTTAAAGAAAGTCTGCAATTACTAGGAACCTCAAGCAGTACCTTACATAAGAAGCCTTACTTAATCCTATCAACCTTGCAAGGAAGGTATTCTTATCTCAATTTCAAAGATAAGGAAGCTGAAGTTCAAAAAGGTTCAGTATCGTTTCCGAGATCATACAAAAGGACAGCTCAGACTGTGAAAGACCAGGAAGAGTAGTACAAGCTCTGGAACCATATAGTGCCTTGATTTAAAGTCCAGCTCTGCTATGAACTAGCTGGAGTAATCTGTGCAAGTGCTTCACTCTCATCACCTATAAAATGCGCATTATAACATTACCCATATCTCAGGGGTGATGTCATGAAGATTAAATGAGTTAACTAACATATGTAAAGCAGTTAAGAAAGCACCTAGTATCTGGTAAGCCCTATCTACTAGCTATCATCATGATCATTAATACAAGCACTAGCGTTCAAACCCTGACCTGCCCAGATCCATGGCTTTCTTTTCCACTATGCTGCAAAAATTGTACTACAGGGTTATCTGGCAGGCTCAGTCGGTAGACCACACAACTCTTGATCTCAGGGTTGTGAGTTCAAGCCTCACACTGGGTGTAGAGATTACTTAAAAACAAAATCTTTAAAAGAAAGAAACTATATTACAGGCAATATATTAGTGGCATTAGACCAGCTGTCTCCACCTCCCATGCCTATTCTTCGCCTCTTATTTCTTTCGTCCATTCCAAACTCTAAGGTTTGTGACCATTTCAAAGCTGACAAGCATCTTTCTTTTGGTAAATAAATAACCATGCGTGGAATACAGAAAACAAAAAATTCTAACAACTGATGCCTTTAAGTCACCTTCACACTGCAGGGGTGTTAGTAAATAGCTAACTTAAAATTACTCGGGGCCAAAAAAAATCTTCTATCAAGAATAAGACAACTATGCATAGATATATTCACTGTATTAAGTTGCAACATATGGAACAAAGATAAAACAGCAGGTGGTATAATAATTAGGTATATATTCCACACTTACAAGTCTGGGGCACTTTCTCACCCTTACTTGTTAAGACTTATTTTAATTTAATCTGGAAAGTTCTCTAGAACAAGAACTACTAAAAGTGTACACTTGAAATCATGCCACATAATTAAATCATTCACTCATTACACAAATATTTAGACTGCATATTCCGGCAGTACCTGGCACAGGTACCCTGCATCAGGATTACAGTATTTCAACAGACAGCACCTTCTCTTAAGAAGTTTACAATCCGGGGCGCCTGGGCGGCTCGGTCGGTTACGCGTCCGACTTCAGCTCAGGTCATGATCTCGCGGTTCGTGAGTTCGAGCTCCGCGGCGGGCTCTGTGCTGACAGCTCAGAGCCTGGAGCCTGTTTCAGACTCTGTCTCCCTCTCTCTCTCTCTCTCTGACCCTCCCCCGTTCATGCTCTGTCTCTCTGTGTCTCAAAAATAAATAAACGTTAAAATTAAAAAAAAAAAAAAAAAGAAGTTTACAATCCAGCATGCGTACAGATCTTAAGCAAATGTGGACTGTGGTATTTCTAAAAACCGTTCTCTTAATTTTAAAATCTTCTGCAACCTCCTACCCAAAAAAGGGGGGGGGGAGGGGAAGCGGGGAATAAATATTAAAACAAGGAAACAGATTTCTAACAATTTGAAAATACAACTTTTCTCTGAGTTGCTATACTTATTTTTAAACATGTTCTCTAAAATCATATGCATGTGCTCTTCCAGTTCTGACCTAACCAGTCTCTGTACACTTGTTTATGATGAAGAATACCAAATTAGACTGTCAGTAATGTAACTATCCAACCTAAACCAAAGGGTTGTTTCATTCAAGAAAATATTTCATCTACATATCCAGAGAGGCACAAAATCTATTAAACTTGGGTGTTTCCATCTCCCAAACCTGTTGTGTGGACCCTCTAAAGAATTTACAGTCTAACTGAACTACTTTATTGCACATTACCTAAGGGCAGATCAAGAAAGGCCTGGCTTGTGTGATTCCTATTTGGAGTCTAAATTATTAGCATATCCCATGACCCAAGGGCTTGTGTTGGCTCCCAAGACACTGGGTGCTGGAGTTTAAGACAGGGCTTCCTGGTCAATTGAAGGGGCCCAGCCTCCAGCTGATCTCAGGATAGGGAAGAATGTCTGAGGCTGCCAAGAGATCTCTCACATCCGTGTGTGCACATCTACCAGCAGAGCCTCTACAGGCTAACTGGTGATGTCCCCAATAACAGAGCAAAAGTGCAAAAAAAAAAAAAAAATTCCCTTTCACAAGTAAGTCTTTAAATTTGGGGCCACTACCCCCTCCTCACTGCAAATTCACGAGAATGAAACACACACCCCTTGAAGAAAGTTATGAAATCCAGAAAGAAACGAGATTAAGAAGACAAAGTGCCTTTGTCAAAAGTGAAAAGATTAGAAGGGTGACTGCAGAGGATTAAAACTGTAGGAGGGGCAGGGAATGAAAATTTTGGAGAATTCAGGAATAGGAAAAGACACCGACTCTGGGTCCCGGGAGGGGGCTTCGGGGAGGACGACAAGGCCCGAACGAGAAAATCAAATAACTTGGGGGCCCCGAAGAAAGCACCTGGAGGGCACAGGAATCGGTAGAACGAGACCCTATCCCCCAAACCCTGAGGCGGACGAGACCTGGATCCCAGATGCTGAAACTGGAGCTCGGGGAGATCTGAGTTCTAGGAGCCTCCGGGGGAAAAGGCAGGCTATCGGACATGTCCCCAGAGCTGCAGGGAGGATGGGGAGGCAAAAGGCAAGCGCGCCTGGGCTCGGAGCGCCCCGGGGTCGTGCGGGTCCAAGGCGCCCCGGCCCGGGCTCCCGCGCCGCTACTCACCTCTCCGAATTGGAAGGCGGAGACGATGGTGACAACGACGCCCACGAAACAGACGTAGAGCCCATACCTGTGGGACAGGCAGGTATAGGTCTGTCTCTGTAAGAGCTTGAGCAGCATCACCCCGGCCGCCGCCACGCCACGCCACGCCACGCCCGGAGCAGCCACAGCCGCCGCCGCCTCAGCGAGCCGCCATTCAGCGGCCCCAGCCCGGCCGCCACGCTCAGGTCACAAGGGGCGGCCGCCACGCATTGCTGCTCCGGGGATCGACGCCCGCTCGGCTCCGCGCCGCGGCCGCCGCTTCCGGGAGCCGGGAGCCCACGCCCTCGGCGCGGCGGAGGCGGACCCGCGGCCCGCGAGGCGGCCAGCGCCGCCCCGGTCCGGCCCGGCGAGAGGCAAAGGCGGAGGTGGAGGCACCGGAGGCGGCGGCGGGGCGGCCAGCGCCACCTGGCGGGCGGAGGGGCGGAGGGGCGGAGGGGCGGAGGGGCGGAGGGGCGGAGGGGCGGAGGGGCGGAGGGGCGGAGGGGCGGAGGGGCGGAGGGGCGGAGGGGCGGAGGGGCGGAGGGGCGGAGGGGCGGGCGAGGGCCCTTCCCGTCCGCGCGTGCGCAGCGGGCTCTCCGCAGGCTGGGTTGGGCTCTCAACCGAGAGCAGTCCCTGCAAGATCGGTGTGCCACAGAAGGCGTTATGAGTGCTTGTGTACACAAACCCCTTTCTGCATTTACAATAATTGGGAAACTATGGTAAATAATTTTTACGGCGTTAAGAGGAGATGCTGTATGGGGCTCCTTTCCCCTGTCTCCTTAACTATATTGTTTGAAAGAGGAAACCTTTGGGCTAAATGTGCCCAAACCCAAATTCAATTCATTCATGTATTCACTGAGTGTGTAGTGAGTGTCCCGTGCCTGGCAAGTGCCTGGTGTCGGGTATTCAAGAAAATGAAGTAGACCGGGCCGCTTCTTGCCGGAGAGTCTGGCTGGGGAGATAAACACGCAAACCACTGACTACAAAAAAGTCAATATAGAAATCGTGCTAAGTTATAGCAGGGGAACCAAGGCAGTGGTGGTCAATTAATCATGCTTTGGCACCAGGCGATTTCCAAGAGGGCCTCCCCTCGGTACCTGTTATTTGAGAGAGATTTTTCTTTTTTCCCAGTATACCCTGATTAATATGATTTTTGTCTTGATCTAGTCACTCTGGAAAACAGTGCACTCAGCCAATGTTGCCATCATTTATAGCATTTTTAGAATTATCTTCAGAACTAGCTTAAGGAAACATTCAAAATATGCACTTAACTGAATGGTCGATGGAATGAACAGACTTGCAAAAGGGTTACCCTCACTCCAATCCAAGGTAAGACTTTTACACTTTTTAGTCAATTCTTTTAATCCTGCTTTAGGAAAAGTTGATTACATGCCATATATACATGATAAAAATTATGGCAGTTGTGTGAGACACATAGTTCTGAGGTCTCTTCAAGAGTGGGAAAAGGTATAAAACCATCTAGCATTCAACAGGATTCTGTTAAGGTGTTTGTTTCCACAATGGTGATGGCCAACGTTTACTTAGAATCCACTGTAAGCAGGGTTCAGCTAATCCTCACAACAACCTTATGAAGGACATAGCATTATCATCCCCCATTCTACAGATGAAGAAATTGAGGTACATGAAATGAAATAACTGGCTAACATCACACAACCAGTAAATGACAGGATTGAGATTTGAATAGTATACTTAGGCTGAAAAACAGGGCTAGGAGTAGTGAGAGGTGAGTCCTACAAGTGCAAGGTCAGACAGATTCTGTCTTCATTTAAAATTGACATTTTGTTTTTGGTGGATATTTTGCGTTAATTTTGATCTTTTTAAATACAGTATTAAATATTTCATCTTGCTTAGTGAATGTTTGGCTTTCCCTTACATTTTGCGCTGAAGGCAAGTGTCTCACTCTCTTAGTCCCGGCCCCTAGCCTTGGCCCTACCTAGAAGTCATGGGTCTAAGGAAGTTTGTTTTGATGCATGCTTTTTTTTTCCCCCTATCTCTTTATGCTCCAACCAGAGAGCCTCAGGGGTGTCAGAAGTATTGTCGAAGTCCTTTCTTCTAGAGAACTCACTCTTGCTTGCTCTCTCTTTCCTGAGCCAGTATCATTGAACTTGAGTAAAATAAGTGTTGGTATAAAATGATACATCTCGGGGCGCCTGGGTGGCGCAGTCGGTTGGGCGTCCGACTTCAGCCAGGTCACGATCTCGCGGTCCGTGAGTTCGAGCCCCGCGTCAGGCTCTGGGCTGATGGCTCAGAGCCTGGAGCCTGTTTCCGATTCTGTGTCTCCCTCTCTCTGCCCCTCCCCCGTTCATGCTCTGTCTCTCTCTGTCCCAAAAATAAATAAACGTTGAAAAAAAAAATTTTTTTTTTTTAAATAAAATGATACATCTCTAGTACCTACCTTATAGAGATATTAGGGAGATTAAATAAAATAATGCATGAAAGCACTTAAGTGCCTGGGACATTTTAAGTTTAGAAAAGAAATGAAAGTTAAGAAAAAGTTATAAAGTAAGAAAAGTTAAGAAAAGAATATTTAGCTTTGTTCTAATTAAGCAATGGCTTTTCAGCAGGAGAATGATCTAATTAAATATGCTCTTCCAGAAGATTAATCTAGCAGTATGAAATTTGTGGAAACAATTTTAAACTATCAGCATCTGAGCAGTGGAAAAATTACACATTGGCATCTCATTTATCTCAAAATCTCTTATCTGTCAACCTAAAATAGCCAGAAAAAACAAGAAAACCATAAGACTGCCAGGAACCCACTGAAATGCATGAGTTTTCCTTTTAAGCGAACCCCTCAGTCCTCTCAAAATCTAATAAATGTGGTTCTCAGAGATCTTGTTGTCTGGGTTCTCAGTCCCTGGCAGATTGGTGTGGGGTGGGAGGGGGTGAGGCGGAATTAAGATATCTGTTTCCTGTTCTTCTCCCAAGCAAGAGGTAACTTTAACAGATGATATTTAAATTTAACAGAGTTAAGAAGAGAAAAAATATTTTTTTAAAAAGTCAAATTGATTCAAAAAATATAACCACCTTGGGGCCAATAACGTAAATAGAGGCAAGAACAGAGAGATATAGTGGAGGCACCAGTATCTCCCAGAGAGTAGGATAATGGGTGATACAGTGGTGAACCCAGTCTTTGAGAAAAGTTCAAGAAATGTTTTGTGTTCATTTATTCATCATTTATCAATGAACACTCTGCTCTGGACATGTAACCAGGCCCTGAGGGTACCTACTAGATACCTATAGGTCTTTCCTGGATTTTACACTCTAGAAGGACAAATAGGTATTAAGTTAGTATTGTGAGGGGAGCTGACTTAGCCTGGAAGATCAGGGAATGCTTCCTGGAGGAGATGCTGACACCAAAGCTTGAGGACTAAAGGTGAGAGGCAAAATTGGCACATGGAAGGCTCTAATCTAAAGCAGGAGGGGCTGGAGAGGTTGGCAGGGACAGGAGGGCCATAGTAAGAAAAAAGGACTTAATCTTAACATGAACAAAGAATTTTGAACAAAATAAACACTGCAAAGTGACATGGTCAGGTAAGAATTTTAAGAATCATAACTGTGGTGTTGAAAATGTACTGGAGGTGACCCAAGGAGCTGAAATGGGACCAGGGGGAGTAGAGCTATCAGATAAAATACAGAATAACTTTGCTCTCCTGATCTTCATTCCCACCCCTCACCCCACGAGAGGAGGAATGTACCTGACTGGTGAGGCTGAAAGGAATTGAACCAGTCTGCCAGAGACAAGAGTTCTGATCCACTATCTGCCCAGCATAGGAGTATGTGTGCCAGGACCTGAGCAAGAACCTAGGAACTCGGTCTCATTCAAGAACGAAATATTGGTTGCCCACTTGTCTGCAAACGGAAAACAACATTGTCCAATTAACTTTATCAGTACTAAAGCTAACACTTTGGTCTCTAGCTGTCTGTTTCTTGCACAGCTTTCTCAATTGGTTCAAAATTCAAGAGACAAGGAAGAATGCTTTTACATATTGGACCCTAAAACACCAACCATCCTTGCGTGAGTCTCCTTTGGCTTGGCCTTGATGAAAAATGAACAATAAAAGGAAAGAGTCTTGTACAAAGAGGAACCTCCTGCCCTGGGCCTACAAAACATACGTGTCGTATATAAAGATGGTGTACTTAGAAGGCCTTACCTTGAGCTGATAAGAATATTGAACCTAAACAAAGAGCTTTAACTAGCAGATTAAGCCAAATTAAAATAATTCCTGATAAATCTGTATTTAGCTGAGTCCTTGCCTTATTCAAGATTAAGAAAATGAAATGTTTGGGGGTGCCCTGGTGGCTTAGTCGGTTAAGCGTTCAACCTCAGCTCAGATCGTGATCTCGTGGTTCATGAGTTCAAGCCCCATGTTAGGGTCTGTGCTGACAGCTCAGAGCCTAGAGCCTGCTTCAGATTCTGTCTCCCTCTCTCTCTGCCCTTCCCCCTCTCATAGTCTGTCTTTCTCCATCCCTCGAAAATGAATAAACGTTAAAAAAAATTTTTTAACAAAAAAAAGATAAAATGTTCACATTGTGAAATGCTTTTACTCTATTTTAAGCTTTAGACCTGAAAAACTTGCTTATTCTTAGGAAACATATTTTGATTTTTGCCCCCTTCCTCCTTTCAGGATACATAGTACATGTTCATAAAAGATATGCCTGTTGTAAGTGACCTCATCCCTTTCTTTATTTTAAAAAAGAAAGCCAGGACAGTTTCTAATTTTTTTTGAAAAATAGAAAATAAATAAAATTATTAAGAAATTTAATTGTTAGGATGCCTGGATAGCTCAGTTAGTTGAATGTCCCACTGATTTCAGCTGAGGTCGTGATCCCAGGATTGTGGCCTTGAGCCCTGCTTTGGGCTTTGTGCTAAGCATGGAGCTGCTTGAGATTCTCTCTCTCTCTCTCTCTCTCTCTCTCTCTCTCTCTCTCTCCCTCTCCTCCCCTCCCCCTCTCCTGCTCACATGCATGCTGTCTCTCTCTAAAATAAAAATTTTTTTAATTTAAAAAATTTAATTGTTTCTGAATTTCAGGAGCCAAAGCATAATATGGCCCACTATTTATTTTTTATGAATTCAAATACATCCTGTATTTATAAACAAATATACATAATGTTCACATGTGTAACTATACTTCATTCTATTTGCTTGATATTTACTTGTGGGTGTTTTGTGTGTGTGTGTGTGTGTGTGTGTGTGTGTGTGTGTGTGTGTGTGTTTTATCCACAGAATATGGGCATCATAAAGGCGAGAGATTTTTCTAAGTTATTCATAACTATATCCCTACCCATGGCATTGTGCCTTGCTGATTGTAGCTAAGCAAAAAAATTTATCATATGAGTCAACATATTTTGCACTGATAAAAGTACCAAGTATAGAATTGGCAGCTCTTGAAGTTTTGATGAATTGGGGACAGCTGTTTGGCTCAGTTGGGTAGAGCATGTGACTCTTTTTTTTTTTTTTTTTTTTTTTTTGCAACACTTGATCTCTGGGTCTTGAGTTCAAGCCCCACATAGAGCTTAAAGTTTTGATGAATTGAATTGAAGGAAACTAGAATGTCATGGAAAACAAGCTTAAATTTTGAGTAGAACTCACTTTTAAAACTATCTGGACCTGGATATTTTTGTTATGGGGGACTTCCAGAAATGTACTCAAATCATCTAGGTTTTAAAATCTGTTGTTTACTGTGATTTACTTTGTTTCATCTTATGTATTCTTTGTATTTTCTCAATTTTTTCCTAATTTTTTTCACTTACTCTTTGGCTCATCCTCTCTTTTTCTGTGGTTTTCTATTTTAGTGATTTATGCCTTTATCTTTGTAATATCCTTTCCTCTTATTCTCTGAATTTGCTCCATTGCTCTTTCTCAATTTTAATACTTAACTCAATATTTTTTCAGTCTTTATTGTTTTTACTAACGTTTCAAAACTATAAACTTCCCTTTAAATGCTAATTTTATTGCATCCCATAAGTGTTGGCATGGAGTGCAGGTGCACATTGGGGTTTGGGGCTCCACTGTGGGTGCTGGGCCTGGACACACAGTGTCCACATCAGGAAAACCAAGACAAAGTGGCTCCAATCCTGGGCCAAGGCAGTAACTGTGCTCTCTGGGCATGCACGGCTGGGCAGAACATCACTGGTGTCCTCACATATTCATACCCAATCCATCCATGCAGCAGGTGGAAAAAAAAGCAAGAACCCTCTTCATCCTGTAAAAATCCCTCCGACACCCTCTGCTGGCAAAGGTTAACATCATAATCACTACAAAGAAATGTCTGAATCCAGTCTGGTATCACAGAGCAGGTGATGAAGGGGTAAATTCAGAGCTGAGAGGCAACAATTGACACTCGGCACATCCCTGAAACCGGGGTTCCAGATGTGATATAGATCCTCCTGATCAGATGAATTCACAGAAGGCTTGAATCTGGGAAGGAAGGGAGGAGAGAGGCAGGGGAAAAGGTACCTATTTTTGCTAGTGAGCTAATGAAGATGTATGATTCTGAAGCCAGCGCTGCTGGAAGTGACTTCCTGCCTCTGCAGAAGATGTCCACCCCTGTTTTTGCTGGCGGAGTCAGCAGCTCCCCATGGCAGCTCAGTTGGGCTGAGGTTTGAGGAGCTCTTCCTACAAATCCAACCTAAAATCTCTTTGTTCATCTCTGGTAATAGTTGATGGGTGAATCAACTGAATCCCTTTCTATTTAAAATAATGAGGATTTTTTAGTCTACAAATAATCTGACTGAAACAAGGTAAGAGAATGGGCTTTGTATGATATCAACTCTGGAATTACTTGAGGTTTCTTTCCTTGTCCAATACATGATCAATTTTTGCAAAGGTTTTCGGGTTTACTCAAAAAGAATATACATGCCCTTCCTCCCCTGGCTCCTAATTACTTCCCTGTTTAAGTTCTCACAAGCCATCCATTGAATAATAGGTTCTAAATATTTCCCAGGGTAAATATCAAGTGCATCATGATATATTTTGCAGAATCTACCTATTTGCAAAAGGTAAATCTTGCCATTACGTTTGAAAGTTGGATCTATTTTCCTGGTCTCCAAGCCTTTGGGATTTTCTGATGTCCATGATTTTTTTTACTGGTTTTTAGTTTTCTGCTCCCTAGAGTCATGGTAGTGAGCACTCAACATGTAGATTTGATTATCTATAAAGATTGGTTATCTAACACATTGCAATGTTAACTGATTAATCAGGAAGACTTGCATCTTGCACCGTATGCTTTCTAGAAGAATGTCAGGGGTACTCTGATATCTTGCTACAGTGCTTTGGCAAATGCTCTAAATTTATTATAGACGCTGTAAACAATCTTTTTTTTAATATGAAATTTATTGTCAAATTGGTTTCCATACAACACCCAGTGCTCATCCCAACAGGTGCCCTCCTCAATGCCCATCACCGGCTTTCCCCTCCCTCCCACCCCCCATCAACCCTCAGTTGACTGACCCCCCATCAACCCTCAGAGACTCAGTTTTTAAGAGTCTCTTATGGTTTGCCTCCCTCCCTCTCTAACTTTTTTTTCCCCTTCCCCTCCCCCATGGTCCTCCACCAAGTTTCTCAGGATCCACCTAGGAGTGAAAACATATGGTATCTGTCTTCCTCTGTATGACTTATTTCACTTAGCATAACACTCTCCAGTTCCATCCATGTTGCTACAAAAGGCCATATTTCATTCTTTCTCATTGCCAAGTAGTATTCCATTGTATATATAAACCACAATTTCTTTATCCATTCATCAGTTGATGGACATTTAGGCTCTTTCCATAATTTGGCTATTGTTGAAAGTGCTGCTATAAACATTGGGGTACAAGTGTCCCTATGCTTCAGCACTCCTGTATCCCTTGGGTAAATTCCTAGCAGTGCTATTGCTGGGTCATAGGGTAGATCTATTTTTAATTTTTTGAGGAACCTCCACACTGTTTTCCAGAGCGGCTACACCGGTTTATTTTCCCACCAACAGTGCAAGAGGGTTCCCGTTTCTCCACATCCTCTCCAGCATCTATAGTCTCCTGATTTGTTCATTTTAGCCACTCTGACTGGCGTGAGGTGATATCTCAGTGTGGTTTTGATTTGTATTTCCCTGATGAGGAGTGACGTTGAGCATCTTTTCGTGTGCCTGTTGGCCATCTGGATGTCTTCTTTAGAGAAGTGTCTATTCATGTTTTCTGCCCATTTCTTCACTGGATTGTTTTTCGGGTGTGGAGTTTGGTGAGCTCTTTATAGATTTTGGATACTAGCCCTTTGTCCGATATGTCATTTGCAAATATCTTTTCCCATTCCGTTGGTTGCCTTTTAGTTTTGTTGATTGTTTCCTTTGCAGTGCAGAAGCTTTTTATCTTCAGTTCATTTTCACTTTTAATTCCCTTGCCTTTGGAGATGTGTCGAGTAAGAAATCGCTGTGGCTGAGGTCAGAGAGGTTTTTTCCTGCTTTCTCTAAGGTTTTGATGGTTTCCTGTCTCACATTCAGGTGAGTTTATTTTTGTGTTTATCCATTTTGAGTTTATTTTTGTGAATGGTGTAAGAAAGTGGTCTAGTTTCATTCTTCTGCATGTTGCTGTCCAGTTCTCCCAGCACCATTTGTTAAAGAGACTGTCTTTTTTCCATTGGATATTCTTTCCTGCTTTGTCAGAGATTAGTTGGCCATACTTCTGTGGGTCCAATTGTGGAGTCTCTGTTCTATCCCATTGGTCTATGTGTCTGTTTTTGTGCCAGTACCATGCTGTCTTGATGATTACGGCTTTGTAGTAGAGGCTAAAGTCTGGGATTGTGATGCCTCCCCTTTTTGGTTTTCTTCTTCAGTATTACTTTGGCTATTCGGGGTCTTTTGTGGTTCCATACAAATTTTAGGATTGCTTGTTCTAGCTTCGAGAAGAATGCTGGTGCAATTTTGATTGGGATTGCATTGAATGTGTAGATAGCTTTGGGTCGTATTGACATTTTAACAATATGTATTCTTCCAATCCATGAGCATGGAATGTTTTTCCATTTCTTTGTATCTTCTTCAATTTCCTTCGTAAGCTTTCTATAGTTTTCAGCATACAGATCTTTTACATCTTTGGTTAGGTTTATTCCTAGGTATTTTATGCTTCTTGGTGCAATTGTGAATGGGATCAGTTTCTTTATTTGTCTTTCTGTTGCTTCATTATTATTGTATAAGAATGCAACTGATTTCTGTACATTAATTTTGTATCTTGCGACTTTGCTGAATTCATGTATCAGTTCTAGCAGACTTTTGGTGGAGTCTATTGGATTTCCATGTATAATATCATGTCATCTGCAAAAAGTGAAAGCTTGACTTCATCTTTGCCAATTTTGATGCCTTTGATTTCCTTTTGTTGTCTGATTGCTGATGCTAGCACTTCCAACACTATGTTAAACAACAGCGGTGAGAGTGGACATCCCTGTCATGTTCCTGATCTCAGGGGAAAGCTCTCAGTTTTTCCCCATTGAGTATGGTATTAGCTGTGGGCTTTTCGTAAATGGCTTTTATGATGTTTAACTATGTTCCTTCTATCCCGACTTTCTCAAGGGTTTTTATTAAGAAAGGATGCTGAATTTTGTCAAATGCTTTTTCTGCATCGATTGACAGGATCATATGATCTTATCTTTTCTTTTATTAATGTGATGTATCACATTGATTGATTTGTGAATGTTGAACCAGCCCTGCAGCTCAGGAATGAGTCCCACTTGATCCTGGTGAATAATTCTTTTTATATGCTGTTGCATTTGATTTGCTAGTATCTTGTTGAGAATATTTGCATCCATATTCATCAAGGATATTGACCTGTAGTTCTGTTTTTTTGCTGGGTCTCTGTCTGGTTTGGGAATCAAAGTAATGCTGGCTTCATAGAATGCGTCTGGAGGTTTTCCTTCCCTTTCTATTTTTTGGAACAGCTTGAGAAGGATAGGTATTATCTCTGCTTTAAATGTCTGGTAGAATTCCCCAGGGTGTAAACAATCTTTTAAAATTTTTTTCTAAGTTTATTTATTTATTTTGAGAGAGAGAGCACAATCAGGGGAGGGTCACAGAGAGGGAGAGAAAGAATCCCAAACAGGCTCTGCACTGTCAGTACAAAGCCCGATGTGGGACTTTGAACTCACAAACTGTAAGATCATGACCTGAGCGGAGATCAAGAGTCAGACACTTAACCGGACTGTGCCACCCAGACGCCCCGTCACTGTAAACAATCTTAAAGAAACTCTATGAATCAAAATAACATCAACCAGTATAGTTAAGGGCACCAAATTCTAGAGTTTACTGAAGTCCAGATGTCACAGTAGAAGACTAGTTAACTGATGGCTCTGACACATCAGGCTAAAAGAGTTAGGCAATGGCCATGGTGTGAATCTCTAGAGGATACCAAGGTAAAGGATTAAGAATTATTAGGGTTAGAGTAAACAGAGGAAAGCTCAAGGAAAAGAATAGATTTACTTTGGTCTTCTCTCATCAAGTACAAACTAGCTGCAGGTTTCTCTCAGTTGCTGCACTGTGAGGTGCACATGAAACAAAACAAATTCTAAAAGCCACAACTGTCAACGTGGACAGTTCCCTTCCTCTCTAGGGCTGATAGGCTCTTTGAGTTCTTAATTTGAAGCAGTGGCATCAAAATTACAATCCAGATAGGGTAGGACTAGTTTTCCTCATGCTTCACATCTCACTTCATATTGATCTAGATTCAATAGGTAAAGTCGTTCTTTCTGGATTTCTTTTCACTTCATAATGTGCAGATTTGCTAAGTAATTTTAAGAATGTTCCTCTAGTTACAAAACAGATGAACCTAAAGGAAGGGAAGCAAAAACAACATAAAAAACAAGGAGGGAGACAAAACATAAGAGACTCTCTTAAATACAGAGAACAGACAGGGTTGTTGGAAGGGTTATAGGTGGGGGGATGGGCTAAATGGATAAGAGGCATTAAGGAAGACACTTGTTGGGATGAGCACTGGGTGTTGGACATAGGGGATGAATCACTGAAATCATTATTGCATTATATGCTAACTTGGATGTAAATTAAAAAATAAATTAAAATGATATATATTTTTAAAAAAGAATGTTCCTCTAGTTAAGCTAGAAACATGCTTTCATGTCAAGACAAATTTATCTCAAAAAGTCATGGTCAAAACTTCTGTGTCTGTTGAGCAACCATGGAATAATGTTTTTGTTTCCATTTCCATTTACTGCCTTAATTATTTTTCCTCAATTTCCTTGAATATTCCCTCTTTAGCTTTTTTAAAGAAACCACATTGATTGTTGTATCATTTATATACCATAAAACCGACCTATTTTAGGTCAACAATGATTTTAGTAAATTTGTAGAGTGATTCAGCCATCACTGTAATGGAGAATTTGAATCTAGAATATTTTCATTATCCTAAAAGTTTTCTTGTACCTGTTTGCAGTTAATTCTCACTCTCACCTTCAGCCATAGGCAAACACCAATCTGCTTTTTATCTCTGTAAATTTGTCTTCTCTAGACATTTCTAGAAAATGGAATGGAATCATACAATATCTATGATATCCAGTCCTTGTGTCCACCTTTTGTCACTTAACATGATGTATTTGAGGTTCATGCATGTTGTAGCATGTATCAGTAGTTCATTGATTTTTATTGTTGAATAGTACTCCATTGTATGCTTACCACATTTTGTTTATCCATTCACTGGTTGATGGGCATTTGGATGGTTTCCAGTTTGGGGCTATTGTGTGTAATCCTGCTATGAACAATCAATCACATACATGTCATTGGGTGGACCTATGTTTTCATCTCTCTTGGGTAAATATGGAGGAATGAAATTACTGGGTTATATGGTAAGTATAGTTAACTTTTTAAGAAACTGTCAAGCCATTTTCCAAAGTAGCTGTACCATTTTATATTCCCACCAGCAATGCAGGAGCATTCCAGTTCCTTCTCATCCTTTCCAACACTTGGCACTGTCTGTCATTTTAATTATAATCACTCAGTATAGTTTTGATTTGCATTTCTTTGCATTTCCCTCATGACCAATGATGTTAGCATCTTTTCCCATCATTATAAGCCATTTGTATATTGCCTTTGGTGAAATTTCTATGCAAACTCTTTGCCCATATTTAAATAGGGTTCCTCTTTAACCTTTGAAACCCTGATTTCTATTCTTACTCCTATTAAAAATGCCCTCATGGAAATAATCCAGTAGTGTTTTAAAATTTGTCTTCTCCTTGACCCTATTGCAGTATTCAATAGTGTCTTCATTAACCCTTCTTGAAATGTCATCTTACTTTGGTGTTCAGGACAAATAGGTTTTTTTTAATTTAATTTTTTATTTTTTTTAATTTGCATTCAAATTAGTTAGCATATAGTGCAACAATGATTTCAGGAGTAGTTTCCTTAGTG
The DNA here is from genome assembly GCF_028749965.1 of Puma concolor. Taxonomy (NCBI): domain Eukaryota; kingdom Metazoa; phylum Chordata; class Mammalia; order Carnivora; family Felidae; genus Puma; species Puma concolor. The sequence goes on along the minus strand of NC_141673.1, from coordinate 19,972,324 downwards.
CCCCTTACCCATTTAGCCCATCCCCCCTCCGACAATCCCTCCAGTAACCCTCAGTTTGTTCTCCCTACTTATGAGTCTCTTACGCTTTGTCACCCTCCCTGTTTTTATATTATTTTTGTTTCCCTTCCCTTATGTTCATCTGTTTTGTCTCTTAAAGTCCTCATATGAGTGAAGTCATATGATTTTTGCCTTTCTCTGACTAATTTCACTTAGCATAATACCCTCCAGTTCCATCCATGTAGTTGCAAATGGCAAGATTTCATTCTTTTTGATTGCTGAGTAATACTCCATTGTGTGTGTGTATATATACCACATCTTCTTTATCCATTCATCCATCGATGGACATTTGGGCTCTTTCCATACTTTGGCTATTGTTGATAGTGCTGCTATAAACATTGGGGTGCATGTGTCCCTTCAAAACAGCACACATATATCCCTTGGATAAATACCTAGTAGTGCAATTGCTGGGTCGTAGGGTAGTTCTATTTTTAGTTTTTTGAGGAACCTCCATACTGTTTTCCAGAGTGGCTGCACCACCTTGCATGCCCAAGGACAAATACTTTTTTGATTCTTCTATGATAATTGGGTTTTTTTGGTTAATAGTCTTCCTCTTGCTCTAACTGGTCCAGTCTGCATGGACTAGACCTATGCCCTCTGCTCTTCTCCTTCTACATTTTATTCCATGGCAAGTTATAATATCTTTAAGGAAATGTCTAAAAGGAAATGAGATATTTAATAATGTCTTTAAGGAAATGGAGTTATCAGAACCTGTGAGGGTTGGAACTGTTGAAGGGGGAGCTGCCTGATAGGAGGTGCAGTAGTAAATTGGAAATGCGGCCACTGTGAGAAGGGATGCAGCCAAGCAGTGAGGGAACAGGAAAGAAACACCCCAAACTTTATCTATTTCCATCCTTTGATCTTATACTAGTGCCTCCCATTGGTTGAAGCCAGAGATTAGGAGAAGCTTGGTAAAGCCATCTATGGGGTCAGCAAAGGGTATGGGAAATGACTCCAGGAGCAAATGGAGAATAGGTGACATAACGTCTTGTTGTTCCTTCATATTCAGAGTCTAAAACAGATGACATCATCTTAGTGCCTAAATCATCTCCCTGTTTTAAATTCTGTGCCCGTTAGGGGTGCCATTACCCTCTCGGTCTCCCAGGCTGGAACCTCAGAAAACACTACAATGCTCAGTCAATCTCTTCTGCTCATAAATTCTGTATCCCTTATTTGTCATTAATCACCTCACTGGTTTGAACCAGACTACTGTTAAGATCTTCTATAAGTGTGAGGTTGCAAGGTTTTATGGTACTCAACATTGCATCATGATTTCATTGAAATTCTCAAGTATGTATTTGTGTCTTGAACAAGACTATAAGCATTTTTTAGGGCAGGGTCTGTTCCTGATACTTCTTCAAATTCTCTCTGGGGTCTATTAGGTTCTATTCTATTAGGTTCTGTTCTGTTAGTTTAGAGACTCAGCAAAGGTTTGTAAAACGAATGAATGAATGATTCAGACATGGTCCTAAAATTTGTCTAAGTCACTTGTCCAAATTACAGATTTTGACAACAAAGAGTCAGCATGTTTCACCACTAAGTGGCATCATCCTCAATGATAATTTCCAAAATGGCCCCATTCCAGGGAGCACATCAGTAAGGCTTCAATGATCATAGTAGCAAGAGTATGATAAGAACAGAACCTGTTGATAAAGCTATTCTCTTTCTGGTGAAAAATTACCAATGGATTACTGTCTGTGCAGATAAATTGCTAAAAAAATATGGCTAAGAATCAAATGTGTTTGCTTTGCTTTTCTATGAATTGTAAATTGTTTTTGTTTTAATTAGAGTTCAGTTTTCTTATCATGAAAAGTGTTGTATTCTTAGTATAGAATAGGCCAAAGAAGACAAAATCTCTTATAGCTCTTCCTGTTGTTTTTGTTTCTCTATAAACGTTTCACCTTGCTTTTTTCTTTTGCAAATTGACCTTTACTTTTTATTGTTCCAAAATAATTCATGCTTACAAAAATAAAAACAATAGAAGTGTATATAGTAAAAAGTTAAAGACTTTGTTCCCTTGAAGGTCCTGCTGCCACTCCCAAGGGGTAACCATTGTTAACATAGTGATGCATATTCTTCCAGACTATTTTTTTTTTTGCAGATTTATTTTTTTTTAAGTTTCAGCACGTTTTATTAAAATTCAGTGTAAATAATATTTCCTACCTGGTCCCTCTCACTCCACCACTCCCCTTAAATGAATCTCAAAGAAGTAATCATTTGTTACCAGTTTGCTATGGATTCTGGTTGTCAACACTTAGGCATTTGGAAATATGTGAGGACATTTGTGGTTGTCATAGTGATTAGGAAGCTCTGTGGCCCGTGGGGGACAAAGTGCTCAGATGTTAACAACTGTGGAATGCCTAGGAGGGTCCCACAAGATAAAACACTTTGTTCCACTTGGAATGTCACAAGCATTTCTGCTCAGAAACCCTAAAGATCTCTTCCCTACTGAATATAAACACACACACACACACACACACACACAGAGCCTTTTTTTCATTCAAAAGAAAAGCTAAACGAATTCGACAGTAAACACTCAAGTACCTACCACCTAGATTCTACTCTTGACGTGTTGCCTTCACTCTTTTTCCCACAAATCTATTCAAATATGTGCCAGTGTCTATGCCAATTCCTATTCAACTATCCATTTTTTTAATGTATTTCAAAATAGGTTGCAAAGATCAGTATACATCATCCCTAAACATTTCACCATTAAGTTGTCTTTTATCTTTTTAATTGAAGTTTGGTTGACACACTATGTTACATTAGTAAATGGCCTTTTAAAAATCTTCTTATACATGGTGATCTACAGCTTGCTCTATAAATCTATCATCAATCATTCAATAACTCAATATTTTTATTGAGGGTTTACTATGTGTCAGATACTATGCTAGGCCCTGGGGTTACACTGATGAGTAAAACAAATACAGTCCCTGAATCATGGAGCTTACTCTAATAGAGATTTTGAAACTTTCTCCATAATAGTAGTAATAATAATAATTAGTAGTAGTATAACAATATTATAGCAATGTATAACAACATTATAACAACAAAATAATTATCATTATTATAACAATATAATAAAATTTTGTGTTTGTTGTGTACACTATATTCTTGACATTGCTCTAAGTATTTTTTTTTTTTTTTTTTTGAGAGAGAGAGAGAGAATGAGCTGGAGAGAGGGTCAGGGGGCGAGAGGGAGAGAGAGAATCATTTATTTTTATATATTTTTTATTATTTATTTTTGAGAGAGAGAGAGAGAGAGAGAGACAGGGTGCCAGGGGGGAGGGGCAGAGAGGCAGGGAGACACAGAATCTGAAGCAGGGTCCAGGCTCTGAGCTGTCAGCACAGAGCCCAACATGGGGCTTGAACCCATGAACCACAAGATCATGATCTGAGCCAAAGTTAAACACCTACCTGACTGAGCCACCCTTGTGCCCCAAAGAGAAGGAGAGAGAATCTTAAGCAGGTTCCACACTCGATGCAGACCCCCATATGGGACTCAATCTCACAATCGTGAGATTGAGACCTGAGCCAAAATCAAGGATCAGACACTCAACCAACTTAGTCACCCAGGTACCCCTAAGTATTTTAAATATATTAACTAATTTAACCCTATAAAGTAGAACAGTTATAATCTTCACTTTGCAGATGATGAGACTGAGACACAGAAAGTAACTTGCCCAGGATCACAAAGCTAGGAAATAACAGAGCTGGAGTATAAACCCAGACAGCCTAGCTCCAGAGTCCACAGGCTGTACCACTACACCACTGCCTCTCCCATATTATCACCATGTTAATAGTATATGATCTACCCTATTCTTTTTTCACAGGTGCATAATATTCCTCAGAATTAATTTCATGCAATGTATTTAATGAATCCCTTACTTTGAAAATAATTTTTCACTGTCATATTTAATGACACAGCAAATATACATGTTCTTAAATTTTTGTGTATGCACATATTTTGGTTAAATATGTAATAGAAGTAGACTTGCTGAGTCAAAGGTATGCACATTTTAATTCATTTGATTTGATTTGATTTGATTTGATTTGATTTGATTTGATATTATTTTTTTTAACAGAGAGAGTGTGAGCAGGGGAGAGGGGCAGAGGGGAGAGAGAATCTTAAGCAGGCTCCGTGCTCAGCGTGGATCCCAAAGCAGGGCTGGATCCAATGACCCTGGGATGATGACCTGAGCCAAAATCAAGAGTAGGTCTCTCAAATGACTGAGCCACCTGGGAACCCCTACACATTTTAATTCTAATAGATATTGGATAACTGCCTTCAAAAAATGTTACACCAATCAGGTGGCATTTGAGAAACCTCACTAGTGTTTTAATTTTACTTCTGTAATTACCATGCAGATGGAGCAAATTTCTCCCCTCTGGTGCCTAGACTATAAAATATTTATGAGCATAGTGTTTTCATAGACTTCCAAACTCCCTTCAATCACTAAATGTTAGTCTATAACTTTACTATGTGTGATGCTTTTGAATGAAACCAATTGTAAGGGTGTCTTCCTTCCTTCCTTCCTCCCTCCCTCCCTCCCTTCCTTCCTTCCTTTTTTCTTTTTGGTCAGGCCTATTGAAATAAAATTTACATACAATGTAACTAACCCTTTTAAAATGTACAGTTCCATGAATTTTGATAAAATGTACATTTTTATAACCATCACCACAATCATGGTAGAGGATTATTCCATCACCCAAAAAAGTTCCCTCATGCCCCTTTGAGGTCATTTCCTACTTTTACCCCCAGCCTGTAGATGTCATTGATCTGTTTTTTGTATCTGTAGTTTTACCTTTTCTAGGATGTCGTATAAATGAACTCATCTGGTATATAGCTTTTTGTGTCTTTTTGTACTTACATTCATGTTGTTTCATCTCTCAGTAGTTATTTCATGTTTACTTCTGAGTGGTTTTCCATTGTGTGGTTTGTACCATGGATCAGTTCACCAACTGAACGTTTCAGTTGTTTCTGGTTTATTGCCATTATAAATGAAGCTGTTGTGGGCATTCTTGGATAGATCTTTGTGTGGACGTATTCACTTTCCCTTGCATAAGTACAAAAGAATGGGATGACTGGGTCATATAATAAGTGTATGTTGAACTTTCTGTGATATTGCCAAACTGTTTTCCAAAGCGTCTCTAACTGCATTCCAGTTGACAGTTCCTTCAGAGTTCCAGTTCCTTCAGAGTTTCACCAGCAGTTGGTAATCTACTGGATATGTGCTAATGTCCCATTGTGGTTTCCATTTGCATTCCCTTATAGAGTAATGATGTTGAACATCTTTTCACGTGCCACCTGTATATTTTCTTTAGGAAAGTGTTCAAATCCTTTGGCCATTTTAAAATTGTTTTTTTACTATTGTGTTTTGAGAGTTCTTTTTATATTGTGGATACAAGTGCTTTATTATATATGTGTTTTACAAATATTACCTTCTAGTCTGTGCCTTGTTTTTTCATTTCTTAACAGTGTTTTACACAAAGGAAAAGGCTTTGGTGAAGTCCAATTGATCAATTTTTTCCTCTTGTGGTTCATATTTTTGGTCTGTCTTGAGAAACTTTTGCCTAACCCAGATTTCTCAACCTTAGCACTATTAGCATTTGGTGATGGATAATTCTATTGTATGTGAGGGATCCCTTGTGTATTGTACAGTGTTTGCCAACATTCCTGGTTTCTACTCGTTAGATCCTAGTAGCAATTCCCCATCTAAAGTTGTATTTGCCAAAAATGTATCCAGACACTGCCAGGTGTCCCCTGGGGCCAAAATCACCCCTGGTTAAGAACCACTGGTCACTTCCAAGATCATAAATATTTTCCTTTGACACTTCTGGAAATTTTTTTAGGTTTAGCTCTTATATTTAAGTCTATGATCAATTCTAAATTAATTTTTGTATATGGTGTGAAGCACAGTAGTTTTTTTTCTTTTTCTTTCCTTTCTTTTCTTTCTTTCTTTCTTTTTTTTTTTTTTTTTTTTTGGTATATCATTATAGCACATTTTGCAGAAAAGACTTTGCTTTGTCCACTGAATTGACACCTTTTCAAAAATCAGCTGACTTTTATTTGTGGGTCTATTTTTGTTTTCAATTAGCAATAATCGCTCCTCGGATAAACCTCACTGGCTACCATACTGCCACTGTGCAAAGCCTGTGGGCCTATTTTTGGATTCTCTCTTCCATTCCATCAAACTTCATGTCTTTCCTGACACAGATACCATACTCTAACTTGATGTGAAATCTTGAAATTAGATAATTTGAGTCTTCTAACTTTGTTTTCTTTTAAAAAAATGTGTTGACCATTTGGATCTTTTGATTTTCCATAAAATTTTAAGTTTTATGGAAACTTGATTTCTACATAAAAAGGGTCTTTGAGGGGCGCCTGGGTGGCGCAGTCGGTTAAGCGTCCGACTTCAGCCAGGTCACGATCTCGCGGTCCGTGAGTTCGAGCCCCGCGTCGGGCTCTGGGCTGATGGCTCAGAGCCTGGAGCCTGTTTCCGATTCTGTGTCTCCCTCTCTCTCTGCCCCTCCCCCGTTCATGCTCTGTCTCTCTCTGTCCCAAATATAAATAAACGTTGAAAAAAAAATTAAAAAAAAAAAAAAAAAGGGTCTTTGGGATTTGGGTTGAGATTACATTAAATCATTAGGTCAATTTAGAGAGAATTACACCTTGATACTAGTGAATCTTTCAATTCGTACACATGAGACTTTTCTCCAGTTATATAGACTTCTTTTGTTTTGAATTAAATGCTGTACATGTTTTATAGTTTTCATCTTCTCCATTCTTTTTTCAATCTCAGATCTTTCTTCTGTACTCATTGTTCTTTCTGAAATACATTCTTTCGATGTTGCTTTAGTGAGAAAGTCTAGTGGTGATAAAGATTCTCAGTTTATCTGAAAATTCTCAATTTATCTCAAAAGAGTTTTCTGTAAAAACTTTGGAGCTATCCTTCCACACTCATCTAGTTTCCTCTGTTACTGTTTAGAAATCAGTAGTTAAGGGTGGGTAATCTGTTTTTTCTGTCTGGCTGCTTTTAATTTTTTTTTTTTCTGTCTTTTTTGGTGTTCTGCAGTTCCAATGCTGGCTGTTGACATTTTTAAGGCATTTAGTATTTCCATGCAGAACCCTGGAATGTTCTTCCATGTATTTATTTCTCTTTTTTAAAGAATTAGTTATCTTGAAATTTTATACAAGTCTACCACCAAAACCACCCTTGTTATTGAGTCAGCTATTCCCTTATATGGAGTGTTACCTTCTCTTAGGCACCACATTGGTCTCCTCCAGGAAATCTAAACCCAATTAAAACCCTGTTTTGACATATGACACATTATATAACATCAAAGAAATCTAGATTCTAAGAAGAAATATTTGTAAGTTATATATGTTAAATGTGTGCTCTACCTGTTAAATTAAAGCCTAAAAAAAAACAAACAAACAACACAGGAAACCATCCTATGATAATGCTTCAGATCTCCAAATATCAGTGTCAACTCCACCCCTGCGTTTGATAGCCCTCGAATACCTTTTGGAATTCCTCTTTCTCCAGTACACAGCCACCATGGTGGATGGCCATATGTCCCCTTGAGGAAGGACTGGGAGAATCATTATAGAATGCTCCTGTGGTGTGGTTTCAGGGTTCCTCCTCCTGGTGATCTGGCCACCTCTTCAGTCAACTAGGACCAGATCTGATAACTGACTCAGGCTCAAGAACTGGGCAAAAGATCATGACTTCCTAGTGGATGACCACCTTCATTTTGTCAAACACAGTTTCTTGACAGTATATATCTAGCATTAAGCACAGGGATTGACACATAGTAAGCCCTCAAAACATATTTGGTATATGAATGAAAGATGTTTTGGTTTTCCTAGATATAAAAGTTTAGGGTGGTATACATACCTCAGTTAATCAATTGATTACTAAAACTTTTACCTGTCATTAAGTATCCTATTTGACTTACAGGGAGAAGATAGAGGACTCCTCAAGAGAAGAGTCTCTGGAATCAATCAGTGTAGATTTGATAACGCATCCCCTCTTACTATCCCTGAGCCTCATTCTCTCATCTGTAAAATAGGTATAATAGCCTCTCTGACCCATAATAGTAGGTCTCTTTCATTCATAATTGATCTAAACATTTGCACTAGTCTCCACCCCACTTGGTTGGAGGGAGAAGGGAAGCAGTAAAATGGGATGCCACAAGAGTTAAACCTGCCAAGTAAAGTTATCTTAGTGTGTGCTGTTTAAACTGTCTCTTGCTGGGTAAATATTCAATAATCTAATCTGTAACTCTACATCAAAGCCATTTCCTCCTTCCTCCCCTTCTTACTTTTCAGGGTGTCTGAGTTCAATGGGAAAAGCCGTGTACCCTCTTAGCGGGAAGAAGTCCTTATGTCCCAAAGTGGATCTTTCTGTAGGCTTTGAAATGTTTGTTGGTCTTAGAGACCCTCCTCAAATTAGTATCCTAGATATCAATGTCTGTGGAGACCCTGGGGACATTTGCTGTTGGAATGTGCAGAATTTAGACTATTGGCCTGTACTCCTGGTTGGACTGGGCCCAGTGATCCACAAATGCTGACTTGGCCCGACCTTAGAGAACTCAGGCATTTTCTCTGTCAGACCTGTGGCAGAGGTTGCCAAGTCACTTCTTGCTCCTACACCTCTTTCCCCGTGGTGGCCCCAAGGCAGGTTACCACTCAATTACCTTCCACTTCTAAAAGTATATGAAGGAGGGGGGATTTGGTTCCATCCAAGCCATCGAGGGAGGCTCCTTCCGTCTCGTCAACTATTGTTGCGTCCCTGTGTTGCAGGATCTTTTACCATAATACCTGGGATCCGTTGTCTCACTGCTTTGAAGAATGAAGAGATGGACACAAATGAGCAACAGGCAAGAGTTTATTAGAGTATAAGATTAGAAAGGAAGAATAGTAGGAAAGCTTTCTTTCCGGAGAGGGGACATTCAAAAGTGAGTGCCCATGCTATAATAGGCAAGGGTATTATAAGGGGTTTTATAAGGGGTATTATAAGGGTTTTATAAGGTTTTGGTTAGCCCTCCCCTCACCCCTGTTCCCTCTCAGGTCCCACCCTTATTGGCCTAATACCTCTAGGTTCTGGGAGGCCCACTTCTGATTGGCTCAATTCCATGGTGTGAGGGGTGGCCTAAGGCCATACTCAGGTCTTTTTGTCAAATTCCTGAGGGAAACCTGTGGGGGAGTAGGTGGGATTCGTTACATTCTTAAGAGGAAACTTAAGCCTGAGGGGGTTTGCTGTGGTCAGACACGTATGTCCAATATATGTGTTTTTCCCTACCCAAGGACCTCAGGTCCTATCCTTTCCTTCTCTGCCTATTTTATCCTATTTTTTTCCCCAGTCATATGAGGGGTGGTCCATGGCCATATAATTCCTTGTGGGTCATATGTTTTATGGCCTACTACTTATTTTTAGTTAGGTCTTTTGTCAAATTCCTGAAGGATGCCTAAAGGGGAGTAGGTGGTGTCTGTTACATTAAGAGGAACCTTACCCCTGAGGGGGGGTTGCTGTTGTCAGACATTCCCAGCCTTGTTCCAAAATATGTGTTTTTCCCCACCCAGGGACCTCAGAGCCTAGTCTTTCTGTCTCTGCCTATTTCATCCTATCTTTTTCCATCATACCTGCAGCCACTCTGAGTAGGCCTAGGGACACTCTTGAGTGGTGTTTTCTCCTTTAAAAAAAGCCAGGACACCTTTACATTTGGTTTATCTCCTCACTGCAAACCATGGTTTCCCCTTTGTTAAAGAACAGAAATTCAACTGAGTAAATTTGAAGATTTAATTAGCCTTATTTAGTGATTCATGAATGGGAAAGCATCACATCTAGCAAGTAGAGGGGAGTCCAAGGAGCCATACAAAATAGAAGGTTTTTATAGGAAAGAGGGTGGGACAAGAATGTTATTAGCAGGAGAAAGGATTGTTGCAGGTAAGGTCACGGTCCATTAGGGAGAAAGGGCAGGAGTCTTACTAGGTAGATTACCTTATTATTCCTTTGGGGAATGGAAAGAGTCCATGTGACAAATTACCTCATTGGTGTTATCAGAAAATACCTGACTGATTAGTTAATACTTTTATTTCTGGGAGAGGTTGAAACTACTAGAAGTTTAGGTAGGAAGCCCTGGTTTGGAGACTTAGCCTAAGTGACACCATTTTGGGCCTGTAATTTTCTTTTTAACACCTTTTTTTTTTTAAGCTTATTTATTTATTTTTGGTGGGGAGGGGCAGAGAGGGAAAGAGAATTCCCAGCAGACTCTGGGATAACTAACAGCACTTGGTGCGGGGCTCGATTTCACGAACTATATCATGAACCATGAGATCATGACCTTGATCGATGGGATTTTGGGATGTTCGTGGGGGTTTGGAGCTGACAGCCAAGAAAGAATTCTTTAAGACGTCTTTGGTGCAAAAAGGTGATTTTATTAAGGCACAGGGACAGGACCCATGGGCAGGAAGAGCTGCACTGGGGTTGTGCAGAGTGACTGCTTATACACTGTGGAGTTGGGAGAGGTAAAGTCAAGAGAAAGTTTCTTAAAGAGATTTTCCTTTGCTAAAGAGGATTTACAGTTTACTGGAGGCCTAGGTATTGTCAAGCTAAGGTTGTTTTTCCCTCTAGCAAAGCATTATTAAGATAATAGGGAGTTCCTAGAGATAGGCTATTGATAAGATTGCCTTTTTCTTGTAATTTACTAAGATATTTGTAAACTGATGGAAACTTATCAGTTTAACTTTTTGTTTTCTGTCCTTTCCTTTGTCCTTGGGTAGCCAGGAGTGTCCAAGGAATATCACACATATCCCACCTGGCAGAGGTGGTGGTGAGGGGAGGGTTGGCTTGTGCTTTGCTCTTAGCTTGCCTTATGCTCCCTCATCAACCTGAGCCGAAATCAAGGGTCAGATGCTTACCTGACTGAACCTTCCAGATGCCCCTTTTTAACACTTTTCTAATCAACTACAACACATTGAAGTTTCAGCAGGGAGCTTGGGCTGTGTGCCAAGCAAGGGTCTTGATGTCTAATCTCTTCTCCCACATCTTCCACAACCTGTACCAGTAGACAACAGGTGGCTTCCCAAGAGTACCCTTCTTCCTGAAGAGCATCAGAGTATGCCACTGCATATGGAGTATTTTGAGCTAAAGGCCATTGAGAAACAGCAGATAGAGGAAAAACTCCAAAATAGAATATAAATTTTCCTTTTGTAAAGGACAGCTACATTTATAAAGGAAATTTCCATTTGTAAAAGGAAGCAGGACAGAGGAATACTTCACAACTCTTACCAGCCTGCAAGCACTCAGTAAATCTGCATAGCAGATCTTACTAAACAATCTTCCCTAACCATACTTTACCAGGTCACCTTCTTATAACTTGCATTTCCTTACCTCCTCTAATCCAAAAGGCCCAAAATGGCATATAATCCAAAATTCCAAGTACCACTTGGAATTTTGTTTAGCCTAAAATGGCATATAATCCAAAATTCCAAGTACCACTTTGATTTGTTTATCTGTGAGTATCCCCATATGTCTGTTCAATGCACATATTAATAAACTTGTTTGCTTTTCTCTTATTAATCTGTCTTTTGTTAGTCTCATGTTCAAGGCCCCAGCCAGAGAACCTAAAATAGGTAGAGGAAAAACTATTTTTTCCTCTCTTATATTCCTTAATCTAAAGCTAGTTGCTTTCCCTTTCTCTGAGCCAATAAAACAGTCCAAGGCTTGAGGCACCTGGATGGCTCAGTTGGTTAAATGTTTGACTCTTGATTCTGCTCAGGTCATGATCTCACAGTTTTGTAAGTTGGAGCCTTGCATGGCTCTGCACTGACAGCCTGGAGCCTACCTGAAATTCTCCCTCTTTCTCTACCCCACCCCCTGTAAGTGTTAAATTGTAGTGTTGGGCTAACCTGTAGCCTTAAGAAATAACAGCTTTGTTTTAACACTGTAGATTAAGAGATAACAGCCTTGTCCTATCAATCTAGAGAACAAAAGTTCAAGGAAAATCAACTGGATTAGTGTTTGATTGGATTGGGGCAAGGGCATGTCTGAACTGTTTCCACCCCCATCTGGGAACTATTTCTTTGTTTTGTTCCCAGATGATGATAAGACGATGTGGTCGGCTATAAGAACTCTGTACCCGGCTGTTCGTGACCGCATTCTGGTCAAGAGTGTCCGTCCCGATCGGTTGGCCTTGCCTCTCATTGCAATAAACTTTTTTGTGACTGTCACTGGTGCCCGTAGCATTCTGTTTTAGGAGTCGTGTGGATGCAACACTCCCACTCGCACTCTCTCTGTCTCTCTCAAAATAAATAAATTTATGAGAAGAAAGAAAGAAAGAAAGAAAGAAAGAAAGAAAGAAAGAAAGAAAGAAAGAAAACAGTCCAAGCCTTGAAGTTAAGAATGTTTGTAAGAGAAGGAAACAGATTACAGAGAAAAGAACTATTTGGGGGAGGTATTTCTACAATATTAAACCAGTTACATCATCCTTTAACTAGAAAATTTGAGTGTTCTCCCACCTCACCCTTGCCCACCTTTTTTTAAATTAACTATAGAAAATGAAGAAGCTATACAATTTTATACAGCTGAGGTATAATATTTAAAATTTTAACCATAAACATTAGAGCTCAATATTAGGATGATAATGGTGATAATGACAAATAACAATGATGGAGTTGAGGAAAAACACAGAAAACTGGATTTGGCAGGAACCAAAGTTCAAGATAGCAGGCAGTGAGTGACTGATCATGGGTAGGGGGTTGGTATGAGTTGAGCCCATAAATACAGGTGTTAGAAATAAGCCCATCAACCCAATCAAAGGAGGGATGCAAAGACTCAGAGCACAGTGAAGTGAGGCTTTAAGCAACATTCTTGCAAAAGCAGGTGTCTGATGGACAAGCATACTCGGGGCAGTTACAACAGACAATTTATCTCCTAGCATGGAAGCCCCTTCCCTGGTTCCTCATTGGCTGAGTACTACAGAGGTTACAGCCTTATCCGGATATCGCCTATGCCCACATAAGGTAAAAAGTAGTCTGATTGGAACAAATGTACGTTCCCTGAGGTGACACAAAGACTTTCAGTCCCTTCTCCCTTTGTTCTTTAGCTCAAGCTCATTACAAAGCCTGCAAAAAAAGGCCTGCGAAACAGAGACAGGAAGAATAATCAGGAAGTGAAGTGTCTAAGGTTTTGGGACTCCATTGTGTGTCGGGGGGGGGGGAGGGTTCTTACATATTTCCAGTAGGTTGTAAACCTATTGTTAATTAGACAACAAAGCTTTTATTTGGTATTTCTGAAAATGATTCATCTCCTTTACTTCTCACAATAGGCAGGGAAGGGGACATGTGGGATGTGCTCTTCTAGGCACTCCAGTGCTATCAGGGCTTTTCTGTTCTGGTGTTTGGAATGTTCTGGTCATCGCAAAATGTCTTCATCAGTGTCTCAAGGAAAGGCATTAAGAAATAAACACAATGCTTGGGTGGCCTGGGTGGGTCAGTCGGTTGGGCATCTGATTTCGGCTCAGGTCATGATCTTGCAGTTCGTGAGTTCAAGCCCTGCATCGGGCTCTGTGCTGACATCTCAGAGCCTGGAACCTACTTTGGATTCTGTGTCTCCGTCTCTCTCTTCCCCTCCCCTGCTTGTGCCTTCTCTCTCAAAAAGAAATAAACATTAAACAAATTTTTTTTAAATAATAAAAATTAAAAAAAAAAGCACAATGGGTTTAAGTTAGAGCATGAGTCAGCAGCAGTCTTGTCTACTTCTGGTTTTAACTATTGGGGTCTATAGTTGAGCAAGAGGTCTTGTTGACCTTCCCTTTTCCTGTTCTCTCTCCTCTTCCATGACCTTGTTTCATCACTTACTTCCTGAACTAGGAAATCTTCAAGTTCTCTCTCCCTTGGATACGATTCCATCCTAACCCATAAATATGAGTGTTTCCCCGTTATGTATTTGTGTACTTCTGTACCTATCATCTTAGAATAGAATTCTGAACCTACTGCCTTTACTCCTCAGTCCAATGCAATCCAACTTTTATTTGTACCACTGTACTGAAATATTTTTTAATAAAGATTGTCAATGACTTCGTATCTTCCCAAACCAATCTTTCCTCTTCTCATGCTGGATTTCACTACAGCATATACTCCCTTGATGATCTCACATATTTTAGTGGTGTACCACCTCCTGTCCACTGATGCCTCCCAAGTCAATCTCCAACTAGCTATCAGTTGTCTTCACCTAGGTATCCTACAAGCATCTTATTCATTAAACTGTTGTATATCTAAAACCAAACTCGTAATCCTCCATATTTCTTGTGTTCCCTGGCTTAGTTAAGGGTTAATATGCCCTGAGCCTCTGCAGGAGGAAACCTACCCCATTTCCTCTTCAGTTCTTCTTATTCCATTCATCCAATTGTTCACCAAATCCTTTTTCTCCATCCACAATCCACTGCCTTACATTACTTTTTTGCATTTCTTAGAAAGCCCCACCTGTCATTAATCCCCAGTGATATCTCTAGTCCATGCACCCAGAGCCTGCTGAAGATCTCACCAGAGACAACAAATCTGATAATGACATCTTCTACTCACCTTCTCCTCACAGGTTGCTCCCAGGTTGTGTTCAAATATCTTAGCATATTAACGGAAGACCTTTCACAATGTCATCACCACAATCTTCCCAGCCTTATTTTCATGTGTTCCAGTCACTGTAGACCTCTTTTCATCCCCCAAGCAAACTAAGTTCATTTGAACTCTGTGACTCTGACTTCAGGCACTGAGTGTTGTCTTTATTCTTAATCACAAAGCACAACATCTGACAAATTGTATCTCCTCAATCAATGTTTATTGGATGAATTAAGCACAAATCCTAGATGGTGGGTTCTTCAATAAGATATTGATTATTAATTAAGTAAAATAATTATAAAAGAAATGCCTCCTTCAAAAAAACTTTCTTTTTTTATTTTTTTTTCAATATATGACATTTATTGTCAAATTGGTTTCCATACAACACCCAGTGCTGATCCCAAAAGGTGCACTCCTCAATACCCATTACCCACCCTCCCCTCCCTCCCACCCCCCCCATCAACCCTCAGCTTGTTCTCAGTTTTTAAGAGTCTCTTATGCTTTGGCTCTCTCCCACTCTAACCTCTTACTACTTTCTTTTTTGGATGGGGGAGGCAAATAATTGCCTGGTGTCCTGATTTTTCCATCATTATCCCGGCCATGTTCAAGTCTTGTGTAATTCATGTCAGGCTATCAAACTGACAAAGCCTTCCCCACTCTTCTGTAATATTTTTACTGTGTAGAGAAATTTATTCATGACATCATAGTAAACATGAGTATCATACCTCAGTTTTTCCATAGATAGTGGTAACTAAAGCATGAACTGCACCTCATAATAAAACCCGATGTAGGACTGTTGCCATAAATAGAGATTTAGATTAGTTAAACTGAGAAAGTCAGGTCATATGAGTTCCTATATTTGCAAGTTAATTTAGAAAGTATCAAGGGGAAGGGAGAAAAAAAAAAACCTCTTAAAATTTACAAGAAATTCTCACCCTCATTGTCAAAATGGAAATTCCCAAATTTCTCCCATGTGTTCTTTCTTCTTTATCTCTGGTAGCATAAAAACACCTACCAGAAAATATTCTGAAACTGAAGAAGTATCTGGTATCATTGCCCAAACATGTAGTAACTTGTAATGATCAGTTATCTTCACTAACTGGTATCACTCACATGAAAGGCTCTGGTTTCTCTCCGAGTAACTGAAATTTTTAAACCTTTGCCGCAGCTTTGATTTCTGTACTCAGTGATATGGGATTAATAGCACCTCTTAAGAGATGTGAATATGTTGATGGTATATATAGTTGTATATACAATTGTATAAAGCTGTTAAGCTGGTACAATTAAGCTGGTATCAAGCATGTATCCATAGACTTTGTCACAAAAAGCCATTTATTAATCATTTATTTTGTGTCAGTGCTTGGCACTGGAGATACAAATAAAGGAGATTCATTTCCTGCTTACAAAGAGTTTAGAGTCTAGTGGGTAGACTGACAAGTTAACATCGTGGACATTTAGTCGGATATATATTAGAATATATAATAGAAGTAGCCCAGAATGTTTTTGAATGCATAGGAGTGGCACAGAGGTCAGACCTTGGGAGTATTAGGGGAGACATCCTGAAGCAGGTCACTGCTGTGGTGAATCCATTCATCAAATAGTCATTAAACTACCCATGTCAAGCGCTGTTCCAAGCCTGTGAATATAGCAGTGAAAAATGCAGAAAGTCCTGTCCTTATGGAGTTTACAGTTTTGGAGAATATCCTGAAGGAAGTTTTCCAGATGAACAATCTAAAAAGAAAATGAACAATTTGTCTTTAAGGATTCATTATGCACAAGTGAGTATAGTTTAGGCACTAGAAAAATCTGGCTCACTTTGTAATTTCTGTCCTATTCAAAATGTGTTGAGAACATGTTGAAATTTCCTGCCTTTGTATACAGACGGGTGACTGCTTTCTGTACTTGGGAACAGGGCCCAGAATGCATTCACAACTCAGGGGTCCCTGCCATAATAAAGACACACACACATACACACACACACACACACACACACACACACACACACACACAGAGTGGGCCATTCACACAGTGACCAAGACTGAGTCATGACATCCCCATGGTGACAATATCCCTGTGCCAGAAGCAGGAATACAGGGAAGGGATTCCACCTAACCCCTAACCCCAAGAGCATATTTTAAGTTTCTTCCTGATCATAAAAAGGAGACAACTTATATATAGTGCTTTTAAAAGAGATGGTACATGTTGGTATGTGTGCCTTTTTTTTCCAAGCAATGGTAACACACATTCACTCCGATAAATCTATTGGACTTTTTCCAAGGGCTCTTGGAAGAATGATGGTGACATGCCACTTGGGTGGAAAGATCCCTGTGCCACTGCCATGCATTGAAAAACATGCTATTTTAATTCTAAATGTATTGAATTGCAGTACTTCTTATTCACTTTAGTTCTCCTGTGTTTATTGTTCATAGCAATGTTTGTTAACCTCTACCTGACTCTGTGAATCTGGAAATACCATGTAATGTCAACCTAGTTCAGATGAGTTCGGGAAGGTGGGAGACTCAAGTGAAGTAGATGTACATCCTAGTTAAGATAATGTGAGCTTCTATAGTAGAAAGACCCAGAAATCTTAAAAGCTTCAGTTTCTCATTTATGAAAAGGCCCAGAGGAGTGCTTCTTAATGGTGGCGTGTGGGGGTTTCGGTGGAGTGCATTGCTTCACAAAGTTGTTCAGGGACCTAGGTTGACAGTCTCAATCCATAACATGTGGCTTCCAAGGTCATCATGGGCACTGACATCTAGCCAGTTGATGGGGGAGGAGAGAAAGTAAAAAAGGCATACTCACTTTTTCACCCCCTGTACTGGAGAATGACTCACATCTTCCATCGGCAAGAACTAGTATGATCCCACCAGGAGGAAATGAAGTCCATGTCCGAGAAAATTCCTTCCCAGCAAGAGCTACACAAAGAAAAAGGAGCAGGAACTTTCTTTCTAGGTGAACATCTAATCATTTCTGCCACAATATATGCTTTCTGGTTTTACAATTTAGAAAAGCAATATGATCGTCATAAGGTGACTAATGAAGTGTGAGGTTTTAAATATGAGATCTTAACATTGATCTAGGAGTAAATAAATGTAACTTTTAAACTTATTTTGGAATAATTTTACATTTATAGAAAAGTTGCAGAGGTGGCAAAGAAATTGAGATGATACATGACCCATGTGCTCCTAATAGTAACATCTCATGTTACCATCAGCTATGCTACAGGCTTTGGCCAGATGTCTCCAGTTTTTCCACTAAGGTTCCACTAAGTTTTCTGTTCCAGGATCTAATTTGGGATACCATATTGCATTTAGTCATCATGTCTCCTTTGTCCTAATATGGGACAGTTTTTCAGTCTTTTATTGTTTTTCATAACTTTGACACTTAGAAGGTACTAATCAGGTATTTTATAGAATGGCCTTCAGTTTGTTTTCTTATGATTAAACCATGGTGTGGGTATGGGTTTGGGGGAAAATACCACAGAGGTGATGTACCTTCTTCTTATCACATCGTATTATTGTATGTGTATAATAATATAGAGAGTATTAATTTATTACTGATTTATTATCAACTCTCATCACATTGTATTATTATATGTATATAATAATATATAGAGTATCAATCTATTACTGATTTATTATCAGGTTAACTTGGGTCATCTGGTTAATGTGGTATCTGCCAGATTTCTCCTCTGGTAGAGATACTTTATTTCTCTTCCATACTGTAGGCTTCAAAGGCACATCACTAAGTTCAGTCCACATTCAAGAAGAGAGGATACTGCGAATTTTAGAATGGAGAAATAATTCAAGTTTTTACTGCCTGTAGGTAAAAATATATACAATAAATAAAGACATGGTGAGGGAAATGGGATTTACAGTGCTAATTTTTATACTCTTTTATCTGGTATTAAAGAGCTGAGTAATGACAAGTGACCAAGTTGCTGAACTGTAATTTTTTTTGTTGCTTTTGCAAAAAATATGCTATATTTCTAGTAAAATAAATGGCCCTAATGCGGTACCCCAGCTTCTTCTTCTAATAATGATGGACTAGGAAATTCAGATAAATGAAAAATCTGGGGAAATATAAAAACATCTTCCTAGAAGTATCAAAGATTTAACCGAATTATGAGGAGTTTTGGGGCCAACATCCCCCAAAA
The DNA here is from genome assembly GCF_028749965.1 of Puma concolor. Lineage (NCBI taxonomy): Eukaryota > Metazoa > Chordata > Mammalia > Carnivora > Felidae > Puma > Puma concolor. The sequence goes on along the minus strand of NC_141673.1, from coordinate 19,953,488 downwards.
GAATAGAAATCCAGAGAAGTGAGCCCAGTTCTGGGGCTGTGTTTGCTTAGGGACATCTGTTATCAGGAGAGGCCACTGAGCAGGGCTTTCAACTACCTTATAGGTTATGGTCAGGGTAATAAGTCTTGGAGGCCAGGGCTATGGAGCTGAAGGAATGGTGAAGAAGAAACAACCAGCCCTCATATATACCACAAGTCTCGCTTCAAGCTATCTGGGTGGATAGAAAACCTCAAGCCCTAAAATGATATTCAGATGATGCTGAATAGCAAGTGTCCCTGGTGCAAGTAAGAAGTAAACAGAATACTCACTGGAGATAGCCAGTATCATTTAAGACCTAAAATGATTTCTAAAAATATTTCTAAAAATAATTTTTCAAATACAATATCTAATATTCAACTAAGATAACTTAATATGGTGCCTGAAAATGGGAACTCCAGGGACATAAAAGCACACTTTAAGAGGGAAACCAAAAGACTGCAGTTTGAGTTTGTAAATTATCATTACTTGGTAGAAGAAATAAGCCTCTTAAGCAAATTTAGCATATGCAAATCCAGATTTACAAAGGGGATATATGATGGGGTAATTTACAAGAGGATACATTATAGTATTACAAAGGTGGTATTTAGAAAAATGAATTTATACTCAGTTTTCTAGGAATATGGCCTATCAGACAACTGGGGACCTAAGATTTAGAGACACCATAAAGGGGACGTGATAACCAATATGGGAAGTATTAGTTGTGGCTACACGTAAGAGAAAATTCCCTACATAATAGTGTTTTAAGTAAAATGGAAGTTTATTTCTCTTTCATATAAAAGAAGCCTAGAGCTAGATAAAAATCAGGGCTGCCTCAGCAGCTCCATAATGTCAACAGGGACGATGACACCAATCTTTTTGTTCCACTGTTTTCACTTACAGCTTCTTTCCTCAAGGTCAATGACTGCATAGTCCAAGATGGCTGCTGGAATCTAGCCATCCCATTATGTTGCAAGTCAGTTTCCCTTGAGCAGCCTTCTTCTATCATATAACACTTATATGTTAATAAGTGGACAGAACCAAGTCACACGGCCACCCTTAGCTGCAAGGGAAGCTGGGAAATGTAATCCTTTTGTGTGGGGGCAAAATGTGTCCATTCTAAGTTGGGGATTTATTACTAAGGAGAAAGGAAAAACGGATGCTGCACTGGGTAGCTAGTGGTCTCTATCACAACAGTAAATAAGGGATCAAAACTTTAAAAGGAAGTATGCTAAAGTCTCAAGTAGTATTTCATAGGTATTATATAACATTAAAAATATAGACAGGTAATATATAATGAAACTGTTACACACAGGTTATTAGAAGCAATGAAATTGATATAATACTTTCAAATAATTTAGGATGTTTACAGATTTTAAAATGTTCATCTTGCCCTTTGGCACAGCAATCCCACTCATGGAAATTTGCCTAAAGGAAAAAAGAAATACCGAAACAACTGAGATGCTTGTAGAATGTTATTTAAAATAGGGAAGTACTTGGATTAATACACATGCTTAGTATTGGGGGCAGTGAAGTATAGTGCATTAATTCAATGGACAAATATAGAGTAATGAAAACCAGTAACCCCAAAACTATAATAACATGGAGTAGATATTTAATACATAAAGATAATAAAGCTACAAATTTGTAATTACAACTTGATTTTGAATATTCCTATGAGTAAGAACCAAATGATAATTAGGAAATTGGGAAAGTTGACTTGTTGGCAGAGAATTATAGATGCTTCTCTATAGATGCTTCTTATTTTTACTGTTAAATAATATTGTGTAATATTTTGAAATTTTTTTCAAATCCAATGTATTCATAAATACTTACATAATAATAAAAGATAACTGCATATATCATAAGGAGTTTCTAAAATTTTAGAGCTTTGGAATTTGAACAGTGAGACAGTTCCTCACAATGGATAGGGTTACAAGTTTTTGAGCCACATAGATCTGGATTCAAATTCTGCATCTCCATTAACTAGCTCCATGAATTTGAGCCTTATTTCCTCAGCCATAAAAGGGAGATGATACCTAAGTGCTCATGTGAAAATTATTTAGATCAGGAAGCATACTTTCAACAAATTGTGGTCACCAAGGAAGAATGTCTTCATCTTCAAAAGGTCAGTCTAACCAGATCCTTACTTTGAGTCAGTGTGGCTTTGACAGAGAGAAAGTCAGGAATTAATTCAAGGGGAGAAGCACAACTTTCATTAAAAATCCTAAAGAGGGCGCCTGGGTGGCTCAGTCAGCTGAGCATCTGACTTCTGCTCAGGTCATGATCTCACAGCTCATGGGTTCAATCCCCATATGGGGCTCTTGTGCTGACAGCTCAGAGCCTGGAGCCTGCTTCAGATTCTGTCTCCCTCGCTCTCTGCCCCTCCCCCACTCATACTCTAGCTCTGTCTCAGAAATAAATAAAACATTAAAAAAAAAAAATCCTAACAGTGTAGAGAAGGGAAATTATTTTTTTTCTCCTCTTTTAGGTTCTTGGCTGGGTCTCTTTAATAAAAGACAGATTAATAAGAGAAAGACCAAATTTTATTAATATGTATATCTCATATAGAGTTGACCTTTGAACAATGTGGGGTTTGGGGCACCAACCCCCATGCAATCGAAAATCCATGTATAACTTTTGACTCTCCAAAAACTTAACTACTAATAGTCTACTGTTAACTGGAAGCCTTACTGATAACATACACAGTCTATTAACACATATTTTGTGTGTGTAGATATAATATACTCTACTCTTACAATACAGTGAGCTGGAGAAAAGAAAATGTCAAGAAAATTACAAGAATGCACCGTGCTCTATTCTTCAAAAGAAAAATCAGCATGTAAGTGGACCTGTGTAGTTCAAACCTATGTTATTCAAGGGTCAACTATATATGTGGGAGAAACTCAGGGATGGGTAACTCAAAGTGGCAGCTAGAACTTTGTATAGCATCTTAACAAGGGAACAATCAACTTAGAAATAACAGGACAGAGGGAAAGGGTTTTAGGCTTTCACGGGCAGAAACTGTGGGAAGGTAAATATATGAGGGGAAACCAATGGAGCAAAGTTTGCAGATTCCTCTGGTGGCACTTCTGGGCTGAGTTTAGAGCTGTCTCCAGCAAAGGAAATTTATATCCTGCCTTTAGACAGAAAGGAGGAGTGTAGAGAAATTTTCCTGCTTTTATTGCTGCTTAATTGCCTTCAGCTCAAAATAATTATGTCAAAGAGGCATGTTTTGAAGTGAAATATTCTGATTTCCTTCACCAGTAAGGTTGTTTTCCAGGACTTTTGCATTCCTATCATAAACTTTGCTATCCCAAGGAGAGGGTGTTTCATGATGTATGGTATGGAAGGCTTATAGAAAGGAAAGCAACACTGTGCTTCTCAGAGCTGCTTGACCCCATATGAAGTATAAATGGTCAGTTATAGTTATATACCGGTTTTAAATATATGCATGTATACGTACTTATTTTAAAAAACAAAATATCTATTACTATTATTGTCAGACAATTCTTATTGTGTTTGTATTAACAATGACTAGCCAATTGGGTTGCTTAAGCAACCATAAGCAACGAAAGGATAAGGTGATCAGTTGAGTTATATTTAATGTCATAATTTCTCTGCCTCAGGGAGGGTATTTTAAAATCAGAGAATCACGGGCGCCTGGGTGGCTCAGTAGGTTGAGTGTCTGACTCTTGATTTTGGTCTCATGGTTGTGGGATCGAGCCCTTCAGTGGGCTCTACGCTGGTGCATGGATCCTGCTTGGGATTCTCTCTTTCCCTGTCCCTTCTCTGCTCGTGCTCTCTCTCTCTCTCAAAATAAATAAATATACATTAAAAAATAAATATACATTAAAAAAATCAGATGAATCAGTAGTAGAGTAGGGGGAAAAGGAGATCATAGGGAAAGGGAAGGAAGACCAGGGAAGAGTGGTTTTACAGAAAGCAGAAACCAAGGTGCGGATGTAAGGGGGGTTACCATGGATGACAGCTCTTCTGATTTTTAAAAGCCTTAATTTAAAGCCTCTGTTTTAGTCAACATGGTGGTCACTCCTCCCACAGCCACAATTATCTGAGATACAGGGCTGTGCATATTCCTGTAATTTTCTCACTACCACAAAGCAAAAATGAAAACAAAAAGTGAAATAAAAATAATTACCAAGAAGAAAAAAAAAAGGGGGGGGGGGGCGCCTGGGTGGCTCAGTCGGTTAAGCGTCCGTCTTCAGCTCAGGTCACGATCTCGCGGTCCGTGAGTTCGAGCCCCGCGTCGGGCTCTGGGCTGATGGCTCAGAGCCTGGAGCCTGTTTCCGATTCTGTGTCTCCCTCTCTCTCTGCCCCTCCCCCGTTCATGCTCTGTCTCTCTCTGTCCCAAAAATAAATAAACGTTAAAAAAAAATTAAAAAAAAAATTACCAGGGCTCCTGTGAGATGGCCTCTTTGCCCACCTCTCCATTCTCCGCTTTACACTTATGTGAGTGCTTTTTCTAGTTCCAGAAATATAAGCAACACCACTCTACGCATTTTCTCTTACTGCTTCCTTGGCCTGGAATGCTACTCTCCCCTCTTTGTCTGGTTAGCAATCTTTTACTTTCGAAAACTCTAATATCATCTGTCAGGAAGACTTCCCTAATACCTTTCTGAGCGCTGGCCTGCCAGTTCTGCACGTGCTTCTTTTCCTTTTTAAAAAATATTCTATGTAATATTCCATGTAATTTTATTTAATTTTGATGTCAGTCTCTTAGGCCCCATGGTACTATTTAATCTTTGCATCCTGTCCCCTAGCAGGGTTTGCACCCAAGAAACGTTTATATGACTGAAATGAACCCATGTTTGGTCCCCATGAGACCCCATGACCTCCGACACAGACCCCGGGCTCAGAATCTATAAACTATCCCTCAAAATCACCAGGGCTCACAAGTGCCTACAGGACACAAATTCTTTTCGCAGTGTTTGAAATGTATGAGGTCCCCATTACTCATCTTAGGTCATGGCTCCCAGCGTGGGCTAACCCTGATCCGTCAGCGGGGAAAGGGAAATCTAACTTCTAGGAAATACTCCAGGTCTGCTCTAGGGGAAAGCAGAACTGTGACGCACAAGGAGCCGCTTCGGGCCCCGCTTGAAGTCAGTCCGACCTGGACTCCCACGGGCCCCTCCACGCTCTAGGTTTCCTTGTGGGCAGCATCCAGGTGGGTGTCACGTCCGTGCCCCGTGAGTTGGCGAACGTCACCGTACTTCTGACCCGACCCCTGCAGGCAGCAGCAGCAGCAGCCGCGGGATGGGGTGGGTGTCGCCTCGCGGGGGCCACGCTCTCCCCTCCGCGACGGGCAGGTGGCCGTACTAAGGAGGGGAAGCCCCTGGGGTTCGAGGCCCAGCATCCCGGAAACCCCGAGGGAAGAAGGAGGGCCCGGGAGGACCTGATCATTTCTCCCGAGTTGCTCAAGAGCTGCGGAGGCCGGGCCGGCTGGGACGGCCCCGGGCATCCCCGCCCTCCCGCGCCGACCCCCGCCGAGTCCGAACCAAAAGCGAAAGGAGTCCGGCGCCGCGAGGAGGTCGCCGCGCGCCTCCAAGCCCGCGGGGGCCGCCGTTTTGTGACTTCACCAGTTTCGCAACAAGCCCGGGCCGCCCGCGCCCCACCCACCCCCGGCCGGCCGCCTCGCCGCCCGCCGCCTCGCTGGGCTCTCCGCGCCTTCCTCCGTCCGAGGCCGGGCCTGCCCCGCCGTCGCGGAGCCTCCCGTCCGGCCGCCGCCTGCGGGCCAGCACGTGCGCGACTCCCGCGCCCCGCGTCCCGCGCCGCGCCCCTCTGGGCGCAGCGCCCTCCCGGAGGCGGCGCGATGCTGTGCTTCCTGAGGGGAATGGCCTTCGTGCCCTTTCTTCTGGTGACCTGGTCGTCCGCCGCCTTCATCATCTCCTACGTGGTCGCGGTGCTCTCGGGGCACGTCAACCCCTTCCTACCCTACATCAGGTGAGGGCTGGGCGGCGGGGGCCCGGGGCCGGGCAGAGAGGGCGGCGTTGTCGCTGCGGCGGAAAGGGTCCCGACCCAGCCGTCCCGCGGACAGCCCCAGGTCCGACGACGCGGGGGAGCGCGCTCCTGGCGGCCGGGACCTGTAGGGAGCCCGCGGGTGCAGAGCCCGGCGGTTCTGACTTTACCCTGAACACTGAACCCAGTGGCGTCGGGAGGGGCCCAGGACAGACGGTAGAACTTCCGACGGACTGTGGGACAGAATCCCTGGAAGATGCTTCTTGGGCGGTATTGAAGGAAGAATGGGTCCTGATGGATGCCATTTATTGAGTGTGCAAGAGGCAGATCCAGGTGTGTGCTAAAACAGCTCACATACTTCCTTCCCAGCATCCTCGTGATGGATGTCCGACTGTTTTTCATACAAGGAAACCAAGTTTAAGCAGATGTTGAAATATCATCAATATGACACTGATGTCACAGTTAGAAATAATGGAAGTGGAATTCACGCCCAAGTCCGTCCCATGCCCAAAGCAACACTTTGCCACTTCCAAGGATTTGGGAGTCAGGCTTAAGCATTTCTCGATGGAGCTGCCTAAGATCCCTTTGGATACTGCACCCCCAAAGTCAGAGCCCTCAAATTATCAGCAGCTTATGACATCTTTTGTGTTGCCATTGTACCATTTTTGTTGTTTGTTTTTTGGTTTTTGGGGTTTTTTTGGTGAGTTTTGGCCTCTACCTTTCTTGAGGGTCACTTCGTTGGTGCCCAGGAGATCTTGATCCTTTTCAAATGCCTCCCAGCTCTGTGCCTAGACCATGGCAATGGGCATTCCTTAAACATTAGAAGGATCCATCTTTATCCAAGTGGTGTAACCTGCATTGGTTGGTGAGGGAATAGTAAAGTTGGTGACAACCAAGGTTTGTTACCACTTGATGGTTATAGAGATTGTAGGGCTTCTCCCTCCTGCAGCCATGCTGCGTGGTGAGCAACATTCTGTTATGTTTGTGGGCCAGGAAGGGGAAACAAAGAAGGTGAGGCAAGAGGAGACTAGAGTTTGAAGCAAAGAAGAAAGCAATGTGGAGAATAGTGCAGAAAAGCAAATCTGCAGTTAACAGTGGTTTTGCCCACTTAAGAAGTGTTCCATGCATCAAGGAGACTTTCCCATCAGGCCTTGCACCCTGCGGAAACCTGGACTGGGTTTCTCATGGCTCATCTCATTCCCACATGGCATTGTCTGGTTTCTCTTGATTCTGAAGTGGGATAGATCCTCTTGGACTCCTGTAAAAGGGAAGAGTTTCTCTCCCTACAATGCTTTTTATTGAGAAAATAGTAGCTGTGTTTGTCCTGGATATAAAGGTCAGGAACAGATAATATTTGGTACTTATTGGTGAAGGGGTGAGAGGCAGAGCTTGAGTCTTTGTGGAGATGTCCGATGTAGTTGTGATTCATAGCACCCCAAGGTGAACTTGAAATGGAAGACGTTCAGAAATGGGGAAATGATGGGGCGCCTGGGTGGCTCAGTCGGTTAAGCGTCCGACTTCAGCCAGGTCACGATCTCTCGGTCCGTGAGTTCGAGCCCCGCGTCGGGCTCTGGGCTGATGGCTCAGAGCCTGGAGCCTGCTTCCGGTCCTGTGTCTCCCTCTCTCTCTGCCCCTCCCCCCTTCATGTTCTGTCTCTCTCTGTCTCAAAATAAATAAACATTAAAAAAAAATTTAAAAAAAAAAAAGAAATGGGGAAATGAGCTGACAAGGCGAACCACTTGTGAGATGCTCAAATCACAGACAGTCCAAAGAGCAGGTGTTTAATTCAACAAGGAAAGGAAGCCTTCAGGAAAAGCAGGTTTACAGGAGAAAAAGGCTGAAGATGGTCACCTTGTTGCCGGAGCCAACAGCCTATAAAGCACTTGTCCACATGTGCTGGGGCAGGGGGTGGGGGGCAGTTTAGGTTGTCTGCTCTCCTGCCTACTTGAGCAGCTAGAGCACTAGATCATCTCTGTCCCTCCTAGAAAACTAAGTCATTGAGGCAAAGGCAAGATTTAGATTAAGAGCAAGAAGTGATGGGAATAACACCAGATTTATCCATTTAGCCCCAGCAATGTTCAATCTTATCTCCTATAACTTATCTCTACTGTCTGTGTCTCCTGTTTTGCCTTACCCTCATTCCCTCCACCTCCCTCCAAGCACACTGGCCCACCTTCCTGTCTCTTGATCACGTCAGGCACACCACCTCCTCATGACCTTTGCCTTGACTGTTCCTCTGCCAGATGGAGTACCTTCCTCCAGGTACTGTCAGGCTTTCTCCTTTACCTCCTCCTCTGTTCAAATATTGGTAAGGCCTATTGCCCTATTTAAAATTGCACGTGGGGGGCCTGGGTGACTCAGTCGGTTAAGCATCTGACTTTGGCTCAGGTCATGGTCTCTCAGTTTGTGAGTTCGAGCCACGCGTCGGGCTCTGTGCTGACAGCTCAGAGCCTGGAGTCTGCTTCGAATTCTGTCTCCCTCTCTCTCTGCCCCTTCCCCACTTGTGCTCTCTCTCTCAAAAAGAAATAAACATTTAAAAAAATAATAAAATAAAATTGCACGCTAGTGTTGCTGATCCCCCATATCTAGTCTAATTATTCACCATAGCATCATCTATCATCTTGCAACAAACTATATGATTAACTGATTTTTTTAATGTTTATTTATTTATTTTGAGAGAGAGCAAGTGCGTGCATGAGCAAGGGAGGGGCAGAGAGAGAGGGAGAGAAAGAATCCCAAGCAAGCTCCCTGCTGACCTGCTACAGGGCTCAAACTCATGAATGGTGAGATCATGATCTGAACTGAAATCAAGAGTCGGTCTCTTAACTAAGCCACCCAGATGCCCCTTAACTTTGATTATCAGTCTTCCCTCACTGGAATGTAAGATCCATGAAGGCTTTTGATATTTGTTGAATTCATATTTCTTGGGCATTCACTATTGATATTGTTATTTTTTTCCCCTAGGGCAATATCCCTTTAGGGATGATAAGGTCATTGGTCATTGATTAGCGATACGGATGTATTCAGGATGATCCCCTTTTACATGATGACATTGTTCAACCAATCTGATGTTCTGGAATTTCTTAACCACGTTGAACACTTTAAGAGCCATTGCATTTTAAATAAGAACCATGATCCTGGGAGGACCCCTTTTCAATATGACATTCAAACTCAGCTTTCTCATCGCAAATCTTCTTGTAACATTGTTATTCTTCAGCATATTGGTCAAATGAGCAAATAATTCTTAGACGTATAGAAAGATGCTCAGCCTCATGAATGGGATAAAAATTCAAATTAAAACTCACTGATGTCATTTTTCATGATTGGATCAGCAGAAAACTAAATGTTTGATAACATTGGTATTGATATTGGTGAGACTTAGGGGAAACAGGCTTTCATATGTGCTGGTGGGAATGTAAATAGATTCAGTCTCTATGGAGGCACTTGGCATCTATCAAGATGACAAAAATATATCTGCAAGGGTACTTATAGCATTACTTTTAATAACAAAAGGATGAAGCAATGCAGATTTCCATCAGGGAGGACTGGCTAAATAAATATGGTTTATCCAAAGAATACCTCAAAGGAAAGCCCTCTCTATATAGAATACTCTTTTTTTTCTTAATTTTTTAAAATTTGTTTTTATATTTTATTTATTTTTGAGAGAGAGAGAGAGACAGAGCGTGAATGGGGGAGGAGCAGAGAGAGAGAGGGAGACGCAGAATCTGAAGCAGGCTCCAGGCTCAGAGCTGTCAGCACAGAGCCTGATGTGGGGCTCAAACTCATGAACCGTGAGATCATGACCTGAGCCAAAGTCGGACACTTAACCTAACTGACTGAGCCACCCAGGCACCTCATCTTTTTTTTTTTTTTTTTGATAGAGAGAGAGACAGAGCGTGAGCAGGGAAGGGGAAGAGAGAGAAGACAAAGAATCTGAAGCCGGCTCCAGGCTCAGGGCTGTCAGCACAGTGTCCCCCATGGGGCTTGAACTCACGAACCGTGAGATCATGACCTGAGCCGAAATCAGATGCTTAACCGCCTGAGCTACCCAGGCGTCCCTAGAATACTCTTTTTAAATTAATACATTGGTATGCAAAAATCTCCAATACATTGTTACATGGAAAAAAGCAAGATGCAGAGCAAAATATGCCACTATTAGTGGGGTGGGGGTGAGAGAAGTTAGAGGGTGGAGGGAGTAATAGTGTATGTTTGTATTTGCTTGCATAAAGAAGCTAATAAAAGTGGTTTGTGTATGATCGAGGGAGGAGGTCCTGGTCACTTAGAGTTTAGCAGTTGGAAAAGAGAGTGGGAATAAAACCTTGTGCCACCCTTTTTAAATTAATCCTCTTATTTAGAGATAAATGGAGATTTCCATGTAGTAATAAAACAATAATACAGAAAGATCTCGTGTCTTTTACCCAGTTTCTCCCAAACGTAACATTCCCATACCTGGCATGCCTTATCTTATGTATTTATTTTTTAGCCACATGGCTTGGTTTCCTACCGAAAATCGAATTAGAGAGATGTGATTCAAACAACCACTAAATTTAACAAGCTGGAATAGCATAGTGCAATGCTTCTGTATTATGAAACTATTAATGCAAAGATATCAAAACCGAGGACAAGTTAAAGTCAACCTCAAAGGATTAGTTTAAATTTTTACAAGGCCACACCCACATTCTTGAGCACAATCATGCTTAATTTGTTATAGTTTCTTACATTCCCTTTGTAACCAAATCTCGCAGGCTATCATGAATCAACTTTACATATTAATTCCTTCCAGCCAATAAGCCACTTTCTTTTATTTATTTTTTTTTAAATTTTTTTTTTCAACGTTTTTATTTATTTTTGGGACAGAGAGAGACAGAGCATGAACGGGGGAGGGGCAGAGAGAGAGGGAGACACAGAATCGGAAACAGGCTCCAGGCTCCGAGCCATCAGCCCAGAGCCTGACGCGGGGCTCGAACTCACGGACCGTGAGATCGTGACCTGGCTGAAGTCGGACGCTTAACCGACTGCGCCACCCAGGCACCCCTATTTTTTTATTTTAAGTGTTTATTTATTTATTTTGAGGGAGAGAGAGAGAGAGAAGACAAGCAGGGGAGGAGCAGAAAAAGAAGCAAAGGGAATCCCAACCAGGCTCCATGCTCAGTGTGAAGCCCGGCTCAATTTCATGACTGAGAGATCATGACCTGGGCTGATATCAAGAGTCAGATGCTTAACCACTGAGTCACCCAGGTGCCGCCCCAAGCCACTCTCTTGTACATCTTCTTTGGCCTGTGTTTCATGCTTCCAGAGTATTTTCTAGCTCTTTATTTTCAAAGTTTTGCCAGTTCTGCATCCTGGTTGCTTTTTATTAACCTAATCTCACTTTTTGTGCAAGTACTGTTTGCTGAGTAGATTGTGGCCTTTGGCCACTCCCATTGTTCCTCGTCACGACCACAAACCTACTCAGGGGTTGGTGGCAGAAAACCGGGTCACCTGGAATTAAGTCACCTTAAAAGGGAGACCAAAATGGCATAGTAAACAAAGGAAAAGAGGTTGGGTATTTAACTCCAAAAATGAATCTAAAAATTAGGGAAATTATTTTACCTTTCACTTGGTTAACAATCACAAAATTTAGGTCATAATCAGTTAAGTGCTAGTTCTAATAATGAACAAAATTCATTATAATGAACACATTTTGTGATAACAAAACAATGAAAGTACAAAATTCTTATAGATAAACAAAAATCTTAAAATGATTCGGGTGTGGATTTTTTAAGTGAATGATATATACTTTTTCCAAGAATAGTCTTATGATTGTGTGTTATAAAGTCCTTGATTTCACTTTTGTCTTTTGAAGGGAGATATGAAGAGGTTCATTTTTGCAGAAATGTTTTATGACTTCAGTTTCCCCAATGACCATTTTTTTTTCCAATGACCATTCTTAATCTGCATGTAAGGAAATTGATCTTGATTATTGTGTTTTTCACACAAAATATGTTTCATGAGGGTAGAGATTTAGAGTTTGTTCATTGTTGCTTCCCTACCATGTATGACAGTGTCGGACACGTAGTAGGTGCTTAGTAAATATTGGTTGACCGCCAAGATAATTTACCCCAGATGGGCCTGCTTTAGTTGTGCCTGTTAATCTTGTCAGCTTCCCTTCAATTGTTAACTGATTCTGCCAGTGCTCACTGTTCATTAACTTGGGCTGCTGTTCTAGCTGTTCTCCAACACGATTTCTGTCAACTTCATGAAATTCTGCATGTTTTACAGGATTTGCAAGTGTAGTTTGACTTACACTGTTGAATATTTACTATCTTTGATAATCATACAGAGAAAGGAGCATAGCGTGGTGGGTAAGGGAACAACTTTGGAGCAGGCAACTTCGGTTAGAATACAACTCCACCATGCGTCCCAACTATAGGACCTTGGATTGGTTAATTGAATTCCCTCTGCTTTTCTCTGGGTTAATAATAGCACCCCCCTCATAAGTTAACATGTGAACTCACTTAGAACTCATTAACACCCTGGTCCAAGAACAAAAGTTCTCTGTAAGCACTTAATATTATTAGTATTATCAAGGGACCAGTCCACAGTAGTCTGGATAGATGCTAGTGTTAAGTAGGAAGGGACATTTGGTTGAGGGCTAATTTTATAAGTAGTAGGCTTATTTGTGATTATAGCAGAAGTTTTCTTTTTTTTTTTTTGATTAAATTTAATTTTTTAAAAAAATTTTATTTATGTAGGTAATCTCTACACACAACATGGGTCTCAAACTCACAACCCCGAGATCAAGAGTTGCATACTCTATCCACTGAGCCAGCCAGGTGCCCCTGTAGTAGAAGTTTTCTTAACCAACCTCTATCAACTTGCTGGGTTAACTGATCACCTCATTCTCTGAAAAATACACTGACCCGAAGCCACTGGTCCCTGAAAGTCTTTCCCAGTGCTGACCACTCTCTGGGTGTCTTGCTGTCTTCTCTCACCTGTTTTTTTGTATACTTATTTAATACCTGCTGTGTTTGTTCCCAAATGTGTTTTGCCAGATATATATGTGTGTGTGTGTATGTGTATATATATGTGTATATGTATATATATGTATATATATGTATGTATATATATATGTATGTATATATATGTATTCACACACATATAAATAAGTATATATATTTTATATATTATTTATAAAATAAATAAATATATATATATTATTGTAATTGTGTGATTTAACTCAACCCATATAAACTGTTGGTCTATAAATGCAAAAAAAAAAAATCTAATTAAAAAAAAATTTTTTTAACGTTTATTTATTATTGAGAGACAGAGAGAGCAGAGCATGAGCATGGGAGGGGCAGAGAGAGCAGGAGGCACAGAATCTGAAGCAGGCTCCAGGCTCTGAGCTGTCAGCACAGAGCCCAACACGGGGCTCGAACCCACGAACCGCGAGATCATGACCTGAGCCAAAGTCGGACACTTAACCGACTGAGCCACCCAGGCGCCCCAAAAGAATTCTAATTTTTAAGAAAACTCAGTTGAATGCTTTGGGAAGATTCAAAAGACATAAGTTGTCAAAAAATTACAGTCTGCTTAGTAGTGTTTATGACGAATGTAAAGATTTACAAAAAACGATTAAAAAAAACCTTAGGATTCTGCACTCAAATTGCTTCAAAAGTATCTTTAAGATCTCCTCCCACTTTAAAGAGACCATAGCTAGAAATGCAATGATTCATAGCAGATGTGGCTCATATGCCAGGAAGACACACAGTGGAGTGGTACTCACATAACAGTCTCGGCCTATGTCAACAGGTATGCAAATAAATGTACATACATTTATATGCTTGTGGTATGTGTGTATCCACATAATTTTTATTTCTACCCACATAATTTTTGATGACCTTTTGCCTAAATAGCTTTTTTGCTTGCTAACTACATTGAATTTCAGGCAATGGTGACTTTTGCTTCCATTTCAACCAAAATAATGGGGGCTGGGATAATAAATAATCAGATAATGAGGTCTGTGTGTATAAAGGCACATATTCTGACATGATGTTAATGATACTTGTGTCTTTACAGTGGAGTGATTATTACTTCATAGTATCTTTCGGCCATGGTGTCATGAGGATGAAAAAAGCAGGCTTGCCATTGAAAACTTTTAGCTAGAAAAGTATCATCCTTGAAATGATAATTTATAGTTTCACATTTTCTTCAAAAAAAAGCATTACCCAAATTAGTTAATCCTAAGCATAGTAAGAACAGTGAAGATCCCAAACTTTCACAGCTCCAGAATTAATTGAGGTGATGGATGCAGTTGTTCAGCTTCTGAATCAACTATAAACATGTAATTTCTCCTCTGTTTAAGTTTTCCACTGTCATTTGATGACATAAAATTCTTTTTTTTTCCATTGAAAAATAAAGTTGTGAATGTTTTTCTTCTGTTATTCTCACTTCTAAAAAGTCAGTAAAGTATTGCTCAGAAGTCCAACCTCTGCAAGGCTGACAGCTTGTAAGGTCTCAATTTCAACTTAAAAAATAGAAAGTGCTCTACTCAACATTTCTCTTTACCTGACAGTAATTACATTTCAGTCCATTAAGTGTATGTATTGTAGACATAGTGCATGCCAAGGATAACTTACTAAAGGCTCCAGAAGAAATAGCTGATGCAAACCTGGCCGTAGATATGCAGCACCGTAAACTCACATGGAAATGATAGGTTTTCATAAAAAGAAATGGAAGTGGGGCTCCTGGGTGGCTCCTGGGTGGCTCAATCAAGAATCATCTGACTCTTGATTTCGGCTCAGGTTATGATCTCACAGTTGTGATATCGAACCCTGCATCAGGCTCTGCACTGACAGTACAGAGTCTGCTTAAGATTCTCTCTCTCCCTCTCTCTCTGTCCCTCTCCCATTCGTGCTCAGGCATGCATGTGATCTCTCTCTCTCTCTAACATAAGATGCACAGCAGAGTAGAGTTCCTAAGTTGTGTCCATTGAAATTAGCTCTAGGGGCGCCTGGGTGGCTCAGTTGGTTAAGCGTTCAACTATTGGTTTCGGCTCAGGTCATCATCTCACGGTTTGTGAGTTTGAGCCCTACATCGGGCTCCGTGCTGACAGTGTGGAGCCTGCTTGGGATTCTGTGTCTCCCTCTCTCTCTGCCCCTCTCCCGCTCTCTCTCTCTGCCTCTCTCTCAAAAATAAATAAATAAACCTAAAGAAAATGTAAAGAAATTAGACAGCTCTAGATGCATGGCTTGGTTTTCCCATGTACTATCCATGTGACCTTGAATGAATTACTTTTCTAAGACTCAGCTTCCTCATCTTTAAGTTGGAGATAATAAGTACTTTCCTTATGAAGTTGTGAAGACCAAATAAGATGTGCCTGGCTGAGTGTGAGTGCTGAGGAAATGTTAATTTTAAAATTTCTTATGTAATATTAGTAGCTGTAATACAAGCAGGGGTAGTTTTCTAAAGACTCCTCTCGGAAAACTTCCCAAATCTGATGTCTTATCACCTCCGGTTTCATTACCATCCTGGTCTGAGCCACTCAGACCAGAGTTTGTCATCTCTTGACAAACTACTGAAATAGCTTTCTAACGGTCTCTTTGGTCCATGCTTGCCTCTCTACAGCCTTTTCACAACATCCTTTAAAAACATCAATCAACTTCATATCACTTCCCTGTGCTCAGCTCTCAATGGCTTCTCATCAACTTAGAATAACAGTCAGAGTCCTTACCGTGACCCTGGGGCTCTCTGTGATGCCCTCCCCCATATACACACATGTTCTTGCTCACTCCCCTCCAGCCACACCCGCTTCCTTGCAGCTACTGACATATTGCCACCTTAAGGCCTTTGACTTTATTGTTTATCTGCTTGTAAATTTCCTGGCCCAAATATTCCATTTCATCCAGACCTTTGTTCAAGTAGCCTTCTCAGATTACTCTGTCTCAAGTAGGCAGAGCCCACTCTCTCTCGGTTTTCTTATCCAACTTTCCTTTTCTTTATAGCATTCATCACCCTGGACAGTTTTTTAAAACAGATCTCACCTATTTTTTTTAAGTTTATTTTTATTGAGAGAGAGAGAGAGAGAGAGAGAGAGAGAGAGAGAGAAAGTGGGGGAGGGGCAGAGAGAGAGGGAGACAGAATCCCAAGAGGTTCTGTGCTGCCCAATTGGGGGCTTGAACTCATAAACCATGAGATCATGACTTAAGCTGAGGTCAAGAGTCAGATGCTTAACCAACTGAGCCACTCAGGTGCCCCAATTTAAAAAAAATTTTTTTTAATGTTTATTTATATTTGGGAGAGAGACAGAGGCGTGAGCAGGGGAGGGGCAGAGAGCGAGGGAGACACAGAATCTGAAGTAGGCTCCATGCTCTGAGCTGTCAGCACAGAACCCGACGCGGGGCTCGAACTCACAAACAGTGAGATCACGACCTGAGCCGAAGTTGGAGGCTTAACCGACTGAGCCACCCAGGTGCCCCCCCCCCGCCCCCGCCCCGGCCTTTGTTTTAAGAGAGAGAGAGAGAGAGAGGGAGGGAGTGTGAGGAGTGGGGGAGGGGGCAGACGGAGAGAATCTTGAACGGGCTCCATGCTCAGCATAAAGCCAACACAGGATTCGATCCCTCAATCTTGGGATCATGAACTGAGCCAAAATCAAGAGTGGGATGTTCAACCCACTGAGTCATCTAGGCACCCCCACCCTAGACTATTTTTGTTGCCCTCCACAGAATGTAAGTTCCACGAACTTACTTTATTTGTCACTACATTCACCATGCCTACAAAATTGCCGGTTGGGTTGAAGGCAATCAGTAACTCTGTGTTAAATCAGTGTATCTTTGAATTTTTTGTTAGTTGATAAGCTTCTTGAAGGTTAGTTATGTTTTTTCATCTTTGTATCCCCATCACCTGGCACCATTCCTGACCTCTGAGAGATACTTAACAATTAAAAAAAATGTTGTGAACAAAGAGGATGAACAATTAATAGAAAGGGGAACAATTTGCATGTGGGTGGGGTGAGAAGAGAGCAAGTTGTTTGCTTTTATGAGTAGGAAATTCTTTTCGAGTTTAAAAATGGTTGATATAGGGGCACCTGGCTGGCTTAATCCGTAGAGCACGTGACTCATGATCTCAGGGTTGTAAGTTCGAGCCCTGTGTTGGGCAGAGGGATTAATTAAAATAAAATCTTTAAAAATAAATAAATAAAATAAAAATGGTTAATATAGCTGTATGGTGCCTCCCACTCTAGAATAATCATGAGCAAACACAGCTGCTAAAAGTCCTAACAATTAAAAATATCTAATAAAATATAATGACTTTATTATCATACTTCTTTCCTTCAAATGTTATGTTTAAATATTGTGAAGATAAAACAAGTATGGTCTCCTTTTTATTGGTGCATTTAGTGTCTTCAGGTTCTAAGTCCTGATCAGTTTACCAAAAATGGGCCTAGAATTTTAGGGCAGTCTAATAAACCTCATTCTGGGCAGATAATTTTGTGCATTATCAGCATGTCAGTTCCCCAGATAAACCGTGACCCCAGACTTTGGAGTGTAGCTCGGCTTATATTATCATGTAGGTCTTCTTGCATTGTTTTCACTCCTCTCAGCATCAAGTGATTACGCCCTGGTATAGCATCATAAATTAGTCTGGAGAAGGATATTAGAAAACAACTTGGAATTTTCCATGGTGAACTTAATTTGTAGAAATGTAAATACAGGAAATGTAGATGTAAACTGATTACTTAGACACAATCCTAATCTAGAAACAACCAGCTACACACAACAGCCTCAACAGCTTCTAAGCCTCATGCAAATGAACAATTACTTTCTGTCCTGGTTGCAGCTTCCAGGAAGTGCCTCATTTACAAGGAAGCATGTGAGGAGGAGCTGGGACCTGGCAGGGCCAGAACTCTGTTGCTTAAGTCATGAGGTACAGGACTATGTGGTGGGAATTGGGTGGGGAGACCATCAGGTAGGGTTGGGAGGCAGTTGGTTTCACCTCTTACTCATTCTCCAGTTTCCTGAATCAGTACCCAAGTATAGCTGTGCTGACCACTACCTCTGCCTTTGTGCAATGAGATCATTTAGTTTGAGCTTAAAAAAATAAAAAATAAAAATGAAAAGAGTCTACCCATAGTTTCTCTTGGTACCCCTTGGTGTTACACTCATCTGGATTCCAATATCAGGCAGAAGATGTGATGCAGTATTTATTAAAGATGTCACAAACTAGCTCAGAGACTGAAAGACTTAAAAGAACGTTTTAAAGTGAAAGAGCCTAGCGGCGCATGGATGGCTCAGTTTGTTAAGCGGGCCAACTTCAGCTCAGGTCGTGATCTTAGAGTTTGTGAGTTCGAGCCCCACTTTGGGCTCTGTGCTGACAGCTCCAAGCCTGGAGCCCTCTTCGGATTCTGTGTCTCCCTCTCTCTCTGCCCTTCCCCTGCTTGCACTCTGTCTCTCTGTCTTTCTCAAAATTGAATAAACATTAAAAAAAATTAAAAAGAACAAACCAAATAAGTATATTCCTTTAAAATTTTACTGGATAATGTCCCTAAAAACATGAAAATTTAATTAAGAGTAAGAATTAAAAATGAAAGATGGGACCCCTGGGTGGCTCAGTTGGTTAAGCATCTGACTTTGGCTCAGGTCATGATCTCATAGTTTGTGGGACTGATCCTCACGTTGGGCTCTGTGCTGACAGCTCAGAACCTGGAGCCTGCTTCAGATTCTGTGTCTCCATCTCTCTCTATGTTCCTCCCCCATTCACAGTCTGTCTCTCTCTCTCTCTCTCTCAAAAATAAATAAGCATTAAAAAAAAAAAGAAAAGAAAATTTAAAGTAAAAGAGCCTTTCATTTTTATTAATGATAATGGGCAACCACTACTATTTTTTTTTAATTATAGTAAAATTAACATACAGTATTATATTAGTTTCAGGTGTACAATAGAATGATTCAACAATTCTGTGCATTCCTCAGTGATCATCAAATAAGTGTACTTTTTATCTATTTTGCCTGTTCCCTCACCCTCCTCCCCTTTGGCAACCACCAGTTTTCTCTCTGTAGTTAAGAGTTTGTGTTTTTGTTTGTCTCTTTTTTCTTTGTTTGTTTGTTTTGTTCCTAAATAACATATATGGATGAAATAATATGGTATTTGTCTTTCTTTTATTTATTTTACTTAGTATTAAAGCTTCTAGGTCCATCGATATTGTTACAAATGGTAAAATCTCATTCTTTTTTATGGCTGAGTAACATTCCATTTTGCATCATTGTGAGTGTGTGTGTGTGTGTGTGTGTGTGTGTGTGTGTGTACCACATCTTTATCCATTCTTGTATTGTTGGACACTTGGACTGCTTCCATATCTTGGCTATTGTAAATAATGCTGCGATAAACATAGGGGTGCATATATTTTTTTGAATTAGTGTTTTCATGTTCTTTGGGTAAATGCCCAGTAGTAAAATTGCTGAATTATATGGTAATTCTATTTTTAATTTTTTGAGGAACTTCCATACTGTTTTCCACAATGGCTGCACCAGTTTACATTCCCACCAACAGTACATGAGGGTTCCCTTTTCTCTACATCCTCACTAACACTTGTTATTTCTTTTTAATTCTAGTCTTTCTTACAGGTGTAGGGTGATTTCTCATTGTGTTTTGATTTGAATTTCCCTGATGATGAGTGATGTTGAACATCTTTTCCGTTTGTATGTCTTTTTTGGAAAAATGTCTATTTAGGTCCCTAGTTTTAATCAGATTATTATTATTTTTTTGTGTTGACTTGTATAAGTTCTTTATATATTTTGGAATATTAACCCCTTATGGGATATATCATTTGCAAATATCTTCCCTCATTCAGTAGGGGGCCTTGTTGTTTATTGATGGTTTCCTTTGCTGTGCAAGAGCTTTTTATTTTGGGGTAGTCCCAAGTAGTTTAATTTGGCTTTTATTTTTAAAAGTTCTTAGAAATGTCAGGGTGCCTGGGTGGCTCAGTGGATTAAATGTCTGACTTTTGATTTCGGCTCAGGTCACACACAATCTCATGGTTCAAGAGTTCAAGCCCCATGTGGGGCTCCGTGCTGACGATGCGGAGCCCGCTTGGAATTCTCTCTTTCTCCCTCTCTCTCTCTGCCCCTCTCACTCTCTCTCTGTCTTTCAAAATAAATAATCTTAAAAAAAGAAAGTTCCTAGAAGTGTCACATTTTCGTTTGCTGCTTAGACAGTTTTCTTGAAATATCTTGAGTGAAATTTCACCATATGTAGTTAGGTACCGTTTTGTCACTTAAGGGAAATAAATCACAAACTGACCATTCTTACCTGATAGATTGGGGAATTTGTTACTCAAATTGTATCTAACACATAGTCTGTGTCCCTTAAATATTTTGTTGATGAGCAGATAAATTTCATGGTTGTTTGTGGAGCCAAATAAAAAAAATTTTTAAAGATGGTTGCATTTAATCAAACAATGATTATGAATGCGGTGCATTAATATTTTACTCCCGTTTTTGTAGTATGGTCACTGCCTATGTCGTAGTGCGAAGTTTAGGAATGTAGGCCCATTGATACTCACGTACTGATGGTAGGTGCTGTGGACTCAGTAATCCTGAAAGAAAATCAGATTAATTATGGTAGTAAATATTTGTCAAAAATGTTTTACAATTCAATTATGGTATTTAAGGAATTACGAGCTCTTGCCTAGTTTACACTTTCCTGGTGTACAAGAAGGGCATGATGATCTCTTTTCATTACCAACATGGTTCATTCCCATGGTGTGCTGGAGCCAGCTGATATGTGCTCCTGGGAGCCAACCGTGTATATTTCTTCCCAGTTCGATGTTTAATAACCTACATTTTGGTAGCTTGAACTTTGACTTGTTGGCAGTATTTACACCATGGAAATTGGCCTATGCTACAAATCAGACTCCCTCTGAGCAAGTTGTTAAACATTTACTAGCATACCAGTGTTCATTCTCTACCCCCACTGCCAATCCTTCTAATTTCTTCATTCCTTGCCTGCTTTAGAGCACACAGGAGACAGGGAAGTCAAGGAGTCAGATATCTGGATTGTATTAAAAACAAAATTTAACTGAACAAAAATTTAAAGATCTTATTAGCTTTATTCATGGATTCATGAATCAAGCAGCATCCAGTCTAGCAGACAGAAAGAAGATCTGAGAGGGTGCCTTGGTGGCTCAGATAGTTGAGCTATCCAGCTGTTGATTGCAGCACAGGTCTTGATCTCAGGGTCATGAGTTCAAGACCCGAGTTGGGCTCCATACTAGGTGTGAAGCCTAATTTAAAACAACAACAACAACAACAACAACAACAACAAACAAACGGAACTCTGAGGAGTTGTACAAAATAAAAGACTTTTATAGACAGAAGGGAGCAGGAACAAGGAAGTTATACTGGGCAAGAAGCCAATTGGTTATTGCAAGGTTACTTTCCTTACACAGGAAGACAGGGGTCTTATAAGGCAGATTATGCAACTTGCTGTTCAGATGATTCCTGAATGACTGGTTTAAGATTCCATTTCCAGGAAAGCTGAAACTGTAAATAAATCTCAGTTTGGTGACTTGGGGCTTAGCATGAGCAACTCCATTTTGGGTCTATTGTTTTGTGTTTAATAATTGGAATATAGATTCCTCTCCTTAATAACTCTGTGACCTTGAACAAGTTCTGTAACCTAATACCAGTTTCTTACTTAGTAAAATGGGGTTGAAATAAGACTTACCTCAAGGATCACCTGGGTGGCTCAATTGGTTAAGCATCTGACTTCAACTCACATCATGCTCTCACAGTTTGTGAGTTCAAGCCCCACATTGGGCTCTGTGCTGACAGCATGGACCCTGCTTGGATCCTCTGTCTCCCTCTCTCTCTGCCCCTCCCCTGCTTACACAGTCTCTCTCAAAAATAAACATTTAAAAAATCATAAAATCTCACCTCAAGATTTGAGGATAAAAAGAAATGATATATAATAACCACCTAACAATGTTTGGTCCCTAGTAAATGCTCAGTAAGTGGTATTTATTAGGTTTGGGTTATTATTATTATTATTATTATTGCCAGTACTGATAGTCATTCATTCATTCAACAAATACATATGGAATAGCTATTTACAAAACACTTTTGATTCTGCCTGTATGGTTTTAAATGTACAAATGAATAAGAATAAAATACCACCTTGAAATTCTGACCTTTCAGATCACATGTCTGCTGTTATGTGGATTGCACATCTGGGCCCTTGACATATGTCTTGGTTTGCTGTCAGTGGACAGATAGTTCCAGAGTCTGGTCAACTTATCTCCTGTTAGGGCTCCTTCTTCCCACCAGCTACCTATCCTCATAAATATCTTCCTCACTCCTCCATTTCCTTGCCTTTCTTCACAAGTAAGCAGTCTTCCCGGCATGCGGCAGCTTACTCTCTCAGGTCTGTGATCGCAAGTACTCTTGCATAACTCACCTGGAAGCTGCCTCTTTAGATCCTGAGGCCAAGGACGGAAGGCTTGATTTCTACATGAGATTTAATCTTTGGGCAAAAGTGCTGCCGGAGGGTATAAGCTGTCTCTGCCTTCTTGCCATTACAGGTTCGGTCCCCTTTTCTTACCCACTTTGTCGTGCTCAGAGGGACGTCCCACACATGGTGCAGTGTCCTCTGCCTCAGCATTCCTTTGGGGAGAAAAATGGTTATTTAAATGGCAACATTAGATTCTAAACCCTCCAGATTCCTACAGGTGCAAGTGGCACTGAGATTGAAATCATTAGGAATAGAAGTATTTGTTGTAAGGACAACAAAGGAGTATTAGCCTCTTTATACTCTCCAAATATTAAGTGTGCACAAAACTTAGATTCCTGCTGCCTTCTGCACACGTGGGCCTCTTGTGGGATTTCTCAAATAATTTGAAGTGTGCCTTTCAACATGATCAGTTTTTCAGTACTTATATTTCAGAGCTGTTTTAAAACACGGAAACACTTACAACTGGTATGAATTGTTTCATGCTGGGAACTCTTGCCATCAGTTTTAAACTGTTGCTTTATGGGAGCAGCTTGACAATGTAAAAATGTAAACTTTGGCATGAATGAATAGAAAACAGAACACGTTCAAATGCTACTTTCCAGATCATTATTTTTTTCCAGCTTATTTAATTGATTAATTGATTGCACCAGAAAAATGTCTTATAAAAACTATTTTTTATTGAAATACTTTATCACAATTAATATATTCTTGATGCCTATTGTTTCCATAAGGTTCTAATAGGTATCGATATTGCTCAGCTTTCCACCATTCTGTTTTCAGCAGTGTAAACTCTTGTGGATAAATCAAATTGTTAAAAAAATGTACATGATGTGTTTATGTATAGTTACAATCCAGATAGATTTTTCAAACTTGATTTTAGATTCCTTTTTCCCAAAATAGTCACATTCAATTCTTATTGAGAATGAACAGACATCAAGTTTATTGAGAAACATCACTACCATTGACTTTAAATATTTTCTAGCTTTTTAAAAAAAATATATTTATTTATTTTTGAGAGAGAGGGGGATAGGGGCAGAGAGAGGATTCAAAGCTGGCTCTGTGCTGATAAGAGATAGCTCAATGCAGGGCTCGAACTCATGAACTGCAAGATCATGACCTGAGCTGAAGCTGGATGCTTAACCAACTGAGCCATGCAGGTGCCCCAGTATTTCCTAGTTTTTTATGATCGGAAAAAATTACTTAAAAAATTTTTTTTACCGTTTTTATTTATTATTGAGAGACAGAGAGAGACAGAGCATGAGCAGGGGAGAGGCAGAGAGAGGAAGAAACACAGAATCCGAAGCAGGCTCCAGGCTCGGAGCTGTCAGCACAGAGCCCGATGTGGGGCTCGAACTCACAAACCACGAGATCATGACCTGAGCCGAAGTCGGACGCTTAACCGACTGAGCCACCCAGGCGCCCCATGATGGGAAAAAATTAAATGTAATCTCTCAAGGTAGAAAAATGAGTTTTAGATTTTTCAGAGTCAAAATGAGAATACTTTAGAGCAAAATTAGACCAAGTCTTTGGAATTCAAAGTGGCTGAACACCCAGAAGAAACACCCTATAAAACCTGCCAATACATGGTCTGAACAGAATTCCTTTTTAATAATTCAGAAATTTCTCTTTGTCAGTGATACAGGAACAACACCTCCAGAAAGTGGTATTTTTGGATTTATGATAAACTTCTCTGCATTTCTTGGTAAGTATGCAATAATTCTTATGAAAAATTCACAGTCTCAAGTGAAGTAAAATGTGTCATTTACAGTTTGTATATAATTTTTTGTTATTTTTTTAGCAGACTTAATTTTTTAGAACAATTTTAGATTCACAGCAAAACTGAGCAAAAGGTAGGGATTTCTCAAATATGCCTTGCCTCCCACCCTGTGGCCTCCCCCACTATGACCATCCCTGAAAAGAGTTGTACGTTGGTTACAATTGATGAACCTACATTGATACATCAGTATCCCCCAAAGTCCATAGTTTACATTAGGGTTCTCTCTTGGTGTGTATAATTTTTTTTTAAAGTACAAGCTTTGCAACTAGAATTTTGTTCTACTTTGAGAAACTTAAAATGACTGGAAAGTTATTTATGGCCTCATTTATAGAACTATTCTTCACTTCATCTAGTAATGTGCCACAGGATTTTGAAATGAATTTTAAATGTAATTTGTTTATAAATTTGTGATTTGTATCCCACGCATTTGTGAAAGCCAAAGCACCTAGTGTACAAGCTAATGTTTCTCAGAGTGGGTACTGAAAGCCACTTACCTGAAGATCATCTGGGATGCCAGTTAGAATGCATGTTCCCAGGGAAAAATGCAGATCTACTCAGTCAGAACCTGTGGGAGTGGGCTGAAGAATCAGCATGGTGGTCAAGCACTCTAGGGGACTTGGATATTTACTATAGCTTGGGAACCCCTGACAAAGGTGTTGTCTGACCCGTAAGAGAAAAGGAAAAAAGGTGAAACAGACAACACTTTGTCTCCAACTCAGGTTTGATTGTTCCTTTCAGTTCCTCAAATGCAACTGAGAATAGGATACAATGCATTTGATAGATAGATACAGTTGATAGGATACAAGCCTCTCATGAACCAATCAATATAATGACTAAAGAACTTAGTCTACTATGGGGAAATCTGGGTGTATAGATGTAAGATGGGGGGCTCTTTCTCCTAGTCCTTTCATAAGCCCTTACCTTCTGGAACAATTAGGTGTTTGTCAGGGGCCTATCACGTAACCAATACTTTCTACCCTCCTCTACTGGTGCAGGGTGGGAAAGGGCAGAGGCACGGGGGAACCCTAGTGACTTGGCATTTTTGGAATTTGTTCATCTTACTTGGTAGAAAGTTTCACGTGTCATTCATTTGTGGTGTTCTCATCCCGAGGTTTTGGAGGTGAGCGAGGGGAGTGTAGAAATAGGAGTCAATCAATCTCAGTGTCCTTTTATGCCATCCTTGCGTAGAGTCCAGATTTAGAAGATGGAGAGATTATTTCATCACTGGCAAGCAATAAATATGGCCTTTTGCTTCTAGACAAGGCAGAATCTGTCATGAACATCTTCGCTTACAATAGTCTATGATAAATGATGAGCTTTTAGCCTGCTTTTTAAATTTCAGAAAAAAAAAAAAAAAGACCATCACACCATGTCAGTACGTTGAAATCTACTTTGTTCTTTTAACACATGCATGATACCCTTCTCATGGGTATATTATAGCTTATATAATCCGTCCCCTCTTGTTAAGCATTTAGGCTATTTCTGACTTTGCAATTTACAATGCTCAAGTGAATATTCTTTTTAATACATCTTTGCATATTGATGTAAGATCTTCTATAAGGTAAATTTGTTGAGTAAAAGTTATTACGGATCTAAAATTTTGATAGCTGTCCATGTATTCAACATTCATTTAATAAGTGCCTACTATGTGGTAGGCTCTGTGCTTATGCTTAGTGCTAGGGCCCCAGCAGCAGAAAGACAAGGACCCTGCTGTTATGGAACTCATGTATAGTAAAGTTTATTTATTTTGAGAGAGACAGAGACTGCACGAGTGTGGGGAGGGGGGTGGTCAGAGAGAGAGAGAGAGAGAGAGAATCCCAAGCAGGCTCAGCACTGCCAGCCCAGAGCCCCACAAGGGCTTGAACCCATGAAGCTGGGAGACCATGACTTGAGCTAAAACCAAGAGCCAGACGCCTGCCCAAGCCCAACTGACTGAGCCACTCAGGTGCTCCAGAGATTATATGTTATTGTGACATTACTCTCCATAACAATAAGTGGTATTTGATTAATTGGTAAGGTCTTTGGAAAAACATACCCTTTGTACCGTCCTCACACCATTCACAAGAACCAGTGGCAATGAAAGAACTAGCCATGAAAAGCAACACTGTAAGATAATTAAGTTATAGGAAAATCCTTTAAAACCTGAGGATGGAAATGCTTTAAGCTTACACAAAACCCAGAAGCTAAACAGGAAAGAATTGATAGATTTAGTAGATAAGAAATTAAAACTTCTAAAAAAAATTAAAACTTCTAACTGATGAAGGATACCAAACAAACCAACCAACCAACAAACAAAAACCGAAAACAAAATTAAAGACAGACCAGAAGAAAACCTGTAATATTTATAGCAGACAGTAGACTAATGTCTACTACTAATGTTTAAAAAGCAACTGCAGGGGCGCCTGGGTGGCTCAGTTGGCTGAGTGTCCGACTCTTGATTTTGGTTCAGGTCATGACCTCACAGTTCCTGGGATCAAGCCCCACGTCGGGATCTGCACTGACAGCATGGTGCTTGCTTGGGATTCTCTCTCTCTCTCTCTCTCTCTCTCTCTCTCTGTCTCAGTAAACATTTTTTTAAAAAGCAACTACAAATTAAAAATGAAGGGGCGCCTGGGTGGCTCAATCGGTTGAGTGTCCGACTTCGGCTCAGGTCCTGATCTTGTGGTCTGAGAGTTCGAGCCCCGCATCGGGCTCTATGCTGACAGCTCAGAGCCTGGAGCCTGCTTCGGATTCTGTGTCTCCCTCTCTCTCTGCCCCTCTCCCGCTCATGCTCTGTCTCTCTCTCTCTCAGTCAAAAATAAATAAAACATTAAAAAAAATTTTTAAAAATGAATAGACAAACTCAAGAGAAAAATAAAAGAAGTTTAAATTTTTTTTTTTTCAACGTTTATTTATTTTTGGGACAGAGAGAGACAGAGCATGAACGGGCGAGGGGCAGAGAGAGAGGGAGACACAGAATCGGAAACAGGCTCCAGGCTCTGAGCCATCAGCCCAGAGCCCGACGCGGGGCTCGAACTCACGGACCGCAAGATCGTGACCTGGCTGAAGTCGGACGCTTAACCGACTGCGCCACCCAGGCGCCCCAGGAGAAAAATAAAAGAAGTTTAAATGCAATTTTCAGAAAAAGAAATGCAGATGACTGGTAGACATACTGAAAGTTGCTCAATCTCACTAATGATCAGAGGGATGCAGTTTAAACCAACAGGTTGCTGATTCTCATTCATCAGGTTGGTAGCAATTAAAAAGCCATTAAAAGGACTTGTAAAATTGCTTTCAAACTCTGCTGTGAGAGTATAAACGCTGCCATACAGTCTTGGGGCAATTTGAAGATACTTCTTGGCATTTCAGTTGTGCACGGTTTTTGTTCCGGTAATATTGTTTCTAGGAATTCATCTTTCAGAAACACTGAAAGCATGCCAAATACTTGTGTACCAGGCTGTTCACTGAGCATTCCTTGTAACAGGAGAAACAGAGAGACAATGTAGAAGTCGAACGTTAAGAGAATGATGAAATAAATATATACCGTGATGAGTCCCCTAAAAATGTGGAAGTAGACTTACTTGTACTGACATGGTAAGATCTCCGTGGTGACTTATCTCAAGTGAAAAAGAGTAAGTCACAGAATATGTGCACAGTAGCATTTATGTGAAAAAGATAACAGGCAAGTTTGTGTGTGATGATACACACAGTGGGGAGAGTGAGTTGGGGTGAGGAAGGACAGGGTGGGTGAGTGGGAGACTATGGCAGTTGGGAAACTGAAATACAGATTTTAAAAACACAAGGCAAAACTTTCCCTGTGTTTTTTGTTCTAAAAGGTCAAATAATAAAAATTCACCAAAGTGCCCTTCTTTTTCAGGTGCAGCCACAATGTACACAAGATACAAAATAGTAGAGAAGCAAAATCAAACCAGCTATTTCAGCACGCCTGTTTTTAACCTGGTGTCGCTAGTTCTTGGATTGGTGGGATGTATCGGAATGGGCATTGTAGCCAATTTCCAGGTGTGTCCTGAAGTTTTTTTTTTCTGTTCTTGGGGATGATGGAATATGTGTGTGTCTGGAGTAGAGAAGCAGGAACACAAGGGGCATGCTTGTGCCAGGAGAGTTCTCAAATAGTTGATGAGTTTGTAAAAGTGGGGATAGTTTGCTTCTTAGAAACACATCTTTATCGTTTGAAAGTCAGTCCTGCCTGGTGCTTGGGAGAGGGTGGGGTTCACGTTTGCACACCTATGAGAGAGCGTGTTTCACACGATGTTCCGGACTCTGCATTGCCCCATGTTACTAACATGATCTGATGGGTGGGGAGAGTGACTTCAGTCACTGTAATAGTTTCATAAAGAGTGTGAAAGTATTTGTGTATATGAGTGTGTGTGTGTGTGTGTGTGTGTGTGTGTGTGTGTGTGTGTATTTACCAGTTCACAGAGCAGCTCCTGATCTCTTCCCTTTGCAGGTGAGGATATAGGTACATGAAGGTGAAATCATATGCTCAGGGTTACTCAGCTCATTCATTATGGAGCCAAAACATGGAGCAAATGAACTTATATGGTGACTTCTGTGGAGTCTGCTTGATAGATTCCTACTGTGTTGAGTGTTTGAAAAAAACCCTACTTGCTTTGTTCTAACTTGTAGATACCTGTTCATCCCAAGGTCTCTTTCAGGAAGGCATGTGAGCTATTTGTCCAAGGAGACAGTATTTAATATTTTTAAAAAATGTGTTGTATTTCAAATTCGTACTAGTTATAATAGTATCGTGTCCTAGGGTTATTGTAAAGGGTCCCATGAGATGTTGCAGAGTAACCAGCAGGCCATACATGGCAGCCCCTGGCTGAAGGTGTTAGAGGCTAACACCGAGGTGGTCCTGTTCCCCCTGCCCCTGTTGTTTCTTTGTGGCGGCACAAAAGAAGTTACTCCAGGAAGACTTGCTTCTGCCCAGGAGGACTCCTTTAACTTTTTTCCCACCAGAAGTGGGCTGATCTTGTGTGGTGCTGATATTCACAAAAAGGTGTCAACCTTGGCTGCCAGCCAGCTGCTAAAGTACACGTCCGTGCCCAGAAGCTGCAGTACAGGGCCGTTGCACCTGCTATGGGTCTGTGAGGGTAATAACCTCGGGCCTCCACCTGTACCATCTGCTTCCCATCCATTTGCTAATGCCCCCTCCTGCATGAAGTCAGACCATTGTCAGAGAGTCCTCTGTCTCACCTGCACCACATGGCCTCATAAATCACTTTCTTTGCACTACACATGGGGGATGCCATCTGTCGATCAGGGGACAGAATAAAGTGCTCCAGGAAAGTTGGTGCTGTGTTGTGAAGGTTGAGGTGGCAAACACCCTTCCTTATATTGCATAGTGTCTCCAGGACACCCTGTGGGGCAGGGATGGTCTCCTAAGCTTCAGGGCTGACGAGTTTTCATTTTTGGACATTATAAATCCATTTTTGGACATATTTGTTGTTTCCGTATTAACACTGAAAGGTTGGTAGAAAGGTGAGAGGCAGGTTTGTAGCCTCCCCAGAGCAAGTGTAGAGGGCTTCGTTGAAGGAATTGTGTGAATACATTTGCTTCTGGCTCCATTTACTTTGCTACCCCTCTTGTCCCTTTATGGCGAAATAAGACAAGGGCTGCTATACATGATTGCAGGTGACATTGGTCACATGGTGGAGACTCTTGCTTTATATTTTATGCTTGTGTGTGTTTGGTTTTCCACGACAATTTTTTTTTTTAATTTTTTAAGTTTATTTATTTTGAGAGAGACAGAGACAGCGTGAGCAGGGAGGGCAGAGAGAGGGAGAGAGAATACCAAGCAGGTTCTATGCCCCCAGGGCATAGCCCCACATGGGACCCAAACTCACAAAACCATGAGATCATGACCTGAGCTGAAACCAAGAGTCAGACGCTTAACCACCTCAGCCACTCAGGTGCCCCTTTTCATGACGACATTTATTGAAAATTTCCTATGTGATAGAATTTATGAAAACATCCAGTACTCCTTTCATGCTAGTAATGACCTCAGAATACAGGTAGTAGTTTTCCTCATTTTCCAGTGGAGAAATGGAGGCCCAGAGGGGTTAATACTTGCCCGGGATTGTCTGAGCACCGAAAGGCAGAAGTGCACTTTGAATTGAAGCAGTCTGTCTTAGAGCCTGTGGGAAAGAGTTAACTCCATTGCCAGAATGGGTAAATCATGTACACAAGCATGTACACAATTCACATCCCTAACACCAGAAAGCATGATGGGAAGCAAAATTAAAATGGGGGGTGAAGGGAAGATTTGGAATGATATAATCGTTAGTAGATTGTTGGATATGAATTATTCGGTGGGGAATAGTAGGCACTAGATGATATCCTATCGCTTTATTCTCCAAATAACTCATGGTATAAGCACCATAGGCATCAAGCTTTAAACCAGAAAGGCAGACTTTAGAAAGAAAACTTAGATGTCAGATAATTGAACTTGTGGTTCTCTTTAGGGTTTCTATGAAGTGATTACATCTTCACAAAAACCAGAAATAGAATCTTAAACTTTCCTGAGAGCAGAGTGTTTGCCTTCTCATTGTTCCCATAAATATATCTTTACAACTTCCTTGTTTTATATCCTGTAATTCATTTTCAGCATGCCAACCTGAGCTGTTCCTTCCAGAGGAATTGGAGGTGTGCAGGCAGGAGAGCACTGGCTATCTCTGGGGGATTTGCTTGCGTAGGAGTAAATTGT
Organism: Puma concolor; assembly: GCF_028749965.1. Taxonomy (NCBI): domain Eukaryota; kingdom Metazoa; phylum Chordata; class Mammalia; order Carnivora; family Felidae; genus Puma; species Puma concolor. The sequence goes on along the minus strand of NC_141673.1, from coordinate 19,922,529 downwards.
ATTCGCCAGAAGTTCCCAGAGCTCTCTGTCCTGAGCTGGTAGGCAGAATGGCAACTTTTTGGTGTGTCCTCACCAATCTCTCTCAATGCTTTACTTTCCTTCCAGAAATTTCCTTTTTGGAAAAGTTGTTTTCCAAGGTTTAACCCTTTCAACTTTCTAGTTTTCTCTAGTTTTACTATCTTTTATTGTTTTAAATATTTATTTATTGTAAATGTTAACTCATTTTTTGAGAGAGAGACAGAGCGTGAGTAAGGGAGGGGCAGAGAGAGAGGGAGACACAGAATCCAAAGCAGGCTCCAGACTCTGAGCTGTCAGTACAGAGCTTGACATGGGGCTCGAACTCACGAACTGTGAGATGATGACCTGAGCCGAAGTCAGACACTTAACCAACTGAGCCACCCAGGCGCACCTCTATTTTTTACTTTCTTAAATTAATAAGAGAGTTTCAAAAAAGAGGTCCAAAAAGGGTGCTGGGTTTTTATTTTAGCCTCCTACCACAATTCATGCCTCATCTGAGAATCATTGCGGTTCTAAAAGACCTTTGATGTGAGAGTGTGTACTCCACAGCGGAAAAAGCACATCCCACATACGACCCCTGCAGTCAAGGACCTTTTGACCCAGTAATGTCAGGGTTAATGTGGGGGTTTGTGAGGGCCCATGAAGTTTGCAGATTAAGATCCTAAAGGATGTGTTGAATTGGCCAGGGTTTAAGAAGCGAATTCCCTGATAGTGTAATTGGAGGAAACAGAGTATTTAAGTTCAGGATGTTGATTTACTTAGCAAAAAAGAAAGTAGACAGTGGAAAGCATCAGGATTCTCAGAAGATTATTCCTTAAAAGGACTCATTAGCAGTGGACATCTTGCCTTTTGTTTTCCATTGTCCTAATGTGCCTAACATTCAAGGTGGGAGGAGAGGATCTGTTTGTCTTCATTCTTTTATTATTATTATATTTTGGTTTAATATTGTTTTTTCCCCAGATTTACTGAGGTATTATTGACATATAACCTTGTATTAGTCTAAGGTGTATAACATAGTGATTTGATATATGTATATATTGCAAAATGATCACTATAAGTTCATCAACATACATTGCCTCACATAGTTACAATTTTTTTCTTGTGATGACAACTCTTAAGATTTACTCTCTTAGCAAAAAAAAAAAAAAAAAGATTTACTCTCTTAGCAACTTTCGAATATACAGTACAGCACTGTTAACTATGCTTACCATGCTGTACATGACATCCTCAGGCCTTATATCTGGAATTTTCTATGTTTTGACCCCCTTTTCCCCACCTCCCCCCCCCCCCCCCACCTCTGGCAACCATCAATCTGTTTTCTGTATCAAAGAGTTCAGTTTTTAACTTTTTTAAGATTCCACATATAAGTGAGATCACACAATATTTGTCTTTCTCTGTCTGACTTATTTCACTTAGCATAATACCCTCAGTATCCATCCATGTTGTCATAAATGGCAATACTTCTTTCTTTTTTATGGCTTAATAGTAATTGGTGTGTGTGTATCACATTTTAATTATCCATTCATCCATTGAGGGACACTTAAGTTGTTTCTATGTTTCGCCTATTGTAAATAGTGCTGCTATGAACATGGGCATGCAGTTATCTATTCAAGAGAGTGATTTCATTTTCTTTGAATTATTGTTATTTTTCATTGTAGTAAAATAATTGGCCATCTAAACCATTTTTAAGTGTACAGTTGAGTGATTTTTTTTTAATTCTTAAAGTACTTAAATGTCTACAAATTTTTTAAAGGGCATAGAATGTATTTTATTTTCTATATATAACTTTCCTAAATCTGTATGCCATGTTAGGTATCCTAGGAATACAAAATCCATACCTAATAAATGAGTAATTGATAGGCCATGTTGCAAAATGTCAGTGCAGCCATATTTTATTATAACATAAATCAAGTTGTGGATTTTCCCCTATATTCCTAGGTTTGATACCAGGAAATAAATTTCCCTGGCAAATAAATTTGAAAGTGGTTTTTCTTTCTTTTTTTTTCCTTAAAAAAAATTTTTTTTTAATGTTTGTTTTTGAGACAGAGCATGAGCAAGGGGAGGGATAGAAAGAGAGGGAGACACAGAATCTGAAGCAGGCTCCAGGCTCTGAGCTGTCAGCACAGAGCCCGACGTAGGGCTTGAACTCACAAACTGCGAGATCATGACCTGAGCCGAAGTCAGACGTTTAACTGACTGAGCCACCCAGGCACCCCTGGTTTTTCTTTTTTTAATCTTCTTTTCCCATGTGGAGAATAAAGATTTGATATCAGTTTCTTTTTGAACAGATGAAGAACACCGTGGTTCTGGGGAAGCCTGGGTGACCCAGGTCAAAGAAAAGTCTGGGAGGGACAGGGTATGGACAGTGGGGCCAGCAGGAGTCTGGGGTCCAAAGCAGGCCCTCTTGGACAATACTTTCACTTCCCCTTTGCAAAGCTCACATCTTCAAGTTCAACCAGAGACTCTGTTGTTCAATCCAATATCATAGTTATACCATAATTGTGCCCGTTGCACAATTAAAAGGAGCCTAAAGTGAGCTCCTTGAATGGTCTATCATGAGCATGTTCGGGATCAATACCAGACTCTTTGCCTAGATTGGATGTAAGGGTGCCTTCTGGTTGAATTGGCTGGTTAGAGGATGTAGGGGTAGGGCCTTGACTTGAACCTACCTTGGCATGGCAAGGGCAGTGTCTTTACTTAGATTTGCATGTGCATGTGGGGAGAGACTAAGAGACTATTGGGGAGCAAGGAGCCTGAAAACCCGAAGCCACCCTTGGTACCTTCACGGAACCAGTTGCATGCTGTTATATGAAATTCATCATATAATTTTCACTGCAAACCTGCAAGGCAGAAATTATTATGCCTATTTTACAGATACAGAGACTGAGGTTATAAACTAACGTCACAGAACCCGGTGGCAGAGTTGAAATTTTTTTTATCCGGTTCTGCCAGACTCCAGAGCCCACCATATTCAACTCTCCCCCCTCGAAGGCAGATATCACTTTGTCCCTGTCCAGCATGCCCACGTTTGCTGTGGAACAACTAAGGGCATTTACTGCAGGGTCTGGAAGGCTTTTCTCTTGGTAGTCTTCTGCAGGCAGTCGCATTTTCCAAGGAGTGGTGGGTGCATCTTTGGCTTTGAGTGGACCAGCGTGGGTGGGTGCATGGGCCTACTGCACGCGGACTCACGTGGAGTAACACCTGTTTGTGACTCTCTCTCCAGGAGTTAGCTGTCCCCCTGGTCCATGACGGCGGTGCCCTTTTGGCTTTTGTCTGTGGTGTGGTCTACACACTCCTGCAGTCCGTCATCTCTTACAAATCGTGTCCCCAGTGGAACAGCCTCTCCACGTGCCACGTGCGGATGGCCATCTCTGCCGTTTCCTGCGCAGCTGTGGTCCCCAGTATCCTTTTGCACATTTGTCAGTGTCTTCGAAAGCTTAACCCTTCTCCCTCGCCCCCAAAAAAGTATGAAAAAAAAGGAAAAATTAACAGCCCCGTTTCCACATGCTTCAGAAGAACAACTGGCGGAAAAGTGTAAATCATTAAGAAAATATTTCCACATTGTGTTGTTATTTCAAAAGAATCTTTGTGGGGAATGGTGTGCAGGGAGAATGGAAACATGTCCAAACACTTTAGTCTGTTTCCTTTCCTCCCGACAGGGAAAATTTCATAAGCCATGTGAAGATATTTATTTTTCTTTGTAGTGCTTGGTCAAAGACACCAAATATTGATATTGTACTTAAAGTAATAGCCCTGTGAAGTCCCAAGGGGCTGTACTCTGCCCTCACCCTGCACGTAGGTGATTCATTAGATGGTCTGACTTACTCATCCACGTTAAGAGGTTTTAGAAAGCTCTCTATCATTTATTTCTAAATCACTCGAAATACATTTAGCCTTCTCTTGTTATCACTGATGCCAGTTTCAGAATGAAATCTCATTCCATTTTCGTATTCCACAATGTGAAAAGAAAATCTGAATTTTTATGCGTATGCATTCTGATTTAGAGGGAATGAGAGCTTGATCTTTCTCTCTTTCTTTCTAGAGCTATTTAACAGAAAAAAAAAAAAGCTGTGTCTTTAAGAGGTGGAAAATTCCCCATCTTTCAAAATACCGTCTGTAGTCCTATCAGAGAAAACTGCAGAGGCATCAAAAAAATGTTGATTCCTGTCAGATTGTAGAAAAATAGAAAACCATTTAATTAGTGGAAACTTTGTTAGTCTGGATTGAGTTGTATAAAGTGGGCAAGCTTGAGTAAAAATGCACCATGTGCTTCTAAATATTAAGCTCTGTGATTCTCCTTTAAACTAGAAGCTATACAAAATGTACAGTCTAAGCATGATTTGGGGTTTCGTTTTGTTTTTTTCATCTTAGGGAAGGAAATTTTTGATTACAAAATTTCTAAGTACAGAGGAAGCAAATCCTAGTGTTGAGAAATTTAAACAAAATGCAGACCCTTGTTCCAGAGATGGTTCCTTCTTGATTCTTTGTTCTATTTATGGATTGAAGACACTCATGTTTGTCTTCAAATATAACTACTTTTAGCTTGTGTTAGTTGGAAAGTATATAGAAGTGTTTGTAGTGTTAAAACCAGAGTTCCTTCCTTGCTTCCAACTTTGGAGACACATCTCTAGATGGTAAAATTGGAGAGAATTTTAGCAGAATAAGGCTTTCAGCCATCAGAGTTTCACACACAAATAGTTCCCATTTTTAGGCAGCTCCAATGAGCCATGCCAAGGGGCAGCTTTCCCACAGAAACAGATCATGTCCCTGTATTAAATTAACTTGAATGAATTCATCCATATGAAGAGTTCTTTTGTCTTAAACGTTAGCAAGGTATTTATATTTCTTTACAAAGATTTCAAAGCATCTTTGAAATGCCCTTGTGTCTCCTTACTACAGTATTTCTGTGAAACACCATCATTTGACTACTGAAGAAACTGAAACAGAGAGTGAGGCTGGTCGCTAGGATCTTGCTTCTAAGCCCTTCCTGGGAGACTATCCATCTTGCACCTGGCTTCTAAAGCTTTCAAAACCTTCACAAAATCACTAACAGCATAAAGCCCAGGTTCCTTTTCTTGAGACCCATAATTTGAGACCTCATTTTACATTGTTTCTTCTGGACTTGCCTGCTTTCTGTTCTCAGCTTTCACCCGTTCTCTTCTACCTGGATGGATTATCTTCCTCCACCTTGTTTTCTAGAGCCTAGCTGTCCAGTATGGTAGCCACTAGCTACATGAGGCTACTGAGCGCTTGAAACATGGCTGGTCCACATGGAGATGTGCAGTAAGTGTAAAAACCACAGTGATTTCAAAGATTTAAGAAGAAAGAAAAGGAGAATATAAAATACGTCACATTACTTCTTTATATTATTGCATGTTGAAATGATACCATTTTTGATATGTTGAGTTAGATAAGATATATTATTAAAATTAATTTCATTTGGTTTTATTTATGTATTAAGATTTATTTTTATTTATTTTTTAATTTTTTTATTTTGGGGAGAGTGCATGCTCAAGTAGGGGAGGGGCAGGGGGAGAGAATAGGAGAATCTTTTTTTTTTTAACTTCATTTTTTATTTTTTAAAATTTACATCCAAATTAGTTAGCATATAGTGAAGCAATGATTTCAGGAGTATATTCCCTAATTCCCCTTACCCATTTAGCCCATCCTCCCCTCCCACAACCCCTCCACTAACCCTCTTTTTGTTCCCCATATTTAAGAGTCTCTTCTGTTTTTCCTCCTCCCTGTTTTTATATTATTTTTGTTTCCCTTCCCTTATGTTCATCTGTTTTGTTTCTTAAAGTCCTCATATGAGTGAAGTCATATGATTTTTGTCTTTCTCTGACTAACTAATTTCACTTAGCATAATACCCTCCAGTTCCATCCACATAGTTGCAAATGGCAAGATTTCATTCTTTTTGATTGCCGAGTAATACTCCATTGTATATATATACCACATTTTCTTTATCCGAGAATGGGAGAATCTTAAGCAGGTTCCACACTCAGCACGGAATCCAACGTGGGGTTCAATCCCATGATCCTGGGATTATGACCTGAGTCAAAATCAAGAGTCGGACGTTGGACTCTGGCCACCCAGAGGCCCAGAGCCACCCAGACGCCCCTAAGATTTTATTTTTAAGTAATCTCTACACCCAACAGGGGGCTTGATCTCACAACCCCGAGATCAAGAGTCACATGCTCTACTGACTGAGCCAGCCAGACACCCCCTCATTTGGTTCTTTTTAGGTTTGTTGTTGTTGTTGTTTGTTTGTTTGTTTTTTACTGTGGCTACTATAGTAGAATATTTTAAATTACGCATGTGGCTGGCATTAATTTCTGGGGTGACGCTGCTCTAGAGAGCTCCTCAAGCCTCAACTCAGATTAGGCTCAACTCAGTGAAGCCTTTCCTGACCCCTCACACCCCATTCCACTCTGAACTCATCGTTTTCCCTCTGAGTCATCACTGTGCCCTGTTCTTTTCTGTCTTAATGCAGCACATTCCCTGGGCTTCGTCCGACAAGGCTGCGATGTTTCCAAGAGCTGACACCAAGTCTGTTTTTCCAGAGTTTTCTCTATCTCCCCCTTCCTCCCCACCAGCATGGTACCTGATGCACAGAAGATAGGACTCAGGAACAAAGAATTAAGAGACTTTTAAACTATTAGAAACAGATATGGTAATGACATGATCAGAGAATCTTCTATGCTTTCTACTCCTTTTATTTTGAGAAACCGAGAAGTGTTAAGAATTGCAAAATATTGGGGGGTGGGGAGGGCAGGGAGAGGAGATGCTGACTCTGTATTCAGAGGAAGTTCTAAACTTGGCATTGACTCTAAGCTTTGAATTCGTCTGTTTGCAAAAGCATTTTAAGAGCATCTCATTCTCTAGCCTTCTCTTTTGCCTTCTAAGCTCCATCAGAATGGCTGTCCCCGCCTTTGTGCAGACAGTCAACGGAGGCTCTGGCCTCAGTCCTGGGCACTGTTTGACTGGCCTCTCAGGGTATCTCCTAAGGTCAGAGGTAGGACATTATCTCTTTGATTTGTACACCCTTTGGGCCAGGAAGGAAGGGCTCTGCTTATACCTGATTACTTGATGGGAAAAGTCTGTTTTTTAAAGACAGGAGTTTGAATCTTTACCTTGTTTTTGTAGACGAATCTTGGTAGTTTGTGGTGCTTTTGTACCTTGAAATGTTAATCTTTCCTTAAAGCTGTTGTCTTGAAAATAGTATTTTAGGGAAAGAGTATTTTTATTCAATACTTTTATTTAGGGAAAGTAGTATTTTAGGGGAAGAGTATTCAAAAAGAACGTATCTGGATGGCTGTGTCAGTCATTTTGACAAAATTTAAAAAGCAGAGTAGGGCATAATGTAGCCACAAATTAAAATTTTACTATACGTAACTCAAAAGGTATTGCTAAGGAATGACTGTATTTCCATCACAGTCTAATTTAAGGGTTGAGATTATAAGAAGCTGATATAACTGGTTTGATTACAGAAATGTTGGTATTAATATTTTGACCCTGTGTGATGATTATTAGCAGAATAGTCTTAACATTCAAAGACCTGGCTTTTTTCTGGACTTTCCTTAACAATCTCCTTTTTTTAGTGATCGCCTGTGCTTCACTAATTTCTATAACCAAACTGGAATGGAATCCAAAAGAAAAGGTAAAATTTAACTCAGTATGATTGTTGAACGTGGTTCCTGGGATTATTTTCAAAGTTTTGAATTCTTAATTGAATTTCCTAATCAAAAGAGGTAGGGCAGGGGGGTCAGTATGAATTAAGGTGTATGGAGGGCAGAGGAAGCAGAGAATGTTAAGCAGAAAGGATGAGATCAGCTCCAGCATGGAGGGCAGTTTGTTTCAGGATGGCGTGGAAAATAAATGTGGTCAGGGCTATATTTGCAGGAGGGGAGTTAACGCAAAGTTTTTGAACAGGCAAGTACGTGGTAAGACGATTGGCAGGGAGATATTAGTCAGAAGCAACCCTGGGATGAATGGATGAGGAGAGAGCCCGGAGTTAAGGTGGCAGGAAGAAGGCAGTTCTCTAGCTTTCAAATCAAGATTCGCCTAGGGGACTCAGCAGCACTCATTGTCAGGGAAATGAAAATCAAAACCACAATGAGATGTCACCTCGTTCTGACACCTGTCAGAATGGCTAAAATAAAAAACACACGAAACAAATGTTAAGGAGGATGTGAAAAGAAAGGGACCCTCATGCACTGTTGGTGGGAATGCAAACTGGTGCAGCCACTGTGGAAAGCAGGATGGAGGTTCCTCAAAAAGTTAAAAATAGAAGCACCATATGATCCAGTAATCATGCTACTGGGTATTTACCCAAAAAATACAAAAATTCTAATTCAAAAGGATAGATGCACCCCTATGTTTACTACATTATTTACAATAGCTAAATTATGGAAGTGGTCCAAATACCCATTGATAAATAAATGGATAAAGAAGATGTGGAATATATACACAATGAGATATTACTCAGCCATGAAAAGAATGAAATCTTGCTATTTACAACAACATGGATGGAGCCAGAGAGTATATACTAAGTGAAATAAGTCAGAGAAAGACAAATACCATATGATTTCCCTCGTATGTGGCATTTAAAAAACAAAAGAGCAAAGGGAAAAAGAGAGAGAGAGACAAACCAAGAAACAGACTTTTAACTATAGAGGATAAACAGATGATTAGCAGAGGGGAGGTGGGTAGAGGAATGGATGGAATAGGTGAAGGGGATTAAGAGTACACTAATCATGATGAGCACTGAATAATATATGGAAATGTTGAACCATTATATTGTACACCTGAGATTAATATAACACTATATATTAACCATACAGAAATGAAAATTTAAAACTTTTAAAAATGGAATGAAAAAAGGGGCATCTGGGTGGCTCACTCAATTGGTCAAGCATCTGACTCTTGATTTCAGCTGACAGTTGTGAGATCAAGCCCCGCGTAGGGCTCTATGCTGACAGGTCTGGAGTCTGCTTGGGATTCTCTTTTCCTCTCTCTCCGCCCCTCTCCTGCTCATGTGCATGCGTGCGCACACACACACACACACACTCTCTCTCTGTCTCCCTCTCTCTCTCAAAATAAATAAATAAACTAAAAAAAAAAAGGAAATAAAAAAATCAGCCTAGGGTGGAAGTAATATGGGGAAATATTTAATGGGTACTGGCAAGTGACAAATGAGAATAGAAGGACATGAATCAAAGAAGACTTCCAAGTGTTATCTTGGGGAAAGCAAAGAATCTGTCCCCATAAACAGAGAGAAGTAGGGTCCTGAACAGGAATAAATGATTCCATGGCCGGGGGCAGGTGGGGACTGGGTGGTTTGGTTTTAGAATTGTTGAATCTGAGGCTGTAGTGAAACATTAAAGAGAAATGTCCAGTTATTGTGAGGGACTAGACTGGGTGGGGGGTGGGGGGGCAACTGGGAACCATCAGGGCACAGGGTAGAAGGACTGGTAATTTCCAGCCCAAATGTCAGAACACCTGGCATTGAAGGTTTGGAGTTGAGATGGACTCATGCCATTGGCTACTCATAGTGGTGGCTCATCTAGATGCCACATAGGGAACGAATGATGCCCAGGAGAGGAGAGTTAGTGGGAGAATGGCAGTTTGTTTTTCAAGGACCAGGGGAGTTACTGATGTTTTTAAAAAGGCAGTTTCAGTAAAATGTTGGTATCAGAAGCCAATTGCAGGAGGTTAAAGAAATGGTGAGAGGGATGGTTCATTCATTCATCAGTCTAGTGTTTGGAGGTGTGAGGAAAGGGAGAAATAAGATGGTGGCTGGAGGGCCAGTGGGATCAGTGGATTTTCCACAACAGAGGACTGGGGCATGTGAGGAAGCCTGCAAGAGACAACAGAGAGACTGAAGATGGGGAGGAAAATAATGATCCAGACACAAGTTTTAAGAAAGTCCCTTCTGAAAGCCAGACCTCACAGCCAAGCAGCTTCCGGTGTATTTTTACCATTCAGCCACTGGGGGGAGGCATTTCACCACAAATCAAACAAACCAGCAGCTGGGAAGGATTCATCAGAGTATATATATATATCCCCCAGGCAGTTGAAAATTGTTTTTTATTTTGTCTTCTATCTTAAAAATATGAAAAGTACCACATTTTTGTTCACTCCATAAATTACCATGCTATGCTTGTGTTGCTTTCTGTTCCCAATATCAAGGAATGCACACAAAACCCTTTGCATTAATTCACTGAATGGAATAATCAGTTAGGTACTTCCCTAGACTTCTGTGGAGTGCTTGGGAACTTTATAGCACATTCCTGTGCATTGACTTACTTGGTAGGGAGTGTAAGAATTATAATATCATTGTCTCATTTTATTTTATTATTTTTTAAAAATTTCTTTTTAATGCTTACTGCTTACTTATCTTTGAGAGACAGATGGAGCCTGAGTGGGGGAGGGGCAGAGAGAGAGGAAGACAGAATCTGAAGCAGGCTCCAGGCTCTGAGCTATCAGCACAGAGCCTGATGTGGGGCTCTTATTTGTGAGCTTCAGTATTATGACCTGAGCTAAAATTGGATGCTTAACCAACTGAGCCACCCAGGCACCCTTATAATATCATTGTCTCATTAAAAAAAAAAAAACAGTTTATTTATTTTGAGAGTTGGTGGTGGGGGACAGAGGAGGGTCAGAGAAAGCAAGAGAGAGAGAATCCCAAGCAGGCTCTGAATCACTGTCAGCACAGAGCCTGACATGGAGCTAGAACTCCCGAATTGTGAGATCATGACCTGAGCCGAAGTCAGACGCTTGACGGACTGAGCCACCCAGGTGCCCCTAAAAATGCTTTTAAAGTAATTTACCGCATTTAAAAATCAGGAGAGATCACATACACAAACACACAAACACAGGCTTTTTTCTGAATCTCTCAAAACAACACTGGAGTCACAGTTTCCTATTTGAGGAAAACGGAATTGGGCCGATGAGGAGTGGGCTCTCAGTCCTCCCTCTCTTTTTGCAATCATCAGTTCCATTTGTTTTTATTAATTCTCTGGCCCACATAGGAGAAACCCCCAATTAAAGCCTTCCATTCTTTCATCCCTGCCCCCAATAAGATAGTTAACGTGTAGATGTCTCATTAGCCTGCGCTTTGTGGCTGTGTTTACCTTACAGTGTTAAGCAGAATTAGGTTCTAAACGGACATTTTGTATAGTAACAGGAAATGTAACACCAAGTGGTGACAGCCAGTCTCCTCCAGGTGCGAGAGCTCATTCTGTTTTAACAAGGGCCCAAAGGCTGACTAGATAGATGTTTTTAGGCATGCCTTTGAACTTTGGGATTCCTTAGCAGTGGGAGAGCAAGTCATGCCTTGAATGGAAAGTTCTTTCTTCCCTTGAGTCCAAATATGTTTCTCAGCCATTTTGTGGCCCTTATTCTGCCTTTCGAAGTGTACAGACTAGGTCGTAAAACCAGAGTGTACGAGAGCCCCAAGAACTTTTGGGATAATTGCATTCACATTCTCATTGGGCAGGGTGTTCATCTCCCTGGCCTTTCACTGCCTTTTCTCAAGGGGTTGATTTATGCTCATCAGACAAGGTTTTCATTTGGTCTGACCAGCGTTGTATTTCAATACATACAGTATGGTGAAGGTATTGAGGCTAAATTCTGTTTCTTTATTGTTGCTATTAGGATTATATATATCACGTAGTGAGTGCAATCTGTGAATGGACAGTGGCCTTTGGTTTTATTTTCTACTTCCTAACATTCATCCACGATTTCCAGGTAGGTATTTACCAATTCAAATGTTATAAATTGCTGACAATTAGGATTAGGAGAAATCCATAGAACATTTCTTACACTAAAAAAATAAAAATTTAAAAATTTAAAAAAATTAAGAAAGCACTATCTGTCTTTTTACCCTTATGTGTTTGAAAAACATGTAAATATTAAGGGAAGCATCTTTAACAGCTCTCCCAACAATGAAATTCTCATATGTCCTCTGCCACTAGATGCCTATAGTCAGATATCTTGGTTATTAGCTTTTTGAAGGCCTCATTTACTAGTTCCGAATAATAGGAAATATGTCCATTTAATAAACAAAAATTTGTTGTGGAAAATGTTCCCAAGGTAGAGAGAAGGTAGGACCTTATCAGGTTTGACAACAGGGAAGATCTTACATTTTGAAACAAGTGAATTCTTAGCTGAAAGGATATAGAAGAAAGCCAAGAAAACTCTTTAAGACCCAACTCGAACTCTGCAGAAACCATAGTGAGGTCATCTCTGAAGGGGTGGGGCAAAGCTTTTGGGAGTCCATAGCTGGCACCAATGTACCTCCTTTGAAACCTTTTTCTTCTGTCTTTAATAGAGCGTCACCCTAAGGATATCCACAGAAATCAATGATGATATTTGAAGAAAGAAGAATTATATGTCACTCAGTGAAAGTCACAGGCAATTTCTGGAAGTGGTACAGAGGAGGGTCTTAATGCTGCCCTGTGTGGAACGCATCTGCAGTACATCCGGGACTTGAATTTCATTAAGAATTCCCAATAGTTGTACTATTTCCAAAGGTATGTCTTCATAGTGAGTGTAGAGCATTTGTGACATCGTAGCAATGTTTTTATAATTTTCTAAGTAGACACTTTTTTGTATTAACAAATTCATTACAGAGAAGATAAGGTGTTACAGAAAATGGACAGCTCTTGTTTTTGCACAGATTCTGTTTTGTTTTCTTTGTGTGTGATTGGTGCGAATACACTAAATAAGGAATTCACTAAGAAGTAAAATCAGGGCATATTCATTTAAAATTTTTATTTTTAGAGCATGAACTGTCTAATTTTATATCACGAGAACACTTACAAAGTTTGATTTATAATGATCGCAATGATTTAGTTAACAAATTAACACTATCAAGGATACTCTGATTTTTATGTGAACTAAGCAAAATGCTTCTGCTGAAAGGCCTTACTATCTCTATGCACATTAACTCTAAGTGAACACAGAAGACCTCAGGTTTTAAATTCCGCCCCCCACGGGCCTCCCTGCCCACAGAGCCACAGTGTTTACCCTTGCTGCTGACTGGCATGCCATAGTGGGCCTAATTCCAGGTGGGATGAATTCAGCAAGGCAGATTAGAAAAACCTTAGAACAACCAGAAAACGGAAACAAGCACCTGACAAGAAAGCCTCGTTGGATTCTGGATCATTGTCCTTGCTGGATGAGCAAGGATGGAAGGTATCTCAGGGACCGTTTGTGGAAGAGATGGATTGTGGGAAGACCTCTGGTTAATACGAACCCTCCACAAAAGCCAAGCTGTGAAAAGCATTAAAAAGACCATTTGTAAAGACACCTTTGTTGTAACTGGCATAAATTGATATATAGTCTGACTCAGAAGCTGAAACTCACATCTCGAATTTATTTCATGGCAGTAAACCTGTGGAAGAGCATGTAGGTCTGAGAGAGGAGAGGGGAGAAGGTAGAGGGTGCAGTTCATTTGATCCTTCTTTTTATGCCTGTAGCTGGATGTTTGCATACCTCACGAAATGTGAACCTGGTCCTTTGTTAAGACCTACACGACCTACACGCTCCACCGTCTCACCCAGATCACAAATGACAAATGAAAAGCAAATCATTCCAGAACAAGAAGCGGGCCTTGACATGTTAAGGCTTAGGTTTGAAAACTGAAGAGAAGGCCTTCCTTCAAAGACCCTCCAGACCACAAACCTCCATCTGGCCAAGTGGGTCCAGACCTTGAGTTCATTTGCCAGGGCCAGAACTTGGACAGCCTGGGAGGGAATCCAGGAGTGGTGAACACATCATGGCTCTTCAATAAATATTTACCGAGTGAATGAAGCAGTCGGCCACCTCAGCAACAACAAACTGTGTTGCCTGTATTCAGCAGTGAGAACCTGATAACCATGTCTGAGTCTGTTACAACTTGTCGTGATGCTGTGGGTCCCCATAGTAACACTGGAACTGAAAGACTGACTGAAGCTCTGGCAAGCATTCATTATCTTGAAGATGGGGGGAAAATGTCACATTCCTGTGCCGTGAAACCTGTAGGAGAATGAGTCCTCAGCTGGGACTCACTTTGAACAGATTTTTCTTATCTGCACTTCTCATGATGCATTATTATTCTTCATGTCCGTATCTCTCCATGAGATAGATAGGCAGAGTATGTGCCTTGATCTTTATCTTTGTAAATCAGGCGTTTACCAGGATGCCTCCTGGTACACAGCAGGTGCTCAATAAATACTCATGAATGCATGAATGAATGAGTGAACAAGTGAAGGAGTGACTAGGGGTATTTGTAGGGCTGCATAGTGAGATTTACACTGGTTTACTAGTTAAGTGATAAACAAATGGTCTGTATCACTCAGTAATGTTGACTGTTTTGCTTTGTGTACTGTAAACATTTCAGTTGTTTGGGCTTCACGACCCTATGCCAACTCTCTTCAACCTGGACAGTTAACACCAAAATTGTTACATGGGATAGACAAAACGGTACACCTGGCTTGCCAAACTGAGAACGCCAAAAATCACTCCAGACAATCACATTCTGCTGGTTCCCTGAAACCCCTAAAGCTGGTCTCATCCACATTTATGGTATTATTTCTAATTTCCATGACTTTGCATTTCCTTGGCCCTCTTGGCTAAAAGAGTAGAATAAAATGAAATATTTCTTTATTTTAGCAATTTGTGTTTCTGTTCAATTATAACATGTTGACTAGGTACTACCATGAAGTGTGTATATCCAGGGAACAATTCTAGCTCCACTTGGACTCTATAGAGGTAGAATTTAAACTCTATGTTTTCTTAATTCTTACAGCTTTGCATGTGGGCACAGTGGTTCATCTTTGTAGAGACTCAAACATTAGTATCAGAAGTTCATATCAGTCTGGACTCTTAGAGTTGATGGTGCCAGAAATCCAACTCAAATTTGTTGAGGAAGAAAGGGGCATCTGTTGACTCAAGTGACTGAGAAGTCCACGGGTACAGCTGGCTTTAGGGACGGCTGGTCTGAAAGTGGCACCAGAACTCCATTTCTTCTCTCCCTCTTGCAGCTCTGCTTTTTCTCTCTATTGACATCATTCTCAGGCAGGTTTTCCCCCGGTGGAAGTGAGATGGCTTCTAGAAGTTTCAGGCCTACAACCTGTCCAGCAGAAAGAGAAGACTTCTCAATAGTTCCATCAAAAGCCTGGGAGTTAAAGCTCATTATCTCTGACTGGCTGGCTTGGGTCACATGCCCATGCCCAGCTCAGGGAAGTATGATGCTCTGATTAGTCAGCCTTGTGTCACCTGTCCACCTCCGGACAGGTCAACTGTGTCTGAGATGCTGGGCTGATGGTGGGTGAAAGTTGTTTTTCAGAAGAAAGGAACGGGAAATGGATCTGGGACAGACACAAAGCAGTAGATTCCGTCATGGAATTAAAGCTTTCCCCCAAACCCCCACACCACATGTCTTGAGTGGTACCACACGACAACTTGTTTCCAAGTAAAGCAAATTATACTCGCTGACAACCTTTTCAGGTTAAAAAAAAAAAGTAAACATCAGCCACTTAGGTAACAAACAGGCCTTCAGTTAACTTCAAAGTTATATATTTTCAAGCTTTTTGTGTTTTTATTTCGCCCCCATGTGTCTGGTCAGGCAGTCAATTATCACATTTCTCAGAAGAGGAAACTAAGGCAAAGAGAAGCTCTGTGATATGCAAGAGGTTCTACGGTGGGATGGCAACAGATCCCGGTCTGGGACCCTTGTTTTCCTGATTTCTGATCAAGTGGGTCTTTTTCTTTCTTCCTTTTTTTTTTTAAACACTAACGGAGGATTCCACAGAAATTGCATCTCACAAACCAAATTAAGTACATCAGTGTTGTGCCGTGTTTGGGTTTCCTAACATCCCTTGCATGTGGCATTGTCCCATGTTCTCATTCTTTTGCTCAGTTGGAGACATGCTGGTGTGGTGTTTGGGCCCTGGAATGAGGAAGGGGGAGCGGGAGGGAGATAAGTGGCATCCCATTCTCTCCCACTCCCTGATTCCGGCAAGTCAGTAAGCCCAGCCGTCTCCCCACACACATATTCTTGGTCTGGCTCTGAACGCCCGGCATTCTCAAGGCCGGAATGTCATGCATTTGCGTCCTGTCTGTTGCATAAGAGAGCAACCACAGCCTCAAGCCCTGGAGGAGAAGCTTCTGGCTCTCCTTGGTCACCCCCAGGAGACTCATCTTCTAAAGTGAAGGGCAGCAGGATGCCAGACCCATACTGGGGGGTGGCGGTGACTTCCAAAATCGATGCCCAGAAAATGCTGAACGAGGTACCAACCGTCTGCTCTGAGAATTGAGCCAGGGTGCCATCAGACACGTAGTAAGCCCACAGTTAGTCCCTCGGCAGTGAGGAGTGCTCTGTGCCCCACTGTCCCCGAAGCCAGCTCTACCTCTGAACTCCTCAGTTACAAGAGTTGACAGAGTCTTTTGAACTTCGATAAACTTGATAAGGATTTCTGATGCATAGCCCTGTAAGAGTCCTAACTGATAGGCCTTACCATCCTGGGGTGGAAAGATAATTTCTAGATAAGCGGGGATTCAGCTGCTCCCACTCCCAGCCCTTACTTCCTGAACCATTTGTTATTTAAAAATTTTTGAATCAGTAATAGTATTCAGGGGATTCAAAAATCAAAACAAAATAAAAAGGTATTCTGTGAAAAGCCTTTGCACTCTTCCTTTATCCACACTTACTCCATACACCTCTCTTTTTGCAAATAGCCACTTTTTATGAAAATACAAGTGGAAACACTTTTTAAAATGTTTCCCTTTTAACTTCTGCCCCCAATGTAGCATACTGTACCGGCAGCTTTGAGCCTTCCTTTTTTTGACTAAGCAATGGGTCTTGGAGATGCTTCCTTATCAATACAGAGAGCTTCCTTATTTTTTTAGTTGGTTCTGTGTTACACCTGCATTGTATTCCATTGTGTGGCTGTGCCATCATTTATTTAACAAGTCCCCTGTTTGATGAGCTATCGTGTGGTTCCCAGACTCCTGCATGACCTTGTACATACATCATTTCATGCATGTGTGAGGAAATCTGTGGGAGAAATTCCCATAAGCAGGAATGCTGGGACAAATGGGAACTGGGTTTGTAATTTGGCAAATATAATCATCTTGCCTTTAGAACCTTTTTACTTGATCATTTTTTTTTTGGTTGGGAAATCTTTCCAACTATTTTACCCTTCCTTCTAAACTGAGGATGCTGATTGTAAGTTCACCTTTGCAAGGGTGAGTTAGTCATTCATCGACAGGCACAGATGTGGATTCTGGGGTAGATGGTGTGGGACAGAGGCAGGGTGACCGTGTCACTGTTCTTCTACAAACACTCTCCCTCTTTGTTCCCCCTTTTTATTTAAGCACCTAAGGCAGGGAGGGCAAGGCTGTTTGCTCCCCTCTCTGTGGACAGCAGGACTCTCTTCTCTCTCCTCCCCAAAGGCTCCACCTCTTCTCGTTTTCATGGTCAAAAGTGTATCCATCTCACTTGGGGTTTTCATTGTGATCTTGCACTTTTGTCATTGCCTCTTCTAATCTTGTGCTTTTTCTACCCACTTTCTGGCATCTCTTTGAAGGGCTACTATTCACTTACACTTTCTTCTGAGAATACTTTGCTTTTATAGACCTCAGTCATCAATCACAATATCCCTTTTCCCCTTTCTGGCAGACAGACTCATGACCGAACACCAGGGAGAATTCACAGATCCTTTGGCCCTCCCTGACCCCTTGGCTTGGTGGTCATTTTGGAATGGCCCAAGTGGGTGGGGGATACAGCAATGCAGGAGCCACAAAGAGAGAGAGGAAACTCCAGCTTTGAGAAACTGAAAAAAACTTATTTAGAAATAATAGGTTTTAATTTTTCCTAAATGTACCTTTTATGCTATTTTTTAAATGTTTATTTATTTTGAGAGAGAGAGACAGAGAGAGAGAGAGCGTGTGGGTGGAGAAGGGGCAGGGAGAGAGAGAGAGTGAAAGAGAGATAGAGGGAGAGAGACAGAATCCCAAGCAGGCTCCGTGCTATCAGCGTGGAACCCAACATGGAGCTGGATCCTATGAACCGTGAGATCATGTTCTGAGCTGAAACTAAGAGTCAGATGCTTAACCAGCTGAGCCACCCAAGCAACCCCCTTTTATGCCATTTAAAATATTTACACGTTTTACTTTTTAAAGTGGTTTAGGTTCACAGGAAAACTGGGTGGAAAGTACAGAGCTCCCCCACCCCCCACCACATGCATAGCTTCCCCCACAGCGTCAGAGTTCTCTGGGTCTCTAACAGCAGCAGGAAACCATAACGGTCTCAGGACTTGGGGTCCTGGGTTCCAGGTCTCTTGCCCATCAGAATGATATTGGCACCAGTGATAAGAATGCCTGGAAGACAGACTTCACCTTCGTGAGTGATCCTTTTGCTCAGGGTCGGCCCAGAGGAGCAGGTTCCTGGTACCACCCAAGACATCTGATTTAAGGTGAAGAGTGATGTATTTAGAGCTGGCCAGCAATTTGACAGCTGCTAACATAACCTTTAACACGTGTACTAAAATGAATCCTGAGCTTAGTTCAGTCTGTCATTTCCTCTTAATACTTGAAAAGTCACAGTTTTGTTTGAAAGTTCCCTCAAAAGGCTCTCGAGGGTGAATTTACTCTTCCGCTTGACTGCACTTGGAACCCTTAAGAGCCACCTTGAAGTTGAAACTGGGAAAATCCCGGGTTTCTCTGGCCAAGAGAAGAAGAAAAGGTATGTTCTGAGTTTTATTAAATAATTACCTGGTTGTTGACATGTTGGGGGAGAGGGGAAAAAGCTGAGGTGTTGGCAAGTGTGGACAGAGGTTAGTAAGGATTGTGGGTCACGTGGCCTATAAATGAGAGAGAACATTTTCGTGTTCAGGAGATGTGTTGTTCTGACTCAGTTAGTTAAGCCTTAGCGTCGTACATCATTATCTGGACTCTAAATGACCATGCTCAAATGTGATCCAGGGCATCCTGAAGATCGTTGGCTGTTGGGAGTAGACACATAGGTGACTTGAAGGGAAGCAAATGCAGAGAAATAAAACCCAGAATTAATTGGCCATTTTGACTTCCCATTTGCAGTTGGTCTGAGTGGCAGATTAGGGCAGGTTTCCTAACAAATTGCTCTGAGACTAACTCTATTCAGAGCTTCAGGAAGAAATGTCGTTCTCAGTTTGGCGATCCCTTTGATCGATATTCTCCAAAACTCCAACCATTTGTATGCCTCCTTTGTAATTTTTTCATGCTAGTAAATTACTGCAATTTACTTAAACTTTTCAGTGACTTGCTATATGACTTAACTATTTATATTTTAAGAAGAAACTTCTCCCACTGCTTCTCCTTCTGGCTGCCTAGCTTAGTAAATGGTGTTAACATCCACTGGGTCACCCAGGGCAGAAACTTGAGAACCATATCCTAGACTTCTTACTCTGTTCCCTACCCGACCTCATATTCTAATAAGTTTATCTCCTATGTACAGGGTGAACAGATGGTTTAGCCAAACCAGAGTATTTTGGGGGAATGAAAGGGACACTATTGGCAATTGTACCTAGAATAAACTGGATCTGTCTGAAGCAACTGGAATGTCTGATCAACCCATCTCTATGGTCTTTAATTCTCTTTCTCTTATTTCCACCATCACTACCTTGGTGCAGGCCTTCATAATCATTTGCTTAGACTAGTAGAGTAGCTCACTATTGTTTCGTTGATCTCAGTCTTGGTCCTTTATAACACATTGCACATACACATATGATATATATAACCCTCTTGAAATCCTTTAGTGGCTCCCCATAAATCCCCTAGTATGGTCTGTGAGGTACTTTACAGATCTGGTTCCTTCTTATTTTTCCAGCCTGTGAGCTCATTAACTTATTCATTTGTCGACATTTATTGAGAGTTACTCTGGGTTGGCACAATGCTAGGCTACGGAATATGACAATAAATAAGACGGGCTCTGGCCTCAAGGTATTTACAGTGGAATGGAGAAACAGCCAAGGGAATACTACTGTAAAACGTACTATGGAGAAGCACTACACTCTTTGATCTCGTTGCTCTAAGTGCAGTTTGGGGACCAGCAGCATGAACATCACCTGAAAGCTTGATAGCAATGCAGAATTTTAGGGCCCTGCCCCAGACCCACTAAGTCCAAATCTGCATTTTAACAAAATGCCAACATGACTGGAGCGCACGCCGGTTTGCAAAGCCTGGTCTGTGTGACCAGTTGAGGCACCTGGTTCAGATCCCCAGGGATAATCATGCCTGGAGGGAGACCTGGAGGAGGAGCCAGTTTGCTAAATGGAGGCAAGGTGAGAAAAGACACAGAGTGGAGGGATTCCCCTATGCTGTGGCACAGAGAGGAAGAGAGAATATACTGTTTGGTGGGAGTCACAGATTTTTCAGTGTTTGGGAAACACAGGTTGCAAATGGGAGCCTTAGCTAACTCAGAGATACCCTTATTCAAGGGAAAAAATGATCAATTTTAGCACCTCCATTTCTTCTTTGAGCCCATCTGGAAACAGTGATTTAGAAGAAATACTTTGTGGGGCGCCTGGGTGGCGCAGTCGGTTAAGCGTCCGATTTCAGCCAGGTCACGATCTCGCGGTCCGTGAGTTCGAGCCCCGCGTCGGGCTCTGGGCTGATGGCTCGGAGCCTGGAGCCTGTTTCCAGTTCTGTGTCTCCCTCTCTCTCTGCCCCTCCCCTGTTCATGCTGTGTCTCTCTCTGTCCCAAAAATAAATAAACATTGAAAAAAAAAATAAAAATAAAAAAAAAATAAAAAAAAAGAAGAAATACTTTGATTCAGAGAGACAGCAGGATAGAGGTTACCAGGCCTGGAGGGAGAGGAGAATAGGGAGTTACTGTTTAATGGGTAGGGAGTTTCTGTTTGAAGTGATAAAAAAGTTCTGGAAATGGATAGTGGTGATAGTTGCACAACATTGTGAATATACTTTAATGCCACTGAATGATATACCTACAAATGGTGAAAGTGGTGATTTTTTTTTTCTTCCAAAGTTTTACTTAAATTTATTTATTTATTTATTTATTTTTTTTTTTTTTTCATTTTTTTTTCAACGTTTATTTATTTTTGGGACAGAGAGAGACAGAGCATGAACGGGCGAGGGGCAGAGAGAGAGGGAGACACAGAATCTGAAACAGGCTCCAGGCTCTGAGCCATCAGCCCAGAGCCCGACGCGGGGCTCGAACTCACGGACTGCGAGATGGTGACCTGGCTGAAGTCGGACGCTTAACCGACTGCGCCACCCAGGCGCCCCTTTACTTAAATTTAAGTTAGTTAACATACAGTGTAGTATTGGTTTCGGGAGGAGAATTTAGTGACTCATCACATACAATACCCAATGCTCATCACAACAAATGCCCTCCAGAGTACCCATCACCCATCTAGCCCATCCCTCTACCCACCTCCTCTCCATCAACCATCAGTTTGTTCTCTATAGTTTTTCTTTTATTTACTTAAATCCAAAAGTGGTGATTTTTGTGTTATGTATATTTTACCACAATTTTTTAAAAAATGAGTACTTTGGGGGCGCCTGGGTGGCGCAGTCGGTTAAGCGTCTGACTTCAGCCAGGTCACGATCTCGCGCTCCGTGAGTTCGAGCCCCGCGTCGGGCTCTGGGCTGATGGCTCAGAGCCTGGAGCCTGTTTCCG
This sequence comes from Puma concolor, assembly GCF_028749965.1. NCBI lineage: Eukaryota > Metazoa > Chordata > Mammalia > Carnivora > Felidae > Puma > Puma concolor. Next base: position 19,900,843 of record NC_141673.1, on the reverse strand, counting down.
ATTCTGTGTCTCCCTCTCTCTCTGCCCCTCGCCCGTTCATGCTCTGTCTCTCTCTGTCCCCAAAATAAATAAACGTTGAAAAAAAAAAAAATGAGTACTTTGGAGTCAAAGGAGGCTTAATTTCAAGTTCCAGCCTTGCCAGATCCTGGCAAGTCAGGTAACTTCTTGGAAACTCAACATGTTCATGTATAAAATGGGACGGATGATGGTACCTGCCTCATAGACTTGTCATGAAGATTCATTGGAGCAAGACCTGTAAAGCACTGGGAGCTTGTTGGCTTATCTTTGGGCCCATCCTTAGCACAGGGCCTGGGATATCCAGAACTCTGCAGTGCAGCTAGAATCATTCCTTCCTCCCCATTTGACTGAGGAGGTGGTTTTCTACTCTGGCTGCATGTTAGAATCACTCGGAGGGAATCCAGGTGATTCCAGTGTGCAGCCAAGGCTGAGAAACTCTGCAATAGAAGTGGGTCACAAACTTGAGTGTGTATCAGCATCACCTGGAGGGTTTGTTAAAACAACTCCTGGTCCCCATCCCCAGCGTTTCAAGGTTAGTAGATGGGGACCAGCCTTTCACTTTATCATCTGCCTAGTGGCTCTTTCCTTTTGTTGGCAGAGTTTGTACCATTCCACTCACTATCTGACCTCTTCCAGGTCCATTACTCTACTCCAGCTTTTCTTGAAAACATTTGCCAATAACTTTCTCATGTCTCAATAGTCCCCAACCTGTCCTGGCTTTAGACACAGTTTACCATGTCTCAAAATTCTCCTCCTCTGAATTCAGAGACATATTCTTTGCATTTTCTTCTTCCCTTCTCCCTCCCCAACTTGGAAGCAGGGATTCCCATGTGACACTCCCATGACCATATTCTTGGGTCCCTATATTTATCCCTTAAAAAGAACACAGTCTTGGAAATGAGACAGACATGGATTCATATCTTATGCTTGGGCAACTCAAACACTGAGCCTCCTTTTCCTTTCCGGTGAGTTATGGGTAAAGATAACAGTACCTCTATAATAATACATTCCTGACACAAAACACCCAATTATTAGTTATTACAGTGTGTAACCTGGGGTGCCTGGGTGGCTCAGTTGGTTAAGCATCCAACACTTGATTTCAGCTTAAGTCATGATCTCACAGTTTATGAGTTCGAGCCCTGCTTCAGGCTCTATGCTGACAGTGCAGAGCCTGCTTGGGATTCTCTCACTCCCTCTCTCTGCCCCTACCCCCCTCAAAAATAAGTAAGCTATAGTGTGTCACTTTTAAGAACATGGCAGAATCGTGACTTGAAGACAACTCCGAGAGTAGTGGAACTAACCCATGGGGGGATACAGTAAGGGCTTTACCAAACCAGGATTTACCAAGGGGCAAGGAATGGTCCTAACCACAGATTTTTCCAGAGGACCTGGGAAGACAGGGAGGTGACAGATGGGATTTGACAAAAGGAATGGCCAAGAAATTCTCTGTGACAACATTAAAATGTGAGCCTATGGGCTGGTCCATGCACAGGAAGGATGTTATTAATGGTGCTAGCACGGGCTATGGAATGGTCCCAGAGAAAATCCACAAGGGAATTTTAACCCCATCAATGTGGAATTCAGTCCTTTTGCAAGAAACAAGATGATAAAGAACCTGTTACAATTTGCATCATTTATTATAGTTGTGTGCAAAACATGACCACGGGTGTTACACAGAGCTCTTGTTACAAGATGAGGGCTCTGAGTGCTGTTTCCCGTCGATGATGTTATTCAGCAGGATGGCTCACATGTTGAAATTTGAAACTCTTTGGGTGAAGAATCCCTCTGCAGGCTGTACCAGATGTTGCTTGTGTAGCTCCCCAAGCACAGAAAGATGAGTTAATCCTTGAATTATTCTGAACTTACATCAAACTCAGAGGCTTTGATCCAATGAGCCATGGCAATAAAAAACAAGGCTATCAGAAGAGCTGTGGGTGGTAGTCCTGTCTCTGAGAAAGAAACAGGGCCACTGGCTGACGGCTGCATTCCAAAAGGCCTCCAGATGCAGAGAGCCATGAGCAGAGGGCCTGACTTAGTGTGATGTTGTGAAAATCCTGCACTTGAAACACATGTAGTCATAAACAAAAACTTCCTCACCCTCTAAAGACCCTGCAGAAGTATCACCCCCTCCAACATGCTTCCCCTGGTTCCAGGCTCACTGATCCCACTTACCTTCTTTTATCCTCATCATCCATAACACGTAGCTTGACACTTGGTTATTCTACAAATGCACAGTTTTCTCTCCCCAGTTATATGGTAAGTTCCTAAAGGTCCTAAACCAAATATATATATATATATATATATATATATATATATATATATACAAAATAATTATTTTGTATTTTTGTATTTCTGAATGCCTAGCACTCTTAAGAGATACCATCGTCATCTTTTCATCCCTAAATCTGGCACAGCACCTGGCAGGTAGCAGATACTCAGTGAATGAGTAAATAGGTACTTATTAAATGAATGGAATTGATTGATAGCTAAGTTGAGTTGGCAATCAATAAGGGAAGATATAACAGGCATTTCTTGCCTATAACCCCCTTTCTTCCAGAAGTTTCCTCTCCCTGATCCCCATCTTTGTGGTTCCCACAGGATCTGCTATGTTGTTTCATGACCCCGTGGAGTTTACCTGACTCCAACTGCTTCAGTGAGTCCTTCCCTAGAATTTTTCAACGTGGAACCATAAAGAATGTTAAGATAGCTTTTTTTTTTCCCTTTTCCTGATGACCAAAGCTATGAAATGTACTGTTTGTTAGTGAGCTCTTTGCCCCCATGTTTTTCACCACATGAAGAAAGCTGATCATTAGTTTGCATGAAGAATGAAACTAATGAAGAGAGTGAATGGACAGACAGAGACAAGAAGAATAAAAAGGAAACCTGATGGTTTTGAGTTCCTGGTTTCAGTTGTTCCCATGCCTCAGGCACATTCCTGTCTCTGGGTTTCACAGAGATCACATTATCCCTTATAATAACCCCATCTTTTGCTTAAATGAGTTTGAGTTAGGTCTCTCTGTCACTGGTAACCACATAAGTCCTAACTAATACAGAAGTCCCTGCTTTGTGGTAGACACTCCATAAAAAAGAATGGATGAATACCACCTCATTAGGCCAAATTATGATGTCTTACAAGCAGGCATTTTTCAAAACTTCCCATCCTTATTTGTGGCTTTAATACATATCTCTTCGATACGCCTCCCTCTACCAACCGCCCCCAGAGATAGCTCAGTTCTGAATATAGAGGAGGCACATGCTATACATGCCAGCTAGTTTCTGGTGAGTTGCTTCTTCGTTTTTCATTTTCAATGACAATTTAATCCGTGAGTGCATTTGTTGAGAATCTAAGATGTTTGGGGCTGCATTGCCATCTGTGCATGATGGAAGACATTTGTAACAACTTTCTAAAGTGCACAGAGAGTGATGGGTTTTGAACAGCAGCCATGAACTCAACATGAAAGGATGGTCTTCACGAGCAAAGGGAAAGAGCCTTTGAATAGCTCCATGGTAGACAAGATGGTACTAGAAACTTCCTGGTGTCCACATTTTCTGGACTTCAGATTCAGGCACATGGCCCAGGGCATATGAGGGAATTTATGGGAACAATGGGACAGCTTACTTGATGTTGGGTCACCAGCTCAGTAGCTCTGGTCACCATATTTATAGAGCTAATCTTTAGCATCAAACCTTTCTCTAGACAGGCCGGTCTGCTTACCGCCACACAAATGGCCATGTGGGTTTTATCCTTAACACATTTTCTCGGAAAACTCCTGGTGCCAGATACCTCTTCCTGCCTTACTTCCTGTCCTTTCATTCATATCAAACCCATCCCCCAAGTGCCTCTGTCCCATCTCCTCCAGAAATGACTGTTCTATCTAATCTGCCACACGTGACATTTTATTCATCCTAAGAATGGCATGTACCATATAACCTCATATCCACACTCCCCTACTCATGAAAAACATCACTAATTGAAATGGGTGCTCCTTCCCTCTAAGGCTGGTAGGAACATCAGAATTCTCAACATAGAACTTGAGGCAGACAGTACAAGCTCAGTGTGGTTTGTAAGCAGCATGAAATCTAGTTGCTATCTCTGATCCATCCCCTTATATTGTTATTTGAGGTTTTGGGATGTACCTTTGTAAATTTATATTTTAGTTACTATACAGTGCAATATTGGTTTCAGGAGTAGAATTCAGTAATTCATCATTTACATATAATACCCAGTGCTCATCACAACAAGTGCCCTTCTTAATACCCATCACCCATCTAGCCCATCTCCCACCCACCTCCCTCCATCAACCCTCAGTTTGTTCTCTATCACTAAAGTCACTTGTGGTTTGTTTCCCTTTCTTCTCTCTCCCCCCATATGTTCATCTGTTTTGGACGTGCTTGTTTTCTTTCTTGCTCCAATATAGCAGCAAATATTTATTGAACGCTTATATGTGTTGGCATTGTGCTAACCATTTTACATGTATTTTCTAATTCAGTCCTCAAAACAATCCTGTGAAAGTATTAGTATATAATACCCTCAATCCTGTGAAGATATCTGCATTTTATAGGTGGGGAGTCTAAGTGTTATATTTATTTATTAAATTGGTTTTTTATTTTATTTATTTAGTTTTTATTATTTTATTTTTTAATTTACATCCAAATTAGTGTATGTTAAATTGATTTTTAAATAAAAATTGTATATATTTACAGTGTACAACATGATTATTTGATACACACACACACACATATAATGAAATGGTTACTGCCTTCAAGCTAATTAACATATCTTTTCCTTTCATGGTTACATTTTGTTGTTGTGAGGAGAGCATCTGAAATCTACTCTGTTAGCAAGTTTATAATATTTGTTACAGTATTATTAAATATAGTCACCATGGTGTACATTAGGTTTCTACACTTCTTCATCTTACATAACTGAAAATTTGTACCATTTGACCAACATCTTATTTCCTCCACCTCCTGTCCCTGGTAACCACCATTCTATTCTTTGCTTCTATATATTCAATTTTTTAATAAGTGACATCATTCAGCTTTTTTCTTTCTGTGTCTGGCTTATTTCACTTAGCATAATGTCTTCTGGGTTCAGCCACGTTGTTGCAAATGTCAACATGTCTTTTTGAAAGGCTGGACAATATTCCATTATATATATCTCACCATATTTATATATACAAATACATGGCGGTTTCTTTAAAAAAAATTTTTTTTTAAGTTTTAAAATTTGTTTATTTTGAGAAGGAGACAGAGAGCATCCCAAGCAGGCTCTGCACTGTCAGTGAGGAGCCTGATGCAGGGCTTGAACTCACCAACTGTGAGATCATGACCTGAGCCAAAATCAGAGGTTCAACCGACTGAGCCACCCAGATGCCCTATATGGCAGGTTCTTAGTCCATTCATCTGTTGATGCACACTTAGATTGTTTCCATATCTTGACTCTTACAGATAATAAGTAACTTGTCCAAATACACGCAGCCAGAATATGGCAGAACCAGAACTTGACTTCCAAACATTTGCTCTTAACCAATGTGGTGTATCATGTTGCTCTTCTTTGTATCATCCAACTAGCGCAGAGCTGTGTGCATAATAAATATTTGTTGAATATAGGGGCACCTGGGTGGCTCAGTTAACCTTCTTACTCTTGGTGTCGTCTCAGGTCATGATCTTACATTTCATGAGATTGAGCCCCACGTTGGGCTCTGTGCTGCCATCGCAGAGCCTCCTTGGGATTCTCTCTCTGTCTCTCTCTGCCCCTCCCCTGCTTGCTCTTTCTCTCTCTCCCTTAAAATAAACATTAAAAAATAAAAATAAAATAAAATATTTGTTGAATATAGGGTTTTTATAAAACAATAAAGTTTTTCACAAGAGACGGAAATTGAATTGAAAATACCAGAAACAAATTCTCTAGCGAGAGTTGGAGCATACTTGAAAGGAGCCTACTTCACTTTCCCAGTATCCTTGGCTAAAGGCAGTGCCCTTCCCCATTCCACAAATGCACATGCTTTATGAAAACAGAAATGCTAAAGATCAACTCTGACAGGGGTGCTCTAGGGAAGAAGCCCCTCTGGGAGCTTGAGAACCTCCCAACGGATCCTCAGGATGGCTCTGCTAACCACCCAGTCACTGGCACCTCCCTGGGGCTCAGTTTCCAAACTTGCAGAATGATTCATTTAGACTTGATCACCACTACCCAAGTGTGTTTCTTGGAATATTGGCCCTACAAGAAATTCAAATAAAAAGTAGTTGTATTTTCAAGTGCTAATGGGAAATTGCATTTCTCCTTGGGAGATACATAATCCATATTAAAGGGTCTGAGTAGTCCAGCAGGAAAGAACCTGCCTATTTAACGTTTACTTAATGGCTATTTAACTTCGCATTGCCTAGTCCCCTTTGGTTTCACATAACTGCTAATATATTTCAGAGCTAATACACTTAGAAAAAAAAAAGTTAAATATTTTCTAAAGCTCCTTCGTAACATTCTGTAAGTCTCTAAAGTAATATAACTTGACTATAAACTTCCCTCAGTGAATTAAAGATGGAATCACACCGTTTCAAGTTTTTGGGATTTGTCAGAAACGTTCAAAGGGTGTTTAGATGACCTATCCAGGTTTAGCAGTTCAGGCTGCCCTGTGTGTTTCCTGAAGTGGACAGTAGGGGGCGCTAGTGGACTGCAGTAAAGGCCACCCCTCCACAAACCCCAGAAGAAGAGGCCAACTGAAGTAGCAACCAGCCCAATTCCTTTTCCAGCTGAAAGGAAAGCTACTGAGAGCCAACTCCTCTCCCTTTTGAGTCTCTCTCTTTCTCCTTTAGAGGAAGTACTGGGATCGAATCAGGATAGATAACATTGTATGTGTGCCCTTTACCTTCAGAGATAGAAATCATATAAGACAACTCTTTTCAACTGCTTTTCATTGATTGTGTTCATTTTGGGGCAGCTACACTTGACAATGGAAGTTATTATTGGACTAAACATAGAGCCTCTGAGTTGAAAAAGGAATTCTTTCCTTCATCAATTCTCTCATCTCAAAAAAAAAAAATGTACAGGTGAAGAAAAGAAAAAAACTTTGTTCAGATGTAAGTTCTTTTTTAATTTATATTTTCTCTCTGAACTTCGGGTGTAAGGCTTACACAGGCAAGTGTAAGAGGCTTGGGGGGAAATGGAGATACATAACTTTTTCCCACTTATCGTTGTCATTTTCCTGTGAAGTAGAACAAGTCAGGCAAGCCTCCTTAACCTGGGCAAACACAAGAGATTGGGGTGATCTGGTCTAAGACGATATTGTCATTTTTCCTACATCCTCCCTCATTGTTAACTCCCTGCTTCCCACCCCCCATGCTGTCCCTGCAAGAAGTCCCCCTCTTAGGAAAGAAATGTTACATAGACTTAAAAAATGTTTTCTTCATGAAAAAGTGCAAACACGATTCAGGAGTATAGCCTACAGAAAGGAACAGAAGGCAGAAATATTACTTTTCACCGGTAGAAATTCTCTGCCTTCTGGCTTAGAGGAACTTTGAGCTTGAAAGTCCTCAGCATCCCCCTCAGACCCATCCCTTTATTATGTACTCCAGGGGCCCCGAGACCCCAGGCCATGCAGGGAGGTGTACCAGCTGGCCGATGCCTGTCGTTCCAATGGCCTCCTGCTGGATCCCAGTCCCAACCCTTTAGGAGATAATAGGTGCTCATCTGTAGGCAGCAAAGTGCACCAAGCAACACTGATTGTATCTGTGGTGTGGACTGTCTTGTTTGTGACAACACCATTCTTGCCCAGTGAGAACAGGGGAGAAAATGGCAGGTGAGAGGGGGCTGCTGGGCCAGCAAGCAAAGCCTGGTTTGTGTGATTTCTGACCCATCTCTACTACTCACCCCTGTCAGAAAGTAATTCTGGGAAGAGCTCAGAAGCTCGGTTAAGCAGTTTAAGCTCTTTGGAAAATTCCTAGTGCTTTGAATTCCAGGAAGTACTGAATCATAAAGTCACCAAAGAGGAAAGGATTCATGAGAAAAGGATGAAATGAATATGTATTGAATGCCTCCCATATTATTGGATGTATTTTTCAACTTCATAGTCAGAGGTAGGCATCCTGTGATCCTCTCCGTGGAGGTGGGGGAAAGAGGATCCCAGAGGTGGAGGAGGTGGGCCCAAATCACTGGGTTTATAACCTAGGATTTGAACTCAGGTCTGTTTTCACTGCTCAGAACCATTATACCTTTGCTCTTTGTGCTCACCTCCTGTTTTCTACCAGGGTGATGCTCAGACCATATCCTCTATGTGTGAAAGATTTTTTTCCTACACTCTTTTCAAATCTGCACAGAGAACAGTATTCTGCAACATTTGTGTCTGCCTTTCACAATCAGCGTGAGCAAGTTCTTCCTAGCATCTAACTTACATACCCCCCAAATGCAGTGAGAGCTACTGGCCCTGCCCTCAGGGAACATGGAAGAAAGATGGCTACAGCATTCCAGTTAGCAGCGGCTTCCCAGTCCTGCTTCCAAATTGCTTCTGTTAAAAGAATCTGCAATTCAAAACACATGCCCTGTCATGAAGCCTCACCCTGTCCCAGATGCTTGACTCCTGTTTGGTCCCTCTTATTTTTTTATTAAAAAAAAAATTTTTTTTTTGTAGTTTATTTTCTGAGCGAGAGAGAGAGACAGAGAGAGAGCAGGAGAGGGGCAGAGAGAGAGACGGAGAGAGATAATCCCGAGCAGGCTCCACACTGCCAGTGCAGAGCACGATGTGGGGCTCAAATCCATGAACCGTGAGATCATGACCCGAGCTGAAATCAAGAGTCAGATGCTTTACCTACTGAGCCGCCCAGGTGCTCCTCTTTGGTCCCTTTTAGAGTGAGCCTGAGGGGCACCTGGGTGGCTCAGTTAAGTGTCTGACTTTCAGCTCAGGTCATGATCTCATGGTCCATGAATTCGAGTCCCACATCGGGCTCTGTGCTGACAGCTCAGAGCCGGAGTCTGCTTTGGATTCTGTGTCTCCCTCTCTCTCTGCCCCTCCCCCACTCGCATTCTGTTTCTCTCTCTCTCTCAAAAACAAAATAAAAACATAGAGTGAGCCTGAAACATCACTCAGAATCAGGCCCCAGATCGCAACAAGGTGGATCAAGGCTTTTCCCGTACTCCCATTGCTGTGCTGAGGCCCTGGGCAGATCCCTTTTTTTCAAAGTATGTTCAAGGGCTAACATTTTTTGTGATCACATACAAAGGCTTACTTGCATCCAAGCTGTGAGGGACCAGAAAGCAAAGTTTCTGACACTGGGAATTTGGGTACTTTATTCTTCACAAATAAAAAAATTTAGCCTGGGAATCCCTTTGCAAAAATTATGTGTTTAGGACATGATAGGAATGCATAGCAGTACAACAACTTGCACTTAAGGTTTGTGGGAAAGGAAGGGAATTTGTAGGTAAGAGACCTGGGTGTGAATCTTATCACAGCCCCTTAGTAGCTGTGTGATCTTTGCATGTTAGCAAACCTCTCTAAACTTCCATTTTATTCTCTATGGAATGCAAGTAATAATACAGAATTCATAGGGATGTTGGAAAGGTTCCTGTAAAGTGCTTTATAAAAATTTTAAAGATATTATTATTAGCACTGTTGCCATTGCTGCAGCACTAAAAAGACAAGCCTACCTCTGATTCAAGGGAAGAATAACTTTCAATCTTGCTACCTTGGGGCACACCTTTGTTCCAGATGTAGATTACCTTCCAGGCTTCCCAGATTTCATGTCTCATGTGTGTTAGCTCATTCTTACCTGGAAGGCAGATGGTATCTTTAGCATCCTCGTTCTACAGCTGGGGCAAAGAAGTGAAGCAAATTACCCATGGCTGTGAGCTAATAAGTGATAGAACCTAGGCAATCTCATTCCAGAATCCAGCTCCTAAGCACTATGTCATTTAAGATGCATTTTGGATACGAGTAGCAGAAACCCAAAATAACAGCGGCTTAAAATAGAAGTTTACTGGGGCGCCTGGGTGGCGCAGTCGGTTAAGCCTCCGACTTCAGCCAGGTCACGATCTCGCGGTCCCTGAGTTCGAGCCCCGCGTCAGGCTCTGGGCTGATGGCTCAGAGCCTGGAGCCTGTTTCCGATTCTGTGTCTTCCTCTCTCTCTGCCCCTCCCCCGTTCATGCTCTGTCTCTCTCTGTCCCAAAAATAAATAAACACTGGAAAAAAAATTTTAAAAAAATAAAATAGAAGTTTATTTCTCTCTTTTGTAAAAGTCCAGAGGTTGACGGTTCAAGACCAGATTAGAATCTTGGCTCCGCACAGTGCTCAGGGCTCCAGGCCCCTTCTCTCTTCTAGTACTCCTGATGTCTGGGAATAATGTCTTGTCCCCAACATCCAAAATAGATGCTAGAGTTTCAGCCACTACATACACATTCCAAGCATCAGAATGGAGGATGGGATAGGATAGAGAAGGGATAAAACACATGCCAGTTATGTATTGCAGACTGTTCCTGGTTGTGGCCATACGACATTTCTGTTTACTTCTCATTGATCATAGTAGCAAGGGGGTTGGAAAATGTAGTCATTATTCTGAATGGCTTTGTGGCCAGTTAAAAACTGGAGGATTTTATAGTTTGTGGGTTCCAGCCCTGCATCGGGCTCTGTGCAGACAGCTCAGAGTCTGGAGCCTGCTTCAGATTCTGTGCCTCCTTCTCTCTGCCCCTCCCCCACCCACACTCTGTGTCTCTCTTTCAAAAAAAAATAAAAAACATTAAATTAAAAAAAAACTGGAAGATTTTATTACGGAAAGGGGAGAGGTAGTCAGAGGTTATGTGGATGTATGGAGGAGGGGGAGGAGATAAAGCTGGAGAGGGGACAGGGACTGGGTGAGGAGGATTTACCAAGACCCTACAGTTCACCACTCTAATCGCTGTTATTCTCCAATTTGAACAGGTGACAAGGGAAGGCAGGGCTGTCCCCTGAAAACCACCAGTTATGGCCACTGAATGGCCCTCTGAAGCCCCATAAGAGGCATTCCTAGAATACAATGCAAGTGTCCGCCTTGGTGGTAGACTTGAGGTTGCTTTCTGTCTGAGACCCATTAGCTCATTAGGTTAAAATGGGGGTGGGTGGCTTTTGATTCATGTCTCCAGCAAGTCCAGAAAGAGGAGGTGGGGTAAGAGGACACTGGGACAGAACACAGGCCGAATAGCCCTTGGCTGGCTTCTCTAAACCTCCAGAGAGATCCTGGATACCACACACTGGAAAGTAACTTTGTTTCCAAAATCCTTTCCCATATGCTATTTCTCTTGGAATGCACAATAAGATTGTGGTAGGGGTTGCTTTGCTCCTTATTTTGCCAATGAAGAAAAGGAAGTCAGAATCCCCCTGTGATATTCAGCAGGATGAGGTCTTAGAATCTGTCTTTTCACAAGAGTGCCAGGTAATTCTTATGTTCAAATAACTTTGAGAAACACGACACTCAGGGCGCTGAGTGATATGAAAGGGTCACATGTAGGGTGGCAGATGAGCCAGGAAACCATAGACTCCATGATGTTGAGTTATGTCTTTCATCATCACTGCTGTATCTCTACCAGCACATTGTAGGTACTCAGTAAATACTTGATGAAAGAATGAATGGAGACGAGTTTAGGGATCCAGCCTTTCTTGGATACCATTTCCTTTAGTGCCATGGAATAATCCTAGAATGAGCTCACATTTTTCATGCTTAGTGCTGACAAGGTAGGAGACAAATGTTATTAAAACCTCCATTTTAGAGAATGAAACTGAAGTTGAATGACTTTCCCAAGGTTACACAGATAGCAAGCAATAGAACCAGGATTCAAACTCAGGCTCTCAAATATCATGCTTTCTTGTTTCTCTAATAGAGAATAACTATTCCATGTCAGTAGATTTATCACAGCTCAAATCATTCCCCATGAAACAGAAAAAGTCTGTTCTATAGATATATAACAGTTAACCTAATACACAGATGTGAGTCCTGTCATTTGACACCAGTGTTATAGAAGAGTTCTACTCTGCTTCATATACTCCTTGCTAACATTGAAGTGCCAAACTACATTGGCGGAGAGGAACGTATATTGACCTCCAATGTTTACTTTGCTTGTGAGCACACATCTGTTTTTGTTAATGGGGATGAGGGCAATCAGAGCAAACTCTCAGAAGCAGACATTCTTGACATGGAATTCACTCCCAGTCCGCGAAGTTTTATCATCCTTCAGGCTTGAGAGCAGGTTGTCAGTTTAGACAGTGGCCTGTTGAACCTAGAAGCTTCTGGACTCTTCAGTTCTTTGAAAAGAGGCATTGTTTTTCCAGGGCCTTTAGCTGAAGTTGAATTGTAAGGAGATGTGAGATTTTGTGTTGGAGTAATTACATCCAAAAAAACTCCAGGTAGACTTAAAGGAGTAAAACAACTTGCGGGGGGCGGCGGGGTGGGGGGGGCATCTAACAGCTCTTCTGTTTTCCAGCAACAAATTCTAAGTACAAAATCTGACCCCTTTCCCAATTTGCCTTCACAGGGGCCCCCCATTCCTCTACTTTTTTTATCCACTGCCCCAGCTGTAGCATGTGTGGGTGAGGGGAGGTTGACCATATTGGAAATGGTTTCCATTTCCTTCCTTTGCTGACATTCTTTTATAGAAGACACAACACACAGATTGCAAAGGCAAATGTTGCCTCATAACATGTTTGGCATCAGTGGCCTTTGTGTGCTTTCTTGCAAGTTCTTCATTTGTCTTAGATGCAGGCAATGTCCTTGCACCCACTGACCACCATATCATGGGAGCACATAGCCCAATGGGTGCTCGGTTAGTGGGTTTCACGAAGACTGCTTTGTGACTCAGCTGCGTTACCTTAAAAGAAGTTGTTGACAGGACTACATGCTCCTTGGAGGCAAATGACTGTGACTGGGTTTGGGGATCCACCCCACCAACCCAAAGGATGAGAACAGTTGTCAATTCATTGACTGTTAGAAGATATGTCCCATGACATCTGGTGGAAATGGGAGGTGTGGATACAGAGGGCCTTGAAAGTAAATCTATCCATGAAGTTCATAGTCTGTTCATAGTCTGACTTTGTATTGCTTTTATAACTCACTAAAAATGTGATTTTCTTGATTACAGAAGAAATGTGATGGCTTATGGTTCAATACTCTAAATGTAATTTCATAGACTTTGGACATTTATATTATGCTTCTAACACTTACATTGTTCATCTTTTGAGATGTCTGCTCATTCCATTGGGAAAAGCCTTATGTAATATGTACATATAGCCTCGTGTCATCCCAGACACCTCCCTTCACTTCCTACTCCCCACATGCCACACATAAGCTTTCTCAAGTTATAACTCTGCCTTTATTTGGCAGAGTTATAAGAGGAACTGGAGATCTGCATCCTGCTTTTCTGTGGTGCTAACAGAATGTGATACTGGGCAGGCAACAGGTGGTTAAACATTTGAGCAGAAGGGCACTTGCATCCACTCTAATGCCTCTGAGATAGATGGACCTGAATACGTATGTGTAAGTGTGAAAACTGGACACGACCTTCAAGGCTGTGGGAACCCAGATGGCCTCACCCCTTCATAAAGTTTCCCCTGCACCTAGCTTGGAGGGAGATAAGGCACCAGCACAGAGCCTCACCACCTTTATGATGCCCAGCCATGGCTTGAAGTTCCCTACCATCTAAGCAAAGGAAAAGAAACTGGGGAAAATGCCTGGCATTGAGCTTCCTCCCAATTTTGTCCTGTGTGGCACTGAAGTTGGATTTAATTTAAGATAGAAAAATAAAGGTATCTTATCAGCTACACTCTGAGTACTGTGTAAGAATTATTGACGGTTAATATATGTAAGACAAAGTGAACCTCAATCTGCAAAGAAATTCAAATGAGATTTTTCTCCCATTAGATTAGCAAAGATGCTTTTATTGATTTTTATTTATTTATTTTTCAAGGTTTATTTACTTACTTTGAGAAAGAGAGACAGAGAGAGCGAGCAGGGGAGGGGCAGAGAGAGGGAGAGAAGGAATCCTAAGCAGGCTCCACACTGCACAGAGCCTGATGCAGGACTCGATCTCATGAGCCGTGAGATCATGACCTGAGCTAAAATCAAGAGTTGGATGCTTAACCAACTAATCCACCCAGGCGGCTCACAAAGATGCTTTTAAAAGCCCACACTTAGATGCTGAATGCGGGTGAAGAGCAATGGGTGTGCTTATGTACTTTCATTGGACTTATAAATTAGTATAGTCCTTTGGCTCTTAATTGGGTCTTTATTAAGAGGCCTAAATTTTGACAGCAATTCTTCCACCAATCTACCATAATGAAAAAATCAGTAACTTGGGTAAACTTTATACACAAAGATGTTCATGGTAGTTTTATTTTTAGTTATCATGAAGGTGATATGATGCATTAGGTAACAATGTGACACTGATGATAAGAAAACGGTTAAACATTATGGCACATCTGTAAGATTTCATACTGAGGTAGTCATTAAGACTTTTAAAAAGATATCATGGCTCCTTCCCAGATGAAATTAGATATAGACGTGTACAAGTCAGTTCTCGTTGTATAACACATCACCTCCAAATTTGGTGGCTTAAGATGTTCTCAAAATCTGGGAATTGGGTGGATGGATGGTTTCTCTGGTCTAGGCTGGTTGGAGCTTGATGGCTGAGAATGGCCTCACTTACATATCTGGGATTGCTAAAACAGCTGGAACAGCATGGCCTCTCTCTCCATGTGATCTGCCATCCTCTGCATCAACCTTGGATTGTTCTCAAAGCATTAAGACAGGCACCTCGGTGGCTCAGTTGGTTAAGTGTCCCAACTCCTGGTCTCGGCTCAGGTCGTGAGATCAAGTTGTGAGATCGAGTTTGTTCTGCACTGACAGCACAGAGCCTGCCTCGGATTCTCTCTCTACCTCTCTCTCTGCTCCTCTCCCGCTCTTTCTCTCTCAAAATAAATAAACTAAAAAAAAAAAAAAAAAAAAAAAAAAAAGCATTAAGAGAGATCAAGCCTCAATGCACAAGCATATTTTAAGCCTCTGCTTAGATTTGTTACTGTCCCATTGGCCAAAGTAGGTTACATGGGCAAGCTGACTTGAGGGATAGAGAAGTAGACTCAACCTCCTGATTGGAAGATCTGCAAAATATTGTGTCCATTTAAAAAATATGCCATGCCACATGACTTGATTTGGATAATAAAATGTGAAAACTTTGGGGGAAGAAGCTGTAAGAGCCAATGCATTCTTTCCTATATTCTCCTTTCCTTCTTACACAATAGCCAGATACACTTGAGATGGTAGCTGATCCACTTGCCTTGGTTCCAGAATGATCAAGATGAGCAGAATTTCCATGCCAAATTGCACTGGACATATGGCTTGACTAAGAAATAAACTTTTGTGGTTTGAAGCTATGCAACAAAATTACCTTTTTTTGTTATTGTTACAAAACCTAGCCTAGCCAAACTAATACAATAATTGTACAGGAATTAAAGTGAGATATATATATATATATATATATATATATATATACACACACACACACACACACACATATATATATATATAAATTTTTAATGTTTATTTATTTTTGCGAGAGAGAGAACAGAGCACGAGCAGGGGAGGGGCAGAGAGAGAGGGAGACACAGAATCCAAAGCAGGCTCCAGGCTCTGAGCTGTCAGCACAGAGCCCCCTGTGGGGCTGGAACTCACGAACCACGAGTCAGATCCTGACGTGAAGTTGGATGCTCAACTGACTGAGCCACTCAGGTGCCCCTAAAGTGATATTTCAAAAGAATGATTTGGGGGCACCTGGGTGACTCAGTCCGTTAAGCATCTGACTTTGGCTTATGTCATAATCGCACAGTTCATGAGTTCAAGCCCCTCCCCTGCTCTCTCTCTCTCTCTGAAAAATAAATAAACATTAAAAAAATTTTTAATGAAAAAATAAAAGAATGATTTTTAATGTAGGAAGAGGTTCATTATAAAATTCTGTATCAACCAGCAGCCTATAAAGCAGGTATATACTTGTATATGTTGTATAATCCTAAATTTGTGAAAACAAGTAAATGCATAGACACATTGCCTGGAAGGAAATACATCAAAGTGTTAACAGTGGGATTATAGGCAATTTTTATTTTATTCTTTCCTGTGTTTCCCAATTTATTTATCATTAGTGTATCTTATCATGATAGACAAAATTATTTTTTTTCAATCACTTGTCACCCTTCCCTCTCCATCATCAGGTCATTTACTGTGCCTCCCATGAGAAGATTTTAGGTCCCTACCTCATTGGATTTGGATTTAGCCATGTGATGTGCTTTGGCCAATTAAATGTGAGTAAACTTGGCATTCACCATATTGGAGCAGAAGGTTTAAGATTCATCTTGAGGTTTGGCCAGTTCTCTTGCTCTTTCCCAGATATGTCCCATGTAGGGACTGCTCTTTTGTCCTGGATCCTGAAGTGAGAAGACAGCAGAGCCTAGGGTGTGAGGTAATAAAAATATGTATATATGGATCCCTGCTCCTGGTTCTTGCAAAGAGCACCTAAAATCTTATAATTCCCTAAGTGATTGAAGCACTGGCAGCACCTTTTGTTTCAATATTTGGTCTTTGATCCCCATTCCTGACATTGAGCTCCTAAATACCTTGGAATTTCCTAGGTGATAGCAGTGTCTTTGTTCTATGAGGTGACTTTTGGTGGGGGGCTGGTCACCAGAAAGACCGAGCCATGGTTAGAAGCTTGGAAGAGGGGAAGAGGGCTAGAAATGAGTTAATGATTGATCATACCCAGATGATGAGGCCTCCATAAAAAATCTCAAAAGTATGGGGGTACAGAGAGCTTCTGGATCAGAGAACACTTGGAGGCACTGGAAGAGTGGCATGCTCAGAGACAGCATGGAGGTTCTGTGCTCCTCCCCATGCCCTTATCCATTCATCTGCATCCTTTATCACATCCTTTTATAATAAACTGATAAACAGGAAGGACACTGTTTCCTGAGTTCTGTGAACCACTCTAGCAAATTAATTCTGAGGAGCGGGTGGTGGGAACCTCTGACCTATACCTGATCGGTCAGGAGCCCAGGTGAGAACTTGGACTTGTACAGGCATCTGTGGCGGTGGCAGTAGAAGTGGTCTTGTGGGACCGAGCCTTCACCTGTGGGATCTGATGCTGTCTCTAGGACGATAGTGTCAGAATTGAGTTGCATTGTAGGATGCCCAGCTGGTGCCACAGAATTGCTTGGTGCAGGAAGCCCCCCCACATCTGGTAGCAGAAGTGAGTGTGGTGGTGAGGATAAAGGGAGACACACAGCAGGAAGGGCGAGTTTTTCCTACTCACACAGCCTGGCGAAAATCTTAGCCAATCTCAGCCTCCAGACAGCACGAAGAAGAAATAAACCATTGTCTTGTCAGTTGCTGAGATTTGGGGGGTTTGTTAACACAGCAAACCTAGAAAAATTCCTTTTTTACTTTAAAAGACATACTTAAAAATATGGCCATCAGTTACTCGTAAGTCACCAAATTCCAAGTCCGACCTGTACACCATACTGCTTTCTTCTTTATCCCACGCCATTCTCTCTTTTGCCTCCCCTTTCAGTTACAAGGTAGACTTCTACAAAGACACGTTGTCCTGAAACAAAAAGATCCAAATCTGCCCCAGTCCTCTTATAAAGGCACATTCCCATTTGCTGGGGATGTACCAGGGTTGCCACCCTTTTGAACCCAAGGACAGGTGAGAAAGTAGCTCATCTTTTCTTTAGTAATATTTTAGCTCTGGCAGAGAGTATGGCATGATTCAGAAAGTCACCAACCAGCACAGAATTTTTGTCATTCCATATTAAAATAGGAGTGTTTCATCCAAAACTTGACTGGGGGTATTCATAAACCACATGTAGAGGGGTTGATCATTTACACACAATATACTCATTTCTTCAAAGAAAATGTGGTTTTCTTATTTTTCTAGAAAACTACCTAAGCTGCCTTATGAGCCCCATCCTGCTGAGTAATAAGGAAACTTAGATTTAAGTACCTCAGTGTCTGTTCCCTGTCTTTTCCTCCAGAATGCTTATTAAGTACACAGATTTGCTTATTGTATGGCTGTGGTGGTGAGCAGGTGGGAACTCAGATCCCCGGTATTCCTTGGATCTTCACTGTCTTCGAAGAAATTATTTCCTGGTGTACCTGGTTATGCCTTGCTTTGCTGCTACCTTCTGTGGACATCTGGGGCTAGAATACTCCAGGTCTGCTGTTTCTCACCTCAGTCAGGGCCCTGGAGTCCTGGTTAACTTGCCTCATCTCAGTTTTCTGGGGTTGCCTATTTTTTTGAAGTGTAGACGGGATTTCCATTTGAGTTCCAGCTCAGGTGATCTGCCCTACAGGCCCCACTTTGGTAACTCTCCACTGAGTTTGCCAGCAACACCATCAACTACCTTCTGTGTCCTTCACTGGGTCCTTAAAGGACTCCTGGGTAATCTGCATGCTAGATGGAAGCTGAAGTTGCCTCACCTCATGTGGCAGCCCAGGCTGGTAGAGGGGGGCACTCTGTTTCATTCCAATTGCTACCCTTGTGCAGAAGAGGAAAGATACGAGCTAGACTTCCTGCCCTTGGCCTTGGGTGAAGGTCATGAAAGGAAGTGGGCCACAGCCCAAAAATTGGAAATGAGGGCTCTGTGGGCTCCTCAAACCGGAACAAGATTCTCTCCTGCTTCTCTGAGAGCCATGCTTGGGCCATGTTTGGGAGCATATTTCCCATCTGTTTTTCATTTCCCCAGCATAGAATGTGGGAGGCCAGGATCATACAACATTCCCTTCTCATTCCCCAGATGCCTCTGAACTCTCGTCCTTGGATTTTTTGTTCCAATCCATGCTGAATTACTTGAATGGCTCCCAGCACACACCATGCTCTTTTATCCTTCTGAGCCTATGCCTGTGCTGTTTTCTCTGCCCAGATTGCCCCTCTAACACTCATTTCTCTTGAAAACTTCTACTTCTCCCCCAAGACACTGCCCAGGATTCTTCCTCCAACATGCTCACTTCCCTCTTGGCAGTTTGTACCACGAACTTCACTAAAGAGATATTGTGGTGTCTGTCTTCATCATGAGAGCTTAAGGCACTGAGTCTCAGGGATCCCAGTTGGGACATCTTTGTTGTCCTGATGGCTGGCACAGAAAACGTGTTCAATGAATGTTGGTTTAAAAAATTAAATCTTGGGGCGCCTGGGTGGCTCAGTCGGTTAAGCAGCCGACTTCGGCTCAGGTCACGATCTCACACTCCGTGAGTTTTAGCCCCGCGTCGGGCTCTGTGCTGACCGCTCAGAGCCTGGAGCCTGTTTCAGATTCTGTGTCTCCCTCTCTCTGACCCTCCCCCATTCATGCTCTGTCTCTCTCTGTCTCAAAAATAAATAAACGTTAAAAAAAATTAAAAAAAAAATTAAATCTTGGTAAAGGGTGAAAAGTATATCTTTCAGCATGTGAATCTGCAATTATCTCAAGGTAAAAAGATTTGGTTAAAAACACCTTAATGAGAAAAACCAATTATTCTTTAAATCTCCCTGGCTACCCACTGGGAGAGGACCAGAGTTTAAAAATCCAAGGTCTTTATGAAGTTGTCATTTCCAAATGGGGGATGGATAGCTCAAGCTATTAGTAGTCAGGTGTCCTGTACCCCACTTGCCCTCAGAACAATCAAGCCCTGAATGGCTTTGAGGGAAGGTGAGACACCGGCCAGCACATACAAATTATAACAATTATAAAAAGGAGCTCTCTCAGGCAGAGGAATTGGGAAAAATCGACTCCTTTTGGCTTCCTTCTTCCAGGAAGCTAAGAGAGGTGTATAAACAAGCTAAGAGAGGTGTATAAACCCAAGTTAAGTATCCCCTCCCTGCTCCAGCCCTGCACTTGTGTGTAAAGCCTAACCTGAACAAAGCAGCTCCAGCCTGAATATTTCCCTAGGTTTGCCATCTTACTTCAAAGGGCCAATGGCTGTGTTTCCAGGTACTTGGACTGCTTGCTCGTGTTGAAACATTACTTGTGGGTATAAATATATTGTGGGTAATATAGATATATATATGTTCTGTTAACTTTCTTAGATGAATCAGTGTGAGTAAAAAGTGGGTTGCTTATTCTCCACAAAAATTAGTACATTAGTTCCCCTTTAGTGAATATCTCCTCCTTTTGGGTTTGTTCCTAGTGCGAGTTCTTATCAGATACAGTCATCTGTGGGGGCTTTTTTCCCTGAGGAGTGAAAGTGAGGGTCTAGAAGCCAGCGTGGGCCCCCTTTATGAGTGGCCCTCCAGGAATTTACTAATCCAGGCAGAAGTATGCATTTTATACAGTATGCAGATTATAATCTGCCACCTAGAGTTGCAATGCTGTGACACACTGTCAAAGTCCCTTCTCTCCTCAAGTGTCTCGAAGGGTATTGCATCCTTACTGCCTTTGAGTTCTTTTCCATGAGACTGTGAACTACTTGTGCAGAGGGACATTGAGTTCTTCACATCTGCATGCTGGCTAATTTCCTGGGGTCTGATGCTGTCATGCCAAGGTGGCAGACACACACCTTACTAGTGATGTGCAGCAAGAAGTGAAGTACGGTTTATTGGAGAAGCTTCCACCTTAGAGGCCGCAGAACCCTGGGCTGCCATCATCCAACAGAGAGATGTGTGCTTGACTGACCAGGGCTGAATGTCCCCCCAGGAAATGGCTCCAGGGAAAGGACCTTGCCCTGTACTGCTCTATGGATTTATAGGAAAAGGATGGCAGAGAACATATGGTATATGTTTTTTGTAAAATTTCTTTCAATGTTTATTCATTTTTGAGAGACAGAGAGAAACAGAGCACAAGCATGGGAAGGGCAAAGAGAGAGGAGACACAGAATATGAAGCAGGCTCCAGGCTCTGAGCTGTCCGCACAGAGCCTGACATGGGGCTCAAACTCGCAAACCATGAGATCATGATCTGAGCCGAAGTTGGATGGTTGACTGACTGAGCCACCCAGGTGCTACCATATGGTATATGTGGGACAGAGCCTCCAGAGATTAGCCTCTGGCATCAGCCTGTTCTTCCCTCAAGCTAACACAGACCTGCTAAACCAGCCTTTTGCTAAACTACCAATAGGATGGTTGAGATTTGTCTCTCCTCTGGCACCACATAGGTAATTTGGAATACAGTAAGCATTGGATTAATAGGACTGCTATTGTTAGGAGCATGTTCATGTTTATTTCATTTAAATTTGTTCTCCTTCCACACACTAGTTGTGGTAAGGCCCCTTAGAGGTCAATGAGCTGGGCGGGATCTTGGGGAATTTTCCATGCCTGCCCTCTTAATAGGGAAGGGGGTGGGAAGATTGACTAGAGAGGGTTCTTTTTGCACCTACATCCCCAGGATGGAAACCAAGCAAACTTCTCTTTCATGCTGGGTAGAAGACAACCTCTGGAGAGGCACAGGAGCAGAGGAAGCAGGTGAGCAGGTGGGCACAGCTTTCTTCCCTGCAGCATAGCTTGGGCAGAGTAGCCCCCAATGTGCCCAGAAAAACCTTATGACTATTCTGGGAGAGATCTCGTTAGGTATGGTAATCATGTTGTCTCAGCCAAAACATCAGGGCATTTGACAGCCATATGATAACTGCCGAGGGCTCTTTTGGAGATAAATGTTTGAAATCAGGCCTGTCCCAAGGGAAAGACAATCCAGGATCTATCAGAAAGATGGGTTTCTTATGAGCCAGTAAGGCCCCAGAATCCCTGGGGGTTCTAGATCTACTGCTCTGGGCTCAGGGATGATGACGGGGGTTGCACCTTATGGGGTCAGAGATGTCAGGGCTCAGGTAGTGTGAAGGATCCTCACCACAAGGGGGCTGGCAACTACCTTCCTGGGGAGGAAGAAGCTGCATTTCCTTCCATGAGCAGTAGGATGAACTGCAGATTTAGAAGGCAGAGGATGTGGTTCTGAGCATTGGGCAGCCCTTTCTTTTTCTCCCCCTCAAACTGAAGAGACTTCCAGGGTGGGATGAATCTGCAACTTGCCAGTGATGGCTGGTCCCATGAGTTTGTCAAGAATGAGGAAACTTACCCTTCTCTGCTGAAGGCCAATGTAGCTCATCTATTACTGCTGCTGCTGCTGCTACTACTACTGCCGGTTATTAACCAGGAAGTTTGCAAAAGTTGTACAAAGATTTTTTTCACTTAAGCCTCAACAATAACCCTATGAGGTAAGTTCTATTGGAATTTAGGAATCTGAAGTGAGGCCACATAAACTGTTCACGATAAAACAGCTTGGAATGGTATAGTCTGGATCAGAACACAGTTCAGTAGGACTCTAGCTTCACTATTGCTTTGTTATGCATGTGTGTCAGATGTCCTAACAACAAGTAATCTCTGCAGCCAAGATATCTTCCTTCAGAAAGTGCCATGTGGCAGCAATTTTGTTTATCCTTTTCACCACTGCAGTCCCAATGCCTCGGCCGGTGCTTGGCCCATCATCAGCACTAGATATGTATTTGTGGAATGAAAACAGGGATGTGTATGTAGCAGCAAGACAGAAGTTTGTACAGATCCTCAATCCTAAAGTAAGCTATGAATCATATTCCTATACCCGGTTAAGGGAAGGAAGCCATGGGCCATCAGGCTATTTGTGCCTTCAGTATTTCAATTCAAAACAAGAATTGTTTTATGATCAAAATGAATTATCCTGACATTCTTTCACATCTTATCAGACTCTTCTTTATTCAAAATGTTGTTGGTACTATTACTTAATAAACTGGAGCAAGCAATAAATTCCACTGGTCTACAGAGACTGCGGTTGGGTTCCCAGTACCAAAATGATTTTGATTATTGAATTGGCATATACCCCTAAACATTCCTAAATCAGTGGTTGGCAGCGGCAACATTCTGAGAGAAAGAGAAAAAAACAGTGCGCGCGCGCACACACACATCTAGCAGCTTCAAAGCCTCTTACACACTAATGGATTCCTTATGGTTTACATGGCTGTAACTGTGAAAGAGGACAAAGAACTAGGAAGAATCTTATTTCTTTAAACAAAAAAAAATTTTTTTAAATATTCCTTTGAAAAGTCAATTTTTTCTGAGGAGAGTAGGGAAAAAAAAAAACCTAACATAATGGAACCCTTAAAAACGTGTGTCGGCACCACAATAGGAAACCAGAATAAATGTAGGCAAGGCAAACACATGAAGCCAAATGCAGAGTTCATCTGCACTCCAACAGCAGACGTAGATGGAGAAAACAACAAGCAGAGTAGAGTAGTAAGAGGGAGGATGCCAAGTCATAGTAAGAGGGGGTGGAGGTGGGAGTGTAGTAGGGGGAGGAACATTCTAGAATTCAAAAGAACAGACTATTCATATCATATTCCTAAAATCTGTATAATGAAACCTGTTTATATTATCCTCAAATTGATTGTTCAGTGTTCAAATTTCAGTGTCCCAGCCAATGACCCACCAACAATTTCCTTGTTCGTAACATTTTCTTTTCTTGGTCCCTTGAAAAAATAACAAATGAGTTTCTCCATTTATAAAGCAGCTCTGAAATGTCTTCTTACGTCATGGAGGCTGGAGGTCATCTTGGGACACTGGATAGTAAACCAGGGGCCCTTGGGCTAGGGAACAGGAGGTTTTGTGATTGTGAAGCAACTTCTGATCCCATTAGCTGATGGTTGACTGACATTTTGGAACAGGGTTTTGCAAGGGACTAGGGAAAGGAAAAGAAGGAGCATGGGAAGGAGGCACTTAAAAGATTGAGGAGGCAGGAATGAGCTGAGTGCTCCCAGATTTAAGGAGGATTTTATTATTGGACACAGATCTGTGGTAAATTTTCAGCCAGAATCTCAGAGGCCTGGTTTGAGGGGCCTAGTAGAGGCTTTCTTATCAGCATTGTGCTGTCCTTACCCAGCAAACTGGCTCTGTGAGGAAAGATGCAGTAACATCTCATTTACAAATGAAGCAGTAATGTATATAGGCATAGTGGTGAAGCCCTTCCTAGAGGGCTAAAGGTGATATTTTAGGAAAAAATAAGAGGCAGTGGCTGGAAATTGTTTCTCTGAGAAGTGATATAATCTAAAAAATAACTAGTTTCATGAAAGGTTTATCTATATTCCTTGGTACTATATTTGTAATAGTTATTGGAAGTGAAGGACTTTCGGGGATATTCTTAAGTTTTTCTCATTGTTATGATCAGAGGCAGAATGTTGGTTGGGTCGAAGAGAATCTGGCTGGATATGTAATTTCTCACTGAAAGCAGAAATTACACTTTGAAAGATGTCAGGAAGCTCCTCTGTCCAAAATGTGTGGAAAAGTGAAAAAAAAAAAACATCATATAGCCCACTTTGAAGCCCACTTACATTATGTCCTGGCTGTGGCACCTTGGATAAATTAATTTCTGAGTCTCCACTCCCATGATAAGGGTAATGATATGTGTTAACAAGTTTTCTGTCAAGAGCAAGGGAGATCATACATGTTAAAGCCTAGCGTGGGAACCTTTAGTAGGTTCCCAAGAAATATTAGTTCCATTTATGTCCTATACTTTACTTTTCTCCCCTGCCCTCCCCCACCTCCTGCACTCTGGTTCTTGAAATCTTTTAGCCAGTGACAGAGCCTTCCTTGAAGAATTAATATAACTATATAATAATAATGATAATTAATATAACATAGCATAACATAAGTAAGCAGTTAGCATACATTTAATCTCATTCTATGCTCAAAACAATCCCATGAAATAGGTACCATTATTAACTCCATTTTGCAGAGGAAGAAACCAAATCTAAGTAGGGTTAAATACTGTTTCAATGATCTATTTCTATACAACAAACTACCTCGAAACGTAATGGTTTGAAGTAATAATCATTTTATTGTGTCGTGATTCTGAGTTGGCCAGGCTCAGCTGGGCAGTTCTGCTTTACGTGATGTTGTATGGGGCTACATTTATCTGGAGGCTCAGTGGAGCTAGAACATCCAAGATGGCTTGCTCACATGGCTAGCAATTGGTGCTGGATGTCAGCTGGGAGCAGAGTTGAGACTGTCTACCTGTGGACATCCATATTCCTCCACTGTCCCTCCGAGGATGGCAGCTGGATTCTTAAGAAGGAGCCCTCCAGGAGGGAAGGAATGGAAGCTCTCGCTTCTCTTAAGGCTTGGGCTTAGAACGTCACTTATCCCATGATCTGTTGGTCAAAGCTGTTACTGGCCCAGCAAGATTTAAGAGAAGGAGAAACAAGGTTTATCTCTCAGTGGAGGAGTGGCTGGGGTGGGGGGAGGGGTGAGGAGGGAAGGAGTTATGGCAGCTAGGATTGGAGATGATCTACCACAAACACTTTACCCAAAGTCACAGAGCTACTAAGTGTCAGTGTCAAGATTTCAACACATCAGTCTGACTTCAGAATCCATGTGCTCAGCCACTAGGTCATACACATGACAATATACAATTAAATGCCAATGTCTATGGAAAGCCCAATGAGTGCAATATAATTTCAGAGGAGAGATCAGTATAAAATTAAGAACTCTAAAGACCCTAAACTGAAAAGAGTACTCCTTTTGAGTCCCCCTTCCCACACAATGAAGAATAAATGTTATTTCTTGAAATGTCACAAAGGTTACATATGCTAAAGTTAAAATAAAATCTTTTTAGATTTTTCCATTTCAAAATTCTATATACATTCATTCAAGCTGAGATGTGTGGGGGGGGGGCGGGTAAGGCGGGAGTAGGGGGTGGGACAGCTGAGGCCCCTGACTCACAAGTGCTGTAAGCACATGCTTAGCTTAGCTTGCCCAGTGAGTAACTCATGCCTGTTGGCGGGGGGGGGGGGGGGGCGGTCCAGAGGCCTAGAGTTGGCAGGGAAGCTCCAAGGAGAGATAGAATTTAGCTGGCTCCGAACTCTGGTTAGAATTTGAATAAGAGAAAGAGAAAGAAAAGGAAGGAAAAATATGATTAAGACATGGAGTGGGGAATGAGCACTGAGAAGTAGCTAGGGGGTTGGAGGAAGGGACCAGGCTGAAATAAAAGAGTCTAGAGTTGGAAATGGGAAGGCTGATTGGCAATTTACTTGATGACCAGAGCTAATTGGCTCCCCATCTTCAGAGGTATCCCAAAGTAGCACTGAGAATCAGACTACAAAGAATGAAGATCCTCATGAAACCTAGGCCCAGCTGTGTAAACTCTGTTTTAGCCTTGGCCTTGCTGAAGGCAGATGCCTGGAGAGCCCAGTTGGGGGCTGGGTTGGAAGGATACTGCTTGAAAAGCTCCCCAGTGGCTGATCCAGAAACATCCAGACTCATACCACTGTCTCACTAGTTTCTTTCAGAAAGGGACTAAGGAGCATAAAGCAAACCCAGTCATCGTAACCCATCTGATAGCACTCTCCAGAGAGTTTATTAACCTAAATTTCTCTTATATTACCTATCTACCAGGACTTCCTGGTGAAGTTAAGGACTTGGGGACCTTTTTGAGCCATTCTGAGCAAACACCATCTTCAGATTATTTTCCTACTAAGGTGGCTTCTATCATTTTCATTTGCAAAACCTTCTTTCTTCACATTTGAAAGAAACCCAGTATGACTGTTGTAATTTTTTTTTTCATGTAAATTATAAATGTTTAGAACCTCTGTCAAAAAAAAAATAAATAAATAAAAGCAGATGTTTTCCCTTATCCTGGTCCCAAGTAGTACCACATTAAAAAACAGTATTTTCAAGTCTTGCTAAAAAGTATCTCAAGAGGGGCGCCTGGGTGGCGCAGTCGGTTGAGCGTCCGACTTCAGCCAGGTCACCATCTCGCGGTCTGTGAGTTCGAGCCCCGCGTCGGGCTATGGGCTGATGGCTCAGAGCCTGGAGCCTGTTTCCGATTCTGTGTCTCCCTCTCTCTCTGCCCCTCCCCCATTCATGCTCTGTCTCTCTCTGTCCCAAAAATAAATAAACGTTGAAAAAAAAAATTAAAAAAAAAAAATAAAAATTATCTCAAGAAAATAAACATTTGTTGAATGCAAACAAGAATAGAATATGGCACTTAAAAAATTTTTTTTAATATTTATTTTTGAGAGACAGAGAGACAGAGCATGGGGACAGGCAGAGAGAGAGGGAGCTGGCTCCAGGCTCTGAGCTGTCAGCACAGAGCCCGATGTGGGGCTCAAACTCATGAACCACAAGATCATAACCTGAGCTGAAGTCCGACGCTTAACCAACTGAGCCACCCAGGTGCCCCCAGAATATGGCACTTTAAATATTAATATAGAATTCAGAGCAAAGGAATCTGAAGCCCAGAGAGACTGAGTGACCTGTATAAGGTCACAGAGTGAATATACAGCCAACTCAGAATCTGAACTTCATTCTCTCAAGCCCTAGCCTGAATACAGAAAGCCTAGTTAATGCTTTCTATATTCTACGCAGAAGATGGACTGCAAAAGGAACCTATCCTAGTTTTGGACTCAGTTTGCAAGCCTCAGAATTTGGATCCCAACCCCAACTGCAACAGAGTTCAGAGATGCCTGGAAAACTTTTAAAGCCAAATCCAGCAACCTCTGCTCACTTCTCATTCTCACTGCCTCCATGACATTTGGTGCTGCTGACTGTACCCTCCTTGAATTCTCTCCAGCTCTGGCTCAAACTCATCTCTTTCATCACTGGTCTATCAGCAGGAGCTCTTCTTCAGAGTTGTTTTTCCTTTTACATTTCATTTCTGGGCTACTTTTTCTTTCTGTTCTACACCAGTGGGTCTCAGTCAGGGATATGCATCAGGATTTCTTGTGCAACCTATTTAAAACTTGGAAGTAGGGGTGCCTGGCTGGCTCAGTCCGTAGGGCATGTGACTCTTGATCTTGGGGTTGTGAGCTTGAGCCCTATGTTGGGTGCAGAGATTACTTAAAAATAAAATCTTACAGGGGCACCTGGGTGGCTCAGTCGGTTAAACGTCCGACTTTGGCTCAGGTCATGATCTCACGGTTTGTGAGTTTGAGCCCCACGTTGGGCTCTGTGCTGACAGCTCAGAGCCTGGAGCCTGCCTTGGATTTTGTGTCTACCTCTCTCTCTATCCCTCCCCCACTCACACTCTGTCTCTCTATCTCTGTCTCAAGAATAAACATTAAAAATTTTTCTAATAAAAAAATAAAATAAAATCTTAAAAAAAAAAAAAACTTGGAAGCATAATAGCCATAATTTGAAAAATCCCCTCAGGTGACTTTGATGGACACTCCTGTAGCAAAGAGTATTTTTGAAATATGGCTCCAAAATATTTCCCATCCCACATACCCTTCTGCGATGTGACCATGCCATTTTCCCCATCAAGAGGTAGAATCAATTTCTTAACTTCTTGAACATGATTAGGCCCTGTGACCAATAAAATGTAACAGAGTAACACTGTGCCAGTTCTAGGCATGGTCCTTTACTGGCCTGGTAGCTCTAACTCCTGCCTCTGTAAGAAGTATCATCAAATATCCTGAGACCACCATGATATGAGAAACCCAAGCCATATGGAGCACCTCAAATGATAAGACCCCATGTTGGAGCATGGAGACACCATGTATGAGTGGAGAACCATCCTGAAAGTGGATCCTCCAGGCCCAGCCACTATAGTTAAGACCATGTAAAACAAAACTATCTAGCTTACCTAATCCTTCCTCAAATACTGACCAACAAAATAATGAGCAAAATAAGTGGTTGTGTTAAGCTTTGTGTACTGGTTTATTGTCTTACTCAGTGATAGGTAAGCCAGACCAATCTCTCCCTCCGCATAAACACACAACCTTGTTAAGAACCATTGCTCTGTACTGTCTACCAGGCCTATATGATTTCAGCCACTACCATGAGCTGACAGCTCAGAATCATCTCCCCTCTGTCTGGGTATTTATATAGATGATCTGCTGGCACCTCAAATGCAATACATACTAAACTGAATACATCATTTCCCTTTTTAAAACTCCTGTTCTCTTGCAGTGAATTGCCCACACTATCTTCCACATCACCTTGGAGTATTTTTTCACTCTCTTTCACCTGGGGTAGCCAATAAGTCACAAAGTCCTTTCGTTCTTTTCTTCATATCTACTCTGTCATTGTTCCAGTGAGGTCTTTATCGTCTCTCAGCTGTAATGTAGTAGTGATCTCCCAAGTGATCTCCTTTTTACCATTTCTTCACTTCATCTCCCACATCATGGCCAGAATGATTTTCCTAAAACAGGAGTGGGCTCACATTATTTCTGTTCCCCCAAAACAACAATAACCCAGAACATTTACCAATAAAACTTTACACTTCTCAGTGTGGTAATCAACACCCTTCACTACTGAGCAATAAAGTAACTTCAACTCTCATTCATTACCTCCTTGTCTCAGTATAACTCCTGGCTACCTGATCTACCAGTTGCCTTTCCAGAACTCTGGGCTTCTGGATGACTCAGTCTGGAATACCTTTGCTCTCCTTTTTCATATGTAGAAAGTCTTTGTATATCTCAAAGCCCAGCTCAGTTTTCATGTTTTTCTGGATGCAGTTTTGGGTTGTTCTTTTCCCCAGGGCTGTCACATACAGATGTGCAGATTGTATACTATACAACTCTAAGGAAAGACATTCACAATAACCACAACATAAATTGCACCTCCTAGAGTTGTATAGTGCACAACTTACAACAACACATAAGTAATTATTTCATTCTCTGCACTCCTTAGACATGGTTCTTTATTTTGTTCTCTTAAAAATACTTTTATATTTTATATAAAATATTATATATTTTATATCAGTGCCTATATGCTAGGCACTGAGTAAAGACCACAAAGATGTGTTATGAGATTTTGGTCTTGAGAGGCTTAAAGTTAGGGCAGACAGGTATATAATCAAATGTATGCCAAAAACACTTTCACCTCTATTTTATCCTGAATTTATCCTTCCCCATTTTAGAGTTGGTTGAGAGCTCTATTTTAGTGCAAAATTCTTAGGGGCAGAAGTCATGTCTTATTTATCATAGCCCACAATGAACACTTGGCTTTGCACTGTATAGTGTCTCAGATAACGGTTATTAGATTGTATCAGATGTACCAGTTGTAACAAGAACAACCATTTATTGGCTCTGTACATGGAACACTGCTAACCCCATAATGCTGGATGAGGTTTAAAAAAATGTTTTATTTATTTTGAGAGAGAAGGAGAGCGAGAGTGAGAGAGAGAGAGAGAGAGAGAGAGAGAGAGAGAATCCCAATCAGGCTCTGTGCTGTCAGCACAGGGCCTGACCTGGGGCTCGATCTCATGAACTGTGAGATCATGACCTAAGCCAAAATCAAGAGTCAGATGCTTAACCACCTGAGCCACCCAGGCCCCACATTTCCTTTCTAAATGGGCACTCAGCTAGACTGCTTTTCCTAGCTTTCCTTGCAGTTAGGTGCATACAGCTGAATTTTGGCCAAACAAATGTGGACAGAAAGTGATATGTATCTAGGCCTGGCCTATATGAACTTTCTGCTTAATTTTCCACATTCTTTTTTCCACCTGAAGCTTGGTGGAGAGTACTCTGATGATCTAGAGCAGGTGGCACTATAAAAAGGAATGAGATTGCACCCTTGAAATATGATCATTGGCTGACCAAGAGTTCTTACATTATTACATTATTGCATGAGGGAGAAATAAACCTTTATTATGTAAAGCTTAAATTTGGGGACTGCTTGAGTTTAACTTGCCTAATACAAATTCTAAGTTTAATGTAACATTCTCAGACTGATCATGACTACCTACATTTCAAGAGTACCCCCCAGTAAAGAAGATTCTAAAATTGCATTTATCACCCCCATTTAAGTATAAACCCTCTCATCTCTGTCATCAGAAATAATGGCCTTGTTCAATCTCTCACTTTTGTAATATTCAAAATACATGTGATGGAATAATACCAAACAACTTCTCTTAAAATACATTTCAATAAGCCTAGAGAAAACTCTTTGGTATAGAATTTGAAAAGGCCTAGAGATCCTTGCCCCTGGTTAGGACATTGCTTGTGCCCCTTCACAGCAGGCTGCTGCTGTCTACTGATGTTGTCATGAGATGGGAATACTGATATTCAGGTCCACTGTGTGCTGGGAAAGAAATAGCAGGGACTATGCTTTGACTTCCTCAATGCCTTAGAGCCAGTTTGCCACTTGTCATAACTCCATGGTTTGTATTACTGTGACAAACTTACCACTTCTTGTTTTGGTTAAAAAAAAAAACAAAAAAAACCAAAACTCTAAGAGAGAAATGAGGCCACAAAATTGAGGAAGGCCCAATGCACACCTTTTTTCTTTCATTTACTCAACATACATCTTCTAGCACATATTATATTCACAACACTGTATGTGTACGGGGAGGGTAGTTCAAACAAATATAATAAACAGATCTGCTTTGAGGGATGTTTTTAGACTGTTGGTATTTGACAGCAAGCAGCTATTTGAAAGACAGTATAGAGTAGAAACAGAATCCATCAATTACTGTGGTTTAAACTGGGCACCCACTTATGCACTTAAGTTCAGTTTCCTCCTCTGTCATTTTTGAGGATCGTTGAAAGAATTAGAGAATTCCTTTGCATGATGCCTGGCAAATAGTAGGTGATAGCTCTTCTTACACAGGGAGACAACGCACACACACATGCCTAAACAGTTGGATATTCAAGAAATAGCAAATAATTGGCACAAATAAGAAAAGTTGGATGAGTTTGGAGGTGGGACTATCACATTGAGATGAATGGACAAAATAAGTTATTAGTTTTACTTAATTAAGGCTTTCTCTTAGAATATTTCTCATTTATAATCTAATGTGGATGCTAGATCTAAATGTAAAACTCTCATGCAGGAATCTCCAAAAAGGTATAAATGGAGAGAGGATTTTTTTAAGTTTATTTATGTATTTTGAGAGAGAGTGTGTACGAGAGCACGTGTGAGTGAGGGAGGGGCAGAGAGAGAGAGAGGGAGAGAGAGAACCCCAAGCAGGCTCTGCACTGTCAGCATAGGACCCAAAGCAGGGCTTGAACTCACAAACTGAGATTATGACCTGAACTGAAATCAAGAGTCGGATGCTTAACCAACTGAGCCACCCAGGTACCCCAAGGAATTTTTTATTCCAGAAGAAAAGTTCCTGTATTAGATGAAAAAATTCACAACAGTACTGCTGACTTACACCTGTGTGTGTGTGTGTGTGTGTGTGTGTGTGTGTGTGTGTGTGTGTAATAGGCATGCTACATACATGAAGGATAAGCCATAAAAATTGTTCATATGTTCAGGAACAAAGAGGTATAACATAATTTGTAAAATTATGGAGATCCAATGTTAGAAGAGGATCTTTCAATCCAAACCATTCATTTACAATAGAAGAAACAGAGTCAAACACAAGTAGGATATTGTGAAGCCAGGACCTGAATCTTAATTTCTTAGATTTCTGTCACAATGCTCTGACTACTAATTCCCTTGTCCTTAAGGCCTAAGAAGTAATTCCATACTGCCACTGGATAGAGCTTCTCAGAGGTCTTAGTTTTTAAGAGTGAATAATTCCAGTGAAGACTTCCCAGTACCATGGGCAGAGGTCAGGCTTGAACAAAAACTCTATGAAGGATTCCACAAAATAGTTAAAAATACTTAAAATAGCCCTCATTTATTGAACCCTTGCTTTGTGTCAGGCACTGTGCCAAACACTTTACATATATAATTATTTACTTAAATTTTCATTCATACATAATGTATGTCAGGCATCTACACTATGTGCTAGGATACAATAGTGAAAAGACATGCTTGGTTCTTGAGCTCATGGAACCTAGCTTTCCCCATAACAGAAATTCCATAAGATTTGTTTGTTTATTGCATCCATTTATAGGTGATAGAAAAGGCCCTGAGAATAACAATGATGGCATCCATATATTGACCACCTGCCCCACACCAGGCACTTTTCTGAGCACTCTCTGAGTAAATCTGATCAACAGCTCTATGAGATAAAAAACGGAGGCATAAGAAGCTACAGTGACTGGTGCAAGGTCACATAGGTAGTAAGAAGTGATCAAGGATTGGAATCAAGAGTATCTGATTCCAGTGTCCATGATTTTAACCTCTACATTATACTGACCAGATGGATTCCTGCTCTTACTTTTTTCTCCCAATGTTTATTTATTTTGAGAGAGAGAGTGTGCACACACAAACAGAGAAGAGGCAGAGAGAAAGAGAGACAGAATCCCAAGCAGGCTCTGCACTGTCAGCGCAGAGCCCAATGAGGGGCTCAAACTCACAAACCATGAGATCATGACCTGAGCCAAAACTGAGAGTCAGATGCTTACCAGACTGAGCCTCCCAGATGCCCTTCAAACCTTTTTAAACAATTTTTTAAATTTATTTGTTTTGAGAGAGGGAGGGAGAAAGAGAGAGAGAAAAAGAGAGAGAGAGAGAGAGAGAGAATATGAATGTGAGTGGGGGAGGGGCTGAGAAGGGAGGGAGAGAGAGAGAATCCCAAGCAGGCTCTGTACTGCTAGTGCAGAGCTCCATGTGGTATTCAGACTCACAAACCGTGAGATCATGACCTAAGCCAAAATCAAGAGTCAGTTGCTCAACCAACTTGGCCACTCAGGCACCCCATTTGAACCTAGAGATTATTAAGAAATAGAGGCTGCTGGTAACAATATTGCTGTATCTACATTCAGACAAAACTATGTATTTTTCTGAGGTTGGGTTGCTTTATTTAAATATAGAGACAGCAAGTATCTACCTAAATCTTCACACTCCTGTTAGAAAAAGACAATTTCTTCAGAATTAAATGCCAACCATAAAATTTATTGTGTAATAGAATTTACCCATCCATTTAAGCCATCCTGTTGCAAGGTATAGACATACTCTGAGACAAAAAGCAGACTTGAACAATTTTCATTTTCACGTAAATTCTA
The DNA here is from genome assembly GCF_028749965.1 of Puma concolor. Taxonomy (NCBI): domain Eukaryota; kingdom Metazoa; phylum Chordata; class Mammalia; order Carnivora; family Felidae; genus Puma; species Puma concolor. The sequence continues at coordinate 19,867,001 of NC_141673.1, read as the reverse complement.
TTAAAGAAGAATAAAATAGTGAAATTGCAAAATTTCTCCATTCCCTTCCACCATATGGGTTTCTTTGAGGTTTAATAATATTATAAATAAAGCAGCTTCGAGATGAAATACAAAAGAGTGAACAACAATCTAAAAACATTTTGAAGAAGCAAGTATTATATCCCAGTGTTGCCAGGCTTTCAACATAAGTAAGATAGAAAACAGAGAGAGAATTCTCATTTGTTCTATCAAGAAAGCATAAATATTGGCTTCGTATTAAGCCAACCTCTTGCAGCTGTACACCAGCTCTCAACTATTAAAAAGATTCTTAAATTCCCAGGGAAACAAAAATCAATTTCAGCCATATAAGTCTGTATATAAATCTATTGTGGTTTATTCCAAATATTTTCTCATCAAGGAGTTTGGAACAAAAATTTTTTTGAAAGAGAAATTCTCCAGTTCACCCATTACACCATTATAAATATTTGAATGACTTCCAGTCACTTCGCCTAGAAAATCTCAATGTTTGTGTAGCATGCCAATGACAGCTCAGCAGCAATGTCAATACTTTTCATTATTTGGCAAGACAACCACTCATAGCAATAGATTGGAATTCTGACTGCCTTTTTCATATATTATATTTCACTTTTGTCACAGCACACAGGATGTTTACTCTTGCCCTCTCGGCAAGATACTCATTTCTGAGCTTATATTAAAAATCTATTTTATCTGTTAAAGCTTAGAATGAGCTAAGTGTTTACTGTTTTAATCCCAAATCAATGTGTGTAGTCAGGTCTTGAAAGAATTCCAATCACTGTAGCCCTTGTTCATATTTTAGATGGATAATGCTATTGGGTTGTTTTTCTTGGGCTCAATTTACATATTCTATTTGTAGGAATTATGGACACTGGTATGGTGACTATAGTTCAAACAGAGCAATGGATGTGTTATTAATTTTCTGGGTTTGGTAAGAATCTGTACTGGCAAAATGAAATATACACATTTATTAAAGTTTTGTGAAACAGAGTAGAATGGAGATGTGCTTCTCAAACTTTAGAGTGTTTTAGAACCTCTTGGAGAGGTTCTATAATCAGTGATTCTGATTCAGTAGGTCTGGATGGAGTTTGAGATTTTGATTTCTAACAACGTCCCAGGTGATGCTGATATTGTCATTTCAAGGACCATCTTTTGAGTGGAATAAAATGGAATGGCCAAAAGGGAAAGCAAAAATCTTGCTTTTCCATTTACAAACTTATTGATTTGGGGGTAATTTACTTAACCTATTTTGTTTTTTATAAATTTTTAGAAAGTTTTTTACTTATTTTTTTTTGAGAGACAGAGAGAGTGAGCAGAAAGAGAGGGAGAGAGAGAATCCCAAGCAAGCTCCTCACTGTTAGCATGGAGCCCGATGTGGGGCTGGAACTCACAAACCGTGACAGCATGATCTGAGCTGAACCCAAGACTCGGACACTTAACCAGTTGAGCTACCCAGGCACCCTCACTTAATTTATTTTTAAGCCTTAGTTTCCTCATCTGCTCAATGGGGGGTTTATTAAGGATTAGATAAGTCTGTATGGCACTTGACATAGTACTGGACAGATACCTAGTATGTGTTCAATGAATAATGGCCATGGTTATGAGAGATGATACAGTCTCCTTCTCTGGGATCCAACTGGTTGAATCTTCAGTACCTCTGCTTCATATCCTAGTGTATTTGGCAAATTACTTGTTAAGTGTGTCCAGATTAGGAGTGATCTGATCAGTGAGTTAGCAACTATTCAGAACTTGAATTGCTCAGGTGGGCTTTAAAACAGTTGAATATTTTGCTCCTTGGCCTTCAAACTAACTACCATACTGGAACTTTGATTCTCTGTACTTTGGATTAGTTTTCATTTAGATTACTTTATAGTCCACAGCTCCACAGTTATGTCTTCTTGTGAATGATCTTTTTAAGAACAACATCAGTTTATTTTCGAAATCAAATTCAAGTCTTTGGAGACTAATATCATTTCTCTCCATATTTTGTTATTAAGAGGCCTGGTGTTCTGCCAAGACAACATATTAATAAATTTAAGCTTGAGATTTTCATTGTCATGTGAACGTTGAAATTGGCTCTCAATTACACAAAGCAGCCAATTCAACAGGATACGGTATTGGATTTACAACGAACATGTCTGTGAAAAAATGACTTTAAAATCCCTGATTTTGTGGTTTGCTTTTAATTAGTTAAAAAGTCATGATGCACCAGTCACAAGAATCTCAGCCAGCTCAGGCTAAGTTAATTTTGAGAAATAAATGACTTGACTTTAGTCAAATGTTAATAAATGTATTTGTCTTGCATTCAACCATTTATTCAGCTGTTAATCTAGCAGTAAGTCCCATTTCTGTGGTAGGTGATGGTCTAGATGCTGGGGAAAACACTTACCCCACCCTCCCAGAATTTACAGTCTAGTGAGAAAGGTAAACGCACAGTTATTAGAACCTCATTTTAACAGGTTGATAAATCTCCAGTCCTGAGCAGTTAGCAAGCTATAGAAAGTAAGCCTATTGTTTGTGTTCCTATTCAATTGCTCATAGAATCTGTTAACCATTGCCCAAAGCTTGAGGCACATCCAGACAGCACTGGATGATGTCTTCTAGAAGTAGGATCCTCCAGAGCTTCTAACCAAAGAAGAACCTACATTTCCTACAACTTCATTTGTGAAATGAACTTAGAACAAGAAAATCAAGTCAGCTTTGTAGCTTGCAACAAGCTGTTGCATAAACTCTCTAGCAAAATGACACCATTGAAAAGAGTACCAATCTATACATCAAAATGGATTTTTCTGGCTTTTCAAAAGATGCAGGGATTTACATTCATATGATCTGTTACAAACTGAATGTTTATGTCCTCACCCCCAGTTCCCCTACCCTCACTGAATTCATATGTTTAAGGTCTAACCACCAATGTGATGGTACTTGGAGATGAGGCCTTTGGAAGGTAATTAGGGTTAGATGAGGTCATGAGGGTGGGACCTTCACAATGGGATTAGTGTCCTTATAAGAAGAGACACCAGAGAGTTTGCTTTCTCCTACTCTCCTAAGTAAGGACACAGCAAAAATGTGGCTGTCTGCAAGCCAGGAATCAGGCACTCACCAGAAACCCAATCAGCTGTTACCTTGATCTTAGACTTCCTAGCCCCAGAACTGTGAGAATAAATGTCTTTCATTTAAGCTACTCAGTCTATGGTATTTTGCTATGGCAGCCCACGCAGACTAAGACATGACTTTAGAAAGATGACAAGGATTTGTACAAAACTGTGGAAATGCATCAAACATATTTCATTTTCCCCAAGCAGGGCCCTCAGCCCATCTGCCAGGCCAGCTCTTTACCACTGCCTACACAGTGTTTGCTCTTTCTTGCCTAGAGCTGTCACTCCTCTTTGTCCTGTTTTCTTTACCAAAATGCCCTTCCCAAATCTTCCACTTCTGGCTCAGAGGCTCTAAGAAATCTTTTCCTGATTAGCCCTAGTCCTTTCCCAGGCAATCCTTCACTGCAAAGTTTGTTTCACTACACACTATTTGCATCTCTATTGTGTATTTATGTTCCTTCAAGGATGTAGGTCTTATCTCCTAAACTAGACCCTGAGCATCTCTAAGACAAGACTAGGGTCTAGACTTTTCAAATCTTTTGTGTTCTCCATTGGCCCTTTTAGAGTGTCGTGCAAATAACATGGGCATGAAACTTATTGAATGAAAATTAAACTGAATGCTGAGGGCCAACGAATGTTCTGAGGCAAATGAATCAAGAAGTGCAAGGAAGTACAATAAAACCCTGGCTCCAGAGCCTGCTGGTGGGGGTGGGAGAGAGACGTTGTGGATAAGTGAGCTTAATAGATGGCTGAGGATTCATCCTTTTAAACACCAAGAGTTTTAATTATCTTGGATGGAAACATTTCCAATATATTAATCTTCCCTGCCTTCTAAAATAGTGCTCTGTAAACATAGCCTGGCTTGATGATGTGTCATTAGAAGTAGTGGTGTGCTAGGACACCGAGAAGTCTTCAGGCCCGTCAGAGATATGCAGAACTGTTTGTCCCTATTTTAAATGGCTGCAGATTGCTCTCTCTCTTTTATTGTTGTTTTGTTTTTTAGCTTTTCTGGATCCTCCCTTTCTGCTGGACTGTCCGTCTCACCGATGCCCATGTGACTGACTGTACCATTTCTACACCCTGCTCCTAATTTGTGGCTTCTCATCTGAAATGAGTTTGGAAATCACATGTCCAAGCTCAGTGGTTGTTGTTATTATTACTGTTGGAGATGCTTGTAACTGAGAGCAAAGGGCTCTGTGTGAGGGCTTGCTGGGGTCTCCATGGCTACAGGGACAAGAGACAGACTCCTAGCTATTGTGAACTCCTAATTCAGCTTTTCTGAAGCCTTTTTTACTTCCTATTCTACTTTTCTAGTCTAGAAGTATTTTTTTTCACATAAATTAGGAATTAAATACATACTAGGTACCCTAGCATGGCCCTCTAAAATAAATACCTTGTCTGGCTTGATCACTGTTTTTTGTACTGCACTAGCACCTAGTAGGCACTCAACACATACTTGTTGAGTCAATGAAATAAACTTTATAATCTCAGCAGAGATAAGATATTGATTCACATATACACAAAACAAGCTTACAAAGTAAACTATAGTAAGAATCATAACAAACAAAGTATGTACAAGGACCAAAAGATTATTTCTTGCTGGAAAATCCAGAAGGACTTCATGGATGAGGTAGTAGTTTTGACTTGGCCTTGAAGAATGGTGTCATATTTTGATCAGCAATAAGTTAGGAAAGTAAGAAGAGACAAGAACACCACAGACAAAGCCAAGATGCTACAGTGGGAAGGGTGTATATGGGATACTATTAGTACATTCTAGCTGGAGTACATGTAGGGGAGTAGGAGGAAATCACATTATAATGTTATATTGAGGTCAAAGTATGGGTGGACCTTGAACATCAGGCTAAAGAATTTGGATTTTGTCTACTAGGTGACAGGGAGAAACTGGGGGTGGTTTAGGCTGGGAGGTGACATCCTTAGAGCTGGGCTTTAGAAGTCTTGGTAAGTGTTGGAGTTTAGGAGTTGAAAGGACAAAGGGCTGGAGGTGATTTCAAGGGTATAGGTAGGAGGCAACATGGGCCTGAACTGGGATGTTGGCAGTAGGAATAGCAGAAAGGGAATGATTGGCAGAGAGGCTGCAGAGGTAGAATAAAAGGACTTGGCAACATATTTGTTGCGAGGGGTGACAGAGAAGGGTATGTCGGTACAATTCCAAGTGATGTCCTTTCCAGAACTCAAAGAGTCCAGAAGAACAGGTTTAAAGAGATGGTGTGAGTTTCACTTGGGACATGTTGAGGTGTGAGAATGAATTGTTGATAGCTCTGCTATAAAAAGCATGAATGGGAAACTGCCCTAAAAAAGCACTAAAGAGATAACAATACTTACAAAATGAGTGCTTATGTGTACTCAGCCCCCAAAAGGAGTTAAGAGGTCCACGTCTTATTTTAAGTCCCCTCTTAACGTGACTATATTAAAAATTGTTCATTTTTACTTTCAAACAGTTTTCAAGTGTACCCTTAAAAAAAAAACTTGTTTTTTTCTGAGATATTACTCTTGATAAGACTAGGGCATTAATGCAGTATGATGTTTGAACGTTATTGGAGGTTGCTAATGGATTAGTAGTAGCTCCTCTCTGAAACAAGACAGCTAGCAAAACAAAAACAAAAACAAAAATAAAAAACCACCAAAAAACAAAAAAACAAAAAACTGAGAAAACTTCCCCCAAACAGAAAATGGTTCTTGACTTTGACCATTAGAAACAAAGATGTTTTCAGATTAGCAGGAAGCTCCTTCATGGAGTAAGTAGGAAATCTAGGGACACCCACTGGGTTTTCTGGAATGGATGAGTAGGGATGGACATGTGAACAAGAGGAAAAAGTTCTTTCCAGGCAAAGGAAACTATATATAAACCTGACATGGAAGAATGACAAGGCATGGTCAGGGAATGGCAAGAAGTCATTTGGCTGGGTGACATGTGGAGAGAGAATGCGGAGAGGCCATACAATAAAGGAACTAGATGAAGGTAGCTTGAGATGTGGGTTGGGGCCAGGTGGGATGGGCCTCATATGCAACACTAAAGAGTTTGCAATTTATTAGCAGTGGGAGCCATCTCAGAGGTCCACTAGGGAAGCAAAACAGTAAGACATGTTTAAGCAAACTCTCTGGTGGATCTGTGGAGGGTGACTTGGTAATTGGGGAATAGAGGCAGAGATGAGGATCTTAGTGAAGTATTGTTGCAAGCAGATGAGAGGACCCGAGCAAATGAAGTTATGAGTTAAGCCAGTACTCAGCTTATAACAGGTGTTGAATGTGGGCCACTTGACAGGCTGTTCAAGTAGGCAATAGCTCTTGGCCCATCATAATTGGATGCCTCTCCCCTTAGATTCAAGTCAGCTTCAGCAGGTTGTCAGGCCAGAGGCTTTGAAGTGTGAAGCATTGGAAAAAATTAATACGATAGCTAGAAGCCAGGATTCATTGTGGCTTCATGTACATATTAATACAGAAGACACAGAGAAGCAAACTACCACCAGATTCTGGCGGACCTGCTTCTGTAGGATGCAGAGTGCCCTGAGGCATAATCATTGTGGACAGGAACATGTCAAGTCTTTAGAGGGCCTTCTAGAGTAGCTTCTAAAAAGTCCAAGGGAAAAAACGGCAAGAGGTGTCCAATGAAGAGACTCTTATTTCCTTTTTAAATACAGTGAATATGTACTCCTCTATAGGATTGCTCTACCCAACATGGTAAGCAACAAGCTCCGTGTGGCTATTGACCATTTGAAATGTGAATAGTCCAAATTCATATTTGCTGTGAGTATGAAATACACACCAGATTTCAAAGACTTAGTATGAGAAAAATCATGTAAAATATCTCATTAATAATTTTTATATTGGTTATATCCTGAAGTGATAACATTTTAATTTCATTAAATAAGATATATCATTAAAATGAATTCACTTAAATTGTGACTACTAGAAAATTTAAAATAATTTATGCAGCTTATTCTGTTGGACAGAACTACTGTAGGAAGTTCACTGTTATTTTTTACTGCAAAAATAAAATAGGTCTATCTCCTCCAATTTTTCTGACCTTTTTTTCCTTTGTAGGGAAGTTGTCAACATGTGCACTAGGAGGAAACTCAAAATGAAATAAACAGGTTAATGCATTCTCATATAGAATTGTTTATCTGCCTTTTGGTGTTTCTATGGAGATTAATGCAACTTCAGGCTTCTTTTAGTGGCTATGGTTTTCTGTACAGTTTGCATGTTATAAAAATTATTTAGACAAAAAATTTGAAATACTTTATTATTTGGGCCATTAAAAGGCAAGAAGGGAGGGGGGGAAGACCTCATATTAATAACTTTCCTATCAGGGCAAGTTGTTCTCTGACGTATTTAAATAGACTCAACCTTTCTAAAGAAGAGGTTATTGCAAAATACTGCTCTCCCACAAAGAGCTTGGAGCCAATATCTCTATTAGAACATCAAATAACAACTGCAAATTCCCAAAAACCAGAATATTTGATCATTTTGCTTTCACATTGGTGAACAGCAAATAACTGTTCAGAAAAAGGCGTTCCTGGGTTCAACTGTGGGACCTCCAGTACACCGCCTCTTTTTTTTTTTTTTCTTGTGGGCTAGTGGAAATTATAATGTTTAATCATAATACTGATCTTTAGCTTAGTTTGCCCTAATTTTGTAGAAACTTCCGGGTTCACACCAACAACCCCTATGTATGATTCTACAAATTTGGTGTGTTAAGTTAGCATTGAACACAATGTGAAATAGCCTCAAGTATTCACTGTCAAATAGAACTGGTTACACAAGGAAAACAAACTTAAGCGAGGATCTGAGACATAATGGAAAGCATCTTGCTATGTCTTGCAAGATTCTTTGCATTCAGGAAGTAAGTTTTCTTTAAAATAAAAGTGGCTCCTTTAAAGAAAGCAAAACCTCATTCACTGTCTTTGAAGTGTGAGGAAAAAAAAATTCCAAAGTTAAATGAGGAGGATGAAACCCAAGGGAAAGAATTACAACCTGAGGCATGCCTGCCACAGGGAGGGTCTGCTGTGCTTCAAGGCAGTCGGGAGCAGTTTAACTCTGTATATAGATGGTCTGATAGTACTTGCTAGACAGATAGAACTTTTTGGACAGAACAGGCAGTTCTTAAATACCTGTCACCAGCATTATACAGCAGAGCAAGATGGAACTGAAAGATTCTCACATCATGCCTTTAATACAACAAAAATGACTTCTCTGCAATTAGTGAACAAGCTGTTCCTGCTCCTCTAATAGCTCCAGGAGGAGGAACTTATTTTGACTTTGATTTGTCCCATTTTTCCTGTGTACTGAGTGTTGCAACCTTATGTCAGCTAAAATCTCTTGGCCTGATAATTATAGCCAACATTGAAAAACTCCTCCCTCAAATTATTAGTATGAATAAAATGAGGGAAAAAGAAATTAAATTCAGCCCTTCCACCCCCATGTTACATCCCCTTCTGCACCTCAGAAGTTCTATGGTCAAAATGTTCTAGCCCTTCATAAAATGAAACTAAATTTCTGGTTAATAAATTAACTTTACAGAGTTTTGCTTTGCTACTACTCCCATTGCTTTATTGGCCTGTTTGGGCAGTGTATTCCATAAAGTTTAAAATAATTAAATTCTTTTACTTAAAGGAAAGAAACTCTAAAAAATCCCCTTCTTTTCCATTCAGTTTCAACTGTCTAATGGGAGACGTTATGAGACAAGTAAATATGAGAAAGACACTGTGACTTGACTATCTCATTTAGAAGAAAATTTTTAAATATCAACACATTAATATCCCAGAAAAATCAGAAAGTGAATTTTGTGTTTTAACTTTGACTCACCAGTGAGCCTAAATAAGCAGACACATTGCTCTTTCTCATCAAAATCTGAAAAGAAATACTCAAAATCCTTTCCAAACATACCATTCTTCCGGGACTACTCTATCTTGCTAATGATAAGCCCTAGGAGTCTGGGGACTGTTAGCAAATTGGTGCCAATTTCTTCTAGTACTTAAGGATCCAGATTCATTATTCCAAAGTGAAAAATAGATTTTATTCCAGTGAAAAAAATTCCAAGGGCAGTAAATTGGGAAATGTTCCCTTTAAAAGCAGTAATGAGGGGGCACCTGGGTGGCTTAGTTGGTTAAGCGTCAAAGTCTTGATCTCAGCTTAGGTCTTGATCTCAGGGTTGTGAGTTCGGGGCCCCCCTTGGGCTCCGTGCTGAGTGTGAAGCCTACTTAAAAATATGGGGTGCCTGGGTGGCTCAGTCAGTTAAGTGTCTGACTTCAGCTCAGGTCATGATCTGAGCCCCATGTTGGGCTCTGTGCTGACAGCTCAGAGCCTGAAACCTGCTTCAGATTCTGTGTCTCCCTCTCTCTCTCTCTCTGCCCCTCCCCTGCTTGCACTCTCTCTCTCTCTCTCTCAAAAATAAATAAACATTAAAAATAAATTAAAAATAAATAAATAAATAAAATAAGTAAAATGAAGCCGCAATAAGAAGTCACTTAAGTTGTGGCTTGTCAGGTGGCATTCTTACTCTACACAATATTGCATTTTTATTTAGGGAGAAAAATTATTTTTACTTAAAAAGGTATTTCCATTTAGGGTGCCTGAGTGGCTCAGTTAGTTGAGCGTCCGACTCTTGATTTCGGCTCAGGTCATGATCTCATGGTTCGTGGGACTGAGCCTTTAATTGGACTCTGTCCTGATGGTGCGGAGCCTGCTTGGGATTCTCTCTCTCCCTCTCTCTCTGTCCCGCTCCTGCTCATGCTCTCTCTGTCTCTCAAAAATAAATAAATAAACTTAAAAAAAAAAATGTTTCCATTTAATTCCACATTTGATTTGTAAAAAAAAAAGGGAAAAAAGTGTTTTTTTTTTTTTTCCTTTTTAGTGCTGGAATAATATATGTAGTTCTACTCTTGTCATGTCATTCTAATTTTCAAAAGGTCAAACGTGCTAATATAGGGATGAAAGAAGACCAGCTATAAAAATAATGAAGGAAGCCCAACTGTCCGTTATGTTTTAATGCAGTTTTTATAATTGAACTGAATTTACTTTACTCTTCTAAAATTTACTCTACCCTTTCTCCTGATTTAGGAGATGATTTCTCTCAAGACATTTTTTTAGCACTTAGCCTGGTAGCCTGAAAGTGACAGAATCAACATGCCACTACTCGCCATTTCTGAGCATTATCTATTCTCCATCCATAAACTATAGAGCTAGACCAGGGATAGGCTAAATTATTTTGGCAGATGAGGCATAGGAAGCATGTCCTCTAAGGAAAATTTAAGCCACTGGATTAGACCACCAATTGATGGGTACACAACAGATTAGAGATTCTGCTCAAGAAACTATTAGTGGATTAAGTCAACCAGAGGCAACTACAGTTTTGTAGGTCCTCATCTAAGATCTTTTTTCTTTTCCTAAACATTTTAGGAACAATATGGATGTATGTTAACCACAACAAGATGGATATAATAGAGGGTAGTCAATATTTCTGAGGAGAGAATTAATAATATTCTTGGTATATTAGAGAAATGGTTAGAATTTAAATTTTGAAAGAAGCTCATTGGGGACAATGTTGACAGGAAAAAGGACTTCATCTACTCAAGAAATATTTATTAACTGTCTACTATGTGCCAGGTTCTGTTCTTGCTGAATTTCAAGGTGCTCACATTCTAATCAGAGTTAAGGGTCTAAAGGCAAAGCATTGAATTTCCACCTACACTCATGATGGAGTAATGGGGACTACATTTACCCTCCCTCCTTAAACAACTAAACAACCAGTCAAAATCTATGAAACTAGTTTTCAGACACTGGAAACAAGAAGAACAGGATAGAAATCTCTGAAAAAGAGCAGGAGGTGGGGGACAAGACAAACCTGATGAATGCCCTAGCTGGTGAGTTTCCTGCCTGGTAAGTCCAGGCCACTGCACAGAGAAGTTTGTTAATGTCCCTGAGTTGAGGAGACAGAGTTCAGAGTACAGAGGTGCCAAGGCAGCTAGACTTCATGGGGCAGAGGACACTGGAGAGAAGAAAGCTGAAGTAAGATTGAGTTCCAGATGTCTGCAAAAGGTCCCCTTGAATCTTTAGCTGAATAATAATTAGTGCATGAATTTGAGGAAACTACTAAGACTGGAGAAGAAATCCCTAGAAAGGAGCTGGTAGAGCAAACTTTGGAGCACACACAAGGCTGGGAATAGTTTATGTTCCCACTAGCCAGAGTAGAAAGACTTCCTAACACAGAAGGAGCTGAGTAGACTCTTCAGAAGGGTATTGTCTCAATGGAAGGGTCAAATTAGCCCTAGGCTTAAAGTTATTCTGCACCCAACAAAGTGTTTCCAAGTAAGTTAACTGCATCCTATTGCAAAGCCCAGAAATATTTAAAGAATTACAAACATACTAAGTACCCTCAAAATGTTAGACTTACAATGTCTGACGTTACAATTAAAAATTACCAGGCATGCAAAGAAGCAGGAACATAACATCCAAATGAGGAAAAAAATCAATAGAAAGAGATTCAGAAATGACATAGATGATAGAATTAGTGGACAAAAGCATTAAAACAGCTATCATAAATACATCCCATATGTTCAAGAATTAGAAGAAATCATGAGCATGACAAGAAGAGAAATGGAAGATATCTAAAATTATCCAAGCCAAATTTCTACAGTTTAAAAGTGAACTAGTTAGGGATAGAATTAATGGCAGATTAGACATGGTTAAAAGAAAAGAGTAAATTTGAAGACAGCAAAAAAAAAAAAAAAACTATCTGAAATGAAACACAAAGACTAGACACAATGAGTAGACCATCAGTGAGCTATGGGACAACATCCAGCAGCCTAACATATGTGCTTCCAGAAGGTGAGGAGAGGCAAGCGGAGATAGAAAAAAGTATTTAAAGAAACAGTGGCTGAAATTTTCCACATTTGATAAATTGCAAGCATGGCTTGAAAAAGATTCAGGGGTTCTTTTATTTTTTAATTTATTTTTAGTGTTTATTTATTTTTGAGAGAGAGTGTGTGGGGGGGGTGTGCAGAGAGAGGGGACAGAGGATATGAAGCAGGCTCTGTGCACAGAGCCTGGTGTGAGGCCTGAACTCTTGAACCCTGAGATCATGACTTGAGCTGAAGCTGACACTTAGCTGACTGAATCACCCAGGCACCCTGTTTCATTGGAGTTCCAGAGGATGAAGAGAGGCAAGTGGAGACAGAAAAAAGTATTTAAAGAAACAATGGCTGAAATTTTCCACATATGATAAATTTCAAGCATGGCTTGAAAAAGATCCAGAGGCTCTTTTTAAATTATTATTACAAAGCACTGCCTCTGTATTCCCTTCAGAGGAATGCCCTCCCCCTGCTTCTCTACCTTTTCCACCTAACAGACACTTTAAGCTCAGATCTCACAGCCTCCAAAAAACACTCCCAGTCTCATCCAAATAATTTCATCCTTTCCTAAACACTGATCCCTTTTTGACCATCAGCTGTTTGATAATTAATCATGAAATGACTGAGGGGGAGTTCTTGCATAGTTGTTTCTGTTCCTAGCTTTTTAGTTTTATTCAACTATTTACGTCTTTATTCAACTATTTATGTCTTTCCTCCAACCAACCTCTGGATTCTGTCTCTTCCCTCTTCAGAGCATACTTTCTCCATCAATTCTCATCTTTTCCTATTCAGGCATTTAACATCTTTTAAAAAATAAAAGTTTAACAACTAAAACCCTCCCATGACCCTTCCACCCTACTTTCTTCCTAGCTGTTGTTTTGTCTTTTCCTCTTCACAACCAAGCCTCTAAAAAGATTCTTCTATTTTTCTCACATCCCCTTTCTACCTAAACCCACTGCTATATGGCTTCACCCTCACCATCCCTGAAATTGTTCCCGTCAAGGTCTACAGTTACCTATTTGCTACAAAATCTAATGGATTCTTTTAGCTTTAATCTTAATTTATTCAACAAAATATTTATTAAGTATCTGCTGTGTACCCAGGGCTGGGAATATGATGGTAAGAAGTACAAATGCCCTCTCAGAGCTTAAATCTGGCAGGAAAGTCAAATGATTAAGTAATAAGGTACAGTAAGTGCTACTTAGCATTTGTAGAAGGTGGCTGCTCCCTCCCACTTGAACCATTCTTTGATATTGGCTCCTGTGATACCATCTTTTATGGGTCTTCTTATGACCATATATTCATAGACTTTGTACTGGGCTGCTCTTTCCTCACTTGTCCTATGAGTTAGGTGGTGTCTCTCTGGCTCCTTCCTTGGCCTTCTTCCCAATATATGTCTTGTTTCCTTTGTGATCTCCTCCATGTCCATAATTTCATCGACCTACTATAAATCTATAATAATCTATAATGTATAAACCTACTTCTAAATCTATAATTTCATCGCAGATTTTCCCCCTAAGTTCCAGACTTTCTCTATCTACTAAACAGCCTCACTTGGATATCCACAAGTACCCAAAATAAACAGTCTAAGTGGAATTATTATTTACCCTAAGCCTATTATCTGCACTCAATTTAGTAAATGGTACCAAGTCATCATTCATAGCCTTAAACCTTGGCATCATCTTTGATTTCTTTCTCCTTCAAACCTCACACCCAATTGGTTGTCAAATCTTATTGATTGGTTTCTAGGCATTTCTCAAATGGGTCTTCTCTCTAACCCTATAGCCAGTGCCTTAATTCAACGTTACTTCTCTTTTGGATCCAGTAGTCATATTTCCCTGCTTCTGGTCTTGGCTTCTTTCAATCAGATCCATGCAGCAAAAAGTGACCTTTCTGAAATAGAATCCAATTATGTCACTTTCATGTTTAATATCTTTTGATAGTTCTCCATAGAATTTCAGACAAAACTCAAGTTCTACATCATGGGCCATAATGACCCAATGTGCCAGCCTCATCTCTCACCTCATGCTGAATTACTTAGTTCTCTGGATGCCCCATAGTCTCTCATACATCCTAATATTTGCACATGTTGGTCCTTCTGCTGGATCTTACCAACTTCCCCTAATGCCTCTTCATGGCCTTCTTTAATATTCAGTTCAGACATTGCTACATCTATACAGCTTCCCTGACATTCTCCTTCTCCAGGCTGAGACTAGATGCCCCTCCTCAGTATATCCATAAAGTATTCCACATATATTCTTTGGGGAACATTCATTTGGATTTTTAAAAAGTATCTTTTTATGTCTTTCCCATCACTAGATTGTGAATATCTACTATCTATCCACCTTACTTTCTTAATTTTTCATTAAGCTCTTATCATCATCTGGTATACAATATATTTTACTTCTTTGCCTCTCTCCCCCAGCACAAACACAAGCTACATGAAGGTGGACACTTTTATCTATTTTACTCACTGCAAAATCCTTCATACCTAGAACAATACTTGGCACATAGTAACAACGCAGTAGTTATTTGTTATACAAACAAACAAACAAACAAACAAACAAACAAAAATCTTTGAGCACTTACAGCAGTACTTAGAACATGGTGTTGGTTGTTACATTCTACTACAACTTTGTTTATCCATCTGGCTCCCTACAATGGGTATTGGATTCCTACCAAACATCTCAAAAGAACAATATTTCATAGTTATGTTCTTAGTTTCTTGCATGATTTTGATAGTTTTTTTTAAATTGTGGTAAAATATACATAACAAAAAATTTAACATTTAATCATTTTTAAAGTGTACAGCCTAATGGCATTAGGTACACTCACAGTGTTGTCCAAGCATCATTACTATCCATCTCCAGAACTTTTTCATCTTCCTCAATTAAAACTCCATACTCAGGCGCCTGGGTGGCTCAGTCAGTTAAAGCGTCTGACTTCGGCTCAGTTCATGATATTGTGGTTCGTGAGTTCCAGCCCCACACTGAGCTCTCCGCTGTCAACGCAGAGCCCACTTTGGATCCTCTGTCTCTCTCTCTGCCCCTCCCCTGCTTATGCTCTTTCTCTCTCTCAAAAATAAATAAACATAAAAAAATAAAAACAAAAATAAAACTCCATACTCATTAAATAATAACTCTCTATTCTTCTCCACCACCACCTCCCACAGCCAATGGTAACTACCATTCTACTTTCTGTTCCTATGAATTTGACCACTCTAGTTACCTCATATAAGTGAAATCATACTATATTTGTCTTTTCGTATCTGGATTATTTCATTTATCATGTCTTCAAGGATCATCCATATTGTAGCATGTATCCTAATTTCCTTCCTTTTTGAGACTAAATAATATTCCATTGTATGTATATGCTAGATTTTGTTTATCCATTCATTCATGCACCTTTGGGCTACTGTGAATAATGCTGTTGAGTCCCTGCTTTCATATATACCCAGAAGTGTAACTGCTAGATCATATGGTAATTCTATGCTTCCCTCCCCCCGGCCCCCACAGCAGCTGCACAATTTTATATTCCCCCAGGAACAAGAGTTCCAATTTCTCCATGTCCTAACACTTGTTATTCTCTCTTGTTCTATTATATTTTATAAAAGCCATCCTGAGGGGTGTAATATCTCATTGTGGCTTTGCTTTTTATTTCCCTAAAGATTAGTGATGCTGGACATCTTTTCATGTGCTTATTGGCCATTTGTATATCTTCTCTGGAGAAATACCTATCCAAGTCTTATGCCCACTTTTTATTGGTTTGCTGCTTGTTTTGATGAATTCTAGGATTAGCAGTTTGACTGTACATTTATATTTGAAGCTTAGTTTGGCTATATAAAATATTATACATTTTATAATGTATACATTACACATTTTCTTCCTTTGGTTATATTATTTTTTTATATTTTTAATGTTTATTTTTTGAGAGAGAGAGAGAGAGAGGGAGGGAGAGAAAGAAAGTGCGTGTGCACAAATGGGGGTGAGGTCAAGAGAGAGGGAGAACCAGAATCCAAAGCAGGCTCCAGGCTCTGAGCTGTCAGCACAGAGCCCAATGTGGGGCTTGAACTCAAAAGCCACAAGATCATGACCTGAGCTAAAGTCAGATGCTTAACCGACTGAGCCACCCATGCACCCCTCTTTGGATATCTTATATATGTTATGCCATAGTCTTTCAGCATAACTTAACCCCTGTGTTCTCCTGTGGACCCACTCCTTCCACCATGTCCTTGGCAGGAGTCTATCCAAAGTCTATCTTGTGGCAATGTGCAAGCAGCCCTCACAGGGTCCATCCAGCACCACCCCAAAGTGGTTACTGTCCCATGGAGAGGGGAAGATAACCACACACATCAGTCCAACTGTGGCTCCAGGAGTGGGCAGGGGGCAGACCTCTGGTCTGATTGCAGGCCCTGTCTACAAATGAAAACTTCTCAGGGGACACAGGGGCAGTGCCCTGCAGTTCCATGCTACCACACCTCTGGCAAATGCCTAGTCTTACTCAACTTAAGATCAAGGAAGTCCCATACTTATAATGCACATACTAAACCCTGCCCACAACAGGCAAAGAGAGCCATTGCAACTGACTGTGCTGAAGGCAAACATAGCTCAACCACAATAGTAGGGTGCACATACGTTCTGGTGAACAGGGGGCATTGCAATGGAGGGCACTATAGGGCCTCTTCTTCATAAGGCTACTACTTTCTTTTCTTTTTTTTTTTTTTAATTTTTTTTTTTCAACGTTTATTTTTGGGACAGAGAGAGACAGAGCATGAATGGGGGGAGGGGCAGAGAGAGAGGGAGACACAGAATCGGAAACAGGCTCCAGGCTCTGAGCCATCAGCGCAGAGCCCGACGCGGGGCTCGAACTCACGGACCGCGAGATCGTGACCTGGCTGAAGTCGGACGCTTAACCGACTGCGCCATCCAGGCGCCCCAAGGCTACTACTTTCAAGAGCAGGAGATATAGCTAAGAAAGAAAAAGATCAAGAGTTAGAAAAAGGAGGAGGCAGACAAATATGTCCCAGATGAAAACACAGGACAAAATCATGCAAGAGAGCTAAATGAAATGGAGAAAAGTATATGCCTGATAGGGAATTTCAAGTGATAATAATAAGGATACTCACTGGATTGGAGAAAGAAGTGGAGGACCTCAGTGAGATCCTCAAGAAATGGACAGAAAACATAAAAAAAAAGAACCAAACATAAAAAAAAAAGAACCAAGCAGAGATGAAGAACCCAACTACAACTTCAAAATACACTAGATGGAATAAATAGTAGACTAAGGGAATCAGAAGAATGGATCAGCAACCTGGAGGACAGAATAATGGAAAGCAATCAAACTGAATAGCAGACAGAAAAATGCATAATACAAAATAAAAATGATTAAGGGAACTCATTGACACCATTAAGCATAATAGCATTTGCATTATAGGGATCCAAGATGGAGAAGATCGAGAAAAGAGGGAAGAAAAGCTGAAGAAATTGTAGTTGAAAACTTTCTGAACCTGGGGAATGAAACAGAAGTCCAGATCCAAGAGACACAGAGAGCGCCCAACAAAATCAACCCAAGAGGTCCATACCAAGACACATAGTAATTAAAAGGGTAAAAAGTCATGATAAAGAGAGATTTTTTTAAGTAAGAATAAGGGAAAAGACAACAGCTACACACAAAAGAAACTCCAAAAGTCTATCAGCTAATTTTTCAGGAGAAACTTTGCAGGCCAGAAGGGAGTGGCATGATATATTAAAAGTGCTGAAAGAAAAAACCTGCACCCAACAATACTCTATCTCTATCCAGTAAGGCTATCATTCAGAATAGGAGAGAGAAAGAACTTCCAAGACAAGCAAAGTTAAAGGAATTAATCACTGCTAAACCAGCTTTACAAGAAACATTAAATGGGACTCACTGAATGGAAAGGAAAGACCATAAGTAGGAGTAAGAAAAGTAGGAAGTACAAAGGCAATAAAATTAATTTATCTATAAAAATCAGTCAAGGGATTCACAAAATAAAAGGATGCAAAGTATGATACTGTATACATAAAATGTGAGGGTTGGGAGAGAGGATTAAAACATTAGTGCTTTTAGAATGCATTCAAGCTTAAGTGACCACC
The DNA here is from genome assembly GCF_028749965.1 of Puma concolor. NCBI lineage: Eukaryota > Metazoa > Chordata > Mammalia > Carnivora > Felidae > Puma > Puma concolor. Next base: position 19,848,911 of record NC_141673.1, on the reverse strand, counting down.
AACTTAATATAGGCTGCTTGATGCATAATATCTCATATATAAACCACAAATCAAAAACTGGTAATAGATATGCAAAAAGTAACGAGAAAGGAATCCAGGTAGATCACTAAAGAAAACCAGCAAGCCATGAGAGAATAGAGCAAGAAAGAAACAGAGAAGAACTACAAAAACAACCACAAAACAAGTGAAAAGGGGCAATAAGTACATATCTATTAATTATTTCGAATGTAAATGGACTAAATGTTCCAATCAAAAGATATAGGGAGGTGGAATGGATAAAAAAGCAAGATCCAGCTATATGCTGCCTGCAAGAGACTCATTTCAGACCTAAAGACACATGCAGTTTGAAAGTGAAGGGCTATCCCACCAACAGTGCAAGAGGGTTCCCGTTTCTCCACATCCTCGCCAGCATCTATAGTCTCCTGATTTGTTCATTTTAGCCACTCCGACTGGCGTGAGGTGGTATCTGAGTGTGGTTTTGATTTGTATTTCCCTAATGAGGAACGACATTGAGCATCTTTTCATGTGCCTGTTGGCCATCTGGATGTCTTTTTTAGAGAAGTGTCTATTCATGTTTTCTGCCCATTTCTTCACTGGATTATTTGTTTTTCAGGTGTGGAGTTTGGTGAGGTCTTTATAGATTTTGGATACTAGCCCTTTGTCTGATATGTCATTTGCAAATATCTTTTCCCATTCCGTTGGTTGCCTTTTAGTTTTGTTGTTTCCTTTGCAGTGCAGAAGCTTTTTATCTTCATGAGGTCCCAATAGTTCATTTTTGCTGTCAATTCCCTTGCCTTTGGGGATGTGTCAAGTAAGAAATTGCTGTGGCTGAGGTCAAAGAGGTTTTTTCCTGCTTTCTCCTCTAGCATTTTGATGGTTTCCTGTCTCACATTCGGGTCCTTTATCCATTTTGAGTTTATTTTTGTGAATGGTGTAAGAAAGTGGTCTAGTTTCATTCTTCTGCATGTTGCTGTCCAATTCTCCCAGCACCATTTGTTAAAAAGACTCTCTTTTTTCCATTGGATATTTTTTCCTGCTTTGTCAAAGATTAGTTGGCCATACTTTTGTGGGTCCAGGAATTTACCCAAGTGATACAGGAGTGCTGATGCATAGGGGCACTTGTACCCCAATGTTTATAGCAGCACTTTCAACAATAGCCTATGGAAAGAGCCTAAATGTCCATCAACTGATGAATGGATAAAAAAATTGTGGTTTATATACACAATGGAATACTATGTGGCAATAAGAAAGAATGAAATATGGCCTTTTGTAGCAACGTGGATGGAACTGGAAAGTGTTATGCTAAGTGAAATAAGTCATACAGAGAAAGACAGATACCATATGTTTCACTCCTATGTGGATCCTGAGAAACTTAACAGAAGACCATGGGGGAAGGGAAGGAAAAAAAAAAAAAAGGTTAGAGAGGGAGGGAGCCAAAACATAAGAGACTCTTAAAAAACTGAGGGTTGATGGGGGTGGGAGGGAGGGAAGGGTGGGTGAGGGGTACTGAGGAGGGCACCTGTTGGGATGAGCACTGGGTGTTGTATGGAAACCAATTTGACAATAAATTTCATGTTAAAAAAAAAAAAAGAAAATAAAGTGAAGGGCTAGAAAAAAAATTATCATGCAAATGGAAACGAAAAGAAAGCCAGGGTAGAAATACTTATATCAGACAAAATAGACTTTAAAACAAAGACTGTAACAAGAGACAAAGAAGGACACTACACAATTATAGAGGGAACAATCCAACAAGAAGATATAATACAACAATAGTAGGGGACGTTAACACTCTACTTAAATCAATGGATAATTCATCCAAACAGAAAATAAGAAAACAATGACTTTGAATGACACATTGGACCAGAATGACATAATAGATATATTCAGAACATTCCATCCTAAAACAGTAGAATACACATTCTTTTTAAGTACACATTAGTATTCTCCAGAACAGATTACATGTTAGGTCACATGTAATAATAAGTCTCAACAAATTAAAAAAGATTGAAGTCACACCATGCACCTTTTTCAAACACAACACTATGAAACTAGAAATCAACCACAAGAAAAAAATCTGGAAAGAACACAAATACATGGAGATTAAATAACATGCTACTAAACAATGAATGGGGCAACTGAGAGATCAAAGAGGAAATAAAAAAATACATGGAGACAAATAAAAATGAAAACACAATAGTCCATTACTTTGGGATGCAGCAAAAGCTGTTTTAAGAGGGAAGTTCCTAACAATAAGCCCTATCACAAGAAGAAAAATCCCAAGTAAACAACCTAACCTTATACCTAAAGGAACTAGAAAAAGAACAAACAAACCCCGAAGCCAGTAGAAGGAAGGAAATAATACAGATTAGAGTATGAATAAATGAAACAGACAATAAAAAACAGTGGAACAGATCAATGAAACCTGGAGATGGATCTTTGAAAAGATCATCAAAATTGATACACTTAGTCAGACTCAACCAAAAAAATTAAAAAAGAGAGAGAGAGAGGACTCAAAAAAATTAAAAATTAAAGAGGAGAAATAACTGACAGTACAGAAATATAAATAATTATAAGAGAATATAATAAAAAGTTATATGCCAACAAATTGGATAACCTAGAGGAAATGGATAAATTCCTAGGAACATGTAACCTCCCAAAACTGAATCAGGAAAAAATAGAAAACATGAACAGATCACCAGCAGTGAAATTAAATCAGTGCTAAAAACTCTCAACAAACAAAAGCCCAGGACCAGATGGTAAATTCTACCAAACACTTAAAGAGTTAATATCTATTCTTCTCAAACTACTCCAGAGAATACAAGAGGAAGGAAAGCTTCAAAATCTATTCTATGAGGCTGGAATTACCCTGATACCAAAACCAGATAAAGATACTACAAAGAGAGAGAGAGAGAGGGAGAGAGAGAAAGAGAAAAAGAACTATAGATGACTATCTCTGGTGAACACATGAAAAAATCCTCAAAAGTTATTAGCAAACAGAATCCAACAATACATTAAAAATATCATTCACCATGATCAAATGGGATTTATTCCCAAGATGCAAGGGTAGGTCAATATTTGCAAATCAATCAACATGATACATCATATCGAGAGGAAAAAAGGACAAAAACCATATGATCATTTCAATAGATGCAGAAAAAGCATCTGACAAAGTACAACATCCATTCATGATAAAAACCCTCAACAAAGTAGGTTTAGAGAGAACATACCTCAATATAATAAAGGCCAGATATGAAAAACTCACAGCTAATATCATCCTCAATGGGGAAAAACTGAGAGCATTTCCTCTATGGCCAGGAACAAGACAGGGATATACACTCTCGCCACTGTTTTCGAAGATTATACTGGAAGTCCTAGCCACAGCAATTAGACAACAAATAGAAGTAAAAGACATCCAAATTGGTGAGAAAGAAGTAAAATTTTCACTATATGTAGACAACATGATACTGTATATATAAGCCCAAAAGACTCTACCAAAAAATTGCTAGAACCGATACATGAATTCAGTAAAGTTGAAGCATACAAAATCAATGTACAAAAATCTGTTGCATTTCTATACACCAATAATGAAGCAGCAAAAACAGAAATTAAGGAATCAATCCCATTTACAATTGCAACCAAAACAGTAAGATACCTAGGAATAAACTAATCAAAGAAGTGAAAGATCTGTACACTGCAAACTATAAAACACTGATGAAAGAAATTGAAGATGACACAAAGAAATGGAAAAACATTCCATGCTCATGGATTGGAGTAACAAATATTATTGAAATGCCTATATACCCAAAGCAATCTACACATTTAATTCAATCTCTATCAAAATACCAACAGCATTTTTCACAGAGCTGCAATAAACAATCCTAACATTTGCATGGAACCACAAAAGACTCTGAATAGCCAAAGCAATCTTGAAAAAGAAGAACAAAATTGGAGGCATCATAGTTCCAGATTTCAAGATATATTATTAAGCTGTAGTAATCCTTAAAACATAAAAAATAGAAGTACCATATTATCTAGTAATTCCATTACTGGGTATTTACCCAAATAATATGAAAACACTAATTTGAAAAGATATATGCATCCCTATGTTTACTGCAGCATTATTTACAATAGACAAGTTATCAAAGTAGTCCAAGTGTCCATTGATGGAGATCCATTGATAAAGATGTTTTTTTAACTTTATTTTTTAAATTTACATCCCAATTAATTAGAATATAGAGCAACAGTGATTTCAGGAGTAGATTCCTCAATGCCCCTTACCCATTTAGCCCATATCCCTTCCCAAAACCCCACCAGTAACCCTCTGTTTGCTCCATATTTAAGAGTCTCTTATGTTCTGTCCCCCTCCCTGTTTTTTTTTTTTTTTTTTTTTTCAACGTTTTTTTATTTATTTTTGGGACAGAGAGAGACAGAGCATGAACGGGGGAGGGGCAGAGAGAGAGGGAGACACAGAATCAGAAACAGGCTCCAGGCTCCGAGCCATCAGCCCAGAGCCTGACGCGGGGCTCGAACTCACGGACCGCGAGATCGTGACCTGGCTGAAGCCGGACACTTAACCGACTGCGCCGCCCAGGCGCCCCTCCCTCCCTGTTTTTATATTATTTTTGCTCCCTTCCCTTATGTTCAACTGTTCTGTGTCTTTTTGTTTTTTAAATGCTGACAACAATGTCAAAGTTTGGTTTTTTAATGTTTTGTTATTTATTTTTTAGAGAATGAGGCAGAACAGGAGTGGGGGAGGGACAGAGAGAGATGGAGACACAGAATCCGAAGCATCATTAGGCTCCGAGCTGTCAGCACAGAGCCCCACGTGGGGCTCAAACTCACGAATCACGAGATCATGACCTGAGCCAAAGTCGGACACTTAACCAACTGAGCCACCCAGGCACCCCAACTGTTCTGTGTCTTAAAGTCCTCATATGAGTGAAGTCATATGATATTTGTCTTTCTCTGACAAATTTCGCTTAGCATAATACCCTCTGGTTCCATCCACGTAGTTGCAAATGGCAAGATTTCATTCTTATTGATTGCCGAGTACTCCATTGTATATATATACCACATCTTCTTTATCCATTCATCCACCGATGGACATTTGGGCTCTTTCCATACTTTGGCTATTGTCGATAGCACTGCTATAAACATTGGGATGCATATGCCCCTTCAAAACAGCATACCTGTATCCCTTGGATAAATACCTAGTAGTGCAACTGCTGGGCCCTAGGGTAGTTCTATTTTTAATTTTTTGAGGAACCTCCACACTGTTTTCCAGAGCAGCTGCATCAGTTTTCATTCCCATCAACAGGGTCAAAGAAATCCTTTCTCCACATCTTTACCAACATCTGTTGTTGCCTGAGTTGTTCATGTTAGCCATTCTGAGAGGTGTGAGGTGGTATCTCAGTGTGGTTTTGATTTGTATTTCCTTGATGATGAGTGATGTTAAGCATTTTTTCATGTGTCAGTTGGCCATCTGGATGTCTTCTTTGGAGAAGTGTCTATTCATGTCTTTTGCCCATTTCTTCCCTGGATTATTTGTTTTTTGGGTGTTGAGTTTGATAAGTTCTTTATAGATTTTGGATACAAACCCTTTATCTGATATGTCATTTGCAAATATCTCCTCCCATTCTGTTGGTTGCCTTTTAGTTTTGCTGATTGTTTCCTTTACTGTGCAGAAGCTTTTTATTTTGATGAGGTCCCAATAGTTCATTTTTGCTTTGGTTTCCCTTGCCTCTGGAGACATGTTGAGTAAGAAGTTGCTAAGACCAAGATCAAAGAGGTTTTTGCCTGATTTCTCCTCGAGGATTTTGATGGCTTCCTGTCTTACATTGAGGTCTTTCATCCATTTTGAGTTTATTTTTGTGTCTGGTGTAAGAAAGTTGTCCAGGTTCATTCTTTTGCATGTCACTGTCCAGTTTTCCCAACATGACTTGCTGAAGAGACTGTCTTTATTCCATTGGATATTCTTTCCTGCTTTATCAAAGATTAGTTGGCCATACGTTTGGGTCCATTTCTGGGTTCTCTATTCTGTTCCATTGATCTGAGTGTCTGTTTTTGTGCCACGTTGATAAAGATCTTTTTTATCCATGTGTATGTGTGTATAAACACACACACACACACACACACACACAAACACACTCAGCCTTATGGAATATTACTCAGCCATAAAAAGAATGAAATCTTGCCTTTTGCAACAATGTGAATGGATCTGGGGGGTATAATGCTAAGTGAGATAAGTCAGAGAAAGACAAATACCATAGGATTTCTCTCACATGTGGAATAGAGAAAGACAAATACCATAGGATTTCTCTCACATGTGGAATTTAAGAAACAAAACAAATGAACAAAGAAAAAACAAGACAAACAACATAGTCTTAAATATAGAGAACAAACTGATGGTTACCTGAGGAAAGGTGGGTGGGGCGATGGGTGAAGTAGGTGAAGGGGATTAAGAGTGCACTTCTCATGATAAGCACTGTGTAATGTGTAGAATTGTTGAATCACATATATGTACAACTGAAACTAATATTACACTGTATGCTAAGTGGAATTAAAACAAAACAAAACAAAAAGCTGTTGCCTGAGGGTCTAGCCTCCAACCAGCCTGAAACTAGGTGCTAAATGAGATTTCCTCCCCTTGGATCACTGATGGATCTTGACACCTCCTCAACAATGGGGGCATATCAAGAATAAATCAAGAGGTTTATACAATCACAAAGGTTTAAGACATCCAAGTGCTATGGCAAAGTTAAACAAGAAGTATATCATTGGGGAACCTGGCTAGCTCTGTTAGTGGAGTGTGCAACTCTTGATTTCAGGGTTGTAAGTTTGAGCCCCATGGTGGGTGTAGTGATTACTTAAAAATAAAATCTTAGGGGCGCATAGGTAGCTCAGTCAGTTGAGCGTCCAACTCTTGGTTCCGGCTCAGGTCATGATCTCACAGTTTCATGGGTTCAAGACCTGTGTTGGGCTCTGTGCTGGCAGCTTGGAGCCTGCTTGGGATTCTCTCTCTCTCCTTCTCTCTGCCCCTCCCTTACTCATGCTGTCTCTCTCTCAAAATAAATAACCTTAAAAAATAAAATCTTAAAAACAAAACAAAGTAAGAAGTATCAACACCTTATACAAGGCCACTCTTTCAAGACTGAGAAAGGAAGCTGTTTTATCAAATATATAGAAGCATAGAGTCAAACAAAATGAGAAAACAGAGAAATATATTCCAAATGAAGGAACAAGACAAAGCTTCAGAAAAATACCTTAATGATATGGAGATAAGTAATCTATCTGATAAAAAATTCAAGTGATGGCTATAACAATGCTCACCAAACTTGGGAGAAGAAAGTATGAACACATTGAGAACTTCAACAAAGAGACAGAAAATAGAAGAAAGTACCAAATATTAGTCACAGAGCTGAAGAATACAATAGCTAAACTGAAAAATACACTAGACGGGTTTAACAACAGATTGGATGAAGTTAACGGATCAGTGAGCTGAAAGATAAAGTAATGGAACTTGCCAACACAGAATAGCAAAAAGAAAAAAAGAATGAAAAAAAATTAAGATAACTTTAATTAAAGGACCTCTGGGACCACATCAAGCAGAATACCATTTGCATTATAGAGGTCCCAGAAGGAAAAGAGAGAGATAAAACGGCAGAGAACTTATTTGAAAATACAAAGGCTGAAAAATTCTCTAACATAGGGAAGGAAACAAGTACGCAGGACCAGGGAGCCCCAGAGAGTTCAAAAAGGGATGAATTCAAAGAAAACCACACCAAGACACATTATAATTTAAATGTCAAAAGTTAAAGAGAGAATCTTAAAAGCAGCAAGAGCATAACAAACTGTTTCATACAAAGGAAACCCCATCAGGAGATCAGCAGATTTCTCAGCAGAATTTTGCAAGCCAGAAGGGAGTAGCATGACATATTCAAAGTGTTAAAAGGAAAAAACTTCCAACCCCAAATACCATACCTGGCAGGGTTATCACTCATATCTGAAGGAGAGATAAGGAGTTTTCCAGACAAGCATAATCTAAAGGAGTTCATCACTATTCAATCAGTCTTACAAGAGATATTAACGGAACTTTTTTAAGCTGAAAAGAAATGGGACTAATTAATAACAAGAAAACATATAAAAGTAAAAATCTCAATGACAAAGGTAAATATATAGCAAGAGTAGGAATAATCATTTATAAAGTTACTAAGAAGGTTAAAGTACAAAAGTAATTAATTTGACAAAAGCTACAATAATTTGTTAAGGGATATATAATATAAAAACATGTAAAAGTGACATCAGAAATATAAAACATGAGAGGGGGAGTATAAAAATGTAGTATTGGAAGGTGTTAAAATTTAAGTTGCTATGAACTTAAAATAGACTATTATATATAGGATTATATATATAAACCTCATGGTAACCACAAAGCAAAAACTTATAGTAAATACACAAAAAATGAAAACATAGCAATAAGAAAGTCATTAAATGACACATTAGACCAGATAGACTTGATAGATATATAGAGAATATTTGATTCAAAACAGCAGAATACAAGTTCTTCTCAAGTGCACATGGAGCATTCTCCAGGATAGATCACATGTTAGGCAACAAAACAAGTCTCAATAAATTCAAGAAGATTGAAATAATATCAAGTATCTTTTCTAAACCACAATGGTATGATAATAGGAATCAATTACAAGAAAAAAAATGAGAAAACTACAAATACATAATTAACACAATTAACACATAATTTAATACAAGATTAAATAACATGTTACTGAACAACTACTGGATCATAGAAGAAATCAAAGGAAAAATTAAAAATAGATACAAATGAAAACATAAATGTAACATATCAAAATTTATGGGATGCGGCAAAAACAATTCTAAGAGGGAAGTTAATATCAATACAGCCTACCTCAAGAAATAAGAATAATAGCAATTTAATTTTACACCTAAAGGAACTAAGAAAAAGTAGTACAAAGTCCAAAGTTAGTAGAGAGAAGGAAATAAAAAAGTGAGAGTGAAAAAAAATTGAGACAAAAAAATAGAAAAGATCACTGAAACTAAGAGCTGGTTCTTTGAAAAGGCAAACAAAATTGACAAACATTTAGCTAGATTCAACAAGGAAAAAAGAGGATTTAAATAAATAAAATCAGAAAGTTACAACTGATACCAAACACATACAAAGGATCACAAGAGAGTACACTTATACGCCAAAAAATTGAAGAGATAGTCTGTGCTAATGGAAGAATTAATATTGTAACAATATCATACTACCTAAAGCACTCTACAGATTTGATGCAATCCCTATCAAAATGCTAATTTTTTTATAGAACTAGAACAAATAATTCTAAAATTTATATGGAACAACAAATGATCTCTAATAGCCAAAACAATATGGAGAAAGAACAAAGTTGGAGGCATTTTACTCCCTGATTTCACACTATACTACAAAGCTATAGTAATAAAAGCAGTATAAAAAAGTAATAAAAACAGTATGGTATTTGCATAAAAACAGACACATAGATCAATTGAACAGAATAGAAAACACAGAAATAAACCCATGCATATATAGTCAACTAAGTTATGACAAAGGATAAAAGGATATACAATGGGGAAAGGACACTCTCTTCAGTACATGGTGCTGGGAAAACTGGAGAGCTATATGTAAAATAATGAAACTGGACTGCTATCCTACACCATACATAAAACTTAACTTAGAATGGATTAAAGACTTGAATGTAAGACCTGAAACCATGAAATTCCTAGAAGAAAACATTAGACAGTAAGTTTCCTGACATTGGTCTTAGTGATGTTTCTTGGATCTGACTCCAAAAACAAGTGAACCAAAAGTAAAAATAAACAAATGGGACTACACCAAACTAAAAAGTTATGCACAGCAAAGAAAACCATCAACACAATGAAAAGACAATGTACTTTATGAGAGAAGATATTTGCAAATCATGTATACGATAAGGGGTTAATATATAAAATATATAAAGAACTCATACAACTCAATAACTAAAAAAATCTGATTAAAAAATGGGCAGAGGGGGCGCCTGGGTGGCGCAGTCAGTTAAGCGTCCGACTTCAGCCAGGTCACGATCTCGCGGTCCGGGAGTTCGAGCCCCACGTCAGGCTCTGGGCTGATGGCTCAGAGCCTGGAGCCTGTTTCCGATTCTGTGTTTCCCTCTCTCTCTGCCCCTCCCCTGTTCATGCTCTGTCTCTCTCTGTCCCAAAAATAAATAAATGTTGAAAAAAAAAATTAAAAAAAAAAAAATGGGCAGAGGATCTGAACAGACATTTTTCCAAGGAAGACATACAGATGGCTAATAGGCATATGAAAAGGTACTTAACATCATTAATCATTAAGGAAATGTAAATCAGAAACACAATGAGATATCACCTTACAACAGTCAGCATGGCTATTACCAAAAAGACAAGAAATAACAAATGTTGGTGAGGATGTGGAGAAAAGGGAGAAAAGTGTTTCTTATGCACTGTTGGTGGGAATATGAATTGGTACAGCCACTATGGCAAACAGTATGGAGCTACATATGATCCAGGAATTTCACTACTGAGTATCTACGCAAAAAAAGAAAAAAATGAAGATAGTAATTAAAAAAGATATAGGCACCCCTATATTCACTGTAGCATTTACAATAACCAAGATATGGAAGCAACCTGTGTCCATTGACAGATGAATGGATAGAAAGGTTGTGGTATATTACTCAGCCATAAAAAAATGAAATCTTGCCATTTGCAACAACATGAATGGGCCTTCAGGGTATTATGCTAAGTGAATTAAGTCAAAGACAAATGCCACATGAATTCCCTTATATGTGGGTTCTAAAACAAACAAAACCAACCAAAACCCAGAGTCATTGCTACAGAGAACAATATTGGTCATTGCCAAAGTGTGGGGGAGGTTGAGGGGGCAAAATGGGTGAAAGGTATTAAGAATTGCAAACTTCCGGGGCGCCTGGGTGGCGCAGTCGGTTAAGCGTCCGACTTCAGCCAGGTCACGATCTCGCGGTCCGTGAGTTCGAGCCCCGCGTCAGGCTCTGGGCTGATGGCTCGGAGCCTGGAGCCTGTTTCCGATGCTGTGTCTCCCTCTCTCTCTGCCCCTCCCCCGTTCATGCTCTGTTTATCTCTGTCCCAAAAATAAATAAAAAACGTTGGAAAAAAAAATAAAAAAAAAAAAAAAAGAATTGCAAACTTCCAACTATAAAATAAACAAGTCGTGGAGATATAATGGACAGGAAATGGACAGTAATGGAATATAGTCAAGAATGCTGTATTAACTTATTAAGGTGACAGTGATAACTAGACTTACTATGGTGACCATTTTGCAATGTTTACAAATATCAAATCCCTATTTGTACACCTGAAATTAATATAATATGGTGTGTCAATTATATCTCAATAAATTAAAAATGGTAAAAGAAAGTATTTTGTTGTGGTTTTAATTTTCATTTTGCTAATGACTAATAATGTGCATCTTTTCATGTGCTTGTCATTGGTATACTTTTTTGGTGAAGTATTTTTCAAATCTTTTGCCCATCTTTTTAGGTTGAATTTTTTATTATTAAGCTTTGGGACTTCTATATTTTAGAAACAAGTGCTTTATCAGATATACGATTTGCATACGTTTTCTCCAAGTTTATGGTGTGTCTTTTTATTCTCTTAACAGTATCTTTCAAAGAGAAGTTTTTAATTTTGGTGTTCTAATTATTAGTTTGGGTTTTATGAATCATGCTTTTTGTATTTAAGAACTCTTTGCCCAACCTCAGGTCATCAAGATTTTCTCCAATTTTTTTTTTTTCTAGAAAGTTTATAGTCTTAGAGTTTGTTTTTTCCCAGTGTGATGAGCCTTTATTGTTTGCAATGGGAAGTAGAAGGAGACACAACAGCTCCAGCTCCATGGGCAACTCCAAAGACCTACTCTATCATTGTCACTGAAAAAACTACTGTTAGGTTTTACATTTACATGTTAAGCTAGTTTTGTATAAGGTTTTGAATGGATTTAAGTTCTTTTAAAAATATATGGATATCCATTATTCCATTACCATTTGTTGAAGTGCTACCCTTTTTCCACTAAATTGCCTTTGCATCTTTGCTGGAAATTAGCACCATATATGTATTGGTCTAATTCTGGACTCTCTATTCTGTTCCATTGACTTTCTATTCTGTTCCATTGGTCTGTCTTTATTTACACCAATAACAGACTTTCTCAATTATTATTACAGGTTATAATAACTCTTGAAATCAAGTAGTTTTAGTCTTCCAACTTAATTCTTTTTCTGTTTGGATATTCTAGGTTCTTTGAATTCCCATATGAATTTTAAAATCTGTTGGTCAATTTCTATTTTAAAAAAGGCTTTGGGGATTTTTACTGGATTGCATTTAATCTACAGATCAATTTGCTAAGACTAGACATATTAATTAGAGCCTTCCAACCCATGGGTACAGTAAATCACTCCATTTATCTAATTCTTCCTTTGTTTCTCTCAGCAATGTTCTATAGTTCTCAGTGTACCTGTATTTCACATTTTTATTTATTTATTTTTTTTATTTATATATGAAATTTATTGTCAAATTGGTTTCCATACAACACCCAGTGCTCATCCCAAAAGGTGCCCTCCTCAATACCCATCACCCACCCTCTCCTCCCTCCCACCCCCCATCAACCCTTAGTTTGTTCTCAGTTCTCAACAGTCTCTTATGCTTTGGCTCTCTCCCACTCTAACCTCTTTTTTTTTTTTTCCTTCCCCTCCCCCATGGGTTCCTGTTAAGTTTCTTAGGATCCACATAAGAGTGAAAACATATGGTATCTGTCTTTCTCTGTATGGCTTATTTCACTTAGCATCACACTCTCCAGTTCCATCCACGTTGCTACAAAAGGCCATATTTCATTTTTTCTCATTGCCACGTAGTATTCCATTGTGTATATAAACCACAATTTCTTGATCCATTCATCAGTTGATGGACATTTAGGCTCTTTCCATAATTTGGCTATTGTTGAGAGTGCTGCTATGAACATTGGGGTACAAGTGCCCCTATGCATCAGTACTCCTGTGTCCCTTGGATAAATTCCTAGCAGTGCTATTGCTGGGTCATAGGGTAGGTCTATTTTTAATTTTCTGAGGAACCTCCACACTGCTTTCCAGAGCGGCTGCACCAATTTGCATTCCCACCAACAGTGCAAGAGGGTTCCCGTTTCTCCACATCCTCTCCAGCATCTATAGTCTCCTGATTTGTTCATTTTGGCCACTCTGACTGGCGTGAGGTGATACCTGAGTGTGGTTTTGATTTGTATTTCCCTGATGAGGAGCGACGCTGAACATCTTTTCATGTGCCTGTTGGCCATCCGGATGTCTTCTTTAGAGAAGTGTCTATTCATGTTTTCTGCCCATTTCTTCACTGGGTTGTTTGCTTTTCGGGTGTGGAGTTTGGTGAGCTCTTTATAGATTTTGGATACTAGCCCTTTGTCCGATATGTCATTTGCAAATATCTTTTCCCATTCCGTTGGTTGCCTTTTAGTTTTGTTGGTTGTTTCCTTTGCTGTGCAGAAGCTTTTTATCTTCATAAGGTCCCAGTAATTCACTTTTGCTTTTAATTCCCTTGCCTTTGGGGATGTGTTGAGGAAGAGATTGCTACGGCTGAGGTCAGAGAGGTCTTTTCCTGCTTTCTCCTCTAAGGTTTTGATGGTTTCCTGTCTCACATTCAGGTCCTTTATCCATTTTGAGTTTATTTTTGTGAATGGTGTGAGAAAGTGGTCTAGTTTCAACCTTCTGCATGTTGCTGTCCAGTTCTCCCAGCACCATTTGTTAAAGAGACTGTCTTTTTTCCATTGGATGTTCTTTCCTGCTTTGTCAAAGATGAGTTGGCCATACGTTTGTGGGTCTAGTTCTGGGGTTTCTATTCTATTCCATTGGTCTATGTGTCTGTTTTTGTGCCAATACCATGCTGTCTTATTTCACATTTTTTTGTTAGATTTATCCATAAGGATTTCATAGGTTTTGATGCTAATGTGAATGGTAATTTTTAATTTCAATTGTTCATTGTTAGTATATAAAAATACAATTATTATATATTGTTCTTGTATCCTTCAACCTTGTAAACTCATTAGCTCCAGCTTTTTTGTAGATTTCAATAGATTTGTTTTATATAGATAAAAATGTTTGCAAGTAAAGAGAATTTTACTTCTTCCTTACCATCTGTATGTTTTTTATTTCTTTTCTTGCCTTATTTTCTTGGCTAGAATTTCCAGTAGAATGTTGAACAGGAGTGATAAGAGTGGATGTTGCTGTTGTAGGGGAAAAGTATTCAGCCTTTCACCATTAGGTATTATGTTAGCTGTGGTTTTTTGTTTGTTTGTTTGTTTGGTTGGTTGGTTTTGTTTTAAATCAAATAGAGGAAGTTCATCTCTAGTTTTAGTTCATTGAGAATTTTTAATCAGGAACAGATATTGGCTTTTGTCAAATGCATTTTCTGTGACTTTTGAGATGATCATATGCTTTTTCTTTTAGTTTATTAATATGATAAATTGATTTTCGAGTGTTAATCCAATCTTGCATTCCTGGGATAAACTCCACTTGGACATGACATATTGTTTAAAAATATTTGTTTTGGGGCTGTTTCCAAAATTTGACTATTGTAGATAATGCTGCTATAAACATCAGGGTGCATGTATCCCTTTGAATTAGTATTTTTGCATTGTTTGGGTCAATGCCTAGTAGTGTAATTGCTGGATTGTAGGGTTCTATTTTTAATTGTTTGAGGAACCTCCATACTGTTTTCCACACTAGCTGCACCAGTTTGCATTCCTACCAACAGTGCAAGAAGGTTCCCTTTTCTACACATCCTTGCCAACATCTGTTGTTTCTTCTGTTGTTGATTTTAGCCATTCTGATAGGTAGGAGGTGATATCTCAGTGAAGTTTTGGTTTGCATTTCCCTGATGATGAGTGATGTTAAGCACTTTTTCCTGTATCTTTTGGCCATCTGTATGTCTTCTTTGGGAAAATGTCTATTCATGTCTTCTGCCCATTTTAAAATTTGACTATTCATTTTTTTGGTGTTAAGTTTTATAAGTTCTTTATATATTTTGGGTACTAACCCTTTATCAGACATGTCATTTGCAAATATGTTCTCCCATTCCATAGGTTGCTTTTCAGTTTTGTTGATTGTTTCCTTCGCTGTGCAGAAACATTTTATTTTGATGAAGTCCCAATAGTTTAGTTTTGCTTTTATTTCCTTTGCCTCAGGAGACATACTAGAAAAGTGTTGTGTTGGTCTATGTCAAAGTTACTGCCTGTGTTCTCTTCTAGGATTTTTATGGTTTCAGGTCTGACATTTAGATCTTTAATCCAGTTTGAATTTATTTTTGTGTATGGTATAAGAAAGTGGTCCAGTTTTCCCAATACCATTTGTTGAAGAGACTTTTTCCTATTGGATATTCTTTCCTGTTTTGTCAAAGATTAATTGGCCACATAGTTGTGGGTTCCTTTCTGGGCTCTCTATTCTGTTCTTTGATTTATGTGTCTATTTTTTCCCAGTACCATACTGTTTTGATCACTACAGCTTTGTAATATAACTTGAAGTCTGGAATTGTGTGCTCTTGCTCTGTGAAAAATTGTTGAAATTTTGACAGAGATTGCATTCAATGTGTAGATTGCTTTGGATAGTATAGGCGTTTTAACAATATTTGTTCTTCTAATCCATGATGAATGGATAAAGATGTGGTGTGTATAGGTATGTATGTATATATATACACCTACACACACATATGACATATATATAACATATATATTGTATATATTACATACACACATTGGAGTATTACTCAGCCATAAAAAGGAATGAAATATGCCATTTGCAATGACATAGACAGAGCTAAAGAGTATTATGCTAAGCAAAATAAGTCAGTCAGAGAAAGACAAATACCAAAGGATTTCACTTATATGTGTAATTAGAGAAAGACAAATATCATATCCCTTCACTCATATGAGGAATTTAAGATACAAAACAGATAAACATAAGGGAAGGGAAGCAAAAATAATATAAAAACAGGGAGAGGGACAAAACATAAGAGACTCAAATACAGAGAACAAACTGAGGCTTGCTGGAGGGGTTGTAGGTGGGGGCTATGGGTAAATGGGTAAGGGGCATTAAGGAAGCCACTTGTTGGGATGAGCCCTGGGTGTTATACATAGGGGATGAATCGCTGGAATCTACTTCTGAAATCATTATTGCACTATATGCTAACTTGGATAGAATTTAAAAATTTAATTAATTAAAAAAAATAAACAAAAAAATTTTCAGAACTCCACTTTGCAGATTACAATGTGAACTTTTTTTTTTTTTTTTTTGGGAGAGAAAGAGGGAGCACGCAAGTGGTGGGGGGCGGGGCGGACACAGGATCTAAAGCAGGTTCTGCATGGACAGCAGAGAGCCCAACGCGGGGCTTAAACTCAAGAACCATGAGATCATGACCTGAGCTGAAGGTAGACACTTCATCAACTGATCTACCCAGGTGCCCCACAATGTGAACTCGTAATAAGATTACTAAAATGGGGCACCTGGATGGCTCAGTCAGTTGAGCGCCCGACTTCAGCTTAGGTCATGATCTCACAGTTTGTGGGTTCAAGCCCCACATCTGGCTCTGTTCAGAGCTTGGAGTTCAGAGTTTGGAGTCTGGAGCCTGTTTCTCATTCTGTGTCTCCCTCGCTCTCTGCTCCTCCCCTGCTGGTGCTCTCTCTCTTTCTCAAAAATATTTTTTTTTTTCAACGTTTATTTATTTTTGGGACAGAGAGAAACAGAGCATGAACGGGGGAGGGGCAGAGAGAGAGGGAGACACAGAATCGGAAACAGGCTCCAGGCTCCGAGCCATCAGCCCAGAGCCCGACGCGGGGCTCGAACTCACGGACCGCGAGATCGTGACCTGGCTGAAGTCGGACGCTTAACCGACTGCGCCACCCAGGCGCCCCTCTTTCTCAAAAATAACATTAAAAATAATTTAAAAAACGATTACTAAAGATTTATTTAAGATGAGAACATAACTGATGAAGTATTTTTGTTCATATAAATAAACTTTTCTTTCTTGTATTTCTTGGGAGAATCCTTCAGCTCTTCTGTGCTTCAATTTATTCATTGGTAAAAAAAAAGAGGCAATTAGACTAGATATTTGCTAAGATTTCTTCTAGATTTAAAAATGTTATTATTCAGTCAGAGAAAGACAAAAATCATATGACTTCACTCATATTAGAACTTTAAGAGACAAAACAGATGAACATAAGGGGAGGGAAACAAAAATAATATAAAAACAGGGAGGGGGACAAAACAGAAGAGACTGATAAATATGGAGAACAAACTGAGGGTTACTGGAGGGGGTGTGGGAGGGGGATGGGATAAATGGATAATGGGCACTAAGGAATCTACTCCTGAAATCATTGTTGCATTATATGCTAACTAATTTGGATGTAAATTTTGAAAAATAAAAAATAAAATTTAAAAAGTTATTATTCCAATACTTAAAATTACTGAGAAAAAATATTTGTAAAGTTAACTATGAAGTGCTTAATTCTAAAGTATTTTAATCTACTTATATCAATTTGAATGTAAGTATACACAGATGACTAATAAATATTTTGTAGATATTGTAAAATGAATTTTCCCCAAGTTCATTCACTTATAAGCTGCCAATCTAAAGTAATAGTGTTTTGGGAACAGAGAAAATGGAGTCACAAATAAAATCTTTACACTTCACGTTCCAAAGGAAGATAAATGTCTCTTGTTTAAGCTTCCTATTCAAAATCCATGACACTTCCTTTTAATGTCAGTGCTTTTGTTTATTAATCTTCGCAACAAGAAAGGTAAAAGTGACTGTTTTTGAAAAGACGCCTTGGCACTATTGCAGCAGCTGTGAAGTACAGGACTAAATTGTGGCAATTTAAGTTCTTCATGGATCCTGGAAATCGAGTTTGTTTTTGTGAAGAACTTGATCAGAAACAAAACAGTTTCACTGAACATTATGTTGTCTGGGCACTCTTCAAGAGCACATGGACACAATTTATTCTCTAACAGAAGCCATGCTCTGATTCAGATATAAAAGTTTCACAGAAAAACTCTGCAGGGATGTGTAAAAGGAAACATTTAAAAATTGTATTATAATTACCACAGGCTGTAAAGATACAGATTTAGTCATTTTTTACCCTTTGCTCATTCTTGGAAGATTTTAAAAACTAAAATTTGTAATGAAAAAGTTCTGGAAATCTCGTGTGTGGCTTACCATCCAATTTGTCTTTATATCTAAGATGAAAATTATACATTTTAAATAAAAGTTAAGTTCAGATCAATTTGGTGTTTTAGAAGCAGCATTGTGTGCAGCAGAAGCTTCTGGCAGTGCCCTGCAACACATCTCCCAGGCCCACCTTGGATTTCAGTCACAGATGTCGTAGAGTTCTATTCAATCTTGGACTCCCTCACCCTTTTGGTGATAGCAACCCATCTGCAGTGAATGCCCTACTTCTCCACTTTCTGACAAAATGTCCTTTATAATGCCATGGAGCCACCCAGGTGTACAGGCAAGTACATCACAGAAGTGTAGAGGAATAATGCCCTCAGTCATTGGGTCCAGGGCTAGTGGACACATGGTCCATTCTCCAGTCCTTCTGATGAACAATTCTGGGAAGGAGCTGTTCATTTCTAAGGAGGTGTTGGTCTTGGAATCAAGTCCCAAGCACCCACAGTGGAAATCTTGGTAATATACCCTTGTATTTTTTTCCCTGTCCCATTCTTCCTACTCTCTTACTCTTGTCTCCTGGGATTAGTTCACAAATAAACATCTTGTGCCCGAGTGTTTGTCTCCAGATCTGTTTTAGGAAGAATAGAACATAGGACTTTGGTATGATAGTGACCCTGGAAACCATCCCCAGGGTAGGCTTCTAGAACTGGATCACTTACCCTATTGTTAGGATAAGCAGGACAGTGGTAGTCTCTGGTGTGCCTCACAATTCATAAGAATCTCACTGGTGGTGGATTGGGACAAGAAGCCATGAGTTATCCAGTGGCTCTGTCAGTAGAATGGGTTGGGGGTAAAGGATTGCGGAACTGACTAGCATTTGTTGTCTTGGAAATCTTGAAAATGGGAAGTAAAAGACTCAGATCCATCAACTATCATCTTAGGGCACACTGAAAGCCAAAAGGCCAATTTCACAGTATTTAAAGAGATCATTATTTCCTCAGCCATAGGACAGCTGTGGTGAAAATCAGGTCCAGAGTTTAAGGGTGGCAGACCCAAAAAGGAGATGAAATGTGCAGCCTCCACACATTTGTTTTGCTAACGCCATAGCCCTAATATCAAAGAGGGACTGAGAAAATCTGAGAGATTTTCCAGCTTGAATAGCATGCTAGCCAAAGCAGCTCTTTCTCCTTTACTAGAGGAGAGCAGCCTTGCCTTACCTGGAGGCCGTGCAGTTTTCACTTGAAGTGGATACCTTCCATGGAACATGAGCTGTACCACCTCAAGATTTAATTTGTCTTTCCCCCACTGCCTTGAGAAGAATAACTAATGTCAAGTTTTAGCTGAGAGAGAAAATATAGTCCTTGATCTGGAAAGAAATAGCCTATTTACTGAATTTTAGAACTGGCTAACAAATATTGGCAGAAATCTGGAGAACATGTGTGGGAATAGATCTGGAGTGTGTCAGACCAGAGGGGGCAGAATATAAGGCTGGATAGAAGAGAGTTTATTGACATGAGAGCACTCTTGTCACTCAACATTTAACATCCTGGCAAGGACACATGGAACTGGTGCTAACAGGCTGTCGGGATGGCTTCTTGAAACTTGGTCGTGATGGCCTATACTAAATTAGACGGAGATGCTGAAACTGCCTTGTCAAAGGACTGAGGAAGAGGTCAGTGGCAGAGAGGTGGGAATGTCAGAATAGATTTATTTCTTGTGCTGAGAGAACCAACCTACTATTTTCCCAGGAAGGATCTAGAGAACTCTCTTTACTAAGGAAATAAAGAATGTGAATAATGAGGGTGGCGCCGACATCTTTGGGAAAATCAGTGGTAGGTAGCTACATCCCGTAGGGATGCAGGGATATTGTTCATCCTGATATTCCACAAAATCTCATGCTGGTAACTTGTATTGGTAAATCAGGCTAATAAGATTTGGCGAAGAGGAAGTAGGAAGGATCTTGGTGCCCTATAAGACACACATAAGCTAGAAAATGGAAGATTCAGATCCTTGCAGGTTTTAATGGTTCAATGGTCTGGAGGATGCTGGGACATCCCCTCTGAGGTACAGGACAAGTTATTAAACTTGTACCCTCTACCATTAAGAACGAGGTATAGCATGTTGGGGATCTTGGCTTTTGAAAGCCAAATACTGCTCTCACCTATTTATGATGGGGAGATTTGGAAGGCTGCCAGTTTCAAATGGAGCACAGAGCAGAGAGGGCTGTGTTCCAGGTTCAGGCTGTGACAGACATAAGCTGCCCTGCTGCTCAGCTGATTACATGACCTATTATCCATTGACACTACAGATACCTGATGGAGAGCACTGTGTAGCATCTCTGGCAAACTCTACTAGAAAGTTAACATCACAGATCTTAGGTTCTAGAGCAAAGTCATGCCTTTTAATTGCTTGAAAACAGCTCCTGGCATACCTCCACACCCAACAGAAATTGAAAATCTGATATCAGGTGATTAACTAGAGCTGCCCATCATGAGGTAGGTGTTATCAGATTCACCAAATCATCAGATCAGATAGTCCCAGTAGCAATCTATCATTTGACAGAAATGATACATTTGGGATCAAGCCTGAGCAAGTGCACACGGTATGTGTAAGTTACATGGACATGTAGCCTAGATTCCCCTATCACTTACATCTCTTACACTAATGTATCTCCTTCAACCTATTCCTATGATCTCATGGGGAATTACCTATGATCAGTTGTATCAGTTATATATTGCTACAGTTATACCATATAATAACCAAAAAAATCTTTATGAGAACCAACAATGAGCATTTATTATTCACACATCTAGGGCCAGCTGGGAATTGGCTAGGCATATGTTCTAATCTTGGCTGGGCTTGCTCACATTTTGGGGTTGGCTGCTGGGTGAATAGAACAACTTAGCTTTGTTCCACATGTCATTCATTCTCCATCAGACTATCCTGGTCATATTCTTATGTCAGTGGCAGAGGCACAAGAGAAGGCAAGACCATCCAAGTAGTTTTCAAGCCTCTGCTTGAATCACATGTGCTAACATTCTACTGGCCCAAAGCAAAATCACATGGTTAAGTTCAGAGTCAGAAGGTGAGGCAGAATGCTCCACCCACAGTGGGAAGGCAATGCAAAAGTATATGGCAAAAGGCATGGAGACGGGGGAAGTGAAGAACTGCGGCTATTTTTTGTAATATTAACATGCCAAGTGACAGATAAGGAAAAAGTAGGCCGTGTTCAGGGATGGACCAGCTGGATAAATTGGGGTGAGACAACAATGACTGGCTTCTCCACTACAGCCTCTCTCAGAGGGGGCTGTACGGATTACTGGTGAGGCAAAAATCTTCCTGATGGACAGAGCTTCTAACAGTGCCCTTGGTCATCCACGTTGATAGAGAGACATGGCTTGAGTTAAGGATAAAAACAGTCTTTTGATTATGGTGAAATGTGCAGATTTTTGTATCATGAAATGTCAACTCACCTGAGGAAGCAACAATTAGGCAGATAGGATGATTCCAATAGATTTCAGTCAGTCTTATCCTTACCCACTCCAGGTTTGTACAGCAAACCCATGAATGGAGTAATCACGGTGACAGAGATAGAGGGAGGCTACGTATGGGCCCAACAGCTTGGTTTTCCTCTCATTAAGGGCTGCTCTAGTTACTACCACTATTGAATACGTGCTCTGTCAGCAGCAGAGACCAATGATTTGGTACCATTCCTTTATCGAAACCAAATAGCTACTTGGTAGCAAGTTGTGTGCATTGATTTCCTTTTACCCTGAAGGAGGAATTCATTCATTCCTATACTAATTAATTTGCACTCTTAATATAGGCTTGCCTTCCTTTCCAGCAGTACCTCTGCTATCATTACTATCTGATAGTCTACAGAATGCCTATTATCAACATAGTATCCTGCATTACACTGCCTCGGATCAACAAACTGTTTTATAGCAAACAAAGAACATGAGTTATTACATCCATGGTCCTATGTATACAGCATCATCCAGAAGCAATTAATCTAGTAGAACAATGAAATGGCCTATTACAGAGTCAGCTTAGGCATCAGCTCAGATATAATATCCTGTAGGATTAAGGTTCTATTTTCCAGGATAGGATACATGCACTATACCAATGGACAGCATATGATTCCCTGTTCCCAACTTCAAGGTGCAGGAACCAAGAGGATAGAAATAGGATTGGCCTTTCTTACCACCATTCCCAGTGAGCTACTTGTAGAATGTGTTTCCCATTCCTACCACCTTAGGCTTTGCTGGATTGGAGGTCCTGTATCCTGACAGGGTAAGGGGAAGAAGCTGGCACACTTCCCCCAGGAAGCACTGTAAGGACTCCACAAAACTGAAGCTACAGCTGCCAACTGGTCCTGTTGGGTTGCTCATGTCTGTGGGACAACAGGCAAGAAAGGGGAATTAATATGTTGGTTAACATGAGGAGCTAGAAATGTGACTACAAAAAGAAACAGGGAGAATGTGTCTGGAACTCAGGTGATTCACTGGGGGCATGTCTTGATGTTTCCGTGCCTGATGTGAACAGTGAACAAACAATTGTGATACTCATAGCCTAAAAAGGGCAAAGTAACCAAGACTCTAGATCCCTGAAGGGATGAAGGTCTGGGCCACTCAGGCAGTCAACCAAACTAGACTAGCTGAATTTCTGGCAGAGAGCAATGAAAATCTCAAATGGCTGGTGGAAGAGATGATGAATATATTTTGGCCTTGGGTTCAGTTGTAGTAACAGGAACTGTAACAGGAACTGTAGCTTGTCTAATCGTCTTGGGCAGTCTTTTATATACTGTTGCTGACCATCACTTTGAAGACTCAGTGATAGAATGAACTTAACATGGGACTTTCTGAATAGGTAAGAACTATTTATTCAAAAACAAACATCTCTTTTGCCAAACATCACATCTCCTTGTCAACTTCTGATATCAGCCACAACTGCACTTAGTTCTGAACTCAGACCTGTCCGTTTTTGCTAGTGAAATCCTACCACAAGTGTGAGGCATGCATTTTTCCGCTTTCTGTTCCAAGTCCTTTTTCAATGTTGGGGTAGCCTACTTTCTCTCATAAAAGGATAGCTCAGAAATGCTGGGGTAGTCACTTCTCCTGGAGGTAACTTTCAACTAATAGGGGATGGAAACTGGTTAATAATTATCCTATCTGTATTAGGTGAATATTTTGAGGAGGCAGTTTGTAAACTTCTCAGGTCTTAGAGTTCAAAATGGCAACCTTGGTAATATACTTTTGTATGGGTTTTCTTTCTCTTGCTCTTCCTGTTCTCTCACTTCTGCTTCCTGTGATCACCTCACAAATGCCATACTTACCCCCAAGTCTTTTCCTCAGGGTCTACTTTCAGGTGGGCTAAACTAAGACAGGTACCATTAATCAAATGCATTTATATATCTTTCCATGTAAGTATTTTAGAGATTTTCTAGACTGCGCAAATAATTATTCATGAAGAATTATTTGCAAGGTGAGGTAAGGACAGCATTTTAAATTAAAGATTTTTTTCTGTTTAGGCAATAAAAGAGTTGATGACATGATGCCTGCTCACTGTGAAACATACTGAAACTACCTTCAATTCAATTTCTATCTGATAATATTCTAAGAATATCTGACACTTTGATAGTATATGAACTAATGACCAAGTGGTGAAAAGCTCTATATGCCAATAAATTTCAACTTCATAATTTCTATGACATATCAGCTTCAAGTTGTCACTGAAAATTTAAATCCAATATTAGTCTCTGCCAGAAAATTCTTTAGCAATTCTTATAATATAAATGCACTTAATACTTTTCATGCTAAAATAGTCACAAAAATTGAATTACTCACTTAGTCAAATTCACTTTTTTGCATTGAGTCTGTTTTTGATCACCAAACTCACATTGACTTCATTTTCAATGCTCACCACATCCTGAAATCTCCCACCTTGGTATTTGCAGCACTAATGGCACTTTATTTTGGTTATTCTACTTTTCAGTATTTTGGTAATAAGACATTCTGCCAGATTATAAATGCTTTATTATTTTTTTTAACATAGAGGGAGTTTGGTGGTAGATATATGACCATTTGATGTTTTTATGACTAAGAGTTCAAGCTCAGGCTCTCTTTCTTATAGAATGTAAATGCATACCCACACATGTATGTGTAACTGTTATGAAAATTAAGCTTAGTCACTAAAAGAAGATTCACTATCTGAACTTTCTTCTGTATTTTTTTCACCTTCACCATCAGGCACTGGAGCATCTGGCCTCCTGAAAGAGAAGGAAACAATTTGGTTTTTCCAGTTGAAAAAAAGCAATTACTATCTGTAAATTAGGTTCATCCTAGAATATTGCTGTTAATAAGTTCACCAAGTCTGTGTCCTTAACTGAGAGTCTCCCAGTCTCCTCCACAGCATGCTTCTCTTTGGCTTTTCCAGCACTCTGGGGATTACTAGTGCTATTCCTGTATGGGCCACAGCGCTGTTTTCTCTTGCCAGTCCTTACAGAATTTGCTAGTTCAGTACTTTCTGCTTCTCATTCCATGGAGACCCAACTACAGACAGAGATGTGATGTGGAGAGGCTGGCGTGACCAGTGCTACATCTCCGTAGTCTCCAAGTATACAAGAGGTACAGAGAAAGGAAAGCTAGAAATGGAAAGAAAACGAAAATCTTCATGTTCCAGGAAAGCTGCAGAAAGAAATTTACAAATGGAAGAGAGTTAAAGAATGGCCATTAAGAAACACAGACAGTATGGAAATTTTGCAGGGGAGAAGAGGGCCTGGTAAAAGGTTCTTAATGTTTGTTGAGTGTTTTCACTTATATTTTATCTTCATAGAATGAATGTAAAAAGTATGAGTTGGTAAAAATAATGTCTTGAAGACTCCCTAGGTAAAACAAGGAGATATGAGAATGATTAAACTCAACTTTGCAGGGAGATATAATAAACCAAATGAAATTTTACAACAAACCAAACATTCAACTAGATAAGTTCCATAGTGTTTGCTAGTAAATTATCTAATCAATATGGTAATACTATTATTCAGCCTCTATTCACTCTCACTGAGAAAATAAGTTAAGCAAGTAAAGTATACTTTTGGGGAAACTAACAGGGAGTGGAAGAATAATATAGCTGCTCTGTCTTAATAATTGAGAACTACCAGACTTATTTCTCCCTCAGGCTCTTTGATTCTTATTAAAGATTTAGGACACCAACCAATAAAACTCTGCTTTGCCATAAATAAAATCACTGTTACTAAAATTAAAACATGTATAGTCTACCATGTACATTTAGTTATTAAAAATTATGGCTGAGTTTTGGCTTATAGTTTTTAATATCATATCTGTCATGTACAAAACAGAAAGATATGCTGGCACTGCTCCCCAGCAATGGGTAAAACAGAAACTCATTTGCTCTGCTGCACCGTTTTAGATTATACCTATTAGGAAGTCACATGTACTCGATACAGTAAAACTTGGAAGCTGGGTAAGGCGTTTACCAGGTTTTGACTGATACTCCATCTGCCTAAAATACTAACATGAGACCACAGTCTTCATTGCTCTCCATAGAAGCAAGACTGTGGAACCACTGGGCATGAATACTGGGCACATTTTCCAAGTAAATCTGTCTTTGCTGTATTTGTGATTTCTTACTGCCTTTACTTTGTTAAAAAAGAAAAAAATTACCAGAGAGAATTTGAATACAATGTAAAAATTATATCTATGGCAACTCAAACAAATAAAACAATGTATATGATACCCCTAAAATAAATGCTACTTAAGGGTAAAAGCAGCTTAAGCCTAAAAGGAGCTGAAATTATAACATTAATGTATGTGTGTAACCATTTTTTAATACATGTGATCATCACAGCTGTATAGCATAGTGGTTAAGAACACACATTCTGGAGCCAGACTGCCTGGATTCAAATCCCAGTCTTGCTACATATTTGAGCAATTTTGGGGAAGCTAGGTAACCACTTTGGATCCAACGAACCGACTGGAGTATTGTAATGACTAGGAAATATTATATGTAAAGTATATCAAATAATATCTGGCACATAGTAAGTATATTAAATAGATGCTATCTTCGTGGTCATTGTCATCGTCATAGTCATCACCATCATCATCATCATCATCATCATCATCATCACGTACCCACAATTTTGCCAGGAACTGTGTTAGGTGCTAGAGATACAGAAATGAATAACAAGTAGTTCCTTCCCTGAAGAAACTGATATTTTAGGGGGATATTTTAGAGGGAGACAGAAATATAAATTATTATTATAAATGTGATATACATAAATACAGTTGTAGTAACTATGCTTATGTAAAAAGTTAATTCACTCTATGAGGTTTGGTCAGAGAAGATTCCAGAGAAGTGGAGACATTTGTAAAGGGTTTTAAGATATAAGTAGGAGTTTCTCAAAAACAGAAAAGGTGGGAGTAAGTGAGGATGAGAGTGTTCTGAATAAAGAAAAAAAATGGGAATGCATGCTGCATTTGGGAACTATAAATCATTTGGGACGTAGAGTATAAAGTAATTGCAGTTCAAATTTGATGAAATTAGAGCATATGGTAGGAGTAATAGGTATGAGAATTTCCTTCCTTTTTAGGATGAATAATACTCCTTTGTACGCACATATTACATTTTGTTTACCCATTCACCTGTGGATGGGCATTTGGATTGTTTCCAACTTCGGGCTACTGTGAATAATGCTACTATGAACATGGTATACAAATACATGTTTCAGTCCCTTCTTTCACTTCTTTTGGGTATATATCTAGAAGTGGATTTGCTCAACCATATGGCAATTCTATGCTTAATTTCTTGAAGAACTGCAATACTGTTTTCCATAGCAGCTATATCATCTTACACTCCCACCAGTGGGGTTGGTGGGATTCCAAGGGTTCCATTTTCTTAGTATGTTTGTCAATATTTATTATTGTTTGTCTTCATTCACTTAAAAATAAATTGTATGCTACTTTGGCTTGGAATTGCTAGGCAGACAAATGAAAAAGCATATACTAGTTCCCTTTGGGTACAAAAAAGAGAAAAATTTCAAGATACCATGAGAATCAAATGAAATAATGTATATGAAAGCATTATCTAAGTTAAAAAGCTTTATAGAAATGTTAGTAGCAATAATAAAACTTATAATAATACCAGCATTTCCAGCATATTCTTAGTGGGAACAAAAATTTGGCTTTTTGTCTTATGATCAGAAGTGCTCTTGCTTGATCCTGTATATATGAACCTTTTAAGTTGTCTTTTATGCAAAGTTTTTATTTAATGTTTATTTATTTTTGAGAGGGAGGTGGTTAGGGGCAGAGAGAGAAGGAGGCAGAGGATCCAAACCAGGCTCTGTGCTGACAGCAGAGAGTCCCATGCAGAGCTTGAACTTACAGACCATGAGATCATGACCTGAGCCAAAGATGGACTTTTAACTGACTGAGCCACTGAGGCACCCCCCATGCAAAGAAGTTTTAAAGATATATTTGAAAAAGTTACTACCTTAAAGTATTGGTATAAAGTTTAGTTTCTAAAAAGTCAAATGATTCACTACTAAAATTAGATGAGGACTTTATAATAGTTTATCTTAAATATACAAGTAAATCACTAAAAAAAAAGAGTTTATCAGCAAAATATAGAGACATATATAAAGTCAAAAGTACATTCATGATGTATCATGCACGTTTTTTAAAAATCTCAATCTATAGTGGTTCAATGATAAAAAAAATGCTAGGTTGGTAGCTGCATTTTAATAAGCATACTTATATAATTTGTGGCACCAAGATTATCCAAAAAGTCTTAACAAAATAAAAATTATAGGAGTTTAGCATTAAACTCATTACTTAGTCTATCTTTTAAAATAAGTATTTAAATTTTTTAAAAATGTTTATTCAATTTTGAGAGATAGAGTACAAGCAGGGGAGTGGCAGAGAGAGAGGAAGACACAGAATCTGAAGCAGATTCCAGGCTCTGAGCTGTCAGCACAGAGCCCAATGTGGGGCTCGAACTCACAAACTCTGAGATCATGACCCAGGCTGAAGTTGGATGCTTAACCGAGACACCCAGGCGCCCCTAAAATAAGTCTTTTTAAGTTACTTATTAAAGTTACTAGGCTGACTTCAACAAAAAATGAGCCAAAATTTAGAAAGGAAAGGAGAAGGAAGAACTAAACACATACAAATCAGTACTTTTTAGCATATTAGATGCTGTGTGCAAGTTCTTTTTGTTACTCACCTTTCTCACTTATGGGAATCAAATAAGGATGTCAATCACAATCTCTGTTCCCCCACTCTTTCCCTATACCCTTCCTTGTTTTAGTCACATAATCCAGGCTTGGCCAATCATTAAGAATCTTCCCCTGGGAAGAGAGATTGATTCAAGGGAGGGCACAAGACCCACGCAGGGCCAATCACAATGTTTCCCTAGAAATGAGCTATAATATTCCATAGTTTATTTTGTTCAGTTAGCAAAACTAGCAATATTAAAGCCTTCATAATTGTGAATTCCTTGGCTTCAAGCAGTAAGCTCATCTGTAGCAGGAGAGAAGTGAATGACTATGCCAAGGAGTAAAGGTGGAATGGGTGCTAGGAAAGAGAGAACACTGCCAGCCAGACAGCAAGCACTGATGACACGGGCCTTAGATCCTGCCCTACTACCTGGACTTCTTTGCTATGTGAATCAGTAACTTCTCTTTTTGTTTAAACTAGTTTGAGCTGGTTTCTGTGATTCTGAACACGAAAAGAGTCCTAACATACAAATATTGTTGGTTGAATTTGTTTTCGTTAAAGAGATATTTATACTTGTGCTTAAAACCACAGCCACTTTGAGGACACAAAAACCATATAAACATACTTTGGAAAAACATTTTTTAGTGTAGATAAATAGTTTAAAAATATTTTTCATTTTCTTTAAACCTAAGACCATTGAACTTAAAGCAGATTAAGTGACAAAAACATTGTTAGTAAAAATATTACTGAGTAGGAGGTTATGGGGAGAGAGTACAGTAGTTATCATCCAAATCACTTTTCAATATCAACTATAGCACACTTAGAGCTATAATGTCACATGATACTGTTGTCACTCAAGACTGTTCTGTCATAGCTCTAGGCAATGGCAATAGGTGGTCTTCAGGAAAAAGTAAAACACTAAATTCCTGAACCAAGATTGTACTGACCATATAAAGACCTTTGGGGTGGTTATAAAAATGACAATCTAGACTCTGATATTATAGTAGCTAGTGAGACTTATTATAGTAGCTAGTGAGACTTATTTCAGCATTACATTTACTCAAACTACACACCCTTTGGTCTTTTTCTTCTGAATGCCCATCAACCCAGGTATATCCTGTCCTTTGTTGTGGTACATAGATTCCTGCAGTCAGGGAAACAATGTAATGCCCAATACTATAAAGAAAAACAAAGTCAGCCCTCCTATAAGAACTGGCTTTTGCCATTTATCTTGGGGCCCTTTAATTCCCAGCTGCTCCTTTATCTTTTGCTTACTAGTCATTGGCAGGCCACAACTTCTTTTTAATAACATCTCTTTAATATTTCTATTATTTCTCTGACTCTCGTGATCAAGGTCTCCAACACTAGACCAATAACAATATTTTGATGTTGTTTTTTCCTGTCTTGTACTTTCTATCCAGTTTGCCAGCGAGTGGTTGAGAAACGATAATTACATTGAATGGGATTCCAGCTCAGCAAGAATTAAAAATGGAAGCAGTAAAACTATTTTTTGGAATTGTTCAGATGGGGAATTGAGGTCTATCCCACCCTCAACCAGCCAAAGCCCAAACTTTAATCCATTATGTTGTTGTGTGTAGCAGGACATAGACAAAGATTACTGGCAGATAAGGAATTCCCGTAGAGGGCTGGACATCCTTTCAGTATAATTAACAGAAAGTTTTCTTGCTTTCCAGTACCCTTTTGGTTAACACAAATAAATCCCCTCTTGTCAAAGTGAGGCTGAGGTGATTACTTTTACTTCTGGCAACCATAACTTTGGTCATTCCACAGTCTGGGAGGAGGTATAAATGTCTTTTGAATAAATATCTCCAGGACAAATGTCAATGAGCTTGTTTGGTTCAAAGCCTGCACAATAACTTGACTCATTGGATGTTTTCATTAGCCAAATCAATATGTTACACCCACTTACATCAATGGATAGATCATCCAAACAAAATTTATAAGGAAGTATCAGCCTTATATGACACACTAGACCAGATGGACTTAAAATATATAGAACCCTCCATCCAAAAGCAACAGAATATCCATGTTTCTCAACTCCACATGGATAGATCATGTGTTAGGCCACAAAACAAATCTCAATAAATTCAAGAAGACTGAAATTTTATCAAACATTCCCACTCACAATGGTATGAAAGTAGAATCCATTATAAGAATTAATGGAAAAACTAAGAACATGCTACTGAACAACCACTGGGTCATCAAAAAACTGAGAGAAGAGGGGCGTCTGGGTGGCTCAGTTGGTTAAGTGTTTGACTTCAGCTCAGTCATGATCT
This sequence comes from Puma concolor, assembly GCF_028749965.1. Taxonomy (NCBI): domain Eukaryota; kingdom Metazoa; phylum Chordata; class Mammalia; order Carnivora; family Felidae; genus Puma; species Puma concolor. Next base: position 19,818,127 of record NC_141673.1, on the reverse strand, counting down.
TGCAGTTTGTGGGTTCATGTCCCACATCAAGCTCTCCACTGACAGTGCAGAGCCAGCTTGGGATTCTCTCTCCCCGCTGCTCCCCTGCTTGTGCTCACTCTCTCTCTTTCTCTCTCTCAAATTACTAAACTTTAAAAAACTCAAAGAAGAAATTAAAAAAAATACCCAGAGACAAATGAAAACAGAAATATGATATACCAAAATCTACAAGATGCAGCAAAAGTAGTTCTAAGAAGAAAGATCACAGCAATACAGGCCTACCACAAGAAAAAACCCCAAATCTCAAGCCATCTAACTTTACACCTGACAGAGCTAGAAAAAGAAGGAAAAATAAAGCTCAAAGTCAGTAAAAGGAAGGAAATATTAAAGATCAGAGTGGAAATAACAGAATAAAAAAAACAATAGAAAAGATCAATGAAATTAAGAGCTGGTTCTCTGAAAAGATAAACAAAATTGACAAGACTTTATCTAGACTAACAAAGAATAAAAGGAGTCTCTAATAAAATCAGAAAGGAAAGAGAAATTACAACTGACATCACAAAAATACAAAGGATCAGAAGAGATTACTAAGAATGACTACACACCAAAAAAACTGGACAACCTAGAAGAAATGAGTAAATTCCTAGAAATACACAATTTTCCAAGACTAAAGAAAAAGAAAATCTGAATAGACCGATTACCAATAAGAAGATCGATTCAACAAAAGTTCAGGACTAGACAGCTTCACATGTAGTGAATTCTACCAAGCATTCAAAGATTTAATACCTACCCTTTTCAAACTCTTTCAAAAGATCAAAAAGGAGTGAATGCCTCCAAACTTATTTTAGGAGGCTGGCATTACTCTAATACCAAAACCAGACAAAGACAGCGCGCGCGCGCGCGCACACACACACACACACACACATTACAGGCTAACATCCCCTGATGAACATAGATGCAAATATCCTCAACAAAATATTAGCAAATTGAATTCAATAATACATTACAAGGATCATATAGCATGATCAAATGGGATTTATTCCAGGGATGCAAGAATGGTTCAAAATCCACATATAAATCAATGCTATATGCCACATTAATAAAATGAAGGAAAAAAATCATATTATCATCTCAACAAATGCAGAAAAAGCATGTGACAAAATTCAATAACACTTATGATAAAATCTCTAAACAAACTAGATATAGAGGGAACACATGTCAACATAATGAAGGCCATATATAACAAACCCACAGCTAACACCAGTCAATAGTAAAAAACTGAAAGCTTTTTCCTCTAAAATTAGGAATAAGACCAGGATGCCCCTATCCCCACTTTTATTCAACATAATATTGGAAATCCTAGCCATAACAATTAGACCAGAAAAAGAAATAAAATGCATCAAATTGGAAAGAAAGTAAATTTGTCACTATTTGTGGATGACATGATACTATACATAGAAAACTCAAACAATAGCACCAAAAAACTATTAGAACTAATAAACAAATTCAGTAAAGTAGCACAGTACAAAATCAACATATGGAAATTTTGGTGTTTCTATAATCTATTAACAAATTATCAGAAACAGAAATTAAGAAAACAATCCCATTTACAGTTTCACCAAAAAGATTGGGGCACCTGGATGGCTCAGTTGGTTGAGCGTCTGACTACGACTCAGGTCAGGATCTCACAGTTTGCAAACTGAAGCCCCACATTGGGCTCCCTGCTGTCAGCACAAAGTCTGCTTTGGATCCTCTGTTCCCCTCTCTCTGCCCCTGCCCCGCTTGTGCTTTCTCTCTCTCAAAAATAAATAAAACATAAAAAAAAAAAAAATTTCATGAAAAAGAATAAAATGCCTAAATAGAACTTTGAATTGAAAGACCTGTATACTGAAAACTATAAGAAAGACACGGATGAAAGAAATTGAAGAAGACACAAATAAATGGAAAGATATCCCATGCTCATGGATTGGAAAAATTAATATTGTTAAAATGTCCATGCTATCCAAAGCAATCTACAGATTCTATTCAATTCCTATTGAAATTCCAATGGCCTTTTGGAAAAAATAATTCTAAAATTTGTATGGAAACAAGCCCTAAAATCCAAAGCAATCTTGAGAAAGAACAAAGCTGAAGGTATCATGCCTCAATTTCAAACTACAGTACAGAGCCATAGTAATCAAAACAGTATGCTATTAGCATAAAAACAGACACACAGATCAAAGGAACAGAATTGACACCCCAGAATTAAACCCACACATATATGGATAATCAGTTTATGAGAAAGGAGTCAAGAATATATAAAGGAGAAAAGGCAGTCTCTTAAATAAATGATGTTGAAAAAACTGGACAACCACATGCAAAAGAATGAAACTAGATCACTATATCACACATAAAAATTAACTCAAAGTCAATTAAAGACTACGATGTCAGACATGAAACCATAAAATTGCTAGAAGGAAACATACAATAAGCTCCTTGACATTGGTCTTAGTAATATTTTTGTGGCTCTGAGTCCAAAAACAAAGGAAACAAAAGCAAAAACAAACAAATGGGATTACATCAAACTAAAATGCCCCTGCACAGCAAAAGAAACCATCATCAAAATGAAAAGGCAACCTACTGAATGGGAGATTTTTGCAAATCATATATCTGACAGAGGATTAATATCTAAAATATATGAAGGACTTATAAAACTCAACAACAAAATAACAAACAACCTGATTAAAAAATGGGCAGAGGATCTGAATAGACATTTTCTCAAAGAAGACATACAAATGACCAACAGGCACATGAAAACATCTTCAACATCACTAATTATTAGAGAAATGCAAATCAAAACCACAATGAGATATCATCTCCCACTGGGTAGAATGGGTATTATCGAGAAGACAAGAAATAACAAGTGTTGCTTAGGATCTGGAGAAAAGGTAAGCCTCACAAACTATTGGTAGGAATGTAAACTGGCACAGCCACTGTGGAAAACGGTACGGACATTCCTCAAAAAATTAAGAATACAAGTATATGATTCAGCTATTTGACTTCTGGGTATTTATCCAAAGAATACAAAAATGCTGATTTGCAAAGATATTTGCACCCCTATGTTCATTCAGCATTACTTACAATAACCAAGAAATGGAAACAACTTAAATGTCCATCATTGGATGAATGGCTAAATAAGTTGTAATATATATATTTATATGTATAGGTATGTATGTATATGTGTATGTATACACACAATGAATACTACTCAGCCATAAAAAAGGATGAAATCTTGCCATTTACAACAACATGGATGGACCATGAAGGTATTACGCTAAGTGAAATAAGTCAGATGGAGGAAGACAAATATCAAATGATTTTACTCACATGTAGAATCTAAAAAAAAAAGCAAACAAATGAATTAACAAAATAATACAAATTTAAGCTCATAGGTACAGAAAACAGATTGGTGGTTACCAGAAAGGGAGCAGGATGAGGGTGGGCAAAATGAGTGAGTGGAGTGAGGGATGGTGATGGATGATGGTAATGACTTTTAGTGGTGACCACTTTGTAGTGTATACAGTGTATACAGATGTCAAATTACAATGTCATACACCTGAAACTTATAAAATGTTATGTACCAATTTTACCTCAAAAAATGCTACAAACTGTACCCCCCCCCCCACTAATATTAAGAGTGTGACCAGCTGAATTTCAATTTCAGAAGTCTGTTCTTTACTGCAAAGTTTAAAATACACATTTTTCAGTTTGAGAAAATGAAAACTGTATAAACCAAAGGATGACTACTCTGTGTATGTTAAGTATGTCTTTGTTGAAAACACAATGGTATACAGGCGACTAGAGGATTATAAATAAGTTGCGATCCAAAAGCCTGGAAAATCCATTGATACCTATTCCCTCATTAAAACATTCATAAATCACAACTAACATTTACTGGCCATTTGCTGCTTGTCCAGAGCTGTGCTAAGTGCTTACATCATTCTCTAAGTCTGAACAACTCTGTGAAGGGTGAAGTCCTATTTACCATTTTACTGATGAGTAAATTTATGCACAGAGCAATTAAATAGTCCAGGGTCATATTGCTAGACAGTGGCAGGGCAGAATCTGAATATGCAGACCATTTCTAGAGTCTGCCTTAGGATGAGCCATAACCATCATGAATTTCATCTCCTGCTGGGCAGGTCCAGAGGCTAGTCTATGTATCCTAGAACAGTAAAAGTAGTAATTACTAGGTAATAATAGTGACCATAGTTCTAGGACATAAAAGTATACAAAAGAACAGGATAAGGGAGAAAATACTTTTTTTTCTCCTGATAAGAAAATTTGCATTGATTCAAAGAATATACCTGTTCTATCGTTCTGAATGCAAAACTAGAATAGATTAATCTTAAAAGATTTCCATTTTCTCTCTCCTTAAACTATTTTTTTAAATGTTTACTTATTTTTGAGAGAGAGAGACAGAGCATGAGCCACGGAGGGGCAGAGGGACACACAGAATCTGAGGTATGCTCCAGGCTTCGAGCTGTTAGCACAGAGCCCCACGCGGGGCTCAAACACAGGACCTGTGAGATTATGACCTGAGCCGAAGTTAGACACTTAAACGACTGAGCCACCCAGGTGCCCCTGAACTATTTTTTTTTTTAATTTTTTTAACATTTATTTATTTTTGAGAGACAGAGAGAGTGCAAGTGGGGGAGGGGCAGAGAGAGACACACACACACAGAGAATCTTAAGCAGGCTCCAGGTTCTGCGCTGTCAGCACAGAGCCCAATGTGGGGCTTGAACCCATGAACCGTGAGATCATGACCTGAGCTGAAGTCGGACGCTTAACTGACTGAGCCACCCAGGCGCCCCTGAACTATTTTTTTTATGTTTATTTATTTTGAGAGAGAGAAAGCACAAGTGGGAGAGGGGCAGAGAGAGAGGGAGAATCCCAAGCAGGGTCTGTGCTATGAGTGCTGAGCCCAACGTGGGGCTCAATCCCATGGAAATGTGAGATGATGAAATGAGCCAAAATTAAGAGTCAGACACTTAATTTCCTGAACCACCAGGCGCCTCTTCCCTTAAATTCTTTAGAGTATGATGGTGACAAAGGTACTCTTTTACATATCTTTTTTTTTTTTTTTTTCAACGTTTATTTATTTTTGGGACAGAGAGAGACAGAGCTTGAACGGGTGAGGGGCAGAGAGAGAAGGAGACACAGAATCGGAAACAGGCTCAAGGCTCTGAGCCATCAGCCCAGAGCCCGACGCGGGGCTCGAACTCACAGACCGTGAGATCGTGACCTGGTTGAAGTCGGACGCTTAACCAACTGCGCCACCCAGGTGCCCCTACATATCTTTATTTCAGTGTCATTGGAAACTAATTTTTTCAAGCTAAACAGGAATAGTTCTTGGCTATATAAGCACTATTGTTATTTTCAAAATCTTGGGAATTTCAAAAATAATTTATCATTTAGAAGTAGCAAACAGGGGCGCCTAGGTGGCTCAGTCGGTTGAGTGTCCGACTTCGGCTCAGGTCATGATCGGGTGGTTTGTGAGTTTGAGCCCTGCATCGGGCTCGGTGCTGACAGCTCAGAGCCTGGAGCCTGCTTCAGATTCTGTGTCTCCCTCTCTGCCCCTCCCCTGCTCACACACTGTCTCTCTGTCTCAAAAATAAATAAAACATTAAAAAAAAAATAAAACAAAGTATCAAACAAATTTTATTTGGTAACTATCAGGCATTTTCTTCAGTTTCATAAACTTTCTAAAATTCAATGACAGTCATTTTTCTAGGAAAATAGCCAGGTCTTATTTCTCCTTATATAAACTGTTTTATTTTAAAATTATATACTCTTAGCTTCCAAATTTTTATCCACACAGGTCAATGAAATCATAATGTATTTTTGATCAGTATTTATTTCTGTATCAACTTCATCTTTGCTCTTTGCTCAGTGCAGACAGATCTAGACTATTCTAACCATTGTAGGAGTCTGTCTTACTACTTAAGGCTAATTTTAAAAAAGTGTATGCTTACACTTTAAAGGAAAAACAAAACAATCTTTACTGAAAGTTCTTGGCTGAGGCTTAATTTGTACTAAGATTCTCAATAAAAGTATACTCTTCCCTCAGATGGCACATTTTCTCTCCTTCAGCATCTCCAACTTTTCTCCTAAAGTCAGACTCCCTAATTTTCTATAAACATCATTCTCAAAGTGCCAGGATTCCTCTTTAACAAGATGGTTGATTTCACTTATCATATCTAGATAAATGATAAATGCTGAGGTTTTCTAGTAGTAGCAGTGATAGGTTATAGTGAGTCACCCCCTCTTCAACCCTTGTGACTGATGGCATGTACGTATGAGGTAATGGATCAGAATTCAGGCTCCAGGCTGTGGTTGAGGAGCAGCTTTTCTGTAAGACAATGTTAACTGTTACTGGAATTCTACCCCAAAACTTGGCACCACCTTGCAACTGAATGTTTCTCAACATTTACGGACAATGACGGGCCTTCAAACTTCTAAATGAGATAAGTCAAGGAAGTATTGGGGTGCTGGTCATTCTCCCCTTGGTAGTCATCCATGGACTTCCTCCCATAGTGATACCTAAATGGAGTCTTAATTAATATGAAATTAGCCAGGCCAGAGAGGTCCAAGGAGAGGTAAAAAAAAAAATTGAAGATACCAAAAGGGAATAGGGGAATTCAGAGAACTGCAAATAGTCTGCTACAGCTGCAGGAGATAGGAATGTATGGAAGAGTGGCAAGAAATGAAGCAAAAGAGTCTGGGTCTTGATGATAAAAGCATCTCTAAATGCAATTCTAAGTTGTTAAACTCTGTGTTGAAGGCAGTTGAGAGTCACAGAAAGTTTTGAAACAAGAACAAAGTATGAACAGATCCACTAAGGCTTTCGTGGCAGACTGAAAGAGAATAAGGAAACCAATCAGAAGCAATTATAATAATTCAGGTAAGGAATGATGAGGGATGTGGTCAGCTGTGAGAGATTAAAAATGAAAAAAATCATAGTGACTGACATAATCAGGGATAGGGAAGAGGGTAAAATCAAGGATGACTTTCAAGTTCCTGGTGTGGGAGCTGATTGAAGTAAAGGATTATGAAGTAGGTTTAGGCTGGGCAGAGGATGAAATGAAGCCAGTAGGGGGTAAAGAAATTGGATATCCAACATATGCTGATACTTATTGGACTGTTAGTTTTCCAGTACATTTTCTCTAGAGAGAAAAATCATCATTTTAAAGGTCATTTTAGCTCTCTGTTATTATAGAAGATCTACTGTGTATTTCCAGAAGCAAAAAAGAGGTCATGGTCAATGTTAAATATATTTATAACATATATTCCAAAGAATACCAAAATGGATTGGACCCATATGTTCTATTCACATTAAAATATATGTCACAATCCATCTGCTTTTAAAGTGTGTGTCAGAAACAATTTCCAGAACAACTGCCAAATATCCTGGAGATGCTTTAGTTCAAATTACCAATATATGCCATTGTACTTGAACTGTTTGCTACTTGGATATATACTAAATGTAGATACATGTTGGAAATCTATTCTTACAGACTTGAAAAAAATTCTTAAATATTATTTTTAAAAGATAAGATAGGAGAAAAAGACTGTTTTATGGTGTTTCACCTCCAAAATGCACACATTTTCTTGAAGGGCTGACAGCCAAGAAAAATTTCAAAGTATACTGCTAATATAATATGAATGTCTGGATAACATAACCAAATACATCGGAGTGAACTAAAACCCCAAACTGGACTCTTTACAAGTATCTAGATACTTGAAAAACAGACTAGCTCTGAATAATCCATTAAGATATATTTTATCCAGAATGAGCCATGTAGCCAGGTTTGCTTGGATGGAATAAATTATTGTCAAATTTCTGAGCCACAATTTGTCAGCATTTCTCAAAAATTTTTTTTATAAAATTCACACAAACAGATATCTAGTTTCATAATAATTATTAATGTGGACCTAGAGTGGCTTTACTTTATTCCTCAATCTGGCTCAACTTAGATCATGGTAGAGTAAACTTCTTATATACTAAGGTCTTAAAAAATCTGGTAGATAATTAAGAAAAGAAAGAAAAAAAAAGAAGAATAAAATAGAATAAAAAAGAAAAGGTAGCATGAAAGAAAAAAAAAAAACCCTGCTTCATATAGACATTACTGCATGCAGCAAAACTGTCATCAAATTCCATCTCTTTTGGATATATATATATATATATATATATATATATATATATATTCATCAATAATCTATTGAAACTGCTCCTTAAATATGCAAAGGCTGGTTTTAGTAGCATAGGGTAGATTTTTCAATTTTGTAATATTGGGAAAGACACTGTTTATGAAGATGGTTTCTTCAACAATAAAACACTGTTTAGTGGAAAAAATAGAGCTTGGAATATTTTTATTATAAATGATAAATTCAACATATTAGTGTAACATTATATTAGAAAAATTACTTACTCAAGAAGATCTGGGTCTAGTCCTTCCGATATCATTTTGTTTCTTATTGCCATCACTGGAACACCCTAATCAAAGGACACAAGACAATCAATTATTAAAAATGCCTCTTTCATAAAAACAGATAAATAGACCAATGAAGCAGAACTGAAGCCCAGAAATAAACCCAAATACAGATGATGAACTAATATTTGATGAGGGAGCAAAGCATACTCAATGGAGAAAAGACAGTCTCTTCAATTAATGGTGCTGGGAAAATTGGACGGTCACATGTAAAAGAATAAAACCTGATCTTTATTTTACACTACTCACAAAAATTAACTCAAAATGGATTAAAGACTTATATGTAAAACTTGAAACCATCAAACTCTTAGAAGAAAATATAGGAAAAAAGTTCCTTGACATGGGTCTTCATAGTGATTTTTGTGGAAATCACACCTAAAGGATGAGCTACAACATTTGTAAATAAGTGACACTATATCAAACTAAAAAGATTCTGTTCAGCAAAAGAAACCATTAAAAAAGTGAACATAAAATACCTACAGAAATATTTAGGTATTTATAAACCATATGTCTGCTAAGGGGTTAATATCCAAAATACATAAAGAACTCATACAACTCAATAGCAAAAAACACAAATAATACAATTTAAAAATGGGCAAAGGACCTGAATAGGCATTTTTCCAAAGAAGATATATGAATGACCCACAGGTACACGAAAAGATGCTCAATATCCCTAGTTACTAGAGAAATGCTAATTAAAAATCACAATGAGATATTACCTCTATGCCTGTTAGAATGACCGTCATTAAAAGATAAGAGATAAGAGATGCTGGTATGCACGTGAATAAACAAGGGAAATTTTGTGCACTGTTGGTGGGACTGTAAATTGGCACAGCCACTGTAGAAAACAGTATGAAGATTCCTTAAAAAATTAAAAATAGAACTACCATATGATCTAGGAATTCCAGTCCTCGGAATATATCCAAAGGAAATGAATACACTAACTCAGAAATATATCCTGTAGCCCTATTTTCCTACTAGTATTGTTTATGATAGTCAAGACATGGAAACAAGCTAAGTATCCATCAATGGATGAATGAAGAAAGAAGTTGTGGTATATACACACACAATGGAATTCTATTCAACTACAAAAAAATGATAAAATACTACCATTTATGACAACATGGATGGACCCTGAAGGTATTATGCTAGGTGAAATATGTCAGACACATAAAGACAAATACTGTATGATCTCATTCTATGTAGAATCTGAAAACAAAGCAAAACCACCAAACTCAGAAAAAAAAGATCAGATTTGTGATTACCAGAGGTGGGGGTTGGGAAGAAGGAAGGGGAATTGGAGGAAAGTGGTCAAAAGGTACAAACTTCCTGTTATAAGATAAAGAAGTGCTAGAAATGTAATGTAATACATGATGACTACAGCTAACCCTGCTATGTGATATACAGGAAACTTGTTAGGAGAGTAGATCCTAAGAATTCTCATCACAAGGAGAAATTTTTTTCTTTTCACTGTATCTATGTGAGATGATGGATGTTAACTAAACCTACTGTGGTAATTATTTCACAATATATGTAAATCAAACCATCAGGCTGTATGCCTTAAACTTATACAGGCTGTATGCCTTAAACTTATAACTTATACAGTGATATATGTCGATTATTTCTCAATAAAACTAGAAAAAAAGTAAATAGAAGCTAAAAAAAAAAAGCCTCCTTTATAGGTCTTCACATACCCCCAAAACAAGACCTTTTATATGGCTCATTATTTAAAATTGCTCTTCTTTTGCCTTTATATTAGTATGTATGTAGCCCTTGAAAAAATTTTTTCATGTTTATTTTTGAGAGAGAGAGAGAGAAACAGCATGAGCAGGGGAGGGGCAGAAAGAGAGGAAGACACCGAACTCGAAACAGGCTCCAGGCTCTCTGAGCTGTCAGCACAGAGCCTGATGCAGGGCTTGAACCCACAAAGTGTGAAATTATGACCTGAGCCAAAGTCAGAAACTTAACTGACTGAGCCACCAAGGTGCCCCTACAAGGTACACATTTTAACTGACTTCATGGAATCAGTGCTATCAATAGCACATCCCCAAATTAAATCATTTGCACTTATCCGTTACTAATTCTGCTGTACACACGTCAGATATCATATTCTCACTTTCTTATATCACCAAAAAAAAGGTGATAACTCAAATGATTAAAACTTTGGCTGGGATGGTACAATACATACTTAACAAGGTGAGTAAATGTCTTTTCAAATAAAGACTTCAGAGCTTTCTTTTTTTTTTTTTAATGTGTATTTATTTTTGAGAGAGACAGAGTGACAGCATGGAAGGGGCAGAGAGGGAAACACAGAATCCAAAGCAGGCTCCAGACTCTGAGCTGCCAGCAGAGAGCCCCATGCGGGGCTTGAACTCCCAGACCACAGGATCATGACCCGAGCTGAAGTCGGACGCTTAACTGACTGAGCCACACAGATGACCCTGAGAGCTTTCTACTCTGAAGTATAGTGATGTTAATGTTCTTTTCCTAATGGTCCAACTCCATTTGGATACATTATGCACAAAGGTCAAATAATTCAAAGAACTCTCCTGGGTCTATTTATATATCTTGCCTCACCAATACAAACACTAAGTAATGATAATGCTAATAGTGTACAAGTCACAAAAATACTAAGAACATATGAATCTTAAAATTCAGGATAAGAACATCAAAACTAAGAAAAGGATATGTCAGAAATAAATACAAATTTACTTGAAAAGGTAAATGATTTGATGATAAATAAACATTTATTGAAAGCTCACTTACAAAGCTCTAAGGGAAGAAGATGCAATCAAGTCTCTTTGTCAATTCCTGCTCTTCACATCATTCCAAAAGATGAGGAAATGTTAATATGATGTGTTAAATTTGAGGACCTTGATTATATCACTTTCAAAAGTAGAATCACTGTGCTTTAAAAGGTTGTACACATGGCTGGGACCCTCTCCGTCTTATCTCTTCATCCCATGTGGCAAAGGGGTAAGCTGAGTCAGGGCCCACATGGGGAAAAAGCCCAATCACTTCTCCACTGGTGCTGCATACTCTTCCCTTCAGGCCTTCCATGTCACTAGCCAGTTGTGTGACATTCAGTTTTGAACCCAAGATATAGAAGAGGCCCTTTAGGAGCACTGATAGTCCAGTCCTATTTCTCAGAGCTCTACCCTGAAGTTTCTGGCACCAACCCAATTAAGATTCCCCTGCTTTCTTTTGCAGTTGTCCCTTTTGTTTTCTAGTCTCAAAAGAGTAAATTTCTAGGGTTAGTGGTAGAATTCTGATATCACAATCCCATACCTTCAATGTTTAATAACACTATGGCAGCAGAGTGCTTTATGCTGAGAAAAGACATAATCAGTCCCTGCCCTCAGGGAGTAGTCTAATAGATGTAAGTGTTAGGTAATCACAGTACAATCATGCAATTGATACAGAGGTTTCTAGAATGGGTAATGTTAGACCCAAGGAAAGGCAGACTGAGTTGAGGACAAGCAAAGGATTTGCTGAGGTGAGTCTTAAAGATGGGATAGAAGTTTTGATTAAAATGAAAAACACAAAGACTTAGAAATATACACAATGTTTAAATAATCTATCTTACATAAGTTTTCTCAAACATATATTTTTAAGAACAAATATATACTTGTGTAGATAGGTCCCTCCCCAACAATGCTGATTATATTTTACATTTCACCTGATAAAATCTGCATTTAAATCTAGGCAAGTATATGTACAAATGTGAGAATCAAATGGATTATAAATTTAATATGAAAAGTCTTCAAATTTAATGACCATATATCTCTCACAAAAATGTTACAGATCTTGCCATATTAAATTCAGATCATTATTAACTACAACCCTCATTTTTAAAATCAGAAAATGTATTAACATTTAATTCTTACTTTTTGAAAAATGTCCAGAAAAGTTGGTTATAGAAGGAGTCATAAGTTGCCTTCTATAACCATAATTTCTTATTTCAGTAATGGAGGAGGAAAAGTCCAAGTTCTCTACAGCTTGCTAGGTTAAAGGAGGTTGGGAAAACAGGCTGTCTTTCAAATTTATAGGTTACCCAGAAGACTCTCTCTCCTGAGAGGCAGCAAAGGCAAGACTGTCATTTACAGGCCCTTGTATACATTCATCTTCATAACTGTTATGTTTAAATTATAAATTAGTAAAATGTAATCTACTAAGCAGTGGACATTTAAATGCATCCTAAGGGGCGCCTGGGTGGCGCAGTTGAAGCGTCCGACTTCAACCAGGTCACGATCTCGCGGTCCGTGAGTTCGAGCCCCGCGTCAGGCTCTGGGCTGATGGCTCAGAGCCTGGAGCCTGTTTCCGATTCTGTGTCTCCCTCTCTCTCTGCCCCTCCCCCGTTCATGCTCTGTCTCTCTCTGTCCCAAAAATAAATAAACGTTGAAAAAAAAAATTAAAAAAAAAAAATAAATAAATGCATCCTAAATGTTAGAAAGATGAAAATAAATAACACCTTTGTAAAAATTTCTTCAAAGCCATACTCCTTAAAGTAAAACTGTTCCATGGGGCAATCTTTAATAAATTCTAAAAAGTAAAATATGGTAGGTTTGGAAGGCAAAGAATGTGGAAGATAAAACTTTGGGCCTCTTGTTAGCTTACAAAGTTTCAGAATAAATGAAAGGGAAAAAAAAGGCAGTTACTTGCTTAGGGCCATCCAATGTGAACAGACACTTACATTTGGAAGAAAAAAGCAGGAGTTTAGAATATTTCATAAAAATACACTAAAGTGCTAAGGAGAGATGTGAAAAAAAGCAGAATTTTATGTTATATTTCTTTAAAAATACCTCTCTTTCTATTAACTATGGTTTGATGGTATAAGGTCTTGCTACAAACTCAACTACATGACTTATTTATTATACTTTAGCATAATCCATAGGACATCATCGGAAAGGTTATATAAATAAGTTACAAAGCCAAAAAAACAGAAGGGAGGAGAAATGTGGTTGAAAAAAACATTTCCTAAAAGATAGCAAAAAAAAGTGTGTATGAGGTAGAGATGAGGAGAGGCAGAGGGTAAGGAGTAATGGGGGAGGATAAGTTGGCAGAATTAGATAAGCTCCCTATTTTAACATTAGTTTTACGGACTTGGTTATAGTATAAAAATAATAGAAACCTAAATCTGTAAGCTCCATATTTTACCTTTCGTTTCTTAAAGCTGTTTACAGTGTAAGAATACTGATATTACCAAAATTTGGTGACTCTTTAGTCCTTTATGTATATGGATACAGATAAAAGAAAATACAAATAACTTACAATATCTTAGCCTAATAGAGACTTTTAACATTGTCATCACCTTAATACAAATCTCATAAAGCTTGACACAAAAATAATTTGGCCTGTGTTCCAAACGATGCATTCCAAAGGGATTTGCTGCTATGTTTCCAGTGATGTTGCTTAGAAAATTTGTTGTTTTGATATATTCTTCCTTAGGGGTTAAGGAACAGAGCTGGGTTTGTTAAACATCAAAAAGAAGTGTCCAATTTCTGATCTCCAAGAGACAAAGCTACTGGTGGTCTGAGGAGGACACGAGAGACCTCAAAACTGAAGTCTACTGAACTGTGGGATTATTTTTGGCAAGTGATAATGGCACTTAGTCCAACATAAGTAATGAAGAAGAGAGAAGGCAGCCATAAGTTTGATGTTCCAAAAAATCACGTCTGTATTTGCGTCACTGGAGAAAGTGTGTAAAGAAGCCACACTAATGAAATTATGATGGCAACACTAACAGTTACCAGTTTCTTATATCATAAAAACTGAAGGTTGCCAATATTTACATTTATGTATTGTGTTAATGAAAGACAAGTTACTAAATTCTTTTGTAAACCATGTTGAAATTTTCCTAAAGTTTTAGATTAGGAGAAAAAAAGGCCTTTACTCAATCTAAGAGATAAATGACCTTCCTTTTTCAAAGTATTTGTTCATAAAGTAACATAAAAATGCTCCTTATACTTTAGTTTGCCCTCTCAGTTTATAAGCTTGAATCACAACAATTCAGTTATAAAAGATGTAAAATATGAAGCTTTTTTCTCTACTAGGTCAACAATTAAAAAAAAAAAAAAAGATCTGTTGAGTTGACAGGTGGATAGTACTTTTTTTATTCGCAGGGAGAGGGAATGTGTAGGAGTTGAAAAGATGCTACGGGTTGGAAAAAAGGTAACCAGTCCTCTAATCAGGTTGTTTATTTAAAACTAGCTTAGTGAAATGAACTCAACCATTTCTTTGTTTTCTGATTTTCAATAGTGCTATCTTAAAAATACCTACACTGCCTTTTCTGAAATATATTAAGTATGGTGCTATAATTAGAATACAATTTTCAGGTGAAATATTCTATATAATAGTTAGTAAATGTTTACCGAACAAACCCTAACACAAGAGCAAGCACATACTCAATGATCTCCTTCTGGAAGTTTTCAGTGAAGGAATACAAGATTAATATAAATAACCTCTTAATCACTGTAAAATGAATATGGCTGTCCAAAAAAAGGGGAAGCTTTATTCCTAATGACTTGCGTAGATTTAGAAGATGCTAGACTCTGATATAACTCCAATACTGTTGCCACAAAGGGTTGTTGATTTGAACCTAAATATGTGGGGAAAAAAAGAGGTTCACATATCCTGACTGGTGCTATACACAGTGGTTTATAGTGGAGCGAAGAGGAAATTATGCCTTTTACAATGATTATCTTGAGAGATAAGTTCACAGTGAGAATGTATTTCTCACTGAGTGCCCATGATATATCTTTAAAGATGAAGGAACAAATCACATGGTAAAATGGACAAAAATGACACTGGCCATGACCAGGGCCCCAGGAAATTGGTGAGGTAGTTATTATTACTTTATTCATAAAAAATAAATATGTTAGCAATTCCCCATGTGCCTTTTAGCTATGGGAACTAAAGTTAACTTAAATCCCTATCAAGAAAAACCTTTAAAGAAATTATTTCAAAAGGTGAAGGATCTATTGTTACGAGTCAGTTCAAAATACAGCTACATCAATTTCCCCATGTGACCTATTTTCCCCCTGGATACTCTTGTAACATGATAAATATTAAGTGCAATGATCATGGTGCTTTGTGTTTTCTTTGCATTTTGTAGGTACTCAAGTATTTGTTGATTTAAGAGTAATTTGGAGCATTATAATGCAAAAATTATATCTAAAATTTAAAGACTGACTTTGTAGGCTAATTAATGCTAGAACTCCATTATAGAATACCTCAGCTACATTATAGCTTTGCTATACCACATTTCACTCAAATGATACTTGTTTATTGAAATAGGTATTCATTAAAATTTCCTAAATTTAACTACATTTCTACTTTCCAGGAATAAAAACTTAAAAAGAATTTCTCTAACAAATCATTTTGGAATTCACTACTTAAAAGTGTAATTAAGTTCAGATGGCCTCGTGTTCCATTTTTGAAAACTTAACTTACTTATACTAACTTATATGTACTTAGTCAAAGAGATTTAAAGAAATATCTCCAAATACAGCAATAAAAGCTATAAAAATAGAATTCCTAGTAATTAATTATAAAGATGATTCTACTGATTGAAATCACAAAATAGTCACTTTTGAATTAATTTTCCAATAGTGGTAATGTGAACTGGTGTGTTATAAGTCTCTCACTCAATGCCCCAGGGATCCACAGGTACCCATTTCAGGAGGTATGATCAGTATCAGCCATTCCACGTGGCTACAGAACCACAATGAAGGGCCCTGTATCTGTTATCAGTGTGTCATCAGCACATAGTCTAACCAACTAACCGAATAAAAGTCATTTGTGAACTTAGGCTAGGAAAACAACAAGGAAAGTTGGGATGCTGTCTTATATTATGAAAAACTGTGGTAAAATGTACTTATATCTAGAGACATTTTTAAAGATTACAGTATTAAGATGTAGATATCTTCAAGAAGAGAAATAAATATCATTATTTTTCCCAACAAAATTTAGTATTTTGAAATCTACTTCTTTTTAAAACATACAGTTAACACAGTATCATTTTTTCCAAACTATAAAACAATCCTTAGCAAAAAATTAACTTGCAAATGAAATATGTTATTGTATGTTACATTGCTGTCATCTATTCAAGATGAATTATCTTCCACACCAGGACTGTCTACCCCATTACGAATGCTTATGCTATCAGATCCTTGTCAAAAATGGTGCTAAAATGTCTTCCTCAACTTGATGGTCTATAAAACCTCTAAGATACTTCTCTCCCATGAGAGGTGAGCCTACTTCCTTATTATAGCTCATTTGCTTCTCTGGTCTTTTACTTTTTCTCCCACTGATTAACTGTAATCTTAGACAAATTTATAGTTAAAGCAAGAATCACGATATTTCTGAAAAGGATAAGTAAGTAACTACTTAACTGACATCACTATTATTTCCTCCTTACAGCTTTGGAAAACTTTTTTGTGAGGTCCCTTATTTCTGACAGAGGTGGTCAGTAGGAAAGAAGATAAAAGGGCACTGAGAAATCAAAGTTGGGTGACTAAAAAAATTACAGTTGGATCGGAGTAAAAGAACTATACCACATATTTCAGCAAGTATAAAAACTGTCATGTTAGCGTGTATCTTCAAAAGCTTAAGAACCTTAATAGTAGAGTACCCTTCTTCTTGTCACAATTTTTAAGTGAGTTGGAATGAAAGATATGAAATCACAAGTTAAAAACGTGTTTCTGCTACATGCCCCTTGTTTTTTTTTTTTTTTTTTTTGGTTCCCATTTTATATATCATTTAAAGGTGATTCCTATGAAATTTAAAACTATCTTAAGCTTATCCTCTAAAAGTCCCCTCTATGTTTTTGTTTGGTTAACTCCTTTTTCTTTCTTTTGTGGAAGTGACATAGGGAGGTATGGTGTTACAGTGAATTTAACGCAGATGAAATAATTTTATTGGCATTCAGCAAAATAAACAAATAAAGAATTGAATGTTTTGGCTTGAAAGGATTATTTCAGATAGGCCATCCTATATAAATTATTTTAATTATGATACCAATGACACACAAATATGACACAGGGAATAAATTCCTAAAGAAATATATTCTCTTCATACATACATTTATACTTAGGAAAAACCGACTTGACAAAAATTTTTAATTATCTCATATATTATTAAAAAACAAAGAATTCAAGTGTACAGCAGCCAGATCTCCTCCTACAACTCTAAAGGAGACTAATTCTGTGTACACCAGCTTGTTGGTATGTGACCACTCTTCAAATACGACTGAGGATTCTAAATGCTCTTGAAGTTCACGGTTCAAAATGTATTTTCTCCAGAGACTGTAAATACCATTAATGGTTAAACAACTAGTTCCTGGAAACAAATGATTTAAATCAACATTTTCTTGGCAACTGAATGCCTCAAAGGACAGCTATAATGAAAAATATGTGGTATCAGTAGTAAAATATTCTGAGCTATAGGTTTATGGCAAAGTGTTATTAGCAAAGAATATATGAGGAATAGATAAGGTACGTGCATATAGTATTACCAAATGGATATTGACAACCATCTTACTTAGTACCAACCCACTACATGTTTTTCCTCCAGTGTTCTAAGGAAGATGAGAAATCAGGAAAACAAATATATCAGGAAAAGCAAATTTAAAACCTGAACTTAGCAATATTATTATTTACCACTCTCTAACAAACACATACAAGAAAAGTAAAATAGCAAAGCACAAACAAAAGGGCAGGTACATCATTTAAGAGCAATACTTCTCAACATTAAATGTGTACACTGTACGACTGGCTCCAAACTCAAGGCAACCTGGGGAAGTTCAAAAGGCAGCCAAACATTGAAAAATCATAATTGATTCTGAAATCAATTGATTTGGAAATTATTGAGAAAATTGGGTATTTTAATGAAAATCTACAATCTTATTGGGAAAGTGAAACACTTTCCAGTAAAATAGGCATGATAATTCTTCACACATGGTTTCCTTAGAGGCTAGTTCATTGACTTTAGCAGAGAATAAGTAATTTTTTTCTTGGGCCAAAAATATAACAAAAAGTTACCTGTTTCTAGGCCTTCCAGATACTCAGGGTATGGGAAAGCATAGATAACACCTCAAGGGCTCCCAATTGGTGGCTAACTGTCACGGTTTTTGGCCTTTGGGGAAATCTTTATCCAACACTTTTTCCATCTGATATAAGATAGGATGGAGAGGAAGGAGGATAACTGTGGTTTCTTGAGTTCCACTGACCCCAATTCAAAGTTACCATTCTGCTAAGCTTTGCTTTTTTCTTTTAGTTGTAGTCCAATGTACCTGGCCGACCATTTAGTTGATGGGAAAGATAGAATATTTTCCCTTTTCAATTTGCAAAGTTGGTTAAATCATGTAATTAATTAAATGGGCAAATGTTCACTTGTATCTTTTCTTTATCCACATTTATACGTGTAGGAAATCAATTATTGCACATGCAGCTTTTATCTTCAATGAATAGTGTGATGCTAAAACACCACAGAAAGTTGCCCCCGGCACCCCAACCTTTATGTATTCAAAAAGTACTGACCTTGATATTGATTAGTCAACTTTAGGGAACAAAACACATGTTAATATAATACAGAGTCAGAAAACAATGGAAATACAAATATCATATAGTTAAAGTAAATCTGTACCAGTGCTTTCCACAACTCTGACTACATATGAACCAGAAGCTCCTCCTTTTTAAAAAAGTTTTTACGTGTATTTATTTTTGAGAGAGAGAGAATGTGAGTGGGGAGGGGCAGAGAGAGAGAGAATCTGAAGCAGGCTCCACGCTGCCAGAGTAAAGCCTGATGTAGGGCTCAAACCCCTAACCTGCAAGATCATGATCCGAGCCAAAGTTGGATGCTCAACCAACTGAGCCACCCAGAGGCCCCAGCAGCTCCTTCTTCTGACTACACTGTTGATCAGTGCTGAGGAATCTACCCTGGAATTCTCTAGACCATGAGAAGTTATACTGAGGTCATACCCCAAACAAGGTTTGAAAGCCTTTAACCACTCTCACAAAGACTAGGCCTAATCTAAAGAGCACTCTAATCCATACTTTATTATTTTCCTATGTATAAGGTGCATAACTTCCTGATGAACATCTTTAATAATCAGTGGGAGATTCTTCATCCTTAGTTAATGGAAGTCACATTTCCCCAAGCCAACATCCACTGCTGGCAACAGATGCATCAGAACCACCAAAACCAAGGAGATTATTCAATTCACATTTTAAGCCAGCCAAAGAAAATAGAACTTTAAAAAAGTCCAAGTGTCCGAAGAGACTGTTTTGGCAAATATGGTTTGAAAAAATACAAGTCATTAGCTTAATGTGGAAGTCGGACTTTCCCAATGCACAATTTATTACTGGCAAAGGATTCACCAAGCTCTGCCAGTAGAAAGGGGAGAACCATTGGAAAAGTGATCTATGTACACAATTCCAGTTAAGTTATAAAAGCAATATGTAATTTAGTAAAGGCTTGTGCTGCACTATTATGACAACAAACATTAAATCAGAATCAATTATCTGCCACATTTGGAACACAACAGTATTACTCACTGAAAAATCTTGTGTAAAATTTGCTGAAAAAGGAAAAAAAATCAGAAAATGCAAAAAAATGCCAGCAGGTGTTCCAGGAACATTCATTAATAATGAGATTCAAATTTGGAGATCAATTAATAGATCATAAACATAGAGAGAACTTCAGATCTCATTTTATGTACGAGGGAACTGAAACCTTGAGAGGTGATATGACCTGGACAAGGTCACTCAGGACTGCATGACAAAGCTAAGAAACTATACCATGTTGCATCCCAGAAGTAAAGATCTAGGTGTACTCCTAGTAATTCAAATTGTGTCACAGAAAAAGAAATACTTTCTGGAAATGTAATCATTATTATATCTCACAGAGGGTAATAATCTGGGAGTGACAGAAAAAGGTATAGAGACCAAAAAGCAAGGTGCTGTTTATTTCTCTGTTGAACTGGTACTTATGACACTTGAAAGATTCTGTTGGCTGCTTCTATTCAAAGAAGTTTATAATAATTAAGCAGTTTTAGTTGTCTAGTTTCTTAAACAGATTTGCAGGTATATGGCAAGTGAGGCAAGGCAAATTTAAAAGAAGTATATTCCAGGAGACTGCTAGGACCCAGGAAGAGGAAGTTTGCATGGCAGCTTAGAAAGAAAGCCAAAAACTCTGTGGTTCATCCTGATACCCAAGAAGCTTGAAAATTAAAAAAAAAGAAATCTTTATTTGTGACTTGTAGGATTTCTATGTCTTCTATCTGAAGTGAGTGATCACTACCTGGATGGTCAGAAAATTCAAGCTTTTATACTAGTGAAGAGGCTTGAAGGATTTGAGAAATACTTGTCTCCTCCCTGTCTTAGAGAGAATGAAATGATTCTAGACAATAATTCAGGAAGGAAGCAAGAGTACAGATTATAAGAGGGTTGAGGGCCTAGTAAGTGTTAAGACACTGAGTGGAAGAATATTACACTTTGGAAAAGATAAGAAACAACCTAAATGGAATTACAGGTACAAGACTCTGCTTATGGAGCAGCAACTCATATGTATATATATATATATATAATATATATAATGTTTATTATATATATTATATGTGTGTGTGTGTGTGTGTGTATATATATATATATATATATATATATATATATATATATATATAATGTTTATTTTTGAGAGAGGGAAAGAGGGGAGGGGCAGAGAGAGGACAGAGGGAGATACAGAATCTGAAGCAGGTTCCAGGCTCTGAGCTGTCAGTGCAGAGCCTGATGCGGGGCTCAAACTCATGAACCGCGAGATCATGACCTGAGCCAAAGTCAGATGCTTAACTGACTGAGCCACCGAGGTGCCCTGCAACTCATATTTTTAAATGACAAAAATATCAAGGCAATTAAAAATGAAAGAAATCCTATTATTGTCCGTAAGAGGTGAGAGAGTTTATGGCATTGTTAATTCCCTTTTGAGGATGCAGAAATGATTATTGAAGGATTTTAGGAGTAGATTTTTTATACTGCTGGTATATAATGATTTTTTTTCAGAAAGACAGGTATTTTTGAGACCTTGTTACCTTCCCTTTTGTTAATACAAACAATTCCCTACATTTCGGATGGCAGGCTTCTAAAATTCAGCCTTGACAACATGTAGCAATATGCATGACGGATGACAAACTACTCAGGATAATACCAGTAGCCGAAGTACAATTCATTTGATGGATTATGTGGATATTGGTCTTTCTCGACATTAATAACTAAAACTAAATTTTTAGTAGTGGGCAAACAAGAGAAACCTTAGTCACCCTCTGAGGTTGAGGAAAATTGGGCATTTTAATAAAAATCTACAATTTTGGTAGAAAAGTGAAAGGCAATTTCTTTTTTTTTTTTTAACGTTTTTATTTATTTTTGGGACAGAGAGAGACAGAGCATGAACGGGGGAGGGGCAGAGAGAGAGGGAGACACAGAATCGGAAACAGGCTCCAGGCTCTGAGCCATCAGCCCAGAGCCTGACGCGGGGCTCGAACTCACCGACTGCGAGATCGTGACCTGGCTGAAGTCAGACGCTTAACCGACTGCGCCACCCAGGCGCCCCATGAAAGGCAATTTCTAATGAAGCTACCCTCTCAAATTAGCTGGGATTAGGCTCCTCCTTGTAGGAAGTGGTCAGATTCAGTTTTCTTTCTATCTAGTCCCTCTGAATCCTGTTTGTTCTCAATCACAGTCAAGGAACTAAACCACCAAAGCAAAATAATTGATTAGAAGACTAAACAGAAAGCAGGAAGGCAATTTACTGTCCTGAAGTATAGAGATACAAAGCTATGTAGATTCTTCCCACATCAATGACAAAAACTGAAGGATTCAATGGTACAGATTATAATGGGCCTCCAATGATTCTTTTCCACTGCTGTGAGGCATTTTTTTCTAAAGCAAGGTGGTATTGTCATCTGTTCTTTCGGTTAAAGTTACAGTTTTGTAAGAATATGGATATAGGAAGCACAACTAGGTATGCAGATGCTGTTGAAGAACCATATTTTAGGTAATGAATTATGGCATTAAGATGATTATACTCCTGGGAAAGTATAAGCATTCAGAAGAACCAAAAGATTATGCTTAACAAGACCCACATAAGTATGATCAAGGGGCTTTAAACTGAAATCAAAGTATAAAAATAATCTTCACTTAAAACTGAAAGACTATGGATAACAATAATATGACAGGAGAAAAAATAGAGTGGAAGAACTAGCAGGTAATTATGAAAGAGGAGAAGTATAAACAAAGAGAAAACAAATCCAATAGCACCCTTCCTCTCAAAAAGTGTGTGTTTACAGACAGCAAACCTGCAAATCAAAATAAGTAAATCTCAGGGATTGTTACTTCACTTAATAGAAAGGAATTCATGAATGGGAGCTGGCATTTGAAAGGAATATATTAGAATGTTTTACAACAGAACGTGGAAGATACCTATAAATCAATATATATACACATATATGGAGATTCTTAAACGTGGGATAAAGGATCCCCCCACCCCCACCAGCCAAGTGAGGCTAAAAGAAGGCAATAGTTGTATTATAAAAAGGAGTTTGATCACCTGACCTGATGGAGGATTTAGATCAGGCTTTCATAAAATATGTTGCGAACAAGTACAAGCATAAGATACAGCCTTGGGGCGCCTGGGTGGCTCAGTCGGTCAAGCATCCGACTTCAGCTCACATCATGATCTCATGGTTTGTGAGTTTGAGCCCTGCATCAGGCTCTGTGCTGACAGCTCAGAGCCTGGAGCCTGCTTCAGAGTCTGTGTCTCCCTCTCTCTCTGCCCCTTCCCCGCTCATTCATTCTCTCTCCCTCTCTCTCTCTCTCTCTCTCAAATAAATAAAACATTAAAATTAAAAAAAAAAATTAAAAAAAAATAAGATACAGGCTTCATGGGGGACATTAGCTATCCAAATGTACCGGCAGCTTAATCTTCCTCAAATCAGAGTATCTGATAAGTTCCTATCACCTTGCTGAAAACTTCATCCTCCAACAGATAAAGGATATAATGAAAGGAAGTGATTTAGCTATTTCATACATGAATTTAAACAAAAAGCCAGAACTGAATTATGATGCAGAAGTGACAGGAACTCTGATAGTGACTGTGCCAAGGAAAGACAATCCAGGGCACTATCAAACATGTAACTACATTTGTGGTTGGATATTTTGACAGTCACTCATGATATTCTTAGGAAACAGGAAAAATGATAGATTTATGTATGGCTTAATGAGAATAATCCAAAGAATGATATGTAGATTCATGCAACCTTGAGGGAAACCTCTAGTTGCTGTATTCTTGATCTGGTCCTATAAAACGTTTAAAATCAGTAACTTGCAGAAATGGGAATGCATCTATATGTGTCCAGATGACACAAAGCTGGAAAGGAGAGTTAATATGCAGGATAAAATAGCACATACAATGAATATTGAGTGCCTTCCTGGATAAAGTGTTAAAGTGAATAGAAAGATGAGTCAAGATACAGTAGTTCCTCTCATGGTTCCTTTTCAACAGGGGCAATAAAAATATGTGTAAAAACAACAAGATATGGAGTGATAAATCCCATAAAAAAATTAAGTGGTTGGACAGATCACTGAAGGGAGATATTACCTCTAGCTTTACGTGTTGGTGGGTTCAGAAGGAACATGTCAGATTACTAGAGTTAGGACATGTAGTAATCAAGAGAAGGGGAATCTAGAATCAGAGGTGGAAAAGCATGGAGCTAATATTGAGAAGGGTTTGTGGTTTTGTCTGCAGAATGAAATGCAGGATAGGGAGAAGGAAACAAAAGTTGGGTAATAAGATTCTGGGATTCAGGTTGGCACAATAAACTGAAAACAATAAAATTAAATTTAACTTGGATGAACTTGCAGTTTTAGGAAGGCAGTGTAAAGATGTTGCTCCCCTCTTCTTGAGAATTACCCCCAAATAATTAGGCAAAAAGAAATAAAACACAAATACTAATTTTAATGGCTAAGAGGCATATATGAACCATAATGCATGAAAATTAAAAGCAGATAAAAGAGTGATTGATGACTTAGCATATCAAAGGAAGGCCAAGTCTATGTGCCTGAAGAGGGGATACCACAAAGTAGCACTTCCAGAACTTTGGAAATGTTTAGGAATTAGAAGCACCCGTACCAAAGCAAAAGAGAGGCGAAGGACTGAAATCAGGAAAATTGGGCCAAAAAACAGGATAAGTCTGAGGCAGAAGAAATTGAGCCCCTACTCATACTCAGTGACGCCAAGTAAAAGGCTGAAGCTAAGTGCCAAGCAATGCTACAGAATTAGTTAAAAACAAAACCTCACAATATATTATTTCTTAAATGTTTTCAAATAAATTTTAAATTTATTTATTTAAATTTATTTTGTCTCTCAAAATATTTTAATTGATGTTGTACATAGTGTAAAATATTTTTTAAATAGCTCTTAATCAGAGGAGCTATTTTCAAAATACATATATGCTCTAGCTCCAAGTCCCAAGTTTAGAGATTATTTTTTATATGATGGGAATCAGTAACATGTTTTGACAATGTTTCATGTCTGAAAACCACTGAGTTGGGGTAAAAAAGAAATCTATCACCAAACCTGTCAAAAGGTAAAATGACATAGAGGAAAATGTAGGCATTTTCATTCATATGTAAATACTATATGCCAGGTATCATTCTAGGAACTGAGAGTAGTGCAATACGCAAAACATTCTCTACCCTCGTGGAGTTTATATTTTAGTGATAGAAGAGACATAAAGTATGTAAAATACTGGCCAGTTATATGAAGAAAAAAGAAAAAACAGCAGGGAAGGGTAAACGGAATGGGGCCAGAGAGAAGGTAATACTTGAGTAAAAATCTGAAAAGAGTGGAGTAGTGAAACTATCAAGAAACCTGTGGAAAAGTGTTTCCAGCAGAAGAGCTGATGTAAAAGGCCTAAGACAGGAGACTGTATATTTATTTAAGGAACATCTGGCTGGAGCAGAGTAAGTGAAGATATGAGATCAAAAGAGTAATAGGGGAGCTAAATTGTATAGGATCTCATAGGTTTGTGAAGGACTTTGGCTTTTTATTCCTAGAGAGATGGTAAGCCATATGATTAGATAAATGAATTTTTTTTTTTTTTTTTTAAATTGTTGACCTTTTTTTTTTTTTTTTTTAACGTTTATTTATTTTTGGGACAGAGAGAGACAGAGCATGAACGGGGGAGGGGCAGAGAGAGAGGGAGACACAGAATCGGAAACAGGCTCCAGGCTCTGAGCCATCAGCCCAGAGCCCGACGCGGGGCTCGAACTCACGGACCGCGAGATCGTGACCTGGCTGAAGTCGGACGCTTAACCGACTGCGCCACCCAGGCGCCCCAGATAAATGAATATTTAAAGACTCATTTACAGGGGTGCCTGGGTGGCTCAGTTGTTTAAGTGGTTAAGTGTCTGACTCTTGGTTTTGGCTCAGGTCATGATCATGGTTTGTGAGTTTGAGCCTCATGTCGGGCTCTTCACTGGAGAGCCTGCCTGGGAATTCTCTCTCTGTCCCTCCCCCACATGCACACGTGTGTGTGTGTGTGTGTGTGTGTGTGTGTGTGTGTGTGTGCGCGCGCATGCACACAAGCGATCTCTCTCTCAAAATAAATAAACTTAAAAAAAAAGTCATTTACACATACATGTGATATATATGCTTCTGAAAAGCAATGAAATTTGTCGAAGTAATGAATAACAAAAATAAAAATGTCCAGGGATTTCTGAGAACCTTAGCTGGCTAACTGTAGACAATTCCTAATAATAGTACCTTAAAGTGAGTATTTAATAAATAATTGTGGAATAAATGGACAGTGAATTTATACTGAAAAGGAGGGGCGCCTGGGTGGCGCAGTCGGTTAAGCATCCAACTTCAGCCAGGTCACGATCTCGCGGTCCGTGAGTTCGAGCCCCGCGTCAGGCTCTGGGCTGATGGCTCAGAGCCTGGAGCCTGTTTCCGATTCTGTGTCTCCCTCTCTCTCTGCCCCTCCCCCATTCATGCTCTGTCTCTCTCTGTCCCAAAAATAAATAAACGTTGAAAAAAAAAATTAAAAAAAAAAAAAAGGAAAATATGAGTTTTTGAACTTCTTATAAAATCAGAAGCAATGTATCAACAATATAAAAATTATCCTAACATGTAGTTTTTTATCAAAGATTTCAAGGCATTCTTATAGGTATCATCAAATGGTTGTTCCTATTTCATAGTTTATATGTGTTAGGTAAGAAAAGACTAAATAAAAAGCCTTCCAGAGTCATCTTGAAAGTTTTCCTCTTCTGTTTGAAAGAGTAAAACACAGTTTTTCACAGTCCATATTTTAAGCTTAGCAGAGCTTTACTGGGTTCTAGCTTTATAAATATATTTATCAGGGGCGCCTGGGTGGCTCAGTCAGTTAAGCGTTTGACTTCGGCTCAAGTCATGATTTCACGTTTTGTGGGTTCAAGCCATGTAGGGCTCTGTCCTGACAGCTTGGAGCCTGGGGTCTGCTTGGGATTCTTTGCCTCCTTCTCTTTGCTAGTTCATTACTGCTCCCCTGCTCACACTATGTGTGTCTCTCTCAAAAATAAATATTAAAAAAAATTTTTTTTAATTATTTATCATAATTCACACTCAAAACTAGCCCTACTTTATTCTGATTAAAGAACTTTATATATTTGCATCTCAAAGTCTGGTTTATTTTTTTCTAAAGTCTAGACCAGTGTTTTTGGCTGCCAATGAAGAATTTTGAACGTGATAAATCCACTTCTTCTGACAGCCAGGAAAAGCGAATATACTTTCTTCTCCCCAGTGTCACTTCTGTTACTTCTAAATGAACAATCTACTCTTTCTGATGTCAGACAGTATTTGTTTTTAAATTATTTTGGTAATAAATAATGTCATGGATATCAAAAACAAAACTGGTCTTTAATATTATGACCTCTTTTGCTTGATAGAATTTTATAAATATGATATTTTTTTTAATTAACAGAAACATGATGAAGAGCTAGCTCCTTCAACCACTGCAATAGGACTTTCCACAAAAATGAAATCAACTTCTGCTGGTACAGACAACTGTAGATATTTTTTGGTATACCATGTAATGATTCTCAGAAAAAAACATGAATTCTGAAGTCATGTGATAGTAGAAGCTCTACCGTGAATGGCCAAGAGATTTAGGCTCTTTTCTATGACCAAGCCATTGACAAATGAAATTCAGAATAAAAATAAACTGCACTAGCATACAGGAATCAAGCTAAAGTCATATGATTTAAAAAAGAGTCCACTTTCATTCCTTTGATACATCCGAGATTTGCTATAACTTTATGTAAAGCAAAACAATTTACATAAATCTATATCCAACTACGTTAATTTGAAGTGTGAGATCAATTTTAACTAGAAAGATTTGACCTCTGTTCACTCTTTTATCAGGGCATTAGTTAGACATAGGAAAGAAGAGTAGAAAACTTGGTCACTCGGTTTAGCAGTTTTCTCAGAAAAAGTAACAACAAAACCTCTAGGGTTAAGAATTTCAAATGAGGCTGCTAGACAGAGAAGACAGACCAAATTAGCTTACCACTTGAACCATTTTGAGATATCTGGCATATCTTGGGTCCTTGGCTACAGTTAAGATATTTTCTGGTGTTACTTCACTTTCCTGTGGTCCAGAGTCTTGTAAACTGTTCTGCTGTAGAGAGTATTGCGTGTAAATCTTTAGACAATTCACAAAAGGGGTCCATTATGTTACTTAAAAAGGGATGTTTCTTCTTATAAATCTAAAGCAATCAATATAAAAAAATCATATTTCTAAATTTAAATACCAATAATTTAATTATGGGATATATGTTTCCAAATATTTACAAATAATTAAATATGATTTCAGAGGAAGTTCCACTTAATATCAACACTATATTGTTCCTTAAAAATGCAAATATATTCATAGCATTAAAAAATATTAGAATTCTGCTTTAGCTGTCCCCAGAGTATAGATATAGAACATGAATTATAGATGGACATATTATTTTAACGAAACTTCTAAAAAAGCTAATAAAACTATTTGATTTGCCAGTTATTCAACACTAGCAGACAGTGAATTGATTTTGTAGGTATCCACCATCTACAGAATTGAATTCCTCATTTATTCAGTAATCTTATTATAAGTGGATCTAGTCTATTCTTTTAACATCTTAGAAAGCAATACCTAGAGAATTTGTGGAAGAGTAGCCCATTTCTATGGTAAAATTATCTAGTTCTATATATTTCAGGTACTGATGGAACTATTAATGTTAATACTACTTACAATAAAGAATATAGGGGAACAGTCTTTTTAGATAAAAATGCTTTTATCATATAGGCAGTTCTCACTTTGCATGGTACTGTGTTAAGTGAAAATTGTCCATTTTAGAATCCTGTCTTCACTGAAGTGCAAAGATAGGTCTGTCTGTACACAGTTCTAGATTTTTCTATCAACTTGAACATTTGTTATGTTTATTTTTGTGAATTCTCACTCATTATATATATATTAGCTTTACAAGGTAGTTCCTGAACAGAATGAAATCAACTGTATGCCTACATATCTATGCTGAAATGTAGACAAATCAAGAAATATCTTTAAATGTTCATAGTTTTTAGAATATGAATGTGAATTATATATTAAGTTTTCCTCAGATCATTCAAATATAAATTAAACCTGTTGAAAACTCTAAAGCAAACAAAAACATCCCAAATCCCTTAGGTTTCTCCTGTTATATGGCACTGAGTAGATATATGTATTATTCAACTTTAAAATTCATAAATACAAAAAGTCCAAAACCCTTGATTAAATAAAAAATTCAAACATGACCCAAGTATGTTTTTGAAAAACATTATGGACAATAAACTCATACAACAGCACAATGGAACTAATGATAATTACACATGGGACGAATGAATTTCAAAACTCAGCTGTTAACTATGCGTAATAACCAAGATCTCAACAAGGTTTAATTATGTCAGCTCTTACACCTTTACTATTTAAATATCCATTAAATCCTCTATCATATCTCTCAACTGCCCTTCATTTTATTCTCAATCTGCACAATTGGATGTTCTATTGTGAGTAATGATAAGATCTGAACCATGAAATTAAAGTTGCAGAAAAATCAGTCTTTGACTCATATAGATTAGAGACTGAAATGAATGAATGGTTAAGAAATTGCATTGTTATCCTTTATCAGATAAATTGACTGTAATGGCAGTGGAAATTGTGTTAAGCAGTACTTAAGTCCATTTCAAAACATTTTACATAAAACATAGCAATAACAATGAAGAAATAAGAAGTTGATTTAAATATTATGAACATGCTGAATAGGTATTTTATTAAACTAATCAACATGCAACTTTGCTACAGTTTTTAAAACTCAGAAAGCCCAAAGAACTTCATAAATTCTCCAAATGAATTAATATATGGTTTTTAAATAAAATTGTCAAAATGTATCAAATCATTCTGAATTTTAGAAAATTTAGCTGTGATTACTTGTAATCAATTTTTTGAGACCTTAAATAGGCAGGATCAACACAACTGCAAAAGTTTTAAAGTACATATTGTAGATAGCATTCATAACACCTGGAAAAATATTCAAAATTAGACAGATACCACTTAAAAATTTTACAGAAACATATGACAGCTAGTATCCAACAAAGAATAACTACTAGGTAAAGTGAAAACATTTTCTTAATATTTTTTATACATGCCTTATTTTAGAAAAAGCATGGTCCATATTTAATTGAAAGGGCCTTGTAAAGTTAAACTCCTCTAACATATCTGGATTCCTTCTTGTATATTATACATATTCCAATGGTCATCATAGTGAAATTTACTATATAAACTAAATGGATGTTAAATTTTCTAACATCTAATTGTTAAGTAAATGGTCATCTAATTCATTCTCCAAATATGGGCTATAACTAAATTTATGCCTCCTTCCACAGCCTCGTACCATATGTGTTCAGTATATTTAATGAATTCAACACAGGTGCTGGAGACAGTGTAGTCTAGCAGATAAGAGGTAAGGACTCTTGGCACCAGACTGCCCGCACTGAAATTCCAGCTTTTACACTTATTTTCTGACCCTTGGCAAGTTACTTAACCTCTGTGTACCTCATTTCACCCATCTGTAAAGTAGAAGTGTAAGGTGAAGTTATTTACTTCATAGGGCTATTGTGAGAATTAAATGAGTTAATTTCTGAAAAGCGCTCAGAAGCACACCTGATAGGTACACAGTACGTACCCTCCACGTGTTAGTCATTATCATCACAGCCAAAGTAATCATAACCTAAAAAATATCCTGTGAAAAGTATCTCCACGTACAAATGCAGAATCCCACATAGATAAGAAGTCTATTGTTCAGTATCACTAGACAGATCACCATTTTAGTGATTATTTTATTTTGAATTTTAATACCCCACTGAGATACACTAGAGATCGTCTGTTCTGCAGCAGTGAGAATTTTTATTCCTTGAAATAAAAAGTAATATAAAATTGAAATGTATACAGAGCATAAAAGAACATTAAGACATAAGAACCAAATGCAAAGTGTGGACCTTACTAGGATGCTGATTTGAACAAATCAACTCCAAACCCACACTTTTTAGATATGTGGTATCTATAGATCAGTATCTCTCAAATTTTGAGAGCGACTACAAATCCTCTGGGGATCTTATTATGCTACAGATTCTGATTCAACGGGTCTGGGATGGAGCCTGAGAGTCCGTGTTGCTGACAAGTCCCCCAGGTGATGCCCATGCTGCTGGTGCCGGGAGCATACCTGGAGTAACAAGGGGTTAGATGGTACTTGGGAATTACTGTTAATTCTACTGTGTATGATAAAGACATTGTGGTTATACAAGAAAATGCCAGAACTTTCCAGAGATGCTCAAGGAGTTACACAGTGGTGAAATGGTATGATGCCCAGGATTCACTTTAGCAAGTGACAAAAAAGATAGATGAAGCAAATGTAACAAAATCTTTACTGGAGAATCAGGGTGGGTAATGGACATTTAAGTATTCACTGGTACTATTCTATTATTGTGTTTGAAAGGTTTTATAATAAAACATCTTAAAAGTACAATTATTATAATAATGTAGGAAAAATGTCCACAATGAACTTGAAGAATATTATTATGCTCGAGATTTTTTCTAGTCCTATAAATAGTTTCTCTTTCATAGGCAAGGAAAATATTAACTTCAGGGAGCCCTTCAAAATAACAATAAAACAGCTCACTTCTTTTCAAACCTCATTTTCAATCTTAAGGGGTTTAAAATCTTACTATTCAAAGTTCTACATCTTCATTTAACTTCTTCCTTCAAACCTGCTACTAGGTTTATCTGGCTTAACCAAGACAATCTGCTTGTGTTTCCTGGAACTCAAATACTTACCTGTGATTTCTCTGCAGTGGTTTCAGAATGTGATTCATTTGTGATACCAGTGGCGCTTACAGTAGAAACTTCAAATGCAACATCATCTAGGCCTGGGATAGATGACAACTGAGAAAAGAAAATTAATGTTGGTGTATGAGGATAAGATTAGCTGCTAAAACACCGTAAATTTCTAGGTGTATGTGTTTTAAATAGCAATCTTAAGTTTTTAAGCCTATAGAAATAGGGTTTGTAAAATCTCATCTTTGGTGTCTGAAATTCTCCATGCCATAAACTATTTAAAAGTGAAAGTCATGCACAAGTAAAATATTTATGTATAATTTATCATTAATCTAACTTAGCTTATAGCCCTTCTTTTCCTGGGAATTATTTTTAAAAAATGTAAGGAATCCTAGTGCAAGGAATAAAAAGCAAGGGCTTTGGAGTCAGATTGTGTAGGTTTAAGTCATGCTATGTGACCTTCTGTAAATCTCCCTAGACCTCAATTTTCTCCCCTGTAAAGTAGGAATAAGAAAACTTACCTCACAAAGTTATTGTAAAAAGATTTTTATTAAACATGCTTTGTAACAACACAACAACACACACACACACACACACACACACACACACACACACACACACACAATCACACAAAAAAAGTCCTTTGCAGCACATTTTAAATTTGAACGATCTGGGAAATGACAAAACTCTTGTCATCACGTTTTAATGACTGACAGCCCTTTTTTTTCTTTCTTTAAACATTTATCACCAAATGTTACTAAAATGTGTTATTTTTCATATACAAAAGGTAGGTATGTTGTCAGTGGTTATATATTTCAGGTTGGATCTGCAAGATCCACGCCAACCCACTTTTCTGATTTCTTTCTGATATCAGTGATAGATATTTGTCAGATGTTTGGCTGACTTTAGGGATTAATTTTATGGTTATGGAAATAATTAAGGTTATGGAAATGATTAAAGTTAACTTATCTACACAGTAACTTAACTTGTGACCATGGAGTCTAACTCAAGAATTGCCCAAACATTAATTAGACACATACTCATAATGAAGAATAATGAAAAAAAAACAATGGTAATAAGGTCTGAAGCAGCAATATTCACTGAGAACTGCTGACTGATGACAATACTTAGCATAGTGGTTATGGCCCAAATAGTTATAAGTAGGTATGGCTGCTAGGAGAGTACCTTGAACATGGTCAAGGCCAGGTATCCTAAATTTTCCAAGCTACAGAAACGTGCTGAGAGAGATATAGTGGCTGAAGTCCACAAGATGTAGAAAGTACGAACTAGACATTCTAATCCTTATGCTAAAGATGTCAGCCATTTTACTTCCTCATAAATATTCAATAAGCATTTTTTCAGATCAATTTTTTTTGAAAAAGGACAAAGTCACAAAAATATACTCATGTCTCCAGTATTTTATAATCAGGGAAAACACAAAACCTGCACATTTTCAAATCAAAACACTCTATTTTTGTTAGTTCTATTGTGTAATTTCTGACCTCAAAACTGGTATTCTTCATTAGCATTCAATATATTTGAATACAGAAAATAGTGATATTTTCTCCAAATTTTGCTCTGGAGACATGTGAACTTTTATTAATTTGTACTGTGTTATCAAATGATTACTATTGAGATAATTGTGAATTTTCCATCAAATGAACTATATAGAACCAGCCCAATTTGTTAACATGTTATTCACATGCTGTTGGCTAGAATAATGAAAGAAATTTCAATTCATGTGTATATTTAAACAGACTCAGGTAATGGTTCATAATAAGTATCATTTCCTTTGCAATTATAATGAATTAAAAACAAACACAAAACACTGTACCACCTCATGGATGCAGGAGCTAAACTGAATTCATTCCCAATTCAATTAAAGTTAAGTATGACTGAGAAAGTTGGTATATGCAGAAAATTTATACTATAAATTATTCAGAAATACAAACCTTTGCATCTAAAATATTTAGAGTTGTTTCAATTTGCTGGATACGAAGAGAAAGGTCTGCCAGTTTCTGGAAAAGAAAGATCAGAATAAAAGAACAAAGTCTGACTGAAAT
The DNA here is from genome assembly GCF_028749965.1 of Puma concolor. NCBI lineage: Eukaryota > Metazoa > Chordata > Mammalia > Carnivora > Felidae > Puma > Puma concolor. The sequence goes on along the minus strand of NC_141673.1, from coordinate 19,784,119 downwards.
GAGCTGTTAACAAGGGTTAACAAAGGGCAGATTTGAAAAAAACAAACCCGTGATGGTTTAAATATTAGTCATTTTCTAAAATACTACACTTTTACTTACATGAGTAGGAATGGGAGCTCAAGTAAGTATTTTTGTAACCTCCATTAGCATGCTTCACGGCTACTTTATAAAATTGTATTCACAGATAAGCAAAAGTTGTATTTTCAGCCTTATCAAACTCATCAGAGCCATATTCAATCATTGGAATCAGAAGGTAAACTTCTTCCAGGACAGAGTTTTTTGTTTACTGCTATATCCCTCATGCCCAGAGCAGTACTTGATACTTAACAGGAGTCTAATAATTATTTGTTGATGAATGAAGGAATTCTTCATAGAAGAGAAGAATAAAAATTAGCCCAAGACAGCTTGGAACAAGATCTGCCTTTATAAGTTACTTAAACACTTAAGTATATATAATTAGTCCCAAATTTAAATTTTTTAAGTTTGAAAATTAAAAGAAGATGAAATTAAAAGATGAGCAGTTCATGTTGGAAAGAAGTAAAACACAGAGAAAAAATTAGAGTACTAAAAAGCAAAAGGAATCAACCTACCATCAAAATCCAAGATAAAAACAGAACCAAAAGCTTACCATGCTCTAGTTATTCTGTAGAATTAAATTACCCGTGTGTGTATATACACTATACATAGCCACACAAGTAAAAGTAACACCATAAAATATGATCCATAAGAGCATTTATTTAAAACTCCCGAATCCTAAACATTATTATATTCAGTGACCTAGTCCAAGGCAGTTGGCCCATTGACAGTTGGCAGATGTGCAGCATCCTGACTTTTTTCTGGGTTATTATCAAGATCCTGACTAACTCCCAAGCAGAATTTTAACACTACAAGCAATGGTCATTTTGCCCACATTTAGAGGGGAAAAAAAACTGAAATGCAGTCACAATGTAGTTAGAGCTTCACAAGACATTTTTAAGATGAGCATCCTGGTATCTACAAAGCTACAATTTTATATTCTATAATAATTTTTTTATTTTATAATGTTTAGTTCCAACATTAGAATCTAGTTTTAATGGCACTCAAAGCTTTCATTTCTTTTAACTTTGATTTCTAGCATTTGTTCATATAAGTCTTTAATGTAAATACAAATACTGGTTTACAAAACATATGAATGAATTCTCCAAATTATAAGTGTTTTCCTGGAAGTCATGAAAATTACATTTTATGCAGATTTCATCAGTATTTTATAGAGAAGCTTAGTAACTGCAGAAATCCTACAACAAATTAATTTGTAAAGTGAGATAATTTCTAGCTTATTTATAAATACATGCATTGGTTTGATTAAAGTGAATACAGAAAAAGATGAATTAAAAATTGTTTAGATATATAAATGCACTTAAAAAAATTTTATTAATGTTTATTTATTTTTGAGAGAGACAGACACAGACTGTGAGCTGGGGAGGGGTAGAGAGAGAGGGAGACACAGAATCTGAAGCAGGCTCCAGGCTCTCAGTGTCCACACAGAGCCCGATGTGGAGTTCGAACTCACGAACCACAAGATCATAACCTGAGCTGAAGTTGGATGCTTAACCAACTGAACCACCCAGACGCCCCCATATAAATGTACTTTTAAGCAATAATCACCAGCATTGTAAAGGCCCCAGCATCCACGTTATATGCTACACCGTATATGCAATGTATCATTTGAAATCTCACACCAGGGGCACCTGGGTAGCTCAGTCGGTTGAGCTTCAGACTTCGGCTCAGGTCATGATCTCAAGGTCAGTGAGTTCGAGCCCCAAATCGGGCTCTGTGCTGACAGCTCAGAGCCTGGAGCCTGCTTCGGATTCTGTGTCTCCCTCTCTCTGACTCTCCCCCGTTCATGCTCTGTCTCTCTCTGTCTCAAAAATAAAAAAACACTAAAAAAAAATTTGAAATCTCACACCAAATGCTTAAAGTAGGAATGATTATCATGCCAATTTTAAAGAACAGAAAACTGAGTTTTCATATAAGTAAAAGCATCTGAACTTAAACACTCCAAATCGAGATACAAAGATAGTAACTATCTTTCAAAGAAAGAATTTTTACATTGTTTGAAAGAATCATACATTGTTAGAACATGATGCCATAGACTCTGGGTGATGATAATGTGTCAGTGTACATTGTAACAAATGTACAACACTGATGGGAATGTTGATAACGGGGGAAGTTGTGGTTGGTGAACTCTGGGAGGCAAGGATCACATGGGAACTCAATGCTTTCTGCTTAGTTTTGCCGTAAACCTAAAACTTTTCTTAAAAAAAAATTATATATATATATATATATATAAAATTAAAAAATATGCACACCAAGATGGAAAATTCCCAGGCACTGCATAGATAGAAATTTTGTTATTCAAAGCTAGTAAGTAATCAAGCCATTTCTCATGAAAACTAAGATGCTACTGTGCTTTAAAAAAAAAAAAAAGGAATCAAATTATTCTGATCTAATTTCTAAAATAGATGTTATTTATCTGGAATTATTTTTTTAATTTTTTTTAATGTTTATTTTTGAGAGAGAGAGAGAGAGAGAGAGAGAGAGAGAGAGAGAGAACACGCTAGCGAGCGTGAGCGGGGGAGGGTCAGAGAGAGCCAGAGACACAGAATCTGCAGCAGGCTCCAGGCTCCAAGCTGTCAGCACAGAGCCCTAAGCACGGAGCCCGATGGGGGGCTAGAACCCATGAACCTTGAGACCATGACCTGAGCCTGAGCTACCTAGGCACTCCTATCTTTATAAGGATTTAAAGCAAACCTGAAATGCCTTGATTTGGGACAACAGGGTAATTTGCAAGGTACCTGAAGTTTGTCAGATAAGCTGAAAATTTCTTGATTTATCACCCACCTACTTCTAAAGAAGTGCATTTCATTAAAGTGAAAAAAAAAAAAGATGAAATAAATATGGAGTTAATAGTTGAACACGGAAACAAAAATAAAATACTGTGGTTTTTCAGGTTTGTAAAATATCCAGTTTGCATAGCCAAGTCTCAAAAAGAGAAACAACATTTTAAAATAATGGATCCCTTGGTATATCACACTGGGTCGATTATCTCCTATAAACCAGAAAGGGAAGCAATCAGTGGTTTTATTAAGCTTCATCTGACACTTAAACCCAGCAGTTGTAAAAGTTGTAGCAGTAAATATAGTTTTTAAGCAAGATTATTTGGTTGAAGGTTAAGTCTGATGGTGGGATTAAAAACTGGATGCAGAAGGTAAGCACTCTAAAATTTGTTACGTTATGTGAGAATCCCCAGCATTTTTTCCCTATTCTTAAAGAATTTAGAAAAAAAACAGTTTGGAATATTTAAAAAATGATTAAAAACTCAGTATTCTACACATGTTACAAGTCTGAGTCAAAATAACACATATGATTGCCCTGTTTACAGAATACCTTTGACTTTAAAATTCATTATAAGGTTAAATTTCTGCTCAGTTTTATCTATGATATGCATAGAACTTACACTGCACTTCCTACCCCATCCCATTTTAAATTTGCACACCCGATGGGCCACCATAAGATTTTTCTGAGTAGTGTCCAGAATAGAAATACTGGGGATTTGTGAAGAAAGAACTTTGTAACTTGGGTCTGATTCAACTACTTTCCTTTCTCTGGCTTCCAACCTTTCTCCTCACCCTGGTTTCAGTCATTAGAAGAGTTATAAAGTACTCTGGTATCCAGAAAGTTTTTTAAAAGTTAAGTTTTTCACTTTTCTCTTTCTTTTTTAAAAAGTTTATTTATTTATTTTGAGAGAGAGCATGCAAAGGGAGCAGGGGAGGGGCAGAGACAGAGGGAGAGAGAGAATCCCACGCAGGCTCCGCCCTCTCTGCTGAAAGCCTGGAGCAGGGCTCTATGGATCTCAAGAACCATAAGATCATGACCTGAGCTGAAATCAAGAGTCGGACACTCAACTAACTGAGGCACCCAGGCTGCCCTTCACTCCCCTCTTTATTAGAGAACTGCAAAACCAGTATTAGTGATGAAGAAAGAGCCCTTATCATTTGTTTCAAATTTAATTCCAGTTTGAGTTTAGCTGTGATTGAAGTTGCTACAGTTTGTATTTGGTTCAAACCAGATTATATGAAAAACAAAAAACAACAACGATAAAACTCCCAGGTTTTCTTCTTTCCCCGTTCATTTCCAATTCAAAAAATAGCACCTAAGTTTCCTATTTTGCTCAGGAAAACAGTCATTTTGGCTCTTGCTTAAGGCTTTAACTAAACAAGGAATACAGGTCTAACAGGTGCTATTGACAAATGACAACCCATTTTGAAAAATCACATTGATCTTAACTCAAGGGAAAAAAATAGCATTTGATGTTTGAATACATATGTTATGTCCTTGGAATATATCATACCATATCATATCATATCATATATCATATCATATCGAAAAAGACATAACATCAAAGGATATGGCATAACAAAAAAGAGAATACAAATCTAAAAAATAAATTTTGAATAGCTCATTGCAGTCTCTCACTCGAAAATGATGTAAACATGCCTCTTACCCAGATCAGAAGGTGCAACGTAACAGAAGAGTGAAACGCTTTTGATTTTTACAGTTATTAGATCAGAGCTGGAACTCCAAGTCTGTTACTTTCTAGCTGTGTGAGTGTGGGTAAGTTAGAGTAACAATTGCAGCTATAAATACTGTGTAAACAAATACATGCCTAAAGAATGAATAAATGACTAAGCAAATGATTTAAATCTTTCTACATCTCAATTTCTGTATTTCTAAAAAAGAGATAATTGGACCTCTCTCACAGGGCTGGGCTGTGATGATGAAATGCATGTAGAGCTCATAGTACAATACCTACAGAGTAAGCACACAATAAATATTAGTTATTGTCATCACACCAAGCCAACAGTCTATAACTGACATAAATATCCAAACTGCTAAAATATGAATTGTAAATAATGAGTTATAGTCACTAGAGTCAACCCTAGACCACCACCCATTAAGGAGAAAAAGGCGATAAACTACCTGTAAACTTCATGAGTTTTTGGTCAACAAACTTTTCTCTAGGGTTCAGGGAAGAACTAGGGAATAGTGAAATACTCAAAACAGTTGAGGGAAAGTTGAGAGAGGAACAGAGGGGGTTAAAGAGTGAATCAGGAGGCTCTGGTAATGCATAAGCAAGCAATAAACAAGACAGGATTATTGTTATACTGGATTTAGTCTTCAGTAAATAGCACTCATTTCCTAGGCAGTGAAAATTGTTAAGCACTACAAAGGTGAGGGGCTATCCCTGCCTCAGGGCAGCTTAATCAAGTTGCCCTCATAGCTGTGTTTGCTGGTTGTTTTATTTTTTTAACCTGGTGAGGAGGAGCATGTGGATGGAGTATTTGCTCCTCTCTGCTACCGATCCTTGAATTGTCTCTCTCCACCCTACCCTGGTATAAAAAGTGAAGGACTAAATCCTTGGCTTACTGCTCTTTAGTCAGTCAATTCTATATCCCATTTAGAGAAGCAGCAGTAGGAGATAAAACTCCTGGAAGTAAGCGCCTAGCCTCTGGTGCTTAGATAAAATATAATGAACTGAGTCTCTTACTCTATCGATTATCATCATAGTTCACTTTCTTTTGTTTTAGTGAGAAGGCAGAAGAGATTTTGACTAGAGATTGTTAACTAGACAAAAATAAGATGTTATACAAATGAAAATAGTTTTCCTGTCTCCATGCAATTTTTGTTAATAACAACACGTGTAACAAAAACTACTTGCGAGGGGCGCCTGGGTGGCGCAGTCGGTTAAGCGTCCCACTTCAGCCAGGTCACGATCTCGCGGTCCCTGAGTTCGAGCCCCGCATCAGGCTCTGGGCTGATGGCTCGGAGCCTGGAGCCTGTTTCTGATTCTGTGTCTCCCTCTCTCTCTGCCCCTCCCCCATTCATGCTCTGTCTCTCTCTGTCCCAAAAATAAATAAAAAACGTTGAAAAAAAAATTAAAAAAAAAAAAAAACTACTTGTGAAAGCTATACCTTATAAATAAGACCGAATGAACTAAATACTATTTTTATTTTTTATTTTTAATTTTTTTTTCAACGTTTTTATTCATTTTTGGGACAGAGAGAGACAGAGCATGAACGGGGGAGGGGCAGAGAGAGAGGGAGACACAGAATCGGAAACAGGCTCCAGGCTCCGAGCCATCAGCCCAGAGCCCGACGCGGGGCTCGAACCCACGGACCGCGAGATCGTGACCTGGCTGGGACGCCTAACTGACTGCGCCACCCAGGCGCCCCAACTAAATACTATTTTTAGTGACTCACTTGTGTATGATCTCATTTTACTCCTCTTTCTCCTTTTTAAATCCAACTTCAACCCAGGGTTCCCATTTTCTTCCCCATTCTCTTTTTTTTGGCTTTTTAAGAAAAAACAGGGCTCCTTGAACCTGATATCTAATCCTTAAACTAGGTACTCAGTCCTCACTTCACAAGTCATTTGCTGAAAGTATTTTCATTATTTTCATAATTATATTTGATACTAAAGTTATGTTTCGAGGCTACTTCCCCAACCATCTTCTGGATCAAGAAATGTAAAATGATTTTAATATAGACTGAAAACTATGTGTATGTAAAAATATACATCTCTGGCGAAAACATGTAAAATTTCAAAATTAAAAAAAATGTTTTCAATTGTGAAACCCTGTTATTCCTTTTGTTCTCTTTAGGCACATAAGCCTTACTGAACTATCTCACAAAGGCCTCTAGTAAATTAATTCAGCAGAGGTGGGGTGCAAGATTGATGATATAGAATCAAAGAGGATTTAAGGTATGTTATCCCAATAACTGGATGACAAGAGGTCATGGTACATGAGTACCTACACTGCAGTTCTTGTCTTACTCATTTGCCACCTCCAAAAGTACAAGATGATTTCTAGGCTCCTCATTAAACCAGTATCACCAGACCTACCTCCTCACAAACTGTAGAAAAGCGGTTGAGGAACTGTACAGTATGCACCACAAATTGGTTTAGAAATGCCACCGTTCTTTTCTGTTGAATAGCTGGCACCTGTGTCATGTAAAAACAAACATGATTTGTACAGGAGGAAGTACACCGTGCAAACCCTTTGACGTCAATTATATATAATAATAATAACGGGGCATTTTTGCTGTATTATATGAGTTACTCTAAGTACTACGAATAGTCACTAACTCGTTTTCCTAAACTGTGGGGTGGGGCGTCTAATGACAGAAGCCGCAAAGTTTGAGTATGCGCTTTGGATTCACAAACGTGAACTTTAACAGATAAAAGGCAACACACATAAACACACAAAACTTGCGGGCCATATAAAAGAGGTAGGGTTAGAGGTCGCAACCTGCTCCTATCGCCGTCGTGTAACCGGAGCGTAGAGCGACTCCTAATACGGGAAGCAAAGACCAGAAAAAGTACACCACCCCTTTAAACGGATCAGGAGGGACCCCTTTTTAAGGTGAACTGTGGGACTCTTCCCTCCCGAGGGCAGGACCAGAGAGGCCCGGGGCCAGGGACAGGGTTGGATATGGAGAGGTGGTGTGTCCCTGGGAACCGAAGTTTCCTTCCCCATCCTCCTCCCAGGTCGCCTAAGTTCAACTCGGTCGTTTACAAACCTTCGTCAGGTCTATGCCTGACCCCATGAGGGGAAGCCCGTCCTCATCCATCTCCTCAGCGGGCGGGGGACCCAGGGCTCACCCACAAACCCCTCCCAGACCGGGCCCGCCCAACCCGGTAATAATGTCCAAACACCTCCCCCTAGTCCCCGCCTCCAGGGCCCTTCCCACCGGAAGGAAACGCCTCCGCTTGCCAATCACGCCGCTGCTCCCGTAGAACCCGGCTCTTTGCGCGGCATTCTGGGATTGGTAGTTCAAATCGGGATTGTGACTACGTCAGACGCAAAGGCGCGCGCGGGGTGGGGCAAGACTGTAGGTTTAGCAGTAAAGTCTTCAAAAGGGGGTAAAAAGAAAAAAAAAAGTAAAACACTGAGTCTGGGTAAGATTATTCCTGCTTAGTCCTGTCATATGAATTGCAAAGTCATTCGTTAATAAAACCTATACATTTTTAAAATCCTGCTAAATCCTGGGTACTCTCCTTTAGGTCCTGTGGGGAATACAAAGATTGAGTCAGGTTTAGCCTGCTGCGCTGGAGAGGTTAATGTCCTGAAGCAGGACACAAAACTTGTTTCCTAAGGACTTTAAACATGAAATAAAATGTCAAATGCTACAAGTGAGGCAAAAATCGATGAAAGTGGGTTTTTTTGTTTGTTTGTTTGTTTGTTTGTTTTTCACTTAGATCATCAAAAAGGTACAACAGACAGACACCTGGACAGAATTTTGCATCAAGGGGTTTGACGATCTTGGCTCAGATTTTGACGGTTCACCTTAGCACCTATAGGACCTAGGAACAGCCACCAAACCAACATGTGATCCCCTTCGTTGTAATTTTCCGTCTATACAGCCACATCTCAAGTTCCAACATTCTCTGATGCCTGGGTTTCTGTAATAGCCTCTTCCTGCCTCCATCTGTGTTGCTCTGACTGAAACACATCGTAGCCATATAGTGACTGTTTAAAAGACAAACCTGATTATATTACACAGGATATAATTTTGCTTCTCATTTCTCTCAGTTTAATGTGCTTACAAGGCCCTCTGTATAGCTCTTGCTCACCTCTCTAACCTCACTTCTCACTATTCCCTCCATTTAACTCCCCCAAATTTCTTTAAGTTCTTGAAACCAGGAATTGCTCTGGGAATTAAATATGTTGTCTCCTTTGCCTAGAACAATCTCCCTTGTTCCCTGACCACCCCTGCCTAACTCCTACTTATTCTCATCTCCTTTATCCTTGTTTTCAACGGTTTGAATACTGTGAACTTGGATGTAATTTTCTTTGTATTTATCCCTCTTCAAATTTGCTGAGCTCACATCTGTGGTTTGATGTTTTAAATTTTGGAATATTTTTTGGCCATTAAGTTTTCAAAACAAAGTTTTTTTCTGTCACATTTCCTCTTCTTTTCTGGAACTCCAAAATACATGTATGTTAGATCACTTGACACTGTCCAAAGTTCATTGATGCTCTGCTCAATTTTTTCTGCCTGTGCTTCAGAGTAGATAATTCTTATCGACTTATCTTCAAACTTACTGATACCTTGTTTTCTAGTGTTCAGTTTATTATAAAACTACTTATCCAATGAATTTTTATTTTAGATTTTTCAGTTCTAAAATGTCCATTTTTAGGAGTTTCTATTTTTCTCCTGAAATTCCCTGCACCCATCTTGCCCTGTATATGTGTGTGTGTGTGTGTGTGTGTGTGTGTGTGTGTATAACCATTTTATTTAATTTATTTTTTAATTTATAACCAAGTTAGTTATCATATAGTGCAACAATGATTTCAGGGGTAGATTCCTTAGTGCCCCTTACCCATTTAGCCCATCCCCCCTCCACAAGCCCTCCATTAACCCTCTGTTTGTTCTCCATGTTTAAGAGTCTCTTATGTTTTGTCCCCCTTTATGTTTTTATATTATTTTTGCTCCCCTTCCCTTATGTTCATCTATTTTGTATCTTAAAGTCCTCAAAAATATGGAAGCTTCACGAATTTGCGTGTCACCCTTGCGCAGGGGCCATGCTAATCTTCTCTGTATCATTCCAATTTTAGTATATGTGCTGCCGAAATGAGCACCCCTGTATATATTTTTTAAAACTAATTTATAATTGTCACTTTCAAGTTCTTATCTAATGATTCTCATATCTGGTTCAGCTATTATGTCTGCTTCTGTTGGCTTTTTCTTGATTATGTGTTATATTGCCTACATTTGGGGATGCTACATAATTTTAATTTTTATTCCGGAAATGGTGGGGGAAAAAAAAGGAACAATGGAGATTAAGTGAGGAACTCCTTCAAAACCTGAGTTGAACTGGTGCTAGGCTATAGTTTTAATTAGATTGAGTTCACTTGGAATTAGCCCAACTCCTGGTCTCCTGCAAAGGCTTGAGCTCTTTATCTTGTCAATATTTGAGTTAGAGGGGAATGGTCTATGGTTTCAGAACATTTTGGTTTGCCTTTGTATTCGACTTCAGCAAGGCCCAGGAATCCAAGCACCACGAGAATGTGCAAGACTTAGTGTATTCTCTCTACTGCTGCTTTCTTAACAACCTTGGGGGTGGGATGTAGGCCTAAGTGATTTGTTTTTGTCCCTCTAGACCCGACATCTCTATAGAATTTAGTTCATTAAGCTCTTATTCCATCCACTGCTTTCCAACAGCCCCATGGAAAAGTATGATTTTTGTTTTATCTGGTCATCATTACAACAGATGTGAGAGGTTTTCTTGCATCTTTATTCATCCTAACAAGTAGCAGAAGCCTTATCGTCCTATCCTTAGAGAAGCGGATCTGCCAACATTAGGCTAACTGTTCCTCTGAATATATGCCTCTCTAGCATCCTCCGGATCACTTTATCTTAGCACATTTTAGAATTTTTTTTTAATGCTTATTTATTTTTGGGAAAGGGAGAGACAGAGTGTGAGTGAGGGAGGGGCAGAGAGAGAGAGAGAGGGACAGAACCTGAAGCAGGTTCCAGGCTCTGAGCTGTCAGTACGGAGTCCGATGCGGGGCTTGAACTCACAAGCTGTGAGATCATGACCTGAGCTGAAGTCGGGTGCTTAACTGACTGAGCAACCCAGGCTCCCCAATCTTAGCACATTTTATACTTGCCTGTTTGCCTAAATGTCTACTAGACTGTTGATTCCAGGCAGAGATTCTGCCTTATTCACTAGTAAGGCCCTGGCCCAATGACTGACCTAAGGTAAATCCTTAAGTATCTGTCAAATGACATTTGGGCCTAATGACCCTTGTGCTTCCATATCGTACTTGATCTTCCACTTGATCTTTGATTTAGACCGCACTCATAATTCTGAGTAAACTCATTCAGTTAGCCACCCTTGAGCACAGTCCCCAACTGGCCAGCCTAGCCTTCCTCTTCAGAGCCAGGAGAGGCTCCCAGTGATAGGAAAAAAACCAAAAAACCAGACAGTCACTTCATGGTTATGTATGTCATCTGTAAGTAGTAGGCATGCATACAGATGGTATAGAACTACAGAAACATGAACTTGTTCTTAGTCGGCCAGGTGACAATTTTTTTTTTCAAACTGGTTTGGTTTCTTAAAAAAAAAAAAAAGACAAATGTAATGCTAGATGTGATTTTTAGTTAACAGAAAGAAGACTGGCTGCTTCTCTCTGCCTCCTGGGGTCCTTGATGATTACTGCTCATCAGTCATCCACAGCTCCTGATAAGCAGTGCCATTCACAGTTTAATAACTGAATTTCCAGGACTACTACAAACAATTTATAGCTAGAAGTCTTGGCCAACTGCCAGAAATCCTCTGAAGTATGTACTTCTTCCTCCAGGCTTTCATTGGAAATGTATTACCAGGTTTCATTTACTATGGTGAATTTTGGAGGCAGTGAAACAAGTAGACTATAATGAATACTTATTTCAAAGGGCAGATATATATATATATATATATCACCTGCATACATCCATTCAATAAAAAAATCTTAAGAATTTTTCAATGGTATGTTTTCACAGATCACTAGAAAATAACTTTAGTTTTATCATGGATAAGTTCTTAGGTAAGTGGAACAAGGAGAATTTGGTTCCTATTTTTCTTTTGCATTTCTTCCTGCTCTGCTACAGGATGAATAGAGGGGTGGGGTGTTTCTTCATAAAAGTGGGAAAATAAAATTAAATGTCTCCTATCTGTTCTCACCACCCCATCGCTCATGAAGTGATACAAATTATCTATTGGGACTTGGTTAAGGGAAGGAATTTTAGCCTAATTATTTCAAATCTGTTAAGAATTAAATGTCTTGGCTACTTCTTTTAATTGTTTTGCCTTTTCAAACTTCCAGACTCAGATAGTTGAGTTGTAGGCCTATAGCCTACTGGCAGGGAACTGGATTCTTCTCTAGAAAGCTATCTCAAGAGAAGAGATCTAAAGGTAGTTAGGCATCCCCAATAAAACAGCAAATAGCTTAGTAATGATCCTGCTTTCTTTGAAGGGGCCAGTGGGGGAAGCTCTCACTGTTGCATTTGTACCCACCGGTTTTAATTTATGGAGGTGACTAAGTGATGACAGAGTAATGCTATTGAGAGTTTATTCCTTACATTTCCCAAAAGAAGGGGGCACACCATGCCACACAGGGCCACAGGAAAATACAAGATTTTGATAAGGAGGCAGACAGAAGCAGGAGCCAGGGGAAAGCACAGGCCAGAGTCTTTACTGGGGTTTCTGTGGGAAAGAAAAAGCAGGGCAGAGGAAGCATTTGAAGACTGGCCTGGCTAGTGTGAATGATTCTGGTGAGCTTTCAGGCATGGGAGCTGCCCGTAGCTCTCTGTACCTGGCCCTGAGTTGATATAGGGCAGGGGGAATGTTGGCTTGGTGTATAAGAGTTAGATAAGGGCTCCAGATTGATTGGTTTACATATGAAAAATGTATTTCCAAGTAAGTTGTTTTTACTATTTTTAGGAACTAGCCAGCCCCGGAAGAGGCAGTTTCTCCTCTTGAGGTCACAAAAGCCAGAGTCTCAAGAATATAGGCAATTAAAAAATATATAGTCAATTGGCCCATCACAATTAGTGATGGATGCTAAAAAGACATATACAGAGGGGCGCCTGGGTGGCGCAGTCGGTTAAGCGGCCGACTTCAGCCAGGTCACGATCTCGCGGTCCGGGAGTTCGAGCCCCGCGTCGGGCTCCGGGCTGATGGCTCGGAGCCTGGAGCCTATTTCCGATTCTGTGTCTCCCTCTCTCTCTGCCCCTCCCCCGTTCATGCTCTGTCTCTCTCTGTCCCAAAAATAAACGTTGAAAAAAAAAAAAAAAAAAAAAAAAAAAGTTTTAAAAAAAAATAAAAAAATAAAAAAAAAGACATATACAGAATCTAAGAAAATAGTGAGAATACTCACCTTTCAGTATGTGGATTTTAGGTAATAGTTTCAGCAAGGCACCCTACTCCTGAGTCTACAGTCTCATTCAATTTCTCGAGAAGTGATCAGAGGGGAAGGAGCAGCTGTATGGCTATGCAAGCGGTTGGGGGAGGGGGTGGGAGGGTATTTGGAAGGGGTGTGTCTAGTTACTCCTCATCCACACTCTCAATCAAACTTCCTGTTTTAGTAACCCCTGACGCACTGCAGCCCCCTTCAGAGGAACTTTCCTGACTTAGAAGTTGATGCCATTTCTCTTCTTTCAATCCTTACAACACTTCTTGCTTTCATCACTCAATTCGATACCTAACACACGCTACCATTATCTTTTTGTGACCAAGTGGTGTATTGTCAACCTCTGTAATTTCTTTGAGATCAGAAGCCAGTTTCCATTTATTTACAGTGCCATGCACATGTTAGTTACTATCTGGTTTTTAAGTTAAGAACTTATTATGGGGCGTCTGGGTGGCTCAGTCAGTTAAGCATCTGACTTTGGCTCAGGTCACGATCTCATGGCTTGTGAGTTTGAGCCTCTCATCGGGTTCTGTGCTGACAGCTTGGAGCCTGGAGCCTGCTTCAGATTCTGTCTCCCTCCCTCTCTGCCCCTCCCCAGTGCTTTCTCTCTCTCTCTCTCTCAAAAAATAAAACATTAAAAAAAAAAGAAAAGAACTTATTATAGAAGTGAACTACTGGGGCGCCAGGCGGTGGGGAGGGGGCTTAGGTCATGATCTTGTGGTTCGTGGGTTCAAGCCCTGTGTCGGGCTCTGTGCTGACAGCTCAGAGCCTGGAATCTGCTTGAGATTCTGTGTCTCCCTCTCTCTGCCTCTCCTGCTTGTGCTCTGTCTCTCTCTCAAAAATAAATAAACATTAAAAAAAAAAAAAAGAAAAGTGAACTATTTATCATGGAAAACTTAAAAAAAGCATAGGAGGGAAAAATGTCATGCACAGTCACTCTTCTTAGAAGTAACAACCATTATGGGGCACCTGGGTGGCTCAGTTGGTTAAGTGTCTGACTCTTGATTTAGGCTCAGTTTATGATCTAAGTGTTCGGTTTGCTAACAGCGAGGCACCTGCTTAGGAATCTCTCTCTCTCTTTCTCTCTGCACCCCACCCCTCCCCCCTCCCGCTCATGTGTGCGTGCTCTCTTGCTCTCTCAAAATAAATAAATAAACATGAAAAAAGAGAAGTGACCATTATGACTCTTATATTGCCAAGGTACTTTATTTTAAATTTACTAAGTCAGCTTTTTTTCCTCATTGGTGGGAGTATAAATGAGTAGGCCTCAGTCATGAGTCTTTGCTTAGCTTTGTACACCTTTTATAGCACTCTGGCCTTTTCATAGAATAGCCCTCTCAATTTACTTAAAAAAAAAAGAAAAAAAAAAAAGCAAGTGATGCCACTATCAGCTGCTTTTAATTAACCTCCCCTGGCTGTTTCAGTAAATGACTCAGCACCTGGACTTCTTAAAGCGGTCAGGTTATTTTGAATCACAACCACATAAAATCACTTAACACTACTCTGGAAGTTCAACATCAACATTTCTTCTTGTAGCCTTGTTTCTAGAGTCCAAAATGATCTTGTTAGAACCTTTGCTATTATCCTTTAAAAAATGACAGGGCCAGAAGGTATGAGCCAATCAGTCTAGGAAAGTGGTTCACAATATTTTCCAGTATGAGAAGCCTTTTTTAATAGAAAACAATTTTGAGGAACCCCAAATGATTGTGGCTGAACATTTAATATCTATTGAGTGAATATATACATTGTTGAGGATTTAAAATAGGAATATTAAATGGAAATGGTGAACTATATTGAGAAATTCATCTTAAAATCCCAAATTTTCATTCAAAATAGGATTTTACTCCCTTCTATTTTCCAGGCTAGGTTCTATTAGTTTTCCCACAATACATCCTACTTTAGAAAGTCTTGCCTCTTATATGTCACATAGGCAGGAATTGTTAACTTTTTTTTTTTTTTTTTTACTTTCTAGAATTTATTTTTTATAATTTATATCCAAGTTAGCATATAGTGCAACAATGATTTCAGGAGTAGATTCCTTAATACCCCTTACCCATTTAGCCCATCCCCCCTCGCACAACCCTTTCAGCAACCCTCTGTTTGTTCTCTATATTTAACAGTCTCTTATGTTTTGTCTCCCTCCCAGTTTTTATATTATTTTTGCTTCCCTTCCCTTATGTTCATCTGTTTTGTATCTTAAAGTCCTCATGAGTGAAGTCATAGGATATTTGTCTTTGTCTAATTTCACTTAGCATAATACCCTCTAGTTTCATCCACGTAGTTGCAAATGGCAAGATTTCATTCTTTTTGATTGCAGAGTTAATTCTCCACTGTATATATATATACCATATCCTCTTTATCCATTCATCCATTGATGGACACTTGGGCTCTTTTTATACTTTGGCTATTGTTGATAGTGCTGCTATAAACATTGGGGTGCATGTGTCCCTTTGAAACAGCATACCTGTATCCCTTGGATAAATACCTAGTAGTGCAATTGCTGGGTCGTAGGGACCCATAGTTCTATTTTTAAGTTTTTGAGGAACCTCCATACTATTTTCCAGAGTGGCTGCACCAGTTTTCATTCCCACCAGCAGTGCAAAGGAGATCCTCTTTCTCCGCACCCCTGCCAACATCTGTTGTTGCAGGAATTGTTGAAGTATTCTGGCTCTCATTTGAACTTGAGCCAAACCTGGGGTCACATAATAGATATCAAGATGACAGGCACACCTTGATGTATCTGGGACCTTTTTTAACCCTCTCAAGATTTCTGAATGAGATCTTCAAAGCCATTCTCACTGAATTGGAGAGAAGGGTTCATTGGAGGCGTATTCCTCCTACCTGTTAACAGCATTTTGGTGGAGGAAGAGGCTATTAGTAAAACACTTGAAATCAATGTCTGTTAGGATTATGTGGGCAAGTTTGATTTTTGGAGCTGTTTATAGTATTTCAGGACCCCAGGAAGTCATGGTTTCAAAGGTATAAAAGGATTTTAATAGTGGGAATATGAATACTGAGAAGCCTTACAATAATTCCATACTCTTCCATTTGCCATTAACAGGTTGGGAAGCAATGACCCAGGGTTTTGTAAAGATTATATATACATGAGAACATAACTTATTGTGGCAGGTAGATGGAACGATGGGGAAGAGACTAGGTCAAAAACACTGACAGAATCTAGAATTGCTCCATGGGATCTAATATATTTGTGGGTAAGTCCAGGAGGGGGTGAGACCTCTGAAGCAGCTACATATATGACCTGGTTTTGTACTTGCTCAAAATAAAGTGCCAGGGAAATCTTACTAGAGTTCTATAGATTACAAGTGAGGGATAGATATTTCCACAGATTTCTCCTTGGTACAGGCAACTAGGAGAGAAGTGCCTCATTAGCTGTTCACAACACAGCCTGAGGCACTAGTGTCCAACTCACATGAGAATCAGCCCTACATAACATTTGGCAAAGTATTTTAAATTCCAGAGTCTAAACCTTAATGAAAAAAAAAATTTGGGGGCGCCTGGGTGGCGCAGTCGGTTGAGCGTCCGACTTCAGCCAGGTCACGATCTCGCGGTCCGTGAGTTCCAGCCCCACGTCAGGCTCTGGGCTGATGGCTCAGAGCCTGGAGCCTGTTTCCGATTCTGTGTCTCCCTCTCTCTCTGCCCCTCCCCCGTTCATGCTCTGTCTCTCTCTGTCCCAAAAATAAATAAATGTTGAAAAAAAAAAATTTGTAGTCTGAAAACTAAAGTGAGTTCTTATACAATAATTACTATAAAATATACCTGAGTTATTTTATCCATAATAAATACCTAGATTTAGTTAATACTAGTGGAAGAAAGAACTAGCAATTAACCAAAGAAACACTAATTAAGAAAAGATGGTAGAAAAAAGTTCTTTAACTCCTAGTTGGGGCACCTGGGTGGCTCAGTCTGTCAAGCACCAGACTTTGGCTCAGGTCATGATCTCACAAACTGTGAGATCAAGCCCCATGTTGGGCTCTGTGCTGACAGCTCAGAGCCGGGAGCCTGCTTCAGATTCTGTGTCTCCCTTTCTCTGCCCCTTCCCCACTCACGTTGTCTCTCAATCTCTCTCTCTCTCTCAAAAATAAATAAACATTAAAAAAAAAAAAAGTAAAAATAACTTCTAGGGGCACCTGAGTGGCTCAGTCATCCATCCAACTCTTGATCTCGGCTCAGGTCATGATCTCATGGTTTGTGAGTTCGAGCCCTGCACCGGGCTCTGCGCTGACAGTGTGGAGCCTGCTAGGGATTCTCTCTCTGCCCCTACCCTGCTCGTACTCTCTCTCAAAGAAATAAACTTAAAAAAAAATTAATAATAATAACTTCTATTGGTCTGGTTTAAACTAATGTCAACTAAGAGAATCATTTCTTACAGCTATAGTCTAAGTAAAAATGAACCAAAATGAACTAATTTGTTTAGACAGCCTCCAACTTCTTTATCACTGTGGCATAATTTATGACTAGTTGCCTCTGGCTTTCTTGAGAGGTTAGTTGTCTGGGGCTTATTTCCTTTATACACTGTCCCAAAAATAAAGATTTCCTAAAACAGCACTGGAAAACTCTTACTTGAGATGGTTGCAAAGATTAACCTTAATTTTGGCCAGAGTCTAATCTTGTCTGGATTTGGCTCAATAATAGAACAACAGCTGTGCTTATAAGAAAGACCAACGTTTTGTGTTTAAGAAGCAAACATACCAGCAGCATTTATTGTCTTTTACTATAAAGACACAGGCACTCAACTCAATACAGCACTAAACATGCAGTTGGTAGAAATGCTTTATTTCATACATCTTTAAATCTATTGGGTTACTCAAATTGTTTTTGCAAAGGCGGAGAAACTTGGTGGCCTCTCCTTTTACTTACCCTTGTTCTTATGGATTTTTTTTTTTTTTTAAAGTTTATTTTTTTTGGGGACAGAGAGAGACAGAGCATGAACGGGGGAGGGGCAGAGAGAGAGGGAGACACAGAATCGGAAACAGGCTCCAGGCTCTGAGCCATCAGCCCAGAGCCTGACGCGGGGCTCGAACTCACGGACCGCGAGATCGTGACCTGGCTGAAGTCGGACGCTTAACCGACTGCGCCACCCAGGCGCCCCTTGTTCTTATGGATTTTAAAAATTTATGTAAGTGTACAAGTCCCAAGGTAGAGTATTCTGTTAAAAATTAGTTGAGAAGGCAAATAGCAATATAACAAACACATCAGTTAAACAGAAATAAGCTGATCCAAAGAAATTTCCAGGCAAATGTAACTTGATCCAACATACGGGCAACAATTGTTTTTACTAAGGTAGTTCAAAGAACAGCTGAAAAGGTCAGAAAGGAGATTCAGTGCTTTCAATTTCTCATGAAGTCTGTGTCCATGCATGCAAAAGAAATTGGTTATGTCGAGTTTGAGTAATGGATATGTCATCAAATGTGTATTTGTTTTTCCTTTTCTGAAAGGAGATCTTCAAAGCTGATATCCTAATTATTTTGTTGTGTTACTGTGCTTAGTTAACAGATGGTTGCTATAAATTAAAGTCATGTTAATAACAACAAAAGAAAACTTCTACCTATGTTTTAAAAGGCATATTTCTTTAAATGTATAATTAGAAACGAATGTTAGCTGTTTTGAAATTCCTTTTCAATGCCTGTTAAAATAAATGTTTTTGAATCAGCAAGGTGTTAGATTAAAGAAACAGAGTGTTCTCTCCTGTCCTTGTTACTAAGCACACCGACAGCTTGATAAAGATATATTGGAACAGAATGCTGCTTCTGAGGCTGGACCATGCTCTCATGAGGAATATGTGGAAATGGACCATCATAATGGTGATTTTTACTTTGCACATTTTATTTGGGATCAAATCTAAGGCTATTACTGGTATCACATAAAGTTGAGTTGAGTTTAACTTTTCGAGCTACAGAAACATGAGGAATAATCTGGAGCAAATACATGTTCTCTCCTAAGAAATCAGTCTTGGGTATAATACTGTCTCATAACTTCCCAATCAGCATTTCTGGGACAATGTCAGAATTTGGACAATTACAAAAAACCAGACACAAATGTGCAAACCAGATTTCAATTTCTTCTCCACTGACATGAGATTTAAAACAGCAACAGGAACATTTCTAGGTCAGTGTCAATATGTAGTCACAAATTACCAAAGAAACAAATTGGAGTGCATGGGTGTACGATTTTGTGTTTTGGCATGGGAGAGACATTGAAATACTCACAACGTACAAGCCAAATCATAAAAATAAAATGGGACTTATGATTCCATCGTTTTGAAAGAGTAGGATTTAATTCTGACATCTTGCAGATTTGTGATATCCTGACTTTTGCTTCAACATCTCTAAATAATAAGAATTTTAGAACACAAGTACAACTTTTTTTTTCCTTTCCACAATATTTGTAAGTGAAGCAATCCTCAGGAAAACTTATTTTCAGCAGAAGAAAAACCCTCTTAGAATAAACAAACATGGAAAAACTAAAACTAACTGGGACACATACACACACACAAAATCAGAACTCATGTTATTTATCAGAAATTAGAAGTGATGACCAATAACTAATTCTCCATTGAACACTGCCTCCTGTGTTAGTCTAATTTAAACAGTTTGCTAAGAACAAAATTTACTATGGAAAAAGAATATCATTATGCCACTTAAAGTAACTGAACACAGTAAAGTTTAACAATGCTTACTCAGGATAACATGAATACCACTCCTGAAGCTAAGGGATAAAGAAATCCCTCTCATTTCTTGAGACTTGAGTCTTATAGTCACTATATTAATTTATAAATGAAACAACCATTTGCTTTCTTTAAGGGTAACACTTCCTGCTTCTCGGCATAAATTGCATAAATTTAGTATTTATGTGACCACCATGGGTTATCTTTTCCCAAGACGGGTTCCCCTAACAGGCAGTAGTGCTACTGGGTAATTTCATCAGATAACTTATATTTGGGTAAGCCCTTATTCCAAGGAACCCATTTCTTAGACACCCAAAAATCCAAGGCCAACATACTTTTCAATCTCCATCCTTTTTTTTTTTTAAGTTTATTTATTTATTTTGAGAGAGAGACAGAGACAGTGTGAGTGTGGGAGGAGCAGAGAGAGAGACGGAGAGAGAGAAGAGAGAATCCCAAGCAGTCTCTGTGCTGCCACCGCAGAGCCTGATGTGGAACTCTAACTCACAAAACTGTGAGATCATGACCTGAGCTATAAAACCAAGAGTCACTTAACTGATTGTGCCACCCAGGCTCCCCTCAATCTCCACCCTTAATAACAACCCACTCAATTCCTAAGTCAACGTCCTTAGACAATTTTCAAATGCACTGGCTCAATCTGACATCTCAATATGTATTCCTTATATCTGGGACACATCCTGAAATGAAAAATTCTTACAAATTCTTTGATCTACCCTAATGCTTTTAGGGTTCTCTGTCCCATCACAGAGATTGTTAAAAGGAAACATGTCCAAATTCCCTGACCTTTGCCTTTTTAAGTTACAATCCGCTTATGAAGGGGTAAAGGAAACCACTGCTATTATTTAGTAACAATTTATTGTATCAAATAAGTGACTTAGAAATTGGTATACTATGCATTTTTTCATCAGTAAAGCACAAAGTAGTTTAAATATCTACATGATTAAAACATTTCATTGCATTAAAAAAATTACTTGCAACATTTCCTTGTCTCGTAAAGCTAATTTTCTTTTCTTTTTTTTTAAGTTTATCTATTCTGAGAGAGAGCAAGCGAGCATGGGGGAGCGTCAGAGAGAGAGAGAGAGAGAATCCCAAGCAGGCCCTGTGCTTTCAGCGCTGTTTTACTGCCACTAGGTGCCATCTCAGAAACATCTCAGTTTCTTGATAAAAATGGTGAAGATTCATAAAAGGCAGAGGCTGTTAAAGATATTAATTATAATTCATTTTTCAAGGTAAGCTTTATCCCATACACCAGATGTTCTAAGAATGTTGAGATGTCTAGTCAAAAGAAATTTGTGTATAGTCAACAGGACTAAGTCAATCAGTCACATTTTTAAGAAAGTGAAAATCATTCTTTGTATTAAATTAAATGATAATCTTTTATAATTACTGAGGAAGTTGTAAGACCCTTACACATATAAACTGCTAACAAAGATGCATATACCCACACATATACATTCAATCACTTCCAGAGTAACACTAAAAGGAAAGACATTTTCTTCCTTTTGTAAATGTTTGCATCTCTGAGAATTAGGAAAACAGCATATATTCAAAGTATAGAGGACAGGATACACTTTGGATAATCTGTGATAAAATCATCTCTTTTCTGGAGCTGCTCAGTCAATTATAGTCTTGAAAGATGATTTTAAAAAATGTATGTTTTTAAACACATACATGCACATATACAGCACAGAGCAAGAAAATGATTTTTCAAACCATTAACATTTTATTTAACAAAAGCAACAACTGGGACATTACTAGAGCTTACAGTATATTTGATATAAAAATAGGGAGTTCTCCAAAATATGTATTAAAAATACAAAGTTTATGCATCTAAGGTACAAAGAAAATTTGTTTTACATTTCAGTTACCCAAAACAACAGCTTGTGGTCTCCTCCAATTGCACACAGTGGAAGAGTTCTATGCCAGGAAAGGCCAGATCCGACGGCTACAGAACCAATGAGGACAGGCTACAATATACGTAAAGAATTAGAGAAACTCAATAGATCACCAAAGTTAATAAGTAAAAACTACCCTTCAAAAATAAGAAATGCATTGCTAACTTGTCTTTGTTTAATGTAGCAGAAACAGAATTAAAAATATGCTCCTTCATAGGTGAAATACACATTATTTTTTGCAGCTGGCTAGAATGAAGGATACAAATAATCTACGAGTCACTGGAGTAGCTTAGATTCAAACATTTTTGTAGCCTAAACCAAGCAAACAAGCAAAATTATTATATTTAAATGAAGAGGGAAATAAAACAGAAGAAATAAATTTCTTCTTACATGAATACTGGCAAAGTGTCTGTTACCACTGGTGGTTTAAACATTAAAAAGTGCTTTCTCTTTCCAACCAATTTGAGCAGATAAGACATTCACAAATGTCTTTAGTTACATATTACAAATTTGGGGGCTATAAGTAGAAAAGTAAAAAACACAAATGCAGAAACATATATGCCACAAAACAACTCTACATTACCTGAGGGTGTCCTAAATGATGAATTTGAAACTGGCTTGCCATTTTGCCAGGATAACCAGTGGTTGCAAACAAGTTCTCATTAACTGTAGACCACCTAAGAAAAGAAAAAAATAAGTATAGTATTCTACAGATAACTACAAGCTTTTCTAAAACAAGTTATTTCTTTTTGCATAAAACCAATAATTTTGAAGTCTAAATTTGTTAATACAGCTTCACAGTTAGACTGGAAATTCCAGGGAAGTTAGCTATAAATATTTTCTCATTTTATGAATATTTATTAAATGCTTACCATGTGCTAGTTGGTTAAGTTCTAAAGTTACACAAAGTTAGCAGTTCCTTTCTTATAACCGAAGGGCCGACAGTGAGGTAGGAGATACAAACAAGGTATCAGACAGACAGAAAATATTTCACAGTGCAATACATTAAAAAAAAAAAAACAACAAAAAAACAACACTTATTGTTCTTACTGACATTTGTTGTACAATTAGCAATAAATTCATGCATTTAAACTCCTTGGGATGATACAAACACCTAGAATAGTTAGATATTTAAGCTTAAGTTTCAAGATATCCTAGACACTGAAATATAATGAATTAATGAATCAACAAGTGTTCCAGCAACATGCTCAGCACTACCATAAGGGCAGTGGGGAAGATATAAGAAAAAAGAAAGAATTCACTGATAAACAACGACAGCAAAAAATCCAAAAGCCTAAGTCTAGTTAGTATTTTTATATGGGCAGACATTATTAGTTGCTTGCCCAACAGCCTTTCTGCCCCTTTCCATGCTAATTGAACCCCAACTACGTCTGGCAGTGTGTTTGATCCCAAGGGATGAGACACAACCGAGTGAAGGCAATGGCAGCAATTCCTCAGTGTTCCTTCCTCTCCTCTTTGGACAAGCTTGTATGAGGCCCTGATGCATGGAACCCTGGCAGTCGTCTTGTGATGTTGAAGCAACAAGCCCAAAGCCCTGCCACTGCAGATGGCAGAGGGAAAGGTCTGAACTTGTTGGCACTGATGAGCTACTAAGCCAATCTCGAGACTGCCTCTGTCCGAAGCATCCCATCTCTTGTGATATGCTCACATTTCTGAAATCAGAATGTACCTTACAATCTATAGCATTCTTACACTTAATCGAATGTAGTTTTTTCTAAGGTGTACAAAAAATGATGGTGTCCCTAAGTTCTAGAATTTTATTGGGGGTAATTTAGATTTTATGAAATATAGCATATAATAAATGTTCCACTGGTTTTATTCTGTTAGTATTCATGTTACTAGAAGCTAAAATCACCCTAATGGAATTATGCAATGGAATATATATACATAATAAACAATAACAATAATATAATATACAATGGTATCTTATAGTAATACTATCATATTAATATTATTTAATACATTAATTTGTTAATTTGTTCATTTTATTAATATTAAATATTATGGTAATATACATAAAACACATAAATATACATAAACATAATAAATATACAATGGAATATTATGCAAAAATCAGTAAGAACAAGGGAGACATGTATATTAATATAAATAGAGAAAAAGTCGCAGATATATAATATAGTGTGTTCTCACCTGAAGCACAACAATGAAGTTTATATCTTTATCAGAACAAACAATAAGGATGTATATACTCCAAATCGTTGTAATGGTATTAGTGGAGTGGTAATGTGTTTTGTATTTTATAAAAATTTTCAAAGGAAATATTGGAAAACAAATCACTCCCTCACCCAGACAAAAAGACAAAGCAAAGACTTAGTTAGGAAAGCAAAATAACCATTTATAAAATAGTCAGCAAATAAAACCCAAAACACCCCCAAACAACTCAGTACAAAGGAGAGGACTGGCAAAGTATTCCAGGTTGGGGGCACAGCATGCAACAAAGTAACCGAACTCAAAAAAACCAAATACAGCTCCAACAGAAATCATATATTACCTGAATAAGCAGGCTTGATCCATGTGGACAGGTCTCTTATCTTGAGGATAACTAAAAGGTAACATTTTGCATTTTATGGATTTATATGCTGGTCTCAAGTAGAGGAACTTAAGATTTAAAAGGTATTTTCTCTTTAAAGGATACAATACCCAATGTACTTAAACTGTGATAAAATTCTAAATAAGCACTGGATTAACATAAACGAAATATGATAGAAACAGACATAATTTAGAACTGTTACAGAACACCATAATTCAACAGGATCAGTTTTTTTTTCTTCTTTTTTAAACACAAGTAAATACTGCTCAGGTCTAAGATTTCTTCCTTTGCATTGTTCTTTCTGGGTTACTCTCAAAGTAAATCTGCAAAGCATGGGCATCTATCTCTGTTATGTGAAAAGCTGTAGCTCTGGTCCCTCTACAAGAGAGACTTATTTTTGCTCCACAGTGAGGCTCAGGTATACAAGAATGGCTCAATGTATCATTTAGCAATAGTGACTTTTTGAGTAAGCAACAGATGACTATACTAAGGAAGTACCTGGATCGAGTAATATCCCAAATTAACCAATCATTTCCTGCAACAGCTCCAACTTTGAAGGTGTTTTTTAAGCACCAGTGAGCTGACATTAATGGCATCTGTTCTGATTCAAGAGATAAAATAGCCTGTTGAGCCAAAAGATCATAAAACCGGATTGTTCCATTCTTCTCTGCAACCATCAGCTGTAAGATAGAAAAAAAAAAATTCACCTAATTCACTAGTCAAATCTGAGGCAGAAATTCAATATTATATAGTAATATGCAAATATTTGCATATATTACAAATGGGACATCAAATGCAAATGAAACAGGAGAAGCCTATGTAAGAATCTCTATCAAAAATAAAAAAGCTTACAGAATATCGGCAAAGGAAAGACTGAGGAACATTGGGTACAATTTTAAATGATGAGGTATGGTTATCAGGAAAAAATAAGCCCAAAGAATCATTCTGGGAAAAGTTATACCTTTAAGTTATATTGTCTAGAAAGGGTAGCTAAGTGTGTATTTCTCAATAGAGATACATAGTGTGTGTTACATATCCTTATGTGATGTGAGTTTGTTTCCAGAATGGAAGGCAGCATTGTGTAAAGAGCACAGATAGGCCTGGGGACAAGACTGCTTCCTCCACCTAAAAGCTGAATGACTGGCCAAGTTACAAGTCTTTGATTGGCACTTTTCTCGTTTCCAGAATGCATCATGTGAGGATAAGAATAGTTACAGCATTGCGTGTTGATTAAATGAGTAATAGCTCTAGAGCACCCAGTACAGTGCTTGACACCTTGTAGCCACTCACTCAATAAATCGCAGTTATTCTTACTCCAATATTTCCTTTAATTCTAAAATAGTACTGATTTAAAGATGTTGGCTAATGAGGCACTTGCTTGCTTGCTTCCCCTATCCCTCCTTCCTAAGAAATACTTTAGCAATGTAAAAATAGTTATAAGACAAATTTCAATTTTACAAAATATTAAAATGTGAAAAAAATTTGTTTCTTAGACTCAAAGAAGTAAGGGCATTTGGATACCCATTTGTGGGAATTAAGGTAAAGAGACTGCTATGAACATATAAGCGCATGAGTAGTTGTTGCCCAAACAAAATGGTTTAAAAACTCTCTATATTTTCTGTAAAGTTCTTACTTTTATAAAATGTTCTTATAATTCTAATTATGTTAAGGTGAAAACATTCCTGAAGATGTGGAGTAGCAGTGGTAGCCTGGGAAGAATGGGAGACTTAGTGTCAATAATTCTGGGTTCTACTAAACTGGTGAGTGACCTGGAGTTTGCTCTTTTCTTGTCTGTGAAATGTGGGATAATTACATCAGACTCCAAAGGTTACCATATAGCTAAAATGTGATATTGTATATACAAGTACTTCCTTAAACTCATAAAACACTATAAAAGTATTGTTACTATTTCTAATAAGAACATCATGTCTAATAAGACACACATGCTCAGGACTATTGGCAGTCATTCTATTATTCATCTAAGAGACCTTTACCAAGCATGTACCCCAGCCCACCCGCTGCTGACACATAGTTGAGTTTCATTATTCATGGTACTTAGAGTCTATAAAGTTGCTGTGAACAAAGAATTAGTAAATTCTGAATATTGATTCTAGAGAAAATAAAGCGTTGGGTTCTTGTGAGTCTCTGGGCATAACATTTGTGTCAACTGATCAATACATAATCTTGCCTTAGGTATATTTAGAGATACCTTATTTCATATATATGCTTCACTAACATAGAACTCAGCCAACAGCACTATAACTTATGTCTACGAAGCTTACCTAAGACATGTACTTTTTCCATAAAGCACATCACAGTCTTCTGACACTTAGGAACCCTAGACAGCACTTTAGCACTTATGCTTGGGGGGCCATTTTACATGGTGAAATCATGAACAAAAAACACGAAAATGTGGCACTAAATAGACCACAAATAGGATACTTGTTTAGAGCATGAGAGATAAAACAAGAAGGCAGATCACTGGCCTCATTCAGCCTTAGGTGGAAATACGCACATTAGCTGACTCAAATTTCTTGCTGCCCTGAGCAGGTCTGTGACTGAAATGCCACTGAGTATTGACTTTGGGGTTATAAATACATTTTGATGAGTAGACAAACTTGCAAATATGGAACCTGTGAATAATGAAGATTAACTATATACACGTGTGTGCAAAATACTATGCTAATTTCTAAAGAGATCAAAGGTAAAAGGCATGATCCTTGATATCAAGAAACTTTCCATCTAAAGAAGAGAATTATGAAAAAAACAGAACATAGAATATAGGTAGAATATTGGTAGTCTTTGCAACTATTGGATTCTTAATAGAAAAGGTGGAATTTAAAACTATTCTTTAATAGCTAGAATGTTTAAATAATACTAATATTACTAACAATAACATGAGGTCAATGACATATACAACAAAACCAAATGCAACACTGAGCTTTATATGCCCTGCTTATTGAATTCTGTTAACCCCTGTATGAAGAAATTACTATCATTAATCCCATTTTTCAGAAAGGAGACCGAGGCGCAGAGTGACAAAAGTAACTTGTTGAAGTCTCACTGCTTGCCTGTGGCAAAGCCTGCATTTGAACCCTGGTCTTGAACCCAGGTCCATCTGACTACAGAGCACATGTATTTCTTACTATGAGCTAGACTGAAGACTGGTGAATGGCATGGTGTGCTATATATAGTTGAGGGTTGGGAAGAAGCAGTGGAAATGAGAGGAAACCAAGGAAGCCTTAACAGGACCTAATAAAAATATTTGGAATTTTGAGCCTGACTCTAAAAATCTTAAGGATTTCAGGTATAAATTATGGACTGTGGAAGGGCAAAGTCTATCTGAGTCTAGGTCCTAAATTAGGAGGGGCAATAAAGCAGTTGGGTTTAAAATGGGGCCTACCTGGGTGGGTCCTAGCTCTGCTCTGTGATCTTAAGCAAAAGACCTCTCTATACATCAGGTCCTTATCAGTAAAAGTGGAGACAATAACAGTACTTACTTATAATAGAAGGATGGTATGAGTTAACACATGTAAAGCACTCAGAACTGTCTTAGCACAGAAAAGGCACCCAGAAAACATTAGGTATTATTATAGGTTGAAGTCAGATTGAAAACTCAGTTCTCAGTTATTTATCCTTTAAAATTTTTTTTAAAATGTTTATTTTTGAGAGAGAGACAGAACAAGAGCAGGGGAAGGGCAGAGAGAAAAGGAGACACAGAATCCAAAGCAGGCTCCAGGCTCTGAGCTGTCAGCATAGAGCCCAATGTGGGGCTTGAACTCAGGAACGGTGAGATCATGACCTGAACCAAAGTAGGATGCTTACCCAACTGAGAGCCACCCAGGCACCCCTTATTTATCCTTTTTATTTTTAAAAAAAAAAAATTTTTTTTTTCAACGTTTATTTATTTTTGGGACAGAGAGAGACAGAGCATGAACGGGGAGGGGCAGAGAGAGAGGGAGACAGAATCGGAAACAGGCTCCAGGCTCTGAGCCATCAACCCAGAGCCCGACGCGGGGCTCGAACTCACGGACCGCGAGATCGTGACCTGGCTGAAGTCGGACGCTTAACCGACTGCGCCACCCAGGCGCCCCTATTTATCCTTTTTAAACTGTGCTCAATTGTGATGATAGTTTTTGGGTTTTTTTTTGTTTGTTTGAAAGCTGATAGAGTAAAAAAGTTAAATAAGTTTGGAACTGCTGGAGCTGAAAAGTTTACAGGGGAATTTTTCCTTTACCATTTCTCAGAACCATAAACAGAATATGCACTGAATTTTCACAGGGGAAATATCTTTTGCAGCACAGAACATTAGTACTTGAACCAGACCGAGGTCAAATCTGTGCCTGTGTGGCCTTGGAAAAATTAGTTATTAACCTCTTGTTGCTTCAGTTTTCTTATCTACAAAATGGATAGAATAACGTTACCAACTTCAGAGTGTTCTGTGAGAATTACATGAAAACACATGTAAAATAATCAGCACAATTCCTGGTACTCAGCATTCAACAAATGTCAGTTGTTACACCTCATTTCATTTAGCAGTTGTCTATTCTCTCAGAGACTGAGATGTCCTTGGTCCCAATTCTCTGATCGTCTGACATCCTAAACTCTTGGTTCTGTTATTACTACCTAATAAAATCTAGTTCCAATTGTGGTTAATTGGATTTAAGACCTTAATTTCTCAAGATCTTTTGACGTTTGTATCTTTTACTAACTATTAAACACTAGCATTTGCTTTGTGCCTTCCAGATTACATGGCTCTTTAAAAAAAAAATTTTTTTTTTTTTTTTAACGTTTATTCATCTTGGAGAGACAGAGACAGAGTGTGAGCGGGGGAAGAGGCAGACAGAGGGAGACACAGAATCCAAAGCACGCTCCAGGCTCTGAGCTGTCAGCACAGAGCCCAACGTGGGGCTAGAACCCACGAACTGTGAGATCATGACCTGAGCTGAAGTCGGACACTTAACCCACTGAGCCGCCCAGGCGCCCTAGAATGGCTCTTTTTGCAAAGTTCACACCTCATATGATTTTCCTAAGAATTCTATGAGACAGGTAATCATGGACCCATGTCTTTCTCTTGTCTGGCTGCCTCCTTTTCACCCAGGCTAAGCATATCCGAACAAAAATTCTGGGCTTGAATGGATATGGTGGACCACAGAGAACCACTAGCTTTAGTAGTAATGGTAAATGTCAATAATGACAAGCAGCTAAAATTGACTGAGTGCTTATTATGTGCCAGGTTCTCTTTTAAGGACCTTATAAGGATTCACTCATTTAGTCTTTATGAGCTTCCATTTTACAAGAGGAGGAAGTAAAGGCAGTTGAGAGAGCTTTTGTAACTTACCAGAGATCACACAGCCAGTAAGTGGTGGAACTGGGGTTTGACTCTGGGCAGTTATCTCGAAAGTCCATACCCTTGATCACTTCTGTGTTTTTATGTATTTTGAATTTAGGGGTGATACGATGAAACGGATATTTTAAGATTAGTCTGACTTAAAGTAGGTAAGAAAATCAAAGAGTGGAGAGCCAAAAGCTAAGCCTTAGCAAGAGTTACTTATGAGAACAGAAAGGTGAAGAATATACCTTTAATGATGGAGGAATGTGTTCTAGTAACAGGGAAGGAAAAATTAAAAACCTCGAAAATTCTGCATACAGGGAAGGAAGACATCAAAGGTGATTTCAGATTTTGAGTTTATGTAATTTACAGCAGGGATTTCTAAACATTCTGAAGTCATGGAAGCAATAAAAAAAAAGGAGAGGAGGTGGGGTGGAGTTTTAATGATATACAGAAGAAAAACAGAAATTAAAGCACATGGAGGAAAGGGATCTGAATCATAAGCATTAAGATGTAAGTTTTGGGAGAGAGGTTGTAAGAAAAGTTCTCATTTCTCATCTAGGTCACAGATTTAATTTTTAAAATTTTTATTTTTTGGGAGAGTGCAAGTGGGGGAGAGGCAGAGAAAGGGGGACAGAGGATCTGAAGCAGGCTCTGTGCTGACAGGCTGACAGCAGTGAGCCCAATGTGGCGCTCAAACTCAAATCGTGAGATCATGACCTGAGCGGAAGTTGGATGCTCAAATGCCTGAGCTACCCAGGTGCCCCAGGTCACAGATTTTAAAAAGTAACCTACTGTATTTATACATGGTGATATTAACATTTAGGTAGGATCCCTAATTATACTTCAAGTAGACTCACTACTACAGGGGAGAAATCTGGCATAAAATAAAATACAGGGCCTGGCTTCATAATACTTCTACATGGAACAATCCCTACAAATGCAATATGAATAAATGGGAAAATTTTACTCATGCACATGTACAGGGTATATAGTTCTACTGAAGAAAGATCCAACAGGCCTGAAACAAGTTTTCATGGCATCCCAAGGTTCAGAGAATACAGTTATATGGTCTGGGACATTTCAGCTCAGGATTACCTCTTCTGTGAAGGCTATGAGCAGATCTGTTTAATCCTTTTTTTATGTCATCATTCTACTTATTAGATTTCTTTATTCCAACACTTAAAATCTGTGTTATTGTATTTAATTACATGTTTTTCTTCCTTACATGTCAGTCATGTGTAACTTAAGGGCAAGGGCTTTATTCATTCTTCTATCCTCTCTTACAATAAAGGGCACAGAGTAGGTGAGAATTACCTCTTGCAACAATTCACAAATACATGGTGAAAGAAGCTGACAGAGGAGAAAGAAAAAGGGAAGATAACACGCAGAGATGCTCAAGAGGACTAGAATAATGCAGCTTTAAAGATTAAGTGAGCAGGGTTTCAAGATAGAAGTGGTCTCCTTGTCTGTAAAGTGAGGATCATCATAGTTGCTTGCTATCTCATAAGGATGCCATGAGGATTAAGTGGGCTAACATGAAATGCTGATAATGGGCCAAGTACATATAAGTACTATGTAAGTGTTTGTTATAATTAAACAGGCTTATATTTCTCTGCAAGTATGAGGACAGAAGAGAGTCCATGGAGAAGCATGAAAGACATTAGAGAGCTATAAAATCAAGATGCCTAAGGAACTGGCATGAACTCTATACAGCTAAAGAATTAA
Organism: Puma concolor; assembly: GCF_028749965.1. Taxonomy (NCBI): domain Eukaryota; kingdom Metazoa; phylum Chordata; class Mammalia; order Carnivora; family Felidae; genus Puma; species Puma concolor. The sequence continues at coordinate 19,752,892 of NC_141673.1, read as the reverse complement.
GTTTAAGAAGATGAACATGGGAACTTCTTAGGTTCTAGGGAAAGATAAAATAGAGTGATGCCCAAGAGAAGATACTGGCAAATAAGAGAATTCCTATTGAATATAGCTGATCTTCTCAATGAAATAAGAATTAAGGTCAATTGATAAAAACTTGCAATATATTTTTAGAATTTTAGAAAGCTCTACTTTGAATAATAGGAATTGAATACCACTGCAGCTAGGTCAAATTTGCCTTATGCCACTGATGCTTTCTGTTTACATGTTATGGCTTGCAAAAGTGGATTTTAACATTTTTTTTTTTCCCCAAATGAATACTGCTACTACATAGTCTAGGCATCAGGTTTTTTTTTTTTTAATTGAAATTTACCAGAAGGTAGGAAAAATGTACTCTGAAAAAATTCCATTTATGGATGATGGCTGTAAAATAAAAACTTAATTATAGAGTTTTTAAGTTACAGAATTCTGGATTAGTCTAAATGCACTTATGACAATTAGAGTCCCTGAGGTGGAAAAAGTAATTGCTTTTTCTTCTCTATGTATGCATGTATTACACATGTATATGTCTTTTCAGCTTGATAAAAGAAAGCTAAATTGTAAATAACAACCTTAAAAGTTTCCTCAGGATGCCAGCACACACTCATTCCCGGGGAATGAAGAACAAAATGAGCTGTCTGCATTCCTTCCAAGTTCCAAATCCTAATAAAAGAATAGGAGTACAATGTTAAATATTTTTGCTATATCACTACTAAAAAAATGAAACCTCCATGAATTCAAAGCTATTAACTACAGATTGCAAGGTTGACATTTACACCTAAAGTATGTTTTTTTTTAAGCCATAACATAATTGTAATTGTTTCAGAAAAATGTGAAAATAGTATGAAGGATTTGAGTTTTACCATACTCAATCACAGAAAAATTTAACACAGCAACACTGTAACACAGTAACCAAATTATTCATACACTCTTTATTTTGTGGCTAGAATCTTCAAGTTTCCAGTTCACTAAACAGGTTGCATTCTTAGTTCAGTAGTCATTTCAATAACAATAATTTCTTTTTTTTTTTAATTTTTTTTTTTTTCAACGTTTATTTATTTTTGGGACAGAGAGAGACAGAGCATGAACGGGGGAGGGGCAGAGAGAGAGGGAGACACAGAATCGGAAACAGGCTCCAGGCTCTGAGCCATCAGCCCAGAGCCTGACGCGGGGCTCGAACTCACGGACCGCGAGATCGTGACCTGGCTGAAGTCGGACGCTTAACCGACTGCGCCACCCAGGCGCCCCAACAATAATTTCAACCAGGGGTGCTTAACACATACCCCAACACACCCAATACTCCCATTTTTCAAAATAACATACAAAGAAGCTAATATGAGGTGATGTGAATTTAGGGAGATAGTAATTTCCCATAGTTGCTTATTCCTTCTGCTTTTGGCCTTCCATGCCAGGGGCTACTTCCTATCTTATATCTTTTCTGATCTGGCTCACTTCCCCAATTCTTGGTGTCAAAGGTGGCTTTGATTGAAAGTTACCAGATTAAAGGTTGGTTGAAGGAACAGATACCTGGCTCCTTCCACTCTTTCTCTTTTTAGTACTTAGAAATCTATAGTAACAAAGCTACTCTGTGAGATGGCTTTCTACCTCAATTTCTTTACTTTCCCCGTAGTAGAGATCAAGCCTTAGAAATCTCAGTAATGGCACTCTGTTGTGAGAGGTGCTACTCCCCCACCCACACTGTTAGTTGCCCAGCTCATCCCTCACACTCAACCAAGGCTGTATCTCACTGGTACAGAATGTGGGGGGAGTTAGCATGACAGAAGGCAAAAGTGGTGAGTGGTTGGCAAAGTATTCACAGAATTCTGGTCTTTAAGAATTGAACTCACTTATTAGAATGCCTTAGACCTTTTCTTCTAGGGGTATGGTTCATATCTCATTGAGGACCATAAAATAATTTTAACAAACTTAAGGAATATATGTTTAAAGTCTAGGCAAAGATTTACTTCCAAAAAAAATAGACATAGTTATTGGACAATGCTGCTATTCTGTGTCAAATCACATTATTTCAAATATTTTTTCTTCTTTGTAGAAATTATAGGGTCTCCAATCATGGAATGTTATAGTTAACATATAAACTAACATAAATGTTTTTCAAAATGATTAGCTACTTGATTAAATACTTTAGAAGCATACTCTTTTCTCTTGCCAAATCAACACTTTTCGTCTGTATTTACTACACAAGGGAAACAACTACAATTTAATTGAAGAGGGGAATCACATTTATTAATGGTTTATGCAATTGTGTTTCACTCCCCACAATGAATAAGATTATTCATTATGGCAACTGAATATTTCTTTCTTCTCTATTGCCTCTTGCATAATAAAGTGCTGGGCTAGCATATATTTGTACCACTACTGAAATAATATGAATGTCTTGCAAATTCAGTGAGTCTCATGAGAGGGAGAATGGTTTAAGGCTTCTTTTGATCTTATTCTAATATGTATTTGATTTTTGTTTGTCATTATATAAATTGAATAAATGAGTACCAGAATATTTTCATGATTTTTTTCCTTTGAAATGAGGAAAACCAGAGGTAAAAATTCTCAATAAAGATATTCTACAAAAGGAGGTCAGTTAATGAAGTGTATTTTTGGCCAATGAACCAAATTTCAGTCTAATTTTTAAATAGTGTTTTATCCTGAACAGAAACCTAACACTTAAAAAAAATGAGGAGGGCAATCCAGATTACTTTACAGGACTAGGATAAAGTAATTTATCATTTATATTTGTATGCTTATTAAATAATTCTCAGTGGTTGCATAATCCAAGCACTAAGTATGCAAAATACAACAAGTTGGCTTGAAATGAGTTATAACTAAATAAGCTACATATGGTACACTTTAAGTTGTTAACTCTTATTTCCCTTTTTGATAGATTCCATAATTAAGCTCTTCACAAATCCCTTTGTAGAATTCAACTTATTTTTGTTATTACTTCATGTAGTTAATATTAGTTCCATCAGATAAAATCACATTCTTTTCTTTTTTTGCAGTTCACCATACATAATAAAAACACATATATCTTAAGCATACAGCTCAAAGAGAATAGCACCCAAGTTAAGACAGAGTATTTCCACAGCTCCAAAAGTCATCTTGTGCTTCCTTCTAGTTACACTTTCTTGCTCTCTCACAAAAAGCACACCATAGCCTACTTTTGCCAGGTCTGAACATCATACAAATGCAATCATATATTATGTATTTTCTTGGTCTGGGACTTTTCACTTATGGTTAGATTTTGTGAGATTTACCAACATTATTGCATGTTGTACTTTGTCCACTCTCATTGTTGTAGATAGTATTCCACGAATTAAGTACCCTGTAATGTATTTACTCATTGTACTGCTGACACTTAGGCTGTTTCCAGTTTTAGTCATTAGTAATAATGTTGCTATAAATCTTCTTGCATATTTTTTAGTGAATACAGACATCCACATGCACCCCCTCCCCGCCCCCCGCGAGTATATACCTGGGTATGGAATTGACGGATTATAGCTTATAAATAGTTGAACTCTAGCAGTTTTTGTCAAATGGCTTTCCAGATTGCTTGTACCTTTTCTTTTTTCTTCCCACATCTTTTTAAATTACCAACTGAAAAAAACCTATACTGTCTCTGACAAATTTTCTGACGAAAACAATCTTAACAACAATCATTTGACTGGCAAAAGGTAGTTTGCAGTTGGTCTTATTTGTAAGACAGATTTTTCAAATCATCCTTTTTTCTTGCATGTTATTTTCATGTACCTATGTATGGAAAAACTTACATCAGTTTTAAAATGTAGTGAATACCGTGGATAGGAAAAGGTCTTAACTGACCTCCTTTGACAGACTCCTCTACAACTGACAGGAACAAGAAGGCTATTTTCTAATAAGCTTATACATGCATTTGTTATAGACTTACCAAGAGGGAATATGGATTTTTTCCTTAGCAAACCACTGTTTGTAAGTGGTGTAAACCCATGCTTAATTATTAGTATAATTACATAATTAGTATTATGTAAGCTGATAAAATATGAATGTGAAAGAGCTGTTTCTTTTTTTTTTTTCCAATATATGAAGTTTATTGTGAAATTGGTTTCCATACAACACCCAGTGCTCATCCCAAAAGATGCCCTCCTCAATGCCCATCACCCACCCTCCCCGCCCTCCCACCCCCCATCAACCCTCAGTTTGTTCTCAGTTTTTAAGAGTCTCTTATGCTTTGGCTCTCTTCCACTCTAACCTTTTTTTTTTTTTTCCCTTCCCCTCCCCCATGGGTTTCTGTTAAGTTTCTCAGGATCCACATAAGAGTGAAACCATATGGTATCTGTCTTTCTCTGTATGGCTTATTTCACTTAGCATCACACTCTCCAGTTCCATCCATGTTGCTACAAAAGGGCCATATTTCATTCTTTCTCATTGCCACGTAGTACTCCATTGTGTATATAAACCACAATTTCTTTATCCATTCATCAGTTGATGGACATTTGGGCTCTTTCCATAATTTGGCTATTGTTGAGAGTGCTGCTATAAACATTGGGGTACAAGTGCCCCTATGCATCAGTACTCCTGTATCCCTTGGGTAAATTCCTAGCAGTGCTATTGCTGGGTCATAGGGTAGGTCTATTTTTAATTTTTTGAGGAACCTCCACACTGTTTTCCAGAGTGGCTGCACCAATTTGCATTCCCACCAACAGTGCAAGAGGGTTCCCGTTTCTCCACATCCTCTCCAGCATCTAGTCTCCTGATTTGTTCATTTTGGCCACTCTGACTGGCGTGAGGTGATATCTGAGTGTGGTTTTGATTTGTATTTCCCTGATGAGGAGCGATGTTGAGCATCTGAAAGAGCTGTTTCAATGAAACGAAGTTGAAGGCCACCAACTAAAGGTAAATTTCTAACTAAAAAAAATGCTCTTAAATTAGGCAGGTGTGTAAGTAACAAAAGATTAAGCAATAAAAGTAAAAAGCCTAGATAATTTTGAACTAAGAATGCCTAGCAAATGTTTTCATTGTAGAATCTGTATTATGGGTATGGTTCATGCAAAAAAGAGGTCCAGTGCTAATCAACAGACTCATAAATTAAGGGTGGAATAAAAGGTCTTGGCCTAATATAAAAAAAAATTGGCAATTAGCAAACTGGCAAATTTTCATAAATTTCATAGAACAAGGTAAGTAGACAGTCTCTTAAAATGATTTCCCGAGTTTACTCACTTTTTGAGACTAGCTTAATCAATTAATTAAATTTAAATTCCAATGTAGTTAACATACACTATTACATTAGTATAATACAGTGATTCAACACTTCCATATATTACTCAGTGCTCATTACAAGAAGTATACTTTTAATCCCTATCACCTATTTCACCCACCCTCCACCCACCTCCCCTCTGGTAACTATCAGTTTGTTCTCTATATTTAAGAGTTGATTTCTTGGTTTCTCTCTCTCCTTTCTCTCACTTTTTTTCCCTTGTTCATTTGTCTCTAAAATTCCACATGAGTGAAATCATATGGTATTTTTCTTTGACTTATTTTGTTTAGCATTATATTCTCTAGCTCCATCCATGTTGTTGCAAATGGCAAGAATTCATTCTTTCTATGGCTAAGTAATATTAATTTTCTTTATCCATTCATCTGTTGATGAACACTTGGGCTGCTTCTGTAGTTTGGCTATCGTAAATAATGCTGTGATAAACACAGGGGTGCATATATCTTTCCAAACTAGTGTTTTTGTATTTTTTGGATAAATATCCAGTAATGTGATTCCTGAATTGTAAGGTAGTTCTATTTTTCATTTTTTGAGGAGCCTCCATACTGTCTTCCACAGTGGCTGCACCAGTTTGCATTGCTATCCACAGTGCATGAGGGTTCCTTTTCCCCCACATCCTCACCAACACTTGTTGTTTCTTAAGTTTTTGATTTTAGCCATTCTGATAGGTGTAAGGTGATATCTCATTGTGGTTCTGATTTGCATTTCCTTGATGATGAGTGACACTGAACATCTTTTCATGTGTCTGTTGGTCACCTGTATGTCTTCTTTGGAGAAATGTCTCTTCATATCTTCTGCCCATTTTTTAATTGGATTTTTTTTGACGGGGGAGTGTTGAGTTGTAAAAGTTCTTTATATATTTTGGATAGTAACCCTTCATCAGATATATCACTTGCAAATATCTTTTCCCACTCAGTAGGTTGTCTTTTAATTTTGTTGGATTAGTTTACTGACTTTTTTATTGTTTAACGAATTACAGGTTTAGACCATGTCAGATAAGGGAGTTTCTATTGTAACAGGGAAAAATTCATAGAACTGAAAGTTCATATTAATATTTCCAAATTTATTGCTAATAAATCTGTTTATAATGAATAAAGTTACTTAAAGTTAATTATAACCACAGATACATACTTTTCAGGAAAGTGGGGCATCACAATAAAAGCTGTAAGGGTTCATAGGCTTTTCAGTTTTTAAATTAATTAATTAATTAGTTAATTAATTGTTTTTGAGAGGGAGAAGGTGCAAACAGGGAGAGAGGAAGAGGGAGAGAGAGAACCGTAAGCAGGCTGCACGCTCAGTATGGAGCCCAATGTCATGACTGTGAGATCATGACCTGAGCTGAAATCAAGTCAGATGCTTAACTGACTGAGCCACTTAGGTGCCCCTCATAGAGTTCTTAATACACATAACCAAGCATATGGAAAGGTAATGGACTATTTATAAAAGCATAAAAATATAACATTATCAAGTTAAACTAACGAGCAAAAATCAGGAGCTATATGAAATATATTGTATACCTATTTAAATGTCTGCATGGGAAATTTCAAAGAAAAAGCTTTGAAAGTATAATTAATTTACTGACATATTGAGAAGCCAATACTATGGATTAAATCAAAGGGCACTGGAGTACAAATAGCATCACTCTTCAAGTAAAATAAAATAAATGACAGTTTTGAACCAACGTGACTATAATTATAACAAATACCTCTACCCATCCCAACTCTGTGGTCCTCAGTGGAACTCTTAGATTTTAGCTGTAACATATACAGATGGACAGCTGTCCAGATCTAAGGTTATGAATTATACTTACTTTACTTTTGGTAGTTTACTCTTAAAATTATTGCCTTATTTCAGGTTGAGTGCTTTTTAGCCGAACATTAAGTATCCTTATTTAGTTAATAAAAAGATCCCATAAATTGGGTGTTGGCATATTGCAGCTATCCTAGATATTCTCAAGGGTCTTTTAAATTACAATTAATAGAGGGAGATGTTCCCTCTGAGATTTTGAAAGGAAATTTCCTGGGTAATACTCTGTTCTTTTATTTGTTTGTTCTCCATTTTTTAAATATTTTTTCAACGTTTTTATTTATTTTTGGGACAGAGAGAGACAGAGCATGAACGGGGGAGGGGCAGAGAGAGAGGAAGACACAGAATCGGAAACAGGCTCCAGGCTCTGAGCCATCAGCCCAGAGCCCGACGCGGGGCTCGAACTCACGGAACGCGAGATCGTGACCTGGTTGAAGTCGGACGCTTAACCGACTGCGCCACCCAGGCGCCCCTGTTCTCCATTTTTTAATTGGCAGCTCATTGTCTGGTAAGGAGTTCATTGTAGAAGGAAATTTTTGCTACCAAATGTTTCTGACAACACAAAAGAAGGAATGGATGACATTAAATGACACATCTGTATCCATCTGGCCTTCTCTAACTAGTAAAGCAAAAAATACTAACCGCAATCTTTCTAAAAGACTTGACTGGATCACATGAATTGCTGTACTGATTAATTAAATATGAAAGCAAGCAAAAAAAAGTAATGCTGAGATGTAGTTATAAGGAGGAGAAGGTACTTTACAATGTTACTGGGTGCAAGAAAGGGATTTCCAATACTCTTAGACAACAAACACTTCTTTCATTGAGTTTTGTGATAACAAAATGAAGATTTTCCCCTACCATTTCCAAATAATCACTAAGTTACACATCACACTATGGATAATTCAAAAAAGGGAAAGACATAGTATATTTCCTTAGTAAGTGAATGCAGAATTAGGAAGAAGTGAAATAAATTACAAAGTAACTTACTGCTAAAATGTCTGGTTTTAGGTGCAAAAGGAGTTCAGAGGTGGGAAACCATATTAACTAAAAGCACAAATCTAGGGTTAAGATGGGCCAATCTCCATAGTGGGTATGGTAGGTTAGAGTAGTGAATAAATAAACTTTGTCATCTGGGCAAAAGCCTTTAACAGTGGAGGCAACAAAAAGGCATGAGAGTATAAAATAAGAATTTTGTACAGGGTACTTTCAGTATGTGTCTGTGTTTCAAATATATTCAGAAATAAGATTAGACTAATTCAGCTTTTTTTTTTTCCTAATGTTAGAGCCTAGTATGCAAGTAGTATTAATGAACTAGTAAGTATTAATGATAAAAGAAATGGACCACCACAAATTTTATTGACTTGAGAGTAAGAAGAATAGTAAGGATGAAAATGAGAGATAATTGCATATGCTTATTATTTTATCCTCCAATAACAAAAAATAATGAGTCAAAAAAAGAATCAATAATCAAAGACTATGTGTGCTTTGGAGGGGAGACAAAGGTAGCCTGTTTCAAACATAACACTAATAAACCAACTATACCATACATAAAATAATCTACCTTTGTAAATCTTTACAAAGCTTTGGAAGAGTTAAAAAAAATATTACAAGCTCATATGTTTTTGCTTCATTTTGTTTTCTTGAAATTCCAAACAAATTCAGCAGAAACTACAAGTTTATCATCACAGAGGTGAGAAACTAGGTGAGGCTGCCCCAGGGGAGAATTAACATCTTACTTAACTTACATAGACAGATTTTTGAAGGATAGGAATTCTGAGAAATTTTGTCACATTTAAAAATAAATTCAAAATTAAACTCTCAACGCAAAGAAACACCATATGGTAGTTTTCAAACAGATCATACAGAATGATTTCATCTTCAAGGAATTCAAAGTAAAAGAACTTTTCCTTTAACTAACATAAACACCAGTAATACTATCCAGGAAATATTAGCATTTTATTATTTCCAAGAAAAATTTTGATAAACTTTAGAACCTAAAATTTGACTATATGTTATAAATGAGGGAAAGGACTCCTTGTTAGTGACATAAATGGACTTTCAAAACAAACCTGAAAAATGTTTATGGATCTGATTCTCATTTATACAATTCACTTCCTGCAACCACACGAGGGCCACATAAAACCAGCTTAAATTACTGCAATCACTGATATGGTAATACAATTTATGTGGTAATGGTTTTGGATTTCATCTACAGGAGCACATAAGAGAGAACAAAGAGTTGAATATTAGAGAGAGGTGTGACCAGTACCTGATCATATAAAAGTTTAGAAAAGTCTTGTATCACTTTCTAACTTTTACTCTACTATAATCTTGCATACTATTTAACTGCACTGAATTGAAAAAGGTCTGCAAATGGGATCAACAGATTTTAGTATAACTTTTGGATAGTTCTTATAAAGAAACAGATCCTTATGTCCCACACAAGGGAGGTAAACTATTACCAAACCTAACACAAACTGTTTATTTATCCTATTCTTAAAGCTCTTGTTATAACTGTGCAATAATTGATCTTGATTTAAAATGTTACAAAAAATTACATGGAATTTTGGAAGGCAAGCAGAGAACTTTATTTCTGGATTTATTTAACCATAACATTATAATAAATAATATAAATTTTCCCGATTTCACTTTGTACCTGGAATTACTTAGGCAAAGTTTATTTGCTCCTGAATAGGAATTCACTGAAGGCTCTCAGTCCCCTTCTTTCTGTTTCCTGCAAGGACTATTTTTAAATAGACTGCATATTCTGTGATCCCAGTTGGGGTCAGGGAGGGGTAGGGTGGGGTGGGTCAGAACACCATCTTAACTATGGATTCTGAAGACTCTCGAACGTACATAAACAGAGGTAATATGGAAAGAACTTGGCTGGCATGGGGTTCACAGAAGACATTTGATAAACATTTTTTTTCCTCTTGTATAACTTTTCAAAAAACAATACAATTGGCTTAGTGAATATCTTAGGTAATTTAGTATTCCTTTATCCAATGATTTGGTTACATTCCTAAAAAAATCTTATTTTTTATTTTTTATATGCTATCCCCTTTCCCATTCTTTTTAAAAATGATGACAGCTAGAACATGACAACTACTAATGTCCCATGTTTTATAGACAAAGAATGGCACATTACATGCTTCTATTATTTTAGTCTTAAACTAAGAATCTCTTGGTTTCTAGAAGCCAATTTTCCTTCACCATAAATTTTATCTAATATTTAAAAAGATTGTTGGGGGGGTGGAGGAGGAAAGAGATTTACTTCTGACATCCTTTGTAGTTACAGTGAGTACTGGGTCTTCTATTTCTTTTGTATCCCCCAAAGTACTAAATGTTGGCTATACTAAACGTGTTTAATAAATACTTGTTGATCTGACTTGTTCTTACAGAACGGTACTGTTTTTAATATACAAGAACATCTGTTATTTGGCAATGACTGGGAATGAGATGTTCTGTATTAGTGAGTTTTTAAAATAATAAGCTTAACCCATTAAATACTTAAACACCATTTTTACCTTCCTTTGGAGGTATGGGATAATAAGTCTTTCTAAATGAATATGTATTTATTTACTTCTCAAATATAATAATAACTTTAACCTTCTTTTGAGAATGCTGGGCCATAAGTCTGAACACCAGTAGTGACATTTTCCTGTGCATATGCATATACATACATATACACATGTATGTGTGTATATATATATGTGTATGTAAATATTTACATATGGTGGACATGATGAGGGCCATAAAGGAGATGGTACCGAACATGAGGCTGAATGGCTAGCAATGCCATTGTTTACTTGGGAATTTCTTTTCTTAAACACATCTCCTGTCAGATGCTTTGTTTGGTGGTGGCAAGACGTGACAAGTACAGAGTTGTATTCATTCCTTCTCCTACTCACTCACTGAGTACTGCCACAAGGGCACTCAGATGCTATGATGACTGACTCTAAGGTAGTAAAGCAAAGCTGACCCTGAAAAATACCTTATTAGTGCAAAGGCCATAGCAATCTCCTCTAGAATAATTTTCCTTATCCTCTAGAAAAGTCTGTTTCTCTTTACTCTCCTTCCTCATCTGTAAACTGCACTAATGAAGTAGGAAGAAGGAACATGACATCTTTTCAAGAACTGGTATAGAATGTTTTAGCAAAGGTATCTTTCCAACATTATAAACTCTACATAAGCGGAAGATAACACTTCTGCAGACGTGACTCTAACCACAATTGTGTCAATTTTATTAAGCCCTACAGAATGCTTAATTTTGAACAGAACACACAGGTTACCTGAATACTTACTTTTTCAGTAATATTAAAAGACGAAAACTTAAAAAGTGTCAAACTGGAAACAGCATAATGTAGTGAGCAAGACTGCCTGGGATTCCCCTCTGTAAAAGGGGGAAAACCTACCACATAAGGGTTTTGAGGATTAAATGAATTAATCCATCAAACGAGAATGAAATTTAGAAATCCCACTAAAGGCGGGAGCATTTCAAGATACAAGATAAAGTTTTTGCAATCTTTGTTAGTATTCCATCCCATGGAATAACAGTGATTTATTTTGATACTATCGATATAAAAACTGATTGATTTCCAAGAATATTATCCTTCCTTAGTTTTTCAACTTGACATCCTACAATAAGACTGTGTTATTTTTACTTTGAAAACATTATTTCCCTCTTTCACTTTTTTCTATTAAGATGGACATGAGTTTTAGTCTAATAACCGTAGTTTCACTCAGACACACTGAGTTATGACACTGCAGAACTCCAGATGGCACTATTTACATTGTACTTCATAAAACCATATCCCTGGAATCCTGAAATTTGGCAGCCTTGTCTCTGCCTTATATTTTCCTATCATCTTGTTTTTCTGATATTCAACTTCATTCATTGTAAAGAGAGACAAAGACTACCTGAGTATATACACACCACACTTTTATTCTGTAACAATTAGTTTTCTTTTTTACAGAAATGTATAGTACAAGGCACTAAAATAATTTTTTGTGAATAGATATTTTGATAGCTTATATTTTCTATGAGTTTCATTTATGACTGTATATGGGCATTATAAAATATTTATTTTAAAAAGGGGATATTGGGACTGATAAGAACTGCTGACTTAAATGAGAATTCAATTTTCTTATAAACCTACATAGATCACAGAATATAAAACTAGATGAAATTTTAGATTACAATTTAATCTCTCATCTTCTATAATAACATTTCAGATTATGAGTAGCCCTGTGGTTCATTGTTTAAATTAATGAAATTATATCACAGAATGTAGAGAAGTAAGAAAGAGCTGAAATAGTTTAGATACAAATATGTCTTCTCATGCCAGATGAGTAAGAGTGCAGGTACTAGGGTCAGACTGCCTGATACTCCTGTTCCTCTACTTAACAGCTCTGTCCCTTTCCACAAATTACTTGGCCTCTCTTTATCTTATATCCCCATCATGTAAATGAGCATAAAAATAGTACTTATCTCAGAGTTGTTGTAAAAATTAATTAAATTTACATAGGTAAATGGTGGTTAATATACAGTAAAGCACTCAATAAAATATTTAGTAATGTTTTTGCTTATTAATATTGCAATTCACTTATAGAAAACAAAATATCTTCGTGATTCTTGGAGAAGCCTGAAATGCCTTCGTCTGAAATGATTATTCACAGGTTTAAAAATAAGTCAGTGATTACTGTTCACTGCCTTTCGACCTCCCTGTCAACCCCCAAAGGGGGGGGAAAAAAAGTCAGTGCTTACCAAGTACCTAGCTAGCATGGTGCCTGGCACATACTAGACACTTGATACTTGTCAACTGAATGGACTAGTCTCTATATTAATTGAGTCTGAATACACTTGTTTGTCCTTTATACAAGTGACGATTTGTTAACAGATAGAGTGACATGCTAGTACAAGTAAGAACTATCTTCATTTTGTCTGATTCAGAATTTGGCAATTTTCAATAAAATACATAAACTTTATGAATCTGTTCAGGGGATATACCGTTTTGAAATGATGTCCCTAAGGCCATAAATCTAGCTAATTATAATACTGTGTCTCTCTTGGAAATGACAAAGTCAAACATCAGAAAATATGCATAGATCAAGATATTTATTTTAAAAATTATTTAAGTTGGCATGGAGTCAGAGAGAAATATTCACTCTACCCTTTATAGTACAAAATGTTATCTTCTAAGCATTTTCTAGTTTTAGCTAGATATTGTTGAAGACTTTTGCATCAATATTTATAAGGGATATTGGTTTGCAGTTCTCTTATAATGCCTTTGGTATCAGGATAATATGGGCATCATAGAATAGTTATAAAATGTTCCCTTCTCTACTATTATCTATAAGCATTTGAGACACTGGTGTTGATTCTTCATTAAATGTTTAACAGAATTCACCAGTAACGCATCCTGTCCTGGGCTTTCTTTGTTGGGATGCTTTTAATTACTGATTCAATCTCTTTGTTTGTTATAGGTCTATTCAGATTTTCTCTCTTTTCTTGAGTTTTGCGAATTTTGTGTTTCTGGGAATTTACCAGAATTTTATCTAGGTTAATTTGTTGGTGTGTAACTGTTCATAGCATTCTCTTAAAATCCTTTTTATTTCTGTAAGGTTGGTAGTAATGTCCCACTTTTTCTGATTTTTCTAATTGGAGTATTCTCTTGGTCTAGACAAAGGTTTGTCAATTTTGCTAAATCTTTTCCAAGAACCAACTTACAATGTCTTTAATTCTCTGTGGTTTTCTATTCTCTGCTTATCTCTGCTATAATCTTTACTTTCTTCCTTCTGCTATCTTTGCGTTTCCTTTGTTCTTTTTCTAGTTCCTTTAAGATATAAACTTAGGTTACTGATTTGAGTTCTTTTTTTTTGTTTTTTAATATTTCTTTATTTTTGAGAGAGAGACAGAATATGAGCAGGGGAGGGGCAGAGAGACAGGGGGACACAGAATCTGAAGTAGGCTCCAGGCTCTGAGCTGTCAGTACAGAGCTGGATGTGGGACTTGAACTTGTGAACCATGAGATCATGACCTGAGCCAAGATCAAGAGTCAGGTGCTTAAACACCTGAGCCACCCAGGCACCCCTGAAATGTTTTTCTATTGTAGTCTTCTCAGAATTCCTTCTTTCCTTTGTTACTATGAAAGTGTAGGATACCTACTACTCTTCCTTACTTTAAACTTCTTGATTTATGCTGTTTCTTTTAAAAGTTTTAATCTATATTGCTAAGCTTTTGGACCAAGACATTTGACTTTAATAGCCAATTGGAATTATCCTTTACTTCTGATTGGTGAACTAAGCTGACAAATTCTAAATTTAGCTCCTTAGCTACAGCTAAAATGATGTTATCAACCCCCAATCTCAGTGGCTAAGAAAAATAAGCATACATTTCTTGCTCATGAATCTGTAGGAAGCTCTATTTCATAATGCCACATGGGTCCATATTTGTTCTATGTGTTTCTCATTCTGGGACCAGTGGCTATCTAGGCCACTCTCATCTTACAGAAGACAGAGGACAATAGGTCAAGACAAACCAGGTAAATCAGATAAAGTATCTGCTTGCATCATACCAGCTAACATTTTGTTGGCCTAAACAAGCCACATAGCTAAGCCCAATGGAGTGGGAAAATCTCCTTCCATGGGAAGAGGGGAGGGAGAGTATTCATTTGCTGAACAATAACATCATTGATTGCAGTGTAGCAAAATAAGGCAATTAGGTGCAACAAAGTTTTTTTTTTTAAAGTTAAATTTATTTAAAGGACTTACTTTGAAGTTAAGTCTTTCTCCTTTTTAGAACAATAATGTTCTTACTTTCAGAAAATGATGGTAATAATAAAAGGCAGTAGACATTTTAAAATTCTTACTACTTGACAAAATAAAAAGTTGGCAACCCTTTTTCAGTCCCCAAAATTTTAGGACCATTTTACTAGTCTACAAAAATCCCCAATTCTACAACAAGAAAAAAAGTAATAATAGACCACTGAATGTAATCCCAGGTCTTTGGCTATTGTTCACTATTCAGAGGCTGTTCCTTGGCTTGCAAAGACGCTCATTTTCCCCCTTCTCAGGTTTCATTATTCCAAATGCTTGTGATTAGGAAAGTCCATGTGTTACAGAACTAAAATGTCATTATTTATATCTAGTGATCTATTCTAACTTTTACCTTAAAAATGGTCCCATTTACTCTTCAGCTCTCTATACAAACTTGGTTTTGTAACATGTGAGGCCCTAAAATCTTAATGGCATGTAAATCTTTCATGTCCTTGACATGAAAATTTTAACAGGCAGTACATAAAGAATAATGGCCTATGACTCTATAAATTTAAAAGGATGAGCTGTTATGATTAAAATTTAACAAGTTCCTCGTGGCTTTACTTCCAATGTGAAAAGACACATATTTAATGGTTTTATATATATACAAGTGTTTATGAACACTAATGATTTTGTCATTGCCTCATCAAACATTAAAACTATGTAAAATAACAGCTGTGGGGTATTTTTCCTCACAGTACTGTTAAAGCAAATGAAGTGATTGGCACTCCTATAGAATTCCCTCATTTCACTCCTGACTCCTCAGCTTATTTCCACCTCCTACTCTTCATCTTATTCTTTACTTGTGATATTCTCCAGCTTTAGGCACTATTAAAAAATGTTATAGCTACCTCATCCATTCCAAACTTGGGGTGAGGTGGAAGAATGTGATATTTAAATGCACTACATCTACAGGAAACCTTTATTTTTTATCTCAAAAAAAATTTTTTTAATGTTTATTTTTGAGAGAGAGAAAGAGAGCGAGAGAGAGAGCGAGTACACACAAGGAGGGGAGGGGCAGAGAGAGAGAGAGACACAGAATCTGAAGCAGGCTCCGGGCTTTGAGCTGTCAGAAGAGTCTGACTCAGGGCTTGAACTCACAAACTGCGAGATCATGACCTGAGCTGAAGTCGGTTGCTTAACCGACTGAGCCACCCGGGCGCCCCTACAGAAAACCTTTAATATAGAGACTTCCAAATTTGTCAGAATAGGAAATTTCCCATGAGTCTTAGTTTAGCAAATGAGATTTGCAATTCATTATTAAACAACTTTCAGACAGGATCTGTGAAATAACTTCACAGTATGGCAATTGCCTTTTAGTATCCTACTGATCTTACCCGATATTGGAGAATTTGACCCATTATATATTTAAATTTCATAAATGTACACATCTAAAATAAGAGGCAGAGAGGCACCTATGCGTCAGCAAGGGACGTTTCCATTAACTGGGATGAGAACTCAACTTACCAGTTGTGAAACTCATGTTTGTGTCATGCTTACAATTTAAACCAAGTATACTTCTTTTATAACATTTTATGGAGTAAATATACAAATTAAATTTTCTCTAATTTTTCTAATGTAATTCTCATTAAAATAAGATGAAAATTGAAAAATGTGGCTTTAACATAAGCAACATACCTGCAGGTATGATCATCACTCACACTTGCAAGTTCTTGGCCCTCTTTGGGCTCAAACACCAAACCATTAATGAAATCTGAATGGCCCTCCAAAATCTGATAAAAGGAGAGAAGTTAATAAGTACACCGGAAAATAACCTACAATATTCCTACCTAATATTTTTACTTCACTGACTTAAAAGCTTTCACTGCATGCTTCCCTTTTCTATAAATATTTCTTAAGCAATTTGCTATTTTTAAAGCATGATTTATACACCCACTTTTCTGGAAGGTTTATCTTGGAAAGAAGCTGATCATTCAACACACAGCTATTAGCTTGATCTTTCTTTTCTAGTATGCATTTCTTACAAACACACACACACACACACACACGCATACACACACACACACTTTTTTTTACTGTACCTGTCCTCATATCACCTCCTTTTATTACATAAAGCTTAAGCAAAAATTAAAGCTAGAAGAACTTTCTAGGGGTACTAAGATAGAGTCCCCCTCAACTTTTTAACTCACATCTACTGCTCTGCACACTCTTTATCTAATAAACACATATGGATTTCACCTTCTAAGGTTTTTATTCACTTCCTCAATGTGACTGCCATCACCGGGGACAGTTAGTATTAGAAGCCCATAATCACAACAACTCAAAAATCCAGTTTTGTTTTGTGGCAAGAACATTTAAGCTCAAAGCTCGTTTTTAAAAAAAAAATTTTTTTTAAATGTTTGTCTATTTTTTGAGAGAGAGAGAGAGAGAGCGAAATGGAGCATGAGCAAAGAGAGTGGGAGATACAGAATCTGAAGTAGTCTCTAGGCTCTGAGCTGTCCGCACAGAGCCTCACGTGGGGCTTGAACTCATGAGCCATGAGAAGATCATGACCTGAGCCGAAGTCTGATGCTTAACTGACTGAGCCACCCAGGTGCCCCTAAGATCTACTCTTAGCAACTTACAGGTATGTAACACATACTGTTCATTATACTCATTATGCTGTACATTAGATTCCCAGAACTTATTCATCTTTTTTTGTTTTGTTTTTTGTTTTTTTGAGAACTTATTCATCTTATAACTGGAAGTTTATACCCTTTGACCAACATCTCCCCATTTCCCCCATCCCCCAGCAACCACCATTATACTCTGTTTCTATGAATTTGCCTTTTAAAAATTCCATGTATAATTGAGATCATACGGTATTTGTCTTTGTCTTATTTTACAGGGTTATTTATTATACTAATAGAAAACATATATATAGGGCTTACTATACACAAAGCTTTATTCTAAATGTTTTACATGAATTAGCTCTGTCAATGCTTATGGTCCTTGAGGCAGATACTATGATTATCCCCATTTTACAGATAAGAAACTGAGCACAAAGAAATTGGGAACTTGACCAGTCACACTGTTACTAAAGCGGTAGAATTGGGCTTCAAACCCTGGTAGTCTGCCTCCTGTGTCTGTGACCTTAAGCACTTTGTAATCCCACCTTGCCCTATGCTGTGCTAATTGTTGGTTCTCTTCAAGTCTGACTCAACTCTATGTGTGTTCATGTTTATTACTCTACTACTATACTGAAATGTGAATTTCTAATTTTCATTCATTTGCTGTGCCTATGTAATATTTTAATAAATGCTACCAGATCTATAACCTATAGTCCTTACTATAGCCTAAAACAGAGTCAAATAAAGTAAGATGACATTAAATGTCATTTTAAATTGAGATAAATTCAATTAAAAAAGCAAAAGTAATACATGTTTTAAAATAGAGAGTTATAAGTATACTTGTCAACATACCTTGTATTCATTTTTATCTTGAAGGTCTGAAGTAAACAACCTTATTTTCATATCAGCAGCTGAAGTACAAAATCTAGAAGTAAAAAAACAAGACCCAACACAAATCAGTAATTAGAGCTATAAGTAGAAACAAGGACGAATCTCACATATATAATGTCAAGTTAACAAAGCAGGGCAAAAAAAAAGGATATTATTATTCCATTTGTATGAAAGTTCTTAGGTAGGAAAAAATAGTTGATAAAATAGCTGATAAAACTACAGAAAAAAACTCAAGAAGATAAATGATTGCCACAATAATCATGAGAATAATTACCTTTAAGGAGAAGGGAGGTTAATTAGGAAGGGGCAGGGGGAGACCTTAGGTACTGGCAATGTTTTCTATTGCCTTCCATGGGTGATCATTACATGGGTGTTTGTTTTACAATAATCATGTTAAACTGCACATGTACTTTTTTTTTTCTTTTGTACTTTTGGGCACATATGCTATATTTTGTAACATACAAATTAAAGATAAGAAAAAAATAAAAAAAACCCAAAGCTTACAGTACCTAATTCTTCTTTGAATTTGTCCCATTATTGTTTTGGGTATTCATACTTTCCCACTCAGAGGAAACTCTAGAACAGACTTGTTACAACATTACTAATGTGAGGGTCTTCTAAAGTAGATTTCCCCATAGTGATGTCATAAGAAATCATTTAAAAATCTCTCACCAAAATATCATTTCTAAAATAGAAAAAGGCTATTTTAGAAGGTCTTTAAAATAAATATCTCAAGCAAAAGGGTTTATAAAGAAGGTATTAGTAAAAGAATAAGGCCAAGTTCAGTAAAAACATCAAAGAATACAGGCCTTACAGGGACAAAGATTATTTACTTAAAAAAGAATTAATGAAAGAATCTCATTAAGATTAAAAGAGGGGTGCCTGGGTGGCTTGGTCAGTTGAGCATCTGACTCCTGATTTCAGTTCAGGTCATGACCCCAGGGCTGTGGAAGTGAGCCTGGCAGCAGGCTCCATGCAGAGTATGGAGCCTGCTTGAGACTCTCATTCTCTCTCTCTCTTTCTCTCTCTCTCCCCCTCTCCCTCTCCCTCTGCCCCTCTCCTTGACTTGTGTGCGTGCTCTCTAAAAAAACCCAATTTTTAAAAATTAATAAATAAAATTAGAAGATAAAACACACATACAAAACTTTATGGAAAATCTTGTGGTGTTCTACTTTTCTCCAAACTTTGCTGCTTAACTTTATACATGGTAAGTATATTTACATCATCCTTTAATAAACCATAAAGACTCAGAGAACAGAGGTAAGGTGAAGAGTTACTCTCCAGCAAATGTGAAAGAAAAGCAGTGGGGATGAACAGAGAGACAGAGAGATGGAGAGAGAGAAAGAACTGACGGTAACTAAATGCTAAAGATAAAACACTAGGAATGGGTTCTTTCTAACTATAAGTTAATGATGGTAAGACAGACACAAAGTTATATACCTCAGTCATCTTGATAGACCACTCTTCAGTCATGAAAAAAATAGTATCTACTTTGGATTATAAATATAAAAAAGTAAGAAATATAAAAAGTACAGTTTAATCACAACTGTGTAAAACTATTTATGAAAAAAATAGAGTACTGGGTGTGTAGATGGCCTTTAAAAATGTTTCTGTATATTCCAAATTTGATACAGTAAATGTGTATTATTTTTATAATAAAAATAAATAATTTATTTAAAAACAAAATTGTGCTGCCGGCTTGCTATAAAAATACTGTCTTTAAAATTAATGGCTGGTTAACGTGCCAAGTTTATTATACATATTTGTAGAGTTCTCCCCGAAATTTGAGGCTGCTTATCAAAAGGCAACAACGACAAAAAAGATGAAACAGTATAGCATATCCATTAAAAGGAGGGCAGGAAAACAGGCACCAAGCAGAACCACGGGAAGAACAGTTTCTACAGCTTTAAAAATCTGCTAGCGAATGCAAAGAGACTGCCTGACTCTTGTTTAGCTTCAGATTCTGTGAACACTTCCTTTTAATATAAAAGGAAATGAACAGCAAACTGGCTGCTGACAATGACTTATGTATGTTAACAAGCCCTGTCGTGTGGATTATTTAAAATTCAGTTAGCTAAAACCTGTAAAGCTTCTAGAAGAAAACAGCACATCTTCACAATCTTTGTTGCAGGCAACCATTCTGTAGTTAGGAAATAGAATGCATATGAAACAGTGCTCAACATCATGAGTCATCAGGGAAATGTCTTTGTGGTACTAACCAAATTAAAGACTGACAACAATTAAACATTTTAGAGTTGGTAGAGGAAGTGGAACATCTTTAGATTATTGGTGGGCACATAAAATGGTAGAAGCACTATGGAGACTGGTACTTTTTAAAAAATGTTAACATACATCTATCCTCTGATTCTACTCTGATTCTCTTAAGAGTAGGAGCAATTCTACTCCTAAGAGAAATAAAACCATGTATCTACTAAAAGCTGTATATAGGGACGCTCAAACAACTTTAGTCATAATAGCTAAAAACTGGATACTGCCCTAGTGTTTATTTACAGGAGAATGTTACAAACAAATAGTGGTATTTATACAATGTAATGGAATGCATTACAAAGTAACAAAATAAATGAAAAGAAAAAGAAAAGAACCACTGGTACTCTTAACACGGATAAATCTCAAAAACATCATACTAGACACAAAAAATACATTCTATATGATTCTATTTACATGAAGTTCTAGAATAGGCAACACTCATTTCTGAAAATTAGATCAATGGTTGCTTTGGCAGAGGATGGGGTACATGGATTGACTGGGAAGGAGCATAAAGAACCTTTAGAAGTGATGGAAATGCTATGTATTGCCAGCATATGGGTTATACAAGTATATGCATGTCAACACTGATCAAATGGTACTCCCAGAAACTGAGAATTTCACTGTTTTCAAATTATCCCTTAATTTAAAAAAATTAGGTTAGCTCAGTGAGAGCTAACTTATGGCTGCTAAGCTGTTTACTAAAAGAAGACATATCTTTTAGATTTGACATCTGTGGAAGCAAGGTTAGTGTTCTGCAACAAGCACTAAATAACCTGACATATTATTATTGCCTTTGTGGAGAAGGCCTCAGCAGGTAGTGTCAAGATGTTTCTCAAAAAACAATTGTTCTTTTCTAATGTTTTCATAAAAACTGAAGCTCCAGTATTAGAACTGCCGCTTTATATACTGTTAAACATGTACATGTGACATTGGCCTATGTGTGCAGCAGTAAGTTTGATTAATGACTCAACCACATTTACTTATTTCAACAGAGTTGTACTTTCAGTAAGTAGTGGACTCAGTGAAGAATCTGTGAAGACCTCAAATGATTTAGGTGAAACTCAAGTAAAAATTTATGTAGTCAGGCCCAAACATATTCTCAAAGTACCACTACCATGTTGCATATTTAAATCACATATTCAGATAATAAGCCTAAATTACAAAATAATGGCCAATGTTAAAATTGCTAATGTCTAGGGGCGCCTGGGTGGCTCAGTCAGTCGAGCGTCTGACTTAGGCTCAGGTCATGATCTCGTGGTTTGTGGGTTTGAGCTCTGCATGGGGCTCTGTGCTGACAGCTCAGGGCCTGGAGCCTGCTTTGGATTCTTTGTCTCTCTCTCTCTCTGCTCCTCCCCTGCTCATGCTCTGTCTCTGTCTCAAAAAGAAATAAAACATTAAAAAAAAAAAGCTAATATCTAAAAGTGGGGAAAAAGGAAATGGAGGAGAAATGTCCTTATGATCAAAGGCTTCAGATCACTTACAACAAAGGACATTAATAAATACTGCATTTAATAGTTTTAAACTTACTTGATTATTGGAGGCAATGAATCAAGTCTAGTTTCTGGGCTCCAAGCTATGCCATCAACCCTGACTCCATGCTGAAATGTTCGTAGTGTTTTATACTGAATTCCGTCCACGTCTGCTTCTTCTTCCTAAACATACATAGTAAATGTTTTAATAAGTTATAAGAACAAACACTATAACACCCCATTTCGTTATAATGAAGAATTTATCAGGAGGCCATGTATATTCTTTTGTAAGTTCAAAAACAAATTAGATACTGAGATTTAAGTGGTTTACTGAACAACGATGACAAAAATCGATAAAACTTTCTAAGCCTCAAAGAATAAATCTCTAGAGCCACTAAAAATAAACAGTGAACATGTTATACTTTATCTTACTTAGAAGACATTTTATTCCTGATAGTGAACATATTTCACACCAAATGCAATGAAAATTGAATCCTCTAAAAATCAAAATATTCTAGGTAAATGAATTACCATACATAATCGAACTGACAATATTAAAAAAATACATACCGAACATAAAGTTTTGGTTATGTACAAGATAATGCCTCAGTCATTACAATGAATATCAATAATTTTCACATAGTATTATATATGGCACTATACATGTATAAGATGTTACAAATTGTTCATCTAATACTATTACAGTCTATGAATAGTGAATATGTTGATACAATCTGGTTAGTCTTTTGGATTCTAGGTTAGATGTTTAATTAAAGTCAGCTTATTTACCCGCTCAGTACTAGTAAAATGATTTCTGTTTATCTTCATGGGAAGAGGAGGAAGAAAAAATGAATTTTGAAAAGCCAAGTCATCTAGGTCTGGCAATATGGATGTTCACCTGAAAAGCTTTCCCATTATAAAAATAATGCAAAAATCCAAGTCCAGGGAAGCAACTGAGCACTTAGGCATGCAGCTATCTTAAGTACTTCTGCCCACATCCAATAACTAACTGCTTGTTTGCAAGGCAAAAAGACAAAGCTTAGTGCCTGCACAAAGAGGGATGATTAGAGACTTCTGCATAGATCCAGGACTTCTAAAGGGGAAGTAGGAATAAAACCAAAAAACCGAAACTACTATACAAAATGTCTACCATGGGTGAAGGCTAAGAAAGAGAAATGCCACTTAGAAGAAAATCTCAACCATAAACTGGTCCTCACATAAGTTTGGGGCCTGAATTCACACTATGTGCTTCAGAAAATAACATTTTAAAACGGCCATATGTTGGTAGTGGCCCCAAGCACTTGACAGACAAAAGCAAATTCTCTTTGGATGAACTACCTCTACCCAGGTCTCAAAAAGTTCCCACAGATATAGTTCAATCAAATATGATCTTACATGCATGCACTCATATACGTGGAAAAAAAGTATCACAAACACAAGTATGAGTAAGCAACAAGAGATTACCAAAAATGATTAGGCAGATTTTAAAAAGAACCAAACAAAAAATTTAGATGAAAATACCATAATGGAAAAAAAAAAAATCAATGCTTAGAGCAGCTGGAAGACAGATTTGAAAAAAATTACTCAGAATGGAGCAAAGTGAAGACAACAAGAGAAAAGGGATTCAATGAAAAGGTCTACCACGTATCTAATTGGGGCTATAGAGGAGTGAATAGAGGGAATGAGGGAAGAGGCAATATTTGAAGAGATAATGACAAAGGATCCTCTCCATACTTGATGACAGGCACCAATATGCACATTTAGAAAGAAAAATACATCCCAGTTGGCTTAAATAAAAAATCTGCAGGCAGATACAACATAGTGAAGCTTCAGAATATACACACAAACTCTCATGATATATATTTGTGTGTATATGTATATACACATTGAGGGAGAGAGTGGTGGGGAGGGAGAAGGCCAGGTGTGTGTGTGGGGTGGGGGAGGTGGGTAGGGGGAGGTGTCAGCAACAGCAGCCAGAAGAAAAGACAGGTTCCCTACACAAGAGATTTCCTATAAAAGGACAACCATGGACTTCTCAGCAGAAACAACAAATGCATGAAGATAGTAGAATAAGAGCTCCAAAATGATGACTGAAAAAAACTCTAGAACTAAACACTTCAAGAATGAAGCTGTACTAAAGATATTTTCAGAAAAACAAAAACCAAGACTTAGCATCAATAAACTCTCACTGAAAGATCTAAAGCAGATGGTGGCAACCAATGTTGTGCAAAATCTGACCTCTGGCTTGTTTTTGTAAGGCCCATGAGATGAAAATCATTTTTAGATTTTTAAGGAGTTGTAAATAACTATGAGTAATTTGCAACAGACACCTTAAGTGGCTGGAAAAATGTAAAATATTAGAAATTATTTAGTAGTAAATAACTTAGCAGTAAAAATTTAGTAGTAAAGTTTTTCTTTTAGTAAAGAATGTGCTTTCAGGTGAAGAAAAATGATCCCAGAAGGCAGGCCTGAGATGTAAGAAAAAGTGAGTAAAAAAATCAAAGGCAAGCAGGTGGGTTAATCTAAACAAATATTAGCCACATAAAACACTTAAATTCGTGTGTTAAAGTGAAAAGAAAAATGACAGAACTAAAATATGACAGTAATATAAGTCTGGAGGGTGTGGTAATAGTTCAAAGAGTCAAAGATCCTTATTTTGTTCATGAAGAAGTTAAAGATATTAATTTTGACTTTGTCTAATTAAGTGTGTATGTTAAAGTGTCTTTGGTAACCATTAAAAGAAACAGCATGTACAACCTCCAAATTAACAGGGAAGAAAACAATGAAAGGAGGTAACAAAACAAGCAGAAGACATAAGAATATGCGTATTGGCAAGGTTTTCAAGAGTAAAAAACAAAAAGTGACCCAAATAGCCAACAGAAGAATAGATTAATCATGGTATATTTGTGTATCATATAACAATGGAAATAAATGAACTTTGACATGGAGGAATCTAACAAATGCAATGGTAAGAGCAACATACTGTAGAACAGAATACAGAATAATTTCATTAAAACAAAGGTTAAAACATGAAATACAATATACTGATTTGTAACACCTACATATATGGTAATTCTATAAAGAAAAACAAAGAATCCCCAACATAAAATTTCAGACTCTTGGGGGTGAGAAGGAAAGGCCGTAAGGGGAGAACACCCAGAGGGCTTCGAGGGAATTACTAATGTTCCATTGCTTAAGCCAGGTTGTGGGTATACAGGAACATATTTTCTTCTTCTTCTTTTTTAAAATATTTGTTTATTTTGAGAAAGGGTGAGGGGCAGAGAGAGAGGGAGAGAGAATCCCATGCAGGCTTTGCACTGATAGCCCCTATGCGGGGCCCAGCCTCACCATGAGATCATGACCTGAGCTGAAATCAAGTGCTGGATGCTCAAGTGACTGAGTCATCCAGGTGCCCCTATTTTATTATTCTTTATACTTTTTATAGATAATACATATTTTAAAATACTTTTTATAGGCTTAAAATATCGTAATTTAAAAATAAGTAAATCCTTGTCTTGTTATTTAAATCAATACCCTAACTGGTCTAGAGACTCCAGCAAAATTTTTCATGACAAATTTGCCCAAGGAATCCTCTGTATTAAGTGGCTGTAGTTACCTTTTGTAAGTTATCCTTTATAATTCTTTTATAATTTTATAAAATTCTAACATCATCAAGGAAAAAAAAATCCAGAGCAGGTGAAACTTGTTATTTAATGAATACATATGTCTACATAGATAGGAATATTACCTAAAGGCCTGTTCTAAGAACTCCATTCATCCTGAATCTAAATGCAAAGTTTCAGGGACGCCTGGGTGGCTCAGTCAGTTAAGCATCCGACTTCGGCCCAGGTCATGATCTCACAGTCCGTGAGTTCAAGCCCCGCATCAGGCTCTGTGCTGACAGCTCAGAGCCTGGAGCCTGCTTCAGATTCTGTGTCTCCCTCTCTCTGACCCTCCCCCATTCATGCTCTGTTTCTCTCTGTCTCAAAAATAAATAAACATAAAAAAAAAATAAATGCAAAGTTTTAGAGTGTGTACTTAAAGTGAATCCTATTGGATGTGTAGATTTTTTCCAGGATAGCCTTTGGGATCCTTAGCAAAGCCATTTCACAGATACATTACACAGGGTTTTCTCTAAATAATTCAGATGCCCCTTGAAAATAACTTTAAATTTCAGATGAACTTAGAGTTAACAACAAAAAGTTTTTCCATAAATGAAAAAAAGGAGATAGAAATGTACTTATCAAGGAAAGAAAAACAGTCAACTTTTATTACTTCATAATCTGTGTGTATAATAACTGTATAGCTAACAGCCAGATATGCCAAGGCAGCAACCACTAAGCAATTTTAAAATAAGGTTAAGAGCCTAATCATAGCTGACTTCATAGTTTGGGTTACATCTATTTTTCCACACTGGACAAATCAATCTTCTAAAAATGAAGTTTCACCATCAAAACACACTTTACTTTGCGACTGTAACAACAGTGTTGACAATTGGGTTCTATAATTTGTTACCCATAGTACATATGGAGTTATTGGGTGGCCGGTGGAGATAAAGAAATCCAGGGACTCTATACCCTGAGCTTTATGTATTACCAGTGAAACCTTTTTTCCTGGCAGCAATGTCTGCCATGGAGCCAACTAAAAGGCTAGGGTGTGTGTGTGGTATAGGCAGAGACGAATGTTATTTTAGGTTTAGTTTGGGGTGTAGGCAGTATTGTATAGGAAGGAAATTAAGACACTTTGGAAAACTTGCTACAGTACAAATCATTATATAAGGCTCTGGCGTATTTGAAGTTGGGACAAAGCCAGGTTGATTGAAAGGGCTATTCTAAGGGTTTGAAATTGGTAGGCTTTCCCACCACACCCATTTAAGGCCAAACACAGAATTTTAGTCAGATGAGACTGTAAAAGTTTACCTAGTCCACTTCTCTCATCTCACACTTGAATTTATAGAACATCTGAAGAGAGTTTGCACAACCCTTCTCTGCACATTCGGTGACAGGAAATTAGCTACTTCTTGGGGGGAGCTTATTCAACTCAGGGGTAGTTCTGATTAGAAGAGTTCTCTTTAACGTTAAACCTAACTCTGTTCCCATGTAAATTCTATTCAGTGCTCCTGCTTTCTGGAACCATATGGATTAAGTCTACTTTAGTGATGGCAAGTGTCTGGCCACAGCTGATCTCTCTTTAGGTGAATGCACTCAAAGAGCAGATTCAGCATCGGTCTTAAAGCGCTATTAAGCCACAACTCAACTCAGAATTGACAAGTAACACAAAATACATCTACCATTCTGAGTCTAATCCCTCTTTCACATGATGGTTTCAAACATTTTAACAGCATTCTGAAATCTGTCTTTGAATACATCATCTGCTTTGCATCATAATATACACTGCTGAGAACTGAAGTAAACATTAAACAACCTGTGAATTTATACAGGAGAATATAGAGCTATACTGTCCAGCATGGTAGCCACCAGTCACATGGGGTGATTAAGCACCTGAAATATAGCTAGTTCAAAACTGTGTATATTTTATAAAGTGCAAAATCCACACCAACATAAAATATCTCATAAATTAAAAAAAATTTTTTTAATGTTTACTTTTGAGAGAGAGAGGCAGAGTGTGAGCCAGGGAGGGCAGAGAGAGAGAGGGAGACACAGAGTGTGAAGCAGGCTCCAGGTTCTGAGCTGTCAGCACAGAGCCTGATGAAGGGCTTGAACTCACAAACTGCGAGATCACGCCCTGAGCTGAAACCAGATGCTTAGCTGACTGAGCCACCTAGGAGCCCCTCATTAATTTCTCATATTGGTCACACATGAAATATTTTGGATACAATGGGTTAAAAAAAACATTAAAATTAATTTCACCTGGTTTTTACTTTTAATGTGTTTGCTATAACACTTAAATTTATATACCTGTGGCTCACATTGTATTTCTACAGAACAGCATTGAATTTGGCAGTTAATCATTGCACTGACTCATGGTGAACATCCAGGTGACTAAAAACTATAAGTCACAATTATCTCTTCTAGCTTTAGCAGTCTATCATTTCAAGACTTTATAAATTTTTAGCTTGTTCAACTTGGTCCATTAATCCGATCTATTAAAGGATAGCTCAATTCTAAGTACAGTGTCTGGCAAACAATAGGTGCTTAATAAATACTTGTTAAATGCAGTTTATCATCAAAGCATTAGGTATCCTTGTCAGCTTCATGTTCTATATAAATTCAACGAGCTTGCTTAAATCAAATGTTCTCATTCAAATCCCAGTAAGGGCCCCGATGCATTACTGGTGACCCTTTGAATAGACTAGAAACTTTCATGTTTCCTCCACCCTTTGCACATAGGACTTTTTAAAGCAGTTTTCTTACTGCATTGTTTTACGTTTAAACATCCTGAGGTCAGAGTCCTTGCTTTTTTAACACGTGTTACCGGTTCCCAGCACCTGATTTGCACTTAATACTTGACAAATACATGACATCAATTAACAGTACCATCATTCAGCTCAAATTTCCATATTCAAAAGAACACAGTAAGATTCTGAAAAATGCTTTGTTGATATTTAAACCTAGTGCACTGTTTCCTAAGAGTCTTAGAATGAGGATTGCCTTTCCAACAGGAAAGTGGAAAGCTTTCAATTCAATTTACCTTTACTTCATGTTGTCTCAGACAAGAGGGAGGCAGAAATTGGATACTATGAAACTTGAAGATTCTAACATGAGAAAATACAATGTTTAATAGTGTTTAATTAGATAAAAAAAAACTTTAAAGGGAAGCAATAATTTATTCTGAATCCTCAAACACAGATTATTGGGATTCAATTCTCTTGCAGAACTATTTGAAATATGGCTGCAACCTGTCTGAATAGCACAGAGGGAAAAGAACAGGGGTTTAGAACCAAGGTCTAGGTCTTGTTTTTTTATTTACCAGTCATTTACAAATCCCTGAACTTCTTTGAAGTAAAATGGAAACTCTATGAGGTCAGGGACAGTTGTTTAATTGTATCTCCGATACTTGGCACAGAATATTTGTGTTCATTACTTGCCAAATTAATAAAATCCAATTCTTTCTTTAGGTAACTTGGCTGTAAGACCCAGATTGCCAATCTGACAGGTCTGAAGATGAACAAGGACAATGTGCAAGACATGACAGAGCAATACAAATGTTTTTGTTAGTTCTCTTCTCGTTTTGTCTTTTGCTTTCATTTTCTCTCTGCCACTCATCACCTCTGCCTTTCTTCTTAATTTTTTTCTCCCTTCTTGACTTTCTCATTTCCTAGCTGGACATAAACAAGAGATTAAGGTATATTTTTTCAGTATTTTTTTAAACACAATTCTATGTTTACAGCTATTAATTTTAAAAGTAATGAAGTAAAAGTTTCACCTGTAAGGAGCTGCTCTATTCTTTCGTAGGTTAGTAGCCTATACTGGAAGGATGGTTTTTCCCTCAGTCTTTTTCAAGAGTGTGTTATTTCTCTTAATAATGTGGACTTTTTTTGATCCTAACCAAGTAGTCCAGCTAGTCAGACCGAGGGTCACTTAGTGTGAAAGCGAGCACTTCCTATCCCAACCTTAAGAGACAACGTGGGACAACGTAAGACTTCCTGTATTCTACTCAGACACCAAAAAACTGAAGCCTTTAATTCATACTTTCTCCTTAGGATAAATACTCATGCAGTCTAACTTTGTATAACTTTATATATTTATTGCATTGCAAAATGCTAAACTGCACTTATGATGCCAAAACATTGTAAGATACTGAACTGCTTCCCAAGTAAAAGAGAAAATAATGTTTATAAACAGTATGGGAGTGGTAAAGTTACTTTAAATCTTTGAAAACTGATCACTGTCAAATTACCTCATTGATTAATCTTGAGAAATACTGTTCTATGAATAATATTCTGGTAAATTAAGGATTAGCCAAGATTTCTGAGAGTTGAACTCTCATTGTTTAGACTCTTCCACATGTGGAACTATTTCCTGTGAGAAAACATGGTGTGTGCTCATCAGAAACAATCTTGCTTTGGTGATTAAATATGGGCCTGTGCTAGGGGGCAATGCTGACCAAATCAATGACAGTTAAAACATATGTGTGTGTGTGTGCATATATATGCATTAAATGTGCCAGATGCCTTCCAGGAACTTCTCATGTACTAACTCACTACATTCTCATAACACCCCATTAAGTATTATTTTCATCATTTTTATAGAAGAGAGGTTAAGTACCTGCTCAAGGTCATACAGCTATTAAGAGGTAAAGCCAGGTAGGAGTAAAAATCTAAGCATTTTGGTGCCAGAGCTCATTGTCTTAATGACTGTGCTAAATTGTCTGTTCAATTAATATGGTCTCATACTTTGTACACTCTGGATGTATGCTTTAGATGTATGAGAAGCAAGAGAGCATATGAATAGAAAAGCTGAATATCCTGACAGCTGTAAAATCTCCTGGAGGACCATTTTTAAGGCTTGTTTCCTAAGTCAAAGTGGAATGTAGAAAAACTAGATTACTTAGAATTCATTTGTTTCCCTGTACACACCAAATGTTCAGTTAATCACAACCTTCAATTACTAGGATATTGCATTTCTAAACATGAGGCAAAAGAGAAGCCTTACAGTCTTTTTTTTCACTACTTAATGTTTCCACAAGTCTCAGGCATATATTACTGGAATATCTTCCTCGGTAGTTCTTCATATCATTTTTTTTTCTTACATTCAAACTCAATATGCTTTCCAAATTTAGCCAAAGTTTACCAAAAAAATTTTTTAAGCTCTGAAATAGCTGCACTGTCATTCACTGAGTTTGTACACTAACCTGAAATGTACACGTGCCAATGACCACATAATTACTGCCACCATATGCAATTAGGTTTCCTGAATCCCCACTCTCAAAGGGATTAAATTCTACCACATGCACATAATCTTCACAATCCACAGTGTAGGCAGCATTTCTTGTGGCATCTTGCTTCATCTTGTATGTCAATACTTGAACAGTTGTAAAAATAAAATAGCCTTCTACTGGACAAGGTCACGAAACTGTGGATGATAGCACAGACACAGTTAAGACAGAAACCATCAAAGTGTTAGTCACTTTCAGCAAATACAATAAGGACATGGTGTTTCAGATGCCAGAGACAGCTAAACAATTTCAAGTACTTCTTTAAATACTTTATGAGTGATACCTGCAGAATGTATCATAATATCCTGTTTAGATGACCTAAAAGATATAGTAAGTACTTGGAAGATGTAACCACTGTAATAAATATACTCATAAAAATTAATGATACTTAACATTTACGAAGCACCGCTTGTAAGTTCCATGTTGAGGATTTAACTGACATCAGGACACCTATATTTGCAAACTTAAGAGGAAGGTACTACTTACAGTTCCCATTTTACAGAGAAAGAAATGGAGACTTTAATAGGTTAGCTGCCAAGCTCCTAAGGCGAGACAGCATTTAAAATACTTTACTATGTGTTGGACACCAGTGCTAGAGAAGTAAAACACAGCCCTCCACCTTGAAGATTACAATATCCGGTAATGGTCATGATTCAGTGTGAAAAGAGCAATAAAATAAGCAGATCCAAAATAGAGGATCTGGAGGAAGGAGTGCCGAAACGTGTGACATAAAGATAATATTCATAAAACTAGGCACAAAATTTCAACCAGCCTGTCATGGCCTGGTGTGCACTGTGGAAGCAGCATTCCCAGAGATTTAGGGATCTAAAGAGGTCTTTTTTCTCTTAACTGGATGCAGGAGTTGTTCTGAGAACAGTTGGGCTCAGTAACAAACACATCAAGAACCTGATAAGTATTTATTGAGAATCAGAGGAATCCCACCTCAGGGAGCCTATAAAATAGTAACCATAGGAGAGGGGATCCGGGACTGGGCAATAGTTAAAGGTGACCAGCAGGTGGATGCCCTCAGAGGCAGCGCGGTGTCAGAAGTGGAAAAGATTCGAGGTCAGGAAACTTGGTCCCCTATTCCTCGTTAAACTAGTGCCCAATCTCACTACATTCTCAGGGTTTTACTGTACAAGGCGGGCTGGACTTGTCCTCTAAAAGTGGAGGGGAAAAGACGGAAGGAACAACTTAAGTCCTCTCAAAGAACCCCAACACCTCTCCCCAGGCAGGCAAGTCCCGCGAGACCCCGCTACCACCTCCCGAAGCCCCAGGTCAGAAGGAAGAGAGGTGCAGCACCGCCCGGGGAGAGAAGGAACTCGCACGAAAAGGATGCGAGAGCGGGCGGCCAGGAGCAGAGCGGCGCGGCCCCTGGGTTCCCGTGTGATACGCACCAGGGGCGTCGGGAAGTGGTCAGAAGGAATCTGGTCTCCGCTGGGGGATGCTGCGGCGCGCTCAGAGTTTGTTTCCGGGTCAGAGGGCGGAAGCAGCGATTGGCTCCCGAGCCTTCCCGCGAGATTTAAAATTAAAATGGACAACTTGGAGACTGCAGCTCGGCCGGAGTTTGCTTCTGTTGGGTCTGCACCTAGCGGGTCTACTTTGAGCCAGGTGAGTCTCATGTCTTCCTTACCCTGCTGTCGTACTTTAATTTATGACTCAGGCTGCGGCTGGGGAGGGGTTTTCGGTGACAGGTAAGTAACCGTCTAGGGTATTATTTTTTCAGTGGCTTTGCTCTCGAGCCTGGTTGGGTCCCGGGGTGTTGAACGGAGTTCACGGTACCTAGTGATGAATAGAGCTAAAAGGTCCTGAGGGATCATCTGCAGACTGGAAGACTGAGCCCCGTAGAGGCCTATTTAGGTTCATTAGGTTGGCAGGAAACCAGGTCCTAGTCCCAAAACGTGCGCAGGCTCCAATTCTGAGACTTCGCCCTCTCCCTATTACATTCTTCTAAGGAATATTTAGGATCAGCATTCTGACGATAATAGCACCAACGACTGCCATTTTTTTTTTTTTTTTTCCAATTGAGCACCTAATAAGTGTGCAGGCACTAGGTGGGTTATTTACTTGTGTCTCATAGTTTTATGAGGTAGGAGATCTCTTAACTGGTTTTACATTTAAGGAAATTAATATTCATCAGAGATTTTAAATACTGAAGACCATACATCTCTTAAATTGGGGAACCTGATGTGGGCCCTGGAATGTCTGACTCAAAAATTCTTTTACCATCTCACACTGTCTCTACAGTGATAATTTCCTGTCTCATAATTTTTGCTACAGTGCAGTTTGGAATCCAGTTTTTTAAAACAAGTATTTATTATCGATGCCACCTTCTACTGTTTTTGTATAGTGCAGCCTAACATTCAGAGTGCTTGCATATTCATTGTCTCATTGACTTCTCATAACTGGCTGGAAGGTATTATTCCTGTTTTCTATGTGATGATACTTTACCTAGGCAGTCAGTTATAAAACTGACTGCCTAGGCTTATACAGACAGCTAGCTGCTGACAAGCGGAGACTACACCAGTGTTGGCAAACTAGGGCACTACTTGCTTTTGTTTTTTTGCAGTCAGTTCCTGAGCTAAGAATAGATTTTACATGTTTGAATAGTTGAAACAAAAACAAGAGAATAATATTTTGTGAAACTTAATTTTAATTTCCATAAAGTTTTGTTGAAGCACAGCTATGCTCATTTGTTTATGTATTGTCTGTGGCTATTTTCATACAGCAAGATCAAGTAGAATAGTTGTGACATCTAGACCATATGCCTTGCACTCCTTAAATATTTACTATTTTGGTCCTTTCCAAAAAGTGTTCTGACCCCTGGATGAGACTGTTGGCTTTTATATGTGCCAGACACTGCTAAAAGCTAAACTTGTATTTATGTCATTTACTTTTCACAAAATCCTGTGAGATAGGAACTATTATTTTCATTTTCAGTACAAGGAGGCTGAGGCAGGGGTGGTGACATAACTTGGCATAGATCTCATAGCTATTAAGTTAATTCTTGACTAGTTTTCATTCTTAGCAATCTGAACTCATATTACTTTTAAATAATACTCTAAATTATTTAGTGCTAAAGATTTGTCAGGTAAACTGATCATATCACTGAAAATTTACTTTTTCACTTTCGTTTTTTTTTTTTTTTTTTTTTCTTTTAAGAAGTGAGGGTGATGGGCACCTGGGTGACTCAGTTGAGCATCTGACTTCAGCTCAGGTCATGATCTCATGGTTTGTGAGTTTGAGCCCTGCATTGGGCTCTCTGCCATCAGGGCAGAGTCTGCTTTGGATCCTCTGTCCCCTCTCTTTCTGCCCCTCTCTGGCATGTGCGCTCGCTCTCTCTCCCTCTCTCTCAAATAAGCCTTTAAAAAAAAGAAATGAAGGTGATATTTTGAAGAGAAATATAACTTTTAGCAACTTACTAGTATTTATATAGATGTAGATATTGTAAAGTTTTTTATTTGTATCTTTAAATTGCATCACTGATGCAACTATGAATTATTGCTGTAAATGTTATGTACCCATTTTCTTGATCATATAAACCCAAAATACCTAGTAAATATCTGGAATTCTATTTATGCCACATAAAGAAAGAAAAAGATAACAGGAAGCTAATAAATGGGATATGTACAGTAGAATATACCCAAAATAAGATAATGGCCTATGAATATGTTAGAAATGAGCATACTTAAGAGGAGGTAGGAAAAAACAACTTTTAGCGGGCATAACTGTAAACTCAGAGAAAGGAATTACTTCCTTGTTTACACTTGGGCTTATAAGACATTGGAACTACATCCAGTTGTTTTGAAAGACTTTTGTCTGTCAAGAGAAGTTATGTAATACAGTGATTTAAGAGCACAGCTTATGGAGTTAAGCATCTTGGGTTTAAGTCTGTTTTGCCATTTGCTAGCTGAGTGACATGGGGCATCACATTCTTCAAAGGTAAAATGAAGATAATAGACCTTCCTCATAGGACTCTTGCAAAAATTGAATAAGGTAATAAATATTAAGCTTTTGAAAAATTTCTGGCACCAAGAAACTGCTGAATATTAGATATTGTATTGGTTATCTATTGCTGTGTAACAAACCATCCAAAATTTAGTGGATTTAAAACAGCAACCACTTTATTTGCTTAAGATACTGTGGACCAGCAATGGCTGGACTCAGCTAAGTGGTTCTGCTAGTCTTGCCTGGGATCACTAATGTGGCTGCAGTTCCTCTGGCAGGTTGATGGGGGCTGGAAAGTCTAATATAGCCTCACATGTCTTTGAGTTGGTGTTGGTTGTCAACTGGAGTGCAGTGGTTCTCTTTTCTATGGCCTCTTGAGCAGGTGAGCTTGGACTTTTTCATATGGCAGTCTAGAGTAAGAAAGAGAGTAAGAACTAAAGCTGCAAAGCCTTGTATCAGGAGGCCCCTAAGATCACCCACAGGTTGGATGTCTGCTAAGGCTCAGAGGACTCAGCATCTAGTTGTGCCCATACCTCTAATTTATTACAGCAACAAGATGCTAAACAAAATCAACAAAGAGCGAAGCTACATGGGGAGACGGTGCAGGAAGCAAAGTCCTGGGGTGATCAGGCATAAGCTTATAGAAGTCTGTTCTTAGTGGAGTCACATAGGACATGCTTAAGTCCTCCAGCAAAATGTCTTGACAACCCATATGAAATAGTGTCTATCAGGAAAACTCTTTAGAGACGCAGTGCCCAGGGTACTGATGTAGGTATCCTCTGTCTGTGTTCTAAAATTCCAGACTCAGAAAGAAAGCATTGTTTTCAGCATAAACTATATTATTTGTATAAACAGTTTAGCCACAGTGAGCCACTCTTACTGGGAACCCTCCTGAATTCTGAATTCCCAGGTGCAGCCAAGGGCCAACCTTGTAGGCAGGACTTTCAAAAGATAGATATCAGGCATGCTGTAGTAACTCTTTTTTTTTTTTTTTTTATTAAAAAAAATTTTTTTTTTTAGCGTTTATTTTTTTGAGACAGAGCATGAACGGGGGAGGGTCAGAGAGAGAGGGAGACACAGAATCCGAAACAGGCTCCAGGCTCCAAGCTGTCAGCACAGAGCCTGACGCGGGCCCCGAACTCACAGACCATGAGATCATGACCTGAGCCGAAGTTGGACGCTCAACTGACTAAGCCACCCAGGCGCCCCTGTAGTAGTAAGTCTTTTCAACATGGGCCTTTTGTGAGCCAGGCTTGGAACTCCCATGACGTCATTCTTGCCATATTCACTTGGTAAATCAAGTCACTAGACTGACCCATATTTAAAAGGGTAAAAAAGTAGACCAGTTATTTTGGGATAATGTAGGGATGGGAGGAAATTGGTCTTTTTCTTTTTCTTTTTTTAATTTACCACACATATTACCATCTATCTCAAAACAAATATAACAAATATTTTGAAACTCCTTTACTTAGCTATGTCTGTGTCTATAATTACTAAGTTTATAGAATTTACATATCTGTTTTATATGAATTTTCAGACTGAAGATTGGATTTTGTTATTTTAAAAGATTTGGCTTAAGAAAACTAAAGGAGAGGAAAATATGATTGTGCAGAAGTTGTGTTGTTCTGTTTTCCTAAATTTAATTAAAAGCAATCTTAGTAAATATGAAATGACCTTTCATTCACTACTTATTTTTCCCTAACTCTGCTTTCTTACACATGTTAAATATTAGTTTCCAATTAAAATAAAGCTTTTTAACATTGCATTTTGTTCTTTCAGAGAATGGCTGTGCTTAATCAAAAGTCTATCTTGGATATGATTAAAGAGTTCAGAAGGAATTGGCACATTCTTTGTGACTCTGAGAGAACTACTGTATGTGGCGCAGACTCCATGCTCTTGGCATTGCAGCTTTCCATGGCAGACAACAACAAACAGGTTAGTAGACTAAATTTGGGTTTACTTATTTTTTTAAAGTGAATTTTGGTAGCTGCTCATTTTAATTATATCAATTTCTTTGCAGTATATGTCCTCCTATGATAATATCAATATAGTATTTTCAAAAATGCCTCTGTATATCTACATCAAAATATTACAATTGGATTTGAAATGATTTGCTTCAAAATTAAGGCCTTCATATGTATAATTTAACGTAGGACATGCATATTCAATGTTTAATTTGAAATCTTGAGATAAATATGCAACTAGTATTATGGTTAAAAATGTTTTTATTTATGACTTCTTTATAAAGTTCTAGAAGGCATACATAAATTATGTTTATTTTAATATAATTGAAGTCTTTTATGACTAATTTCAGACTCAGTGCTATAGATTGATTATTCTAAGCCATGTTATGAATCAGAATTACTTGGGAAGGTTTTTAAACAAATCTTGGAATTTCCAGTCTTGGAAATTCTGATTCTTGTAATCTGCACTGAGACTCTGGAAATTGTCTTTTTAAAATCTTTTCTTAATCTGATTCTTATGTAGTTGGCTTGGACCAAACTAGTGTTTGGAATGAGCTGTACCTAAAGGTGTTCAGATGAGAGAAGGATGAATATAAGCTGGAGTGGTAAGAAAATGATTTAAAAATTTTAGATTTTAGGTGATGTACTTAAAGGAAGGGGAAGTCTTTGGATGGCAAGGTTTTAAAGAAGGGATGAAGGAAGGGAAAAGTCAGTTAAGAAGCATCCAGAGGGATCAAAGTCTTGATGGTTTGAATATAACAAGGAGAATGTCTCCTAATATGAAGGGTGGAATAGTTTCAGTGGGCCTGTTGGGCAAGATAGTGAGTGAAATGACATTCTGATGAGTTATTTTAATCTGTTATGTCAGTAGGTTCCAGATTTTTAGATTTAATATACCAATAAAAGTTCCAAAGAAGTATTATACATTGACAGATTTGAACATTTGTCACATTGGCAAATAAGACCATTGAGAAAAACTAGTTACTTGGAACCATAATTTTGGAAAAGGAAGAATATTTTAACACCTAAAAATGAGGAATTGTATAATCTTAAAACAAGAGATAGTCTTTGTTATACATGATAGTTGGAAGTTTTGTGTGTTTACAACATGTGTGTATATTTTGGCATATATATTAAGATAAACTTTGAACATAGAAAGATTTTGACAAAATTCTGACATAGTCATTCTTTTAACAAATATTTGAGTTTTTACTATGTGCTAGACCTTTTTCTAAATTTTTTTTTTAATGTTTATTTATTTTTGAGAAGAGAGAGACAGAGCATGAGCAGGAGAGGAGAGAGAAAGAGGGAGACACAGAATCCGAAACAGGCTCCAGGCTCTGAGCTGTCAGCACAGAGCCCGACGTGGGGCTCTAACTCACAGACCACGAGATCATGACCTGAGCCGAAGTCGGATGCTTAACGGACTGAGCCACCCAGGCGCCCCTGTACTAGACCTTATTCTAAACATTCTGAGCAGGGCACCTGGGTAGCTCAGTTGGTTAAGCATCTGACTTCGGCTCAGGTCATGATTTCACATTTTGTGAGATCGAGCCCCGTATTGGGCTCTGTGCTGGCGGTGTGGAGCCTGCTTGAGATTCTCTCTCTCTCTCTCTCTCTCTCTCTCTCTCTCTCTCTCTCTCTCTCTCCCCCTTTCCCTCTCCCTCTCCCTCTCTCCCTCCTTCTCTCCCTCCCTCTCCCCCTCCCTCTCCCCCTCCCTCTCCCCCTCCCTCTTCCCCTCCCTCTTTCTCCTTGCCCCTCCCCCATTTGCATGTGTGCATGCTCTCTCTCTCAAAAATAAATAAAGAAACTTTAAACATTCTGAAGGAAACTATTGCTCTTATGACATTAATCTTCTAGTGGGGAGAGACAGAGATAATAAATAAGATATTTAGTATTTTAGGTCAAGTACTGTAGAGAAAAAAACACAGATTTGCGCTTAAGGAATGTATCGAGTTTGGGGTAAAAGATTTCTTGCAATTTGAAAAAGGATGGTCAAGGAAGGCCTCATCTGCAAGTTGCCATTTAAGCAAAGATTCGAAAAGGAAAAGAAGGAACTAGGCATGGAAATTTTTGTGGGAAGGGACTACCAGGCAAAATGGAAGGGCTCTGAAGTGGGAATGTGCCTGGCATGTTCAAGGAACAGCAAAGAGGCCAACACAGCTGTTTATATAAATGTTAATTGTTAATTTCTTCCCTTTCATTTTCCCTTCCCCCAATTTTTTTTCTTTTCTTTTCTATTTATTTATTTTTTAGCTTCTGTGTGCCAAGCATTGTGATAAGTGTTGAGGTTAAAATGATGAACAAAACCAGACATTCCTCCTGCCTAGCTTATTACCTAGTGGGTGAGGTAGACATTTAGTAGAGAAAAATACAAATAAATGTAAAACTATGGCTGTGAGAAGAGGTGTATGAGGCTGTGAGACCAGGGAGTTGACCTGGTTGGAGAGATCAAGTTGAACTGTAAAGCAAGGAGAGCAGTTAACTAGGCAAAGAGTTGGGGCAAGATGATGAGGATGAAGGAATAGCATATGCAGAGGCCTTGGGCAGGAGACAGTAGGTAGAGTTTGTGAAAATTCAAAAGAACCAGGGTAGCTGAAGTGGTGGTGGTTACATGACCCATTTGTCTGCTTTTTTTATTTTTAATCATAGTCATTGTTAAAAATCAATTCTATCTAGGTATTTGGGAAAAAAAATGGAAGTAGCACTTTTTGGAGTTTGTGTTTAAAAAAAAGTTAAACTTTCAGAAAAGTCACAAGAATAGTACACTGAACTCCTTTATGCCCTTCACTTAGATTCACCAGTTAATATTTTGCTACCTTTGCATCATTCTTTTAATATTTTTGTACGTGTATATAAATACACACATATATATTGCACACATACATACATATTATTCGTATTATTCTATATGAACCATTTGATGGTAAGTAGCAGACACCCTGAATTTTTATCCCTAGACACTCTTGGTGTTGTACATTCTGTGGAGTTTGACAAATATATAAGACATGTATCCACCTTTATAGTATTGTACAGAATTGTCTCCCTGCCCTAAAATTCCTCTCTGCTCCACCTATTTATCCTTCCCTCTCCCCAACCCCTGGCAACCACTGATCTTTTAATTGTCAGCATAGATTTGCCTTTTTCAGAATGTCATGTAGTTGGAATTGTGAAGTATACATAGCCTTTTCAGATTGGCTTCTTTTACTTTCTTTCAGATGCATTCATGGTCCCTCCATGTCTTTTCATGGCTTAATAGCTCATTTCTTTTCAGCAGTGAATAGTATTCCACTATATGAATCTATCAGTTTATCCATTCATCTTTTACTTTCCTTCCAACCAATATTCAATAAGATATTCAATATTTAATAGGTTCTTTAGTTTAATAATTATTGGGTTTGCTGTTACCCTCTTTTTTTTTTTTAATATTTTATTTTTGAGTACTCTCTACACCCAACGTGGGGCTCAAACAACCCTGAGATCAAGAGTCGCGTGCTCTACCAGCTGAGTCAGCCTCTGTTATCATCTTCTTAATTTCCAAGAGCTCTATTTTTTCTCTCTTTTTGAAATATTGTTCTGTTCTTCCTGCAAGCATATAGTATTTCTCCTTTGAGACTATTAATACATTTTTTTTTTTTGAGGTTTTCTTCTTGTGTAATATTTCCTCTAAGTTCCTTGTTTTATTAGTCTTGTTTGGGAAGAGTTTCCTTTCTTCCTACTAGAGACTTTCTTCATGATGATCCTTGACCATCCACTTACATTTAAGTGGAGCACTAAAATGCTTACTGGAAACTCTTCATGGAGTATTAGAGTTTGTCAATCCGACCTAACTGGGCTATTTGGCTGGGGAACATTTGATGCCTATCTCTTTAGGATATCCCTTTTAGAACAGTTTTCTCAGAAAAGAGTCCTCTTTGCCCCTGCACGAATAGTGTAAAGTTGAGCTGCCAAGTGTTGGGTGCTTGAAAGAAGTATCAACATTTAGAATATAAATGGTCATGTGATTCTTATTGTTTCCATTTGGGTACTCTTGTTTTCAATTGAACCCTTCAGTCCAGAGACTGTTTTACTCTCTCCAGGGAATAAACCGCCAATTTTCTGCCAAAGTAGATGACTGTTCTCCCCTTTCTTGGCAGAAATTAATTATTAGACAAAGTCTAAAAGAAGATTATCCAAAGAGGTAAGCACAGTACTGAGGCTACTTCAGAAATCTCTTCACTGGGGGTGCCTTGGTGGCATCGAACTCTTGGTTTTGGCTCAGGTCATGATCTCACAGTTTGTGAGATTGAGTCCCGCCCTGGGCTCTGTGCTGACAGCGTGAAACCTGCTTGGGATTCTCCCTTTCTCTCCCCTTAACCCCCTCTCCTCTCTGTCTCTTTCTCTTTCTCTCTCTTAAAAATAAATAAACGTTTAAAAAAAGAAATCTCTTCCCTGGCAAGTATCTTCATTATCACCTTTTGCTGGGCAGATTTTCTTCTAGTGGACATAGTAAGAGTGTTGACCTTTAGAACATTTATGTATTTATGTATTAATTTATATATTTATTTATTTGTTTCTGAGAAAGAGAGTGAGAGAAAGAGAAAGAGCATGCGCGAGGAGGGCAGGATCAGGGAGAGGGAGAGAGAATCTTGAGCAAGCTCTGTGCCCATCGCTGAGCCCAACCAAACGCAGGGCTCGATCTCTCATGACTCTATCATGTCACGACTAGACATCGTGACCTGAGCCAAAATCAAGAGTCTGAAGCTTGGCTGAATAAGCCGCCCAGGTGCCCTGCCCCATAAAGAATGTTGATGTTTAGAGGCTTTGACTTTATCTGGCAGGGTGGGCAGGGAGGGTCTCTGATGCAACTTTCCACCTTTCTTAGGCTTAGCTTTGTCTCCTAAAACTTGTGCTCAGCGTTCATAAAAACCAGCTTCTTTAGTGTCAGGGAATGGTAGTTACCAGGGAAATATAGGCTCCATCATTTGCTTACCCATCTGTATTGGCACTTTCTCATTGTTTTTGAGCTTTTGAGTTTTTATTTTCATTTTTTTAAATTAAATTTTAGTTAATGTACAGTCCAATATTTGTTTTAGGAGTAGAATTCAGTGATTCATCCCTTGCATACAACACCCAGTGCTCATCACAACAAGTGTCCTCCTTAATACCTCTCACCCATCTAGCCCATCTCCCACCCACCTCCCTCCATCAACCCTCAGTTTATTCTGTATCATTAAGAGTCTCCTGTGGTTTCTTTCCGTCTCTCCTCCCCCCCCCCCGCCCCTTCCCATATGTTTATTTGTTTTGATTCTTAAATTCCACATGAGTGAAATCATATGGTGTTTGTCTTTCTCTGATTGACTTAATACACTCTAGCTCTATCCACGTCATTGCAAATGGCAAGATTTCATTTTTTTAAAAAATATTTATTTATTTTTGAGAGAGAGAGAGCACGCAGAGTGTGAGCAGGGAAGGGGCAGAGAGAGAGGGACACACAGAATCCGAAGGCAGGCTCCAGGCTCAGAGCTGTTGGCAACAGAGCCAGACACAGGTCTCAAACTCGTGAACTGCCAGATCATTACCTGAGCTGAGGTCGGATGCTTAACTGACTGAGCCACCTACGTGCCCCAAGATGTCATTCTTTTGATGACTGAGTAATATTCCATTGTATATATATACCACATCTTCTTTATCCATTCATCAGTTGATGGACATTTGGGCTCTTTCCATAGTTTGGCTATTGTTGATAATGCTGCTGTAAACATCAAGATGCATGTACCTCTTTGTATTTTTGTATCCTTTGGGTAAATACCTAATAGTGCAATTGCTGGATTGTAGGGTAGTTCTATTTTAGTTGTTTTGTTTTCCAGAGTGTCTACCAGTTTGCATTCCCACCAACAGTGCAAGTGGGTTCCCCTTTCTCCGTATCTTGGCAACCCGTTGTTTCTTGTGTTGTTAATTTTAGCCATTCTGACAGGTGTGAGGTGGTATCTCATCTGGTTTTGATTTGCATTTCCCTGATGCTGAGTGATATTGAGCATCTTTTTTTTTTTTAATGTTTATGTATTTATTTATTTTTGAGGTGACTGGGGGAAGGGCAGAGAGAGGTCAGAGAATCTCAGGCAGGCTCCTCGTTGTCAGCATAGACTCCGATGTGAGGCTCCATCTCCCCAACCTGAGATCATGATCTGAGCTGAGATCTAGAGTCAGATGCTTAACCAACTGAGCCACCCAGGTGGCCCAGTTGAGCATCTTTTCATGTGTCTGTTAGCCATCTGGATGTCTTTGGAAAAGTGTCTATTCATGTCGTCTCCCCATTTCTTAATTGGGTTATTTGATTTTTGGGTGTTGAGTTTGATAACTTCTTTATAGATTTTGGATATTCTTTATCAGATATGTCATTTGCAAATATCTTCTCCCATTTAGTAGGCTGCCTTTTAGTGTTATTGATTATTTCCTTTGCTGTACAGAAGCTTTTTATCTTAATGAAGTCCCAATAGTTGATTATTTTTTTTGACCTTTTGTAATTTCTTTTATGGACAATTCAGTCATGAAAAAATATTTTCTATTTTCTCTTTTATTTATTTATTTTTTTTTTTATTTTTTGTTTTTTTCCATTTGAATCCTCTTTATTAGTTCCTGGTAAGGAGGCAGTAAAAATAAGCCGCTCTAAAAACCGATTAACTTTATTTACTTTTTCATTTTTGATAATATCTTAATTTTGAAGTTTCCCAGAAGTCCTTGTGATTATTTAATTTTTTTCTCATGTACAGTGATAAAATGATTGGTACTTTGTCTCACAGGATCCCCCTTAGGATCTCTTGTAGGGCTGGTTTAGTGGTGACGAATTCCTTCAGTTTTTGTTTGTTTGGGAAGACCTTTATCTCTCCTTCTATTCTAAATGACAGACTTGCTGTATAAAGGATTCTTGGCTGCATATTTTTTCTGTTCATCACATTGATGATCTCCTGCCATTCCTTTCTGGCCTGCCAAGTTTCAGTAGAGAGATCCGTCATGAGTCTTATAGGTCTCCCTTTATATGTTAGAGCACGTTTATCTCTAGCTGCTTTCAGAATTTTCTCTTTATCCTTGTATTTTGCTAGTTTCACTATGATATGTCGTGCAGAAGATCGATTCAAGTTACGTCTGAAGGGAGTTGTCTGTGCCTCTGGATTTCAGTGCCTTTTTCCTTCCCCAGATCCGGGAAGTTCTCAGCTATTATTTCTTCAAGTACACCTTCAGCACCTTTCCCTCTCTCTTCCTCCTC
Organism: Puma concolor; assembly: GCF_028749965.1. Taxonomy (NCBI): domain Eukaryota; kingdom Metazoa; phylum Chordata; class Mammalia; order Carnivora; family Felidae; genus Puma; species Puma concolor. The sequence continues at coordinate 19,708,715 of NC_141673.1, read as the reverse complement.
TGGAATACCAATTATGCGTATATTATTTCTCTTTAGTGCATCACTTAGTTCTCTAATTTTCCCCTCATACTCCTGGATTTTTTTCTCTCTCTTTTTCTCAGTTTCTTCTTTTTCCATAATTTTATCTTCTAGTTCACCTATTCTCTCCTCTGCCTCTTCAATTCGAGCCGTAGTTGTCTCCATTTTATTTTGCAACTCGTTGATAGCATTTTTTAGCTCCTCCTGGCTGTCCCTTAGTCCCTTGATCTCTGTAGCAAGAGATTCTCTGCTGTCCTCTATACTGTTTTCAAGCCCAGCGATTAATTTTATGACTATTATTCCAAATTCACTTTCTGTTATATTATTTAAATCCTTTTTGATCAGTTCATTAGCTGTTGTTATTTCCTGGAGATTCTTGTGAGGGGAATTCTTCCGTTTGGTCATTTTGGATAGTCCCTGGAGTGGTGAGGACCTGCAGGGCACTTCCCCTGTGCTGTGGTGTGTAACTGGAGTTGGTGGGTGGGGCCGCAGTCAGCCCTGATGTCTGCCCCCAGCCCACCGCTGTGTCCACAGTCAGACTGGTGTGTGCCTTCTCTTCCCCTCTTCTAGGGGCGGGATTCACTGTGGGGTGGTGTGGCCCGTCTGGGCTACTTGCACACTGCCAGGCTTGTGGTGCTGGGGATCTGGCATATTAGCTGGGGTGGATCAGCAAGGTGCAAGGGGCAGGGGCAGGCTCAGCTCGCTTTTCCTTCGGAGATCCACTTCGGGAGGGGCCCTGCGGCACTGGGATGGCACTGGGATGGAGTCAGACCCGCCGGAGGGATGGATCCGCAGAAGCACAGCGTTGGGTGTTTGCGCGGAGCAAGCAAGTTCCCTGGCAGGAACTGGTTCCCTTTGGGATTTTGGCTGGAGGATGGTAGAGGGAGATGGCGCTGGTGAGCACCTTTGTTCCCCGCCAAGCTGAGCTCTGTCGTCCAGGGCTCAACAACTCTCCCTCCTGTTGTCCTCCAGCCTTCCCGCTTTCCGAGCAGAGCTGTTAACTTATAACCTCCCAGATGCTAAGTCCCGCTTGCTGTCGGAACACACTCCGTCAGGCCCCTCCACTTTTGCAAGCCAGACTGGGGGTCTCTGCTTGGCCGGCAGGCCGCCCCTCCGCCTCAGCTCCCTCCCGCCAGTCCGTGGAGTGCGCACCGCCTCGCCGCCCTTCCTACCCTCTTCCGTGGGCTTCTCGTCTGCGCTTGGCTCCAGAGACCCCGTTCTGCTAGTCTTCTGGCAGTTTTCTGGATTATTTAGGCAGGTGTAGGTGGAATCTAAGTGATCAGCAGGATGCGCGGTGAGCCCAGCGTCCTCCTACGCCGCCATCTTCCAGTGATCTCTATTTTCTCTTTTAGTTTTAGGTGTTTTATACCAGGAGGGGTTTTCTACATATCCAGCCAGGCAGATTTCTCTGTTAATGTGTCTATTTTAAAGTTATAACAGATGGTATACATTCTTTCTGCCTCTTGTTTTGATCATCCAGTATTGTTTTCAAGACCTCTTTAGGTATGATAGAAAAGTTGATCTAATTTATTCATTGTAACAATCATCCTTTGTGTGACTGATACATTTTACTCAGTGATGGACCTTTGGGTTGTTTGAAGTTTTTTTGGTATCATAAACAATTCTGCATTGAAATGAGATGTCTGTGCATCGAAAAAGAGTTTCTCTAGGCTCCCTACACAGCAGGTCATATGATAGATACATCTTTGATTTGATGCTACCACATTGCTCTTCCACTTGGTTATTAGAATTTACATTTATTTTATTTTATATTTTTAAAGTTTATTTACTTTGAGAGAGAGATCTGGGGAGGGGTAGAGAGGTGGGGGGAGAGAGAGAAGGAGGGAGAGAGAGAGAGAGAGAGAGAGAGAGAGAGAGAGAGAGAGAGAGAGGAAATCCTAAGCAGGCTCCACACTGCCAGCATGGAGCCTCTTGGAAAAGACTATTTAGGTATCCTCTTTTTATTGTCAGTTCATGCATATTCTTTTGCTTATTTTACTGTTGAGTTGTTTTTATCTCTTACTCTTTAAAAGAGTTCTACATGTTCTTTAGATACTCTCTTTGTAATACACATTGTTAATATCTTCCAGTATGCTCCGTTTTACTATTCACTAGATATACTTGCCTTACATTGTTTCACCAGAATTTATATGCTAGACTTCTCTACTGAGTCTTACTTGGTATGATCAGGTGCTTATTGGACATTTTACCTTGATGTCTAGTACTGTCTCTGCATCACTTTTTTTAGAAGTAGACCATATTGTTTCCTCTGTCAATTTACCTTCTTGTTCATATTCTGAGTCTCAATTATGCATACCATTGTTCACCCAGTCTGTGAAACTAGACACCCAAGGGTCATTTTAAAGTCTCTTTCCTTTGTTCTCCATTGCAATCCACATTCAAGTCTTTCCAATTTACTGCCTGAATGTTAAAAAAAAAAAAAAATCTCTCCTTTAATAACCTGAAGAAATGGTACTAAGGTAAGTAATAGATTCTGAGGATATTGTAAAAATGGAATAAGCTAGCCAAAGGTTAAACTTTGGTAACCATACACTGGAAAATAAGGAGAGAGAGAAATTGAGGCAATTATTAAGAATCATTATTGTACAGTAATTGAGTACTATTGTTTTGGAATTAAACGGACTACGTTCAACTCACCTTTTGTTGTTTGTTTATGAATAATTTTTGAAACATAAATATGTCAAAATGCTAAATGTACTGTGAAGAAAATTTCATTTTCATTGTAAAAATTTTCGTATATTGAAATACTCAGGTCAAGTCATTTTATCTTCAGGACTTGTCTGTGTAGCACTCACTCAGGATCTCTTTCTACTTACTAATTTTCTACTTGCTAATTCACTTAATTCACAGTGAAAGTTCAGACTCTGGGTGGGAAAGAAGAGGAGAGGTGAATTGCAACTGAGCTTTTCACAGTTTGTGTATGTGTGTATACACGTGCAGTGGAGATGGTGGGTTGCAATTCCGTTCGACTCTCACTCCCCATGTAGCGTTAGCTCAGGCATCCCCAACTGTGCTGAGACTTCCAAGTCACTCAGCAATATGAAAAACATACACATATGCCTGCAGGTACATTCATAGGTAATAGTAATAAAAAGGTAGAATTGATTGTATATATGCTTCACCTGTATTTTTCACTCTCTGTTTGAGCTCTGTTTAGGTTTTCAATTATCTGAAGTTTGAGAACATGAGTCTCTAAAAGTATGTGATCCTTTGAATTGAATTTGACTATAGTAAAACTTGCAAATACCTAGTAGAGTTGCTTGTTTACTGGCATGTTTGTTTTCTTAGTTGCTTTAATTGAGATAAAGAAAAGGTACATTAAAATAATCTTTGAGTTTTAGGTTTTGGGAATGTTTTCTGAGGGGAAGTCTTTTTTAGCTTAAATCATCTGACCTCTAGGAGTTTTATACTGCTAAGGTTTTAATTTATTATAGATTCATTGAGGACTATATGGCAAATATATGTGACTTTTTAGATTGCAAATAGTGTTTTAGCTTTTCCTTTCTTTAGAATTGGCTTCATTATTTGAATCTGTCTGGCAATTGTATTATACATGCTATTTTTCACATTAAATAGCCTTAAGAGTGTTATAAATGTTCCAGTGGATGAAACAAAGATATTAATTTTATAACTTCATGGAGACTCACAGCCTGTGGTTAACTGTCAGTTTTGAAAATGACCTAACATTGACATAACAAATAAGAAGTGACAGTTTTTACAATTGTATTACATTTATCTAATACTCCCCCCAACAGATAATTATTTTACTTTGAGTAAGAAAAGAGAAAGCAGACTGACATTTTTTATCCCCTACCATTTATCAGGTGTTATTTAATCTGTATAATCTCATTTTATAACCAAGGAAATGTACTCACAAGGATTTCAGTATTTTACCCAAGGTCACACAGCCAATTAATAGCTGTTAAGTAGGCCTACTATCTTTTCTCTTTTGATAACAACAAAAATTCCAGGTAGTTACAAATTGTAAAGTTTATTTAAATTTTTGAATAATTATAAAAATAAGTTCAGTAAAATATACAAAGTGCAGTGCTCTGGAAAAATGTAACTCATTTTTTTCTCATTTTATTCTTAGGAAATACAATCTTTCTTATGTCCATTAGAGAATTAAAGCATTGACCATCTTGAACTTCCTTCAGATATTAGCCAGCTGGCATGTTTTCCTAGCAAAACATTTTCTGATTTGACCACAAGCTCTCTGAATCAGTTGTTACTGGTTTGAATAATAGAATATGCTGTCATGGTGGGCACCTGATCACAAAAACTGATATCTGGAGTACATTTTTATTTGGATTTAAAATGTTTTTACAATCCCAGTATAAACACTGTTAATCTAGTCAAAACCTTTTCTCACAAGATCAAGAGTTTGCATATTTGAACTAGTCATAGTCCACAGAATGAGAGTAAATTGTACATTTACATTAGGCATACGTTTAATTTATTTTTAATGTGAGGAATGCCATACCAAAATAGTTTTGGAATTTTTGAGATAAAACAATTTAGTTTTGAAACTCTAAATAACTGGATTTATTTAACTTAGATACATTTGGAAATTTAATTGTGTAATTTTTACGGGATTGGGAAGTGAGGTGTACAATTTTAGATTCAATGCTGAGAAATTACAAATCTGACTTACATTTGGGTTATGGATTCAAGGTTTGAGAGTTACTTTTTTTTTTTGTTTTTCATTGAATTAATTTCATGAAATATAATTAATTTTTATAATTTTGGTATAACAGGTCCCTCCAAGGATAGTAAGGGTAATTTTCTTAGTTGTTTCCATACAGATGAGTAAAAAGTTAATTATTTTAAGGCAGTTTGGACATATTGTCTTCAATTTGGATAGTAACTAGACAATGTGGCTTATTTTTATAAAAGAAATATAGATTTGAAAGAAATATAGATTTAATAGAAAGTACTGTATTATTTGGGTCTATTTGATTCTCATTAGTCTTCTTAGGCTAAAGATGATGTTACAATTTTAGTTCCAGTGAATTACAGTTTTATTTATATATCCACCCATCTTTCAGTACAATTAATGGAAAGATCTTGGTGTTATCAGAAACTACTAACATATTAAGGGTACTTAACTGTGAAAGGAGCAACACAATACATTTCACAAAATCACGTATGGATATTTAAAAATATTTGTTATTCATGTTGCTTTGGAAAGGAGTAGTTAGAATTTTTTACTGAATTAGGGCTGGCATATTTTGGAGGGCACCATTACTAATATCTGAGATTAATATTAAGTGGGAGCAGAATGCAATCAATTAAAAAAAAACAAACCTTCAGCTACTGGCATAACATATCATGTTGATATTGAAGAAGAGAAAAAGGACAATTTTGCCTGATTAGGAGCATCCAACAACTTATAGAAAGAAACCTTGGCTTTTTAGAACTTGTTTATAGTTTAGTGTGTCCATGAGCAGGGAAGAATCAAAATTCTCTGACCCAAGGTTTTTCAGCACTGATATTTTGTCTTCCCTGGAATAGTAATGAAAAAACCAAACCATGATTTTTAAAAATTTAGTTTTTATGATCATGTTTTAAGACTAACAGTTGGAATAGTGCGGTATGTGGTAATTCACCATGGCATTGACAGTTTTGAATAAGAGATTAAAAATACATTAGCTGAAAGAGCTGAAAGAAACTAAGTATTAATGGAATGAAATGTTTTCCCATTCGGTAGTACTTAAGTACAGATCTCTGCCCACCCATCCCCCGACTTTGGGTAGGAAAAATTCAGTGAAGAATAACTGTATATTTGCCAATTGTGTCATGCACAAACTTGCCATAGTAGTTTATATTTTTATAAAACCATCAAAATCTTTTTCTTTCATATCTGGTTTTAAAATTATTCCATAGTTAATTTGGATATTCTCTTCAAATCCACAATTCAATGTAGACTTATATAACAAAATTCAATTTGTACTTCCTATCTCAATTATAACTTAATGAATATTCTGGCACCCAACTTTATTTTTTTATTTTTGGCATTGTCTCTTTCAGCACAATGGAGAATTTACAGTTCCTCTCAGTGATGTCTTATTGACCTGGAAATTCTTCCTACATGAGAAGTTGAACTTACCAGTTGAAAATATGGAAGTGATTGACCATTATGAGGACATTAGGAGGACTTACGATGATTTCTTAAAGAATAGTAATATGTTAGATCTGATTGATGTTTATAAAAAATGTAGTGTTTTGATTTCTAATTGTGAAAATAATGCCAACATATCCCCTGTAAGTATTTTTTAAAATCTGTCTTAAATGAAAATTTGGCTAGATTTATTTTTATTTTAAATTATGTTATCAGCATTTATGGTAACTTGATAATGCTTTTGCTTTTCAGATCATGTTAGAAAATGGAAAATTTAGCTACCTGAAAGCTAGTTATTACTGGAAAGAAATATTTTGGTGGTAAATTTTGCTGAAATTCTGTTGTTATTTGGTTGAAATATAAGAACAGCTTTTTACTAGATCAAAAAATTTTAACAAAGTTATCAGTCCCAAATGTGTGATTTCTTTTTGAATTCATTTCAAGGATTGCTTTTCTATTTACTTACTTGGTTTAATGTGCATCTGTTCATTTTGGCATATGTTATATAAATGCTATGACTCGTTCTATGGATTAATAATATTATTTTAATTAGGTGGGATATTTTGTGAGGATAGTATAATGCAATAAACATGAAGTAATACACTATTCCTTTTTTTTTAAACATATACACATATTCATTGCTTTATTTTTTTATTGCATATAAATTTTAAAATTAATGGAATGTTACCCTTTGCAGTTTGGTTTTATCTACATTAGAATTGGTATCTAGTTTGTTTTAAAATGTTGAAATATATTTCTTTACCTTAACATCTACTGGGTACCAATAAAGTAGTAATTAAATAGTAATAACTAAATAATTGTAGATTTATTATATTTTCTAACCTGTTAAAATATTTTATAAATATTTCTGTCTGATACTTGGGAATGGTGTTTTGGCTGCTTGTAATAGAAACCTCTGCAATAGCAGTGGTTTAACGAAATGGAAGTGTATTTCACTCTTTTATAAAAGGTATCTAAAGGTAAGAATCTGGGACTGATGTGATAGCTCTGTGATTATCAGATACCTAGGACTTTTCTGTCATTCTGCTCTTCCATCTTGTTCCTACCCTCTGCCTTCAAGGTCCTTTGTGACAGCTGTTAGAGCTCCAGATCCCGTACTAGCATTCCTTGCATCAAGAAGTGGTAAGGGAGCACAGTATTCTCCTTTCCTTTTAAAGAGACATAGCTCTTTTGCTTCCGTGTCCTTGTCCAGAGCCTAGTCACATGGCCACACCAAGATGTTAGGGAAAATGTAGTCTTTTTTTCCTGCATAACATGCCAGAATAAAAACAAACTCTCTGTTACTGAGAAAGAAGGGGAGAGTGGACATTGGCAGGCAGTTTGCTGTCTTGGCCTCCCTGGGCTATAATGGAACCCTTTGTCCTGTTGTAACTTTCTAAGATGCACATGCATGTGTGTACATGCATACCCACACATACACACCCTTACTATGGTGAAGATATTGTGAGGGAAGATAGTTTGTTTTTTTTTTTTTTTTCCTCCTTACCTATATTTTATTTGCTTGTAGAGATGATTTTTGACTACTTTTCACATAGTTAATTTAATCAAACATTGTATTGGAACAACAAAGAAAATCTTCTGATAAGCCAATGAGAATATAATCTGCCTGAGGTTTTTGGGCACATTGTTTTCATCTTATCCTTTGCCCCTGTTTAAATCTTCTAATAAGCCTCTTCATTTAAGTGAATCACCTATAGTTTGAGATATATAAGTCTACATTGGAGGGAGTTCTGTGTCTCCAGATATCAACATGTTCTTCTGCAGGACATCAGGAGTAGAGTGCAAGCTGCTAAGATGATAGTATGTGAAGTTGAAAATTTTCTGCATTTAAAATGAAAGATTTGATCTCTGATACTTGTTTAGGAAAATTTCCAAAGAGGAAAAAGTGAGCAGGCAAACATATCCCTAGATTGATTCCTCAAAAATGCACTAAATATAACCCTAATTTATGCTAAAAGTGCCTTTAAAGATACATATGCTTATGTGTCTTCTTTGTTTTTTGTTTATTGTAACCTAAATAAGGCAGTAATTATGAGGAACTTAGATAAAGGTAAGACAGGGAAGTTCTGGGAACCTTATAACTTGAACAATGCCCCTTTCCTCTGTATTTCGTACATTATAATTCCTCTCCTAGGGAACATGGATGCAGGGCCTGTGGATATCTGGAGCATACAAGGCCTTGGATTCTAACTAGAGTTTAAGAAGAGACAATTGGTACAGAGTTTGCTTTCTCATGAATTAAGCAATTATCTGGGGGAAATCAGAGCCCTGGGCTGAAGAGAAGAAATGGTAGCTCTTGAGAAGAGCTTAGCAGCCCTCAGAAATCTGGGGACCTTCTGGGGAAGGTTAACAAACGCTCTCTGTGAGTGTGCCAGGATTCTCTGTCTCTGAGGAAGCCAAAACGTAGCTGAATGGATGGGTGTACTGTTGGTGATCCTTGAGAGACCACAAGAAGACTCTCCCTTGGCCTCAGCAGGTGACTGGCATCCTGTTTATTTCTCCACTGCTGCTTCATGAAGAGTAGAGACTATTTCAACTTCCGTTACTTGTAAAATTATCAACACTTGAAGTACCTCAGCATTCAAGGCTGAGCCCCAAAAAGCCAATGAGAAAAGCAATAGCCACCTAAGGAGTCCTAGCAGTTACAGAAAGAGGAGTTATCTGAGAACACACATGCTCGACAGAATAGAACTGCTAGTGGAGAGTGACAACTTAAATCCATAAAAATAGTAAGTACTCAAGGAAATTCAAGGATAAACCTAAACATGAGACTTTGTAGATGAAAAAAAAGAAGAAAAAAGTTTTCCCAATGCAACAGATGAACTCAGACACAAATTATTGTCCTGAAAGTCAAATTATTGTCCTGAAATAAATATTTAAAGTGCAGAGAGAAAAATCCGAAGTTCAAGAAATCGTGAAGGAAAAGTTAAGAAACTTGGAGGTTAGATCTAGAGGATTTAACATACAAATGATAGGAGTTCCAGAAGGAGATAAAAGAACAGATGCAGAAGAGGCCATGATTAAATATTTCTTGAAACTATATCTATTATAATAAATATTTCTTTGATTCTGCTAGTTAAGAGTGTTTATGAGGTTCCAGCCTGTAATCAAGAGAAAAGACACATACTTACACATGTCCTGGTAAAATTCCTGGACTCTTTAAGGGTAAAGATAAATATTATATATATATATATATTGTATATATATATATATATATATATATATATATATATATATAAAGATTTATATGTTTATAAAGATAAATATTATATATATATAATATATAAATATTATATATATATATATCTTTAAGGGTAAAGATAAATATTATAAGTTTCCTAGTGGAGAGAACAAGTTATTTAAAAAGAACAAAAATTGGGGCGCCTGAGTGGTGCAGTCGGTTAAGCGTCGGATTTCAGCCAGGTCATGATCTCGCGGTCCGTGAGTTTGAGCCCTGCATCAGGCTCTGGGCTGATGGCTCAGAGCCTGGAGCCTGTTTCCGATTCTGTGTCTCCCTCTCTCTCTGCCCCTCCCCCGTTCATGCTCTGTCTCTCTCTGACCCAAAAATAAACATTGAAAAAAAAAAAAAGAACAAAAATTAAATAGCATGTCTTGATCCTCAACAAGGTATCACTTACTAGCTAAGATAAAGGAAGGACTTGTGAGGCTATGGAAAAATTTAAAGAATGTCATCTTCATACTTCAAGTGAAGACTTTGCCTTTTCAAAGACCGTAATAATTAAACAGATGAATTGGAGCAGATACGTATCTAGAGGAAGATGGTAGTGAGCAACAAAACTTGGCGTGTATATGATAAGGGTGGACTGGTGATATGTGTGCTGAAATGGAAGGCTTACACTAAGGGAGATTCCGATATTAGTTTAGAATTAAAATGGCTAAATATTGTAGTTTGTTGGGAATAAGCAGGCATTACCACTTTTAAATAACAGTAGAGAAACGGGTCTGATTTGAGTACCAGAAAGGGAAGGTAACCATTAATGGAATGGAAAATATGGTTAATAAGAGGATAAAAGTAGAATGAATAACAACTTACCTACAAAGTAAAGGTATAAATCAATAAAATTAATAGCGTATCACAGAAAATACATTGTGATTTTTCTGCTTACTTCAGAAAGCTTTATGTCATATTATCTAGAGTCCTTGTCAAAGTTTTAAGTTTAGGAACCCTTTTGCACTCTTAAAAATTAATTAGGGGGTGCCTGGGTGGCTCAGTTGGTTTGATCTCTGTGCTGATGGCCCAGAGCCTGGAGTCTGCTTCAGATTCTGGGTCTTCCTCTCTCTCTGCCCGTTCCCTGCTCGTCCTCTGCCTGTCTGTCTCTCAAAAATGAATAAACATTAAAAAAATAATAATAAAATTAAAAAATATTAGGACTACAAGGAGATTTTGTTTATATGAGTTTTATCTGTTAATATTTATCAAAGATTAAAATTGAGATATGTTGAAAGTATCAGTTATTAAGATATTGATAATAAACCTATTACCTGTTTATGTGAATAGTATTAATAAATTTTTTAGGAATAGAAAATTGTGAGAATGTTTTACATAGTTTGTATTTATTATTTTTTACATTTTTAAAAAATATCCTTAATGTCATGTATGATAGAAAATAGCTGTTTCTCATGTCTACTGTCTGGTATGTTGTTTTGATTGAAGTATATCAAGAAAATTTGGATTCACATTGATACATAGTTGAAAAAGGGTGAACTTCCTGGGTCTCCTGAGTGGGTCTTAAGGACCTCAGGAGTCCACGGACCCTCCTCACTGAACTGATCTAGAATATTGTCATTTACATGTCATTAAACATGAATATGGCTTTATTTTTTAAAGTTTATTTCTTTTGAGAGAGAGAGCATGTGCAGAGGGCAGAGAGAGAGAGAGAGAGGGAGAGAGAATTCCAAGCAGGCTCTGCACTGTCAGTGCGAGGAGCCCAATGTGGGGCTTGAACTCATGAACCTGTGAGATCATGACTTGTGCTGAAATCAAGAGTCAGACACTTAACCGACTGAGCCACCTAGGCACCCCAACATGAACATAGTTTAAACCAGAGGGTAATATTATCCGATTCAAAAAATAACGTTGTATTTATGGAAGAATAAATCTTTGCTTTTAACATCTCTCCTGAAAACATAAGAACCACAAGTGTGAGGACTACCTTTATTCAAGATTTTTAAAATAGTAAATTCTTCTTAAAAAGACAAACCAAGAAACAAACTTAACTGTGGGAGACAAACCGATGCTTACCAGAGGGGAGGTGGGTGGGAGATGGGTGAAATAAGTGATAGGGAATAAGGAGTGCAGGTGAGATGCACATCGGGTGATGAATGGAAGTGTTGAATCACTATATTGTACACCTGAAACTAATATAACACTGTATGTTAACTATACTGGAATTACAATAAAAATGAAAAAAAAAGTAATCGTCAAACACAAATTCTCCCAAAACAATTTTTCTGTTTAAAGACAATGAACCTGAATTATTTCATAAGATCAATTTTTTAAATATTGAAAAGTTGCACTGTATGTTGTCACTGGTCATTAAAAGTTTCTGGCTAGCTAATATTTAGAAAATGGGTATCCAGGGCTACCTGGGTGGCTCAGTCGGTTGAGTGTCCAACGTCAGCTCAGGTCATTTTCTCCCAGTCTGAGTTGGAGCCCCATGTCGGGCTCTGTGCTGATGGCTTGGAGCCTGGAGCCTGCTTCAGATTCTGTGTCTCCCTCTCTCTCTGTCACTCCCCAGCTGGTGTTCTGTCTCAAAAAAAGAAAAAAAAAAAAAAAGAAAGAAAATAGGTATCTAAGTTGCCCTTTGTAGCAAAGGAGTAAAAGTCAAAACTTAAAAAAAATAAATAAATAAATAAATTTTTTTTTAGTGAGCTTAAATTTTGAAATTCAAGTTATGAACAACAAAATCCCACTTTGCCTTTTAAGAAGTATGTATTGGGGAGTTATTTTAGTTATAATTTTGCAACGGCTGAGAGGAAAGTGGTTTGCAATCTCTTTAGGCTTTGTTAATTCAGTTTATACCTTCCCTCCAAGTTTACTCATCAGGAATGAGGTGTGTGAATACCTACATAATCTTGGATCGCTTAGAACAAATATTAGGGAGATGTTGAGTACCATGGCACAGTGAAAGCAAATAACCATTTTTTTTTCATTGAAATTCTTACTTTGAAATATGCTGTTAGAACACTAGGTTTACTTTTGTATAATCCCCAAATGAAGCATTTATTGTGTGCCTTAGGTAAGCATTTTGTCTTTAATTTTCTTCTATAAAAATTAAAGGCTCAGATTAAATTTCCAAGGTTATCTTTTAACTCTAAACTTGTGAACTCTATGAGTACAGCCATTGGAAACAAGCGTTTTGTTAGAGAGTTTAATTCCATGTATACTTACTGTCAACAAAGATCAGGTAATAATACTGTATGCTGGGATATTAGTGACACTATGTAGAGCTCAATGTGAAGTATTTTTTATAGTTGGAAAAGCAGTTTATTATTAGCAACCTGTGTTTTGTACAGAGTCAACTACGGGATTTTCTGCTTGGAAGACAGTATGCAGTAGCTGCTGAAACTGATCTTTATGTACCGACATCACCAATGAGTAAACACAACCAGGATAATGAAAAGGTACTGATAAATTGTGAGTAAATTAAAAAGCAGGATATGATCCTCTTCAAATCACTATGAATGTGATTGTATGTTATTTTTTTTTAATCAAAAATGTTCTTTAATTTGCTTAAATAAAGCTGTATTTGCAAAGAGTAATACGTTAGAGACTGGCAAGAGCATAGCAGTCAGTTTCTTCCTGGTTTCCGGCCAGGATCACAGGCACTGTGCAAAAATAGGTTATCATTCTAAGTATCTGAAAAGTAGTTGGAAGATCTAGGTTGCCAGAGTTCTTTGAATCTTTGTATTTGGTAAATTTCACAATTATGGTTTTAAATGAGTGATTCTTGGGAGGATGTACAATGGAAAAATCTGTTCTGTCCCTTTTGCAGAATAACTGATGCATCACAAATCGTGATAATAGAGTTTGTTGAACAAACAAACCACAGTGAAGAAACCACGTTTGGTCTAATATAATTTACCTTTAGCTAAATATTATGCTAGGTACCTAATTGAATATAGTATCCCCTTACTAACCATGGAGTTATGTTTATGAAAGTACCTATGGTAAATAAAATCACCATTGACAAGATAAAAATTTAGAAGTATTGGAAAAAGCAGTAAAATTACATTCAACATATCTAAATCCATCTTCTTCAAGTTAATGTATTTGATGAATCACCTTCTCCATTTTTTAGGAAACATTGCTAAAGCAGATTCTCCCATAAGTCCCATGCGATACAGGTAGCCTTTAAGAAATATATTGACTGGGGCATCTGGGTGGCTCAGTCAATTGAGTGTCCAACTTCGACTTAGGTCATGATCTTGTGGTAAGTTCGAGCCCCCCGCATCAGGCTCTCTGCTGTCAGTGCAGAGATTGCTTCAGATCCTCTGTCTCCCTCCCTCTCTGACCGCCCTGCCAAAAAAATAAATAAATAATAAAACATTAAAAAAAAAAAAAGAAATATGTTTATCACTGCCCTCAAGTAAATACCTGTATACCTACTTCCTAGATTTACTAAGGTTCTTTATATTTGCATTTAATATTTTTTCTGGCTTATTTGAAGTTGTTTCTGGCATCATGACCCTTAATACCTAAAATTCTTTAGCATATTATTTCCTGAAAATAAAGGCATAACCATAATATCATTATCATCTGTAAGAAAACTTAAGTATTCCCTATTATCACTTACTGTCTTCCCAATTCCGATTTCTCCATTTGTTCCCCAAATGGTTTTATATCTCTTTTAATCTAGAATTCCCCTCTGTTTTTATGTTTTGTTTTGTTTCTGTTTTTGTTTTTTTTGTTTATCTGGTAAATTTCTCCTGGTATTGCTTATCTTGTTCTTCTATTGCCAGTAAACTGGAGGTTTCAGCTAAAAGCTTGCTTAGATTGAGGTTTAACATTTCATAGTACATGCTTCTTAACTGATGGTAAGTATCACATCAGGAGACACAGTTTCAAGTTGTCTCAAATTGCCAGATCTGTCTAGAAAAAAGATGTAGTTTTTCCTTTGCTATCAGCAAAGATCTATGGGGCAACACTATGTAAATAACCTGTTTCCCAACAATCTTTTGCACATGCATTGATGATCCTTGTCTGACTCCATTATTTCTTTAGTGTTTGCAGAACGGTGAATTTCTAACCCTGTCATGTCTTTACATTGATTAGCTGCCATTTTTCAGTAAAGAAGAACTTTATCTTATCAATTGAGATGAAGTATATAATTCCCTAAAAAAGGCAGGGTCACTACTTAATTCTTTCTATTTCATTACCAGCTTAGGAGTTGGGATAATAGTTATTTAAGATGCAAATTAGATTTTTTTCTATTTATCTTTCTCCTTTTTTATGTATTTATTACTATGTACTCATGACTTTTTATTTATTCAGAGTTTTAAAATCAATCACAGTCATTAATCCTTGATTCTAAAATGGTGGATTCCCTTCATGCTGGCTTCTGTGTCTTTTTTTTTTTTTTTTTTTTTTTTTTTTTTTTTTTTTTTTTACATTCCCTATTAGACTTCTGAGCACTTACTTTTTTTTTTTCTGGCACAAGAAAATATTCCAAGCCCATTTTTGAATGTTTTCTTCCCAGACATGATTCTATTTAGTGATTTGTAACTATTTTCTCTTGCTTGAAATTAATTTTTCACTTACATTGTTTTTCCCTCCTGTCCCAAATATTGATAAAATGTTTACCAAATACCTGGTCTTTTCTCATTGGTTCTTAAAGAGTACATTCATATATATCAAGAGACTAGATCACTTACAGATCTCTTTAATTTATGTTACAGGCTCTACAGGGAAAAAATAGTAATTGTTATTGTGCCTTTGAATGAATAGAAATGAACTAGTTTGTGTAAAATACCTACGTGTTTATAATTTTGGCTTACATATATAAAATGTTATATCTTAAAGGGATATTCATGAAAAAAGATCATAGTATATAGAAACTGATGAGTCTTCATTGCAAGCATATAGTTTTCTCATTTAAAAATACCATGATAGGGGCGCCTGGGTGGCGCAGTTGGTTAAGCGTCTGACTTCAGCCAGGTCACGATCTCGCGGTCCGGGAGTTCGAGCCCCGCGTCGGGCTCTGGGCTGATGGCTCAGAGCCTGGAGCCTGTTTCCGATTCTGTGTCTCCCTCTCTCTCTGCCCCTCCCCCGTTCATGCTCTGTCTCTCTCTGTCCCAAAAATAAATAAACATTGAAAAAAAAATTAAAAAAATAAAAAAATAAAAATACCATGATAGTGGCGCCTGGGTGGCTCAGTCAGTTGAGCATCCGACTTCGGTTCATGTCATGATCTCGCAGTCTGTGAGTTCAAGCCCTGCCTCAGGCTCTGTGCTGATAGCTCAGAGCCTGGAGCCTGCTTCGGATTCTGTGTCTCCCTCTCTCTCTGCCCCTTCCTTACTTGCACTCTGTCTCTCTCTGTCTCTCAAAAATAAATAAACATTAAAAAAAATTTTAAAAATACAACGATAGTTTCATTGGGTTAATCCTCTACTTTTATCTTTTGCCTCCTTGGATTGTTTTCCGAGAGTATTCTATCTAGTAGTTAGCTGATAGATTAGATTTTATGAGGACTATTAAAGTCACAGCCATCCTCTTAGCCATTTTGCATTTTACTTGCAGACTTCTAATTTTTCTTTTTGCAAAGTATTTTTGGAAGGCAATATATTTCTATTAAAATTCTAATGTGACTTTTTTGGGCTGAAGTCTTGCAAAGATATATTTTGATCACAAAATGTACCTTAACTAATGCCACGCCAGAGTCATTAAGTAGATGAATGGCATGAATTTGAGAAAAAATATTTTTGTTTCCTTATTTTATTTTATTTCATTTTTCCTAAGGTACTAAACTGCACTAGAAATTCTGAAGCAAGGAAGGGAAAAATGGAATAAAGGCCCAAAAAGAAAACCCTCAGTTAAATAAAAAATTCTACCAGTATGTTAGTTCTAGTTCAACTTTTTGTTGTTGTTGTTATATGTAAGAATTTATGTATTGGCAAAGAAAGTAAAAAATACCTGTATAAATTGTTAATCTCAATCTAGCAAAAGTAACTTTCAAATTGAGGTTGAATATCTGCATTTCAGTAATAATTAAGGGATAGGAAAAGAAGCTTGGACTTGCCAGAAAGCTTAAGTAAGATTGTTCAACTTCTAAACAAACATTGCAAATACTTTGTGGTATGGATTGAATCGGTTTATTAAACAAATAAACAGAACATTATCTTTATTTTTGGTATCTTGGTAAAAGCTTCAATCTTGTGGATTTTTTCAATTTAGGCCCTTGCTTCTGGACATCATAACTGTATTTATGTGGAATGCTTTTCCAGAGAGCCTCTTTAAAACACACTTGCAAATACAAGAGCAGGGAAACCATAACTGCCATGTTATATGACCATAATGATAGGGATAGATTTCCAATTGTAGCCATGAGTTAAAAGAAACACTCTAACTGTGAGGACTCCAAAATGTTTTTCCCTGATGTTTGCCTAGCATCACAGATCAGCAGGGCAGAATTTGCTAGCCTTAAAGAGCAAGTTGTAGATGTGGTTTGTACCCAATAAGGATCAAATCTATATATTGTTATATCCTCATTATTTTTGAACAGTAGAGGCACAGTGAGACAGGGATTGGATGAAATTAAATCTAGAAAGAGTAAAACAGTTTCTGATTACAGTGTGAATGTCACTTTTTCTCTGCTTTAATTTTTGACAAATGTGTTAGTCTTTTGAAATGTGAAGAGATAAGATAGAGGAGATTCATATGTTTTAGACAGACTATTACACTGTGAAATTAAAATGGAAACTTTTGTATTATAGATTCACATGAAGTATTATGATTTACACTGAAAATAAAAATAAAAGGACACTTGAAATATAAGCAGAAAACCATGTTGTGCTTTATGTTATAAAATTTTAGGATGGATCTCAAAGATGATTTTACCTTAGAGTTGTACCTTAGAGTGATTTTCTTTTTAAGGCAATGTAATAAAAATACATGAGTGCTTATTCGATCTCAAGTAAGATTTTATCAGTAGTTTTCGTTTTGTAATATCTAAAAGGGCCACATACATGTATTAAGTTTTTTTTTTTTTTTCCATTTATCATTGAACAAAAACTAATTGAGAACCTATTAACAAAATGGACTGATTACCTGCTCTAATGCCAGTCATTCTTTAAGGCCCTAAGGATATATCATTTGCTCTCCTGGAACTCATGTAGTAGAAAGATTAAGAAAACACACAATGTCAGAAAACGTTAAGGTCTATCAGGGAATTATAATTGGCTGATATGCAGAAATATTACAGGGTGGTAAGAAAGGGAGTACATGAATTGCTGTTTTATATGGGAAATCAGGGAAATGTTACCTGCAAAGGTAACATTTGTCTAATATTTTTAATATTTAAGAATAATCATAGTGTTAATAATCAAACTTTATTTAAAAAATCAATTTTGCTTAAATTTTGAGTCCATATTTAAGGTAATTTTTTCCTGTCCAATAAAGTTTTTTTAAAGTATTTTTTAAAGTTTATTTATTTAATTTGAGAGAAAGAGAGTGAGCAGGGGAGGGGCAGAAAGAGAGGGAGAGAGAGAATCCCAAGCAGGCTCTGTGCTGACCCACTGTGAGATCATGACCTGAGCTGAAATGAAGAGTCAGATGCTTAACTGACTGAACCAGTCAGGCACCCTCAATAAAGTTTTTTTAAATTGACCCTGACTGCCTACCATGTTTCAAAAATTGTTTTTCATATGATATTTAAATAATCCAAAAGCATGTTACCTTTAAAAGTGCTTTTAATATGTATATGAACTTGAGAGACTCTCTTAGTAATTGTCTATGACACTTCTTATTGATTTGTAATTTTTATTCCTACCTTTTAAAGCTTTCTTTTATGCTTCCTAATTTAAAATATGATTAAACAGAATATGGAGAAATTTTAATTTTAATTCAGAAAGTATTGGGGTATCTGGGTGGCTCAGTTGGTTAGGGATCCGACTTTGGCTCAGGTCATGATTTCATGGTTCGTGAGTTCAAGTCCCATGTTGGGCTGTGTGCTGACAGCTCAGAGTCTGGAGCCTGTTTCGGATTCTGTGTCTCCCTCTCTCTCTGCCCCTCCCTCACTCATGCTGTCTGTCTGTGTGTGTGTCTGTCTGTCTCTCTCAAAAATAAACATTAAAAACAAAAAGATTTAATTCAGAAAGTATTTTCTTAGTTACAGATGATAAATTATGGGATCTTTAGCTATGTTGTCAGTCTCTGAAGGGTTTAATGAATTTCATGTTTTGAGAGGGAATTGAGTTTAGAATTCGTGGAGTCCATTTTTCTAAGGGTATAGGCAAGGAGAAGATTTCAGGTAAATAGTGTGGGAGCAACATGTAAGAATTAGTTACAAACAAGATTCCAGAGCAAGAAGATGGGGTGGAAGCAGTTGAGAGGGTGATAAGAATTCCATAAAACTATTTTAATTTTGATGAAATCCAATTTATCGGTTTTTTTCTATTATAGATTATGCTTTTGGTGTCATGTCTAATAACTGCCTAATCCAAGTTACAAAGATTTTCTTTTATGTTTTCTTCTAAAACTTTTACAGTTTTATATTGTACATTTATTTATATCTGTGATCTGCTTTGAGTTAATTTTTACAAAAGGTGTGAGGTTTAGGTGGGGTTCATTTGTTTTGCATATAAATGATCAATTGCTTCTACACCAGTTATTGAAAAGACTGCCCTTTCTCTATGATTTCTTTTGCTCCTATGTCAAAAATCAAATGGCCATATGTATGTTAGGTCTATTTGTGGATGTGGTTCTGTTTCATTCATAAATACTATGTTATCTTGCTTATTGTAATTGTATAGTAATATTTAAGATAATTTCTCAGCATATTTAATATGTTGTTCCAGTGTCTTTGGCTTATTTTTTGATGGTCTATTAATCTTGTCATCATTCCCTAGTACGTAATGTGTCATTTTGCCCTGGTTACTTTTGAGATTTTTTTCTCATCTTTGGCTGTCAAAGTTTGATTATAATATGGGAGTGATTTTTTTTTTTTTCCTACTTGAGTAGCCACTTACATCTATAAATTAATGTTTTGTACCAAATTTGGGGTGCTTTTGGCCATAATTTCAAGTATTTTTTTTCCTGCTTCTTTCACTCTTCTGTAGGGATTCTAAGTATTTATATATTGATTTAATTAAATTATCCCACAGTGTTCGTTGGTTCTTTTCTCTTTTTTTTTCTTCCTTTGTTTTTCATATTTGGTAATTTCTATTTATATATTTGTAAGTTCACTGATACTTTCTTCCACTTTTTCCAAGTTGTTATTGAGCCCACTTGGCAAATTTTGGTTTTGTTATTGTACTTTTCATTTCTAGAATTTACTTTTTTTATAGTGTCCACTTTTCTGTTGTCATTTCCTCTGTTAATTCATTGATAACATTTTTTAAATTCACTGAACATATTTCATTTGAATTCTTTCAATGTATTTATAGCAAACACCTTGATGTTTTGTCTGCTAAATCTAACATCTAGGTCTACTTGGTGATAATTTCTATTGATTGCTTTTTATACTAAGAAGGGGTAACACTTTCTCTTTTTCTTTTTTTAAATTTTTAAATTTAATTAATTAATTTTTAAAATGTATTTATTTATTTTTGAGAGACAGAGAGAAACAGAGCACGAGCAGGGGAAGAGCAGAGAGAGAGGGAGACACAGAATTCGAAGTCAGGCTGCAGGCTCCAAGCTGTCACCACAGAGCCCGATGGGGCACTTGAACTCAAAAACCGTGAGATCGTGATCTGAGCCCAAGTTGGATGCTTAACCAACTGAGCCATCCAGGCGCACCCCCCCCCCTTTTTTTTAAACTGTCTAGTAATTTGTGAATGAAAACTGGACATTACAGATAATATTCTATAGTGATTCTGGGTTATATCATGTTCTTCTGAGGACAGTTGAGTTTTTGTTCTAGTAGGCAATTTACTTGCCTGGATTTCAACTTCATATTTTGTTTCCTCAGTATGCACCTTTTTGGATATCTATTATTATGGCTTCCCTTTGCTGTTTTTTTGGGTTGGCTTTTGTAGATCTTTCTTCTACCTGCCAAATTTGGCAGTCAGGCACAGTTTTGGGGAAGTATGGAGCTTATTCTCTCCATAGATTCCTTTTCCTAGGGTTTTTCCTGAATTTTCCAGTTCTGATAAGCTTTGGCTGTGTACATTTAACACTTCAAGCCTGTACACCTTCAGCTTTCTGCCACTTAAGCTATACACAGTTGAGGAATGCACTCAGTTTAGCAAACCTTCCAACTCATAGCTCTGGTTCCTCATAGCTCAGTCTTTCTTGAATATATTTTTTGAATATGTTTCTTTCTCATTTTGACTTGCATTTTTGATGGGCCTCCTGGAGTCTTCCCCATGCTTGTGTGGTTTCCCAGTCAGCTAGGGATTTTGACTCTTTATGCTCTCAATTTTTCCAAGATTTTCCCCTTTAAATGTCTAGCTGCTTTCCCAGCCCTGGATTCTAAGGACACCTTTATAGTCACTTCTACCTTCTGCAGCCGCCATAGTCATGAAATTTGGGCCAGTAATCCACGAACTTAATTCATACCCTTCTTATTGCAGTTCCATTAAAATTAAATATTCTTCCAGCTTCTGTCTACCCTCTGGACACTTCTCAGTGTCTTTAAATAGTATTTAAAATTTCTTACCATTTTATGTTTGTTATCTGTGAGGTTCACATGATCACTCACTTCAGTACTACAGGAAGTTTAGGGCCTTGAACAACCACAGACTTGCTATTCTTACCCTTCTTGTTGCAGTTCTTTTAAAATCAAGTTCTCCTCCAGCTAATGTCTGCTTTTTGGATCCTTTCCAGTGTCTTTTATTTATTTATTTTTATAAAAAATTTTTTTTTAATGTTTATTCTTGAGAGAGACAGAGCAAGAGCGGGGGAGGGCAGAGAGAGAGAGAGAGAGAGAGAGAGAGGGAGAGAGAGAGAGGGAGACAGAATCTGAAGCTGGCTGCAGGCTCTGAGCTGTCCGCACAGCTTGAACTCACAAACCATGAGATCATGACCTGAGCTGAAGTTGGACACTTAGCCAACTGAGCCACCCAGGCATCCCTCCGGTGTCTTTATGTAGTTATGTTTTTAAAAATTTACCTAATAAGTTATACTTATTTGTGGGAGTTCACACTATCACTTCCCCCATACTAGATAGAAGTTGCAAGGCCTTAAATAGCTATAAATAGCTAATTTTAAGAATAAGATCATTGAATACTCTGGTTTGTTGTTTGACTATAAAAGACAAATACAGTATATATGAAAGAACCAATATCCATATGAAATTATAGCAGATATTATTTATCTTGTGCTTAAACAGTCATAGCTCTGTTTTAGGCCAGTTAATGTCAATATCAACTACTTGTTATTTTTTTTTACATTTGCTTCTATCTCTTCATTGTAATACTTACTTGGTTATTTGGTATTGTCAAAACCAATATCTAATAATTTCCTCCAAAATTTAACCTTTTAACTTCAGCCTATATCTAGTCCTGTATGGGTAAAGGACCAAATAGTGCCAGTTGGCTCATTCCCTAAGCTTCGGGGGGCATCATTACTCCTTGTTATTTAGTGACAAATGTGTGCAGGGGAAAGAGATCCAGCCTTATCAGAAATGCAGACTTTGGACTTTATCTTTTTATATCATTTTTTAAGAGACATTTTCAACAATTATGATAGTTGTTATTTGCTCATAGATGCTCACTGGTGGCAAGTTGGTTTCACGATCAAGAATATGTTAATTGTCCAATTCAAACTTTTGTTTTATGGTAGTTCTCTTTTTTTCCCAAAGAGTTGAGTGAGATTGTTATTGAATGGTCATAAGTATTTTTACTGCATATAAGAAAAGATTATTGATTTAGAACAACCTCAATAAAGAAAATAATATTTTATTGTACAGGTGCAGTTACTAGCAAGGAAAATTATCTACTCATATTTAAGCCTGCTAGTGAATTCAAAGAATGACCTGGCTCTGGCTCATATTCTTAATATTCCTGATAGAGGACTTGGACGAGAAGCCTTCACTGATTTGAAACATGCTGCTCAAGAGAAAAAGATGTCGATCTTTTTGGTATGGACATATTACATTTTCAAGATGTTTTAAAAGACTGTTATGAACAGTGGATACCTGTACCGTAATATAGACTTCTTATGATAAAACAGGTTTTAAACTGTGAATATATGTTCTTCCTTTGTATTTGAAAATCTGTGGTATTATCACCATATTCTTCAAATTTGACAAGGGAGAATATCTCTAAAACAGTGTTTTCCTACGTGTGTTTTATAGAGTGGTAGCCCTGTTAAATTCTCCTTGAGTAAATACATCCAAAGGAAAAAGTCCTTGTTAAATGCTCCTTGAATAAATGTGTCCAAGGGCAAAAAGTTTGGAAATAGTATATACCTTTATTGGATGTTTATATATCAAAAGCTCTGAGAGGTCCTACCATTAAGAAATATGCTTAAATTAACCATGTTGTTTAATCTATTGTTTTCTAAGTTATTTAACCTTGGAACTTTCTTCCAAATTACTGAAATTTCATAGAATTTGTCTTAGTATACACTTTGGAAAATACAGCTTTAGAACATTTCATCTTTGATGGAGATGCTCTTAAGTATAGCCATCATATACATAATTTTGTCATTGTAGAGGTAAGGCCTTTTGAACTACACATGATGAAATAATCCTAAAATGTGAAAACTAGATAGGACGTAGTGATTATTTAGTCTAAGTGTTTAAAGTAAGATAAGGCTTGGAAGAGTTGAATTAATTGCCCACCCTTGAATAAATCAACACAGTTGATACTTAAAAACCCTTTGATCCATATAAAAACTCCAGTTTAATCTATACAAGAATATATTTCTACACTAATATTTTATAGTCAGTGATATTCTCTTATGAATATATTCTTACTCTCTTAGTTTTCTAACTTGGCTCCCCAGTCTCCACTTGCATTGCCATCACCCCTGCTGCATGAATTTTGCATGGCATCTGTTTCTTTAATTATTTGCTTCTGAATCAAAGTGGCATGAATTGTAAAAAGTGCTTACTTTACCTCTATACCCAGAAATAATATAAATGCACCCAGCTTCATAAAGTTTTATTTTTAACTTACTAAATCATTAAACATAACTAAATCATTTGTTTTAATTCATAGGTGGCCACATCATTTATTAGGACACTAGAGCTTGGAGGGAAAGGATATGCACCATCACCATCTGATCCTTTAAGGGCACATGTAAAAGGATTGTCTAATTTTATTAACTTCATTGACAAATTAGATGAGGTTCTTGGAGAAATACCAAATCCAAGGTAACGACTTTTCATAAATTACAAATGTTTGTTACTAATCTAGCTTTTTTTTTTTTTTTTTTTAAATTTTTTTTTTCAACGTTTATTTATTTTTGGGACAGAGAGAGACAGAGCATGAACGGGGGAGGGGCAGAGAGAGAGGGAGACACAGAATCGGAAACAGGCTCCAGGCTCTGAGCCATCCGCCCAGAGCCCGACGCGGGGCTTGAACTCACGGACCGCGAGATCGTGACCTGGCTGAAGTCGGACGCTTAACCGACTGCGCCACCCAGGCGCCCCACTAATCTAGCTTTAAAACTTATAGAATCAGAGGTAGATTTGAATATAGGAGCTATTGAAATGACCAAAGATCAAACCAAACAGTAGGGAGAAGAAACAAAATATCTAGATGAATAAATTATAACCTCATGACCTATCCCTCTAGTTTCTGCCCATCTTTGATTCTAAAATTTTTGCCAAAGTCAAATGGCATGTTCAATTAAATTTGACTATAGAAGAGGGATTTCTGTTTGTCTTTTTCTGGAGTAAATAGATTTTTGAGGACTGGACATGACTGAATAGATCATTTCTTTAAAGTTTTTATTTAGCAATAAAGGAAACTTATGCCCGGAATGAGTAAGGAAATTGATAGAGATATGATGAAATCTATATTCTACTTCCTGCTACTATTTTTTCCTTTTCTTGGGTGTAAATCTTTAGTTTATCTGGAATTTGTTTTTATATTATATTGGAAGTAAGATCTTCGTATCTGATAGACTCCTATTTATAATATATGCATCTTGGATGATAAGTAATTTTGAGAGTAATTTGGTGGGGAACAGAAGTGTATTGTATATGTTAGCAATCATGGTAGATCACTGTCAATTTGGTTGGTATGCTTTCGCATTGTACTAATAAAAAGAGCTGGTATTTATTCAACACTTTTTATGTGTCAGGCATTGTATTAAGCTCTTTGTGGGGGTTATCATTTGATCATCACAGCAGCCTTACATTATGGGTACTGTATACACATCCAGTTTAGAGAGGAAGAAACTGAAGCACTGGGACTAAGTAATTTAACTCAGTCACATTGTTATTTAAGTAGCAGAGCTGGGATCTGAACTCAGTTCTGAACCTGGAACCCATTCTTTTAATCACTATATCTTATTTCATGAAACTTTTCATTGTAAGATTCCAAGAAGAATTTTTTTCTTAGGATTTTATTCTGAATTACATCCTTCTGTCTTCTTTGTGGATATCCATTCCAAGGAAGTAAATTTGGAAGAGGTTTTTTGAATATGACTTATAGTCAATTATAGTGACAAATTCTGAACTTTCAAATATATTGGCTGGCTGTTTCTTCTGAGATCACAGATAATTTAAAAAAACATTTTTAGCAAAGCAAATATAGGTGTATTTTGTTAAAGTCAAGTGGCATTATGGACTTACAGTAAAATAGTCCTCTACAGATGAATTGACTTATGTTTTTTTGTTTTTAGATTTACCTCATTTAAATGAAATTTTTATTCAGCTATTTGTGGATTTTTTCAGTTTTAGACAGTATTAACTTCCTATGCCAACCTCCCAGCCCCCCTTTTCTGTCTTCTCCCTTCTGTTAGGCACACAGATACACACAGACTTCGTTCATCCTTCATATCTAGTTATACTACAATTTCAGCTTAAGTTATGTTTTAGAATTTTTTTATTATGACTCTGTAAATACTGCCTACACCTAAGCTATGTGATATGCTGTGATTATACTTCCTTTCTTGTATAGATTTTTTTTTTTTAACGTTTATTTATTTTTGAGACCAAGAGAGAGAGAGAGCATGAACGGGGGAGGGTCAGAGAGAGAGAGGGAGACACAGAATCTGAAACAGGTTCCAGGCTCTGAGCTGTCAGCACAGAGCCCGACACGGGGCTCGAACTCATGGACCGCGGGATCATGACCTGAGCCGAAGTCCGCCGCTCAACCGACTGAGCCATCCAGGCGCCCCTGTTTTTTTTTCTACAGTTAATAATTATCTACTTTTTTCTATTGCTTGACTTCCTATTTTATTATAGATTCTTTATCAAGCTTTCCAATAAAACTATACAATTTCTTCTTATTAGACCTAATAATAAGGTTATCTATAAGTTCTGGGTTTTGCCCTTGAAGACATTCCTTTTGGAGAATGCACTATCTTCTTCATTCAGTTTGTACTTTTGCTTGTTAGGCCTGTTTCACAGTGGTAACTGTGAAGTTTCATTACCTTATGAATTTTCTTTGCCTCTGCCTTGTTTTCTGAATCTCATGACTTTATTGATTTATTTAAAAAAATTTTTTTTACATTTTTTTATTTTTGATAGAGACAGAGCACAAGTGGGGGAGGGGCAGAGAGAGAAGGAGTCACAGAATCCGAAGTAGGCTTCAGGCTCCGAGCTGTCAGCGCAGAGCCCTACACGGGGCAAACTCACAAACCGCGAGATCACTACCTGAGACGAAGTCGTAAGCTCAACCGATTGAGCCACCCAAGCGCCCCATGACTTTATTTTTAATTGGTAGACCCCTTATTGGTGTACATGGCTTTCTGAGAAAAACAGGAGACAAATATTTTTATTGTATTCTCTCATTTGATTGAATGTGATCTTATATCATGTTTTATTTATCTAAAAGTATTATATTTTTAAGATTATTTTTATCTGCTTCCTGGATTGTCTTTGTTGTTATCTAAGTTGAATGTTTTCTTTTTTGTTTGTTTTGCAATCTTTCATGTTAGAGGTATTCCTAAAATGTATGGTGATTCTGAACAGCCCTTCCATCATATTTCAGAATGAGACTCTATAAAGCTGATTAGTAGTTCTGTACAGTGGATTTCATTATAGCCTGGCATCCAGTTAGTTCCTTTGTTGGGGATTCTCCCAATGTCGGTAACTATAGGTTTTTTCTTTGGAACTTACCCCAGAATTTACACAGTGGCATCCTTTAGTCTCCTTCAGAAAGCTGTAAGTCTAGCTAGTCTAGTAATATTCTGGGATTTGAAGTCGCATAGGAGCTGATGCTCAGTCTCCCAGTTCAGTCTGTTGACTTTTACTCAGTCTCTCTGTTTTCAGTTCCCATTGCCTTGCGGTCTAGAGCTCATCTGGCTTACTTTCTTCAGAGTGATCTTGCTTTCCATGCTGAGGGGAGGGAAGTGCACTGGCCTGACTGCTCAGAATAGGAGAAGAGATTGAGGCATCAAGTGTTCTGATGAAGACTGTCAACCAGTCCTTATTTGCAGCCCCTTTATCATAGTCTTCAGTATTGAATTCAATATCTGAGAACTTGTGGAGTTGCTTCTTATTGGAATCTCTTTTAGCAGTTACATATGTTTTAGCTTTCTTTGTTCTGAGTAGTCAGCTACCACATGTCCGTCTGCTTTTCATCTTTCCATCCTTTCATTGTATGTCTCTGCTGTCATCCGCTATTGTCTCCTCTTCCATTCTTTTTCTTCGTGGATTTAAAACACTTGCATTTCTGTCATTTCTCTGCAGCTTTAGGAGGGAGCAGATATAAATGTGTACATTCAGTCCACTGTAGTTTGTTATAATTGCATTCCCTTTGGAGGAATGTCTGGTTTGGATAAATTATCTACAGGACAAAAGTACATTTTAGAGGCATCTAGGATGAGGCATCTTAAATTCTTTAACTTACCAGTGAGTTATTGTGGATATCCTGTCTTGTCACAGTGAGTAATTCACTCTGTGTTCTTGTGAAGACACTGAAGAAGTAGGTGTCCAAGTAGTGGGTATATTCATGTGGGTGTCTAAATAGTGCCCTAAGCGATCTTTATTTCTTATTTATGGTGACATTTGTGTATACTAAGTATATATTCATTTCATAATTGTAAAGAATTATTAAAAGCTAAAACCATATATCCTATTTATGCAATAGGAGGATGTACAGAGGAAAGGACAATTGCCTTATTTGTGGGAGGCAGGGATAAAGGGTCAGGAATACTTACCTGGGTGGCTGTTACAGTTCAGCTTAATCTTAAAGTATGGACTTGAAGGAGTTAGACGGACATGGAGAATGGGTGTGATATGAAGCCCAGATGGGGAGAAGGGAGGATATTTTCTACAGTGGGGATAATATGAGTAGCCTATTGGGACATTGTTTCATTGGTTATTCATTTTGTCTTATAATTTCAACTTCTACTAGGTACTTTCGCCACAGTCCATAAAGATTATAAGAAAAAACAACAAACGATCTTCTGTGTTTTTGTCAATTCCTTCTCCTTCCTTTTATTTTTTTGATTTTTTTTAAATCAATTTTTTCTAATGTTTATTTTTGAGACAGAGGGAGACAGAGCGCAAGTGGGGGAGGGGCAGAGAGAGAGAGGGAGAAACAGGCTCCAGGCTCCTAGCTATCACCACAGAGCCCGATGCAGGGCTTGAACTCACAAACTGCAAGATCATGATCTGCACTGAAGTCGGATGCTTAACTGACTGAGCCACCCAGACGCCCCTCTCCTTCCTTTTATAACTGAGATTTTTAAAAAAAAATTTTTTTTTTAACATTTATTTATTTTGGGGTCAGAGAGAGACAGAGCATGAACAGGGGAGGGGCAGAGAGAGAGGGAGACACAGAATCGGAAGCAGGCTCCAAGCTCCGAGCCATCAGCCCAGGGCCCGACGCGGGGTTCGAACTCACGAACCGTGAGATCGTGACCTGAGCTGAAGTCGGATGCTCAACTGACTGAGCCACCCAGGCGCCCCTATAACTGAGATTCTTGGGGAAAAAAATGCTGTCCTTTATTCCATTTCCCAATTCTAATTATTTAATATGTATTCCTCACCAGACTGTAAACTCTGTGAGGGTTTTGTTGATTTTCTTCACTAATATCCCTTAGAGTTAACATGGTTTCTGGCACAGAGTAGACACTCAATATCTATTTACTTGTCTGTACTTAACTGACTCACAATCATTCACTGTTCCACTCTATTGAAGCTATTCTGCCAAAGATCACTTGTGATCAGGTTGGTATGGTCTTTTTGGACTCTGAACGTCCTTAAATTTGATCATTTTCTCTGTTAGAACCCTTTTCCCCATACTTCTGAGATTTCATTCTCTTATTTTCCATCTACTCCTATAAATTCTATATCTATAAATTCTAAATCTATATTTCGGTGGGATCCAAAGCTCTTTCCTGAGTTTCAAAAATACATCTTTGTCTATAGGTTGTGACCTCAAAGGCAACTAAAACTTAACATGTCCCAAACTAAGTCTTCATCTTTCCTGCAAACTTTTTTCTCTTTCTAAAGTGCCCCAGCTTTTTGAAGCCTCTCTTTCTCAAGCTACCTAAGCAGAAATCTGGAACATATCTTAAACTCCTTTTTTCTCCTTTCTCTATCCCTTCTGCCACCAAGATCCATCAATTTTTCTTACTTAACGTTTTTGATATTCTTTCTTCTCATCTCTATTCCTGTAGCTACTATCTTATATTTCCATTTTGTATGGAAAGTCTGTTTTCAGACTTTTATCCTTTCTTGCCTGAACTTCTTCACTTCTCTCTGAGTTGTTCTTTTTCCTCCAGTTTTGAGTTGCCCCATTCTGCTGCCCTCACTACTGCCAGTGGTCTTTCTGAAACAACGAATGTTACTCCCATGATTAAAATTCTTCAATGATTCATATTAGGTACAGGATAAGACTCCAGAAACCTCAGTATGATATACAAATTCTAAATGCTCTAACTCCTACCTGCATCTTTCTCTAGCCTGTCTCTCAACCTTAAAACTTAGAGATAAAAATGTACTTAACTCTTGTAACTGAATAGAATAGGGGGGAGGTAGTAGGGAAACACAGTAATCTTTGAATCAAAGGGAGGATGGCAAACAGACAGGGAAGAAATGAAAGAATCAATTCCTACACTTCCCTCCCCATTGCCAACTTTTCATCAGGCCATCTTAGCTATAATTTGGTTGTATTTCTACATTTTGCCAGTAGGTGCCACCATAAAATGCATATACTTTCCTGAAAAATATCTTAAATTAGGGGTTTCAGGTTACATAAATTAGTTCTCTATTGTTCCAATATTTAATGGAAACAAATTCCAATTTGTTTAATGGAAGCAAATTCCAATATGTATTTCAAATTTATGACACAACTTTTAAATGTGTACTTGAGTTATACTTATTGGACTATTATTCATTTATAGAATGTTAAATCTAGTTGAAATTTTCTGGTCCAAAATTCTAATGTTACATTTTTTATCATTTAAAAATATTCTAGAAGCACTTTTGATATATCTTATGTAGCACTTTTAATCATATTTAAATTTTAAAAATGTGTTTTAGCAAATAGCTTTCTAATTCTTGGAGATAGTAGAGGAAAGCCAATCCATACAGTAAAGTAAGAATATTCAATAAATACACTAAAGTATAACCATCCATTTGTGTTTTGCTGCTTATTGTTCTCCTTCATTCACAATATTTTGTTACACCTTGGCGATTTAATTGTTTTCCCTCACTAGTTTTATTTTTCTCTTTCTGCCCCAGGGCTTTAATTTGATACATTTGGTAGTCAGTAGGTACAGTTTACCTCTTTTTCACCTAAATTCTTCCTTTTTTTTTTTTTTAAGTTTATTTATTTATCTTAGAGAGAGAGAGAGAGAGAGAGACAGAAAGTGTGAATGAGGTGGGACAAACAGGGAGAGAGAGAGAGAATCCCAAACAGGCTCCACATCATCAATCCAGAGTCCAATGTGGGATTTGAACTCACGAACCGTGAGATCATGATCTGGGCTGAAGTTGGATGCTTAACCAACCGAGCTACCCAGGTACCCCTAAATTCTTCTATTGATGTTTTTCCAGAGTATTCATAATGTATCTTCTGGGATGCCTTCGTGAAATACTCTTTCTTCCCTTACCTCCCCACTTGAACTCCCTTTATACCTTTAGTATCTCACTTTCTCATGTGGTTAATTGTGACCTCTTAAAGAGAAATATTTTATTCATTGTATCCCCATTGCCTAGCACAAATATCCTGGTGTCATTTGAGTTACAACTTCAGAGATTCCAGGCTCTAGAAGCAAGAGTCTGGATTATACTACCATGTTGCTGAGCAGATTTTTGAAGAGCTAAATTGGGCTCTAATAGAGAATGTATAGCAAGCAATAGACTAGTCACAGCACTAGTGTTTGAGGTATTTTTTACGAAGGTCAAAATGTTGAGCTTGGCAAGGATCTGAAACACAAATCTTACACACTTTTTCCTGATTTAATTCAGTCAGGGAATTATATCATCTTTAGAAGGAAGGAATTGAGAAAAGGAGGCAAAGGTGACTTTTACCTAATATCATTAAAAGCATTTTTTTGTTATTATAGTTGACATTACAACACTCTTTCATGTTTTATTATCCTTTTGAATCTTACAAAACTCTTCCATTAGATTATTTGCCAGAAGAGGCACATAGTGTTGTGCTTTCATTTCAGCTTCATTTCATCCAATTACTTTCTGTGCTTTTGATTGAAAATCAAGGAAAAACCACTGAAAAAGATAGTGATTGTATATATAAAAGAATTCTTAGAGTTTACTCAGACTTCTGATGACAGGTATATGGCAGGTTAGGTCTCCTGATTGAACCTTCCCTTGAAAATAGTTAATAATGCTGGATACATATCTTTTAAATACTTTTTGAATGCGTTGATGAATAGGCATTTATAATGAAAATACTGGCCAAAAACTAGGGGAAGGAAGAAAGTCAAAGAGGAAAGTCAAGAAGGGAAGCCAGCTTTTATTTTGAGAGTATTTGGTGATTTGGAAAGTCTGTTCTTATGCTGGTAAACTCTGAGGGAGCAGGGACAAAGCCTAGCGACTGTCTAAGATGAGGAGTCTGTTGGGACATCCACACTCACAGGGCTACCCACTCTGTGTCAAATGAACTGAGAATAAAGGCTTTAACCTGATAAAGGGTTTCTATACAGACCTCCTTACTGGTAAAATGTTTTAGCATTCTATTTAAGGTTTAAGATAAGGTAAGAGTGCCTACTCTTATCATTTCTTTTTAGCACAATATTGTATGTTCAATTCAGTGTAGTAAGGCAAGATAAAGAAATAGATGTAACAATTGAAAAGGAAAAAATAAAATTCTGTTTGATGATAATATGATTGTATATGTAGAAAACTCCAGAAATCTAAAGGCAAATTATTCATATTAATAGTAGTGTTTAACAATGTTGCTGGACACAAGGTCAGTAAACAATAAGCAATTGTTTTTCTCTGTCATCACCAAATAGGAAAACAATTTTTAAAAAAGAGCTTCAAAAAGATAAAATACATAAAATAAATCTAATACAACCCTTACTAGTTCCTTCTCCCTCAGAAGGTTCAGACTCAATGTGAAATTCTCTGGTTGCCTTCTCCCACCCAGAGCTTTGTGTCCTGATCAAAGTACTGCTAGAGATCTTTGCCTTCAGGAAAACCCATTCATTCTGCTTGCGTCCCATTTGTAGCTCCCAACTTTCTACTCCAGCTCTCGTCTGTTCCTTTTTTGGGGGAGAAATTAAGTGGTATTTAGAGATTTCCCCCTATTCCTGCCAAACTCAGTGAGATATTCCCCCAGGGTATTTAGTCCACCATAGTGTAAGTGGAAGGTGGAAAGCTCCTAAGTACTTTTGTATTGCAAACGATATGAATAATCATAAAATATGTATCTTTTGTCTTATTGTAAAAAAATTTAGATTGTCGCATGTGATAGTGGTCCTATCAATCATTTCTTCTGTGTGCCAAGTATAAACTGGTAGTGTAAAAATTAGCATTCTTCCTTTCTCAAGAAGCTTTTTCTTTCTTTTTTTTCTTTTAAATGAAATGTTTCCCAAGCTTATGTGGTTGTTAGAGTCACCTGTGGTACTTTTAAAACAATGCAGCTATTCAGTACTCTTTTCTGCAGTTTGTGATTCAACAAGGTAGGATCTGGAGTTGATATTTTTTTTTTTTAATTTTTTTTTTCAACGTTTATTTATTTTTGGGACAGAGAGAGACAGAGCATGAACGGGGGAGGGGCAGAGAGAGAGGGAGACACAGAATCAGAAACAGGCTCCAGGCTCTGAGCCATCAGCCCAGAGCCTGATGCGAGCCTGATGCGAGCCTGATGCGGGGCTCGGACTCACGGACCGCGAGATCGTGACCTGGCTGAAGTCGGACGCTTAACCGACTGCGCCACCCAGGCGCCCCTGGAGTTGATATTTTAAACAAATGCTGAATATGATTCTGATAATTAGGCAAATTTGGGAGACACTGGTCTAATCATACATTAAGTGTCTCTGCAATTTTCTTCTAACTTTCCATCTCTCTTTGGACCAGCTATTTGATTGTAAACAATCATATTTCCAGTGTTTCTTAGGAAACCTGGCTTTTTCCCTAAAACATAAAACCTGGCAATAAGACAGCATGGATTAAAACTTTAATTCATAATTTCCTTTATGCCACTATAAAAGTCACAGAAAAGTTTGAGGCACCTGGGTGGCTAAGTGGGTTAAGCTTCCAACTCTTGATTTCAGCTCAGGTCATGATCTTACAGTTCTTGGGATCAAGCCCTGTGTTGGGCTCTGCACTGACAGTATGGAGCCTGCTTAGGTTTCTCTCTCTTTCCCTCTCTCTTTTTCTCTCTCTGCCCTCGCATGTGCATGGGCACACACTCTCTCTTTCTCTCTCAAAATAAATAAATAAACATTTAAAAAAAAAGTCACAGAAAAGTTAAACAGCATACCCAAGGTAGAAGGGGGTGGGACAGGTATTATTTTGTGCTCAGGTAATCTGACTTTATAGCCAGGCCATACCACCTTCTCAATCAGCACTGCACAACCTTTCCAGGGATAGCTCTAGGAATGGAGATCTCCCGACTTAAAAAAAGAGCCCTCTTCTATTGTTGGACACCTCTAATTTCTTCCTTGTAATAGATCAAACTCCTTTTTCCTATATATTTCTCACATTTTTTTAGGTCAGCCTTCTAGAGCAGGAACTGCAACCTAAATTCATTCAGGCTCAGGCTTAGTATAAAGAAGTAATTGATTTCAGGTTTTTTAAAACACTTGTCTTTTGGACATAGTTAGTTGGTCCAGTCTCTGGTTTGCTTTAGATCAGTATTAACTAGCTTAATTTCTGCTTCCACGTAATGACAATTCTCATATTAGAATGTAATATCATGCTTCAGGTCAGTCCTCACTACCTCTTTCCTAGCTCAGGCACCCTGTGTTGTTGGACAAGCTATTTAACCTTTTTGAGACTCAATTTTCTCATCTGTGATTTAAGGATAATAATAGTGAATGGATTTTAAGATTAAAGTAATGCAAGATTCTAGGTATAAATTGAGAGGTAGTGTTTCTATTACCTTGTATTTAAAGATACATATTTTTAAGTATATTATGTGTGTATAACTGCACCTGAGACTGTTATTATGTATCATATATAACTAAAATATTTCCCTTCAGCTTTCAAATCAAGGAAGAAATAACTTACCTTTATTGAAATGACTTGCTTTCAGAAAAACTTTTAAATTTTGTTTCTCATGGTTCTCATCCTTTTCTTAAATGTGTTAGTTTGATTTATAAGACCAATGTCCTATTTTTTGAAAAGTGTTGATTCACTCTGAGAAGTATATTTTCAAGCTTATAAGCATATTGTCATTTCTAATACTATTGTAAGGGTGATCTTATTTCTATTTTCAGCATTGCAGGGGGTCGGATACTCTCAGTGATAAAGATGCAGCTGATTAAAGGCCAGAACAGCAGGGATCCTTTTTGTAAAGCAGTAGAGGAAGTAGCTCAGGATTTGGATTTGAGGATTAAAAATATTATCAATTCTCAACAAGGAGATGTAATTCTTGGTACCACTGGTATCAGTCCTGCAAGGGTAATGAGCTTTTTATTTTTCATTATTCTTCCATACAGAACATTATCGCTTCTACTTGTTATAGAAATGGTTTACTATTGCTACTTAAGTCATAAGCATGTGTTTCCTGCGTTTAAGATGTTGAAAATTTAAGTTTCTCAATAGGATTATATAGGATTATGTTCGACTTGAGTAAATCATAACATCTTTGGGCCAATTGTGTGTATTTGTTAAAGAAAGCATTGGATAATCTTCACTATCCCTTGTAGCACTAGAAGTTTATAATTCTTAATGGGTATTAAGGTGTTTTGTAATGTTTTTCAATAATTACTCTTATGAAACCATTATTTTCCTGTTTACTCAAATATAAAATAAGAACCAGGTTTCTCTGGTTCTGATCCCTGTACTAGGTACTCTGGAACAGCAAGAGAAATGGTTTCTATTCAGTTTATTTTTCTTCAGTAGAATTTTTAAAATCTTTATGATGTGTTCTTTTCTACCTCTCTTACCAGCCTACTGCAAACATTAGGAATTTCTCTTATACTTAGAAATCTTTTAACTATATATTCCCAGATTATTTACCTGCTTCTTGTTTGTTTGTTTGTTTGTTTGTTTGTTTTTAACATAGGGAATCAAGCACTGTATGGTACAATAAACTAGTATTATAGGAGAAATTGTCTACCATGTTTTCAGCTCTAGAAAAGAATTTTGGGGAATGTGTTATAATCCGTTTATTGCAGTTTAGTTACTCAAGCAACAAAAGCTCTTTTTCATTAGGTATGATTGTAATAATCAGAGCATGAAGAAAGACTTTTGCTTATTTTTTATTATTCATCCGTTTATCCACAGAACCATTTTTAGTTACTTTTCTGTAACAATGCATGTTTTTACATTAACTTGAAGGTGGGACATAGGGGAGATAGGGGAGATTCTGGGTTGTTGCCCCTTGTGTGCCCCATGTGGTTGTCTCACGTGTGTTAATACTTCCTGTGACTAGCTTGGCTCAAATGAGAACCACGTTATTACTATTAGTCTAAGTCAGGAATTGTCACAACTCAGGTAATTAAGAGTACCAGTCTCTCCCATTTCCTGTCACAACAAGTAAAGATCCAACCTGGTTCTTAATTTTATGTGTTCAGTCAAATCAGAAATCTTTGAAAAATACTATCCAATAATTCTCAATAAGTTAATGTTAAACAATGTGGACTTCTCTCTCTGGTACTAATGAAAAATCTATGTTAAGCACATATATTGTGATAAGTCATTATTATTGTGATAAGTACATACAATGTGATTAGTAATCATTATTGTGCTAAGCAGTTTGTTAAAATTCCAGTGCAGCTATACAGGTTAGTTTGGTCAAGCCAAGTAGAGAAAGGAGGCCAAGACCAAGTTGATGGAAGCTGAGGGAAGTGGTGCAGCTACAACAGATGTCTCAGAAAGGGTGACTCTGATATTTAGGCACAATGTCCACCATGCTGTATGGGTTAGGCATTTTACCTAGTTTACCCCTATTTTACCTACCCCTATTTTACCAGCGATTTAACTGAAGCACAGTGAGGTTAAGGAACTTGCCCAGAGTTATAAAGCACCTGCTACTAGTAAGTTGTATCAAACCCAGCTAGAGATATCTTCAGGGTTTGTGCTTACATGTGTCCGTGTATAATATTATATTATCACATATTTTCCCTTATTCTGTGGAGTCACTAAGTTTTTCTAGCTCTCCTCTTTTAATCTGCTTTTTTTCTTTAAAAAAATTTTTTTTAATGCTTATTTATTTCCAAAGGAGAGAGAGACAGAGTGTGAGTGGAGGAGGGGCAGAGAGAGAGAGAGAGAGAGAGAGAGAGAAAGAGAGAGAAAGAGAGAGGGACAGAATCCGAAACAGGCTCCAGGCTCTGAGCTGTCAGCACAGAGCCCGACGCGGGGCTCGAACCCACAAACCGCGAGATCATGACCTGAGCCGAAGTCGGATGCTCAACCAACCTGAGCCACCCAGGCGCCCCTAATCTGCTTTTTTCTTTATCTCCACTGCTACTATCTTAGTTCACTGCTACTACCTTCTCCTTTTCCAAGCTGGACTATTACAGTCTCTTAATTTGTGTTCCTGTCTCCAGACTTAGTAACATTCTTACCCTAGAATATATTTTACACATTGCCATCATTTTTCTAAAAATCTAAATAGAATCATTAATGTCCTTGCTTAATAAAGCAAAAGATTTTAACTCTGTAACAGACTGACTTATAATTTCTTTGCCAGATATACAAAGCTTTCCCAGGTTCATCCTGCATAACTCTCTCTGTTACTTTGTTCTTTAGTTATATCATGTTACCTCATCCTTCAAAGTACCACGGTCTCTCCTACCCCTATGTGTCTCCTCCTCTATGAAGACATCGTTGATTCCTGAGTAAATTGTTCACTACCTTTTGTGTGCTCCTATTATGCCATGTATATCTTCTGTTAGAAATAGCACTTAAGGGGGTGCATGGGTGGCTCAGTTGGTTAAACATCATCTGACTCTTGATTTCAGTTCAGGTCATGATCTCACGGTTCCTGACATCAAGCTCCCATGAGCCCCGTGGTGGGTTCTGTGCTGACAGCTGCAGAGCCTGCTTGGGTTTCTCTGTCTCCCTCTCTGCCCTTCACCTGCTTGCATGTATGCACTTTATCTCTCTTTCTCCTTCCTTCTCTCCTCTCTCTCCTTCCCTTTCAAAAATAGATAAATATTAAAAAATAAATAGCCCTTAGTACTTTGTAATGCACTTGTTAGTTACTTTCTTATTTTATTTAGGAGACTATGGGTTCCTTGAGGCAGCGGTTTTTACCTTTGTAGCCTTAGCTTCAAACACTGTGCTTGGGACTTGGTGTGTACTTATGAATGGATTACTGAGTGAATGAATGTGAACTCATTTTTAATTTTTGCATTTGAATAGATCTTTATGGCCATCTGTGGGGTTGGTATTCAGACCATCTCTCTTTGGTATAAAAAAGAAAAAAATACACAAGGAGATTAAGTCATGAGGCTGGGGTCACATAGCTAGATAGTTACTAAATTTTCTGACTTCAAGCCTGGGATGTTATTTTGATCAGAACCAATGTCTTCCCTGATGATACTATTTTCTATATTCTTTTGTGCCTTTGGAAGGTGATAAGATTGACTTTGGTATGACTTGAGGGAGAAATATTACATGCCTTAAAGCCATTTCCCATGGCTGATTTTTTTTTATTACTTAAACTATAAGAGGAGGAGAATGGTGGCACAAGAAATGGAAAAGAATGACTGATTGACCCAACTTAGGTGATTATTACATTTACTTAATATTATTTTTTGTTCTAGCCAAAATCTTATGCTATAAACCATGGTACTGCATACTGTGGCAGAGATACTGTGAAAATTTTACTAGTTCTTTTGGATGAGGAAGCAGCCAGTTTGCCTACCAAAAACAAAGCAGAGCTTTTATATGATGATGAAAACACAATTCATCATAATGGGATTTCTATTCTTACACTTTTTAGGTAAGTATTGTGGAAGTTATATGTATGTGAATGTTAACTCTAGTCTATAAAGGGAATGTTGAAAAAATACCTCATTAAGTAAAAGGAAATACATGCTATGGTAAGAAACTTGGAGACTACAGAAAAGTGTGAAGAGAGAAGACAAAAGTTAAAGGGAGATTGAACATTTGGATGTGAGAAAGTTGTATATAAAAGCGTAGTATCTTCTGAGAGTATGACAGGTATTTTTGGTTTTGTTTTTATTTTTTTTTGTGCTTGGTTTTTGCTTTGGAAATATTCATTTTCTTTGTCGTGTATGTCAAGAACTTTGCTAACTGCTTTCACTTATATTAGCTCTCATAGCGACCTCTTTCAATAATATCCCCACTTTATAAGTGAAGAATTAGACACTTGAGAAAGAGAAAGATGAAGTAATTTGCCTAAGAGAGCACAGTTAAGCAAGTAGCAAAAGTGTCTTGCTCCAAAACCTAAGGTCTCTCCTCCAAGGATTGTGCTGTTCTGCGTGAGAACCAGAGAGAGCATATACACCAAACTTAAATTGGAATTGGTATCTCTTGGTTCTTCCTCACATTATGAAGACAAACACTTACTAAATTAGTGTTAGTATTCTATGCAAGACATTGATATGCTCCACTTTTAACAACAACTAGGTCAGACATTGTGTAGGTTGGTGATATTTTTCATTAATGAGCATTCATTTATAGAAACGTGTAAAACTTTAGAACAACGATTTCAAATTGTATTTAGTACATTGTGGAGAAACTTTACAAAGTCATCCTACTTGTTTGGTCTTTTCTATTTTTCTCTTCCCTTTAAAGAGAAACTTTGCAATGGTCTGTCATTCAGTGTTGTCCTCCAATTTATTTAAACCCTTTTCACCAGCTTTCAGTGATTATTCTTTTATATCTGGGCATGATATAATTCTTCCATATTCTACCTCAAAATTGTCCAAATATTTTCCTAGCAATGAAAATTTATCACTGGTTTATGAAAAAAGTATAAAGGAACTGAACCTTTATTTTGTGTTCTTTTACCTTACTTCTGTTCAGCACAGTTTGTTTTTTAGGTAACATCATAAATGATTAATTTTTTTCTCAGATTCAATTCTACCATTTTCGTAGAGAAAGTTATTTTGTGTTTATGGAATTTTTTTTTAAACAAAATTAATCCCTACATCCATTTTAAAGAAGTATTTTTCTCAATCATGGGGCCAAACATATTTCAATTGTTTATAGCTACCTTAATATTTACAATTGTCATTGTGCAGACAAGTACCAATTCATGGTAAAGTGAATTTTTAGTGGTCTGCATTGAAATGATAAAATTAAGGACAATGTGGTGTATGAATATAAGTCAATGTAAGGTTATAAACGAGTGTTTCTTAGAATAGACTATTCTTTATTCTTATATAACAGTCTTTTGAGTTAAAGAGGTTATGACTCTGGCTCTATTAAGCCAGAAAGGAATTTATTGAGGAATCCAGGTTTGTCTGGCTCCAAAGCTCCAGTGTTTCTTTCTCCATTGTGCCTTCTTTGACCGTCCTATTTCTAAACTATATTTTTCTCTTGAATTCCCCTGCTATGGCTCTTGTCCTTTTTTATTTTAAATTTTAGTTGTGTGGGTATCTTATTTCCTGTACTTTAGGCTTCAGGATGCCTGAATTCAGGGCAATGAATGAATCTACTTTCTGTCCTTCATAATATCTTACACAGTACCTTACATATATCAGAAATTCAAATATGTAGTGACTGTATTAATTAACATAGCAAATTATTAATATTTAGAACTTTCAATAGTAATACTGACACTTTTATATAGTATTATAAACAACAAGATTTAGTTGTCTTTTTATTTCATTACTGCTTTGGGGTAGGGGAGGGGCAAAAACAAGTTAAAAAGCTACTTTTGTTTATAGATTTTTGCTTTTCTTTGGACATAGATCTCCCACACAAGTGAATAATTCATCAATGAAACCCCTAAGAGAACGCATCCATAAGTCAATGCACGAGAAAAAAACTAAGGTACAGTTTAATGTACTGTCATAAAAATGATAAAAATGTTTTTTTATTTGTAGAAGATATAAATATAGAAAGTTGATCTGGATGTTATAAATATATATCATACATGGAACAATAGGAATTGAATGGAAAATGAGTTATGACATTGACATACTGAAACTTTCCTTTTATACAACCTAGGCTCATTGTTCTTTGGCTTAGTCTATATGCTGGACCTAAAAGAAGGGAAGGAATAAGCACTTGCTTTTGTAAGTGTTCAATAAGTGTCTTTTCAGTGAATGAAGGGGAAAATGAAGAAGACATGGTTTTCTCATCTACATTACTCACATTGTATTTTTTATTTTTCTTAATGTTTATTTATTTATTTTGAGAGAGAGAACAAGGCAGGAGAGGGCAGAGAGGGAGGGAAAAAGAGAATCCTAAGCAGGCTCTGTGTAGAGCCCAACATGGGGCTCAATCTCATGAACTGTGAGATCACAACCTGAACCAAAATCAAGAGTCAGATGCTCAACTAACTGAGCCACCCAGGCACCCTTCATTACTCACATTTTAAACTAAATCTTGAGAGACTATATAAATTCCATTTTGTTCCTCTCTGAAGATATTATGGCAGACTATAATTAATTGTAGATTAAGACATGGAGAATATTTCACATTGTTTCTTGACTAGATCTATTCTTTATATTTTTATTTGGTTTGAAATAAGTTTTCCTGTCCTCATTTCAAATGTTTGTGCCAGTAAGTAGCCAATAATGTGTTTTTTAAGTGTTTAAAATTTTCTTGGTCTTCTTTTTCTTTTTTCCTTAATACATTTTTTTTTCACGTTTATTCACTTTTTGAGAGACAGAGACAGGGTGTGAGCAGGGCAGGGGCAGAGAGAGAGGGAGACACAGATTCCGAAGCAGGCTCCAGGCTGTGAGCTGTCAGCACAGAGCCCGATGCGGGGCTTGAACCCATGAACCATGAGATTATGACCTGAGCCAAAGTCAGATGCTTAACCGACTGAGCCACCCAGGCACCCAGGTCTTATTTTTCAAAAAGAAACCGGTCTTAACTCATTTAGCATACACTCTTCTGTGGTTGGGAATTCATTCATTTGTTCAACAAAATTTTCATGTCAAATTTACATTTACCTTTAAATTATCAGTTATTCATCTTGATACAATTTTAGGAACTGTGAT
Source organism: Puma concolor (assembly GCF_028749965.1). Classification (NCBI taxonomy): domain Eukaryota; kingdom Metazoa; phylum Chordata; class Mammalia; order Carnivora; family Felidae; genus Puma; species Puma concolor. The sequence continues at coordinate 19,667,496 of NC_141673.1, read as the reverse complement.
TTGTATGCTGTTTATATTCCCATTTGGAAAGTTAGTCCCAGTTCACAAAACTTTTAGTTATCATCAGTTTCATCTACATACTCAAAACCCATTTAGTTTATATTAATAAGTCTTGTCTTTCTTTTGGTTGTTATTAGTTGTTAGTACTTAATACCTGTAGGATACATCAGAGAGTTTTATATGATTTCTCTGTGAATAAAACTTGTCAACCTCTTGTTATATTACATAAGTACTTGTAGTCAAGGCAGAAGATTTTAAACAAACAAAAAAAATCCATTCTTTGGACCTGATTAGAAACAGAAATGTACTGTATAAATTCTTTAATTTTTTACCTGTTATGGATACTGACAAACTAATATTTTCATTTAAAGGTCATTGGGATATTTTGTTAGAACTAAGTAAATCAAAATGAGGAAGTCTATCTGAAGAATGAGAGGTCTTTTTTTTTGTTGTGTTTTATTTTATTTTGTTTAGAAATTGGTAAGAGTCAGCTAATTACTATAAAATTTATAAACAAATTTAGAAAGTTTTGGGAAGTAGAGGAGAGATTGTCTAATCCAGTCTCATTTATAAATGTGGAGACCAAAATCCTGGGAAAATAACTTATCTAAGATCTCATAACTACTATGAAATCTTTTATACCAGTGCGCAAAGCCATGGTTAAATGCTATTGAGATTAGAATCACATTGTTTCTGTTACTTAATAGTGGAGCTGGCTTAGTCTACATAGCTCTGAAACCAGATGGCAGTGGAGAGGAGAAGGAATTGTTTGTGATAAATATACTGTAAAAAAGCAAAGTGTGAAAATAATTGGTTTAGCCAGGTATACACAGCTGTACCATAGCCAGGTACGGTATTTTGTTGGAATAGCAAAAAATGTTACAAATATTTACTACCAAGTAACTATGGAAAAGTAGTTTAACAGCTTATTACCTACTATCCTGTTACTTTTGCTCTTTTGGCGTAAAGTTCTTTTTTTAGTCATGGAAAGAATATATGATCTACACTTGAAACAGTGTCTTGGGAAGAGCACTTCAAAAGTAGAAAATATTAGGGAACTTAGAATTTTGATGTCATAGATGATAATTAATTGAAATATCTATGTCATTATTATATGGGGCAAATTAACTTTTCTTAGATTTTAGTTTCCTCATTTATAAATAAAAATAGACACCCCTCTGATCACAAAATCTTGTGAAACCATATTTGTTTTAAGTCCTCGAGTTGTTTTTCCTACTACTGCTTATTAGGAAATTTGTCCATGATGGTCAAATAAGTTCCCCTGCAGTAGAAATCAGAATCTTCTTCTGAACCTAGATGGTTTTGATAGGAAGCTATTGAGATTGTTCACTCCTCATTGTTACCCCCCAATTCCAAGCAGTTTATACACATATCCTCATACCTCTTTCTTAAAAGATTTTCCTCCTTCTATCCTTGTATATTAATTAATTTTATTCCTTTCAGTGTGGTTTAGCAGTATTTTGCACGTCAGGCACAACTGAAAAGTCACATGTACATGTCTTTTCCTTATTCTGAGTCTAATGTTTGTGTCCATATTGAATGTATGTCACACAGACGTAAAATAATGCATACATAATCATTAGCATTAACTGATTTCATAACTTATGTGAGCTGATCAGGAAAATGTTGGATCTTTAAAACATAGAGTAGCCAGGGCAGTGAAAATTAGGGCTCAGGTAGTGTGAAAAATAGACTGGCTGTAACTCTGGTATCTTCATAAGTAGCCAGGCAGTCCAGTGCTCATGGTGTTAGAAAATTCTTAATTAGACCTCCAACTTTAAACTTTAGAGTGTTAACAAACCTCTGAGTATATCCAAATTAAAATGCTAGAGTTTAACTCATAGAATTTCTCTCCCCTCAAAATGACTGTAAAATAGTACCAACTAGCAAAAACCTTCACCGAGAGCAAACAACAAAGAATAATGCAATTAGATATAATAACTTAAAAAACGATGGCCAAGGAAAGAAACTGAAGATTTCAGAGTGAAGATGCACAGCATGACTTAGCAACTTAATATAGCCCCAGTCCCCAGATATTATACTAGTCAGTTGATAGATCCTGAGAATTATCACTAATATTTCTCAAACTGAAAAATATTTTTTTCCCTCCTTTTCAGAGGAATAGTAGAAGTGGCAAGTAGATAGTAATCTGGTTAAAATGTAAAAAATAACCCTGGAACTTATACACACACAAATGAAGCCTCTAGTGCTACATAGTGAACTGGGGAAATTATCTAAATGATCCCTCTCCATTTGAATGAGATATAGTCTAAGTAGAGGCAGTGAATCTTCTTATAATACATACAATGTATAATAAACTCTTAGGAGAGAGTGTAGAACCCAGAAATGTTTCAAACTGTCTCCTCGGCTGAACACTACTTCTGCCTCTATCATTCCTTAGGCTAGTGAAAAATGAGGAAAAACAGAAAATATGCAGCCTTCAAAATGTCACTGAGGAGAAATAAAAGGCTCTCAAAAAAGGAGCGAACAGAATCAAGAAATCACTCACATACTTGGTTGCTTCTGTTTCAAACTAGGATATAGTAGGCCATGACAGAATACCATTTCTGCTACAATAACAAAATAAAAAGCAGATAAATGAGGAAGGATATATTTTAAAGACATAGGAAAGGTATGTAAGCAAAGCTATTTAAGTAAACTAAAAGTCTGGGGAGAGTAAAGTCCTTGTGAGGTGAGCAGCTTATTATCAGCTGTTTTGTTCCCTGAGATTATTTGCCAGTTTTAGGTATGAGCCAAGGATTGACGTTAGCCCACGTAAAGGAACTCTTCTGAGGGAAGGAGTAACTAACAAAGACTGGGTGTCTTGGGGGGTTGGCAAAAATTTGAAAACTTTAGGAGCCCTGAATGCATGGTTATTTTTACCTAGTGCACATATGCTAGATTTTTTGTTTGTTTGTTTGTTTGTTTTTAGAGAGAGGGAGAGAGATGAAAAGAGTGCCAGCAGGGGAGAAGGGCAGAGGGAGAGAGAGAATCCCAAGCAGTCCCTGTTCTCAGTGTGGAGCCTGCCATGGGGCTCAATCCCACAACCCTGGGATCATGATGTGAGCTGAAATCAAGAGTTGGATGCTCAACCATCTGAGCCACCCAGGCATGCCAACATATGCTCAATTTTGAAGCCAAGTGGGTGGCTAAAATTCAGTAGACCAGGGACGCCTGGGTGGCTCAGTTGGTTAAGCGTCTGACTTTGGCTCAGGTCATGATCTCACGGTCCGTGAGTTCGAGCCCTGGTCGGGCTCTGTGCTGACAGCTCAGAGCCTGGAGCCTGCTTCAGATTCTGTGTCTCCCTCTCTCTCTCACCCTCCCCCATTCATGCTGTGTCTCTCTCTGTCTCAAAAATAAATAAACATTAAAAAAAAATTAAAAAAAATTCAGTAGACTAAAATCACCTATGCTCTTGAGGTAGCTAGAAGACAAGGCCCTGCTTGAGGAGTGGGAACTGCCTTCAACACATGGCTGTCTCCTTTTCAACTTATTTGTCATATTTGAAATGGAGTAAGTAAGATAGGAGGCCAAAGAGCACAGTGGAAAAACCTCTGAAAGACAGATTGAATCCCCCAGACTTTCAGGTCAGAGACAATAGAGATCCACAAGGCTCTCGATTGAAAGCCTGAGAGGGACATTCCTGAGGAAGAGATGAGAACCAGAAGACGAATGTAAGTTATGATAAGTAGAACCTAGCTCTTAATCAGCTTAGTCCCTGACTGCATGTAGGTTATCAGCCCTTTGCTGTGTCTGCTTAACAGAGACAAGGGAAACCCTTCTAGATAGAGGAAACTTCATCTGGAGTGTCTACAGTCTTTATACACAATATCCAACATGAAATAAAATAATTCTGGACATGAAAAGAGGTAGGCAAAAGCACAAGAGACTCTTAAAAACTGAGAACAAACTGAGGGTTGATGGGGGGTGGGAGGGAGGGAAGGGTGGTGATGGGTATTGAGGAGGGCATCTTTTGGGATGAGCACTGGGTGTTGTATGGAAACCAATTTGACAATAAATTTCATATTTAAAAAAAAAGAAAAGAGGTAGGCAGATTTTTCCTTTAATTAAGAGAGAAAACTAACAATAGTGGCAGATTTACAAATAATCCAGATACTAGAATTAACTGACAAGGAATTAAAAATTTTTCAACATGTAAAAGTAATTATAGGACAAGATGGGCAAAATGGATGATGATTGGGGAATTCCAGCAGAGAATTAAAATCTATAAAACAGAACCAAAGAGGCATTCCAGGACTGTAAAAACATCATCTGAAATTAAGAACTCATTAGATGAGTTTAATAGTAGACCAGACATAGCATTAGGTGGCAAAAGTAGACTTGGAGATAGGTCATTAGAAAAATATCCAAACTAAAGCAAAGAGAGAGTAAAGAATTTAAAAATCTATAGAAAAGTGCAGGACACAGAGAAAAAGTCTAACATGTGCCTAATTAGAGTCCCAGAATGAGTGGAGAAAATAGGAAAGAAATAGTATTTTTAGAAGACAAAATGATTATAATTTTTTTCCAAAGCTTAATTGATCCTTTTACATCAGGTAGTAGTTAGAAGAGGTGGGGAACAGATGTGAGTTCTCCTTTAGTAATATATAGTTGCGTATGGGTTTCAATATTATGGACCCAGCAAACAAAACATGTCCCAGACTCCTTTGAGAATCCATTTGCAGCACATGAAAGTGCTACAGGGTGTAGATGATAATGCGTTGCTCTGGAACAGTGCTCTCCAGTGGAACTTTCTGTGGAAATGTTCTGTAACTATGCTAACACATGTTGCTGTCAAGCGCTTGGAATGTGGCCACTGCAACTGAGGCGCTGGATTTTTAGTTTTATTTAATTTTCATTAATTAGCTACATGTGGCTAGCATATTAGAGGAGTTGTAGTACTGATGGATTAGAGATACCCACAAAAGGAAGAACTAGAGACCAATAAGTAGAGAAAATGGTGCCCTGACCTTGAGAAATGAGAATAAGATTTAAAAAGGCAGAGAGAATGCAAGAGAGACTTCTAAGCTGAGCAAATAACCTGATGAAAGTATTAGATTATCTCACTAGTATAGACTGTGTACTGGGTAGCTGTACAAAATAAGTGAGTAAATAGTGTAGGGCAAGGTTAAGGAAAGTGTGTGTGGCTTTTGTGGTTTTAAGGAACCGTTATTTTTTGTAGGGCTTATTGTGAGGATATGTGCATGAGAGCCTGAAAAAGGTGGACTATTTAAGAACTTTAAAGGAACAGTGGATATAATGGGGCTTAAGGACTCAGCTGCATGGTTTTCAGTATTTAAATGTGATTTAGGTTTTCTCTGCATGTATACCTTTCTCTTGTTTCTTTATCGAACGGTTTCATTACTCTGCGGAACAGAGTGGGGCTTACTTTGTCTTACGTGTTTTTCTATCTGAAAGCTTGTGTTCTTAGGGTGATTTAGCTGTTCTTTGCCAGTCTACTTCTCTCATTTCTGTATCACATGGTTTCCTTTGTCTGTATTAAAGAGTAGAATCCATTCTGTAAATCTTTTTTCTACCTCCAAGCCTTTGCTTACTCATGTTTCTGTTCCCTCATACCTTCCTCTTGCATATATCTATTATTATAGTCTTATAATTTTACTTACTTGATTCATTCAACAAACATGTTTTATATGCCTCCTGGGTACCAGGCTATGTCCTAGGCACTGGAGATACATCAGTGAACAAAACAGACAAAAGCCCCTGCCCTCATGGACAGGTCTTCCCCAAATATTTGTGGGGCTGGAGTACAAGAATATAAATGGAAGCCCATACATGGCCCACCTCCAGAGCCCCTTTCAATCTTTGTTCTGTTCTGTACTCTTAGGGACATTCCTTCAAGAGGTGTATGCACTCTCCTCCCCATCACCCTTGCCATAAACAGTCTGCCCTTGAACGTAGAGAAAGAGGCCAGCACCAGCCCAGTACCTAAGATAGTTTGAGCAGGGAATTCTGGGGTCCCAGGTACTTGGAATAGGATCAAAAAGGGAGTCATAGTCTCCAAGTGGGCCCTATAGACTCCTCACCCTGTGGGGTTGGGGAGGCCACAGGAAAGCCAGAGCCAAACTAAGGGTTTGGCCACCAGTTGCCAAATTAAGGGTTTTGTTCACAGAGCTTACATTTTAGTTGGAAGAGGCAAACAACAAAACAAGTGAATTATGTGGAACATTAGAAGTTTATTAGTGCTCTGGAGTGAAATAAAGCTAGGGAGGGGAATAAAGAGAGTGTGTTCCTTTGTGTGTGTTTTGATTTTAAATAGGATGACCAGTAGAGATCTCTTTGAGAAGGTGACATTAAGCAAAGACTTTAAGAGAGAGAGCAGCATTTTTCATTAGAATGAAAATGGGATGTTTGTATTAGACTGAACTAAAGTTGAATTCGTTGGGCTGAAGTAATGAGGTTGGGATTTATTGCATACCTACTAAGTGTCAAGTGTTATATTAGAGATTTTATATCTTTCATCCCAGTTAATCCTTGTTCAATTCTAGAAGACATCATTCTCTAGACCTTACAGTTAGTAAGTAACAGAGTAAGGGTTTGTAGTCAGGTATAAGACTTCAAAGACTTGATGCTCTTTCCAAAGAGTAGATAAAGGCATAGTAATTATAGTCAAGAGCCATAAAAAAGTAATGCTACTACTTAGGTCAAAAATATCTTTCTGCTATTTAATGAAATAAATTGAATTTCACTGATGAAGCAATGAATTATTTGATGTATTTTACATTCATATGCCATTAATGATAACAAAAGTGGTCTTTTTGAAAAGGCAGTAATGTAAGAATGAAAAGATAAATTTTTCAGTTTATTTAGTTTAGATAATTTTTCAGTTTCAGGATATTTATTTTCAGTTGCATATTTAATGAGTATGTTGAGAATAAATTCCTCTTTCAAACTTGTTGATTTATTTATCAACATAATGGGGCTTAGCGCTTTCATTATCTTAATACACCTAACTCAGAGAGTGACTGCAACTTTACAGTATTTTGACTCATTTGTCTTAATTTAGCTAGAGTCAGGCTTTCCTATGTGAAGTACTATTTTCCTCAAACTGGGAACTTACTAATAATTCCAATTTAAAAAGAGCTTGTGGCAAAAGGACTTTTCCAATTCTTGGCAAGTTTGAAGTTCATTGCAATTTTACTGTGGATAGAAATCTTTCCAAAGGGGGGAAATCACTCTACAAAGGAAAATGTTCAATCCTTTTCTCTCATGTGACTTGAACATAAAATGATTTTAACAGCCATGTATGAATCTGGACATTATTCTTAGTTGTTTAGTATTTCAAAAGCAGTTTCAAGAGGGAATTGTTTTGCTTGTTTGTGATTCCAAATCAAATACACAGAGAGATTTGGAAGATTTGCAACAGGAAGTAATCTCAATTCTATGTAGCCACTAATCTTGTGCAGAAAAATTCAACTTTTATGAACAAAAGCAATCTCTTTTAAGTTACAAATACAAGCCAATGCAGCTTGTATTGTTTTGATAACTGAAATGAAGATGTTGATTGTAAGTTCAGTTTTTGAGTTGCATTCCTAGAATAATTTTAGAGTTGTCCTGGTCGTGAGAACTCTAATTTAACAGATTTCTTACTGTATAGGAAACTGTCTTCATATATGCTACTACGTTAATTAATTGCATGGCATCTACATGGATCTCTAGAGCTTATATGGTCCTTTCCTATTTTTAACTTTACTTAATTCTGACAGTTCTGTAAGATTAATATTATTCCCATTTATGTGTGGATAAGTGAGAGGTTCAGAGGTTTACCCGAAATATCCAGTTTATAAGTGATAGGGCCAGTTTTAGAAGGCACGTCTTTTAACTGCAAATCTGGAGCCTTTCCAATCACATCACTGTCTTTTTGTGCTGGTTTTGCTTTTTTTTTTTTTTTTTAGCTGGACATCACATTGTTGGCTCCAGTCAAGTTCTCAATCAATGAAAATCTCTAGGTCTTTTTCATATATTGCATTTAAGTCAGGTTTTCGTCATCCTCATCTGTAACTGATATTTTGAACTTAAATACAGGACTTTGTTTATCCTCATTCATTTTCATCTTATTATTTTCTACTTATGGTTCTAGTGTTCTGACATCTTTTCAATCTTGAGTCTGATATCCAATTTATTTATTATTTCTTCCAGCTGTGTGTCAACAGCAGGTTTTATAAGTAGAATACCTTTGTGATTATAGAAGCCATCTAAGTAATCCCTTTAGTATTCTGTGTGCCTGTTTATTACATAGTTGGAACTTAATAAGTCATAATTGATTTTAAAAAAAGAGATTTTTGTACAGGGTGGGGAAAGAAAACCCACGTGTAATCTTTTACAGAAAGAAAAAAAAAAATACCTTCATACCTTCATTGTAACTACTCAGTTATTTCTTTTGAACATAAGTATTCCAAGATTACTGTAGAACAGTTGTGGTTCTCATGTTTTGATATTTTTATAAATAATATTTTTTATGGTGTAATAAAGTGGTTAACTATTTCCTTTCACATCTGAATCTATTCTCAGTATTTTAGGAATCCATTGCTTTATAATTCTGGCTTCTGAAATTATCCTACTGTCACTAAGCCTCAAGAATTTCTCTATAGGGGGCCTAAAGAAAGGAAATGTAGTTGTGACAAGGGCTATGACACTTATTCTGTAACTGTATTTACATAACAAGGAGAGGTTTTTACTTAGTTGTATGTCAACAATAAAAATGACACTGCTTTCTGGGGCCCCTGGGTGGCTCAGTTGGTTAAGCCTCCAACTTTGGCTCAGGTCATGATCTTGCAGTTTGTGAGTTTGAGCCCTGTGTTGGGCTCTGTGCTGACAGCTCGGAGCCTGGAGCCTGCTTCAGATTCTGTGTCTCCCTCTCTCTCTTCCCCTCTCCTGCTCAAACTCTGTCTCTATCTCTCAAAAATAAATAAATATTTTAAAAAATGACACTGCTTTCTAAAGAAATGTTTATTTTTGCTAAATGTGAGACTGAGAAAACATCAGTTGTCTGTAGTAAATAATTATTGTATATTTTTTCAGAGTGTGGGACGCTAAAGTGGTCTAAGCCACCCACAGGGGCTATCACTATCTGGGTACCATGGAAATGATCCTAGCCAGCCACTTAGCATTCATTTGCCTTCATGGTCTTGCTGTACTCTTTACAACTCATTATGGGCAATTAGTTTATAATTCGTTATAAGCAATAACTCTGGTGAAATGAAAGAAATGTATAAAGAGATAATGTCAATTGTTAGTACTGGTTTTGCAGATAGAAATAAAAGTTTTTGATAATGTTACTAGAGTAATGATGTGGTGCAATATAAACTTTACGAAGTTCATTTTATTAACAAAATGTATTTTAATGGCTTTATCATTTGCTTTAATTCTATATGTATAGAATTAATAAAGTCCAGAAAGGGCTAGTTATATTTTAGTGGATCTCATGATGGAAAATGTATAATAGTAGTTGTATTCATGTGGATTCAGGAGGATATTGGATTATAGTTCCATCATCCATAATCAAGAGCCACTTTCTTACACTATTTCAAATAGTGTTTGATCTTTTACATTTTCACATTTCTTTTTCAATTTTGTGAATTTTTATGCTTAAAATGGAAGATATCAAACTCCAGTTGTTTAATTTTGTAAACAAATTAAACATAATTTTTAGTGTTATGGGAACTGGAGCTCTCATAGACACCATTAGAAGGACGTAAACATGTCACTCTGGGAACATGTGGGGAATAAGCTTAGAAATTCCCTGGGCTTACACCAATTACAAAGCCTTAGGTTGCTCTCACCCAAGCTTGGGTAAACTGAATAAGAACCCTAGAATAGAGTAGGGAGGGGTAAAGGACCCCAGATTAAAGTTGGGAGGGACCAAGGCCCCCAGGATAGAGAGGGAGGGCCAAAGGCTCCAGAATAGAGAGGGGGGCAAAGTCCCCCAATATAAAGGTATATGAGGTAATCAAGATTAGGCATTCAGGGCAAAAACATCCCCCAACTTAGTAGTATAGCAGAGAGCTGCTTTCACAGGAAGGAAGGACCAAATTAGGTAAATAGGTATATAGGGCTATAGATTCCAGGGCTGAAGCTATCCAGAGCAGAGCTGATTAGCAAAAGAAAAGGTGTCTTGTTAACCCTGAAGGTATTTGCCCCATCTGTCTTATCTCTTAGGCTAGCTAAGATAAACAGACATGATGCCTCCTGTCCTGCCGTTAACAACCATCTAACCATCTGCCCATCTACCAGGTGCCAGGATTTTGTTTTATATTGACCCAAACCCCAAATACCATGTATCTTCAAAACCCCCTTTTCTCTCATGCCCGTGAGTTAATGTTCACAGATTCATTGTCTCTTTTTGCATGCCCATCACATTTGTAAGCTGTCTGATTTTAATAAATACGGAGCAAGGACCCTTATTCGGGGCTCTTGTCTTTTCCCGGACATTAGCCATCTCTCGCTTTTAATCCTGCGTCCCGCTTTCTTGCTGGCCAAGAAAGAACTTTAGACTTAGAGTCTACGACAGGAACACTTGCTTTTATGAAGCAACTGGATTAATCTAATTCCTTTTAAATCATAGTCTGTATTTCACTGCCGTTATCTTTGTAAACATCTGAGTTAATGCAGTGATCTCTCTGAATGTATAATACTTAATTGCTGAATATGAAATAAAAAGTGCTGTTTTAGACTATGAACTGTATCAATCAATATTTTGTAAGTAATGTTCCAGATAATGTAGTTCTTGAAGTATTAAATTTTTGAATTGTTGAAGTCCTCTTTAATATTTACTCATCTGAAATTTCTTAAAATTTTTTTTTAATGTTTATTTTTGAGGGAGAGAGAGAGAGAGAGACAGAACACAAGGAAGGGAGGGACAGAAAAAAAGTGAGACATAGAATCCGAAGCAGGCTCCAGGCTCTGAGCTGTCAAAACAGAGCCTGATGTGGGGCTCGAACCCACAAACCGTGAGATCATGACCTGTGCTAAAGTTGGCCGCTTAACTGACTGAGCCACCCAAGTGCCCCTCATTTATCTTAAATTTAAACATCTTTTTCTGAAAGGGATTTGACATCTCAATTTGGAGATATCTGCAAGTTATAACTAAGTGTCATTATATATCAACTGTAATTACTGAAATTTGCATTGTCCATATAGATTACTTTGTTCTGAAATTAATTTCTTTCCCTAAATCAGCCACTGGTTTTATGTTTGCAGAGTACATTTCCAAAACTACTTCCTTGACGTCCTTTTTAGTGGTTGAGAATTAAATTTCGCTTTCTGATTTTCTCCTACTTATGATCTTTGAAGATAAATGTGAGCGTTTATTTTGAATATTGGACCATTAAATCTCTTGGTCACATCTTCCTAGAATGATATATTTGAATCATCTTTCTTATTTTCCTAAATATTTAAGTATTCACATATTCTGGAGTCTCAAATTGATTTTTCTAAACTGTTACAAAAATTTTTTAAATGTGCATAAAGGTGGTATTACTGAAAAGAACAAAAATGCCAGTTGTAGCAAAGAATGAGTTTGCAGATTATGAAACATCAAGTGTTAAAAGTTCCCAGTGAATAATGGGATTTTTAAGGGCAACTAAAAAAATATTTTAGCAAGAGAGTGAGCAGGGGAGAGGGGCAGAGGGAGAGAGTGAATCTTAAGCAGTCTCCGCACTCAACACGGAGCCTGACATGGGGCTCGAACTCACAACTCTGGGATCATGACCTGATCCAAAATCAGGAGTAGGACACTCAACTGACTGAGCCACTCAGGTGCCCCAAGGGAAATTTTTATGATCTCTTGATTAATACAGAGTATATTTCTATTTAGATGAAAAAATAAATCAAAATAAATCAAAATAAATTGTATACTTTCTTCTTTCTGTTACTAGATGAAGCAAACCTTAATTAGATCCCAGTTTGCTTGTACTTATAAAGAGGACTGCATAATAAGCAAGGATAAATGGAATGATGTTAATTCAGCATCAGAGCCTTTGTATGTACTTCGCATGGAAAATGACCTTTCTGGTAATTGACCTTATTTGAGTAATTAAATAACAATTTAATTCTAGTGTATTAATTAGTTTCAACTTAAATAAAACTAGATTTTGTTTTGAAAAGTATGAAATGTGAAATGTAAAGGTTTATATTTTTAAGACCTGAGTTTATTTAAAAAGTTATATCTATGTACAAATCTAGGAGGAATAGGACACAGTTTCATTCAACTAAATGTATTTAAGAAATCACTTGTAGTATTTAAGGGTTAAGTGTCATGCATTCAAACAAAGCAAATATTTGTTTGTATGGGTAAAAAGTGATATGGGGAAAATGAAAATTAATGTGATAGTAATATGGCTGTATTTGCTAATCATGTAATTTATGGTGTTATGTGATTGCAAATCAAATTTTTGAATATTCTTTAGTGAATTTTAAACTTTATTGTAAAATTTTCATAGGTAATAATACTAAATATTATGTAATCTCTTTCCTCTTTTCATCTTGCATAACAGAAGGTGTAAATTCATCTGTTAGAAGACCAACAGTTGGAACGAGTTCTGGAAATGTTCATCTGGACAGAAGTAAAAGTGAAAAAGTTGCAAGGAAATCAAGTAGTAAGACAGGAAATAAAAGCTCAAAGAGGAAACAGGTGGATTTAGATGATGAAAATAATCTTTGTGATAGTGGAAATGAACCATCTCAACATAAAAATTTTAAAATACCTAAGACATCAAACAATTTCCAGAATAAATTGTGTGGCAAAATAGCTAGAGTAGCAAAAAGCAACAACTGTACAGGCAAGGACAAATTGATTACTGGCCAGACAAAGTTAACTCAATATTTTAGACTATGAATTTGTTTTTTATTTGCTTTAGATTTCTGTATATATTAAACCATTCACCAAAGGCATCTACTTAATTTTTAAGAGATCAAGGTATAGGGGCGCGTGGGTGGCACAGTCGGTTAAGTGTCCGACTTCAGCTCAGGTCATGATCTCGTGGTCCATGGGTTCGAGCCCCACAACGGACTCTGTGCTGACAGCTCAGAGCCTGGAGCCTGCTTCGGATTCTGCGTCTCCCTTTCTTTCTATCCTCCACCACCCATGCTCTGTCTCTGTCTCTCTCTCTCAAAAATAAGTAAACATTAAAAAAAATTAAGAAAGAGATCAAGGTATAAGTTATGATTCTTTATTATATTGGTCTGAAGTGTATATAAGGTTAGTGTGTTAAGCATTTAAAAAATACTCATAAATCATAATTATGCAGAATATTCACAAAGTTTAATGCAGAGATAAAGCATATCATTTAAGTTACAGATTTATTTACTTTATTTTAAAACAGACATTTTAAATAATACAAGTCATAGTAACATTAAGGGCTTTTTCCTGGACAGACAATTAAATGATTTTGTTTTCTTCAGGAAAGATGTGGTCCAGCAGGTTTCAGACTTGCCAACAAGGTCGATAGACTCTTCCCAGCATGCACCTGAGCACTGAAGGAATAAAAAAGTTTAAATTGTCTACAGGACTATTATTATCACACAAAATTTATTAGAAATAAGAGAATGGATCTTATACAGCTAATTCTGAGTAAGTCAGTATTACAATAACTCTTAAATTCTTTTTAATCCCACATCTGTGGCAGGGGGCACTTAATGTCAAGTGTAATTGAACCATGGTCTTACTTGATTTTGTTAAGATTGGATCCAGATCCACTTAAAGTCAGAATTCTCTTTTATAGTATTAAGATGTAAGAATTGAATTTTAAAAAGACTACTCACTGTCAAAATCTCTCCTTCCTATAGGAAATTTAGCTGAGTTTTCTTCATCCCCAATTTCTCTCTTTTCTTGTGTTGATTCAGTATTCTGAACTCCATTCTCAGCTGGAAAAGCTACAGATCCTTTTAGTGCCAGATAAGGTTTTATAGCCAGATTCAGTGGCAGACCATGATTTAAGAAATTATGTTTGGAGCCTGTGTTCTGTAAAGAAAAGGTTGATTTGTGTTTTAGCTGTCTTATTGGGAATAGAACTATAATATAGTTGTATAGTATTCTCACTGATCATTTCAAAGATGGCTCTGTACTGTTTTGACTCTTTAAAAATACATTAGATACAGGTTTTTGGGAAAAACCTTTTGGATAAGAGGTGTTGTCCAGAATGGAAAAACCACCTGCTATGGTACGAAATTTCATCAGTTGTCCTAAAGCATAATGTGACTGCTTGCATATATTTTTATAAAATTTTACTTTCAAAAGCATTGTAAACATCATTCAGATTTCCACTGAAAAAAGGATAAGTCCCATTGCCACTTACCTTTGAATTTTTGTTTTCCTCATCGTTCATGAAACTGCTCTCATCATTTTTATATTGTTCCAGAGAAGGAACGACGACTGATTTTTGAGGAGTATCATCCTTCTGAAAAGCTTTCCCCAGCCTAAATGTATTAAATACCATGTCATCTTCTAAATTTCTTATGGACTTGGATGCTGAAAGTAAAATGCCTTGAGAAAACAGAGAAAAAGTTAGTATTAATATGTAGGAAGAGAGACTCATTTTTGCCATTCTTAGTTTGATGTTTGCATAGAGTCAAATAAAAGTATGTAAAGTGAAGGAAAATTTCTCAAGTCAACCTGCTTTGAAAGTGATTCCTACCTTTATATATTTTCCAGTTTGAATAGAAAGCACTTCAAAGACGTAGACTTTCATCATTCTAGAAATGACTCATCAGATAGAGGCTAACCTCTTGTATAGCTGCTAATACCTACATTGTTTTGGTTTTAGTGGCATATTGTTTATTTTGAGTGTGTATTTTCTCAGAATCTGATTAAGATCCTTGGTAGAATGCTTTCTGTTGAATAGATTACAGTCTCTTGAAAGTGGATTGTTATTAAGGAAGACCATGGGACACCTGGCTCTCCATACTCTTACTGTTTTCTTCTCTATATTTTCTGATTAGGCATGGTATTAAAGCTAAAGTTATTTTATTTAAGGATGATAAAGGTTTTATTTACTTTTAATCCTGATTAAATTGAAGTAGTCTTCCAAAAGGATTTTCTTTCATAAATGCTCAGTTTAGTTTTTGGTAATTAAAGTATATATGCCTGTCAGTGTGAACAAAAAGTCATTCATGCCTTATCAAAAATTGGCTTGTCATTGTGTTTTATCTCTGCATTTACAAGAGGATATTAATTATGAATTTAACAATGAATAAGAAGTCCATGAAAAGAGTATTTATGTGTTCTATAAATATTAATTTTGGGTGAATATGTTGTATAATGGTTAATTAAACATTTTGCAATTAAGTTCTCATTTTGACCCCTCCAAGTAGGAGAATACATTCTTGTATTTGTCTTTTGGTATATATGTGCAAAAATTTTCTAGGGTATGTTCCTAGGTGTGGAATTAGTCATGGAATACACGTGTTCAGCTTTACTAATGCCAAAATGTTTACAGAATAGTGGTAGCCAATTATCTGCCCACCAGCAGGGGTTTGACAATTCCCATTGCTCCATGTCCTAACCAATACTTGGGTATCTTATTGTCCTTTTAATTTGTATTTCTCTAATTACCAAAGAAGTTGAATGTCTTTTCATATATTTATGAGCCATTTGTCATTCCTCTTATGTAAAATGCCCCTTAAAAAAAATCTTTGTCCATTTTTCTTTGGGTTGTCTTTTTCATAGTGATTTATGGGAGTTCTTTATATCCTAGATGTTATTGTTAGTTACATGTGTTTTATATATTTTTTCTCATTTTGTGACTTGTCTTCTCAACCCCTTTATGGTTCTTTTGGTGCACCAAACTGCTAAATTTTATTGTTTAAAAATTTTTCCCTCATAATATGATTAGTACTTTCAACATGTTTTTATTTAGAAATCTTTCCCAACCTTGAGATCATTATCATATTTCTATACATTCTAAAGCTGAAATGTTTTGACATTGACATTTAGATTCTTAATTCATCTGAAATTTTGTGTATGATTTAGAATAGAGATAAATTTTACTTTTTCCAAATGTTTTTACATATTTCTTGAATAATTTGTCCTGTGTCTACTAATCTGCACTGCTGTCTCTGCAGTATATCAACTTTCTGTATACATGTGTGTCTCTTTCTGAACTCTTCTTTCACTGCCAAATCAACAATCTTAATTATTATAATTCTAAAATAATTTTTGATATCTGGTAGGTCAAGTTTCCTAGCTGCCTGCTCACCCACCAGTTTTTCTTCTACAGCAGTTCCTTGGCTATTGTCCATTTCTTTTTCATATAAATCTTAACATCATCTTTTCAAGTTCTGTGAGAAACTTTGGTGGGATTTTGAAGGGAATAGTATTAGTTCTGTGGATTAATTTTAGAGGGTAATTGACAGTTTTAGGATAATTCATTTTCTTATCCATGGACATGGTACTTTTCCATATTTATTTAGATCTTCTTTAATCTTTTAATAACATTTACTATTTTCTTCATAAAGTTCTTACATGTTTTTGTCGAAAGGATTATAATTCTTTATAATTATACTTAAACTATTTTAGTTATTATAAATGGTATTTTTAAGAAATTTACCTTTTCTAATGTTATTGTTGGTTATAAACATGCATTTGGCTTTTGTGTAGTGCTCTTATAAACAAAAAACTTTCTAGATTCTTTTTAATTCCAAATAGTTTATAAATGTATTAATTCTTTGGGGTTCTCCATGAAGACAATTGATATAAAAAATAAAATAATGGCATTTTATTACCTCCTTCCAAGCCCTTCTGTATTTGTATGTGTGTGTGTGTGTCTTTCTTCTGTGTGTCTGTCTGTGTAAGCATGCACACTAATACTGACCAAAACCTCCAGTAAATGTTGGGAATAGAGATAACAGACATCTTTGCAGTATGACTGATTTTAGAGAGAATGCTTTTAATGTTTTGCTGATGATCATATCATTTTTCTCCTTCGATCTTTAGTAAATGAAATGAACAGATTTTTCTCATGTTAAATCAACCATGTGTACATGAAACAAACCTTTTAAAAATATAATTGGAGTCAATATGATAGTATTTGATTTAGTACATTTTACGTTTATTATCATGAGTGAGATTGATATGTACTTTCTCTTTCTTATGTTGCCTTTGTCTGGCTTTAAGGTTATGCTAGCTTCATAAAATGAACTGGGGAATATGTTTATTGCATTTCTTTTCTCTCCTGTAAAAACTATTTGAGTATGGTGTTTTCTTGCTGGGGTTTTTTTTTTTTATAACGATGAATTCACTTTGTTCAGTGACTGTAGGAGTATTCAGCTTCTCTGTTTCTTTTTTAGTTTGTTTCAGGAATGTGTATTATTATAGAATTTGTCCATTTCACTAAAGTTTTCAAATTTGCTAGTATAAAGTTATTAATAATATTTTCTTCTAAATATTTTAATTCTTGCTTCATCTGTAGTTATATTTTATTCTAATTATGTTTACTTGTAGTCTTACAGTCTCTGCCTGTCTCTCTTTCATCCCTCTGTTTTGATCAGGCTTCCTAGAAGTTTATCAGTTTTGTTAGCCTTCTCAAAAACAAACTTTTGGTTTGTTGCTCTTTATTATATTTTTCTATTTTATTAATTTCTGCTGTTTATTATTTTGGGGGGATATTTTTTAATTTTTATAAGTTCTTACATTAGAAGAATAAATCATTAATATTTAGACTTTAAGAAAATAAGCTATATGTTTCCTTTTATGTATCATTTTTGCTAATTCCTACAATTTTGATAAGTGAATATTCAGTGTTTAATTCTAAGTTTTTATTATTTTCATTATTTCTTCTTTGACCCCTCAGTTACTTAGGTACTTTTAACATTCCAAATATATGGGAATTGAAATTTGGGGGCAGGGGCTACCAATTTTCAACAAAGTTGTGTCAGAAGTCTTGGTCTATAAATTGTAGAGTATTTGAAATCTAGATTCAACAATATGTAATGATTTTCAACTGTTTTTGACATACAAATACAAATTTCATATAGTTCAACATAGAGAAACTTGCCTTATGGCCTATAATATCTTCACTTTACATAAAAGTTCTGTCTATTCTTGAAAAGACTATGTATACATTATTGTTGAGATCAGGGTTCTATAAGTCTCCATAAGATGACACATGATAATATGTTGTTTAAATCTTAGATGTTTTATTCATTTTTTGTCCACATGAACTATCTATTATAGAAAGAGATTCACAAATCACTACAATGGACTTACCTAATTCTTTTTGTAGTTTGCAATTTTTGCTTTATTTATTTTGAGCTTATGTTATTAGGACACTCAAATTAGAAATTGTTTCATCTTGCTTATAAGCCAAATCATGTATCATGACCCTCTGCAGCATTAATAATGTGTCTATTACTGTTATTTTCCTGTATCTTTATGTTTTAGATATACCTATTGTAAATACCATGTAGCTAAGTTTGGAATTTTTAGTCTGACAATTCTGTCTTTTACTTAGAGACTTTAGTCTATTTATATTTATTCTGTTTACTGAATCACTGAGATTCATTACCACTGTCTTCTTTTGTGATTTTTGTTTGTTCTAATATGTTTTCCTCACCCCACCCTCCCTTTCTTGCCTTCTGGTTAAATTTAATCTGTTTTTGTTCTTTTAGAGGCAACCCTAGACATTTTAATATCATCTTTAGTTATTTATGTTGTAGTTAATCTGTATTTCTGCGTTTCTCCCAAATAAGGTAAACACCTTCAAATCCTTAGCTCCAGTTACCATTATTCCTAATTTATATGCTATTATGTTATTTTTTTAATGTTTATTTATTTTTTAATTTTTTTTTTTTTTTTAACGTTTATTTATTTTTTTTGGGACAGAGAGAGACAGAGCATGAACGGGGGAGGGGCAGAGAGAGAGGGAGACACAGAATCGGAAACAGGCTCCAGGCTCTGAGCCATCAGCTCAGAGCCTGACGCGGGGCTCAAACTCACGGACCGCGAGATCGTGACCTGGCTGAAGTCGGACGCTTAACCGACTGCGCCACCCAGGCGCCCCAATGTTTATTTATTTTTGAGGGAGAGACAGAGTCGCATGGAGGAGGGGCAGAGAGAGACACACAGAATCCGAAGTAGGCTTGAGGCTCTGACCTGTTAGCACAGAGAGTCTGATGTGGGTCTCGAACTCACCAACTGTGAGATCATGTCTTGGGCTGAAGTCAGATGCTTAACTATCTGAGCCACCCAGTCCCCCCATTGCTATTATTTTCTAAGATTTAAGTTCTGTCTTGATTTTTTTAATGAAATAGACACTATTCTGTTGTTTTATGCAGTTAACTCTTGTTTAGATTTACCTGCAAGCTTACTTTTTTTTCCTCACCATTCCTTTTTACATCTGAGATCTTTGTTTGGTAATTGTCTTCCTTCTGAAATACAAGTTTCTGAAGTATACTGAGTTAGATGCTAACTTAGTGAGGGTCTGTTAGTTATGAACTAAGTTTTGTTTTGTTTTAGTTAAATGTATTTTGCTGTTCTTAAAAAATGGTGTCCGTGTCTATACAGTCATTTATTTGACTATTATTTTCTCTTAGTACATTATTATTTCAGTTTCTGGTTTTCATTGTTACTAGTGAGCTATCAATGCTGTCGGTTTTAATCATGATGTCTTTATAGGTAATCTCTATTTTCTGTCTGTCTGCTTTTAAAATCTTCTCTTTGGCTTTGATGTTCTGCAGTTTCACATGATGTGTCTGGGTTTGGATTTCCTTTAATTTATGCTTAGATTCTTGAATCTGAGGTTGAGTGTTTCTTATGAATTCTGGAAAATTATTAGTTATTATTCCTTTGAATATTGCCTTTCCCTTTTCTGGAATTCCCAATATAATATTGGGCCTCTGTGCTTACTCTGTCCTCTATTTCTTGTAACCCTCTCTTTCCTAGTTTTTCTTTCTGCTTCTGTGCATTTTAAATAATTATTCAGAGTTATATTCCAGCTTACCAGTGCATTTTCACTTATATCTAATCTGCTGTTTAATCTGTGTTGAACTTTTAATTTCTTATATTTTTTATTTTTAAAAATTCTTTTTGGTTCCTTTTCATATCTGCCTGGTCAGTTTAAAAATGGTTTTCCATTTTTAAAAATTTGAAATCTTTTATTGCTTTAAATCTATTCTTAAACATTGATTTTATATTTGTATCTAATTATTCTAGTATCTGCTATCTTTGTCTGTTTGATTCTATAGTTTCTTATTTCTGCTTATCCCTAGTTTATGGTGTCTTCTTCATGTGTTTAGTGAATTTTCATTTTTTGTATATATTCATTGAACTGTATCCAAAGGAGTTCTTGAAATTCTTGTGTTGGCTTCTGCCAGGCCCCTGGAGCACTAGCAACCCAGGGCCACTTTAAAATTTCTGCTTGAGGCTTTTCAGGCCACAGCATCAGTACAAATACCAAACTAAGTCAGTATGCCTTTGTCATTAGGAATTCTCAGGACAGTATATATTTTTTCTCCACCCGCCCCATCTCCCTCCCTTGTTTTCTTAGAGCCATTCCCAACATAGACTTGTTTCCTTCTACAGGCTGGATTTTTTTTTTGGTCGTTTACTTCCTTATGGGGTTCCCAGCTTTATGTGGGATTTTCTGATCTGAGCTCTCATTTTACTTGGGTCCTAAGGTTTGTCTTCTGTCCCAGCATATGTGGGTCATTAAAACCAGGTGCTAGGCCACCAGGAATTCACAGAATCTCTCAGAGCAAATGTTGTCTGTAACCCTTGTTAAGTCCTGTGGAATTTTTTTTCTTTTCTAGCTTCGTATGGTTTCCCTTATTTTACCACCCGTCCAGCCATACTTTATAAAAGATGTTTTTGTCAAGTATTTTGTCAAGATGTTTTTTACTGAGAGGTGGTCTCTACGTAAGTAGTCTGCCATATCACTGGAGTTTGATATATCACTTCATACTTTAGTATAAAATTCTCTCTGCAAGGGAATCTTTGTGCAAAATGTATATATAATGCATGCTAAATTATATCCTTTTTAACTTTTGTGTTATAGGGCTATATTTCACGTTCTTCAATGGTACTGTTTAATATTCTGATTTCTGTAAGTATGTTTTGTTAGAGATGGAAAGAGCTGCTAATTCTTTTGGGGACTACTTAAATCTTATTAGGGATATGTTTTCTGAGAGCATTTAAATAAAAGACTCTGAACTCCTCTGACTTTGTTCTTAGAGTTTTCTTTATCTTTTTAATGTTAGTTGTGCCTTGATTTTCCCCAGGGTTTGAACCTGCTTTGGAGGTGCTATTTAATCTACAAAAGTCCTTGTTAATGGTAATTTTTTTTTTTTAGCTGCTATTCTAGAAGTATAATAAATATTTATAATTATGTATTTTGTGTTAAATTTTCACTGCATGAATTGGTTTGGCTGATCTTCACCCAAAATTGGGACCAAATTCAAACCATTTAAACAGTTTAGAAAAGTTAGTTAATGTTTTCCTTTATTTTGTTTAAATTGTCTTAGACTCTGAACAGTATGAGGTTTTCCCATAATCATTTAATTATGGAGATAGTTTCCAATTTTCTTAAATGATAACTTTTTTTTGAAACATTGGTTACTCTGATGTGCAGTGGAGCATAGTAGATTTCTTTTCCATTGATGCTGAAAATGAAGTGTCCCCAAGTGGTAGAAAGGAACTTTGAAGAAGAAAAACTCTTGCCAGATGGACTTGGGTGGTTCAGAAAACCTTGGAAAGGCAAAAGGTTTATATCAAATGTGATCTTCATTTTCTGAAGAACTACTAACACCATGTATTTGTAAGTTGCTTTATCAAATTTTTCTTTTCTCCAGTTAACAGATCTTTCCCATACGATGCCAGTTAAGTGCAGTGCAAACCGAAGGGATTGGTTATTGTTTTATTGAGAACCCTGAATTTCTTAATGGCTAATTTAATGAATCTAACAGCCAAGATTGCTCAGTTATTACCAAAAGATATAAGAAAACTTAAATTCCTCCTCAAATTTATACAGTGAATAACCCATATACCTCTACCTAGATTCTACCATTAATATTTTACTATACCTGTTTTATTATCTACCCATCTTTCTATCTCTCCATTAATCATCTTATTCTTTTTTTTTTTTTTAAGGTTTATATATTTATTTTTGAGAGAAAGCGAGAGAGTGAGCGAGTGAGCATGAGCAGGTGAGGGGCAGAGAGACAGAGAGAGAGAGAGAGAGAGAGAATCCTAAGCAGGCTCCATGATGCTAGTGTGGCTTCAACTCATAAACCTTGAGATCATGACCTGAGTGGAAATCAAGAGTTAAATGCTTAACCTGACTGAGCCATCTAGGCACCCTAATCATCTTATTCTTCTAATGCATTTCAAAATACATGTATCAATATATTTTCTACTAAATACTTCAGTATGCATATCATTAAGTACAATTTAATATTTGTTTACAAATTTTTAAGTTAAAATTTTACAAAAAATGTACAATTTGTGCATTTGGTAAGTTTTGACAAATCTATATATCTATGTTACCCAAACTCCTTTCAAGGTAAGATATTGCCATCACCCTGGAAAGTTATTTCTTGCCTCTTCATCATTAACTGCCACCACTCTCCCATCTCCATGCCTTACCCCAGTTCTGTGTCTGAGACCATCTTTGTTCTGATTTTTTGCACTGTGAATCAGTTTTGCCTGTTCTGGAATCACACAGTATGTAGTCTTTTGTGTAAGTCCTCTTTCACTTAGCATGTTTGACATTCATCTATGATGAATCTATGATGTGTGAATTAATAGTTCCTTCCATTTTATTACCATTGTTTGAATAAATCACAGCTGGTTTATCCATTCTCCTTTTGATAGACTTTTGAGTTGTTTGGTTTTTAGTTTTTGCTGTTATAAATAAGGCTTCTATGAACATTTTTGTACAAGTCTATTTGTGGACATGTTTTTATTTTCTTGTGTAAATACCTAGGAATGGAATTGCTGGGTCATAGGGTATGTATATTTGATATTATAAGAAATTATCAGATTGGTTTTTTTTAAAGTAATTCTACCATATTACACTTCAACCAAGAATTTATTGGAGCTTCAATTGCTCCACATCCTCACCAACATTTGATGTTGTCAGTCTTCTTAATTCTAGTCATTTCAATAGATGAACATGATATCTCATTGTGGTTTTAATGTGCATTTCTCTGTTAATGATACTGAGCACTTTTCATGTGCTTATTAGCTATTCACATACTTGTTTTGTGAGGTGTCTGTTTAAATCTTTTGCTCTTTTTTTGGGGGAGGGATTTTTTTTTTTAATTGTTGAGTTGTAACAAGTTTTTAAATATCCTAAATTCAAATCCTTTGCTTTGTGTTTGTGTGTGTGTGTGTGTGTGTGTGTGTGTGTGTGTGTGTGTGTGTGTATGTATTTTTTCTCTCTCTTGACTATTCATTTTCTTAGTTGGGTGTTTAGATGAACAGAAGTTTCTAATTTTGATAAAATTTATCAATTCTTTCCTTTATCATTACTTTTTGTGTCCTAAGACACAAAAAGTGTCTTACCTCAAAAAGTGTCTTGCTTACCTCAAGACACAAAGATATTCCCCTATACTTCCTCTAAACCTTTATGGTTTTAGCTTTTACATTTAGGTCTATGGTCCACCTCAAATTAGTTTTTGTGTATGATGTGAGTATGAAGTAGGGTTTTATTTTCCTTTTTATGTATGGATATACAGCTGTTTAGGTACCATTTGTTGAAAAGATTTTCTTACCCTCATTGTGATGCTTTGGTGCTGTTTTTAAAAACTAAGTGACCAAAAGTACATACCTATTTTGGGATCCTCGAATTTGTTCATTGATCCAATTGTTTATTCTTTTTGCAGTACCATATTATCTTGATTACTATAGCTTTATAGTAATATTGGAGTCAAGAGTATAAGTGACGCAAATTGGTTCACTTTCAAAACTGCTTTGGATATTTTATTTCATGTTTATAATTATAAAATTGTAGTGTACATTCTTTTATCGCTCTGGAATTAAACCAGAAGTTATTAATAGAAAAATAGTTAAGGCTATCTACAGATATTTACATATTATGCAACACACTTTTGAATAATGTATGGTTCAAGAAGGCAAATGCAATAGAAATTAGAAGATACTTTGAACTGAAGATAACAAAAATATGGCAAAAGATGGGGTTTAGTTATGCAGTGCTTATAGAAAATATATAGCTTTAAATGCGTATTTTAGAAAATAAAAATAATTGAAAAATTAATTATCTAAGCTTATGTCTTAAGGAATTAGTAAAAGAACAGCAAAGTAGACTCAAAGAAAATAAAAGGGAGAGGTTACTAAATATAAGAATAGGGATCAATAAAATAGAAGGCAGTCATAGAATAGAAAAATTTTACGAAGTTAAAAGAATAATAACTAATGACTTGTTGGCAAGACCACTTAAGAAAGAAAGACAAAAAACACAAGTTACTAATACCAGGAATGTAAAAAGAGAACATTGCTATAGATCTTACAGATATTACAAAAGATAATAAGTGAATATTATAAACAACTTTTTGCCAATAAATTTAGATGAGATGAATGAGGGGTTGGCAAACTCCTTCTGCAAAAGGCCAGATAGTAAATAGTTTAGGCTTTGGGGACTGTATAGTCACATCTATTCAGCTCTGCCTTTGCAGCATGAAAGCAGCTGTGCATAATGATTCAAAACTGGGTATGGCTGTGTCCCAATAAAACTTTATGCACAAATACAGATAGCCTGAGGGACATAGTTTGCTGACTCCTGAGACAGACAAATGCTGTAGGAAAAAAAGACGTTAAGACTGCCACAAGAAATAGGAAATCTAAACATTTCTGTATCTACTAAATAAATTGAATCCATAAATTAAAACCCTTTGTCTCAAAGAAAACTCCAGGCCCAAATGGCTTCATTGGTATATTCTTCCAAGCAATAATACCAATCTTACAAAAATTCTATCAGACAATAGAAAAAGAAGAAACAGTTTCTGTGGTAGCTTTGTAATCTGTCACCTTACCTAGGCTGAACTATATTTTCCAAAATTTCCTTCCCTTTATCTGTATGTTTCTAGTTGGAGTTGGCCACAAGAGACATTTTGTAAGAGATTTAGAGGACAGAAGTGTGAATCTGCATTCATTTAGCTTACACATTATTCTGCTTACCTGCTGGCTCATCTGGTTGGCTTAGGCAGCAGTCAGTTTTTCTGACTTTTTCACTTTCAGTTTTTCTAACTCCTGGGACGTGTGCATGCGTGTGTGTGTGTGTGTGTGTGTGTGTGTGTGTGTGTGTAGTTCTGTGATAAAGGGCACTAGCTTTCCTACAGGACATATCAGATACAGCAAGATCAGATATGAGTTTCAGTCTGTTTTCACTGTTTTCAACTCATGCGTATGGGTTCCAGCTTCTCCTGTTCTTCCTTACTTTATATCTATCTTCCCTCCCAACTGTCTGCCCTGGGGACTCCAGTATTGGATGCTACACTCTTATGGAGAATGCCCAGTTAGATTCCACAATTGCAGGAGACCAAATCCCTATAACAAATCCTATATATGTGTGTGTGTGTGTGTATGTATGTATGTATACATGTTTGGTTCTGTTTCTCTGAATCCTGCTATTTCCCCAGCTCTTACTTTGAGTCTAGCATAAACTTGGCACTAAAACCTGACAAAGATATTACAATAAGAAAAAATTGTAAGCCAATCCTTCTCATCAACAAAAATGTAAAAATTCTAGGGGTGCCTGGGTGGCTCAGTCAGTTGAGTGTCCGATTTCAGCTCAGGTCATGATCTCACGGTTGGTGGGTTCGAGCCCCGCGTCGGGCTCTGTGCTGACTGCTCAGAGCCTGGAGCCTGCTTTGGAGTCTATGTCTCCTTCTCTCTCTGCCACCCCCCCCCCCCCCCCGCTCATGCTTTGTCTCACTCTGTTTCTCAAAAATAAATTAATGTAAAAAAAAAAAAAAACAATTTAAAAAAATGTAAAAATTCTAAACAAAATATTATCTAGTAGAAACTAGTTATGTGGAAAGAATCATAATTCTTGACCAGGTGAGGTTTACTTCAGGAAAGTAGACTGGTTTAACTTTCAAAAAAAATCAGATTTACCACATTAAATTAATAAAGGAGTAAAAACATGATCATCTCAATAAATGCAGAAAAGCACAGTGATCAGCTGTGCCAAATGCAACTGGGTGAGATAAGATAAGAACTGAGAATTCATCTTTGATTTGGCTGTGTGGATAGTCCTTGGTGACCTACATGAAGTTTCAATGATGCTGATAGAGACCAAACCCCGGTAGGAGAAGATTTAAGAAAGAATTGGAAGAGAGTAAGTGGAGATGTTAAATATAAACAAAATGCCAACAATTTATGCTGAGGAATGCAGAAAAATTGGGCTGTGGATAGAAGAGGATGTGGCACCAGGGGAATATTTCTATTTAAAGGTGGAAGATATTATATCATGATGATAATGAAGAGAAAGAAGTGTCATTGCTGAATCTGTGGGACTCAAATAACAGAAGGTTTCACATGTTATTGACAGTGTGAAATAAAAAGGACATTCATTCCCCTTCCAACCCTTAAGTATGTATGGTGGTTAAAATATCAGTGAAATGGAGGAGGGTATAAGTATGTTTATTACCCAGAAAGTGTAGTACAAATTGGAGAGAGAGAGAAGAGAAAGCACAGAGCTGTTTGGAGATGACAGTGTCGGAAAGATGGATGACTGGAGGGCTCACATTTGGGTGCAGAACAAGGACAGCAGGGTATATGGCAAGGTGGATTTGGCTGGCAAGAGATTTAGTCCTAGCACTTCTTAGAAGAGGATGGTGGTGTTTCTGTGTGTGGTGTTTACGTAGTACACAGGAAAGGGTAGCTCCTGGTGGGCATTTAGGCCACTCAGAATGCAGCAGTGGAATTGAGAGGTTACACCTCAAAGAGTTTGAATTTAGTTGATGAGTTGATTCTAGTTTTTCTGTGAAGAATCAACTTGAGTCTGTAATTTGAAGGCTTGGGAGAGATGCAAGGCTCCCAGCACACAGGCTCAGGCTCATAGAGATTCTTAGGCTTAGAGATCTTCATGATATGGGGCCCAGCTGAGGGCTGTGAAGGCTATAAAGCTTTTCAAGAATCTGCTTGAGTCTGTCTGTAATTTGAGGGCTTGGGAGAGATACAAGGCTCCCAGCCCACAGGCTCAGGCTCATAGAGATTCTCAGGCCTAGAGATTCTTCATGATATGGGGCCCAGCTGAGGGTCGTGAAGGCTATAAAGCTTTTCAAGAATCAACTTGAGTCTGTAATTTGAGGGTTTGGGAGAGATACAAGGCTCCCAGCACACAGGCTCAGGCTCATAGAGATTCTCAGGCCTAGAGATTCTTCATGATATGGGGCCCAGCTGAGGGTCGTGAAGGCTATAAAGCTTTTCAAGAATCAACTTGAGTCTGTAATTTGAGGGTTTGGGAGAGATACAAGGCTCCCAGCACACAGGCTCAGGCTCATAGAGATTCTCAGGCCTAGAGATTCTTCATGATATGGGGCCCAGCTGAGGGTTGTAGAGGCTATAAAGCTTTTCAGTTTTGCAGATACAGTGTGGGTGGGTAGGGTATCTTGTCACCATGCTCAATGTAATGGATTTGTGGGATGGTAGGTGGAAGATGGGAGAGTTGGTGATGCTCTACTGAAATTAGCCCAGTGAATATGAGACCAAGTGAGTAGAAACATTGGTATCCTCAAGCTTTGTTCTGTCACGGCTGCTAATTGATTTAAATATTTATATCTCTATAATATGTATTTGAATTATGGGGCTGCCTTGCATAAGGTTTCCTCTTTTTTATTTATGTATGAAGATTTTAATTCATCTCTGTCTATGAACACTGGTGGACTGGCTGTTTCCCAGGATCTCATTACTGGATGATGATGTTGCTATTAGTGTCATATAAGCAGAATTAATAAAATTGTTTAAAGAGTCAAATGAAGAGCCTGTTCTAGTGAATTACACATTACCAGTTTTTAGAGCTTAGAAAATTCTTGAGAATTGCCTTAAAACCTTAATGCCGTGAATCAAGATATAAGTAACATCAAGAGTTACATGAACATGCTTGAGATTATGTTTGTGGCCAAATTTTTCAGTTGCCTTGCAAAGAAAATTCTTGGATATTGTTTTGATTCTTGGCAATTTTGGAGTCATCTGATAGCATGCTTCCAAAATAACAATGTGATGATAGCTTTCAACATTGGGTTACCAAAAAGGATTGTTATATTGTATACATTGATTCATAATTTCAGGTTTCTTCACCATTATGGTAAATACTGCATTGAGACTTCATTGTTGCACATGTTTGGAATCTTATGTTTGTACTCTCATGGCTGTCTTCAGCCCTCAGACATTCTTGATTATCACATTGAGAACTCTAGACTCTCAAAACATTTTGGTTTCTATTATGTAGGATGCATATGAGATTCGTTTGTTCTACTTCATTTTCTTCTGTTTGTGATAGAGATGGGATCAGATGGAAACATCTTGATATTGGTATGCATGCTAGTCTTCATTCTGTGTAAATACAGTGCTCTTTTCTACCATCATGACTTTGTTCTTGTTATTCTCTGCTCTTAAAATTCCCTCATCTTGTCCCTTCGCCCATCTAAAACTAAAATACCTTTCAAGACTCTTCTTTTGTAGCTTTCTCTGAGTATTATAGTCAAATACCTTTTTCTGAACTCCTACAACATTTGTATTACATTATTATTTAGAAAATAATTGTTTCTTACATTCATTACTTTACCAAGGCCTTATGTATCTGCAGAAACTTGTCTTGATGACTTCAATTGTTTATCATTCCCTGTATCCCTACCATGTAACTTTGTCTTCCCACTGTGGGCAGGGTGACCTGCCCACTCCTTGACTTTGACCTCAGTCAGGTGACTTGCTTTAACTAATGAGAAGCTAGTAGATATTACACAAGAAGAGACTTGAACTAGTCCTGCACATTGAGGATTCTCTGTTGAACCTCTGCCATCACCAGGAGAACATTCCTCTGCTAGCCCACTGGAGAGAGTTCCACATGGAACAGAGCCCTTGCTACAGCTGAGGCCTTCCTAGATCAGCAGATACCCATTCAAACATCAGACATTAAAGCAAGTCCAGTTGAGGTCAGTAGAGCTGCCTAACAGACTTTCAGCTGATTCTAGAAGCACAAGCTATATAAACATAAAGTTTTGTGTGTGTTTGTTACACAGCATTATTATAGCAGTAGGTAATTGATACAAATGTTCTGTGTCGCCTGGCCTTTGTCTTGCTTGCTAAGTTTTTTTACTATTCTCTCCCTCAGTCTTTGATCACTGTCTAGCCATATTGGCCTTCTTTCTGTTCCTCTGATATGCCAAGATAACATTTTTGGCTCTAGACCTTTGCCCTACTCTGTTCCCTCTGTCAGGAGCATCTTCCTCCTATTATTTGTATGGGCATTTATCCCTCATCATCCTGAGGCTCAGCTCACGTGGCATGATTTCTGAGGATGCTTCCTTGATTCCACTGCCTGAAGGAGCCCTCTTCTAAGTCATTCTGTATTCTATCTCATCTTTTCATTTTCTTTACTGTGCTTCTTATTTTCTAAAATTATCTTATTTGTGTATATGTTTATTGCCCATTTTCCCCAGTGTCCAGGAGGGTAAGGACTTTGTTTTATTTACCTTCTTAACCCTGGTATTAAGAACAGAATCTGGCATATGGTAGACTTTCATTAAATAAGAGGTAAATGTATGAATACATTTTTGTTAATCAAGATGACAGACAATACAAAGTATGATAGGTTCCTCGGGCTGCTGTAACAAATTACCATAAATTTGATGGTTTGAAACTACAGAAATTTATTTCTCACAGTTCTGGAGGCCAGATATCTGAAATCAAGCTGTATGTAGGGCCACAGTCCCTCCAGAGGCTCTAGGGAAGATCTTTCATTGCCTCTTCTAGCTTCTGGTGGCTGTTGGCATTGTGGCTGGCTGCATCTGTCTCTGTCTTCATAAGGTCTTCTCTGTGTCTTTCCTCTGTGTATCTGTCCATAATATCCCTCTGCTCCTTACCTCTAAGGGTTCATGTGATGGCATTTGGGGCCCACCTGGATAATATAGGAATATCTATTCATCTCAGGATCCTTAATTTATTCACATCTGCACAGACCCTTTTTTCCAAATAAGGTATTACATACACGTGACCATGTTATGTAAGCTCACTGTGCTATTTCCTCTTCTTCCAAAATTCAGTTATATAAATAACTGAGTTAAGAAAAGTTATTTCTGTGATTGAGAAATACCTGCTTCTGGTCATTAGAATATAAGCTAACTGAGGACAGGGGAATTTGTTTTGTTTCATTTTTCCCCCTGCCCCCCACCAGCAGTCTTTTCAAAACCTTTGAAAATGCAAGCCAAATCACTTCACTTCTCAATTAAAAAACGTCAAAAAACTTCAGGCTGCATAGTGGTGTCCAAACCTCTCCTTGATCTGATGGTCTCTCTGATTTTCTGATGTCTTCTTTTGCGCTTCTCAACTTGCTCTCTCAGTTCCAGGCACATTGGCCTATTTGCTGTCTCTTAAACTTGTGGTTTCCATGCCTGAAACTCTCTTTCCCCAGGTATCTGCCAGCTTGCCCCTTTACCCCCTAAGTTGTGTCTCAGAGGTCATCTTTTTAGTAAGGTCTTCCCTACACAGCCCTTTCCTGTTATGCCCTGCCCCTCTTCCTCACTTTCATTTTCTCCTAGAACTTAGTATCACCTGACATGCTATTTTACTTATTTCTTTGCTGACTGGCTTTCTCTGTCCAGCAAAATGTAAATTCCATGAGGACAGGGATATTATCAGTTTGTTCATTGCTATATCCCCAAGGCTTTAAATAGTGTTTGGCACATAGTAAGCACTCAATAAATGTATACTGAATAATTCAATGAATGTTCTGCAATGTGACAGTCCAGTGAGCCACCCAGATTGCTGAGATATGGTCTGCCTATCTAACACTATGTGGAGATAATATTTCTGTGGATTTTTCTGTATTCTAAATGCTTGGTTTAGACTGATTGATTTTAGTATTTACTACTGTGTACTTGAAATGCTGTTAATTCTCCATGTAGTCAAAAATGGCTAAACTCTCTAATCCCTTTCTTTACAACTTTGTGTAGTGAAATTCCCAGGTAAACAACCTGTTAAACGTCTTGTTAGATTTCTTTTAGTTGTGTATATTTTGGGGGCAGTGGTAGTGGTGGCAAAGAGACACTTTAATGGAAAACCATAAGTTAGGATTCCCCATTCTCTACTTAAAACTCCAATAAGTTATTTTTTCAAATTAAAAAAATATATATGTTTTAACTTTTAGTTTTAGAGAGAGCATGTGAGTGGGGGAGAGGAGCAGAAGGAGAGAGAGAGGATCTTAAGCAGGCTCCACACTCGGCATGTAGCCTGATATGGAGCTCAATCCCATGACCCTGAGATCGTGACCTGATCCGAAATCAAGAGTCGGATGCTCAACCAACTGAGCCGCCCGGGTGCCCCTAAAACTCCAAGAAAATTCTTAACTGAAATTTTGATAAAAAGCAAATGAGGCTATGTAGCATAAGATGAATAAAGAGTACTATAGTGTAGTTGCACTAGCCACATTTTAAGTGCTTAGTTGTCACACATGGCTAGTCACTATCATTTTGAACAGTGCAGTTATAGAACATTTCATCATTGCAGACAATTCTACTGGACAGCACTGCCCTAGACAGTGGGAACTGTGAAGATTGATCTAGATAACAAGATAACAGTTATTTTATGTTTTGTCTCCCCAGGGAAAGTATAAGGATTGTGTTTTGTAGTTCTCTTGTGCTTTTATTCATTCAACAGATGGTTACTGTGTATCTAATAATACATGCCAGGCACTGTGCTAGCCATTAGGAATTCAGTAGTTGGCAGGAGAGCCTCAGGCCCTTCTGTATGAAGTTTATATTCTAATGGGAGAGATACTCATTAAATAGTCAATCATACAAATAGCTATAATCTACATAATGCTGGATATAAAGTAGCTGTTTAAACAACCACTGGTTAATTAACGAATATGTACAGTCTCACCAACTTCTTAGATCCTTACAAAACAGGCACAAAAAGTTACATAGTAATGTATAGTTCAGGTATACAGGTAGTGTCAAAAGTTTCTGTGCAGCTAATAAATTTAGTAATATGCAGACTGCCTTTTGTATTTTTTTTATTTCGGACATAGAGCAAAGATTATGTCAGTTGCCCTGTGGTTTAAAGCCACAGTTATTCTGAGAGTACACAGTTGCCATCATTGAACAGTAGCTGATCCAAAAGAATTCCAGCCAAGATCTTGCCAATGATGGAAACAAATGATGTGTCCTGGTAGTTGCCAAGAAGTATATTTTTCTTGTTGATGGCAATCATTGTGTCTTTGAAGCTCTTCATATATTGTGATGTACATATATGACTGTTCCTTAGGAAGCAGTCAAATTGATTCAAACCCTGCTTACCTCTGTGTAATTTGCAGTTATACAGATGCCTCATAAATGTTTTCAGTACTGCTGCCGCCGCTGCTGTTGCCAATAACATTCCATAGAAAGTTCTAGAAGTGCCATGGAGACTGGCACTTTATCATTGTTTATTATTTTAATTTCATTTTTCCCTTCAAATCAGCAAGTCTTGCTTGTGCTGTTAAGTCCTAGAAATTCTCCTTTAATATGGAAGGGGGTATGAAGTGTAATTCACACCTCTGAGAATTTTCTTTTTGTTGTTGATTTTTGTAACCTCCTTTAGACTTCTCTAGGTGGTATATCTGTGTGTGCTTTTTATTGTTAGACACTGACACTGCCAGTACCCATAATAATCAAAGGAATTATTGCATTGGTTAATAATTAGTGGAATAACAGATTCACAATAGAGGCAAATAAATTGGGAGATTAGTTTTCCTATGCAAAGAGGAGTTTGGGAATAATCAGAGCACAGCCAGTGTGGTGGCTCCACATGTCACCAGAAACTAGGTTCTCTCTTTGTTCTTGGCCATACTTAGTACCGGCTTCCATCTCCAACATCACTATGGTAGTTGTTGCAACTCTAGTCATCATATCTGTATTTCTGGCTGAAAAGAGGTCGGGGGGGGGGGGAGGCAAAATATAGCACACATCAGTTGAAGCCACACAAGGTATGTCTATCTACCTGTCACAAAATCATTCCTTATTGCAAGGGAAGCCAGGAAGTAATTTTTAGGTAGATCTAGTTGGCACCCCAAATAGTATTAAAAGTAAAGAAAATTAGGAGTATAGATATTATGTTGATAGCTTACAGTCTTTCTCACTGTCTAGCATATATTATTGTTGGTAAACTGTGGGCAGGTGGAAAAACTACTGTTATTAAGAGTGTGAAATTGCTCGTGAGTCCACTTTTATGAATATGACTTAAATGTAGCTTTTTGGAAAGCAAGAAAAATACACTTTCTACTTTTATAAAGGAAAAACTGGTTGAGGTAATGAAATATTTTTCGTACATTTTGTTTGACCCTGGCTAGTCAAGTATTTCCCATGACCTGAAGTATTGTTCACTCAGGAAAGAAAAATCAAGCACGTAGTAGGCACCCAATAAATCTTACTGAAATTAATCACATTTACCTATCTTTGGTAGAAGTTCATTATGTGGTTTCCTTATTAATACAGGGTAATGTTACACTAGCATGAATGATTAATGCCACTTGATGAAGGATGACATCATGAAAACTCGAATTACTTCATTTGTTCAGTTTTCTCATTTTAGAATATGACAGCAATACCAAAAACCATGATGCCTAGGAATAAAGCTAACCAAAGAGGTAAAAGATCTGTACTCTGAAAACTAAAGAACACTTATGAAAGAAATGGAAGATGACACAAAGAAATGGAAAAATATTCCATGCTCATGGATTGGAAGAACAAATATTGTTAAAATATTTATACTACTCAAAGCAATCTACAGATTTAGTGCAATCCCTATCAAAATTCTACCAGCATTTTTCACAGAGCTGGAACAAACAATCCTAAAATTTGTATGGAACCACAAAAGACTCTGAATAGCCAGAGCAATCTTGAAAAAGCAAAGCAAAGCTGGAGGCATCACAATTCTGGACTTAAAGATATATTACAAAGTTGTAGTCATCAAGACAGTATGTTACTGGCACAAAAACAGACACATAGATCAATGGAACAGAATAGAAAACCCAGAAATGGACCCACACCTATATGGTCAACTAATCTTCAACAAAGCGGGAAAGAATATCCAATGGAAAATAGCCTTTTCAACAAATGGTGTTGGGAAAACTGGGCAGTGACATGCAGAATGAAACTGGGCCACTTTCTTACACCAACACAAAAATAAATTCAAAATGGATGAAAGACCTAAATGTGATGCAGGAAACCATCAAAATCCTAGAGAAGAACAAAGGCAGCAACCTCTTTGACCTCGGCCATAGCGACTTCTTACTAGACAAGTTGCTGGAGACAAGGGAAACAAAAGCAAACATGACTATTGGGATTTTATTAAGATAAAAACCTGCACAGCAAAGAAAACAATCCACAAAAATCAAAGGCAACCTATGGAATGGGAGAAGATATTTGCAAATGATGTATCTGATAAAGGGTTAGTATCCAAAATTTATAAAGAACTTATCAAGCTCAACACCCAAAAACAAATAATCCGGTTAAGAAATGGGCAGAAGACACGAATAGACATTTTTCCAAAGATGACATCCAGATGGCTAACAGACATTTGCAAAGATGATCAACATCACTCATCATCAGGGAAATAAAAATAGAAACCACGATGAGATACAACCTCACACCTGTCGGAATGGCTAAAATTAACACAGAAAACAACAGATGTTGGTGAGGATATGGAGAAAGGGGAAACGTCTTACAAACTGGTGCAGCCACTCTGGAAAACAGTGCAGAAGTTCCTCAAAAAGTCAGCAATTGCACTATTAGGTATTTACCTAAAGGATACAAAAATACAGATTCAAAGAGGCACATGCCCCTGAATGTTAATAGCGGCATTATCAACAATAGCCCAACTATGGAGAAAGCCCAAATGTCCATTGACTGATGAGTGGATAAAGATGTGGTGTATATACACAATGGAATATTATTCAGCCATGAAAAAGAATGAAATCTTGCCACTTGCAATGATGTGGATGGAGCTAGAGGGTATTATGCTAAGTGAAGTAAGTCAGAGAAAGACAAATACCATATTATTTCACTCATGTAGGAATTTAAGAAACAAAACAGATGTACATAGGAGTAGGGGGAGAAAAAGAGGGAGGCAAACTGTAAGAGACTCACCTATAGAGAAGGTTGCTGGAGGCGGGGTGGGTGGGGGAATAAGTGTTGGGTATTATAGAGGGCACTTGTGGTGAGCACTGGGTATTATATGTAAATGACGAATCACTAAATTCTACTCCTGAAACCAATATTACACTATATGTTAACTCACTAGAATTTACATAAATAACTAGAACTTAAATAAATACAGCAGCAACATTTGCTAAGGACTTATTTTAATAAGGCTATTTGACCATTTAACAAATATTTAGTGGAATTTTTTGCCATTTTGTTATAAAATCACACAAAAATACACAAGGAAACTTCACACAAATGTATAGCTTAATAGGTTATTACAAGAGAAAATAACCACTCAAGAAATGAAACTTTTCTGTACACTCCACAAACCTCTGTGTGCCCAATCTCTCTTTCAACCTCCTAGTTAACACCTCAAAAATAACCATTATTATTATTATTTTTATAGTAATGGATTCTTTGAATTTCTATGTACTTTGAATACTCAAGTGTGCATACCTAGACACCATAATTTAGTCTTACTCATTAAAAAAAACCCCAAAACTTGTCTTAGAAGTCTGTTTTTGAAAATAGGTTTCCCCTCCATCTTTTTCTTTTTTACACAATTTATCTGTTGATTAGCCCAAGATATTTGACCTGTAGAATTTCCTACAGTCAGGATTTTACTAATTATGTACTTACGGTGAAGTTCAACCTACTTATTTGCCCTCCTTATTTCATGCAAATTGGTAGTAGGATCCAGAGACTTAATAAAACTCACGTTTGATCCCTTCAGTAAGAGTATAAGTGAGGTTTTTGTTTTGTTTAATCAAGAAGCACATAATTATTCATGTTATTATCAAGTATTGATGCTCAATTAATTGGGGGTTTAAAAGTGGTGAAATTCTAATTTATCATAATTTATCATTTTTTTTCATTTATTATTTGAAATACTTTTATAAGAGATGTTTCCCCTTGTCTAATATTTTGTTTCTTGGTGGTACACTGTATATAAGAAATGAAGGATAAATGCTTGGTTTTTCCCCCTTATTTTCAGTGTTCACAATAATGAATTGGCATCCCTCTCATTCTCAAAAGGTGATCTTTTACTTTTGTTTTTCTAAGTATTAATATGAACTCATGAATTTAAACATACTTTTTGTGTTTCATTCACTGAAATTATTACATGACTTAGAGCTCAAATTGTGCCATCTTTGGCCAGGGGGAGCCTCTTTACATGGGCTCCTGAGTCTGTGATAGCTTTCTTGCCATCTAGTATGGTCCATTGTTCCCGGTTCATCTTATACATTTCTTTTGCTAGACCTGAATTTGTCATTTCTTCAAAGAGTCTTGAAGTGAGAGTTGGAATTTCAATGCTACAATCTGGGTAACAGAGCTCTCATTGCTATTGGGTTCGTCATTTTCTTCTAAGCCTCTCCAGTGGATAGAGCAAATAAACATATTATGTTAAATATTTTGATGAACTCATATTAATGCTTCCAGTTCAAATTCAACTATAATAATTTGTAACTCAGTCTCTTTGTGTTGTATTTGTATCTGCTTTTTCTCTCCCACTGAAAATCCTAGTTCTCAAGGACACAGAGGATATTAGAATATCTCATAATTACTCATGTATTTTGTCCTAAATGAAATAATCTCAAAATATTAATCTGTTAATACTTCCACTACCAATGTCATGAAGAAAGTTTTTAAAAAGGTGGTTTTTTTTCTTTTTGGTTTTTGCATGTGTCTGCTCCATTTTTGAAGTTGTGCAAGAGTTTACCATTGTATGAGCATATAAGCATTACATACTGTTTTCTGTTTTTTTAACACTCCTTTAGTATTAATTTTATGAATATACATTTATATTTAATGCTCATTACTAGACTTAGGTTGATGTCTATAGTCATTTTGGTTGTATGAAGCTAATTCTCTGGTATGCCCCTTAGTAGGCCTCATAGGAACAATATTTCCTGAGGTTTTGCATGTTGCGAAATCATTTGTACCCTTTCTCAGTGAAGAACATTTTGCTGGATATAAAATTTTTAGCTCACAATTTGTTTTCTTGAGTATCTTAGATATGGTTGCTTTGACTAATGCCCAAAAACATTGATTCAATTCCACAGCTGTTCATGAAAAAAAAAATTCTTAATAAATCAGAAATAACATAAAAAAGAATATATGTCACTTACTAACACCAATAAAATAATTAGCCTTAAAACATTTCCACTATTGTCAGGAACAAAAGCTAATGCTTACTGTTATCATTGTTATTCATCATTGTTCTGGAAATTCCAGCAAATGCATTAATAACAAGAAACAATATATTATGGTATTTACCAGTGTAGAGGAGACAAAATTGCCTTTGTTCACAGATGATATGAGCATCTAGCTAGAAAGACTACAAAAATCAACAAAACAGAATTGGAAACAAATATATTCACTATGATAGCTAGAGTCAATGTCCATAAACAAAATCATTAGCTCTCCTATTATGCAGGAAAGGATTAACTCAGCAGGCTTGGGTTGTTCAAACCCTGCACATTCCCAAGAAATGCCCATTTTGAAGACTGCCGGCCTTTGGCTGGCCCCTGGGAGCTGAGCTCTTGGAATGTTCTTTCTATTAAGAGTGTTCTTTTTTTTTTATTTATTTTTATTTTTTTTTTTATGCCTGAGGCCTTGAGCCATGCTGTACCAGTTTGTCCAAATAGTTTATGCTAACAATGTGATTTAAGGTTTGTTTCTTGGATCTGGAGCTTGGGTAACTGATGTTTATCGTGCAAGTGCTATATATCTATATGAATGACCCCCCCTTCCCCCCCCCCAAATTAAAAAACCCAGGGCATTCAAGCTTGGGAGAACTTACCAGGCTGGCAACACTTTGCATATGTTGTCACACATTGCCACTAGAGGAGTTAAGTATGTCCCATGTGATTCCTCTGGGAGGGAACATTGAAATCTTGAGTTGGGTTTCCTCTGGGTCGTGCCCTCTATGTTTTTCCTTTTACTCCTTTTTATTATTTTACTGTAATAAACCATAACCATGAGTGTAACAACTTCTGAGTCCTATGTAGGAGTCCTAAAGTAAATAAAGGGGCTTGAGGGTGGTCTTGGGGACCCTTGACACATCTATATACTGTGAATATCTTTATAGAAAATAAGACCCTATTTATCAGAGTAATAAAATAGAATATTTAGAATATATACTTTACCTATAGAATACTCAAACTTTAAGAAGGCTTAAGAGTAAAGACTAATCAATTTTGAAAAGACTTAAACAAAAGATAAATTTCACTTTGAGATTTAAGGGAAGACTTGAACAAATGGAGAGAGAGGGCTTATAAAAATATCAACTTTCCCTAGATTATTAAAAATTTTAACATAGTTCTAATTAAAACCATAAGTTTTTAAAAAACATGATCACCTAAGAAAATAGCCTGTACATTTTGAGGAAAAGAATTCTGAATAGGGCCTTACCTTCAGATAATAAAATTTATTTTCAAAGGGCGCCTGGATGGTTGATTGTTAAGTGTCCAACTCTTGATTTAGGCTCAGGTCATGATCTCTGTTCATGGGATTGAGCCCTGCACTGGCTCTGTGCTGACAGCATGGAGCCTCCTTGGGATTCTCTCTCCCACTCTGCCTTCTCTGCCCCTCCCCACCCCACCCCCCCCGCCGCCGCCGCTAGTGCTCTCTCTCTTTAAATAAACATAAAAAAATAAATAAAATTAATTTTTTTAAGTTATAAGAATTAACTAAATAGTGTGGTATATACAAAACCAGGAATAGATAGGTAAATTAATTTAATGGAAACAAATATACCCAAATATTTATTAGAATTTAGAATAAAGACTGCCTTCAAATCAATGAGGAAAAGTTGTTTACTCAAAGAGTCGTGTTGAGAAAATGGGCTAACCATTTGGAGAAAACTAAAGTTGGAACTCTAATATGTCCTTAAAGAAAAATGCATTTCAGGTGTAAGTATGTATTTAAATTGTGAAAAACCGAACTGTAAAAGGACTAGAAGAAAACATAAGAAAATGGTTAGATAATATTATGGTAGGAAAAGGCCTGTATGTAATTCCAAAGGTATACTGTTAGAGAATATATCTAAACTTTGTAAATATTTAAATCTGATTTCTGTATGGTAAAACAGCAAAACTACAAAAACAAAACAAAAACAAGCACAAGTCATTCCACTAATAAAGAAATGCAAGTTAAACTCCAATAAGTTCCTACAGTTTTCCTATTAGATTAGCAATGATTTAGAGTAATGATAAAAGCTTGGATTGATGAAGAGGTACGTAAATGAAGACTCTCATATGCTGCTGGTAAAAGAATATATTGATACAATATTTCTGGGTGGTAATTTGGAAATCTATGTCAAAATATGTATCTTTTATCAAGCAATTCCACATCTAGAAATCCTTTTAAGGGAATAATCAGGAAATGCCCAGAAGTATATGCAAAAATATTTTTTAAAAAATTAGAAACTGTTTAAATGACCGTAAATAGGGAATTGGCTAAACAAATTACAATACAGCTATACTATGTAGTCACTAAGAATGATGATGTAGGTATGTGTTTGTGTATATGCAAAGATGTTATTAATATATTATTTTTGAAAGGTTATAAAGCTATTTTTAGTTACCTTCTAAAAATACTGTGTGTGTGTGTTTGTGTGTGTGAAAGATTATACAGTGAAGTATCAATAGTTATTTCTGGGTAGGAGGATTGTAGGTAGTTAAAATACATGTATTCACTTTTGTGTTTATCTGTGTTCTGAATTTTCCATATTAAACTTTGTTATGGAAAAATAGTGAACTAAAAACAAAACAAATCACCCTACCTGCTTTAATTATATCAGGATTCATATGGGGAATATATTTTGATGGAGGAGTAGCTTTAAAAGAAAAGGTTTGCAACTCACATAGTTAAATTTTTTTCTGGCCATCCTGTTACTAATTCTTATTGATTTCATAGCTGCAGATTGAGACCATCCCCCCACCCCACCCCGTACCGATACATAATTTGATCTACTTCCTTGATTTTTTAACATTCCTGTTTTGTCTGTGACTAGCAAGCAGTTTCCCTTTGTCATGACCCTAGAACTCCCCACACCTGATGATTGCCCTGTGGTCAGTTTTGTTTGAACATGCTTTCTTTCAGAGACTATTTATGGATAGTTGTGAATACTGAGGATAATATTTATAAATATTTGAATAAAAGTGTTTTTTATCTCTAGAAATTGGTGGTGAGAGAGAGATTAAGAATCTGAAATGTATATACCAACCTTGCCTTAGTTAAGCTCTTTAGGGAAATGTCCAGATATGTTTGGTTATGGGATTCTATCAGAAGTGAGGAGGCCTATGTCCTAGTATTTCCAAGAAGGATGTTTAGCAGGGCTTGTAAAGAATTTCATTCAGAATTTGGCTTGCTTACAAATGATTCCCTTTATGTTTCTTAAGAGAGAAGCTCCGGCTGGGTCAATATGGTGTTTGTTTATTAAGCAGAAGTTCATGCCAAACAACTTCAGATGCCACTTCATATTTAGCCACTGTGGATTTCTGTATGAGCAAATTATCCCTCACAGTGATGAAAAAATGAGACAGTGCTGGTGATGCAGTGGTTATAGTTGCCCTTTTCATCCTTGATTTTGAAGATCAGGGTTCTTTGACATGGACCATCAATATGGAACTCTGAAGCTCTCATTTATGGAGTTGTTTTCTGAACTGGCATCCACCTAAGCCAGGAATAGACTGCAGTACACTGATTGAGAACGACACAGTTCTTGATTTTAAGTCTGATCCATGGCTTACATTGTCTTACCGCACCAAATAGCTCTGCTATGAAGTTTTGTTTCTCTTAGTTCCTTTATTTCTTGAAATTCTTTTCCTCCTACAATTCTACTCTGTTCCCATGGGTCTGTAGGATTCAATGAATCTTCCAAGCCTAAAGACTTATATCTGGACATTCCTCTTTCTTCCAATCAGTTCCTTTTCTAAGATGGCATTGAGGATGTTGTATGTTTGTTTAATACTTAGTTATTATTGTTATAATATGTAATTTCTATTTTATTTCACTTCTGAACTAAAATTGCTGGCTTGCTTTTATCATTGTGCTATGGTTTTTAGGGACATTGCACTCCAGTTTTGCCACTGAACGTTTTAATTAAGTGGTAGGTATTAGGAGAATGGAATTTAAGAGAAGTTTTCAGAGAGAATTAAGAAGAAAATAGTTCCAGAGTTGACCATCGTACAATATTCCTATCCAGGCCTATCTTTTCTCCATGCAGTTAGTTACAACAGTTGGAGGGCTGCTTCTAACACTGGCACCAAAGAGTTCAGTTTTTCCACTCTCTCTCCCAGAAAAGATCAGGAAGTGCAATAAGGTTCATGAAAATTTAAGCTTGAAGTTTAGAAAACTCAAAACAACCCAAACCCTCAAACATTCAGTTTGGTTTGAATCTTGGACAAAAGTTTGCTATGCAGCTAGTGGAGCCATTCCAGCTTAAGGGCTGTAGTAACTTCATTTCAGGGCTAGTGACGGGGAAATTATGAAACCATAACTTGGATCTTATTTTAACAAAACCAAGAAACAAAAACACTTACTGGGGAATCTGCATGGGAAAGGGGGCCTACCTAACCCCAATTGCTGCTATTTTACTGTGGCAACTCCTCTTACTATAGGAATTATGAAACCGTTCTTTCCAATTCCTTCAGAGAGAGCTGACTTGAAAGCAATTGAGTTGTCTGCATCCAATTTATAAGCCTCCTGATGTGCACAACAGGGAAAGATCTTTCATAGGTGATTAAATCCAACAGGGTTAAGGCCTGTCATAGTGATCTCCCTCATGGTCAGCTTTCATTTCAAAAGTCATCCCAGGAGAACCACTGTAGTTCTTTACCTAGTTGACTTCTGAAACAAATTTTCCACTTCAAAGAGAGCCCAATAATTTAGACCCTATCCTCCTTGGATACTATTTATTTGTTCCAGGGATAAGAATTCCATTTAATGACTATTTCTTGAGTGGCTTCATGGGCTTCATTATATCTGGCACAGGAGAATATATTCCAGGCAGGGGTATACAACATAGAAAAAAAATTTTTTTTCCTCAAAGATCTTATGGACCAGTCTATGATCAACAATGGAAACATATTAGAACCAAACAAATACAAAAAGGATTCATTGTGAAATAATTAAGAAAAAACTTGAGTTGATTTCTAAACATACCCAATAGATTATCTCACCTAATTTACAATTTTTCACTTATCAAATACTGCAGAGCAAAATGAGGTCAAGCCTCAGGCTCTGCAGATGTGGTAGACAGCCTGAAGGGGCAAAGAGTCATAGAGGCTTGCTGAAGTTCTGAAACACACAGTCTCAAAGGATTTGGGAAAGATTTGGGGCCTCAGAGATACTGAGAATTTAATAAAGTATGCATTTTCTTATTTAGGTAGAGATATAATAGAAGTGATTAACTGACAAGGTTCTGGTGAGCAAAAAGCATAAGTATTCCCCCAGAGAATCCATATTTTTATCAAACTGGCTGCTTTTCTTACTTGAGAATATATGAAGTTAGTGATTTAAGTTGGATTATAGTAAACGTTCACCATTCTTTTAAGTGATTATTTCTGCTATTACATGGAATCATGTTGCTGTGAAATCTGAACGAATTCACATGAAATCTCAAATGAATCACAAGCCAGTGAACTGTTTAACGATGTTTGTTGCAACCTGAGATTTTTTTTTCATTTCTATTAAAATATTGTTTAATATTATGTCTTAGTGACATCAATATCTAACTCCTTTCCTTCTTTATCTTTGTACTTTAGAACTACAGGAAGCAAGTTTGTTTCTTAGAATGTAAATATATCTAGTTAACTTTCCAAAATTTGGAGACTCTTAGAACTATTTTCTGAACTAATACTCATGTCATAATGATTATAGTTAACAGTGGAAATATAGGAGTATAACATTCTTCAATAACTTGGAATTTAAAATTCGATTCTTGGAATATTTATCAAAGCTATTAGTGGACAACCAATTAATAATCTTTGTAAAGTCCTGTATTTAGGGAGTGAACTAATGGTTGAGGAAATGAAATAAACTTGAGTGTTAAATGTCTACTAAGTGGCAGGGACAGTCAGTTCCAAACAAGAAAATAATAATTTCCAGATAGAGATGGTCAGAGGATTCATGGGAGATATGATATTTGTGTTCACCATTGAAGGGTATATGGATTTGAAGAAGAATAAGCAAGTTGTTTGAGATGTGAGAGATCAACGCATCAGACTGGTAAATGCACAAATTGTGTGGGGATAGAGAGTTAATGTAGGAGAGTAGTGGGAATTAGAGTTGAAAGGTAGGATCAAACCACATTTTGGAAGACTGAGCCAATGGGTCTGAGCTTTATCCTATAGTTATAAATAGCTGTTCTAAGTTTCTGAGATGGGGAATGAAGTGGTCAAGTGATGGTTTAGGATGATAACACTGGTAGTAACTGGTAGTATAGATAGATGGAAAGGGGAGTGTTTGACAACAGAACAACCAATTAGAAAACTTTTTCACTTACCTAAAAAATAATAAGTCTAATGTAGAGTAGTGGCTACAGTAATGGAAAGAAAATAAGTAGGAAGAGAATGGAGAATCAATATAATTTGAGGTTGTTAGATGTGGGAAGTGAGGAACAACTTGAGACATCTTTTGGTTTAATGTATGATTTGGGACCTATGTATCAGGGAGAATGGTTGCAGAGCATTATTATAAATGAAAAATCTATATAATTAATTAGCTTGGAATTAGGGGAGAATATAGGTTTGCTTGTAGGTGAATTGCTCTTGAGGTGATAACATGTCCTTTAAAAGCAGTTGGAAATGCAGGACTCAGTTTTATTAGAGAAAGTAAAAGGCAAGACTAGTAATAATGATTTGGGCATTA
The DNA here is from genome assembly GCF_028749965.1 of Puma concolor. Taxonomy (NCBI): domain Eukaryota; kingdom Metazoa; phylum Chordata; class Mammalia; order Carnivora; family Felidae; genus Puma; species Puma concolor. The sequence continues at coordinate 19,623,225 of NC_141673.1, read as the reverse complement.
TCTATGTTAGTAATGGTTGAATAATTGATCTTGGGGAAGTAGATAAGATCACCAAAGGGCTAGGGAGGGGCCAAGATGGTGGAGCAGCATGGAAGGTTTTTTTTTGCTTCTCTCATCCCTGAAAGATCACCAAAGGGCTTAGGAATAGAAGAACAACTATCTTGATATACAAGCTGTAGGATACATCCATACTTAGGTGATGAAAGTTGGAGAGAAGACAGTGGAGGAGACATAAGGCAGAGAAGAGAATCAGAATATGGTAGAATGACAAGTCAAAAAAAAAAAAAAAAAAAAAAGGAAAGACTTTTAAGAATGGTAATGGTTATTACCCTGATAACAAAACCAGACAAAGCTGCAACAAAAAAAAGGAACTTCAGACCAGTATGTCTGATGATCATAGATGCAAAAATCCTTAACAAAGTATTAGCAAACAGAATCCAACAATATATTTAAAAAATCATTCACTGTAATCATTTATTCCTAGAATGCAGGGGTGGTTCAGTATTTTCAAATAAATCACTGTGATACATCACCTCAACAAAAGAAAGGATAAAACCAAATGATGATTTCAAAATATGCAGATAAAGCATTTGACAAAGTATAGCAGCCATTCATGATAAAATTCCTCGACAAAGTAGGTTTAGGAACACACCTCAACATAATAAAGGCCATATATGACAAAACCACAGCTAATATCCAAGTCAGTGGTGAAAAACGGAGAGCTTTTCCCCTAAGGTCAGGAACAAGATAAGATGTCCACTCTCACCACTTTTATTTAACATAGCACTGGCAGTCCTAGCCACAGCAATCAGACAAGAAAAAAATAAAAAGCATCTAAATTGGTAAGGAAGAAGTAAAACTTTTCACTATTTGCAGATGACATGATAGTATATATAGAAAACCCTAAAGACTCCATCAAAAAACTACTAGAACTAATAAATGAATTCAGTAAGCTCACAGGATACAAAATCAATATACAGAAATCTATTGCATTTCTATCCAGTCATAAGTAGCAGAAAGAAATTAAGAAAAGAGTCCTATTTGCAACTCCACCCAAAATAATAAAACACCTGGGAATAAACTTAACCAAGGAGGTGAAAGACCTGTACTATAAAAACTATAAAACATTGATGAAAGAAATTGAAGATGACACAGACATATGGAGATATATTCCATGTTCATGGATTGGAAGAACAAATATTGTTAAAATGTCCATACCACCCAAAGTGATGAACAGATCTATCAAAATAAAAACAGTATTTTTCACAAAACTAAAACAAATAATCTTAAAATTTGTATGGAAGCACAAAAGACCCCAAATAGCCAAAACAATCTTGAAAAAGAAGAATAAAACCTGGAGGTATCAATCCCAGATGTCAAGATATACTACAAAGCTGTAGCAATCAAAACAGTATGGTCCTGGCACAAAAATAGACCCAGAGCTCAATGGAACAGAGTAGAGAGCCCAGAAATAAACCCATGATTATATGGTCAATTAATCATTGACAAAAGAGTCAAGAAAATGCAATGGGTAAAATTCTCCACATAAATGGTGTTGAGAAAATTGGACAGCTACATGCAAAAGAATGAAACTGGACCACTTTCTCACACCATACACAAAAATAAACTCAAAATGGATTAAAAACCTAAATGTAAGACCTGAAATCAAAAATCCTAGAAGAGATCACAGACAGTAATTTCTGTAACATCAGCCATAACGACATTTTTCTTGATAGATCTGAGGCAAGGGAAACAAAAGCAAAAATAAACTATTGAGACTACATCAAAATAAAAAGCTTTGCACAGCAAAGGAAACAATAAACAGAAGTGAAAGTCAACCTACTGAAAGGGAAAAGGTATTTGCAAATGACACATCTAATAAAGGGTTAGTAGTCAAAATATATAAAGAACTTATATAACTCAACACACACAAAAAAACAGTAATACAATTAAAAAATGGACAGAAGACATGAACAGATATTTCTCCAAAGAAGACATACAGGTGGTCAACAGACACATGAGAAGATACTCAACATCACTCATCATCAGCGAAATACAAATCAAGACCACAATGAGATGTCACTTCACACCTGTCAGAATGGCTAAAATAAAAAACACAAGAATCAACAAGTGTTGGCAAGGATATAGAGAAAAATGAACCCTTGTACACTGCTGGTGGGAATCCAAACTGGTGCTGCTGCTGTGGAAAACAGTGTGAAAGTTCTTCAAAAAATTAAAAATAGAATTCCTATATTATCCAGTAATGCCACTACTGGGTATTTACCCAAAGAATACAAAAACACTAATTTGAAAAGATACTTGCACACCTATGTTGATTGCAACATTATTTGCAATAGCCAAATTATGGAAGCAGCCCAAGTGTCCATCTATAGATGAATAAAGAAGATGTGTTGTCTATCTATCTATCTATCTGTCTATCTATCTATCTATCTATCTGTCTATCTATCTATCATCTATCTAGTGGAATATTACCCAGTCATAAAAAAAGAATGGAATCTTGCCATTTGGAACAACATAGATGGATCCAGAGGTATAATACTAAGTGAAATAAGTCAGAGAAAGTCAAATACCATAAGACTTCATTCATATGTGGAATTTGAGAAACCAAACAAAATGAAAAGGAGAGACAAACCAAAAAGCAGACCCATAACTATAGAGAATAAACTGATGTTTACCAGAGGGGAAGTGGGTGGAGGGATGGACGAAATAGGTGATGGGGATTAAAGAGTATACCTACCATGATGAGCACTGAGTAATGTGTAGAATTGTTGAATCACTATATTGTACACTTGAAACTAATATAACACTGTGTGTTAACTATACTGGAATTAAAAATTTTTAAGTCACAACTAGAATATTAAAAAAATGGTAGTGATTGACAGTATCTCATGCCTCAAAGAGGTTCTGTAGAACAGAGAATGGAAAAATCCATTGATTTTGACAACTGGGAGACTTTGGAGCCAATTAAGAATAATAATCATAGAGCAAGAAGAACAGAGCCAAAATGTATGAGTAATAAAGAGGGACTTGTAGTATTAAAGAAAAGGCAGGGGTGGGGTGGATGGACAAAATTGGTGAGGGGGAATTGGAGATAAAGGCTTCCAGTTATGGAATGAATAGTTTTCAGGAATAAAAGACACAGCATAGGGAATATAGTCAGTGATATTATAATAGTGTTGCATGGTGACAGATGGTAGCTATGCTTATGGTGAGCATAGAAGAATGTGTAGAGATGGTAAATCACTATGTTGTACTCCTGAAACTAATGTAACATTGTGTTTCAACTACACTTAAATTAAAAAATTAAAAAAATAGTATGTTTATATAACCCCTTTAAATAATTTGACTCGGGAAGAAAGGAGAAAAAACAAGACAAGTCCCAGGCCCTCTCCTTTTCTCACTCGATGTACTCTCCCCAAGCAGATTCAGTCTGTCCCATGTAGAATTGCCATTTATATGTCAGTAGCTTCCAGAATTATATCTCAAATTTAAGCCTTGGTCCCTAACTCTCATATATCAATAACTCTACTTGGGTATTAAATAAGCATTTCACTTAAACATCTAAAACTAGACTCATGATCTACCCCACCTTCACCAACTACAAAAACAAACCAAAATACAAGTAAACAATCAGATCCTTATTTTAATAAATGACATGGCATACTGCTCATTTGCACATGCTAGAAACTTTGGGGTCATTTATGTTATTCCTCTTCATTCATCCCATCTAATCCATCACCAGATCTTATGGACATACTTCTCTCCATATCCATTATCCACCCTAGTTGAGGCCACTATCACCTCTGATATCACCACCTGGACCACTTTTCCAAGTGGTTTCTCTGCATCTGCTCTTGCTCCCATAACAGCCAGAATGATCCTTTAAATTTGCAAATCTGATCACTATCACCCTCTTGTTTAACATGTTTCCATGGCCTCTTGTTTTTTTTAAGCCAAGCAAGTTTGTTAGAATGGAGTAACCATATGGAGGAATTAAGGAAAGCTTCACTAAGAAGTTGGCATATGAACGGATCATAAGAGTTTGCAGGTGAAGAATAGTGTTAGAGTGGACAAGGGGGTGAGGGTGGCAGATCGTTCCAGTTTAGGAAGTGTCACGTGCCAAGGCAGGAAGTCAGGTGATCATAAAAGTGTGATAAATTCAGAGTGGCTATTCTCAGATGCCAAGGGGTGAGAAGTAGCTATTGAAGCCAGATTGTGAAAACCTTTTTGTGTTTGGATTTTATTAAGGTTTTAAAGCAAGGGGTGATGTAAAGAGCCAGGCTTTTTGTTGGATAACTTTGTAGCAGAGGGAAGGCTTGAAAAGCTGAGAACAGGGAGAGCAGTTCAGAGCCTGTTGCTCTGACCCAGGAAAGGTGACAGAGGCCTCAACAAAGTCTGTGGCGCCAGAGAGAAAAAGGGGTAGAGACGTATCTTAGAGTAGGATGAACACAAGTAGTGCAGCATTTGAGAATGTCTCTGTTGGACTTTGGTATTATGAGTAGATTCATGTGCACAGCCTATATTTTGACCCTGGATTGATATATTATTCTGTGACATCAAACTCTGCAGAGTGGATTTTTTTTGCCATATATAAAATGTGCTGGAGATAAATTTAACAATTAGTTTCTGTCCTGGTCAAATCTGGATTAAAAATTCAGCCCAATAAAAATATTTTTAGAAATTCAATACCTGGGTTCCCCATGAGTTTTCCTCTGATAAGGTTTCTGAACTTAGTCAAGTCATATAGCTTAGTCTGGGGCTTAAATTCCTCATTTGTAAAATGAGGGTGTTGACTAGAATCATTAGAAGGAATCTAAGGTTCCTTCAAGTTTCTTGATCCCAGTGTCAATTTCTAGAATAGTTCTCTAATTTACTTGATTGACTTGACTCTTACCAGCATGGAGCATACTGCTCCATAGTTTCTTAAGGACATAACTCTCTCTTTAGAGATCTGATGGTCTAGGGGGTTCTGAGTAGCATTCCTAGACCCACCTTATTGTGGAAAATCCATTATATTTACAGTCTTTGTAGAGGGTTTTTCAAATTTCCCATAGCTGAGTATCAAGAAAAAAAAGTGTCGGTTAATAAAAATTGGTTGTGATGAATTATAGTTCTACTTGGTCTGTTCTCTTCTCTACCCAAGGTTCCCTCCACCAGGAGAAGCTTAAACAAAGATTCATTGTCAGGTCTTTCTAGACTTTTAATTTCAAGAACTTGTGTAGACTAATAAGTGTATTTTTTTAAGTGCAATCAAATCGCAAAGGTTGAGACATATAATTTAATTTAATAAATTTTAAGCTTCCATTAGGTATGGAACATTGGAAGAAGGATAGGTAAAGGAATGTCCTAAGATGAATAAGGTCCAATTTATGTCTTCAAGGAAGTATATTGTTTAATAGGAGAGCCTGGAGTATAAACAGCCACTCCATGTGAGTGCATGAAAAGGGTAATCAGCAGAGGGAAGTGACAGGTGTAGGATGACTACAATTCTGTCCTCAGGGTTGCAAACTGGAATAACTGTCTTCTGGTGTTTGCTGTTCCAAAGTTCTGCCTCAGAAGACAGCTGTTAGTGCCACTCGGGTCTTAGGTCTAAAGAAGTTGATCTACCTATCTTTGGCAAATGTATACAAAGGGTTTTAGTCAATTTCATGAACCAATTTAGATCATAGCGTATCATTTATGCAAGAGATTAAAAAGGACTGACTCGGGGCGCCTGGGTGGCGCAGTCGGTTAAGCGTCCGACTTCAGCCAGGTCACGATCTCGCGGTCCGTGAGTTCGAGCCCCGCGTCGGGCTCTGGGCTGATGGCTCAGAGCCTGGAGCCTGTTTCCGTTTCTGTGTCTCCCTCTCTCTCTGCCCCTCCCCCGTTCATGCTCTGTCTCTCTCTGTCCCAAAAATAAATAAAAGTTGAAAAAAAAAAAAAAAAAAAGGACTGACTCACGGAAAATGGTTGATTGGTTATAAATAGATACTAAGTTTTTGGCAAGATTGAGGTGAAAGCTTTCATGAAGTTATGTAATTGTGGCAACACATTGTCAACTGTTACACTAGTAGTCAAATCTTTAGAAAATCACATCAACAGAGTTAGTATACTACTTGATAGACAGGCATGCTAGCATAAACAAGTTATCAAGCTACAGACTAAACTGAAGACCTATAAAATAATGATGCTTTACTGTACATTCTATGGGTATTACATTTGTTATGTACATCAGATCTGACTTCTGGATGAGTGCCATCCTTCGATTTTATGTGTTAAATTTAACATAAAGGCGACAGAATTAGATTTCTAAATTTAGGCATTTATGTCATTCAAAGTGCTTGCTAAAATGTTCTATAATGTCACTCATCTTAATGATAACTGTCTTCTGGTGGTGAAAAGGTGTTCTTTCCTGTTTTGTCTTTTAACATTTTTTTCAACTTAACACATCAAATGACAAAAATTAGAATACCAAAAATAAGTGATCTTTGGTGCTTTGAATAAACTTTCAGGTTTAAAGAACATGAGAAAGCTAGTAAGCCAGGAAAGTGATTTTTGTGGGGAGTGGGGTTGGTTTTAAACTTCAGCCAATTATGAAAGCCTTTGAAAGGCTTGATTGTTTAATGTAGGGACAAATCTGTCTAAACTGTGATAGAAGTTCTGATCCCAGATTTGTGTCACTAGGTTTTGACTAGGAGCAATCCTACAAATAACTTTCAAGATATGTAACCTGAATGAGAACATCGAAAAGTCTAAACCACCCATAAGGTACGTTTCCATTGGGCTCTAAGCCCTCATACCCTGCCCCCAGTGGCTCTGTATGTTAAGGCTATGTATTTAAAGAACGCTTGTTAAGATAATGTATATCTGGCAGGAGAAACTCATTAGTAATATTAGCTAACACTCAGGTGCTTAATTTGTGCCTGGCATTGTGCTAAGTACCCTATATCAGTTATCTTAGTTAATACTGAGAATAAACTTACCAAGTGGATACTATCGTATTTAATCACTTTTAAGATGTACTTCCCGCCCGCCCCCCCCCCCCCCACACACATCCTAACACTGAAATTGGGATGTGTCTTACAACCAACCGCATCTTACATGTGTAATTTAGAACATTCTTTTCTATCCAAGGGTTGTAAAATCATGGTGAAACTGACAATAGAAGGCATCATAGATTAGATGAAATATGCTATTAGCCACCATCCTCCTTTATCCAATCTTACCTAAAAGGAAACTGAGATATGAGGTTAAGTGTGGTATTCTAGATCACAGAACTGGTAAACATTTGAGCCAGGATTCCACAGAATTGTCTAACTCAATGCAGGACCAATCTGTATAACTTGCACACCATGCTGCCTGCTGGCAATCTAGCAAAATTGGTATATCTGAATAGTCATCCTCAGAGAGCTCCACATTTGGGAAAGTGGAGTTGGGGAGAAAGAATTTATAAGAACCGTAGTGGACTGTTTAGTGAAGGGGCATAGTAGAGGACTCTTGGAAACTAGAGTAATCATGAGCGAAATGGACCCTGAAAGGAGAGAAAAGCTACAGGAATGTCGGGAAGCCCTGAAGGTGAAGGCCCCACTCACTATTTTGTCCAGGGCCAGATCTGCATGTGTAGAAACTTCTAAATGGGATGCAGAAAGAAAATCCTTATGTAGCTTATGTAGCAGGGAGATTTATTTAGCTATAGCTTCATCTGTTTATCTGTATACCTATAATGATATATGTAGATCACTCTATATTGAAAGAGAGATTTGTATCATGCTTAAAAAATTTTTTTTAATGTTTATTTAGTTTTTGAGAGACAGAGTGTGACTGGGGAGGGGTAGAGAGAGAGGGAGTCACAGATTCCAAAGCAGGCTCCAGGCTCTGAGCTGTCAGCCCAGAGCCCAATGTGGGGCTCAAACTCATGGAATGCTAGATCATGACCTGAGCTGAAGTCGGTCGCTTAATTGACTGAGCCACCCAGTGCCCCCGTATCATGATTAAAAAAAAAATGTTTATTTATTTTATTTTTGAGAGAGAGAAAGAACACAAGTAGGGGAGGGCAGGGGGAGAGAATGGGAGACACAGAGTCTGAAGCAGGTTCCAGGCTCTGAGCTGTCAGTGCAAATCCTGATGCAGGGCTCGAACCCACAAACTGTGAGATCATGACCTGAGCTGAAGGCCGAGGCTTAACCAACCGAGCCACCCAGGCATAAGTGTCTGACTCGAGTTCAGCTCAGGTCATGATCTCATGGTCATGAGATCGAGCACCACATCAGGCTCCACACTGAGTGGAGATTCTCCACTTGGGATTCTCTCTCTCCCTCTCTCTCTGCCTCTCTCTCTGTGTGTCTCAAAATAAATAAATAAACATTAAAAAAAGAATTCTACATTATTAACAAACATTTTCTTACCCTACCATTAGATTTTAAAACTTTGTGTGTTATGCTTTGTTTTTTAAATTTATTTTATTTTTTCCAGTGACTAGCACAGTTCCATGTAAGTGGAAGGTCAAACACTTTTTAAATAAATGAATAATAACTTTATCTCTTACCTCAATGCTACACAGAATCTTGGAAGCATATTCGGGTTTAGAAGAAAGATGCTTTAGTGGGGGGTAGGGAGCCTCTTGAAAAGAATTTTATCAGTTGCAGAAATAACAAACACCACTGCACTTTCTATTCCTGCTTGTCAAGGGATGAGGTAGGTGAATTAAAGTGAGCCAAGATCTAACACTGCTGCTTTGCCTCCAGTGGTAAAGATGAGCCAAGGAAAAGACAAGCCAGTGAAAATACTCTGTCATGACTGTCAGCCCCAGTGACCATTCGCACAAACACGACACAGACTAACATGTACACACACACATATATAAAGTTTTGTATTTTCCTTTGCCTGTGTCTAGTCAGCTCAAATGGGTCGATTCATGTTTTGGCTCATGTAACCAAACCAGAGTCTGGCTCAGCTCTACCTGCAAACTTTCTGGGCTGTTTGGGTAGAACGAAGTGGTTTGAGTTTCTGAGAACAAATAATTAGACTCCAGAAGATGGCCATTAGTTTCTGCCTCTGTGGGTTCTGTGATCTTGTAAAAAGGAAAGTGAAGTTAGATAAGCAAAGCACTCAGCTACATGGGCTTCATGATATTCTTCCTTTTAGTGTTATCAGAACATTTATTTCATTGCTATTCTGGACTTGATAAGCTTATGGATTAATATTTTTAAATTACTTTTCCTTTTAATCAACCACATTTGATACATTAGACTCAGAATCAGCACTGGTGTGGCCCAGAAGAATTCATTTTATGTTTTTTTTTTTTAATTTTTTTATTCTCACCCTTTGAGCTTCCAAGGTAATGAAGTTTTAAGTGAGCCCTAAGAGCATCATCCTATCTAAGAGGCTATGAGTAAGATGTTTTCTTATTTTATTACATACTCCACTTACTTCTCCATTTTTGTACATATTTTCATGGTATTTTTTTCATTCCATAAAAACATCAGAGACTTGTGTCATTGGGAAAATCAGTTACAGTGCAGACTAACTGAGGCATTGACCCTGTCAAGGTAACCAGGAGGTAATAATTAGGCCAAATATAATAAGCCTTCTTTCCTTGAATTTCACAGCAATAGCATTTAAACCAACTTTTAAGTGGTTTTAAAGATGTAGCAGAACATGAATGTCACTTTGTAGGTATTTTTCCTTTATTAGGGATGTAGCATCCAGAAATTCTTATCTATTATCATACTTAGTCCTTTTTCCAAATTATGAATCATCTCACTAGAGTTATTTACTAATATATACTCACTGAAATAACTTTCTGTGACTTGTTTGTATGTCCATTTACCCAGAGGCAATTACTAATGCTATTTTCATAGAAATTACAAACATTTAATTTCATGATAAAATCACAGCCTTATCTGTTAAGCTTGAGGTAGGTAGGGAAGAAGGTGAGAAGCACCTTTCTCATACAACGTTCAGAACTCATATCCAGAGGAAATAAAACAGAAACCACCTTCCCATGGTGAAGCTTTTCATTTCCTAAGGGGAAGCGGTGAAAGAAGGAATAGTGACCTCAGTGAGCTAACTGTCTGCTCCCGTCTTAATTATCAGACGGTATTTGAGGATGCAGGGATTTCAGTATCACCTATAAGTTACTAACAGCACTGAAAGTTACTTTGACTGATGCGATACAAGAAGAGAGATGATAATAGGAGTAAACTGCTCATATTGTGGGATAGGGAGATGAAATCACAGGAAAACAAACACAAGGGTTACATGAAAGTTAACTATATCAACATCATTCCATCCCTACCCTCCATAATTTTTTTTATAATCATAATTCCTGGAATCGGGGCAAAACTGTGGTGAGAAACTAGTTGAAAACCAATAATTGGGTATTAGAAGAAATGGAGAGGTGTGTTTTTTTCTTTCATTCCCGTGCTTATCTTTACCCTTTGCCTTTTCAAGTCACAGGAAACAGCTCTACCACCTTTAGAAGTTCTGGCTAACCCAGTCACTTGAGTCTTTTCTTATCTTTTAGTTTTGAAGCTGTCCATTACTTTTCAACCTAATATATTCTAGAGCTTGGTACTGAGAGTAAAGAAAAAAAAATAGGTAAGAAAACATCAAATTTTAAGTTTGGAAGTAGGCACTGGACGTATCCTTCATAGTATAAGCATAATGTTAAAAACGTCTTTGGTGGTGATTTAGCAACAGTTTAATTTATTTAATGTTTATTTATTTTGAGAGAAAGAAAACATGAGTGGGAGAGGGGCAGAGAGAGAGGGAGAGCGAGAATTCCAAATAGGCTCTGTGCTGTCAGCACAGAGCCTGATGTGAGGTTTGAACTCACAAACTGTGAGATCATAGCATGAGCCGAAATCAAGAGTCAGACACTTAAGTGACTGAGCCACCCAGACACCCACAGCAGTTTGTTTGTTTGTTTGTTTGTTTGTTTATTTATTTATTTATTTATTTATTTATTTATTTATTATTTCTATGGGCTTATTCTGCTTTTCTCTTTGGAATGCCATAGAGTTTTGTTGACTGACTTGGCTTGATCCCCATGACACAACATAGTAATCCGGGGTTCATACATTTCATTGGAGCCCTGAAAATTTACAGTTTGGCCAAGATCAGGAGGCTAGTTCCATTGCAACCACACCAACATAGGTCATTAACCACATGAAGACAGCCAGACCTTCCACCAGAAACAGACACATGATGAGGTTTGGAATCCTAGTGATGGGGTCACTCATAACTATGGAAAACTTCTGAAAACAGTTTGATTTCATGGCCTTTTGATGTCTGTACAGCTTACATGATAGACTTGTAGACCCTGAAGCTTATGGGAACAAAGAGAAGAAGCAGGATGACATAAGAGGCCATAGTCACAAGGCTAAAATCTTCAGGGAAAATAGCACTGTCAGCATAAGATGAAAGACAAGCTCAGCTTTCTTCAAATTGTGCCACAAAATCAGATGGTGGTTTGTACAAGAGACTGCAGAGCAGGAAACCCCCTCCTGTATGTCTTTCCTTCTGTCACTGGGCATGGAGGGCTGGGACCCAAGGTCAGAGAGCAGTTAGATGGAAGTGAGAGATGTCTAGTGGCTCTACCATGGGTTTTTCCAACAAGGTCAGGAGAGATAGATGGCAAATAATATTCACACCGTTGGCTCTCCCAAGTCCCTTCACTATTTCCGCTTCGTGCTTAGACTCTGACTACTCGTAATGTTTTGATATATGGCCTTCCAGACTTTCTCTATTATTTTATATGCTAACTGAAACTTTTCTTGTTTAATATTTCACTTACAAATCCCTCTGCCTTTGCATTTTTTCCCTACTGAAAGTGTTCTCCAATTGTTTTCTTTTGTCTCTCTACCCCTGCCCTAATCCCATTCCCCTGAGGTCTCCTCTGGTAATGTTTTGTTATATAGCCTTTCAGACTTCCGCAATTATTTTATATGCTAACTGGAATCATAGACTGTTTTCACTGGAAGGGACCTTAAAGATCATCTTTCCATCTCCCCCACCCTCCACTGTCCACTCACTGCAGGCTTCCAGTAGATACAGAGAGGCTAAATGCCGCCCCCCGCCCCCTCCCCCCCGTCCCCTGAAATGCCACCTCAGCCAGTAATTGAGAAAACTGGGACTAAAACCCAGGCAGGTTTCTTCACTCCTAGTTAAATGACCTTTCTACTGCCTCCCACAATTTTATTTTCTTAGTCTGTTTCATGGCCTGAAAAAGTAGTTTCTGTAGGATGGGTTTAAGTGAGTTGTGGCTAGATTTAGTTTATGAGGTGACCATTCATTTCCATGTGGATAACAAGCCGGCAAATGAACAAACTTCTAACTAAATAGAAGTGGCTGTAGTTCGTCTCCTCTGTTCTTCCTCTGGCCTTAGTGAATGTAGCCCACAGGCCCAGGGCTCTGCTTTACTGGAGCAGCTTTCTTGTACTAAAATAGTCCTTGGACACATGTATCATATAGTCAGCTTTTGCCTCTCTTTTCTCTTACTGGCCACTTACTTTGGGCAAAGGCACATCATTCCCTGCTTTCTCTTCATGTACTTCTAGAAAGATGGACTTAAACCAGCCAGGCCATTTGAATTGCCGATTTTCTGAATATCTTCTAGGTATTCCTCATAGAAACCAGGATTCTCCCCTGGTGTGGGACATCATGTTTTTGTACCTTCATGTACCTTCAACTGAAATTTACAGCTTCATCAGTAAATTCTGACCTACCTTAAACTTCTAGTCTTGACTTTTTCTTTAACATTTTAAACAGACCCTGCTCCAGGCTTTTTAAGTTCAACCTGAGCACACACGTACATCCCCTTTCATAGGTAGAAAATGCACACTTTCACAAAATCACTCTAATGAAATCCCTGGGGTCTCAATCTGCCTCTAGACTTCTTCCACCCCAGTCGTGCTCAGAACTTCTAACTCACCTGACCCACCTGAAAGTCCCAGGATTACTTTCCTCCCCACTGGGCCTAGATCTTTGGTCTTTGTTCCAAGTCCATCATATCTTCTGATTTATAATAAACTTACTTGCTTTAACTATAGTCAGATCTCTGACAGACTTCATAGTGATTTTTGGATGAGGGATTTTTTTTCTGCCAGGGATCCAAATTGAACAAACTCGAGTTTTGAAGGGAGAACATGACGGGGAATGGATGCCAAAGAGGCCCACTCTGCAAATATATTGTGCAATTAACAGAGTGCAAGTGAGCTCTTCTGAGTTTGATGGCGGTAATTGTTTCTTGGGGTTCTCTTTTTTCACATAACCCTCTGCCTGTTGTTGTTTTCCTTTGTATGTGCTTGTGAGTGTCTTGTGGGGGATGTTAAACAAGCACCATTTTACTCCATGCGATTGTAGCATCATGCTTTCATGTTTACCTTTCATATCCACTTTAAAGATGCAATCTGTTTTACCACTGGGACTGCTGCTATGGCCAGTTCTGTAGCATTGCCTTCAGTTCAGGCACATGCCTCTGAAACCGTAATCACTAACAGATGCTGCTCTGAATCAAGAATTCCCCTCTCTGGCTACTCAGCCTGAGCAATGAGCTGCCTAACTTGGACCCTACTAGCTTCTTGAAAAACTCCACAGGCTGCCTTACTAGCATATTGGTAACATGCAGAAGATTGATATTTTCCAGGCCCAAGCAGGACTTTGAAATAATACCTAGCAGTTGTAGAGAACTATTTATTTTCCCATCCTCCCACAAATGTTTTCTCATACATGATCTCATTTTATCCTTCACATAGTCCTTGGAGTTAAATAGAGAAAGCAGTATTTTCCCCTAGGAACCTGAGGTACAGAGATGTTAAGTAACTTGCTCAAGGTCACACAATTAGCCTTGACTCCTAGTCTGGTGTTCTTTCCACCAAAATGACACTAGTATTTACTTTGTCTTGTGTCAAAGTTGTCTAAAGTCTTTTCGGGTGCTGCATGAATCCAAGCTATCATTCTTACAGCTTAGATTTAAATTAAATTTGTAACAACTTTTCATGGCTTTTTTTCCACCTTGGTCCTTAAGTTATAAGTCTAAGGCAGTTGTTTTGTGTGCTAAAAATTATTTGGGAGTCTTGTTCAGTAGATCAAAAGTGTAGACCCAAATTCAGCATTAAAAAACACAAAAATCAAAAACCAACCACCCAGTGATTCTGAATCAGGTAGTCTGTGTAAACACTATTCTAAGAGCTACAGTAAGCAAGCCACTTAAGATCCCTGAGCCTCAGTTTCCTCGTTCAAAAAACAAAAGGAAACTATTTCCAGAAACTAACATAGATCCCAACCGTAACAGCTTGCATCAGAATTCCTCTTAGGGAAGAAACAGTACTTGTCTGGAAAAACACTTTGGAGGTAGACAGGAAAACCTCTGGGGTCTGGGTTTTCTGGACAGGGCAGGGAGTAAGAATAGAGGGGAGTTTATGGAAAGACATGAAGTGAGGTGCTGAGTATGTTAAAGGCCAACAGAGGAATCTCCTGTGGTGAGATGCCCAGAAAGGACTCTGGAGAAGCAGAATGGTTGATATGGAGTTCCAAGGTGTTTGCTCTGTGGTCCTTCCCTGTGGTCCCTGTATATTTAGGAAAAAATATATTTTGTGTGAATAGAAGCTTTTTTTATGGCAATCAATGAAGAGGCTGGATTTAATTCTGGATTAATATAATGTAGAACTGATCAGAAGAGATCATAAGAACATAAGTTTTGGGAATTTGAGGAAATCTTAGAGAGAACTTAGGATTTCTACAGACTAGAATTGGAGGCTTAAGCCCATTTCACCTAGTTTTTCATGGGATAGATGTAACCAGGGGACATCTGGGTAAATATATGAGAGAAGGAACATGTAGAAAATACTATTTATGAAATATTCTCATGGCCTTAGAGGAACAAGAATGTGATTAGAGGTGTCATAAGAAAGGTGCATATCAAAAAAGTGAATATGAACAATGATGTTTGCAAATAGGGTAGTTGAAAGATAAAGAACTTTGAGGTGTAGTTCCAGCATGGGCCTAGTTTATGGAATTAAATTCATTCATTCTGAGTTCTAGTGCCTTTGTTCCTTTTCCTATGCATTACATAAATGTAGTACACATGGACTGTTGATGCTTTTAATTTAGAATCCAGAGCCAAAAAAAATTGGGAGTGTTTTTTTCACCTGGAAATATTTATTTCAAGATTTTCAGGAAGAGTTGTTGGTCTGAAAGAGCAGATGTTGGGGAGGCACAAGGCATAGGGCAATAGAACCAAGGCATTGGTTTCCAATTCAGAAAAAACAGATATTCTATATGAATGTAAGGAGCAAAAATGTCCTCTTTGCAAAGAAGTAGGAGCCCAGATATGCAGCCTTAAAGATGAAGCTATGCCCTCATCTGTGATTTGGATACTAGAAAGTCCCAATCTTCTCCACAACTTAGAGGCTGAGATGACAAGATTTGATGAGAATGCTTATGTTGAATGGTTTCAGTCCTCTGGGTAAAGAAAGGGAAATAGCATCATCTGCTGAAAAATAAAAGTTGGGATTATAGAAAATTGTGGGATTTACAAGAGAGATCTGTACTAGTTCTGGAAGAATTAAGCTAGGTAGTTCAATCAATGGCAAGACTGCCTATGAGTGACTAGGGCCAAAGAACCCCTATACAGTCTTATACAAATTTCTTAAATAAAGGTTCCCTTTATCCCCTTACTGTCAGCAAAATTCAATTCCCTTTGAGAATTCTGCTTAAGTGGGTTTTTCATTTTCCCCTTCTTTCAGCATCAGGGGACCAGGAAGAGCAAGCAGAGAAAAGCCCAACATTCTTCTGGCTTCCCTTTTATTATTTATTCTTGCAATCAGCAAATATTTGTTGAGCAGCTAGTAGTCTAGGTGCTCTGGGTTAGGTGCTGAGAATATAACTGTGAACAAAACAGACTGTATATGGAATTTATTTTGTAATCATTTTAATTCCTTGGATAATAATACCTCCTTTGAAACTTACACTGTATATAGAAATACTACCCTTTCTTGTTGCTCTCATTTACCAAATTACCCATATGTTGAAGCTTTGGTTGCCTGTCCTTCAAATCTAGGTTATGGGTATGAGGAGAGCTGAGCATTCTTTGAGCGGTGTCTCCATTTTTCAAATGATGGAGCTCCATAGTCTAAATTTATTTTTTGTAAGTCATTTCATATGACTGAAAAGATTTACTGGTATCAAAACCTTGCTTTGGGACATCTTAACCTATTCAGAAAAAGTTAACAATGAATGTGATGGCCATACCCTTGATTTGATCTTTGCCTTAAGACTGAGTTTTTATCAGCATTCATTGCTCAATTGTATATTTTATTATTTTGGGATGGAAAATCAGTTGCTTTCTGTAATCAAGTCCCCAAGTTCCTGAATTTATTCCCCATGATTCCTGTTTGCACATTGGTGAATTCTTTTCTGAGTTCATCTTTTTCTTGTAATACCTTGCTGTACTAGTTTGTTAGGGCTGATGTAACAAATTACTACAAGCCGGATGACTTAAATAAACAACAAAAATGTATTGTCTCCCACATCTGGAGGTCAGAAGTCCCAGATCAAGGTGTCAGCAGCATCGGTCTCTTCTGAGGGCTGTGAGGGACGATGGTTCCGTTCCTCTTTCCTAGCTTCTGGTGATCAGCTGGCAATCTCTGATGTCCTTGGCTTTTAGATACATCACCTAAACTCCGCCTTCATCTTCATATGGTGTTTTCCCTGTTGTGTGTCTTTGTGCCCGAATATCCCTTTTTAATTTTGATGCAATTATATTGTATTAAGGTTCACCCCAATGGCCTAATTTTAACTTGATTATCTTTATTTCCAATATAAAGTCACATTGTGAGGTAGTGGGGTTAGAACTCCAATATATCTTTTTTGGTGGTGGGAAGCAGGGCACAATTTAACCCACAATGCTTGCCAGGCACACCAAGGGCAAGTAAATCATGCTACTCACGTTCCATTTGCCAATCTTTTTTCCTAGGGCTACAAGTTCATTTAATGCACAATCCGTCTTCCAAATTATCACAAGCAACAGTTTTACCAAACGTTAGAGGTGTTCCTAAGCTAATGCCACCTTTTCTTTCACATTCCAATTTGTGGTTCTGGAGATACTCACAAATTAGCACAATATTCACAATGGTTGCTCATGGAAAACTAAGAATGTTTTCAATATTGGGCAATTCATATTACCCTTAATTTTAAGAGTAGATCTATTTGTATGCTTGCCAATTCCCTACAGATATTAGAGGAGGCCGTGTTCCCTGTGTCTCCAACTCTCGATGCTCTTTTGACTGTATCGGTTCTTTTAGTCCCTGTCCAATTAAGTTTGTCCCAATATGTTAGTTCATTTTTGGCTCCCACACCATTTTCCCCCGCTGTATCTATCCTATACCCTGCAATCCACTCCTTCAGTTTGTCTCCCTCTATTGTCCTCAATAGTGATACCTCCTATTCTTTTGTCCTACTGATCCTAAAAAAGGCCAGTACCAAAGTATATCCAGTCATTCCAGTCCTCCTCTGACCTGTAGCACGTTAACTGCTTGTGGAGGAAGCCACACAGAGTCCCTACAGCTTCGTGGTATCTAATCTCACTGTGTCCTCAACACTGCTGAGGAATCATCCACGGGTTCTCTCTCTCTCTTCCATTCATGGATACGCCATATAAGCTTAAGAATCTTTGGAAAGCATAACCTTGTTTTTAAAAAATTCTGCTATGCAAAAAATGATCCAGTAAGTAATTCCATAACTTTCATCTTTAATTTCTACAACACTCTTTCCATTTGCACCCATTTGTTCTATTTTCCTTTTTGTTTCAATATCCTGCCTCTTGTTCAACTTTGTCCTTTGCTATTGTGTTCTATCCTACCTTTTCTACCTCTTCAGGCAGCTTACTCCATCAAATGCCTTTTCTTTATCCCTGATTTTTAACTCTTACTCTTGACTGAGATTTTCACCTCAGCATAATCCTTTGCTTAGTTTATCTTGATCTTAAAAATCATTCTTGGGCTTTATACTTTGTTTTGTTTTGTAAAATATCTTCATATGTTTTTCTTATGATCCGCTTCCCTTGTCTCTACTCCTTTCTCCTGTACACTAAAACTAACAGGTCACTCTTGGCAGCCTTTTGTTTCCTCACAGTTAAGAATAGAAACTACCAAATGCCTCATATTTTGAGCTTAGAGAACCACCAGGTTGGAACCATCTCTCCTCTAGTAAAATACCAATGTATAAGTAACAAACTATCATGTTAGGATGTAAAGTGATTAAAATATCACATTCTGAATATCAGACAATTTTTATGGTTTTGTATTGTGTGATGTCTCTCTTAGCACCAAATTCAGAGATTCACATTTCATTTTTTAACCCTCCTTGAGATTTTTAAACTAATCCTACTCTGACAATCTTTAATTGTATTTGGAATACAAATCAAGACTTTCCCTGCTTATCATTTTGGTAAAAATGTATTAAGGCTTTATGAAGCAACTATTAAACGTCCTTCTATAGGCTTTGGTTAGAAAATTTTGTATTGGGAGATTCACAGATCTATGAAGTTTGGTTATTAAAATCCAAGATGTTTTATAAGGAACATATTAACTAGGGAGATATTCTGTGGAGCCACTTAAATAGAACAGCCTCATTTTTGCTAATGAGTATATAGTATTCTATTTATATGTTTGGTCATAATTTTACTTCTATTTAGCATTCTCCTTGATGACCATTTAGATTGCTTCCAATCATTTTCTATTATAAACAGTTCTGCAATTAATATTTTTGTATATGTATCATTTCATACACAAGCAAGGATACTTGTAGCACGAATACCTATAATTAACATTCCTGGGTCAAATTTTATGTGCATCTTTAATCCTTGTAAGTGTTGCTAATTGATCTTTATAAAATTGTACCAATTTACTTACCTACTAACATGTATGAGAGTGGTTGTTTCTTCACAAATGCATGGTAATAGTGTTAGCAAACTTTTTTTGCCAGTCTGAAAAGTTAAAAATTACCTCTGATTGCAGTTCAAATCTGTATGTATTTTATTATGAGTGAGGTTAATGTATTTTTCAATCTGGAATTTTTGGTCTTTATCTGGGATGTTTATACAATATATATTGAATGTAATATTGAAATTATTGCACTTGAATCTATTATCCTGCTTTTTGTATTGGATGTGTTCCATCTATTCCCTTTGTTTTTTTTTCTCTTTTCCTACATTTTTGGATTGAATATTTTTTGAATTCTATTATGTCTCCCTTATTAGTTTTAGCTAAACCTCTTTATTTCTTAGTGGTTGCTCCAGGTTTTGAAACATGCATCTTTAAGTTATAACAGTCTACTTTCGAATAATGTTACATCACTTCACATGTAATGTTAGAACAGTATACTTCCATTCACCTCTACTTTTATGTTATTGTTGTCATACCCTTTACTTATGCATGTTATAATTTCACAATACATTATTATAGTTTTTGTCTTAATCAGACAGTTATCTTTTAAAGAAATTTTAAAAATGAGGTAAAGCTTTTACATTTACCCACATCTTTACCACTTTTGTACTTTTTATTCTTTTGTGTGGATCCAACTTGCCATCTGGTATTACTTTTCTTCTCTCTGAAAAAATTCCATATTCTTTTAATATAGATATCCTCATGATAAATTCAACATTTGGAAGATATCTTTAATTAAAATATGTTTATTTCATCTTTATTCTGGAAGATACCTTTACTGAATGTAGAATTCTAGATTGACAAGTTTTCTGTTTTGTTCTTTAGTCATTTAAAATTTTGTTTCATCCTCTTCTAGTTTGAATAGTTTATGATGAGAAGTCTTCAGTTACTTTTACTTTTGTTCTGTTTATCATGTTAATTTTTTAAAAGATTTCTTTTAAGATTTTTTCTTTGCCATCAGTTTTTAGCAATTTTTTTATAAGTTTGCTTCTATCTTTGACATTATCTCTAGACCTCATACAATTTCTTTCTTACTGTGTGTGTTTTGCTTAAATACTTACACAGTTACATATTTTAACACTCTTGTTTGCTAGTGTCATCATCATTGTCATTTCTGATTTTGCAATTTTTAGTACTTTTTCTTTTGTTTTATGAATCACATTTTCCTGCTTTATGGCATGCTGAGTAATTTTATATTAAATACTGGTCATTATGTGGTTTGCGTTGTTGAGTGTTTTTATTTTGTGGTCTTCCTTTAATGATGGTTAAGCTTTGTTTCAACAGGTGGTTAGTTTACTTTCAAATCTATTGTATATCTTTGAGGCCCTTTTTTAAAAATTAAATTAAATTTTTTTTTAATTTAAATTCAAGTTAGTTAACATATAGTGTTGTATGGCTTCAGGAGTAGAACCCAGTGATTCATCACTTACATATGAAGCCCTTTTGAAAACTGGTGCAGTGCATCTAGATTAGAACTCTGGATGTCCAATATTCAAATAGTAAATCCAAATCCTTTCCTCTTGGTTTTCAGCTATTTTTTTCTATTTCTTTTTGTACTTTGTAAGTTTTGATCAAATGAAAAATATTAAAAATGAGAAAGTTTTAAAATTTTTTTTTTCTTTCAATGTTTATTTTATTTTTTTTGGGACAGAGAGAGACAGAGCATGAACGGGGGAGGGGCAGAGAGAGAGGGAGACACAGAATCGGAAACAGGCTCCAGGCTCCGAGCCATCAGCCCAGAGCCCGACGCGGGGCTCGAACTCACGGACCGCGAGATCGTGACCTGGCTGAAGTCGGACGCTTAACCGACTGCGCCACCCAGGCGCCCCAAAAAAATGAGAAAGTTTTAGAATTTGAGTCTGAATACTGTCCTTTTCTTCAGAGATGATTTGTAGTTGCTTCTGACAGGGAGTTCACTTCAGTCTAGTCTGGGGTTGAGCTGGTTCAAAGATGGATTCCAGTGTACGTGAAGGCTAATCCACTTCCACTGTGGCTATAAGAAGTAATCTTTTGGGGGCACTAGCTAAATCCTTAGCATGTTTACTAGAGTTTCCCCTCTTTGATGGGACTTGAAGTACAAGTCTGTCTCTGTAGCACCAGTAAACTACCTAAAGTTTTGCTCTACTTCTTAGTGTCTGTTATAGGCTGAATTGTGTCCTTCCCAAATTTCTATGTCTTAATCTGCAGTACCTCAGAATGTGACTGTATTTGGAGATGAAATCTTTAAAAAGCTAATTAAATTAAAGTGAGGTCATTATGGTGGGCCCTAATCCAATGTGACTAGTGTACTTTAAGAAGAGAGACTAGGACACAGACACACACAGAAGGCAGACCATGTAAGACACAGGGAAAAGATGGACATCTACAAACCAAACAGAGAGGCCTCAGAGGAAACCAATCCTGCCAATACTTTGACCCTAGACTTCTAGCCTCCAGAATTGTGAGAAAATAAGTTCCTGTTGTTTAAACCACCCAGTCTGAGGTACTTTGTTATAGCAGCCCTAGCAAACTGATATAGGATCCTAGCTGCAACTTTCTGCTTAGCTTCTTATGTTCTTAGCTCCATGTTCTTTATGAGTTAGCTAACGCCTAGAGGTTAATTACATAGTTGAATGTTGGGTTCATCTTAATACATTTCCATTCCCTGTGAAATTCTCAAGGCTTAGCTGTCTTGTTGAATTCCAGGTTTTTCTCTCTAGTCCTGCGAGGCTACTCAGCTCAGCTTCTGCTCAGCTTCTCACCCTCATGGCAACTTTTTCTACTCAATTCTCAGATGGTAGACCCTTGCAAATCAGCAAATGCATTCAGAAGAAAAGTGGAGCAGAATGTTGAGCTTATCTCAGTACTTCATGTCTCTTGGAGAGCCTTACCTCTCAAGTTCTGGCTGCCTAGAGAGTTTCTAATGCTTTCAATAATTTGTTTCTATTTTATCCAACTTTTCTAGTTTTGTTTTTGTTCTTTTGTAGGGGGATTTGGTTTGATACCAGCGTGTCTATCAAACTTTTAGTGAAATTATTTTTATATTAATTTTGAACCTAGGCATTTCATTAAATTAAATTGTTCTTTGTAATATCTTTTTGATTGGATCTTGTTTGTCTCAAGGTCCAAATTTAATATGTTGAAACCTAATACCCAGTGTGATTGGATTTAAAGGTGGGGATTTGGAGAGGTGGTTATTTCATGAGGGTGGGGCTTTCATGGATGGGATTATTGCCCTAATATAAAGAGACCCCAGGGAGCTCCTTCACCTCTTCTGCCATATGAAGACACAGTGAGAAAATGGCTGTCTGTGAACCTGGAAGTGGACTCTCTACTGGCACCTTGATCTTGGACTTCCTAGCATCCAGAGCTGCAGCTGTGAGAAATAAATCCTTGTTTATTAGCCACCCAATGTATACTATTCTGTTATAGGAGCCTGAATTGAGACAGTGAGGACCATATCTGTCTTTAAGCATTGAATATTGTTGTGAAGTATGAGGCCAGTCTAATTTTTTTCCCTTTGCATTAGGTACAAGAAAGAATGTGATACTGTACCAAAGCATAAGATACAACGATTTTAATAAAATTGAACTTTATATCTCTCTCACATATCAGTCTGGCTGGTCTGGTTTATCAGATAACTGCTGCATGAATTCATCCAGGGAGCAATTTCTTCTGTCTTGTTGCTCTACCATCCCCTTAGTGCATTGTTTTCATCGCCAAGATTGGAGGTGGGACCCTGGGCACATCTACATTCTAGCTTGCAAAAGAGAAAAAGAGCCAAAATTCAGAGAAAGCATTTTTTTAAATTGTAGATGACTTCGCACACTTCACTGTAGTGCATATCCAGTTGTTCAGAACATACTCATGTGTCCGTACTAAGTAATTACAAAGAAAGCTAGGAAATGTATTGTCTACTGGGTGGCCAGAAAAAAGAGGAAATTTAGAGGAAACAAGGAATCTACCTCAGACTTGTTGGTGACTTACTCATTTTGTCTGATGCCCAGAGTTCTTTGCTTTTGTTGTTGTTTTTTCATCTTTGAAGTCCAGTACTATCACTAGGGTATGTTTCAGTATGGTAATCCTATTGAAATAGGTTTTTTTTTTTTTTTTTTTTATGAACTGCTATATCAAGTTATAGGTTTAAGTCTCGGTTTTTCAAAATTACATCTTTAAATTATTTTTGTGTTGTTTTTTTGTTATTATTGTAGTCTGTAATTCATATCTTTCATTTTGCTTTCTTTTCTCAGTCCTTTTCTGTTCCTTGGTGTAATTTCAGTGATGGCTGTTTGTGCTGCTCAATGTGGCCTTGATTTCTTGGATGGATTTATTTTTTTCTTCTGTTTATTTCTTAAGTCTGCCAGCTCATGTTTCATCTCCTCCAGTTCTCTGCTTTGAGCTCTTTGATTCATTAAGTGTCTTTATTCATGACCATATATTTGGTCATGATTTTTATCTGAGCAGTGGCCATATTTTTCTAGTGTGTATTCATCACCTGCCACTTGTTTTTCCCACATTTTTCTTCCTTTTCCTGAAAGTAACTTTGCATACATACTTGGCTGGTTCTTTTTTGCTTATTACTTTTGTGAATGACGTGAATTCTTCCAGTTACTTGTGGGAGGTTCCTTCAGGGGAGAGACTAGAGCAGTGTTCCAGGCAAGCAGTAAGTTTCTTTGGTTCACAGCAAAGCTCTTTATGACTCAGTGGTGTGTGTGTGTGTGTGTGTGTGTGTGTGTGTGTGTGTGTGTGTGTGAATTCTTTTAACCTTCCTTTCTCCCTAGTTCAAAGAAATCAACAGTTTCTGGACTTTTCATAATTCAAGATCCATTTCCTTCACCCTTCTACAAGACACATTGATTCTCTCAAAAATGCATATTTCCTTGTTTAGTCCGACCTCCTTTGCCTATTCTGTGGGGTCCAGTGAAGCTCCCACTAAAGGCCCATGCATCCTGTTCCCATTGTTTCAAGCAACACTTGTGGTCCTGCCACATACTTTGAATAGCTGTGCTCTGTCTGATTTGTTTGAGATCTTTAGCCACATATGTCTTTTTAGGCATTTCCCGGCATCAGGTGGCTCTTCCTCAGATATTACAGTACAGGGTTACATGTGTCTTCTAGCTTTATCAAAGATCATTTTTCTCTCTCTTTTCATTGTTACTGTGATTTTATTTCTTAGAGAAAACTGGATAGAGGAATCTTTTGTCTGGAACTTTATAAGCAGGTCTATGCATAGTCCATTTAGGGAAATCCATTATTTTTTAGGATTAATTTCTTTAAGTGGTATATTAACAAAATTTCAAGAATTCCAATATGTTTTTCAGAAAAGTTATACAGGGATGCCTGGCTGGCTCAGTCAGTAGAGCATGTGACTCTTGATCTCCAGGTTGTAAGTTCAAGCCCTACTTTGGGTGTAGATTACTTAAAAAAAAATCTTAATACTTACCTGGCAGGGGCGATACCATGATCATGAAGGTGATTTTCCCAAGATGAGGCTTATCTATTGCACTCTGGATGTGCTGACCTTTGCAATTTCCTCAAATGTGGGAAGCTCAACTACATAATTGGTGGTAGTGGGGGACTGTGTTCGTGCTTTCCCCTGGTTTTCTCTTTAAAGAAAGTATATCTTGGGGCACCTGGGTGGCTTAGCCAGTTGAGCTCAGGTGATGATCTCGCAGTTCATGAGTTGGATCCTTGCATAGGGCTCTGCGCTGATAGCTCAGAGCCTGGAGCCTGCTTGGGTTTCTGTGTCTCCATCTCTCTCTGCCCTCCCTGCTCATGCTCTGTGTGTGTGTGTGTGTGTGTGTGTGTGTGTGTGTGTGTGTGTGTCTCCCTCTTAAAAGTAAATAAACACTGAAAAAAAAATCTTTAACAAAATGTTATACAAACATTTTTTTGTTTGTATACTCCATTGGCATATGAGTGTTTCTATTTTCCTATTTATTTATTTATTTATTTATTTATTTATTTATTTATTTTTAAGGGAGGGAGAGAAAGAGGGAGAGAGGGAAAACACAAGCAGGGGAGGGACAGAGAGAGGGGGAGAGAGAGAGTCCCAAGCAGGCTCCATGCTGTCAGTGTGAAGTGCAACATGGGGCTTGATCCTACCAACTGTAAGATCATGATCTGAGCCAAAACCAAGAATTGAATACTCAACTGCCTGAGCCACCCAGGCACCCCTCCTATTCTTATGTAGATATAGCTTTGTCTATTTGATACTCTAATATGATATGCCCCTTAAATTCCACTTTTAATTATTAGGTGGCAAATAATTTTATCTTTTTTTTGAGAATTTTCCCTTATTGTCTATTAGTGATTTTTTGTTTTCTTCTGATGACTTTGTTAACCTTCTATGGATTACATAAGCTTTCCCTGAAAGGTATGTTGCATATCTTTTTCTTAGTCATTTGCCTGTTTTAGTTTTATTTTTAATATAATCTTTTACCAAATAAAATATATTTTTATAGCAAGTTTAACATTTTCCTATATACCTTAGGTGACATTTTCTTTACCACTTTATATATTGAGAAATATATTCCTTTAGTGTTATAGATTTTATTTTTTAAATTTTTTTTTTCAACGTTTATTTATTTTGGGGACAGAGAGAGACAGAGCATGAATGGGGGAGGGGCAGAGAGAGAGGGAGACACAGAATCGGAAACAGGCTCCAGGCTCTGAGCCGTCAGCCCAGAGCCCAACGCGGGGCTCGAACTCACGGACCGCGAGATCGTGACCTGGCTGAAGTCGGACGCTCAACCAACTGCGCCACCCAGGCGCCCCTAGCTTTTATTTTTTAATTTACATCTCTAATAAGCCTGGAATTTGTTTTAAATGTGGTCAAAAGTATTAATCTAGCTGATTTTCCCCATAATTGTTAGTCATGCACTCCTTCACTATTTGCAGATTAAATTATTTTTCCCACTGATGTAAGATACCACTATTTACACATTAATCATATGCTCATACAGAAATAGTTCTAAGCTCTAAATTTTGGGGTGCCTGGGCTCAGTTGGTTAAGCGTCTGACTCTTGTTTTCAGCTTAGATCATGATCTCGCAGTTTGTGATTTTGAGCCCCACATCGGGCTTTGCGCTGACAGTGCATAGCCTGCTTGGGATTCTCTGTCCCCCTCTCTCTTTGCCACTTTCCTGTTCACCATCTCTCTCTGTCTCTCTGTCTCTCTCTCTCCCTCTCTCTCTTTCTCTGTCTCAAAAGTACATAAATAAACATTAAGAAAATAAATAAATAAAATAAACTCTAAATTTTATTCCATTGGTTGCTTGTTTTTATGGCAGTACTGTAATATTTTAATTATCATTTTACATACTATTATAATTTATTTTCTAACAGGTCAAAAATTCTACCATTACTATAATTTTCAAAATCTCTTATTTAGTTTCATGTATTATTCTTCCAGATGAACTTTGGAATCATTTGTTGAGTTTCCAAAAATATATCCTCAAACCCACTGGGATTGCACTGAATTTATTTATTTATTTGGGAAGAATTGACATCTTGATAATATTAAGTCTTCTTAGTTGGTAACATGATATAGTTCTCCATTTAGACATGTTTTCTTTATGTCCTTCAACAACAATATTGTGGTTTTCTTCACAGAGAGTCTGCACATTTCTCATGAGTTTAACTCTTAGGTGTTCTATATTGTTTTGCTATTAAGAATGTATTTATTTTCTAATTTGTAATTGCTTTAAAATAAGAAAATATTGAGCTTTATTCTGTAATACGACTCTACTAATCTTTCTTATAAATCCTAGTTGCTTTGCAGATTATTCTTTTGAATTTTATACATAGACAATGATGCCATCTACAAACAATATTAGTTTTTCTTCTTCTTTTTCAATATTTGTATTTTATTTGTACAAAATTTGTATTTATTAATTTGCTTTCTTACCCAACTGCATTGGCAAATTTTTCCAGAATAATGTTAATTAGTAATAGAAGTAGCAGGCATACTTGTTCTTGATTATAATAGGAACACATCTACTGTTTTACTGTTAGAGTGGCTTTTTTCTAGACCATGTATAGTTGACTCTATTAAAAGTATTTTTATTTTTCCATCTAATGATCACTGTCTTTTAATTGATATGTGGATCATTTACCATTAATGTAACTATTGATGGTTGCATGTAAGTCTATTTTTATTTTACTCTTTTTTTTTTCTTTTTTTTGCTTGTCTCCTCTGGTTTTATTCCTTTATTTCCTTTTCTTATCTTCTTTTTCTTTTCTTTTTTGGTAGCTCAATTAATTTATTGGCTTGTTTTCTATATATCTTTGTATTTTTTTTTAGTGCTTGCTTTAGAGGTTATGATATATATATATATATATATATACACACACACACATCTATATACACACACACACATATATATACACACACACACATATATATGTATATATATATATATATGTATATATATATACAGCTAAGTTAATATCTTTCCAATTCAAACAAAATGCAGAAGCAAAATTTGGAGCTATAGAGTGTTTTGGACAAAAAGTGAAATTAATCTAATTGTATTTTAACAAGATAACTTTGTTGCTCTGTTGAGAAAAGACTAAGGGTACAAAGGCTAAAGTAGGAAGACTATTACAAGTATAAGGAAAAAATATAAGGAGTTTACTTCTATTACTATTTTGCTGAGGGATTTTATCAAGAAAAAATGTTAATTTTGTCAAATGTTTTTTTCTGCTTCTACCAAAGTAATTATTGAAGTAATCATTTTATCCTGTTAATGTGGTGAGTTTTATGGATTTCTTTTTCTCTTTTTTTAAAATTTTTTTTCAATGTTTATTTTCTTTTTGACAGAGAGAGAGAGCACGAGCGGGCGAGGAACAGAGAGAGAGACACAAAATCTGAAGCAGGCTCCAGGCTCTGAGCTGTCAGCACAGAGCCCGACACGGGGCTCGAAGTCACAGACTGCGAGATCATGACCTGAGCCTAAGTCGGATGCTCAACCGACTGAGCCACCCGGCACCCCTATGGATTTATTTTTCAATGCTAAATCAACTTTGCATTTCTGGAATATACCCCACTTGGTCGTGAGGTATTATTCTTGTTATAACTTTGTTAATGTAACATTTGCTAAGTGGGATACAGGTGCTGGTTGGTGAGCTATGGTTCTACAAATGACCACAAGAGAAATTGAAATAGAGGATTATTACTCATAGGTCCTGAAGCAAGTATACAGTAGGTCTCAAGGTGGTCACATAGGGACATCAAGACAGAGTATAGGCAGAGAATGAGACAGGACCTGTGGCACAGGCATTTATTAGGGTCCATGGCAGGAATGCTTTGGGGTTCCCAGGCTAAGGCTGTTTTGCTCAATTCAAACCAAAAAGAATGGGGTTTGGGTAAGCTCTGTGAAGGTCTTATCTAAGGAGCATGTGAGGAAGACCCTGACAGGCCGAGGAGACTGTTAATTGCAAGGGCTGTTGGAAAACTCAAATGAGGAACTTATATTTGTTTGTGGGCTATTATCTGGGGCATGTGCTTGCAGTGAGGGGACTAGTGTCTGTTTAAGTAAACAAAATGGATGCTGAGGCATCAATATCATGAGGTAGTTTAGCTAACTCTTGACAATTATTTTTATATGTTCAGATTTGATATGTTAATATTTTGTTAAAGAATTTTGAGAGTATTCATGAGGAATATGGGTTTATAATCTTGTTTTTGCAAGATTTTTGTCTAGTTTTGGTATTAGGATTATCTTAGTCTCATACAATGAATTGAGAAAATTTTCAAATGTGTCCTTTCTAGGGTCCCACCTGAATGCTTGGGTATTCAGCCAAGTCTCTTCATTGGGCTTGTCAAAACACAAACATCTCTCAGTATTGTGATAGCTTTGGAATCTGCATTAGTCTCATGGCCCTTGAATAGTTCCCTATAAGACCTCTTGGAATCTTGCTCTGTGGATGCATAACTTAGTGTTTATCCAGAGACTAAAAGGGATCTCTATGCAGATATATGGAGCTATTATTCTATACAACTGTGGTGCCTTTCCTCACAAATTTCACTTTGATTTCTCTACTCGGCAAGGTTTCTGCTCCCTATTTGTGATCCACTGTCTGTGCTGCTATTTGTAAGATGCTTCCAGGCAGAAGCATACCACTTATTTCATTATAGCAAAAATTATATATCTAGACACGTCGAATTTGAGATTTCTATTAGGTAGCCAGATAGCAAAGTATGGTAGACTATTGAATGCATGAATTTGGAATTCATGGATAAGGCCCTTGAATGGATAAGGTCCTTGGAAGTCCTTTCCTCCAAGTTTCTCCTTCTGCTTTTTGGTTTGCTTCTGTTTTTCTGTTTAGGGTAATAGGCTTTCCTCAATTGTCTCTCGATCTTGGTGATTCCATCTTATTTAAGAGCTAAGAGGCTCTGTTTCTGTGTGTCCATGGGTTTTAAATGATGTGCTTCATGGTTGGGAGATAGAAGTGGGCCATTTCTTTGGAAGAAAGATGCACATTCATATATGCATATATTAAACACACATGCATATATTTTTTCAGTGAGTCATTTTCTCCAGAGCAAAGTTCTTTAATCCATTACTTAAGAGTTGTAAAATCCTGACTACCAGTATTCTGAGAAGCAAGTCAAAAGTGGGGGCTCCCAATATCAAATATCATCATTTGGTATGTTCTCTCCAATATTACCCCCTCTTTTTTTTTAAAATATGAATCTTACCCCAATTCTCAATGAGCCAGGATCAAATCCTGGATTTGGTTTAGTATGCAAGAGAAGAAAGCCTTCAACATTCTGCCAAGGTTGGGGAAGAGTAGTCACCCACCTGATAGCATGAGCTGGTAGTCCAGGAATCCTACTGCTGCTTCTTTGGACTTTTCAGTCAGTTGCCCATATTTAAGTCCACCTATACACTCTCTTTCTGGGATACCTGAGGATTCAAATTACTGAGGTTGTTTTGGATCCTGCAACTCGAATCAGTTTGGTTCTGGGTTTCCTTCGTGGCCAATTTGCTTTCAGCTTTCTCTGGGCTGCTAGTCATTCTACTTGTGCATCTGCTTTCTTGTTTCCAAATTTGTGTGGCTTTCATGTCCTTTGCTATTTTCTTTATACCTATGAGTTCCTATCTTAAATTCCTTTTAAGTTATTTTAGTGAGGTTTCAGGAGAGGTTGAATTAATATTAACACTAACTTCTATTTTCTCTCTAATTATAAATTGACTAGTCTCTCTCTCTTTCTCTCTCTCTCTCTCTGCCTTTTCCTCCCTCACTCTCTTCCCTTTTGTCTCAATTTCTGTT
Source organism: Puma concolor (assembly GCF_028749965.1). Lineage (NCBI taxonomy): Eukaryota > Metazoa > Chordata > Mammalia > Carnivora > Felidae > Puma > Puma concolor. The sequence continues at coordinate 19,593,020 of NC_141673.1, read as the reverse complement.
TTAATATCTCTTTCTCTCTCTCTTAATTCAGAGCTCTTTCAACCCTTGGCATATCTTTTTCAGCACAGAAAATGTTTTTCTTATTATATCATTGATTGTAGTGCTTTTATTTTATTTTATTTTATTTTATTTTATTTTATTTTTTAGTGTTAATTTATGTTTGAGACAGAAGAGAGACAGAGCATGGGCGGGGGGGGGGGGGGGGCGGCAGAGAGAGAGGGAGACACAGAATCCGAATCAGGCTCCAGGCTCTGAGCTGTCAGCACAGAACCTGACACCGGGCTCGAACTCACGGGCTGCCAGATCATGATCCGAGCGAAGTCAGATACTTAACTGAGCCACGTAGGCACTCCTGCATTTTTTGTAGCCACTTTCTTTAAGATCTAACCCTGGGATTATCCTCTATGTAAATCAAATCTGACCTCCCCAAGCAGAGCCAATCTCTTCATTCTCTGTATTTCTGTAGCACTTTGAATAATCTTCTGTCATAGCACTCATCACAGTGTTTTGTCAAGTAAGTTTTTTTTTTTTTTTTTTGTATTCATCCTCTGACTGTAAATTCCTTGAGGCATATTTTATGCAGTCAGTATATGTCAGGGTAATGAGCATGTGAAACAGTGTGACCTAGAGGGGTTTCTGATAAGGTGAAGAGGCACAGACAAGAAATGAAAATCGGTTCTCAGATATAGAATTATTAGACTAAGCTATAATATAAACCAAGATCCAGAGATCTAGCGTTGCATAGAAATGTTCATTACAGCCTTGCTTATCATGATAAGAAATGGTGAACATCAATGAGGGAATGTTAAGAACACCATAATATATTCTTTTGGTGATTATCTTTGTTACAATAAAAGAAAATTTAGAAGAATTCACACAAAAAGTTATGTGATAGAGTGTTAAGTTTAAAAAGCAAAATACAGGGGCGCCTGGGTGGCTCAGTTGGTTAAGTGTCTGACTTTGGCTCAGGTCGTGATCTCACAGTTCGTGAGTTGGAGCCCCTTGTCAGGCTCTGTGCTGACAGCTCAGAGCCTGGAGCCTGCTTTGGATTCGGTGTCTCCCTCTCTCTTTGCTCCTCCCCCACTCATGCTCGCTCACTCTCTCTCTCTCTCTCTCTCAAAAATAAATAAAACATAAAAAAATTAAAAAGCAAAATACAAAATTTTATATGCTGTATGTTAAAAAAAAAACCTATACACAGAAAAATATACTGGTTGTCTTCAGGTAGTAAAAATAAGGGTGGTTTTTTTATATTATCCAGTGTTTTAATAAAAAAAAATATGTACTGTTTTTAGAGTAAAAAAAAAAGAAAGAAATTTTTAAAAAATCATGAAAATGGGAAAACTTGTTACAGCAAGTTGAGGACTTTCTAAGTCACAATCTAAGGTTTATTGAGAGGGAGGGCAGGAAGAGGCATGAAAAAGAGGATTCAGAAGCGTTTATCACTGGTCAATGAGTGAAAGGCTTTAACTGAGTAAAAAGGACATGTGCATTGTGTTGTGAAGAAAAACCAGTAAATGACATTAGATGAGAAAGCAGTCCTGTAAACTGAATACCAATGAATTTTTTGAATCATTCCATTTTAAACTGAGCCTCAAAATCCTTCTTGCTGCTTACTGCCTCTTTTAAGAAGGGGGAGGGCATGGTTTAACATGAGACCTGTTAGTTTGGGTAGCATTGAATGAAGTTATTGGGTATTGGGCACAATTGAGGATGGATGGATGGGGATTCTGTGTGTTTCTGTATTGATAAAAGAATTTAGTGACTGTTTTATGTAATATGTTGGGTGGTGGTCAGGGAAGGGAGTTTCTCTAGGATTTCTACCTTGGCTCATAGTGCTTACCATGATAATAATAATAATAATAAAGCTTATTAACAATTACCTACCAGATTTAAAAGTTTTGTCTTGTATTCCTCCTCTGACTGTCAAATTCTTTTATAGTGCTTATATTTGATGTATAGGAGAGGATAATTATGTATCCAGTTTCACAGAAACAGTATTTTTTGCCTAAATCATATGTATTGACTATATTGATAGACCCAAATTTGCCCAAGAAAAGTGTGTTTTGCCTTGACTCTGTAGTTTTTGCCTTGGTCTGTTAGCATCTCTTGACCTTTTTAGTTCCATGGGCCCTTTTTGCCATCTGATAAAGATTATAATAAGATATATTGAATTATAAAGAGAACATTCTGTACAGTTATCAAAATATTAAATCTATAGAATAGTCATATATGTGCTTCTTTATTAATACATTAAATTATAAAACAAGTCATTTAAAATATAGCTAAGTTAGTTTTATTTATTAAAGACATTATAAAGAGTTTGCTGCTTAACTTATATGAGAACATTAAATTCTAGGGCAGACTCTGACTTACCTCTTTCAATGATCAACCGATAATTATAGGTAGGGAGTCCTGGAAAGCAATATGGGTCTGTGTCCCCTATGTGAAAACATGCACCTTTATTTATTTATTTGTTTAATGTTTATTTATTTCTGAGACAGAGAGAGTCAGAGCATGAGTGGGGGAGGGGCAGAGGGAGAGGGAGACACAGAATCAGAAGCAGGCTCCAGGCTCTGAGCTGTCAGCACAGAGCCTGATGCGGGACTCGAACTCCCAAACTGAGATCATGACCTGGGCCGAAGTCGGTCGCTCAACTGACTGAGCCACGCAGGCGCCCCGAGAACATGCACCTTTCAAGTGGGAACATTTGAGGATACAGTGGACAAGTGACTATGGTATGCACAATAGTTATTCAATAGGTGGTTATCCATGTTGCATCCTGAGTATTATTTAGGCAGGAAGATAGCAACAAGTTAGCTATCACCATAATTTTGAAGTAGTGATACATGTAAACGCTGTTTTTAGATATCTGTAGTAACTATAATGATATATAAAAATGTTTGTGATTTGTTTTGGTGACAAGGCTATAGATGCTGCTGATACTGCTGTGATTTGTTGCCTATATTTATACTCAAGGGAAAAGCCAAGTCAGAGTCTAGTGAGGAAGAAAAGATATAATTTTTTCACCCACCCATGGTCATGAAACTCAAATTCTACCCTTGAATCCAAGGTTAAGCATGTTTGCCTTAGATTCTTTATCCTAGTCTCACTCATGACCCTAAACTATATTAGTCATGGATTTTTAGACAGTAACATTGGAGCCGATCTTCATTCTTTCTCTGCCATAGTGCTTTAGTTTAATTGGTATTGAATCTTGAAGGTGTTTTTGGCAAAAGTGTTTGATTCTAGATGGTGAAATCTGAGAAGAGTGAACTAGGCCACAAACCATGGAGCCTGTTTGTTTTCAGATCTAAAAAATGACTTGCTCTAAGAACAAACTTGCCCTGCTTTTCTTTAGGACTTGAGAAAGGTTGAGCCCATTTTTGTTTTCATGTTGAAACTTTTTCTTTGTCAACCACAGGAAGAGATCTGAATCAGAGACATGTGGTGTGATGTCTGGCCCCCAGAGGTATAGTTAAACCAACAGAGCTATCTTGCAAAGCATAGCCTGAATTTATGGTTTTAATCAAAGCAATGAGTCTGGATTTGTTTACGTGTGTGTGTGTGTGTGTGTGTGTGTGTGTGTGTGTGTGTGTGTGTGTATTAATAGAGATAGTGTGTATGGGGAAAAAGAATCTTTATTTCTGCTCTAGGTTTAGATCCAGTCAGAAAGCTGTAGTGAACCCTAATCCTGTAACCTATACTGAGTTTTCCAAATGTATAAATTTAAGGTATATATATTTGAGCTATGTATAGTATCAACCATGTTAATGGAAAATAGTTTTACTATGTTAGATCTAGTATTTCTCCCAGATACTATGGCTTTGAAGCCATTCTTCTAATTTAAAATTATAAAATTGAGCACATTGTCCACAAGTGAACACATTGTACCTAATTCTTTATGTGCACTCTTCCTGGGGTTTGGAAAAATAACAATGACTCTTATTTTGTGTCGGATTCTCGATGGAGAACAAGGAATAGGGACTTAAGGTTTGCGTTTGAAAGTTCTCCGGTTCCACTTTTGTTACACAGATAAGTCCTCATAGGCAGTCCAAAATGGGTACTAGAAAAAAGACTGCTTTTAAGAGAAATCATTTTAAACGGTGGCAAAAAATTTAAGATAAGTAGCGAAAAAGCTTTAATTAGAGCATTAGTTTGAAAAAGAAATACAGTCCCTAAAACAAATTTATTTTATTTAGCTTTTGTCTATGCATTGATTTAAAATAAGAAATGAGGGGCGCCTGGGTGGCGCAGTCGGTTAAGCGTCCGACTTCAGCCAGGTCACGATCTCGCGGTCCGTGAGTTCGAGCCCCGCGTCAGGCTCTGGGCTGATGGCTCAGAGCCTGGAGCCAGTTTCCGATTCTGTGTCTCCCTCTCTCTCTGCCCCTCCCCCGTTCATGCTCTGTCTCTCTCTGTCCCAAAAATAAATAAACGTTGAAAAAAAAAATTTAAAAAAAAAATAAAATAAGAAATGAATCAAATGTTGTAACTTGGCATGCATTTTCTGAAAAATGGTATGATAGTAGGTATGACATTTTTATCTTCTATTTTTTTTAGTGTAATCACATAGTCTTTTTTTTTTTTTTGCAAAAATTTTCAAGAGCTTCTCTACTTTTCCCAACAACTTTATTTCTTACTTTTATATTCAAATTATTCTCGTTTAGGAACCTACTTTGTTTTTTTATTTTGCAAGACCTGAATTTCCCTTTTTGATATATTTGCTTTGTGCTGTCAAATGTTAAGGAGTCTGCATTTCCATGAGGGTAGATGTTAGTGTATTTATTACATGGGAAGGGATGTTGAGTGGTAACAAATTTTATAGGTGGCTAGTTCTTTAGTGAAGAATTTCAGGTTATAAATATCATTGCCCTATACATCCACCTAACTGGGTAGACGGGCACTCATTTCCCAATTCCCCTTTTAAATATTAATTAATGAAGACACTTGAAGAAATAAGAAGTTAAGGTAATACTAACACCCTGGCTTATCAGCCAAAGATTTGGCCTATACCAGAAGGAATTTCTAATAATCAAATTGTGGAAAGGCTCTGAGGAGGAAACTGGGATTGAGCTGGTAAATTCTGGAATACGTCTACCCATTTCCATGATGTCATCTACCTTGGAGACAGGGAGCTTTCACTGACCAGGGGGGTAAAAGTGAGTAAAAGAGTATCTTGTGTATTCTGTCTTTATATCTTTTCCAAAACCACCCAAGGCATTAGCTCTTTTTATCTTGAACTCCCTGTAATCTCTCTCTCTCTCAAATAGTATTTTCAAAGTTCATTTGAAGGTGAAAATTTGCTCTAATGCATTCTGTTGTGCAATGGACAATCAGAGGTGTTTTGTGAGTAGACATGTGAAGAATGTAAGAATAATGATTATATATAACAATACTACTCTTACAACTGATAACAATAGTGGCTAGCATTGAACACCTACTATACAGTAGGCACTCACTAAGGAACTTACCAGGTCTTTACAACAACTCTATGATATCGGTTGCTGTTATTATTTCCATCTTACTAATGAGGAAACTGATAAGACAGACAGGTTTAGTGACTTGCCCATAGTCACATAGCCAATAAGCAGGAGGTCAGAATTTGAACCTAGGTATTTGACTTCAGGGTCCATAGCATAACCACTGTCTTGCTGGCTCCCTGCAGAAAGAAAGGGCAGAAACCAGAATGGTTATGAGAGCAGATTAAGTTAGAGCGGTGTTACATATTTGGATTTCCCCAGATCAATAAGAATACTAAAGGCACTGGATATTTCAAAGTCTGTCATCACTTAAAAAAAACAAAACAAAAACAAACCTAGTGTAAAGAGCATGTGGCTTGCAGCCAGAGTGCTTGGTTCCAATCCCCGTCCTACCAATTTAGATGTCTCCCATTGTTTTTAGTGTGGGTGAATATTCAGTGTTGAACTAGTAACTTATGCTTTTTTTTCCTCTTTAGAATTGCTGCTGTTAAGAAGAGAGTTGGTCCTGAGATCCTTTCCCCAGGTAAGTGGTGTAACATGGTAGAAAAAGGCATGTGTTCTAAAAGCCTAAGACTTAGGTAAAGTTAAGAAGATTCAGAATATAGACAAAATGTTTCTGAGAAACAATATAGACAAAATGTTTCTGAGAAACAATATGAGAAAGAATGTGGATGCTTCTTGTTTTACCAGACAAGGAAAGGATTCCTCAGGGCTGACAGGAGAGAGGTTCTATGGAGAGGTATTGATGAAAGCGGGGGGCTTAGGGGTCCCAGAGAAAGGGTTCCTGCTCCCTGGACATCTGGGGAGGTGCCAGACCTTAGCGAAGTTGGGGATGGGATGGGCGCTGACTCAGATACCATGTCCTTCATATCCAAGAAGATAAAGCCGTGCCAGCCTCACAGAGGGTCATATTCCTTAACATGGCATGGAAACAGGAAGAAAAACAATCCTGTTCTATTCTCAGCATGGTATGGAAGAAGCAAAGAGAACTGTAGATTCTGAAGCAGCCATTTAGACAGGAAAGAGGACAGCTTCTTGTTAAGCTCTGTGGACTGATGACTGAAGAGCTATTGGGATAGTGGATGTCTCAGTGGACATCTGTGTAAAGAGGTGATCTCAGCCCTAGATCTGCTCTATTCCCTCCCTCACAATCAACATCAGCTTCCCAGAACTTAGACACAACTCAACAGAAGAGAAAAGTAGCTGCAGTTCCAGACTAATAAAATTCAATTGCTATCCCAATAACATTTATGTGCTTGTATTTATCCGGGTTTGTACTTTAAGATCCCCAGATACTATACTGCTTAGTCTCTAACGTTTTCTTTTGTTTTGTTTTTGTGGCTAATTCTTTAGCTGATCCTCTAAAATTATATTTTACTCAAATTGCCCAATTTATCAAGCACTTACATGTACTTACATATTCTTCCCTCCCCCAAATTTTAATTAACTTCAAAGCAGGTAATATATGTGTACTTGGTAAAAAATTCAAAAGGTATCAGCTAGTGTACAATGGGACATAAGTCTCCCTCCTACCCTTACTCCTCAGTCTTACCACTGCTGTCAGTTTTTCATGTTTCTTAGGATGTCATGTGTACCTGTTATCATATGTTTATACAGTCTAAAAACAGGCCCACAATCATATTTTACACACTGCTCTGTACCTTGCCTTTTCCATGTAACAAGATGTCTTGGATATTATTCCACAGTTGTATTTGACATTCCATTCTAGAGATGCATCATGATTTATCTGAGCAATTGGTGGGAATTTAGGTTGTTTCCAGATTTTTGCTATTAAGAATAGTGGTATGAGGCATTTGTTTGTACATACTTCTTTGCATCTTATTTGAATACTAGAAGTAGGACATAGGAATGACAATATGTGCATTTAAAATTTTAACAGACAGGGGCGCCTGGGTGGCGCAGTCGGTTAAGCGTCCGACTTCAGCCAGGTCACGATCTTGTGGTCCGTGAGTTTGAGCCCCGCGTCAGGCTCTGGGCTGATGGCTCAGAGCCTGGAGCCTGTTTCCGATTCTGTGTCTCCCTCTCTCTGCCCCTCCCCCGTTCATGCTCTGTCTCTCTCTGTCCCAAAAATAAATAAACGTTGAAAAAAAAAATAAAATTTTAACAGACAATAAACAAAATAAAATAAAATAAAATAAACATTTTGTTAGACACTGTTTGGTGGTTCTCATTGGAATTATACCGTGTGAAGTCCCATGGTAATCCCATGAAATCCCACCTAATATATAAGTGCCTGTCTCTCCTTTTATCAAACTTAAATTTTTTTTCTCGCTTGATAAGTGAAAATTAGTATCTCATTGTAGTTTATTATTTTATTATTTTATTTTAAAAATTAATTTGTATTTTCTTCTGTACTCTTTTTCTTTTATCTTCTCAAGCCCTTTGCTCACTTTTCTTGTTGATTTTTATGTTTTATGTGTTCATAAAATACATTATACATCTTATGAAGTTAGCCCTTTATAATATGTTTTGTGAATGTTTTCTTCCAGTTTATTGTTTGTGCTTTGATTTTGTTTATTTCTTTAGATGATTTAGACTTTTTATTCATATATAGTTTAATTCATCAATCTTTTATGGTTTTAGTCAGACTCTTCCCACTCAAGAGATTTTCTTTTTAAACCTCATGCTTTCTTTCAGTACCTTTTTCTTTTTTTCTTTTTCTGTTTAAATCTTTCTCATTGAGGAACTTATTGTAAAGGGAAAAAACCAGAATGTTAATTGCCGTGTTTATGAGATTCCATTTATAACTTTGACTTTAAATTAAGTTCCTGATGACTCATGTGCAATGGAATAAGATTCTACTTTGTACCTTCAAAATCATGTTTAAATTGCTTGTTTAATTTACTTGCAAATATAAGTTCTGCAAGAAAAAAAGTCTTCAATATACTTTTCAAGACTCCTAAAAAAGCCATCCACTCTGGGTGAGTTAATTGTAACAAGATTGGAGTGGAGAGAAGGTCAGGAGGAGTGTCTAACTATTGTAAACTTAGAGAGCAAATTCAAACCATGACAAACCTGGTTTACAGTTTGATGTGAACAAAGACAATTCTCTAGGGCCAACATTCTAAAACAAGAATTTATATTCTCAACATTCTAAGTCAACAGTCCTTGAAATTATTAAGACAAACCTTTGAATATTATAGGAAAACTGTCTTATTCTGTAAACTTGGGTAGAAATTTGACTTTAAGATAACATGATACAGAATAAGTATAGTTTTAATTTAAATTTTATGGTAACTGATATATAAATATTATGTGAACTCCTTCATTATCTAGCTAGAACAAAGAGTAATGGCTAGCCCAATGCTTCGCATTTTTAAAAGCACTCATGTCCCAACTAAAAGTTTCTCATTAAATAATGTTGAAATGCATTGTTTTCATTACAACTCTTCCTCTAACCCAGGCTGAGTCAAAGACCTTGGGCACAGAATAATATCCTTTAACTGATATGAATACTAGACTTCAGCTGTATGATGTCGCAAAAGATTGCACTTTGAATTTAACTCAGTTGAAAACTATGTTGCAATAATATCCTGTTTTCAGGCTTACTGATTTTTATTATTCTTAAACTTTAAAAAATTTAATTTTTAATTACACAACAAAATGAATGCATTCAGTTTTGAAAACTTTAAATATAATAGATAAAGCTAAAATCCTTTTTGTAGAGACTCCTTTACCTGTTTTCTTCTCTTCCAAAAAATCCCAGCCTCAGACTGTTATGAGTTTGGTGCTTATGTTTGCAGTTGTGTTACTTTGTTATTGAGTGATATACTTTTTAGATCTATTCACATTGAAACATTTAGATCTTGGGGTGCCTGGGTGGCGCAGTCGGTTAAGCGTCCGACTTCAGCCAGGTCACGATCTCGCGGTCCGTGAGTTCGAGCCCCGCGTCGGGCTCTGGGCTGATGGCTCGGAGCCTGGAGCCTGTTTCCGATTCTGTGTCTCCCTCTCTCTCTGCCCCTCCCCCGTTCATGCTCTGTCTCTCTCTGTCCCAAAAATAAATAAAAAATGTTAAAAAAAAAAAAGAAACATTTAGATCTTGTTAGTTTCTTTCAATTGTTACACAATATTCCATCAAATGGAATATTGCATATTTATTCACATTACTCTATTGATGAACATGTATTTTTCTTTCAGTTTTTCATTATTATGAATGACATTGCAATTAATATGCTTGTAAATGTCTCCTTATGTTCCAGTGATGATTTTTTTTAAGGAAAAAGTTCTAACATAGGATTTTTGGGGTTATGAGGTATGAGCATTTTGAGTTAATATACTGTCAAATTATCCTCCAAAGTGGCTGTATTCATTCCTGCTTCTACCAGTAGTGTATAAGAATACTGATTGCCCCCAAATCTTTTCAACACTTGATTTTGTCAAACATTTAAAATTATTGCTAATTTGGTGAATGTGAACGAGTATCTCATTATTTTAATTTGTATTTCACTGATTACTACTGAGTTGATTATCTTTTCATATATACATTGGCCATTCAAGTTTCTTCCTCTGTGAATTACCTGTTCATCTCCTTTGCTCATTTTTCTTTTGCCCTGCTTTTCTTTTGTCTTTTTTCTTTCTTCTTCTTCTTTTTTTTAATCGTTTAAAAATTTTTAAATGTTTTATTGTTTAATTTTGAGAGAGAGAAACAAAGTGCAAGTGGAAGAGGGGCAGAGAGAGAGGGACACACAGAATCCAAAGCAGGCTCCAGGCTCTGGGCTTTCAGCACAGAACCCTATGCGGGGCTCAAACTCAAGAAACTTGAGATCATGACCTGAGCCAAAGTCGGATGCTTAACCTACTGAGCCACCCAGGCTCCCCTGGGCTGCTTTTCAGTGTAAATTTTCAAATTCTTATAGGATTGTTAGAATTCTTTATATTTTTCCAGTTATTAATTTTACATTATTTAGGTTGCAAACTATTTTATCCATGCCTATTGATTATTGCAGTTTCTTTTGAATATGTGGATTGGTATCTTTCATCATCTCTGGGAAATTATCATGCATCTCTTCAAATATTGTCCTTGTTACACGACTCTTTTCTACTTTTCCTATCAAATTAATCTTTGACCTTCTCTATCTTCTTTTGTTTTTTCACTCATATTTTTTTTTATTTGCTGTATTTTTCTTTCTCTCTATGCTACATTTTGGGTGACTTATTATGGTCTGTTTTCCAGTTTAGTAATTCTCTCTTTTGCTTTGTTCAGTCTGTTGCTAAAAACATCTAATTCAGTTTTTAAAATTAGATAGTCTATTTCATTGTTTTTTTTTCATATCTTGTAGGTTGCATTATATAATTTCTACTTCCCTCCAGATATTTTTAATCTTGACCTTATTTCTTTAACCTTTGCAAGCTTGTTTGTTATATAATCTGTGTCTGATTATTCCAATATGTGACATTTTTGTGGATCTCTTTTTGCTGGCTGTTTGTGTTTCTGTTCTCACTCATGGTATCATGTTGCCTTGTGGGCTTGATTATTTTTGATTATATACTACCAATTGTCCTTGAAAAATTATTTGTGAGGACTCCCTAGGGCATAGGGTAATGTTTTCTCCTCTAGTTAAGATTTGCATTTATGCCTGTCAGATTCCCAGAGGCATAAACAGTGCAGAACCACTTTAAACTAAATTTACAGCTTGTGGTTTCCTGGACCACCCCATTGATGTAAGTTAGGGCTGAAAATCTATGCAAGAGATCGTTTGTGGTTACCATTTTTAAGAAGCAGGTTTTTCTTATTCTATTTTCCCCCCTCTGTTTTGCTCAGCATGAAATCCCACCCTCCTCAAGTTCCCTGCATGTGGGTTGTGGTTAGGAAGGTGCATTTACTTACTTCAGAGTTTTATTTAATGTGCTTATCTCATCTATGGTTCCTCACAGCTGGTGATGTCTGGACTTTGACTCATGTACTCCATGCCTCTTTGTGTTATCTAAATTGCAGCCCATCTTAATCTGGATCAGCAGATGTCCTCGGGAGGGAAAAAGCAGCTTTGTGGCTATTTATTTTCTAGATATTTACTTTCTTCTAGAGTTTGCCTTGGCATTTCATCCTATCCTTTGAATTGTTTGATGGTTTTAAGAAAATGATTTTAGCAATTAGAATTGGTATGAATAAACTACCTTCCATTTCTGAAATTGGACGTTGTAGGAAATCTTTTAAATTTACCTAATTGCTCACAGAATTCTTTCTTTTTCCTTAAAATTTAAAAATATCACCAGGATGTTTTAAGGTGACAACTTATGAAAGTTAATTCTTCCTGATACAAAGTAACTCATTTTGTTTTACTGATTTTCAGGGTTTTTTTTCCCCAGGGAAATAAAATCTTCATTTTACTGCATCTTTATTTATCACTGTTGTTTCATTTCTTCCAATCATTGCTTTAGAAACTGAGTCCCTCATGTCTATCATTTTCATTTTTTGGTTCCTTTATATTGTAGGACAGTTTGTCAAGCTTGTCTACCACATAAGTGATTTTTCCTCCCTGTAGTGTTGTTACTATTTTAATTTCTACTTCTAGTCATGTATAAGATATTTATGACATTATTTACTTCTTTATAGGTTTAAATTTTTTGGCACTTTTCTTTTGCCTTAATATTTAGTTATTTTCAAGTCATGTTTCTTTACATAAATGATGATTTTTGTAACTTTATTGGGTATTATGTCCTAGTATAAATCTTTTATAAAAATAGTTTTATCTTTCTTTTTTTATGTTTATTTATTTGTTTTGAGAGAGAGAGAGAGCAGGGGAGGGGTAGAAAGAGAGGGAGAGAGAGCAACCCAAGCAGACTCCACACTGTCAGCCCAGAGTCCTATGTGGGGCTCAGTCTTAACAACTGTGAGATCATGACCTGAGCTGAAATCAAGAGTCAGACACTTAACTGACTGAGTCACCCAGGAGCCCCAGTTTTATCTTGATTATTAATCACAGCATTTGTATCTTTCCTTGTTTCGGTCTATTGTGATTTTATTTATTCATTTTCAAAAGTTTTTATCATTTTAAAAAACTGAGATAACAATGACATTTAAATGGTGAATTCCATTGAAAAGAGTTAACCAAGGAGATGAAATGTAAGCATCTACCATACAATAAAAGCTAAAACAGTTGAACTGTAACATTTAATCATGTAAACAGGGGCACCTGGGTAGCTAGCTCAGTTGGTTAAGCATCAGACTCTTGACCTTGGCTCAGGTCATGATCTCATGGTTTTTGGGATGGAGCACGGTGTCAGACTCTGTGTTGGCAGCATGGAACCTGCTTGGGATTCCTTCTCTCAACCTCTTTCTCTGCCCCTCCCCTGCTCATGCTCTCCACCCACCCCCCAAATAAATAAACATCAAAAAATTTAAACATGCAAACAATTATTTTTTTAACATAAAGGTAAGGAAGAAGATACTTAAGTCTTATTTATACACAGGCATTTTTAGTAGTATATAAATGTGAGAAATCATCTGGGTTTCAAAAGAAGATAGAAGTGGAAATTTCTAAGGTAAACCTTAGGAATGTGAATGCTTAGATGTTTTCTATTCCTCTAATTCCTTCTTATTTATTAAAAGAAGTAGAGAAATGAGTATAAATGAGCATTGAGACAACTTGTGGATATACCTGTTGACACCACTTGTAAGAAATATTTGTTCTGGGGACGCCTGGTTGGTTCAATTTGTTGAATGTCCGACACTGGGTTTTTGCTCAGGTCATGATTCCAGGATCGTGGGATTGAGCTCTGAGTCAGGCTCTATGCTGGTTGTGGAGCCTGCTTAAGATTCTGTCTCTCTCCCTCTGTCCCTCTGCCCTGCTTACGTGTGCTCTCTCTCTTTCTCAAAAAACAAAACAAAAGGTAAATTTATTCTGAAAGTCCTTGTCCAGTCAATAGAAAAATACATTCAGAAAACCATTTTAGAACTCAAGTGCAAAGTTTCTATTCTGGAGAAGCTCAGAGTCTAGTTGGGGACTGATCGGTACAAACATTAAATAAATATTTACAATGTGATATTCTCTCTCTCTTTTCCCCTCCCCAACCAGTAGATGTAAAAATGATTTATACAAATGATACATATAATTATAATAGTATAATATGATAATTATATATTTGTATATATAATTTATTTTTATATATCATATACCTTGGGATATACAGGGAAAATGAAGCATCTGTGTATACAAACCGAAGTTGGCAACAAAGATAACATTTGTGTGAAATATTTTACCCTTTTAGTTTCCTCTGGAACCCAGAAGCCATTGGATTCCTGAAATTTTAAACCTGAACTCAGATATGCCAATAATTGCATATCAAATGCCCACTAGTAGCTAAGCGTCTGTATACAATAGCATACAAAAATCTGGAAGGTGATAAAAATGGTGCAAATAGGTTCCCCATTTCTTTTCCAAGAAAAACCTCCTAATGGGCTGTTGATGATCTAATCAGGTCAAGTGCTCTCTGAGTTGCCCTCTTTATACAGAGTCAGCAAGCATAACATTTTGTTAACCTATTGACACAGAGGAAATTTGTTTTCCATCTGACCTTTTACAGTAACTACTCAAAATTACTTTCTCTTCAACTAACAAAGTTAATGAATAAATTATCCAGCTGTAACACTTATAGACAGGAGCATTTACAATTTTTATTTTTATTCCTGATCATTTGGTTTTTGCTTTAGCCATTGCTTTTTTCCCTAGGAAAAAGTTTTAATTTTTACTGAAAATTTGCAGCTGTGGTTTAGAGAGTAATACTCTTGAACTGTTTGGAACCAATCACATATTCACAAAGTAATTTGTTACTTTGCAGATATTACAATTATAGATGTTGAAATGGTCCCGCAATAATTTTATGATGCATAGAAATGCTATTAAGAATTTGTAACCATTTGTATAAGATAGAATAAAAGTTTGACTTTGGGCTACATATAAACAAAGGGCTTCCTAAGGAAATAGTTATTAAAAATACATGGGGCATTTTAAACCTGAGAATAAACTCTTTTCCAAAATGGAAAAATAAATTATGGGTCTTTGCTCTCATTCTTTATAAAATCTCAATTCTCAAAATTCACCAAAATTTTGTTAAATGTATTCATTCAAATTACTAAAGTTTTTTTTAAAAATGATAACACTTAATTTTGAATTGTTCTCAAGTCTAGCCTTTTAACTGTTTCCAACTGACCTTTCCCTAAATAGGTCCAAATTGGAAGTTTACTCTAGTAAGTTTGTTTTTAATGATTTACTATATTCATTATAGCTACAAAGATGGGCATCCAATTCAGTTCCAAAGGTAAGCCTGCCTTCAGTTGTTGGACAAATTTTAAATACTTCTTAGAGAATGAGATTATATATATTTTCTCTGCAGACTATTCTAACATTTACTGTCCTATGAGTATTATTTAAGCATCATTAGATCCACTTACCTCTCACAATTTTCAGAGAAGAATTCAAGCTTGCTCATATTTCATTTATCATGAATAAGCACACAGACTGTTATTTTAACATTTTCCATTAGCATAACCATATAGCAATATTATTTTACACTTGTTAGAAAATTTCTATAGACTTGAAAGATCCAACAGCATTTTGGATTATCATCAGCAAATGGCCATTGTTTTTTTTTTTTTTTTTTTTCTTGTTTTGTTTTTTTTTGGGGAAGCTGTTCCTGGTCACTAAAAAGAGTATTGTTTTAATACAGTTTTTATTATTTTTTAATTTTTTAATTGTGGTTAAAACACCACAACTCATTAGCCTACATTTGGAAAATCACACATCATAAAACAGCAGCATTTCTTTCAGATGAATATGCAAAGTGGGTTTTTATTCTTGCTGTGTTTGATTATCTACCTTGAACAGTCTTTTTTTTTTTTTAATTTTTTTTTTCAACGTTTATTTATTTTTTGGGACAGAGAGAGACAGAGCATGAATGGGGGAGGGGCAGAGAGAGAGGGAGACACAGAATCGGAAACAGGCTCCAGGCTCTGAGCCATCAGCCCAGAGCCTAACTCGGGGCTCGAACTCACGACCGTGAGATCGTGACCTGGCTGAAGTCGGACGCTTAACCGACTGCGCCACCCAGGCGCCCCTACCTTGAACAGTCTTATAATAGAACTAGTCAAAACATTATTAAATATTCTTATAATGGGGAAGTAACTCCTTTATGAAACAGAAAGTGATATTTAAGTGATAACAACTTTTGTTATTAAGTACTTTTACGTTTTTTCCCTAAATTTTAATTTAATTTTGGGGATGGTGAGTAAAGTCTCCTTTAATTATTTACAGACCCAAGCACCCAACAGTCATAATATCTCTGTTTCTTTTAAAGCAGAAAAACATAGGCCTTGCATGGAAACTCTTAAGAAATGTCAAAGAGCTGGGTCCTGTTGAAAAGGTTAGTAGTTATAGAAAAATATTTCAAAAACATAAATGCGGCAGTTTTAAACATGGTTTAGTGCCCAGAATAACTTGTCGGGGTTTTTTTTTTTTTTTTCATTTTTAACATAAATATCAACTGCCAGTGTGTAATTGAGTCACAAACACATTTGAATTCAGGAATTTTTATAATAAAATATTTCTCTGTGAACAAATCCCATCTCACCAAACAGAGAGATTTTGTTACTGTTTGTGTATTTTAAAAGCAAGAAAGCCTTGTATTACACAGTACTCCATTGGGTATTTTATTTATCTGTGTACTTTTTTATTCCATTCCCCCTCTCATTTTTGTGTTCCTCAAAATATCTAGGACAGCATTTTTGCATGCTTGCATATACTTAAGAATATAGCTTAGTGGTTAAAAACTTGGGTTCTGTAGCTAGACTTCCTGGGTTCAAATCTTGTTCTGCAACCTTCAGCTGTTACCTTTGCAATTCACTCAAAGCTCCCATACCTCAGTTTTTTCATCTATAAACAGGAGTTGCATTAAATGTTTGTGAATTAAGTGAAATAACACACATAAAGCACTTAAAATAGTGACTGGCACATAGTAAATTCTTAATAAGTGTTAGCTATTATTTTTAACAAGAATTTATCAAGCACCTATTACACCAATATTGTGCTATAAATGCTATAGGTACCACAATGAACCAGACAGGCATATTTATTACTCAAGTAATACACAGGTCATCATAATACAGTACAAAAACTACTATGATGGAATTGTGTAGGGTGCTGCAGTTGCTTAATGGAAGACACCTTACCCAGACTAAAAAAATCAGTAAAGCTTTTTTGGACCAAATTATGTCTAAGCCAGAGAGCTGAAGGATGGGTAGGAGCTGCCATGTGATAGTGAATGGGTTAGAGGAATAGAGTTTCAAGTGGACAGATTATCCAGAGGACCCATTATGAGAAAGTCACACAAGGGAAAAAGAGCATGGCACTTCTAAGGCCTTAAGGAGGCTTAGTTAAATATGCTATACAGTTTGGGGTGGGGGTGGTGCACAAAGTCACTTAATTCTGAGTACAGGTCATCGAATCACGTAAGTCATCAAACAGACGTAAGAGGAGAGTGTCATGTTCTGATTTTAGTTTTTTAAAGATCCTTCTTTATATATATTTAAATATATTTATATTTAATCATTTATATATTTAATGCATAAATATATATATTTAAGATATATATTTATATTTTTCTCCCTCAAAAATAAAATAAAACGTTAAAAAAACAACTACAAACTTCCCTCTGAGCACTGCTTTAGCTGCCTCTTATAAGTTTTTGTATGTTGTCTTCATTCTCAAGATATTTTATAATGTTGGGAATTACTATATACATTTGTAATTTATCAGATTCCATCTTTGATCCATAGGTTGGTGTTTAATGTCCACGTATTTATGAAGTTTGTGTTTCCAAATTTTCTACTGTTACTGATTTCTCATTTTATTTTATTGTGATCAGAGAACATATTTTGCATTATTTCTGTCATTTTAAATGTACTGAGTTTTGTTTTATGGCCTGGTATATGACCTCTCCTGGACAATGTTCTTTGTGCATTTGAGAAGATTGTGTATTTTGCTGCTGGTGTGTAGTGTGGTCTATATGCCTATTATGTAGCTGGTTTACAGTGTTGTTCAAGTCTCCTATATCCTTGTGGCTTTTCTGTCTAGTTGCTCTATCCACAAGTGAAAGTTGAGTGTTGAAGTTTCCAACTATTATTGTTGAATTGTCTACTTTTGCCCTCACTTCTGTCAGTTTTTGTTTCATATATTTTGGTGCTCTGTTGTTAGGTACATATATGTTTATAATGGATGTATTTTCCTTATTGATTGATTTATTATAAAATGTTTTCATTCATTTCTGGTAACATTTTTTATTTTAAGATCTATTTGTATTGCTACTTTAACTTTCTTGTGGTTGCTTTTTGCATTCTTTCTTTATCCATATTTTTACTTTGAGTTTATTTGTATTTTGAGTTTGAAGTATATGTCCTCTAGACAGCATATATCAGATCTCATTTTTTATCTAGTCTGACAATCTCTGCCTTTTAATCAGATTATTTAAATTTTTTTTTTCAACGTTTATTTATTTTTGGGACAGAGAGAGACAGAGCATGAACGGGCGAGGGGCAGAGAGAGAGGGAGACACAGAATCGGAAACAGGCTCCAGGCTCTGAGCCATCAGCCCAGAGCCCGACACGGGGCTCGAACTCACGGACCGTGAGATCGCGACCTGGTTGAAGTCGGATGCTCAACCGACTGCGCCACCCAGGCGCCCCTTAATCAGATTATTTAAACCATTCAAATGTAATGTTATCATTGATATAGTTGGAATTATGTCTGCCATTTTACTTTTTGTTTTCTATATGTCTCATGTCTTTTTTGTTCTTCTATCCCTCTTTTACTGCTTTCTTTGGTATTAAGTGAATATTTTCCAATGTAGCATTTTATTTTCTTTAATGATTTTTTTCACTGTACTTTTTGAGTTATTTCCTTAGTGATTGCTCTAGGGATTACTATATATGTTATAATTTATCAGAATCAGCTTGAGATTTATACTAAGTTAATTACAGTGAAATATAGAAATGTTATTTCTCTATACCTCTATTTCCTGCCTTCCTTTTATGTGGCATTATTGTTAGGCATATTACACCTATAAATGTTACAAACCCAGCAACACATTGTTATAATTATTGCTCTATATACTTTTATGTTTTTTAAAGAAGCTGAGAAAAGAAACAACAGCAAGTATATATACTCTCATATAAGAGAGAACATTTTTGTGTAGTATATATATATATATATATATATATATATATATATATATGAGAGAACACAAAAATGTTCTCTCTTTTATATATATAAGAGAGATTATATATATATATAAAGTTTATATATATATATATCAATATATTTTACATATCAATTTTATAGATCAATAAAAAGGCTACTATAACAAAAGATATATATATGTATATATAAAAATATGTATATATATACATATATATGTATATATAAATATATATGTATATATAAATATATATGTATATATATAAATATATATATGTATATGTATATATATCTTGTGTAGCCTTTTATTGATCATTTCTGGTTCTCTTCATTTGTTTCCATGGATCTGAGTTACCATTGGGCATCATTTCCTTAGCCAAATACCACTGTACTCCCACTCATCTCCTTTGTTCTGTTATTGGGAAATCTATTACATTTCCATGTGTTATAGGCTCAACAATACATTGTACACATGTTGTTTTTAAAACCAGTTAAGAGAAGAATGGAGAAGAAATATGCTGCCTTTTATAATTACAGAGTTAGCTTTACTGGTGCTTTTTGTTTTTTTCATATAGATTGGGATAATTGTCAGGAGCCACTTGCTTACAGCCTGCATTTCTTTTAGTACTTCTTATAAGGTGGGTCTGCCAGCAAATAACAAATACAAAATTCTGTTTTTATTTATTGAGAAATGTCTTTATTTTGCCTTATTTTTGTTTAATATGATACTTTGTTGATAGTTTGTTTTCCATGTGCACTTTGAATATGTTATCCCACTGCTTTCTAGCCTCAATAGATTCTGCTGAGAAGTTAGGTATGAATCTTACTGTAGTTCCCTTGCAAGTGATGAGTTATTTTTCATTTGCTGCTTTCAAAATTTTCTCTTAATTTTTGACTTTCAGGATTTCTACCAGTATGTATATGTTTGTGGATCTTTTTGTATTTATCCCACTTAGAGTTCATTGAACTTCTTGAACGTGTAGATCAATGTTTTCAATAAACTTGGGACTTTTTCAGCTACTATTTTTTTCAATATTTTTTTCTGCTTTTCTTTCTCTTTTGTTTTTTGGATTCTTCTGTTACATTTGTTTTGGTTTGTTCAGTGGTGTTCCATATTTCTCTGAGGCTGTGTTTGTTTTTTCCATCCTCTCTCTATGTTCTTTGGATTGCAAAATCACTATTAATCTTTCTTTACATTTACTGATTCTTTCTTCCAATTCAAATCCTCTATTAAGCCCCTTTGATGAAATTTTTATTTTATTTATTGTGCTTTTCAAGACCAGAATTTTCATTTAAAAATAATTTGTATCTCCTTATTGATAGTTTCTCTTTGTTATGACAATGTTACCATGCCTTCCTTTACTTTGTAATCATAGTAATTAGTATTTTGAAAATATTTATAATGGTTATTTGGGTTCTTTTTTTTTTTCAGGGTATGAGTCATTCCTGTTTCTTTGCTTATCTCATTTGTGTGTGTGTGTGTGTGTGTGTGTGTGTGTAAACTGAACATTTTAGATAATTTATTGTAACAATTCTGAGTACTAGTTCCCACCCTCTAGAGCTTATTATTATTTGCTTATTTGTTTATTGACTGACTGTATTATTTTAGTGAAGTCTGTTTCTTCCCCTGCAGTTTGAAGCCTCTGATGTTGCTCCTCATGGGGGAAACTTGGGTATGCCCACACTTCCTTGGGAAGACAACGGATGTGGCAGGGCTTTCTTTGTCTTTGTAAATTTCTTTGGTCACAGCCAGCTGTTAAGCTCTACTAATTGCTACCTGATTGCTCTATTGCTTTTGACAATGCCGTGGGACACAGATTGCCTTACAAACTGATCCAATAAAATTTGGTCTTTTTTGAAAGAATAGTTTCTGAGGTCAGTGTTTGATATATCTCCTGACACCACAAAGGACCCTCCCAGTTGTCTCTTTTCCTGTTTCTCTTCAGCAAACCCATCCCACTTATAATTTAACCTGTATCTTCAGTGAGTATCAATTTCATCCCAGTTGTCTTTCACTACACCTTGATTGTTTTTGAGTATCTTTAGGCTTGAACTTCTTCATCCTCTGTTGAAAATGAAGTCAGTTCCTCTGGGGAGAGATTATGAGTCTGCTGTCTTCTCCCTTTGGGCAAAATCTCAGAGACACAGGTTTAGACCTGTGGCCAGGAACAATGGCACACTTCTCTGAGTGACACTCCTACTTTAGGAGCTAAGCACTTAGTGGGGAGGGGCTGCAGCCCCAGGTCTCCTTGACTTTCCTCTTCTAGTATGGGACCTCCACATTAAAAGCTAGGGAAAGGGCAACTGGGGTCCCAGTATTCTCAGTGGTCTTGAGGTAAAAACCTCCATGTCATGAGTGGGGCCTGGACAGAAGAAGGGAGACCCCAGCTCTTAATCAGAGTTTGGAAAAGGTGGCAGATCTTTTATCTTCAAGGAGACATATCTATTTTCTGGTCTCAGAATCAAGGCAGAGTAGGCAGGACTGGTCTATAAAGTGAATAAGCTCTCTGGGGGATTCTTAGACTCAGGAAGTGGGATCTCTAGGGGACAGGTACTAAACTTTCTGCTAATCTGGGTAACTGTGTCTTAGTGTTACACTGGAGCCTCTATCTAGGGTGACCAAGACTATCCCACTCTCTTCCTCCAATAGGTACCTCTCTTTTAATAATCACAAGTAGATTATTGTTCACATCCCAAACTTGGAAGGGCAATGCCAGTTGTAAAAGGTTGCTCTATCCTCTTGATTTTCATAATTTCCTACCTGCTTACTACTAGCACCCTTGTATCTTAAGCTGGACGACTGGCTGATATGCATATCTCCTTACCTATTTTCTAGTTTATTTGTATCTTTTATTTCATGCGGATTCCAATTGTGTTAAAATGAAATTCCTTGTCCTATTAGCTTGTCTCATTAAAAGATGTGGAGTTCAAAACTGTCATCCCATAGAGCTCTTCCCATCTATCCCTAGTCCCTATTGAATAACACTGCAGAAAACGGTAGCAGTACTAATTGGGGAGGGAGTAAAACATGCCAGGTCGCCTTGGAAAGCAACTCTGAGTCAACCAAGACTCTCCAACTCAAGCTTCAGAGGGTAAAAATCTGGCTGGGTAGATGGGTTTGTTTTAGTATATTTTTGTTCACATGCTTCCGTAATTGTTTATAGATTTTACTTGCCATTTGGTTGGTAGAATTTTTCATACAATTCAGATCAGAGATGAATAGTGCTTGTTTCTAGGGCTATTGAAATTTTGCATTCCTCACTGGATTTTCATTAGTGTGTCTATGGTAGGGGAAGGGTGTGAAAAAAATTAGAGATTGCTAGTTTTCTACCATAATGACTATACAGTCTATATTTGGTTACTCTTTTAAGGCAGAGATGATAATATTCCCGCCAAATTCTCAGGAGTATTTTTTGTTAAGTTTTTACTGTTGATTTATGTTTGAGAGAGGGAGAGAGAGAGAGAGAGACAGACAGAGAGAGAGAGACAGAGAGAGAGAGACAGAGAGAGACAGAGAGTGAGCAGGGGAGGGACAGAGAGAGGGGGAGACAGAATCTGAAGCAGGCTCCTGGCTCTGAGCTGTCAACACAGAGCCTGACGTGGGGCTCGAACTCAACGGACCATGAGATCATGACCTGAGCTGAAGTGGGATACTTAACTGACTGAGCCACCCAGGTGCCCCTCAGGAGTCTTATAGTTGGGTTGAGTCATGTGGCTAATTATGGGTAGAAATGACACGTGTCACTTCTGAGAAATGAATGTCAGAAGAGGCCTCGTGAAAATCTCCAACTCTCTTATCTTTTCCCTGTTGAGCAAGAAGGCCATATGATAGAGTCTCCATTATATAATGGATTCCTGGAACAAAGGCCCCTTTGACCCAAGTGATGGGAGCTCCCTTTCATGTAGTGTGGGTCATAATAAAGTGTTTTTGTTTTTGCACAAGCCAATGAGACTTTTGGGGTAGTGTGTTACTGCAGTAACTTTTTCTGACTAAAATGTCTTCATTTAAAAACTTAGTTTCCATCAAGAAGTTGATGGCAAAATAAAAATCCAGATGGCCTGGTGACTTTACATTCAAAATTAAATATGTTGGGTGTCTTTATTAATTGAAGAAATGAATGGAGATGGCAGACAGTTTATTCCTAATGGGACAGGATAGTGGTTTCTAAACATGATCCCTGCTGTATGCTAGCCTTCTTTTTTAACAAATAGTTAAATAGTAGTGAGGTAAGTATGTTTATCAGAGTTTATTCTCCAAGTATACAAGGGTGTCTTGGCTTAAAATCATAGGATTCTTTTACTTGAAAATGTTTGAGTTATTCCTTTAACTTTACTGTCTAGTGGTTATTATTTATTGACATCTCCCTATTATGTCTAGTCAGTGTGTAATGAGAGATTGCATGAATAATCACAGGTATTAACCAAAATCTTTTTGCTCCTCTCTCCATTTTTTTTTTTCATTTACCTTTTGGTGTTTATTCTGCTTTTAGCACCTCAACCAGAAGACTGGAAGAGAAAAGAGAGGAAATTAAACTCTTTTCCTATATACTAATAGACTAATAGTTCTGATTTTTAAAGGGTACCTCAGGGTGTTGTTTCATATATTTATGACTTTCAGGAATATGTGTGTGTGTGTGTGTGTGTGTGTGTGTGTGTGTGTGTGTGAGAGAGAGAGAGAGAGAGAGAGAGAGAGAGAGAGAATGGATTAAATGTTAGTTTTAAAGGTATCCAAATTCTCTGATTCTAGAAATTTAGGGTTGCCTGTATATGCATCAGAGTTGTGGTCCTTTACTGACTGAAAATTTCCTTCATATTAACAGAAAATTCTTTGTTTTCAAGTGGCATATTGACTTTCTGTGC
Organism: Puma concolor; assembly: GCF_028749965.1. Lineage (NCBI taxonomy): Eukaryota > Metazoa > Chordata > Mammalia > Carnivora > Felidae > Puma > Puma concolor. The sequence goes on along the minus strand of NC_141673.1, from coordinate 19,569,472 downwards.
TAATTTAAGACAACTTGAAAATGTTGCTAGAGGAATATCTTTTCTAAGAAAAATTAAATGTGTAAGTTTACACCTGTGGCAAATAAAATACAATTACTTTTTATTTTGAACTGAGTTATAACCAACTTTAAATATATTAGGCACCTGCCCCCTTTTTTTTTTTTTAATTAAAGTTCATTCTTTTCAGTATGTGGTTTAAATCATGGAAGCATAGCTGTTTCTCAGCAATTCCTTCAAAACTTGGGGCTTCTGTATTTAAAGGGATTCTAGAGGCCAATCCAGGGATTATGGTATAGACAGTATCCCTATACTAATTCAGGATTTTTCTTATTCAGTGAGACATATTTTCTGAGATGGAAGATGGTAGATTCCATGTAATAAAGGTGAATATAAAATTTTATTCATTTATCTTTAAAAAGTCTATGGAAAAAGTTTATCTGTGAAAGGTATAAAATGAATTCAATGAAAAGAAAAGAACTTGAATGGATGAATCTCAAGAGCATAATGTTGAATGAAACAGGAATATAGAGATTATGGTTCCATTTATAAAATATTTTTATTATTATTACTTTCAATGCTTATTTATTTTTGAGAGAGAGAGAGACAGAGTGTGAGCAGAGGAGGGGCAGAGAGGGAGGGAGACACAAAAACTGAAGCAGGCTCCAGGCTCTGAGCTGTCAGCACAGAGCCATGCGGGGCTAAAACCCACAAACTGTAAGTTCATGACCTGAGCCCAAGTCTGGTGCTTAACTGACTGAGCCACCCAGGCGCCCCTATAAAATATTTTTTGAAACAAAATTGGACAATATATCGTTTAGTGATACATGGTTGGTAAAAGAATGATGAGAAAAACACGGACATGATGAACACAAAATATAGACTAGTGGTTACTTTGGGTAAGTGGCAAGAGGGCTGCAGTTAGATGTGTATGAAGGCTTGTATACCACTTTTAATTCCATATTTCTAAAGTTGAGTGGCAGATACATGGATGCTCATTTTCATTCTAGTTTTTAAATTTTTACATATGTTTTCTCCACTCTTTTGGAACTATGCTATATTTTAACCACAAAATAAAAGTGACAGTGAGTTTAATATGAATTGATATGATTTACTCAAAAAAGTTAGTTGTTCTTGTACATGGTATTATAAGAAGTTTGGAATTGACAAAATTGAGGCTATTGCTTTATCTAGTCCTGATCATCAGATTCTTTAGTATGTTGTTCAATTCTATGCATCACATTTTAAGAGCGATATAGATGAATTAGAGTGTCTCCAGTGAACAGTGATGAGGCTGGTGATGATTCTTAACTCTGCCACATGTGTGATAATTGAATAAAGAACCAAGAACCAAGAAGAGGTTCTTTATGGAAGAAGAGAAAAAAATGATCTATTGGGACATGTCCATATATTTGAAAGGAAGGCATGAGAATGAGAACTTCATGCTACATACTTCAAAGCATAGAATTAAAATTAATAGGTGGATAATATTAAGAAATAGGTTTTGTCTTAATACAACCAAGAATTTTCTAATAATTATATTTATCCAACGAGTTGCCTTGAGAAATAGTGAGTTTCCCACTGGTGGAGGTGTTCTGGCACAGATTGGATGACCTGCTGATGAAGTATTATCAGGAGGTGGCCTTCAAAATCCCTCTGGACTCTAAGATTCTTAGAAGGTTTCTAGAAGTCTCTAGTCAACCTATAGTTGATATTCAGTGTCTCCTACTTGAGTGGCATCATAGCTTAGTGACTAAGAGCACAGACTCTGGAACCAGATTTCTGGTTGAATCCTGGCTTTGCCAATTAGCACCTGTGTAATCCAGAAAGAACCTTAAGAGGATAATCTCTCCCCTTTTCTTACTCTTGAACTTAGGTACCTTGTCTGTCAAGTGACCTGGTCTTTGAGGTATTGCTGCAACATCTGTCCCGCTATTATATGGCTCATCCAGTCATAACTATTAGGAGGTAAACTATTAAAACTTAATGATGGTGAGCTAGGAGTGTGTCTTTTGCAGTTTATATGCAGTAGTGGAAGGGGCTAATCTATCTCAATCAAAAAGTACCTGTTTACATTGGAAGCTTAAATTTTATTTTATTTTATTTTATTTATTTTTTTTTTAATTTTTTTTCAACGTTTATTTATTTTTGGGACAGAGAGAGACAGAGCATGAACGGGGGAGGGGCAGAGAGAGAGGGAGACACAGAATCGGAAACAGGCTCCAGGCTCCGAGCCATCAGCCCGGAGCCTGACGCGGGGCTCGAACTCACGGACCGCGAGATCGTGACCTGGATGAAGTCGGACGCCTAACCGACTGCGCCACCCAGGCACCCCAGGAAGCTTAAATTTTAGATGCCATGTCCTGCCTTTGAAAGAGCAACTTTCAGGAAAAGGGATGTTAAGCTGATATTCTGGAGGCCATAGTATATTTTCTGGTCATATATAGAAGGCAATTACTAGATTCAGGTTTTCTAAAAAATTGTGGTAATAGAAGAAACATGAAGTGACAATTACTACATTTAGGGTTTTTTTTTAAAGTTTTTATTTTTATTTTTATTTATTTTGAGAGAAAGAAAGAGCATGAGTAGGGGGAGGACAAAGAGAGAGAGGAAGAGAGAATCCCAAGCAATGCAAAGTCCCACATGGGGCTGAACTCATGAAACTTGAGATCATGACCTGAGCCAAAGTTAGACACTTAACCAACTCAGCCAGGTGCCCCTAAATTTAGGTTTTTAATGGGAAAAAAGAAAAAAAGGAAAGGAAATGAGGACAGATAAAAGGAAGTTATTTCTTTTTATACTTGATTTACATGAGTACATCTCCTAGCAATGATTAGTTGTAGTTGAGAAGGGATCGGAGACAGCAAAATGCAAACCCATGGGGAATAGAGTATATAGAATATATATGTAGGCAGTGGTAAGACTTGTACCTGGACTTATTATCTAACATCCATCCACATGAGCCTTGAGAAATATGCTCTGGATATTGGAGCATGGAGCCATACCTATTCTATAAATTCTCATGAATGGTCTAAGTATTGTGCTACCTCTGTACAAAGAAGAGAAAAGGCAGAGAGTTGTTAGCTCTGAGTGGTTCTGGGTAACTCTAGAGATAGCATGAGTGTGCTTATCAGAGCTTTGTGGGTTTGGTATAACTTAGTATATCAGTCAGGATAGGCTGGGTAATGTTGCTGTAACAAAGCACTACCAAATCTTGATGACTTACAACCTCAGAGATATATTTTTTTTCTTATATAAAATGCTTTCCCTGGCCTCTGTCCCCCCTCCTTCACAATCCATTAGGGGTGGAGGAGTAGGCTTTCTATGTTTTCCTGTCTTGTTGGTACTTCCTTTGAGTCACAATAATCTCCTTGATGCGGTGGGGGGGAGGGTGGAATTCTCTGGGCATATAACAGTTAAATGACTGTCAAGCAACAAGAGTAATAGAAAAACAACAAAAAAGGACACTGGTTTAATATTTGCAAAATATCAACTCCACTAAATTTGAACAAGGCTGAAATTTTATAAATATAAATATGAAAGTTTTTAGAAAAAATGCTGATTAATTGGATATAGACATAAAAATATAGACATAGAAATAAAGGCTGATTGCTGGAGTTGTGGCATATCTAGCCAGTTGGTGGATGGTAATACCATTCAATGAAATGAGCGTGGCTGAGAGATATGTAAGGATTTGAGGGAGAAAGCCAAGAGTTCTTTTAATACATTTTGGCTGAAGAAGGTACAATTATGGGTAGTTATTTTTTTATCCTTTTTTTTTAGTCTGGAGATTTTTTTTTAAGTTTATTTATTTTGGTGGGGGAGAGGAAGAAAGAGAGGGGGAGAGAGAATCCTAAGCAGTCTCCACACTGTCAGCACAGAGCCTGACATGGGGCTTGATCTCAGGAACCACGAAATCATGACCTGATCCAAGATCAAGAGTCGGACGCTTAACCTATTGAGCTACCCAGGCACCCTGGTCTTTTTAAAGGATGCTTTAATAGTAAAAATAATTTAATGACCAAAGAAAATATGTGGGTAACATTCTGAATTCTGCATCTGGGACATCTGCTGGTTTTAAGGCTCCATTCCAGCCTGGGTTGGACCCAGTCTGAGAAGGAGGAATGTTGCTGGAGGAGCCTAAGATGAGCTTCCTGTGGTTTTCTAGATGCTTCTTGCTGAGTGGAAAGGAAGGGTTTATGGCTCAGGTTGCCAGGATAGTGCTAAATACCTCCATTTGTTGCAGGGTGGCTTGATGGATGCTTTTGAAAATTTTTTTAATGTTTCTCAGCTTGGAAATTGTTTCCAATTTCCATCTTTTTCATGGGAATTTATTGAACATAAGTAAGTTAAATGTTTTTCTCATTAACTAGAGGACTTAATCATGTACCATGACAAAAGAAAGAAAGACAGAAAAGATTCACAATTCCCAAGAGTGGGCAGTTCCTTTGAAGGGGTAGATTATTCATGGAAGCTGTTTGTTTGGTCTGGGTTTTCTCTGAGTTTATTGTTCTCCTAACTTTGGAGTTCAGTTGATACCTTGAGTATTTTTGACTACCTTCCTCAACCTGTCACTCTTTCTAGAGCTTGTGCTCTGAATACAGGGATATCCAAGGGGCTTGTGTGACCTCCAACAAGTGCCCTTTGCCTCTCGACTCCTTTTTAGAAAGGTAAATTCTCTAACAAGGGAAAATGACATTATATAAGGATAGCCTGTGTACAATGTAGGCCAACCCAGTTAACTCAAGTCATGGTGATTCATGCTTTGTTGTTTGTTTGTTTCAACTGTTGCTGTTGAAAGCTCTTATAGAAGAACTTAGTTATTTTCCTACTTTAGTAAATAGATTGGTGTTTTCTATGGCAAATGATAATTGTGCTTGTGTTGCAATGTAAATATGTAAACCGTAGGCAATAAAGAGTGATAGGACATACACAATACAATTTTTAGATGTCTCTTCCATAAACTATTAATTTCTTTATTCCTAAATGCTTCTTATATATTGTTATTTAATTGGATTATTAAAAATTTTTTTTTCACATTTATTTATTTTTGAGAGACAGAGAACAAGTCGTGGTAGGCAGAGAGAATGAGACACAGAATCTGAAGCAGTCTCTAGGTCCTGAGCTGTCAGCACAGAGCCTGATGCGGGGCTTTAACTCACAAACCGTGAGATCATGACCTGAGCTGAAGTCAGACGCTTAACTGACTGAGCCACCCAGGTGCCCTTCAATTGGGTTATTTTTACGAAGGCTAGGGAATGTTAAGATCAAGTGCCTGAACTTGCTTATAAACTAGAAGGAAAGAAGACATGCAGTTGGGAAAATAGTTACCAATACCTGGCAAAATATGACAAATGCTATGTGAGTCAAGCAGAAAGAAAAGGCTATAGGAGTTCAGTAAGGGTATATAGTCCCTGTGCACAGCATGATCTGAGGAAGCTTCTTGGAAGAAATGGAATTAGAGTTGAGATTTGAAGTCTGGATTAGTGGAATGGATAGTGGGGAGGAAGTTTTCAGGGAGGGAAGAAAAAAAAGACATTGAGATAAAAAAGTATAATACATGTTTGAGTGGGTCAGGGCAGCATTGAATGAACAGGCCAATTTGTTTGGAGCAGAAACCATCCCACCCCCACCACTAATCCTATTAATTGAAGGGTTCATTGAGTTGAAGTAAAGTCTGGTTCCTTACCCTTCTAAATTTGAATCAGTTTCCTTATTTGTAAAATGGAGTTAATCATACTGAACAGCCATGGATGCTATAAGGCTTAAATGAGATAGAAAACTAAAAGGAAGGTACTAAGTTGGGTTTCTCACACTGTATCATCCCTCTTCACTCAGGTCCTTGAGTTCAGCTTAATTCCAGTGCCATTATACCATAAAGAAATCTTTTACTCCCTCTTATAGATCATTTTAATTCTACTATTATTACTACTATTATTATTTATTTAGACCAGTTTCTAGTCATTTTCTGGTTTAGGAGAATTTTCTTGGCATAAGCCATCTGTATGTGAAAGGATAACCAATGTCACATTTAAGAGGTTTGAATAAACAATTCATCACTAACTAGTGCAGGGTGGCTAGAGCATAGCAAGCTAAAAGGGAGTAGTTGGAGATAAGAAAGCATTCTTTTCTTTTTGTAGTTAAATCAACATCTTCCATGACATAAATTTCAGTGTAAACAATAAGCAAAATATATGCCACTGCTCTAAGGAATTTAATTTAAAACTGACTGCTGTTACATTTGATCCATACAGGAAGATGACTCAAGTCTGGGAAGAAGAAGCACTGTACTATGTCTAATCTCCATGCCATATTAGAATGTTTACACCAGCTTGAGTGGTTGTGATGGGGTCGTCTACATAATTTGGTTCTTGTCCTTGTGACTCACTGTTTCTGCTGTGGGGTTAACTCCCTGCAGTGGAAAAGAGAGGAATTACTTGCCAGACCATATGGAGTAGAAAACAGCAGATTGACTGAGGTTTTAGTAGAAACAGAGAGTATATAAACTTAAGCCTCCCGGAGGATAACCTTGGAAAACTTCTAAATAGCATCCTCATAGAGGTGTCTAATTTTCAAGATCTATCTTGAAACCTTAAGATTCCAAAGTTAGTTTATGGAAAAAAATTGAGAGAGAATAAATGCTACAAGGTATGCAATTTCATTGCCTTTGCTGAAGTTTCCACTTTGGAGAATCTAGAAAAAAGAATGCCTTCCTTTGATTTGCTGTAATTCTGCCTTGGCTAGGGGCTATGACCATGACCATGTGTGTATAGGAGATTCTTGGACTTCAGCTCTGTAAACTTGAGTTTCTGTGGCCCAACATAGAAGCTAACATTAAGGAGTGTGAATGAGCCAATGAAACTGGAAAACTGGAAATGCATGTTTCCACGTGGGATTAGTGAATACTCTTCCTGGTTTCTGACCCTACTAGCCATGGATTTGTTGACTAATGGTGGCCTTAAATCCACAGTGCACCTGGATTATACTTAGAACTGTTATAGAAAAATGTAGCGTCTTTCTCTCACTCATTCGTCATCATTATTGAGCAACTTCTGTGTACCAGCTGTGTGTTAAATGATAGGGATAGAAAAATTAACAGGATACCATCTTGTGGGAATTAATAGTCTAATGGAGAGAAGTGTATGTAAATAGTTATGGAGCAATGTGATAAGAGTTATGTAAAGGAATTTATAGTGAGCTATGTTAGCAAAGAGGAGAAAGCATTTAAATCTGCTGATGTTTGGAGGGACAGGTCAGAGAAGTCTCTGTAGAGGAGCTAAGCCTACAGTAGGTCTTGTAGGATGAGTAGGGGGAGGCAAGTTCTGAAGGCAAAGGGAAGAGTATGGGCCCATGGGTATGGGTTGGAGGAGAATGATGCAAGTTAAATTATTAAATACCCTAGCCCTCACTTCTTTTAATTCCTGTAGGATAAATAAACCAATTCTAAATGAGGCAGAAATATCATCAGAGAGACCTTCATTTCTAAAAAATGTTCATTTCAAAAAAGTGTTCTAAAAAAATGTTTATTTACTTTTGAGGGAGACAGAGGGAGGGGAGAAAGTGAGCAGGGTAGGGGCAGAGAGAAAGGGAGAGAGAGAGAATCCCAAGCAGACTCCATGCTGTCAGCACAGAGCCCCATGCAGGGCTCCAACCCATGAACTGCGAGATCATGACCTAAGCTGAAATCAGGAGTGGGATGCTTAACTGACTGAGCCGCCCAGGCGCCCCATCAGAGAGATCTTCAAATTAATTGGCTGATAGGCCCCAAAAGTTAAAGAAGAGGGATGAGAAAGGAGAAACAGACTTTAAATTAGAACACAAATGAGCAAAAGTAGGAGTTAGGGAATCCTGACAAAAAACCTGGCATACTTGGAAGACTTGAACAGACTTATAAGGGGACTATTTCAGGTCCAAGTTCAGGGAACCAACAAAGGATAGTGAGATAGTAGATAGTGACTAGCAACAGCAGGAAGCTGTTACTACTTTGGGGCCTGAATGGGCAAGGGGAGGAAATGGTGTTATTGCAGCCCAGTGAAAGCTAAAGCCATGAAGGAGGAGACACAGGGATTCAAGACCAGTTGCTGTGGAGAAACACAGCTTCCGTCAAAATGATTGAGAGACAAGGAGGGAGTAGGGAATGAATACCTCAAATTCAGCTTCCTCTACCCTTTGATATTGGCCAAATTGATGGCAGCCAGAGGACAAGGGAACCCTGATGACAAATTCTGTGAGAGATCAGTCCTTAGGTTGCTTCCAAGCCCCCAATACCAGTGTATGTGATAATTTATATAATAATATATAATAATAAAGTTGTCCTAATGACACATCATTAGATCCCATTGCCCCTGGCTGGAACCAGGCTATGAGTTCTCAGACTCCTACAATACACTCTCTGTTGCTGCTATTAAAGCCTTAATCTCATTATTCTTCAGAGTCTAACTACTACATGTCAATGTCCCCATTAGTTTGTTATATCTTATAGAGAATGCTTGTGTGGTACCATCCAGAGACCCAGCTCCCCTTCAGGATCAAGTCATTCATTTTGCTAGATGCTGGGAATATTGGCTGTTGACTGCTCATAGCTGAGTGAGTCCCTCCTTGGGAACTGTCCTCACCTATGATTTCTTCTTTATTTTGAAATATATTTTTGCTGAGTATATAATTCTGTTAACTGTTTTGTTTCTTTCATTACTTTAAAGATGTCCCATCATCTCCTGGATTGTATAGCTTGATGAAAAGTCTGCTATAATCTCTTCTTCTTTTATAAGAAACGTTTCTTTTCTCTTTCTCTAATTCAATATTTTTCTCTTTATATTTGAATTTCAGCAGTTCGGTTATCTTTCTTTTTTTAAAAAAGTTTTTATTTATTTAAGTAATCCGTACACTCAATGTGGGGCTCGCATCTGAGATCAAGAGTCTCACACTCTTCTGACTGAGCCAACCAGGTGCCCCCTGAATTTCAGCAGTTTGACTACTGTTTTCATAGCTGTAGTTTTTTATTTGTATTTATCTTGTTGAAGTTTTCTGGGATTCTTTGATTTTGTTTCTTTTTTTGTTTTTGTTTTTGTTTTGTTTTTTGCCTTAATTTCAGAAAATTCTCAACCATTACCTCTATTTAATCTGTTTTTTTTCTCTCTTCTTATTCTGGGAATTATGTATGGAATTACATGTTAGAATGTGGTTTTCTTCCAAAATTTAGATAATCTATTCTTTTTTTTCTCCCACTTTCCCCCTTGCTTTTCATTTTGGATAGTTTCTATCTATCATCTATCCATCTTTATATCTATCTATCAAGTTCATTGATTATTTCCTTGCTGTGTCCAGTCTGCAGATAAACTTGCAAAGGAAAAAAATTAGTGTTTAATATTTCCACCTGTATTAGTTTCCTATTTCTGCTGTAACAAATTAACACTATGGCTTAGAACTATACAACTCTATTATATTAAAGCTCTGAAAGTCAGAAGCCTGAAATGGGTCTCACTTGGCTAAAATCGAGGTGTCAGTAGGCTGTTTTCCTTGTAGAGTCTCTAGAGGAGAATGTTTTTCTTTGCCTTTTCCAGATTCTAGAAATTGTTTGTATTCCTTGACTCATGGCATTTTCCTCCATCTTCAGAGTTAGCAGCATAGCATCTTCAAATCTCTAAATTCCCTGACCCCCTTTTTCACTTGAACTCTTGTCATTACATTGGACATCTCTAGGTAATCCAGGATAATAACCCCATCTCATGACCCTTAACTTAATCACATCTGTAAAGCCCCTTGGGCATGTAAGGTAACATATTCACAGGTTTAGGGGATGAGGATGTAGACATCTTTGGAGGGGCGTCATTATTCTGCTAACCAAAGCATTTTTTTATGGTTTTTATATTTAGTGGGTTAAATGGTGGTCCCCAAATGACATGCCCATGTCCAAATCCCTGGAAACTGTGAATATTATTGTCGTTATTCTGCTAACCAGGGCATTTTTTTATGGTTTTTATATTTAGTGGGTTGAATGGTGGTCCCCAAATGACATGCCCATGTCCAAATCCCTGGCACCTGAATATTATCCTATTTGGGATGTAGTTAATTTGAGGTTCTTGAGATGAGATTATCCTAGACTACATCAGTGGTTCTTTTTTTTTTTTAAACGTTTTATTTATTTATTTATTTATTTTTGGGACAGAGAGAGACAGAGCATGAACGGGGGAGGGGCAGAGAGAGAGGGAGACACAGAATCGGAAACAGGCTCCAGGCTCTGAGCCATCAGCCCAGAGCCTGATGCGGGGCTCGAACTCACGGACCGCGAGATCGTGACCTGGCTGAAGTCGGACGCTTAACCGACTGCGCCACCCAGGCGCCCCAACATCAGTGGTTCTTAAATCCAATGTTAAGTATCTTTATAAGAGACAGAAGAAGACACACATACACAGAGAAGAAGACAACGTGGAGATGGAGACAGAGATTGGAGTGATGTGGCTACAAGTGAAGGAAGCGAAAGAATGTTGATGGCTCCCAGAAACTAGAAAAAGAAGCAAGGAAGAATTATCTTCTAGAGCTTCCAAAGGTAGTGTTGCCCTACTGATACCTTCACTTCAGATTTTAAGCCTCTGGAACTGTGAAAGAATAATTTTCTCTTATTTTGAATCACCCAATGTGTGGTAATTTTTTACAGCACCACTAGGAAATGAGTACATCTCTTTGTTTAATTTCCCCATCTATTCATTCATGTATTATACTTTCTCCACTAGGACCTTTAACATGAATTATAGTGATTTTAAGGTTCTTGTCTGTTAGTTTCAGTATCTGAGCCAAATCTTGAGTGTGTTTTATCTCTTGACAGCAGGTCATTTTGTTCTTGATTTTTATGTTCATCACAATTTTTTTTTTCACATAGCAGATAACATATATAAAATAACATTAGAGACTGGAGCCCAGAAACTGGATCTGCCTCTTTTTCTGTTAGGTCATTAATCTTTGAGCAACTGAGGCTACACAGTAGACGATCTGAGTTTGGATTTGCTGTCATTGTTGATGTGTGAAATCTAGGCTGTAGTGAACTCTCAGCTTTAAATTTCTCCAGGGGTGGACTGCTACTACCTTGTTGTTGGTGTGAGGCCTGGAATACTAGAGAAATTTTCTAAATGTTCCTCCTCCATCCTCAACTTTTAGCATTCCCTAAGTGCCTTTGCCACAAAGAGGATTTCTCTCTACCTTCTTGTTTTTCCTCTAGCCTTAGACTTCTATTGCTTGTTACTCTGTGCAGGGCTCATGATTAGGCTAAGGGTTTTCACTTCTCCTGCTTTGGCCTCAGTCTTTGGCAGACCTTATGCCCCTGAGCCTCACTTGTCAGGCTGTTTGATCATTCCTAACTCTCTGCCAGACAAGCTATCTTTGCCTTCCTCTCAGTGCAAGTAGGTTCCCTGCACTTTCCTCTCTCCTCTGCCTTTTAATGAGTTTACTGCTCCTCCTTGAGCAGTAACAGTCTTCTGCTTTGTTAGGAGTATAGGATCTTGGGTGCAAGCAAGTTCTTAGGCACTTCGTCCTCAGAAGCAGCCAACTTTTGCCTGGGAATAGAGATATGACAGGGTTTCCTGGTCTCTCGCTATACCAGATGCATTTTATTTCATGTAAAAACATGGTGATATTTGGGATATGAGCAGGTTCTTTCCACTACCACCAAGAGAAGACAAATTTTGCTTCTTATCAAGGAGATTCTGAGCTGTGGGCAGTAGCAGCATCTCAACATCCTATACTCATGCAGAGCCCAATGTGAGAGGAAATTCTGTAGATATTCTTGTTCTACTTTCAAACCTTAGCAGGCCCTGCACATCTCTGCTACCAAGAGGAGCTTTCCAGTTTCCTACCTGCACCCATTCTTTCATGTGAATATGCAGTGGAGGCCTATTGAGAGTAACTTGTGTGTGGGTGCAGACACCCTTGTGCCTGTGACCTGTAGGGGTTCTACACTTTCACACTAGTCCACACTTGTCCTTTAAGAATGTGACAAAAATTCACTTGTGTTCTTCTTAGCCACTCATATCTTCTTTTCTCCTATGTTCCCTACAGGGTAAATCATTGGGTGTCCCATGTTTCTTTTGAGCAGCCTTTTACCCTTTGGAATTTAGTTCACCCGATTACACTGAACCTCATCTCACTGATGAAATCAAGAATGATTATTCTGTAGATTATTTGTTCTTCTCTAAGGCAGTGTGGATTACTTAAGAGTATGGATTATTGAAAGCAAACAGACAAATCCAGAAAACCACATTGTTTCAGGACATTCTGTAAGACAACTGACCCAGCTTCTACAACAAGTCAATGGTATGGAAAAATAAATAAAAGGAGAAAGTACTCAATAGTTAGAAACCTAAGAAATATAACAATACAAGGTAATTTGTAGACTGTGTTTGTCTCTTGTTTCAAACAAACAGTGATGAGATATTTCTTAATTGGGAAATTTTGAATATGGACTAGTTAACTAGATGATACCATGGAATTATTGCTAATTGTGTATGAGAGATAATAATAATTATGTTAAAATGCATTTTTAGAAATACATAATAAAATATATAGATGCCAAGTGATGGTATTTGAGATTTGAATTAAAATCTTGGTAATCTTAGAATTTAAAAAGATTACCTTGCATATGTGAGGAGAATGAATTAAGAAGGTATGAAACTATGTAAGCAGAGAAACTACTCCTATGGTCTACTCCTATGGGGAATGACGGTAGCTTTGACTGAGGGGAACAGCACGTAGTAAGTCCTCAGTAAAGATTTTGTTAAATAAAGCAATGATAATGATATAAGTTTACACACACACACACTCACTCACTCACTGATTTTTTTAAAACAAATTTAAGAAAGTAGAATGTGTCCCTTTTGAAAATCACATTAACTTCAAATAAAAATTTAATAGGAAAAGAACTCTTAGACTCATGAAGGCTAGAATTGTTCAGGTCATACTCTGTCCAAGAAATCTTTTCCTATTAGCCTATCAGTACCTGGAATTCAAACGCTATAGGTACTTGGATCAAAAAACAAAAAGTACAGATTATCAACTTTATCTGTTTGGGTGATAGTGATGTTCTTTTGTAGCTTCTACATCCAAAGTGAAAGGAGAACTACATGTATTGATTTAACAAATATTTATATCAACAAATGTACACGTGAATAGACTAATTGATGTCTCAAACTTGAACATATACATAATGAAACTTTTGAGTTTCTCCAACTTCTTCCTGTTCCATCCTAAATCTATTTTGATAAATTATACTACTGTCCACCTAGTTGGTCAAGCCAGAAACCCAAGAGTTATCCTTATTTTCTTTCTTTCACACCACACATTCAATCCAACAGTAACCACTATGATAACTGATTCTATCTCTAAAATAGATATAAAATACATTCACTTATTTCCATTATTGTTATCACTAACGTAATCCAGGCTGTCATTGTCTCTTGCTGAATTTATTTGAAAACTAGCAAACTGGTCTTACAGCTTTTACTTTTGTCCCTTTAGACTATATTATCCACCCAGCTACCAAAGTCAAAATCTAAGTCTAATCACATTCTAAAAGCAGAAGTTAAATCAGAACATGTCACATCTCTGCTTATAATCATTCAATGTCTTCACATTGCCTCAGAATAAAATCCTAATTCCTTACTGTGGCTTGCAAGGCTCTGGATGATCCAGCCTTGCTTACTTCTGCAACTTCATGTTGGGCCGTTTTCTTCCTTACTCCCTCTTTCTGTTTCTTGAATACACCAAGTTATCTTCCACATGATCTTTGTCCTTGCTGTTCCCTTTACCTGGAGACTCATTTTTAGAACTTTACAATACTGACTTCTTATCATTGCAGATCTCAGCTTTAATATTGCCTCTACATGTGCCTTTTATGGTCTCATGATGCCATGTCCAAGATAGCTTTATCTCCACCTCCTCAAGCCCTCAGATTTCCTTTATTGGCATCCTATGTGTTTCTTTCATAGCATTCCCTAAATAGATGTTTGTTTATTTGAGGGGTTTTTTTTTGAGTTTGTTTTTTTAGTTTCTCCCTTATTAGTCTGTGAGCTTCATGAGAGTTAATTTAGTACTGTATCTCCAGTGTTCAGCACAGTAGCTAGAACATAGTCAGTAATCAATAAAATTTGTTGAACAGATGAACTAATTTAGCATCATCTATATGTCAAGTCCTAGGCTAAGTGATGGGAATACAGTAGCAAACAAGCGAGAGTAGTTCTTAATCTTCTATAGGTCAATACTTAGTGAAGGAAACATATTAACAGTCACAAAATCAACAATTTAACTATAGTTGTGATTGGAGCTATGGAGGGATCACAAACAGGAGAAATTGACTTTAAATTGCCCCTAGGAAGTGATGTCTAAGGTATTTTCCAAGACCTGGTGGGAAGAAACGTGTAAAGGGGTAGGGAAAAACAGTCTTAGAAAAAGAGTAGCATAAATAAAGGACATGAGGAAGGAAGAAGAGTGGGTTGTTGTTGTTGTTTTTGTTGTTGTTGTTGTTGTTTTTCTTTAGACAGAAGCAGTCCCAGAAGGTTTTTGTGCTACATTCAAAAAAGTTTTCTTTGGCCCCTGCTCTTGGTGCTTTTTGGTCTTAGGGGTTCACAGTTGAGCTGTTGCGTCACTCAGTGCCTCTTATACATTCTCAGACACATATTGTCTTGTACAAAAGGCACAAAGAGACCATCTGCCCTAACTGAAAAGATTAAGTTGAAATGTTTCTTCAGAATTTTAGGGGAAGCTAGGAAAGGAAATAGAATAAGTTTCTTTTCCACATCAGTTTCTCTTCATTTTGACATATATCAAAGACAAAAGTGCCCTTTCTCAAATTTATATTTGTGGACTAAGAATTTAAATGTGTGACATTTAAATGATGAAAAGCAGAGTTCCGTCTGTTAAGTCAGGAGAGAATCAGTGTAACCTGAAGAAGTCCCCACTACCCTTGACTCCATGGTGGTCCAGCTGTGAGATGCTGCAAAAGCCACTAGCCTTCTCCGGAATTCTGTTATTTCATTTGTACAATAATATATTTAAATCTACTAAAGGAGGCCAGAAATTAAACAGATTAAATATAATCACACAATGAAGTATCAGAATACAAAGTAGTGTTTAGAAATTTATCTTAATGCAAAGTGAGTTTAATAAAATAATAATACATTACCTGGAATTTATGTCTAAATTATTGGCTTGGTAATTTTGCTAGAGGAGAGAGAAATGGTTTTTACCATAGTTTACAAAAGACCATAAAAGAAAAGTAGATGTATCATGGGGTACCTGGTTTTTAAAATGATTTATAACAAGATACTATAAATAACTTATGTCATTAAATGTGTTTAAAATACTTTATTATAAAGATTTTATCTATACAATACTTTATAGGAACACCTGTTGAGAGGCATTCCCAATTTATGCATGTTTGAAGAAGTACAGCATCCCATGAACATACCCTTGAACTCTGTAAACTTTAAAATATAAAATATTATTCAAAAAAGAGTTCTAAACTTTAAATCATCTTTATTTATTCCAGCTTTGCTTATTTTGGGGCATATATGCACTATTTTCATCTCTTTCAAAACTGACTCATGTTTTTCATAGTTAACTTTGGTTTATTTTTGCAAGCAGACCATTGACTCAAAGCACTGCATTTACTGATGACAGTGGATCCTTATGAATCTCTTTTAACCCTTGTTGATAGAATGTCCCTTTGGTATAGAGTGCAATGAGGTTTTCTCAGGGTAGACATGAAGAAGGCAGGACGTCTGTCTTTGCTCAGTTTTCTAGCCATCGCATCTTATTTGGAAGTAGTCTGCTTCAAGTAGTTAAATCAATTCCTGGGGAACCTCTCCTTCTTTATGTTTTATTTTTTCCTTTTTTTTTTAATTACATCATGCAAGTAGTTTGACATGAGGAGATCTTGAAGGCAATGGTTTCCTCTGGCAATGGTGACTTCCCTGTCACTGGAAGTGTTTATTTAGTTGGGCATAGGTGCACAACCATTTGGAACCATTCTTTCATTCAAGAACAAATATTTATTAAAACACCTTCTTTGCCAGGCACTGGGATACTCACTAGGAGTTCAAAGGTGGAAATTCATACTCATAACAAGGGCCCTTGTTTGGTGTCAGACATACAGCTTTAAATCAAGTGCTAATTATTCTAATGGAAAATGGGGAATTCAACTATTAAACTCTTATATGGCCTAGAAGACGTTTAAAAATATTGACTGATTTCTTGGAGTCTAAAAACCTGAAAGCCTTCTAGAGGGGTTATTAAAAAAGACAAATGAGAATAGTCTTCAAATCCAGACAAACTTGGATTAGCAGTCTGACAATACCACCTCTGAGCTTTGTGAGTCTTGGGCAAGTCCCTAACCTTTCTGAAGCTCAATTAGGTTTTTGCTTTTTTTTTTTTTTTTTTTTTTTTTGGTTTTATTTTTAGTCTCTAAAAAGGGTATATTTTGAAGAGGGCTAAATGGGATAATGTATGAAATCCCAGCACCTATTAGGTATGGTAGAGTAGAGGTATGTTTAGTGAAATTGGAGGTTGGATTTAAGCACAGATACTAACGGGTCTTTTTTTCTCTCTCACTCTCTCAGTGTGTCTGCTGGGGGATGGACTGGGGAGGATGTTTTATAATAAAGAAGCAGAGGGGTGGCTGGGTGGCTCAGTCGGTTAAGCGCCCAACTTCAGCTCAGCTCATGATCTCATGGTCCGTGAGTTCGAGCCCCGCATTGGGCTCTGTGCTGACAGCTCAAAGCCTAGAGCCTGCTTGGAATTCTGTGTCTTCCTCTCTCCCTGCCCCTCCCTTGCTCACGCTCTGTCTCTCTCTTTCTCTAAAAAATAATGAATAAACATTTAAAAAATTATAATAAAGAAGCAAAAGGGAAGAAAAATGTGAAGATCTAGGGAGCACTACAATGAACTGTGACAGACAATGAACTGTGTGGCCTGAGCAGGTTTTCTGAAGGCAGTGAGCTTCAGCTAGCGCATCTTGTATGCACCCAAAAGAATGACATTCACTGTGTCCAAGGGTGTGTGTCTGATGACAGTTTTTTTTTTTTTTTTCAACGTTTATTTATTTTGGGGACAGAGAGAGACAGAGCATGAACGGGGGAGGGGCAGAGAGAGAGGGAGACACAGAATCGGAAACAGGCTCCAGGCTCTGAGCCGTCAGCCCAGAGCCCGACGCGGGGCTCGAACTCCCGGACCGCGAGATCGTGACCTGGCTGAAGTCGGACGCCCAACCGACTGCGCCACCCAGGCGCCCCATGATGACAGTTTTATAATCAGTCTCTGTTTGCAACCTCAGAGAACCTGGAAAGCTTAATCTTAGTAGTCTTTAGTTTTGAGAGAAAAGTTGTTTTTTTTTTTTTTAAGATTTCACTGCTTTATTTATTATTTCTCATTAAGGAAATAACAGTATGTTCCAGACCTAATCTTAACTTATTAACAACTAGCTCTTTATGAGGCACTTTAGTAATAATAACCAATGTTTTGTAGCATTGTACAGGTCGAAAATGCTTTCACATCTTTGTTCCCATTTTACAGATGAGGAAACTGAATCTCAGAAATGACTTGTCAAGTTCATACAACTGGTATATGTTAAAGTAGAGACTTGAACTCTGGTCTTTTCCATCATACTGCACATAAATGGGCCATACCTCAGATTAGGAGATCAAAATTGTCAATGAAAATAAAATTAAATTTCAATAAATATGTGTCCTTATATTTTACATCAGTCTTAAATTTATGAGTAGATAATCTCATAAAAGTCCTTATATTGTCATTTAATTTACCCCTGCTGATCAATTTCTATTCTACTTAATTTTTATATTCTATTAAATATGATGTCACTGAAAACTTCTGGAATTTGATGAGCTTGTGAGATTGGACAAACAACTCACTCAAAACACACACACACACACACACACACACACACACACACACACCCGTAGGCATTTAATTAAATATAAGAACTACATGCGGTAATTAATTTAAGCAACTAATATTTGCTTATTATGTTATTAGTAAGCTACTTTCAAATATTCCTGTATAAGTAGTATGATGTCAATTAAATTTAATTCATACCATAGGGGTGGTCAGTTAGAATAATGTGCTGGCAAATGTTTAACAACCAGCTCTCAGAGGGGCAGAGTCCTGATTTGTAGTATTTGCTGATTTCCATTGTGTAACTATTCCCACTCACCAGGCCAGTTTCAAGTTACCAGTGTGAGGTCATGGAATGCAACGTTGGGAAGAGATGTGCACAGTTGACTCATAGCCAGTACAAGCCAGCTCTAGCACAACACTGTGACCTTTCAGTTCTTTACTTAGGGATCCAGATCCAGAACACTTCAAATGTTGCTATTTAAGTCTTCACCAAAAGGTTTGGTGATAAGTGCAAGGGATGTTGACATAATTTCTGGAGAGTAAGCGAATGATAGTGTGCAAGGGATATACCTGGCTAAAAGATTACACAGGCATCTCTGTCCTTGAAGGAACAAAATGAAGGATCCAACAAAACCCAGAAGACTAACATCTTTAGAGTATGTTCTTGGTCTAGAATTTTGGTCCTGTGTCTCCCTATTTACTCAAGACTCTGTCTGATTTAATGAGAAGTTTTGCTAAATTTTTTATTCAACTATTATTATAAAGCTTGTTGGTGTGCCTAAAAGGTAGAGAGCAGGGACTTCCTCAAGCCCATGGGAATAGCTTGTATGACTATTTTGAAGCTTGCCTGCTAATAAATATTCCTATGAGGCAGAATTTGGTCAGATGTTTACTTTCACTACACTTATCACCTAGTGGTGAGGTCATGGGGAAGAAGTCATAGCTTCTACTTATCTTATATTACCAAATGTGGAGGCAATCAATATTTACCAAAAGAATATGATAATTGTGTAGGGCCAACTTGGCATATATCAATTTTCAATATCACTAAATGCATACTATGCTTGGGCCATTGTAGCACAATAAAGTCCCTGTCTACACAGACTTTTTAGGTTGATTGTACCATGAGTGATTTCAAAATGCAGTGTTACCATTTGTATTTGTAAAGAGTGAAAACAATCTGGATGCCAAGATCACACATACCAGCAGAAAATGGTTTATTCATAATACTGGTGTTGTAGTCAAGATAAATATACAAATCCCTTCACTCTCTTATCAGATAACAAGATCTTAAAGTGTGCAGGTAATATTTAACAGTACTGATTGTGTGGCACCTTGGTGTAATGGGTTTAAAATATGGCTTCCAAATTTCTGACTCTCCTTCCTCTAGATGTGGGAAGTTTGTGTCCCTTTTCCTTGAATCATTATGGGTTATGATTGCTTGATCAATACAACATGACAGAAGTATTGCTGTGTCAGTTTCTTAAAATATGAATTTGGGAACTCTGGTAAGTCCACAAACAGATTTTAAGAAATTGACTGCTTTCACTCCTATCTCTTGGGATGCTTGCTCTTAGGAACCAATCTCCATGCTACAAAGAAGCTTGAACCACCTCTTGAAGAGGACTGCATAGAGAGGAACCATTAGGTAACACCAACCTACCAGTCATCTAAATGAACCTTTTGGGAGGTGGATCACTCAGCTTCAGGCAACAGGGAACAGAGAAGAGCTGCCCCCACTAAAACTGGCCCCAATTTTTTTTTAATTTTTATTTGAGAGTGGAGAGAGAGAGAGAGAGAGAGAGAGAGAGAGAGAGAGAGAGAGAGAGAATACAAGTTGGGGAGAGGGGCATAGGGAGAGAGAGAAAGAGAGAGAGTATCTTAAGCAGGCTTCACTCTCAGCACTGAGCCCAACACAGGGCTTGATCCCATGGACCTGGGATCCTGGGATCATGACCTGAGCCAAAATGAAGAGTCAGATGCTCAACCAACTGAGCCACCCAAGTGCCCCCCTCAAATTGTAGATTCCTATGCCAAATAAATGCTTGTTGTTTAAGCCACTAAGTTTTGGGGTGACTTGTTATGTGGAAGTGGGGGGTGACTTGTTATGTGGGGTGACTTGCACCAGTGGAAGTTTGCACAATCTGTCAGATCTGTAGTTTCTGCATGGGTACTTTTCAAATATATTAAATTGCATAATTCCTTTTTCTTTTTGGTAAGGTATCATCAGTCCTCTGCTAATTCTTCAGGTGTGGACTTATCTTAAAGCTCTGTGAATTTCTTCTAAGGGATAGCACCCTGGGATGAGAATTTAAAGATGTGAGTTGTTGCTTGGCCAGTGATTATGAACTTGGTCAAATCATTTGACGTTTCTGGGTCCATGGAGGACTAAGACATTTAGAAGCACTAGGCATTGAGTATATCATGGCCCCTTGATCCCAGATCTAACTGTAAGCAAATACAAAAAAATTCTGATTTTCCCCAAGATGACCACTTGATGCTTTTTTTTGAATTACCGCCTGTCAAATTTGCTATTTTTTTTGTCGTTGTTGTTCTTTTGGTACCATTTATTAGTCTAGCTAATTGGGCAACAATCTTCTAACTCTCAATTGTCTCATCCGTAAGATGAATAAGTAGATGAGTTGATCTGTTAAATATTTTCAGATCTAAATATTTGATCCTGAAAGTGCTTTTATTTCCTTTCATTTTATTGCTATTTGCTTTGCCCTTTGCTATAACTTTATTGGAGTATAATTGACAAAAAATAAACTGCACAAATTTAAAATGTACCATTTGAGAATTTTTGACACACTTATACACCCATGAAACCATTGCCATAATCCAAATAGTAAACATGTCCATCTTTGCTATAAATCTCCTGTTGTCTTTGGGAAGCCTTCCATTTCACCCTTATCCACCCCAGTCACCAGACAACTACTGAGCTAGCTGTTTTCTGTTGCTACTGATTAGTGTGCATTTTCCAGAATTTTATTTAAATGGGATCATAGAGTATGTATTTTTTTTTCTGGCTTCTTTCACTCAGCATAATTATGTTGAGATACAGCTATGTCGTTGCATGTATTAATAGTTCATTTCTTTTAGTTGCTAAAGAGTATACCATTCTATAGTTATGTTTATCCATTCACTTATTGATGGACATTTAGATTGTTTTTAGTTTGTGGCTGTTATAAATAAATCTGCTATGAACGTTCACATATGAATCCTTGTAGGAACATATGATTTCATTTTTCTTGAATAAATATCAAGGATGGAATGACTGAATCAAATGGTAGTTATATGTTTAACACTTCAAGAAGCTTTTCCAAAGTGCTTGTACCATTTTACATTTCCACTTACAGTCTGGGAGAGTTCCAGTTCCTCTAAATCCTTACCAACATTTTGAATGGCTATTTAAAAAATTTTTAGCCATTCTAAGAAGTATGTAGTTGTATCTTTTTGTGGTTTAAATTTGTGTTTTTCTTTTTTTTTTTTTTTTTAAATTTTATTTTCCAACGTTTTTATTTATTTTTGGGACAGAGAGAGACAGAGCATGAATGGGGGAGGGGCAGAGAGAGAGGGAGGCACAGAATCGGAAACAGGCTCCAGGCTCCGAGCCATCAGCCCGGAGCCTGACGCGGGGCTCGAACTCACGGACCGCGAGATCGTGACCTGGCTGAAGTCGGACGCTCAACCGACTGCGCCACCCAGGCGCCCCTAAATTTGTGTTTTTCTAATAACTAATGGTGTTGAAAATCTTTTCATGTGCTGATTGGCCATCTGTATATTTTCTTTGGTGAATATCTGTCCAAATTTCTTGTCCATTTTTTTGTTGTTGTTGTTGAGTTTTAAGAAGTTTTTTTTTTAATATACTTGTTAAAATTTCTTCATTGGATATATAATTTTAAATGTTTTTTCTCAGTCTGTGGCTTATATTTTCATTCTCTTAATGTTTAGTATGTTCTTAAAGAGAGAGTTTTAACACAGGTGACTTATTTTACAAACTGTTTTATGCTCAAAGAGGAGCATAGATGGATCTGGGATGACAAAAGTAATAGCAAACAATTCAGTGGTTTGGTATTGAGTGTCTTTTTGTATGGTTTTCTTTAGTTAGCATTTGTTAACTGACTTTTCTTTATAAACCATTGTTTTAAAAAATTTTTTTTAATGTTCATTTATTATTGAGACAGAGAGAGATAGAGCATGAACGGGGAAGGGACAGAGAGAGAGGGAGACACAGAATCTGAAGCAGGCTCCAGGCTCTGAGCGGTCAGCACAGAGCCCGATGCAGGGCTTGGACTCACAGACCGCGAGATAATGACCTGAGCCGAAGTTGGACGCTTAACTGACTGAGCCACCGAGGCGCCCCTACTTTTCTTTATAAACCATTGTAATATAAATAAGCATTTTGGTAAGTAATGTTTAAACTTGAATTCTGGGCCCAAAGAAAACTTTTGAAAACAGTCTCCAGTTTAGAGAAGACCTATTTTCATGGTTGTCACTGTATTATGTCTGATCTGTGAATAGTCTATGCTAAAACCCCATGCATGCTATCTGTATTTCTACACCTATGTCGTCATCTGCATCTGTAACTACTTTTATTTCTATATATGTATGTATGACTTGCAAAAAAAAAAAATCTAACTTGCATTCACATTCTGCTCATGTCTTTGGTCAGACATAACCATTGGGAACACTGTTATGAACTCAGAAGTAAACTAAATGATAATATAGTACGTGTCACAAAAACCATGTACTTTAGTCCATAGTGAAAACATGGATCTTCTCTCAGGCCTTTATCCAGACAATTATTTATAAAGTAAGATAGATTATAACCAGTGAGGCCATACTGACAGCATGTGGAATAACAGTTTACAATGGTGGGAGGAGAGAGAGATAAAATACAGATCCAACAACTACAATGCACAGAAGTCTGGATTTATTTTATATAGTTACAGAAAGCCTTATAAGCATGAATTCTCCAGAGGACCTTGAGTCATCAAAAACTTATAATAATTTATTTCAGAAATGGTTGAAATAAATTATAACTTCTTAAAAGGAATAAAGTTTTGAAGAGCACATAATTAAATCCTTGATAATATAAAAGAATTTATGTAATGAAAGAATCTGAGGCTATGAAAATGTAAGACTTACAGGAGAATGGAGTCAGAAAGCTGAATGGAGTTAAGGTAGAGTTTATCTTGAAAATTCTTCCACTTTAAATATTCTAAGTACAGAATAGGAAGATACAGTTAATTGGAAGGGAAGAAAGTGATAGTTACTGAATGGATTTCTGGCAGTAATTGAAAAGGGATATTCCCACGCAACCAGTTATTAAGACTCATGAAATTAAAATTTTATCTAACATTTGAAATATTTGATCTAGAAATTTAAGAACAGGTAGGTCTGAAGGAAGGAATTTTATTTCCTCTGTTAGAGCTTTTTAGTGCTTAACAACATAACTTTAGAAACAGCCCAAACTGGGTTTAGGTTACAGCGTGATCGCTGGGTTTTTGTTTTTGTTTTTTTCCAAACTCTAGGTTTCTCATCTGCAAAATGGAACTAGAAACCCCACCTCATGGGATAATGGTGAAGATGACATGGAATGCAGGTAAAGGACTTAGTACAGTACCTGGCCCAAGGTTTCCAACACTCAATAAATATTAAATATTACAATTATCATTATTGTTTCTTCTAGACAGAAATCTGAAAGTGAAGAAGCACTGGAAATTTCAAGCAAAGAACATCAGCTATCAGTCCCATAATTTGTGATTGAGGATTGAAATCAGGTTTTATTTTCATCTGTTTTTGTTTCTTTGGTTTTAATTTAAAAAACTTGAGGAAGTCCCCAGAAATAACTGACCGTTTTTTGAGGGTGTCCCTCGATGCTTGTGGGCTCCATCTGGGTTGCAGCCGTTATTTTACCTACTTGACAGATGAGGAGGTCCCTGAGGTTAAGTGTTCTTCACAGCAGACACCCAGGTTGAAGGCGGAGTTAAAGTATGCCCCAGGTCGCATAACTCATTCTCCGTTCAAGAATCTTCCCTAATCCCTGGTGCCATTTGGGAATGGTTTCAAAGGCATTCCAACGGCAAAATCATGCCAGTGCACTGGTTATCAATTATTTTGTTGATCCTTTAGCAAATCCTCAAACTGATTTTTCTGCCCTCCTGGGACACAAATCACAAAGCTGACCTTAACCACTTTGGCATCCCCCTCTACTCCCAAGGCGCACAAAAGAGCAATGCAGGGCTAGTGATTTATTGTTTTCCCACACAGGTCACCCTCAAGCCCAGACAGATAGAGAAGATCTGTCTTTAATGAGAGAAATGTACCATTACTTGGTCATAAATTCAACTTAGTGGTAATTTTAGTAGGGCAGCTTGCCCAGGCTTTGTAGAAACACAAATCAAAAATCCCAAATTCCAGGCATATCCTCCTAGAAACTCTTTTGGCAACTCCATTCCCTTTGCTTTTTAAGGAAATCCATTTCCCTAGTTATAGCCCCTAGTTGCTTAGGGTAGATTTGCACAAAGTCTAGAATCACTGTGGCAGCAGAGAGGGGAGTGGGTGGCATGCTGCTGAAATTATTTTCGCCAAGCATTAGGCCCTGACTTCAGTCGTCAAGGAGGCACAAATGAACCGACACGCAGATTCAGTATACAGTCCAGGAGAAGTAGTTCGCAGTAAGAGTATTCAGACAATTCCGTCTAAGGAAAGGTTTTATTTTTTCAAATCCTCATGTCCTTGGCCAATTCTAAACTGACTAATACTAGTCCTTACCACTCTTAGATTGTAGGATGTGTTTTTATCCCCAGAGTTGACTTAGTTTGAGTTGCTGGGTTAGAAGTATGTATAGAGTATGTTCAGACATAATACTACCAGACATCTTGCCACACTCTTAGAGGTAGACTCGAATGTATCCTCTTACCTTGTATCATCTCCTGTGCTCACTTCCATCATAACAACTATCAGCTCTTTTGTGCTTAATTATTCACATATGTTGCTGTCTACAACGCTGTGTCCTCCCAGGTGTAGGGTGATGTCATATCTGATTTTGTTCCTCTAGTTTCTAGCCCAGTGCCTGACATGTGACAGATGTATAGTTAACATTTGTTGAATGAACAGAAGTATGAATAAATTAAGTTCATGCCTTTCCAGTAAGGTCTGACTTTGAAGTCAGGGAGTCTGGTAAATGGCCATTTCTTTCTGTTTTCAAGATGATATGCTTGGCTAGGTGAGGCAGTGTTTTGAAAGACAGTGGAAAAAAAAAAACAAAACAGAACTGAGAACAACTGCCTCCCATAGGTAGGATAACTGAAGTCTATTAAAAATATTACTTCATCAATTTGAACAAATATGTATAGATTGCCAACATAGCTAAAGCACTTGTGCCAGCTACTGAAGAAAATTCAAGGTAACTAGAAATCAAAGAGTTTATAATATATTAATCTTTTGTTCTAATATCCAGTGTATAATGTTATCATAAATTACTTTTTTCCAATAGCATAACTTTCTCCAGAAAAAAGACATGAAATTCTAGCTCTTCTTCTCTGATTTGGTTTTATAGGTGGGTCTGCCGACATTCCTCTCCTCAGTTGTAGGGGGAAGTTTAACTGGCAGTTTATTTGTGTTGCTATTCATCCATCTAGCATATGAGAAGGTCAGGATTAGAGCAGGAAGGGAGGCCTAGAACACCCATGGGATGGCATGTCTGGATTCTTACAGTTCTCTAGGAAAAATCATGGAGAGATATCATTTGTACACCTTCCATTTGTATGATGTCAATTTACATATGTCAATTATATCACAGTGAAACTGGGAAAAAAGAGTTCAACAATAAGAACTAAAAGACAGTGGCTCTCAGGCTTGAGCAAGCATCAGAATCACCAGGAGGCCTTATTAAGACACAGATTGCTGGGTGCCACCTCCAGGATTCCTCATTCAGTGGTTCTGGGTTAGGATTCCAGCAGTTGTATTTCTAAAAAGGTCCCAGGCAGTGCAGGTGACACTGGTCCAGGACCAGCTGATCTGAGGTAAGCTCAATACTTACTTTCTACCAAGTCTTGTTCTGCCATTCTCTTTATAACCCATAGGGTGATTCTATTTTTATGGTTTTGTCAGGGTAGTCTTGGCCTGGGATAAAAGAAAATCAGTTTGAATTATTTTGTAGCCATTTCTTAGTGATCTAGGGCAAGTTTTTTTTTTTTTTTTTAATGTCAGATATTTTCCTTTTGCCATTTAGCCTATGTACTTATGAGCTGCCTCTCCTGCCATTTAGTTGGAGATAAAAACAATGATAATATCAATGAAAACAACACATAAGCCTACTGTTAACAAAGACATGTATACATGTTAAGTGTTTTACTTACGCCATTGGCCTTGTGTGAATAACTACCTGAAACAATGAATTTAACATTAGCTCTTGGATTTTGTACTTCTTTCCCTCATCTGCTCTGACTAGGAAAATAATTGTAGCTTCAGTCTAAATGGGGAAATATCAGCCAGGTCTTTCTGTCTTCTAGATAGTTCCTGTAGTCCAGCCAAACTATCTGGCTTTCTGATTAAGCAGTTTTTATAAAGAGGAAAAAATGTTTCCCCAAGAATCATTTTTAGTTATTTTCCCCTTTCATGATGAAAGGCTTATCTAAAAGCCCAAACTTCATTCAGGATTCTTCCCCATTCATTGTCATCACCCATCCTTCCCTGACCCCACTCATCCCTCAGACAGCCAGGGATTTAAAAATATGTTGGAAGATTTTAATAGTGTCTGCAGAGGAGAATTATATTCTTCTGTAATGTAGCATTCGGACACTAAGCAGAGAGATAGCACAGTCTGTCTAGCTCATGTAATTAGTTTCATGATACTGTTTTAATTGTGGCACAGCTTAATCATTGGCTGTGCACAGATTATGCCACATAGTTAAAATAATTATGGGGATTTGATAAGATAATACTTTGAATTCATCTGATGCTTCTTTTCCAATGGGCTCCACACTCTAAAATAAGAGAGAACAAAGAAAAATAGTTGATGCCAGCATTTGTCTGCACCTTGTCAGGGCTGGGCAGGGGACGATTATTCATTTCTTCCAGGTTATCTTCCATCTGCCCAAGGTAGCATTTTATCTAGTACTTGAAGATTCTGAAGATAGTGTGAAATGATGCATACCCTGTTTGCCAGCTAATATTTAATACAGTCTATATATCTAGCAACTTACATAAGCTCATGTGGATGCATTAGTTCTAAATCCAATGTTTTGTTTACATAACTGATGGTTGCTGTCTTCATAAGCAGTTCTTTATTTTCAGAAGCGTGCATCTGATCATAGATCTTTCTTAGAACTACTATACAATTTATATGGCTTATTGAATATTTATTTATTCATTCATTCATTTACAGTAGTATGCCTACTGTGTGTCAAATGCTATTCTAAACTCTAACAGTAAACATGTTAAGCAAAATTCCTACCCTCATTACACTGATGTAGGGGACATTCCAGATGTAGGGGAGCTGACAGTAAACAAACAACAAAATAATGACTTCAGATATTATTAGTCTTATAAGTAAAATAAATCAGGATTGGAGAATAGAAAGTGCCTAGAATGGGGCAATTTTACATAGATTAGGAAATATCTTTTAAAGAAGATAACATCTGAACAGAGTCCTGAGGATGAGAAGGTATTGAACATGTGAAATTTGGGGAAAAGGGAATTCTCGGCAGAAGGAAGAGAAAGTGTAAGGGGCTGAATCTATTTTGAGCTTAATGGCTCTGGGAACAGCAGGCAGAGTAGACGGCTGGAGCAGAATGAGTAAAGGGGAGAAATATTGGGCTGGCACAGAAGCAGGGACCAGGTCAGAGGGCTGTGTCCCACAGCTATAAGATTGGACTTTAAGGTGATGGTAGGTCTTAGAGGGTTTATATTACCTGATTTACATTTTTGAAAGATCACTCTGGCTGAGGAGATTAGACTTATAAGCAAGAATTGAGATGGGAAAGACTAAAGAATATAAGACTTTTTTTTAGACATTTGAGTTTAAGATAGGTGTTACACATCCAAGTGAGGAATCTAACATCAATCTGGAGCTCAAGAGGTAGGTCCAAGTAGGAGACATATATATGGATGTTCTTAGTCTTTATATATGGTATTTATTACTTAAGCTGGATCTAGGGTGAGTGGGGAAATGAGGTGAATCAGCAAAGGAAATATATACATCATTGCCCTATCCTAAATGAGGGTTTTTTTTTTTAATTTTATCTTTTCTCTTCTTCTTTTTTTTTTTTTTTTTTTTAGTATAGTTGACACACAATGTTATATTAGCTTCAGGTGTGCGACATAGAGATTCAACAAGTATATACGTTATGTTATGCTTTTTTATGATGCAGGTAATGAATAATAGGAAGTAACAGAGTATGACTTTAATGCAATTTATCTGTTTATTTGTGTATTTAATGGCAAACAGAGCAAAATTTAGATATTCAAATAAATCTTATCCTTCAAAGGAGCCACTTTGTAGGGCAGTCAATTGGCCTAACAATGCTTCCCTTGCTTAGAACTTTCTTGGAATGATTGGGACTCACTTTTTAGATTTGCTTATGCGACATGAGAAAGTCAGCCTAACTTTCTCATAAAACTTTATCTCATTTTTATTTAAAAAGTAGAACTGGATTGAAAATTTTGTAACAAAATTTTGTTGTTGTTGTTGTTTGATAAAACCAAATATTTCACCATAAAGAGATGAGTTGCGTCATGGATGATTTTAAAATGAATTTGTCACTTGCTTTGGAGAGTCTCAGAAGAGCATCTGGATATGTTTTGAGCAATAAAGGAGTGATTGGGATAAGTATCACCTTCCATGTGCTAATTTGAAGAAAATTCCGTTTATTTGTGTTTGAAGCTTCAATTTTAGTCATTCATTCACTTATTCATTCATAAAAAAAATGTGTTATCTGCCACATGCCAGGTGGTTTTCTAAGCAGTGAAAAGGCAGTTATAAGCAATAAAAAGAATAAGACAATGCTAATTTTCAGGACTTCATTTTTGGCCTAAAAGATTAGTATATCTTAGCCTTCAAAAATCTCATTTCTGCAAATCGCTCCATTAATCAATTTCCTGAAACAAAAACACTTACATGAAGGAATAAAATTTAACTTTATCTTTGCCTTCCCCATCTGTTTTCCTCTTCCTGTTATATTTCCAGAAACCTAACTCTCAACCTCTGATTTTTAAGTTTAAAGTAATCTGTTCCTATAAGATCTCCCTCAGACATGGAACACCCTATTATCTTTCTTTCTCCCCATTTTGTTACTACAGGATGTTGAGAAATTTCTGGGATTCTAATTTATTAATTAGTTCATAGTAAGGTGTAAATTATTTGATGTTGAGTTACTATGGCCTGAATTTTTATTTTAACAGAAAAAGACTTAGATCAAAGTAATACATCTATAATGATGGAAGGTAAAGCATTTGCAAGGAGTAAAATGATGTATTTCTTGGCTGAGAGCCTTCTCCATGTCTCTGAAATCACAGCCTATACAGCTCACTTAAATTGGCAATCATAATCTCTAGGAATAAGAAACTTTCAGTTTCCCCTTGATGCCACTATTTCTTTTTCTTTTTAAGAGATATTCAGTAGCCTCCAGGACTATATAATAATGTCAGCAAGCAATCCTCATAGTTTTGTTAGAGCAATGGACCAAATTTTGCCTTGGCCTTTGTTTAGCTGGAAGGTGCCTACCCACTGAACTGGGGCTCTCCACTACCATTGCTCCTTCAGCCTTGTGCAGCATATTATTACAATCAGCTTCACTTGTTCCTAGTTCTTTCAGCATCTGTAGTGGCAGCTGGCGCATCTCCCACTTCATCAGGAAGTGCATTCAAGGGTATCCGGCTAGAAAGCTCCCCCAGCAAGCATTTCTTCATATTACAAAATGAAGAAGCAAGGTTTCAGTTGGAGGTATTCATATTTGGGGTCAAGTAAGGTAGAGTAAAGTCGGGGAGATCTTCCATCATCAAAATGTCTTCAATCATGGGTGAAACCAGTAAAAAAAAAAAAAACAACATTATTTTTTCTAGCAGACTGGCATTCCTTTGACCCTGGTTTAATCAGAAAAGGGATGAGCAGAATTATGCAATTGGCACGGCCTTTGTTTGTTTTCTAAATTCTCAAAGAGAATTGCTCTCATACCATGGGTTTCCCTCAAGATCTGCAGTTCTGATTACTATGGTTCACTTTTGTGTGGAGTTTTCTGCATTTTGCCTTTGGACACCCATATCTATCTTTATTCCAGCAGTTAGTAGGAAAATTCCATTGTGCCAATTGTGGTTTTGCTTTTTTTTTTTCTTTTTCCCCTGAGAAAACAACTTCTGTTGTCCTCCACCTGCCTTTACCTCCTGTATTCTGTACTAATGTGTAATTGCTTGTCAGGGAGGCGGTGATGGTGATCGGCACACGTCACCAAACTGTTGTGGTTCATTAAGGAGAAGAGATGTGGTGGTGGTGGTTTAGTTCACGTGAAAGTAACTGTGGCCCAGACAACTAACTTGTGTATTTTCTCCCGGGGGAAGATCTTTGGGACAACATCTCTCAAGGTCATTCATTTTTGTCTTTTAATTTTTTAGTATGCCATGTGTCCAGTACTGAGCATAGAGCCAGAAGTGTTGCTAGCCTTCAACAGTCTTTGGCAGATATTGAGATAGATGTGTCTCTTGGAGAAAGACTAACTGGAGTGTGATATGTTTAAGGAAGCTAACAATTATTGGGTACTTACTTTGTGCCAGGCGATATGCTAGGAATTTCTGCATGTGTTATGTCATAAAGTTTCAATTATTTTTTGTGCATATTAGTTAGAATATAGATTTTATTTAGTTTTATTTAAGTCTTGTTTTTATTAATTTTGTCTGAAATGTTACCTATGTCATTTTGTACTTGAGGGAAAGTGAATTTGATACTCTAAAAGAGCAGTGGTGGTAGTAAATAATTCAGAATTAGACCTGTTCATGAAGTATATAAATTCAAAATGCACACATACATTTAAATTACAGACTTAGGATCAGTCAACACAACAACCAGGGTAATTCCCAGAATTTGGTACTCTGGTACTTATTGAGACCATTCATCAATATTTCCAGACATCCCCCTTCAGCAATACCCTGTGCCATATAACATGTTAGTAAGTAATACTCAGAGTCAGACTCTATTTTCCCACATCCTTAAAATTACATGTGACCATGTAACTTACTTTGGCCAATGAAATATGAGTGGATTGATGAGTATCACCTTTAAGTAGAAGCATTTAAAGCCAGTGTACAAATTGTCTTTTTATCCTTTAGCCATCATGACCAACAGCATTCCAGAGGGAGAGGCTCTGCCGGCCAAATCCCGAGAGAGGATAACACGAAGCCAAGTTCACTACTGACCCAATATGACATGAGTGAGAAATAAACTCATTCTAAGACATTGAGATTTGGGTATTGTTTGTTATTGAACCACAACCTAGATCATTCTACCTAATAATGTAGGCTCCATCCATCCAGAAAGTAGAAACCCCCAAAAGCCCTTCCTAAATGTATCTGCTTTCCTTATATGAGTGGTTTAAGCAGAGGTTTGAACAGACCAGCCCCTTGTGATGATTGGATAATCTAGAAGTTAAGAGGTCTGCGCACTCAGGCTGCCTCCGTTTGAGTAGTAGCCCTGCTATTTTCTACCTGTAAAGACTTGAATGAGTCACTTAATCTCTGAATCTCAATTTCCATATTTGGAAAATTAGGACAATTAAAGTTCCTACCATACAAGGCTATTGTGAAGTGAGGTAAAATAATATATTAGAAACACTTAGCTTGGAGGATAACCCTTTTAAAGTCTTGGGGAAAAGGGAAATGGGGAGTTACTAAAAATGGACGTGAAGTTTTTGTCAAGCAAGGTAAGTTAGCTCTACGATCTGCTGTACAGCATTGTATCTAAAGTTAATAATCACATATCACACACTCAAGCATTTGTTGAGAGTGAATCTCACTTTAAGTGTTCTTTCTACAATAATTAAAAATAAACGTTAGCTATCATTCTGTTATCTGGTACCATTTGAGACTGGCTTTATGGATCCTGTCTTCTTACAGGATTTTTTGGGTAACTGATCCTTAAAGTTGCTTCCAGCTCTAAAACTCTATGCTTCCATGAAATACCTTGCTATCTGGTCCCTAACTTTCCTTAGAGTAGCTTTTGCTATGGTTTGAATTTTGTGGTACATGAAGGAACAGATGCCAGCAGAGTTTCTTTGGCTTAGCAAGAAATCATCTACCAAAAAATCAATTTATTCTGCTTCAAATTTCTCCTGGTTGTCCACTCCATCATTTCTTAAAGTTGTTCCAGAATTCTACTTGACTTTGTAGTGCTTGATTGTTTCTCATTCTGAAATATATTTTTATTTTTTGCCTTTGACACTGGACAACATAAATTTTCCTTTTAATAGACTTGCTCATGCCTATAGTAAATAAGACCAGGACTATGTCAAGGAAATTTCCCCAAGAGATTATGGAGGTTTTTGATGGTAAGTGTACTAAGATCTAGAGACTGCAGAGGGGAGAGGAGAAACTCTTATTGTTAGGCACATAGTAACTTTAATATTATACCGAAACATTTCATATGCACATACTTGTAGAATTATTTCTGATTTGCTGTGTGTATTTGCCAGTGCTCTCTTTGGGAAAGAATGCATTGTCCCTGAAAATGTAGTCATCATTGGCTAAAAATGTTTTGTTAAAATTAAAAAGTTCAGTCTTAAGTATCTCATTAGTGTGGTTGGTATCAATGACTGTTGCTTTGAAATGCCGATGTGGATTGTGAAGCTGTGAACAGGATAGCACAAGGAAGATGGCATTGTCCAGGATGAAGGAAAAGGGCAGGACCCGTGTCAGATGTGAGCGGGTAATGCCAACTTTATTTCCAGAAAAGATGATGAGGGAGGAGAATGGTTGAGTTCCTGGGACAATAGCCTGAGAGCTCAGGGAAGTGGAAAGAGTAGAGGGCAGGAAAAGTGACCCTGGGGATGGGGGTGGTGAGAAATACTGGGCAGGAAGAGGGAGATCAGAGAGGATGCAGAATAAAGGCAGGGCAGCAGACAAAGCCCTCAGGACCAAAAGCCAGAGAGAATCCCAGTTTGTTTAGTCCAGAGACAGGAAAAAGGACATCCTCTAAAGGGACCTAGGTTAAGGGCTGGAGGGAGAAGATAGATAACAGGAAAGAACCCGGCTTCTCTGGGGACCCAAAGAGCAAAGCCTGTCCCACCATCCCACCCTCCCTTTATTCCTGCCCTAACCTTTCTCATAAGACAATAGCTTAACTTGAGTCTAGAAGGTAGAAATGGAACAAACAGTCTGAAAGGAGAGAGAACCTGATCCCTGAAGCCAGGAGACTGTCAGGGAAAGCCTGGCAGAAAGGCCACCATACTAATGGAGGCTGCAGTCTCAGGCCAGGAAGGGCTTGTCTCATACTTTGAAAGCATTCCTTTATTGAATAAGTGAGTATGTGGAGTGGGAAGCATTGAACTTGAGCTGAGCTTACTAGAAACGTGGCGTTCTATTTCAACTCTAGAAGCTGAGACTGTAAAATTTCCTCACAGGTGGGAAAGTTTTTTGTCTGGAGTTGTTGCCCAACAGATACTGTGTGAGGGAGAGGACCCCAGAAGCTGAGTCAGATGTGAAGTGGGGTGGAAAGAAAGAGGAGAAGAAGCACCCCGTGTGGGAAAGCAAGTGCATTATGACAATTCCCTCTTTTCTCTCCCCCAGCTCTCAGATTGGGTGAGTAATGGGGAACTCAGATTGGGAAATCATCACAGTAGGGTTACTTTCACATGATGGCATTTTGTAATTTGATGTAACATTTCCACCAACTAGGCTGTATTGGGGGGAGGGAGTCACTGAAAATCCAACGCAAATACAGGAGCAGTTTGGAAAACAACCAGTACTAGATGAATTTCCAGAATCCTCTGTCAATTCAATGTCACGAATCCTTAGCTATTCTTCCTTTGCATTGTTTATGGATCCAGGTTGAATCAGATCTAATTTAATCTCAAGGGACTTCAATCGCCCCAGTTTGGGTAACTAGATCCTTGACTTGCATCTTTCCCTCTGAGGGGCCTTCTCAAACATTTTCTGGGGGGATAGCTTTGGGTGCTGTTCCTCGAACTCTGGTTTTCTACATATTAGTTATATCCTTAGGAGAGTACCTTACTCTCTGAACTTCAGTTTTCTTGTCTATAAAATAGTTCACCACCACTACCATATAAGGAAATTCTGTGAACTGATTACATGATGTATTTGAAAAGTGCCAAGGCATGTGGCATACAGAAGTCCTTCTTCAGTAACTATGCCCCTTCTTCTCTCAGAAGGCCAGACATGTAGCATGTCATCTTTGCCCCAGTAGCCTGGGGGATTTTGCCCCAGAAAAAAGCAAGCCAGCATTGTGTGATGTTCTCAAAGATTGCTCCAAAGACACAAGCTTTGTCCTAATAGCTGAACAGGCATAAATAATGGACAGTCTCATTGTTGCTTTCAACCCCAGTAGTAGACTTCTTCTTAGAGCTCTGGCTGCCTGAAGTGGCCAGCCACTAACCCCTTCCTCCTCACCAGGAGTACAATGGAGAACTGGGGATAGAATTGGTGAAAATGGGTACCCACACATGTATGTTTTATGTGAGTTATACTTTCCTAAGGTAAACTTAAATGAAATAGGTTTTAGCAAGACTGGGGATGATATCAAATAGGGACATTTGCTGAGTGTGGCTTTTCAGGAACCCGCAGATCCTAACAGGGGATCCATTTAGGTACTTCTTCAACCTTTATCCAGGACACCCCAGAGCCCAGTGTGGTGACCTCATGGTTACACTGGCATTGCATTCCTGTCTTAGCCACAGGTTATAAAATAATTTGTTAGATGTCACACAAATGTGACCTTAATGATGACTTATCTTTTAGGCCGAAGCCTGGAAGAGACTGAGTACTTCCAGCCTTGCTGTGACCTCCCCATGCCTCCAGTATTTGTGCAGGGTGATGTGATTCAAGTCAGCAGTGTGCATAGTGTGGAACCCCATACCTTTTGGTGTACCTCAAAGAGTTCATACCATCTTCATGCAGGGAGCGACATACCAGGGTCCCTTGCCAATTGGTTTTCAGGTAAGTTTGGCCAATGCGAGGTACTGGTGGAAGACTGGAAGGCAGGATGTACCAGAGTATTTCTCCTCCATTTTCCTTCAGATGAGGCCTCCAGCACTAGCTGCTTTTGTTTGCTTGTTTATTTATGCAGTTTCAGCTCTTACTAGTCAATCCCATCCTCTGTGTTCCCAGCTACTCTGGAGTGTTCCCTATCACAGTTCTAAATCACCCACTGGCTTCAGTTCCTGGCTGTGGTAATGCCACATCTTCCCTGTGTCCCTTCGACCCTAGATGTAGTGGTGGCTTTCTGTTCTTGCTAATATATTAGTTGCCTAACCATCCTTCCTTGGCTTCTCAGCCACACTCTTCCATCACCTATGTAACCAGTTCCTTGTTTGAGCCAGTTCCATTGTTCCTGTTTGAAATGCTTCTGGCAGGTCTGTGTTCCTCACTAGACACTCAACTGCTACACCTCCTTGAGTCAGTGCTATTTTATCATCATGTTGGACGTAAGGCTCTCAGGCAAGGTTTGTAGTCTCCCGGGCCATGCACTGGAATACTAGGCAATGTTTCCTTTCAACAGTTAGGTTTCCCTGAGCATACTGTGGGTTTCATGTACCCTTTCATGAACCTGTGAGGGAGACAGGGTGCTTGTCGTTTCTTAGTGACCTACTTTCTATAAACACTAGTTAAGCTTTTTGCGATTGTCCTTGTGCTCCTTCCTATTGGTTACATTAATTTCTTTTGAGGTAAATAAACTGCTCTTAGTTCAACATCCATTTTCCCTTTTTCTTTGGTTTATGATATACACTCTTTGTTATTTCTCTGGACTTCGCAGCTAGAGATAAACCTTTAAATAAAACAAATAAGCACAAAGACAAAAGCAAGCCAGGGATGCAGAGCATTGAAGACCACACAGATCCATTAAAATGATCAGCAGCTACATCTGATTTCCAGGGAGAGCAATGGCCACAGGGCTATCAGCAATGTACAGTGATAGGGGTGTGGGACATTTCCAGTGTTAGCGGTAGTGGTACCGGTAGTGGTAGTGGCAACGGTGTCTTCACCAACCAGGTTCTGTAGCATGATTTTGAATTTGATTCTTGAATGTGTAGCATCTGAGTCTGGTTTTATGACTTTCCTAGAGATCTTGTGAGCTACTTTATATCGTTTTTTTGGTAAATCATACAAAATTTGTTTCTGATATTTATAAATTAATAATAGATACAGAAATTGGAAACATGCACAGTATTTTCTGATCCATAAAAACCATACATTCAGGTGTGCCCAGGTGCCCTCTAATCTTATGTGCTTTCAGATTAGATCCATAATATCTGAGTTCCATATAAATATTTCACTAAAAGTGCCTGTGATAATTAGATGATTAACATGATCTGTCTTTTGAATGCCAGTAGGTCTTTGACCTCAGCTATGCCAATGGTGCCCAGTGGGCTCATTAGTTAGGTGGCCATGGCAGCAGGAACTAACCTACTAGTTTATTTATGTGGAATTCCCTTCACTAAAGATTGCCCAGAATCACCAACTTGCCAGCTCTAGTGATCAACCTTAACCTGAATGACTGATACCATTCCTGTCATTCAAATGGTGGAAGGTTCATCATATTTGACTTATTTTGTGGAGGAGAAGCAGTATGTCCTTGCTAAAATACACACTATTTGGATTTACTTCCCTTCTTTCCATGCTTCTGCCAAAGCCATCATCTGCAGATACTCTGAACACCTTGTTCACTATCACAGTATCTCACCCAGTGTTGTTTCTCACAAAGAAATTCATAGTTTAGGAAAGGAAGCCAATGGGCTGGTGCCCATGGAAATTCATAGTCTTATCATAAATTCTGTCTTAGAAGCACCTGGCTTTTTACAGTACAATGACTGAAAGAAGACTCAGTTGTTATGCCAACATAAAGTCAACATCTTGAAATGTTGGGGTGCCATCTTAGAGGTGAGATCAACTTGTGTTTGATATATTCTGTAGGCCCTTGCAGAAAACATGGATCCAAGGACCAAGGTGAAGAAATGTGAGTGCCGCTTGTCACAATTATATTTAATATTATGGTCATTATACTGTGACTCCATGCAACAATTGTATAAAAGCTTTAGTACTTGGAGAAGACATGCGTCCACCAGAAGAAACAACAGAGACTGCCATTCTGCCTTTCCAGGCTCCTTTTACCACTGGACCAGGAAAATATAGGCCATAGTATTGGCTGGGGTGCCTGATGTGAGTGATCCTAGTTATTAAAGTTTTCTGATATACATTCTGCTATACAGTGGGATCAGAGAGGAATATGAATGAAATCCAGGTGAAACTCCTAGGACTTCCCTGTTCAGTCATAAGTTAAGGGAAGCTATTTCAATTCTGTCTAAGCAGGAACCACTGAGAGCTCAGATCCTTCAGGAACAAAGTTTTGAGTCACTTCACAGTAGGAATACTGGCCATCTGAAGAGAAAGTAAAGGGATGAATAGTGGAGGGTTGAAATAATAAATATTTGCTATGGTCTCCTTACCAGGGGAGTCATGGTTTGAGAGTACACATGAAAAAAATAGGAGACAATCTGCATTTTCAGGAACATAAAGGAAACCCTCCAAAGGTTTTCTTTTGCAACAAGAATAAAAGCCAAAGAAAGCCCATGTGAGATGGGCAACCCTCTCACTTCATTTCATTTCACCCATTGTCTGCCATGTTAAAGCTTACCAGGGAGGTTCATTCTAACCTCAAGGATCTGTACTACCTGTTCCTCCAACCTGGAATGCCCTCCTTCTAGATATCCAAATGATCTCATTTCTCACTTTATTTGGATCTCTGCTCAAATGCCCCTCATCAGTGAAGCCTTCCTTGGCCACACTATATGAATTGTACTGTCCCATTTTCTCTCTCCACCTCCTTAACCATGCTTTAGTTCCCATTACATAACTAATGACTATATTGCATATTAGATAATAGGCATATATATGTTTATTATCTGTTCCTCTCCAATGGAATATAATCTCCATGGGGATAGAGTCATTTTGTTTATTGTTATCTCCATAGGGCCTAGAATAGTGGAGGTGTTCAAATATTCATTGCATAAATGATTTAATTAATTAGTTGATTAATTAATGCCATAAATAAAATGTATTACCAGACCATGGAAAGACTTGGGAATCAGATGAGATGTTTGTATCTCTCAAAGTTCAGATAGTTTAATAAGCATAACATAAAAGATGTTTTAGAGAGTTTTTGAAATTTCTCAGAGTCCTTTGCTATCTTCCAAGCTCTTTAGCCATTCAGAATTCTACTAAGGCTTATTCTACTCTGAAAATGCTTTTAAGTTGATCCCTATTCTTCCCAAACCGCCTCCAAATCTCCCTTCTGAGCATCCTCAATTCCTTTTTCCAGAAAACTACTGACTTCTGTGTGTGTGTGTGCATTTTTTTTAACATTTTCTTCTCTGGGTGATATATCTTGATTATTGAGCAGCTGTTTCATAAAGATGGTGGGAAAGGGCCTTATATCTTTGTTATCACCCAGCATCCTGATTAATGTCCCTGTTTGCTTCCGCATATCAGCTTTTGAAGCTATCTGAAGCTTTTGCTTTCATTATCAGAACGTCCACACTGCTACTCAGAGGGTTGGCTTTAGTGAAATATAGTATGGAGTTAATTCTTTACTGTCCCATCAGGGCAGTCAAGGTGGCCTTATTTTTCCATTTGTTCTGTCTACACTATCCTGCTTCTTCAAGATTGGTCCAGAAATGTCTGCCGCTTTTCCATGCCTCATTTCTTTTTCCTTTGAGCTCATTTTACATATATAGTTTCTACCTCACATTGAAGCCCTTGCTTACATACTGTTAGGCATTCCATTTCATTGGGGGATTCAAACTCTTTTCTGTCTCTAGGTAGTTACCATTTCCCACATTCTTATCAGCAACATCTCTCTCAGTAATCATCAATAGTGGAGAATTTGACATACCCCATTTGCATTATATTTGAAAGCCTCTGCTGATTTAATTTGTCTCAATTATCTTTCTCAACTTGTAACTTCTGGGATCCTTGACTGTATCTCATGTTTCTATAGTATTTCTCCAAATAGTGGCTTAACATATGGGATAGTGCTGGGCATATTGCAAGTACTCTTTCAACAAAAAGCAATTGATTGATAGATTTCTTGATTGATTACTAATTACGGGTTTTACTGAAATTTAGGTGAATCATGATACACACACACACACACACACACACACACACACACACATTTGAATACCTTTACTTCTATTCCAGACTTTCAGCAAAGCTGTTCTTGGATTGATGACCTATGTATTGTAGATGGGGGTCACACAGCTCCACAGAAAGTCCAGTTTTAATTCTTCAAGCATTAACGCCCATTTCAAGTTTGGCAAAGACCAAGCATCCTGTCACTCTCAGGCCTCTTCTAGCCCAGCCTCTGGGGAAGTGGAAGTGCTACTGGAGACCAAGTTCAACAATGTGGGTAATCCATCCATCTGTCCACCCACCCACCCGACCACCCACCCATCCTTCCATCCACTATACCTATGCAATAAAACTCCAGTAAAAACTCTGGACACTGAAACTGGGTTTCCCAAGTTGGCAATAACATGTCTGTATTGTTGCACATTGATGCTGGGAAGGTAATGTGTCCTGAGGATGACACAAGCTTTGCACTTGGAACCCTCCAAAACTCTACCCTATATAGTTTGTTTTAATCTCTGTAACAAATTATGACTGTGTATATAATAACTTTCAGTGAGTTCTGTGAATCTTTCTAGTGAGTGATCAAAACTGAGGTGGTGGGAATCCCTGAACTTGCATTTAGTGTCAGACATGAGTGAAGTCTGAGAGACTGTGCCCTGAGACTTTGCAGTTTGACTGACTCTGGTAATGACACCCTCATATTCCCCTTATTTCTCAGAGTTTGAAACATGACCAGAATCACAACTTTACATTGTTGTAGTTTGGGAGAGACAGGACTGACCTTTTCTTTTGTTCTGATTTATTTTTCCACCCACTCAGTCTGTGCCAGCTTTATTTCTTCAGCCCTTTCTCAACTTCTGGTTTCCCTCTTCACAATGTCCACTACCTTGTACTCAACCTTGCTCAGCTCCACACTTCCCTTTTCCAGCAAACTACTGACTTCTTTGTGTGTGTGCATTTTTTTTGTTGTTGTTGTTAACATTTTCTTCTCCAAGTGATATATCTTGTGATAGGAACAGCTGCCTCTCAGCTGGTGCAATTCACTATTTGTATTCTCTAAAAGTTAGACATGACCTTCAGGGACCCAGGGATGACCAATACCCACGTTCCCCAAACTTCAAATCTCCCTCACTTCCTATCAGATATGGATTTGGTGCCACCAGGATGGGTCGTTAGGTGCTTGGCTTTCCTTTGCATTAAACACTTTTTCTACCCATTGTCAGCCACTTCCTAAAGTTGCTTAGCCAGGTGTTTCATAAACTTGATTATAAGGATCCCCTGGTGGCTCTTGTTAAACTTTTGGATTCTTAGCACATTTCATGGAGATTTTTATTATAGGTCTGAGCCTTGGCTTGAGAGCCTGCATTATCTGAATTTAAATAATAAGTGTACTAGTTATTGTTATGAATACTAACTATATCAATGAGCCTGGACTTCAGCTTCATACCTACTTCTAACTTTCAATTACTATCCTGGGTATTTTCCTTGTCCCTGCTGGTGTTAAGACATAAACCTGAATTTGTTTTGTATGCCCTCTGTGTTGAAGGAGTCATGCCCTAGCCTTGGTCCTGGGGCTGGCAGTCCTCCTACCCCACCTTATTATGGCCAACACTCCTCTCTGGCACTAAGATCTTTCCTGTGCCTTATCCCAGCGTCTGTAGTCTTGCCACACATGCATGGATGG
This sequence comes from Puma concolor, assembly GCF_028749965.1. Classification (NCBI taxonomy): domain Eukaryota; kingdom Metazoa; phylum Chordata; class Mammalia; order Carnivora; family Felidae; genus Puma; species Puma concolor. Next base: position 19,528,539 of record NC_141673.1, on the reverse strand, counting down.
ATATCAAATATGATGACCAACTCCACAAACAACATCACTTAATTCAATAAACATTTACTGACTTGAGTTATGTCCCAGGCACTGTGCTAGGTGCTGGCGAGATGAAAAAGGGAAAATACTCATAGTTTAAAGGGTGTGACAGACACATAAAGAAACAGCCATAATACCTCATGATAAATGCTTTAGCAGAAGCATGTACAAAGTGCTATGGAAACTCAGACGGGGAAGTGATTAATTCCTCCTGGGAAGGGTCAGGAAAAGTCACCGAGAAGAGTTTACATTTGGAAGGTGACTGAAAGTTCTCTCAGAGGTCAGGGTGACGGGAAGGCATTCCAGGGAGAGAGCAAAGCCGAATCAAAGCCAAGGAGAGTGAGAGTGCTCTCTGTGCTCAGGCAACTTGGACTGAGCAGCCTAGTGGACAAAGAGCAGTGTTTTTTCCAAGTGTGGTCCTCACACCATCTGCACCACAACTCCTTGGGGAACCTGTTGAAAATGCACATTTCAAGATCTCCACCTCACAGTCACTGATTTAGAATCTCAGGGGTTGGGGCTAAGCCATCTTTATTCTTAACAAACCTCCTAGATGATTCTTAAACCAATTAATGCAGTGATTCTCTACTTCCATATGCTATAATCACTAGGGGAGCTTTAGAAATTTTAATGCCTGAGTCTCACCTTCAGAGATTCTCATTTGTTGGTCCTTGGGTGTGGTCTGCGTATCAGGGCAAGCTTCCCTTGTGATTCTAATTTGGAGAACCACTCCACCCAAATTGAGAACCATAGGACCACAGTATCAGATTCAAGAAGGTGAAATAGGCACATGGAGAGCTGCTACAAATTATGATGGAGATGTAAGAAGTTCATGAAGGGTCTTCCATACCAGATTGGGGAGTTTGGTTTTGACTTTATGGGTGATAGAGGTGGCTCCTACAAACTCACATTTTTCTTTAGGTCTCACTAAATGGTGGTGGTAGAAAACAGGACCAAATCTGATTTGGACACACTTTGTGTTGGGGGAAGGGATGTTCTCCTGGAAGCTTGTCTACATGAAGTGGCTCAGCTATGCCTTCAGGATGGCTGCACTTTCCCAGTACATGGGCACTGAGTATTCCTGTTAGCTTATTCAGAGATGCATCAGGCACCTATCTTGTGGCCATTGTTGAAAAATCCCTGTTTGTACCCCAGGTGGATTCTGAGCCTCAAGGAGACAAGACAGCAAGGAGATTGGTAGTGGGGGGTTACACATTTTAGCCTCCATTAAGCTCAGAGGTTAGAGGTATAAGCTTCACCCAAGTTCCTGAGGTTCATGAGTAGAAAGAAATATGTGGATTATGGTACATTTAGAACACAGAGGAGTAGTTTTGGGGTGGATCAAATAGTATAGAAGCGGGAGAAAGTATAGGACAACAGCCAGTCACCATCCCAGTCTGAGGTCCTGGGACCTTAGTGGTCACCTTGATCAAGATAGAATGAGATATTTTATGGGTACAGATGTTAAGGGAAAGGAAAGGAGGTCAGAAGTCCAGTACAGGAACCACCTGAAGGCCCTACCTAGTCATGCAGACCTTGGTGAAATCTCCTCCTCTTCTAGTCTCCTCAAATTTCCCCTTTCTCTCTTCTGTCTTCTCCATCTTTTCTCCTCTTCATTAACCCTCTGCATCCTCATTACCCACAGGGCTCCCAGGAACAACCAACAAAGCCCACCAGACTCAAGTTTTAAATGAGCCCAGGAGTCACAGCCTTTGTTGAATCTTAGAGCTGAGAAAAATGTGGACAGTTTTTGGTCCAACTCATTTAATTTGTAAAAGAAAAAAAAGTGACTACCCAGAGAGGAGAAGATCACACAGCTAGTCAGTGGTAGAAGTAAGGCAGATCGCTGGGGTTTTATGTAAATTCTACACTTGAAACTAGTATTATACTGTATATTATCCAATTGAAATTGAGATAAAAACTTGAAAAAGAAACAAAACAAAACAAACAAAAGACAGACCCACGTCTTTTGACTTTCTGAGCCTGTGTCTACTGTACTAAACTGTTATCACAATGGTGAATTCTTAGATTTTGCAAGCTTTTAGTGGGAAATTTTATATTCATCATGTGTAGTTCCTACAGCCATTTTATAAGGAGGCTACAACAAGTAGTTCCTCATGTTTGTCAAGTCAACTGAAGAAGAAAACTATTTTGTTTAAAAACACAAGTTTTACCAGAAAGGAAGTACAAATTTACAAAATAGGGAATTTCAGGTTCATATAATTTTAGGTCAAATGATCAGATTTTTTCATATAGTAGATTCTAGAATTATATCTTGACATCATTATTTAGAGTCCCAGAACCACTACCCTGGGACAGGGAAAGACTTTCATGGTTATGTGGCTGAGCGCAGGAAAGGACATTATGTGGTTGATTACATTACTTTGGTCCTTTGACCTTTGTCTTGCTTCTTTTTCAAGTCTACTGAGCTTGTCTGCTGCTGCTGTCACAGTAGGATGTGGGAAATGAAATAATTGCTTCTCTACAAAGCAACACAGTGGTGCCTTTAGCTGTGTCCTTTTGGGACCTGGGAAGCCAATGTGGTGTCTGACTCAGTGCCTCATACATAGCAGGCACTCAGGTTATTTGCTGCACTGAGCTGAGATGATATCTGAAGCTTCACTGGATTACTATCAGGGCAACCTTGGACAAGTCATTTCCATTCTCCACGCTCACTCTTTGCTCCTACAAAACAGTAGATAAGAACCAGACACTTTCTGATGTTCCTTCTCACTCAGAGATTATATATACATATTGGCATCTCTTTCAAAAATCCCAGAAATTTGGACCAGGAATGACTTTGAAGGTCAATTAGCCCAACCCATACCATGTTCAAGGCAGAGCCAGACTATTCAAAGAAGTGAAGATTTGGCAACTTTGTGGTTTGTGTAATAGTGAAAGTCAGCCAAAAAGAACAATTCAGATTAAAAATTATTTAAGGGCCAGAATTACTCTAGTTTGCTCAATATCCATCAAGTCAATGAGAAATAGTTGAGTCACTGCTTTGGTTTTCTTCCTTGTTTTACACTAATGTATAACTTATATATGGTAAAATGCACAAATATTAAATGGACAGCTTGGTGAATTTTTACATACGTATCCATCCATGCAACTACTTCCCACATCAAAATATAGAACATTTCAACACCATGGGAAAGCTCTTTCATGCCTTTTTCCAGTTGTTATCCTCTCTTAAGGAATTAGAGATCTAATTTCTACCACCACAGTCTGGTTTGGCCTGGTTTTGAACTTTATCTGAATTGAGTCACACAGTATATAACCTATTATGTCTGACTTTCACTCAACATTACATCTGAGATTTATCTGTGTTGTTTCACGTGTCAGGAGGTTGTTTTATTTTCACTTGCGTGTATGAACTATATGACTATATCACATTGTATGACAATCATACAACTTAAGGATTTACTAGTGCAGAACATTAGCTACAGCCCAGGAGTAAAAGAAGATTCTAATCTTAATTTTACCACTAAACAGCTTTATAAACTTCTCTCTGCTCCCATTTTCCTCATTTGTTAATGAAGAGGTTGGGTTAAAGAATCACTAATAATTTTTCTAATTCTGAGGTTCCACAAATAGTATATGAATCACAGACTCATAAGGAATTGGAAGATAGTCATAATCATATATCTGACTCATATCAAGAACTCGTATCAAAGAACCCATATCAAGAATGTGTAAGGTTCGCCTATAAATCAATAAGCAAAAAAGAGACAACCCAACTAAAAACAGGAAATATGCTTACATACTTTGCGTGTGTGTGTGTGTGTGTGTGTGTGTGTGTGTGTGTTACTGTTGTTATGATGGAGGAGAAATTTGTTGAGTGGGAAATCTTGGGGTTCTATGACCATGTAATGAATGTATTCAGACACTCAAAACCATTTGGTCATTTACATGCCATTGAAGCTGATTTTTTTAAAAAAGTATCCTTTTGTACTGTTTTCTGTAAGGGAGGTACCATATTTAAATGAATGCATGAAATGTACATAAAAGGGCTTCATAAACTGTAAAGCTCTCTGAAAATGAAAAGCATTATTATTATTCCAGACATAATATGAATGCAGTTGTCATCAACCTCCATTCATCCCAGTTGCAGGTGTAACAACCAACAAGGGTATTTTCCTTTGTTCCTTTGCCATGGCCATGGGAAAGTTTCTGAACCCAATACACAAATAACAGCTGTGATTTTAATTGAGACTTTTGAGTGGATAAGCAAGGTGTACACTGAACACATAGCAACAGATAGACTTTCACTTGTGCAGCCACATTATTATTTCCTCAGACTTTGAAAAGGGAAAGTTTTAACAGACCTCTTGGAAGTGACCCTTGTTTTTCCCCCCACCTGTTCACAGTTACTGTCACAGAATGCGTCATCTCTCTCCCACGCACACAGTGGGAAAACAACTTTGCCATCCAGAGCAAAGAGAGTATTTTGCTGCGTCAGGGATATGAGAGTCTGCATATGGTTCACTATCCATTTCCCAATTAGGCTCCCTCCCTAGGCGCTGGAGTTTCCTGCCTGGAGAGACTGCCTGGGATCCTTATCATTTCAGCAGAAATAAGTCATCATGAGAGGCCACTGCAAACCAGAATTTTGCCAGAATGCTTGTGGTCTCTGCCTTGCCCTTTTAAAAGATTTTGCAACTCTGGTCTCTCGCCTTAGAAGGGTGAGAAATTGTCCCAACAATGTAATCAACCCAGATTGGTCAACCAAAGGGAATTTGCTTGTTCGCTCACATTTGCTGCCTGTATCTTCTTGGATGAGGATATCCCCATGGCCCTGCCCCTTGACTAGGGTGACTAACTACTGGGTATTCTCTTTGGCATAGATGTGTTTTGGAATTTGTATTTATTTGCCCATTAATGTTTCCTCTATGATGGACTTAGCAGCTCTATAGTAACACACACACACACACACACACACACACACACACACACACTAATTGCTGTAGACTGAAAAACATTTCAGAGTCCAGAAAACCTAGGTTTGAATCTTGGATTTGTCACCACACCTGGATTACCCTCAGTTGCTTCGTCTCTAAAATGGGGATGAAAATACCTTTCTTGTCCTCAGGATTTTTGTGAAGTCAGGAGAGGCAATGCTTGTACCCCTTCCTAGAGAGGTCTGGCCCACAGTAATTGCCTCATAAACAGCGGGTGAAATGATTATTCCATAGGTTGTGCAACTGGGACAGATTACCCAGTAGTGCAGGGAGGTGGCCAGCCCAAGTTTTGCAGTAAGTTAATGGCAGACTTAGGACAAAAGCTAAGGAAGGCCCAGAGCTGTTTTCCACCATGGAGCAAATCGGGCCATGTCCATGAATTGCTTCCGCAGATTTTGGGAGGAGGCATAATGAAACAAAAGAAAATGAAACAAAACACTTCAATGAAGTGAATTATTAAGCTTTGATGATTTCTTAAATTGAGTGGACTATGGTTGGCTGGCATGAAAGGGAGGTTTTTATTTTTATTTTTGTTTTTGAAATACTAGCCTCTCTTTATGTTTCAGCATTTTTTCCCTATTCAGCCAGAAGCATCTATATTGCTTTGAGGAGAGTTAGGATTGTTAGATAAAGAAAGCAAAAGAAAGAAATTAACAAAATATGTTCATGCAGCCTACTACAGAAGCATAGATTTGAATGCCAAATCAAAGCTTTTGATTTGTAAGATGGAGGTTTTGTAGAGAAAAAAAAAAAAAAAAAAAAAAAAAAACAAAAAAAAAAAACACCTTGAGAATCCAAAGGAAAGTTCCTTAAGGAAGCAAGCTATAGAATCTATGACATCAAATTAGGTGACAAAGAAAATAAAGAGCCAGATTATTGCACCTCCTCTTTGGGCTAGCAAGTGGTGGTTGTCTGGCTAGAAAAGGGAGAGGAGAAGGGGTAAGATGAGTGTTGGGGTGAGCAGGTCTGACCTGAGGGGGCCACATGTAGGGGAGTTGGTGAGCATTGAGGGACAGGGCATGCCTTGCAGACTGTGCTTTCCCATTAAGCGGAGGGTTGTGTTAGCTGTTTCATCCTTTTTTGTTGAGGACCTTCTGTAAACAGCTGCCTGTATGTCATATGTGGGCTATCAGCAGAAGTGAAACCCTACAATGTCTCAAAATTTTGCTAAGCTCCATAAGAGCTACCTATGTTTCTCATTTGGTGGCCAATGACACTAACAAATAACACAGCCACAGTTCTCTGAAGATGGGTGGAAATGTAGAGAGTAAGCCCCTAACACTCATCCTGGGTCACCAGCCATCTTCATTGCTTAGGTTTAATGTTAATTTTAGAAGTTAACAGAGCATAGTGATTAAGAGTGTGTGCCTAATATCCTGGTTCTCTCCCCTTATTAGATGGGAATCTTTGAGAAAATTTACCAGACTCTCAACCCATTGGTTTCCTTGTCTGCCAGATGTCATAATCACAATGTCTGCTACATAGGTTTGCAGTGGTTAAGTGAATTAATACACATGAAGGACCCACTCAGAATAATACCTGATACATAAAAGAGTCCACTAATTATTAGCTCCAGTTGTTCTTAGTATTTCTGTTCAGTCACACCAAGGCAAATGTGTGTGTGTGTGTGGTGTGTCAGAGCTAACAAACTGACAGGTTTTTTTTTACCGTAACCGAAAGGGAAGTTACATTTTCAGTGTGTCAACTTTCTAGGGTTACCATTTGATTTTCTATTCATTTGTTTATATGTACCTTCAAAAACTATTTACTGAGCCCCTTCTTTCTGACTGACAGGTACTGTGCAAGGTGGTGAAGATACAATGACATAAGAGAGACATATTTCCACCCTCGTGTAGTTTGCAACCCCAAATAGTCTTTTCACATAGCTTCTTTCCCTTTATCTGATCTGGGGACACAGGACAATCTCCTGAGCATACTCCATAGTGCTGGCAATCTGGGGTCCTGTAGCAGGCCATAAAATGCATGGTATATGGGTTTAATAATGTCAAGGGAAATTTTCAGTTAATCCCTTGGACTGTGGGTACACTCAGGATTCAAAGGCCAGACCAAAATGGCATGAAGAGAAACAGAGAACTGGTAATTATCTGGTGAATTTGGGTCATGTGGAAAGCCAAACCAAATTACTTTAGCCAAGGAAAAAATTATTTTTTTTTCTCTTCAGATGAATTGGTAGTTTTGGTAAGATCTTGCAGGGGTCTCCCTTCCCCTCTTTGCTTTATTCCAACAGATATTTCCTAGAAACCAGCAAATTGTGGGAAAGATATGAAGACAAGGACTTTGAGGGAAATGACAGCTGTCCATTATGGGGTGTTATTTTGGGAGCCCTGGTCTTTCCAGAGCATATACGGAAAATTGAAGCAAGGTTCTCAGTCATACTAAGTTGGCAGTGCTATCAAAAGCCAGTCAACTTTTAGGTGCTCTAATTTTGGACTAAATCCGACAACTTCTCTTGATTTGTGAAACAAATGTTTTGAGTTAGCTTTCTTTTAGTTCTAAATTGTATCATGCATGTGTATTTCTAAGGCAAAAGCAAATGCAGGGGATATACTTTAATTTTTATGTTTTGAGTCATTTATTATCCTTTTAATCGATTTCAATGCATTCCCCATCCAGGAAACGGTAATGGAAATTGCCTACTTCAACATGTAATCTATAAAATCTTGTTAAATAATGTAATGAGAATTTGTCACTTTGTCACCTAGCTGACCTTTTCCAACCCTGAGACCCAAAGTGAAGTGGCACCTTCCCCAATTCCGATGAAATGCCCACATATTTTAACTGTGTTCTTACCAAGAAAACCCTTCAGCCAAAATTTCAGCTAGTCCAAGTCAATTTTTAAGCAAAGTGCATAACCAGAAATTGGCACAAACATTTGTGTATCATCCTTTCCATATTCAAAAGCTGTCTGAGACTCATTTGATTAAGCATAAAAATAACTCTGCGAATGTCATTAGAAAGACTGATGAACATTCCATGTCTGGTCCCTTGAATTTGTATTCTGAAGATGCATTATTAAGTCACTGCTAAATAGTTTCTCTTGTAAGAACCTGATCATGCTCTCTAGAGTCTGAAGGAATTATTTTTATATTGAGTTTAGGAGGCTTAATTTTTCTATTTCCATTCAACAGAAAGGAAACAGCTGGTAAATTAGGGAAGGCCGTTACAGTTTATTTGGCTACGTAATCTCCTCTGGCTTCTTTGGTTAATAGAGCATCTTTATTCCAGCCGGGGCCCCCTCCCTGCCAAATCCCCTCATTAAACTGAGTTGTGATTAGAAAAGAATAAATGGCATTTTATTTTATATGTGGCTCCTTCCAAGCTTCATACTCCTCTTTAAGTTTTCCTCTTACACTACTTTTCCTTGGCCTTAAGCATTTCTTATCCCTGGCAGCTCTTCAACAGAGGATGTGCAAAGTTCTTGTCCAGTCTTATAGACTACTACTAAATGTAGCATCTCCTTGTCCCCTCCTTGGACTCAACTGTTATTCATTAATTTATTCATTCCACAAACAATTCTTACACACAAAATGGCCTTATGTACTTTAGATTCAAACAGTCATCTGTGAGGATAACTTATTGGTGCAGACATGGAAGTCCTCTTTCACTTGCTCAGATTTGTTTCTCTATCAGGTGGGGCAGTGGTGTGCCTCTTTCCAGAGTCAGGAAATACCAAAATATACCTTGCATGTATTAGAGTGTGTTCCAAATGTGGACAGATGTAGACTTGAAAAAATATCACTGGAGTTTGTCAAGAATGGAGTTTTAGGAGATAGCCTGAAGATGGCGGTATAGGAAGATCCTGAACTCCCCTCCCACAGACACAACAAAAGGACACCTACCTATGTGATGATTCCCTCTGAAAAACCAGCATCCTCACAACAGAGGATAGAAGGGCCATATGGAGATAAGGAGAGGCAGAGATGCAGTCTTGCTAAAAAAAAAAAAAAACAACAAACAAACAAACAAAAAAAAACCCACCTCTGGTGTGATGACCCACAATTGTGAAGGATCTCATAAATATGGAGCTTATCACTGAGGAGCCAAGGGTTTGTGCTCCACACCAAAACATCTGGCTTTGAAACCCAATAGGGCTTATGTTAAGGAGAACCAGAGGGTTGTCAGGAAAGAACATTCTACTTTTAAATGAACATTCTACATTCTGAGTTCACATGCAGACTCATTCACCTTGGGACCCAGTGAAAAGCCAGCGGTTTGAAAAACACCTAGACCATGTGACAAAGGGATTAATTTGCTAATGTTAAAGCATCTGTTAGAAGGGCAGGAGCTTGTTAGAACTCTGGGGACTGAGGCACTGGCAGGTGCCATTTTTATATTTTCCCTCTAACCTGCTAGCATCATAGGGCAGGGAAGGGTGTTATTCCCATGGCCCTGCCAAAGCCACATATGTAGACCACACAGGATATGCCCCTGGAGCACCTAGGTAAGGTGGCCACAGGGGATTCTCTTCCTGGGCCCCATGGATCTGAAACAATCAGAGGGACAGTTCCTGGTAGGTTGCCACTCCAGGGCGCCGCACATACAGCAGACCAAAACATATCCTAGTCTTCCTGTGAAAAAGGCCTATCTACTTGTCCTGGACCTTCAGCCTGAGGGGCAGACTCTAGGCTTACTACACATCTAGAGGCTCTTAAGGAACATAGACCAGAGGATACCATTTTTGTACTTTCTCTTGGCCTCACAGCAGCTCATCAGTACCTCCCAGAAAGGAGATCATACACTTGTCTGGAGCCCTGATTTTTGCAACGTTGCCAAGGGGATACCCCCAGCTGGTTTGAAAGCCAGCAGGATTTACAATTGCAACCCCACAGGACTGTGTATGTTTACATATTTTTAAAGCTGCTTTCTGATGTTCTAGCTTCCAATCAGCCTAAAACTAGGTGGTGACCGAGATCCCTCCCTCTGGAACATTTGACACATTTCAACAATAGGGTTCTATCAAGAATAAATCAGGCTGCTTGGACAATAACAAAGGCTCAAGAGACAACCAAGAGCTAGGGCAAGGTTAAATAATGTTCATCTTCTATACAAGGCTACTACTTCAAGACTGGGAGAGATGTTTCACCTAATACATAAAAACAAACCCTGAGAGTCAAGCAAAATGAGGTAACAGAGGAATATGTTGCATATGCTTGATGAAAGAACAAAATAAAACTCCAGAAAAAGCCTTAATAAAATATAGATAAGTAATTTACTTGGTAAAGAGCTCAAATGGACATAAATATGCTCTCTGAACTTGAACTTGAACTTGAATATGCTCACTGAACTTAGACATAAATATGCTCACTGAATGGATGAACACAGAGTTTCAACAAAGAGAAAGTATAAGAAAGTACCAAACAGAAGTCACAGAACTGAAGAATACAATAATTATATAAAAAGCAGCAAGGGAAAAACAACTTGTTAGGTATAAGGGAACCCCCATAAGACTGTCAGCAGATTTCTCAGCAGAAACTTTGCAGGCCAGAAAGGAATGGCATGATATATTCAAAGTGCTGGAAAGAAAATACTTCCAACTAAGAATATTCTACCTGGCAAAGTGATCATTCAGAATTGAAGAGATAAAGAGTTTTCCAGCTAAGTAAGAGCTAAGGGAGTTCATCACCTACTAAACTGCCTTTAGAAGAAATTATATAGTAAAGTTAATGGATCAATCAATTATAAAGCTAGTATGAAGGTTAAAAGATGAAATTAGAAAAATAACTATAGCTACAATACTTAAGAGATACATAAAATAAAATGTGACATCAAAAACATAAAACATAGAGGGTGGGAAGTAAAAATGTAGAGTTTAGAATGCATTCAAATTTAATGCACTATCTATCTATCTATCTATCTATCTATCTCTCTATATATATATGCCTTGTGGTAACCATAAAAAAAACCTATTGTAGATACACAGAAGGTAATGAGAAAGGAATCTAAGCATAACACTATAGAAAAACCACAAGGAAAGAAAGCAAGAGAAAAAGAGAAGAACTACAACACAACTAGAAAATTAACAAAATGGCAGTAAGTTCATACCTACAATAATTATTTTAAATATAAATGGATGAAACTCTCCAATCAAAAGACATAGGGACTGAACTGTAAAAAAAAAAAAAATCTATATGTGTACTGTCTACAGGAGATTCACTTCAGATGTAAGGACACGCAGAGACTGACAGTGAAGGAATGGAAAAAGATATTTCATCCAAATGGAAACCAAAGGAGGCTGGAATAACTGTAGTTATATCAGACAAAGATAGACATTACATAATGATAAAGGGGTCAATCCAACAAGAAGATAAAATTTACAAATTTTTATGCACTCAACATGAGAGCACCTAAATATATAAAGCAAATATTAACAGACTTAAAGGGGAAAATTGACAGTGATACAATAATAGTAGGGGACTTTAATACACAATTTACACCAATGGATAGGTTATTCAGATAGAAAATCAACGTCAGCCCTGAATGACACATTAGACAAATGGACTTAATAGATATATGCAGAGCATTTTATCCAAAATCAGCAGAATATAAGATTCTTCTCAAGTGCACATGGAACATTCTCCAAGATTGAACATGTATTAGGCCACAAAATAAGTCTCAAAAAATTTAAGAAGATTGAAATCATATCACACATTGTTTCTGACTACAATAGTAGGAAACTTACAAGAATAAAATGGAAAAAAAACCCACAAATACATGGAGGTTAAACATGTGACTGAATAACCAATGGGTCAATGAAGAAATCAAAGGAGAAATAAAGAGAAATAAAAATACCTTGAGACAATGAAAATGGAAATACAAGATACTAAAATCTGTGGGATGCAGCAAAGGCAGTTCTAAGAGGGAAGTTTATGGTGATACAGGCCTACCTCAAGAAACAAGAAAAATCTCAGATAAACAATTTAACTTTACACATAAAGGAACTAGAAAAAGAGGAAAAGTTAGTAGAAGGAAATAATAAATAAAGACCAGAAATAAATTTAATGGAGACTAAAGAGATAATAGAAAAGATCAATGAAAGTAAGTTGTTTCTTTGAAAAGATAAACAAAATAGACTAATCTTTAGCTTGACTCATGAAGAAAAAAAAGTGCAAGAGTTCAAATAAATAAAATCCGAACTGAAAGAGCAGATGTTACAACTGATACCAAAGAAATACAAAGACTCTATAAACAAGTATATGCTAACACATTGGACAACCTAGAAGAAATGGATAAATTCCTAGAAATGTGGCACAAAAACAGACACATAGACCAATGGAATCGAATAGAAACCCCAGAATTACACCCACAAGTGTATGGCCAACTAATCTTTGACAAAGCAGGAAAGAACATCCAATGGAAAAAAGACAGTCTCTTTAACAAATGGTGCTGGGAGAACTGGACAGCAACATGCAGAAGATTGAAACTAGACCACTTTCTCACACCATTCACAAAAATAAACTCAAAATGGATAAAGGACCTGAATGTGAGACAGGAAACCATCAAAACCCTAGAGGAGAAAGCAGGAAAAGACCTCTCTGACCTCAGCCGTAGCAATTTCTTACTCGACACATCCCCAAAGGCAAGGGAATTAAAAGAAAAAATGAACTACTGGGACCTTATGAAGATAAAAATCTTCTGCACAGCAAAGGAAACAACCAACAAAACTAAAAGGCAACCAACAGAATGGGAAAAGATATTTGCAAATGACATATCGGACAAAGGGCTAGTATCCAAAATCTATAAAGAGCTCACCAAACTCCACACCCGAAAAACAAATAACCCAGTGAAGATATGGGCAGAAAACATGAATAGACATTTCTCTAAAGAAGACATCCGGATGGCCAACAGGCACATGAAAAGATGCTCAACGTCGCGCCTCATCAGGGAAATACAAATCAAAACCACACTCAGATATCACCTCACGCCAGTCAGAGTGGCCAAAATGAACAAATCAGGAGACTATAGATGCTGGAGAGGATGTGGAGAAATGGGAACCCTCTTGCACTGTTGGTGGGAATGCAAATTGGTGCAGCCACTCTGGAAAACAGTGTGGAGGTTCCTTAAAAAGTTAAAAATAGACCTACCCTATGACCCAGCAATAGCACTGCTAGGAATTTACCCAAGGGATACAGGAGTACTGATGCATAGGGGCACTTGTACCCCAATGTTTATAGCAGCACTCTCAACAATAGCCAAATTATGGAAACAGCCTAAATGTCCATCAACTGATGAATGGATAAATAAATTGTGGTTTACATACACAATGGAGTACTACGTGGCAATGAGAAAGAATGAAATATGGCCCTTTGTAGCAACCTGGATGGAACTGGAGAGTGTTATGCTAAGTGAAATAAGCCATACAGAGAAAGACAGATACCATATGTTTTCACTCTTATGTGGATCCTAAGAAACTTAACAGAAACCCATGGGGGAGGGGAAGGGAAAAAAAAAGAGGTTAGAGTGGAAGAGAGCCAAAGCATAAGAGACTCTTAAAAACTGAGAACAAACTGAGGGCTGATGGCGGGGTGGGAGGGCGGGGAGGGTGGGTGATGGGTATTGAGGAGGACACCTTTTGGGATGAGCACTGGGTGTTGTATGGAAACCAATTTGACAATAAATTTCATATACTGGGAAAAAAATCCAGTAAAAAGCAAAAAATGAAATAAGATAGATAAATTCCTAGAAACGTATAGTCTTCCAAACTCATTTTATATGGCCGGAATTATCCTGATGCCAAAAGCAGAAAAAACATATCACAAAAACAAATTACAGACCAATATCCCTGATGCATATAGATGCACCACCACTCCCCCCGCTCAACACAACAAAATATTACAAACGAAATTCAGCAATGCATTAAGAGGATCATTCATTATGATCAAGTGGGAGTTATTCCAGAGATGTCAGATGGTCCAACATTCACAAATCAATCAATGTGACATACAACATTAATACAATAAAGGGTAAAAAACCAAATCATCATCTCAATGGATGTAGAAAGTCAGCATCCATTTATGATAAAAACTTTCAATGAAATGAATATAGAGGAAATGTAACTAAACATAGTAAAGGTCACAAATGACAAGCCCAAAGCTAACATCAAACTCAACAGTGCAAAAACATTCAGCATTTGATCAGGAACAAGACAAAGATGCCCTCTGTCACCAGTTTTATTCAACCACTTTTATTCAAGTAGTAGCTGGAACAATTAGAATCTTAGGAGAAAGAAATGAAAGGTATTTAAATTGAAAAGGAAGAAATAAAACTGTCACTATTTGTAGATGACATGATTTTACATACAGTTGACACTTCAACAATGCAGCATCTAAGAATGCTGACCCTCTGCACAGTTGAAAATCTGTGTATAACTTTTGACTCCCCCCAAATTTGACTTAATTCCTAATAGTCTAATGTTGACCAGAAGCCTTTCCAATAACATAGTTGATTAGCACATATTTTGTGTATGTATTGTATTACTGTATTCTTACAATAAAATAAGCTACAGAAAATGAACATGTTATTAAGAAAATCATAAGGAAAAGAAAATATATTTATAGTACTGTACTATATTGAGAAAAATCCATGTATAAGTGGATGCACAGAGTTCAAACCCATTTTGCTCAAGGGTCAACTGTATAGAAAATCCTAAAGCTCCACTAAAAACTTTTGAGCTAATAAACAAATTCAGTAAAGTTGCAGGGTACTAAATCAATATACAAAAATCTGTTGTGTTTTTATACACTAATAAAAAACTATCAGAGAAATTAAAACAATTCCATTTATAATTGCAACAAAAAGAATAAAATACCTAGGAATAAATTTAACCAAGGAGGTGAAAAACCTATACACCGAAAACTGACGTTGATAAAAGAAATCGAAGAAGACACAAATATATGAAAAGATATTCCATGCTCATGGATTGGAAAAATTAATAGTTAAAATGTCCATATTATCCAAAGCAACCTACAGATTCAATGCAATCCTTATCAAAATTCCAATGACTTTTTTCACAGAAATATAACAAACATAAAATTTGTATGAAACCACAAAAGATCCCAAAAGACAAAGCAATCTTTATAAACAACAAAGCTGGAGGCATCACACTTTCTAATTTCAGACTATATTACAAAACTATAGTAATCAAAACAGTGTGGTGTTGGCATAAAAACAGACATATTTATCAATAGAACAGAACAGAAAGCCCAGAAATAAACGGATACATATATGGTCAATTAATTTATGACAAAGAAAGCAAAAATATTCAATGGGGAAAGGGCAATCCCTTCAATGAACAGTGTTGGAAAAACTAAACAGCCACATGCAAAGCATGAAACTATATCACTATCTTAAATCACACATAAAAATTAACTCAAAATGGATTAACAATTTCAGTGTAAGACATGAAACCATAAAACTACAAGAAAACATAGGAGATAAATTCCTTGACATCAGTCTTAGAGATAATTTTTTGTATTTGACTCCCAAGGCATGGGCAACAAAAGCAAAAAATAAACAAATGGGAGCACACCAAACTATAAAGCTTCTGCACAGTGAAGGAAATCATCAACAAAATCAAAAGGCAGCTACTGAATGGAAGAAGGTATTTGCAAATCATATGTCCAATAAGGGGCTAATATCCAAAATATATAAAGAGCTTATACAATTCAATAACAAAACAAACCAACAATCTGATTAAGAAATAGGCAGAGGATTGATTAGACAGACACATGAAAAGATGCTCAACATAACTAATCATCAGAGAAATTCCAATCAAAACCACAATGAGATATCACCTCAGACCTGTTAGAATGGCTATTATCAAAAAGAAAAAAATAACAAGTGTTGGCAATGGTGTGGAGAAAAGGAAACCCTTGTGCACTGTTGGTGGCAATGTAAATTGGTACAGCCACTATGGAAAATAGTATGAAATTCCCTCAAAAAAATTAAAAATTGAAATATTATATGATTCAGCAATTCCATTCTGGGGTATTTATCTTAAAAAAATGAAAACACTAATTTGAAAATATATATTCACTCCTACATTCATTGCAGCGTTATTTAGAATAGACAAGATATGGAGCCAACCTAAGTGCCCCTGGATGAATGAATGGATAAAGAAGATGTAATGTATATATAATGGAATACTGTTCAGTCACACAAAAGAATGAAATCCTGCCATTTGTGACAGCATGGATGGAGCTTGAGGGTATTATGTTAAGTGAAATATGCAAGACAGAGGAAGAGAAATACTGTATGATTTCACTTATATGTGGAATCTAAAAAAGAAAATACATGAACAAACAAAACTCATAGATACAGTGAACTCATTGGTGATTACCAGAGACGAGGGGGTTAGGGAGTATGCAAAATGGATAAAGGGGATCTATAACCAAGTATACAAAAGGTACACACTTCAGTTATAAAATAAATAAGTCATGGGGATTTCATGTACAGCAGGGTTACTATAGTCAATAGTATTATATATTGCAAAGGTGCTGAAAGTGTATATTTTAAAAATCCTCATCACAAGAAAAACATTTTTGGTAACTTTACATAATGACAGATGGTAACTAGACTTATTGTGGTGATGATTTTGCAATGTATATAAATATTGAATTAATATGTTGCACACCTCAAACTAATATGTTATATGTCAATTACACTTCAATTTTAAAAATGGACACTTTAGAGTTCCAGTGTCTGAGAATGCTGAACCAATTCGGGTAGAGCTTGAGGATTCTTATATGCAGCTGGCTTTTGCCCCACTGATGTGCAGGCCTAGAGTAATATCAGTAGTTATAGAACAGGAGGACATACTGGAGAAGCACCAGGAAGGCAGAATGCGAGGGCTTGATGGCTAAGGTGGCTACAGGAATGAAGGAAAGAAGGATCAAAGATAACTCACTTATACCTATTGTTTCTCAGTTCATTCACAAAAACAAAAAGAATACTGCTCATTTAATTAACGGAGAAGCTTTCAGAACAGTTTTTTTTTTTTCTTTCAGAACAGCATTAACGAAGGAGCACCGAACAGTATTCTTCAAATGATTCTTTGATTTCAGAAAATAAATGCCTGATAGATTGCACACTTTTTGCTTAACTGTATGTTTACTGAAAGTTGAATGAAAGGAAAGCTTAATGCTATACATTTTCTCTGGTATATTTAACCTACAGTCACAAATGATTATATTGGCATATATTCTCAACTTCAAATAGACATTCTCTGCTAATACATTTCTCTACTAAGGTTGTCCTCCTACCTGCCACAAAAAATGTATTTTATACCTTTTGCTCCCACCTCAAACTTTGACCTCCTCCACTCCCCACATTGCCCTCACTTTTTTTTCATTATATGTGTTTCAGTTGTACAGCATTATAATTCAACCTCTGTTTACACTACAAAGTGATAACCCCAAGTCTAGTTATCACCCATCACCCTGCAGTTGGCCCCCTTTGCCCCTTTGCCCACCCCCAACCCCTTTCCCTCTGATAAGCACTGGTCTGTTCTGTGTATGTATGAGTTTTGTTTGCTTACATGTTTGGTTTTGGTTTTGGTTTTAGATTCCATACCATATGAGTGAAGTCATATGGTATTTTTCTTCTTGTGACTTAACTCATTTAGCATAATACTCTTAAGTTCCATCCATGTTGTTGTAAATGGAAAGATTTCATTCTTTTTATGGTTACCTTGAATCCTCCTACTTCACAGGGAATGTAGACATCATCAGACATGCACAACCCATTTCTTTTGCTACCGGATTTATAAACCTACTTGCAGTCGCACTGCTTTCTTCCCTTTTGCTACCCTTCAGGAAGTATCCCTTCTCTTATCAAATAACTTTTTTTTCCTGCAGGGGTCTGGATCTTATCCCTTCTAATCTTTTCAAGGAGTTTGTTCTTCAAGTTGTTCCTTTTCTCTATTTTACTCTTTGATCTTCACCTTTTTTACTGGGTCATTTCTCTTAACATACATACCTTCTCTAGTATCTTCCATTAAAAATAACTCTGGGGCCCACATTCCTATTGTGTCTCTGACACCTTCTTGATCAAAAGTTCTCTATATCTTTTTCTTCATTTCCTGACCTCTCATTAATTCTTTATTTTTGCCTTAATGTGTTGCTCTCTCTTGTCCAAAAATTAGTCAAGAAAAGCCACCAATATCTGCTATGATGCAAAAGTAGCCTGCTAAACATTTTATCACCTTTCAATGTAGTGGAACACTGATAGTCTCCTTGTAACATTTTGTTGACCTCACTCAGTGCACCTCAGTGTTCTGGATCTCTTTCTATATTTGTGACTGAAGCTTCTCAGAACCCCCTTCCTTTACCCAAACTGAGTAATGTAGTTCTTTGGGGTTTAGTCCTGGGCCCTCCACTCTTCTCCATACTCTCTCCTTAGGTGTTCTTATCCATTTTCTTTTTCTAAATTGTCTTCCTTTTTTCCTCCCTCCTTCCCCCACCTCTCTTCCTATCTCCTTTTTTCCTATCTATCTATCTATCTATCTATCTATCTATCTATCTAACATCTGTCTCCATAGAAAATGCACTGTTTTGTTTTCTATTGCATATATTATAGGCTACTTTAGATATAATTATAAATCTTAAAATTTTTTTAATGTTTATTTTTGGGAGAGAGAGAGAGAGAGAGAGAGAGTGCAAGGGAGGGGCTGAGAGAGAGGGAGACACAGAATCCTAAGCAGGCTCCAGGCTCCGGGGTGTCAGCACAGAGCCTGAAGTGGGGCTTGAACTCATGAACCACGAGATCATGACCTGAGCTGAAGTCAGATGCTTAACTGACTCAGCCATCTAGGTGCCCCTTGAT
This sequence comes from Puma concolor, assembly GCF_028749965.1. Lineage (NCBI taxonomy): Eukaryota > Metazoa > Chordata > Mammalia > Carnivora > Felidae > Puma > Puma concolor. Next base: position 19,509,709 of record NC_141673.1, on the reverse strand, counting down.
ATCATTCTAAATCTTTCTTTGGACACCTAATCATATAGTTTATAGAGATATACCCCATTTTTCAAAACGACATGGTAGTGTTCATTACTATGAATATATTCACAATTATTTAATCATTGCCCCCCACCCCGGTCAACATTGATATTATTTACAGGTTTTTACTTTAATAAATAGTGGTGCATCAGATATCCTTGTGCTTTTCCCCATGCATACACTTGTGAGGACTTCTCTAGGGTAGTAAGTAGAATTGATAGAGGATATGGGCATTTTAAATTTTACTAATTACTGCCCACTCACCCTCCAATGAACTAGAATATACATCCACAAGTAGAATATGAGAATATGTTTTTCCACACTCTTGTCAATACTTGATATCACTAAACCTTAGAACTTTTACCAATATTATGAGTAAAAAATTCCATTTCACTGTGGCTTAGATTTTAATTTTTCTCACTATAAATGGGAGTGAGCACTCTTTTTCATATGACTATCAGCCATTTGTATGTTCACTTCCACAAGTTCTCTGTTCATATCTTTGCCCAATTTTATACTGGGTTATTTTTATTTTTATGTTGATTTATAGGAATTATGTGTAGATTCTGGGCAGTTTCTTCTGTTATGTATGTTCACGCTACTTAATATTCCTAAGCTCACTTTAGTCAATAGGTAATCATGAATACCTAATAGAGTTATTTTAAGGATTAATTGAGATAAGATATTTAAAGCCCTTCATCCAATACCTGGCACATAGAATTCCTCAAGAAATGGTTGCTGCTGCTATTGTTTATATTTTAATTGTTTTTATTTTATATGTTTATAATAAATAATATAATATTATTGTTTATATATATTATTATTATATTTTATTATTGTTTATTATATTTTTTCATCACAAAATCCTACCACATTTTCCTCAGGCCCCAGCTCAAGTTTTCATTCATTTATTCATACATCTCATGAATCTTTATTGAGGACCTTATATGTATCAGAAACTGTTGTAGGTGCTGGAGATACATCACTGAGGTCAACCAACAGTAAGCAAGCCAATACATAAGCATATGTATAATATAGAGCCAGTGGGAAGTGCTATGGGGCAGGGTAAGGGGATCAAAAGGCCAAGACAGGGTATGCTATTTTAGATCGAGGCCAGGGATGGCATCTTTTCTTTTTCAGTGAAAACTGTGTGAAGTAGGAAGATCCATGGGAATACCTGGGAGAAAGAGAAAGTACTTTGTTCATGTATTTGTTTATTTCCCATCTCACTCTTACTGTAATATACGACTATACTATAACTATTACTATCATATAATGTTTTTTTCATGACTATATTCCCAGAATGGTACCTCTCACACATTAGAACTCAATGCATTCCTATGAGATGAAAGCCAAATCCCTGCCTTCAGAGAATCTACAATATGGTTGATGGACAAGTGTTACATAGAGGAAAAATAAACTAATGATGGATTAGTAGAGAATTAGATTCCTAATGAATGTATTGCTAATGAGGGGTTCAGGAGTTTAAAAGAGTGAAAAATCCAGGAAAATCCTGGCTTGAAATAGGCTAGAGAGACAGAATTTTAACATGGGCCACATGTTAAATGATGGCTAGCCTTTGGATATTTGGAAAAGAAGGGGGACACTTTCCAGGTAGGGTGAATGGTTTATGCAAAGGTGGGATACATGTCAAAAGTTTAGGTGTAGTAGATATTGGGAAAATTTAAGATATCAGATTGGACATTTGAGACATCAGTATGTAGTCACTGAGGTTTTTGAGAAGATATGCTAACTAGGATTTTTTTTTTCAACGTTTATTTATTTTTGGGACAGAGAGAGACAGAGCATGAACGGGCGAGGGGCAGAGAGAGGGAGACACAGAATCGGAAACAGGCTCCAGGCTCCGAGTCATCAGCCCAGAGCCCGACGCGGGGCTCGAGCTCACGGACCGCGAGATTGTGACCTGGCTGAAGTCGGACGCTTAACCAACTGCGCCACCCAGGCGCCCCTATGCTAACTAGGATTTTTAGAATTTTATATAAAATAGATTGGAGATGGGAGAGCTTATAGGCAGTCATTGCAACTGTTCAGAAGGCAGTAGGTGTTGCACTATGGTGATGTCTTTGGTGATAGAGAGATATGAAAGATGTTTGAATAAAGATCTCAGGGGGATTTTGTTTTGGACTAAATATGCATTGGATGGTCAAATGTGTTGCTAAGGACAACTCCAAGGTTCTTAACTTGGTTGACTGAGTGATGGTGCCATAGAAAAAAGTTCCAAATGGTAAATTCCTTTCAGGGGTAGGGGCTGAGAGAGGAAAGTGGGTAGAAGTCAAAGTGATGGAAGATATCCAAGTGGAAATTTCCAGTAAGACTTCAGATGACTAAGGGATTTAGAGAATGTAGTCTCTTTCCAAATATTTTTTTTCTTTTTGCCTATATAGAAAGTGTTTACTTTATGTGTTTCCCTGTGGCTCTGTTGATTACATTCTTATGTGTGGTTTGAAGCTCCTCTGCTTCAAACCTGTATTTGTTTTGGGTATGGTTGGAGTAGGGTGCTAATGAGCCCAAGGTCATGGGTTTGATCCCCAGAAGGGCCAGTTCGTTTCATGGAGAGGAAAACTGTGTTCTGTGGTTCACAGACTTCACCCCTAATCCTGTCTACTTGTCTCTAAACTATGTAGCATTGGTCCCAAGGCAGGGGACATGAGAAAGTATGAGTGATTATGTGCAATCCATTAAAACTACTGGAAGAGTGGCTTCACGTGGGTTTATCTGGGTTGCTTCTTCAAGAAATTTTGTTTGCCTTTCTTCAGAGATCATATTTTCAGAGACAACGTCATGACCAAATGCACATGGAACAGTATTGTTTATGGCCACCCACATCTGTTTTACCACATTTATTTACTTCTCAGGTAAAAGGCAGTATGATGATCCAAGAATGTGTTGTTCAGTGCAAGTGTCTTCTTGGAAGTATTTGAATATTATCAGTCTGACTTTGGGAATTGGCTTACTAATATTGTACAAATAAACCCTGGAGAACATGAATGTGCCCAAAAGACTCTCTAAGCAAACCTTTTACTGACATATTTTTCTTATCTTATCAGGCTGCTCTAGCTTGCTGCATACTCTTACTGGGAAATACAAGTCTACACTCAGAATTCTTGCGAAATGATCATACGTGGATGCAGCATAGAATGTGCTGTGTTTAAAAGAGTGACGGTGTTCATAGAACAACCTTTGGACAAACCCACAGAAGGCATCTTCTACATAAGTACAGAGTTGCCAAGATTTGCTGGGATAGCATCTGAAGTCTGTTTTTGTGGATACTGCATTTTCAAAAATCAATCCTAGAGGTTCTCAAATTGCTTTTCCAGTTGACTGATACACCCCTGGGTCCTGCAAGAGCAACCCAAAGAAGATTTGGAATAATGTTACACACATATTGAAAGATTCAAACTAAATCCTCAGTTTAAGAAGCACTTGAAAATAGGTTCACTTTTCTTTCAGGGACTCTTGTGTTTGCCACATCAGGGATATTTCTATTTGACATTATGGAAAATTTGAAAGGCTGAGTGGTAAGAGACTAGACCATCAAATATTATTTAACAGGTTGCCAAAAATTACAGTGATGACTTAGAAGAATACGGCATGGAACAAATATGACTAAAAGTAAAAGGTAGAATAACTGAAGTTATATGCTGATGAATTCAGGAAAACTGATTAAAAAGTTATTGGTATTTAGGTTGTGCATAATGAAACACAAGGGACTTATTTGCATTGTTTTCTTGAACTTATAGTAAAACAGTAGTTATTTTGATATTATATAGGGACAGCCTGAAAATACCATATAAGCTCTTAAAAATCATTATATGGAAAGTTTGTACCTCTGATGGCTGGGCTGGGCCAGGATAGATAAAAAGAAAGGATCAGTGACACAGCAAGAAAATGCTGGGCTCACATTTGTGATGCAAGGATTTTTAGATTCAAACAGTTCTTTTCACTTGATTTTGCTGTCAGAATCAAATTAAGGAAAAAAGTGGTCACTTGGTCAGTGTCAGAAAAGTTGAGGCCTTGAACCAGAGCGTACATAGGAAAGGGTGTGACAAGCCAATGGAGAGAGTTCTACCTTGGGTATCTTAGGTCTTTTATTACCTCTCTCATGACTAATAAGACAATGGAAGTAGAGATAATGAAGGAAATCGTACAAAAGTTAGGAATCACACTAAACAAGAGCTGATGAGCAGACCAATGCAGAACTGTGCCAGTGTTTTAATCTAGCCATAGAGAAATTGAAAAGATGAAAAGAAAAAATTAATACAAAGTGATGAGTTTCCATAAAGGTTAATTTATTAAATTTAAGAAACTTCTCTTTATTCTGATATTATATCCATGATATTTAAATGCATTCCCTTGTAATTACAGAAAGATTCTTTTTAAATGTCCTTACTGTAGTCAAATATATTTTTCTACCTTATGTCAATTTATACGTTTATTTTTGGAAATTGCACTATTTTGAGAAATTTAGAAGTTTAGGGACTTGCATGATAATGTTCAATCCTCAAATACTAATATTAGGTAGACTATTATTGTTATTATTATTATTATTAATTTTTACAAAAGAGGAAACCGAGACTCACAGAAGTTGTTTTAATTTGTCCAAAGCAGCCAACTAGAAATGTCAGAACCACAACACAAACCCACATCTGCCTGATTTCGGTGCTCATGCTTCTTACCACCATGTTATCCCTGTGGGTATGAGTTAGGGTCCGGTGAGGGGAGCAGAAACCATTCTAGGTATTGTAAACAGAGGGTATTTAATACAGGTGATGGAAGAAATGAGTATCCAAATAAGAAAGGGGAGTCAACCCAGAGATCAACATCAGGAAGTCACTACCATCGTTGCAGACAGGAGGTGGTGTTCCCATCTAAGAAAAACCATCTGGGTGGGTCTAGGTCCCCTCTGGGCACAGGGTGCTACTCAGGGTGGGAGCAGGAACCATGCATACTTGCCATCAGTGCCAAAGATGCTACTTGAAACAGAGAGAGAAAATGGGGAAAACACCCCGGCTTCTTCCTTCCTCCTGCCTTGCTTCTTTTGTCACAGTGCCTCTTATTAGGCAAACCTAGTCAGCAACCAGGGAACACAGGGACAGGGAAATGTTCCTTGTGAAATAGCGAATGAAGGGAATGTTGGGAAATGGGTATGAGCGCAAACAGATAAACATTCTAGTGTAAAATATGTACCTTTTACTGTGGCTGTGAGGTCTAGAGATACCAGGAGAAACTTTTCAATATTAACAGTGTAAGAGAATTTATTTGGCATAGGAAGGGGATGGGAATGTTTCCATTCCCAAATGACCTTTAAAGCAGAGAGAGGCAAAAGAAATAAGACGAGTATTTTGGTCTTGGGGTAACCCTGCCTTTGGGTATTTTAGGTTCTACGAGGGTGACTGAAGTAGAAGTTCTGGGCCAAATAAAGTGGCAGAGCACAACCCTGGGTATGGTTTCTGCTTCTGATACTGTTGTCTCCTTCCTTCTTTACAGGAACAATTACTTTCTCCTCACTCTCTCTCAGAGATTTGAGGTTGGGAAGGACAGTCCCATAGTTGTGGGGTGGAATGATAGATTCAACCATAGTACTTATACAGAGACTTGCCATGAATAGAGATGATGACCACCCTACACCCCACTCCCCATTTCCATTTGGAGAGAGACTGTTACTACTGTTCCCTGAGAAAGAGGTTGGGAGCTAAGTAGGAGCCACTGAGTTAAATAAACAAAGTAGAGCTAGGAAATTATAGGACAGTTACTCCATTTTTAACTTTCCTGGTAGTAGTCATTAAAAAGAGAAACCTCCTTTCTAGGCCACATTTCCTACCTTGCTTGAAATCCAAGGTCGAATTTTACTTCGGATGTGCTGCTGCAATTGTCTCAAATCCAATTTACATCTGTTTCTGTTTTTACTGATTGCTTTATTCTTTTCAAAATCATCTCATCCCATCACAGGGTGAAGGAAAGAACATTCAGAAACCAGATGTTATATTAACCATAACCATTATCCTTTATTGGATCCCAGAGAGATTTAATCTCTATCCATAAACAGGTGAGGAAGACACCAGCTTTCAGCTCAGCATTTATACTTTAAAGATGCCTCACTGAGAAGAGGGCAAACCCAGGGAGGATCCTAATTGGTATGTATAGCCCAGTGGTTCAGTTCTGTCAAACCCAAAGCTCCCCTTTATGGAACAAATATTTTATGATATACCCTTTAATGCCCCAAAGAGAAATTCATAGATAATGCTGACATATACAACTTCAACAAAAAACAAAATGTTGCCTGAACCATAATATAAAGGAGAACTAAAATGAAAATAGTTTATAATAGAATAACATGCATTACAAGATAGAAATGCTCAGGCACAAGTCTATTAGAACACATAATGAAGTGGTCAGATGTTTACACTTATGTGGAGAATCATGAATGTGACAGCTGCAAGCAGACTGATCCGCTCAGAGAATGGAGAGATTCAAATAGCACAATTAGCATTGTCATCAATGATGTTTTTTTTTTTTTTTTTCTAAAATAGTGGCAACACTGGGTAAAGTTCCAAATGAAATAAAGTACCACCTTCCTCTTAATTTACATGGTAATTACACTCCTGGAAAAAATCAGCTTATATTAAAGTTATGCAAAAATACTTTGAGCTTATGAATAAATTGGAGTTACAGTCTAGGCTTACGTGATTACAAATAGGTTTGTCATCTATGTGAAATGTCTGGAGTCCTAACCCCTGTCCAGCTAAATGCCAATAATGCCTTCCTCAATCATCATGACTGACAACCCCAAATGTCCTTACATGTTTCCAAAATGCCATTTGGGGCTAGCATTATACCCACTGGGAAGCCCTAGAGTGGTATAATTAAGGCCCTTTTGAAGGGCAGGGATATAAGAACATGTGTCTCATGAAACTCACCCCTTGAATCCACATTTGTCTATGAAGCCCCAATTCAACCATGTCCCTGGAGACCACTCTGGCTGTGATAAGCTGTCAAGAGAACAATAGGCATATTGTTGCCAAAGTTCTTGGCGAGATTCTTCATCATCAGCTTCTAGTTTTACTTATGTGGGAATGGTTCATTTCTGGACTGTATAAGGACCCAAGTCATACCTCCTCATTGAGGAATCCCGAGATTGGCTTACCATGGGATGTTACAATCACTATATGAAGGACTATCAGGAAGTGACACTGCAGTGTGAATGAGCAGAGAAATGGCGACAGGTAGGGTTGAAGGCCCAGTTAGATACGTTGGTTATTGAGCAAAAATGCTTACTTACGTTCAGAATATAATATTGATAAATTATCACTCAAAGGTGCAATTAACTATATTTTTTCCTATAGCATGTAAAACCAAACTTTAACAAGAATGTATCTGTCAGTATATGGAACTGACCTTGGGTCTGGATTGAGGCATGAATGGCAAAATAGTAAAAACGCAGGTTTTGATGTCCTCAGTTCCAGATTTAAGACCACCCTGTGACCTTCAGTAAGTTAAATAATGTCTTCGAGTTTCCATTTCTTCATCTGTAAAATAGGGTTCATAACAGTGCCTGACTCAGAATTTTTATAAGGACTAATGAGATAATAGAGGTAAACCACTTGGCATAGTGACTGACCCATAGTAAGTGCTCAGCAAATATTAATATTATTAATCAACAATATTACCACTGTTACAGATCTTACAGGAAAGCAAAAATGTCATTTTAAAAAAGCAGCTGCAATTTTGCTCAGACGACCTTGAAGGAAGACAAAATTCCTCTTAGGGACAGAATTGCTCTTTTGTTTAGGAAAAATCACCTTTAGGGCATATTCAGTAATAAAAAGTGAGCAGGCCCTCCTCCCACTCCCACCAGGGGTGAAGCTGTGACGAAGATTGCTCTGCATGAGAATGAAATAGAATGTCCTTGAAAGTTCTTTCTAAGGGAGAGTTTGAAGGATTGGATAGGAAGTAATTCCAGGCAGAGTTTGCTGAGGAGAGGAAGGGGTCTTACTAAAATGACAAGAGACACTTGAGCAGCCAGATTCCTTAATGGATTTTAGTGACAGTGATGTTTGACATTGGCAGCAGATTTCTGCCCCATGCTTAATTGCCTCCCACTTCATCATCCCCAGAGCCTTCAGTGAAAGGCGGTACCCACATTAGCCTAGTGTGAAGGAAGGGAGAAAAGTATTGTCTGGGGGGAAGGTGGAGAGAAACAATGCGGTTAGAAGCTCATGGCCACTGGAAGCAAGATGCTGAGCACAAATAGGACAAGGAGGCCTGGAAAATGTCAGTGTCAAAGGAGAGCCGCAGAAACTCTGAGGGAGTCACAGAGTAACGGTGAGCTGCACGTGGGAAAATAATAAACTGGTATTGCTAGGAGTTTCTTAAAATAAGTACGAGACTCCTGAGCCTTTTAGACATTTAGGTAACTTTCCAAATAGTTCATGGGAGGTTTAAGAAAAGGCAAATAGAATGAAATGCTTTCATATAACAAGAGGGAAATTACTGATCTTTCCACTTTGTGCTTCCACAAATACTGCTATGAGTTTGATATTCAGTAAAGAGTTAGAAAAATTTATTGAAATAAAAACCCAATGCTGAGAGACCACATTCTCACGGAACCACACAATATTGGGAGTGTATTGAATGCTACTTGTAGGTGTGTCCTACATGATAGAAAATCTTTTCCCAGACCATTTGTGTCATGGATTATAACCCACTGTTGGGTTACAGTGAGTGGGGTCAGTTACTTAAACCTGCTTTATTGTTAATGCATATATTGTACAATTCATACATCTTTTACATAGTTTGTACAAGTTCTTTGAAACATTTATTGTTAAATATAATCTGTAAATTCTATAAGATATCTCCATCCTGGTATATGATTAGTTTTATTTTTCTGGGTAAATTTTTTTGTTTATTTGTTGCAGTGATTTAATTAATAAAAATGCTACATAACAATAGAATTCTTAAGGAATGACACATTACACCAACATTGTCCAAAAGAACTAATTAATCAAACATGATTCATTTTAATGTAATTACTAAAGAAAGATATATCATTTTATTATGACGCTCTAGCCATACATTTTTCCAAATATGGTTACTTAACAGTAAATGTAAGATAACGATTCAGTTAGTTACAGTTTTAGAAGTCATTAGGATTGATATCCTCTGCCATAAGTGAATAATGATTTCAAATGCAATCAGAATTAATTTAATAAAAAATGCCTTTGAACTAAGACAGATATAATGAATGACCAATCATTATTTTCTTGTTCCAAAGTAGCAGGGAAAAATTCAGTGTCTGTAAGTGTCTTTATCACACCTGGTTTGTAGGTGTGAAAAAACAAACAAACATATGAATCAAAACACATGATATAATCCCAGTTCTCATAGTTCATTAACTCTCTTAGTAACAAGAGATCTGACATGGTACTTGGGGCCTTTATGTAAACTGCATACAAGCTGCATGGTGTTTGAAAGTTTTTAATATTTTGAATAGACATTTTAATGATACACAGACACAGATAAGAGATGTGAGTAGACAGTTTGAGGTTGCAGACTCCCTCCTGCAGTGTGTTTAGCAGCAGGTACAAGATAAATATCCAAACAAAATCAGATTAAGAGATTCACAGAAGTGACTTTGCACTGGGTAGGTAAAGGGGGCCAGTGGGTGGCTTGGAAGGGATTTTGAGTTTTGTTTTTATTTTTCCTACTTTTACATCAGTGTAGTTTGGGTAAAAGAAAATTAATATAATGTTTACTTTTAGGCTACAGTAGGCCTGGGCAATTAAAAAAAAGGGCAGATTCTAAGTCTTATGAAAGGTCATTTTGAAGGTGACAGGTGATTCAGCAAGGACTAAGTAGGAGAAACTATCTCCATCTTAAATCACATTTCAATTGGGCAGTAACATTTGGACTTTTGTGTTCTCCATTTTCAAATGAAAAAATTTTTTTTTCCCTTCAAAGACCTTATCAATGACAGCTGAAGAATGGGGAGAAAGAAGGACCGTGTTTAAGATCAATGTGTAACCATAAATTAAGAGGGAACATGAGGAGTATTTATTTTTAAAGAGGTCCCTTTAATTCCAGGGTTTCAGCCTGGTCACCCCTTTATAAAATTTTGAGGGAGATACTAAATGAATGACTGGGAGGAATAGAAACAGTTTCAAAAACTCCCTGGGCCTCTGTCTTATCTATGAGAGGTTTCCCCAAAAAAGTATTGTTCCAGATAGGACTTGGTTATTTCAGTTGGTATCTTTATCCTGTACCATATGCACTTAAAGCTTCAGACAGTCTTCTCATATCCTTTTTTTTTAAATAGAAATCACACACACAAAAAATACCTATGTATCAGTTTCTAATACCTAATAGGAAAGTCTTTTAGAATATTAAAATAGCAATAAGCAAATATGTACTATAAGATTAAACACTAGCATTGAAAACAAACAAACCAAAAACAAAGAATCAACTAAATTTTCTTCTTGTTTTTGCCCCCTCATATTCTGAACTTCATGATCATTGCAGGCAAGGGGCATAAAGAATTCTTGTATTAAAAAATCAGATTTATCTTTTGAAAATATTGTTGGGAAAGCACAGGTGATTTGAGTGGGAATGTTCTTTCTTATGAAAAGAGCCAAACAGGATCTGTCTCTAATAAATTAGTATACTCTTTTAAGATTAAAAATAGCAAAAACATTTTAAATAGTCTGATTATAGTTTCAACAAGTCAAACATACACTTCTATCTAGCCTATAGTTTTAAAGAGTCTATGTGGGTTTAACTTATCATCCCTCATTCCAATATAAAAAAAGAAAAGAAGAACCAAGTCATTTTTGAACATTAAGATATTCATAAAGACTGTATAAAGTAAAAAACAAAACAAAACAAAAAACCCCAAAACAAAAAAATCTTCACAGATTGTTAGCCATCTCTTTCAACGATTTCTCATAAATTCTTCTCTTTCCTTATCAGTAGATAACCCCCATCTCATAAGGAAATACTTTCCAACACTTCCCAATGAGATCAGTGATTGCTTTTTATGAGAGCTACTGCTCTTTGAGATGTTTAGATGAAGGGAGAATATCTTCTATAAACCAGTAAATGCCAAAGAATGACTTAAGGGGGATATGGCAGAAGCTATTTTTAGCAGATTTAATCTATGCATTTTTTCTCTTTGTTTTTATTTTCTCCACTTGCTGAATATCCGTTTTTAGAGCAGAGAGCACAAAAATCAATAAGTAACTTTATCATCTTTTGTTCTGCCAGTTGCCTGTAAGGTCCTCCCCGCCCTCCATTTATACTCTATGCTCTTGATTAAGGTATTTAGATTGGATAATATATTGCTAATTTTTCTGAGTTTGAGAGCCAGCAGAATAATGGAGGTTTCTAACTTAAGAAAAATGCCATCTTCTGCCTCCACACCCCCAAACTCACAATTTGGTGAACAGTACGCTACTTGTGAGTGATAAAAAGTTGAAAGGTGGTGGTGACTAGATCTAATGCTATTTTATTAAGCCATCTATCTATAGAATTGTTGTTTTCATACTTTAAAAAAATATGTCTATGCTTTCTTTTTTTTCTTTTTTTTCTCTTTTTTTTTTTTTTTTTTTTAGTCAAGTACTTTCTTAAAGAAACAATAGCACCACATTGGCATAGCTGGCCAAACAATAAATGGGAAAGCAAAATGTGCTACATCTTCCATTCAAGCAGTCTCCCAAGTGCATAAACTAGTAACAGAAACCCTGGAGCCACAGTGCATGAGATGGTTTCATCTACATAAACATTGACATTCCAAGGAGGGGATGGATTCTCAAGGGAGGCCAGGCTTTTTTTTTTTTTTTTCAATAAGATTTTCCAAGGAAGTGATTTCTTCTGAGTATTCCATTGGACTCTTAGGATGAGCGTGTGTGTGTGTGTGTGTGTGTGTGTGTGTGTGTGTGTGTGTGTATACATACATGCACATGCATGTGTGTATGGAGGAGTGGGTATTGCAAATTTTTCTCTTATCTCTAGAAGAGTAGATTCTGATGTAAAGATACATTAACTTTTTCAGTGGAGCCTCCTCATCTTAAAGTCTTCAAAAGATACTGTTCTATTATTTGGGGAATTGGGAACAGAGATTTGATGTAGGTAATTCAGTATTGTCAGTTAAACTAGAACTAAGTCTGTTATTACCAGTATTGACAGCTTTTTCATAAACATTTTGAAATTGCCTCATTTGAGAAATCAAAAGCAAAGCTTATAAAAGTTTTGACTTGTGAAATTTCAGGTGCTCCTTTCTATCAATCCTGTGTCATTCTGCTGTAGAGTATGGCATCAACTGACTTTTGAAGTTTTACATTGATTTGTCGTCTAGTTTTATTTCATTTTAAAATAAGATAGTTGAGTTAGTATAGTTAGTTAATTTTTAATTCATTGATTTATGATATAAAGGAGAGGATTATATGTTGGAAAAATTAAGAAAGACAATATGACTTTGCACATTTAAGCTTTCCTCACTGGGATATTTTTGGCTGTGAATAGAATTATTAAGTGAATCAAATAAGTCATAGACACTCTTAGAATTACCATATTCAACTGTGTCTGGAAACTCATAGGTCTGCAGAGGATTACAGGTAAAGTTTTGCTGGGAAACAGTAATTTTAGAAGGTATACATAAAGAACATGAAATAAAAACCAGAAGTGCCATTTTGGGAAGAGGGGTCAAGCACCTAATTCCATAGAACACATCTGTCTGGAAAATAGATGAAGGGCAAAAATGAGTTACAGTTTCTTTTACATTTGTCTGTAGTGATCAGAACATTGCTCAGCATGACAGAGGTGCTCAATTCAAATAATGCTGAGGGTCTGAGGGTTTAAACACTTTTTGGCTGAGCAGGGGTACCTGCTCTATAGGCCTTCTTTTGGGTATGTTTGAAGATCCAGGAAGTCAGACTTTTTCTGGCCTCTCAACCCTGAGGTGAACCAGTGGGATGAAAACTAAAGATGTTATTTTTGTTTTCTATGTACACTTTCTAAGAATAAAAGGGATACAATTTGCATGAAGTAATCAAGCCTGGTTGCTTTTCACCAAAAAGTTTGAAGGCAGATAAAAAGATCTAAATGATGGATGATTCATTGTTCTAATAAGAAAATCTTGATAAGTAGATGGGAAACATTTTCTAGGCCACCATGGGCCTGTCCTCTCTGTTGGATTTTCTTGATATCAATTTTCAGTTGAATGGATAAGATGCACCCACAGCGGGTCAGGGGTCACTTCTGTAAGCAGACATGAAGGAAAATTTCTAGTTTTGAAGGAAAATTTTGCCTCTCAACTAGCAACTCTAGTCAAATATATTTTAACATAAATTAAAAAAATACATATGTATAAGTAAATACAGCTAAGGAGAAGCACAAATTTATTAAAGTAATTTTGTGATTTTTAAAAATTAGATATTATTTAAATATTTGAAATCTTAAATATTTGAAACCATTTTTTTAGATTGCCCAAAGAGAAAGAATAACTATATTGTTCAAAATGAATAAAGTATCATTTATAATATCGCAAAAAGTATTACCACATTACTAGTAACTGCCCGGAAGAGTCAGATGGAGTAGTTGCTGTTTCACTGGTGGAAATCTTTTTTTTCCTTTTCCTTTCTCTCTTTTCACTTTGTATTCATAAATCCAAACGCAGAATTCAGATCAAATGTAAATCAGACATTTCTAAGTTATTTTGAAAAGTGTTTTAAAGGAGATGGAGCTGTTAGCTTTAACAACCAGATAGTTGGATAGTTCATTGGATAGCTTCATTGACAAGAATGAGCATGTCAGGAGCATTTGGCTAATCAATTGTCTAGCTATAGTGCGGATGGGCTGTTTATAGAATTCCTGGCATCCCAGCAACTCAAGGGCTCTGACCGTGTGCCCTCATAGCAACCCAGGAGAAAATCTGGAGCTTTATCTTTTTAATCCTCATACCACCCCTGTGAGGTAGGTAGATGGCATATTGCCCCCATTTTGTAGATGAGGAAACTGAGGCACAGAGAGGTGAAGTGACTTGCCCAAAGTCACACAGCGGTGAGTCCAAGACAGAGTCGGCAGATGTTTGTTTCTTCAGTGAGAAATAGAAACCAGGACATTAAATTCCTAGCCTTCTGCGTTTTCCACTCCTCTCTAGACTCACCAATCAAATTTGCATCAGCGGACTTTGTGTCTTAAGTTTCTCTTGGAAGGCATAATTGCAGGAATTTTGCCTTCTTTCCCAAATGGATGGATTTTTAGTACCCTTCCCCTTTGTGTCATTTTTGGCTCCAGGCTTCTTTTGTTTTGCTTTCACCTTTTACCGTTTTGGCCAGACTCTTTCATATAACAAACTACAAAATAGCACCATTGTACTAAAAAACAGAGTTTTACATACTGTTTGTGATATATCTTGTATTCTTGATATGCTAAATTTACATAGTGCTCTATATGGAAAAAATAAAAAGAGAGAAATTACTAATCAGGTTGCACACTAACTCATCATTTGAAAGAAGTGTTGAGAGTTTGAGACTTTCTATGCTTAAAACATATGCCTAAAAATGATTGGCCTCAAAACTGCAACTACTTGCATTTTTTTAGCAAGATGTGGAAAAATAAAGCTTTGTGTCTAAAATAAATGCATCCAACTTATATTTGGTACAAATGCCACAGATGGAATCTTTTGGGTTAAAATCTTTTGGGTGTGCTACTTGACTGCTTGTTACTGCTCTTGAGGAGGCCAAATTTGGCAAATATAAAGATGATGAGGTGGGAGAGGGGGTGAAGATAGACAAACAAGATTATCAGACACTGTAAAACAAATGGCCTGTGTTGTGTAGAAAGAAGTGCAAATAAAAAAAAATTAATAAACCACTTAGACAAGGCTGCTGAATGAATGGCTCCAGCAGCCAAGACTCAGAGACAAATTTAGTGCAACTGGATCTATACAACGCCCATGCATTTGTGGCTCTTGAGAGGCAGGGACTAAGAAATATATATATATATATATATATATATATATATATATATATATTTCTTTTTTTCTCTATAGAACATTATTGTTAAAGGATCAACAGCAATCTACCAACTCCAGGACCATTTTTGCAAGGTGCAAAGCTTTTAACAATCACTCTTAAAGACAATGTTGGAATGTTTACTTGCGTATTTCATTGGGGGGAAATGCCCATCTTTTGAAATGTCATCAAACTTATTTTTTGGTAGGTCTTCTGGTGTTTATCAGGTAACTCATACAGAGCAAAGGATCCTGCCGGTGGCGTGTCATTCTTCACAATTCAGGATGGTCTTCCTACATTCTGTAGTTCTTGTTTCCCGCACTCCCTCTACTTGCGTTCTTCAAATGTACTTCCTAAAAATAAAGGAGAAAAAGTGACATTAACTTGAAGTTTTATGTACCTTACCCATCTATTTGTAACATGGGGTCTCAACCTTTCCTATTTTATGCCTCATCAGTCAATCTCATAGAGAGCTTGGGTCTGTTTTTTTTTTTCCTAAGAAAGAAGTGGATAAGCCTTTAGTTTAGTTTAGTTTTTTAGTTTAGTCGAACCTCACTCAGGCTACTTTTATGTCCCTTGGTGTCATGAGGACCACAAATTGCTTTATGAACACACAGAAATATGTTTCTATTCAACTGCTGCCATCACAGATTCGTTGACAGGTAGGAGATTCTGAAAAATTGAGAATTCTGGCCTGTGGCATCTTTCCCCGGTGAAAGAAAAATAAAAAAAAAAAAAATTTAAAAAGGAACACATTCTGGGGTCATCCTCTATTGTTTTATTGCATTTTGTTCTATTTTAATTATTGTAAAAAGGAGACATTTCTTTTTCATTTTTATTTTTTTCTTCTTTGGACAGAGGGAAAGTTTTAGAAGTAGAAGATTGGGAGGTTTTATAATTGATTTAGAATCTATCAAATCACAGACATACTGGGCTGGGTTCAAATCTTGGCTCTTCCATGTTTAGTTATGTGTGAACTTGTGCAAATGGCAGTCTTTTGTGTCTCAGTTTCATCTATAAACTGGCATAATAATAGTTCCTACCTGTAGGATGAAGAATTAAAGAATAGGGGGGTGGGAGGGAGGGGAGGGTGGGTGATGGGCATTGAGGAGGGCACCTGTTGGAATGAGCACTGGGTATTGTATGGAAACCAATTTGACAATAAATTTCATATTAAAAAAAGAATTAAAGAATTAGTATTAGTATATAAGTAGACTTATAATAGTTCTGGCACATGGTAAGCACCATGTAAGTATCAGCTATTATTATTATTATTATTATTTACTCATTATTATTATTTTTTCATCTTCATTGGAAAGTCACCTTCCTGGACTAAAAACCCTGGTTCCTTGCTTTGGTGCTACCATTCACTTATTAGCAAACAATGCTGTTATCCAAGGAATATTGAGTTTTGCTTAAAATAGAAGCCCTAGAGAGACGTGTTTGTCTGTTCACTGTTATATCCGTATGTCCAAAACATGCTTGGAATATTGCAGTTGCTCAATAAATAGCTAGAGAATTAATTAAATGGATGACCATAATGGACCCTGTAATAATGTGAAGAACGAAGTCATTATGCTTTTCTTATGGTTATTATTTTATCCATGAATATATTTAAATAGCAAAGTTTATTTAGACAAATCAGATGTGAATTAAATCCAGGAAGAAATGGCATTTGCATGCATAAACATAAGGTGCTTCTCCTCTTGGTTTCACCTCTAGCCAGGAGGACCTTAGAGGAGAACATAATGAATAGTTATTGGTACAAAGTGAGGTCAAGAATCCGCGGTATCCCTTTTCCCCAGAACATGCTTTCATCATGACCCAAAACAAGAGTGCTTATTATGATGTCTGGAATCTCCAAATTCTTCCTCCTGGCTAAGGTAACGACCTCTCAATCCAATCATTCTTAGGAACTTAGAGGTCATTGTAAGGACCTTGGAGATTGCTCAGACCTGAGACCTGCAGAGTGTGAGAAGCTGGAACAAAATTAACTACAGTCTCTGGAAATAATATCTATTGGCTAAGGCCCATAGAGATTGGTAATTTTTCTTACACATATTTTCCAGCTCTACCTGGAACATTAGAGTTATCACCAAGTCCTTCAAAAAAACTAGTTAGCACTTTGTAAGTTGGTGGTCAATATCCTGTACTGACTGAATAGAAGGAAGATAGCGTCATTGTATAAATATGTTTATTAAAATAACTAGCTCAGTGGCCATCGAAAAAAGCTTGTGGGAGGAAGTTTGGCATTTGTACAGGATAGCTTGAAATGCCATCTGTTTAAAATCCTGGCACTTTCCCCCAAATATCATACAACTTTACCAAGTCCATTTAATGTTCATATGTTGCTGTACAAAACATCTACTGTTAAGCTACCAGTAAGTTTGTATTTCTAATCTTACATGTTATTCTGCTTGCTTAGGAATTCTCCCGACAAATGGAAGAAAGACAAATGGGGCTACAGAGTAGGATCACTACTGTCCCAAACTCCTTGAAACATTTCTGTTCAATACTCAGTGGACCCTGCTGATGGTAGGTGGCTCCCAAAATGGTGATTATTAAGGATACCACTTCTCTACCAAACTGCTAGCCAAATAACAGGTCTAGAAATATACTAATTTGAGTTTGCCTTTTTTTCTGTTTAACAGGCATACCAGCTTGGAAAAGTAGGTTTTTAAGAATCTGGATAATGCCCACATAGGAAAATGCTCAAGAATGAAATAGTAACAAATTAAAAGAAAGCCAAAGGAGGTGCTTAATCTCCAATCTTTCTCTCAAACCAAATTAATCCCAGATTTACAGAATAAAAAAATTCAGGTATCTTCTATATTTCCCTCTTCAGATTCATGAAGGCCACAGCAAAAAGGATTGAGTTTAGATTGGTCAATCATCTAGATCTTATCCTTTTTCCCCAACGGAGAGATTCTTTCTCTTTTCTCTCAAAGTGGAGGTGTAAAGTGTCAGTCTGAGCACAGGGATACTCTGGCCCATTTCTTCTGGGTCTGTTTCGGCATTGCAGCAAAACCATGAGCAGAAACTCACTTGAGTAGAGCAGACATTGCTCCAAGTAGCATGGTTCCCATGCACAAACGCGTAAGGTGGAGGCCATTCAAAACCAGCTGGGATGTTGTCTGGTTTGCATTTGGCTCTCTTCCCAGGTTCTCACATGTGACTTCTTTGTTGCAGACAATGATGGTGACAAAACAAAAGCACTCAGGGATTTGGTCTCAGTCGCATCTGTTGCTTTGCTCATTGTCTTAATTTAATTATGCTGGCCACCCTTGACAATGGGCAGCAAGTGGAGGCATGTTAGAAGCAGCCGGAGCTGGCACCCACTTTCAATGCACTTCTTGAGGGTTATGAAACTGTCCCACATTCAGCCAAGCAAAAACTTTTCACTTCAACAGCTTGTCCAAGACAAACAAACCAGCTGAAACTGTTTCTAGTATGCAACTAGACAGATTTTTGAAAGGAAAACAGTAGTGAGTAAATACTGTTTCCTATTGACACCAGGGAAGGTAAGATTATTTAAAAAAAAAAAAAAGTTGGTCCTCTAGCTCACTCAGGTTGGTTGAGGAAATTTATCACTCTGAAGGAAACCAACTCATCAGGGAATATGTTTCAAGGTCCTAATATGTGATATACATTCTAACACATTATGTACCATGCACAGATATTTAGGAAGCAGAAAAATGCCCTGAAATGTTGCATGACATTCACATTCTCCCATTGTCTCTTGGCTCTTATCCTAGCTCCTAACTTTATAAAGGAAAACAATCCACAAACTTTTTGATTAAAAAGATCACTGAGAGCTAATAACAATGGCAGTAACAGTAACCTTGATTAACATTTGCAGACACATTATACTTTACACAGTGATCTCTAGTAAGGTGATATTATTTGCTTCAATCCATTTATAATCTGAGGCTTGCTAACATTTGGTGACTTGCTTGAGGTCACATAAGAACAAATTGATAGACCTAGGACTAATAAGAAAACAATTTATTATTTAAATAAGATAATTTTATCACTTAGGGGCTGGGCACTATATTATGTATGTTAATTGCATATATTTTTCTTAATTCTTCTAGTTCTCTTGGGGATGGACACTATGTCTTGCCCATTTTACCTTGAAGGAATCTGTGTCTTAGAAAACTTGCCTAATTTTTTATAAGGAAGATGTGACCATGGTTGGGATTTGTACCAGTTCCCTCTGATTCTGGAGCTCATCAGTTAGCCACTCTACCATATTGCTTCCCCAAAAGATAAAACAATATTGGGTGTTTCAAAATCCAAATCTCTTTCCAATGACAATAACTGACAATGTTATGAGCTGCCCATGATCCCAGATGGTGGTAGATTCTTGTTTAAAGGGTAAGGCAAGACTCTAAACTCAGGGGTAGGGTGCCCTCCCTGACCACAAGTGTGAGTTGGGCCCCATGTCTATTATTATTGATAGAAATCTAGTAGCACAATATTCAATTAGTAAGAGTGAACCCTGTGGATATTATAAGCCCTTTTTTTGCTGCCTATCTTTATGAGATTTTGCCTGAGAAACAGTATCTAAAAGAAGGATGATAATAGTCTCTTTAAATTTCAGAAAGGAAGTAGTGATGTTTTCAATAGACTGTGTCCATCTCAACTACTCCAAACAAGTAAGTATTGTATGACATAAAGTCTAAGAAAAGCCTGGCGCCCTATAAAAAAATGCTGGGAAGTTATTGTCCAGCATGGAATATCAGCAGCTATTGTATAGCATAAAGTCATAATTCAGCATTGACCTTCTGTTAAAAAGGGCAAAATGAGGAAAAAAGATCATATAATTGGAAAGATCACCCACATATCAGCTCTTTACCTGTTGAAAAAACCATGTTATAGCTATTTTGCTGGTTTGGCCTGGAGACACATGAAATTGTGGAGAGTGGTTTAAATATTTCAGTATCAACTTTGATATCTCTTTACTTCAGGGAATCACAAGTTCAAATTCCATGAGAGTTGGGTCAGCCTTTCATCTCTGGGAGCCAAGAGAGTAAGTGTCATGCAATCTACTCAGCGCTTTGGGGTGTGACTTTTAAAACCAAAGGACAAAGGTGCACATTCTGAGAGGCTGGTAGGATGGTTGCCTCTCTAGCAAAGTGAAAGGTATATAGACTGGACACAATGTCAGTCTGTTCAGACTCTTATTTTTTTTGGAAGTTACCTCATCCTACTTTTTCTGTGGTTATGATGGTAATGGCCATTTTTCCAATATTACCCTTTCCTCTAGCCATGGGGAATGGCCCAGAGCTGGCACCTCACCCAATGCCAAGACTGAGTTTGGTGGGGATCGAAGGTCACCCATTCCTGAGAAACACGAGATTCCTTTGTTGGCAAACTTTCGGTTCAAGGACTCCCTAGTGACTTTTCTGAACTTTTCCTTAGCCTGTATGGCGGTATAGGACACTTTCACCCAATGTTCTCTCTCCCTCCCCTTCTCCTTCACTTGGGGTCAGACTTGCATTGTGTTCTGAGGGCTTGCCCAGGCTTCCTCGTTCCTCCCCTATTTCCTTTCACACTGGTATTTTTCCTAATGAAATCCTACTCTTTTAGCCTAGTCTCATCTTGGTTTCCCCAAAGACCTAGGCTTACATACCTGGTATAGATCCCATCTCCCCACGTAGGAATTAAGGGACCTTTGACAATAACTATATTGCTCTCTCCTTCTCAGTTTCCTCTTCTGTAAAACGAAAGAGTGGGGTAAGGGCACCCACCTCATAATGTTGTTATGAGTGCATGTGTTTACCCTTACACATTTACCTGGCATAGTTGTGTGCGCGAAAGCCTACTATTTCAAGGGCCCTTGATTTTGATCTATTCTGTGAACTCATTTATTAGCAACATCAGTCTGCTCAGGCTTCTTTGCTATCAGAATTTACTCTGCCTCTATCTTTGTTGGAGTATTGATGTGCTACAGAGTAATGTATGTGTTTGTTTCCCCACTGAAAAGTAAGCTCCTTGAGCACAAGTAGCGTGTCTCCTTCATCTCTCTCCCCTCCCCATAGACATGGTGCTTTGAGCAAACATAGCAAACCAGGAAATTCTTGCTAAATTGTTTAAATTTTTCTGAAGAAGTAGCACAATAGAGTTCAGGCCAATAGCAACCCTTGCATGGCGTCCTACTTTTACTGTCCTCTTCACAAGGACAAACAGCACAGAGCCCCTCCTGTCTTGCAACTCACAATTAGTAGGTTGTGGTACAAGAAATATCAATGGAAAAAGGCAGAAAAGAGAGGGTGGTACATGGTTAACACAATGGAGTCCATTTTGAGTATAGATTCTGGTCTGGCCACTTGTTAGAGCAAGACTTTGGCAAGACTTTTAGCCTTACTCAGCCCGGGTTTTTACATCTATACAATGGGGATAATTTTAGTATTTACCCTACAGGCTAATGGTGAAGATTTGCTGAAATAATTCACTATAAACCTTACCACAGGGCTTGTGCTTAATAAATACCAGGTGTTCTCACTGCCCACCCCCATTTTTATAGTTATTGTTGTCAAAGAGCATCCCATGGCAGGGTGCTGTCCTTTCCCTGGCTGGAGAAAGGAAATCTACTTATTGGGTGCTCAGAGCTCCCTTGAGTGCTGGGATAGCAGATGTATACCTCTTTTTTTTTAGTGACTGGTGCATCCCTAGGAATCCCCGGGATTTAGGGAATTTATATTTGTCCCATAATTATTCACAGATTATCCTGATTTAGCAACTTTCTTACTCTTCAAAAGATACCACCTGACTCCATTTAAATATTTCTGTCTGTGATGTAAGAAATCACTACCAAAATTGTTTAAAAGCCTGGGAAAGAAATAAAAGGAAAAAAAAGGCACTGAAGGGTATTTTCCCTCATTGGCAAGAGGTATTTACGTTGCCTTTAATAGTCTTGAAGGATGTTGTAAAACACTTCAGGGTTCAGTCTGCTTAGACTGTTTATTTTATGGGCAGCTTGTTTAGTTAGCTGTTTGTGTTTGTGTTACATTTTTTAAATTAAAAAAAAAAAAAGATTAAGCACACTATCTTTCCCAGAAGGAGTTGATTTTGGAATTGCTGAAAGGTTCAAATGTTGTGGTATTTTAAAAAGTGAAACACCAGATTCTAGCAATTTCACTGATATGTGCTAAAGATTCAGCACATTTTTACCTAAAAACTGGATTTGATTATTTTTTTCTCTCAAGCCTCCAAAATGCCATTGTTTCATCTGACATACAACTTATGCAGGGGTACTTACAGTGGTGTATGCAGTGATTTATCTTACGATGTTCTGAGGCCCAGGGTTGTACCTTTCAGTGTCATTTCAACACCATAGTGAAGAGTTCACAGAATCGGTAGGAAAGGGTGTTGTCCTCCTCCACTCATTCTTTGTGTGTGTGACACATCTGGGCAGAACACTCAAATGTTGTGTTCTAAATTTTCCTCCTCACTGAGTTGAGAGAAATTTTGGAAGTTTGGAAGGCTTGTCTGAACTTTTAGGATGAACAAAATAACACTATGACAAGTTAAAGTGATTTGCATCTGTTTGAGGTTGATGGGAGCCTTTCAGCATATAAAAGTAAACACACATGGTGCCAGACGGAGCTTTTCCAGGACAAAAACATGGCACAAGAACAATTCATGAGTGTATAGTTTTTAGAAATCAGAATTGCTTCATTGTGCCATCATCACTTTTACCTCCATCCTAATATTCGTTTGAAGAAGGAAGCATGTCATTATTTACAGAAGGACAAGCCAGAGCATCCACTAGTGGCCTAAGTCAACCAATACTGACAAAGTAACAGTATGATGCTATATATTTATTGATTCATTTATACTTTTCTTATTTTCTAGTCCTGCAATGCCTCATGAAACTACTCAAGCATGCCACACTCACACCATGACATGAATATTGCATACCCTCCAAGTCTACAACAGTCCAACTGATTGGAAATTCTTGTCCAACCCTCAACCTGCCATGGTCTTGAACCTAATCATTCGAAATTTTTGTTTTGCCATAACTGTGATCTATGGCTAAGAAAAGAGCACATCATGTTTTCACAGATGGCAGAGATGGTTGGTCTTTGATTGCTTGACCTCCTGGAGCTGGCCAGACAGAAAGCCCCATGCAAGCATTTATATATTTTACACAGAATTATATTAAAACTTTTGACATATGAATCCCATCTTGGAAGCCTGGGCCACTTGGTCAGTTTGGGTTTGATGTAAAATCTCTTGGTCCCTCATTGGGAACTTAGGTATTATTTTACCAGACAGAGGAGTTGCCATCATGTGCAGCCTTTCATAGGTCTTACTCTTAACATCCTACCTTCTTACAGGAATTCTGATCCTACCAGTTAGAGGAGCCAAGGAGGATGGTAGAAACGATTGCCACCTTCTTTCCAGACTGACAGTGACACATGCCTACTCAAATAAATGTATGTTGCTTTATTTGATCCAATGGGAACAAATGTGTATGCCCAAGTGAATTGAGGAGGTTAGACGTTTATGGTTACAGAAGGGGAACATGGTAGAAAAAGGCAGTTAATAGTTTTTGCCAATACCCCCAATCTCTAATAGAAATAGGGGAAGAGAATGCTGGAACGAAGACAGGCTGGATGCAATGACTTTTGTGCTAAGTCAAGAATTAGACCTGAAAATTTCTATAGTTGCAAATTGGTTCTGTATGAAAGTTTCTGTTTTCTGATTTATAGAGTCACTCTCTTTCTCTATAGATCAGACTGGAAGTAGTTGAAATCCTTCGACCCTTAGGTACAACAGAAAGAAAACCAACTTCTTTCTGCCCCCTCAGTAATGTTTCCTTTATTTCCTGAATAATATTTAACTTAGTACTAAACCTGGGCCTTTGAGAAGACAAAGGGATAATGTGATTTCTCCTGAACGATAATTAGTTTTCCATAAGAATGTGACTTCAGTGAAAGAAAAGCAAAGAAACTGCATTTATCTATACTTTTGGAAAGTGATTCACCCCAAATTCCTAGTGATTGAAACAATACTAGAACACAAAACTATACAAACACACACACACACACACACACACACATGCACGCACGCACGCACATGGAGAAGCTAGAGAAAAGAATCCCTTTCTTCTCAAAGCTATTTTCTGTAGTTAATTACAGATTGTAAATTACCAGCAAGGGCATTTAAAATTGAAATTAGTTGGTTGTACCAATAAGCATTCTTATTTCTATCAAACTTCTATCAAACTTCCACTTTTTCAAAAGAGTTAGTTTCCTGACCAAAGGTCTTAAAACTGTAACCACATTAGTTAATAAAATAAAGCTAGGAATTTTCCAAAATGTTTTCTAGCTTTTGTTACTTATCTAGCAGTAGCCCATCAGATCTGTAATTGAGCTTCTAGTATATGGTGAGAACTTTCCTTGCTGCTCTCAAGAAGGATCAGATATGGACTCACAGGCCCATTGTCCCACATCGCACATAATTTCCCTGCTGTTCTCAATTTCTATTTCTCTCTTTTTGAGTTTAAATATAAGTCTGTCTTTCTAAGCAATCTCTTTTGGTTGGTGGATAAAAGTGAGGTAGCACTAAAGGCATAACAGAGCCCCATTAAAGATGAACCCCAATGTCAGGGAAAGGTGCTCAAATTTCAGTTAACACCCTGAGGATGGAGAAGCTGATTTTGACCTGGAAGTTTGGTAGCCATTGAGGAACATTTGCTAACCTCACCCGCTCCTTTAAAAATGGATTTGTCTTGGGGCGCCTGGGTGGCGCAGTTGGTTGAGCATCCGACTTCAGCCAGGTCACGATCTCACGGTCCGTGAGTTCGAGCCCCGCGTCAGGCTCTGGGCTGATGGCTCAGAGCCTGGAGCCTGTTTCCGATTCTGTGTCTCCCTCTCTCTCTGCCCCTCCCCCGTTCATGCTCTGTCTCTCTCTGTCCCAAAAATAAATAAACGTTGAAAAAAAAAATTTTAAAAATGGATTTGTCTTGCTTATTAGGTCAGTAAATACTGTCACTGATTTTCAAAGAAATCTGGTAGCTGGGCTTTCATTCATTTTGATGAGCATACAACCTGAGGAATTCTTCACTGAAAGAAAAGCCAAGAAACTCTATTTACCTATAATTTTGGAAAATGATTTACCCCAAATTCGTAACCTCATAAAAGGGCATTCTGCTGCTGCTTCACCTAAAACAGTTTATCTTCTTATTGCTACCAAAGGCTTCCACTTTAACTTCAAACTATCAACTTTGCCCTTGGATTAAAAGTCAACTCCATGTTACCTAGTAAATAGTACAAAAGCCCTATTCCTTTCACATAGACAAGTAAAAAGAATAGACTTCATCTTTCCCCATGGATGTTAATATACTTAAGAAACTGCAAAATGTATTACTTAAGAAAACATTATTTCTTGGTGGTGGTTGGTGGGAGGGAGGTGGTCAAGGGGTGACGGGAGGGAGAAGGGTCTCTTTGAGGACTCTTTTTTTTTTTTTTTTTTTTTGCTTCTTTTTCCACCCTTACATCCTAACAGCACGCACATTCGAAGCTGTATGAGCTTTTGTTTGTTTTCAAGAGATGTTTGAAAGAAGATCAAATGCCTGTGAAAGGCACTGGATCGGCAGCCCTAGAAACTGAAGTGTCCCGGAAGCTGTGTGAGCCCGGAAATATCCCACATTTCTATTTACTTTGGCAATTTTACTTAAAACTAGTAAGAGCTGAAGTTCATGCTACAATTAAATTTTCCTCAGGCACCATGAAATGAAAACACATATTACATTTGATTTTAACTGGTTGAGAAAAATGGTGGTTTTTTGAAAGTTCATTCTGTGACCTTGAAGTAAAAGTTAGCAGTTCCTCACATGGGAGAGCTGAGCTTCCATTTAAGTTGGAATTATTCATAGCACTGGTGTTCTCTGGGTTGGAAGGGCTCTTAGATCACTGAGTTCCCTTCTAGCATCTGCCTGAAACCCTACAATTCAGAAGTGCTGAAAATTCACCAGAAAGTGCTGGCAAAGTTGGCCTCGAAGGTTTTGGTGATACAAGACTCACTTCCACATGAAGAGATCTGTTTCTTTTTCAGATGGCTCGAATTTTCAGAACTAGGTAAAATAATATTAACTAAAACTCTAATAGTGATTACTATGTGCCAGGTACCATTTTAAGCAATATAAAAGTTTGTGCACACACATTCACATACATAATCTCAATAAATTCTCATAACTGTAGGAGACAGATTCAATCAGCACCATCATTTGACAGATGAGTAAAATAAGGCACAGGTAAATGACATGATTTGCCCAAAGCCACACCACCAGTAAGTGAGAATCAGGATTTGAACCCAGGCAGTGTTCTTAGCCAGGTATTCTTAACTACTATGTTTTATTGCCTCTTCAGTCCTTATAACTCTCCTTCATGCCTAGTACAGAGGATGGCACATTGTAGGTGCTCAATAAAAATATTTTTCAACAAATTTATTTCAGGATCATGATTTCTTATATCTTCCCATTTGTTTTACACACAGTCAATTTGCCCTAAGAGAAACAGTAGAATTTTAAAGGATGATCAATACTCTGCCTACTTCAAGAAAGCAGCAAGGAGAGAGATAGGTACATAACATTCACTATAAAGTACTACTTAGACAGTTGCCACCTTTAGCAGTAGGTCCATGAATGATGTCAATTTAAGCTATAGAGGGAAGTTCTAAACAGGCAAGACTTGGGTCAGTGCAACTGTTTGCTCTCCTTTTTTTACTGTGTCCTTGCCCTGCTATCCTATGCCAGGACAAGAGGAGTCATTTCATCTCAGCAATGCTACTCATTTTTATGGTCTTTCTCTTCCACTATTAAGCTGCATATAACAATTATTTGTCCGTCTATTTCATCCATCCATCCATCTAGCATTATATGCCATGTATCACTAGGTGCTTAGTATTGATACTAGAAAGGAGGAGATGGAAAGACTATAATAGATGCTTCCTGTTTACCTCGTTCATATTATTCAGAAATCATATGTTAGGAATTCAAGATGACTGCTTTAGAGTTGATAAAACCCATTCTAAGAAGAAGTGTATTATAAGCCATAGTGTGAGAGTTAAGCATTCTTTAACTAGAAAGTTCTATTCCTTTTTTTTTTCTTTTAAAGTCTTTGCCTTACTTCTTTTGAATGAAGTTTATCATAGAGGATAATTAATAGCTTATCCAAAGCCTTGAGTCATAATTGACATTTACTCAGTCAACAGTGAAATAGGGAAGAGAAAATCTCTAAGGAACATTTCCATAGGACACAAATCATTAATTCTTCTGAGGAACTTGAAGAGCCATCTGTGTTTGCAGGCTACTCTCAGGTGGTAGTCACAGTAAATATTGGCTTATGCCTGAGGCTGGTTCCAAAGCATGGATGTCTTAGCAGAAGAACTCAGCATCTCCTGAATAAGGTGGCTGGCTAGATGGGCCTAGGCACCAGCCTAGCTTTTGTCATTTCAGATCAGCCAGCTTTTTGTCACCACAGCAGAAGTGGCTTGGCTCCCATTTGGGGCTTTGACATGCTTCTGACTGGACATTTTCCTCCTGGGCTAAGTCTTGGGCATGGCCTTATATGTTTTGTTATGTTATGTTATGTTATGTTATGTTATGTTATGTTATGTTATGTTTATTATATAATCCTGGGTTTTCACTGGACCATAGAGGAAGAATGATCCTGAAGTAGAAATACAGCAGGGACATGAAGGACCAGGCAGAAAGTTTCCTTTATACCATGACATCTTCAAAGTAGGTTACTTGGATGAAATGCTTCACTTCTTGGTTTAGTCATCTTCTTACCCAAAGTCTCATTATTTGCTTGACTGACCACTTTTCTCTTATACCCTCTCTCAGCATTTATAATTCACAATTTGGATGATCTGGAGACTTTTTGCTTTATATCTATTAAGACTCTAACCCTACTAATTAAATCAGAGACGCTGAAGGAGAAGATTTACAAGACCTAAATTCTGTGATTCTACTTAGCTCTTTTTACCCTCAGGGAAATCCAACCCCTTGCTCTCATTCATGTTCTTCCTTCTGGTGGAAAAATATTGAATTAATGGAAGATTTCATCTGCCTATTTCTGCCCCATATTTTCCTTTTGGAATTCTTTCTTAGTCCATGTTGATTATGTGCTCTTCTCTGCTGGCCAGAAGGAGGGCAGCTTAGAACTCAAGTACGTCTTTACCCTTTTGTGGATCTCTGTATCCTTGTCTTTAAAATGAAAGGATTGAACCAACGAACTTCAGCTCTAAAGTAACACGGTCCTAGGGTTTCCATGGAACAGAAACTCATAGGATTTCATATATGAAAACCTAGATTTGTGCGTGTGTTTGTGTGTGTATGTGCGTGTGTGTGACAGAGACAGATAGACATACACACAGGTTTATAGGACATAGAATCAGAAGGCAGTAATCAGATGTTAGGAATCCGTTCTGGGCTGAATTGTGTCTCTCCTCAGCCATTCATATGTTAAAGTCCTGACTCCCAGTACCTAGAGTCCTGACTCCCAATACCTAAACTGTTTCCTATTTGGAGATACGGTATTTACAGAGGTAATTTAGTTAAAATGAGGTCAACACCTTCACCTGGACTTTCAGCTTCCAGAAATGTGTGAAAATATCTGTTGCTTAAGCCACCCAGTCTGTGGTGATTGTGATGGCAGCCCAAGCAGACCAATACATCTTTTATATCTGATTCCAAAGTGCAAAAAAAGAAAAGGTTCAATGACTCCTCTTGCAGGTTACCCCACAGGCCTCATAGGCCTTTAAGCAAATACTGGATGCCCTTTGGCCTCAACCTGGACTTGACTAAGAAATGCAGCCTCCAATGACACTGCAGGAAAGAAAATCTGGGAACTTCTATGACACAATTCAGTCTTGCTGAGAATTTTGGGCTAATATTTAACTCTGGACATATATTGACATGGGCAATTCTTCTATAATAGCTTCACACAAGATTTTAAAATACATGTAAAAGCCTTGAATTTTGTCTTAATTCTTTAACTCTCATTTGTTTTTGGGGGGAGGGGAATGTAGTGTCTTATTTGCCTTTTTTATAATTTTTGTTCTTTTTTCATTCTTGCCACTGTCTTTCTTTGGACTTCCTTGAGCATTACGTTTTTCTTTTCCATTGTCTCCATGTTTGTTATCCACATTCTACAACAGGTTACTTCTCTTCCTTCCATCACATTCATTATCTAGCTCCACCAGGCCTACTGTTCTTCATTCCTCTATAGCACTTCCCACTTTTCTTTATCGCTGTCTGCTTCTCTCTCATCGTCCTTGCCTCTGTCTGCTTAGTCCTTCTCTCCTCCATTTTCCTTTTTTGCCTCTGTGTTCAGTTTCTAGCTCCAGTCTCCCTTCTCTGCTCTTTCTTCTTTCCTTTCATCTGCTGACTTGCTTCTGTCCCCACCTTCTGCTCCCCTCCTGGGTGTTTCTTTGGCCCACCTTTCCTTCTCCTCTGAGACTTCGTTTTCTTGGTGGTAGATGGGGGATGATACTGTAAACATCACAAAAATAATTGCATTGAGAACAGGTGGTTCCCTTGGTGTCCCAGAAGACAGAGCCTTTGAGTCAGCCCAGAATGCCCGGGATCCATGTGGCACAGGAGACAGCACTGGTGCTGGAGGGATGTCTAGGCCTCAGTCACAAGAACCAAGCTTCTAGAACTTTGGGACTGATCTCTAATCCCCGCCCCCTCCCCAACTAGAAATTGAGAGGCACTGAGCCACCTAGGAAGAGAAAGAATTAACCTGTCTTTGTCCCCGCAAGCACACTTCTCAGTCACATTCTCCTGAGTTACTTCTGTGGTGCTTCCTCCCTGACTCACCCATTGGCTACTGTGTTCTCTCTGCACCAGACTGTGCCCAGTCCCTTTCCATCATTCAAGCTGGCTCCCTGGGGTCACATCTCTGCTAAGCTCCCTGGTCCTCCTCTAGGCTCAGCTGCAGTTTAGGACCAGGAAGCAGTAAATGTGTCATTGTGAACTTCTTGGTTTCTCTTCTTATGCTTTCTGCACAATGCTAGTTTGGCCTCCAAAGAGTAAAACCACAGTTTTTTTTTGTTTGGGTTTTTGGTTTTTGGTTTTTTAAATAGTGCCCCCAAGGAGACCCTAATGAGAGCTTTTCTTTCCTTACTCACCCATCCTCACTTTATTTTTTTCTCCTTCACCTACCACCTGCTCTTTAGTTCTCATTCTTTCTACTTAGTTACTAGAATTTAATCACTTCTACTCATTTCTTCACCCATTCAACAAAATTTATCAAGTGGCTAATGTGTATTAGATGATTTATGTTGCTTTGGATGGCATAAATAGTACCTCTGAGGTTTGTTTGAAGTCTAGTTCATAGAAAAAGACATCTACAGATTTTGATCATTAGAAATTTCTAGGTGTTCTGAGAACCAAACAGAAATTTCTGTTTTTAATATATTTTTCTTTAATCAGGTTTGCCATTGAATGTGAGTTTCAAATACTTCCCATTTTAGCACATTTTTTTTCTTTGCACCTTTGCAGAATACCAGGACTTGAAAAGTTATGTGCTTTGTTATTAATTTTAACTATGACAGACGCTAACACTTGTCCAACAGTTACTTTGTGCAGAACGTGAAAAGAATTGCATGTGTATTTATTAATTCTTAAAACGACCTGATGCAGTAGGTATTGTATCAGTTTTACCGATGAAACTAACGCTTGGATAGGTTATGTTATTTGGCCACGGGCTCTCAGCTGGTGACTGGTGAAGCTAGGACTTCAGTTTTATCTGATACCAAAGCTCACATTTAGTGACTGTTCTCCATTGTCTTCCAGTATCAGACTGTCCAGAGCAGCGAAAAGGAGACTTTGCAATGTGGAGTGACCAAAGGGATGGACATCTGAGGTGAGAATGGTGGTTTTTTGACATGGAAGCCAGGAGACTATGGGACATAGTTTCTGTTTGGTCTACCCACAGGCATAAGATACCTCAGTCTCTTGAGGATGTTGGATCCCTCCCCACCAGCTGCCTTACCTTCTGAGCCTTGGGCATGTCAGTGTGGCGCTGAGCACGGACTGAGCGGGCAGACTTGGCAGGCTTGAGGGGTGCACAGTACATCTCTAGCCGCCTCAGATCACAGCTCCGGAAGCAGCACTCATCCACGATGCCTGTCTGGGGTGCCCTCCGACTGCTGGAGCCATACCCCGTGGGCTTGTCTGTACAAATCAAACAGAGGGGCCTGGCTTTAGAGGGGAATCAGCTATCTTCACAGTTCCACCCAGCCCCTGGAGCCTCTCCTCTCCCCACACCTGGTCAACCTACACACCTCAACCTCTTCCTGAAGCTTCCCCAACAATTCCTGATCCCACAGATTCTTCTGGATCACAGTGTGTCTCTAGACTCTGCATTACACTCCTTAGCACTAACTCATGCACCATGCAGTTTATTTTTGTTAATTCTCAAGTTCTCAGAAGCCTGTAGTCAAGGATCTTATCTATGCCCAAACCCAGTCTTTCCTTATATATTCCCTTAGTTTGGAGGCTGCTAGGAATATTAATTAAAGGAAGATCATGTTTCAAGTTTTCTTCATCTTTTTAGCAAATTTGCATAGTTTTTATGCACAGGATGGCTCAAGTGTTTACTCTTTTGCTTAACTGCTTCCATTGTAACATCAAATTGAGTTTCAAAGGGCTCCTCATTTTACTGATGTTGCTTAAGGTCATTCATGCAGTAAGGGATGGAGCCAGGGCTCAAACTCAGATCTATTCCCTGCAAAGTTCAAGTTCCTCAGACAGCCCAGGAGATCTGTTGAGTAGCTATGGACAAGACACTTAAGCCTCCTGAGGCCTAGTTTACCCATTTGTAAAGTAGGTTTAATATATTCCTTATAAGGTTCTTTAAGGATTACGTGAAAAAATGCACTAAAGGTGCTTAGAACACCCCCTGACATATAGCAGGTCCTAAATAAATATTGGTTCACCTTCTATGAGTATCCTTTTCCAGGATCTTATATGGTCTCTGAAGAAACAGCTTTTGTATTAACTGCATCCAGAAGCCTTGGAACTTGGAATTGGTAGCAATATTAGTGTTACAGGGCTTCCTCTCCTTTCACCCTAGAGAGACCAGAGCAATCAATTCTGTTTTCTTATAGAATAACTACTACACTGAGACAGAATGAACTAAGTGGCCATCTTTCATGTGATTCTAATTGCCCAGAGGGCATATGATGAATCAAATTTCTTTTGATATTTACAAATCAATTAGACCTCTTTACTTGGCAAGTAGGTTTTGGTTTAGTTTTATTTTGTTTTGTTTTGATTTGGACACACTTTTCCTGGCTCTACAACTAAAAGAGAGGGCAAAACAAGCTTACAGGAACTTAAAATGTACCTGAATTCTTTGTAAACTGTTTGTCACAGTAGAACTTCTGTTAAATCAAATATTGCTTATATACCAATAGATAAAACAGACAAAAGTGAAACTGCTCTGGCTTGGGCAAAGGCAGGGGGACAGGATCTTGGCTTTCTCTCCTCCCAAGGGAGGTAGGGGGCCTGGGTCTTCTGCACTGATATCCAGGCTTCATGGAAGAAAATTTGTGAACCACTGATCCAGAAGAATCCAACTCATCAATCTGGCATTTATTTGATCTTTATTCCTGACAGAGAAGATAATGTTATATTTTAAATAAAAAGTCTTAGGTTTGTATCATAATGACACCATTCTTCAGAATGGAGTTTTGAAAGTCAAAATCCTCATGTATATTTTGAACTCCCTCGTTAGGGAAGATCAGACCCATGGTAATGGCCTGCTACCAAACTAGTCTGGCTGCCTTGCTGCTTGAAGGGCCAACCATTCATGGCATCCTCTACAAACCCAAATGTTTTCCTGATGTTTGGCACAGGAGCCTGGGGATGCTTCCTCCCTGTAAGACAGGTTTATTGTCATACTTAGGGCAGCTAGGGGGTAGTAACTCAGTGAGGGTTCATTTGTGGTCTCTTTGGGTGGGGTCTGCTTTCTTGCTTAGGGGCAAACCCTGTGGGTGCCTCATGGTTGAGAGGTTTGGGAGGGACCAGTCAGCTGGCCCCACATGAGGCCTCAGCAGTGCTTTCACTTGCCATTGGAGGATCTACCAGTGCAGAAGACTTGTTCTTCTTGCCAGCCGGGCCCTGGCAAGCTGAGACTTGACCAGTCCCTTGGGCAATGTAAACAATATTTTTTGTTTTTTGTTTTTGGTTTTTATAATCTTTTCCTGGGACTATAAATTAGAGGAAAGACACAAATGAGCTTACATGGTTCTTTGTAATCCACAAAGGACTTCTACATACTTCTTGCTAAGTGGTTATTTCAAGAGATTGAAGGGGTCAGCCAGTTGAGAGTAGCTGATACACTTTGGTTTTTCTCTTAGGGTGAAGGAGAAAGTGACTCAGCCTACCTTGAGGTATCCCTGTTGTCCATCACGGGTAATGATTGCTCTTTGTCAAAAGTATACATTTCTTAATGAGACATAATTGGGATTTGTTTGTTGTGTAGTATAGAATAGTAATCTGATGCTTGGAGGTAGGGTGGTAAAGGTGATTCCAAAAACCTTCAAACTTGGCTAATTCAGAAACAACTGATTTCAAAATTCATCCTTGTGGGTTGAATATGGAGAGGGATAGGCTTTGCAATGCCTGGACCTCTTTAGCATTTCCATTTCATGCATTTCTAATATAATGTTCCTTCTAGAGGAAGACACCAACCTTAATCTTGGGAAGGCAGAAAACACTGTATGTATTGCATACTCCCTTCTTGGAGATTCTCAATAGCCATGAAACTCACCACAGGTCTATTTCCCCTTATGAAATAGAAAGTAATCATCAACATAGCAAAAATAATAACACATACTGGGCATGTGCTTTGTCACCTCTCTTAGCTGATCTCAGAGTTTGACATGGCTCAGTTCTATAAAATAGCTGTGCTTCTAGGTCAATGAATTTAGGAACAGAAATTTAGGACTTTTCTGTAATGCTCCATAAAGAAAATTGACCTTATGTCCATATTTGTTTGGCTTTTTTTTTTAATGTTGTTGAAATGGTGGTATAAAAACTTGGATTTTTATCATAAATGTAACTACTGGTTGTCTTTAGCTACCATAATTCTAGAGAGATGATTTTCTTTGACTATTCATAATATTACAATGGACTAATTGTACTTCATTTGGAATATATGAATATAATAAGTGTTTAGTTATGACCTTTTGAAATTTAATTCATCCTTTGAAGTATGCTATAGGCTTGATTTCTGGTTCTATATCAAGATATGTAACAAAAAAAACACATTTCTCACTAATTGAGAGGCCATAGTTGAGGGTCAAAGTTTTGTCCTTTATCTTTCAAATACCTCATATTACTTCTTTTTCTTTTTTAATTGAAGTATCATTGACATACACTATTATATTAGTTCCAGGTGTACAACATAGTGATTCAACATTATACATTATGAAATGATCATCATGATAAATCTAGCTATCATCTGTCACCATACAAAGTTTTACAATATTATTAACTATTACCTCTGTTGCACATTGCATCCCCGTTTCTCATTTATTTTATAACTGGAAGTTTGTACCTTTTAATCCCCTTCCCTATGTTGCCCATCCCTCACCCTCTCCCCTCTGGCAACTACCAGATTGTTTTCTGTATCTGTGAGTCAGTTTCTATTTTGATTTGTTTGTTCATTTGTTTTTTTAGATTCCACATATAAGTGAAATCGTATGTTATCTGTCTTTCTCAATCTAACTTATTTCACTTAGTGTGATACTTCTAGGTCCATTCGTGTTGTTACAAAGGGCAAAATTCCACTGTTTTTTTATGGTTGAGTCATATTCCATTGTATATACTATATACTACATCTTGTGTATTCATTCCTCTATTGATGGACACTTAGGTTGCTTCCATATCTTGCCCATTGTAAATAATGTTGCAGTGAACATAGAGGGGCATAAATCTTTTCAAATTAGCGTTTCATTCTTTTCAGATAAATACCCAGAAGTGGAATTGCTGGATTATATGAAAATTAAATTTTTAATTTTTTAAGAAACCTCCATACAGTTTTCCATAGTGGCTGTACCATTTTGCATTCCCACTACAAGTATACTCATATTGCTTTTTTTCTAACACCAAAGTAAAAGGGTGCCTGGGTGGCTCAGTCGGTTGGGTGTCCAACTCTTGACTTTGGCTCATGTCATGATCCCAGGGTCTTGGGCTTGGATCCCAAGTCCCGTGTTGGGTTCCACGCTGAGCATGCAGCCTGCTTAAGATTCTCTCTCTCTCTCCCCCTCTGCCCCTTGCCCCCATTTGTGCTCTTTCTCTAAAAAACAAACAAAACAAAAAATAATGATATTTGTTGGTATGGTCAAAACTAGAAGTCTGAAACTATGTGGTTTACTAAGAAGGCAGTAAAATAATTTGCTCCAGTATAAATTTTGAGAAAAAATAGGGATTTTTAAATGACATCTAAATTACAGCTATTGTTATTATGATTAATTTTTAAATGAGATGGAATGAATTGTTCTATCTTTACCTTTAAAAACTCATTAGTAGGGTGCTTGGGTGGCTCAGTTGGTTAAGCATCCCACTCTTGATTTTGGCTGAGGCCATGATCTCATGGTTTCATGAGTTTGTGCTCTAGCTCAGGCTCTGTGCTGACCCTGCAGAGCCTGTTTGGGATTCTCTCTCTTTCTCTCTGCCCCTTCAAGCTCATGCTCTGTCTCTCTCAAAATAAATAAACTTTAAAAAAATAAAAGCTCCTCATTAGTAACTATGTAATTCTACTGCAGTGGGCAGAGTCAGAATTGGTAGGTGAACAGGAAACAATATTGCCTTAGTATAAGAAAAAAACCAGCAATTTGTGTTCAAAAGTATTAAAAATGGGACAAACTTCTTTTAAAAGTAATGACCTTCCCATTTCTAGAAACAGTTAAGTAAAGGCCGTCTGAACACTTGCCAGAGATCCTAGGAGCATACTCCTGTATTGTACACAACATATGACTGCCATGGTCCTATTTCAAAGATTCTCTAACAAGTAAAGAAATGTAGGAGAAAACCCTTCTAGGCCAAATATTCAATATAGTTGGAAGCTACTTACATTATCTTCAAAAAAGAGGTTCAAATATTTTTTAACTTAGAAAGCAAAAATATTTTTTCTATTTATCACTTGAGTTCCCCAAGAGTCTTAAAATATTTTTCTCCCTTGAAACTGCCACAAAACAAATAGAATAGAAAAGGGATAGACCTTTCTACAACTAGTATAGTCCCAGAGTTCTGTGGTACTGGTCACTTCATTAAGAAATGACCATCTACTCACTCAACCATTAGCATCAAGAGACAACGCATGTATAAAATTTCACAGAAGTTTTCTTGCTGACAGAATCTTGACATTGAAATTTTATATATTTATTTTATCAGTAGTTTTTCTCCAAAGCATGCACATCAAATATTGCTTAGCAGACAAGCTGGCCACCAGCTTGTCTAGAATCTAGGTTAGCTAGGCTTTGACTGCTCTATGTGTAGACATAATGCATAGTCACAGTGCACTGCTGTATCTTGAAAGTTGGCCAACAGACAGAATTCCAATGGTTAAGCAGCTGGCTTCTATAATAATAGCACTTCCCTTTAAATAATGCATGGTCAGTGGAGTAATTCAATAATCTTCAGGGCAAACTTGCTAGTTACAAGGGTTTTGGGCAGAATTGTGGCATCATCAAAACCACACCAATTAGCTGAGTCTCACATTTTGTCATGGATGCAAGCAACTTGCTTCCCTCCATCTCTGAAGGAGAAGGTGTAATTCTGAGATTTAACTGGGGTCATCACTTCTAGAACAAAGAGTTCTAATTGTTCATTACTAGTAAAAATGGTACTACCTTTACTGTTGCTATATATGCTTGTGTTTCTTATAGGCTTCTCAGAATACAGTTGGGATGCTGTACCCAATTTTAATTTCCTTTGAAACTTCCTCTCTTCTTGAGAAAGCTTTACTTTAATTATTTCAACCCTATCAGTGGCAAGAGGAGACACTAATTTGAAGAATATGTATTTATTTTTTCTTAATTATTTTTAAATGTTTATTTACTTATTTTGAAAGAGACAGAGAGAGAGTGAAGGAGAGAGAGAGAATCCCAAGCAGGTTCCATACTCGGTGCAGAGCCTAACACAGGGCTCAATCCCACAAACCATGAGATTATGACCTGAGCTGAAATCAAGAGTCAGACACTTAACTGACTGAGCCACCCAAGAGCCCCAAGAATCAGTATTTAAATAATGAAAAATGCAAACATTTTGCAAATAAAGAAATATCCAGTTCTGAAAAAACACCTTGCTACTTTTTGGGTTCTGAGGAATAAAACTATTCTTTAGAAATTGCTAATAGGAGTAGGTTCTAAAGTCAATCATATTTTGAAAGCAGAAAAAAATAAGTAAGACAATTCAAGCTGGCTATTCCTAGAAAATTCATGATTATGTGTTTGATAGAAAACACAGATGGGGTTATTAAGTAATAATAAACTACTTTCCATTTAACTTTGATTAACTGAAGATTGATCACAAAATTAAATACTATACTGAGAAACTACAGAAGCCAAAAAATTAGGTTTCTTACACCAGCTATTTATCCAAAACCTCCAGGCATGTTGACAATTTAGAGTAACTCAGAATGGTTAGTTTCTTAAGGCAACATTTCCCCATGGGCCATCTTGTCTCATAAAAAAAAATCATTCAGTTGACATAATTTTGCATGGTATACTGTAGGAAAGTTGAGTAAAATATAAGTAATCTTAAAGTTGTCTCTATTTTAGCATTTTAATTGCTATTTTCATTTGTGGAAAAGTGAGAATCACTTCTCAATCTTTCCTACACATTTTATGGGTTTATATGGAAAACTGGACTCCTTTTGTGAATTCCTAATGTAAGGAAAATTGTAATAAGACTGTTTATTCAAACCCAACATGTAATACACTGATGGGTGAATTCATAGGATTTGCATTTAACTCAAGGCCTTTTGATGAGTCATTATTTTACCTTTTAAACAAATTCTGTAGAAATCACACTTGAATGAAAACAGTTATTGAGATATGTGTCCCATTGTGCTTAGTAAAGATATGGAAAGAAGCTTTCACGACTGTAGGCCAGGCACATCATTATGCACTTAGAATAACATGGTATATACATACACGTGTATCAGGGAGTCAAGTGACTTACCATCATATCAAAGCTACTATAAAACACTTTAAAATTAAGATTGTTTTTGAAGAATTTTTTCTAAAATATATACCTATTGCTTGCCTTATATGTTGCTAGTGGACTCTATACATTTCTGCTTCCCTGCAGAAGGATCTTTCCAAGTAGGATTGACCTTTGGCATCTGTAAAAGTGAACGCTGAGAAAATGTCCTCTTGTCTATGAACTACATGTCATGAACTTTTCTGGAAAACCTATCACATTTTGGTATTGATTTCACTCTGGTTTATGTTAATTTTTAATTGCCAGTGTTTGCTGGTCCCAATACTTCTCAGTTGGACGAGGTCATCTTTTCTAGGAATCTTGGCCCTATTTGACCCACCTCTACCCCCACCACTCAGCACCTCTTTCTCAGGTACTAAATCCCCACAACCCCAAAAGATCAAAGTATTCTCATTACCCAATCAAGTGAATGTGTGTCTGTGGGTCTGAAAGGAATGAAACAGAGATCTATGGGGCTTCCCCTTTCTTTAAACCCTCCTTTCTTTTGGAAGCCTCAACTCAAGGACAGGTGTAAAAATAATGCGATTTAATTCGCCTCCATCTCTAAGATCAGGATGCTAAAGCACAAGGCCCAGGGACAAGAAAACTAGAGACTCAGAGAAGAAACATTTTAGGACTTTGGATAAATGGTCCAACAGAGTGGGAAGCAACATGATGTATTGCTTTAGTCTGATACAATGCCCTAGAGGATGAGCATCTTGCCAGGACAGCACAATTTACTAGCTTAGGTCTGATTCCAGGGCTTGGAGGAGATAGATGTAGCCAACAAAATTATACTTTGGCAAGAGAAATGCTTTGCTGGACAGAAATGTTGTCCTAAGGGAATGGTTTGGTTTATCAACGTCTAAGGTAAAAGATAATCAAATGCCAAGAGGTCATTTTTATGTTTGAATTACTTCAGTTGGGCCTGCTATATACGTTAGCTACCATTTTCTAGTTATGTAGTTTCAATTATTTAGAACAGATTATGGGATTAGAGTATTATCTGCCAGTGACATCAGTCATACCAATGAAGGAGACAATATGTGCACTGGCTAAAAGCACAGGTTTTGGAGTCAGACAGACCTGGATTCTGCCACTTATTCTACTGTTTACCTTGGGCAAGGCACCAAAATCTTCTAAGACTCAAAGGTTGTATGAAATGGACATATGTAAAAGAGTACACATCAGTCCCAGGACTGATGGGAAGATCAAGCAATAATGTACGTAAAGTATTTTACACAATGTCTGGTACACAGTAAAGCCTAAAATAAATGTTAGCTATAATAGTAATTATTATTATGGAGTGGAGTTGAGTTGGATAACATAGCTAGCTGGGCAGGTATCCTCTTCCTCTCTTCCTCTTAAAAATGCATCTTTTCCAAAGTTTGGTTGAAAAAGATCCTTTCTAGATAAAGGAGGACTGTTCTCCATTAAAATAAATGAATCACTGTTCTTTTTAAAAGATATTCAAACTACATGCTGTATAGCCTGTTCTAAATAATTTTAATCTGGAGTAGACACCCTCAGAATGGATCCTCATATCAAGTCAAACAAAGCAAAGTCATATGGGCTTTATCTTGACCTTTTGTTACCTTATATTTCTCCCCAACAGTTTTTCACTGTTAACATCCACGTCCATCTGCTTATTTCAAAAACAGTGTTGCAAGGCATGAGATGGGTATGGGCAAAATAGATGATCAGAAGTGGTTTCCCAATCACTTTCAACCAGCCTATGTATCTTTCTCTTTTTACTTTGCTTCATGCCTCATCTCTTTCTTTTCTCTTCTTCCTCTATTTTTTCTCCCCTGCTATTGACAGCCACTGACGTTTTTACCACTGATGAATTTTAGCACAAAAGTTGATGCTATGCAGACTTCACGGGAATTAGTGTTTAGTTCTCTCCCTGGAATGACTGAAAGTGGGGCTCCCTGTCCTGCCAACCACACTTTGGGAATAAGCAGTCAGCAAGTATACAGTGTCACCAGGCCCACTTAATCACTACTCCATCTTGGACCCATGCCTGAATGAGATGAAAACAGACAAGAGAAAGAATACGGAGGGACATGGAGGAATTGCATATATGGACTTCAGTTATCTCTTTTTTTTTTTTTTGAGAAAGGCTATGACGGAAATTGTAAGATGAGTCTGGCTCCAACCTGGAGATTGCAGCCATGCTACCAACATTATCTCCTACACTTGCATTGTTATTGTTCGTTTACTCTTTCAGATGTGAGAAGAGAGGCCTTGTAGGCAAAACATAAGGCACTGGTGAATAGAGGGTAACGCCTCTCTCTCGGGTGCCACAGAAAGATGAATCAGCCAAAAGGGTATTAAAACACATTCTCTTTATTTTTAGTTTCACTCTAAAGTCTATCATTTCTCTTTTCTTTGCAACTTGGCACCTGCCTTGCGTTCTCAGGGGCCCTGTTCCCTGTCAGTCTCCTCACTCAGGCCTCTGTGTTTTGCTCAGGGTGCATCTGGAGATTTTCCCAGGGGTGGGTGTGACACGGTCAGGATGGCAGGTGAAGGGGGTGACAGCTGCCAGGGCAGTCTGGCGTGTCTGAAGGAGAGTGTTGGGAGGTGGAGGCCCCGTAAGGAGAGGCACTGGGCCTGCATCAGGGAGTGAGCTGTTGGAAGGCAGCCTCCACAGCAGCAGAGACAGCCCTTGGCATCACTGCAGAGAAGAAACAGCCAGAGTCAGCGACAGACTGAACACAGAGAAGAGGAGGGAGAGAAAAGGTGGTTAGGGCGTTACATGATATAAATAACTACACGGAGCTCACTTCAGTGCCAGTTGGGTTGTGTGTGATGTCCCTTTCATGCCGGTGTTGTGAACAGTGTTGTTCCTGAACTGAAAGGTCCTGGGAAGTGTTTCTGTAGCACCTAGAACCATGCCATATGCAGAGAGGGAATAAAAAGAAGGCAGTGTGGTATACTGAAAACAACATTGGATTTTTGCCTCAGATCCTTTGTGCAAACTCACAAGTCACCCGAACTCTCTGAGATTTAGTTTTCTCACATCGACAAAACAAAGTACTTATAGTATCAAGCGCTCCTTCTAACAGTATGACTCAGGATTATCTGGATGGTTATGCTATCCCCTTTTTAATCAATAATGTGTATATGGCATATCAGTGCTTCTCCCTAATAATAGGAAAATATATAATGAAGAGAAGTTTGATGAGAGAACAAGGAGTTTCCTCTTTATCAGGTTTAATTTTAGATGAAAATAAGATTTATAGGCCGAATTTAAGAAAAGCAGGGATCAGTGTTGAATTTGATGGAGGCAAATAGGGAATGTCCAACGTGGAGGTGGGTTTGAGTAAGAGGAGGGGACAAGACCATCTATGGGGATTGCAGAAGCCGGTTCAAGGAAGATACAGGTGTGAATTAGAAACAGGATAAGAAAGAGAGTCATTTATTGGAGCTATTGAAACAGTAGAAAGAACCAAACTATATTCTGAAAATCAGGGTCCTGAAGGCTTTGAGGAATAAGTGAGCCATGGCCTTCACTTATGTGGGCACTTGGAAATGAGGATTGGGGCGCCTAGGTGGCGCAGTCGGTTAAGCGTCCGACTTCAGCCAGGTCACGATCTCGCGGTCCGTGAGTTCGAGCCCCGCGTCAGGCTCTGGGCTGATGGCTCAGAGCCTGGAGCCTGTTTCCGATTCTGTGTCTCCCTCTCTCTCTCTGCCCCTCCCCCGTTCATGCTCTGTCTCTCTCTGTCCCAAAAATAAATAAACGTTGAAAAAAAAATTTAAAAAAAAAAAAAAAGGAAATGAGGATTAGCGTGA
Source organism: Puma concolor (assembly GCF_028749965.1). Lineage (NCBI taxonomy): Eukaryota > Metazoa > Chordata > Mammalia > Carnivora > Felidae > Puma > Puma concolor. Next base: position 19,467,616 of record NC_141673.1, on the reverse strand, counting down.
AATCCTGGGTACCACCTTTGTTCATTACCCTTCACGAAGCTGCATCTTCAAAAGATGAGTAAGTGACAAGCACTAGGAAGGTTGCTAATGTTGTTGACTAAAGTGCTAAACATTGTAACCCTTGCTGTGGCTGATTTTTATTTCACTGGTTTCCTTGGTGTCTATGAATAGTATATGAATCCTACATGATATTCAGTTCCTTCCAGGGGGACAGATACATAGTTTCCCTGAAAAATCCTAGCTACAACTACATGTTATCTCACTCTGATAAAGTGAACAGACTTCCAGACAGGTCATCATCTCTACTTTTGGTACCCAAGATCTGCCCAGAGCAAAATTACAAGATGACCATTGTAACATGTCTTTTCAAACATCACTCCCTTTTGTAGTAAAATAAACTAATGTTAAGGTTATTAAAGTTTAAAAATCTGTACAAGGAGTTCTCAAGAAAGTCATAGTATTTATCAAAATACCAAGCAGGTATGCAGACTGAGGCTGAATAATTTATTTAGAGTGATTATATTATTTCAGGAACTTTCGGCTAAAATCTGGACTCATGAGACCGTCCTTTGTTTCTTTTTTTTTTCTATTAAATTTCTATTAAACTGCTATATATTCTCTCTCTTTTCTCTTAATTGATTGCTTAAACATGACCAAGAGACTTTAAGTGCTTTCCTCAAATTATTGTATTTTATAATTTCATATATCTTTGGACATGATAGCAAACTTGAGGTCAACTAAAGAGGCTTCTTAGTAATCTGGCAATCACTAAACTGTTAGCTTTTAGCCACCCACTCATCCCAACCTCCTTCCCCCAAGTATTTTTTTTTTTTCCTGAGTTGAAGAAGTAAATTATGAATAAGAAGAGAGAGAGAGGTGTGGTTAAGTTGTAGCTTATCTCCAAGATAAAAACTTTCCTTAATTGTATTTCATCTAAGACTGTTACCATGCCTACCTCTTCAAAACTTATTAATGCTATTTAACAAATATTATCAATGAAGAAAATTCTCTGTTTCTCTTATTTATTTTACTAAATTCAGCAGAGAAAAGTACTTTCATCTTGTGATATTGAGAAATCACCAAAGAGAAACCAAACTCTTTTATTTTTATTTTTTTCTCACATAGTCAAACATGCTGTGAATAACTACATCGCTCTGCTCTGGGACCCCACTCTGAAGCAATGGCCTCTTGGCCTTCTGGCCAGTCACTCACTTCCATGAATTTACTTTCTGAGAACTAAAGACAGTTGCCCCGGAAGTCATTTTTCAGTTTATCACAAAACCTTTGTCCATGGTTGGGGAATTAGTTAGCCTCATTAGGAACAAGGGACATGAGGGCTAATATAGCTGGGGAGGCTCCTTTGTGCAGGAACTCTGGGCCAGGAAAACTGCTTGTGGGACATTTTATTTCCCACAACACTTGCTTTCTGTCTGCTCTCTTTGGCTCAGATCTGGGTCTGGGAAGGTTGCATGGAGGCATTGCTTATGCTAATAATTTGGCATAATTAGCTCTGTCCTAACTCAAGCAGGAAGTGAGGGCCCAAGTTCAGAGGCTAAAAGATCTCTTCTGATGCATAGTCTTTTAGCAGGGTAGCCTCCATTCTCCCTTCCCAGCATTCCAGCAAGTACCTTCTTCCTTGCAACACTACACCAAGCCCCCCACATCTGTGGGAAAGGAGAATATCAAATCCTTTGACCACTTGATAGGTATGGTCTCTATAATCCCCACCATGTCGATTAGATGCATATTTGTATAAAAACTGCATGTATAAACCTTTAGGATGATGAGAAGAAATGATCCTCAAGGTTTTATAACAACTTTTGTATACTTGGGATGAGAGGAGAGAAGCAAAGCTTTTTGACTGAGTAGTAGGGTTTGTGATAAGAGAACTGTGAGTGCAAGTCACTGTTGATGACTTTTAAAGAAAAGAGTGATAGGTAAAGGTGGGCTGTTGGTTTAGAAACATTTTAATTACTTCTAAAGACTTGCTAACATTTATTTTTATTCTCAAACAACTTCTTGTCTTCTACCTCTTCTCCTCCTTTGCTTTGGGTTCAAGATGATACTCTGGTAAAGGTCACTTGTGAAGTCCTGATCTTCACATATCTTCTCCCTGAACCAGTGCTCCCACGGTCCACTGAGACCTGCCCTTGGCAGGCATTTCCTGCAGTCAGACTATGAATCGTCATAAATTCCTTGCATTCTTCACAACATCTGTGCCTTCTTTTGCCACATCTTTTTTCCTGGTACTCAACAAGCCACAAATTACCCTGGACTTCTCTTTCCAGGCTGTTGATGTCTTAACACTCTCCTTTCAAACCAAATTCCTCTCTTGTCCTTGGCTGTGGCTCTTGGCTTCCCAGACTTCTCACCTCCTTCATCTGGGTTAGTCATCTGTGGTATCACCAGCAGTGTCTCTTTCTTCTAGCCTTCTATCTGGCCTAAAATTATGCATTTCTTCAAATGTCAGAGTTCCTATGCAGACCATGCTACTTTGTTTGATGCTTGGGTAAACTCCCTGCACAATGATTTAAACACTGTAGTGCAGACAACCTCCTCACACAGCAAGAACACTTGACAAGACTCAAACCTAGAAATAATCATGAGCTAGTAAGAGAGAAGGAGCTATAATAAGACCCAAAGATATAACCAAATGAGGTTGGAAACTTTTCCATTAAACCCAAGTTTCTCTTGAGATTGAAAGGCAGCATTTAATTCTTTTGTTCATTTTATATTTAAACTTATTTCTTTGACATTTAGAACAATGGGGGACTTTTGCAATAAAACATTACCCATAGCTTCCCTTTGTTGAGTACTTTCTATTAAACTACTATAGTAAATATTACTTTTTATGTCTTTTTCCCATTTATGTCCTAGAGCAACTACTACATGGAATAGACATTATTACTATACCCACTTTACATCTGAGGAAATGGAGGTTTAACAAGGTTAAGTAACTTGACCCAAATCATATGGCTAGATTCTTAAAGGCATGTAATGCTAACATCTATGAAGGATATGGGTAAGGCTGTCTATGTCAGCCAACCCCAAGGCTTGAGCACATGCAGTAGACAGTTTTATACTTGGTATTCCAGGAGTATCAGAAGGAATGCCATCCATGGCTTTTGCCCTTGAGAGAGAAGTCTGTGTAATCCTGTAGTTTGGGGCACAGCTGGGTATGGGATACTCACATCTCACCCAGTACACTGTGATTCTTTCCAGTTGAGGAAGGGGCAGCAGCCAGACTATCCTGTTTCCAATTCTCTTGAATTGCCAAAGTTATAACAACTTTAGCAGAAATTGAAATAAAGAAATTTTACCCATAATCTTGGTATCTCAACAAATAATATTATCTTCATTTAAAAATTTTTTTCTAGCTTTCAAAAAAAATTTTTTCTAGGTCTCACCCAGATGCACACATCATTTTGACATAGCTACAGTCACAGCCTAAATTTAATGCAGTATCGTGTTTTCTTCACTTAACATTATATTGCAAGCATTTTCCATATTGTTACATGATCTTCAGAATTATAATGTTAAAGCAGAAGAATTTTTTATTGAGTAGATTTTTCATCATTTATTTCTTTAACCATTTTCCTGTTACTAGACATTTAGGCTATATCCAGTTTTATCATTATTTCAACTAATGTAGCAATGTTTTCATGCACATAACTTCCTACTCCTTGAGATAATTTATAAGAATAAATCCTCAGGAATGGAATTACTGAGTCAGAAGATATTGTCAGACAATCCAATTTTCATGAAAGCCCACAACTTTGCATAAAGACCAGAAGGGAAGACCAAAGGATCAAAACAGAGAATTATATCCAGCTATTGTCTGAGGATTAGTAAAGACACCAGCCAAGGTGGAGCACAAACAGGAATCTTACCTGCATCCCATGAATTAGAATAAAAGAACCATTTCTGTTTTCAGTTACTAGTAAGGAAACATGGGGTGTAACCAAGACTTGGGCTTGGCATCCAAAGGTTTGTTAAGTAGAAGTAAAACCAGGGAAAATGAAATTGATGACAAGACACACTGGTTCTCAATCTTCAAAACCACCAAGTATCTATGAGGTTTCTTCTCTCGGGTGGGGAGACAGCACCACACCCCACTGTATGGAGTGGAGAGATTTGTATTGTAAAGACAAAAGTCTCTCCTCCTGTTCTCCTTCTGAGTGCAAGGTCTCTGTGGAATGCCAGACTCTTGCCCAATCTACTTTTAGGGAGTAATATCCCTGACCATTGGCCTCCCCATCCAACCCAAAAGAGGAGTTTCTTTCAGGCCCTTGTTAAATTTCTTGTCTGAAGACTTCATTCCCTCTAACCTCTCTGAAGGTATAAAATGATTATTTATGCATCATAACTGGCACTTAACTATCTATTGGCCTTTATTTTCTGTTTTATGAGGACTGGCCCATTTTTGAAACTTGATTTGAAGCATCTTAAGAGCAGAAACTGTGTTTCATATCTCTGTGTCTAGAAGCACAGCACTGGGCACTAATCAGGGACTTCATAAATGTTTATTCATTAGTGAACTGGCAAGTCAGATGGACAAACAGTACACGCAGAGATGTAATATGAAGATATTTTTACCTTGGTAAGAAGAAATCCAACATCAGGGCTATTCTCTGTGTCTCTGTTTATTTTAACAAATATAGCAGTAAGTGTCTTTATTCACGTAACTTTCTACTCCTTGAAATCATGTATAAGAATAAGTTATATTAATAAGGGGGATGATAATGGTATGTACCTCTATCAGATTGTGATGACTGAAGGCACCAGGAAAGCTTGGAACAGTGAGTGGCACAGAGTACCCTTAGCATTACTACTCATGGATTAATTGTGAGGCTGTGCAGTGAAGTCAGAGCACCAGAGCCAGTTTGCCTAAATTCAGATGCTGGCTCCACCATTTCTAACTGTGGGCATGGGTAAGTTACTTAACATCCCAGTTCTCATCCAAAAAGGGGGATGCAGAATGTACCCACCTCAAAGGGTATTTGATGAGTGCGTGAGGAAACATTTACCAAATGTTAGTTATAATTATTCAGCAAAAAGTCAATTAATGGCCATTATGTGCTTGAGCTCAGGGTTTAGAGTACTGATAAGGACAGAAGAGACACAGTCCCTGCCTGTGCCCTTCTCCCCACCCCTGCTTCCCATGAGCCTGCAGTTCATAATATTGGTTCAGCATTATTGATTTGTATAGCTAACTCTAGGGGTAACTGCATAGAGTGCTTAGCAGTTTACAAATCACATTCACACACATTCTGTCCTTCAGCCACTTCAACAACCCTATGTGGCAGATGGAATTGTCCCCATTTTCTGGATGAGAAAACTGAAAGTTTAAGTGATTTATGAATCTGAAATTTCCTTTGATTTCCAATGGTAAAACTTCTCCAGCAACAATTTGTCTCCACTAACCTCCATGCAAGGATGAATTTCAGATTTATAAATCTGTGGGGGTTCCTGAAGCAGTCAGTGTGCAAAACATGACCAACATAACAGTATCTCCCAGAGGGTTGGTTAAAACAACATCACTAAGCCCCATCCTCAGAGTTTCTTTCAGTAGGTCTGAGGCAGTGCCTGAGAATGTGTATTTCCAATAAGTTCTCATGTGATGCCCATGCCAATGCCTATATATGATGCAGACTTCCAATGGGTATATATAATATATGATTTAGTAGAACACTAGCAAGCAGGAAAGGGCCAATGAGGACAGGAGTTCTGGGAAAGACCTCTTACGCTTTAAAAACTCCTGAAATGCTTGATATCTCTTTTGATAATTGCCTAATAAAGGTATCCATATGTAAGTCTGGTAGCAGGACCAGTTTTATTGCAAAAAGGAAAAAAAAAAACATAACCCTCAAAAGTAAGAAACTAAACTGAAACAAAAAACACATGTTGACCTTTTCCCCTTCCCTGCATTTTTTATTTGCACAGTCTGTGTCATTCTGACTTCCAGCTAGCACCTGAAGACAAGCCAGGTCGCAGGGAAGGAAATTAGAGCCTTAACAAATTCCCCGACCACATGGAAAGCTAGAAACACAGGGACGTCCTCTGATATTGAAAGCCACCTTTTCTAAGTACCAGGTTCAATTTATTTTTAGGCTTTCAAAATTGTCAGGTGGGTATTCAAGCCAATCTGCTCAATTGTAAAACTTACTTCAGAAGACAGACTTCCCAAGGACCCAAATCTACTCTTTCTATGCCTTCACCCTTTATAACCTCCCAGGGTAATGCAGAGAAACCAAAAAGATGGGGTGGGTTTTTGGCACACCTTCAGGACCACATCATCAAAACATCCTTTCATGGTTCATTCAAAACTCATGGCAAAGGAGAGTGAAAGGGAAATACGCCACTGATGATTGCCTATAGAACCAAGGTGGTTATATAAACCAGAGGACATTCAGTTTTGCAAAAAAAGAAAAATCTTAATTTGTTATTTGTCAGTCAGGCTACACATAATCATCAGATTTCTCAAGCAAGTGTCAGGATCAATCCTGCTGAGGAAACAGGGTTAATTAATCTAACTACCTTCATACAGAAGTGGCAGGAAGAGGGCAAATGCTGCTCTATTTCTTTTCCAAGCCCTTCTCATGAGAGTGTGTGTGAGGCTCTCATAGCTCTAAATCAAACGGTACCCTGCAGGCAGGAAATCCATATTGGGAGCATGGAGAGGAAAGCAGGAGCCACTGCTGGCTTGGCAGTTATAACCCTCCTCCAGGTCCCTGTTTCCATTTCCCTTTTAAAGAAGAAGTTGGGTTTTTAATAATTCCCTTTCTAGTCACTTCCTTCTCATTGCCTCGCTAGGTCATTTCAGTGCATGCTTTCTTCACAGATCTATTTCTGGAAAAGATCAGAGGGAAAATGATCTCATTCACTAATTTGGAAGCCAACCAGGTATCCCCAGGGTTGGCTGGTACTTCTTTGTTGGGGGGTCTCCTCACCCTCCCTGGATGTTTCTCAGGCAGCAGCCACCATAGGACCCTCTGAGGAGGTGACTAAAGGCATAGGGAAACTTATTGGCATCCTTGTGTACTGAGCACTCCGCCAAAGCTGAAGGAGTTTGGGAGGTGGTAGAACACCCAGTCTCAAAAAACTCACAGGCTAACCAAAATTATGAACCAAGAGGTCAGTGTGATTTGAGAGCGGAAACTTAGAATTTTAACACTGAACACGTCCTTAGAAATCTAGTCCGTGCACACATTTTTGTAGGAGGCCTGTGACCCCTCTGCATCATGTGTAATAATGTATATTTGTGGATTTTCCTGGAAAAAGGCTATTCAAGACACTCAAAAGACTCTCAAAAGGCTTCATTATCTAAGGAAACAAGAGAAGCACAGTCCCAGGCTCATGGAGAAGCTCATCTTGTTACCAAATCTTTCAGAAACATCCAAGGTTGACCTGCACACTGGGTGCTTATGATTTGGAATCGTATCCCAAATGCCAAACCCTACATCAAAAGACAGCAAAGGATCCAGGACATCTCCTCAGCCTGGCATTTATCAAAGAATATTCTTTCACAGAGTCCATGCAAAGAGCTTAGGGAACAGCTGTAAACATCCATTTGGGAGAGTCCTAACGTTCATCAACCTATTCAAGATTGTGAGAAACTCTACAGTGAAGAAATCTATGTGATGCTATTGAAGTCCATTCTCTCCATACTTAAGGGACCACTGGACCCTTGTTTTCCAGGTATGTCTATTAACTTCTTGTGGAACTAAGACACCTATATCCTGAAATTCTTTTCTTTTATCTATTCTTTTGATTAAAGAACATGAAAGAGTCCTTTGGAACTATAAATAATTAACTAGGGAAAGTACATTATCAGCCATTAACATCCCAGCAAAAGTTAGTTCCGGGTCTGGGAGAAGAGACCATGAACAAGGTTGGATTGCTAGAGGGAATGGGTTCAGAAGAGCAGAACCCTGTGAGACTGTAAGGTCTTCAGAGTCCCCCTCCCTGCCTGGGGAGGTCTCTCCTAAGATAGCCACCACTCTGATGTCTATTGTCCCATTGTTTTCTTTCAGAACATTTATCAAGATTTGACAAAGTAGTGTTTATTTATTGGTTGATGAGTGTTTTGTCTCCCTCCTCCATTTTTCTTAGAATGTGAGATCCATAAAGGGAAGAGCCTTTTATGTCCTGTTCACTTCTATATGCCCTATACCCACCACAGGCCTGCAAAGAGAGGTACTTTATAAATCCATTTTTTGTGCATTGTATGTACATGTTGCTGAATGGATGAAGAAATTATGATTTATCCATCAATGTATGCACAGTGCTTACCATGAGTGCTTGAAAAGATGTTTGTTGAATACATGACTGGAAAGGGGTTACTACATTGTTTTTCATGCTCAAACCATGCTTATGGGTATTGGAAGAAAATTGAGACTCCTTCCTCAATGAAATAATAGACTAGAATGTTTTTTCAGATTGCACTAAATCAGGAAAAGATCTTCAAATATTAGAAGGTAAGGTTAGAATTTAAAGTGACCTGGGGCACCTGGGTGGCTCAGTTGGATAAGTGTCTGACTCTTCATTTCGGCTCAGGTCATGATCTCACAGTTCATGAGACCTAGCCCCACATTGGGCTCTGTGCTGACAGCATGCAGCTTGGTTGACATTCTCTTTTTTCCCCCTCTTTCTGTCCCTCCCTTGCTCCCTCTTTCTCTCAAAATAAATAAAATAAACTAGAAAAAAATAATTTAAAGTGACCTTTAACAATATAGAATGGGGGAGGTCATTAAAAGCAGGAAGATGTTTAAATGGACAAAAATGGGCTCCAACTGGCAGAGACAAGTACTATAGCAAAATAGCTGTGGGCCCCAAGTCAGCAGGAAAGTACTACAACAAAATTGTAATATGAGGCAGGCGTATGTTGAGAATTATGAAATGAAAGCCTAGAGAGTAATCCTTCTACAAAACTTGGCATTGCTGAGGTTTTAATTAGAGTGGGAACTCAGATTTCATCCTCCTATTTTAAGACTCATTTGGAGAAGCTGGAAAGAATCCAGCTAGGAGTAAAAACAAAAAAAGATTAACTGGGTGGAAAATGGAGTTAATATTTACCCCCCCCCCAAAAGGGCTAATAGATGACTTAATTACCACTCCCAGGTGTAAGAAGGGTTATTATTACACACAATATTCTTCCTCATCTCCACTGAGGACTAGACAAGGGTAAACAAACTAGTGCTATACTGAAAGTGTTTCCACTTAAATATCAGGAAGAATTTCTTGATTGTGAGGGGGAAACATGTTGATCCGGGGCGCTGTGGGAAGCTGCCCTCGAGATCTTTAAATGTAGGATGACAACCATCTGCCTTGGAAGGCTTAGATAGAGACAGGGGACTGGACCCAAGGACCTCTTGGATTTCCTTCCATCTTTGATTTTGTGTTCAGAATCACAGCCGCTAAGCACCCTCATTTGACAGTAGTCCTCCATTCCCGTCATAAGACAGACCCTGCACTGTCAAAATCCAAATGGCTTCCCCTGGGAGGAGCTCGACTGTTCTCTTCTGAATGGGAAGGAAACTGATAGTGTTGCTTCAGCTGCTTCCCCTCTCCAGCCCCCACAGAGAAAGGCCAGTTCTTGTCCTGATGGGCCTCCCCAAATACTGGAATGGGCCTACTCTCCATCTTGTGTGGGATTAGAAAATGTGGATCCAGTTGGAGACAGCTGATACCTCCAAGAACCCAGGAACATCAGAGTTGCAAGGCATTTCAGAGCTAATTCAGACCAATCTCTTTGCTGCTCAAGTGAGGACACTGAGATATTTTCTTTTTTTAATTGTTTAAAAATGTTTATTTATTTTTGAGAGAGACAGAGACAGAATGCGAGTGGGTTGGGGCAGAGAGAGAGGGAGGCAAAGAATCTGAAGCAGGCTTCAGGCTCTGAGCTGTCAGCACAGAGCCTGACATGGGGCTCGAACTCATGAGCTGTGAGATCATGACCTGAGCCAAAGTAGGACACTCAACCAACCGACTGAACCACCCAGGTGCTCCAGAACACTGAGATCTTGAAAGATTAAATGACTCCCTTCAGGTCACGTAGCCAATTCTTTCTGCATGGGACTAACATCCACACCCTCTGGCTCCTTATTTTACCATGTCTCCTCACTGCCTGTGTATGTACTTTAATTGGAAAGAACATTTTTAATCAGGTAAAATGTTTAAAAGCAAAGCTTTGGTAACTGAACTGTAGCTGAAAAAATGAGCAAAGAAGAACAGAAATTCTACTAGTGGGTTATGGATACCTGGCATCACTATTCAGCATGAGTGGACAAGGATAACTCTCCTGGACTCTCTAGAAGGTCAATTTCCCCATATGTAAGTGAGGAATTTGGACCAGGAACATTTTAAGGCCTATTCCAACTGCAATGTTATGATGCTGTAATTTTAAATTTTACTTAAAAAATAACAATGAATAAAATCTCAGTTTCTGGTCTGAAGAAATGGTTTTTTGGGGAGATGATGCTCAGTTCTTGTGAGACTCCAAAATGGCAATTCTATTTCTTCCTTTTTATTTTAATTTTTTTTAATGTTTATTTATTCTTGAGACAGAGACAGAGCATGAACAGGGGAGGGGCAGAGAGAGAGGGAGACACAGAATCTGAAACAGGCTCCAGGCTCTGAGCTGTCAGCACAGAGCCCAACGCAGGGCTCAAACCCATGAACTGTGACATAATGACCAGAGCCAAAGTCAGACGCCCAACCGACTGAGCCACCCAGGTGCCCCTCTTCCTTTTTATTTAAAAAAATAACTTAATATTTAAATATTGGAGTGACAGTGATCACACTTTGGCTACCATGTTTAAAAGCAAACTTCCAAACCTGTTTCTTTGGGCTGCCATCTCTCTGAGCTTTGAACCAGCACCAATAATGAGCCATGGGAATTGTCTTGACTATGGCTATGAATCAGTATCTCTAAAACCAAAGTCAGCATCTATGTCATTGACCAAGTTCAAATATTCCTCTGGACTTGTCCAGGTCTGCACCATCATCCTCTTGCTTATCTAGACTCAAAATTTTACAGTCACCTTTGTTTACTTGTTATTCCTTTCCCCCTTTATCCAGGCAAGCAATGTATTGCATCAAGTTTCTTTCTTCTTCTTCTTCCCCCTCCACCTCCTCATCCTTCTCTTCTTCCTCCTTCATTCTTTCCTCTTCTTCTTCTTCTTCTTCTTCTTCTTCTTCTTCTTCTTCTTCAAGTTTATTTATTTGTTGAGAGAGAGGGGGGCTGTGGAAGGGCAGGGAGAGAGGGAGAGAGAGAATGCCAAGCAGGCTCCACACCCACAGCATGGAGCCTGATGAAGGGCTCAAACTCAAACAGTGGGATCATAACCTGAGTTGAAACCAAGAGTTGGATGCTTAACTAACTGATCCACCCAGATACCCCTCAAGTCTTTTTGATCATAGCTCTCAGGGCTCCCACAAAATTTCAGGCACTCACGACTTTCCTGTCTCCATGTTTTCCTATCCTTGATTCATCTTTTAGATGAACTATGGAAGAAGCAGCAGGTGACACAGTATGACAGTTTCAAGAGTGACAATAGGAGTGGAAAATAGTGGAGAAGAAAACTGTGTAATGAACTAAGGAGAAGCATGGTGCCCCAAATATTCAGAGCTTTGGAGAAGTGCATGGACTTCCCGTGAAATGTGGAAAGGGGTTCTAAGCCATTTTATGTAGATAGTGGATAAAAGTGTGACCCTAGCATACCAGAAAACCTGGGGGCATCTGATTTATACATACACTATCTCATTTAATTCTTACAACAATCCTATGAGATGGACACCATTATTATCCTTATCTTACAGTTGAAAATACTAATCCTTAGAAAAGTCTATTAATATCTCAAGATCACCCACCTATTAAGTGGCCAAGCCATGATTGAAACTCCTGTCTGCCCAAGCACCAAATAGTTCTATTACAATACTTTTCAATTTGAAGGGCAAGTTCCTGCCTTGATAGAAAACAATAGGAGGAGCTTAGTGCATCTTGGAGCATCTTCTAAGAGGAAAATAAAGCTCCATATGCCTCTTAACCCATTTACTTGATATAGCAGAGTGGACAGTGCCAAAGAGGTATGTATTCCTTACTCTTTTCCAGACTGACTTTCCACAATAGTTTGCTTGACCTGATAAACAGTGAAGTCAAAATGAATACTCTTTGTATTCTAAAAATCCCACTACTCCCTTCATCATTTTAAGCTCCTTTCTGATCTCTGCTGATTCTAATTGTCATCTCTTCCAGTGCGAGAACTTTATTAATTGCTTTTGTCTTGTTTGACACCATGCAACAAAGACAGAAAGGAAAGGACAACTAAGGATAAAAGCATTCTCTTGAGCAGCCATTCATTGCTCTAACACATCTGGCTAATGGATAGGGTGTGAAATTGTTCAAGAAATACCACCACTGGGAGCTTTGTTAATGTTTTCACACCCAACTTGGTCTAAAGCCTGGAACAGAGAATGCAGAGTCTTATATGTTCTTATATGTGGAGAGAATGATGATAACAATAATAAATGTGAGCAATAATAAATGTCTACGGTGTACCACGCACTGTGCTATGCACACCAGTTATCTCACATCATCCTATAGGAACCTAAGTGGGAGGCATTATTCCCATGTTTAATAGCATGGGAAAAGGTTCAGAGGTCACACAGCTGATTAAGTGATGCTGCCAGAATTGGCATCTGGATCTGGCCGGCACAAGATCAAACTTTGATTTTGTAGTGCATAGGTGAGCACCTAAGTGATATGACTTAAGGAGCTCTGTGGGTGGTCCTTTTGGCAGGAATTCCTTCTCATTGCCCAATACCCACTCTCCCTCTTTCCACGGTACTGGAAACATTCATTTTCAACTGAGTATATTCCCCAGCCTCCCTTGAAACTGTGACCATTTACTTAAATTCTAGACAATGGGATATAAGTTACAGTGTCACAAGACAGCTTCTGGATACTTCCTAAAAGGACAACCAGTATGTATCCTTTGCTTTTAAAAATATTCCTGCTGGCAAGAATGTTGTTCTAAGATGCTCCATCAGCTATCTTGGGCCACGTAGAGGAGGGCCACAGTGTAAACATAGTGACATAGAAAATTAGAAGTAGCCTGGATACCTGAGCTACTCTGTTCAGCTGATAGTTCAGCAGTCCTGAACTATGTATCTTGGGACTTCTATGTGGGAGAGAAACAAACTTCCATGTTGGTTAAGCCAGTGTAACCCTGGAACTCTGTTACTTGCACAGAATCTTAATGATAACCACTTCTTGAAAGAGCAAAGTTTGCTGAAGTTCACACTGGCTTGTTATTGGTGCCTCTAATGACCCTATTATGGCTTTGTCTCATTGGATTAGGAGATATTTATACAGAGCTTCTGGGAAGGAAGGTAACAGATCACTTAGGGTTTATGAATGGAGTAGGAGGAGGCATAAAATAGGCAAGCTTGAGATTCTTATAATTCTGTTGCAGGCCTTGCTAGGTGGGGGGGGGGGGAGGGGGTCGGAATGAAAGGGGCAGAGCAGAGTTAGGGCCTCCCTTGCTCTTGACTATATGGAAGAGGCCCAATTTATATTTTATGTACTTAACAGTTTAGTTCAGGACTGTTCTTTTCTAGGAAATTCACCCAAATCTGTGATTACACAGAGCAAAAGTTCAGGTTACATCAGCATTGGGTTAACGGTGATGATGACACCTTTGTATCAGCAATACTAGACTGAAACAGGAGAGTGAGGCTCAGATAAGTAAAGCATTCTCCTAATACTGCCTTAACTTCACAGGGGAAGTGGGGAACACCCTCTATGAGCAGTTGTACATTGATTTATTCATTCATAAATTCATTCAACAAACTTATACACTGTCTACTATGTGTTAAGCATACTTTCTATGGATTAAATATTAAGAGAACATTAAGGAAATTTAAACCTATGGTGACAAAATAATTTCTAATGTAGATACTCTTCCTGTAGAACTAAGATAGAATTCCATTTAAAAACAAGTCACTTTAAAAAGCAAACAAAACTTTTTGTTACCTGCCATTTTTAAGATGCACTATCTTAAGTGTTATAGAGTATGACAGATAGTTGGGCAAGGCAAAGCCCTAGCTTTCAAGGAGTTTATGACCCAGCAGGGGATGAGATAACCCATAAATAACCATAATACAAAGCATAATTAGGCTAAGTGCCTTAGCAGGTACAAGGTACAAGGAAGGTTCAGAGAAAGCCCTGCTGAGTCACTGAGGGGTGACTTCCATCCATGAGAGATGACCATCTCGTGGATTGGTATAACACCCCATTGCTAGGATTTTCTGTTTGCAGAAGAGGGGCACAATAAGGTTGAGGATTTCAGCAGAGTCCTTTTGCCAGGATGTTGAAGAAGAGATTGCTTTCTGAGCAGAGGGATTTTGAGTTTGAAGGTTTTTTGCAGCCCTATAATTCTACAGTCCCTCTGTCTCCATTCTTGACAGAAACTCTTACCGTCTGGACTACCAAGGGTTTCTAAGTCTTGACATATTTCTGAGTCTTGTCACTATGGTAGAAGTGAATTACAAACATGGATAGGCATGGAGACCTACGAGGGATTACACCTCATGGGTTCTCCTTTACCTCTCCAGTAGATGTAGGGTAGAGAGAGGGGTAAAGGAGAGAGAGAGGAAAAGGAAGTGCTCAACCACATTAAATGTGAAGTCACAAGACGAAGTCTTAAAAAAGCATTCAGTAAAGTGATAAGTTGTTCTGAACTGAGAAAATCCATCCAGAGTGTATCTGTTTTACAAGTGTGGATTTTCACATAGTATTTTCTCTGAAGAGGAAGCACTCTTTTCCAGGGCTCTTCTATTATTTCCCTATCACTCTTTCCCTCACTAAATTTCATGCTTTTCTTGCCCAGTTCACTCATTTGCTGCTTAAAGCTAACAATCTCCTTATTTTTATACAACTCTCATAGAAATTGCTCCATTACAGAGTAAGAGAGCAACACAAAGAGCTAAGTGAACTATTTTGGCTGTGACAGGAACCGTGTTTGCCTTTTGGCACTGCTTTCTGACTTTCTTTGTGAAGTCTCTCTTGCTCTGATGGCCCCAGCAGCTTTCTGCATGAACAGAAACACAGACACCAGGCAATGCTCCACTTGGAGACAAATGGACTCCCAATAGCTCTGGAACTAAATTAGACCTGATAAAACACTGCTTTTCTGGAATTCTCAATCTCTTTTCACTGCCCCCCCCCCCATTTAAAAGCCAGAGTTTTCAACCATCTCATTTAGAGATTATGATTTTTCCTTTGTGTTGGCAAATACAGATAAAGGACACACTGGCTCTTCTTTCGAATTCTTTTGGTGCGCTTAAACAAGTTCTCTGCTACTTTCGATTTTATTTTCTCAAGATCTACATGCTGTTTATCAGTATTTTATCCTTATATCTAGGCATCTAATTTTGATTCATTCCTGTCATTCTAATAAGACTCCAGTAACACCTTGGGTAGGTTTTCAGAAGAGTCTTGGATCATTTCTCCTAAACTTCTATTAACTATGGGATTTGGGATATAGGGATACAGAATCTCAGAGGTTCAACCTTGAATGAAGTTTCAGATGATCTTGTTATTGCAGGTTAGTCTGTGATAGTGTCAGAGGAGAACAAGGAAGAGGATTTTGGAAAACCAGAAAGGCTACTGGTGAGAAAAATAGCAATGTCAAAATATGCATTCTAATGTCATATCAAGTGAGTCAGTTTCATATCTAATTTGATATGATTTTATTAATGATTCTCCGCATTAGGTCTGTCTTGTATATTCCTAGAATTCTTCTAGGTAAACAAATTGGCTCCTTGATTGTCATTAAACTCATCAATGAAGTTGTATCAAAACCTGTGACTTCCATAGATTTTATCAAGGACCAGAGACCATTGCTCTCCCTTGCACAGAGCACTTGAATATTTCCTAAAGAAATAATTTGAGACCTATCCAGTGTTTCTTATCATTTTCTACTTTGTTTGCTTACACAGAGTGGGTAAAAAATTTCCAGGAAGCTGGCACTTCTAGAAGTTTGAGACCAAGGTACCAATACATAGGCCCATGGACATTTTATGGTTTCCTTTTCTTAACGCCTCAGGAACTGTGGGCCTTCCCAGGACGAGAGACTCCAGACTCCAGTGTACCTGGAATATCCCAATATTTGCAGGAAAACAGAGGGGGAACAATGAGTCTGACTCCTGATGGAAGCAAACTAGTCACACAATTTAAGCTGGCTCCTTTGATTGTCTGGGATAAGAAGATGAAAGATCCAGAGCCCAAACTGAAGCTAACAGTGAGGCTTCCTTGACACAAGGAATCTAAACCAGTGCCTGTAACAGTGGGTGTGCAACAATGCCTGCTATAGAAGGCAACAATAAGAAGAAAAGCTAAGAAGAAAATGGGAGATTTAAAAATATTGCAACAGTTGGGAAGAAAAGAAAGGTTGGGGAATGTACTGTATAGTTCTCCTCCTAGACAACTGCAGGGCATAACGGCCTCACCACTCCTTGTTTACCTTTAGCACTGGCCATCCGTACTTTTCTAGCTAAATTCTAAGTGCTTAAGGCAAGAACCCTGTCAGTTTGGTTCAGCACTAAATCCCCAACACCTGCCACAGAGCCTGGCGTATAATAGATGCTCAGCAAATAACTGTGCACTTATCCATCACCTTTCAGCACTCAACTTTGCTGATCTATAACGCTCAATCTGTGTAGCATTGGTCTTGACAATTAGATAATTGTAGGCAATTCCACATGCTCGTCTGACATCCTTTCAAAGGCATCACACTGTGCTTACTTGTTGTTATTGACTCCCTGAGCTTGGAGGTAACGAATGACAAACATTAAAAGGATACTTTTTAAAAAAGGTAAGACATTCTCTTCCCATCGGATAGCCTCACCTATGGGAGAAAGAAATCTTCCATGCTGTTAAAAAGTTGGGTGAAAGAGAGAGAGCTTGGACTGGAATCTGCCCGAGCAACCTGGCCCTCAGTGATATCTAAGCAGCAAAGCAATTTGAGGATATGGGCCGTAAAAAGAAAACAGCACCTGCCTTGCTGAGCAGTCTAGTCTGGAAATTGCTGGGTTAGCAACACGTCGCACCCTGTGAAAACTTGTGACTTCAATGTGAAAAAGAGAGGTTTTAATTAAATTGGGTGTTTTTGAGTCTCCCGCAGGGAGTTGGGATTTGGGGGTTGAGAAGCTGAGAACTTTATTAGGATAAAGGGAACCTTCTCAGAAATTCTGGAACCCCACAGCCTTTTGTGAGATACTTCATCCACGTGTGGCCATGCTTTAGCCTTTAAAAGCACTGTGGAATTAGCATTCTTTTGCAGCCAAGCAGGGCCAACCCTGGAATGGTATTTTTGGTCTGTGGCCTGGGATTGTCCACATTGTGCTTTTCCAAATGGTTTTTGATGGGCTGTAGGATTTCAGGAGTGGAAGAGTTCTCTGTAGGGCTCAGGATTTCTTAGTGTTGTTGTTGTTGTTGTTGTTGTTGTTGTTGTTTTGAATTTGGAAAGATGATCTTAACGAGGTATGTGGGATTAGGGGACATATCTCCACGCTTCATCCAGTGGACTGTGATATTCAATTCAATTCAGGCTATGTTAATTGAGCACTTTCCACATGTAAAGTACTATCTCAGGGTCTAAGGATATAAAGGGGCATATGATGACAATTCTGGCCTGAAGGAGTTTGTAAATGAGCACGTACTTAACTGTAATATAAGTAAGATGATAAAAATTACTGTAGATACAAATAAAGGGGAACCTCAAGTAGGGAAAGACAAATTCTTACTGATAGAGTGGAAGAGGTCTCATTAAAGAAGGAATATATGAACTTGCCCTTAGAGGCTAGCCAGTATTTTCATAGCTACGGAAGAGGGGATGGAAGAAAAAGCAAAGAATAAAGTCATGCTATGAGCAGTATGCTGAAAGTCTACCAGGTACAATGGGTGCTGTGGTCAGCTGCCTGAATTAAAACCATGGTTTTGTCCCACTTAGAAGCTATGTGCCTTTATACACATTATATCTTTCTCTGTGCCTCATGTTAAAGTGAGGATACTGATAGTACATACTTTATAGCTTTTTGTATCAGTGCTTTGAACAGTACCATGCATATAATAAGTGCTGGGAAAGTGCTAGTTATTATTATTCTTCAATACAAATGTTTCTCCAGCCTATCTCTTTTGGGCTTATTTTGCACTACTCTCCACGAGCATACTACCCCAACAACTGGCTGGATAGCTTATGCACCGGCAAAGATGCCCTATATTTTGGCATTTATATGCTTTTCCATTAAGTTGTTTTCTCTGCTCAGAATTTCTCCATCTTTCAAAATCCTATCTTTTCAAAGCCTATCTTAAGCACCAGACGTGACTTCTAAACAAATGTGAATATACTTATTTCACTTCACAGGCATTGTGGAAAATTTTTGGAAGCTCCCTTTCTGAAACTTCCCATTAACCAAGGCTACTACTGACATTCTGGAGTGATTCATGAGGTCTTCGGAATGTCAGGGTTTTCCCTAGAGGGGAGTGCATGTACCAGGGGGAAGAACAGATTCAACTCTGGTGTTCCTAGATTTCCCTGAAAGAAGACAGCAACACGGAAGGAACAAGATAAAGCTAGTCATTTGAACGTAGTAATGTTTCACTTAACTCAGTCTGAAGGCCATTGCCACTTTTGTGAATAAGACAAGACTCAGAACTCTTCATGAAGCTCCCAAGAATATTCTGGACCAACCAGCCTATTTAAGAATGGAGAAGGGTCTCATCTCCTCATTTTTGAAAATTATTTCGTAGATTGAGCTATAGAAGTGATCCAAGGGGATGAGGATAGAAGATTTCCCCATCAAAGAGTCAACAGAATCAGTGGCCAGCACTGGAGGTAGAGTCAGGCTGTTGGACTGAGAGGTCCCTTTCAGAAAGGGAGCTTCCAAAAATTTGGGAGGTGGAATCCCAAATACTTGATTGGTAATGCAAGGCCAAGTGGAAAGAAGCCTTTCTTATTTTCTGTTGACCTATCAGTCTGGGAACAAATGGATAAACCCAGTCTCATGTTTCCACATCCTACTGTGTCAGAGCCCACCATAATGCAGTGCTCGGCAGAGAAGTTCAGGACTGAACATGCAAGACCTACAGCTTCTTTCCATTCATCGCTCTCATGCCTGAAGATTCTTGGCTGAGAGTGTGGGGGAAGGGAATGAAAAAAAGGGAGGACATGGCCCGAGCCACCCACTGTGCCATTCCCGAGTTTTGATTAAAGAAGAAAATATTGGCTCTGACATTCTCCATTTGCAAGATCCAAATGTATTTTGACTTTTTAAAAGAACCACGGGCTCAGGTTTCACGGCAATGATCCTGCTCAGAACTTCTGACTCAAAACCTAAAGCAGCTCGACTTCTCAGTAGTTGAATGCACAGCAAATGCAGTTAGTAAAGTGACATTGCAATGGCTGTGAGTTGCACAACAGCATGATGTCAGCCTTCTGATGAGAGCTGGGCTGTTGAGCAATGCCACTTGGAAGAGAGAGGTCACACGCAGAAACCTGTCCAACAGTTCTAAGAATTTTATATCTTTAAAAATATTCAATATATTTCTTTATGTGTTGGGGCCCAGCCCTTCCAAATCCCTGATTAGTGTTTTTCCAGAAATCTCCCTTGAATCTTGGGTCAGGCAGTGAATTTCCAGTTGACAAGCTAAGTTCATTTTAAAATATCCTACAGTGAAACCAGAATAGGGCATTTAAAGTGGGGACAAATGTCCCAGAAAGGCCCCTGCTCACTGCATCTGCCCTCTCCTCCCAATTACCCCACCTATAGCCTCTTTCTTAATGCTGAGTCTGGGGCAGCTGAGATCAAGAGTCTCCATGAAGCAAGGTAGGTTAGACTCAGGTAAGATTTTTCATTCCCTCATCCCAGTGGGCAGGAGACATACATTCCATTGTATTCCATCATGCCTGGTACAGCAGCACCCTGCTGCTCCCTCCGCAAATCCTCGTCCCAGGATGAACCTAGCAGACAGCTTGGATGGGAAGCTGCCACTTTTCTCCCTGGCCCTGGGAAGAGATGAGTCATGAACATGAGCAAAGGAGAAAGAGTTGGCTAACCAGATCTAAAGAGTTGGGATCCCTCTGGATATTGCTCCCTCTAGAATGAAAGAAAAATGGCTGCATGTCTGACAAGTGCTCAGTAGCAAGAGCCTATGGGATATGGCCCTTCCTCTACAGCTCTTTTACTCTGGTCCCTTAGATCATTGTGCTAATATTTGTTTGCTAAGGACCCACAATTTGGTATAGAATTTGCTTCATGAAAAGGCAAACATTTGTAACAGGGCATGAAGACCATCTTAGGAGCCTCTGAGGAGAGTTTTACCTCTTTTGAGTTTCTAACACAGATATTCAATTTATTCCATTTTTTTCAATTTAAAAAGCGGTGTGCGTGCGTGTGTGTGTGTGTGTGTGTGTGTGTGTGTGTGTATTCTAATCTAGAAGGTAAGGAGAGATACTGAGGAGGTGATGAAATATGAATAAATGTACTTCAAAGACTAAAATCTGGATTCTAAACACAAATGTCTTCATTTAGGGAAAATCAGAGAAAATACCTCAGGGAGGAAAAGGTATCAAATCTAATTGTTAGCATGTAATAATATTTTGTCAGTTTTTCCCTCATTTCTGTTCAACTACAGACTTTCAGCTAGAACTAATCTTCTAATCAAAAGGGAACAAATCTATTTATAATTGACATAAATGATAGTCCTATTTATAGTGCTCTTTGGTGTTCCATGTTTCTCTGTGGGAGATTTTCCCTGAAACAAAAGCCTACTTTTTCAAGCAACTGTGTTCCAGGGACAGCCTTGATCATTTCTGTTGCCCGAGAGATATATTTAATTAACCTCTTATCCCTACTCATGGGATAGTGGAATATGGGAAGCACTGACCAATAATATAGCTACTCCTACTTTGCCCTTGTAATGCCAACAAAAAAACGCATGCGACCCAAAAAGAGATGGCTGTCCTCAACCTCTGGAGGAAGATGACTGAATGTCATCTTGGCTAACCCAATTGTAACTTAGAATGTACTCTGACCTAGCAGTCCATCAACTCAAACAACACCTCATTCAGTTTATCTCTAGAAACCTGTAGCTGGCCTTGATTCCCTGAAAACTTTGTGATGCCTCCATGGGTATTATCTCACCTGAAACTCACAAAAAAACCCTTTCTGGAGTCAGAACAGGGCTGACTATACCCCTTTTATAAACAAGACAATTACCTAAAGGCACCCAACTTATAACTAGCAAAGCCAAGTCTCCTCAGGTGTTCAAGTCTCCTTATTTTATAATCAGAGCCTCTTTTGACACCTAACGTTGACCCTTTGGTATACATACATACATACATACATACATACATACATACATACATATTATTCAAATATACCTGGACACTCACAGTTGAATTTCTGTTTAATTTGGAAAAATATCTGTTGGGAATCCTTGTGCTGAAAGAAAAGGAGCCAATGATGCCCATGTTCTCTGTGTCAGATCCTGTTTGGACTGGGAGATACAGAAAATCAGATGGGAGGAGAGCCTCATGACTCCAGGTAAGATTTGGATACATCACTGAACTTGAGTTGGAAAGATTGGTCTGGCAACTTCACAAAGGGAGGGAGTTTTTCGTGAACTTTCCATCAGCTCAAAGTCAAAGCAGCTTGTTCACCCAGTATTTCTTGCCTCTTTCAAGCAACAGAGCACATCCATACCTCTACCTAGTTAAGGATCCAGGCAGACAGAAGGTACATGAAAGTGACAAAGTCCACCTTCCTTTTAAACAACCATGGAAAACTTTACAAAACTGTATGTAGAGAGAGGAGAATGAAAATTCTCAGTGTTCATTTGGAAATTTAGTAAACATGTTTGACATCTGCCATGTCTAGCAGGAATAAAAAAAAAGAATGCCATTTTTATATTTTATTATTTATTTTAGTGCTGTCAGTTTACTTTGATGATAATTCCTACACATGGGTAAGGGTTACATTCTCAACCAGATTGAAGGTAACTTGAGGCAGGCTTTTATGTCATACCTTGAGAATATGGTTAGTTGTCCCTACTTGCTTTCTTGTTTTAGCTTTCTCTTGATTTCTAGCACTATCCTGGGTGCATATTAGTCCATAAAACATTGCTGAATTGAATTACATTCTAGAAGAGTGACTTTCTTCTTTTTAGTTCATATTTTACAACTGATCATTCCGATTCAAAATCCATGAAGTTGGATCCATTTCTGGAACCATTGAATTCTGACTCCATAAGCTTGCAACTTATTGATGGCCCTTCTCCCAGGGCAAACAGGAATGAAAGTGCATTTCTGGGCACTCAGTAACTCTGGAAATGGACACTTGTGAATGCAGTGTGCAGAGTTCTTTCTGTTTCATTTTTTTCTGGGGTATTTGTGCTCTACCTGGCGCTGGCTCAGCTCACTGTTTCAGCTGGGCCCCCAGGAATAGACTGACTCCTGTACTTCTGACAAAGTTGAGCATACTAAAGGGTTTGCTGACACTCCTTGTGAGACATGCAATAAGGATTTAATCTGAAGATCACAGCCAGCTTCCAACAAAAAGGATCATGTTCTGTTTACCTAAATTCCCTCAGTAGTTTCCTTTAGATACAGCATTTCTCACTCCCTACTTGAAAATGCTTAAAAGTCCATGGAGGCCTTCCGACTCAGCCATGTCTGCGTTTCAAATGAGTTACTACCTTCTTATGGGCACACACAACTAATATAGGCCTGGAAGGCCAAAGAAAAATGGATAGCTTAATTCCATGCAGACATTGACTATGTTGTATACAAGGGAGTATGTGGGATTTTACAGCAGATTAATAAAACAGCTCTCACCTTCAAGGAACTTACAGCCAACCAGATGGTATAAAGCACAAACACTCACCAAAAAACACAATATAGAATAGATGATAAGAGTTGTAAGAGTAATATTATTGCTATTCAAAGGAAAGAGAGTTGACATCTAGTAGAAGATTTTTCAGAGGAGGTGACATGTGAAAAAACAGGAGGAAAATCCAGGAAAATAATATATGTAGTAGGAAATCATCTAGGTTAGATGTTGGAATATGTAGGGAGCATTTGTAAACTCAAATGCCTACAAAAGCCAAGAAAATCATGTAAAGGAGTGAGTGGGCCACAGTAATGCAATAGAGAATGGTGAAGACTTTGGTGCCAATGTAGAAGTCAGAGTTATTTATATTGACAGATAATTCAAAGTTTTGTAAAAACACTGCATTTGCCAAACAAAATACTCCTGAAGGTTGGATACAATTTACAGACTGCCAGTTTGTGAGCTATGCTGTAGGGAAATGTTAGGAAATACAGTTGAAAAGTTAGGTAGAGGTCTTATATAAAATGCCTTACTGTCAAGTTGGGGAGTTTGGATTCAATTTACTTAGCCATGGATGGCCACTGAAGTTGTTTAGAAAAGGGATAAAGTGATTAGAACTGTGCTTTAGAAAGATTAATTTCATGGGTGGGATGGCTGGTGTCAAGCAATATTGGACACAGAATGATCATTGAGGAGGCTGTTGCAATAGTTTTGGTGAGTGATGAGGAGGACCTAAATAGTGATGGGAATGGAAGGAAGGACACATGTGTAATCTTCCAGTGAATTGGTAACAGCTGTTCTGGATCTTGGTGCAAAACAAACTACAATGCTACAACTCACTTTGTCTGAAGAGTTGGGTCTGATGGTCTCCATTGTCCTAAACACTCTGAGTGATTGCATAACTCATCCATTGCATTGGCTGGGAACCTGGTCTTTCCTGCTATACAAGGTCACTGGCCCAAAACTCCACTTACTCTTGAAGAAATATCCCTTTGATGATCTCTAAATTATTGAATGTTGAATTTTTCATATTGGGTTCTTCCTTCACCAGGAGGACTTGATTGTCTTTTAAATTTTACCTGAACTATACCTTTTCTATGTTTGAGAAGAACTATGAAGTGCCTTAAATAAAAATTTTGTGCCTTATTCATATGAATCAGCAGTGGCTGGCCTAATGCATGGGTGATGGTACAAAGGCAATAAGTGAATGTTGTGTTGAATAAAAAAGAAAGTTGTGTTAAGAGATCTTGCATATCTGGGGTAGGAAAGGCATTTGTCCATGTATGCTAAGGCCAGGTTGGTATATAGATGAATAAAGCAAGCTTGTAAGGCCCTGTGGTGAGCTGGGGGGATACATATCCCACCTAAAAAGCTCTAGCCAATAGCTGCTACTCAGGAATGCTGGCCAGCAATGCTAGATCACCTAACTTTTCAAGAGGAGCTTTTAATCTTTGTTTTTATTTTAAATCTCTTGGTGTTTATAATTCCAAAACTTAGAAAGTATATTGGCTGGAGAAAACAAAACAGTTTTGAGCTAGATTCAGGTGGGATTGGAATAGGGCACCATTTTGTGACATCTGCTCTAAAGTAACTCCATGAGGGTAGTAGGTATGCTTTACATTCCTTTCAATCATTAGTGTTTTGCTAACCAGAAGGCACTCAATGGATGGTGTAGACTGGAATAAGACAGGGGAGAGATATTTCTATCTGACCCAAGCTTGGGGTTTAAGATTGATATTTAATGGGTCCTCATGCACCAGTGTGAAACCTCTTTCAAGGCATAGTTTCATCCTCCCTTGGGTATTGCTTAACACAGAGCAGATACTTAGTCAATGTTATAATTAAATTGGTTAGTACATAATTTTACTTCTATACATTTTACTGAAGCTCTGAATAAAAGTAATGAAAGAAGAATGCTAATAAAGAAACAATAATAGCTTTATATCCAGTTGGATTTCTTAAAGGATTTTAGAGATTTCCATGAAACAATAGTAAATATTAGTTTTGGAAAAGGTCTTAGTATCTTATCAACATTCTTTCAATGGGTATAGTGCTAAGGAGTAAGGGTTATTGCATTAAAATGCTGTGGATTAAGTCTGAACAAATAAAATATATAATTGTTAGCTAAGTCCAATACCACCAATCCTAGAATTGAACGCAATCAAGAGGTGACAGTTATTTAAAGTTTAAGGAAAATGAATATGAAAAAAAATGTGAAAACTATGTCTATGACTTATTCCCGCCTCCCCCCTCCCACCGGGTCCCCCCCAGAAAACTGTGAAAAGAGATCACAGTGATCCCATTTCAGTAGTGGAATGTCATGGTTCATCTTAATAGTATTGTTCCAATAGAAACAGGTTTTGAGACTCATGGGACTATTCACCAAATTTACCAAGTTATTTAGTGATAAACCTATGAGTAAATCCAAGATTCCCTAACTTCCTAATTCAAAGCTCTCCCCCTTTTTTCTAGTGTCATTCAAGGAAAATAAGTTATAAACTGGTCTTCTATCACTTTTACCTGCCCTGCTGTGGGATAAGATCTTTCTGAAGAAACATGTCCTTTAGATATCTAGACCTTCATTAAAGTTCAGGCTGGGGAGCTTGCCGAGTTCCAGAATGGATCTAGTGAAGGCTTTCAACTGGGGAGCCAACTGCCTCTTTGAAAAGCAGTTTTAAAGTTTACCCTTCATCTTCCAATAGGAGATAGAAACCCACTTTTCTTAGCTCAAAACCATTTCTTTTAAATCTTGATAACAAATCTAATGGATCTGATCAACCCAGAGTCATAAGAAATAATATTAGAACCTGGCTGAGCATGACAAAGGAAGCAATTTGATATGAGTAAAACACACATTTGTCCACTCAATGCAATTAGAAATATTTTTTTTAAGGACTCTTGCTTGGCTGTTCTTATAAAATGTAACTATTGAAAAAGAAGCTGGCAAGATCTTAAGGACTGGATCTCAGTTCCTGGCCCCAGTGATGGGTTTGGAAATTGCAGCCACAGCAATTAGGAGTTCCAATTTCCAGTTCACAGAAGGTCAGGCCTTGGGGTTATCCTTGGAGCAGTTCTATACTTCCCCTGAGGAAAGGCTCCATTGACCTAAGGAATCAGGGACTTAATACTGTTCAATCAGTATATATATTGTTAATGATCACAAGCATGGTTGGCCCCAACAACATTTTTCAAAACTTCAGTGGAAGTTCAGCCCTGACTAGTTGGTGTTCTCTTTCTTCAGAGATGAGTCACTAATCAACATGTACCTGTTATTTCCTGTGATTCCCTAGACCAGGGCCCTTTGAATCCTAACGTGCATGCAAATCTCCTGGGTATCTGGTTACAAGTGCAGATTTTGTTTTAATTAGTCTGGAGTAGGGCCCCTGATTCTGCATTTCAAACAAGCTATCAGGTTGCTTTGAGTAAGTAGCAAGGTTCTGTATCTGTCTTCATACGCTAAGCTATATTTTTACTATGTGACATGTGTGCCCCTTAGAACATTTGTTAGTCAAACCAAATTTTCCTATCGTAAACAAGAGACTACTTGTCACAAATCACTTTCCATGGTCTTCAATAACATCTGGTTTCTTCTAAGAGATAGACTTCTCTGTTTTTTATTATTGCTTTTGTGTTTTTTTGTGGGGTGGGAAGATGAAGGGTAAACTTTCAATATATATTGAAAGAATATATATATTCTATATATATTGAAAGAATATATATATTCTATATATATTGAAAGAAATCAGTTACCTGCTGAATGACTTTAAGACAGTAAGTGATCAATGCCTACTTCAGAATCAGCCAGAAGTCCTTCCATGTCTTTAGCTTATGCAGGCCAGTGTTTCCATGCAATGTTACTGAACCCTTGTCTGGCTTCTCTGGTAAGGGAGATTTCCACAATTGCATGCAAAGCACTAGTAATCTACAGAATGCCAGCCGGATTTGTGGCACTAATACCTTTTATAAGTCTTAAGATTCAAATGACTCAGGGCTCATAGACTATCTTAAGGTAAGTCTGAAATGATGCTTATTGTGTGAGTATGTCATTGATCTCCTCAGAATCTGTCCCCAAATATCTATTCCATAGTGGGAGGCAAGAATCAGCAGAAAAGAAGGAATCTTTGGAAAGCCAAAAACTATCTCTATACCAAATTGAGAGAGTGGAATTATAAGGTGAATGCAATTAACTGGCAGTCACGTCTATGCCGAAAACATAATCATCCCTTTAATAAGGAACATTTGCCGTGCTTGAAAAACTCACAGTGAAACGGTTGGATCCATAGGAAGGAACATGCTGAAAATGGTTTCAATATGATCCTGTTTTTTCACTCAATAACCATTGATTGAGGGTGTCCAGCCAAAAACAATGAGAAAATGAGCCAACAATAGTCTTGCCCTTTGACCATATTAGATATAGTTGCAGCTGAAATTTGTTATATGTTTCAGTAATAACAAAGCATCCATATGGAACAAATATTTGGCAGTATGGCAGCTGATGAAACCAGGAAAAATTAGACAAATTATCAATCGCTCGCTCCCAAATTACCCCAAAAAGAAATTAGATCCATTTTCAGTAGCTTTGCTTTCAAATTTCTTCATTCCATGAGTCACCACGACCTTCTGCCAAACTAAATATGTCTATGAACGGCTGGAAACTTTAATGGAAAGAAACATAAAACTCAAAATACGTAGGAAAATTTAAGCTTCTTCATGGAAGACCTTCATGGAAGACTAGCAAGTCAGGAATGTGGAGACAGAAATAATGTATTGACAGTGCCTTTTGTTTTGGGTAGCTTCTGAGTTAACATGCAATACAAATGCATAAACTAGGCAACCAACTGACATGACTTTAAATTAAAAGTATCTCTAAAAAGAAATGAGCTCGTCACTTTTTTCTTTTAGGCCTCCAATTCATCAAACTTCTAGGGTCTATGAAGATCCATAGTCCTGTAGTCAGGTTGATCACATTTGAGATAAAGAGACTTGATGATGTTATCCAAAGGGTGGTAGTAGTTGGAAAAAATGTTTTCTTGTTGGTTAAGGGCTCAGATTTTCAAATACTATTCTAATGCATTACAACAGAAGAATGACATAGCAGTTCTGAGTTGTTAATGCTACCTTCATGTGGGTTTTTCAAGGTTAAGTTCAAAGCATCTTCCTGTGTAAAAAAAAACCCTAGACTGAGCAAGGTGACTGAATTGCAGTCCCAGCCTTCCCGCCAGTGTACTTTGTGACCTGATGCACATTGTTTTCTTCTGGATCTCATTTCATCTGGGAAGTGAGTGCACTGGACCAGATTGCGCTCTGCAGTTCTTTCTAGCTCTCCGATTCTTTTTTTTTTTTAATTTTTTTTTCAACGTTTATTTATTTTTGGGACAGAGAGAGACAGAGCATGAACGGGGGAGGGGCAGAGAGAGAGAGAGACACAGAATCGGAAACAGGCTCCAGGCTCTGAGCCATCAGCCCAGAGCCTGACGCGGGGCTCGAACTCATGGACCGTGAGATCGTGACCTGGCTGAAGTCGGACGCCCAACCGACTGCGCCACCCAGGCGCCCCTAGCTCTCCGATTCTTCAATTATACTTTGGCAAATAAAAACTACTTGTAGAGTTCTCTGAGGGCTGGTACTCCAGCTGTTTTACCCACCTTGGGGGCTTATTTGCCAGGGATTTACCTTTTGTTACCTGCCTGCCCGTGGCTACCATCGCTCCTTTTAGTATGGATACCTCAGATGAAATAGAGAGGAACTAAATAGAGGTCTGTTTTCAAAGCCATTTCCACAGGTAGAATCTTTTTGTGAAGGCTCCTATTGTAGACCTCGAAAACTCTCTGTTGACTAGAATTAGCCTACTGTTGAGCAAGGAGAATTTTTTACTGGGGCAATAGTGAATGTGTCCTAAGAGATGATACCTCAAATAGATTTTTAATTCTATATCTTAAATCTCAGATCCTTAATGGTGGCAGCAGCAGATGGGGGTATATTCTGGGGACTGGTAGAAGGAAATAGTTGTTGGAATGACTTTGTTAACATCAAGTCAAGGAGTTTTAAGTGCCCAATATTGGATGGTGTGGAGGACAGGAAAAAAAGTAAAACTTTGTTTTTCTAAAAGAGCTCAAAATAGAATGAAAATTCACAGCAGTGGTAACCAGTACTTGATTGTGAGGTTCAAAAGTGTCTTTGCTAAGTCAAATATTATGTATCTGAGAGCTGTTGGATTTGAAGCCTCTGGGATAGAAGAAACACGTGCCAGTTGGTCACTGGACTGCATGGTGATAAAACGCACAATTCTGATTTCATCAAAGCCATGCTCAAACAAAAAAATTCAATTCCCCTAAGTCAGGCTATGATAAGGAAGCTGTTACAATGGGCAACCTGAGAGTGCAAAGATACTTTTCTGATTAGCGAGTACATTCCCTCTGCTGAACACCGCATTTTGAGGCTAAGCAGAAATAACCAATAGCTGACTTGGGAGAATGGAAATCTCTTGTCTACATGTGATACCTCAGTGCCTACAAAACCACCTTGTGGAGACAGACTTTTTAAGCAAGCTTAGCGTGGTAAAGTGATAGGCTCTGTCTCTTTCCTGTTCCCTGCAATGAGGACATAACAGTAATACTGGGTGAGCATTCTGAAAATACATTAATTAACTCTTGGGTGGTCTAAATGTAAAGTGATATAGAAGTGAACAGAAGATACCAACATACTTTTCTTTCTAATTAATAAGGTTGAGGTGATACACTGCCAAATTAACTTGTCTAGATTATAATTATTGCAGAACAATTGAACTAATGGGTCAATGTCATTAATAATTGAAGTTGAACCACTAAACTAATTTGTGGTGGTGATTAAAGGGACAAGGCAAAGCATTTAATTCAATCAATTATAGCAACATGTTTGGATGACCCCTTAGATTTTCCAAACCCTTCTATAGTTGAGCCTCAAAAGAACTCTGAGGTATAATATTTTAATTCCCACTTTACTAATGAGGAATGTAAGACGCAAGGATATTAACTAACTGCTCCAAAGGGGAGAAATGCTGTTAAGTAGGGGAGCTGGGTGAGGCCCAAATGTGGAACTTCTGATTTCCAGTGTCTTCTCTTTCTGTTTTCTGCTGGGGCTGTTTCTTGGCAATAAAATGCCTCTGATGATATTCAGATAGGAAAGACACAAGAAGGGAAGAGAAAAATCATGGCCACCATATCTGAACCAGGCCTTTTCAACTGTGGGACATTGACAGCTTATTGTTGTATGACTAAGAAGGGAATGACCATAAATATTGAGGTCAAAGATAACTAGCTTATCTAGTTATCTTTTGCTCCAGGTGGTCATAATCATACTTCGAAGCACAAAGTTTTGCTTTACACCATTTCTGCCTTCCTTTGCTGCGTTACTAAAATAAATGAATTCCACAGCTATAAGACAAGAAGGAGCACCTACAAATACCTTCTAGATAGCCTATAGGAAGAGCTTTTTATTTTCAGGGAAAGACTTTTGAAACCACAATGAGTCTTCTCATTGTTACTCTGGGTAATGGAACATAGACTTCTGATTAACCAGTGACTGACAATTACTTTCTGTGTTAGTTTCACTAATGGCTTTCTCATCTCTCTAACTGCTTCTCTTCTGGAGACCTCTAGTCCAGTAGTGCTCAACTAGGGGTGATTCCACACTACCCCTCACCCCCCGGCCCACCGCCGGAGACATCTGGCAATGTCTGGAGATATTTTGATTGTCACGACTGGGAGGAAGGACACTGGCATCCAGAAGGTAGGAGCCATGTGTGGTGCTAAACATTCACAATGCACAGAGCAGCCCTCCTTCCCCAACAAAAAAAATATCTGGCTCAAAATGTCAATAGTGCTTAGGTTGAGAAATTCTCTTGCCAATGGCACTGCTCACGGAGGCAAGTGGGGAGTATGAGAATGAAGTAGGATTTAAAAACAGGCCACTTGGTCTCACAAAGGAGCTGGGGCAGGGGGCAGCGAGAAAGGAGGTCAAAATTTACAGTGTCCTCAAATCAGTTTAATCCAGAATTCTAACTCTTGGTGCTCCTTTCCCCAGTTTCATAGATTATCAGGAGTTGG
The DNA here is from genome assembly GCF_028749965.1 of Puma concolor. Lineage (NCBI taxonomy): Eukaryota > Metazoa > Chordata > Mammalia > Carnivora > Felidae > Puma > Puma concolor. The sequence continues at coordinate 19,436,639 of NC_141673.1, read as the reverse complement.
CTGCTTGTGGGTTGGCTCAGTGTGGACTTTCTTAATCACTTGCTTCTGATGAAAGACGATTTCACCAGGGTAAATGGCACAGAGGTAGTACCATCTTCCCAGCAATATTCACAGAATTGAGTCTATGACCAACAAAATTTCAAAGTTTAAAAAGACCCCTTCAACAGCCTTTTTAGTACCTCATAAAGACCACAGATGAAAGAAGAAAGTCTGAAGAGATTCATAGAGTATTTGCTTGGAAGTCTGCAAAAAAATCAGGTGTAAATTTCTTTTGGCCTAGGGCCGTCAGAGAAATCTCCAGAAAAAAAAGCTGATCCAACAACTCGTCAGACTGTTTCAGATTTTCCAGGAGCACAGCTTTGCTAAGTCATTCCAAAGCAGTTCTACCCAAGTTGACATTGGAGAGAGTGACCAAAGAGTCAGAATAATATAATATACAATAATAGTCTAAATTATGACCTTAAGTGGAGTGGAATGCCCAAAGCATTTGCAGGTTTTGTGTAATGTATAAGAAACAGGCAGGGAATTATTTTAGTTTGTGAAAATTTCTACATCAAGGGAACAAAAGTGTTAACTTTCAGGTGAGTTTGTTGGAATGAGAGCCACCAAGATCTACGTTCATTTGGGTGAGCTTGATTGGAGGCCCCTCCTGGCCATTTTAATTTACCAGGTAATTTTGATATAGGCATGGTTCATTGCTTCTAAAGGCCAAACACTGCATTAGAATCAGAAAACAGAATCAACAGTATCTTTTTCTATTTCTGTCATTAATTAGCAGTGTGACCTTGGACACATCACTTCTCTCTGAGTTTAAATCTCTTTTTTAAATATTTATTCATTTTTGAGAGAGAGAGAGAGAGAGAGAGAGAGAGAGAGAGAGAGAGGAGAGAGAGAGAGAGAGAGAGAGAGAGAGAGAGAGAGGAGAGAGAGAGAGAGAGAGAGAGAGAGAGAGATAAAATCCAAGGCAGGCTCCAGGCTCTGAGCTGTCAGCACAGAGACTGATGTGGGGCTGGAACTCATGAACTACAAGATCATGACCTGAGCTGAAGTCGGACACTCAACTGACTAAGCCACCCAGGTGCCCCTCTCTGAATTTCATTCTTGATGGTTGACTATTTTTCAAGGCTTTCCAAGCTTGTAGCAGTCTTTAATTTTACTTCCTTTGAACAATCAGGTAGTTTTAAGAGGGAGATATTAGAGAGATGTGTGCTTAATCAATAATCAGTTTTTTGCAAGTCTTCCCAGGGGCGTCCCCATGCCCCCCCTTTTTTTTGGCATGGAAACCATTATCCTGTAGTATGCCAGAGCATTAAATGCAAAAGGTTTTAATTTAAAAGACTGTGTGGTCTCTACTGGTTGCACAATTTCTCTTTGTATCCGTACTGCTGCTGATCAAATATTGCAAAGCCATTAATTACCTTAGGACAAATGCAGAGGGCCACATGCAAAAGTTCTGGCCAACTGCATAAAGCAATATGCCAGATATAAAGTAAGTGAAGGGTTTTTCTTGGTATTTAAGGTTCAGTGAAAAAGTAAGAGGGGCAGCTATGCCAAGAATGAAAAGCCAGAGCTTGCCAAGTGCTTCTTTAAGTGGCTTTAGCCAATGTGAGACTAAACAATGCATTAAATAGGCATACAACTTACTACGGTTCAGGAATTGCATGTCAAATAACAGCTCTTTGCTGTTTTAAACATGATCTCACATGTAGATAAAGACAAACAAAATGCTGTGTTGTCATCTTCTTAGTCTAACAGCTAATAAGGCCTGAGGATTTGAACTTTCCAGGCAACCAAAAGTAATTCTTTGTGATGTAAGAGCTTGCTGATGTTTCACAGAGAGGTGTAGGATGGAACTTTGCCAGAGCAGCAGCTCAGTGCAAAAACGATTTTTTGCCACCATGGTTGTCAAAGACGTCTGGCTGCATAAAAGAGCAAAGGCTTTGTAGTCCATTATTGAGAACAATGAAAAATGTACTTGAGAGAGATCTTGTGCCTGTTTTCAGTGTGTCGGATTCTTTGTTGCAGGCTGTGAAATGGGAAGGAAGGTTGCTAGAGGGATAGTCATCTCTTAACAGAGGCCCTGAGGAATGCTGGCATGGAACATGATGTCTGGACAAGGTATATGGAGGCCCAGGGAATTTGAAGAATGCCAAAACTCTCTTCTGGATCTAAAATGCCTAACCTACCAGCCACTTAAGATACGAGACATCCAAAACCAATGGTCTTCAAAAAGCTGGTTGAGTGATACCTGCACAGGTGGAAGCCTTTCATCCAAACCCAAGCCTGCTCTCATAACTCCTTCCATGGCCAAATTGGAGAAGCCTCTTCCTGCCTGGCACACTATCTGGATTATGGAAACTTGTGACCACCTCTCCTTTACCACATCTCTCTCATAATTCCCAGAGAAAGATTTCTGGTCCAAATAAACAGCCCTTCTTCAACCAGTCTTTGAGAAAAAGCAACAGAACTAACAGCTGCAAGAAATGAGGCACCTGAAGTTTGCTGGAAGAGAATGAAGAGAACTTGAAGTTGGCCAGAGGAGATGTTCCCCCCCCCCCCCCCACCAGATCATACTACATATCCTGGTGCTCACAGGTGAGCTGCAGTGTTCTGTCTGAATGGGGTCCAGTCTCTGAAGGCTCTTGAACAGCAGTAGCCTCCAATCAAAGATTTTGTTGCACACCCTGAGGAAATTCTACTAGTATTTCCTAATTTTTCCTACAAGAGAAACTGTAGGGTTATCACATGAATATCTCCCTCATGCTTCCTTCCAAAGAAGTTTTCAGAATCAATTCGGTTACCCAGGGGTTTCTGCTCCTTATCTCTCGGAAGAGGACTGGGATTTTTGGAAGCATCTCCCTATGCTATCACACGTTGGGCCTCTAAACAATGTAAATGGCCAAATGAATATGCTTCTTGGAGACAAGAGACCTTAGCTTTGGTTCTGGATCCAGCCAGTGAGGTAAGTCACAAAGTCTCAGTGTCTTATGTTTCTCATTTATTCAGTGAATCCATAATTCTTGCATTCCAGGGGTAAAACCAAACAAAGTGAGAAAACTCATGCAACTGGATTTTGAAAAAGTAAATGTACTATTCAAACACAAGACATTCTTCTTGTTACTGATACTGCTATATACCAATTATTACTAATAACGGGTGTTATCAGTTGTCCCTAAGGAGAGAAAATGAGTGTATAACTTATTGGGCTGTGCAGATTCCTCAACCTTTGCAATAGACTCTGCAACAGATCCCAGAAAAGAATAAATAAATATAATTGCTAACATATGGATGTGCTTACTATGTGCCAGGCAGTATTCTAAGTCAATATGTTCTAATACATTAACTCATTTAATCCTAACACCACTTCTATGAGGTAGGCCCCCATTTTACAGATGAGGAAATTGAGGAACAGATGTTAAGTAGCTTGCTCAGGGCCACACACCAAGTAAATTAGAATTCAAACTCTAAATTTTTGTCAATAGAGACCAGGATCTTAGTCTCGAACCCTTCACTTTTCTGCTTCCCATAATTCTCCATCAGGAAGATAAACCCAAAGAACATTAAAAATGTCAGAAAAATGCAAATTAGTTTCTTATTTTGCATAGATACTATCACTTTTTTTTTTTTTTTTAATTTTTTTTTTTCAACGTTTATTTATTTTTGGGACAGAGAGAGACAGAGCATGAACGGGGGAGGGGCAGAGAGAGAGGGAGACACAGAATCGGAAACAGGCTCCAGGCTCCGAGCCATCAGCCCAGAGCCCGACGCGGGGCTCGAACTCACGGACACGCGAGATCGTGACCTGGCTGAAGTCGGACGCTCAACCGACTGCGCCACCCAGGCGCCCCGATACTATCACTTTTTAAGTGGTCATTTGGTTGCATAGACTGGTCCTCTTGGGCATATTTAGAGTAGTAGCAAGCACTTCAGGTCAATGTAAAAACTCTGCTTTTCTTTAAGAATACCTGTGACTTATTAGCTTAGTGGTGCTAATGAGGCCAGGGCCATAGGTCAAACCCCACATGTGCCAATTAATTTCAAAGCTTTTCTCTTTGAAAAGCTTTTCCACAGCCAGTGACTGTACCCTTAACTTTGACCAGCTGTCATACAAATGCATGACTGGCAGTCCAAGGGGTACCAAAACAAGGAATACAAATGGTGTAGCCCAAACCCAGCCCCATTCAAAGCAATGCTAATAGTATGTATCTTTGAATGCCCCAAACTATACTCTTCCTTCTTTAGTTGGAAAGACAGTATCAATAGGCTGGCAAAAGGTGGCTGGTCAAGGTTTAGAAGCCTATAGATTCTTCTTGTCCCCTCAAATGTAATCAAGTGCAACTTAAAACTGACCTACTCACTTGTTCTCACATTCAAGAGAGTAAGAATATGTAAAGATGAGACCTGTGAGCTAGTCCTTCCTTGCAAAGAAAGATGGCTATCTGCTTTCATGAGGTGTGTGCTCCTTTGGCCAGATGACCCTCATGTATTTGGTCATGTCTGAACTTTTATTCCATCCCTGAGGGGTTGAAGCTCACCTTAAAACAAAACAAAACAAAACAAAACAAAACAAAACAAAACAAAACAAAACAAAGAAGCTGGCTACTCTTTCATTAAGTAGGTGGAATCGCCTATCTCTAGGGGCAAACAGAAACTCTGTAGAGAAGATAAAGGACACTAAATGTACTTTGGCCACTACTTAAATCCAAGGTTCTTCTTTCTTGAATAGCACCCAATCCTTGATAATTACAATCTGGACTATGAGTCCATTAAAGTTAGAAGAAGTCATTTGCTTTAACAAAATCCCCTTGTTTTATAGACAAGGACATTTTGACCCAGGAAGTTTAAATGCCTGCCAAAGTCATACAGCTAATGAATGACAGGTCTGGGAGCAGTTTTCTGAGCACTATATTTCAAATGAAAGAAGCCTGAGTTAATAATAATACCTAGATCTAGGAAGGTTGTTGCAATCAATAACAATGAAATTCATTGCAAAGTTTCACTTAAAGCAGTATGTTTTAATACATGAAGAATGCCTTTAGTTTATTCAGACCCGTTCTTAATAACTATGCATTGGAAGTATGTTTTACAAAAGCCATAAATCTGGAATAGCTGAAAGGGTATCCAACTTTTTTTTCTAATTGATTTACTTCTCCTTTTTCCCAGACCGCCGAGGTAAAGCATATACAGTTTATTTAAGGGACTGTTTATAGACTCTTAAAACTAAAAAGGACCCCCGAAACTTGCTTTCTTTTGGTTGCTCTTAATTGAAACCATCCAAGATGGTTGGTTGTCTGTCAATTTTTTAAGTATCTCCAAAGAGGGAAATTCCACGAGCCCCTAAAGTACACGTTAAAATGGTTAATCACCATGACTGTCAAAAAATTATATCTATGGCAAGCTTAACTTCTATTTCAGTTGAAGCTCTTTTCCTCTTGCTATGTTTCATGCAAAATGAGGTTATAACAAGCCCTCCTCTATGAGGGCTCCATCAATCTGGCAAGATAATAGCTAGCTCTTTCCCAATGTGCCACTTCATTATGCTACCATTTTCCTCATAGGACGGTGAGAGCATAAGACTGGCTGATACCTTCTCTTACTATGATACATAGGGAAGAATTAGTAATTAGCTGTTCATTGGAACTTTCATTTCATAAAATGTCTGGGGAAGCTGCATTAATTATAGAGGAACTGTTCCACTTATGCTGGGAAAATATTCACAAAACAGATAATCTAGAAGGATGCTTCCACTGTGCTGTAGTGGAACTTGTGCTTGTAGACAAAGATGAGCTCATTCACACACTGGGTCAGTCAATACAAAGTCAACATTAAAAACTTTTTTTATATTCAGAACTGTTCTTTTCTAATAGGTTGAGAAAATTCCCCTTGTTAAACATTCGGGCCAAGCAAAAAGATAAATATGGAGGCAATTTTCTTTTAGATGTTTGAATTTCAAACTAAGATCAGAAACTGCCTTCCACTATTAAAAAATAACAAGAACAACAAAACTATACTTTCAAAATGGATTTGACACAGCTTAAAATAAAAAGCACAGCCACAGTAAAACTTTGAAAATAAGGATAAAAACAATGATAAGAGTCAATTGACAGGGGATAGAGGTGGGGAAGACTGATTTCCTCTAAAAAGTATCTCAAAGACTGTAAATGCTTAAAGCTGACTTCTACACACACTAAATCTCAGCGGACAAAAAGGAAACTCAATAAAATTTGTTGACAACAGTTAATGCCTGTGAGAATAATTGGCTTAGACACAAACCAGACCATCAGTGTAGCTTGGGGATGACCAAAATGCAGTCTCTAAGACATTGTTAGTATACACTGTATTCAGTTGAATAAAAGAAAAATAGTTTTATCCAATAGCTAGATATATAGGAGGTATAAATTGTCCAAAGTACTTGACAAACTTAATTCTTTAAGGTTCTGAAGACTGAGATCCCAAATAAGTAATTCCATTCCACTCAATTGGATTCAATTAAATTCAATTCAAGCTTGTCAGTTCAATAATCAAATATGAGCCTTTACCAAATCAGCCAGGCATAGGGCTAGCTACTAGGATTCAATGGTAAATAAATATAGTCTTTGGCATCAAGAAGCCCATTGAGAGGGTAGATCATGGCTAGGTGATTTCAAATGAGACAAAATCTTCAGGAAAAGCATAAAGGACTATAATCTATTCTTCTATGATTGTGTTTCTCATATGACATTTGATAATAGTTACATGCAGTTTTGAAACATCCTGATCAGACTATGAGTTTCTTGAAAGCAAAGTCAATCTCTCATTCATTTCTAGGCATCTTATTCATGCCTAGTACAGTATCTCACATATAGCACATGCTCCATCAATGTTTTGAATTAAAGCTAACTTCTCTTTGGCAAAAGAGATTGTCCAGTTGACTAGAAAGTTAACAAGAATACTTTTGTTCATGAGGTTCTGTGTCAGACAAAAAATTTATATAAGTCATAGAATTCTATTAGGCAGAATTTATGAAACATAGAGTCTCAATGGCAATGCTGACAATAATCACAATTTATGAAACCACTTTCTATCCAAAGTTATACTTCAAACATTAAGAGTGCCTATATATAAACTTTCCCTTTCAAGTTATTAAAATGGAGTTTAAAAACATCTGCTAAAATTTGATCATTGTAGTAACAATAAAAGAACCTTTTCAGTGGCTTGAAATTGGTTTCCATCTTAGTTGTCCCATACTCTTAACTGTCTGTGTGCACATGTATCGGTATTATATGATTATGTGGGACCAAATCATTATTTCTGTTCCCATTTTTCATCATCTAATTCAAATATCACAGGCACAGAATGATCCAGTTTCCATGCACTGTGCATGGAAATCCTGGAGCACATCATGTCAAACAAGACAATTCAGCTTGGCACATAACAGAAGACAATTGTGGGCTTGGCAATCACCTTGATCCTTGGATCAAAGGAAATTTTGCAAATGGATTATCAGGGGAGAAAATCTCTTGAGCATAATAAGTGGAATTACTTATTCATTTTTTATATGTGGATCAGTAACAGCAAAATAAAGAGTAATGACAACCCACCATTGGGTGATGTTGATGTAACACATTTGCCTTTCACTGGATATTTCAAAGGTAAAACAGGTCTGCTATTTTAAAAGTACCCACCAATGAACTCATTCATCTGCACTACAACAGAGAACCAGATAGAATTGCTTTGTTGGGAGAAAAATACCTGAATTCACTCTATTGAAGCATTAGCTGGAAACAGAGAGGGGGAATTTACTCATTCAAGTATAGAAAGCACTTCTCATTCTCTGTTTGTAGTTGTTTAAAGACTATTTGTTGCCAAATCTGTGATGAGTACCCATCAGTCCTCCACCAGCCTCTCCTTTCCCATCTCCCCGACTCATCACAGACTGCTGTATTCAGGACCCTTTCCCTAGTCTCTCTCTCTCTCTCTCTCTCTCTCTCTCTCTCTCTCTCACACACACACACACACACACACACACAAGCACACACCACCTTCCCCAGGAAGAAGATGAGAGAAACTTGAAGTCTGTGAGTCATCAGAGGAGCTATTCAAAGCTTAGTGGGCAACTGAGGTAAGCTGTCTACACTCGAGTGATAATAAACCTCTAAGAATGATTCATGCTCACTGAGGACCTGAATATCAGTTTCCTGGAACTCTCTAAAATTCCAAACAATTATATAGAATGAGCAATTGGCTTTAAATCTTTCACTGTCCTATAATGTACAATTTGATAGGTACCTCTGAGGTAGATTCTTTAAGTGATCAGTTCCCCCAGGCAACATTGAGTTATATTTGTGTTTATTATTTGGAAACATTGAGTTGGCTGTCTATTTTTTATTGACTGTCAACATTTTAAGCACCTGAGATCTACTTATGGGATAAGTAACCCCACACTTGTCAGAAACCCTTTTCCAGATGGAGAGTCCCAGAGAAAAGCTAAGTCAAAGGAAGGCAATAACCAAAAAAATCAAGGTCAATTTGCATAGAGGACAAATTAATATGGCATTTGAGTTTGCATTTAGAGACTGTCTGTGTATTTGCAAATGTGCCTTTGAGTGAAGTTCACCTTCTGTTCCTGGTGATTTCATATTGCGTGGAGACATCTGGGATGTGCCCCCTTAATTCTTTCTCCAAGTCCCCCTTACTATTTTACTCCAAATTACCTAGCACTTGTTTCCATATGTTTATATGTGCACCCACAGATCTTGAGACAAAAAGAACGCAATCCTCTAGGCTCCATCTTGTCCCATCCTTTCACTGAAAGGAAAGGAACAGTGAGGGTAGAGCACAATAGATTTGGGAAAGCTCTCAGCAGGAAGTAGTTAAAAGACAAACTGCTAAGGAGGAAAATTCCATCCTAAATCTGCAAAACCTGCCACAGCCCCGTTGAAACACTAGGCTTACTTTAAGGTGAAGAATCTCAGAGGCTGAGGACGGCTGCCAGCCACGGGCAGTCATTCAGTTATTCACACACTCCCTGCGGTTGTAAATCCACAGAGCAGTGAGAGGGAGGGCTACTTACTGAAATAAAAACCCCTGTCTCCACACACGAACTGAAGAGCGTCCACCAACTCAGCCCCACAGAGCGTCTCTGGTCCAGCTGTGGCGGAGCTGGTGAAGGTGAGCAAGCACAGGCCCAGATAGAAGAGATGAGAGGGGGACATGATGTGCATCTTTACCTGCCAAAAACACAGAAGAATGGTCATGTTTCCTCCCTGGTCCTTGCAAGGGCAGTGTGGGTGAGGCAAAAGTACATTGCCCCCCTGCCCCTCCCCTCACACACACATTCTGTTACTGCCATTAGTCAGAACTACCCTCCACAAAAGTGCATCAGAGTGCATGGCAGACCATAGGGTGGTGTGGACGGATCATGTCTTGGCATCAAACAACCTGTGTTTAATCCCCTTGCCACCGTGGACTTTTTCCGAACCCCTTCTTTACAGATTCCTATTACAATTCAATGAGATAAAACATCTAGAAACATTTACTATGTAAATGAAAAATGCTATTATTGCAGTAGAATCCCACACCACTCAGAGATCCTGGTAAACCTTCTGAATTTTCAAAGGTTAAACTATGCTCAGTCCCGATTTGGGGCCAAATACGTTTTATTAATTTAAATTCTCTAAAGATTGGCCATTCAAAGATGACATATGCATGCGTTATGGACCAGAATATTAAGTTAACTAGAACAGCATTCCCCAGCTACTTATTAAAAAGAGTTTACTGTGGATAAAAAAGGACTTGTGAAAATACTGTATGTCGTTATAGGGTGGGTTTTTTTTTTTAATTTTTCACTTAATGAGAGAGAGAAAGAGAGAAACAGAGACAGAGAGAAGCACAAAGAGAGAAACTTTTTACCTAGGGAATATCAGTAGTTAACACAACCACAAGTGGAAGTGAAAATATGAACAGAAACTGGAGAAATATGAGGATTTAGGAATGAAATTGGCTCATGCTAAGTAGACCCTTCACCTTCTGTACTCTAATGCCCTCTGTGTCAAGTGCACTATCAAATCAACGTATGTGTAGACATTGCCTTCCAAGAACAGGGCATTAAGCTCAAAACCTTCAAAAGACTTCTTTTTTTTTTTTTTTTTTTTTTTTTTTTTTTGTCACAGGAATTGTGACTTCATGTCTCAGAGGGACTTATGTGTCACTGTATCCATTTTACAGCAAAATATACCAAGGGACCCCTGGTTGACTTATTTAGCCAATAATAGAAGCCAAATGGCAGCCTTGCCTAAAGCAAGATTTCTGTGGCTCAAGGCTCCATCCACTCTTAGAGTAGTAGTGATCACTAACTTTCCCACATTGCTACTTGTGGCACAAAGATGTGGTTTCTTCCAGGAAGACTCCCAAGGCAAGTAGCTTCACCTCTTTCAGATGCATTTACTTTCAGTGGCCTTGGATGAGTCACTGACAGGATGTAAGCAAGGGACCCTGTCAAAAGGGTCATGGAGTTACGCTGGAAGTGATCATTATAAAAAGAGGCTTTTCTGAACCTCACAGTAGAGGCCGGTCCATTCAACCCCATCCGTTTTGGAGGAACAGACTCCATCATTTGTCCTCCTTGCCCTCCATGAACTCTCAACTTAATGGCTCTCTACATCAGTGGCAGACTTTACTCCATCATTCTAATTAAGATTTCCATTTTTGTGGCCAGACCTTCAGCTCAGAAATTGGGAAAAAACCTTAAACCCCTGACTTTTGTTAACACAACGTAAATATTTAGTTAATGCTTGTAAAACAGTTTAAGATGAAAAGTGCCCTCTGTTTGCAGATCATCATAAATAATGACCGTAAAATAGAAGAGAAGGTAAACACCCAACCGAACATCTCTTCCATTTTCTCAGGAGGATCTCTGCCTGGAAGCCCTCTGCCACCACATAGCCAAAGCCACCAGGACTGCTGGGCACAGGTCATCAGGCAATCTGCATTGGTCTTAGTTATAAAATAATTGGTGGGGGCTTTCCCCTTCAATACTTCCAGTGGAAATCTCAACAATTCCAACCCAACTAGACTTCACTGCCTTTTTCAAAAGAGCAAACTCCAAACTGATCTTACAGAACATACCCCACACTCTGGCAATGGGCCAGTTTTAGATGTATGCTAGTCTACCTGTCTCACTTCTCCATCTCTCCCTTCTTTGTTGAGTTTATAGTAATGCCGAGGGCCAAGCACCTGCAACTGTAGATGCCTTGAAGTTCTTTAGTTTTCGTGAAATCCAGGGAAAGAGGTAGCCTTAGTGAATTGAGAACTTCGGGAGATGTCAAAACTGTATTTTCCATAGTTATTTCTGGTATCACACATATAAGCCCAACAATACCTATAGATCACTAACATTTAAGAATTTGAGATTGATTTTATATAGATTTTTCTTTTTCCTTTTCTTTTTTGCTGAGTTATATTGTTAGATAAATATCAGCACTTTTATCTCTAGGACAGGATAGAACCTCTACTGCATTTTCCTTTAGTTCAGAGAACAGTCCAGTACACCCACAGAGAACCAGAGAATTTTATCACATCATGTTCCCCTAAAAGAAAACAATAACAAACTCGCTTAGGAGTTAAAAGTTTGAAACAAGTGGCCCCATATGTTCATCCTTTTCTTGGTCTTTTATTTTGCCAAACACAAAAGAAACAGAAAGGAAAGATACAGAGAGAAAGGAAAGAAGAACCAGAAAGAGAAGGAGAGAAAAAAAAGGGGGAAAAACATCAGAACACTGTTTCTCAAAAATCATTCACATTTTCAAAATTTAAAAGACCTTTCTTTTTATCTTAAATAAATGGAATATCAATTGATTCCAGATGTCTGGTCTACAACGAAAATGCCCAGCAAAATTTCAGGGCAATAGTCATAAGAAAATACTCACTGTAGGTGTAACCATTTTTGTTTGTTCCAGATCTTTTACAGCAGGTCAGGGTGGGTATTATGAGGCTGATGTGAATAGAAAACAGGACTTAAAAACATGTGCTGCTTTGTGGGTGGGGCTTGTGAAAGCATCTAGTTACATTTGGACACCCAGGCAGGTATGCTGTTAGCCTGGGTAAACTGCCTTTTGTCCATTCAAACAATGAACAAATTGCACAGCTGGGATTTGAGTCAATCTTTTCCTCCCAATCAAGGCACCAATTTCCATTGTGTGCCTATTGTAGCCACCCTGAACAGTGACCCAAGCTCCAGTCTTCTGCCTTACCCTCTTCCCTCTGACTCAAACACTTGCAAATATCTTGAGACTCAGTACAATCCAGTTGTGAATGCTGCCTCTAGGCAGGACACCTTTACTTACTGAATTATGTTTGAAGGATCACACGGCTTCCTCAAACCACTTACTGCTCCAGGAATGGGGGGAAAGCAATAACTTATTGCTAGCTTTACTTCTGAAAAGTTCATCTGGAGACAGTTTTCTAAACTTGTAATTAATGCAGAATAACACTCAACAACCTCTTTTATGAATATCTAAGTAGGGAGACAAAAACCCTAGCTGTAAGATCGCGTGATCTATCTATCTATCTATCTATCTATCTATCTATCTATCTATCTATCTATACACATATATATACACACATATATATATGGATACACACACACACACACACACACACACATATATATATATATATATATATATATATGCACACACACACACATACATGCATATACATATAGAGAGACTTCATTTCTTTTAAAAGCAAAGTACCCATCATGTGGCTTTGTATCTTGAGGGTAGGAGAATCAGGTGCCTGACAAAGCCGTATCCCTAACTCCTAAGCCACTTACTTGACTAAGAAAAGTCCTAGTGGTGGAGTATTTGAAAGCAGCGAATGAATGCTGTACTAAGTGCAGGGACGTTTTATGAATTGAGCTCTTAGGCAATTGCATCGAGAAGCCAGTGACAGCGGCTTAAAAGTGCTTGCAAATTGGAAAAACACAAGTCTTGAAGGATATAATTTTGCTGAGAATGGAAACTTGAACTAGGGCCAGTGATTGGAAAAGAGAAGTTGGTATTAACAACAGCAGCCAAATTTACCTAAAGAGACTTTACAACACCGAGTATAAAATCAGAGTGTTACAACACGAAACCCTAAGTCCAAACTTCGCCCATGATAGTCCTCTTCAAAAGAGAAAACTTAGACATGCAGTTGCTAGAAAGTTTTCCCTCTCCGTATATACAGTATGCATTTGTTTAAATTATACGAATATGCGAGGTCAGCAAGAATTGTCAAGGAGTTCTTTTTCAGAAGAGCAAATTAAACTTCACTCTAACTTTGACTCTCTGGGCATAAGTGCAGAGAGTTCTGGGACCTTAGCTCCAAAGATCATATTTTAAAGCTTTAATATCATCTAACAGATAACTCTTCGTATGTGCCTTGTAATAAAAAGTCCAGTCCTGACAAGTTATACACACACACACACACACACACACACACACACATACATACATACACACACACATACACACACATAGACACACGAACATGGTCTTAAAAATAAAACATCTGCACCTGCAAAAAAAATCCAAAAGTTCATATCCATGCTCTACAGTCTTTAACCATAGACAGGATTTAAAGGAATCTTCTATAAGGACACCACTGAAGCCCTGCAGAAGTGGAGGATTTAGCACAAGTACCTTGCAATAGTTTCTACTCATACAGATATCTGTGCAAAGGCATCCATCTCCCGGAGCTATTTTTTCAGATCCCACAGAAATGCATATTCAGCAATTTATAAATAACTCCCAGTTCCGAAACAATGAAAATTCTAAAGTGAATAACATTTCTAGGCAGAAGCAAACAGTACACAATTTAAAGAAAATTCCCCAATGACTTTAAAGAGTAAGAAATATTTACCTTCAAGAAATCACAAAAGCAGCACTTAAATAATTGGGTTGGAAGACTGCTGATTTTTCCCATTGCTTCTGAAGTGCAAAGTCTGGAAATGAATTGCTTAGCAGGAATAATGAGGCAAAAAGAAATCCAGAGAGATGGGAGATGTTGAGAGCAATGTCACATTTCAATTTTGAGGACTTTATTCCATTGCGCAGGCTCTATCTGCTCTGAATTTAGCAGTGACAGTGAGATTTAGCAAACAGAAGAGGGATTTAGAGAAAATCCTCACATTTATCTACAAAACACAGACACTGTAGACAGGAAACAGCTGGGGGAACATTTGCCTTCTCTCTCTCTCCCTCTTCTGGCAAAGTTATCGAGTAAGGACTTTTTTGGGCATGGTGACAAATAACATCATACCTTTGCATTTTAAAACTAGAGCACAGAAGCATTTTTTTCCCTTAAAAGAATGTGTGTTAGTGACAGGGTTAGCAGACATTAAAATACTGATGCTGCCATAGAAAATAAGGATCTGTTCTCTGATTAACTTTCTGCTGGGCAGGGAGACACATCTGCTAATACACCTTACCAGTATTAAAGGAACATACGATGGAGGATGGGCAAACGTTTTTATATTCTAGAGCAAATGCAAAATTAAAAGACAGAAATGAAGAAAAAAACCAGCTCGAGCAAACCCTATAATTTTAACCCTGAAATGACCAGGGTAAACTAGGTTGGAAGATAGCACTGGGGTGACCCCTTGTCCTAGTTGCCAAGCAAGGGGAATGATCTCATTTCCTAGAACCTAGAAAAGGGGCAGGCAGCATTGCAATTGGCTCCCTTTAGGACACTGTCTCATGCTTTTTGCCCACAACAGGGCAAAGACTTTGCTGAGCTGTAAAGCCAATTGAAAAAATAAAATCTTTTTCTTCCTTTCTCCGCTAGGCTTCCTATCAACCCCCCAGGGGAAGGGCACCTGAGGGGCAAACTATTTTTCCATTGTTCGTGTTTTTCTGCATAACTTGAACCTGTGTGTGTGTGTGTGTGTGTGTGTGTGTGTGTGTGTGTGTGTGTGAATGTGTGTGTGTGTGTGTGTGTGTGTGTGTTTTCTTTCTCCAATGTTTGTGTATTCTAAATAACACCAGCTGGCTAGCAATACCCTCTCAAGGGTTATGATGTCATTTAAATCCCTCAACTGGATGAGTGGCCGGCAACATGGTCCAAGCCAGCTGTTTTGCTATTTATAATGTATACTTGCCTTTGCCATTGAGAATCAAGTTCTGATCTTTTGTCAATACAGTTTGTACCAATTGCTCTTTGGTTTTGTGAGATAGTAGATAAGAAAGTAGATTATGAAATAAGGTTGCAAAAGCCCAGATCAGACATAACACTTTCCCTAGATGTCTATCCAGGCATGGTTTCCCGGGGTTGGTGGAAATAACCTGGACCTTGCGTTTCTCTCTCGTGATTCTCAGGGGCCTCGATGGGTCTGACGCAACAACTAAAACAGAGGTCTGCTCCAAACCCTAGTCTGGACCTTTATGGTGTCCTGTCGCCAGAAATTTGTTTGCAGAGGTGAGTGTCCTCAAAGGAAAACCTGGTTGGTTTTGCAAGGGGGTTGGGTTTGGTCAAGTCTTCTGTGTAGTTAATAACTCGTGGCAATGTTTACCTTCCAGAAAGAAAAACTGGAAATCTGGAGTCATGCTGTTTGGATGGTGCATTATATTCAGCATCATTTAGTGAGTGTCTACTGTGTGCCCAGCTGCATGAATTGCAGTCAAGGCCCCCACGGGGCTTTCAGCTGAGTGGCAGAGCCAGAGAGGAAAATGTCACTGTCATGTGGCGGGTATGTGCTCTTGTAAAAATACAAACAGTACACACCAAGAGGGAGTAAAAAATTCTCTAGAAAGATGGGGAAGTGAAACTCTTTAGAAATCCAGAATGAGAGATGTGTCACGAGAGGGTTTGGGGTACAACGTTGGGAAGTTTCAGTGGATTTGATGTGACCTGAAGAGTGTATACAAATACACATCAGCGGAAGGTGGCCTGGTAGGCAGCTGCACGTGTGTGGGCAATTCCTGTCCTAAAGAATAACTCAGATCTTCCTTTAATGAGTTCCCCTCTGTGCACTTAATTTATGACATGATTTACCAAAAATCCTTTCTGCAGCCTTTGTGGATCATGCCCTTTGTAAAAAACAAAGCCCACCCTTTCGTGGACATTGATGATATAGATTGTATTGAGCCAAACAGCTGTACCTATTTCCCAGGTAGAAAGAACTGCATTTTCCAAGCGTGCAGTCAGGTCTTGGCTGGAGTCTCGGTGCTGAGTGCCTTGCTCCACCACTGGACACCTTCACAGGTGAAGGCCAGGACGTTCCAACTGCAGTGTTAGCACATTTTAATCTTTCCAAGATGTCCTAGAGGCTCACTGCATTTCTCCAAGGCCGTAACCCAGTCTGACGTACTCTCTCGGCATATGCATTGTGCACAGATCACCTTATCCCCAACCATTTCGTGTGAAAGGCTGTTTGGGACACAGGACACATATTGTTCCATCAGACGCTGTGCTCCTGCGATATCGACACACTGACTCACAGTCTCTTGGTTTTATAACCCCAATTACCCTTAAAGGATAATTGGGTTTTAATTTATGTCCCAGTTTTTATGTCACAATCAAAGAAAACTGAAATTTCAGTGAGTCGTAATTATCATCAGCTGTGCTGTGGAAACATTCCGATGTGAGCTCTCAGTTTCCAATAGGGAAAGCAATTTCCTGAAGTGATTATTGTATACTTCGATGTGGAGAATGGTCTGTATTTCTGGGTAGGGTGAGCCAGCAATGGAGCGGGGCAATAATTCCTAGAGAAATGGAATTTCTTTGCTAATTCCATGAGTCAATATGAAAGTGAAAGGGCAATAAATGTGCCACATGATTACCTTTTAATAACTGAGGGCTGTACCTGTTTAGGAAAAAAAGAAGTGAAATGTATCTATTACCAGACAGTCCAAGGTGGTAGTAAATCTGATCCTAGGAAAAGTTCAGATCATGAAGTCCCATGGGGAGAGAAACATATGGGGTCATTCTAAAATTACTGAATGATGATGTAGTCTCCTGTCTGGAACAATCTGACAGTTAGGTATGGGAACTGTGTGCCACCAAAATAGCTAACTGCAAGGATGTGTTCATCATGAGAACATCCACTCCTGGAAATTCAGAGATTCACAGTTTCACCTTTTGCATGTGTAATGCCTATGGGATATAAATAACTCTCCCCTAGAGCCGGCTTCTTGAGTAGCGTATTTGCATAAAGCTGCAGCCTCAGAAGACTTCTGACACCTCTCTTTAAACAAACAAACAAAAAAGTTGTTCATCTCCTTAAAGAGCAGGCTGATGGAAATTCACACAACGCAGTGGGCAAGGCCCAGTCTTCACTCTTTTTTCTCAAAACATGTTCCCAGCGTTCCCCGGGTCAACTGCAGAGGAACTCACCCAAAAGGCAATTTCGTATCCATGTACAATAGGGCATATTTACAATTTATTTCATTAATGGCTTTGCTGACTCCCAAGAAATGCTCAGGATGGATATTTAGAGGGAAGGGGACTTTGGGATCAGAGAAACAGTGAGGTGTAAGGTTCTAGGGCCACCTACCAGGCAAAGAACGTAGGGAACTCTTGGATGTATGTCTTAGGCCATGATTTATTGGGACGGTTAGTCTGGAAGCATATTCTGCAATGTTTGAAATCAAACGTTTGTCAGTTCAGAATGTAAAACTCAGAGAAGAAGGCTGGACCTCAAAAATACAGCATGCTGCTGAACGAGGGCACCAATGTCAGCTCCGAAAGATCTGCTCAGAAGGAGTTCTGTTATTCTTTAGGACGATCTTTAGCTCAAATGAACTGCTTTAAATCCTTAGAGGAGCATTTTCCCCACAGCTAGGGAAAACGGTAATAGCGAGAAGAGATCTTCTCACTAAATAAATCAGTGCTTTCTTTTCAACATCAAACTTGGATCCCGTTTCTTCTAAAATGTCAAAAGGGCAAATGCTGAAAACAGTCAGAAGCAAAACTGTTGTGGTTTGGGGAGCAAAAGAATTCTTCGTAATGGCAGACACGGAGTCACTGCATGGGGCGGGGATGTCTTGGTGCAGTGAGAGAACCCGAGGGCTCCACAATTGCCCCAAGTTAAATAGAAAGTGGGGAAAGGAGACACCAATTCCAAACTTCAGCGGAAGTACCCACATACGCACTTTCTTTTGGAATCGAAAAATGTGCGCGCCGCCTAGTGGCCTGCAGGGAAAGTGCCAGGGCAATCTTCGTGGTTAATGTGTGGAGTTTGGGAGGAGTGGGGCGTTTTGAAAATCTCCGGATTCAAATAGACTTTAAGCTGCACTAATCTTTAATCTTTTCATCTTTTTGAAATAAATAAGCTGGGTCTTTGATTCGCTGTAGTTTTAAAAAGGGGAAGAGAGCTAAGGGGAGAGAAAGATGATAAACTTAGCGAGGGCACACATGTCTTTCCCGTGACTGCAGTCCCAATGCTGAGCTCCTGGTATGGGTTCAAAACATTTTGTTGATTTAATGAAAGTCCGGAAAATAAGTGATGATAAAGGTAAACTATTTCACGTGAAAACTATAATAAATTCTCTTGCGGGTGAATAAGAAAAATGAAGGGGGGGGGCATCGATGGATAGAAAAGTGACTTACTTGTTTAATGAAACAAATTTAGGTGCTTGTAAGTGGATCTCAAATCCACTCTTCCTGTCTGCTCTATGCTCATCACCGTTCAAAATAAGGGCTTTTACACTGATGGTCAAAGACAGGGCATTAAAGAGTCACATAAGTGTGGGTGTAGTTTTATTGTCAATTCTTTCTACCCTAAGTTTACCAGGGAGAAAATCTCAGTTTGGTACCAGCCTGCCTTCACTGCCTCTCTAACATTTCCTAATCTTCCTGTCTGATTACAACAAACAAACAAACAAACAAACAAACAAACAAACAAAAATGGACCTTAAGCCCAAAGGCTTTGCGTGCAGCGGTTTTATCCAGAATTTAAAAGTATTATTTTGTTTTCATGGAGTTTATTTTTAAGGATCTTTTTAGGGCAATTGATGCTGTTTTTGAAATAGATATTTTAAATCTCAGATTCTGTCAGAATCTAACTTAGCATCTAACTTTTAAAAAATCAATTTAAGAAAAAAAATTAAGTAAGTAGATAATATAGGTGGCCAACAGTTATGACCAAAAAACAAATGTGTAATTGATATTTGAATATCTGATGTTTGGAAATCACTGCGGTAGACTCTGCCATGTGTTGGGGAAAAAAAGTTCATAGCCACAATGAAAAAGTATTGAACAAAGACCCTGCATGTAAAAAATGCTACCATATAAATGTATTGATTACGTTTCTTAATAATTTAAATACCCTTTAAACTCACATTCATTTTTATTCCAGTCTTTCATAGAGCTTAGAGATGTTGAAAAAGGAGTGAATAGCATTTGAGTTAGGTCTTGAGGCATGAGTTCACTTCCAAGATGAAAAAAAAAAAAAAAACAGTAAAGGCTATTCTGGGCAGAAGGAACAGCTTGGACAAAGTTATATACGAATGAAGAGGTTCCCATTGTTGGGGGGATGTGAGGGGATGAGGCTGTAGCTATGCTCTCAGACTTCTGCACTGTGGAAACCCTTTTGTCTTCTTTCACCATCAGTAGTCCTTGCTTGGCTACAAGACTGGAAAATAGTCTTAATTCTCTCGTGATACAAAGATTTGTACGTAGCTGAACCTGTGATTACCTCTGGGAATAGCATTGTGCCTCAAGGTAAATATGCAAGAACAAATCTGGGTTACATTATAACATAGGTCAATTTGAGCAGTGCTAGGTGAGAAAGACTGAGGTATCTACTGGTCACCCAATGGTCTTGCCAGAGCTTCCATTTGGAAAGATTAAATTGTGTGTATACTTTGGTAAGTAGGTTTTAATGGAAAAATGAAATAATTACATTTGATAAAGATTTTGCACAATAAGTCAGAAAGGTCTTATTTCTGGTGAGACCTAAATTTGCTATAAAAACCGGTTCATGAGAGCATCCCACTCTTTTTTTTAAAAATTTTTTTTTTTCAACGTTTATTTATTTTTGGGATAGAGAGAGACAGAGCATGAACGGGGGAGGGGCAGAGAGAGAGGGAGACACAGAATGGGAAACAGGCTCCAGGCTCTGAGCCATCAGCCCAGAGCCTGACGCGGGGCTCGAACTCACGGACCGCGAGATCATGACCTGGCTGAAGTCGGACGCTTAACCGACTGCGCCACCCAGGCGCCCCTCGAGCATCCCACTCTTTATGTGGGTCAATCAGGGAAGTTTTGTTGTTCTCTTTGAGAGCATGGGGTGAAAGGAGGCTATGGACACCTTCTAGGCAGGGATTCAGATATGCCTATAACACACTTTGCTATTTTTCACAACACCTGCTAAAGGCCTCAGCTTCTTCCAGAACTCAACATAAATATTTAAACCCAGTTGTATTGATCAGAATTCTCCAGAGAAACAGAACCAATAGGATCTCTCTCTCTCTCTCTCAATGTATTTTAAGGAATTGGTACATATGAATGTGAAGGCTTAGCAAGTCCAAAATCTGCAGGATAGGCCAGCAGGTTGGAGACTCAGGGAAGAGTTGCAGTTTGAATCCAAAGGTGGTCTGCTGGTAGAATTCCCTCTTCTTCTGTGGAGGCCTTCACCTAATTGGATGAGGCCTACCCACTTTATGGAGGGTAATCTGCTTTTACTCAAAGTATACTGATTTAAATATTAATATCATCTAAAAATTACCTTCACAGGGGCACCTGGGTGACTCAGTCAGTTGAGTGTCCAACTCTCAGTTTCGGCTCAGGTCATGATCTCACGGCTGGTGGGTTCGAGCCCTGCATTTGGCTCTGCACTGACAGTGTGGAGCCTGCTTGGGATTCTCTCTTCTTCTCTCTCTGCCCTTCCTGCACATTCTCTGTCTCTCTCAAAATACATAAATAAACTTAAAAATAATAAAAGTTCAAAAATAAAAAATTAACTTCACAAAACATCTAGAATGTGACCAAATATATGGCTACTGTGGCTTAGCCAAGCTGACATATATATTAATATCACACCACTGGTTCTCCAAAGGTACATTCACTAGTCCTCCCTCACTAAAATTGAACAATAATAATTGTCTTTTCCCGGCAGAAAAGAAAACTCAAGTTAATGGATTATATTTCCCAATTCTAAGTTTTCTTCCTATACATTTTTCTTAAACCTTTGGCTCCTGCACTCACTGTTCCCTGATTATTGATAAAAGGAAGTCACAGGGCACTTGCCTTGTCCATGTCATTATATTTTATGAAGATACTTCTCACTGGTGACAAAAAACAATAACAGTTTTTTTTTCCCTACCACTAATGGGAACAAATATACATAACACACATACACACACACTCACACAACTCTTACGTATGCACACAATAACACTCAAACATCAGTGCTTAGTTTCTCTAGATAATAAGTGTATTCATTCTCTTATTTTAAAACTAGCTGTTTCGATCACTGGAGAGAAGTTTCAGGCCTATGGTGGTGTTTGGGTAGGATGATGTCTTGCCTTTTTGCCAAATGGGAGAGAAATTTCCCACATGCTTCTGCCTCCAGAGACTGACTCCATACCTGGCTTTTTGGGGCTGATGCTCTTTTCAGATTCAGGAAGACAAGTGGTATTTTAACTTTCTTCTTAATACTTTCCTGCATTTTCCAATTATTATTATTATTGTTATTTTATATTCAGCAGGTATTACTTTTATAGTCAATAAAAGTCTCAAAAATTTTATTGAAAATGTCATCTGTCCTTAGTATTGACTGAATAGGAGCATATATGCATTTGTGTTTGAGAAGATGTGTATCTAGTAACTCAGTTTACCTCTGCAAATCTTTTGGACTTCTGTGATTACTATCTTGGTCTTGGCTTACTTATGTGATGTGGATACACACTCACTCATCAAACCTCACCCTCCTTCTTCCACCTTCCTTTATAATGTCTGAAAAGCTCAGCCTCTTCCTCTCAATTTGCCCAGCATTGTTTTAGATTGGATTAATGAATTCCTGGATTATTGCATGGGCTCCTAACAAGTCTTCCCTCATGTCATTCTAGCCAATTCTGGTTTCTAGAATCATCCTCCTCAAATGCCATGTTCATGTGTTTCACATTGCCTCAGAGTCCCTTGGCCACATCTAAGTCTCTCTCCTCCCATTCAAAACACCCCCTTTCCCAGTAGCCTCCTCTCTTGATAATGCTCATCATGGCTTCTTCATAACCTGTTGTTGTCCACTAGCATATCCCTAGTCCCAGCATAGTGCTTGCTTTTTAATAGGCTCTCAGTATATATTTGTTAATTAACAATGACAATAACTACTGGTATTATTAAGTATATATTATATTCAGTTCTTTATTTCATATTACTTTAATTGTATCACTTAATTCTCACATATCCCAATGAAATACTCTATTACCATTTTCATGTCAAAGTGCCTGGCACACTTCTTAGAACATAATCAGATTCTCAAAAGTATTTGTTGGATGAATGAAGAGAAAATTGAGCTAGGAGAACATAATGATTTGCCTAATGTCCCATGGTTGGTAAATTACAGAGCCAGGACTCAAATTCAGGCTAGTCTACTATATAACATGACATGGTTTATACATCTTTAGTAGATGGATGATCCTTTCAGTATTTTGTTGTATAATCCCTCCATCCTCCATTGTACAATATTCTACTTTCTTTGCTGCTCAGTAAAGGGATAATTAATTCTAAACATGAATTTAGAATAATTGTAATAGTAATTTCTAAAATAGCCAGCCTGAAGAGCTCAGAGATGAGCTCTTAGGGTGGAGTCTGGTTACAGCCAGGTTTGGAGCATATTAAGAGAAACTAACAAAGAAAGATTATGCTTACTTCCAGCCTGAGCTGCTGCCTCAGAAGCATAGAGAAGAAAACAAGTCCCCACAGAATTTTCACTACAGTATGTTGCGTCTAATAAAACAAAACAAGTAACCAAATAAATAGACAATTACTCTCAAGAAGCAAAGGGTACAAGAGCGCAAGCCAAAAGCTCGGGAAGAGCTTGCCTCAGACAGGAGGCTTATACTCTCCTGATTACAGTAAGAACAGAGTGTAGATTTTCTGGGATGTACATGTGGGCAGCTGCAGTAAAGCAACTCACACTGCCAAACGTCTATCTACTGAATTCTACTGATTTATATGAACTTGTTCCAATGAGACATTAAGATCTTAACATTTCCTATTTGATGGTAATTTATGCTCAACTTCTTAGACTCTTAGACATTAGGGCAAACTCAATTTTTGGTGTCTGTACTTCTTAAGGTTGGGAAACAGCTATAGGTTGTCCTGGGATGGATAACATAGCAAATCCCTCTCAACCTGCCTTAGAACCAGTACAGGTTGAGGGTTCTCAGAAAGCTATTTCTTTTCCTGTCTGGCAATTCCCAAATGGACCTCAGGATAGATTAGGAACAGTTCCTAATTTTTTGCTGACTTTTCTTCGATTCAAGGTAGGTTGCTTTGACCAGACTGTATGTTCACTAATTAGTATTTTGGCCTTTCATTCCCAGTTACTCTTTGTGTTCGTTTCCATACCCCTTTCTTTCCATTCTTTTACTGGCTAATGAATACTAGCTGAACTAGTTCCCTTTAATCAACTGCTCTCTGGCTTTCCTTTTCTGATTCTTCACAAGGAAGATGGTGACTTCAGATTTGGATCTTGCTGGGGCTAGATCACTGCCAATCCAACTGGCAGCCTCCTTCCCTGCTCGGGTTCCCATCAAGGTAGCAATCCCATATCCTGGAGTAGCTAGCTTCTCTGCAAGGTGCCAAGGTTGTTAAACTCACTCCACTACTTTGGAAAGCAAGAGACATCCAGAGGCATTTGTAGCATTTGCAGTGTTTGAAGAGAGGCTGGGGCTGCTAAGTGAGGGCATCTGTTTTTCCCAAGCGGCTATCTAGGTCAAGTTTTCCAACATCTGAACTTTTCCTACCCACTCACTTGTGGATTTTTCAGATAAAGCATGTGTTGTCAAACAACAGTCAATATGCCAGTGTTGCATCCATGGATAGCCTCAGTGGGGCAAGGGACTCTTGTGATCCAAACCTAACCAACTCTTAAGACCCAAACACAAAATAGACAAGGCATAAAACCCAAAGTTCCTGGGGAATGAAGGGAATTTTTTTCAGTGGGAGAGAAGAACCAAGAACAAATGCTAAGTGTAGTCAGGAATAACCAGACAATAGCAATTGTCAGCATTTAGCATCAGTGATGATAAATTTGCATTTTTGCAGGTTATAAATAACAATTCCACAGGATCTTCATTGAGCCCTTTTGAAAAATTTTACCGGCAATCATGTCCCGAACATGCCAAACCCAAGGCTGTGTTATCCTACACAAGAGGGATTTTCTTTGTGAAAGGTAAGTCATTTCTGAAACATATGACTAGAAGATCCAATTCATCATTTAGGGCATACCAGCTACTCACACTGAAGCTGGGGTCATCCCAAACTGGAGAAAACTTCATTCTCCTGAAACTACTAAATTATGCTGCCTAGAGAATACATTTACATAGCTCAGTGCTAAGTAATTTGGTTAAGTCCAGAAAATGGGCAGGAAATGCCAGGGCTGGGCTGACATGGGTGCCCTGAATTACAGCATCACTTTGAATGAGACTATTATTTACTTTTTAAAGTAAATATCGTGTGACAAAATCAGCCTTATACAAACCAGCTGAAGTGTGTGATGTAACCATGTTAACACGTTTTTATAGTCCTGGAAGAACGCAATAGGATTAGGTCTATCAGTAATCATGTAAAGAAGCTGAGTATACATTCCAGATGTTCATTATGTCCCAATCATCTTCTGGGAGCAGAGTGGAGGCTTTCTCCTTGCCCAGGAAGTCTGATTTTAGTAACTGAGACAGAGAAACACTTGAAATATGATACATGTGGAATTATAATGCTAAATCCCATAGTTCCAGTTAAGTAAGTGTACGTGTGCAAAACAAAACAAACACGTAAAAAGCAGTGGGAAGAAAGAGAAAAAGAAAAGAAAGAGCAAGCAAAGGCAATACTGAAGGACCTTTCCATCTGAGATCTTTCTTTTTCACTTTAGTCTCATGGTGCCATGCTCATTTCTACTGTCAAACGGACATTTGCCAGAAATTTCTAGGGACAAGGAATGCAAATGCAGATAGAGATCACCTTGACTGTATCACTGAGTATCCAAACTTTGTAAAATCAGACCTTTCAGTGTCCTGCACTGTCAGAACAAGAGGCTTCTATTTGTTGTGTTGCTTACATTTCAGAATGTCCTCCAAAAGGAGACATTCTAAGCAACCCCTAAAGAGTCATCTTAAGAAGAATTTAGATTTGGGACACATGGGCGGCTCAGTCTGTTAAGCATCCAGCTCTTGATTTTGGCTCAGGTCATGATCTCGTGGTTTGTGAGTTCAAGCTCCGCGTTGGGCTTTGTGGTGACAGCAAGGAACCAGCATGGGATTCTCTCTCTCCCTCTCTCTCTGCCCCTCCTCAGCTTCTGCACTTTCTCTCAAAATGAATAAATAAACATTAAAAAATAAAAGAAGTATTTAGATTCTTTGTAGATATCTGCTTTACAATGTTCTCTATCCTGGAGGGTAATGTATTGAATCACACCAGCTTTTTATTTTGAAGTTATTATAAATCAGTACAACTTCCAAGCCCTTTACAAATAAGCCTAAACGTACCTTTGCAAACAAAAGTACCTCTTGTTCCATAACTCATCTGTCCATCGGACCAAATTAGACTGCTTACTATACTCTAGACATGTGTTGCCCCATTTGTACCTTCTGCTCCTACTAACGTCATTTTCATCCTTACCTCAACCTCAGCACATTTGGCTTGAAAATTCTGGCATGTTTTCCACCTATCCTTCCTTAATCCTCCTGCCATTTCTTCCACGCCCTCCTCACCCCTGCACTGGCTAGAAGTGATGATTCATCCCTGTAAACTCCCATATCACTTGTTCATGCCCTTCTCCTCTTGTATGCATTTGTATAGGCATACAGACACTTATTTGTATATTTATTCCTTCATTCATAAGATAGTCATTGAGCATAATAGGCAACATGGTAAGAAGTAGAAATACAATCTATATTCTTCTAGCTGCATTCTTCTATCCAGTGCCTGGGTTAATTGATTGTGTCACTGACCCACTTTGAAAAAAGGCCTCCTAGAAACACAAAGGGAAAGTGTGCTGTGGGCACTAACTGTGGGCTTTAACTAAACAACATGAACCCAAAGTAACTTTTTTTTTTAAATGCAGGTAGAAAATAGGTTAGACTTAAGAGATGGTAAATAATTTAAATTTGAAATAAGATTAAAAATGTAAGAATCTAGAAGTAGTTCTTTAAAAGAAATTACCTGTTATGATAATCATGGTTAAAGGACCAATAATAAAAACTAAAATCTCAAGTTGCTTAAACTTTTTAGCTGGCAGAATAAGCTTAGTACTAAGAGTTGAATCAAAGTTTCCTCATTTAAAGTTGTAGTTTGTATAAATTGAAACAAATATTCAAATGTTCTTGAAAAATGAGCAAGCAAATGGATTAACAGTTAACTTATCTAAATGGCACAGATAAAGATTTGACTGTGTTTTACTATATTTGCCATGGGCTGGATAAGGTTTTGTCATGCATTCCTGGTGACGTTACTTGAACACAGTAAGTCTTCCAAAGCCACCTCTGTAGTCTGAAGTCTCCACAGAGCATACAACTCTCCAGTGTAGATATTTGTATCCCAGTTGGTACCCTCCTAACCATTACCCCCAGTCCAAATCCCCAAGCTCTAAGACCAGGGAGCTCAAAATCAACCATTCTGAACCACATTCTCTTTTTGTGTTGGCATCATGCTTGTGAGTGCTGCCACATGAGGTCAGTTTCTGATTCTAGAGAGGGAGCAGTTATGGTTCTAATTGAAAGCAGTGAGCATTCATGGAACTCCTACTATGTGTCCCACTCCATTAGTTGGCACCAGGAGGACACAGAGAAATGCATGACATGATCTATGACTTGGAGGAGCTAGCTCTTTTGATTTAAGAGACACTAAACACACAAAAAAATTAGAGATGATATAGCCATGAAGTATTAAATTGAACATGTGATGATGAATTCCTAGATTATGTGATTATTGGTATGTATTTATTGCTATGGTCAGCAGAGAGGGGAGAATGGGCCCTTGACCTTGGCTAGCAATCATACTTCATTTCCTTTATCTGTTCACTCACCTCCTCTTATAGATGGTGGTTTTCATTTTCTCTCATCTCTCAAATTCTCTACCACCTCTACCACCATCCTCACTCTTAGTTGACTTACTTCCTGTTTCATCAAAAAGATAGAAGCATCAAAAGAGACTTCCTACAACCTCCTCCCATAGTATTCTTTTGTCCACCCATTTTTTTGTAGCCACATACTGTGGCTTTCCCACTAGCAGATGTACATGCCCATGCTCCTAGTTGAGACTAATCACCTTTGCCTTCCCTCTTGCCTGTTCAAGGACCTCACTCTAGAAATTCTTCCCTTCTCTCCTGTATTCTCAATTGGTCCTCCCTCCTGCATCATTCTCACTAGCACATAAATATGCTTGCCCTTCTCCCATCTTGATTCTACCTTCCCATCCAGCTGCCAGCTCATCTCTCTCTCTCCTTTTACCTTTCCGTTGTTGGACTTTTCCCTACTGAATTAAAAATGTGTATATTGTTATAGGGAGTAGGGGAAATCACAGTGTTATCAGTGGTAAGAATTCCTAAAGGTCTGATTCCAACTGAATAGAAATAATCTTTTCTTTAGGAAAAAAAAGCACTTCTTAAAAGTAGGTAGAGTAAAAAGAAAATTGGAATAAAAGGAAGGGCTTTGTATTGCAGTGTGACTTCATAGCCAATATCCTAGCAAGTGGGTTAATGTCCACAGGCCTCAGTTCCTTCATGCAGCTACGATTTCTTGGAATACGTAAACATTTAGAACACAAATCATTGGTGAATTAGATACTGCTTCTTATGTTACTGAATTATAATTATGATAATTTTAGTTTATTGGCAGAAAATAATTTAATCTGGGGCACCTGGGTGGCTCAGTTGGTTGAGCGTCCAACTTCGGCTCAGGTCATGATCTCGCGGTCTGTGAGTTCGAGCCCTGCATCAGGCTCTGTGCTGACAGCTCAGAGCCTGAAGCCTGCTTCCGATTCTGTGTCTCCCTCTCTCTCTGCCACTTCCCCACTCAAGCTCTGTCTCTCTCTCTCTGTGAAAAATAAATAAACATTAAAAAAAAAGAAAATAATTTTATCTAGTTCACAGAACTGAACCAAAATTGTGTTAGATGTAGATGGAAAGCTATTTGAGAAAACTCATAGAAAATCAGAAGCTGCAATAGACAAAGCTTAATTGGTAAATTGCCAAGAAAGTTTCTAAAACAGACAATCTGTAGACATCTAGAAGAAGCACATGAACCACTCATTAGTACATATGGACTCTCAGCCTCAAAGACAGGAAAGCCAATGTCATCTTTTCATCTTACTACTGAGTATGTGGAAACTTAGATGGCAAATACAGAAAACCATAACAACCTTCCCTCTTCGTGACTAAACCTTATTACTTGACATCATAGAAGAAACTATAGAAATGCAAAGCCAACACTTAAAATAAATACTATGCATATCCTTGTGGAGGGGTGGAGGAGGAGTGATAGCAAGGAAAAGCACATATTTGCTATCAGTGCTTAATGTACCATGTTTCAAGACAAGAATCAGAAGTACAGTATTGAGAGACTCATGGTATTTCAGTATTGGAAGGGACCTTAGAAACCACAAGTCCACCTGACTATTCATTTGATATCTTACTGAAATGGAGAATGGGAGATCTGATGAGGGATAATGTACAGAATAATGAAGTACAGTGATCTCAACTGGGCAACAGAACAAGAAAGAAGAAATGTATCTTTGCTATATATGTTCACTAATATGGCACTTTGTGGAAGAGGTAGGTGAATAAATAGAATGGCCTCTTGGACACATTGATGGGCACTTGCCTGGGAAAAAGATTTCTTCTAGATTTGTGTGCCTCAGAAAAGAGAGGCAACACTAAAAGAAAGGAAGTTTAGACATAGATTTTTGGGTGGATAGGCCAAGCTTCAAGATGGTCTAGGTTGGGACATAGAAGCATTGTGTTGGAAAGAGTAAATAACCCCAAATTAAGTGTCACAGAACTTGATACAAGACCTGGATTTAAATCCCAGAAGTATTGCCAAATAGTTCTATGACCTTGGATATTTACTCATTCTCTCTGAGCTTTTCTATCTATAATCTCAGGTTGAAGCAGACTGAGACTTAAATCCCAGCAGCATCATTAACTGCTGGTATGATTTTGGGCTAGTTATTTATTCTCTGGAAAACTACTTACCTATAAAATTAGGATATGGATACATACTTCATGGATTGAGCACACAAAAAGTGCTAGTAAAGTAGATGTTGTTAGTGTGAGAATGTTTATATACATTGAGTACAAACCACTAACATAAAGTTTTCCAATTTGGAACCTATTTTGTGCTATCTGTATACAGAGTTTCCCGATGGCCTCTCTTTAGTAGAAAAATTGGGTCAAGGTCAAGGTGACCTGTTTCAAACCAATTTGGATGTTCTCAAATTTATTTAAGCCTTGATAGATAAGCTAGCTAATATGAATGATTGCAATGTCCATAGGAAATATCACCTACTATAAAATTTACTATCCCTGTCATTAATCCACAGTGGACACCTAATAGCTATCCAAAAGAATTTCAGATTCTGAAATTTCATTCAAACTGAAAATAGTCACATTGATCTCTCTGTCATATTTGTTAGCTTTAATTTAGAAAGACATTACATTAAATATTAGTGTTTATCTTATTTTGATGATTTGTTTATTTTTGATGATTTGATGATTAGCATTTATCTTATTTTGATGATTTGAGTAGCAACTGTAATTTTTGTTCTGCCATGTTAACTCTCTAGACAATTAGCTGAGGTGAAGTGGAGGAACATACATAAATATGGATCAGAGGAGGCAAGATGTAAAGGCCCAAATCCCTTCCCTCCATATACTTAAGGAAAACAGCCTCACTTAGAAGTACAAACAGTCGCTGTAAAGGTTCCAGTTTATGCAGAGGTTAATAGGAATTGCTTTGGGGTTCCTTAAAAGGCTAACAGAGCTTCTCGTGCTTTTTAGCAAGACCATGTTGCTTTCCAACACTTCCCACCTCATTACTGAAAACTGCTTCAGAGACCAGTCACAGAAAGGAGACTACAACCAGAGCTGGTTACTAACTTCCCTCTAAAAGACTACATAGACTAACCCCATCATGTTTTTGATCCTTGTTTACATTTCAGGTCACATCTCATAATGAATATTCTTTATCCTGCTCTACACGTTCCTTAATCTGACTTAGTCTTCTGTATTCCTTCCCCAAACTCTTCAACTATGCTCTTTGGAACTCATGACATGTCATCAGCAAAACCCCCCATTTCTTCATCTTTTGCTTCCCCTTTTTACTCTAACTGAAACCCATCTGTCTCTTGAGGACAGCAATTTTTTCTAGTCTTCTCTTGAAACTTTTATTTTTTCATGTTATATTTCATAAACAGAAGTGTCTGGAAATGATGGATAGATGTCCTTTTTATTCCCCATGACAATTTTCTGATTTTGCTCTTTCTTTCCCAAGCTACTCTACTTCCAGCTCCTGGGGAGCACAAGCTATCAGAATATGCCACCTTCTATCCCACCTTATTGCTATTACCCATTGTCTTCCTAGTCATTCCCTTTGATTCATTGAAGATTTGTTTTCTGGATCATTGTCTTTCCTTCCATCATTGTTCTTGTAACCATTCTTGAGGACTATAGCATCCATATGAACAATCCATCTGATAATGTGGTCTTTGAACTCCTTGGCTTCCTTGCATCCAATCATCTGTTCCTCCACTCTGTCTCAGCTATCACCCACCTTCCACATGCACACACTATACCCTAGAGATTTCTATTTCAATTACTACTCTCTTGGGTATCTCAGTTGGTAGAGCATCAGATGTTTAATCCGAGGGTTCAGGGTTCAAGTTTATGTTTGGGGGTTTGTGGCTTTTGCCACTTACTTAGGTGACCAAGTATTATTCCTCAAAATTCCAATGCAAAAGCATGCTTTCACTTTAAATTGAATTCAATTTAAATTGAATTCAATCCATTTTCCATTGTTTTCAGAATATGTTAGATAAACATGTTCTCAGGGAAGAAAAAAAAGAATCATCTCCAAAATCCCTATTCCAAGTATACCTACCACTGCCTGCATACCATCTTCTATCTTTCCAGTTTACTTCTTTCAGTACTCTTCCTCTAACCATTCTTAACCCCACTGGGATATCCAATCCTTTGATTCTACCATATTTCCCTGTCTTATTCCCTCATGCCCTTGCTTCCCTCTCTACCAATTTAGGTTCCATGACCTGGCACTTTAATCCATCCCTATGTGTATATATACCTTGTCCATCCCTCCTCCCACCATATTTGTCAGGCAAAAACCTAACTCTAAATCTCTGTTGATTCCCTAGCTGCACCTTATCAGTTGAATGTGGCTAACAAAAACACATAATCAGGCTGAGCAGCCTCACATCAGATTTTTTTCCCCTAAAACATCAAATCAACCTACAGTACAGTAGGTTGTACTGCTTGGAAATCTAAGACCTTTCCAGAAATAATGTGAAGAATATTGAGGAAGGGGATAATACTACAAACAAGAAGACTGGGTAGGATTCAGATGAAAGAATCAGAAAAGAGATGGTGGGCCATGAACTAGAGAAATAGTCACAGGAATGTTGGTTAGAGAATATTTTCCAAAAACATTTAGGAAGCAGAATTTGCAAGATTTGGTGAGTGAAACTTGACTTGGGAAATTAGATAATCAGTTTGGCTCATATCATGAACCATCAGGTAGAAGCTAGAGATAATGGACAAATGAAGTCATTCTAGATTTAAGATTTTACCCAGAGTATTTCATTGGATGATTGGAGGGGACTTCATAGGAAGGTTATTGTTCATAGGAAGTTGTTCATTTCTGTTGTTCATAGGTTGTTGTTCATTTCTTTACACTTCATCTTTCAACAAACTTCCTACCTAAGACTTCTCAAAAATAGTCTTTGTAGTTTCTCTCCATTCCTGTTTGTGAGGCTTCCATTCTACTATCCTTTGTTATTTATAACTTCCAGTTTGAAGGGATGAAGACAAGATATTGATCCCTAATAATTAAAAAAAAAAAAATCATGCATTTAAAAAGGAAAAACAATTCAAAGAAAACTGAGTAAGAACTTCAAAGTAGGGCATATGCTAATTTCAGTTTGGGAATTTTAATTTTCCTATTAAGTGATAGGGTCAATAGGCAATTGATTATAATTGTTAAAGATGTAGACCTGGGAATTGTATCTATTGTTTTTACCCACTTAGAATTCATTATTCCTTCTGTTAACAACATCCTGATATTTTCTGGGAAGTTACCCCTGTCCCTCTCAGCAGCTTACCACTCTCCACTCCCTTATCTTCCTATGCTTATCTTCCTTTGTTTGTTTCTTTTATTTGTTTATTGACTATATCTCCCTCTGTAATATAAGCTCCATGAGCCTAGGGACTTTGACTCTGTTGGTCACTATTGCATTCCTAGAACAAAGAACTGGGCACATAGTAAGTGCTCAATGTATGTTAAATAAACACCAGTTTTTTTGAGGTTGACCTCATTCCTGCCTCCAGAAATGGTGATATGACTCAGGATTAACAAGTAATCATATTACTTTGTTGGAGACAATGATTGGTTTAGGATGGGCACATAAACCAATATGGCCCTGGAACTGAAAGCATGTATTTTTGGAGCTTTAAGGGACCACATAGAGGGACGTGGACTAGAAGCAAAACCAAGTTGGATGGAAGCAGACTTAAGAGAGAAAGAGAATGAAGCCAAATCCTCATAACATTATTTAAGATCCTGGGGCAAGACAAACATGTTACATGAACCAATAAATTCTATCTTTTGTTTAACATTGTTCAACATCACTTAAGTTGAATTGCATTTTCTGCCATTTATAACCTAGAGTCCTGACTAATGCTGGTTGTAACTGAAGTATTGTAAATAGATTACATCACATGGGCAGGACAGATAGTGAGATAATAGAACACCAGGAAAAACCGTATTTATGGATGAATGGAAGAAGGAGACTAAAAAGAATAGCTTAAAATGTAAAAGAAGAATCAGTACTATCTAGCTCACAGAAATTAAGTGAAGAAGGAATCTTGGAAAGGAAGAGGAAAGGTTAGAAGTATTAAACTCAGAGTCACCTAGAAGGCTTGCTGAAACACAGATTACTGGGCCCCACCCCAGCATTTCTAATTCAGTAAGTCTTGAGTGGAGCCCAAGAGTTTAAATCTCTCAAGAGTTCCCAGGTGATGTATGTATGTATGTATGTATGTATTGATTGATTGCTTGCTGGTCTGGGGACCACCTTTGAGAACCACTGCTATGGAGATTTTGAAGAAGGTTGAAATGTGAAAAGAGTTTATTCGACTTGAAAATATGGAAAAGGAGAACAGTACATGTATTTGTGGTGGGTGGGTGAAGATGCAGGGAGTTTGGAGTGATGGGGAGGTGGAGTAAAGGCAGTGAGGATAGGCAATTATTTCAAGGCATAAAATTATCAAAGAAATTAGAGAGGGAGCGAGTTTGAGGGAATGACCCAAAAAGCACCTCTTAATTAAAGTTGGGAAAGATCTGGGTATGTTTATTTGCTAAAAACAAAGGTCTGTAGTGAAGCCTTGGGAAAATGAAGACACAAGAGGTATAGGAGGTGAGCCCTAGAGTAATGAGTTGGAGGAGACCAGAGAAATAGGTGAGGTCCTTGAGTCCTCTCAGTAATCGAGAGCAGAAGATGGAGCAGATATGGAGAGATTTGTGGATGGAGGAGCCCATGTTTGGATTGCCCAGTTTTTCCCCTTAAAATAGGAAAAAGCTTAATGTGCTTAGATTAAGGCAAAAGGTAGAAGCTCAGGGGGGTTAAAGAAAAAGGAGAAAGTTTAAAATAGCTGCTGAGAAAAATGGGGGAAAGTTGACTGTGGGCAAGCATCAGGTCATATTCAGAGCAACCAGGGCTCAGCTGTGGTTGGAGTCCATGATTTTAGAATGGAGCTACTTCTTCCCAGCAAAGCTTGGCAGCCTGGTTTAGGAGCAGAGAAGGCAGACTGTGGCATTTGTCCAGAATAGGGGTGACTTTCCTTCTTGTTCTTTTAAGAACAATAATACCTCCATTAATTAGTGCTCTGGGAATAAAGTTCTTTACTATTAAAACAGGCAGTCTGAAAAACAAAAACATGTCCATAAATCACGAAAGCAGAACACTTGTAGCTGTATGACAGAATTGCTTGCTTACTACACAGTTTCTTTTTGTACTGGACAAGACCCTAGTCTCGATCACCATGTGAAATCTCTGAAGAATATCTTCTGTCCTAGGTCCCTTTGACCTACTTCAAAGGTCTGACATCTCCTGTTCTCTTCAATCCCATCCATCTACAAACCTGGGGAGGATTTGATAATCAGTCTTGTTGCTGCTGATAACAGATTTTTGGAATCCCTCACTTGTGTGTTTCTTTAGTCAAGATTATGCATTTTCAATGCTTTTCCTCTGACTGTGGAGTAATATTGGACTTCCTTTTCTTAGAAGCAATTTAAGTGTCAACTTAAAGGAGGAGGAATACAGGCAATGGAGGTACGTCTGATCTGTAGTGCTTCATATTGTATCCAGGGGCCAGCTAAGTGCCTGAAACATAGAGAATACTCAAGAAGTATCTATTGAACAAATGAACAAGTGAATAAAAAACCCAATAAAACAGATAGTGAGTTGGAGTGGGGATGGAATTGAAATGGGGATGGGATCAGACATTGTTTGTGGAGGTGCAAATTATCACAAATTTTGTGGAGGGTACTTTTAAATTGTGTTTCCTCAGAAGTAAGCTCTGAGACAAAGATTTGAGAGCAAGTAGTTTACTTAGTAGGTGATCCCATGTAGCACTGGTAAAGGCGAGGGAAGGGAAGGAAGCCAATAAAAGGGTACGTTAATGAGAGGGCTATCATTGTGGACAGCTGAGGCTCAGTTCCACTACAGACCTCAGTATAGAGATGTTCCCTGCCAATGGGTGAAGAAAGTGGGGGCATTTATTTGTCATTGACTGAGGACTTCTCTTTGGTATGTTCAGTTCCCAGCTTTTCTGGCCTACCCGAGAGCACTCAAAACACACTTTGACAGCCAGGGAAATCCCTCAGACAAAGCCGTGCAGGTGCTTGTAGTAGGAAGCCATTAGTGACTAAGGAAAGGGTATGGTGGGGCATCGGAAACGAAGGGCCTGTATGGCACTATATTTCAAAAATTTAAATGCTCATACCCTTCCATGCAATATTTCCAATTCTATAAATTTATGCACTTGATAAATGCATACAACTGCACAAATACATACACATATACACACAATATTCACTGCCTAATTATTTGTAGTAGCAAAATTTTGGACACAGTTTCAATGTCTATCAATGTAAGAGACTGATTAAACAAATTATTGCCAACCATATATTGGAATCCTATGTGGCTGCTAAATAAATAAGAAGGTTCTATCTGTATGGATACAGAAAGATCATCAATGTGTATTATTAATATAGAAAAGCAATATTTATAATGGCTTGAATAATATGCTACCATATGTGTAAAAATGTGTGTATGTATGTGTGTATGTGTGTGTGTGTGTGTGTGTGTGTGTATATATATATATATATATATATATATATATATATATATAAAATATCACTGGAAGGATGTAGAAGAAACTGCACACAGTAATTCCCCTAACATGGAAATTGAGAAGAATGAGAGACAAGATAGACAAGGTGAAAGAGGAAAAACATTATTTTTACTATAGTATGTTGTATTGTGTAATTTTTTTAATATGCTCAAGTAGGACCTATTTTAAGAAATTAAAATGTTAAGTGAATTGGGGTAGTTGTGTATGTATGTGTGTATGTGTAGATTGTAGTTAATGAAACAAAATAGAAACTTTTCTTCCTATTTCCATTCCCACCTTCTAATCTTAAGGGAATTGAATATGAAAGGATTCCAGCAATTTTCTTGAACTCTTAGATGTCCTAATGCTGAGATTATTCTGCTCCCAGCCAATCATGAGAATGACCTCCTTCATACTTCTTCTGCTGTTGCACTATTCTCAGGTCTCTGCTTTCCTGTGAACCAAAGAAATGACGGCTGATAACTTTTTAAGGTAAACACAAACAACAAATAAGTTCTGGCACAAGCTGGACTAGATATTCTTGATAAGACATTGCCAGCAGAAATGTTCTCATCCTTGAGGAAAGTCCCTCGAGTGGTCCTGACACTCCGGGGCAGGGAAATCACTCCTTAGGGGTGCCCAGAATGTCTCAACACTTGGCTGGGCAGTGGCATGTCACAGAAGTGGCTAATACAGATCTTCATTTTGAGGAACTGGTGCTTTCTCTGAAGCGCTGGGGCTGGAGGAACTAATTTTCCCTAACAAAACTGGTGACCTATTGCTGTTTCTTCTGCTTTCTCAGCCTCTCCATGGAAGAGAGGATTAATCAGCTAATTGCTCAGTTTAATCAGTCCAGGCAGTCACATTTAACATTGACTTCCCAGATTAGATGGTTTAATCTTTGGCAGGGAGATGGGGAAGAGGTACAGAATTCCCATTTTTCTTAGTCGGCACCACTGAAGAATAATAAAGATCTTAATTTCACATCTGGATCATTGCTACAGCAAACCTTAAATGCTCTTTCTGTCTCCAGTGTTGCCATTTTAAAAGTTATCTTCCAAGATGTGACCATTGTAATCTTTCTAGAATGTGGGTATAACTCTGATGATCCATTTCTTGAAACCCTTCAGTGGAAGCCTATTTTCCTATAAAGTAAAATACATTCCACTAAGCAGGGTACTCACAGTCTCTCATGGTCCAGCCCATGCCAACTTCTATAGCTATATCACTTACCAGTTCCCATCCTTTTGTATTTTCAGCAGTGACAATGGATCCCTATATGCTGCTCATGTTCTGCCATATTTCAAAGCACAGAGACACTGTCCCTGGTCCTTTAGGTTCTCATGGACCCATTAGAATCCTTCTGTCTCATAGTACTTATAACACTGTATTGTAATTCCATGTTTGTCCATATCCTTTATTAGATGGCAAGCTTTTCTAGATAAAGGCAGTCTCTTATTTTTATATTCCCATGTAGTAGGTAATCACTAAAAGTTACTTACATAGACTAATTTCCCTCTACCCTATTTCCATCAAGTGCCTGTGCTTGAATGCCTTAAGCTTGTGTCCTTTGTAGACATCTCATTCTATTTTCATGATGGATAAGAATAGTGTTACAGGTTGGGTTCCTCAAGAAAAATATTCTGAAATGGAGATTTACATGCAGGAAGTTTTGGTGGAGGTTTCTCAGGATCTGCACCTGTGGAGGAAGTGAAAGAAGCAGATTGGGAAGAGAGAGAAGCTGTGCTGTGGCACAGCAGCAGGAAGGCCTTAGTTGACCTCAGAGAGTTCTGAAGCAGGGGCAGCCCTTCAGAGTTGGCCCAGGTCAGGGGAAGGAGGCTGAGCTTTCATGTCTCTACATCAACCAGATGTTGGATGCAGGCTGCTCCTGGAGAGAGCCATGACCTTAGGCAAGGTGTCTCTTTTCAGCCAAGGGCAATTACAGTAGGGACCTGAAAATTGAGAGCCACTGGTGAGCAACATACGCAGCACTTGAGTGAATACGCCTTTCTTTCCTGCAGGGAAATCTGGGCAGTGCAGATCCTGCATCAACTCTGTATCAACTGCAAATGTGGACTCTGGAGTTAGAATACCTGTGTTCAAGTGTGAGCTCCACCATTTGTTAAGTGTTCCAGTTATCTGTCACTATGTGACAGACTTAAAACATAATAATGTGTTGGCTTAAAACATAATGGCTTAAAAACAATCATCATTTATTTATGGCATAAATCTGCAATTTGGGTAAGGTTCAGTGGCTCATCTCTCTTTTGCACGGTATCAGCTGGGGGTGGCACATTTAAGGTTGGAAGACCTACTTCCAAGATGGCTCATTTACATGGCTGACAATTTAAACAGAGACCTCTCCATCTGAGAGCTTGGGCTGTCTTGTAGCTTGGTGGTTGAATTCCAAGGATGAGTAGTTCAAGATAACTGGGCAAAAGCTGTATTATCTTTTACGACCTAGCCTCAGAAGGCACAGAGTATCACATTTTGATAGAGGAGTGCCTTCCCCTTCTCCCAGAACCCCAAATCTCATCTCGTTATGGCATCAAGTACAGTCATTTGAGTATTTATTCTGATGACTTGTGACTAGAGAAGCAAATTATCTGCTCTTCTCATAGCCAACATATAATTTGTTTTTTTTGTTTTTTTTTATTTATATATGAAATTTATTGTCAAATTGGTTTCCATACAACACCCAGTGCTCATCCCAAAAGGTGCCCTCCTCAATACCCATCACCCACCCTCTCCTCCCTCCCACCCCCCATCAACCCTCAGTTTGCTCTCAGTTCTCAACAGTCTCTTATGCTTTGGCTCTCTCCCACTCTAACCTCTTTTTTTTCCTTCCCCTCCCCCATGGGTTCCTGTTAAGTTTCTCAGGATCCACATAAGAGTGAAACCATATGGTATCTGTCTTTCTCTGTATGGCTTATTTCACTTAGCATCACACTCTCCAGTTCCATCCACGTTGCTACAAAAGGCCATATTTCATTTTTTCTCATTGCCACGTAGTATTCCATAGTGTATATAAACCACAATTTCTTTATCCATTCATCAGTTGATGGACATTTAGGCTCTTTCCATAATTTGGCTATTGTTGAGAGTGCTGCAATGAACATTGGGGTACAAGTGCCCCTATGCATCAGTACTCCTGTGTCCCTTGGATAAATTCCTAACAGTGCTATTGCTGGGTCATAGGGTAGGTCTATTTTTAATTTTCTGAGGAACCTCCACACTGCTTTCCAGAGCGGCTGCACCAATTTGCATTCCCACCAACAGTGCAAGAGGGTTCCCGTTTCTCCACATCCTCTCCAGCATCTATAGTCTCCTGATTTGTTCATTTTGGCCACTCTGACTGGCGTGAGGTGATACCTGAGTGTGGTTTTGATTTGTATTTCCCTGATAAGGAGCGACGCTGAACATCTTTTCATGTGCCTGTTGGCCATCCGGATGTCTTCTTTAGAGAAGTGTCTATTCATGTTTTCTGCCCATTTCTTCACTGGGTTATTTGCTTTTCGGGTGTGGAGTTTGGTGAGCTCTTTATAGATTTTGGATACTAGCCCTTTGTCCGATATGTCATTTGCAAATATCTTTTCCCATTCCGTTGGTTGCCTTTTAGTTTTGTTGGTTATTTCCTTTGCTGTGCAGAAGCTTTTTATCTTCATAAGGTCCCAGTAATTCACTTTTGCTTTTAATTCCCTTGCCTTTGGGGATGTGTCGAGGAAGAGATTGCTACGGCTGAGGTCAGAGAGGTCTTTTCCTGCTTTCTCCTCTAAGGTTTTGATGGTTTCCTGTCTCACATTCAGGTCCTTTATCCATTTTGAGTTTATTTTTGTGAATGGTGTGAGAAAGTGGTCTAGTTTCAACCTTCTGCATGTTGCTGTCCAGTTCTCCCAGCACCATTTGTTAAAGAGACTGTCTTTTTTCCATTGGATGTTCTTTCCTGCTTTGTCAAAGATGAGTTGGCCATACGTTTGTGGGTCTAGTTCTGGGGTTTCTATTCTATTCCATTGGTCTATGTGTCTGTTTTTGTGCCAATACCATGCTGTCTTGATGATGACAGCTTTGTAGTAGAGGCTAAAGTCTGGGATTGTGATGCCTCCTGCTTTGGTCTTCTTCTTCAAAATTACTTTGGCTATTCGGGGCCTTTTGTGGTTCCATATGAATTTTAGGATTGCTTGTTCTAGTTTCGAGAAGAATGCTGGTGCAATTTTGATTGGGATTACATTGAATGTGTAGATAGCTTTGGGTAGTATTGACATTTTGACAATATTTATTCTTCCAATCCATGAGCAGGGAATGTCTTTCCATTTCTTTAAATCTTCTTCAATTACCCTCATAAGCTTTCTATAGTTTTCAGCATACAGATCCTTTACATCTTTGGTTAGATTGATTCCTAGGTATTTTATGCTTCTTGGTGCAATTGTGAATGGGATCAGTTTCTTTACTTGTCTTTCTGTTGCTTCATTGTTAGTGTATAAGAATGCAACTGATTTCTGTACATTGATTTTGTATCCTGCAACTTTGCTGAATTCATGTATCAGTTCTAGCAGACTTTTGGTGGAGTCTATCGGATTTTCCATGTATAATATCATGTCATCTGCAAAAAGCGAAAGCTTGACTTCATCTTTGCCAATTTTGATGCCTTTGATTTCCTTTTGTTGTCTGATTGCTGATGCTAGAACTTCCAGCACTATGTTAAACAACAGCGGTGAGAGTGGGCATCCCTGTCGTGTTCCTGATCTCAGGGAAAAAGCTCTCAGTTTTTCCCCGTTGAGGATGATGTTAGCTGTGGGCTTTTCATAAATGGCTTTTATGATCTTTAAGTATGTTCCTTCTATCCCGACTTTCTCAAGAGTTTTTATTACGAAAGGGTGCTGGATTTTGTCAAAGGCCTTTTCTGCATCGATTGACAGGATCATATGGTTCTTCTCTTTTTTTTTGTTAATGTGATGTATCACGTTGATTGATTTGCGAATGTTGAACCAGCCCTGCATCCCAGGAATGAATCCTACTTGATCATGGTGAATAATTCCTTTTATATGCCGTTGAATTCGATTTGCTAGTATCTTATTGAGAATTTTTGCATCCATATTCATCAGGGATATTGGCCTGTAGTTCTCTTTTTTTACTGGGTCTCTGTCTGGTTTAGGAATCAAAGTAATACTGGCTTCATAGAATGAGTCTGGAAGTTTTCCTTCCCTTTCTATTTCTTGGAATAGCTTGAGAAGGATAGGTATTATCTCTGCTTTAAACGTCTGGTAGAACTCCCCTGGGAAGCCATCTGGTCCTGGACTCTTATTTGTTGGGAGATTTTTGATAACCGATTCAATTTCTTCGCTGGTGATGGGTCTGTTCAAGCTTTCTATTTCCTCCTGATTGAGTTTTGGAAGAGTGTGGGTGTTCAGGAATTTGTCCATTTCTTCCAGGTTGTCCAATTTGTTGGCATATAATTTTTCATAGTATTCCCTGATAATTGTTTGTATCTCTGAGGGATTGGTTGTAATAATTCCATTTTCATTCATGATTTTATCTATTTGGGTCATCTCCCTTTTCTTTTTGAGAAGCCTGGCTAGAGGTTTGTCAATTTTGTTTATTTTTTCAAAAAACCAACTCTTAGTTTCGTTGATCTGCTCTACAGTTTTTTTAGATTCTATATTGTTTATTTCTGCTCTGATCTTTATTATTTCTCTTCTTCTGCTGGGTTTAGGCTGCCTTTGCTGTTCTGCTTCTAATTCCTTTAGGTGTGCTGTTAGATTTTGTATTTGGGATTTTTCTTGTTTCTTGAGATAGGCCTGGATTGCAATGTATTTTCCTCTCAGGACTGCCTTCGCTGCGTCCCAAAGCGTTTGGATTGTTGTATTTTCATTTTCGTTTGTTTCCATATATTTTTTAATTTCTTCTCTAATTGCCTGGTTGACCCACTCATTTGTTAGTAGGGTGTTCTTTAACCTCCATGCTTTTGGAGGTTTTCCAGACTTTTTTCTGTGGTTGATTTCAAGCTTCATAGCATTGTGGTCTGAAAGTATGCATGGTATGATTTCAATTCTTGTAAACTTATGAAGGGCTGTTTTGTGACCCAGTATATGATCTATCTTGGAGAATGTTCCATGTGCACTCGAGAAGAAAGTATATTCTGTTGCTTTGGGATGCAGAGTTCTAAATATATCTGTCAAGTCCATCTGATCCAATGTCTCATTCAGGGCCCTTGTTTCTTTATTGACCGTGTGTCTAGATGATCTATCCATTTCTGTAAGTGGGGTGTTAAAGTCCCCTGCAATTACCACATTCTTATCAATAAGGTTGCTTATGTTTATGAGTAATTGTTTTATATATTTGGGCGCTCCGGTATTCGGCGCATAGACATTTATAATTGTTAGCTCTTCCTGATGGATAGACCCTGTCACTATTATATAATGTCCTTCTTCATCTCTTGTTACAGCCTTTAATTTAAAGTCTAGTTTGTCTGATATAAGTATGGCTACTCCAGCTTTCTTTTGGCTTCCAGTAGCATGATAAATAGTTCTCCATCCCCTCACTCTCAATCTAAAGGTGTCCTCAGGTCTAAAATGAGTCTCTTGTAGACAGCAAATAGATGGGTCTTGTTTTTTTATCCATTCTGATACCCTATGTCTTTTGGTTGGCGCATTTAGTCCATTTACATTCAGTGTTATTATAGAAAGATATGGGTTTAGAGTCATTGTGATGTCTGTATGTTTTATGCTTGTAGTGATGTCTCTGGTACTTTGTCTCACAGGGTCCCCCTTAGGATCTCTTGGAGGGCTGGTTTAGTGGTGACAAATTCCTTCAGTTTTTGTTTGTTTGGGAAGACCTTTATCTCTCCTTCTATTCTAAATGACAGACTTGCTGGATAAAGGATTCTCGGCTGCATATTTTTTCTGTCTAGCACACTGAAAATCTCGTGCCAATTCTTTCTGGCCTGCCAAGTTTCAAAAGAGAGATCAGTCACGAGTCTTATAGGTCTCCCTTTATATGTGAGGGCACGTTTACCCCTTGCTGCTTTCAAAATTTTCTCTTTATCCTTGTATTTTGCCAGTTTCACTATGATATGTCGTGCAGAAGATCGATTCAAGTTACGTCTGAAGGGAGTTCTCTGTGCCTCTTGGATTTCAATGCCTTTTTCCTTCCCCAGTTCAGGGAAGTTCTCAGCTATTATTTCTTCAAGTACCCCTTCAGCACCTTTCCCTCTCTCTTCCTCCTCTGGGATACCAATTATGCGTATATTATTTCTTTTTAGTGTATCACTTAGTTCTCTAATTTTCCGCTCATACTCCTGGATTTTTTTATCTCTCTTTTTCTCAGCTTCCTCTTTTTCCATAACTTTATCTTCTAGTTCACCTATTCTCTCCTCTGCCTCTTCAATCCGAGCCGTGGTGGTTTCCATTTTGTTATGCATTTCGTT
This sequence comes from Puma concolor, assembly GCF_028749965.1. NCBI lineage: Eukaryota > Metazoa > Chordata > Mammalia > Carnivora > Felidae > Puma > Puma concolor. The sequence continues at coordinate 19,393,413 of NC_141673.1, read as the reverse complement.
TAAAGCGTTTTTCAGCTCCTCGTGACTGTTCCTTAGTCCCTTGATCTCTGTAGCAAGAGATTCTCTGCTGTCAGCTATACTGTTTTCAAGCCCAGCAATTAATTTTATGACTATTATTCTAAATTCACTTTCTGTTATATTATTTAAATCCTTTTTGATCAGCTCATTAGCTGTTGTTATTTCCTGGAGATTCTTCTGAGGGGAATTCTTCCGCTTGGTCATTTTGGATAGTCCCTGGCGTGGTGAGGACCTGCAGGGCACTTCCCCTGTGCTGTGGTGTATAACTGGAGTTGGTGGGCGGAGCCGCAGTCAGACCTGATGTCTGCCCCCAGCCCACCACTGGGGCCACAGTCAGACTGGTGTGTGCCTTCTCTTCCCCTCTCCTAGGGGCGGGATTCACTGTGGGGTGGGGTGGCCTGTCTGGGCTACTTGCACACTGCCAGGCTTGTGATGCTGGGGATCTGGCGTCTTAGCTGGGGTGGGTAGGCAAGGGGCACAGGGGCAGGAGGGGCAGGCTTAGCTTGCTTCTCCTTAGGTGATCCACTTCAGGAGGGGCCCTGTGGCAGCAGGAGGGAGTCAGATCCGCTGCCGGAGGTTTGGCTCCGCAGAAGCGCAGAGTTGGGTGTTTGCGCGGAGCGAGCAAGTTCCCTGGCAGGAACTGGTGCTCTTTGGGATTTTGGCTGGGGGATGGGTGGGGGAGATGGCGCTGGCGAGCGCCTTTGTTCCCCACCAAACTGAGCTCTGTCGTCCGGGGGCTCAGCAGCTCTCCTTCCCTTTGTCCTCCAGCCTTCCCCGCTTTCTGAGCAGAGCTGTTAACTTATGACCTCCCAGACGCTAAGTCGCGCTTGCTGTAGGAACACAGTCCGTCAGGCCCCTCCGCTTTTTGCAAGCCAGACTTGGGGGCTCTGCTTGGCTGGCGAGCTGCCCCTCCGCCCCGGCTCCCTCCCGCCAGTCCGTGGAGCGCGCACCGCCTCGCCGCCCTTCCTACCCTCTTCCGTGGGCCTCTCGTCTGCGCTTGGCTCCGGCGACTCCGTTCTGGTAATCCTCTGGTGGTTTTCTGGGTTATTTAGGCAGGTGTAGGTGGAATCTAAGTGATCAGCAGGATGCGCGGTGAGCCCAGCGTCCTCCTACGCCGCCATCTTCCTTCTCTCCTCCAAAAAGCCCTAGCCAACATATAATTTGGGATAGGCATTAAATAACCTGACAGACGTTGTCTTTCAGAGAGAGGGAAAATAAGAAACACACAACTGTTTGGGGCTATAATAATTTTGGAATCCAGCCAGACACATATGTTAGGCCTTGATTAGGGCTCATCCTACTCTCTAGAATGGTTCTCCACAGCTCTTGGTTCTCTACCTTCTAACTCTTGGTTCCATCTTCTGAATTATCCTTTCTTATGCATAAACAGTAGACTGTGTTTGCAGCTAAGTAATTTTCTTAGTCCATATCCCAGTCCAAAAGTCTTTTAATTTTATATAGTCTTTGTCCCTTTCAACCTAAATTGGTAGTGCTTCCACCAGAAAAATTATTTTAAAAACACTGTGGGTTTTCTATGCATCATATTGATCTTTACCCATTAGACAAAAGTTATACCCACAAACCTATTTCAGACCTTTAAATATTTGGCCCCCTGTGAGTCGACTGGATGACATTGCCTTTAAGATTCTTGGAAACCCTATTATTTAATGGAGATCATTGGTGATCTACGCCCCTCATATTCTTAGAAGTCCTTTTATCAAGGTCTCTGAGGCACCAGGTTAAATTTTTCTGAAGCCCTAACAAAAGGATTTATAGTTACACCCTGTATTTAATCATCTTTCCCTTGAAGCCATTTATAGATTTGAAAATCTTGGAAAGGCTAGGAATGAGACAGTTTTATTTTCAAACCCTGCAAATCCTGGCTTATTTGTACACAATAGTTTGTTCTTTAGCTAATTTGTCTCCTCTCACATTTTATCATAGATAGTGAGAAGAAGCAAGGTGGCTTTTTCCAATATTTTTGGAAATCCCTTTAGCTAAGTCATCAAATTCACTAGGTACATTTCCTATTGGCCATGTTACCCTAGGTGACTGACTTGTCAAATTTTCTGCCACTACACAATATGGATACCCTTTCCTCTAGCTTCAAAATAACATTGAACTCACTTTTTTTTTTTTATACCTTCTTAAGGCCTTTTGGCTTTCACTCTCTTCAAGACCTTTTAGATTTCTGCCCACTGTTCAATCCCAAAGCTGGTATGGTGTATTTTACTTTTTCCTCCCATTCCCAGTACCAAATGTTATCAATTGCTCCATGATATACCATTCCAAACTTACAGATTAGAGTAAAAGCAATAATTTATTTAGTTCATGAATCTTCAACCTGCACAGCACTCAGCAGGAACATTTCATCTCTGATCCTCGCAGCTGGGGTGGTCCATCTATTGTTGGATGATGCACTTCCAAGATGGCTTATTCCCATGACTGGGTTTTATCACAAGGAGACCTTGGGCTTCTCACAGCGTAGTGTCTAGGTTACAAAGGCAAGTGTCCCAAGAGAACCAGATGGAAGCTGTATCACTGTTTATGAACTTGTCTCAAAAGACACATTGTGCCATCATGCCGTAGTCATAATTTTGCCCAGAGTTAAAGGTAAGAAATATGGACCCCACCTCGTGATGAAAGGATGTCAAAGTCTCATTGTATGAACAGCATGTGCAATGGGAGACGTTGTTATGACCATATTTGAAAAATATGCATACCATAGGCATATTATGTAACCTCTCTGTGCCTTAGTATATTCTAAAATTGTAGTACCTGCAGTTGTTCTGACTAGCACAGAGTGGAGAGAACTTGCCTTCTCCTTTTATCCTTCATATCAGGGTTCTACAAACTATAGCCCAGGGTCAAATCTGGCCCACTGCCTGTTTTTGTTGATAAACTTTTATTGGAACACAGTCACACTCACTCATTTATGTATTAACTATGGCTTCTTTCACATTATAATGGCAGAGTCTAGCAGTTGCAACAGACACTGTATGGTCTGCAAAGACTAAAATATTTACCATTTTAGAGAAAAAGTTTTCCAATGCCTCCTTTACATCCTACTTAGTCATAGAAAATGGGAACTGAGAGTCACCAGAGAGATAATCTTGAGCACACTCTGTTCTGTGGATGAGGTTGTTGAGACTAATAGAGGATTAAGTGACTAGTTAGAAGTAGAGGAATGCCTATATTTTGCTATTTACTGTATACCTTGTTAATGTGCTTATAAATATTTTGCAAACATTCTCTCATCTAACAGGAAGGTCTTATTTTCATTCTCAATTTATACCTAAGGAAAGTGAGACTCAGGTTAAGTAATTTGTCTGATTATACATGGGCAGAGCTGGAATTCCAACCCAGGTCCTCCTGACTTCAGAACCTGTGCTCTTAACTACTGAAGCACCCTTTCTGAGAGTGCAGCTTGCATTCTACTTGCCTCAGAACCCCCAGTCTGAGACCCATTGCACCCAGTATAGCACACATATGCTATACTCAAGATTCTCAATCTTGACTTTACTTTGGAATTATCTGAGGAAGTAGTTAAATATACATATGCCTGCTAAAAATATAAACCTGATCTTACTCCATTTGGGTTGGCATAACGAAATACCACAGACTAGGTAGCCTAAAAACAACAGGAATTTATTCTTCACAGTCCTGGAGGCTGGAAGTCCAACCACAAGGTCCTGGCATAGTTGGGTGAGGGACCTCTTACCAGGCTGCAGACTTCTCATTGTGTCCTCACATTGTGGAAGAGGCAGGAGATCTCTCTCTGATGTCTTTCATAACGGCACTAATCCCATTTACAAGGGTGCCACCCTCATGACCTAATTACTTCCTAAAGGCCTCTCTTCCTAATACTATCACCTGAGGTGTTAGGATCTCAATGTATAAATTCTGAGGGGAAACAAACATTCAGGTCATAGCTGACCTAGAGATTGAGTAAATCTATAGTAGCATTTCTATTTTTAACAAATTTCTTTGGTGATTCTAATGCTCAGTTAGGGTTGAGAACCATTATTCTATACCCACTAGAACAAGATACTCCTAACTCTTATTTAGGAGTTAAATGGACAGGTGTTTTCGTTGTTGTTGTTGTTGTTGTTGTTGTTGTTGTTCAATTCACATCTTTCCATCATCACCTCCCCCTTATGCTATCCTTACCATTGTGGCCACAAAGAGACCACAAGAAAGGCAGTTTATGAGAGCTGTACCAAACTCTGGAGGGCTTTAATGCAATGACAAGAAGGAAGGCACATCTTTTTCCAACTGACCTGACTCTTCCTCCCAAGGCAAGTTCTCCTCTGAGGCATGGGTGATGGCCACCCAAATCCTCACTCTGGAGCTGCAGAGAATTAGACTAAGAAAGGAAAAGTGAGAAAACTTAGAAGAGGAAAAAGTGGCAGTTTCTATGAGCTGGGGAGCAGCTTCTGGCCCAGCACTATGATGTGGGGCTTTCTGCATTCAGTTTTTTTCTGCCTTCAATCTTAAGCATATTTTCAGAGGACCTAAAAATGAAATAGAAATGCAAACGGCACCTCTAACCAGTAAAAGTCAAAGAAACTAGCAACTTTTTAAGTCACGATTACACTCATGAGCTCATTTGAACCTTGGAACTTTGAAATAGTACAACAATTATATTTCCATTTTACATATGGAAGTTTGATTTTATTTATAGGAGATGTGATTTCTACATGTATCACAGAAGTTTGGTAAGCTGCACCATTGGGAGGGTAGGAATTTAATCCCTGCTCGTCAGGCACAAGACTGGCAAGAGAGAAGCTTTCTAATTAAGATTCTCACATTCATAAATAATTTAAAGCATTACTATTATCCTAGGAAGTGTCTTCTGAAAAATTATACATTCTTTTGATGTGGGAAGAGATGTTTTCTTTCCCTTTTTGCTCACTTAACCTGTTACAAAACTTCATAGTGTTTTGCAAAATTTGACAGTCCTTTGGATTTTTAAAAAAGTTATTTTGTAAACTAAATGTTAAATGAGGCCTCCAACTCCCATAACTATGCATGTTGCCATGGAGTGATAAACTATCCTGGTTTGTCCAGGACTGAGGGTCTCCTGGGGCATGGGACTATGACTGCTAAACTAGGAAAGTCCTAGGCAAACTTGGATGAGTTGGGACAAGTCAGCCTACTGACTGACTTGTACTCAACTTGGGTACAGAACATAGCTATTTCATGGACCTCCCCAAAAAACACATCTGTTCACCAATGTTTCATGACTAACATTTCTCATCTCTTTCCTCTTTCCTCATCCTTACCTTTTTAAGGAAAAGATACATTTCTCTCCTCTTGTGGAGAGAGGTTCTGCCCCCTTCCTAAAGCCTTGGCACCAACCATTTCATGACCCCATGGCCTCAACTTCCAGTCCAAGTAAGCTTATCATAACATTCCTTGAAGCAAACACTGTGCTCTCTCCTTCAGTGGAATGCTGGCGGACACAGTTTTCATCTTGTTTCATTACTGATTTTTATACTCCACCTTGTTCCAGATGGATAGTTTTGTGATCGGTCTTTCCAATCTGTGGTAATCTTTCCCCATTCATCATATGAACCCCAATATACTTTCTACATAGTGTCATATGTAAGGACATGACTAGCTCTGTAGCCTAAGACAAGTCACTTGACTCCTCTGAGTAGATGCCTCATCTAAGAAAGGGAACAAAACAAATTGATTTTGAAGATTCCTTTATGCCCTGAAATTCCATTGTATTATTATTCACTGAGTCTAATGCAACTGGTCAAGGAAATATTTTATATGTCTCCTGGAAAACTTACAACATCCTCTAAACATGTAACGATATAGAACAGGGAAATGTCAACAGGGTTGATCCTCAAATCTTTCATAGACATAAATGGCTATTTATATCCCCATCATTCTCAGAAGTCCGTGCTCTCTGCTCTACAACCCTATGGGGCAGTGCTATTTGAAGAGTTGTTTTTAAATCAACTACTTAGAAACAAAAAGATGCATCCTTTCACCCACCTCCTAATTTTGAAAGCATTGTAAGTATTTTATGTGGGTTGCAGAAAATTTAGAAAATATACAAAATCACAGAGGGTGACAAAAACCACCAATAATCCCTTCATGTAGATGTAACCGCTGTTAAACCTTTGGTGTATTTATTAAAAATAAGTAAATGAAATAAACATTGTTCTATGTTGTTTTATAGTCAGCTTTATTCCCTTAGCAACAGATGACACTTTCTCATTTCATCGTGAAATGTCTGGTGGCTCATTGTATTCCATTTTATGGGAAGCTATACTTGATTTAATTAAGTTTCTGGGTAGATATTGAGGGGTTCCCCTCCAATGTGTTATAAACAAACATCTAATGTATTATTTTCCCACCAGGTATTCTTAATGGTGAATTTCTAGATCACAAGTTATACACATTTCTGGGGTTTTAATATGGACTGTCAAATTGTCTTCCAAAAAGTATTCTGAATTTATACTTTCCCTAGCAGGACATAAGAGTGGTGGCTCTTCTTTGCAGCTTTGTTAACAATTAGTCGTGACCAATGATCACGTTGGCCAAGGACTTTGGGCAAAGTCCAGTGTGACAGCCAAACTCTGATATTGCTCTTTGATATTAGTGTGTTTATAAAACATCCAAAAATAGAACAGGAAAGCAAACAGCAACATTGATCATTTGGGGTCAGAGTCATCCACTGAGTATTGGAGCATGTAAACATACATCAGGGACTCTTCACCTGGTGTCTATGAACCTTACCCCAGACTTTTTTAAGTGTGTGCTCCAACTGTACAAACCTATCAAAAATAGAGGCTGTGGCTGCTACGAGGAAATCTGAGAATATATAAAGTGTTTATGAAAAAAAGGAGAAATGAAGGGTATGTTCCCGTAGTGAGTACACTTGTTGTATGGATCAACTGATTTCATTTTCAAAGTATAGTGTGGGTATTTCTTATACCCATTCTATCGATGAGAAAAATCAGAACTCAGAGTCTGAAACTTCTCCCATGGTCATGCAGCTAATTAAGAACAGATATGGGACCCTAAAGCAGTGCTGTTTCTGTTGTAACACAAAGATCTTCCTAGAAAGGAAGAATAAGGCTAGGATTAAACATGAAGTATGAAGATAATGTTAGGTTAAAGGCATAGTGACTAGTGCACATAGGACTTGAATGCATTTGTGCTGAGGAATCGAATGAATGACCAATATTTCCTTCTTATCCTTGGCTTCAAGTGTTCCTAAGCAATGACAAAGGGGTTGGGAGGCTTTCTCTTCCACAGAATTTTTTGGTCTCAGACTTCACCCTTTAATTATGGTTCATATTTTCTTCACTCCAAGTTAGTCTAAAACAGCTGACAATAGCTTTGTGTGCCATGACTGGGTGGAAGAGGCATGTGGGAAATGTTTTAGGCTGACTGATAAGAACCTTCTTTTTTGTTTTTTGGTAGGTAGCATACTGGCAATTTCATGCAGTTCAACTTAATAGTTCAAATCTGCAATGTTGATGTTTCTTTTTATTCTAAGTGTTTATGAGAGAAACAGGCCCACTTCGTCTTCCTTTTCAAGACCTTGGGTACACCTTTTCCATCTTCCATAGAGGAGAAGCAAGAGAAGTTTGCTTGCTCTTGGTGTAATAGTACTTAAGATGGCCCACCATTCTGGTGTTGGCTGCTTTGGTCAAGAGTTGGTGAGAGGCTTTGATGGGGGAGTGGAGATAGATCCAGTTGAGACCCACCAGGTCAGCAGCAGCATGGCCCAAGCACAGGGATAGGATAAGGACCAGGCTCTAACTCCTGTGATCGGGGGAGAGTGGATAAAGAATAAGGCAGAGGGAGAAGTAGGGAGAAAAAGGCAGAGTCTATGTATGACCTGAGGAATAATGTGGATATTTAGGTGAAGGAATAAGCCACAACCTTAGGAGTTAGACCTCAGGCCCAAAGTGGGAGCAGGCTTCACATGAGGGAAATTAGATGTGAGATCCAAGCAAATCAGGGCTCTTTCAGCATTTCCTACAGTCTGGTTCTGAGGGGAGCCATAGTGCATCAAAAGGCTTAGCTGTATACTGCGTTGAGGCCCAGGATAGGGGAGCAGCCAGGCTGATGTAAGGATTTAGGCATTCTGCATTCACAAGTTATAAAGGTTTGCCTTAATTCATTCACCTAGTAAACAGTTATTCAATTTATTTTCTGTTTTCAGCACTGTTCTAGTTGTTGAGAATAGAATGGTAAAAATACAAATTCTCTGTCTTCATGGATCTTCTGTTTTAATGGAGAAGAGGTATAGTCAACAAGGGAAAATATAAATAAAATAAAATGATGATGGTGTTATGAAGTAAATACCCACAGTGATGGAACAGAAGTAAATACCCCCAGTGATGGAACACCAGGAGGAGGGAGGCCTATTTTAAGTAGGGTTTTCCCAGGGCGATTGATTAGAGGCCACCCTTAGGAAGATCTGTGGGGGAACAGGCCAGACAGAAGGGAAAGCAGGTACAAAAGTCCTTGGGTGGGAACAGGCTTCAGGTTCTAGGGTCAGGGAAATGAAGAGGCCAGTGAAGGAGAAGAGAAGCTAAGAGAAGAGGCTGGAGAGATGGATATGAGGTAGGCTAGATAGGAATTTGGGGGTCCCAGTTAGGAGTTTGGGCTTTATTCTAAAGCACAATGGAAGGACATTGGAGGGTTTTCAGTGGTGGAATGACATGACCAGAATTGCATTTGAAAAATTTCACCCTGGCTGCTCTCTGCAAATTGTAGAGGGGCATCAGAGTATCCAGGTAAGAGACTTCAGAGCCCTGTGGGGGAATCAAAGCCAGTCCTTGACCCCTTGTGAGAGCTCCCAGAAAAGGCATTTTGCAAAGGATTACACTGCTTTTTTACAAGTATCTAAAATTTATATTGAGATGGAATCATGGACAGAATCTTTTAAAAGCTACTTGGCTTTCTTTTATGAAGATGTATGTAGAAACTAATGTTTGGAAAAGTGCCCAAATAGTTCATGCATCTTTTAATTAAATTAAGTGATTATTCATTCATTCATTTTTGTCTTTCTTTGATATAACAAATATTTAGTAGTCTTTGCTCTGTGCCATCTGCCCAAGGAGTTCAATGGAGAATAAATAGATAAGCTCTCTTCCCTCCTGTGGCTTGTGGTCTACTCTAGGAAGTTTTCATGGCCTACTAAGTTCTTTACGAACTGAGCCACATGGAAGGATGGAGAAGAAAGAGTTCTCTCAGGAGTGGGAACTTGATATATATTGGTTGACAAACCAATGATGTTGAACAAATCCTTAAGCTTCTTTGGTACTATTTCTTCCTTCAAACAGAGGAGAAAAGCTGGGTAGGGGGGTCATAAATTCAAAGTGGCTTCTTTAAGTATTGAAATTCTATCATGGAGAAGTTGGATAGAAGATCACGGTGGCATCACCTGAGTAACCTTAACATCACTAAAAGGACAATCAGACATTACTAGCCTCCTGAAAGGCACCATACAACATATGTCACACCCCCCGTGAATTCTTCTTGCCAAAAAATTGGACAATCGTCCAAGTCTGGTCAAGCTTCTGATTCTACCCACCAGCTTTCAGGAAATAATGGGATTGAGGGGCATACCAAATCCTTCCCAGGGAGTGAGAATATAACCAGCCAAATTTAACATGGACAATTCTATGGACAAATGACCTGGTTTCTTTAACAAATAAATGGCACAAAATGGTGCCGGGTTTGGGGTAAGAGGGCATAATTAGATTAAAGGAAATTTATCTTAATAATATCATATTAATTTCATTAAGGATGAAAATGGTACTGGATTTTGCTACAGAAAAAAAAGTCCTTAGTGTTTTTCACGCTGCAACATGAATGAACTTTGAAGAAATTATGTTAAGTAAAATAAGCCAGACACAAAAGGACAAATATCATATGATTCCACTGAAACTAGGATCTAGAGGAGTCAAACTCATAAGGACAGAAAGTAGAGTGGTGGTTGTCATGGGTTGAGTGAAGGGAGAACGGAGAGTTACTGTTCAATGGGAACAGAGTTTCAGTTTGGGAATATGAGAAAAGTTCTAGGAATGGGTGGTGGTGATGGCTGCACAAGAATGTGAATGTTCCTAATACCACTGAACTGTACGCTTAAAGATGGTTAAAATAGTAAATCTTGTGTCGTGTTTATTTTACCATCGCAACAAAAAAAGTCCTCAGGTGTTAGAGATAAATTCTGGATTAGTCACAGGTGAATAATACGACAGCTGGGATTTGCTTTAAAATAACTGGATAGAGCGGGATGCCTGGGTGGCTCAGTTGGTTAAGAGTCTGACTTCAGGGGCGCCTGGGTGGCTCAGTCGGCTAAGCGTCCGACTTCGGCTCAGGTCATGATCTCGCGGTCCGTGAGTTCAAGCCCCGCATCGGGCTCTGTGCTGACAGCTCAGAGCCTGGAGCCTGTTTCAGATTCTGTGTCTCCCTCTCTCTCTGACCCTCCCCCATTCATGCTCTGTCTCTCTCTGTCTCAAAAGTAAAAAATAAACGTTAAAAAAAATTGAAAAAAAAAAAGAGTCTGAATTCAGCTCAGGTCATGATCTCACCATTCCTGAGTACGAGCCCCACATCGAGCTCTCTGCTGTCAGTGTGGAGCCTGCTTGGGAGTCTCTGTCCCCCTCTTTCTCTGCCTCTCTCTCTCTCTTTCAAAAATAAGTAAAACATTAAAAATAAATAAATAATCTCAGAAAACAAAACAAACGAAACCCTGGAGGACAGAGAGGAAGCAGAACTAGGAAACTGTATGTAATTGCTGAAGTTGAGAGATGGGTAATGGGGGGTCAGTCACACTGCACCTTTGCTTTTATGTGTGTTAATCACTTGATAATATAAAGTTTAAGGTGCATCTATCATGTTTTGGTATGTTGAGTTTAATTTTCTGAGATGCTCTGAGCATTTAAACTCTTTTTAGAGGCCTCAAAAAAAAAATTCCCTTCAGTCTCTTGGTGCCCGGAGCTGTCATAGTATGAAATTGAGCATGAAATAAGCCCAAGCTTGAGGAGGTCACTGAGGCTGCTTTATAATGAGAAATCCCCTCCTGTGTTATACTTGACACCCCTGCCGACCTTGTCAGATTGTAGGGGAGAATAAACGAAATTGTATATATCAGCGTGGCTTATTGCTGCCTCCAACTTAGAATCATTAGGGAGCTTTTTCAAATACTAATGCTCAGCCCCCACCCCAAACCAATTGAGCTAGAGTCTCTGAGGGTGGGCACCAGGGAGCAGTAGTTTTAAAAAGCTCCCTCTGTGATTCTCATGTGCATTCAAGGTTAGGAACCACCATGAACCACCCTGCACCTAGCTGGTGCTCACAAAATGCTGATTGAAAATGAATCTGGAACTACTTACCTAGTATGCTCTGTTTCAGTCATTTGATAAAGCCTTTTATGGAAAAGAATTTATGTGCAACCTTTTTTCCCTCCCACCCAGGAGATCCAACTTCCAGAGGCTATGAACTTATTTCTTGAGCCTTTACTAGAGCAGGCACACTTATGCCCAAGAGAGTATCGTGGTGGCTGTTAGCAAGAGCCTGGAAAGATAAGAACAGTTTCAAAAAATGTTTTTGGGGCATCACAAAAACCCCATTGTAACACAACACTCTTTGGAATAACATTAAAGAAAAGTGAATTATGCCCGTTTATCAAAGGGAAAATGAAAGCCCCTTGGACACAAATTTTATTTTGAAGCTGAAGCCTTTAATCAAATTGACAATAAAAGATATGGTCCTTCTATGAACTGAGGAATGATAAGCAGCCATTTGCAATCTCAATATGTGGCTGCTGGAATTTAACTCTATGTTTCACCTCTGATGTGTTGAGAATGGACAGATTTTCCCAACAGAGAGAGAAATGAGTCCTTACTCAGTTAACTGCACGAGCACAGAGTGTAAACAACTCCACATATCTTCCCTCCCTCACCTCTGCACCTTGGAATTTGGAGAGAATATTCACAGGGCAGTCACTTCAAACAAACTGACCCAAAAAATGCTCTAAACTTTCATTGCAAATAACTCTTCCGTGAAGTGACAGAGTAAGTGATCCTAAACCTGAAATGTGTGTGTGCTGTGGGGGAGGGGCATCTTTTTCTTTTTTCAGAGCCAACCAGAGTTAAGCAGTAGAGGAGCAGTGTTGTTGGATTTAATAAATATAAAGTGCAGAAAGCCTGGTTAAATTTGAATTTGAAACTTTGTAAGTTTATTTATTTATTTTGAAGCAGGCGGGCGTGAGTGGGGAGGGGCAGAGAGAGACGGGGAGAGAGATTCCCAAGCAGGTCCCGCACTGTCAGCATGGAGCCAGACACAGGGCTCGAACCCACAAACTGTGAGCTGAACCCATGACCTGAGCTGAGACCAAGAGTTGGACGCTTAACCAAGTGAGCAACCCAGGTGCCCCAAATTTGAATTTCAGATAAATATTTGCAAATATTGCTCAGAATATACTAACACTAAACAACATTCAGGTTTTATTTGAAATGCAGCTTAAACTGGGCATCCTATATTTTATCCAGCAACCCTACAGGGAAGAAAAGAGAAGTCTTTTCAGATGTGAAGTCTAAACATCTTGCTCCAAGATGCCCAGGATATCTAGTCAGTAAATGTCCAAGAATATGGGCCAGGAAGGTGATATTGACAGCCAGTATAAGGAAGTCAGTGTATCAGTTATCAAATGCTACATAACCTATCACTCCAAAATCATGTGGTTCAAAATAATAATCATACATTGTTAGTGCTTTTGCAAGTTGGCTATGGTTTTTTCATCTGGAATGGACTTGGATGAACAAATCTGCCTGTAAATGTAATCTTTGGTTAGATAGGGATAACTCCATTCAGGCTATTGCAGATTGGAAGGCTCTCACATATCTCTTATCCTCTTCTAGGAACCAGTGATAACAAAGTGTAAACAGAAATATGTGAGCCCTTTTTAAAAAATTTTTCTTAAAATGTTTATCTTTTTGAGAGAGAGACAGAGTGTGAGCAGGGGAGGGGCAGAGAGAGAGAAAGACACAGAATCTGAAGCAGGTTCCAGGCTCTGAGCTGTCAGCACAGAGCCCCGTGCAGGGCTTGAACTCGTGAATCAAGAGATCATGACCTTAGCTGAAGTCAGACACTTAACCGACTGAGTCACCTTGGCGAGAAATATGTGAGCCCTTTTAAGGCCTAAGCTTCGAACTGGCTCATTGTTATTTCTGCCCACATGCCACGGGCCAAAGCAAATCATGTGGCCAGACTCAAAAGTCAAAAGGTAGGGAAGCCCACTGCCCCCATGAAGAGGCCATGAAAGGCTGTGAATGTAGGAGTGAAGACCTGGGACTGGTGATTCAATCGACTACAGGCAGGCGTGGGGAAAGTGAGACTCAGGAGAAGGAAGTGAAGTCCCTGGTAGCTTCGGAGCTAAAGAGGACTCAGACACAGGAGGAGGCGGAAGCAGGAGGTCAGTTACTGTGAAACGGGGCTTCAAGGGTCAGAGGGACCCAGATATAAGGCCTATTTATTCCAATATATCCATGTTTGCCTAGAAAAGTCCTCATGAACTGAGGTGAGACTGAGTGTGAAGGTGGGGTTTTAATGGTCTCAGTTGTGGAAATTTGAGGCTGAGCATAAGGTTTGATGTTCTCTTAAATGTTATCCACAACTCACATGTACTCCTTGCTGTCTTGCATTAATTACTCCTTTGGCTGAAGGGACAACACATTAAGACCATTAGAAAAACAACAACTAATTTGCATCAATCAATGTTGTAATCATTACTTTTCCCATTCCAGTAAGAGAAATCCAACTTAAACTAGCTGAAGCTATAAAGGGAAATTATTAACATAACTAAAAAGATGGGACACTAGCTTCAGGCAGGGCTGGATCCAGGTGCTCAGATGATGTGAATAGGATTCTGTGTCTTTCCATCCCTAGGTTCTGTGTTGGCATCATGCTGAGGCAAGCTGTTGCTTCATGATGCCACAATGGTTGCTGAAAACTCCAGATTTACTTTATCAACTTGGCACCCCAGGCAGAAAGAGCATTCCTCTTTTCATTTATTTCAGTGAAAATCCTGGAATTGAATTTTAGGCTTAATGTGGGTCAAATGTCCACCTCTGAACCAATCCCAATGACCAGGATTCTGATTTACTAGACCTGGGTGTCCAAACCCGGATCATGAGGTTTGGTCAGCCCCACCTAAACCACATGGACTGAATGGGAGAGGGAAAATGGAAGTATGATTAAAGGTGAGAAATGGGGGCGCCTGGGTGGCGCAGTCGGTTGAGCGTCCAACTTCAGCCAGGTCACGATCTCACGGTCCGTGAGTTCGAGCCCCACGTCAGGCTCTGGGCTGATGGCTCAGAGCCTGGAGCCTGTTTCCGATTCTGTGTCTCCCTCTCTCTCTGCCCCTCCCCCGTTCATGCTCTGTCTCTCTCTGTCCCAAAAATAAATAAACGTTGAAAAAAAAAATTAAAAAAATAAATAAATAAATAAAAATAAAGGTGAGAAATGGGTGCTGGGTAGGCAACAAAGCTACAGACGTCTCCATCCAATGGCTCCCTGTTTTCCTTAGAGTAAAAGATCGTACAGCATCTGCTTTTCCTAACTCATTCCCTCATCTCCTACCACTCTCTCCATTCCATTCTACTTTAGCTTTACTGGGTATCCTGCTCATACATAAGCATTCAAGGAGCACGTGGTCTTAAGGACTCTAGGCCACCTGTTTGGTCACTTTCTTACTGAGACCTATGCTAAACCCTTAATGTTAATAGCAGTCTGACCTTCTATCACTTCCAATCTCTCTTACCCTGACTTACTCTTTTTTCCCTTTTTCATAGCACTTCTGATACTATATAACTTAAGTTTTTTATCATGTTTATCGTTTATTCACTATCTCCACTTTCACTCCTGCCTCTCTTCATACCTCCATAGAGTATCAGCTGCATGAGGACAAAAGTTCTTTGTATCATAGACTAAAATATCGCAAGTACCAATGGTAATAATTGATGCTCAATAAATATGTGTGGAATGAATGAATGGACCTAATATAGTTTCCAAGAGATGCTAAGTATCAGGTTAATTTGATAGGAGAGGAGGAATTTGTCAGGGTTGCAAATCTGTGGCAATCCAACTGTATAACTCCCCAGTTATGTACCCATGACAGAAACATGGTTTTTGCATAAGGTCTTCCTCTTGAATCTGGACAAGGCCCACCAGGAAGGCTCTATCAATCAGTGGAGGGTGTCCAGATATTAATATTTTAGTCTTTCACACAAGTTGGAACTTGGGGTATCAGCACAGGGGTGATACAAACTGAGAGTGCCAGATGCTTGTCTGGTGGTGGTGGTGGCTGGGGGGTGGAGTTTGATGAAAGTGCTAGATGCCATCAAGGTGGAGGTGATGGGCATTGAAAGGGAGATAGAGCTATGTCTAAAGCAAGACTAGATCTTTATATATCATACCTCATCTTGGAGGGAACAATCTGAGTTACCTAGCTCAAAATCAAAGGGTGGATTATGTGCTCATGGCATGTATATACTCATGAGGCATCTAAATATATTTTTGTTTTTACCAGCTGGTCAATTCTCTTCCCTATTGACTAGGGCATTTCTCAAAGTCCCTGCCCTGTTGCCAATATCATGAAATCCTTCAGGTGTGGGCTTGGAGCTTTCACCCCATTTTCTTGAGCCATTACCTGCTCAGGAAATTATCTTTCTCAGACAGGAGCAGCATTGGCTGGGCTCTAGGGAGATCCAGTGCCTGCTGCCCAATTTCCATTTGGTTTTCTTCCTTTTTTCCTCCCTCTCTCCCTCCCTCTCTCTATCTCTCTTTCTTTATTTCTTGAGAGAGAGAGAGACTCTCTCATGACTGTGAGATAATGACCTGAGCCAAAGTCAGATGCTTAACTGACTGAGCTACCCAGGTGCCCCTCCACATTTGATTTTCTAAGGAGGAAATGTTTGTTACTCGCTAATACTTAGGTCAATGCTATTGAGGAATATAATAGAGAGATGGAGAGTGAAATAGGATTTATAGTGAGTGGGAATGTGTGCCTCTTCTGGACAGAGCAAGTATTTGGAATAGAACACATTTGGAAGGCCCTATTTGAAAGGTTATTTCTTGGGGCTTTTCTGAGAGAGCTGCACTTTTTAACTTAGAAAACAATAAAAAAATATAGGCAGTTTGTGGTGAAAGCAGAACAATGGGTGGAACCCCAAATTAACACTTGGGGCTGTCTTAACTTGGGGATCTCAAGGACAGCACAGATCCTTAGGAATGTCTTTCTTTGCCAGTGACCTCATGTGTTTATTTAACTGTCCAGCTGAGGGCTCACCCTGACAGTTCAGCAACTAAGCAGAGTCTGCCCATTTAGGGTGACGATTCAGACCTAAGAAAGGGAGAGCTGTCCCACAGGGCTGCAGGAAGACTATTCAGGGACCTTCTGCTTTTCAGGATTTTTCTTTTTTTATCCTTTTCTTCTTTCTCTCATCGCAAGCTGCTGGTGATTGAGCTCTCGTCCTTGTATTCCGTGATTGTGCTCAAAAGGACTTGCAACTGTGCAAAAGTTGGCAACAGGCAGTTGCTGCCCTCCAGGGAAGGGCCAAGAGGCCTTGGGGTGGAGGTAAGGCGGGGAGGTGGGAAAGACACTGGAAAGAAGCAAAGGATGGCTTGTGTCAAGAGAGTGCTGCCCCGAATGGTTGGGGGAGGTAGGAAGATGTGACTGAAAAGGAAGAACTGCTTCTTTACTCAAAGGGGATTTCAGCAAAACATCTTCCAGAAGCTGCATTTGTTTCCCTCACAGAGGTGAACAGGAAAGGTGGAAAGGGACAGCCAGGTGAGGGCGATTTCTGCTTTTCATTTGATCACTCTCCACACTGTTCGGATAGGTTACCTCATATAGGTGTTGCTTTTTAATGGAAATTTTAAGAAAAGACAAATTTAATGAGAACAAACTAAATCATACGGACTTTACCTACTCTATTTTCTAGGATGCAAGAAAAAGGGCTTCATTTTCTAGCTGTGTGGACTTTGGCAAATTGTTTAAGTTTTCTGTGGCCCATTACCTCATCTGGAAAATAGGATTAATGGCATCAGTGAATGGCATCATGGAGTGAGTGTGGGGATTTGATGACAAAAGGTATGTAAAGTGCTAACAGCGGTCATCACAAGCGCTCCATCATGCTGGCTATCACTGGTATTGTCCAAATTCCGTTCTAACACAGAACTCAGCAATTTGGGCTTGTTTGTCCTAAAATCAGTGCCTCATGGTCATGGCAAGTGACCACAGCATCTGGAGCTGTGATGGATGATGATGGTGGTGGCGGCCATGGTGGTGGATAGATAGTTCCTGAACATGCAGCCCATCAGAAGTGGGGAAAGGAGCAGATGTTTGAGACTGAAGCCATAGGAACGGGCAGAAGGCAAGGTTGATGGGGTCACAAACACACCTGTCATCATCTTAGTAGAATAAATTATCTGCCTTTCAACATGTCCTGAATATGTCTGAGATAGATCTGAGAGGAATAGATAATGTGAAATGGCCCAAGTGGTAAACAAGTATTCTTTCATTTGGTGAAAATGTAGTCTTCCCTGCCGTCTTCTACCTGTACCCCTTTGAATTATTTACCTTTCTATTGAATACATACAGGGCTAGAAGCTACATGTAGATTTTAGCCACATCTAGGATCATAAAAGACTGAAAGGAACCATACAAATCAATTGGAGAGTATCTCAAGTAACAGAAAACAAACTAATTTATACAACTAGGATATTTACTTATCACATGTAATAAGTTTAGCAGTAAGGTGGACTTCAGGTTTGGTTGATCCAGGAGCTCAACGATGCCATAAAGTCTGGGTTCTATTTCTCTCTCTGCTGTGCCATCCCTGGTGTACAAGTTGTGTTCTTGGGCTACTTCCTATGGTCATAAGGTGTTTGTCAGTGGCAGGTGGGACAACATGCTTTCTTGTTTCTAACCAATGGAGGGAGAGGGGTGAAGGAAAGAGAATGAGACAGAGGGAGAGAGAGAGCTTCTCCTTAACCATGGAAAAACAAGTCCTTTTCTGCGGTCATATTGAGTTAATTTAGGATAGTGCTCACTCCTGGACCTGTGCTAGTGGCCTGGTGGATGCTGTGCGGTACAGGAATTTTAAACCAATCATTAGCAAGGAGTATAAAATGATTAGCTTAGACCAAGATTCTCAACCTTGGGTCTATTGACATTTAGGGGTAAGTCTTTATTTGGGGGGCTGTCCTGTTCATCATTGACTATTTACCAGCATTCCTCATGTCTACCCACATGGTCCCAAAAGCAAGGGACAGTGTGGCTTCAGGTGAGGCTGGGAGGACGACAAGGGCAAGATGAGGCATATTAAGGATTTCAGTTTTTATCTGGAAAGCACCAGTAAGCTACCAAATGGTTTTAGTTGGGATCTGTAGAAAGAATAGGAGAAGATTTGGAGGGAAGACAGTGGGACCAGTTATTGCTGGAGAGCAGGTAATGAATGATGGCAATTTTAGTTAGGGTGGTGGATATAGAAACAGAGATAGATGGACATAATTTCAGTGTATTCATGAGTTAAACTAGGGAGGACCTCGTGCTGAATAGACAAGAGGGGTGAGGAAAGGAAAGTAGTAAGGATGTCTCATAGGTTTCTTGTTTTCTCACTCCAGTGGACATAAGATTTCTCATGAGATGGGGAGCACTTGGGTAGGAGCAGACTGTGGAGAGAAGATTGTGTTCTGGTTGTGCTGAGTTTGAGGCCTGTGTAAGTAGAAATGTCAAGTGGGCAGAAAGAGATACAAGCATGGTGCTCAGGGGAGAATACACAACTGGAGATAATAACTGGAGCCATGTGTGTGATAAGAACTCAACTTAGGGACTTGTAGGATAGAGATCTATGAGTCTTGGGAGAAACATCTAGAGGAATAGAAGGGATTCCAGGAGAGGGTTTTATTCCTTAACCCATAGGAGGAGAGCACTTTGAGAGGGAGGGCTGGATCAGCAGTGGTATATGCTATTGGGGGGAGATGGGAGATAAGGACCAAAATATTGTCCTTTGGATTTAGTGACATGCAGGCCATTGGTGAACCCCGCGAGAGCCATTTTGGGAATGGTGGGTGTTGGGGCCAGAAGACAGGCTGGAGAGGCCCAAGCAATGCCTAGGAGAAGATATGGAGTAGATTCCTCATAGAGAAGTTTGGCTATGGAAGAATGGAGGATAGGCTAGTAAAGGGGAAAGTGAGGATGACTTTCTCCCAGAAAAGGGGAGAGCTTTTCTGTAGGATGAGAGACACTTTACCATGTTCAACTGGTTTATTGGTTCCAATAAACAGAGGTTGGAAAATATAGGAGAGACAGAGGTAGAGGTAGGGGGAGGGAGGGAGGGAGAGAGAGAGAGAGAGAGAGAGAGAGAGAGAGAGAGAGATTGGAAATGGATACTGTAAGTTTCCTGAAAATACAGGAGGGGATAGAATCCAGACCTATGAGCCTTAGAATTATAACTAGAGAGGAAGGACAAAACTGTAGGTGGGCTTGAAGTGTTTGTGGCAGGAAGTTGATAGCATTCCTATTTGAACTCTTCTATGGTTTCTGTAAAGCAGGAGGCTCTGTGTCTGTATGGAGAATGGATGGGAAGTTTCTGTGCTCAGATACATTTGGGAAACACTGTGTTAAGGTCAAGCAATTATCTTCACCAATGGACTTTTCAGAGTCTTTAGTACACAAGAATTCCTTGTGGGTGTCCAAGGAGGGATAGAGCACATATCATTCCTTATTGTACCACAGAGCTCTTTAGGTGCATAGCACCTCATGGAACCAGTGTTTCACAGCAGACTTTCTGGAAAAGGCTGAACAGGATCAACAACTTCACTTTATGGTGGAGGAAACTGCAATCCAAAGATGGAAAGGGACTTGGAGAAAATCACTTGGTTAGATTAGCAGGTGTGGAGGGCCCTTCTGTAGAGAGAACAGGGACTTCCCCAACCCTTACTTTCTGCTAGCATTGCCCTCTCATTCTTGATTGTTCTGTGTGACCCTAGACTCCAGCCATACTGGGACAATCTGGTTTTACTTGGAAATATAAAATGAGACAGAGGTAGCCATTACATCTTTCTATGTGACATGAAAGAGTATGAGGCAGGATACAAATCTATTGCCTCTGGGTTCAGCCTACCTGGAGTCCATAATAGAACCAGCTGTGTGCCCTTGAGCAAATTACTTAATTTCTCTGTGTCTCAGTTTCTTCATCTGTACAAAAGTGGTATTCATGGCATCCTTACCACAAAGAATCGTTGTGATGCTTAAACATGATAATACTTATAAACAGCTTAGAATAGTGTCTGACCCACATTAATAGTAACTATTAGCTATTACGGGGAGCAGAGGGGCAGCTGTGTTCCATCCCATAAACAGGGCAGCAGGAAAATCTACTCTGGCAGAGAAAAGAAAAATAAACAGATGTGTTGAGCAAAGTAGAAAAGAATAATAGAGAAGGCATATTCTTTCCAGAGGCTTGGATCTGTCTTTTGGACCAAGGAAACACCCCATGTCTGTATGATAAATATGTTAGTTTAAGCTATCCTGGTGACTTGCAAACAAAGACATATAATGAGCACAGTGGCTGAGACAGGATCTGAACCCAAGTCCCCTGGCTTCCAACCCAGTACTTTGGTGATTATGGCATGAAGTTTGTTTAGAACCTGGATGTGACTTAGTGAGAAAACTCTTCTCCCAGAGGAACAAAACAGACTTTTGCAGCCAGGGACAGACTATGTCAGGGATTATATTAAGTGTCCCTGGTTTCAAGAGAGGCAGACTTTTGACCTTCCAGCTGTGGTAGCCCAGATCTGATTGAAAAGGCTGAAGGTGTTAGAGACTCAGGGACCAGGGCTCCAAAAGCATTTTAGCTCCTCCCTTTAAGATTTTCAACTCAGTGGTTAGTCTGTGACATCACCTAGAAATGGATGCAATGGGTAATCCTTGTGGATTCTGAGTTTTCCATGAACGTCCATAACTCCAGACATCAGTCTGCACACTTCTCCCTGCCTGGAATGTTCTTCCCTTTCGTTTCTGCCTGAAGAGGGCCTCCTTTGGTGGATCTCCAACTGTAGCGGGCTGGAGAATCACCTGGGAAAACTTGTCCACTTTTTTGGACCTCTCATGAAATTCTGACTCAGGCAGTCTGGGATGGAACCCAGGCGTCTGCTTGTTAGACAGGCATCTCAGATGATTCCGATGTTGGAGATTCAAGGGCCACTCTTTGAAAAAACTCCATATTCTTTTATCCAGACATTCTGAAAAGAATTCCAGAATTAAGGAACATATGGGTGAGATTTTTAAAGACAATTTTGATGTTGAAGTCAAGGTTGTGTGGGGGCTAGTTTTTTTTTTTTTTATCTCGAGCCTTAGTTTTCTGGTCTGTTAAATAGGGTTGTTAGTGGAGACACCTCTCTCTAGAGGTTGCTGCACAGCTCATATGAGCTCAGTGCAAACGAAGGCAGTTTGTTAGCTGTGAAGTCAATGGCAGTAATTATTTTGTATTAAAATGTGAATCTCTTCTGGAAAGGTCTCAGTGATATATAATCTAATGTTTAAGTTTTCAGCAGGAGAGGACTAGAGCAGGAACCACATCTTATTTTCTACTGTATCCCCTGTCCTACCTCAGTGCCTAGTGTATAGCAGAAGGCTTAATTTTTGTTGATAAGGACCTAATATTTTTAAGCTTTTGAATGCAAATGAGTCATCATTCAAGATGCTGATTGGCTGACGACAGTTCTCTTTGGTCGGATACAAAATAATGAGGATGAAGAAACTGGTTATTAATGCAAAGAGGCTAAGAAGAGGCAGTGAATAGCGGCACAAAAATAGCCTCAATAATTATAAGTCTTACAAAGCCTGTTGCGACACACTTTATGAGTCAAAAATGAAGTGTGTGTGACATGAAATGAATCATTATGTGAATAAGAGAAGGAATCTTATTTATCTAAATGTGTTTTGTCAGCAGTAATGCTCTTTCCTAAATGATGGGTGCCCTTAAACAAAAGTGATGGGTAGCATTGTTAGTATCTAACAAAATATGTGTTGAACACTTATGTCCCTAATATGTACTAATGTGTAAAGTAACATATGTGTCTAACATAAAATAGGTAAAATTCTTCTTGTAAAAACATCACGGTTGTTCAGTATTATGTTGGCTCTGGATTCACCTTAGCGAAAAGAGGAACAAGACACTTAACTAAGTTTTCATGTATCAACTCCTTGCTCTTTGAGAATGTATGGCTAGCATCTTTCTTTGACTTTGGAATTGGACACTGTATAGAAATAAGAAGATAATATTTTCCCATTTATCTTCATCCAGAACAATCTCTTAGCGTTGCCCTATGCTATTCTCATAAGCTGCTTGTCTTATATATCAAAATGTACATATATTCATACTTACATTATCTGTAATTATTTCTAGTGTTTTTATTGAGAGTGGGGATGGAAGGTATTTCTTTGGTATATTGTTACCTTGTTTCCAGAACAAAATTGACACAGTTTACCATCTATACTGATTTGCTACGATACATTGAAAGTATTGGGTTTTAGTAAATAAATCCCTTCTTCCACTTCTGAGTTTGAAACAATTGAGAGAATCACATAAGAGGCAGACCAATGGAGATCCACATTTTTCCTTCATGACTAATAAGTGAAAGGGTAGTCCTAAAACACAGCTAGATGGGTTTGCTAAGATCTCTCTTATGAATTAAGTAGCCAAGACTGCTAGCCCTAATATCCAATCCCTCTTTTTCCTTAGTAATAAAATTCCCAGGTGTTAGTGAGACACATAGTCATTCATAATAAAGACCATATTTCCTAGCTTCCTTCGCAGCTAAATATGGCCATATGATTAGGTCCTGTCCAATGCAATTTGATGGTGTGTGTAACTGCCAGATAGCCCTTAAAGGGAAATTTTTCCTTATCCCTTTCCTTCTTTCTGCTGAGTGGAATGTGGTGTGATGACTGGAACCCAATAAGCCATCTTGCCCCACTGAGTTCTAACTACATGTTGACAATGATGGAACAATAGGACAAAAAAAGCTGGTCTTCTGAATGCCATTGCAATTATTAATTTTATATTTCAATTTGACTAGACCACAGAGTGCCCAAACACTTGGCTAAACATTATTTCTGGGGGTGTCTGTGAGGATGTTTCTGGAAGAGATTAGCATTTGAATTGGTGGACTCAATAAAGCATCTTGCCCTCCCAAATATAGGTGGACATCTTCCAATCTGTTGAGGGCCTAAAGAGAATAAAAAAGCAGAGGAAGGGAGAATCTGATCTCTCAGCCTGACTGCACAGCTGGAACATCAGTCTTCTCCTGTACTCAAACTCCAACCAGGACTGTATCATTGGCTTCTTTAGTTCTCAGACTATCCCACTGGCTTCCCTATGTCTCCAGCCTACAAGTGACAGACCATGAGACTTCTAAGCCAATTCTCTCCGTGTCTGTCTCTGTCACTATCTCTGTCTTTCTGTTTCTTTGGAGAGCCCTGACTACAACAGATTTTAGTTCTGAGAATTGTCCAGAAGGTGAGCCTGTTGATAAAGACCTAATATTTTTAAGCTTTTGAATGCAAATGAGTCATCATCCAAGATGCTAATTGGCTGACGCCAGTTCTCTTTGATGACATAAGATAGCTAAAAGTGGATCTGAAAGGCAGAACATTCAGCTAGAGAGTTTTGTTCTTGAGTGTTAACATCTCATGGAGTTTGCCTTGCTAAATTTTAGATTACCCTGGGACCTGTCATCCCTTCTTTATTTTCCATTTCTCACTTTCGAAATGGGAATGTCTATCCTATGCCTCTAGGTATTCATGTATTTGAAGCACATAACTTGTTTGGCTTCACATGTTCACAGCTGGTGACGCATTTTGCCTCAAGAAAAATCATATCTTAAGTCTTACTGATTTCTGATTTAGATGATATTTAGATAAGACTTTGGACTTCAGACTTTAGAGCTGATGCTAAAATGAGTTAAGACCTTGGAGCTTCGAGGGTGGAATTAATGTATTTGCATGTGAGAAGTACATGGATTTTGGAGGGCCAGGGGCAGAATGCTATGGACCAAATATGTCCTCCCAAAATTTACATGTTGAGGCCCTAGTCTCCAAAGAGATGGTATTGGAGATGGTAATCAGATCATGATGGTGGAGCCATCATGAATGGGATTAGTGCCCTTATTAAAAAAAAAAAAAAAAAGACAAGAGAGAGATGATCTTTTGTCTGTCATGTGAGACCACAATGAAAAGACAGCAGTCTGAAAACCAGGAAGAGGGCCTTCACTTGAAATTCAATTGGCTGGCACCTTGGTCTTTGACTCCTATCCTCCAGACCTGTGAGAAAGAAATTTCTGTTGTTTAAGCCACTAGCCTGTGGTATTTTGTTATAGCAGTTTGAGCTAAGAGAGTAATAACGTGCCATTGTGGTCCTGAACTACCTACCTCTGGATTTCATTTACACAAGGTAAAAGATAAACTTCTGTGTGACTTAAACTCTAGTCATTTTGGGTTTTCTTTCATTTGCAGTCAAATGTAATATTAAATAATAGTTATTTAAGAAGCTAAAAAACACCTTTAAGATCACCAGCCCAATAATCTTCATTTTGTTGATGTGAACCAGAGTGGTTAAGAGATTTTTCAAAAGTTGGTAACAGGGTTCCTGTGGGTCCATTACACTAACCAGGACCAGCGCTTCAGTCCCTCAAAGGTCTGTGCCTGTGCCTTTCTCCTGGGACTTTGATAAATTGGGAGGAAAAGAGGAGCAATACAGATGGAAGAGAAAGACACGAACAAAGGCTAAAAAATAGAATTGCCAACACATTCTGCAGACAGTAAGTAGACCATTGTGGTTACTACAGTGGGTGAGTTACGGTGTTAAGAAGTAGGATGAGCAGGGCCATTTATATGCATTTTTAAATGCCAGGGAAGTGTTGTGAATTCACCTTTTTTCAAAGAAGGAGCCATGAGGATTTTGAAGCTGGTTTATTGTTATGTGACCCTAGACCAGGCACCACGCAAATTATGTGTCATGAGACTGTGAGCTCCTCAAAGGCAGGAGGGCTTAGCTAAAGCATCTCCCCAGTGATTTGCAAGACAAAGCTCAAGTACCTTAGCATGCCCGCCAGACACATCTCCTAACATTCTCCTCCATGATTTCAGGCTCCAGAAATACTAAGGTGTTTTCAGGATGCAGCATCTGACAATTCCATGTTTTAGTGGATTAAAGCAAAACTTATTTCTCCAGCATGCTGCATGCCAGTTGCAAGTGAGCAAAACGATTCTGATCATCACCATGGTTCAGCCCTCCAGACTGATGGAGGCTCGATCCCAAAACAAGCTCCAGGTTGGCAGAGGCAGGGAAGACAGTACAGTGAACCAGGCACTGAGTCCTAAAGCTGCTGCCCAGAGGTAACACACCCTTCATTCACCTTTCATTGGCCAAAAATTCACATAGCCAAGACTGCCTCCGTGGAGTGCCAAGTATATCCTCCCTAGGGAAGAGAAACAGTTTACTGTAGCCCGCACGCCTCACCTTGCTATCTCTGCCCCTGCCAAGCTGGTGTCCTGTGCTCCCGTAGTACCCCAAGCACACCTGTGTTCCTCCTCCTCCTCACTGCTCACTGTGCCGGACACCAGGCTAGGCTTTTCCCACCCTTTCTCTTATTCAATCCTCACAAGTGACTCTGCCAAGTCAGTGCTATTATGAACCTCACTTTACAGAGGAAGAGGTTGAGGTGGAGATGTGGACAGCTAGCTGTTTGTTTCCTGCTTCTGTCTGTGTTTCTCTAACCCTGTGGTGACCCATTCTGATTTCTGCCTCTACCAGCCTTCCTTGTTTGTCTCCTCCACAGCTTCCAGAGATGGCAGTGGCTTTGGAAATCCCAGAGGTGGGACCACCTGCAATACCTCTGGCCAGGGATAGGAAACTGGGAACAAAGACAAGGTGCTCTGGGAACACAGAATTGAGTAACTCTGTTGATGAAGAGGAACAGGAAGGCAGTGGCCTGGCAAACACGTCAGGTCCAGTTTGCTGGTAGAATGGCCTGTGTGACGTGTGGCAGGCCTAGGAAGGGACAGGTGTTGCTTATACGCTCTTATTAGAGAGACACTTTTTATCTGCTCTCTCTGTAGTTCAGAATCTGGGCTCCACATGTAGTGATGATGATGATGACAGCAAACATTATATTGTATGCTCAGATGGTAGATGGCATGTAATGATACTGCTCAGCGTTATTTTAGGTTCTCTCTCTCTAAACATATTTAAGTGTCACAATACTCTTGGGAGGGGAGACTATGATTATCCTCAATTTGCAGATGATGAAAATGAATCAGGGAAGTTAAGTGATCTGCCCAAGGTCACATAGCTACTGAGTAGCAGAGACTGGACTTAATCCCAGGCAGTCTGTCTTGAGGGTTTGTGTTCTTTCCTCTGTAATTTTCACACGAGTGCTTTCTCTGGGCTGAGTTCCAAGTGTCTTACATGTATTAACTCATTTGCCCTATGCAACAAGCAATTTTTGATGTGTGCACCCTTTTTATTCTCAGTTGACACATAGAAAGTTGAGGCGCAGACAGGTTAGGTAATTCGTCCAAGCTCGCACAGAGGTACTTAGCAGAGCTGGGGTTTAAATCCAGGGAATCAGACCCCAGACCTAGCGTTGTCAGCTACTGTGCCACACTATCCCAATGTTTGTTTAGCTATAGCCTACTGGATACAGAGTTCTCTATATTGAGACCAGATGGGTTTGGGTATAGATTTAACAAAGACAGCACTGACAGATCTATCCTGTGGAATAAGCTCTCTACAGTTCAGTGAGTAGTTAAGCATGTGTGTATCCATAATTAATACATAAGACTCAAATTCCAGTGTTATGTCAGTTCCTCTTTGCTAAGAATTTGGTGAAACTTTAATTTGATAGGGCTATGAAAATCGCCTCTGTTCTGGTTCTGATTAGATGCTATTCTGTGTCCCATGATGACCCATATCCCACACTTATCTATGTAGTTTTGTTTGTTCTTTTATTCATGCATTCATTGGTCCATTCAATAAATATCTATTGAACCCTACTAAGGGCCAGGCATTCTTGTAGGTACTCAGTCTATAGAATTGAGTAAAGCAGTTAGATGCCTGCCCTGTCTACACTTTAATGGAAAGAGTCAGATAATAAACAAATAAATAAGTGATAAGTCCTAGGGAGAAAAACAAAGCAGGGAAGGGAGAGATGAAATTCTAAGGGGAAGGGGAGTTGCTTATTTAGGCTGGGAAGCTATAGACAGTCTTTTATTTGTTTATTTATTTATTTTTGAGGTGGGGAGACAGCATGAGCAGGGGAGGGCAGAGAGGGCGAGGGGGAGAAAGAGAATCCCAAGCAGGTTCCACACTGTCAGCACGGAGCCTGATGCAGCGCTCGATCCCATGAACTGTGAGATCATGACCTGAGCTGAAATCAAGAGTCAGATGCTTAATGGCCTGAGTCACTCGGGTGCCCTGAGACAGTCTTAATAGAGATTCCTGGAGAAGGTGAGGAAGTGAGCTGTGTAGATATAGGTTGAAAATGTAGATCCAGGATAACAGTAAGTACAAAAACCCAGAGGCAGGAGCGTGTGTGATAGGTTTGAAGAGCCACAAGGAGGTCAGTGTGGTTGGAGCAGTGAGGGAGGCAAAGAATGCCCAGGGAGGATGGAAGGGAAGTGAGGGTAGAAGAATCATTCATGACCTCACAGGCCATTATGAGGCCTCTGGATCTCATTTTGAGTGAGAAAGGGTGCCTCTGGGGGGCATTGATCAGCCAAGTCACAATCTATGAGTGGCATTTAGGCCACAGAGCACAGGAAAACCAAACGCTCACCAAGAGGTGGTGGTTAAATAAATTATAGCACAGTCAAACCACGGATTAAGCCATGATGAAGATTGACTTAGAGCTTGCCTCTTGATTTGGAGGGAATCCCATGAGGAAATGTTGAGCGAGAAAGCCAAAATGCAGAAAAGCATGTATGACACCCATGTTTATAAGGGCTTTCAAGAGTTTCCATATGCAATATGAACATGAATTTAATTGTCATGATTACATAGGCATGGAGAAAATCATGGAAAGACACACCAGATAGTGCACAGGGGCTACATAGTTATGAGAGGGTAAGTTTGCAAGGGTTGGGGAGAGAAGAAGAAGGGAGATGATAAATTAAAAAAACAAACAGTATATCTGAATTGATCACATTCAAGCATTTATGGAAAAAAACTGTATGTGTGTATGTGTGTGTGTGTGTACACATACATTTGTGGATATACAGTGTGTATATGTATATGTTATATATATGAAGCAATTTTAATATAAATATGGTATCAATCCTATGACACAAGCATGACTACTCACTTTCACACAGGGAAACAGAGACTCGGTGAGTTCCATGGCTGCCCAGGGCCACACAGTCATGCAGCAACTGTATAGGAGTGTTTATGTTCCTAGAATTCTAACTCTACAGCCTACATTTCTTCTTCTTTCCCACATTATTCATTCCTATGCCTTATTTCCTCCTCCTAAAGGGGAGTAACTTTCCTTAGCAAAAATGGAAAGAGAAATCATCCACAGGATTTTCCATGAAGAGAAAACAGATTTCCTGAAACTTTTAAACTTTGGAAAAACACTTCAGTCCCAAAATCAGATCTGCAGGGACTCTTGCATTCATGAATGGGGTGTCTGCACCATGTAGAAGAGTATCATTGGTGACATAACTGCCCCCCACCCCACCGACTCCGTGGCAAACAAAAGAAGGTGAACTGGAATCTCTTTACACTGGAAAAGATAAGTTGCCCATTTGGAAGGGAAACCAAAGGAAAAGCAAAATAAAACAAAAGAGAAAAATATAGTTGTTGGTGAGATTGTGCAGAAATGAGGAACCCTTGTGCACGGCTGATGGGAATGTAAAATGGCACAGCCTCTGTGGAAAAGAGTATGGTGGTTCCTCAAAAAACTTAACATAGAATTGTGATATGATCCAGCAACTCCACTTCTGGGTATATAACAAAAGAATTAAAAGCAGGGTCTTGAAGAGATATCTGTACACTCATTTTATAGTGGCATTATTCACAATAGCCAAGCATCTATCGTCAGATAAATGGATAAACACAATGTGGTCTATACATACAATGGAATACTATCCAGCCTTAAAAAAGGAAGGAAATTCTGATACATGTTACACCATGGATGAGCCATGAAGATATTATGCTAGACGAAATAAACCAAACATACAAAAGAACAAATATTTTATGATTCCACTTGTGTGAGATTCCCACAGGAATCAAATTCATAGGTAGAATAGTGGTTGCCAGGGGCTGGGGAGCAGAAGAAATGGAGAGATAGTCTTTAACGGGTACAGAATTTCAGTTTGGGATGACAAAAAAGTTCTGGAGATGGATCGTAGTGACGGATATACCACCACAGTGTGAATGTACCGAATGCCACCGAACTGTGAAGTTAAAATGTCTAAAATGATGGATTTAATGTTGTGAGTATTTTTTGACAATTACAAGAATAAAAAAAGAAGAAAGGAAGCCTCATGTGACTGAAAATCCACCATTCACAACATCCCATGATTATTGCATTAGGGAGAACTTGCCCGAGCCTATGGCTGCCCCTCTTGGAATCCTTTATAAAATGGGACCAGTGCTTTTGTGCTCCACTTTTCACAGTGTCAATTAGCTGGCAGTGACCCTGGTGTTCCTTGCCCTGTTCTGCTCTCACAAGCTGTGTACACCCAGATGTGGAGGCTCCTAGGGGAAGACAGATGGCGGCGGCCATCCATCACAGAGACAAGACCATGAAGATGGCCTTCCTGTGAAGTATCACCTTCACAGGGAACCTGATGGAACTGGGAATATGCTAGAAGCAGGTGCTGGCAGCACAGAGGGGTGTGGAACTCAGATGGGAATAGAGGTAATAAACATACTGGAATTACCAAAGGCTGTCCAAGACTCTACTTCAGTGCCTGCTGTATTTAACCTTCTTTCTCACTTCCTGCCTTCCCCCATTAAGCCTGCTTTGATAAACATTTCTCCCCAAGGAGGCGAGAAATTCATTTCACTTGGCTGAAGACAGCAGGATGTCACAAAAGCCTTAGCTGTGGTTATCTGCCAACAGGATTGAAGACTGCAGTCTTCCTTTAGGAGAAACCCCTCCTTGTTTCCATTTCAAGTACCTTGTTGTGTATGGAGCATCCTGTTTCTCATTCTCCTTTCTCCTCAACCAGCCCCTTGCATCGTGTTCCTCAAAAGGAAAGGATGTTCTGCATCAGACATGTGTGAGCGCCTAACAGACACCTGTCATCATAGACCATACTTTTCAAACCAGGTATCAGCTGCCAATGCATAAAAATGTCTCCATGGAGAACCGTCCTCAGTCAGAGCAGCCAGGGAAGGAGAGGAGTTGGTGCCCGAAGAGCCAGAACACTTTGGCTGATGGGAGGAGAGAGTAGTAGCAAATCCAGAACTCAGTTCTACCCCTGGGGAATGTGTGGCTGGAAAGAAGCTACCGCTTAACTTATAGGGACAAAGGCTTAACTGTGAGCAAGGGTGGCTGGAAAAAGAAGTGCTTCTGAGTGTAATGGAGTATTTATAGCTACAGCTGTTCAGTCCTTGACTGCACAGTCTCCCAGCCTCAACTTTGCCTGGACTCTAAAGATACATTGAAAGGCTTTTGATTCCTGCCCCCGCCCTCGACCCGGGCCTGGCTCCCTAGTGTTTCTGATCTGTAAATGTGAAGCTGAGGTCTGAGCCTGCTCTGCCCGTGAGGTCCCAACCGTGTCTGTCTTGCTCACTCTCATCCCTCTCTCTTGCACCATCAATTCCTTTGTCATGAGCCAGCTTGCCTGTGTTCATATCCCACATGCCTAGACCTGAAGGTTGGCCAAGGGACAACACTTTGGGTACACCCCAAGGCCCTCATAGTGCTGGGCAGAGGGGTGCCCACTCTGCTCCATGGTCAGGGAGCCTACTGAAGTCCGTCTCCTGCTGCTTTCTCTGGCTGGTTTCGTTAATTCATCCCACATGTTTCCTTGCTGGCTGGTGAAAGAAAACTCCAGTGTCAGCTTGTGCCTGCGACCAAGTCAGAGCGCGGCTTCCCCTGACATCTCTGTGATCCTGGGCAGATGCATTTTCAGGGCAGGGCAGCATGACCACCGGTCCACAGAAAGTCTATGTCAGAGGGAAGCACACGCATGGGCTGAGGGGCTCAGCAGGCACCTCTCAAGGACACTCTGGTGTTAAACCTTCCAGCGTTAGAGGCAGGAATGGCCTAGCCTTGTCAGCTACCTGTGGCAGCCTGGGCCTTCACTTTTGCTTGCTGTTTTGCAGTTGTGAATACAGATTTCCTTAATAAAACTTATCAAGTGTAAGTACAAACTTACACCCACTGCTATCTGCTATTGCTTCTTAGACAATCTTACAAATGGGTGCAGGATATTCTCACTCTCATTTACCAATGAGGAAACGGACTCACAGATATCAGCTAGCTTGGTTAGAGTCACCCAGCAGGGAAGCAGTGAGGCCTTGAACGTTGAACTCGCTGGTGGTGGAGATTGTGCAGGATACTGCAGGATGTGGGTTGATTTTGCAGAGCCAGAGAAGAGGATGGTAGAGGAAGGGCAGGAAAAGAGCCCTGAATTTAATCAATCCCTTTTCTCATCTGGAAAACAAGGGGCTTGGTGAATCCCAAGTTCACTTAATAGTCTTTGCTTCATTCATTCATTCATTCATTCATTCATGTATTTATTTTGCTTGCTTACTTTCTCTCCAATGTGAACCTACTTCTGTTTTGTGTTTCCTTAGAGGTTTTTAACACTCAAGTGCATTTGTCTTCCCTCCCAGCACCAGGCCTGGGCAGGGCTGTCCTGATGGCAGGGTGAACAAATACGGTACTATAAGATGTAGTATAGGTAGTATAGGATGGCAGTGTAGGGTGTCTGCCCTGGCTCTTGCCTCTGTCTGTCCTTGCCTCATCATGCACAAGCTCCCGTGGAAGTTTCAAAGCCCAATGCAGTTGTCACCACCACAGAGAAGCCTTCCTTACTATGACCCTGTGCTCTAGTTGCCCCTAAATAAAATTCATCCCCCTGCTCTGGTACTTTGTATCTACTTTTGTAGCTGTGATGTCTTGGCCCATTGCTTGTTTACACATCTGTCTTCTTTACAGATATGTGGATCTCCTGGAAGAAAGGGAGGAAGGAAAGGAAAGAAGGAAAGGAAAGGAAAAGAAAAGAAAAGAAAGGAAAGGAAAGGAAAGGAAAGGAAAGGAAAGGAAAGGAAAGGAAAGGAAAGGAAAGGAAAGGAAAGGAAAGGAAAGGAAAAGAAAGGAGGAATGGAGGAAGGGAGGGAGGAAGGAAGGAAGGGAGGGAGGGAGGAAGGAAGGAAGCAAGCAAGCAAGCAAGGGAGGGAGGGAGACATCAAATTAGTTGGCTCTTTTCTGTAGTTGTACACTTACAGGAAACCTTCAAAGTGCATGTGACAGTCAGCAGGGTTGCAATACTGTCTGATGAGGTTTTGCTGAGCTTAACAGTCACACACACACACACACACACACACACACACAGCGCCACAGCTTCACCTTCGAGCAACACAATTAATTTTAATAGGCCCCTTTTCCCTTCCCTTCAAACTTAAAGAAATTTCATGAATTATCCTTTAATTTCTCTTTAGCAAAACTCATGGGTGACATTTGAATTATTCAGATCCACTTATATATCTATGGCTATCACTCTTCTGTATTTATTTCTTTCTCTGGGAAGCTTTACTTTTTATTCATAAAAATGTATGTGTATATAACATCAAGCAATAATGAATTTTTAAAGCTGATTTCTCAAAGCATCAAGCATCTTTGAAACTTTTCCCTCATTACTTATAATGAGGGAAGTTATGGTCAAAAACAATAAGAGAAATAAAGTCCATGGGATTAGAAACAGTGTTAGCTATAGGTACATCTGCTCATTCCTATAGGTCATGTCTTCAGGCTCAAATACACAAATACACAATAATTAGAAGGTATGATAAAGATAGGGAAGACTACTCTGAGATCAAAAGGATATGAAGAACAAGAGGAAGAGAGTTTAGGATAGCAGGAACAGCATGTGCAAAGGGCCTGAGGTGTAAAACATTTTAGTGTGTTCTAGAACTTGGCAGAAGTCCAATAAGGTTGTAACCAAATGAGAAAAGCAGAGGAGGGGCCAGACCACAACCTTGTGCGCTAGGGTGAAGCAACTGAATTTCATCCAAAGTTCAGTGGAAAGCCACTGAAGGTTCTAAGCCAAGGATTCTATACGTTAAGAAGAGTGTGGTCAATTCTATATGTTAAGAAGTTCCATGCAGAGTGGAAGAGATAGGCAAGACAGCATTTAAAGGGCCTGTTAGGAGACTAAAATGAGAATCCAAAGGAATGTTAACAAGGACCTAGAAAGACTGATGCTAGTAATTACAACTCACAGCTCTGTGCCCTGTTCTGAGTGCTTTATAGACATTGACAAATTTAATCCTTATAACTCTCCTGTGTAATCAGTTCTACTTACTACCTCTATTTTACAGATAAGGACTTGCCAAGGCCACACACCCCTTGGTAGGTGTATAGCAAGGATTTTAATCCAGGTAGTTTGGCTCACAACTCAGGAATGAACAGTGATGTGAGAGAGGAGAGGATGGCAGGTTGGAAGGAGAACTGACCCTATGTGGTGAGTTAGTGGGAGGGTGGCAGTCATAAAGGAGACAGAAGAATCAGATCCTGAAGGTCGTGACTTGGGTACTGGTATAAATGGTGCTGGGGAAAGCAAGGGTCTATCTTTTGTCTCAGCTGCACACAGGACAGCAACTTAGAATAGCCTGCCTTGCCACTTGTGTGGCATTAAAAGAGCCCCCTTGTAATCCTGTCTCCCAGTTGGATCTGCACAGACTGAGGCTTCTCAGCCAGGGTTGGCACACATTTGTAAAATGTGAATATTTCACTGGAATGTCATGGGGATTATGATCCTGCCCTTCCGACCTCCCAGGAATATTGTGACCATCAAATGAGACAATGAGAGGCAGCTCAGCTGAGTGGGAAGTCAGAGCCTGGTGCTGAAGTTTTCTCCCTGTCTTGGGGGAACCTTTGGGGGAAATCAGCTAATGCCACCAAGCCTCAGTTTCCCCACTGGTAAAATGGGAATCATTCCTCCCTGGAAGTTGTTGGAAGAATGCACTTTGAAAATGGTTGGGCTCTCTACAAATACAGTTGTTGCTATGGTCATAATAACTACATGTCGGTGGGACAATGGACTCTACACAAAGCATATTGTCCAGGTAAATAATTTCCACTGATAAACACAGATAAATGTTGAGCAAAAGCAATATAATGACTGAAATTTTCAAATGATATCCTGAAGTGACTAAACTTTAAGCCTTGAGGAGAGATAGAATATGTTGAGTGGTCTCAGTCCTAAATATTCTCAGTCCTAAATATCTTTCTGGCATCTCCAGCCAGGAATTCATTCATTTCACAAGCTTTTTTTTTTTTTTTTTTTTTTTTTTTTTTAAGCAACCAGCCAAGGCACAGGAGTGAACTATTCAGAAACATTCCTGGGCTTCAATGTGGTTGCATTCTACTGAAGGAAGACAGGCAGTGAGCAAACAACCAGATAAACAAGTTCTCCAATTTCAGATGGTGTTAAGTACTATGAAAGATACAACCAAGGTGATGAAGAGAGAGACTTGGGGAGCAGGGGCTGCCAGCTACTTTTACATGGGCAGCCAGAGTAAGAGGGAGGAAGCAATAGGCATATGCAGGAGGAGAAGCTCCTGGGCATAGAGATTCTAGAGTGCCGAGACCCTTTAGCTAGGAACCGATCTGCCCTAGCCAATAAACAAAAAGGCCCGTGTTTCTGTGGTGTTGTGAGTGATGATAAATGAGACTGAAGTGATCACAACATGCAGACCAGGTCATACAGGACATGGTAGAGTTTGGCTTGATTCCAAGTACAATAAGAAGCCACTGGAAGATTGAAGCAGGAGGATGACATCATCTGACTTAAGCTTCTCAAAGAGCCCTCTTGCCACTGGCTGGAGATAGGGTTGAGGTGGGGCAAGCGTGACAGGGCAAGACCAGTCAGGGGACAGTCAGCCAGGCCAGAGGTGGTAAAGGAGTAGAGAGAAGTTTGGGACATTTTTAGGACAGAAGCAAAAGGTCTTGCTAATGGCTTAAACATGGGTAATGAGAGAGTGGAGACCTGAGAAAGATGCCCAGGTTTTAACCAGATACAAGGAAGCTCTTGCATCAGTCTCTTTGCTCCCGATTCTCATTAAGTATACATTCTTCTGTGAGATTGCAGTCAACCAGGAGCTTTTATGCGGCCACACCCAGAATTGTTCAGTCATCAAAGTGAGCAAGGCCTACTCAGAACAAGAGCTTAGGAAACTGGGAATGGACCAAAGCAATGGGAAAACTTGTGGTGTGGCAGTGGGAAGAATGTCTTAGCTTCTTTTCTTCTGGTCTTTTCATTGAACTTATCGTTGACTGCTCCTCTCTTCTGAAATTCCTCTTCATTTCTGTGAGCAAAGCCAGAAGAACAGAGAAAAGCCCTCAAATGTTGATCCTCACATCCCTTTCAAACCTGGTTGATATTTCTCTTCCCATGTCGTTTCTGAGATTATCCCATGGTGCTGGGCCATGGAGGGGCAGAAAATGGAAGATGACTAGAGACATATTAGGGGAGATGGGACAGGAAGTCAGAATTTACACTAAAGAAGGAGCTGGGTTGCTGTGGAATTTGCTTCTTGTGTGCCTCTACCAACCTCACATACCAGGTTTGAGGTCCCTTCTGCATCCACAGTGGATGACCAAATTGAAAGAAAGACATACACCTGGACTCCAGAGTTTCATCTCTATAGCCTTGCAGCTCTGCCCCAAGTTAACCCTGAAACAAGAAAACAGGCTTAGTGGAGCTTTTATTACAAGGTTTCATAATCTCCTATTTGACAGCAGCTGGTGGTACAAAGTGTGGAGTCTACTGGATCTGATTATTTAACAGATGGTTCTGTTTTCAAATTTACTCCAAATGTTCAGATGCTTTTTCACTATATTCATATTTCCCATCTGATACTACCCCCTGGGGCTGAGCTTTAATCTGGGTTATAGTTTGTAAGTTTTTAAAATTTTCTTTTAAT
Organism: Puma concolor; assembly: GCF_028749965.1. Classification (NCBI taxonomy): domain Eukaryota; kingdom Metazoa; phylum Chordata; class Mammalia; order Carnivora; family Felidae; genus Puma; species Puma concolor. The sequence continues at coordinate 19,357,177 of NC_141673.1, read as the reverse complement.
CTCCCAACAGAAAGAGAATTCCCAAACACCAGAGGCATCCACAGGGGCCGGGTAATGACTGCACATGAATACAAGAGGATTATTCTCTGAGGCAAGTCTTGCCTCACTCAAACCTCTTGCCAGAGGTAGACTCAGATATGCCCTATTTGGAGACGCCTCAAAACCAGGCTCAAATGACCTTGAGATGTGAACAGTGTGTTCCTTTCCTTGGGCAGTACATGTTAGCACATCAAAATTCTTAGTGGCAAATTAAAACTCCTTTAGCTGAGAATAAAGGCGACGAAGCAACTGTGTTACTGGCCCATCATGTGTCTCTAATTGTGTCACCTCGCTCCTCAGTAGGCTTTTACGTTCATTATTTCCAGGTCCTTTTCCCACTGCTTCACATTAATGGTCTCCTTATTCTTTCTCTTCACTCCAGCTGCCTACAGCTGTCAGCCACCCACTCCAGTTTTGCCTTTCTAGTGTTTTCATCTTCCTGCCAGCATTATGAGATTTAATTTACAACAACAACAACAACAAATGTTCCCTGAGCCTCCTTTTCTTGACGAATTTCTGGTTTCCTCCACCATTTAGGATCTTCCCCAGTTCTCTGGGCACCTGCTCCTAGAGATGTCCTTTTAAAATGTTGCCTTTTTTCTACCCAACTGCATGTTCCTAGGGGGCACAAGAGAGAGCAAAAGCTTTGGAAGGCAGGATGTGCTCAGGAGCTACGTGGTGCTAGGTAGAGAGTATTCTGGTTTGGAGAACTGGTTCTGAGTCATTGTGTGACTCCTCTAGGGACCACGATTCACATAGAAAATCAAGTGGATGGTGACTTCCGCAGCTCTAAGATAATGAGGCTGATGCCCCCCTGGAGTTGTGCAAAACAATGGCCTTCCCGCCAATTTGCTGTGAGTCTTTGGGGCCGATTATTTCATGTCTCTGGGATTCTATTTTCTCACCTGACGAGAAAGATTTGTAGGTAATGATACTAAGATTATTGCTGCCATTGTTTTTAAGACCATTGTAAGAAAAAGACCCGCCCACTGTTCTCTCTGTGTGTGTACCTCTTCTATGAATATTGGTCAGAGGTAGCTACATAATTTGTGGGGCCCAGAATGAAAATGTGGGGCAGGGCTTCTTAATGAGACATTTGAGAATTATGAGGCAGTGACTATAGAACATTAAAACAAGCCTGGGGCCATTCTGAGGGTGAGACATTGTGTGACTGCCCAGTTACCTGTCACCAAGCTGTCCCTGATGCTGCCACTACCATGTGACCATGATTAGTCTACTGGGTAAAGTCATGCCCAATCAAGACGGACAGTTTTCTCAGAAAGGAGAGATTTCCTGTATCAATCAAATGAATACTAGATGGATCCTTAGATAGAAAACCAGAAAAAAAAGGGCCCTACGCATCTTTGTCCTAGTTGAGGTCCCTTGGGTTCCTTGTCAAGGATGGTGCTGCCCAATGGTGGTGGTTTCCACATGACATTCGCCACATCAAGCCAGGCCCGAAGCTTGGATAAAATCAGGTCTATGACCATTGAAGGCAGGTAAATTTCAAAGTAGATTCTGTAATGTTATATTACTCTCCAGGTTTATTACAGAGACAGAGAAAGGGGGATTCAGCAGAATTATTCTTAGAAATGCACTGTATCTATGTGGAAAGAGTTCTTTGATAAGTTTCTAGGTCTGGAGGGTGAGATTCCAAGGGTATATTTAAATATTGGAGGATGGTTCCTAAATTGCTAAGATGATGAAAGAAGCTTATGTGGCTCCTGATGGGGTGGAAGTCTGAGAGATCACAACAAGGAAGAAGATACGAGAGATGAGTGGAGACTGGACACTGCTAAGGAGAAGGGCAAGAGAGAGATGCCTGCTGGCCCCAACATGGGTAGGGGACTTTGGGATAACAAATGGTTAAGAAGGGATTTTTCCTCTGTTTGGTCCACGTGATCTAAGTCCCCACTTCCCCTGGGCTCCTATGTAGAATCTTTAGGAGTCTGGATTCCGGATTGCATGGTGCTGTGTTGAGTGTACCCTGAGTATGCCCAAGTGTGCAATGCTTTCTTGGGAATGTGAACAGATGCTGATTTCCAAGTATTGTTCAATTCAGTGTAAAGGCAGAAGCAGCAGCTGTGAGCAGGATACCCAGGGCAGAAGGGTCCTGAGGCTATAAGGTCCTGACAAGCTTCTGGACATTCCCAGACCTTGGTAATTGGTGATGGAGGAAGGGGTGTAGCAGTCGGTTTAAAGGAATTTCTTCTAGGACAAAGGCATAGAAAGGACTTCAGCTTACATCTGCATTTTCTTTCCTTTTGTTATTCCTGAGCCTTTAGAAAAGTCTTGTTTAAACATTCCAGCGTGGTCTCAAGCTGTAGTACAGACTATGAAGGGAAGGCTCATGTGTCCACACTTGGACCAGAAAGTGAAACAGGGAAGAAGCACCCCCTCCACCTCCTATGCTAACACAGTAGTGGCAATTTTTCTTAGTGAAAGATGTTCATGGTGATGGTGAATTTGGGGGACAAGGTTGGTGGTTATATGATCCAACTTCCCTACCCCTACTCGAATGTGAAGATTTTCTCTTTATTCACTGGCATCCTTGAAGCATTTACAGTTTTATTTTATTTTTAAAAAGACACCTAATGTCCTTGGATGCATCTGTTGTAAATTCATCTACTTCACATGTTTGCCATTTGGGAATCATAATAAGGGCTATATATCTGTGCAGTTATATTTCTAAGCATTCTGGAATTTCATGAATCTTAAATCATACTATGATACATGTCTATGGAAGCTTCCCCCTAAAATAGAAATGCTGTTATAGATTCTACAGCATTAATATTTTTAAAAGTTGATAAATGAGTAGAAGTACAATTTAGTCATTAAAATTTAACATATTCTGCTCATGCCTCTTATCTATCCAGTTATGTTCTCGGAACTAATTTTCACATTGTATTTAATGTGTGCTTTATTGATAGCTTCTTCGATCTGTATAAGAAGATAATTCAGGGAGCAAAATGAATGGGATTTTTGGTGTAGGGAAAAGTACCTTTCCTAATAAGTCACTTCTTAAAAATAGTATTTCAGTCAAGGTTCTCTGGCTGCAGGGAACAGAAAGTCACAGTTCACATATAGTTCAAACTAGTTCCAATATAAGGAGAAATGTTATGGATCTCCAAGGACAGAAAGTGAGTAGAATCATCTTACCTGGACATTTGAACAGAGAGTCACAAACTAAGACAAGACCCCTATGATAATTGTAATTCCTTTCATCTCTCCTTAGGGTGGATGAAAACTACCTTTCAATTTCCTGCCTTAGTCCATTTATGTTTTTCTCTCAACCCTGGGCTCCTAGATAACACCATGTGTCTGGTGTTTTGTGGCTAACAACAACATTGTAGGTCTAAATTATCTATGTGATGGGTGCTGAGGAGTCCACTGTGCTATGCAATCAGATTAGTAGTGTTCAGATTTCTCTGGAGGTTTTATTTGGGGGTGCTGGAGGCAGCTCTGAAGATGTACATCTTTGGAAGTAGAGGAGATTTATCAGTTCTTGGGGGAAGATAATGCAGGAGATGCTGAATGAACCCAATTGTCATCTAGCTAAGACTGAACAGAGAAGAAATTGGAGGAGAGAGGAATTTTGATTTTATGTATTTAGCTTTTCGTACTTTGAGCTTTAAAAAGGCACTCTGTTTGGGGTTTAACTTTTGGGCCTTCATTTCACTGGGAATTGAACAATTAGAGGGAGTTTCTGTTATGTAACTTTGGAATAGTCTTCATTGTATTAGTTGAGTTTATTGTATAACCTCTGGCAAGCTCTATCAGACTATGTGGCTGGGCATGATTGGAGATGGGAAATAGAATAGAGAGTGATTCTTTAGCTTATGAGAAAATTGGTCCTGAAGGTAATAAATGTCCTTGTCCAACCCAGAGACATCTGAGGCTATAGTTGAATGGCTCACTTCAGAGATCCAGGAGAACATATTAACAGTGGTAGGAATGCAGAAGTAAGGAAGATCAAATGTCCCAGTTTACCCGGGACTAAAGGGGTTCCTGGGGATATAGGGGTTTTAGTGCTAAAATCATAGACGTCCCAGGTAAATTAGCAGGATTGATCAACCTGGCTAAAGGATGGAGAAGACTGGATCTGAAATACGGCTGGGCTTTTGCCTTGGATGGTCATTATGATGAAGATGGGAAGGAGACAGCCTCCTGTGGTTGTCCATAGCCTTGCCTCCTTGTGTCATGGTGGCCTCATTGGTTGGACTTCTGATACAGTGGCTGGTTTTTGTAGGAGGGAAAACAGGAGCTTCTAGTCATCCTAGAACCTAGGCTTAAAAGTTCAAACACGTTATTTCTACCACTGCTTTTGGTCAAAGCAGAGACAAAGCCAGTTTAAATTCAAGAGGAGAGGAAAAAGTTCCCAACTCTTGATAGATGCAGCAGCATGCACATGCAACAAGGAGAGAAAGTAGTGATGGCAAGCTTTGGAGACTATCTGCTACAAACATCATTTTATAAATTATGAGGCACACAAGAATGTAACATGTTAATGATGTAGGGCTTATTGTAGGCCAAGTCTGTCTACCCTGAGGTAAGTAAGATAGTTTCTCTCCTTAAGAACTTTTCTTCTAGGAGAGACAGACATACAAATACACAAATGCAATACAGTATAATGTATATATATATTTACACATACATCTATGTAAGATGTAGAAGTATTGTCTAGAAATAGTGATTTTTTTTTCTATTTGGAGGTGGTAGAAAATAACCATATTTCACAGACAGTATAGGGGATTTGAGGATGAATAGGAGTTTTCGTGGTATATAAGAAGGGTTAGAGCATAACAAGTACAGGGAAATCATGTACAGAGTTTCAGGAATTTAAGAGTGTGGTTTGCACTGTAAGATTGGAGCATAAAACATGAGAGATGAAAATGAAGGACAGGTAAGGAATATAACACAGAGCATCTTGTCTACCATGTTGTAGAATCTTATTTTATTTTATTTTGTTTTATTTTATTTTATTCTATTCTATTCTGTTTTATTTTTTAAAAATGTTTATTTATTTTGTGTGAGAAAGAGAGGCAGAGAGAGAATCCCAAGCAGGCTCCACACTCAGCCCAGACCCTGACGTGGGGCTTGATCTCACAAACATGAGATCATGACCTGAGCTGAAATCAAGAGTCAGACAATCGACTGAGTTGCCCAGGTGCCCTGAATCAATGTATTTTAAAGTGAGGGAGTGCTTTAATTAATTTTAGTTTTTTAAAAGTTTATTTTGGCAGTGGTAAATAATAGTAATAATAATAACTAATACCTAATGAACATTTATTGTTTTTCAGACACTATTCTAAGTACTTTAATGTCCTTTGATATCACAAGAACCCTAAAAGGAAGGCTATCATTATTATCCCCATTTTGCAGTTGAGGAAGCTGAGTCATAGAAAAGATAAATCTTTTGCTCAATATCTCACAGCTGCTATATTTGAAGAGAGGTAGTCTGTCCCCTTAACTACTATGCTGTATTGCCATCTACACTATGGCAGATTTTGTGGCGTTAAGAGCGGCTAGAGATGTTTCTACCACTTAAGACACTATTGAAATAATTCAGATGAGTGTCTTAATATCCAGAGAAAAGGTAGCAATAGTACAACAAAGTGACACAGATGAGTCCCAAAGCTAAGGGGATACAGATAATAGGATTCAGTGGGAAACTGAATATGGAAAGTAAAGAAAGAAAAACTGAGGATGACTTCTGAGTTTCTGGTTTGGGTGAGCTGATGAATGCCAGTGCCATTAGCAAGAATAAGAAATAGAAGAGGATAGTTTGGTTTGGCGAGAAAGAAAGTTCAATTTTGACACTGATTTTGAAGTGCTCCTAGATCAACTAAACAGAAGAGACAGTTGGAAGTTGAGAAAAATTCAATGGAAGAGTCTCCTAGTGCCAAATGCATTAGGAAGGTCAAGTAAGGTGAGGCATGTGGAGCCACCATTGGATCTGTAAATACAGAGGTCAGCGTGACCTTGACAAGAACAGGGCGAGTAGAGAGGTGGCTGGGAGCCAGACTGCTGTGGGTGAGGAGAGGAGGAAGTGAAATCAGCAAGGGGTGGCCTAGATTTCCAAGAACTTGCCTGTGAAGGGAGGGAGAAGGATAGAGCAGGAACTACATAGAAAAATGGAGGGTAGAGAGGGGGCATGTTGTTGGCCCATTTGCTTGTATTTTTGAAGAGTGAGTTAATTTTCTGGGTTGCAAGACTCAGAGAGGAGAGAGAGAAAGACTCAAGATTTATGAGGAAGAAGGCACAATGTATAGATAGAAATGCCAGAGTAGACCAAAGGCCAGGGTAAACAGGACAGATGGCAGGACATTTCTCCTTTCAAAAGAGGAAGGAAGAAGATAAGAATGTTTAGCGGAATGGGTGTATTTGTACTTGTGGGGGTGGGGTAGGAGATTGGGAAATTTCATAATAATCTCTAAGAAGTATTAGCAAGTCATTTGCTTACGGAAGAGAAGAGGACTAGGAACCTGGAATAAGATGTTGGAGGTTGAAATAACACTTGGGTAAACAGGTTGATGGGAGAAAAATTGTATTTATGGAAAGTTCATTATGTGCTAAGCAGTGTGCTTGGTCTTTATGCATAATAAAAGTGGTAATAATGAGTAATACCTAGGGTTAGGTCATTTTGAGACTGCCTATACAAATTCGGTCCTCAATAAATATTTATTGAGTGATTGTGTTTTGCTTTTCGTGGCCCAGTTCACAAGTAAGTCCTTCCTCTGATTGAATCAGTGAATATTAATTAACATTACTGTGTAAAAACCTGGTGCTAGAAACAAAGAGGGGTCTCAGCAAGTCACAATATTGTTAATGACACTTTTATTATTACAGTTATTTATTAAATAAGTATGATGTCCGCAGCAGCATGTAGTTTATTCTTGTCATTTAATCCTTGTCAATAGGTTTTAGTTTATGTCCATTTTCCAGATAAGAAAAGTGAGGTCAGATTGCTTTCTCAAAGTCACCCAGCCAGTAAGTGGTAGTTGGGATTCAAATTGAGTTTTTTGGTTTTTTTTTTTTTTTGACTCTAGGGAATTCAACAAGCCAAGTTATAGTACTGACTATATAAGAAAAGTCTTAGGCTCTCAAAAAATAACCTATCATTCTCAGTGTCTCTATCCTATACAACACGCACGCACACACACACACACACACACACACACACACACACACACACACACACAATTTTATCAGTGACCTAAACATTGGCTTAATTGATGGCTATTACCCATCTTAGTAAGAGATTTCTGTCTCTCAATTCATCTATCCTTCTCATCTTAAGTGCAAAAAGTCTGTTTTCTAGAACTCATTCTTCCCACAACTCCTCTCCACAGTTCTAGCAAAATCCATGGGAGTCACTGTAAAGTACAAGGTGTTATAAGACAGCACGCTGTGTTCCATTTCACCTCAGCAGATGTCAGTGTTCTGATCTCTCTCTCAATCTCTCTCTCTCCCCCCATCCGGCTCCCCTCCCACCTTCATTCTCCTGTCTTTCCCCTCCCCCCCACTTTCTATGAGCAGTTGTCTTGCCCAGTTTCTTCAATGAACCCATCACATTGGACCCTCCATACAGTTACTTTTGCAAGAAGCTAATTATTGAACATGTAGTCTACTGAGTACTGGGGAATTCTTCTCCATAAAGAAGTGGGCATGGATAGGCTCTGTGACTACATTCTACATTGGCCTTGCTGGAGAGAAGATACTTTCTGGAAAAATCAGTCAATTTATCCCACTTCTGGCAGCCTTCCCTTTTCACCAAGCCTGTGGTTAGGTTGCTGGAGCACAAGGACTACTGCGAGCCCTTTCTGCTTCCGTGGCCATGGAGGTAACAGAGGAAGCCGGAGGCTGCCATCAGCACCCCAAGGCCATCAGAATGATGCTCTGAAGCTACTTGGAAGAGGTGGCTGCTGGGGTAACTGGCTGTCTAGAGCTTTGCAGGGCTTTCAGTTCTCCATTGGCCTGGAAATACATTCAGGGCAAAGGGCTTGGGCTTTTTTTCCCCTTGTGGTATTTGGCTATGTTGAGCTCAAATCCTAGCTCAGCCCTGGCAGGACTGTGGACTGTATAAGTGAAAAATAGTGGAATGAAACCTCAGAACACGTTATGACCTTCAAGAAGGTTTGGTTTGGATTGGGTTCTAGAAATGGTCTGGGTTTTTTGGTTGCAGACTTTATTTTTTTTCCAGAACGCATTTTGAACCTCTTCAGAGAGCTGTTCATGACCTCTGAGAGGCATCTGAGACTCTGGTGGTCCTCACTTTGCCCTTCCCTAGAACCCCAGCCCCAACAGTAACAATAGGCATAAAAGAAGGGAGGTTATCATTAAATGAATGTCATGTACCAGCAACTGGGCTAAAGAACATCACAACCATCACTGCCTGTCATTTTCAAAAGACTCCAGTAAGGAAGGTATGCTTGGTGCCCATTATATTATGATGAAAGCAAGGCTTTGGGTTTTGAGGTCTTGTCCATGTTCTCAAGATAATGGCAGTGTGGGATTTGAACATCAAGATGTTGGACTTCAGGGTGTGGGCTCTGAACACTGTATTGTACTCCTTTTCTCTTTCCTTTCCTTCCGTTCTCTTTCTGTACTTCTTTTTACTGCCTTTGTCCTCCTCTCCACTCCCCTCCCTCCTCTTCCTCCTCTCCTCTCATCTCATCATCCTTCCCTCTCTCCTCCCTTCACCAGGGCAATTCAGCTAACATTTTTGGAGTGCCTGCTGTAGGCAAACTATCATGCTGTCAAAAGTGAAGAAGATACATTGTTGTTAACCAAGGAGACCTTTAAACATTGACAGGTTGAAATTGGAGCTGGGTCAGTGAGCCTGTTCCTTGTGGGGGTGGGCCCTTAAAGGTAGTCTTGTTCAAGAATACACCCTCTTTCCTTTCATTTCCAAATGTGGCATTCAAAAATTTCTGATACTAAGATACTAATTAATTGAGAAGAGGAAGGATTAAGGATATCTGTTGTGAGTAGACTGCCATTGGTGGTTTCATGTTTGTGACTGCCACTGTATATTTAAGTTAGGACAGTATGGGACTGAAATTGGCTTAATTTGTTTGAGGATGGTGACATGACCCAAGCCAGACCAATCCGAGATCTCTACTGGACTTTTATTGGCATTATCAATAAAGATGCTTCCTGATTCTCTTGGGGATTAGCACTATAAGGACACAGTAAGCTTAAGGCTGCCAGCAATCATCTTACTACCAGATAAACAATGCCCATCTTAAAATAAAGCCAAAAAGATGTGCCCAGGATTGAGGGCAAAGGAAGACTCCTTTAGAAAAGCATTGGAATGCTGGATCTAGCCATACCTGAAGCTAACACATTACAAGTATCCTCTATTTTCTGAAAGTTCATATTATTCCACTTTGCTTTAAAAAAACTTTTTTTAAAGTTTATTTGAGAGAGAGAGACAGAGAGAGAGAAAGTACAAGCAGGGGAGGGCAGAGAAAGAGGGAGAGAGAATCCTAAGCAGGCTATGCACCTATAGCATGGAGCCCCATGCGGGGCTTAAATGCACAAACCATGAGATCATGACCTGAACCAAAACCAAGAGTCAGTCGCTTAACTGACTGAGTCACTCAGGTGTCCTGCCCCACCACTTTGCTTTTATGAAGACCTACATTAGTACTTGTTTTCACTAACTGAAAAAAACCCAAAGAGGATTTATGAAAATATCCATTACTGTACTAATGAAGATATTTCATAATAGCAAAGTGGTATAACCCAAACTTTTGGAAAATGAGGATACTCTTCAGTTTATGCCACTAAGGCTTACAAATGCTTTCAGAGGAACACTCTGCTTTCAGATAGTGGGAGAAAATCTGTAGTTATATGAGCCAGTAAATTCCCAATTTTGCTTAAACTGGTTTGAATTGGGTTTCAGTTGCTTACAAACAAAATATTCTAAGCAGATACAGACAGAAATAAATGCAGCAAGTTGGTCATAAAGGCCAAAAGATGACAGAAGACAGGAGTTTGAATAGGGGCTTCCCTGCCTTGCCCACTGACTTATACCCAGCACCTAGAACAATGTTTGGCACATAATAGGCACTTAAAAAATATCAATTGATTGAATGCAAGATAGAATTCAGGTTGACTCAGGCAGCTTGCAGGTCAGACTTAGCTATCTTAAGTTTAGAGCATAGTGGTGGTATTTTTAACTTTTGCCATGCTTTTGTATATATGTTTCCCCTTAGTTCCTAACAAAGTTTTTTTTAAAAAAAATTCATGCTTGTCTCTTGTGACAAAAAAGGCAAAGAAGAAAAGATTTATCCAGTCCTGGGCTATGAAGAGGAACAGAATACCCTTGGAGGTTGGGTATGGTAAATGAGGCAAGGAAAGGATTTACACAGCACCATGATGTAAAGATGTGGGGAGAGGTGGTCTGAGATCAGTGGTGAAGTGGTCTCAATCTCTCTCTCCCTCTTTCTCTCTCTCTCTCTCTCTCTCTCTCTCTCTCTCTCTCTCTCACACACACACACACACACACACACACACACACACAGAGAGGGAGAGAGAGAGAGAGAGAGAGAGAGAGAGAGAGAGAGAGAGAGAGAGAGAGAGGCTCTTTCTCCTCTCCAGTGGAAGCTTTTCTGTTGTTTTCAGGGACAGTTATGTCCTTTAGTTACTTGTACATACTTTTCTTTCTCTTCCTTTTTCTTATTTCCTGCTTCTCTCTCTTCTTTATGCTGTCCCTATTTTTAACCAAGTCTTTCCCCTCTCTCTTTGCTCTCTCTTTTTCTTTCTTCCACTTCATCTCCTATTCTTCAGTTATTGTTTTCAAATCTACATGACTTTCAAAGGCTGGTCCCCCTGGCCAGGCCTCCCCAAGCTCATCCCAACATCCACAACTTCCCTCTGCCCCCCCCCCATTATTCCAAATCTCAGTTATATTATGGAAAAACATAGACAGAGGCCCATACATAGATGAAAAGGAAAGAGCTTCTGGAGAGGGTACCAGAATTTGCCAGTTCACCAACACCAGTTGGCTCAGAACCAAAAGGATTCGAGCATGGCCAAAGTATTCTTCACAATCTGTTGCCTCAATAAAGGTTACAACTGTCTATTTACTAGGCAATTACAAGGAGCAGTGTGGGAGAACACAAAAGACAGGGGATCTTACAATCTGGTAAAAAGCTAAGACACAGGTAAGAGTGGAATCCTTAGTATTCTTGGAGTTCCAGATTCACATCCCAGTTCTCATCTGTGGAAGGCTAAATTTACCCAAGATACTTAACTGTTTTTTTTTTTTTTGCATTTAATTTATTTGTAAAATATAGTTAATTGTGATATTTACCTACCAGGGTTTTGTGAGGATTCAAAGATTCAATATATTTAAATTAACTACTTAATAATTAATAATTGATACTTCTTTTCCTCCTTCCCTAGTTGCAGAAACGAATCTTAAGTGTATAACACTTCTCTTCAAGAAGACATTGCCTGCCATCACAATTCCCACCACCAAGAGATCTGTGATAGTTTCTCAGCCTTATATCTGGGTTGCAAACTCAAAAGCCTGTTGGAGCCAGATAGATAATGTAAATGAGGGGAACTATTTAGGTTCACTCAGTGACATGGGGGTACTGTGGAATAGTGAGGACTGCGGCAAAATGGAGAGTGTGTGCCCCATCTAACAGGGAAACCCAATTTCCATCAATTATTTCCTTGTGAGACTATGGGCCCCGAGTTGCCACACCATTTTACTTTTTCAAGAAAAGATGAAATTCTGGATTTTTAGTAGCCAAATTTGCTGAATTTTATGATATTAAATTCATTCTGATTAAAAACAACAACAGCAAGAAAAGACTGTGATGGGTCAACATACACACCTCTAGAAATCAAACACATTTCACTTCTTGGCTTGTGTCTCTGTCAGAACTATAGCTTATCTTTTGGGACCCCTTCTGCTGGGGCTTCTACATAACAGAAGCTGCTTCTTTACTCACATTCACAAGAATTCCAATAATCTCAATGAGCATTTAGTGTGACAAGAGAGTTAGCTGGGAAGTTGAGGGTCACCAAAAAGTCCCATCACACCATATGTCTCTCTTGCCCCTTTCACTTACACTCTTCTTCACTTTCCCCTCTGCTCCCCCCTCCATGATCTCAGGAATAACTAATTTTTCTTTGCCTTAGCTGAATTTGTGAAGCTCTCTTCTTTGAAGTTCGGGCACCAGCTAACACGTGTGCCCCACAGAGATGCTCTTATCCCAAGATTGCCCCTGAAGACGTTTTTCTTTTTTTTTTTTTTAATTTTTTTTTCAATGTTTATTTATTTATTTGGGACAGAGAGAGACAGAGCATGAATGGGGGAGGGGCAGAGAGAGAGGGAGACACCGAATCGGAAACAGGCTCCAGGCTCTGAGCCATCAGCCCAGAGCCTGACGCGGGGCTCGAACTCACGGACCGCGAGATCGTGACCTGGCTGAAGTCGGACGCTTAACCGACTGCGCCACCCAGGCGCCCCTCAAGACGTTTTTCTATCAACGATGTTCCTTCCTCTGAAAGAATCCTCTGACCAAAAATACAAAAATCATTGTATATTTACAAATGAATGGGCTGATCAGCAAGGAAGGCATGGTTTTATAAAGTACCAAAAAGTGTGGTCCATAGGTTGAATGTCATACGTTATGGAAGAGAGAGGTGCCTGAGCCTGCAGGGGGCTTCTGTCTCAGAGAACACCTGATGTTCTGCAGCCATCCACAGTGGCCCACAGAATAATGACTGAAACAAACTGTAGCAAATGAATTGCAAGTTTGTGTTTGTAGAGGGATTGTCTAAAAGTTCTGCAGATATTAGAATGGTGGACCTAGGGAGCAGGAACAGGGGGTTACATCAGAAAGACAGACTACAATGCTTATGAGTATATGCTTGGAATCTCAAGTCTGCCATTTGCAGACTCTCTTTGAATCTCAGTTTTCTCATCTATAAATAGGAGAACACAATACTGTTTCCTATGGCTGTTGAAAGAATTTCATGGAAAACCACGTGTAAAGTACCTGGCCATTGTAGACACTAACCAACGCAAGCTTCCTTCCTTCTTAATTCCTTCTCATTCTTCAAGGTTCAGCATAGGCGTCATCCCCTTCAGGCTGTTTTCCTTGAACTTTTCTTCATTCTTTCCATGTTGGGTTAGTACTCCACTCTTCTCCACATTCCAGACTTGCTGACATACAACCTGTGTGTGTATCATCCTTATTGCATACCTTTGAATTACCTGCTTTTATTTTTGGATCTTCTTGAGTGCTAGGAACCATCTCACATTTACCTTTGTCTCGCTAGCTCCTAGCACGGCGCTACGTGAGTAATAGAAACTCATTAAAAGTTTGCTGAACTAGGGGCTCTGCAGTGAGGAGAAAATTATCTTAGGTGACCAGATAAACTTACAATTGAGAAAAACCTTATAAAGTATACCATTTCTGAAGGGTGGGTTGTTTTTTTTTTTTAAAGAAAAATCCGTATCTGTCTCTATAGAAGTTATTACCCAACATCAGTTCTTGGTCAAACTCTAGCACTTATGGAGGACATTAACAAAGGCAAAGCATGGAGTTTAACCCGGTGTCAACTTGAAAGTTTGGTCAAGATCTCAGAGAGAGAGAATTGAGTGGGAAGGAGAATGCTTGTTTCCCTTGTGGAAAATGTCTTTGAGGGATGGCAATTAAAGACCCAGTGTACTTGAAAGTGTCTCTTCCAATCTGAAAATAAACTAAGCTTCCTGAGCTGCTTTTGGAAAACCAAAGCTTGGAGGATTTTTCTGACTTTCATCCTGCCTGCATCAGCATTTGGAAGAGAAACAGGGAACAATTAACAATTAAAAGGAACCGACTGTATTAGCAATCAGTAGATTTGGGGGAGAGGGAGACAGAAAGGCTAATGACTCTAACTTTATAATTGTGTGAAGCCTACAGAATTATGGAATTACCTAGAACTTAAGCTTTTCATCTTTTTTCATTTGATCTCTAGCCAAGTAACTACTGTAGGATAATTTAATATTCTCTGAGTCGTCAATAATAAGGCTTGCAATGTGATAGTTAAATGCACTTGAAATTTTGATGAGATCATTAATAATATCTCTTGTCAGTGACTTAACTCTAGTTAATAACTTCCTTGTGACTTTCGTCAAATAGATTTTCCTGGGGGATATTAATTTCCAAAGGTTTATGGATGTCCTTCAATTGTTAGCCAGTGACAGAAATAGCTTTTCTGCTGTGGCATGTTTTGAGGTTTTGCCCTTACTTCTAAGAAAAAGGCGATAATTGTGTAAACCAACTACTCATCTGTGTTTGGCATCAAGCTTTAACCTAAAACCTGAAGTAATATTTTCTAAAAAGAATAGTTTCATGTAATTTTCACCACAGCATGCCAACACCAACTATTCTAAAATGGCAGCCTGTTATTTTACGAGTTATATAAGTCTAATAGAGGAGAAAAAATCCTCTTACCGCCTCTCTTTGGGAACAGTTTCTTAGAATTTTTCTGACTAATAGGAGATCACGTCAGTATGCTCATTTCTCATCTTCTGCAACTCACGCCACACAATGAATCCAAACCCACTCCCATTCCAGAGCCAACCCAAGTTTTCAAAGTGAACTGTATTTGTATCTGTTCCGTAGTGGGCACGAAAAGCTTCAGAAAGGGTCGGCAGAGAATCGTTCATCAAATCCTAAAACAGTTGAGCAGTGGGGATCCCTTCGAAGTTGGAAGTATTTGAGGGCAAGGAAGAGAGAACAGCGCTATACATTGAATAATATTCATTCAGAATTGGTCACTTCACATAGGAACCTGGAGCCTCAATACCAAGCCCACAAGCATTTTTGTTGAATGAAGGAATGTAATAAATAGAGAAACAGGATTTGGATAAACTTAGAGTTGATTGATATGTAACTGATTAGGAAGAGGAATTCAATTTCTCATAGGTGACACACCCTCCACTTCTTTCTTCTCTTGTCTTCCTCTTCTAATCATGTGAATTACTGAACAGACTCTTACCCTTGGAACCAGGAAACCCTTTTCCACTATTATGTTCTTAGAAAACATAAACATATATTCTTTGAAATTTCTTCTTTAAAAAAAATGAAAGAGGGAGAATTTTTCTTATTTTTATTTTTTTGAGAGAGACAGACAGAGAGACAGAGAGACAGAGAGACAGAGAATCCCAAATAGGCTCCACACTTAGCACAGAGCCCAGTGCTGGGCTCGATCCCAGGACTCTGGAATCATGACCTGAGCCTAAATCATTAAGCATCGGATGCTTAACCAACTGAGCCCCAAGAGAGAGAACTTTTTTTAACACGATCTCTAATATCTTTTAACCATGCAGCCCAGAAAAGGACTGTCCCTTAAACCAGCCCTTTGCTCCACATGTAGAAAAGAAGCAAAGGGCTGGGTTATAAGCAGTCCTTTTCTGGGCTGCACGACCCCATTGGAGGATAAAACACATTCAGAAATAGAGGAATAACGGTACAAATGAACACATACTTAAGTCCAAGCAATTCGCAGGTCTATATGCTGTCACCCCAGGAGATAAGATATCCTTTCACCCAATCAAGGGGACACTGGCCTGGGCTCTTGCTCCACTCCACTTGTTCTTCCAGGTCATTATTCCACCAATTTCATCACTTCTCAATTAATTTTAATATCTCCACCTGTCTTGTAGATTTCTCCTGGGCTCAGAAGAGTGCTCAGAACTTTCCTAACCTAAACAAACAGCAACCACCTCACTTGGGCAATGTCTCACTACAACTATTCACCCTTCTTTGTCCTATCTCATCTCCATTTCCATAGTCACTACTTCTACACTGTCATCTGCCTTTCATTTCTTAATTCTCCCTACCCTCATTTTTTATCACTCACTGTCCTTGGAGATGTTTTCTCTAAGATCTGGCGGCCTCCTCACAGCAGCTAAGATCATTAGCCCAGTCTCTAGACACTTTCAGTCCTTATTTATTGGATGGATCACTCCACTTCCTTTGCCACCACTTCTGTGATCGACTGAAATCTCTTTAATGTTTTGGCTCCCTTGGTTCTCTGCTCTCATTCTCTCTCCAACTGTCTTACCATTTCACCACGTCCATTGTGAAATCCTTTTTCCTCTTACTTTCTCTTGGATCTCAGTGATTTTCCTTTCTTTTGCCCAGTTCTTCTCTCAATTTATATGTTTTCTTGAGGCCATTACGTTCACTCTTAGAACTTACATATTTTTGCCTTATAAAACCACACACTTCCTGAGCATCGCACTAATATGTTCAACTGTCTGCTCACCCAGTGGTTTGATATCAGGCATGACTGACTTTGTGCTAGAGCCCATGAGCTTTTCAAGGGCCAATCAACACCTGTGAGACCTAAATAAAGAAATAATAAGCTCCAAAAACATGAAAAAAAAACCCGGCAAAAGAATTAATAAGTGTTATTTAAGACATAACATTTTGTTAATTTCATTACAAAAGTAAATTTATTATTTAAAAAGTTCAACTTGTGAACAATTGAAAAAATTATAACCAATCAAAAATTAAATGCATTGCAAATAATTTCAAAAATCGAAATTATAAAAACCCTCTCAAGTTTTTTATTGAAAAAGTTAAATTTAATGTGGGATGTGGGTAAATTTTAATATGTTTGTTATGATGTGGGATGGGGCTTCCAGAAATAAGAGTGCCTGGGACTTTGAAGGTCTTACAAACAGCACCACTTCCTGTATTATCTCCATCTGGATATTCCACAGGCATCTAAGACTTGGCATGTCCAAGGCCAAATTCATCTTCTTCCCTCTGGTATTCCCTATTTTAGTTGGCATCACCCAGTCATCCAAGCTGGAAGTCATCCTTGGCTTTTTGATCTTATCCAAGACTCCTCATATTCTCTCATTCAATCAATTGCTACATCCTATCAGTTTTACCTCCATATTAGGTATTAGATCGATTCATTGCTTCCCTTTCTCTTTTGCTGCTATAGTTTAAGCACTGGTCAACCGTCACTTTGACTTTTGCAAGAATCTTGTAAGTGTTCTCCCTACAGCTGCTCTGTCTGATCTTTGCTTACAGTTGACTCAGAGTTCACCTTAGACCTTGTCACTTCTAGTTAAAATGCTTCAGGGACTTGCTAGTGATTACAAACAAAGCTTGAGCTCCCGAGCATGGCCACACAAAGCTCCGGTGACCAGCTCTCACCTGTTTCTCCAGTCTTATCTCTCACTTCTGCCTCGTTGGCACTTACCAGTTAAAAAATTGCTTTCTAGGCAACACGAGGGCTCTCCTGGCTTCTGAGTTTGCTCAAAATGACCTCCCTGCTTGGAATGCACTTTTCCACTTTTCTCATTTGACTTTAATTTATTCTTGAAGATTCAGCTGAGGTATTACCGGTTAAAGAAAGCCTTCCAAGAATAGCTCATACCTGGACAGAATTCCGTCCCCTGTAGTATCCACACCTACTTCTATCACAGGCTTACCACACTATATTGCAGCAATGTATTCACAAGTCCTTCTCTATCTACTCAGCCATAGGTCACAGGATGGCAGGGATGCTCTCATTCTTATCTTCAAATTCTCACTCCATATGCAAGACAGGAATCAGCTTCTCAACCAGACTTCTTTCAGGGGAACCATTTCCCAATTAATCACTCTGGAAACCCAAGCTTGACTAGAGTACTCAGGTAGAAGTCAGATACACTCAGCCCAGAAATCTATCTAAAACAGTCCCTGTAAAATAATTCTTTAACTCAGGTTTCATTGAATGTGAATGAACATGTTCTTTGAAGTGGAGACTGCATCTAGGTTACGTAACAATTAACACAAACTTAATCATATGTGACCATGGAGGCTATTAATTTCTAATTTCTCCTTGGTAAGAATTTGCTAAAATCTCTTGCCTAGGTGGGGCTGAGGAATTGTCTCTGTTCTGGTCTGGTCCAGATGTGTTTTTCCTTTAATTTTACACTTTCTGCTGATCCTATTCTGGGGTCTTATGTTATTATGGTCTCTGATGTTTACATGCAAGCCTCATTCCATTTACTACCATGATCCCTATTGGAAAGAGAAGGCTCATCCTCTTTGTCTAGCACTTGTTCAGTGTCCATCTCCAGGGTAGAAATAGGATCTGCACCATCTACATTTAAGGAGGTTGTTTTTCTCTAGCATTCTGCCAAATGTTCTCTGAGAGCTCCTAATTCTCTAGGTCCTTTTCTTCTCCTTTGCCTACACAACCATAACAGAGAGTGAAGGAGATAGGTAAAGGGAATGAGGAGACAGATTTGTTTTCTAATGGCCTCATAAATTGGGTTGTTGGATTTAATGAACAAAAAACCCAAGATGCCCAGTTATATTGAAATTTTAGAAAAACCATGGTTTGTTATTTTTATAATATGTCTCATGCAATATTTGGAAAACAGTTACAGTAAGGAAAAAAATCTATTATTTATCTAAGATTCAATTTTATTTTATTTTGTATTTTATTTGACAATATACTCTTAAGTTGTACTCTTAGACACACTTCATGTACGTATTAAATAATTAAGAATATTTTTCACTTGCATAAGGAAATACCTTCACTCCCACTTTTCCTAAAGCAAAGATGCCTTCTTGTCTATCTTTAATTTCTCTATATGGAACAGGAGGCCATGAAATAGTTATTTTCTTCTTTTTTAAAACATTTTTTTATGTTTGTTTATTTCTGAGAGAGAGAGAGGCAGAGTGCAAGCCTGGGAGGGGCAGAGAGAGAGGGAGACACAGAATCTGAAGCAGGCTCCAGGCTCTGGGCTGTCTTCACAGAGTCCGACACGGGGCTTGAACCCACAAGCCGTGAGATCATGACCTGAGCCGAAGTCAGATGCTTAACCGACTGAGCCACCCAGGCGCTCCTTTTCTTCTTAATTCTATAGTTGGAAAACAACATCACAATTACGATGACACCTGGCATCTGGCACCATGTCTGGATTTTTGGGACTGAGGAGTATTGGGTTCTGTGGGAAACCAGAGGGCACGTGCTCCCTGTGAAGGTGATGTGATGTTGCGACTCAGTCTTAGTGTTGCCATTTGACAATACAGGTTCAGTATTTTAAGACTCTGGTTTTTTTCTCCCCCAAAAAATGCCAGATATCTTGATTTAATGTGAAAAGTCCAGCATTTTAATCATTGATAACTAATTCAACTGTTAGTGGAAACAAATGAGCCCAAACTGAAACACACACACGCACACGCTCTCTGCACTTGAGATCCCCCTCTTCCCGTGTTCATCTTGCTGCTGCTGGAGTCCTGCACTTTGCCTTGATGTCTTGAGGCAGAGGGACAAAAGTTAATCTCTGAAAGAGGCAATTCTGGGGGAGTTTCTGAGGAAAATGGCCCCTCCGTGGGACAGAAACACAGGTGTCATTGTAGCAAGATGATTTTTCTACACATTTCCCCCCCTGAGTTTTCTCTTTTGCTGTCCCCCAGTTAAACAGGGAGTGAGATCTTGCTTCCCTTTCTCAGGAAGTTTTATGGAAGAGAACAAAGGATGTAAACAAATGACCTTTTCTAGCTTTTGTTTTCAAAGTTCCATTCCATTGAGGACATATTCTAAGGCTGTAGTCTAGAGAGTTTGAGAGCAAGAATGGCCCTGAGGGAACCATAAAGAGTGAGATTCTTCCAGACTAAAAAAAAATAATTCTCAGACAGTAGAAAGGGGCAGAGGTTTGTGGTTTCTGCGAGCAGTGGACAACATCCTTCTCCTCACCATCCCTCCCTGGCAGTGCTTCAAGGAGGTGGCTGGATCCCAGAGGGAACAGTGGCTGAGGAGACCAAGAGTAAACACTGAGCTCCCCAGAGGCACATCACAATCCCACGACCTGAGGGAACCATCTGAATGGAAAAAACACAAATCACAAAGTGACTCAATCTCTACTGTGATTGGTGAATAAAGGGGCTTCACTTTTGCTGGGTGCTGCTTAAGTCCTCAGAACTTATCTAGTGCCAGGTGGGAGAGGAAACCACAAAATGACCATGGTTGAATAACTGCATACTGTAATGGGGACTTAGAACTGAAATCAGTTAATTTCTTTTTTTTTTTTTTTTTAATGCTTATTTATTTTTGAGAGAGAGAAAGGGGCAGAGAGAGAGGGGGACAGAGACTCCGAAGCTGGCTCTGCACTGACAGCAGAGACCCTGATGTGGGGCTCGAACTCACAAATCATGAGATCATGAACTGAGCCAAAGTTGGACATTTAACAGACTGAGCCACCCAGGCACCCCCTGAAATTAGTTAATTTCTAAAACACAAAGGAATAGGCACGAAGAAATAGGAATATTTCACCTCAGTGTATGGACAGAGGTTCTCATTTACAACCCCTTGCTACTTCCCAAATAAATGTATAATGTACAAATAACATTATTTGTACCTATCTGGAGGCAACAGCTAAGATTTACTAGTCAGACATTTCTCCTCATTCAATATATAGGGCACACTTAGTCAAGGTTGGACTTTCTCATAGACTAAAATATAAAAACATAGAAACTCTTGGATTACTTGGCATAAGAAATGTATGTGCTTTTGCCTTACCACTAGGTAACTCACCTAGATTACTATTTGCTAACCTCCTGACCTCCTGATGTATGTCCCCCCAAACAAGTGAGGAGTGTTAGCTATACTTAGTACGTGTCTGTAGTTTAGCACTTAAAATTAATCTTCATACCAAACGAACTTATGATATAATAATAATGATAATAATAAATATGACATGTAATAATAATAAAATTATTATGTTATGATAGTATGTCTAATAATTTGTTATTAAATAATTATTATTAAATCTTATTTTACAAATGAGGAAACTAAAGCACAAGAGGTTAAATAACTCATAGTCAAGATGACACAGCTAAAAGTTCTAGAACTAAGACTCAAACCTGAATGCTTTGACTGGTTTCCAGAGCAGAACTTCAAAACTGCCCCTCCCTGTCTGCTGTCAGGCTATTCCTGCTTCCTGAATGCTCTGGATTTGACCAGGTTAGTCTCCCCATTCTATGCTCTCAGGCTCCATATATGTTTCCTTCGTGATGTTTATCAGAGTTCACAAGGGTTTGATTATTTTCTGTCCCCTCTAGATTGCGGACATACAAAGGCAGGGATACTGGGAAGGTTTGCCTTACAGAGGCCAAGACAGGTAGCTGTCTCTCCACACCCTTCTTCCTCTTGTCCACAATGATAGAATTTTCACTCCCAGGCACATGACTCCCAGCTCTCTACATCACCCAGCCTCCCTTGTATTTGTGTGTGGCCACATGATTAAGTTTCTGCAAATAGATGTGGGCACAAATGATGGATGTCACTTTAAGTTTTCCTTTCCATTCTTGCCAGCTGGAATCAATTGTGATCCAGTGTCCACCATAGGAGGATGGATGGCCAAGCCTCCAGAGAATGGCAGAAGTGGGGGAAGAAACCTGGGTCTCCAAATGACCAAGTGGAGTAAAGCTACCCACCAGCCTGAGTCTTACCTCAAACTATTACATGAGAAAGAAATTCACTTCAATCTTCTTCAAACCACTGAATTATTTTGGTTCTCTTTGTTATGGTAGCCTAGCCTCACTCTAAATCTCCACTGTATTTCTGGAAATTTGCAAAGTGTTTGGCACAGAGCAGAGGCTCAACATGTATTGGTAGGGTAACCCACTGAATTTGTTGAGTAACCAACATGAATAATTGTCTGTGCACCAAAACTCCTTGAAAGTTGGGACTGTGTCTTCCACTTGTTTTCATCCACATCAAGCATAGCATTGAGCATATAGTAGGTGACCAAACAATGAATAGATAAATGAGGAAGAGAGAAATATTGGGTATGCATGTGTTCACATTTGTATGTCTTTTCACATTTTGCCAGTAACAGAAATACTTTTCAAATAGTTATAATTTATTTTTTTTTCAAATAGTTATAATATAATATATTCTTACATGAAAAGCAATTCAGGGGTCCTGGGGTAGCTCAGCTGGTTAAGTATCTGACTCTTGGTATCGGCTCAGGTCATGATCTCACAGTTGTGAGAACAAGCTCTGCACTGGGCTCCGTGCTGATCATGGAGTCTTCTTGGTATTTTCTCTCTCTCTCTCTTTCTTTCTTTCTCTCTCTCTCTCAATCAATCAATCAATCAATCAATATTTTTTTTAAAAAAAGAAAAGCAATTCAACCAGAAGTTCATGTAAGAAGTTCATTCATGTAGATTAATTTTCAAACCAAAATAATTGGGAAGAGGTGAGGCACAGTATTATGTTTAATGCACTTGCAGTTACGGGACCTGGATTCTAGTTATATTTCTAGGTCTGTGATCTTAGGCAAATCACCCAGTTACCCAGGCGTGTTTGCACATCTACATATTCATGAAATGAATAAAAAAGTGTGTTCATCTGGATATACTCATGAAATGAATAAAAATGTTTCTTCTTGAAGATTCCTTCTAGTTCTAAAAAGTCTACGATTCTATATACTACACTTTTTATTTTCTGGCAATACCTTGCCTCACATTCTTTAGATTCCAATATCAGTATAGTAGGTTTCAGAATACTATATATATTAATATACTCTAGTAGTTTCAGGATACTGCCTTTGCAAAGGCAGGCACTGCAGCTTAGAAAAGTTCAGTAACTTGCCCCAGGATGCACAGCTAATAAGGTGCTGAGTATTAATGACTATTCTGTGGTTCATACGAATGATTATTTTCATTTTTTCATTACTATGTAATGAAGTCTTACTCTGGGCCAGGCACTGCGCTTAGTGTACTTAACATTCATGGTAACCCTGTAAGGAAGCATTGTTATCCTATTTAACAGGTAAGCAAATTAAAGCTCATAAAGTTTAAATGTTTTCTTAATCTCCCATAGCTAGTAAATGCTAGGTGTAGGTACCAAATCCAAGTCAAATTGTTTATCCATTCATTCATCAATCCATTCACTTAGCAGCTGTGTATTGAGCACCTACCATGTGTTAATACAAGTCACTGTTTGACGCCGTAGAATCACAGCAGTGAACAAGACAGATATGGCTATGCTCTCATGAAGCTCAAATACTAGCTTCTTACCTGGAGGTGGGGTAGGCAATAAACTGGTAAAGACAAAAATAAAGACATTTCAGATAGTAGTAAGTTTTATGAAGAAAATAAGGTAAATTAATACGACAGGGACATGAGTAGAAATGAGTTTTTATAGGAGAATCTAGAGTTCTATTTTAGGAGCATTAACTTCAAGATGCCTCTTTGGTATCTAAGAGAAGACTCTCCTATTGCCACCACTTGTAATAATAATTGGTGTAATTTATTGAGTGTCTACCATGTGCTTGGAATTGGTATATGTTCCTTAAATATATCAACTCATTTTATCTTCAAAAGGATACAGTGAGGCATTATCCCTATTTCATAGATGAGAAAACACGTCCTTAAATTCCCAAAGCTCTGAAGAAAATAAAGACCAAATAAGGATTCAAAGTCAGGCACTCTGACTGTATGGGGCCCAGGCTTACTTCTATTCAACACTGTCTGGCAAGAGAAATGTTAGAGGAGTGAGAAGTCCATAAACAAAGCCAGGACAGGCAAGGTTGTGAGTGCACATACAGCATTAAGACCACTGGACAGGATCTAATGGAAGAGAGACACACAGAAAGGCAAGGAAAGCTTGGCTGGAGGCCTAGGGCACACCAGGATTTCAAGGTCAGGTGGACAGCCTGGGAGATGGCAGGGAGGGAGATGGAACCAGGAGAAAGTGGAATTGACAGTAACCAAGAGAAGAGACAAATGCTTCAAACAAGGAAGGTGGTACTTATGTGTAGATTATTGTTGAAAAGTCAAGTAAGATAAAGACAGAGAGGTGACAACATGGAGGACAGTGACCTCCATGATGTGAGTGACCTCGGTGTGAGGGGACAGAAGCCTAACTGTGGTTCTGGAAAGAATGTGAAGTGAGGAAGTGGGGCGCATGTATAAATATATGTAAATAACTCTTTAGAGAGTCTTGCTGTGAAGGAGATTATCAAAATGAAATGACATGGTAAAAAGAGGAGGATGTGTGGTCAAGGGAGGGACATACGTGCATGTATACATGCCTCCAGGCTCACATACGTATTAAAGATGGGGGACACTACAGCATATTTGGTTTCTCTGATTCCAAGGCCCATGCTCTCAACCTCCATGCCACACTATCCCTGTAATTACATTAAATGAGAAGTGACTAAATAGGTTTATTAGTGGACTGAAATGGACTCCACATGTAATTGATTAAAAACAGCACAGTTATAAAGGTATGTCAATGATGCAAAAGCAGTCCTCAGTGCTGGAATCACGATGTCAATTTCTTCATGCCTCCATTTCACTTACCCATCACATAGGCAAATAGGAATTCAGGGGGTGGCAGGGGCCTCCAGTGCATTTTAATAAGTTTGCCCCTAGGATATATGTTTTTGAATCAAAATTTCAGCTTCAGCCTTCCCTTAGCTGTGTGACATCTGCGCTTGGGTAGTTTTGAAAGCCAAGAAGTTGCCTCATCTTTTGGGAATTGGATTCTGTATGTGCACAGTCAAACCTTCGTCAAAATAGGAGTAAAATCTGTGTTTATACACACATTGACATTAGACTATTCATTCAGTCGTTTTCCAGCAAACATTTATGGAGTGTCCACTGTCTGATGAGTACTGTGTTAGACACTGATTATATAAAATGGAGAGGACACAGCCCCTCCCCCTCGCAAGAGTGGAGATAAGAAGAAACCTTTTACAACTAGATGTCATAGAGCAAACCAAATGCAGTGTCGATGACAGCACAAAGTTCGATGGTACTCTTGTGAGTGGAAGCTATTTGTGTGTCTGAGATGTGTGTCAAGGGGTGGGTAGATGTGGGTGTAAACGTACCTGTTGGGAAGGGGAGGTTTAGATTAGGCTCTGATGGTGATTATGGTACACCTGGCACAGGGCACAGTGTAAGCAAAGGTCACTTGGGCACATCAGTGGGGTTCATTATATGAGCTGCCAAGAGTGTCTACAACACTGGAAAGGCACACGGTTGGTGAGGAGGTCTGAGTGGTGAAGAATGGTTGTGGGTAAAGCAGTAGGATCTGAGGCTAGAAATGTAGGTTGGCCAGATCATCCATCCATCCATTCATTCATTCATTCATTCATTCATTCATTTTTACACTTATTTAACAATGACTTTTGAGGACCTACTAGGTACTGGGAACCTGTATATGTTGTTAAGGATGCAGTGGTGAGCAAAAATGGACACAATCCCTGCCCACATGGAGCTTTTCGTCCAGTGTGTGAAGAATAATTGGTTGCTGTGCTAAGTTAGGAATTTATCAATTTTTGTGAACTGTAACGAAGCTCTTTTCAGAATTGGTGATCAGATCTGTGTTTTGGAAACTCATATCTGGAGATCAGGTGGAGGGCAGACTTGAGAAGGGACATTACTTATGAGTCTGGTGCAACGGTCTCAGAGAGGGATGCTGAGGAGGGAAATTAGGGCATGCTGGCACTCAGCCATTTGTGACCATTTTATTCATTTAGGAAATATTTTTCGAGAGGCAGCATCGCATAGCTCTTAACACGGTCTTTGGAGCTCCATCTGGGTTCTGCCATTGATTATCTGGGCGAACTTGAAAAGTTATTTCATCTCTGTGCTCAGGGCTTTTAATCTCTAAAACTGGCATAACAATATCAGTGCCTACCTCTGCTGGCTTGAATAGTGTCCCCCCAAATTCACATCTCCCTGAAACCTCACAATGTAACATTATTTGGAAATAGGGTCTTTGCCGATGCAATTGGTTACATTAAGGTCATATTGAAGTCAGGTGAGTCGTAACCCAATGGCTGGTGGTGTTCTTATGAGAAAACAAACACACAGGGAGCACCATGTCATGATGGGGGCAAGAGTGAGTGAAGCAGCTAGAAGCCACAGATGCCGGGCATAGCCCACCACCACCAGAAGCCGGAGGAGGCAAGGAAGGGTTCTCTCCTACAGATTGCAGAGGGAGTATGGCTCTGCCAGTTCTTCGTGGACTTAAGAACTGTGAGAGAATACATTTCTGTTGCTTTAAGCCTCTAGTTAATTTGTCATAATTTGTTATAGCAACCACAGGAAAGTAATGCATAAGTTGTGGTGAAGATTAAATCTGTTAATATGTGTAAAATGCTTAGAACAGTGGCTGCTATGTAGTATTTGCTCAATAAAATATCAACCATTATTATGTGCCTGGCATTATTCTGTGGCAGTCCCCTGGGTGGGCTTATTTGATTGGGAAAATGTCCCATTGAACATATTGCTGGAAATTATATGTGAGTAGGTACTTGGGTGGGTAAAAGTGATGTTTGACAATGCCCTTATCAAAAAAAGCCTTTCTGGAGATATGGTCGATTTTGTTGAGCATCATATCCTTCTGAAAGTAGAATGCACACCCTCTGTCATTCATTCAATACACTTCTGTATCCTCTTGGGCACAAAGGCTCCTCTTTTATCTTACATTCACCTAGGAAAGCAACAGAATTAGTTTTCTGGGGCTGCCATAACAAAATAGCACAGACTGGGTGGCTTAAGCAGAAATTTGTTTTCTTACAGTTCTGGAGGCTAGAAGTCCAAGATCAAGGTGTTGGCTCTTTTGGTTTCTCTGGAGGCCTAGGCTTGAAGACAGCTACCTATTCACTGTGTCCTCACATGATGTTTTGTGCATGTGTGTCCATGGTGTCTCTTTTATGTGTCCAAAATTCCTCTTATAAGGATACCAGTGAGATTGGATTAGGGCCTACCCTAAAATGGCCTCACTTTAACTTAATCACTCCTCTAAAGGCTCCTATCATTAAATACAGTCACAGTCTGAGGTACTGCGGGTTAGGAGTTCAACATATGAAATTTGAGGAGACACAATTCAGTTTCTAACAGTAGCCTAGGACAGGTCAAGTTCTAAGGTTCAGTCATTAGTGAGAAGCCATTTGCTCATCTTATGAAGCTCCTATGGCCCAGGAAGACCCAGGTCAAGGATTTCATGTCTTCTGTCTGGATTGACAGGAAGTGGAGTGTGAGACAGGGAGGGGACCTGGTGTGGTTTCTGGTGGGGATGTGGGGGGGGGCACCAGGACACTGTGTAAGAGATGGGACCCTTGCTGTAATTGCCTGTTTCTATGTGTGCGTGTCCTCTAGACTGTTATTTTCTGGAGGGCAGGGACCATTTCTATCTTGTTCATCTTTGAATTTCCCAATGGCTGGCACATAGTTGGCATATTTGTGGAATGAATGATTCACTTCTGTAGACTTTTCCCTATGTGAAAGCTACTTTCCATGTAATGAAAGCAAATTCTTTCTGCATCTAGAAACCTTCAACATCCTACAATCTTGATCTTAAAGAGGTCTTGTCTTATTTTTTTCTCTTTGGAAATGTTTGATGCTCACAGATGTAGGTACCATTTAAGAAAGGTTAACCATGCTCCAGACACCATGTTAAAGGCTTCACAAATATCTCAGTTAGTCCTCATGGAAACCCTGTAAGGTGGGTGCTACTTTATTCATTTAATAGGCGAAACATCCACCACTCAGAGAGGTGAGCTCCTGGCCCAAGTCACACAGCTGGCAAGTGACTGCTGGATCAGCGTGAAAACTCAGGTCCTTATGACCACCAGGCTTTTCTGCCTCACAAACAGCATTCATGTCTCAGATTTGCCAATTCTTTTAGTTCTTCAAAATGGATTCCCAGGGATAGCCAGGCCTCCTGACTATTTAGGTCAAGTGTCCACGAAAAAATTGAAGATTTGATTCATAAAAGTATTAAGAGAAGATAATACACTGTTAAGCCAAATAATAGCAACACTGTTTCATAAAAACCTTTGCTTAGAACCCATGATTCTAGGGCAGAAACTTCCAAGTTGCACCAAGCTTCATCTTCCCTTTCTTTCAGCATTTGGTCTGTGGGGGGCAGACAGGGTGTTTATTTAGGTCCACACACTGAAATGAAAATTCACAAAAGGAGACTCGTTTGTATTTCTTTTGTCAACCAGACTTGAACTACGAGATTTTTCTTCTTTTCTTTTCTTTTGCTTTGCTGCTGCTGAAATTTTTTTTTCTTAACCAATTTGACTTACTGTCTTAATATTGTGTAGACACAGCCCTGGTGATACCCCAGGATGAGTTTGGTATTCTTCAAGATCTAAACACAATGGGGGTGACTTAAGGACAGAGTTTCAGCTTTGCTTCTGACTCTCCTTGGTTTTGTGGGTTTAACTTAATGTTATTTGAAAGTTTTTTTGTGTGTGTGGTTGAATATATACTATAACTTGTTCTTTTGTGACAACAAGATTTATACTGGCGGTGTCTCTCATACCACTGGAAACTGGAAGGAAATCTACAATGTGAACCTCGGAGAGTTTTAAAAAGACAGCAAGCCATTATTCGGTGGTGATGGGTTCAAGCTGCCCTTGAGCCTAGTTACAGGCTTGTGCTGTATTCTGGCTCACCAGTGAGGTCAGTGTGCAAACGGTCTGTCAGATATTTAATACATCATATATGCATTTCGACCAATTCCTTTCCTTCTTCTTAATTAAGATTTCTTCAGTGAGTAAGACTTCAGGGGAAAGAAAAGGATCTGATGGAACTGTATTAAATGCCAATTTACTTCCCAAGTTTCTGAGTTTTTTTCACTTAAATTAACTTGGCCTGAAAGACGAAGGGATTTGAACAAAATATAGAAGCTAGTGTTCCATTTTGTATATCATTTTGGCTCCAAGGAGCTGCTCCTGGTAAAAATGAGCCTGTGAGATGTAGCTGTTTTATGCAAGGGCTAACAATACTAGTCTTTTATAAATCATAAATCCTCTTAACCTCAAACAATTTGGAGCCACCAACTGTAATCTATAAGGTTTCAACTCACAGGGATTTCATTTCTTCTCGGTGCCTTTCAGGCCATTAGGCAAATATTTATATGAAGTTCTCAGCTATTAGGGGATTTAAAATCATTTTGTGTGGAATAGAAATTTCTGGTCTATACTTCCTCAATTGAATTTTTTGATATGAGTTTTATGCTTTTCCTTTTGTATTTTCCTGTAGTTTTGACAGTCATTTGATTTAATTTCTTTTTGATGTAATTTGTAATAGACAAACCTTTGATAGATTTTTTTTTTTTTTGGATGAAGAGAATGGTGAGGTAGACAAATTATTATTGCATAATTCTTCCTTTTAGCAGTTTTCCCTGTACCTTGTGTTTCTGGCTTTGAAAATAAATAGGAATCAATGATAATTATTACTTGACACTCTGTAGCAATTAAGATGCTTTAGCATAAGCAGTGGTGAACAACTCTGGAAAACTTGAGCTGAAACGGAATTTATTGAGTACTTACAAAATCAAAGAGGGGGCCAGAGGATTGAACCCTGATGAGTACAGAAATCTGAGCAAAACTGTCAGGTTGGGAGCAGGAACTATTGAACAAACCAATCAGGTTGCCACTATGGAATGAGAGAACCAGTGAGCACCAACTGTTTATTTCCTTCCTCCATCCCTCCTGTGTTACCCCTCTGAGAAGATTCACTCCAGTCCTGGGAGACTAAGTTTGATTAGTATGGCTCCATCACATGCTTCATTCTTGTCCTAGAGAAAGGCAGGGTCTGTTTTTTGGGATACCCCAAACCTCCAACAATCCATTTAATGGAATCTCTCTGAAAGGAAATAGGGGACTGTTAGGAAAGAGAACTGAATGCTGAGCAGCCAAAAACAACATCCACTTATTGCTTAACATCACACTTAGAGAAATAAGCAAAAAAAAAAAAAAAAAACAAAAAAAACCCACTCTTCTCAAATCTAACGCAAGAATTCCAAGAAATTCAATAAGTCTCTTTGCAAATTAATTTTACCTCAGTGAGAAGAATCTGATCATCTTAGATTCGATTCAGTGAAACAACTGTGAAATCCCTTTGGCTTCAAAGTGGAGAGGATCCCGGGAACAATACCCTTGATTCAATTCCACACTGTAAGATGGGCAATTTAGAAGAATGGCCTGGGTTTTCTTCCAAGCCCTAATGAAAGTTAATGATCAAGAACTGGGCTACATGCTTTTTTATGGTTGCTTATTATGAGCTATTTAACTTTTACAGCTTTATTAAATGTTTTATGGAAAGGTTTATTTCATGTTTTATTACAGCTTTGTAGGATGGCCATGTTTGGCCAAGAAGCCTGACAGATGAGCACAAATGTTTTGCAAATATCACTGGTAAGCAGTTTCTGGGTAAAATCATGTTTCATTTTGACATTTTGTGGGGGCTAGGTAGGAGTGTTCTCTTTAATGAAGCCCAGTAGAGCTGGGTGATATGACGGGAAGGGAGTAGAAAGTAGGAGCATGCCCCACATTCTGATCTTTTAGATGGAAAAAATTAATTAATGAAAATAAAGTGTTATAGAAATCCACTTTGGCTAAAAGTGAACATTTGAGTAAAGAACCCCTCCCCCTACTCAAAATACATTTAGCTGATATTAAATGTACTTTAAAAAACTAAAAATAATATTTTACAGTGCATTTGTTTCACTGTTACAATAAACTTATGAGGTAGGTAAAAATAATAACTACCTTTACCGCTTGTTTAAAGCCTTTTTCTAAGCACTTGACATGCAATATCTCATTTAATCCTTATAAGAAGATACTAGATGAGCACTAATATTAACCCTATTTTATAAATGAGAAACTAAGGCTTTTAGATGTTTCCCAAGGATCTCACTCCCAGTCCAACTTATTTCCCACTCTGTCACAGAGACCTAACTCTGTGGTTTGATGTATGGGTTGTTCAAGTTATCAATTAATCTTTGAGACATCTTTTTCTTATTTTTCTACAAACAATGTAGAAACTATTGTGGACATGCATTCTAAGGCTATAGCCACACTGGCTAGATCTCAAGTTTGACTTGTGAATACTCTTTACACCCTCACCTGACTAAAGGTCACTATTTTCTTTAGAAAAAAAGCTCACATCTCGAGATTCTTGATTCCCACTTGCCACCTTTGCCGGGAAATATGGGCAGAAAGTTGAACTTTTCCCTGCAAAGCAAGAATCTAGCTATTTGGAAATCAAAGCCTCATGCAAAGCCTCATGCAAAGAATTCCTAAATACTTGCCTAATTTTTATGAAGAATCCAAATTTTGTTTTTCCTTACCAATTTTGTTAGTGTTGCAATGAGAAATTCAGCTGAAATGCCATTTTTTTGTAAAAGCACCCACATCTACCCCCAGAGAACTTGGCTTTGTGTAACATCTCATGTATGTAGAGTATAACACAGCATTTAACCTGTCATTAATTGACTGTGATGGGTACTTTACATATATTGTCACTTCACTTAATTCTCACTACAACACTTAAGTGGTGAGTATTATCATCTCCTTTTACACATGATAAAACTGAAGCTCAGAGAGTTTACAAGGTAGACATGGGTTTCAAACTGAGGTCTCTGTCTCCAGGACTCCATTGTCTTTCCTCTACTGTATGTGGACTTTTTCTTGGAGGTGAAAGAAGACTTCAAGGATGTCCAGATTAAGCTCATTGGGGTAATTTTCTAAAGCATTGTGACATTTAAGTCAGGGAAATAATTGCAGATAGGTGCCCTCGATTGGGACTGTTTTCTGGCCTTTGGCTTTATGGATAGGGAAGTCTCCCAACTTACCTTCTGATTATACTGCCCTCTTCTCCCTACTTTGCAATTCTTCCCTCTTCTCTTGCCCAAGCAGTAATTTCAGTCACTATGGTGAAGTCCAAAGAACTTGCCAGACACATTTAGGGCCTCAAAGTTGACATGATTCTTGAACATTGTGAAACCTGGCATTTGTGTGTGAGTACCTGTGTATGTGTAGGTTTAGTTACAGGGGTGGGGGGTAGGATATGAACAGGAGATGTTATCCAAAGAGATATGTGTATGTCTTCTGTGTCCATACGATCTTCTTATTGGGGAAGGGGAGTATAATCAAAAGGTGTGTGTGTGTGTGTGTGTGTGTGTGTGTGTGTGCAAATAAAGTTTGTGTGTACAAGAGGTGATTATGCAGTCATGTGTATATTCGCTTATGGTTTGTGTGTATAATCATAGAAGTGAACATGTAAATTGGGAGAGTACATGGGCTCAGGTAGAAGAGAAGAAAGGTTTAAAATTCAATTGAGGGAAATGTATGAATTCACACAATTCAAAATGCATTCCCTGAAATACGAACCATTTAAATTTACCCTAGACTAATGGTATAGGACTTCACTCAAGTAGAAATGAACCCCACACACATCAGCATAACCAGGGGTGTGACAGATCCATTTTGGATACTTCCCTGAAGAATCAGTACAAAAGGGACTGCATCATAGGGCATTACTGCCACTTTCCCATGAGCTAATTATTTGCATTTATCTTTCCTGATTTCGCCAGAGTGGGCTAACTGTCTAGGAACTGTTGAGCCTTTCAAATATATCAAGATATTGGTTTCCAAGGGGAGTGGATAGAACAATCAATCAGGAATTAGGTCTGTCACTGACTAACTTTGAATAACCTGGAAAAGTCATCTAGTCTCATTGTACCTCAGACTTCTCATCGCCTAAACAGGCATTAGAGTATTTGTCCAATCTACTCTGCAGGGCTGTTTTATGTAGCCAACAAAATAATATGAAAGCTTCTGAATATCATATATATTGTAAAGCAAATAAATTGTTATTGATTTTGTTGCTGTCTCAGAACCAAGTTATTAAATGTACTTGTTGTTTGGGTTTCTCTGTTAACTGATTAAATGAAATGAACACCTGATATAAACACAGGAGTCGACTTAAATTTGAGCACTTTTGGCACAGTGATTTTTAGGTATGTCATTTTATCTCTTGAACCTTAAAAGTGTCACACTTGTAAAGTAAACTTATGATACTCGAACTCACAGGATTGCTTTAAGGATTACATGAGATACAAGAGCACACTGTAAGCTTCAAAATATACACATGAAGAGGGTATTAGTGTTTCCCTTGTGCTCTACCAGCAAAGTTCACTTTGTTTTAGTTCATGTGACAAAGGGAAAGTTGAAGAGCTTTGCCAATAAATACAAATTTTATTTACCTCCCTGTCTCCAAGTACATAATTAACAGCTGGCTGGTGTGTTACTGTGAATTAGGATTAAGAGGCTCTATAACTAACTGCTCAAGCTTCTTGAAAGTTAGTTGACCATGTAACACCAAACAATTGGCTAGTCAATTGATTAATATTTAACTAATGACTGGGTTGTTTTACCAACCTAGGTATTTTTGGTTTTGTATCTTCAAGCTTAATATCTAGACACTAATTGATTTGTTCATCAAACATTTATGGAGTTCTTACCTGGTTCAAAGTAGAAGATAGATATCTAGAG
Source organism: Puma concolor (assembly GCF_028749965.1). Lineage (NCBI taxonomy): Eukaryota > Metazoa > Chordata > Mammalia > Carnivora > Felidae > Puma > Puma concolor. The sequence continues at coordinate 19,323,789 of NC_141673.1, read as the reverse complement.
ATTAAAAAATACTTGGTCCTTGTTTCCAAATAGCTCCCAGTCTACTTAGGAGGCAGAAAAGTAAAGAAATTAAAAAATGATTCTGCAAAGGTGCATTGGGTACATTAATAGATGCATAGATGTAGGTGCTGTGGGGGAAGAGAGGATGGGAGTCTAACTTTGACATTTGTCCCAGGTGTTAGAGGTTATGATGGACCTGAGTCTGGAAGGATCCGTGAAAGTTTACCATGCAGAGAGGAGGGAGAAAGATTTGAGATAGAGGAAATGATGCAAGTAAAACAGACGTGGAAGTGTGAGAATGAATCATATATAGTGGAATTGAAAGTAGTTGATAATGACCCATTAAGATGCCTATGAAAATGTAGTTACAGCTTCTCTCCTAAGAGTGGGGGAAGTACGGGCCAATTTATTAAGGACTTAGAATCAAAATGAGAAACTTAAATTCTCTCTGCATTTAATGACACACCAAAGACTATAGGCAGGCAGGTAAATGACATATTTTCATTTTAGAAAGAAAGAAAATCAAACTTTTGTTGAACATTCACTATATGCTCTGTGTGAAGCTGCGACAGACTAAAGAGAAAATATCTTGAGGATTGTAATTTTCTGGAACTTATAATAGAGTACATGGAGGGGGCTGTGGATTTTTCAGCCCTTTTTTAGTGTAGAGGATAAGGATACCAGGGTGGAGGACTTCACGTCTCAGTCCATTAGAGCAACAGCAGAAGATGGCCTGGTGGATTGGGCAAGAACTTGTTCACATCAGTTTGTGCCCCTCTTCCACCCTGCCCCAATGTAATAGGGGGACTTTTCCAAACCTTTGTGAGTGGGGAAAGTGCAAGTCACATACCCTATTATTAGCAAACATCAATTATATAGGTCTCTCCTACTTTCAGGAGAAGAAAAGAGAAACCTCTGAGGAGTATGAAAATACACTCTGTAAAAGAGGATTCCTCTAGGCCTATGAAAATTTATGGCAGAAAAAAGGAACACATTTCTTTGTGTTGGATTAGAAAATGAAGATCATTATCTTTAAAAACTATTTTTAAATGGGAACCAGAATTTTTTTAATAATAAGATTCAAATAGATATGTGCTTTTTAAAGATAAGAGCAGAGAACAATGAGAAGAGAACATTCTGGAATGAAAATACAGAAAGATGAAATGTGAAGACAATATGTTGAGCAAAAAGAGAACTAGGTGACATAAGGAAGACACAGCAACCAATTTAGTTACCTGACCTCCTTACTCCTCTTTCTGAGCCTGTGCTTCTACTCCCACTGAGGAAAGGGCACATGATTTGCCTTGCTCACAGTTGATTGGAAGAGGAATGGGCACATGATCCAAACTTGGCCAGTCAATTCTTTCCTTCTAGAAAGTCGGAATAGAGACCCAGGAGTGCTATGCAGGCTTGGATTGTGCTGAAGAAAAAAGGTAGAACTACTTTGGGGGCCATTTCCTTTTCTGTTCTTGGAGAAATAGAGATCTGAACTGCAGAGAGGAATGAAGTAAGAAGACGAACAAAGAAAAGCAGAGACAAGAGACCACAGAGTCTGGAGAGAGATAGACACAGAGAGAAAGTAGCTATCTTGGTCCCTGACAACTTTCCAGTTCCTCATTCCAGTCTCCCATGAGGCCTCACAAGACTTCCTGACTTTGGGTTCTATGAATTACACTTGTATTATTTTAAAAACATTCCACTTTTGGCTTACCCTAATTTGAATGGGATACTATTATTTGCAACCAAATGGTCCTTGACCAGAAAAGCAGGATTACAAGAATACGAAAAACAAAACAAAACGAAAAACCCAGTACTAGTGTAGACTTCTGTTTTGAAAGTCAGCAGGAGAACAGCTTCTACTGCAGAATTTCTGATTTCCCACAAAAATACATATAAATTAAAGGATTTAGAAACGAGTCACAAGAACATTGAAAATTTAGACTTGTAGTCAACCTAATTCCGGAATCAAGAGGGTTGATTTTTAATATTTATTTGGCTTAACCTCTCAATGGCATTTGTCCCTGTGGGCCATCCCCTCTCTCCTGAAGCATTTTCTTTCCTTGGCTTTCATGACTATATTCTCCTGATAGTTTCCATGTCTCTTTAGCTACATACTTAACCATTTTATGATTTCCTTTAGGGTTATTCCTGAGCATTTTTCTCTCTCATTCTACTCAGGGTGGTCATGTTTATGGTTTCTCTTATAACCCATATGCCAATGATTTTGAAATCTAATGCTCAGTCCATAGCCCCAAAGTATGCAAACATCTTCCTACTAGAAATTTCCACTGGGATGTTATGACAGTATTTCATAGGTAACCCAAATCATTCTCTTTCTAGCCATATCTGCCCTTCCTTCAATAAATACCACCTTCTCTATCTTCCCAGTCATTCAAACTAGAAACTTGTGAACTATCTTGAAATATTTCATTTCCCTTATCCTTAATATTCAGTCACTCACTAGGTCCTATTGTGAAGATGATAGAAAAAAAACCAAACAAGTAAGACACCCCCTCTCCCATTGACCTTTGATTTGGTGCCAGCAACCTTTAAACTTCATCTCCTTTCCATGTTCTTCACCTCTAGCTCAATCCTAATAGGGTCACACACTTCCTGGTAAAATGGAAAGCCTGTGTGTGTGTGTGTGCGTGTGTGTGTGTGTGTGTGTGTGTGTGTGTGTGTGTGTGTTAGAGTAGGCATATGCTGAAATAAAGAACTCTAATAACAGTGGATAATGGAAATTGAGTTCTAAATAAATACTATGAGATAACACTATCAGAGAACAAGGTGATGACTGTAGAGAAAGGAGGGCATTAAATGAAATTGTGGTTGAACCTGAGGATTGAAGTCAAATGAAGTACACCCACCTAACCTTACCTCTCCTTAGCATACCACCACCACCACAAGCAGCAGCAGCCCACAGCTGTACAGCTATAAAGGAGATTTTTCCATCATATGACAGAATATAAGTCCAATGCAATCCACATACTGTTTGTGGACAAACTCTATCTGAAAGCACTTTTCTATGTTTAAGAATGAGTAAGATGGAAAACAATGGAAATAACCATATGGAACTTATGAAAAAATATTGTAGAATAAGAGAAAGGGATAAGTATTGGAAGACTCAAAGGAAGAACCTATTTCTGAAAATGATCTCTTGCACTGTATTAAAATATAGATAAAGGTGCTATTAAAAAAGATAACCCATAATACAGTGTTTCAAAGAAGATAGAAGTTAATTCTCCTTTCCTATAAGGGTCTAGAGACAGGATGGTCAAGCATGGGACAGCAGCTCTAAGAGATGCCTTCTATCTTGTTACTCTGCAGTATCTAGAGAAATACTACTCAAAGTGTGGTTCAAACCAGCGAGCCATCTTTGGACTTCTTGAAAACAGTCAGCAATGAGACAAGTACAGAAACTGGCAGTGTTTATCTTCTCTGATTTTGCACTAACAATACTTACCACTAACCAGGAACAGACAATTTTCAGATTGTACCTCTGTAGGCACACTTTGAATAGCACTGCCTTTGTGGACCATCTTCATTGTATGTGTGACACTAACTAACACCATGCTGCATACAGACAGATAACAACAAAAAATTCTTCAGGAAGGGCAGGCAGTAATTTCACTAATATAAAATTCACAAGACACAATGAAATAAAACAGAATATTATAAAAAATTAAAAAGAGAATAGGAGATGAAAAAGAGAAAAGAAATGATGAGCTAAAGATGTTGTTGAAAATACAGTTTAACAATAACCTTGAAATCTACATTGGAGGCAGCAGAGAGCATAATCAATGCTGCACAAAATCCAGTAAGTGGTGTAAGAGATATATCTGAGTTGTTCTCCTGTAATGCAGGAAAAAAAAAAGCTCAAAGAAATTTAAAAATTGAAAGGGAAAATGACCAATGTGGAAGCCGGAAACAGAGAACCAAAAACTAAATAAATCACTCTCTTGAAAAAAAGAAAGAAATCACAAATAGAATCAAATTATTAATTAAAGATATAAGACAAAGCAATCTTAACTGAGGTGAAGTGAGACATGTTTAAGGATTTAAAAGCTCACTCCATTCCAGGAGAAAATCACTGAAAATGTAATTAAACTTAAAGTCATCCAGATAAGATTTCTGGACTAGAAGGATAAAGAAAAATCCACTGAAAATCCAGGCAGAAAAAGCCATAATGGGGAAAATCTACGTTTATTCTTTTTCATAGCAATAAATTCTATGGTTAGAAATTTTGAGGGAAGAAATTTTAAAAAAACCTATTAGCCAGGAATTTTATATCCCAGCAAATTATCTTACTTTTTCATAGGTAAAGTACTAAAATGTCATTGAGTTAATTTGTTCTATAAATATAGCCATGTTTGTTAAATGTCAGGCCCTTTAGATACAATAGTAAGCAAGATATATATCTTTCTCAAGTTGGAAATATAAAACAAACAGTATTGTTAGATTATAAATAATTTGGATTTAAAATTCCAGATTATATCAATGAAGACCATGAAATGAAGAAAACATGGGAGAAAATGAATGAAAAGATACTTTTTCATTCCCGACAAAGATAAAAATAACTAAAGGTTAAAAAAATGCTTTTGAAAATTTTATAAGTATCAATTTGTAAAATTAATAATAGGAAATCTTTAGAATAATACAGTACAAGATTGTAGATCATATATGTTAGTGTTAATCAAAAGCATCCACGGGCAAATTTTCTTTGTTAAATGAGTCTCAAACTATATTAAAATAATCTAATCATTTTTGTCTTGGTAAGGAACATATATAACAAAAGCAAAGAGCAAAATTATTAGCAGTGGTAGATGTTGAAAATTCAAAGAGAAGGAAACAGATTGTAATGTTAATTTCAAGGCAAAATTCAAGGAAAACGTTACAGATAACAAACAATTATCTTTGACATACAATAAAGATATAACTATCATGAACCTTTTCTTGCTGAATGTTATACTATTGAACTAAAAAAAGATAAAGACAATTAGAAATACAAATAAAATTTTTTTTTAACGTTTATTCATTTTTGAGACAGAGAGAGACAGAGCATGAATGGGGGAAGGTCAGAGACAGAGGGAGACACAGAATCTGAAACAGGCTCCAGGCTCTGAGCTGTCAGCACAGAGCCCGACGTGGGGCTCAAACTCACCGACTGTGAGATCATGACCTGAGCCGAAGGTGAACGCCCAACCGACTGAGCCACCCAGGCACCCCTAGAAATACAAATAAAGTTGAATGAGTATATCATGGAATCTTTTTCTCTCAATCCAACCCCATAAAAATGAAATAAAAGATATATTTAAATATTAAACTAATAAGAATAATATTTGAAAATAAGAAAATAATTTATATTGGCCCAAAGGCCAATCTATAGAAGAAAATGGAGAGTGGAGATCTCAGCACTAAGTTAGTCTGCTTTTGCAGTAAGCCACCTAGAAAGTGCACAAGTCATAGGAAAGTGCACAAGTCAACCTAGAAAGCCACAAGTCATAGGAAGACTTTTAGCTCAGGACACAAGGATGAGAATTCTGTTGCAGAAGATGAATTCACAACCAAACATCACTGAATCTATGAGAAACAACTACACCTCATCAGGGTCTATCAAGCCTAACAAATAGAAACACTTTCAGCTTAGGAAATAGAGTTAGTAAACCAATTAGAAAAGGACTTTAAATAAATAAGTTAAGATCTTCATAGAGATAAAGGAAGGAAATTTGGGATAAGAATAGGGCTTATAAAACAGGAGCAGATTGATATATCAATATATCTGAATCTATATATCATCTATATATCTCCTATTAGAGACCTGAGAAGAAGTATGTGTGCATGTATGTATGTGCATGGGTGTTTCTATATACAAAAGGAAATAACATGCTGGATAGAGCTAAAGAACAAATCAACAATGGGGTACCTGGGAGCTCAGTTAGTTAAGCATCTGACTCTTGATTTCTGCTCAGGTCATGATCTCATGGTTTGTGGAATTGAGCCCTATCTATGTCAGGCTCTGCACTGACATCATGGAGCCTGCTTAGGATTCTCTCTCTCTCTCTCTCTCTCTCTCCCTCCCTCTCCCTCTCTCTCTCTCTCTCTCTCTCTCTGCCCCTCTCCCGCTCACACATCGGCACTCTCTCTCAAAATAAACAAATATTTTTTTAAAGAAAGAACATACCAACAAGCAAACATCTTTACTGAGGAATTCTTTTCAAAACACAGTACAAAATAATAAAGAGGTAGGAAAGAGGGGGAAAAAGTTAAGAGACTGGAAATGGATCCAACCCTCACCTACTAGAAGTATAAAAACAGGAAAATAAAGGAGAGATAATGTTTGAAGAGTTCACCAAGGGACAAAGCAAATAGAGAATAAATTACACTTTAGAGTGCTATAAAACTTTACAAAGACAAAAGATAGAAAAACAATTTCTAACAGCTATGAGAGTGAAAGGTCAGATCACCTGCAAAGGAATGACTATCAGTTTAAAATCATTTTTCACCAATAACCTCAGAAACAAGAAAGCAGTTGAAAATATTTGCAAAATGTTTGTGGAAAAATATATTGAATCTGGAAGTTGATACCTAAGCAAATTTTTATTCTATAGCAAAGATAAAATAAAGACATTTTCAAGCAAGCAAAGACACATGAACTTTTCTAAGGACTCTCTTAGCAGGAGAGGGAGAACTAGTAGATAATAAGGTCCGGCAAGAAGACAAATGAATTCAAAGATATAGTAGAATACAGGAGTCAATGGTGAACAAAGAAAATGGTCTCAATGCTTATTGTGTACAAAAAAATTCTGATTAACAAATTATTAAATTGTAACTAAAGGTACATATGAGACCTTAGAGGTGAGGAGAGTAGCTAAGAGAAGTAACTTCTTGTCTTCTTATTTGGGATGAGAAAGAATAAAAATGCTGATTAATTCTACAACATTTTTAAAAAATATACATTTGAAAGCTAACTACGGGTAAACACTTGGTGAAGAAAGATAGTGAATAGCTTTAAAGCAATAGAGAGAAAATGGAACAAAACATGTACTCAGTCCAACCAAATGCTCAAGAGAGATAAAGCAATGACATGGTAAGAGAAAAACGTAAAATGTAAAGATATCTGTAATAAAATTTGAAGTAGTTTTAATTACACATTTATCAAGATTAATCTAATACCAAGCAAAGAGCTCTGAATTCAACACATAGGAATAACACAACTTTTAGTCAAACAGATGGAACAGGTGCAAAAGCTGATTATATACTATGCCACAGGGGAAGCCTTGTCAAGACTGATATTGCATAAGTCATGTTCACTGACTGCAGTAAAATAAAAATAAAAGTTCACAACCAAAATAGAGCCTTCCAAAAGACCAGATATCTGGAAATGAAAACAATACAAGTAAAACACATCAATTTAATTCATGGATCTAATGGAAGTATTTAGAATAGATATGAAATAAAATTTGTAAGGTATTAACTAACGTGATATGGAGAGACAAATTTATATCCTTAAGTGGTTTATTATACAACACAATGTTTAAAAATAAACTAATCTTTCCATCCTAAATGCTAGGAAAAAACCCAGAGAAAATAGAAGGGAGGAAAATAAAGATAAAAGCAAAATTTAATAAATTAGAAAAATGCACAAATACCCAAAGTAGAGTTGATTAACAAAACCAAAAGTCAGTTCTTTGAAAAGTTTTATAAAGTAATACTCTGGGGAAAAATTCTACGAGAAAAGAAAGCACAAATAAATAGCATCTGAAATGAAAATAGGGACATAAAAATGCTCTAAAAATTAAGATATTTTTGTACCAAGGAATTTGATACATAATTAAGCAGAATATTTTAAGGAAAATTTAAATAACAAAAATGAACTCAACAACATAGGCCAATAAACATAAAAGAAATAGAAACAGAAGCCAAGGATATTTCCTAAGAAAAGGCACCAGACCCAGATAACTTTATGGGTGAGTTCCAGCAAATCTTCAAGGAATAGATAATTCTCATCTCATGCAAACTGTTCCAAACAATATAAAAAGGTGGGAAACAACCCAACATATTTGTAAGGCTAGCTTAACAATGATATCAAAACCAGACTATGTTCATAAGTCATATTTGGTGTATACTTTTTGGTTTGGTGTGTGTGTTTGTGTGTGTGTATGTGTGGATTTTATTCATAGGTAGTAAATTATGGCTTTTGTTGTGAACATAAATAGGAACATCCTTCCTATTATTTGTTCTAATTGGTTATCACTGCTTCAAATACATTACTAATTATTGAAAATAATTCTGAAACTCAGCATAACCTAGTGGAGTTTGATAGAAAGAGACACTTTGCCCTCGAAGGGATTTATTTAGTTTCATGCTTGGTTTCAATAGTTGTCTCATAACTTCAGGGTATGTAATTTGTATAGTGTAGACATATACTCTGATTTATGTGCTTTTTATTTGGAAAGGAAAAAAAAGGGATGAGAAAACAGTCTCTAAGGTCCCAGCCATCATGCATCAAGATCCCCTTTCATCTTTATACATGTTACAGATACTTCATATGTAAGCTATAGAGAACCATACAGATGTTAGTCATTACAAGAACGGTCACTCTTCTGTGACAGGATTGGGAAACAGTTCTGTCTCCAATCCTAGGGAAATAAGTTTCTCTTCATAGTTCCTTTTCTCTCCAGTGCTTTCTGAGACCATTGCTGGAAACAGAACTAATATATCAGTTGCCACATTTACTGTTCATGAGTTACTAGGAGATTGAGTTGGCTCTGGCCAAGGGCACACATTCTCGGAGCCACCACCACCTTTTCTTGCCATTATTGTCTTTCACTTTCCTACAGACTCAGTGTTACAAATGGTGAAGTGGCACCACAGGTGCATGCAAAGTAGTAAAAAGAACACGTAGCATTAGTCCTTGGTTCAAATCTTGACTCTACTGTTCAAACTGTGTGACTTCAGGCAGGTTAATTAATTTCTCTGTACCCCCAGCTCCCTATTTGTAAGATGCAATTATTAAATATGCCAGGGTTGTTAATGAGAATATAGAACATAATACATACAAGATTATTTAGCACAACTCTTCTTATGTATTGCCAGTATTCCATATATGTTGGTTCCCTTATACCTAATTTATAAGAAATCTTGGATCTAGATCAGTTGATAACAGTGTCTTTATGAAAAATCTGTTTTGAATTTCAAACAACAAATTTGCAAGTTAATTTTAGAGTCATTAACAACAAGAAGTTTCCTGTAAAGTACTTAGCATCATGGCACTTAAAATTTTGAAAAAAAAAATTAAATGTAGTTTCTAACCTACACACTCTTTTGAATAGGAGCTGAGTTGTCATCTGGTACCTGTTGCACAGCAGACAATCAGATGTTTGAAGAATGAAGGTGACATTTATGTGTAGGTGATAATTAACATGATTCAGCACTTCCTCGTTTACAAAGCTCATTCACTATCACAGATTTTATGTGTTCACCAACACCTGGGGAGTAAAGTCAAAAAAAATATCATCATCTCTATTTCATAGTTGAAGAAACTTAACTCTGAGAGGTTTTCAGTGACTGTCTTAAGGTCACAGTTAGGGCTTAGAACATAGGTTTTGCTGATTGTTTTTGCAAAATTCAGTTAATTTTCTCATGGTGTCTTATGCTTTGGGAGAGTGTGTGGAGTAAACATGGCAAGAATAAGAAGGCCATTTGAGAGTAATTTGGCAATATCCTGCAAGTCTGACAATGTGCAAGCCCAGCAGCTCTCTTCTAGGTATATACCCTAGAGAATTTTTCTACAGGTGCAAAAGGATGCGTGAACAGGAATACTTACTGGAGCATTATTTGGTAATAGCAATAATTGGAAGCAACTTAACATCCATTTGAAGGAGAACAAATAAGTAAGCTATGTTCTCTTCATACCATGAAATGTTATACAACATTTGAAACAACAGGCTAGCTCTCAGAAACCTGATATTGAGTGACAAAAAGAAATTTTAGAATGATACATGATAGTGTTTATGCAACATTTTAAAAAAGTGAAATGACAGATGCTATTTATCTAGATATCAGAGACTATTTATCTAGATACATATTTATCCTAGATACTATTTATCTAGCAAATACATATAATACACACTTGTTGTGAACTCTAAGGATGTATACCAGTTTCAGCATAATGGTTGCTTCTGGGAAGGAAAGAGGGAGATTAAGAAGGAGAGCAAAGGGGGCTTTAATCTGTAGTGCTGCCTTTCTTTTATGTAAAAATAAGAAACATGATAAAATGGTAACATTTGTTAATTTCTGGTATTGGGTACACGATGTTTTGTTTTCTTATTTTCTCTTTTAATGCATTGTTTAAGCTTTTCAAAATTAAGAAAGAGAAAAAAATATTCACTTAGAATGGAGCAGTACACTATAGTAATTAAGAGTGTGTTTCAGAGACCATGTTTGAATCCCAGTTCTGCCCATTTCAATGCTCTTAAAACGAAACAGGTCTCCATACCACAACATTTCTCTGTGCCTTTAATATGCTTATGTGTACTGTGGGCCTTTAGAAGAGAATATAACATTCAGAATTTTCCGAACTCATTTGGCCATGGAATAGGTTTCTTAGAACCCAGTGTGATGGAGCCTGCCTTACAGATATTCCATATTTAAGTGTTAACTTAAATGATCAGTTGTCTTCAATCTGGAAAGGGTCTCCCTTCATCTCCTTCCTATTTAACCCGTCTGTGTGTCTTTTCTACTCCCACTATCTCTAACGAGATAGGCTCTGTTAAGACAGCAAGGCTCATTTGATGTGGGCAATTTTTTTTAAATGTTAAGGTCTTTAAAAAAAAAGTGTTTATTTTTCAGTAGCATTTGTTATTTCCAGCTTTGGGCAATTTCCAGCATGTCTGTTAGATGTCTGGCCACATTAAATCCAATTTCCTCTCAGTTACTCAGAAATCCATTTTCATTTATTTTGTTCAGTGTTCATGCTTTATAACTGTGAGGGTCTGCCAGGCTTAAGCTTCCTAAAGAGTATCTTAAGCCATGGTTTCCACCAGACCCACAGGTGGCTTGCTTATTCCTCAGGAATTCCCCTAAGAGACACTTCAGAAGGCATCACACATGCCACACACATACTATAATCTTGTTCTTGTCCCTCCCACTCATCAAGCCCTATGGGCCAATGTCCAGAAGTAGAATTTCTTTGATTTCAATGAACCTGTTTTATTTTACTCAAGGCTTACAGATCTCTGTTGTAATGCCAGTTTTAGCCTAGGGTGTAACACTCAGCCTGAGTTTGGAGCTGTACCCTGCACATTGGGAATTAAGGGTTCTATTCCAGGTTCTGCCTCTGACCTTGGTCTCCATTTGACCTTGGGTAAATTCAGATCTCCTGGAGGGCAAGCTATCCAGACATAGAACATTTAGCTATGGTTTACCTTGGATTTGAAATGTTTCCCCCAATGATTTATGTCTCTGACATGGTTTCATTTTATATAACCCCAAATAGAGCCTCAGTTGTTTCCCTTGGCCTCTTCGAAATCACCAGAGCTGCTTACTCCATATATTCAAGTTTTGCAAAATTCCCCGGGATGTATCCCCTTATATGTAATAAGGCCAGCTCTGCTTTGTCAATTAGTTTGGTGATCCTTTGGGCCTCTTTTGGGATTTCAGAACTTACGCTCTCATAGTAAAATGTGCCAAAACTGACAGATAGAAAATAAGAATCAGCTCTTTAGAAATGAGAGGGCCCCCGAACTCACTTCTTAGAAGTTGAGACTTGAGCTCTAGGTCTTTCCATAATGAGCTCGGAGTACAGCATAAGCTATATTAGGGCTCAGAGCTACAATGACCTGGCCAAGTCTCCTCGTCACTGAGAATGTATAATTACTTTCAAAATGCCAACTGATTGGTCTTAAAAGCCATTGATAAACTCTGTCTTTTTAAATTAATTTGTCTAGTTGGGTCATGTCAGAAACAAACATTTCTATGTGTACCTGTCAGTGCACATATAATATTCATTGAGCCCTTTCTATAACCACCACTTTGCAATGGAGGAGACAAGCAAAGGATAGAACCTTAGTCTATGCCTTCTAGGAATTTCCAGTATGGTTGAAGAAACTTAATCACAAGAAACAAATTGAAGGTCACTTAATATTGAGCTTCAGTTAGTATTGAGATTTGTGTGAAGGAAACTGGTGCTACCAAGCATCTGACCATCCCTATAGACTCTGAAAACAACAACAAAAATAGTATAATCCATTAATAAGCTTCAAAAGAATTGTAACAGCATTGTCTGGTGTGTATATCTGTTTAAGGATGAGTGAGTATATTACTGAGGCAGTTTATGTACATAAGAAATACAAGAAGACTTAGATAATTTGGACTATTCTGATACCTCCCTAGTGCCTGGACAACTGTCCGTACATGATGAATGTTTCTGATGCTTTGAAATTTTCATGAAATGTTGGGGTGGATGAATGACCCATAACACTGAGAAATAGGACAAGAATGGTTAACATCCTGGCCTTCATCCTTCTAGTCTTTGAGCTGATGTAACGTAGTTGTTGGATTATCTGTTCTCTGAAAATTCAAATCCATTTGTGCCTTGGCTTCTTCCAGAGAAATGTTTCTGAGATCCTTAACACACTGTGACAGGCCCCATCACGGCCACCTTCAAAGACTCCATCCTTGTTCAGTTTTGGATGACTTTCTTATTCTCGGCCCAAGTGACCAAAATCATTATTGATGTCCTGGCAGGAGCATTGCTGACATTTTTCCAGATTAAATAGGATTTATATGTGATCATTCAGGTAGTCTGCTTTGAATTTGGGGGAACATGTTTCTACTTCATGGAGATGAGGGGATCTGTACATGCTCAGGAATGACAGTAAAGTTAAAAGCATTTCATATCACCCTTTCCTTTCCTGTTGATTTTTATGAAGCTGTTTAAAAAAACAATCTTGGACTGCTTCAAGGAGGCCCATTCTTCCCTTCAAACGTCAAGCTTTCTTCTCAAAGCAGTATTTCTTGGATAAATGTAATTCAGACCTGTGTCTACACAGTCCAGTGAAGTGGAGCATTGCAGATAATTCGAATGTCAAAAGATGTTTCCCCTCAATTATCCAAATATTTTAGGTGAATGTGTTAAAAAAATTTTGTCTGAAATTATCTAGATCAAGAACTCAATTCCCCATATTACTTTACATAAGTACAGGGTGTATATATCTTTTGTTAAGAGTTATTAACCATAAAACCCCCACCATTGGAGTTTTAATTCATTTTTTCCCAGTTTCCTGTAGAAAGAGAATTTAGCAAAACATTCCGTGTCCCTTCTTTACCCCATCATATTCTCAGAAGCAGCTGCTGTTGCCTTGGCCACAGTACAGCTTTTATTTGCTGATTTGGGGACATTTATGTCCAATGTTGGCTGCGTTGTGGGGATGTTGAATTTCTTGGAATACAAGGCTATAAGCCATGGCTTGTGAGGCACCTGTGAGGAGAACACCCTTGCTAGTCTGTAAGCATAGACCCCTGGCTTTCCACTCACCACAGCCTAGACCCAGAGGAGGCTCTGGTGGCTTTTAACTACAACTGAGGTGGGTAGACTAAGGCCAGGCTTTCACACACAACTCCCATGAAGCAAGGAGTCTCTCCTGGACTTCTTCAAAAATCTAGAGACTCACTACCTGCACATTCTTATTTGTCTGACCAGCCTTTGGGCCTAATTGGAGAGAGAGACACAGCTGGGTCAAAAGAACATTTCTGGACTCCTTTGGTCTTGACAGTTTTAACCCAAACCCAATTCACCCACGAAGACTTACTACTGGCACTCAGTTAAGGAGCAAACCGTTTTCTATGCCTCCTGCCTTTGGAAAGTTGCCGTGGTTCATCTCGATACTATCCGGAAAACCTTGCTGAAGGATGTGAGGACTCAGACAATGATGCAGTTGGAGGCACCACATCTGTGATTTAAGTCTGCTTTAAAGTCTTCGGTGGTGGCTCATGATCTAAAATTTCGTCTGTGATCTAGTCCCTGTCTACCACTCCCATGTTATCTCTCATCACTGCTTGCCTAGTACTTTGTATGCCAGCAATTCCAAGCCACCCCAAATCTCCACAGTCCCCAAACAAATCCATGGCATTTCTTGCCTTTGGGTTTTTAGAGTGTTCTTTCTCTCTGCAATGTCCTCTTCCCGGTAAATGCTCATTATCTTCCTGCTGTATCCCCCCTGGGTCCCCTGTCTTATTGTGAAGACCCTACACAGGTGTCATTTCCAAGGAAAGTCCTCCCTGAGCCTGGTCCATCCAGCCTTATCCCTATTAGTAGGGATAGACCTACTAATAGGTCTATCATTGTCTTACACATACCACATACCACATTGTCTTATAATTATCTGGCTATATGTCTGCCTCCCCCACATCAAATCTCTTTTACCTTTCTTTTCCTAATGCCTGTCACAGAGATGGGAGCAGAGTAGACACTCAATACAAATGCTGAGTACATTGAATGAACAGATAAGTGTTCCTGAGTGGGTAGGGGATAATGTTTTTTGGTTGGGAGTTTTATTCAATGGTGGGTGGAGAATAAACATCACAGTAATAATAATAGTTATGTTCTATCTGAACAGCTATTATCTGATAAGTGTTTTAATATATGTAACTCTTACAATAATACTATGAGGTAGGTACCATGATTATTCCTATTAAAAGATAAGAGGATAATTATGATAATGATAATAATTATGATAGCAATACTAAAGAATTTAAAATAAAAATTATAAGAGAACCACATAAGAGAGAAGTTAAGTGACTTTCTTAAGGCCACACATAATCACAAAAAAAATAGAGCCTGGAATTACTATTCAATGCTAAGCATAATATGCTAAATCAATTACATCTTATCATTTGGAGATGGGTATAGAAACTGGTCATATTGGAAACCAATTAAAATTCCCTCAAATGATTAGACTTTGAATTACTCTGCTGGGAAAACTCTAAAAGCACTAAAATCAAGAAATAACTTCATTCAGTTTGGAGCTGGCAGTGTCCATGTACACATGGGCTCCAAAGGCAGGAACGGCTTGTTAATTTGGCATTTAACTAGCAGAAATTTCTATTAACAATTATTACTGGGAAGAGTAGTTGATGCATAATAATGGCCCTTGAGTATTGCTTGGTCATGATGTGCCTTTTGAATTATCAAAGAAAATTGAAATTATGCTCATTCTAAGTTTAG
Organism: Puma concolor; assembly: GCF_028749965.1. NCBI lineage: Eukaryota > Metazoa > Chordata > Mammalia > Carnivora > Felidae > Puma > Puma concolor. The sequence continues at coordinate 19,308,563 of NC_141673.1, read as the reverse complement.
TATTGCCTGTCTTATTATTCTTCAAAATCTTTGTTAGTAATCTTTGAATAACATAGGTCCATTAAACTATCTAAAATATTTTAATAACCAGAACCCCACAAAGAGAAAATGTATTATTATTTCAAGTCTGGTTATTTATCCTTAAAAGGTATGTAAGTATTGATGTAATTTCTAAAATACAAATTTGTAAGAAAATAGGAGCTCATAGTAGCTTTTTGGTTATTATATACTTTTCCATTAACAGATAGAATTTACTCATTAATAAATGTTTACCAAGCACCTACCATGCGGACAGACATTGTGTTGGGTGCTGGAGTTACAGGTATAATTAAGACAGATATAATCCCTGTCCTTCTGTAATTATGGAATCCATGAAAGTTTTGATGTTAAAGAACAGAATTCTGATTTTCGAAGATGAATGCTATCGTGGTTAAGACTAAGACTCCAAGGTCAAAATAAATAAATGGTACAACCGAACAAGCAAACTGCTAAGTACAGAAAAGGAAGAGTGATTTGACTTGGGGCCTGAGAGGCAAGAAAGTGTGGTGATCACTTGGGATGGATAGGGAGGCAGGGGGCATGTGGTCTTGTAACAGGAGACATGCTTTGGTCAGATTTTGGGGTCCTAAGAAGTCTGGGCAGTATCCTGCATAGTGGATGAAAAATAGGCTTTTGTCTGTATGCCAGTGACTTGGTACTGTCTGCATGTAAAGCCACTTGGGGGGAACTTTAAAAGGTCCCTTCTGCATTTCAGAGAAAGTGTGAATGATTTTTGATATCATTTGATAGTGTTGGAGGAAGAATGGCAACTGCAGTGCAGTGAATGCATTTGCCACCCCACCTGTGGAAAATGGAAAACCATCGATTAGTCAATCAATCAACAAACATTTATTGATCATCTTCTATCTTGGACAAAGTATTGCTCAGAACTGGGCTTGGCACTATGAAAATAAAGAGGTCTAAATGTCTAATGTCTGAGTATCTAAAATATTAGACATTTTCCTTACAACATAGCCATGAAGAAGTATATCCATGGTATAATCAGATTGCAGTAGAGGCTCAAGAAAAAAATCTTGACTTCACTTTATGCATCAGGCTTTGATGTACAGAAAATGTGTTAGTTTCCTGTAGGACAATTCAACAGCAATGATGGAGAGCTAGAAAGAGCTCTTGCAACATCGCTTAAATGTCTGGTGACAAGACACAATCAGGGCACTGGGGAGGGAGGTCAACAGCCTGAAACTATTATCCAAGCAGGCACTCAGTAGAGTGCTGGCCAAGCAAAGAGCACACGAAAAAGTATGGGCTTGAGTTAAGTTTTTAGGGTCTCCAATTCCCTTCTCAGTAAGAACCTTCAAGTCAAGGGTCCAAAGTCAAATTGGCTCTGGCTATGGATTGGCAGTTCACTTAGACCGCTGGAGAGCTGGGATTTAATTGCTTTAAAGTTTTCTCCAAGACATGTTTAATAGGCAGATGTAAACCTATATGTTCTCCTTCCAACAACACTTGGATCCTTGTGTTCCTTGATGCTTGCACTGCTTTCCCAGGGTGTCTTTAGCAACATAATCTTTACTTTGCTGAAGGAGAAGGGCCTTTGGCTTGCATGCTTTCCCACCACCCTCTCAGTTATTACGTCTGTTTTCTTGAAATGGCTTGCTCCAGATTGTTTATTTGTTATGGACCTTGTGGTCAGCTGCAAACATAGTTTGCAGTTTTTTTGGTAACATTTATTGTTTTCATCTGATTAAAGAAAAATACATGCCAAAGCTTAAAAAATTGAAAAATACAGGGAGGTATAAAAATGAAAATTCAGATTACTCATAAGTCCATCATCTAGAGTTTTTCACTATTGGCATTTTAGAATATTTTCTCTCAAGCTTTTTGGATATATATATATATATATATATATATATATATGTATGTATATATGGCATGTCTTCATGTCTTTCTAAATAAAAATTTAATGGCTATAGAATTTTGATTGATTCTGATTATTTTTCCATTTTAACTAACATAGGTACCTAAATCTTTATCCATATTTCTTTAGGAATAGATTTCCATAAATGGAATTAGAGTCTTGATTGTATAAATATTTTGAATGACTACTGATAGATACAAATATACCAGTTTAAATCTCCACAAGCATAATAATGCTAGTGTGCTTTCACTGTATACCCTTACTACCATTGCATATTATTAATTTCAATTTGATAATTTAATAAGTGAAAAATAGTTTTATTCTTATTTTAAATCCTGTTTTTGGATTCCTAGTGAATTTTGTAACCTTTGATAGAGAAGTGATTCTAGAAGTCTTGGTCCTTATTTTTCTGTACTTACCTTTATTTATATTGTACTGTTGTTGAGTTCCTGGCTTCCCTAAGTAGGACCTCTGCACCTTTTTTTGATTCATATGACATATTAACTGTCTGCCCTGAATGTTTCTCTTCACTCAACAATCATGCAGTCATGACATATTATTGAGGATCTAACATATTTTAGGCTTCTGAATCTAGAGATAGATAGATGAAAATTGAAGATCCCTGATCTCTATAATCTCATTGTATAGAGAAAACAAACACACATAACCTGTGAAATAAAATGCAGTGTTTTGATGCCATGTAGTTGACAATATCTAGTCATTTTCTTTAGAAAGCTTAGACTCATATTGGCTATAGAGAATGGTATAAAAGTTATTATAATATTATAACGGTATAAAAGTTATTATATATTATAATACAGTAAGTCAGGAGCAGCTTAAAATAGTGGCTAAGGACATGTCTCTGAAGCCACTGTCTGGGTCACATTCTAACTCAACCACTAACAGTACTCTGCGATTATGGGCAGGTAAATTAGCCATTTTGTTCTTTAGTTTCCTTATTGGGAAAATAGAGGCAATAATAGGGTTGTTTCGTAGATTCACGCAAAGGATTTAGAGCAAGACCTAGTATGCAGTGAGTGATCAATAACTGTATCATTTTATTTTAGGAGACACAATGTGAGAAGCACTTTTGTTATTGGAATGTGTAAGAGGGGCTTTTTATCTAGACTTACAGAGTAGGGGCAGGAGTATGTGTGTCAGGGAAGCCCCTTTTGGAGAAAGAAACAGTTACCTGAAACCTGAAAGATGAGTACACAGTGCGACACATTTGGGAAAGTGCAACAGATTGTGTAAGCGTATGATGGTATCGTTTCTATGAAGAGGGAATAGCAGATGCCAAGTTTTGGAAGAAAGAAGTGAATGGCTTTCAAAGTTCAGTGTGATTGGAATATAGGGCTAGAGGGTGTTTCAGTTATCTGTTGTGTAAAAAAACACCTCAGAATTCAGCGGCTTTAAAATGCAATGGTTAGGAAAACAACAATGCAGTGACACCTGGGTGGCTCAGTTGGTTAAACTTGATTTCAGCTCAGGTCATGATCTCACAGTTCCTGGGACCACTGAGGGTGCTAAGCCTGCTTGGGATTCTCTCTCTCCCTTTCCCCCTCTCCCCTCTCAAAATAAATAAAATAAATTACAACAAAACATAAATAACTGAAAATTTCATCAGAAACCACAGAGACTAGAAAAGAGTGAACTAATCTCTTTAAAATGATGATGTCATTAAGACATGACAATCCTAAATGTGCACATTCCAAAAACAGAGCATGAAGCAAAAACTGATGGAGCTAAAGAATAGATACGTTCTCAATTATGAGAATCTTTTTTAAAAAAATATTTATTTATTTTGAGAGAGAGAGTATGAGCGGGAGAGGGGTGGAGGGAGACAGAGAGAGAATGCCAAGTAGGCTCAGTGCTGTCAGAGCACAGCCCAACACACAACTCCATCCCAGGAACCGTGAGACTGTGACCAAAGCCGAAATCAGGAGTCAGAGGCTCAACCAACTGAGACACCCAGGTGCCCCAATTATGGGAATCTTTAATACTCTTTTATCAATAATTGATAAAACAACTAGAAAATAAGAAAAATAAATATAGTCAACTTGAGCAACATTATCAGTCACTACAGAATGTATAGGCATTAAAAGAATAATAACAATGCTATGCCTGTAAATTCAACAACTAGGATGAAATGAACCAATTCCTTGAAAAACACACACTGCCAAAACTCATACCAGAAGAAATGTAAAACATAATAGTCCCATATATATTTAAAAAATTGAATTTGTGAGTAAAACCTTCTAGCAAAGAAAACTCTAGGCCAGATGGTTTCACTGGCAAATTTTATCAAACATCTTAAAAGGAGATAATATCAATTCTATACAAACTTTTCCAGAAAATCGAAGATAATGGAACACTTCTCAACTTCTTTTATGTGGCTACTATTACTCTAATACCAAGATCAGACAAAAACATAGCAAGAGAGGAAAAAGTATGGACAAATGCCCCTCATGAACATAGGTGCAAAAATCCTCAATAAAATATTAACATATCAAATCTGGCCATATCTTTTTAAAAAAGGATATTGGTGTTTGTCCAGGGGTGTGCTGTTAAACAAACCATTCTTTGGACAACAAAGCTCCGATTTGTAGTATTTTCCAATTTCCATACTCTCACCATGGCAAATTTTAAGCTACCCATGTGAAGCTACTAATCACAGAGCTGGAAAGAGATGTACATAATCAGCTCTCGTGAGCCAGTGGAAGCTGGCTTCATAATCCATGTTTCAGAATTTCATCTTTATCATAAGGAAAATGGGAAACATTTGAAGCTTTTAAGCAGGAACAGATTTGTGCCTTAGAATAATCCCTTTTGCTTCAGGCTATAAAATGGATTAGAGGTGGGCAAGGTTGGAGCCAGAATGACCACTTATGAATTGTTCATTAGCATTACTAAGAGATGGTCATGGCCTCAGGTTGGGTTGTGAAGGATGGGATGGAGAAGGTGGACACTTGTGAACCATTGTTAAGATGTCACCTCAATGAAACATAAATTGATTACAGGGTATGAGGCAAAAACAGTCACACACCCCACCTAGGAAGGTCCTTGTCATTATCTTTGACAAGCAGGGGCACACAAAGCTGCTCTTCATGGAACAGTTTTCTTTTTCTGCAGTTCCTCAGTTCCATGACAATAGGTAGCTGTTAATCTATGGAACAACGCTGGTTTTGTTTTGTTTTGTTTTGTTTTGTTTTGTTTTGTTGAGAAAGAGAGCTTAAGCGGGGGAGGGGCAGAGAAGAGAAGAGGACAGAGGATCCGAAGCGGGCTCTGCACTGACAGAATGACAGCAGCAAGCCCGAGAAGGGGCTCAAACTCAGGAACCCTGAGATCATGACCTGAGATGAAGTCAGACGCTCAACTGACTGAGACACCCAGGAGCCCCCGACACTGGTATTTTTAAAAGTTTTACTCGAAGCAAAGCTCCTGCCCTTCATGGTCTTTCAGTTAGTTGCATCTCTAAGGTTCAGTATTGAATGCCTACTTGCACCATGTTCTGGGTATTTGAGATATAGTATTGAATGAAAATACACCCCTGTCTTTGTGGAACCTGTATGGTAGCTGTGGGGTGGAAGGAAGGCAGATTATAGAGATAAATGTAATGTAAAAGTAAGTGATTTAAGGTGGCCAAAAGTAAAGAGTACTTTATTAAACAAAAATGTGGAGTAGAACAAGGAGAATTCAAGAGTGATGGGGAGCGGGATTGCAGAATTAAGTATGGTGGTTACAGACAGACTCATTTTAGCAGGAACAATTGAGTAAAGTCTTGGGGAGATGGAAAAGCTATCGGGAGTGACTTCATTCTTGTCATTGAGATCAAGTATGTCCTCTCCCATCTTATACTTGTCTCAACTGCATTTCTGTAGTCATTGTGCTGTGTTACAAAATCAAAATTCTTTACTCTCTCTACCTATTCTCCCTGACCTATTGTGGAGGTGGGCTTAGGTGCACTTTCCATGTTTCTGTGGTATTCTGAGCACCCCTTGACTGCAGCACTGCCCCAGAGAGGTGCGACTGCCTCTTTCCTTGGCTGTTTTTCCCACTGGACTGAGAACTCCTTAAGCCTTTTGAGTGCCCCATTTAATTTTGTATTCTAGTGCCTGTAGCCCACCTGGCACACGGGAGGTGCCCAATAAACATGCCAGTAAGGAATTGATGAATACAATATTCTAACGCGTTTCTTATTGACAAGTAGCACCAAGACTTGAAGTGAACTCTAATCATAGGATTTGATGGGAAGTGATAAGTTTAATTGCCTGATTTAATTATCATCTCTGTGTCCCACTCATGTGTTTTTGACATTTCTGTGTGAGCAGCTATGAAACTGCAGGATCAGAATAGTATTCAAGTTTATGACTGTGTGTAAAAAGCCCATTGTTGTGTATGTGTGTTGCCAAACTAATACTAGATATACAGTTTCTTTGGCAAGAAAGAGAAGGAATATAATAGTTTTATCTGAGTGCCTGGAGTACCGAAGTGCCAGACGCCTCATCAATGGTTACTTAGATAAGAAGTAAGCTAGACCAGCTTAAAGTTAGAAACATTTTAAAACTAAAGCAGGCAGTGATATTTTTGTTTGTTTATTTATTTTATTTCTTTTTTTGGAGGGGAGGAAAAAGAGTAAAGAACTTTTCAACAATGACTGAACTGCTTGAACTACTTAGGGCATATAGGGTTCATCTTTGTCTTTTGACTTTCAAAGATAGAAATTTAGTGACTCGGGGGCGCCTGGGTGGCGCAGTCGGTTAAGCGTTCGACTTCAGCCAGGTCACGATCTCGCGCTCCCTGAGTTCGAGCCCCGCGTCGGGCTCTGGGCTGATGGCTCAGAGCCTGGAGCCTGTTTCCGATTCTGTGTCTGCCTCTCTCTCTGCCCCTCCCCCGTTCATGCTCTGTCTCTCTCTGTCCCCAAAAGAAATAAACGTTGAAAAAAAAAAAAAAAGAAATTTAGTGACTCGATCAAATGACAATTAAAACACACACCAATACACCCATGTACACAAGTAGTAATGAGGACTAGGGAAGAAAATGTGAAGACAGGACAACTTGGATAGTGGCTACCACAGGTACATATACTGTGCAGAACAATTGGCTGACTATGGATCTGATATGTGTTAATAGAGCATTTTACAGCTCTTGAGAAGGTAGGCTTGAGGGATCCATGAGAGGCCAAGAAAAAATTTCTTTGGAGGAGGAGATTGTATGCCCTGAGCACCCCAGTCTTGTCAGAGTTCCAAAGGAGTGAAAGAAGTATGGATAAATGAAGAAAGATCTTAGAGTGCCACATAAATAATTCTTCTGAATAATGGTTTGAGGAATTAGTTTTAAGATGAATGGTGGAATATTGGTTCATGGGATCTTCGTGAAGTTTCCACATCAACCCTGTTCCAGGAACCAAGATATCCATTTATTCAGTTAAGTAGTTTTCACTGACTTCTCCTTTTATTCAGTTAAGTAGTTTTCACTGACAGCCCCTTGGAACTGGGAACCATGGAGGTGCACAAGACACATTCTTGTTCTCTTGGAATTCACTACTGTGAGTTACAATGACTTACAATATAGTGTACAAAACGCCAGGATATGAGTATGAACATAGTGCCTTGGGATAACCAAAAGTGATAACCACCTTTGGCTATGGGATCCAGGGAAGACTTCAGGGAAGGAACAGTACGCTGATCTGTGTTTTGAAGAATGAGTGGGCATTGGCCAAGAATAGGGTTGGGAAGGGCATTCTAGACTGAAGCAGCCTACCCAAGGGCACAACATGGTGAGAAATCCTACCCTGATCAAAAAGGGACATGACAGTAATAATGTCTTAAGACAAAATGTGTGAGGAAAGTCAGGAAGGGAAAAAGACATGAGAAAAGAACAATGGAATATGATGTCTAAGGGGATGGAAAGTGTGATTGAGGAAGTCTTTTTGTACCACAAAAGGTGTTTGGATTTTCAAATGCTTTAGAGGCATTGCCATAATGACAGTCCCCATTTATTAAGCGCTTATTTTTCTAAGCTAGGTCAGATTTAGACACGAAAGTGGAAGGGTAGATGCAGACATAGAGAAAGGAGGATACCAGACATTGCGATGACGACAACCTGAAAGTTATTTGCAGAAGGGATGGCACAGAGTTACCAGTATTGCCCTCATGAGTAAGGAGTATAGGAGTCTACAAGAACAGACAAGAGCAAAGAGCATTAGTGGACAATTTTAAGGAATGAGGCTGGAATTCTACTCCTGTAAGATTTAAAATTCTAACCCCTTAGCCCTGCCAGGGAGTAAGTTCCTATTCCTTCTAAAAGGTCAGTCCCCAGCATCTGATACTTGATAATCACAGAGCTTTTCAACCCTAATGGGGGAAGGAGAGTAGTGGAGGTAAGAAAACTATGACCAATAAATGGAAAATTCTCTGATCCTCCCATTGCCATATTGTATTATTTGCTACAGATCTCAAGCTACATGCCTCCCAATATTGCCAAAATCCAGTCTTATGTGTTGTGTGTCCCTACCTCCCTCCCTCCCATTTCCCCCCAGAAGGAAGGTGGGAAGGTGGGAAATAATCTAGGTCAGTGCTGAAGTCAGAGGACTGTCAGAATGCTAGGGAATTTTTAATTATTTTCTTCCTTCAAGTATAACCTTGAAAAAAAGTGATTTTACCAGTCAAAAAGAAAATAATTAGTTTTTTATTGACAAATCAAAACTGTATGCATGAAATGAGTTTTCTTACATCAGAATTTTTAAAACTCAAGTCCATAGATTCTTAGGATCCTAAAATAAATCTGTGGATATCAGAAATAGTTTTTTCCCATGAAAGAGAAGTCAGCAAACTATGGCCCATAGGCTGCATTCAGCTCTCCATCTGCTTTTATAAATTCAGTTTTATTGGAACTTAGCTACAACCCATTTGTGTATGTGTTTTCTGTGGTTACTTTCTGGCCACAAGGATAAAGCAGTCTCAACAGAGAATGTATAGCCCATGAAGCCTAAAATCTTCAATATTTGGCCTTCTACAGACAAATTAGCCAATCCGTGCCTTTAAAGATGCTTTATATCACTGAGGTTTAAGATATACTGATCCAGGCACCAAATGCTTATGAACTAATTGGAGTTAGAGTTATGTGCTCCTGGCATCTGGCATTCCATGCACAGGTTCTGCCATCTATTAGCTGTCTGACCTCTGCTTTCTTACCTGTAAAATGGATGAAATAAGGCATCTACTTCACAGTAAAAGCCTAAGCTTACTTACTCACCCCACTCAAGTTTGGATATTTGGAAATTGATTTCTGGACAAAGGAGTTCCAGTAGGCTGCATAGGTTCCTTGAAACAAAGAGACCCGCACTTTACAAATTTACAATAGACTCTACTAAAGCTTGATGGCAAGATTTTGCTGTTTTCAGTATGCATGGGACACATGAAAAAGAAATCAAAACTTGTAAATCACAGGTTTATCTGTTGCTATTATTGTGGCAAAGATGTTTCTGTTTTTTATAGAAATCCCTTACTACCTAAACTCTCCTTACTCAAATATTTACAAAAAAAAAAAAAAAAAAAAAAGTGCCAGGCATATAGATGTCAGCAAAATTGCTTGTCACCTGTGATTATAGATGAGAGAGTGTCATAATGTATTCCTGTTGCATCTCATTATTTCAACATGTTATGTATTATCATTGTCCTCTTCCCCACATTAAGTGATGATGTCTCCTCAGAAAATGGTAAAGCTTGTAAAGAAAGTTGGTAGGTCTGAGACACTTTGGAAAGTCCATTCACTGGAAGATTGGAAAGTATAAAGCTAATTAAGAAGGGTGACTGCGTAAAAAATATGTTATCGTAATTTTGTCTACCTCTACTATGTATACCGTTTTATCCTATGTGGGAGAAAATATTTAAAAATTATTAAAGTAGTGTTGGTGTATTTGCACAGAAATCCTTAATGGACTGAAATGTGGCTGCTCAGTGACATTTAGAAATGTTTGGTGGTTAAGGGACACAACTGTATTATTATTATTATTTGGTATTTATTAAAAATAAGAGGCTATGGGCTTCCCACTATGTGAGCATTTGCTATCCAACAGGCTTTTAGGAATGGGTTAAGTTCAGGTAAAGAGGCAAGTTTGTACTGTTCTCTGGGGAACTGAATTACTATCTTGTTCCCATGTGTGAGCCTCTTCCTTGCTAACCTATCCATGCTGCAGACTTTGCATTGTTTTGCTAATCACCTCCCAAGAACTAGAATCGTCATCTCTGGTGGTGGGTGGGCCTCTGCTCTCCAGGTGCCAGCTGTCTCTGCCTGTTTGCTTGGGTTTCTTGGCATAGCCTGCTCTTGTATCCTGCTAATTCTTCTCCTTTCCTTTTCCAAATGTGTCTCCTTTGAAGCTGTGCGTGCCTAGGCAGAAGTCCCATCCTTTAGTCAAGCAAGTTCAAGTATGCATTCTTGCTTGTTCCCAACATTCCCTTTCAATATGTTCCTTCCATGGCTCAGGACATGCTGTGCTCTGCCTTGGGCTTCTCTGGTGTCCATTGCTTCACTGACCTACCACCTGTTGTCTGCTCTCATTCTTTCAAGGTGCTGTTCTGCACATGGCTATGAACTCCCAGGTCCTACACCTGGGCCTGTTTTCCTACCTTCACTCCTCCCGGATGATGGTTCTGATTCCAGATCCCTGCTTTCCCAACTATCTGTATCACCAGTTGCAATGAACAGAGCAATGCCTAATCAGGTTCAGACACAAACCAGGCTACCTTTTTTGGGATTTGTTTGCTTCTGATGTCCTTTGTTGGTTAATTTTAAAGTGATTGGTCCAATATAAAATGTTGCATAGAGAAACAGGGGTAGCTTGTGGGTAACATGATACGATGTGACTCAAGCATGAATTTCTGTAATTATAAGCCATATACAATGATCTGTCATGGACCCCTATCATACAAAGCATTTGTGACATGATAAGTTTGGAGATCTAACTTTCTATTTCTACTCACTGGATGTGTGAACTGTCCAAGTCTCAGTTTCCTCTTTCATAAAGTAAGGGAGATAATGCCTGCTTAAGAAAATTGTTACAAATATGTAAAGAACCTAATACAGTGTCTTGACCCAGTGATTGCACAGTGCCAAATAACTATATCTATACCTTTCACTGGTCCCAGGATTTTTTTTTTTTGGTAGCCTTTACTTTCTACAACTGCAATAGGCCCCAGATGTGTAGAGGTGCCTGGTTATTCTACCTTGGAGTTCCAGAAATGAGACAGTGGAGCACCAAGATGTGTCTAAACTAGAGCTTATTCAGATGTAGAAAAGATTAGACCTGTCCCTCTTATCCAAGTTCCTTTCCCTAAGAAGTGCCTTTCCTCCCTTCTATTCTCCCCACTGGTCTTTCTCTTTTCCCAGTCTTGAATGGTCTCATGGCTTAAGCAAATGCTTTGTTCCAGACTTAGCTTTGCAGTATCTCTTTAACTATTCCCTGCTTGGCCGTCTTACCTTTGCAGCTAGAAAGGATTCCTTTGCCCTTTCACATAGGGAAGAAAACATTTTATAGAAAGAATACCAAAATTAGTCAGGAAACTGAAACTGGTACAAGATCTATTCTTTTACCAGCTGAGTGATCCTGGAAAGTAATTTTACTACTCTGCATGTAATTTTCCTCAACTCTCAGATTTTGAAAGTTGAAAACTATATACAACTATTTACAAAGTTATTTCTCTTAATTAGCTTCAGAACCCTGCAGAGTTCTAAAAAAAGATAGAAACTCAATAATATACTTATTCATAGATGAACTGAAGAAAACCTACGATGTTCTAATCCACTGTAAGTAATTCAAGTTGGGTTTCCCAAATTAATGGGATGATGGGAGATGGAGAATGATATACGAGAAATATGTCAGATTTAAGGATCCCTGTCCATTCATCTAAAAATTTGTTCTGTCTCCTTTCTTCTTATTCACACACACCTTCCTAAAAGTGAATGAAGCCTTTGGAAGCTTTAGTCTTTCCTTCTCATGGTAGCTGTTCACCACTTGATGTTTTAGACTCTGAAGACTGAGAGTTGGGAATGGTTTTTCAAGTGGCATGGACCAAGTGAGCCTTTTCAGTGAGCTCAGTGAGTGAAAATTCCATCTGTCTTTGGTCTTTGCATGAGAGAATCCCCAAGAGACTGACCTCTCCAGAGGAGCCACACCCCTCTCCCCGAGTCCATGTTATTCCTGTCTAGCTTACACCTCACTTTGCATCTACTCTGCCTCCTTCCCCATCAATTCCCCCAATCCTTCTCCACTTACCGCACCAATGGTGGTCTGGGCTGTGTGGCCCAGATGTTTTCCCCAAGCGATTAGAAAGTTACTCTTCAAGTGTCTTCATAGAGCAGATGTTCCCATACATACCCCCCTCCCCACACACACCCCAATTGCTGAAACCTTTCTCTGCCCCAGAGAGCACATCACGTTGCTGCTGTGTGTTTGATCAGGAGAGTACAGAGCGGGAACAAGAGAATCGCACACTGATGACTGTTTGGCATGCAAGCTCCTGCATGTGTGTGTGTTCCTTCTCCCTTTGTTCCCATTACAGTTGTGAGCAGATGTTCTCAACTGGCCCATGGGCTGTTCTTTCTCAGGCCCCTTACACCAGTGCTTCAGCCTATTCCCCTGCTTCAGGCTAATCACTATTTGCCCAAGACTCTAGTATTTTTCTTCACTTAGGTACACCCATTCCCTTTACTTCGTCCAGAGCTTTGCTGGCTCAGCTTGGGAAATCTCTATGACATAAAGGAGTTTGCTTCTAAGCCCAGAGTTCAGTTACAGGTTGCTCCCTACCCTTTGCTTACCTGAGTCTATTATCTATCTATCCTCTGCTTCCCTTCTCAGTCCACCTTTCCTCCCAAGTCCCAGCCCCACTGAACTATTGCAGATCAGCCATGCTCTCTCTCACCTCTAAGCCTTTATGTGTGCCTTCCCTTCTTTCTGGAGCAGATCGGCCATGCTCTCTCTCACCTTGAAGCCTTTATGTGTGCCTTCCCTTCTTTCTGGAGCATTCTCTCTTTTCTTTTCCCTTTTGCCTGGTGAATTCCTGCTCATCCTTTAGCTCTTTGCTTAAGCATGACTTTCTCTTTGACCTCCACTTGCCAATCATTAGCTTCCATAGAACTCCTGTGTTAATTCCAACCCAGCCACTATTTTCTTTATCCTACAGTTGTCTTTTTACCTGTTTCTCCATTTTGTCATTAACTTATTTTGCAAATCTGAGCAAGTATGTTTCCACAGTATCAAACAAGAGGGTTAGAATAGATTCAGATTCCTGTCTCTCTGCCTTCTTCTGACAATGTTCATTGAGCATCTACTCTCTGTTAAACACTCTATTACATCATGGAGTCATAAAGACTAGGCAAGGAATCCTCTCTGCCCTCAAACAGACAAGTCCCAAATACGGACTTCCAAAGTAGTATGATGGTATTACACTATGCAAGACCATATGGAAAATTGACACACAGCTAAAGTAAAAATTCCCGGAGGCAGAACTCAGAAAGAATACAGCAAAGCCAGATTGGAAAACAACTTGGAGGTAAAAAATGGTTTAGAGCATGGATTGACAAACTGCTGCTCACCAGCCGAATTTGAGCCTGCTGCCTGCTTTATAAATAAGCCTTTATTTGAACATAGGATTGTCTATTCATTTACATATTATTTATGATTTCCTTCACAATGGCAGAGTTGAGTAGCTGTGATAGAAACTATGTGCCCTCAAAGTCTAATCGCTGTCTGGCTTTTTGTAGAGAAAGTGTGCTGACCCCTTGTCTAAAGCATGCATAACAAAAGTGGCCAAGAAAACTTTGGAAAAAAAGTCAAAAGGGGTGAAACTCCTCAAACAGATTTTAAAATGTATTAAAGAGCTACCGTCATCAAAATAGTATAGTATCAATTTGCCAAAAGGTGAATGGCTCACTGGGAAGATAATAGGAAGTTTAAAATGAATTATTTATATAAGAATTTAATATGTGATGGAGATGGCATTTCAGTTCTATTCGGAAACATAATTTCATTTGTAAACAATGTTAGAAAAATTAGCTATTCATTTGGAAAAAATATTTCTGCTAGGTTTTTAACATTCCTTACCCACTTTCCCTCTCCCCAAAATAAGCAACGCACCATTGTTTTGCAGTCAATACTTACTTCTTTTCTTATCATTGTTTCTTGTTTTCTACTCCTTCTTTCCAGGTTCAATTTCTTATCACTATGTTATAGCCTTTAGCAAATCTTTCCATTCAGGTATGTGACCAGTGAATTTTCTGTTCTGACATGTAAAAACAAAATCTTTATTTTACCCACACTCTTGAATTGTAGTTTAGCTAAATATAGAGTTATGCTCTCACAGACCATTTTCCTCAACACTTCAAAGACATTATTGCATTGTCTTCTGACACATCTTAGTGCTGACAAGAAATTTTCTGCAGCTCTAATTATAGAACTCATTCATCTGTACAAAAACTATCTTTTGGTTTTTCTATGTCTTAATACATTTTCTTTGTCTTTGATACTCTGCAAACTCCCGCAGTATGTTGAGATGAATATTTTATGTCTTTCCTCAATTTTAGAAAATTCTTCACCATTATTACTTTGATAACCCCCTCTTGCCCATTTCCCCAGTTCTCTCCTTACTGAACTCTTTCACATTTGAGTTTCTCACTCTTCGTTTCGTGTATTTTAATAGCACTTACATGTTTTCCAATTCTGAGGGATTTGCTCAGATCTATCTTCCAATTTTCTAGCGTGTTTTCAGCTGTATCCACTGTGTCTATACTACTGCTTAACCATCCACTGTGTGTGGGTGTATGTGTGTGTGTGTGTTTAATTTCAATGACATTTTCCATTTTAAAAATTTCTATCTTTCCAGAGAATGAGAAAAAAAAGCCATAAGCTGAGAGAAAATATCTACAAAAGATATATTAAAAACAAAGGAAAAAACAAGGGGCACCTGGGTGGCTCAGTTGGTTAAGCATTTGACTTCGGCTCAGGTCACGATCTCACAGTTTGTGAGTTCGAGCCCCGCATTGGGCTCTGTGCTGACAGCTCAGAGCCTGGACCCTGCTTCAGATTCTGTGTCTCCCTTTCTCTCTCTCTCTGCCCATCCCCTGCTCCTGCTCTGTCTCTATCTCTCAAAAATAAATAAACGTTAAAAAAATTAAAACGAAAAAACTGTTACTCAGTTTAAAAAAGGCGGGGTGCCTGGGTGGCTTAGTTGGCTAAGCATCTGACTTCAGCTCAGGTCATGATCTCACAATTTGTGGGTTTGACTCCTGCATTGGGCTCCATGCTGACAGCACACAGCCTACTTGGGATTCTCTCTCTCTTCCTCTCTGCCCCTCCCCAACATTCTCTCTTTCAAAATAAAAACTTAAAAAAAGTTCTTAAATTTTTTTTAAACATCCTGTTATTTAAAATGTACAAAGAACTCTTGGGGAGCCTGGGTGGCTCAGGTGGTTGAGCATCTGACTTCCGCTCAGGTCATGATCTCAGCGTCCATGAATTCAAGCCCTGAGTCAGGCTCTGTGCTGACAACTCAGAGCCTGGAGCCTGCTTCACATTCTGTGTCTGCCTCTCTCTCTGCCCCTCCCCTGCTCCTGCTCCTGATCTCTCTCTCTCTCTCTCTCTCTCTCTCTCAAAAATAAATAATAAACATTAAGAACATTAAAAAAACAGTAAAATGTACAAAGACCTCTTAAGACTCAACAATAAGAAAACAAACAATCTGAGTTAAAAACAGGCAAAAGACCTGAACAGACATCTCACTAAGGAAGATGTAAAGATAACAAGTAAGTATAAGATGCTCCACATCACATATATCAAGGAAATGTAAATTAAAGCAACAATGTAACTATAGAATGGCCAGAAACCAGAATACTAACAACAGTAAATGTTAGCAAGGATGAGGAGCAACAGAAACTGTTACTCATTGTTTATGGGAATGAAAAACTGTACAGTCACTTTGGAAGACAAGTTGGCAGTTTCATAGAAAACTACACATACTCTTGCTATATAATCTGGCAATTGTATGCCTTGATATTTATCAAAGTAAGTTGACAACTTGCATATGCACAAAAACCTGCACACAGATATTTTTGCAAACTTTATTCGTAATTGCCAAAGCTAAGCAGCAACCCAGATGCCCTTCAGTAGGTGAATGGATAAATAAACTGGGGTACTTTCAGATAATGGAATGGAATGAGAGAAGATACTTGCAAAGGACTTATCTGCTTAAGGGTTAGTATCCAGAATATATAAAGAACTTATAAAACTCAACATCCAAAAAAACAAATAATCCAGTTTAAAAAAATGGGCAGAAGACATGAATAGACATTTTTCCAAAGAAGACTTCCAGATGGCCAACAGACACATGAAAAGCTGCTCCACATCACTCATCGTCAGGGAAGTACAAATCAAAATTACAATGAGATATCACCTTGCGCCTGTCAGAATGGCTAAAATCAACAACACAAGAAACAGCAAGTGTAGGTGAAGATGTGGAAAAAGGGGAACCCTCTTGCACTGTTGGTGGCAATGCAAACTGGTGCAGCCACTATGGAAAACAGTGTCGAGTTTCCTCAAGAAGTTAAAAATAGAACTACCCTACGATCCAGCAATTGCACTGCTAGGTATTTACCCAAAGAATGCAAAAACACTAATTTAAAGGGCTACATGAACCCTGATGTTGATAGCAGCATTATCTACAATAGCCAAACTATGGAAACAGCCCAAGTATCCATCAATTGATGGATGGGTAAAGATGTGTGTATACACACACACACACACACACACACACACACACACACACACCTCTGCCCTACTGTATGGGCTATTAGTCATAACAGAGAATGAAATCTTGCCATTTGCAATGATGTAGATGGAACTAGAGAGCATTATGCTAAGAGAAATAAATCAGAGAAAGACAAATACCATGTGATTTCACTCATCTGTGGAATTTAAGAAACAAAACAGATGAACCTAGGAGGAAAAAAAGAGAGAAACGCAAACTAACAGACTCTTAATTATAGAGAACAAACTAATGGTTACCAGAGGGGAGGTGGTAGGGGGAAGAATAAAATAGGTGATAGGGATTATGGAGTGCACCTGCCGTGATGAGCCCCGGGTGTTGTATGGAAGTGTTAAATCACTCTGTTGTACACCTGAGATTAATATTACACTGTATGTTAACTAACTGGAATTTGAATGAAATTATATAGCATTCTGGAAAAGGTAAAACTATGGAGGCAGTAAAAAGAACAGTGCTAAAAGTTGGGGGGGGAGGGATTAACAGGTAAAACAGAGGATTTTTAGGGCAGTGAAACTATCCTGTATGATACTATAATGTAGAATACATGCCATCATATATTTTTGAAAACACACAGAATGTACAACACCAAGAAAGAACTCGAATGATACAATGATATATTAGTGTAGGCTCATTGAGTGTAAGAAATGGGCCA
This sequence comes from Puma concolor, assembly GCF_028749965.1. Taxonomy (NCBI): domain Eukaryota; kingdom Metazoa; phylum Chordata; class Mammalia; order Carnivora; family Felidae; genus Puma; species Puma concolor. Next base: position 19,291,174 of record NC_141673.1, on the reverse strand, counting down.
CCACTCTCATGCAGGATGTTGATAGTGGGACAGGCTGTGTGGGCAGGTGTCCATGGAACAAGAATTTTTGTTTCATGTAACAAGGGATTTCAAAGTAGGCAGTGCAGGACTGTACAACTCCTCAAGAATGTCACCAATGATCCTGCTCTGTCCTACTCCATAATCATTTGTCCTCATTTCACAACATGGGTATGTGTCTCCAGAATCATGCATGCTTTCCAGACATAAAAAAAAAAAAAAAAAAAAAAAGGGTAAATGTCAAAAAGGCCTTCTTCCAGTGAGGCTTTGTCTTTTTATTAAGGAAAACAAGTTTTTCCCAGGAACTTTTGCTTTAATCTCATTGTCCAGGTGAGCTGGGATAGTGGATATTTCTTTTTCTGGCTTGTTTAATTTTTAAAAGTTTAATTTAAAAATGTATTAATATTATTATTGTTATTATTATTATTATTATTATTTGAGAAAGAGAGAGAGAGAGTTGAGCGCAGGGAAGGGGCAGAGGGAGAGGGAGAAGAGAGAGAATCTCCATGCCCGACGTGGGGCTCCTTCTCACAACCAGGAAATCATGACCTGAGCCAAAATCAAGACTCAGACACTCAACCGACGGGGCCACCCAGGCGCTCCTCTTTTTCTAGCTTTTGTAGTAGAAGAAGAAAAGTAAAAGGGAGGTTAGATGTTAAGGAAGTCAGTCTACAGTATTTTCTACAGCTGTTCTATACATCATTAGGTTTCTTTGAGTATTTTTGAAATATTGATTTGTAGGTGACTTTTGAGTGGGGAATGTTTTCTTTGTCTATATATTCACGCCTCTTTATCAATGGCTCTGTCTGTTCTCCATCTCCCAGCTTTAGTAGGGAGGTCTGCTCGTGGTGCAGAGCTTTTGTGCTTGTGCTGTTACTGTCTTCACCTGTCTAGTCACCAAGCTTGGATGATGTTTTTCATTTCTGGTAGGAAAGTTATGTCTGTACCCTCCTCTTCCTTTGGACCTCAGAATCCTAGAGCTTAGTGCTCTAGACAGCAGTTGTCAAGAAATTTTTTTGGACAATTCTTATGTTAGGAAGACTAATTTTAGTTCTTTGTCTCACATGGAGCCCCTTTTCTTCCCATCAACCCACAGGAGCCAAACTTCCAGACCCTGTTATTCTAGACCAGAGCCCAGTATGTCTATTTATTATTTAGCGTTTCTGTTCCATTTCAAGTTCACCAAAATGTTTTCCTTGTTTTTTTTCTTAATAATAGTTCAACTATATCATTTTGATTTTCTCCTTTTACACTTATAATCAGCATGTCTACGTATTTGAAACAGAGCAGAACGTTAACGCATTAACTAACCAAGCCGCCTATGATTGTTTTTCTTGATCACACATCTTTTTTGTAATGTCTGCTTGTGCAGTTAATCTTTATAATACATCTGCGAGGTTCTTAAAGGCACAATGTCATTTGTATTCCCCAAGAGGTGTGACAGATGCTAGGACTGAACTGTAAAAATAGATGTGTGACGGTGCCAGTCACTAGAGTTCTGGGTGGTAGATATTGGTACATGAGAGTTTCCTGTATATATTGAATGGGAAATTGGAGGAGATGATTTAAGGGTCCAAAAATTTATGTTAACTCTGTCTGGGATTTTAGAGAATTTCCCACCTGTCCTAATAATCACTTGGCCTAGAGGTTTAAAGAAGCAGCTCTGGAATCAAACAGACCTGAGTTTAAAGAGTAGTTCTGTGATTATTAGACAGCAATGAACTTGGAAAAGTTCCTTTAATTCTCTAAACCTTTGATTCCTTCCATAAAAAAGTGGACATAATAATAATACTGACCTCATAGGATTATGGCAGAAATAAATGAGACAACACACATAAAGCTCTTAGCACATCTAAGCATGTAGCAAACTAGTTATAGAAGTTAACTGCTATTATCACCAATGAATTTTCTGGCCATCCACAAAAAGGAAAACTTTTTTCTTGTTTTTACTTTTATTTATTTATTTTTTTGAATAGAGACACATTATAACCAAGGTAAACATGGCTAACCCAGAGACCCAACAAGCCAACCTTTAGTTATAATGTGAGTCCACGGCACATGCCTTCTTTGTACTTTTGACCATTGACTATTAATTTTGTAACAGGATTTTCTGAGAACTGCTATCCCACTAAGGTCAAATTCTAATCAGCGTTGTGCAATTAAGAAGTCCCGTGCTTGTCAAATTGAGAGGGCCAGTTCTAATTTCTTGTAGTCTGTCAGTCATCGTACACTCTCCTCCACCACGTCCTCATCTTTGCCAGTTCTCTGGTTTCTTTCTACTGCTTTCTGTTCCTTTGTCATCCCCTGAAAACATTTGCCTGCCCAATTGAACAAAACAGTCTTCACCGAGCAGAAAAATGTTAATTTCACTGGGGCTAAAGATTAATGTATTGCTCCTAAGCGTGCTTCCCCTCCAAAGTGTCCAAAGCCCTAAGTAATAGCTTCATGTACACTTCATACACTTGGATCTCACGTGTACTGTAGGCTGTAGGACTTCAGTCGACCATGAAATGATCCTGTAGCTCTAAGCCATTTAAAGGAGCATTATTATGTAATTTGCCTTTTAGATATCACAACAGCAATTTACTCAGAAGCAGAAATAACCAATTTGTTTCTTTTCCTCCCCATCATAGTACCTGTTATGAAAGAACTGTAGTAATTAGGAAGTAACTGGAAAGTTATTTCTGTCAAGTGTGGCCACTGAGTAGACAATGAAAAAGGAATCCTTTGGCAGGAATTTTTTCATAGTTAAAATATCTGAAATGTTTTGAATTGATTTTCAGAGTAAAAAAAAAAAATCTATCTGGGCACACCATGAAAAAATAAGATAATTTCACTTTTTTTTTTTTTTTTTGGACTGGTTTCTGCACAGTTGACTTGGTTTGATCCTTTTGATTGGTTTTTACCACTTAGATCAGAGAGCCCTATCTTTCCCAGTGCATCGGAACTCATTTCCAGCCCACCACACCATGTGGTAATTGTCCACGTATAGACTAGATCTTTTAAAATGGTGCTATCGTCTGCTATACTCCCCTGTTCAGTGGATGTTTCAGCTGTGAGTTTAATTTTCCGCTTGTATTACATGTTCAAACAGACTTGATTGGAATAAATTTTTAAAGATTGAATGTTGCTATTGGTGCTTGGGTTTTGTTTGTTTTGTTTTGTTTACCAATCTATAAGTCAAACTCAACTTTTAACATACCTCAAAGTCACCCAAGAAATCTGTTAAAAAATGCATATCCCCGTCCCAGCCCTGGATGTTCAGTAAACCTCAGAGCACCCCCAAGTGGCTTTAATGCCTTTGGTCTTTGAGCAACACTTTGAGAAAAATCATTTTGCGTCGTGAAGGCATGAAATAGAAGCTCGCCTGTGACCACACTCTTCCTAATGGAAGGAAGAAATCACAGAAGTTCTTCTGTAAAGGACCAGCTAGTAGATATTTTAGTGGGCCATTACACTCACCTCGGCTGCTGCAGTGAGAAAGCAGCTATCAACAACATATAAATGAATGAGCATGGCTATGGGCTGCTAAAACTTTAGTTATGGATACTGGAATTTGCATTTCATATAATTTTCGTGTATCACAAAATAGTATTGTTTATTATTTTTCAACCATTTAAAAATGGAAAGATAATTCTTAGCTCCAAGGCTTGTGCAAACACACTAATGAGCCAATTTGGCCTGGGGGTGGTAGTTTGTCAACCCTTGTCCTAGAGAAGGGGTTCCTATTCAAGGCCATTTCTTCCTCTCCATCCAGACCCTATCCCTTCCTTCTTCTTCTGAGACCTCACTAAATCTACCATCCCCTTTCTCTCCTGTTCCTTCCTGTCTTTCTCGCTCCTGGCTTCTCCTTGGACTATAAACCAGTCCCACTCTAAACTAAACTACGTTGGCCCCATATCATCCTGCTTCCCACCCTCTGTCTCTCTTCTTGTCTAACTCTAGAAGAACAGTGTTGAGACTCAGGTGTTACAAACTGAAAACCTGTGGGCAAGTCTAGCCTTCAGATTTGTCATTTGATCAGCACAGCATTGGGCTACATTGTTTAAAAAACAAGACTGTATGGGGTGCCTGGGTGGCGCAGTCGGTTAAGCGTCCGACTTCAGCCAGGTCACGATCTCGCGGTCTGTGAGTTCGAGCCCCGCGTCAGGCTCTGGGCTGATGGCTCAGAGCCTGGAGCCTGTTTCCGATTCTGTGTCTCCCTCTCTCTCTGCCCCTCCCCCGTTCATGCTCTGTCTCTCTCTGTCCCAAAAATAAATAAAAACGTTGAAAAAAAAATTTTTAAAAACAAGACTGTAATTTAATGACATCATTTAGAAATGGAAAGATTTCACTTAAGAATCCAGATTTCTACTTTTATTGTTTTTTGTTGTTGTTGTTGTTGTTGTTGTTGTTTTAATTTGGAGATTGGGAAACTAAGGCCACATTCTTCAGTGGAGCTGAATACACGCTATTGGCCAGCAACTGTCCCCTTTGTTAGACAAGTGCTCCCCACTCTGCCATGATCCATACTGCTTCTATCATCTCCAGGATGATTTATTCTTGTGCTTAATCTGGGCTTTCTGGACACTTCATCCTACGCCATCTGCAAACAATTCCCTTCACCTTGTTAACCATTCCCAGCCATGCTATCTTCTTTGTTACTCAAATACCCCAAGCTCATTCCTGCTTCAGAATATTTGCATTAAAAAAATTTTTTTAATGTTTATTTATTTTTGAGAGAGAGAGACAGAGACAGAGCACGAATAGGTGAGGGGCAGAAAGAGAGGGAGACACAGAATCTGAAGCAGGCTTCAGGCTCTGAGCTGTCATCACAGAGCCCAACACAAGGCTCGAACCCACAAACCGTGAGATCATGACCTGAACCGAAGTCAAACACTTAACTGACTGAGCCACTCGGGTGCTCCAGAATATTTGCATTTACTATTTTCCCTTAGCCTAGAATATTATTTCCCCACATATTTGCATGGTTGACTTATTATTCAGGGATGAGTTTAAATGTCATATCCTCAGAGAAGTCTTTAATGTTCTGCACCACCGCTCAACAACTCACTCTTTGCTCCATTTCCCTGTCCTGTTTTTTTCGTTTTCAAATAATTCCCAAATCATCATTTCTTTACTACTTTGTTTTCCCCCACATCACTACTGAAAACCTCCATGTCTATTATATTACCTGGCACATGTATGTACCGACACATATTACTGAATAAACTACCATAGTTTACCTATTTGGCTCACCTATCTGACCCAAGTGAATATTTGAATCTCTGATCCCTGGTCTTTACTCATCATAACTACCTCCTCACCTCCCATTTGTTCCTTAGCTCATCATATTGTAGTATAATAATAATTCTACTGTAATGGCTCTTGCTAAGATCACCAGCGGCCTCCAAATTGTCTCATCTCTTGACCCTTTTCTTCCTGGGACTCTGTTTTGATTCTCATCCCCTCTTCTTCCTTTCTGGCATTTTCCTTAGATTCCATTTTCAGCCCATTACTCTTACCACTATGTGCACTCTCACAAAGTACTCATGTCTAATTTCACAGCCTCGACTATCACTTCTATGCAGGAATTTCCAAATGTATTTCTTCAGCCCAATATTTTCTTGGAGTTTCAATATGCAATATCCAAACTTCTGTTAGATATCTCTCTGTGGGTGTCCTACAATCATCTCAACCTAAATTGAACTCATAATCTGTCTTAAATTGGTTTCCTTGGAATACAGACTCTTAGATGGAGCTTTATAGAGAAAGAAATTTATAGAAAAGTGCTCTTGGCAACAGACTAAGAGGGATTGAAGGAAGCAGGACTGGGTAGAAGGAGAACTTAACTAAAATGTACTTACAACAAAGGCTTCGGGTGATCCAGTACGAGGTTCTGGAGTTTTAGAATAGGCTGAATTGAGGAAATGGAGATAGGCTTTTGTGTCCTTACAGTGACCAGTCATTTGAGGCAAGTTCTCCCCTAGAGAAGAATATATAGACCTGAGGCAGCTCCTTTAGCAGATGATAATTCCTAGGGAAAGATGAATCTGTAGACCAGCAGCAGATAATGCTCCTGGCAGATGTAGGAATGAGTTTCTCAACACCGAAGGGAAGATCTGGGTAGCTGAACATATATTACACCTTTCGAAATACTGAATTCTTTCACTTCTTCTAATAAATTCTCCTCATGTGGAAATAGCTTCTCCCAGGACTATGGTTTGCTCTTTTCCTGGTGAAACTTCCAACAGGAAGATCGGTGGGATTAAAATTGTAAACCCCTCTTCTCAGCTGGTCTTGGTACTACAACTGACACCTAACATCTCCTTCTTCTAGTATCCATTGTGAATTCCTTTCATATAGCACTTTTGCTAAACTAGGTGGCTTACCTGGAAGAGTGACTCAGACCACCTTCTCTGAGGGGTCTGATCCTCTAATCCTAATGTTCTTGTCAAGCTTTGGCTGCTTTCCCCATCCATTTAGTGACAAAACTGGATAGAGGAGTACCAAGAGATGCCCCACTGGATCAAGTGGATGTCAAATCGATTCTTCCTTATCCGGTTGTGTAACTGCAGCTCTACCTGTTCTTTACAATCAGGATAACTATCCATAACAGTATGCTGTCTCCTGTCTTTGCCTGCAGTTCTCTTGGTACAAGGAAATTAAAGGGAGTAGGGTGACGGCCATAACCTAAAGTTTAATGGTATTCACGCTCCTGGTGGGAGCTTTCTGATTCTAGGAACAGACTCCTCTAGACCTAAGGAACCTACAATTAGTGTGTTTGAGAACACAAATTCCTGAGGGATCATTGGGAATGACAGTAACAAGAGCTACTCTTTCTTTCAGATCTTGGTTCCTAGACCTATGTATTCTAACCTATCAGAAACTTAGTCCCATTTAATTATTTTTTTCATTTAGGGTGGACATTATGTTCTAAAGAATAGCAGTCCATAATTACAGATATTATCTCCAAGCTTATAGTTCAGTTGCACTTTCAAATGACCTTCCATTCCTATATTAAGCCAGCATTGTCTAAGTGGTGCAGTATGTGAAATGCATAGTGAATCCCATTGTCATGTGCCTCTGCCATATCTCATATAATGTTAGTAGGTCCTTTCATCTAATAATATGTTATGTTGGTAGATAAATACTGTTCAAGCTCTCTGATAGTGGTGTTCATAGGCTCTGTGGTCAGGAAAAGCAAACCTATACTTGGAAGACGTGTCAATTCTGGTCAAAATAAATTTTTGCCCCTTCCAGGATGAGAGGACGTCAGTGTAGTTGACTTGCCAAGTGACTGGCTGTTCTCCTCAAGGGATAATGCCCTATTGGGGTTTTAATGCTAAATCTCTGTTGTTGGCAGCTTGGACTTTTGGCAATGATGAAAGCTAAGACCAGCCTAGCCATGTAAACCCATGCTGTTAGCTTATGTGTAGCATCTGTGCCTACCACCATGGCTACTCTTATTCATGTGCTTATTGTATCAGCACTGGAGTGGCCAATGACTGATGTCAACTGCTGAGTCATTCCATTGACTTGATTATTTAGTGCCTCTTCTAGTAAGGGATACTCTCTGGTGGGTCTTTAGATATATTACTCACATTTTGTGCTTACTTTCATGAATCAATCCATATTGATTAATCCATCAACCCTCTTCTCCAGATCTTTTTTTCTTAATATCCCAGATTAGATTTTTTTAAAAGCCAGATAAAACTTTCTCTTTTTAGGCCTTGGACCAGCTAGAAAGCTATTTACCACTATCCATGAATTCATAAATAACATTTCCTCAACTCACCCCTCTTTCCACACAAGATGCATAGTCAAATGTAACACCTGAAGTTCTATCTGTTGGGAGGATTTTCTCTCACCACTATCTTTTAGGGCTACTCCTGAGTTGAGCTATAATACAGCAGCAGTCACTTTTGGTTGTACTGCCATACTGAGTGGACCCATCCATGAACCTAGTTGGGCATTTGGGGGCATTTTGTCATTTTTCTTCCTTCAACTTGATCAAAAGGAACTCTCATGAAGGCATAGGTGTGAGCTGAGCAAGAGGCACTAGTGCAGTTGACGATATGGACATTCTTGGGGAGAGTCTTAGACTGAGCCGTTGCAGCCACGCTCCCAGCAACTGGGAGAATGAGAATATAAATCCTAGACAGTGCACCAGAGCATTCACTACACTATCATCCTCACCAAACCTGTTTCTCCTTCATCCTTTTTCTTTTGGTGACACCATCATTCACTTAGTCAATGAAATTGAATTGACTCCTTCTCCATAACTTTTGCCCCTTCTTCCTGAATGCACTCAATCACAAATTATTGATTAATACCTCTCTAAATATTTATAGACTCTGTCTTCTCCTCACTATCTTTGATTTAGTCAGCTGGAATGTACAGACCTGAACTTCAGGAAAACCACTCCACTCTCAATGTGGAAAGTGGGTTGATGGAGGCAAGACTGGCAATAGGAAAAAATTTAGAAGGTTAATTCAAGGAAAGAAATAGTAGAAACTTCAAGGTCATTTTAGGTTTAGAGGTAAAAAAAAAAAGTGGCCAAAATGCAGCACTATTAATAAGGCAGATTTGAAAAGTTGTAGGTGAGTGGCAGAGGAATGCAGAATGACTTCTAGGTATCAACTTGAACAAGGTAAAAAAGGAAAATAACATTTATTAGTTTCTAGGCTCTGTGCTAGTTATTTACACATACAATCGTCTGGAACCTAGAAGACCTGCATTGCTTACATTTCACTTATTTTAGGATTTAACTGGTTTGGCTCTAGGTCTCTGCATCTAGATTTCTTTATCTGGAAAAAGGGAAAAAATATTCAATTTGGCTGTGAAGAAATATCAATCTTGCAGATAGCATTCTTTAGTCATAATGCATTTTGATTTTTCTCATTTATTCTGCATCTGTAGAATCTATCCAGGATCTATCTGGCACACAGTAGGTATGCAGCAATTATTTGCTGAACTGAATTAAACCATTTTTTTGAATTAGATCATTGTTTAAACTATTAAATAATTATTTATGAACTGAAGACTGTGGGCCTTCGTGAACCATACATGGGTTGCTGGTAATAGAGTTGGGCAATGTGACCAGGGTAACATTTGGTTCATATCCATCTCCACCTTCCACCATGTTTTCTGGGTTGGAATAAACTCTGAAAGTCTAGGGTGGAATCCTAATAACAGCAAAACAATCACTTGGATTGCTTGGAAATCAGCTTGGATAATTCATCATTGTAGGGAACATAGGACAGGCAAGGGGAAATGGAATTTGGCACCAACAGTTCCTAATAATCATCCTTAGCTTAATAACACTGCTTTAGTAAAGCCATGGAATGTTAGAATTGGAAAGGGCCTTAGAGACCATAAAATCCAATCTCTTCCTCTTACAAATGAGGACAGTGAGAGCTAGGAAGGCTATGCAAAATTACCCAATGTTTCACAGATAATCAGTGATAGAGAGGGATCCAGAAGCCAATACTCTGTCTAGGTCAGGAAGCATAAATTGAGTGACTAATGTATTTCAGACACTGATTGCAGAAATCAATTCCCTGACCTCTAGTCTTCTGTCTTATGGGAGACAGACACATAATCAGATTTTAACACCATGGATTAATTAAATGATAGAATACAGGTTCTATCATAGCTAATTGCTACCATTTTTTGAGTCCTTGTTATGATCAGGATTTTGCTGATAGCTTTCTATGGCTTAGTTCATTTAATCATCTCACAAATGGCTTTATCTGTTAATCCCTTTCCATCTCTATGCTGTGAATGAGACTGGAAATACACATTGGAAAGATTTCTTCAAATGAAAATCCTTGTTCAGATTGTTCCCCTTTACCCCAAGTCTTGGAGATCAACACACTCTTCTCCTACTGTGGATAGGGGCATAAGGGAGTAATAAACAGCTCTGGGAACCTTAAAAGGACCAGTACTAGAGGAAACCTCTGTGATAATCCAGCAAATGGAGGGGCAGCTCTCCATGTTTATGATTTCTTTGGGGCTCATATAGGAGTGTTACAAGACCATAAATTCATACTTAAAGCTGATAAAAGGCCTTTTAAGGCTTACAAGGCACACAGCAGAGTATTGGTTGGAGTTTCTGACACTAAGCCATGAACACAGCTTTCACTGCTTCTTAGGGATTGACTGCTGAAAACCTATGACAACATCAATTTACATTTTGACAGTTCCCTAAATACATCATACTCATGTCCTAAAATGCTTCACAGGAAGGTGGGGCAATTGGCTGTTAAAATCAAGGAATTTCAATGAAAACATAATCAAAAAGCCAAAATTTACTTTAAGATTTTTACTGACCCACATGGGGGAAAATGTGCTCCCTGTACCCTCAACCATTCCAATGAACTGATGTCATCTCAAATAAGAAAGACTCAAGGGGTTACCACATAACAGTTCGCATATTTTTAACACTTGAGTCTCCAAAACTTTTTCTACCAACTAAACAAATGTATGATATAATTAGATAACAAGATGAGCATCTTTAAAATCCCTTATTATAAACTCTTCCCCTCTCAAGGGATCAAGATGTACTTGATCTTTTATTATTGATCATTTATTATTTGCCAAACACTATTCTATGCCCCAGGGACCTTACATTCTAATTGCAAAGATGAATGGGCATAGAAAACAAGTGAATACAATAATTCTGGGAGAAGGTTGGGTGTATATGTGTGAGGGCACAGGTTTTTGCTAAGATGATTAGAGAAGACCTCACAGTAATTGAGATCCTAATGAAGAGAAAGGCAAGCCTTTACAGAGATTCGGGGCAGAGTAGTCCAAATAGAAGAAACAAAGTGCAAGCACCCTGAGACAGGAAGCAGGAAACCTTTCCTTGATTTTTAATGTTATGGTGTTTTATCACTTTTCAATAATAAATGTTTTGAAGGCCTAAAGATTTATTTTAGTGTAAATGTGATCTCTAGAAAGAACGCATATGTAAATAGAAAGAAGACCAGAGTAGCTGAACAGTCATAATGGGGGATGGGTGGGACCCCAGTGAAACGAGAAGAAAAGCAGCCAAGAGTTGTGTCCTGTAGGATCTTGAAGACTATCTAAGGACTTTAGATTTTACTCTAATTTCACTGAGAAGCTGTTGCAGAGCTTGAGCAAAGAAGGCATAGTCTAAATTGTTTTACAAAATCACACATGCTTTGTGAATGAGGTGGCAGGGGCAGGTCAGGGAAGCCATTGAAAAGGGAGGTGAAAATCTCCAGGTAAAGGATAATAGGTGAAATGGTTTTCACTCTTAGAGGCTGAATTTGAAGGTTACTTCCTCAGTGAACATTTTTCTGACACTGCCTCTCCTTCCCACAAGCAGATATAATCAGTCCCTTTTTGGTGTCTCCATAGCCCTTTGCATATGCCTCTCTTGGGAACCTATCAGTTGGTTTATAATTAGTGATATGTTTCCTTGCATCTCTCCATGTAAATATAGGTCATTATAAAAGACTGTGTTTCACCCATCTGGACCTCGCCAACACTTAGTAGTGGGCCTGATACATTATAAGTATTCAGTAATGTTTTAAAGTAATAAATGTGTGAATGAGTGAGTGACTGTGAATGAGCAAATGAATAAATGCATGAATGAAGTGGCACTGTACTCAGCATTCTCCAGACATAATCCTATAGCTGATTTTAATGCACATGCTTTGTAGATAGTCCCGGATTGAGAGAAGTTTTTTATTAACTTATTGATTTAATTCATGCATAATTAAAAGGTGATTTATGCAGATAGATGGGTATGTATGGTTTGTAAAGTCATAATTTTGGTTAGATTGTTTGTTTCTTTGGTGTTCATATAGTTTGTATAACCCATATATATATATATATGTATATAGTGTGTGTGTGTGTGTGTTGTATATGTTCTTTATATACTTTGGATATTAACCCCTTATCAGACACGTCATTTGCAAACATCTTCCATTTAGTAGGTTGCCTTTTTATTTTGTTGATGGTTTGCTTTGCTGTGCCAAAGCTTTTTATTTTTATGTAGTCCCAATAGTTTGTTTTTACTTTTGTTCCCTTCCTTAGGAGACTTATCTAGAAAAATGTTGCTATGGCTGATGTCAAATAAATTACTATCTATGTTTTCTTTTAGGATTTATATGGTTTCAGGTCTCACATTTAGGTTCTTAATCCATTTTGAGTTTATTTTTGTGTATGGTGTAAGAAAGTAGCCCAGTTTCATTCCTTTGCATGTAGCTGTCCAATTTTCCCTGTATCATTGGTTGAAGGGACTGCCTTCTCCCCATTGCATATACTTGCCTCCTTTGTCATAGATTAATTGACCATGTGAGTGAGAGTTAATTTTGGGGCTCTCAATTCTTTTCCATTGATCTCTGTGTCTATTTTTGTGCCAGTATCATACTGTTTTGATTACTGTAGTTTTGTAGTATATCTTGAAATCTGGAACTGTGATACCTTCAGCTTTGTTCTTTTTTGTCAGGATTGCTTTGGCTAGTCAAGGTTTTTTTGTGGTTACAGAGAAGACATACACATGAAAAGATGTCCAACATCACTAATCATCAGGGAAATGCAAATCAAAATCACAAATAAATAGAACTTTACATCTACCAGAATGGCTAAAATAAAAAAGATAATAAGTAACAGGTGTTGGTAAAGATGTGGAGACAAGGGACCTTTTGTGCACTGTTGATGGGAATGTAAATTGGTACAGTCACTGTGAAAAACAATATGGAGTTTCCTTAAAAAAGCAAAAATAAAAATATCATAGGATTCTAATAATTCCACTGCTGGAATTATTTCTTTCCCCAAAGAAAATGCAAACACTAATTCAAAAATATATATGCACCCCTATGTTTATTGAGCATTATTTACAGTAGCCAAGATTTGGAAGCAATCTCAGTGTCCATGGATAGATGAATGGTTAAAAAAGATGTGGTGTCTATACACAATGGAAAATTATACCATCATAAAAAAGGGTGAGATCTTGCTATTTGTGACAACATTGATAGAGCTAGAGGGTATCATGCTAAGTGAAATAAGTCAGGCTGAGAAAGCCAAATACCATATGATTTCAATCATTTGTAGAACCTAAACAACAAATGAATAAACAAACAAACAAACAGAATCAGACCTACAAATACAGAGAACAAACTGAAGATTGCAAGAGAGATGGGGATGCAAGAAGGGGAGAGGAAAATACCAACTTCCAGTTATAGAATCAATAAATCATGGGAATAAAAGGTACAGAATAGGGAATATAGTCAGTGGTATTATAATAGTGTTGTATGATGACAGATGGTAGTGACACTTGTGTGACGATAGCGTATGACACACTGCATTATACACCTGAAATAAACATAACATTATGTGTCAATTATACACAAATAATTTTTTTTTAATAAAGACACAATTTTTGTCTTTTGGATCATTTGGCAAAGTGAATTTAAATCTCTCTTTTATGGCATACCTGTAATGCAATTATTTATATTATTATTATTTATAATAATCAAAGCAGAACACACTCATCTACTAGATACTGTCCTGCTGCCACTGGGTATGTTGGAATCCTGCCACGTGTTCCAGGGCTGCTGCTGTGGACTCTCAGGTGAATGGGTAGTGTAGTGATGGAAGCGGGCAAGACCCAAACCCAGAATTCTCAACGTCTCCAACAGAGTCATTTTCAGAAATGGGAATGCTAGCCAATTCCATGGCTTGTAATTCTGGTCATTCTTGATGGCATTGAAAAAATCAAACCTTTTATAGCGTAAAACTCCCACATCTCCATTTCCAAACAGTATAAAGAGCTCGGGGCGCCTGGGTGGCGCAGTCGGTTAAGCGTCCGACTTCAGCCAGGTCACGATCTCGCGGTCCGTGAGTTCGAGCCCCGCGTCGGGCTCTGGGCTGATGGCTCAGAGCCTGGAGCCTGTTTTTGATTCTGTGTCTCCCTCTCTCTCTGCCCCTCCCCCGTTCATGCTCTGTCTCTCTCTGTCCCAAAAAAATAAATAAACGTTAAAAAAAAAAATTAAAAAAAAAAAAAAGAGCTCAAAGGTTGGAGTTAAGCATTTCTAGGTTAGAGTTGTGGTTCTCTGGACATGTGCTCTTGTGCAAACCACTTCACATTGCTGAGACTCATGGCTTCATCTGTAAAGGGAGAATAGTAATGCCTACCTTATAATTTTCTGAGAGGTTTAAATGAAATACTTTGTGGAAAATGCCTTGACCATTGCCTGGCATGTAGGAAACACCTAACGAATGTTAGTCTCCTTGGTCTGCTCCCACCATTGTGTATCGTGGATCTCCCCACCACTGGGAGATAGTGTGGTTGATGGAAAGACACTGGACTGGAATTTGGCTTACAGTTCGGGCTTCACTGCTAACTAGCTCTGAAACTTTGAGGAACCTATTTGGGTTTATTTCCTCATTTGTAAACAGGAACTGTATTGGAATGGATTATCTCTAAGCCCTCTTTAATCTTAACAACTGTCTGCTTTTATGATCACAGTGTCTAATGGACCGAACCAGTTAAAGAAAATTTCACCAGTAGTCATTGCCATTTACTTGATGATGTTCTCCACTGAGGAAATTTCTTCAGAAACTCAAACAAAAAAAAAAAAAAAAAATCAAACAAAACCAAACCCCCCCAAATCCCAAGCTTTGATTTATTGATCATTAAATTTTGTGATTATGCAAAGTGGATTTTCCTCGAAATTAAGTACACCTGCAGTTAAGTACACATATTTATTAATAATCTGAAGTCACACTAAGGTTGGATTGGAGCTGTTTTATTATTAAACTAGCTGTCACAGTTGCTGACACTAAGGAAGTGGCATTGAGAACATCTCAGGTCTGGGTGAGTCCTTGAAATCCAGTTGTGGTTCATTCAAATGCCAAGCCCATGTGCTGATGACAGCAGGAAGAAAATTAAAATCAGAAATTTGTTCATATTTTAGTTACCCAGAGAAAAATTTCTTTTTCTTAATATATTGTGTCTATAAAGTTATGGAGAAGATAAAATCCTGCTTTTAAAAATTACTAGGATTAGATTTAGTAGGTGAATTCAGCACATCATTAAATACAAAGTCAATATATAAGCATTAATTATATTTCTCTTTTCCATAAATAAAACAACTGAAAAGGAAAAAGTTTAAAAAGATGCCATTTGCAATGACATCAAATTACATCAAGTATTTAGACTAAATCTAACAAAAGGTATGTAAAATCTCTGTGGAGAAAATTACAAACTATTTTAAAGGAAGTTAAAGATCGAAGTAGAGGGCATATATTATATTTATGGGTAGATAACTAGAAAATGGAAGCTCCAGAAAAAGACACACGCATACATTGCCGCAACATAAAACAAATGTGATGCGGCATGCAGTGCAGAGAAGAACATTTTCAATAAATGTCACTGGGTCAATTGGCTAGATCTTGACTCTGCCACGACATACTGTCCACAACATCAGCTCCAGGCAGAATGTGTATCTAACTATGAAGAATCAAATAATGAAAATTCTAGAAAGTAAAATAGAAGTATATTTTTACGACATTTGGAAAAGGCAACCATTGCTTAAACAGGACACCAAAAGTGCTAACCACAAAGGAAAAGATTGGTAAATTGGACTACATTCAAATTAGGAATTTCTGTCATCAAAAGACAGCTAAGGGAGTGAAAAAACAAGTCAAAGAGTGGGAGAAGATATTTGCAATATACATATAGAGGGTAAAGTGCTCGTAGAATATATTAAAAGTGCTATAGCAGGCCTCCACTAGAAAAATGTACGAGAGGGAATGCAAATGAATACATAAAAGGATGCTTAGTCTCATTTTTCAGTGAGATGCAGATAACTGATATATGCCCATACATCTGCCAGAATGGCTAAAATGTGAAAGACTGACATTATCAAGTATTGTGACAATCTAGAACAGCTAGATCTTTTGAATATTGCTTGAGGCATTATAAATTGGCACAAGATCTTTATAAATTGTTTGGCTGTACCTAAAAACTGAATATGCATACACCTCCGTGACTCAGCAATTCTCTTTCCGACAGAAATGCATATAGTTGTTTATCAAAAAACTCATACCGGACATCTGGGTGGCTCCATTAGTTAAGTGTCTGACTTTTGACTTTGGCTCAGGTCATGATCACACAGTTCATGAGTTCAAGCTCTGCATCGGGCCCTGCACCGACAGCACTGAGCGGGCTTGGGATCCTATCTCCCTCTCTTTGCCCCTCCCCTGCTTGCTCTCTATCTCTCTCTCACAAAATGAATAAAAATGAACTTTAGGGAAAAAAGAGGTACGAGGATCTTCATAACATCACTAGCCGTAGTGGCCCTAAACAGAACACAATCCAAAGACATAGCAATAATAGAATGGATAAATTGATTGTATCATTATTTGTATAATAGACTATGATACAACAATGAAAATAAACTACTGCTATCTGCAACATGGGTGAATCTCATAAATGTAACGTGAGTTAAAGCCCAACACTAAGGAGCATATGCAGCTCAAAAGACATGGAACTAATCCATGTTGTTAGAAGTCAGGACAGTGTCTGCCTTTAGGGAAAGGAAGTAGGTAATGACCTTGAGGAGGAGCAAGAGGAGTTTCTGGGGTTGCTGGTAATATTCCACTTCCTGATCTAGGTGGTGGTTGTAAGAGTGCATTCGCTTTGTAGACATTCGTCGAGATGGTCCACCCACCATGTGTGTTATGGGCCTATTAAAAATATATTTAAACTACTGGTAAGAGAGTGCTTTTTTTCTGAGAAGTTCATATATTATCTTACTAAAGAAGTTTATGCTGGAAAAGAATCTTGAAGGTTATCTAGTCCAGGGGTCAACAGACTATAGCTCTGTTCTGGCATAGTACATGAGCTAAGAATGTTTTTTACATTTTAAGGGACTGTAAAAGAAAAAAAAAAACAAGAAGAAAAGAAGGAGGGAGATGAGAATATGCAACAGGGACTGTCTATGGCCTTCAAAGCCTGAAATACTTACTCTCTGTCCCTTTAGAGAAAAAATCGCCCAACTCTTCTGGTCTGACACTCCCATTGGACAGATAATGAAACTGAGGCCAAAAATGACGTCTTGGAGCATCCACTTAGATAGTAAGAGAGCTAGAACTGGAAGTTAATATTTTTGGCTTGCACGATACTGTTCTCTTTACTGGTTAATGTGCTTCATCTGTATCTTCAACCCAGACCTCTCACTAGACTTAGCTACCCAAGCAATTTAGGCTCAATTTGTCATCTTCCTTATCTAGGCTTCCCCCAATGATGACTACTCTCTAGCCTTCTCACCTATCTCGGCATCTACCTCCCTGTCCAGGCACCACTCAGGAACCAGTGAGATTTCCTAGCAACTCTTTCATGCTCCATTGCCTTTATTTTATTGATCACCAAGACCTGTCAATTCTTTCTTAATATACCTCATAACGAATCCTCTTTTCTATTCCAACCACTACTGCCTTAGATCAGAACTTTATCTTCTTTGTTCAGAACTAATGCTTAGTCTTTAAATGGTGTTTCTCTCTTCCTCTCTTTTAATTCATCTATAACCAGAATAATCTTGGTAAAAGGGGTGAAGGGGAGATTTAATGGCCCATTTGTCTGTTTAAATAGTAGATTTTAATAGAGTGGATTAATAACAAGATCTCCCTTCCCCCCTCCTTTTTAAAAAATGTTTATTTATTTTGAGAGACAGAGAGAGAGCAGGGGAGGGGCAGAGAGAGAGAGAGAAAGAGAGAAAATCCTAAGCAGGCTCTGCATCGTCAGCACAGAGCCTGACGCGGGACTTGATCCCATGAACCAGGAGATCATGACTTGAGCTGAAATCAAGAGCCAGACACTTAATAACGGAGCCATCCAGGTGCCCTCCCTCCTCCCTTTTTAAACCAGGACTAAATTTTAAGATTATGAAAAACACTCTCAATAAACTTGATTATACATCACAGTGCTAAAATTTTAAGTATTTCACCCTCCTAATGATGTGTAATTTTGTTCTTTCATACTCATTCATTTATTCACTCATTCTACTGAAAAACACCCACTGAGCAAGGCATTAAAAGAATTTCTGACCAAGGGTCAGAAAAGGATGCCTGCTAGCTAAGGCGGGCCACACTCCTTCATTTACATTTGGTCAGTGATTGTTTTCACACTATATCACTGTGTGAAAATCAATTCAGTTTCCACCATCTAGAGGTGTTCAGTATGGTAGCCACAGCCACATGTGGCTATTTCGATTAAAATTAATTAAAATAAAAGAAAATTAAAAATTCAGTGCCTCCTGGCAGCAGCCGTATTTCAGGTGCTCAGTCGCCACATGTGGCAGGTGGGGATCAGATTGGATACAGTTATAGAACATTTTCATCATACAGAGAGTTCTATTGGACAGCACAGCCCACACCAGTGAAGAGTATTTGAGTTCCTTGATATGGTAGATGAAGTGTGTTATTGTCTGATCCGTACCTTGTTCCTTCAGTCATCTCTTGTCACTCCCTTCTTGAACTCTATATTTCAGTGAGAGTGAGGTGCATATAATTTCCAGAAACAATGCTAGTTTATGCAATCATGACTTTGCACATGCTATACCCTCTGCCCAGATAGCTGGTCCCTATGGCCAACCTCTATTCTTTCAAAACCAACTCAAATGTCACTTCTAGGAAATCTCCCTTCAGTACTCTCTTGGGAGTTTCTACACCTTAGGCATATTTTTGTTGGTGCATTTAAAACATAGAATCAATTTATTTTTATTGTTCTCCTGCAGACTGAAAAATACTTAAGGGTAAGGGCTATACCTAGATCAAGAGTCAGCAAAAGTTCTCTGTAAAGGGCTTGATAGTAAATATTTTTGACTTTGAAAGTCATGTAGTCTCAAACACAATTATGGAACATTGCTGATACAGTGTGAAAGCAGTTATAGACCAAATGTAAATAAATAAGAATGGCAAGCCTTAGCCAACAGGCATCACTTTCTTCCCCCGGTCAGAAACGATCATAATGCCTTGCTCAGGACATATTTTTGAGTAGAATGAATAAATGAATACGAAGAACAAAACTATATAACATTAGGAGAGTTGAAATGTTTAAAACTTTACCACCGCAAAAACAATGCTAAGTGTAGTTATGTTTAATTTTCTTGATCTTGAAACTTAATCCTGGTTTCAATAAAAAGGGAGAGAGAGATCTTATTATGTAATTCACTATTAAACACATCTATTAAACACATGTATCATTCCATGATAAGTTTGATTTTTGAAATATTTCATTCTTTTGATATATCCAGCTTTCTTTGCGATCTTATGTACTTTATTTTAAGCATTAAGAAACATGATGAACAAAAGGGACAAAATAGTTAAAGACCTATGTCGGTGCCTGGGCTCTGTCTGCGGGTACTGGCGTTCCTAGAGCACACCAAGGGAGGGACTGTCTGCTTTGTCTAGACTGGAGGAGATCACAGTACAGCTGTAGCTAGGGAGTCCCAGCTCAGCCAGAGGAGCCCTGTGTGGTGCAAGAGCAATTACCAAGCTAAGAAGCTGCCTGCTGGAACCCTCCCTACCAAAGAATGCTTGGCCGCTTTCTGGGTGTCTGTCTGGATTTGGATTCCCCAAGGGTTGGAAAACCTGCCATCCCAAACACTTTCCTCTGCCTTTGCCACGGAGTGAGCTAATGGGACCAAGACTCTACCTGAAAGCTCTTTTTAGCTCTATTGTGTGTCTAAGCCAGGGGGTGGGTGGAGAAGATGGAGAAACTCTGAGCCTTGGGGTTGTGTACATTGGCCAGGGCTAAATGTGCATTGATTAATACCAGGGTAAGAAATTGCGGCCTGAGAGTCTATGGCTAAGTGGATGCTAATTATATTTTTTCTCACATCCTGCCTCAGGCCAGGGCTCAGGCTGCCAAGTGTAAGTGTGGGCTGGAGAACTTTTTCTCGTTGCTATTGTTTTCAAAAGCCGTTGCATATTCAAATCCTTTATAATACAACTGAATGCACATTAGGCAAATTAAGCAAACAAGAGACTCCAGTCCTGGAGTAATCTCCAGAAATTTATAGTTACCCAATCAATTCCCTTTGAGGAAAAGAAAAAAAAAAAAGCTTAAATTCCTGCTCAGAGAAGATGGACCCCCATGCTCTCAAGTCTGAAAATGCCCAACCCTTCAAGTTATCCAGGCAGTACCGATGACTCAGCGTGTGGATTGTGTTAAGTCAGGCCAACCTGGGTTTAAATCCAAGCTCCTTATGCATAAAATGAGTGCAATAATCCCTACCTCATACTCCAATGACAAGGGAGAGCTCAGGTATCATACTCCAGGTAGAGTGTAGGTTCTAAATTGCTTGCGTTGGGATCTTTGTTTTTGCTAATTGAGGCTCATGTTGGGCAGGCACAATGCAGGAACATCTCTTCCTTATCTTTAGAATGTCAGACCTACAGTGGGGCCACCTCCTAGTAGGCACACTTGATCAAGTAGTTACCTGATGAAGATTATTTTTTAAAGATCTTTTTTAAAGATTTTATTTTTAAGTTATCTCTACACCCAACATGGGGCTTGAACTCACAACCCCAAGATTCAGAGTCACACGCTGTACCAACTGAGCTACCCAGAATCCCCAAGATGATGACGATGATTGATGATGATTTCTGGTTTCAGGAGTAGAATTTAGTGATTCATCACTTACATATAACACCCAGTGTTCATCCCAACAAGTGCCTTCCTTAATGCCCATCACCCTTTTAGCCCATCCCCCTAGCTACCTCCCCTCCAGCAATCCTCAGTTTGTTCTGTGTATTTAAGAGCTTCTTGTGGTTTGCCTCCCTCTCTGTCTTTACCTTATTTTATTTTTACTTCCATTCCCCTTTGTTCATCTGTTTTGTTTCTTAAATTCCATATATGAGTGAAATCGTATGACACACACGATTATTTTTTCAAGTCTTCCTTTGGCTCTTTGATTTACCAGGTAAATTTGAGCCAAGAAATAAGCCTTGTAGCAGGTCATACCACAACCAAACAGACCCTTCTGTATCACTTATACTTGCATACCACACATTACTTATTTATTAATTTTTTGCTACTGGCCAGTTTTATCACCTGGGTCATTCTCCTTGTCCTTGCTTTCACCTCACCTTTTCTGGAGACATTTTGAAACTGCAGGTCTCTTTCAGTCAGAGACACATTGAGTTCTTATTACTACATTCACAACTATTTGGTTAGTTTCATCGCCAGGATCACCACCCCTTATCACATTGAGTGACATCATTAAGTATCTAAGTTCCTGACTGGGCCAGGAGACTTCCAAGGGGAAAATGTTCTTGAGGATTCTGTAGGGCTTTTTCTTGTGGTTGAAGAAGACAGAAGTGCTTAGATAGATTACTGAGATCTAATAGCATCTCCTGTTGGAAGGCTTTAAAAGTGAAATTGTTGAAATGTTTGGCCATTCATTCAACAAACAGTTGTGAAAATGTAAATCCACACAGCCCACTAGAATGTAAGCACTCTGAGGCTAGGATTCATATGGTTGATTCATGGCTGTGTTCCCAGTGCTTTGAACACAACTAGCTCAAGAAATTTTTGTTGAATCAACAAATGAGAGCCTTGTACAGCCCCCATGGGTTACAGATGTACAAATCATTATGAAAGAAATGGAAGCACAGAAGAAGGAAGGCCTGAGCCAGCTTGAGGGAGTCATGGAAGAATCATTAAGGGGGTGACTTTTGAGCTAAGGCTTGAAAGATGTTCCACAATTGTCAAATGAAAATATGATGGACTTCCAGACAGAGGAACCAGTATGTATAAAGCAGACAGAGAGGTAAGATAGCATGGTATATTCCAAGAATTGAAAACAGTTTGGGATGGCAGGTGTTAGTAGGAAATGACTCAGCAAAATGTCCTAGGAGAAAATGTCCTAAGAGAAAAGATCCTAGGAACTACAAAACTCCTAAGTGTCTCTTCATCCTCTTTCCTGCCCAGTGTAGAGAGGCGGGGTAAAATCAGAGGCTCTGGGGCTAGACCCATAGGCTCACACAATAGTTATATTACTTATTGCCTATACAACCTTGGGCAACTTCTTCCCTTCTGTGTGCCACAACTGCTTCATCAACAAAATGAATATAACAAAGAACACTACCTACTAATGAGAGGTGAGTTAGGAGTAAATGAGTAAAACACTCAGAACAGTGCCTGTCAATAGTAGGCATAGAATAAATGCTAGCTCCTGTGATACTAGGAAATCTGGTAGGATTAGCAGACAGAAAAGCAAATGCAACCCATAGGAAGAAAGATGCCAAGATTTATAATACAGAAAGGAAACTTCTCAGTTTCACCAAGAATAAGACAATATTACTGTTCATTGAACAAAACCCTAACTTGAATCATAAAAACAGAGTCACAGCCCCTCAGTCAATTCCAAGGTTTGAATCGGTTTATAGAAGCCCTTGAATGAATGGATCCCATTGAGGAAGAACTCCAGTATACTGCCAAAAATTTACGCTGTTAATCTTCCTCCTAATCTTCCCCCAGAGGGGCCTATACCCTTATTCCAGGATAACTGTGGACTGGGGGAAAAGAAATCATCAGAACTTTTGCAGTCTGCTGTACCCTGGCTCTGAAGTGACACTAATAATAGGAGACCCAAAATATCACTATGGTATAGTCAGAGTAGGGATTTATGGAGATCAGGTTAGTGAGGCTTTAGCTCAGGTTTATCTAACAATATGCCCAGTGGGTCTCTGAACCCACCTTGTGGTTATTTCCCCAGTTCTGGACTGCATGATAGGAACAGACATACTCAGGAGGTGACAGAATTCTCGTATTGGTCCTTGACCTGTGGAGTGAAGTTATTATCATGGAAAAGCCCAAGTGACAGCTACTGGTACTGCCTTTACCTAGAAAAATAGTAGACCAAAAGCAATACATCATTTTTGGAGGGATTGCAGAAATTAGTGCCATCATCAAGGACTTGAAAGATGCAGCAGTGGTGATTCCTACCACATACCCATTCAGCTTGCCTATTTGACATGTGCAGAAGTTGGATGGACCTTGAAGAATGACAGTGGTCTATTGTAGGCTTAACCTGGGTGAGGACTCCAATTATAACCTCTAAAACAAATGTGTTGTTATTGCTTGAGCAAATTAATCAATCCCCTGGTACTTGGTAGGCAATTATTGATCTGAAAAATGCTTTTTTGTCCACTCCTGTCTATAGGCTCACCAGAAGCAATTTGCTTTCAGCGGGCAAGGCCAGCAATATACTTTCACTGTCCTATCTCAGGGGAATGTCAACTCTAGAGCCTAACTAGCCTGCAGGAATCTTGATCACCTTTCCCTTCTACAAGATATCATACTGGTCCATTATATTGATGACACTATGCTGATTGGTAAGAAGTAGCAACTACACTAGACTCATTGGAAAGATGTTTACATATCAGAGGATGGCAAATAAATCTGACTAAAATTTACGGGCCTTCTACTGCCATGAGGTTTCTAGGACCCCAGTAATGTGAAGCAAGTCAAGCTATACCTTCCAAAGTAGAAGGTAAGCGGGCTTTTTTACATTTTGGAGACAACATACTCCTCATTTGAGTGTATTACTCCAGTCCATTTACTAGGTGACCTGAGAAGTTGCTAGCTTTGAGTGGGCCCAGAACAAAAGAAGGCTCTGCAGTGGTCCAGGCATCTGTGCAAGCTGCTCAGCCACTTGGACCATCTGATCCAGCAGCTCCAATGGTGATTGAGTGTCAATGGAAGATAAGAAAGCTGTTGGAGCCTTTGGCAGGTCTCTATAGGTGAATTGAAGCACAAGACTGCCATTTCTGTGGATAACTATTCTTCTTTGTAGATACAGCTCTTGGCCTGCTAATGTAGTAGATACTGGACATTTAACTATAGACCAAAAAATTACCATGTGATCAGGGCTGCCCGTCATGACCTGGGTGTTGTCTGACCCAGCAAACCATTGAGTTGGGTGTGCACAGCAGCACTTCATCATCAAATTCAAGTGGTTATAATGTAATCAGGCCCCATAGGCCATGAAGGCACAAGTGAGTTATGTGATGAAGTACCCAAAATGCCCATAGTCACCACTCCTGCTGTTTTACCTTTTCTCTCTCAACCTGCATGTGCATCTCAGAAGAGTTCCCTACCATCAGTTGGCAAAGAAGACTCAGGCCTGGTTTACAGATGGTTCTGCATTAAATGCAGGACTACAGTCCCTTTCTGGGACATCCCTGAAGGACAGTGGTGAAGAGAAATCCAGTGGAAAGAACTCTGAGCAGTGCATCTGCTTGATCACTTTGCTTGGAAGGAGAAATGGCCAGACATATGATATATACTGATTTATCTTCTGTGGCCAATGGTTTGGCTGGATGGGGAAGGACGTGGAAGGAATATGATTAAAAACCTAATGACAAGGAAATTTGGGGAAGAGGTAAGTGAATAGACCTCTCTGAATGGGTAAGAAGAATTTGGAGAAATTTGTGTACCAATCTGAAGGCCCAACAAAAGGTAACATCAGCAGAAGAGGATTTTATCCTATCCAGAAGTGGATAGGATAGGGGCACCTGGATGGCTCAGTCAGTTGAGCGTCTGACTTCGGCTCAGGTCATGATCTCACTGTCCATGAGTTAGAGTCCTGTGTCAGGCTCTGTGCTGACAGCTCAGAGCCTGGAGCCTGCTTCGAGTTCTGTGTCTCCCTCTCTCTCTGTCCTTCCCCCCACTCACGCTCTGTCTCTCTCTCTCTCTCAAAAATAAATTAACATTAAAAAAAATAATGTGCACAGGATTATCCATTCTGTAAATACCGGTCAACATCTTTCCCTAGCCACCTTTGCCATTGCCCAATAGGCTCATGAACAAAGTGACCATGGTGGCAGGGATGGAAGTTATGTATGGGTTCAACAATATACACTTCTGCTCAATAAGTCCAGCTTGGCTACAGCTTCTGCTGAGTGCCCGTGTACCATCAGCAGAGACCAATACTGAGTGCCTGATGTGGCACTCTTCCCCAGGATCATCAGCCAGCTGTCTGGCCCCTTCCATCATCAAAGGGCAAGCATTTTGTTCATACTGGAATAGACACTCTAGATGCAAATTTGCCCTCCCTGCATGCAATGCTTTTGCTAAAATTACCATCTGTGGACTTACAGAATGCCTCCTCCACCATAGTGATATTCCATACAGCAGCACTTCTGATCAAGGAACTCACTTCACAGCAAGACAATCATAGCAATGTACCCATGCTTATAGAATTCACTGGCCTTACCATGTTCCCCACCATCCTGAAGCAATTGTCTTGAAAGAAGGGTGGAATTGCCTTTGAAGACTCAGTTACAGTGCAAGCTAGGTGGGAATACATTACAGAACTGAGGCAAGATTCTCTAGAAGGCTATACATACTCTGAATCAGCACCCAATAAACAGTACTATTTCTCTGATGTACCTAGGATTCACAACAGCAAATATGGGGTAGAAATGGGAGTGGCACCATTCACTATGACCCCTAGTGATCTACTAGCAAAACTTTTGCTTCCTATTCTTGTGACCTTATGCTCTGCTGGTCTAGAAGTCTTAGCTCCAAAAGGAGGAATGCTTCCCTCAGAAGACACAGCAATGATTCCACTGAACTGTAAACCAAGACTGCTCTCTTGCCACTTTGGACTCATCATGCTTCTGAATCAACAGACTAAGAAAGGAGTTACTGTGCCGATCTGGTGATTGATCTCGATTACCAAGGCAAAATTGGATTACTATCCTACAATAAAAGTAAGAAAGAGTACGTTTGGACTATAGGGCACATCTCAGTATTACCAGCCCCTGTGATTAAGGTCAATGGAAAACTATAATAACCCAGTCCAAGTAGGACTACCAATGGCCCAAACTCTTCATGATTAAAAGGCTGGGTCGCCTCACCAGATAAAGAACCATGACCAGCTGAGATACTTGCTGAAGGCAAAGAAAATACCGAGTGGACAATGGATTAAAGAAGTTATACATACCAATTACAACCATGGAACCCGTTCCAGAAATGAGAACTGTAATTGTCATGAGTGTTTCTTCCTTATTTTGTTACAAATACGTTTATGTGTGTATTTGTATATTGATATTTAAATATATTTGTTTTCCTTCTCTCTTATCCCTTTACCGTGGACCATAAGATATATTGATTTTATATTGTGGTATTTAAGTGTTGTTAACCTTACATCATAGTATTTGAGTAATGAGATACCAAGGAGAAGAGTAAATACCACTTAAGTAGTCTACTTTCTCTTCTGGGGAAGGGTTTACTGCATTTTTGGTTATATGCAGGATAGTTGTATCATTTTAGGTAGAATTATGACCTTGTTATTGTCTTCATGTAGAGATTAAGTATGGTTTAAGGAGATGCATGTGGGTGCCAAGTTGATAAGGGGTGGAGTTGTGATGATTAGTTTTGTGTCAACTTAACTGGGCCACAGGGTGCCCAGGCATTTGGTTAAAGATCCTTTTGATTGTTTCTGTGGGGATGTGTTTGGATGAGATTAATATCTAAATTGGTAGACTTAATAAAGCAACTTGCCCTCTCTAATGTGGATGGGCCACATCCAATCAGTTGAGGGCCTGAATAGAACAAAAATGCTGGCCTCTGAGTAACAGAGAATTCTTCCTGACTGATCACCTTCAAACTAAAACACTGGCTTTCCTCCTGCCGTTAGACACAATTGGAAACATTGGCTCTTCTTTGGTCTCCTGGTTGCTGACTTACCCTGCAGATCTTGGGATTTGCCTGCCTCTGTAATTGTGTGAGCCAGTTTCTTATAATAAATTTCTTTAGGGGCACCTGGATGGCTCAGTCAGTGGAGCATGTGACTCTTGATCTCAAGGTTGTGAGTTCGAGCCCCCTGTTGGGTGTAGAGATTACTTTAAAAAAATGGAATACTACTCAGCAATGAGAAAGAATGAAATCTTGCCATTTGCAACAACATTGATGGAACTGGAGGATATTATGCTGAGTGAAATAAGTCAGTCAGAGAAAGACAGATACCATATGTTTTCACTCATATGTGGAATTTGAGACACTTAACAGAAGGCCATGGGGGAAGGGAAGGGGAAAAAAATAGTTTCAAGCATAGAGGGAGGCAAACCATAAGAGACTTAAATACAGAGATCAAACTGAGGGTTGATGGGCAAGGGAGGGGAAAATGAGTGATGGGCATTGAGGAGGACACTTGTTAGGATGAGCCACTGGGTGTTGTATTTAAGTGATGAATCATGGGAATCTACTCCTAAAGCCAAGAGCATACTGTATACACTGTATGTTAGCTAACTTGACAATAAAGTGTATTTAAAAAATCTTTTAAAAATAAACTTGGATGCACAGATCTCAAAAATAAATACATAAATAAATGAAAATTTAAAAATCAGCTACATCTCTCCATATCAACAACAGAAAATAAAATTTTTAAAGATTTCATTTACAATAGCAACAAATGTATAAAAAACAAGAAATGTTACAAAATATGTATATGACATTTATAAATAAAACCATAAAATATTTTTAGAGAAAACTTAAAGGCCTCAATACATGTTAGAATATAAACAAGAAAATTTACTTCTATCAAGGTGTCAATTCTCCCCAAATTGACCTATAGAGCTGCAATGCTATCCCAAGCAAAATACCTAGAGGTTTTTAAATGTTTCTGTGTAAGTTAACAAACTAATTCTAAAATATATGTGGACATAAAAGAACCCAAAATAGATAAGACTTACTCTCACCTTTTACACTATTCTGAAAAATCTCAAATCTACATGATGTAGAGAACAGTACAAAAGAATCCAGTATAACCTTCACTTAGATTCACTTGTTAACATGGTCACGCTAACTTTTTATCTTTCTACATATTTATTTACTTTGTGTCACCATTTGAAACTAAATTGCAGGCAGGTCTTTTATCACATTTCTCCTAAGAATAGGATATTCTTCTATGTAACCAAAATACCATTGTCACACCAAAGAAACCCATCATCAATATAATGTTCTCTGGGGCACCTGGGTGGCTCAGTTGGTTAAGCGTCAGACTTCGGTTCAGGTCATGATCTTGCTGTTCATGAGTTCGAGCCCCATGTTAGTCTCTGTGCTGACAGCTCAGCGCCTGGAGCCTGCTTCTGTGTCTTCCTCTCTCTCTCTGTCTGCCCCTCCCCCACTCATGCTCTGTCTCTCTCTCTCTTAAAAATAAACTTTTAAAAAATGTATATAATGTTCTCTGATATATGCTCTATGTTTAAATTTCTCCAGTTATCCCAACATCTTCATGGCTATCCCCTCCTCCCATTGCCAATCCAGGTCCAATCAAAGTTCACATATTACATGTACACTGAAATATCTCTTTAGTGTCATGTTATCCTCAGTAGACGCTCTGGGTTTTTTTGTTATTTGACATTTTTGAAGATGCCAGGCCAATTGTCGTACAGACTGTCCCATGTTCTGGATTCGTCTAATTGTTCCCTGCAGATACAGATTAAAGGCTTTGGCAAGCACAGTAGATGAGTGATGTTTCCTATTGCCACACATCATGTCATGTCAGTTCGTTCCATTACTGGTGATGCTAAATTTGATCACTTGGTTAATTTTGACATCCATCTTTGTAAAAGTATGTTTCCTTAATGTAATTAATAAGTTTATCTGTGGAGTGTTACTTTGAAATCCTGAAACCTTCCCATTTTCGAACAAATTATCACCCAAAGCTTTAATATCCATTGATGATCTTAATCTGAATAAATTCTTAAACTGATACCTGCAAAAAAGTAAACAAAATAAAATCTTAAATAAATAAATCTCTTTATTTACACACACACACATTCACAACCCCCACCACACATACTTTGTATGAATCCATAAAGTAGTGTGTCCTTAAAATTTATTAAGTTGGAATTGGATTAATATAGACAATAACACTGGTCTATAAATATCTTCTAGCAATCCTGGGCCTTCCTCTCCAGCCCTGCCTCCTTCCCTCCTTGAGCCAATGGGGGCACTAACCCAGAGACTTATAAATTATTTTTTATCAACATCTGCTTTGCTTTTTCCTCTCTTGGGTTTACCTTGGGTAAGCTGTGCCTCTCTCCATCATGTATCAATGATTTCAGGCCAGCATTCATGGGACCGTAGCCAGTACATAAAACATTCAGAAGACCTCCCTGTCAGCATGGGGTTGTCCAAATGCATGCAGGGGTCCCCCCAATAGGCACACTGTCCTCACAACACCCATTCAGCTCTTGGCTGGCTATGCCTTGCAGATTCCTCTCTTGACCTATTCCCAGATGGTTCTGACCAGTCCTTTTCATTTCATTTGTATATTTGTATAATGCAATGAAGCATATCCTTGCTGGGACGGCAGAGCAAATTGGTGGCATACCTTCCGAGAGTTCCAAGGTTGTCATGGGCATGATAGCAATACCCTGCTTTAACTAAAAGTCAGTTCTAAACTCTCCAGGGAGTTCCAGAGGGTGCATGCTCTTCATTCTTTTGGATACATAGCAGACACCCAGAGTGTCCTGAGGTGCCCTAATAACAAAAGCCCATTCCCTCCACATACCAGGAGAAGAGGACCAGGTCAGTTTTATTTCCTTAGTGATCTGCTGAAATCTCTCTCCAATTGAAAGTCATCTTTTTCATAACACTGAAAAGATGTAACATTAGCTTAATCATTCCCAAATGAATCCTGAAAAATATTTGGAAACAGTACACTTATACAAAATCATTTCAGCATTACTAGAAAGTTTCAGCCATATGCTATAAACTTGTACTTTTAAGTGGTGACCATGTGGTCTGTCTTCAGAACATCCAGTTCTTTCTTTTTTATAGAATTAAAACCCCTGACACTTGTTTTAAGACCTAAGAAAACCTTTAGTGCTTAGCAAAATGCAGAACCTGGCATGGTCATAAAGAAGATATATTTGATTTTACTCCTTGAAGCCATAAAAAAAAAGAAAAAGAAAAAGAAAAAAAGACACAGGATACTGTCTGTATGAAAACTAAAATGGCAGCTGCAACTTCTTCCCAGAAGGCCCTAGGAGGAGACATGTAAGGTCACTCCTTATTCTCCTGGGTTCCAGGAAAGCAATTTACCCCTCCACTCCCCATCTAAAGCAAAGAGCACTGGGGAGAGATCCAACTCTCAACAGAGCCTGTCTTGATTGAGAAAGTTAACACTTCAAGAAAAGGATTCTGTCTTCTTTCAGGGCTCTTGAAAAGGATCCTTGCCAAACCCAACCCCAAGATAGAAAAAGTTCTTTTTCTAAGGCTCGGGAATTCATCAACTTGTATTAGCAAGCGGACCTGTGAAGAATTCTATCAAATCATGCAGCCTAAGTGACTAAATTTAATACTAAAAACAAACAAACAACAAAACAAAAACAATTTCAAAATAAGAGTCTAGGTGGGAAATCAAGGAGAAAACTCTGGTGCCAGGAAGCAATGGAAATCACATTGGATGTATAATGTACTCCCGGGCAGAAAGGCCATCACATTGGAATCTAGCACCTGTGAGATGGTGAACAAAAGCTTCTAAGAGGGTGACTCTCTTTTGGAGACACAAGGGAGGCAGATTCCCAGTTCCAATCTACAGAGAGTTTAATACTACTTTGAAGGAAAGCATTGGTGTGCCATTAACAACATCCTCCTACCAGTCTGGCTCCAGCTTTTCTGGGTTTGGGGAAGAGTTTAGGCAAAAAAAGATGGTTGAGAAGGTGAGAAATAGATGTACAACCTTCTCCTTTCACACAACCTGTTTTGTATTATGTTGATTTTGTTGTGCCTAGTAGAGTGCTTTACACAAAAGAAATAATATATACTCAACATTGAAGGAATTAACTAATTTTGTGTTTATATAGGCCCATCCATTGGGCAAAAATATTTTGGTGCAATTTGATTCCTTCCAAAGGAATTAAAAATGAGCAAATGTGAGAACAAAAGAGTGACCTAATTTGAACACACAATATCTAGCATTTTAGAAAGACCATGCCTCTCTTTATAGCGAATGAATTTAGTGGTCCAAAAAATAAAGGAGCTGCATACCATGAAATGAAGCAAAGGCAGTTAGGTCTGTAACAGGATGTTGAAATTGAACTTATGACCAGGCCCCAAAATATAACTGATGGGAAATTCCAAAATGAGGAACCGGTGGATGAGTTTTTGACCCCTCATCCAGGTCAAGGCCATAAAAAGGGAAAGGTAACAGTGATCTACTATCCATCACCTCCAGTCTAGTGAGAGGAGATTTTGAGGAAACCGCTACGCAATTAGTAGGCTGACCCTATACCTGGGAAATTTGTAAGACAAAGAGGGTTGTCCAATGTTTTTGGCACTGGAATCAGGACATGTCTTAGGGCATGTTGGGGCAAGGGATGCAAGATTTCTTAAGGATCAAATGTGGACCAACAGAGAGAGAGAGAGAGAGAGAGAGAGAGAGATGGGTTATTTCTGATCCTTGAGGGTACAGAAGGATCCAGCAGCAAGAATCTGGTGAACACCTTTGGTAAGAAAGGAGTCAAGAGCATCCACTCAAAAGAGACATGTACTCACATCTTCTTGGATCAAGGGATCTGTGGAGAGAGGAACCCAGTGGAGAACTTCCTGAGAGCCTATCAAAATACTCCCATTGAGACAAAATCCACCAGACTCAGAGAATAGGAAACTAGATGATGTGATTCCATTAAGACCTTTTTTTACTACTCCCTTCTGACCTCTGAGGGGCCAGAAACTGCTGGCCAGCAAGGGAGGGGATAAAGAAGAGAAAAGAAGAGAAGGTAGAAAAATATAGGAGAAATCAACTAAACTTCCCCTTCCAGACTGCAGTTTTCCAACCTGAAATATACCTTAAGTAAGAAGGAAAGAAGGATTAACCCTAAATCAATTTGGGATTTAAAAAAATATTTTAGATACTCCTTGAGCTTACTATATTGAGAATATGTTCTCAATTTAAAGTATTGTACAACTGTTTATAACCTAAATGTACAGAAAAGTCATGAGAGTGCCCACAGGCAGATTCTGATTGGGGGGGGGGGGGCCCTCATTCAGAAAAATAGCATAAAATTGTGATTATAGGAAAAGGAGTCACAATAAATTACAGATTTTTATTTTTATTTTATTTTACTTTTTAATGTTTATTTATTTTTGAAAGACAGAGACAGAGATAGAGTGTGAGCGGGGGAGGAGCAGAGAGAGAGGGAGACACAGAATCTGAAGCGGGCTCCAGTCTCTGAGCTGTCAGCACAGAGCCCGATATGGGGCTCAAACTCATGAATGGTGAGATCATGACCTGAGCCAAAGTCGGATGCTTACCTGACTGAGCCACCCAGGCGCCCCTAAATTACAGATTTTTAAAAGCTGACAAATAACATGCATATAATCACAAAATAACATTTTTGTTAGCTCTCTGGCACATTGATGCAATAGATTTTCTAATGAAAATTTCCGATTCAGTATTCTTTAATTGCTTCTTCATATGACAATGGTTTAGTAATATTTTCTGCAAAGAGAATGAAAAAATATGACATTTTTGTTGATCAAACTTTAGAGTACCAATATAGATTTGTGTCCTACAAACATAAGCATCATGATAAGTTACACTTCCTTTGTTTTCCATTTTAGAAAAGAAAAACAACAAATGCATATGGCATTTCCAATTCCACAGGCTGCATTTTCAAGTTTGTTGTAAGTAGGCATCGATGAGAAGTGAATCCTCTGCTTACAGTCTTATATGTGTGCTAATTAGAAAATTGTTCAAGTTTCTGGTCCTGACGTCTCCTTTTTTACCCAGGTGTGGTGTGACACCTTCACATCTAGATACAAGCTCTGCTTTCCACCCGATTGTAACACCAGTGATTTGGCCTCATAAGCAGAATAGGCAAAATTCAGTCAGGCTCCTGCTTTTGTGGAGTTTTGGCCTTCTAGGTAGAAACAGGTGCTAATCACTTAACCACACTGAAAGGACATGAGGTAAGTATTTCCGAGGAAAGGAGCATTGATCTACAAGAGTGCATAAGAAAGGAACCTCATCAGTAATTATTTGGCGATGGACCCTGGATTCATAGAAGAAAGGCCGAGGAAATATGGCTGTAGTCAGAGGAAGCCTGTCCTACTCCATCTTAAAGCCCTTTTTTGAACATCTTAGAGCCTGCACCCATCCCGACACCTCTTTTCTCTCCGTGCACTTTGTATCGGATTTTCTTCTTAGGGCCTGTTCTCAGGCTCTGTTACCACTACTGGCATATCTATGTCACTCTGCCAGCTGTGTTGTTTTCCTGGAACATAAGCAAAGGGAGGACAGTCTGGCTTGAATCTTAGAAAACTCCATTGAACTCAAGCTGCTTCTTGGCATCTCAGAGCCTTCTTGTACACAGGCTCGGCTTCTGCCCAAATTAAGCAATCTTTCGCCCCTACCTTCTAATTCCGCACCTTTATCCCTATCCCCATAACAGCTCTCACCCGATAATACACAGTGGGGGGTGGGAAATATCAAGGGAGACGAGATGAATTGAGTCAGCAAATGTAACAGGTGCTTTAAGATGTGGGTTGTGTTTTCCAGAGAATGTATCTTCCTCTTGTGAGCCCTTGGTATGTTTGCCACCCTATGCTTTCCAGGTAACCAATATTTGAAAACCTGCTTGTGCTTGTGTAGTGGGTCATCTGCTTCCTAATGTGGGTCGGAGATGCTTATTTTAAAATACAGATGTCAAGTTCCACTCTGGAACCACTTTTCAGAGTATCTAGAGACAGGGACCTGGGAATATGAACTTTTATTTAGCTCCACCCCGTCTCCCGTGAATGTTTTGTTTATAAAGTTTGAAAAGGATTGCACTGAGGATAGTACATGAATGTTCTTCCCCATGTCCAGCATGAAGAGGTAAGTTGGATACTTAGACTGTAGGACACCAAAATGGCACATGCAGAGTAAGGGAAAAATCTCAGCTTATAAAGCAATCCCTAGAGGAAAGTATAAAATATGCTAAACTGAAAGGTCAACATCATGAATAAAAATGACCAAGGTACAGATTGATTCTTTACAGCATTGTGGAAGTAGGAAAAATATCCACATATGAGGTATTAATTAAGCTGTAATACATTCACACAAAGAAATACTATGCAGCTGTATAAAAGAATACAACACTATATATTGCTAAGATATGTTGTCAAATGAAAAAAGCAAAGTTCTTTTCTTTTTTTTCTTTTAATTTTTTTTCAACGTTTTTTATTTATTTTTGGGACAGAGAGAGACAGAGCATGAACGGGGGAGGGGCAGAGAGAGAGGGAGACACAGAATCGGAAACAGGCTCCAGGCTCCGAGCCATCAGCCCAGAGCCCGATGCGGGGCTCGAACTCACGGACCGCGAGATCGTGACCTGGCTGAGGTCGGATGCTTAACCGACTGCGCCACCCAGGCGCCCCAAAGTTCTTTTCTTAATAGATATTTATTTATTTTTAATTTATTTCTGAAGTCCAGTTAGTTAACATACAGTGTAGTATTGGTTTCAGGAGTAGAACCCAGTGATTCATCACTTACATATAACACCCAGTGCTCATCCCAGTGAGTGCCATCACCCCACCTACCTCCCCTCCAGCAACCCCCAGTCTGTTCTCTGTATTTAAGGGTCTCTTATTGTTTGCTTCCCTCTCTGTTTTTATCTTATTTTTCCTTCCCTTCCCCTATGTTCATCTGTTGTGTTTCTTAAATTCCACATATGAGTGAAATCATATGATAGTTGTCTTTCTCTATCTGACTTATTTCACATAGGATAATACCCTCTAGCTCCATCCACATTGTTGCAAATGGCAAGATTTCATTCTTTTTGATTGCTGAGTAGTATTCCATTACGTGTGTGTGTGTGTGTGTGTGTGTGTGTGTGTGTGTGTATACGTTCACATACCATATCTTCTTTATCCATTTGTCAGATGATGGATATTTGGGCTCTTTCCATAATTTGACTATTGTTGATAGAGGAAAAAAGCAAAGTTCTGAGCAGTCCATATGGTGTACTTTCTTTTACAAGAGAAAGAGGAATGTACTTCCTAGGGGGAAGGTAAGCTCTGTATTCATATTTCCTTATGTTCCCGTGACAAAATGCTGGAGGGATACAGAAGAAACCAACAAAAGTAGTGTAACATATTGTTTGCAGTAATAACCTTACAGGCTCACGTTTCTCTTTATTCTCTCTTTTTGGGCAGTGCCGGGCCGCACTGTCTCTGGGTTGTCCACGGAATTTGCTTTGGCCAATGTGAGGCAAGGAGAATTGGGGAATTGCCTTGTCTTGCTGCTCTTGGAGCCTTCTGAGTGCCATGTGAAGAAGCCCAGGCTAGGCCAATGGATGATGAGAGACATATGACCCAGCTCCCTATCCACTTCCCACCCCCCATAACCTAGTCAAGAACTTATCAATTGCAGAGTGATGTGGAATAGAGGCTGTATTAATGGGATTAGACCTTACACATTGAAAGACATTAGTCGGAGACCACAAAGGAGAGCTGCTAAAGAAATCTATGGAAGCCTTCTGCTTTTTCATCTGATGCTGTTCCTGAAGTCACTGAAGGTCAGCAGGGCAAGTAGTCAAAAAGAAAAGGTGAACACAACGCAAGAGGGATTGAGGACAAACTAGAATCTCTGTCTCCCATTGCATTGAATCTGTTTGCTATGGAGATGTGCATGTGCCTGGCTCAGGACTCAGGCAAGCAAAGGAGGAGCTGCATTGGAGCTGAAGGAGTGTGGGTCTTGCCATTGCCCCACAGCAAAGGGTGACCTAGTTGGTCAACAACAAAGAGCAGGAGATGCAGTGGTGCCTGGGGCCCTAAACCAACATTCCAAGCATAAATGGCAGTCACTTCCTTCTTACCCTCCAACATCATGCAAACGTATCGTGTTTTCTACCCTTATACAGAACTATACAGGGAAGGGAAATGCAGTAGCAGGTAAGCTAAGTGAACACAGTATAATCATCACACCAATCTAGATCACCAGCCTCTAGCCAAGTAGCCAACTAACCCCAGAAGCAGGGAGCATACTCAGTTCCATCAAGATCACCAAGACCAGAAAACCTGTTCAGCCCACCACAGAATCACGAACTAAATAAACTGTTGTTTTAAGCCCCTGAGCTTCTTGCACAGCAAAAGCTGATACAAGTGAATATCTAAAAATGATGAGGTGGGTAGATAATAGAAGAGATGGGGCAGGGCTAGTAGCTAGACCTCTCAGTGTATACCTTATTCTGTAAGACTTGTATCATTTAAATTTTGCAAACCATGTAAATGTATTACTAATAAAGAATAAAATTAACTTAAAAATATCTGAAAGGACTGCAGTATTTTACTGGGTAGCTTATTAGTTATTGAAAAGACACCATCTAAAGGGGGATAGGTGTATTTCTGAGAAACAGAAGGAGAGATGTGTGCCCACAGTCTTGAGTCTTCCACAGTCTTGTCCATTTCAGATATGGAACCAGCGTCCACCCAGTGTCTCTGTCAGATACCCACCTAGGAGTCAACCTGTCTTTTTGCCTTCCTTCCATCCTTGATTCCAATCTATCCTCAAGGTTTTGGATCCCATCTCTGAGATATCTCTCAAATATGCCATATTCTTTTTGTCTCCACTGCCATCGTTGGAACCCAGACTATTCCAACAACATCCCAACTCATATCCCTGCTACCATATTGCCTCTCTCCAAACCATTCTCTGTATTTACTAGGAGTTAAGATATGAACTGGATAATGTCATCCCTTCACTCCACCTCCTGCTTGAAGTCTTTGAATTTATGCAAAATTCTTGCCCTGATTTTTAAGATCCTACAAGACTGTGCTCTTACCAATGTCTCTGATCTCTAGTGTCACTCTCCTAGACATATCCCACTTCACTCCAACTACACAGTAGCCTTCTTTTGGTCTCTCAAACACTCAACACTCAAGCTCTTTCATAACTTTGGATTTGCACGTGATGTTCCTTATGCCTATTTCTTTCTTTATCTAATAGAACATAAACTTCATGAGGGCAGGACCCTGTCTACCTTGCTTGTTATTGTGTTCCTAAGTCCTAGCATAATGCTTTACAAAGTGGACTCTCAACTTCCTTGACCTTGTGGTGCAACAGGGGCATGTCTGACTCCAAAATGGACCCTCAACAAATACTTGATAGATGAATGAATGGATGAAGTAGAGTGGATTGAATTAATCTATCTCCTTCCAATTCCATTTGAGTATCCCTATTTTTAAGCATACTCTGTATCTTCTGAGATTTATCTGGCTCTATCCCTCACTTTACTCAGGTGTCTACTGCAATGTCTATTCCTCAGAAAGGCCTTCCCTGACTCCCATCTCATGTAGTCTGCACTTCACCCTCTCTAGGTCCTTATATATTTGTCACTCTTTGAAAATATATTATTTGTGTGCTTATGGCAGGAACTGAGCTTGTCATATTAAGAGCTGTAGCTGCAACACCTAGAATAGTGCTTAACACATAGGAGATGTTTGATAATACGTATATACATATAAACATACATACATACATACATACATACATACATACATGGAACAATAAATAGTGACTCTGCCTTGTTCTTCCTTGCTTCCCTCTGGGGACTGACC
Organism: Puma concolor; assembly: GCF_028749965.1. Classification (NCBI taxonomy): domain Eukaryota; kingdom Metazoa; phylum Chordata; class Mammalia; order Carnivora; family Felidae; genus Puma; species Puma concolor. The sequence continues at coordinate 19,253,571 of NC_141673.1, read as the reverse complement.
ATCCTGGCCTTGAATTCCAGCCTAGTTCCCAGAACCCAGCTACCACTAACAGGACCATCCACAGCTGAGCATGTCAAAGTAGCATCTGCTTTGAATTCTCTACTTCTGAGTTTCATCTACCTCCTGGAACTCACCTTCTTTTGCTGTTTTCCAATTGCTACTATATTGACCCATAACAAGATTGCTCTATACCCTTGAATATGCTTGGTTTGCCAAACTCAACCCTCTCTCTCACTGTGTCTCCCCATCTCACCTCTCTTGGAAGGTCTGGATCCTGTTCCTTTTGCCTCTTCCAGATGCCTCTACTTTCTTTATGTAGCTGGATAAACCTCCCTGACTCCCGAGACATGACTGAAGAAACAACAAAATCAAGTCCAAAGAAAGTGAAGGAAATTCAGCAGTGCCTCTTGAAGCTTTAATTGTTCACTTAGAGCTGTGTTGTTTTTCAAAACAGCTGCACAGAATCCCCAAGTTTGAATATACCACAATGCATTCAACTGTTCCCCTACTGACAGCCAACATTCACAGTAAGTATCCTTGTGCATATCCCTTTGGAGACATTCATTGTGATGCCATTTATATAAAAAGAAAAAAAAATGTGCACATTTTCCATGGCATGGGCACATATGTATGTACATAAATGCACAGCAACTATCTATTAATAGTAGCTACTTCTGAAGATCAAGGTTCATGTTCAAAGACACTTCCACCTTCTCTATTTTAGTTTCATAATAAGCAAAATGCAAGTATGTATTACTTGTGTGATTAAAGATGATTAAAGCATTAATGAAACAATTTTAGCTAAAAATAATTAATGTCATTTTTCCAAAGTACTTTTCTCAGGGATAGTAGAAAGTGGTAGTGTGATTAGGCTTTCTCATCTCTGGGTGAAGGTATGGAATGTTGCAAAAGGCAAGCTGTCAGGTTGCCCAGGGAGGAGGCCATCTGACAGGAGACCATTACCCAATTTAGCAGCCTGGTAACCCATCCTCCTTCAGCTCATTTTAAGGACTTCTAATTTTGTTTTTGTTTTTGTTTAAGATTTTATTTTATTTTTTTTTTAATTTTTTTTTCAACATTTATTTATTTTTGGGACAGAGAGAGACAGAGCATGAACGGGGGAGGGGCAGAGAGAGAGGGAGACACAGAATTGGAAACAGGCTCCAGGCTCTGAGCCATCAGCCCAGAGCCCGACGCGGGGCTCGAACTCACGGAGCGCGAGATCGTGACCTGGCTGAAGTCGGACGCTTAACCGACTGCGCCACCCAGGCGCCCCAAGATTTTATTTTTAAGTAATCTCTATACCCAACATGGGGCTCAAACCCACAGCTCTGAGGTCAAGAGTCGTATATTCTACTGACTGAGCCAGCCAGGCCATAGCCTTTTTTTTTTTTTTTTAAATATTGGAAGAGTGACCAATATTTAAAAATTGACAGATTTGGGGCACCTGGGTGGCTCTAAGGACTTCTAATTTTTACTTTGAACTCTGTCTCTTGTGTCAGGAGAGTAGAGTCTAATAAATGGAAACCTGTCTCAGCATTTCACCACAGATTTCTGGAACATAACTGCATATCTATAAAGTCTATCCAGGACTTCCCAGAAAAGTCCAGGCCTGGATTCTGCAAATGCGTCACAGTGCAGTGATTGGGTTCCAAAGCTAAGTTAGTGGGATGTCATGGGTCTATCATCTGGTATCCAGGTCATTGAGTTGTGTTACAAAGATGTGATAACAATGGAATAGTGCACCTTTGTATTTTGGGGGGGGTTTCTTTCCCAGGTGCTTCCTGAAACCTCACATATCTTTGCAACATAGCAGTGTGATAATTTAAGGGCAGCTGTCACCATCCCTATTTTACTGAAGTTCTTTGTTCTAGCAGTGCTGGCCTTTCAGTATCTTGGCCATCTATCCCAGGGCCTTTGCACTTGCTGCTTCTCTTCCTGGGAATGCTCTTTTCCTAATCCCCTGGTAGGATCCTTTTCATAGTCCCCAAATCATCTTCTAGAGAGACCCTCTCTGACCATGCAGTTACCCCTCCAGTTACTTTCTATTATATCACATCTTATATTCTGTATAGCACATATCACTATGTGGAGCTATGTAATTGATTGATTGATTGATTGATTGGTTGATTTTTGTCTTCCTCTCTCCAGTTGAATGTATAAGAGCTTAACATTTTGTAGTGTTCACTGCAAAATACCCAGCACAGTTACAGATAACCTGTAGGCACTCAGGAATATCTTTTGAACACATAAATAAATAATTTCCCAGAGACTAGGCTAGAACAGTGATTCTCAGTCCAGGCAGGCTCATTAGAATCTTCTGGAGGGCTTTTAAAAAATACAGCTCCCAGAGCCACCCTTCAGAGATGTCCATTTAACCATTTAACAGGCTGGCCTAGGTCTTGGTATTTTTTTTAATTTTTTTTTTTTTTTTTAATTTTTACTTTTGAAAGAGAGAGAGAGACAGAACATGAAGTGGGGGAGGGGGAGAGAGAGAGAGAGGCACAGTATCTGAATCAGGCTCCAGGCTCTCAGTTGTCAGCCCAGAGCTTGACCCGGGGCTCAAACTCATGAACTGCAAGATCATGACCTCAGCCAAAGTCGGACGCTCAACCGACTGAGCCACCCAGGTGCCCCTAGGCCTTGGTATTTTTAAAAGCTGGCCAGGTGATTCTAATATGTGTCCACAACTGAGTATCCTGGGCTGATGGTCTTTCTAGACTTTTCTGATGCTGTTGCAGTTCCCCAAGAGGAAGATGATGGTGATAAAGACCACAGGGAGGGTAGGTGAGATGTGGTTGGACTTGGGCTGGGATATAAGATATACAACTGAGACCAGCCAGGTGAAGATGTGCCCCAGATCACTTGCTTTATCAGCAGAACTGAGACAATGACCCACATTTTCTGATTAAAAATGGCAGAGCTCAAAACAATAATAAGAGAATATTATGAGCAATTATATGCCAATAAAATGGACAATCTGGAATAAATGGACAAATTCCGAGAAACATATACACCACCAAAACTGAAACAGGAAGAATTATAAAATTTGAACAGACCCATAACCAGTAAAGATATTTAATTAGTAATCAAAAATCTCCCAAGAAACAAGAGTCCAGGGCCAGATGGCTTTCCAGGGGAATTCTACCAAACATTTAAGGAAGAGTTAACACCTATCCTCTTGAATCTGTTCCAAAAAACAGAAATGGAAGGAAAACTTCCAAACTCTTTCTGTGAGGCCAGCATTACCTTGATTCCAAAACCATACAGAGACCCCACTAAAAAGGAGAACTATAGACCAATTTTCCTACGAACATGGATGCAAAAATCCTCAACAAGAGTATTAGCCAAACAGATCCAACAATACATTAAAAAAACTATTCACCACGACCAAGTAGTATTTATACCTGGGATGCAGGGCTGGTTCAATATCTGCAAAACAATTCACGTGATTCATCACATCAATAAAAGAAAGAACAAGAACCATATGATCCTCTCAATAGATGCAGAGAAAGCATCTGACAAAATACAGCATCCTTTCTTGATAAAAACCCTCAAGAAAGTAGGGATAGAAAGATCATACCTCAAGATCACAAAAGCCATATATGAACGACCCAACACTAATATCATCCTCAATGGGGAAAAACTGAGAGCTTTCCCCTAAGGCCAGGAGCAAGACAGGGATGTCCACTCTCACCACTGTTATTCAACATAGTATTGGAAGTCTTAGCCTCTGCAATCAGACAACACAAAGAAATAAAAGCCTTTCAAATCAGCAGAAGGAGGTCAAACTTTCACTCTTTGCAGGTGACATGATACTCTATATGGAAAACCCAAAAGATTCCACAAAAAAACTGCTAGAACTGATTCATGAATTCAGCAAAGTTGCAGGATATAAAATCAGTGCACAGAAATTGGTTGCATTCCTATTCACAACAATGAAACAACAAAAAAAGAAATCAAGGAATTGATCCCATTTACAATTGCACCAAAATCATAAAATACCTAGGAATGAATCTAACCAAAGAGGTGAAAAATCTATACACTGAAAACTATACAAAGCTTATGAAAGAAATTGAAGACACAAAAAAATGGAAGAAGATTCCATGCTCCTGGATAGGAAGAACAAATATTGTTAAAATGTCAATACTACCCAAAACAATCTACATATTCAATGCAATTCCTATCAAAATAACACCAGCATTCTTCACAGAGTTAGAACAAATAATCCTAAAGTGTGTATGGAACCGGAAAAGACCCTGAATAGCCAAAGCAATTTTGAAAAAGAAAACCAAAGCAGGAGACATCACAACCGTAGACTTCAAGCTATACTACAAAGCTGTAATCATCAAGACAGTATGGTACTGGCACAAGAACAGACACTTAGATCAATGGAACAGATTAGAGAACCCAGAAACGGACCCACAAACATATGGCCAACTAATCTTTGACAAAGCAGGAAAGAATAATCAATGGAATAAAGACAGCCTCCCAGCAAGTGCTGGGAAAACTGGACAGCGACATGCAGAAGAATGAACCTGGACCACTTTCTTACACCATACACAAAAAGAAACTCAATATGAATGAAAGACCTAAATGTAAGACAGGAAGCCATCAAAATCCTCAAGGAGAAAGCAGGCAAAAACCTCTTTGATCTTGGCCGCTGCAACTTCTTACTCAACACGTCTCCAGAGGCAAGGGAAACAAAAGCAAAAATGAACAACTGGGACCTCATCAAAATAAAAAGCTTCTGCACCGTGAAGGAAATGTTCAGCAAAACTAAAAGGCAACCGACAGAATGGGAGAAGATATTTGCAAACGACATATCAGATCAAGGGTTAGTATCCAAAATCTACAAAGAACTTATCAAACTCAACACCCAAAAAACAAATAATCCAGTGAAGAAATGGGCAAAAGACATGAATAGACACTTCTCCAAAGAAGACATCCAGATGGCCAACCAACACATGAAAAAATGCTCCACATCACTCAGCATCAGGGAAATGCAAATCAAAACCACAATGAGATACTACCTCACACCTGTCAGAATGGCTAACTTTAACAACTCAGGCAACAACAGATGTTGGCGAGGATGCAGAGAAAGAGGATCTCTTTTGCATTGTTGGTGGGAATGCAAGCTGGTGCAGCCACTCTGGAAAACAGTATGGAGGTTCCTCAAAAAATTAAAAATAGAACTACCCTACGACCCAGCAATTGCACCACCAGGTATTTATCCTAGGAATACAGGTGTGCTGTTTCAAAGGGACATACACCCCAATGTTTATAGCAGCACTATCTATAATAGCCAAAGTATGAAAAGGGCCCAAGTGTTCATCAATGGATGAATGGATAAAGAAAATGTGGTATACATATATATAATGGAGTATTACTCGGCAATCAAAAAGAATGAAATCTTGCCATTTGCAACTACGTGGATGGAACTGGAGGGTATTATGCTAAGTGAAATTAGTCAGTCAGAGAAAGACAAAAATCATATGACTTCACTCATATGAGGACTTTAAGAGACAAAACAGATGAACATAAGGGAAGGGAAACAAAAATAATATAAAAACAGGGAGGGGGACAAAACAGAGGAGACTCATAAATATGGAGAACAAACAGAGGATTACAGGAGGGGATGTGGGAGGGGGGGTGGGCTAAATGGGTAAGGGACATTAAGGAATCTACTCCTGAAATCATTGTTGCACTATATGCTAATTTGAATGTAAATTAAACAAAATAAAATTAATAAAATAAAATAAAATAAAATAAAATAAAATAAAATAAAATAAAATAAAAATGGCAGAGCTCATCCGGGAACATGTTGCCTGTCACTTCTTGGATGCCCATTCCATAATATTCTAAAAGACCCTACAGTAATCAGTGGAGAGACTTTGACTACCTGCTTTCTGGGAATTTAGAATTGCATTTAAGTGGAATTTCTGCTCAAAGAAAGAACCTTTTGGATATAAACCTCCTCTCATTATTGTTCTTTTCCTCCTCTTTTTCCTCCTGCTTCAATTTTCTCCCTCTCTCCATTTCCTTTTCCCTATAATCTTAGTACTTTCTATTCCCCCAGAACTTTCTAAAATACTTCCTCAAATATTTGAAAGTTTTCTTTTCTTTTCTTTCTTTTTCTTTTTTTGTTTGTTTTTTTTAATTCCAAAACTTGGAGAGTTCACTGCATAGTGTTGTGGGCAATCTATGGATAAGAAAAATTCTTCATCCAAACATTCCATCTCATTCTCATGTAAAGAGGCCACACAGATTATAATTTGCCACAAATCCCAAATGATACTCTCATCTTCTCAGACCAGAAAAATGGGGAGAAAATTGGACTGCAGGCACTTGACCCTTCTCCAGACTGTGGAAGTTGCAAAGTTCCTGGAAAAACAATAGACTATCAAGGTCTTCTGGGCATTTGGGGAAGATGGGTCATATGCAATTTTGAGTTTGGGGAGCTTCTAAACAAATCTCCTCTTCTGTCAATTAAACAATTGATTTATGAGGAGTGAAGTTGCCACATGGTTTGGATACACCATGCTCTGGGGATGAAAAGAGAAGGAAATGTAATTTTGTTTGGAAGACCTTTTCGACTGTTGGCTGTTTAGTAGTGAGAACAAAATCTGGGTGCGGAAAGGATGAAGAGGGGGTGGGGCTGACGCAGAATGGAAGGGTGGATTGGACAGAACGCACGGTTTGAATCTAGTGAAGCATTGCCTTGCATGCAGCCATGGGATGGTTTGGGGGCCCCATTTCCTAGATTCTTTTAGGGTCTCCTTTGTTTCTGATGAAGTGGTGAGGAGACACAGGGCATGTTGGGTTCAGCACTCTTGGCAGCGGTGGGGGAGCTTGTGTTTTGTGCCTGTGTGTGTAGACACGTGTGAAACTTAGCAGACCTGAGGCTTGTCTCCACAAGGGAGTTCGGGGGGGAAAAGGCCAGGTGGGACATGGCATGGTTATTACAACGACTACACAGCACACATTGTCCCTCCTTGATTCGGCACTTCACATTCTCCAGTGAAAAATTAGTGGAAAATGCTCATTTGTGTCAGGCTTTCCTCGTGATTTAAATGCTGTATGCTTCACCCAGGACACCTGTGTTTGTTGAGCAATACTAGAGGAGGCCTTTGAGAGGTTTACAAAAGACCAGGCAGTGAAAGCCATGAGTAATGAAATGGAGGTTCCCCCTGGGGTTGAAGAGAGAATGTGGGAAGTTGTTGTTGGGAGGAGGAGGTAAAAAAGAATAGGGTAGTAGGAAAAGTGAGCCTCTTTATTCATCCATGCAGCAATGTTATAGCTGTTTATGGAGCATCTTTACGACAAGGTACTTTCTTAAGTCTGGTGGATTTCTCAAAGTGAGTCAGAGAGACTGCCTTTCTCATGTTTGCTCCACCTAGTCTTACTTCTTTTCTGTAGAGACTTTCCTGGCTCCTAGGTGAAGGTATTGCTCTCTTCTCGATCCTTCAGTATCCCTTTATGCAGACTTCTCCTCTGGCACTGCACATTTGTTGTATTCTAATTTTCTCTGTACACATCCACCTGCCTCATAAGGCTCTGAGCTCTGCAAACAGAGATCATGTCATGGTCATCCCTGATGCTCATGCATATGGAAGTGCTCGGTAAAGGCTGAATAAATGAATTTGAATTAATATTTAACTTGCACAGGTAGACTGTTCTTCACATATTTATAAATAGGATGCTGCTGCTGCTGCTGCTGCTGCTGCTGATGTAATTTCTTAATCTGTTCCGGGAACTGAGGAGGCAGGTTTGAAAGTGACATGTTGAGACCCATGGATTTTCTATTTTGTTCTTCAAACAATCAGCGATGTCAAAATGATCCCACAGAGGATTGGTGGGTGGGCCAAAACTAGTGGTCATTATTTAGACACAGTTGATATAGGTTGTTTTGTTTTGTTTTTTAATCAGTGTGGTCCTTTCCTAACTCATTGTTCTCTCTCCCCTATTGTTCCCAAACTATGCCCTCAACATGTGCCACATCCATGAAGTACTCATCAACAATGTCAATAATAATAATAATAACCAATGTTTGTTGAGTTCTTCCATGTGTCAAGGCTTATTCTGAGTGCTTCAAATGTTTTGTTTCATTTATTCCTCATGAAATCACATGAGGTTAATACTACTATTGTTCTCATTTTAAAATAAAGAACCCTAGACACAAGAATTTAAGTAACTTGCTCAAAGTCACACAGCTTATGAGTGGGGTAGAAGCAAAATTCCTGCCAGGCAGTTGGCCTCTAGGGACTGGGCTCTTAACTTCTCTGTTATTTTGTCTCCCTGATTTGGCTACTGACCCTACAGGAAGTTTTGTGTTGAGGATCTGTTGCTAGAGGGATTCCTTGAATTGACTGCCCCCTCTGAATCCTCAAGAGTGGGTATCATCCCCTCTGAGAATTTGATCTTTTCCAGACTGAGCCAGATATTGCTTTCTGTATTCCTACAAAACTTACTGCTCTCCTTTTTCATATGGTATCAATTCTAATTGTCTAATTTCTTGTCTGCTTCCCCCATGAGCTTGCAAATTCTTTAGGAACAAAAACTTTCATCTCTCAATGCCTAGACCCAGTTGCTTAAGAAATATTTGTTTCAGGGCACCTGGGTGACTCAGTCTGTTGAGTGTCCAACTCTTGATTTCAGCTCAGGTCATGATCGTGCAGTTCGTGGGATCAAGCTCTACATGGGGATTCTGCACTGACAGCACAGAGCCTGCTGAGGATTCTCTCTCTCTCCCTTTCTCTCTGCCCCTACCCCATTCATGCTCTCTGTCTCTCTAAGTAAAACATTAAAAAAAAGAAATATTTGTTTAACTAATTAATTAAGAAAAAATTGCAATTTACTTCCAACTTCTTGAGAACATTTCCGTAAGAATGCTTATTACTATACTTATTGGATGCTATTGCATCCAATGATTTGTTCATTCTTTCAATTATATTTACTGAGGGAAGACCTGTCTGTGTTAAGCATTCTTCTGAGGGCTCAGGTGAGAAAACATGCATGGTTCCTGTTTATAAGAGGCTTGCAGTCCACTGACATTAATCAGAATTGTCTAATCACAAGTTGGGAGATTTCTATGGGAGAAAGGGAAAGGGTGCTATGTGAAAATATAAAACTGAACAGAAGAAGAGTTCCTGAATCCTACAATCCTACCAAAGGTTCAAGTGGGTCATCCTTTGACCCCTGAGGATATGCCCCTGAGTCAATAGCCACTGATGATAGTGGGCCAATTAAATGCCAATTTGGAAAGTGTGGACAAGTCAGTAAGTTATTTTGTAACAAGTCTTGCTTTTTTTAACTCGTTGGGTTAAAGAGGACCCAATAATCACAGAATCCAATTTCACATACACTGGAATAGCTTACCTAGAATTAAGGTTCTAGGTAAATTGATTATGCAAGGAGAATGATAATCAGTCTCACTCAGTCTGTGAGGATTTGTTCTATGTCCCAATACTATTCCTGGTAACAGAGACCAATGGATACCTGGAAACTTTATGAGGCATTTAGGAACTTATCTTGATATGCTCAGGTAATTTTACACAGAATCCAGAGCAAGTTATCCCAAACCAAGTCTGAGTTTTGCCAGCGATTTATTTCAATTTTGTCTTGGTGCTACCCTCTGGTGGGTAAAACCTGAGAGCAGAAATTGAACTTCTAATCCTGGAGAACATACTGATAGAGTGAGTTTTTGTTTTATTTAGGAGAGGGATCATAAGATATTATTAAAACAACTTGAACATCTGGTTTGGGGATAAAGTCATTTTATTGTGCGACTGCCAAGCCACAGAGCCAAGTTTACCAAGAAAGCCTCCCTCTCTCCCAGCCCTCGGTAAAGTCTAATACCCAACTATAATAATATGCACCCTCCAACACAAACGAAGAGTAAAGAGGAGCAGAGTGAGGTCTTCAAGACTCAAGGAAAATTCACCTGGTGGTTGGAAAATCAGAGCAATACAGAGCAGCTACACTCCCTACCGAATCTTTTCTCAACCTAACTGGTGCCTATTCAAACTCTCAATGAAAACATTCAAAAAAGAAGCAATATCCAAAAGAAGTGTTCATTGAATCCCAGTAAAATTCCTCCTCCCACCACTTCTACCTCTTCTCCACGAAGTTGAAAGATTGACATTCAGTCTTAGAGAAAATAAGAATCAGAGTTAGTAAAGATCTGAGAGGATGCGTGGAATGGGGCTCTTAGACTCTCTACATGTGTCAAGTGTTCCTGAAGTCCTTTCCTGCTGCTGCTCTATTCCTTAAGTTACCTGGACATGCCCTTAAGTTACTTAGTCTCATGCATCTACTCAAAAGATATTAGTGAGCATCTAGCAGGTAACAGGCTCTGTGCCAGGCACTGAACTCTATGATATAATGGTGTAGGCAACTAAGATACAATTAAACAGACACATACATAAAATTAGTGCTAGTTGTAAAAGAACTATGAAAGAAACAAAGCACTGGGAATGTAACCACCTGGCCCTCCCGTTTCTTCCATTCACACCCATGGCTGACCTTTTGGTCAATTGCGACAGCCTTTCCCACATTCCAGACAGCTGGTACCAATTGGTCAAACTGGCAAACAAATTTAAGTCTACCTGTTGCCCCCACGCCTAGGTTCTTAGACAAGGATAATAAAACCCCTTAATAGGATGTACCTATGTCATGTGTGCCTACTCATAGTATCAGAGAGTTGGAAAACAGGCTAAAGATCTGTTTTTGTGACCCAGAGTGGAGCAGTGACCTGCCACAATCTCCCAGGTCACCAGTGGCAAAGCCCTGGTTGGGACCCAAGTCTCATGAATCCAATTCCAGGACCTTCACATGTTGTCTTCAATGGAGATTGTAACATTTTGGTCTTATCCCACTTGACCATCTCTCCATTCAGTAATTGTGATTTCATAACTTGAAGAACCCAGAAGAGGGAGGAACAGAAATTTACAAAGGTTAAGAGGAGTCAGGTAATTTTTCTGGTTGGCAAAATGTATCAATGAGAAGTAGATTGTAGAGCCTTTAAAAAGGAAAAGCGTATCCGAATTTAGCAAATGAACAGGGATTAGTTTCCTTCTCTCTTAAATGTGTCAGATTTTCCAGAATGTGGATAAATTATCCTCCTTTTGAATCCTCACATTATCTTTTCGGGAGTGGGGATTTGGAAAGAAGGGAGGGGTGGGAGTGAGGGAGATGTGAAGGCAGGACTGGACCATCTCTTTTTCATATTTGTTAAAGGCTCTTGAATTGACTACCCACCCAACACAAATGCTGAGAATGATCCACTATATGCCAAACCAATGACACCAGTTTCTGCATCTGATAGCAGTTTGCCAGAGGAAGTCAACTATAAACAGGTTTGTAGTCGGACAATCCAAGACTCCTCGCAGAATTGACTCAGCGGTTATTTTGTCCAAGGTACATAGAGCAAGTTTGCTAAGTCTGGGTCATTTTGATAAATTCTTGAAAACAGGGACCCTAGACTGCAAGGGGAGAACATCAAAGATCTCCTGGGGCTGCAACTAAGAGCTGGCAACTGGCCTATGTCCTCGCTTCACTCCAGCCCTGGGCCCGCAGCAAGAGGAAGCTCACTAGGCAGGAGTCTTCTGCCTTCTTTTTAAGGCCATTTGCTTAGCCGTGACTCCCTTGAAGAGTCAGAGCTTCCCAATTTGAAAAAGTCCCAGTGGATCATCTAGTCCAGCCGTTTCTCCAGGGAGGTAAATTAATATTTTCCTTAACAAGACTATACTACAGGCTTTCCCGTGGAGAGAGAAGGGGTAACAAAACAGTGAATTGAGTGGTCCCCAGAGAGCCCAATGGGAACAGGAGGTGACTCCCTGCCTCAGGTAAGAAAAAAAATTGGATTTAATAGGATGGTAGCCCTCAAACTTTTTGCAAACACCAGAATCACCTGGAGGGCTTTTTAAACATAAATTCTTGGACCTCACCCCTAGAGCCTGCGATTCTAGTAGGTCTGGGACCAAAGAATTTGTCATTTCTTTTTTTTAATGTTTATTTATTTATTTTTGAGAGAGAGAGAGAGAGAGAGGTGGGGGGGGAGAGGCAAAGAGAGGGAGACACAGAATCTGAAGCAGACTCCAGGTTCTGAGCTCTCAGCGCAGAGCCTGATGCAGGGCTCGAACCCACAAACTGTGAGATCACAACCTAACCCAAAGTCAGATGCTGAACCAACTGAGCCACCCAGGCACCCCAGAGTATTTTCCATTTCTAGCAAGTTCTCAGGTGACACTGATGCTGCTGATCCAGAAACCATACTTGGGGAAATTTTATAATAGGTAAAGAGGAAAAAGAAGATAGCAACTGCCCAAAGTTACCACCTTCTGGAGGACTCAGACAGGGAATTATAAGAGCAGGCATTGTCCATAGTTAGAGGGACATTAGTCTTCTGTGTCCATTAAATGTCATATTTGAACTCAGTGGGGAAGGGAGGCGTGTGCCAGCTGAATTCCTTGGGGGGATTCACTTACAAAATATATAAAAAGATAAATCCAGGTGCTATATGCAGGGCAATGTGGCTGAGCTCTGGAGAGAGTGAAGGGGCTTCCTTGGGTCTGGTGGTCTGGTGAATTGGGGTGCACATAGGGTAAGCAGGAGAGGAAACAAGACCCATTGTGCCTTCACAGTATCACCAAGCATATGATAGGTTGTAAATTATATGTTCTTTTGTTTTTCCAATTATGTGAACTTTTATTCATATTTAGCAAAGCCCACAATGTGCGAGAAAGAGCCCCAGACCAGGAGTTGGCAGGGCCCAAGCCTGGCTCCACCTCGGTTAGTTTTGTGATGTGGGCAGACTGCTTTAGTCCTCTGCATCTCAGCCTCTTCTTCTGTCATCGGGAATCACAATATTTGCCCTATATTCCTGCTGAACTCTTTGAGGGTCCAACGAACTCAGGTGTAAAGGCACTTACAAGAATATGAAGCATTATGGAAAGGGAAGAAATTATTTTTCATTCATTCATTCATTCATTCATTCAACAAAGTTGTATTGGGTGTCAGCCACATGTTGGGCTCTGTTGGTATCCTGAGGAACAAAATAAACAAGGTTCTTGCTCTCTGTGGGGTAAAAAGGAAATAATAGGCTTTCTTTTCAGTCGATTTTTTCCTACTCCCTCCCCTCCTGACCTTGCCACTACTGAGAAAACTTTTAATGGGACGAACAGAGAGCTAATAGATGCAGCTTTAGAGGTTTCCTGGGAGTCCTCAGGTGCCCCCACACGCCCTCTCCAGAATACTGTGTACTCTCATCTCTAAGCACACACTGACAGACGAAGGGAAATAGCCAGCAAGAAGGGCGGAAAAGGCCTTGCAGTAGGGTCACTGGGTCCCAATCCTTGTACTCAATGGACAACCTTGGGTGAGGTATTTAAAACCTCTGTGGCTCCATTTTCATCTGTCATATGGAGATAAGTTGGGGCTAAGATTCAACAGTACTAGGTGTCTAAACATTGACAAACTTCTGCAACAGTTGGTATAAGTTTTTGCCACTTGAGTGTCCCCCATCTCTGCTACTCTGTGCGTTCAGGCCCCATCCAGTCCTGGGACCCCTGGCTCTTGCCATGCTCCAGCAGCTAGGAGGTAATGGTTAGCACAGCTGACATGTTGATACTGGCCCCAGTGCAACTTCCATATCCCTTTTGATTGGTTAGTGGCTGGTGGTTGGTGGTGAAACCTAATGTCAAATATTTTTGACCATCACTTGAATATCACTTGTCTAATAAAGCTTTTGTGAAGATCGCATAATGATCTCAATAAATGAATGTGTCTATTGCTACTATAAGTGGATACTCAGTACGGTTTTGCTTCCTCTCAGGCAAAAGCAGATATCATAGTTATGAAGGGTGGGCAGAGGTGGGCAGAAAGGAAAGAAGGCAAGAAGTTGTTTGAGAAAAAGCAGAGAGTGAGAATATTGTGGGAGAGACACTTCTCTCCGGACCTGGGATGTGCTTAGCAAGTGCCTTCTTGGTGTCCAAGAGTCTTGTCAAAGGGCTTGAAGCCCCTTGAATGGAGCACAAAGTGTTATTGTTATATAGTAACAGCTCTTGCCCACATTGCTAATTTATTCCAGTCTAATCTCCTCTTCACGGGGGAGACAGAGCCTGAGCATTTCTCCCTTGCATAGCCCTTCAACCTGCTCCTGGGAGAATAGCTTCCTTGTTTCCCTGGGGCTCCCCTCAGATTTGCACTTTCTTGGCAAACCTGCCAAAAGGTATCAGAGTCACCAGGCACACCCCAGAACAGTGATATGTTTGGAATTTAATCAAATGCCCCACAAAATGGGACTATTTACTTTACCCTTGGAAGCGCTCACTTTAAAAATATTTAAAAGTGATCAAAATACCAATCGTTAGGACTCTGCTCCTCACAGTGAGTGAGCTTCCTAGGATTTATGTGTTTTGATACACACCTCACTCTTCCCACGAAAGGAGGTCTGACATTTCCCCGATTCTGGCGTGTTAGCTCAGTGAGGGGTACGAAGATGGCTGGGATGCAATACTGGTTTTCAGTGATACTTCTCTGCCTTGTTCCTTGGCATATCTTTTCTTGCAGATGGGGCCTAGGAAAGCCTCTCACAGCAGTACCGGGTGTCATGGTCTCACTGCCCGGAATTACCAAGCTAAGAGTTCCAACCTGGTGGCTTTGAAGGCAAGCTGTAGGTAGCCACAGCAGCCTGAGGGTCCAGGAGCCCAGAGAGGAAAAAAAAAAATCTGTTGCTACTCAGCCGTCTTTTCACTCCCCACTTGTTACTCCCACTGTGCCCCCTGCCCCCACCCTAGGAGCTGCATTAAGGCTTCTCTATGATTCTCAACCCTTAGACCCACCCTCCTCACCACCAGACTCTCAAAGAAGCTACAGGCTCACCCACTGAACTGAGAAGATGGGTGTTCCCAACTCACCACTGCACTCCACCTCCAAAGCTTCTCTTTTGTTCCTTGGTTGGTATCACTCTCTCTTCCTTTCCTTTGCCCTTAGAGGAAGAGTTGTCCTCACCAAACTGAAAGTCTCCACCTGGACTGATGATCAAATATCCCTCTCCCACCCCCATGATCTTATCTCTTGGTTATTTTCTCCGTTTGGGGACCACTTAGTCCTTTCTCACAGTTTCTTTCCCCATTTTGTAAGAATGTCCTTCCCAGCATGTAAACTCAATACAAATATCTATCTCTTAACAACCTGAAACTAGCCCACCACCCCTCTCCTCTCTGTCCTCACTGGAATTGTTGAATTAGTAGTCTACACTGGCTGGTTCTGCTTCTTACCCCCTTTCATTCCTCACACCCTGCAATCTGACTTCTACTCCAAGGATGTTATTGATGTTATGTGTTTCAACTTTGACTCCCCAGTCAACAAAATCAGCTGTTTTTTCTTTTTTCTTTCGCAGTCTTACCCTCCCCCTACCCCCCTCCAGGGCATATGGCCCTATTGACCAAATGGGTGGTAGTTCTCCTTTTGCAGCAATGAGGTTTTTCTCAAGTTCCCTAAATGGCTTCTCCTTGGCTGAGAAAGAAAAGCATTCCCAGGATTCCTTTCCTTTGCTCCCATTCTTTCACCCCTCCCCTCCCCATCCCACCCCCACACTCTTTCCCTGCCCCGCCCCTTCTCTCTCTCAACAGGGTCACCCACTGCCACAGACCCTTACCTCGGTAAAACCAACTCCCAAATCCTTTCCTCCAGAAAACTCTCTTGCCTCCTGGATTCCAGACCCATAATTCTAAGAATCGGCTGGACTTCTTCTTTTATATGTCCTGCTGGCATCGCAGCACAAAGTTTTCAAGACCAAAAACCATCCTGTTCTCCTCCAAACCTACTCAACCTTCTGCCTTCTTTATTTTTGTAAACTGTGCAAATATTACCTTAGTCATGCAAACTAAAAATATTTGACTCTTTGCTCTGCCTCACCCCATTTATTTAACTCACTTTTTATGTTAGGCTGTTTCCTGAGTTGTCTCTTGGCCGCTCTCCCTCCTTTCTGTTGTAATTGTTATCACCCAAATTTACACGTGTCAGGACTCCTGCAATAGCCTCTTAAATGGTTGTGTCCTTGATTTTATGTTCTTGTCAATTTGCCTTACACACATCAATCTTCCAGAAGCCCACTTCTAGTGAAAGTCTTTTGTTGATTTTGCCTCTCTGCTCAATTAAATTTGGACTCCTAAAAATGCTATTTAAGGCTTTCCATATGTTGGTGCTAAAAGATCTTTTTCAGGCTTAATTCTCACTACTGTCCTATAATTAACCTATTTTCTAAAAATGAGGTGGCATTTCCTAGTTGTGCCCAATGCTTTCCAATTTCTGTCCCTTTGTTTCTACTCTTTTTTTTGGTTAATACCCCCAACAGCACTTTTGCTCAATTGCTGTAGAATCTATCCCTTCTCTGAATCCCTGCAAAACTTAGTTTGGGCCTCCTTGTGTCCCTGACCATTGCCAAATTTATATTGCCCAGTTTGAGAGATTAACCTCTCAACTTTTCTCCTGTCCAGTTTGTAAGACCTTTGTGGGGAAAGAGTATATCATAGACATCTTAAGAATCTTGTACAGCACCTGGGCTGATACTACTAAAGTAATTTAGATCTCTTAAGCTTTGCATATTATTTCATGGCCTTATACATCCAGGAGAAAAGATTAAACTGAGTTAACTACCTTAATATTGGCTCCCCAAATTAAAAAAAAAAAAGCAATATCTGGAAAATACCCTCAATAACTAACAAAAAAAGAATTGGTTATTGAGTGCAGGGACCGTGAGTCAGTACCTTGTTTATGTCTCCCACAGGATTAAATCCAGTTCTGAGGACATAGTGAATGACCAGTTTTCATCAATCCATTATAGACCGTTGATTTACTCCTAAGGGACTCTCTGGGAAACTTTCCTTGATGCCTCAACTCAGGTGAAAGCTGACAACGTGTGTGGACCAAACCTGTGTCTAGAGCCATGTATTGGCTGAGAACCAACCACACAAAATCTTGTTTAACAATTGGTTGTTGACAAAGCTTTATTAAATGAAAATAAAAAAATAGTTGGCAGATTGGATCCAAGTCTTTTCAAAGCATTGCTTTTTACAGTGTGTGTGTGTGTGTGTGTGTGTGTGTGTGTGTGTGTGTTTCCAGGTGCATTTGTATATTGTGCCCTGGCTACAATGGAAACAAGCAGTCCTATCTTCCTTGGGGCAGTTGGAGCCCTCTTCAACAGGTAGACTCCTCTAGCCATCTTGGACCATTTCTGTGCCACAGGCAAAGTTTCCTTCTTCCCAAACTTTATTTTGAAGCAAGTTCAAGGAAATTCAAAACAGCAGAGTTTGGTAGAAAAAATAAGAAGTCTTTTGTTCAGCATGTACAGTTTGAATCGTGTCAGGAAATATTGCTACTTCCATTTCATTACACTTTACTTTGGAGGAATTTTTTTTTTTAACGAAGTCAGGAGAACTCTAAGTCAGGAGGCTGTCCATAGCTGAGCTTCACGGACAGATGGCCGGCTCAAATACATAACAAAGGGTCTGTTGTGATGTTGCCAATTCTATTTCATGAAATCTTTTTTGGTATAAACCGGAGAAAGCACTTTGTTCAGTTAAAGATTTTTTTTTTCAGCCGGCTGTCTTTGCCAAGGTCAATGTTTCTATTACATGGGGGAAGTACACACTCCCTCTGGTGGCTGATTTAACACATTTGTCCTTACCAAAAGACCCATGGATCTCAGTAGCTAAAATGTCCTAGTGTGATGTGCGTTTATTTAACAAATATTTATTGGGTCCTAGTTATATATCAGGCAACGTACTAAGGTAACTGGAGTTGGAAAACCCAGGGTCTTGCTCTGGGTCTGCAATATACTAACGATCGAGCTTGTTCACAAGGCAGCCGCTAACCTCCGTGTACTTCATTTTCTTAATCAAGTGTACATCCTCACTGCTTATCTCCAAGCAGAGCATCCAAGATCGAAAAAGATAAAATAACAGTAAGGGGGATTATATGTTGTAAATTAGATGAAGTCACTTTAATGCTTAAAATAATTTAATGTCTTTTCCTTGCCTTTAAAATAAAATCCAACCAGGGTACCTGGGTGGCTCAGCAGTTAGTGTCTGACTGGTTTTCTGCTCCAGTCATGATCTCACGGTTCGTGAGTGCTGACAATGTGGAGCCTGGTTGGGATTCTCTCTCTCTCTCTCTCTCTCTCTCTCTCTCTCTCTCTCTCCAAATAAATAAACATTAAATAAAACAAAACAACAAAAAAGTGAAATAAAATCCAACCACTTTTCATGGATTCAAAGACCCAGAATAATCTGAATGCTGCATTTTTATCAACCTCATCTCATACCATTTTTCTGCTGGAGAGTCTCATGCCTCCACACTGGCCAAACTCATTTCCTTAGGAGTGTGATTTCCCCCCTAGGACCTTCCTATGTGCATCCTCCTCTTCCTAGTAAACTCTTTCTCCTGCTCTTCACCTGACTCTTACTTATCCTCATTGGAAAGCCACTTTCTCAGAAATTCCTTTGCTAACCACCAACTCTAAAAAATGGTTCCCTTTATTATTTTCTTTCATAGAAGCTTATTTCCCTCGATTTACCCCATAAAGAAATGTATTTGTTTGTGTGTTTAAATTTTTTCAGACTAGGCTACGCTTTTTTCATTCTGCACTAGAATGAAAGCTCCATGAGCACAGGTGCCAGGACTCTATAGGTCACTTATGTATATATCTCACGCCTGTGTTACATAGCATCAATTTTGAGACTTTCTGAATGGATGGATCTTGTGGTATGTTAGAGAAATGTGAATTCATTATTTTTTTTAAATAAAATAATATATAGTATCTAAGAAAAAAGAGGAGGAAATGAAGTTTGGGAAAGAAGAGGTGATGTAGTTAAATATTATTAGGATATGGACTTTTTTTATATAAATTTTTTTTTGTTTATTTTTGAGAGAGAGAGAAAGAGAGAGAGCGGGATGAGGGGCACAGAGAGAGAGGGAGACACAGAATCCAAAGCAGGCTCCAGATTCTGAGCTGTCAGCACAGAGCCCAACACGGAACTCGAACTCACAACTGTGAGATCATGGGCTGAGCTGAAGTCAGACACTCACCTGACCGAGCCACTCAGGCTCCCCAAGATACAGACTTTTAAAATTATTTTAATTATGTACTCAATCATGTTAATGCCACATAGTTCATGACTATGTATTTAAATAGAATTATAGAATTTTATCATCTAAACTACTTGCAGATGATAAAACTGAGTCCAAAGATGTGAAGTGATGTATCTAAAGTCATACGGGGAAGATACAGGACTAGAACGCATGCCTCTGATCTAGTTTTTTTCACTACTTTGTGCATGTTCCTGTATATCATTATTATTATAAGACCTCATTTTTTCCAACTTTAGAAACACTTTTCTTTAGGTTTGTTTGTTTAAGTAATCTCTACATCCAATGTGGGGCTTGAACTCATGACCCCAAGATCGAGAGCCACATGCTTTTCCTGTTTAGCCAGTCAGGTGCCCTAAAACCTCATTTCTTAAAGCTTAGTAGGTTTATTAAACTGCTGTATTAATTCCACACTAAAGCAACTGTAAACAAATTGGTTAATATTTATCAAGCATCTTGGGGCGCCTGGTTGGCTCAGTAGGTTAAGCGTCCGACTGCTGATTTTGGCTCAGGTCATGATCTCCGGTTGGTGAGACCGAGCCTTGCATCTGGCTCTGTGCCGACAGTGGGGAGCCTGTTTGGGATTCTCTCTCTCCTTCTTTATCTGCCCCTCCTCTGCTCAAGCATGTGTATGCTCTCTCTCACTTGTTCTCTCTCAAAATAAATAAATAAACATTAAAAAAATGTATCAAGCATCTTTCATCCTGGCCTCCTGGAACTAAAAAAGACATATATCTCGTTCAGGTTCTTTCTCCTTCCTTCCTTCTTTCCTCTTTCACTTTTGCCTTACTGAGGGCATTTTGTCATCCTTTGTATTCAGAGGGTATTTTCCATCTGGAAACTCATACTCTTCAGTTCTGGAAAATTTTCTTGGATTATTTCTTTGATCATTTCTTAGTCTCCATTCCTGTTGTTTTATTTCTCATAATTCTACTGTCCCTTCAAACTCTTCTGTTGAATTTTTCATTTCTGCTATCACAACATTAATAATAACTCATTAATGTTTTTTGACTAATTCTTTTCAAACAAACCCATCTTGTTTCAACGTTTTTTATTTATTTTTGGGACAGAGAGAGACAGAGCATGAACGGGGGAGGGGCAGAGAGAGAGGGAGACACAGAATCTGAAACAGGCTCCAGGCTCTGAGCCATGAGCCCAGAGCCCGACGCGGGGCTCGAACTCACGGACCGCGAGATCGTGACCTGGCTGAAGTCGGACGCTTAACCGACTGCGCCACCCAGGCGCCCCAAATCCATCTTGTTTCAAAGGCACAATATCCTTTAACTTTATGAGAAAACAATTGGCACCATTTTTTTTAACTTTTTTAATGTTTACTTATTTTTGAGAGAGAGAGAGAAAGAGAGAGAGTAGGAAGCAGAGAAAGAGAGAGACACAGAATTTGAAGCAGGCTCCAGGCTCCAAGCTGTCAACACAGAGTCCCATGAAGGACTCGAACCCATGAACTGTGAGATCATGCCCTGAGCCAAAGTCGGTCGCTTAACTGACTGAGCCACCCAGGCACCCCACAAATGGCACTATTTTTGAAAGTTTTTTTGGTTTGTTTTCTTGCATTTTTTGGTCTTTATGTTCCTTTTTTTTCTGATTAGTATGTTTTAGTCACTGTCTTTCATGTTGAGGTTTTACTCAAATGTTTGGTGATTCTTGGATGTCCATCTTTATGTAAGAGAAGACAAGGTTGCCAGATAAGTTAGCAGTCATTTAATTTATTAAAAAAATTTTTTTAATGTGTACTTATTTTTGAGAGAAAGAAAGAGCGTGAGCAGGGGAGGGGCAGAGAGAGAGGGAGACACAAAATCCGAAGCAGGCTCTGAGCTGACAGTGGGACTCGAACCCACAGCTGTAAGATCATGGCCTGAGCCAAAGTTGGACACAACCAACTGAGCCACCCAGGCGCCCCAACACTCAGTTAAATTTGAATTTTATATAAACAATGGATACATTTTTAGTAGAAGTATGTCCCAAATATCATATTTGTGTTTTCTAAATCTGGTCATCTTAAGAGAGGCGCACAAAGTAGCTGAAGAAAACTGTGTGCATGGATGGAACTTGTTGACTCCTGGGTGTCACTAGGTGATGTGGCAGAGCCATTTCATTAGAAGCTGCCCAAGCAGTAGTATCTTTAGGTCTTTACTGTTGGGCTGGTCAGAGTCCCCAGACCCAAATCATTCAATCTTCAGCCTAGGGACTAAAATCGTGGCTGTCAGTGTTCTGGGGGGCCGAGGTAAGACAGGAGGTTGCTATTTTCATCGGTCAGAAGGCATACTTTAACTGAATCTCCCTGTTTTCAATAGAGTCTCTCTGTTCAGTAATGCCTGGCATCCCTCTGTCTAGTAGCTTTCTGATACAGCCTCCCTGGAGAAGAAGGCAGCAGGGGAGGGGACTACTCTCAAACAGACTGTTAGCAAATCCTGTATCAACTTTCGCTGCACCCCAACTCTCAGAGGCACTCCTTCCTGCCAATTTCTGAGGCTTCTTGGGGTTTTGCAGCACAAATCAGGTTGCTTCTGGGCTTCCCCCACTGTCAACTTGAATTTCAGTTTCATGGTTCTGCTAAGCCAGTTACCACTCAACCATCTGCTTTCTATCTTCTGAAATGTTGTTGTTGTTGTTGTTTTCTTTCTTATTCTTTTTGTCCTTATGGGTTAATGTCTTTAAAATCAATCTCTTTACTGTCTTTTTAGTGGGTTTTGGAGGTGGAGTAATGTGAAGCATATGTTAAATCTGCCATCTCTAACTAGAAGCACAGCCATGAATTTTCAAAGTGACTACAGAAGACTCATTTAATTGCTTTTTTCTCGATTTTCTCTTTTGTAAAATGAGAAGGCTAGGGGAGATGGTTGTTGATGGACCCCACACAAAATTTTATGATTGTATAATGCCCTGCATTATCATTCTTAACGGAGGCCATCAGGTTACAACTTCCTAAACTTTCAAAACAAATTCTGTGTTCAGTCTCATAAAGAATAGACAAAGACACAGTTTACATTTTCAATTACATCATGCCTCCCTACTCTGCCACTTATCATGGGACCTTGAGCCAGGACTTCTCTGAGGTTTATTTCCCCTCAAGTGGAGACAATAATATCAACTTCTTTCATAAGGCTGCTGAGACTAGCAGATGAGTTAAGAGGGTGCTTCACATATGAAAATTTGCTATGCAAATGTTAGTTGATGTGGCTATTTTTCGGATGAGGCATCTTCTCAGCACAATAATCCTTGGCCTTTTAAAAGTCTTCGAGCTGGGGAATTATAGTATTTACCTTTCATTGACTGGACTACCATAATTAGTGCCACTAGTCCCTGCAGGTTGCCAATGAATCTGTTCCTATTAGACATGAATACTATTACTACTGCTAAAAAGGGTCAATCCTGATTGAAAACTATTAACGCATCAGACAATCCACCGAGTGCTTTATATATATCATCTGTAATCTTTATAACCATCCTGCAGGGTAACCCATCTTACTATTGAGCCCATCTTACAGATAAGGAAATTGAGGCTCATGGAATTTCAGTGGTTTGGCCAAGTCCAATCGTTCAGGAAATACTGGGGTTGGGATTCAAACCAGGTCTATCCGGCACCAAAATTCATGCGCACTCATTTCCTTATGCCACAATGCATTCTTAACTCTTTAAAAACCACTAATACCCTTTATAACATTGAGGTCAGAATGTGAACAAGTTAAGTAGGTTAGCCATGAATGGGCTGGTCTCAATTCCAGAGTCCCCACAGTGGATTCTGCATTCTGACCTTAAGAATCTATAGGTCGTGCTTTCTCACGTCCTCTGCTTTTGTTCCTGCTATTTCTCTCCTTGGAATATCATCTCTCCTTTTCTCTGCTCAGCGACTGTCTACCCACCCTGCAGGGTTCCATCAGGTCCAATTTCTTTGTAAATCTTTTCTTTACCTCTCCAAGCAAAATTAATTTCTCCCTTCTGTATGCTCTGTGAGCGTTTTAATCTGTATCGTGTAAAATTGCCTCTTTTTAACCATTTTTGACTTAGAAAAATGACAGCATTATATCATTTAAGCAAATGGGTGTGCAGAGAAGAGTAGAGAAGGGCAGGGGCTGTGAGACCAAGGGCTTGGATTTGACCCCTAGCTTAATTAATTACTGCCTTTGGTAGATTTCTTAATCTCCTTGTGCCTTAGTTTCCTTTTCTGCAAAATGGTTATAATAACAGGACCCCCTGGTAGGGTTGGAAGGAAGATCGCCTGAGTTAATACTTGTAAACTACTTAGAATAGTGTCTGGGTTAGGGAAAATGCTCAAAATGGTTCTTACATAATTAATTTTCTTGCATGTAGAGTTAATGGAAGAAAAGATTCGCTTCAGGAGAGTTAGAAGTTTATGATTAGAGCCTCTAAATGGGTTTTTATAATTATAAAATAATTAGAATAATGCCATCACTTAAATATTGTGTGCCTAATGAGTATCCTGTGGCCTGCTCTCCTCAAACAACCTTGAGAGGAAGGTGCTAATGTCCCCATTTTACACTTGAATCCCCTGAGGCTCAGAGAGGTTAAATAACATTCCCACACTAAGTAGCAGAGACAGGTTTTAAACTAGGCATTTGCCTCCAGAGTTCTTGAGCTGAGTCACCATGATACAATGCCTCTCTGGTTTTCAAGTTTTAAAATGAAAGTGAGATGTGTTGGGTCCTAGATCATTCTTGGTTTAATGAGGCTATTTGAAAATAAACTACAATAGAACTGAATGAATAAATATTTGTACAGCAAATCCTTGTTGGTTTCCATCTCTTCCAGCTTCTTCCAATGGATTGGTGATGCCCCAATCCCCTCAAGAAAAATCAGTAAGACCTTGCATAGACCTAAAAGTGGTTCCCTTATGGGCAAATTCTCAAGAAAGAATCAGTGAAGTTTTCTCTCTTCTTCATTCTTCATCTTCTCTTTTAAAAATTGAATCCAGGGGCGCCTGGGTGGCTCAGTCGGTTAAGCATCCGACTTTGGCTCAGGTCATGATCTCGCGGTCCGTGGGTTCGAGCCCTGCGTTGGGCTCTGTGCTGACAGCTCAGAGCCTGGAGCCTGTTTCAGATTCTGTGTCTCCCTCTTTCTCTGACCCTCCCCTGTTCATGCTCTCTCTCTGTCTCAAAAATAAATAAATGTTAAAAAAAAAAAAATTTTTTTTTTTAATTGAATCCAGGGGTCTCTGGATGGCTCAGTCAGTTAAGCAGTGTACTCTTGATTTAGGCTCAGATCATGATCTTATGGGTTTGTGAGATCAAGCTCCACATGGGCTCTGTGCTGTCAGCGTGGAGCCTGCTTGGGATTCTCTCTCCCCCTCTCTCTCTCTCTCTCTGTCCCTCCCCCACTCAAGTGTGCCTGGGTTCTCTCAAAATAAATAAACATTTAAAATTTTAACCCAAACCTGAGATTTCATTTAAGATTTCAGACCAAAGTCTTACAAAGAAAATATTTTTAAAAGAAATAAAACATAAAGTCACTGGTAGAATTACACATAATTTTAGAAATGAAGCCATAGGATGTATAGATCTAGAGATTCTGGAAGCTTAGAATGCTAAACCTACACGAGACTTTCAAGAACATCTAGAGATGAAAGAGTTAAGGGCAAGGATCTGCTTTTGAAACTTGTGATCTTGGGAGAGTTCTGTCTCTTCTCTGTGCACCAGATTCCTTATCTCATAAGTGGGGATAGGAGCAACACTATCTTACCACAAAGGTTATGACATGAAGAGTAAATGAGTTAATTCATAAAAAATGCTTCATACGATGCCTGGAAGACAGTGCACAAAGTTACCTCCCTCAGGCCATCCAACTAGCTAATGGCAAAAAACAAAATTCTCACTCCCAATCCAGTTTTCCAGACAAGTATTTTTTTTTTTTCAAAAACAGATTATTATGAGCACTCTCAATATAATTGATATTCAAGTCTCAGGGTGTGTGTTTGCTTCTAGGAACTGATTCGTATTCATTTATTCCTATTCTTTTTTTTTCTGGTATTGTAATATTAACTCCTTGGGTAAAAAGCCCTTTGATAAATTTCTAAACAATAATAATCATCCTAGCTCAAAGTTGAACAGCTGAATTTCTGGTATGTATCCTTTTAAAAATTATTATTGTCTTCACTTTAAAGAAAAAAAAGCAGTATCTGCTATCAAAAACTCAAATATGTGTGTTTGTTTCTGACTCTAAACTCCAGAATTACCCAAGTATTCAAAATCTTCAGAAACCGTTGTAGGTGGAGCTATTAAAGTAGACAGTGGCAATGATGACAGTACCTGAAAGTGAGGTTTAATTGCAAGGCTAAAATTTAGCATCTTTTTGCTTTTGAAATTGAACCATTATACAAAGACCCAAACTCAAGTTATCCATAACTTGCAGTCAGACACAGAAAAACTTGTCTCCTGTTTATTTTATATTATGGAGTGTGAGGTTAATCAGGGAAATTTTGCCATGAGTTGGATGTGACCATTCTTCCCATCATGTTCTTCTAGCCCAGCTGAGGGGCTTAGGAGAGATTCACAGTGGAGGGAATAAGGATTAGGGGGCTAACTGTATTATGAGAAAAAGCATGTAATTCGAAGAGGTCATCAGGAAATCATTTCCCAAGGAGGGCCCTTGTCTTTGAAATCCTTTCTCACTCCTGGTCTAACAAAGCCCTAGTTCATTGAACCTCAAAGGATGATCTTAAGCAGCTGGTTTTGGCTGGCCAGCTTTGATGGCTGGGGTGTTTGAACTGCAGTGGGGGTTAAAATGGTCTATTTCAGTTTAATTATTTGTGTTTCTGTTCAGGATTCCTCTCAAGGAAAAATGGGCTTCGTCCTGTGGGAAATGAACATCTATCTCTCTGTGAGTAATATAGGGTCTGAGGCAAAATAAAATGACTTTTTTCAAGAGCTCAGGTTGATGTTTTGGTGAGTTAGCTCATCCTAGATCTTGGTGCTCCTGTGGTCCATTTGGTTGGAGTGAGAAGTATGTGCACTTTGGCATCTCTGCACCCGTTATTTTCTGCAATCTAGAAAACCCCTCCACACCTTCACACGTTCCTAAATCCTGCTCTTTCTCCAAGGATTCCCTTCTGTAACCTTCCCAAATCACTGAACTTCAAATTTCAAAATGAAAATAGGATTTTAGCATCCCTTTGTTGTCTTGGGGGGAGGAGCAGAGGGACCAATGCCCTCTAGAATTATCTTCATTTCAAAAAAGATTGTGGAGAGTGTTTAGCAAGATGGAATTTCCTAATGTTAGCCTTGTCTTCAAGGAGAAGGGCTCATTCTTTTCTACAGTATGCCCTTTCCCTTCTGGGCTGAAGGGCTGCTGAATTTGATCTCACTAGATTTCTCCATTAGAATATAAGTTCCACGAAAGCAAGGACTTATCTGGTTTATTGCTATATCATGAGTGCCCAGGACATTGGCACATAGTGGGTTCTCATTCATTTAAATGAGTAAATGAATGACCCAGTGTATCAATCAGGGTAGGTTGGGTGGTTCTATAATAACAAACAACCTGCAAATATTAGTGGTTTATTTCTCATGCATTGCAGGTCAGCTGGGAGCTCTGCTCCATACGTTATCACTTTGGGACCCAGGCTGACAAAGCAGTCAACATCTTGACTGTTGCTTATCATGGGTAGAGGTAACAAGAGTTCTATGTTTCCAAGTAGCAATAGGAGATTCTGACTTGGAAGTGACATGTGATTCCTTCACTGACGACTCTTTGGGCAGACATGTGGCCTTCCTCAAACCACATGGGGACATGGAGGGTATGTGTGCAGTCTTCCTATGTGCTACAAAAGTATTGATAGCAATAATGACTACTATATCAAGAGCTGCAAGGCTTTCATTAAAGTTTTTTTAGGGGAACTTGCCCATTATTAGAAATTTAGTGAGGCCATGAGCCAACTCTATTTCTCAGAATAACTTTTAAAGTCATAAATCAAGCACTTTAAGCAAGGGCAGTATCATGTCAAGGGGGTGAAAATTGATTCTCAGGGACTAAAAAGATTTAGAACTTCTAAGAGCCACACAACATTAACAGATATTATACTTATGTTTGTGGTATTTAAATGTCATAGAGGGGACAATTGGGGGGGAAATGTCTGCACAGGCTCCTTAGGAAACGATGAAAAAAGGTTGAGAAACATTGCTTTATGCCAATGAGAGGTGAGCTTATATCTGAGCTTTTTGTTGCTGGTAGTGTTTGATGGGAGTTATGATTCCCTGGCACATGTGGATTGTTTCCTCTGGTAGTGAAGAGATGATGCCTACACTCCAAGCTATGGGATCCCTTCCTTCATTGTATCTGCTGTGTTCTAAAATGTCCTTTTATCTGTAGGCATAGAAGGCCTATAGCTAAGACATTGCTAACATTTGTAGTAGTAGTAATTTTATGATCAAGGCAAATTTCCACCCACCCCCCCAGACCATCATTTAGGATAATCAATGCCAAATCAGATATTTCCTATGCTAACATAATGCACTGACTGGTATTCTTGCTCTGATATTTTTGGTCATGAGAGTCAGAAATTTAAGTCTCAGGCTCACATTGGCTACACATTTGCTGACTTACTGAGAAAAATCTTATTATAAAGACAAGGAAAACCTGGACTTGCCTTTCTTCTTTCTTAGCAAAACTGGGTATAGAATTTTTGCTCACTGTGTTTCAACTGGAGCTTGAGCATTATTCACCAAGAGACTTCCTTCAAGTTGTGTGATTTCTTTGTGCCTTGGCTTATGCATAGCTAAATGGGAATAATAATAGCACTTACCTCATAAGGTTGTTTCAAGCATTAAATGAAGTAGTGTGTGTAAGTGGTTTGAAAAGTGCCTGGTGTATAGTAAGTCCCAGACAAATATTAGTCATTGCTAGCTATAGTATGTTATTATTATTCTTATTCTTCACACGTTATCTTCAGCTTTCTTTATTATAAATGAAGGTTCCAAATGTCCTTTTCTTATGCCATATTTGAACATTCATATAGCTCACTTAAAAAAAATTTTTTTTCTAATGTTTATTTATTTTTGAGAGAGAGAGAGAGAGAGAGAGAGAGACAGAGTGCAAGCATGGGAGGGGCAGAGAGAGAGGGAGACGCAGAATCTGAAGCAGGCTCCAGGCTCTGAGCTGTCAGCACAGAGCCCGATGCGGGGCTTGAATTCACAAACTGTGAGATCATGACCTGACCTGAAGTTGGACACTTAACCGACTGAGCCACCCAGGTGCCCCATCATGTAGCTCAGTTTTGATTCTATTACTACTTGTGGCAGACCCTGAAGCATTGCTGGACACAACCCTATCTGGAACCTGCTTTCTCCTAGAAGCTTTCAGAGATTTGATTAGATGTGCATGTGTGATTTCACTAGCTTTAAGAGAAAACCACTGGATGAAACATTAGGAAAAGCCATTTCAAAGGGCTGTACCCCCAAAGTGTGATTCTTTGGCATTTAGTTCCTCCCAGTTTTTACTTGCTAGCTGAAATACAGATGGATTTTATTGCTTGTAATCCTGAGGCAACAACCATGATACCATCACTTTAAGGGAAATGCAGCAGAAGGATAGAGAGAGGTCAAATCCACAATAGCGTAGGTGAGCAACTACATCACCCTAGGCAGACTTCCTCCTGGCTTCTAGATCTGTGAAAGAAGCAGTGCCTATGTGTTGAAGCTGCTGTTTTCTGTTGCTTGGAACAGAAAGAAAGCATTTTATTTTTTATTTTTTTTAGTTATTTCTCGACTCAAGTATAATTAATATACAGTGTTATATTAGTTTCAGGTATACGATATAATGGTTCAACAGTTTTATGCATTTCTCAGTGCTCATCAAGATAAGCATACTCTTAATTTTTATCTATTTCACCCATTCCTCCACCCACCTCCCCTCTGGTAACCATGAGTTTTTTCTCTATTTAAGCATCTGGTTTTTTTGTCTCTTTTTATTAGAAAGAAAGCATGTTAAAATGATATGCTATTTTTAACTTTATGGAAATATTTGTATAAATCTGAATGCTTCATAAAAGTTAATTGAAAATGAAAAAGTATATATTTATAAACTACTGGTAGAAGGCATATTTTCAGAACACAGTAGTACTGAAATAAGTCTTGCAATTTCTTTCCCAAAGACTTATAAGACACAAAGATCACTCCATATGATACTAAAAAATAACCATTTGTCCTTTTTATTATTATTATTTTAGATTTTATTACTTATTTTATTTTATTTTTTCCAGCATGATTGAGATATAATTTTCATAACATAGTATAAGTTTAAGGTGTATAAAATAACAATTTGATATTTTTACACAGTGCAAAATGATTACAATAATGTTAGTTCATACACCCATCACCTCACACAGTTACAATTTTTGCGTGTGTAGTGAGAACTTTTAAGATTTACTCTCTTAGCAACTTTCAAATATACAATAGTGTTAGCTATCGTCACCGTGCTATACATTATATCCCCAGAAATTATGTACCTTAAAACTGGAAGTTTGTACCTTTTAACCATCTTCACTTATTTCTTCTCCCCACCTCCCTCCTAATATAACACCCCTGGCATCCACCAATCCCTTCTCTGTTTCTATAAGTTTGTTTTTTTAGATTCTACATATAAGTGAAATATGTAAAACAATGCCCTTGAAGTCCATCCATGTTGTCACAAATGGCAGGATTTCCTTTTTGTTATGGTGAATAATATTCCTATATACATCACTATAAAATATATGTTTTAAGCAAAATACAATAATATTCATATATATATATATATATATATATATATATATATATCACATATTCTTTATCCATTCATTTGCCAATAGGCACTTAGGTTATTTCCATGTCTTGGCCATTGTAACTAATGCTGCAGTGAACATAGGTGTGCAGATATCTCTTTGAGATAGTGATTTCATTTTCTTCAGAATATACCTACTAGTGGAATTGCTGGTCACATGGTGTTTCTATTTTTAGTTTTGTGAGGAGCCTCCATACTGTTTCCACAGTGGCTGCACCAATTTACATCCCCACCAATAGTGTACAGGGTCCCTTTTCTCCACATCCTCACTAGCATTTGTTGTTTTTTGTCTTTTTGATAATAATCATTCTAACAGGTGTGAGGTTATAGTTCATTGTGGTTTTGATTTGCATTTCCCTGATGATATGCCAACAAACTGGACATCCTACAGCAAATGGATAAATTCCTACAAATATACAACTTACCAAAACTGAATCATGAAAAAATAGAAAATCTGAGCAGACCATAATGAGTAAAGAGATTGAATCAGTAATCAAAAACCTCCCCAAAAGAAAAGACCCAGGACTGGATGGTTTCACTGGTGAGATCTACAAAACATTAAAAGAAAAATTAATGTCAATCCTTCTCAAACTCTTCCAAAAATTGAATGGGAGGTAACACTCCCAAACTCATTTTACAAGGCCCACCTTACCTTTATCTCAAAGCCAAAAAAGGACAACATAGGAAAAGAAAACTCCAGGCCAACATCCCTGATGAATATAGATGCAAACATTCTCAAAATGTTAGCAAACAGAGTTCAATATTACATTAAAAAGATCATATACTTTGATCAAGGGGTATTCATCCCTAGGATGCAAGTATGGTTCACCACATACAAATCAATAAATGGGATACATTGCATTAATAGAATGAAAGGTAAAAACCATATGATCATCTCAATAGAATCAGAAAAAGCATTTGACAAAATTCAACATCCTTTCATGATAAAAGCTTTCAACAACTTGGATGCAGAAGGAACCTATCTCAACATAATAAAGACCATATGTGACAATTCAGAGCAAACATCCTACTCAACGGCGGATGGTTGAAAGCTTTTCCTCTGAGATCAAGAGCAAGACAAGAATGCCCACTCTCACAATTCCTACTCAAAATAGTACTGGAAGTCCTAGCCAGAGTAATCAGGCAAGAAAAAGAAATAAAAAGCATCCAAACTGGAAAGGAAGTAATAAAATTGTCTTTGCAGATGACACAATCTTATATAGAGAAAATCCTAAAGACTCTCCTATAAAACTGAGAGAATTAATAAAGGAATTAAATAGTTTCAGGATTCAAAATCAACATCCCAAAGTCAGTTGCATTTCTATACACTGACAATGAGTTATCTCAATAAGAAATAAGGAAAATGATCCCATTTAAAATAGCAATAAACAATACAACACTTAGGAATAAATTTAATCAAGGAAGTGAAAGATCTATTCCCTGAAAACTGTAAGACATTGCTGAAAGAGATTGACAATGACACAAACCCTAGACATCCTGCTCCTGGTGCAGTTGTAAGAGAGATTGGAGAGACGGGATCTGGCTTTCATACCTGGAGGTGGGCCTTACCTCCCATGAAGAGTTATATATGGGAGGGCATCTTCCAAACATTGGAAGGGATTTCAGATATGGGCCAGCCAAAAAGAATGATTCTGCACATCTAAGCAGCAGAGTCAGAATTCAAACCCAGATCTCTCTAACACTGATGCCAATACTTTTAGCCACCATACAGAAAGCCTCATAATTTCAGTGAGGAATCTAGCTTCCCAATTTTTAAGAAAACAGGGCTCCCATCTGGTGAATCCAGGGGAATAAAAACACTATTTAGTGTGTGTTTCCAAGTCACTTTTACCCTTCCTTCTCTTGAAGACTCTGACTGCATTTCCATAGGGCAGATTGACCAACGGGAGGCTTTATTTTCTTTGACAGCTGCACTGAAAGCTGTATAAATTGCAGTAAAGAAGTTGTGTATCTGTTGAGAATACATTCCTATAGTAGGCAGATATGATGGCATGGAGTGAGCTTTGGAAGCATTATCATTAGGAAAGTGTCCTTATTCACCTTCCCTCACTTCTTCAACAGGTTTCCACAGAAATGGTGAGTCTTGGCTGAACTGGTCAGTTTTCTGCACTTGCTTATTCATACACCCCCTCATCCTTTGGGGAGGAATGGCAAATATGGTTGAAGAGAAGCTAGGCCATCTTGTTTTTACGAATGGATGAAGTCACTCTCAAAGGTCCTTGATCATGCCATGTTCTACTGATATTGTGGCAAGCACTCCCAGCCTTTGACCCTTGTTTCTTATCTATATGTGGGCAGCACAGGGGGCTGGGGGATTTCACCATCCTCTTTTGGCTGCTGTCTCCTGTGGCCAGCTGGGAAGTAAGGTGGACTTGTGACTAACTGGTTATGTAGGCTTAGGGGCTACCTAGGGACCTACTTCTCTCTTTTTTTAAGTTTTTTTAAACACTTATTTATTTTTGAGAGAGAGAGTGTGTGATCAGAGGAGGGATAGAGAGAGAAGGAGACACAGAATCTGAAGTAGGCTCCAGGCTCTGAGCTGTCAGCACAGAGCACAGAGCTTGAACTCATGAACTGCGAGATCATGACTTGAACCAAAGTCAGACACTTAACCAACTGAGCCACCCAGGCACCCTTAGGGACCTACTTCTTGCTATAAGGCTCCCAGATCTGGATTTAGAAATAAAGCATAAAGTCCCATTTTGTGTTATCCAATGACATTTACCAGATAATCTCAATTTCTACTTTATTAGGTCACTGATGAAGTTGATATTTTGGTTCCCATTTGGCTATTAGAGCATAAATTAGTCTTAGACTAAGGAAACTTCAGAACTGGGACCCCAGTGTTCAACTATATCTATTTAATGAATTTGGAAAGTCAACTAGACACCCTGAGCCTCAATTTCCCCAACTATGAAATGAGGATAATAATACCTGCCTCACCAATATATAACCACAGTAAGGATAAAAGAGATTCCATGTGTTAAGTGTGTTACCTGGCCAGCCCATAGTAAGAACTCAAATCATGTGAGCTGAAAAAGAATTTTTAGAAAGACGGGTTATATTCACCTTAAAAAAACAACAAAACAGCTAGTTAAGTAAAAGAGAAAATCAATGTAGGTTCTAATTTGCTAACATTGCATGTCATTTTTTTCCTCCTTAATAATAGCTATTACTTATTGAAGACTTACTCTATACCAAATATTTTATAAGAATATCGTATTCGACCCTCTGAATTCAGTGCTCTTATGAGCAGTCCAATTTTACACATAGGAAGACTGAAGCTTAGAGAAGTTAAGTAATAAGTGGCAGGGCTGGGGGTGGAGCTTGGGCCCATCTGGCTCCAGAATCACTACTTATAACCATTACTTTCTCCTGTGAGTACAAAGAAAAATTTGACTCAGTCCCTCCCATAACACGACTGCACATTTCCAAATGGCAGAGTGTGAATAAGTGAAATTAACTTTCTGTGAGCAGTGGATCAGAATTCAAACCCAAGTCTGTAACCTGCAACACCGCTAATCTGCGATGCTAAGCAATATTGCCTCTCATCCTGGGTTCTGGCTGCCTGGGTAGGTGTTCTGAATTCTGGCACTCAGGTCAGTAAGAGAGCAGTGAGGTGGGGGAACTAACTGCTCAGGCCATCTGGATATGAATTGACACCCATACCTGTCAGGACGTCTTGGTTTGTTTACTCATCTCAGTTGGCTACATAAGTGGTAACAAGAGTGGTGGGGACCTGGTTTCATTTGGAAAGCACTGGCTTGTTATCTACCTAGGTTGTCCCCGTCTGCTGAGTGTGATACCTATCCAGGGACAAAGTTCTGTTGAATAAGCAAGCTGTGTTTCAAGGCAGCTGTCCAGCTCAAAAACAGTCCATCTATTGAGAATCCGATTTCTTGGCAATGAAGCATTATTGTTATTAAGATATATTCTAATTCTTTCTTCACAAAGCCAGGTAGGTTCCCATGAAAAGAAATCACGTTGTTGGCATTGGATGTCATTTCTAGTAGCAGTTTTCCTGGTATTGGCTACAGGAACTGAATGGTAAGTTGTATTCACGTAAAGGGATCCCGGCAGGGGTGTGGGGAATGGGGTGGAGTAGGGAAAGGCATAACCAAGCGGCCAAGCTCAGGCCTGTCACAGACACAAAAAAAGTGCATGACTATCATGACCCTACACAGTGGTCCCGGCAGTTAAGGTTAGAAAGAAACTGTGTGGGGTGTGTGTGTGTGTGTGTGTGTGAAGGATGGAGGTGTGCTCTCATCAGATCTCTTTTAAAAGGGAGTCAAGACCCTTCATCATCTGGTGAAGGATTTACATCTTATTTGGTGTTGTCTTTCTTTCTATTTCTCCAGAAGTTCTGACTTCAAACTTTTCAGCATCTTAAGATCTGAGTTCATTACATTAGAAACTGAACATAATGCCAACATCAAAGAACTCTCAGTCATTCATTTATTAGGAGTTATTGATAAAGTGCCTCCCATGTAAAAGGGTCACAACATACAATCCGCACAACTATCCATGTCAATCCTGCTTTGGGGGACACGAAGATACAAACAAGGTCTAGTTCCTGCCCTCAAGAAATGTAATGTCAGGGGCCTAGAGAGGATTTTAATGGCAGCTTGGAGGAGTGAAAGATTCCTTTCAGCTGGGGGTTGGTGGTTGTGACATTCAAATTGGGCATTTAGATGGATGAAGGATTGGGATACATGCAATGTGGGCCCAAGGGATGGATGGTCTTCAAAAGAGAGCACAGTGAGGGGCGCCTGGGTGGCGCAGTCGGTTAAGCGTCCGACTTCAGCCAGGTCACGATCTCGCGGTCCGTGAGTTCGAGCCCCGTGTCGGGCTCTGGGCTGATGGCTCGGAGCCTGGAGCCTGTTTCCGATTCTGTGTCTCCCTCTCTCTCTGCCCCTCCCCCGTTCATGCTCTGTCTCTCTCTGTTCCAAAAATAAATAAAAAACGTTTGGAAAAAAAAAAAAATTAAAAAAAAAAAAAAAAAAAAAAAGAGAGCACAGTGTGACAAATTATAAAGGGGCCAGAACTGGATAACCGTGTATTGAGACAAAGGGTATGTGAAAGAAAGTAGTAAGAAATAAGGTGGAGACAGGTTGAAACCATGGATCTCATTTTTAGCCCAGTGGATCTCATTTTTAACTTCTTACAGAAATGTACAATAATAAATTTGTCTTTTTAAGCCAATAAATGTGTATTAATTGTTACAGCATCAATAGGAAACTATTATAGGGACCCTAAGACAAGAAGCAAACATCATAGCAATACCACATAAAAGAAGGGGGTCCAATCTGGAGCCCCCTAGCCACACTGGCTGAGACTGCTGACCAGCTTCTTCATAAGACAGAAGTAGACACACCTACTTCTTGATTTCTTCCACTGAACTTCTCTCTTTAAAAGGGCAGAGATTCACCTTCACTGGAATAGACATATGTTCTGGATATGGATTTGTTTTCTAGCCCTTAGTGCTTCTCCCACCATCACCAACCATGGACTTATAGAATGTCCCACCTACCACCATCATGCCATCCTGTGTAGTATGATGTCTGAGAAACAGCGTCATCTCACAGCAAAAAACAAAACACAAACAAAACAAAAAAAGCAGAAATGGACTCTTCCCATGAAATTGCTGCTTTTATTGCATACTTCCATCCTCTGGAACCAGCTGGTATACTTGAGAGGTATCTGGCTTACTGAAGACTCCATTACAGCACCCGCTGAGAGACAACACTGAAATGATGGGGTTCTGTTTTACACAGTCTGATATACACTTCAAATCAGAGACCATTGTATGTGCTGCCTTCCCCACTTTCCACAGACACGGGGACAGGAATTAAGGAGTGGAACTAAGACTGGCTCTGAGTCAGTTTCCCAGGGCTGCCATAATGATGTGCCACAAACCCAGTAGCTTACAACAGAGACGTGTTCTCTCACAGTGCTGAAATCTCTAAGTCTGAAATCAAGATAGTGGCAGGCCCCACTCCTGGAGGCTCTAAGGATTCTTCCAGGCTCCGCTGCTCACCAGCATTTCTTGACTTGTGACTGCATCGCTCCAATCTCTGCCTTGTGGTCACACTCCCTCCTCCTCTTCTAAGGACAGTTGAAATAGGGTTTAGGGCCAACGTGATAATATAAGGCCCTCCTTGTGCCAAAATTCTTAACTTCATACCTCTGAAAAAACTCTTTTCCTAAATCAGGTAATCCCCACAGTTTTGGGGGACTAGAACACGGGCACATCGTTTTGGGAACCACCATTCCACTCATTGCAGCTACATATCCGAATCCATAGGGCGGTTCTTTGAAAGAGAAGGAGAGAGACAGAGAGAGAGAGAGAGAATGAGAAAGAGAGAGAGATTCCTTGATTCCATTCCGTGCGTTCTGACTCGCATTTCAGAGGATGGTGTGTAGCTGTCTGTGGCTTCAGGCGATTCTTGTCCATCTCAGCCATGGAGCCGCATTTAAGCACCAGAGAGTGTGTGTGCTGTCCGTCAGTTTTAGATTGCCAGCATCACCACTTGCCAACTGTAGTACCTCAAGTAAGTTACTTAACCTCTCTGAGTCTCAGTTCCATCTGTAAAATGGAGACACAAGTAATACTTTTTTTCCCAGAGAATTCTTGTGAGGTTCAACGAATGAATGCACATGAAGTGCTCAGAACGGTGCCTGACACATAGAAAGCCCTCAGTGTTTGTTTGCTATAATCAGTACTGCTGATATTATTGTCGTCGTTATCATTATCATTAGTCATTGGGTGCTGAGAGGGCTGTTTCTCAGCATGGCTTCCATCCACTGTATTTGGGGATTTTGCCCCTTACTACCCGGTGTCAGGGGGTCACAACCATCTTTCAACTCAAGCAGGAATGGCTACTGGTCTTCACGGTATCCTTACAAACCTCAACTCATCTGTCTCACGATTGTTACCCTAATGCCACTTCCAAATAAATTTGGTATCAGTCCCATTTGGGATGAGATGATCTGATTTATGACTCACAGTTCCAAAGAAGGATGAATATCGGTCGGTTTGATCTTCCAGGTTGTCACAAAATATTGTATATGACACCCATTTGTTTATGTTTCTCAGTGTAACAGTAGAATTGAGTAGTTGCAACAGAGATCATATGGCCCACGGAACATAAAATATTTACTGCCTGGTCCTTTACAGAAAAAGTTTGCTGTGCTAGGTGCCCCAGCTACAAAGACACACACATCATTGTGCCTGCCAGCAGAGTTTACAGACCAGGCTGACCAATGGGAAAAAACCCAACGACCAACTATAGTGGACAAGTGAACCATGAGAATGAGAGTATAAAGGAGGGAATGATCAGTTCTTTCTATGAAAGTTTTAAGAAAGCCTTAGAAGAGGAGATGAAATTTAGGTTGAGCATCACAACAGGTAAGATTTTGTTCAGTGGATACCAGTGGGTACTTCAGAGGAAGACTCAGTAGGATCAAAGGAGTCAGGAGAGTAAGCAGAAAGTATGGGAATCACTCATTAAGTTGCCCAGTGCAGCTGCCACATCTGGTGTGTGGGGGGAACAGAAGGAGTAAGTTAGGCGAGTGGTGGGTGGGTCCTAGAGAGAGAGAGGGGAAAAAAAAACCCAAAAACCTCCAAGCTCTTAACTATGACGTGGGAATCCCCTATCTGGTAGCCTTCATCGGAACTACTGTGGCTTTCTGAATGACTCACTTTTTTACAACTGATACTGTTACGGTTAACCATGTAAAAGATGGGGAAAGCAGCAGGGGCGGATCCGGTCATCGTGACATTAGCCTCCTAATAATTTATGTCTTTGCAAAGACGTTTGCATAGCAAAGTTATTATGTTTTATGATTGGGAAACCATGAACACTCGTTGGGAATTGATGGCCATTCATTCCAACAGGAATCCAGCTTTTCAAAAAGCATGGTGTGGAGTACACAGAGACAGTACAAAGACAAGGGGAGACATGCCTGGAGACGCTGCCCCTTACCCCAACCATAGTCAAATAAACATGAAGAGTAAGTGAATTTGGAATAGAAGATGAGAAAGCCAGTCTTTGTGGTAGGAAGCGTTCCAAGAACAGATATTTCATCAGGAAAGCTGCAACTGGTCTGTCACAGGGTACAAAGGAAAGATGCTCTCCTTTTCAGCATTATTTTGTCATTGAAATCTGTTTTCTTGATTGCCCCTTCCTTGAACTCAAAACTCAGATGGTGGATAAACTCAAACTCTGGGTTGTTCTGCTGAAAGAGGAGAAGTGAAGTGGGTAGGGCACGGGGAGGGGTGGAGAGAAACTGCCCCAGGGGCTCTAGAGAGAGAATCCCAAGCAGGCTCCGTACTGTCAGCCCAGAGCCCGACATGGGACTCCATCTCATGAACCATGAGATCATGACCTGAGCTGAAGTCAAGAGTCAGATGCTCAACCGGCTGAGCCATTCAGGCTCCCCAGTATCATGTTCTTAATAAAAGTTGCAGACCTAGAACTACTTTATTATCTCGTGTCTTCACCTGTGAAATGAGAATATGGGAAAAGTTGGCCTAGACACATAGAAGAGTGCTGGATTTGAGGTTGGGAGATTGGGTTTCCCAAGATAACTCTAACTCAGTTGCCTCTAACTTGCTACATATTTATTTTGTGATCTCAGACAGATGGCCACTCTAAACCAGTTTCTTTATCTGAGAAACACACATAGAGATAATCTGACACTACTGAGGAGATTAAATTAACTAAAGGAGAATTATAAACTTGACCAAGAAAGACTTCATCTTCCCCTCAAGTTTGTAAAAACTCAAGAAGACTTTAGGTGATAACAGATGATAAGTTTAAAAGGTGATTAATCAATTGTCTTTAACATATGTTGGCAGCCTGAAACACAGTCCTAACTCTCACCCAGTGATCTCACTCTGGGAAAGTAATATGGTACTATTTAGGATTATTTTGTGATAGCAAAAATTATAAAAAATCTGAGTGCTTAACTAAATGATTAGATGAAATAGGATGCTATTTTGTGAGTTATTAGGGGTTACTTATATGGGTTTATAATTCTACAGTCCCTGGTGGAGTCTCTTTCAACTTTAAAAACACAATGACACCTTATACAATGTATTTAAAAATCACAGCATTAATGGTGGGGGGGGACATATTTTTACAAGGAAAAACAATATTAAAATCTATGGTGTTATGCTTGGAAGAAAAAATATCATAACATTGAACATGATTACTGAAACAACCTAGTGCCAGAATCTGTGATTATTTTCTATAGGTTTTCTGGTCAGTGGAGCTTGATTGACAAAAAACAATCAGTGATCTACCAACGCATCACCCAATAAGACTAAGAAATCCCAGGGGTGCCTGGGTGGCTCAGTCGGTTAAGTGTCCGACTTCGGCTCAGGTCATGATCTCACAGTTTGTGAGTTTGAGCCCCTGCATCGGGCTCTGTGCTGACAGCTCAGAACCTGGAGCCTGCTTCAGATTCTGTCTCCCTCTCTCTCTGTTCCTTCCCTGCTCTCACTCTCTTTCTCTGTCTCTCTCTTTCAAAAATAAATAAAGTATTTTTTTAAAAATTTAAAAAAAAAAAAAGACTAAGAAATCCCAAACTGTTGGGATAGGTGGAATGGTATTTCATTTCTTCCCCACTGTATACCCTCTGGCTAAGTGACTCCAGACCTTTACTAATCAAAACACCAGATAGCCATGCTTCAATTAGGTAAGCATTACTCCCCATCTGCTATGGACTGAATATGTCCTCCCAGAATTTATCTGGCAAAGTCCTTACATGATGGTATTTGGAAGTGGGCTTTTGGGAAACAGGTCATGAGGGTAGAACCCCCACGGTCGGATTGGCGCTCTTAGTAAAGGGAGAAGAGTGAGTTCACTTCCTCTCTTTATTGTTCACCAAGTTAGGATACAAGGAACAGGCCCTCACCAGGCACTCTGGCACTTTGATCTTGGACTTCCACCCTCCAGAAAACTCTGAGAAATGAATGTTTTTAAGTCTCCTGATCTATGGTATTTGTTACAGCAGCCAGAGTGAAGACACCATTGCACCTCTGATATACCTTTCAATATCATTTTGCAGAGGGTTCCTTCCAGAAAGCAAGACAGGCGACCGTAGGATGGTGGTGAAAGTGGTTATCACTGTGCATTTGCATTCTGGGGGGTGAGTTCCCTCAAGCAAAGCATTGTAAGGAATTCAGCAGCAGGTAGCCTGCAGCTTGGGCAAAAACACAAGTAATGCAGTTCCTGAACAACAAAGGTAAGAAGCCCTCCATCCTGGGCCAGGAGAACTGACCTAGGTGAATTCCTGATAAGCACTGGCCAGAAGCTGTGAAAATTAACTGCACTCCAGTTTATGCTTTCTAGTGAAGCTGATGGAAGCAGAAGGCAGAGAACAGAGGTCAAACCAAAAACACTTAGAACTTTCTTGGCCTAGAAAAACTCTTCAGCACATTGTTCCAAAGGCCCACTAAATTCCAAGTAAACAGATATAAAAACTTACTCCAAGATTGTGAGCCTTTTTTTAAGTCATGCCTAGTGTCCCAAACATTGAGCACTTTATGTTTCTCACGGTCGTTAAAGGAAGGTATGTCGCAAAGTGTTGGTACGTGCAGGTGGGAGAACGAATTAATGATGGTAGACACAGTTTTATTTTGGCTGCAGGGTAGATATTGGAATCACTCAATTCATTTCTGGAAAATAAATGCTTGTCGTGAATGATGAAGAGCTAACATCAGGGGCCAGCTATAGCATCTTATATGTTACTTAATTTAGACCTTACTAATTTTACAGAGGATCAGAGTGAAGTTCGGAGATGGGTTAAAGACTTTGCCCTAACAACGTATCTAGCAAATGGCTTACCAGGATTCACCTCTAGCTGTCTGCATTATTGATAGATGTCTATAGGATATGAATTCAGTAAGAAATGAGGAAGGTGTAAGGAGAGGGGACCAGAGAGGATCCTGGCCCCATCTAGGAACTCCTCACAAACTCTCCAAGAAGACTTAAAAGGAGAAAAATTCTAATCCCTTTGTTTAAAAACATTGTTCCTATTAAAATGCAAATGTAAGTAGGAGTGGAAAGATTAACTCTCTTCTCTCCGTCCTTGTCACATTTACTACAATTACCTTTGGCCCTCTTCCTGAAAACCGACTTTGAGAAGCAAAAGAAACAGTGTGCCAGAGGGAACTAGAACCTTAGCTAAAGAGCCTCAGGCTTAGGCGGAAGTGGGTAGCTACTTTGGTATTTTAGCCCTGGAATTGTATAATTGTATAATGTATACTTGTGAAACTTATACATACACACACATATATATTATATATATATATATATATATATATATATATATATGACAAAGAATGTGACAATAAAAACAATTATCCACTGATTAGGTAGGGATTTGTTTGGCTACCCAAAACAGAAAACCCAAAATAGTGATGACCTAAGTAAGATAAGGTTTATCTTCCTGGCAGGTAAAAGAAGCATGGTGATAGGCAGTTCAGTGAGCTGGAAGGCAGCCCAAAATATCATTCAAGGACCCAGCATCTTTTTAGTTTTCCTCTCAGCAAGCCTGACGGTTACCCCCTCAAGATGGCTGCCAGTACTCCAAGCAATTGTGTGGAGGCAGGAAGACAATCAAGCACAAATTTAATCACAAACTAATTAAGTTAATTATAAATGATAATTTCTAATCCATTACTTACACATTTATAAATAATACATATATAACTAATATATATAAAGATAAAAGACCAATCAATTTAATTCTACTTTTTTATAATTCCACTTTGATCTAGTAGTATTTATGATGCGGCAGGTTGAGGCAGGCTGAGGGCAAAATACAAGCTAGCACAGCCTCTCCCCACACCCCCATATGTGTGATATTCCTCAGGCACTCCTGGCTGTGGATGAGGGGGAGGAAAGAAAACAAATGGCCAAATGATAAAGATCACAGCCGTACGAGATGACGTGATACCTTACCTACAAATCACAAAAAGTCAATTGAAAAACAACTGTTGGTTTAAAAGGTATATACAGTAGAAATAAACAAAATTCCTTTCAATATGAAATAATCTGAAAATATAGTGAAAAATACATCAATTGTTATATATAAAATATATGAACATATAAATAAATATATGTTGGTATAATATCCATATGTATGTTGGTGTACTATCCATATATCCTTATACATATAGGACATTATATCAATATTATATATAGAGATAGAGACATAATATTATATATATGTTATACACACACACATATATATATAATGTAAATATATATATATATATATATATATATATATATATATATATAAGTTCTGAACTAAGAAGGATTTATACAAAGAGAACTGCAAACATACTTGGGGCATAGCAGAAGATTTGAATAAATTCAGAGCTTATGTTCTGGAGGGGGGTACGGTTATAGAGTAAATACTGTGGGGGGGGGAATGCTGCTTTCCAAATCAATGTATAGAATTAATATAAATCAGATTAAAGTTCAGAGAGTTTTGGAGGAAGGGGGGAAATTTTAACAAAATGATCATAACAGTCATCCAGAAAGCAAAAATCTCATTGGTTGGTGAGATGTCAGCACCCACAATCCCCTTTATCTGGAATCCCCATTTTCCTGGGCTACTTCTCTGCCTCTGGGGCAAGTATGGACCCTCCCTGGGCCACCCTGATAAATTACCATAACCCTGGGAAAGGGGGTCGAGGTCTTGATCTTCTCTTTACCCTAAAAGTCCTTGGACTGCTTGTACATGTTTTCTTCCCTCTGCATTAATCTTCAGCCTCCAAATATCAACATTTCATTTGAGAAAAGATGGAGATTTAACAAAATAAACTTCCACCTCCCCAGATACATCACTATATCTGTATTTTCCAAAATTATCTTTAATGAGATTGTATTACTTTGGAGTCAGAAATAATGGTAACATTATTTTTAAAATTATTTAGGAAGAGATCTTAGCGTCTTACCTGGTTACAGTAATACTAAGTTATTTTGAGAAAAGAAAGTCTGTGTCAACAATTGCAACTGTAGCCAACTTCCAATACAAGTTATTTGTGGGGCTTTAGGAAAGCAACTGATAGAGAGCATTCAAATCATGGTTGAAAGTATACCAGCCACAGAATATAGGAAATGGACTGACTGTACGTTTATTTGATTAAAACCCCATTCTATATTTAGGAATCCAGTTACCATCCTACATGCTAAAACTGCTAAAAATTATTAAATAAAGTAAGAATCATGTCCTATTAATTACTTGTGGGGGGGGGGGGGAATGATCAAGAGGTTAACTAATGAAATAATGAGACTGTTATCTCTGCTTTGCCTTTCTTCAGATACTGGAGTGGGATGGAGGCGTGTTCTTCTTCTTTTTTACCTAATCCTTCCATTTCTAACCTTAAGCTTATAAAAGTCAGAGCCTCTCAAGTGTTTTCTTTGTTGGGCCACTGACCGGTGCAGGGCGGGGTGTGGGGGCAAAGGGGCTTCTGCTCTGAAGTGGCTCCTTTGCTGGTCGGTGAAGGAGGAGATGGGGCGTTCTCTGTATTGCGGTCACCTCCACGTGCGCCAGCTGAGTGCTCCGTGGTTATGTGCTTGGCACAGAATAGGTATTCATTAGATATCTGTGGAATAAAGTGGGTTTTGTTTCTTTGTTTGTTTGTTTGCTTTGTTTTTTGGTTTTTGGGGTTTTGCTGAGTAGTGATAGTTTTAATATTTTCCCACAGATTATTTGTCTTAGATGGAAGGAGAGTCAGTCTACAAATTAGCTGATCTACTGCAGATAATTGAGAGCTGGTTACACATACAAAACAAAACCACTAAGAAAACAAAATAAATACTCTGCAGAAGAAAAAAAAATTAATAAAAGCAAAGGAAGTACTACATCAAAGTGACAGCCGTGGATGGTGGGACTTTTCTGGATTTTCTAAAATACTTAACCAATATGCACTAATTTCATAATAAAAAACAGATTTTTGAAAGTATTTTCAGATGTGTTTTCACTTTGTGGTGGATTTAGGATTTTGTTTACATGGCATCATAAAGCTCAATTGATTTCGTAGTTTCTTAGACAATCCACATATCTAATAGCAAAATACAAAACAAACAAAAAACCCCAAACACCCAGACTTGAAATTTGTCCCTAATATAATTGGAGTCTCTAGTTTATAATTGATTTATTCTCATTTTTTGAATCTGAAGCAGGTTCCAGGCTCTGAGCTGTCAGCACAGAGCCCTACCTGGGGCTTGAACTCATGAACAATGAGTTCATGACCTGAGCCGTAATCAAGAGTCAGACACTTAACCGACTAAGTCACCCAGGTGCCCTGATTTAGTCTCCTATTTCAAAAACAGAGAGACTGTCTCTGCATGGCATTATCTCTAATACCAGTGAGCACAGGGGTAAGAGGTAGATGGTAAAGGCTAAACATGGTTAGCAAATATCAATTTGTTACTCCCTCAGTGTTTCTTGTGTGTCTAACTTATGGTGGCAGTATATAATTTATCCTCATTGTTTTATGATGATCTTCTCTCCCCATTAATGAAATTGCAAATTACCTGAGAATAGGAACCGTGCCTTGCTCACACAGCCCACCCCTGGAATAAGTTAGGTCCCCATGTTGTGCTCCCCCATAACACCCTGGGCTTTCCTGTCTGAAGGACTCATCATAAGTGTAAGGAATATTTTTAGCCCTCACTTTTCGGCTTGTTATGTGGAGAGATCTCCATTAGAGTGATAATCTTGGTCTCATATCCCCTCCCAACTTTTTGTACCCTTAACCACTGGGCTTAGCCATGAGTGTAGCTCTCTTCCTCAGTGGAGGAGACTAACCAACTGATAGGGCTACTCTGGGTTAGCTGCTGGGAAGATAGGAGAAGGTAAAGGTGGCCATAGATTGCAGCCGATGCTATTGGCAGGAAACCTGGATGATTTTTGGCTCTGTCTTCCTTCAGGGACTTTCTGTCTACTGTGAAGAAAGCCTGCAGTTTTGTAG
Source organism: Puma concolor (assembly GCF_028749965.1). Classification (NCBI taxonomy): domain Eukaryota; kingdom Metazoa; phylum Chordata; class Mammalia; order Carnivora; family Felidae; genus Puma; species Puma concolor. Next base: position 19,208,612 of record NC_141673.1, on the reverse strand, counting down.
AGAAAATTCAGTTCAGAGGAATATTAGAAAGCTACATGACTAAGGAAGCCACATGCTCAGACAGTTTTGTCATTCATAAAGCCAGCACTGTGACTTCTACCTGACTGCTCATCTCTCCCTCTCATCTGATTCAGAAATTGTGTGAGAGAGTGGTATGATATGACTTCTTAAAATGCTAAAATTACTTTTAATGTAGTATCTCTATTGCCTACCAGATGGAAAGTCTCATGAAAAGCATAGCCCCTACATCTATTGGTCTCCACATTGTCTTCCCAGTGCTCATCACAGTGCCTAGCATACAGTAGGCAGTCACAGAGTGTTTGCAGAATGAATAAAGAAATGAGTTTATCATTTGATTATTGCTTTTTAGTACAGTCCCTGTTTGAGTCTGATCAGGCTGCTGTAACAAAAGTACCATAGACTGGATACCTTAAATAACAAACGCTTATTTCTGACAGTGGTAGAAGTTGGAAGTCCAAGATCAAGGCTCTGGTAGATTTGGTGTCTGATGAGAGCCCTCTGCCTGGTTTTCAGACAGCCACTTTCTTGCTGTGTCCTCAGGTGGCAGAAAGAGAGAGAGCTCTGGTCTCTTTCTCTTCTTATAATGGCACTTATCCTGTCATGGGAGGCTTTACCCTCATGACTTCCTCTAAACCTGACTATCTCCCAAAGGCCCCAGCTCCAAATACCATCACATTGAGACTGGGATCTCAACGTAGGAATTCTGGGGAGGCACAAACACCAAGTTCATGGTGGTCAGGACATAGAATTGGTGCTTAGTTAACACTGATTTGAACTAAGCTTGGATTTAAAGGATGGGGCTCATGGCAGGTCATGGTGCTTCATTCTTCTTGGCACTAAAGTCCTCTGTTTCTGAGTGAGTGTGAAAAGCCTACTAAACCCACCTGAGATTTTCCCTGCTGATTCCCTTTCCCAGCTCAGCACAGCGCCCCAGGGGAGGGGAGGGAATAGAGACAGATGGGAACCTGTTGGTTACCCGTTTGCATGCCTCATCTTAAGTACTATGGAGGACAAATTATATTTTATTGAAACAGATAAAATTTGGGGTGAGGGAGGAAATAAAGGCACCTAATCATAATATAAAATGATTTAGAATCTGTCCCACCTTCTGTGTAGCACAAACAGCCTTATTAATCGTGCTGTCATTCCCTCACACAAGTGATTCAGTCCAGGCACTGGCCCACCTCCCATGTCCGTGGGCTCTCTTTAGGTCATACCTCCTGCTGGGTGACTCCACTTAGACTCTGAATTAGGAGCCGAACATTTTCTTAATTTCCACCACACAGAAGAATACTACATGTAGAACATCTGCGACTCTTAAGTGTAGGCTTCAAGCAGTACCCACAGCACTTTCCCACACATAAATCTCTGTGTGAACTTAGGTCAACTGATACTTGCCTTCATAGGTGATTGTGAGGCCAAGCACATGTTGTCCTTTTGAGCATAAAACCAAGACTCTCTTTCCAATGGGAAAGAGGCCACAGTATGAGAAAGCTGAGTAACAGCTCACAGAAATGTTGCTTGTCTGCTTTTTCCTCCTGCTTTTTCCAGCTTGGGTGACTGAAGCTCATTCAGTCAGCTGGAATCTCAGTTTCTCAGTGTCAGAAGGCATGGCCTTCTCAACCACCCAGGGCTAAAGTTCCTCCTCAATAAGTATGGTCCAGCCTATGTTTTCCTTTCTCCCTGGGCAAGGAGGTAACAATGCCATTCACCATCTCCAGACAGCTTCAGCTAAATGAAGAGGAAGTTCATATGACAATATGTGTAGTAAATCCAGATAGATAGATTAGATAGATGACAGATAGATAGATGGATGGATAGATAGATAGATGATAGGTTAAATAGATAGATAGATAGGGCAAGTAAGCATGAAAGATGAGTGCTTCAAAATACTACAGAACTCTTCAAAACACTTAATTATTCTCTGAGGAACTATATAGAACAGGTTTCTATAACCTGTTTTGCTTTACACTATCTAGAAAGACAAGTAGACACAGAGCATTTCTAGGAGGAAAACAATCCTACTATTACTCAAATACAAAAATGCAAATGCAGAGAATTCAGGGAATGGCACAGCACCATAGTTTCCTTCTAGTCAATTCAATGAGCCACTGATGGTCACTGGGAGCCCTTCTTGCTCTGGTCTTCTCTCTTTGCTTCCTCTCTATCACCATAGTTTTTCCATCTTTGTATACATTTCTGCAGCAACCCAACTCCACTCTGGAATAAACAGATGCTTACAATCCTCCACAAGAGTAGGCTTGGGCTTCCAGAAGTTTCCAAGTAGGGCATTATTGAAGTGAACTCTTCTTGCTAATATTTATTCCATAATATATAATTTATTATTTATAGTAAAAAAAAAAAAAAACTACCAAGAGTAATTAGAGCAGAAAATTCCATTAGGTCACCTTGAATTTGCCTATAATTAAGCAGATGTAATGATGAAAGTGGTTAATCTAGAAGATAAGATATCCAGTTATGGAGAACGGAAGTTACTCAATCACAACATAGCCTTGAAATTTGCTTATTTCTATTGCCTTACTCTTTTCTCTCTCTTAATCATCATTTTATGCTTTTTTATCTCCTGGGGAAAAAAATCACCACTTTCACCCTTTGCTTTGCTTCTTAGAAAAAGTTTGATGTACAAACCCTCCTCCTGTGCAAGCTGGAGGCATGGGTTTTCTGATTCAGGACAGAGTTTCTGGAGCCAAAAAGACTATGAAAGACAAGGTATAAGAATGAAGACAGTGAGAATCAAAGACACAGTGAGGTGGCCCCTCTGGGTTGGATCAGAGGATGCCTGTTGGAGGGTTGGGGGGGGGTGTATAAAAAAGATAGCTAAGACGGGTCCACGCTGTTGAAGGCCAAGGAATCTTGACTTGGTTCTCTGGCCCATTGGAAAGACAACCATACAGTTGCAACAGCAGCCTTTTCTCTCCTGCTCCTCTGCCATTATATTGTCTCAACTTCTGCTCCTGGCTCGTCTCCTTCTCTTCTTAGGTGGGGGGCTCAGCTGTTCTGGACAACAGAATGGGAAGTGACTGAGACACCCTGGAGCTTTGCTTTTGTGGTTCTGATACACAGCATTAGACCTAATTTAATTTGAAAATAATATAGTAAGATGAAAGGAAATCCCACTTGAGCTCCTCATTTTAAAAAGAGTTCAAACAAAAAGATGATGTGAGTCTGAGACCTGAACCTTAAAGAAGGCCCTCTGGTCAATGGAGGCAGAGAGGAGGCAGATGTTTTTCCCATCTGTGTCTCGTTCCTTCTGGCATGGAGGCCAGATGAGGGAAGGAAGCACACAGCAGAAGAACATGCCAATTTGCAGATGCCGCCCTCTTATTTAGCTCACGGAAATTTCATAGCATCTAAGGTCTAACTTTCCCCCTGGATTTGAGGGGAAAACTACCTATAGCCCTCTTGAACTAGTTTCATGGCAGGAACTTGGTTACTGTGCAGAATTTCACCCAAGATTAATTGAAGTTGACATCCTGAATGTCTTCTGCATGATGTACTAAGGTAGTGTTTTTGAAAAATGTCAGTATCTGATTCTTGGTGTGTGGTTTTTAGATGTCCAAAGTATTCCCACTTCTCAAATTCCCTTTAAGAAGCTGGAATGTAATGCATTTCTGGGCTTTCTTTATTTCAGATGAATCCCCACCTTGTTATGGCAGAGTTCATATACTCCAAATCAACAATTCATCACACACACACACACACACACACACACACACACACACACACACAAAGAAAACCCTAAATGATATCCAGAGTGGCTGACCTTGGTTCAACACAAAATATTCTCTACTTTACGGGAAATTGGGATCACAGGCCAGCTTTACATTAAATGGAAAGGGTACGCTACCATCTTGTGGACAAAATATAAATAACACTGAAATATACTCAAGACTACTTTCCTTTGAAATGGAGTTAATACCTAACTGGTCGTGGCCTACCACCTGCCATCATGATGACCAACCTGTGCAATTTGGAATTTTGGCCCTGAATGACCTTTGTCAACAGATCAGGTGTATGTACGTGAAGAAATGAGAGTTTACTGAGAAAATTGTGGAACACAATTACCAGAGAGATCTGGGTCCTCATATAACCTTTGCCTTTGACTCTTGCATTTAGTTTTTATTTTTCTAGTTACAAAATGATGCTGGTCACCTTGAATTGGACACATGGGTTTTGGGTGATGTTGACAGCATTAGTTTAACACAGTGTCCTATGGAGTTGCATGCGTTAATGCCAATAGAAATTTATCAATCAGTTAGTTTCTAATGTATGTAAAAATTAGTTATTTTTCTCCAGAATGGCCCACACACTCCACACACATATATACACAAATTTCCCACTCATCATGGTGCAAAAGGAATGACATTCTAGAATGTGGAAGCACAATTGCTGTCACCACAGCTGAATGAAAGAAGAAATTATAGAATCAGAGCGTCTTAGGGTGGACAAGGACCTTCAAGTTTGTCGAACCCAATGACTCTCATAATGCTTGAGTCGCTTGTACAATATCCAGCCACTCTTTGAACATTTCCTCCCAGAATGTAAGAAAGTACTGGCAATGGGATCCATGTGAAAGACAGAGAAGCAGGAGATTTCCAGCACATATTTCCATAGATGTTTTTGTTGTTATTAACACAAAGAGAGATTAGCAAAATTAGACTAGTCATCAGAGAATCTCTATGGAAGCTTCTGTAAATGCTAGTCTTCTTCTCTTGGCGTAGAAGTCCTAGCCTATTTACCCTATGCCGAATTGCTCCCATGCCCACTGGACCTCAGAAGACCTTCTGAAGTTAGAACTTCCCAGTGTTAAAAGTTCTTTCATCTCTTAGAGAAGGAAGATATTTACCACAAACTGAGGATCTGTTTTATTCCATCAATTCTTCTTTTAAGCCATCACATCTAAGCTGGGAATTTAGTGCAAGTGTGTGTGTGTGTGTGTGTGTGTGTGTGCGCATGTTCTGCGGATTCTTCCTCATAGGGAAATTAAGACTCCCCCTTCCCCCAAGTTGATCCCAGTGGCAAGGCACAACTTGAGGAGGCCACATCAGGCTCATTTTTATTGTGAGTAAAAAATACATAACTGGTCTTTCATAGTCTTCTTAGGTGTATAAAATGGAGTAATTTATGTCTTCTGTATCCTCCATAGAGATATTTCAAAGCTTATGATATCACTATCTCTCATCAGTTCACTAAGCTCAGTATTTACATTGCTATTATGACACTGCATAAACAATAGACAGCAGAACTGATTTCCAAAGAAATATGTCCACCCTCACTTCACAGTCACTGTGGAAGCATGGAGTTTCTGCAAATGGAAGTGCTCTAAACCCACGACACAATGACAATGTTGACCACAACAGTGACAAAGATAGATGACACCTGGACAGGTATTGGTTCCCAGCCAGCTGCAGGGAGCACAGGCGAGAATTAGAAATGTTACCATCTGGGCGCCTGAGCGGCTCAGTCTATTGAGCATCCGATTTGGCTCAGGTGGTGATCCTGGGGTTTTGGGATTGAGCCCCACATTGGGATCTGTTCTGAGTGTGGAGCCTGCTTATGATTTTCTCCCTCTTCCTCTGACCCTCCCCAACTTTCATGGGCTCTCTCTCTCTCTCTCTCTTTCTCTCTGCAAGGAGGGTAGGAAGGAGGGAAGGAGGGAAGGAAGGAAGGAAGGAAGGAAGGAAGGAAGGAAGGAAAGGAAGGAAGGTTACTTACCACACTTGAGCAACTGTTGGCTTTCCAGACCAGCTCCACTTGTCTCTGTGTTTTGATTTGCTTGACTTACTTCCTCCGGGGTCCTTAGGTTATTGTTGCTGTTGTGTGTTTTCATTACACCTTGTGGCCAAAAGTATAAGTGCAGCCTCTGAGGACAGACCCTTACTTTAAAAGGTCTGAGGAAGCTTTGAAAGAAAGGCTGGATATAAGCTGTGTCCTGATAAACTGTGCTTTTAAACCACCAATACCAAAACACTTTAAAATTAATAAGAAAATGACCCAAGTCTGATGAGAAGAAGAAACCTTCTGCACTGCACTGTTTTCCACAATTTGGACTTGGTATTTTTGATTGCTTTCTCTCTATATATTTATTATTATATTAGCTGAAACTATATTAACTAAATTATATTAGTTCCTAGTGCTATATTAGCTATATTAGCAAATTAGCTATATTTGATCAGCTTCTAGTGTACGATGTAATGATTGGCCATTTGTGTATATTGCAAAATGATCACATGATAAACCTAGTTGACAGCTGTCACCATACATAGTTCAAAACATGTTTTTTCTTGTGATGAGAACTTCTACTTTCTTAGGACATTTCAAATAAGCAATACATTATTTTTAACTATGGTCACGACGCTGTACATGATATCCCCAGCACTTATTTATTTTATAAGTGGCCATCTATTTTTATGTGAATGGTGAATCTTTTGAATGCTAATACTAGCATTTTGTCACAACATTATCAGGGTTCTTCTGTGCTTAAGAAGACTTTGTTGCATTCTTACAGATAGATTTAGGATAATTTAGTGTTCATTTATTTTTGAGAAAAAGAGAGTGAGTGGGGAAGTGGCAGAGAAAGAGGGAGGCACAGAATTGAAGCAGGCTCCAGGCTCCTGTCAGCATAGAGCCTGATGCAGGGCTCGAACCCACAGACCACAAGATCATGACTTGAGCTGAAGTGGGACACTTAACCGACTGAGCCACCCACACATCCCAGATTTAGGATAATTTAAAGTGCTTCTTGTCACCAGAAGAACTTATCTCCAAATCAATAGTGGAACTCAATGGGGAAACAAGACTCAAGGTCTAGAACATTACTGTGAGGTCAAGTTTTTGAAGACTTCTTTGTCCTTTTTTTGAAAAGTTTGTGTAATAGACATAAAGGATACTGTGAGGGTTATAGGAATTCCAAAAAAGTTCCAGAATAGAAAGAATAATATTATTTCTTGAATGTCTATGAAATAATAGCCAATCTGCCAAGACTTCTCCATATACAGTAGCCTGATTATCACCATCCCAAACTTGGTGTGCATTAGGTGGCTCACCCAAGTCACAAAGTTAGAAGTACTAGGTTAGAACCCAAAGCCTATACTCTATTATGCCATGTGTGTGGTTCTCATATAGAGACTGAAGTGTGGCCTCGGTGAGTTCTGGTAAAAGAGGAGTAAATTTGATAAAGCAAAAAACAGTCGCCTAGAAAGTGTCCAGCTCTATAAGACTGGAACTTGGGGCAGAAGTCGAAGCTGTTAATATAGATTTTGTGGTCACCCACATAGATGTCAGATCTAAAGCTATGAGAAGGGGTGCCATCATCAAGGGGTGGCATGGAAAGAATGAGGTACAAACCCTACAGTCTGAAGAATGCCCACCAGCAAGTGGGTAGGATAAAGAAATGAGTCTCCGATCCACAACCATTCCAAAAGCCAAAAGGCAGGTATAACCCTAACCCCTCACCTTTTACAAATCAAAAAAGCTGAAACACAGAGAGCAAAGTGACGTGTTCAAAGTTACACATCAAATAAACACACAACCCAGGCCAGAAACTAGGGTCCCTGTCCCTCTGCTCATTGCTTTTTGTCCACAATCTGAAAGTGGAGGCCTCTGTCTTCCCTAAGTCAATTTTCTCCCCATCAGGTGAGAACAAATAGATCAATCCCCAGGAGAGCACTCCCACCCAGTCTGGGTTTCCACCTCTATTGGTCTGACAGCTTTCTGCTCTTTAAATGAAATGATCTCATATTAAGGCTTGGTGTACATGGGGGGCAGGAGGCAGGCAGTAGGGGAGAAGCAGGAGTCAGTATTCGTTTTCTCATTTAATTAACCATATTCAACAGAGCTATAGCCATGGCAAATTACTAAAGGCCATAACACATCCTTCAAGGAATACTTGGGGCCCATTTTTTTCAGCCCATTAGTGATCAGAAGAACAGCCTCATAAACCCAGGTCTGCCAAAGCCAAAAGAAAAATGTGTATAATTGGAAAAAGGTTGAAAACAATCCTGGATAATAAATTACACTTACTCAGTTCCTTTGTCCTTCCAACTCTGCAGCTAGCCTCACATTTCATAAGGGAGCCATGGAGAAGAGGCGAATGCTGAGAGGAAGACTGTACTTATTAGGCACCAGGGGGAGGCCTCCAAGATGAGTGAAATCAGTTGTTTACTTAGATTCCGCTAACTTGAAGGGTGTGTCATGCCGAGAGGAGGCCATGGCTGCCTGCTTCCCTCGTGGTCTAGAGCAGGGCCCCACAGCTTAACCATTATCTGCAGGCAAGTTGGCAGGAGTTGCTTAACAAAATCTCTTCTAATTAGGTGTTCTGATAATCTTCTAAATTCCCTCCTGCAAAGGCCAACTACCTACCTCATTTCCTTGGACTGCCTGGAGTTACAATCTTCTCTGACATTTAATGGCTCCCTCTCCCTGGGAGCTAGATCTCCCGCTTACTGGGTGCATTTTCTTTAACATGTGGACGCGTCAACATGCATGCACGCACACACACACACACACTCGTGTCTCGTGTGGGTCGAAACCAGCTGGAATACATTTGTCAGAGAGTGCCAAGCTTCAGTCGCTCGTGGAACTTGAAATGGATCCTCCCTGTTTGCTGGGATGAGTCTTCTGGTTGTTGCTAATGTCGCTGCCAGGAACGCACGAATGTGATCATTCAATTCTCGTCCATAAAGACATCGTGGGAGTCATATGTTTAAACCTATAACTCCTGGGAGAAGCAGAGGAACCAAAACAGCCTGACCTCCCTGATCAGGAGTTCCCAGCACTGTCCTCTGCCTGTGCCACCATTTAGCCACCCCGTGTGACACATACGCAAGTTTTGCCTGTCATTTCCCACGTGGAAAAGTATCCAACAGAGCTGCCGTGCTCATATACATGTAGTGTAAAGTGAGGGCTGGGAGAACAATTTGCTCCCAAGAAATCTCCCTTTTCAACAGCTTTAAGATGCCGTATTCACCTCATTTGTTATGGTCTGTTGGGAAAGTAAAAGTCTACCTGTCGACTTCTCTGTTGGAGTATTCAGTAGTCAGATCATGACTGACTTTGTGTCAGTCATTGTGTGAGGACAATGACTTTTTATGCAAAGGCACTCCCAGTATTAGACAGAGGATCCATTTCTGGGTGTCAGGAAGCCTGTGTAGTATGATTTGAAGGCTCTTTTATTCCCTGAGTCTCTCTCGACCTGAATTTGTGAAAGCCCTTGCTAAGAAAGTAAGCTCTGTAAATGCAAGAATCTTACCGGTTCTGTTTATTATTACTGTGTCTGCATGTCATGTGACCTAGAAAATACTTGTTGAATAAATGGATGAAGGAAACCAGAAATGCTGCCATTTTGAGATTCATTTCTTTGGGTCGTCCATCAGAGCTTAGAGGCAATTATCTCTGAGACATGGGTAATGCTTTCAGCCTTCCCAACTCATGACCCTGTGGACTTTACAAACTTATTTCATCCTTCTGACCCAAGGAGACTTTTAACAGTAGCATTAACTGTAGTCTTTTGTGAACAGCAAAGACAATCCCTGTTTATTTGGGAATGTAGTACGCACTTCGTAGACCTTATCTTTATTTTTCATGAGAAGACTGGGAAGAGTAGTTGACTTGACAGGTGAGAGACCTGGAGCTCAGAGAAATCAAACAACTTGTCTAAAGGAGCCTAATCAGTGAGGAATAGATTTGAATACAGATTTATGTGAGATGAAGCTTGAACTTATAAGACACCAGGGGAAGGTCTCAGAGGAGAGTTAAATAAACTGTTTACTTAGAGTCACCCGATTTAAACACTGTGTAAGAGTGAGGATTCCTGTTCCCGTTTTCAAAATGGGCGTTCTTTACGAAGTGTGGCCACGAGCCAGCAAAGTTCTCATCAGAGAATTTATGGAAAATGCAGAGTCTTGGACTTCACCTCAGTCCTAATCAGAATCTGCCTTTTAACAAGACCCCCAGGCAATTTGTACGCTAAAGGTTGAAAAATGCTGGCCTACTCTCAATGCAGGTTCTGAGGGGCAGAGAGGAAAATTTGGAATGTGGTCCACACTCGGAGGAGGAAGGCCTGTCCCCATAGCTATCATATCACTGGGAATAGCAGGGAGCAGGTTGAGGGCAAGCTGAGGAGTACCAGATCTCTGACTGGACAGAACAGTACTCTCCACTTAGCACCAGAAACCCTTGCTCAGTCAGACAAGGCATCTTGGTGCAAGCATAGATTTTGTGATTAAGTCCCTATCAGGGTGGCCAGTTTGTTTGTCCTGGTTTACTGGGGACTTTTCTGCATCTTGGGAAACTCTTCCATTGCAAGCAGACGGTGACAACTGGTCACTCTAGTCTCCATAGCTTCCTAAAGGAGTAAATGGTAAAGAGCATGTGCTCCGAAGTCAGAGGGGCAAATGTTGGCTCCACCAATTAATATTCAGGTGACGTTGGGCAAGTTACTTGACATCATGGGACTTCACGGTTTCATTTTATAAAATGGGGATAATTTGAATGGTACCTGTCTCCTTCATAGTTGGGTGTATGGAAAGAGACAATGTTCTATCTATGCCTGGTATAAGCCAAGTGCTTAGAAATGTTAGCTGATCTGTTCTGAACTACATTTAGTGCTTACCTTCTTAGAATCCTAATTTTTATAGGGCCTCCAGCTCGGAGAGGGATCCTTTTATAAGAACAATTTTTCATCTTCTTTAAGCTTTTTTTTTTAAGTTTTTATTTATTTTTGAGAGAGAGAAAGAGAGCATGAGTGAGTGAAGGGTAGAGAGAGATGGAGAGAAAGAATCCCACAAGGGGAGAGAGAGAGAGAGAGAGAGAGGGAGAGAGAGAGAATCCCCACTCAGGCTCCACACTGTTAGCGTGAAGTCCAAAGCAGGACTCAAGCTCACCCGATGTGGGGCTTGAACTCATGGCTGTGAGATCATGACCTGAGCCAAAGTCGATGCTTAACTGACTGAGCCACCCAGGTGCCCCTCATCTTCTTCAAACTTCTTACAGTTTGCCTTGTCACCTTCTCCTAGATTATAAGCCCCTTGAGATTATTAATAATAATGTTATCGGGGAACCTGGGTGGTTCAGTCAGTTAAGCATCCGACTTTGACCCAGGTCATGATCTCATGGTTCATGGGCTCGAGCCCCACGTCAGGCTCTGTGCAGACAGAGCCAAGCCTGGAGTCTGCTTTGAGTTCTGTGTCTCCCTCTCTCTCTCTGCCCCTTCCCCACTCACACTCTGCATCTCTCTTTCTCTCAGAAAGAAATAAACATTAACAAAATTAATAATAATAATGTTATGTGGACCACCTCCTCCAAGACCAGTAGTAGGGCAGCATTTCAAGTCCTTGTTATTGTGCCAAGTGCTGTGAAAAGCAAATTGCTATCAATGGGTGAGCACTTACTCTGAAGCAGGTACTTAGGTAGTCCATGAATCCTCATGGCATCTCTATGCGGTGGGGATCGTTAGCCCCATCTTATGTATCCATCACCTCCTGACATAGGAGACATGCCCATCATTCTGGCTTCTGTGCCCAACCCTGCCAAATCTACCTTCTATATCTCCAAGGGCATGAGGTTTGTTTGTTCCTGATTACCCTGCTGGTCCTTAGTTTGGGATTTATCCTCGAGCCAGGGGCCTGGGTGGTCTTTCAGAAATCTGAGGAGAAGGTCATTAATAAGGGATCGTTTCCCCAAATTGACCTTTGATGAAAACCTCAAGCTGAAGTTCTGCCAGAGCCTTGTTTTCTCCTACTTGAACATAGTGTCATGTGAGCTCGGGCAAGAAGTTGGAACAGTTCAGAAATGATGCAAGTGTGTTAATCTCAAAACAATCTAGAGCAAATAACTTAGTTTAATAAGTCAGAGGTATCTAATGAGGGATTAATATGCAAATAACTGTAGTGGAAGGAAATAAATTTCCGTAATGGGTCAGTTGCTCACACATCACTTACTTTCCGATCTCTCCTGCACATCACTTTTTCAAGTAGGACCCACAAACTGACAGCCTGTAGGCCTAATATGGCCCACGGCTAAGCTTGGTTTGGGTTGCACAATGTTTTAAAACTCAGGGGGGCGCCTGGGTGGCGTAGTTGGTTAAGCGTCCGACTTCAGCCAGGTCACGATCTCGCGGTCCGTGAGTTCGAGCCCCGCGTCGGGCTCTGGGCTGACGGCTCAGAGCCTGGAGCCTGTTTCCGATTCTGTGTCTCCCTCTCTCTCTGCCCCTCCCCCGTTCATGCTCTGTCTCTCTCTGTCCCAAAAATAAATAAACATTGAAAAAAAAAAATTAAAAAAAAAAAAAAACTCAGGGAGTTTACACTAAAATTTATACTTATGGATTCTCTTTAAAAATGGAAAGATCCGGAAACATGTCCACATGTTTACAACTGCCGGAGCCACTATTTCCCATCACTTTACACCAGACTGTTTTCTTCATCTATATTCTTTGTCTGACCTCTCTAGGGGTTTGTGTTTTCTACCCTGTTATGAAAGTGTCTGTTGTCATAGACAAGTCCAATGAAAGGTGGTTGTACCTGCTAGCGAGATGGGCTCAGGCAGCCTTATTTTCTAAGACGTTACCTGCCACCAGCCCTCCGTTTCTCCACTGTGGCTGGTGCCACCACGGATGGCAACTGATTCAGAAGTGGCCCATCCTGAAGCCAGAAGGGACTTCTGGCCTGGCAAAGAAAAGCTAGCAAGGGTATTCACATTCTTCACTCAGAACGTTGGAATTAGAAAGCTGAGCAGCTATTGCCGGCTAGTGGGGGAGAAAATTGGAGAGACTATTAATTGCAGTTAGCATCATAGCAAGACAAAGCCCTGTGCAAGCTGAGTTATGGGGGTGAGGAAAAGCCATTGAGAGGGGAGAATATCTTTCTCACCAAAAGAGGCAATGAGAAGACATCAGGTGGCCCTGAAAGGTTGAGAGCTTAAAGCTTGATGTCATTCTCAAATCTGCTTCTGGTGAGGCCCTGATATACTTGGCTTCTAATCTTTGGGTGTCCTTGAGTTAGGGGAAACTTGCCCCCACTTGTCCTATATCCACCCTTCTTTTTAGGGAAATAATACCTGAATTTCCTTAAGTGAAACATCTCCCCATGAGAGAAAAGCCCATCTGAGAATGAATCCTACACATAGGGGAGAAAAGAACCCCACTTCCACCCCCAAATATTTCAGATGTTTCTCATTTTTCCCAAAATGGTTGTGTTCTTTAAGTCTTCATTCAGCATATTTGCCTGTATTTAAGGTACCAGTGAGAAGTGCAATAGTGATGAAAATATATTTCCTAAGCATTTACTGGGTATTGTCTATATACAATTCACTGTGGTGGGCACTGAGAGGGAAACAAAGATGACCCAAATCCCTACGCCCAAGGAGTTTGCAATCTAATGGAGAAGATGGGAATGTACATGAATTGCTGTAGCATAACAGAGGAATGAAATAAACCCTGCAGTAAATACTGGCAGATGGTCAGAGTCCTTAGGGAAGAGAGGGGAGGAAGTACTTCTCTCCATTGGGGGTGGGGCAGATTAGCAATCCGGCTTCCTGGCAAGTGAGGAGAGATGATAGACGGAGAGCAATTTACAAGGAACATTGACAATGGGCAGTGTTGATGGCCATGATGGGAGGAGACAGAAAAGGAATACAAGAGAATCGCAAGCACAGCAGGACAAAAAACAAACAAGCAAAAACAATCCCCTCCATAAGGACTTGGGGCATAGCTGAATGACAATCTATAGTTGCCATCACAGTAGCCCCAAAACTGAATATCACGAAAGACAGAGTAGGGAGAGATCATTGTGGATTTATTTGAGCGGTCAGGGAATCCTTCCTAAGGAGATTGGCCTCCAATGGAGCCTTGAACTTTATGTAGGAGTTATGGAAGGGTGAGAGGCACAAGGGCACTCCAGGTGAAAAGAACCATGAGAGCAAAGGCAATGGAAGCTGAAGGAGTCATGCTTTGTCCTGTCAGGGGCAGAATGTGTATGTTCGTGGGGAGAGAGGAGTGAGCCACCAGCCTTACTGCGGTTGATAGTTCACAGTGGAGAGTGGTAGAAAAATATGGTTGATAAGGCCGTCTGGGGCCAGCCTGTGCAAGGCCTTGGATTTCAGGACAAAGGGTTTGGACTTGATCCTGGAGACAGTGGGAGCCAGAGAAGACTGGGGAAAGGGGTTGACTTGATGAAAGAGTTCCTCATTCACTAAAGAAAAGCACCAGCACAGCTCATTTTTCTCCTTAGAAAACAATCTCAGAATTTAGCTTTAAATGCACCCCCAACTCTGTGAAAAGCATATACCAGCCCCTGCACGGCTCCCAGGGGAAGTTCATGAGTTCAGACTCAAAGCACAAGATGTGTTTTATTTGGCATTTAAGCGTGTCTATGGGTGATGTGTGTCCTCAAATGAGGACAGACTGATATGATTAAAAATTTCATATCGGTTATTTTGACTCTCTCATGCCTTTGCTCTCCACTGTTTAGCCTCCGACTCCTTCACTTCTGGATATCCAGAGGAAAATGGCTGTAAGATCAGAGACTTTCTTAGTAGCATGTGTGGTGTAGATTCTCAGGTTAAGGACTCTGTAGGAATTAACTGCTGCTTTCTCAAGCTTTCTAAGTCTCATTTGGTCTTTAGAGTCTAGGAATACCTCACATCGCGTCTGGCACTTGGCAGGGATGCAACTAGAACTAATTGGTAACGATGTTTATGATAGTACGGTTTGAAATGGAAATGGAAACCTACTTAAATTTTACTAAACCTAATTCACCTATTTACGTATTTCTTCTCTCCATTCTTTCTCCCTTTCTTCCTGCTCACTGTTTCTTCATTTCTCTTTCCTCCTTTTTCTTTTTACTTTCTATCTCCTTGTAACTTTCTTTTTCCTTACAGGAACTGGGAAAGACAAGGGTGTGTGGGCGGCCATGGCGTCCCTCCAAGGAAAGTGTGAGGCTTTGGGCAAAATAGATCTCTCATTTCTTCCAAACATAGGTCTAATCTGAACTGTCTCCAGGCTCCAGTCTCCAATCCAACGTCAGTGGTTTCAGTTGGACTCCATGAGAAGGGACCCCAGGGATGCTGTGTCGTTAGTCTTGTCTTGGAGAAAACCAGCTTTCTATGCACCTACTTGTTTCACAGATTGGGGCACCCACATTCCCTTTCCTCACGTCACTGGATCCCAAGAGACTCTTCTGAGTGAAATGCCTTGCTGAAGAGAAGCAGGACTTCATTAAGAGTTTGATTTATCCCCAAATGATCTATTGTTATGCATCAAACATGTTTTCCCTACGAACCAGTTGGCAGGGAGCACACAGATAAATTACTACAAGATGTAACCAGACAAGCTGTTGAAAAGGGAAATGGCTCTCTGTGTGTGGAACTCAGGAGAGCACATCTATAAACATGTGTTGGGAAATCAATTCAGTGTAACTTTGTTGGAAGGAATGAGCTGCTGCCCCCAAACTACCAGCTTGCTGTGATAGCTAACTGTTTTTTTGAGGTCATTGTCCATTGTCTCAGTGGTGAGTATGGAAACACAAGGGTAAGACCTACTCTGAAGTGTCTTCCAAGGGGAGTAGGTACTGGATTATCCGTAGGCAGTTGTGAGTTCTCTCCGTAGGTCCAAGTCATGTTAGCTAACCTTGTTTTGCTGGAGAGAATGGGTTAGAGTGATTCTATCTGCGTAAACAGTATTCAGTTGATGTAATGACAGATTTCAAAAGAATAATGGTAATCATCTAACCTCATCTCATCTCATCTAATGCTCTAGCACAATGCTATACAGTTTGATATGCAAGAAAAAACCCTGGAAATGGCATGGAGAGGGAGGTAATAAATCCTGCCTGACCATGTGGTACTTGCGTGTCTGCGATTCTTGGAAAGTTCCTCAACTTCTCTGAGATCTCCCCCTCTTGTGTAAAGGAGAATAGGTATATACTACTTGCCTTACAAGTTGTTTTGTTTTAACACATGCAGCATGCTGCATAACTTCATTGCGGCTAATTAAATTTAAATGAGTTGAATTAAATACAATGAAAACTTTAGCTCCATTTCAAATGCTCAAGAGCCACATGGGGCTTGTGGCTACTATATCCGGTAGCACGGATATTGAACACTTCCATTATTGTGGCAAGTTCAACTGGACGGTATATTCTAGAGGATGCCAAACACAAAGAAGGTACTTTATACATAATTGTTGCTTCCTGCTTCCTAGTTTTCAAAGCACTTTCATACATAGGACCTGACTGAAGGACTACCCGTCCGGGAAAGTTGGAATGCCCTTTGACAGTCTCTTGGACAAGACTGTCTCTCTCTATGGTGTTCTAACCTGGCTCAAGGCCACAAAGCATGGTGATTGCTGGAAAATTGGAGAATGTGCAAAAGAGAGGATTTATAGGCCTTTAGTGAAAATGCATATGTATATTCCAAATGTATGTGTGAGAGGCTTTGACTCCAACCGCGTAACCCATCTTAGTAGAGGTAACAATGACAGTAGAAATGAAGCAGAATCAACAACAATGAAACCAAACAACCTTTCAAGAATAACCGTCAAATACTCATGCTTTAAACGTGATGTGAAGAGTCAAAGGGGACTTGTGCGAACACGCTTATGACCCTCCTGATGTTTCATTTAACTGCCTTGGAACTAAACACCTCAGAGTAGATGGAGGTTGCCCCAAGATGTGTAGCTGAGGCTTAAGGAATTTCTTCAAGGTTAAAGTAGGGTTATTATAAATTTGCTTCCATTTGTTTGAGGACCATCTTGACTTTCTAGAGTGAGTTCCACACATCTTTGCTGCAGTTGATGGGACTGTAGCATGCTGAGAAGGTCCTCTCATGCTTCAGAGCATATTTCTTGGCAGAAACAGAAGCAAGCACATGGTACAGATGCCCTCCATATGCAGAAGGGGGGAAAGAACAAAAGTAATAGCTATGTTTATTGAGTGCTTATTACGTTCTATTCATATTATGTAGGCCATCTGAATCAGTCTCCACTATAGACTTACCAGGTAAAAACTATTAATATTCTTATTTTATAGATGAAGAATTGAGGCACCAAATGGTTAAGAACTCCCCCAAGGTCACAAGCTAATAAATGGTGGAGCCAGGACTTTGACCCTGGGTGGTTAGCAAAAGTTCATGTTCTTAACCATTGTTTTCTGAGGCCTATTAAGGTAAAAGAGAGAGAGAGGTGGGGGGGGGGGAAGAAAAGAAGAAAGAAAGAAAGAAAGAAGAAGAAGAAGAAAGAATTCTTTTACAATATTTGAAGTTTTCCTTCTATAGTTTTTCTGGCTGCTGTAGGAAACAGCTGTAGATACTAAAGAAAATTATAGTATCAAAAATGATGATGAAAACACTTTTCTAGATAAGGCAATTTATAGATTTATGAAAAACAAGCATTTCATGACTAGATGAAGATAATAAATAAAATTAAACAGTGAGGTCGTTGTTTTCTTTGAAGGTATGGAATCCTTTCTTGTCTTTACTGTGTGCCATGTGAATAGGAGCACTTAGATGGGAGGGTGCACAAAGTGAGACCTTAGGCCAGATGCCTGCTTTTGTCAATAAAGCTTTATTGGAACACGGCCACACCCAATCACTTATGGATTATCCATGGGTAGAATTGAATATATGTGTGGCCCACAAAATCTGATGTATTTACCATCTGGCTCTTTATAGAAAACAACTTGCTGATCCCTGACTTAGAAGACAGAAAATAGAGGGGCGCCTGGGTGGCGCAGTCGGTTAAGCGTCCGACTTCAGCCAGGTCACGATCTCGCGGTCCGTGAGTTCGAGCCCCGCGTCGGGCTCTGGGCTGATGGCTCAGAGCCTGGAGCCTGTTTCCGATTCTGTGTCTCCCTCTCTCTCTGCCCCTCCCCCGTTCATGCTCTGTCTCTCTCTGTCCCAAAAGTAAATAAACGTTGAAAAAAAAAAAATTTTATAAAAAAAAAAAAAAAAAAAGAAGACAGAAAATAGAATTATATTCTGAAAGCAGATCTTAGCTTATATCTGTTATTTTCAGTAGACTCAAAATGTAGAACTTCAATGGTACATTATTAACTCAATTTAACACTGCTTAGTTTTAGATGGCCCAAAACTGCAAATAAGGGGTTTACAGATCAAAGGGCGAACACTTACAATAAAGCATCGTTGCAGTTCTTAGTTTGAAAGCCAAAGGCAATTCCTAACTAAGGTAGAATCAGTACTCTGTGATCTTCCAACCCTCTGTCCATTCCTGTCTGATAGTTCTAATCACAAATAATCATCATGATTGGGGCGCCTGGGTGGCTCAGTTGGTTGAGCTACTGACTCTTGATTTCCACTCAGGTCATGATCTCACAGTTGTGAACAGTGGTGAAATTGAGACTTGCAGTGGTCTCCACGCAGAATATGGAGCCTGCCTGGTATTCTCTCTCCTTCCCTCTCTCTCTGTCCCTTTCCAACTTGCTCTCTTTATGTCTCTCTCTCTCTCTCAAAATAAATAAATAGGCTTAAAAAAAAAAAACACGAATAATCATCATGATTATTCTTGATGTTGTTTCACTTTCCTTTCTGGGTTTCTTTTCTTTTCTTTTTTTTTTAATTTTGTTTTAATGTTTATTTATTTCTGAGAGAAGGAGAGAGACAGAGTGTGAGCAGGGGAGGGGCAGAAAGAGAGGGAGACACAGAGTCTGAAGCAGGCTCCAGGCTCTGAGCTGTTGGGGCTCAAACTCACGAACCACTCACTGAACCGTGAGATCATGATCTGAGCCAAAGTCAGCTTAAGCGACTAAGCCACCCAGGTGCCCCTCCTTTCTGGGTTTCTTGATAACAGAACATTGGTTTTTGTACCCTGGTGCTTAGCAGTGATTGTCACATAGTAGTAGCTGAATAAAGAGCTCTGCGGCAAAAAGTTGAAGAATCAAACACAGGAAGAGAGAGCAATGTGGCCACAACAGAGGTTTGGGCAGAATCCTCTCTCGAAGACGGAGTGAACTAGCAGTAAATTCACAAGAATCACAGCATCACTGCACAGCCCAGGGGGAGTCAGGTAATCCTGGCTGACTTCTACTGATTACAAATTATGTGCCATAGATGCACTCCCCTCAGCTTCTTGCAACCATTTGCTTCCTTAATCTTCACAACTCAAGGAAATCGTTTACTCTCTTGATTCCACAAGGGAGAAAACTGCAGCTCAGAGAAGTTTAATTCTCTGAACCACTGTACACAGCTAGAAAATGAGAGAAACAAGTTTAGACCTAGGGAGTCTGAATCGAGAGACAAACTGGTAATAATTATGCTATATTGGTCTCTCTGTGGCTGTATATATAACCTCATCTTCCTCAGTAGTTTTCCATATTCCATGGGGAGCTGTTCCCTGAAAATGTGTGTTTCCACTCTTCTAATGAAAACCAATAGTCCAAATCTAGTTTGTTGTTTAGCTATTCATTTTACAGCCAAGTCACTAGTAACTGGCCTCTGTCTAGTAAAGCACATCATTTGATCAGGGATAGTCATACTATATTGTCTTTGTACTTCCAGTACTCCTTAGGAATGCCCTATCCAGTTATGCTGTGTACTTAAAGATATATTATTTCAGGCGCACCTGGGTGGTTCAGTCAGTTAAGTATCCGACTCCTGATTTCAGCTTAGGTCATGATCTCACGGTTTGTGAGATCAAGCCCCATGTCCCTTTGAGCCTATTTGGGACTCTCTCTCTCTGCCCCTCCCCCTCCCAATAAATAAATAAACGTTAAAAAGTATAGAGAGAGTATATATATTATTTCAAATGTAGAAAAACTAGAAAAGCTTTACATACAGGTTCTTGAGATTCCAATTTCAGTCTGAGGTCCATAACGTTAATATCACCTGGAAGCTTGCTAGAAATACAGAATCTTAGGGGAGCCCTGGTGGCTGCATCGGTTAAATGTCCAACTTCATCTCAGGTCATGATCTCGTGGTTTGTGAGTTTGAACCTTGAATCAGGCTCTGGGCTAACAGCTCTGAGCCTGCTTCGGATTCTTGGTCTACCACCCCTACCCCCACCTCGCTGCTCCCTCGCTCTTGCTCTCTCTTTCTCAAAAATAAATAAATAAACATTTTTTAAAATATTAAAAAAAAAAAAATTATAGACTATTAGGCCCCACCCCAGGCCTATTAAAACAGAATCTGCATGTTAACAAGATGGGCAGGTGAGTCTTACCAGTTTAAAGTCTGAGAAACGTGGCCTGTGCCACCACAGTATGATTATCATTGGTTCCCCAAAACAGATACTAATTTAATACCTACAGAAAATAATAGGAGTCGAGCTGATAAAACCTTGATATGCGGAGGGTAAAGGCCCCATCCTTGCAGTGAAAAGAGCTAGTTGTTCATAGCCTTGACTGCACAATAGGCTCGCCTAGGGAGCTTTTAAAAACCCCAGAGCTATTCAGGATCTTTTGTGGTTCCACTCGAATTTTAGTTTAGTTTTGTTTTGTTTTTCTATTTCTGTGAAAAATGTCTTTGGAATTTTGACAGGTATTGCACTGAATTTATAGATGGTTTTGTGTAGTACAAACATTTTGATAATATCAACTCTTCTGATCCATGAGCACAGGATGTCTTTCCATGTATTTGTGTCTTCTTCAGTTTCTTTCATCAAAGTCTTATAGTTTTAGTGTACAACTTTCTCATTTCATTGGTTAAATTGTTCCTAAGGATTTTATCGTTTTTGATGCTATTGTAAATGGGGTTGCTTTATTTCCTTTTTCAGATAGTTTGGTTTTCTGTATAGAATCACAACTAATTTTTCCATGTCAGTTTTGAATCCTGAAACTTCACCGAATTCATTTTTTAGTTCAAACAGTTGTTTGGTAGAGTCTTTACGATTTTCTTTCTTTTTTTTTTTTTTTTGATTTTTTTTTTTTTTTTACATTTATTCATTTTTGAGAGACAGAGCACAAGCGGAGGAGGGACAGAGAGAGAGGGAGACACAGAATCTGAAGCAGGCTCCACGCTCCCAGCTAGCAGCACAGAGCCTGGCCTGGGGATCCAACTCAAAAACCGTGACATCACCTGAGCCCAAGGCGGACGCACAACCGACTGAGCCACCCACGCGCCCCTATGATTTTCTATATATAAGATCACGTGGGGCTCCTGGGTGGCTCAGTCGATTGAGTGTCTGACTCTTGGTTTAAGTTCAGGTTATGATCTCACAGTTTGTGAGATTGAGCCCCACATGAGGCTCTGTGCTGACAGCCCGGAGCTGCTTGGGATTCTTTCTCTCTCTCTATTTCTCTCTCTTGCTCTTGCACTCTGCCTCTATCTCTCTAAAAAGAAATAAATAAATGTTAAAAAAAATTTTTTTTAGATAGAAGATCATGTCATTTGTCACTTAACGACATTTGATCATGTCGTAATTTTACGCCTTTCCCCAATTTGGATTTATTTTATTTTATTTTATTTTATTTTATTTTATTTTATTTTATTTTATTTGTCTTTCCTGAGTGTTCTGGCCAGGATTTCTAGCACTATGTTGAATAGGAATGATGAGAGTGAGCACCCTTGTCTCGTTCCTCATCTTAGAAAGAAAGCTTTCAGCCTTTCACCATCAAATATGATGTTAACCTCGGGCTTGTCATATAGGCTTTTATTCTGTTGGGGTATGTTTCTTCTATATGAATTTTCATACTTTTATGTCTATGCCATATCATCTATCAGCAAAATATTTGAATAGACATTTTTCTGAAGTCCAAAGGACACATACAAATGGCCAATAGGTACATGAAAACGTGTTTAACATCACTAATCACTAGGGAAACGCAAACCAAAGTCACGATGAGACATTACCTCATACGTGTTAGAATGGCAAGGCAAGAGAAACAAATGCTGGTGAGGAGGTGGAGGAAAGGAAACCCTTGTGCACTGTTGTTGGGAATGCAAACTGGTACAGCCACTGTGGAACACAGTATGCTGGTTCTTCCAAAAGTTAAAAATAGAAATACTGTGCCTTCCATAGTTTCCACTTCTAGCTATAGAAAGGAATCCTCTGATTTTCTTTTTTTTTTTTTTAATTTTTTCAATCTTTATTTTTGAGAGAAAGAGAGAGATAGAGACAGAGCACGAGTGGGGAAGGGGAAGAGAGAGAGAGGGAGACACAGAATCCAAAGCAGGCTCCAGGCTCTGAGCTGTTAGCACAGAGCCCCATGCGGGGCTCAAACTCATGGACCACAAGATCATGACCTGAGCCGAAGTCAGACGCCTAACCGACTGAGCCACCCAGGCACCCAGGAATCTTGTGATTTTCAAAAGTTTATGTTACATCTCTTCCCATTGATGAAAGACCTACATCATTACTTGTTCTTGCAAACTGATAGAAATCCGAAGAGGATTTTCGCTTTTTCAATAAAAGCAAGAAGCAAATGTAGCATTCAGCGTTTGTTTCCCAGCAAGCTGTTCTAGAGCCAGCGGCCCACCCCGCGCAGCAAAACAGTGGCCTTGCCCATCCCCTTCCACACTCAGCATCTCAGCACCAAGCCCCCAGAGTTTTGCCTGTGTCTGTGAGTATCTGTGCTTTCTCTGCACTTATTTTGTGCCTTCGTTAGCAAGATGTGTGTTCTAAAATATTAAAAAAGCTAAAAGAGGTTATTTTTGGGGTCTGGGAATGCTCAAGAATATTTTCATGTGAATTAATAGTCATTGCTTTTTCACTTGATGCCATTTCAGCTTACTAAAGAAATGTTTTACTTTCAGATGGCTGGGGAAACCTGTATCTGAAGGGAAGGAAGTCACTACCTCATAAAGGTATCTGCACCCTCTGTTTATATTATTCTCAGCAGTAAAGACATGAAAACAACCTCTGTGTCCGCTGACAGATGAGTGGACACATACACACAATGGAATATTATTCGGTCATAAAAAGAAGTAAATCCTGCCAGGATGGATGAATCTTGATGGCATTATGCTAAGTTCCATAAGTCAGAGAAAAATACTGTGTGATCTCACTTATATGTAGAATCTGAAAAAGCTGAACTCACAGAAACAGAGGAGATTGGTGCTTCTAGGGCCTGGGGATGGGGAACATGAGGAGATGGTGTTTATATTTCCAGTTACAGGAGGAATACGTTCTGGGGATCTAATGTACAGCAGGGCGACCATAGTTTAAGATACTGTGTTATAGACTTGAAAGCTGCCAAGACAGTGGCTCTCACATGTTCTCACCGTACTAATAATACGAAGAAGAAAAAGAATGGTAGTTATGTGAGGTGAAGGATATGTTAGCTGATCTTATTGTGGTAAACATTTTGCAGTATATACATGTATCAAATCGTCACATTGTACACCTTCAACTTACACGACATTCTTTATGCCAATAATATCTCAATAAAGCTAGGGAAAGAACCAAACCCAGACCCCAGGCTGCTTACAATACTAATTAATTCAGAATCTCTGGGGGTGGGATCGAGGCATCAGTATTTTTAAAGGATCCCTCAGTGATTCCCATATGCAGCAAAAGTTAATCCTTCTCTTGGAGATGGGTTATTGACTGTGAGAGAGGTGTGAATGTGATTCCATTTGCCTTGAGTCTTTTCACATGAGATTGTCTTTCTAGCTGACCCCCTTTACCCCAGGGAACTGCTGACAAAGATTCCCTCCTTAACCAGACTTTAATCAGATTCCTCTAAGCCCTCTGCTTGACTAGACTGACTGGAGCTTCCGCCTCTGTCCTTGTAGAGCCCGCTTTTAGCAAGAATACTGCCAAGTCAGTTTAGCCAGGATCCCTCCCCTCAATATCTGATCACCATCCTCATCCCCTACCATTCCCAGGTGACATCTGATCACCTTGACCTGCCTTCAGCAAGAATCCTGTTTGGTCAGTTTAGCCAGAATTATCCTACCCCTCTGGGTAGTTTTCCATCCACCGACCTCCGTCCAGCTCCTTGGTTATATCCCCGCTCCCTTGACTATTCAGAGTTGAACCTGACGTCTCCCACTGCAGAACCCACACTGCAGTGGTCCCCCTTGAAAAAAGTCTTCCTGGCCATCTTTAACAAGAGCCAGGATGATTTTTCTTCAACAGGTACTACCCACCCTTCATGTCTCACTGTAAACCTAAAATTCTTTTTCTTCTAGGAGGTCTGCATTAGATGCCTCTCCTACGGGCTCACAGCACTCCGTCTACTTCTCCTCTTAATCGCTGTTGTTAATTTCCTGTGCACTTTTCTCCGTGTTCCATTTGATCCCAAATGTCATGATGGTAACACTGCATCCACTGTGTTCAACATGAACAGCAGCAGCAGCAATTAAAACTCATTACATCGCTGACTGTGTGTCTCTCCTTGTGCGTGTTATCTTGGCTAATCTATTTTAGCTAATCTGTTTTAGCTAATCTACATGCCCATGTCACAGCTGACAGTCTAACGATGGGAAAATTAATTAACTTGCCTCAGGTCACACTGCTAGGGAGTCCTTAGGCCAAATTCAGTTCCTGGCACATAGTAGGGTGTTCAATAAAGGTTGGTTGAGTCAAAGAATAAATGTATGAGTTACCTTCCTCTCCAGTCTGCCCACACCTTCTCTGATGGGATCGAAGCCACACTGAGATTCCTTTCCCCTACCCCCCGCCCCCATACTCAGGATCCAGCCCTGATATCTTCCAAGTTCTCTGCCACAAAATAGATGGCCTGAAAGTCCCGATCTTTCTACGGATGAACAGTAGCAACTGCTGACAACAGGGCTAGTATTCTGGCTTGTTTGACAAAGTGTGCTTAAAGGAAAAATAAAATGAGAGGAGAGACCACGTGTGTAATATTTGCCAAAGTGTGTACCTTCAGCTTACAGTTTCAAGCTGCTTTCCAACCTGAAGCCTGAGGACCCAGGAGGGAAGGGCAGGGCATGGAAGTGTTACGAAGGACCTTTACATCCTCAGACATGCCACACATTTTCTGAAACTGGAAATAAACATTATTCTCCATTCCTAGGTGACTATTGGATTGTAATGCTTTCCTAACCAATAAAACGTGAGCTCATTTAAAATTATTATCGAATCCACGTTAATTTCCCATCATTTTACTCGCTAAGTATACCCAGAAGCACAGATACATTTTGGGAGGTCCACTGGGATTTTTGAAGTTATTAGTGGTAATAAAAATTCTAAATATTTATTGACTGGGCCTTGTATTGTAGGTGCAGATTACCTCACTTAATTCTCCATCAACCCTCTGAGGTAGGTATTATTATTCCCACTTTAGACAAGAGGAGTATAAGATATACTAGAACATTGCTAATAATACCTCCTGCTTTATACTGTGATGAGAACCAAAACACTCAGAGAATTCTGCCAGTTCAGTGCCAGAGTGGCACCAAAAGAAGTCCATGGAGGCTCAGTCCCTTGGGGGGTTGTGCAGAGGATGCTAATACTTGTACCCAGACACGAAGGAGGGTCCTCAGATGGGCTGACAGTGTCCAGAATTTGGGGGTGGATAGTAATCCAAGGAGGAAGTACGTGCCCAGAAGATTAGCAGGGGCTACAGGAGTCGTCTTGGCAAATGAAATGAGAATAGGGGTGCCTGTCTGTTTGAGGCAAATGGTGATCGTCTTGGACGGAGTGGGGAGAATATGGAAGGGACCTGTGGCCTCCAGTGCCTGGGAGGAGTGATTTATATTTAGTCAAGAATTCATTGAGTTCCTACTGTGTTCCACGCACAGTGCGAGTGGCTGGGATGCGGTTCTGAGTCAGAGATGTCGTTTCTGTCTTAGTGGGAATTGTTCAGAGAAATTACTCAAGTATCAACATAATACGTCATTTTAAAACTGTGACAAGTGTGATGTAGGAAAGGCACGGGTGCCATACAAATATACAGTAGGGGGAATTTGGGCTTGTTGGTGGGGGGATCAAGAAGGTTTTCTTGAAGAAGTGACTGGAGAGAGGGAAGAAGAGTGAGCATTCCTGGCAGAGGGAACAGCTTGTGCAAGGAAGAGGATGCAGAAAGAAAGCCATTATGTCTAGAGCCCCGTATGCTGAGAAAAACACCTCTGTCTCGGAAGAGCTGGGGCTCTTTGGATAAGGGTCTCAACCCTGAAGAACAAGATAGGGAATGAGCCATTGGGAATTGTGTCCAAGCCAAGACTGGAAGGATTAAGCCATTGAACTATGTGTCTGAACTTCCTCAACATATCCCATAGTAGGGACGCAGGTAGTCCCAATGTAGCTCTCACTACCCTGCCCGGAGGGTTTGCGGGTGGCAAATACCCTGTTGAGGGGCCAGGAAAATTGGGTTTCAGCCCTATTTCTACCTCCTTTTCAATTAGGAACCATTGGGGCCCTACTAGGCCCTGGGACGCTATGAGATTGCACGTTGAGTGATTCTTGCACAAGCTGAAATTTTTGCAACATTGGTTTACAGCCACGGCCTTCAACCTTAGCTGCGCGGGAGCCTCACCTGAAGGGGCTTTAAAATTACTGCTGCCTCAGCCCGATGCCTATGGCTTCCGATTTAATTGCTGGGAGTACAGGCTGAGCATCAAAAGTTGTAAAAGCTCCCCGGGTGATTCTAATGTTCAACCAAGTTTGAGAACAACAGCTTTAGAGACTAGTTCCCAAATGTCAGCTGTATCAGAAGCGCCTGGAGGACTTGTAAAGAAATCTCTAGTGTGACTGGTACCACTACGGAGGCTGCTGGTGCTGCAGAGAAGCCTGAGGACGTGGGCTGCATCTGGAGCCCGCACAGGACCATCTGTCACCGTCCAGTCACTTTGCCAGCCAAGCACCAGTCAGGCGCATTGAGTTCTTGTGATGGTTTTCCTGGCCATGTAACTGTCCTTTCTTGCAAAGCTCTGTGGTGTGAGGTTGAACCACCTAACCCTTTGAAGACATTCAGACGAGCAGTGATTCCCCAGCTTCCTCAACAGTGTACCCCATTTCCTGGCACGCTTACCACTGAAGGTGAATTCTCCTGTTTTCAAAATTTATTTTTAGAGAGAGAAAGCACACGCAAGCAGGGGAGAGGGTCAGAGGGAGAGAGAGAGAATCTGAAGCAGGTCTCACAGCGTGGAGCCCCACATGGGTCTCGATCCCATGACCTGAGCCAAAACCAAGAATCAGATGCTCAACCCACTGAGCCACCCAGGAGCCCCCACATTCTCCTTTTTAAAGAAGAAAGTTTTGGTGGAGAATTGCCCAACAAGGAAAGGACGTGCGGCTATTAAGATAGTAGTAACATTAACAAAATCATGGCCATGGAGGAAATTAAACTTACACAGAATGTCCATGAGGAGGCTTTGAGTCCTAATATTTCAGCAAGGCGGTTCAAGATGGCTGTGTAGGAAGATCCTGAAGCCATCTCCTTCCACGGACACAAAAAATCAGCTACATATGGACGTGTTCCCTATGAAAAAGACCTGAAAACTACCTGAATGAGCTCTAACACAACAAAGGATAAAAGGGACACATCGAGATGGGTAGGAGAGGCAGAGACGTGGTTTTGCCAAGACCTTGCCCATGCTGTGGCAACCCTCAGGGGAGAGCTCAAAAATATGGAACTAATCCCTGAGGAGTGAGGGGTTTCTGCCCCACACCGGGCACCCAACCCCAACCCTCGAGACTGCACCCAAAGAGATGAGCCCCCAAAATGTGTAGGGTGACAACCTATACAGCGCACATCCAGGAAAGCCACAGGGCATAGAATTCACCCAAAAAGGGCAGCAAAAAGAAAAAAAAGAGTTTTAAAAAGCGAAGGTAGCCTAAGAGACCTAGGGGACAGCATCAAGTGTAATAACTCACATTATTATAGGGCTTCTAGGGGGAGAAGAGAGAAAGGGGCAGAAAACTTATTTGAAGAGCCAATGGCTGAAAACTTCCCTAACCTGGGAGAGAACACAGACATCCAGATCCAGGAAGCCCAAGAAGTTTCAAACAAGATGACCCCGAAGAGACCAACACAAGACACATTATAATTAAAATTTTTGTTAACGTTTATTTATTTCTGAGAGAGGGAGAGAGAGAGAGAGACAGAGAGAGACAGAGTGCAAGTGGGGGAGGGACAGACAGAGAGGGAGACACAGAAATCTGAAGCAGGCTCCAGAGCTGTGAGCACAAAGCCCAACGAGGGGCTCAAACCACAAGCTGTGAGATCATGACATGAGCCACCGAAGTCAGATGCTCAACCGACTGAGCGACCCAGGCGCCCCAAAAAGAGAATCTTAAAAGAAGCAAAAGAAAACAGCTTGGTATACACAAGGGAACCTCCCATAAGACTATTAGAAGATCGCACAGCAAAAACTTTTCAGGCCAAGAGGGAGTGCACAACATAGTCAAAGGGCTGAAAGGGAAAAACTTTCAAGGATACTCTACCTGGAAAGTTATCAGTCAGAATTGAAGGAGAGATAAAGAGCTTTCCAGGAAAAAAACAAAAGCTAAAGCTAAAAAAGCCAAAACACTAACCTGGTCTTATAATTAATGTTAAAGGGACTTCTTTAAGCTGAAAAGAAGGGGCACTAATTGTAACTCGAAAAATACAGAAGTAAAAATCTCACTGGTAAAGGTAAGTGCACAGCAAAGGTAGTGGATTAATCACTTATTAAGCTAGTATGAAGGTTAAGAAGCCAAAGTAGGAAAAGTAGCTATCACAACAATAGTTAATTAAAGCATACGCAAAGAGATGTAAAATGTAACACCAAAACATAAAATGCAGGGGCAGCTAAATGTAGAGATCTAAAATGCACTCATACTTAACCTGCTAACAACTTAAAATAGGTTGTTTTATATAGAGAAGCTGTTATTTATGGACCTCCTGTTAACCACAAAGCAAAAACACATAGTAGATACACAAAAGATAATGAAGAACGAATCTAGGCGTAACAGTATAAGAAGTCAGCAAACCACAAGGGAAGAAACCAGAAGAGGAAAAAAGGACCAGAGAGGAGCTGCAAAACAACCAGAAAACAATGAACAAAATGACAATATGTGCATACGTATCCATAATCACTTGGAATGTAAGTGAACTGAACTCTCTAATCAAAAACACAGAGTGGCTGAATGGATAAAATTAAAAAAGAAAGACAGAAAACAACATAAACAACAATAACAATAACAACAAAAACCAAAACCAAACAAAACACAAGACCTATCTATATGCTGCCTACAAGAGACTCACTTCAGATATAAGGACACATAAAGCCTGAAAGTGAAGGGATGAAAAAATGGATGATGTGTTTAATGCAAATAGAAACCACAAGGAAACAGTGGGACATTGGTGCAACCACTATGGAATACAGTGTGGAAGTACCTCAAAAAACTAAAAATAGAATGACCATAAAATCAAGCAATTCTATTTCTGGACATTTATGTAAGGAAAACAAAAACACTAATTCAAAAAGATACATGCACCCCTATGTTTACTACAGCATTATTTACAATAGCCAAGATATGAAAATAACCTAAATGCCCATTGATGGGTGAATGAATAAAGATGTGGTAGATATCTATCTATCTATCTATCTATCTCTATCTCTGTATCTATATAGATAGATACTATTGGTATATACATATACACACACACACAATAGTAATCTGCTATAAAAAAAGAGTGAAATCTTGTCATTGTGACAACGTGGGTGGACCTCAAGAGTATTAAGGTAAGGGGAATAAGTCCGAAAAAGACAAACAGCATATAATTTCTTTTATACCTAGAATCCAAAACACAAAACAAATAAACAGAACAACACAAAACTCATAGATACAGAGATCAGATTGGTGGCTGGCATAGGGGAGGGGGTAAAGTGAGTGAAGGGGTTCAAGAGGTATGAACGTCCAGTTATACAATAAATAAGTCATGGGTTGTGATATACGGCGCGGTGACTATAGTCAATAGAATTGCATTGCAAATTTGTCAGTTGCTAAGAAAGTAACCTTAAAAGTTCTCATCACAAGAAAAAACATGTCACCAATGTGTATGGTGACGGATGGTAAACAGACTTACTCTGTAGATCATGGCACAATGTATACAAATGTCGAACCATTATGTGGTACACGTGAAAGTAATAAAATGTATCGCAATTGCACCTCAATTGACAGAAAGAAAGAAAGAAAGAAAGTAAAGGAGGGAGGGAAGAAAGAAAAAAGAAATCTCCAGTCCTCTACCAGACCTAGTGTGTCAAAATTTCTGAGGCTGAGTCCCAAGAATGGGTACTTTTAAAAACTTCTCCTGGCACTTGAAAACAGAAATGGAAGCACCAGGTGATATTTGGTATTTTGTTATTTGATAGGTTTGATTCCCCAAGCCCTGATTTAGATTTGTTCGTCTCGGGCTAATGTGATCCAGCCTGGAATGGGGCCTGAGATTCTGCTAGTCCAAAAAGCTCTGAGGTGCCGAGGCTCTCTGAGAACCACACATTGAGTAGTAAAGTTCGGGAAACGCAAACGAAAGAATGAGTGGCTTTTCTCCAAAATCTGCCAAAGGGTGTACCTGAAATCTATTAGCATCCAGGGACCTTATTTACACGTCCCTCTCCCGTTACCAGATCATTTTTCAGGGCAGGGATTAGGTCTTTGTTCTCTCTACATCTTTCCATCTTCACACAGTGCTCAGCACATTAGGGGCACGATAAATGGGCTCTGAATTGAATAAATACCACGATGTCCTTAGGGCCCACGCCGTGGAGCCGGCTGAAGGTGAGGCATTGCTATAATGCAGGCCTTCTGCCACTTCCAGTCATAAATTCCAACTGGATGAGGTCCAATGCGAAGCTGTGTGTTACCAAAGCCTGCGCTGTAGGGGGTAAGGTCAAAGCAGGCCTCTGGAATATTAATAATTCTGAGCAGTGACCACAGCTATGGTATTTACAGACCCATGAAGCACAGGGGACAGCCTGAGCTTGCGCACACAGCTAGAGACTCCAAGGACTGATTCTGCTCCAAATGGAGCATGTATATTGCCCAAGGCTGCCAAAAGCCATACGGTTCATTAGCTTTTACTATAGAGAGAACGCGCCAGGTCTGGTGCTAAAATGACATGAAGAAGCACATTTGACAGCAACAGTCAAAGGAAAAAGCACAGTGGGGGCCGAACAGCTCTGCGGGCCGTTGCTCACGCCTTTGGAACAGGAGAAAAATACCTCTTGTCTCTCCATTTGGAGGCCCAGGCTGGTTAGAATCTGACAAGGACTGATTACTTTAGAAACTTTTTTCAGGGATTTGGTTTCTTCCCCTGGATTCTCCTTGCATGGTGATGGATGTTTTTTTCCGGAACAGTTTTTGATACTACGACTCTTTGTGTGGTTTGTGAGTTACAAATTGGGACAGGGTCAGGGGAGAGAAAGGAACACAGAGAGAGAAAGCCCCCAGAAAGAGACAGAGAAACACACACAGAGAGATAAAGAGAGAAGGGAAAGAGGAAGAAAAAGAAAGATGGTTGCAAGTAGATGGGCAAAGGCAGAGAACAACAGAAGGGAAAAGTGTGGTGAGTCAGGTGAGGACAGAGGGAAGGAGGACCCCACGCCAGGGCTCCCCCTTCTTTTTGTTTCTTTGTACTCAAGGATGGTCAATGTATCCTTCAAAAGGTACTTCCCGGACTCCCCTTAAGTCCTATGGGAGGCACAGAACTAGCTGTCGGGTCCTGCCCTCAGCCCTGATCACTCATTTCCAGTGCTCACCATAAACGCTCTCTCCTGTATTTTTCCTGCCCCCCTCACCCCCATTGCTCTCACTTTCTGGCTCAGGGACACTTACATTTTATGGGTTAAAAGTCTTAGTGTTTGGAAAAAATGAAGATATAGTCTCTTAGCAAGTTTGACAGTTATAACACAATATTGTAACCTATATTCCCTACACTGTGCATTAGACCTCTAGGACTTACTTACTATCTGTTGCAAGCGTGTATCCTTGAACTGCATCCAACCTATCCCCCCACCCTGGATCCCCTGGTACCCATTTTTTTTTAATTTAATATATATATATATATATATATATATATATATATATATATATATATATTTTTTTTTTTTTTTATTTGTGAGAGAGAGGGAGGCAGCACGAGTGGGGGAAGGGCAGAGAGAGAGGGAGACACAGAATCCAAAGCAGGCTCCAGGCTCCGAGCTGTCAGCACAGAGCCCCACGCAGGGCTCAAACCCACAAACTGTGAGATCATGACCTAAGTCAGATGCTTAACTGACTGAGCCACCCAGACGCCTTCCTGGTAACCATTTTACTCTCTGTCTTTACAAGATTGGCTGGAAAGAAATAATTATTGATGTGATAGAGGTGCTAATTACTGCTACAGTGGCAATCATGTTATAATTCATCAATGTTTGAAATCAACATGTTGTACATCTTAAATTTACACAGTGCTCTATGCCCAATACATTTCAATAAACACAAAACTTCCTCAGGCTATTAACCTTTACCTGACCCTGCCACACTGATCTCTCTTTACTGAATTCCCCACCTTGCCTTCAGGCAGCCTGTGATAAGATCTCATCCTGGCTTCCCATACCTCCCCAGGCCCTCCGAGGTTTAGACATCACATGGAATGTTACCAATAGCTCCCTGTCTCCCAAAATGTGTGCCCTGGACCAGCTGCCTCAGAATCACAGGAGTAGGAGTAAAAGAAGCAGAAGAAAGGAGATTTTTTTGTCTTCTTTTTACACACAGATTCTTGGGTCCAGTCCACCCAACCCTACCAAACCAGAATGGGAGGAGGAACTTCAGAAAGCTGCTGGCTTGTTTGTTTTTTTAATGTTTATTTATTTTGAGAGAGAGAGAGAGAGAGTACGCAAGCACAGGAGAGGCAGAGAGAGAGGGAGACAGAGAATCCTAAGCAGGCTCTACACTGTCAGCACAGAGCCTGACAAGGGGCTCAAACTCACAAACCTGAGCCGAAATCACGAGTTGGACACTTAAGGGACTGAACTGCCCAGGTGCCCCAGATAGCTGCGTTTTTAATCTCTGACCCGGATGATTCTGATACACAGAAAACCTCAGACTGGTGCTTCAGGCTTCCCAAATTCTTTCTTCTTCAAGACTCCAAAGATCAGAGACCTCCCTTCCCCCAATACGCAGTGTTATGCCCAGACCCTGGGCTATACACACTTACACAAATCACTGAAACACGCCCGCCCTACCCTTTCTCACCTAAAAGCAGGAGGCGGCGTCTGAATCATGAAGAGAAACAAGGCAGGACAGGTGATGAGCACAGGAGTGCTGCTCGCCTGCTGGGACTTAGGGGAAGCTAGAGGCTGCACGCTCTAAGGGGCCACTGCTCCTCGTAGTCAGTTGCAGCTGGGTGGGGGTACCATGTAGAGATGCCAGATGACCTGAATTTTTAAGGGATGCCAGGAATCTAGATTTTTATATAAGTTGTTCTCATTTTTAATTGCTGGATAAAAAAAATTTTAAGGGACCAAACAAAATGCATGTACAGGGCACATTCAGGCTGTGAGCCCCCATTTGCAACCTCTAGACCAGAGCTCCGTAGGGTGGCCTTTGGCACGAGGGTTCTGAGTTGTGTTGACCCTGAACCTCCCTGGCTGAATAAGTTGTTCTCTTGCGGATCGGAGAGTCTCTGCTGTTCCCTCTCCTTTCCAGGAAAACCAAAGTTGCTGGCTACCCAGCCCCCAGCCCCAGACACTGGGTATCTGATTGCCGGGAGGTGCTAGACCAGTGGTTCTCAAACCTTAGCACACATCGAAATCACACGGAGGGCTTGTTAAAACACAGATTGCTTGGGGCGCCTGGGTGGCTCGGTCGGTTAAGCATCCGACTTCGGCTCAGGTCATGATCTCACGGTCGGTGAGTTCGAGCCCCGCGTCGGGCTCTGTGCTGACAGCTCAGAGCCCGGAGCCTGTTTCAGATTCTGTGTCTCCCTCTCTCTCTGCCCCTACCCTGTTCATGCTCTGTCTCTCTCTGTCTCAAAAATAAATAAACGTTAAAAAACAAAAACAAACAAACAAAAAAAAAAAAACACAGATTGCTTGGCCCAACCCCCAAAGTTTCTGAGTCAGAAGATCTGAGCTAGGGCCTGGGAATCTGCACCTTTGACAGGATCCTGGGTGATGCTGCCCTTGCTGCTGCTCAGGGTCGGCACTTAGAGAACCACTCACTACCTAACATGTTTTCTTTCCCTTCAGGGCAGCACTCGGCCCTTCGCTTCTCTCTCGTTCGGAGTCACTTCAGCGGCACTCACTCCGAGCCTTTCCGGGGTGGCTCACGTGATCCGGCACAGTTTGGCGATACTGTCACTGCTGCGTGCTTGCCGCGTGCCAGCTCTTCAGCCCAGAGAAGTTCAGTAACTTGCTCAAAGCCACACAGTGAGTGGCAGAGTCGGAATTCAAATCCGAAGGGTCTGACTGCAGAGGCTGTTTGTCCTAGCATGCACAAACCAACTGGGGACCCTTCGGAGAGCAAAACAAGACCCTATTAATAATTCCATCTAGACAACAGGTGTAAGTCAGGACCCTCGCAGGCAAACTATGACATAAGGTTCTATGCGTTCTGTCATTTCAGTGTACTCTGAGTGGTCTACAAACACAACTATGTGGAAAGGGCACAGCCTTTGCAGCTAGTTGTGGTCCAGCTCAACTGAGCGAAAACGTGAAAGGACCTAGCTCAGGACCCGCTACGTGGTAGGAACTCAACAGATGTCTGTGTCCTTCAGTCAAGATTCTAAATCCTTACTGGGGAATAGAGACAAGTGTAACATACAGCCCTGATTCTTGAAGCCCTCAGAATACAGTGGATAGAAAAAAAAAAAAGAGTATTAATGCAAACGCTTAATAGATGATGCTAAGACTTTACTAATCCACCGCTGAGCATAACAGTTCGGAGAGGGTGACTCCTTCGGGTCTTAAATTATTAAGAAGGAGTGGGGTTTGAACTGAGTCTTGAAGACTGAGAAGACAGGAAGGCTGGCATTGGAGACAGCTAGAGAAACACGAAGTGTTTATGAGAAGTTAAAGGAAGACTAAGAAGCACCTCTGTGACAGAACTCTATTGGATGTTTTAACTCCATTCCAACCTTTGTAATTCTCCAGACAGAACAAAATAAGGAAATATCTTTACTTTATTTATTTTTAGTTTTGTATACCCTGTTATTATTTTGCACCCACTCACAAACCCCTAGAGAACCCCATGAGGACTTGATCCTCCAGGGCACAGAAATACAGACGGAGGTATTTCCGAGGAGAGTTGGCCTGTGGTTTTCAAGAACTTATGAATTTAGGGATTTTGAACAAAATCCTGCCCATCACAATGATTTTTACAGTAAGAGCAACAGCTGCTGGGTACTTCGTCCTCCTGATTTATGTAAAAAGGAAGGGCAATTTCATCATACTTTTGCTCCGTCCCAAGAGCGGGAAATTCTAAACAGGCTCAACACTGCCCTCTAGTGTGAAAAAAGGGACAGCAGTGGGAATCCTGGAGCGTTCCTGCCAAAGCTAGCTGGAAGGCTAGAGAAAAGGGAAGCAACGTTCTTGTAGCTGCAGAAGGTCCATGAATTAATAAATATCCAAGTGCCTTAAAAACGTACAGCTAAAAACGTCTATTATGGTGTTTCCGATAGAATATAATGTTCCCACTAGTCCCATGTGATAATCCATTTATACAGCCCCTCTGAGGACCCATGCATGGTTAAGTAAGGAGTTTTCTGCACACCATGCTCCCAAGCACCCACTACAGAATCAAAGTGTTTAGTAAAAGCTCAAACCGTACAGGCTCTGGGAAGTTATACAAGTGATGAAATCTCATTTCCCACACAGATGCGTGTGACCACTGAACATTTTTCTGTTTTGTTTTCTTATAAATCCATGCCATCCCTTTGGACAACTGTTCATGGAACATACTTTGGGCAATGCTAGAGGAACAACCACAAGGTTCTTGCCTTAAGCTTCCTATATGATGAAAGAATTCCTGTCCCATAGTCTTTGATGCTTCACTTCACTTTCAGAGATTGAACTCAATAGCAAACCGGTAGAGCTGACTAAGGTACGAAAGGGCAGAAGAACAGGGTGACGACTGAAACCAAATACCTAGTCCAGGGCACCAAGGACTGGAAGATCCTACAAGAGGCTGAGAGGTCGTCTAGTTCTCCCCAATCCCCACTCCATCTTAGTCTTTAGGCATGACACAAGCTTCTCACTTCTCCTAATACGTTATACTATCTATCTCCGTTCAACTGAGGCTGAGTTTAAGTGTCCTCTTTAAATTTTCTCACGACTGGGGCGCCTGGGTGGCGCAGTCGGTTAGGCGTCCGACTTCAGCCAGGTCACGATCTCGCGGTCCGTGAGTTCGAGCCCCGCGTCGGGCTCTGGGCTGATGGCTCAGAGCCTGGAGCCTGTTTCCGATTCTGTGTCTCCCTCTCTCTCTGCCCCTCCCCCGTTCATGCTATGTCTCTCTCTGTCCCAAAAATAAATAAACGTTGAAAAAAAAAAAATTTAAATTTTCTCACGACTCGGCCCCACTGAGTATGTCCTTTTCAGGTAGGTTACCCTTTCATTTATTCAGCAAAGCCATATGGAACACTGCTATGTGCATAACATGGCACCAGAAACACAGATCTGAAAAAAACAAAGAGGGTACTCTCAAGGAGCCCTTAATTTCTACAGCTGGAGGAAGACGTGAAGAGCGGAAGACACAAGTTCTGTTCTGAAGATGACCTCGATAGATGAAGATAGAGTACGTTGCAAATACATTGTCTTTTAAAGCACATCCAATAGGGTACTCACTGTGGTTGCATGGAGAGCCTAGAACAAAGCCTAGTTCATGGTAAGCATTCTGTAGATATTAGCTTTCATTGTTGTTGTTATTACTACTACTGTATCATGTTGCATTTATTTTGAATTGTTTTATTCTCATTTGCTGTCCAAGAAAATAGAAGGGTGAGATGCTAAGCTATTCCACAAGTGGTTTAGTTGGTTAAGTCACTCCTTTACTCGGTGACTGGTAAATACCAAAGCCAATGACACTTTATTTCTCTGCCTGCAGAACGATGCTACCAATAACTCTCTTTTTGGCTGATTTCATTGATTCATGACTTTTTTTTCTTCATTCATTAAATCAAGTACTTATGGAATTCTCAACATATGCTGGAGTTCCTGCTAGGAACAGAGAATATAGTAATAAACTAGACCAATATGGTCTCTGCCCACCTGTTAAGCTTGGCCTCCTGTTTCTGGAATGGCGAATATCACTGTGCTTACTTGGCATTATGTCTGGTTTCGTAGGCACCTTCAGAAACGTCTGCTGAATGAGTTAATGAATGGAGGAATCAATTAGAAGTATTATTACTGAAATTCCGCTTGCTACATAAGGAGTAATAATGATGAAAAGAAGGGGAATAATCAATAATGTGTGTGAATTAATGAGCTTCTGTTATGTGATAAACATGATACCACAAACTTTATAATCATTGTCCTCTTAGCATTTAGTATCATATTCTCATTTTAGATATGAGAAAAAATGAAGTTCAAGGATACTAAGCGACTTTCCCAGGACTTCAAAGCTATAAGAACAGATAGTAAAGGAACCAGTGGCCTGAGAACACATTCACCTTTTCCTTCCCTTTAAGGGGAAATTTCATTCTTTCCTCAGATCCTATTTTTGTTATTGGGGAACACGGTCTTCTTTTTCAGACTAAACTGAGAATGGATGAATGGTGCATTCTACCTAATGTGTTGCAGCTGAAGGTGGGTACCGTGGCAGCTGAAATTAAGGCCCTGAAGGCAATCGTTACCAGCCCCAGCCTAACAGGAAACCAGGGCAGCTCTGATAATGCAGTCTTGATTCCCTCCAACATTTTCCCAATAAAGTGAAACATACAACATGTTCCTTGACACCAAAAGGCCAGGAGTCTCTGTGATGAGTGAGACTGGATGCAGACCTCAGTGCCACAATAACGGGGCGAAAGGAGGTTGAAAGTCACATAGTCAACCGTTTGCTTGATGCATCCGTCCCCACCAACTGCCCCCTGGCCTGTGTTCTCACACCCCTGGGGCTGGAAAGTCTGCCGTACGTTGAGCTGAGACCTGCTCCAGGTGGCTTCTACTCGTTGGTTTTAATTTTGGGGTCACCCAGAAATCTGATGTGCTATTCACATGATTAGTGTTTCCATATTGTTCTCACACTCCTTGTCATACCACGCACTAAAACAATTATACACTTAATAATTATTCTTTCAACTCATTGTAACTTAAACACCTGTTTTAATCTCAAAAATTAAGCAACGAGGGGTGCTGGGTGAATCAGTGGGTTAAGTGTCCGACTTCGGCCCAGGTCATGGTCTCGCAGTTTGTGAGTTTGAGCCCTGCGTTGGGCTCTGTGCTGACAGCTCGGAGCCTGGAGCCTTCTTCACATTCTGTGTCTCCCTCTCTCTCTGCCCCTCCCCCACTCACGTTCTGTCTTTCTCTCCCTCTCTCTCTCTCTCTCTCTCAAAAACAAAACATTAAAAATTTTTTATAAAAAAATTAAGCAATAACATCTGTGAAATCATAGGTTTGATATGTTCATTCTGTATTTCTCTAATAAATATTAATTATATTATCAGCATTTTATTAATTACATGTATTATCTGTATTAGTGTATTATTAATGTGTTAATGGTGTATGGATATCTCATTTTGGGAAACACCATACGTGTCCCTTCTCTATACAGTAGTCCCCTCTTTATCCATGGGGGATACATTCCAAGACCCCCAGTGGATGCCTGAAACAGCAGATACCACTAAACCCAATGGTTCTTGAAATTAGCTTTAATATACAAGTGCTTTGGATTACAAGCATGTTTCCAGAATGAATTATACTCGCAAACCAAGGTTTTACTGTATCTCACTGTACTGTATTCACCCTTCTTCTTATAATGATGTGAGATGATGAAATGCCTATGTGATGAGATGAAATGAAGTGAATGATGTAGGTATTGTGACTTATTTTGGGCTATCGACCTTCTGAGAATATGTCGGAAGGACAATCTGCTTCTGGACCCTGGCTGGCCATGTGTAACTGAAACCATGAAAAGCAAAACTATGGATTAGTGGAGGACTATACAGTATTTGAAAATAACTACCAGAGGTTTCATTAGAACAAATATCCCCAGCATTATGTAAAATTAATTTACTACCTTGGTTATTTGCCTTCAGTTTGTCTATATGCCTATTTAGGTTTGGGAAGGCCAGTCTCATAAAATTCTCTCATTACTTATGGTTGATTTTATCAATACAATCTGTATTTTCATTAGCTTTTTTAGCAAACTACTGTATGTATTTCTAAAGACTTCACTGCTCCTTAACATCTCTAAGCCTTATTTTATCCATGTCAGTGTTATAACATCTTGATATAATTGACATATAATGTTGTGTAAGTTTGTGGTGTACAATATTTTGATTTGATACACTTACTGCAAAAGCTGACATCTTCATCACCTCACATAATTATCATTTCTTTTTGTGGTTTAAGGTCTACTCTCTTAACACTTTGAACAACATAATTCAATATTGTTAACTACAATCCCCATGCTGCATGTTAGATCTCCAGAACTTATTCATCTTATAATTGGAAGTTTGTTTCCTTTGACTGTCATCTCCCCATTTCCCTCATCCTCCCAGCCCCTGGCAAACCACTATTTCATTCTCTGTTTCTACAATTTCAGCTTTTTCAGATTCCACATGTAAGTGATATCACACAGTGATGTCATATGTTGTCTTTCTCTTTCTGATTTATTTTACCTAGTTTAGTGCCAAATGGAAGAAGATATAAATCAATTAAAATATTTTGTGTTCCAGGATTTCAAGAATAAATATTGTTAAAAAGTCTAAATTACCCAAAACCATCTAGAGATTTAATGTAATCTCTATAAAAATCCCAATGGCATTTTTCACAGAAATAGAAAAGTAATTCTAAAACTTGTGTGGAACCACAAAAGCCCATGAATAGCCAGTGCAATCCTGAGAAAGAAGATCAAAGCTTGAGGAATCACACTTCTTGATTTCAAACTAAACCAAAAATCTATCGCAATCAAAACAGTATGGTATTGGCATAAAAATAAACATGTAGACCAATGGAACAGAATTGAGAGCCTCGAAGAAAACTCTTACATATACTATCAACTAATATTTGATAAGACGGCCAAGAACACTAAGTGAAAAAGCATAGTCTCTTCAGTAAATGGCACTAGGAAGAATGGATATTCACATGCAGAAGAATGAAATTGGGTCCCTATATTACACCACTCACAAAAATTAACTTAAAATGCATTACAGACTTAAACATAACACCTGAAACCATAAAACTCCTAAAAGAAAACACAGGGGTAAAGCCCTTTGCCATGACACCAAAAGCCCAAGCCACAAAAGCAAAAATAAACACGTGGGACTACATCAAATTGAAAAGCTTCAGTACAGCGAAAGAAACAATCAATAAAATGCAAATGCAACCTATGGGAAGGAAGAAGATATTTGCCAACGATACATCTGATAGGAAGTTAATACCTGAAATATGTTAGGAACTTCTACAACTCAATAGCAAAATCCCAAAACAATCCAATTAAAATAGGCACAAGGCCTAAATAGGCATTTCTCCAAAGAAGACATACAAATGGCCAATAAATACACTAATAGGTGTATCATCAAGGAAATGCAAGTCAAAACCGCAACAAGATATCATCTCACCTCTTAGAATGGCTCCCATCAAAAAGACAAGACATAGCAAGTGCTGATGAAGGTACGGGGAGAAAAGGAGGCCTTGCGCACTGTTGGTGTATGGCTCCCATAGAAGATAGCACGGAGGTTCCCGTAAAAATGAAAAATAGAACTACCGTATGATGCAGCAATTCCACTTGGCATATATTATCCAAAGGAAATAAAATCAGAATCCTGAAGACAGAATCTGCACTTCATGTTCTTTGCAGCATTATTCACAACAACCGAACTATGGGAATAACTGAAGTGCCCACGAATGCGTGAATGGTTAAAGAAGATGTGGTGTATGTCTACACAATGGAAGATCATTCAGCCATGAGAAAGGAGATCCTGCTACTTGCAAGAACATGGATGGACCTTTTCATTCCTTTGGAAGCAAGTACAAGAGCTTGCATTGGTCCTTACTGTATCTTATCTTGACCTATCAATTTAACCGGTAAAGGTATATGTTGGTTCTGATTCTGTTGGTTCTCTCTCCTGGCCTCTAGCTATCTACAGATTTGATAAACATGCATTCTGTATCTTCATCCAAATCATTGACAGGCATGTGGACCTAGGAACTTACTTCTAGGTTGATATTAATCCATCAATCATCTTACTTTGAGTACTGAGTTCTATAACTGAATCCGTGTTTTTTCATTATTAGACTTCTCATTATTTAGTAACGACGTATATAATCCTCTGGTAATGACTCAGACATACTTAAATACTGCTCCATATGTACTTTGATTTTTTTAAGATTATTAAAGAGTTTTTTAAAGACCATTCATCCCTGGATGTTACAAATAAGGTTTATTGAGTACCTGGCTACTCACTCACTCAACCAACCTCTTGACATAAATTGAGCATTTGAAATATAATCGACTCATGGGGTGACTGGGTGGCTCTGTTGGTTAAGCCTTGAAGGGCCCAGCTTCGGCTCAGGTCGTGATCTCATGGTTTGTTAGTTCGAGCCCTGCATTGGGCTCTCTGCTGTCAGTGCAAAGCTCACTTCGGATCCTGTGCCTTCCTCCCTCTCTCTGTCCCTCCCCTGCATGTGCCTTCTCTCTCTCAAAAATAAATATTTTTTTAATTAATTATTTAATTAATTAAAATACAATCAACTTAAGTCATTACTGTCCTTAAGATACAGGGGAAGGGTTTCTGAAAGGTTATAAAACCATCAAAGTAGCCTATACAGTAGGTGGAGAAACTGAGATTCAGAGAGGGGTCTGTCTGACATCAAAGCACGATCCATTTCTGTTCTAAGATGGTAGGCTCAGAATGGAAATTGGGTTTGGAGACTGGGCATGTCTGCTCTCAGGTTTGCCTGATAAAGTTTCTGCATTGGCAAAGCTAATATGTAACAGCTACCTTGAAAAATATTAAATCCTATGCTAAGCAGCTTGATACGGAAACATTGAAGCCCTTACTCAGAAAATCTGCACAGAAGAGAGGCTCATATAGAAGTGAGGATGAGGAGGGGTGCCTGGGTGGCTCAGCCAGTTAAGCCTCTGACTTGGGCTCAGGTCATGATCTCGTTGCTTGCGGTTCAAGCCCCACATTGAGCTGTGTGCTGACAACTCAGAGCCTGGAGACTGCTTTGGGTTGTGTGTCTTCCTCTGTCTCTCACCCTCTCCCCTGCTCGCTCTCTCTCTCTCTCTCTCTCTCTTTCTCTCTCAAAAATAAACAAACATTTAAAACATTTAAAAAAAAAAAAAGAAGTGAATATGTGGCGTACTCTGACCTTGTGCACCTTGTGCGGAGTCTCTGTGTGGAAGCTAGGAGCAGAGGACAACATCAGGAGGGGTGCATGTTTGTTTCGCACATTAGAGCGATACTTCTAAAGGCTGGTGCGCTAAGCCAGAAAGCGAAATTTAAAGTGAGTTTATCTGCAGTCTTTAACTGTGACACAATTCCATAGGAAGAAGAAAGAAGTGTTTTCTGACTTGATCCCCCAATCCCGCAGCTGGGGCCGCTGTAGCTGCCACTGTCTTGCTTCTACTGGATGAGTAACCCAGTAATGCCATCTCTAACCCCGGGACTCCTCCAACCACATTCGTGGACACATCTGCAATCCAGCTCTTTTCCCTTAAGAGTTGCTGTCCTAGAAACAGGGTTGCATTCTTCATCCCATCCTACAGAGGCTACAGAGGGCCAATCAACATGGGAACCATTTCAAAGCGACGTAGGAGACTGATGGCTCCCAAAGGAAAGACAAGCTACTGGCTGTGCCATATGGACTTCAGTTACTGGATATTCATTCACCCCTTTGGGAGAGAGTTGAGATGGCTGCTTTTCAATGGGTACAGCCTCTCTGCAACCTTGGCCCTATTTCATAGCTCTTAGAGGGTGGGTAGCAAGCAAACTTTTCCAGTAGAAGGCTGTGTTTCTGGGTGCCAAAAATGCACTTGGCCATGGAACCGTTGCAGAAGGCCTCTGGGGGAGCCTCTGTGTTTTTGCATGGTTGTGGGTTGCTAGGTCTGGGATAACCTGGGGCAGGCTGCATTGCTCACCAAATCCTTAAATGAAGTGCTTCAGCAACGGGAACACAGGATAAACTCGCCTGACTTTTCTGTCATGGTTGGCAAAGCCAACAATATAGCTGCCATGTCAAAGATCTCATGCAAGGTATGTCCAGCTGAAAGCATGGAACGAGTTGGTCAGACCAGATGGCTGGTCAGTGTGGGAGAGAGCCAGTCATCTACCAATGCTTGTTTAAGGTAATCTAAAACATTTTTTAATAATAATTTTATTAAAACAACTCTCCACCTGCTTCTAAATAGCAGAGAAGCCAAGTATACATAACTAGGGAGAATTTCCTTACAGTGGAAACTGTCTTGCACACATTGTTTTCTTCTGTGATCCAGTAACTACGCTCCGCAGAGAGATCAGGGTGAGACTTCCCAGGAGGTACCACATCAATGATGCCAGTGCCAGCCTGGAGTCTCAGAGAACCTGAAATCTTATTTGATTTATAACGTGATCTGCTTGGTTGCTAGAACAAACAGAACGCCCTCAGGCAGCCTTAATGAAAGACTTAGGTCAGCATCCTTCTGGGTGTGGTCCCTCCGCCCAGTAAGTGAATCTTTCCTGCTTTAGATGGATGTCTCTGAAACCACGAACCAACTTGTTGGGATGGTGGGATGGAAAGCTCAGAGAACTTTCTTTAGCCTCTGGGGATTGGCATTGGGGGTTCCATATCTGTCCCCAACCCAACAGCAAGGGAAGTCTGTCTCCACAGCTGCCCAATGTGCCCCGATACACATGGAAATTAAGGTGTACTTAGAAGATGTCCAGACAATACGATGGGAGTGACTGTTACGATGCCCTTCCCCTTCTCTGGCTGGAATTATTGCCACAATCTCCTAATGATTCCCTTCTTCCCCTCTTATGCCCTCAGTCTGTTCTCAGCATAGCAGCCAAAGTCATGCTGTTCAGACCTAAGTCAGATCATGTCACT
The DNA here is from genome assembly GCF_028749965.1 of Puma concolor. Lineage (NCBI taxonomy): Eukaryota > Metazoa > Chordata > Mammalia > Carnivora > Felidae > Puma > Puma concolor. Next base: position 19,164,506 of record NC_141673.1, on the reverse strand, counting down.
GCTCTGTCCAGAACCTTCCAAAGGCTTCACACACCACTCAGAGTAAATTAAAAGGCAAAGTCCTCACGATAACTTATAAGGCCTTATTGATTCTAACCTCATCTCCCACTGCTCTTTTCTTTCATCTTCTTTGCTTAACCACACTGGTCTCCTTGCTCTTTCTTGGGCACATTCCTGCCTCTAGGTCCCCATTGTCACTTTCTCATTGCCTAACTATATGAGTTGTGCTTGATTTGTTTCAATACAATCTTCTCAGTGAACCTTTTCTGACCTTCCTAACCTACCAGAACCACCTTCCATTTCCTTAATTTTTCACCCTAGCATTTATCAATGTCTAACATACTATAAATTTCACTCATCTGTTTCATTTATCATTTGTCTTTTCTGGACAAACTATCTCTGGGGGCAAGGATTTTTGTCTAATTTGTTCTCTGTTGAGCCTCCGTGATCTAAAGTGTGTCCGTTATAAGCCCTCAGCAAATATGTGTCCAATAAATGAATTATATTATTTAAAATTCTCAAAAAACTTGTGAAGCAGGTTCTGCTATGTTCATTTCACAGATGAAGAAAGTAAGGCTTAGAGAGGTTAAGTGACTTGCCCAAGGTCACACTGATGGTCGTTAATGTTTCTTTGCCCTGATCACTTAACTGCAGGGTATCACTATACTTCTCCTGCCAGAATGCATAATATGTAATACTTCTAAAATCGGTAGCTTTCAGGTATCGTCCTACCTAGTCCCTTCCACATCAATTCCTAGAGACTAAAGTTATCAGCATTTGACCGTAACTTCTCTTAGGCCTTCCAAAGTAGAGTCATACATTTCCATGGTGTAACTCATTCTCTGTCCTCAACGGGCCGATGAGATAAAGAGCTCTCTTTTAGCCTAATCCAGGCTGATACTAAAAGGAAATCCTACAAATGATAACATTCTAGGTGCAATTTCTGTAGCCTATTGGGGATAAAAAAGACTTTATAAAGCTTTCTTCTTGTGTATTCTTCCTGACTACTCCAGGTAAGAATGTTGACCCTAGACTCAGAAATACCTAATTCAAATTTCAATTCTGTGCTATACTCACTGAGTGACCAAGGGCAAACTACTTAGATATATTTTTGACAAGACTTCTTAACCAATAAAATAGTTTTGTACCACAGAGGATGATTGTAAAGAATGAATGATATTATATTCCTGAAGCCTTGGTGAACGTGATGAGAATGCACAGAACATTTCAATATAATAAGGACATGTAGCATAATTGTCCAGAATAGGAATCTAAAGATGTCCCCATGAACTAGTGGCTTGTCATCATTCCATAGTTATAGCCACACCCTTGATTCCAGAAAACCTAACTCATAAATGAATCCACTGTTGACACATTGGCCCAATGTGAGTTAATCCATCACCATGGCTAAAAATAACAGGAAATCATCAAATTATCAATCAATCAAAAATGTTAACAAACTTCTACTATGTTGTCTTCATTACCAAGTCCTGAATTTAAAAAAAAATTCTCATGAATCTTACAGTATATTTGCATATTTGCAGAGATAAATGCTTATGAGGGAATGAAAGACTAAGAGCACCCTATAGTAAATGGGTAAGGCCAAGGATAACAACAATAGCCATGAGCATTAAAGGGGTAGAGATCTTTTTCAGAAAATGAGGATTCAGAGTAGAGGTGATACGTTGGGCTAGCTTACACGGAAACTGGATCTGAATAGGGAGCAGGAAAACAGGTGTGTCATTGGAAGAATAGGTTAGCCTGAAAGGTGAGGCTGAAAAGGAGGGATAGAGTCAGAAGCTAGAAGGCCTTGAATAACAGTTGAAGAACTTTAGTCTTAATCTTACAAGAAATGGGAGAGTGGGTCAATGTTTAAGAAGAATGACATGGAATCAAGAAACTTGGAATGTTGGAGCTGGAAGTCACCTCATCCAGTTGAGCCTCCAGCTGGGGGTCAGGAGGAAATTGAGATCCAGAAACAAGGAAGTGACTTGACCAAGAGACCATATCAGTCAATCCATGACAACACCAAGACCTCAACTTCGGTCTCTGTCTCCTAGTCTGGTATTCTTTCTACCATGTCATCTCATAAAAGGGCAGTGCATCCATGACTAATTTTAAAAGTCATGAAACAAAAAAAAATCCTATATCTCTCATCCTATCTCCTTACATGTGAGACAATGAGCAATGTACACTTCTTATTGCTAAATTTTATTTTATTTGGTTTCATTTCATTTCATTCTATTCTATTCTATTCTATTCTTTAAAGTTTATTTTTGAGAGAGAGTCCAAGCAGAGAAGGGACAGAGAGAGAGAGAGAGAGAGGACCCAAACAAGCTCCTCCATGCTGCCAGTGAAGAGCCCAACACAGGGTTTGAACTCATGAACTCTGAGATGATGACCTGATCTGAGATCAAGAGTCAGACGCTCAACCGACTGAGCCACCCAGATACCCCATCATATTGCTGAATTTTAAAATCAGCATTAAATGGTCTAAGATAATCAAGTCTTGTATTCTGGTGAGCAAAAGAGAGGAACAAGAGTTAACACAGCCATCTATGCTTGCCTTTCCAATAGCCTGAAGTCAAATGACACCTGCTTTTGCTTCACATTTGCTTCACTTCCCCTTGAAATTCCATTTATTCCCCTCACCCACTATTCAATAAGAAGGTCTTAATTGCAGGCCCTGTCTACATCATGTCTAAGCCTTGTGACTAGGTCCTGGCTTGCTAATAGCCAAGTTGTTGTTGTTGTTGTTGTTGTTGTTATTTTAAGAAACTAGAATTGATTAGGCCTTGATTGGAATAAAATTGTTTTTAAAACTTACATATTGAAATAAAGTCTACACTTCTGCTTGGTGTGCTGAGAGGAGCCAAATAAGAAGTTGATAGCGAAATTGTTGTCCTTCCACATGGCCGAGGAACCACATGGGAACGTGATTTGCCTGGACCAAGAGGTGATGATGGACCTGGCAATGTGATAGGCTGGATGCTGGATGGGGATCGGGTGAAGACACAGAATGTTTCTCCAGAAATTATTTCCTGGAAACAATATAACCTCACTGTACTGAACCCTTGGTTGTGCTTTTGTTTGTACGTCTATAACATAAGGGTGGGCCAGTAAGTGATTGAACTAGATGAGAGGATGGTCTTTGAGATGCATTGAAGCCTTATAATAACTTTATTAAATTTTAACCAACATATGTCACAATCAGCTTTTCAGAATTTCAGTCGTTAGGTCTATGCAGTCTTGCACTGTCCACGCTCTCATGCCTCATACTATATCCCATACTTACACATCACAATGCATTAGCATATTAAAGGCCCCAAGAAGGTCGACACTAAGTAAGCTTTGCTCAAGCAGCTGTCGCCTAGACTTAGTTCATCATGGCATCCTTTCTTTCCCCTTAAGAAATTCTTAGCCTAGTTTTCCTAAGTTTATCAGGAAGACAACAATGAATAAAAAACAAAGAATAATTACCTGTAGAACAAGGTAATTATCTGCTAACAAGGAAACATGATCCAGTTGTCAGCAGTCTCTAGAGGAGAAAAACAGGAGGTGATAAATATAATCTGTAGTCACATAGGAAAGGCTATATGAAGGGGTGTGTATGGAAAAAGCTAAACATGACTTATGTTTTGACATTCAGAAATGATTCCAGAACAGCTCACCTTCTAGCTTGCTAAAATAATGTTGTCCTAGAAAGTCCAGGGATTCTGAAGATAAATTCCTATTTAAAACAAATATTACTACATTTGTACAAATAGGTTCAAATATCACAAAGGATGCATTCACAGCAGAAACACCAAAGTCAGATAAATTCCCTATGATATGAACAACCCCCATTTGCAAAACCATGTAGTCAATAAAGTTTTTTCTTATACATTATCATGTTTGAGTCACTCAGCCATTCTGACTTTTACTTCCAGTTTGTAAAGAAGTGAAAACTCAGAGAGGCTAAGTATAGTGGATGGGGTGTGCTACCCCCATTCCCCTTAGTCCCAAGACTCCCCTCATCAGCCAACATTGTAAGCTGCCAATGGATCATAGCTGAGCCCCTCCCCGGGAGAGAAAGCTGCCTCATACAAAGTCAATGTCCCCCTCCCAAGATAGCCCCCATCTACTGACCTATCAAGAAAAGGGTACAAAGTGTCCCCCTTGCCTCCATTCAGAACATCTCTAAAGGGCCACCCCAGATTCACTGTTCTTAAACTGTGCCACGATACCCTTTTTACTTCATCCCAGTCCTCACTCCCTCTTAGGTATAGATGCTCAGTGCTTCCCCAGTTAAATTCCTGCATGCAAATCTCCACCGCACAACCTGGTGCCTGGGGAACAAAACCTAATGACTCCAACTAACCTGACTAAAGTCACCCTCCTAGCAAATAACAGAACCAGAATGCACATTCCATGATCTATCAGCACAGCGATCTGCTGTGCTATGGACCTATGTGGACCTATGAATGGATGGTGACCCCTGCACCCACATCTCCTGCCATTAGACACCTTATTTGCTAACTCCAGTCACACTGGCCTCCTTTGCCTTCTTTGAACATGATGCCAATCCCAACTTAGGGCTTTGCATCTCCTTTTCCCTCCATCTGGAAATGTCTTCCTCCAAATTATTACATGACTGACTCTTTCTCATCATTCAGGGCTCAGATCCAGGGGGATATCAAAGATGCCTTCCCTGGCCACATAAGGTAGCCTTCCTATTCTAGTCTTTCTTCCTTAACACACTCTCTGCTACGTATTCATATTAGCACTTACCACTCTAACATTATCTTATTCTTTTTTGTGTGTATTGTCTTCTCCCTTAGCGCCTGATCTCCATAAAAAAGTAATCCCCATGAAAGAAGGGCCTTTATGAGTATTCTCAGTGCTTTTGAATAGTGGCTCTCAGAGTGTGATCCAGAAACCCCTGATCAAATCATTTTCATAATAATAAGACATTAAATGTCTTTTTTTTAGTGTGTTGACATTTTGCAGGGATTGTGGGAAAACAATGGTAGGTAAAACTGCTGGTTTCTTAGCACAAATCATGCAGTGGCCATTAAGCCTCACAGACAGTCATTCCTTCTCTGTAATGTCCTCACAGGAAAGGGGGAAAAAAAGGCAGCTGCATTAAAGAATGTCCTTGATAAAGCAATAAAAATTGTTTAAAACTTGTGATTCTGGAGTACACATTCTTTTAATATTCCATCTCACGTGAGGCACCCGGGTGGCTTCGTTGGTTAAGCAGCCACTGTCGGTTTCAGCTCAGGTCGTGATCTCATGGTTTGTGGGTTCGAGAGCCCCGTCGGGCTCCTCGCTGCTGTTGGGGAGACTGCTTGGGATTTTCTCTCTCCCCCTCTCTCTGCCCCTCCCCTGCTCATGCTCTCTCTCTCTCTCTCTCTCAAAATAAATAAATAAACTTTAAAAAAATTAAATTCCATGTGATTAAAGGAAAGCACCGGTAAGGCATACTCCCTCAATAACAAAGCATAATGACTATCTTGAGGAAAAGCCTTTTTGTGTGATTGTGTGGTTATAAGCTTCACTGGCTCTATTTTTCATGGAACCCCATTATTACTTGAAAGAACAACCAATAGTTAAACTATGGTTATTACATTTGGGTAAATGGTAGATATTATCTCAAAAATGAATGAAAATGCCACTTTGAGGAAAATAACTGACAGTATACTTGCTGATGATAAAATTAAAATTTTCAAGTGAAAATGAGAATTTTGGAAAATGGCATCTACCACTATCATTCTGACAGCTTCTGGAGACTTAAAAACTTTACTGATGAAACCGATAGTGATATTAACAAATACGTATTTTTAAAATATAGTACATATAACCTTTTGTAATGCGTCAACTTTTAGACTATCTGAATAACTCAGTGAACTATCATTTTCCAAGTGAAGAATGCATAAAGTTACAAAATTATGCATGGTTAAAAGATCAATTCCAAGTACTGAGATAGAACAATGGATTTTTTTTTTAATTTTTAATTTAATTTTTTTTTTTTTTTTGAGAGGGAGAGACAGAGACCATGTGAGTGGGGTAGAGGCAGAGAGAGAGAATCCCAAACATGCTCCGAGATGCCAGTGTGGAGCCCGATGTGAGCCGTGAGATCACAACCTGGGTGGAAGCCAAGAGTCAGATGCTCAACCTACTGAGCCACCCAGGCCCCCCAGACCAATGGATTTTAATGTAATAGAGTATGAAAAGTTAATTGCTATGGTTTTAAACTCTTCATTGCAACTAAGTTTTAAAAACATACCATGAATTGAGTTTATTTTAGCATCAAAGAAGATTATCTATAATGATCTAAAAAGGGTATTAAAATACTTTCCCTTTCCCAACTTACATAACTATATGAGAAACAGATTTCCTTTATATACTTTAACCAAAACATGTATCATCAGATTGAATGCAGTTATCAGATGAAGCCAGAAAATGAAGAAATTTGTTTTTTTTTTAATGTTTATTTATTTATTTAGAGAGAAAGTGTGCATGCAAGTGCACATGAGTAGGGGCAGGGGGAAAGAGAGAGGGAGAGAGAGAATCCCAAGTAGTCTCCGTGCTGTCAGCACAGAGCCTGATGTGGGTTTTGATCTCATGCACTGTGAGATCATGACCTGAGCCGAAATCAAGAGTCAGATGTTCAACCGACTAAGCAAGCCACTCAGGCGCCCCTAAAGAAATTTTTAAAAATGCAAAACAATGTCACCTTTCTAACTACTTTTTGTGGTTTTGAAAAACAAAGGCATAATATGGTATTTATAAATATCATTTGCATTAACATATAATCAATTTATCATTGTTAAAGTCAACTGATCAATTTTTAAACATTTTTTGGTTTTAACTTGTACATTGATAAATATTGATAGATATAACTCACATAAACAAAAGCTCTTTGGGGTCCTCAATAATTTTTAAGTGTGTAAGGGGGATCCTGAGACCAAAAAGTTTGAGAAACTGGCTTGGAATCAGTGCTGGCATAGAGTTGACTTCGAAAACTATTTGCTGAATGATTCCAATATTTATAAAAGGAAATAGGTAATAAAAATATACTCCCGATTGGATTATAGATCATGTCTGTGCGCATTACAGAAATAGAATATTGTATTCATCCGAGTGAATGTGTATACTATCCCTGTGGCTCAAATTAGGTAGCTGTCAAGAAAAAGAGTATCCATCCCAAGTTTGATGGTCTTGAAAGGAAATATCCATTTCCTACAGACAGCCAAAATCTCAGGTATTTTTAGAATGCAGGAAGTCTGTCGGCTTAAAATTAGTTCTCATAGGCCTGGCCTGGCCCAGTGGTGTTCTTCACTTGTAGCCAAGGAACATTTATGAAAAGGAAGAATTCAGCACAGCCCCAGACGGCTAATGAGTTCATATCTATTCTCCAACCATCAGATTGCCTGAAGACATGGCGGAAAGTGCTGTTTGAACAGAAAATGTGCTTTGGAAACCCAGACGCTTGAAGTGTCTCTTTAATGGAGTTGTGTCAAATCAAATTTATAGGCAGGACTGCTAAGCTCCCTTCTTCCTCGAGCTACCCTCTTGAGCCATGATAACCAGAGAGAAGCAAAAAACCCTGAGATTATCATCAGAATGGGGGACCTTTTGCCAGTGCCAATATTATGAAAGCTAAAATTATGAGAATATTGAGACTCAAAGATGACGATGGGGCTTTCTGCCCAACATTTTCTGGAGCTGGCCCTGGGACTTTCAACAGTTTTAAAGCAGGCTTATTCTATGGCTGGCAGATTTTGAGCAACAGTCCAGACCAGCTTTCATAAGAAGAGTGCAGGAGGTTTGCCTCAAATTTTGGAACACGAAGATTGCTTATATCTGAATTACAGAAACATCTTGATGAACTAGAACCAAAGCCAAAAAACATTTCAGTTGGACAGACACTTTTTATCCTACATTTAAAAAATGAAGTGATAGGGAAACCAAGTGACACAAACAATTCCATAAAAGAGAAAGGACACTTACAGAGAATATCCATATCTCTCAACCCGGTCTTCTGTACTTGCTGTGTTGAGTGCGATGGATAGAGTAGCAATTATGGCTCAAAATGATGATTCAGAGAAAGCAGGCACTTGCCAACTCCTTATGCATCTTAGGAAGTTAAGAGGTACAATTTATTATTGAAAGCTTTGCATCATGTCTTGAGATAACTGGGAGGCCTATGAGGTTTTATGAGGCTAGGCGACAAATTAGCTAGACACATTTCCCTAGCATGACATAATCACACTGATAGATACTATCGGTTAACAAATGGTTTGTTACTCATAACAGCTAAGATACTAAAAGTGGGATACAAGATCATCTCTATCATAGCAAGATGGAGATAATATTTTTTTAAAATCTAATGTACTTTACTGTCTTTTTCTTCTACGGTCTTGACCCTCACCCTGCTTGACTGGTCATTCATTTGATGGGGAAATGGGGATGTCACAAAGGAGTTGGCAGTTAACGTTCATTAAAAATAAGATTTCAAAGCAAGAAAGAGGGTGTGGTATTGGAGTTTTTGTTCAGAAGGCTTTCCAGTCCTTCTGTCTCCCTTTTAGCATGGGCCGTTCCCAGAAGACTCAGCCCTGAGATATCACCTGAAGGGTGGTGAATATGCCTCTTCTATATGTTATAGAACTTGGAATTCATAGTAATAGAGTATGATAAAAAGGTCCAAATAAAAGTCATATATCTCTCCCAATACACCGAGGCACCAATCTCAGGAAAAAAAAGAAAGTAGAGACAGAAAGCAAAGCAGATAGACTATGTGCCCTGATATTCTCTTCCCCCTAACTTTGGCTTGGAAAAGGGAAGGTACATTAGGAAGGTGGAGATAACCCTGAAGAAAGAGGAGATCTCTGATCTTTCACTCCCCTTTTGAGGCTCTGGGAAGGTGTCAAATCACAGGCATTCCCATGGCATCCTGAGACATAGCTGCAACAAAATAGGCTTGAGAGACAGTGTGGTCAGGCTGAAGGTGGCCTTGAGTTGAAATTTTTTTTAGGCTACCTTATGTTCCCATTTGGGGTAAATATGGCATTGAGAGCCAAGAGGACTGTGGTGGGGTCCTTTCCATGGCTGGTGAGTGAAAGGACCCTGCAAGAGATAAAGGTGGGCCTTTATACCGGGAAATAAGAAGAAGCCAAGTTAGCAAAGAGGAGAATGAATGACCCTCCCTAAGAGCACTGCCCAGGTCAAAGAATACTTCGCATTAGAAGCCAGCTTTCCCCCTACTGCACAAGGTCATATGAGCCACCCTTTGCCCTCTGTACACCCAGATTCCTCTTGCAGAAGAATCAGAGAGATGATCAGAAAACCAAAAACTCTGAGACACTGAGCACTATCTAAAGGGACTATTTTAGTAAACAGATGTTATTAAAGTTTCAAGTAGCTAGGACGGAAACTTATCCACCCCCACCCCACCCCCTGCTATCAGAAATAGGCTGGAATTAGTTACAGATAAAGAAATAAAAGTGCATTATCCTTACACATTTGAGTTGTTGGATGAGTAAATTATGGCCAGCTCCATGAGGGGGGGTAGTGCTGAAATGAACTAGGGTTTCAAGGGCCTGTGGACACCTTATGTCTACATTTTAGGAAGATTAAAAAACTAAACTTAGGGAGGCATGTCATGCCAAGGTCAGAGACAGATGTAGAATAATCAGCAGATGGAAGGAACAAGATAAGTTATCATGAAGCTCTTCCTTCAATTCTGAAAAAACCCTAAAAGGCTAATTTTTATTCCACAAACAAGCAAAGAAACGATTCCAATTCCACCTGAGCTCAGACCACTAAGTCACTGGCCTGGGACTTCTGAGACACTGGAGAAAAGGATGGGACTCCATAACAAGGTCAGAAAGAATGCAGATAGTAATATGAACACCAGGACCTGTTTAAGAAATCCCTGGGAGGCAGAGTGAGAGTCACATGGATCTTGCAAAGGCTAGTCGTCTAGTACCACTTCCTCTCTCAAGCCAGGCGAGCAGGAGCCTGGATCATTCAAGGAGGTTGGGAAGGGAACGTGATGGACAATTGGGTTGAATTATCAGCCCATACTTGCTACAACAAACAAGCTACTCACTCCCAATACTATTGGACCCGCTATGGTTTAGTTCCGCTAGGTATACTCTATCTGCTCCAGTGATGAGCAACTTGGGGGAGTCATGGGGTCAACGCCAAGGGGAGAGCCAAACCTCTTCAGGGTTTGAGGAGTGACCCCTAGTGGTAGGAGGTAAGATATCATCAACACCAGGGTTTACCAAGGCAGCATTGGAGAGCTTGGAGGATGGAGAGAAAAACAGATTTTCAAAACAGAGCTGAGCCCAACCAACTTGAAGAAGGTGGCCCCTACACGTAAGTAAAAATTATCTATGAGTATGCCAAGGTTTACCAATGAGGGAGTGAAGTCGCGTAATATTTTGAAAATAATAATGTGCTTTATACTCTTGCTTTTCTGTACATGGCTCAGCAGATCCATCTGCAGAGGGGAGAAATTAGGAATGCTGCAATTAGAATGCAAAGAAAAAACACATTAATGATTTTCAAAATTGGCCGCTTTTGTAATAGCCTCCCTCTCGCTCATTTGCATAGCAATGTGCTTTCTGGAGTGTGGAAGGGGTGGTGTCTGGGTCTCGGCCGTGAATTGCACACACATTATACATGCCCCACAATGGAGCTCATCTATTTCACAGTTTTGATCTTGGCACATCTCAGGGCATCTGTCAGAAACGCAAGTGACACCCACCATGTGTGCTTTGGCAGGAAACAAATTCGGAACAACTGCTTTAGACAATGAACCTGTGGTTTGGATAATAAGCAGCTTGAAGGAATATGAGGGCTGACGTGGGCAGTGTTGGGGGAGACCGGGTGCTGGGCGTGTGATCTTGGGTGAGTTGCTTCACCTCTCTGAGCTTCAGTCCTCACTTCTGCAGAAGGAGGGCATTGAAAGTGATTTCTAAAAGACCTCACAGAGGGGAGAACCGTGGACTCTTCAACGCCTCAGGACACGGGGTTGAGTCCCGTCATGAGCCTCCAAGGATGTTGGATAAGACACAGCCATGTGCAGAATGGCCTCCCCGGCTGCAGCAGGCCTGTGCTGGGACACACAGGATGGTTTGGAAGGAGGGTCATTTAGTTACCTTGCCTCTGGCCTCTGCTTTCTTGTCTAGCTTCTCATGACCTTCTCCCAACCCCCACCCCAAACACCACAAAATGCTCCAGACAGTTGTCCATTATCAAAAAGGGCTTTGGGGTGCCCCTTCCTCCCCCCCCCCCCCCCCGGTGGCTCAGTCAGTCAAGCATTGGACTCTTGACTTCTGCTCAGGTCATGATCTCACAGTTCATGAGTTCAAGCCCCGCATCGGGCTCATCAGAAACCTTCTAAAAGCAGCAGTTGTTTTCCCAAGCACTGTATTAAAGATGTGCTAACTTTAGGTAACCGTGGGTAACCCTGGTCAGGTCAGCCACCCTTTTGGAAGTTGGGTAGCAGAGCTACCTGTGGCTGGAGTAGAAAGAGGATGTAGAAGGGTGCCTGGGTGGCTTAGTCAGTTGGGCATGGACTTCAGCTCAGGTCACGATCTCACAGTTCATGAGTTCAAGCCCCACGTTGGGCTCTGTGTTGACAGTGCTGAGCCTGCTTGGGATTCTCTCTCCCTCTCTCTGTCCCTCAGGGCCTCTTCCTGGTGAACTTAATGCACCCTCTAAGACATAGCCCAAGTAAATGCCACCTCTCCTCTGCAGGCCTTGAGGCCCTGGGGCCCCAAGGCTGTTATGTACGTGCTCCGCCCCTGGGCTCTGGCATCACTGGGACTTGCCGAGTGCCCCTGCTCCCTGACTTCCAGCTCACCACATCTTCGTCTGGCTGGCTCCTAATAAATGTCTCGCTCTAAATATCCCTCCTCAGAGAGACCATACTCGAAGAGCTTGAAGTTCAAGTCCCTTCCCCCAGTTATTCTTTAACTGTATTTTCATTTCTGCATTGCACACACAGCTCTCTACAGCTCTCGTATTCAGGTGGGTGTTTTGTGTTTGTCGCTTGTCGCTCCATAAGCAAGGAAGCTCCAGGCGTGGAGGGACCTGTCTCACTCACCGCAGTTGCCCTGGCACCTGGCTACATTGTTTACCCGACCACAGGCGGACCCTCCACTAGAATGCAAGTTGCAAGTACAATTTAGGTGCCCTTCCTCCTGGGCATTTCAACTAGCCAGCCCTCGGCCCACATCCTGGTTCAGCTGTGAGGTAGCCCAGCGTCACTGAGAAAGCCATTCTACCTCTGCACCTCAGTTTTCTGGCCTGTAAAATGGGAGCAGCTATATCTGCCTCACATAATGCTTGGAAAGCACTTAGCACATTGTAAGGATTCAGCAAACATTAGTCTTCTCTAATATGACTGCTATTATGATCTCCTATTTCAACTCCAGAATATTTTGTTTGGCTACTCCAAATTTACATACTAAATGCTGAATTTATTTGGTGAGGATTCGGACCCAAATCTTTGCGTCTCAAACCTCTGTATCCTATTTCTTTTCTTTTTTTCTTTCTTTCTTTTTTTTTTTTTTAGTTTATTTATTTATTTTTGAGAGAGAAAGAGAGAGAACAGAAGCACGGGAGGGGCAGAGAGAGAGAGAGAGGGAGACCCAGAATGCGAAGCAGGCTCCAGGCTCTGAGCTGTCAGCACAGAGCCCGATGCGGGGCCCAAACGCACAAGCTGGGAGACCATGACCTCAGCTGAAGTCCCACGCCCAACTGACTGAGCCACCCAGGCTCCCCTCTGTGTCCTCTTTCTACTCCAGCCACAGTCAGTTCCGCTACCCAACTTCCAAAATGTTGACTGACCTGACCGGGGTTACTCACGGTTACCTGAAGTTAGTAGATCTTTAACACAGTGCTTGGGAAAAGAGCTGCTCCTCTTACAAGGTTTCTGATGAATTAAGGGCTTCATCAGAGAAACCCTCTGTCCAGACTTACAGACGATCCTATCAGGAGTCTGGGGGTACCGGCCTTTGATGATCCACAGGAGGGGGAGTGCAGTTGAATTGCAGTGATTCTGAACCTACAGCGCTAAAAGGGGTTACCGTGAACCTGAATTATTTATCACCAGTTGTGTTCACTGTCGCTACTCTGGGCTGTATAGAGGATTCCAGAAACAATGACACAAGGAAGTCAACTGTAAACATCCCATTTATCAAGCCCTGACACCAGCTGCCTTCTTATCCTTACTTCTTTAGCCTAAAAGTAAAGAAACAAGAAGAAAAAAGGTGTTCAGTTAACTAAGGGCTATTGCTTATTGGGTTTTCGTTAACTAAGGTTTACCACTCACACCAGGCAAATCACCGCTTTGCCTTCTTTGTCTGAATCAACCTTAATGAAGAGAGAAGAGTCTATTTTCTTCACTCGATTTTCAGTGTGTGTTGATCTGCCTTCCGATGGTCTGTGGACCCCGCCCTTTGTGTCTGTACCCGAGGCTCTGGGTGAGAGATCCTAGAGGCCACCGAAACTTTAGCATTTTTGGATCCGAGCTAACAAGAAGGTGAATGTTACTATTGTTCAGCTATGCAATTTTCCATATTGCTGAAACAGGCAAGTCCTGCTTGCCAGAGAGGATCCGTGTGGACCGGTAGGTGATGAAGGAGCCTAGAAGAAAGAAAGAGCGACGAGGCAAGGTGGCAGGGTCAGCAGGAAGGCAAGGAACGCAAGAGAATGATGGGAGGGCCGACTGAAGCACTTGGCTGGGGAGAGCTTGCAGTGTGAGCACAGGGTTTCACTCTTGGCCTAAGAAAACCTTTGCAGGGGCCTAAATAAAACTTTTTAACTTAAAAAACTTCAGCAGTAATGAGTTCCAGCTGTGTGGCAGAGCAAATTCCCAAGTCCGAATAGTTTCCCTAGAAAGAAACAACTGTGTCTGCCCCTGTCTCCTTAACTCTTTCATCCCTGTGGGAGAGACACTCAGGTCTGTTCTTTGGTCCTTAGACGTGGTATGGGCTGAGAGGCTCTGGTGGCCTTCCCAAGGTGGGCCTGAAGCAGGTGCATGTAGCTCCCCATGCCAGTTAGGTTCCTCACTACGTACCCCCGACTCTATTACAGCCGCCATCTCAATCAGGAGGCTGCTGGCCAAATTTTGCAGGTTGCCTGTTGACTGTGTTTGTCAGTCAGGACTGTGTCCTGTACTGTCGCTAAGGTACCGTCTGTGGCTGCTTTCCTGCTACCTTGGAGTTGAATAACTATGCAACTGACAGAGAGAATATGATCCGTGAAGTCCAATATATTCCCCACCTGGTCCTTTACAGAAAAAGATTGTGGAGCCCTGATTAAACAAAATGTAAGGCTGCTTGAGGCTTGTCTGTCTATATCAGTATCAAAGCTGTGGCTTTATTTTACCATAGAATTGGGGGAACAAGTGTCTTCAGAGATCATAGAGTTTAATCCATTTTAGATGAAAAAAACCAAGGTTCCCAAAGTACAGGGGCTCATTCAGGGTTAGGTAATGGTTGAGGTGGGATTAGTATTGAGTCCCCTTCCCCAGGCCCCTGACTCTGAGGCCAGTACCCTTTCTGCTAAAAATATGGCTGCTGCCCCAGCATGGGGGGTCCTCCACACATAAACAGGCCAAAATGATAGACAAGGCTTTGCTTTCCATGATCAATAACAAAATACCCACATCGGCCTGGTTTGCAGAAGGGATATTTGATTAAGATCTTTTTGCTATGTCTTGCATGGAAATACTCCGGTGTTTGCTAAAACATATTTTGTAACTTGTGTGTGCAATGATCTGGTATTTTGAAAGTTGAGTATTTTTGTCATCAAATCCAAGATAGAGAAAAAAAAGCTCTCTGCTCATTTGATCAAACACTGTGGACAGTGGCAAGAATTTGCGTAGTGATTTCAATGTGCCATTACACATACATCAGATACAGAAGAAGTTAATTTTTTCAGTTAAATTTTAATTTTTTTCTTAATGATCTCTCACGGATAAATTTTGACTCTTCCCCAAATGAGCAAAAGTTCTCAAGAGAGCAAATAACAGATACTTTGACATGTATGCATTCTTCTTAGCGTTTTTGGAACTTAAATAATATACTAACACAACAGAGTCAACTCACAATTAAGCTGGAATCAGCCCTCTCATGGGCTGAAATTCAGCTTTCAGGTCCCCTTTCCCATCCCTCAACATGCAGGGAAAAGAGCCTCATAGCAACAAAATAAGCAGATGGAAATTTAGTTTAAAAATTGACAAAGCAACTTCTGGAAAATGTCTCTTGAGTCAGTACAGACAAGGAAAGGGGAAGATGAGTAATTTCCTGGGGTCCCCACAGTTTGTTAGGTATATTCCCCTTGGGGGATTGGGGCAGCGATTCCGGGAAACGGCCAGAAGAAAAGGTGGAGTCACCAGCTGGAACTAACCAAGAGACAAGGCTTGTGTTCTTACAACCAGCCCTGAATCAGATCATCCCAGGCATGAAAGCTCCTTTTTAACTCGCACCCACGGGCTTCTGCAACCTTGTGTCTCATTATCTCCAACCCCGGTGCTGAGCCTCTACTCTGCTGGGTTTTCCTAAAGCACCCATTCTCTCAAGAAAGAAGCAGAGGGAAGAAGTATAAACTCAGTAGCTGGATTCTCTGGGTTCAAATGCTAAGTCGATTCTTTACCAGCTGTGTAACTTTGAGCAAGTTATTTAATCTCTCCGTGCCTTGTTTCCTCATCTGTTAAATGGGTATAATAGAGCCTGTCTGATAGGGTGGTCAGGAGGTTTAAATGAAGACATACATGTTAAGTGCGGAGGACATAGCCTATGACCTCCAGGGTTACGAACATGCCGCTCTTTCGGCCTGAAACACCCTCATGCCACCTGGGCAGAAAAGTGATTTTGCTGAGTCTCCCACCTTGTCTGTTCCTATAAGCCTGGGTTATTTCCTGTCTCTGGGTCTGCATGAAACCCTACACTGCTCTAAGATATTTTATTTACTTGTCTGATTCTCCCATTAGACTGAGTACCCTGACAGCAGTAATTTGGTCTTAAGCATCCCAGGGTCAGACACAACGTCTAACAGACTAGACCCCAAAGTATACTTTCTAAAGGAGTGCACAATATATGAATGAATGACTCAATCAATCATTCAATCAATCAGTACATAAATGAAAGCCGAATTTCTCTTCCATTGATCTGGACCCTGGATTACAGCCGTGATACCCACTCACCTATCAGGCTTTGAGTGAATTTGAAAGCGCTCACCTCCTCAAGATACTTCACCTCCAACTCTCAAAAAATTGTCATAGTGCATTGATTTCGATAGGACTAAACAATTTACTATCATCTTCCGCAAATGTTTAATAGCAAGTATATAAACACATAGTGCCTATCACGTCAGTGGTACTCCCAGGGGTTGTGCAGTGTCCAACCTGCACACTACCCATGGTAGCCTGGCTGCGCTTCCTAAGGCAGGAAGTCAAACTGATATATTTAGAAATCGGTGTTTTACCAACTCTGAAGCTTAGAAATCAGAACATCATGTGTGCCTGCTGCTCGGTCTGGAAGGGTATTTTGTTGTGAAGGACTGAGAATCTGTCTAAGGACACACTGGGACACAACACAACATCAGTCTCTTTACTTGGCTCACCCAGCCTCCTCAATCATCCTTACTCTGGGACTTCTGTAAGGCTTTTCTTTCCAACAATGAAAGATGCGGTAAAAAGAGCATGAACTGGAAGCCAAGAGACTTGGTTTTTATTTCCAGCTGTATCACCAATCATTTGGGTGATCCTGGGAAAATCTCTTCACTTATCTGAGTCTCAGTTCCATCCTTAGAAAATTAATAACAAAACAATTTGAAGATCACAAAACTTTCTGGGAAGATAAAGTGCTGCCATTAT
The DNA here is from genome assembly GCF_028749965.1 of Puma concolor. Taxonomy (NCBI): domain Eukaryota; kingdom Metazoa; phylum Chordata; class Mammalia; order Carnivora; family Felidae; genus Puma; species Puma concolor. The sequence continues at coordinate 19,147,624 of NC_141673.1, read as the reverse complement.
CAACATTATCATTATCATCAATAATAATTATTATCACCAAATACTAATAATTATGGTTAAAATATTTAAGGCACCTGGATGGCTCAGTCAGTTAAGCCTCTGACTCTATTTTGCTCAGGTCATGATCTTACAGTTGGTCCTGAGATCGAGCCCTGCAGAACGTGGGGTCCATGCTGGATGTGGGCCTGCTTACCATTCTCTCTCTCTCTCTCTCTCTCTTTCTCTCTCTCTCTCTCTTTCTCTCTCTCTCTCTCTCCCTCCCCCTTCAGCCCCTCTCCCACTCACACTCTCTAAGTAAATACATAAATAAAATATTTAAGTGTTATTTGGTAATAATGATAATAGTACTCCTAATAAATACACCATGAATGTCACATTTCCAACTGATTCGAATATTCGATAAACTAGCTGAGATGGCACATTAGTTCAGGGATATTATCTGATTAATGCTGTTCTCATCTCAAAACAGAGAGCAATAGCCTAGGAAGGTGTGACGCTGGACAAATGTTGATTAGTAAGAGACAGGTGAGCAACATGGAATGCCTCCACACCAGAAGAGCTTGAATCAGGGGAGCAATAGGAAGGCTCAGGAAGCCTAAAAGGAGATAGAAACCTTGTCCTCCAAAATGCCTTGTCTCAGAGTTTGGCACCAGGGTTTCTCTGGGCACAGGATTCAGGGCCCTGGGGTGTTTTCTAATGGAAAACTCACAATTTTGTTGCGCACTATAACTTACACATTTGTTTGTGACCCAGACACTATAGTGACCTTGTTGGCCTCAACAGGTCAGTCCTAATTCTGGTTAAGGGAGAGAGGATAAGGAGGGAATTGCCTAAATAGAAATGTCTCCCTTAGGATAGAAAGTTCCAGATCCTAATGAAACTTTGCCATACTCTAGGGTTGAGGACGATGTTGCAACGTTACAATTAAGATGCTTTGATGTAAAGATACTAGAATGTCAGGACTGAGAACACACATAATACAGCCCAACAACATTTGCCCTAGAGATGAGGAATCTCAGGTAATTTGCCCAAATTCATACATTAGATCAGTGTAAGAGCCATAACCCCAACCAACTTGCTCCAAACGGTTGGATAGTAACCAGTCACTTTTCTCCAAACTCGTATACACCAATGAAGCACGAATGAGAGTTGTTGAAGAACCTCAGCAGATTCCACAAATGGGAGTTTTCTGAATGCTTGTATCTTGTTGCTCTCTGTGTAGTCACACAGACCCTGAAGACCCCCAGTTTCCCCCTGAGGTCTGTCACTACATATTCATGGTGTGGCATGATAGACGGACGGTTGTGGGGGAGGCAGCAAAACAAAGATAATGAACACGATGGACTGAAAAATGATGTTGGAAATGATTCTTCGCCAGGATCTCTATAACTGCTGCCAGGGGCAGGGCCAGGCACAGAATTCTGGCCTGTGCTGGTCCTCTTTCCTGTTCCTGTTCCCCACTTGCTCTTTGGGAGAACCATACACCACGAAGCGGATGTCCCTTTTATTACCCCCGTTCACACCTATACCTACAAACTGGGGCTCACCATAGTTCTAGATATCGTTTTGTTTCGTTCGGCACCATCAGCGTTCGTTGTTACTAGTTTTATGCTCTCCTGTGAATCTCAAAAGCCGGGAGCCAGAGAACTACATTTCCCAGACTCCCTTGCCTTTAGTGTTATCTAAATGTGATTTCCAGTTTAAATGCGATTTCCAGCTTGCTAGTGAGATCCACTGGCATAAGATGTGGAAGGTAGAAAAGAGGTTTGTAGCCGTTGTGTGTGATGCCATGCAGATGGAAGGTTTTGTAGTGGTCTCTTGAAATTTACGTGCCTCAGGCATGGGAAGAAATTGGTTTCCAAGCTCTGGACAGCTTCCAAAGTTCTATGACTCTTGAAACCACAACTTAAAAGCTAGTGGCGGTCCTCCTGACTCTTGCCCTTTTAGCCTTAAATGGTTTTGTAAGTTCTTATTTCCTCATGGTAAATACTTTTTTAAAGTATTTAAATCTAGAGGATTTTCTTTTCTTTTCTGAATTCTGCCTGATGAAACCAGCCTGCCACTCAACACTTGTGCGATTGTGACAGGCGACTTTGCCATTCTGGGCGTCAGCTTCTGCTCTGAAAAAAATAAAGGGTTGGGAGGATATAACCGCCTGGATTCCTTCTGATTTTAACATCAGTGAAACTCCTTGAAACTATCAGTTCTCTCTCATGCGTTTGTGAGCACAGGGGTGAAGGCAAGGGAAGCTTGTCCCTCTCTCAAAAGCGTCTAAATATGTCCTGCAGGTGAGGGATATGGTCCTCTGAGTAGCCACTGAATTTTCCAGTAGCTGAGAGGCAAACTTGCTTACAGGCATGGGTTTGATACAGACAACTCAGTGTGTGATATAGACTTCTCTCTCTCCTGGAAAGAACATTAGTTGCGTTATCACTCCTTTATGAAGGTGGAGCTCACCTCACTCAGGATCCCAAGAAAAGCTCACGATCTGCCATATCTAAACGAAGCTCATTTGCTCCTTCCTTTCATTTACACAAATCTCAACTTCCTCTCTTATCTTCCAACCTAAATATAAGAGGCAGTCATTTGAGTTAAGGTACTATTCCATCCAAGCTCTTCTTTAGAAAGTCCGATCTTTAGGGTATTTGTGATAAACGCCATCAGCCATTTCACCCTTAAGAGTTAGGGTGGCCAGTGCTGTCAGTGCCCCACCCACAACCCTTCACCTTTATCCCTGAAATGTGCCCAAGTTATTTTCAAATGTAGGTATCAGCATTTCTTTCCCTGAGTGCTTTCTCTAAAACAGAGAAAAGCCAATTGCCCATGTGCAAGGAAGCCTGGAAGTGAAAATTAATACCTCTCAACCAGTGACTGACAAGATGGTGTATAAATATCCCAGCTCTTTGCCCTGAGTGGGATGCCTTGGAGTTAAGGTAGCATATTTCTCACATAATTTTTCAGAGTTTCCACATGGAGCTAAAGTCTGGTTGCCCATACTGGTAACTCACTTGAGAATATACCCTTTATTGGCTGTCTTCCCTTCCAGCTTCCCTTCCCAAATAAATCACATGAACTTGAATCCTTGCCTCAGGCTCTGCTTCTGAGGGAACTCAACCAAGGCACTTAGTTTTTCAAATTCTTTTCTTCATGCCAGCCAGTTACATCAAGGGACTGTGATAGTAGGACTTTTTTATAGGTAAAGAGGGAAAGTAAATCCTGGAGTTAGGGTTGGAGAGCAGCCTGGGACAAGGGCTGTAGTAAGCAGTATGGAGGCCCGGAGGAACTAAAGACAAGCCAGTAAGAGCAGGAAGCAGGTTGAAGAACACGAGACGCTTCTTCAACATCATCACATATAAAGCTGTGACATGTAACAAGGACTCAGAAGTGCTCATAGTCTTATTAGGTATCTATCTCACTTTCTTTAGCACAAGCCCCGGGAGGTCAGATTATTCATTTCTTCTTCCACTCATTGATTCAGTCACATATTCACTCATTCAACAATCATTTCTTAAATGCCCATGTGTGCTAGAACTGTGCTTAGTGCTAGGATGAAACACTCTGCCTTTGAGATGTTCCTAGTCAAAAGGTCATGAATGGAAGTCCCTACGAGAACCAAGGATACCTTCCCCTTCGGGCTTGCTTGGCTGGGGTTTTTGTAAAGAGGTCTTTGCTTGGCTCTGGAAGGGGTGGGCTGCACACTGTATTTTGCTCATTCAAAGCAAATAAGCAGTAATGTAATGGCAGGAAGCCTCATAAAATGGTTACTTCTATTCCCGGACTGCTCCGGGGTTCCATCTAATTTATAAACATTGTTTTATGAAAAATTGAGATCATTCTTGGAAGTGCCCAGAGAGAGTGACCTTTGCTTGTTTTGGTGCAGTGTTTGTGTGTGAATGTGTACACAGCTATTGTTGCTAAGGAGGCGATAGCCAGCCGGGGGTAATGGCTGTCTTTCCATTCTGCGCATTTCCTTAGTCAGGGCGGGTGTGACTGACACCCCCTCCACACCAAGTTCTCCCCAGAAAGAAGGAAACGGAGTCAGTGCCTAACTGAGCGCCCGGGAGAGGCTGGCCTCCTCATGGCACAACAAGAACAAATTCCAACGATGCCTCTAGATGCTTGCAGACCCAGACATCTTTGGGCACATGAGACAGAGCTTCTGTCAGCTCTGAGTTCTGGAATTTGATGCAAACCCCTAGAGACAAAGCTTGGTAGAAACTTAGGATGCTGGGAAAGTATGCCTTAGGTGGAGGGAACAGAGAATCAGATCCAAGTGAAGTTTAGGAATGATCAGTTTGAGGAACAATTCAGCATAAGAATGAAGAGCACTTAGGTAGAATCACCTTCCAGCTCTGCCACTTAACTTGCTGTGTAGCCCTGGACATATCACTTAACCTCTCTGAACCTCGGTTTCTCAAATGTCCCTAAAAATACCTGTCTGATATTTTATGAACTAGTTCGGAAAGCATTTATAAAGTGTGTAAAATACATAGCGGCCAGACAGACATTTGATAGGGCTCTTTCCTTTGTGTGGAATATTCTTTCCCCAGATATCTGCCTAGATCACCCCCTTCCTTCATTTATATCACTTCAGTTAAGAAGTCTTCCCTGACCCCCAGGCTAATGAGCAGTCCTTTTTTTCTTTATTCTCTACCCCCCCTTCCCTGCTTCCTTTTCCTTCAAAGCACTTATCTTTAACTGAAATTGTGTTTCATACACACACACACACACACACACACACACACACACACATATGTAAAATCTGTTTTTATTTTGTCTTCTGTAACTAGAATGCATGTACCATGAGGGCAAAGATGTTTCATTGATACATGGGTCCCAGTGCACAGTGATGTCAACATTGCTCAATATAAGTTAAATCAACAGTAATTATGCCTTACTATTACACCCTATATGTAACCCCGAATGTATATTCTGGGCTAACTTAGTAATAGGGAGCCCAGATTAAAACTAAATGTTCATAAAAATGCCCCCATCAGAACTTGCCAGACATGGTTAGGCTTGTAATCAGAAGATGCATAGTTTCCCTTATCCACAAATGTCACTGTCTTCCCATGGGTATCATTCTATCTCCTTCCCACCAGTCTGCCACCACTGTTTGTTTTAGCCCTGGGGTTGTTTTGGAAGGGAATCTTTTGACTCTGGGATTATTTTTTTCCTTTTTTATGGACCAGTAACACTACAGAGGGAAAGCATCCTGCCGCCACTCCTCTGAAAGCCCTTGGAGGAGGTTGCAGTGGGCTGCACAGCTCCCTGGGGGCTTTGCTGGAGTCATCACATCCATGAGGTAATGGATGTGACCGTCTCACATAGCCAGAGCACATAAGAGCTAATTTGGAGAGCAAATTTCGAGAAAGAGTTGAGGTAATTGGCCCCAAGGGTCCTTGGGTGGGGCCATGTGGAGAAGACAGCCTTTTCACGGGGCTGGCATGGCTCAACTTGGAATTAAACAATAATTGACTGGCAGGAAGACAGAGGCAGAAGCCCTGGTGAAATATCAATGTAGATGGTAGCCCACCGCTCTCTAAGGTTACTGGTGCTCCTAAAGGGGCAATGCCGAACTAGAAGTTAAAATAAGACAGTGGAAAAGTGTCTTATCCAAGGTCATGTACCTTGTTAGTGGCAGGGCTAGAATTAAATTTTTGTTTGTCCTATTCTGGCTAGACTATAAACAAATTTAAGGTAAGGACTGTGTCTGAGTTGCTCACCATGGATCCCTCAGCACCTAGGACAGTGCTTGGCACTTACATACATGGAACATCCATACATCCACCATTTTAAACTAATGTATTTAGAAAAAAAAAAAAGAAGTCAAGACGCAGAGAGACCAAAAGGTTGAGTGGCTGCAGTGGTTAGCCCTGAGCATTTACTGAGTCAGCATAACCATCTCTGTTTTCAGTTCTCCTCCTTCACAGATATCTCCTAGCATTTTGACCAGGAGGTCCAAGGTTCTTCTCCCAAGAGAGCTTTGCTAAAATCTAAGCATTATTATTTCTGCATTCTAGGGTCATTAAAAAAAAAAAAAAAGTAAACCACTTTTAGACTTATGTCCGCCTTACCAACAGGTCAACTGAATATAATTCATCATCTCACTGGTAACAAATTGGTTCAATGACCTGACCAGAGCTGACTAGCTAAATAGCTAAATGGAAAGGGGTAAAATGAAGGTGGCATTGTATAAGGCAAAATGCAGATGCATGGGTTTGAGCCCCAGAGGTTCTAGTTCAATAAAACTGCAGTAGAGCCTGTGAATATGCATTTTCACCAGCATCCTGGTCAATCCAATACAGATTACATTGGGTACAAAAGCCCCAATGCAGAAGTCAAAAGATAAAAGTTCTAGTTGGGGACATGTTTCTGGGCAGCTATGAGAACTTATCCAATTCATTTAATCTCCCTGGACATGACTTTCTTAACTGGACAATGAGCACATAATTCAGGGCTTGTAAACTGGCAACTTGGGGACTCAATATGGCATCCAAAAAAGTTTTGTATTGGCATTTTGTCAGAGTTCTAAATACTCCTATTCTTGTAGGCCCATCAAATCTATCAAGCATGTTAAAATCAATCATATTCCACATTCCAAATGGAAATGTGATTTAGCTACAAAACAATTGAATTAAAGTTTGTTGCTGAGTTGGAATGTTACATTGTATAGGTATCTAATTAAATGTTAATTTTGATTTTGATATTTTCTTTTTATATTTTGAAGCATACACACGCACACATACACACACACACATACATATATATTGATAGGCTCTAAAAAACTTGGGATCTAGATATTGAGTCTTCAGAAATACCTAATAGATGAAACTACTCTAATTTCTTTTGGCCAGCAGAGTGTTTTAACAAGCAATAAAACTGGCCAGGAGCTAACTTGGTAGGAATACAAGCTGCTTAGCCTCTGGGTCTTACATACCATTCATTTCACACATTTGTATTATCTACCTGGCCTTGGAGTTGTTACTCATTATCTTTCATGAGAAAAATTTTAACATGCCTTCCAGCCCCAATTCTTGTTATTTCATAAATTGTAATTCCCTGCCTACAAAGCATAGCTCTGGAACATAAATCGGCCAATAGATCTGAGGAATACAGTTGGCTCTCTTAGATTATTTAAGATTTTCTATTTGTGATAGAGAGCAAATGTTTGGCTAGAGCCAAGCCTTAACTTCCCTACTCACTTGCTTAAAAATGCCAAGGGGATTGACATCTAGAGCAATGAATTCTCCATACCTGCATGGCAGAATCATCAATAAAAAATTATACAACTAATATGTTCATGATGATTTCAGAAACTGTCTTCATGAATAAAGGAATCTATAAATCCTGTATCTATAAATAAAAGGAATAAATATCTATAAATAAAGGAATGAAGAAAGATAATGATAAAGGAAGGAGGGAGGGAAGGAAGGAAGGGAAAAGGGGAGGGAGGGAAAAAAGGAGGGAGAGAGGAAGGAAAAAAAGAATGTAAAAAAATGGGGTCTGTTCACCAAGTTGAAATCTCCTGGGGTACATAATTCACTCCTGGAAAAGGGTCGTCACTTGGAAAGTAGGGAGAAAGGGAAAACACACTTTGTAAATAGATTCTCACTTTCTGATTTAGTTTCCTCTCACATGGATACTGGAATTTAGTGGACATGTCTAAGGAGTTCTGTGCACCTTAGTTCCTGGATTATCTGGGCAATGCTCTCATGAGGTTGTTTGCTCACTGGTGAAGATTACTGGTCCCAGCAAGCCTCACCCAGCTAGAATTTAAATTCCATGAAGGCAGGAATCATGTCTGTCTTGTTTAGTACTACATCTCCAGGATCTTGCCAATAGTAAGCTTGCAATAAATGTTTATCAAATGAATAAACTAGAGTTACTTTTGCAATATTTATACTGTTACCAAGTGGCAATAAAGAAAATAAATAGTTTTTAAGCCATCACCTGAAAATCTGAAAATAGCATCACCAACAGAGACACATACATAATTCTGACCAAATCAGGTTGGCATTTGCTCTATAGATCTGGGGTCCAGACATAAAATAGGTTATTCAGGTAGATTTTTGGCTTGGCATTATGTGACGTGTATGTGACTATCATTGTTCATGCTTTAGTCATGGTTACATCAAACTATGTCATTTCCAATTCAATAGCTACTTGTTGCACATGCAGATACATAACTTTTCCATCATCATAGAAAGTTCTGTTGGATAGTATTGCTATAGGGAATATCTCTTGTTTTTATCAAATAATTTGCTGTGTCGTATTTTGTTGGAGCAGTCTTAACTTTCTGAGTTTTAATTTCTGTGTCAAGTACCTATATGAGAAAATATTTGGTGCCTTGGGTTATCTATACATTGATGAAATGTTGTTTGATGAAGTGAACTTTGTAGTATTTTAATATATCTTGTACTTGTTAGAAGCAAAAGATGAGTTTTTAAAAATCCAAGATCCATTACTAAACAACCATAAAGCTAATGTTAACACGAAACTTCAATGCAGATTGTCATAAATAAAATACTGCGTGCAATGTAGAGGTTTTTTTGCTTTGGCAATTTATATGAATTATATTTGATATTTTTGTTGCAGTTATTAGAACCGAGGAAAAGATCATCTATTTATTCAATCACTGTATTAAAATATAAGCAAAAGAACAATAATTTTAATAATTTATTAAAATAATTAATTAATAATAAGCAATCAATAATTTTAAAACACACTATAAAAGAATTTGAAATTGTGATGTCAAAGTGGCGATAGACTTCATCACTCACCTTTAGTCTTATTCTTCAAATTTACTTTTGCCTTTACCTGAGTCTCAGTTCTACCATTTTCTTTTTTCACAACCCTGGCAGGTTTTTTGTCCTTTAGAAAAGCGTTTCCGTAGACTGGTACGCATACCACTTTAGATGGAACACAGGCAATTACTTATTTTTAAATTTATATAGTAGAAAAAATATAATTATATTTTAAAACCATATATTTTGAAACTTAACATCTGGTAGATTATCCCTTAACTCTTTTAACTTTATTCTAGAAAGGCCTTGTTTTGGTCAGAGGTACCACTCTGGTTCCAGCTGTAATTCTCCGACATTATTTAGAATCTTATTTTTGGATTCCCACGAAAAAGCCCGCATTTCCTCAATTTCCCAGAACATTCCCCACTATAGTTGGCTTCCCTGCCACATCCTGTGTCTTTTTAGTCATACCTTTCCACCCCACACCTTCTTCTCTTCCTGAAGACACACTTCTGACTGGTGTTTGACATTAAATAAAGGAAATAGTCTGGATTCAGTGACACTAGCTTTGAGAGCAGAGATGAACCTGCAAGGAGCCTTCCCATCAAATCAAAATTCAACTGAATGTTAACCATTCAATTACATAATGGGCCTGTGGATTTATATTTCCTGTTAAATTTTAAAGAGGGATAACATTAGTCATCACATGATGGAAGGAAGCATTTCTCACAATATGTTCTATTAAACACTAGTCCTCTGTGATGACCAGAGGGAAGAAAAGAGTTTCAAAGCCAAATAAATTCAGGAAACACTAACTATTAAATCGCCCCTCTTGGAGTCTCACATTGTAAAGCATTATAGTGTAGTGGTCAGACATGAAAGGTCTGTAGCTAGATGGCTTGGGTTTGAAACTCAGCCACCACTCGGGATCTCTGTACCTCTGCTTTCTTCATTTGTAAGATGAAGAATTGTATTAATGCTTCCCTCATAGGGTTATTCTAAGGATTAAATAGGTCAATTATAGATGAAGCACTTAGCACAGTGCCAGGCACAGTGTGAGCATATCCTAGTGTTGATTCGTACCGCAAAAGCATATTAAAGGTTCTGAGGAGTCCTGCAGGGAGAACAAGTTTTAACTTTGCTTAAGCCAGAGTTACCCAGAACTTATTTGATTATGGAAACTTTCATTCAAGTATAATTCTTCAGAATTAATATTTATGGGATCAATCATTCGGGAAACACTACTCTAAAAGCTTGTGTTTAAAAACTAGGAACTCAGGGGGCGCCTGGGTGGCGCAGTCGGTTAAGCGTCCAACTTCAGCCAGGTCACGATCTCGCGGTCCGTGAGTTCGAGCCCCGCGTCGGGCTCTGGGCTGATGGCTCGGAGCCTGGAGCCTGTTTCCGATTCTGTGTCTCCCTCTCTCTCTGCCCCTTTCCCATTCATGCTCTGTCTCTCTCTGTCCCAAAAATAAATAAAAACGTTGAAAAAAAAATTAAAAAAAAAAAAACAAAAAACTAGGAGCTCAGAAAGCCTGTCGTTTCCTTCAAGGTGCTTTTCTACGTAAGGATATGCTGCCCCCAGGTGGATTGAAAGGTCTTGGCCAGAAACCTAGAGTCTGAAGAGCCAAGTTCTTCACAGGTGCAGTTAAGAAAAGTAAGACAAACAACTGGTTTTTCTGCTAAGATGTATTTTTAAATAGTTTGAAGAAGAGCTTTTAATTAAAATACTAAGTATAAAACTAAATATTACCAGGCAGAAGGAACAGCAAGAGCTAAGGCTTTAAGTTGCCCCCTGTGGAAAGACATTGTCTTTGCATTTTTATACTCCCTGATTATAACACTGCCCGGACAGGTACAACATGGGTGGTCAACATACATTTGCAGAATTAATGAGTGGCTGATTGGTTTTTCTACAAAGAGGGACAGGAAATTTGAGTGACTGTGGTCTTTCCAATCCACTTTTTAGGGAACTCAAGAAAACTGCTGCAGATGGACGTAACATTCCAGGTGATAGGGCTTGGAACTTTTTCTCAGGGATGGATGATTCAATATTCACTAAAGAAGGAAAGGAAGCTAATAACATTTTAACAAAGATGCCAACTAGAATTAAAATTCCGAGGTCTGAATGGTTAAATAGCAAATTTAATTAACCAGAATAGCCAAATCCATAAAAAAAAATTGCAATCCTATAATTAAGCTTTTCTCTGGAACAGCAGCATAAGCAAGTGGAAGGTGGGACCAATGATTCTCAACAGGATCATGTCAAAGATGTGATCTTACTTTCAAAGTTTTGAAGATCCCTTACTCTTGTCCTCCTCCTTTCCCACTCTGTTCCTCTTCCCCTTCTCCTTCTCCTTCTCCTTCTCCAATAGGAGGTTTTGTCGAATATAGTGGGAATTATAGATATAAATGCAGTGATCTAAATAGTAATGCTGAAGAAGACTCTTGGGCATTGTTGAGTTAGGGACCCTCGGGTTACAAACAACCAAAAGTGACTTTGCTTGGGTTAAGCAGAGGTAAGGAACTTACCAGAAACAACCCAGGGAGCTGAGCAACCAGTGTGTAGAAGGGATGGAAGCAGAAAGCTCAAGATTCCTCAGCAGCAGAAATTCATGGACATTCTGTCACAAACCATGCACAGTTTCTAATGACAGTTTATGTGGCTTTCTGTTTCCAATCTCAAACTCTAGAGAGAGAGGAGTTGATTGGCCCAAGATCAGATATGCGCTGAACATTTTCTGGTTGCCCCTCCAGTCCGTTCTGCACCCTATATACCATGTTCTGTGCCCCAGGGAGGTCAACATGTATGGAACGATCCTTCTGAGACTTCCAGCTGGCTTAGATCTGGACACATAATAATAGTTTGCATTTATTAAGAGTTCAATCTATGTCAGACCCTGCACTAAAACATCTATACGTGTTTTCCAAATTGATCCTCGGAATTATTATAGTCATAATTTCTACATAATTTTGGAGATTATGAAACTAAGGGTTCCAAAGGGTTAAGTGACTTTCTCAAAGTCACGCAGGCTCAGACTTCTGACCCAGACAGCCTGATCACAGAGACCCCATTCCGAATCCATCTATTGCACTGCCTCAATATCTGGCTGAAAGGCAAGAGACCCACACATTCCACACGCGGGAACAGCTGTTTGAACTATACTGGTGAGTTAATCAACCGCTTGCTGGATTTGGGCATGCAACGTCTATCAATAAGTGTCCCGTAGACCAGAAATTCTCAACTATGGTGGAATATTAGGATCGCTTAGAGAGGTTTTCAAAAAGTACCAATGTCTGGACCTCACTAAAAGTTTCTTAATTACTCCGGGGTGGAGTCTGGGTATGAAAAAATTTTTAAAGCTCCCCAGGTAGTTCTAATGTGCAGCCAATGTTGAGAACCACTGGTGTAGACTCTCCTCACCCTTGGTGGGCACTTGATGGTGCCACTTAGTCATAGAGCTTCTCGGAGTCCCTTAGAGATTGGGTTTGTTTATCTTGACATTTAGTTCAGAGCTCATTAGATGATCCTCATATGCTAGGCAATAATAAATTGTGTAAATTCTGACTTGGGACACCACTTTGCATTGAAATATGAGACTTTCCAAGGAGAACATTCTTCTCTATTACTAAGAGTAGTCAAGTTTCCTTTCGAAAATGGCAACATCCAAATCTTTTCCTACTAATCATGTGTTACCAAAAAATTGCCTTAAAATATTGCAAGACAGCCAACACCATTCAGTAAATTACACCATGTAACTGGCTTAGGCCTCATTAGGCTTGCCCTCTTTGGCTTCATTAAGGGAACAGCCACTTCCCTTTGCAATCCCCCTTCTGGGAATGGATTTCTTCACTTTTCCCTGAAAGGTCAGGACATCCCCCTTTCCCTGAATTCTTCATCAAGTAGTGGCAGCTCAGCCTTTTGTTATCTTCTTGTGCAGCTCCCCTGAGGATGAATTCTGCTTACAAATAAGAGATGTCTGCAATTTTAGATAGTTTACATTTGAAAAAGGAGACAGAACAATTTTATTTTGAACAAGGATGCCTATAGTGAATCCTGTGAGATAGCTATCCGGCTTCCCCCCTCCCCTTTCCAAGGCATGATTTTTTTAAGACATCACTCCCCTGTTCTGTGCAGCCGTGTGTGCTCAATATTCACTTGCGCTATCTCATGTCCTTCTCCAAATACACCTTTATCTTTCTCTAGTCTGACCGAGGGCCTGGGTGCTTGACCTGATGATGGGCGCGCACACTGGCATCAATGGCTCCCGTGTACTGTGGCTTTCAGCAAGTGGCACAACAGTTGGGGTATTTATTCCACTGGTATTTTCCATTGTTAAGCAGTTGCAGGTTGATAGAATTTCTCTAGGAATGGGCAAAGATCCTTTTGGGCAACACTGTCCTTGGCCTGGGGAGTAGTAATGGCTCCCTGTTGTTGCTAGCTCTTGGGTACCCCTCCACTATTGAGTTCCTAACATTGCCTACAACTTCAAAAATAATCGCTTTGTTAAATTTTCCTATTTAGTTTTAATCTATTATCACTTCCTGCTGGGATCCTAAGACATCCTAAGACTCACATCCCCAGTTTCAAGGGCTGGATCCTGATCATATAGTCTAGTCACAGTATTCCTTTTGCCACCAGTAATCAGCTCAGACAGCCAGCACTAAGGCAATCAGTGCATGGTATTCCCTTATGAAATGTTTTTGATCCAGAGATGGGCACCCGACTTAAGCTGGCCAATTAGGTGGAGGATACCTTAGTCCTTTCAGGCTATAATAACAAAATACCACAGACTGGGTAGTTTATAAACAATAATTTATTTTTCACAGTTCTGGAGGCTGGGAAGTTTTAGTGTCAAGGCACCAGCATGTTTGAAATCTGGTGAGGGCCCTCTTCCTGGTTCATAGCTGGCATTTTCTCATTGTCTTCGTGAAAGGGACATGAATCTCTTTGAGGTGTCTTTTATGAGGGCACTGATCCCATTCCTGAGGGCCCCGATCCCATTCCTGAGGGCCCCATCTTCATGACCCAAGAAACTCCCAAAGGTGTCATGGCCTAATACCATCATCTTCGGGTGTGAGGGTTTCAACATATGAATTTTGGGGAGATGCAAACATTCAGACCACAGCGGAAGGGAAGCACCTAACCTCATTTCCTGCCAGTAGCCATCCTGTGATCATGAGGAAAGTCACTATGAACACTGAGCACATTCACAGGGCAGAGCCCGGTGTAATGGCACAGGGACCCCAACTATCACATGTATAGACTTACTGTTATGGGGAATAGTAAATCTCCTTATAGGTTAAGCCAATTTTAGTTGGGTTTTTGGTTTTGTTTTTCTGTAATTTGCTACTGAAAGCACCACAACCAATATAATTTTACCAGCATTTCTTTTATTTGTATAGCAGCCATAGATTTTAAAGCATTTCCCATATATTGTTTTATTTGATTTTTTCAATAACCATGTGAAATGATTGTAATAGTGATAGCTAAGGTACTAAGTAATAATAATAGCTATGTGCCATGCACCTTTCAAAGCATTTTGTCTATAAATATTAATTTGGTTAATCACCACAACAACTCTATTCAGTAGGTACTATTATTATACATGTTACAGCTATCATTAGACGACAGAGGGCAGAGAGAAATCAAAAATATACATCAGATCACCCAGCTGTTAAATGGAAAAGTTGGACTTTGAATCCGTGCAATCAAATTCCATAGTCTTTGTTCTTTATCACTATATTCTTCTGCATGTGGATTAGAAAGAATAAGTTTACTTATGCCCATTTTTCAAGTGGGGAAGCCACTGTTCAGAGAGCTAAAGTGATAGAAGACCCAGGACTCACATTAGATCTATTATCTATTTCTCTGTTAGTGCTATTTCCACTATGCCACATTTCCCTGTCACTAGGCTTCCCATCTAGGGCCTTTCTAATAGTTGAGCAATCAATGCAAGTAAGAATTCTTTACCCCTCCAAATTGTCCTTGAAGTGGGACTGAGACAATGTGTGAGAAATGACTCCCTCTAGGGGCCACAAACGTGGTTGCAGCATACAGATAACACGGCATTCAAACATATCTCATACACTCCCTAAAACAATTTTATAAAAAATTATATATATATACCTTATATATTTTGTTATCATATGTTGCAAAGAATATAATTACTGGTGTATTAAAATATAGACTCTTAAAATAAAACTGTAGATCATTCTGTAGGTAGCCAATGGAATCTGAATTCCATTTCAGTATGATATCCACCATAATCCATTCAAAATATGTGAATAAGCACTTTGATAATAGTTAGAAACTTTATAATTTTATGTCTTCCTATTTTCTTAAATCCTATTTATATTACAAACTGCAAACAGAATTTTACCCCAATGCAATATCTTTTATTTCTAAAAGTGATTTATTTATCTTGACAATAAAAATATAAATTAAAAGTAAGTTTTTTAAAAAAAATTTCCTATGACCATAATGTCCTAAAGGTTAAAGTATTCCTTTTGGACTTGGTAAAATGTACAAATATCATTAGTATACAATTTAGAAGTAATTATTAACCAAAAAAGTATATTTCAATTGCAAATGTATTTTTTTATTAGGTATATATTCTTTAACCTCTATTAGTTCATAATGGATTTATTTATAGCTAGAATAAGATATGAACTAATATTGATTTATTGATTCTACTTCTGTGGGTGATTTTTAATGTTTTATAGTTGTAGGTACTGAGAAACCTTACTGACATAAATAGGGAAGTGAGAATATAAGGTTTATTATAGTAATGTCATTTAACTCCTTGAACACCTTCAGATTATTTGATAAAAGTATATATCTATCATCAGAAATTATTTTAATGAGCAGTCAGATGTTTGTTTTCTTCACAGCATTTATCACACAAAATAATTATTTTTCTTTCGTTCTTTATTTTGTGTCTCCCTTCCTGTCCCCCTACCCATATACCAGGATGCAGGCTTCACAAAACAGGAAATTTACTTCTATTGTTTGGAATAGTGTCTGGCACATAATAGGCGATTAACAAATATTTGTTGAACAAATGACTGAGGCCACCACCCCCAGACGGAAGGTAATCCTAGTGATGCTGTTAGGGCAAGGACAAGGAAGGAAGATTGGATGTGGAGGTGACTGGATTCTCCATGAGCTCAACTGTCGAGCCTCCTTTTTTTCCCCATGAATCGAAGTACACTCTTGTCTCAGTAGAACATAGATTCTTCTTCCATCCCCAAAATATGTAGCAAGGGATTCTCCCCGGCTCTCCTATACCTCTAAGACTGTAAATATAGTCATTTCCTCCTGACATCAAATGGCCTTAAATGGTTCCAAGATACCTCTGGTCCCAGGTATCTTGGTGGCCATCCCTCTGTCCTCCCTTCACTAGCATCTCTTAATAGATGTCCAGCAGACTGAATGACCATCTATGGTGCCCTTGGGTAGTTTTCGTGTGTCTGGTGTCTCTATCAAACTTTGCTCATTCCTTAGCTGTGTGCAGCATAAGAGGAAGCTTATAGAAATCTGCAGCGGTACCTTAATTTACAGCTCCATGCCATTTGAAAGCCTGCGAATTACATTTACATATTTTGTTTTTATTCTTACCTCAGCTTCGTGAAGAGGGCAGGACAGGTATTGTCATCCCTTAATTTAATGATGAGAAAACTGAGGCCCAGGGAGATAGACAAATATGCCCAGTGATATTAGCAGGTGGCAGAGTATATGTTTGAATATCTACCTACTCTAGAAGTAGGATAGACTTGAATTTAAATCCAGCCTGCTTTAGCAATTTACTAGTGTGACTATAGGAAAGTAACTTGACTTCTCTGAACTTCAGTGAACTCAGTAAAATGGAACCATTTAAGGCCATTTGATGTCAGGAGGAAATTACTATATTTACAGTCTTACCACTTAACAGTATATTGCCTTTCCTATCATGGGGAGGCATTATAATCCCCATTTTAAAGATGAGAAAACTGAGGCATAGTATGACAGAATAGTATCACCACCAACAGTGTGTACTTTGGAGTCAAGCTGCCTGAGCTCGAGTCCTGGTTCTATCACCAGTTAGCTAGTGACTTTGGGCAAGTTACTTAATACATTTCTGGCACAAGGTAGAGGTCAATACATGTCCACTAATATTAGGCAACCTTTCCAAGGCCACAAACAAACAGGAGCAATGCTAGGTTCAAAACTCATCAATTTGATTCCAGAAAACATGCTCTGAACCACATCATGATGTTATTTTTAGAACCAAAAAAGTCAGGAGATGAGAAGTATGAAAGACAGAAAGAAAGAAAAGCTTCACTGGCTGAAAGTTTGAGATAGAAAGTGCGGGTAAGAGAAAGAAGACAAATTTGCGCAGTATCAGAATATTTTGCTGTAAAGAAGTGGAATTTCCCCCTTCCAAAGATTCCAGTAAAGAATTATTGCTCAAAAATGCTTTGTTTCTTTAGAAAGGAATATTGTGATGAGATAGGCCACAAGGGGTACAGCTTTGTTTAGGTTAAAATCTCTGAAAGAATTCCAGCAGTTCACTCAGGATAAGGCCTCCGATGTGGGCATGGCAGAAATTTCCAAGGCAAATGCCACAGTGTGTGCCCCCAGCAGCCATGTGACCTGCAGACTGTGAATACTCATTCTACCCTGAGAACTGGTTAACTGGACCATCAAGATATCAACCCACTGCGAGTATCTAGGCAGAAGTCATGCTCCTTTCTCTGTCTCTATGGACTTCCATCTCAGTGTCATACTAATAAAACCCATTTTTCCCTCTGGGAAACTGTATCCAGGAAGTCCCACCTCTTCTTCCAAGGTGGGTAGGTCCCTGTCCACATTCTTGGTTTGGAGAAGAGAAATGGTCCCCTATCGTGTTAGGTGTAACCCGTGGCCATGTTCTAGGTAACAATGAGTAGGCTCCGCACTGACCTATAACTTTAAAGCCTTCCAACAACTAGCTGTCCGTTTGGCTGTAGTTCCAATGGCAGCACCAATTCTAACAGTCATATCTAACATGTAGCGAACAATGATTGCGTTTGCTTTGCTGAAAATGATGGTGTATTCTGCAGAATGTCACCTCGCCTTACCTTGGTTAGAGGATAGCTGTCCTGCAAGGTGTCTATGATCTCTTTTCAGCTTCCAGAATCTACAAATTCAGTGCATACTATATAGCCCTTATGTTTCCTTTATAAAATGTTGTTGTTATTATCAATAGGGAAAAAGAGGGATGATTTTCCTTGAACTTATACTATATGCTGTTGTATTAAGTGCTTACTATACAGTTAGCATACTAAATCCCTAGGAAAAAAAGCCCGTGAGGTAGGTATATGTATGTATGAATGTATTTTCGTCCCCAATTTGTGAATAAGAAAACCAGAGTTTAATGAGATTAAATGCCATTTCTAATTGTTTTTTTCTTAACGTTTATTTATTATTGAGAGACACAGAGAGACAAAGCATGAACATGAGAGGGGCAGAGAGAGGAGGAGACATAGAATCCGAAGCAGGCTCCAGGCTCTGAGCTGTCAGCACAGAGCCCGACGCAGCGCTCGAACCCACAAACCTCGAGATCATGACCTGAGCCGAAGTCGGAGGCTCAACTGACTGAGCCGCCCAGGCGCCCCAAATGCCGTTTCTAAAGGTTACACAGTTAATAGTGGCAGAGCCAGGATGAGAGCCCAGCTTGTCTAACCTGGGCTGCCCGCTCTACTGTGGGCAATTGCTCTGCCCACAGTACTCACGAACAGGAGAGTTCAATTTACCTTTGTTGGTGTATTGGAGTCAGAATTCTTGCAGTGCAACATGTATACTAGCCTGAATCCACATTCAGATTTCCAGCCATATTCCTTGAAAAGATAGAAGTTTGCCTCTCAGATTCCTGCGTTGACAGTGACAGCGATGGTATTTCTTTTCAGTGCAGATGAAAAGCCTCTTTTGAAATTTTGGAGAGTATAAATAGTAAGTCATAGAATGGAATTCGTATAAACAACAGCATTTCACTTTCAGGGTAATAGTGGTCCAAATTGGGTCTGTTCTTGGTTACCAGATGGTGGCAGTGGTCAAGAGCTTGTCTTTTTTCTTGGAAACCAGGGAACTGTAAGAAAGCGCAGTGAAGACATCTGCGTTAAGATATCTGATTCTGAATGACAGCCTTGGAAGGAAATGATGCAGAAGCTTGTATGAGCAACAGACGCTGCCATGATCATCACAAAACACCATGTACCTCTGTCCTAGTTTGGGTTCTAGCCTAGGAGCTGAAGTCAGAAAAGTAGGAAAAAGAAACGGAGAAGGAAAGGCAATAATTAAAGGGAGTGTTATCAAGCAGCTATTACTGTGGGCAACTGAGCTTAATCCCAATGAGGACACTCTGGGAGCTAGTGTCTTGGTAGAAGACTGATGGGAGGCTGTTAATTTCCAGACACTTTTGGTCTACCATAAGGGCATGCAAAGTACCTTAGAATCCAGATAAAGCTTTCGAAAGAAACACGCAGGAGCTGGTAGTTGGAAGTTAGCTTTCTGCCCCAAAGTAGAAAAGGTAAAGGGATAGGTTGTGTTACTGACAGCATCTAAAGCAGTTTTGCTTTCAGAGGGCAAGAGACAAACAGAAGCTAGCATATACTGAGTGCTTGGAATTAATTTAATTATCACAGCCACCATATGAACTGGGCACTATTATTGTTGGCACTTTGTAGTTAACAGAAAGTAAACAGGGGCACCTGGGGGGCTTAGTTGGTTAAAGGCCAAATTTTGGTCTCAGCTTAGGTCATGATTCACATTTCGTGGGTTCAAGCCCCTCATTGGGCTCTGCACTGACAGCGTGGAGTCTGCTTGTGATTCTCTCTCACCCTCGCTCTCTGCCCCACCCCCATTCATGTTTGCACGCCCTTGCACACCTGTGCACGTGTGTGTGTCTTCTCTCCCTCAAAATAAATAAATAAACAAACATTTAAAACAAGCAGACAAAAAGTAACATCATTGTTTATGTTCAAATATCTGGGAAATGATAAAGTCAGGCATTGAGACCAGGGGGTCTGACTCTTGAAACTTATCATTGTCTTCCATGTAAGTATACAGACTGTAGATTCAAGCTCCTGAGGCTATTCTCATTCTCCAAATGTATCGCTCTTGCCCACGGTAGCTTTTTCCAGAAAAGATCTAAGTTGCTTCTAACAGGTCTCCATTACCCCTTGATTGCATTTTCTAGACAGAAATTAGTGATAATAACTGCTGACATTTCACACTCTTCTAAGTTTTTGTATGGGTTTATCTTAGTTAATGCTCTTACCAAACCTATGCAGTAGGTACTATTATATCCCCACATTAAGGATGAGGCAGCAGAAGCGCAAGGTGGTAAAGAACTTGCAGGAGGCCGTTTACTCAGTGAGTGGGAAAACCGAGGTTCAGTCCGATTTCAGTTCCCTTGCTTGATCACTATGTTGTGCTGTCTCTTTCATCAGAAAGTTTTAAAAGAACAAAGTTTTGAGTAGATGGTGGTGCTTGGCAATTCCAGGAACTACCTTTAAAAGGAAACAAGGTTAACGAACGTAACAAATTCAGGGAAATAGCAGAACCTCCCTACTCAGTTTTGATTTACAAAGTCTGAATAGGAAAATTCTTCTGGGTAAACATCCACATCTCTGAACCCTTGTTTTAAGGTATCAATAACCAGGCTAATACTGGACTTAGAAATGTTATATTTATGTAAATTTCTGGCTGGGCCAAGGCACCCTTGGCCTTGGGAGCAGATCTGGATGATAGATGGTGGATCTTTGTTTCAAAGGACTAAAAGGGAGGGGCGCCTGCGTGGCTCAGTCAGTTAAGTGTCTGACTTTGGCTCAGGTCATGATCTGTGCTGACAGATCAGAGCCTGGAGCCTGCTTCAGATTCTGTGTCTCCGTCTCTCTCTCTGCCTCTCCCCGACTCGTGCTCTGTCTCTCTCTTTCTCTCAAAAATAAATAAAAATATTTTTTAAAAAAGGACTAAAAGAGAAAGATCAGTAATTGACACCTCCATGTACTTGCTTATTTCTGATTTTAGTAGCATTTGTTTATAACAGAACATATTGAAACAAGGAAAAGAACAGTGGAAAAACAAAGTTCAAATTATTTTTAATCACATCATTTTCCTTCTCTTTACAACATAAGTAAGGTAAAGAGTGAGAGTAATCTCCAACCCCCGCTCCAGCCCTAGTCTTTTATCTTTCTTCTGTGATTATAGAAATACACCTACAGGCCATACATATACACGACTGACAGCTTTAAAAAAATGTGATCATGATTTTTCTCATTTAACAATACCTCCTAGACTTCATTGATCCTCAGTATTTATAGTCTACAGTTTTACCTCATTTTTTTAGCACCTGCACAATATTTCATTATACAGATTATAATTTATCTAAACAATCTCTTACTGATGGACATTTGACTTGTTTGCTGATACAAAAAGTGCTGCAAAGACCATCTTGGTGTATCTTCCCACACTGCCCAGCTGGTGTCTTTTTAGATCATTCAGCATGAAAGATGTCAGATGGTGGGGAATTTTCCCCTTTGAACTAACCAAGTAGTCTAACTGAGTATTTGGTTTTCTGATTCCCAACTCCCTTCTATTAATACTTCCTCCTTCTGGTTCTAGTTTAACTCCTACCACCAGTAACAATGATTTAAATTAAGAATTCTTAAAGGCAATTAATTGTGTGTCTGCATTCTCATTCCAATATCCAGCCACGAAGAAAACCTAGTAGGCACCTTCCCTCTTCCTTCCTCCATCTTCTGTCCTTCATCTCCCAGGCTTCCATCCTGACCGCTGTCGACAGGACTAGCCCTAAGTCTTTTTGGATTCCAGCCGTGAAAGCTATTGCTCCGTTGTATTGAAATATGCTTTCCATGCCTCCCTCCATCCCCACTTTGCCCCCACAAAAGGTCCAGTTCCTTGAACAAAGGCTGTATCTGTGAAACGGTTCTCCAGTCTGGGAGAAACAGGAAGACCTTTTTTTCCCTTGCACTCTGCCTCTACATTTACAGTGGAAGCCAGCAGAGAAGACTGCTCACATTCTTTCCCCAGTTTTCAGCAGAAGGCAAGAACCCCCCGGGCCTCAACCCCAGCCTGGCTTTGGTCACTGACCTTCCTCTCAGAAGTTTCCACAGGACCTCGAGATTGCCAGATCTGGAAAGAAGGGAGCTGGGACGTGTGGAGATCACCCAGTGGTTGGTGAATCTGGGCCACTGGAAAGGGAGACTAGGAGTGAGAGCATTACACATCTGGCCAGCCCCTCCCCCCAAAGAGCTAGGTTAGGAAGGGCTGGAGGCTAAGGGTGGAGGGGGAAGCAGAGGGTGACTGAACTTTTCGCCCTGGGAAATCTCAGCTCCACTGTGCAGAGGGGCTTCTGACACGTCTCCCCCTTCCCTCAACTTGGAAGCGAAAACGGACCTAAAGCAAAGCGGTACCTCGATGACTTGGGCTGGCTTGGAGGAGCCAGCCTCCCACGGGGAGAAAAAGCAAGGTCATCTCCTCCCTGTCGTCTCCCGGGGCCCCGCAGCCGCCTTCTCCCCGAAGTCATCTTCCTGGGTGCTGCCTCTCAGGAAATGAGCCTAAACTCCCAGAAAGCTGCGGACCTCGGTCTTCATGCGGCGCCCCTTTCTTGGTTCTCGGGCTTTGGCCCTTTGTGGGCCCCTAGCTCAAGAAGGAATTCCGGGCTCCTAGAAGACACCCAGGGATGGCTGTGGAGGGAGCAGAGCCAGAGGACGCCGATTCGGGCAGCCGCACTCCCTGTTGTCCCGGGTGGAACTGGAGAGCAGAGACCTCGGGGCGGGAGCTGTCCGTGGTCCTGGCCTACGTCAACGCGTGGATATTTAAGGCAAAGAGCAGCCCGCCCATCATACAGTACAGAGGATGGAGTCCTGGACTGTGAGGCTGGAATTGGTTTTCATGAACCCCCACGCATGCAAGGTCTGAGAGTCTGAGAGTCGCGTTTCAGCACCCTCCGGAGAGTAAGTAATTGTCTGGGCAAATCTGAAAGTTTCTTTTCACGTTTCCTTTCAGTGCCAGACCTTTTGGGTTTAAAGCCTTTAACTCTTTTGATGCCTCCCATCTTCTCACTCTCCCCCTTCCCGGAATCTATTCCTCCTCCAGCTCCCTCCCCTGGCCCACCTCTGGACCTAGGTGGAAAAGCAAGAGGTGAAGACTGCGGAGCCACGTGCTCATTTCATCTTCACTTCGGATTCCCAAGACATCAAGCTGATACTGATCATTTCAGGGCAGACTGAGGCAGGGATTGGCTTAAAACCCACTAACCTGGCCTGTTTGTGGAGATGATGGAACTTTAATGTCGTCAAATAGAAACTGGGTCTTTGGAACGATGAGGTTTAAACCTCCTTAAATGGGTTGTATCCTTGCAGTTTCATCCGAGCTGATTCTGAACTAGGACTGAAAGATGGAAGTTGCCCCCTTTTTAGTTCAGAGAGTTCCAGGTGAGGGAAGGAAAAAGAAGGTTGAAGGATGAGGTGGTGTATAGGTGGAGATATAGATCTGCTAAATCAACTCTGTGCAGTGGGGCCACAGAGGAGCTGCTGGGTCGCCCTCACAGTGAACGTTTCAATGTTCCTGTTCTCAGGCTGAGCAGGAAATAGACAGTCAAACAAGTACTAGTTGAATTAATAAAAAAAAAATGGAATAAATTGCTATTTTAATCATTTTAATTGCTTCTCTTTCCCCAAACTATACAGCTGATGGCAGATTTCTGGTGGCATTTATTCTACCCTCTTGTAATGAATGGGAATGGAATAATACTCTTAGAGGAGCAAAATTCCTTCTTATCACATCCCCTTATTTGAAGAGCTAATTTGTCCTACCCCATGTTGCAAGAATCTTTATTTACACTTTGCCTTATACATTGGCGTTTTATAGGGCTAGCTTTGGAGCAAAGTGCTCAGAGGGGGAAATGGCTTGACCACAGTTCCAACGACTTTAATTTTTAAAGTTGGTATTCACTTCCTGCCTCCGGAAAGACAAATACCTTCCCAAACCTCATTTCCTAAGGTGACCTTAAAATTAGGCAGCAAAGTGAAGCCATGTTTTCATATATTAGTTCCTCAGCAAAACAACATGTATGGAGAATGATCGGTTTTTAAATCAATCTTGTTTATGTTAACTATTTCATAAAATGAGCACACATGATATTTTCTGCTGAAAAATAGTGTCCTTAGCAGCAGAGCAAATGCTGGCTTTCTGGACATTATGATTTAAAACTTTACTGATAATGGTAGAGCTCAGGAAGAAGGGAAATGCCTAATGGTGTGTTACTGTCAGAAATGAAGATGTGAAGTGGAGTTCTATTGCCTTTAGCTTCAAACAGGACATTTCCATTTCAATCTCCAAAGTTTTCTTTTTCCTGATACAATTTTAACTTCAAATTGATGCAAATTTCCTTTTTATTGCTCACAACATTAATTTATGTGTACATCTAGATTTGGGCTGTGTTGAAAGGTTTAAATTCTGCTTTGGTCAAACTCTTTTCTCAAGTGGAAGACAGACTCTTTATGTAGGACACTCCAACTGTCTTTTTTCTTTCTTTCTTTCTTTCTTTCTTTCTTTTTTTTTTTTTTTTAAATTTTTTTTTAACATTTATTTATTTTTTAGACAGAAAGAGACAGAGCATGAACAGGGGAGGGGCAGAGAGAGAGGGAGACACAGAATCTGAATCAGGCTCCAGGCTCTGAGCTGTCAGCACAGAGCCCGACGCGGGGCTCGAACTCACGGACCATGAGATCGTGACCTGAGCCAAAGTCGGACGCCTGACCGACCGAGCCACCCAGGCGCCCCTCTTTCTTTCTTTTGAAAGAGGGGCCATCTTTCATGGATGAAATCATGTTGGAGAGATCATGTTGCTGGGCCAAGACGACCAAAAAACAAGTAATAACCAATTCTTATGGGAGCTCATTTGTGCTTTGTAACAGAATAATAAACATTTAAAATTGCTAGATGCAGCTGAAAGTAATTGAGAGGCTTCTATACACACAATATGCTGCTTGATCTTTGTGACAATCTTGTGAGGTAGGCATGCATCTTCCCCATATTACAGAGGAGGAAACTGAGGCTCAGGGAGAGGTTCAGCTTGATGGAAAACCTGGCATTTGAATCAGGATCTCCAGAGCAGTGTTACTGAGACATGTTACTCCTTCCATTTCAAACAGTATCATGTGGGAGTGCATCACTAAAAAAAAAAAAAAAAAAAAAAAAAAAGAAAGAAAGAAAGAAAAAAGAAAAGAAAGGAAATCACCTGGCTTTCCTCTGTATAAAGTGCAAAAAACTGGTCATTACCACCAAGAGAATAAATATCACACTTATCTATTCTGTCTTTCCGTTACTCAGCCAAAATGTATTCAAAGTCTGCAGTGAGCAGAGAAAATCATCAGAATCGTGTTTCCTGGTCTGGGTACTAACTTCTTCATGGCCTTACGCCATTCTGACTTTTGTTCTATAAAAGGATAGGCTTTGGGGTTTTACCACTCCCCTCTGTGCCCACAACACCTTGCTGGTCATGGGAACTGTCGACAATGCTGAGAAACTCTGCTCTGAAAGGCTCAAATGGTCTTATCCTCTCATTGCTCTCCAGCCTCAGCACACTGTCTTCCGAGGAGTCAAGTCATAAAACCATGATTGTTTAGTCCCAGACTGCCCTCCACTGCACAAAACTTTCTTTTTCCCAAGAGAGACTTGGCAGGGAGCCTCTTGTATCTCCGGCTTTCCCAAGGACATCCAGGGAATTGAAAGTTTTGGAAAGATTCTGTTTTCTCCTTCCTTACTCCCAAGTCTGACTTTTTGTTAGGTCAAGGAAACAGAGCTCTTCGGGCACCACAGCATCAGGGATGGTGGTGGAGAGGAGTATTAGGACCCTGGAGGAGCTTAAAACCCTTCATGGTCCAACAGTTACCCTTTGCAAGTAATGCTGTTGTTCCAGGCTGATTCTCTACTTCTGGGTGGTGCCAATCGCGGAAGGCCTTCTAAAGAATGGCTTCAAACTGCATTATTCTCAAACAGGGTCAGTAGATGTTTATGGGAAAGGCCAGCCTCTCTATCCTTGTTTCCAGAGCCCTCAACTCATTCCCAAATCATCTTATGTCCTCTTAGAGGTCAAAGGGATGGTGTGTGCATGTGTGCGTGTGTGTGTGTGTGTGTGTGTGTGTGTGTGACTGGATAAGTGACTTCTCAAAGAAACCCACACTTTTGAAGGGAGAGACATAAGGGAAAAACTCAACGACACAAACAAAGATACATTACTAACCCTCTTTTCTAAGTCCAAACACCACTCTCCCTTGACCACTCACAAGGAATAGTAGAAATCAGCCCTTTGCCACACAAACATCTCCACTTGCAAGGTTATTGCAAAAAAGGACAGGATGCAACTGACATTTCTTTGAGAACCTTTAGGAATAAAGACATCTCAGGGAAGACCAAGTCTCTTTCTTTTTAAGTAGATATTCCTTAATTCACTTCTGGGAAGAATAAATCATAAACATCAAAGTATGCACCAATTTTTATAATTTCAATAAGGGATACTGATACACTTACTTTCTTTTGGCATCACCTTTTTCCAAAGAATGGTCTGAGAAAAAAATAAAGGCTGCAGTTCAAGCTATAATCATTTATTTTTTTATCCATTTGGGCAAACTGGAAAATAAGCGGGTGCTACGCTTTCTGCAGCAACATCATCTACTAAGAGACGTAAGAAGTCTATCCATATCTCAGGGAGGTACATCTTCTTGTCTTTTTTTCCATTAATGTTCTATTATTTAGAGATTGCTGTCATAAAACAAACAAAATGCAAGAAACATACAAAAGAAGTACTGTTGAAGAGCAACCCTGAACAACTATGAATTATATTGTAAGAAGAGTTGTATATATACACTGGAGGGTTAGATTCAGTCTTCTCTGCTATTGCTTATCTCTCTGAGCTTATTCTTTAAGCTTAATATATATGAGAAGGTAACCTGTATCTTGGAACTAGCAGAACTTAAGATTATAAATGAGAAAATTTACAGCACACAAACTGTTAGAGCTGTTACTAGCACATAACAAATCTACTACTGTTTATAGTTTTTGAAACTGCACAAGAAAGCTATTAGAGGGCAGGGATGTTGTGTGGGGGCAGGGAGGTGGGTACACACTCTACTGAAGAGAAGAAGCTTTGATCACTTTTTTTCTCTTCCCTTTGCGGAGTCCGTATTTATAGCCTTTCCTATTTTGCCTCCTCTGTAATTTTTTGCAGTTGTTAGGTAAGCCATTCGTTGCTCTCTGACCATTTCAGCCCCACCGTGGATAACTGAGACATTTCATTGATGCCATTTTGCTTCCTTTATTAATTAACAAACATTTATTAAGCACTTTCATATGTCATTTATTATCAAAGCAGTATAAATACAAACTACCTAGCCATAATCTAGTCTACAGGGCTAATACATATATTTTTAAAGTAAGGTCATAATTTAGATTAAGATGCAACGTTTTCAACAGAATTTAAAAAGGAAAATTGCAGATTTAGTTGCTTCCCAAGTTTTTCTTGAAAAATAGCTTATGTGTGAGAGACAATCTTCGCTACACTCCCTGTGATTCAATTCACTCAGAATTTTTTTAAAGATTATTAAGCACCTACTATGTATTACATGCTAAGGCTTTTAAAGGTGAAGATAGGCAAGGTTCACATTTTTATGAAGTTGACATTTTAGTGCTAGATTATTTGATATAGTTAAACTATATAACTTAGGAACCTATAATTGAAATTTAGATTCATCCTGTTAGAAACTTATTGAACACTAATAATAAAAATTTGTAATGTTCTGGGGCGCCTGGGTGGCGCAGTCAGTTAAGCGTCCGACTTCAGCCAGGTCACGATCTCGCGGTCCGTGAGTTCGAGCCCCGCGTCGGGCTCTGGGCTGATGGCTCAGAGCCTGGAGCCTGTTTCTGATTCTGTGTCCCCCTCTCTCTCTGCCCCTCCCCCGTTCATGCTCTGTCTCTCTCTGTCCCAAAAATAAATAAACGTTGAAAAAAAAATTAAAAAAAAAATTTGTAATGTTCTTACATTTATCTCTCTTTTTTGGATACAACAGGATAGCTATCAGTAAAGCATTACTATTGTTTTTTTAAAAAAAACAGCTCATTTATTAATTATTAGGCAGATAATAATACTAACCCATGAAAACATGTTGAATCCATTGCTGTAGGTTGGGCTTTTACATCCAGATAAAAAGAGCTAAGTGCTGAGTAACACATTACTAAACACTTAAAGATCATCTTTCAGTATGTAATTTCTTCCTGCAAAATTGCAACCTAAACCTAAGATTTAACTTCAAACGCACAAAACTACTTTCAGTAAGACTAAAAATCACTATAAAATAAAATACCCAGTCTAAAGTACTATAAAACATTTTAGTTCCCAAATCAAGAGATTCTCGGATTTACATTTAGTGTAAAGAAACATTTACAAAAAAAGTCCCTTTGCAGAGTATTTGGGGCCTAAAGAAACAGAAAAAAAGAACACTGTCACTTTTAGAATCAGCGTTTGTCAGTGGGTTCTACAGAGCCATGAGGAACTAAATACAGACATGAAAACCCAACTCCAAAGCAATGAGATCTCAGACACAGACCAAATCGCTCTTCCCACCTGGTAGCATACTTGGGCTGGTATTATTACACACTATTGGTGGATCAGGGACATCTGTTTAAAGACACATGGTAGCATTTGAATTGTATTTCCAGGCTGGAAGAAACCTTGATTCCTCCAGTTAAACTCCTTCATTGTTCAAGTAAAACCGAGATCCAAAGTGAATTATACAAAGTGACATAATTGATAAGTGGCAGAACTGGCCACCAGAAGTCAGGTTTTCTCAAATTTAACGTACCTGATAGATTTGGCTGGGCATAAAAAAAATCAGCTGGGGTACTTAAAAATGCAGGTCTCAGTGGCCCCATACCCAGAGTTTCTAGTTTTATAGAGCTGGGATGTGCCCAGGATTTATCATTGATGATGATACAGCTGGCCTGAGAATCACATGTGAAGAAATATTATGCAAGTTCTTTGACACTGAACTATTTCCAAAATGAAGTGTTAAAGTGGTTGAGAATTTCAAAGCATAGCTTTAAAGACACTGTTATTTTCCCCACCATTTCCTGGATCTTCATGTGTTTGTGCAAAATGCACAAGCAATAAGAAGTCAAAATCTGTTGACTATCCAGACATAACATCGATTATCACAATGCACTCCTGTAATGGGTTGGAAATCTTTGACTGATCATTTTTTCATGTCACAAGATTATCCAGTTAATGTATTTCTAGGGGAATGGAGAGGAATATTTCAATCCAAGAATGAAGTTGAAACTGCAAAATTTTATAACCACTAGACTTTTTTTAAACATAACTAAAATTCTCATTTTTGTTGAGGATTTGCTAGTTAATAATGTATTCCCTTATTCTTTGAATGAATATTTACTGAATATCTACCAGCCAGGCCTTCAGTCAACATCTGTCGCATCACACATGTCTGCAAAATATCTCCCCAAACAGACTTGACAATTAACTGGAAGATGAGATTCAAAGTTGCGGGAGTCAGGTGAGAACTTCTACTACTTTCCACAGTAGTATGTACGATTACAATAAAATATAAGATATTATGCTATGAACTTCAACCTTTATAAGTATTTTAATGGGCTCTTGAATTAAAGGAAATCTACATGGGTAAAACACAGCAATATTAGAATCATAGTTCACTGAAATAAAAAATTACTTGCGTAGGTTAAGATTTAGATTAAATCAACAAATTCAATTCTAATGACAGGCTTGTGTTTTACATCGAGTGACATATAGAAGCTTGAATAAATCAGGTCCTAAATTTTAATTAACTGATGAAATGTGACATACTATTGATTTTCACTGAATTGAGGGTATGGGATTACCATCTTTAAATCAAAGAGGACCCCAAAAGATTAGGCTTTTGGGTGTGTCTTAATACACTGTCATTTCAACTTATTTTGATTTATTTGTTTGTGCTCCATCTTGTTCCAAAAAAGGATTTAAGGCTATCAATTCAAATTAAGGTTTGCTTTTCAGACTTTTTCAGATGAAATGAAAGTAGCTGGATTTCCATCAACAGATTCTCAGTTGACAGGTTTTGTCCATGGCTTCACTTTATTTTCTGAAGGGCACTACAAAGGATTCCAACTTCACCTACAAATTAAAAAAAAAAAAAAGCCACTCATATCTTAAGAAAATACCCTTAAATGTCTACAATGTACAACATGTTAGAGGATGCGTGGGATGTATGGATATTCTGGGCACCACCCCAACCTTCAAGGAGCTTACAGAATAGTTATGGTGATAGTATTTGGGCAGTTATAGCATAGGGACTTACAAGTTTTAATGTAGTTAGCTTCACCTTTCCATAGAAAGAGTTAGTTTTCTTTCTTTTTCTTTAATAGGGACATCTATACATGCTTGCAAGGATCTAAGCCATGAAACCTAAAAATGTGGTTCACACAAACCTCCTGTGTCAACATCACCTAGGGCCTTATTACAAATACAAACTTCTCAGCCTTACCACAAATTTAGCAAATTTAGTTTGGGGTTATGACTCAGGACTGTTCATTTTTAACCAGCTCTCCAATGATTCTGATGTACTCATTCTGAGGCATGAGAATGCTTGGTTTGAGCAGATAACTCAGCCTAGATCGCTAGACCACTGGACTACGATGGAGTCCACTCCCATTCATGCCATGTTCTCACATGCCAAGAGGCCACAGGAACATAGACACTTCAGAGAAGTGGAAGGAATCTTGGAGATGGACAAGCTTGCTCTCCTAGATCCTGAGGAAACAAGTATAGAGAGGTGATGGAGTCTTACATAGTCACATTGCTCTAAGGACCCTTCAATTCCTAAATCTGTTATTCTGTGATTTAAAAAATTCTCTTAAAAACAAAGTTACTCTTGCCTTTTAAAGGTAAATAAGAGAGACAAAAAAAAGTTATGGGCTGACCCCTCTGTCTTACATCCCAGCCTCTGGAGCAGTTGGCTGGCCTTTTTGGTGAACAGATCTATTCCAGCTGAGTATCCAAAATGGAGTCTATGGGGCAGGGGTGGGGAATCAACCTTGAACTTTTTCAAAATGTCTGGTCACAGGTGGCCATACCTAATGAAGAATGACTATAATGACCAGGGACAGCTCTACTACTGGATGTGGCCTCAGGCAACATCAGTGGGGTATTAGAGGGATACTTCAAGCCTACCTGCATTTTTGGCCTTTGTTAGCGTTACATGAGGTAGGAGCCTCCACCTGGTCTAGAATTCCTCTGTTTAGGCTGCTCACCCCTTCAGTAGTTTCATCCATCCATTTGACAACTCTTGAGCACCTAATATACTTTTTTAGGACTAGGGCTAACCCCTAGGGATTTGACAGTGAACCCAACCTGGCCCTCTGCTCATGTCTTGTTGGGGAGTCAGACAAGTAAATAATTACAAAACAATATAGTGATACATGCTCTGAGAGAGGGATCTGTGTGGATGCCAAGACATAGGAAGGACACCCGGACGAGTCTTCCTACAAGCAGAGATGTCTGTGAAAGACTTAAAAGATGAGCTAGAGTTGGGGACTTCTAAATGAGAGCGAGAATGAGAATATTTTAAACATAAAGAACTGCATGAGCAAAGGCCAGAAGCCAGGAGGAAGTGTGGAAACTAAAAGTTGGCCAATGTCGCTGGAGGGGAGCCTGAAGCACTGGAGAGGGAGTCCAGTGAAGAACAATGTAACACTGTGACATTTTTATGAGCAACTGTTATAATATCGTCATTGTCCTGGAAGGGTAGAAGGCCCACAGATGAGCTAGTAGATGGCTATTAAAATAGTGAGAATCTGTCTTGTAGGGGTTGAAAGCCCAGGCATAGAAATATGCATTGGACACTTAGAGGAAACAGAGTGGAGAGGCAAAGGAGGAAGAGGAACACGGCAGTGGCAAGCCAGGATGTTATGATGGGAGGAGGTAGGGTGGAATCTAGGAGAGTCAAAGAAGAAAAGACACTCAAGGCAACTGTGGCCTTTTTTGCCAAGTTTTCCTCATTCAACAAACAAATAGCTTACCTGGAGATACGTTTCTCCCTAATTCAATATTTAATAAATTTCTTATTGTTCCTATGGTGAAGGTAAGAAAATCCAACTCTCTATTTCTAGTAAACGGAGTAGCCTCTCGAGGTGTAAGTTACTTACTGTTGATGGAGTCAGCCAAAATCTTAAGTTGCTGGGTATTGTCCAAGACCTCAATCCTTTGGGTGTATGGATCATAACGAACTGAGAAGGGCCGTGGGATTGTAGCAGCAAAATTCCTGAAACCGAATCCACAGAGCTCAGTGAAGGGCACCATTTGGGGACAAATCATTCTAAAAGATTTCTCAGTGGCATTTCTCTTACTAGAACCGGGGCTTTAGAAAGCAGACTGAGAAGGGAAATGGAGTTTTAGTGGGATCCTGTTGGGCAGCCTTTGTGTGCTGTGTATGTGTTGAGGTGTATATACAAACACACGTAGGCACATATTTATGTAGTTACCTACCTCCAAAGAGACAGAGGTAGCTTATGGTAAAAGCACAGAATACATTGAGGCCAAAATTCTTGCCATTAAATAAAATCAAAAGAGTAAGTAAATCTAGCCAAAGAATGCTATAGAATGAAATAAGCTCCGAGATGCTTGACAAACAATGCAGAAAGGGAAGCACCTCTCTCAAGAGTGGAAGAAAACACCATGCTATTAATGAAATTTAACATGGATTGAGTGCCTCCCATGTACCAAGAACTATATGAAATCCCAATTGTTGTATACGCTTTACAACTATCATTCCTAATTTAGTCTTCATGAAAACCTTAGGAGGAAGGTACTATTACTATCCCTATTTTACCGATGAGAAAACTGAGGCTTGGGAAGTTTCAATGAATATCAAGGTCACACTGGCAATAAATCGTGCAGCTGAGAAGGGACCCAGGTAGTCTGACTTTGGCCTGTGCCCTTCACTGCTTTGCCTTCTTGATGCATTACTCCTGGATCTGGGAAAGTACCAGGAGGGCCTTATGAAGAACTTCAAGCGATGTAATGAACAAGATACTCCAAAAATGGCCTATAGATTGCAACGGCATCACAAATGATACTTCTAAGTTGGCTGCTGGTAAGAGTCAAAGCTGCCATCCCAACAAGACAAACTCTAAGGGAAACTAGTGGGTTTTCCAAGTTCGGCAAGAGCGGTAGACTATGGTGGCTGGAAACCCAAGTTCCAGAGCCAGGCCGCCTGGACTCAAATCCTGCCTCTGCTAGTGACAGCCCTTGTGGGCTGCACCTTGGTGTCCTCATTCCTCTATAAAACTGGAACGAGAGCAGTGCTACCTCAGAGGGTCGTAGCCAACGCTGTTATAAAATAGAGTAAGTGCTACATGTGCGATAGCTGTTCTCTTCCATCAGCGACCGGGGACTCAAGAGGAACAAGTGGTTAAGTATGTCTCTCCACCTCTATTTCTCTGAAGAGAGCTTTCTCAGCCCTGCTGGTGACATGATGCATAGAGCGCATATCTGTGATGTGGCCTGCTCTGCACCTCGTCCCTCTTACATAGTTTACCTCATCTTTGCTCTGGGCAATCTGCCTCCACACCACTAGAAATGCTTCAGTGAGGCAGTCAGTCTTGGGGCCATCCCGCCTCTAGCCAGAGAACAGTGCCTGATACATAGTGAGTGAGAGAAAGAGAGACAGACAGACAGAGAGAATGGGCACGTGACCACACTCGGCATTGTTTCTTTCTGCCTAGAGCTTGACTCTTGACACTGAAAATGGTCAAAGTTGATTTCTCTTAGCTGGGATGCTCTGAGGACATCCCTTCCTTCTCTGAACCCTGTTCTTCAGCATTCCCTTTGACCCCGAGTCACCTCTCAACAGAATGGAGTTTTTGTGGGTGTCTCCTCTGGGCGGAGGGCACTGACAAAACGGGTGGGATTTCAAAGGCCTGAGAAACCCAGGTTCTGGCAAGGTCTTCCTGCTGGTCTGGAGCAGATCACTTCCTGGGTTAGAAAGTCACCACCAGGAGGGACCCATTTAAATGTGACCCTGGTTTGACAGAATGGTTATGAGTACTGGTTCTGAGCCCCACACCTGAATCCAAACCCTGGGTCAGTCCCTTACTAGCTGTATGACCCTGGGTGAGTTACTAACCACCTCTGTGCTTCTAACCCCCACCCTCAAACTTTGTAGTTTTATTTGAAGCTTGAATAAATTAACACATGAAAAGCACTTAGAACAGGGTTTGGTACATAATAGATATTAGACATCTAACCTGCTTATTATTATTATTATTATCATTATTATTACCCAAGTGGGGTAATGCACTAATCCACTGAAATCCATAACTCCCAAAAGGTCCCAAAAATGGCAGAGTATAGCCTTTAGGGGCTAAGGGAAGGCTAGGCTCCCAGGGAGGGGTGGAGATTTAAGAAATAACTAGAAAGGAGTAACTGAAAAAACCTGAAGGCCCTGGAGAGATAGGAGGAAGGGAGTCATCTTAGGCCAAACCATGCGGACCCGGGAGCCAACGTTTTACCATCTGTCATCTAAGTTCAACGCAGTGGAAGCTGCACACTCAGCTTCATAGGGTCCCAGAAACTTCTGTATCTATGTCTATCACCCCTCACTCATCAGATATAAAACAAGAGGTGGTAACAAACACTGAGTATCAGGATAGCCATGTCCAGGGAGGCCTCTGCCCAGCCTGTCTCCTGCTGGGAGGAGACACTCAAGCAGATTATAGACAGGGTGGTCAGCTCAGAAGGCTGAGCCTGAGTCTTGCTACCTTTCCATCACCGTCAGCCTCTTGCTGAATTGCCTCTGAGACAGATGCATTTGCCTATTACTTATTGCATGTTCACTATGTATCAGGCACTGTTCTAGAGCCGGGGGAAAGATCAGGAAAACAGAAAGGACAAAAATTCCTATGGAAATGGAGCTTAAATCATTTGGTGTATTAAACATTAGCAAGTGGTAAGCAGAAAAACAAACTGCAGAAAGGGGTAAGGATGTGAGGTGGGGCTGGGTAGGGATTTAAAAAAATTTTTTTTAATGTTTATTTATTTTTGAGAGAGAGAGAGAGCACAAGCAGGGGAGGGGCAGAGAGAGAAGGAGACACAGAATCTGAAGCAGGTTCCAGGCTCTGAGATGTTAGCACAGAGCCCGAAGTGGGGCTCCAACCCACGAACCATGAGACCATGACCTGAGCCAGAGTCAGTTGGTTAACCAAATAAGCCACCCTGGTGCCCCCAGAGGCTTTCTTTAAAAAAAATTTTTTTAATGTTTTTATTTATTTTTGAGACAGAGAGAGACAGAGCATGAGCAGAGGAGGGGCAGAGAGAGAGGGAGACACAGAATCTGAAGCAGGCTCCAGGCTCTGAGCTGTCAGCACAGAGCCCAAGACACAGACCTTGAACCCACGGACAGTGAGATCATGACCTGAGCTAAAGTTGGATGCTTAACTGACTGAACCACCCAGCCCCTCCCCCGCCCAGAGGCTTTCTTAATAAGTCACTTGGTCCAAGAATTGCCCATAAAGGTCTTAGGTAAGAGCCACATAGGGGTCTCCCTCCTGAAGGAAATCTGATGTCACATAAACCAAGGCTTCTAGCCATGCCAATGTGTACCAAAAAAGACTTTTGATTTTGCAAATATGGCAAAGGAATCTGCTTGGGAAGCAGACATACCTGTCCCTCTCTCCTTTCCCATTTCTATGAAGGAAGGACAGTGAAAAGAAAACAACAGAGTCCAGTTTAAAAAAAAATTTTTTTTAACTTTATTCATTTTGAGAGAGACAGAGAGAGAGAGCAGGGGAGGGGCAGAAAGAGAGGGAGACACAGAATCTGAAGCAGGCTCCAGACTCCGAGCTGTCAGCACAGAGCCCAACGCAGGGCTTGAACTCACAAACCGTGAGAGCAAGACCTGAGTTCAAATCAGAGGTTTAACCATCTGAGCTACCCAGGTGCCCCTGTGTGGGAATTTTAAATAAGTTTGTTATGGGGTGCCTGGGTGGCTCAATCAGTTGAATGTCTGACTCTTGATTTTGGCTCAGATCCCACAACTCTGGGATCAAGCCTGCTTAAGATTCTCTCTCTCTCTCTCTCTGTCTCTCTCTGCAGCTCTCCTCCACTTGCACACCTTCTCTCTCAAGCAAACAAACAAGCAAACAAAGTAAATTGGTTAGAGAAAGACACACAGAGAAGGTTAAAAGATCAAAAGGTCAAAGGTCAAAAAGGTCAAAAAGACTTGAAGGAGTTGAGCAAGTGAATGATGCAGGTGTTGGGAGAATAAAGTGAACAAGGGATTCCCCCAGGTTAGAAGATTTCTGGAATGATTTGTTGGGGGCCTTCTGTGGCTACTATGTACACAGAAGAGTTCAGTACCTGGAGTTGGTGGCTACATTCAAGCAAGGATCCAGTGGCAGAGTTTCTGCAGGGGTCAGCATATCCAGACAATTAGCTGTGAAATGGGGTCCCACTAAGGAACCTCTCCAAAATGGAGAGTGAAAGGGACAAAGGTGGGGAGACTCCGTCTGCTGCACACTGTTGTTGTAAGCATTGGAATCCACTCTTCTGGCCAACCACCCACAGATCAGCGGCTCCAGACAAATCAGGAGGCCCCAAGAGCCGCTGACCCACCTTAGTCACCACCTCACCTCACTTTCTCCTTGGCATCATTAAAACTCTCAGCCACGTAATAGAGGGGCTGGAACTCCGTGACAGTGTACTCCTGGACGGCTGTCTTCTCCAGCTCCAGGGGGAGGAGCTTCGGCTCGCCCGACAAGCAGTACTGCGGGCCCCGAGTGGAAAATTTTCACAGTTAAATCAGGGTCAGGCTGTCTGTATACCTTCTGTCATCTCGCCCTGATTCCTTCCACACCCCAGCCCAAATGCAGTGAACTGAGTTATTTTGCATATAGAAGATCCTACCCTTCAAAGCCCATCTAAAATCTGTAGTCAAGGTAGAAAGGAGGAATTCACACTAGCCATTTTCATGTGAGATGATCAATAGAGGATATGAGAGCCAACCACATTTTTTGGCATGTATTTCCATACATCTGTGTGCACAATTCAGCCTTGGGATCGGGAGGCCCCTCTGTCCTGGAGACCCGTGTACTTGCAGTTCAAGTTTACATCTAATACCCTAAGTCATGAACAAATCATAGCTGCTAAGGTACCAATCACTTGAGGATACAAGAGGAGTGCCTTAATCATGTGCCCTGAAGAAATCATGTATCCACAGGAGAACTGCAGAGAAGTGTTTGACAGCCATCCAGGTCAATACATAGCTGGAGAGTCTGAAATACTATGGACCACTTCTCATCAGAGCTCCAGCCTGTCTGGTATCAGACACAGTGTAGATACTATAAAGGTATATACTGCCTTCTCTACTATATGCATTTATTTATTCCAAAATGTTTATTGGATGACTTCTGTATGGATGGCAGTGTACAAGATGGATAAAGATCCTGGACCTCCTGGGGTTTACATACCAATGTAAACACAGGTGTTAAGGTACCAATCACTTGAGGATTAACCCCTGGGTTGAATCTCAAAATGGATATAAGTGGAGTCTTACCTGTAGTTCACCAAAGGATGACAGGAGCCCAGCACCATATGCCTTTATGGAGTCTCCTTGTTTGCAGAGGCCAAACTCCACAGTAAACCAATAAATCTGGAATGGAAAATCAAGTTGACAGCACACCCCAAGGAGGGGAAAAGCAGCAAATGCCCCAGGGCTAAAGACAGGACTTCCCAGGTGGGAGTTTGTGCAGGTCTCTTCTCTGAATCACCATGACCTGGGGTTGCTTCTCTGTGTCCTATGTCCCACCCTATCCAGTCACTGGCTGAATCAAGAGTTGGCTGAATGCAAGATGTGTTGGGAAGCAGTGAGGGAGTACTGAGGAAGCCCAAAGAAGATACCCCCAACAGTAAGTCTATTGGACAGGAACTCCTCAACCCCTTTCGCTTTCTTCTCTGTGGCAATGACTACAGTGAGATGTTCCCTTTAGTTGGTCAGACTTGCCAACAATCCCATCAGCCATGGGAGGTAGGAGATCAGTAGTGATAAAATCATTGAGGGGGTATCCCATCATTGTGCTAAAACTTGGGGGGTCGGTTTCTGATGTACTGCCAACCACTGCACCTATCCTCTCCAAATAGCCAAGCCCAACATGTCCTAGATGCCTGGCCTGGGAAAGATGGTCCTGGAATTCTGGCATAACCCTACTGACCAGGGCCAAGAGGAACCCAGGTCCCAGTTAGCTGCTGGAGACAGTCATGGTCTTAGAGAATTAAGGATGGGTTACTAGTTAAGTCGGTTTATTACCCTAGAGAATAAACTACTAAACTGATATAGCTTAATGATAAATTTGCATTCATTCGTGTTCTAATATCCTTACAAAGCTTTCTTTTTCATCTTCCAGGCTGAGAAAATTATAAGAAATGTGACTCAGAGGCTGGGGAGGGATGCACTCAAGTTGGAAAGAAGTCTGTAGGAAGAAAACCCCCTGCTGTACAGAGTCATGGATTCCATGCTTCAATGGATGAGTGTTATCACATTCACTGGGGAGGGAGAAGTGCTTGACAAGAAGAGGAAAGCCCACCCCCACTTCCACCTCCTATCTAATAAAGGAAAGATCCTCACACTGGCTCCAGTGCAAAGGTAGAGAGTAAATATTTCCTCTTCAAAGCCATGAATCCAAGCTATTTCCCCCCACACACAATTTATGCCCAAAAGTTCTCAAGTGCTGTCATTACAGCCTATTTGTGTTTAAGATTCTTTGTTTAAAATCACATGTAAATATTTGCATGCTGCTGATTTCAAAATCAAACCATTAAGGAAAAATCAAAATGTGAAATTTAATTTGTGTTCATGTAAGTCAGCACATTCTGATATTTCCCCCAATTGGCGTGGCTTTCAGGGGAGGATCAAAGCTTTGAAGATCTGAGGGCTATAGTCTAAAGCACTCCCACTACCTGCCAGGGAGAGAGGGGACTTACCGTGGCCAGTTTCTCAATGTACTCATCAGGCGCACCCAGAGAGGCAAGGCCAATTTCCTGTAATTATAGATAAACAGAGTCACTGGCATGGCTGGGGTCTGCCTATCTTCAACCTTCACCCTCAGCTCCAACCTCGTACTTGACCACGGGAAGGTGACGGCTGACAACATGCCTTCACAAGGGCTCAGATAGACCCTGATTATTCTTTCAAGTCTTCCCTAGCCACACATCATACAATCACAGATCTCAAGAGAAAGGAAACCTTACTTCATTACTTGGTCCTTTGTACTTACTTTACAAATAAGAAAACTGAGGCACAGAGAAGGGAGGTGATCTACTCAAATTCACACAGTAAGTTGTGTATGAAGCTTCATTCCTTGATTCCAGCTCAATGATTATCCCCCCATAGCTCAAGTGGAACATGCATGGAATACAAGAGGAGTGTCTTAATCATGTACCCTGAAGATACCACAGGAGAACTGCAGAGAAGTGCTTGAGAGCCACCCAGGTCAATACATAGCTGGAGAGTCTGAAATACTATGGACCACTTCTCATCAGAGCTCCAGCCTGTCTTGTATCAGACAGTGTAGATACTATGAAGGTATATGCTGCCTTCTCTACTATATGCATTTATTTATTCCAAAATGTTTATTGGATGACTTCTGTGTGGATGGCAGTGTACAAAATCAATAAAAATCCTGGACCTCCTGGTGTTTACATTGAAGTGGAAAGTAAGTCCTCCTTTCAGATCCAAAAAGAATGTGCTCAGGGAACTTTCAAAATGACACCCTGCCTTGGGACTATCCAGGCATAGGTTGGAGCATGTGACACTGATGGCCCAATAGCATCCATCTATCGACTCAAGTAATTGTTCACTCCTCTGGGAATGGCATATGGAGGATTGTCACTTAGCCTCTGACTGGGCAGAACAGCTTCTGGTACTGAGAATAAAAAGTTCCTATGCTCTAAGGAAGAAACTGATTTTTCTTTGGCCATAAGAACAAAACCCAGTTTTAAAGCTGTCCAAAGCAATCAATGACAACTTGACAGCAGGAACGATTTTTCTGAAGGTCAGCTGGTCAACAATAGCCTCAATCCAATGGTGACACTTGTGAGTTAAAGTTTAGCTAATCCTCAAACACTTCCACTTAAAAAAGTCCAACAATCTCAGAACACCACAGCTCCCAAAACCCCACATAAAAGCAATAGTTTTCTTTGTTTAGACAGATTGTGTCTTACAAGTGCAGTTCTCCCTTACCTAGCAGGCAGTTAATTCAGCTTTTTTGTTTGTTTGTTTGTTTGTTTGTTTCAGGTATTAAGTGATCGCCTCTTCAATCCACAATAGAAATATTTATTTCTTCCAGCTGAGGGAAAACTTATGAAATTTACACACAATCCCAATACACACAAACCCATAATTCACATTTGCTGCAGTATGTGATCTCAAGTTGATCTTTATTCCAGTTGATCTTTATTCTTCCCTGTGAGGAAGAAGATTGGCAGGCAAAGCTTTGTATTGGTTCACATTTGTGGAGACTGAGGCACACAGGTCACATGGCTGGTTAGAGTCAGGGTGGGACATGTGGGTGCATC
This sequence comes from Puma concolor, assembly GCF_028749965.1. Lineage (NCBI taxonomy): Eukaryota > Metazoa > Chordata > Mammalia > Carnivora > Felidae > Puma > Puma concolor. The sequence goes on along the minus strand of NC_141673.1, from coordinate 19,107,198 downwards.
ACTCAATTCTCCCCAACCACAGTTTATCCTCTCAGTGCCCTGAAGCTATTACTAGGATCCTGTCACTCATCTAGAAAGCTCACTACAGTGATAGATGAATCAAGGCCTAGACTACAGCTTTGATTATAATGGCAAGACATTTGGCACTTTATTTAGTTAGTTAGTTAGTTAGTTAGTTAGTTAGTTAGTTAGTTAGTTAGTTTTGCCAACTATGAGTTGGGCTACTAGCATTGGATTCTTAGCAAATATTATCTTATCTAATTAAAGCACATACAAAAATGGCTGCCTGGAAGCGACAAGTCCCTAGAGGAGGGGAAAGGTACCAGGAGAACTTGGAAGAAGGTAAGGTTACTTCTCTGTCAGGATCAGGCAAGATTTCATGGACAAAAAGACCCTTAAACTAAACCTGGTAGGATGAATGAGATTAGCAAATTCAACAGCACATATATAATTCCAAGGATGAGGGATTTATCAACCCCATGCTGGGGTCCCTGAAAGGGTATTTAGCCATCTCCATGAGACCATATGCCCATCTCTAGTGGGATCACAGAACTGTGTCTGCTTTCCACCCTTGCAGAGGACACAAGGACCCCTCCATATGTTCAATTCATTGAGCAATCCCAGATCTCATTCTATAATTAAAAGGCCAAAAAGATTCACTCCTCACCTGGGAAAACTGGGCAAAGCTGCGATCTGAAAACAAGGGCACATGTCCCAGCAGCTCATGGCAGATGTCACTGAAAGACACAAAGGACAGAGCTTGGAAGTGAGGAAGGTTATAAGTCAAGCCAGATGCATTTTTTCTACATGAGAAATAGGCAGGTAGAAAGGAGGTAAGCCATTCAGGTTTATGACCTCACTCCCAAGCATTAGTGGCATGCAAAGCTTGGGATCAAATGAGGCAAGATACAAGAGAAAAGGAAGAAGGGAAAAGAAAAGTAAGGAGCAAATCAGGGAACAAACGCCAGAGGGCCTTAGATATATCCTCAGTGGGGTGCAGAACAGAAGAGCCAATATTCCCATGGACCTCCTCCCATACACCTGAGTGAGCTGTAGGTCACAAACACTTCCCACCCCAAGTCTTCATCTTGGTAGTGACATCATGGGCAAATGCAATGTGTTCAGTTATTCCCCATGAGAAATAAAAGTTAAATTTAAAAAATAGTGCTGTTCTTTGCTTATTTATTCAAGAGAGGGGCAAAAGTCATTCAGAGGAGAAAATTTACATTTATTTAACACTTAATGTGCCAGGCCCATTAGAAATAGGTCTTTTCTGATTTGTAGTTATAAACTTTGTGGACAGGCAAAAAATATTTTGGGTGTCCTATTAAAAAAAAATTTTTTTTACTTCATTTTTGAGAGAGACAGAGACAGAGACAGAGCATGAGCAGGGGAGGGGCAAAGAGAAAAGGAGACACAGAATCCAAAGCAGGCTCCAGGCTCCGAGCTGTCAGCACAGAGCCCAACACGGGGCTCGAACCCACCAACTGTGAGATCATGCCCTGAGCCAAAGTCAGACACTAAACTGACTGAGCCACCCAGGTGCCCCAGGTGTCCTACTTTTTGTATAAATTGCATATGTTCTATTTTATTTGATTAATAAGATGGCTAACTGTCAAAGTAAGGTCATTCTCTACCTCCATACAAACACATCTAGACATAGAAAGATCAGAATCATCCAGATGTGTATTCAGGAGGTGCTGAGATCACCTGGTCACCACTTGCTCCTGTTCACATTTGGAGCTTCATAGCTCTGATTCCTACAATCCCTTTGGAGGTTGACTGTGACCTCTTATTCCCACAGCCAGAGAAGATCTGAATATGTGATTCATAAGATGCCCAAATATCCAATCAGTAAGGTCTATCTGGACAGAGAAAATCCCCAGAAGAGATGAATCTCTCTCTTTGTACTACCATCAAACAATCCAGAAAACTAGTCCTGTGGATCAGCCCACGATGAACCCAAACCTCAGTCCTGGAGCAGGGATCAATGGCACTCACGGTGGCTGGATACTGGTAGCAGGAGGAGAATACTCACGGTTCAGGCGTGTACATGGGCTTGGACCCATGTCTGATGTATTGAGTGCAGTGGAAGACTCGGAAGGCCAGGCCACCCAAGAAATCCCGAGAGGAAAGCAGGCCAGCCACAGGTCGGAGGCGGAATCCAGTGCAAGCTGGGAAGCAAAAGAGAAAGAAAACTCAATGCCCATCACGGCAGAGGCAGAGGAGCCTGAAAAGCTTTAGGCAAGGGAGCAGTAGACCCAACTGTCTAGGAGAATAGATGCCGATGCCAAGTAGACTTGGCTTCACAGCTCTGTCCCTACGCTTTGTAGCTGGGCGATTTGCATCAAGTAACTTCATTTCTCTGAGCCTCATTTCCTCATCTGCAAAATGTAGATAGATGTTTACTAGCTTTATTCCAAGAATCAAACGAGCTAGTAAATATAAAGTCCTTAGCACATTGGAGACATTTAATAAATTTAGCTTTCATTCTTGTTTATTAGGATGAAACACTTATTCCCTATTTCTCATGTCTCTAGAGTTGAAAGGGACTTTTCACTCCACTTCCAGAAGGGAAAAGGATGAAAGGAATACTTCCAGCTTCTTTACTGCCCTTCACACATACACCCCCCAAAGAGCAAGGACTTGTCTGATTGGAGCATTTGGGAAGAGAAAACGAATGTTCTCCGTGTGACCTCTTTGGTCCTTTCTCACCTGTCTGCTCACAGAGGTGCACATTCTGGTCTGCTCTTGGCCATGCAATGGAATATACAGTTGACCATGAATTGGTAGATAAGTTTACATAATTCAGAGGTGAAATATTAGGAAGTTCATTTTGTTTGTACATGCACACCGCATTCTCTAAGTAGCTTTTATCAGTAATAAAGTTGACATTTTGATCCTCTCTCTGGTTCCAATTATCTGTCTCCCAATTTGTTTCAAACTTGGAAGGAGAATAATAATCAGTGATGATGGTGATGATGATGATGATGACGACGACGATGATGATGGTAATGATAGCTAGCACCATATACTACCTGCCATACTGTTCTAAGCACTTTCTATCTACTAACTAATCCTCCTAATAACCCTACGAGGTAGATACTTGTATTATTCCCACTTTACAGATTGGAAAGCTGAGACACAGAGAAGTTTAATTTCTTGTCCAAGGTTACATCTACAGTCAGTCTGGCTCCAAAGTCTGTTCTCTGAATGACTTCTCTGTAACTCCCCAGCTGCTAGTGTCACCACTTTATTATCTCACTATTGGTCATGGCAAAATGGATATTTAGCCAGAGCATGCCTTGAGGACCTGCTGTCCATCTGCCTATGTCCCTTGGACCTGCAGGCTGAAATTCACTCTGCTTGGCCTCTCATTTCCCTCTTCAACTGGCAAGTAGAGACCCTCTAGATAGAAGGGACCCAAAGCTCATCTAGCTCATCCCCAGTCTATCCCAGCTGCCATTTCCTTCCCTGCCACATAATCTCCCTGGCTCCTTGCCCCAGAGCCGGCCATACCATTTCCACACAGCTCAGAGCCATAGAAACTTCTTCATTTCTGTAAACCTGTGGTCTGTCCTCCTACTTTCTCTCATTCTACCTGCCACATACTAGGTGTTTAGTATGCGTTAGCTGGTGGGTCTTATCTTGGTTTTGCCAAACTAATGTCTCCAGGCAGAAAGGAAAATACTTACCTCACTTGGAAATGATGTGCAGGGGCCAGGCATCCCAATAATGTTTTCCCCCCCAAGAGTTACTCAGATTCCAATTCAGCCCAAATTCACTGAGCACCCCCTGTATATGTAGCACCATGCTGGGTGTTTTCACTTACTACGTCTTTTTTCATTCCCACAATTTCCCTACGAGACAGTCTCTATTTGACAGGTGAGCAAACTGAGGCAGGTTCACCCAACTAGATGGGGTCAAAGCAAGATTCCTACTAGTCAGAGGCATGGACTTAGAGCTCAGGGCTCTTGGTACTGCCACAAATAACACATTTCGTACACAAAGCACACTGCAGCCATCTATAACCCAGCGGGAACTGCGAGGAGAACCCTGCCTGGGCACCTGGGACTTTGAGAATGGGAAAAAAAATGCTTTTCAGGGACAGGGATACCACAAAACCCACACACGATGCCTTGTCTTGGATGAGAGTGGATTAACAGTGGAAGCTGGTGGTGAGCCAGAGCCCAGCAGTGAGATTTGTTTTTCCGACCATCAACCTGCCTGCAGCACCACACATACCCTGGTACTAGCCGTGATTTACTTTCTTCCCTTTCCCTTCCCTCCTGCTCCCCCCACTTTTGTCCCTGAAGTAGACTTACTCTGCAGAAATTGAGAAACCTCTTCCAGCTGGGGAATGTTATCTTCGCGGAAGCCACAGTACTTTTCCAGAAGCGGGAAGATGTGATTGTGCTCATAGCAAGCATGAGTTTTATACAAGGACTTCAGGGTCCTGAACACCGTCCCCCAGGTTTTCTTTTCTTCCTCTGTGTATTCCACTCGAGGGATAGGCTGCCCACTGGAATATAGGCATGAAAGATTTGTCTCCAGAAAGGCAGGTGTAAAGCAGAGGAAGAAGGAGCATTAGCAGAGGGAGGGAGGTCCAGAATCTGTGAACCGTCACAGACTACAGGGGGTTTCATAAGTTATTCGAAAGAAGAAAGTTCCACTTCTTGATATAGGAAACATTCATGCAATTTGGCTAAGCCACGATACAAGCTCTCAACTTACCAACCGCACCAGAGATTTGTTCTCGCTTTGGAAAATCACTTGGCCTTTCTGCTCTTCTCTCTCTCCAATTGTTTACCCAGAGTGGAAATTCACTTAACTGCAAGGGCCCAGCGGGTAACGTAAAGGGGCAAAGTAGTGGGTATGGACAGTGGAGGGTGGCAGCCAAGACAACTGAAAGACACATCCTCTTTCTAAACAAAGGCATCCAAGTTCAAGTAAAGCAATATCGTGTTTTGCATTATGTCAACTAACGCAATTATATCTGCGGTCTAAAGTGGATTTAATATATGGACTGTGAGCCTGAGACCCTTGTTTAGTGGGCATGCACTTGCTACATTTGATATTTCTTTTTTTTTAATTTTTTTAATGTTTTATTTATTTTTGAGAGAGACAGACAGAGCATGAGTGGGGGAGGGGCAGACAGACAGACAGACAGAATCTGAAACAAGCTCCAGGCTCTGAGCTGTCAGCACAGAGTCTGACATGAGGCTCGAACTCATGAACCGTGAGATTATGAGCTGAGCCGAAGTTGGACGCTTAACAGACTGAGCCACTCAGGTGCCCCTAGATTTGATATTTCTGACCTTAGGTATTTAAACCCATGCCAGGTATAAGATCTGCTTTTGTAGCATCTTCTGTTATGACATAACAGAGCTACAGGGAGCTGGTTAAAATACATATGTTGGACCCTGTCCCATAGATCCTGAATCTGTGGGGGAAGAGAAAGCCCAGGCATCTGGACTGCAATAAGCTTCCAGGGGATACACTACAGTTTGAGAGTCAGTAGTTCAAAAGGTCCTTTTGAAAAACATCTAAGAATGAGCTGTGTTCTCAAGAGTAAAAACAAATGAAAATCAAACAGAGCCTGACTTTTAAAAATCCAGTGACTGTTCTTTGCACTACAGACCTGTTTCCTAACAGGGTACACAGTGTCTAGGACGAGGCAGAACTTTTTGCTTAAGAATCTGGATCATTCTCAGGCTGGATCATCCTCAGGCTCCAAACTAGGTTTCTCCTGCCCTTTCGAAGCTGTAGCTCATCCAAGGCCATTAAAGCAAAGTCAGTGTTATGTTCCACAGAAAGGTGGGCAGAGATTAGGGCAGATTTTTGCTGATGCATTGGAAGCAACACAAACTCAGAAGACCCTATAATGGCCAGCAGGGTTTGTGAAAAGAAAACATCAGGCAAGCCCCTGCCTGAGGATGCACCATTATTTCCGGGCTAAGTGCTGATGGAGGGAAAAAGCAGGCTTCGAACATGGACAGAGAAGGGTTCACTACTTGGCTCTACAAGTTCCTAGCTGAATAACTGCTCTGGCAATTTAGTAAACCTCTCTAAATCTAATCTGTGCCGCTGGTACATGGGCTGATAAGTAACTATTTGGGAGGTATAGAGGAGAATTAGGTGAAATACTATGTACAAAGTACCAAATATTGGTGCTGACAAATAATAATACCACTGGATAATGGATAATTATCATAACTGAGTCTTATTTAAAAAGAAAGGTGATTTGCTATTTGGTAATACAATTTTAAGAGATAGTAACAGGGGCGCCTGGGTGGCTCGGTCGGTCAAGCGTCAGACTTCGGCTCAGGTCATGATCTCATGGTCCATGAGTTCGAGCCCCGCGTCGGGCTCTCTGCTGACAGCTCAGAGCCTGGAGCCTGTTTCAGATTCTGTGTCTCCCTCTCTCTCTGCCCCTCCCCTGTTCATGCTCTGTCTCTCTCTGTCTCAAAAATAAATAAACGCTAAAAAAAAAAATTAAAAAAAAAAAAGAGATAGTAACATCCTGGGTACCATGATGTCCCTTTGGTTAATAGTTACCTTTCCAGGTGTGCCATGTCCCTTCCCCATTCTTCCAGTAAAGCAGCCTCCTCCCCTCCCAGCCTCAGGTTCAGGTGGGAGGAGACTCCACCACCCTTACCTGGGCATGTGACCAGGCCTGGCTATTTAGAGCATCTCATTTCCCTGGTCACAGACAGTGGCTGAGAGACGGGCCCATGTTCTAATCAGAGCCAATGAGACTCACAGAGAAAACTTTTGCGGAACCTGTTGGAAGGAGATAGAACCTCTAATTGTGTTGAGGTGTCAGCCTGGTGGTGCTGGGCCCACCTCCAAGAGAGACGCCACCCATGGCCAGAGAGCAGGGCCAATGCAGAGGACTCCAGAGTCAGAGAGAGGGAGGGAGGGTGGGAGGGACAGAAGCGTGTGGCAACTTGAGCAAGTTATTGCCACTTTCTGAGCCATATATATATTCAACATAAGGACAGTCAAATCCATCTTGTAATATTGTAATAAGAGTCAAATACGTCATCTCTGAAGTGCTGTCTGGATGTAGTAAACATTTCAGAATTTATTTTCTCTCTCTGTCTCATACGTACACACTAACTTCCATGGTTTACTTAGAAAGTAAACACAGCACATTTTATTCCATCTTCCACTTCCATCAAGAGACCTGAGGTTTCATAAGATCCTTGATCTTTGAAGAAATTGTCAATTATTCTCATCAAGTCATAGTCTCATTAAGTAAACTAAACTAAGACATTTTAGGTTGAGTGTCCATTTAGTTTGAAATAAGGAAGAGATATCTAGTTAAGCCAATTAGGATCCTTCCTCAAAAAAGTGTTTTAAGTAGACGATGTTGTTTCTGAATTATTTCACCAACCAAATACGGCATTCAAGACACTGCAGCACCTGGCATAGCCTTCCCTCTCCTTGGAGTCTTATTTTACACCAGATCTTCCCACATAGGTACTTATCACAAGACAAGTAATTTGGTGCCTCAGAACTGCAA